>NC_143392.1:30877965-40877965 GCF_980474605.1 Leiobunum rupestre
CCCGTAGTAGCCACGTGATTATTTGAATCCCAATTGACCGATTTCAAAATTACGTTTTTGCGCGTGACAGTACCTTTACATTTTGAAGTATCTTAGCAGGCTTATCTACCTACTTTAATACCCTAACATGGCGGCGTGCAAAATAAATTTGAAGATCCCCCAATATCGTGTGGTGTTTGCCGAGTAAACTGATATAATGTCTTCTATTTCCGGTTTAGAAAAACCGGGAAACCTATGCTAATGGCGCGCTAGTGGCGCGAAAATGCAAAGCTATATATGCGCAAGCGCGAAAAACGGGGCCCAAATAAATTCAGAAAGTAGGGAACCTGGCGTTTATTTTTCGAACTAGATTTGGCGTCCAATTTGAAAGTAGATATATTAACGAGTGGCGTAATTTACGTTGAAAAAAAGTGTGCCCCGTTTTTCGCGCATGCGCAGACGTTGTCACGCCTTTCTTTCCCGATAGAGCGCCATTAGCACAGGATTTCAACGAGACCAGAATATCCCTGTACGTTAACTAATCCAAGCTACAAGCAAGCACCGTATTGTTCACACAAATAATAATTTATTTCATAGTTAAAAATTTTATGTACATTAATTTAATTAATTAATTGTCAGTTATTTAGTAACAAATTTAAAATACCCTAATTTTGATCCTTCCTGCAGGAGGTGCTGCACGCAGGTTTTAGGGTGTAGCCATTTTGAGAAGTATAAGAGCATGGCAGCAAGAGCCAGTGATAACGTCGAAGGCTCTTAGGGCCCTAATTACGTTCTTGGTTCTAATTCTACGTATCTAACAATCGGTGAAAAATTGTGGTTTTCAGCAAAGTGTTTCGTAAAATGCTAGTTTCTGCGGTACAGGTTTTAACTGACCTAAACAATTTAATCTTTGAATTAGAATTTTTTTCGTGTGACACTATTATATGTGTGTTGACAAGGGGGAGTAAATTGGCTATTGTACGTTAAATAATAAAATTTTAACATATCTATATAAGCGCAGTGTATTATTTACGATTTTTATTATGAAATGCAAGCGGTAGTATTTTTTATATACAGAATATAGCTTTTTTATCGTTTATTTATGTTGCCTTTGTAACGTTTTATTTTGCAATGACCCGAAAAATATTCTCATTTTACGTGTTTAATTTTTAAATTGGAGTATTAGATTAATATCTATCTTCATCGGCAGCTGGCGATAGCTCTCAAGGAACTTGTAAAAAGATGGAAGCCAACCATAGAGCCATGCAGGAAGAGCCTCTAAAGCGGAGGAAATAACGATATTTTTATACGAATAAACTTCCGGTAGCTTTTCATATTTAGTATTGGGTAGTAAAATCTAATAAAAGAAGCTACTTTTCTTGTGGTTCTATTTTCTAGGGGTTAAACAAACCATGAACAAACTTACGAAAGACTATGGTGTCACAAAACTAGTTACTTCCATTGAATTGGAAATAGTATCGCTAGAATTAGTTTCAATTTGCCTTCCGTGAAACAAATTTTTAGAAATTGAGAACTCTATCATTTGTTAGTGGCGCCATCCGCTGTTGGTTGGCGACAACTATATCCTATGAAAGTGCGTTTGTACTTATAGGAACCTTGACTTTTTCCAATATTCCACCTTGAAAGTAATAGATGGCGTTACAGTATAATGATAGAGTTGACGGTTGAGTGCAGGTTGAGTGCGCCAGTGCCGCTGGTAAGAACCTTGGAGTGCGCCGACTTGAAACTTCAGAATTGGTTTCGCGAAACCTCGACTCCCGAACGCGCCTATGTAATTCTAGCAGTACTATCGAACCAGCGCTTTTTAATGCAAAATGCGATTTGATTTATAATAATTTTAGCAAACTAATACTTCACCATTGTGAACAAACAATTTTGTTCCAAAGATTTCCCTAATATTATCAATTAAATATCTATGTTATTTTTTTTAAAGTAGATGGCGTTAGGCTACCAGACTATTAGCAACTCTGGAAAAAAAAACCCGTAAACTGTGATTTATTAAGATAGGTGGCGGTAGTGCATCATAATTTTGGTGTAAATGCGATTCAACGGTTTGCCTGGAATCTTATTCAATTTAAATAATTAATTTTGAATCTTTTCTTTTAATTTATAATACTAAAAAACTATTTATTTCCAAAACTATTAACAATAATATCTACATACCAAATATATCTTGTGTAAAATCAACATTATAAATTGGTACAATTGTAATGTAGTAATTATGCTTTCATGAAATACGGTAGCTGATCTAATCGAACCGGATAATCTTTAACCCATTTCGGACCCACGTACACTTTGGTATCGGTATCCATCATGGCGCGCCAGTTGCCCCTGGGGAAGTAGATGTCTCTTTGCCTCATGCCTTGATCCAAAACTGGGGCTACTAGAATTTCGTCACCCAACAAGAACTGGTCGTCGCAAACCAGGGCGTTTTCGTCATCAGGGTCGTTCCACCATAAGGGACGGATGATGGGATTGCCAGTCCTAACGGCCTCCGTGGCCAAGTCCTTAAAGACGGGTCCGTATTTGGCGTGAAGGTCCACCATCTTCTTGCTGATGTCCACAGTCTCCTGGTCGTACTGCCAAGGAAGAATGGAAAATTGCAAGGATGGCATGAAGACGTTGGCTTCCAACCATCTGATGTACAACTCTCTTTCGGGTATGCCGTCTCCGTACGCGTTACCACCGATCATGTCTGGTAGGACGAATGGATATCCGTGGATGGAGAAGAGCAAGGCGGTTGGTATTAAGGTCCTGAGTCCGTTGTCGTACGTCCATTTGGAATCTTTATCGAGCATCCTGATGAAGATGGACAGGTCTTGGGATTTGTACGCTGAGCGGACTTCAACTCCAGGTCCGAATTTGGCCGCGGTTTCCGTGTATTTTTGGGTGAAAAGTGTAGGTCTTTTCATGACCTCAGGGTCGTTGAAGAGGAAACTCCCGTTCAACCATCTTAACTCTCCGGCGTCGAATTTGTAAGTGTTGAGACCCGATTCGTTCTGGGCTTTCTTCAAACGGGCGACGTACCAATCCACAGCCTCGGGGTTGGTGAAGTCGATGTAACCAGCGTCTCCGTTCCACCAGGTGGTCTTGAAGGTGGTTTCGGTAGAATCCAATTCTCTGGAAAATTAATTAATGTAGTTCCGTAATGGCGGGTTTGGAAAGATTGAGGATGAGGCTATGATTACCTGACGAAGTATAGTTTTTCGGAACCTTCTTTGTAAGCTGGACAGTCCAAGTTTATGAACGGATGCACCCAGAAACTGACTCCGAAACCCATTTTGTGGATTTTGTCAACCATACCTATTCATTTTAAGGAAATTAAATTAAATTAAGATAGGAACAATTTCTATGTTTTGTCACAAGTACATTATTTGCCGTTTTTGAAAGCCGGGATCTTTGAAAGCGAGTTTGTTAGGCCTAGTTTTTCCTATTTGTTTCGGTAAATTAAATTAAATTACATTACATTACATTAGCTTGAAAGAAGCTAAATTTGGAAACATTTCTTGATCTAGACACGCCTGACTTTAGCCCTGAACTATAGGTGTGATCTGGCGTGTTTTCGGTTAGGTCTGTTTATGTTACTTATTACCAAGGATGTATTTATATATACTCAAAGAGAATGAAAGTTGAATGAGCTTGTATTATTTGATTTTTTTTTTCAAGGAACAACTAGCTGGCTTTGAATCTTACGTGCCTTTAGGATCTGGAAATTTGGTCTTATCGAATTCCAGTTGTCCGTAGCAAGTCTCCCACTTGTCGTCGATTTCGAGATGGCTGGCTGCGAACCCGTGGTTGGCGATTTCGTTGGCGTAGTCCAGAACTGTTTTTTCGTCGATCGCGGCCTTGTACTTAGCCCAAGTGGACCAAATGGGTTTATCGATGACCTCCAAGTCGACAGTCAACTTAGGCTTTTTGGTAAAATGGGACAAGCTGAAGTCCAAAGCGTCCCGGATGTTTTTAGCCGCGCAGACGGTGTAGAAGAGCTGCTTCTGAGGCATGACGTAGCGATCGCTGTAGGGGTATTCGTCGTACGAAGCCGAGAAGCAAAGTTGGTTGTCCCCGGATTGGTTGAAGCGCAGAAAGAGAGGCGTGTCCTCATCCACTATGAGGGCGTACCCTTTGGAGCTGTACCACGCCCTCTCGATAACGCCCCCGTACGGGTGATGGAAGAAATCCCCCGTGACGTATGCGTTTCGTGGCTGAGAGAGGTTTCGAATGGGCCAGTATTGGAATCGCAGCTCTCCACCACCATACCATTGCGCACCTGTTCAGTAAAATACATTTTATCATCCTGTGGTATATAGTATGAACTCCTCGGATAAAAAGTAAAATCCTTAAAGCAATTAAGTGGCGGCTCTATCATTGCCACCTGTATTATGGAAAGGCCCCTGTTATTAGGGATGGCAATGAATCTATTCGATTCTACGTAAAACGCGACTTTTCTGGAGAGCGTGGTGCCATCTATTAATGGCAAAGGAAGCCAAAATTTAAAATAACCAAATGAAAACGTCGTCACAGAGCCATTGTAGATAATTATAGTTAAACCACTTATACTCTATTTACTGGACTTTAACCTAAATTATTTATCACGTGTAAAAATATTGTTTATAATTGCTGTAATTTATGTTATTGACCAATGGCAATTTACAAACGATCCAGTCAACGAGAGGCCTATAACTACCGCCTTTTTTATTTCGACACTAGCGACATCTATTGAATAAAGAGCTACTTCACGTCGAGCCGCCACTTGCTTTGAAGGTCGTGGCTATCATGGCCGGCTTAACGATAACCAAGGCACCACCTTGGCCTAAGTCATCGAGGCACTTTTAAAGCCAATAATTCAGGTAGAAAATTAAAGAGACTGACTATTTTCCAAATCGGAAATTAACGTCTGC
Source organism: Leiobunum rupestre (assembly GCF_980474605.1). Taxonomy (NCBI): domain Eukaryota; kingdom Metazoa; phylum Arthropoda; class Arachnida; order Opiliones; family Sclerosomatidae; genus Leiobunum; species Leiobunum rupestre. The sequence goes on from NC_143392.1 coordinate 30,882,864, forward strand.
TAACACGCGCTACTACTTTACCCTAGCTTTTAAATAACTTGGTAGACAAATAATCATGTGATTTTTCATAAGCTATCATGGTACTATTCGTTTTGGGCAACGTACTTAAATGTGCCTAGGAGAAGCTTCCCGCGAGGGGCTAACCACTTGCTAAAAATCTGTAAATCGCACTTATGAAACTGAGTACAGCCGTCTGCATGATTCCATACCTCTACTCAAGGTTAAGTAGAGGAATGGATTCCTGCCATCGATAATACAAAATCCTCATTTATCATAAGTAACACAATAATAATAAGAATTTCAATTAGGAAAAATTATCACCTAACTGATTTTTAGAGCTATTGCGTAATCTAGGTTTAGGTCGTAAAAATGTTTGGTCACGAAATTAGCATTAAAACAATAGGAAGTGTCATACTTATTATTGTTATGGTACTTATGATTCTGGTAAGAAATAAATTAGTACAATCAAGCCCCCCCCCCTAAGTTTGAATTGGGTATAAGAACCCATGTATTGAGCACTAGACAGGGGCGGGAGAAATAAAAATTAGGATCTACGCTACCTGGCGGAGAAAAGAAAAAACTACCGAATTCTCCTCACCCCTACCACCTATAGAGCTCTATCACTTGTATAGGGGTCTACGTCACCAATGCTTTTTCGTATTGAGAAACCCGCTCAAAATGGCGACCATTACACTGCCAAAGCTAGGGAAAGCAGACGACGTGAAATATCTCTATACTACTATAGACCATTTACACCTGGACTGCAATGAAGGTAGGCGGTGTTGTTAGGCTAGTGTCACCACTACCCCAACGCCACCATCGTTATTTAGCGGCAACTCTCGTCCGCATGAAAATTCGTGCGGAAAAAACGGGTTTGCTTCGGCTTCTAAAGGAGGGGGTAAAAAAAGGGGGTGTTTGGGGGTTAATATTGCGGATTTTCGCCACTTGGTGGTGTTTTGTAGCAGACACTCTGAAATAGGAAGTATAGCGTTGGCATTGTAGTCCAGGTGTAAATGGTCTTAGGTTCTATCTACAAAGCAGTTTCCGGTAGCATGAATTTGATGGATTTGTGCGTAAGTTTCTTTTTTTCACCACCAGGTGGATTCATGTAGTCAGTTTGGCCAGTCGTTAGCCTAACATTGAAATCCCATTGGTTTCAAACTTAAGGGGGCAAGATTAATCGCTGGATTTCAAGATTTATCGCTGGATTTCAAGATTTATCGCTGGATTTCAAGATTTATCGCTGGATTTCAAGATTTATCGCGGGATTTCAAGATTTATCGCGGGATTTCAAGATTTATCGCGGGATTTCAAGATTTATCGCGGGATTTCAAGATTTATCGCGGGATTTCAAGATTTATCGCGGGATTTCAAGATTTATCGCGGGATTTCAAGATTTATCGCGGGATTTCAAGATTTATCGCGGGATTTCAAGATTTATCGCGGGATTTCAAGATTTATCGCGGGATTTCAAGATTTATCGCGGGATTTCAAGATTTATCGCGGGATTTCAAGATTTATCGCGGGATTTCAAGATTTATCGCGGGATTTCAAGATTTATCGCGGGATTTCAAGATTTATCGCGGGATTTCAAGATTTATCGCGGGATTTCAAGATTTATCGCGGGATTTCAAGATTTATCGCGGGATTTCAAGATTTATCGCGGGATTTCAAGATTTATCGCGGGATTTCAAGATTCATCGCGGGATTTCAAGATTAATCGCGGGATTTCAAGATTCATCGCTGGATTTCAAGATTAATCGCTGGATTTCAAGATTAATCGCAGGATTTCAAGATTAGTCGCTGGATTTCACCGTTTTCCCTACACTAATTATCACTTTGAAACCGCGTCAAATATTTATGTAAACAACGAAAACTCAGTGGTTCCATGACTGAATTAATGACTTTAAAAGTCGCTTGAGGACTTAGGCCTATGGTGGTGCCTTGGGTATTAGTCTAGCTGATTATTATTATTACTGTCTGATAATCATAATTAAGGTCGTACTTACCACTGAGATCTACGCAGTCCTCCTGGTTGGAAGGCGGGTTGAACCATTTCACCGAGTAACATTCGGTATCTGCCCTTCCAGTTGGTGCATTTTGTACTTTAACCATGGACTGGTGCGTTTTCAAACACAGAGAACCGGTGTCCTGATCTCCGTCGCATTTTCGATAAAGCTGATTGCTGTAACCAGCCGGCGGGACCCCAAGCTGGGCCTTCAATCCGTCTTTGTATCCGTTCAGTTCCACGCTCAAACCAGCTCCGTAAGTGGCTTGGAAATTGCCAATCTTGTCGGTGGTACTACCAATCTGGGCCGCGCTAAGTACCGTCGTTGAAATGCAAACGGTACACAGAAGTACCGCGTACTTTTCCAACATCTTGAAAAACCTAAACGATAATATTGCAATCTGTATGTTAGTTTTGAAGCTACGGTTTGAAATTGCGACTACTCGCTATTGCGTGGAGACGTAACAGTTGCGGTAAATTTAACGTTAACTACGACCCTGAAAATATCATTCCATACATTTTATTATTTTTTATCTTACCTTACGAAATTCACTCAACCGTATGCGCTTTCCTATAGTCACTGTATTAAGGAATAACTGACTTTATTTACAATTTACTCTTTATAAGCTTTCAAATAGTCGATAAAGTATTTGGTCACCCCACCCACTTGCCGATAAAATGATATAACGCAATGGTACTTGTGAGATTATCAAAATACAATGGAAATATTTTTATCGAGAATTTAATTTGTCGTTTTCGACAGAGGTGGGCAAATATTGTGAGCAGCTTTCAAAAATGAATGTTCAGAATTTTCTCACTTCGTTGATCAATTGAGCAACGATTAGTTCACTCAGTCAGTGATTGTTTACTGTGTGGTGAGCGAGATCGGCTGATCGAGGCTCTCCTAGATCAGGTCGCGGCGCTGAAAATTGAGCCGGCTAGAGCGGCTCTAGCCGGCTCAATTTTCAGCGCCGCGACCTCTAGCGGCGGGATAGTTTGTTCACTAGAAGGCCATCTGTTTGCTCACATTGGAATTTATCATCCCACTCATCGACGGGATAGTCCATTTTCCCAGAATTCACTCACAGCGGGGTTAGAATATAATTAAAAAATAATATTTTCTAGTCGATTATAATAAAAAATTCTTTAAATTTTTAGTCGATTTGCTTATTTTATGCATATTTTTAATAAAACCAATCTACTAGAAATATATTTTTTTAATTTTTTCGCATTGTTAGCAAATTCCGTGAAAACGACTATATCCTCACTAATCGCGATGATAAATTCCAATATGAACCAACTACTGCGTCTCTCGACTCGTCAGCGCTTTCAAAAAGTTAAATTTTCGATTGACTCTAATAACGCGTTGTAACGACTTCGCGTCGAAACATTTTTAAATATCAGTTGTACGTTGTTGTAGTGATGGAGACAAAATATATACAGAAGTATTACCAGAAGTGTATTGTGCCTTTGTTACGACAGAAGATATTCATCTAAGACGTAAATGTGAAACGTGCACTTTCGTGCGGGAACCTGTGAAGGTCGAGGGGTCAGACATTCAAAGAAATCCCGTACACTTTCCCGGAAATCCGAAATCTAGAAATCCAAAATTCAGAAATCCGGCAATATAACCCGAAATCCAACAAGAAATCGATAAATTGCAAAATCACGAAATCCGACGATAAATCTTGAAATCCAGCGATTAATCTTGAAATCCAGCGATTAATCTTGAAATCCAGCGATTAATCTTGAAATCCAGCGATTAATCTTGAAATCCAGCGATTAATCTTGAAATCCAGCGATTAATCTTGAAATCCAGCGATTAATCTTGAAATCCAGCGATTAATCTTGAAATCCAGCGATTAATCTTGAAATCCAGCGATTAATCTTGAAATCCAGCGATTAATCTTGAAATCCAGCGATTAATCTTGAAATCCATCGATTAATCTTGAAATCTATCGATTAATCTTGAAATCTATCGATTAATCTTGAAATCCAGCGATTAATCTTGAAATCTATCGATTAATCTTGAAATCCAGCGATTAATCTTGAAATCCAGCGATTAATCTTGAAATCCAGCGATTAATCTTGAAATCCAGCGATTAATCTTGAAATCCAGCGATTAATCTTGAAATCCAGCGATTAATCTTGAAATCCAGCGATTAATCTTGAAATCCAGCGATTAATCTTGAAATCCAGCGATTAATCTTGAAATCCAGCGATTAATCTTGAAATCTAGCGGGCAATCGAGAAATCCCGAAATCTGACGAGAAATCGAGAAATCCAACGAAAAATCTCGAAATCTAGGACAAATTTCAGCGTGAAATCCCGGATTTCAAAATCTCGTACACATATTTGGTGAATGTCCGACCCCTTGGCGAAGGTACATGTTTCAGAAAAACGTTAGTAGTATAGGAAGCTAAATACTTTTTATAGGATATCATATATACTTCTAGAATAACGTTTTGTTTATTAGAAGGGAATTCTTAAACGGGATTCTCAAGTTGTGACCCTGAAATGCCATCAGAAGGGTCAAGTTTATTTTCCTCTTACGACAGCCTTTGAACTATAGCATTACAGGCTCAAGTTGTTTTGGTAGATTTGTTAGATTGAAAACTACAGTTCAAAGATTTAATGGAATCAAAAGTATATAACGGAACCTCTACACTGCATACTTCTGATGGGTTGTTTGTTACAATTAAAAAGTGGCTTATAATTACAGCCCTTTGTAAAATATATCATCTACTCACCGGGACGCCATTTTGTGGAAACTTTAAAGGACACATAGATGGAGCCCCAAGACAGGTTGAAAACTAGCCAAGAAATTCAATAATCTTATATCTATAGGTCTATCAAACACTTGTCCTATACACGAAACTAAATTGATGCAATGTAAATTTTGCATCTAGTTGAAATCAAGACATCTCACTTTGAATCTAATAATTTTAATCAATTCGGAATAAAGTTGAAATTTATACATTGTAATTGGCTCAAATTATAAAACATTTTGGATTGTAATTATTGGTCAAAGTCGAATTTTGGATAAAATTTAATCCACCTTTATTGTAAGGCTTTTTCAATAAGAATCATTTTAATAAACACTGGCGCAAATTATGAAAACATTTTATTTAAGTTCCAATTTGAAACCATTGTTTCCAAACCAAGCTAATAGTTAAAGAGCGTTTGAAATAACTCCACGACTAGCGACCAACGATGTGAATAACTATATTTAAATCAGCGAGGAAAATTCGGAAGATAAATTGAAATAAATGGCAAATCAAATTAGTAGCGTAAAGTTGGTCCCTATCCGTTTTCCGCTGGTAACACGCGTCTATCCCTTCGAGTGTGACAAATGTTTAACGGACGATATCAATCTGTTCAAAGAAAATATCCAGGCTGAGAATAATTACTAATCATCAAAATAAATATATCGATATGTATTACACTACACTACATTAGGTTATGTTACATTACGTTATATTACGTTACGTTACGTTTCGTTATTTTAAGTAACGTTATATTAGGTTACGTTACGTTTCGTTACTTTAAGTTACGTTACGTTACAATACGTTATATTAGGTTACGTTACGTTATTTTAGATTACGTTACGTTATATTACGTTATATTAGGTTACGTTACGTTATATTACGTTACGTTACGTTATATTACGTTACGTTATAATAGGTTACGTTACGTTACGTTACGTTATATTAGGTTACGTTACATTACGTTATATTAGGTTACGTTACATTACGTTATATTAGGTTACGTTACGTTATATTAGGTTACGTTACGTTATATTTCGTTACGTTATATTAGGTTACGTTACGTGACGTAACGTTATATTAGGTTACGTTACGTTACGTGACGTTACGTTACGTATTGTATTGTATTATATATATTACGTTATATTACGTTAAATTACGTTATCTTACGTTACCTTACGTTACTTTACATTACGTTATATTACGTGATCTTACGTTACCTTACGTTACTTTACATTACGTTATATTACGTGATCTTACGTTACCTTACGTTACTTTACATTACGTTATATTACGTTACGTTACGTTATATTACGTTACGTGATATTAGGTTACGTTACGTTACGTTACGTTATATTACGTTACGTTACGTTATATTACGTTACGTTACGTTATATTACGTTACGTTATATTACGTTACGTGATATTAGGTTACGTTACGTTACGTTACGTTATATTACGTTACGTTACGTTATATTACGTTACGTTACGTTATATTACGTTACGTTATATTAGGTTACGTTACGTTACATTACGTTATATTAGGTTACGTTACGTTATATTAGGTTACGTTACGTTATATTTCGTTACGTTATATTAGGTTACGTTACGTGACGTAACGTTATATTAGGTTACGTTACGTTACGTTAAATTACGTTATATTAGGTTACGTTACGTTACGTGACGTTACGTTACGTATTGTATTGTATTATATATATTACGTTATATTACGTTAAATTACGTTATCTTACGTTACCTTACGTTACTTTACATTACGTTATATTACGTGATCTTACGTTACCTTACGTTACTTTACATTACGTTATATTACGTTACGTTACGCTATATTACATTATATTAAGTTATTTTACCTTATGTTACGTTACGTTATATTACGTTATATTAAGTTACTTTACCTTACGTTACGATACGTTATATTACGTTATCTTACGTAACACTACATTACGTTACATTAAATTACACTAATTATATGATATGATATGATATGATATTATATTATATTAATGTAAAACAATAATTGTCTGATAGTATCTTGTCTCTTGCATTATTATAAATTACTGATAATAAAGCCATCAGTTTTAAACGTACGAAAATGTGTAAAAGGGATTGGAATAAATTATCATTCGTTGTAGCATAAGGCGTTTAAGTAATTCCAATCCACAAAACACCGAACATTTACTAACTCATGCTTATGCCTTAATTACTGATAAGACTGTCAGTAAGGAATTGTACGCAGATTAAGCGTAATATTTTCTATTTCAACAGCTGCTAAATGACTATTGTTATCTTGGTGTATTAAATTATATAAAAGGATATTTTTTTCTTCAAATAATCTCGTATTATATTCCAAAGCTTTCGATATCTAAGTGAGCTAAGTCACTTTGGCCATTTTAAAAAAGAACTGTCCTACATTCTGCCGTCATAAAGAGGTCAAACTATTTTTTTAGTTATAATATTCAAGTAAATTTTCCTTTTTCTCCGGGTGGAATTATTTAAATGAAAAAAAATGCCGGTTTTTCAATGTCGACCCACATTGGATTCATCGCGTTTTTTGTGACTGCCACCACAATGAGATACTATTATAACAATTATAAAATTTATACTTTTCTACATTTGAAATGTTTAAGTTGTTAAATTTTATTTTTGAAGGACCGAGTGGTGTGGTTTCCTCGTCGTCAACTAGGGGTCACCACTCGCCTTTGTATTTTCGGGGTGGGGTTAAGGAAAGTCGTTAAAATGTCCGTAATTAGTTTTATTTTTAACGATAGGGCTACTTGGGGAAATCCGCGTTAAATTAGACAGTATTATGCGAAGAAACGCGTGTTGTAAATGATCGGGGACATTTTAATTAACGTTGTGGGCGTTATTTTTTAACCCACATTAATTTATCTACGTTTTGTGTTTTCTTCTTTGTCCTGTACAGGTTTTCCCTTCGTATTAGACCGCTGGCGAATACTTCGATTATCTCGATGAGATATGGTTCCGTTGTAGAGAAACGAAATCCAGGTTTTTACTCGGCCAAAAATGCCACGCTTTTGAACGTTGACCCAAACATTCTTCGTTGGGGCTGGTTTTCACTAGGCCAAATAAATATTTTTTTCATCCACGCAAAAAAATTTATTAGGCCTAACTGGTTTTTTTACGTCGACATTCGCCATTATGCCATTTTTGTCCTATGGAGTCGACGTCACCCATGCTTTTTCCCATAGGTAAAAAACTGCCCTCAAAATGGCGGCCATAGTTTAAAGCTACAGAGCGATACTACTCTATTGAAAACCGTCAATGCAAAAAGAATATTAGGCCTAATGGTTATTAGTAGCCTCGACTCTCGACGTTATGGCGTTTTTGCCCTATTGGAAATCATCGACGCCAAAATAAAATTAGGCCTAACGGGGATTATTTACGTCGCCGTTATGCCGTTTTTGCCTTATTGAGACTCGATGACGTCAAATAAGTCATCAAATATGCCGTCAATTATTGCCTAGGGTACGGATGACTAAAAATAAATGTGAAACAATCTGTTAATGAAGTAATAGAGCTAGGGGCATACTTATGCGTAATTATGTTACATATGATATTAGACCTAAAGGAGATTTTTTGCTCGATTCGGAAAATAACTCTTTATACAAGTAATTCACTTAAGTACCCAAAATTAAATCCATTTTGATAAAAATGATCATATTAAGAAATCCCTTTGTTATTTGTTTATTTAAAATTTTTGTAATTGGAATATTAAATTCCATACGAAAATCTTTATTATAAAACTATCCATTGGGGGTTTTTTTTTTATTTATATTTTTTCTATAACTTGTTGAAGTTTTAAATTCAATTATTTGGCTTATTATTTACTATTATATTCATTGTCTCTTTTAAAAAATTTCCCACAAATATTTGAAATTTGAAAATTGCACTTTTATTACATTCCGAAAATGCCAAAATTCTGCTTGATCAGATGATTTATCAAATATTTATTAGCTGGAAAAATACTTACGTACTAGAATAATAATCAATACAAACTGAAAATTGTAAATTGGTCATTCCTAAATTTATCTGTCTGACGGTAACTTTATTTGGATTTATTACGGGCAATTTGTGAACATTTAATTGGTTTATTATCGACGTTTCCTCGTTATACTAATATGGTTTTTGCAATGAGCCTATGAAAACCAGAGTAATCTAATTCATTGAAATTAAGTATCATTATTGTTTATTTAAGTGTGTCTCCATTAAGAAGTTACTCTCCGTGTAGGAACATTCTTTTTTGGAATGAAATGGAAATTAAATATAGGTTTTTACCCGTTATCGTAACGGTACACTGATTGCTATAAACGGTCTAAAAAAACAACAAAACCTTTGTTTCAGTTCGATCAAAGCCATACTTATTGTTTGAGGAAAAAGTATTTGTAGAGATTTTCAATCGTTCGTGCGAACGCATTTTATCGTAAACATTTTAAAGTTACCAATTATGGAATTTCATCTACTTATATTTAGAGCAAGTGTAAAAAGGTTTTTCATAGTTACGAACATTTTCCAACAATAGACTTAAGCAAAACATGGCGGGCAACACTGTCAAATTAGTTTGTTTGTAAGCAGAATTTTTAATTTTCACTTTGTTACGGCAAAAATAGCATCTCTGTAATCATAGGAAAAAATATTTAATTTTGTATTCATTTATTAAATTTTTAATAAATTGATTTTAAATGATCCAAAGTAGAACTATTGAATATTAAAATCTGGGGGACAGAGCAAATATTGCTATGGATTCAGTGTTAAAACACGCTTCGCTTTTTAAAGAATTTAAATCGTTCGAACTGCCAAAGAGAATTAATTAATTAATTAATTGTTAATCGTACTATCATTGAAAGTTTATGGAATCTTTTTGAAAAATATTTTATATAGGATAACGCCTTCATTCATTTAAATTATGAAATAATTAATTAACTTAAAATGTTTTTACTAATACCAAAAGTATATAATGTACGTCTTACGAGAGAAGTCGGACTATGTTTTACAGTTGAAACATGTACCTTCACAGGCTTCCACTGCTTTTTCAACACGTTAATTTAAATTAATTTTTAATATAATTATTTTTTCGAGTTACCTGGTTTTGGAAATAAAGTAGCGCTAAACATGAACATGTTGAATTAATTTAAATTTTAAACAAGCCGAATTTTTCGAAGTACATGGTTTTGAAAATTAAGTAGCGAAACGCGAATGAGTTAGATGGCGCCTGTATCAATTGGCACGAAATTTAAATATGACAATAGTGCGTACGCGGATTATGAGGTCCCGCGAATTGGCCAGAAATCTCACTTAAAATTAAAATATCTTAATGCAACCGAAAACGTAGTTCAAAATGATCAGTACTAGCTAAAAATATAATATTCAACCAAGTCGCTTTTAATTAAAAAAAGTATGTATATTTTAAGGCGAAAATCTCAAAAATCAACTAAAATGGAAAAACAATGAACTTCTTGGGCTCCAATTTAAAATATTTATAACGGGCTACCGAGGGCAGGATATAAGCTTTCGATTGACATAGCATTGACCCTTATTATAGACCTATTTGTGGAACAGTTATGTGGAATATGGCCGTAACGGCATCAGCGGCATCGGATACACTGTACTTGGGCTCAGTTTAATAGTTAAATTAAATTTTTTAATTAATAGTTTAATAGTTTTTACACACTACTTAAGGAATTTTTACACCCAAATTCCTAGTGTGTAAAAACGATTAGATCGGGAAAACGTGGTTCATAAGTAGATACATATTCCTACGCAGTGCTATTTTTATATTTCACTACATGCTCTATATTTTGACTCACTGGGTGAAAACTCGGAACAACTCCTTCTGCGTTGAGTTTGCAAGGTTCTCTCCCCACTGGATAAAGGGGTTTTCCCCCTAGCTCTTCAGTTTCGCCTTCCATAAAAACTTGTAGAAGTGTATGGTAAGAGTGTAGGGAGCTGTTGGCTCGCCACCACCCTCCTACGCATTGTAACCCGGCCACCTGAATTAATGGCTTTAAAAGTCGCTTGATGACTTGGGTCTAGGGTAGAGTTCTTAAATTACGGTAATTTAGAAAAATCAGTAATTTACCGCGTAATTTACCGTGTTGCGGTAAATTACCGTAATTGTTATTTTACAATTAAAACAAGGAATAAAAAGAAGAAACCGTTTGTTGCTCAAAATATTTCTGAATAACTAGGTCTACTCTCTTTTTTTTACCAATAAAACTTTATTTACTTATTTAAATGATATGAAATTATAGAAAGAATACTATATTCTTTCGCTAGACTACTTCGAAGTAACGCTAAACCAACGCTGATGCTCGGAATAACCAAATAAAAATAAAACTAACATTTTAGCAGACGATAGATGAATCATGAATGTGATTTTTCTTAAACAGGGCTAGACATAAGTATTCTTCCTATTAAACGTATCAAACTATTCTAACACGACCTTCGACTCTTTGGAAATTCGCAACCAAAACGAATCTAGGTGGCGCAGCGGTGCCTAGCTCTTCGAGTTAGTGCGTTACGCCTATGACCTAGTGTTTGCTGGAGTTAAATTACATTATTAAACGATGCAAAAAAACACTAAAACGCGAATAACGTTAGGTTTTGAGTTTTGTAAACTTGTGCGACGTATTTTAGGTACATTTTAGCCCGAAAGATCAAAGAAAATTGAGAAAGTGAAACACGAGTACGATGGTAATTTACCACAGTAAATTACCACAGTAAATTACCCTGGTAATTACCAGGGTAATTACCATTTTCGTAATTTACCTGAGAAAATTGTAAATTACTGTTACCAGGGTAATTTACCGCGTAAATTACGAGGGTAAATTACCCTAGTCTAGGGTGGTGCCTTGGGTATTAGCCTATTATGTAAATTTTTTAAGTTTATCCGGAAATTCGCGCTCATTCTGGTAAGTCGTAAGTAAATTAGCAGTATGCAATTCATTATAAGACAAAAATTATTGAAACTAACAAAATATTTTAAATTTTATATTTCATGTACAGTGAAATGAATAAAAATTCAAATAATGTTCTTTGAAAATGTTTTTTCCTCTAACCACCAAACAATAATATCTAAGGAGGCAATTTTATTAATATTTTACGTGACTTGATGTTAAAATGGTTACTTAGAAGGATTTCTCGCTAATACAAGCCTACAAGAGGACCAAATTGTCATCACCAATCGCGTCACCAATAGAGCCCAATATCCAAATTCTATACCACCCAATTATTTCCATGATTAAATTCACCTGTCCCAAAATATTTACTATCTAAATAGAAGAAAACGTATAATATTTTAAAGTCGGTTTGAAAAAAAAAAAGAACCACGAAATATTTTTTTAAAGTTTTCTTTTAAAATAAATTCCCGTCTTAACGATATTCTGGTTTTTGGAAAGTGCATAACACGGTCCATTACCACCAGGTAGCGTCTTTAGGAACGCTAGGGGGGGGGCTTTAAGGAGGGGGGGGGGTGACGTTTCGAGGTTAAGCCTAACCTGGAAGGGGCGCCGAGGGAATGCGCCACCAATATATATAAAACCAGAGAAATCGGTCACGAATCTTTCAGTCGACACACATCTCAAGTTCAAGGACTCGACACCAACGCGTTTCCGCGCAGAGCACGCGATTCATTGGTTACTCGTTATTCTCTTCCCAAAAACACTCGCGTTTCTTATTCTAGGATATTCTCGTGGTCCTTAATGGTACTGGACTGGTACGACGAAGCATACTAACGAAATCAGTGAGTGGTGCCCAGACAAGAAGATGGTTCACTTCGAAAGCGGTGGGTGTTATCGGCCCACCTCTACCAAAAGAATCAAAGTAAGTTATTCTCAAATTTGGGGAAAATTTGGGGAGCCTCAAATTACATTTCATTTTGTTTTGGAATTTTAAATCGTGACTTTCGTACCCTAGATTATAATTTCATTTTGTTTGGTAAATATTTTGGTAATTATGGCGTTTTAATTGAGATATTAATTGGGTTATTTGATATTAAGAACGTGATCAATCGCTATCAATTGTATTGACTGGTAACGTCAATTTATTAGGAATTAAAAACCATTTTAAATCTAGCTTAGGTACTTCGTGAATCTATTTCATTTCGTTAACAGCTAAAGAAAATCTTTAATGATTTTCACATTATTAATTTGAATTTTGATTGCAATAAATATTGAATTTTCGAAATTGTGTGTGAAAATGTTCTAAATACGGTAATCATAATGATAATAATACTACACTTTGATGATAGTGTAGTTCATTGGTAGTATGAAAAGTATTAGTATCAGTTTTTAGCGTATTATTATCAGTTTTTAGCGTATTATTATCAGTTTTTAGCGTATTATCAGTTTTTAGCGTATTATTATCAATTTTTAGCGTATTAGTATCCGTTTTTAGCGTATTAGTATCAGTTTTTAACATATTAGTTGTGTGGATTACAAAACATAAAATAAAATACGTATGAAACACTGGTCATACAATCTTAGGCCAGACAGTAGAGACACACCGTGGTTCCGATGAGTAATTAGTGAAAGAGGCGAAAAATTAATTAAATACCCATTAATTTGGAAGACAAGTTAATTAATACTGTAAGATTTGTTAGTCACAAATCTAAAAGGGATCAAACCCTTATTTAAAAATTGTACACCAGATTTCTGATTTCCCATATTTCGTTCGATTTTTGAAGATTATTTTCGATTTCTGATGATTTTTCTCGATTTATGATTTTAATAATAATATTCCATTTTGAAGATTTCCATTAAAGATTTTCCGATTCATTTACTTATTTTCAAAGAAATCTAAAGAATTATTTTGATTACAAATTATTTTATTATTAAAGTGTTTCCCGATTTTTATGGATTTTATTTATTTCTGATTTTCTAAGAATATTTTAGATATTTTCCAATTTAACGGATTTCTTGAGATTTTTTTTTGAATCGAGTTAATCTCAAAATAAAGTCTAGTTTTTCTTTAAAATTTTCTAGTGTTGTAAGTCAGAAAATTTTCCGCGGAAAATGACCGAGGCCTTTTTTCCGGAATATTTTCCGTATTTTTCCGAAAAATATTAAAAACGTTTTCATTCCATGATTTGTCTAATATATTGTTTGCAAATTTAAATAAAGCGGCATTTTCACCTCATTTTTTCTAATCTAAAGGTAAAACTAAACCTATAGACAAGTTTAAACTGGTTGAAATGTAACACTATTAATGTTTTGTAGTATGTTTACTGATATTAGTCATTTTAAATCGATAAAAAGTTTAAAACATTAAAAACCCTTGAAAAGTAATTTATGTTTAAATTTTTTATTTTTCCGATTTGCGGAAAATTTTCCGCATTTTATTTGTCCGGAAAATTAACAACCCTAAAATTTTCTTTAAGACATCTCCGCTTTCATTTATGGAGGTTTTGAGATTTCACTCTAGCAAACTTCATGAACAGAAAATTATAAATATCTGAATCCCTTGTGTGCCCAGCATAAACATGCTTATCATTCAAAATGTAGTATTTGAAATTTTATGAAATTATTATAAAAGAAATAGTAAAATTTAAAAGTACCTTAAAATTCCAAATAAATGTATTTTTTGAGTCAGTTTAAACATTAAGCAAAATATTTGCTTTGTAAATTGTAAAAGAACCAATTTGGCGAAGTTTATAATTTTGAAGGTTATTTATCGTTTCGAACGAGTGTAATTATAATAGATCTGGACTTTTCACCTCGAAAATATCGGAATAGGTGAACGCGGTAATGACATCATTACAGAGATAGCACGTTCAAAGAACGCGGAGAATAGCAACAAATTATTCTTTCAGCAAAATTGATGCATCGTTAAATATGGGTGATGCATTTGTAAACACTGGAGTAACCCTGACCCTGAAGCGAAAGAAACGCTCAGGAAATGTTCTCTTTTCTTGTTCTTAATTCTTCACCGCGAAATAGTGAAGGTTAAAGTTTTAGAAGGAGTTATAAATATCGACCAAAATACAGCAACTACGGCTTTTTTCAACGCAGACGGAGAAATAAATATTGATAAACAATAATTTTTAACATTGATAAGCAAGAATTTTTAATATTGATAAACAATAATTTTTAACATTGATAAACAATAATTTTTAACATTGATAAGCAAGAATTTTTTAAATTGATAAGGAAGAATTTTTAACATTGATTAACAATAATTTTTAACATTGATAAACAATAATTTTTAACATTGATAAGCAAGAATTTTTAACATTGATAAACAATAATTTTTAACATTGATAAGCAAGAATTTTTAACATTGATAAGCAAGAATTTTTAACATTGATAAGCAAGAATTTTTAACATTGATAAGCAAGAATTTTTAACATTGATAAGCAAGAATTTTTAATATTGTTAAACAATAATTTTTGAATTTGATAAACAATAATTTTTGAATTTGATAAATACTAAGTTTTGAATTTGATAAACAATAATTTTTTAATTTGATAAACAATAATTTTTGAATTTGATAAACAATAATTTTTTAATTTGATAAACAATAATTTTTTAATTTGATAAACAATAATTTTTTAATTTGATAAACAATAATTTTTAATATTTATAAACAATAAGTTTTAAAATTGATACAATTTATAAACCAGTTTTATTCAATAATTTTTAAAATACACCAGTTTTAATCAATAATTTTTAAAATACACCAGTTTTAATCAATAATTTTTTAAAATAAACCAGTTTTAATCAATAATTTTTAAAAGAAACAAGTTTTAATCAATCATTTTAAAAATAAAAAAATTTTAATCAATAATTTTTAAAATAAACAAGAATGTATCAATCATTTTTAAAATAAACAAGAAGGTATCAATCATTTTTAAAATAAACAAGAAGGTATCAATCATTTTATAAATAAACAAGTTTTAAATAATCTTTTTTAAAATAATTAAAAAATTATCGATCGTTTTCAAAATAGTGAATTAATTTTTAAAAGAGATAAAAAGTTTAAAAAAATAACAATATTTTTTATTAGTTTAACTAAATATCAAAATAGAGAAATAATAATTTTAATCAATATTTTTAAAAAAGGTAAACAATTTTTGAAATAAAGAAACTGGCTTATTTTAAAGAATCAAGCCAAATTAATGCATCCTAATTAGTGTAGTCTACCCAATTTCCTATATCTTTCAATATACATATATAGTATAAATTTTAAATTTAAAAATGTTCCATGAACAATTATTGTGACCACTTTTTTTCATGGAAATAAAATTTTAAATATTTTCTGTATGCCCAAATATTGTATGACAAATTTACCAGATTTGTGAATTTGTGAATTTGAAATTGTAGTTACAATTAATGGAAATATTTTATTTAAAACCTTCTCTCGGTCAAAAATCACTAAATTCCAGGCAATAATATTCGATCCTTTATATCCATTTCTTTGAAATAAATGATTAAATAATACCATTCCTAGCGCATTATAATAACAACATTGCCGTGGTATTGACGAACAAGTTTAATACCAAAACCTGTTTCACAGTGAATCTTGGATCACACCTGCAGGCTGAGCTTGAATATTTTTCCAAACAACTGTTATTGCGACCCATTTAAAATATGTTTTTTAGATTTAATTGGGATTTTTATTTATTAAAATATATTTTTTTAAATTGACTATTTTAAAGACGTAAAACAATTTTATACATACCATTTACTAAAGTTAGGTGATAACCGATATGAATCCGTTTAATTATTATTTTCAAAACGTTCTACGATAAAACATTTAATATTTTTATTTCAAACAATATTTTTCAAAATAACACACAATTTCAATTAGGATTTCAGTCTCGTCTACTTAGCACGTTCTCAGTAGCTTTAATGTGTTCTTGGTAAATTCTATTATCGGTTAAGAAATATCTATAGAAAAACTAGGGTTCAAATGCCCCTTTGGAAGTAAGTAGTGGCGCTAGAAATGTTTTAAATGGGTAATTAAATTTCAATCAAATGAAATACAAGTTAATGTTGATTTTAATACGGTTCTTTCATTGCATGTTGCTATTTTAACAATTATTACTGGATTATTTTAACAATAATTACTGGATTATTTTAACAATAATTACTGGATTATTTTAACAATAATTACTGGATTATTTTAACAATAATTACTGGATTATTTTAACAATTATTACTGGATTATTTTAACAATTATTACTGGATTATTTTAACAATTATTACTGGATTATTTTAACAATTATTACTGGATTATTTTAAAAATTATTACTGGATTATTTTAACAATTATTACTGGATTATTTTAACAATTATTACTGGATTATTTTAACAATTATTACTGGATTATTTTAACAATTATTACTGGATTATTTTAACAATAATTACTGGATTATTTTAACAATTATTACTGGATTATTTTAACAATAATTACTGGATTATTTTAACAATAATTACTGGATTATTTTAACAATAATTACTGGATTATTTTAACAATAATTACTGGATTATTTTAACAATTATTACTGGATTATTTTAACAATTATTACTGGATTATTTTAACAATTATTACTGGATTATTTTAACAATTATTACTGGATTATTTTAACAATTATTACTGGATTATTTTAACAATAATTACTGGATTATTTTAACAATTATTACTGGATTATTTTAACAATAATTACTGGATTATTTTAACAATAATTACTGGATTATTTTAACAATAATTACTGGATTATTTTAACAATAATTACTGGATTATTTTAACAATTATTACTGGATTATTTTAACAATTATTACTGGATTATTTTAAAAATTATTACTGGATTATTTTAACAATTATTACTGGATTATTTTAACAATTATTACTGTATTACTAAAATATTTTTCAAGTTAAAATGTAATCTAACGTCACTTGGAATAAAGAAGAACTCTCTATTTCAACTTATTTCGTAGTGTAAAAATATTAAATATTAAATAAATATTTCTTACAAAATACCTAAAAAATAGGTACCCTCATATATATAAATATTCAAAATTCTTAGAATAAAATCGACATAAATACTGAAGAACAAACTGAAATATTGACGGACAAACGATGAGCTTATTGTGAGGAATACAGGACTCTATAGATAACGAGAAACTAGCTTCGATGAGTTCCTCGAAAACAGGAATCGCCCAAAAAAAGTCACCAAAAGCTAAGCGTAAAAACAGCTAATTTCGGCATTTTCACACGGTCTCGAACAAGGGAATGCTGAGGATAACCTTAATAGCGGGCGCTTTTCCAAGATTCTAGTTGCAGTGACGAATTGAGGACGTCCTTACGCCTGTGTTAGTTCTTTATTATCCTCTCTGAATTTTTTTCATCGCCGCAAATTTTTGAATATCTGGTACGGATGTAAATACATCGGATTGAGAGAGAGAGATGATACCGGACCAACATTTCTGGGTCACGCAATATCGCTCTGCCCTTTGGCCAATAACGTTGATGATTATTATTTCCGTAGATCCACTCTTATAATTAAACCGTTTTGCGAGCCCCAAAATTTTAATTTTCCATTAAGGATCATCGTTGTTAATTTATTCGCGTATTTAGGTTTTGTTTTTCCTTACTTTATTATTGGTCAAATTTAAATTGATTATTCCGATTTTTAATTACTTACTATTATGATATTTATATTTAATGATATGAGTACCTTAAATATTTATAATGTAATTTATTTAAAATTACTAAGTGGTGAGTGTTATTTGGGTTAAACGGATTATCTCGATAACAGGTCACTAATATTTACCGAAACGGATAGCAAACTGATACCGATATTTCTACCGATAAATAGAATACAAATATAGGTTTTCCTTAATATCGGTTACCTGTCAGATGAGCAAAAAATTGATTTGAACGCTGACATTATATTTTAATACCTATATCAGGATAATCAGGTTACTGATATTTACCGAAACCGATATTCACATCGATAAATATAATAAAATGATATAGAATAAAGGTTATCAGTAAGTTGATATTATCACTAAATTTATATTTAAATTGGTTTTTGATATAAGTGGTTATTGATTTATTATTAAGCTTGATCCCAATATGAAAAATTTGTAATTTATATTTAATTTAAAATAAATTTAACCACTATTGCACAGTAAAAACATATTTATTTAATGTTTTTACTGCGCAATAGTGGTTAAATTTATTTTAAATTAGTTTATGTACAGGAAGTCCGTCCACAAATAATTTATATTTAAATTAGTTTTTGATATAAGTGGTTATTGATTCATTATTAAGCTCGATTCCAATATGAAAAATTTGTCATTTATATTTAAATTAGTTTTTGATATAAGTGGTTATTGATTTATTATTAAGCTCGATCCCAATATGAAAAATTTGTCATACAACCAGAATCGCAACCTTTACAAACTAATAAGAATAATATTGATTAATAATTTATAATTAATAAATAGTGAATAATATTAATTAATATTAATATCTAAATCCTGTAAATTTAAATAGTAAAAAAATCCAAATCTGTAAAAAACTTGTTTATTTTTTGTAGAGTTTTCTTTACGCACGCAAAACTAAATTCGGTGACATTGAAAGGTTCTGTGTAAAATAGATCGTAAAACTAATCATAATATCCCCAAAATTAAGGGGACGCACCCTAGACATTCCATTGAAACTTTCCTTTAAGGAATATGTATTACCAAAACATTTTTTTCAACTTTGTTATATAATTCAATATCTTGTAAACAAAATGTATTTTTTGGAAAAAAACGTTGAAAATCATAGCCTCCCTCGTGGTGGGCCAAAATAGGCTCATTTCGGCATTTGGCTTTCTTATAGCGAGCCAATCTGGTATTTTCTAGACCACGTATAAATCAATTCGGGTGTCTTACAATAAACACACTAAGGAAAAATATTTAGGTCAAGTTCAAGATTGAAGCCGGTCTCGCGAAAATATCCCCTTATTATATTCTCAAACCACACGTAACAGAAGAAGAAAAAATCTTGTTTATTTTTAAATTTCTCTCCTCTCACGTTCGAAGGAATATTATTTCCGCAATATATTGTAAATGAGGGATATCGAAGAGCGCGTAGCCTCAATCTGTCACACGCGAACTGCTAAAAAGTGCAAAAACAAAGTCCACCCGCGTAATAACGCTTTTGACGATTAAGTGAAATCTTCTATCCACGATTGGCGTCACGCGCGGTAGAATTCGCTGTCGCTGGATGCCAAGCGTAACCGATAGATACTTTATAAATACGCTTGTTTTTCAAACCTAATTGACAAAACGGAAAAGCCCGAAAGTTTCGTCTAAATATTGTTTATATTTTATTCCCCCCCCCCCCCCCAATTTCGATACGTTTGATTGATTTACATAAAAATTCGTTTTGCGGATTTAATATATTGATAAAGGGAAAATACGTTTATGGTCACGTATTAAATTTAGCTCTGGGCGGCTCTTTTTCTACTTGGAATGTTACACCGTCCCATTTTAAAATCGCCTTAATCCCCCTAACAGTCCGGTTTTGTTTCGTCGTTTTAAGGCCGTTTCGATTGAGGCTGGGTTGAATGACCTAATTTGGGGAATATTTATTTCAATGTTTTGACGTTATTCAATGGCACTAATTCGTATTGATTTCCTCAGATATTGCAATTGTGGACGTTGCTGTATATTTTTCTCAAAATCGGATCCGTCCTCGGAGATGATAAACCAGGATTGGGGCGATTCGTAGGGTACTCCAGTTTGCCCTCGGGCTCTCTGGACCTCATCGACCTGAGTAGTTACGCCAAGGTCGTACCCGCTCAGGACCGCTCCGACGAACCCGAAGCCGATGAAAGCTCCGTCGCGGTGGTTGAGGACGCCAAGCCGGAGGGGGATGACAACGAAACCACCACGGTCGGAGATGGTGCCGCTGCGACCACCGAAGAAGAGAAGAGCATCGAGTACGTGCCCTTCCCTTACAAGAATCTTCCCGTTCTGGTTTACGAGAAGCGAACGGCCGGTGGTCCCGCTCAACTATCATATAAGTTGAGTGACGAAGCTACTCTTTCTCTGGACCATCATATCTACGAACTCAAGGAGACGGGACCAGACGCCACACACCACGTTTTCGAACTGAAACAGCCCGCTAGATTAGTGGCGCCCGCTGAATCGACAAAGGATGAGAAAGCCTCCGAACCAACCTCGCGGGAGGACGATTCCAAACCGGAAGTGGTTGGGGATAAGAACGCTACCGAGTCAGCTAATGACACTGTCTCGGAGGCGTCAGAGACTGTCGTGGAAGACGCCGAGAATATCAACGCCACGGAGGATGGTGAATTGAAAGCCGATCTGTCCGACGTGATACAGCCAGGCAGTCTGGTCACTTTGAGTCACGGTGAAAATCCAGATGGTCAGATGCTACTGACCGCCGTTCAACAACCCGGATTTAATTTCGATGCTTCGGAATCGCAACCAACCTTTTACGCCGAGACTAGCGGCATCGATACGGTTTATGGTAAACCACCCGCTTTCAATCAGGTACCGACCACCCTCTCACCGATTGATAACGAAGCGAATCCACCCTCCACCGATGGGTACCAGTTAAGCGAAAGTCAAATTCAAGGACAAGTCGAATACCAACAATTTCCTGGACAGGGCGTTTACCCTCAGCAATTCGCGTATCAACCCGTGCAAGGTCAGGTCGCCTACCAAGACGCGAGTGGACAGGTTTACCAGCCAGTTCAAGGACAAGCGCTTTTCCAAACCCCTCAAGGTCAACTTTTGTCTTACGGGAGTGCCCAAGGACAAGCGTTCCAGTATCAGAGCTCTCAGGGTCTTCCCGTACAATATCAAGGCTCTCAGATACGTCAACTGGAGTATCAGAATACCCAAGAAAGCGCTCAAGGACAGGGTATCGACTATCAGCAGGCGTCACAGGAACACGAGGCTTATCAAGGACAGGGGGCTCCTTATCAAAATGCGCAAGGTCAAACTTACGATTACCAAACGCCTCAGGGTTCTGTTCAGTATCAAACGTACGAAAATCAACCGCAAACGCAACAGTTAGTTTATCAACAATCGGAAAACCACGCCAATTATCAGAGCGACGCTGAAAATCCCAGCCAGTCCAAAAAACAAGTTGTTTATCACGATGCTCACGGCGATATCGTGTATCAAAACGAAAAAGGAGAGTTGTCTTATCAACCCACTCAACCTTCGAGCTCCTACGCCCCGACACCCCGGCCTGAACGCCAAGAATCGGCGCCTTTCGAAGGCAACCCCAACACTCAGATCTACGTTAACGAACCTCCGCAACCTCCGGTAGGTCAACAAACGCAGCAGCAGCAACAAGAACAAAAACCGCAACAACAGTACGAGCCTGGTGCACCAGGTACCGTTCAATTATACTACTCGGGTTCCCAGGAGTCGTCGCCTCAAATGTACGTTGCGTCCAATCAGTACAATGGCTTCGGCTACGACGACGCCTCTAATTTTGCCTCCCGTAAGAGCGTTCAACACGACGACCAAGCTGAAGAACCAAAACAAGTTGAAATAGGTAGACGCTATAGTCCGGACCCAGACGGGGACAATCCCGAACCCACCCAACCCACGCAACAGCCGTCCACCACTACAGAAGCCACAAACGCGCCTCCTCAAATTTCATCCAAAACTGACGCCTTTGAGCAGTTCATCCGAGAACACATGAGACCCCAACAATCGGAACAGTATCAAACCTACGCCGCCCCACCCTCTGGAATGTTCGGGTCTGCCAGTGGAGGTTTTGGTCACGCGGAAAACCCTTTTGGTGGATTCCCGGGAAACTATGGTGGTGGAGGAAATTTAGCTCTTGAAAGCGCTCCTTTTGGCAGCAGCGTTGGCTCCATGTTTACCGGGGGAAGGTCCCGTTTGGCCTCCATGATTGAAAGCCTCACCGGGCAAGCCAGCACCATGAATATTCGGGGTGGAATGTTTGGCGGACACGGAGGATCTTCGCACGGTTTCAACCCATTCCAAACTGGCGCCAGCGATAACGTAGGATTCGGTTCCCAAATCGAGCCATCCACCGGGTCGTTTGGAGGTTTCGGAGACTTCGGTCGCTTCTCTGGTTTTCAAGGGTATGGCGAAGATTCGTTGGCTTTGGGATCTCAGTTGGGAGGAGGCGGAGAGCGAGGACAAGGCGCTGATCATGGCAATTTTGGGAGACTGACCGGTTCGGAATCGACCGGTTTCGGTGGTTTTCGAGGAGGTCAGAGGGACCGTTACCGACATGGTATAGAACACGCCCATTACGATGTTAACGAACAGCTAGCCACCGAATCTCAAACGAGACCTTTGGTAGAGGCTTGGAAACCGGATGCCCAACCTCAGTTCAATTTGGAATGGAAACCCGACCAGAAGCCGGAATTGCGACCTCAGTTCAATCTAGACTGGAAACCGGACCAGAAACCGGAATTGCGACCTCAGTTCAATCTAGACTGGAAACCGGACCAGAAACCGGAATTGCGACCTCAGTTCAATCTAGACTGGAAACCGGACCAGAAACCGGAATTGCGACCTCAGTTCAATCTAGATTGGACACCCGACCAGAAACCGATAATCGGATTAACTGGTTACGGAAACCAGGCGGTTAGCCAAGCCTTCACGGCTAATCACAGAGCTAGGCCATTCAAGGAAATTGAAGATGCCATAGCTTTCTTGAAACAAGTACCGCCAGAAAACATCGTCGGTCCGCATCGTGGTCAGTTCCTGTTCAGACCGGAAGAGAAGCCCTTACCTAACGAAGTCAGGAACCCTTTACTGGAATTCGTCGATAAACAAATTAAGGAGCAGCTTAAGGACAAACCGACAGCGCAACCCGTTTCGAGCACGCCAAAGCCCACGCCGATTCCGCCACCTCCCCAACAAACTCCGTTACCTACCACGCCTAAGCCTCCAACCTATCACATCGTCCACAATATAATGCACAGCATCATTCACAAAGCGGCCATGGTCGAAGCGGCTCAGAAGGCGGCCCAGGTTGAAGCCGCCCAAAAGGAGGCCATGAAATTGGCCTCTCTCGAGGCCCAACGACCAGGTCACGCGGCTAAGCAAAGACCTATCATTCAGAACGGACACGTTTACCGAAAGCAACCCATCTTTGGCGAGAGGATAAAGCCCATCCAGTCGTCTTCCTCTCAGAGCAACGTGGCTATTACCCACCAAGGAGCTCCAATTATCATATACCAAGGAATACGCCCTCCGATTCACCCCTTCAAAGAGCCTCAGTCCCAAAAACCCAAACCAGCGGTTCCTCAAATTAACCCCAACTTTTTTAAGCCACCACAAGCGCTTAGGGAACAAAAGGGACCGGCTCTGAGGGCCACAGTTGGAAAAGTGGGCTCTTTCAATCCCGGTCAGTCGGTATCCTATTACCACCGACCAGTTTACCCCGATTTCCACAAGCCGACCAAATTGAACGTCATAGATCCCCCGTTCAAAATGCGCGTACCCACCCGACCTTTGAGTAAACCGTCGCTACGACCGACCGCGACATCCCCGATCGGAAAACCAACTTTAAAACCCTTAGCGAGCAGACTAACTACTCAGAAATCGACCAGTTACAGCACCGTTTTTCGGTACGCCGGATTCGAATTTCCCAAATACCAGGTACCAAACGCGACCAAAGACACTGCCACTTCCCAGTATTCTCCTCCATTGAAGCTATCGGAAAAGGGTGCTCACAAAGCTAATACCAGTACACCAATTGACACTTGGACTGGTGGACAATTTAGCCATAAAACCGAAAAAACACAGGTTACCGGTTTGAACTTGAAACCGGAAACGACGAGTGTCATCGGAATCCGTAGGTCATCCTCGGTTACCGGTACAGAAGGATTCGGCGGAGCCGGTACTTGGATTCCGGTTTCGAAACAGGAAGAGTCCAAGTACATCAAAGCAGTGCCCGCCGAAGCCAGTGACAAAATAATGTACACGCCTCGAAACGCCTAAGTACACGTACAAATTTTTAGTATTAGATTGTCAAGAAGTAGCTAAAATGAAATTCCTTAAAAAGGTTCGAAAATGAAATCAATGTAAATATAGTAAAAGATACTCATTCGCGTTAGTTTTTTTAAACCACTGGGATTTTTGTCACGTCAAAAAGGTTAAATGCATTTAATCGTAATTATTTTTTGTACCGGTGGTCACTGCAGGTCAGTGGATATTTTGCACAGTGTTTATAAATTATTGAGCCTTTATTCTTTGAAATTAGACATTTCTATTCCTTGATTGTCCATGACTTCACGTTGTTAACCGACTCAGGTTAAAAAAAAGTAAACTATTGTGTCCAAGTGCCGATCCATTTTAAAGTTAGTCTGTAGTCGATTTCTTACTGTGTTCCTATAGCAAACATTTTGTGTATTTTCAATAAAGAATGTATATTGTAAAAAAACGAAGTTTGAGTACGATCAACGAATTTCCATTTATTGGATCATAAAATAAATAATATTCTTTCAACCATAAGTAACAAAATACTCTAAGTATGACACTTGTAGCCTTGCTCATACATTTTTACTTACTTAATCCTTTCTTCACCAAAGATAAATCAGTAAAACGACTGGCAACTCTGTAACCTGGAAGTTTAACCATCTTTGTGATTTCAATTCTTCTATTGGTCATCCAAACGGATGCGAGACAGAGTTCAAATTCCGCCAAAACAAATTCGTCTGCTACGGTAACCGAGCTAGAAAATTCCGTTATTCAAATTCGCGCCAAATTCCGGAAACATCACGTTAAATTAGTTCATGGCACCATTACCGAGGGGCGCTATTTAGAAAAACATTTAACCTCACTGTGAAGATTGAAGAAACGATCAAGTAAAAAAATTCCTTATGTCATACTTAGAGGTATGTGTTACTTATGATTAAACATAATTATTTATTTTTGTTAGAAAAGTTAATTTTATAAAGTAACGTGGCCTTCTTGTTTAAATGTGCCTCTTACGTCACAGTCTCATACTTTGACAATTCTACGAGCGCGCGCTACAGTCATCAGAGGAATATAGGTTTTTCTAGCGCGCGTGCAAATTGCTCGTGCGAAGAATATGCTAATAAAACTGGGCCTTGTGACTGCCTTGAAAATAATTGTTTCAAAATTAGCTACATTTGCTAAGAAGTACAAGAGTCTGCTTGGTTTTTGCTAATGCTATCAGGTAAGTTTTATTTGTATTATAAAAGAAAACACATTTTATTAAAGTTATTTATTTAATATTATTTTTTCCTTTGAAAATTTCATAATATTTATCTTGTAATAATTTCTTGGATTTGCAGGTTGAAATAAGTCATCAAAGTTGATTTTTTTCGTAATATCGTTTATAGGAAACTTCTAATAATACCAGAAGTGCATAATATATTTCTTTCGATATAAGTAAACATTTAGGACATGAAACATGTACCTAAAAATATAGTGATATTCAGGGTGGTAAACAAGTGTTAAATAATGTGGTAAATATGGTAAATAACGTTATGGTATAAAATTGGAAAAGTGCTAAATAAGGGTAGATAATATATTTCCTTGAATTATTTACAAATTTTAAAACTTTAACCTACGTTTATGGAGATAAATCCTTAAAGATTTAGAACAGATTTGTGGAGTAATGAAAATAAAGATTAAGATTTTCTGCAGTTGATATATTCCTTTTTTGAATTATTTTATTGATTTCACATATATTAAATCATTTTACCATTATTTACCATACTTACCATTATTTACCATACTTACCATTATTTACCATCCTTACCATTATTTGCCATACTTACCATTATTTACCATACTTACCATTATCTACCATACTTACCATTATCTACCATACTTACCATTATTTACCATACTTATCACTATTTACCATACTTATCACTATTTACCATACTTATCACTATTTACCACACTTATCATTATTTACCATACTTACCATTATTTACCATAATTACCATTATTTACCATACTTACCATTATTTACCAAATTACCATATTTTCCATGCTTACCATTATTTACCAAATTACCATATTTACCATGCTTACCATTATTTACCATACTTACCACTATTTACGAGTGGTATGCACAATATTCCAAAAAAGGGGTATTTTTGTAACACTGGTGATATTTAATTTTAAAACCATTTTTTACTTAAATCATTATAATATCGATTTTTCCCCGAAAAGCAGTTTTAAAAGTCAGCGGGAGCCTGTGAAAATACCTGTTTCGAGAAAATAAAATTAGCAGTACAGGAATATAAAATATAAAATATAAACTTCTGAGAATACTACTTCGGAAAAAAACAATTATTGATATTTTGTCCAAGCGTTCTTTAACGTTTTTTGATTTTTTTTTAAACTTTTCTGTTCGATGCTTTAAATTCAATCTGGAAATTTCTAATGGTTAAAACTGCAGTGGGATTGAAACTTTGGTATGTCAGCTATACAAAGCCCACCACAGGAAGGGGAAACACCGTAACAATATGTTATTGAATATGCTTAATATCTCATTTGACAAGACGTGACTGAGTGACCATAAAAAACGTTTACACCTAGGATTACAACGAGTAAAGTTGTAATACTCCCTACGTAACACATCGTGTAATTGATTCTAATACAATCGCGAATTTGGCGTCTCGCAACAGGTGTCAATGGAGCAGCCGTAAAACGAACTTAATTAAATATAGTTCACACTCGTGTTCGGGATAGTTCGTACACCTTACGTGTATGTTTATGATCTACCTTGCAACAAAACTGTAGTAACTCAAAAAAGTCAGAAAATAAGATTTGAAGGTCCTTTTGGTTTGGAACTTATGAGCGAAAAAACACACATGTTCTGCGATTTGCTAAAATTTAATTTCCTAATTTAAATTTATAAAAATAGAAGTATTCAACTTTTAATGTCGTTTATCGGATACGTCAACGATATGAATTAAAAATATGTAAATAAGTTGAAGGGGATTTTGTACAAAAAAATTATAGTCAACAACGGCTTACTTTCTGATGGACTTAATTTGTTTTATAAAAAAAATATTTTATTTTACAGATAAAAATTATTTTAGATGAATCCTTTAAATATATGTCATAAAACCGTTATCGCATTTTTATCAAAATCTATAATAGGTAGAGGTTTTAAATTTTCGGGGTATACGTATGACGTAGAGTACATTACTCGGAACAACATGTTCTGCGATCTGCTAAAATTTAATTTCCTAATTTAAATTTATAAAAATAGAAGAATTCAACTTTTAACGTCTTTTATCGGATACGTCAACGATATAAATTAAAAATATGTAAATAAGTTGAAGGGGACGGTGTCCAAAAATTTTATAGTCAGCAACGGCATACTTTCTGATGGACTTAATTTGTTTTATAAAAAAAATATTTTATTTTCCAGATAAAAATTATTGTAGTCTGAATCCTTTAAATATATGTCCTAAAATCGTTATCGCATTTTTCTCAAAATCTATAATAGGTAAAGGTTTTAAATTTTCTGGGTATACGTATGACGTAGTAGGGAACATTATAATTTATAAAAGAACAAACTTTATTTTTTAAATTTTGAAGAATGCTCTACAATTTTCTTATTGAAGGTTTCGTCTATCATCTACCGGTCAATAAATAAAGTTTTGAAAAAAAAATCATTATAAAATTTTTAGAAAATTAGAAATGTTATCTACGTCATACTTAAATCCTGAAAATTTTAAAACTCTTCCTATTATAGATTTTGAGAAAAATACGATGTCAAAGCAAAATCAGACACCCAGTATTTATTTAAAAAAAAAACCTCAACGAAATTACTATTTGAAAGTGTTTCGTTTTCGGTTAAAAAAAAGTAGGCAATTTTACACTTTCTATGAAACGAAATTTCTTTGAAAAATGAGCACCGGTAATATACATTTTATTTGTCAATTTTATCTTAATTTTCATTGGCTGCCATGCATAAAATTTTCATCTCAATATTATATTTACTTATTGAGTTTCGATGTTTTGGTTGAAAATAAATTAAACTAATGCACTATGCAACCATATTGGATTAAATTGCTGTAAAATTCTTGGTAATTTTAAATTGATATTACCATGAATCTTTCTATGATTTTAATGCAAATTTCCTGACTGAACCTTTTTTCAACACTGACACACTCGTCAAGCTCCGACTCGAACTCGCACTCGAACTGAGTGGTAGTAATATATTTCGTCTTAGCCATATTTAGCCACTAGGGGGCTCTGTGCTGAGAAATAAAACTAAATTGAGCAATAGCTCTGAAAATCTGTTCGGTGATAGTTTTTCCTAATTGACATATTTATTTTTATTAAATTACTTGTGATATTACCATATTAGATCGGCAAATTTATTAAATTAAAAAATATTAAAATAATCGATAAAATCTCTTAAATGAAGGCATTTTCTTATCTAAGAATTAATATATTTTAGTTTCGTAAGATATCTGAGTTACCGTATCTTTGCACTCACGTACGTTGTAAATTATAAATTTAGAAACAAGTGTTTTACGCATCTCGAGCAAAGGTTAATAAATTCGGGTATAAAAGAAATCACCAACGTCGGGAGCGATTTCATAACAAAGAATTATCGCCTTGATTAACACTAAAATTAATTAACATGAAAAGTACGTTTAGTTGGTCGCTTAAATTCGGCATAGACCGAATTTTAAATAATTATACCACGGGTAGCGAAGGATCTGCGAATGCAAATTTAGAAAATTCTAAAGGTAATAATAAAAATAGCAACAAAATAACCGGTTGCTTATCGTTCTGATCCGGCATTCCAAAATATGGCCAAACATTTTTTACGCTTTGGCGATCGCACGAATAACCCTCATTATTCGGAACCAGATTTTAAAAGACGCTACCTGATCCACTGGCGACATCTAGATGTACGTGACGGAATTAGCGGTTAAATCGATGACCTCGTTAATACCAGAATGGCCTTTGGCTAGGAAATATATTCCCCCCCCCCCGAATATTCGTGTTTATAAATTGGAATTTTAAATTTCCAGATTTTTTGGTCCGAATTCTACTAGTTTTTAAAGAATTTAATTGTCTTCCTTTAAAACACTGGTTTTCATCTAACATTAATTACGTGTTATCAAAAGTAGCGTAAGACCCAAAAGTGTGTCCGAACGGTATAGTAGTTAATGAGAGTTTGTCGCAAAGTAAAACAGGGAAACGAAGGGGGGGTCGGAAAATACGTCATCAAAATCGAGATACTCCAGCGCCGCCGAGTGAGGCGTTTTAGAACGTATGTAAATCGAAGAGAGAAAATAGCGCCAGACTATAGACTAAATATAGTTTTGCTAGTACAATTCCAACTAGTACGTTATGTAGTCTATAGTGTGACTAGGTCTCACTAAAAATTTTAATAAGAGCGAATATACAGCTGACACACTTTTGGGTCTTATGCTAATTTTGGTGTTATTAATTAATATAAATTACTTTTAAGTGGAGTAAAATATATTATAAATGGTTGTCTAACTCCCTAGGGCATAGACTCAGTGCCGGATTAAGGAATAGGCCTATGGGCCCCCACCAACAGAAAGTCGCACTACTGATGAAAATAATGGATTTTTCATCGGGAAATGCGAGTTTTGCGTTTTTATGCTTTCTTTACATAAGGCCCCACCAAAATCTGCCTAGGGCCCAACTTTCAGTAAATATGGTACTGCATAGACTAAAGAAATAACTTCACAGGAATGGACATGTTGGGGTTGGAATTTAAACCTTTCTGTCGCCTGCTAGTGTGTAGTATTTTTTAAATTCGTGGAATTGTTTATGGAGCACGTGCTCGAAATACGCGCGTTTGACGACGCACTATATTTTAACCATTTTTCGGTCTTTTCAAAATGTGCACATCCGCGAGTCACAGCCAGTCAAAAGGATGTTACAAAGAAAACGTGTAGTTAAAGACTTTGGGTGTATAATAAACTTGAATAAAAGTTGAAGGTAGAAACGGTAGCCGTAAGCCAACCTCTTAAATTCAACTGGTTTGTGGCAATGCAGGTTAAATACATAACTTGTCAAATGATAACTGATTAAACTTACAAGGAGACGACCCGCGGTGAAACGCACCGATTTTGTTCAAATTCGGGGGTTTGGTAGACCTTCATGTAACTTGAAACCCCTAAAGGGAAATGTCTCCATAGACAACCGTTTTGCCCTGGCAACCAAAAATGTTTTTGACCACACAAAATGGAAATTTTCCCCATTGAATATAACATGGGAATCTGACCAATTTTAAGGATATACCCCCTGTAAACATTTTAATCAATTTCGAACTTTTTCGTTATTTATTTATATTTTATATTTTTAGCATTTTCAAAAATTTAAAATTTTTACAGGGGGGTACGTTTTTGTTGTCGGGCTTAATCTCTCTATTAATAACGAATTTAATCAGTGTGCTTTCTTTAGAGAATGGCTACCAAATAAACAGTTCATCAAGGGGCAGGACCAGCTTCTCCGCTTGGCAGCTCAGCGAGTTGGAATCTGTGTTCAGATTGACGCATTATCCCGACATGTACTTGAGAGATCTGCTAGCTAACAAACTCCAAATTGAAGAAAGTCGGGTCCAGGTGAATCGATAATTGTTTGTTTTAGGACCAATTTTAATTGTAAACTAAGGTACATATCAATTTAATCCCACGATTACGTTTTTCCTTTGAGTAATTTTCCTAAATTTTAAACAAAATGTGGAACCTTACGTTTTTATTTCTGCCTATATGTTAAATAATTTTCTTATGTGACCATAATTGTTTGATGTACTTCAGACTAAGGCAATAATTAATTGGCATATTTTTAGCGCTAGCGGTGCTTATATTTTGGGATATGACGGTTTTTCTTTGTCACTCCACGTAGTTAGATCAATAATCATTTCGACCAGCTGATACACTTACGAAACATAGTTTATATACTTTTGGTATAAAATATTGTCATATACTTTTGGTATAAAAAATTGTCGATACCTACATATTTTATAAATTGCCCTCTAATTACCCTTCTAAATTCTGCCCACTGGTCACAAACAGGATCAAAATAATTCAAAACGTTGCCACATTTTTCTCTGAGATCTTAATAAAAATAAAACTCTTTCATGCGTTAAAATTATACCTTCTCGAGTTTACCTTAGCTTAGCAATGTCCATGTTTACTCTATGAAGTTTGTAAAAAAAAGGAGTTGGGGGTCATTCATAAATTAAGTAACGCAGTAAGGTGGGAGGGGAATTTAAACTAGCGTTATTTAATGCTACGTCGTTGAAATAATGTCAAATAATATTACTGTATGTATAGTAAACATGATTAACTAATTGTTTTGGGATACATTGTAGTATTTTAAAAATTCTGGTCATAATTTGGTATGATGTTAAGCCTTGGCTATAAGCGAACCGGGGTGAAGCGATTTCGCAAGTGTGAACCAGGAATTATCGTAGGTGGTCAAAACTGCAATTCAAACCGACCTAAACTGGGTTTTAAGCTCAAGTGTGACCGTGGCTTTAGTGTAAGGAGCTGTTGACTCGCGTGACATGAAGGGCTGGCTACCACCGTCCTACGCAGTGTAACCCGGCCACCTGAATTAATGGCTTTAAAAGCCGCTAGATGACTTGGGCCTAAGGTGGTGCCTTGGGTATTAGTCTAGCTGATAATTATAATAATATTTTAGACAACATAAGAACCAGCTTTTGATTTTTGTAGGTTTGGTTCCAAAACCGGCGAGCCAAGTACCGAAGATGCCGCAAACACAGTCAGTCGTGCGTTCCTCCAAGAAGTGATCAACTCAACGTTCTCGCGACTCCGCCCTCCTGCTTCGACCTAAATCCTTGGAGCGTTTACTTCGCCTCGTCCACGAACCCACTTAGCACCACTCCATCTTTTTAACTTCGAGAGCAAAGTTGTTTTTAAACTATAAATCATGGTAAATTGTTACAACATGGTCACTATCCAGATCAATGAAATTATTAATTGTAATAATTATTAAATCATTTTTAAAATTTCAAGAAGTTATTTCATTAACGTTAATATAATTTTCCGACCAGTTTTTTCGCAGTTGGGTTATTGATAGAATAATTTATATATATTTCAGAGATACAACTATGTTTTCTAAAATTTCTAACAAGCCATTTTTTTAATTACCTCTCTAGTTATTTAAAAAATCTTAAATTTAATGAATCAACTCAAAACCAAACATTGAGACAAATTTTAAATCCATTTTTATGTGACAGGCTTAACACGGGAATCCATACCTCTACTTTGAATGCTTATCGCGACAGATTTTCGTCTCGATGTGGCTGACGGTTTTTTTTACGTCACTATGTTAAAGGCCTAGGTTTTCTTCTGCCTGTCCCCCTTTAAATTAGGCCAACATGTTCA
The DNA here is from genome assembly GCF_980474605.1 of Leiobunum rupestre. Classification (NCBI taxonomy): domain Eukaryota; kingdom Metazoa; phylum Arthropoda; class Arachnida; order Opiliones; family Sclerosomatidae; genus Leiobunum; species Leiobunum rupestre. Next base: position 30,916,038 of record NC_143392.1, read on the forward strand.
GCGGTTGGCCTACCACCAGGGTATTTGTGCTAGGCCTTTAACTTAAGAAACAACGTGAGAGGGGAGCACGCGCAGAGGGGATTTTTTTATCTCGTCTTTCATTCCAAGTAGAGATATCGATTCCCGCTTAGGATAAATGGATCGGGTAATTAGTTCATTTTGTTAAATAGGTAATAATTTAAAATCTGTTAAGATCAGATTTTTCCAATTTCCTAAAATATTATATAATAAATATTTAAAACTATGCTTTTTAAATCATACTTTAGCCATAGTTCTCAATATTTACAACACCTTATATTATTTTATTTTAAATTATTTATTACAGTGTCAACACTTCTAAATACGTATTTAGTAACAAATAGTTTTAATTTGTTTATTTGGCGGCCGATATACGAGTAAATTAGAAAACGATATTTCATGAAGGCTCTTACTCGTCTCTGGTTGGATATTATTTATTTGAACGCTACTTACTCCATCTGATGGTAGAAAACGTTACTAAACATTCTCAGGGCTTAACTTAAAAACTCGTTGACGTATGAAACAATTATCAACCCGATTTTGAAGTTCCCTCATACGCCCCTAAGTGAATTGGCGCTGTGTGTAACTTCCAGGAAACAACGATGAGCAATCCTCTTCGCCATTTTATTTCCGTTTGAGGCCAAGGCCTATTGAAAAGGAAAAATAACGCGCACGTAATGATAAATCGTTGAATCTTCACACAAAATTACAGCTACTTACTTTTCTTAAAGTACTTATTTTTAAATTTAAAATTTTTGTATTTAACGTAACATGGTATTAGTTCTGACAACAAAGAGTGATACATTACTATATTTTCCTGTATAGATAAAGTATTATGTTTGGTCTACGTATATAAAGTTTGAAGCTCCTTTAAAGGAATATAACCCACAACGCATTCTTTATAGAAGAGCGCCAACAGCGTGGAGAAACAGTACTGCCAGGCCAAAGCATTATCAGCCAATCAAAAAAGATCGAAATGTTGTCAGATTCATTTTATTTTGTTTGAGTTACAACTTAAATTGACAACTTTCGATATTCCGCCCAATGTGCCGCTAGGGAATTAATAGGAGCTAAAATTATTGTAGAGGAGGGTGAAAAAAATTATAGACGTTATATTCCTTCTAACGGTGGCTACTAACTGTTCAAACGGATCATAAAATCGATTCTAAACAGCCCTGTATTGCTGTGAAAAGTATCCCCGGGCTGGTTTCACTATTTTAATATTGCATATTAAAATATCGTACTATTTTAAAATAACAAATTAAAATATCGCACTATTTTAAAATAACAACTTAAAATATCGCACTATTTTACAATAACAAATTAAAATATCGCACTATTTTACAATAACAAATTAAAATATCGCACTATTTTACAATAACAAATTAAAATATCACACTATTTTACAATAACAAATTAAAATATCGCACTATTTTACAATAACAATTTAAAATATCGCTGTATTTTACAATACCAAATTAAAATATCGCACTATTTTACAATAACAAATTAAAATATAGCACTATTTTACAATAACAAATTAAAATATCGCACTATTTTACAATAACAAATTAAAATATCGCACTATTTTAATATAACAAATTAAAATATCGCACTATTTTACAATAACAAATTAAAATATCGCACTATTTTACAATAACAATTTAAAATATCGCACTATTTTACAATAACAAATTAAAATATCGCACTATTTTACAATAACAATTTAAAATATCGCACTATTTTACAATAACCAATTAAAATATCGCACTATTTTACAATAACCAATTAAAATATCGCACTATTTTACAATAACCAATTAAAATATCGCACTATTTTACAATAACAAATTAAAATATCGCACTATTTTAATATAACAAATTAAAATATCGCACTATTTTAATATAACAAATTAAAATGTCGCATTATTTTACAATAACAATTTAAAATGTCGCACTATTTTGATATTTCAAATTAAAAAATGTAAATATTTTAATATTGTAAATTAAAAAATGGAAATATTTTAATATTGTAAATTAAAAAATGGAAATATTTTAATATTGTAAATTAAATTATTGCATGGAAATTAAAATATTGAAATATTTTAACGTTGTAAATTAAAATATTGAAATATTTTAATGTTGTAAATTAAAATATTGAACTATTTTAATATTGTAAATTATTAAATTGTAATTATTATTATTGCTTTTTGGTATAATTGTAATAGTTAGAAATAGAACGCCTAGATAATTGATGGTTGTTGGTCGGCAACAGGGTATCAACTTTTGTTTGATTTTCCTGGTGTCCCTCTGTCGTGCGTTCGTGAAGATGCCAAACCCCAAAAATAACTATCCTCAATTCAACGGAGAATGGATTGATGAGTACCTGTTTTTCAAACCGTAACGAACCAACAGCGCCCGCAGCCCCTAACGGACAAACATCTCGATAGATTTTCACACTTTTACGATTTTGTTCCCAAACTAACGGCACGGAGCACTTGCCGTTGTAACGCTCTCTCGACCTTGACCGTTAGCAGATAACTAACATAACCCATAACCGTCGTAGCTCATAATTTTTACAACCTATAATTTTATTTTGTAATAATATCATAATATATAAGTATAAGAAAGGTCCCGTATAACCCATAACTGTCTGAACGCATAATTATTATGATGATATTAGTATCAATAATTTCCTCATAGGTATCTTAACACATAATTATCATAATCTATAGTTATAAATATTTACCGTATAGTCCATAAGAGTCTTAACTTATAATTATCATAGTCTAAAAGTATAAATAATTACCGTACAATCTATAACAGTCTTAACTCATAATCAATGAGTATAAATAATTACAGTATAAGCCACAATAGTGTTAGCTCATAATTATTATAATCTATAAGTAATAATTACCGCATAATCCATAAGAGTCTTAACTTATAATTATCATATTCTAAAAGTATAAATAATTACCGTACAATCCATAAAAGTCTTTACTCATAATCCATAAGTATAAACATAAGTCTATAATATTGTTCCTTAAGTTTGTCACTTTGGGAAATATTTGACTACGAGCTAGTAACGGAGTGAAGTCATCACAAGAAGAAAATCTCCCCCTAGCGAAGCGCTGTCAAAGGCTACGCGTGACGCTTTAGCAAGCGGACGCAAAACGGCGACGAAGCCCGTAATGCAGTCTGTCTTGTGAATAGCTCTCAGTAAAACGTTTGCATGTGAAGAATAGGAAGTGTCACACTTATGGAACAATATTATACACTTATGGTATAAATAATTACCGAATAATCCATTTTAGTGTTAGCTCATAATTATCATAATCTATAAATCAGTAAAAGGAAGTTTCGAAAGAGTTCTACACACCTGTTTAGCGATTTTAAATCTTTTGCTAAAACATAATTTGAATGTGACGGTGATTAATGGTTGAGTCCCTCAATTTATTTGATCAGCTAATTTTGCAAGAAAAAAAACTAATAAGGGAGAGATTTGTCATTTCAAATTTCTCCAGTTTTGAAAAAAACCCAAACTTTTGGAAACATATTTCCGGCGCTCGCTGGTAGCTAAACCAAATTTATTAACGCAAAATATTTAGCAAAACTTTGAAAATTGTTTATTTTGTTGAAAAACACCTCTATTCTGATCTTTTATAATAAACATTTAAAATTTCGCTGAAAATTAAAAAAATTTCAGATCATGAATTTTGGAGAGGTTTTTTTAGATGCTACAAACGGTTTTCGTCCAAATTATGCATAGCCCAATTTGGCTATAGCGATTCAAAACAACTCAGAGCTGGTTGTGCATTATAAGGCTATCGAAAATGTTATCATCTTTAGAAGTATCATAATTACATATTTTATAATAACTATTTGAAAAGTTTGTAATTTGAGATCTATGCGATATTTACGTTATATTTATGTGATATTTACGTGACATTTGTGATATTTACGTGACATTTGTGATATTTACGCGATATTAGTGATATTTACGTGATATGTGTGATATTTACGTGATATTTGTGATATTTACGTGACATTTGTCACTTGTGATATTTACGTGATATTTCTGATATTTACGTGATATTTGTGATATTTACGCGATATTTGTGATATTTACGTAATATTTGTGATATTTACGTGATATTTTTTATATTTACGTTATATTTGTGATATGTACTTTATATTTGTGATATTTACGTAATATTTAAGTGGTGTTTACGTGATATTTGTGATATTTACGTGATATTTACGTGATATTTATTGTGATATTTACGTGATATCTATTGTGATATTTACGTGATATTTATATTATATAGACTGATATTTATATTGTATATATATATATATATAAATTTGAACATTTCTACGTTCACCTTCTTCGAGGTTTCGAGTTATATCCTATTCGACTTATGAACAATTGCTGATACAGCGAGTCGGTCGCGTGCGCGTCTGGCATTGAGAGGAGGCATCGGCAGCCGCGAATAATAATCGTCGTGAATGTGGTCGAGTTTCTCGTGAGGAGGAAGTGAGTGACCCAGTTGGCGTTGAGGAAAAGAGCGCGAGAGGGGAGAGCCAACGCGGAACCGAAACCCATCCTGCATAATTCGCTAGCAGAGTTACAAAACATCTTAACTAACGAAGAATCAAGCTGAAAAATCCAATTTTTAAGATAATATAAAGAATCCGATTTTTTATCGTATTATTACCTCAAAATGTATTGTTCGTATGGGGAAATAAAGAATTAAATATAAATTAACTATTATTTTAGTACCTGCAAGTTTAATCGTATAAGAAATGCAGTCGAAATATAAGAGGCATATGATGAAATGTTTGGGAAACTCATACTTTTAATATCATTTAAAATCACTGTACTTTAGCAAGGTATTTTTACAATTTAATAAATATCTTGTGCTTGCCGAATTACTACGGTTTTAGTTGAATTAAAAGTACGGTTATTCCAACGTTTGGTCGTATATAACGCTAATTAAAGCTCTATTCACCGATTTAAAATTAAATTCATTATAAATAGCAAAATAGTTGTTTGATTTTCGATTATCGTCACAAGAAAAAAACATTTTAAATAATCGGAAAAATTAACTAGAAAATGTTCAGAGTTACCACAAAATGAGCATTAAGATAAAATTAAAGTTATGCAAAAATTTGATTTACAACTGAAAATTAGTGTTTCTATAAAATTAGACTTACCATTTAAAATTAGAGTTTTGATTAAATTAGACTTACAATCTAAAATTACAGTTGCAATTAAATTAGACTTACAATCTAAAATTACAGTTGCAATTAAATTAGACACAATCTAAAATTACAGTTGCAATTAAATTAGACAATCTAAAATTACAGTGGCAATTAAATTAGAATTGTTATTAACTTAGAGTTGCAATTGAATTAGAGTGGCAATTAAATTAGAGTTGCAATTGAATTAGAGTTTCAATTATATTAGAGTTGATATTAAATTAGAGTTGCAATTAAATTAGAGTTGCAATTAAATAAGAGTTGCAATTAAATTAGAGTTGCAATTAGATTAGAGTTGCAATAATTTAGAGTTGCAATTATATTAGAGTTGCAATTAAAAAATAAATTGCAATTTAATAACATTTGATTTTAATTAGGATTTACTTAAAAATTGAAGTTACTTAAAAATTAGAAGTGACCTTAAAATTAGAAGTGACGTTAAAATTAGAAATGACGTTAAAATTAGAAGTGACGTAAAAAATAAAGGTACTACCAAATTAGAAAGGACGAAAAATTTAGAGGTACGACCAAATTAGAAGTGACGAAAAAATTGGAGTTAGTACATTTTAAAACTCGGGCAGCGATTATAGGGAAAACTAGTTTCCGTTTTGACTGGGATGATCTTGGACGGGGCGGGGGGGGGCAATGTGATCCGTCGGCGGGAAACTGGAGTGAAAAGAGTGGGTACGTCATAGTAGCTCTTCTCTAGGTCAAGTAATTCGGCGAGCGAGCCCCGGGGAACACCATTCTGGTGGCGAAGACCACTCGACTCGGAACTGAGCCTCGGGAAACAGTTTCGACAAATTCTCTCCATTCCCCCCGCAGACATCTTCCCCACAAACCGGCGAATTTCGATATTTTTGTATTATAAATTTAACTTAATTTCATCCCACTTAATTTCGCAGTTTTTAAAAACTTTCTGAGTTTGCACCCACGCCGCTATATTAACCGTATCAAGGTCACGTACTTTTATTATATATAGAATTTGAACGTCCAAAAACGGGTCTTTATTTTGAATTTTGGCGTGGTTCTTTGTCTAACATCGCGGCGTCGGGTCAGCTCCGGTTTTGTATTTGTATTTCGGTCAGCTCCTCAAAGTAGCGGATTTTATTGTCTTTTCGCAATTGGTTTTTCTGATATTTGGAGTTTCAAGTCGGCGTCGTTACCATGAAGGTAAGTTGTCCGGTTTTTGGCTAACTGTTGGGTTTTTTTTTTGTTATAGTTACGGTGATAGGTTTACAAAGATCACGGGTTGGCGATATAGGATACGGTGTACCTTAAAATTTTCCAAGAGGAGCCCCAAATACAATCAAGGGGCCCATAAAAACATTAGAATTAGAGAAAACATTTGGGAGTTATCTTTGAAATTTCTCAAAATTCGATTGAAATTTATCCCACTAATAGGCGCTAGCATAAATTCTTCATGTCTTGTTCAACTTGATAAATGTTCCACGTGCTCTTTAATAGCTGAAAACTATTCGTGAGTTCTGAACCGTTAAGAGTACGGCCTAGGACTGAGCTGTAACGTCACGCAAAAGTTCTGGATAGTTCAGAACTTTTGTACGAATAGTTGCGATTCGTACGATTTGACGTACGCAGCCCGATGTGCGGACGAATTTTAGAGATTTCAACCTTGAGTTCCGGCCAGTACTTGCTCTTGAGCAGGTACCATTTAGAACGGTTCCGAACGGTTCAACAAGAGGTTCTTGTCTGCGAATAGTTTGCATTTGGGTAGTTCTAGAAATTTTTTTGCCGAATAGTGCGCATGGGGACTGTTGAACGGTTCAGAACTCACGAATAGTTTTCAGCTATTATTTTAGCGTAAAAGACTCGCGCATTTTTTTACATCATGGAGCACGCGCTAGATCGCTCGAGCCCATTTACGCTAAAATATCAAGACGCGCGTGGAACTTTTTTAACAAGTTGAATAAGATATAAATACAGTTTATGCTAGCGTCTATTACAAAAATTGAAATATTGATTTAAGAAGTAAAAAATTGCTCCTAAAATACACCTTAACTTATTAAATAAATAAACTAAAACTTCAAAATTGCAAAAACAAATTTTATTAAAAACATTTTACAAATATGATGGTTTTTAAATGTTTTTAATAAAACAATTTTTTAAAATTTTAAAGTTTTAGCTTAGCCTCTCTAATTTATTCTTTCGCTCTTGAAATAATAACGAAACAAACTTATTTCAGATTTCAAACTTCGGGGCAAAAACTCCGGTAGTCTAAGACCATTATTCTTTAATTGGGTTTAAAAATTAATCAATTAGTATTTTATTTAGACCAACCCTATAAAGAGCCGGGAACATAGCATTTAATTAAAATAACGATCTTTTTAGCGACCTATTAAACGGTTAAGTTTGTTCCTGTTATCAGCCTTACTAAACCCTGCGTCTGACTCGAAAAAATTGTCACATTTTTCATTGTTTTAATGTTCGCAGCGCGTCACGCTTAATAACCCTTTTTTTCTATCTTTAGTAAAAAAAAACAATTAAATTTAAATGTCCTATTGTGTTTAAAAATAGAGACCCACCCGTGACCCGGTATGATAATAAATTATCCCGAAGTCATTGTTTTAAACTGGATCCAATTTTTTTTTCGTTTGTACTTAAATCAGACGCTGCTAGGACTTTTGGTGTTGTCCACGTTTCACGTGGTCAGGTGCCAACCCGGACCTCCACGGATGAATTTCTTTGGTCCTCCGAACATCTTCGACCGACCCCCTCCGCCGCCGGAACTGGTCGAGCAAATCATCCGAAACCAACAACGACATCAATTGGCGCCTTTTTTGATGGGTAACGATATAGGGGGCTTCATGCCGCCACCGGGTGGTTTCATACCACCCCCTCTACCGCCTCCCGTCACGCAGAGTCCAGCCGTGAGTCCCCAAGTGCCGGCGCCACGGCCTTCCCTCGACGCCACCACCCGTAACCACAACCACAACCACAAAGTAATCCCTATCCATTTCGACAAGGTGGCTATTCGACCGGCGCCTTCGGAGGGTAACAAGGTGGTGATTCCCGCACCGCCTCATCTTAAACCCCACAAACACGACTTTTTCAAGAAGGAAGAAGCTGGTGACCGGAATAGGTAATTGATGTTCTCTTTTCAATTACTTATCTCAAATCAAGTCGTCTTGATCCGAGGGGCAGGTCACTTCTTTGATTAACGACGCACCCCTCAAAAGACTAAATCCGATTTAATCGTGATTATTTTGATTAAATTCAATTTAATCACGATTAAGTTGATTAAATCACGTTTAATCATGATTAGAATGTTTAAATCTGATTTAATCATGATTATATGATTAAAATTATTAAATCTGTTTAAAATGATTAAATCCCGATTAAAAAAATTATATCGTGATTAATATGATTAAATCATACTTTAGTTTTGATTTTAATGAAAAATTCTCGATTCGACCGATTATATTGATTAAATCGTGATTAAAATGATTAAATTTAAATAAAATGATTAAATCTAATTAAAAAGATTAGATCATGATTAGAATGATTAAATCTCGTTTAAATGATTAAATCCTGATTAAAAAGATTAGATCATGATTAGAATGATTAAATCTCGTTTAAATCGTGATTAGATTTTCTAATCTTGATTAGATTTTTTAATCACGATTACCCTGATTTAATCATTTTACTATGATTAAGACGCACCCAAAATGGAAGTGACCTGCCCCTCGTCTTGATCTGACATATCCTAATAGAACGATTTTAAAACGGCTTACAAGGAAACCCACATTTAGAGCGAATCACTGTCACTCACAAGGAGAGTACCCGAGGTGTTTATTTAGTTTATATTTAGTTCAAAGTCGGGCGTAATGTAGACCTATATGAGATATGAAATTTCCCAAAAGGAGACGTTGCACTACCCATTCGATTTGCCATGGCAACCAAAAATGTTTTTGACCACTTCCTTATTTTACCCAAAAATGTTCCAATTTAACCAAACTTGATGAAATTTACCTAAATGTGGTCCAATTTACCCATTTCGTGATTATCAATTTTTTTTTAAATTTTCGTGAAACCGAGAAAATTCCATGCTATTTTAATCAGCTAGGTTAATACCCAAGACACCACCTTAGGCCTAAGTCAGCAAGCGACTTTTGAAGCCCTTAATTCAGGTGGCCGGGTTATAATGCGTAGGAGGGTGGTGGCAAGCCCTGCATGCCACGCGTTCGAGCCAACAGCTCCCTACACTAACTATTACCGTTAACCTTAACAAGTTTTTATTTAAAGGCCTAGGTTTTTTTCTGCCTATCCCCATTTAAATTAGGCCAACATGTTCAGCGGTTGGCCTACCACCAGGGTATTTGTGCTCCACTAAGTTAATTTAAAGGGGGACAGGCAGAGAAAAACCTAGGTCTTTAAGTGATAAAAAACATTTTCAGTTGCCATGGCAAAACGAATGGTTAGTGCAACGTGTCCTTTTGTGAAATTTCATATTTACGTTACGCCCGACTTTGAACAAAATCGGCAATAAGCTTTGGTCCCATTCGTTCGAAAACGATTTAACATTGAGTCCCAATCGATCGAAAATACCCCAATTGTGCGGTTTACAGCCCAATTTTGCACGTTTATATTATTTTTTTATAGTACATCAAATTTCGTCCCGTTAGCCTTACTCGACGCAATTGCTACAAACTTAACCATTCACATTAAAAAATGAAATTGTTCGAATTATTGTATTCTTGATATAAATAAAAAGTTCAAAGCATAAATATATTTATAAAAGCGCGCCACCCTAGGGAAGTGAGAGACTAACCTAACCTAACCTAACCTAACCTTACCTTACAGTTAGTACACCTGTAGCAATTTTGTTTAGGTATAACGTTTTTTGCGTACCCTGCTATATCTCGGGGCAAAAGTAAAAAACAAAACAAAAGGTCCCAATGAACCGAATCCGCCTTTTGGGCTATATTTCGGAAACATAATTGAATTCGGTCGAATGGGATTTCGATCGAATGGGAATATACCCGGCAATAAACACCTCGGGTACTCTCCTTATTAGAGGTCCGGTTTGAGTACTTTTATGGCGCCAATTTCTATTTACTAAAGGGAATAAATAACAAAACCAAAATTACTTCTAGCTCTTTTTTTAAAGGATGTTTGTAGCAAAAACTATAAACAAAGTTCAAATTAGTAAAAGTTCAGCATACCAAAAAAACCCAAAATATTAATATTTTCGTGCTCTTTGGATAATGAACATTATTTCTTTTCCCATTTTTATAACGCCATCTTGTATCCGTCATAAGAAATTTTTCTTTAATCGTACGTGAAAGCTTAAGGAATAATTTAATTTGATTAATAGGAGTTTCTGTAAAATAAAACAATAAAAATATAGAACCATAAAATGTTTTTATCCGCGTCACGGGCGCCAGTTCTTTACTTGCACGCGGGTTTCAGATTCTACCTTCCAGTGACGTAGACAAAACATTATCACATGACCTCCCGTATTTCATAGAAACCCTTATTTAGTTCGTGCTAAATAAATTTGGATCTAATTGGAATTTTAGATAAATGATATTTCATCCCATATTTAATTTTCATAATGTATATTTTTCCCAACGAATTCAATTTTCTGTTAAAGGCCTAGGATTTCTTCTGCCTGTTTTCCCTTAAGTTTTCTTCCCGCCGCGCAAATATCCTGGTGGTAGGCCAACCGCAGTACACGTTTCTAATGAACTCTAAATCCTTTATTCAGGGTGATTTTTCCATCGGGCAAGATATCAGCGGTGGACACTCTAAAATCAGAACAGTTCCGGAACAAAATGATACAACAATCTAACTCGAAAGTGAAACCAGCCTTGCTGGTCATACCATTACCGCGCCCGAAGACGACCAAGAAAGAGCTGAAGAGGGTCGAAGAGCGGTTCTCGGCCACCGTCAAACCACCCGTCATCAGCCACATCAAGCTCCAGTTTGAAGAGAGGTCACCGACTTTCTCTCGCCCTATCCACAGGGACGAAGACCATCGGCAGGCTTTGTTCAACTTGGAGCGCGACCAACCCAGTAGACTGCGACCAACCGCGTCCTCTTCGGAGCAACGGAACCTGATACAACCCCCTCCGCCTTCATCGACCCATTCTGTCTACAAACCCAAATTCGAGTACGGATTCAAACCCATCGGATCATCCGAACTGCAGGACGATTACCGTTCATCGACCATTAACTCTGACGGAAGTGTCACTAGAAACAGGTAACAGAAAACATCAGGCTTCTGTCACAATACGCGGTATCGAATTATAGAAGTTTATTTTAAACCCGATCGAGTCCTTCATAAAATGGATGTCCGAGGCCTATTAACTCTGACGGAAGTGTCACTAGAAACAGGTAAAAGAAAACATCAGGCTTCTGTCACAATACGCGGTATCGAATTATAGAAGTTTATTTTAAACCCGATCGAGTCCTTCATAAAATGGATGTCCGAGGCCTATTAACTCTGACGGAAGTGTCACTAGAAACAGGTAACAGAAAACATCAGACTTCTGTCACAATACGCGGTATCGAATTATAGAAGTTTATTTTAAACCCGATCGAGTCATTCTTAAATTGGATGTCCGAGGCCTGTTTACTCCAATGTAAGTGGCGTTGGGACGGTAATCTTAAGGTTGTAGGTTCAATTCCTGTTCAAGGTGATATGCTTTTTCTCAGCCACTCTGGTAAATATTTGTTTCATGTTAGTTTATTGTGTCATACACATACATTTGCTAGGAATAAGTAACAGTTTTTCCCTATAACCCAAGACACCACCTTCGGCCCAAGGCATCTAGCGACCTTTAATTCAACTGGCCGGGTTACAATGCGAAGTGTGGTGCCTAAAATTGAAAAAAAAATTTCCACTGCGGAATTTGATAAATAGCCATTAGCTAAAACTAAAAACGATAAATAACTGAAAAATGTTTTTTTGAAACCTTTCAAATTTCCATGGAACATTCCTCGCGCAGGGGACATTTACTTCTGATTAGTAAAATTTGGTCAAATCAAAGTTTTTTTGAATTAATAATATCATAAGTAACATAATAACAATAAGTATGACACTTCCTATTGCTTTAATGCTAATTTTCTAACCGAACCTTTTTTCGGCACTGATACTCTCTTACCGTTTTGATTTTTCGTTTTTTAGTTGACACCCTGTATAACAACGTAGCTTTTTATAGACTATTTTTGAAATTTGAAAATAATATACTGCATTTTATTATACCTTACGTGCGCTGAAAAATCTTTTACAATTTTTGCCTGGTGATAGTTCTAATAACAAGTGAACGCTGTCTTCAACAAAATCCAAAAATAAACCACCTAAATAAAAATGATTTCATTCGGCTAAAGATCACCTTTCTTTCACACTTGGCCAACTGCTTAACCCAATTGGAAGCTTCCACAAATATTTAGCCTAAAAAGTCGCGTTTGTCCTTGGACTAGAATTCTAAAACTCTACAAATTCGGGACTGTGACCATAATAATCAACCCAATTTGTTGTTTCCTAAAATAGATATTCAACGTCGTCAGCGCCACGCCGTGAGAAAAGCCGGACTTACTCGTCCTTCTTCGGAAAACGTCCGGATCCAGCCAGAGGCTTCAGCCAACCCATTGCCGATTCCAACAACCGGTTCAAGGACGACACTGACCATTTCGCGGGCGAAGAGAGCGTCGAAGCGGGCTCGAACTTCTTGGGTATCACCACCATCCGAGAGAGCCCCACCAAGAAACCCGTCGTCACCATGACCTTCGACTGCAAAGGAGGCAAGGATCTGGGTTGGTGCGTCTTGGGAGATAGATATCCCAGGTAATTGTACCTCTAATTATTTTGCGTTCGTCTTTCATCTAGGATAGTTTTTGGGCGGGTAGAATTTGACCTCGAACCTTTTGGAGCTTTGTAAAATTGAATGTAATTTTATCTTGACATTAGTTAGAGTACGGTCACTTCGAATAAGCTAGAAAATCTATTTTACTTATTTGTTATAACTTATTAACTAGGCTAATGGCCCAGGCACCACCTTAAACTGAAATCATTAACCGACTTTTAATGCCAATAATTAAGATTCCCGGGTTATACTGCCTAAACAATACAATAACGTAAACTAGAAATGGATTCGTTTTGCTCTTTATTCAAATTAGGTGTAATTTGTGTAAATATAAAAGAAATTAGTTTTACGGTTTGAACTGGAGTCTGCTAAATGACTCATTTGCTACATCAAATTTGGTTGTTTAATTTAAAGAATATGGGACAAATCTATGAATAATCTAGCAATTACGTCTCCATAAATGGGTATCCAAATTTTAATTTCAGATTTAACTATTTTTGAAACAAAAAAGTTTTCGCATTTCTGCTAAAATATAATTTGGTTTAACATTGACGTCAAAAATTATCAACAGTTTACTCAACCTCGTTAAAACAAATTGAAATGTTAATTTACACAGAAAATTCATACGTTTACGGTTCAATTTGAAGAGTCGTTGGTTTCTTACCTAATATTTAGGATTCAAATTGCTACAAATTTTTAGATTAGCAACCCTGTTTTTCAGTAATGTGTAACATCGACTCTTATCACAAAACTATAAATGTTTCTTTGTACAAAAACATTTAGATTTTTTTACACAAATTTCGGAAAATTGTAAGGCTGTTGAATAACAATTAAGCATTAGACGTATACAAAATAAGATAATTTTTTAACCCACTCTACAAACCAAAGAGCCTTATGAACTCCATTACATTTAACCATATATTAAAAATTGGATGGCACAATTTGACAAGAGTTCCCTCAAATTTGTCGGTAGATCTGTTTTCTCCTATTGTCTGATAACGATTATATTAAGGTATTTAAATTGGTAAAATATATTATTTTATATCGTAAATACAATGTTTTTACGTCAAATTTACTAGACCATAAGAATCAAATTATAATTTGCGGTTTTAAGTCTTCCATCGTGGTATAAACATATTGTTATTGTCAATAACCACCGCGAATCTAAAAATTGGGACGAATTTCAAGCTTCAATCGCGTCAAAGTCAGAGACACATCCGTTTCGGCAGTCAAGGTGAGCCGAACGGAAATAAGAGGAAATGATGATTTCTTTCTCAATTTTCTTCAACCGGGGAGGGTTGATCTTTTTCATTTCCGGGAAACTCTTAACCTTCGAATAGAAATCTTGGCGACGCGAAATGCAAGCGGCGTAATGAGGAGGTAATGGACCGATTCTAATATTAACCCGAGTCTCTTTAATTGGTCTTGCCTCCTGATTGGCCGCAATGACACGCGCTGCTTGTTCTAAAGCGTCTCGAGCGATTTTAAAGAAAATGGATTATGACAAACCGGATGTACTATATTGGGCTACGACAATATTTTGGCGACCATAACTGGAGATTGAATTTGCATGTTGACCGAATGCCACAGAAATTTTAGTAATAAGAGATACTAAAACCACCGTTGGTAAAAGTTTAGTCAATTCCTCGTGCGTGAAATTGTATTAATATAAATTGTAAATTATAAATGCAAGCTATTTTAGAAACATATAATTTTAAACGTTTGATGTGTAAGTAAGTTTCGCGTAGTTTTACTAAAAATGTATCTAAATATTGAGTTTAAATTTGGAGGGTGGGGCTGAATAATAACTTATTCGGGAAATGATACGGTATGCATGGGAGGAGCTGTCTGAAATTTAGCTGGAATTTTTCAAATGTTTATGTGAGTCTTTAAATATACTTTAATCATAGAAAAATTAAAGAAACGACCACTATTGCATCATGGACAGTAAATTTTATTTATCCCCGCGTATCAATCAGCTTGAGAGACTCCCAGGGAGTCTTGCAATCTTGCAAGGTCGTTTGTACCACGTGATCTTAAAATTTCAAAATTGCAATCTACTGCGGTCGATATTGTCACGTAATTTTTGCGCTTTATATTTTAGTAATTTTTTATTTTGGTTTTTTAATTCAATAAAAACTATCAACTGATATTTAGTATATCATATTTAATCTATAAAAACGTGAAAAAATACCTTTTGGCGTAAAAATGTACTTCGTGTTTATCTTTTTTCTTTTTTCGAACAGTGTCGTCCACTCTTAGCGATACTTTTTTGTTCAAATAACCTTGGACGACTCCCTTAGTGTGATTGGTTTACGGGGGGCTAAAAACCAGGCTTTTTACCGATCCTCTAAAATCTACTATCCATGATTGCATAGTGAGATTTAATAATATTTTATTAAAAATAATTAGACAAGACTAGATTCGCTGTAGCATCATCAGGTGCGTTGTGAGATTAAAAAGCGCGGTTGCAATTTCCACAATATTGCTAAAAAACTATTCGGGCCATCAAATATGTTATAAGTTTTTTTATAGTCCAAACTTTGCAATGATTCCCTTAGATTAAGTTTTACATATTTGTCTATTTTGCAGATTAATTTACATTCGTCAAACAGTATAGAGTGGGTTGTTTTTTACATGTTCGGCTAACTCGGAGGACTAGGTTTTATCAGTTCTTATATCATTTTTGAATCTAGAATGTTGTTTGAACTTCAAAAATAGAATAACTCTATTTAATCAATAGGCGATACAATAAAGTCAATTAGGTCTTAACCAACTTGTTAAAATGGGAAAACAAAATCACGTGACAACCATATCACAGCCAACTTCGATGCGGTAACTCGTGTTCATAGTTGGACGTGTGGTCGTAAAGGAAAAATTATTCCTTCCAAATACTGCAGACAGCTAATTAATTTACACCTTTCTATTACAAAATGTTTTAAATAATAATAATAATAATAATTAGATAATTTAGATGAACCGCCATTAGCAAAATAAAATGAATAATAGTTCGTATTTCTTAGGATAGATGGCGCTGCAGTTCACACAAAGTCACGTGACTACCATATTATCAGCCCCCCTGGGCTTTATAGTTTCGCCTATTCCTATGCACATTTTCAAAGGAATAGAAAATAACAGATTTGGAGTTTTTTTCTAGGAAAAAAATCATAATTCAAAAAGTAGAATAATTTGAACCAATTTTTTTTGTACATAGAGACCAAAATATAGGTGGCGCTATTTTGTACAAGCCATGACTAAGTGGTTGTTTTTAGGTAGACAATGGCGGACATAATGCGCGGCAATGGCAGCGACCACGTTTTGGCTGGAGCGAAACAGTCTATTGTTACTTAGCAATTTAATTTGTTTTTTTCCAATTTTGAATTTACTAATTGGTTCTAAATCAGTTACGGTTTAACTGAACGCAGTGCCGGATTATGGACTAGGCCTACTAAGCAACAGAAGGCCCCCACCACTGATGAAATCAATGGATTTCTCTTCGGGACACGCGAGTTTTGCGTTTTTATACATAAGGCCCCACCAAAATCTGCCCAGGGCCCAACCTTCAGTAAATCCGGTACTGACTGGAAGGAAGAATGTGTAACTAACTTTTGGGAATCGTACTTACCATATCAACGTATTGTCCGTCTGTTGTAGGAGCGAAGTTGACCATATAGTTGACGAATGTGAAGAGGTCATCGAAGCCATGTACGTCGATGCGACGGAAGAATTCGCCAACAGTTCGTCAACGGCCAAGAAGAGAGGAGGGACGAGGACCAGCGGACCTTCATCAACCTGGTCCTGGTCCGATTACCAGGAGGAACCCCTGTGTCCGTCCAAACGGGACACCATCAGGCCAGCCTTCGCCAAGGACGTCAAGGGCAATTGGCACGTCGTCATCCAGACCGAGAAATACGTCCAGCAAGTTCCTACGATCATTTGCAGGTAGGCCACTCTATTCCGCTCAATTTCGGCTATTTTCAAGGTAGTATGAACTTCCAAGTTTATGGTGGCTCAACAAATTCTTAACCAGATTTAACAGTAACTTATTGGTGCTAGTTACGTTAAAAATTAATCCGTAACGCGTTTTAGAAGACGATTTTTAGTCTTATAAATATGAATAAGTTCGTGCTGCTTTGTTTGGATTTAATTGTGGTTTTCTGTAATTATTAGCGATAAATCTATCAGGATAATAATATTTATTGCGATTTTATTGATAATGTTGATAAGTAACGAAAAAATTTATTTAAAGAAATCTGAAAAATTAATTGTTCAATAATTTCATGTTTAATTTTGTCACATGAAAGAAAAACCCGTAACATGAATTACGAGGTTTTTGCTTTACAGAATGATTTAAATTCTACGATGAATTTTGATATCAGGGGAGAAAACTGTATTGTTTTATCACAAATATTCGCGAAGATATCAATTTTTCTACAATGCACGTGCATTCATATGCCGTATTTTTTTCCAAATATTTAAATCAATAGTTTAAAATATGCATGCTAAACATTTACGTGGGTTTTTCATTCCGAATCCTATTTGTGCTTTCAAATGAAATCGGTCTAATTTAAATTTAACCCGAATTTTAGCTATTTCAGATGATGCTTTAAAAACTGAGATTAGATAGTTAGTTTATTTTAAATATATATTTTAGTTATAAAAATTAAACTTTCGTTTATAAAACGTCTTATAAGCATCGTCTGAAAATGTGGCAAAGTAGTTCGATTTCTAAGTTTGTATTTGGCGCGAATATCTCCGGATTGGTTCGAAATACGACTTTGTTCAATTATTGGTTGTTGCTTTCGGGGGCGGAGCTGGGTAAGTTTCGTAACCTTAGTTTACAAATGTGACAAATGTCGTTACTCTATCCTTAATATAGACCAAGTTACGAGGTTTTTAAACTAAGGTAACTTATTTGAATTGACGTCACACTCAATAGTGAAAAGCGCCTCTAGCGAGAAAAAATTTGCAACTTAAAAACGGATAAGCCTCGGCACGGTTCTGGCACGAACTCACTAATGACGTAGTCTACCAAAAATGTGTGGCCATTAGAATCGTAGATATTTACATTTGAATTTTTCGTTACACAGAAATGCGGATGGCCCATGCAAACATATGTCCAGTTGCGGAGTAAGATCCAAGTGCGTCCAAAAGTATTCACACAGGCTGTTGGTCAGTATTGACCCTTCGAAACCGCAAGAATGCCCCAGTATGAGGCTCTACAAGTTTCCATCGAACTGTGTATGTCATACCGTCGCCTCCAACAACGACGACGATGGCTACTGAACAACATTAAAATAATAACATTCATCTTCTGAATTAGTGATAAAGAACTTTCTAGATTGACGTATTAATACGTCATTTATAAGGACCAATTAACGTAACATTAAGGCTATAAACGTCCCTCTGAAAGCACTTTATGGTTAGTGAAAAGATACTGACATTCACATACAATTGTCTCAACATAAGGATTTTAACTCTAATAGGTTCAAACCAAATTTATTTATTTATTTATAAATGCATTCTGCAGCACTTTACTGATGTAAATTCTGTTTTACGGGCGATAACTTGGTTTTTATGTTACTCATCGTTTTTTGTAAATAAAATTTTAGAACTTTTCAAAATAATTTAGTTTACTTTCCTCCTCGGTAGATGGCGAATGCATCTCCGTAAATCGATCGTAGCTCTCCATTTCGCGAGTCCGCTCGTAGATGTCGCCTTACTCGTTTCGCTTTATTTATTACTGGAATGTGCATATCGCGTCTGTAAATTAGTCCGTCGGTTTGTCTGACAAATACGAAGAAGTCCCGATTGAGTATTGTATTTATAATTAATGTGGCGTATTTATCGATATCTATGAAAGCGAGCTAATATAGAACGGGTGCCGTTGCGTACATTGTCTCTATGTAACGTTTCAAATGAGGTATTCATAGTACTAGGCTTAGTGTGATAAAGTGAACATTAGGATTTCGTAAGCCTTTGTTCGGGGCGCCAAATTCCGTAATCTGGTCTGGATTCGCGAGTTATCTGGCACGATTTTGAATTAACAAACGCTTTGTAAGTACCAATTTCTTTCGTAATTTAGCATTTTGAAGTCCAATGTTGCCTACAATTAATTTTAATATGTATTTGAACTTTATTTTAAGTTATTTTACTCCCCTTACGAGATATTTTACCCATTCAATGTCAAGGTAATGTAGGTAAACCAATGCAAATTTTTTCGACATACGTGGGTAGCGGTATATATTTCGTATTTAACGAGGTTTTCTTGTAAATGTGACTTACAAACGTGATATTTTAGGGGTGCATATAGCTTAATTAAAAGTCGAACGGAAAATGAGTAATACCATACCAAGACATCTACTTATTCATTAAAAGATCATATTTCACTGACTCATACTTCTTTATTTCCGTGTTTTGTGAAATAAAACAATATTTTTCTTTAATATTATCAACTCTAACCGGTAATTTGGGATCAGAATAAAATTTATCAACCAATAATCGAATTGACAAGCATATACTTAAATTAAAATGAGATAATTATCAGGATATTGACACTTGCCAAAATGGGTAATGATTGTAGGGTGGTTAGTAAGGTTTGTTTATAGCTCTTTGTTAATAACATAATAGGTCTTTATAGTAAAGAAAATTCCTCGTTGTTAGGGTAGTTACTTAGGATTTGACGTAACTGTGGACGGCGCCAAGACTCGGTGGCGCCCCCTATTTCTTGGCAGTCGCGTTTTTAAGTGAAAGAAAAATATTATTGAAGTCATTATTACTGACGCTTTAGACGGGGGCTTTTAGCGAAAGTCCTTTATTAGCCCAAATTTCGCTCTTGTTTATGGCGACGGCGTTTATTAAGACATCAAAGGAAGAATATTAGCCACCAGTTTTCTTAGGCAGATAAAACTAAAAAATCGTTTATTCGTTGTGATTTGCATATTGTGGTCGATAACTTAATCGGCGTTTTAATATTTTATTCATAGAACATATGATAGCCAATTATAATAAATTACCGAGTGTGTTTTTTCGTAATCTTAAAATATTCCCAATATGCTATTTTGAAGGAACTTTAAAACTCAGTTTAACAAGATACTTAAATTTCTTTTAGAAGTAATTATAGATACAATGAATTTTAAAACGATTAAGGTTTAGTAATACTAATTTCTATGGAAAAAACGTGGAAAATAATCCGTACATTTCTTAAACCTAACGAATTTAATTTTTTTCTATAAAATATGTGGCTAAACCGCTAAAGTTAACAATAAATACCCGTAATTTTTTAATTTTTAATTGATTAAATACAGTTAAAACCATGGTTTTATACTTGATTATCATACTGGTACACAAAATTATTAGGTAATTTAACTTAAAAATTAAAAGTTCCTTTCTCAATTTTTTTAAACGTACATTTAGCTGAAATTACCTTTAAACTCCTATATTTGAAAATTGTTACTCTTATATTATCCGATGTAATAAAATTTTGTGTCCTGTATTATCCTATGAATTGAAAAATATATTTTCGTATTTTTCCTATAAGGAAATTTAATTTTTGACTGGTCTCCCCGAAGAATTGAAAACTAAAATAAATTTAATTATTTTTTGCCAAATAAAAATTTAAATACAATTATATTTGGCAAAGTTTTAAAAATTACTGTCAAAATGAGATAAACGTTTGTCAGGGTATTTTTAACAAAATAAAAATTTAAATATAATTAAAATAGTCAAAGTTATGGAAATTACTGTCAAAGTGAGAAGAAAAATTTTAAGCTTTTCAACTTACAAAACTTGTCCTAAATTTAGGTTTGCGATAGTTGGAATATATACATTGATAAATTAGTTTCTTAAAACTAATGTTTTACTGATAATTTTTGGTATAGTTAAATTTTAGTGTAATATCCTCAATATAAAATTGGTATTCATAATACAATCTCTAGAAGGTTTCAATTTATATTCGTTTGAGATGGCGGTCATGGCTAGAAGGCCGGGATAAGGGATGATTACAGCCTTAGAAAGATGATGTCATTTGAAGAAAAATTAAAAATTTATACCAATAAGAGGTTAAGCAAGCTCTTACGTCAACGTCTACCTTGAACTACTTTTATAAAGCATTGCTGGGCTCCTAGCTCATCCTATAATTCCTATATTTTCCTATAAAATCCTATAATTTAATTTTTTTATCATTTTTCCTATATTTTTACTATACACGGTTAAACCTACTCAACTAATAAAACTTTAAAATATTTACATACCAAAAAGAAAAATATTTAATTTGTTTCATTTTACTCGTAAAGAAATGACGCTTGCGAAAATTTAAACCGTGAAAGAGAAAATTCGAAAAATATTTTATTTTATTTTCTGACTTGCCTTACATTGTTATGACACCTTTTAAATACACGCTATAGAACTTGCTTATTTCCATATTTTAACCCTAAATTGTTAATTTAGTCGTTTAATTATCCTTTAAATTGTTAATTTAGTCGTATAATTATCCTTTAAATTGGAAATTTAGTCGTATAATTATCCTTTAAATTGGAAATTTAGTCGTATAATTATCCTTTAAATTGGTAATTTAGTCGTATAATTATCCTTTAAATTGGAAATTTAGTCGTATAATTATCCTTTAAATTGGAAATTTAGTCGTATAAATATCGTTTAAATTGGAAATTTCGTATACAGCACTATCCTTTAAATTGCCAATTTAGTCCTATAATTATCCTATAATTTAGAAATTTAGTCCTATAATTATCCTATAATTTAGAAATTTAGTCCTTTAATTATCCTATAATTTTGAAATTTAGTACTATAATTATCCTAGTATAATTTTGAAATTTTGTCCTATAATCATCCTAGTATAATTTTAAAATTTAGTCCTATAATTATCCTATTATAATTTTGAAATTCAGTCCTTTAATTATCCTATAATTTTTAAATTTAGCCCTTTAATAATCGTATAATTTTGAAATTAGTCCTTTAATAATCCTATAATTTTGAAATTTAGTACTATAATTATCCAATTATAATTTTGAAATTAAGTCCTTTAATTATCCTATAATTTTTAAATTTAGCCCTTTAATAATCGTATAATTTGGAAATTTAGTACTTTAATTATCCTAGTATAAATTTTAAATTTAATTCTATAATTTTTTAAATTTTGATCCTATAATTCCTATACAGGGTGTCTATTTTTATTCGAAAAAGTGATTTTTCTCAATAACCGTTGTAGTTAGAATTTTGAAATTTTTTGTGTTAATTGTCAGTACCGGGGGCCATTGTTGTACATAATGTTTATCGATTTTAAAATAATTTTTTAAAATTTTGAAAAAATAAATTTTGATGTATTGGAGCTCGTCAAATTTTGTCAATGAGAAAAATGTAGAGCGACGTCGAAAACATAAGAATATCGTTTGGTCGTTGAAAACAATCATTTTTCACGAAATTACACGCGTTTGAAAATTGACTTAACGGGTAAACAAAAATAATTGGAAAAATCAAAAACTAGAATCTTTTGGATGCAGTGGAAGTCGTAAGACAATATTATTGTTAGACTGAACTAAATATAATTTTTATTTATTTAAATTAAATTTAATGAAAAATAACCGAAAGTCCAAAAACAATATCCCCGAAATTAGAAACGTGAAATCTTGAAGGTTCCCCGAGTATTTACTGAACGAAAATTTTCTATGGTAATATAGCATTTAAATGAGAGATAGAAATTTAGAATCTTGCATTTAATAAATAAAAATAATATTTAGTTCATCCTAAAATAATATTGTTTTACGACTTCCACTGCATCCAAAAGAATCTAGTTTTTTATTTTTCCAATTATTTTGTTTCCCGTTAAGTCAATTTTCAAACGCGTGTAATTTCGTAAAAAATGATTGTGTTTTCAACGACCAAACGTTATTCTTATGTTTTCGACGTCGCTCTACATTTTTCTCATTGACAAAATTTGACGAGCTCCAATACATCAAAATTTAATTTTTTACAAATTTTAAAATATTATTTTAAAAACGATAAACATTATGTACAACAATGGCCCCCGTTACTGACAATTCACACAAAAAAATTCAAAATTCTAACTACAACGGTTATGGAGAAAAATAACTTTTTCGATTAAAAATGGACACCCTGTATATTTTTGAGACCAGCATCGTAAAAGCCTACACGCTCCCGTTGAAATGTCGGATGCTCAATCTCTGTAGTATCGACCTTAATTAACTCCACAAGTTATTCCACGATATCCTCGTCGTACGACTAGCTTTAATTAGTGTATTCGCTCCTTGAATCGCGCATGTTATAAACATAATGTACAGGCAGGACTTCGAGATTAAGAAAGTCTTGAGGGCTGACATTAGGGTTACTAGAGGCCAAACTCACGAATCAAAACGTCCGAAGGGTAACGCCGAGCTAAAGCGAGTCTCGAATCGAAAAAAGTAAGAAAATGTTTCTGGAAGATGCCCGCCATCTATTGGTAACAATGCGTATTAAAATACAATATATTATCCAAAATACCTATAGCGACCGAAAACCGTTGCAGAGTATTATAATTAAACAAAAGTTCTTAGCTAACTTTAATTTATTCCAACACTTCCAAGCGAGAAGCGACTCATCTGGACTACGACTGCCATCTATCGGTGGAAATGCGTACTAAAATACAAAATATCTAAAATAATAAAGGAGATAGAAAAACGTTGTAGAGTATTATAATTAGACAAACTTTACAGTACTTACCTATAATATATTCCAAATATAAAAAATATGGTGAAACGTTACTGAAATTTGTGATTAAATGCAATTAAATTTTATTATTAATTAATAATTCAATTTAATAAAGATTTGATTATAAAATATGAAGACAGATGGCGCTGTTTTTTTCTCACGAATCTATTTCTGAAGCTGATGAAAATAGTAAGTTCCTTTCAGAGAAAACCAAATAAGTACAAATTAAAAGTTAAAAAGTTTAGACAAGAATTGATATAAATAGATCAATTCTTGGTTTAGATCAATCTCATTTTCATTTCCGATCAAATTTAAAACCGCCCATAGCGACTCCAAGTTTGTTGGAAATTAATCAATATGTGAAGCAATTTCCGTATTAACTAAGAGTTTTTTTAATTTTAATTGTTTTTTCTCTTGAAACCATAAAATAAAAAGTCACCTTTATACTAAAATATAATTAAATTAACGTATTATAGAAGTGGAATATTAAGTTAAAAATTAAATAATTTCGATCTTACAAAAATGAAGGAAAAGTTCTAAATTGGTCAGATAAAAATCAGGGAATTTGAATCTGAAAATATGGTGGTAACCCTCCAGGGGCTTTAAAACAAGACCTGTAAAACCTGAAAATATCAGAGATTGTCCACCGAAAAGTCAGGGGAAAGTATCAGGGAAATAACATTTTTTTAGGAACATTTTATTAGGGCTCTGAAAGTTGGCCCTGAAGACTACAAATCTACAGCCAGAAGCTTTTTCTATTAAAAATGGTACTTCATTACTTCTCTTTTATAGAATAATAAGGAACGAATTTAGCTCAAATGTCAATTGTGAAATGCATAACCCTATATTTCTTAATAAAATGATTGGTTAAGTTAGCAATGACATAAAAAGTTACACTAGAGAAGTGTTTGCTACGTAATGAGATTAGCGTGAAAATCGGGGAATATCGTAAAATATTTGCGGGGGAAATCGGGAAATATCTGCGGGGAAATCGGGAAATATCTGCGGGGAAATTGGGAAATATCTGCGTGGAAATCGGGAAATATCTGCGTGGAAATCGGGAAATATCTGCGTGGAAATCGGGAAATATCTGCGTGGAAATCGGGAAATATCTGCGTGGAAATCGAGAAATATCTGCGTGGAAATCGGGAAATATCTGCGTGGAAATCGGGAAATATCTGCGTGGAAATCGGGAAATATCTGCGTGGAAATCGGGAAATATCTGCGTGGAAATCGGGAAATATCTGCGTGGAAATCGGGAAATGTCTGCGTGGAAATCGGGAAATATCTGCGTGGAAATTGGGAAATATCTGCGTGGAAATTGGGAAATATCTGCGTGGAAATCGGGAAATATCTGCGTGGAAATCGGGAAATATCTGCGTGGAAATTGGGAAATATCTGCGTGGAAATTGGGAAATATCTGCGTGGGAACCGGGAAATATTCGCGGGGAAATATCGGAAAATATTCGCGGGGAAATATTGGAAAATATCCGCGGGGAAATCGGGAAATATCCGCGGGGAAATCGGAAAATAACCGCGGGGAAAATCGGAAAATAACTGCGGGGAAAATCGGAAAATATCTGCGGGGAAATTGGGAAATATCTGCGGGGAAATTGGGAAATATCTGCGTGGAAATTGGGAAATATCTGCGTGGAAAATCGGAAAATAACTGCGTGGAAAATCGGAAAACATCTGCGGGGAAAATCGGGAAATATCTGCGTGGAAAATCGGGAATAATTGCGTGGAAAATCGGGAAATATTGGGGAAAATCGGGAAATATCAGGGAAATCGGTTTTCCAATAGTGATATGAACCCGAGATGGCGTCACCCCCTATATGATGAGTTCTTTTAAAAAGAATCGGCCTCTTGGGAATCCGTTTTCATTCTAAATTCCATCGTGTTTCGAATTTCTGTCGAAAAATTGCCATGTACCGGTTTCTTCTTGGAAAAACGAGATTGAAGTCGTGATGTTTTTAAAGTTTTACTCCAACTCTCTCAAGCTGGGGTTAAATTGTACCTCACCTCGCCCTTAAGACAAAGCCGGGGGCTTTGGTATAGTTTGCGCTCAACGTAGTAATTTAATATATTCTTCGCCGAAGTGTCTTATCTTACCTTACGAGCGAGAGGCCTACAATTATCTGGCGTATATTTTATTATCCAAGGTTTTCTATTTACGGCGCGTTTTAGCTTTCGGAACATTTGATAGAAAGTTATGTAAGATAAACGCGGGAAATTCACCTCGGCTTGTTTAAAGTTTCATAATACCAAAAATCGATTTTATTGACGTATTTAAAACCTTTTTTTGTGTGAAAGAATTTTATGATCATTATTTCAATTGGAAATTGTTTTCGGTTTATTTTTAGGCAGTAACGTCATGCTTGATATATTAAGTTATTTAAAAAAATAAAACTCCTATTTCGTCTAATACAACCGGGCTCCCTGCGATCCTATAATTCCTATATTTTCCTATAATTCCAACTTCTAAAACTTTAAGGCTTACATACCAAAATGGAATATATTTAATTTGTCGTTTTTCTCGAAAAATAATAAATTGAATCACAAAGGAGCGAATTTGAAAATATTTTTAATTTCCTTTTCTAATCTATCTTACGTTGCTATGAGTCCATTTAAATGCACGAAATAAAACTTACACATTTCTATATTTTAACCCTATAAAACTCTTTTAAAATGGTAAAGTCCTATAATTTTGAAATTTTGATCGTATAATTATCCTATAATTTTGGTCCTATGATTATCCTATAATTTTTAAATTTTGATCCTATAATTATTCTATAATTTTGAAATTTTGATCGTATAATTATCCTATAATTTTGGTCCTATGATTATCCTATAATTTTTAAATTTTGATCCTATAATTATTCTATAATTTAGAAATTTTGATCCTATAAGTATCCTATAATTTTTATCCTATAATTTTGATCATATACTTATCCTATAATTATCCTATAATTTTGATCTTATAATTATCCTATAATTATAAAATTTTGATCCTATAACTATCGTATATATTTTTATCACTATTGGCTGGGAGCCCTATTACAATTAACAGAAGTAACGTAAAGAAGTATGACACTTAAATGTTAATTTTCTAACCAAACCTTTTCACTAAATCTTGTAACTGAACTTAGTTATGTATTATCGTCTTTGTGCGAAGTATATTTAGCCTTTGACATATTTAGACGCTAGGGGGCTCAGTGATGAACTTAAACCTTTCAAATTAGTACGGTGATTTGTTTTGCTAATTGTCATACTTATTTATATGTTTCTTTTGAGTAAAAAATAGTATGGGGAATTACACCAAATACTAACTAAGCCTTTTATAAATCAGTAAATATCCAGAGGAAATATAATTTTAACATTTAAGTTACATTTAATATCGTTAGTCAAATTTGAGACTTATTGGGACATCATATTTATCCGCTGTATGCAATTTCATGGCGATTGATCAAGGATTTCACAAGATCACAATTAACCAACCTTCCTATCACACTTGCCCCGCATTTTGGGGGTAAGTGTGACCATACGAAGATATTATTTTAGATATACGTAAAAAATATAGCTTTATTGGGACACCATTTTTAACCTCTGTATGCAAATTTATCGCGATTGGTCAAGGATTTCAAGTGATCACAATTACCGCACCCCCTTATCACACTTGCCCCTCATTTTGGGGGTAAGTGTGATCAGTAACGGAGTTAAATTAAATAATAAATATTTATATCACTATTTAATTGATATTATATTTTATTGCGTGGTTGTGTAGGATAAAGTGGCCGTATTAATTGTACCAATTCTTAAGAGGGTGCTATTTTTAGTTTAAGAGTAATTTCAGGTAAACGCCAAAAACAAATATTTTGATCACACTTACCTCTATTGACCCTAGATAGATATATAGATAGATAGCTATATAGATAGATATGTAGATAAATAGATAGATATCTACATAATTAGAGTATTAGTTTCAAAAGCTGCAAATAGATCCCAAATACGATCCATCCCCATGAAAATGTTAGCCGACGAACAAGCCTAATTGGGAGATTTACCTTTGGTCTCTTATATAGGTCAAAGGTTAAATCGCTGTCGTAAAACGTGCCTTTTCGGGGGGCGGGGCGGCGCGCGGGTGTGTCCGTTCGGGGCTAGGACACCTTCCAACGCCCCGATGTCTTGGGCTCTCTGCAATTTCTCCACAGGCCGCTCTAGTTAAGAAAAGAATGCGCCAGTTTTTCCGCTTCCCTGTAAAAAGGAACTGTCAATTATTAATCGCGGTATCTATAAGCCACGCGGGGAGGGGAGGGGCTGCGGATCAGGCGAACTACGGCCGCCGCTCCCCCTCCTCCTTCAAATTGGATGTCCCCGTAGAATTACTTTTATTGATGGCGTCCCTTTTTGACCGAATTTATCTCGGACGAAGCTTTTGCTATTCGCTATGTTGTTGTCGTACATGTCGTAGGTACAAATACGAAAATTTCCACGTAGAAAAATCTATGTTGTAGTTTTTCCCTGTAGACCGGAGATTGGAGGCCTCTAGTCGAGATGGAGACCGGAGATTGGAGGCCTCTAGTCGAGATGGAGACTGGAGACTGGATGCCTCTAGTCGAGATGGAGACTGGAGACCGGAGATTGGAGGCCTCTAGTCGAGATGGCCAAGAATCTTCGCGATTCTTCGGAAAAAGCGACTTTACTGGAGAGCGTGGTGCCATCTATTTATGGCAAAGGAAGTTAAAATTCAAAATAGCCAAATGATAACGTCGTCAGTCAGAGAGCCATTGTAGAGTATTATAATTAGACAAATTATATTCTTATTTAGTGGGTTTTAACCTAAATTATATATCCCGTGTAAAAATATTGTTTATAATTGGTGTAATTTATGTTATTGACCAATTTACAAACGATCCAATCAACGCGAAGGGTACCTATAAGTACCGCCTTTTTTATTTCGACGCTAGCGACATCTATTGAAAAAAAGAGCTATTTCGCGTCGAGCCGCCACTTGCTTTAATGAAGGCGTATTACAAACCCAAGATAAAATTACAAAAACTCCCGAAGAATGATCAAATTCGAAACCACAGTTTTTAAATCGGATAATTTAATTATTATCACGGAAATCGATAATAATGCGGCAACCCAGCCCACTTTTAATTATAATACTGAAAGGACAAATGTCAAAATTGTTTCTTTGTATGGTTTCGTAGTTATGTAGAATATTCCTTCATTTGGGATAATATTTAGGGCTTCTCTGCTTTTGTTTTCTTGTCAGTTATTTAGCCAGTTATTCTCGGTAAAGCCACGGCTTATATACACAGGCTAGAAGTCGGTGTACTTTCGTACGTACTAAAGAAGGGGGACCGTTACGTACTGCTGGCCTTTATCCCCATTAAAATTATAACTTCCCAAGCGCCACCTTGTATATGAAAAAAGTACTAATTAATTTTATTATTATTTCTTAAATGTAAGTACAATTTAATTTTAACTAAAGCCAAAATTGCTGTTTTAAAATACTATTTTCGTGCTTAAAAAGTTATATTTTAACTATCAATAATTAAAATTACAATGCAGGTGGCGCTACTAACGGGCCTCAACTCCTAAAGCCCGAAAAATGTTGAAAAACATCAGGGTGTCCATTCTTCTTATATTTTATAATTTTTCCTATATTTCAATGCTTTCCTTTATTTTCCTATAATTTTACCATTTTTCCTATATTTTCCTATATTTAGATATTATTTTGTATTTCGCGCGGTTGTTTAGAATTTCCCGCGTACCTAGTTCGCTTTTAGTAATACAGATGGCGCTCAATATACTAAATCCCTTTGATAAAATGTAAACTGCTTCTACAAAGAACTGCACTGAACTGATTTAAGAATATCGTCGTCTGCTTAATGATCTGACTTCACTATATTAAAACAAATTTCCGAGGGCTCGGACACTTTCCATTATTTTGTACGGGATTTCGGGATTTCGTACAGATTTTGGCGATTTTATCTTTAATTTTTGAAGTGATTTTGAGATTTTAATGTTAATTTACCATAGAGAGAGAGTTAAAAGATTTTGCGATTTTAGACAAAGTGTACGGGATTTTGGTAAATGCCCGACCCCTTGCAAATTTCAATTTTATTTATGCAAATTTTCCTATATGGTCCTATATTATCAAAGATAATACTCCTATATTTTCCTATAAATCGACTGTTGCATTTCCTATATTCCTATAAATTTTTTGGGGTTTTTCAGTGGTCACCCTGAAACATGCGAAATGACTAAGTTTAGGATAAATTAAGAAATATATGATTCATGCCTTTGACTAATTTTGCGAAGACTTGTTTAATTAATAAACAATATGAAGATGTAACATAATAATTTACCCCTACACTGCTATTTCAATTATCTTCAGAAACTAAATTAAACACCCGCTAATTCACAAGTCACGACTCCATATTCCATAATAACACAAAAAACTATCTAAAAAATAGTTTCAACAATTTGTCGATAGAGGGCGCGTCGAACGCCATAATTCCCTCGCAACCAGCCTTGGAAATAAGGTTTTATTTTAAACTGGTCCTTATGACCAGTGACCCCTTAGTAAATGAATTATTAAACTGGTCCTTATGACCAGTTACCCCCTAGCATATGAATTATTAAACTGGTCTTATATAAAAGTTCTAATGTCATTTATAAGCCTAAAAAAACCTAAACTACCGTAACATGTTTAGAAGTTAGATTAGGTTGGTAAAATTAACTTTACATGTATTTAAAATAGTTAACTTCATTTTATGAGTACCACAAGAATAGTACAATATACAATCTCACGTAAGACTACTACCATAGCCTAGAAGATCCTCGTAATTTACCGTATTATCTCCCTTTCTAGGCCCCGTAACTCCAGAGTCCCCGGTCCGTTACCGCGTAGCCAGGTAGCCTACCGTACTCCAGGGAAAGCGAGACTAGAGGATTGAGGGTTTAAGGCCAGAGGGGGGTTAACGAGCGAAGGGACTCTACATAAAACCTCGACGTGTGGCCGCGGCGGTAGTAAGCGGAGTCACTGTACATAGAAATCCAATGAATAGGGAAATCAAAATTGATATAAACCTTAAATTAATAGGTCATCTCCTATTATTTCGAATTAATAAACTGGACACGGTGACCAGTGAGCCCCCAAATTTTGAATAAATAAACTGGTCTGAGCAATTAATTAATTGGTCTTTGACCACCTGACCACCGTTATTTCCAAGGCTGCTCGCAACTAATTGCGCAGCTGATCCTAACGGTGAAATGACAAACGACGAAGACAAACGTTCTTAGACAAGCTGGACAACAAAAGTCGTAATAGTGCGAACAAAACCAGATTCTTATATTACTAATTAGTTACGATTGGTCATTTTACCTCCTGGCCGAAGATTTGCGCGAGAAAACCAAAGTGGATTCCCGATTTTATTTCCTGAAAGCAATACACTTTTTTATTGATTGTGGATCCATCTCTCGGCCCAAGCTGGAAACTCCCCCGTTAAAGAAAAAATGAATTTTTAACCAAAACTATCAAACCGTCGGTATAATCTGAATTAGGGAGAATTACTTTGTTGAGACGATTTTTAGCGTTGCTTCCAATCCCCTTCATGCTCAAACACTAAGCTGCGAGGGGTCGGACATTCAAAGAAATCCCGTACAGCCTGGTTTTTTTTCCAAATCTCGAAATTCTACGTGAAATCTCGAAATTCTACGTGAAATCTCGAAATCCATCGTGAAATCTCGAAATGCAACGTGAAATCTCGAAATGCAACGTGAAATCTCGAAATGCAACGTGAAATCTCGAAATCCATCGTGAAATCTCGAAATCCATAGTGAAATCTCGAAATCCATCGTGAAATCTCGAAATCCATCGTGAAATCTCTAAATCCATCGTGAAATCTCGAAATGCAACGTGAAATCTCGAAATGCAACGTGAAATCTCGAAATGCAACGTGAAATCTCGAAATGCAACGTGAAATCTCGAAATGCAACGTGAAATCTCGAAATGCAACGTGAAATCTCGAAATGCAACGTGAAATCTCGAAATGCAACGTGAAATCTCGAAATGCAACGTGAAATCTCGAAATGCAACGTGAAATCTCGAAATGCAACGTGAAATCTCGAAATGCAACGTGAAATCTCGAAATGCAACGTGAAATCTCGAAATGCAACGTGAAATCTCGAAATGCAACGTGAAATCTCGAAATGCAACGTGAAATCTCGAAATGCAACGTGAAATCTCGAAATGCAACGTGAAATCTCGAAATGCAACGTGAAATCTCGAAATGCAACGTGAAATCTCGAAATGCAACGTGAAATCTCGAAATGCAACGTGAAATCTCGAAATGCAACGTGAAATCTCGAAATGCAACGTGAAATCTCGAAATGCAACGTGAAATCTCGAAATGCAACGTGAAATCTCGAAATGCAACGTGAAATCTCGAAATGCAACGTGAAATCTCGAAATGCAACGTGAAATCTCGAAATCCAACGTGAAATCTCGAAATCCAACGTGAAATCTCGAAATGCAACGTGAAATCTCGAAATGCAACGTGAAATCTCGAAATCCAACGTGAAATCTCGAAATCCAACGTGAAATCTCGAAATCCAACGTGAAATCTCGAAATCCAACGTGAAATCTCGAAATCCAACGTGAAATCGAGAAATCCAACGTGAAATCGAGAAATCCAACGTGAAATCGAGAAATCCAACGTGAAATCGAGAAATCCAACGTCAAATCGAGAAATCCAACGTCAAATCGAGAAATCCAACGTCAAA
The DNA here is from genome assembly GCF_980474605.1 of Leiobunum rupestre. Classification (NCBI taxonomy): domain Eukaryota; kingdom Metazoa; phylum Arthropoda; class Arachnida; order Opiliones; family Sclerosomatidae; genus Leiobunum; species Leiobunum rupestre. The sequence goes on from NC_143392.1 coordinate 30,948,664, forward strand.
TCGAGAAATCCAACGTGAAATCGAGAAATCCAACGTCAAATCGAGAAATCCAACGTCAAATCGAGAAATCCAACGTCAAATCGAGAAATCCAACGTCAAATCTCGAAATCCAACGTCAAATCTCGAAATCCAACGTCAAATCTCGAAATCCAACGTGAAATCTCGAAATCCAACGTGAAATCTCGAAATCCAACGTGAAATCTCGAAATCCAACGTGAAATCTCGAAATCCAACGTGAAATCTCGAAATCCAACGTGAAATCTCGAAATCCAACGTGAAATCTCGAAATCCAACGTGAAATCTCGAAATCCAACGGGAAATCTCGAAATCCAACGGGAAATCTCGAAATCCAACGGGAAATCTCGAAATCCAACGTGAAATCTCGAAATCCAACGGGAAAAGTTCGAAATCCAACGGGAAAAGTTCGAAATCCAACGGGAAAAGTTCGAAATCCAACGGGAAAAGTTCGAAATCCAACGGGAAAAGTTCGAAATCCAACGGGAAAAGTTCGAAATCCAACGGGAAAAGTTCGAAATCCAACGGGAAAAGTTCGAAATCCGGCGTGAAATCTCGAAATCCGGCGTGAAATCTCGAAATCCAACGGGAAAAGTTCGAAATCCGGCGTGAAATCCCGTATACAGACAGTTTTGGTGAATGCCCGACCCCTCGTAAGCTCCGACCCCTCGTAAGCTCCACCCCCCACAACAAAATCAAATCCGCCCAGTACCTCATTGGTTCCCTGCAACTGACGTCACATTGCCATTCTCCCTAACAATAGGTAAATATATTATTGATCTTATCAACCAATCAAATTCTGCCATTTTCAAGCTCTAATTCGACTGATTAGCGCGGAAAACTAAAGTTTAAATTTTTCTTTATTAAATTGAATTAATAACCAAATTTAATTGCAGTTTCTATAAATTGCAATTTCATAAATACATTGAAGTATAATAAGCGATTTACATCAATATTTTTAGTGTTGTTAATTTTCCGGAAAAATAAAAAATCGAAACAAATTACTTTTTAAGGTTTTTTAATGTTTTTAACTTTTTATCGATATAAAATGTCTAATATCAGTAAACATACTACAAAACATAAATAGTGTTACATTGTTAATCAGTTTCAATCTAGTCTAGAGGTTTAGTTTTACTTTTAGATTCGAAAAATAAAGCGAAATTAAATTTAAAACAATATATTAGATAGTCATGGAATTAAAACTTTTTTTTATTTTTTTCGGAAAAATACGGAAAATATTCCGGAAAAAAGCCCACGGTATTTTCCGGAAAATTTTCCCCGCGCGAAAATTTTCTGACTTAGAAAACTAAATATTTTAAAAATAACTTTATTTTCACTCATATAAAATTGATTGAAACAGACAACGCTGTTATTCAACGGTGTGAAACAAGTGTTATTCTGTAGTGAGCAGCTTGTTGTGGTTTTTTGTTCATCGCCTGCTTTAGCGGGGTTAACCCTGCGGGTTCCTCGCCTAAGTCTTTTTTATCTAGACGTAAAATGCGGTTTTTACACGAGTGGATATTTCGTTTTTTAATGAGTCAAATTAAAGATCAAAAACAAATCGGGCTCCTTCTCTCTTCATTTGAAGTATGCGCTCTTAATATTGCCAATTAAATACCTTATTTATTCCTCGCTAATAAGGGCTGACTAATTAACCCCGTTTAATCAGCCCAATTTAACGGCTAATACCCTGTAATTAATATCTTAAATTTCAACGGCGGATGTTGAATATCGCTGCTTTTGCCAAGATCCATTTACGTGCCATTTCCCTGTTCTGTTGCATGCTAAGGAGGCGATCTTAGGCATGCTAATGTCTTAGACTTTGTTATATTATTTAATGAAATTATACGTATACCTTTGTAGAAATTTATTTTGGAAATTTAAAGAAGCTAATATTATATTAAATATAAATAGCCAAATAAGATGAATGAAATGTAATGCTATATATTAATACTACAAAATTTTACGTATTTATAAAAATATAATGAATTAATATAATATAATATAGTATAATAAAATAATTAATGGTTCGTATTCCATTCAAGAGATGCGCAGCTTTGTAGAACAGGACAAGTCAAGGAATTTCAATTGTTTTTGAGAATTTAAAGAATCTAATGTTACATTACATATAAAAAGGCAAATAATATGAATGAAATGTAATGCTATATATTAATACAACAATATATATATATATATATATATATATATATATATATATATATATATATTTTACTTTTAAGTTTCATAATGGTTTGACTTGTCTAAGTCTAACTTTTTCTTGTTTTCCCTGTCCATTTTAAGAGATTTTCCCTGACTATTTTTAACTTAAGTTATTTAATTAATGAACTTTAACTCGTATATTAGTATAAATGTGACAAATGTGGAAATACAAAGTTATCACAGAACTATAACATAAACTATCTTCCAAGTTTAAGAAAAATTGATACTAGTATAAAAAGTACTCATTTTAAATTTAGGTTTAACATTGGCGTTACAGTATCTTTCAGAAGTGAAAGTTTCCATTATTAATACTTTCGATTAAGTTCAATAGATGGCGGCATTTAAGTTCATTAAAATGAAAACTGAGCTGGTAAATCTGTTATGGCTAAATATTAATATTACATGACCCAGTGCGCTTAATAACTATGAAAAGATATTGCTTTTGGGTGAACCTCCAGGTAATAAATATCAGAAAGTCATCAGTCCCGACAAGAGATGGGGAAGCCGGTACTAATTACCGGGCCCGTGCGGCCCCGGGGCCCCGATTTGAAACAAACAAAGTATACTTATCCCCATTCTATCGGGGCCTGAAATTAATATTTTCGCCGACCCTGGCCCGCTATCGGTGGCCCTGAAAATTATTGCCGGAAGTGAGTTTATTATTATATCTGTTACTTGTAGAGTTTACAGCTTACATGCATTAGGCTATAAATAGAATAAAACTATACAGACTGATACTTCGCGGCCCAAAAGAAAAATAATCGCAAGTTTATCTAATCCTTGAACTCTCTCTGTATAGTTTATTTTATTTTTATTATCACAGTGGTTAAACCATTTTGTATGTATTTAATATTATAATAGAACGAGTTATGAAGTCTGCAGGAAATCGGTTCATTAAAACTCTCGTATTGCTTGCTTTTGTTTGTTAGAGACAAATTAGTATATGCCTTAATATCTTGCGATACCGGTTCACATATCGGTGAAAACCGGGATATCGTTTCAAATATCGGTCTAAAACGGGATATCGTTTTAAATATCGGTCTAAAACGGGATATCGGTAAAAAAACTGGGATAACGGGTGAAATATTGGTTAAAAAACTTATATCGGTTCAAATATCTGTAAAAAACTGGTATATCGGTAGAAATATCTGTAAAAAACTGGTATATCGGTAGAAATATCTGTAAAAAACTGGTATATCGGTACAAATATCTGTAAAAAACTGGTATATCGGTTCAAATATCTGTAAAAAAACTGGTATATCGGTACAAATATCTGTAAAAAACTGGTATATCGGTACAAATATCTGTAAAAAACTGGTATATCGGTACAAATATCTGTAAAAAACTGGTATATCGGTACAAATATCTGTAAAAAACTGGTATATCGGTACAAATATCTGTAAAAAACTGGTATATCGGTACAAATATCTGTAAAAAACTGGTATATCGGTACAAATATCTGTAAAAAACTGGTATATCGGTAGAAATATCTGTAAAAAACTGGTATATCGGTACAAATATCTGTAAAAAAACTGGTATATCGGTACACATATCTGTAAAAAACTGGTATATCGGTACACATATCTGTAAAAAACTGGTATATCGGTACAAATATCTGTAAAAAACTGGTATATCGGTACAAATATCTGTAAAAAACTGGTATATCGGTACAAATATCTGTAAAAAACTGGTATATCGGTACAAATATCTGTAAAAAACTGGTATATCGGTACAAATATCTGTAAAAAACTGGTATATCGGTACAAATATCTGTAAAAAACTGGTATATCGGTACAAATATCTGTAAAAAACTGGTATATCGGTACAAATATCTGTAAAAAACTGGTATATCGGTACAAATATCTGTAAAAAACTGGTATATCGGTACAAATATCTGTAAAAAACTGGTATATCGGTTCAAATATCTGTAAAAAAATGGTATATCGGTTCAAATATCTGTAAAAAAATGGTATATCGGTACAAATATCTGTAAAAAACTGGTATATCGGTACAAATATCTGTAAAAAAACTGGTATATCGGTACAAATATCTGTAAAAAACTGGTATATCGGTACAAATATCTGTAAAAAACTGGTATATCGGTACAAATATCTGTAAAAAACTGGTATATCGGTACAAATATCTGTAAAAAACTGGTATATCGGTACAAATATCTGTAAAAAACTGGTATATCGGTACAAATATCTGTAAAAAACTGGTATATCGGTTCAAATATCTGTAAAAAACTGGTATATCGGTACAAATATCTGTAAAAAACTGGTATATCGGTTCAAATATCTGTAAAAAACTGGTATATCGGTACAAATTACGGTAAAAAACTGGTATATCGGTACAAATTACGGTAAAAAACCCGAAAACGGTCCCAATATCGGTCTAAACGGAATATTGTTCAAATATCGGTAACAAACTGGGATATCGGTTCAAATATCGGTAACAAACTGGGATATCGGTTCAAATATCGGTCTAAAACGGGATATAGCCTAAAACATCGGTAATTATCCGGAATATCTATAAATCGGGCTAGCGGTTCAAATGTCGGTAAAACCGGCTACTGGTCACTGGTTATTGAGGCTATCGCTTTATTGGTCAAAATATTATTTTTGTTCCCGCTGGGGCTATTTTCAACAACGTTGTATCATTCATAGTTTTGAAAAACGTAGAGCATAAAGGTTTGACGCTGTAAAAAGCTCTCGGGTCTATCCAGGCGCGGCAAAGCAATCAGGAGGGTGGACTTTAAATCGGCTTTATTTTTTACTTTCGGAAACGTTTTAAGGCCAACCTCCCGATAGGCGGCGCTATAGGCCTACGTTATATTATTACGGGCTTTTCTCCTACAGACCTATTTCGCTTAAAACGAGTCGGCTGAGACGCCGGAGCTGGTCTAGGTGAAAAGCGCCTCCCCGTTACCCGATACCAGCGAGGAAGGGGGCGTTAGCTCCCAGTTCGTGACGGTTACCGTCTCAGGTAACCCGCCGCTATATCATCCAGAATAGCCCAGAAAGAAAAATTGACTCTGGGAAAGAGTTTAAGAAAGTTTTTTGAATGCTGCGCCTTCGCCAGATATATATTTTTTTTTCGGGAACCCGAAATATTTGGATACCGAAAAACTCGGAAATGCGTTTTTCCACTGATAGGGTTTTTGTTGGAATTTTTTTATTTTCCCACCCACCGACTACAATTTTTGAATGGCACCCCTATAATAGAACTTCTCACGCTTTTGTACGGATGAAAAAGAGTCCTAAGGTAGAAAAAAGAACGCAACACTGAAAGTTTTTAATACGCCACCCTTTTACATCACCTTTTTGGATATATTTTTATTTTACAATAGCACTTTTATTTCGTAGACATTTTAGGTTTTTAGGTATGGGTTTCGAGGAGCGACAAGATATTCAGGTACATAAGACTCCTATATTTTCCTATAATTTTAAAATGATCGTATAAAATCCTATAATTACATTTGTTTATCCTATTTTTCCTATAATTTTAAAATGGTCCTATAAAATCCTATAATTACATTTGTTTATCCTATATTTCCTATAATTCTAAAATGGTCCTATAAAATCGCCATCTATGGGTACGTTTTGTGTTAAAAAAGTAGACCAACTTTAGCTACGAAGTATGCGAAGGCTCAGACCACTTCTGTCAAACTGGACTAGTAATGTTATTATATACAGCAGGAATCCATACCTCTACTTGGAATGCTTATCGCGGCAGATTTTCGTCTCGATGTGGCTGACGGTTTTTTCGACGTCACTATGTTAACTTAACAAACAACAACGTGAGAGAGGAGCGCGCGCAGAGGGGGTTTTTTATCTCGTAGGCGTGGCCAAAGCCGTCAGAGTGATCTTACCATACGCGATAATGCAGCATAAGCATTCCAAGTAGAGGTATGGATTCCTGGACGAAATATTACTTACCATTCCCAATTCTTTCGTATTTCCACTGTTTTGCACGTTAAATTTAATTTATATCTGTTTCGGGATCGTATAGTGTCGCATCAATATCAGCAGCACTGCACCCCGCCATTTTGATTTCTGTCGACCAGATATCTCGAAACTATTCTGACTATTTGGCTCAGAATGGTCAAAAACCAATGATAATATTTCCGGTCAGAAGAAGTGTCTAGTTTCTCAGAAAGAAACGTTTCTGAGTTAGAATTCTGACAATCTAGACGCACACTTTATTGAGACTTTGTGAATATTGCAGCCGGTAAAGAGAACGTAGTTTTGCTTGCTGTGGAAATACATTCCATACATTAACAGCTGACTTCATGTTAGGCAGGGCTCCTACTAGGTCCCTAAAATACCTAAAAGCCCCTACTTTTTTTCGAGGTCCCTAAACCACCTAAAACCGGAATTTGGTACCGAAATCACCGTATTTCTTGTAAATTTGGTGAAAAGTACCATCGGCTTATAATATTGAACCAGAATTGTATCGATTCACGATGTACGTTAGGTGGCGCCACGAGCTCGGCTAAATTGAAATATTCGGTAAAATTCATAATGACTAAAAATAGGTCATTTTTGTGATATAATATTTTTACAAATTAAAACTAGTCAGTGATAGAAATATTCTATTTTAAAAGTCATTTTTGTAAAAATTAAAGTTTAAATAAAGATCTAATTTTTATTTAAATGGTCCCTATTTGGTTCCTACTTTTCAAAATTTGGTTCCTAGTTCACCCTATTGCTAGCCTTCAGATTTTGGTGGGAGCCCTGTGTAGGTTTCACTTTTAATTTTTGCAAATATGGCGGCCACGGCTTAAGACCAGATCATGATGAGGGGAAAGCAGCCTTCCACTATAGAGATTATTTTACCGAGGACTTGGTTTAACCTTGGACGAATAATTACTGGACTCGAAACCTAAGCAAAATCCCCGGTTCCACAATTTGCATCGCCCGTCAGCGCTCCTACCGAGAGAATCGCGAAATATTTATATCCAAATAAAAAAAAAAACGTACGTAAAATGTCAGATGACCCGCATTCCGTCGACTGTTCTGCTGTTTTTAATAGAAGTGAGGCTTTTGGAATTTTAATAGGCTTTAGATGATTCAGTAATAATTGTGTGGGAATGAAATGAAAGGGTAATGATTTCATTACTTTAAATGGGAAGTTAGTTTTAATGTTTTTGTTTATATAGTTTGTGTGGAGGTTTAAATAGATTATAAATTTAAAAATGCCTAGTCAAAATGGAAATAAAGGTGTAAGCTTTGACGACAGTGACGAGCTAAGAACGGTAGGCCTAACGTCGTCCGCTAATATTGGGCACGTGTTTATTATTTGGATAGAAATCTTTCCAATACTTGACACTACGGCGCTACAAGCGGCGCTGCCGTAAAAGGACCAAGCGCGCCATTTGGTTTCGGGTCCCGTAATTATTCGTCCAAGGTTTAACTAGTTATTCGCATTTTTTCAACCAGATACCATAAATGAACTCTAAAATGAACATACTAAGTCTAAATTAATAGAAATTTGAGATTGCATTGTTGACTCTATAGTGTTGGTTGACATAATTAATGTCATTTCAGACTCTTCTTTACATCGAAAAAATAATACAACTAAATTATCTTAATCTAGAGAATAAAGAAAGATAAAATTAAAAAGATGCCCCCCCCCCCCCCCCGGAAGTGCTAGAATGAGCCCCGCGGAATTCGCTGTCTTTATATTTTTTTCTATTTTTTGGTGTCTTTGGGGATGTACGGTTATTAACAAGGTTTTCGGTCGAGGCTTATCTGGAGAGCTCCTTCCTTCTAACTACGATCAGAAGTATATAACATCTTTCGGATAAGTATTCCTTTTCCTAGAAGGCTTCGCGCCTAGCTTCAATTTGGATCAGAAATGTAAATTTAATGGGCAAAATATAATTAAAGCTGATTCAAATCAAGTGATTTAAAAAAATCATTGATTTAAATCACACAATGTATTTCAATGGCAAAATAGGTTCTTAAAAAATTACAATATATAGAAAATCCGAGCAAACTAATATAATAAATGGTAATTAAATTCATTTAAGGTTTATTTTAATTCAAGATAAGCTAACTAATAAAATAAAAATATCCGTTAATTATACATGAAAAGAGCCATTGTCTATAAATCAATAAATTAAAAAAAAACTGTTTTAATTAAACAATTTGATTATTGCTTGGGCTGCTCATTTTATCTATATACAACAACTGAAAGTTTCATATTAGAAACATTTAAATATAAATGTCGACTGCTATTATCTTATACATTTAGTTGGCGGTTATAAACGTAGATGGCGCTAGTTTTACTATTCGTTCGCTTTGGGACGAAAAGAGTACACCTCTTACCCCAAACTACCAACTTTTTCCATATAATAACAGCCAAACTGTATTTTGAAGCTGCTCGCTATTTCCTAAAAATTACACCAAATCTAGCGAATAGTTTACGTCTATTAAGGGAGAAGACTACAGTGGCCATTGTCTACTTTCGCACTATTTCAAGCTAAACTCTTTTAATTTTGTATTTTAACTTGTTTAGTGCTTAAAATAATTTTTTCAATTTTAAATTTAAATTATTACGTTTTAATTAGGACCCCCGGAGCTAAACAAGTTGGGCAAGCGCCCAAACTACCCTTTAGTTAGGACCTTATATCTTGTTAACTATTAATATTAGAATTACCAAAATTATTTTAAGCACTAGAGGAGGGTTCAGTTTAATAAGAAAAATATAATTCAATTATGTAATGGTTAAAACAGAAACGTTCAGCTTGAACGAAAAAGAGGCTTTTACTGTATTCTTCCCCCTTAAGTCAGTTTATTTTATTCAGTTCCCGTTTGGGTCACTGTATTCAGTGTACAGATTTTTAGATCGCCTATTTGAGCATCTCTGTCCAAGAAGGATACTTATCCCAGGCAGAGGTGCGTGATACACTTTTGGTGGCAGCCCTCCCGCCATCCTCGAGTGGCTCGCTGAGTGTAGGCTACTCTCTTTTAATTGAATGCTCATCGCGGTCGAATTTTCTTTGGCCGGAAGCTTCTCCAATCCGGCGCGCGAGGGCGCTCTCGTTAATTCCCGACGCGCCCGACCAGATTCATCAAGATCCCCGGCTAATGGGCTTTCCACCTTTGCCCGTATATTGGCCAGCGCCCGGCCTCCCTCGGATGACCAAGGCCCCTCACGCCCGCTTTCTACGCCTCTTTTTCCGCCGTTGACCACTGCCCAGTGCCCCCAAAAGTGATGGTCACCGATTAATCGAGCCAGCAATTTACTTTGTACCGAATCAAGATATACCCCCAATCCCTTCAGCTTCTTCGCTTGATTTGACCAAATGTCCAGTTTGTTCGTATACAGGTTACCTAAGCTGGACCAAAAAAAGTGGTTTAAGTTAATTTAACCAAACACATATTGATTTATTTTAATAATTGATATTTATATGTATTTATGAAAATGTACATAATCGGTTGTTGTAGTAATTCCAATTCAGAGCAAAATAATTACAATTAATATTTAAATGTAATTTAACATTAATTTATATCTTAAACGGGATTTTTATTATTGTAACTTAAATTGATTTATTTGATTTAAAGAATTCAATCAAATAAATCAATTTTTTCAATACTCAAAAAGTTCAACACATCTTAAAAGGCCCATTTTGTAAATTCCAAACAATGATTATGAATGTTACTTGAAACAAAAAAGGGAATGATACTAGTTCGACTAAAGGACCGCTAATGAAAAGAACGCGGATAAATTAAAATATAGTTTATTGAATGATGTTTGACAAGAACACTAAAAATTCCTAAAATATTTACAGTTTATATATACCCTACTAAAAAACAACGCATTTATCAAACACAAAAAACCTTGTCGTAAATAGCAAACAAATTAGGAACAGTATAACAACTTTGACCTCGCTTTGATCCACGCAGACCTTAAAACCATTTTAAAGTTGACTTGATTGTCATTTTTGAACAATGAAATGTAGAGAATCTCGTCAGGAAAACTGGTTTCAAGCTATAGTGTGTCCGTAGCTTAATTATTTTATTATTTTTATTACTTATTAGAATGAAGAAAGTAAATGGACACTTTGTTCTTAAGTGATAGTTACAATTCTCGTGAAGCTAAAATTTAATTAAAAATACAGCCTTTACTGTGGCGCCACATATCGTGCAAAGGCGAAACGAAATGGACGCAGTAATTTACATATATTTTATTTTAATCGATAATGTCGCTCCTGTCTAGGTGAATTCGTGGTAACACCGACCAGAAAATTGTATCCATGTTGGATAAAAATTCAATTTTCTGCATTTTTCAGTGACGTTTAAACGGAAAGTTTGTTCAGTGATCGAAGACGTTTAATGGAAATAGAAATTAGATGGGTAATAATTTCCCACGAAAACCACTTTTTAATTAACTTATTTGAAATACTAAAATTCGCATTTTTGCATATATTTGAAATACTAAAATCAGCATTTTTGCATATATTTGAAATACTAAAATCAGCATTTTTGCATATAGTCGAAATACTAAAATTATCATTTTCGCATGTAGTTGAAATACTAAAATTCGCATTTTTGCACGTATTTGAAATTCAAAAATTCGCATTTTTGCACATATTTGAAATACTAAAATTCGCATTTTTGCATATATTTGAAATACTAAAATCAGCATTTTTGCATATAGTCGAAATACTAAAATTATCATTTTCGCATATATTTGAAATACTAAAATTATCATTTTCGCATATATTTGAAATACTAAAATTAGCATTTTTGTAGCTGACACTGAATTCTCGGTAATCCCAAATTACTTATTCAGATATCCATTAATAACTCCTTAATTATTTAAATTGTTGAAAAGGCTTTCGTGCACTTCTTTTATGGCGTTTTCCTTTTACCGTCCGCTCTCGGATCACTCCTAGAACCCTCTTAGATCGCTCTTATAATGCAATCCCCATTAGAAATAGCGCGCCAAAAGCGACCCGAGCGCGCTCCGAGAACGTAAAAGGAATTCGCCATTAGTCTTTGACCGTTTTACGCCTGGAGCGCCAATGTTTTTGGTACCGAAGGGGGAAGGAAGTTTGCGAGCAACTTCCGGCCCTCTCCTTTCGCTATTTCACGCTCGAGATGATTTTAATTATTCAAAACAGAGGCGCGAAACTATTTTTCTCTTTGGCGAATAATATGGCTTCCAATTGTCACCTCTTCTCGGTAAAGTGAAGTCGCACTTTTGCGTGTTGCGTTGGCAGCTCACCCCGCTCGCAAAATGAGAGAAAATATCCGAAGATCTCTCTCTCCGAGCGTGTGTTGATTTTGACGCCCCGGAACGTCCCGGGCGCCATCGTCCGGAAAATTTGGGGATTAACCGTAAAATAAAAATACGCGAAAACTTTTCCCGTTTTAGCTTTAATTATATCTGTTCCGCAGGAAAGAGATGAACTTTGGGGAGGCTTTTGTGACTGCACCGAATTTGGGAGGAATAACTTTATTGCTAAATTAGGCGTAAATTTATTGGTAAAAAGAATAAAAAAGAATCGATAATTAGTGGAAAAAATTTAATTATACCAGAGTTCCTACCGGGTTCTTAGTTTAAGTCCCTATTTTTCTTCAAGGTTCCCAAACCGCCCGAAAAATTGACATTTGGTCCCTAAAGCATCATCGATTGTATACTCTTGCAGGGCCCCCGGAGGTCCTATAATTCCTATAAAATCCTATATTTTTAAAAATGTCCTATATTTTTAGCAAAATCCCCCAAAAGTCCTATAAAATCCTATAATTTTGATATTTTGCCCATTTAAAATTCAGCCACTCAGTTAAATTGCTAGATTTAACTATAGGATAAATTCCTATACCAAGTCATTCTAGTCTATACTTTTGTTATTGTTAACATGGTTAGCTACTAGTATATTTTTGTGATGAAATGGTTAAATAATTTATTTATTTATTTCCCTAAATATAGATTTTGTTTTTAAATGCACAAAGTTAGTAAATTAAATAGCATATATAGTCCTATAAAATCCTATAATTTTCTAAAAATAGTCCTATAAAGTCCTATATTTTTTGAAAAATAATCCTATTTTTCCTATAAAAAAATTGGAAGATTTGAGTGGGGGCCCTGCTCTTGCTGAAGGGCAGTTTACGAAATGGTCCCAGCTTAGGGTTATCGATACACAGTACTTGTGCCTTGGGTATTAGCCTAGCTAATTATTATTATTATTACAACTTAATAAAGTCACTTTTTAAAACTAACTACATTTTTGTTTGTTGATATTTAAAAACCAAGGTTGACAAGAACCAGCCAGACTGGTTAAACTGGTTTTAACCACTGAATAAAATCCATGGTTAAACCTTGGATTAATAATAGTAGTTCCTATCTGGATATATCACTTGGAAAAAACCTGACAAACAAATGGCTTTTGCGACAGCAGCGCCGCTTCGGCCAAGTTAACGGAGAAATTCCGAAACTCCCGTAACACGTAGCCTTCTACAAGGCAGAACCCGTAACAAACACTTAGCAAATGCACGGGGAACGCTAGAGTAATATATCCAAGTAGGAACTACAATTATTAATCCAAGGTTAAACCACCTTTTTTTTTTATTAAAAGCAGTATTGAGAAATGAATTAGAAATATTGAAAATTTAAATACTATTTATAATATTATATATAGAATATAATATTCTGCATTTTTATTCCAAAACGAAACTAAAACTTAACCTTCACTTTTTGTCGTCTGCTACGTTGGCTAACGAAGTAATGAGGGCTAGATATAAGCAATTGGGGGATATTAAAATTCATTTTCCGCGTGAAAATAAACGTAATTTTGAAATCGGTCAATTTTAGCATTTTCGAAGTAGTGAGGGCTAGATATAAGCAATTTGAGCATATTTTATTAGTGGTTTTACCCGATTTTAACCATACTAGATATTTTATTTTTTAAAAAAGCCGGTTTTTTCCAACCCTGTTAAAAACTAAGTCCGGCATTAGATGCCATCTTGCGAAGACTCAATTACCCTACACGTCATAACGTCGTCTGATCCGTCGTCTACTCTCTCTTTATTCCAAGTTTAAAGGGAGTATAACCCCTCTGGTTTTGTAGGGTGCGCTTAGACTATACTGACACGGAGACTACCCGAGGTGATTATCACGGATTTTGTTAAAACTCGGGGGTTAGGTGAACCTTATGGTAGTATGAAAATTCCTAAAGGGAAAAGTTGTAATGGGCTTTAGTGTTCCCATGGCACCCGAAAATGTTTTTGATCTCTCAAAACGAAAAAATCTCCATTTAAAAAAGCATGGGATTTTCTCGGTTTCACAAGGTACTTATACTTACTTGAAAAATTTGAAAAAAATTAAATTTTCAAAACTTACCCAAAAAGATGAATTTGACCTATTTTGGGTAAAATGGATCAATTTTGGTTAAATTAAAAGAAAATTAGTTAACCCACAAAATATCATGATTTTTTAAATGGAGAGGTCAAAAACATTTTCGGTTGCCATAGGAAAACTAAAGCCCATTGCAACTTTTCCCTTTGGCAATTTTCATTCTACCGTAAGGTCTAAATAACCCCCGAGTTTCAACAAAATCGGTGATAACCACCTCGGGTAGTCTCCTTGTGAGTAACTTCCACAAGCCTCCCTAGCGAGTGGCGGCCAGGAGTTAGTTTGATCAGGTTTTACCCCCAAATTCCGAAAAAGGGTAAACACCCTAACTAAGTGCACCCTACCAAACCAGAGGGGTTATACTCCCTTTAAGGGAAGACGACGATATGACGTAGGGGAAGTAACTCTTCACAAAATGGGGTGAACAAAAGTGAACACTTTCGAGGGGTTGGACCGGGGCAAATCTTGCGTACCGGATTTTAAATCTTAAAGGGATTTCAGAAATCAGAAACTGATTTTCCGGGGTTGCCATACGTGAGGGAAATGAGTGAAAAGTCTGAGAATTAAAAAATGGGACTAAAAAGTCAGTGAATTTTAAGAATTTGTAAAAAGTCAGGAAAAGGTCAGGGAATTTTAAGCATTTGTAAAAAGTCAGGGAAAGGTCAGAGAATTTAATTTAATCTTGACATTTTTTATGTAATTTTACTCAAGTTCTATGGCAAATTCTGCTATTATTATTTAGATCCTTGAAAGGTTTTGTAAACGTTGAAATAACGTTTACTGAAATGTAAGTTGATTCAATTTATTAACTTCTGGTAAATATAAAAGTTAAAAACTGTCTAATTTTGGCGTTGAAAAGTCAGGGAAAATAACTTAAAATGGTCAGGGAAAACAGGGGATAGTCCGGGAATTTGAATCTGAGAATATTGTGGCAACCCTGATTTAACAGTACGATTTTCCTATTGATCAATGCCATAACCTGTATTCTTTTCCGTTCGTCTCCATCTATTTGAGAGTATTCCGAAGAAACGTCTCTTGTCTCCGGATGTAGAATGTCGCCGAAAGACGAGCTGATTTATTTCAGTACTTAATATAAAGTTACAATTTTCTTCGCAACCTAAATATGTCTCTACGTTTGCCGTATAGAACCGCGCGTTGTTCCACATTAGTAACCCTACGCCTTGATTTCGGCGGGGTTGAGTTACCCAAGTGTATCACGTGGTTTTTGCCTCGTTCTGGTAAATATTTTCAGGGTTTCTCTCGTTTGATGTATCGGGTTATGCTACGTGATTTCGGAGTCTCTTTTAGGACACCATTTGCAATGGTTCTACGGGCTCCTTGAGTACCTCCCCATTTTGAGAATGAAGGAACGTAACTTAAACAGATTTGTTTCCAAAAGTACCATATTTTTCGTTTAATGTGCATTCCACTGGTACATAATGGTAAATAAACGTAAATTTGTTAAATGATGATAAATAGAGGTAAATAACCGTGAATTGTTAAATGATGATAAAGTTAAATAACCGTAAATTGTTACATGATGATAAAGTTAAATAACCATAAATTGTTACATGATGATAAAGTTAAATAACCATAAATTGTTAAATGGTGATAAAGGTAAATAACCTAAATTGTTAAATGACTATAAATGAACGCCAATAACTGTAAATTGTTAAATAACCGTAAATTGTTACATGATGATAAAGTTAAATAACCGTAAATTGTTAAATGATGATAAAGTTAAATAACCGTAAATTGTTAAATGGTGATAAAGGTAAATAACCTAAATTGTTAAATGACTATAAATGAACGCCAATAACTGTAAATTGTTAAATAACCGTAAATTGTTACATGATGATAAAGTTAAATAACCGTAAATTGTTAAATGATGATAAAGTTAAATAACCGTAAATTGTTAAATGGTGATAAAGGTAAATAACCTAAATTGTTAAATGACTATAAATGAACGCAAATAACTGTAAATTGTTAAATAACCGTAAATTGTTAAATAATGATAAAGTTAAATAACCGTAAATTGTTAAATGATGATAAAGTTAAATAACCGTAAATTGTTAAATGGTGATAAAGGTAAATAACCTAAATTGTTAAATGACTATAAATGAACGCAAATAACTGTAAATTGTTAAATAACCGTAAATTGTTAAATAATGATAAAGTTAAATAACCGTAAATTGTTAAATGATGATAAAGTTAAATAACCGTAAATTGTTAAATGGTGATAAAGGTAAATAACCTAAATTGTTAAATGACTATAAATGAACGCAAATAACTGTAAATTGTTAAATAACCGTAAATTGTTAAATGGTGATAAAGGTAAATAACCTAAATTGTTAAATGACTATAAATGAACGCAAATAACTGTAAATTGTTAAATAACCGTAAATTGTTAAATAATGATAAAGTTAAATAACCGTAAATTGTTAAATGATGATAAAGTTAAATAACCGTAAATTGTTAAATGGTGATAAAGGTAAATAACCTAAATTGTTAAATGACTATAAATGAACGCAAATAACTGTAAATTGTTAAATAACCGTAAATTGTTAAATAATGATAAAGTTAAATAACCGTAAATTGTTAAATGATGATAAAGTTAAATAACCGTAAATTGTTAAATGGTGATAAAGGTAAATAACCTAAATTGTTAAATGACTATAAATGAACGCAAATAACTGTAAATTGTTAAATAACCGTAAATTGTTAAATGGTGATAAAGGTAAATAACCTAAATTGTTAAATGACTATAAATGAACGCAAATAACTGTAAATTGTTAAATAACCGTAAATTGTTAAATAATGATAAAGTTAAATAACCGTAAATTGTTAAATGATGATAAAGTTAAATAACCGTAAATTGTTAAATGGTGATAAAGGTAAATAACCTAAATTGTTAAATGACTATAAATGAACGCAAATAACTGTAAATTGTTAAATAACCGTAAATTGTTACATGATGATAAAGTTAAATAACCGTAAATTGTTAAATGGTGATAAAGGTAAATAACCTAAATTGTTAAATGACTATAAATGAACGCAAATAACTGTAAATTGTTAAATAGCCGTAAATTGTTAAATAATGATAAAGTTAAATAACCGTAAATTGTTAAATGATGATAAAGTTAAATAACCGTAAATTGTTAAATGGTGATAAAGGTAAATAACCTAAATTGTTAAATGACTATAAATGAACGCCAATAACTGTAAATTGTTAAATAACCGTAAATTGTTAAATAATGATAAAGTTAAATAACCGTAAATTGTTAAATGGTGATAAAGGTAAATAACCTAAATTGTTAAATGACTATAAATGAACGCCAATAACTGTAAATTGTTAAATAACCGTAAATTGTTAAATAATGATAAAGTTAAATAACCGTAAATTGTTAAATGACTATAAATGAAGGCAAATAACGGTGAATTGTGAAATAAGCATAAATTAAGTTAAATAACCGTAAATTGTTAAATGATGATAAATAAAGGTAAATAACCGTTAATTGTTAAATGATGATAAAGTTAAATAACCGTAAATTGTTAAATAATGATAAAGTTAAATAACCGTAAATTGTTAAATGACTATAAATGAAGGCAAATAACGGTGAATTGTGAAATAAGCATAAATTAAGTTAAATAACCGTAAATTGTTAAATAATGATAAAGTTAAATAACCGTAAATTGTTAAATAATGATAAAGTTAAATAACCGTAAATTGTTAAATGATGATAAAGTTAAATAACCGTAAATTGTTAAATGGTGATAAAGGTAAATAACCTAAATTGTTAAATGACTATAAATGAACGCAAATAACTGTAAATTGTTAAATAACCGTAAATTGTTACATGATGATAAAGTTAAATAACCGTAAATTGTTAAATGGTGATAAAGGTAAATAACCTAAATTGTTAAATGACTATAAATGAACGCCAATAACTGTAAATTGTTAAATAACCGTAAATTGTTAAATAATGATAAAGTTAAATAACCGTAAATTGTTAAATGACTATAAATGAAGGCAAATAACGGTGAATTGTGAAATAAGCATAAATTAAGTTAAATAACCGTAAATTGTTAAATAATGATAAAGTTAAATAACCGTAAATTGTTAAATGATGATAAAGTTAAATAACCGTAAATTGTTAAATGGTGATAAAGGTAAATAACCTAAATTGTTAAATGACTATAAATGAACGCAAATAACTGTAAATTGTTAAATAACCGTAAATTGTTAAATGATGATAAAGTTAAATAACCGTAAATTGTTAAATGGTGATAAAGGTAAATAACCTAAATTGTTAAATGACTATAAATGAACGCCAATAACTGTAAATTGTTAAATAACCGTAAATTGTTAAATAATGATAAAGTTAAATAACCGTAAATTGTTAAATGACTATAAATGAAGGCAAATAACGGTGAATTGTGAAATAAGCATAAATTAAGTTAAATAACCGTAAATTGTTAAATAATGATAAAGTTAAATAACCGTAAATTGTTAAATAATGATAAAGTTAAATAACCGTAAATTGTTAAATGATGATAAAGTTAAATAACCGTAAATTGTTAAATGGTGATAAAGGTAAATAACCTAAATTGTTAAATGACTATAAATGAACGCAAATAACTGTAAATTGTTAAATAACCGTAAATTGTTACATGATGATAAAGTTAAATAACCGTAAATTGTTAAATGGTGATAAAGGTAAATAACCTAAATTGTTAAATGACTATAAATGAACGCAAATAACTGTAAATTGTTAAATAGCCGTAAATTGTTAAATAATGATAAAGTTAAATAACCGTAAATTGTTAAATGATGATAAAGTTAAATAACCGTAAATTGTTAAATGGTGATAAAGGTAAATAACCTAAATTGTTAAATGACTATAAATGAACGCCAATAACTGTAAATTGTTAAATAACCGTAAATTGTTAAATAATGATAAAGTTAAATAACCGTAAATTGTTAAATGACTATAAATGAAGGCAAATAACGGTGAATTGTGAAATAAGCATAAATTAAGTTAAATAACCGTAAATTGTTAAATGGTGATAAAGGTAAATAACCTAAATTGTTAAATGACTATAAATGAACGCCAATAACTGTAAATTGTTAAATAACCGTAAATTGTTAAATGATGATAAAGTTAAATAACCGTAAATTGTTAAATGGTGATAAAGGTAAATAACCTAAATTGTTAAATGACTATAAATGAACGCCAATAACTGTAAATTGTTAAATAACCGTAAATTGTTAAATAATGATAAAGTTAAATAACCGTAAATTGTTAAATGACTATAAATGAAGGCAAATAACGGTGAATTGTGAAATAAGCATAAATTAAGTTAAATAACCGTAAATTGTTAAATGGTGATAAAGGTAAATAACCTAAATTGTTAAATGACTATAAATGAACGCCAATAACTGTAAATTGTTAAATAACCGTAAATTGTTAAATAATGATAAAGTTAAATAACCGTAAATTGTTAAATGACTATAAATGAAGGCAAATAACGGTGAATTGTGAAATAAGCATAAATTAAGTTAAATAACCGTAAATTGTTAAATGATGATAAATAAAGGTAAATAACCGTTAATTGTTAAATGATGATAAAGTTAAATAACCGTAAATTGTTAAATAATGATAAAGTTAAATAACCGTAAATTGTTAAATGACTATAAATGAAGGCAAATAACGGTGAATTGTGAAATAAGCATAAATTAAGTTAAATAACCGTAAATTGTTAAATGATGATAAATAAAGGTAAATAACCGTAAATTGTTAAATGATGATAAAGGTAAATAACCGTAAATTGTTAAATGACTATAAATGAACGCCAATAACTGTAAATTGTTAAATAACCGTAAATTGTTAAATAATGATAAAGTTAAATAACCGTAAATTGTTAAATGACTATAAATGAAGGCAAATAACGGTGAATTGTGAAATAAGCATAAATTAAGTTAAATAACCGTAAATTGTTAAATGGTGATAAAGGTAAATAACCGTAAATTGTTAAATAATGATAAAGTTAAATAACCGTAAATTGTTAAATGATGATAAAGTTAAATAACCGTAAATTGTTAAATGGTGATAAAGGTAAATAACCTAAATTGTTAAATGACTATAAATGAACGCAAATAACTGTAAATTGTTAAATAACCGTAAATTGTTACATGATGATAAAGTTAAATAACCGTAAATTGTTAAATGGTGATAAAGGTAAATAACCTAAATTGTTAAATGACTATAAATGAACGCCAATAACTGTAAATTGTTAAATAACCGTAAATTGTTAAATAATGATAAAGTTAAATAACCGTAAATTGTTAAATGACTATAAATGAAGGCAAATAACGGTGAATTGTGAAATAAGCATAAATTAAGTTAAATAACCGTAAATTGTTAAATGGTGATAAAGGTAAATAACCTAAATTGTTAAATGACTATAAATGAACGCCAATAACTGTAAATTGTTAAATAATGATAAAGTTAAATAACCGTAAATTGTTAAATGACTATAAATGAAGGCAAATAACGGTGAATTGTGAAATAAGCATAAATTAAGTTAAATAACCGTAAATTGTTAAATGATGATAAATAAAGGTAAATAACCGTTAATTGTTAAATGATGATAAAGTTAAATAACCGTAAATTGTTAAATAATGATAAAGTTAAATAACCGTAAATTGTTAAATGACTATAAATGAAGGCAAATAACGGTGAATTGTGAAATAAGCATAAATTAAGTTAAATAACCGTAAATTGTTAAATGATGATAAATAAAGGTAAATAACCGTAAATTGTTAAATGATGATAAAGGTAAATAACCGTAAATTGTTAAATGACTATAAATGAACGCCAATAACTGTAAATTGTTAAATAACCGTAAATTGTTAAATAATGATAAAGTTAAATAACCGTAAATTGTTAAATGACTATAAATGAAGGCAAATAACGGTGAATTGTGAAATAAGCATAAATTAAGTTAAATAACCGTAAATTGTTAAATAATGATAAAGTTAAATAACCGTAAATTGTTAAATGATGATAAAGTTAAATAACCGTAAATTGTTAAATGGTGATAAAGGTAAATAACCTAAATTGTTAAATGACTATAAATGAACGCAAATAACTGTAAATTGTTAAATAACCGTAAATTGTTACATGATGATAAAGTTAAATAACCGTAAATTGTTAAATGGTGATAAAGGTAAATAACCTAAATTGTTAAATGACTATAAATGAACGCCAATAACTGTAAATTGTTAAATAACCGTAAATTGTTAAATAATGATAAAGTTAAATAACCGTAAATTGTTAAATGACTATAAATGAAGGCAAATAACGGTGAATTGTGAAATAAGCATAAATTAAGTTAAATAACCGTAAATTGTTAAATAATGATAAAGTTAAATAACCGTAAATTGTTAAATGATGATAAAGTTAAATAACCGTAAATTGTTAAATGGTGATAAAGGTAAATAACCTAAATTGTTAAATGACTATAAATGAACGCAAATAACTGTAAATTGTTAAATAACCGTAAATTGTTAAATGATGATAAAGTTAAATAACCGTAAATTGTTAAATGGTGATAAAGGTAAATAACCTAAATTGTTAAATGACTATAAATGAACGCCAATAACTGTAAATTGTTAAATAACCGTAAATTGTTAAATAATGATAAAGTTAAATAACCGTAAATTGTTAAATGACTATAAATGAAGGCAAATAACGGTGAATTGTGAAATAAGCATAAATTAAGTTAAATAACCGTAAATTGTTAAATAATGATAAAGTTAAATAACCGTAAATTGTTAAATAATGATAAAGTTAAATAACCGTAAATTGTTAAATGATGATAAAGTTAAATAACCGTAAATTGTTAAATGGTGATAAAGGTAAATAACCTAAATTGTTAAATGACTATAAATGAACGCAAATAACTGTAAATTGTTAAATAACCGTAAATTGTTACATGATGATAAAGTTAAATAACCGTAAATTGTTAAATGGTGATAAAGGTAAATAACCTAAATTGTTAAATGACTATAAATGAACGCAAATAACTGTAAATTGTTAAATAACCGTAAATTGTTAAATAATGATAAAGTTAAATAACCGTAAATTGTTAAATGATGATAAAGTTAAATAACCGTAAATTGTTAAATGGTGATAAAGGTAAATAACCTAAATTGTTAAATGACTATAAATGAACGCCAATAACTGTAAATTGTTAAATAACCGTAAATTGTTAAATAATGATAAAGTTAAATAACCGTAAATTGTTAAATGACTATAAATGAAGGCAAATAACGGTGAATTGTGAAATAAGCATAAATTAAGTTAAATAACCGTAAATTGTTAAATGGTGATAAAGGTAAATAACCTAAATTGTTAAATGACTATAAATGAACGCCAATAACTGTAAATTGTTAAATAACCGTAAATTGTTAAATGATGATAAAGTTAAATAACCGTAAATTGTTAAATGGTGATAAAGGTAAATAACCTAAATTGTTAAATGACTATAAATGAACGCCAATAACTGTAAATTGTTAAATAACCGTAAATTGTTAAATAATGATAAAGTTAAATAACCGTAAATTGTTAAATGACTATAAATGAAGGCAAATAACGGTGAATTGTGAAATAAGCATAAATTAAGTTAAATAACCGTAAATTGTTAAATGATGATAAATAAAGGTAAATAACCGTTAATTGTTAAATGATGATAAAGTTAAATAACCGTAAATTGTTAAATAATGATAAAGTTAAATAACCGTAAATTGTTAAATGACTATAAATGAAGGCAAATAACGGTGAATTGTGAAATAAGCATAAATTAAGTTAAATAACCGTAAATTGTTAAATGATGATAAATAAAGGTAAATAACCGTAAATTGTTAAATGATGATAAAGGTAAATAACCGTAAATTGTTAAATGACTATAAATGAACGCCAATAACTGTAAATTGTTAAATAACCGTAAATTGTTAAATAATGATAAAGTTAAATAACCGTAAATTGTTAAATGACTATAAATGAAGGCAAATAACGGTGAATTGTGAAATAAGCATAAATTAAGTTAAATAACCGTAAATTGTTAAATGATGATAAATAAAGGTAAATAACCGTAAATTGTTAAATGATGATAAAGGTAAATAACCGTAAATTGTTAAATGACTATAAATGAACGCCAATAACTGTAAATTGTTTATTAACCGTAAATTGTTAAATAATGATAAAGTTAAATAACCGTAAATTGTTAAATGGTGATAAAGGTAAATAACCTAAATTGTTAAATGACTATAAATGAACGCCAATAACTGTAAATTGTTAAATAACCGTAAATTGTTAAATAATGATAAAGTTAAATAACCGTAAATTGTTAAATGACTATAAATGAAGGCAAATAACGGTGAATTGTGAAATAAGCATAAATTAAGTTAAATAACCGTAAATTGTTAAATGATGATAAATAAAGGTAAATAACCGTTAATTGTTAAATGATGATAAATAAAGGTAAATAACCATAAATTGTTAAATAAGCATAAATAAAGGTAAATAACCGTTAATTGTTGAATGATGATAAATAAAGGTAAACGTTATTAAATATCAAATAAAGACAAACTTTAATAAATATCAAATAAAGACAAACTTTAATAAATATTAAATAATGGTAAATAAAGGTAAATTTTCGTAAATATTAAATAATGATAAATAAAGGTAAGTATTAAATAATGGTTCATTTTGGTAAATATTAAATAATGGTACATTTTTGTAAACATTACGTAATGGTAAATATTGGTGAATATTCAATTATGGTAAATATTGGTATATATTAAATCAAGCAACTCATTCACAAAAAACAGGAAAAACTAAAACAAAACCTCAGAAACTTGCAATTTAAATTTAGGAACGTTATGTTAGAAACAATGTAACTTTGATTCGATTTAAATTTTAATTCAAAACAATTTATTATTTTCTACCATATTTACCATTATTTCCCACTTTTTTAATACCACAACATCGATTTGTAATGAACGAGGTAGGCTATGGAAGAGAGATAATATAGTTATAATAACACTTCCTATAATTTATTATTTTCCCTTTATTTCGATTGTCTACTTCTATAACTTCCTATATTTTGACAATTTTCCTGTATCAAAAGTCAAAATTTCAGCCAGAGATTCGAAGTGATTGTTCTTAAAAAAAACATTGATTTAAACCACGTATTCTACTTAAACGTATTTCTGGAACGAAAGATTAATAGACTAGTTTACGTTATCGTTGCACTCAAATTATTTCCCAATTTGTCACGAGAAACAGGCATATACCTAAGGCTTGAAAAATGAAAGACTGAAATTTAGCCATTATTGTATGACAGCTGCAAACGTAGCCTAGCTCTCGGGGTTCTCGAAACTATCGTCTCCTAAATAATAGTTCAGCAACGAATCTAGAGATGGCGGTAGTGTAATTAGAACATATATTTTAGGGAACCAATCAGCGTTGGCATATTTTGATTTTGTTAATCGAAATTAAATTCACCAATTTTTTTGCTATTAATGGCTTATTTCCGAGTCTTTTTTTAGATAAATTGCTTTTATTGGTTATAATATTTTAAATTAAATTAAATTTTTATTAAAATTTAATAACTATTGAATATTTTAGTTTATTCAGACTGGTTTTGTATTTTAATTGATTGACACCCAATTTTTTGGCATATTCTATTCCTCCATTGAAATAATATTGGACGATTTAAATCATAATTTAAATTGAGCTAGCCCTGCAACCAATGAAAAACCGGGCTGAGTTGCATACCGTGGTTTGGGAAAATCGTCAAAAATCGTAAAAATACATAAATTCTTGTCGAAATCCAACAAAGATACATAACTGCACAACAGCCCCAAAATTCAAAGTACAAAATATTGAATTTTGAGATCTAAGAAAAAACCCGAAAAATAAATTACAAATAAAACGAAAAATTCAACCGAAAATCCGTAAACTCCTGGCGTATTTTTATCTCTCCGAGGGGACTTTGTACCCTAGGAGGGATTATACAACCACCGGGTCTGTCTGTGGGTGGGTCTGTCTGTCAGGCCTGCGAACGCGTTCGCATTTTCGGGGCAAAGGGTAATCACTGCGTACCCAGTTTCTTAGAATCAGGGAAAAGGTTTTTCCAAAAGCGCCCTCTTTTTGTCATTGGGTGTAGTATAATTTTTTAAACGGCCGGGATTCGAACCCGAGCCCTCTTGCACGGCAGGTGAGCGTTCTACCGCAGAACCACGGATACAGTTACGCTTCACTGAAAATTAAAAACTCTTCCTAGGAGAGGTATATTTTGGCTTGCCAACTTGTTGTTTCTGTCACTCGCTGTAAATTCCTTTGTTCTTTCCCGCCAGAGATGTTATCCTGCTGCGGTAATCGTCAAATATAACCAGTCCTACTTGTCTTTGATGGTCCGCTGGCACGGCCGAAATGGTGATGATAATCCAACAGGTAGCGATAACTTAATTAGAAACCAAATGTTCAGAGGCCGCCTGGTCCAGTCGCGGAGGAAATAGCGGCACCGAATTTAATTGCTGGACGCTTTTGATGTAATTAATCCTATTCGGCCTCGCTCGCCGTTCCAGTTAGACGCTTCTCCCGAACGCCTACGCTTAGGACCGCGCTAGGCACGACGTTAGGAATTGACAATGATCCGCGGCACTCGATAGTACAATATAGCGAAGAGAAACTTCATATTTCTCCGGATGGCTCACGCGCCGATGATCTCGCGAGACTAAGTTTCCCACTCTTCTAACTTGATACTTCACTTCGGTGAAGTTCCTCTCTTTTCCCTACTTTGTTTCAACTATCGGGTGAATAATTGCTCTCTTGTAGGAAAGTATCTCGAGTCTTCTTAGAGCGTAAATGTCGTATCTACATTTGTCTTTAATTGAAAAGTCGGTTTAAAGAAAGCTCATTGAAATTGCTCTAGTAATAATATTTTCAATTATTCTTAGAATATTAAAGAAATAGCAGATATTCCGTCTACTCGAAATTCCTGCATAGCGGACGAAATTTTGTAATTACACCATCGCCAGGATTCGTTACTGAGAGCTCCAAGAGCCATAGTTATTAGTAGTTCAGTAATGAATCCACGCTAGTAGATAAAGAACGGTTATAATTTAGAATTGCCCAAATAACACTTTATGAAATTAAATTTATTCAGTAATACTTTATGGAATGAAATTGGTTCAGTAATACTTTATGGAATTAAATTTATTCAGTAATACTTTATGGAATTAAATTTATTCAGTAATACTTTATGGAATTAAATTTATTCAGTAATACTTTATGGAATTAAATTTATTCAGTAATACTTTATGGAATTAAATTTATTCAGTAATACTTTGTGAAATGAAATTGGTTCAGTAATACTTTGTGGAATGAAATTAGTTCAGTAATACTTTATGAAAGGAAATTGGTTCAGTAATACTTTATGAAATGAAATTGGTTCAGTAATACTTTATGAAATGAAATTGGTTCAGTAATACTTTATGAAATGAAATTGGTTCAGTAATACTTTAGGAAATGAAATTGGTTCAGTAATACTTTATGGGATGAAATTGGTTCAGTAATACTTTATGGGATGAAATTGGTTCAGTAATACTTTATGGGATGAAATTGACTCTTACACTTTTATGAAATAAAACTGGTTCAATAATACTGTATGAAAAAAACATTGTAATAGAATGAATAAAATTCATGGTAATAGAAACTATTTTTATACATTTTTATAAATACATGTCTAGAAGTATAAAAGGTGATAATTATTTAAATTTAATCAAACTGATTAAAGTTAAACAACCGTGATCATAATGGAAAAATTCAAAGCAAATATCGGCTTTCACCAGACCAATATTCTACTTTCTCAGGAAGCCCAGCGGTCCAGTAATTCTTTAAAAATCCCACCTGCCCTACGAAATCCTTATTTACTTAGCAACAAAAACTATCGCTTTAATCAGGAATACATACCTCTACTTGGAATGCTTATCCTGGCGTATCGCGTATGGTAAGATCACTCTGACGGCTTTGGCCCCGCCTACGAGATAAAAAATCCCCTCTGCACCCCCCCCTTTCACGTTGTTGTTTGTTAAGTTAACATAGTGACGTCAAAAAAACCGTCAGCCACATCGAGACGAAAATCTGCCGCGATAAGCATTCCGAGTAGAGGTATGGATTCCTGCTTTAATATAACAGGGCTGCCACGGTACCTGGAAAACCTGGAATTCCTGGAAAAGTCAGGGAATTTGAATATGGGTAAAACATCAGGGAAAAGTCAGGTATTTTAAAAATTAATCTAAAAATCAGGGAAAAGTCAGGGAATTTAAGTTAGGTTGCAAATAGAAAACCTTTGCTAAAATGTAGGGGAAAAAATTCTAAATCTTCGCTCAAAATAAGTCAGGGAAAATCTTCGGAGATGGTCAGAGAATTCCTGGAAAAGTCAGGGAATTTGATTGTGAAAAAACTGTGGCAACCCTGTATAATCATATTTTTTTCTATACAAATTTTGAATGATTGGCCCTCTACTTTCTGGAAACGAGCAATCGTAAAAATACGTGTTTTCCGCTCTGAGGTGTCGCCTGGGAAAGTCTATATCCCAGTTTTCGTCGGCGCGTTTCAACGCATCAAAGGATAAAGCTATTATCCCGCAAAAGGTTTCCGTCGCTCGGACGCTCTTTCGCTGCGGACAATCTCTGTTAACTCGATCGGATTTGAGCGCCAACTCTCAAAGCATCTCTGGATCGAGCCGCGATGTCGCCGTCTCCTCGTGCCTTCTCTGTCGACGAATTTTCTAGGCGCTTATTACGTACGCTCCTCCGACGGGCTTCTCTATTTTTAATCCATCGTCTGACGGATGTTTTCCTCCCCCCGCGCGCCCCCCTCCGGGAAAACACAAACTGTCTCTCTTTACTCATTTATGTAACCTTAGTCGTCCGCGCCACGCGAAAAGTACTTTTTCATCGGAGTTTCCTCCCCCAGCGCCACGCCAAGCCAAGTGTTGAAAGCTGAATGAGATTTATTTTAAACTATACACTGTGCAGTTGTTTATATACCGTATTTAGTTAGAATAAAGCTTGGATATTCGTCAGCATACGTCAGCAGAAATTGGTTTCTTTTCATTTGAGGAAACACTTCGAATTAATAGAATGGGGCCATTGTCCCCTTTTTGAATAATTGAACTGGTTCGTTTGACCACTATTTGAATAAATAAACTAGTTCCGTTGATCACTTTATTGAATAAATAAACTAATTCCGTTGACCACTTTATTGAATCAATAAACTAGTTCCGTTGATCACTTTATTGAATAAATAAACTAATTCCGTTGACCACTTTATTGAATCAATAAACTAGTTCCGTTGATCACTTTATTGAATAAATAAACTAATTCCGTTGACCACTTTATTGAATCAATAAACTAGTTCCGTTGATCACTTTATTGAATAAATAAACTAATTCCGTTGACCACTTTATTGAATCAATAAACTAGTTCCGTTGATCACTTTATTGAATCAATAAAATAGTTCCGTTGATCACTTTATTGAATCAATAAACTAGTTCCGTTGATCACTTTATTGAATCAATAAACTAGTTCCGTTGATCACTTTATTGAATCAATAAACTAGTTCCGTTGGCCACTTTATTGAATCAATAAACTAGTTCCGTTGGCCACTTTATTGAATCAATAAACTAGTTCCGTTGATCACTTTATTGAATCAATAAACTAGTTCCGTTGATCACTTTATTGAATCAATAAACTAGTTCCGTTGATCACTTTATTGAATCAATAAACTAGTTCCGTTGATCACTTTATTGAATCAATAAACTAGTTCCGTTGATCACTTTATTGAATCAATAAACTAGTTCCGTTGATCACTTTATTGAATCAATAAACTAGTTCCGTTGATCACTTTATTGAATCAATAAACTAGTTCCATTGATCACTTTATTGAATCAATAAACTAGTTCCGTTGATAACTTTTTGAATAAATAAACTAGTTCCGTTGATAACTTTTTGAATAAATAAACTAGTTAATAATAATCAGCTAGGCTAATACCCAAGGCACCACCTTAGGCCCAAGTCATCTAGCGACTTATAATTCCTTTAACAGGTGGCCGGGTTACAATGCGTAGGAGGGTGGTGGCAAGCCCTTCATGCCACGCGAGCCAACAGCTCCCTACACTAACTATTACCGATGATCATTTTATTGAATAAAACACTGGTTCCGTTGACCACTTTATTGAATAAAACACTGGTTCCGTTTTACCACTATTTGAATAAATAAACTGGTACCGTTTTACCACTATTTAATACATAATCTGGTTCCGCTGACCACCTTTTGATTATATAAACTGGTCCAAATAATTGTACGGAATCTTGTAAGATAAACCAACAATTTGGATATTCGTATTGCATATTCATGGGCATTGAAATAATATTATTTCTTTTAAGGTATATAATATAGATTTGATAACTTTTTTCTGGTATTACATAATATTTATTAACATTTAATTTGATAGGATATAATATTGTATTTCCTTATGTTTAAATATGACAAAATGTTTTTCGTGCTATAATATAAACTTTCGTTTAAATTTGATAATAAGTTATTTTTAATTCATTGTAGTATTCTCTTACAGGCTATATCGCACGATTTTCAATATATTTGAATTTGATAAGAATATATTTTAAGCTGAATGTAGTATTTCCTGGATTCTCTTACAGGATATCTGGCTATTGACTTTGAAATTTGATTATCTATTTTTTGGTTTTCATGTATTTAATTTTATTATAAAAGTGACGTCATAGTTTCAGAATAAAGCTGGGAATATTGACAAGGTTGGCTGATTTAAATCAATTTGATTTAAATCACACTCTATTTCAATGGAGAAATATAAAAAGGTAAAAAATTGGTCCTTAAAAAATTAAAATACATAGAAAAAATCTAAGCAAACTAAAATATTAAATAGTAATTAAATTTAATAAAGATTTCCATTAAATCAAGATTAGCTAACTGATGAAATAAAATATCCGTTAATTATACAGGAAAAAAAGCCATCAATTGTAGAAAATTCAATAAAATCAAAGATATACGATTTAAATTAAAAAAATCGATTGATTTGATTTTTATTAAAAGTGCCAACCCTGGATATTGAAAACTGAGATCATAAATTAGTTACTATCAACTTTAAACAATAACTCGTCATATATAATGAAATCAACGTCATACTGTGGCTTAAGCTTGGACCAAGAATCTACTAGACCGAACCTAGATTACGTGATTGGTCCTTTTACACAACGCAGTTCGTAACGCCATGGTGGTCGATTTTGGAAACATTATTAAATATTGAACACGTGCGCGATATATTTGGGTGCCAAAAGTCCAGATTCTCTCGATAGGAGCGCTGGCGGGCCCCGCAATTCCAATGGTTTTTTTTGTATGTATCGTGTTCATTGGTTTATTACAGGGTTGGCAAAAAACCGGCTTTTTTAAAATTGAAAAATCCAGTATGGTTAAATCCGGCTGTAACCGGTGGTTTAAACCGGTTAAAACCTTTAATAAGAAATGATCAAATTGCTTATATCAAGCCCTCATTGCTCAAATTTCCCGATTTAAAAATTACGTTTTTGCGCGTGACAGTACCTTTACATTGTGAGGTATAGCAGACTGATTTACCCGCTTTTATACCCTAACATGGCAGCGTATTTTCACGCGCAAAATTAATTTTAAGATACCCTAATTGCTTATATGTTAGCTCTCATTACTCGCGACAAAAAGTAAAGGTTAAGTTTTGTCAATGTTTCTAATTAATTTCTCAATATTTTTTTAATAAAAAAAATTGGTTTTAACCATGGATTTTATTTGGTGGTTAAATCCGGTTAAACCAGGGTGGTTTAATCCAGTCTGGCTGGCTCTTGCCAACCCTGGTTTATTAGTCCAATGTTGAATCATCGTTGATCTACCCTTAAAATAAATTTATCAGACATAAGTGTATTTTAAAGAAAATGTCGGCTCCCGTCTAGTTGCATTTGCTCGCACTAGATGTCGTTAGCGTAATAATCAAAACAAGTTGAGTAAGCATCAAAATCTAGCCTAGAAGGTGTGGCAAATTGGGAACTTCTCGCGTTGATTGGCTTTTCGGAATCACATGATTATTATTAAATACGTGGTTTAAATCCCGCAAGGTGCTGCCACCTATTAGCATTTTTTTATTTTTTTGATAGACGCGCCATTGGCTTTCAAATTTACTATTATATTTTCGAATATTTACTATTATATTTTCGAATATTTACTATTATATTTTCGAATATTTACTATTATATTTTAGAATATTTACTATTATATTTTCGAATATTTACTATTATATTTTCGAATATTTACTATTATATTTTCGAATATTTACTATTATATTTTCGAATATTTACTATTATATTTTCGAATATTTACTATTATATTTTCGAATATTTACTATTATATTTTCGAATATTTACTATTATATTTTCGAATATTTACTATTATATTTTCGAATATTTACTATTATATTTTCGAATATTTACTATTATATTTTCGAATATTTACTATTATATTTTCGAATATTTACTATTATATTTTCGAATATTTACTATTATATTTTCGAATATTTACTATTATATTTTCGAATATTTACTATTATATTTTCGAATATTTACTATTATATTTTCGAATATTTACTATTATATTTTCGAATATTTACTATTATATTTTCGAATATTTACTATTATATTTTCGAATATTTACTATTATATTTTCGAATATTTACTATTATATTTTCGAATATTTACTATTATATTTTCGACAAATCACGGTTAGAGAAAACATGTAAAATGTAGCATTTTTGGCATTCTTTATAAATGGTGTATCATGGATTTTTCGAATCGACACGTATTTTGTAAAGTCATCATTGTTATATCAGCGAAAACACTCGGGGCAACCCAACATGAAACAAATATCTCTTCCCAAAAAGTGATACGTAACTATTCTTATGAGGAAGATTTATTTATAGCGCGCGTAAGGGTCCCCACCGCCAAAATAACCCAAACTTGGTGATGAAGAACGAAAATTCCAAGATAGTCATCCACTGAACGGGAACCCCGCGGCTGGAGAGGCGCCTTTGAAGACGCTGCGTCACCCAAAAATGTCGCCAGCCAGGAGTTGCGAGCGATTATGGCATTTTTAAGCCCGCTTGATGTTATCCTTCTCATTACACAACCTATACTGCAATTAGTCCATTTAGATAGTGTATATTTGTCGGTGCAAATATAGAGGTATTGCTTAAATTTCTTACTGTAAATGCGTGTAGAAAACTAACTAATGGTGGATCAGATTTGTTCCCAAAAATACGATCCAAAATGCGTGTTATATTTGATACCAAAATTATAATCCAAAATTTGTTATATTTGACCCCAAAATTACGATCCAAAATGCGTTATATTTGATACCAAAATTACGATCCAAATTGCGTTATATTTGATACCAAAATTATAATCCAAAAATGTGCTATATTTGACCCCAAAATTACAATACAAAATGCGTTATATTTGATACCAAAATTACGATCCAAAATGCGTTATATTTGACCCCAAAATTACAATACAAAATATGTTATTTGATCACAAAAATTATAATACAAAATGCGTTATATTTGATACTAAAATTATAATACAAAATGTGTTATATTTCACCCCAAAATTACAATACATAATATGTTATTTGATCACAAAAATTATAATAAAAAATGCGTTATATTTGATACTAAAATTATAATACAAAATGTGTTATATTTGACCCCAAAATTACAATACAAAATATGTTATTTGATAACAACATTACGATCCAAATTGCGTTATATTTGACCCCAAAATTACAATACGAAATATGTTATTATATAACAAAATTCCGATCCAAAATGCGTTGTATTTGATCACAAAAATTACGATCCAAAATGCGTTATATTTGACCCTAAAATTACGATCCACAATGCGTTATATTTGATACCAAAATTACGATCCAAATTGCGATATATTTGAGCCCAAAATTAGGATCCAAAATGCGTTATATTTGATCACAAAAATTACGATCCAAAATGCGTTATATTTGATAACAAAATTATAATCCAAAAATGTGCTATATTTGACCCCAAAATTACAATACAAAATGTTTTATATTTGATCCCAAAATTACGATCCAAAATGCGTTATATTTGATACCAAAATTAAAATACAAAATGTGTTACACTTGATCACAAAATTACGATTTGGTATGAAAGAAACTTACTTAAAAATGTCCTTGTACGAGGACAGTTATTTTTAATGGAGATTTTAAATTGATTTCCATTTGATTTATATCGTTCGTTATATCCCTTTTTAACTCTTAACGAGGCGCCCAAAAATAATATCACTCTTAAACGAGTCCCAATTCATACACTAAAAGTATATAAAGAGAGAAGTATGCTGCCAATGATATCAGGGCTGGCACTTTTTTATTTTCTATTTGTAAAAATCAAATCAATAGTTTTTTTTTATTTAAATCGGATTTTTTTGGAATTTATTGATTTTTATACAATTTCTGTATAATTAACGGATATTTTACTTTATCAGTTAACTAATCTTGAATAAAAATAAATATAATTAAATTACTATTTAATATTTTAATATTTTTGAGAAACATTGATTTAAATCACACTATGTATTACAAAGATTTTTTTAAACAAATCATTTTATTTAAATAGTGATTTATAAATAAATATCTGATTATAATAATTTTTTAGTTTTACATCATAATAATGATTTATTTATTAATCCATCTGACATTCAGTAACGTTTCAGCTGTTTTGGGGAAATTATCGGCCATTGAAAAGTGCATTATATATAATGGATACTTCTATCGTAAGACATATTATTTACTTATGGCAACAACCTTGAATAGAACTATTGAGCGTCCAGATAAAAGCAGTTTTTGTCCGAAGCTTCGAATGCATTGAATAAGAGTCATTTTTCCACGTCATTAGGGATGCGACAAAAATAAATGTTCCCAGCTCTTCAAATATCGATGATTATTCAATGGATGTTTAGGCTAGTAGCCAAAATAATGTACTTCTTTTTAGGCAGATAACGTTATCAATAAGAGCTATTCCTTCAAAGTAAATTCGTTTATTCTACGCAGTAGCCGATTCGCTCTAATTAGGTCAAGTTCTAGGTGATTATTTTTGTTTTTAACTCACGCTGTGTTATCAATTTCAGTGGAAACGTTTCGATTCTGAGAGAACGGATTACGAAAAGGATTTTGCAGCGGATTTTGAAACCACGGACTGGCATTCATGTGAGTACTTGTTCCGCTTATTTCGTTAGCCGCACTCTGTATCAACCGTGTACACAAATGTAAGTTTATCCGTTTGGCCTTTAATAATCGGAGGCATTTTGGGTTTCCTAATCAAGTAGCTAGGAAATATAGTGGAGAAAACGCCACCATAAAAAGTGGTCGGCTTTAAATTTTCTACGTGTGTTTCTAAAAATATATTATATAAGACTTGTTAAGCTACATCTCGAAAACGTGTAGAGCCAACTTGAACGGAATAAAACTACCTCTACACTCCTACAGGTTTGCCTTACACGTTTGCTAGAAATCCAGTGGCGTAACTAGGGAACCGCAGAGCCCGCGACCGCGGGGGGGGGGGGGGGCATGACATTTTCACAAAATAGGGGGCCCTTTCGTCTTAAGAATTAATTTTTTGCTACGAAAATTGTACTAATACTTGATAACAAATTTAAAAAAAAAATTATAAAGGGCCCTTTTGATATCCTGCGGGGGCCCCAAACGTTGTCGTTACGCCAATGTAGAAATCAGAAAATTTATCACATAGAAAAAGTTAGACATTTTTGCTATGGATAAAAGTTAGACATTTTTGTTATGGATAAAAGTTAGACATTTTTGCTATGGAGAAAAGTTAGACATTTTTGCTATGGAGAAAAGTTAGACATTTTTGCTATGGAGAAAAGTTTGACATTTTTGCTATGGAGAAAAGTTTGACATATTTCGCATTGGGGAAAAGTTCGACATATTTCGCATTGGGGAAAAGTTTGACATATTTCGCATTGGGGAAAAGTTTGACATATTTCGCATTGGGGAAAAGTTAAACATTTTTCGTCATGGGGATAAGTTAGACATCTTTATGGAAAAAGTTAGAAATTTTTTATTTTTGGAAAAGTTAGAAATTTTTTATTTTTGGAAAAGTTAGCCGTTTTTTTTTAAAGAAAAAAATTAATACTTTGAAGATCATAGGTTTATTTTAGCTTTTCCAAAAAATATGCAAAAATATAGAGCACTTATGATAATACCTGTCGCTTAGCAATAGACTGTTCTTATTACCCAAACTTGTCACTTAACGTTTTTTTGGGTATATATGTTTTGAAAATCGATAAAATACGAAATTTCAGTTTCCCCTCAAAACATTACCAAAATCCTTTCGGCGCGTAGAAAAAACTTGAAATAGGAATCGCTTCGCTTATGTACCCTCTCCTAATGACACGCGGGGGAAGCTACATCCACTTTTAAACTGCTATATCGGCTCCTTATCAACTTTGATGTTGACTCCAGCCATTTATATCAGGCGTAAGAAATCAAATTAGGCTTGCAGCGGGAGTAAAGCCTTAATCGGATATAGCCAGGGAAGGTAACTTTCGCGTGACGTCATCGTCCGTATGGCGGAAGGCGAGTGTCGGCCCCCTTTTCCCTCCCCCTACCGCGCCCCGCTTTGCCATCTTGTTCAAATTTATCGCGAAACCTGGCCTTTCCAGGAGTATTTTTTATATTGTTTTTGTAAAATAAAAGAGATGGCGCTGGCGAGTGAGGGGAAAACACGACACTTCACTTAAGGCCCGCGAGATGGCGTTGATTAATGCTTTCACTTCTCCCCCTCCTTTCCCCCACTTCGTATAAGTTCGCCCCGAAAGTGTACTTTGGTTTTTTGCCGCTGCTTTTTCTGATGACTTACTTTAAAACGGGGGGTGACCCGGACTGCTTTCCCTCCCCGTCAACTTTGCCCTTCGATAGATTTTTTTCCCAAGTTTATTTTGGCACAATGGATAATGAATGAATGTCTCTCTCTCTCTTAGTTTGGGATTTTTTTTTAAGTTTTGTTTGCTTTTTGGGTTAATTATGTTGGGTTGCGAAGTTGAACAATGAGGCGTACTTAACGATATTGTACGTTATTGAACTTTGTTGAACTGGGAATCCGTTATGTAACGTTACAAATTATAGAATATACAACTTAATAATTATTACATAACCGCCGTACCAAAGTATGGTAACTCAAACTTTGTCTGATATTTTTATAAACAGATTTATACTTATTACATTTATAAATTTTATTTATAATTTATTTATAAAATTGAACTTGCATCATTAACAGACTGCCGTTTAATTTACATCATTAGTTTAAATTAATGAAGGATTTCAATAAATGAAGTTTACTACACTAAATTTAAAATAAAATTACTTATTTTAATTTTAGGTTACAATATTTTTCGAAACTAATAAATATCTAAAAATATTTTTTTCACCTGAAAAATATATAAAAAAAATATTCCCCAAAAAATATGACAATTTTCAAAAACCACAGTTTATGAGTGGGAAATTTAATTAGTTGGACAGACCACCAATTTACCCTTAAAGTAAAGTTGATTGGTGTGGTGTACACGAGGGGCTGATTACTATCCGTAATCGGTGTACAAGCCTGTAGCTTTCACTGTACTAAAGTGATTACGTAATCGATTACAGATTTAGCAACTATTCGTTGTAATCGGTTTTTATCGCTGTAATCGGTGTACATAATTTGAAGAAGTGTTTAGCCTTCCATTACAAATAACCAATACTAAAAATCAAAATTTTTGAGTTAGTATAATTTTCCTTTGACAGGGCGTAATAGTTTCCGTTATAGAAATGCTGATGATTTAGTCCCAAACTCCCCCAAATAAAAACAAAAGCATTTTTTTGAAAGCATCGGCGCGTGGGTGACCCTTTGAAAAGCGGAACGGGCCATTTTTGGTCATCCAATGTCGTGTGCGAAGTTCCTTCGAAGGAATTCGAAGCAAAGGTTAAGGCGGGGGGACGTCTTCACGGCCCATCACCCTTTGCTCGTGGATGGCCAACTTTGATGGCGAAGTTGCCCCCCCCCCCTCCTTTTTACAACTATTTCCGTGCCGGGTAATAGGCCCCCCTCTGAATATATCCATCCTACGTTGGAACTTCTGGTATATCCCGTCCGAGGCCATAGATGGGATACTGAACAGCTATTTCAACATAAATCTTTCGTGGCTGCCGCTACTCTTTCGTGGAAGGATCTTCGAAAAAGTTTCCCCGAAAGCCATATACTCTTCGTTTTTCGTACACGCAACCGAGAGGCTCATTTTCAACTTTCAACGTGTAGTCCGTTAACAAGCTGGCCATGACATATTTCACCGCCTCTCTCATTCGGAATACTAATAATAATAATCAGCTAAGCTAACACCGAAGGAACCACACAGGCCTAATTCAATTAGTGACTTGCGAAGCCAATTACCGTTGGCCGGGTTATAATGCGTAGGAGGGTGGTGGCAAGCCCTTCAAGCCACGCGAGCCAACAGCTACCTACACTTCTATTACCGTTAGCCTCGATAAGTTTTTATGGGAAGGGGAAACTGAAGAGCTCGTTGGTAAACCCCTTTAACCAGTGGGGAGAGAACTTGCAAACTCGACGTGGAAGGAGTAGTTTCGAGTTTTCACCCAGTGCCACAAGCGGGGATTGAACCCGGCTCCTCTTGTTGCGAGGCGAGAGTGCTAACCACTAGGTTGTTCGCAGTGACCCTCAGGGCCCCCAGAGGTCCTATAATTCCTATAGAATCCTATATTTTCTAAAATGTTCTATAACATCTTATATTTTTAGCAAAATCCCCAAAAATTCCAAAAAATCCAATAATTTTGATATTTATCCCATTTCAAATCCCGCTAGATTTAGCTATAGGATAAATTCCTTTACAAAGTCATTTTAGTCTATACTTTTGTTATTGTTAACACGGTTAGCTATTAGTATATTTTTGTGATAAAATGGTTAAATAGTTTCTATTTTTTATGTGAAAATCAAAGATTTATTTCACTAAATAAAGTATTAGTATGGTCATAGGGGCTGTACTCACGACCAGGGTTGTTTGATTAAAATCAAGTTGATTTAAATCAGCGATTTAAATCGCGATTTTAATCAAATGATTTTTTTTTTAAAATCGTTGATTTAAATCTGTTCCTATAAAAGATTGTTTAAAAGGTATTAACTTTCCATAAATGAGAGATTTACTATTGAATTATTATATTTTCGACCTGTTTTGTCATTATATTACACTATAACCTATCACTACCACGATCCCTTCCCCACCTCATTTTTGGTGTTTTGAAAATAATGGACTCTCGGAGGCTGAGAAATAAGGAATTGTTTTAAACTGGACCTGTGGCCAGTAGAGCCTACGTAGTTTAATTAAAAAACTGGCCACTGGCCACTTACCATTTTTAACCTTCAAAATCAGGCTTTCATAATTTATGGTCAAATTATCTACTCTTGATAATATGTGCTAGGGTATAGGCTTAATAGGTTAGTTATTATGGGTATTTCAAAATTTTGGAGTGTTAAATAAAGAACTATAAATCTTGAAGGGAAAAACTTTGAATTAATTAAGTTTTCACCAGGGCCACTAACACCCCAGGCATTTAATTTTTAAACTGGCGATTGTCCTGTGATAGTGCCTTATTTCTCACACTGTTTAGTTTTACTTCAAGGTTACTCCTGTGATACAAATATACTTATTTCTTGGAATAAATATTTTTTGACATGATAAAACTGTCTAAAACTATTGAATATTATTTATACAAAATAATAATTATATCAATAAGCTTATATATTGCTTTTAATAAGTGACAAAAACCTAAAAATTAATAAAAAATAAAAAAATCGATTAAAATAAAAAAAATCTGATTAAAATAAAAAAAAATCGATGTTTTTGATTTTTTTTAAAAAAATCAAAAAAAAACAACAAACGGTGTACAGAATTTTAGGAAGTGGTTAGAGCCTCGGGGGGTAGACACTTTTAATATCTTTGTACATTACTGATTTTCTAAAAACATTGAGTAATTTCCAGTGATTTTCTTAAGCGATTAACCGTGGTTACCTACGATTTGTACACCTGGTTAAAGGCATAGGTTTTCTTCTGCCGGTTTTCCTTTAAGTTTTCTTCCCGCCGCGCAAATATCCTGGTGGTAGGCCAACGTGTTGTGCGGTTGGCCTACCACCAGGATATTTGCGCGGCGGGAAGTAAACTTAAAGGAAAACAGGCAGAAGAAAACCTAGGCCTGGACTTTCTTGAGCGACTGCAGTGTTTCCAATAGATTCTCAGATAACAGCTGCGTTATCAGATATCAGACTATCCACATTTACGTTCAAATATTATCAGATCAGTTGATACGGGTCAAAATGCAAACCAGATAGTTTACACTAGAAATTAATCTGGATTCATTGTTAACCGGCAGACAACAGGTGAGCGGACACACTAAAGCCTGTGTGGTTCCTTGGGTATTAGCTTAGCCAAGGTTGGCAATAACCAACCAGACTGGTTTTAACCACCGAAAAAAATCCTTGTTTAAAACCACTTTTTTTACTAAAAAAAATATTGAGAAAAGAATAATCAATATTGAAAATTTGAAATACTATTTATTTTTAATAAAAAATGCAGAATATAATACTCTGCATTTTTCATTTCAAAACGAAACTAAAACTTAACCTTCACTTTTTGTCGTCCGCCAACTCGTCTTACGAAGTAATGAGGGCTAGATATAAGCAATTGGGGTATCTTGAAATTCATTTTGCGCGTGAAAACACTCCGCCATTTTAGGGGGTAAAAGCGGGTAAATAAGCCTGCTATATAAATCGTAATTTTGAAATCGGTCAATATGACCATTTTCGAAGTAATAAAGGCTAAATATAAGCAATTTGATCATTTTTTTTATTAGTGGCTTTAGCCGGTTTAAAACACCGGTTACATCTCTGAGCTTAGCAGATTATTATTATTGTTATATACACAGATAAAACTTTTTACCCCCAATTACTACTCTTTGGTTACATCCATAATATATTAAGTTGGATGTTATCCGTTAACAGAGGCACAGGTCTCTTACGAATCTAATTATAATAATAATAATAATATTCAGCTAGACGTCGGCGGAACAAATAAATTAACCGCAAAAATTTCAATTAATCATTAAAATTAGTATTATTTGTTTTATACGATTAAACAACGATTTAACATGCAAAATTAATCATTGTTTTCGAATATTTCTGAATAATTCTCGGTTATGGATAAATATAAACAATCGTATAATTTCTTATTCAAACGCCGACCTCTACCCTTGACATATATTTCGAAGCACTATTGGCTGGGAGCCCTGCTACTACAACGATAGTGTGTATTTCATATCGTTTGTTTCCGGGTGCAGGTGCAAAAGCGAGAAAGGGTGAGAGGGCTCAGCAGCGCCTTATTTCGGTCGTCTTCCGAGTTTGCCCCCCCCCCCGCTCTGCTTGTTAATGGCCTGACTGGCTAGTGTCTGTCCATCTAGCCTCTCTAATTTACTGGGACCAGATGGAATGGCTGCACCAGCCAGTCTAAATCTTTTCAAGGAAAACGAATTTTCCCCTTGATATCCTCTCCATCTATTTGGCCAATATCATCAGGAGAAGCTTTATCCCCCCCACTGTAACGGAATTTAACTAGTTTTTCCCGGATTGTCTACTAGATGGCGCAACTCTCTCTTTTTTTATTTGATCGTTCGTATGGTTTTGTTTGAGCGTTCCGTAAAGTTAAGTGACGCTATTATTTTCTTGCTCTATGTAAGGCGTAGTTGTAGATCGCTATTTTCCATTATTGTATATTTTTGATTTAGTTATTAATTAAAGGGACTACAGCGATTGTTTTATCGCGTAGAGTTACGTGGGGTGGTGGAGTGGTGGTTAGCTCTTTCGCCTCGCAGCTAAAGGAGCCGGGTTCGATCCAAGCTTGTGGCACTGGGTGAAAACTCAGAACAATTCCTTCCGCGTTGAGTTTGCAAGGTCTCTCCCCACTGATTAAAGGGGTTTTCACGCTAGTTCTTCGGTTTCCCCTTTCCTACAAAACTTGTCGGGGTTAACGGTAATAGTAAGTGTAGGGACCTGTTGGCTCGCGCGGCTTGAAGGGCTTGTCACCACCCTCCTACGCATTGTAACACGGCCATCTGAATTAATGGCTTTAAATGTCGCTAGATTACTTGTGCCTAAGGTTGTGTCTTGGGTATTAGTATAGCTGATTATTATTATAGTTTAAATGGTCCACTATCTCTATCGGGCCCATAGTTAATGCCGTTGAGAGCGGGCGAGGCCCCGAGAGCCATTTTCACTGGATATAACTATACGTTTATTGTCTCTTTAGGCCTCGTAGATTGTGCCACCGAAAGTGGTTCCGGGGGCCCGGTAAAACAATAATTTCGGGCCCCTAGAAAACCGTTATGCTGGAGATAGCTAAACTTTTATGGTACCTAATTAGGGCCGCCAAATGTGTCTCGGGCCCCGGATAAACAATTTCGGGACCCAAGAGAGCCTTTTCAACTTGAAAGAACTATACTAATTAGTTCCTGTAATTAGAGCCGTTGAATGTGGTTCAGGAGCCCCGGTAAAAAAGTTATTGTGGATATTAAGAAAGCCTTTTTTACTGGAGATAGCAGTTATACGTTTATTAAGGATAAGTAGATTAGTCCATTATGAAAAGGGATAAAAAAGCTACACCCTAAACAAATTTGAAGAAATTTAAAAACTTACAAACAGCTCGTACCGATAGGTCTTCGAGCAAACATCGCATTGCAGTCCATAGGTGGTACCTTTTACCGTTACATACATTTATTGCACCCCGTTTGTTTGTGCTGTCTTTCCCCTCTCGTCGGGCCTGGGCGTAGTTTGAATTTTAGCCTACTTTGGAGGCACGACGGTAAACCTCTTATGTACGTGGACGTCTTGTTCTCAGACTATTTGGTTATTTTCTTTGTAGTTAGATCGAATTGAGGTTTTTCTGGATTTTGTCGCATACTTTAACCCTTCTTATCTCCGTTTCGCTGTCAATGGGCGTTTGCCTGTGATACGGCCTATTACCAAATTCTGCAGAATCTATCTTTATTCTGATCTCATTCGATTTTTTATTATTTGTTGTCGAATTTCTTTTCAATTTTTTTGTACATTTTCGTATTTTAGTCCTTTGTGAGGTTGAAGGCATATCAAACTCTGAATTCGAGAGTTTATTGTGAAATACCCCATCTTTCGGCGCTAGGCGTTACTACCATAGTCCAAGGGCGTATCCAGGATTTTATTTCAGGTGGGGTTTTGATGGAAAATTTCAAGGGAGGGGGGTGCTGACGGAAGTTTCACTGATTTTTATTAGGCACCCTCCCCCGGTCATCAGCATTTGGGGGGGGGGGGGGGTTGAACCCCCATACCCCCCCCCCCCCTTAAATACGCCCTTGCCATAGTCAGTTGCAGGTTAAAAAAGGCCAAATATCTAGTACATTTGGCGGAACGATACTAGCACGACTGGCCGGTAAATCGTCGGCGGGAATTTTGAATCTCGCCTGTTTTCTTAAAGGTTCCTGCAAGTTTTATATTAACCCATTTTAGAAATGTCTATCAATAAATAGTTATATTAACCCATTTTAGAAAAGTCGTATCAATAAATAGTTGTATTAACCCATTTAAGAAATGCCTATCAATAAATAGTTGTATTAACCCATTTAAGAAATGCCTATCAATAAATAGTTGTATTAACCCATTTAAGAAATGCCTATCAATAAATAGTTATATTACCCCACACGTTTATGTACGTCAACGTGGTAATCTCGGCAATACCCATTCTATACTTACCCTGGACTCGCCAAAGGGTTTTTTGTATGCCTCACTTGTTTACTAAAAATAAATTATTACAGCAGTTGTTAATTAATTACTTTGAAGTATAACGCAATAGATGGTATTTTCCAAAATTACATAACGTGCAGGTATACTTAGAAATTCAACCGTAAACAGGCCATATTCGAAATTCCCGCCGCCGATTTACCCGACATTCGTGCTAGTATCTTTCCGCTAAATGTACGAGATATTTTGCTTTTCTTAACCTGCAACTGAGTGTTGTTGTAATATTTTTACAATGTTTTTATGGCCTCAAATTTTCTAATTTAAACCAGTTATGTGAGTTATTTATAAACTTATGATATAACGTATAGAAATAATTCCAATTAAGTGCAATCGACGTGTTAAATGTTTACTGAAAGTCACTTCTGGAATCGTTTATTCCCATTCGACCGAAATCCCATTCGACCGAAATCCCATTCGACCGAAAGAATTTTAAAATGTAGCCCAATTGGCGGGGTGATTTGGTATTTTATTTATAAGGTATGTACTATCGAAGATCCATGTTTAGGTTAGGTTAGGTTAGGTTAGGTTAGAGTTGGTTAAGTTTACTATTTCAGTTTTGGTTCAGTTACTTTTCTTGACTAGGTGAAGATAAAAATATAATTCATGCTCATTCCATTTTATTTTCAAATAAATGCATAGTACAAAGATATTAAAATGGCATCGCTAAATTCATAGCTACTGCATCTAGTAGGGAGAGTGCTATTTCATTTTGAGATTTCAAAGGATTCTCGCGGTCTTTGTAGTAGTTTTTGATTGCGGTTGCATACCTTAAGTTCATTTCAGCGTATTTCTTTGACATTTGTTTTGGTGGTTTACCAACATCCAGATCCAGCTTTAAGCAGTGGTATTCGACTTGCAAATCCTGTAGTATTTGAAGAAATGGGAAAAAAGCTGGTTTTGTGTTGAATTTGTTGTTAATTTTAAAAGCGTTCGGCCGAATGGGACACATAAAAACCGCACGTTTCGGCGGAATTCGGTCGAATTTGACACCTCAAAAACCGCCTTCGGTCGAATGGGACTAAAGCTCTGGAATGGCCAATTTTCTTTTGAACTTTGGACTGTGTCCTTACCTCGTGCGTGATACTAATAGCTTCGCATTTTTAACGCTAGGGGCGCTTATCTTTATGGGTGTGACGTCAATTCTGCGTCAGTCGTTATTTTAACTAACTGACAAATATTGATTTTAATTATAGACTTAAGATTCGTACTACTACGGACCTAACATTAAGATTTAAAAAAATTGGCGTAATAATGACGTATATGTAAATTCAGCTTCGCCATCTATCGTGAAAATTCGTAACAGGGGGTCGTTATTACAATAACCTCCCTCCCTTGTTCTTAATTAATAACAGTGATGGGCACTTTTGTTAAAGAACCGCTCACTCGTGTGATATGTATTTTTCCAGTCTGAATAACCGTTAGTCAAAGAATTCTTAGTAGCAGAAAAATGACGACAGCAAAAGCAATACGCCTACGCCTTGTTGTTTTCAACCGAATATCCTAGCATTGGAAATTTACCATA
The DNA here is from genome assembly GCF_980474605.1 of Leiobunum rupestre. Classification (NCBI taxonomy): domain Eukaryota; kingdom Metazoa; phylum Arthropoda; class Arachnida; order Opiliones; family Sclerosomatidae; genus Leiobunum; species Leiobunum rupestre. Next base: position 30,992,894 of record NC_143392.1, read on the forward strand.
CCAATTTAAATTTAAACTTATTTTTTGCCCATTAAAATCGGTTTGTGGAAATGTTTTCAATTTAGGCTGAACTGGGTCATCGTCTTTACTAAAGCTAATATCTTTAACAGGTTTTATTGTTGGTATCCCTGCTTTGTCTATATTTTCATCTTTTGCTGGTTTGTCGTTACTCAATAAAACAGTAAATGCATTGAATTCGCCAAGTTAATCTCACCAATAGTATTTGCCCTTTTATTAATTATTTCTTCGTGTTTTGGTTCGTAGTCGTTTGAAATACATTGATCCTCAACAAATTCTCCTTGCCCATTGCAATAGGCGTTTAAATAAAAGATCATCCATCGCCGATTATAGAGTTTGTGCTGCTGCAACTGGACTTATAACGGGTTTGTCTATGGTTTCTCTTTATACTGCCAAATTTTGAGGGGTGAAATTTGCGCTCCTCTATTTTCGCTCTCTTTTCTGAGCGGTAAAACTTTCGCTCTTTTCTGAGTGCTAAAACTTTGGCTCTTTTCTGAGCGGTAAAACTTTCGCTCTTTTCTGAGTGCTAAAACTTTGGCTCTTTTCTGAGCGGTAAAACTTTGGCTCTTTTCTGAGCGGTAAAACTTTCGCTCTTTTCTGAGCGGTAAAACTTTCGCTCTTTTCTGAGTGCTAAAACTTTGGCTCTTTTCTCAGCGGTAAAACTTTGGCTCTTTTCTGAGCGGTAAAACTTTGGCTCTTTTGTGAGCGGTAAAACTTTGGCTCTTTTCTGAGTGCTGAAACTTTGGCTCTTTTCTGAGCGGTAAAACTTTGGCTCTTTTGTGAGCGGTAAAACTTTGGCTCTTTTGTGAGCGGTAAAACTTTGGCTCTTTTGTGAGCGGTAAAACTTTCGCTCTTTTCTGAGAGGTAAAACTTTGGCTCTTTTGTGAGCGGTAAAACTTTCGCTCTCTTTTGAGCGGTAAAATTTTCGTTGCTCTCTTTTTGCTCTTGTTTGAGCGGCGAATTTTTCGCTCCTCTCATTTCCGTTTAGCTCTCTTTCTAAAAGATATATTACCGCTCAATTTCGCTCAAAATGAAAAAACGCATAAAATGAGAGGAGCGTGCCCATCACTGATTGATAAACAAATTGGACGATAACTACTATTCAAATAGGCCAATCAGGCAGTGCCGTATTTCCGCCTAGGCCAACCTTGGCCGTGGCCTAGGGGCCCAGTCTTGGAAGGGGCCCTCCAGTGACCGTAATTACTGTATTCGAAGTCATAAATCTATAATATCAATCGTAATTTATATTGGAGAAATTCCTGGGTAGAAGATTTTGTTTTAAAATTACCAAAATTTCTGCCTGGCAGTTTACGGACGCAGCCTTAAATCGCAATGTTGCATAATTATCTCATATTTAGTCGACGATTGTTAAGAGCTTTTATTTAGTAATATAACTGTAGAGCTCAGACTTCTACGCTGAATCAGGGAAATTCAGGCACAGCCTAGTTCCAGGGATAAGAGTAAATGCAGCGCGTGAAAAGGGGCCCAGACACCTTATCTGCCTATGGGCCTAGGATCTCTAAAGGCCTAAACACACATACGGTTTGCAAGCGATTTCGCCTGCGAATTTTCGCACACGCGCCCATGCGCCATGACTTCCATTCTATTTAAGTCACGCGACGCGGCGCGATTTGCCAGCGAAATTTCGCGCGCGAAGGCTATGTGTGCATCCGCCTTAAGTCCGGCACTGCAATCAGGGGTTGAGTTATTATTGTCAAAAATTTTAAAATGTAGCTTCGCCATCTAGCGGTTCATATCGGTACTAAAACGAGCTATAAAAGGAACTTATTTGCTTTTGGCGGTTTGTCAATAAAAACTAGGTAATGACCGTCCTTGGTTAAATGGGTCGAATGACCTAATACGTTGATCGATGAAACGAGGAGGGAGGTCTCGATTGAATATTATACTTTTACCTCGGAGGCTGCGTATCCCGCAAACCTTGGCTCAACCCGTCGCTTGGAACCGTTTGCAACTGAGTTTTCTTTTTTCGGTAAAAACATAAACACCGATCGGGCCGTCGCTTATTGATTGGGAGCCCGCGATGGGAGCTCTCCAATGTTTGGTTCTGTTTTGCTGCAAAATCCATTTGAAAGTATATTCCTCCCGTTCGTGTAAACAGAGACGACTAAAGTTCGCATCGGCCGCCTACTAGTGGACGGATATTGATGTAAAGGGACTTCTCGAGAGCTGATAGTGACGGGCGGTGTTGAGTATTACAGACTTTTAGAGCGGGGCTAGTTTTTTTTTAAATTTCCAAAAAAAAAACCCCACCCTGCAATCTTCTTATGGGGATGGAGACGTGTAAAATCCTGAAAATATTAATTTTTTACAAAATATTTAAGGCATCAATAAGTTATTTATTAATAATTTATTAATATTATATCAACAAAAATGCGTCATTAATAACTGTCTCAAAGTTTACATATTTACGCCTATCTGTATAACCGCAAAATTATGATTAGCTTGACTTCTCTGCCATAAAATAAACGTTGTTTGATTGGCAAACATTTTTTTCTAGAAAACTTATTATAGTTTTGGAATACAGAATAAATTACTACGCTTTAGTTGAATGTTTAATCTATGATACATCAAACACAATCTTCAACCTCAATTTAACGACTAGTGTAAAATGTTTTAAAGGAGCACAGATTCATTGGGAATTTGCATAATCATGTGTTTTGGGAAGCAACCACGTATGCCTGAATTCTTAAAACGATCCTGTTTTCCATTAATTTAAAGATTAATTTTTTTAAATTTGTATTAGAGAATTACACCAAATCTAAGCTTGGGTATTAGCCTAGCTGATTATTATTATTATTATATTTCAAACTTCTTAGATTAATCTGGTCTTGGTTATTATCTGCATTGCAGAACAAGAAGAAATTGTAACACATACTCTCGAAATGTATATTTATTAAATTATCTTTTCCACACCTTGATATATCCGTACAGGGCCGTCAGAGGTCCTTTAACTCCTATAAAATCCTATATTTTCAAAATTGTTTTATAACATCCTATATTTTCAGCAAAATCCCCCAAAAGTCTTATAAAATCCTATAATTTTGGATATTTTGACCATTTCAAATCCAGCCACTCAGTTAAATTGCTAGATTTAGCTATAGGATAAATTAATGTACAAATTCATTCTACTCTATACTTTTGTTATTGTTAACATGGTTAGCTACTAGTATATTTTTGTGATAAAATGGTTAAATAGTCTATATATTTTCAAGTTAAAATCAAAGATTTATTTCATCACCCTCCTACGCATTGTAACCCGGCCACCTGAATTAATGACTTTAAAAGTCGCTTGTTGACTTAGGCCTAAGGTGGTGCCAAGGGTATTAGCCTAGTTGATTATTATTATTATTAAATATAGATTTTGTTTTTAAATGCATAAAGTTAGTAAATGAGATAGCGTATATAGGCCTATAAAATCCTATATTTTTAGAAACGTAATCCTATTTTTTCTATAAAATAAAATAGAAATTTGAGTGGGAGCCCTGATCCGTACCAAAAATGAAAATATTTGAAGTCCCTCCCCCTTATCTTTTGTCCACGTTAACATTCCGTCTATCTCTCGTTTTTAAAGTTTGCATACTAATCAATATCCAGACGCGCTCCCTTTCTCTCTCCCGCTTCCTCGCCGTGTTTACCAATGACTGAGGACTGGAAAGTGACTTCTCCCTGCAAGCCTTTCTCCGCTTTTAACCCCTTTCGCGGGGATGGGCATTATATATCAATCCATGCTCAACTCACAAACCGTTCGTATCATGCTCTTCTCAAGAGTTACTCATAATGTAGGGTGGCGGAGTGGTTGTAAGTTTAGCCTCGCAGCAAGAGGAACCGGGTTCGATCCCAGCTTGTGGCACTGGGTAAATCTCACAGCTACTCCTTCCGCGTTGAGTTTGCAAGTGTAGGGAGCTATTGGCTCGCGTGGCATGTCACTTAAGTAATCGGGTGTGCAAATCATAGGCAATTACGGGAATTCACTTACAATTATCACCGAAAATTATTGAGAAATCACTGGAAATCATCGATTGTTTTACGTAAATCAGTAATCAGGGCTTGCCACTACCCTCCTACGCTGTATAACCCGGCCTTCTGAATTAATGGCATTAGATCCAAGCTGATATCTTTCTGAAACCCACTCAGATAAAACGTATTTATTGATAGTTCATCTCTTGTTTCAACACTTGGTTGCTCTATTTCCTGAGTGAAGCGCTCAGCTCAATAAAAACTTTATTTCGCTCATCTCATCAAATAACTCAACGAACATGGATAAAACTAATTTTTAATTCAACAAATAAATTAAGCTACCATAATAATATTTAAATTCTGAAATATCAACGAAAATGCTCGTTCCAGAAGAACACCCGTTTCTAGGACTAGATTTCATTAAAGCGTCTAAGAGTTAAAATCAGCTCCTTTCTTCTCTAGATCAATCTTAGACTAAATGAAGCGCTCATCTCTAGAGCACGCTCACATTGAGACCGAAACAGACACTATACTGATCTGCTCATTTAATTTAACCAATCAAATATTTTGATTCTCGATCACCTCGCTCATTAATCACTAAATACAATCTTCCACTCTCAATTATTTAAAACATTTCGAGCTCAATCTCACTCGGAGTCGCTCTAAAATGAGGCGAGGGTGCCCATAGCTGCTCTTTCGCCATCTCACTCTTAATATATATTCTAGGACGACCCCCACCTCCCAACCTTCGTGATCGTTGCCTCCCCTCCCCTCCCCTCCCCCCTTTTAAGCCATCCAATGTTTGTGTCGGATTCGGATTGGCCTGGCAAAGAGTATTTACTCAACGGTATCTGTCTTCATCGTCTGAATCTTCATAATCAAATTCGAATTTTAAATTAAAACGCCAGCTATTTTCATAATTATTTTATGAGTATGATTTAAACTATTCTCAATATGTTATCCAAATAAGGCATATCTCCAAAAACCTAAGTGCGTTATCAATTATTAAATTGGAAAAATTTGAGTTGAGAAATTCTAAGGGAAAGACATGGTTTTAGTAAACAAACCTGTTTGAACAACCAAGGCTTAGGAGCTAAAATGAACTACAATATACTGTCAACTGCTGTTAATGCAATTAATTTCGGAGACTCGGGTTCTAAAATAAATTTGAATTTGTCAAATAAAAGAAGTGGGTTTATTGGAAAAAATAGTTGAAAATTCAGGCTGAGCTTTTCTGGGGCATCTACAAGGTTGGAGTCTTTGCAGATTATTTTGGGCCTAACTCTTCTAGGCTTGATATGGGTTTTAATAATGCTGATGGAATATCCCACTTGGACGACTTGTTCCATTTTCGGAAAGTGATCTCTGAACCGAACCGTATTGGTCATTTTCCCCAACCTTTTCTTTTTCTAAACTACTCATTATTTAACTTCATCCGCACAAACCGAGCGAGTTTAGGAATTTCAATAAAGCTACATGGGCTGACTAAAATTCCAACGCAAACAATTCCTTCTCAATTTAGAGGTTTAACATTCGCTTAAATACATATATTAGTAGTCAATAGTGTGATTCCCAAAATTACTAGGATGAATGAAAAGGTTAAAATCTAACGTAGTCCACCTTTTTACTGGTTCGTGGTGAAACAAACCGTTAGCGAAGATTTTTAAATGGAATAAAGGTACAGTGGCAAACTTATGAGTAATTATGTTCCATATGGTAAATTTGGTACCCTTAAAACTGTCGTATTCCGACGCTGTTGAAGTGGACGACGGCAGTGATGGGCATTCTCCTCTCACCTTGAGATAAGTGAGAGCCATTGAGAGAAGGTGAGATGCTCGAATCTTCCAATGGAGAGGAAGTAAGATTTTCCAAAGAAAGTATTTGGAGTGTGAGTGAGGTTAGTTTAATTAGCGAAATCCAATGAGAGGAGATGCGCTAAAAAGTAGTTTACGGTGGTGAGAGGAGATGAGTTTGAGAGCGGGAACTAGACCAAGACGCTCTCGGATCGTCTTAATATAGTCATTCTCCTTAAGTAGATTCAAATATTCGCGTGATCCCTTTATCATTTAAAATCCCAAATTTCAAACGATACATACATTCCATTATTCCTCAAAGCGAATACGAGTGTAATTTCCTCAAATTAAACATTTGTAAGTTACTTTTTATTCGCATTCAGGGTGTATATCAAATTCGATCTCACTTACGGTCGTTTATTTTCCCCCTATCCACTCATTCAATTACTATTGTGTATTTGAAGGGAGAATGATCTATCTCGAATAAGGTTAATTAGCATCGGTCGTCCGTTTACTGACGGAATGTCGTCCAAATTGAATACAGTCAATTCAGTCTCTTTTGTAATATTCGTCTTCCGACCAAATATTCGGCGAAGCGTCACGACACGTATAGAACGGAGTTATTTTAACGATCATCTGACACTCATCAACGTCCGCCGATATATTGAATTCCGCGCTACGGCGCAATGCCCGTTGATAGCGTTCCCGAGAAACCCGGAGGTATACGTTTAATTAACAATGCCAAGTTAATGGGAGATAATTCTCGGCTTAGCTTCTCCTTACGTGGACAGGTTAACCATTTATCGGAGGCTTTACGGCGTTTTGCTTTTTAGCGTCGCTTAAAGGGCATTCCTGGGCTGGCCGCCGCTAAGGGATGACCTGGCCAGCGAGGCGTGGGGAGCGCGAGCTACCTCGGGGTTAACGAATGACAGATAGAGCCGAAATGAAAGCGCCGCTGCTGTTTCGAACTGCGTGGCTTTCCCGCTAGGCGTGTGGCCGTAGCGGCGCGTGCCGCGGCTTCCAATCTAATTATTCTTATTCCAAATCTAGTGGACGTAACTTCTGTTACTTTCCGCCCTCAATCCTCCCCCGTGCTAACTTCTGGGTTGCTTATCTGCCCTTCATTTGTAAACGTCCAAGTCGTCCCCTATTTATTGCGAGCTGCGCTCTACAGGGTGAACCCTTTTTCCCTGGTCGAACTCCGAAATGGAATCCATAGAGACCTTTTGGGTCGACAAACGCACGGAGAGACCCTCTGGGTCCACAAACACTCGGAGATACCTTTAGGTCCACAAACGCACGGAGAGACCTTTTGGGTCCACAAACGCACGGAGAGACCCTTTGGGTCGACAAAAGCACGGGGAGACCTTTTGGGTCGACCAACACACGGAGAGACCTTTTGGGTCGACCAACACACGGAGAGACCTTTTGGATCGACCAACGCACGGAGAGACCCTTTGGGTCGACAAACGCACGGAGAGACCCTTTGGGTCGACAAACGCACGGAGAGACCCTTTGGGTCGACAAACGCACGGAGAGACCCTTTGGGTCGACAAACGCACGGAGAGACCTTTTGGGTCGACAAACGCACGGAGAGACCTTTTGGGTCGACAAACGCACGGAGAGACCCTTTGGGTCGACAAACGCACGGAGAGACCCTTTGGGTCGACAAAAGCACGGGGAGACCTTTTGGGTCGACCAACACACGGAGAGACCTTTTGGGTCGACCAACACACGGAGAGACCTTTTGGATCGACCAACGCACGGAGAGACCCTTTGGGTCGACAAACGCACGGAGAGACCCTTTGGGTCGACAAACGCACGGAGAGACCCTTTGGGTCGACAAACGCACGGAGAGACCCTTTGGGTCGACAAACGCACGGAGAGACCTTTTGGGTCGACAAACGCACGGAGAGACCTTTTGGGTCGACAAACGCACGGAGAGACCCTTTGGGTCGACAAACGCACGGAGAGACCTTTTGGGTCCACAAACGCACGGAGAGACCTTTTGGGTCGACAAACGCACGGAGAGACCCTTTGGGTCGACAAACGCACGGAGAGACCTTTTGGGTCGACAAACGCACGGAGAGACCCTTTGGGTCGACAAACGCACGGAGAGACCCTTTGGGTCGACAAACGCACGGAGAGACCCTTTGGGTCGACAAACGCACGGAGAGACCTTTTGGGTCGACAAACGCACGGAGTGACCCTTTGGGTCGACAAACGCACGGAGAGACCTTTTGGGTCGACAAACGCACGGAGAGACCTTTTGGGTCGACAAACGCACGGAGAGACCTTTTGGGTCGACAAACGCACGGAGAGACCCTTTGGGTCGACAAACGCACGGAGAGACCCTTTGGGTCGACAAACGCACGGAGAGACCCTTTGGGTCGACAAACGCACGGAGAGACCCTTTGGGTCGACAAACGCACGGAGAGACCCTTTGGGTCGACAAACGCACGGAGAGACCCTTTGGGTCGACAAACGCACGGAGAGACCCTTTGGGTCGACAAACGCACGGAGAGACCCTTTGGGTCGACAAACGCACGGAGAGACCCTTTGGGTCGACAAACGCACGGAGAGACCCTTTGGGTCGACAAACGCACGGAGAGACCCTTTGGGTCGACAAACGCACGGAGAGACCCTTTGGGTCGACAAACGCACGGAGAGACCCTTTGGGTCGACAAACGCACGGAGAGACCCTTTGGGTCGACAAACGCACGGAGAGACCTTTTGGGTCGACAAACGCACGGAGAGACCCTTTGGGTCGACAAACGCACGGAGAGACCCTTTGGGTCGACAAACGCACGGAGAGACCCTTTGGGTCGACAAACGCACGGAGAGACCCTTTGGGTCGACAAACGCACGGAGAGACCCTTTGGGTCGACAAACGCACGGAGAGACCCTTTGGGTCGACAAACGCACGGAGAGACCTTTTGGGTCGACAAACGCACGGAGAGACCTTTTGGGTCGACAAACGCACGGAGAGACCTTTTGGGTCGACAAACGCACGGAGAGACCCTTTGGGTCGACAAACGCACGGAGAGACCCTTTGGGTCGACAAACGCACGGAGAGACCCTTTGGGTCGACAAACGCACGGAGAGACCCTTTGGGTCGACAAACGCACGGAGAGACCCTTTGGGTCGACAAACGCACGGAGAGACCCTTTGGGTCGACAAACGCACGGAGAGACCCTTTGGGTCGACAAACGCACGGAGAGACCTTTTGGGTCGACAAACGCACGGAGAGACCTTTTGGGTCGACAAACGCACGGAGAGACCTTTTGGGTCGACAAACGCACGGAGAGACCTTTTGGGTCGACAAACGCACGGAGAGACCTTTTGGGTCGACAAACGCACGGAGAGACCCTTTGGGTCGACAAACGCACGGAGAGACCTTTTGGGTCCACAAACGCACGGAGAGACCTTTTGGGTCGACAAACGCACGGAGAGACCTTTTGGGTCGACAAACGCACGGAGAGACCCTTTGGGTCGACAAACGCACGGAGAGACCCTTTGGGTCGACAAACGCACGGAGAGACCCTTTGGGTCGACAAACGCACGGAGAGACCCTTTGGGTCGACAAACGCACGGAGAGACCTTTTGGGTCCACAAACGCACGGAGAGACCTTTTGGGTCCACAAACGCACGGAGAGACCTTTTGGGTCCACAAACGCACGGAGAGACCTTTTGGGTCCACAAACGCACGGAGAGACCTTTTGGGTCCACAAACGCTCGAGAAGAACTTTTAAGGCCCACAAACACACCGAGACCTTTCGGCCCACATACTTACCTCAATGGATAAATATGTTAAGAAGTAACGCATTTTCAACTGTTGGCTGTAACCAAATTCCCCATCCACCGATTTCCGTGTCCTTAGCGTTTTAAACTAGCTCTAAAACGTGCAAATTTAATTGTTTTTGTGGCAGCAGTACCTTATAAAAATATATAGTCCGGGCAGCTACTTAAGTTCTATATCCAATAGTTCTTTAACAAACCATTAATTTTAATGCAATTTCTTAGTTCGAATGGCGCGTTGAAGATTCCTTCAACAAGATGGCCAATACTGTAGCAGCTTCACCTACTTTTAACCCTTTCTGTATATCAACAAATATAACATCCCTTTCTAGACTGAGAAATAATAAAAATAATAAATAAATAATAATCAGCTAGGCCTAAGTCATCAAGCGACTTTTAAAGTTATTAATTCGCGTGGCCGGTCTACAATGCGTTGGAGAGTGGTGGCAAGCCCGTCGTGCCACGCGAGCCAACGCATTATCTCCAAAACTGGCATTTCGAGATAATTCTTATAAAAAATATCAATACTACAGTATTTAGGTAACTGAAAACTAGTTAGAGGTTTCTTTTAGTTATCAATCGAAATATGACAACGACTATCTCCAAAATTAAGTAAATCTCAGAATAATTTGACATAATGCGTTTTGTACGTATATATTTCGCTAAAACTCTTGGCATAAACGCAGTATGTGGTATAAAAATTCTAAGTAATGGCCATTGTGACTGTTACCCCGGGAATGCGGCTGAAGAAATTAGAGCAGACGAAATTATACGAAATGTAGACCCTTATTGGTTAATATCGCGCTCTCCTTTCACGTTGTTGTTTGTTAAGTTAAGCTGGTTTCACACTCGACGGAAAATATGCCGGAAAGACGATAATAAACGCCGAGCTAAAAATTGATTCCCATTCGATGCTAACGTTCAACTTTACGCTGCTAATTTTCCGTCGAGTGTGAAACCAGCTTTAACATAGTGACGTCAAACAACCGTCAGCCACATCGAGACGAAAATCTGCCGCGATAAGCATTCCTAGTAGAGCTATGGATTCCTGCTGGTATATATCCGTAGGCCGTGTTTCTCGCGTAGTGGATGGATTTATACATTGGCGTTCTCTTTAAATCACTTAAATCAAACCTGGCGCTTAATTCTAGTCTCGTACGCGGAACGTTATGTTCGCGACTCAAGCGAGAGGTCAGAAGGGTTAAATAAATAACTCCCTCGCATTTCAAAATAGTTTCTGGGTCGGGGGCAAAGGTGATGTATATTCTGTGGGTGCCGTGCTGTAAATGGGTCTAAATGCAAATAGGCAGGAGCACTTTTTACCCCGTATGCCCTCGGAAATCTCGCTCGTTAATGTTAATTAATGTCTTCTAAAAGCAACCCCTTCTCTTCCACTACATTCTTATTTTACTTAGACTGGCTGCTATCTCTGGTTGAGGAGTTTCTAGGGGCTTCAGCCCTGCCCCCCGCGACGGCGGACGGGAACTCGTGGAAAAGGCTATTTCAGGGTGCTCCTCCCGCCTTCCCGCGTACGTCTTCCGCGCGGTGAATTTTAAATGAGGATTTTATAAGATCCCTTTGTTCAAATTTTCCATTAGCCTCCAGTAGTTCTTGGCCGGTCGCTATTTTCTGGCGTTCCGTGTACTACTAGCCTAGCGTCTACCGCGTAACGCGCTAAAAGTTCCCACTAGGTTATTAATGAAAATTCTTTGTTTTCAAACACTATCTGTGTTGAAAGTGTATGTCGTGGGAAGGGACGCTTACTGAGAACGTATTGAGGGGTACTGAGAACGTCAGCTAGACTAATACCAATGCACCGTCTAAAGCCCCATTTTCATGCTCGCTGGTAGCGGGTAAAAATCGACAAAATCCGCTTCAGTTATACACTTTTTCACTTTCCGCGTCGATCTGTTTCAAACAGAGATTTTAGCTTTATTTTCACGCTTGCGAGTGTAAAAATCGACAAAATCCGCTTCAGTTATACACTTTTTCACTTTCCGCGTCGATCTGTTTCAAACAGAGATTTTAGCTTTATTTTCACGCTTGCGAGTGTAAAAATCGACAAAATCCGCTTCAGTTATACACTTTTTCACTTTCCGCGTCGATCTGTTTCAAACAGAGATTTTAGCTTTATTTTCACGCTTGCGAGTGTAAAAATCGACAAAATCCGCTTCAGTTATACACTTTTTCACTTTCCGCGTCGATCTGTTTCAAACGGAGATTTTAGCTTTATTTTCACGCTTGCGAGTGTAAAAATCGACAAAATCCGCTTCAGTTATACACTTTTTCACTTTCCGCGTCGATCTGTTTCAAACGGAGATTTTAGCTTTATTTTCACGCTTGCGAGTGTAAAAATCGACAAAATCCGCTTCAGTTATACACTTTTTCACTTTCCGCGTCGATCTGTTTCAAACGGAGATTTTAGCTTTATTTTCACGCTTGCGAGTGTAAAAATCGACAAAATCCGCTTCAGTTATACACTTTTTCACTTTCCGCGTCGATCTGTTTCAAACGGAGATTTTAGCTTTATTTTCACGCTTGCGAGTGTAAAAATCGACAAAATCCGCTTCAGTTATACACTTTTTCACTTTCCGCGTCGATCTGTTTCAAACGGAGATTTTAGCTTTATTTTCACGCTTGCGAGTGTAAAAATCGACAAAATCCGCTTCAGTTATACACTTTTTCACTTTCCGCGTCGATCTGTTTCAAACGGAGATTTTAGCTTTATTTTCACGCTTGCGAGTGTAAAAATCGACAAAATCCGCTTCAGTTATACACTTTTTCACTTTCCGCGTCGATCTGTTTCAAACGGAGATTTTAGCTTTATTTTCACGCTTGCGAGTGTAAAAATTGACAAAATCCGCTTCAGTTATACACTTTTTCACTTTCCGCGTCGATCTGTTTCAAACGGAGATTTTAGCTTTATTTTCACGCTTGCGAGTGTAAAAATCGACAAAATCCGCTTCAGTTATACACTTTTTCACTTTCCGCGTCGATCTGTTTCAAACGGAGATTTTAGCTTTATTTTCACGCTTGCGAGTGTAAAAATCGACAAAATCCGCTTCAGTTATACACTTTTTCACTTTCCGCGTCGATCTGTTTCAAACGGAGATTTTAGCTTTATTTTCACGCTTGCGAGTGTAAAAATCGACAAAATCCGCTTCAGTTATACACTTTTTCACTTTCCGCGTCGATCTGTTTCAAACGGAGATTTTAGCTTTATTTTCACGCTTGCGAGTGTAAAAATTGACAAAATCCGCTTCAGTTATACACTTTTTCACTTTCCGCGTCGATCTGTTTCAAACGGAGATTTTAGCTTTATTTTCACGCTTGCGAGTGTAAAAATCGACAAAATCCGCTTCAGTTATACACTTTTTCACTTTCCGCGTCGATCTGTTTCAAACGGAGATTTTAGCTTTATTTTCACGCTTGCGAGTGTAAAAATCGACAAAATCCGCTTCAGTTATACACTTTTTCACTTTCCGCGTCGATCTGTTTCAAACGGAGATTTTAGCTTTATTTTCACGCTTGCGAGTGTAAAAATCGACAAAATCCGCTTCAGTTATACACTTTTTCACTTTCCGCGTCGATCTGTTTCAAACGGAGATTTTAGCTTTATTTTCACGCTTGCGAGTGTAAAAATCGACAAAATCCGCTTCAGTTATACACTTTTTCACTTTCCGCGTCGATCTGTTTCAAACGGAGATTTTAGCTTTATTTTCACGCTTGCGAGTGTAAAAATCGACAAAATCCGCTTCAGTTATACACTTTTTCACTTTCCGCGTCGATCTGTTTCAAACGGAGATTTTAGCTTTATTTTCACGCTTGCGAGTGTAAAAATCGACAAAATCCGCTTCAGTTATACACTTTTTCACTTTCCGCGTCGATCTGTTTCAAACGGAGATTTTAGCTTTATTTTCACGCTTGCGAGTGTAAAAATTGACAAAATCCGCTTCAGTTATACACTTTTTCACTTTCCGCGTCGATCTGTTTCAAACGGAGATTTTAGCTTTATTTTCACGCTTGCGAGTGTAAAAATCGACAAAATCCGCTTCAGTTATACACTTTTTCACTTTCCGCGTCGATCTGTTTCAAACGGAGATTTTAGCTTTATTTTCACGCTTGCGAGTGTAAAAATCGACAAAATCCGCTTCAGTTATACACTTTTTCACTTTCCGCGTCGATCTGTTTCAAACGGAGATTTTAGCTTTATTTTCACGCTTGCGAGTGTAAAAATTGACAAAATCCGCTTCAGTTATACACTTTTTCACTTTCCGCGTCGATCTGTTTCAAACGGAGATTTTAGCTTTATTTTCACGCTTGCGAGTGTAAAAATCGACAAAATCCGCTTCAGTTATACACTTTTTCACTTTCCGCGTCGATCTGTTTCAAACGGAGATTTTAGCTTTATTTTCACGCTTGCGAGTGTAAAAATCGACAAAATCCGCTTCAGTTATACACTTTTTCACTTTCCGCGTCGATCTGTTTCAAACGGAGATTTTAGCTTTATTTTCACGCTTGCGAGTGTAAAAATCGACAAAATCCGCTTCAGTTATACACTTTTTCACTTTCCGCGTCGATCTGTTTCAAACGGAGATTTTAGCTTTATTTTCACGCTTGCGAGTGTAAAAATTGACAAAATCCGCTTCAGTTATACACTTTTTCACTTTCCGCGTCGATCTGTTTCAAACGGAGATTTTAGCTTTATTTTCACGCTTGCGAGTGTAAAAATCGACAAAATCCGCTTCAGTTATACACTTTTTCACTTTCCGCGTCGATCTGTTTCAAACGGAGATTTTAGCTTTATTTTCACGCTTGCGAGTGTAAAAATCGACAAAATCCGCTTCAGTTATACACTTTTTCACTTTCCGCGTCGATCTGTTTCAAACGGAGATTTTAGCTTTATTTTCACGCTTGCGAGTGTAAAAATCGACAAAATCCGCTTCAGTTATACACTTTTTCACTTTCCGCGTCGATCTGTTTCAAACGGAGATTTTAGCTTTATTTTCACGCTTGCGAGTGTAAAAATTGACAAAATCCGCTTCAGTTATACACTTTTTCACTTTCCGCGTCGATCTGTTTCAAACGGAGATTTTAGCTTTATTTTCACGCTTGCGAGTGTAAAAATCGACAAAATCCGCTTCAGTTATACACTTTTTCACTTTCCGCGTCGATCTGTTTCAAACGGAGATTTTAGCTTTATTTTCACGCTTGCGAGTGTAAAAATCGACAAAATCCGCTTCAGTTATACACTTTTTCACTTTCCGCGTCGATCTGTTTCAAACGGAGATTTTAGCTTTATTTTCACGCTTGCGAGTGTAAAAATTGACAAAATCCGCTTCAGTTATACACTTTTTCACTTTCCGCGTCGATCTGTTTCAAACGGAGATTTTAGCTTTATTTTCACGCTTGCGAGTGTAAAAATCGACAAAATCCGCTTCAGTTATACACTTTTTCACTTTCCGCGTCGATCTGTTTCAAACGGAGATTTTAGCTTTATTTTCACGCTTGCGAGTGTAAAAATCGACAAAATCCGCTTCAGTTATACACTTTTTCACTTTCCGCGTCGATCTGTTTCAAACGGAGATTTTAGCTTTATTTTCACGCTTGCGAGTGTAAAAATCGACAAAATCCGCTTCAGTTATACACTTTTTCACTTTCCGCGTCGATCTGTTTCAAACGGAGATTTTAGCTTTATTTTCACGCTTGCGAGTGTAAAAATTGACAAAATCCGCTTCAGTTATACACTTTTTCACTTTCCGCGTCGATCTGTTTCAAACGGAGATTTTAGCTTTATTTTCACGCTTGCGAGTGTAAAAATCGACAAAATCCGCTTCAGTTATACACTTTTTCACTTTCCGCGTCGATCTGTTTCAAACGGAGATTTTAGCTTTATTTTCACGCTTGCGAGTGTAAAAATCGACAAAATCCGCTTCAGTTATACACTTTTTCACTTTCCGCGTCGATCTGTTTCAAACGGAGATTTTAGCTTTATTTTCACGCTTGCGAGTGTAAAAATCGACAAAATCCGCTTCAGTTATACACTTTTTCACTTTCCGCGTCGATCTGTTTCAAACGGAGATTTTAGCTTTATTTTCACGCTTGCGAGTGTAAAAATCGACAAAATCCGCTTCAGTTATACACTTTTTCACTTTCCGCGTCGATCTGTTTCAAACGGAGATTTTAGCTTTATTTTCACGCTTGCGAGTGTAAAAATCGACAAAATCCGCTTCAGTTATACACTTTTTCACTTTCCGCGTCGATCTGTTTCAAACGGAGATTTTAGCTTTATTTTCACGCTTGCGAGTGTAAAAATCGACAAAATCCGCTTCAGTTATACACTTTTTCACTTTCCGCGTCGATCTGTTTCAAACAGAGATTTTAGCTTTATTTTCACGCTTGCGAGTGGCGGAAGCGAATTTTTACGATTTTTATCCGCTACCAGCGAGCATGAAAATGGGGCTTTAGGCCCATTTCCAGGGTGACCAAACTTCCTATGTTTCGTATATTTTTAATGCCGTTCTATAAATTCCTTTATTTTCACCCATTGTCCTATAATTACACGGTCTTTTGAAAATGAAACTTCTTTGTACGGGTCATAGAACATCTTATGAAAACACAGCCACTTTCAAACAAAATCTTGAAATGTCCGGGCTTTGTAAATCCGCTAATCCAATAATGCAAGAAAGCAGTATACAAAAAATTATCAATATTCTAGGTGATTCGAGTCAAAGTAAACCGATATATAATAATTACTTCATTATTTTTCCTATATTTCATATAATTCGGCTGTTTATTTTCCTATATTTTGATATAATTTTTCCCATTTTATTTCCGATATTTTAGTATAAATCGCCTCTAAAATTCCCATTTTTCCTATAAAATTTTCACCTTGCAAGTCATCTAGAGACGTTTAATGCCATTAATTCAGGTGGCCGGTTTACAACGCGCGGGAGGGTGGTGGCTAGCCCTTCGTGGCAGCCGACCCACACTTACTATTACCGTTAATCTCAGCAAGTTTTTATCCAAGGGAAAACCGAAGAACTCGGGGAAAAACCCCTTTGACCAGTGAGAAGAGAACTTGCAAAATCAACGCGGAAGAAGTTGGTTCATTTACAAAAGCAAGTAGTCGAGGAACTGAGTTACACCCTTGGAAATGCTAAATCTCTAATCAGATACGTAATCACCTTAGTATAATCAAAGCTACTGACTTGTACACTAACCGTGTTATACACCGATTTTGTTCAAACTCGGGGGATGTTTTTGACAACATAAAATGGAAATTTTCCCATTGAAAATAACATGGGATTTTGACCAATTTCCCAGTGAAAAAAATTAAAAAAATTGATCAAAATGTGATCAATTTTGATTTTTTTCGTCAATTTTTATCATTTTTTTTATAATTTTGGTATTTTAATTTTTTTTTTCAATTTTGTAAAATGTTTCACAGGGGAAATCGGTCAAAATCCCATGTTATTTTCAATGGGAAAATTTCCATTTTATGTTGTCAAAAACATTTTTCGTTGCCATGGCAAAACCGTTGCCCATTGAATAAAATCTCTTTAGGATTTTTCAATTTACATGAAGGTCTACCAATCCCCCGAGTTTGAACAAAATCGGTGTGTAACACCTCGGGTAGTCTAGTCTCCTTGTTAGTGCAGCAAATAGTACTTCCTAGGCCAGATTGTGGACCAAGAATCTAAGGGAACTCACTGTTCAGGCTTTAAAAAGCACGCGTGAATACTGGGAATAGGAAAAAACGCGGATAATTCTACTTCAATGTGGACAAACTTGGCGGCGCTGAAGTCGATTTCCGACGTAGTTTCGTAGAGAAGCTGGTGCGTTCACGTTAAATTTTGACAAAATGGCGCTGTTGTTGTCGGTTAAATGATTGTGCTTAGTAAGTTTTAGAACTTCTTTTGAAATTGGGCCTTTAATTTTGACAAAATGGCGCCGTTGTTGTCGGTTAAATGATTGGGCTTAGTAAGTTTTAGAACTTCTTTTGAAATTGGGCCTTTAAAAGTTTAAATAATGGTAATTAACCATTGTGTTAAGTAAAATTAACCAGTAAGCCGCATATGGCTGAGGTTTCCTAAACTAATTTCATTTCTAAACTTAAAAAATTAATGAACTAAACCTAACATTATCGCACGTACTGTCGCCTAAGCCCCGACTAAACCTCTCGTTGTGATAGTTGAACAGAATTCTTGAGGCGCTTCAAAGCGGCTGACGTACCGCAGTAAGCCTTCCGATTTAGGCCACGCTTACCGTGTCAAAATATCGGGAACTGTGAGTTCCGTTAGATTTTTGGTCCATGGCCAGACCGAAAATCACCCTGTGAAATTGTAAGAGTAACGCCATCTGTCGGGGACTCGTTTTAAAATGTTTTTCACACGATAATTTAAAATCTAAAAAATAGTTTGTTATTTATATTATATTATATATATTATATAATATATTTTATTATATTATATTATATTATATTATATTATATTATATTTTATTTTATTATATTATATTTTATTATATTTTATTATATTATATTTTATTATATTTAATGTTAAATTCAGCTTTTATAAGTTGTATGAATTCAATTAAAAGTGAAACTGAACTCTTCCGTAACTACTTATGCTTTCTCGAAAGCTATTAGTTCTTGCGAACAGTACTAGATGGCGCTTAATTAGTCTGTTATTAAAGTTTCACGAACTAAAAGACGTTATAAGTAAAATAAATAAGTTCCTGCTTTAAGTTAATTTATAGTCCTGGAACCCAAACTCTCCTGATTTCCCGAATTTAGGTTCTATCGAATATTTATTGAAGTGAGTTTCCAAACACACCTCCACGAAGCCAAAACTGAATATAACCTCTATACACATTTTACGAATTAAATATCCCAACTTTCCGACATATTTACTACTTTCGAATTTGAATATTTCATTAACAGCGAATGTAAGACTACATTTCTCAATCCATTTCAGTGAACCGAATCTACGATTTATCTCAAACTAAGCGTTCATTACATAATCATACTTATTTAGGTTACTAAGAACGGATGTCCATAGAAACAAGTGAAACCTGTCAAAAGTCGTGCATTTTCTTGCGGACAATTTTCATTGGTTAGACGCTTTTGCGCCTGCTGCCGTCGGAAGGGGAAAATTCGGAAATTGTCTTCCCCCTTTCCGTAAAACGTTCAGCGTAAAGACTCGCCCAATGGAATTTGTACACAACACTGCGTTTGCGGGTTTAAAGGCTAGCTGCGTTCTCCTTGCGTTTGTTGCTCCTAGATGCTCAAGTATCGTCTCAACATAGTAATTTTCCCGAAGTAAAAATAGATAATTTTTGGTGCTACTAAGGCCAGTCTGAGCATGGATTAAACACTAAAGGATGTTCCACGAGCTCAGATTTCATTGCCGAGTTCGCGTTGGCTCGGTCGTAACGTGTTTCCTCCCCCCGCGCTCAACTCCCCTAGGGGCACCGGATATGATTTTGTAGCGCCATCTCTTATTGTTTTAAAATAATTTTGGAACTTCGTGATTTTCGTCTGCTATTTTAGTAGAAGGTTATAACCACATGGATCAAAACACGCTTCTTTTATCAATCTTCAATTTCGTTTAAAATTACAAATAGTAAATTTATAGTGAAAAGGTTGAAACTGCAAAGCTTCAAATCCTAAAATAAAGATCTGCGGTAAGTATATAAACGAAGTATCATTGCACGCATGTTTGTTTGCCCCTGGATAGGAAACAATTTCCGGTTTGCGGGCTCGCGCTCCTAGGTGGCAAGGTTACAGTGTATTTTTGCGTTTTTTCGCTCGTGGAACATCCTTTAGCGTTTAATCCATGGTCTGAGCATCGTTATTCAAATTGGAACAGTAACGTAATCTGTCGGCCACAGGTTTTAAAATATTCTTTATCGGCACAATAGTTGATAAATAGCCAAATAGTTAGTATATTATGATTAATTAAGTTAAAAATAGCCGAATTACTTATTTAATTTAAATTAAGTATTACGTCGAATTTTTCCGTAACGACCGAGAGTATTAAAGCAAGTGGCGGCTCTATCATTGCCACCTGTATTGTGAAAAGGCCCCTGTTATTAGAGATGGCCATGACTCTATCCGATTCTTCGAAAAACGCGACTTTACTGGAGAGCGTGGTGCCATCTATGTATGGCAAAGGAAGCTAAAATTTAAAATAGCCAAATTATAACGTCGTCAAACAGCCATTGTAGAGTATTATAGTTAGACAACTTATACTCTATTTAGTGGGCTTTAACCTAAATTATATATCCCGTGTAAAAATATTGTTTATAATTGCGATCCAATCAACGTGAGGGGTACCTATATAAGTACCGCCTTTTTGATTTCGACGCTAGCGACATCTATTGAAAAAAGAGCTACTTCACGTCGAGCCACCATTTACTTTGATAATAAAAGTAAGGTAATATATTTTTGTTGCGTAACGTTTATGAAGGTGACCTAAAAACTAAGGTTTATAAATATTACCATTTGTTTTAGTTAAAACATAATATTTATTAAATATAAGTTAATTCATCAACTTCTGGTAACAGTGAGTTAAAAATGGAAAAATGTTGACCCTAATATGTCGGGGGAAATCTGTAATAATTGTCATTGAACTTCGATCTGAAACTATTTAAAGTTTGCTCACTATGAAGCTAACTTTTCTCACCCCTCTATTCCGTCACTCAGGGTGACCAGACGTCCTATATTTCCTATATTTTTAATGCCTTCCTATAAATTCCTTTATTTTCACCTATTTTCCTATATTTCTATAATTTCACGGTCTTTTGAAAGTGAAAGAACTTTTTTGTATGTGTCATAGGAAATCTAGTGAAAACAATGTCAACATCTTGAAATGTACGGGCTTTGCAAATCCGCTTAGTGATCCAATAATGCAAAAAAGCAGTGTACAAAAATAATCAATAGTTCTTTATCGTTTGAATACGACACCTGGTGAAATAAATTCAAACTATTCCGAGAATTATGGGAAATCGCATTTTACCCAGAGTTCTTTGAAATTTTTCCAGAAATATCGTCTGCTTAGGAATAGTTTTTTTTAAATCGTTCCTGCATTATCTTAGTAATTTAAAGGGTTATTTAATGATAATGAAAAAGTTGAATACTTTAAACGCTTTAGTCCCATTCGACCGAAATCCCATTCGACCGAAGACGGTTTTTGAGGTGTCCCATTCGACCGAATTCCGCCGAAACGTGCGGTTTTTATGTGTCCCATTCGACCGAACGCTGCTATATAAATTGGCTTTTGGAATGAGCATTAATTATATTTTTATCTTCACCTAGTCAAGAAAAGTAACTGAACCAAAACTGAAATAGTAAACTTAACCAACTCTAACCTAACCTAACCTAACCTAACCTAACCTAAACATGGATCTTCGATAGTACATACCTTATAAATAAAATACCAAATCACCCCGCCAATTGGGCTACATTTTAAAATTCTTTCGGTCGAATGGGAATAAACGCTTTAAACAGGTAAGCAATTTATTCCTAAACTATTCTTTATAGTTTTCGTACATAAAATTATACAAAATATTAAATTTTTATAGAAAAAGTTGAAATTTGTAGCTAGGCCTAGGTGGTAATGTGAGGAATAGAAATCTCTTATACATATTTCAAACATGGAAAACCAAAACCAGTAAGTTGAATTTACAGTGTAAAAGTGTCTATAGTGGATAGACTCTGGGGTAAATATAGTTACCGTTGCTATTCCTATGTAGTTTTTAATATGACAATGTTTTTATTTGTAGATTAGTGGTTAGTTTTTCGTCAAATAACTGTGATATAGCGAAACCTAACATACCAACTAGAAATTGGACAAAACAAAATTTCCTAAAACCTTCAGTGATCAGGAAATAATAAAATATAAAAACAATCATAAGTCAGGTAAACATTTTACGAAAGGATATAAAATGGCCAGATCAAAGAAACACGCAGCCTACACAGTACCAGGAAGAGCTGGTCAATTTCGGGAATATAGAATTGTTTTCCACTTCTGGTATTCTTTACATCTGCTAATACGCCTGTATCCTTAATTTTTCACGAGCTACAGCATAACCAGCCATTACAAATTTATAAAATCCCATAAACTTTTTTTGCTTTTGAAAACTGTAACTTCTTCTTACGTTGAATGACTTATTAGTTGTTTTGTAAACCTCAAATTGCATCTCAGGATTTATGAATTGTTTACATTTATTCGTTAATTCATTTAAGGTGTCTTTTTTATTTTTTTCAAGGGTTGAAACCTTCTCTTTAAGCTCCTTATTTTTAAATATCAACTGTTTAATCAGAGCATCCTTTTCATTGATAATTGATGAGTAATGGTCTTTTATTATATACGAATGTTCACAGTGGCTGATGGTAAACTCATTCTTCACGCTCATTTGTGGTACTGGTAACGTACTTTTCTCGTTGTTAATAACAACATCTGCTCCTAGCGACGATGTTTCATCCGGAGGAAGAACCAGTTAGTTATAACCGTTCTGTAAATAAAAACACGGTAAAAATGTTATAAATGACAATGGATTTATAAGTTAATTTCCAACCTTTGAAGGCTTTAAAACAATATGTTCAAAAGATTTCCAAGGAAAATCATTGTAATGTTTGACTCCAGCTGGGTTGAAATGGTATCCGCAGATTTTGCTAGTTGCTGAAGGAATCCAGTTTCAAAATTTGCTTTTGAACTTGTGCATGGTTTTAAAATCATGAGGAGCTGATTGAATCCTACTAATCCATTCCTCTTTCAAAGTCTTGTCCCTTGGAAACAAATGAAAGCTAGCTTTACTCTTGTAGCTGTTTTTCCCACAACCGATAACACAACATCTTGTTCCTCCCCTTTTGGGAGTTTCTGAAGAACTGAAAATAATATACTATCATTAAAAATTGAACATTCAATAAAATAAGCGACAATATTTATTATTAATTACCTGTGTTGTCTCTCCATCTCGTTTGAAAATCGTATTTTACACCTAAACTGATTAAGCCTTTCCGATAACTTACGTAGCAGACGATTTATACGGTCCTAGCTAATCAGACGGAAATCGCGAAAATGTTGATACCCATAATACCTAGCGAATCCCCAGTAGAAGGCGCGTTTCAAACGAAAAAGATTTATTTTTCCTGTATTTTCTGATATATTTTTCTATATTTCGCCTATTTCATTTCCTATATTTTAATATTTAGTTTTCTATATTTTCCTATTTAGTTTCCTAAATCTTTCTATTTAGTTTCCTTTATTGTCCTATATTTAGCCTATTTTATTTCCTATATTTTGCTATAAATCGCCTATTTTATTTCCCATATTTTCCTATTTAGTGTACTATATTTTCCTATAATTTGCCTATTTTATTTCCTATATTTTCTTATAATTCGCCTATTTAGTTTCTTATATTTTCCTATAAATCGTCTATTTTATTTCCCAAATATTCCTATAATTCGCCTCTAAAATTCCTATTTTTCGTATAAAATTTTCAAAGCCGGTCCCTGGTTACTCTGCGTCACTGGAACTCTTAAATAAATATACGTGTAAATTGTTCCGGTGACGTCTTCAAAATATCAACTAACGGACAGCGTTTAATCGTTTCTAGTCGCCTCAGTGGCCTATATAAAGCCATCTATTTGACGGCGGAAGAAATGCAATCATTCTCTAACGCGCGATCCCCGGATGGACCTCAACTCATTAAGTATTGACAAGAAGATAGAGGTTAAAGAAAATATTTTTTATCCGCCGCCTCTCCATCCTCCGTCTCCATCCTCCTGTTCCCGGGCTGGGGTTGCCCTTTGAGCGCCTATAAGACCATAATCGTGGCTAGAAGGGATTTATTGGTGAGCTGAAGACCGCCGTCCAATCGATACTGAATTGTTCGTTTCGCTATGGAGGAAAGCGAAGGAGAGCCAACTCTGCCCCTTTGAGCTGGGATGCCGGAGTGTATAGCACTTTATCCTCGCAGCGAGAGGAGCCGGATTCAATCCCAGTTTGCGGCACTGGGTGAAAACTCGGAACCATTCGTTACGCGAGGAGTTTGCTCATTTTTTCCCCACTAGTTAGAGAAGTTTCCACCTGAGTTCCTCGGTTTCCCCTTTCCATAAAAACTTGTTGAGGTTAACTGTAATAGTGAGTGTAGGGAGCAGTTGGTTCGCGTGGCATGAAGGGCTTGCCACCACTCAAAAGTCTGAAGAAATTAATATAGTTGATATTTTACTCTAGAAGTCTTTATAACGTCCTACAGGAATCCATACCTTTACTTGGAATGCTTATCCTGCCGTATGGCGTATGGTAAGATCACTCTGACGGCTTTGGCCCCGCCTACGAGATAAAAAATCCCTCTGCGCGTGCTCCCCTCTAACGTTGTTAAGTAAACACAGTATGGTCAAAAAAACCGTCAGCCACATCGAGACGAAAATCTGCCGTGATAAGCATTCCAAGTAGAGGTATGGATTCCTGCGTCCTAGTATTTAAAGATGTTTATTTCCAACACTGTTCGGTGATAGTTTTCGACTATACGCTTTATTTTTGTAGAAAATCATTATTTCCTACTCTGTTTAGACAGTTCAGTTATCTCCGGTGTGCCGCTAGCGTCTGCTTCGTCGTTTGCTTATAATTTTATAAATTTAATTTATTTCATTTTCGGTTATCAACTTTATTTTGAAATTTATTCCTCCTATAAACTATTTCGACAACCGTTTTCTCTTATTGTAAAATTAATTTTCATTTTTTTACCCAATTTTCTTCCTATATTTTCCTATCTTTCACTGATACATTTCCTATAATTCCTTTAAAGGATTTTAAAACATTCTGTTATCACCCTGGGTTAAAATAACAGCTAATTTGTTCCTATATTTTCAATATCTTATTTTAAACTTCTATAACTAGACTATTTTCTACTTCATTTGTACTTCCATTCCGGTTGTCATCAAGCAAAAACTACAAAAAGCATTTTACTCAAAATTACGTTAGTTATCGAGTCACGCGAAATGAAACCAACATTTTTCAACCGTATTAAAAATCCTGGCTCGATTGGTTAACTATGAAATTCAATTCCATTCAAAAACTATATTCAGTTCATAAATATTTGAAACCAATATTTTTCTGTAATTTCAAAAATTGGTCAATTATTCAATTAAAATTCCTTTTAAACCTTGGTATTTCGATTCCTAAATATTTGAAACCAATATTTTTCTGTAATTTCAAAAATTGGTCAATTATTCAATTAAAATTCCTTTAAACCTTGGTATTTCGATTCCTAAATATTTGAAACCAATATTTTTCTGTAATTTCAACAGAAATTATTTATATTTTCTTTTTTTATGCATAAGTTTCTTATAAATCCCCTTCATATTTTATTAAACCAAATTAACTTTAAAACCAGGTGTTTTTTGTTCATAAATAATAAAAACCTATATTTTTCTGTAATTTGAAAAATCGGTCAGTTATTATATTAAATTATTTTTAAATCTTCGAATTTTTGATTCATAAATAATTTCAAATAAAAAAATATCCCACAAATCAACTAAAACAATTATCCTATAAAAAGTATAGATCATTCCCGCGGTCACTTTGAAATAATTGTAGACAAAGCTACTAGCCTCTTTTATAGAAATGAGTAGTGTTGGCTCTCCTTATATTTCCTCGATTGTTCTCTCTTCGGCGCTGCAGTTAGAGAGAAGTCGGCTCCACCGCAACTCTGCCTTTCTCGTCTGGCGTCGCTGCGGGCTTAATTTAAAGCCAGTCTCCAATCCAATGCTATATATATGTAGACGCGCAGTTTGGTTCCCTCGTCCCCTATCTGGGCCGTTTATCGCGTGTTTTATATACGAGCCAGGAATTCTCTGATTTATGACGCTTAAGTCCCGATCCTCTGTTGCCCCGCAAATCAAATAGGCGAATTTCAATTTCATATTGTCGCCTCATTTGACCTATTTTTCACCTACGATGTCTATGTTCCTTAGACCAGAGCGAGGATAGTCCGTGGTAGTTCCATTTTTAAAATTTAAATTTTTCAGAAAATGGTTATCTCTTTGAAATCACGTATTTATATTTCAATGTTTAATGAGAATGTACGAAAGTAGGTTCTCAATTCAGAGAAACTGCAATTAAATTTTATTATTAATTAATAATTCAATTTAATAATGATGAATTTATACTATTGTTTACGTTACCGCCGCACTTAAATTATTTATCAATTTTTCAAGGAAAACCGGCATAAAACCTTCAAGAAAAAGTCAATCTGGTTTCAGAAGTTGGTGAAGAACAAATATTTACTTAAATTGGAAAATTATCGTTCGTTACCATGATTTAGATTAATAAATTGTTGAAACTTAGGAATAGATATCGCAATCTCCGAAGTTGTAAGTTGTGCGATATTTGACTTAAGCCAATTATACAGATTTAACCGATAGCGATATTTTTACCGATATTTAACCGATAGCTAAATTTTACTGATATTTAACCGATAGCGAAATTTTACTGATTATTAACCGATAGCGATATTTTACCGATATTTAACTGATAGCGACATTTTACTGATATTTAACCGATAGCGACATTTTACTGATATTTAACCGATAGCGACATTTTACTGATATTTAACCGATAGCGATATTTTACCGATATTTAACCGATAGCGACATTTTACCGAGATTTACCGATATTTAACCGATAGCGACATTTTACCGAGATTTACCGATATTTAACCGATAGCGACATTTTACCGATATTTAACCGATAGCGACATTTTACCGATATTTAACCGATAGCGACATTTTACCGATATTTAACCGATAGCGAGATTTTACCGATATTAAACCGATAGCGACATTTTACCGATATTTAACCGATAGCGAGATTTTACCGAGATTTAACAGATAGCGAGATTTTACCGAGATTTAACCGATAGCGACATTTTACCGATATTTAACCGATAGCGACATTTTACCGATATTTAACCGATAGCGACATTTTACCGATATTTAACCGATAGCGACATTTTACCGATATTTAACAGATAGCGATATTTACCGATATTTAACCGATAGCGACATTTTACCGATATTTAACCGATAGCGAGATTTTACCGATATTTAACCGATAGCGATATTTAACGATATTTAACCGATAAAATGGAAGTTAAGTTTGGGAATTACCGTTCCACCTCCTTTTAAATGAAAAGGATGGTAGGTTGGCTAAGTAAATTGACACGTATTTATATTAAAAAAAAACATTTGAAAAAAGATGGATGTTGATTTAACACTAAAAAAGTCTGAAAATCTTGGAGCTCTCTACAAATATTTCTAGTCTCTTAAAAATTTCATAGTTAGTGGGGTGGCGGAATGACTAGCACTTTCGCGTCGCAGCAAGACGAGCCGGGTTCGATCCCAGCTTGAGACACTGGGTGAAAACACAGAACGCGTTGAGTTTGCAAGTTCTCTTCTCACTGGTTAAAGGGGTTTTCCCTCGAGCTCTTCGGTTTCCAATTTTAATAAAAACTTGTAGAGCTTAACGTTAATAGTGAGTGCAGGGAGCTGTTGGCTCTCGTGGCATGAAGGGCTTGCCACCACCCTCCTACGCATTGTAACCCGGCCACCTGAATTAAAGGCATTAAAAGTCGCAAGATGACTTGGGCGTAGGGTGGTGCTTAGGGTATTAGCCTAGCTGATAATTATTACTATTTTAATTATTATTATTAGTACAAATGGATTGCATTACGAAAACTATCTACCACTGGAAAATCTGCTTTACATAATAAACAATTTATATAATCTACCCTGTAATTCCCATCAGGAGTTTATCGAAATTGCAATATTCAACTTGTGGGTAAAACTTAAAGGTCACTTATAAAATGTTTTGAACTCTATAGTCGTTCTGACGGGTTTAGTTTCGCCTTTATACGATAGGTGGCGACGTAGTAATGAGTGGATTTTGTTATTAACATTTTTAACTGGGACCATAGCTCACAGGAATACCAGCAAAAATTATCTTCGAACGTTACAATTTACGCGAGTCTTGGCACATTTTATTCCATTTTTGTCTGACTAGACATTATTTACCTTTGATAATTTACCTTCCGTAGAACCTAAAATTCAGCCGCGGCTGTAACTGTCATTGTCGCGATTGATCAAGTTATTTGGGCCTATTATTTCTTTGAAGGCTGGGTTGGGGCATCAGTTATATAACTCATTACCGGCGCAACGAAGTATGGCTCGAAGATAGTCCGTCCGCTGTTCGTAAATCAAGACGAAGGCGTTTGCTTTGTGGCCGAAGTTCTCCGTGGCCAGTTGCGCGCGAAAGATGTATCGGAGCCGCTATAAATAGCGCGGCCCATTGCACGCCTGTGCATTTATAGCCTCCATTATTGAAGCCGCGAAAATGTCATTCTTTATCTATAGAATGCCATTTCCTAGACCCCAAATACAGGGTGTTGCGCCCCCATCACATTAATTCACTGAGAATATTTATTAGAGAGTAGGTGGGGTGGCGGAGGATCCCGGTTTGATTCCAGCTTCAGCGCTGTCATATATCCTATAATTAATAATTTCCCAAAATTTGGAAATGGTGCTATAAAATCCTATAGTTCAATTTGTTATCCTATATTTCATATAATTTACCCTGGTAATTTACCCGGTAAATTACCCTGGTAACAGTAATTTACAATTTTCTCAGGTAAATTACGAAAATGGTAATTACCCTGGTAATTACCAGGGTAATTTACTGTGGTAAATTACCATGGTATTCGTGTTTCACTGTTTCTCAATTTTCTTTGATCTTTCGGGTTAAAATGTACCTAAAATACGTCGCGCAAGATTACAAAACTCAAAACCTAACGTTATTCGCGTTTTAGTGTATTTTTGCATTGTTTAATAATGTAATTTCACTCCAGCAAACACTAGATCATAGGCGTAAACCGCGTAACGCTCTAACTCGAAGAGCTAGGCACCGCTGCGCCACCTAGATCCGTTTTGGTTGCGAATTTCCAAGCAGTCGAAGGTCGTGTTAGAATAGTTTGATACGTTTAATAGGAAGAATACTTATGTCTAGCCCTGTTTATGCCGGTTCAATTAACGATCGATGAATCTGACGAGGATGAAAACGATAGTGAGTACCCTGAGGAATATGATGATACTGATAATGCATCTCAAAATGAAGATAATTGAACATTTTTGGGCATTCATAACCTATTGTGGTAATTTATAAAATGTATAATACCCAACAAAAGCGTTTCTTATTTGTATACCTTGTTTTAACCGTAAAAAAAAACATTTTTTTTAAATAAAATTACCGCGTAATTTACTGATTTCCTAAATTACGGTAATTTAAGAACTCTACTTTTGACGGGTTGCGTTCTCCTTGTGTGGGGTGCTGTGTTGGTTGCTCCTAGGTCAAATATAGAAATTGTGCTTTAGTAATAATAATAATCAGCTAGTCTAGTACGCAAGACACCACTTTAGGCCTAAGTCATCAAGCGACATTTAAAGCCATTAATTCAGATTGCTGGGTTACCATGCGTAGGAGGGGTGGTTTCAAGCCCTTCATGCCGCCTAGGAGTAAAAGGCAGCTAGCCTTTAAACACGCTAACGCAGTGTTGTGTACAAATTTCATTGGACGAGCTTTTACTCTGCACGTTTTATGGGCGGGGGGGGGGAAGACAATTTCCGAATTTTCCCCTTCCGACGGCAGCAGGCGCTAAAGCGTCTAGTGGCTCTAGCCAATCAAAATTGTACACAAGAAAATAGAAGACTTTTGACGGTCGCATTCTCCTTGTGTGAGATCTGTAGTGTTTGTGCTCCTAGATGCCACCAGCTAAGTTTAGCAGCCTTTTTTTATTTAATTCATACTCCCTTTAAGCCATCGACCACATTATCACCCACTAGATACACCCTGTATAGATTTAGTCTCCTTTCTTAGCCCAGTCCTGATTAACGGTTATTTTATTCATAATTTCTGGGAGTACTTCGCCTATTAAAAAATTGGCCCGGAATAAATTATAATCTTCGCTGAATTCGCATCCGTCCGGTGCAACTTCTCTTCTTTCTTCTCAACGCCTTGTAGTAGGCTCCTTTTAGATAAGGTCAGGAATTTTGCGGTCCCCTAAACTAAAACCAAAAAAGATATCGTAATTGAGTTTTTTGTCTTATACGCTGTAGCTGTTACAAAGTCCAAAGAGGATAATTTTGTACGGGTTCTTTCGGGTTTTTTATTCCGCATCACATTATCCATATTTTCTATAGAAAATCTTTTTTCTGGTTTAGGGCGAAGGGTAAGTTTTCTTTATTTAATCAACTAGCCGCCGACTGAGTATCGAGAATTTCTAATGGGCGTTTTATGGATTATACATTTACTCTTTCATAGTTTGCAGCTTCGATTAATTAAGTCGGCGTACGAATATATTTATAACGATGGTGAATATTCCAAAGGGACCATCTTGACGGCCGTTGATCCAATTTGTTGAAAATTAAACAAATTTGTCTTAATTTTCTAAACTTATAGACGAATTAAAAAGGTAAGATTGAATGCCAAATCCTTTATTTTCCTATAATTCTGAAATGGTCCTATGAAATCCTTTAACTCCATTTTGTATCCTATATTTCCTTTATTTTTGGCATATTCGGTTAAAACTACTCAACTAATAAATTTTAAAAATATTAACATTGAAATCACGATGGAGTTTTGAAACTTGCTTATTTCCATATTTCAAACCTATACATCTCCTTTTTCTGAGTAATATAATCCCATAATTACCCTATAATTTCGTAATTTCTATCCTATAAGTCCAATATATTATGGTTAGCGCATTCTCCTCGCAGCAAGAGGAGCCAGGTTCGATCCCAGCTAGTGGCACTGGGTGAAAACTCGGAACTACTCCTTCTGCCCTGAGTTTGCTAGTTCTCTCTCCACTGGTTAAAGTGGTTTTCCCTTTCCATAAAAAATTGTAGAGGTTAACGGTAATAGTGAGTGTAGGGAGCTGTTGGCTCGCGTGGCATGAAGGGTTTGCCACCACCCTCCTACGCGTTGTAAACTGGCCACCTGAATTAATGGTTTTAAAAGTTGCTTGATGACTTAGCCTAGCTGATTATTAGCCCTGAAATATGGATGATTGTATATTTTTCGGTACATTTCCTGGAAATATTTTTCTTTAAGACTTTGACCTATTTGACCCATTCCATTGATAACTGTATTTAAAACCTCTTAAAAGGTCAGGGAAAACAGGGAATTTGAATCTCAAAATATTGTGACCACCCTGATATAATAACATTTTTCACACAAATATTTATTTATTTATCTTTGAAAATTACTAAACGTGTCATAACCAATCGGCAGAGTTAACCATTGTAACTAACCGGTTAAGTATTTATTCCGTTAGCGTTGTTCTATTCTTAATAAGTTCCGAAAATTGCGTATCTTGCGCAATAAGGCGGCGTCCAATGTAACTAAATGCACCGCAACCACTCTATCGAAATCACTCGTATACGGTCACTTCGATTAATCGATCTTTACATTAGTAGCGGTGTTAGATATTCGATTAAATTCCAATCGATTTTAACGATTTCCCTATACGAGAGGGCAGGGGGAGGTGTATAGAGTGTTGTGTTCTAAAATAGCGTGATTCCGCCATCAACTCTTTTTTTGCCTGTTTTCCTACATCCATTGTTGTAAGGCCTCGTAACTTTAACACATAAAATAGAATACGTTTGGCGCCCTGTTAACCATTAAGCGTTTTACCGAAAGAATAGCAAGGCTCCTTTTTATAGCAAACCCTAGTCTACATAAAAAGAATTGTTTTCCCAGATTGCCCCGACCTCCCCCCCACTCGCCCGCTATTGTTTCCCCGGCACCCCCCTCCCCTTGGGGTTAAAACCATCCCCCGCCCCACCTTTTCAGCGGGGGTTTTCGGCAGGGGGGGCGTGAATGGCCGTCGGCGCCTATCCCCCCCACCCACCACGGATTTATTTTATTGTTTAGGGAGCTTTTATAAATTGGCCTTTACGGCCAGGGGTCGCCTTATGCCTTAAGTGACGCTGCTTCCAGCCATTCCTAACCCTCGCGGCGTACAGGTTGTTCTGGTGGTCTCTGCCATCTATCGCCTTTTTCGAACTTTAAAGTATTGTGCGTGGAAGGAAAATCAAGATTTTTTGAGGTTTTCATAATAATTTCTTTGAAATTAATTTTTATACTTTATTTGCAAATTAATTTTATACTTAATTTGCAAATTCATTTTATACTTAATTTGCAAATTCATTTTATACTTAATTTGCAAATTCATTTTTATACTTAATTTGCAAATTCATTTTATACTTTATTTGCAAATAATTCATTTTATAATTTGCAAATAATTCATTTTATACTTTATTTGCAAATTTATTTTTATACTTTATTTGCAAATTTATTTTTATACTTTATTTGCAAATTTATTTTTATACTTTATTTGCAAATTCATTTTATACTTAATTTGCAAATTCATTTTTATACTTTATTTGCAAATTCATTTTTATACTTTATTTGCAAATTCATTTTTATACTTTATTTGCAAATTCATTTTTATACTTTATTTGCAAATTCATTTTATACTTTATTTGCAAATTCATTTTATACTTTATTTGCAAATTCATTTTATACTTTATTTGCAAATTTATTTTTATACTTTATTTGCAAATTCATTTTATACTTAATTTGCAAATTCATTTTTATACTTTATTTGCAAATTCATTTTTATACTTTATTTGCAAATTCATTTTTATACTTTATTTGCAAATTCATTTTTATACTTTATTTGCAAATTCATTTTTATACTTTATTTGCAAATTCATTTTATACTTTATTTGCAAATTTATTTTTATACTTTATTTGCAAATTCATTTTATACTTAATTTGCAAATTCATTTTTATACTTTATTTGCAAATTCATTTTTATACTTTATTTGCAAATTCATTTTTATACTTTATTTGCAAATTCATTTTTATACTTTATTTGCAAATTCATTTTTATACTTTATTTGCAAATTCATTTTTATACTTTATTTGCAAATTCATTTTTATACTTTATTTGCAAATTTATTTTTATACTTTATTTGCAAATTTATTTTTATACTTTATTTGCAAATTCATTTTATACTTAATTTGCAAATTCATTTTTATACTTTATTTGCAAATTCATTTTTATACTTTATTTTCAAATTCATTTTTATACTTCCTTTGCAAATTCAGGCTCGTACTTCCTTTGCAAATTCAGGCTCGTACTTCCTTTGCAAATTCAGACTCGTACTTCCTTTGCAAATTCAGACTCGTACTTCCTTTGCAAATTCAGACTCGTACTTCCTTTGCAAATTCAGACTCGTACTTCCTTTGCAAATTCAGACTCGTACTTCCTTTGCAAATTCATATTCGTATTTTCTTTGCGAATTCAGTAAATAGCAAAATTTAAAAAAGG
The DNA here is from genome assembly GCF_980474605.1 of Leiobunum rupestre. Lineage (NCBI taxonomy): Eukaryota > Metazoa > Arthropoda > Arachnida > Opiliones > Sclerosomatidae > Leiobunum > Leiobunum rupestre. Next base: position 31,025,938 of record NC_143392.1, read on the forward strand.
TGCTTTAATTAATGTTGTTAAAAATAATACTTTTATTGTTAAAGCGAGGTACCGTAAATTACAAATTATAATGCTAAGGCAATTTGGCGTGGACGGTCTAATCGAAATAATTACTCGTATCAGAAGTATATTATAAATAGTACAATAGAAGTACCTATCTTCCGTTACTGCTAATGCTATTGTGACTTACTAAAGCTATTACATCAGGAATATATAGTTTATCATTATGCCATACTAATTTTAAAATTTTCGAACTTTAGGTGAAGTAATATTTTTCGCCGTACGGTGCGCACATCCACTGTTTTTCGTGAAATTCGCGTCCGTTGAAAACTGCCTTGAACTTGCGAAGGTGCACGTTTCATTTTTACGCCCTAGGTGGTTACTTATAACGTAAGAAGAAGAAGAATCCAATTGTCTCTTCTCTGATTAAACCATCCATCTTCTAAACCTACATTAGACAACAAGAACCTATATAGGTTACTGAGAACGTACTAGTTCATCCTTTAGGCCCGGCCGCAAACTGAAACGTAATTTTTTCAAACGTTTTACTTCAACTTTTGACGAATGTGTACAATTAATTACAGAAAAGTTAATTTAGCTCGATGAATAAAAGATTTAATTAATTTATATAATCATAAATTATCATGTACAGAAATATTATTTTAAAACAAGTTTGGCTTTACAGTTTCAATGTGGTTTCGATTTTTAGTGTTGTGTGCCCAATTTTTATACCCGTTAATAACAAATTTAATTAATACTTAATTAATTAGAAACAATTTAGACATTTAATTAATTTTGAAAATATTTTCGTGGTTTTTCAATTTCTCTGAAAAGCTCATACGGTGTTCTTTGACCTATTTGTGTAATTTGTTGGTCTAAAAATAGCAGAAGTTTTTATTATTACAAATAAAAACCGTAAAAACAAACTGGCCACTCCATAAAGTGTATTTGCATACTGGTGGCATTATTTTCCCTTTCGTGTAAACAGCGTTCACGCCCTCGAAAGTGTTTACATTTTATCAATCATAATACGTAGCAATATAGATACTGCTCGGTCAGAAATACGTCAGTTGATTTCACCCTCAATATTTTCGACCTGACTATAATAATCGCTCGCCATTTGTTAAATGAAATTCAGCTTAAAAACTTTGTAATTTCACTTCATAAATATCAAACGATTTTTCCCCCAAAAATCATTGATTTAAATCATCTATTTACTTGTATGTATTTATTAAAATGTACAGTCGTTACTGTTGAAAAACAAATTCAGAAAGTAATTACAATTACTAATTCAATCTAATTCGAATTAATTTCATTTTTGGTTTCTCAATACCAAACCATCCAAAATTTAAATACACTATCTGAGGAAAAAACACATAAAATGTAAATAAAGCAGGGTTTAAAAAAACCCGGGTTTTTTTAAAAACACCCAGCCCATTGGGCTTTTTTGGGTTTTATTGGGTTTTATTGGGTTTTTTTGGGTTTTTTAGGGTTTTTTACCTAAAATGATACCCTAAATCGATGATTTACTTCATTTTCATTTTTTATTTTCAATTTAGCACTACTTATTTATCGCTCTTATTCTTATCTTTCGTAGACGTAAAGTATCGTCTGCTCCATGTTCTGCTAAATATTTATTGAAAGTTGCAGAAGTTTAAAACTTACTGTTTAGTTAACACTGTTAACTTGCTACTGTTAGATTAGTGTTTACCAAAACACTGGTAATGTATTTTGTGTAAATACGTTTTATAAAAAAGCAATATTTTTGTATTATTATAGAATTTAAAGAATTAAAGTTTAATTTTTTAAATTCTTTAATATAGTTTAATATAGTTTAATTATTAAACAATAAATTTAAACTTTTTTCGTCATTTTTGAAACTATTTAAGGTGGGTTTTTTTTTAAGTGGGCTTTATTGTGGGTTTTTTAAGGTGGGTCCAACCCAAAATAACCCGTGGGTTTTTTTGGGTGGGTTTTATAAATTCGAACCCTGAAATAAAGCAACTTAAGGCATTCCATATTTGACAAAATTTCACTCGAGGGCTAACGATTTGGTTAGTTCAATGGGATTATCCGTATATTTTGATGTCGTCTGCTGTACTATTGCCGGTATTATTTTTAGAAATTAGATTTAAACCCCGTCAATAATAATTATTTCTGCTATTTTAGTAACAGCAATGTCATACTTTGAATCAACGGTTTCAAAGTTCCCGCGACAGTAACGTTAACTAATAGCTCAATTTAATTGGTTGAATTATATGTAGTATACAAATTGTAAACTAGGGTAACCATTCTTCCTTTATTTTAAAATATTTCCTATATATTCAATGTGTTCTTATAACTTCCTATAAGTACACTATTTTCCTATATTTGTGGAAATTTTCGTGCTTAACTGTAGAAATTATGTTTTGATATCAAAATCTACAAAGTTAGAAATAATTTTATAACTATTAGAAATCTTGCCTCGCTCAACCAATTTTTAAACCAAATTCCCTTTAAAAATCCGGATTTTATGTCATAAGTACTTTAATGGAATTTAACCAATATTTTCCATTAATTTCGATGGCATTAATTCAATATTTTTCCTGTAATTTTATAGGCATTATAATCCATTATTTTCCTTGTAATTTTAATGGAATTTATTCAATATTTTTCTGGTTATTTTAGTGGAATTTATCTATTATTTTCCTCTAATTTTAATGACATTAATACATTATTTTCCTGTAATTTTAATGGCATTAATCCATTATTTTCCTGTAATTTTAATGGCATTAATCCATTATTTTCCTGTAATTTTAATGGCATTAATCCATTATTTTCCTGTAATGTTAATGGCATTAATCCATTATTTTCCTGTAATTTTAATGGCATTAATCCATTATTTTCCTGTAATTTTAATGGCATTAATCCATTATTTTCCTGTAATTTTAATGGCATTAATCCATTATTTTCCATTAATTTCAATGGCATTAATTCAATATTTTTCCTGTTATTTTAGTGGTATTAATCCATTATTTTCCTTGTAATTTTAATGGAATTTATTCAATATTTTTATTGTTATGTTAGTGGAATTTATACAATATTTTCAAGTAATTTTAATGGCATTAATCCATTATTTTCCTGTAATTTTAATGGCATTAATCCTATATTTTTCTTGTTATTTTAATGGCATTAATCCTATATTTTTCTTGTTATTTTAATGGAATTTATCCAATATTTTCCTTGTAATTTTAATGGCATTAATCCATTATTTTCCTTGTTATTTTAATGGAATTTATCCTTTATTTTTTCGTAATTTTAATGAAATTTATCCTACACTAACTTGTAATTTTAATTCAATGCCAATTAGTTGGTCAAATTTGTTCGTCAAATTAATTAACCTTCATAAATTGTACAGTCTAAACACCCCTTAAATATTTCTAAAAATAGGAACCCAACACCGTGTATAAGTTATCTATTTGCGCGTGCGGCTCGCGTCGGCGATGGAGTGTTCAATGACGGTATTGTACAACTGGTACATCCCGGTCGCTCAGGGAGGCGCCGCTTCCTTTAAGCAGCCGACCTTTTTCGCGAGTGGCGCGAGCCGCCATTCCAATTGTCTGTTGACCAAATTTAAGGCCATTTATCTGCGCGAAAGCATTCCGGCCGTTTTCAATGATGGTTGCCCAGGCTGCAGCCCATCTCCACTGCTGCTCCCTTTACGCCGCTTTGCCTCCTTGCACCCATGTGCGCCTAGAATGGATTTATTTCTTCTGAGGGAGACGATTTTTAAGGTTGTTCTTAAAGAGCTAGGAGCAACAAACTCATGGAGAACGCAGTTAGCCTTTAAACATGCTAACGCAGTGTTGTGTACAAATTTCATTGAACGAGCCTTTACGCTGAACGTTTTACGGGCGGGGGGCAAGATAATTTCCGAATTTTCCCCTAAAGCGTCTAACCAATGAAAATAGTACGCAAGAAAAGGCACGACTTTTGACCGGTTGCGTTCTCCTGGTGTGGGCAGTGGCGTAGCTGATGGTCCGCAGGGTCCGCGGCGCGGGTAGGGGGCACTCTCCATTAAAATTGAAAGGGGGGCATAGAGATTTTTGGCGGGGGGCTCTGAGTTCTCAGCTACGCCACTGGGTGTGGGGTGCTGTGTTTGTTGCTCCTAGTTAAAGAGTAAGTTGCAAATTGTTCGTTACCAAACTTACCAGGAATCCATACCTCTACTCGGAGTGCTTATCGCTGTAGATTTTCGTCTCGATGTGGCTGACGGTTTTTTTTTGACGTCACTATGTTAACTTAACAAACAACAGCGTGAGAGGGGAGCGCGCGTAGAGGGGGTTTTTTATCTCGTAGGCGTGGCCAAAGCCGTCAGAGTGATCTTAACATACGCGATAAGCCAGGATAAGCATTCCAAGTAGAGATGCATGGATTCTTGTCGTTTCGACGTAATTTTGTTATTAAACGAAGCGCTTACGTTTAAAGTACCCAAATATAAAGTTTCGTTGCTTTCAGTTTCGTAGTTGATTAGAAGTAATTAGTAGAACGCCAAAACAATTTGGATTTTAGCGTGGTGATTGACGTCATTGAATACACGTTATTTCTCACTGGCCACTATCCGCAACATAGAGTTTAGAATTTGATACAAAATATAAATGTTACTGATTCTGTGGTCAAATCCGGAAAATTTCCTATAGCATTATGGAATTCTACTACTGAATTTTGTACGTGGGGGCTTACATGGTTTTGATCCTTTAGAGCGCGCGCTAAATTGGCATCGCCAAATTATCCAGCAAGGATATTACAAGAATGATCTTGGTAGGATAGTGGGGACTATATATTCAACCAGATGCCGTGGGAAAAATTCAGACTGAGATAAAATTTCATTTCATTTTAATATTAAATAAACATATTGACGGTATTTCATTCACATTAAATATAAATAAATACATTCTTGTTCTGTAAGTCAGGGTTTTCGTTTTAAGTCATCCAATCATTAATTTTTTCAGTTATTATCTTTTAAATTTTTTTATGAAAATATACAAATTCGCCTTAAATCACCGATTTTAATCAATTCAAATGTGTTTGTTTCAAATATGATCTAAAATTATATTTTATATTTCAATAGTACTATACGAAAATGTACAAATTTTATTTCAAATTACCTATTATATTTTAATGTATTTATTGAAATATACAAATTAATTTTTAAATCTTAGCACATCTAGTTACGAGTAGTTTAATTTAAGTCTAACTTTATGGGTTATGCTTTGATGTACGCGAATTATCAATCTAGGGAAAAAGAGGTCCCAGTTAAATATCACAATGTTTTTTAATACAGGAAAATAATTCAAATACCAAAACAAATATGGCTAAGCTAAAATAATAAATATTACTTGCTTCTTCCATGCTTAAAATAAATTTAATCTTGAATTATATAACCTATAGAAGCAAAGTATCCATAAATTAATCTTGAAAGGTAAATTAATTAAAGCTTAGAAATTCTTATTCGACTGGTGCTAAAGAGTTCGTACCATAATCACAGACCACCTACTGCAAGAAGGACTTGCATCAACCTCGAAACAAATTGTTTTAAAAGTGATGCGGCTTTTTTTTTACAGCAAACAGAAAATAGCGCTTGAAAATGCTTTATTTGACAAAAATAAAAAAAATACTCTCGTGTTACTCCTTGTACCTTTAAAACTGCCTCTACTTGCCGTGAGATGGCGCACTCTTTAAAAAGTCGCATCACATTCGAGACATAAACAAATTAAAATTCTTACAAGCGATACAAGTCCATCTTGGGGTAGGTGGTCTGTGCCTTAATTAACCTTTGAAGAAACCTTAGAGAGCGGCAAACGAAATAACAAGGTGTAGCCATCTTTGGCAACGACTAGTTTTCATCCGCGTACGTCACAGCGAAATACCTAAGCAAACTATTTAATTTTTTATTTAACCATAATCTCATGCCTACGAGAAAAAATAATCATGGAAATTTACATAAAAAAATTGGGCGTTTTCGGTCGAGTTTCATTAGTCTTTGCAACGGAAGAAAAAGATCTGCTAATCTAAATCTACACCCTAATAAGATAACAACGACTATATAATTTGGACCGACAATTCTTTATTTTTTATTCAAATTAGCATAGTGATTTTTATCGCGAACTTGAATGAACCGTATTTATTTATTTATGACAGTGTAGTTTATCAATAATAAAGGAAGCCTTAGTTACGTTTAAATATTGAAATATAAATGATTTACTTTATTTAATCATTGACGAAAGGTAAATTATTCTAATAATAAACCTAAATTATTTAACGTAATTGCACTTATACTAATCAAGCACTTTAATATGCATAGTATACAGGGTGTTTCAAAAGTTATGGAAAATATTTGAGAAGTTGTAGAGGGTGAGTTGAGAAGTAGGCCTGTTTTTTCCCCATTTCCTACGATGAGTTAAAAGAGCGCCAGAGAGCTTCAAAGTGTGGTCTACTAGCCCCTGAAAGTAGGCTGCAACAAGCGCAAAACCAAACAGCAGGGAAACGCGAACCTTAAGGTTTGGGTTCGTGTGATAGGTAAAAAAGGACTTGGTAAACAAATCGAGGTAACCAGCATAAAAAAGTAAACTTAAACAGCATTTAAAGTCCCTGCTGCTTGGTTTTGCGCTTGTTGCAGCCTACTTCCAGGTGCTAGTAGGCCACACTTTGAAGCTCTCTAGCGCTCTATTAACTCATCGTAGGAAAATGGGGAAAAACAGGCATACTTCTCAACTCACTCCCTACAACTCCTTCAAATTTTTTCATAATTTTTTGAAACACCCTGTATATATAAAAGGAACGAGAATTGTTGGGGCTTCGAAGAAATATTCGTAATTAAGAAGATAACCGTTCTTGTGGACAAGACAGCACCCCATCCGTTAGATCTTCTTACAGTAAACAATTGCGATAGTCCTTTTTCTCGCGTATTTATAGACTGCGGGGAAATATTTTCATTTGGCGTATTGCTTACATTTTAGGGCCCTCCTGATGCCGACTAAATACCAAATACTTTATTTTGATGAGGTTTTATTGATCTGCCAAACGCCTCTATCTCCTTCTCACTCGGCGCTAAGACTTCTCGGAAATCCCGCTAGTCTTTCGCGTGGCGCCGTAGTCGCCTCCTAAGCGACGCTGATAGGCTGAGAGGTCTGAGCTGGATAAGTAGGCGAAGGATCTCCGCTCGCGGGCGCGCCGGAGTCTGCCACAAAATCGAAGCGAGATTTCCCGTCTCGGCCTGGCTAGTTGTAGAGCGCCGCTTGGCTAGTTGTAGAGCCGCGACCGACCGGAAGGTTTTCCTTTTGAACGTCTCGCTCGTTCTCAGACGCTTCCAGCCGCTGTGATAGAGTCGTCAGGAGCAGCCGAACTCTTCAAATATTCTCATCAACGATTTTGCTCATTGGAATTTCTTTTTCGGTGAGTTATTTTATTATATCGTTTACGTTTATTTGAAATAATATAATTATTTAAAAAATCAAATAAATTAGGAGCCGATTTCACTGTCGACTTCTATAGTTAAATCTAGGTATTGTTTCGACTATGGTTAGTTGATTAAAGTAAATTTTTGGCCCCGTGTGGGTACTCTCAATATTTTTTAAACCGTGTTGCCAAATCTTTCTTATGAGGCTTAAGAACTATTTAAAGCTGAAAATAATTTTACGTTTTCCAAATTTGGATACACATATCCAATTTCCAAAATTTGGATCCAAACATTCAGTTCAATTTTGATCAAATTGGAATAAAATTTGGATCCAATAAAAAAGTAGAATTTAATACGTTGTAATTGGGTCAAATAAAACCATTTTGAAATGTGATCAGAGTCGAATTGGCATCCCAATTGAGCACAGAATTTTGGAATTTGATCCACAATTTTCGTAAGGGTTGAATAGATGCTCTTGCGTATTTGTAGTTATATTAATGGATTCGGTTCTCAACGGAAAATATTTATATCGCCTCGTGTCGCAATTAGGAACATCGCCGAAGAATATAACTTAATTAGAAGGTAGGAAATAATATTTATTGACGGATTTCATCGATTCTAAAACGTACAAGGCTTTCGTTAGACTTATATTGTAACTTCCCCGAAGAAAAAGAGTAAGAAATCTAAAGATTTTAACCTGAACCGCAAATACGAATCTTATTTTTTTAATCTGATTAGTAAAATTTAAATCCTTAATGTCTAGCTACGCCCTGATTGGACCTTAGAAAATATAGAAGGCAAATAGTAACTGGGCGTGTAACTTCCGGTAATGTTATGACTTGAAATAAAAATTAACCGGAAATAGCCCACTTAAACCCTAACCTTTAAAATCTCAATATACATTTTAAAACCTTGTTAAAGATAGAGATACTATTCCTCTTGAATATTTTCTACGATTCGATAAAGCGATGAATCAATGTAGTTACAGACACTAACACATTGTAGAACAACACGAGTATGTGAACACAAACGATATTGTGTGGCCAAGTTTTGAAGAACTGCCGGGTTTTATTTTATAATCGACGATTAGCTTCAATATGTAAGTCTAACACTCAGGTCACCAATATATATATATATATATATATATATATATATATATATATATATATATATTCTCACAATACTTTAATTCACTTAAGTCTGTTTTTTTATTCCGATTTGCGAAATTCATCGTTGAAGAATGGACACTCAATTTATTAATATTGAATGTAGTTTTAATATTTAAATAACGACCGTTGTTTTGGCTCTGCTGTTATTCCGTCGGCTACCCCCTTTTACTACCCCCCTCCTTTTTTTTACCCTTTATCGCCGCCAGGGGTCGTAAAACATTCGAGTAACTCTTCCGGAGAATGTTGGGGAAGCAGAAAAACATTAAAAATTCAATTAAATTTACAGACTAGGAACACCGTCTTATGTAGCCTTTTAGATATTTTTTTATTAACTTTGTTATATAGTTACATGTTTTTAATAGACAGTTTAAGCTGCACTCGTAGTGGCAACGGGAACGTGTAGGCTGTCTCGCGCTGTTCGACTAACACTTAAAAGTGTGGATGTTCGCGATCAAACACGTTGAGCTTCAACTTTTAATTGCCTCGGAATATTAATGGTATTTAATTTTTAATTTTAATATTAATGTATAAAATATAAATGTATATATATTTTTAAATTTTTAAATATAAATATATTTTTATAATATTAAATATATTTTTATAATATTAAATATATTTTTATAATATTAAATATATTTTTATAATATTAAATATATTTTTATAATATTAAATATATTTTTATAATATTAAATATATTTTTATAATATTAAATATATTTTTATAATATTAAATATATTTTTATAATATTAAATATATTTTTATAATATTAAATATATTTTTAATAAAAATAAATAAATTTTTAATAAAAATAAATATATTTTTATAATATTAAATAATATATTTTTATAATATTAAATAATATATTTTTATAATATTAAATAATATATTTTTATAATATTAAATAATATATTTTTATAATATTAAATAATATATTTTTATAATATTAAATAATATATTTTTATAATATTAAATAATATATTTTTATAATATTAAATAATATATTTTTATAATATTAAATAATATATTTTTATAATATTAAATAATATATTTTTATAATATTAAATAATATATTTTTATAATATTAAATAATATATTTTTATAATATTAAATAATATATTTTTATAATATTAAATAATATATTTTTATAATATTAAATAATATATTTTTATAATATTAAATAATATATTTTATAATATTAAATAATATATTTTTATAATATTAAATAATATATTTTTATAATATTAAATAATATATTTTTATAATATTAAATAATATATTTTTATAATATTAAATAATATATTTTTATAATATTAAATAATATATTTTTATAATATTAAATAATATATTTTTATAATATTAAATAATATATTTTTATAATATTAAATAATATATTTTTATAATATTAAATAATATATTTTTATAATATTAAATAATATATTTTTATAATATTAAATAATATATTTTTATAATATTAAATAATATATTTTTATAATATTAAATAATATATTTTTATAATATTAAATAATATATTTTTATAATATTAATTTATTTTTATAGGATTAAATATTAATTAATTTTAAAGGATTAAATATTAATTAATTTTAAAGGATTAAATATTAATTAATTTTAAAGGATTAAATATTAATTAATTTTAAAGGATTAAATATTAATTTATTTTTATAATATTAAATATTAATATATTGAGTTTTCTCTGAATTGACTTAACCACAACGACCTACATTTTCATAAATACATTGAAGTATAATAGTTTATATAAATCGGACAATCCTGAAGTAAATTATATTTTTAAAATTGTACAATTTTGACCCAACGAATCAAATTTCTTAAAACATTTTCAGAAAATATTAAGGCTAAGTTCTCTCACTTTTGATGCGAAAAGTAGCATCCTAATAGTTAATTTTCAAAGCCGCCAGATGGCGGTGGGATTTAGCAATTTCCTTATTCGCCGGGTAAAGAGTAAAATATCCAAGTTGTAATATTGAATCAACTCGTAATATAATGGCTAACGACACAATTTTGTCTGCCATAATATATATATATATATATATATATATATATATATACTCTGAATGACACGTGCGTCCCGTTCATTTGCTGGCTCCGCGCGCGAACTGAAATGGACAGGAATCTTATGATTATGGACACCGTAGTAGCCATACACACGGTTGACCTCGGAATCGTAAAAGCCGCGCAACCGGAAAGGCGTGCACCGCCTTCCCCTTCATTATATATATCGCTGCCGTTCTTTGATTGCCCCCCCCCCCCCGCATTCTCCGGCGCTGTATATAATACGTTGTGACTTCCACGGGGGGGGGGGGGGGGGGGGACACTTACCTTCGGTACATTTCTGTTCCCAGGCCGACCATTTCAAATGACTTTTTATATCTGAGGCACGTACGGCTAGAAATAAATTCGTTTGTAGATATAATTAACTCTTCTTTTGTTTCGGACTCTTTTTGCTCCTAAACAAGTTGGCCCCTGAGTGATAAGACCCCTTCACAACGAGCGTTTTATTCATTGGGTTAGTATTGAAGCGAAACGAGCTACGCTTCCTCGTCAACTACTCGAAATGTTTGTAGTTGTTGTAGGCATATTTTAAGTTAAATTGAACGTAACTAAATCTATTTAGGAACTGTGTCGTAAAGGGGTCTAAATTTTAAATATTCATTAGAGATTATTTCTATAATTAAAAACAGTAAGTATTATATTAAAAAAAGTTGATTAATTTAATTTTTACTTAATTATAAAATATGAATTGTTTGTTACCCCTATTATACAGGGTGTTTCAAAGGGTTATGCAAAAATGTTAAGGAGTTGTAGGGGGTGAGTTGAGAAGTATGCCCATTCCCCCCCCCCCCCCCCCATTTTCCTACGATGAGTGAAAAGAGCGCCAGAGAGCTTCAAAATGTGGCCTACTAGCCCCTGGAAGTAGGCTGCAAAAAGCGCTAAACCAAGCAGCAGGGACTTTAAATACTGTTTAAGTTTACTTTTTGACGCTGGTTACCTCAATTTGTTCACAAAGTCCTTTTTTACCTATCACACGAACCCAAACCTTAATGTTCGCGTTTCCCTGCTGCTTGGTTTGGCGCTTCTTGCAGCCTACTTCCAGGGGCTATTAGGCCACACTTTGAAGCTCTCTGGCGCTCTTTTCACTCATCGTAGGAAAATGAAAAAAAAAAAAAAAACAGGCATACTTCTCAACTCACCTCCTACAACTCCTTCAAATTTTTGCATACCCTTTTGAAACACCCTGTAGAATGTTTTTGGTAAAATGAAATACCCACCAGAAAAGGCACAAATTCAAAACACGAAAAACGTACCAACGACAACAACAACAACAACCATTTTGATTGTATCAGTTCTCTCCGCCAAAAGGGGAAAACAGCGCTAGGAAGTAATCTGGAGGTGGGTGGATGCGGGGAACTGTTTGATGTATACAGTGTCATCATTTGGCACTTGTTTTTTCCCGTTTTGCAGCCCCGTATTTTTTGCGGTAGAAAGCGCTCTTAATTGGTCTACTATTATGACGTTCTTTTGGCTCGTACTATATTTACCGGGTAGCGCAGTTTTATACTAACTGAGCCGGAAAGATATTAAGTCATTTTATTGATGCAGGGTTGGCAAAAAGCCGGCTTTTTTTGAAAAAATCCAGACCAGTGGTTTTAATTGGCTATAACCGGCTTTTTTCGGTTATAACCGGCTAAAATATAAACAGTACCTTTTACTTATGTAAGTAGAAATTGTCTGCAGTTATTGTCGTAAATAAGAAACTAAACAAGTAAAGCGAAATAACACTATATAAAATAACTTAATTATTTGGATTTCCTCGGGAAATTCCCACTAGTTTTTGTTTATGACGCACCGACAGAAGCGAGGCAGCGAACTTTGGAACTTTAAACCTACCGAAAAACTGGTAAAAGTAAACCGGTTTCTAAATATGAAACAAAAAATAAACTAAATTTCTAAATAAAAACTATTAATTTACTAAAATATTAATATTGTAATTTTTTTTAAAAAAGCCACAAAAATCTGGTTTTTTTCAAGTGGCTATAACCGGTTTTAACCAGGTGGCTATAACTGGTATGGCTGGTTCTATGCCAACCCTGATTGATGATGCGACCGCAACGCGGACTAGCCACGTATTTAACAGCGCGACGTAATTCTCCCCACAGATAAAGACTGGCTCACACTAGATGATTTGCTCTACGTTTTTAACGGAAGTTTAGTCAACTTAAATCGCAATTTATTGGCACGATAAATTGTTCGACAAAGTTGGTGAACATTAATCGCAATTTGTTGGTACGATAAATTGTTCGACAATTTGATGAATATTAATCGCAATTTGTTGGCACGTTGAAAATTATTCGACAATTTGATGAAATATTAATCGCAATTTGTTGGAACGATAAAAATCGTTATACAATTTGGTCAACATTAATCGCAATTTGTTGGTACGATAGAAATTGTTCGACAAGTTGGTCAACTTTAATGCCAATTTGGTGGCACGATAAATATTGTTCTACATTTTGGTCAACTTAAATCGAAATTTGTTGGAACGATAAAAATTGTTCGTCAAGTTGGTCAACTTTAATCCCAAGTTGTTGGTAAAATCAATTTTGTTAAAGATGTTGGTCGATCATATTGAACTTGGAGAACAAATCTGTGAGGATTTTAATAGAGGAAAGGTTCAAACCATGAAGTTTTTATGAATTTATTCCAATTAATGCATAGCCTAAAAATGGTAAAATTAAGAAATTAGGAATGAAACTGTGATGGTTTTTATAAAGTTAAACTAACGGTGATTCTTGTATATAATTGAAACCAAAATAATCAAATTAAATAGCATTTAATTGATAAGAATAAATTGTTTGACAAGTTTATCGACTAAAGTCGCGTGGTGTTGAACTTAAAATACTTTATCACATTTTAATTCTCGATTTTGTTCGTGAGCTCACATTATGCGGTGTTTGTTGTATAACATCTCGCGACCAACATTTTGTACAGTTTTGAAACAAAAGTTGGATAATATTCAAAAAGTATCTACTTTTTAAGTTTACTAATTATTTTATTAATTTATTTTTAATAAAAGTTTTAATTAAAATAAAAAATTAAAATTTGCGAATGAGTAGTTTCGCGTTTTATCAAAGGCATTCATCATTTCTGTTTCGATTTTATCAATTGTACCAGAAAAAAATTGGGGATTTAAAATCTCAGAAATAAATAAAAATTTCGTTTGATGTTTTCGAAATCTGCTATTTTTCTTTGGCCAAAAACACAAAATACCCTCCGAAAATAAGTACTTTTTCAATGGAAAATATTCGACAGAAAATGAGGCTAAAGTATGTTTTATAAAAAATAAAATATAACCGTTTAGAAATGAAAAATGATCCACTGTTTGCACACAACATCAAAAACATAAAATATATATTATTAAACGTTATATATGTATATTAAAAGAGTTTCACTACCAAGTTATAAATAATTTATCTCAACTGGTTCGTTCGTATTAAGATAATTATTTATAATATAAGTTATTCAACTGGTTTGTTATTATTTAAATATTCTTGAATAGATTTCGTCATTTGTGTAGTTAAAAGTTTTCATTTTTAAAAATTAATAAAATAGTTTAGATTTTGCAGTTTGTATATATAAAAGTTATCATTTTTAAAAATTAATTAATATTTTACATTTCGCAGTTTGTATGTATAAAAGTTATAATTTAAAAAATTAATTAATAGTTTAGATTTCGCAGTTTATAGACATAAAAGTTATTATTTAAAAAAATTAATTAATATTTTAGATTTGGTAGTTTATATATATAAAAGTTATCATTTTAAAAAAATTAAAAGTTATCATTTTTAAAAATTAATTAAAGTTATCATTTTTAAAAATTAATTAAAGTTATCATTTTTAAAAATTAATTAAAGTTATCATTTTTAAAAATTAATTAAAGTTATCATTTTTAAAAATTAAAAGTTATCATTTAAAAAAATTAAAAGTTATTTAATTAAATGTATTCCAGTAAAAGTTTAAAATGAAACAATTGCACTAAAATTAGTATCCTCAGGTTAAGTGCACTCTGACCTTTCAAATACGGGGGTCCACCTTTTTTAATAACTATATTTTGTTAATCCGTATGCAATATACGCGGTCCAGTGTATTTTTCTGCGGTGCGACGGCAATGGCTATTAATGCGGGGGGGGGGAGGGTTTTATTTCAGAGGGGGCCCGGGGTAGTCCTCGAAATGGGAGTAGATTTCCGTTTTGTCATTCCCTCGCACGAATCCGACTCGGCCCTTTTCCACTAATTCTCTCGCTTTTCTACGATAAACGTTACCTTTTTACTACGTCCCGCGATCTTCTAGAATTCGACGTGCTTATTACTAAATTCCCTTACCGCCACTAAGCCGTATCTTATTCTTATCCCAAGTACCGCGATTTTAGTGCTGTTAAAACATTCATAAATTTATGGTTTTACCAAGAATCGAAGTTTCCCTTTCCTTAAAAATTTGTAGAGCTAATAGTAATAATAATAAAGGCACCACACTAGGCCCAAGTCATCAAGCGACTTTTAAAGCGATTAATTGAAGTGGCCGGGTTACAATGCGTAGGAGGCTGGTGGCGAGCCCTTCAACCTTCTGGGTGTTACTATTTATTCAGGCGACTGACGCTGGTTCGACTACGTTTCTACAAAAGACGCAACGATATCCATACTGTAACGAAAGGTTTTGTTACTCGAAAACAAATATGCGTTACTATACAACATTTTTATCGATTGAAATTTTACTCCAATAAGCCAGTCCCACTGACTTGGTTGGTGATAAATCTAATATTAAAGAAACTTTGTATTCTTGTGGTAGCAAACGAAGTTTTTTAATCATTCTAGCGCCATGTCGAGATTCGCAGCTGAACCACTATTTAGCAGACGACAGTTGGTAGATTTCGTAACCTTTGCTAATTAATAGTTCAGCGCAGGACTAATTTAAAAGAAAACTGTCAATCGGGATAATAATAAAATTCCGTGGCTCAAATAATTTAATCGCAACGATGTTAGATGGCGCTGTGGTGTCGCGCTCTTCTGATGTAGCGCCTATGATCTAGCGTCTGCCATTATCGAATTATAGAAACTTCCTAAATCTGAGCGTTACCAAAATAGTGGAAATTAAATTGCAAATATAAACCTTTCCAGATTTTATTTCATCCATCGTAACCTTCAAATACGCGTAATTGTGTACTATAAAAAGTCCTTACTCTATTGGTCTGCTAATACGCTACCTATCATAAGTAACATAATAACAATAAGTATGACACTTCCTATTGTTTTAATGTTAATTTCCTGGCTGAACATTGTTTCGACACTGACATTGCACTCGAACGGAAAATTGTGAGTAGTATGATATCGTCGTTGGTAGTAGTTAGTATATTTCGCCTTATTTAGACCCTAAAAATCAGTTCGGTGATATTTTTTCCTAATAGGCCCTTCTATAAAGTAACATTGGCCTTCTTGTTTTGATGTTGCTTCTGCGTCACGGGTGACGTATCGATGACGTTTAATTAATTCACGCGCTGAATTTACTTTTATCCCTGGAACTAGGCTCTACCTGAATTTCCCTGATTCAGCGTAGACGTCTGAGCTCTACGGTTATATTACTAAATAAAAGCTCTTGACAATCGTCGACTAATTATGCGATAATTATGCAACATTGAGATAAAAGGCTGCGTCCTTAAACTGCCAGGCAGAAATTTTAGTAATTTTAAAACAAAATCTTCTACCTAGGAATTTATCCAATATACATTACGATTGATATTATAGATTTATGCCATCGAATACAGTAATTACGGTCACTGGAGGGCCCCTTCCAAGGATGGGCCCCTAGGCCACGGCCTAGGTTGGCCTAGGCGGAAATACGGCACTGGGGAAATCAGGGAAAAGTCCGATAATTTAAAAATGGGCCTAAAAAGCCAGGGAAAGGTCAGGGAATTCAGTTTTATCTTGACTTTTTGAAGGTAATTTTACTCTAGATCTATGAAAAATTCTATGATTATCATTTATTACCTTTAAAGTTTGGCTAATTTTTTCAACATTGCAACAACGTTTCAACTGAAATATAAGTCCATTTAAATTTATTAACTACTGATAAAAGTTAAATATAAAATAAAAAAATTGTCCTTAAAAAGTCAGGGAAAACAGAGTTTGAATCTGAAAATTTCGTGGCAACCGTGCCTGGACATAAGAGTAAATTCGATGAGGAACCCTGTTTTTAAGCATAAACTAAACTTCTTCGTATTTTGTGACGAATGAGCTACATAAAAACAAGTTCAGGAAGCGTAGCTTATTTTATAGAAAGGCCTTTTGACATACTTATCGTTATTATGTTACTTATGTCCCTATCTAATTTCCTATAGCAACCAAAAGAGAGCATAGCGATAGCTTACGGTAGCACGTAGAGAGTGGCATTGAACGTCTTAAACGGTCGAACAATTGCTTTTGGGGCGACGCAATGTAATTGATCTCGGCCAACTTGTTGATCCGCATCTCATTCGCTGGCCGAATTATTTTTCCATTTATTTCGTTCTGTCTTCGCGTGGTTTTCATTGTTACTCGACATTCGAGGCCAGAATCGTGGCCCCGCGGACTTCACCCCTCCTGTCGCCTTCGTCTCCTATTCGCCGGTCGCGTTGGTAACTATTCCTAGTAATTCATTCCAGCATTCTGTAGCAGAAAACTTGAATAGCTGCAGCGGCGGCGAATCGCTATTTCGCGTGATGCCAAATCATGGGGCCATTTCCACACTTTCCTCCTTCGTGTCGATAAACAACGAAGTCTTTTTCTCTACCCCCCCCCTCCCTTGTGATTACCCCCATGGCGATTTGCCCCCCCCCCCCTCGCCAAAGTACTGCTATTGTTTATTTTGTATCAAAGTTTCCTCGTTGCATTCCGTGCATCGTACTGATGATATTTGTTGAGAATCTAATGAATAAGTTTGTTACTGCTCAGAACTTTAGTTTATTTGCGCTTAAGCATTAACCTGTATTGGAGCTTTTTTCGATAACCGTCTCGGATCTAATTTGGGAAATTGACTTATTAATGTATACTTTACTATTTGCTGGTTTAAAAAGAACGTCTTTGATATAGACGTGGAAATAAATAATAAATAAAAAATTCCTTTAGGGTTTAAAATAAATTTGGATTATTTTCATTGGCTTAGAGATAGTCTTAAATCAAGGTTTTAATCGCTTGGTTTTCTTTAAAAACCTTTTAACTAATTCGCTTTGGACTTCAAAATAGTTTATTTTAAACACTGTACAAAAATATATTATATTAGAGAAAATAAGTTTGCGAGTGTAAATAGAAAGTGTTCTACTTGAACTTGAACTATGTACTACAGCTTAATTAATAGACAATTTGGTCTAATTAAATAGAAATTAAAAACGTTATATTTGAACTAGAACTTATAAATAAACAATTTTGTCAACATAAGCCCTTTAATTAATTTATTAATTAACAACCGAGATTGTAATTGACTATTTCAGCATTATTGGTGTTAGATTGGCTGAATCATAAAAAAAATATCGGGTTAATTTAATTTTTCCTCAAAAAGTGTATAACAAATATAAACGTCCGGGAAAAGTCAGGCAATTTTAAAAACCTGTAAAAGCGTCCGGGAAAAGTCAGGCAATTTTAAAAACAAGTAAAATCGTCCGGGAAAATCAGGGAATTTAAAGAACTAGTAAAAACGTCCGGGAAAAGTCAGGGAATATTAAAAACAAGTAAAAACGTCCGGGAAAAGTCAGGGAATATTAAAAACAAGTAAAACGTCCGGGAAAAGTCGGGAATATTAAAAACAAGTAAAAACGTCCGGGAAAAGTTGGGGAATATTAAAAACAAGTAAAAACGTCCGGGAAAAGTTGGGGAATATTAAAAACAAGTAAAAACGTCCGGGAAAAGTCGGGGAATATTAAAAACAAGTAAAAACGTCCGGGAAAAGTCGGGGAATATTAAAAACAAGTAAAAACGTCCGGGAAAAGTCGGGGAATTTTAAAAACAAGTAAAAACGTCCGGGAAAAGTCGGGGAATATTAAAACAAGTAAAAACGTCCGGGAAAAGTCGGGGAATATTAAAACAAGTAAAAACGTCCGGGAAAAGTCGGGGAATATTAAAACAAGTAAAACGTCCGGGAAAAGTCGGGGAATATTAAAAACAAGTAAAAACGTCCGGGGAAAGTCGGGGAATATTAAAAACAAGTAAAAACGTCCGGGGAAAGTCAGGGAATTTAAAGAACTAGTAAATACGCCAAGAAATCTAATTTTTGGTGCCAACAGAAAACGTTTACTAAACATATGGGTAAAAAAAAAATTTTGACTTAAAAATTTACAGGAAATCTAAAGAAAATCAGGAGAAACCTGAGAAAATTTAAGAATTTCATTCTGAAAAAACTGGGACAACCATGGTTTATATTATTTTTCTCGAATAGTTAGTGAAAAATAAACGAGAAAGTTGAGACCGAAAAACTCTTGAGCGCTTAGTCATTTCGGAAATAAAAAAAAGTCAGTGGCCACGGCGATAAAAGTTTATTTATCGTTGGTTATTTGCTTCTGAAATTCCAAACGGTTGGTCTCGAATAGCCAAAGTCTTGGCGCGAAAAGTTAATTTACTCGGATGCAGTAAAAACTAGAAAATAAAAAGTCTTGGTTTCTTCCAGTCGGATAGTCATGAACTGAGTGGGCCAGTCTCGAGTTGCTCTCCTTGTTGACGCCAGGGGGCGGCGGTGGAGGAGGCGGTCTCTAATCGATCAATCAAGGTGCGTTTCGCATCATCCCATTTCGTCACTATTTTCGGAGATTCCCTCTTGATCTCGTGTCTACGTTTTTGCTAGATTGCTTCCGCCTCTCGTCGCCAGGCGGCGCGTTCGCGCTTACCTTACCCCAGTTTCTGGCGCCATCTCGGAGAGCATCAACGGAAAATCCCAAAAATCCACTATCTGGGATCAGTGGATTCTATCCTAAGATTTTATTTCGCTGTGTTATCTAGGGCTAGTAGCGGGAACTCTGGTAACTGGCTTGTCCGTGAACACCGGTGCTCGGCGTGTGAAACACTTCTACAGGGGCTAGTAGGTCAAAAATAGACTAATACGTTTTTGTTTCGTATGTAAGATTCTGTGATGAACCTTAAGTATTTTAAAAAAATAAATCTTTTTCGAATATTGAGCATACCACTGGTAAATACTCGTAAATATTGATATATAGCGAGTAATATTTCGTTAAATATTGCAAATCATTTATAAACTTTACAAAGCCAGAAAAGTTTTATTTTAAAATTTTAAATCGTTACTTACTTTGGATAAACATGAAATTAAATTTGTAAATAATTTATATTAGTTTATTTAATACCGTTACATACCGTTATGCCACATTTTGCATATTATTATAACAATAATAAATATTAGTAATAATGATAATAATAATAATACTAATAATAATATTAATCAGCAGGGTTCGTACACGACCTGGAAAACCTGGAAAAGTCAGGGAATTTGAAAATGTTTCCAAAAGGTCAGGGAAAAGTCAGGGAATTTTAAAAGGTTTCCAAAAGGTTAGGGAAAAGTCAGGGAATTTGAAAATGATTCCAAAATGTCAAGGAAAATTCAAGGAATTTGAAAATGGCCTCCAAAAGTAAGGGAATTTTAAAATACCCCATAAAAATCAGGCAAATAAATTTTTGAAAGAAAATATTTTTCAAAAATGGTCAGTGAAAATTTGGAAATTTGGTTAGGGAAAACCTGGAAATGTCAGGGAAATTAATTCCAGAAACCCTGCCAAGGCACCACCTTATGTATATTATAATCGTCTTAAGCCCGTGGATTTGCGGAAGTGCGAAGGTAGCCTCGTCTACGAGTTTGAATTTGGTGCATCGTCCTGTGAAATAAACAAGAGAGCATCCCAGCTGCCCTCACGGATCTGATGCGGCCCTCGGAATTCTGGCCCGGGATATTTGCGAGTGAGATAGGCAGCGCGGCATCCTCTTCAGGCGAGGTTTAATATAGGCCGGCACAGACCTAATTCTTCTCCGTCCATCTAGGCCCCACCCCCTAATCTCTCGCCCCCCCGCATCACTCCATCGCGTCGCCCCGGGAGCAACGGCTCTCTCTCCTTTCCCGCTCTTGAGCTTCTCTTGTTTTTCTCCATCTTTCTCTTCCTGAATACAATTTCCCCGTCTATTTTATTTGTTATTAAAAGCGGCGGCGCGCGCTGAAGTAAAAGCTTCTATTTCTTTCGAAAATGCTCCAGCTCCTGGGATTTGAATTTTTGTAAAATAAAAAACTTTGGCCTTTGTAAAGCTCTCTTCCGAAGTTTATTTTTATTTCGGAGCCTATATACGTTAATGGAAAATCATAATCTGAATCTTCTAAATTTCTCGGAAACGATAGACATCTTTTAAATTTAATTTAGTTTATCTTGTTGTTATTCGAAGTTTAATATTCTTAAGTTGGTTATTACTTTTAGCAGGAATCCTACCTCTACTTGGAATGCTTATCCTGCCGTATCGCGTATGGTAAGATCAGTCTGACGGCTTTGGCCCCGCCTACGAGAGAACAAATCCCCTCTCACGTTGTTGTTTGTTAAGTTAACAAAGTGACGTTCCAAAAACCGTCAGCCAAATCGAGACGAAAATCTGCCGCGATAAGCATTCTAAGTAGAGGTATGGATTCCCGCTTTTAGTTACAAATTTGCAGTTGGTATTAACCACCTCCTGTTTGAAGAAGTGTTTCAAATTTTAAGGGCATTCTGGACGAACGGGAATAGCTCAATTCGGATTATTAAAAACATAAGAGTTGGACCAATTTCAGTACGAGATGTTCTATTTGGACGGAGCTTAAAAGCCGTTTTGAATTTTATTCCATCCCATAATAATGGCTTATCTATCCGTTATTGGTTTTGTTTTTGAGTAATTTATTTTATAAATTGAATCTTTATTTAACGTTAAAAGGTCTTTGGGGAGGGTCGTAAATAGGAGAAGGTGGTAACGGGCCCAGAAAGTTGACTCGTATTATAATCTAAAATTTGCCCTTAAAATCCTATATTTCGAAAATACTAGTCTTATATTGTCCTGTATTATCAAATTGCGTCCTGTATTATCCTACATAATCAAATTTCCTGTCCTTTATTCTGTATAAAGAAATTTCCTGTCCTGTATTCTATATAGACGCCATCTTGGATTCTTGGTTTTTTTGCTGCTTACGGGGAAACGAAAGTAATTAGCATTTCGATGCTACAATGCATTGGGCCTCTACTAAAAAGACCGCATCGAAATAGTCCAAGTGTAACAAAAGTTTCACTCAATAATCGAAATCGTGATTTTTCGGAAATTTAAGTTATCAATAGGGTATAAACTAGTTTTTATCATAAGGGACTGGACACTATCAAATATGCTAGTGCTGCCCGAAATGATGGTAAATTCGAAGCTATTTCGGAATATTGTGAAAAAGCAAACCCACAAGTTTGTGCTTCAAAGCGAGATATTGAAGTTAGTAATAAAAGAAAATACGAATCGGAAAAAAATGTTGCTGGTACCGAAATTCCAATTTAAACAACACTGTTTATTTTGAGCAAAACCATGCCATTTAGAAACCTAAATGCAATTTACACGGTTAGCAAAGTATCCCTCCAATTAGGCGTATTTCGCACTCTGATGTCTTATTGGAAATGGACACAATTCAAGTTGATTTTAGTGAGATAGATATGCTCTACAAAGACCCAACCGAAGAAAATCTGATAAAATAGCCCTAGAAAAATTGCACGAACTCGAATTTTCGAAAAATCACAGATAACGTTAAATTACGATTTGGATTTTCAAGTGTAACATTTGTTACACTTTGACTATTTCGATGTGGTCTTTTACATTAGATGTCCAATGAATAGTAGCATCGAAATGCTAATTATTATCTTATTGCTAAACCTAACAGTTTCGCCGTAAACAGCAAAAATCCAAAATGGCGGCCATTTTTTAGGAACTTCCAAACTCCCTACAATAGGTACTTTTTCCCCCGTGACCAGCACCATGGGTGAGACTTGTTTTTCTCTAATATTATCCAATTCATAATCTAACTAAATTTTACCATAAGTGACATAATAACAATAAGTATGACACATCCTATTGTTTTAATAAAAATTTAATCCTAATATCGGAGAGCACGTTCTGGAGTGGCGAGGGGGCTTTGACTTAAGCCCGCGTGCGAATCACGCGTGATAAAAAAAACATGAGCTCGTGGCGCCGAGAAAAACTGTTTTTAATTTTTATCATTTTAGCCTAATATTCCGCCTATCTATCGGAAACAAGATATTTCAACTTAGCGGTAGTCTCGCATATTTTAGACACTGGAGGGCTCTGTTCTGAGAAAACATCTTGATTACGCGATAACTATGAAAATCAGTTTGTTGTAAATCTCGTTAATTGTCATACTTAATAATAATAAATAATAATAATAATAATCAGCTAGGCTAATACCCAAGGCACCACCATAGACCTAAGTCATCGAGTGACTTTTAAAGCCTTTAACTCAGGTGGCCGGGTTACAACGCGTACGAGGGTGGTGGCAAGCTCTGCAAGCCACGCAAGCCAACGGCTCCCTACACTAACTATTAACGTTAACCTCAACAAGTTTTTATGAAAGGGGAAACCGAAGAGCTCGGGGAAAAACCCCTTAAACAAGTAGGGAGATAACTTGCAAACTCAACGCGGAAGAAGTTGTTCCGAGTTTTCACCCAGTGCCACAAGCTGGAATCGAACCCGGCTCCTCTTGCTGCGAGGCGAAAGTGCTAACCACTCCGCGGTTATTATGTTACTTATGATTGTACTTATAATTAATTTCAATTTTTGACTGTTCTACACGCCATCGCCGCGTTTCGCCGCTAGTGCAAACCAACTTTGACCAATAATTTCGATTCCCTCATCGAAGATTTCCTCTTAAACACGAGTTACTTGTTCGACGGCTCAAATTTGATAGTAACCGAGAATCAATTTGGAGCGTCCCCGGAATTCGTCGGCGGTGCTTTAAGAGAGCTCCGCTTTATCCGACCGAGGCTTAATTCACTGGCTAACTCTTTCAAAAGGCCATACTTTCCCGTTTTTTTACGACGACGAACACTGCGAAAAATGGCTTTTTCGCCGGGACATTTAACCCGTTTTAGTCCCGACCGAGGCTTAGATTGGCTCGTGCCGCTCGTCAGAAATAAGGTCAGCAAATCCAATTTCTTTTGTCAACGGCGCTCCCCCCTTCGCGTCGCGCTCCGTTTCTCCGAAGCACTCTCACCCGGATCTCGGCGCCGCGATCACGCTAAGCGCGCACCGCCGAAGAACGTTCATTTCGAGGACTGTTTAGTTTGATAAGGAAAAGTAATTCGAGACGCTCCCTATCCGCGTCACTTTCCAGTCGCCATCGCGTTATTGTTCGGACGAGAGCGGGTAGGAAAGTAGTTCGTGTCAGGGACCACTGACAGCTGCCGCGAACTGACTTCGTAGCTTGTGGCGAATGACGGGATTTTACGGCGAAATGGACGTATCTCGAGCCTCGCTTGAATCTTAGTGCTTGTTTAGTTATAATTTAAACTTAATTTAACTTTATTATTTAAATTTTAGATTATTTTTACTTTTTATGTTTAATTTACCTTTAATATTTTAATTTAAAAAATAAATAATAAAGATAAATTACAATATTAAAGATAAATTACAATATTAAAGATAAATTACAATATTAAAGATAAATTACAATATTAAAGATAAATTACAATATTAAAGATAAATTACAATATTAAAGATAAATTACAATATTAACGATAAATTACAATATTAACGATAAATTACAATATTAACGATAAATTTCAATATTTAAGTTAAAATACAATATTTAAGTTAAAATACAATATTTAAGTTAAAATACAATATTTAAGTTAAAATACAATATTTAAGTTAAAATACAATATTTAAGTTAAAATACAATATTTAAGTTAAAATACAATATTTAAGTTAAAATACAATATTTAAGTTAAAATACAATATTTAAGTTAAAATACAATATTTAAGTTAAAATACAATATTTAAGTTAAAATACAATATTTAAGTTAAAATACAATATTTAAGTTAAAATACAATATTTAAGTTAAAATACAATATTTAAGTTAAAATACAATATTTAAGTTAAAATACAATATTTAAGTTAAAATACAATATTTAAGTTAAAATACAATATTTAAGTTAAAATACAATATTTAAGTTAAAATACAATATTTAAGTTAAAATACAATATTTAAGTTAAAATACAATATTTAAGTTAAAATACAATATTTAAGTTAAAATACAATATTTAAGTTAAAATACAATATTTAAGTTAAAATACAATATTTAAGTTAAAATACAATATTTAAGTTAAAATACAATATTTAAGTTAAAATACAATATTTAAGTTAAAATACAATATTTAAGTTAAAATACAATATTTAAGTTAAAATACAATATTTAAGTTAAAATACAATATTTAAGTTAAAATACAATATTTAAGTTAAAATACAATATTTAAGTTAAAATACAATATTTAAGTTAAAATACAATATTTAAGTTAAAATACAATATTTAAGTTAAAATACAATATTTAAGTTAAAATACAATATTTAAGTTAAAATACAATATTTAAGTTAACTTAAATTTATCTTTAATATTTTAATTTATCTTAAGTTAAACTAAACAAAAAAGTAAAAATAAACTAAAAATTAAATAATAAAGTTTAAAAATAAACTAATTTTAATTTAACTTTATTATTTAATTTTTAGTTTATTTTTCCTTTTTTGGTTTAATTTAACTTTAATATTTTAATTTCACTTAAGTATTTTAATTTAACTTTAATATTTTAATTTAATTTAACTTTAACGATATTTTAATTTTAGTTTAATTGCAGCTAAATTAAAATTCTATTTCACTTAATTTAGTGTTAAACAAAGAAGTAATAATTATTGTAATAAAAAGTAATCACTTATATTTAAATGTTTTTCTGAAAATATTTTTCTAATATTGGTGCATCCCTTTTTAAAACAGCGTTATGGAAAACGTCCTTTGAATTTGACTATAGGTAGCTTTCACGTGACGTCATAATCTCTATAGTGTTAGGCTAGCACGCTCTACTACTTTTTAAAGCAAGTGGCGGTTCTATCATTGCCACCTGTATTATGAAAAGACCCCTGTTATTAGAGATGGCCATGAATCTATCCGATTCTTCGAAAAACGCGACTTTATTGGAGAGTGTGGTGCCATCTATTTATGGCAATGGAAGCTAAAGTTTAAAATATCCAAATGATAATAACTTCGTCAGAGAGCCATTGTAGAGTATTATAAATATACTCTATTTAGTGGACTTGATCCTAATTTATATATCCCGTGAAAACATATTGTTTATAATTGGTGTAATTTCTGTTATTGACCAATTTACAAACGATCCAATCAGCGCGAAGGGTACCTATAAGTACCGCCTTTTCGATTTCGACGCTAGCGACATCTATTGAAAAAAGAGCTATTTCGCGTCGAGCCGCCACTTGCTTTAATGAAGGCGTATTACAAACCCAAGAGAAAATTACAAAAATTCCCGAAGAATGATCAAATTCGAAACCACAGTTTTTTAAATCGGATAATTTAATTATGATCACGGAACTCGATCACAATGCGTCATCCCAGCCCACTTTTAATTATAATACTGAAAGGACAAATGTCAAAGTTGTTTCTTTGTATGGTTTCGTAGTTATGTAGAATATTCCTTCATTTGGGATAATATTTAGGGCTTCTCTGCTTTTGTTTTCTTTGCAGTTATTCTCGGTAAAATCACGGCTTATATACACAGGCTAGAAGTCGGTGTACTTTCGTTACGTACTATTGAAAAAAGAACTACTTCACGTCGAGTAGCCAAACTCGCCACTTGCTGTAACGTAATTAGCGCCAATCACCGTTAAACCTGGTGGCAGATTTGTGAAATTCTTGGAGATTAATGTAGTTAAGTCGTTTTGGCTTTGAGAAAAGTGGGGGAGAGGGGAGGGCGTTCTTCTATTATTGGGATGTCGTTGGCAATCTCCGTAACGCCCTCTACTGTCTCATCCGAGAAACTTACGTCTTGGTTCCGCCCCCCCTGCCGCCCCCTTTATTTTTTGATAGTTTCCTTCGAAGGCAGCGCGCGCTCTCGTTCATTGATTTGTGTTTAATTCCGTTCGTTTGGAGACGACCTTTCGTTTATACGTTTCATCCTTCTCTCCCTCTATTTTTATCTTCGCTCGTGTTCCGCCAGGGGGCGCGCCTTACCGACAGGCGTCACGGTAATCGCCTATCGAAAGCTCCACTCCACTCTCGTTCAGTTCGCCTCCTTCCCCAGAATGTTTCTCCGGTAGGTGTCGCCAGAAACGGGAACAATTATCGCGCTAGTAAGATTACATTGTAGCCTCGTTCTTTCTGTCGTCTGCTACCTAGTATTTTACGAACCTTGGTCTGCTACCGCCTCGACCGAAATCGATTGGGATTGCTTGCTCGCTTGGTTTCTAGATTTTTTTTAGCGTTAATAGTCATTTCCGGTTACGTTCGTTTGAATGATAATTGGTCGTCGATCGCACTGCCATCTAGAACTTAATTTCGCTGGCTTATTGAAAATTCCCTTAGTTGAGTCCAACAGTTTAAATCCAGTCTACGGTTGAAATGTCTGACAGGAATCTTTGACGTTGGTGCAATTACTATGAGGTTTCTTTTAGCTTGTTTTGGGATTTCGGAGTAGGGTAAGAAGAGTAAGGCTAGGTCGTCATTTTACTCAGATTCTGTGCTGCCGAATACTTTGAGTCGGAGTAAAAACATTTTTTGAAAACGGCTGCCTGTGGCCTTTTTAGCAGACAAATTCTGGCTTGCAGACGACAAAATCCGATTTACTCCTTTTCAAGAAGGAGTAAAAAGAGTAGCCCAAATTTTCCGGAACAAGCTAATAGTTTCTGGAGTGGAGTAATTATCGTCCCCGGAACAGGCGAATATAACGTTTGAGGGTAAAAAGAGTACACTTTTAGTTCGAGAACAGGCAAAAAGAAACCATCTATAGAAGTTGAAATTTTACTCCAACTCTATTGAAGATGGCGCTGCATAGAGGACTTACCCGTTTCTATATAATAACGGCAGGCGCGTAGTCCCCTTAATGCCGTGTTATTTTATTATTATTATTGTTAGCTAAGACATTTTTTCAAAGTCCTAAATCCGCGGATCCATTGTGCTATTACAAAATATATAACCGCCATCTGTCGGAAATATAAACATATATTCGGGAAAATATATCCTAATAAACATAATATTGACGAAATATTATTTACGTTATTTGTATCATATTTTAGCATACATTTAGTGGAAATAGGTAATGGATAGAAATAGGTAATCATTGGTGGAAAAAAAATGCTATATAATAAACGTTGCTAACGCTCCGTTGAATTTCGACATTTGCTCCCATTTCCCTGGTTGAAATAAAATTGGCGCGCCGGGTAATATCACCTGAACGCGGTATTTTTCAACCTTCTCTTCTGTCAGGTATTTTATTCCAACATTCCTTTCGGTTTTTCTGTTATTTTTAGATAGGAGCCGACACGAACGTGCTCTCCCCTCGTGCCATCCCCCCTCACTCCTCATCGTAGCGAAAACCGCTACATGCGGCAATACATCGCGTTGAGTCAATAAAATATGGAAGGAAACGTGGATATACCGTATAAACGGGGTATATTTTTTTACCACGCAATGGGATTTATTTAGAGAGTGAAGCTATTGGATTTAAGGCTTAATGTGGTCGTTTTTGTTGCCTATCCACTTCGCGTTTCGGGTTGTAATTCTTAAACGTGTTATATCTTAAACTGGGACTATATATTGATAGTACTTATTTATTGCTAAGACAACTTTATCTCATATAGAGAAATGCTTATGCTGACCATGTTATTGTTGGTGATCGAGGTTAAACTTTTATATTTGTAAAAATTCGATTTCATTACAAATCGTTTTTTTTATTTAATCGTTTTTTTAATCTATTTTTTATTCATTTTTTATTTTAATCTATTTTTATTTTAGTCCATTTTTTATTTTAATCCCTTTTTTATTTTAATCCGTTTTTCATTTTAATCCGTTTTTCATTTTAATCTATTTTTTTTTAATCTATTTTTATTTTTATCTATTTTTATTTTTATCTATTTTTATTTTTATCTATTTTTATTTTTATCTATTTTTATTTTTATCTATTTTTATTTTTATCTATTTTTATTTTTATCTATTTTTATTTTTATCTATTTTATTTTAATCGGTTTTTATATTAAAAGATTTTATTTAAAAAGGCCGACTACATAGTTATTCGGTTTACTCTGTCTTTCAATGGAAATTTGCTCGCTGCAAGACACATATGCAATGCAAGCAGCCAACTACCAGAAAAAAAGAGTAAACCGAATATGTAGTCGATCTTTAAACTATATTTTAATTTAATCGCTTTTTATTTTAACCGATATTTTATTTTAACCGACATTTTATTTTAATTGGTTTTTATTTTAAACGGTTTTTATTTTAACCGATATTTTATTTTAATCGGTTTTTATTTAAAAATGGA
This sequence comes from Leiobunum rupestre, assembly GCF_980474605.1. Taxonomy (NCBI): domain Eukaryota; kingdom Metazoa; phylum Arthropoda; class Arachnida; order Opiliones; family Sclerosomatidae; genus Leiobunum; species Leiobunum rupestre. The sequence continues at coordinate 31,055,204 of NC_143392.1, forward strand.
TCTAAAAAGTCAGGGAAAGGTCAGATAATTTTACGAATGTGTAAAAATTCTTTAAGTCAGGGAATTCAATTTTATCTTGACACTTTTCGAGGGAAATTTTACTCTAGTTCTATGAAACATTATCTGCTAATATCTTTAACGTTGAAATAACCTTTGTACTGAAATTTAAATGGATTTAAATTTATTATGTTCTGATAAAAGTAAAATATAAAGTTAAAAATCGTAAAATTTCTGCCTTTAAAGTCAGGGAAATCAGCGAATTTGAATCTGAAAATATTGTGGCAACCCTGTTAGTTTAACTCTAAATAGCACGAAACGTAAACAATTTCGTGATTTCACATTTTTCGTATACCATTTACAATATTGAAATAGCGATATCAGGTCTTAACTGCAGGGTTGTTTGATTAAAATCAAGTTGATTTAAATCAGCAATTTAAAACGCGATTTTAATCAAATGATTTTTTTTTAAATCGTAGATTTAAATCTGTTCCTATAAAAGATTGTTTAAATTTCCATAAATGAGAGATTTACTATTGAATTATTATATTTTAGACAAATTTTGTCATTATATTACACTATTACCTATCACACCGATAATACTCTTCTACCACGATCACTTCCCCACCTCATTTTTGGGTTTTTTGAAAATAATGGACTCTCCCAATCGGGAAAGTTTTAGTTTTACTTCTCCTGTGATACAAATATACTTATTTCTTGGAATAAATATTTTTTGACATGATAAAACTGTCTACTATTGAATATTATTTATACAAAAATAATAATTATATCAATAGGCTTATATATTGCTTTTAAAAAGTGACAAAAACCTAAAAATTTATTAAAAATAAAAAAAATTGATTAAAATAAAAAAAATCCGATTTTAATAAAAATAAATCGATTTTTGGATTTTTTTAAAAAAATCAAAAAAATCAACAACCCTGCTTAACTGTCTTGTTATTCTAATCACACAATCTCCAGCGCAAACTGTACTTTCCTCTAGCGTCCCCCCTCACCCTGGCTATATCTCTTTTTACGGGCTTTAAAATGTTGGAAGAAGAGGTGAACACTGATGTCGGGTCATTGTGGAAGCCGCGGATTAAGCACTTCACCGGGTTAAGAAAAGTACCCCTAACGTAACCCCGACGTTATTTGCTTTTTATAGTCACGACCATCTGAATTCTTTATAAAAGACTGTCCTTTTTTGGCGACGTTATTGTGTATTTTATTATGGTCCTTGTACGGCCATTACCCGAGTGGGTTCTTGTTTGGCTACGAAATCCTTTTGCTTTCCTCTTTTTCGGGTTTTCGATGCTTTGAAATATGTGATACTAGACTATATTCTTTTGCGTTTTTACTGCCTTGTCATATTTGACTCTAAATATTTTTTTGCGCGATCAGATGGGATTTGCTCGATGTCTGTTTATATTTCCTTCTTGCGCGTTTCGATGTTAAGTTGTAAAGAACTTATGTAGACTACTAAGAACGTACGAGCCTAAAAATTGAGTGAAACGAGAAGTACTATTTAGACCAGGAATCCATACCTCTACTTGGAATGCTTATCTTGCCGTATGGTAAGATCACTCTGACAAAATTCACTACAGGGTTCATACAAACCTGGAGAACCTGGAAAACCTGGAGATATCAGTGAAACCGATTCTTTCCAAAACCACCAGGGAGATATCAGGGAAATTTTAAATATTTAACCAAAACCTGGATAAATCAGGGAAATTCGTTTGAGTCTGGAAGCGCCTCAATAATTATATTTTTTTCAATTAAACGAAAATATACGGTTCTTTAGCACCTGGAAATTTCCCTGATATTTCCAGGAGAAAACCTGGAAATATCAAGGAAATTAATTTTCCAAATGTTGTATGAACCCTGCACTATTAGAATCCCATAATTCTATATGAGATTTTCCGGATTTGACCACGGAAGCAGTACTTAAAATCTACCTTTTGTATCGAAGGCTAAACTCTTATGTTGGAGATAGCGGCCAATAAGAAATAATATGTAGTCAATCACCACGCTAAAATTCAAATTGTTTTGGCGTTCTACCATACCCCTACTTGGAATACTCATCCTGGCGTATCGCGTATGGTAAGATCACTCTGACGGCTTTGACTCCGCCTACGAGAGAAAATAATCCCCTTTGCGCGCGCTCCCCTCTCACGTTGTTGTTTTTTTAAGTCAACATAGTGACGTCCAATAAACCGTCAGCCACATCGAGACTAGGTATGGGCTTTTGTTTAAAATATTTTTCTTGACGAAATTTAAAATTTTCAGGCTTTATTGCTACTTTTAATTAAACTAATATATTAAATAGCTAATACCGGTTTTATTTAATTGAAATTGAACTTTTCCGTAAGTACAGAATAATAAAAAAAATCATTCTTTCGACTTAAAAAAAGTCAAAGGAAAATCTTTAAAAATGGTCAGTAAAAATCGAGAAAAGTCAGGGAATTTGAATCTAAAAAACTGTGTCAATCCTGCATTGCGAATAGTTTATTAACGGCTTGAAATCTCCAGACGTTCAAATACAGCCACTAGATGACGTTTGTTTCAATTTTGGATTTGAACATCCACGTATTTATTTAATCCTTTTCCGGTCACGTTTTCGCTCTGAACATCTCCTTATTCTCCATTTGGTCGTCCCCCGGAAATCCTCCGTAGTAGAGGACCGCGCAAACTGTACTCTACCGGTCACCTTCGGACCATAACGTCCAGTTTTCCTCCATCGTCGCCCGAGTCTCGGGGATGGAATTGAAATCGATTTGTATGTCGGGGATGGTCTTCAGCTTTTTTCTCCTCGGCGACTCTGTCATTGTCGTCGTGTCCGTCTAAGATATGGTATATAGTCCCTCGGATTCCTCTCTTTACAAATTCGGCCTTCTTCCTCCTTTTTTGCTTTACAATGCGCTCTCGATCAACTCGCGATTGTCACCGCGTCCGTATTGACTTTCGAGTCCGGTTACTTTCGACGCTGCAGTTGGGTTTCAAAATATTTACCACAATTTCATATTTCGTCACTAGCGATAGCGATATTTATTTACACTGTTAAAATCACGTTGAAAAAGATCACATTTCGAAATGGAAATCTTTCATTGTAATTCGTAACAAAATTTTTTTTTTCCCAAATCAGTTTGAAAGGTACCATTATGAACATATTTTGAAAAATAGTTTAGATAAAAAAAAGTTGTTTTAAAAATAATTCCGACTATTTTTGGAATAATTCTAAATATTAAAAATGTATTAATATATTTTATAAATGTTCTAAAATATCTCTGAAAATGATAAAATTCGAAATCGAAACCTTTAATTTTAATTATGGTAGTAAATGTCGAATTTATTTTCCGCCGAGTTTTGCTTTTATTTGAATAATTGTACCTTTGCCATTTTTTAGTAAAATCAGGGAAATTTATGAGGGTTGAGAAAGTTTTCCGTAATGAGTACCAATTTGCATCAATAAGTTTTCTTATACCAAATGTAGTTACTTTTATGTATTATAATATGAAAGCAATTTACCCGAGGGGCTAACCACTTCCTAAAATTTTGTAAACCGATTACAGCGAGTACAGCCTTTAGTAGTGCTAACTCTGTAATCGATTACGTAATCACCCACCGATTACGGATAGTGGTGAGCCCCTCGAATTGAGCTTAATTGACAATCATGAAATAAGCTATGCTGTAAATCTTAGTTTTAGTTGTGGTTATCTTGCACCTGGAATAATCAGGGAAATATCCATGGGAAAACAGGGAAATATCAGAGAAATCGGGTTGCCCTGATTATACTAGGTAATATAAATTTTGGTATGCAAACCCTGATTCTGAGGCCAATCAGAAATGTCTACATTCTTTAAATATCGTAAAAGTTCTTTAAATGACATAATTATGTCACTTATGATAAAATGAAATGGTAAACGAAGGGTAAAATAAAGTCACTAATACGGTAAGAGTAGCAAAATTGACCCATTTTTGGGAGTTTTTATTAGACGAGTCGGTAGGGGAAATTTCGCTTCTTTCCCCCTTATTTTTACGGTCTGCATTGAGGTTAATTAACTCGGTTGAATATTAATTTTGCGAGGAAGCGCCTCGCTTTGACGATATTTCTGGCGATTAAAACGGGATCCAGAGTAATTATTCCAGGCCCATTATTAAAATGAGCGGCGGAACTTTTCTTGAATGTTCCATTTTGGTCTTTACTTTTGGACCTATTAAAGCTAATGATATTTTATTTTCGAAGCGAGGAATCGACGCGTGAATTCCTTCCAAGTTTCGCTTCTCTTTGATCGTTTCGGAAATTTATTATCAATTCGAATTTATAGCAAGTATGCGTTTATTTCTACTTAGGGATAATTACTATGTCGAGAGGACGGCACCGGGCCCCGGTAAAATACAATTTCCGGGCCCCGAAAGAGCACTTCCTACTGGAGATTACTATACTTTTTCGGAGAGATACCCGGGAGAAGAAAACCTGGTTTTTTCAACCCGGGCCCCGGTAAAATACAAATTCCGGGTCCCAAGAGAGCACTTACTGCTGAAGATAACTATACTTTTTCGGAGAGATACCCGGGAGAAGAAAACCTGGTTTTTTCAACCCGGGCCCCGGTAAAATACAAATTCCGGGTCCCAAGAGAGCACTTACTGCTGAAGATAACTATACTTTTTCGGAGAGAAACCTGGGAGAAGAAAACCTGGTTTTTTCAACCCGGGCCCCGGTAAAATACAAATTCCGGGTCCCAAGAGAGCACTTACTGCTGAAGATAATTGTACTTTTTCGGAGAGAAACCTGGGAGAAGAAAACCTGGTTTTTTCAACCCGGGCCCCGGTAAAATACAAATTCCGGGTCCCAAGAGAGCACTTACTGCTGAAGATAACTATACTTTTTCGGAGAGATACCCGGGAGAAGAAAACCTGGTTTTTTCAACCCGGGCCCCGTTAAAATACAAATTCCGGGTCCCAAGAGAGCACTTACTGCTGAAGATAACTATACTTTTTCGGAGAGATACCCGGGAGAAGAAAACCTGGTTTTTTCAACCCGGGCTCCGGTAAAATACAAATTCCGGGTCCCAAGAGAGCACTTACTGCTGAAGATAACTATACTTTTTCGGAGAGATACCCGGGAGAAGAAAACCTGGTTTTTTCAACCCGGGCCCCGGCAAAATACAAATTCCGGGTCCCAAGAGAGCACTTACTGCTGACGATAACTATACTTTTTCGGAGAGAAACCTGGGAGAAGAAAATCCCGGTTTTTTTCAACCCGGGCCCCGGTAAAATACAAATTCCGGGTCCCAAGAGAGCACTTACTGCTGAAGATAACTATACTTTTTCGGAGAGAAACCTGGGAGAAGAAAACCTGGTTTTTTCAACCCGGGCCCCGGTAAAATACAAATTCCGGGTCCCAAGAGAGCACTTACTGCTGAAGATAACTATACTTTTTCGGAGAGATACCCGGGAGAAGAAAACCTGGTTTTTTCAACCCGGGCCCCGGTAAAATACAAATTCCGGGTCCCAAGAGAGCACTTACTGCTGAAGATAACTATACTTTTTCGGAGAGATACCCGGGAGAAGAAAACCTGGTTTTTTCAACCCGGGCCCCGGTAAAATACAAATTCCGGGTCCCAAGAGAGCACTTACTGCTGAAGATAACTATACTTTTTCGGAGAGATACCCGGGAGAAGAAAACCTGGTTTTTTCAACCCGGGCCCCGGTAAAATACAAATTCCGGGTCCCAAGAGAGCACTTACTGCTGAAGATAACTATACTTTTTCGGAGAGAAACCTGGGAGAAGAAAATCCCGGTTTTTTTTTCAACCCGGGCCCCGGTAAAATACAAATTCCGGGTCCCAAGAGAGCACTTACTGCTGAAGATAACTATACTTTTTCGGAGAGATACCCGGGAGAAGAAAACCTGGTTTTTTCAACCCGGGCCCCGGCAAAATACAAATTCCGGGTCCCAAGAGAGCACTTACTGCTGACGATAACTATACTTTTTCGGAGAGATACCCGGGAGAAGAAAACCTGGTTTTTTCAACCCGGGCCCCGGTAAAATACAAATTCCGGGTCCCAAGAGAGCACTTACTGCTGAAGATAACTATACTTTTTCGGAGAGAAACCTGGGAGAAGAAAATCCCGTTTTTTTTTCAACCCGGGCCCCGGTAAAATACAAATTCCGGGTCCCAAGAGAGCACTTACTGCTGACGATAACTATACTTTTTCGGAGAGAAACCTGGGAGAAGAAAATCCCGGTTTTTTTTCAACCCGGGCCCCGGTAAAATACAAATTCCGGGTCCCAAGAGAGCACTTACTGCTGAAGATAACTATACTTTTTCGGAGAGATACCCGGGAGAAGAAAACCTGGTTTTTTCAACCCGGGCCCCGGTAAAATACAAATTCCGGGTCCCAAGAGAGCACTTACTGCTGAAGATAACTATACTTTTTCGGAGAGATACCCGGGAGAAGAAAACCTGGTTTTTTCAACCCGGGCCCCGGTAAAATACAAATTCCGGGTCCCAAGAGAGCACTTACTGCTGAAGATAACTATACTTTTTCGGAGAGATACCCGGGAGAAGAAAACCTGGTTTTTTCAACCCGGGCCCCGGTAAAATACAAATTCCGGGCCCCAAGAGAGCACTTACTGCTGAAGATAACTATACTTTTCGGAGAGATACCCGGGAGAAGAAAACCTGGTTTTTTCAACCCGGGCCCCGGTAAAATACAAATTCCGGGTCCCAAGAGAGCACTTACTGCTGAAGATAACTATACTTTTCGGAGAGATACCCGGGAGAAGAAAACCTGGATTTTTCAACCCGGGCCCCGGTAAAATACAAATTCCGGGTCCCAAGAGAGCATTTGCTACTAGAGATAACTATACTTTTTCGGAGATAAACCCGGGAGAAGAAAACCCCGTTTTTTTCCAACCCGGGCCCCGGTAAAATATAAATTCCGGGCCCCAAGAGGGCACTTGCTACTGGAGATTTCTATACTTTTTAGGAGAGAAACCCGGGAGAAGAAAACCCCGTTTTTTCAACCCGGGCCCCGGTAAAATACAAATTCCGGGCCCCAAGAGAGCACTTACTGCTGAAGATAACTATACTCTTTCGGAGCAAACCCGGGAGAAATATACCCTGTTTTTAGGGATATTTTTCTGTGGGAACTTACTCTTCGAAAGGGATTGGGGGCAACGCTAAAAAAGTAAAAATCGACTCTTTGTGGACATTATCCCCTAATTATGCATGCACTAAAGTATGAATATCTTAATCAAAATAAGAAGACCATTATCCCGAAATGACTTGTTTCTAGTATATGCTAATGTTTTTACCTCTTCACCAATTTAAATTTCACTGGAATTCGATCTCAGTATTTATTGTCTTTGATCATAGATATTTATGTTATTTTTACTGTCGTTGAAAAGATTATGCAACCCGTTCGGTGTGGACTTAGCGCTGGAACTAATTGTCGCGTGTTCTGTGCCTGGACTAATTATTGAAACATCTATAGCAGGGTTGACAAAAACCCGGCAAAAACAGGTTTTTGCCGAAAAACTGGTAAAAACCGGAAAAAAGTGGGAAAAACTCTTTTCATGCTAAATTAATCATTGATTTATCTAGTAAGTGACTAGTTTGGTCATTGCAAATAGGAGAGATGAAAAAAGGCCAGAAGAATAGTGCCAACCCTGATCCATAGGTATAACCATAAGTATCAAAATGAAAATGACACTTCCTATCGTTTTAATGCTAATTTTCTTACCGAACCTTAATTAAACACTAAGACACTCGCACATCGTCGACTTGAACTTTTTTAGAATATTATTGTCCTTCTTAATAATATATTTAGACAATAGGGGGCTCTGTGCCGAACTAAACCTTTATTAGGCAATAACTCTGAAAATAAGGTCGGTGATAGTTATTGCAAATTTTCTTAATTGATATTATCATAAGTCTATAATATTATAACATAAGTGTGACCTTTCCTATTCTTCACATGCAAAAGTTTTACTGAGAGCTATTCACAAGACAGACTGCATTACGGACTTCGTCGCTGTTTTGCGTCCGCTTGCGAAGGCGTCACACGAAGTCTTTGACAACGCCTCGCTAGGGGGAGATTTTCTTCTTGTTATTACGTCATCCTGTTACTAGCTCTCAGTAAAATATTCCTCAATGTGACAAACTTATGGAACAATATTCTAGAATTATGGTATTATGTTACTTACGGTATAACTACTTAATATTCTTTTCAGACGGAGCTTATGAGGAGATTTGGTAACACTTTCTTCGTAACGTTAACAAAATTATTCGTCTCAGGGAGTCGGGGACAAACGCGATACTCGCGACAATATGTAAAATAATTCTTAGGCGTAAAATAGTCGTTAAGATAATTCAATTCCTTTATCGGGTGCCAGTATGAAGGTTCCCTTGGTAAACATCCCCGGACCTTTAAGGCTCTAAACGCAAAGTTGTAACGTAGTTAGTGGAAGGAAGCGAGCCTTTTAACGCGTCTTTTAGTTCCTCTTGCCTTTTAAAGAGCTGCTGAAGTATAAGAAATTGTAATTAACCCGATGAAGTTGTCGAAGGAAAGGCTCTTTTTAGGACGCCGCTGAGATGGGTAAATATGCTAATGAGTCTCTATCCATCCCCGATCATACCTCTCCTTTTCCGGAGGAATGCGGCGCGAAGCTCGAGAGCGTCGCCTCCTCATCGGCAGCTCTTCGAAAACATTCCTCCTCTCTCGTTCTCTCATCCGCAACTTTCTCTAATGAGTATTTCGCGCGCGTTTATGCAACCCGATTCCTTTCCCCGGTTAATATTTTAAATTCACGGCTTCTTTTTATTAAAAATCTTGGCAATTTTATAGATGCTTTTAGTCAATTTAAACGCGTCTACCTTTTGTCTTAATATTGAAAATTAATAGAAGCAGTGGTTTCACCGGTCTGGGGAATCTGGAAAAAGTAATAATAATAATAATAATAATAATAATAATAATAATAATAATAATAATATTAATAATAATAATAATATTAATAATCAGCTAGGCTAATACCCAAGGCACCATCTAAGTCATCAAGCGACTTTTAAAGCCATTAATTCAGGTGGCGGGGTTACAATACGTAGGATGGAGGTGGCAAGCCCTTCAACTAACTATTAAGTTAGATAATTTATAAAATAGCCCTAAAAGGTCAGGAAATGTTGAATTTGTTACTTGTATAAAAGTTAGGGTATTTAAATTTATCGCGAAATTTTTATTAAGGTGATCTAGAAGAAATTAGCAGGGCTGCCACGGTACCTGAAAACCTGGAATTTGAATATGGGTAGTAAAATCAGGGAAATGTCAGGGAATTCAATTTCGGTTGCAAATAGGAAACTTTTACTAAAATATAGGTTAAAAAATACAAAATCATGCTACAAAATGAGACAGGGAAAATCTCTGAAGATGGTCAGGGAAAACCTGGAAAAGTCAGGGAATTTGATTGTGAAAAAACTGCGGCAACCCTGCTTAGGTTTGAAAACGTAAAACATTTTGTAGTTCAAACATAATATATTTAATATAAGTCAATTATATATTTTCTGATAGAATATAAAACTAAAAATTATCTCATTTTGGTCAAGGAAATATCTATCAAATGGTCAGGGAACGGTCAACAAATTGGTATCTGGAAATTTTGTTACAGATTTCTTTAAACTATTTACATTCAGTATACTAAACAGGTGAATCTATCCGTCGAAAATTTGTAGGGAAACTTTTAAAGATACGTCCGCAATCCTTCAAGTTTCCTGACACGTCTTCGGACACTGGTTGAACCTCTATTATGTTAGGTAGCTATTAAAATGGGCAACGAAGGACGAACTTAAAATTTTTCTCTGTCAAGATTGGATTGTCTGACGCCGCCGAGTATTGCGCCTCCGCAACTTTTTGCTTTCGAGGCGATCATCCGCCAAAAATCAATAGCCCTTCCAAAAATAAAATTTTACTAGGCTTTCATTCGGCAAGTTCCATTTTAAAGGCAGTATAAAATTCCATATTTAAAAATGGGTGACGATTTTTTCGATGTAGAATATATTATCTTTAAGCCCAAAAAATTATTTGACCTTCTTGAAGGCCTATAATCTACCCTAAAATCGGGGTTTGGTTCCTAAAGTACCATATTTTCATGAAATTCAGGGAAACCATCGTTGGCTTAAAATTTTTATACATCTGCTCAACGACTGTTTTCAAAATAGTCAAATCTGAGGCTAAACGATAAATTAGTTCGAACATAGTACATAAGGTAGCGCCACCGGCTTGGTAACATCATTAAATTTTAGGACAGAGCCTCCCTGTTAGTTCAGTTTTAGTATTTAGCTCAAATTGAGATCTCATTTTGTTTTACATTGATTCTTATTTGGTTCCAATTTCAAAACTTTTGTTCCTATTTTATCCTATTTTTATGGCAAAAATTACCTTTTTACCCTATTTTCACGGCAAAAAGTACTTGTTTACCCTATTTTCATGGAAAAAAGTACATTTTTACCCAATTTTATGGAAAAAAGTACCTATTTACCCTATTTTATAGAAAAATTTACCTATCTACCCTATTTTATGGTAAAAGTACCTATTTACCCTATTTTATGGTAAAAGTACCTATTTACCCTATTTTATGGTAAAAGTACCTATTTACCCTATTTTATGGAAAAAGTACCTATTTACCCTATTTTATGGAAAAAGTACCCATTTACCGTATTTTCATGGCAAAAAGTACTTGTTTAGCCTACACTGAGAGAAAAAACTGTAGAATTTACAGAAATATTTTACAGCACCCGTTCTGTATTTTTTTAATACAGTACTGTACTGTTTAAATTACTATATTCAAGAAATATTTACAGTATAAATTACAGGAGGTTTTTAGGTATTTAAAATGCAGGGGCTTCATGTAGTATTTATCATTGAATAGTAATATATACATACATTTTCAGTACATATTACTATTTGTTTATAGTAAAAATTAGAGGTTTGTTTCAGATATTTGTAATAAAGGACAGCCATGTAGTTTCTATGGTAGAAATGTCATATATGTACATATTTGCTCAATACATATTACTATGTATTTACAGTAAAAAATGAAGATGTTTTAAGGTATTTAAAATACAGGTAGTTCCTGTAGTTATTGCGGTCGAAGTTGAATTGCTGCCAAACAGTAATAATCCATAAAAATTCATTATTTGTTGTAAATCAACTAATATGAAGAAAAGATTTTTAGTGACATCTCGTAAAAGCACCAATGGAGTCATATTTTTAATCACCCATCAAATTAAAACAAATTAATGTTTATACATTTAAATGCAAATTCATCGCGTTAGTGTTTGTGGTTTGAACTAAGTTTAAGTTACTATATGTTGTGCACGTGTTTATGTCTCTTGCTTTGGACTTTAGTTCTGCTGGAGCTTATTGGTATATATTTAGCAAACGTGTTGAATATTTTTTACAATTAAAGTACCTTATTGGTTAAAAATTAATTACGGAAATGTTTAGTGTACATAAAATTATTATAAAAAAGGGTAGTAAGAACGAATCAAATATATAATAATTCCTGGCTATATTCACGCAGTTTTTAAATGAAAATTCCGTAAAATTTACAGGCGTGTTAGAAATTTTAATTATTATTTTAGTTGTTTACAATACAATGATTCTGGTTGAAAATTTTACTATGAGCTATTTGTATAAATTACAGGAATCTCAAGTAAAAGATATTTACGAAACTCTCTGTAAAAAATACAGAACATTCCTGGCTACTGTGCGTCCAGGAGTTCCATGTAATTTCTACCCAATATTTTTCTCTCAGTGTATTTTTATGGCAAAAAGTACTTGTTTACCCTATTTTTTGGGCAAAAAGTACTTGTTTACCATATTTTTATGCCAAAAAGTACCTAATTTTCCTATTTTCATGGCAAAAAGTACTTGTTTACCATATTTTTATGCCAAAAAGTACCTAATTTTCCTATTTTCATGGCAAAAAGTACTTGTTTATCCTATTTTTATGGCAAAAAGTACCTAATTTCGCTATTTTCATGGCAAAAAGTACTTGTTTATCCTATGTTTATGTCAAAAAGTACCTTATTTCCCTATTTTCATGGCAAAAAGTACTTGTTTACCATATTTTTATGCCAAAAGTACCTAATTTCCCTATTTTCATGGCAAAAAGTACTTGTTTACCATACTTTTATGCCAAAAGTACCTAATTTTCCTATTTTCAGGGCAAAAAGTACTTGTTTATCCTATTTTTATGGCAAAAAGTACCTAATTTCCCTATTTTCATGGCAAAAAGTACTTGTTTATCCTATGTTTATGGCAAAAAGTACTTGTTTACCCTATTTTTATGGCAAAAAGTACTTGTTTACCCTATTTTCATGGAAAAAAGTACTTGTTTACCCTATTTTTATGGCAAAAAGTACTTGTTTACCCTATTTTTATGGCAAAAAGTACTTGTTTACCCTATTTTCATGGCAAAAAGTACTTGTTTACCCTATTTTTATGGCAAAAAGTACTTGTTTACCCTATTTTTATGGCAAAAAGTACTTGTTTACCCTATATTCATGGCAAAAAGTACCTAATTTCCCTATTTTGACTTCTCAATAACATTGACGACTTTTACTGTCGATCACCTAATTTATCATTTCTGGCGCTAGTTACGTTAAAAACGGGTCATAGTGCGTATAAGCAGACGACTGTTTCTGTATAGATTATACTCCCTTTAAGGCAAAAATAAATCTTGGAGTTCAGCTTCTACTTCTCCGTAACCATGACAACCTTATCTGTATACGCGCCGATACCAAGAATTATAAATTATCCCGATGATTTCGCTCACGCCTCTCAGCGATTTCAGTATATCTTTCTCTATATAGATCGTAATGGTGTAACCATTGACCTCATCTCTCCAAAATATCTTTCTCTTAATCGACATCGGACAGACTGCGAGGACAGCGGGAAGGGAGGTGCGGGTTTGAACCCTAATTGAATAAAAATAGCCAACGAGAACATCCATCAGCCGATATAGGCAGCCCCTTCGATATTTCGGGGGGATCAGGCTGCTGTTTTTATCGTTCGCTTTAGCTCGCGCGGTGTATATATTGAAAGTTTATATTTTGGATTTTTTTTGTCCCGTAGAAAGTTTATTTCTGGCCACATATTTTAATAGAACATTAATCACCGTGATCACATTAGAGCTATTTGAATCGTCCAAAAATGGACCTTATCAGGAATATCCCAAAAAGTTTAATAAAAATTTAACGATTAAGGCTAAATTGAAATGAAAAGATTCTCTTTTAAATTATCCTATTCCCTTCAACAAATTACTGAAAGTTAGTTGCAGATTTTTGCTCACTAATTTTACGTTCAAATAGCGTTTGATCAGAAAGTTAAGCTAAATTAGTATTTGGTCCCAAATTTTTACCTTTTAGCTAAATTTAGTATTTAATCGTAATTTTTAGCTAAATTTAGTATTTAATCGTAATTTTTAGCTAAATTTAGTATTTAATCGTAATTTTTAGCTAAATTTAGTATTTAATCGTAATTTTTAGCTAAATTTAGTATTTAATTATCATTTTTAGCTAAATTTTGTATTTAATCTTCATTTTTTACCTAATTTATATTTAATCACAAAATGTTAACTAATTTAGTATTTAATCACCAATTGTACCTTATTTAGTATTTAATCAAAAATTTCACCTTATTTTAGCTAAATTAGTATTTAATCATAAATTTTAGCTAATAAAGTATTCAATTCAAATTTTAGCTAATAAAGTATTCAATTCAAATTTTAGCTAATAAAGTATTAAATTCAAATTTTAGCTAATAAAGTATTCAATTCAAATTTTACCTAATTTAGTATTTAATCACCAATTTTACCTACATTTATTATTTAATCCCTGATTCGGCTTATGGTTAAAATTTTGTAATAAATTAGCCCTAATTATTACCAAATTTTTAAATTTTCTAATTACGTGGTTTTTCTATAGAATTTGAGTCTTGAAAAATTATTTTCATATTACCTCACCCAAAAATTCAAACATCAAAGAAAATAGACTTTGAATGGAATCACAGATTTTTAATTAATTACGGAAAACTCATGTGATTGTTATTTAATTAAACCGGAAACACCGCTATCACCTAAAGAATTTGTGTGTACTGGATTAACGTACAGTGTAGCCGATGCCGCCGTATTCCACATAACTCTCCAACAATTAGGCTTAGAAGGGCCAGGGATATCTCAATCGAAAGGAAATACCATGCCCTCGGTAGCCCGTTATGAATTTAGTAGATCGGGGCCCAAAACGTTAGTCATTTGCCCATTTTAGTGTTTTTTTGGGTGATATTCGACTTTAAATCTACATACGTTTTGTTTTAATTAAGACCGACTTGGTTGAAAATTATACTTTAATTAGTTAGTATTGAAAATTTCGGAACTTCGTTTTCAGTTGCATTAAAAATTTTAATTTCAAGTGATATTTCTGGCCAATTCGCGGGACCTCATAACCCGCGTACGCACTATTGTCATATTTTAATTTCGTCCAAATTGTTACAGGCGCCATCTAACTCGTTCGCGTTTCGCTATTTTATTTCCAAAACCAGGTAACTCGAAAAATTCGGGTTGTCTAAAAATTATTGAAATTAACGTATTCGCGTTTCGATACTTTATTTCCAAAACCAGGTAACTCGAAAAATTTGGTTTGTCTAAAAATTAATTGAAATGAACGTGTTCGCGTTTCTCTAGTTTATTTCCAAACCCAAGTAACCCGAAAAATTATTTTTCTATAAAATTCCTCTTGGGTTTATTAAGTTAATTTACAAGATGATTGAAAATTTGTTCAAATTTAAATTAAATATTTAAAATAAAGTTAATACATCGGGAAATTGTGTACTAAAATGTCCGTGACTTTTTTATCTACAACCCATTTCTGGCACTAGGAGTAGTGGAGCTCCGGTAAAACGTGTGTCGCTAGTAATTATCTAACTTTTACAAATTAAACATCCTCAAGAATGTAATTGTTTATAATATGGGAGAATGACATTTGTGGCTAGAGCATAGCGCCGATTTGATTTTGGTCGCCGGCGGCGTTTAACGAAAATCACCCGGCAGCGGCGCGGCGTGTCAATTTTCCAAAAATTCTCGGCGGCGAATATTTTTTTCGAAGGGGAAAAAGTTTATCCTCTTTTGAAAATTTTGAAAAAATTCCAAAATGTTTTTAACGTAGAAAATCTCAAAAAAAAAACTCGACGGTGGGATCAAAATTTATCGGCGGCGGCGCGCCAAAAAGTAAATGACTCTGTGGCGGCGGTTCGGCGCTAGAGCAAATATCATTGAAGGCGGCGTTGGATTGGCGGCGATATAGGCTCTACTTGTGGCTCCCAAACCCAGGCCCGACAAGAGAGGGGGGAAGTCGGTGAATGTTACCGGGGCCCATGCACCTTAAGGGCCCGGATGTTAACAACCGCGTAAACTTCTACCGGGTTTCTCCCCTAAAAAGTATAGCTTTCTCCAGTAATTAATATTTTATCCGGGCCCGGGCCCGCTCTTGGTGGCCCTGCCCAAACCCCCTCACGTTCAAAGAGTAAGCTCCGTCACCCTTAATAAATATGAAATCAGCGCGATATCTCATTGGCTCCCTTAAATTGATGTCTTCCAACGCGTTTGAAGCACGCGCCGGTGATGTTTTTCCTTCCCCCTCTCATTGCAGGGGGGGGGGAATTCGAGCATGATGGTCATTCTCTCGAATAAATAAATAAAATCAATTTTTAATGACGCAGATTGTTTAAGTTTCAACGCGAATCAGTCTACATTTAACGTAACTGGAGATACGACGTATTGGCTGTAAGGTAAATACGCCATCAGAAGCGGGGAACATTAATTTTCTTCTTAATACGGAATCCGCTTTTAGGCCCGTCCTAATAGACTTTCTCCCAGTAACCATCAAGAGAAACAGACCAGATAGTAAATGCAATTTTTGCTTTCTTTTCAAACTCTCGGTTTATTTTCTTTAAACGGCCGGAAAAATGAAATGTAGGGCCAGGGCTTTTTGCTTACGCTATTTGCTAGAAGGGGTGGGGGTTCCTTTATTTTTTTAGGCCCCTCTAGATGGCTCTGACTGTTTATCTAGTAATGTATTTTGCTCTGTTTTACGCGCTACCTCTACTATATGGAAATTCTCCGAAACGAGTGCGTTGAAGAAGTTTATATTTTTTGTGGAAGTTTTAGAATATTTTTTTACGACCGACTTTCAAGCGTAAGGGGTTGGGGGGTACGTTAACTTTCGAAGTAGTTGGGAGTAGTATCTATTTTTATATCACTAAATAGAATTTATATATTTCGGGTTTTGGCCATATTAATATATCCTAAAAGCGAGGTATCTGTTTTTAAGGAATATTAAGGAGAAGATCCTTTCACGGGGGTTGATTATTTAAATAGCCGAAGTCTTACTAGATGGCGTTAACAATGTGAAACATAGAAAGCTTAAATACAATATAAACAGAAGTGTTAGTCTGGCGTTGAAAAATATTGAATATTAGATGCCATTCATGATCCAATTTATCGATAACATCGTAAAGTTCCTAGTTTTTTCCATAATTCTGAAATGTTCCTATAAAAACATTATAATTCCATTTTTTATCCTTTTTCTTATATTTTATCGTATTCGATTAAAACTACCCAACTAATAAAATTAAAGTATTTACTCTTGGGAAAAAAAACTATTTTGTTTAAATCAGGTTTTTTAAAAGTTTTTTTAATTATCCTATAATTTTGAAATTTAAGTCATTAAATTATCCTATAATTTTTTGAAATTTTTATTCTTTAATTATCCGACAATTTAGAAATTTTTATCCTTTAATCGCCCTATAATTTGGAAATTTTTATCCTTTAATTATCCGGCAATTTTGAAATTATTTTTTTGAGCATTATCGGCTGGGAACCCTACACTAGGGACCTTACAAAACGTATTTTAAAAATTGAGCGGGAGCCTGTCAACAAGATACATGTTTCAAGATAATAACATTAATGGGATAGAGAGATGAAAGCTGATCTCGTTAGAGATCTATTCTTAGGAACCGCAAGATGATACGAGAGGGAGCGACGAAATTTAATCAAGTTTTGCAAAGTAAGCAGATTTCAAAGGTATTGTAGCATTGGTTACACAATTAAGATCGTTGGATAATAATGATGACGCGGTTCTGGACAATAGATGGGACATTTTTCTCAATTCAATTACGAGCCCATTTTCCACGATTAAAGACTTCTAAAACTAACTTTGTTGAGATAGTTTCGCCCATAAAGACACGACGGGGTGCTTCTAAGGACTACACTGATCTGAATTTAACGACCCCGACGCTCGCGTGTCATTTGCAAATGTTATTGACGAATTAGTGGTTGTATTTTGCAAGATAGATTGCGTTTTATTATAGTTTTGTGATCTTTTGTTAAAGCAAGTGGCGGCTCGACGTGAAGTAGCTCTTTTTCAATAGATGTCGCTAGCGTCGAAATCAAAAAGGCGGTACTTATAGGTACCCCTCGCGTTGATTCGACCGTTTGTAAATTGATCAATAACATAAATTACAGCAATTATAAACAACATTTTTACACGGGATATATAATTTAGGTTAAAGTTAACTAAATAGATTATAAGTTGTCTGACTATAATACTCTTCAATGGCTCTCTGATGACGTTATCATTTGGCTATTTTGAAATTTAGCTTCCTTTACCATAAATAGATGGCCCCACGCTCTCCAGTGAAGTCGTTTTTTCAAAGAATCGGATAGATTCATGGCCATCTCTAATAACAGGGGCCGTTTCATAATACCGGTGGTGGAGTGGTTAGCACTTTCGCCTCGCAGAAAGTAGAACCGGGTTCGATCCTAGCTTCTGGCACTGGGGGAAAACTCGGTAGAACTACTTCTGCGTTGAGTTTTCAAGTTTTTTCCCCATTGGTTTAAGGGGTTTTCCCTCTTAGCTCTTCGTTTTCACCTTCAATAAAAACTTGTTGGAATTAACGGTAATAGTTAGTGTTGGTTCGCGTGGCGTGAAGGGTCTACCACCACCCTCCTACGCATTGTAACCCGGCCACCTGAATTAAAGGCTTTAAAAGTCGCTTGATAACTTAGGCCTAAGGTGGTACCTATGGTATTAGCTGATTATTTATAATACTGGTGGCAATGATAGAATCGCCACTTGCTTTAAATAATCAAGTGATCGAATAACGCAGAAAAATACTATATAAAGACGGACAAACATAACGGGAACATTGGGCGTGTCTTTTAAGACTTTGTATAATCTCCTCCCGCTGTTACAATTCATATTATTTGGCGTTGTCCCTGTTTAGAAACGCTCGCAAATTTCACCCTCTCCTCGCCCTTAATTGCGCAGTGAAGCGATGTCCGATGTGGATATACATCTCGGTTTGGAAATTAACGCTTCCGAGGCTTTGAGTTTTGCACTCATTAGAGAGTTAGGCTTCACGCTCCACGTTTCTCGTCTCTAATTCGAGAATGAACGCTAGCGGACCAAGTAATCTATAAAGGGACTCGTCGAATGCTTATGGCAAGTGTGGCTTAACAAAAAATTTGTTTTCACGAAAACTAGGTAACTAGACTTAAGGTAATTATTTCAACCAAGAGTGTATTTATCGATACTTTCCTAGATTCGTGAATTGGAAAGGGTATAAATTTTGTTTATACTAAAATATATTTAAAGTAATTCCTATGTAATTTCAAAGTTACCGATTTCTTAAAAAGCATGGCCTAATACTTTTTTAAATTTTATTTAAATAATTATATGCTCAAAATTTATTTTTGGATGTACCTTATTTTGGAACTCACATAGCGACGTGCTCGACTTTAGCGACGCCTCGTGTGTTCGAAATGAACTAGAATCAACCGCAATATACCGTTCTCTTGTTTAAATACGTGCTTTTACTACGATAAGGCAGTCGAGCATCTCTACAACTGGAGTTTCAGGTGGGCGGTGTTTAATGTTTTCAGTTAACTATTATCCTTTTGTTATCCGGGGTCAATTTGCCTTTGTTATTTTGAGTAGTGAGAGGTCAAAAGGTATCTTTACGAGATTGGTCGTGTGACCCCTTTTAAGGTAAAATCAGGAGCTAATGAACCTACTTTTTATCGGGCAGCTTTAGCGATAATGTAAATGGCAAGTTCGTCACACTTCCCTGGATTTCTCAGCTTGCGCTACTAGCACTGATTAATCTCCAAAATATCTCTGTACGCCCAGCGCTACGGGTGGGTGTGTGGGCAATGGCAAGGGGATGGGTAAAAAGGTACAGGCGTAGGAACCAAATTTTTTGGTAAAATGTCTCGGATTTTATGGTTTTTATCCGAATTTTTGAATAAAGTTTTTTTCTCGCCTGTAGTGCTTATTTCTGGGTTATAGTTTTATCCACTAAAAACCGTTAGGGATTAGAAAAAGCCAAAAAAGCTGTTAAGATCATTAAATATCTAAGTGTGGTGGTGAAGTGGTTAGCACTCCCGCCTCGCAGAAGGTGCACTCGGGTTCAATCCCAGCTTGTGGCACTGAAAACTCAGAACCAATCCACGTTTTGTTAAGTTATCTCCCTGCTATCTAAAGGGGTTATTATTATTACTAGGTGGTTTCTTTTCGCCTGTTCTCGGACTAAAAGTGTACTCTTTTGACCCTAAAACGTTTTATTCGCCTGTTCCGGGGATGAGAATTACTCCGGCCCAGAAACTATTAGCTTGTTCCGGAGTATTAGGGCTACTCTTTTTACTTTTTCTGTAAAGGAGGTGTCAAGAAAGTAAATCGGATTTTGTCTTCTGCTAAAAAGGCCTCAGGCGGCCATTTTGAAAAAACATTTTTACTCCGACTCAAACTATTCGCCACCCCAGAATCGGAGTAAAATGACGTCATAGCCTTACTTTTCTTACCCTACTCCTGTTTTTTTTATGGATATTATTCGCGTTTATAAAACGATTTAATATCCAAAAAAGAAGTTTTTATTCGGATAATTTTCGGTTATGGATAAAAACAAATAAAACAGATATTTCTTAACCAAACGCCGAGCTCTACAAGCTTCTAGTAAAATTGTTTTATGGTCCCTAAGTCCAATTCCTTTCACCCTCTCGGATTTCTGGAGAGTTAGTCTGAATTACTAATGGAACTCCAAGTGACATCTGAGAGCTCTCCCAAAGCACAAAGGAAAAAATACCTTTAATGTAGGGTCTTAAAATTAATCTGAGAATGTATTTTCCCTAGGTAACTCGATTCCCGGGGGAACTTTGATCATATGACGAGACTTGAAAGGATGGAATCAAGTTGTTTCAAAAGAAGGATAATAATAATACTAAGAATAATTATAGTGAAGAAATATAATTTCTCGGAATTTTCGCGGTGACCGAAAAGGTGCTTTTGATTTGGATAGATTAAAGGGCTATACAATCATTTGAAAATTCAGCCTGAAGTTCAGGTAGCTCATCCCCTTCCGTATCTCGTCATAGAAAATCTAATCAATCGTAATTTGAAATATTATTTTTTAATAATATCATAAATATCGTAATAGACATAAGTTTGACAGTTAATTACTTTTTATTTTTAGACCATAGTGTGTTTTTTTTTCTGGCACTTAATCGCGACCGAAACAAGTCTAGGTGGCGTAACGGCGCTAGTTGCTATTAGGTGGCGCCTATGATCTAGCGTATGATACAGGCAAATTAAATAGCCACAAGAAAGGGGGGGGGGTTAAGAAAACGATGTAAAAATTATATTAAAATGCAAGTATCATTATTTATTAAGTCAAATTTACGAATAACGATAAGGAAAACTAATAGCGTCTGCTTTAGCCGCAACCTATCTAAGTTTCAATGGCGAACCAAAGGGGGCGTTGCGATAGTTTTCGGTCGCGAATAGAACTGAATCTAACCTGACAGTAATTTCGCTAACGATGAGAGAAATCCGAAACTTCCGATTACTTAATAGCTCCACGACAGACTATCATCACCCTAAATCATATAGTGTCCTACTCATGTTTATTGTGTTACTTATGATATTATATTTTTGAAATATTTCCGGGAAGTTAGTGAAATTTTAACGATTCTGTGTCCCTTTAAGGCTGATCTTCATCGGGTAACTGAAAAGAAAATATTAGGCCTAGCAGATATTGATTTTTTTATTTTCCTCTCGCGTTTTTGCCCTAACTAGAACCAGCCTTAAGGTGATCTTGGAAATTGATTTCTTTGAAACGGATTTCTTCAGAAATCGTATTTCGCTACTAATGTTCTTAATATTTTTTTCCTTTTTAAACAAGAAAATATCAGTTTAAAAACCCGCGTTAGCCGTTGAAAACGTTGAGAAATTGTGGAAAGAAACGCTAATGAAATCTTGGAAAGCATCCGTAAAACCTCTTAGGTTTAAATTCAATAATAAAAATTATACAACTGTTGAGTTGATCCCAGAGCTATCTTTGGCCATAAATGGAAACTAAACTATCAATGAAGTTCAGAGACAAAAATGGTGTTTTAAATTATTAGGGATGCACCGATATATCGGTATCGGCCAATATCGGCTAAAGCGAAGATGATATTGGCGATATTGGCCGATATCGATATTAGAAAAATATTTTCAGAAAAACATTTAAAAATAAAAAAATTATCGATAAACTAAATAAGGATAATATTTTATTTGATTGGCCCCGCCATGGACGCCAGACTTCAAAAGCTAGATCATACCTTTTTTAAACACGGGGTTACGTGTTTAAACAAACGATATTCGATTCGTGATAGAAAATATGTATCACGTAAAATGAAAATAAACATATTCGATATGCTCTTGCAAACTTTATTTCATGAAAAATGAGAATAAAATGGTATGACAGTGTACTGAACCGTCTTTTAAAATGATTTTATCATACACACTACTGTTGTGATAGATGACTTTGTTAATATCGGCCGATATATCGTCCGATATTACCGCCGATATATCGACCGATACTATCGGCAACGAATAGCTGATATATTGGCTGTACCCATATCGGTGCATCCTTATAAATTATGTAAAATATCGTACATTGTTGCTGCAGTATCTGGAAAACCAGTAAAAGTCAGGGAATTGGAAAATGGGTCTAAAACTCATGAAATTTAGTTTTGATTGCCAATAACAAAAAGGTTACTAAAATATAGGTAAAAAAATCGTCAAATTAAGGGTTGAAATAGTCTACTAAATGGTTAGGGATAACCTGTAAAAGTCAGGGAATTTGATTTGAAAAAACTGTGGTAACCCTGTTTATGTTGAAATTAAATTAAATTTGTTTGCAAAATAACCTTCCAACCCAGTTTATTTCAAAATTAGATAAAATTTATTTTTGATTCGTTGAAAAATTACTTAGTAACCTTGTTTATTTTAAAATTTAATTAAATTTGTTTGATTATTTACTAAATAATTTGGCAACCCTGTCTATTGCGGAAAAAATATATATACTTTGCGAAATGTCTTAGCGACCCTGTTGAGTTTAAAAATATTTTTTTATAATTTTCAAAATAATTTGGAAACCCTGTTTATTTTTAAAATAATTTGTATTTTTATTCAAGAAGATTTGCAAAACCACTTGCCAACCCGTTTTTTTTTAAATAAATTATTTTTTATTTAAGAAGATTGGCAAAATTACTTAACCATGTTTTTTCTAAATTAAATTAAAAAATACATTCTTTGAAAATAATTATGCAATCCAATTTTTTTTAAAATAATTTTTTTTCCATGTCAAATAACAGAAGTTAAAATACATTTTTTGAAAAATAATCATGCAATCCTCTTTATTTTAAAATTAATTTTTTTTTCATGTCAAAGAACAGAAGTTAAAAATCCGTTTAAAAGAACCCCGAAAAATGTCACTCCAGCAAGAAATGTTCTTATATTGGACAATTTTTTACTTCTGTCGCCGAAGTAATACTAATCTTTGTACTCTTTCCGACTACAAGGTACAAAAAATTCCGCTTTAAAAAAAGCGCGAAGGAATTGCGAGGCGTGCTCTGAATTAAAGCGACACTTATTAGACTTGCAAATGAACTCTGCCCCGCCACCAGGCTGCCCCGTATAGCAACGCCGATTCCGGGATGGCGTTGTTGTTGAAGCTAGTTCGTGGGGTAAAGACTGCGCTCGTCTCGCGTATGGAGCTAATCGCGCAACCTTCGATGGCCGTGTAGCTCGGATTTCAACTTGATGCGCGGCCGCTTAGCACCCCGAGCACGTGGCGGACTTTCGTTCGCTATCTCCCTGGCTGGTGTCGCCACAAATATATTTGATTTGTTCTCATTCGAGCGCAATTGCTTCGAAGGGAAGCCTACTTGTTGGCGCGTTTTCTTTTTCACTTCTATATTTAGATCAAGTATAGCTATTAAAATTTTATTCGCCATATAGAATAAGGAAATTTATATCTCGAAAGGGTTTTAAGAATTCCAAGAATGTCTATACAACTCGGAAGAGACTTACCACTAGTAGAAGTAGCTCTAAAAATGGGAGTCAATAGAGTGTACTTTAAATATAATAAATATATGAATATCTCTGGAAGTTTATTCTGTAAAAATTAAGAATTACAAAAAAAATCTCTATCCGTCTAAAATGGCAATGTGCGTGTGGAGAAGGGGTAGATATCGAAATATCAAACTATCGATTGTGTAAGTTAAATTTTAAGTAGCGACAGTATGTTACGCTGTATCCGTTTTTTTAGTCAAATCATAAACTAAATGCTTAAGCGGACGTAAAACCCTGTTTTTTTTGGAGCCCGATATTTAAATTGGCACCATCGACCGTGTGTCGAAACATTTAATTAAAATCACTTATGTTGGCATTACCGAACGTCACGATTTTGAATTGGACCAATACATTCGATAGTTTGATATTTCGATAGCAGCCTCTTCCGCACACGCGCATTGTCATTTTTGACGTATTATGATTTTATTTTGTAATTTTTGATTTTTACAGAAAAACCTCTCTGGGGCAGATTATAGCAAATTTTAAGCTTGCGAGGTCCGAATTAGCTGTCAAACGATTTCAATGAAACCAAGATTAACCGCTCCGTGCTAGCTAGGAGCGACAAACACAATTAAGGAGAACGCAGCTAGCCTTTAAACACGCTAACGCAGTGTTGTGTACAAATTTCATTGGACGAGCCTTTACGCTGAACGATTTACGGAAAGGGGGAAGACAATTTCCGAATTTTCGCCTTCCGACGGCAGCAGGCGCTAAAGCGTCTAACCAATGAAAAATGTACACAAGTAAATCCATGATTTTGGACGGGTTGCGTTCTCCTTGTGTGGGGTGCTGTGTTTGTTGCTTCTAGCTGCTAGCAACGAAACCCCCGAATGAGCCGCTCCTTGCTAGCAACGAAACCCCCGAATGAGCCACTCCTTGTTAGCAACGAAACCCCCGAATGAGCAACTCCTTGTTAGCAACGAAACCCCCGAATGAGCCGCTCTTTGCTAGCAACGAAACCCCCGAATGAGCCGCTCCTTGCTAGCAACGAAACCCCCGAATGAGCCACTCCTTGTTAGCAACGAAACCCCCGAATGAGCCACTCCTTGTTAGCAACGAAACCCCCGAATGAGCCGCTCTTTGCTAGCAACGAAACCCCCGAATGAGCCGCTCCTTGTTAGCAACGAAACCCCCGAATGAGCCGCTCCTTGTTAGCAACGAAACCCCCGAATGAGCCGCTCCTTGTTAGCAACGAAGCCCCCGAATGAGCCGCTCCTTGCTAGCAACGAAACCCCCGAATGAGCCGCTCCTTGTTAGCAACGAAACCCCCGAATGAGCCGCTCCTTGTTAGCAACGAAACTCCCGAATGAGCCGCTCCTTGTTAGCAACGAAACCCCCGAATGAGCCGCTCCTTGTTAGCAACGAAACCCCCGAATGAGCCGCTCCTTGTTAGCAACGAAACCCCCGAATGAGCCGCTCCTTGCAAGCAACGAAACCACCGAATGAGCCTCTTATCTTAAATGATATTTTTGAATCCCTCTTAATTGATTACTTAAGTGAATTCTAGTCGCTCATCCATATTTTAAGTAACACAAAATCCTTCTATAAACAATTTCATTCAATCACATTTATTTCGTTTAAAGCATTCCCTATTTACAAATTATTTAACGTTTTTTTTTAATTATTACGTACAATTTGAGACAAATTTCCATAATTTTATTTTCTATTCTCTATCCAATAAACTCGAATTTCTCGCGTTTGCCACTGCAGCTTTTCCAACCCGACTCCGACAAGATATATTTAGTAACGATAAAGTTATAAAGCGTACCTCTGGGGGTACAATCCGCCATCTCCCGTTCTAATTTAAATCTCTCCTGGCATTTGGGACGTAACGGGAGGGGGCTACGGAAGATGAACTTCCAAATTGCGTCTATTTTGTTATGTAAATTTTAGCCGTCAATTTTTGCTCTGCCTTTGCCAGATTTTGTATCGAAAGTCAATTTGAATTTCTCGTCTCGAATATCTCCGACCTGTATATCAATTTCTTATTTTTAGACGTTTCCCTACAAATTGAGAAGCGCGGGAAATATATCATCGGGTGCGTGGGGGGATTGGTTGTCTTTCGCAGCTATCACGTTATGAGAACTTTGAATTATACTCTCCCACCTTTTTGAACGAGTTAAACCAGGTCTGCTACTAGCACTCGAATTTATTTTGGCGCGTTTAAAATAATGGATTTTCTAGGCGTTATAACTAATGTTGGATTTACCATAAATCAATGAGGAAAATTTTAACCCCGACTACTCTGAAGAAGGCGCTACACAACATAACGGGGGCGTTGCCGCTTCTTTTCGGTGTCATGGCGTAGTCGGAGTCAAAATATTCCTGATCGATGTATGAAACTTGGTCGTATAGTTTTTGGTTTAATTCCGAAGTGAAGTTTTTTAAATCAAAAGGATTTATGGTTTCCGTATGGAGTACTTGTCTGCCTATTTACGGTTACTTATCGAATGCTCTGGGCGATATATTAATTATTACTAATTAAATAATCGTCGATATAGCTATGGGTACAGTTCCCTTCATTATATTTCGGTTTCCTTATCGAGTACAAGTTGATATATTATTTCCTTTTAGAGTACTCCTTGATATATTATTTCCTTTTAGAGTACTCCTTGATGTTTTATTTCTTTTAGAGTACTCCTTCCTGTATCATTTCATTTTAGAGTACTCTTCGATGTATTATTTCTTTTTAGAGTATTCCTTGATATATTATTTCCTTTTAGAGTACTCCTTGATGTTTTATTTCCTTTTAGAGTACTCCTTCCTGTATCATTTCATTTTAGAGTACTCCTTGATAAATTATTTCCTTTTAGAGTACTCCTTGATGTTTTATTTCTTTTAGAGTACTCCTTCCTGTATCATTTCATTTTAGAGTACTCTTCGATGTATTATTTCGTTTTAGAGTATTCCTTGATATATCATTTCCTTTTAGAGTACTCCTTGATATATTATTTCCTTTTAGAGTACTCCTTGATGTTTTATTTCCTTTTAGAGTACTCCTTCCTGTATCATTTCATTTTAGAGTACTCCTTGATAAATTATTTCCTTTTAGAGTACTCTTTGATATATTATTTCCTTTTAGAGTACTCTTTGATGTATTATTTCTTTTTAGAGTACTCCTCGATGTATTATTTCTTTTTAGAGTACTCTTCGATGTAGTATTTCCTTTTAGAGTACTCATTGATATATCATTTCATTATAGAGTACTCTTCGATGTATTATTTCCTTTTAGAGTACTCTTCGATGTATTATTTCCTTTTAGAGTACTTTTCGATGTATTATTTCCTTTTAGAGTACTCCTTGATATATTATTTCCTTTTAGAGTACTCCTTGATATATTATTTCCAGTTAGAGTACTCCTCGATGTATTATTTCCTTTTAGAGTACTCCTTGATTTATTATTTCCTTTTATTCGATTATTTCCTTATCGGGTACGTTTCACAAGATTCTTTCCTTATCGAATACTCTTCACCAGATTCTTTCCTTATCGAGTATGGAGTATTCGACTTCATATTTGCTGTTATTTATCGAATACTCTTGATGATGTTTCTGGGTATTTTAATAATATTCGATAATAATAATAATAATAATAATCAGCTAGGCTAATACCCTTGGCACCACCTAAGGCCTAAGTCATCAAGCGACTTTTAAACGCATAAATTCAGGTGGCCGGGATTCCAGTAGAGACTAAACAACGTTATTAACCCCAAAAGCACGCCCCTGTCTACCGCGTTGCGATATTTTTAAAGAGATGCTCGACTGAATCGTGTAATCGCGCCATCAAATAAATATCGCGTTATGCCCAAACGATAATGTCGAATTTCGGGAATTTATCGAATATCATAATGCGAGTGAAGGTTATCAATCGGGGTAACAGGTGTGATGGTCATCGAAGCCCAATGTATCGGGCCAATATATGCCGCAGGGAAAATCTTTTTATTCGTAGTTTTGATTTTGGATATTATTGCAGCCTCCCTCTTCGGAATTCTCGCTTTCCTATTGAGTCGAGCACGGCCGTCTTATTAGAATGATAAATTATTCTTTTACGTCCGCGACTCCGAGAGACACCAGCGCTCGCGGCGGGAAGAGGAAGAACTAACCCCGCTACGAATATATATGTCTTTGTGCCGTTAAAGTATCCAGTCCCGCCTGGTTAGCTGGAAGTTTGGCGCAAACAGACGCGGAAGTGTTCGTTTCAAATATATGCCATTGCTAGCTTATTGCTAAAAGCGTGTATTTCGGAAAAAGCTAATTTTTATCTTGACGTAGTTTGCAAGTAGCGTTAGACTTGTATTGTCGTAACAACACATAGTTCTTTGTTTTTCGTCTGCTAAGGCCTAAGTTCGTATTAATAACACTATATCTGGATAGCATTAAACAATTTGTTTTTAACGTAACTAGCGCGAGTTATCCCTAGCTTTTAATACCTCTGGTGGCAGAAATGAGAAATATACCATAAATATGAAACTCCCTTCTATATGGAACCTGATTTAAAAGCGTCAAAAGTCGCTAGATGACTGGGGCCAATGGTGTTGCCTTGGGTGTTAGCCTAGCTGATTATTATAAAACATTTTTTTTCCGTTGACCACTAGGTCGCTCTATGGTAATCAAAAATGGAAATTGTTTTTTCAAATGGTTAAATCATTTTGGTTATTATTTACATAGTTTAATAATTTTGTATATTATTTATAAAGCTTAATCCATTTGGTTATTATTATAATAATAATTTTTAATAATAATATTTAGCTAGGCTAATACCCTAGGCACCACCACAGGCCCAAGTCAGCTTGCGACTTTTAATGCCTTATTTACAGGTGGCCTGGTTACAATGAGTAGGAGGGTGGTGGGCTGGTGGCAAGCCCTTCATGCCACGCGAGCCAACAGCTTCCTACGCTAACTATTACCGTCACAGGTAACCCTAAAATTGTCTTTTTACACTGGAAGCATCACCTAATAAGGATAAGTCGGTTGCAGACGTTTTAAATTATTCGTTTCTGGCTTTAGATAAAACCTCTTCGGAATACAATTCTCTAGATATCAACCCGATGTTTGCCGATGATATCGTCTGATTGGTTAACATAATTCTAGAACGAATTCCCTGAACGCCAAAGGCATTATATACACGAACATAAATGAAAAGGTTAAAGGTTATAGTAAGTTTAGGGAGCTGTTGGCTCGCGTGGCATCTAGGAGCAACAAACAGCACCCGACACAAGGAGAACGCAACCCGCCAAAAGTCGTGTACATTTTTCATTGGTTAGACGCTTTAGCGCCTGCTGCCGTCGGAAGGGGAAAATAAAGAAATTGTCTTCCCCCCTTCCCGTAAAACGTTCAGCGTAAAGGCTCGTCCAATGAAATTTGTACACCACAATTCGTTAACGTGTTTAAATGCTAGCTGCGTTCTTCTTGTGTTTGTTGCTCATAGGTAGCATTAAGGTATTGTAGTAATGGCATGACTTGGGCCTAAGGTTTTAGCCTAGCTGATTATTGTTATTATTATTATTATTATTATAATACAACGCAATCCCGCGAATTTTACCACTAGATGGCGGCTCAGTCTATTTCCGCGATACTCCGAGATACGTGGATTTGTCTTTAAATAGGAGACGCGCGTGGGTGGGATGAGCTGTACATCGAGATCGATTCGAGGCGAAGATATGTGGCCGTTCTCTGGCAAAGGGGGGTAGAAGCGGGGGTAGAAGATCTGTTATTCGATCCAATTGAAACTGGCCTTCATTCCTTTACTCTTTTTCATTCTTCGGCCCGAGGTGGTCGGGCCGGGGGGGGGGGGCTTTTGATCTACGAGCTTTGACCCGGGTCATCGCCTGCCCTTTTCATTCTCCGGAAAATGGCCCGCGGCGACCCCTTGAAAGGAAACCAGAGGCTATTGTCTTACACACTACAAATTTTCAGGACGCCTTGCCAGAGGGCTGCTGAAATAATTTTTAAATACACAAGAATGATGCTTAAGAAGCTAGCGCGGAACCCAAAATGGATACAAATAGCCCGTATTCAAGAAATTGTTTCGAGTTAAATCAGCTCATTGCTTTCAAAACTTTATTGAATCTATTTTAAATATGTAGTTTTTATGCCGTAAATGCTATCGAGGTAACTTATCAGCCAGTTAGGTAGTCTCTCAAAATTAATTTCTTGAACTGAATGCCTTTTTGTGCATTCTTACTGTTTATCGGTGATTTACAGTGAAATTTCACAATGATTCGGTGATTTCCAGTGAATTTTCACAATGATTCGGTGATTTACAGGGAATTTTCACAATGTTTCGGTGATTTCCAGTGAATTTTCACAATGTTTCGGTGATTTCCAGTGAATTTTCACAATGTTTCGGTGATTTCCAGTGAATTTTCACAATGTTTCGGTGATTTCCAGTGAATTTTCACAATGTTTCGGTGATTTTCAGTGAATTTTCACAATGTTTCGGTGATTTCCAGTGAATTTTCACAATGTTTCGGTGATTTTCAGTGAATTTTCACAATGTTTCGGTGATTTCCAGTGAATTTTCACAATGTTTCGGTGATTTCCAGTGAATTTTCACAATGTTTCGGTGATTTCCAGTGAATTTTCACAATGTTTCGGTGATTTCCAGTGAATTTTCACAATGTTTCGGTGATTTTCAGTGAATTTTCACAATGTTTCGGTGATTTCCAGTGAATTTTCACAATGTTTCGGTGATTTTCAGTGAATTTTCACAATGTTTCGGTGATTTCCAGTGAATTTTCACAATGTTTCGGTGATTTCCAGTGAATTTTCACAATGTTTCGGTGATTTCCAGTGAATTTTCACAATGTTTCGGTGATTTCCAGTGAATTTTCACAATGTTTCGGTGATTTCCAGTGAATTTTCACAATGTTTCGGTGATTTCCAGTGAATTTTCACAATGTTTCGGTGATTTCCAGTGAATTTTCACAATGTTTCGGTGATTTCCAGTGAATTTTCACAATGTTTCGGTGATTTCCAGTGAATTTTCACAATGTTTCGGTGATTTCCAGTGAATTTTCACAATGTTTCGGTGATTTCCAGTGAATTTTCACAATGTTTCGGTGATTTCCAGTGAATTTTCACAATGTTTCGGTGATTTCCAGTGAATTTTCACAATGTTTCGGTGATTCCTCTCTGTCTTTCACTGGAAGTAGGCTTACTGCAATACACGTGTGCCATGCAGTCAGCCTACTTCCAGTGAAAGACAGAGTAAACCGAAGATTTATGTCGTCGGCCTTTTAAGGCCTAGGATTTCTTCGGGCTGTTTTCCTTCAAGTTTACTTCCCGCCGCGCATATATCCTGGTGGTAGGCCAACGTGTACTGCGGTTGGCCTACCACCAGGATATTTGCGCGGCGGGAGGTAAACTTAAAGTAAAACAGGCAGAAGAAATCCTAGGCCTTTAACTCGTATTACAGGGTTGCCACGCGTCAGGGAATATAAAAATGGGCCTATAAAGTCAGAAAAAGGTCAGAAAATGTTTAAGAATTTGTAAAAAGTCAGGGAATTTAGTTTTATCTTGACACTTTTTTATGTTAATTTTACTATAAATCTATGGAAAATTCTGTTATTATTATTTAGACCCTTGAAAGGTTTTTTAACGTTTAAATAATTTTTGTACTGAAATATAAGCATTAATTTAAAAACTGTCTAATTTTGGCCCTAAAAAGTCAAGGGAAAAAACTTAAAATGGTCAGGAAAAACTGGGAATTGTCAGGGTATTTGAATCTGTGAATATTGCGGCAACCCTGTACAATCTACTTCTGATGTCACGTACAGACGGAGGAGAGAAATATGATGGGGATTGTAGATACTTTGAAAATCGGAAATGGGCGCTGGCTAGGGTCGAATCATAGATTTGCGCGTATGTTTCGTCCGGGAATTTGCTTGGCCAACCGTTTTGTTATTCCGAATGTCCCGGGCTCTCCCGTTATGATTTGTGTTGTGGCTGCTTGTTGGGACCAAGACAGCTTTAGAGGGACTCAATACTATCGTTTTTATGACGTGGCTGACGTAATTTTAAAGAAGAAAATTTAGACGTTTAGTTAGTGCTTTTAGTTGATCTTTTCACCTGCACTACTTTCTTTTTGCGAGATAATGCGCTTGGCATTCCTCCGCCGTAGTTTTATCTTGGGTGCCTGAATGGAAGTATTGACGGCGGGCCCGATGAGAGGTTATAATATATACAACTTACTAGGATTACCAGGGCCCGTTCCGCCCGGGGGTTTTGGGTTTGCACCTTTCTCCCAAGTTCATCTTGGTTAACCTATATCTATCTCCACTAATAACAGTTCTATTGGGTCCCGGAATTATTGATTTACCGGGGCCCTGGCCAGCCTTCGACAACCCTGCCCGAATTATGTTAAGTTGACAAAATAGCTTTCCAAGTTTCCATTTTAAGAAAAAGGTTTTGTGAATTAAATTAAATGTCAATCAGTTCTTGTTAATATAAATGGTGTTCATTTTAATATTTTATGTACCGTAATTTTTTATACTTAAAAATGGCAATTTTTAATATTTTAAAAATGGCAATTTTTAATATTTTAAAAATGGCAATTTTTAATATTTTAAAAATGGCAATTTTTAATACTTTAAAAATGGCAATTTTTAATACTTTAAAAATGGCAATTTTTAATACTTTAAAAATGGCAATTTTTAATACTTTAAAAATGGCCATTTTTAATACTTTAAAAATGGCCATTTTTAATACTTTAAAAATGACAATTTTTAATACTTTTAAGCCTTCTTCGTTTAAACCAATACTTTTCTGGGTATAAAAATAGGGAATCCCTCTACAGATTGTTTCGTCGATATTTTATTTTATTTTTAACTAAAATGACTCTCAGCTTCCTTTAACGTGGCTCCATTTTCCATGTATTTTAAACTTCGATTTTAAAGGCCTTTCTAAATCTCATACGGGTTTCAACAATACCTATTGAGACTTTGTATACAGAAAGTGTATGTAGGCGTCTTATTATCATATAGAAATACCTCTATCGATTAATTAGAAATCACTATTTCAAAGAACAACGAAATCCTTCGAAATTCATTTCCCAGTCTAGGAAACTTAAAATATTAAAGATCTAATACCCACAGGTACATGGAATTTGAAAGGACCATTAGCCAAAATAATGGTTATTTGAAAAGTAGAAATGTAGCAACTTTTGGAGCGATAGTTTTTTAAAGAATTTGATAAATACCCAATTTTTAGTTTCCTTTTACTCAATGTCATTAACGGAATTCTTAAATATACCCTATTGAAAAGCGGAAATTTAACAAATACCCAATTTGAAATGAAGTAGTTGAATTAATGTCTAATTTGAAATGGGATAATTTAATTAAGAACCAATTTTTGAATGGGAAATTTAATAATTCCCAATTTTTTTAATGGAAAATTTAATTATTACCCAATTTTAAGCGGGGAATTTAATTAATACTCAATTTTTTAAACGGGGAATTTAATTAATACCCATTTTTTAAACATGAAATTGAATTAATACCCAATTTTTAAACATGGAATTGATTTAATACATAATTTTTAAACAGGGAATTTAATTAATACCCAATTTTCAAATGCGGAATTTGATTAATACCCCATTTTCAAATGGAGAATTTAATTAATACCCAATTTTCAAATGCGGAAGTTGATTAATACCCAATTTTAAAATGGAAATTTTAATAATTAACCAATCTGAAATTAAATTTAATAAATACCCATTTTTTAAATAGGAAATTGATCTTATACCCAATTTAGGAGAAAGGAATTTTTTCTACAGCCTATTTAAAACAAATAAATTTAACATCTTTAATTTTTTTAAGAACTTAATTGGGGTCTTTCGAAACGATAATAAAGAGATATTTGGGTAAGGTTAACTCTTCCTCTTTGAAGTGAAAATAGAAAAGTTAAGTTACTTCGCGATAGTGGCTTCCACCTAACTCGGCAACGCTATCAACGCGTTCCTCCTAAGGTCTACAAGGTTTTACTTAATCTGCATAATACCTTGTAAGTTTGGTTGAAAAAGGACTCCTCATTTTAAAACGCTACTCTAATAGTTGTCAAGTTTTGAAACTCCGGTGACAGGGTTGGCACTGAGCGGGATATGTTTACTCTACAGTCACTTCCCTCTAACGTAGTAATGTAACTTACGCTTATCTGACATTTTGGACTTTCATTCTGAAAACTAATACCTTTCAAAAATGTCTCCCCTTTTAATGAAACGCCCTTCAAAATGAGAAAAAGTCGGTAAACATGAAACGCTTTCGCCAGAATTGCCCTTAATATTCGCCTTTTGTTTTGTTTGAAAGTAGTTTGCATTTTTATTAATATTAAAAATATGAAATTCGGTATAAACATTTCAGGGCCTAAAATATAGGGCTTTGCGAGTACTCGGCCTTTTTTTGAGTACGGGTACTTTAATTTGACCTCGAATAAGTAATTGGAAAATACTCGTCGATTACAGAGTACCAAAAAATTGCATAGTCAAGTACCCGATTACTCGAATAAGCTGCTCTCTAACTCGTCGAGTATTTGTTTTTTCAATCCTCGTTGCTTCAAAGTCAAAGAGGGTTTTTTACTACTTTTTGGGGGGCAATAAACGCTACCTACAAAGTTGTGGAAACTGTGATTCATTTAAATTAAAGGAATATTTTTCAGCATTGAAAACTACTTTATACTCCTTTTAAATTTAATTTCATAATTACTTGAATAAAACCAGCTCTTAATCCAGTACTCGATAACCCGACTCGTTAAAAATATTACTCGAGGTTTTATTTTTAGTTACTCGACTCGAATAAGAGAAAGTTTCCCCTGATTACTCGACTCGACTTCAATATTATCCGACTCGAATACTCGATGAAAAAAAATTTGGGCTCTATACCCGACTCGATTGCCTAAAACCACTACTCGCACAGCCCTACTAAAATATTGGTTTTAATCAGTGCAATAGAACAATTTTAAAAATTGCTTACTGGAAAATAATCATATACAGCGAAGCACTTAGGGAATTCTTACTAATTTATTATTACACTTTTTTAAGGGATGTTTTATGTAAATAAGAATGTTTTTATTTATAGTCCGTTACGACGATAAGCCCTCTCGTGGGCGGGGGAAAGGACATTTTACAAAATAATCAAAGCTGAGGATTAATGATAAAATAGTTCGAATATAGTACACAAAGGGGCGTCACAAACTTGAAAACATTGTTAAATCCTAGGACGGAGTTTTTCAAATTAGTTCAAATAAAGAACTTTTTATTTTACATTGGTTCCTATTTTGAAAAAATTTGTGCTTATTTTACCCTAGTTTTATAGCGAAAAGTAATTTTTTTTGCCTAATTTAATTCCGTTTTGGTTTGAGCCCTTTAAGTATAAACAAATAAATTCAGAGAAAAAACTATAAATAAAAGTTCAAGTCAGAAACAAATTTACATTTTTCGAGTTTTTTTTATATAATTTAAAATGTTTACGTTTAGACAACTGCCGCTATCTGGTATTTACAAATCGAACCATTTTCAAATGCCAATAGCGACGGATCTCTAGTAATAATAATAATAATAATAATAATTTATAATATTAAATGATAAATTATGTATTAACGAATTTTAAACCACAATCAACGCCCATTTTCCCCCAAAAGTGAAGTTTTTATTATATAATACCAAGATATTATATGCAATAATTTATACAAAGGCGTACCGACCCGGATTAAGGGGGTGAATATTTCCCCTGGCGCTAGGCTGGCTAAAATGTAGGGGGGTGCCAAAACACTCTTATCTTTAATGTCCAATTGGTCCTTCAACCAGTGATAATTCTGATTCTTCGTTCAATAGAAATTTAATTTTTCAGTTGTTCAGATTTCTATCTAAAACAATTTATAGTTTTTCCAAAATTTATCACAATATCTCATATCTATGATATGTACTGAACAAAATCGAACTTACGAAGGTGGGGCTAATGTTATGGTTGGTACATTAATCGGTAGGTTATATAAAATTTTAATTACTTAACTAACGGTGAAATTTAGTTTAGTCTAGACTAAAATCACGGTCTTTAAAAAAATAATACAAAGCCATTTTCAATATTTTGGTTTATAGGGGGCGCCACTGCATTTATAACAATAATTATATGATAACGAGTACATTAATCGGTAGGTTATATAAAATTTTAATTACTAAACTAACTGTGAAATTTAGCTTAGTCTAGACTAAAATCACGGTCTTTAAAAAAATAATACAAAACCATTTTCAATATTTTGGTTTATAGGGGACGCCACTGCATTTATAACAATAATTATAAGAAAAAGAGTTTTAAACCATATTCAACGGGCATTTTCTTATCAAACAACACGAAGAATAGTTGATTTTATAAAATGTCTTTACGCTTGCCCAGCTTGTTGAAATGTTGCCCTGGAATAGTTCAGCCAATGCCGAAGAATGAGTTCATAAACTCTTTAGTGGGAGAGAAAACGGATCCACAGCTGAAGCGGGGAGGCTACATTTCAACAAGATGGCCAAGGTTATTTTATAAAAAGAACTATTAAATAAAGACTCACAAAATGGGGAGAAAATGAACCATTATTGGCGAAATCCGCGTCTCTCCAGGCATAATAATAATAATCCGGAATTACGATATGTTTGCAACGAGTTATAGCGAATACAGACTTAAGTCTGCTTCCATTTCTGCGTATTAAAGATTATTCCTAGCAAATCTACAATTGAATTTGACGTATTTCGATCGATAACTCGCTGGAAACTGAACAGATTTAAGGGCAAGGGCAAGGGAGGGGTTAAGGTTCGAGCGTCTATTTTGGAAACAAAAAGGGAATTGCGATTTTAAATTTAATTTGGCGTATTTTCCTTTGTTCCGTTGGAAACAGGTATCTTCGAAATCATCCTCCGTGTTTCGTCGGCCGATAGTTTCGAGGCATGGCCACCAGGGAGCGCCGTTCTTGTCGTCGTAGTCGCGGCCTACACGTCTGCAGATAAATCAGCCTCCGCGAAACTGATCTTGGCTCATCTACCCAGTCCAGTCTCATTCGTTCGACGTTTCCTCCGCCTCTGATACTTGGACAAAAAGCCACGCTCAAGCCCACACTCGCAGGTAAAACTAAAATACCCGTATCCTTCGCGGGGTTCCTCTGATTTCTCCGTTGAGGCTATTTGGACGGACCGGGTTTTAGAGCGCCTAATTGGCTTAATTAGGCGGACTGTTCCGCCGATTTCACGCGATAAATTATTGATCGTTAACAATGGTTAATGAATGTCGTTATAGGATTGCAGTCCTTAATTGGGGTCACTACGATGGAATTGACCTCTCTCACCATTATAGGGGAAACGAAAAACCTCCGGTTTTTAGATGGCGACCAATCCAATTTGTTAGAACATGTTAACGCGCGCTACGGTTTGGTTTTAACCTAACTAGCACCAGTCGACCCTAGGTTATGTTCGTTATTTATTTATTTATAGGTTTAGGCACAATGCATTCCATCAGTCTCATGGTCTTCTTATTTTGATTAGATTATTCATACTTTATTCTATGCATGGGTCCATAAGTAACGTGATTATCGTAAGTACGAAACTCTTTACAGGGTTCGTACGGAACCTGGATATCCTGGATAGGTTAGGGATTTAAATAATATCGTAAAAAGTCAGGGATAGGTCAGGGATTTAAATAATATCGTAAAAGGTCAGGGATTTAAATAATATCGTAAAAAGTCAGGGATTTAAATAATATCGTAAAACGTCAGGGATAAGTCAAGGATTTAAATAATATCGTAAAAAGTCAGGGATAAGCCAGGGGTTTAAATAATATCGTAAAAAGTCAGGGATTTAAATAATATCGTAAAACGTCAGGGATAAGTCAGGGATTTAAATAATATCGTTAAAAGTCGGGGGTTTAAATAATATCGTAAAAAGTCAGGGATAAGTCAGGGATTTAAATAATATCGTAAAAAGTTAGGGATTTAAATAATATCGTAAAGAGTCAGGGATTTAAATAATATCGTAAAGAGTCAGGGATTTAAATAATATCGTAAAGAGTCAGGGATTTAAATAATATCGTAAAAAATATTGCTTCATTTTGTACTTTTACCTATGAAAACATGAAATGATAAAAATTAGCAGGAATATTACCAAAAAGGTCAGGGATATTGACAAAAATTAATCGGGGATAATTATTCACGATACATTTTATCACTCCGTCCGTACCCTTTCGCAGCACTCCGCGAAGGGAGCAATTTTAAATCTCTAATGACGTCACTCTCAATATCCCTTAGACTTAATAGTTATTTTGAAAGTCGACGCTTGCCGTTGCAGTGTTTTTGCCTTAGTGAAAAAACAGGCCTTATGATATTAATTTTGTTACTTATGATGGGACCAAAATTAGTACTAATTATGGCGCCATTTACGACAGGTTTTCGAAAGCAGAAAATATTAGTTTTGTAGAAACGGAATCAAAGTAAATTTCCCACTAAACATTTATCTTTTCTGATAATAGATGGTGCGTCAGTCTGAAGCGGGGTATTGTCATAGATACTAAAGACCTCGTACCCTAGATTCCAAATCATTGCCTCGCTGAAATTTTCAAATGGTGTTCTCCCATATAACCAAATTCCTATTCGACTGAATCAATATTATAATAACCCTAACTCATAGTGATGCGTGTGTTAGGTTAGGAATGTCCTTACCTGGAAGTTTTATGCAATGTGTAATTTTTGTTCAATGCAATGCGATTTTTAGGAAATTTAGTAATAGCTTTTTAATTAATCGGATATTTTTTTAATTTAAATTCATTTTTACTTTTTTAATATTTTTTTAATTTGTATGTGCCATCTAGGAGCAACAAACACAGAACCCCACACAAGAACGCAACCCGTCAAAAGTCGTGCATTTTCTTGCGTACAGTTTTCATTAGTTAGACGCTTTAGCGCCTACTGCCGTCGGAAGGGGAAAATTCGGAAATTGTCTTCCCCCTTTCCGTAAAACGTTCAGCGTAAAGGCTCGTCCAATGAAATTTGTACACAACACTGCGTTAGCGTGTTTAAAGGCTAGCTGCGTTCTCCTTGTGTTTGATGCTCCTAGGTGCCATAAAACGTTGAATTAAATTAGATTTAAATATTCCATATTAAAAGTTCCTAGTAATGTTTTTTGAAATTCGTCAAATTGTAGGATTCAGTTGTATGGGAAAAAACCTTTAAGATAAGTCCAAAAGTCATTGCATTTTTAAAACTAGTAAAAAGTCGGGGAACTTAGTGTTCTTTAATTTTTATTTATTTATTTATTTATTTATTAATTTTTTTGTGTTTTCTTAGCTTTTATTCGTGCTATTTCCAAATCGTTTTTGTGGGCAATCAAGAATAAATCAAAACTCTAAGAATTCTTCCCTTGATAGTGAGAATTATCACTTCTCAAAACTTTGACGGTCCTTCTCACAGGAAGTGATGTAATATCTTCTCACGTGTTCTCCGAGCTATCTCACTTGGTCAAAAAGGGGGAGATTATAAATAATAATGGCAGCTAATATTCTAATCAGTTTACTTGATACTGAAGAAAATAAACAGTATGATATTTTGGTAGACGAAAATAAATTTCAGAGAAAACCGATTGTTAAGTTAATTTCCGATGAAATATTTCCTTTTGAATTGTAAATCAAATGTTTTCTACCTTCATATATTGTCGTGAAATCGTGTAAAAACAATATTTATTGTCAAAGGCTTAGTTTACAACGTTCGTGGCATTCTCGTAAGCCGCCATCTTTAGAAGAATTTTTTTTACATTTGACGCATTTTAGGCTAAGGATGTAAGTCGGAAAATTTTCCGTTTTCATTCCATGATTAGTCACATTGTTTGCAAATTTAAATAAAGCGGAATTTTCGCCTAATTTGTTCGAATCTGAAAGTAAAACTAAACCTCTAGACTAGTTTAAACTGATTAACAATGTAACACTATTAATGTTTTGTAGTATGTTTATTGATATTAGACCTTTTATATCGATAAAAAGTTAAAAACATTAAAAACCCTTAAAAAATAAATTCGTTTCTTTTTCCGATTTGCGGAATATTTTCTGGAAATGTTTCCTCATTTTATTTTTCCGGAATATTTTCTGGAAATGTTTCCTCATTTTATTTTTCCGGAATATTTTCTGGAAATGTTTCCTCATTTTATTTTTCTGGAATATTTTCTGGAAATGTTTCCTCGTTTTATTTTTCCGGAATATTTTCTGGAAATGTTTCCTCGTTTTATTTTTCCGGAATATTTTCTGGAAATGTTTCCTCATTTTATTTTTCCGGAATATTTTCTGGAAATGTTTCCTCATTTTATTTTTACGGAATATTTTCTGGAAATGTTTCCTCATTTTATTTTTCCGGAATATTTTCTGGAAATGTTTCCTCATTTTATTTTTCCGGAAAATTAACAACACTAGTTTAGACCGTCTGGAAAATCCGTGAATTTGAAATTGGAAAAATCTGCGCGCCGTTCTAAAAAAAGGTCCCTAATTTCTGTCGTTGCAGTTTTCTGCCGGGTGCGTCTAT
Source organism: Leiobunum rupestre (assembly GCF_980474605.1). NCBI lineage: Eukaryota > Metazoa > Arthropoda > Arachnida > Opiliones > Sclerosomatidae > Leiobunum > Leiobunum rupestre. The sequence continues at coordinate 31,095,237 of NC_143392.1, forward strand.
CCGCAGCGTTCGTGCCGCCCCCTCCTGCCAGGGTGCCATGGTGGTGGTGTCGGCAGCGGGGGCGGACTGCACCAGGCTGCTCGGAAACGGACGCGCCTCCTCGTCGTCGCCCTTGCTGCTGTCCGCCTTCGAGAAGAGGGAGTCGCGCTGGGACTGCTTGCTGGGCCGCTGCTGCGTCCTCAACAGGCCCAACATCAAGAAATGGCTCATCGTGGCCCTGGCTTTCTGCGTCCTCTCGCTCCTGTTCTTCTCCTACTACGTCTCGCAGTTCCATTACCACAGGTAAGACACGATCGTCTTTGTTAGTTCCACATCTATATGTATAGAGCGTAAGTAACATAATAACAATAAGTATGACAATTAACGAGATTTACAACCAAACTGATTTTCATAGTTATAGCGTAATCAAAAAAAATATCTGTTTTCCGATAGATAGGCAGAATATTAGGCTAAAATGATAAAAATTAAGAACGTTTTTCTCTGCGCCACGAGCTCATGTTTTCTATCACGCGTGATTCGCACGCGTGCTTCTAAACAAAGCCAAAGCCCTTCGCGACTCCAGAACGTGCTCTCCGATATTAGGCTTAAATTTTTATCAAAAATTAGTCATCCAAAACGGTAAGTCGCGAGTCCAAGTCACAGCTTGAATACAGTATCAATGCCGAAAAAAGCTTCGGTTAGAAAATTAGCATTAAAGCAATAGGGAGTCTCATACTTATAGTTATTATGTTACTTATGATAGAGTGGAACTATGGTTTTCGTCAGATATATGTGAAATGTTGTTGTTGTTGTCCCCATTTGCAACTCGTTCCATATCTTTTTATCTAGTTAACATATCAATACCATATTCTTAAGATATACTTCATAGGGTTTCCTTTACCCGCCAAACCAAGTTTCGCTGGTTAAAAGTAATTAGCGTAGATTTGTCAGCCCTTTCATTTGACCTCCCTTAAACCCTTTTTAAAAAATTACGCACTCTTATAATTTTGGATCCGATTGACTTTTAAATTCCTTTTCATTTTTACAATGGTATGTTAATTTCAATATGCCCAAATATATAGATGCCCGATGTGGAACTATTATTACGGCCTTGGCTGACTTGTTTTAATAATAATCAGCTAGGCTTAATACCCAAGGCACCACCTTAGGCCTAAGTCATCTACCGACTACAATGCGTAGGAGGGTGGTGGCAAGCCCTTCACTAAAAACAATGTGTGGATAACTAGCTATTTTCCCTTTTCTTAGTACTATGCGACCGAAAATTCCAGGATGATAGCTATATATTAAAAACCCTACTACAGGTTCAGTAGTATTTGCATGGGGCATCGAAAACCCTAAGGCCGTCAATGGTTGGTCAAAAACGCTTCTAAGCTAAATTCTTGGCTCGTTTAAATAAGCGTGTACTCTTTGGTTCTTCTCCCTGTTAGTTTATTTTAATACCATAAGTGGCATAATTACCCTAAGTCAAGTGTGCCAATATGAGCCTTTCCCACAGAAAATCTTCAATTAGAGCTTGTTCTAAACAGATCAAAGAAACGTAGGACTCGCGAATTCCGTTCAAGTACTCTATATGGTATTTTTAATGCTCGCGCCGCAGACGCCGCTTCGCAAACACATTCCGTAAATTTCGTCACTGGAAAAAATGACGTCATTTACGTCACTTTCGTTAAACAAGGTATCATTGTAAAATTCATCTTATTGACACACTTAGGGTAACTATGCCACTTATGATAATACGTTTAATGATACGTAATATTTCTTTAAATGAGTTTACTCGTGAGTCTGATTCCATTCATAAGTATAATGAATAGTTTAAAACGTGTTTTAAACATAGTTTTTTATTGTTTATTATGTGTTTTTATTGTTTGATTTAAAAACAGTTAAAAACAATTAATCTTGTTTAAAACAATAAAAAACATTGTTTTTGTTCTTTTTGAAAAAAACAAGGATTTGGCCAACCGTGGTAACTTGAGTAAAGAGTATATTCACTACGTTTTCACGGAGGTAGGAAACACGGAATTCGGAAAATCTCGATTTCGTTCCTCTGCGGGAACACGTTTTTAGCCGTTTTCATGACGTCCACTTTCAACCTTGACACGGGCTTAGCCCTACCAAACAAACCACTGTTTAGAATTTTTATATTAGCTTCCATCTGTGTAAAATCTATTGGGCTCTGGAGTCCGGCTCTGCTTGTGCAGAAAAACCGAAAATACGAGTACCGTGTTTAAAACGGCTCTCGCTCTATTTCTATCGCAATTTAGTCGAAAGGTCGAAATAAATAATGTAACCGAAAAACCCTTTCTAGGGTATTCCGAGAATGGTTTGGGAAATTCCGTGAAGGAATAAATCAAAACGGGACGTTTTCCTTTCGTCCCGTTCAATAAACAACCCCACATTTCCAACTAAAAAATTCCCAGCATATCGAACCCGTGTTCGTGCGTTTTCAAGCTTATAAAAATCGGATTTTCTGAGAAAATACGGGTTCATAACCAGCGTTAGAGAAAACACGTGTTAACTCTAACGCAATGTAGCACCGATTTCGATATTCGCTTTACACCAAACAAGAATTTACTATCTCCATGAAAACGTAGTCAGTTTGTGTAAAATATTTCAATGACATTTAGAAAATATGAACGCCGCTATGAACTAGAGCTCGGGGAAACGGATAAATTAACCGCCAAAATTTCAATTAATCATAAAAAAATCGATTAACTGTTTATTTATGGATATTATTTGCGACTATTATACGATTTAATACGCAACAAGTTTTTATTCGGATAATTTTCGGATATGGATATAAAGGAAATGAACGGAAAATTTCTTCTCCGAACGCCGAGCCCTAATATTAACCATGGGCCAAATAATGATAAATCCAGGACATGACTCTATGCGAAAAACCCGTCCAACAGCGCTAACACCCGACCACTATTGCCCTCTATTTTGAAAAAAGCGCGATCGCGGACCTACGTCATTTTGGGGGCAAATTTTTTAGGGGCAGTTTTCAAAAATAATACACGTGGTTGTCGTAGTAAATATCCTGGAATATTTATTCACAGTTATCATATCTAGTGTGGTTATTAGTGTAAGTACTTTTTTTACGTACTATGTTCATAATTAATATAATATATATAATTATATAATATTAAACATATACTTTCCTAGAATCGTTATTTCGACTTAGTCAACACAAGATGGCGTTCGGGAAACCGGAAATTTCCGCTTGATTTTGCTCCCAATTTTTTTTATTTGCACCTTTTCCACGCCTACTAAAATGGCCGCCCGTTACTTTTGGTGGACGACCGATTTAGTACGTATGAAGGTACCAGAGGCATGTCCTGGATTTACCATTATTTGGCCCATGTCTTAACCTAACCTAACAATACCCAATATATAATTTAATAAATCGTTTAATATTTGATTAAGAGTTGGGGTTGTAAGTCAAACCTGACCTATATAGTCTTCCAACCAGAGTTCTATTGTGGTGCGTCAAATATTAGAGTTTTCTCTTCAGCGACTGCAGAACCTTACTAATAGCTAGGAGCAACAAACACAAGGAGAACGCAGCTAGCCTTTAAACACGCTAACGCAGGGTTGTGTACAAATTTCATTGGACGAGCCTTTACGCTGAACGTTTTACGGGCGGGGGGCAAGACAATTTCTGAATTTTCCCCTTCCGATGGCAGCAGGCGCTAAAGCGTCTAACCAATGAAAAATGTACGCAAGAAAATGCACGACTTTTGACGGGTTGCATTCTCCTTGTGTGGCGTGCTGTGTTTTTTGCTCCTAGCTAATTAATAGCAACTGTATGAAAATGCTTGTTTAGCTCTCTTAGAGGTACTAAGGATACAATTCTGATTTGTCTTTGACGGTCACTTCTTAGGCCGAAACTTGACTTGGGAATAGGGAGTTCAGTACCGGCCTAATCTTCCTCCTTAGCTGGAGTGTCATCCTTTTCGTTACCGCCATGTCCATGTCCCCTATGATCATGTGTCCATCCGTACTTTATTTCGCAAGGATTTGAATAAGCTTGCCACGAAAGTCAGCGCGGCTAATATTTCTACTTGGAAAACGCTAGCATTGGTGCCAAGGTATTCGTATAATCTTCCCAATTGGACAGTTGACCCCAGCTGGCACCATATGAGTGAACCAGACAATTTCGCCTTCGGTTTCCAAAAGTTGTAGTACTCTTCCAGTCACTACGACTTGGGAATTGAATACTGAACGGCTTCTCAAAGTCATATCGTCTGACCTTGTGGTGGAATGTCCGGCTTGGGAGAGCTAACTATTTTGGCTTAGAACGGACTGAAAACATTCTAAACTAGCGGTTCTAATTACGCGCAAATGATTGTTTATGATGGGAAAAAATGAGCGACTAAAGACACGAAAATTAGGCTAAATGAAAACTGAGAATTTAATGAAAAACAATTTATAAAAGGTTAAAATACAAAATGAATTATTCCGAGAAAATAAGGGTTATTTTGAGTACACGCATTCGCGGAGGAGAGTTCTCGATTTTAGATCTTACTCCGATGGCGATTTGTCGCAACTGTTGGTTCTTCCGATTGTTGGGACGTTTCTCAACCTTGAGAAACCCCCCTTTTGCAAACTTTCCATACGCGAGATTCAAGAAACGAGCCGGTCCGAAGCAGCTAGCCGCCTCCCACTGGGGAGAGAGTACCAGTGCCTAAGATTTCCATCATTCGCCTCTAAACCGTGGAAAAACCCCAGTTTCTATTTCTTGGAAAGGCTTACTATAGCGAAAAAAGGTCGATCGTCCAAATTACACGTACATATACAGGCAATATAGTAAAAATACAACAAATTCCAAATACAAAATATATAAACATAAAAAATCACAAATACAATTACAATTTCGATATTCAAACAATAACAGATACACTTAATATTCAAATATACAGAAATCAAATTTATTAATAAAAATAAGCCCAAAATCGCTTGGTATCAAAAATCCAAATTTCAACATCCTCCCCCCTCTGGAACATTACATGTTCAAGAAGTTAAGGCTGATTCTAACAAATAGACTAGCTGAATTGGTCTACGAAGACGAGTTCCGTCTGAAAGACGTAACATACACGACCGAGTTAAGTTGTCGCGACCTTTGAAAGTTTCTTCGACTACGGCGGTTTTCCAACAGAGTCTGGGCATTCGTGGTTCTTCAATGAGTACGACGTCGCTTGGTTCGATGGCTTTAGTAGGTATGCATTTCGTTCGATGATGGGCGGACCTCAATTCCAGTAAATAATCCGTTTTCCATCTTTGCCAGAATCTCTCATTGAGTTGCTGTCTGTATTTCCATCGCTTAGTTAATTCGGCCTGAGTCGATTGCATGCCTTCGTCTCGCTTGTAGCTTCTGGATAGTAAGGCTGTTAACCTTACGCCAACGAGGAAGTGTGACGGACTTAAAGGTATAGGTTCGCCGGCATCTTGATAGACAAATGATATTGGCCGGGAGTTAATGGCGGCTTCTGCTTCCGTGAGTGCTGTTTCGAGTTCCTCGTGTGAAAGCCTCGCTTGGCCTAGGGTTTTTCGAATTGCGTTCTTCACGGAGCGTACAAGGCGCTCCCAAAAGCCGCCCCACCAGGCAGCGCGATCGGCAATGTATTGCCAAGAGATTTGAAGCTCTCCAAAGTAGTTGGTCACGTCAGGATTCGAAAGACATTTTAGTAGCTGTTTCAACTCCGCTTCGGCCTTCTTGAAGGTTTTAGCATTGTCAGAGAAGATTTTCTTCACAATGCCACGACGTGCCACGAACCGGCGAAAAGCGAGAAGAAAATTCCCAGCAGTCATATCACTGACTAATTCGAGGTGAATGGAACGAGTCGTGGCGCAAGTAAAGAGCGCTATGTAGCATTTCTGCCCATTTTTGTTGTATAAGGGGCCGGCGAAATCGAGACCGGTGACCGAGAAAGGAGGAGCCGGATTAGAGCGATCTTGCGGAAGTGGCGCCATGTGGGTGTTTGATGGTTTGGCGAGAAATTTACGACAAACGCAACATTGATTGACAACCCTTTTGACTAATTGGCGGCCTTTAATTATCCAAAACCCTTCCCTGATTTGAACGAGGGTTTCATTGACTCCACCGTGCATTACGCGCGTATGGTTGTAGTGCGCTATAAGTTTTGATAAAGGATGTGTCGAGGATAATATCCACGGGTGTTTCTCCTTGTACGATAATTGCGCGTTATCGAGTCTCCCTCCAACGCAGAGTAAGCTGTTTTCGTCTAGTCTTGGGTGTAGAGTCGCGAGTTTCGAATTTGCAGAAATTTGCTCGCCTTGACGTAATTTACTGATTTCGTTTGGGAAGCTTTCTTGTTGCGCGTGACTGATCCAAAATGATTCTGCTTGCCATATTTCTTCCGCTGTTAAATGACCGACGTTTCGGTTTCCCTTGTTTCTGGTATTGTTGATAAACCGTTTGATCCAAGCTGTCCTCCGATACAACCTAGTCAACGAGCTGAACTTGGTGATGTCTAATGGCGCCTCGCTTGCGGGCTGCGTGCACGTCACCGCTTGCATAAGTGGGTAGTTGAAGATGGCTCTCAGTTCTTGTGATTCTTCGTCGGTTAACTCTCTCGATTCCGTACGGGGCGGACTTATTTGATCATGTGTTAGCCATGATGAACCGTTCCACCAGAGCGAATTCGATTCCAGGTCCCTGAGGCTTCGGCCTCGCGTTGGCAGGTCGGCAGGGTTGTGCTTACCCTTGCAGTGAAACCAAGTTTGCGGATCACTTTTCGATTGAATCTCTCGCACACGGTTGGATACGAATGGCTTCCATTGTAGGGCGGAGCTTTGAATCCAGTGTAGAGCGATTTGCGAGTCGGTCCAAAAAAAAATCTTCGGTGGATCTGTTAATGTCTTGATTATTGTTGCAGACAATCTCGTTCCGAGAAGAGCACCCGTCAGTTCGAGGCGTGGCAGCGTGAGCTTTTTGAGAGGGGCCAGCCTGGCCTTGGACGCCACTAATGTCGTTCGAATGGTTTTGTCGGCGGATTGATATCTGACGTATGACACTGCGGAGTAACCTCTTTCGCTAGCGTCTACGAAGGTGTGAAGTTCCGTTTTGTTGATTTCATTGTGATCTACTCCGTTGTAATAGTATCTAGGTATTTCTATTTTGTGCAGGTCTTGTAGTTCTTCGCACCACGAATCAAATTGTTCGGCCATGTCAGGCGGTAGCGGAGAATCCCATTTCAGTCCTCGTTCCCATGATGCCTGAAAGAGAAACTTGGCCTTTACGACGAAGGGAGATATCAATCCCAAAGGATCAAATATCCTGGCTACGACCTTGATTATCCATCGTTTTGTGCTTTTCTTGCCAATCAAGTATTTTATGAGCGCTTCAGCCTCGAAGCGAAATGAGTCGCTTTCCTTGTTCCACGGAACTCCGAGGACCTTGACTTGGCTGGAATCGGGGGTTATTTCTGGATTACCCCAAAGACGTCTTAGTTCGGGCGAGTTACTGTGCCATTTCCTCAGGTTCATTCCCGCGTCGTTCATGATCTTCACCGATCTATTCGTTATTTCGAATGCCTCAGGTGGTGATTTTGCTCCTGAGGCTAGATCATCGACGTAGAGACTCTTGTCAATTAGTGTGGTGATGGATGGTTCTGTGGCTTCATAATTTTTCAGGTGGTGGCGGATCGTTGCTGCTAATAGATAGGGACTGGATGTGATCCCGAATGGTACTCGGGTCATTCTATAAGTATTGAAGTTGTCTTTTGGCTGGCTGATGTCTACCCAGAGAAATCGTAGTGCGTCTCTGTCCTTGGCCGCAATCGAGATTTGCAAGAATGCCTTCTCGATATCTCCGATGAAGGCTACTTCGCTTTCTCGGAATCTTAGGAGAACTTCTGTTAGTTCTGGGTTCAGATTTATTCCAGTTTCCAAGTAGTCGTTGAGGGATGGCAAGCCTTCTGCGTGCGAGGAACCATCTTGTACTATCCGTAATTTGGTAGTTTCACTTTCCCGCGTGACGCCGTGGTGTGGGAGGTAATAAAGTGGGCTCCCGTCGATATCTGGAGCTTCTTCGGCGATTCCTAGTTGGAGTTGTTCTTGAATGATGCCGTCGTATTGTTTCAGAAGGTCGGGATTAGCTCTTAACTTTCGAAGGAGTGATTCGGCTCTTTTCGTTGCGATAGCGTAGTTGTTGCCTAGACGATCTTGATTCGGCTTCCACGGAAGTGAAACCTCGTATCTTCCATCTTGAAATTTTATGTTTTTCTCGAACTCCTCTAAAGACTGTGTCTTGGTTTCTGATTCATTCTGAGTATCTAAAATTCCGATTGAGTCTAGCTCCCAGAATGCTCTCAGTTGATCCGATAGTGATTGTTCCTCGCAAACAGCTTGCATTACCGTGACGGTGTTGATACTGGCTTGAGAGTATTCGGCGGATGTTGCTCCGTGAGCGACCCACCCGAGGACGGTCTCTAGTAGAACGAGCGTGTCCGAGTCTTTCCATTTTTCCGGTGGATATCTTCCAGTAGAATTCTGTGCCAATTAGTAGGTCTAGCTGAGAACTGGTGTTTTCGATTCCATCAATTATGGGACCGTCCGCCATAGGCAGTTCACGGTTTCCCATTTCCTTGACGATGTCTTGGTCGGGTACCGAAAAAATGGCTCCGGTTATGTCGGGCGTTTCTAAAGCCTGAATGACGATCCGTTTTCTGGGGTCGTGTAGACTTCGAATCTCTAACTGAACCCTTCTGCGTTTGACCTTGATTGGGCGCGCTTCTGCGAATACGAAAACTTCCAACTCCTCTTCGCCGATAACTGGAAGTCGAAGCTGTCTCGATATTTTCTCCTTAATGAAGGTACGGTGCGCTCCGGCGTCCAAGAGGCAGCGTATTCGGACTGCATCTCCGTTGTCTCGGCTACTGGCTAAGGCTAATGCGGTCTGGAGTAGGACCGCCCCCTTTTTGGCTACAGATGTCATTTGAACCCCAACGCTTAGCTTATTCTTCTCAGGCTCCGCTCCGGGTTTACTGACGTCTCGCAGTTTCGAATTTATATGGTCTTTGGCTTCTTCCGAATCGCAGACCGCTGAGTGGTGACTTTGGCCGCAGAATTTGCAGAATCGTCGTGACCGTAGATTGCAACGCTTGGCCGAATGATTCGTTTTGAGGCAGATGAAGCAACATCTCCTTTTTAGGGCGATATCCCTTCTTTCAGTGGTTGAGAATTTGTCGCATTCCATCGGTCCGTGTGCGGGGTTATCACAGAAAATGCATACCCTTTCCTTAATGCCGACGTTGAGGGCCGCCGCTGACGGTATATTTGAATTGGTCTTTTGGCCGCGGTTCTCTTGGCGTGAAAAAAATGGTTGTTTTTCACGCGCATTGGGTTTGCGATCGAGATCTTGTTTGTCTTGGCGGCGCACACTATAGGCGCGTTCGCGACAAGCTAATTCGTCTCTTAGAAATGGAAGTAATTTTTCTACACTAATTTCTGAACTTGCTTTATTTTCTCTACTAAACGCGAGCGCTATTTCGGTGGGGAGGAGGCCGAAAACTAAATGACCGAGCAAGCTGTCGTATGACTTACAATCTACCCCTAGCGATTTTAGGCTTCTTATTTCAATTTCGCATGTATCGTAAAGGTTTCGTAAATTAGTTACATCATTGGCGTTTTTTATCGCGGTCAATTTAAAGAAATTGTTTAAATGCGCACTAACTACAATGTCCTTACGTCCATATCGTTCTTTTAGAATGCTAATTGCTAAATCGTAATTGGCTTGAGTCGGAGCCAAACCCGCTATGGACTTCGCTGCCTGTCCTTCTAAGTAGGATTTAAGGTAATGGAACTTATCTGTGTCGCTGAGTGAGCTGCGATGAATTGATCCCTCGAAGTGACTCCAAAACTGTTGCCAATCGCTGATACTTCCGCTGAACTTCTTTATTTCGAGTTTTGGTAGTCTCACGTGTTGCGTTTGGTGACTGATGACTCTCAATTCGTCACCTCCTGAACCATCACCTTGCTGGAAAACGGGGGACGAATTGTTTCCTCCGTTCCGGTTGATTGTGTTTACTAGTGGTGCTGTCCTTGCTAGTGATCGCTCCGCTTGATCCACAATTACTAAGTAGTTGGAGTGATAATCGTAGGCTGCATCCGCGTCCTTTTCGTACTCCGGGCCTTCTAGAATGTCTCCGATGGCTTCATCGAAAGCGAGAAGTTGAGTTTCACGAGGCCTTAATTGAGCTAGGGCGTTGCGTATCTCTGCCAGTCTTGGTGAAGCGTTTTCCAACTCGCTTTTAAGGGAGTTCAGCGACCGAGTGATGTGAGATTTCAAAGTTCCACGTTTCTTGACTAAATTCCTCAGAGTCGAATTCGCATTTGTTAGGGCGGGATCTATTATCTGAACGGCTTGATGCGTTGGATCCTGAGGTGTTGTTCCTTCGGCCATTTTCGCTGATCTTGGTCACAGTACGTCCGATAAACAACTTGATTATACGCGTAGTCCCGGGTTTCGGCACCAAATTGTGTGGTGGAATGTCCGGCTTGGGAGAGCTAACTATTTTGGCTTAGAACGGACTGAAAACATTCTAAACTAGCGGTTCTAATTACGCGCAAATGATTGTTTATGATGGGAAAAAATGAGCGACTAAAGACACGAAAATTAGGCTAAATGAAAACTGAGAATTTAATGAAAAACAATTTATAAAAGGTTAAAATACAAAATGAATTATTCCGAGAAAATAAGGGTTATTTTGAGTACACGCATTCGCGGAGGAGAGTTCTCGATTTTAGATCTTACTCCGATGGCGATTTGTCGCAACTGTTGGTTCTTCCAATTGTTGGGACGTTTCTCAACCTTGAGAAACCCCCCTTTTGCAAACTTTCCATACGCGAGATTCAAGAAACGAGCCGGTCCGAAGCAGCTAGCCGCCTCCCACTGGGGAGAGAGTACCAGTGCCTAAGATTTCCATCATTCGCCTCTAAACCGTGGAAAAACCCCAGTTTCTATTTCTTGGAAAGGCTTACTATAGCGAAAAAAGGTCGATCGTCCAAATTACACGTACATATACAGGCAATATAGTAAAAATACAACAAATTCCAAATACAAAATATATAAACATAAAAAATCACAAATACAATTACAATTTCGATATTCAAACAATAACAGATACACTTAATATTCAAATATACAGAAATCAAATTTATTAATAAAAATAAGCCCAAAATCGCTAGGTATCAAAAATCCAAATTTCAACAGACCTCGTTACTAAAATAAATAACCAGGGTATTTACGAAAGAATGTAATGTGACTACGATCCCTGAAACGAGTTGCTTCTTAGTGCTTTTGAGATTCGGAGGGAGAACGTAAGAGTCATCTGTATTAATGAGTCTGGAATGTGACACCGAGCATACTCGTTAGTGTCTCCTTTTCCAAAACTAAAATAACTACCATCCTTCAACTTAATAGTATCCAGATGTTTAGCATTATCTCGAGCCACAATTGTCGTTTTTGGGTAGTACTGAAAACATCAAACATATTCTAGCAGAAATCTGGTGAATGGCGCTCGAGTTGGTTTGAGTAACTTATTTCGGGTCAATGAGAACTTCAATTAAAAAAACGTACATCATAGGAAGTAATATTCACTAAATACGTTCTTTGAGGATGACTCTTAGGTAGTAGATCATACTATCGTGTCTGAATGGTAGACTAGTAGGTTCACTGTTGCTAAATACGTTCTTTATATAAATTTTTAAATTAAGGATCTCTGAATTATCTTTGAGGATCATGCTATCGAGTCTGGATGGTAGACTAGTAGGTTCTTACAGTTCCTATATACGTTCTTGATATCAATTTTTAAATTAAGCCTCTCTGAATTATCTATGAGGACGATACGTGTCCGGAACGTAGACTAGTAGGTTCTCACTGTTCCTAAATACGTTCTTAATTTCATTTTTTAAATTGAAGTTTCACTGAATTAGCTTCGTTAAGGCTTCTTTAATGCAGCCTTTACCATTACGACCAATACCTCGACTGTCATTAGTGGTGGCTATTATTTTGAGGAGATTGTCGTCGAGGGCTTTGTTTTAACGCCATTATCAATTTTATTGTTCACCTTGGAAAAGGGAGAGAGAAATCAGTTTTGTCCTGGCGATTCCGTCGCGGTCATTTATAATCTTTTTTGGTCACTTCTTGTTTCTTGTCGTTGTCCGATAAACGATGAGAGAGCGGCGGAAGATGCGGGGGGGGGCGGAAATAATTGGCGTCGTGCAGAGAGAGGGGGAGTGGGTAGATAGCGACCAGCTGTCTCGCACAATAGAGCCAGCCTCCAAAATGAGCCGAAAAGTGACTTTACCTTTTTTTTCTTACGACGTCCCTAAATGTTAGCACCGTTTTGGGAAGTGGAGTGTAGCTATGTGGTCACGACTGCAGCTATTGGTGGAAACTAAAAATAATAATAATAATAGCACGGCTTATATCCACAGGTTAGAATTCAAAAGCGATTTGTGGGGGACCGTTACGAACTGCAAGATGGCGGCACAGGGGAATTATGGCGTTCGACGCGCGATCTATCGATTAATTATTGAAACTATTTTTTAGATAGTTTTTTTGTATTTCTATGGAATATGGAGTCATGAATTAGTGGATGTTTATTTTAGTTTCTGAAGATAATTGAAATAGCAGTGTAGAGGTAAACAGTTATGCTACATCTTCACATTTTTTATTAAATAAACAAATAATTATATGGAGCCATGCGTCTTAGGCTTAAATCATATATTTCTTAATTTAGCCTAGGCCTAGCCATTTCGTATGTTTAGTAAACACACGGCTAAGCCATGGTAAACTTTTTTCGGGCTATAGGAGTAGAGGCCCGTTAGTAGCGCCACCTGCATTCTAATTTTAATTATTTAAAATATAATTTTTAAAGTAAGAAAATTGTATTTTAAAACAGCAATTTTTGCTTTAGTTATAATTAAAATATGCTTACATTTAAAATAATAATAATTAGTACTTTTTAACAATCAAGGTGGCGCTTGGTAAGCTATAATTTTAATGGGGATAAAGGCCAGCAGTACGTAACGGTCCCCCTTTATTAGTACGTACGAAAGTACACCGAGTTCTAACCCGTCTATATAAGCAGTGATAATAGCAATCAGCAAAGCCCAAGTCATCGTGCGGCTTGTTAGTCCCATTAATTCGCTTTAGTCCCATTCGACCGAAATCCCATTCGACCGAAGGCGGTTTTTGAGGCGTTCCATTCGACCGAATTCCGCCGAAACGTGCGGTTTTTATGTGTCCCATTCGACCGAACGCTTTTATGTGTCCCATTCGACCGAACGCTGCTATATAAATTGGCTTTTGCTATGTTTTCAATTTAGTTACTGAAGTCGCTTTTATGTGTACTATGCATTTATTTGAAAATAAAATGGAATGAGCATGAATTATATTTTTATCTTCACCTAGTCAAGAAATGTAACTGAACCAAAACTGAAATAGTAAACCTAACCTAAACATGGATCTTCGATAGTACATACCTTATAAATAAAATACCAAATCACCCCGCCAATTGGGCTACATTTTAAAATTCTTTCGGTCGAATGGGAATAAACGATTAATTCAGGTGGCCGGGTTAAATTGCGTAGGAGGGTGGGGACAAGTTCTTCATGCCACGTGACCGATAACCTGTCTATATAAGCTTCATGCCACGTGACCGAACAGTTTTTAATTGATAGTAGTTTAGAGTAATTCGATTTATATTTTGGGATTATTCAAGTTTTAAAGTGATAGATCGAGGTTATGGATACCTTGGGAAATCTTTTCACTACGTTAGGGGTTTAATTACAACTTCATAGTAACCTTCATGTGATTTATATGAAATGTATCACACCAAGAACATATTTAGGGTACGTAAAACATAAGATTCGATCTGTTTAAAGAAGCTAGAAGCGCTGCCTAGGCCAGACTGAATAAAGCGATTAAAATGGAAACACTATCGCCATATATCGTAGATTTGTTTTAAAATAATCAGGAGGCCTATTCTACTCGACTAGTTAGGCTTTTGAACGACAAAAAAAGTCGTTTAGAAAAAATTTGTCGCTAAAAGATAAAAATGGAATTATACTCCGTTGTTAAATTTTTTCTCGTTAGGTAACTACCAGAATTTATCGTTCAGTGAATGACATGGTCTGATGGTGTAGTTAAGATCTCACCGACCAATATTCTCAATAAAATGGCGGAAGCAGTAATCGAATTGCAAATATTAAGATTTGCTGAAATAGCTGATAGGTTAGGTCGTCGAGATATAAGAAGAACAAGAGTGATAAGAGATGAATCACAAGCTTTCGAATTAAATGACACTTTTTTGTGGACCACTTCCATCACTGTTTAGCATGTTAGCTAATGTTTCCCACATTAAGCCTTTTTTTTGTTTGTGAACGTTTGTGATTGTTTCGATGATAAAAACTCCGGATTACTACTCATATAATTCAGCATTATTTCTCTTTGTATATCCGATATTTTCCCCGACCGTTGCCGATTGTTAGTTGCCATTTTAATTTAAATTATGAAATTAACCCTAAAACACGACAATATGAAGCCAACAATAACCACGTGTGACGCAAAGTGTGCTGTTTGGGTTTTTTCCCCAGCTGACCGGCAGCAGCTGATTGCAAAACCCTTTGCAACGGACGTCGTGATTGGCTAAATTCATAGGAGGAATTTTTGGTTTAAAATCTCCGTCGTTCATACCATTGAACGACTGATCTAGTAACTACATCGCCGAATAAGAGGAGTAGAATACCCATTTCCAAAATTCAGAACGATTGTAGTTAGGGAGTGGTCGCTCAGTCCGTCGACAAAAAATTTATCGCTCGCTGACCGATTTCTGTATAATAGGCCTCCAGGAGGCCTATTATACTCGACTAGTTAGGCTTTTGAACGACAAAAAAGTCGTTTAGAAAAAATTTGTTTCTAAAAAAAAAGATAAAAATGGAATTATACTCCGTCGTTAAATTTTTTCTCGTTAGGTAACTACCAGAATTTATCGTTCAGTGAACGACATGGTCTGATGGTGTAGTTAAGATCTCACCGACCAATATTCTCAATAAAATGGCGGAAGCAGTAATCGAATTGCAAATATTAAGATTTGCTGAAATAGCTGATAGGTTAGGTCGTCGAGATATAAGAAGACAAAGAGTGATAAGAGATGTGTAACGCCGTATTTTATCTAAAAACATTCCAAGAACTTTCTTACCCTTTAAAATTCTATCCGTTTTATGTGGATATTAATCCAAAAATTTTAAAATCATAAATTCCAATGTAACTATACATGGCGCGACCTTTGACCTTCAATATCTTGAGAGTTTGATTTTAAATATTCGGGCTTTGTCTCGACCTTGTATCTGGTCGTTTCCCATTCAAAATTTCATTCGGAAAAATGGATTATTAAAGGGAATATAACCTCAAGTAGTTTTTTATGCTTTTTTATGTAAGGAATTTTGGCGGGAAGTCACTAAACAGCGCCAAAAATATCTAAAGTCATAGGAGGGAGCGGGAAATGGTCGAAGTTTGGTGTTCCACACCTAAAACCTGAGGTTATATTCCCTTTAATAAGTTTTTGCGAAAGGTACATTTTTAAAATTGAAGAAGGTTTCAGACCAAACGCTAAGTTTTAATTAGTTCTGGTAATATTTGCTGTATGTTTAGACTAACAAATAAGGGACGGCACACTCAACGGTAAACCGGCGTTTCAAATCTCAATGCGTCGCGCGCGTTTCTTGGTGAAAGAGGTTGTAAATACATATTCAAAAAATTAAAATTTTGGCAAAACAATTGGGTAAAATCGATAAATTTTTATCGATTTTACCCAATTTTATCGATTTTGACAATCCGTGATTTGGCTATGCTATTTTACGTAGAGATAGTTTAAACTTGAGTTTTGAAAAACGTTTTTGGTTGCCATGGCAAAACGAATGGCCATTGAAACTTTTCCCTTTAGGAGCTTTCAGGGCACATGAAGGTCTACTTTACCCCCGAATTTGAAATCGGAGAGAAACACCTCGGGATGTCTCCATGTGAGGGAAGATTGTTCGCTATTGAGTGTTAAGTCCCTTATTTGTTACGTTATTTTTTAATGAAGGGAGCCGTAGTTTAGTTTTGACATTTCGAACTTGTTTTTTTTTGACAATGCGGAAGCCGGCGGGGGGGAGGTGGCGCGTCCTTGCTAAGTGATGGGAATGCGAGGCGACGCGCACCGGTCTCTCTGCCTTTTCTTTTGACGTTGATCGACCGCCGGATGGCGCTCGCTGTTGCTAGTATTTTTTCCACCCTTCATTCGCTTCTCACAGCGCCCTCTTTTGTTTTTCGCGAGCAGTTTTTGCTCTTTCGCCAAACCTGTCCAACTTTGTCAACCCCTCTCTTATCTACTCACTGCTTAGCATCTTCGCTATTACCTAATAGTTCCGTGATACGGGATACACTGTCCCTTCCCGCCTTTTTTTCAAGCGTCGGGTAACTACTCCGGGATGTCTTTCAAGGCTTAGTTGTCGTTTCGCGGTGAAGAGATGAAGTTAGGAGCGTTTGGGGGTTTTCTTAAATTTCCGACGTATTTAGATCCAAAAGTTTGGCAAGTGTTAATTAACTTAAAATATCAGGCTTGATACTGACAAGGAGACGACCCTAGGTGATAATCACCGATTTTGTTCAAACTCGGGTATTATGTACACCTCCATGTAACTTGAAAAACCTGCAAAGGAAAAGTTGCGACGGGCTTTCGTTTTGCCATGGCAACCGAAAACGTTTGGACAACATGATTTGTAATTATTTCCATAGAATATAACATGGCAATTTGAAGGATTTTAAGGGTCCCCCAATTGACCAAATTGCCTTTTAACTTGATTAAATTTAATTTTTAAAATCAATTTAAATGTATTTTTAACGGTTTTGAAATTTTCAATTTTTTTCATTTTTTAAAAGGTTTCACAGGGGGGGACCCTTAAAATCCTTCAAATTGGCATGTTATATTCTATGGAAATAATTAAAAATCATGTTGTCAAAACGTTTTCGGTTGCCATGGCAAAACGAAAGCCCGTCGCAACTTTTCCCTTGCAGGTTTTTTAAGGTACATGGAGGTGTACACTATACCCGAGTTTGAACAAAATCGGTGATTATCACCTCGGGTCGTCTCCTTGTGAGTCACTTTTCCCAAAATTAGTTACTATTTATCACTTTTTTCAAATTTTTAGATTTCCTTAGCATTGAACGTTAGAAAACTGTCTCACATCCTTTTTTTACAAATAATAAAACAAAATCAAACTCCATTTGCTTTATTTTTTTTAATTAGCAAATAAGCGGTTGAAAAAAGCTATTAGTGTTAAAAACTTTGTACAAGTGGAATTAGCCCAAGTCATGCTTTTTATGATCTAAAAGTGATATAACTTCCTATGGTTATACAGTTACTATTTTGGTTGTGTAACTAGTCAAAAAACGCAATAAAACAGTATTTCTTATACCGTTTTTGTAGATTTTCAGTCACTCTTCGGTCACTTTTTTAATTTTTAGTTACTAAACCTAGGAGGATGGAAATACTGGAGGGGAAATATGGGATTCATAGGCCTGGCAATGTGGGGAATTCGGACATAAGACACTAGAGACACCTAGCGGACACCGTAGTCAAAATTTCGTCCGCGTGTTCGTTGGGACTTGGTTAGAAATGCGTGCCGGTTTTAAAATAGTGTTAAAGATTTATTTATTTTGTCTTCAAATTAAATAAACATCTCCGAAATTAGTTTCGTAGAATCCAGGTTGAATATTCGTGTTTCAACTTGTACAAAAAATCCTTGTGAATAGAATTAAAAGTAGGCAAAATTTATAGAGACAAAAATTTCGGCCTATTTATACGATGGCGCTACGCTCGTATGTCCGAAATTGTATAGCTCTCGCCTTGCCGAAGCTAAAACAGCGAGTCCGTAATGGGGGAATACAAATTTCTGTTCCAGGTACGCAGTATTATATTCCTAGACTAAACTCACTAAATTCTACTGTGTAAGTGAGTATCAGTCCTGAAATATGCTTAATCGCACGAAACGTCCGTAATGAAAAAGGCAAACAAAATTACTGGTAACTCTTTAAAAAAATACTATCTTCTACAATCTCTGTTGATAAACGTAATTCAAGTGTGTAAATTTTCATATTTTAACTAATGATTTTTTCGATCGAAAATATTTGAATTATAATTAACGATTAAAATTGTACGCTAAGCCTCGGTGAACGTGTTTAATTCGAGAGACTAGTACTTGCAGAGGGACACCGTGTGCCCCGTTACAAATATACGGCAGTTATTTAATCCCCGTGCTTAAGCTTTGAAAATCTCAACCCATCTGATCTAATGCGCTAGGTTGTACGCGCTGCCGAACACGACATCTATCGGACCATCCTGGAACTAAACTAGTGGCGCCACTTGCTTTAAGATCAGTGTTCCGAAGTGGAAATATCCAGGTGGACGATATTATCGAAAATTTTGTAAAATTCCGGCTTGGACAAAAGTTAATTTAGTGGCTAATTTGGCCAAAAGTGACCCATATTTTTTTTAACACAGGGATGTTTGTTTTGTTGTTTGGAAAATATTAATACTAACATTGCTCAATGTAAATTAAGTAATATTCAAAATAAAATTCATTTAAAATTTATCTCATCTTTTAAATGCAATTTTTCCCTTGCAAGCCACTATTAGCTACTTTTTGCCATTTTTCCACTTTTTTCACAATTTGCGGCTGGTCTGGATTGTTCTACAAAAAATTGTTTTTTTAGGAACACTTGTTTGTGATATATTGTTGCCTTGAAGTACCGCGTACAATCAAAAATGAAGTTTAGTTTACCCAACGGAAAGTTGTAAGTTTTATCATAGTTTAATGAAGGGTCAAATAATTCGTTGCATCATTCGAAATCTGTACTAATAATCAGCTAGGCTAATACCCAAGGCACCACCTTAGGCCTAAGTCATCAAGTGACTTTTGAAGCCTTTAATTCAGGTGGCCGGGTTACAATGCGTAGGAGGGTGGTAGCAAGCCCTGCTAAAAGTAGGTAGTTTCTTTTCGCCTGTTCTCGGACTAAAAGTGTACTCTTTTTACCCTCAAACGTTTTATTCGCCTGTTCCGGGAATGAGAATTACTCCGCCCCAGAAACTATTCGCTTGTTCCGGAGTATTAGGGCTACTCTTTTTACTTTTTCTGTAAAGGAGTAAATTGGATTTGGTCATCTGCTAGCCAGAATTTATCTGCTAAAAAGGCCACAGGCAGCCATTTTGGAAAAACGTTTTTATTCCGACTCAAACTATTCACCACCACAGAATCGGACTATGATGACGTCATAGTCTTACTCTTCTTACCCTACTCCGAAATCCCAAAACAAGCGAAAAGAAAACACCTATTGGGTGAAGTGAAAAGTTGAGCGAGTTAGTTACCGTTCCGATGTTTTTAAAAAAAGAAAACTTAAAAAAACCTGGTATCTAGCCATCTGCCAAATGTTTTAAACATTACAGGAACAACGGTACACCTGTTCCTGAGTTTGGTGGCTTCCTAAACTCCAATATAAAGTAGACCCCCTTTGCGCCTTAGTTCTTTATCAGACAAAGAAACTTTTGAAAGAATGTAAATTTAAAATTTCTGCTCAAAGAAATGAAAACTTTGTACGCGGAAGTTAGCTTTTAGTCGACACAGTGGCACGATATAGGGTTTTTTTAGCACTGTGTAACGAGCGAGGCCAGGCAAACAGTAGCCAGGAATCTCGCAACTGGTAATATAAAAGTGGGAACACGAGTCTTCCATTAGTGGGCCGCACGAGCCTACTCCGCTATGAATAGAACGAAGCCCGACTATAAGGGGCTCTTTGCGCTCCGAAAAACCCGAAATGTAGCCAGGCATGGCCGATTAGAGCCCTCCTACGTTTCTATAGGTAGTTCAGGGCGCATTAATTCGTTACACTTGGTCCCTACCTCTTTCTCGAAACCCGGGGTAAAGAATGTTTCCAAAAATGCGCGAATAATGAAGAAAATTCGTGAAAATTGTTACAACGCCAAAGGTGAAGAACTTTTTCTTTTGACTATTATCGAATCGATATTGGCAGACTTTTGTGTCGCTTTGACAGGTTGCCGATTACGTATTTATAAGTAATGTTAGTTACCTGGTTTAAACGAATATTTGTTTCGTGATTGAAAACAATTTCAATAGGGAAAATTCATTTATGTCAAGGAATTTGAATGACGGGTCTAAAAGTCAGGGAATTTCAAAATCCGTCTAAAAAATCGAGATACATCAGGGAATTTGATTTCGATTGGAAATATGAAACCTTAACTAAAATATCTTAAAGATTTTAAATTTATAGGGAAATATTTGAGAAATGTCTCGAAGATTTGAGAAATGTCTTAAATATTTGTGAAATGTCTTAAATATTTGAGAAATGTCTTAACTATTTGTGAAATGTCTTAAATATTTGAGAAATGTGTTAAATATTTGAGAAATGTGTTAAATATTTGAGAAATGTGTTAAATATTTGAGAAATGTCTTAAATATTTGAGAAATGTGTTAAATATTTGAGAAATGTCTTAACCTCAACATTCTGAAATACAATGGAATTGGAACTGAAAATCGGGCGTTCGTTTTTTCCCCGTAGTCATATAGAATTATTACCATTCTTTCCAATAAAAGTGAAGAATTCTGACCAAGTTTCCGCATTACGGTCCCAAATATTTGAACTCTTCTCGAGTTTTTCAACTTATTTGCTTAAATGTATTTTCGTCTATAAATTGCCCCAAGTTAATATAAACCGAGTGTGTGGGAGGATCCCCTAGTCTTATTACTGTCAGACTTACGGGCGGGGGGGGGGGCTTATTTTGACAATAGCTCCGATAGAAGAGGGGGAGTGAGAAATTGGGGGTTAAATAATGCTTTGGAAAGGAGTGTCGAAGAAAAGTTAATCTATCTCAGCCGGCGATTGTAATTTCCGTTTCGATTGAAGCCTTATTGAAAAACGGCTTATTGAAAATATCTGGGTGGGGGGGGGTTTACCCGCCCCTCCCCTTTTCCCTCGCTCCTTCCATTTCCGGAAAAAAGAGGAAAAAGAGTTTAACAAAAGAAAATATAAACCTTCAACTCCCCTCGCGGAAGTCGCGGCCCCGAGAAAGAGAGTGCTTTGGAAAGAGGAGGGGCACACTTGGGCCAGTTGAACGTTTTAAAATACATTATTAAAATACCGAAAAAGGATAAAGGAAGACCGCCCCTCTTGAAGGATTGCGATGGGAATTCCCTAAATATTTCTTCGCTTCAAAATGAAAACAATAGAAATAAAGTCGTATCAAAAACGTATTTAGCTTATCGAGAAAGTACCGAGTTGAATTCGTTTAAAGGGAAATTAAACTAAATGGAAAAATTGTCCGCTAACACGTTTAGAAGAATAAGGTATGTATGGTATATTAAGTTGATTTCAATATAAAGTTACTTTACAGATGAAAATGTAATTAATTTAACTTCCAACTTATATTAAATGTAATTGATTTCATTTTACAAAGTTAATCAAATAAAAATGTAATTATTTTTATTTCAAAAAGTAATTCGAAGTAAAATCTAGTGGATTTCATTTTGAAAAGTAATTCGAAGTAAAATGTAATTGCTTTCATTTTGAAAAGTAATTCGAAGTAAAATCTAGTGAATTTCATTTTGAAAAGTAATTCGAAGTAAAATCTAGTGGATTTAATTTTGAAAAGTAATTCGAAGTAAAATCTAGTGGATTTCATTTTGAAAAGTAATTCGAAGTAAAATCTAGTGGATTTAATTTTGAAAAGTAATTCGAAGTAAAATCTAGTGGATTTAATTTTGAAAAGTAATTCGAAGTAAAATCTAGTGGATTTCATTTTGAAAAGTAATTCGAAGTAAAATCTAGTGGATTTCATTTTGAAAAGTAATTCGAAGTAAAATCTAGTGGATTTCATTTTGAAAAGTAATTCGAAGTAAAATCTAGTGGATTTCATTTTGAAAAGTAATTCGAAGTAAAATCTAGTGGATTTCATTTTGAAAAGTAATTCGAAGTAAAATCTAGTGGATTTCATTTTGAAAAGTAATTCGAAGTAAAATGTAATTGCTTTCATTTTGAAAAGTAATTCGAAGTAAAATCGAGTGGATTTCATTTTGAAAAGTAATTCGAAGTAAAATCTAGTGGATTTCATTTTGAAAAGTAATTCGAAGTAAAATCGAGTGGATTTCATTTTGAAAAGTAATTCGAAGTAAAATCTAGTGGATTTCATTTTGAAAAGTAATTCGAAGTAAAATGTAATTGCTTTCATTTTGAAAAGTAATTCGAAGTAAAATCGAGTGGATTTCATTATGAAAAGTAATTCGAAGTAAAATCTAGTGGATTTCATTTTGAAAAGTAATTCGAAGTAAAATGTAATTGCTTTCATTTTGAAAAGTAATTCGAAGTAAAATCGAGTGGATTTCATTTTAAAAAGTAAATCAAAATTAAATTTATATTATATATTTCTGGTAATACCCATTTATAAAGTTTAAATATTTAGTAAACTAATTCAAATATACTTTACCGAAGAAAGCGGCTAACTAAATATCAAGTATGCTTTAAGTCGTCTGAAAGTCTTTCGGTCGTCACATCACGGGACGATTTACCAATATTAGTTCTATAAATATAACGAATTTATCAATTACTATTTCCACGTAGCTCGGTTGATGGTCGTAGATTCCATTCATTTCTATCTCAGACCGCAAAAAATCGCTGGAAATGGAACCGCTTCTAGGAAATCTAAACAGGGCAAATGGAAGTTCGGTTGCTTACAATCGCTCTTTACAATAGGCGCGAAACTACGGCGGAGGAAATAGCTTACGGGAAAAGGAAAGTAACGCTACTCGAAACGCGGTTGAAACGAGTATATAGTATAAAAGACAAAAATAGGCAATTGTTAAAAGGTAGGGGTGACTACGGTCAATTTAAGGCTTCTATTATAGGGTAGCCCGCCTTTGCAACTCCCGAAACAGTTCCTTCAGCCGTGGGGGAGCGCGTTGGACGCCCGCGGAGGAAGCCTAATGGAAGGCTTCGGGGAAGCGTTCCGTAATTGTATCAATGGCCGACGGAGCTTAAGTGGAAAAGGAAGGAATTTTCCACCGATTATTCCGTTGATGGATTAAGCTCACGCGATCTGCCTTTCGTGACGTCACGCTCTCAATTCCAAAACGACGTATCTCCGAAAGAACGCGGGAATTGAGTTATTAGGTGGGAAAATAATAACGTGAGGTAGATAAATAGTCATAGTAACTTTTAACATTTTTGCAAAACAAATTGGATGAATCGCCAAATACGATAGATATATTATATATTCATTAAGATATGTACTTTTCGCTTGCTCTACGACAAAGGTGATAACTAATCTCCACCACTCTCCCCGTATTCGGCTTTCCGTTGCTATGCAACTCGTTTTGAAATTTTTAATATTTAGGCTTAGTTTCTCTATTCGGTGTTATAGTCGCCAGCCAGATTTCCCGCACGGTACTGAAGAGTCCCAAATAGGACGAAACCGGTCTACCGTTGGAATTTCTGGCTATTTTATTTTATTTTATTTAGTTTTTCACTCGAAGATCTATTTGGTCCGAGTTTCGCGTCTTTTTGTTTGCTCGAAGACCTATCGCTACGAGCTATTAGTAAGTTTTTAAATTTCTTCAAATTCGTTTAGGGTTTAGCTTTATTATCCCTTTTCATAATGGACTAATCTACTTATTCGCCAATTTTATCACCTTTTATGATATACTAACATATTATCTTATTAGTTTCTATATATACCAATAGATCGAAGCATTTTTAATTTTCTGAAAGAGCCGATACTTGCTTTAAAGAAAGTGCAGCCCCATCGTGGCCGCTTTTTGCTGATTGTCTCTTTATAAAAGACGTGTTTACTTAAAATTACAGTAACTCTAGCCATATTTTCTATATGAGAAATATAATTCCGATTGAAGCCCACTTAATATAGTACTCATTACCACCAACAGATGGCATACCTCGTCCAGACAATTCACTTTTTTCTTAAATTTCACTGAAGGTGTTTCCACCTACAAGCATTTTCTCGAAGCTTTCTTTTAGTTTTTATTATATTTTATTTTATAGTCGAGACTTATAAACCGCAAAATCTAAAAGATTTAATTTTCATTTAAAATTAATTTTCGTTCCTTACATTCTATAAGACCGAAAGGAAAGTGAAACCTTGGCTATAATTACACTAGGGTGACCAGATTTCCTATATTACCTATATTTTCCTAATTTTTAATGCCTTCCTATAAGTTCCTTTATTTTCCTAATTTTTAATGCCTTCCTATAAGTTCCTTTATTTTCCTAATTTTTAATGCCTTCCTATAAGTTCCTTTATTTTCCTAATTTTTAATGCCTTCCTATAAGTTCCTTTATTTTCCTATACAGGGTAGAAGCCTCAGCCGTGGTCCAGCCTCGGTACTTCTCCTAGTACACCAGAGTGCTGCGGGTGGAACACTTCTACAGGCGCTGGTATTCCACAAATAGACCAATGGCATAATTAGAAGCGCATCTTTATCCAATCGCCCGAAAAAGCATTTGGAGGATGCGTTTCTAATTCTCTCATTGGTCTATTTTTAGACTAGAAAAAGTACCGAGGCTGGACCACGACTGAGGCATCCAATTCTCACATTGGTCTATTTTTGGCCTACCAGCGCCTGTAGAAGTGTTTCTTCCGCAGCACTCTGGTGTACTAGGAGAAGTACCGAGGCTGGACCACCCTGTATATTCATATAATTTCACGGTCTTTGGAAAATGAAAGAATTTTTTGGTACGTGTCATAGAACATCTTTTGAAAACACAGCCACTTTCGAACAAAATCTTGAAATGTCCGGGCTTTGTAAAATCCGCTAAGTGATCCAATAATGCAAGAAAGCAGTGTACAAAAAATATCAATATTCAATAGGTGATTCGAGTCAAAGCATGTCGATATGCAATAATGGCATTATTATTTTTCCCTATATTTTCTTATTGAGTTTCCTATAATTCGCCTAATTTATTTCCTTTATTTTCCTATAATTATCCTATTTTATTTCATATTTTTCTATAATTCGCCTATTTTATTTCCTATATTTTCCTATAAGTATCCTATTTTATTTCTCATATTTTCCTATAATTCGCCTATTTTATTTCCTATATTTTCCTATAATTCGCCCAATTTATTTCCTATATTTTCCTATAATTCGCCCAATTTTTTTCCTTTATTTTCATATAATTATCCTATTTTATTTCCTATATTTCATATAATTCGCCTAATTTATTTCCTTTATTTTCCTATAATTATCCTATTTTATTTAATATTTTTCTATAATTCGCCTATTTTCTTTCCTATATTTTCCTATAATTATCCTATTTTATTTATCATATTTTCCTATAATTCGCCTATTTTATTTCCTATAATTCGCCCTATTTATTTCCTATATTTTCCTATAATTCGCCCAATTTTTTCCTTTATTTTCCTATAATTATCTTATTTTATTTCCTATATTTTCATATAATTCGCCTATTTTATTTCCTATATTTTCCTATAATTCACCTATTTTTACCTATATTTTCCTATAATTATCCTATTTTATTTCTTATATTTTCCTATAATTATCCAATTTATTTCCTTTATTTTCCAATAATTCGCATCTAAAATTTTCCTATAAAATTTTCAAAAACCTTTCTCTGAAATTTTAAGAAAATTAAATATTGCGCTTGTTGCAGCCTACTTCCAGGGGCTAGTAGGCCACACTTTGAAGCTCTCTGGCGCTCTTTTAACTCATCGTAGGAAAATCGGCAAAAAATAGGCATACTTCTCAACTCACCCCCTAAAACTCCTGAAAATTTTTGCATTATCTTTGAAACACCCTGTAGAGTCAAATAATTCCAATTTATTATTTTCATAATAGAAAAATTCTAATTATAACGAAAGTAACGAGTTTTATTTGGAATACTGGAATTTGGAGATACCTGCTTTCGTCATTGGGATGTAGCTAAGAATCGTTTCTCTGCCCACACGTTCGATTCGAAATAAAGTTGAAGGTTTGGGAAACTCCCCGAGGATCGAATATATATTTTTACATCGATAGCGTTCCTCCTAAAATTCTGTGGGCTTTATGTTGCTATAACGGTTTTGTGTATCACTAACGGGAACTCCGAATTCTTCGTGGCTGAGTCTCGTTCCTGCCCTGTACTGCCATTGATTTCTTCCTTCCGAAAACGTGTTTCAAAGACTGCGAGAACCTTACCGCATCGGTAATCCATACCGGGTTTAATTTGTACCTTTTAAGGCTTTTTCGACCCGCATGTAGCCTACAAATACTATTCAATAAGAAATTTCATATATATACTTTATATATTATTGTATGTAGAATAGATAGAAATTTAAAAAACTTGTCGAGGCTGACGGTAATAGTGGCACAACGGGCTTGTCACCACCCTCCTATGCATTGTAACCCGGCCACCTGAATTAATGGCTTCAAAAATCGCTCGATTACTTAGGCCTAAGGTGGTGCTTTGGGTATTAGCCTAGCTGATTATTATTATTATTATATTATTTATATATAGAATAGATAGATATTCGTATATAGAATAGATAGATATTCGTATATAGAATTGATAGATATTCGTATATAGAATTGATAGATATTTGTATGTAGCATTGATAGATATTTCTGTGGAATAGTTAGATATTTGTATATGGAATAGATAGATATCTGTATATAGAATTGATAGTAATATTGGTGTATAGAATTGATAGTAATATTGGTGTATAGAATTGATAGATATTTGTATATGGAATAGATAGATATTGGTGTATAGAATTGATAGATATTTATTTGTAGCATTGATAGATATTTATTTGTAGCATTGATAGATATTTATTTGTAGCATCGATAGACATTTACATGTAGCATTGATAGATATTCACTTGTAGCATTGATAGATATTTGTATATGGAATAGATAGATATTTGTATATGGAATAGATAGATATTTGTATATGGAATAGATAGATATTTGTATATGGAATAGATAGATATTTGTTTATAGAATTAATAGATATTTGTTTATAGGATTAATAGATATTTGTTTATAGAATTAATAGATATTTATATGTAGCATTGATAGATTTTAATCTTTTTCCCCACAATTTATACTCAAAGTTCTACAACATCCAATTTAAGTAGAAATCGGAACTCGCCACCGACCGTGCGTCGCTCGTCGTTATTAAATTCAATCGAGAAAGCCCCTTAACGTTGTGTGGCGCCATCTTCACCATAGTCGGAGTAAAAATTTATCTCATTGTCCGTCACTCTTTTTTCTCAGTCCCTCCATCTGTCCAAGTCGGCCAAACGAAGAAAAGATTGGTGGCCACAAATTGCTTTGTTTTTTTTTGGAATAAATCCTTTCAAAAATTTAGCGAGCCGTAATTGACTAATTTAGTTTTTAAAATCGACTTCGCGAGGTTAACCAACCTTGATTTACTCGAAGCGAATAAACAATAGAAGAGTAGTTAAGTGCTACGAGCGAAATCCTCTTAAAGCGAGTGGACTACTTATTTCGAGCAAGGCTTACAAGCTGTCGTCTGCTGCGAGGACAATGCAGTCCCAGGAAGGGAAACGGGGCTTAAAAGCGGGCTGCCCCAAAAACCCCAAAGCGCCCAAAGCCGCTTAACATCATTTCCTTCAATCGCTACTTCCGGTTTCTCTGCCCCCCCCCCCCCAAGCCCCCCTTTTTCTCTCTCTTTCGCTTGGAGTGCCTCATTTCCGGTAATAGCAATTTAGCGCTGAGGCGCTGAACAACAAAGACCTCTTTCTCTCCAGGCAAAACGCCCACCCGTTTTTACGGGGCTAGGGACCTGGTGACGAGTTATCGTTGCTTGATTAGCATAGACAGGGACACACTGCCGACGCGAAATCCTTTGTTTTCGTCAATTTACAATCTTAGCTGCCTCCAGAAAATAAGGCGCGAAAGCGTGTAAGCCTTTGCAGAAATGATGACTCGATGGAATCTATAGGAGCAACAAACACAAGGAGAACGCGGCTAGCCTTTAAACAGGCTAACGCTGTGTTGTGTACAAATTTCATTGGACGAGCCTTTACGCTGAATGTTTTACGGGCGGGGGGAAGACAATTTCCGGATTTTGCCCCTTCCGACGGCAGCAGGCGCTAGAGCGTCTAACCAATGAAAACTGTACGCAAGAAAATGCACGACTTCTGACGGGTTGCTTTCTCCTAGTGTGTGATGCTGTGTTTGTTGCTCCTAGCTGGAAGAGACTATACGGACACTTGCTAAATCCAACCAAAAATTTTAATACAATGGGCGGTATATGTCACTATAAAGGCCTTAGATTCGTTTGAATTTGGAGGATGGATGAGGCTACAGAATCACGACTGAGACATGCGAAGAAACGGGAGGTGCTATCTGAAATTCGTCTACAATTTTTCAAACAGTTCTATGCAGCTTTATTTAATTTCAGGGTGACCATTCTTCCTTTATTTTATTTTTCCTATATTTCAATGCTTTCCTTCATTTCCTATAATTAAATATTATTTTGTATTTCGCGCGGTTTTTTCGAGTTTCCCGCGTGCCTAGTTCGCTTTTAGTAATACAGATGGCGCTCAATGTACTAAATCGCTTTGATAAAATGTAAACTGCGTCTACAAAAACTGCACTGAATGGAATAAAGAATATCGTCAAGGATGATAAAATTAGCGAATAAGTAGATTAGTCCATTATGAAAAGGGACGATACAGCTAAACCCTAAACAAATTTGAAGAAATTTAAAAACTTACTAATAGCTCGTACCGATAGGTCTTCGAGCGAACAAAAAGACGCGACACTCGGACCAAATAGATCTTCGAGTGAAAAACTAAATAAAATAAAATAAAATAGCCAGAAATTCCAACGGTAGACGGTTTCGTCCTATTTGGGACTCGTCAGTACCGTGCGGGAAATCTGCCTTGCGACTATAACACCGAAAAGAGCAACTAAGCCTAAACATTAAAAATTTCAAATCGAGTTGCGTAGCAACGGAAAGCCGAATAGGGGGAGAGTGGCGGAGAATAGGATATACGAAATGTAAGCTTAGAAGAAGTTCCTTTTATATTAAAACAAATTAAAATTTTATTTCTGCAAATTTTCCTATATGTTCCTATATTATCAAAGAAAATACTCCTATATTTTCCTATAAATCGACTGTTGAATTTCCTATATTCCTATAAATTGTTTGGGGTTTTTCAGTGGTTACTCTGTAATTTATAAAAGCACCAACTCTAGATGATTTAACTATGACAAACCGAGTGAATTTTCGAACCCGCGTATTTATAGTCCTTCCTCTTTTTCGCGTTAATTGCTTCGCCTTGGATTTGATTGACGTCGTCAACGTCATTGTCAAAATATGGCACGACAAGGTGACAGTTGGAAGGTGTCCTTCAGTGAAACACTGTATCTAAGCTTACTTAAACTACCGGCAGTTCAATAAAATAAAATATGTTCGTCCAACTTAGGGTACGTTCAGTAACGCTCATCAAAAACATCGCTGAGTAATCGATGCCAACCGTTCAGTAACTTCCTACGTCACTATGACGATAAGCAAACGTAAAAAACGAATTTTCCCCAGATTTGCGTTACTGAACGTACCCCTAGTGTAATAGGTCCGATTGCTTGGAAATTTTCAAAGCACTAGTCTTCTCGAATTTAAAACGTTAGCTGTCTTATGAATTGGGAATAGTACGGCTAGAATGACAATTTCAATCTGACTTCCGCGAAACAAATTTTTCCAAATTGAGAACTCTATCATTTGTCGGTGGCGCCATCCGCTGTTAGCGGCGGGAACTACATCCTATACAATTGAAGTAATAGTACTCATGTATTTTGAAAGTGATAGATGGCGCCACACTTATAATGATAGAGTTGACAGCTGAGCGCGCCGACTCGAAATTGCAGAATTGGTTTCGCGAAACCACGACTCCCGAACGAGCCTATGTCATTCTAGCGGTACTGTTCCCGATTCAATGGTCTCAACATAGTCATAATACATTGATACAAAGACTGTCAAGCCAAGACTTAACCATTCACTATTGGTTTTTTTCGTTTCAGTTTCTTGCGGCTGCCCCCGCAGCCCAATTTCCAATGCGGGCACGCTCTTCATCAGCAGCTCAACGCGGCGGGGCCCAAGTCGTCGGCGTCGGGGCTCGGCGTGGGTCGCCTGGGAGGGGTGATCCCCGGCGCCCACCTCAACGCCATGGTCAATCCACACGCTTCCAACGCCCAGCTGCGCCTGGACGCCAAAGTTCTAGTCTTCGTTGAGACGCAGTTCTCTCCGCTGGGACGGCTCATTCGCGAAATGCTCGAGGCGGCCAGGATGAAGTGAGTTCTGCCTTTGCGCCACCTAGGAGCGACAAACGCGAGGAGAACGCGGCTAGCCTTTACACACGCTAACGCGGTGTTGCGTACAAATTTCATTGGACGAACCTCTACGCTGCACGTTTTACGGAAAGGGGGAAGACCGTTTCCGAATTTTCCCCTTCCGACGGCAGCAGGCGCTAAATCATCTGACCAATGAAAAATGTACACGAGGAAATGCACGACTTTTGACGGGTGGCGTTGTCCTTGTGTAGGGTGCTGTGTTTGTTGCGCTTAGGTGGCACTCTGTTTGAAAGCGGACATATCTGTATAGAGATTATGGGCTTTGTACGCTATTTGCATCGCGCATTCGAGCTTTAGGGCTAAGTAGGTCGACAAACTTGGTTTTATGTGACATATTTGGAAGCGAATTACGGACTCGGTCTGTTTGTCAGGCGGCTTGGCGGCTTTTAGTTATGACGTCGTACATTTCTATCCGTGACCTTGGTGTCATGCCCCCCCCCCCTCCCTACTAAGTGTTCTTACAGGGTTGACACACTTCAGGAAAAATCAGGGAATTTATAAATGGGCCTAAAAAGTCAGTGAAAGGTCAAGGAATTTTAAGAATTTGTCAGGGAATTCATTTTAATATTGACACTTTTTTAAGGTAATTTTACTCCAGATCTATGGCAAATTCTGCTATTATTATTATTTAGATCTTTGAAAGGTTTTTAACTTTTGTACTGAAATATAAGATTATTAATTTATTAACTTCTGATTAATATAATTTAGTTAAAAACTGTCTAATTTTGACCTTAAAAAGTCAGCGAATAAACTTAAAATGGTCAGGGAAATCAGGGGATAGTCAAGGAATTTGAATCTTTTAATATTGTGCAACCCTGTCTTAATTCTTACCCCAGCGAAAGGGTAACGTGAGCAATCTGTACCTTATATTATGGATAAAATATAATTTAGTAATAACTGACTAAGAGATTTGTATCTAGTTTCTAGTTCATTATAATTATATACAAACAGGGGCGGACCGTTAACTTTGGGGCCCCCGGACTGTTTGGGTCCTACTCAATTAACCCAAGTTTTGGTTAGTTGTGGCAACTCATACGTCATTTTGCCTAAAAACTGTGTTTTTACTCTTTTTATTTTTAGTTCAAATTGTTTTTATTATTTTTTGACAGCGAAGGGGGCCCTGGGTTGCAGCCCATAGAGACCATGCTTAAATCCGCGCCTGTATACAAACATTATAATGCAGCGCCAAACTGATTTAGCAAAATTTTTCCACTTCAATTCATTTTTCTTATTTTTAATTGAACTGCCACTGCACTATATTTCAGGCAGGGTTGGCACAATTTTGCCAAGGGTGGAAAAATCTAGATTTTTCGGCGGTTTTTTCCACCTATTGTTTTCCTGTTAAAACCGTGTGGAAAATCGGACTTCCATGGTTTTTTCCACCTCTAGTGGCAAATTTCAATAAAAAATAAATAATTAAAGCAGTATATTCTTCTATTCTATTCACTCTTCTTCTGGCCTTTTTTCACCTCTAATATTTGCAATGACCAAATTAGTCACTTAATAGATATATCAATGATTAATTTAGCATGAAAATAGTTTTTTCCACTTTTTTCCGGTTTTTACCAGTTTTCCCCACATGTCCCGGCAAAAACAGGTTTTCGCCAACCCTGATTACAGGAAATTGAACAGCAGTTAGAAGTAATTGGGTATTTTTATAAGGGTAGGAAACCGATGAGCAAAGTTGTTTAAACTCAATATTAAATTTTTACTGTAATGGAGCATTTACAGGGTGACCACGCATATATTTAAAAACAATTCTGTACTTTCAATGTGTTCCTTTAACTTCCTTTAATTACACTACTTTAAATTTTTTCCTTCATTTGTGGTATTTTTCGGGCTTCACCATTGCAAAATTATGTATTTGCCCTTTGGATATCTAAATCTACAAAATTAGAAATTTATATTTTCCTGTAATTTTAATGAAATTTATCCTATATTTTCCTGCAAATTTAATTAAATTTTGCCTATATTTTCCTGTAATTTTAATGAAATTTATCCTTTATTTTCCCGTAATTTTAATGAAATTTATCCTATATTTTCCTGTAAATTTAATTAAGTTTTGCCTATATTTTCCTATAATTTTAATGAAATTTATCCTTTATTTTCCCGTAAATTTAATGAAATTTATCCTTTATTTTCCCGTAATTTTAATGAAATTTATCCTTTATTTTCCTGTAATTTTAATGAAGTTTATCCTTTATTTTCCTGTAATTTTAATGAAATTTATCCTTTATTTTCCTGTAATTTTAATGAAATTTATCCTTTATTTTCCTGTAATTTTAATGATTTTTTTTTCCGATATTTTCCTTTATTTCGCAAAAAATCTATCCTATAAAATCCTATAAATCGACTTAATATTTCCTATAAGATTTTGAATTTTCTGTGGTCATCCTGCATTTATGTCAGGGTCGCTAAACACTTTCGTCCATGCCTAGTGCCTACTCAATCTCTATGCACGGCTCTACTACGCAAATGCCCTGGGAAAACTATAATGTAACAAAAATGTTATCGCAACTTATGTTTCATACAATATGCTAGAGATTCAATCTACTCTAAATTCCTGTCTTAGCGAACGAAATTAGAATGACACTACCGCCATCTCTAGATACTTTTCTCATCCGCCATTTAGCAGACGACAGTTTCCAAAGTCTAGTCTCGAAAGCATTGTTAAATAATAGTTCAACAATGAATATAGGGATTAGGGTTGGCGCTATGTTTGCTAATCGCCATGCCAGGGTGGGACCAGGTATAATAATAAATAATAATAATAGCTTATTGGTAATAGTGAGTGTAGGGAGTTGTTGGCTCGCGTGGCTTGAAGGGCTTGCCACCGCCCTCCTACGCAATTTAATCCGGGTACCGGTAATTGGCTTCGTAAGTCACTAGTTGAATTTATTCATATTCAACCATGAATATAGAACAGTAGGTTATACACCTGGTACCATCATTATTAAAA
Source organism: Leiobunum rupestre (assembly GCF_980474605.1). Lineage (NCBI taxonomy): Eukaryota > Metazoa > Arthropoda > Arachnida > Opiliones > Sclerosomatidae > Leiobunum > Leiobunum rupestre. The sequence goes on from NC_143392.1 coordinate 31,128,664, forward strand.
AAAGGCTGGACTTTCTGCCGATTTACGTCACAACGGCTATTTAAACGGGCCAATCACTCCGCGTAATTTCAAAAGTGCTTTTAAAATGTCCGTTTCTACCTATATGATTAGTTTAAAAGACATTCTTTCCACCTATTGTGATAATTTGAAGAATCTATCATTAGTTCATAATTTTTATATATTTGTCTACCGCTAGGAATTATGTTTGAATTTTGTAAATATCATTTTCAATTCAGTCAAAATACTTGATAAGTATCACAGTCAAGACTGAGTTTCTCATTCCCTTCTGTTAACAAACGTAAACCAAAATAGTCTATATGTTTGAGCCTTTGTGGTTTTAAAATTAGTTCCTCCTTATCAAGGGCTAACCTAGCAACAACCTTTTGGGTTAATTCTTCACTCGCTAAATTTATTTTAGATTAATTAAAACTAATTTCACGCGCATAATTGATCTTATCAAACGGACTTAAAATAGTTATGGACGCGAAATTTTAGGCAAACGTCTGTATCCGGTGACGCCACTGTGGGCGGGGTTTTTAAAAGCTCAGCCTTTTTTTGAACGTGATGGCGCCAGTATCATAGTATTCATGGTTGAATATGAATAAATCAGGGTTGGCAAAAACAGGTTTTTGCCGGGACATGTGAGAAAAACTGGTAAAAACCGGAAAAAAAGTGGAAAAAACTCTTTTCATGCTAAATTAATCATTGATATATCTATTAAGTGACTAATTTGGTCTTTGCAAATAGGATAGGTGAAAAAAGGCCAGAAGAAGAGTGAATAGAATAGAAGAATATACTGCTTTTATTATTTATTTTCATTGAATTTTGCCACTATAGAGATGGAAAAAACCATGGAAGTACGATTTTCCACACGGTTTTCAACTGGACAAGCATAGGTGGAAAAACCGCGGAAAAATCTAGTTTTTCCACCCGGTTTTTTCCTAGAAATTGTGCCAGCCCTGGAATAAATTCACGCTTGGGGCTGTACGGTTCCTAGCTGCAGGGCTCCCACCAGGTCCCTAAAATGCCTAAAAGCCCCTACTTTTTTTCGAGGTCCCTAAACCACCATAAAATTGGGATTTGGTCACTAAATCACCCTATTTCTAGTACATTTGGTGAAAAGTACCATCGGCTTAAAATATTTCGTAGAAAAGCGAAAAAAAACCCGATTTAATGTGATAGAATTATTACAAAAAATTTATAGTCATTTTTGGGATTGATAAAAGTTTTTTTAGAAATTAAAACTAAGTACTTAATTTTTGTGATAAAACATTTTTTTAAATTAAAACTAAGTCAGTTTTAAAAATTTGCTGCTTTTAAAAGTATAAATAAAGATCTTATTTTTGTTTATTAAAATGGTCCCTATTTGGTTCCTACTTTAAAATATTTGGTTCCTATTTCACCCTATTTCTAGCCAGAAAAATCCCCTATTTCCCTATTTTTTTTTGAGATTTTGGTGGGTGCCCTGTAGCTGATTATTTACGGAACATTGGTTTTCAAAATAGTCTTTTGTAGCATCCAGTTGAAAAATGTATAAATTCAACGAATGATTTGGTCGACTAAAATGGCGGTATTATTTGGTTCAGGTTTAAAGTGGAAATAAAATAAAAACTGGTAAAAACAGGAAAAAAGTGGAAAAAACTCTTTTCATGCTAAATTAATCATTGATATATCTCTTAAGTGACTAATTTGGTCATTGCAAATGGGAGAGATGAAAAAAGGCCAGAAGAATAGTGAATAGAATAGAAGAATATACTGCTTTTATTATTTATTTTTTATTGAATTTTGCCACTAGAGGTGGAAAAACCATGGAAATACGATATTCAACACGGTTTTTAACAGGAAAACAATAGGTGGAAAAAACCGCGGAAAAATCTAGTTTTTTCCACCCGGTTTTTTCCTAGAAATTGTGCCAGCCCTGGAATAAATTCACGCTTGGGGCTGTATGGTTCCTAGCTGATTATTTACGGAACATTGGTTTCAGCGTTGCCAGGCGTACCATAATTATGGTACACTTCAATAATTTTACTTATGGTACGCTTTTTTGCAATAATTTCCTTAAGATGTACCATATTTTCAATAATTTTTACATAAATCGAATATTATGATTTTTATTCATGTTCAGCCCCATAAAAACAAAATTGTCTGGAGCTGTAACCATAGACAGTATAATATACCGTCTATGCTGTAACTCATAATTACTAAAGTTACAGTTTGCGGCAGTTTGACAGTTCTGTTCTACTCAGCTCCAGCACGATAGCGCCATCTCTTATTTTTCCCCAAAACACAAAACCACCGACTTCCGCCTTAATATCTCTAAATTGGGTGGTTTTGACTCATGTTTCATAAAGAAAATAATATTAAATTTTTAAATAACTACAAGTTCTCTGAATAAGAGGAAATGCAATAATTTTTCCTAGAATTCAATAATTCTCGATCAGGGGTGCAATAATTTTCAGTTTTTGACCTGGCAACGCTGATTGGTTTTCAAAATAGTCTTTTGTAGCATCCAGTTGAAAAATGTATAAATTCAACGAATGATTTGGTCGACTAAAATGGCGGTATTATTTTGTTCAGGTTTAAAGTGGAAATAACGGGAAAGAGCCTTCCTCTTTTGACGAATCTGGACAAAGGCAAGTTCGCCGTGATAGTTTTCGAGAACTTGGACAAATATTTGATCATGAACCGATGGAACCGGGACCTATTGGACAAGTACTGCCGCGAATACAACGTCGGCATTATAGGCTTCATGCGCAAGAGGGAAGAAGCCGTCAAAGGAGCCCAGCTCAAAGGTAATCGACGGTTCCCTTTGCTCGAGAGTGACGTACTAATCGCTCATCCGCGATCTCAGGTATGCCGCTGTACGTGGACACGAACGTGGGCCTGCAAAATTACCGCGTCAATCCGTCTTCCCCCATTTTGAGACTGACTCGAGCCGGTGAAATTTATTCGGGCGACCTTCCCGGGGAAGATTGGACGGTTTTTTACCCCAATCATTCCACGTACGAAGCCCTGGGCCTGGCTCACGCCTTGACCGAGACCAACGAGGTCGACTACGGAGAAAGTAATCGCACCAAAAAGAAGACTGTCATCACCGTGGTTCAGGTAAGAATGCATCTCATATTTTAATTTCGGAGATTGGCTCGTTTTCAACTCGCACTGGCCGAGCTGATATTTCTATTAAAAGCGAATTAGGGCTAAGATCCTCACCAACAGTCGGCTTGGAATGTGGAGATTGGGAAGAGGCTCGTACGCCGTGGTAGATTGGAATTGTTTATCTAATCGAGGGAAACATTCCCAGGATTCCTTTTGGCGGGCTCCCGCATCAACGCGATATCGCCACTCCCGAACCGTTGTTTCTAAGCCAGCCGCCCACTGCGTCTTCGCGTCTCCTTCCGGGACCCTTTGCTTCCTGACAAAGACAATGTCTCTTGTCGGGCTGCGACTATAGGTTATGGAGAGCCAGTGAGAATCTAGCTCTGTAGATATTACCAAAATATTTGTTTAACACCGCCTGCGGTTCTATTGCGGTCGAGGGGTAAGACAGTCTCAGATAATCTGTACACCGAGTTCGTGCATTTAGCACTGTTAAAGGTACATATTTTCAAGAGTTCGCGAGTTCCATTCAGCACTGTCAAAGGTACGGCAGTGTACACCGAGTTCGCAGAGTGTCTTACCCCTCGATTGCGGTAGGCTTTATGATGACTTCGTGTTTTGACGTCATCGGATGTTCATCAAGGTAGGTGAGCTCGACTTGGTACGGTAACTATGGGATACGTCTTTGATAGCGTGAGACTTCATCGTTGAAAATTAAAAATATCTAAATAAGCGGGCGGCGAAGCAATATATGTTTATTTTATATAATATTCAGCTTTATACGTACGTTTTTCAGGTCTATTTAGTTTCACAATGTAAAAGGTAGCTCTAGTTTTAATTAAATGTTAACTCTAGTTTTAATTAAATGTTAGATTATCAGCTAGGCTAGGCTAGGCTAGGCTAGGCTAGACTAGGATAACACCTTAGGCCCCAGTCACAGTTATTGCAACAGGATTACAGTTAAGCAAACGGGAATATTTATTGTTGTTTAGTTAGCGACTTGCACAAAATTTCTAGTTAGACAATGAATAACGATGTTTAAAAGTGCGCAAAAAATGGTTTTATTTTAAAATTAAAATAAAACCATTTCTTGTGCACTTTTAAACATCGTTGTCAGGGGCTAAAATAAGGATTTTTTAGAACTGCGCAAAAACAATATACAAACTAAACCCCCAAAACATAATTTCAATGAGCTATAAAAGCAGTAGCAGACGAATATTTCAAAAGTTATGAGATAAAAAAGGGCTGTAAATAAGTAACTTAGTTCAGCAAAATTGGCTTGGTTTGTCGATATGTACCGGAAAGACATCTCCCATGAGTTGAACGAATGCACTTCTATCACATCAGATGACGTCAGTTTTAGGGAACCAATAAGATGCCGAGACTGATTTGATTTGGTTTAGGGCTCTCCATAAGGAAAAGTAATTCAATAACTCATCCATACCTCTACTTGGAATGCTTATCCTCCCGTATCGCGTATGGTAAGATCACTGACGGCTTTGGCCCCGCCTACGAGATAAAAAATCCCCTCTGCTCCCCTCTCACGTTGTTTATTGTTAACTTAACATAGTGACGTCAAAATAACAGTCAGCCACATCTAGACGAAAATCTGCCGCGATAAGCATTCCTAGTAGAGGTATGGATTCCAGCCTACGGGCATTAAAACACTACAATAGCGAACCAGCCGCCATTTTATTTCCTTTAAAGTTGTACCTGACAAACGAATGATGGCGCTAAATGTGATAAATTTATCAACAGCGCTCGTCTTCGAAAGCCACATTACCAACGAATTGAAATTAACAAATGATAAATGTATTCGCGGATATATTTACAACAATTAAACATTAAGTCATACATCTAGGTCAGGTACTGCGTTTGTATCACACCCAAATTTCGTAATAGAAATGGTACGCTTCAATTAACCCCTTGACTAATTGGTATTTTTGTTGTCTTAATACCGGCCAAACAACGAGTAGATTTGAAGTTGGCAGCTGACATGTTGTATAACGAGAATTCGTCGTTCAACTGAATCCAGTCCGTAAACAGTCTAGGACCATCCGCAAAGGGTGTTGAGGCGCGTCGTCTTTAAAGTCAAACAAAGGAGGTTCCGCTAAATATACGCCGACGTGTTTGGATTAACATTAATTACTTATAACCAACGTATTTGAGTTACGGCGTATTTAAGAATTTGCTAATTTGCAGCTCCTAATCAGATGGGAATTTACCTTTTACGCGCTTCATTTATAATGAAGTTTACCTATTATTCAAAGACGAACGATTATTTGGTATCGATTCATATTCGCGTCTCAATTCTTCGCTTAATTAAATATTATCGTTTTAGCCGGCTGCTACGTAAATCCCCGAGATTTAAAATAACACACTTAAACAGTTTTTATCGTAATAAATAGAAAATTAACCGATTAACTTATTTCGTTAAAAATATGGGAAAAGGCTCTAAATCAGAAATTCTAATGCTAGGTATTTGCGTGTGGTACTTCCGGTTCCTGTATCGTTCAATAGATTTGCCGGGGTTGTCACAGTACCTGAAAAACGTGGAAATCCTGAAAATGGGTTCAAATGTCATGGAAATGCCAGGAAATTTAATTTTTTATCGAATTTGAAAACGTTTAGGTTAAAAATTACTAGGGGTGTACCGACATGGGTACAGCCGATATAGATCGATTTACAAATTTTTGACGGGCAAAGACGACTTTAAAGGGGTAAAATTCATCCGAGGTAACGTGGTGATGGCGTTATTTGTTAGTAGATGGCGCTCTGAAAGCAACATGACGTCATAGTTTTGATTTTCAACGATTGGTTGAAAGTTTTCAGTTTTTAGTGGAGAACGGTTTTGTCGAGATTTAAAATACAAAATTATCTTCCCTGATTGGATAGCTTAAAATTGTATTATAGTGCCATCTATGGCGGAGAGTGCTAACTACGGTTAAAATTAATCGTTAATTTAAATTTAAATTATTTATTTTTAATAGGGATTTAAAGTACTATAATTTAGTAATTAATTAATAACTTTTTAAAAAGGTTTATTTTTCATAAACTTTATAGTGTCGCCATCTACCTCAAACATTATTAAATAGGAAGGTACCTCGGGTGGATTTCGCCCCTTTTTGCATATTTCCCTGTAGGCAATATGTGAATGCGTCTATATCGGCTGTAATATCGGAGGATATATCGGCCGATATTAACAAAGTTATCGATCTTAACAGTAGTGTATATGATAAAATCATTGTAAAAGACGGTTAATTGTAATACTATTTTTTTCTAATTTTTCACGAAAGACGTTTCCAAGAGCATATCCTAATGTTTCTTTTCATTTTACGTGATACATATTTTCGATCACAAATCGAAAATCGTTGTTATTTATTTGTTTACACTTTTAACCCCCTGTCTAAAAAAGGGTATGATCTAGCTTCTGAAGTCTGGCGTACGTGGCGCGTCCAATCAAATCAAATATTATCAATAGTTAGTGAATCGAATATTTTCTTATTGTTAGTCCTTAGTTGTAAAAACTTATAACACAGGGTTGCCACATGTGATCTTTTTTAATGCAGAAGCGGTTGTTATTACGAATGACGGTGGTGGAGGTAGTTACGAGGGGTCCGACATTCATTAAAAAAGTACGGGATTTGCAAATCCAGTGGAGTTTTTGGATTTTACACTGGATTTGTGGATTTTGTATTATATTTGTGGGTTTTTGAAAAATCCAACGGTATTTTTATTTTTTTGCTGGATTTGTGGATTTTTCTCTTGGATTTTGTGGATTTGTGGATTTTGGAAAATCCAACTGTATTTTTTAAAAATCCTCGAATTTGTATTTTTTGCTGGATTTGTGGATTTTTCTCTTGGATTTTGTGGATTTGTGGATTTTGGAAAATCCAACTGTATTTTTTAAAAATCCTCGAATTTGTATTTTTTGCTGGATTTGTGGATTTTTCTCTTGGATTTTGTGGATTTGTGGATTTTGGAAAATCCAACTGTATTTTTTAAAAATCCTCGAATTTCTATTTTTTGCTGGATTTGTGGATTTTTCTCTTGGATTTTGTGGATTTGTGTATTTGGAAAATCCAACTGTATTTTTTAAAAATCCTCGAATTTGTATTTTTTGCTGGATTTGTGGATTTTTTCTTGAATTTTGTGGATTTATGGATTTTTCTCTTGGATTTTGTGTATTTTTTGGATTTTCCCGTGGATTTTGTGGATTTGTGAAAAATCCTGTATTTTTAAAAAATCGAAAATTATTTGAGGAATTTTTCGTGGATTTTCGATTTTTCTGTGGATTTGTGGAATTTTCTCCTGGATTTTGTGGATTTGTAGATTTATTCTATGGATTTTGTGTATTTGTGGATTTTTCCAAGTATTTTGTGGATTTGTTAACAAATACTAAATCTTTGCCGGATTTTTCGCGGATTTTGGATTTTTCGCTGAGCGTACGGGATTTTTCTGAATGTCCGACCCCTCGGGTAGTTACGTCATTGTGTTACTTTAAATTGAATTTTTAAGTGGGAAAATATTTTTAATATTAATGGCAGACAATAAATTTCACCGAATAATATTTCACATAGCGGAGGCCGAAAAATACCCTTTGATAGTGGTCGAAGGTAACAGTGACTTTTAGTACAGGCCGTGCAATAAGAAAACATATGTACGAAAAAATCTAACATGAAATCGAAAAGCAGGACGCCATGGTTCAAACTATCCAAAATTGCTAATATCAAGTAGAGGCTTTCGACGGGACCCCCGCACCACGCCAGGGCCAATGCTCGAGGCGATTTCACTCGTATATGAAGGTTTTTTGTTTCGATTTGTTCCGATTTTACATTTCTGCCACTAACGGGCCAGATATCGTTTGCTTATTTAAATTTTAAATGAGATTTGAATTTTCCTCTACTCCCCGCGTATCGATTTCGCGGCAGAGGCATGAATAAAATTTTGGAAATCTCGCGGTGAGGTGGAGAAACCCTCCGTTGTGATAAGGAAAGGGGCCCCCGCAATGCGGGCATCTTTACAACGCGCAGACTGCGCGCGTCCGCCTCACCTTCGGGCCAAATTATTCCCGTTATCTTCGCAGAACATCTGCGACGTTCTCGTTCGGACGCTTCACCTTTTACGAATACGTCGCGCGATCGGGCTTTTGTTAAGGTATCTGCTAAGCCTAACTACTTCCGCGTCTTTCCGCGTTAAGTTTAACCAAGAATCTATTCGGGTTAACAGAGAATGTGAAGCCGCAACTATAACTTCTCTTTTCATGATCCCAAGAAGATAATCTCCGCCTACTAAGCTACGTTCACACTTACCCCTAAATTCGCTTCGTTTAGATAACTAGTTTTCGAAACCAGCGTGAGAAATCACTTCGTGTTGGTTCGGGAAGCACCTCGTCCAAGTCGGTTTGCTTAGAATCGCTTTCAAAACGACAAGGCGGGGAAGTAAAATTGCTCGTATTTTCAAAAATAATGGGGATAAAATTCTAAACAATGTCAAATAATATTACTATATGTATATTAAACATGATTAACTAATTGTTTTGGGATACATTTTAGTATTTTCAAAATTCTAGTCATAATTTGAAATGTCGTTAAGCCTTAGCTATAAGCGAACCGGGCTGAATAGATTTCACACGTTTGAACCAAGAATTATCGTTGGCGGTCAAAACTGGCATTCAAACCGACCTAAACTGGGTTTTAGGCTCTAGTGTGAACGAGGCTCTAGAAGAGAGAGCCCGCCATCGTACTGGAGTGTCTTCCCCCCTAACTGGCTGAAAGAGGGAAATATTACACGAGGAAAGGTGAAAGGGGCGTGGCTTTGTTCCGGGGCATCACGAGGCGAGTAGGGTGCTTCTCGCGTATTCTCCGTTCACCCGTATACATTATTGGTTTAACAAATGCCTCCAATGGAAAGAATGAGAGAAAACTTTCTAAAGCGTATCATCTTGAAATTAATAATTCAATCGGAATTATATTAGGTTCCAACAACGCCCGTTTTTCTTTCATTTGAAAGTCAACTCGATTTTTTTCATACGCAACTCCTCTCTAACTTTATTTTAAAAGTAATTGTGATCGCGAGGACACCGCTAGCTGGTTACGATTTTCTGAGAAGTCATTCCATCTTTCGGATAATTACTCGCTTCAGAAACAGCAATATCTTTCATTATATATTTATTGCTTATACCAAGAACGCGTAGAAGTAACTTAGAACTATGCACCATAACATTGTCCCCTGTTGATAATAATGGAATGACCCTACCATTATGTCAATGCAAAAGTGGAATATTTTACTCAAAAATGGGAAGATAATGTTTAAATTTTTATTTCGCTGACCCAAGAATTATAATTTATAATTATAAAATAATAATAGCAAGAATGTATTTATTTATACTCCGGGATAATGAATATGTCGAGACTATCGACGGACGCGTTGAGGCCCTAACCCCGTCACGCTAAGGGGGGGGGAGGAAAAAAGGAGGCGGTCTTATTTTTTGCGTCCTCGCAGCAGCGTTAATCACGTCGAAAAACGTAATTTTTAAGAACCAATGAGATTGCAGTATTATTTGATTTTATTAAAGCGGAGGAGCATACCCGGGGCCCCAACGGGTGGAATTGGAGAAACGCTAAAAATAATCTAGACATATTAATTATCCCTGAGTATAAATAAATAAATTCTTGATAATAGCAATAAATAATAATAGTAAATTATAATGGATATACTTTTTTTCCACGTCTATATTAAATTGTAGGCTCTAGAGTCAATTCCCTCAGTTTGAGAAATATAACTTCATGGCGCCAGTATTCAAAATTTTCATAGTTCTTTGTTACTTGTATGCGCGCTTGATATTACCATAAGTAACATAGCAAAATGATGACATTGAACGATATCTGTTAATGATAGTATGGTCACCGACTGATTGCGTTATCGAAAGTTTCGTAAGAAAATAACCAACTTTTATGAGAAAACCCTGTGAATGTTTGGTAAAGTTTTCTGCCATTAGATGGGGTAAGAACCCCCTCAGCATCCCACTGTATTGAGTGAGTAAGGCTCAACTAAATAGTATCTAACTAGAGGTGATACATTGTCTTTTAATTTATTCGTATCTCTACCCGCAAAAGAGGCCAATTTAAAATAACGGTTTGTTACGTTAAGTGTTACAACTCTAATTAATAATATAATGTATTTGGAGCTATAAGTATCGATAACGATGACCCAAAACGATAATTTTATATAATTTTTATAAAATAATTAATGGTTAAAATGGGAAATATGCATACACAGATTTTAATTTTTTAGCTGTTTAACAAAATGAAGCAAACCTCATACATTTATCTTACCACAACAAAAATTTGATTTAAAAATTGTCAAAATGTAAGGTTTAAGTTTGATTATAACAATAACTAAATTGCTCTGAACAAACTCGAGAATAGAGATCATAGTTTTATCTAAAAAAAAAACATTTCTATCAAAAATCAAACGTTTAAGAAATTTATCGAAAAATGACATAAATGGTGACATTAAAAACGAAGCAAGTATTTCTAATAGCATAAGTAACATAAAAACTATGGTTTCAATGCATATTTTCCAACCGAACCTATTTTCAGCACTGACCCTCCCGCCTAGCTCCGACTTGGACTTGCACTCGAACTGACGAGGAGACTACCCGAGGTGATAATCACAGATTTTGTTGAAACTAGGTGGGTATGTAGACCTTATGGTAACATGAAATTTCACCAAGGGAAAAGTTGCAATGGGCATTAGTTTTGCCATGGCAACCGAAAATGTTTTTGACAACACAGTACGTATATTGTCCCATTGAAAATAACAATTGATCAATTTTTACATATTTTGATCAAATTGACCAAAATTCATTAAAATATCATAAAATTCATTTCATTTGTCAATTTTGATCTATTTTTTTATTTTGAAATTTGAATTTTTTTTAAAATTTTTCACAGGGGGGGTACCCTTAGAAGTGCTCAGATTCCCATGTTATTTTCAATGAGAAAATATACATACTGTGTTGTTAAAACCATTTTCGGTTGCCCATAGCAACTTTTCCCTTGGTGAAATTTCATGTTACCATAAGGTCTACATACCCACCTAGTTTCAACAAAATCGGTGATTATCACCTCGGGTAGTCTCCTCGTGAGTGCTATATTATCGTCCTTGGCATTAGTCAGGGAATTTAAAAATGGGCCTACAAAGTCAGAGAAATGTCAGGGAATTTTAAGAATTGGTAAAAATCTAGGGAAAAGTCAGGGAATTCAATTTTATCTGGGCACTTTTTGAAGGTAATTTAACTCTAGATGTATGACAAATTCCACGATTATCATTTATTTACTTGAACGTTTGGCTAATTTTTTCAACATTGCAATAACCTTTTTACTGAAATATAAGACCATCTAAATTTATTAACTTCTGATAAAAGTAAAATATAAAAGAAAAAATTTGGCCTTAATAAGTTAGGGAAAATAGCTTAAAATGGTCAGGGAAAACAGGGAATTTGAATCTGGAAATTTTGTGGCAACCCTGATATTTCTATTTGGTCATATTTTAGACACTAGGGGGCTCTGTGCTGATCGAAACCTTGATTGCGCAATAACTGTGAAAATCAGTTCGGTGATTATCTAGTCTATTTGTCATACTTACCTTTATCAGGGTTGTCACGGTATCCGGAATTCCTGGAAAAGTCGGGGAATTTTAATTTGGGTATAAAAGTCAGGGAATTTGATTGTGAAAACACTGTGGCAACCCTGTCTATTATGTTACTTATGCTAATAGTCAACTATAATAATAATAATCAGCTAGGCTAATACCCAAGGCACCACCTTAGGCCTAAGTCATCGAACGACTTTTTTAAAGCCCATACTTCAGGTGGCCGGGTTACAATGCGTAGGAGGGTGGTGGCAAGTCCTTAATGCACGCGAGCCATCAGCTCCCTACACTCACTATTACCGTTAACCTCGACAAGTTTTTATGAGAAAGGGAAACCGAAGAACTCTGTGTCAAACACTTAAACCAGTGGTGAGAGAACTTGCAAACTCAACACGGAAGGAGTAGTTCCGAGTTTTCACCCGGTGCCGCAAGCTGGGATAATTCACAATTTTTCTGACAAAGTAAGCGTTTCCATTTAAGGGTTCTTGGGTTCCAAAGACTAAAGTAAGAAATCGAGTTGTCAGTCTTTTTCCACGTTATGATTTATATTGTCATTGGTGAAATATACGGTTTGAGTCTATTTGATCGATTCCCAAATGATCGAACGGGTCCCATTTGATCGAACGAAATTTGATCGAAAGCTACTGTAGGGTAAAACTACTAGTTTTTGGGAGTAAATCGAAAAGGCCAACGGTGCATACGCCCCTACGGCGCGCGTACATCAACCCAACCTAACCTAACCTAACCTAACCTGACCCTATTTATATATATCAAAAACAACGGGCCGTTATCGTCGATGTCATAAAAAATTCCATCATATAGTGTATAAAGTAAAAATCTCTTCATCTTTGTGGCTTAATACAGTTAAAGCAATGAATTATTCCATCATTATTCCTTCTGCACTTAAGCAATGAATTATTCCATCATTATTCCTTCTGCACTTAAGCAATGAATTATTCCATCATTATTCCTTCTGCACTTCATATTGACATTCGGTAAAATAAAAACATACCAACTGGTACTATAAATACTTTTAAATTCGATCAAATAGTATTCGATCATTTGAAGGTTCGATCTTATGAAACAAATGACAAATGGGATTCGATCGAATGGAATTTCGATCAATTGCAACGTATAATGATCGACTGTCGATCACATATTTTTCGATCAAATGGACCAACACCAAATATACTATCATTATGCTACTTATGCTAATATAAATAAAACATCATTATTATTAGTAATATACGAGAGTATATTTCGATGAAGGAGGTATGTAAGTGGCAGCCGGTAGTTTTTATTTTCGAATAAAAGCTTTGTTGGGAAATGGAACGTTTCCGAATGGCCGAAGTCGCTCTTCATTTTCAATAGCGTCAGCTGAAATGTCCTTTCGGGCAGTTCGTACCTTATTCTTGACTGATTCTTAGCTGTCCGGTGGTACGGTGCTCGAAGATCTGCATTTCGCTCTTTGTTTCGGAGTCCGGCCGCGAGAGGTCGCTAAGAGCTAATGGGAGGAAACGGAAGCCCGGAAGGAAAGGAAGTCGCCTCGGGCTCGGCTCATCACTCTCCCTTCCCCTTCGACATATTTGGATATTTTCCCTTCAGACAGCACATTTTCCCCAGAAGTAAATTCAATTCAATTTCATAATCATTGGTTATTGAACACCAAAAAGTCTTTAAGGTCCTTAAACCACACCCAAAGGACCCTATTTTCAATTGATCAGAGTAAAACCACCATTTTATTAAAATATTTTATACTTAAAGGCCTAGGTTTTCTTCCGCGTGTCACCCTTTAAATTTTCTTTCCACCCAAACAAATACCCTGGTGGTAAGCCAACAGCAGAACACGTTGGCCTACCACCAGGGTATTTGCTTGGATGGAAAGTAAATTTAAAGGGTCACAGGCAGAAGAAAACCTAGACCTTTAACTGTTTAAGGACAGTTTAAAAAATGGTTGAAACCTAATTAATAACGATTCACAATAGCTACAACTTGGTATTAAAAATTAAATAAATATTCGATATTTTACGTTTGAAAACTAAGTCTGCTTTTGGTATAATTAAGTTAGATCTAAAGTATGAAATTGATCCTTGTAGACCAATACTATCGATAAAGGGAAAGATCCTTTCACAGGGTAACGCTGTTAGTGGCCAAATTTCAAATTATATTATCAACGTAGATATTTTTATGAAGAATGTGTTAAACTTTGTTTTTTAGTTTCCGCATAAAAATGAAAGTTTTTTATAATAAATCAGCGAGTATTAACACCATTCCCGCCAAAGTTTTAAATTGGCGCCACCTAGAATAAATTTAATTCGAACCTTTAATGACTTCGCAATAATGCTTCCTTCCCTTCGCGCGATTTCAGGGTCACCACACTTCCTATATTTTTTAATATTTCCTACATTTTCAATAATTACACTATTTTCCTATGTTTGGGGAATTTTCGGGCTTCACCTGTTAGAATTCTGTCTTGAATCTTGATATCAAAATCTACAAATTTAGAAATAATTTTAGAAGTATTAGAATTCTTCGTTCGCTCAACCAATTATTAAACCAAATTCCCTTTAAAAACCCGGATTTTCACTCCATAAGTACTTGAAATCTATATTTTCGTGTAATTTTAATGGAAATTATCCTATATTTCCCTGCAATTTAAATGAAATGAATCCTATATTTTCCTGAAATTTAAATGAAATTAATCCTACATTTTCCTGTAATTTTAATTGAATTTATCCTATATTTTCCGGTAACTTTATTGAAATTTATCCTATCTTTTCTAGTAATTTTAATAGAATTTCGTACTTTATACCTTGCAATTGTGTTTTGGTATAGATGACAATCTATAGAAAGCATCTCGAACAAATTACATTTAAGTAGCATGTCACTCAGATTCAAAACAATTTTTTTCACCCTAAGAGCACAGCGAAATTACTAAACCACATTATCTTTAAAAGTATTTTAAATTTTTAAACTTATATGTTTGTGCAATTTCAACAGAAATTATCCTATATTTTCCAAAAATCTGTCTCACAATTTTTTTATTTCTAAGTTATTTCAGAAATCCAATTGATTTTGAGATTTCAGAGCGCAATTTTCGCGTTGATGTCTGGATTTTAGACCGATTTTAAGGTTTTGAAACTGATTTTCGCACAAATTTCGAGATTTTCAAGTTGATATCAAGATTTCTAAAATCATTTTTTCTCTAGAATGTACGGGATTTGTACAAATGTCGGACCCCTTGTATTTTTATCATGAAAAGTGTATTTTTCTCCTAATTTATCTAGTGACTTCCCGAGCTATTAGATGTTGTGAACATAGTGGGTTAGTGGGTGTGAGGGGCTTCCGAGGGACCGGCTGTCTCCCGAAGTTTTTTACGAGGTGCTGACTGAGTTACTTAAGAGGGTAGTTTTACGAGCTCCTACTATCTGCGTTCGTCGGCGTCATTCGGCAGTTTGTTAGTCTTTGTTTATTACTCGCCCGATCCATTAGAATGAAGGCGAAGCCAGACTCTGGATTTTTTCTTTCCACTGGACTTGACCCCGTTGTAACTAACCTCGCTCTTCACTGGTTTCTCGAAACCGTCTTCTGGGTAGTACTTTGCGAGAGTTTTTGCAACTCATCCCGGACGGACCCCCATTTTTAATGCTCATCACTAAATCTGCCCAATCCAGAATGAACCTTAACATCTTTAGCCAATTGTCTACTTTTTAATTTTTACATTTACGCACAGACTAGCGTTTGTTGAATTTAATTTATATTTGAAAGTCTCACGGCATTTCTTAAAGCTTAGGAACTATCTCTAACGACATTTCTTAGAATATCTAAAAGTCTCTATTTTTCTTTCAAAGCCCCTAAACCCAGCCTAAAAATCAAGATTTACTCCCATAAAGAGATAATGAACTTTCGTGTTTATTGTGGATCAACGAATTTCTCATTTCTGCCACAGGTTTAACAGAAGCTAGGTATGATTGGCGCTAGTTACGTTAAAAATAAGCCGTAGCGCCGGTTAGCAGGCAATTTATTTATTTAATAGGTGATTCCGAAACAGATCGGTGGTCACATGATTTGGTTACTTTATGTTGTATGGTTAAAGTATTTGAGCGCGCGAGCCACAATCTGCAAATAAATCAAGAGCGCGCGCCCATAAAATTAACTCTTTTGTACATGTATTTGTCGATATTATATTTCAGAATCACCTATACTTCGTGTCGGTTTCATTGCCGTATTTTAAAAAAGAACCACTGGCTGACATTATATTTATACTTCTGTTCGTATGCAGTTTGGAATATAGTTGAATTTCAAATGTGATCATTAAAAACTAATTCAGAAGTTAGGATAATTTCGTTAATAAAGATCTTATTTTTTAATTTGGCCTTTAACTCTGTATTTTGTTACTAGTTTGGTCATTGACAGGGCACCACCGGGTCCCTATTTTTCTTCAAGGTCCATAATCTACCCTAAAATCTAGATTTGGTCAGTAAAGTACCCTATTTTCATGTAATCCAGGGAATACAACATAATCTTAAAATATGTTTAAACATCTGCTCAAAAATAGTTTACAAAATAATCAGCTGGGCTAATACCCAAGGCACCACCTTAGGCCTAACTCATCAAACGACTTTTAATGATATTAATTCAGGTGGCCGGCTTACAATGCGTAGGAGGGTGGTGGCAAGCCCTTCATGCCACGCGAGCCAACAGCTCCCTACACTCACTACACAACAAGTTTTTATGGAATCTGATAATTAATGATAAAATAGTACGCAAGGTGGGGCCACAAACTTGGAAGCCTTCTTAAATCCTATGACAGAGTTTCGGAATTTTATTCAAAAAAATAATTTTATTGCGAAAAGTCCCTTATTTCCCTAATTTATATCCAGATTTTGGTGGGAGCCTAATTGCATTGAACATTAACGTTTTCCCTAATTTAACTAATTTTTTATCTATTTAAGTTGATATTTAACTTCCGTAATTCCAATTTATTCGAATTTTAATTAAATATATGTATTTTAAAATATTTATTTTACTTTTAATAACTTCATCCGTATAACATTTTACATTGTTTGTACAAAAGCCACTTAAAAAATACCTAATGAAATTATCTCATTACAATCTCAAACTAGAATTGAAAGAAATACCAACACTTGAATCCCCATTTACACTCGAATAAAGTAGTTTCTTTTTCAAGTCCCCGAAAATGTTTCCATAAAGGAATTATTAAAAAACAAAGCGTCCATTTTCCCTCAAATCATTCTATTAATTTGGGACCTCCAGCGATTCAATTAAAGATATTCCTTAAATAAAAATCTTCGTTAATGGGTGACGGCGGAGTTTTAAAAAGCGTCCGAGGACGTTAGTTAAGCAACGAGTGATAAATTCTTGAAAGGCTTAAAGTTTTCCCGTTTATTAGATGCTAAAAATCCCTCGGAAGACTCGAAAATAAAAAATCAAATAACGGGTGAGCAAAAAAGATCAGCTCGTTAGGCGAAACGGGCTCCTTCTAATTGAAACAAACGGCGCCTTTTTTTGGGACGTTAGATAGAGAACGGTGCTTGCTTGGGACGTTCCTTAATGTAAACTAATGCGTTTTCGGCGGCTGACGTGAATAAATTGGCTTTGGGATTTGGCGCCAAATAAATAACCGCCGCTTTTCCGTAGTTTTCTAATTGGCCGTGGCTTAAATTACGGGGGCCCAGACTTCTTGGTTTGGCCAGGCCCGAATATTCTCTTGTTTATCGACGAAACCGCCAAGCTTTAATAGGCTTTTAAAGCGTTGCTTTGTGGTTAGGGTTTTTTAATAGACGGGCCTGCGACATCTAGCGGCCGTTCTAACTCGTCGCGACACGCCTAAGTGGCTTATTACAAATTCTCAAGTTCTTTTATTCCGTTACATTTTCTTTAGTTATTTCTTCAAAATGGTTTAATACAAATTTCCATATTTTCAAGCTGCTTTATTTCGCAACCTTTTATTTCATTATTTATTCAAAACGGTTTATTAAAAATTTCAAAATTATCAAAGTCTTTTATTTAATAACTTTTTATTTTATTATTTATTCAACATGGTTTAATCACCACGTTTCATTTAACTATTGATTAAAAATGGTTTAATCGAAATTACAAAGTTCCTTTATTTCGTAACATTTTATTTAATCATTTATTTAAAATCATATCACCAAATTAAATTTTTTAAGTTGTTTTATTTTGCAACTCTTAGTATTAATTTTAAATTTAGTTCGCAATCTTTGGTTGGTTTTTATTTCATTTCGTTAAAATCTTAAATTATTTTTAGTTTATTTCAAATCATTGGATTTGCGTTATCTTTGTAGCTACGCGTTGACAGCATATAGCTTTGTTTTCTTTGCAAAATAAATATTAGTTTTAAAAACATAAGCTGCTTTTAAAAATTCGGAGATACAAATATTTACAAGTCGATTCTAAAGATAGTCGTTTTTTTTCAGGTTGGTAAATATAACTAATCACTAGCTCCTATATATGTATATTTAAATTTAAAAGAAAAGAAAATATTTAAGTTACATAATAAAAACCTTAAAAAAATTAAATATTTTACCATGCCAAAGTTTCGTGTTCAAGACACCTGACTGTCATCTTATGTAGTTATTCTAAAAAATCAAAAACAATAGAAAGCTTACTTTTCTGTGTCGAAGAATCACTATTCAGTCTCAAAAATGCAAGCTTTAATACGAAGTAACAGGAAATCACGCAACATTTGAATTAATTTGGGTTTATTGATTTCTGACTTACCTTATAATAATAATAATCAGCTAGGTTCACCTTAGGCCTAAAGCCCAGTTCAACATTATACAATTAAATGGGACACTTAATTGTATCCCACTAATTGTAAGCAAGAAAATTGTAAAGAGTGAACAGAAAAATTGTAACAATAACTCCCACTCTTTCTGTTCACACTATACAATTTTCTTGCTTACAATTAGTTGGATACCATTAAGTGGTCCAATTAAATGTATAGTGTGAACTGGGCTTTAGTCATCAAGCGACTTTTAAAGCCATAAATTCATGCGTAGGAGGGTGGCGGCAAGCCCTTCATGCCACGCGAGCAAACAACTCCCTACACTAACTATCAATACTTATTCAAAGTGGTAGCATTATCGATTTAGGCCACGCTTACCTTGTCCAGCCGTGAAACCCTCTAAAGGATTCTGGGTCCATGGTTAAAAGAAGTATAAAGTTAAATGCTTATTGTCGATCAACGAATTTCTGCCACCAAGTTTATCAGAAGCTACGGTAGGTGGCGCTATATTCAAACCAATGTCGTATTAATAGTAATAATAATCAGCTAAGCTAATACCCAACTCACCACCTTAGGCCTAAGCCATCGAGCGATTAAGCCATTAATTCAGGTAGCCGGTTTACAATGCGTAGAGGGTAGTGGCAAACCCTTTATGCCACAATAGCCATCAGCTCCCAACATGGAATGTCTAAGGTTCCATTGGTACCGTGCCGCGAATGCGCCTGGAGAAACGGGTCGGATTTCGAATGTAAGACTTCAGCCGTAATTCATTGGCTGTCGCTGTCGCTAAGGTGACGCGCAGAATAAACGAAACAACGGAAACCCACTCGGTATATAGACTTAACAGGAAATGGATTGAATATCTTGGAGAATTTGTCCACGAAACTTGATTAGTTTGAGACAAGGCTTAATGTGGACTAGGAGCAGGTTTCCGGGCAGAGATGGGCAAAACCGAATTTTCCGAGCTCGCGCTCTTTAATATTGAGCTAGACGGCGGCGCTCGCGCTCTTCTCTTTTCATGTCCGAGAGTGGAGCTCGCGCTCAAAAATAGCTCTCGCACTCTTTCGAGCTCAGAGCGCGCCCACCTCTGTTTCCGGGACCTAATCAATTCGTCTAACCAGGCCTCAATGTACCATTTAATATTTTTCCAAAAAAAAGACTCGGGGGGGCCTTTTAAATAGCACCGTTTTTAATCATAAACGTCTTCGGGGGCGCTATTTACGCCACTGTCTTTCCTAAAATAACTTTAAGGAAACCAACCCTAAGAATCCGGATCCGTCGAGAGTGCGGGACCTAGGCAAAGTGTTTTTGAAGGGCGCCCTTGTACCATTTAATATAAAATTACTTGAAAGAAACCGACCTTTAGAATCCGGATCATTCCAAAGTGCGGGCCCTAGGCAAAGTCTTGGAACCGGGGCCCAGAGTACCATTTAATATTTTTCCTAAAATAACTTTAAGGAAACCATCCTGAATTAAAGTCCGGATCCTTCGAAAGTGTTTGCAACGTGAACGTCATAAATGTGAAATTCGGGAATTATAGATATACACGTTTTAAAATTATAATCCTGAAAATTTAAATCCACACGGATATTCGTGATAAATAGTCAACATACATTAACGTATTTGAAATAATCTAAAATTGAAAAGGACTCTGGGCTTAGTGTAGACGCTGCGGGTCGTTATCGCTAAAAATGAAGGCGGCCAAACCAATTCTGGGAGGCTTGGGCGCCGTGAGCGATGGCCTTTTCCCGCTGCGGGTCTGTGCTGGCCGGCGTCTTAATACGGGAATCCTGGCCCCTGGATGTCTCTTTCCCCGCTAATCCAACACTTCTAAGGCCAAGTGGGTTTACGTTTGATCTATTATCGGGCCAAAACTTTAATTGACGATAATGAAAACAGAAGCCTAATTAGGCATATTGTAAAATTGGCTTCTCAAATCAATGGTCGAATTGCTCGTTTAAGTCTAGCGAACATTTAGAGTGGACTCGGCGTTAAGGTAATTAATACCTTACCATTCTCTAAACTGCGAATATGGCCCATTATGCTAATTTCAACAGCTACGACTCTTACTTTAGCGTTTCCCGTCCCGCGTTAAATTACGTCAAACGCGAACGTTCACCGGCCACCTCGATACGATAACGTATTTAACTCCACGTCGGCGACTGTACCCCCTTTGACCATTCGTACCCCGCTGTTCGGTAATCTTCGATCGGAGGGTAATTAAAGGCCCCAGATACTGGAATAAGAGAAGTCCAACCCCCCAGCGTGTAATTCGCCCGACAGCGCCCCCTATCGCCCCAATATACGTATTAATTCTGAATCGTACAAACACAAATACCTGGCTCCAATTTTCCAAGCATCGGACGAGCGGGAGCTGTTTTATTGATTATAATTTGGCGAAGGGGAGCCATTTTAATTGGGGGTAGACTCGGACGACGGGGCCCCCTACTGGCCCTTTTCGGAAAACGGGGCCTTCATTATAATGTCATTTGATGCCAATTTTGGCGCGCGCCCAATGGCGCCTATTTGCGGTACATCAAAGCCACGATTACTCAAAACGGGAAATGTTGTTGTTTCGTGGATGTGTTATTTACGAGCGTTTCGCCAAATTTTGGGGCTGAAATTTATAGGCTTCAAATGGATTTCTGATTAATTTCTAGCGAAACCTACATTTTCTTATTGTTCCGAACTAACTTCTCAATTTCCAACTGTAATTTCAACTCCTCGTTTGATCTAATACGTTTAATCATTTCAAAGTAGCTCCTCCTATTGAGGCGCTTACCAATCAAATATCAGTATTTTTGCAGCCTCGGGGATGTTATTCGTCTAGTTTACAAAAGAGGTAAAAATTGTGAATAAAATCTTTTATTGATTTCATTAAAACATTACATGGAAAAGTATGACCTATTAATAAATATATCTTAGATTTGTAATTTTTATATTTTACGTAATTGAACACGCAATTGAATGACCTGGGTGTATAGTGTCCATTTTAGCTGCTTAAATTGCATTATTTCCTATTTAAGTGTTTTTTAGCCATCGTAACGATAATTTTTCATAAACTGAGTTCTTTTTATAATAATATTTAATTCTGAGTAAAATTACAAAAAACTACGTAATTATTCATAAATTATTAAACTACAAATATAATTTATACGCGATATGCAAATGTTATAAAATATAACGTATTTATTAAAAAAAATAATATAATAATAATGATTAAAATAATTTTATGAAAATTATTTTCAAAAGATGGCGCTCTAGACCTAAAATCAAGATGGCTGGGCGTCGGTATAACAACGTATTACCGAAGATATGAGCTAAATCGGTTCTTGGATTCGAATTACAACAATATAACATAGGTACTTATTGTATTGAGTCGAAGCCTAAACTTTGAAATTCGAACTCTAACCTAAGAGTTTTGAGGTCAAAGTTCATGGCATGTGTAAAACATATTATTCAATTGGCAATATTTTGATCATAACCAGATTATTAGAACAGACCAAATTTTAATTCGTGTATCTAGAATTTCCGACGTTTCTACCTACCACATTTCGTAATAAACCTTTGTCAGCTCACTGCCTTCTAAATACTAGGCCTAGAACTGCAGGCCATAGGTTTTTTTTAAATGACATTTTGAATCTGCACCTATTTTCCGTTAGGTGTCTCTCTTTTTCGGCGATCACGTGGTTAAAATCGTATCGTGGGGTGGCGGAGTGGTTAGCACTTTCGCCTCGCAGCAAGAGGAGCCGGGTTCGATCCCAGCTTGTGGCACTGGGTGAAAACTCGGAACAACTCCTTCTGCGTTGTGTTTGCAAGTTCTCTCCCCACTGGTTTAAGGGGTTTTCCCCCGAGTTCTTCGGTTTCCCCTTCCATAAAAACTTGCTTAGGTTAACGGTAATAGTTAGTGTAGGGAGCTGATGGCTCGATCTCGTGGCATGCAGGGCTTGCCACCACCCTCCTACGCATTATAACCCGGCCACCTGAATTAAGTCTTCAAAAGTCGCATGATGACTTAGGCCTAAGGTGGTGCCTTGGGTATTAGCCTAGCTGATTATTATTATTAAGCTCTTAAAGGGAATATAACCTCAGGTTTTAGGTGTGGAACACCAAACTTCGACCATTTCCCGCTCCCTCCTATGACTTTAGATATTTTTGGCGCTGTTTAGTGACTTCCCGCCAAAATTGCTTACATAAAAAAGCATAAAAAACATAAAAAACGACTTGAGGTTATATTCCCTGTAATATTATTTAAAAGTGGTATTTTGGTTGCACGCACTGTTCAATACTTTAATATAAAATGACTCGTGCAATTTTGCACGTGATCTCTTAAATAAAAAAATTCACGCGCTCTTATCATTAACAGTACAATAAAACCTAGGAGCAGCAAACACAGCACGGCCCACACAAGGAGAACGCAACCCGTCAAAAGTCGTGGATTTTCTTGCGTACAGTTTTCATTGGCTAGACGCTTTAGCGCCTGCTGCCGTCGGAGGGGAAAATTCAGAAATTGTCTTCCCCCCCCCACCCGTAAAACGTTCAGCGTAAAGGCTCGTCCAATGAAATTTGTACACAACCCTGCGTTAGCGTGTTTAAAGGCTAGCTGCGTTCTCCTTGTGTTTGTTGCTCCTAGATAAAACTAACATCCACACGTGACCTCAGAGTGCTTTCAATTCGAAATTTACGACGTCACCAATGTAATTTGCCTATTGATAAAAAACGGTAACTACAGCTGTGACGTTACAAGTTTTCAAAATCGTATCAGACGAAAGCACTCTATATGGCGGAGTTGGAGTAGGCTATTTATCCTAAGAAATTCTCAGGTATTTATGAATGATATAAAAGCTAAATACTTGTATCAGCAGGATTACTCATTATTAGCAATCCACCGAAGTTTCCTTAAGAATTGTAGTCTAGACACAATTTTTTAATTAAGCCTCGGAAATAGATGGTATAGATCTTATTCTATTTTGCTGTACGCTACCATATCCCTATATCTAGAAATTCGAAATTGCAGCGGTCGTTTGCTGCCGGAGAGCGACATCTATGAAAGTCCTGGAAATCTATATTTCCACCCCCTTTATTTTTGTATATTCATTATATGGTTTAACGGATTGACTTTGTGGGTACTTCTCGCAGGAAATATACTTCTGACATCAATTTTTTTTTAAATTGAACGGAAATATTCCCAGCCACCACCCTTCGCGATAGACCTTTGTTTCGAGTGTAATAATGGTGCTAGAAATGAACTGTTCACCATCAGCTGGTGGTGTCGTTAAGTGAATTAATAGCAACGGATCGGTAGGAATCTTGGTCCGCATTAATTTACAGTTTAAAAATTCGTTAACGGAACTCTCGATCTCCCCTTTTCCTTTTGTTATCGCCATCTGGTGGCCGGGCCGTTCATTATATTTCACCGCGAAACAATGTTTATTAATGATCTCTCGTAGGTGCCGCTCGGTTTCGTTTCTTCTTGCTTCGCGGTTTTTGAAATATGGCTAATTGTTTCTTCTAAGATTTATCAAAAAGGTGTATAGCGTGATTTCTCAAGAACGCCGAATTATCTCGCTTCCTTACGCCATCATTTACAAAGTTTGTACAGCTTCAAATCAGAAACGAGAAAATGCTTTTGGAAAATAACGGAAGCTACTCTTCAACAAAAAGTTTTTAACTTTCCTTTTACAAAATAGAGTTGCTTTAGTCCGCGACTCTACTTCAAAGCCTATAATTATGTGCCAAAAGTGTCTCGTAAGTTGGTCGAAATAATTAATTAATACCCAAAATATGAGTGTTTCTAGCGAGATAAATAAGTAACTTTAGAATAAATGAACACACGCCTGTTTATAGATATTTTTGGTAGCCAACGTGAATAGCGTTTAGTCCACGTGTGTATAAAATGTAGTGCCATCTAGGAGCAACAAACACAAGGAGAACGCAGCTAGCCTTTAAACACGGTAACGCAGTGTCGTGTACAAATTTCATTGGACGAACCTTTACGCTGAACGTTTTACGGAATGTGGGAAGGCAATTTCCGAATTTACCCCTACCGACGGCAGCAGGCACTAAAGCGTCTAACGAATGAAAAATGTACACGAGAAAATCCACGACTTTTGACAAGTTGCGTTCTCCTTGTGTGGGGTGTTGTGTTAGTTGCTCCTAGGTGCCATCTACAATTACAAAATGGAACTTCTTACTCCTAAATTTATCTGCTTAACTCCATATTATGGTCCGGGAATCCATACCTCTACTTGGAATGCTTATCGCGGCAGGTTTTCGCCTCGATGTGGCTGACGGTTTTTTTTTGACGTCACTATGTTAACTTAACAAACAACAACGTGAGAGGGGAGCAGAAGGGATTTTTTATCTCGTAGGCGGGGCCAAAGCCGTCAGAGTGCTCTTACCATACGCGATGCGGCAGGATAAGCATTCCAAGTAGAGGTATGGATCCTGTATGGTCCGATTAAATAGCTGCTGGAGTGGTTCGTTTATGAAGGTTTTGATATGGTTCGTACCTAGATAAGTCAGGAATTTACAATTTGGCGAAAAAAGTCTGGGATTTTCTTAGCCAACAAACTTTGCCTTGCAGAGAAAATGAAGTTTCTTCTCTTGCCCGCTCGTGACTGGCACCTTTTCCCGAGAGAGGAGAGATACACTATCAGTATGCTCTTATAAAAAATAATTCATTTTGTGTTATTTAAAAAATATTATTTCACTTTGTACTTTAACCTATGAAAACATGAAATGATAAAAATTAGCAAGAATATTATCAAAAAGGTCAGGGACATTGCAAAAATTAATCAGGGATAACCTGGATAAGTCAGGGATTTGAAATTCGAAAATTTCGTACGAACCCTGTTTGAAAATAAGTTAGTGAGTTTCAATAACCGCCCCGCCATCTATCGGCTTTAAAAATAGCTATTAACGTGGTACGCTGCGGTATGACGTCACATTACCATCCTCGTCGGCTTTTTCGTCTAACTGCGCGTGTGTCAGATATTATTGAAACTCGCTTAATCAGCGAGCAGACGAATAGAGCCGTTCGTTACATTTTTCGCCGCTAGTCTATACAAATATTTAAACATAGCAATATTTCAAATTGAAGAAAAATTTTACCTAGAAATAAATAAAAGTTTTTAACTCGTATATCTACTTATTGAACCAAGAAATGTGGTTGGCGGGTTTTCCAGGTGTTATCTGTCCTTGTTTAATTCCCAAAAGAAGGAATTTATAGAAGGGGATTAAGGCCTGCTTTCCCAAATCTGTATTGATTGGACAAACGTGCAAAGATATTTAAATTTCAAACGTGGTTTTATATGGTGGCAAACAGCAGAAGGTTATATTTAACTTTGTAATTTAAATATGATCTTTGAGTGTTTTTCCAATCAATTTAAGAAAAACGGTTCTCTTTCCGGAGTATTAAATGAATAATAAATTACGTTAAAATACTGGCTCAAACCAACGTTGACAAAATTGATCTTGCAACTAGTGGACAGAATAAAAAAATAATAATTTTTAAAACAATATCGGAAATTAAATTTAACTTTTACAAACAATAACATATCTCTAACAATGTAATTTTGATGATATTTATCGATTTACAAATTGCTTACATGGAAATAAACATTTAGAGTGAAGCCATTGGAAATTCGATTTTAGTGGTTTTATTTAATACCAGATGGCGCTAAGAGAGTAAATGATTGGAAGGTAATATATGCTTACTCATTTATTAAGAAAATAACTTCTAAAATTATTTTAAAGGGAATATAACCTCAAGTCGTTTTTAATTTTTTATGCTTTTTTATGTAAGCAATTTTGACGGGAAGTCACTAAACAGCGCCAAATTTATCTAAAGTCATAGGAGGGAGCGGGAAATGGTCGAAGTTTGGTGTTCCACACCTAAAACCTGAGGTTATATTCCCTTTAATCAATATTTTATCTAAAAACTATAAACGGAAGTTCAACTCAAATAATAAACACGAACAAAATATTTATCGCAATTCGTATCTAATTTACCTTTTCTTTCAAACTGCTAGCGCCATCTAGTAAGATTCCGAGTAATAAAAATTATGCCTCTAATGACGTTACCCGTGACCACTTTCGATCTACCTATTTATAGGGCGTGAAATATGACAATTTGTCGGTCCGTCCATTTCAAAAGTTTACGGTTTCAAGTTCTCGTATCACTTACGATAAAGTGGTTCCGAAATGGAATCTACTTTTGCTTTAATTAACACTTTATTATTTGGTGAAGGAACGTTTTAATCTTTTGCGGCGTTGAAACGCCCACGAAAGCTGTTCAGTTAACTTAAAATTAGGAAGTTCCGTATAAGTTTGGACGGGGAACTCTGACCACACTGGCAATTTAACTGGACGCACCTCTCTGACTACAGTCTAATATTCAACACAGCGTTTGTAGAACGAAAAGTGGAATTAAAAATGTCTATCTATTTTAAAAGTCCTTAAAAGTACGCCGGTGGGGGGCGATATATAGTTTTAGGTGGCTCCCTCTATGAAGTGTTCATTAATTATTAGTCAACTTTTAATGCCGCTGGAAATTTATCTCTAGTTTCGTTATTAAACCAGAGCAGTAACGCGAATAACGCTCTCTGAGGAATAGACACACTTACACGCTTTGTAATGAGAGTTAAAGTTAAGCCAGCCGATACGCTGAATTTCCTAATATCAAAAGTACATTATTTAACGGTTTTTAAAAATTTATTTCATACATCAAAGGGTGATTTTCTTAAACTATTTTGCATTTATAAATACGGCCATTTCCCTATGGCTCGTAATTTTTACATTTGACACTGTTACTTCAAATCTCGTCATGACCTATTACCAAGATTCCTGATTTCTCCTATTTCTACGGATTTCCAGATATTTCCAATATTTCTACGGATTTCCAGATATTTCCAATATTTCTACGGATTTCCAGATATTTCCTATATTTCTACGGATTTCCAGATATTTCCAATATTTCTACGGATTTCCAGATATTTCCAATATTTATTAAGGATTTCCAGATATTTCCAATATTTCTTAAGGATTTCTAGATATTTCCAATATATCTACGGATTTCCAGATATTTCCTATATTTCTACGGATTTCCAGATATTTCCAATATTTCTTAAGGATTTCCAGATATTTCCAATATTTCTTAAGGATTTCCAGATATTTCCTATATTTCTTAAGGATTTCCAGATATTTCCTATATTTCTACGGATTTCCAGATATTTCCAATATTTCTACGGATTTCCATATATTTCCAAAATTCCTACGTATTTCCATATATTTAATATATTTCTACGGATTTCCAGATATTTCCTACATTTCTACGGATTTCCATATATTTCCTATATTTCTAAGGATTTCCATATATTTCCTATATTTCTACGGATTTAGGATATAGGAATGAAACTAGTCAAGTTTTTAAATAAAACTTTTTATTGTACACACAGTGGTCTTTTAATTTGTCGATTTCATATTATAAATGTACAAGCGCCAATAATTATTAATTTTTAATAATAATCCCTTACTGAAATGTAGGTTGATTTCAATTTATAAACTTCAGATTAAAGTAAAAAATAAAGATAAAAATTGTCTAATTTTGGATTTTTAAAGTCAGGGAAAATATCTTAAAATGGCCAGGGAAAACAGGGAATTTGAATCTTAAAATATTGTGGCAACCCTGAATTACATGAAACTCGACCATAATATTTCGAACGATTACGTGGCCCTTTAAGGACCTATAGATGCGCACTTCTATCTTAAGAAACATCTTATAAACCTCTGATAATACTACCAAGTTAGGTCGAATGAACCGTGGTCAATAGCGTATCGTGGATAGCTAGACGTTCATAACGGCGGCTGCTTAACCTCTATATTCGCCTTCTGGTGGTCGGGCTATCTAATAAGTTATTAGAAGTGATAGCGGGAGGCGCGTGTACGTCGAAACGGCATTGATTTCTTAGCGTTTAAATATTCATTTTCAAGACAGCATCTGCAGCGAAGGTCTTCTCCGCAACGCGCACCCCTATGTGTAGTCTTCCTTGCCTGAATATTATCAAAGTCGCGTTAACTCCGCTTCTTTTGTAATACTTTCATCCTCCTGCGAGATCCCGCTAAATTAATGATATTACTTCGCTTCTCTTTCAACGATGCGCCGTGTTCCTAACGTACCGATTCACACAAACTACGTGTCTTTAAATAGTTGATTTCTGTAGCCAGCTAACAAATATTTGGGGACAGTTGGTATACAAAAATAAGTGCGAGCGCAATGATTTAATTTTGATCTACCTGGAGAGTGAAAAATTTCAACTGTAATCGCTCGAATCATTGTGTAATCAAAATAGCTCTCTAATCGCTGTACTCGTTTTCCTCGTTCGTGAATCCTAAGCGCTGTGAACCTTCCGTAATCTTTTATTGATTCTCAGTCGCGGAAATCGATCCTTAGTCGTCGAAATCGATCCTTAGTCGTCGAAATCGATCCTTAGTCGTCGAAATCGATCCTTAGCCGCCGAAATCGATCCTTAGCCGCCGAAATCGATCCTTAGTCGCCGTGATTGATCCTTAGTCGCCGTGATTGATCCTTAGTCGCCGTGATTGATCCTTAGTCGCCGTGATTGATCCTTAGTCGCCGTGATTGATCCTTAGTCGCCGTGATTGATCCTTAGTCGCCGTGATTGATCCTTAGTCGCCGTGATTGATCCTTAGTCGCCGTGATTGATCCTTAGTCGCCGTGATTGATCCTTAGTCGCCGTGATTGATCCTTAGTCGCCGTGATTGATCCTTAGTCGCCGTGATTGATCCTTAGTCGCCGTGATTGATCCTTAGTCGCCGTGATTGATCCTTAGTCGCCGTGATTGATCCTTAGTCGCCGTGATTGATCCTTAGTCGCCGTGATTGATCCTTAGTCGCCGTGATTGATCCTTAGTCGCCGTGATTGATCCTTAGTCGCCGAAATCGATCCTTAGTCGCCGAAATCGATCCTTAATCTAGAACTAAACCTATCCTAACCTAACTAAACCTATCCTAACCTTTTTAACCTTAACCTAGAACTAAACCTATCCTATCCTAACTTATAATAAAACCTAGAACTAAACCTATCCTATCCTAACTTATCCTTAACCTAGAACTAAACTTATCCTATCCTAACTAATAATTAACCTAGAACTAAACTTATCCTATCCTAACTAATAATTAACCTAGAACTAAACTTATCCTTAACCTAGAACTAAATCCATCTTAACGTAGAACTAAACCTATCTTAACCTAACTTATCCTTAACCTAGAACTAAACCTATCTTAACCTAGAACTAAACCTATCTTAACCTAGAACTAAACCTATCTTAACCTAGAACTAAACCTATCTTAACCTAGAACTAAACCTATCTTAACCTAGAACTAAACCTATCTTAACCTAGAACTAAACCTATCTTAACCTAACTTATCCTTAACCTAGAACAATCTTATCTTAACCTAGAACTAAACCTATCCTATCCTAACTTATCCTTAACCTAGAACTAAACTTATCCTATCCTAACTAATAAATAACCTAGAACTAAACTTATCCTATCCTAACTAATAATTAACCTAGAACTAAACTTATCCTTAACCTAGAACTAAATCCATCTTAACGTAGAACTAAACCTATCTTAACCTAACTTATCCTTAACCTAGAACTAAACCTATCTTAACCTAGAACTAAACCTATCTTAACCTAGAACTAAACCTATCTTAACCTAGAACTAAACCTATCTTAGCCTAGAACTAAACCTATCTTAGCCTAGAACTAAACCTATCTTAGCCTAGAACTAAACCTATCTTAACCCAACTTATCCTTAACCTAGAACAATCTTATCTTAACCTAGAACTAAACCTATCTTAGCCTAGAACTAAACCTATCTTAGCCTAGAACTAAACCTATCTTAGCCTAGAACTAAACCTATCTTAGCCTAGAACTAAACCTATCTTAACCTAACTTATCCTTAACCTAGAACAATCTTATCTTAACCTAGAACTAAACCTATCTTAACCTAACTTATCCTTAACCTAGAACTAAACCTATCTTAACCTAACTTAACCTTCAATCTAGAACTAAACCTAACCTAACTTAACCTTAATCTAGAACTAAACCTATCTTAACCTAATTAAACCTATCCTAACCTTTTTTAACCTTAACCTAGAACTAAACCTATCCTAACCTAACCTTAACCTAAAATTAAACCTTTCCTTAAACTAATCTTAACATTAACCTAACCTTCACCTACACCTAACCTAAACCTTACCTGCACGAGAAAATAGGGCTAGCCATCACTTTGCGATTTCATAGACCCCGAAAAAGTATTAAGATGAAGCCAATGAAATTGGGAACCGTTGTTATTTGTAGTAGCTTCGTAAATAATTACCCAGCAACCCTTGCGCTTAGGTACACAACTGCAACGAGCCCCAAAATTATTATGATATCGCCTAATTTAAAAACTGAGAAGCTATTGTTATAATTATAACCATCTTTTAATACTTTTTTTATATTTTTTCGCGTCACGAGTCCGTTGGCAACTTTTGTTTCGGCAAAGGATTTGAAATTGAATTTTGAACGTTTTTTTTAAGGAACTTCGGGTGCTTCGGCAGTGGCTATTGCTCGCACCCGGGTCGCTTTTTTTGGCGGGTGGACTCGCTCTCCTTAATTCGATTTAGATTGTGATTTTTTTCCGGCTGAGACGTTTTTTCGGTCTTTTTTCGTTGCCCCGCTGCAGTCCTATCTCGTTGTTTTAATCTTATTAGCCTTCCGAAACTTATTTTGACGGTTCACGCTCTCCGTTACTGAAATAAGAAATTTCAACCAAAAATATGCCGATGGTATCTTGGCAGATTTTTATTATTAATTTTTCTATTATTTTTTTTGAAGATTTTTACCAGCTCGTGGTAAAGTCACCTTTAGTGATTTTAAAATAAAATTAATCTTTTACGTTCTTATTTGGCGAGTTATATGATATTTTATGTGTTTAACGAAATTTATTTTAATTTAATTAGTGTATGCTTTTCGTTCTCCGTATTTCTAATTAAGTTATGTTTGACATTGTGAAAAGTATACTCGAGATTTCGTTTCATGACAACTGGCAAGAGAAATATGTAGGATCGTTGGGTTTTGTTTTAACAGTCAGGATTATTTTATGGAGAGGTCAGCGTATTATGAATTGAAATCCGCGTAATCCGTACCTGGTGGTGGGGAAAGGAAAGGGACGTTATCACTGCGCCATCTAACCACCACTAGTGGAACTAATTTGTGAATTCAAGAATGCATAGAAGCATGAATATTCAACTGGAATACCCTAGTGGTGCCAATTTATAATATGGCGCGTTATGGTTATGTTTCCTTTTTGAAGTATTTATCTATTTAATTAAATAGATTCATGTATTTTTTTAATATTTTTTATTATTATAAAAATATAACAGAGCAACGTTTAAATTGTTAAAAGCTCACTGGTACTAAATACAATTGCTTTCAAAAGATCGGAGTTTCACGTACTCCTTCATTTATTAGTGTACTTATTCTAGAAATATAACTGTAAACCTTATTTTTAACAAAATAACGCGAACCATAAGTGACAAGTCATTTCGAGGCTATTCTGCTCCCGTAAACTATCTTGCGCTAAAATTACATAATTTCCGAATTCGTTCTTATTGGCTTAAAAAAGTAAATCACTCGGGTGGCGCGGAAATAGGCTCTGCCCTACGTTCTCTCGGAGTATACCGTGGCTAATGATAGAGTTCAAAATTCATGGGTTAAATTGATTCATGATAGAAGTGACTAAGAACTATGTACCAGAACATTTTCTCTCCTTGTATGATGGGGTGGCGGAGTGGTTTGCGCTTTCGCCTCGCAGCAAGAGGAGCCGGGTTCGATCCCAGGTTGTGGCACTGAGTGAAAAATTGGAAAAACTCCTTCCGCGTTGAGTTTGCAAGTTCTCTCCCCACTGGTTTATGAGGTTTTCCCCCGAGTTCTTCGGTTTCCCCTTCCATAAAAACGTGTTCGGGTTAACGTTAATAGTTAGTGTAGGGAGCTGTTGGCTCGCGTGGCATGAAGGGCTTGCCACCACCCTCCTACGCATTGTAACCCGGCCACCTGAACTAATGGCTTTAAAAGTCGCTCGATGACTTAAGCCTCAGGTGGTGCCTTGGGTATTAGCCTAGCTGATTATTATTATTACTATTCATTTGATATTAAAATTTAGTTTGGGATACCAATATAGATCGCGCAAAACAACACAGGCATATTTTTTCCTTTCCTGAAAATGCCTGACGAACGCGTTGCGCAAAAACCCGAGAATACTCTAACCTCTCCGTAAAAAGGTCCTGTAACAGTTGAAGCACAATTAACACGCGTTTGAACTTAAATATATTTGGCTTTCTACCAGCATTTTTCTTGACGTAGTACAAACGTTTTAAATTTCTTTGGATAATTGACATGGTTTTTCTTTAATCTCCCGTAGGACCACGGGAAATTCGACAAGATCCAGAGGATCATATTCGGGAACGGCTTGAAGTTCTGGTTGCACAAGTTGCTTTTCCTGGACAGCATCTCGTACTTGTCGCACGGCAAATTGAGCCTGCCTCTTCATCGATACGTTCTCATCGACATAGACGACATCTTCGTCGGAGAGAAAAGCACCCGCATGAAACCCGTCGATGTTCAGGTAAAACACTCATATTTTTTATTTATTTTGATGGCGCCATCTAGTGAGCGGAATCGCAAGTTTTAGTAACGGCAACGTTCACGAATACAAAATATACTTAAGGAAAATACTGTAACGATATTTTTTATAAACTCTTGTTTTTATGATATTATAAGTAAAACTACATTATAGGGTACTAACACTCCGTAGCTTTGGCTGTAGCCGCCATGTTGGGTGGAATTATTTCATTAAGAAAAAACACGAGTGACGTCGTATGACGTAGAACAGTTAGCTTCCTATAACTGCGAAATAATTCATATATAAATAGAAATTAAATTATTAAATTATAAATTGAAATTATACGCGATATTCAAATATTATTAAATTAACGTATTTATAAAAATAATATAATATTAATTATTAATATAATAAATTGCTCGTGTTCCGTTCAAAAGATGGCGCTCTTGACCTAGAATCAAAATGAAACCTGAAATAAAGCGGGTAGTCCGTAGAGAAATTGCAACGGGTAGGGCTATGGGTTCACGTTTTATTCCAGTAATTATAAAAGTTATGGTAGTAATAAATATCACTTTTAAGAGTTCAATTTTACTTTACTTTGCCGATTTTCATCGACTCATCACATTTGAGTAGGCCTAACACTGTGTCATGTATTTCTGCGCAACAGTCATTCGGTATTAAATTTAAAAAAAATAATAATAATTTGGTATGTTATACTAGTTAACAAAATATACCCGAATTGTTCGAAATTGGTATACAGCTCTGAAAATTAATATACACGTGCCTTGAACTATACTCTCGACTACCTAAATTTTATTTTTCAAAAAAACCGACTGGAAAAACTTTTGTAAGCAAAAAACGTCCTTGTTGCCGAGGCCACGAGTTCTAAGTTGCACGGCATCTCCGCAACTTTAGGAATAAAAAATGGTAAATCGCGTGTAGCTCACGTGGTAAAGGTGGTAAAGTTATGAATTTTTTTATGGTAATACGTGTCACAGTGCTACTCAAAACCTGATATGGAACCACATCGAGATATTTTTTTTACTTGACGTTTTTAACGATTTTTCGTTTTCTCCATAGGGAAAAATGGCATATCAGGTTTTAAGTAGTACTATGACACGTATCACCATAAAAAAATTCATAACCTTTCCACCTTTACCACGCGAGCTACACGCGATTTACCAGTTTTTATTCCTACAGTTGCGGAGATGTCGTGCAACTTAGAACTCGTGGCCTCGGCAACAAGGGCGTTTTTTGCTTACAAAAGTTTTTCCAGTCGGTTTTTTTGAAAAATAAAATTTAGGTTGTCGAGAATATAGTTCAAGGCACGTGTATATTAATTTTCAGAGCTGTATACCAATTTCGAACAATTTATCACCATGCGCTCTCACTATACAGGATATTTCAAAGGGTTATACAAAAATTTAAAGGAGTTGTAGGGGGTGAGTTGAGAAGTATGCCTGTTTTTGTCCCATTTTCCTACGATGAGTTAAAGAGCTTCAAAGTGTGGCCTACTAGCCCCTGGAAGTAGGCTGCAACAAGCGCAAAACCAAGCAAACCCATTGCCACTAGCTGGGATCTAACTTGGTTCCCTTTGCTGCGAGGTGAAAGTGCTAACCACTCCACCACTCTACTTATTTGGTTATATGTTCTTTTAAAACAGGGTTGCCATGTTATTTTAATCGTGGAAGCCAATTTTAATATGAATGACGTGTCGTCTGTCTAAGTAGATACGTCACTGTTTGTCTTCAAATTTGAAATTAAATAATTTTATTTAAATAACCATTAAATTTACCGGCCTCTATCATTGCCACCTGTATTATGAAAAGGCCCCTGTTATTAGAGATGGCCATGAATCTATCCGATTCTTCAAAAAACGCGACTGTACTGGAGAGCGTGGTGCCATCTACGTATGGAAAATTCAAAATAGCCAAATGATAACGTCGTCAGAGAGCCATTGAAGAGTATTATAGTTAGACAACTTATACTCTATTTAGTGGACTTAAACCTAAATTATATATCCCGTGTAAAAATATTGTTTATAACTGCTGTTGATATTGAACAATTTACAAACGATCCAATCAACGCGAGGGGTACCTATAAGTACCGCCTCTTTTTATTTCTACGCTAGCGACATCTATTGATAAAAATAGCTACTTCACGTCGAACCGCCACTTTGCTTTAAGTATAAATAAAAATATTCTTAGTGTTCGATAATATATTTAACCCAACTCTTAATTTAATATTACTTTCGAGGGATCATTTTATCAAGCGGACTATATTCCCGGCGGAAGGCGAAAAATCTCCGCCTTTGCTAGTGGTCTCGGGTAACAATGATTTGGCTCATCCGTGCCTTAAACTGTTTTCTGTTCGTATTAGTCCGAGCCATTGCTTTAAAGAGAAGACCATCGGACGTATTTGAAAGTTCCCTCCCTCCCGCCTGCGCCTGATTATCTTAAGCGTTTGGCTACGGCCATTAAACTACACTCTCTGTTGGATGCCCTGGGCTCAGTGTTACACTTGATGGATTGGCAACAAAATTTTACAGAACGCATTCATCAATTTCTTGCTAGTGCGGCTTTCAAACTTTTGCGCCGAGAATATGTTATCGCTCCGTTGAAGCGTATGAATTCGCGACACCCGTTGTCACTTTTTTTGACATCGTCGCGTTTGCAGACATGTAGGCAAGGTTTTGGAAAGACATTTCTTTATTGATGTTATATCAAGAACGCGTATATTTTAACTGAGAATTTGTAAGCAGCCCCTTGATTCCTGGAAGATAAACCACGCCCCGTTTTTTTCTTCGCATCACTTTTTATCTGTGTATTACATCAATAATTTTTCAATCTTGGCGGCGGTATGATGGCTGAAAAGTTAACGCGTTAATTCTGGAATCGCGAGATTATTAAAACGTCCTTGTAATGAAAACCGAGGGGTGCGTCTTAATCATAGTAAAATGATTACATCAGGGTAATCAAGATTAAAAAATCTAATCACGATTTAAACAAGATTTAATCATTCTAATCATGATCTAATCTTTTTAATCAAGATTGAATCATTTAAACGAGATTTAATCATTCTAATCATTATCTAATCTTTTTAATTAGATTGAATCGTTTTAATTAGATTGAATCGTTTTAATTAGATTGAATCGTTTTAATTAGATTTAATCATTTTAATTAGATTTAATCATTTTAATAACGATTTAATCATTTTAATCACGATTTAATCAATATAATAGGTCGAATCGAGAATTTATCATTAAAATCAAAACTAAAGTACGATTTAATCATACTAATCACGATATAATTTTTTAATCAGGATTTAAACATTTTAAACAGATTTAATTATTTTAATCAAATTTAATCATTTAATCGTGACTAAATCAGATTTAAACATTCTAATCATGATTAAACGTGATTTAATCAACTTAATCGTGATTGAATTTAATCAAAATAATCACGATTAAATCGGATTTAATCTTTTGAGGGGTGCGTCGTTAATCAAGGAAGTGACCTGCCCCTCGATGAAAACACATAGCTGACGTACCTCATTGCCAAGTTATCATGACTCCTAAATGTTTGACAAAACCGAATTCATAGATTCTTTTATTAGAGACCCAAATGAGGGGATGAACTCTTAAACCCCATTGTCTACGCCATTGAATTATATTTTTTTGGGGAGCGGGCATTAGGAGTTTCAAGTAGTTTAAAAGTGGTTTCGTTAATCGGAAAGTGAAGAAGTCGATACTGTATAGTCTTAACCCTCTTGTTCATTTTTGACAAGCTTTCTGGCAATATGGTTAAAGTTCGCTTCCAATTTTGGATACTTATATAGATACCCACATAGCTTAGCGCTAAGAAACTATCAAGACTAAATATGAAAATACTGTTTTCAAAATGTTTACAATATAATATGGGCTAAATACAGTGGCGTAGCGTGGGCCATTGTCGCCCGGGGCGGAATCATAATTCCAAGGAGGATAGGAAGAGAGGCGAAGTAGAAGGGATGAACGCGCCAAAATCATCCTTCTAAAAATGGTCAATTTTGCCGCCCTCCCAATGGTGGCGCCCGGGGCGGTCCGCCCCTCCGCCCCCCCCCTCGCTACGCCACTGGCTAAATAAATAAAAATATTTAAATTTGACTAATCCTAAGCGGGAAAGCCAATTAACTCGGTTTTCCTTTCCATAAAACCTTTTTGAGGTTAACGGTAGTAATTTAGTGTTAGGAGCAGTTGGCTCGCGTGGCATGAAGGGCTTGCTACCACCCTCCTACGCGTAACCCGGCCACGTGAATTAAAGGCATTAAAAGTCGCAAGATAACTTGGGTGGTGCCTGGCATTAGCGTAGTTGGAGTAAAAATGCTTAAAGGAGAACTGTCACCACCCTAAAATTGGTTAAAACCATTTAAATGGATAGAGGTCGTCCGAAAATGGTTATACAAAAAAGTCATGTTAATATTTACAGTATTTGATTTATTATAAGCAACCAAATTTCGTGTATAATTGCGCTCCTGTCTTTTCGCTGGTTTTTTGGGGGTCGGAAATTGCGCTCCTGTCTTTTCGCTGTTTTTTTTTGAGGGTCGGAAATTGTGCTCCGGTCTTTTCGCTCTTTTTTTGAGGGTCGGAAATTGCGCTCCTGTCTTTTCGCTCTTTTTTTGAGCGTCGGAAATGGCGCTCCTGTATTTTCGCTCTGTTTTTGAGCGTCTCAAACTGCGCTCCTGTATTTTCACTCTATGATCGTCGGAAACTGCGCTCCTGAATTTTGGCTCTTTTTTGAGGGTCGGAAATTGCGCTCCGGTCTTTTCGCTCTGTTTTTGAGCGTCGGAAATGGCGCCCCTGTATATTCGCTCATTTTGAGCGTCGTAAATGGCGCTCCTGTATTTTCGCTCTTTTTATGAGCGTCGTAAATGGCGCTCCTGTATTTTCGCTCTGTTTTTGAGCGTCGGAAATGGCGCTCCTGTATTTTCGCTCTGTTTTTGAGCGTCGGAAATGGCGCTCCTGTATTTTCGCTTTGTTTTTGAGCGTCTGAAAGGGCGCTCCTGTCTTTTAGCTCTTCTTTGAGCGTTGGAATCTGAGCTTCTGCCATTCCGCTCTTTTTTTGAGGGTCGGAAATTGCGCTCCGGTCTTTTCGCTCTGTTTTTGAGCGTCGGAAATGGCGCCCCTGTATATTCGCTCATTTTGAGCGTCGTAAATGGCGCTCCTGTATTTTCGCTCTTTTTATGAGCGTCGTAAATGGCGCTCCTGTATTTTCGCTCTGTTTTTGAGCGTCGGAAATGGCGCTCCTGTATTTTCGCTCTGTTTTTGAGCGTCGGAAATGGCGCTCCTGTATTTTCGCTCTTTTTTTGAGCGTTGGAAATGGCGCTCCTGTATTTTCGCTCTGTTTTTGAGCGTCGGAAATGGCGCTCCTGTATTTTTGCTCTTTTTTGAGCGTCGGAAATGGCGCTCCTGTATTTTCACTCTGCTTGTGAGCTTCGGAAACTGCGCTCCTGTATTTTCGCTTTGTTTTTGAGCGTCTGAAAGGGCGCTCCTGTCTTTTAGCTCTTCTTTGAGCGTTGGAATCTGAGCTTCTGCCATTCCGCTCTTTTTTTGAGCGTCGGAAATTGCGCTCCTCTCGTTTTAAAAATAAATGTTACCGATCATTTTCGCTCAAAATGAGAGGAGCGCGCATATCCCTCCTTTCTTAAAATGGACAATTTCCCGATCAATTTCTCCCAAAATGACCAAAACCTCTGAATTGCAGCAACCGAATAGGCTCGCCTTTAACCGTTTCGACAGTTTCCTCATAACTTCCACCGTACAAATTTCGCGATACTCTTAAAGCCTCCACTTCATACTCTATAGATATAAATAACCCGACCAAAAAACTCGAAGATATTTTGTAGCTAAGTGTGTTTTTACGCAAAAGTCTCCAGAGTTTTACAACCAAAACTTCTTTTTTATACCATTCTTTTTTTACTTTCCGCGTGATTTCTCGCTCTTCAGGATTGAAAAGTTTATGACGCCATTTTATGACGATCCCGCGCTGTCAGTTAATGGCCGGCGTGGATTTGCGCTTTTTACGACAAAGCAACCACGATCTTTTGATATAGTGTTGATAGTAAAAAGCTACTCTCCATTCTCGGGCTCGACAGGCTTAACGCTCTCTCTCTCTCTCTCGTCTTTTCAAAATTGAGAAATATTTTTCAAAAGTTTTAATGTCCGATGTCTCTTCTCTCAAAGGACGACGCTGATGGCCCAATAAAATATTGCCATGTCTAGCTCCGCTTTTTATTCATACTCTTTCACCAAAAATATAAACTAGTTTTTGTTGCTTTTGTATAGATAATACAGTATGTTATCAGATGTATATAACAGAGTTCATACATTTGATTGTCGGTGGAGAAGTCAGGGAAATATCTAGGAATTTATTTTTGTAAAAATCAGATAAATTTATGAGGGTTCCGAAAGTTTGCGCTAATGAAAACAAATTTACATCAATAAGTTTTCTTATGAAAGAATCGACTTTATTTCTTCTTTTATATGATAATATTGAACCAATTCAACTTAAATGACAATCATGAAATCAGCTACTCTGAAAATCTTCTTTCCACAAAAACTTCCTGGGGTTTAAGGTAATAGGGAGTGTAGGGAGCTGTTGGCTCGATTTGTAGGGATTACAGCGCTTTCCTAAACAGCATTTGTTTAATCAGCATTTTCCAAAACACCGTTTTTCAAATCAGCGTTTTGTCAAAATAGCGCTTTGTCATAACAGCGTCTCTTTATACAGCGTTTCCCAAAACAACAAATTGTTCACATGGCGCTTTGTCAAAGCGGCGGTTCCCAAAACAGTATTTTGTCGAAACAGCGTTTAAGAAAACGGCGCTGCTTTCTATAGCACTAATAATTTAGGCCTATTTTAATACATATTTTTCTGGAATTTCGGCAAATTTCATTACCTAATGGTTTCTGCCGATAGTTAGTATTGTAAACTTACCTAACCTAACCTAACCTAACCTAACCTAACTTAACCTAACCTAACCCCTGAAGTTCATATGTATGTTATACATTTTCCATCGTTAATTCATATAAATTTTAAGAAACCGCGGTCTTGACCAAAATCGCTAATTTGAGAAACGCTATATTCAGAAACGCTGTTTATGGAAAAAGCTGTTTTGACCAACCGCTCTACTGAGAAACGCTTAACCAAAAAACGCTGACTAAACAAAACGCTCTTTCGACAAATCGCGGTATTGAGAAACGCTATTTCAACAACCGCTGTTTTAACAAAGCGCCGTTGCAACAAAATGCTGTTTTGAAAAACGCGCTTTTGAAAACGCTATTTTAGTCAAGCGCTCTACATACCGTTGGCTCGCGTGGCATGAAGGGCTTGCCACCACCCTCCTACGCATTGTAACCCGGCCACCTGTTTAAAGGCATTAAAAGTCGCTAGATGACTTGGGTGGATTAGCCTAGCTGATTATTATTATTGTCTTAGTTTAATTTTATCTTGCACCTGGAAATATCCTTGGAAAAACGTGGATTGATCAGGGAAACCGGATTGCCAATAGCTGTATGAACCCAGTATAAGATACCACTTAAGATGGAAGTATCCACTCA
Source organism: Leiobunum rupestre (assembly GCF_980474605.1). Taxonomy (NCBI): domain Eukaryota; kingdom Metazoa; phylum Arthropoda; class Arachnida; order Opiliones; family Sclerosomatidae; genus Leiobunum; species Leiobunum rupestre. The sequence goes on from NC_143392.1 coordinate 31,169,480, forward strand.
GGTTTTAAATTTTGTAAATAGGTCCTTGCAATTGACGGCTTTTAAAATTCATTTTGCGCGTGAAAATACCTCTACATGTTATGGTCAAAAAAGCACGCAAAGAAGGCTGTGTGCCCAAGACATGTACCTGTAGTGTCGCGCGCTAAAACGTCATTTCAAAATCCGTCAATAGACGCATAAATAAAACCTGTTCAGCGATTTGCCTAGAAGTAGTTATACAGAAAGCCAGGACATACTAGTAAAAGCGTTACATTTTAAAGCGCGTGCTTCTTAATATTTCGTTCGTTCAATTTCGCAAGCGCCTCCCGAAAGAAAAAATGCGCGCGCGCGCTATCATCTTAAGCCGTACAAATAAAACTAACACGTGACTATTTTATTCAGAGACTCGCGCATGCGCGTAGGGTAGGAAAGAAAAAGAGTGCGGCTTTTATTGAAGCGCCTTTTAGAATATGGGCGAAATTGAGGAAACATACAATAATTATTGATTCCAAATTAATTTTTTTTGTAATACTCAGTCTAACGATATTAAATGGATTCTTTTTGCTGGTTCCGAGATTTCGAAACAGGGTAAGAATAGTAAGGCTATGACGTCATTTTACTCCGATTCTGTGGTGGCGAAATAGTTCGAGTTGGAGTAAAAAGTTTACTCGAAATGGCTGCCGGTGATGATTTTAGTAGATAATTCCGGATAAGCAGACGATTTGGAAATTTGGTCAGGGAAAACCTGGAAATGTCAGGGAATTTAATTCTGGAAATTTTGTACGAAACCTGGTGGGGGGCGTGGTTTTTCTTCCGGGAATCATTAGAAGACAATCTGGGTACTGGCCACATTCTCTTTTAATTCGGAAAACAGACGTAGATGTCGCCACAACAAATTTACATATAGACGGTTACATCTCGAAGCATTTGATACACCGTGTAGTATAATTTTTTTTTGCTCCGTATTGAAAATTGGATGTTCTGGAAGTAGGCCTTAAAATGAACGACAATAACCAAAAATAAAGCGGACAAAAGGTATTAAACTAGAAAGCTCTGATAGTAATTTTTTATTTTTGTTGGGTGCGAATTTTTGTAAAGAATGTACGGCGCGTAAACTTCGAAAGTATAAGCTATCCATCATGTGTCTTTTCCTCGCTTTTCCCCCTGATAGATGGGGTTACACTACGGAGACGGTAAGTTTAGTCGAAAAATGCCTTTGCATAATTCTAATAAATCATTTTTTAGGGAAAGAGAAAGTTGGTCAAAAGCTCTTTCCATTTTTTTGCGGGGCAACGCATTTATATTCTCTCGCTATTTTGATATTTCATATATCATTCACACACACTCGTTTTTTTTCGTCAGTTAAAAATAACGGTAAAACCATTGTGACGCGTTATTCGAAGAGAATGCTAAACTTGGCTGGAATTGGAATGCGTAATTCGTGGGTTGCCTGTTTTGGGTCAAAACATGCAGCTATTTGGGGAATTATAATTTTAATAATATTATTATTAACAAGATGTCGCGGACATGTAAGTACACACAATCCCCCGATGCAGTGCCGAATTTAGGCTACCGTAGGCCATAAAAGATCGTTCGTAGGCCCTAATAGTTTTGTAGGTCCTAGGCACTGTGCCTAAAGTGCCTAATCGGGGTTCGTACACGACGTGGAAAACCTGGAAAAGTCAGCTAATTGGAAAATGTTTCCATAAGGTCAGGGAAAAGTCAAAGAATTTGAAAATGATTTCAAAGGGTCAGGGAAAAGTCAAAGAATTTGAAAATGATTACAAAAGGTCAGGAAAAAGTCAAAGAATCGGAAAATGATTTCAAAGGGTCAGGGAAAAGTCAAAGAATTTGGAAATGATTTCAAAGGGTCAGGGAAAAGTCAAAGAATCGGAAAATGATTTCAAAGGGTCAGGGAAAAGTCAAAGAATCGGAAAATGATTTCAAAGGGTCAGGGAAAAGTCAAAGAATTTGGAAATGATTTCAAAATTAACGTCAGGGAAAAGTCAAAGAATTTGGAAATGATTCCAATATTAACGTCAGGGAAAAGTCAAGGAATTTGAAGTTGGTCCGAAAAAGTAAGGGAATTGTAAGAGAAATTTAAAATGACCCCAAAAAAAATAAGTCAAATAAATTTTTGAAATATGTATTAAAAATACATAATAATTATTTTTAAGATTTTACCTCAAACCTTTCGAAAATGGTCAGGGAAAATTTGGCAAATTGGTCAGGGAATTAAATTTCGCAAATTTTGTACGAACCCTGCTAATGGTAACGCGAAGTGCTGTACGTGTATAGGGTAAACAGTCTGCTAGCGATATAGCGTGCAGTAAGAGAAAAACCAACTGCATAGGAAATTAGCATGACCTAAATATTCTTAAATAGAATGTCCGATACGTCCGTATTCGTTGGGCTATAAAATATCGATTAAAAGGCGTATTGCAGCCAGATCTAAGGGCCGTTTTCGCCCGTCATCATTCAACAACAAATTGAGTTGTTGGTAAGGTCGTGTCCCAAACTTATCCTCCCTATCCGCACTTTGTGACCTGACACTACGGCCGAAGCCCGCACGTAGAGGGTGGTCTAGCCTTCGGGTTTATTTGTAGTATACACAGTCGATTAAGACGTTTTCCTATATCTCTAGAGGTTACGATAACCTTATAACATTTACCCCTTTCGAGCCCTAGCTCTTAGTATCCGGTAAGCGACGTCGCTATTATTACTTTATAAAAGGTGGATATTACGCTAAAAGCTTTTGAAATTTTCCGTCCGCTTTTTTAAAAGGTTTTTCGATTTTTTTCCTTTTTTTGCTTTATTTTTTATTGATTTTTTTAATTTTTCTTTCGCGACGTTAATAGGTTTTTTTCATTTATGGGACGTCTTTTGCTTAGGCCGTTCGGGAGAAAAAAACTAACATAACGTTTTTATGATTTCTCTTACGAAATGTTTATTATTATGGCTAATATTTTAAGTTAGTTTTATCTTTTGAAGTGGTTGTTTTGAAGAGTTTTACAAACTGTACCTTTACTCCAAAAATATAAAACGGATTGCAAGCGTGGTGTTAGATTAGTTTTCGTTTCTTTTCCCTAAGTAGTCGTGTGGCTTTGAAAAAAAAACTAAATATTTCTTTTATATTTATATTGAATATGTAAATTCTTAAAACAACCTTCTCAAAAACTTTTTTTAAAGAGCGTTTTCATAGTTTCATTTTCCAACATGACTACTGTACAGGGAAATTTGAAAAATTTAAGGGGTTTTCCATAAAGATTACTTTGCAGGTTATATTCCCTTTAAGGGGGAAGAATACCGTAAAAGCCTCTTTTTCGTTCAAGCTGAACGTTTCTATTTTAACAATTACACAATTGAATTATTTTTCTTATTAGGCTGAACCTTCCCCTAGTGCTTAAAATAATTTTGATAATTCTAATATTAATAGTTAACGAGATATAAGGTCCTAACTAAATTGTAGTTTGGGAGCTTACCCAACTTGTTTAGTCACTAAACAAGAGGCTGTTCTGCACTTAAATATTAATTTTATAAGTTAAATTACAAAATTAAAGGAGTTTAGCTTGAAATAGCGCGAAAGTAGACAATGGCCACTGTAGTCTTCCCTCTTAACCTAGCCCATATTTGACTTGATTAATTACCTAAATGGAACAGTATTACACCGTATTACTCAAAAGTACAGGACCTGGACCATTAAAGTATTTCGGATTACTATGTTATCGATTATTGTGCTGAAAAAAACATTACAAGGAGTCCGCGAAACTCCGCGACAGATGGCGTCACTGTTTCAAATTGAATTTCGAATGACAGTCTTTACAGGTAAATCTACCCCTCCTAAACATGCAGAATAACCCCTACAAGTTTCCCCTCCACATTCAGAGGGGTAGCTTAACCTGTTCAGACTGTAATTCGAAATTCAATTTGAAACAGTGACGCCATCTGTCGGGGACTCCTTGTAATGTTTTTTCCTGAACAATAATCGAGAACAAACAACTTTTTTGACATTTATGATGAATTCAACATTTATATAATTAATTTCATCTTATATATAAACTAAACATAATTAATTCGGAATGAAATTTAACCTTTCCGTATCTAATTATATATTTATTCGACTAAAAGAAAATATTCTTACGGTCGATACTAGATGGCGCGAGACAATCGGTAATAGATCACCCTACCCTCGTACGTAAACCTTATTATGTTCTTGACATTGAAAATAATTTTATCTTCAAGAATTAACTGATCGCTGCTTTTAATTACGCAAACAAAATTTTTTATTTAAATATTTCGTGAATAGTCCTAATTTCCTATTTGAGATGATTAAATATTATGTCAGAACGCGGAGCAAACTTAAGAAACTATTTTTATTTCTTTGGTTTGTGTGCGCAATTCCGAATTAAAGGCGCGATTAATTGAGTAATAAGAAAATATTATTTATTCAGTCAATATCCTTTTTAAGGACCTCTTAATGGTAAACTTGAAGCTCGCGCGAGGTTGAAAGAAAATAAAATGGAGGATTTTTATTTGCTTCGAAGAAACCTAATTTAAATTATTTTCCGCTGTTTCAATATTCTTTCAAACTGAGTTCATTCGGATAAGCTGAAAGCATTTCAAAGAATCTCCACGTTTAATCAGCTTTTTTCGTTTTAACGTGGCCCTTGCCTTGGATTTCACTGCCAACTAACTTGGTTCTCATTTCTGTGTAAAGAACAAAGCGAAAATGGGTTTTTTAAGAGAGGTTAAGCGTCCGACGTTTGGTCATTTTAACTTGGCTGCGTTCCGAAAGTAACTTCAATAAGGTTTTGCTTAACCTCTCTAACCATTTTAGTTTCCCTGTCGTTATCGCTTTGGGAATAAGTCGGAAATACGCGAAAACGGCTGGTTTAATTTAAAACAAGCTGGGCGAGCAAAAGGTTTCGTACGGGGCTTTATTAGCTTTACCAGTGTTAATTAGTTAATTATTGTTATTAAAAACTAATTATTTCGATTCACAAATTGCTTAATAGAAACAAACAAGCCTTTAGAGATTAGATTTTAATGCTTCAATTTACGTTTATTCCCATTCGACCGAATCCCATTCGACCGAAAGAATTTTAAAATGTAGCCCAATTGGCGGGGTGATTTATTTTATTTATAAGGTATGTACTATCGAAGATCCATGTTTAGGTTAGGTTAGGTTAGAGTTGGTTAAGTTTACTATTTCAGTTTTGGTTCAGTTACTTTTCTTGACTAGGTGAAGATAAAAATATAATTCATGCTCATTCCAAAAGCCAATTTATAAAGCAGCGTCCGGTCGAATGGGACACATAAAAGCGTTCGGTCGAATGGGACACATAAAAACCGCACGTTTCGGCGGAATTCGGTCGAATGGGACACCTCAAAAACCGCCTTCGGTCGAATGGGATTTCGGTCGAATGGGACTAAAGCTCAATTTATTCTAAATACTGATTTATTATAAAAAGATTTAATTATATAATTATAATTATATTATACTTTGGAACATATATTTTTCGAATTAAATGTGTTTTGATATCTACTATGGTCTACCCTATCTTTCAAACGCAAAAAGTCGATATTTGGGAAAGCTTGACAATTTGCTTTTACCAGAAGTAAATTATCAAATATTTGCATTGAACTTGTCAAATATTTCCATTGAACTTGTCAAATATTTCCATTGAACTTGTCAAATATTTGCATTGAACTTGTCAAATATTTGCATTGAACTTGTCAAATATTTCCATTGAACTTGTCAAATATTTCCATTGAACTTGTCAAATATTTCCATTGAACTTGTCAAATATTTCCATTGAACTTGTCAAATATTTCCATTGAACTTGTCAAATATTTCCATTGAACTTGTCAAATATTTGCATTGAACTTGTCAAATATTTGCATTGAACTTGTCAAATATTTGCATTGAACTTGTCAAATATTTCCATTGAACGTGTCAAATATTTCCATTGAACTTGTCAAATATTTCCATTGAACGTGTCAAATATTTCCATTGAACTTGTCAAATATTTGCATTGAACTTGTCAAATATTGGCATTGAACTTGTCAAATATTGGCATTGAACTTGTCAAATATTGGCATGGAAACTGTCAAATATTTGCATGGAAATTGTCAAATTTTTGCATTGAACTTGTCAAATATAATAATAATAAACCCCAGGCACCACCTTAGGCCCAAGTCATCTAGCGACTTCTAATACCTTTAAACAGGTGAACGGTTTGTCGAGTTCTTCACTTTTGAAGACACACTCAGACTGTCTAACTTAAGACAAACAGCAGTCTATAATTGGAAGTTGATAGGAAAATGTCAACCCTCGGATCTTGAGATTGCATGGCCCCGTCCTCGCCCAGAACGGTTTTGTCCCGGCTCAATATTCTCCCCATCATGAAAAATTACTTTTCTCACTCTCCTTCAAGACATTGGTAGAAAGAAATAGCCTTTCAATACTCACCAGCTTTCTTTTCCTTTGAGACATTTTTCTTCGGTTTCTTCTGAACGTGTATATTGGGGATATTTCGCGCATGTCCGCTCATAAATTATTAAATTTCTTGGGCTATAAACTTTTCATCAGGCTACGCGGTTTTCAATCTTGGCCGTGCCAAAAAAATATATTATTCGTAGTAAGGAAAAAAAGAAAACAATACGAAATATTTCATAAACTATATAATTCAAAAAACAATAAAAATAGTTTTACAATTTTTCCAAAATGGTTTTTATCAAAATTTTAGGTATTAACTAACTGTAAGTACTCTAAATTTTAAAAATTTCTTAATCTTTTCTTTGAACATGTTTATTTAAACTTCAATGAATAAGGCTCTTTCATATTTTTAAATCATAGAACTTACAAGGAGCACGTACCGAGGTGTTTATGGCCGATTTAGTTCAAAGTCGGCCGTAATGTAGACCTATATGAAATTTCCCAAAAGGAGACGTTGCACTACCCATTCGATTTGCCATGGCAACCGAAAATGTTTTTGACCACTTACAACCAAAATAAGATTTTTCCCTTATTTTACCCAAAATTTGTTACAAATTTACCTTAAAAATGTTTCAATTTACCCAAACTTGATGAAATTTACCTAAATGTGGTCCAAATTACACATTTCGTGATTTTAAAAAATTTTCAAAATTTTCGTAGCTAGGACCCTGTGAAACCGAGAAAATCCCATGCTTTTTTAAATGGAGATTTTATTGTTTTAAGTGATCAAAAAAATTTTTGGTTGCTATAGCAAAACGAATGGGTAGTGCAACGTCTCCTTTTGGGAAATTTCATATCTCATATAGGTCTACATTACGCCCGACTTTGAACAAAATCGGCAATAAACACCTCGGGTACTCTCCTTGTTAGAGTGGGATATTGTTCGCGGTATTACCATGTTTTCTAGAGGCCTTGCTTTTACCGTTTGACATTGGAAATTCATATTTGGCCAATCATTTGAGTGGAAAACGGGGTGTTTTGGTAGGGGTCCGGAATTATTGTTCCACCGGAGCCCGGGCCCGCTATCGACAGGATTGTTCTTAATTTTTTACAGTTTAAATTGAAAAAAAACGAGCCTTTTTCGTAGGGGCCCCGAATAATTGTTTTACTGGGACCCGGGCCCGACACCACAGGCATGGCTTTTACCGTTTAAAAGTGGAAATTCATATAAGTTTGAGTGGAAACGGGCTTTTCGTAGGGGCCCGGAATTATTCACAGGGGCCCCGAATCATTGTTTTTCTGGGGCCCGGGCCCCGCATCAAAGCCATTTATTTTACCTTTTTAAAGTGGAAATTCATTTCCTCAAATCTCCAAAGTTTGGGTGGAAACGGGCTTTTCGTAGGGGCCCGGAATTATTTATTTCCTAGGGCCCGGGCCCGATATCGCTAGCGTTGCTTTACCGTTTTACAAGGGAATTTCCTATTTTCCAATCCCCGAAATTGGTGTGCAAAATATTATTTTCCTGAAAAGGTGTTTTTTTTTTATTTTGGCAGGCGTTATTGGACGCCCAGGAGCGACTCCGCCAGTATGTGCCCGGTTTCCGCTTCAATTTGGGTTTTTCCGGGAAATTCTTTCACCGTGGAAACGTTGAAGAGAACCTCGGAGACGATATGATCCTTCGTAAGTATCCATTTCCTCGTTTCTCTATTGCCTTAATCGGACATTCCAGACGTACGAGTACTTAGGCTTAGAGAACCTGGTGCAAATGCCCGACAGACTCGACGTGTTCTCAGACGTCTTTTATAAGTTCTTAACGTCTCTATTGGTTAGTAATCCTATAAGTAGACGTGTTAGCGAGTATACCACGATGGGGACTGTTATTCTATTGTCTCCTGTTCAGTGATGGGCATTTTTCAAAACTTTGTGATAACTCTCACTCCACCTCATTCCCGTTTCTAAAATTTTAAACTCAAACTCATCTCCTCTAACCACCGTAAACTAACTTTTATCTCATCTCCTCTCATCGAATTTGGCTAATTAATCTAACCTCGCGCACACTCCCGCTAGTTTTGTTGAAAAATCTGATCTCATCTCACACTCTTTTCCGTTTATGGAAGTCATAAAATATCTCCTTTCAATCTCCTCTCTCTGAAATGCAAACTTTGTGAAACTCCTCTCAGGCTCCTCTCCTTTTGAAGTTTTGCGCATCTCACCTCCTCTCAGATTCTCAAACTGTTCTCATAGGGGTAGAAAAACGACCATCACTGGCCGATGGCCACATTAGATTTACTGTATTTAACTCCTTTATAGCCTTCTAACGTCAGAATATTGTGTTATTGTATGTTTGGGTTTTGTTATTGGCCAAAGTAACATAATTATTTCCAAGAAGGTCATGTTTTTATATTTCCTTTGTTTTGGTTTTCTTACATGTAAACTCAAACTCACCTCCTCTCACCACCGCAAACCAACTTTTTAGCTGATCTCCTCTCATAGCATTTCACTAATAAAATTAAACTCGCTCACACTCCAAATACATTCTTTGAAAAATCTTATTTCCACTCACTCTCCTCTCACTTAAATTAATAGCTTGGAAACTCATCTCACGCTCCTCTCCATTGGAAGCTTAGAGCATCTCACCTCCTCTCAATTGCTCTCACTTATCTCACGGTGAGAGGAGAGTGCCCATCACTGCTCCTGTTAGCCCTCTTTACCTTACGGCTTGAGCACTGCCATATTTAATTGCGTACGTAAGTTTATAAAAAATTTACGTAAGTGTACCAGTCAGGGTTGGACTAGTCACGGCATTTGACTACTAAAATGCTCTGCTAAAATTAATCGAAATCTGGGGGCCCACGAGTCAATTTGACTTGTGAAAAATTGACCTAAATGTTCATAAATAACGGCTAATATGGCGTTATCATCAATTCATCATTCATCAATTCCATTTTATTTAAAAATAAATCACATCATGTGACTCAAGTGTTAATAAACTCCTATTTTAATTCTGACGGGTAAAGCAAAATGTTGGCTGTCCTTGTTTTTATACCCACATTTTTCCCCCCACTATTCAGTGACTACTAAAATAAATTAAGATACGAGGCTCATTAGTCAGGCTGACTACTAAAAAAAAACATCCGTGTGGTACAAGTGTCTTGGAGCCTGCTGTTAGCATTGCGATATTTAACGGCATAAGTTTATAATTATTTTTACATAAGTGTACCAGTGTCTTAGACAGGGTTCGTACAGAACCTGGATATCCTGGAAAACCTGTATAAGTCGGGGATCTGTAAAATGAAGGAAAAATTTCAGGGATTTAAATAATTTCGTAGAAAGTCAGGGATTTTAGTTAGTCAACCAAACCACACATTAACAAAGAAATTTTTGCCCTAAAATAATAAAAAAAAATCAAAATATTTTACCAAAAAGGTCAGGAATATTAAGAGCTTTGAAGGTTTTTATCCAACTTTTATTTAGTTGAAATATCAAATATTTAACCGACTTATGATGGCCCCACGAAATATTATCCGCTGTCGTAAGGTGGCGAATATTTTTAGTGTGGCATCCTGTTGGATTTAAGTGGTCTGAGGCTCGTGACCTGTATCTAAATTTGTAAATCTAGAATTTATTAAAAAAAATAAAAACTTTAAGGGGAATTGTCACCAAAACCAAAATTAACGAGGTTTTTTGACCGAATGACAGAAAATATATTTATGATTATGTCCCTGAAATTTTCGTTTATTCCCATTCGACCGAAATCCCATTCGACCGAAATAATTTTAAAATGTAGCCCAATTGGCGGGGTGATTTGGTATTTTATTTATAAGGTATGTACTATCGAAGATCCATGTTTAGGTTAGGTTAGGTTAGAGTCGGTTAAGTTTACCATGGGCCAAATAATGATAAATCCAGGACATGCCTCTGGTACCTTCATACGTACTAAATCGGTCGTAACGGGCGGCCATTTTAGTAGGCGTGGAAAAGGTGCAAATAAAAAAAATTGGGAGCAAAATCAAGCGGAAATTTCCGGTTTCCCGAACGCCATCTTGTGTTGACTACGTCGAAATAACGATTCTAGGAAAGTATATGTTTAATATTATATAATTATATATATTATATTAATTATGAACCTAGTACGTAAAAAAAGTACTTACATTAATAACCACACTAGATATGATAACTGTGAATAAATATTCCAGGATATTTACTACGACAACCACGTGTATTATTTTTGAAAACTGCCCCTAAAAAATTTGCCCCCAAAATGACGTAGGTCCGCGATCGCACTTTTTTCAAAATAGAGGGCAATAGTGGTCGGGTGTTAGCGCTGTTGGAGGGGTTTTTCGCATAGAGTCATGTCCTGGATTTATCATTATTTGGCCCATGAGTTTACTATTTCAGTTTTGGTTCAGTTACTTTTCTTGACTAGGTGAAGATAAAAATATAATTCATGCTCATTCCATTTTATTTTCAAATAAATGCATAGTACAAAGATATTAAAATGGCATAGCTAAATTCATAGCTAAAAGCGTTCGGTCGAATGGGACACATAAAAACCGCAAGTTTCGGCGGAATTCGGTCGAATGGGACACCTCAAAAACCGCCTTCGGTCGAATGGGACTAAAGCGAAATTTTATAGTTATTGGAAAAGTATTTAAAAAGTTACAATACTTTTTCCGCAACCTACATCAAACGGCTCCAAAAATTTCAGAAATCGCGGTTGAACCTACGTGCAGCGCCAAAAGAATGAAGCGGGAAAAATTTGAGAAAGGGCGGCGTGTAAGGCATTTTAAAAGCACGATAAACTACAATCTACGGATATAACTCGGTTAAAAAGCCAAGGAGAATGTCGTAGCAGACGACAGTTCCGACCGAAAAACGATAAAACCGGGGAAAATAATATTTCGTTCACGAGATGGCGCTGCAGGTAGGTTTAACCAGCGGTTCTGAGATTCTCGAGTCGGGGGGATAAAACACGAAATTCTAGGATCTTTAAAAATCTTAAAAGAAAAATCTAGGATCTTTAAAAAATAGGATTTGTTAAAATAAATGTTTAAAAGAAAATCTAGAATTAGTTATAAAAATTTAATTCAAAGTTATCTTACAATTTGATAAAGCTTAAAATTAAAATTTAGTATTAGTAGAAAACGTTGTAAAAAATTCTATAAATAAAATCTAGGATTTGTAAAAAATTATTAAAAGAAATATTTGAAAAGGAAAATTTTCGACGACACTAACAAGGAGACATCCCGAGGTGTTTCTCCCCGATTTCAAACTCGGGGGTGAAGTAGACCTTCGTGTACCTTGAAAGCTCCCAAAGGGAAAAGTCTCAATGACTATTCGTTTTGCCATGGCAACCAAAAACGTTTTTCAAAACTCAAGCTTTAACTTTCTCTACGTAAAATAGCATGGAAAAAATTACAGAAATTTTATTGATTTTTAATTTTTACCCATTTTCATCGATTTTACCCAATTTGATCAATTTTACTCAATTTGATCAATTTTACCCAATTGTTTTGGCAAAATTTTAATTTGTACTTTTTTGAAAATGGCAAATCCGTGATTTTCCCATGCTTCTATACGTAGAGAAAGTTTAAACCTTTTCGGTTGGCATGGCAACACGAATAGCCACTTAAACGTTTCCCTTTGGGAGCTTTCAAGGTACATAAAGGTCTACTTAACCCCCGAGTTTGAACAAAATCAGGGAGAAACACCTAGGGATGTCTCCTTGTCAGTTATGGTCGACTAATTGCGTAAATGGGAAAAGTTCGAGTTGTAGTGGTAACGTAGTTGACAAAATTTTCGCAAAGTGATGGTCCAACTGATTAGTAATCAGCGGCGTCCGTAACGCGCCCGATCAATCCAACCCGATGAAACGATCGCTTCAACGCCGAACCGATATTTGGCCACTCGTTCCTGGTCAGTTTGACCATTGAGCATACGCGTACGAGGAAGGCAAAGTAAGAAATTCCGGCCGACTGACTAGATAACGGAAGATGGATGGACTCGAATTACCCCCTTCCATAGTTCTTGACCGTGCCCTCTAAGTCCGAGACCCAGCGAGGTGTCTCTAACTCCAAGCCCGTCTTATTAGTCTCAGGCCATGAATCAAAAGATGATAAGAAGCCAACGGACGTTACATTAATATTAGTCATTGAGTGTACATTTGGTTTTCATGTTCTCCTTTATACGAACATCTCGGAACAAATGGATTCTGCCCCCTTTATCTGTATTTACTCCGGGGGTCCGATTGGCCGTCCGCTACCTCTATGAATCGGCGGAACAGTGTTGATCGTTTTTACCCAATAGCAGAAGTAAATGAACCGAAGTTATCGAAATAGCGCTCAGAATCCTTATAGAAATGATGAGAAAATCGAGTCAAATAAAAGCTAATTTCCATCCCCGTCTTTTGATGCTCAGGACCCCCAGAGGTCCTATAATTCCTATATAATCCTATATGTTTAAAAATGTCCTATAACATCCGATATTTTTAGCAAAATCTCCAAAAAGTCCTATAAAATCCTATAATTTTGATATTTTGCCCTTTTAAAATCCCACTACTCAGTTAAATTGCTAGATTTAGCTATAGGATAAATTCCTATTCAAAGTCATTCTAGTCTATACTTTTGTTATTGTTAACATGGTTAGCTACTAGTATATTTTTGTGATAAAATAGTTAAATTGTTTCTATTATTTTTAAGTGAATATCAAAGATTTATTTAACTAAATATAGTTTTTGTTTTTAAATGCATAAAGTTAGTAAATAAAATAGCGTATAAAGTCCTATAAAATCCTATAATTTTGAAAAAATAGTCGTATAAAGTCCTATATTTTTAGAAATGCAATCCTATTTTTCCTATAAAAAAATTGAAGACTTTAGTGGCCCTGGACGCGATAAATTGCACTTTGGAATTGTGGGTATAGCCGAGGGGTCCGCCTGTTTTTTGTACGGGATTTTGGATTTTTGAAAAATCCAGGATTTCTTATTGTGGATTTGTCATACAAAGTCTATGGGAGCAAAATTCTTGGATTTTGGATTTGTGGATTTTTTTTCCAAATTTTGTACGGGATTTGGCCAAATGTCCGACCCCTCGGGTATAGCTAATTATATGTATAAAAAATGGTTTCATTAAAACAATAATGTTTTTTCTTGGCCTAGGAGCGTGTCAAATAACAAATTCGAGTAAACGCCTACAACATGGGGAGTATAGCAGTCTGATAACTTCGGTGCATTTACTTTTGTAGCGGCTTTATCGGTTGCGAGGCCCTAGGCAAATATGGAAAGTTATAAAAGCGCGAGGCCCTATAGTAACAGCTCATAATTAAATCCTTTATTACAATGACTCAATAAAGCTTTTTTTCTATAATAATCAGCTAGGCTAATACAGGGTCGCCACGGTACCTGGAAAACCTGGAATTCCTGGAAAAGTCGGGGTATTTGAATATGGGTATAAAAATAAAAGGTCGGGGAATTTTAAAAATTAGTCTAAATATCAGGGAAATGTCGAAAATTTTATTTTGATTACAAATAGGAAACTTTTACTAAAATATATGTTAAAAAATCCAAAATCTTGGCACAAAATAAGTTATATATTTTGATCCAGTCCGATTTGTTAAAATTTTTATCCAAAATATTTTAATCCAATAAAATTTGATCAGTTTTTGTGCAAATTTTTTTTACACTGAAGGGCAAAACTTTTCACCTTCAGTTAAATGTTAACTCCTTTGGATCGTTGTCATGGTGATATTTTGATTTAAAATTGCGCTTATCTTTTTAAGTGTGATGTCAGTTCTACGTCACTCCACAGCTACCTATCAGCTTAAGTAAAACAATAAAAATAAATAGACCTAGTTCAGCCCAGAGCGAAATATATTACTATTTAGGACGATTATATTATTATATACTACTTAGTTCAGTTGCGAGTGTGTCAGTATCGAAAAAAGCTTAGATAATTAGTATTAAAACAAAAGTAAGTGTCATACTTATCTTTATTATGCTACTTATGCGATCAGTAATTATTTTGACTATGTTAATATGGAACAAAGTTATAGAATTCTGGTTTTACGTTATTGTACACCTATTGTTTTACTTATAAACTTCAAAGTATACATCATTGTTTTTAAATTAATTAACCCTAATTATGATGTTTATCTTTATTTTGTATAAATTAATTTTTTTCTCCGTTATCGAATATTGTGTTAAATTTTAAGTTTATGCCTTTTTGGAGGCTTAAATTTTTTCTATACTAAAGACTAGTTCTCCGATGGAAAAGTTATAGGAAATCAATAATAGAACAAAATTAAGTCCGATAAAACGAAGCTAAAATGTCCCTTTTACCAAGCCCATTATTTCGCGAAAAAGGCCTAACGCGGATGACACATTTTGGGTTAATTGGTGGATCTTAAAATTAATTCAAATACGCCACCGTGTTAGGGTATAAAAGCAGGTAAATAAACCTGCTACACCTTATTATGTAAAGGTACTGTCACGTGCAAAAACGTCATTTTGAAATCGGTCAATAGTTGATTTTATTAAATAAAAAGTGGTCATACGCAACTTGTTAAAATTTTGATCTTACGTCACAAGACCCAGTTTTTTTTTATTAGACCGATTTCAAAATTACCTTGTGAGGTATAGCAGGCATTTTTACCAGCTTTTATCAAAGAAAATATACAGGGTGTTTCAAAAGGGTATGCAAAAATTTGAAGGCGTTGTAGGGGGTGATTTGAGAAGTGGGAAACGCGAACATTGAGGTTTGGGTTCGTGTGATAAATAAAAAAGGACTTTGTAAACAAATCGAGGTAACCAGCGTCAAAAAGTAAACTTAAACAGTATTTAAAGTCCCTGCTGCTTGGTTTCGCGCTTGTAGCAGCCTACTTCCAGGGGCTAGTAGGCCACACTTTGAAGCTCTCGGGCGCTCTTTTCACTCATCGCAGGGATATGGGACAAAAATCAGGCATACTTCTCAACTCACCCCCTACAACTCCTTTAAATTTTTGCATAACCTTTTGAAACACCCTGTATTTATCATTGAGTTGGGAATATTAATCTAGGGGTCCAATCAAAACGTAGTATTTCAGTATTTCGCGAAACAAGTTTTTAAAAAATAAGAATACTGCCGTCTGCTCCCAAATGACGAGCAAACTTTATCATTCTACCCGTGGCGCCGTCTATCTCTCAATGGTTCGTTCAAATAAGACGCGTTTTCCGGCAAAAAGATTTTTTGTTCAAAAATAATGGATGGCGCCACGGGTCATATGATAACGTTTTCTCGGCACATTCGTAATTTTCAAAAACTTGTTTCGCGGGGAGCAGATTTGATTGGATCTCTAGATTAATATTCCCAACTCAATGGTATTTATACCCTAACGTGGCGGCGTATTTTCACGCGCAAAATGATTTTTAAGTATATTCACGTGCGCTAGAAAAACCTATATTCCTCGTGTGTGTGTGGCGCGCGCTAGTAGCCTTGTAAAAGTAAGAGACTGTGACGTAAGAGCAACATTAAAACAATAAGACCACGTTACTTTATAAAAAGATCTATTGTGAGCAAAAACGAAGCCAAATTAATAGCCGCTGCTGACAATCCCTAGTTCTGCTTCTGGATTTTCAAAAGAACGAAAAATAAATGTCTAGATTAATGTTATTTGGTGATTAGGAGCGGGTTTTGGGGGAAGGGGGCAAACCTTAATGAGGCCTGGGGGGGGGGGGGGTGTCGTACATTTTCTTGGTACTGATTTATGCATAACCAGATGTATATAGGGGGAATTCTTTCGCATTTTTTCTTCCGGCATTCCGAACCAAAAGGGAGTCAACCCCAAAATGAATCATTAAGCGAATTATTTGTAATTTAGTTAAGGCACTTGGACAAGTTGGTTAAGTCGAAAAGGAACGCGTCGTTACCGGTATGTTGCTGACAGTAGAAAAAATATGAAAGCGAGTAGTAGCTCTAGTCAAAGATAGTGTAGTACCTAGATGGCATATGAGCCTGACCTAGTGTATTCATTGAGTTGGGAATATTAATCTAGAGGTCCAATCAAAACGTCGGATTTCAGTATTTCGCCAAACAAGTTTTTAAAAATAAGAATACTGTCGTCTGCTCCCATCGGCGTCCCAAATGACGAGAAAACGTTATCATTCTACCCGTGGCGCCGTCTATCTCTCAATGGTTCGTTCAAATAAGACGCGTTTTCAAGCAAAAATATTTTTTTTCTTCAAAATAATAGATGGCGCCACGGGTCATATTAGAGCAGACGGCACATTCGTATTTTTCAAAAACTTGTTTCGCGGGGAGCAGATTTGATTGGATCTCTAGATTAATATTCCCAACTCAATGAGTGTATTAGGTACGACCGAGGCTTAGAGCCCAATTCGTATTTGCTAAATTATTCTAAACTACTTTTTGATTCAGCAAAATGAAAACAAAATATGAAAATAAATCCTCCTTTCGTCGCCGTTAAAACAAAACTACGTATCTTTTCGGTGACCTTTTTGAGAAAAATTGATTTTTTAATTTTGCAGGGACTTGTGAAATCGCGTGTTAGGTTTTTACATGTGAGTTAATTTTATAGTTAAATAATTTCGTTTCAATATTGACTCTTTAAGAGGATTTTAATTTAAAAATATTGTGCTAAAGGGGAATTTTTAGAGATACGTGGTTTTGCGTCATGAAGTGAGATAGGAGCTGAAAATAAGCGCGAAATAAGTTGTGAATATCAAAGATACGTTTAAATGTTTTCTCGATTTAAAAAAATAAATCCAATTGCAACCTATTAATGTTTTTAATGTTATATACGTAAATTGGAGTGTAGAATCTAAATATGTAAATTTTGACAAAACCACGTATCTCAAGTTACGTGGTTTTATTTTAACGGCGACGCTTTATTATGTTTTTCAACATAGATGGTAGTAAATTAAGCATTTTAAAAGAGTAATTTCACCTTAGCTCCTCGTCGGGTGATAATATTAAAATATTATTTCTCTTGATGTAATACAGAAAAAGCATCCAAAGGGTTTTCTTTGGAACCGCCACTTGCTTTAAATAAAATTATTAAAAGTGGTATTTATCAGGTAACGAATAATAGTTAATTAAATGAAAAACGTGATAAACATCGTAGATAATAATAAAAAAATTAAAATTATTTTTGAGTACAAAGAATCGGAAATTATAAGATATTCAGATTCGCGATTTTTCAATTTAGGTAGTGTGTTCGATCAACGAATTTCAAATTTTTGTCACCAGGGGCGATTGGCGCTAGTTACGTTACAGACATGTCGAAGCGCGAGTTATGAGACGATTTTTCGATTTATTTACACACAGCAGCTGCTAATTCGGTAACTACGTCTTTACTCCGCAATAGAGTAATGGCAGTGCTACGTCACCCATGATTTTTCGTATTTATAAAAAATTCGCGCCCACAATGGCGGCCATGGCCAAAGCTACGTAATGCTACTACTTTATGGACGGACGCGTTAGAATAAGTTTTTTTTATTGATTTCTGAAGAGAAGCCACGGAATAATAGTTTTCGGCTTAAATTGAGCCCAAATAAAAAAAGAAAATTTCTCACGCTATACTATAATAATACAAAATGTGGGGATCCCGATGACAAAGGCACGCGTGCTCCAAATTAGTTCTGCTCTTTTGTCGCCAGGCAGTATCTGCCTAATGGCTGGAGGTCACGGCAAAGTTCACATTCATGTCAAGCGGAGATTTTTAAATAAGACAATCTTTAGCTTGAAATCGCGGAAAGAGAAATTAAAGGGAGTAGAGAGTTTGTAGATCACCTAGTTTCACCAGGTTTAACAGAAACATAGGGGTGATCGATTTAAGATAGTCACTCATTATAAATAAATCCTATAAACGTCTTATCATAAGTTACATAATAACAATAAGTATGACAATTAACGAGATTTACAACCAAACTGATTTTCATAGTTATTGCGTGATCAAGATGTTTTCTTAGCACAGAGCCCTCTAGTGTCTAAAATATGCGAGACTTCCTCTAAGTCGAAATATCTGGTTTCCGATAGATAGGCGGAATATTAGGCTAAAATTATAAAAATTAAAAACGTTTTTCTCGGCGCCACGAGCTCATGTTATTTTGATCACGCGTGATTCGCACGCGCGCTTTTAAACAAAGCCAAAGCCCTTCGCGACTCCAGAACGTGCTCTCCGATATTAGGTTTAAATTTTTATCAAAAAGTAGTCATCCAAAACGGTAAGTCCCGAGTCCAAGTCACAGCTTGAAGAGAGTATCAGTGCCGAAAAATGATCTTTGTTCGGTTAGAAAATTAGCATTAAAGCAATAGGAATTGTCATACTTAATGTTATTGTTACTTATGGTTTTATGTGACATTACCTCTCTCCCGGACTTCCTAAAGTCCATTCCCAACCCCAAACAGTTCCGCAAGGAGCTAACTGAGTTCCTAGAACTTCATATTTAACTCGTTTACATGTAATAATGTAATATAACTCCTTTATTTTGTTTTATTTCCCTTGTATCTCCCTCACATTGTACTGTTTTCCTGTACATACAAACTGTATATATTTTTTCTCTGTATATGTATAATTTGTATTGTCCACTGTCTTAACGTGATGGGTCTTAGACCTCTTGTTGAGCAATAAAAGAACTAAAGAACTAAAGAACCCAAAGTATTTGACAAGCCAAATCAATCGATTTTTTATTTGAAAAGGATTTTATTACCTTAACCAATTTTTCACTTTTTCCCCCTCTATTTGATAAATATTTTAATTATATCTGTTGTATGTAAAATTAAATTAAGCCTCAATTAAATTCAATTAATATTTAAAAAATTATTTTTCTTAGAATTGCATCCTATGTTAGAACTAATTTTTTTGGCCTTGGTTTTATTATAAGTCAGATGTGATTTAAAAAACTCACCCGGTTTTCCAACAATAAATAAATAAATAAATGATATTATTTTATGTAATAAGTTTCTTTGTTACATTTTTGTAGAAAATGCTCACAAATTCTGGTGGTTTGAACATATGTGGAGCCATAGTCAACCACATCTATATGATAACGTTACCCAAATTGAAGCTGAGATGAAATTAAATAAAGAATTTGCTAAAGTAATTCCATTGTAAAAAAACCTTAATATTTTGCAATTATAATTTAACATTTTTGTCTTTAGAAACACAATATTCCAACTGATTGTGGATATTCTATTGCGCCTCATCATTCTGGTGTCTACCCAGTTCATGAGCCATTGTACGAAGCCTGGAAAAAAGTATGGAACATAAGGGTTACCAGCACTGAAGAATACCCTCACCTGAGACCAGCTCGACTTAGAAGGGGCTTTATTCATCGAAATATTATGGTACGCTTTGTTAAACACTCTTAAATTATTCCCAGGTCTTATAATTTACGCTCTCGCCATTTGCCTTTCTTCTAGGTCTTACCCAGACAAACTTGCGGTTTATACACTCACACAATATACATGGATATGTATCCCGGTGGTCGTGAAAAACTGGAAAACAGTATTAGAGGAGGAGAACTGTTTTTCTTATTTGTAAATAATCCAGTAAGTATTTAAAATATGCAGAAGTAAATTATCTGCACAGTTTAGGTGGCGCAAAGATAAAATATATCTTTGATTGTAGAGCTAGAAATAAGTAAAGTATAAAACGAAAATCTCAAAAAAGCCGCCGTAGGGTGAATTTCAACTATACTGTAGGTGGTAATACAGCGCTCGATGGGCAATGACTCACTCTATAACTTTACTTAAGTCCAAAACAGTGTCAGGGGTAAAGTTAAGTTTATAACCGTAAAAAAACCTTAAAAAATAAGATGGCAAATTGGCAATCACTTTTATAGGCATTCTTACCATTTGTTAGAGTGGAAACAAACAAATTTAGATTCCTCAACAAAATTACCGTTAAATCAGTTTAAAAAAACTAGAATCCTTAATTTTTCTACCTTTTCACCCTGACTAGCTAGTGAAGCCAAAGCTTTAGCAGGGTTATTCAACATATAAGGGGTTTGATAACGACGCTATATACCGGTTATAGGAACATACCCA
This sequence comes from Leiobunum rupestre, assembly GCF_980474605.1. Classification (NCBI taxonomy): domain Eukaryota; kingdom Metazoa; phylum Arthropoda; class Arachnida; order Opiliones; family Sclerosomatidae; genus Leiobunum; species Leiobunum rupestre. Next base: position 31,189,940 of record NC_143392.1, read on the forward strand.
TTGACTATTTTTATGAACCTTGCCCTAAACCAACCCTGATTTTATCATCGCCACCTAAATTTTTTTATAGTGCGGCGGTACAGCCATCTGCCGGGACTTTGTACTTAGTGACTTTTCTTTAGAAATTAGGTTTTTTATTTTTATGCAAATTGTATTTTATTACCATATTATCTTGCCCTTAAAATCTATACATGTTTTCCTATTAAAGCCTGTGGAATTAAATCTTTTCGTTAAAATAAATACGAAGGAAAATTCCTTCCAGTTTTTGAGATCTTTTAATAACTTCGGTTCATTTACTTCTGCTATTGTTGATAGTTTGGTTATAATAATTTATGTAAATCTCCTTTTTTTAGATAAATCTTTTTATGACTCATCTTTCAAATTATGGGAATGATAGACTGGCTCTATATACTTTTGAATATGTCATTAAATTCATTCGATGTTGGACCAATCTTCAGCTTTCAACGATATCTCCTTTGCAGCTCGCTGAAAAATACTTCCAACTTTATCCAGAAGAAACTGATCCTGTTTGGATGGTAACTCGCTATTTTTTTTCATAAGCGCAAAAGTTGGTTGACCCAATGAGTGACAATGGGCCAACCTAAGAATGACATTGGGCCCGCTTAAAGGGCCACACTGGTGCCCACATTTGAACTGTTTCACGCACTAGTTTCCAGAATAGGATTGATCGTATTTGCTACCACGGGCAAATTTTTCAAACGCCTGTGTGGTCCTTCAAGAGATAATGTTGACTTTTTGAGCTGATGGGATTAACTAAAATTGTGGTAAAATTTTACGGGTAACGCCATCTTAAAAAACTTTTATTAATAAGCAAAATCTTTTTATTAACGAGAACCTGATTTTATAACCTCGTTATTTTTTCAAATTTTGATCTTTTTTTATTTACCAAGTTTTAAATTTCAATAATTGCAGAATCCATGTAATGACAAGCGTCACGCAGCTATCTGGTCCACGACTAAATCCTGCGAACAGTTACCAAAATTTTTGGTGATTGGCCCTCAGAAAACTGGGACCACAGCTCTCTATATGTTTTTACTTATGCACCCTGCCATAGTTAGCAATTATCCTAGTCCAGTTACGTTTGAAGAGGTCCAGTTTTTTAATGGCCGAAATTACTATAAAGGCCTCGACTGGTATGATTTTTCGTTGCTTTTTAACTTTTACAATTATTTAATGCTTTTTTTTTTATCAACAGGTATATGAATTTTTTCCCGGTTCCAAAAAACTCAACGGATAAATATTTGTTTGAGAAAAGTGCCACTTACTTTGATGGAGATTTAGTTCCCATGAGAGCTCATTCGTTACTGCCAGAAGCTAAACTAGTCACTATTTTAATTAGCCCAATTAAAAGAGCCTATTCGTGGTACCAGGTATAAATAATTCGTAATATTGCAACCTTATGGCAATATTCATTAACGAAATTGTTCTAAATGTAAATTTCAGCATATGAGAGCCCATCGAGACAATACAGCTTTGAACTACACATTTTACGAAGTAGTAACTGCGGGTGATCAAGCACCCAGGGCGTTAAGGGAACTTCGCAATCGTTGTCTTAGTCCTGGAATGTACTCTCAACACCTGGAGAGATGGCTCTCGTATTATCCCCCTCAGCAGGTGATGAATATATTTCTCTAGCAATAATTAGCTAATAATCTTTAATTTTGCGCCATTAATAAATATGTCTTAATATTTTAGCTCATGATCATTGATGGGGAAGAACTGAAGGTTGATCCTGTATTAGTTATCAATAGGCTTCAACAATTCCTGAAAATCAAACCATTCTATGACTATAAGGATAGATTAAGGTTAGTTTTTGTATACTTTCGGCAGATCATATGAACACAGCATCGCCTGAATGTTCTATCACAATGTAAATCCTGTAATTTTTTTTAAAATCATTTTAAATGATTTATCATTTTAAATGATTTATCACTGTCCTTATATAAATAAAATAGAAATATGGTATAAAATAGTTTCGGTAGCAATGCCCTTTCAGAGTAAACTAAATTACTAGTACTATTTAAAGTTAATTATGATTAATTTCAATTTTAGTTTACATTATCAATGCAACTATATTATGAGTCAATTTAACAGGAAAAAGCGGTATTGAATAATTAACTATTATAAAATCAATTATGGTATTGCAATTAAGAAAATGATAGGCATGTGCTAAATCTATCATTGAGTACTCAAAACCCCTCTTTAGAGAGCTAAGCCTAATTATTCGAGAGCTTGAAACCACTTTTTAAGCTAAGCCTAAAAGCCCAAAAGCTCAGCCTGATACACGAAAAGTGAAATTTTTCATAATGGAAGCTTGGCTTGAAACCCAAAAATCGTGGCTTGCCTAGAAAATGAGCAACCCTGGTTGAGTGTAATCTCGTATTTTGTAGTTTCCATTATTTATTTAAAAACAGGTTTTAATCACTCGTAATAATTTATTATTTTGTGAAATGAGCTTATTTTGCTTAAGTATTTAAAGTGTTCGCCATTCATGCATGTGCAAAAAAAAAATTAATTTATGAATGTCTTTTTTTTTTGGTTGTAGGTTTGATTCTCGGAAAGGATTCTATTGCCAAGTGACTCAAGTGAATAGTACGCGTTGTTTAGGCCGCAGTAAAGGCCGTTCATACCCAGTGATGGAACCTTTAGCTGAAAAGTATTTAAAGGCTTTCTACCTCTCGCACAATGTGGCATTGTCAAAACTTTTGGACAGGCTTCGGCAGCCAGTTCCACCTTGGTTAAGAGAGGATTTGTCTCATAGTTGATTCCAGGAGGAGTATTTGTTTTAAATGTCAATTTAAGAAAAACTCCTCTACTATAGTTTGGTAAATAAGTGGACCCTTCCCTGGACATTCGAAATAATGTAAATACATTATAATTTCGAGATTTAAGACGAACTGGCCAACGAATTCTTGCAAAGGTCATGCTTCACTGACAAAAATAGGATTCCATCGAAAGATGTAGAATGGCCCTTGATAAAGTGTAATAATTTATTGCCCAAGGATGTATGAAAAAATTAAGACGCGCCATATTGCTTTTGAAACTTAACGAGATTGAACTTTGGGAATTATTTTTTTGAAATATGTAGATAGTGTGACCGAGTAGGTTACAAGTTGCTTCATGGCTGGATCACGATGTCAGGATTTGTAGTTGAGCTTTATAGCAACAATTTTGGAGAGAGTAATACTGGAAGTGTATATGGCCTTTCCAACGGATAAATTGGATAAGTCAGATATCTGTTGAGAAAGTTATAATATGACATCAAGCCGTCCTTATTAAGCAGCCAGTTATCTACTCTGAATATTGTTAACGGCAATGGTTTTAAAAAATTGACAATCTAATTAGATGTTACCATTAAATGGTTTTGCAATTTTTTTTGGGTGATTGCGCTCTAGGCCAATAAATATTAATCGTTTAATTATTTAAATTAGCAAATTTTGTCAGTTATCATGACCTTTACGTGACCTTGGATACCAAGAAAGGATCAAAATAAGATATTTTCTTCTCTTTCCCCAATTCTTTTTTAAAGAACTTCTCTACTATTGAAACAAATTTATTTACATTGCACATTTTATTTTTGAAACGAAGCTTTTCGAAATCATTATTCTTTCTATAAACAAATGAGGAAAAATATTTTATAATTTTCATTCCACTAATTTTAATTGCTATAATTTAAAAAGTTTTAAATTATTCAGTATTTTTTTACATAATTTGGTCTTTTTTATATTTCTTTTATTGTAAAAAAATGTGTTTCGTCTATTAGGCCCAAACTACATAGGCAATAAATAATTTATTCATATTTTACCTTAACTGAGGTTGATGGGTTTTACTACTCTAAATTGTGCCGAGATTTATATAAATATTAACAAAATATATAAAAAAATATATATTTACAACTCTGATAATACGAAGGCGAAAAATGTGTGTATCTATCAAAATATTGTTTTGGCTTTGGAATTGCAAGCTGTCTACAACAACGCTGAAGTTTCATAGTTTTTATACTATAAAGTGGTTTCTACGTTTAACTTTAGTTTCAAAAAAAGTTATTTTATCAGTAAATTCTAAATTATAAATGGATTTAAATTATTGTAGGTTAGAGCTTCATTTATATTACGAAGCTTATATAATCCGATAGTTTTTGCCATAGGGACTACTTATTTTTTAGTAAAAGAAAAGATTACGCTGTGATCCTAGTTTGAAATATTTGTAATGGCTAAAAAAGCAGCTTAGTTTGTTGGATTTAATTCTTTTTTAGTGAATGATTGAATTATTAGCGAAAAAAGTCCTAAACACAGGCATTTAGAAGAGCAACTACGATTTAAAGAAAATCTAAATTCTTTAAATTTGCATTATAATATTGAAGCCAAAAGCTGCTATAATTATTAAAAAAAATATTGTTCTTTATAATATGTTAAACGCAAAATTATAAGATTGAAATATATATATACATAGATTCGCAAATATTATAGAAACCGGGGAAAAAAGAAATTTTGAGTTATTTTCCAAAAATTAGTATATAAATGGCGTATGTGTTCTAGTGAAACAATTCAATTCATCCTTTTGGAGTTGGTATGAATTTTAAAAGCACCGTGTATCACAGTGCTGATAAAACTGAAATGAATAAGAATTAAGAATCGAATATTTAAAACGCGCATTATTTGGGTTTTCATTGTTGAAAGCCAAAGTGAGAGCGTCATGTTGTATAAATTATTGTAAATACAATCACCGTAACAAAGATGTATATAAAAATTTTGGTGTGCCATCCAAAACAATGAAAAACAAATTAGCATCAAAACCTCGGCTGATAAAAAAATAAAGTACTTCCATTTTTAGAAATTATTTATCATTTTAACTTTTAAGCTGTGGCTTAATTCCCCTGGGATTTGCCTTTATTAGTTTCACAGTATTACTGTGTAGGCGATACTGCTGCCACCATTCTTACATTACTCTCAAAGCGTTTAGGGTAAATTGTTTAAATGATAATTTATTGAAGCAGTTGGTTATTTCCTCATTTAGTGATTTTTGGGGATTTTCAAACTGAAATTGCTTTAAGGGAGTATGCACTGAATCCAAAAAATCGCGTGCTAACACTCCCTAGCTTCTATTAAACCTGATGGCAGAGATGCGAAATTCGTGGATTCACTATAATTATGAAGGTTAAGAAACACTAAAATCTCCAAATATCCAACATTGAAATCGTCAACGAAGAGATCTACAATCCATGGCTTGGTTGACTGGCAGCGAGTTGGCTATAGAAAGGAAAATTATCATGCCGTCAATGTCACTATCAATTTTGGAGCCCAGACATGGTACATTGGAAGCATATCATCAAATTATGATAACCTACTCTCGTTGTCTTAATTTTGGGCAGTCGTTAAAATTATATTTCAATCGAAAGGTGATATAGTGCCCTCTCTCTGTCTCTGTGTCAATTTTGGGCAATAGGGATCCAGAAATTAGACATTAGCTGTCTCTCGCGCAGTCAGGGATAGAATAAAAATAAATCAATATATAGAGAATATCAGTATCATATTTTGGTTATTTGACAGTTTAATTATCTTAGATAATAATAATATATTGAAAGACGGTGGGAAATTTTAATTAAATGACTTTATTGGAGAGTGTTTTCCATCTATTAACGGGAAAGGAGGCTAAAATATACTTTTAGGAGGGAATTCAAATGTCCCGCCTTAAATTTTATGTTTCCCGCCAAGAATAAGACCAGAGAGTGTAAAGTCGAAGCGACTTTACACTCTCTGATAAGACTGACTAATCTCACTCTTTGGGGAAGAGTGAAGATTTTTATACAGTACCACTCTCACTGAAAATGTATGTGATTTTGCCATAGAGATAGAAAAGAAATAGAGGGAAGATTACCGCGTTAAGGCACCTCTGTTTTTGACCGGGAAAATTCATCCCCCCTCACGCATGTATGAGAGCGGAGATGGGCAGAATTTGCAACGCCATCTATCCTTCCTTTGTTTCATCAAATGAGAGTTGATTTTCAAAAAGGCATAATGTATTTCATTTCACCGCGTATCGATGGCGCCACGTAATCTGCCCATCTAATGGCTTCCTACATTGGCGAAAAGAGGGTCGGCACTCGCGGTCAACTTCACCAGACACAATAGTGCCTCTATTTCTTTTCTATCTCTATGGATTTTGCCAATGTCTGATGAAAAGTTCCTTTATTTCAACAAGCATTATATAAACAGTTCTTGCAGGTCCTAGCTCTTAGAAATATTACTTCTTGGCGATTTCCTTGAAGGCTGTTTTATTTAAGCGCCTATTTCCCTGAATAGAAAACGTCTGATTTAGTCGTAAGGTCTAGCTTAATTTTAGTAAATGTGTTTATACGACTCAGTTATAAACTTAAGGCCACACGAGGTCTAGCATATTTGATAGAAAGTGACGTGATATTCAGGCATAATTTAATATCACGACCTTTATGGACAGACATATATTATTAGGAAACTATATTGATATTATCTATTTTCCAAAGGTATACCACTTTTATGGGCTGACAGAGTTCATGGGCGGATAACACATTTTTATTTTAAGGGGGAAGAGTACTGAGGGCAATTGAAAAATTAGACTTTCTAATTCGAGTCAAACTTCTATGGATTTTTAGGAATTCTTTCAAAATGAATTTTTCTGTATAGATCAATCTGTCCTCTAGCGCTTAAAATAATTTTGGTAATTTTAACTTTATTGTTAATTTGGTATAATTAATTTAGAAATGTGTTCTTAGTTCGAGTAGAACTTAAAAACAAATCGAGGTAGGGAACCTGTTGTTATTGCATTTGATAGAGCTTCAAAACTTTCAGTGTTTAAAATATTTTTGATGTAGACCAAAAAATTAATGGAGCTGTTAAACTTAATTTTCCTTAAATTTTAAGTACCCGGGAGATGGCGTTGGGTATACCTTTTAAGTTGAAAATGATATTTTGGTAAAATAGAAGGTTTCTTGGTAATATGCAGAAGGTCTCTCAGAGTTGAGGCCCCTACTTTTCGATGGTGGTGAAGGATGTGTCGAAAGAGGGAAGGGAACGTGGTTGGACGTCTTTTGGAATCGCCTCTGACAGGGGCGAACCATGGACGAGAGGACTGACCCCTTCACTTTTGGCCAGTGTGTCAGAATTATAGCCCGGTGTACCTGGTAAGATTAAAACCACACCACCGGAGGTCTATCATCATAGTGCCTACGCCAGCGTCTACAAGCCCGGACAGGTGGTCGCATCTTCGACGCAAGCCACTCAACCCAGCAGAAGGTGCAGCAATGGGATGACTAATCCCCACTTCGCACACAGCAGTGGGATTAAGAGCGGATGCGCTAGCAACTCCAACCGACACCCCACCTAAAGGGGAACGACGGGCACACAGTGGTCCACATAACCCGGCACAGCTGGCACCAGAGATCCCAGTGTGCCCCAAAAGACCAGGAAAAAGGACCACCGTGCCCTCATACGGAGGCCCGCCGCCCCACAGCAGGTTACCCAATCTGCCGAGGCGGCCAGTTTGCACGGACCCTCTCCGTTAGCCTGAGCCGAAGCTCAGTTTCCAACCCAAAACTGACCGAAGTTGGAGGGGGAGATAGGACCATTTGATCAGAGCTAACATATCCCAGTGTGCCACCGCCCTTATGGGTTACAAGAGCCGGACCCCAACTCCCCGGTTAAGCCACCAGTTATTGCACACTTCTACCCATTTAGGGCCCGGTTGTGTGTTATGTAAAAGGAGCAGTGATTGAGTTATTTTACAGGGTGATTGCTACAGCGCTCATTTCGGCTAAATTTAACTTTACTGAGGTTGTTATTAAGCGCTTATTAATTTCATGTACAGGGTGATTTAAATGTTATTCATAAATAATGAACAGAGTGATTAATAATGCGCAATTGTAAGCATTCGCAAGTACCATTTCGCGTATTCAACACTCTAACAAGTATCATTTCGTGTCTCCAACAGTAAAAGTACCATTCCGTTTCCTTATCACCCGTATATCGCTCTTGTATGCTTTCCAAAATTAGAAGCACTATCGTAGCATCCATGGGGAAAAATACTTTGATTTGGCCTTCGTCTCGTACAAGTTGCTTGTTTCCAGTATTTATCACCCTGTTTAACAGGGTCGATTAAACTAGATTCTTTGAAATAATGGAACTTGACATAAATATAATCACTGTAGGATTTAGCACACCTCTGCTAGTTCAATAATGAACTTTAGACATTTGCTATTTATAGTAGTTCTTTCACTTCTTAGCTTTGGCTATGGACGCCATTTTGTGCGGTTTTTTTCCTCTATGGCAAAAATAATGGATGACGTCGTATCACGTGAGACTGAAATCACTGTATTGAGTTTATCGCTTCACCGTTAAAAAAAAATGAATAATAAAGGGAAACAATTGGGTTCAAGGCAGAATACCAAACTACACATTACTCGCTATTTCGTTGTTTTGGCGCCCGGTTTGTGGGCCTAAAAACTCTGAAACAAAGCATTTTAAAACATTTTTACTCATAAGGACGCAAAGAATATTTATGGCTTACTCTTAGTCTGCACGTCGTTTTAGTCTGCATGCGGTTATTCCCAAACGCGTTACTGTGAACGGCGGTGGCGGCGTCGGCTACGGGAGTGTTACTCTAGCATATACTAGGCTCGTGTAAAACTTAAAAGGAACAATCGTGACAGAATAACTCTTAGGAGGACCTTAATGAGTCAGTGTGCAATAACTGGTGGCTTTACCGGGGAGTCGGGGTCCGGTTCTTGTAACCCATAAGGGCGGTGGCGCACTGGGAGATGTTAGCTCTGATCAAATGGTCTTATCTCCCCCTCCGACTTCGGTCAGGTATGGGCTGGTAAGGGTTTCGGCTAAGGCTAACGGAGAGGGTCCAGGCAAACTGGCCGCCTCGGCGGATTGGGTAGCCTGCTGTGGGGCGGCGGGTCTCCGTATGAGGCGCAATGGTCCTGTTTCCCGGCCTTTTGGGGCACACTGGGATCTCTGGTGCCAGCTGTGCCGGGTTATGTGGACCACTGTGTGCCCGTCGTTCCCCTTTAGGAGCTCTTGCTGATTCAGCAATGCTGAAGGATATAGCTCTCTACCTACGTAGGTAGGGTGTCGGCTATAGCATCCGCTCTTATTCCCACTGATGTACGCGAAGTGGAAGCTGGTCAATCCATTGCTGCGCCTTTTGTCGAGCCTATTTTCGGGATGAGTGGCTTGCGTCGAGCCTGCGACCATCAGTAGTAGGGTACTACTGCCCGTGCTGGATTTGTCACCTGGGCTTATGGTCGCTGGCGTAGGGCATTCTGATGAAACCACCGGTGTAATAATCAATAATAATCAGATAGAGGTAAGCCTGGTTTTCACTTGGCGGTTTTTGGGCGAAAAAGCCCGGCGTCGACGGAAAATGGGCAAAAATTTCCGTCGACGCCGATTTTCATTTCTATTTTTTTCGCTCAGTTGGGCGATTTCGCTCTTTTTCAACCAATCAAAAACCATATTCGAAAGGTGACTGTGACGTCAGGGAGGATGGTTTATTTCCCGCTTCTTGCATCCGGAACTCGGCCACGTGCTTTTCTGTGAATTTTGGAACGTGTTTTTTTCTTGATACCCTTGTTGCCTTCTTTTTCCAGCATGTTTCTTTCACACAAACCGATCTTTCATAACTCATATTTCTTTGAACACGATAGATCATGTAAAATAACATTAAATTTAAAATGCTTACATGAGCTTTAATCAATAGTTCACTATTATGATCAGATAAATCATCCATTTTTAGGCCTAGGCTTAAATCTCCACTATCAGACGAAAACCGACGAACTCGCTGCCAGAAAGAAATCGCTTTATTTCCGCCCTAAAAAAACGCCAAGTGAAAATGCTAAAACGCCGACAGTGAGCGAAACGTCGAAAACCATATCGTCGACGTCAAACTTTCTGTCAGTGATTTTCCGCCAAGTGAAAACCAGGCTGTAGGCTCTTGATTCGCTTGGAGCACCGATTTATACATTTCTGACCACATACCATTCTCAGGACCTAAAAGGCGGGGCATAAAAGTACCCCTCGCGTTGTTTCGCTCGTTTGTAAATTTCGCAATAACTTTAATTATGGTTATTTTTAACAATATATTTTATATGGGCTATAAAATTAAGGTTAAAGTCCCCTAACGAGGAGACGACCCGAGGTGTTACACACCGATTTTGTTCAAACTCGGGGGATTGGTAGACTTTCATGTAAAGACCTTTTCACACGAGCCAACTTTTCAAATCAAAATGCTGAGTCAGCAAAAATGGATCAGTGATCCATTTTTTTTCGCAAACTATTTTGGTGGATCAACTCATCGAACTTTTATTCACACGAACCAACTAGTTGACTCAACTCAAGTTGACTCATCTTGTTGGGTCAAAAAGTGGGCTCGTGTGAAAAGGGCTTTAACTTGAAAAATCCTAAAGGGATTTTATTCAATGGGCAACGGTTTTGCCATGGCAACGAAAAATGTTTTTGACAACATAAAATGGAAATTTTCCCATTGAAAATAACATGGGATTTTGACCTATTCCAAAAAAAAATTAAAAATTGATCACATTTTGATCAATTTGAACCAACTGGGTGAAAATGAACCGATATGGCTAGAATTTTAAAAATGTGAGAAAAATAAAAAAAAGTACAAACATTGACAAACATATTTCCAAATTGTTTGAAATAATTTTTTTTCAAAATTGAAAAAAATATATAAAATTGAAAAAATATTGATCAAAAACAGTAGTTCGATCAAAAATCATAGGAATTGACGGAAATTTTTAAGTTGTGTAAAATTTGATTAATGTATAGATAAATTGCGATTTTTTGAAAAACAAAGTATTTATTTTGGTCACTTATTTTGGACCAAAATGGCAAAATAATAGATCTAAATTAGCCCAATTTTAAAGTTTTGTAAAAATTATATAAAAATAAACTAAATTCGACCAACTATCTCAATATTGTTTTAAATATTTTTTTCAAAATTTAAAAATGTTAATAACACTAATTTTTTTTTAACAAAATCAATAGTTTCGATCAAAACGATCAAAATTGATAGGAATTGATGGAAATTTATTTATATAGATAAATTGCTTTTTTTAAATAATTTTCCAAAACTTTTAATATAATCTATAATTTAAATTATTTCCTATTCACTCTTTTACGCGCTCTCCAAATCAGCCGTCATTGTCTTACAGACCCCCAAAACCGGTTTTAGGGGAATCATTTTAACGGTGGAGCTCAAGTCCTGTACGAAAATGGCGGCGCCTAAATAATTTTAACTGTTTCCCTTTAATTAATTTTATTTTTAACTATTTTAGATTATACTATTTTTTTAATGAAAATATTTACTTTCGTTAAATTATTTATTAATTAAAATTAAATTTAATTTATTAATAATATAAATTAATTTTAATTTAATTTAAAGGGAATATAACCCCAGGTATTTGGTGTGGAACACCAACGTTTGCAGTTCTGGCCGCTCTTGCCTTTGCCTTTAAAAATATTTGGCGCCACTGTACAGGGAAGTTTGAAAAATTGAAGGGGTCTTCCACAAAGATTGCTTTGCGGGTTATATTCCCTTTAATTAATAATTATATTTTATTATAAATTTTAATAATTATTTTACTAATAATTTTAATTTATTTTAAATAGATTACTATTTTACTAATAATTTTAATTTTAATTTAATTTATATTATTTTCCATAATTTAAAATCAGTTTATCATAAATTTTAAAAATTAATAATTATTTTAAATGAAATAAATTATTATACTACGTAATTATTACACTAAAATTATTATACTACCTAATTTATTTAATATTCTAATTAAAATTAGTTTACTACGTAATTTACTAATTATTACATTAAAAAGATGTAAATCGAAATTACAAAGTAATTTCTACCAAAAACAAAATTAAATATTTTTAGTATTATCTATAGTTTTATTTTATTTTACGTGTTTCTACTACTACTGTTAAATATTAAATCATACCAACTAATTCTTCCTCTAGAAATGTGTATTCCATTAAAATGTTACACAGGTTCTTGAATAACTCCTTCGCAAAAAGTTTTTCACAATCATTAAAAGTTAAACTTTTACTCTATAATGGAATTTCTAATTCCACAAATTGCTTTAAACATTGCACAACATTTAACGGATCAATATCCATCGTGGATTACTGGTAGCCAAGATTTTAGCATACGCGGCATTTTTCCTGCTGTTTTTTAGGTATTATCGTATACATGAAGAAACCAATATTGACGGTAAAATATACTAACTGAACAAAATTTATTTCGCTATAGTTAACATTTATTTTAAAAACCAAACATTATTATACCTTATGTTTAAAAAAAATACCGTTTCGTTAAATAAATAAATAAATAAATATAAATAATTTTTAATGAATTTCATTTATTTATTATTTAAGTAAATAATATTTTTGAACTTTTAGAACCAAAACAAATACGGATATAGATTGGAAACTAATGCGGTTTTTGATCGAAATTACTGATTTTTTTAATTTTTAATACTTTTTTTTACAAAATTTAAATATTTTGCTAATTTTGATCTATTATTTTCCAAATTTGGAAAATAATTTTAAAAAAAGGCAATTTATATATATAAATAAATGTCCATAAATGTTGATCGTTTTGCATCGAAACTATTGATTTTGATAATATTTTTAGGGTTATTAACATTTTTCAATTTTGAAAAAAAACATTTCAAAGAGTTTTGAGATAGTTGGTCGAATTTAGTTTATTTATATATAATTTTTACAAACCTTTAAAATTGAGCTAATTTAGATCTATTCAGTGGCGTCACCAGGATTTCAAAACTGGTGGCGCTTAAGCCATTATCACTGGTCAGAGGCGTCATATAGTGAGTGATATGGGGGGGGGGAGCTCCCAAAAAGGTTTTTAAAGTTGAAATATTGAGGCCGACTATGAAAAATTAAATTTTTGATGCCCATTTATAAGTTCGAAGAAACTTTTCGACAAGTGAATTGGAAAAATTTGGAATTTTAGGTGGCGCTTCAGAAATTTGACAGGTGGCTCAAGCGCCGCCTAAAACACCCTAGCGACGCCACTGGATCTATTATTTTCCAATTTTGGTCAAGTTTGATCAAATTGACCAAAATAAATACTTTGTTTTTCAAAAAATCGCAATTTATCTATAAATTAATCAAATTTTACACAACTCATAAATTTCCGTCAATTCCTATGATTTTTGATCGAAACTACTGTTTTTGATCAATATTTTAATCAATTTTTAAATATTTTTGTCAATGTTTGTATTTTTTTCTCACATTTTTAAAATTTTAGCCATATCGGTTCATTTTCACCCTTTTGGTTCAAATTGACAAAATGTGATCAATTTTGATTTTTTTCGTCAATTTTTATAAATTTTTTATAATTTGGGTATTTTAATTTTTTTCAATTTTTAAAATCGGTCAAAATCCCATGTTATTTTCAATGGGAAAATTTCCATTTTATGTTGTCAAAAACATTTTTCGTTGCCATGGCAAAACCGTTGCCCATTGAATAAAATCACTTTAGGATTTTTCAAGTTACATGAAGGTCTACCAATCCACCGAGTTTGAACAAAATCGGTGTGTAACACCTCGGGTCGTCTCCTTGTAAGTAAAGTGTAAGTTGTCTAATTATAAAACTTTACAAAGTTTCTCTGACGAAGTTATGGTTTCGCTATTTTGAATTTTAGCTTCCTTTGCCATAAATAGATGGCACCACGCTCTCCAATAAAGTAGTTTTTTTGAAGAATCGAATAGAATCATTGCGATCTCTAATAACAAGGGTTTTATTATCATACAAGTAAAGTGGAAATGATAGAGTCGGAAGTTGCTTTAACTTTACTTGATTTAAGAGATTATTTGAATAAATTGATCTATTTAATCAATAATTCGAAATTTAGAAATAGTAATTCATTCTTCGCTAATGTTATTTCGTTTCTTTTAAACATTTTACCCATCGCGGCTTATATTTTCGTCTTGCAAAACCTCAATTCTATATCAATAGTTGAATCCCGCCCTCGTCCATATTGTGGAAAGTTTTAAACCAATGAAACACGCCCAAAAAATAGATTTGTGTCACAAGGACGGCCCACATCTGTTCTCGGATTCTGTTTTTAGTGCATAAACCGCTCGGCATAAACAACTAAAGATTAAGAGCGCTTCGCCATCAGAGATAAGCATATCAAAACGACGTATTGTTAATAATTCCTTTGTTTTCATTGTCTGCTTTACCTCACCGGTCCGATCATAGATATAAGAAATGTATATAAAGGACAATCAGGTGCGGCTCAAGGGCCGGGCCACCCGGGAAACTGCCCAGGGCGCCGGTTTGAGAGGGGCGCCGAAATTGAGTTGTGCGCCTTTTTGGTTTACCAAGAATTGGATTTGTTTATAAAAATTTTAATGAAAGCATAACATGTCCAACATCGTCGATGAACGTTTTTTTGCGACTATATATTTTACAATATCAAATAAACCATAAAATTACGGTGCATATAGTTCTGACGGATGAAGCATTATCCTGGTATTTTCATTATAAACCAGGGTATAGAATATTAAGAAGAAAAAGTAGTTGGGCGATACTACAAGAATAGAAGTGTGTCAGAATTTTTAGCCCGGTGTACCTAGCAACAGGGGCAGTGGCGTAGCCAGTGGGGGGGGGGGGGGGGACATGCCCCCCCCCGAAACGTATGGTCGTACATACAAATATTTTTATTTTTTTACTTTTTTTCAATCCTGGCTACGCCACTGAACACCACCGGGGGCCTATCATCATAGTGCCCTACGCCAGCGTCCCCAAGCCCGGACAGGTGACAAATCCAGCATGGGTAGTAGTACCCTACTACTGATGGTCGCACCATTGACGCAAACCACTCAACCCAGCAAAATGTGCAGCAATGGGTGGACCAATTCTCACTTCGCACACAGCGGTGGGATTAAGAGTGGATGCTATAGCAACTCCAGCCGACACCCTACCTACGTAGTCATACCCTTTGGAGAGAGCTCCTAAAGTGGAAAGATGGGGACACAGCGGTCCACATAGCCCGGCATAGCTGGCACCGTAGATTCCGGTGTGCTCCAAAAAGCCGGGAAACAGGACCCCTGTGCCCTCATACGGAGGCCCGCCACCCCACAGCAGGCTACCGAATCCGCAGACGTGGCCAGTTTGCACGGACCCTCTCCGTTAGCCTGAGACGAAGCTCAGTTTCCAGCCCAAACCCGACCGAAGTCGGAGAAGGAGGACAGGCTGGGGAGAAAAACCAACATTGTGCGTCCAGGAAACGGCTTGGTGCGGAAAAGTGGCCCAGTCCAATCCGAAACTCAGCGCATTTTGAAATTTTGAAATCGGATAATAGCTTCAGTCTGTTCTTTGAGGGTGAAATCTCGAAATTTCACTAAAAAACACTAAAATTTAAGGTTTTGCAAATATGGGCTTAAAATCGATACCGATACTTTCCAAGGGTGACTTTACGATGAAAAGTCATCAGAGGGTACTTAGAGGTCCGTACCGAGTCGCCAAAGTCACCCCATGCCAATCCTCATGGAGGGGGAAATGGCTCAAAATTGCGTATTTTCGAGTAAAACGCTTAAATACTTGTGCAGCTCCTAGCTCACTGAGTTCCACTACTTCGAGTGACCCAGAGCCCACCACGTAGAGGTGGCTGCACATCGGGCTCCACCCACGCCCTACCCAACCAACCAACCATATGTAGAACGTGCTTATTTAAGTGTCAGATTCATTAATTTCACCCACAAAGTCTTTCTTAGTGTCAAATAATTTGACAGTCTTTCGAGAAAGAAGTGTGGCGCGTATCTGTCGGTCCCGAGCGTCGGGACCGATGCCTTGTCTGGACACCTCTGTTACCAGTCTAACAGTTCTTTCCACCGCTACTGTGTGACAAGGGAAAGATGTTAAGTCCCAGTCTGGTACCAAGCCATCGGCCATAGATAGCTTAGCGGTAAGTTCATCCTCTGTTATAGGATATAAAACTGGAGGTACGGTAAGTGAAACATCTGTCTGTTCCCAATCAATCATTTCTGTGTAATCATTAGCTCCAAAATTAATTTTTGGCACAATATTGTATCTAACAGTTGTCTGTTGCTTATGTTTTGCTTCCAGGATTTTGGTGAGTGCGTCTTGGTAAGCCTAGGGTCGGTTACCATTCCAAGAAGTATATTTTCTGGCATGGCAGAAAGCCGTTTCTCTGAATGGAAGTGTTTACCACATTTCGGTACTTCAGAGGAAGAAACCTTGACAATTTGATTGCTTGGAAGAGGTGCCGACTCACATCAGCGATAGACTTATCCCGTCTGATGTGGAACCACTGAGGTACGTATACTGTGAGTGAGTATTCAACTAATACTTGCAGTTTCTTTGTGGGTCTTTTTGTTGATATGTATAATCTCAGAATTCTATTTGGAGTTGTTGGCCAGCGAGCCATGTTGATGGGGCCTATCTTCCAGGAGGCCAGCTCAGGAGAGTACGCTCCGGACCGTATGGCATCTTATATCTCATAAAGATACCTTTGATCTGAGCTGAGATCAGTGGGCTCAATCTCAGGTAAGTCACTTGCAACTTGTTTAAACTTTACAACATCCAGGGTCTCACAAGTTGAAAGTTGTCCCCCTATTGGCCCTGAGTACTTGTTCGGACCAGAGGTAGGTCCGTCAATAAATACGAAAAGACTTCTGAACGGTAGCTCATTGAAATGTAATAGACAGACAACCCATTGCAAGGGACGATCAAGTCGTTCCTCTAGTAGACGAATAATTCCTCCCTTCCAGCCCGTATTCGTATTTGTACCATCACAGCCCACGACTACCACTGCATCGAAGCCTCCATTCAGTTCTGTTGTTACGTAATTATAAATAGAATCACACTCATCTTGGGCATGGCTCGATGGTGTGACGACATGGCCTACGTATTTAGAACCTGGTTCGGACACCAAAGATATGTGTTCCTCCTTAATAAATCCGGAGGCTGTCAATATTTCGTCTTTTCGACTATCAAAGTATAAGCCACGAATAGAATCCTCATAGCGTGATTCCTCCTTCAACTTGGAGCCTGTTTTAATTTTCTCGCGCCTTATCCTACTTTTATCTATGACTAGACACTCAGGTACTTTTTGAGAAATATCCGGGGAGATCATACCTGCTCGATTGGCAGCGAGGAGTACAGACGAGCTTAAATGTGCCGCAGCCCGTTGACTTATACCATATCTTTCAGCAACTACTGCTGCTTCAGATAAGTCAAGTCTGGCCTGCGATGATTTTCTCTGCACAAGTCTGCGTGGTATGTCGTGAAAATCGTCATCATTGGTAGAAGCATCAACCTTTACCTTAATTTCAGGAGAATGATTATCACCTTCACCTTCCTCAAAGAAGGAATCTAAATCTATATCCATATCAATCGTAGAGGAAGATCTGGAGGCCGATGCAGTAGGAACGCTTTCCCCACCTTCTCCCCGTTCAAGTCTGCCTCTTTTTGCATTACGTTCTGCTCTCTTATGTACTTTTTTTGTTTCAGAGACATCTACGCTGGCGATTCCCATGAGTCTTTTACCTCTTTGGTCAAGATAGAAGGCATGCTCTATGGCTGGAACCTTCTTTTCCTTGGGACAGGAGCACCTAGACAAGTCAACGCACTTACAAGCGGCTATGTTAAATAATTCAGAGAAGTACTCTTTGAAGGCGGCGATTTTCTCATCCTTATTACTTTGGGAAGTTGTTATACTCTTCAATAAATTTTTCAACGTAGTGTATTTTTTATGAAGATTTGTGAGACATTCCTTAATGCGCTGCTCTGAGGCCGTTGGGATAAAAGCAGATTCCCAAATAACTATTAGTTTGGAACGGACTTCGTCGGCAATGTCTCCGAACGAAGGCACCTTGTCTTTTTCTGAAAGACAGCCCTTTTGCCTTCGAACCTCCTGACAACATCGCAGAACGTCAGCCCTCGTTGGCAAAACGTTCGGACCAAAATCTTTTGGAGGACCAAATATAGGGCACTGCACAAAGTCTCTCTTTCGACATGCTGTGGCATAGAAACCAAAGAGGGGAGTGCGTGCAGGCAGAACCAGAATCTCTACCACCAAAAGAACCAACGACGAGACAATGAGAAGAAGAAACTATAACGACAACGTCGACTAGCACCTGCGAGTGAACGAACATTAGGCGTGAGCCGACAGTACGAGCCATTGACAGGTTCTGACAAGTCTCGACAACGCTCGACCAGAAGGAGGGGGAGGGGGAGGGGGAGGGGAGAAGTACACCGGTGACCGGGGGGGGGGATCCAGCTTCAGTGTAGAGGTGGCACAGATGCAGGTGTGCTCGTAGACAGACATGACCCAGGGACCGCACAAGTATTTAAGCGTTTTACTCGAAAATACGCAATTTTGAGCATTTCCCCCTCCATGAGGATTGGCATGGGGGGACTTTGGCGACTCGGTACGGACCTCTAAGTACCCTCTGATGACTTTTCATCGTAAAGTCACCCTTGGAAGGTATCGGTATCGATTTTAAGCCCATTTTTGCAAAACCTTAAATTTTAGTGTTTTTTAGTGAAATTTCGAGATTTCACCCTCAAAGAACAGACTGAAGATATTATCCGATTTCAAAATTTCAAAGTGCGCTGAGTTTCGGATTGGACTGGGCCACTTTTCCGCACCCAGGCGTTTCCTGGACGCACAATGTTGGTTTTTCGCCCCAGCGAGGTAGGACCATTTGATCAGAGCTAACATCTCCCAGTGCGCCACCACCCTTATGGGTTACAAGAGCCGGACCCCAACTCCCCGGTAAAGTCACCAGTTATTGCACACCCATTTAGGGCCACAAGAATAGAAGGAAGCCCAAAGTAATACAGTACTTCAATGTACTTGCTTGCTATTTCGTTGTCGTTTATCCAGCTTTATGATAAATAAACTAGCCAACTTCAAGAATTCTATTTGTTTCTCAGGCTATTATGAACCTGCATTTAATATTCTAAAATGCATTTAAATCGTTTTCGGTGGCTAGTTCTAAAGCAGTCTATCGGTACGCTTTCATCTGTCGTGTGTCCGTGGTTACAGTTAGTCTCTTCTATTTTACGCGCACGCGCAAAAAGCCATTTATTAGTTTCAGTTAAATAGATATTAATTAGAGTCACGTTGAATTGAATTAAGATGTCCGAGAAAAAGAAGCATTCTGGTTCTTTATATAAAAAAAGGAAATGAAGAGAAGTCATTGAAGCAGAAAAGCAAGCGACAGCTTTAAAAATGGTCATAAGTGTAGGCATATGTAACATAATTACTCATAAGTATGCCTCTGTATAACATTTACATTGAAAAAAATTCAATGAGACCTTGTTTCACGCGGAACATACATAAAGCGAACCCTAAAATGCAAAAATGCTTATAATCCTTGCGCTATTGAAAAGGTTACCATGGAAATGAAGTCATGTGATCGCGAGGCACGAACTAAACTTGACATGGGCAAAGCCAGAAACGCGCGAGGAATTCTCACTAACTTCCGTTTCCCATCAGTATTCAGTAAAGTTGATGACGCTTATTTCGTCACGGAATTGTAAGTGACGTAATTAACGTCATATCCCGTGAACAAAGTTTCATTAACGAAAATGCTTTTATGGCATACTTATGAGTTATTATGTTACATATGGTGTAGGCCTTAAAAAATCGCACAAAAAAGTGTTTTAATTAAGTTGTTAAAGCAATTAATGTAAGGAATAAAAGAATTAAGTTTACTAAGAACAACCCGTGAGTTAAAAATAAAAATATCCATTATTTTTATCTTTAACTTACGGGTTCTTCGTAAACTTAATTCTTTTATTTCACATATATTAATCGTGATACTATTCAGTATGAACATTATTATTAAAGAACTTAAGGTATACTAGCCTTGCCACCTTACCTAGTGTTTCAAACTCCATGTAAAATGACCATGTACCAGAAAGAAGGTATTAAATATGTTTACACAACGTATTTAGTAAGTGATTATAGAGATTATTTATTGTTATGAAAACGGTAAATTCAGAACATGGACATGGTAATGTTTTTACTGGGGGGGGGGGGGGGTAGTTTTATTTAGTCTCAAAATAAGAGGGGCGCCAAAAATCCCCCTTGCCCGGGTGAGAAAAATGTCTTGAGCCGGCCCTGAAAGGTCCAGTAGCCCCGCCAGGATTTTTTCGCGAGTAGGCACTGCGTGATTAAGAGGCCCCCATAAAAACTCCTTTGTAATTTTTGTTGTTCTTTAACTAGCCAAATAGTATATAATTATTTAAAAATTTTATTATTATTAAATTAATAAAAATGTTATCATTATTAAATTAATAAAAATGTTATTATTATTAAATTAATAAAAATTTTATCATTATTAAATTAATAAAAATGTTATTATTATTAAATTAATAAAAGTTTTATTATTATTAAATTAATAAATTTTTTATTATTAAGTATATTATTTACAAATAAATATTACCAACTTTACTTTTAATCGAAGAATTCCACCCTACGATTACCTCTTTACCCAAATTCATCAACTACTTATTTAGGCTTGTCTCCCCCATTATTAAGGGGGAAGACTACAGTGGCCATTGTCTAGTTTCGCGCTATTTCAAGCTGAACTGTTTTATTGTTGTGTTTTAACTTATTAAATTAATATTGATGTGTAAAACAGCCTCTTGTTTAGTGCTTAAAATAATTTTGACAATTTTAAATTTCAAAGTAATCTAATTATTACGTTTTATTCGGACCCCCGGAGCTAAACACGTTGGGCAAGCGCCCAAACTACCCTATAGTAGTTTCTCACTAAACTTGCTTTTAAATCATGACATTTTTTTAAAAATATCTAATATTGCAATAAAGTTTCCCCTATTCCCAATATTGTCGGCGGATGTGTAAGTGTTCCCCTGAAGTGCTAAATCTTGTTGGGCACATAAAATAATCACTTCCACGTGTGTAGATAGGACCTCTCTGTTTCTAATAACGTCTAGTCTATGGTGGTCGTTAACCTGGCAAACTATTGATATTGATCAACGGGATTTGGATTCCATGTAGTCTAAGTACATTTTGTAGGCTAGTTGGTGAGAAGATTTGTGGGAAGTGAAGTGTTCTTCGAATTGTGTCCCCATGTTTTTCCAATCCGAAAATCCCTTTAGAAATGCAGTGTTTCTACTGCCTAAAAAATGACGGCAACAAAAACAATACACTGCATCCTTTGCAACTGAATATTCAATCATTTGATATTTGTCATACCAAGAAGAATTGAAACCTCGATTTTTACCGAAAATTAATCTTTTCGGAAAAGGATTTAGTTTAGGCTGAACTGGAAGACAATCTTTATCTAGACTAATATCCAAGTTATTCAACGCGTGTAAGCCCATTTATTTTGAATTGGACACGTTGTTTGATGTATTTTGTGCATGGTTAGAGTTGGGGTTTGCAATTACTTCTGCAATTTCTCCTTCATGAGTCAGTTCCATTTCCATATCAGTACTGACGTTTGGAAGAACTTCAGCAGTATTACTAAAACAGTGACTGTTATCAGTCTCCAAGGATTCTAAACCCTTTCTTTGACTAGGTTTTTCTCAGAACTATAGTTATGGCTTTGCGCCGACGATTTAAAAAAACGTGCCATTGCACCTTTCTGACTACTAACGAAACTATCTTCCCTTTTCAATTTTTCTCATTTTTGGGACCCAGATAAAAATTTTCTGGTACTCATATTTGAAAATGCTACTATTATATACTAATAGCGAAATAACCTTAAAAAGGTTAAAGAAAATAAAGCTTAGTTAAAGCTATGTAGTCTTCAAACAGACTTTTTAATAATACCAGCTATATCAAAGCCCTGAAAAAAGCGGTTTGAATATTTATTCTAGAATAGCTAATTAGCCTTGAAAAAGGCTTTTTGAATAATTTAGCTAGAATAGCTAATTAGCCTTGAAAAAGGCTTTTTGAATAATTTAGCTAGAATAGCTAATTAGCCTTGAAAAAGGCTTTTTGAATAATTTAGCTAGAATAGCTAATTAGCCTTGAAAAGGGCTTTTTGAATAATTTAGCTAGAATAGCTAATTAGCCTTGAAAAAGGCTGTTTAAAAATTAGCTTAAAACAGCTAAATAGCCTTTAAAAAGGCTGTATTGGCAAAGTTAGTCTCGGAAGAGACTTAGAAAAAATTTGACTGGGAGAGAATCGAAATTTGAGAACTACCTGTTTGTTCAGGAGCAGAAAACGAAATGAAGAAACGCGCGTTATCTGGGACAAGTCCGACCACCGAAGCTCTAGGTCCTTTCTCTACGATCAGTGGTCACTGATATCACGTGATTTCGCAAAAGGGACAAGGAGTAAAAAAGAAAAAACCCTAATCCCCAGGACGCTCTCTATTCAAAGTAGTGACTGGTACGATGCTTTACGCTTCGACTTCAGCTCCGCGGGGATTTCCCTTCGTTTAAGCGTTGCAACGGTTTAAGTCGTATTAAAGAAATCCAGTTTCTCACTTTATGCCCCCTTTTGTAGAATTCCTAGAAACTAAGCATATGTTTATTGTGTTGGTTCGGAGCTAAGTTATCACTGAGGCGAACAGGTGGTTTTTTTTTGCTACTTTCCTTGCACGACGGACTTTCCCATCCCGGGCCAGTCTTTTGTCATATACTCTATATCAATGTTAACAGAGTACACTACCAAAAGCAGAAACCACAGAGTTCGCTGCCTTTGGTTGTGTACTCAAGTAATATGGATTTCGAGTATAGGTGGTTCAAAAGAGAACGTTTTGTTAGGGCCATTTAGGACTCTTGGAAATTGGAATTGAATGGGAGTTCTTTTTTTAGGAGGCTAGATGACCAATTTTTAAAAATAAATAAAATTTAAAAATCACATTTGGAGGCCCCAGAGGCCATTTTTTTAAACTTTTAGAGGCCCCTAAAATAGGCCTAAATTTTTGAACATAGGCACGTGCCTACTTGTGCCTACTGCTGGCGGGGGCACTGTAAAGGTCTAGATAAATTTCGGGGAGTCTAAGCCTAACATAAAATACGGAATTGACACCTAGCAGACACCGAGGAAGGCACGTGACCAAGAGTGCGAGCCAGGCTTGGAAATAAGCGGTGGTCACTGGGTCAAAGACCAGTTTATTAATTTCTTGGACCAGTTTTTTTATTCAAAAGCTAGGAGTTCACTGGTCCAGTGTCCAGTTTAGTAATTCAAAAGTATCTACCGTACTATTAACCAACTGGTCTACGTGACCACTTAAATAATTCATGAGTTGGGAGTCACTGTTTTTATTTTTATTTTTCACACGCGGCGCGTTCCAGTTATACGAGACCTAAGCTTAAAGTGCGAGATTTCTAAAGTTAAATAGAATGGAAGTCATGGCGCATGGGCGCGTGCGTGAAAATTCGCAGGTGAAATCGCTTGCGAACCGTATGTGTGTTTGGGCCTTTAACTTCCATTCTATTTAAGTCACGCGACGCGACGCGATTTGCTAGCGAAATTTCGCGCGCGAAGGCTATGTGTGCATCCACCTTTAGGATCATAGATAAAAGCGCGCGCTGCTGAAGACGCGAAAGATGTTTTTATTTTTATTTTTCACACGCGGCGCGTTCCAGTTATACGAGACCTAAGCTTAAAGTGCGAGATTTCTAAAGTTAGGATCATAGATATAGGAAACGTATATAAAATAATAAAGGTCTAGATAAAATATTTCAAAGGGAGTGAATACGCGTAATTTCTGCAGGCTATCCTTATAAGGCGCTCGATCTATCGGTAAGAAAGCTCGTGCTATCGTTGCGAGAGCCATTGTCTCCTGCTTAAAAATTATACTAAAAGTCACCAACAGATGGTGTCTAAAGACTACGGCCTGCGGAAAGGTCAAGCACTTAGTACTAAAATCATTGAATTGGGAATAATACTGCTAGAATTACAATTACGATTTCGGTTGCCATGGTTACGCGGGACCTATTCTGAGAAGACTGTAGGAAATTCATCTTTATAATTAGGCGGTAGCGCCATCTATATTTTGTAAAGTTATATGATTCGCGCAAAAATTCAATTGCAATATAGTTGCCACCACTAGAGACAGATGCCGCCACGGTTGAACGATATAGTTGAAAAAGTCTCCATATTGAACGAAATTGGTCCCGCGCCAGCCAGATTTAGTTGTACCTCTATTTATTCCCAACTCAATGACTAAAATGCTAAGAGAGCTCGTGCTCTTGGTCACGTGCCTTCCTCGGTGTCTGCTAGGTGTCAATTCCGTATTTTATGTTAGGCTTAGACGCCCCGAAATTTATCTAGACCTTTATATACATTTCTTATATCTATGGTTAGGATAGTTCGCAATTCGATCCCTAAGGTGCTGCTGGCGCTGGCGATACACCTTATGATGGCGGCGAAAATTCAAACCCAAATACTTGGAGCTATTTGGCGTTTCAACTTTTTAGGCCAAAAACTATTTTTTTCTAGACAAAATAAGGAACGTGTAAATATATTGAACGTGTTTTTGATCTTTTGATACGCAAATAAGGCGATATTTGGAAAAGTTTGGCCGTTCCCCTTTAACTTGTAGATATCTAACTTCCAATTATTTTCATCCTTAAACCATTATATCCGTTGTTTACTTAGGAATGCGAAGAACCGTAGAGGCATAGCCGTCTGTAATACAGGCGCGTGTGATTTTTCAAACGTTTTAATTCATAAAGCTAAGGCTTATTTGTTTACTTTCTATGATAACGTTACGCGTGTAATGCAATTGCAATTAAATAATTGTCTGCTTTTATTTAGTTACACCATGGTTAATTATTGTTTCATCAAAAATTGCTTGTCGACTAAAAAGCAAACGGACGCTGCTTTAACTAAAGTTAGTTTCACAAATTTCCTCAAAATGAAAAACTTCGACGGAAATGGGAACCGACAACTTTAGAGGAGATTCCTAATGACAATGAAAATAAACCACTTACCTTGAACTTAGACGAACCTCAGCGTATTTGTAGTAAGCATTTCCTAGTAAAAATTTTGTACAAACATGCGCTGTGATATATTGTGATAATACTCACTCTATTCACTTGTTTAATATTTTTAAAATCAAATATATTAACTGATGAAATATTTTGTGATATTTTTACAATAAAAAATGTTTTAAATGATAAAGTACTTGGTTATATTTTCATAATTACAATGATATTTTAAGGCTTAGGGTGAAACAAAATGTTAACTTTGAAAATTGACGGCTTTTAAAATTCATTTTGCGCGTGAAAATACTTCTACATGTTATGGTCAAAAAAGCACGCAAAGAAGGCTGTCTTCCCAAGACATGTACCGGTAGTGTCGCGCGCTAAAACGTCATTTCAAAATCCGTCAATTCCCGCTTCTTATAATGTTCCCCATATTACCGAACTGAGTTTAATCTGTGCAGTATTCCTCTCTTAGTATGTAATCCGAATTAGAACAAGATAAAGAAAACCGATACGGAAGCGCCTTTCGAAATATTGATTATAGGACTTTTAGTTTGTTCGACTAGATATCGATAGCCCGGATAGCTAGGCGACATTTGGGTGCTGAATATATTTGGACGCCGGAGACATTTGGACTCAGAGGACATTTGAACGCCGGGGTTATTTGTAGGCCAAGGGCATTTGGATGCCGGAGATATTTGGACGGTGGAGATATTTGGACTCCGAGGACATTTGAACGCCGGGGTTATTTGTAGGCCAAGGGCATTTGGATGCCGGAGATATTTGGACGGTGGAGATATTTGGACGCCGAGGACATTTGAACGCCGGGGTTATTTGTAGGCCAAGGGCATTTGGATGCCGGAGATATTTGGACGGTGGAGACATTTGGACTCCGAGGACATTTGAACGCCGGGGTTATTTGTAGGCCAAGGGCATTTGGATGCCGGAGATATTTGGACGGTGGAGATATTTGGACGCCGAGGACATTTGAACGCCGGGGTTATTTGTAGGCCAAGGGCATTTGGATGCCGGAGATATTTGGACGGTGGAGACATTTGGACTCCGAGGACATTTGAACGCCGGGGTTATTTGTAGGCCAAGGGAATTTGGAGGCCGGAGATATTTGGACGGTGGAGATATTTGGACGCCGAGGACATTTGAACGCCGGGGTTATTTGTAGGCCAAGGGCATTTGGATGCCGGAGATATTTGGACGGTGGAGACATTTGGACTCCGAGGACATTTGAACGCCGGGGTTATTTGTAGGCCAAGGGCATTTGGATGCCGGAGATATTTGGACGGTGGAGATATTTGAACTCCGAGGACATTTGAACGCCGGGGTTATTTGTAGGCCAAGGGCATTTGGATGCCGGAGATATATGGACGGTGGAGATATTTGAACTCCGAGGACATTTGAACGCCGGGGTTATTTGTAGGCCAAGGGCATTTGGATGCCGGAGATATATGGACGGTGGAGACATTTGAACGCCGGGGTTATTTGTAGGCCAAGGGCATTTGGATGCCGGAGATATTTGGACGGGTGAGATATTTGGACTCCGAGGACATTTGAACGCCGGGGTTATTTGTAGGCCAAGGGCATTTGGATGCCGGAGATATTTGGACGGTGGAGATATTTGGACGCCGGCGATATATGATCGCCGGAGATATTTGGACGCCGGAGACAGGGCCGGCGGATCATGTTAATCTCGGGTGGGTATTCAGAAGAAGGGGGGGGGGATTTATTGGGTTATCCTACATAAAAAGATAGGCCTATATAAAACTAATTAAGAGAAATTGATAGAGGTAAAAACTACAAAAATTTAGTATTATTCAAATTTATTATTACATAGTATTAATTTCGCAATGCAAAAACTGTACTGCGCTTTGCATTTTCGGAAATGAACTGATTCAACAATTTTTCCAAATATTTTGACGCGTGATTTCATGTAGCTATTAAAATTCATATGGCTACGTGTAACGATGTTTGAAGGATCTCAGTACTAATATTTAAACTCAATTATATAGAAAGGTAGGGACAACGTTATAAAACGTAGTACTGACAACTGTGGGTACTTTTACTACCCCAATTTGTGGTAGAAGACTTCGTTCCTTAAAATTAGGCACCGATTATTTAAATTACAATTATTTAAAAAATAAATGGAGACTTTATGGCTTTGGTGTCAAATAAGCAGTTTAGGGAGAATCAGTTATTTATTTTTTGAACACTTACATTAGAGCCCACTACTAACCAAATAATCAACTCAATATCATATATGTAATATACATTTAGTATCGTTTACCTGCTAAAATTTATAGTGTATGCATATGCACTTATAATTCCTACTTCACAACGGGAGGTAGCTAATAACTATTTTATATAAATGTTTGATACAAAGAGACTAATGACGACAAACATTAACGTTTAAATACACTTATGAAAATTATGCTTTTGTCATTTTATGTATTTTTAAATTTTGATTTTGATGATTTACTTTAATCTATTTCAATCGGGGCAGTGCCGCGTGCATAGTTTTCAACAGCACCGATATTTAAAGCATGAGATAAAGATAGTGTTGTATTTAACTTCTGCATCACTTCCCGATAGAAGTCAGTCTTTACCGTATTTTCAGAAATAGAAAGGGGATGGACGCGAAGGAAATGAAAAGACTTGTCAAAGGTCTATGCTTAAGTTGTGATTTGCCCTTTTGGGAAGACTGCATTTTACTATTCACGCTTGTCTCATTAGAATTAAAAACTAATATTTAATAACCTATTTTACAAATTTACTTCTGCAGTTTTTATACTGAATGAATTAACTTAATCAAGGAGGGGATAGGAAAAATACGTAGTCCCTGGAAAATTGTGGAAACCTAGCTATTCTGTGACAATAGCCGTGGCTCTATCCCCATAGTACCGACTTTGATGACATCAATTCCGGGTGGGTAAAATACCCACCCTGAAAATTCCGGGTGGGTACTTCTACCCACCATACCCACATTATCCGCCGGCCCTGGCCGGAGATATTTGATCGCCGGAGATATTTGGATGCCGGAGATATTTGATCGCCGGAGACATTCGGACGCTCGAGATATTCGGACGCTGGATACATTTGGACAACGAGGACATTCGGACGACGAGGACAGTTGGACGACGGAATCATTTGGACGTGTAGTACGTCTGGAATACTTGAAATACATCTGGAATACGAGAGTAAAGCCCAGTTCACATGATACAATTATTTGGGCCACTTAACTGTATCTGTATCCAACTAATTGTAAGCAAGAAAATTGTATAGTGTGAAGAGACAAATTGTAACAATTGTTCCCACTTTTCCTGTTCACACTATACAATTTTCTATACAATTAGTTGGATACAATTAAGTGGCCCAATTAATTGTATAGTGTGAACTGGGCGAGGGGCAGTTCACTCCCATGATTAAATCTGCGCTCTTGGCCGATTAAATCCGATTAAATCATGATTAAAATGATTAAATGCATTAAATCACGATTAAATCAGGATTAAATCACGATTAAATCTAGATTGTTATTAAGTTGATTAAATCGCGATTAATACGATTAAATCGCGATTAATACGATTAAATCGCGATTAATACGATTAAATCGCGATTAATACGATTAAATCGCGATTAATACGATTAAATCGCGATTAATACGATTAAATCGCGATTAATACGATTAAATCGCGATTAAGCCGATTAAATCGTGATTAAGCCGATTAAATCGCGATTAAGCCGATTAAATCGTGATTAAAAAGATTAAATCTCGATTAAGCCGATTAAATCGTGATTAAAAAGATTAAATCTCGATTAAGCTGATTAAATTACGTTTTGATAATAAAAGTACTCGGAAAAATTAATATCATTTCTTATAAAAAAATCATAGTTTCGTCTAAAATAAAATATAGTTTATTACATTTCTACTTTACGCGTCCCTCTGAGTTTTAGACGGCTCGGTTTTAGAACTTTACGTTCGCTCGCTCGCGTCAACGGAATGATCAGTTAGAAAATTCCAGAAAAAAAGCGGCATTCCGATTTTAAACCTTGAGGAGCTTAGTTCCTCATCCATCGATACATTATTATATTGTTTGGGTAAGTTTATATTGTACTTAAATTTATATTCGTTAATTTATAATGAAGCCTTTTATGCGAGACTTTATGACGATTTTTATAATTAACACCTGTTTTTATAATTGTTTAACCGCAATATTTCAATTTTCTCGCGGAATTGGGGCATATTATTTTTAGATTTAAATACTCCAAATTATATACGTCAGTAAAGTTAATTGGTTTAATTTTATCGATGTAAGATTAGATGGCGATACAAAAAAA
The DNA here is from genome assembly GCF_980474605.1 of Leiobunum rupestre. Classification (NCBI taxonomy): domain Eukaryota; kingdom Metazoa; phylum Arthropoda; class Arachnida; order Opiliones; family Sclerosomatidae; genus Leiobunum; species Leiobunum rupestre. The sequence goes on from NC_143392.1 coordinate 31,219,293, forward strand.
TTATTAAAACCTGATCATAATTAACTAGATGTAATCATGATTAAGTCTATTAAATCGTGATTAAAAATATTAGATCATGATTAAGTCTATTAAATCGTGATTAAAAAGATTAGATCATGATTTGGTTGATTAAATCATGATTAAAAAATTAGATCATGATTAAGCTGATTAAATCTGGATTAAATCACGATTAAAAAGTTTAATCATGATTAAATCATGATTAAAAAGTTTAATCATGATTAAATCATGATTAAAAAGTTTAATCTTGAGTAAATCGGATTAAAAATTTAATCGTGATTAACTCGATTTAATACATTTAATCGGATTTAATCCGATTAAATCTGCGCTCCAAAAAGGAGTGAACTGCCCCTCGGAACTGGGCTTTAGTCTGGAATACGGTGAGTACGTCATTAATACGTGTAGTACGTATTCCAGCTGATTATTATTACAATTCTTAAGTTACTTTATTTTACCTAAGCTAGTTGACTGGTTAAGAGATGACACAGCTCACTTCTTATAATATAACTAGATGAGAAGCCCACCCTACGGGCGGACCCTCAGCTAGTTGTGCGTTTCGATGCACTCCACCCCAGTAAGGCCCCCTGTCCCTTTTCTTCATGCCAGAATTACCGCGGTACCCTCCCCCCCGCAAAATAACTCGTCTTTCTCTCTCGTCCCAAAGCCCCCCAGTGATGCACCCCTCCCCCCTTTTTCCCATGCGAGAATTTCCGTGATACCCTTTTCCCCATAGTCAAACCACCCCAGTAAGGCACTCCTCACCCTTTTCCCCATGCCAGAATTACTGGGCTACACTTAAAACTTGCCTTCCTCTCGTCCCAACCAACCCCCCAGTAAGGCACCCCTCCCCCTTTTCCCATGCGATAATTACCGTGGTACCCCTTTCCCCACAAAAATTACTCAAAAACTAGTCTTTCTCTCACGTCCCAAACCCTCCAGTAAAGCACCCCCCCCCCTTTTTCCCATGCGAGAATTACCGGGGTACTCTTTCCCCCCCCCCCCGCGAAAATAACTAAAAAACTCGCCTTTCTCTCTCGTCCCAACCCCCCCTGTACGTCTGTATCCAATGGCAGATTTTCTCCCCCCTCATGATGAACAGGAAACTACGCTCGTCCTTGAGCGCCGACTTCCCTCTGTCCCGCGGGCCGCTCTGTCCATAGTCGAACCACCTCAGTAACGAAGCGAAAGGAAGTCTCTGTTTCCCTCTGTTCCGTGGGCCGCTTTTTCTTCGCCGCCCCGCCTTCGCCTTCCTTACTGACTAACCAAAAGCTTGAACGACGACAACGAAGTGATTTTTATAATATAGATATTATAATGTACAGGAATCCATACCTCTAGTTGGAATGCTTATCCTGGCGTATCGCGTATGGTAAGATCACTCAGAAGGCTTTGGCCCCGCCTACGATAAAAAAATAACCTTTGCGCGCGCTCCCCTCTCACATTGTTGTTTGTTAAGGCCGCGTTCAGTAACAGCAAACGGTTGGACCGTTGAATGCGCATTCGGTACCGTACGACTTTTTTCACTTCCGGGATTGACGTCACGTTTGCAAACGGAGAGTCAACGAAATAAGCGGCTGGAAGAGCCGGTTATTTTGTATTTAAACGCAATCGTGACGTCACAGCACGCGGGAAGGCTAATTGCAGACGACACAATTAAAATAAAAACTTTTTCTTACAAAGTGAAACAAACAGTTACTTTTCAAGAAACCACTAATTCTATAAAAAATTCACAAGAGTGACGGAACCCAAATTTCACAAAGCACCGCTTCTTATAAATGGGCATATATTATAACAAAATCAGTTTTTCAAACTGAAAAAAAAACAGCTTAGAGGTCGTTGTAGTTGCAGCCTTAAAGGGACATTATATGTTATATTTTTGTTTTAAATTATATGTCAAGTTAATTACAATAGTATTTAAGTATATTTCTGTAAGCAATGATGTCATTCAGCCTTTCAAATCATGGTTCACTGCTCCTCCATTTTTAACACAATATTTTTGGTCACATTTGGTCCACAAATGTACGCATATTTATATTTATTTTTATCCATACACATCTAAAATTTAAAATTTTTAAATTTTTGATTAGTATTATTATTATTAGGTATTATTTATTTATTGAAATGATCTGCAACAAAAATAAAATAATAATAATAATAATTATTATTATTTTAAAATTTTAAATGTTGAATTTGCCAGTCGTTTCTGCGCAATCGTAGTGCCAATGTTTTCAGTACGGTTTTATTGCGATAAAGTTGTGGAAAAAAAATATGCCATACCTAAAAAGTTTACAAATGTAAGAGGTTATGGTTTTATTGAACCTCCATAAAGTCCTAAAGTCTGCGGTGCCGACTTTCGCCACCATCTTGAAAAATGGCCACCATTATCTATTCGCCTATAATTCAAAAACTATTTACCAAAACTCAACGTATGAGAAGTCATTCTTCTTCAAATGGTCTTATCCTTCTTTATAAACACTAAAAACGTCGTTGTTATTGAAAGCTCAAAGGTCACGGGCTAACAAAGTTAAAATATCTTTAAAATATAACGAAAATCGGTATATTTGTCTTCCATATCGCTTGTTAATTAAGTAGTTATTTTATTATTAAATACTCTTCGTTTTTTAATAAAAACGCCCTTGTTTTAACACCAATTTCGAATGAAAAATTTTCTAAGGCAAATTCTATTATGGCCAAAAACAACTTCGCAACCGCCGGATCCGGAATGTCTTTTAAAGGAAAAGTCCAGGTTCGGTAAAACTTGGGTCTATTTGAAAGATCAAAAATATCAGTCGTATAATTGTATCTTTTTTTAATGACGAGAAATTAATTTTTAAACGACTGAAATCAACCCGCCAAGCGAGCTGCCATTTTCTTTCGCCTTCCCTCCGCAGACCGCACGCGGAGCAAGCGCGCGCAGGGAACAGAGCGCTGTTATAGCGCGAACCGCGAAAGAAAATGGCAGCTCGCTTGGCCGGTAAATTTCGCTCGTTTAAAAATTAATTTCTCGTCATTAAAAAAAGATACAATTTTACGACTGATATTTTTGAGTATATTTAAACATGATCTTTCAAATAGATCCAAGTTTTACCCAACCTGGACTTTTCCTTTAAACATGATTTTTTGTAAATGTTTAAAAGGATGCGAACCTTTAGGTGGTTGTCGAAAGCTTGGACTTCACTGTTTATTAGTTTGCGGTAATTGTCACGGGCTTCAAGCCAAAATTGTGAACCAGAAGAAATAGATTCAACGATAAAAGAAGAAAACAGCGATAAGGAAATATTCAAGAATAAAATTAAATCGAAGAACCAGTTCCGCATTGTAGATTAGGCCTACTAGGCACAGGCCTTTGAGCCCCCACCAATCAGTGGACTTTTACTGTTTCACTGGTTTTGCAGTTCAAATTACACTCACTAGCTGATGAAATCAATGGATTTTGCTTTCCTTACATAGGCCCCCATTAATTTAGTGCCTAGGGCCCCACCTTCAGTAAATGCGGCACTGCGAAGAACAAGAAGAAAATGAAATACAATAAGAACAAGAAGAAAATGAAATAGAATAAGAACAAGAATAAAATGAAAACGAAGAACAAGAAGCTCAAAGCGAAGAATAATAAGTTTAACAAACTTTATTTGTGAATTATTTATTTAAATTTTAATTCATGTATTTATTTATTTAGTTATTTAGTTATTTATTTATTTATTCATAAACAGTTTGATAATTATTGTTTTATTTTTATAACACTTTTTTTCCCGAAATCCTTTGGTACCGTTTGTTTTGAAACTGCATATGCAGTGGTCGTAACGACCTAGAATGCCCTCTAGTGGTTGAATGTCAAGTCGGGCAGTCTTGAAACCAAGCACTACATTTTGGCTTAGAATTCGCCTTAGAAATTTTTTCATTCGAGATTGGCGGTAAACCAAGCGCGTTTTTTATTAGAAAACGAAGGGTGGGGTATAAATTATCATTTAATAATAAAATAACTACTTAATCAATTAAAGTCAATCCTTCTCCAGAGCAACAGGGCTACTTTGGTATATTACTATAAGTTTTAATTAACAATCGATTTGGAAGAAAAATACAATTTTTCGTTATAATTTAAAGATATATTAAAGGTTTTAGCCCGTAACCTTTGACCTTTCAATAACAACGACGTTTAATGATAAGACAATTTGAAGAAGAATGACACGTCATATATTGAGTTTGGGTAAATAGTTTTTGAATTATAGGCGAATAAATAATGGTGGCCATTTTACAAGATGACGGCGAAAGTCGACACCGTAGACTTTAGGACTTAAGGGAGGTTCTATAAGACCATAAATTTTTAGGTTTGGCATATTTTTTCCACAACTTTATCGCAAAAAAACATTAAAGCCGTACTAAAAACATTGGCACTGCGATTGCTCCGATGCTAAATTCATATAAGACCATTCTGGCCAAGAACATGCTCAGAATTATTTTTGTATATAGCTGTAAAAGAAATAATAACGAAGATATTGGCGAAAGACCATTTTTTCTGTTATTTTCCCGCCACAATCTCATCTTTCTAACGGTAGTATTATTATTTTGTATATCGTTGTCCTTTGTACCTTAATTACACCTAAAACACTAGCATGTTTAGTAGTTTTTCGAAAATTGAATCGGTTTAAGTAGCTATAGTTCAGAAACTGATTTTCTTAGAAGTTTTTCAAAGCGATTTTCATGTTAATTGGGTCCGTTATACTTATTATAAACTTCAATATTTGTCTCACATTTCATATCTTCGCGACAACCACCTTTCTAGTTAACCTGAACTAGCGGCATTCGAGTAAAAATCGTCATTTTCAACAATTGTTTATTAAAAAAATTATTAAATAAATTTCATAAAATTTTGCCTGGGTCTTTTCTACCACCTATATTTGTCTGGAATTATTTGTACGAACACACAGGCATTTACGGCGTTTATAAAATGAGCACCCTTCACATCAATTTTTAAGAAAATCATATTTTAAAAACCACGTGGAATTTGACGCTAAAAATTTGGATTTCCAACTAAAACTATCTATATTACTAACGGGAAAGCTTTCGTCGGAATCGCGCATGGTGCCGTGGGGAACGTTTTACAAAAACCGGACATTTAACATATATTCAAGAATCCATACCTCTACTTGGAATGCTTATCGCGGCAGATTTTCGTCTCGAAGTGGATGACGGTTTTTTGACGTCACTATGGTAACTTAGGCCGCGTTCAGTGACGCTCAACGGAGGGGAAATGGTAAATTAACCGTTGATCTCCGTTTGCAATCGTGACGCAACGTCAACAGACGCTTCTGTTGAACGCTTTTTTACGATTGTTTTTTTTATTATTATTAGCAAGGAAAGGGTGTGTGGGACAGTCGAGAGTCCGCTCACCCGCATATTAAAATCTTACAGAAATATGATAAAGTTTTTTTTTTGCCCAAGACTTGGGTGTTTTACGTAACAAAATTTACATATAGCTCTGTATCTTATATACAAAAATAAATATAATTTGTTCTATATACACAAATATAGAGATACATAAAGAAATATTACAATTATACATTATTAAAGGCCAGATGAGCCAAAGCCCATTGCACCACGACTGGTAAGACTAAGATCTAGATCTGTTGAAGCAGATAGTTCGTATTGTTCAGGAAGCTGTACTATTATCAATTGGGCAATGGCATTAGATTTTGGTAGGATAATCACTTCACGAGGGCTGTAGACATCAAAGCCGGCTGCAAACGGAGAATGTCTGCGAGGTATGATGGCGTTGGGTGATAGTAGTTTGCATTGCATGATGGCTGTTCGGGAGTATGAGAAGGTGCACAATTAATGATTGAAAGGATAACGACTCCTTGTTTTACAATAATGTTTCAAGAAAGCTACAAGAGGTTTAAGTAATAATAGGTTATTATTGAAGACGTTTTCCCAGATGGCCTCTATAGAGTATAAAGCGCCAGTTTTTAGGGCTGTGCGGATCTTGAGATGGTGTGGGGTGTATAATGGACAGTAAATTAATATGTGTTCGAAGTTCTCTTCAATATTACAGGAAGGGCAGCTCGCGGAATGAGTCGTAGAAGAGAAGCGATGACGTGTTCTGTTTGTGGGAAAGCGACGACATAAAGCTAGATATAGAAGAGTACTTGAAGAACGATCCGGGAGAGACAGTTCAAGTGGGTCATAGAAAAAGTGGTTTCGATAAGGCTGTGTTAGTCCATCGGGAGACCATTTCCATGTTGAGCTATAAGCCGCTTTAAAAGCGTTAGCATATAATCTTTTTACAGTTCCTCTTGAATATGGTAGCCATAAATTGGGCGCATCTGAGGTTGTAGCATTTTTGGCTAAGTGGTCGGCTTTATCATTTCCCTCTATGCCACAATGTCCAGGGCACCAGAGTAGGTGGAGCGAGGTAAATTGCGTGGCCTGTCTTTGAATGGCGGATACTATTGGGTCCTCTGTTGTTGGAGACAGTATAATGTCCAAAGCGCTACGAGAGTCCGTACAAATAATGAGGTGTTGGATGTAAGCCGAAGTAGGGATTTTCAAGAGAGCTTGTAGAATTGCAAAAAGTTCTAGTTGGGAGATTTCATGTCCTCCATTAGTTGCAATAGAGTATTGAATGTCGAAGGCAGGGTAGTATAAACCTATTTCTGATACGGCGTTTGTAGGATCCACTGAAGCATCCGTATACGCAACAACCGTGTTTGGAAACTGCATAAGAGAGGTCAATTGGAGGTGAAATAGTTGATATAGTTCCTTTGTCGATGTTTCTTCTTTGGTTGTTTTTAGCCATTTATTTGTTACTTCAATATTTGTAGGCTGTTCACACCATGGTGGGTGAGGGATGGATGACTGTAAATCACTAATAAGGTTTTGTGATGGAATTTCCCAACGATGGAGTTGTGGGGAGAAAGATATATGGGTTAGACGATTTTGAAGAGGCTGGCGGCATAATTCTGGTAAAGATGAGAAGTTAATGGGAGAAAGCTGAAATGACCCTTTGTTGGCAAGATATAACGCTTCTTTTTGCTGAAAGCGGTCAACAAGAGGTAGTAAACCACAGACGCTATGAAGAGTGCTGACCGGGCTCGACTTTGGAACTCCAAGTATCAAGCGAATTGCCGCATTTTGTATAAGTTGTAATTTCTTTATATGCGTTCTAGCAGCACTGGAGAACAATAGGGATCCATAATCCATTTTCGAACGAATATACTATGTATATATCATCTTCATAGCTTTTTTATTTGCACCCCATTTTTTTCCCAGATATTGCCTTTAAAAGATTAAGACGCTGTTTAGTTACAGTAGCAAGGTAATCGATATGTGTACTCCAGGACAATTTGTTATCTAATATCACTCCCAGATATTTGTAATGCGCCACTTCTTCCAGTAAAGTACCATCAACATGCAACGAGAAGTCTGCAGGGTGTCGTTTTTTCCGAGAGAATATCATGTACTTGCATTTATCATATTGTAATTGAAGTGCACACTCTTCCACGTAACGAGCTACAAGGTTAAGAACAGATTGAAGCCTATGTTGAAGTTGATTCATCGAGGGTGCTATAGCCGATAATGCTATATCGTCTGCATGAAGTTCTTTTTCCATAAAGGAAGGAAAGTCGGCACCCAAGTCGTCTATAGCGAAATTAAACAGCAGGGGACTAAGGGGATTTCCTTGAGGTAAGCCCTTATTGAAACATTTGCTATCTGAAAAACATTGTTGAACTAAAACGTTCACTTTCCTATCTATTAACATGTTTTGTATACAATTTAATAAATGTCCATTATAGCCCTTTTCTTTTAGGCGTTTCAGTAGTTTATAAGAATCAATACTCCCAAAAGCATCTTTGAGGTTTAGAAAGATAACCCCAATTGTACTCTGATCATTGTAGGCAGAGCAAGCCTGATGATAGAGACGGATAGGGTGTTCCAGGGCCGATCTATATTTCCGGAATCCAGATTGCCACGGTGATAAATGTCCATGTTGTTCAAAAGAGAAGCGACAGCGAGTCCCTACCATTTTGTCAAATAGTTTTTTGATAGAATATTGAAGAACGATTGGGCGATAAGATTCCGGAGTAAGAGGGTTCTTTCCAGGCTTCAAAAAAAAAGAATAATAGCGTCATTCCATGATGTGGGGTGTGAATCTGTTGTCCAACAGTTATTGAAAAACTGAAGATGGTAGATGCTTTAACATCACGTTGGAAATGTCATCTTTCCCGGGGGCAGTTGGTTTCAGAGACTTCCATGCAGAGATAAGTTCGTTCCAGATAAAAGGCTGATTATAGTCCCTAAAATTGGAGTTATTCAATTGAGAAGCATCCTCTTCAGAGAAGAGGCTCGCCGCGTGTAGCTGTGCATCATAATAGAGATTAGAGTAATGTTCAACGAAGATTTCCGATGCTTCTTTGGCTATTTTTGTAAAGGAATTTCCAGATTGAAGTGATGGAATTTTAGACACGCTTCGACACCCCTTTGTGAACCATTGTATCTTCTTCCAGATCAAGCTCTGTTTGGTAGAGGAGCTTATTTGGGTACAATATTCTTGCCGAGATGTTCTTTTTATTTGCACTACACGGCGGCGTAACTGCACTCGTGCCCTCTGATATGCAATCTCTGAATGTAATGAAGGTCGATTGATATTTGGTCGGCGTAGCTTGTTGACCTGTTGTTGTTTCCATTCCAGCTGTTTGTTTCACCATGGTGGCGCATTCAACTTTTGTTGAGATCTGTTTTTATTCTGTCCGAAAAATGGAATTGTTGAAGAGGCGATTTCTGATAAAGTAGCTTGAATTGATTCCCAATTTAAAAGGTTTTCAGGGTGTTCCGTAGCAGCAGTATGTGCCTTTTGAGTGAATTGTGCCCAATTTGCCAGTTTATAATTCCAAAGGGCAAAGGCGTCTGGGAGCAGCTGGGTTAATATGATTTTTAAATGGTGGAAGCGTAATTTTAATAGGCAAATGATCGCTTGTGCCAGAAAAGAGTACTTGCCAAGAAAGGGTTGAGGAAATATTTGCACTAGCGATAGAGAGATTTATTGCTGAAGAATTACCATTGGGTGGCAGTCTTGTTAACGAGTTGTCATTCAAAAGTACCAGATCTGGGTTGTCAAGTAGCCAATGAGATATAATGTTCCCATGAGTATTGTTATGAGGATTACCCCATTGAGTGTGTTTACCATTAAAATCGCCTAGTAATAAAAATGGGGGAGGGAGGTTGCCAGACAGTGACTGTAATTCTTGAATCGTTGCGCATCCTGTTGGATCATACACGGAGATCACCGTTAAAGCTTGATTCTTCCAAGGAAATTGTACCCCTATTAATTCCAAGTGTTTAATATGGGGTAAAGAGACTGAGATTACCGATAAGTTTTTATTAACCATCAAGACCACCCCACCTCCCTTTCTGTGAGGGCGATCTTTTCGAAAAATATCGTATGTATTGAAATGGAAGTTACTTCTGTGTAGTGGAGTAAGCCAGGTTTCTTGTAGTGCGAGGGCTATTGGAGAGTGGCGGGTAATCAGATCAAAAAGCGAAGAAATATGAATGGGAAGGCTACGGATGTTCCATTGTAGAATACAAGGGGGTGGAATAGGGTTCGTCATCATTATTTGTAGTAGTTACAGCAAAATTTAAAGGGCCGAGAAAGCTGTGTAATTCATCTGACGAAAATAAAGACTGAAAATGTTGCTAGGCAGTTTCTACAAACAATTTTGGAAGAGTACTTTTCTTCTGTGGAAGCGCCATTTAAAGAACATCCAAAGTGATTGGTAACAGCTTTGCCATCAGTTTTGGTATATCAAGTTGGCCTGAGGATATGGAAGAATTCATCCTCTGGTCGCTCTTTTTAGGCCATGAGCTTGTTGGGGGCGCAATAGTTGATGATCGTGTAATGGCATTAGGAGACATTGGTGGGAAATCATTATCATTGTAATTGATTTGATGCGAAGCGTGAGCTTTTTGACGATCTTGGTGAAATTTCTCTCTTGCAGCTGATTTTGTTAAAGAAAATATGTCTTGTATTTTAAGAATGGATGATTCTTGTTTTTTAATGGAACATATTCGGGAGTCTGCAGGGTGATTCTGCTTGCAGTTGACACATTTAATCGAGGCAGTACAATCTTCAATGAGGGGATGTTGCTGTCCACATTTGAAACAAATGGGCGTAGAACTACGGCATTGGTTTTGGGTGTGTCCCCATCGGTAACAATTTCTACATTGAATAGGGCGACGTTCGAAAGGGAAAACCTTGAACTGCTGGAAATATATTTTCACATGCGTGGGAGGATCATCCTGGAATTGGATAAGGACAGACTTACTAGTGGCTCCCAATCTTCTACAACCGGTGACTTGAATATTCATTTCCAAAAGATCTGCTATGATATCCTCATTACTGAGTTGCGGATCCACGTTATGAATGACACCTCTGAGTCTGTTAACAACCGAGTTATCAATATCTTTTCTACAGATAGGAATGTCACAAAGACTTTTGATAGTGCAAACTTTCTGTGCATCTTCAGAGGACAAAACACCGAGAAAGATGTCTCCACTGCGTAATATATTAAGTTCGTTAATTTGTATACCCATACGTTTGATAGTCATGCAAATAGATTTCTGTCCAAGTTCACCAAAGTTGCTTGTTGGGGCTTTGGGCATCATTTGAGGAAGCAGGCGAAAAAATAAATTTGTAACATTGTTGTGCATTTGTAGATGTCTGTTTTATTGCAGGGGTTATTTGTGAGGTAGCATCGGCCACAATAATGTCTTGTATGTGGGAGTCTTCTGCATCAGTTTTCTTTTTTTTTTTAGGGTTATGTCCAAGGACCTCTTCGAGCGCCATATAAGAAAAGAAAAAGCGAGAAGGAAAAGGAGAGGATAGAAAAGCGAAAGAACAAGAGAAAAGAGAAAGAAAGAAAAACCACAAAAGAACTAAATACCAAAATACCAACGGCTAACGCTAAGCCTTGTTTCACTTGAAATCAGTGCGACTCGACTTCAAAAAGCAAGAAACCATTGTTGTAAATTTCATAAAATGTCGTCTGTTGTGTCGTCTGCAATTAGCCTTCCCGCGTGCTGTGACGTCACGATTGCGTTTAAATACAAAATAACCGGCTCTTCCAGCCGCTTATTTCGTTGACTCTCCGTTTGCAAACGTGACGTCAATCCCGGAAGTGAAAAAAGTCGTACGGTACCGAATGCGCATTCAACGGTCCAACCGTTTGCTGTTACTGAACGCGGCCTTAACAAACAACAATGTGAGAGGGGAGCGCGCGCAAAGGTTATTTTTTTATCGTAGGCGGGGCCAAAGCCTTCTGAGTGATCTTACCATACGCGATACGCCAGGATAAGCATTCCAACTAGAGGTATGGATTCCTGTACATTATAATATCTATATTATAAAAATCACTTCGTTGTCGTCGTTCAAGCTTTTGGTTAGTCAGTAAGGAAGGCGAAGGCGGGGCGGCGAAGAAAAAGCGGCCCACGGAACAGAGGGAAACCGAGACTGCCTTTCGCTTCGTTACTGAGGTGGTTCGACTATGGACAGAGCGGCCCGCGGGACAGAGGGAAGTCGGCGCTCAAGGACGAGCGTAGTTTCCTGTTCATCATGAGGGGGGAGAAAATCTGCCATTGGATACAGGGGTACAGGGGGGGTTGGGACGAGAGAGAAAGGCGAGTTTTTTAGTTATTTTCGCGGGGGGGGGGGGGAAAGAGTACCCCGGTAATTCTCGCATGGGAAAAAGGGGGGGGGGGTGCTTTACTGGAGGGTTTGGGACGTGAGAGAAAGACTAGTTTTTGAGTAATTTTTGTGGGGAAAGGGGTACCACGGTAATTATCGCATGGGAAAAGGGGGAGGGGTGCCTTACTGGGGGGTTGGTTGGGACGAGAGGAAGGCAAGTTTTAAGTGTAGCCCAGTAATTCTGGCATGGGGAAAAGGGTGAGGAGTGCCTTACTGGGGTGGTTTGACTATGGGGAAAAGGGTATCACGGAAATTCTCGCATGGGAAAAAGGGGGGAGGGGTGCATCACTGGGGGGCTTTGGGACGAGAGAGAAAGACGAGTTATTTTGCGGGGGGGAGGGTACCGCGGTAATTCTGGCATGAAGAAAAGGGACAGGGGGCCTTACTGGGGTGGAGTGCATCGAAACGCACAACTAGCTGAGGGTCCGCCCGTAGGGTGGGCTTCTCATCTAGTTATATTATAAGAAGTGAGCTGTGTCATCTCTTAACCAGTCAACTAGCTTAGGTAAAATAAAGTAACTTAAGAATTGTAATAATAATCAGCTGGAATACGTACTACACGTATTAATGACGTACTCACCGTATTCCAGACTAAAGCCCAGTTCCGAGGGGCAGTTCACTCCTTTTTGGAGCGCAGATTTAATCGGATTAAATCCGATTAAATGTATTAAATCGAGTTAATCACGATTAAATTTTTAATCCGATTTACTCAAGATTAAACTTTTTAATCATGATTTAATCATGATTAAACTTTTTAATCATGATTTAATCATGATTAAACTTTTTAATCGTGATTTAATCCAGATTTAATCAGCTTAATCATGATCTAATTTTTTAATCATGATTTAATCAACCAAATCATGATCTAATCTTTTTAATCACGATTTAATAGACTTAATCATGATCTAATATTTTTAATCACGATTTAATAGACTTAATCATGATCTAATATTTTTAATCACGATTTAATAGACTTAATCATGATTACATCTAGTTAATCATGATCAGGTTTTAATAATTTTTTTGTATCGCCATCTAATCTTACATCGATAAAATTAAACCAATTAACTTTACTGACGTATATAATTTGGAGTATTTAAATCTAAAAATAATATGCCCCAATTCCGCGAGAAAATTGAAATATTGCGGTTAAACAATTATAAAAACAGGTGTTAATTATAAAAATCGTCATAAAGTCTCGCATAAAAGGCTTCATTATAAATTAACGAATATAAATTTAAGTACAATATAAACTTACCCAAACAATATAATAATGTATCGATGGATGAGGAACTAAGCTCCTCAAGGTTTAAAATCGGAATGCCGCTTTTTTTCTGGAATTTTCTAACTGATCATTCCGTTGACGCGAGCGAGCGAACGTAAAGTTCTAAAACCGAGCCGTCTAAAACTCAGAGGGACGCGTAAAGTAGAAATGTAATAAACTATATTTTATTTTAGACGAAACTATGATTTTTTTATAAGAAATGATATTAATTTTTCCGAGTACTTTTATTATCAAAACGTAATTTAATCAGCTTAATCGAGATTTAATCTTTTTAATCACGATTTAATCGGCTTAATCGAGATTTAATCTTTTTAATCACGATTTAATCGGCTTAATCGCGATTTAATCGGCTTAATCACGATTTAATCGGCTTAATCGCGATTTAATCGTATTAATCGCGATTTAATCGTATTAATCGCGATTTAATCGTATTAATCGCGATTTAATCGTATTAATCGCGATTTAATCGTATTAATCGCGATTTAATCGTATTAATCGCGATTTAATCAACTTAATAACAATCTAGATTTAATCGTGATTTAATCGTGATTTAATGCATTTAATCATTTTAATCATGATTTAATCGGATTTAATCGGCCAAGAGCGCAGATTTAATCATGGGAGTGAACTGCCCCTCGCCCAGTTCACACTATACAATTAATTGGGCCACTTAATTGTATCCAACTAATTGTATAGAAAATTGTATAGTGTGAACAGGAAAAGTGGGAACAATTGTTACAATTTGTCTCTTCACACTATACAATTTTCTTGCTTACAATTAGTTGGATACAGATACAGTTAAGTGGCCCAAATAATTGTATCATGTGAACTGGGCTTTACTCTCGTATTCCAGATGTATTTCAAGTATTCCAGACGTACTACACGTCCAAATGATTCCGTCGTCCAACTGTCCTCGTCGTCCGAATGTCCTCGTTGTCCAAATGTATCCAGCGTCCGAATATCTCGAGCGTCCGAATGTCTCCGGCGATCAAATATCTCCGGCATCCAAATATCTCCGGCGATCAAATATCTCCGGCCAGGAAGAAGTAGGAATTATAAGTGCATATGCATACACTATAAATTTTAGCAGGTAAACGATACTAAATGTATATTACATATATGATATTGAGTTGATTATTTGGTTAGTAGTGGGCTCTAATGTAAGTGTTCAAAAAATAAATAACTGATTCTCCCTAAACTGCTTATTTGACACCAAAGCCATAAAGTCTCCATTTATTTTTTAAATAATTGTAATTTAAATAATCGGTGCCTAATTTTAAGGAACGAAGTCTTCTACCACAAATTGGGGTAGTAAAAGTACCCACAGTTGTCAGTACTACGTTTTATAACGTTGTCCCTACCTTTCTATATAATTGAGTTTAAATATTAGTACTGAGATCCTTCAAACATCGTTACACGTAGCCATATGAATTTTAATAGCTACATGAAATCACGCGTCAAAATATTTGGAAAAATTGTTGAATCAGTTCATTTCCGAAAATGCAAAGCGCAGTACAGTTTTTGCATTGCGAAATTAATACTATGTAATAATAAATTTGAATAATACTAAATTTTTGTAGTTTTTACCTCTATCAATTTCTCTTAATTAGTTTTATATAGGCCTATCTTTTTATGTAGGATAACCCAATAAATCCGCCCCCCCCCCTTCTTCTGAATACCCACCCGAGATTAACATGATCCGCCGGCCCTGTCTCCGGCGTCCAAATATCTCCGGCGATCATATATCGCCGGCGTCCAAATATCTCCACCGTCCAAATATCTCCGGCATCCAAATGCCCTTGGCCTACAAATAACCCCGGCGTTCAAATGTCCTCGGAGTCCAAATATCTCCACCGTCCAAATATCTCCGGCATCCAAATGCCCTTGGCCTACAAATAACCCCGGCGTTCAAATGTCCTCGGAGTCCAAATGTCTCCACCGTCCATATATCTCCGGCATCCAAATGCCCTTGGCCTACAAATAACCCCGGCGTTCAAATGTCCTCGGAGTTCAAATATCTCCACCGTCCATATATCTCCGGCATCCAAATGCCCTTGGCCTACAAATAACCCCGGCGTTCAAATGTCCTCGGAGTTCAAATATCTCCACCGTCCAAATATCTCCGGCATCCAAATGCCCTTGGCCTACAAATAACCCCGGCGTTCAAATGTCCACGGAGTCCAAATGTCTCCACCGTCCAAATATCTCCGGCATCCAAATGCCCTTGGCCTACAAATAACCCCGGCGTTCAAATGTCCTCGGCGTCCAAATATCTCCACCGTCCAAATATCTCCGGCATCCAAATGCCCTTGGCCTACAAATAACCCCGGCGTTCAAATGTCCTCGGCGTCCAAATATCTCCACCGTCCAAATATCTCCGGCCTCCAAATTCCCTTGGCCTACAAATAACCCCGGCGTTCAAATGTCCTCGGAGTCCAAATGTCTCCACCGTCCAAATATCTCCGGCATCCAAATGCCCTTGGCCTACAAATAACCCCGGCGTTCAAATGTCCTCGGCGTCCAAATATCTCCACCGTCCAAATATCTCCGGCATCCAAATGCCCTTGGCCTACAAATAACCCCGGCGTTCAAATGTCCTCGGAGTCCAAATGTCTCCACCGTCCAAATATCTCCGGCATCCAAATGCCCTTGGCCTACAAATAACCCCGGCGTTCAAATGTCCTCGGCGTCCAAATATCTCCACCGTCCAAATATCTCCGGCATCCAAATGCCCTTGGCCTACAAATAACCCCGGCGTTCAAATGTCCTCGGAGTCCAAATATCTCCACCGTCCAAATATCTCCGGCATCCAAATGCCCTTGGCCTACAAATAACCCCGGCGTTCAAATGTCCTCTGAGTCCAAATGTCTCCGGCGTCCAAATATATTCAGCACCCAAATGTCGCCTAGCTATCCGGGCTATCGATATCTAGTCGAACAAACTAAAAGTCCTATAATCAATATTTCGAAAGGCGCTTCCGTATCGGTTTTCTTTATCTTGTTCTAATTCGGATTACATACTAAGAGAGGAATACTGCACAGATTAAACTCAGTTCGGTAATATGGGGAACATTATAAGAAGCGGGAATTGACGGATTTTGAAATGACGTTTTAGCGCGCGACACTACCGGTACATGTCTTGGGAAGACAGCCTTCTTTGCGTGCTTTTTTGACCATAACATGTAGAAGTATTTTCACGCGCAAAATGAATTTTAAAAGCCGTCAATTTTCAAAGTTAACATTTTGTTTCACCCTAAGCCTTAAAATATCATTGTAATTATGAAAATATAACCAAGTACTTTATCATTTAAAACATTTTTTATTGTAAAAATATCACAAAATATTTCATCAGTTAATATATTTGATTTTAAAAATATTAAACAAGTGAATAGAGTGAGTATTATCACAATATATCACAGCGCATGTTTGTACAAAATTTTTACTAGGAAATGCTTACTACAAATACGCTGAGGTTCGTCTAAGTTCAAGGTAAGTGGTTTATTTTCATTGTCATTAGGAATCTCCTCTAAAGTTGTCGGTTCCCATTTCCGTCGAAGTTTTTCATTTTGAGGAAATTTGTGAAACTAACTTTAGTTAAAGCAGCGTCCGTTTGCTTTTTAGTCGACAAGCAATTTTTGATGAAACAATAATTAACCATGGTGTAACTAAATAAAAGCAGACAATTATTTAATTGCAATTGCATTACACGCGTAACGTTATCATAGAAAGTAAACAAATAAGCCTTAGCTTTATGAATTAAAACGTTTGAAAAATCACACGCGCCTGTATTACAGACGGCTATGCCTCTACGGTTCTTCGCATTCCTAAGTAAACAACGGATATAATGGTTTAAGGATGAAAATAATTGGAAGTTAGATATCTACAAGTTAAAGGGGAACGGCCAAACTTTTCCAAATATCGCCTTATTTGCGTATCAAAAGATCAAAAACACGTTCAATATATTTACACGTTCCTTATTTTGTCTAGAAAAAAATAGTTTTTGGCCTAAAAAGTTGAAACGCCAAATAGCTCCAAGTATTTGGGTTTGAATTTTCGCCGCCATCATAAGGTGTATCGCCAGCGCCAGCAGCACCTTAGGGATCGAATTGCGAACTATCCTAACCATAGATATAAGAAATGTATATAAAGGTCTAGATAAATTTCGGGGCGTCTAAGCCTAACATAAAATACGGAATTGACACCTAGCAGACACCGAGGAAGGCACGTGACCAAGAGCACGAGCTCTCTTAGCATTTTAGTCATTGAGTTGGGAATAAATAGAGGTACAACTAAATCTGGCTGGCGCGGGACCAATTTCGTTCAATATGGAGACTTTTTCAACTATATCGTTCAACCGTGGCGGCATCTGTCTCTAGTGGTGGCAACTATATTGCAATTGAATTTTTGCGCGAATCATATAACTTTACAAAATATAGATGGCGCTACCGCCTAATTATAAAGATGAATTTCCTACAGTCTTCTCAGAATAGGTCCCGCGTAACCATGGCAACCGAAATCGTAATTGTAATTCTAGCAGTATTATTCCCAATTCAATGATTTTAGTACTAAGTGCTTGACCTTTCCGCAGGCCGTAGTCTTTAGACACCATCTGTTGGTGACTTTTAGTATAATTTTTAAGCAGGAGACAATGGCTCTCGCAACGATAGCACGAGCTTTCTTACCGATAGATCGAGCGCCTTATAAGGATAGCCTGCAGAAATTACGCGTATTCACTCCCTTTGAAATATTTTATCTAGACCTTTATTATTTTATATACGTTTCCTATATCTATGATCCTAACTTTAGAAATCTCGCACTTTAAGCTTAGGTCTCGTATAACTGGAACGCGCCGCGTGTGAAAAATAAAAATAAAAACATCTTTCGCGTCTTCAGCAGCGCGCGCTTTTATCTATGATCCTAAAGGTGGATGCACACATAGCCTTCGCGCGCGAAATTTCGCTAGCAAATCGCGTCGCGTCGCGTGACTTAAATAGAATGGAAGTTAAAGGCCCAAACACACATACGGTTCGCAAGCGATTTCACCTGCGAATTTTCACGCACGCGCCCATGCGCCATGACTTCCATTCTATTTAACTTTAGAAATCTCGCACTTTAAGCTTAGGTCTCGTATAACTGGAACGCGCCGCGTGTGAAAAATAAAAATAAAAACAGTGACTCCCAACTCATGAATTATTTAAGTGGTCACGTAGACCAGTTGGTTAATAGTACGGTAGATACTTTTGAATTACTAAACTGGACACTGGACCAGTGAACTCCTAGCTTTTGAATAAAAAAACTGGTCCAAGAAATTAATAAACTGGTCTTTGACCCAGTGACCACCGCTTATTTCCAAGCCTGGCTCGCACTCTTGGTCACGTGCCTTCCTCGGTGTCTGCTAGGTGTCAATTCCGTATTTTATGTTAGGCTTAGACTCCCCGAAATTTATCTAGACCTTTACAGTGCCCCCGCCAGCAGTAGGCACAAGTAGGCACGTGCCTATGTTCAAAAATTTAGGCCTATTTTAGGGGCCTCTAAAAGTTTAAAAAAATGGCCTCTGGGGCCTCCAAATGTGATTTTTAAATTTTATTTATTTTTAAAAATTGGTCATCTAGCCTCCTAAAAAAAGAACTCCCATTCAATTCCAATTTCCAAGAGTCCTAAATGGACCTAACAAAACGTTCTCTTTTGAACCACCTATACTCGAAATCCATATTACTTGAGTACACAACCAAAGGCAGCGAACTCTGTGGTTTCTGCTTTTGGTAGTGTACTCTGTTAACATTGATATAGAGTATATGACAAAAGACTGGCCCGGGATGGGAAAGTCCGTCGTGCAAGGAAAGTAGCAAAAAAAAACCACCTGTTCGCCTCAGTGATAACTTAGCTCCGAACCAACACAATAAACATATGCTTAGTTTCTAGGAATTCTACAAAAGGGGGCATAAAGTGAGAAACTGGATTTCTTTAATACGACTTAAACCGTTGCAACGCTTAAACGAAGGGAAATCCCCGCGGAGCTGAAGTCGAAGCGTAAAGCATCGTACCAGTCACTACTTTGAATAGAGAGCGTCCTGGGGATTAGGGTTTTTTCTTTTTTACTCCTTGTCCCTTTTGCGAAATCACGTGATATCAGTGACCACTGATCGTAGAGAAAGGACCTAGAGCTTCGGTGGTCGGACTTGTCCCAGATAACGCGCGTTTCTTCATTTCGTTTTCTGCTCCTGAACAAACAGGTAGTTCTCAAATTTCGATTCTCTCCCAGTCAAATTTTTTCTAAGTCTCTTCCGAGACTAACTTTGCCAATACAGCCTTTTTAAAGGCTATTTAGCTGTTTTAAGCTAATTTTTAAACAGCCTTTTTCAAGGCTAATTAGCTATTCTAGCTAAATTATTCAAAAAGCCCTTTTCAAGGCTAATTAGCTATTCTAGCTAAATTATTCAAAAAGCCTTTTTCAAGGCTAATTAGCTATTCTAGCTAAATTATTCAAAAAGCCTTTTTCAAGGCTAATTAGCTATTCTAGCTAAATTATTCAAAAAGCCTTTTTCAAGGCTAATTAGCTATTCTAGAATAAATATTCAAACCGCTTTTTTCAGGGCTTTGATATAGCTGGTATTATTTTTCCCCCGAGTTCTTTGGTTTCTACTTTCCATAAAAACTTGTAGAGGTTTACGGTAATAGTTAGTGTAGGGAGTTGTTGGCTCGCGTGGCTTGCCACCACCCTCCTAACCCGGCCACCTGCTTAAGGCATTAAAAGTCGCTCGATGACTTGGGCCTAGGGTGGTGCCTTGGGTATTAGCCTAGTTGATTATTATATGTGGCGGCGCAACCATAGCATATGTCTTCCTTCCCTTTTGCCGGGAGAACGGGGTTGAAACTTACAAGGATAAATTATTTGTTCACCTTAATATATTCTTGCATTCAAAAATCAAAATCAGTAAAACAATACTAAAACTAAAAGACTTTTATATCGTTTTTATTTCAGTGATGCGGTATCAGTTTAAGCCAGAGATTCTATACAAGAATTTGGTCACATGGTTAAAGTATATCCGAAAATTATAAAGCTTATTACTATGCCAATACACGACTATTTGACTTGTTGGATTAAAAGAAAGAAATATAAAATTAAAAACGAAATTAGACCATGAACAAGGTGATTGCGAAATAAATAATTTTATTTATTTCTGCTGTGATTATTATAATTCTAAGGATAAAATATTGGTCCATGGGCGCCCACAAATATTTTCAAAGCGGCCAATCTTCACACCATTATCAGTGTATTCATAGCTGATGAAACAGGGCATTTGCTACGTTAAGTCCCCATGCATGTATCAGACGTTTGTTACAAATGCCTCATTTTGCTTTACAAAATGCTAGAAATTAAATGTCCATATGTTACTCTCCTCACGCGTAAGGTTTTCCAACTATCGATAACGACGAAAGGTAAATTTTGTCGAGTTCTAGGCCTGCAACACCGTAAAGGAGCGCTAGCGTTCGGTTGACATAAATTGTAAGAGTTTAGATACCGAAGGTACACTAGATAATTAAAGAACAAACATATGGTAGACTTTAATGTACTGTCAACCCCTCTCGCAGCAAACAAAAGTCACTTGATTTTTTCATGACTTTGCTACTGATTGCTTCTGTTTGAAGACCTCCTACGGGGTAAATGCTGTATCAAAAATTAATTATTAGCCCTTAGACTAGTGCAACATTAAATGTGAAGTTTCAAGATTTATAATAAAAATACTTACTAATTACTTGTATGTTTATTTATTATTAAACATTATTAAATTGTACCTTACATAATTATCCGATATATATAGGTGTAAAAATACCATTTATTTGAAGAACGAATCGTACAAATATTGATTTTCTAGCCGCGTCGAATAACATATTTAAAATGTCGAATATTTCGTAATGTAAAACAGGACAACGTAACTGATCAAATACCAAATACAATTTCGAATACCAAATAATTTGTATTAAAGTTTTACTCTCAGTTTTACTTTCCTGTTCTAGAAGATTCCAAAAGATAAACTGATTAAGTATATTTACCAGCTTCCACTCTTACTCTTTCCTATTTTGGCGATTTAAGCGCCACACCATCCGTTACTACATCGAAGTTTATTTTTTAGGAAAAAAAATTTGGTAAACTCTATCGCTTTTGATGGCCTTGAAACTCATCAACTAAGAAAAATTCGCGGTCGTTCGATCAGCTTTGAAAACTATTTGATATTCGAAGAAATTATTTGGTGTAACCAAACATTTTTGTTTATAGTAATTATATTTACATACCAGTATACGGTATCGATTATAACAATAATAACATATAAGCGAAGACTTACGATCATGATGAAATAATTGGATAATATTTTATTTTCTCTACCTTGAAACCTTTAAAGAGTCTTAAAAATCAGTCACATTTGTGATCTTAATCACACGACACAGTCAAATAGTGTTCCTTAACACGCGTGAGAAAAAGGATGTATCGAACATGAACGCGTGAGCTTAGAAAATCCAATTGTCCGAATTACTCCACGTTGTGTCACTTATTGATAGAAATAATATCAATCTTTTTTCTTTATCTGTCTATTGTAATTGAAATGAGAAGGTGATCTAGTTAGATTGAAAAAAGGTGAATTCCGTATCGTATTCTACCTAAAATTTCCAACTATCGTATTAACGTACAAAGAAATATTATCTTAATACTCAGAGATAAGGAGAACGCGTAACAACAGAGGTAAAGTATAGAAATCAATTTATATTTATGTGCGATGAAGACAGGAACGGTGCTGACGCTATTAGGCCTTTTACTGGTTTCACACGTTGGTACGTACTGCATTTTCTAAATCCGTGGTTTTCAAAGCAGTTGTGAGCCTTAATAATAAACTAGCAGGGTGACCAGACTTCCTATATTTCCTATATTTTCCTATATTTTTAATGCCTTCCTAATAAATTCCTTTATTTTCACCTATTTTCCTATATTTTCCTATAATTTCACGATCTTTTGAAAATGAGATAATTTTTTAAGTACGTGTCATAGAGCATGTAGTGAAAAAATGCCACTTTCGAATAAAATCTTGAAATCTGCTAAGTGATAAAATAATGCAAGAAAGCAATGTACAAAAAATTATCAATATTCTAGGTGATTCGAGTCAAAGTATACCGAAATGCAGTAATTACCTTATTATTTTCCAATTTAGTTACCTATATTTTCCCATAATTCGCTTATTTCTATCCTATATTTTCCTATAATTCGCTTATTTCTATTCCTATATTTTCCTATAATTCGCCTCTAAAATTCCTATTTTTCCTATAAAATTTTCCAAGCCTTTCCCTGGTCACCCTGAACTAGTGTCCTAGCCGTTTTAAATTGTGACTAAGGGTAATCAATGCTTTCATCCCACCCTTAAGTCACGCTTCTTTTCATCCCAGAGTCGAAATTAACTAATTTAATTTTTGGCACGGTCTATGACGATGTTTATATGAATTATTGTTCTGCTTCTTAAACTATAAAATTTATAGTGAAAATTCTTAACAAAAATTCGAAAATGTGGAAATAAATGAAATCTGGGACGTATTCGGCTTTAAGTTGAAACCTTTCGAATTCCTAGTACGGGTGTTTAGCATTAGATGGAGTAAGAGCTCCCACAGCTTCGCGCTGCATTGTCGTGCTAGGATGAATTTCATTCTGTAAAAACTCAACTTTGAAATAATTCATACCTTCATGGTAAAATAAAACGTCAGGGATATAAAACCTTCTTTATCAGGCGATATACGCGTCAAAAAAGAAGCCTAAAGGGTACCATTTACATGCCTATATAATTTTTTTTATTAAATATTAAGACCCTACCCTAAAAGTCACCCATAATTTTGTTAAATTGACCTAGGATCTAGTGAAACTACATTTAACAAAATTATGGATGACTTTTTCGTTTTCTCATGCAAATGGTGCTAGATTTTTTTCCATCTTTATTTATATTCATATACCACGAGGGATTTACTACGCTTCCTATAAAAATGTAACAACATGAATCTCTGGGGGTAATTATTCTTCGCCTATTAATAGCGACAGCTATTTTGGCTATGTCCTACCTTGGGACCAACTATAATTTTGGGGTGCATATCTATTTTCAGCTATGCTGGTTCAGAATTAGTAATTTGAATTTGAGGGGGGAGGTGAACTTTTATTGTTGCCGCAACACTCACACGTGTTTTTACCCTTCACTTTATACTTCCTTCTATTTCAATTGCCTTAGTTTTTATTTACGTTGTATTTTTTCATTAAAAAGGTTCTAATAACCCAAAAGGGCTTAATATATATTTGGACCAAATCCCCTTCCATCTTTACTTTTCAATCAAGGATATTCTGCGGTATACAATCACCCTATCACTTTTTATTCTTATTAATCTTATTGAGCCAAACTTCTTCAATGATCCAGAAACCTTCAATCAAGCTAACCCAGTAATAACACCCCCACACATTCAACCAGAATGATACTTTCTATTTGCCTACGCTATTTTACGATCAAATATAAACGATTTAGAGTGTGTTCTAGCTTTAATTTTAATTTTAATGACATAACCATTAAGTTAAGAAATTTTTAATGACTTCAATTTTACAAAGTTAACCAATTTTGGTTTTGCACTTTTATAGTTGCCCTACTAACAAGAATTGGAGCTTCTCCAATTGAATAATCTGACCTCTTTTTAGGACTAATTTATATTTATCTTACTTCTTATTTAACTTTGTTCTCATAAAAATTCAAGATAACTGAATAATTTATTAATTTAGCTACATTAAGCAATTTTCTTTGAAAGTAAATAAATATAGGCTAACCTAATGATTTATTAAATCCATTAGATTAATCATTTCTATTAAATCAAAGTGATCTAACGTACTACTTTCATTACTTACTTCACATATAAGAATATTACCTATCCAAATCCCGATTTTAATTCTAAATTTCACTCAATCCACCTGACAAAGTAATCTTAATTTAGCCTAAATTATGTACCCATACATAAAACGGTAAAATTATTAATTTTACGATACCGGAGGAAAGAACCCCGAACTCACCAAAAGAAAAATATTCCTAAAATTAAAAAGGCAATGTCTCTCACTGTAATTTTTCTGATATTTTGTAATCCATTTTATAGGTGCTTAAATTAAAATATAATTAATTTGGTTGTTGGAACGCGAGCTACAAATATTATACTCTAGGTTTCAGAGGAAGGCGATAACGGCGAAATACTCAAAATCGCAATATAAGTTAAATATATCCCCAACTTTGTGAGAGACAATTTGAAGCTGATTGTACATTATTCAATAATTATCCTAAGGGTATGTACAGATAGAGTGTTCACTGTTCGAAAAAGATTGAATAGCGGGTTCTAAATCAAAAATATCTTTATAAAGAAATAAAAGTATGTCAAGCGAAATATTTTAAAATTAATTGATTGATGTATTTATATATTAAGCACTATCGTCGCCCGAAGAGAACAAAACAAGATGTACATACAACTCCGGAAAAGGTTGCATTTACGAACTGCAGGAAGGCAAGCAAACGGAAGGACAGACAATTAATACAGAGAATAATAAAAATGTTTCTAAAAAATTATTTATGGCGAATAAACCGTAATTACCAAAGTATTTTTAAACCAGAAATAAATGAACAATAACTTTTTCTGACAAGACCAGTAGTTTATAAAATCACTCTTATGAGATAAGCATTTACCTGACAATACTGCAAATATTCTTAGCTTAAAATGAACGTTCGCATTTATAAGATGTCTTTGTAATAAAGATTTTTAACTGAAAAATATGGTTTTCAAATAAATAAACATCTGCACGAAGTTCAGTTTTAAAATTTTAAATAAGACGATGAAATAAAACGGCATGTAAATTTTGTATGCTTCCACCGTTTTCCATGTAAATTACTTTCATTAAAAACTGTGTCGATGCATAAATTTCAAATCAGCAAAGAAAAAACAAATGTGTTCTTATTCGAATGCACCTGTCCGCACGGAAACCCCGTAACACCAGAGGGGAAAGATAAGTGCCCAAGTGCGTAGCCGACTATCATAAGAAATAGGCCTGGTCAACATTTTTAAACGATGAAATGAATAACCCGAACTAAATGTATTTACAGAGCAACGCGCCTGCGAAATCGAAGCGAACAAGAAAAATTGTCTAGAAAAGGAAGGAGAGTGCAAAGAAAAAGAAGAAGATCCGTCCTTATTCGAATGCGCATGTCCGCACGGAAGCCCCATATCATCAGAGGGGGAAATTAAGTGTCCAAGTGCGTAGTCGAATAACCAAAGAAATAGCCCCGCGTAAACATTTTTAAAATTAAAAATAATATATCCGTAATATATGTATTTACAGAGCAACCCGCCTGCGAAATCGATGTGAACAAGCAAAATTGTATTGCTAAGCTAGGAGAGTGCAAAGAAAAAGAAGAAGATCCGTCCTTATTCGAATGCGCATGTCCGCACGGAAGCCCCGTATCATCAGAGGGGGAAATTAAGTGTCCAAGTGCGTAGTCGAATAACCAAAGAAATAGCCCCGCGTAAACATTTTTAAAATTAAAAATAATATATCCGTAATATATGTATTTACAGAGCAACCCGCCTGCGAAATCGATGTGAACAAGCAAAATTGTATTGCTAAGCTAGGAGAGTGCAAAGAAAAAGAAGAAGATCCGTCCTTATTCGAATGCGCATGTCCGCACGGAAGCCCCGTATCATCAGAGGGGGAAATTAAGTGTCCAAGTGCGTAGTCGAATAACCAAAGAAATAGCCCCGCGTAAACATTTTTAAAATTAAAAATAATATATCCGTAATATATGTATTTACAGAGCAACCCGCCTGCGAAATCGATGTGAACAAGCAAAATTGTATTGCTAAGCTAGGAGAGTGCAAAGAAAAAGAAGAAGATCCGTCCTTATTCGAATGCGCATGTCCGCACGGAAGCCCCGTATCATCAGAGGGGGAAATTAAGTGTCCAAGTGCGTAGTCGAATAACCAAAGAAATAGCCCCGCGTAAACATTTTTAAAATTAAAAATAATATCTCCGTAATATATGTATTTACAGAGCAACCCGCCTGCGAAATCGATGTGAACAAGCAAAATTGTATTGCTAAGCTAGGAGAGTGCAAAGAAAAAGAAGAAGATCCGTCCTTATTCGAATGCGCATGTCCGCACGGAAGCCCCGTATCATCAGAGGGGGAAATTAAGTGTCCAAGTGCGTAGTCGAATAACCAAAGAAATAGCCCCGCGTAAACATTTTTAAAATTAAAAATAATACATCCGTAATATATGTATTTACAGAGCAACCCGCCTGCGAAATCGATGTGAACAAGCAAAATTGTATTGCTAAGCTAGGAGAGTGCAAAGAAAAAGAAGAAGATCCGTCCTTATTCGAATGCGCATGTCCGCACGGAAGCCCCGTATCATCAGAGGGGGAAATTAAGTGTCCAAGTGCGTAGTCGAATAACCAAAGAAATAGCCCCGCGTAAACATTTTTAAAATTAAAAATAATATATCCGTAATATATGTATTTACAGAGCAACTCGCCTGCGAAATCGATGTGAACAAGCAAAATTGTATTGCTAAGCTAGGAGAGTGCAAAGAAAAAGAAGAAGATCCGTCCTTATTCGAATGCGCATGTCCGCACGGAAGCCCCGTATCATCAGAGGGGGAAATTAAGTGTCCAAGTGCGTAGTCGAATAACCAAAGAAATAGCCCCGCGTAAACATTTTTAAAATTAAAAATAATATATCCGTAATATATGTATTTACAGAGCAACCCGCCTGCGAAATCGATGTGAACAAGCAAAATTGTATTGCTAAGCTAGGAGAGTGCAAAGAAAAAGAAGAAGATCCGTCCTTATTCGAATGCGCATGTCCGCACGGAAGCCCCGTATCATCAGAGGGGGAAATTAAGTGTCCAAGTGCGTAGTCGAATAACCAAAGAAATAGCCCCGCGTAAACATTTTTAAAATTAAAAATAATACATCCGTAATATATGTATTTACAGAGCAACCCGCCTGCGAAATCGATGTGAACAAGCAAAATTGTATTGCTAAGCTAGGAGAGTGCAAAGAAAAAGAAGAAGATCCGTCCTTATTCGAATGCGCATGTCCGCACGGAAGCCCCGTATCATCAGAGGGGGAAATTAAGTGTCCAAGTGCGTAGTCGAATAACCAAAGAAATAGCCCCGCGTAAACATTTTTAAAATTAAAAATAATATATCCGTAATATATGTATTTACAGAGCAACTCGCCTGCGAAATCGATGTGAACAAGCAAAATTGTATTGCTAAGCTAGGAGAGTGCAAAGAAAAAGAAGAAGATCCGTCCTTATTCGAATGCGCATGTCCGCACGGAAGCCCCGTATCATCAGAGGGGGAAATTAAGTGTCCAAGTGCGTAGTCGAATAACCAAAGAAATAGCCCCGCGTAAACATTTTTAAAATTAAAAATAATATATCCGTAATATATGTATTTACAGAGCAACCCGCCTGCGAAATCGATGTGAACAAGCAAAATTGTATTGCTAAGCTAGGAGAGTGCAAAGAAAAAGAAGAAGATCCGTCCTTATTCGAATGCGCATGTCCGCACGGAAGCCCCGTATCATCAGAGGGGGAAATTAAGTGTCCAAGTGCGTAGTCGAATAACCAAAGAAATAGCCCCGCGTAAACATTTTTGAAATTAAAAATAATACATCCGTAATATATGTATTTACAGAGCAACCCGCCTGCGAAATCGATGTGAACAAGCAAAATTGTATTGCTAAGCTAGGAGAGTGCAAAGAAAAAGAAGAAGATCCGTCCTTATTCGAATGCGCATGTCCGCACGGAAGCCCCGTATCATCAGAGGGGGAAATTAAGTGTCCAAGTGCGTAGTCGAATAACCAAAGAAATAGCCCCGCGTAAACATTTTTAAAATTAAAAATAATATATCCGTAATATATGTATTTACAGAGCAACCCGCCTGCGAAATCGATGTGAACAAGCAAAATTGTATTGCTAAGCTAGGAGAGTGCAAAGAAAAAGAAGAAGATCCGTCCTTATTCGAATGCGCATGTCCGCACGGAAGCCCCGTATCATCAGAGGGGGAAATTAAGTGTCCAAGTGCGTAGTCGAATAACCAAAGAAATAGCCCCGCGTAAACATTTTTAAAATTAAAAATAATACATCCGTAATATATGTATTTACAGAGCAACCCGCCTGCGAAATCGATGTGAACAAGCAAAATTGTATTGCTAAGCTAGGAGAGTGCAAAGAAAAAGAAGAAGATCCGTCCTTATTCGAATGCGCATGTCCGCACGGAAGCCCCGTATCATCAGAGGGGGAAATTAAGTGTCCAAGTGCGTAGTCGAATAACCAAAGAAATAGCCCCGCGTAAACATTTTTAAAATTAAAAATAATACATCCGTAATATATGTATTTACAGAGCAACCCGCCTGCGAAATCGATGTGAACAAGCAAAATTGTATTGCTAAGCTAGGAGAGTGCAAAGAAAAAGAAGAAGATCCGTCCTTATTCGAATGCGCATGTCCGCACGGAAGCCCCGTATCATCAGAGGGGGAAATTAAGTGTCCAAGTGCGTAGTCGAATAACCAAAGAAATAGCCCCGCGTAAACATTTTTAAAATTAAAAATAATATATCCGTAATATATGTATTTACAGAGCAACCCGCCTGCGAAATCGATGTGAACAAGCAAAATTGTATTGCTAAGCTAGGAGAGTGCAAAGAAAAAGAAGAAGATCCGTCCTTATTCGAATGCGCATGTCCGCACGGAAGCCCCGTATCATCAGAGGGGGAAATTAAGTGTCCAAGTGCGTAGTCGAATAACCAAAGAAATAGCCCCGCGTAAACATTTTTAAAATTAAAAATAATACATCCGTAATATATGTATTTACAGAGCAACCCGTCTGCGAAATCGATGTGAACAAGCAAAATTGTATTGCTAAGCTAGGAGAGTGCAAAGAAAAAGAAGAAGATCCGTCCTTATTCGAATGCGCATGTCCGCACGGAAGCCCCGTATCATCAGAGGGGGAAATTAAGTGTCCAAGTGCGTAGTCGAATAACCAAAGAAATAGCCCCGCGTAAACATTTTTAAAATTAAAAATAATATATCCGTAATATATGTATTTACAGAGCAACCCGCCTGCGAAATCGATGTGAACAAGCAAAATTGTATTGCTAAGCTAGGAGAGTGCAAAGAAAAAGAAGAAGATCCGTCCTTATTCGAATGCGCATGTCCGCACGGAAGCCCCGTATCATCAGAGGGGGAAATTAAGTGTCCAAGTGCGTAGTCGAATAACCAAAGAAATAGCCCCGCGTAAACATTTTTAAAATTAAAAATAATACATCCGTAATATATGTATTTACAGAGCAACCCGCCTGCGAAATCGATGTGAACAAGCAAAATTGTATTGCTAAGCTAGGAGAGTGCAAAGAAAAAGAAGATGATCCGTCCTTATTCGAATGCGCATGTCCGCACGGAAGCCCCGTATCATCAGAGGGGGAAATTAAGTGTCCAAGTGCGTAGTCGAATAACCAAAGAAATAGCCCCGCGTAAACATTTTTAAAATTAAAAATAATACATCCGTAATATATGTATTTACAGAGCAACCCGCCTGCGAAATCGATGTGAACAAGCAAAATTGTATTGCTAAGCTAGGAGAGTGCAAAGAAAAAGAAGAAGATCCGTCCTTATTCGAATGCGCATGTCCGCACGGAAGCCCCGTATCATCAGAGGGGGAAATTAAGTGTCCAAGTGCGTAGTCGAATAACCAAAGAAATAACCCCGCGCAAACATTTTTAAAATTAAAAATAATATATCCGTAATATATGTATTTACAGAGCAACCCGCCTGCGAAATCGATGTGAACAAGCAAAATTGTATTGCTAAGCTAGGAGAGTGCAAAGAAAAAGAAGAAGATCCGTCCTTATTCGAATGCGCATGTCCGCACGGAAGCCCCGTATCATCAGAGGGGGAAATTAAGTGTCCAAGTGCGTAGTCGAATAACCAAAGAAATAGCCCCGCGTAAACATTTTTAAAATTAAAAATAATACATCCGTAATATATGTATTTACAGAGCAACCCGCCTGCGAAATCGATGTGAACAAGCAAAATTGTATTGCTAAGCTAGGAGAGTGCAAAGAAAAAGAAGAAGATCCGTCCTTATTCGAATGCGCATGTCCGCACGGAAGCCCCGTATCATCAGAGGGGGAAATTAAGTGTCCAAGTGCGTAGTCGAATAACCAAAGAAATAGCCCCGCGTAAACATTTTTAAAATTAAAAATAATATATCCGTAATATATGTATTTACAGAGCAACCCGCCTGCGAAATCGATGTGAACAAGCAAAATTGTATTGCTAAGCTAGGAGAGTGCAAAGAAAAAGAAGAAGATCCGTCCTTATTCGAATGCGCATGTCCGCACGGAAGCCCCGTATCATCAGAGGGGGAAATTAAGTGTCCAAGTGCGTAGTCGAATAACCAAAGAAATAGCCCCGCGTAAACATTTTTAAAATTAAAAATAATATATCCGTAATATATGTATTTACAGAGCAACCCGCCTGCGAAATCGATGTGAACAAGCAAAATTGTATTGCTAAGCTAGGAGAGTGCAAAGAAAAAGAAGAAGATCCGTCCTTATTCGAATGCGCATGTCCGCACGGAAGCCCCGTATCATCAGAGGGGGAAATTAAGTGTCCAAGTGCGTAGTCGAATAACCAAAGAAATAGCCCCGCGTAAACATTTTTAAAATTAAAAATAATATATCCGTAATATATGTATTTACAGAGCAACCCGCCTGCGAAATCGATGTGAACAAGCAAAATTGTATTGCTAAGCTAGGAGAGTGCAAAGAAAAAGAAGAAGATCCGTCCTTATTCGAATGCGCATGTCCGCACGGAAGCCCCGTATCATCAGAGGGGGAAATTAAGTGTCCAAGTGCGTAGTCGAATAACCAAAGAAATAGCCCCGCGTAAACATTTTTGAAATTAAAAATAATACATCCGTAATATATGTATTTACAGAGCAACCCGCCTGCGAAATCGATGTGAACAAGCAAAATTGTATTGCTAAGCTAGGAGAGTGCAAAGAAAAAGAAGAAGATCCGTCCTTATTCGAATGCGCATGTCCGCACGGAAGCCCCGTATCATCAGAGGGGGAAATTAAGTGTCCAAGTGCGTAGTCGAATAACCAAAGAAATAGCCCCGCGTAAACATTTTTGAAATTAAAAATAATACATCCGTAATATATGTATTTACAGAGCAACCCGCCTGCGAAATCGATGTGAACAAGCAAAATTGTATTGCTAAGCTAGGAGAGTGCAAAGAAAAAGAAGAAGATCCGTCCTTATTCGAATGCGCATGTCCACACGGAAGCCCCGTATCATCAGAGGGGGAAATTAAGTGTCCAAGTGCGTAGTCGAATAACCAAAGAAATAGCCCCGCGTAAACATTTTTGAAATTAAAAATAATACATCCGTAATATATGTATTTACAGAGCAACCCGCCTGCGAAATCGATGTGAACAAGCAAAATTGTATTGCTAAGCTAGGAGAGTGCAAAGAAAAAGAAGAAGATCCGTCCTTATTCGAATGCGCATGTCCGCACGGAAGCCCCGTATCATCAGAGGGGGAAATTAAGTGTCCAAGTGCGTAGTCGAATAACCAAAGAAATAGCCCCGCGTAAACATTTTTAAAATTAAACATAATATATCCGTAATATATGTATTTACAGAGCAACCCGCCTGCGAAATCGATGTGAACAAGCAAAATTGTATTGCTAAGCTAGGAGAGTGCAAAGAAAAAGAAGAAGATCCGTCCTTATTCGAATGCGCATGTCCGCACGGAAGCCCCGTATCATCAGAGGGGGAAATTAAGTGTCCAAGTGCGTAGTCGAATAACCAAAGAAATAGCCCCGCGTAAACATTTTTAAAATTAAAAATAATATATCCGTAATATATGTATTTACAGAGCAACCCGCCTGCGAAATCGATGTGAACAAGCAAAATTGTATTGCTAAGCTAGGAGAGTGCAAAGAAAAAGAAGAAGATCCGTCCTTATTCGAATGCGCATGTCCGCACGGAAGCCCCGTATCATCAGAGGGGGAAATTAAGTGTCCAAGTTCGTAGTCGAATAACCAAAGAAATAGCCCCGCGTAAACATTTTTAAAATTAAAAATAATATATCCGTAATATATGTATTTACAGAGCAACCCGCCTGCGAAATCGATGTGAACAAGAAAAATTGTATTGCTAAGCTAGGAGAGTGCAAAGAAAAAGAAGAAGATCCGTCCTTATTCGAATGCGCATGTCCGCACGGAAGCCCCGTATCATCAGAGGGGGAAATTAAGTGTCCAAGTGCGTAGTCGAATAACCAAAGAAATAGCCCCGCGTAAACATTTTTAAAATTAAAAATAATACATCCGTAATATATGTATTTACAGAGCAACCCGCCTGCGAAATCGATGTGAACAAGCAAAATTGTATTGCTAAGCTAGGAGAGTGCAAAGAAAAAGTAGAAGATCCGTCCTTATTCGAATGCGCATGTCCGCACGGAAGCCCCGTATCATCAGAGGGGGAAATTAAGTGTCCAAGTGCGTAGTCGAATAACCAAAGAAATAGCCCCGCGTAAACATTTTTAAAATTAAAAATAATATATCCGTAATATATGTATTTACAGAGCAACTCGCCTGCGAAATCGATGTGAACAAGCAAAATTGTATTGCTAAGCTAGGAGAGTGCAAAGAAAAAGAAGAAGATCCGTCCTTATTCGAATGCGCATGTCCGCACGGAAGCCCCGTATCATCAGAGGGGGAAATTAAGTGTCCAAGTGCGTAGTCGAATAACCAAAGAAATAGCCCCGCGTAAACATTTTTAAAATTAAAAATAATATATCCGTAATATATGTATTTACAGAGCAACCCGCCTGCGAAATCGATGTGAACAAGCAAAATTGTATTGCTAAGCTAGGAGAGTGCAAAGAAAAAGAAGAAGATCCGTCCTTATTCGAATGCGCATGTCCGCACGGAAGCCCCGTATCATCAGAGGGGGAAATTAAGTGTCCAAGTGCGTAGTCGAATAACCAAAGAAATAGCCCCGCGTAAACATTTTTGAAATTAAAAATAATACATCCGTAATATATGTATTTACAGAGCAACCCGCCTGCGAAATCGATGTGAACAAGCAAAATTGTATTGCTAAGCTAGGAGAGTGCAAAGAAAAAGAAGAAGATCCGTCCTTATTCGAATGCGCATGTCCGCACGGAAGCCCCGTATCATCAGAGGGGGAAATTAAGTGTCCAAGTGCGTAGTCGAATAACCAAAGAAATAGCCCCGCGTAAACATTTTTGAAATTAAAAATAATACATCCGTAATATATGTATTTACAGAGCAACCCGCCTGCGAAATCGATGTGAACAAGCAAAATTGTATTGCTAAGCTAGGAGAGTGCAAAGAAAAAGAAGAAGATCCGTCCTTATTCGAATGCGCATGTCCGCACGGAAGCCCCGTATCATCAGAGGGGGAAATTAAGTGTCCAAGTGCGTAGTCGAATAACCAAAGAAATAGCCCCGCGTAAACATTTTTAAAATTAAAAATAATATATCCGTAATATATGTATTTACAGAGCAACCCGCCTGCGAAATCGATGTGAACAAGCAAAATTGTATTGCTAAGCTAGGAGAGTGCAAAGAAAAAGAAGAAGATCCGTCCTTATTCGAATGCGCATGTCCGCACGGAAGCCCCGTATCATCAGAGGGGGAAATTAAGTGTCCAAGTGCGTAGTCGAATAACCAAAGAAATAGCCCCGCGTAAACATTTTTAAAATTAAAAATAATACATCCGTAATATATGTATTTACAGAGCAACCCGC
Organism: Leiobunum rupestre; assembly: GCF_980474605.1. Lineage (NCBI taxonomy): Eukaryota > Metazoa > Arthropoda > Arachnida > Opiliones > Sclerosomatidae > Leiobunum > Leiobunum rupestre. Next base: position 31,253,226 of record NC_143392.1, read on the forward strand.
CTGCGAAATCGATGTGAACAAGCAAAATTGTATTGCTAAGCTAGGAGAGTGCAAAGAAAAAGAAGAAGATCCGTCCTTATTCGAATGCGCATGTCCGCACGGAAGCCCCGTATCATCAGAGGGGGAAATTAAGTGTCCAAGTGCGTAGTCGAATAACCAAAGAAATAGCCCCGCGTAAACATTTTTAAAATTAAAAATAATACATCCGTAATATATGTATTTACAGAGCAACCCGCCTGCGAAATCGATGTGAACAAGCAAAATTGTATTGCTAAGCTAGGAGAGTGCAAAGAAAAAGAAGAAGATCCGTCCTTATTCGAATGCGCATGTCCGCACGGAAGCCCCGTATCATCAGAGGGGGAAATTAAGTGTCCAAGTGCGTAGTCGAATAACCAAAGAAATAGCCCCGCGTAAACATTTTTAAAATTAAAAATAATATATCCGTAATATATGTATTTACAGAGCAACCCGCCTGCGAAATCGATGTGAACAAGCAAAATTGTATTGCTAAGCTAGGAGAGTGCAAAGAAAAAGAAGAAGATCCGTCCTTATTCGAATGCGCATGTCCGCACGGAAGCCCCGTATCATCAGAGGGGGAAATTAAGTGTCCAAGTGCGTAGTCGAATAACCAAAGAAATAGCCCCGCGTAAACATTTTTAAAATTAAAAATAATACATCCGTAATATATGTATTTACAGAGCAACCCGTCTGCGAAATCGATGTGAACAAGCAAAATTGTATTGCTAAGCTAGGAGAGTGCAAAGAAAAAGAAGAAGATCCGTCCTTATTCGAATGCGCATGTCCGCACGGAAGCCCCGTATCATCAGAGGGGGAAATTAAGTGTCCAAGTGCGTAGTCGAATAACCAAAGAAATAGCCCCGCGTAAACATTTTTAAAATTAAAAATAATATATCCGTAATATATGTATTTACAGAGCAACCCGCCTGCGAAATCGATGTGAACAAGCAAAATTGTATTGCTAAGCTAGGAGAGTGCAAAGAAAAAGAAGAAGATCCGTCCTTATTCGAATGCGCATGTCCGCACGGAAGCCCCGTATCATCAGAGGGGGAAATTAAGTGTCCAAGTGCGTAGTCGAATAACCAAAGAAATAGCCCCGCGTAAACATTTTTAAAATTAAAAATAATACATCCGTAATATATGTATTTACAGAGCAACCCGCCTGCGAAATCGATGTGAACAAGCAAAATTGTATTGCTAAGCTAGGATATTGCAAAGAAAAAGAAGATGATCCGTCCTTATTCGAATGCGCATGTCCGCACGGAAGCCCCGTATCATCAGAGGGGGAAATTAAGTGTCCAAGTGCGTAGTCGAATAACCAAAGAAATAGCCCCGCGTAAACATTTTTAAAATTAAAAATAATACATCCGTAATATATGTATTTACAGAGCAGCCCGCCTGCGAAATCGATGTGAACAAGCAAAATTGTATTGCTAAGCTAGGAGAGTGCAAAGAAAAAGAAGAAGATCCGTCCTTATTCGAATGCGCATGTCCGCACGGAAGCCCCGTATCATCAGAGGGGGAAATTAAGTGTCCAAGTGCGTAGTCGAATAACCAAAGAAATAGCCCCGCGTAAACATTTTTAAAATTAAAAATAATATATCCGTAATATATGTATTTACAGAGCAACCCGCCTGCGAAATCGATGTGAACAAGCAAAATTGTATTGCTAAGCTAGGAGAGTGCAAAGAAAAAGAAGAAGATCCGTCCTTATTCGAATGCGCATGTCCGCACGGAAGCCCCGTATCATCAGAGGGGGAAATTAAGTGTCCAAGTGCGTAGTCGAATAACCAAAGAAATAGCCCCGCGCAAACATTTTTAAAATTAAAAATAATATATCCGTAATATATGTATTTACAGAGCAACCCGCCTGCGAAATCGATGTGAACAAGCAAAATTGTATTGCTAAGCTAGGAGAGTGCAAAGAAAAAGAAGAAGATCCGTCCTTATTCGAATGCGCATGTCCGCACGGAAGCCCCGTATCATCAGAGGGGGAAATTAAGTGTCCAAGTGCGTAGTCGAATAACCAAAGAAATAGCCCCGCGTAAACATTTTTAAAATTAAAAATAATATATCCGTAATATATGTATTTACAGAGCAACCCGCCTGCGAAATCGATGTGAACAAGCAAAATTGTATTGCTAAGCTAGGAGAGTGCAAAGAAAAAGAAGAAGATCCGTCCTTATTCGAATGCGCATGTCCGCACGGAAGCCCCGTATCATCAGAGGGGGAAATTAAGTGTCCAAGTGCGTAGTCGAATAACCAAAGAAATAGCCCCGCGTAAACATTTTTAAAATTAAAAATAATACATCCGTAATATATGTATTTACAGAGCAACCCGCCTGCGAAATCGATGTGAACAAGCAAAATTGTATTGCTAAGCTAGGAGAGTGCAAAGAAAAAGAAGAAGATCCGTCCTTATTCGAATGCGCATGTCCGCACGGAAGCCCCGTATCATCAGAGGGGGAAATTAAGTGTCCAAGTGCGTAGTCGAATAACCAAAGAAATAGCCCCGCGTAAACATTTTTAAAATTAAAAATAATATATCCGTAATATATGTATTTACAGAGCAACCCGCCTGCGAAATCGATGTGAACAAGCAAAATTGTATTGCTAAGCTAGGAGAGTGCAAAGAAAAAGAAGATCCGTCCTTATTCGAATGCGCATGTCCGCACGGAAGCCCCGTATCATCAGAGGGGGAAATTAAGTGTCCAAGTGCGTAGTCGAATAACCAAAGAAATAGCCCCGCGTAAACATTTTTAAAATTAAAAATAATACATCCGTAATATATGTATTTACAGAGCAACCCGCCTGCGAAATCGATGTGAACAAGCAAAATTGTATTGCTAAGCTAGGAGAGTGCAAAGAAAAAGAAGAAGATCCGTCCTTATTCGAATGCGCATGTCCGCACGGAAGCCCCGTATCATCAGAGGGGGAAATTAAGTGTCCAAGTGCGTAGTCGAATAACCAAAGAAATAGCCCCGCGTAAACATTTTTAAAATTAAAAATAATATATCCGTAATATATGTATTTACAGAGCAACCCGCCTGCGAAATCGATGTGAACAAGCAAAATTGTATTGCTAAGCTAGGAGAGTGCAAAGAAAAAGAAGAAAATCCGTCCTTATTCGAATGCGCATGTCCGCACGGAAGCCCCGTGTCATCAGAGGGGGAAATTAAGTGTCCAAGTGCGTAGTCGAATAACCAAAGAAATAGCCCCGCGTAAACATTTTTGAAATTAAAAATAATACATCCGTAATATATGTATTTACAGAGCAACCCGCCTGCGAAATCGATGTGAACAAGCAAAATTGTATTGCTAAGCTAGGAGAGTGCAAAGAAAAAGAAGAAGATCCGTCCTTATTCGAATGCGCATGTCCGCACGGAAGCCCCGTATCATCAGAGGGGGAAATTAAGTGTCCAAGTGCGTAGTCGAATAACCAAAGAAATAGCCCCGCGTAAACATTTTTGAAATTAAAAATAATACATCCGTAATATATGTATTTACAGAGCAACCCGCCTGCGAAATCGATGTGAACAAGCAAAATTGTATTGCTAAGCTAGGAGAGTGCAAAGAAAAAGAAGAAGATCCGTCCTTATTCGAATGCGCATGTCCGCACGGAAGCCCCGTATCATCAGAGGGGGAAATTAAGTGTCCAAGTGCGTAGTCGAATAACCAAAGAAATAGCCCCGCGTAAACATTTTTGAAATTAAAAATAATACATCCGTAATATATGTATTTACAGAGCAACCCGCCTGCGAAATCGATGTGAACAAGCAAAATTGTATTGCTAAGCTAGGAGAGTGCAAAGAAAAAGAAGAAGATCCGTCCTTATTCGAATGCGCATGTCCGCACGGAAGCCCCGTATCATCAGAGGGGGAAATTAAGTGTCCAAGTGCGTAGTCGAATAACCAAAGAAATAGCCCCGCGTAAACATTTTTAAAATTAAAAATAATATATCCGTAATATATGTATTTACAGAGCAACCCGCCTGCGAAATCGATGTGAACAAGCAAAATTGTATTGCTAAGCTAGGAGAGTGCAAAGAAAAAGAAGAAGATCCGTCCTTATTCGAATGCGCATGTCCGCACGGAAGCCCCGTATCATCAGAGGGGGAAATTAAGTGTCCAAGTGCGTAGTCGAATAACCAAAGAAATAGCCCCGCGTAAACATTTTTAAAATTAAAAATAATACATCCGTAATATATGTATTTACAGAGCAACCCGCCTGCGAAATCGATGTGAACAAGCAAAATTGTATTGCTAAGCTAGGATATTGCAAAGAAAAAGAAGATGATCCGTCCTTATTCGAATGCGCATGTCCGCACGGAAGCCCCGTATCATCAGAGGGGGAAATTAAGTGTCCAAGTGCGTAGTCGAATAACCAAAGAAATAGCCCCGCGTAAACATTTTTAAAATTAAAAATAATACATCCGTAATATATGTATTTACAGAGCAGCCCGCCTGCGAAATCGATGTGAACAAGCAAAATTGTATTGCTAAGCTAGGAGAGTGCAAAGAAAAAGAAGAAGATCCGTCCTTATTCGAATGCGCATGTCCGCACGGAAGCCCCGTATCATCAGAGGGGGAAATTAAGTGTCCAAGTGCGTAGTCGAATAACCAAAGAAATAGCCCCGCGTAAACATTTTTAAAATTAAAAATAATATATCCGTAATATATGTATTTACAGAGCAACCCGCCTGCGAAATCGATGTGAACAAGCAAAATTGTATTGCTAAGCTAGGAGAGTGCAAAGAAAAAGAAGAAGATCCGTCCTTATTCGAATGCGCATGTCCGCACGGAAGCCCCGTATCATCAGAGGGGGAAATTAAGTGTCCAAGTGCGTAGTCGAATAACCAAAGAAATAGCCCCGCGCAAACATTTTTAAAATTAAAAATAATATATCCGTAATATATGTATTTACAGAGCAACCCGCCTGCGAAATCGATGTGAACAAGCAAAATTGTATTGCTAAGCTAGGAGAGTGCAAAGAAAAAGAAGAAGATCCGTCCTTATTCGAATGCGCATGTCCGCACGGAAGCCCCGTATCATCAGAGGGGGAAATTAAGTGTCCAAGTGCGTAGTCGAATAACCAAAGAAATAGCCCCGCGTAAACATTTTTAAAATTAAAAATAATATATCCGTAATATATGTATTTACAGAGCAACCCGCCTGCGAAATCGATGTGAACAAGCAAAATTGTATTGCTAAGCTAGGAGAGTGCAAAGAAAAAGAAGAAGATCCGTCCTTATTCGAATGCGCATGTCCGCACGGAAGCCCCGTATCATCAGAGGGGGAAATTAAGTGTCCAAGTGCGTAGTCGAATAACCAAAGAAATAGCCCCGCGTAAACATTTTTAAAATTAAAAATAATACATCCGTAATATATGTATTTACAGAGCAACCCGCCTGCGAAATCGATGTGAACAAGCAAAATTGTATTGCTAAGCTAGGAGAGTGCAAAGAAAAAGAAGAAGATCCGTCCTTATTCGAATGCGCATGTCCGCACGGAAGCCCCGTATCATCAGAGGGGGAAATTAAGTGTCCAAGTGCGTAGTCGAATAACCAAAGAAATAGCCCCGCGTAAACATTTTTAAAATTAAAAATAATATATCCGTAATATATGTATTTACAGAGCAACCCGCCTGCGAAATCGATGTGAACAAGCAAAATTGTATTGCTAAGCTAGGAGAGTGCAAAGAAAAAGAAGAAGATCCGTCCTTATTCGAATGCGCATGTCCGCACGGAAGCCCCGTATCATCAGAGGGGGAAATTAAGTGTCCAAGTGCGTAGTCGAATAACCAAAGAAATAGCCCCGCGTAAACATTTTTAAAATTAAAAATAATACATCCGTAATATATGTATTTACAGAGCAACCCGCCTGCGAAATCGATGTGAACAAGCAAAATTGTATTGCTAAGCTAGGAGAGTGCAAAGAAAAAGAAGAAGATCCGTCCTTATTCGAATGCGCATGTCCGCACGGAAGCCCCGTATCATCAGAGGGGGAAATTAAGTGTCCAAGTGCGTAGTCGAATAACCAAAGAAATAGCCCCGCGTAAACATTTTTAAAATTAAAAATAATATATCCGTAATATATGTATTTACAGAGCAACCCGCCTGCGAAATCGATGTGAACAAGCAAAATTGTATTGCTAAGCTAGGAGAGTGCAAAGAAAAAGAAGAAAATCCGTCCTTATTCGAATGCGCATGTCCGCACGGAAGCCCCGTGTCATCAGAGGGGGAAATTAAGTGTCCAAGTGCGTAGTCGAATAACCAAAGAAATAGCCCCGCGTAAACATTTTTGAAATTAAAAATAATACATCCGTAATATATGTATTTACAGAGCAACCCGCCTGCGAAATCGATGTGAACAAGCAAAATTGTATTGCTAAGCTAGGAGAGTGCAAAGAAAAAGAAGAAGATCCGTCCTTATTCGAATGCGCATGTCCGCACGGAAGCCCCGTATCATCAGAGGGGGAAATTAAGTGTCCAAGTGCGTAGTCGAATAACCAAAGAAATAGCCCCGCGTAAACATTTTTGAAATTAAAAATAATACATCCGTAATATATGTATTTACAGAGCAACCCGCCTGCGAAATCGATGTGAACAAGCAAAATTGTATTGCTAAGCTAGGAGAGTGCAAAGAAAAAGAAGAAGATCCGTCCTTATTCGAATGCGCATGTCCGCACGGAAGCCCCGTATCATCAGAGGGGGAAATTAAGTGTCCAAGTGCGTAGTCGAATAACCAAAGAAATAGCCCCGCGTAAACATTTTTGAAATTAAAAATAATACATCCGTAATATATGTATTTACAGAGCAACCCGCCTGCGAAATCGATGTGAACAAGCAAAATTGTATTGCTAAGCTAGGAGAGTGCAAAGAAAAAGAAGAAGATCCGTCCTTATTCGAATGCGCATGTCCGCACGGAAGCCCCGTATCATCAGAGGGGGAAATTAAGTGTCCAAGTGCGTAGTCGAATAACCAAAGAAATAGCCCCGCGTAAACATTTTTGAAATTAAAAATAATACATCCGTAATATATGTATTTACAGAGCAACCCGCCTGCGAAATCGATGTGAACAAGCAAAATTGTATTGCTAAGCTAGGAGAGTGCAAAGAAAAAGAAGAAGATCCGTCCTTATTCGAATGCGCATGTCCGCACGGAAGCCCCGTATCATCAGAGGGGGAAATTAAGTGTCCAAGTGCGTAGCATCTTCACCACCTCTAAACAGGGTTGTAAATATAACTGGATTCTTACGTCTCGACCGATTTAAGCTGATATTTGCGAGGTTGCATCAAGCCAATCGGACTGCCGTTTGAAGAATGGAAAGTGCGTGGTCGATAAAGATGACAAAGGAAAATTCCAATGCGCGTGCGTTGACGGAACGAAAGTAGAACCGACGGGTGAACGAAAATCATGTCCAGGTGAGATTAGCATCTTAACCACCTCTAAACAGGGTCGTAAATATAACTGGATTCTTACGTCTCGACCGATTTAAGCTGATATTTGCGAGGTTGCATCAAGCCAATCGGACTGCCGTTTGAAGAATGGAAAGTGCGTGGTCGATAAAGATGACAAAGGAAAATTCCAATGCGCGTGCGTTGACGGAACGAAAGTAGAACCGACGGGTGAAGGAAAATCATGTCCAGGTGAGATTAGCATCTTAACCACCTCTTAACAGGGTCGTAAATATAACTGGATTCTTACGTGTCGACCGATTTAAGCCGATATTTGCGAGGTTGCATCAAGCCAATCGGACTGCCGTTTGAAGAATGGAAAGTGCGTGGTCGATAAAGATGACAAAGGAAAATTCCAATGCGCGTGCGTTGACGGAACGAAAGTAGAACCGACGGGTGAACGAAAATCATGTCCAGGTGAGATTAGCATCTTAACCACCTCTAAACAGGGTCGTAAATATAACTGGATTCTTACGTCTCAACCTATTGCAGTCGATATTTGCGGGATTGCATCAAGCCAAACGGAGTGCGATTTGAAGAATGGAAAGTGCGTTGTAGACAAAGCAGACAAGGGAAAATTCCAATGCGCGTGCGTAGACGGAACGAAAGTAGAACCGAAGGGCGACGCAGAATGTCTAGGTGAGATAAGTATCTTAACCACCTCTAAACATTGTCGTTAATATAACTGGGTTCTTACGTCTCGACCTATTGCAGTCGATATTTGCGGGATTGCATCAAGCCAAACGGACTGCGATTTGAAGAATGGAAAGTGCGTTGTAGACAAAGCAGACAAGGGAAAATTCCAATGCGCGTGCGTAGACGGAACGAAAGTAGAACCGAAGGGCGACGGAAATACATGTCCAGGTATGACATTGCTGACTGTCTATAGGCATATTTCTTGGGTTCAAACTTTTTAAAGGGTCGTATTCGAACGTTACTTTTTGTACAGTTTATCGTAGAAAGAAATACCTTTTGAAAGAAATTTGCGATGTCGCTAGTGAAAACGATTATGTCCTCTTTAAAGTGATCGATATAAACCTAGCTTGTTAGGAAAATATCTTCGACATTTACAATTCTTAAAATAGTATATTATTTTTTTAAATTTATATGCATTATTTTATTAAATTGGTAAATGATTAGGGGCATCACGATTTTAGTGGTGTCATCCCGAAATGCGATATTAAGCATGCAAAAAATTTGTTTTTATTCATAAAGTATGTTTTATTTTAAATAATAATTTATGATAAAAAGTTATTATATGTATGGGGTCCGGTTGTAAAACTTTGTTAATGCAGCCCTGGTTATCGTTTGCTGTCAGTATAGTGGTTCGTTAATGCTGACGCAAGATTGTTGTTACGTTATAGTAAATATTACACTATACTGAACCAATATATATACTATTGTTCTACAGGTAACTCTCATGCCTTAAATAAGTTCATAGGATATACATTATTATTATTTATTATTAATGTCTTACCTTTTTTTTTTACTTTATATTTTATAGTGACTGTATGCGATGTTAAATCTAATGAGAAAAAGTGCACTACGAAAAATGGCAAATGCGTTCCAGATTCGACAGACGCAACGAAATTTAAATGCCAGTGTGCTCAAGGAAATACATTAGAACCAAACGCAGTTGAGAAGTGCCCAGGTATACGTTTTACCCTTTATTACAAGAATTAACTTCTTCCTTAAACTTATACTATTTACGTGACAAGTTTAGTTGGGATTCGGGTGAAATGACCTATTATTGCAAGTAATCCGAAACAATAACTGAAACACCTGATTTCAAAAATATTTGTACATAAAGATCCCTGCAAAGATTCGTTGCACGACGGAGAACTAACCGGGGACGACGTGTGCAATAAAACCAATAAACTGTGCGCTGTGAAGTCGACGGACAAGACAACTTTCGTGTGCCAGGACTGCAAACAGGGATTTGTCGAAGACGATGACGGAAACTGCGTTGGTAATTGAAAACTACGCCGACGAACCGTTGTAGTTTAATTTATCTTTTTACGAATTACTTGTCGCACTAGCGCCGTGTGAACGCGCCTTAAAGAAACAATGTGCCATATTGAAAGCCACCAGATGTGAAATGGATGGCGCAAACCCGGAGTGTTTATGTCCCAATGGCTTCTTTATGGAAGAAGACGGTTGTAAACCCGGTAAGAAATTGCAGTGATTTGTTCAATAATAAGCCGATAAATTAATAACCTAGTGGCGTAGTCAGGATTTTGGTTCGGGGGGGGGGGGGAATTATATAAATAACGTAAAAAATAAAAAGATTTGTAAGTACAACCATACATTTTGGTTGGAGCATGTGCCCCCTGGTCCGGCTCTATGGCTACGCCACTGGACTTTCTAGTCTGTATTTGAGGAGTACCCTTGTAAAAATGTTAAGACGGTAATATACAAGTTAAGCATTCGCTAGTAAACTCGAAGGAGTCCAGACGCAACTTGAATCTGCACAGACTGTTAACTCTACACTTGCATAATGGTTTTTTTATGCAGAGATTTTTTATCCTATCTCGTTTATTATCCTCTAAATTGCACTGACAAACTTTTAGTGGAGTTGTATTTCAACTATATCTTGTTTATTCAACGTCATTGGTGGCCCTCTAAATTACACTGAGGTACAATTTTTGCACTCGTTTTTGCACTAACGCGTTAATTCAGTGTCATTGGTGCACATTTAAATAGTATTAAGGTAAATTTATTGCAGTCTTTTTGCACTAGCGTCATTGATGCTTATCTAAATTACACTGATGTACTATTAGTGCAGTAGTTTTAGCGTCATTGGTGTCGATCTAAATTTGACATGGGCACACTTACAATTGTTAGTGCAGTCGTTTTGCATTACCACGTTTGAAAATATTCCAGTTTTAGAAAGAGTTCACACTTATTGGCAGTGCATCTCTAAATGGCACTAAGATACTTTTAGTGCAGTCGGTGTGGAACCAGCGTGTTTATTGACATTCATTGGTGCACACCTAAATTGTACTCAAAAGGAGACGACCCGAGGTGTAACACACCGATTTTGTTCAAACTCGGGGGATTGGTAGACCTTCATGTTACTTGAAACACCCTAAAGGGAAATGTCTATATAGGCAACCGTTTGGCCAGGGCAACCAAAAATGTTTTTGACAGCACAAAATGGAAATTTTCCCATTGAATATAACATGGGAATCTGACCAATTTTCAGGGTACCCCTCTGTAAAAAATTTAATCAATTTCGAACTTTTTCGTTATTTTTTTATTTATATTTTCTATTTTTAGCATTTTAAAAAATTTAAATTTTTTACAGGGGGTACCCTTAAAATTGTTCAGATTCCCATGTTATATTTAATGGGAATATTTCCATTTTGTGTTATCAAAAACATTTTTGGTTGCCATGGCAAAACGGTTGCCTAAGCAAAGAGTATAAAAACTACGTAACCTAGAGATATAATGACGGTCGAAAGCAGTAAATGAAGTTATAGCAACCGGGGGGGGGGGAAGGCACTCAGTGAATTTGCACTTCAAATTTCGGTACCGCAGCGCCACTACGGCAGTATTTAGTACAATAAATAATAAAACCGGAGAAAAATGGCAGTTACGGTGTTGCGGAGGTGCTAAATTTGGCATTTTGGATATTTAATTGTCTAATATCTGTCAATTCAAAAAAGTGACAGTAATTGGTTACTGTTTCGTGATTTTTTTAGTTAGAATTTGTGGATTCGTTGTTTCGGTGTTTATTTTCAAAAAGTGAAGAATAAGGCGTTTGTTCTCTAACGTTGCCAAGTCCTAAAGGTAACCAATTCCTTAAGGAATTTTCAAGAATGTTGAACTAAATCAAAATGATTGCCACTTAAAACTGCCGTAGTGGCGCTGCGGTACCGAAATTTGAAGTGCAAATTCACTGAGTGACTTCCCCCCCGGTTGCTACAACTTCCTTTACTGCTTTCGACCGTCATTATATCTCTAGGTTACGTAGTTTTTATACTCTTTGGCCTAAGGAGACATTTCCCTTTAGGGTTTTTCAAGTTACATGAAGGTCTACCAATCCCCCGAGTTTGAACAAAATCGGTGTGTTACACCTCGGGTTGTCTCTTTTGTTAGTGCATTGATTTTGGAAATAGCACGTTTATTCAGTCATTTGTGCACCTCTAAAGTGCAAACGTTTTTGCACACCCACGTTTATTCAACATTATTAGTGCAGATCTAAATTGCACTAAGGTACATTCAGTAGTCTTTTTCGCAATTAAAACGTAATAACATGTTTATTCAGTGTCGTTGGAAAACGACCACCGACTTTAAAAATAATTATATATGTTTGGCCTTCAAACAAGATTGGATGTCGAATTCCAATTGAAAATTGAACTCCAGGTGACATTAAAGTAACCAATGAATGATTTTGTTACAGGCAAATCGATCCACGTCTTTGAGCTGCCTGAAGGAATGTTTATCGACACAAATGTCCTCTTTTACGCACGGGATTTGACTTACGATGTAGAAGCTGTTTCTGTTGCGACAACTCGGAAATTACTCAAAGCGGTTAGTTTAAAGTTTATATACAGATTCTTTTGGGAAAATAATTAGGTTTACATTTTGCTTGAATTATAAAAAAATTGCTTATGGACGCTTCTCGGACCTTTCACGTTAAAAATTGAGTGACAAAATTGATAATATTAGTTTTGACTTAGCAATCAAAAATGTTTCTTTCAGATCGAAATTTAAAACATTTTGGTAAAATAAAGTATATTTTGGTTAATTTAGTAAATTTTTGGTAAATTTTTATATCTTAAAATCTGTCATTTTCCCAAGTGAAATTACATATTTCAAAATGTTTTTCGATTGCCATAGGAAAAGTAATGCTACAATTTCCAGTTAAAAGATAATAATATTTTATTATTTGAACGATGTAAAGCGCAGCGATTTCATTCAAATGAAAGTCTTTAAAAAGTGGGCATTTCAAGATGGAGTTTACATTGATTATTAGATTTATCTCAGTTTACATTCAATTAACACAGTAAATTTGTGTGTTCGTTCAATTAGCACCTAGAGATTTATTTGGTTGAAAATTGACCGTAGAGGAAACTCGTTAAGCCGGGATACAAACTACCAGTCAAAGGACAATTACCTCAGCCAACTATTAAAGTTTTGTTTAAGAACCCTAGACACTCAAGTTCATGAGAAAAAAACTCCATGTTAATTTAAATAGAAATGTGGAACGTCTTTGGGTCGGTATCATAGTCGTTAGAAAAGAATAGTTCTTTTTACAATGAAACGTGGCCTTCTTGTTTTAATGTGGCTCTTACGTCACAGTCTCTTACTTTTACAAGTCTACGAGTGCGCGCTACAGTCGCCAGAGGATAATAGCTTTTTCTAGCGCGCGTGTGCAAAGTGCTTGTGACTAAAGAGTAAGACCACTTTTTATTTTATTAAATCAACTATGGCTTGTATAAATTCTGAATCCTAAAACGTATGACACGCCATTCAGGTTAAAATTAATTAAAATTGAAAATATCCTCATTTTCCCCAAAAAAAGGTAAAAATATAGCCTATTTTCAAAAAGAGGTAAAATGTTGATGCGTTTCCTAATTTTACACAATAACAAATGTGTGAGAAAAAATATTTCTGTGTGTGAAAAAATATATTTGTGTGAGAAAAAATATATTTGTGTGAGAAAAAATATATTTGTTTGTGTGAAAGAGTATTTCTGTGTTTGAAAGAGTATTTCTGTGTTTGAAAGAGTATTTCTGTGTTTGAAAGAGTATTTCTGTGTTTGAAAGAGTATTTCTGTGTTTGAAAGAGTATTTCTGTGTTTGAAAAAAGTATTTCTGTGTTTGAAAAAAGTATTTCTGTATGTGAAAAAAGTATTTGTCTGAACATGTATTTCTGTGTGAAAAAGTATTTTTGTTTGTGAAAAAGTATTTTTGTGTGTGAAAAAGTATTTTTGTGTGTGAAAAAGTATTTTTTTGTGAAAAAGTATTTTTTTGTGAAAAAGTATTTTTTTGTGAAAAAGTATTTTTTTGTGAAAAAGTATTTTTGTGAGTGAAAAAGTATTTTTTTGTGAAAAAGTATTTTTTTGTGAAAAAGTATTTTTTTGTGAAAAAGTATTTTTTTGTGAAAAAGTATTTTTTTGTGAAAAAGTATTTTTGTGAGTGAAAAAGTATTTTTTTGTGAAAAAGTATTTTTTTGTGAAAAAGTATTTTTTGTGAAAAATTATTTTTTTGTGAAAAAGTATTTTTGTGAGCGAAAAAGTATTTTTGTGTGGGAAGAAAGATTAGTAAAAATGTTTTGGTAAAACATAAACATAGATGGCACTCTCTGCATGGTAGTATAGAGAGTTGCGGATAGTACATGCTATAAAGGGACTTAACCATAAGCTTAAAGATGGACCTACAAGATAAGGAAATCGATGATAGCAGAAACGCCAATAACGAACTGTATAAAGGGATAGTGAAATGAGAACTTGATTGTAATAAGACTGAGCCCTCCAGTGGCGACTTTTAAAACCATCGAGCGAAGATATTTTTTTGCGGTCGAGTCGCTTTTCCAAGCGGTGTTTTATGAACCTTGAAACTGAACTTTACGATAATTAATTACGCTTAACAAATGGAAATAGCTGATCGTCTCCAGATATGTACTACATACAATTATCAAGTGGGAGACTTTAAAAACGTTTTATCTCTCAAAAACCATCGACAAATATTACACCAGTTTGCTAAGCCTCTAACCCTTTTAAAGTCATAGATTGGTTAATAGTTTACAATTTATAAATTTCTTGTAAAGATCTACTATTTTTTTTTTATGTTGCATTTTGGGTTCTTCGAAACACTGTGGAGGCATGTGTTAGAGTTTGAAGATCCGAAGATTTTTTTACACAAAAAATATTTGTTAATTTTATACATCCTTGATTGATTTTTCTGCTAGAATCGGTTGTCGAATCCCATTGTTGATAAAGCTTTTCACTAAGTCCCTTTATAGCATAGGTCGTCCATGATTTATTTTACTATTATGCAGAGGGTGTCATCTATGTTTATTTTTTCCGCAAAATATTTTTGCAAATATTTTTATAACACAAATACTTTTTTTCACACACGGAAATACTTTTCTCACATAAAAATACTCTTTTACACACAGAAATACTCTTTATCGTACATAAATACTTTTCCGAGGGGCTAACCACTCTTAGAAATTCTGTACACCGATTACGCCGGATTACGCTTAGATTAGCACTGCCAAAGGCAGGGACTTCAAAGATTACGCGTAATCCCATTAGTACAGTCAAAGATACGGCTCTGTACACCGATTACGCGGAGTGATCAGCCCCTCGTACTTTTCTCACGCACAGAAATACTCTTTCACGCGGCAACTAAATAAATTTTTCTGGCCTTTCCAAAAAAGCAAAATTTGGAGTAAAACAATTTGGGAGTGGGCCGGGGCCTGTGAGCGCTTACCTGGAGCATTCCTAGCGCCGGTCTTGCAGTGACGTAATAGGAAAACATTTTCGGGGGGGGGGAGGTAAAACTATTTTGTCATATTTACATTTCCAAGGGAAGCAATTAACACAAAGCCAATATATCTCCCAAATTAGCCAGGTAGGCTGTATTTATAATTTGTATTCATTGTAACCTTTATATCAACAGTTACAAGAAAAGAGCCCATCTTTGAAGGATATCAAATTGTTAGGCAAAGAGTACGTATCCTTTATTTAATATATGATATCAAGAATGTATTTATTTTTACTAAGGGATAATTCTAGGTTAAGACAATTTTAGTATTGCTCCCGATTCCCTCATGCTCGAACAGTAAGCTCCACCCCTAAAATAATGAAATCAAATCTATGTATCATTGATTTTATAAAACTGACGTCTTCTGATACGATTGAAGGACAACGCTGATGATATTTTTCCGAACTAGTGCCGGGGGTAATTGACTAGTGGAGTCTAGTGCCGGGGGTAATTGACCTCATGACGCCAGTGGATCGTCTCAACTATAAATAAATACATTCTTGATTATACTTTAAATTATATAATACATAAAAGCAACTGTCGGCTCTATCATTGCCACCTGTATTATGATAAGATCATGGTTATGAGAGTGCCATGAAAAAACGACTTAACTATAGAGGGCGTGGTGCCATCTTTTAATACCACAGGAACTAAAATTCCAATTAGCGAAACGATAACATCACCAGAGAACCATTGTAGAGTATTATAATTAGACAACTTATACTCTACTTACTTGTTAGTGGACTTAAGCCTAAATTATATATCCTATACAAAATATATTGTTAAAAATTACTTTAATTCAAGTTATTGTCCAATTTACTAACGAGCTAATCAACGTGAGGGGTACTTTTATGTCCCACCTTTTGGGTCAAAATGTAGCTTAAGTATCTTGTTTGGATTTCAACAATAGCGACATCTGTTGAGGAAAGAGTTACTTCACGTCGAGCCGACTTTTGCTTTAAATATAATATTGAATTCTATATTTAGCAAAGAAAATCCCACCGTTTGGCTCGTTGAAGCGGTTTTCGACGCTGACAACGTGAATACCGCCGTTTTTGAAAAATTGGAATGTGTACCAATACCAGGCAACCCCAAGAACTGTAAAATAGGAGAATTAACATCGATTACGGAGAAATATGCGGTTTTCCGAAAAGAAACGAAATTGATAAAAGTCACGGACGTATGCACTCTTGACGGAAAACAGGACAATCCTTGCAAAGAAAGGGGACAATTTTGTAGTAAGAAAGGGACGACTTACGAATGTTTGTGCAAAGACGCGGATTCCGGATACGAACCAGTTCCCGGAGCTTCATACTCGGATCAGCCTTATACTTCGCAGGTCTGCAGAGGTAAATATATTCGCATTTAAATTCGGTCAGGATTTGTGTTTATAATTATTATTATAATATAGTGTAATGTAACGTCACGTCCTGTCCCGTTACGTTACGTTGCGTGTAACTTAATATAAAATAAGGTAACGTAACGTACCGTAATATAACGTAATATAATATCACGTAATATAACGTAATATAATATAACGTAAAGTAACGTAATATAATATAACGTAAAGTAACGTAATATAATATAACGTAACGTAATATAACGTAACGTAACATAATATAACGTAACGTAATATAATATAACGTAACGTAATATAATATAACGTAACGTAACGTAATATACCGTAATATAATATCACGTAATATAACTTAATATAATATAACGTAACGTAACGTAATATACCGTAATATAATATCACGTAATATAACTTAATATAATATAACGTAACGTAACGTAATATAATATCACGTAATATAATGAACGTAACGTAATGTAATATCAGGTAATATAACGTAAATTAACGTAATATACCGTAATATAATATCATGTAATAAAACTTAATATAATATAACATAACGTAACGTAATATACCGTAATATAACGTAAAGTAACGTAATATACCATAATATAACATCACGCAATATAACTTAACGTAACGTAACGTAATATACCATAATATAATATCGCGTAATATAATATAATATACCGTACACAGAAAAAAATGTGTTTAGATATTGAACACAATACATGAACACCATCATGCATCACTTTTCTGTTCATGTTCAAAAACGAGAACGTGTTCAATTAGAAATATATGGTTAGGTTTTGAACGTGTTCAAGGGGAAATATGTTCGGGTTTTGAACGTGTTTATTATGCCATGTGTTCAGGGTTAAAAAGTGTTCTAAATGTAATGTGTTCAGGTTTTGTATATGAGTTACTGGAAATGTTCAGCTTGTGAACATATTGAAAATCTCCGGACCCTTATACTGTTGTAAAAACCCTTTAAATTGAATATTTATTAATATTAAAAGACTAGTTACAAAACGAAGCTCTTGGATGGTCTTAAACCTAGTTAACTGTTAAAAACTATTTTACTTGCCAGAAAATATAGCTTAAATTATTAGATCAGGGTTTTCTACACTTTAAAAAGGAAGTCACTAACACTTGTAAGTGAAACTTTAGGCCTGGGCGGGAAATAGTAATAATTTTAGCATTTATTCTGCATTTGTAAATTACTAGTACAATAGTTTCTTAAACTATTTTTAAGTTTAAACAAGTCAGTAAATAAACAGAAATTGTGGTAAAGCCGAATGTAGATTCTATCGCTATTGAACACGAATTCATAGATCATGTCCTTGAATTAACATGTTCACAGAACAAGTGTTCAGGTTTTGTGTTTAGGATATCAATTTTCATCTATTTCGAAGAGAATAGCACTAGGAGAATGGCAATGTGTTCACAATAGAACACATTTTAGTCTTTTAAACATTTTCAAGCGTTCAAATTCTAATCGTGTTTACGTATAGAACATTTAAATGTGTTCAAAACCTAAACAGTAAACACACTTTTTTCTGTGTAATATAACGCAATGTAACGTAACGTAACGCAATATAACGTTACGTTGTATTACTTAATGTTACGTTTCATTTAGTTTCATAAAGTAATATAACTTTACATAACGTAATATAACGTTACGTAATATACCGTAACGTAATATAACGTAACTTAATAAACCGTAACTTAATACGGATGATCAAACTACCCAGAAAAAACAATGTTTAAATTCTAGACGTTTTTCTAAACGGGAAAATGCAACGCTCTCACAGACATATACTATACCAACATGCGTTGAGTAGAAGAAACGTTAAGTCTTTTTGCGCGTTGAATTACAAAACGTTTTCGTTTAAAGCATGTTAAGTTCTAGAAATGATTGTTTTATGCGTGTTGAGGTCTTGTAGTGCTTAAAATATAAACTCGTCTATTTGACGAAACGTTTAATTTTCAAACGCGTCGAGTTCTTGAAACGTGTAAGATTCAAACGCGTCGAGTTCTTGAAACGTGTAAGATTCAAACGCGTCGAGTTCTCCAATCGTTTAAGTTTCAAACGCGTCGAGTTGTCGCAACGTTTAAGTTTAAAACGCGTCGAGTTGTCGCAACGTTTAAGTTTAAAACGCGTCGAGTTGTCGCAACGTTTAAGTTTAAAACGGGTCGAGTTGTCGCAACGTTTAAGTTTCAAACGCGTCGAGTTGTCGCAACGTTTAAGTTTCAAACGCGTCGAGTTGTCGAATCGTTTAAGATTCAAACGCGTGGAGTTCTTGAAACGTGTAAGATTCAAACGCGTCGAGTTGTCGAATCGTTTAAGTTTCAAACGCGTCGAGTTCTTGAAACGTTTAAGATTCAAACGCGAGTTCTTGAAACGTTTAAGATTCAATCGCGTCGAGTTCTTGAAACGTTTAAGATTCAAACGCGGCGAGTTCCCGCAACATTAGAATTCCAAACGTATCGAGTTCTTGAGACGTTTCGGATTATTCAAAGAAAAAATTGATTCTAAAGAAAATTTTTATTTGCAAAAAAATATTTTATTGATTATCAAACATTTTATATGAATATGATGTTCTTCCACAAATTTTAAATATTTGGTGGTTTTAACAAATGACGATTTCGGGGACCGATTATTAAGTACGTACTCTTGCTCTGCACCGCAGCGCTCCCCAGTGACCAAGGGGAAATATAATCTTACAAAGTAATGTATAGAGTGTGACGTCACGGCACGTCACCCATGCTTTTTCCTATAGATTAAAAATCGCGAGCAAAATGGCGACCATGGTCAAAACTACGAAAGTGCCGGCCATTACTCTATTGTCAGAAATTACAAATCATTTATAAAACATATATAAACTTAGCAGACGACTATTCTGGCGGGGGGGGGGGGTGGCTTGTAAACGAACGTTTTTCACGAGAGTTATAATAAAAGATACGGCTGCAAACCGTCCCTATAGCTCAACGGGAAAATTCGCCCCAACTAGCAATTTGGCCTACTTTAAGGATGATGAGTCCGCAGCGATGCGGGGTGGCGAACATAGTTTTTGGGGGGTGGGGCAAAGGAGGCAATAGGGGCAGTTGGCCCCGAAATTTGCGTTCAACGAAATGGACCGCGTTTGGTGTTGAGCCCGATGATAATTTTCACGCTGAGTCGAATGAGACCAACCACAGGTCTGTACGATGAACTGTTTCCGAGTAATTTGTACTGAATTACGTGGTCGATTTTCTCTCATATGAAAAAACCTTTTAAATTTAGAACTCTGGTCGAGTTGGGTATCGTTCTGTAGTATGTGTTAACGCGGGTCGCTAGTACTAATACTTTCGGATGTTACGTATTGTTTAGTGCCGAATGTTACCGACCGTAAATCCGTAGGATAACTCGTTTACGAATTATACCTAAATCTGTGAGGAACATTAGAATTTGAAAGAAGCAAAATAAATAAATAAATTTAATACTGATTAATCGATTATCAGTGAAACACTACAATGTTTACCGATATGATGTTGGTAATCGCTTTATCCGAATACTAACTATTCGATCTTCTGTCACTCTCAATATAGATTTCAACGAATGCAGTGACAAGACCATTTGTGAATATGGCGACTGCCTCAATTTAGAACCAGAAGTTGGAAAATACGCTTGCTCATGCCACGATAAGTACAAAAACCCGGAGCGAAATAATACAGTCTGCATTTGTATGTTCTCCATTTTTACATTATATTTTACACGTCGCTATCAGAGCCATCTCACGGTGAAAAAGTAGGTGTCTGTTTGCTATACGTGCTATAAACCAAAGTTTATGGTCTTACCTGCACCGGGCCAAAACCAAGAGCGTATTTAGGTTACTGAGAATGTACGAGTCTATAGCAGGTCCATTAGCTCTTCTCTCAAGTTACGGAAACTCTCCATTTTCCAAGTAATATCACGCCATCTAATATCTGTCGTAAGAACGTATTGTTTAAAAATAATTAGTTACTTAAGATTTAATTTCACTATTAATTTAGTTCACGTAACTGTAATTAAAGCTTCATTTAACGATTAAATTAATTTAATTTATCATTATTAGCAAAATAGTAGTACATTATCAATTACCGGTTGAAGAAAAATATTTTAAAACACAATTAAGTACTTATGGAAACGGATCGATTCGTACTTTTTCGGTACACTAAATATTTTCCAATAGATTATGGGACGTTATGATTCTGTATATGGCGTGTATTATCAGAAGAAAAATAACATTTTATTGTGACTAAGAACTCTAAACGTGACTAATCCAAATACAGATAGCTGTACTGGTCACATTTGCGAGTCAAACGGAGAATGTCAACCCAAAGGAAACAGTTACTACTGCAAGTAAGGCTACACGTTTACCCAAAACAATTTCTAATTAATTTAGTAATGCGTATTAAGTCTATATATTATTACGGGTATTGAAATTTAAGTTGCGCGTTTTCAACCTCCTCCGCTTAGAAAGAATGCCATTCAAAGTAAATTTGTTAACTAATTATTTTGGTTAACGTTTTTCTGTTTAAGTTCACACCTCAAAAATAATATTTCAGGTATGATATCATAATCTTTTTGGTTTTCTAAATTTTGTAAAAAATTAGAACGCTATTAAAATAACAAACTAGTTTATCAGATACAACCACAGGAACAAATGGTGAACCCCTTTTACGATAAATTAAACTTTTTGTTTGTTCCCGCGTCAAGGTCAGACTATTAGGCCTACACTTTTTACTCCTCAAAAGCGGGACTTAAGAGAATAACGTAATCAAATCGTCTGCTTATCCAGAATTTTTCTGCTAAAAGGGCCACAAGCCGACAGGAAAACCTTTTAACCCTGACGCGAACTTCTCGCCGAAACCAAGTAAAATGACCTTAAAGGGTTACTCTTATTACACTACTCCGAAATCCCAGAACAAAATGTTTGGAAGCGCCCATTTTTTTTCAAATAATATTTACATATTTAGATCAAGAAAGGGCTACATGTAGGAATAACGACGTGGAAAAACTATCAAGCTACGCCCCCTATCGTCGAAGTTAGCTTTCCTTAAGTGACATAAGGTTTTATTTGACGCCATTCAATAGCTCTTATTGATGTTGGTACCTCGAAAATAATTCAAAATCATAAATAACTTTACTGTTTACAAGTATTGTTTAATTTCAACATGTAGGTCCGGTCGTAATATTAGTTCCCCATCGGTAAGTTTTAAAGCCCATTAAAACATTTCTTTCAAGAACGTCAATGTTTTGCGTTTTATTTGGCGTCATATTATAAGAATATCGAATAGAGCTTAGCGCCGCCGATCCCACGCCGTCGTCGCCGATATTTTCTCGAGAGCCGAGTCATTTACTTTTCAGCGCGCCGCCGACACCGCCACCGATAAATTTTGATTCCGTTGCCGTTTTGTTTTTGAGATTCTCTAGGTAACTTTATTTTTTTCCTTCAAAAACATTTTTGATTTTTTTTCAAAATTTTCAAAGGGGGGAGAAACGCCGATTTTTGAGAAATCGGCGTGCCACGCCGCCGGCGGTTGATCAAATCAAATCGGCGCTATCCTCTAATATCGAATGCTTAATTATGTGGGCCCGATAGTGCCCAAATTTAAATTTGAAACGCGAGAGTACGATGTTTTCAATCTATTGATGTAGCATAAACATTTCATGCAGTAGCATAAACATTTCATGCAGTAGCGCTTCCAAAAATATCGAAAAGCTTGAACCCATACGGAGCCCAATGCAACACAGGCATTATTTGACCGATTGAAGCAGCATCAAGCAAACAATGACGCTAATTAACACCTATTTAGTACAATTTCGCTGAGGCACTTACGCCTAATACCATCGGAACCCTACAAGAAACACTTGATTATACGTACGAAATAAGAATCAGAAATTGAAATTTAAGTTTCAGTATAAAAAGCAGCCGATTAAATATGGCTGTTTTGAGCTAGATACCCATAGGTGATCAACTTGGAGCCAAAAATACGTTAAAATAATTAAATTTAATTGAATGCTGTTGAGGCGAATTTCGCGGGGGCACTTTCATGTAGGCGCTTTCCGTAATACTTTTGCCGAAATTTTGAAAGGGGGTTCAGTTAATGTCTCGCTAAATCACCGGTAATTATTTTAAACTAATCGAACTCGGTTTCGCAGGTTGAGGGAAACCATATAAGCTATTTATAAATAGAACGGTATCGATAGGTAGTCCTGATAAAATGTTATCAACTGATGACAACCACAACAACCCCTAACTGCTAAAACTAACATTCGAACGAAACTAATAATTGCACTCGAAATATATTTCGCTGCGGTACTAAAGGTAATTTTGAACAGGTTGACACGCATATTTCAAAATAAGAAGATCTATAATATTTTTGAACATTTAATCGAAAACATTTCTTTTTACTCCATTGGAAATTTCCCTAAAGTTCTGATTTTTCAAAAAAATAGATGTTAAAAATTAAGAAATAAATAACTTGAAAACAGCCCTATTTGGCTATATAAATATGCTATCTTGCACTGCTACCGTTAGTCAATTAACCGAATAATTAATTAAAAGATATTATTTAACTTTTCTTTTAACTACATCGATAATTTCTAACCAATTTTGGTCAACTAATTAATTGTTTTATTTATAATTTTTAAAACCGTAATAACTACAAGAGTTTCGAAGGAAAACTCCTATTACATAAGAAATGGATTTACAGGAGTGTTTTCTTGTTAACTTTAAAAAAATTCAGGATATGCACTTTCTTGATTTGGAAAGAAAAAAAGCGTGACAAACATTAACCTTTTGAACACTACATGTAGACAGTGTTGAAAGTAACTAATGATTGGGAATTTTTTAACAGGTACTAATGCTATCGAATGCCCCTCAGGGTTTACGAAAATTTCGAATTTCTAATTAACAATCATTTATTTATTTGAATTTTTGAAAATAAACCATGTTTTTTAATAAAACAATTTTGGACTAGCACCTGAATAGTTTTGTATTTACAAAACTGGAACCGGCAATATCAGTTGTCAGTGGTAGGAAAACATTTTATTTCGATATTAAAATTCTAACCTTCGTCTCGTCCGCAGGTGTTTCGACGGATACAAAGGCGAACTGTGCGCGGAGAAAATCATGGAACCTGAGCCTGGAAAATCAAAAAAGAAAAAAGAATTGAACTGTAAGTTAATTTCGTACAACGCCAATGTTAGGTAAACTATTAAAGGTTCATTAATCTGTTATAAATTGTGACGAGGCGAACATTGGAAAGGAAACAGTGGTAGCGCAAAGATATTTTGTTGTGGTAGGCGGAGAGGTCCTAGACCCCTAATTACAAAACGACGACAAACGTTCATGGACAATAGAAAAGTAGTTAGTGCAATAACAATTCAAGATATGGCGAGCCTAAGTGCACTTTTGTCCAAACAGCGTATTGCGTCGTCGTGTACTCTGTTTCACTCAAAAATGAAAAACAAATAAACAAAAGCGCTGCCGGTGCTCTGCTATGAGCAAACCATGGGAAGGTAAAAATAAGATCGTGTAATCAAAACAAGTTATACAAAATCTAATATTTTCGGATATTCTTTAGAGCATAGGTCCTTTATTTGGAATTTTGAGGCCCTTATTTTCAATTTTGTAGCCCCTTTTTATACAAGCATGGCTATTGCTGGCGCCACCACTGAGAGGAAAGTGAAAGTGAGCGATTTTATCATGATTAAATGATTAAATCTGATTTTATCATGATTAAAATGATTAAATCCTGATTGAAACCAATAAATCCTTATTGAAACGATTAAATCATGATTAGTATGATTAAATCACGATTAGAAATTAGAACGAGAATCAGAATGATTATATTGGTGATTGGAATAATTATAATTGTGCGTGATTAGAAAGAGCTGATTATAATAATTTAATATGTGATTAGAATTATTATTTCGTATTTACGGCACTCGATAAAATCTCGATTCGACCGATTATATTGATTAAATCATGATTAAAATGATTAAATCTAATTTAAATGATTAAATCTAATTTAAATGAATAAATCTAATTTAAATGATTAAAATGATTAAATCTGATTAAAATGATTAAATCTGATTAAAATGATTAAATGTGATTAAAATGATTAAATCTGATTAAAATGATTAAATCTGATTAAAATGATTAAATCTGATTAAAATGATTAAATCTGATTAAAATGATTAAATCTGATTAAAATGATTAAATCTGATTAAAATTATTAAATCTGATTAAAATGATTAAATCTGATTAAAATTATTAAATCTGATTAAAATTATTAAATCCGATTAAAATGATTAGATCATGATTAGAATAATTAAACCTCGTTTAAATCGTGATTAGATTTTCTAATCTTGATCACCCTGATTTAATCACGATCACCCTGATTTAATCATTTTACTATGATTTAGACGCACCCAAAATGGAAGTGACCTGCCCCTCAATTTATCCTAAGAATCATGATTAAATAACACGAGGGTGACCTGATAATCAAAGGAGTGAACTGCCCCTCGTTTCAGTTTGGAAATCTTCGTTTTACTATCTTCATAGTTATTCGATTTATACTTTTTTTTGACGAATGATGACGTAACGTTTAACTTTCATCCGGCCATTTGAAAACTCTAACACACTAATATTTATGGGAATTTTTTAATATTTTTCAGCGGCAGAAACTAACGTCATTTTAGTCGGAGCTATTCTGGGGGCAATTTTATTGCTAACTATTGTATTGTTCGCCGTGAGTGTACGCAAGTAAGTTCATAAAATTCTCTTAAAGTGACAAGATCCATATTCTAAGGAGGTTTTATTTCTATTTCAGGTTGAGAAGCAAAATAATTGACCTGAAACACAATAGCATGCCTTTGGACGATTTCAACGTGCCGGTAACTATTGTATTTGCTTAAAACCATAGAGCGATCAATTCATCCAGACCGTAATTCTCAGATAATTGAAATATCAGATTAACCTTTTAAATTAGATAACTGTGAGGCTCACCTTTGGTCTGTCGGTTTATGAATTCAGATTAGTTTCGGGATAAACTATCTGGTTTGCATTTCGACTGATCTGATTATTTCTTAATGTAAATGCAGATAATTTGTTGTATAATTTATAATAATGAATTATCTGAGAATCGTTTGGAAGGACTACTTATTTGTCCAGGTAGAAGATTCTTTCATGGGGTAACGCCATTAAAGGTCTTTTTTTAAATACCAAAAATCTTACCAGATGTCGCTAGCAGTCGGAAACGTTGAATTTTTAAATTATTTTCGTTCTTCTTTCATTGCTGATTCTTTCCTTAGTAGAACTGTTGTTTATAGGTTTTACATAACACGTGGAACTTACTAATCAGTGAATACTTAATCCATTACGCCGATAGTTGTAAAGTGGCGCCATTCAATTAGTATATATACTTTAAAGCAAGTGGCGCCTCGACGTGAAGAAGCTCTTTTTTCAATAGATGTCGCTAGTCAAAAAGGAGGTACTTATAGGTTTCCTTCTCGTTGATTGGATCGTTTGTAAATTGGTCAATAACATAAATTATAGCAATTATAAACAATATTTTTACGTTTAGGATATATAATTTAGATTAAAGTTCACTAAATAGAGTACAAGTTGTCTAACTATAATTCTCTATAATAGCTCTCGGACGACGTTATCATTTGGCTATTTTGAATTTTAGCTTCCTTTGCCATAACTAGATGGCCCCACGCTCTACACTAAAGTCGCGATTTTCGAAGAATCGGATAGATTCATGGCCATCTCTAATAACAGGGGCCTCTTCATAATACAGGTGGCAATGATAGAGCCGCCACTTGCTTTAACGGCTTTGCTTGAAATGCTTGTTTCCCTTAAAGAAATTGTCTGTAAGTCGGTCTATTGAGCGATTAAGTGAAAAACAAGTTAGCCAAGACGTTTTTAGGTTTCACATCGAATGTGTTTTAGGCCCCTAATTGGCAAGATGCTTGATACAGGGTTCATACAGACCTGGAAAACATGGAAATATCAGGGAATTCGACTGTCGACAGAAAAGTTAGGGAAATTCCAATTTTTTAGTAAAAATCTGAGAAACTTACGAGGGTTCAGAAAGTTTGCCCTAATGAATACAAATTTACATCAAAAGTTTTTCTTATTAAAGATTTGACTTTATTTCTTCTTTTATATTATAATATTGAACCATTTTAACTTCAATGACAATCTTAGTTTGATTTTATCTTGCACCTGGAAAAATCAGGGAAATGTTCGTGGGAAAACCTGGATTTATCAGGGAAATCGGGTTGCTGTATGAATCCTGTGATATTACCTGTCGAATAATGGAACATTTATCATTTTTGCCCAAAGGGTGTGATTGTTGGGCCGCCAATTGCTCAAATTCTTATTACTTATCGATTGATAAATTTTATTTATATTTCTATCTCTGTCACTCTTGGAGTTATCAAAGGTCTATTTTTTGGGCCCTCGATTTCCAAATTGATAGTTCAACCACGAGATCTTGAAATTTATATTTGATTGATATTACTTCCCATAACGGTGTCATAGATATCAAATGCTTAATTTTTGAGCTCCCGATAGCACAAATTGATGTTGCAACCACGATTTTTCTTATCGATTGTCAAATCACTTACATTTCTAGCTTGAGAGCTAGCGAACTCCAAAATATTCAGGCATTCAAAAATAAAAAAATAATAATAGAACAGATCAAATGTGAACAGACCATCGCACTATTAAGGAAGACCATTTAGACCATTAAAACCGAGCAGAAAATATTTGGCAAAGTTAAGCTATAAAAAAATGAATGTCTCGCAAGTACACGTGCGAAGGGAAAAACCGGCAACGATTGAACATTTGTAGAAAAACAGACGCCGCAAAATTTATGTCTTATTCAACTTGTTAAAATGTCCCACGCGTGTCTTGATATTTTAGCGAAAATGGGCTCGAGCGATTTTGCTCTCTGAAATAAAAAAAATGCGCGAGCCTTTAAATCTAAATTATTAAAGAGCGCGTGGAACATTTTAACAAGTTGAACAAGACATGAAGAATTTATGCTATTGCCTATTCCGAAATATTCCGTTTTCCGTTTCAGACACGAAGACTGGGATCGTACAATAGCGAAGGGAGATTTCGATGAGATTCATAATATTTTATATTCAACGTACAATCTAATATTCTAAATATATTAATTAAACTTATATTAAAATACAGAAGTGAAACTGTAATATAAATATTAATAAAACACGTTTATATTTTTTCCACGTATATAATTCTTAAGCGTGCGAACAATTTTACAGGAGTAGCGTAATCACAATAAGTATGATAGTTAATATTGTTTTATTGCTAATTTTCAAAACGAGTAGTATAAAAATACGAGTTCAGGCTCACAGGGGCGCAAAACTCCCCTTTAAGTGAAAGCCCCGGCTAGTTATCTGTACGTCCACCGGCAGAGAATAGACGAGGAAGCCCGATCAAACGGAGGGAGTCATATTATCAGGTAGATTAACATTCGGGAGCAAGCTTAAACCTGAGTTTTGTTACGAAAGAGATAATCCATGGGCTTAAGGAGGGAAACAGCATTCGGGGTATATCGGCAGATCCACCAGCTGCGAATACGCGAGGAAGGCCGTGAAAAATTGGAAAGCTATTTTAAGAACTTTGCTACGCTTCATTATTTAGGAGATAATTGTCCAGGGAGCAATATTACTGGGTTTTAAATTGTTAACGCACGCGTTTCGGCCGTACAGTGCAGACAGTGTATCAGAATTTAAAGCCCGGTGTACCTAGTAACAAAGACCATACCACCGGGGGTCTATCATCATAGTGCCCTACGCCAGCGTCCACCTAGCCCGGACAGGTGACAAATCCAGAAGGGGTAGTAGTACCCTACTACTGATGGTCGCACCTTAGACGCAAGCCACTCAACCCAGCAGAAGGTGCAGCAATGGGTGGACCATTTGCCACTTCGCACACAGCAGTGGGATTAAGAGTGGATGCTGTAGCAACTCCAGCCGACACCCTACCTACGTAGGTAAAGAGTCATACCCTTTGGAGAGGGCTCCTAAAGGGCAACAATGGGCACACAGCAGTCTAAGTAACCCGGCACAGCTGGCACCGGAGATCCCGGTGTGACCCCAAAAGGCCGGGAAACAGGACCGCCGTGCCCTCATACGGAGGCCCGGCACCCCACAGCAGGCTACCCAATCCTCCGAGACGGCCAGTTTGCACGGACCCTCTTCTTTAGCCTGAGCCGAAACTCAGTTTCCAGCCCCTACCTGACCGGAGGTGGAGATAGGACCATTTGATCAGAGCTAACATCTCCCAGTGCGCCACCGCCCTTATGGGTTACAAGAGCCGGACCCCTACTCCCCGGTAAAGCCACCAGTTATAGCACACTCTGACCCGTTAAGGGCCGTACAGTACAGGCACCTACAACAGAGGGTATCGGAATATGCTTACATAAAATGTTTGGAAAAATTTCGTTAAGGTTTTCGCGAATTGTTTTTAATGCCATTGGAGAAATAAGCCTTTTTACGTACGTTTCCTTTGGACGAATTAAGCGTATATTTAAGTAAAATCAATAATGGATATATAGAAGTATATTGCGAAGAATGATAAATTAAGTGCCAAGTACACAAAAAATAATTACTATATAAATCTAATTTCTCCCATTCAAAACATCATTCCAAATTAATAAATCTCGAGTCAAACACGTCTTGTTAAGGCCTTTTCACACGAGCCAACTTTTTGATCCAACTAGATGAGTCAACTTGTAAACTAGTTGGTTCGTGTGAATAAAAGTTCGATGAGTTGATCCACCAAAAAAGTAAGCGAGAAAAAAATGGATCACTGACAACCTTTTACACAGTGGCGTAACGACAACGTTTGGGCCCCCCGCAGGATATCAAAAGGGCCCTTTAGAAAAAATAACTTTTTTATTGGTTATCAAGCGTTAGTACAATTTTCGTAGCAAAAAATTAAGTCTTAAGACGAAAGGGCCCCCTATTTTGTGAAAATGTCATGGGCCCCTCCGCGGTCGCGGGCTCTGCGGGTCCCTAGTTACGCCACTGCTTTTACACGAAAGGGTTAGAACAAGATGTCACGGACATTTAAGTACACACAATCACCCCGATGTACTTACTATATATCAAATATTATATTTAAATTTGAACAAATTTCTCATCATATTGTAAATTAACTTAATAAACCTAAGAGGAATTTTATCGGAAAATAATTTTTCGAGATACCTGGTTTTGGAAATAAAATAGCGAAACGCGAACACTTTAATTTAAGTTAATTTTCAGACAAACCGAATGTTTCAAGTTACCGGTTTTTGGAAATAAGGGAGCGAAACGCGAACACTTGAATTTAAATTAATTTGTAGACGAACCGAAATTTTCGAGTTAGCTGGTTTTCGAAATAAAGTAGGGAAACGCGAACACGTTAATATAAACTAAATTTTAGTCAAACCAAAATTTTCGAGTTACCTGGTTTTAGAAATAAAGTAACGAAACGCGAAATGGGCGAATGCCTCACTTTCGGGGCCCCGATCTCACAAATGTCTTTGTACCTCTAACATACCGCGATAAATCGTACTGCGACGCTAATTTCGGACACTTCTACTATAAGTGTAGTTAATTATTAATTATTTAATTTCGGCTCTAGGGTTTCCCTAGCGTCAGCAAAAGCAAGAATGTTTCTCGTTTTGGTCGTTAAACGTTATTCCGGGTATAAGAATGTCTAGGGGTATGATTACACGTTAAAGAAATAAATACACAAATGATCGGGTGTCCAAGTAATATAATATAAAACCAATGATAACAAATACACTAAAATAAAAATATCAACACTTCAAATAAAAATATACACCACACTAAAATAAAACCACATGCAAATTAGGTTCGTTTCGTGGAATCACGAGGGGGAACAACGCGGGCTCTCTCTCTCTCTCTCTCTTGGTAATATTAAATGGAAACCGTTCTCGGCTTTGGCTCACCAATTTTGTGGTTAGTCTGTTGGCTCACACTTGAGATTGCTGCTCACGTCTTTGGATGGGTACTTCTGTAGTGGCGCCTTTGGTCCTATTCCGTTGGATAACTTCTTTACTTGTTAAATTAAACTTGGCCTAATACTGGGCCTGAACTCTTTAGTCCAATTCCGAACTTCTCGCTTTATCCCGGTACTAACTGTCTCCGGACTCTTTCTTCTACTCCGCTACCCTGAGGTTCTCAGGTTTCCTGGTTCTGCGGGACTCTCTGGAAAAATCGCCAACTCCTGGGTTTTACTGTCCAGGGAGGTCACGTTATTAAATTAATTTTTAGGTTATGGGTCGAAGTATATTTGAAAGTCGGTTGTGGAAATTGGTGACACGTGTCCGCGTGTGGTACCACTTTTTGGGCCCGCGGCACTTTCGGAAGAAGAGAGAGTAGTCTTTACACTTTACGTTTGTAACGTTTGTGAAGAAAGTCCGATTCCGATCAATGTCGAGAAGAGCGGATATCGAAGAATAGAGAGCGAGGGGTTCGATGGCGCGCAATGGGACAAGATGTTAACACCCACAAAACACTGTGTAGAGGAGAGCCATTCTAACACATGTTGGGGTAATAAAAACTTTCGCGAATGAGAAAACACCTTTTGTAAAAAAAATAAACTAATGATAAACATTTGGGCTTGGACACCCGTACGGGGATAGAAAATATAAAGGAGCTTAAAGTAAAATAGCTAATGGATAACGAGAATGCTTTCCGCATGTGAGAAAACGAAAAGACAAGATGCTAGGAAATTTTACAAAGAGCGAAATAAAGTGCTGCCAGATGTTTTAAGAAAAGAATGGTTTCTTTAAGTATATAGGATAACTAAAAATTATTTTAATAAAGTAAGGATTATAAAAATTAAGCGTCGCAGTACGAACACCGGCGGCGGACACAGTACGTGAAACTAATACACACAAATAACCTGGGGATTGTGTACAAAGAAGCGTATCTGTCTGAACTTTTCGCGAAAAAGTTCATTAACGTCGAAGATATAGGTTGCCCTAAGTACAAACAGGGCCGGCAGGTGGTGTTCGTCTCGTGTGGGTAGTTGGCCGGTAGGGGGGAGAGCTTCTCAAGAAAATATAAAGAGGAAATTGAGGAATGACTTAAAATAAACAGGATAATTTTATAGGTAAAAAACTACAAAATAAAATTGTTTAAACTCTTATCACATAATTTTTGTAATTATCAAATTTAGTATATAACCTTATTTGCGCAAAGCAAAAATTTTGCTGCGCTTTGCGTAAATGAACTTACTTTCGATTTCTAGCACCCACTACTCGCTACTTTCATATCTTCTAATTCGAGAAGGGAGGAGGAGCTTCCGTTTAAATTAGCGACGATCTGAGGTTATATTACTAAAAAGCTATTACAAGCGATAATTATGCAACATTGCGCTTTAAGGCTGCGTCCGTTATCTTCCAGGCAGGCCGTGATAGAATAAACTAAAGCAAAGTTATAAAACGAACTTAAAAGGGGCCTCCTGGAACTCCGGGACCCCCCCCCCGCACCACGTAACCACAGGGGACCCTATTTACGCCACTAGTGTTTATTTTATAAATCGAAGTTGGACGTGCTATCTTCTAAACAAACATTTGTAGTAACGCAGTACTCGCGACGCTAAAGGAAATAGAAAATAAACATAGGTTTATTCATAAGCTCGTCTGGTCGACGGCCGTAGCTACTATTTCTAGTAGACACTATTCACTAAATCGGAAAGTCGAAACTGGACACTACGTACTTTGTTTGGATATTTTATTTACGTGACGGTTCTTGTTGTTTAAAAGTTTTTGGAGTAGCTTTTAATCGGCTTAACAACTATTTTCAGTCGGATCAGTCCATTAACCGAAAGTTCCGAAACCGTTCACCGTTCTTATACACATTAAAATTATAATAGTATGAAAAATTATTACACAAATCATTACCTCAATATCTGAAGTTTTAAAATTTGTTAAACAAACTAACCGTTAAATTATAAAATACGGTCCTCATTTATTCCCTCAGTTAATAGAATTTGAGATACAAACGATAGCACGACGCGAGACGTAGCTATGTTTTTAAACAGACACTATTCGTAAAAATAAAACAATAAATCTATTAGGTTGACGAAACAGTTCCTTAGAAACTATGAAGATATGCGTAGTGCGATACTCGAGAAGTCGGTTTCTAAACAAAATTTGACGAAGTGTTCAAGACTTCAAGTGTTGAAAAATATGAAACCATTTTCAATTTGAGCACTATTTTTCCAAATGCTGGAATAGAATATCAAAATTTTCATTTCGCATTGCTTTGCCAAACTCTTCGAATTTTAGGGGGGGGGGGGGGAAGCTTCCCTATCCCAGAATTCCAAGTGGGTATTTTACCCACTTGGAATTTACCGTGTGGGTAGTGCTACCCACTATACCCAAACCTTCCGCCGGCCCTGAGTACAAAGACTTATCCATTTTATGCCCAGTGGTGTGTAAATATCACTGTAATAATTAGCCTAGCGGATTATTATATTATTATTATTATTATTATAATTCCTATTGCTCAAAATATTTAATTGTAATTTTAAAAATAACGTTCGTCACTATGGTGCACCATATAAAAAAGAATCTTGTTACGAATAGTGAGCCCCGTGAGAACCAGAATGATACGAAGCCAATAACCCTTAACAACATAACGCCACTACCGAAATTGGCTGATTGAATGGGATTCTAATTACCTTTAAAGTTCCATTTTATTAGAAAAAAACTACGCCTCTTTTAAATAACATCATTTGTTATAAAAGGGATTCGAGGAAAATAACCCTTCAGCAATGGTATAAGCCCGTTAGTTTAATAATTCTCCAAGGCTAACGTCCCCACCGACCCACTGCCGGAAAATAGTCTAATTGATGGGTTTCTAATTTCCTTAATACTTTTTATAAAAAGTTTTATTTTATCAGCAATAAATTGAGTCCTATTAAAAAGTATAATGCAAGAATTAGAAATCAAAGATTAAAAAATAAGACGTCCCCATACAAATGCCACTTTTCGACGGGTATAAAAGCTCATCTCCCGTTAATAAACTTTAAATTTGTTCCGGAATTAACTGCCGAGATGACACCCTGCACCCCTTAACAACACCGACGTTTTAGCTGTTTTAAAATGTACGAGAAATACACGAACGTTCTGATTTACCAAATTTTTATTTTAGAATAATTGAGGTTGTAATTAGGAAACAACATCGAGGATTTTGGGTGGAGTTCCTACCCGAATCACAATTTAGCATTGTTAAGGTCCACCTATGCTACCATCCGAATATCGGGAACATAAAAAAGCCTTAGCAGGACTAACTCGATTAATTCAGGTACTTTTAAAAAAATTTCTAGAATATTTATTTGTAAATTTAATTTCTAAGTGGAAAAACTATCCGATATCTTCTTCCGTGTTATTGCCGACACAATTCCACCTCTTTCGCATTGACCACTTCGGCGTCATTGGCATCGACTTCAATATTGACTTCTCCGGAATCGTCATCCTCGGCATCAGCTCCTTCGGCTATCTTCGCATCGCCTCAGTCTGTAGCATCTTTGTTGCTATATCCGTCTACTTCTTCCACCGTATCGATGCCATCTACATCCGGAGAATCTGTTCCCGCTGCCGCCCACTCCCGAAATGAGAATAAAAAGATGCGCGCCTAATGATCAGCTAATAAATAAAAATCGAATACAATGACGATCTCGATAATACAGCAAGCTCTTGATGGTAAATTTGAAAACTTGTAATTGCTCAAAAAAATATTCCATAAAATGCGTGTGATTAATTTTTATCCTATTAACCCTCTAAACGATGTGAAAAAGTAAAAAGACCAACAACATTAGGGCCCGTCTTTTCACGATTTATAATTTAATCAATAACGCCGATAAAAGGTAAGTTTTTGAAGCCACGAAATTACCCTTGGGGTTACAGAGTGAAGTTTCTCTCTAACACTTGGGGTTACAGAGTGAAGTTTATCTCTAACACTTGGGGTTACAGAGTGAAGTTTATCTCTAACACTTGGGGTTACAGAGTGAAGTTTATCTCTAACACTTGGGGTTACAGAGTGAAGTTTCTCTCTAACACTTGGGGTTACAGAGTGAGGTTCCGCTCTAACACTTGGGGTTACACAGTGTAGTTTTTCTCTAACACACGGGGTTACAGAGTGTAGTTTCTCTCTAACACTTGGGGTTACAGAGTGAAGTTTATCTCTAACACTTGGGGTTACAGAGTGAGGTTTCTCTCTAACACTTGGGGTTACAGAGTGTAGTTCCGCTCTAACACTTGGGGTTACACAGTGTAGTTTTTCTCTAACACACGGGGTTACAGAGTGTAGTTTCTCTCTAACACTTGGGGTTACAGAGTGAAGTTTATCTCTAACACTTGGGGTTACAGAGTGAAGTTTCTCTCTAACACTTGGGGTTACAGAGTGTAGTTCCGCTCTAACACTTGGGGTTACAGAGTGTAGTTTCTCTCTAACCCTTGGGGTTACAGAGTGTAGTTTCTCTCTAACCCTTGGGGTTACACAGTGTAGTTTCTCTCTAACACTTGGGGTTACAGAGTGAAGTTTCTCTCTAACACTTGGGGTTACAGAGTGAAGTTTCTCTCTAACACTTGGGGTTACAGAGTGTAGTTCCGCTCTAACAGTTGGGGTTACACGGTGTAGTTTTTCTCTAACACACGGGGTTACAGAGTGTAGTTTCTCTCTAACACTTGGGGTTACAGAGTGTAGTTTCTCTCTAACACTTGGGGTTACAGAGTGTAGTTTCTCTCTAACACTTGGGGTTACAGAGTGTAGTTTCTCTCTAACACTTGGGGTTACAGAGTGTAGTTTCTCTCTAACCCTTGGGGTTACAGAGTGTAGTTTCTCTCTAACCCTTGGGGTTACAGAGTGTAGTTTCTCTCTAACCCTTGGGGTTACAGAGTGTAGTTTCTCTCTAACCCTTGGGGTTACACAGTGTAGTTTCTCTCTAACACTTGGGGTTACAGAGTGAAGTTTCTCTCTATAACTTGGGGTTACAGAGTGAAGTTTCTCTCTAACACTTGGGGTTACAGAGTGTAGTTTCCCATGTAGCACAGCGCGGTCGGTTAGTAGTCGGTTAAGAGACTGAGAGTCGGTTAAAGGTCGGGTCGGTTTTGCCGACTGAAACCGACTACAGTCCAATGTTTTGACTTTTTGCCATCGGCGGTTAAAGTTGGCACTAAGCAGACGGCCATTGCAACACTCCCAGTTCAATGCATTCTTAGGTGCCGACTATTTACCAACACTGATTAAGATAACCATTTTAAAGTCGGCATTTGCAACCCTAAATTTGATAGTACAAGAGGTCGGCTCAACCAACCATTGACCGACCTCAAGTGAATCGGTCTTAGGTCGGTGAAATTAACTGACATACGGCTAACTAATGTACGATTGATCTTGTGGTCGTTTTAACCGACCTTTCCGTTTTATACGTGTTGTATGTGCCGCCGGTTTACCAACACTGTTTCGGTTTGCCATTTTACAGTCGTCAATAACGACCCTTACTTTGATATTCGAAATGTCGGGTTAAACAACTATCTGCCGACGTAAAATAAATGTACCTAAAATTTTGATTATGAACTGATTTGCTGATAGGAAATTGTCGACTCAATTTATTGACTGTTTTACCGACTCTGTAATTAGATTCTGACTAGAATGAGAGTGGCTAAAATGAGATAGAGGATATGCTATTTGGGTAAGTGTCAACGACAATTTGCCACCCATATAACTAGACACGTTTATATAGTTGGCTTTACCGACAGGTCAGACATTTATTATATCCTTATTTTAAAATAGCGCTAGATTTTCTCATTTAAGTGACATCTATATTTAATTAGTAAAATTTATTACAACTATCTATTCAAATACGTTAAAATAATAAATAAATGTGATTAATTTGATTGATATTCATCCTATTTTAATTTACGAATTATAACAGTTTTGACCTGCCACCTGTTGGTAGCGTCTATTTCAAACGGGGGAATTAAAGTTCGTTAGCCTTCTACCATACAAATATCTTTCCGTGCGTACCACGTGATACTCAGAAATCAGGACTCTGAGAGAGAAGGGGAAAGCCGGTAGGCTCAGGCTGTAGCTGCACGTCGTGGCCAAACGTTTAAGTTTTACTTTATTCGACCGTGTTAAATTTATATCTCTATGGTGTAAATACTTGTAATGATAATTTAGATAATTTTTGAAATTTAAGAAGTTGAAAGATAACAGTGAGTTATTATCTTCTTTAAAGAGCTATTATTTGTTTGAAAACAAGACAGTCGTAAACAATTAAACATGTCCGTGACTGGTAAATTTAAGCCTTTGCTTTATCAAATAATCATTTACCAATGCTTTGTAATATAGTTAAGCGAATTAATCATAATTATTCAGGTGTGTACTCAGATTTCCTACATTTATCTACCAAATATTGATTCAAAATATTTTTAAGTAATATTTTTAGCTGGATATAGTTCAGCTGATGATGTTAGTAATAAGCTAAAGCCCAAAGAGCCGGCGAAAGACAGTTTACGTGTAATCGTTATAAGATGGTGTTTCGACTGAAAGTTTCAATTTTATTTTAAAAGTGGGTGATCTGTCCTGTAGTATCAAAATAGTATTATTCTTAAGAATTTTTAATTTATTTACGGTTTTCTTTAATTGATTTGAATGTTTTTGACGAAATTGTTAAAAAAGGTTTGTATTAATTTTTCTGTATATTCCTGATTTTTTAAAGTTTTTAAGACATGCTACCATTTTTTATACACAGGTAACGATTTAGCTCCTAGAAATAATCAACTGGAAGTCTCTTAAGCTTTTGATTACTTTTGGTATATTGTGAATTGTACAATCTATTAACTTAAACTTATACCTTTGCATCTAAACCAAACTTTCATTAAAAATTATATTTGACTAATAAAAGTTCAGAAGAATATTATTTTATGTGATAAAATACTCTTATTAAGTAATTAGTTTTGCAATAAATTAATTTTCATAAAAATCAAGAAATAAATTTTATAATTAAATTGAAATTGTTTGCAGTTTCTTAGGGGAGATAATTTGCCAACCTTTTCTTGGATAGAACATCCCGACAATTTTGGGTGGTATCCATCATAGTGAAGGCTCTGCAATAAAATGACCTATCAGATAATACTGTAGGCCAATATCGAATTCTTAGGTGGGAAAACAAACATTTAGATGTCGGCCAACTAAAGATCTACTGGCGGTTAATTTGTATATTTAGAAAAGGCCAACAGTAGGGCCGACTAAAACACTACCAGCTGAGCTACCCACAAATAATAAGTCGGAAAAGAGGTCAATATTCTGTCGGCCAGTTTGTGTTACTTTTATTAGTCGGGCCAACCATGGCGCGGGTAGGACATCCCGACTAATCGCCTAGTAGTGTATAGACACTACCCCCGACTTGTCGTCCCTACCAAAATCGTAGCGCTGGGTTCTCTCTAACACTTGGGGTTACAGAGTGTAGTTTCTCTCTAACACTTGTGTTTCAAAGCGTTATTTCGATATAATTAGCGGGGATTTAGTCCGTATGCCAATAGGCCTTTTTATAAAGTAACATTAGCCTTCTTGTTTTCATGTTGCTGCTGCGCCACGGGTGAAGTATCGCTGACGTTTTCCTACGAAAATCCCTGGACGTAAGAGTAAATTCGACGAGGTACCAAGCACGTAGATATAGAAAGTCTAAGGGGGGGGGGACGAGTTATTACACAACCAGATGAAATCGCGAGCGCGAAATTTTTCGTTAGCAATAAGTTCAATAACGCATATTTAAAGTACTGGCTAGACTTGGGACGAGTGACAATAACATTTCCGCATACGTATCAAACGAAGATTTTTAATACATTTGCGAGAAAATTATAATATTAATGATCCTAAATAAAGAACAGAGAACCACTGTTGTACAATAAACTTTAAAACTTTATTAAAAAGCTATGCTACGGCCGTTTCGGCGCTAAAACTGCCGACGTCGTCAGGCAAAACTAATCTAGATACAATTTTTAGCCGAGAGTTATTGAGAGAAACAGAGTAAACACGGTTCGAGTGTAGGCACAAGAATAACAACAATTTTATACCAAAGCAATATTCCCCTGGTTAAGTAACTGTACATAGTGCATAGCAATCTCCTGGGCGGGGACATCAATGTTGTTAATAAGTCGATTAGCAATTTTTAATTTCACTATTTCTATAGACTCTAATGTTCAATTTTATTGGGTTGTTTTCTTTGGAGATTAGTTTTGCATTATTGGTGTCTATGGTGTGTGAAACCCCCCGAACATGTTCAACAATGGCTTTGGGCCTTTTTAGTCTAAGATCCGCATTGTGTTCCTTTAATCTGGCTGATAGGCAACGTTTCGTTTGGCCTACGTAGCCCATTGAGCAACTGCATGATAGTAAATAGATTCCACTCTGGTCAGCCTTATCTACTGTGTCTTTTCTAGTTGGCAAATAATTTCAAATCTTGTTAATGGGTTTGAAAATCGGTTTAACGTGATTATTTTTACACAGGTGGCCTATTTTTTCTGTGAGTTTGCTATAGGGTAATATTATGAAGTTGTCCTTCTTATCAAACGGTTTGAGCTTGGTGTGGTTCAAGGTTTCGGCTTTATTTTGTACAAAATAAATGATCTTATTGACGAAATTTAAATCAAAACCCCTATTAAGTGCTACCATTCTAATGAAATTAATTTCGTGGTTATATTCCAATTTTTCGCTACAAATGTTAAACGCTCTTTCAACGTATGAGAGAAACGCAGATTTTTTCTGAGAGAAGGGATGTGTTTATTTGTAGTGTGGTGGTGCTACTATTGCAAAAGGTTTTCTAAAGACGGTCGTGGTAAACGATGTGTGGTTCTTCTGAATTAGGGTATCTAAGAATGGAATTTTACCCCCTAATTCCACTTCTACTGTGAATTTTATATTAAGGTTTTGTGAGTTTAAGTAGTCGAGGAATATATTTAAATCGCTTACACTATGTTTCCATTTAGCTAGAACCCGATTTCTTTAGATCTTGTATAAGTTCTTTAGAATTTTTTACAGTATATTTATGTTTATTTACTAAATATCCGAAGCATTTGACGATGCATTTTGCGATGCGTTCCGATGAAGAGTTGATGTTCGGGACAATCGGTTTAAACTTTAGTACTTCTTTGTGTATTTTTGGCGATAGGTAGAATCTGGGGGCTATAAACTTGGAGGGTATTAGCGCTTCCTGTTCCTTATTGTTTAGGTGTAGGCAACTTTTCACCGTACTCTTAACTTTGTTGTGAAAACTATTTATAGGGTTGCTCTTTAGCTTGCTATACGTATCGTCATTTAGAGTTTCGTCAACCGCTTTTTCATATTCACCTTTATCCAAAATGACTGTACACCCCCCTTTGTCTGCTTTACAGATTATAATTGACTTATCAGAGACTTGAGAGCTGCAAATTCACCTGGTGTTAAGTTTGGGCTATTTTGGTTCGATCTGTGTTTTTCCAGCTCTCAAGTCTCTGAAAAATGATAAGTCAATTATAATATGTAAAGCAGACAAAGGGGGGTGTACAGTCATTTTGGATAAAGGTGAATAGGAAAAAGCGGTTGACGAAACTCTAAATGACGATACGTATAGCAAGCTAAAGAGCAACCACAATGCGGATCTTAGACTAAAAAGGCCCAAAGCCATTGTTGAACATGTTCGGGGGGTTTCACACACTATAGACACCAATAATGCAAAACTAATCTCCAAAGAAAACAACCCAATAAAATTGAACATTAGAGAGTCTATAGAAATTGTGAAATTAAAAATTGCTAATCGACTTATTAACAACATTGATGGCCCCGCCCAGGAGATTGCTATGCACTATGTACAGTTACTTAACCAGGGGAATATTGCTTTGGTATAAAATGTATTGTTGTTATTCTTGTGCCTACACTCGAACCGTGTTTACTCTGTTTCTCTCAATAACTCTCGGCCAAAAATTGTATCTAGATTAGTTTTGCCTGACGACGTCGCCAGTTTTAGCGCCGAAACGGCCGTAGCATAGCTTTTTAATAAAGTTTTAAAGTTTATTGTACAACAGTGGTTCTCTGATCTTTATTTAGTTATAACATGTACAAGTTAGTCCTAAAACATATTTAGTTAATGATCCTATTAATATATTTGACTGTGCTGCGTTGCGGATATTTCAATTCATTTTTACGTCTTACTGTTTATTTCTTAATATTGCGCTCGTTTCGTAAGAAAGGAATCGAGTCCTAAGGGGGGTGTTTGAACCCCCTAAACCCCCCCCCCCTTATATACGTCCTTGCGAGGTACCCGTTTTTAAACATAAACCGAACTGAACTGATTTTCTAGGTATTAGGTACGAATGTGCTACATAAAAACAAATTCAGCAAGCGAGCTTATTTTATAGAAAGGCCTACTGTCGTCGAGTTTTATTCTACTATACGTTATTACCTCAAAAATAACGGTAAAATATGGCGGACAGACGTGCGCGCTTAAAGCAAGTGACAAATGTTTAAAATTTATTTAACTGGCGGAAAATATTTCGTTCATCTACTGCAATCTCCGTTAATTAACGTAACAAAGATGTGTTTTTTTTTAAATTATATGTTTTGTTTAATCATAATTAAGACGAACGCTGAACTTGTTTAAAACGAGAGGTAGACAGTAGAATAGAATCAGCCGCCGACGCCATCTTCATAGACCACGAGGTTATTCACTAGAGCGCATAAACTAACCCAATAAATTGAATTGGATTAGTCTATGCTAGAGTCGTCACTGGTTTTGAATGTCCTTAACTCATATTTCATTTATTTTGGCAGGCTTCTCCGTGATGAGTTGCGCGACGTCAGTGAACATTCTTTCGTGCGTGTGGTTCCTTTCTCTGGTCGTTCTCAACAACGTTTTGTCATCCGTTATCCTGATGAACTTAGTCAACGGAGACCGGTCTTCGATCTTCACCATAGATGACGTACTTTCACAGAAGCACATGCAAATATATGTAGCCGACAATGCTGATAGTTTAAAGCAATTTTTAAAGGTAAGTATTGTAAGATCTTTATATCCGATGGTTATTTTTATGATTTATTTATTAGGGTTAAGAGCTACTTGACACTATTAGAAAGTGCAACATCAAATTGAATTCTAGAAAAACAATGTTTTTCTAAATGTACACTGAACATTTAGAAAAAACCAACATTTTATAGAAAATATTAATAAGATACCCAATATATATGACAATATTTTAAAAGAGCATTTACAATCAACTCATATTAAACATGTAAATTAATAAATACAATATAATTACTCAATTTATAATTTGAAACGTAGCAACTAGTCATGGCGCATCAACTTCCGATTTATTTTCCGTAGAGGACGGCTTATTTCTTTTAATCAATTTCTTCCAAAATAAATTAATCCGCTTGAGCCCCTGACCGCGCCATACTAAAACTGCCCGAAACTCTGCACGCCTCTGGACACTAATTTACACTTTCAAAATAAATTTAAATGATTTTAAATATTTTGAAAGCTTTCACGGTTGTACCTATTAAAATTTAAATAGTTTGTTTCATGTGCACCAAGGTTATAGGAACCTCTGAGAATTTGAACTAATAGAGGGGGCAAGAATTGAACCAAGAGCGTATTTAAAGGGGCGAAATTCATTAATTGGAAATCAAAACTGAACATCTTTTTTAACTCACCAAGAGAGGTGTCAAAAATTAATGGTTTTAAGATCAATACTGAGGTTGCGCGGCTTAAACCCGTTTAAGATTGAAAACGATGCTGTGTTTTTTTCATACTATGTGCTGAAGCCAATGTTTGTAATTACCGTTCTGATTTTGCTCAAAAATTATAAATGGTAGAGTTTTGAAATATGACCAGGATTTTATAATATATATCTTTGAGAGAAGTGTTCATTTCCCTATCCTGCTATTGTTATTTTTAGTTTTGGCGGGAAATTCCAGTCCAATAAAAATATAAGACTCCACTCGAGCCTGCGAAGGTACATGTATCATTTTTATGTCCTAGATTAATACTTATCTCGTAGAGTTAAATTCTGATATTTCGCAGGGAACATTATTATTTCGAATTTCCAGAAAATTTTAAAAATATTTATGTTTTTCAAAAACTTTATTTTGATGGGTAGGTAGATCATACTTGACAACAAATAAAGTTGGTTCGGTCGAAAAGGACCGAGGGTAAGTAACAAAGTAGGTCAGGAGAGTATCTTCCGTGTACTACTACTTGGAACCAGGGATTGACATCTGAATTGTGGTGGAAATCTCGACCAGCTCCGAGAACGTTGTTTCGATTTGGTGTTCTGTTCAGAAAGCGAAAACTTAATAACTGACTTAAGCCTAGTTCCCACTTAGCGAAAAAAACAATTTTCGCGCTGAAAATTGACGCTCGCGAATAAAATTTGCAATTTTTTTCAAATTCGCTGCTAAAGTCGCGTCTCCGCGGTATCTAGCGAATGTTCTATTTTTTGACGTCCACACCTTGGCGATAAAAAGCTTCAGCCAATCAGAAAACGCGTTCCCTCGATCTATTCCGCTCCCGTCCGTCACTTATTAAGCCTAGGTCTTTAGAAAAGCGGCTCAGCCAACTTGACCAAGATTCTGAAGTAAAGGTAATTATCTCACGAATAGAATCGTTTATTTATTGAAATGATCAACAGGAACATCCATTTGGTTCATTTTGAACTGATGTTTTATGTTAGGCCTAAAACATTACTAAAAACCCGCACGAGTTGTTTCAGCGTTTTTAAATTTTCGCCCTAAAGTGAGAACCGCTTCCCCAGCGACCGAAAAAAAGCGTCTTTTTTTCGTTGCGCGAAAGTTTTATTCGTCTCGAAAATTCGCGAAGTGGGAACTAGCCTTTCCTCTTGTAGCGTTCCAATTCACTTCGTCCTAAAACAATTGAATCATTAATGCACGCTAATCGCGATAATAATGAGACATCTTTATTTGACTCCAGTAACTAGGGAAAATGATTTTACATTAGGAAGTTGTCGCTATATACAATAATATGAACATTTACCATATTTCTACAAACCGTG
The DNA here is from genome assembly GCF_980474605.1 of Leiobunum rupestre. Lineage (NCBI taxonomy): Eukaryota > Metazoa > Arthropoda > Arachnida > Opiliones > Sclerosomatidae > Leiobunum > Leiobunum rupestre. Next base: position 31,296,696 of record NC_143392.1, read on the forward strand.
CTAGAATTTAGTAGATCTAAAACAAAAAACTCCACCTGTAATTTGTTGGTGTTTGTTTTTAACTTTTTTTGGTTTTAATTGAATCAAAAGATCAATCTTTGGTACATTTGTGCTGTGGTTAAAATATGTTTTCGTACATAGCTCGAAAAAGCTATTATCTCCTTTAATCAACTTGTAGTTATTCATGACCTTATATCTTTATGCATAATAAGTCCAAAAACAAATTTTGAAAAAGATGAAAATCGTTATTCGAAATTATAATGCTACCGTATATCCTTAGTTTTTGAGAAGAATGCGATGCTAGAGGAAAATGAGACACTTGTATAATCTATATTTAACTCGCTTCATTTAATCAGACTTATTCTATTAAGTGTTCTGTTTTTCCTAACATGTCGTTATATTAAATTAATAAGTTTATTTTGACTAATTAATTGCTTGGTTAAATCGTCGTTTAGTAAAATTTCAACCCAGCCGAAATTAAATCCTGGAGACGCCCTTGAATTGAACAGAGAAAAATGTGAGAGCGGGTCAATTACGTTAGTGGTCTCTCGCGGTAAAATATTCGGGATGGTTAATATTCACTATCTGGTTCTTAACCCGCTGTGGTTGACACTTCAACTCGAAGGCTCACGGGTTTGGAAATATTTCTGCGCTAAAATTGAATTGTTTTTAAAGTTTATAGGAGAAAAAGAAGCGGAAATTAAGAAAAGAATACTCCTTGTATATGGAACAGATGTTCCGAAACGTATACGGGAGGTGGCCAGAGGACAAACGTCGTTCGTAGGATGGGAAGAAGATTTGGAGTACGTTTCGGATTTCTGAAAAGCTGAGAAAGTGGTTGTACCGGCATTCTTCTTGAAGAAAACGCTTCTTGAAGATTCCTTTATTTAAGGCGGTTCTGGGGAGAGCTACAATTTAGTCTGAGAACCGGACTGAAACAGTTCCCAGATAACTACGGGATTATTACGGACGGTATTAGAACTAGGAAAAAATACAATGAATCATTGCTTCTTACTGAGTTTTATTGAAGCCTTAATATGGTTACTAAATTTATTTTAAGTTTTGTTTCATTTGGAAACTTCTAAATTCTGCATCCGGCAGAGGCTGATTTTCTCGCTAGTTTAGGCGAGCTTCTTTTATGTTCTGACAGACTGACTAGCCTCTCTCGAGGTCCGGTCAGTTATATGGAAAATTTATCCCTCCCCTTCTGCCGTTGGAAAGTTTTTGGCGATGATGTGGCCAGATTCCCCAGTGCTCTATTTCCCCGCACTTATCATAAGTTGATTGGCAGGGCCCGTGGAGATAGGAATTTACGAAACTTGCCAACGACATCCAAGGAGGGTTTTTCCCAAATATACAATACAGTGGTTAAATAAAATACATACCACGAAAATAGGAAAGGGAATATATACAATTAGATTTACACACACTAAAAGTTAAACTTAAACTATACAATGAAATGAAATTTATACACTATTTATACACTATTTAATATTAACATAAAGGAGGAAAACGCTTTTTACATTTTTAACACTCCCCTCGGTAATACGTGAGTATTACCATGGGTACCTTACGCGTTTGACTCGTCATTAATTTCAAGATTGCACAAATGCTGGATAGACCGTCTTATGCAGTTACCGTTGGTTGTTTTAACGATATATGACCTAATTTTATTGTCGCGTCCTATTAGCACTTCCTTTATCAAACCGAGATTCCACATGTGTCGTGGCACTTTGTCCTCGTGGATTAATACTACATCTCCAACTTTCAATTCGGATTGAGTTTTTGGAGATTTCGCGTGGTGGGCTGACCTAAGCTCCATTAAGTAGTCATGGCGCCACCTTTTCCATATTTGTTGGAGTAATCGTTCTCGGTATTTTAACCTCTAGGTCAATTCAAGGCGTGTCGTAGGTACTTTTAGTTTTTGAAAGGTTATAGGCGGTAGTGAGGTTAATCTGCGTCCAACTAAGAAATCTGAAGGCGCTAGGGGTTTTGGTTCATTTAGGTCATTATATAAATAGGTAATTGGTCGGGAATTAATTATTGCCTCCGTTTCAATTAAAACAGTTTCTAATTCGTGATAGTTAAGGAGGGCTCGACCTATGCATTTTCGAAGACATGTTTTGGTCGAACGTACTAAACGCTCGTAAAATCCGCCATGCCAAGCGGCCCTTTCAGTTATAAATTTCCATTTAATCGAGTGATTACCAAAAAATTCCTTTAACATTGGTTTACTGAGTGTTTGCCAAATGAGTTTTAGGTCCGAATTAGCTTTTTTAAATGTCTTAGCGTTGTCGGTATATACAACGGATGGTACGCCCCTCCTAGCTATGACTCTCCTGAAAGCTAAGAGAAAATCTTCGGTGCTAAGCGAGGGAATAAGTTCTAAATGGATTGCGCGAGTTACCGCGCAAGTCGCTAAACAGATATACGTTTTTTGGTCTTTGTTTTGGTTTTTGGCTATCAATGGTCCCGCGAAATCTATACCCAGTATAGAAAAGGGAGGGGATTCTTCAATCCTGTCCATAGGCAAGGGAGCGATCGGCATTTCACCCAACTTCGCCATTAGACGTTTGCACGTTATGCAATCCTTAACAATAGCTCTAGCTAGTTGCCTAGCGGCTGGCACCCAATATCGTTCCCTCAGCTGAGCTACGGTATCATTTATTCCGCTGTGAAAAACTTGCGTATGACTTCTAATAGCTAATAGTTTCGCTAGCCTTTGGCCTTTTGACAAAATGATGGGGTATTTTTCGGCGTAAGATAAAGAGGATTCCTCCAATCGTCCACCTACGCAAATTAAGCCTGTTTCGCTAAGTATTGGTCGTAAAGACGCTAATTTTGAGTGTCTATTGATTTCTACTCCGCTCTTTAACGACCTTATTTCCGGTCCAAACTCTTCAGCTTGAACCGATTTAACCCACAACTTTTCGGCTTTGGCCATTTCTTCGGCCTCTACGGGTCCTACAATTTTCTTTAAACCCCTAGCATTGTTTGCGAAACGAAAGAGATACGAAGTGATGCGTAATACTTTATTCAGACTGGAATGTTTGTTTAAATCAATCAAATTTTGAACTCCTACTTTTGGAGAAATTTTTACCGCTAACGTTAATTTTCTCTTTTCGCTATCTACGGATTCTAGATCTATTTCCGGTTTCCCATTTTTTGGCCAATTTCCCTTGGGCTGCTTGAGCCACGCGGGCCCTTCCCAATACAAGCTACTGTCTCCCAGAACCCCCGCCTTCACCCCCCTAGTTGGCAAGTCGGCCGGGTTGCATATTCCGGGGCAATGATTCCAGTTTCCCCCCTTCGTCAAATTCTGAATTTCGGACACGCGGTTCGAAACAAATTGTTTCCATTGATTGGTATTACCAGTTACCCAGGCTAAAGCTATAGTGGAGTCTGTCCAATAATAGATTCCGTTTAAATTTTCTTTAAATATTTCTTTGACGTTGTTTGTTAGTCGGGCGCCTAATAGGCAGCCCATAAGCTCTAGTCTTGGTAAACTAAGGTTTTTCAGTGGGGCTACTCGAGCTTTCGCCGTAACCAAGGCAACCCCTACCTTTTCATTTATGGTCTGGTACCTAACATATACTAGTGTAGCGTATGCCTTTGTACTGGAATCGCAAAAACAGTGAAGTTCAATTTCTTTGATCTCGTCATTGGTTTTGTGAAAAAAATGCCTATCAATTTTGACATTTTGAATTACAGATAATTCATTTACCCAAGTTAGAAATGTTTGTTTAGTTTCCTGACTAAGCTCCTTGTCCCAATCCTCCTTCGATTGCCACAATATTTGTAGAAGTACCTTGGCCCTAATGGTGAATGCTGACAATAGGCCTAAGGGGTCGAAAATTTGAGCAACAAAACTCAAGACCTGACGTTTGGTGGCTTTTACGCTCTTCCCAATCTCAATTAATTTTGCCAGATCGAAAGCGAATGTATCATTGTTGGAATCCCATTTCACTCCTAAAACCTTCGATTCGATTATCTTGGTTTCTTGTTCGAATAAACTATTCTGTTCCTGATTATCATGGGCTGTCCATAGATTTCGTAATTCTTGGGAGTTAGTCCCCCATTTTCTAAACTTCATTCCGGCGCCCTTCATTAATTTTGCCGCGCCTAATGAAATATCAAACCCTTCGCTTACGTTTTTTGCCCCACTGGTTAGGTCGTCTACATAAATGTCATTGTTTACCTTTTCCCTAACTACGTCCGAGATTTCACTGTTTTGTTTGGTGTGATATTTGATAGTGCACGCCAAAAGAAAAGGGCTTGAAGTTACCCCAAAGGGTACGCGAGTCATTCTGAGGGTAGTATATTGGCCTGAAATAATTTTCCCGTCAGCTTCCTGTACCCATAAAAATCTAACTGAATTTTTATCCGCTTCGTCCAAAGCGACCTGCAGAAATGCTTTTTCAATATCTGCTACGATCGCGATTTTATTGAACCTAAATCTAATTAATAGTAAAAGTAAACAATCATTAAGTGAGGGTTTTCCGTACGCGTGCGACGACGCGTCTAATACGACGCGGAGTTTCGTCGTTTGTGCATTTAGCCTGACGACACCCTGATGGGGAAGATAATAGGTTCCCTCCTTCACTATTTCTAACTGTTCGTTCGGCACTACCTCGGCCACCCCCGTATCTAACTGTTCTTTTATTACCTCCCTGTACTTTTGGTAATACTCTGGGTCCCTTCCGAATCTTTTTTCTAGGCTTTGCATTCTTTTCCGGGCGACTTGGTAATTATCAGGTAGCGTGTGTTTACTAATTTTCCAAGGAAATTTTACGCTATAGCGTCCTTGGGCTTGGTCAAATTCTATATCTTCAAAAAATGTGTTTAAGGCCTTATCATTAGGGTTTTCTTCAATTTCAGAACTATTTATCCCTAAGCCCTCCAAGTCAAAAAATGATTTTAGAGTATCATTCACGCGCCTTTGACCTAGACTAATTAACATCGCGGAGACTGATTGATTTGATTTCACCACTGAATTGTTTTTCTCGGGTCCGCTAAGACACCACCCCAATTTGGTTTCTATCGCTACAGTGCGGGGTCCCAATCTTTCCGGTCTGCTATCGGCTACTACTGCCCAATAATAATCGGTGCCCACCAATATATCAATATCCGGGTTTTCTAAATCGGATTTCTGACCTAAATTGTCTGCTAAATTTATACCCTTTGTCCGAAGCTGTTCCCTAATTTTAACGTCACTCGATTTTGTAAAATCATAAGTAAGAAATTTTTGAACAATAGCTACAATTTCTACGGTTTCGCCAGGGTTTTCCCTGTTTTCAAGTGTTACCTTTACCCTTTTACGTTTCTCTTGGTGGGGGTCCTTATTTCCAAAACTAAACACGTCAAGGTCTAAATCGTTTACAATGGGAAGTTTCAATTCTTTCGCTAACTCTTCTTTAATAAAACTACCTTGACTCCCCCCATCTAAGAAGCACGTGGCGATTTGGGAGTGTTTTGGTTGCGCGGGATTTTTGGCCACAGCTACGGCCCTTTGGAGTAAAATATTTTCGCTAGGAGTTTTTATCGGTGCCATTGCCATGGTAACGGTTTCTACCTGGTATTCCGCCTTTTTATGGGCGGGGTTTTCTTCGCACGTGGCGTAATTGTGTCGTTTTTTACACGTTTTACAATTTCTAAATTTGGACCTGCAATGTCCGGCGCCATGACCCAAGCGAAGACAGATGAAACACCTCCCGCTATCCCTCACCATGGCTCTCTTTTCCTCTAGGGTATACCTATCGCAGTTTGTGAACTTATGACTAGAGTTTTTGCAAAATAGGCAATAAACACTATCGGGTTCTTTCGGAGCTACTCCGGCGGCTAATTGGGAAGTCGTAGTTTTAGGGGGATTATAATCGGATCTAGTTTTCAATTTTGATTTATCCTGATAACTTTCGAATTTGCCTGATTTTTCAAATTTCGTTTTGGAGCTTAGCATTTCAGACATTTCTCTACACTCCACCTGCTCCCTTATAAATTCAATCAAAGCTTCCGCGTCCCAATTTGACCCAGATTTGTTTTTTAGGCAAAATTCGGTCCGGATTTCCTTTGGCAAACCTCTTAACATTGGTGGACATATAAATTCAGCCTTTTCTTTCATATCTACGCCTAAACCTTTCAAACTTCTGATACTAATATCGTACATATCTAGGAGATGACGAAGTGACTTAATGTCGTTAGGATCGAAAACAGGCACTAATTCTCTTATTTTATCGATATGAGATTGAATTACGAGGTCGTCACGCTTATACCTCTGCTTAAGAATTTCTAAAGCCTGATCGTAAGACTCATCTACTTCGTCAAACCCTACGACAGCGTTAAGCGCCTCGCCTTTTAAATAACCGAGAAGATAAATAAATTTTTCTACTTTGGAGAAATCTTGCCTGTCGATGACTGCGGCGAATCTACTCCAAAAGCTGTTCCACTTTGCACGGTCTCCGGAGAAGGTTGGTATTTGGATCTCCGGTAACTTTGGTCGATGTCTCGTTGCGGTGGTTGAGACGATGTTGGACTCGCTGCTGACGGTGGATCCTCGGTGGCTCGAAACGGCAAGCGTCGACGAGCTCCCGTTGATGCCCAGAATTTTGTTCAGGGCTCTCCTCGCCTTGAGTTTGGACGCGGAGATGTTCTCCCTGCGGATGATGGCTTCGTCGGACTCCATCTCGAGTTCATCTTCTTCCTCTATGAGGCTGATGAGTTTCGCATCCTGCCTAATTAAATCATCCTCTTTCTGATTAAGAATGTCGAGCGTGTCTTCTAGTTCCTCCACGTTAATAGACGTGCCATCGAGTATATCAGCTAGCGTATCCATTACCCGATTAGCGGCGTTACGAGCGCTTTTTTGGGCGGCTCGCGCGAGTTTTTGCTCTTTGGTCGCGCCTGATGAATTGGCTTGGACTTGGTCATCCTTGTCCGCCCCTGTTGACTTCCCGTTCGCCAGGACTTCATTAGTCGAACTTGAAGATTTTGCGGCATTTTGCGACGTTATAGTTGTTCTTTTGGTCTGGTTGTTCGTATCGTCCGTTGGGTCCGGCATTTTCCTTGAATCCCAGTTGAGTTACTTCTCGGCTCCTGATGCTCTGGGGATCTTAAGTAACGCAATCTGGACCAATTACAGAACTATCTCAAAAGCGATGTTTCAAGCTGATTAATATTATGTAAAAAAAAAAAAATTTCTTCTTAATTCAAACTTGCCTTAATTTAAATCACTACTTAAGAGGGTCTTCCAAAGGCCTTATGCCTTGATTTTACAGTTTCATGTTAACATAGTTATTTTTCGGTTATAGTAGTATTTTATTTAAGAACAAGGTTAATAAAGGTGGTATATATCATAAATTACTATTCAGGTTAAAGAACAATTTCGAAAAACCACTTGAAAAATTAAATCAAGTCATTTTCCACAATTATGTAAGGCCAACAGATAAACAAGTATCTTTCTTTTTCCCTAAGTGTAAATAGTTTTGACATGTGGGAAATGTACAAGGATTCGTTTGTTCAAATTTAGCTTACAAACAGATGCACATGTAGCGCGTTTCTTCTTCTAAAAGGAAAGCGTAGTTGAATAGTGCACTTTGAATACCCTCTGATTCAACCCTTTATCTTTCTTAATTTTTGTCTATCTTTACAGAATATTTATATTACAGGATACGTCAGTACTACGCCATTGGCATTATTGACAAGAGAGTCGATTTGGAATACGGTCATCTCAAGGACAGATGCTATACCGAGAAGAACACCGATGTCCCCGGCGAGAAGAGAAGAACTCCAGACACGGCTTTATCATTCTTGTTACTCGTTGTATTCGCTGAGTGTCTTTCTTCTGTCGTACTTATTTTGGAGCTAATAATTAAGTTCCACAAATACGTTTTGCCTAGTGCTTAACACTTTTCTGGGACAGTGGAAGACCAGCTCTGCTCCTAAATTGGGACACTGTCTAGTTACAAGAATTTTTTCCACCTTTAGAGAGCATACTTATTTTCTTGTCGTCTCTACAAGTCGCGGTTTGTAATAAGGATAAAAACCTTCCATGACCGCTAATCAGTTCTAAATCTGGGGTCGCTAGTTAATAGTTTTGACACTTCTTTCACTTCGTTTTAAACAAGAATAGTTGTAATATAGAGAAGTCATTTCTTCATAACTTTATTTTGTAGAAATCAAGATGGCTTTATGTAAAAATATTTTTAATTTCCTTTTTTATTGCTTTGTAATTGTTTAGGTCCCTCGATACCCTAGGCTTCCGTATTTTTCACCTGTTCAAATTTGGTTTGACAAATAAATTGCGTCATTAATAGTAACATGTATAGCATACTGCTATGTAATTTCTAAACTAGCAAATAAAATAAATTTAACAGTTTAATGCTAAAAGGATTATCTTTACTTTAACTTACTATACAAAAAGAAGATTGGTTTATCAACAGCTCCGTATTGATAATCACTATTGTGCCATGAAAAATCGGCTTAAACCAATATATCTTCCCTTCAAACATTCTTCACAAATGCGCATGAATAATCTCTGAAATCCAGTCGATGGAATAAAAGTACTCTGACCAAGATAAAAATGTTATCCACGAGAAATAGTCAACTCCCCCAAACGCTGATATGAAGTCAACTATTTGCGCTCTCGCCTTGTTGTCAAAAGATCAAGCCGATTTTGAACTTAGGAAATTTAAAATGTGTAACTAACTACACTGAAAACGATTCTCATTGACCTGAGCTAGTACAAGTTCGAAGATTTTCGGCTGACTTTGGTCATTCCAATGTTCAAAGAAATATCCCGAACAAAAATGAGCAGAATGCAGTCTGTCTTGTGAATAGCTCTCAGTAAAACTTTTGAATGTGAAGAATAGGAAATGTCACACTTATCAAAAAGATAATACACTTATGGTAATACTAGTGAACTATCTTTCCAAGTGATTAACCATTGTTATTCCTTTGAGCACTCGTTTAATTTTCTTTATTCCAACATGTTGGAACTAGTGCTCGGAATTGAATATTCATTATCCAAAAATATTTAACGAATTTATTTAAGGATTGCTAACATTCGTCGTTTTTGTCCACGGGACCAATAACCGGTGACCGCAAGACCGAAACCCCTGACCTCGCGCTGTCAAGAGACGCTGGCATACAGGCGCTGTCAAGAAAGAGAAACGGGAGTTTCTCTCTCTCTGTTTGCCTCACTTAGCTGCTGCGTGGCACGACCTTCGACCCCTTTCGCTAGCGTTCGTTCTCTTTTCTCAGCCCCCCCCCTCCCTCCCTCCCTCTATCTGTGTCACTTAAAACTGCGGGAATTAATTTAGAAAACCCATGCGAACGGAGAAACTAAAAATATTTTGTGCAAAAACGCTTTATCAGAATTACATCTTAAATTATTCAAAGAAAACAAATATATGTTAACTAGCCCTTACAGGCGGGCCCTCAGCTAGTTGTGTGTTTCGAGGCACTCCACCCCAGTACGCCCCCCAGCCCCTTTTCCCCATAATTTACTCAATAATTTAATTTGCATATTTAAAGTATAGTGCATGTTGAACTAATTTAATTTGCATATTTAAAGTATAGTGCATGTTGTTTCCGTTTTCTAAACCCCAATTTACTTAACTAGCTGAAAGCTAAATAAAAACCACATCATTTGTTATAAAAGAAATTCTCATTACGAATAGTAAGTCAAGTGATAGCAATAATGCTTCGAGGCCAATAAACCTTCAGGAATGGTATAAGTCCGTGAGTTTAATAATTATCCGAGGCTAACGTCCCCACCGACCCCCTGCGGGTAGATAGTCTAATTGATGGGTTTTTTTTATCATAAATAAATCGACTCCTATTACCAGTATAATGCAAGAATTAGAAATCAAAGTTTAAAAAGTTTTACGTCCCAATACAAATGCTAGTTTTCGACTGGTATAAAAGCGCCTCTTGCCATAATAAAATTTGCGTTCGCTCCTGAATTAACTGCAGGGATGACATCCCTTAACAAAACCCACGTTTTAGAGGTTCTAAAAGATACGAGAAATACGTGAACGTCTTGATTTACCAAATTTTTACTTTAGGGGTGGAGTTAGAAACCCGAATCAGAATGTAGTACTGTTAAGGTCTACCTATGTTACCACCCGATTATCGGTAACATAAAACAAGCCTTAGGAGTACTAACCCGATTAATTCCGGTAGAATGGTCCCTATTGTTTTAAAAAAAAATTCTAAGATATTTATTTGTAAATTAATTTTATCAAGTGGAAAAGCTTGACTTAAACATCTAGTCTGAAGAGGATGCCTTAGCCACCATGTTTTCTTTTCAGCGCTAATTATCCGATATCTTCTTCCGTGTTATTGTCAACACATTCCACATCTTTCGCATTGACCACTTCGGCGTCATTGGCATCGACTTCAATATTGACTTCTCCGGAATCGTCATCCTCGGCATCAGCTCCTTCAGCTATCTTAGCATCGCCTCCGTCTGTAGCATCTTTGTTGCTATATCCGTCTACTTCTTCCACCGTATCGCTGCCATCTACATCCGCCCTCTCCCGAAATGTGAACCAAAAGATGCGCGCCTAAATCCATTAAATAAGAAGTTCGCCAAGAAGGCGATAATATTATTACATGCCCGTATTCCATTTAAGCAGGTAGCAGAAAATTCTAAATAAGCCTTAAATTTGAGTTAAATATTACTTCTGGCCATACACGGCTTGGATAAGTAAGTGCCACACTTATTTATTACTTCTGGCCAAACACGGCTTCGATCAGAAAGTTCCACAGGCCTTTAAATACGCTATCGCGGTGTTCTGTACACATTTAATTAGACGAGCCTTAAACGCTGAACATTTTACGAAAGGGGGAAGACAAATACCGAATTTTCCCCTTCCGACGGCAGTTGGCACTAAAGCTCTCTCTTCTCTCTCGTTTCCTGCCGTCTAATTAAAGTTAACCGATACTGCTCTGCGTGATTTGAACCTGTAAGTGCGAGTTTGTCACCAATACTAGGTAACTGTTTCCCATTTTCTTTTTCTCCACACCTTTTCATTCAGAGAGGTAACTTAGTCGGCTCTCTACAATTTCAAACAGAAAATTCACCTTCCTCGAGCCTTTACGAGCACTACCAGCTAACCTTATTATTAGCATTTTAACTTTCTCCGTTTTCTCAGCAGAACTTTTTTATAGGTTAACCGATACTGCTCTACGAGATTTGAAGCAGTAAGCGTGCCTTTGCGACCACTACGAGGTGATTAATTTACAGTTTCCTCCGCCATTTCTCTTCCAGAGAGGTTACCCGTAGACCTCTCTGCAATGTCGAACGGTTCTCTCCCGCCTTTACGGGCACTACTAGCTAACCATCTACTTGTACCACTATTGAGTTAACGCAATATTTCTTGCCCATTTTAGCACTTGTAAATACAAAACCTTTTTTCGTCTCATTTAAAGGGAATATAACGTTTTTGGTGTGGAACATAACGTTTGCAGCTCTGGCCGCTCTTGCCTTTGGCTTTAAAAATGTTGGCGCCACTGTACAGGGAAATTTGAAAAATTGAAGGGATCTTCCATAAAGATTGCTTGGTAGATTATATTACCTTTAAGCCTACGTCGAATTCCGCGTTTGTTGTTTTTTGTATGTTGTTTTTGGCCATCAGTAGATGTCGCGAAATACGTTTTTATAATTTCGAATTGTTATTTCAGATGGTGCTTTTTACTGAATTTACCTCTTGTTAGCATGTTTATTGATAGGCTTAATTTATTTTATATGTCTTTGTTTCCTGCTAATAGTAATACCAGAAGTAAATGAACCAAAGTTATTAAAAAAGCGCTCAGAATCGGAGGGCGTTTTCCTTATGAAAATGATGAGAAAATCGAGTCAAATAAAAGCTAATTTCTATCCCTCTATTTTGACGCGATAAATTGCCCTTGGGAATTGTGGGTATAGCTATTTTATTTTATAAAAAATGGTTTCTTAACGTTTTTTTTCGGCCTAGAAGGGCGCAAAATTTCTAATTCGAGGTCAAATGTAACTTCATAACGAAAACGACTCCAACATGTTGAGTATAGTAGTCTGATTTCTTTGGTTCATTTACTTCTGGTAATACTCAGCATTCCTATGTCACCGAATTCTACAGAAAATTTTTGAAATAAAAATTTATATTTTCTAACAATCATTAAACGTAAATCGTAGACTAGACTAAGATCACCAAAAACCAGAATCGGGTTTTCAAAATATGACATCATTCGCTAATATTATTAAAAAAATTCAAATGGGAATAAAACTCACAGAGCTGACTAGTCTGAGAGTCAGTCTAGAAACAACTGTTATTGTTACGGTAACCGGACGCTTAAACACGCTAGGGTGACGGGGTTTATTAATTTTATATGCAGGTTGGCAGTAAAGTAGGAAACGCGAAGATTAATTAGTAAATGGAAAAAAGGTACTAAAAATCAATATTGTTAATACACAAACATTTTATACGAACTAGTGCGCAAGTCGCAGTGCCAATGATTTACGAAATAGAAGCAAGGCGTGCCCCGGCAAGTTGAAAAAAAGAGGCAGGGAGCGCCCTGGATAAACGGAAAAACGAAGGCGGGGCGGGGCCCTGCCTTTGAAAAAAAGCACTGGGGCGGCGCCCTGGCCTGACTACACCACTGGGTTAGGGTATTTTTTACATTAATAATGATGCTACTTGCATCCAGCCAGAAAAAGCTGGGTCTTCTATATATAACCGCGGAACTAAACGTCCTTCGTAAGAACTATATCTAAGATCAAAAGTAGCATAAGACCCCCAAGTGTGTCAGAACGGTATAGTAGTTAATGAGAGTTTGTCGCAAAGTAAAAAAGGGAAACGAAGAGGGGTCGGAAAATACGTCATCAAACTCGAGGTACTCCAACGCCACCGAGTGAGGCGTTTTAGAACGTATGTCTACGGGCGAGTAAATTGAAGACAGAAAATCGCGCCAGACTATAGACTAAATATAATGTTGCTAGTACTATTCCAAGTAGGTTATGTAGTCTATAGTGCGACTAGGTCTCACTAGAAATTTTAATAGGCGCGAAGGTACAGCTGACACACTTTTGGGTCTTATGCTACTTTTGCTAAAATCAATAAACAATTAGCCTTCCCAAATATTTATTTTAAATAGTTCACTGACGTAATGTTCATACGTATTTTGTAGTGGCCATTTGCATTAACGAGGAATTTCTAGAAATTGAAATTGTGTTTTTTTTTCAACTTTAAAAATAAGAAAAATCAATACCCGGTCAATAACTGATCGTTGACCATACTAAGGCAGACAATATGTCGGTAATGATGCGTTGTTGATAAATACGCGCTACAACGTTGCTAATGAGGATCACGCGTTACGATCGCGCTACAAACTTTGGGAAACACGATATGATGACGTAAGGACGGTGTCGCTATTAGTTGGTCAGCAGGGCCGGATTAAGACTTTATGGGCCCCTAGGCCCAAGTTAAATTCCTATTGGCTGACGTGGCGCGGCAAACCTTAACTTGGTTTTGAAAATATCTTGGTGGATTGGATTGGCGGTAGAAGGGGGACACCGATCTAGTTTCTCAAGCGTTCATGAACACGAAAAAGCTAGAAGCTTGAGATAGTATTTTGCACTATTTATAGTTCAAGCCGACATTTTCAAGCAAAAAGCGTCCATGAAATACAAATCTAATACAAACGAGGCCATCTCGAGTTTCAAGTTTTAATTAAAGCGAATTTTCATTATTCATTTGCTCTCGAGTAAATGTATATATTTGTTACGAATGGGGCGGATAATTTTATGGATTCTTTATGTTGAGAGTGACATCGGCCAAGCTATTCGAGATAGCAGTAGAGTTTTTTCATTATGAATTTGTGACTTTTCAAAGGAGGAATTGAAACGGACAAAGTGATGAGTATTTGTATAGGGAAACGTCCTCCCGTGAGTATTTTACTAAAAAATGTTTGAAATATTTATTTAAATTTAATAATACCAATAAATAACACGTAAATTGTGTTTTCTGTTAGTTATATTTCACGAAGAAATTAAATTTAGACAGTGAAAGAATGTCCATTTTACCACAGGTTAAACGTGTAATTCAACATCACTCGCATCGATTTTATTGTAACTTGGGGATTACTTAGACCTTAAAACCCTTAAAGGGAAATTGGAGCCCCCCCCTTTCAATAGCGAGCGAAGCGAGCTAGGCGCTTCCTCAATTTATAATTGAGAAATGGAAGGAAAATTCATTTTGCTGCCAGATTTAGTATGTCGTCAGACGTCAGGGGCTAGACGGCAGTCCGTCACACCGTTAGAGAATGTGACAATCAAACGTTTTTGGTTCATAGGGGTGGACACATTTACTAAAATAACTCCGGAAAATATTTTGTGAAAAGCAAATGATTTAAGTTTTGTACTTTTATTTTTTTCAAACCCTCTTGGTGCCCCTTGTAGGCTTGGTGCCCTAGGCCCAGGACTATTCGGCCTATTGGTTAATCCGGCCCTGTTGGTCAGTTTCAGAGAGGGAAATACCAGCTAGGTCATATATTTATAGGGGCCATCCAGAAATGGTTCAAAGATTTATAATAATAAATATGCAAATGACAATTTTGTTGCATCTGATCTAAAATTAATAAATCGTCGACACTTTTCTAAACGAAGCATTTCTTGTCAACCACCCCTGTTGCGTTGAGAAAATGCATCCTACCTTTGGTAACTCTGATCTCCTGAGACCATTAGAGAGTCCGATCTAGTCGTAGGTCACACATCGCACTCGTTAGCCAGCTTAATAACTTCGCCATTCAAAAGTTTCTTCAAACATCACAAAACCAAATCGATCGCTAAGTAAAAAACAATTCCAAAAATTCGAAGCCCACTTTAATTTACCAGGGCTCAGCCATAAGCCTTCTCCCTCAATTGAACCATAAAACGTCCCCGGGTCGTACCAACATATTCTATTTCCCGGAAGAATAAATAGATATATTTCTGTTTGAGCAAGGCAAGCTATTACGGTAAGAGGAGTGAGCTAAAATTCGTTTTCATTTGTTCAATGGGAAACTGTCACTCTTAGAAACTGGTCAGACATATTTGATCAACGTTCCGCAAAATAGCTCTTTACATAGAAGACGAGAAGTCACGTGATGCCGTTATATTCATCGCGCAGTTAAAGTTAGAGAGCGCGCGCATATTTTTTTTTGAGCTCGCGCGATAACCCACGGGACCCTCTACGCAAGGAAATATTAGGAAGCGCGCGCTCCAAAAAATAACACTTTTTATACATGTATGCGTATATATTATTTTATAGAAAGAGCTATTCGTATTGATGCGAAATTTTCGACCCTTTTTTAAATGAATTTGTATACATTTTTAAAGGGTTTTTTGAAATTAATTTTTATACATTTTTAAAAAGGTTTTTTAATGGTGGCTGACTTATGTAAATTAACATATTTTCGATGACAAACTAAACGCAGACTAATCGATCGACGATTTTTATGTCCCTTTTAAGTAAATTTAAAATTTATTCGACCCAAATATTCGTGAATGCGAGCTCGAGCCCGAGACCCGGACAATAATTGGTGGGACCAAGGTGAGCCCGAGACAAACCTTAAGCTCATATACGAATTCGGTGAGAAGAGCTCTTGGAATTGACCTATGCTACGCGAGGTCTGTGTTTTCTCGGTATTGCGCAACCAATCGAAACTAAATTCCTATTGGCTGACGTGGCGCGGGAAACCTTAACTTGGTTTTGAAAATATCTTGGTGGATTGGATTGGCGCTAGAAAGGGGACACCGATCTAGTTTCTCAAGCGTTCATGAACACGAAAAAGCTAGAAGCTTGAGATAGTATTTTGCACTATTTATAGTTCAAGCCGACATTTTCAAGCAAAAAGCGTCCATGAAAAACAAATCTAATACAAACGAGGCCATCTCGAGCTTCACAAATGCGACCTTTATTTTAATAATTAAATGGTTATTATCATAGTTTAATTATCTTTTTTTAAGAAATTAATACAATGTAACAGGTTTTGGAAAATTAATTTACATGTTCCTCAATTATCAAATCGGCCGAGTTAAAATATAGAGTACTGATGATAACCGTAGCCCACTGACGCCAAAAAAAAACCTTATTTCCTCTAAATTTTAAACAATCTGATTCGAAATGCAAATTACAAATATTTCGTCACCGTAAAATATTGTCTCTTGATTTTGGCGAACCATTGTCGAAAGTTGTTTGGTTTCTCAAGCAACTATAAACAAACAAAAACCAGATATTAGACGATGTTTATTAAAATAAATCTCTAATATAATGTTCCGTAAATAGCTTTTACGAGTGCCCGTAATAGTAAAAGCTGGCCGGCTTTGTATATTTCTACGTCATCAGAAATGCGCAGCGCACGCAAGTTTTAATTAAAGCGAATTTTCATTATTCATTTGCTCTCGAGTAAATGTATATATTTGTTACGAATGGGGCGGATATTTTTATGGATTCTTTATGTTGAGAGTGAGATCGGCCAAGCTATTCGAGATAGCAGTAGAGTTTTTTCATTATTAATTTGTGACTTTTCAAAGGAGGAATTGAAACGGACAAAGTGATGAGTATTTGTATAGGGAAACGTCCTCTCGTGAGTATTTTACTAAAAAATGTTTGAAATATTTATTTAAATTTAATAATACCAATAAATAACACGTAAATTGTGTTTTCTGTTAGTTATATTTCACGAAGAAATTAAATTTAGCCAGTGAAAGAATGTCCATTTTACCACAGGTTAAACGTGTAATTCAACATCACTCGCATCGATTTTATTGTAACTTGGGGATTACTTAGACCTTAAAACCCTTAAAGGGAAAAGAAATAATGGGCTTTGCCATGACAAGCGAAAATATTTCTCAAACTCAAAACCAAAAAAAACTTCCTTAATTTATATGTAAAAATCTTCGAAACAATTAAAAACTAAAAAATTGCTAAATCTCACAAGGCGGGTATATGTATTTCACCCAATTTGGGTAAAATTTGGGTAAATGCAACAAAATTGATTAAACTACAGCGATTTTCCGTCAGTTTAGGTTTTAATAGGTAAATAAATAAAAAGATGGAGAAATTCCAATACAGTGGATAACGTTTAAAAAAAGTGTACAATGAATAAAATTGGATAAGGTAAGTGAAATTGGGTTAAGCTTTCAATCTTTCAGATTTGGGGTAAAACCGTCCAATTTCGTTTAAATTATGGGTTAAGCCATCAAATATGGATTAATTCAAATGGTATTGGGTAAAACCAACAAATTTGGGTTAATTCAAATACATTTGGGTAAAACCATGAAATATGGATTAAATTAAATTTGGGTAAAACAATCAACATAGGATAAAATTCGATATCCAAAATTATTTAAACTGGTTACAAACATGAAAATTTGGGTGAATTCAAATTGGGTAAAAACCATAAAAAATGGATAAAAACGGGTAAAAACCATCAAATTTGGGTTATTTAAATCGAACTTTGGATTAAGAATTACGAATCATTCGAAATTTGCTTGTTAAATAGAATATAACCTGCAAAGCAATCTTTATGGAAGACCCCTTCATATTTTCAAATTTCCCTGTACTGTGGCGCCAAACATTTCTAAAGCCAAAATCAAGAGCGGCCAGAGCTGCAAACGTTGGTGTTCCACACCAAATACCTGAGGTTATATTCCCTTAAAGTTTGTTAAGATAGTTTTATCTGATCGTCAAATATGTTTCTTCGTGTATTCGGAAACATCTCGAAAGACCCCAGGAATCAGGAATCTAAATTTCTGCGCTGTCAGGATGGATATTAATACCGTAAACCTTGTGAAATGTTTAATGCAATTAGTGGAATTAGAATCAGAGATGGGCAAAAAATCATTTGGCGAATAACGAATAAATTACTAAATAACAAAATATCTGATCATATTTATTCGTCGATTGACAGGGCTAAATATTTTAGGTATAGTTATTTGGCAATTAAACAAATATTTTGCCGTGGTCTTATTTGATAAATAATTTAAAACATAATATTTTCGATTATTATCTGGAAAATAATATTTTACGAATATTTCATGAACATTCATTTGTTAAATTGTGTTTTTACAAAATATTTTCAGTCATTTATTTCGCGAAATAAAAAATGGAAATATTTTCTTTAATTTAAATAACGAATAAGGATTTTAGTTAATCGAGTAAACGCAAGGTTAAAAAAAATGCTTATCGCACTATAAGGAGTAAACTGTTGCGGGATATTTGACTTCCTGATAATGGCAACTTTTAACGCTAATGCCACCGACAAAGCACCTCCAGTTAGAAGCTTTGGAGGCAGTGGCGTAATGAAAAATTTCGAGCCCCCCGCAGGATATCAAAAGGCCCCTTTATAAAAAAAATGTATTTGTTATAAAGTATTAGTAGTGTCGTAGTAAATGGAATGCAATATATAATATATCTATTTAAATTAAAAACCGCGAATTTCATTTATTAAAATTTGAAAATTAAAATATTATATTCAAAAGCTACCTTTAGATATTTTTTTACGATTTCTACCGTAGGATATTGAGTGAGATTGAATTTCAGTATTAGTTAAAGCCTGTCTTTTGTTCGTCCCGTAACCCATTTTTCTCCATTTTTACAAGTTTTTCTTGTAAAAATACTTAAAACGAAAGGGCCCCCTAGTTTGTGAAAATGAAACCCGCCCCCCCCCCCCGCGTTCGCGGGGTCTGCAGGTCCTTAGTTACGCCACTGTTTTAACGATGCTACGGAAATTATGGGGTCGGTGGTATTAGATTAATGTTTTTATTAATTTACTGCCCTTCCGTACTTTTTGCCTTGGGTAAATGATACCCCTAGCTACCCTGGCACCCGGGGCGGTCAGTCCTCCCCCTTATTCCGCCACTGCTACAATCCTTTTCTCGTGATCTACGAATTTCAATCTTGGAATGTCATATTATCGCGTGAAAACCAAATTCACGTATCTTCGTAAGGTTTGTGTATATAGTAAAGGCAAATGATGCTTTCAAGTAAAAATTAGTAGCATTAATTAAATAATTAATTAATAGCTACAGTGGCGTAGCTATAGGGCCGGCGCTAGAACAGGCGAGCGAGGCGAGCGTCTAGGGCCTCGCACTTAGCGACACGTTTTGTGGTCCCCACACCTAAGGGAACTTTTAGGGGTCCCCTTACTTAGCGGCACTTATTGAGGTCCGGCCCTTTTTGGGGTTCCCGTACTTTGCGGCACTTATTCGGGCCTCTCATTTATTCCTTCGCAAAACATGTGTGTTGTGAGAAGGGGCCTCGCTCACATGTCGCTGCCTCCCCTCCGACCGGTCTGCTGTACCTTCGCTGTGCCATTAAATAGTGACCACCATTGCTGGGTAATATTGATACTCTTTGTTAAAATAAAAATGGTGTCGACAATTGTATTTCGTCTCTGACACCAGAATGAACTTTAAGTCTTTGGAATTTGTATTGCATTTTCTTAAAAATTGGCCATATATTCAGTTATTTTTCTTGAGTCTAGCCCTGTCAAATAAAAATAATTCGTTATCTACAAAATAAAAAATAAACGGAAGCTATTTTTGACGATCTATTTGTAAACTACGCCAACCCGAAATATCTGATGACAAAATATTTCAGTCTTCTTTATTTGCAAAATACATTTATTTCAAATGATTTAATAAAACAGATATTTTGACCTTTTTATTTATAAACTTATTTTATTAAAAAATATTTTCCTACATTTATTTAAAATATTTTTCTCTAAATAAATTAATTGTAACGTTATTAATAAATAACAACTGACAAGAAAAAATTTATTCGTTATTCGCCAAATGATTTTTTGCCCATCTCTGATTAGAATTCCCTTTATACAGTTAATGTGCTACTTCTAATGATTTTTAAAAACATTTTGCCAAAGAGATATTCTAGAGTGGCTGAGTGGTATTACTAATATGTTTTTCGAGAGGAGGAAGAGCTAGTTGGTTAGATTTCGTATTTTTCTTTTAAAACGTGTAGTAGAAACACTAAAATTGGAAATATATCTTTCACTTCATAAATAACACTAAACATAATGCTAATATTGGTTTCTTGATATAATTTGATTTATGTAATATTAATTTTTATATAATTAAATTAATTATAAAATTCTAACTTGTAAATAAAATTAATTAATAGAATTATATTATTTATATTGTTATAATTAAATAAATTGATTTATTTTAAAAATATTGTAAATAAAATAAAATAAAATAAAATAAAATAATTAAAGTTAAAATAATTTAAATTTAACTTAATTAGAGTAAATTAAATTGATTATGGTAAAAATAATTTAAATTTAATTAAATTATAATAAATTAAATTAATTACATTAAAAATAACGTAAATTCAAATAAATTTAATTTAATTTAATTAATTAGTGTAATAACTTATCAATCTTTATCTATCTATCTAGTTGCGGAACAATATAAATACACAATAGGTAATTTTAAAACCATAAACATTATTTGAGTTACTTGTTTTTTAAATAATCTTTTGAAAAGAGGTCGACGTTATGTTCATGTTTATTAAAGTTATCCATAATACCATAAGTAACATAATACCCCTAAGTATGACACTTGTAGCCTTGCTCATGCATTTTTTATTACTAAATCCTTTCTTCACCAACGATAAATCAGAAAAACGACTAGCAACTCTGTAACCCGGAAGTTTAATACTCTTTGGGAATCGATTTTTTTTATTGGTCATCGAAAATTAATCAGAGTTCAAATTTAGCCAATCATATAGCGCTACAAAATATTATGAAGTATGAAATGTAGGAAATAAAATGGCCGTTATGGTAGTCGGCTTATTAGGCCTAACTCTATCGGAAAATTATATCTAAATATTAAATTTATTACGTAATTAGCAATTGTAAAAGTTATTCCAGAAGTTTGAAAAAGGTTAATTCTTACATTTTAATTCATCAATTCATTTTTATTTTGATCACAGCGGACAATACCAGGCATTTATCCAGGTACAAAATACAAGTATATTCAAATTATAATAGTAAAAATCTGGAAGAAGTTGTAATAAAATATTCGTAAACTAAATGAGAAACTTTTTTATATTAAAAACGAAACAAACTGAAGGTTTTTAACGTCTGCAGTATTTGGTGCGTAACATTGATAAACATCAATGAGATTGATCTTCTCAATATACTACACTAGTGATCCACAAATTTCGAGTTGTTGGTGAATTTCTAATATAATTCCATTTGCCCGATATAAAGATTTAATATTGTTGGGGAAAATAAATACCATTTCTTTAATTTCGTCCGTTGTTAAAGTTTCCGTGGTGAAAACGAAATTAGTGCGGCTATACGCCTTAAGCCTAAAAATGACTGTTTTCAAAACCGCGGGAATCACGTTCCCGGAAGTTGGGTTAGATTAGTTCATGCCGCCGCTACCGAGTGGCGCTATTTCGAAAAAATTTGGACGTCACTGTGAAGAAAGGATGTACTAAAAAATTTTCCTAATGTCATACTTAGGGGTATTATGTTACTTATGATAATACGAGTAACAAATGCACTAATTTATGTTTCGCCAAATAAAATATATGATGATTCCTAGTTGAGATTATTTTCAGTACCACCCGATAAATACGATGGACGACTCCAAGTATTTTGATGGCAGTCCACAGTGTTTCGAAATCGACTTTTTAGTGACAAAATTAAAAATTAACTCAATATAATAAATGTATATATATTTTAAATTGCTGTTTTAAGTTGTATTCGAAAATATAAATTATATTTCGCTACCTGCCACCAGAGGGCCAAACGTTCCCTACATGGAATTCCATAGAATTTCTTTTTGCAAAGCGTGTATAGAACTATGTTATGCATAAATTTAAAATTTGGTAAAATTCGGTTGAACAGATCTTTTGTAAAATGCAATCAAAGGGCCAATTTTGACCAAAATACGGCTTTTTATCCAAAAGTTGCAAGTTGTTGTTTCTAAAAAACCTACTACGAAGGAGAAATCCCTAGCTAGTTCGAACCTATTTGAAGCCAGGCACGACAAAATCTTACTAATATTTGAATAAGCAACGTATTTCTCCTTAGTAGTAGGTTTTTTAGTAACGAAAAGGCAAAAAAGATGTACAGAGACACCATGAATTAGCTATTTCAAGAAATATTTTTAAACGTGATAAAACTTGATATATCTTAAAAACTTGGAGGTGATTGGTCCTCGGGGTTTTTGCAAGTTATCCTACGGGAACAGTTCTACAAGACAGTGATTAAATATTTTGCAACAACTTGCAACTTTTGGATAAAAAGCCTTTAGAAAAAGCCATATTTTGGTAAAAATTGGCCCTTTGATTGCATTTTACAGAAGATCTGTTCAAACCGAATTTTACCAAATTTTAAATTTATGTATAACATAGTTCTATACACGCTTTGCAAAAAGAAATTCTATGGAATTCCATGTAGGGAACCTTTGGCCCTCTGGTGGCAGGTAGCGAAATATAATTTATATTTTCGGATACAACTTAAAACAATTTAAAATATATATACATTTATTATATTGAGTTGATTTTTAATTTTGTCACTAAAACGTCGATTTCGAAACACTGTGCAGTCGTTTAAGAGTGCTGTATTTGGTTTGTATAAAGTAGTATCACTCGACCACTTGCCATATATGTTCTCAAACATCAACCAGTAGTTTTGGATCTTTGTATATCCAACCTCTACTAGTTAATAACATTGGAGTTGGATTACCTTATGAAATTACAGATAGTTCCGCTATTGAGAGATAAGAAGATATATTGAAAATTATTTTTTATCATCCAAATTGGAATCTTAAAACTTTACAATGGCTGTAAAGAACTTAAACACAAGAATAAGAAGAAAAGATGGGAGGGACGAGTCTCTTTTCGAGGAACCAAGTTCAAAAATTCGCCTTTATCGACCGTGTCACTTTTGAAAGGTTTCAAGAAGCAAGATTAGACTATAAAGGCATACGTGACGTGCATATTCAACAGTGGCCAATACAAGCATCGAGAACCTTTAAAGTCCCAAATTAAAATTTTAGGGCGAGCGGACACTGCGTGGTCAATTTCAAGATCAGGCATAGCATCACTCGCCGAAAGGTCACAACTAAAAAATATAAGATAAATTCAAGACAAGTGCAATTTGTGAACCTGCCAAAGAATTTCAGGCTTTGATTATATCAATATCACCTAATTACGGCCCTCAGTACCGTACGTAATAAATACTGATCCAGACCAGTTTTTTTACGAGCTCACTACAGGCCGAATATAAACTATGAACTATATACTATACAATTGAATTAATAGTACTAATATACCTTGAAATTTATAGATGGCGCCACCGGTATAATGATACTATATAACGGCTGAGTGCACCAACTCGAAATTTCAGAATTTGTTTCGCGAAACCGCGACTACCGAACGCGCCTATGTCATTCTAGCGCGGTACTATTCCCAATTCAATGGCGAAAACGGCTCGGCGTCTAGTTATAGTTAGTGAAGCATTTGCGTCCTCGATTTGAGTACTCTCTTTATATATAAAGCGAGATACACGAAGATGAAAAAAGAGATTGAACGATGCAACAGCAATTTAAAAATCCCATCAAACCCGCTTACTATTTTCTCGTAGTGTATCCCGCTGTAGTAAAAAATAGATACATTTCATTGTGACGAATACTAGTTGTTGTTTAACTGTACCCTAGATTCGAAATCACTCTCTCGCGCGTTGCCGATAGCGTTTACCCACTTTCTGCTGGAACTCAGAAAAAATTGGTTTGCGTCTTACCGCAACCTATGGAGCCCGATTTTTCTGAGGTCACGTGCCGGAAAAGGATAAACGCTTCGTAACAAAACCGCCAATGGGATAGCTCTCAGTATTCGAATCTAGGGTACGAGTTTAAATTATCTTTGACTGAACTGCTTTAAATAACTGAAATTACTCATACCCAAATACAACATAAACAATTCAAATACTTGTTACTGAAATATTAACGTAAGAACAACCGACACTATATCACACGTTATCTTTAAGCAACGCAACTTAGAATATTGGCTTCTGAAATTTTCACTTTCCTAAAACATATCACTATAATATTCACGACTTACCTAAAAAACGGTAACATCTCATATAGAAATTAAAACAAGGTATTTTTATAAATTTGATACAGATTGCCAAATTTAACGTAGAAAATTAACACTGAAATAATAACGAACAACCGATATTCTCTATCACGCGTCTATCTGCCTTTGAATTTTTTAAGGTGCTGTAGGAAAAATGACTATTTAAAAAGCTTTTACTACACGGCTGAACTAAAGCTCCGACACACTAGCTGCCTAGCATAGAAATCAGGTCTTGTAAGTTATACATAATGAGAAGCAACTACATAGAAATCTCAAACATAGTTAATGACTTTAGGGAAGTAAATTGCTGGGAAATTCTAAATGATTGGTTGCAACATCGTTTTCCATCGATTTAGTAGTTTTTTAATTAACTAACATGTTTCATAATTTTCATTTTGCCAAGTCCACCCCGATTTGCCAACTCTATATAGCTTTGGGGGGGGCTCCCCCCGCCCCCCCAAAGGTACGTCCCTGCGCACTCATATGCTGTGCAATATCTAATTAGTATGGCCAGAAACGTTGTTGGAGATGTTTGTTTGTTTGGAGGAACGTTCCTATAGTACAGAAAGGATTTTTGGTGGCGCCAAATGTAAAGCTGACTTGTAGAGTATCAGGAAGATAATCGACTTCCCACGTGGAATATTTTCTGGACAATGTTGTTTTAAAGTCGATTAATCAAGACTTTCTTTTTGTTTTGGACTCAAGGTCAGGTCAAACAAACCAATTGATTTACTATAACCGTTTTGGGGTTAATGGTAATTCGAAGTGTTAAAATAAGTTATAACTGAGAAAACCACCTTGATATGTCAGCCTCTGGATACTACGTTTCACCAACGATGGAAATATTTTGTCCAGGAAATCTATTCCACGGCTTATTTGGAATTTTCAGCTGAAAATCGTTTGAATTAAATAACATCAAGAAACCACATAACACGTGTACAATCTCTACTACACAACCCATTTTCCGCAGCACTATTTAACGCGTTATTTTACCTAATGGCGCTAAGGATAGGTTTACAAAATGTGCACATTGCCGAGATATTTTTCAGTTTCGAGTGCTTTTATTATGATTACCATATGCATTTTTCAAAGTATGCTAATAACCTTTCAACTCAATATTATAATTTCATATTTTAAAAATAATGAATTTGGTTTAAGCGTTGTTAAATTACTTTAACTTTTATTTGATATTATTAAAGGCTTCGGGAATTTTCTAGTCATTAGATTAACAATATTTTAGTTATTTTAAGTACTGCGTTTTCATTTTATAATTGTATTTATAGTTCAAGGATAGATAAAATCTATTATATAGGCATGGAAATATTTGAACTTTTTTATAATATCTATTTTACAGCAAACACATGTTTTTTTAATAACTGCACTTTTACTTTATATTATTTTTTATTCGATGATTTTACCCAATTTCATTTGGAACAAACCAAATATGTTGGTTTTACTCAATTTTATTTGAACTTCCCAATTTGTTGGTTTTACCCATTTTAATCCATTATTGATGGTTTTTACCCAATTTCATTTGAATCAACCCAAAGTTTGAATTGTTTTACCCAATTTTATACATTTTGGATACATATACCCAATTTTATACATTTAGGATACATATACCCAATTTTATCCATAGTCTTAGTCGATAATTAAAAATAAAGGTCAAAAACGCCGCCGATCAGTTTAGTAAAATATTTGCGGCGGCATAATCGTCGGCCATTTTCGGTATGGAGATACAGGCTGGAAGGCAGGCTATCGAGTATCGACTAAGACTATTGTTGATGGTTTTACACAAATTAAAGTTAATCCATATTTCATGGCTTTACCCAAATGTATTTGAATAAACCAAAATTTGTTGGCTTTACCCAATATCATTTGAATTAATCCATATTTTATGGATTACCCAATTTTATTTACCCAAAATCTTAAAGATTGATAGTTTAACCCAATTGTATTCGTTGTACACATTTTTTAAATCATTGCCGAATTTTTCCATCTTTTTTATTTACCCATTAAAACCTAAATTGCCGAAAATCACTAGTCAAATAATTTTTTTTTGCATTTACCCAAAATGTATCCAAATTGGGTGAAATACACATTAATTTACCAACCTAATGAGATTTAGAAATTTTTTAATTTTTAATTGTTTTGAAGATTTTTAGATGTAAATTTATAAAGGGTTTTTTTTGGGTTTTGAGTTGTCAGTAACATTTCCGCTTGCCATGGCACAACGGAAGTCCATTGAAACTTTGGCCTTTAATGGTTTTATGATACCCTAAGGTCTAGGTAATCCGCAAATTTAAACAGAATCGGTGGGTTACACGTTGGGTTAGCGGGATCGGATGGCCTTAAAATACCATTTAAACAATTTTCTAAAAAAGTGGTTTCAGAATCCTGAAACGTGGCTTTTAAAACAATAAATAAACATAGTTGTTGGTGTTTTCGCAAACATTGGGAATATCTTTATAACATTTTGTAGAATTTATTCTTCATACAATTTTGGTATTAAATTGAAATGAACTTAACGCTAGGAAAAAACCTATATTTACTGTCTAATTAAAAACATTTTAAAAATATGTTCAATTCGAAGTACGCTTACTGGATTTGTTTTGAACTAAGACCTTTAAATTTCCCCCACAAACCAAAGGGACACGATAGAGAAGAGGGCCTGGTCATAGATCAGACTATTATGGGGCTAGAATATGGATAAACAGAAATATGGATAAGGCTCCATGATTTCCTTATCTTAAACACCATTTTTTATAGATACCCAAATTATAGAGCGATTTTTATAGACTCGACGTTTTTATAGATACTTAACCTCGCTTATTTTTGCCCCCCGGCGTTTTACGGAGCCTCGCTTACCACCCGTCGTTTATGGATAATTACAATGACCATTCAAGCCGCTGACTTCTGCGCTCCATGGGTCCCCCCTCTTTTTTCCGACAATAGCAAGCCAAGAATTTTTCTCGCTCCCTCGCTCTTTTTTATGTAGGAATAAGACCCCCTTTCACGGCGCGTGTTCAAATGCCTAATATTATATAAGTTGAATAACAAGACTTGTATATATTTTTTCATTTTTTTAAAATTTTGATAATACACCAGACTAGGTAACTGAGTAAAACACACGAAGTACAGATTATACGCTTGAAGGGCAGATGTCAGGTTACGCCTTTCAATCAGATTAGTGTAATCAGTTATTATATTAAACGGTTTGAAATAACAACCAAATTTACGCATAATCTCTCCAAATATATCAGAGTCCCCATGGCCGAAATGGATCTCTTAAAAATTGTCGCTGTCAGGGTATCCGGCGACTCGCTGGACGTTAAGTTTCAGTACTTCAAACATGGCCTCGATGCTGTATCGTTCTTTTTCAATCTCGGTCAAATGTTTGTCAACGGCGTGGATACATAAATTTAAGGCTAATATAGCAGCTTCGCCTAGCTGGAATTCCTCCTTTTCCCCAAAACTTTTATAGGCTAGAATCGTCACGTTTCCTTTACTAACGAGAATTTCATAAGTACGCCCTCCAATTTTGGCAAGTTCTAAACTAAATGTATTTTTTTCAAGCTCCCTCGTATGCGATTCTATTAGGTACCAATTTTGGTACATCTTATTAAAAGCTATAGGTGGGAGGCAAATCGATGATTGGAAAGTTACGTCATTGAAAAAGAATATTTCCAAGTCCTCCCCATTTAAGCCGATTGAAAGACATGAATTTTTCCCTAGACGCCATCGGAGTTGATTTTCCTCTGGAACTTAGCATCCTGTTTTCTGTTACCAAAATCGTAAGACATCTTCACGCTTCGAAACCCGAATATGAAAAGACGCAAACCCGGGAGCTCCCCCGATCTTTATATCATTCTGATGACTCACGCATCCCGGGAAAAAAACCAAGCCCGGACAAGTTTTTTTTTATTATCCTTAAAAAGTAAGTTCTAAAATATACAATCTAAATTTAAAAAAAAAAGAATCTAGTATAACTCCTAACGTTTTTAAGGGGGTTTGTAATTATACTAGGCAGCTACTTTTTTACCCTTCCATCCCTGATGGTATCAAAAATTTCAGTGAAATAAGAACGAGTATTTGAATTTTAAAAATTTTACCTGGAAAAAAGAAATAGGTTTTAATAAAATTTCTGGGGCCGCGATTAAAAGTAAGACATACTTATGGCATTTTTTAAAAAATTTATTGATCAGAGGCCCCCTCAGCCGCGCGGGCTACTAGGGCGCGGATCGCTTCCGCCACTACGTCGGGTAACCCCACGATAGCCTAAAGAAAAATGATTATTATTATTTTATTTTTACGATTAGTTTTTTTTTAAATCTTACACCCGGCCGACGGCGAAAGACCCCCCGACCGTTGAAGGGTGGACAGCCGCTAGCGATAAAAGATATTAAAAAAAAATAACCGATATTTTCTAGGATAAAAAAAACTTACGAGTCGGGAATCTGCATTTCGACGGGGGCGAACCCCGGTACCCTGGGAGGTGATGGATCTCCCTCGGGACTAATGAATATCATATTTTTAAGAATTGTAAAAATAATAGACCACAGTCGACTTACATGGACTCTAACAGATTTCCTCTACTTCCACGAGCTACCATTTTGGAATGAAGCCAGAGAATTCTAACACTCACGGTCCAAAAAAAGACGAGAAGGTTGACAATGGGCAAGTCGAGATAAGGGGGTTCTTAGCCTGCAGGGGGTGAATCACCCAAACCTGCAAGAAGAAACTGCCGCGAGCCAAACGGCGGGGGACAATACCCAGCTTTTTTGGTGAAAATAGATGAAAAATAAGCTTACTGGAAATTATTTAAAGACGATTTTTTGAAAAAACATTTTTTATTGGAAAAGAAATATATTGGAGAATACAAGCGAAATATACAAGAAAATATACAAATAAATAAATAAACGTTTAGTGATAGTTTTTTGCCTAAATCCGGGGATGGAAAAAGTCCCGGGGAGGCGAAATTGGCGGTGAATTCACGAGGAAGGAACTGTAAAAAAAAACATTTAATTTCAAAAAAGCTATACTTTTTATAAAAAAATGAACTTACGAAGACATGATGGGGGGAGAAGGGACGGGGACATCGAGATCGTTTGAAAAATTCGGAAGAGGAGGCGGTACGAATAATCTAGTTTCGAAAAAAAATGTTAGAGTCCTAATTTACATCTGAAAATTATTATTATAGCTACCCCAGATCAGCGGCATACGCAGTCGCAGCGAAATCTCCCGTTATCACCGAGGTGATATGTGAAATTGCGGCGTGCTGGGCATCAAACGCGTGGGCGACTACGAGGGGCTGATCACTCCGCGTAATCGGTGTACAGAGCCGTACCTTTGACTGTACTAATGGGATTACGCGTAATCTTTGAAGTCCCTGCCTTTGGTAGTGGTAATCTAAGCGTAATCCGGTGTACAGACTTTCTAAGAGTGGTTAGCCCCTCGGGCGACTACCACCTGAAAGTTAAGGGCAGGGGTTAATAAGGAAGGGGGGTCACCGTTGTCGAGAGAAAAAAGCCGAAGAGAGTAGGCCATGTTACGGGCTGCTTGAAATGCCCCTCGTAACACGGCGGCCGGGGAGATTAGGGAAGCCACGTAACGATGGTCGCCTTGAATAACCGCAGGGAGAGCGTGGAGTATCGGCGGCGATGGTGAAAGAACCGCCGGGGGTGGCGAAGGAGATGAAGGTGATGAATGTGGGCTAAGGGAAAAAATGATTTACGATATTTTTTTAAAAAGGGGTGAAAGATTTTTAAAAAAACGTACTCGGGAGAAATTATCACCACGTCCGGTGATGAGGGGAGGAGAAGGTTCTCGATCCAATGAGAATAGCCCGGAACGGGGCTAGCAGTAGAATAACTATGAAAAAAAATTATTATAATTTTGAAAAGACGGACAATATAAATTCTTAACTCACGAAGTTAAAGCATCCAGCTCTTCCCGCGAGGAGGAGCATTCCGAGGATGAAGACGGTTGACGGCTAGATAATTTTTAAAAAGTTAGAATTAAATAATCAAACGAAAATATTTGAAAAAACTTACCAGCGTTTGCGGGAATGTTTTTTCTTAGACTTCTTCTGACTATTGTTAAATTCGCGAGGCTAGATATACCGGCCATTTTAAGGGGCGGGCTCGAAACCCGGATGACCTCTAAGGGGTTAACCCCTAAGAAGTTTCATTGGACTCCCGCATAATTTACCGCTAGAGATTGTTACGAAAGCTAGACAGTTTTATTTCCACCGAATAAAACCGCGTCCAGTTATTTTACACAATCAGAGAGTTTACGACTTAAGGTTTACTTTTAATAAAAGAAGGAATTTTTATAGCGGACGGGGAGATATACAAAGACAGGAATGTGTCTTTTACAGCGTGAAAAATCAGACGATTTTTAT
Source organism: Leiobunum rupestre (assembly GCF_980474605.1). Classification (NCBI taxonomy): domain Eukaryota; kingdom Metazoa; phylum Arthropoda; class Arachnida; order Opiliones; family Sclerosomatidae; genus Leiobunum; species Leiobunum rupestre. Next base: position 31,327,227 of record NC_143392.1, read on the forward strand.
TTCTAAAGCGAGATTATGCGAATCAAAATTAATAGCTGTCGATGAATTTAGGGGAATAATACGAGCGGACCTTTCTTCAAATTGTGATTAACGGACGTGTTTTCAAAAAAACCGTGAGAAATATTCTACCTCGATAATATTACGCGTTGGATAAACACGATTCATTTTATCGCTTAAGTGTTTTTCCACCCCCCTGCATGTCTGGTATACCATTCCCGGAGGGGGAGGGCCCTTTAAAACCGAGACCATAAATAGACCCGGGACCTGATTAAAAGTTCCATTCGATATTTTTAATCAAAAAATATGGAACGAATTTTCCTTGACACACTGCGTGATTTTAAATCAGATAAAAGACCAGTAAGTCTTACTTTCCTGTACGATTTCTATTTCATTTCGGTTTCGTTAACCCAATGTCTAGATGAATTACCGCGTCTATTACCTAAATGTTTGAAAGACTTGGAATTCATACGCGTATTTATTGAGCTTATCGATTACCTTAAACTTATACCCCTGGTCCCGCGGAAATGTAATAATTTAAGATAATTGGAATCGTTAATTGATAATGTCCCAACCGAGATTAAAACCTCGACCTTCTTAGCTGAATGCGCGAAACAACACGATGTATTAAATGAGTTCGGGGAAGATGATGACTTCGATTACAACCACCCGAATTACCAGCTAGCGCTAGTCGGGAAAGCTCTCTAGATACCGATTTCCTGTTCTCAAAAAATTTGTGGATGCCCCTAGCTGAAAAGATATCAGACGCGACTCTAAACGGGGACTCTTCCAGTTCGAATGACGAGATACAATTCATAGAATGTTTTAACCCTTCGGAAAAAACACCTAGCCCTGAATTAACCATCCCCGAAGAAGAGATTACGAATTCCGAAATATTCACGGATGATTTTTCCCTGCCCCCCGAATATTCTCAGTATGAAAAAACTTTACTAATCAATTCTAATCCCGCGACGCCCCCTCTAGAAATTATTCAACTCTCCTCAGAAAAAAGCCCAGAATGGGAGCACTCCAGCCTGCCCTCGCAATTTTCCCAGCTTGAAAAAGCATTACTATTTAACTACGAACCTGAAACCCACGGACATTCGGTAGACCTCGAAAAAACGCCGATCGAAAATATTATCCCGATAGCTAGCTCGCCTGAGATATGTCCTTCAACACGGGGCCTTAAACCCCCAAAGACTTCCTTACTAGCGGATATAATAAGAGAAACTTTCGGAACTGAAATTGAAGGAACGAACATTTTAAAAAACAATGAAGAAACGGGACCCCCTGACCTACCCTCGATCCCCCCGAAAACAAGATAGACTCCCTTAACCAAAGAGTATGGAGGAAATAGAGTTAAACAGCCAGGAGAAGTCCGCAACGAAACGTTCACCACTGAGGGGGATGACAATGGGGAAAAAGCTCTAGAAACCGGCTACGGCAGCTAGTATAGGTGTTTTTACAAAAGATCGGTGGTCACGTGTTTTCAGTAAGTTTGCGTCACTACGGTCAAAATGAAATCTCGAAGTAGGCCGATAATTTAGTGTCGTCCGCTATTTAAGACAAGGCTAACCTGTCGTTTAGTTTAACAGTAAAGTGAAAGTTCTAACTGCTATAGAAGATTATTTATTTTTGCTGAGTATTTTATATCTTTCAAGGTTAGTAGATAAAAAAATAACTAAAACCAGACTACCTTATAATATACATAACAAATAAAAGATCTTTTTAATACAACCCTAGCCTTTATTTATCTATTTGTAACGCTGTTAATGTTTAAAACTAAAATTGTCTATACGCGGGCCTTAGTATCAGCAGCCGGATCTTAGCGGACGATGCCTTGCTCAAACATACTGAATTCCCATGAGCCTCAATAGCGAAAATCTTTTGTAGAACCACCTATTGCGGTAGCTATTTTGAAGCCTGTTTCTAGAGCTTTTTCCTAATTGTCATCCCCCTCGGTGGTGAACGTTTCGTTGCGGACTTCTCACAGTTGTTTTATCTCTATTTCCCAGTGGCGTCACCAGGATTTCAAAACTGGTGGCGCTTAAGCCATTAGCACTGGTCAGGGGCGTCCTATAGTGAGTGATATGGGGGAGGGGGGGAGCTCCCAAAAAGGTTTTTAAAATTGAAATATTGAGGCCGACTATGAAAAATTAAATTTTTGATGCCCATTTTTAAGTTCGAAGAAACTTTTCGACAAGTGAATTGGAAAAATTGAGAATTTTAGGTGGCGCTTCTCGGAAATTTTAGGTGGCGCTTCAGAAATTTGACAGGTGGCTCAAGCGCCGCCTAAAACACCCTAGCGACGCCACTGCTATTTCCTCCATACTCTTTGCCTTAACGACGCTTTTTTTTACCCTCTGAAGAAGAAACCTGGTTCGCGGCGTTCCCTTTAAACGAAATGTCAAAACTTCCAGCTGACAGTTCCGAGAATTGCGAGACACGTGGGCTAGCTACAGCGGGCGGTTCGACCGGGGCCTTGAAGCGCGGAGAGGAGAGGAGAGGCTCGCTCCTATATCCGCCAAATATTGAAACGCTTTCGCCATCTGGCGGTCTTAAGCGACATGTCTCTTTCGCGAATATAAGAGCGCTATCGCCATCTGGCGTCGATGAGGCTAGATATTTTATTAAGGAGGAAATTAAAATTAGACGTTTGAATCCGGAAGTAGATACTTTACCCATCTTGAATAATACGCCTGAATTTCAGGGGGCTTCAATCGTTAATAACTTAGTTCTTTGTAGAAAAAGGAGATCTTTATCGCAACTTCTTCAGTTTAATAGCGCGGTTCCTGAAGCGGATTTCGGGGTAGTTTCACCCCGACCCGGGACATTTCCTCAAACTAACGCAATATTTCTCAGAGACGCTTTTTCTCGCGGCGATTCACCTAGTCACGCGTCTACTCCTTCACCTCGCAAGAACCCGGACACTATTTTAGATTAACCGGGGCCCTCACATAAAATTTTAACGTGGGTTTAAAAGACACATTGACTACATACACGACAAAAGAAGTTTTTTCTCGGTTCAAAATAAAGACTCGTTATGTCTCCCGCGCGCCTTAATTATAGCAATCGCGCATTTAAAGAAAACGTGAAACCCGGGAAATAAAGAATATTTTCAGGAGTATAAAGCTTTGTACAAAGCCTCTTCGCGAAAACAACGGGAAAAAGCCGAGGAGTTACGCGTCGAGGCCTGCGTTTCGAAACGCGAATGTGGTGCTTTCAATAGTTTAGTTCATTTTCAATTTATTCTCTCCGACAATAAACTTTATTTAATTTATAATCAAAACCATTACGACGTAATCGCGAAATTTACGTCTTTTTTCGCCACTAATTATGCTTGTTCCACCTGCTTGGTCGGATATGATAAGAAATCGAGACATCAATGTGCTATCTTTTGTAAATCCTGTTTCAGACAGCAGAAATGCGCCGATTGTTTTCGCTCCTTTCACGGACTGGAATGCTTCCAAAGCCACCGCGAATCGGTTCCCTCCCTCTGTAGTCAGGTTAAAGTTTGTAAAGACTGTTACAAATACGCGGACTACCGATCTAGGGTAACTCTCCATTCTTGTTCGGAAGTATTCTGTCGTATCTGCAAAAAACATGCCCCCCACCCTCACCTTTGCTTTGTTCAGAAAATTAAAGAGCGTGTCGATCCCGATATGACCAAAAGAAGATTATCATTCGGGTGCGGTCTAACAGGGGGCGTGCCTTCTTATTTGTTTATATTTTATGACATCGAGTCAATTCAGAATAAGCGCCACACTTATAAACCAGGGGCTTTCGAGCATGAACCCTTTCTTCTAATATCTCAAATTGTTTGCCCCGCTTGTTTCGATGAGCGAGACCCAAACTTCACCTGTGGCGTTTGCACCCGCTTTAGCTCCCGACAAAAACTTTTTTACGGAGGGAACGTCGTGGGGAAGTTCGTGGATTATATCAGAACTCTCGTGGATATTAAAAAAATTTACCTATTTTCCCACGCGACAAAATTCTATTATCTCCAGTTCGTTTTTAAAGCGGTTCTATCCATAGATATAAGAAATGTATATAAAGGTCTAGATAAATTTCGGGGCGTCTAAGCGTAACATAAAATACGGAATTGACACCGAGCAGACACCGAGGAAGGCACGTGACCAAGAGCGCGAGCTCTCTTAGCATTTTAGTACTAAGTGCTTGACCTTTCCGCAGGCCGTAGTCTTTAGACACCATCTGTTGGTGACTTTTTAAGCCGGAGACAATGGATCTCGCGACGATAGCACGAGCTTTCTTACCGATAGATAGCGCGTTATAAGGATAGCCTGCAGAAATTACGCGTTTCTGCTAGCTGTCACCTCCGTATTCATTCCCTTTGAAATATTTTATCTACACCTTTATATACATTTCCTATATCTATGGTTTCTATCAATCGACGAGACCTTCGTACCGTTCGTGATAGTAAACGGGACTAAATTTATCTTCTTTAACTGTTTTAGTTTCAATTTTATCGATTCTTTTTCATTCATTCCCATTTAGGAGGACTTCTGGATTAGGGCCCTCTATGGAGAAGGGTAGATTCCCTCACTTATTGTTTAATTTTGTCGATAATAATTTCGACCCTTCTGACCCCATAAACACTAATTATTCGACCGAGAAAGGCGATAGATTCCCACCCCTGGAAGCCTACGGGGCTAATTACCTGGGGGTAAAGGAAAGAGCCGCGCTTCTTAAATGGCACGGGGAGCAAATAGCCGCGGGCGGTCACTTTGACTTCCTCAAGGACGCGATTTCTTATTGTACGGCGGATGTGAATATACTCCGCTTGGGGTGCGCCAGGTTTCGAAGGGAATTCATGGAAATCTGCGATATGGACCCCTTCCGCGCCGCTATTACACTTCCGGGCGCCTGTAATTACGTCTTTAGGAAACGCTTTCTCATTCCCGATACGATAGGGATACTCCCCCTGGGGGCCATGAGAAATAGGGACCGACAGTCAGTCGTGGCCTTTGAATGGCTGGCCTGGGAAGAAAAATGCAGGGGGATAAGAATAGTGTCAGCCATGCGGAGCCGGGAGGCAATGGTAGGCAAATTTAAAGTCGACGGATTAGATGGGAACGACGTTTACATGTTGCAAGGATGTTATTTTCACGGGTGCCCGCGCTGTCAAGTAGGGGGAAGAGAAAGACCCCTATGGTAAGACCCCTCACAAACGTTTAACCTCCGATACCAACAAACAGTCAGAGTCGTAGCTCAACTACGGAAACTCAAGAAAAACGTTATAGAGTGTGGGAATGCGAGTTTTATTCTCTCCGCCGACAAGCCAAGGATAACGATTTTTTCGAAAAAGTACGCGCCAAGTTAATTTCACCCTTGAATCCTCGAGACACTTTCTTCGGAGGGAGAGTTAACGCGACAGTCCTTTACTACAAGGTCGAAGGCGATGAACGCATGTTTAACGCTGATATGCTATCTCTTTACCCGACTGTCAACCTTCTTGATAAAATACCCGTCGGCCACCCAAAAGTTTTAATAGATCCAGATGATTTACGAGATCTCGATTCGCTGGACGGGTTAATTCAGTGCCGCGTTCTCGCCCCTCCTAGACATTTTCACCCTATTCTCCCCACGCACTGTAATTCGCGACTTCTCTTCGTTTTATGTGTTAGTTGCGCGCGTCTCTAAGATTTCAAGGGAAGTGCCCTCATTCAGACCCTGAGCGTGCGTTAGCGGGTACCTTTGTTTCTGATGAACTGAAATTAGCCATCTCCAGAGGCTACAAAGTCATCGAAATGTACGAGGTCTGGCATTATCAAACAACCCAGTATAACAAGGAGACCCAGGAGGGGGGTTTGTTTTCGGACTACATTAAAACAATGTATAAAATGAAGGCCGAGGCTTCGGGGTTTCCCGTGGGAATCACTACCCCCGAGGAAAAAAATAAATACGTCTCGAGGACCACGAAGGGGTTAAACTCGAGCCTTCGAAGATCGCGCTAAACCCCGGCAAACGCGCTGTCGCGAAGTAAATAACAAATAATTTTTTGTGGAATAATCTCGTAAAAACGGAGATCATTAAGGACCGCGAAGAATTCTTTAAATTATTTAACAATCCGAATATCGAAAGGAAAAGTGTCTTGGCGATCAACGATAAGACGTTACTGGTCAAATGGGAGCATCTCAAGGAAATTGATCCCGCTTTAGCTCATGTAAACGTAGTCTTAGCCTGCTATACGACCGCTTTTGCCCGAATGAGGCTCTATAGTCATCTAGAAGCTCTAGGAGATCGTATATTATATCATGATACAGACAGCCTAATATATAGATCGCAGATTGGGGAGAAGCTCGTCAAAGAAGGCACCTATCTAGGGGACATGACGGACCAATTATCCGAATACGGTCCAAATTGTCATATTACCGAATTTTGCTCGGGTGGCCCGAAAAATTACGCCTTCCGCGTACTCAACCGCGATACTGGTGAAATGAACGAGGTCGTTAAAGCAAAAGGTCTCAGACAAAACTATTCCACCCTCGAGAAAGAGATCGAAATTCCCCACCATATTTGTCGGTTAAATGATCATACCGTGGTAACTGTAAAACAAGTTAAAAAATATAGACCAGTTGTCAATAAATTGCGCGTTATCAATAATTTCGAAACATTACCATTCGGATATAAAGCATAATATTTAAAAAAAATGACTAGTTCAGAATGAGAATGAAAAAACATACATATCCTAATATTCAGGTATAACCCCCTTATAGAATGCCGGTAAAGGAATTATTGATTAATTACCCTTATACGCGAAGTTTCGGTATTAACTCTTTTTCTTATCCAACATATTCAAAGATAAGTCGTTATGGCTTTAAAACTATTAACCTATAATGTAACTCATATTAGGCGATAAGTCGCCTTAAAATGGCAGCATCAGTATTAAGTAAAGAACACCGCTAAACTCATTTTTTTTACCCGAACGGTTTGTTTTTAAATATCGATGTAGTTTAACTTAGAGTCCTCATTTAATAAAGCATGTTACCACTGTATGGTCCTTTCTCCGCTCTTCTGAGCGGACCGAGCGGTAGCGGAAAGTCCGTTTTAATGGCGCGAATTATAAAATATAAAGATGAAATGATTTACCCTCCGCCGACTAAATATTTTGGCATTATAGTAAGCGGCAAACACTTAATTACACTTGAAAAGACTCCGTAGTCTTCCGAGAAGGGGTACCGAATCTCGATGATTATCCCGGTGAAGAAGGCGAACACATTCTCCTCATCGCCGACGATTTAATGAGAAAAAGTAGGGAGTATAAAGTCAGCGGAGAGCAAGAAGCCCCTAACCAGCCCTGGTTGCCGCACACAAAGATTTTCTCTCGGCCCTAGGTAGATCAAATTTTAAACAACGACGTGCCATTCTTTATCACACTAAAAACCGTTAATTGATGCCATATCCGAATGCTGCCATAATACTTTGAAAGGGAATTTAAAGTTAAACCCTTGTCAGAAACGAAAACTAGCTAAACAAAAGAAATTCATTAGACAGATAGCCTCTAAAAAAGTAGCCTGGCGTAAGAAGAAATCAATTTTAGTTCAAAAAGGTCACGGGATTCTAAGTATACTCATCCCCACTGTTATTTCCGCCCTCAGCAGGATTTTAGGTCGTTCTTAAGGAAATGAAAAAAATGTACTCTCAAAAGTTAACCCTAGTACCCGTCGACTCGTTAGGTCATAATAATAATAATAATAATAATAATAATAATAATGTTCTCATCCCCCTCGAGATACCCCTCAATTTTCGTTTCCCCATCCGTTAGGGTCCTCCATGGGTGAATTAAATAATAGCATGACCGACGTACTCAATTTCAATCTTGACATTAGGGATAAAGTTAAATTATTCGAGCAGATGTTCCATCGATATCAAAACATTAGGGATATAGCGAAGAAGCCGAAACCTAGAAAAGAAACCGGACAGGACATGGCCTTCTTAAATCTCGTACCGATTAAGTTTAGGGCGAGTGCAAAGGACTTAGTTAACCGACTGATTAGTTTAGGTGATAGAGTTTCGTGGTCGAGTGAAGGCGAGTTGTTTATAGACCAGACGCGCGTGTCCGGGTCAGACATCGCTACGCTCGTGAGTTACGGCGTTGGGGCTATAAATAGAAAACGAACGCCTCCCCCCATCGGTTGAAACGAGTTCGACGCCTTGTTTACGCCTACGGTATCAAAGAAAACCATCCCGCGAGTGAAGAAAAAAAATAACATTTTCGGCGAAACCTAGAAAAGCATCTGTCGTTCAGACACCGCTCGAATTTAAACCCCGGACCTTATCGAAAGGGGTTATCAATAGAAGCGCGAAAAAAAAAGGAAAACGGAACAACCAATATGGGAAGAGTTTCTAACCCCGAGGCAGTCTTGAAAAAAAAAATATTACGATCCAAAACACCCCGCGAGTTTCGACGGATTGGAAAAACTTTATCAGGCCGTGAAAGACAGAGGTATTCCCGGGGAAACGGTAGAAAAATGGTTAACGAAGCAAGAATCGTACACGTTACATAAGACCGCCTACCGGAAATTTAAAAGGAGCAAGGTTTTGTGACGAATATAGGCGATCAGTTTCAAATGGACTTAGCGGACATGTGAGACATTTCCCGACACAATTCGGGCTTTAATTACCTACTAGTGTGTATCGATACATTCTCGCGACGCGCGTGGGCCGTCCATATAAAAAGTAAGAAAGCCGAAGACGTTCAAACCGATAAAGGGGGGGAGGGGGGAGTTCACGGGGAAAAATATCAGGATTTCCTTAAAAGAAAAAAAGTTAAATTCTTTACTAGCGAAAACGATACCATTAAAGCGTGTATGGTCGAGCGACTAAATCGTACGCTAAAGTCTAAAATGTATAATTATTTCACCGCTAATAACACCTATCGATACTTGGACGTCCTCCCTGATTTAATTCGGAGCTATAATACTAAGGAACATTCTAGGATAAAAATGGCGTCCCTAGACGTGAAACCTAACAATATCCTGAAAGTATTTAAAACAATTTACAAGGAGATCCCCGTGAAAAGCCGGGGTCTACCTAAACTAAAAGTCAGCGAATTTTGTCGTATCAGCAAATACAAAGGGGTCTTTGATAAAGCCTACCCCGGTAATTGGTCTAAAGAAGTCTTTAAAATCACACGTCTCGTAAATTTAGACCCGCCCCTTTACACGACCGAAGATTTAACGAGTTAACCAATAAAGGGGCGTTACTATCAAGAAGAACTACAATTAACCGCTAAATCTTGGCTATACAAGATCGAAAAAATTCTCAAGTCTCGTAAACGCAAAAATCAGGTCGAATACTTTGTCAGTTTCGTAGGATATCCGCCGAACGCAAACTCGTGGGTCAAGAAAAAAGATATATCTGACAATACCTTCAAACGCTAGCATGTAGGTTTATGCCGACAATACGATGGCCTCGTATACCTCCGCGTTACCGAAACCTGTCGAACTGGCGGGGTCTTGGGAGTGTGGACTCACTGAAATAAATTACACTAGCGCGTTCTTCAACGTTCTCGAGGGGCAAAACACTATCGTTTTCATGGTTCTCGACGAAATCCCTCCTGACGAATGTAACCCGTCTCAAGTCGAAATCAAACAAAATGAACAAAAAACCTAGAGCCACTCGGCGAGCCGCTTCAAGCCGATCAACCTAGTTTGGGTATAACGCTTAAAATTACCACGCCGGGGGAAAAAACTCCGAAAGGGAAAAAAACGGAGCAGATTATCGATATCGCCAAAAACGGGGAAACTCTTTCGGGTGAAGCTCAGATCGCTGAATGCGTAGCTCAACCTAGAAGACCCAGAGGGACCCCCACGTTTATAGGGTACCCATAGGATACAATTCTTCTATCGAACATTTAATTAAGGTTATAAACGAAATTATTAATGATATGAAGACGTCACTCCAATATAACGAAATCACGCGGCGAGTTCGTATAACCCCCTATCGCCATAACGTTCTAGTGCAATTTCATTATGGCCTAGCCATGACATTGGGCTTCGATCCTGGAATTCAATCTTTGGAAAGGGGTTATCGAGGCGTTAGGCCTCCTCTCATAGGTTTTCAAATCCCCCCTCAACTTTACGTTTACACTAACATCGTCGAAGATCAAATGGTCGGTGACATGCTCGTTCCTCTCGTTAGGATTGTCCCCGTAGAAGGCTCGTTCGGGGATAACGTCGGGAGAATATATGACGTGCCTCATTATGTGCGAGTCTCCAAACGCTATTTCGATACGATCCAAGTACAGATAATGAACCCTCGGGGGAAACCGGCGCCATTTGCCTTCGGGTCTCTGACGGTTAAACTACATTAACAGGAAACAAGATGCCTAAGCCGGATGACCTCGACGCGCGGGGGTACTGTCCGTATAAAAATTATTGTCTTAATCAAGCTCAAACCGGGGGGTCTAATTCCGAGTCTGTTCTCGGGGCTCTTCCGCTGGGCCTCCCCTCTTTTAGTTAGAGGGGTGAAGTATATAGGAAAACAAGCGTTGGGGGTCGGAAGTAAAATCCTCAATGACGCGGTTGCGGGGGAGAATATAAAATCTTCGGCGAGGAAACGTTTCGGTGAAGCTCTAGAAGGGATAACCGGACAAAGCTGTTCGGGGCGGAAAACACGTAGGAGAACTAAAACGAGTAGAAAGAAGAAAACAACTAGCAGGATAAAAACTAGAAAAAGGACCGTTAAACGCAGAATCGGGGCAGTAGCTCGTCGGAAGTCCACGAAACACGTTCGTGACATTTTTTCCCTCAACTAAAAGATCAAAATGTACAAAGTTGAAGCCTTGAAATCGGAATTGGACCTGTTCTCGGTCACCCCCGTGCAAACTAGCGTCGAAAGCCGACCGATCTCTACGCTACGAGATGATTCCCAAATTGAATTTTGTATCCCTAAAAGCCCGGAGTATACGGATCTCACGATGAGTCTCCTTCACGTAAAATGCAAAGTAACGCGGGAGAATGGGGCTAATTTAGACCCCGACGTTAAATTATCAACTTGTAATAACCTAATGCATAGTCTCTTCGATCAAATTGAAATTTACTTGAACGATAATTTAATAACCCCCTCGGCAAGTCGATATTCCTATCGGGCCTATTTAGAATCGCCTTTGAACTATTCCGGTGAGGCGAAAACTTCTCACCTGACTTCGTGTCTCTACGCCAAAGACGCTGCCGGAAAGTTTGACGATATAATTACCAACTCGGGAAGCAAGATTTGTCAAGCAGCTATTAAGGATTCTAAAGAAATTTCCTTAGTAGGGGCAATATATGCCGACCTTTTCAACATTCCGAAATATCTTCTAAGCGGGGTGGAAATTAAAGTCCGACTTTCTAGGAGTAAAACGGCCTTCGTCCTTATGGGAGACCCCTCGTTAAACGTGGGCAATTTTAAGATCGCTATAACGGACGCTACTTTGGAAATACGGAAATGCAAGATAAGTCCTCAAATCATCCTGGCTCACGAAAACGCTCTCTTAAACGCCACCGCGAAATACCCCTTCACCAGAACCGAAGTGAGAAGCCACGTTCTGCTCACCGGCGTTTCAAATACGAGCCTCGACAATGTGTAGCTCGGACCGCTTCCTCAACGCGTTATTATCGGCCTAGTCTCACATACGGCTTGCGCGGGCGATTTTCATAAAAATCCTTATAACTTTCAACCATTCGGGTTAAATTTCTTACACCTTGTTTACGGGGACAAATATTCACTTTAAAGATGAAGGGAATAATATATCTAACTCCGAATATCCGAGGGGATACACTCTATACGCCTTTGATATCACGCCTGATCTTTCCGCAAGTGATAACTCGCATTGGAACCCCGTAAGACGGGGACAGTTACGTATCCAGTTGGGATTTGAAACCCCGCTCACGGAATCGGTATCGGTCGTTTTTTACGGGGAATTCCTTAGTTTAATGCAAATAGACAAAGACCGTAACGTAGTGATTGATTATTAAAAAAAAATGAACACGTTAGAAATAAACGAGATTCTGGGACATTTACCCGGGTATCAAGGTGCCTTTGCATCCGATAGACTCCCCGAATATATCCCTTCCTTCCCCGCCTCCCTGGTCGTTAACCTCGATCCTCACGATGGGCCCGGGACTCACTGGGTAGCTATTTACCTAGACGCTTTCAGGAGGGCCGGGTACTTGGACTCGGCGGGTCGTCCAGTGACCCTTCCCACGCTAAAAAAGTTCCTGAAAAAAATTCCTCGAAAATAGCCTACATTAGACGTCATCTACAGGCCGTGGGAAGTAGGTGTGCGGACAATACTGCGTACTCTATCTGGAACATCGCTATTGGGGGCGGAGTTTGACCTCCTTCGCTGATAGGTTCACTAGGAACCAATGGAGTAATGACAATCACGTGGTGTCCCTATTTAAGAAGCGGATTTAACCTACCTTGAGTCAGAGGGGGTATAAGCCAACAGAAACATCATGGAAAGACCGCTGGTAGTTGTCGATTTTGAATTCTTACTCGGCGCGAAATACGAACCGGTCGTTAAAGAAGTTGCCGTCGCCATCGTAGGGGAGTTTCCCCTAGTTAAAAGTTTATTCGTTAAGCCTCCGTACCACGGTAGCCGTCTTTATCATCACGTAGCCCGGCAAAATCAATGGGTCTTTACCCACATCAACGGTTACCTGTGGAACCACGGCGATACCCCCTACATCGAGCTAGAACATCGGCTCAAGGCCTTAACCGAGGACTCCGAATTTGTTTACTGCAAGGGAGAGGAGAAATGCCACGTCATCAGGAAACTCATCCCCCAAGAGGTGATCGAACTCGGAGAAATCGGTTGCCCCAAGGCCAAGGACATCACTATCGAGCAGAACTATCGTTGCCGATTCCATCGACGGGGAAGCCCGACGCTTCTCTGCGTGCGGGAGAAGGCCTGCCGCTTCGCCAAGTGGCTGGAGGCCCATCACCGGGCGGCTCCTTCGCCCCGCTTCGAGGAAGACGAAGGATTCTTTTAAAACTTTTCTATATTAAAAAAACAATTAATTCTTTTTCGAACTCTAATGTATTTAAAAAACCGTTACGTAATTTTCTCCGTTCGCGCGCGTATTTTAATTTCATATCATTATTCTTATATTCAATGTTATCAGTTTTTGTAATATCTTCCTTTGTGTTAATAAATGTTTCGTTCGAATTTATGTTTTCTTATTCAACATACGCGCCTAAACTCGTAAGGGGGGGAAAGAGAGAGTCGAGTTTTTTTTAGCCCTCTAGTACCGGATCATTCCCAGGTCATTCCCGAAGTCGGAGAAGTAAGTGGTAGACGTATTTTTCTTAAGTTAAAGATGAATTTTGAGAAAAACAGAATCGCTAGTTTCAAGGGGTTTCCCTGTAAGTTTTTAAACGTGAGGGAGCTAACGAAAGCGGGTTTTTTTCTACGTCGGTCACCGGGTCAGGACTGGACGGTCGACGATGTCCCGTTACTAAGACACGAAAAAATGCCTCGCTTTTGTCCGTTCATGAGAAATGATTTTTCGGGAAACGTCCCAGCCGTATCGATGGAGCTTGAAGAGACAGGGTCAAAGCCGATGCGATACGAGATCGCATGAATTCGTTCCTTTACTAGAGGATTTAATAATTATTATATTAATAATAATATTAATAATAACGAAGGCTTGCCGATTGATCCTTTAAGGGAAGCTAGGCATTTATCCATAGCTGGTTTTTATTATACTAATTTCAAAGATTACGTAAAATGCTTTTCCTGTTCTGGGGAACTTATGAACTGGAATAAGGAAGATAGTCCGTTCGAGGAACATTGGGAAAATTTTCCTCATTGTAAATTTCTTATTTCAAATGCAAAAAGCGGAAATGTAAGGCATTTTATAGCCGCTGAGGATATCATAGAAAAAACAACCAATGGATTTATTCGGATTTCCCCGAAGTACTATTTGTATACGATTCCTTACACGAAATAGTCGAAGTCTAAGATAAAGGGCAAGATCTAGACATGCCCGGGCAATAATAGATTTTTTTCTCCCGAAGAATTCGAGGAGGGTCGCGTGATAATAGACAATTTTTTAGGGGGTCGTTCACACCCCTCAGCGAGAGACGGAGAGATAAAGAGAGGAATTTACCCCCGCCTCAGTTCTAAGGATCATTCGATCGGTCGCGGACGAAGGTGATAGACACCATTTTACTCAGCTTCCGTTAAAAGATGCATTTTGAGAAAAATAGGATCGCTAGTTTCAGAGGGTTTCCCTGTAAGTTTTTAAACGTGAGGGAGCTAGCGAAAGCGGGTTTTTTCTACACCGGGCACACTAATAACGTCATGTGCTTCTCTTGCGAGAGGGTCTCAAGGGATAGATGCCTAACGACGTCCCGTTGCTGATACATATAGAACAGAATCGCTTATGCAAATTCGTAAATGACGAGAATACGGGGAATGATCCCGTCCTAGAACGGGTGAAAGACTATAAAGAGCAGATGGATGAGACGGAGGACCTGGAAGCAAATCCTATGCGCCATGAGCTCGAGAGAATTCGCTCGTTTAACAAGGGATTCCCGGTTAATATCGTAGATGGTAGAGCTTTAGCCCGCGCGGGGTTTTATTATTTGAATTACAAAGATTCGGTTAAATGCTTCGCCTGTGAGGGTGAACTTATGGCGTGGGAAAAAGACGATAGTCCTTTCGGTGAACATAGAAAATATTTCCCGCATTGTAAATTTCTATTAGGCGAGGAATGTGGAAACGTAGCTCATTTTATAACTGACGAGGATATTGTAGAAACTAACCAGCCACCTTATTCTTCGACTGCCGAGAAAGCCATAGTATACTGTTTTTTTAAAAGAGGTGGTTGACATTTTAAAGTGGGATAAAAGGAAACGACTGGAGACTAAACATTTTTGCCCAATTGGATAATAGATTTTGGAGGCCGTGGTAATCTTTTTCCCCTAACTTTCTCATGGTTTGAGAAATTCCTTTATTAAGGGGTGTCTCTCTCGCCCCCCTAGTTAGAGATTTCTCCCGGGATTTTAGTTCGATAGGTAATCATTCGATCGCTACTTTACGAAGGTGTCGGATAAAGTTTTTAATCTGCTCTAGAAAAATGAATACCCTGGCAAGGCGAGTCGCGACATTAAAGAAATTTAGTACCGCGTATATGGATACTCTCGAGCTAGCCCAGGCGGGGTTTTTCTACATTGGTCACAAGGACCTGACGGTGTGTTTCTGGTGCGACGGTTTGGGATATAGGGTGTGCGAGTACGCCAAGCTCGAGTTCGCTAAGCTACAGGAGAACTACGATGCCCAACTAGGCCCTATGAGGTATGCGGACGAGCGGTTGAAAACTTTCGCCAGTTTCCCGCTAGAGAATCCGTGCCAGATGGAACTCACTAACGCGGGTTTTTTCTACACCAACTTTGCGGACTGCGTGAAATGTTTTTTCTGTGGTGGTGAGATCGGAGGATGGGCGGCTGAAGACGATGTCTTTCCGGAACACGAGAGATTGTTTCCCGATTGCGAATTTGTAAAAAACTATTATTGCGGGAACGTCTTTTTAAAATCATTCGTGCTCAACACCGCGTAAAATTTGACCTGGTTCCCGTAACTTTCTTTTTCCTCGATGTAGAAGATCGAACTAACTATTCCGTATTAAATAATTTCCATTTTAAAAGAAGAATCTCCCTTATTAATAATATTTTACATTCTATTTTAATAAAACATGTACAGAAAAGTGTAATAAAAAATGATTTAGTATAATATTCGTCTCGTTATTTTTTCCCAATACATTTTAGGTAAAAAAGAGATATAGGTAAGTGGAGGTATCCATAAAATGAGGTAGGTGAGCGAGGTGAAGATAAAAAAGGAGAGCGAAGTTAGAGGGCTCAATAATTTTGGATCTATAAAAACGTCGGGTTTATAAAAATCGCTCTATAATTTTGGAATCTATAAAAAATGGTGTTTAAGGATAAGGAAATCTTGGAGCCTTATCCATATTCTAGCTCCATGATCGTCTTATCTCTGCCCAGGCCCTCTTCTCTCACGATTGAAATTAACCGGGCATGCCTTCATTCACAAATTTCTTATAATAACCTAAATCTCACGATCATAAGCGAAAA
Organism: Leiobunum rupestre; assembly: GCF_980474605.1. Lineage (NCBI taxonomy): Eukaryota > Metazoa > Arthropoda > Arachnida > Opiliones > Sclerosomatidae > Leiobunum > Leiobunum rupestre. Next base: position 31,343,328 of record NC_143392.1, read on the forward strand.
TTACCTCGTTAAATCATGTTTTTGGTTCAATATTAGTGTAATTGTACCACTGAATTTTCGGGCGCTTGGATCAAACGACCTTCAAACCTGGCTAAAATAATAATTGAGCTAATTACGAACTTGGCGCTTAGCGTAACGTCCGAGTTACAACGGCGAGGGATCTCCTTCGCCAGCTATTTCTGGCCTATTGGAAATTAAAACGCTTTCATAAGGAAAACCACTCCTACATTAGGTAACCTGTCAGTCATTCTACAAACAAAGAAAGAGAAAATAGTAACTTGTCGTCAGTAGCTTAGTACAGCGTTTCGTCGTGTAAAAGATGGTTTTAAATGGCCTTAACTCACTGGACGATCTACTTTCATTTGGAAAATGAGTATGGTTTTAACGACCTTTAAAGTGAGGGGCTAACCACTCTTAGAAAGTCTGTACACCGGATTACGCTTAGATTAGCAGGTACTTAAAAGATTACGCGTAATCCCATTAGTACAGTAAAAGGTACGGCTCTGTACACCGATTACGCCTTAGAGAAGCACTGGCGATTCCAACAAGTCGGAATAAATGCAAGAATGTCCTTTGTAAACCTGCTTTATTGGGAACAAGACGAGGGGATAACCACTTACAGTAATCGTTGTACACTCTGGCAGAAATTATTATGTAATTGCCGCATAATCACGTTTTTAGCGTTCTCAGTTGTAACCACAGTAACCATTTGGTATTCGCGGATTTCCATTGGTAATCGTTTCGAATGATCACTGTAATTGCGAAAATTATTCTGTTATTATTTAAAATATTTCTGTTTTACTTAGTAAGGTCACTTCTTATCGCTGTAATCTCGCGATTTTAAAATATTTCTGTAATGGCTGTTCCTATTTGCTCCAATATAAAGTCACACAGAAAATACTAATAACATAATTGGAATCTTTGGATAAAATATAATTCAGAAATAGGTTGCATACTGTGCGTTTGGACAAAACTTCAGCCAAATTTGACATAGTTCTTGTATTTCAACGAAGTTACCAGCTCAATCCCTAAAACGAAGAATAAAATCGGCACTTTAGTCTAGGCAGCTGCTTTACTAAAGCATTCCTCAGATAGAGTAGCGGAAAATATTATTTTTCAAAGAGATACAGAAATAAAGCCGCGTTCACAAAGACGTTAAAAATGGTTAATAGCTGAAGTTGAAAGCGTAAGGTAGAAGACCAACTTAGAAATCGGCGGTTCACAAACCCGCCGAAAGTCGAAAGGGGAGAGAAAACTTCTCAAGACGAGAGGGAAATCGGCAGTCAACCCGTATCTACTCAAGTTTGATATTTCGACCTTCGGCTGAAAATCACGTGCCAGTTTTGGCCAATAGAGAAGCTATTATGACATCGTGTCGGTCATGTGATACACAAACACCGGTTTTCTCGAGAAAGAATGGGTTCCAAGGCCCGAGGAAACGAAAGACTTTAATTGTTTACCTCGTGGTTTTGGTGCGCTCATGCTGCCACAAATAAAACTGTGTTAGCGCGAGTAAAGGATGTCTGTGTGAAACAGAAAGGCTGAAGTCGGATCATCCCGCCGAAAGCGAAATGCTTTTCCCCCTTTAACTTTAGAATTCTCCTCAACAAAACGTCTTTGTGTACACGGCTTTACAACTGTGATGACGGGCCTGGATGCACCCTGATCTTGGAGAGAGTTTCACCTAGGAACTATATGTAGTGCCTTGGCAATTAGTTACATTTTCCTTTGAAATCCAGCTTCGTAGTGGTTCCAATTGCTATCTGAAAAGGTATATCTAGTATCTGGTTCTTCTACACTTGTTGTAAACAGATAACCGAGCAGATAAAAAACTTCGTCCCCCTTTATTTTATCTGCTCAGATAAAATCTGTTAGTCTTATCTGAAAATTATCTGGTAAGTTTTTATTTTAAAAATACGATAATCAAACCAGTTATCTGCTACAGATTTTATAATAATATTATACGTAAATGAACATTTTTAGAGAAAGGCTCTTTTACTTAGTAAAGCGCAGGGTGCACAAACTTTATGACAGGAGCTTTAGTTTGAGGTTTAGTTGCTATACCTACTCGTTGGGCCATAATTCAGAGTATGATAGAATTCCTTCTTAGGACCCCACGCGGTAAACACAACCCTCCATAAACCTTTTTTAAATTACATAAAAAAACATGTGACAGCATGAGTTCACCCAGTGCCGCGTTAAGACAACTAGGTATCCCTAATTACTAATTGTCACTATGGGGCTCTGGAGATTTACGTTTTCAAAAAATGTAATATTTTAAAGCCCCTCCTTTTGAGTTGCAAAAATTTGGTCCCTAAAAATCTGGGGCCCTAGGCGCGTCTACTACGCTTAGGCGTAAAATCGCCCATGGGCTCTTTCACCCTTGTGTATTATTTTGTAAAGTGAATTCGCCAGCGATTCAAGGTATAATTATTTCATTTAAATACTAGAAAACATTCATTGTGTCCACCAATTTTTAAGGCATAATATGGCGGATATCGTTTTGGGCTTTAGAACACGCCTTTTGGCAGTAACTACGTCACTACCCATTGAAAAAATTCTTTCGGCAGGCACGGATGAACCAGGGATTGCGAGATAATCACGGGCCATCATCGCCACATACAGATGCTTTTATTAAAATGATCTTTCATCCATTCCAGTTTAGTGTCGGGTAGACGGCGTTAAGCTCCATAAAGTTTTCCTCTTTCATATGAGATAATCGCACCGCTAACGCTATCCTTCTAATATTAAGATTCATTGAAGGTAAATAATTACGAAATATCTATATTTGAAATGAGACAAAGGTAAAATAGTACCTTGGCAACGGCCGCGCCAACGCTTATGCCAGTTGTCTGATTTTCTTCCCATACGCTGAGGTCATACTGAGTATCATGATTGGCTTCCACTTTCAACACTTTGAGCATATCTTGTACGGCTATGTTCAGTAGGTGAGCAAATCACTGAAAACGAGTCGCACCGGTAAACCGAAAACCTTCGTCCATGGAACACCTCTCTAATGAAGGGCTTGCCACCACCCTCCTACGCATTGTAACCCGGTCAGCTGTTTAAAGGCATTATAAGTAGCTAGATGACTTGGTCTTAAGGTGGTGCCTTGGGTATTAGCCTATCTGATTATTATTGTTATTATTATTAACTCCACTGTGAAAGTGTCATTATTTGAGGCATTATCCATTGATACGCCAAGTACCTATAAATTAAATATATATTTACAGTAACTTCGAAATTTCCACACAGAGCTCCAGCGTTACTATGTACCTTGTTTATTTCTCGATCGCTTAGGAGTTTCAAAAACTTTTCGCAGATATGTTTCCCCGTATGGCGTCCGGAAAAGTACATAAAACCAATAAGTGAGTCATGTTGAGCCCATACATCGTCTACCCAGTGCGCAGTGACGGCAATAAAGGGAATCACATTTTTGGAAGTCCAACAGCCGTGTGTAAAAGAAAATTGACCACGAACCTGCTATATTTTGTTAAAAAAACCATTTCCATTAATGCTACAAGAAACTAAGCCCACTTGGAAACGTATACGAACCTTGAGTTTACTGGTAACGTTTTCAAGTTCAACTTTATATTCCTTCATTATGTCATTTTTTAAAGTTGCGTCGCTTATTCTTAATTGAGTGGTAAAAATAATGGGATTAAGCGTGTAAAATAAATCTCGCAAACTTTCGTCTTCCACAATTTTAATCATGATTAGATTGTTTAAATCTGATTTAATCATGATTAAATGATTAAATCTGTTTAAAATGATTAAATCTGTTTAAAATGATTAAATCTGTTTAAAATGATTAAATCTGTTTAAAATGAGTAACGCTGTTTAAAATGAGTAAATCTGTTTAAAATGAGTAAATCTGTTTAAAATGAGTAAATCTGTTTAAAATGATTAAATCTGTTTAAATTGAATAATCCGTTTAAAATGATTAAATCCGTTTAAAATGATTAAATCTGTTTAAAATGATTAAATCCGTTTAAAATAATTAAATCTGTTTAAAATGATTAAATCAGTTTAAATTGATTAAATCCTGATTAGTATGATCAAATCGTACTTTAGTTCTGATTTTAATGATTAATTCTCTATTCGACCGATTATATTGATTAAATCTATTTAAAAATATTAGATCATAATTAGAATGATTAAAACTCGTTTGAATGATTAAATCCTGATTAAAAAGATTAGATCATGAGTAGTATGATTAAATCTCGTTTAAATCGTGATTAGAATGACTAAAAAGATTAGATCATGAGTAGTATGATTAAATCTCGTTTAAATCGTGATTAGAATGATTAGAATGATTAGATCTCGTTTAAATCGTGATTAGATCGTGATTACCCTGATTTAATCACGATTACTGTAGTATCTCCAGAAAGTATTGACATTAGAGAATAGTGTATCTGATATTTAGTTAAAGAAATTAGATAAGTCTACGACATGAAGTTAACGGCATTTTATTAACAGCTCTCCAGCTCGGGGTTTTGATAAAAACTGTCTTTTTATTCTCCTCTCGCGCGCTCTCTTTTCTGTCTCGAACCGCAAGTTAATTTTGAAATGAAATCAATATAATAATATAAAACTATATAATGTTACATTCCTCCCTTTGCAAAAAAGGAAAACGAAAAATAATAATAACAAATAAGCAATGGGACTTCGCGTATATATTTAAACATGATGACTGGAAATGTTCCGGACGTCTAATGGCTTCACGTGGACGAAGGTTAGATCAGAGATTTGGACGATTACCCTGATTTAATCACGATTACCCTGATTTAATCACGATTGCCCTGATTTAAACACGATTACCCTGATTTAATCACGGTTACCCTGATTTAATCACGGTTACCCTGATTTAATCACGGTTACCCTGATTTAATCACGGTTACCCTGATTTAATCACGGTTACCCTGATTTAATCACGGTTACCCTGATTTAATAATTTTACTATGATTAAGACGCACCCAAAATGGAAGTGACCTGCCCCTCGATTTCGATCTACAATATATGCTATATATTTATGCTAATATGCAATTACGTATACCGGCTTACTTCACTAATGGCTTGGGTTTTCGACGACTGAAAATCAAATAGGTCTGGATGTTTGTTTTTTAAATGGTAATTCATATTTCCCGTACTTCGATTTGATTTTGTACTTTGAAAATTTCTACCCCTAAAAAGAACTTTAATTATTATCGCCACCCTAATTGAAAAAATCTTGAAGCCATATAAATAAGAATTGAAAGTTGACTTACTTATCGCAATGAATACATTTAGAAAATTCCTTAATTTGTACTACACTATCTCTTCTAAAATAATTCCACACTTCGCTACTTTTTAACGTTTCCTCACCTGCAGAACTTACACTTGCCATTCAAAAAGCATTTATCAATTCCGAAATAAACTCGACTAACTTGCTGACTATTATTAATATTATTAACGACGGTTTGAGCTATTTTTGCTCCTCGCGTATGCGCTCTAAACCTTAGTTTTTATTTGCTTAATTCTAATTACTTAAACTATCTTAGGTTTAAATGTACGCTAGTTCACCTGGTGCTATCTTTTGTCATCCGTATTTAGTGTCTCGGCGTATTTGTGGTGCGGTTTTTTGTGTGCGACGTATCACTGGCTCCACGGGAGTCGTCCACATCTTTTTCGGAAGATCTACGACACCACTGTTTTATGTGTCTTTCTTAATCTAATAACCTTTATCTTTAATTTGGTGTATAGTTTAATTTTTTAAACCTAGTGATTCGGGCGCTAGTGTCAATTAACTATTCTGTTAATTAAACGAGCACCGTCGAGTGTTTTCGTTTACCCTACACCAGTTCTTGATTATTTAATAAAAAATATTATTAAACAATCGACTGCGTCTCATCGCCACCTTTCATTTGATACTTTGGTAGTCGAATTCGGCTAACTACGTTTCATTATTTTTAAATGTGAACTTTTTGTCTCTTCAAACTTCAAATATCTTATATAATTTCCCCGCGTATTTTATATAACTTCCCTATATTTTTTAACCTTTCGAACCTTCGCAACAGGGCTGCATCCAGCGTTGCCAGATTTTTCTGACCGAATTATTGTACAAAGGCTAAAATATTATAGTACAACAATATAAATTATGGTACCAATATAAAATAGAATAAATTACTTTAGTTTAAGACTACCTTAGATCAAGAGTCAAGCAAGTCTGAAAACCCCTATTTAAGAAAAATCAGTTTCAAGTTCGAAATTTAGCATAATGACAATGATAATCTAATAATGAAAATTGATAAAAATAGAGTGAAAATATATATTGAAAATTTTGTACTGGTAAAGAGCAGGCTGAGATATTTGAGATGTGTGAAAGTATATTTAGACTTTGAAGGCTAGAGGCGCCAATAATGTTGTAGGCAGACTTTTCTGGGTGTAGCACGTGAAACGTGGCTTGAGACGACTGTGTTTGATAAGTTAGTTCGGAATTAAATTTTCCAATTAGGGGAAGTGGTTCCGTAGATGCGAACGGATAAACCCGGATTCCGGATGGTGTGAGAGCCGGCCGATATTTGAGTCCTTGATAAGTGGTGTAGTTCATGATGTTAACCGAAGCTCCAGTGTCAATAAGAGACTTGAAGTTTGTTCCTCCAACGTTGAAGATTTGGATGAATTGGTTTGTAGATGCCACCGGAGACAGAAGAGGGCAGCAGCGAAAATTTTGATCTGAATACTTTACTTCCCTAACAATTTTCAAATTTTCCGATCGGACAGAAACAACTCTGCTGATCCCAATATTCTTGGCGGCGGTGTTCTTATAGCAGTGAAAAACAACTTTACGGTTATAAGGCGTACTGATCATGAGAGAGTTCCTGAATGCGTATTTGTGGAGGTCAAGATTACCTCTGTTTCTTCCGTATTAATTGGGAATATATATCTATCACCAAGTTTAAGCGATATAATATATGAGGAATTTAGCCTACACTGGACATCTCACTGTGCCAACATTTCAAATATCTTTTTATTCGGGGATTTTAATTTACCTAAGCTAGACTGGCCAAATATCAGTACGCTAGACTGTAGCTATACAACCAAGCGGAAGGCATCTCACGTCTTTGATATTTGTTACGATTTAAACGAGATCTAATCACGATCTTATCACGATCTAAACGAGATCTAATCACGATCTAAACGAGATCTAATCACGATCTAAACGAGATCTAATCACGATCTAAACGAGATCTAATCACGATCTAAACGAGATCTAATCACGATCTAAACGAGATCTAATCACGATCTAAACGAGATCTAATCACGATCTAAACGAGATCTAATCACGATCTAAACGAGATCTAATCACGATCTAAACGAGATCTAATCACGATCTAAACGAGATCTAATCACGATCTAAACGAGATCTAATCACGATCTAAACGAGATCTAATCACGATCTAAACGAGATCTAATCACGATCTAAACGAGATCTAATCACGATCTAAACGAGATCTAATCACGATCTAAACGAGATCTAATCACGATCTAAACGAGATCTAATCACGATCTAAACGAGATCTAATCACGATCTAAACGAGATCTAATCACGATCTAAACGAGATCTAATCACGATCTAAACGAGATCTAATCACGATCTAAACGAGATCTAATCACGATCTAAACGAGATCTAATCACGATCTAAACGAGATCTAATCACGATCTACAACAGGGGGGCAGGCTAGGGATGTAAGTCGGATCGGTGGGTGTGTTGGTGTTTCCACAACCACCACTGTGTCTGAATAGACATCTAAGGCCAGCAACCGAGCTCACCTTAACCAAGATGAGTGTAAAGGTGCTGCAAATTAATTTGCACCACTGCAAGGCAGCCACTGCAGTTCGCAAAGGAGAGCTTCGACGTCGCTCTCATACAGGAGCCATGGACTGCCAATGGAAAGATACTTGGTCTCCAAAATGCAGGTAATATATTCTATGATTATAACTCTGCTACACCCAGGGCTTGTGCACTGACACGCAAGGGCCCTTCCGCTCTCAATGCACACCTCAAGGGATATTGCCACGGTAAAGGTCATCACGGATGGTGGGGAGGTTACTATGGCATCGGCATACCTACCATACGACGATGCTCCCCTCCTCACAGGGGGTGGCCAGATTGGTCAACTACTGTGAGAGTTCGGGGAGGAGGTTGGTCATCGGTTGCGATGCTAATGCGCACCACGAAATCTGGGGCAGCTCAGACTGCAACCAGCGTGGTAACGACTTAATGGAATATCTGGCTACTACCAGACTTCACATTTTGAATAAGAACATGTACCAACTTTTGTTACTTCTAACAGAAGTGAGGTCATTGATCTCACACTGTGTACAGTAAATGTCGCAGATAAAATCAAGAACTGGCATGTGTCTAACGAACCGTCTTTGTCGGATCACAGACACATTTGCTTTAATATTCTGGTCAAACCTGTATGGGCTTGTACCGCTATTCGTAACCCTAGGGGCACAGATTGGTCCGGTTACAGGGAAGACTTAAGCTTCTTCCTTAAGGGTGATAAGCCACGGCTGTCATCGGTATTGGATTTTGATTTGGCTGTTGAACAAGTCTATCCGCGATGCCAAGAAGGCTTCATGGAGAGACTTCTGTGAGAACATAGCGGATGTTCCCAGTACGGCCAAATTAATGAAAATTTTGGCACACGATAATACTAAGCATCTTGACACCATTAAGTTGAAAGATGGTAGTTTTCCCACGTCCGGTAAGGACACTCTGACACATATGTAAGATGTACACTTTCCGGACTCTAAGCGCACTAGCAATGGTAACACTGACACTCGCCCTTTGAGGATCAATCGAACCAAAAGGGAAGATTGGGCAGTGGCGAATAAGGTCGTCACGCATTCCAGACTTATTTGGGCTGTAAAATCATTTAAACCCTATAAGTCCCCGGGACCGGATGGGATTTTTCCTATCCTCCTACAGGAGGGCGTTGATATTCTATGCCCTATGCTGCTGAGAATCTACAGGGCTTGTATTGCTCTAGGGCATTTACCTAGCACCTGGAAGCTTTCTCAAGCAATCTTCATACCTAAGCCTGGTAAATCTGATTACCTGGAAGCTAAGGCATTTAGGCCAATTAGTCTTACCTCTTTTCTGGAGAAAATGGTGGACAACTATATTAGAGAGGAGGTTCTTTGCAACTCTCCTCTGTCGGCTGCGCAGCATGCCTACCAGAAGGGCAGGTCTACTGAGACTGCCCTGCATGGTATCAGCAGCTGCCTGGAAAAAGCAATTGAGCACAAGGAAATTGCGTTAGCAGTTTTTCTTGATATTGAGAGAGCCTTTGATAAGGTCTCCAGCGCAGTTATACTTAAGGCTGCGAAAAGGTTTGGTATCAATGACACATTGTGCCTTTGGATCAAATCTATGTTAACTGACCGGAAAGTGACATCCTCCTTGCTGGGTGACTCCCTTATGGTCTCCACCAGTCATGGTTGGCCACAGGGGGGCGTTCTTTCTCCCCTTCTGTGGTGCCTGGTGGTGGATGAACTCGTTCGGAGGTTGAACAGGGGAGGATGCCGCTGTTTCGGTTACGCCGATGATATTGCTATCATCATTACTGGGAAATTCCCGGTAACAGTGAAGGACGTAATGAGGAAGGCCCTAGCATCAGTTGAGAGCTGGTGCAGGGAGGTCAACCTCATGGTTAATCCTAGGAAAACTGTCTTGGTTCCTTTTACTCGTAGAAGGATAAAAGGCATGTTTGAGGGTATTTCCTTATTTGGAAGGGACCTAGTGGAGAGCACCGAGGTGAAGTACCTCGGGGTCATCCTGGATAGCAAACTAACATGGAAACCACACCTTGACTACATAGTCAAGAGGGGCAAAATGTTATTTTGGAGAACTAGAAGTGCAGTTAGCAAGACCTGGGGCTTAAGCCCCAGGGCTGTGTACTGGCTGTACACCATGATCATCAGACCTATCCTGTCTTATGCAGCTGTGGTCTGGTGGCCAAGGGTTACTGTAAGGACTGTGCAGTTTGATCTGCGCACTCTGCAAAGGCTGGATTGTGTCGGCATTACCGGAGCCATGAGAACAGCCCTGATATGTATAATAAATAAACTATCGTATTTAAATTTATGTCAATAGAGGGCGATAGGGTCTCTACAGACACAAGATATGATAATGAAAAGGCACGCTCGCCCGCTCTCACCACAGACTAGCAAGTGGCAGAATGTCGGTATCTCCAGTTTATATTTAGGGTAATTAATTTGTATATATGTTAATAACATTAAAATCTATTTTCATCCTGGCATAATCTTAATATATCAAGTTGAAAACCCAACATTTGGCGACAGAGATAGGATGCCAGAGAATATAAAAGTATATAAGAAAGAAAATATCAAGAAACAAGCTAAGCCTAAAATGTCAAACATAACATGTGCCACTGGAGACAAACGTAAGCCTTTCGAAATACAAATATTTAAATCCCTGAAGACTGTTGAGATTCATAAAAAAAATTAAACTAAGAAAACAAGCACCGACATTTCATTGAAATAGTAATATAGATCAAGAAAAGTATTTATAGCATAGCCATGGCACAACAAACCCATTTTGACGAATTTGATCCTAAAACTGAGCAGTGGACATTATATCATGAGCGCCTAGAACAACATTTCATCGCATGTAAAATCAAAGATAATTTGGATCCGGATATCAATGCTGAAGTACAAATCACGAAGAGAGCTAAATTAGTTTCAGTTATTGGAAAGGAAATGTATGCTTTGCTGCGTAATTTAGTCGCACCCGATAAACCCAATGCAAAATCTTACGCAGAGTTAATCCAAGCACTAGCAAGTCATTTTAGTCCATCACCAAGGAAAATTGTGGAGAGATCAAATTTTTATAAGCGCGATAGAAAATCAAGTGAGACTGTATCACAATATTTAGCTGAACTGAGAAAAATGACTGAACATTGCGATTTTGGAGCTTCATTAGAAGAAATGATTAAAGACAGATTTATTTGTGGTATCAATGACGATAATATGCAAAAACGATTATTTGAAGAAGACTTGAATTTAACAAGAACAGTTGCCTTAGCACAATCTTTGGAGTCCGCAGCTCGCGACACCAATAACTTGAAGAGCCCTCAGGAATCTCTTCCAATAAACAAAATGTCAGTAACTCATAAGTCTCGAAGATCTAATACTGGAAATAGAGGTTCACAAATTTTCAAAATCAATTTAACAATCAGACTAGAAATCAACCGAGTAGTAGTCAGTATCAAAACCATAGGCAATTTAAACCTTGTATTAGATGCACTGAAACGACTCACGAGGAGTGGAATTGTCCTTTCAAATCTTCCGTTTGCTATAACTGTTCAAAAATTGGTCACATTAACAAGGCGTGCCGTGGTATCAGACACCAACACCAATCACAGTTTCCACGCAATCAATATGCAAATAGAGGTAGACAAAATCAATATCCAAATAGAGGTGGACAATTTCAACGTGGAAATTTTCAACGATCCAATTCTAATAAAGGAAATTCTCACCATATCAATGCATATCAACATGGTTGCCAACCACACCATTCAAATAGTTCCTACACCGAGAGTACTCAAGGTGCTGCAGTGTTCCCAGATCCTTCCAATTCAGAACCAAGTGATAATTTAAATAGTGTAGACACTTTTTATGACAACGAATATGGCCTCTATCACATTGATGAATCCAAGACGGTAGCCAAATGTTCCAAAGTTAACCAGCCACCGCCCCCTATATATATCAAATGCTTTATTAATGGAACTCCTATTACAATGGAACTGGATACTGGATCAGGACATTCCATGATTTCTTCAAGTTATACAAAGATAATTTCTAACGTTTCTGATCTTCAACCACTCGATGATAATTTCACTTCATTCACTGGACACTCAGTACGTACTTTGGGCCAAACATTGGTCACTGTTACATATGGCACTAAAACCTGTATTCTCCCTCTCGTAATTTTTGAAGGCCCCGGTCCTAACCTCTGTGGCCGGTCTTGGCTTTTTTCATCATTGGGAATATTGCCCAAAATTAAAACAGTTTCTCACGAAATTCAACACACCGCAAATATTGGCGTTCAAGTAACGGCTCAACTTGATAAGATATTGGAAAGCCATGCTCATCTATTTTCTTCCGGTACGGGCTGTTTAAAAGGAGTCAAAGTGAAGCTGTATGTCAAGCCTGATGCGCACCCTAGATTTTTTAAGGCTCGTCCAATTCCATATGCTTTAAAGTCAAAAGTAGAAGATGAACTTTCTCGACTAGAAAGAGAAAATATTATTACACCTGTACCGTATTCTGAGTATGCTGCTCCAATTGTTCCCGTGCAGAAGAACAATGGTGAAATTAGGATATGCGGGGACTATAAAGTAACAGCCAATAAAGTTATCAATGCAGAAAAGTATCCCCTTCCTAAAACAGAAGACATTTTCGCAAAGCTTGCTGGTAGTGTAATATTTTCCAGACTAGATCTCAGAGAAGCTTATAGTCAGTTACTTTTAGACGACGACTCTAAATCACTAGTAGTAGTCAACACAACGAAAGGACTCTACACATATAATAGACTACCCTACGGTATATCCTCCTCGTCCGCAATTTTTCAGCGTCAAATGGAAATTTTATTTCAAGGCTGTCCAAATGTATCACCTTTTCAAGATGATATTTTGCTCGGTGGACCGTCAATTGAAGCGCACTTAACGACATTGGATGAAGTTTTATCCAAACTTGAAGAAGCCGGTTTAAAATTAAATAAAATTAAATGTCAATTCCTACAGTCATCAATAAATTTTCTTGGACACCACCTTGATGCAAATGGACTGCGACCTCAGGACGGAAAACTAAAAGCTATTCTCGATGCTCCTTCACCAACATCAGTAACTGAGCTAAAATCATTTTTAGGATTGTTAAACTATTACGCCAAATTTTTACCAAATAACGCGACTCATCTAGAACCTCTATATTGCTTATTGACCAAATCTCAACCTTGGATTTGGAATGACCACCATGAAGAAACATTTAACCGTGCCAAACAATCTCTGAAGAATTCTAACTTGTTAGTTCATTTTGATGGTACTAAACCAGTTCAGCTCGCATGCGATGCTTCACCTGTAGGTATTGGAGCCGTTATTTCCCACGTAATTAATGGTCAGGAAGCGCCTATTGCATTTTCATCCCGCACCCTAAGTGCAGCCGAACGAAACTATTCACAAATTGAACGTGAAGCCTTGGCCTTAGTTTTCGGAGTAACCCGCTTCAAGGAGTATCTATTGGGTAGAAAATTTACCTTACTTACGGATCACCAGCCGTTGACAACTATCTTTTCCGAAGACAAACCCACTCCAACGCTTGCTGCAGCGCGATTACAGAGATGGTCGCTGCAGGGCCGTCTTTACGTGATTGGGGGCCCCTGGGCAAAGCGATACGCGGGGCCCCTAATAATTCCAGACAATTTCTTAAAGGCCTAGGTTTTTTTCTGCCTGTCCCCCTTTAAATTAACTTATTGGAGCACAAATACCCCGGTGGTAGGCCAACCGCTGAACATGTTGGCCTAATTTAAAGGGGGGCAGGCAGAAGAAAAACTAGGCTTTGAACCTCCAATGCAAAGTCCATCGTCGCCCTAATCTTCAAATATTGGTTCAAATAAAAAAATGCGACGGTCTACACCGTCTATATCACGAAAAGACATGTTTTAGATAGTTTAAAAATTTGTAAAATGTAAATAGACAATACTAATATTTAAAAAATGTGGAAAACAATATTTGTAAGATTCATCTTTTTCACCTTACAAAAGTTGAAAATGGGGCCCTCCAGAATCTTGGGGCCCTAGGGCAGTGCCCTATTTGCCCAATGGGAAAGACGGCACTGGGTCGCTGATGTTATCTGCATACGATTATTCAATCAAATACAAAAAAGGAACTTGTCATGCTAACGCGGATGCCTTAAGCAGACTTCCCTTGCCAACCGAGATCCACGAACCTCCACTTCCTCAAGAACAGGTCCTTTTGTTAAACAACATCGACACCGGTCCAATTGACATTCTACGTGAATTACACAGTACCCACCAGGGTATCGTTGCCATGAAATCTACAGCGCGAAATACGGTCTGGTGGCCAGGTATAGATCGAAACATTGAAGATTTCTCTCGTCGCTGTGAAATATGTTCTCAGAATGCTATCATGCCCTCCCAGACGTTTCCTCCATGGCCCAAACCACAAATTCCTTGGCAGCGTGTACATGCCGACTTCGCCGGTCCAGTGGAAGGTAAATTCCTGCTAGTAATCGTCGATGCCTATTCAAAATGGATCGAGATAGCCATTACTTCCACAACATCAACTGAAGTTGTCATAGATGCTTTAAGAGACAACATTGCAAGATATGGAATTATGGAAACTCTTGTTACGGACAATGGTACCTGTTTCGCTAGTGAAAAGGTTAAAACTTTTATCAATAACAACGGCATTATACACCTTACCTCAGCACCTTATCATCCCCAATCAAATGGGCAGGCTGAGCGATCGGTTCGAATAGTAAAGTCATCTCTCAAGAAAATCAGCGGTGAGTCATCTGAAGAATTAAATATAATTGGTCGCGGATTAGAGAAATTTCATAAGGATCCCCTTCCGTTGCGTATAGCACGAATCCTTATCAATTATCGTAGAACTCCAAATTCAACAGGACTCTCTCCGTCAGAACTCATGCTAGGCCGCAGACTTCGCTCAAAACTTGACTTATTCAACCCAATTACCAACCGCAATCTTTGTCGTGAAACGACTGATCAAATTAATCAATCTCAGGTCAAGACCTCACCATCACGTAGTCAATCTATTTTTAACTCTGGTGACTATGTTTTGGCTAGAAACTTTGGTAAAGGTCCTCGTTGGCTTAAAGGCCAAATAATCAAATGTTTGGGCAACATGATGTTCCTAATACAAACTCCAGAAGGTGTTATACGAAGGCACCGGAACCAAGTTCGACAAAGGACTGTTGAATCACACGAAGCTAAACCTGCTCCTCAACAGATTTCTGAATCGACGCCAATAACCACAACTAAGAAACGTTCACATGAATATTTTCCTGGAGACACTGAAGTCATCGAAGTACGCAACGACCATCCTCCGATGTGCGTTATGCCCTCTCGAGTAGTACCGTCTCCAAATCGACTTCCTCCACGAAATGTCCAGATTCCACCAAACCCTGACCCTGGGTCTTCAGTACAGTTAAGAAGATCTGACCGTCAACGAAGACCACCAAAGCGTTATGATCCGGACAATTAATATCATTAGAACATTTTATGAACATTTAACGCGAAACAAATATTTTGAGGGAAGGTAATGATATGTATAATAAATAAACTATCGTATTTAAATTTATGTCAATAGAGGGCGATAGGGTCTCTACAGACACAAGATATGATAATGAAAAGGCACGCTCGCCCGCTCTCACCACAGACTAGCAAGTGGCAGAATGTCGGTATCTCCAGTTTATATTTAGGGTAATTAATTTGTATATATGTTAATAACATTAAAATCTATTTTCATCCTGGCATAATCTTAATATATCAAGTTGAAAACACAACAAGCCCCAAGCGCTTCTCTGGAAATACTCCTGAATATGCTTCCTCTCCACCTTTTTATTGAGGAAGCTGCCCTTTTAGGTGCCTATAAGCTTAACCAAAATGGCTGGTTGAAGGCTAATAATTGGGAGCATAGCCACACCAAGCTCTTCCGAGATATTTCCAATCAGATGCCGATTTTAACAATGGGTTCTGATCTGATGGTTACTAAACTCCACTTTAGTAAACCTTTTGAGGTCAACTTCCCTAGCCGTGCGGAGTGGAGTCACTTGACCCTCGGTACCAGAGGAGAGATTGTCTGGTTCACTGATGGGTCTAAGACCCACTATGGCACTGGTGCGGGGATGTATTGCCTTACTAATAATTTTGGCTTTTATGAAAGCCTAGGGATACACACTAGTGTATTCCAGGCTGAAATTTTTGCCATTTGCTCCTGTGTTGCTTACTGTTTACATCAGGGGTATCATGGGAAGGTTATCCAGATTTATTCAGATAGCCAGGCTGCTCTTAGAGCTCTCAGCCATTATAGTATTCTTTCTAAACTGGTTTTTAGCTGCTTAGATTTCCTCTGCACTCTTGGGTTGCACAATAAAGTTCAACTTTGTTGGGTACCTGGGCATAAGGGGCATCTTGGGAACGAAAGGGCCGACGCCTTGGCCAAGGAGGGTGCGAGGGCTGGGTTCATTGGACCAGAACCTGCTCTCCCCATCTCCCGGGGACTTGTGCGCGGCTTGATCTCCAAGTTTATGTCAGATCGTCAACTCAGACAATGGTCTGAGATTGAGGGTCAAAGGCAGGCCAAAGAGTTTACTCTTGGCCCTTCTAGGGAGAGAGCCATAGAATTACTCGCGCTCTCTAGGGCTAGTATTAGGATTGTTATTGGCCTACTTACAGGCCACTGCCATCTGAACAGACATTTAACTCTCATTGGGGTCAGTGATGACCCAATTTGCAGAGCTTGTCTAGCTGAGGACGAAACTGCCTCACATGTACTCTGTAGCTGCGATTACTATGCAGCCCAGAGGTTTGAGCATTTGGGTATGCATCGGTTGGAGACGTATGACGTCTCTAATATCACGGCCAGGCAGATTTTAAGCTTTATGTCGGCGATAGGACTTATTTAAGTCACCCAGTTTGGGGATGCACAATGGACCTCAGGTCGAAGTGTTTGGCTTGCCACCCCACTCAATAATAATAATAATCACGATCTAAACGAGATCTAATCACGATCTAAACGAGATCTAATCACGATCTAAACGAGATCTAATCACGATCTAAACGAGATCTAATCACGATCTAATCACGATCTAAACGAGATCTAATCACGATCTAATCACGATCTAATCACGATCTAATCGAGATCTAAACGAGATCTAATCACGATCTAATCATTTTATTACGATTTAATCATTTTATTTACGATTTAATAATTTTATTTACGATTTAATCATTTTATTAAGATTTAATCATTTTATTACGATTTAATCATTTTATTTACGATTTAACCATTTTATTTACGATTTAACCATTTTATTTACGATTAAATCATTTTATTTACGATTAAATCATTTTATTACGATTTAATCAGAACTAAAGTAGGATTTAATCAGACTAATCAGATTTAATCATTTTAAACAGATTAAATCTGATTAAATCAATCTAATCACGATTAAACGTGATTTAATAAACTTAATCGCGATTAAATTGAATTTAATCAAAATAATCACCATTAAATTGAATTTAATCAAAATAATCACCATTAAATTGAATTTAATCAAAATAATCACCATTAAATTGAATTTAATCAAAATAATCACCATTAAATTGAATTTAATCAAAATAATCACCATTTAATCGGATTTAATCTTTTGAGGGGTGCGTCGTTAATCAAGGAAGTGACCTGCCCCTCGATCGAAATATCAATGTCCCTATATTGCTAAAGATATAGTTCGGGGCGTATTACGGCGTACAATAATTGGACAAACGGTTATAAATAAATAAATTTCAGTTCTCGGTGTTATTTGTACATTGTTAGCCCTTAATACTTCATCGGTTTGTGATTTTAGAGTTCCTTGTTATATTTATAGTCTAGAGGCCTACATAATATTACTTCTGATATTAGTAATTTATAATCTAAACGTTAATTTAAATTTTCATGTGCATTAAGAGTGAGGGTGCGCGTAGAAGTCCAAGATTAAAAATGGTGCGTTTCGTCGTTCTATCAGACCAAGCGTTTAAAATTGTGGAAGACGAAAGTTTGCGAGATTTACTTTACACGCTTAATCCCATTATTTTTACAACTCAATTAAGAAAGATATATTTCCGCAATTCAGAGTTATTTGCTAAAAATGTTATCCCAGTTCTATCCCGCCCGGTATAAAATTTTAATTATAATTAAAATAATTGAGATGAAACGACCAATTTTAATTTATTCAGAATATTATAAGTTAAGTAGTTACAACAGTGAGTTAGACGTACTATAACAATGCACAATTGAATTAAACCCTTTTTACAGTACAATTTTATCAGTTGAATATAATACGAAGCAAATTTTAATGAAAGAGATATTCTACAGAGGGTATTATAACGACCGTTCGCTTTTTGGTTTATAATTTTAAACGATAGTTTATCGAAATTTTGTTAAAAGAACATTGCCTAAGGCCGCGCGATAAATTTACGAGAATAAATTCCCGTCGCCGTTATATCGAAAATTTATTTGATTCGCGATCGCCAGAACTGTAATGTTGTAGGCGAGTGATTAGAAAATAAAATGGCAACCAGAATTATGCAAAATTATAAATGTTTATTTTTATTCAGAACAGTCTATGGAATGTTTTAGATTTAACTTTCATCAAAAACCCAACAATATATATCCCTTCTACGTAATTGTACAGAACTGGTTCTCAAGTGTCTAAGACTAGATTTGTCTTAGTTCATTGTGATTGAAAAATAAACCAAAACACACTTACACTTATGTAAATATCATAAATTATACTGAGTAATTTTAACTAAATTCAAACTACCTAACTATAAACTCTGTCTTAATTAACAGCTGAGAGCTGTTCGCTACTAATTATTTCCAATCTACTTAATTAGCCTCACAGGTTGAGTTGATAATTTCAAGGGTATAATTAGGTTATTCCAATTCAAAAATAATAACAATCAGTTGTATCTTACAGTTTTTCTTGACAGCTGACTTGAGTTAGTTCACAATTACTTTAACACTTTCAGTCTTATACACGCACTGTTCATACGCTTAAGTCCATTCACTCACGTTCCAAACGCGAAACACAATTTAACTCTTTTCTTGACCGAAGACCGAACATACTAATTAAAACCGCAAAGTTACCTCATAACTTTTGACCGACACCAGGACCCCGTCCTGTAGTAATTCGTCTGACAGCCGAGAACTAAGAAAGACTATATCTTCTATATTGACGGCAACGGCCTTATATACCTTTATTTTGTGTTTTTTTTTTGACCCGTCGAGATTTGTCTAAAGTTCGAAAAATTTAAGAGATTATATTTTTTACCCGGTTTTATTGATAGTTCTCCACTCGGTGGCGCTATATTATTACTTTGATATAGTTTCCGCGGGAGTTTTGAATAATTATCCTTTTTCTAAGCGTTATTAAAAGGTAACAATGAACTACTTTTTGTGTTTTAACGAAATTTTGTTAAGAATTTAATAAAAATGGACCAAATATTACCTAATCGTTATAGTATTTGTATTTTTCTCGCTTACGAAATACCCTAGCCACACCCTTAACGCTCATTTTATTTCAACACTCGCCCTTGATGAAGATACCGTAGAATAGCCATTTTCGACATCTGGTAGTGGACGACTCGTAGACTTCCAGTTGACGTTGTGACACATACCGCATGAAAAAGACCAATGCCGTCCAATTTCCAATATCATATATTGACTCGCAAACTCAGGAAACCAATGACTGTATTAGGAATCGTAGATATCCCAATATCCACACCAAATGTATTAACAAGAAGCAAAAACCTTACCATCAACAAAGCACAAAGAGCCACTTGACTTAACGCAACCTCGAATATCAATAAACGTTTAATGAACGCCTTCGCTGTATTGCAACTATATTTAAGACGATTAGAAAACCCGTAAATAAATAACAAAAAACTAACAAAGTGGATCACCCTTTAACCCTCTTATCTCTGCTGACTGTGCTAAAACAAGATTTGACCTTTAAAATGTCATACTTAAAAAATGTAGACTTTAAAAACCATTAATATACTATTCCGCTAAGCTGAGTTTATAATTTTCAAAAAATCGTAATATATATCGGTGGTTCTGTGGTAGAACATTCGCCTGTCATATAGAAGGGCTCGGGTTCGAAACCTGGGCGGCGAATTCTTTTTAATCAACAGAGAAGACGTTACATTAGAATATCTTCGATGCAATAATTTAAATGGAACACGAAATTTCGTTCTATTTTAAAAACCGAAATTTAATACTCTGTTAATATGCAATAAACGCTTCCGCTTAAGCTGAGCTTATAATTTTC
This sequence comes from Leiobunum rupestre, assembly GCF_980474605.1. Lineage (NCBI taxonomy): Eukaryota > Metazoa > Arthropoda > Arachnida > Opiliones > Sclerosomatidae > Leiobunum > Leiobunum rupestre. The sequence goes on from NC_143392.1 coordinate 31,363,474, forward strand.
TTTGAACCGTAACATTTATCGGTGGTTCTGTGGTAGAACAATCGCACGTCATGCAGGAGGGCTCGGGTGCGAATCCCACCCAATGCGATCGCAATTTGATACTAAGACGAATACCGTAAACAATTGGTGGAAACCCTGCCATTTGGACGTTGAGACGTATATCGTAACCCCTCAGCACTCAATCCGTCCCAAAAGTCAATAAGAAGAAGTTGGAGAGTAAACACCCATACAGACAAAACACAACAAACTCATCACCCACAACCGCCATAACACAAACTCAACATTCCCACACTACACGTAAACATTACAATAATAAAATTCCCAATGAAATTGAGTTGAAACCGTCACGACGGTGAGCGTTAACGAAAAAAAACAACCGCACCAAACCGCACCCACCGCAAATTTCTCCGTTAACGCTCACCGTCAGACGGTGGTTTTGCCAACCTTTAAACGGCAAAAACGGTTTTTCGACTTTGCTCCGGTAACGCGTTTTGGACTTTGCCCCGTTAACGCGTTCGCAGCCCACAGACAGACACATACACACACACACACAGAGACAGACACGATGATTGTATAACCCCTCCTAGGGGACATAGTCCCCTCGGAGAGGTAAAAATGACATAATGAAGGAATATAAAGTTGAACTTGAAAACGTTACCAGTAAACTCAAGGTTCGTATACGTTTCCAAGTGGGCTTAGTTTCTTGTAGCATTAATGTAAACGGTTTTTATTTTACAAAATATAGCAAGTTCGTGGTCAATTTTCTTTTACACACGACTGTTGGACTTCCTAAAATGTGATTCCCTTTATTGCCGTCACTGCGCACTGGGTAGACGATGTATGGGCTCAACATGACTAACTTATTGGTTTTATGTACTTTTCCGGACGCCATACAGGGAAACATATCTGCGAAAAGTTTTTGAAACTCCTAAGCGATCGAGATATAAACAAGGTACATAGTAACGCTGGAGCTCTGTGTGGAAATTTCGAAGTTACTGTAAATATATATTTAATTTATAGGTACTTGGCGTATCAATGGATAATGCCTCAAATAATGACACTTTCACAGTGGAGTTAATAATAATAACAATAATAATCAGCTAGGCTAATACCCAAGGCACCACCTTAGGACCAAGTCATCTAGCGACTTATAATGCCTTTAAACAGCTGGCCGGGTTACAATGCGTAGGAGGGTGGTGGCAAGCCCTTCATTAGAGAGGAATTCCATGGACGAAGGTTTTCGGTTTACCGGTGCGACTCGTTTTCGGTGCTTCGATCACGTACTGAACATAGCCGTACAAGATACGCTCAAAGTGTTGAAAGTGGAAGCCAATCATGATACTCAGTATGACCTCAGCGTATGGGAAGAAAATCAGACAACTGGCATAAGCGTTGGCGCGGCCGTTGCCAAGGTACTATTTTACCTTTCTCTCATTTCAAATATAGATATTTCGTAATTATTGACCTTCAATGAATCTTTAGATTAGAAGGATAGCGTTAGCGGTGCGATTATCTCATATGAAAGAGGAAAAATCTATGGAGCTTAACGCCGTCTACGGCCTTCCTGAGCTCAAGTTAATCTTGGATGTTAAAACCTGGTGGAACTTAACTAATGCAATGATAAGGAGAGCAAAGCTGCTTCGACCTGTAAGCCATAAACGAGAGTAACGATTTTTAAATGCTGAGTGTCTCTTATTTTGTTTTTAAGTCGTTGGACGCCATGACTATGAAAGGTTTCGACTTTCCGACGAAGAATGGCTCCTCATAGATTCGTTAGAAAACGTCCTCAAGCTAAAATGTATTTAAAGAATCAATTGAAAAAATAATGCCATTAAATTAAGTCAATTTAAGGATTTTGATATCGCCACCAACCGTATATCCCAAGCGAAATATCCCACCGCGTCTTTAACTATGTACAAATGGCTTATGGACAAATTAGAAATGTCTTCAAAAGACCAGGTTTTCCCCATAAGAGACGTTTGCGCCAAGGCCTTGGATAAAATATCCGAATACTTCAAGTACTCTGATCAATCTGGTCTGTGGGTGGTCATGGGTATGCTGACGTACTCCTTGAAATAACTAGATTTCACTTAAATTAATTTTGTTTAGCTATGAACCCGACACTAAAACTGGAATGGATGAAAGATCATTTTAATAAAAGCATCTGTAGGAAAGTTAAAAATGCTGTTGTCACCGTTTTAACAACAACTTACGAAGATGACCAAACCCCAGACACTGCTAAAAATGCACTGCCCTCAACGTCGGATGATGCGGACATTTTAGCTCTGTATCCCAAAAAAGGGATGAAGTGGCAGAAAGGAGCTGAGATTTTTCAGTACTTGAGAGCTGACGTTGCACCCCCTCATGCTGATATCTTACAGTGGTGGAAGGTGAGACGTTTCATTTTGAAGTTAAATTGTGGTCTTAATGGTTCTGTTATAGATTCACGAGTCGGAGTATTAACAAGTGGCGATGATGGCCCGTGATTATCTCACAATCCCTGGTTCATCCGTGCCAGCCGAAAGAATTTTTTCAATGGGTAGTGACGTAGTTATAGCCAAAAGGCGTTTCCTAAAGCCCAAAACGATATCCGCCATATTATGCCTTAAAAATTGGTGGACACAATGAATATTTTATAGTATTTAAATAAAATAAATATACCTTGAATCGCTGGCGAATTTACTTTACAAAATAATACACAAGGGTGAAAGAGCCCATAGGCGATTTTACGCCTAAGCGTAGTAGACGCGCGCCTAGGGCCCCAGATTTTTAGGGACCAAATTTTTGCAACTCAAAAGGAGGGGCTTTAAAATATTACATTTTTTGAAAACGTAAATCTCCAGAGCCCCATAATGATTAGTAATTAGGGATCCCTAGTTGTCTTAGCGCGGCACTGGGTGAACTCATGCTGTCACATGTTTTTTTTATGTAATTTAAAAAAGGTTTATGGAGGGTTGTGTTTGCCGCGTGGGGTCCTAAGAAGGAATTCTATCATACTCTGAATTATGGCCCAACGAGTAGGTATAGCAACTATACTACAAACTAAAGCTCCTGTCATAAAGTTTGTGCACCCTGCGCTTTACTAAGTAAAAGAGCCTTTCTCTAAAAATGTTCATTAACTTATAATATTATTATAAAATCTGTAGCAGATAACTGGTATGATTATCGTATTTTTAAAATAAAAACTTCCCTGTTAAAATTTTCAGATAAGACTAACAGATTTTGTATGAGCAGATAAAATAAAGGGGGACGAAGTTTTTTTATCTGCTCTGTTATCTGTTTACAACAAGTGTAGAAGAACCAGATACTAGATATACCTTTTCAGATAGAAATTGGAACCACTAGACTTAAGTGCTTTAATCTTGACATTATTGCTCTTATCTTGACGTTAGTTTTGTTATCTTGAAGTTATTGCTGTTATCTTGACGTTCTTGCTGTTATCTTGACGTTCTGGCTTTTATCTTGACGTTATTGCTGTTATCTTGACGTTAGTGTTGTTATCTGGACGTTATTGCTGTTATCTTGACGTTCTTGCTGTTATCTTGAGGTTATTACTGTTATCTTGACGTTCTTACTGTTATGTTGACGTTATGGCTTTTATCTTGACGTTATTGCTGTTATCTGGACGTTATTGCTGTTATCTTGACGTTCTTGCTGTTATCTTAAAGATATTGCTGTTATCTTAAAGATATTGCTGTTATCTTAAAGATATTGCTGTTATCTTGAGGTTATTACTGTTATCTTGACGTTCTTACTGTTATGTTAACGTTATTACTGTTATCTTGACGTTATTGCTGTTCTCTTGACGTTATTGCTGTTCTCTTGACGTTATTGCTGTTATCTTGACGTTCTTGCGGTTATTTTGAAGTTCTTGCGGTTATTTTGAAGTTCTTGCTGTTATCTTGACGTTAGTGCTGTTATCTTGACGTTCTTGCTGTTATCCACGAAAATACAAAACATTTCTTGCTTCGTCTTAGAGCCCATTTATTTAAAGTATGTTCTTAAATATCCGGAATATTAAACCAAAAATTAATTACTACTTATTAGCATAAAAAAACAAACAAAAAGATATTTATCAAAAAAATTCCTTAACAATGATTACTATAACTTTAATCATTTTTCGGACATTTTCGTATTTATTACGTTCTAGTTCTACCGATTAAATTTTTTTGTTGAAAGAAGGTGAATATTTCCTTCATGAAATATGTAATTCCCAAATATAGTGATCTCAAATTCTCAAACGGTAATCAAGGTCACGAAAGAGATTTGAATATCCAGCGTATTGACAAATCATTTTCATTTCCCACCTCAGCGGTGGCTAGGAATTCAAGGGTCCACATTTATGGATCCCAAGAACCGAAACAGGTTTAGCGATCCTAAGAGATTTCGAAACGTCAGTTAATTGTCGTGTCAGTGCCACCTTGTGTTACTTTTGGAACTGATGTTAATTACACGTTCATTTTTTATTATTTATTTAGTATTTTCCAATGGTCTACAATGAATCGGGAGCTAACATTGGATCATATTTCGAAAATCTAACTGGGCCTATAGTAGACACAAAAAGGTTTAATTATAAAACCTTAACTTTCCGAAACATAAATGTATTTCATCATAAAAATAATAGCGACGTTAAAATATCTCGAACACCCACAGAGAACAATAAGGTCCTATTAATGACTAAATTTACTTGCAATACTTTGCGTTGAAGCTGACATTCTCTAAAAAATAAATGCCTAATAAATTGAGAATTTGCATTGTTGAAAATAATAATAAAAACATTTAAAATATATATTTTTGAATCAATTTGTTTTTAAATTGGACGCACTTTGATTTGGATTTGGATCCCCAAACCTGCTTCGGCAATTTATCAATTGAATCTGGCAAAGGTTTTTAAATTCTACATACGCGCTTTATCGTTGAAAGTCACCAGTTGAATAACTCTTACCCACAGAAATCCAATTTGCTTCCGTATCCGAAAACTCTTTGTATTCTTGCAATTTTTGTTGGGCTAAAACGCAAGCTTCTTTAATACAACCATCGTTGTCATCAATTGCCAATTGTAGCTTGTCTAAAAGCCAATTTTATATTGGCATTACCAATGAAATTGTTGGATATGAAACTGAAGAGATTTTCGTAGTTACGAGATTGAAGTGCTTGAAAAACAAATTTCATAACCTTTAATTTTAGGTTTAAGAATCAGCCTATAATATTCTTTATTGATTTAATCTATAAAAACGTATGTTTTAATAAGATACAGGGCGCCCCAAAGCTAAATGTTCGGAGGACCACAATTTTTACAAAATTATTTCCGTATTCATAACCTCCATTCAAATAAACTTATAATTACCGTTACGTCAAAAGATATTTACTTTTGAAACTAAAACAGTGAAATAAACGAAACCTCTTAACGTTTACAGCTCTCCCTAATTCACGAAAGTAGGCTTGTCGTCGGGTCGGGTCGAGTCGGGTTTGAAGTGATCCGAAACCAATCCTAAATTTGTCAGGTCGGTTTAGGTTGGACCCAACCCGACCACAAGCTCAAATAATGCAGACTGTTACTGATCGGGTCGGATTTTAAATAATCCGAACCCGACCCGACGTTCCCGGCGGCCAGCTTACTCGAAAGGGGTGAAACTAGAGACACCTTAAAAATCAACGCCATCCTTTTTTCACCTGAATTTTATCTGGTCCCCCTGTACCCGTTGTCAGAAAATATGTTAATAATAATATTTGTCTCAAAATTAAGATTTAAAACGTCGCTAACTAAATTCCTATACCCTGAAAATTTCAAAACACTATCATCTAAAATAGTTTGAAAAAATAACACCTGGTCAGAGCCATTTGGAACGCCATGTATAGTACCGAAATACCTACCTTTAATATAGTCACCAAACACGCGATATTTTCCCAGTCACTCTCTGTCAGGTCGTAATTTTGTAAATCATTTTCCGATGTCAAAAGAGCTTGTAGCGCCTGAAGTATGAAAGACAATGTTATTTTTAAAGCAGTGCATTGAAAACCGATTCGTTTAAGTGACATAACCACAATATTAAATAACGGTTATATCAGTTTTAAAAAACTGTTTAGAACGACGCATTTGTTGTATCATCAACACTCCTACAATTGTGTTGTTTTATTTATTAGTTATAAAATAGTGTACAAAAGCGCCGTTGGACCAAATGATACAGCGTACAATATATATGGGGAAACGTGTCCCGTAATTATTATAAACGAAGACATTTCCCCCAAAATTACTCCTTTATTCGAGTAGAGCGTATAAGCTGTATAAATGCCGTACACTTGCCTGCTTTAAACGAAGAGCTCTTTCGAGCATCAAGTACGTAGAGTTCCAACGGGTCTTTACGTCTAAAATCACGCTGACATCTCCTAACCCAAATGAATCGATCAACCGCCTAAAAGCCTCTTCTTTAACATTTGAATAGCGTATCTTTACAATCGCTGCCCTTATCTGTAAACAATAAAATTTGAACCTTCATACTCAGAGACAATTATTTTAAAAATCGTAATGATGAGATCAGCAGCTCCAAAAAAGCAGAGAAGAAATAATTCATACCCGTGTATGTACGATTCAGTATTTACGTTATAATCATGTCACGGTGTGATTATAGTATTTCAAAATGAAGCCGAGAATTGTAATATGAATAAAATTTTTAACATAGTTAAGTTGTATAAGAGGTTTAGTATTAAACGAGTACTTTGAACAAAAGTCACGTCAGCTTAACTCATAAGGGTTCAACAGCCTATTAAAGTACTTCACCTTAGCAACTGTGTTGCCAATGTCAGAGTCAGATTTTAGCACCTCAAAATCTTCCGGTCCGTATTCGCCTTTGGTTTAGATTTAAGGTGCTCCAGTATTGCCGTTACAGAAATATGAAGCACGTGTGCAAAGCAGCGAATTCGATTACGCGTTCTATATCGAAGACCTAAGATTTCACTTTTTTTGCTGAGCTCTTTCGAAAAAGTTTCATTATTGGAAGCATTATCTGTTGTGATTGCTAACACCTGCGAATGACCCAAAGCAATATACCGTATCATTTAGAAGTTAAACACAGAAACCTCGCGGAATTATTTAAAAATGTAACCTCGTATTCAGAATGCCACCTTTTTCCAGAGAACTTCAATGAAAATTCCGCCCGAAGCCAACCACCCCCTCAACCCCCTCTATAGTTACGCTAGTGATAAAACTTGAAAACGAAATATAAAATGTGCAAGGAAATTTACATTAAGTAGCCACTGTAGAATTAAAACGACTAAAGTTTTACACGCCCTATCTTGATGGGCACCTGCAGGAGGGCCAATAGGACAATTGTTCCCTTCGTGAGCTTTTCCCCGCTGCCCCCTTTCATCGAGGTTTGCCCCACCGTTATTTTTGGTAACAACGTACTAATTGAATTGTCGAACTTTATTTTGGGGGATACACCGCTGTAGGAGTGCACATGGAGCAGAGAGGGGGATGTCTATCCGGTGATTGAGAATTTCATTCTCAATCACCGGATAGACACAAAGAGCTTGGCTCCAGCCGTTCACCCGCGCCTATCCCGTTCCTCCCCCACCCGCGCCCCCATCTCAATCACCAGAATTTCTAATCACCAGAATTTCTATTCACCAGATTCTCCCGTTCACGGGTTGCTTTCCCCCAACCCCCATTGACTGGATACTTTATCTCTCGTTCACCAGCTCCTTTCCCCCATTGCTTTCACCCCTTCTAATCACCAGTTGCTTTCCCCCAACCCCCATTCACTGGATACTTTATCTCTCGTTCACCAGCTCCTTTCCCCCATTGCGTTCACCCCTTCTAATCACCAGTTGCTTTCCCCCATCCCCATTCTCCAGAATTTGTTTTCCTCGCGCAGATATCTGGAGATTAGATTTTTACCCGTTTGCTTATCGCTTCAGAACCCCTTAATTTCTAATCTCTAGGCAATAATAACAAGTTATTTTCAATTTAATTAATTTCCAATTTTATTTTACTTTTAATTACATGATTGCGTAAAACAGGTTCTAATATTAGACCGACATTATAAATAACGCGTTTAAATCGCATTTTATCAATATAAAAAAAATTAACTCGATCTTCGTAAGGAATATGTACAATTTCATTTAATGGGCTGAAACGAACTACCTTCTGCAAGTGCGGATTGTATAAATAATTTTAATAAAAGTTCTACCTCACCACGTCTGACCGGAATAGATATGAAATCGTCATCCTCCAGTGCCGCTGCCCTTGGTGGTGCCGGGATCTCCCATTCTTGCGAAAGGTACTTTTTTTCCGATGGTGAATTATCCCTCGACGGACAGTGTGGAAAGAATCTAGCATGTTCCCATTCTGGTACGTCTCCTGATTCCCATCCTTCTAATACGCCATGGCACTTGTAACATCGTACTTCATCGCCCCGCTGAATATAGTAGAATCCAGCCTTCGCTAGTTGTTCCTTAGTAACGTGGGGGTTTCTCCAGTGACGAAAAGTTTCAAGTCGATACGCTTCGATGTCCATACTGTAAACTGATAGTTTCTATAAGCTATTGTCAACATTCTTAAGCCTAATTGGTTAAGCCTAAATTTCAATAAATGTTTTTTCTATTTATTTTGGTTAGACTCTAAGACTATTTGACTAGAATCTAAGTCTATTTACTTCAATTTAAACAAGGCCTAATTTCCCTCTACAGTAAAATAATAAAGTCACTTACTTTTACGGAAATCCTTAAGCCTTTGCCAGTAAATAGAGTCGAGAAGGCGGGGAACGGAGCGCGAAAATCTACGTGTCTCTTCTCGATGAGGTCCAGGAACTAAAAGAACGCTGAGTCGTATATCTAGAGATCAAATAACACTCGAAACTTCAAGTAAATCCTGATTTCTCATTGGTTGAAACCAATTGATGTCACGGGAGAATGTAAAATGTAACCAAAAATAGAGGTTACTGCTCATCGGTTAGCGATAAAAAATTCGTCACGTGTTAAATTAGGCAGATTAGAATAGCTGAAAATACATTGCGCTTACTTCCCCCCCCCCTAATTTACTTCTGATACAACTTTGATAAAAATTAATCCTGTTTCGGGGAGAACCCCCAGGAGGAAATCTTAGAGACTATTAACTCGGTAGAATACACTATTTTAGCAATTGCAATTGCATATAATCCTTGTTATTGTAATGTTTGATATATACTGAAATGATTATTGTTGGATAGGAAAATAAAAGAATCGTGATAAAAGTTAATTTTTTTATTCCATATTAATAGGTATGGATAGTAGAATCATACTACTATGTATGGAGCTCCTATCATCCCAGTATAACTGATGTTCTACAAATTGTAGGAACATCCGATTTCCTGCTACATCTTCTCTCTCCTCAATCCTAACAGAACAATACATAAAATTTTAACTTTAGTACAGCATATATAATTCGTGAAATTTAATTTATTACCTTATTCTAAGCTCATATTTTATACTATCGTCATTTCGGCTCGTCCATAAAATTCTATTTATAATCTCTTCAATTCTACATGAAGAAAATTAAAATCTTTAATTTTTTTGTCCCAAAAGTTATTTAAATGTTAAAATAATATTTACCGCATTTTGATTTCTTTTTGCATCGGTCCAGATCAGAATAATTTGTTCTAATTGATTTACTCCCTTTTTATACCATTTTCCATCCCCACCATTTCCTAGCCCCTATATCCTATCTCCTTCTTTTCCGTGATGAAATCTAAGTTAGTGATTGAGTGTGGAATCTATTCAGTGTGGGTAAAGTCTGTAAATTTTTCCATTGGTTAAATAGTGTTCGTAGATAATTAATTTCGTGAGACTGGGAATTTCCACCATCTTCCTCTTAGCGTACGTCACGAGAAGATGGTTTAGGTTCGTGCAAAGTCTAACAAATTTACAGATAAGAGTCCGCATTGTAGTACGTTCTTGCATTGGACTGGTTGACTTAACGAAATTCTGGAAAAAAAGGGTAAGCGATTTTCAATAAAGAGTCTTTTTTTGTTACGTTTTTTTAAAGTATTTATTAAGAGTGAAAAAAGTTACATAGGAAAAATTGTTTACAATTGTTTTTCTCGCGTACATGAGTTTATATTATTAAATAAAATGGCAGAGTCAAATTTCAATCTTTTTTATCATTACAAGACCCAAAGCTAACTAAATCCCTGTTAAATTATCTAAGGCAATGTTTTTTTCACCAATCTTATTTTGCGTGTACTAAAGATATTTTGTTAATGACGGGTAGAAAACATATTTCAATGGTTCAAGACGGTAACAGATTTCAATGACTTTTAGAAAGTACTTTAAATAGAACGTACAGGAATAATGCAATAATATATTTCTACCAATGTTTTGTTTTCATGCTAGATTGCGTAAACCACCCACGTTGTCCTAACTAGTTTACCAATACTTTCTGATTCTATTTTAATTTTTTTGTTTTTGGATGGTTTATTTTATTCGAAAGTAAATGGTTTGGCACTCATAGAAGTGCGCGCATGTTTTCGAGAGAGGTCGGGTCATATCTCTAAAAGATACCAGATAGCGTGGGAATATATTGTTTTATCCTCTGGAACCGGATTTTTTCCAGTCAGTCACCATACCTCTCTCTCTAGCTAATGGATTCGCTAAATTCGATGTGATGATTTTTCTAGCATGATTTGCGAAAGATAAAAATATCTTGCTGTCGTTTTTTTCCCAATTTTTGGAAAACTTTTGGTAGTACGTTTTTGTACTCTGTCCTTTAGTTCTATGCAAAATATACATTACGCAATATTCGCCGCAAACGTTACTAGTTAGTCCTTGCAATCGTCTTTTGCTAAATGTCCACGTCTTACACATTGAATTTAAATATTTTCTGATTGTGGGTAAAAATGGGGGAAGCCCCATTGAATCAAAATAGAATCCCCGTTTTCGGCCATCGACGTAGACGCAAATCCAATGAGAACCTGTTTCGCCCCTTTTATCAAAATTAATGATAAGCGATTGCGGATATTTCACCATGGGTTTTAAATTATCTGAAGAAAACACGCCTAAAAAGTTCGGTGTTTTATACAGTGCCTGAGATAAGTCCACGTTTGTCGTAGTCATTTTAATAGTCTCGAATAATGTTCCTATTTTTATCTATCTGTAAACAAGATTGAAATTCAGCGTACACGATAACGACCGTAGAATCTTTTAAAGGGGTACCAAATCCTAAATCTAAACGTAGTTGCCCTCTCTTTACGGGGTTCCAAAACGTGACGTCACTGGCCGAATTGTCGGGGGTTAAATCAAAAGCATATAGGGCAAAGCCTAGAGGAAAGTGAGCCAGCGCAATGTGATTTCCCTCGTCTTGGTAGAGTATCCCAGATCCCGAGAATAGCGAATGATAGGCCAGCGTAAATTGTTTACTATTAAAATTAGGGGTCAACGCTTTCGAAGGGATTTGTTCGTTATCAACGTATAGAGCCAGATAATTTAGGTCGAAATTTTCAAAATTATAAGGATTAGACTTAACGGAGCCCTTATACGCTTTGTTGGTGGCTAAACCAATAATGACTCTGTTGGGCATCGGACCTAAGAATATATTGTCAAAACTATCGTTCTGAATAGAACTAGCTAATGTTTTAACTTTAATTTCAGTACGAGTAAAGGGATATTTGGCATTGCTACGTAATAATCCTTGCTGATGGGCTAATAAAATTTTAGGCATAATTTTAACTTTACGTACAATTAGAGCAGCGTCTATAAATTCGACTTTATACGCGTCGACAGTGTCGCTAAAAAGGGTAAAATTATCGCTATTTCTAGTGAGTGAAACCTTAAGTTGTACGCCATTAATTAAATATTTGTTGAAATTAAAAATGTCACAAAAAATGTTCCCGTAAAGTTCAATTTCTTTTGATTCAGCAGCTAGAACCTGACGTTTTATGAATCCGGCGTTTGTTATCAGATCCATACTTCCAGCCGTGTCATCGTACCATCCAGATGTCGCAAGGTGAGTGTTTTTTGCATCGTACCCAAAGTTGAGCAAGGTTTCGATATAGGCCCTATAGGGGTAATTTGAGGCCGATGGTGAAACCGTCGTATCATTGAGTTTCACTTCGCATTGTTTGAATAGCGAATGCAGAGAATTGTTCACGAGCGAAACGTTAGACCCAGCATCCAAGTTGTCACCGTTGGTTTTGACGATTTTTACTTTACAATATATCATTGTCATTGCCAAATCTGTGTAAGAGTCTCCCGTACCCGGTACCACGAATTCGATGATAGAACTGCTGTCGATAGATGAAATTGGCTTACACCATACCGTTTGACCTTTTTCAACGCTGAGTTGAGTTGGTAGTTCGTTGAAAATATTTAATTCGCTTTTAAGTACTTCCATTTTTTTAGAGAGCAAAAATATCGCGAACCGTACGCGTGAACTTGCGGCGTTTAACTGAACTCTTTTTCTTTTTCTTCAATGGTTTCTTAGTAGTTTTTCTTCTCTTGCGACGACCCGAACCTTCTTGCGCTGCCATTTCGTCCACAGTTTCTGTCATTCGTTTATTGGCTGACGTTTTTAAGTCCTGACCTTGCAAGACGTCTCCGAGTACTTTCTTTCCTGTAGAAAGAGCCCTTTTTCCCACGTATTTGGCAGACTGTTTTAGGAATGGGAATACAAACCTAGCTAGCCCTGAAAAAAAGCTACCAATTCCGTGTCCTTTTTGTCCCGCAAACCCAGAGAAATAAGGTAAATCTACTCCTCCCCCCGCCTGATTTAAATAATATTGCATGTAGGGACAATTTCTATCAACGTACTGATAAGCCATTCTTTTTTTTTTTACTGAGCTCGTCGTAAATGTACTTTACACGTGACTGAACCAAACTGAAATGGCACGAATTCACCTAAACTAGTTCTTATATTAATGTCGATACAGTCAAAATAATTTCTACTCAGTTTAAGGTAATGCGGAGAATCGAAAGTTTTTGAAACGGTTGATCCATTGGGGGCGTTTTGGTCTACAACAATTGTTCGCAAAAGGGGGGCTAATGTATCCCCAACCATTTCATTTCCTACCAAATCGGAATACACGAACATAAGATCGGGGATGAATAAGTTTAATTGCATAGGGGAATCTGATCTGAATGCTACCTTAGGTGAAATATCAGTAACATTATCTCTAAATCCTAAAATTTTCCTCAACTTTGGCGTTAACTCGAGTTGATAATAATGTTTACTATAGGAAGTGTATTGTACGTGTCCACTTTCTAAACTATATTCAAATTTTCCTAATGAATCATTATCGAACTCTGAATTAGCGCTTTCCTTTAAATCAAGGTTCAAACTTTTAATACTTTCATTAAGTACTGTCAAAAGTTCATGAGGATTTTTGTAGTAGCCCTGAGGTATCTCGCGGAAGTCGTAGGTATATTTGTAATCTACTATGTGGGCTGGAGGTTTCGATAGTAATTCCTTAATTTCTATTCCACATCCCATTGGCTCGCTTACGTTATAAAAAGATAAAGGATAAATAATTTCTACCAGAGCAATTTCCCAATCTCCGCGTAAACTAATGGGTTTGGCCAACGTTGTAGAATACGAGGCTAGAGTATTTTCTGAATTATTCTTATTCTTATCTCTAGTATTACTAGGAAGAGTTATGTAAATCCCAGACGTCATCTTGATTAACCCAACTATTAAACGATGGAGGATATCCTAGCCAACTAACGTACAATTGTTTTACTCCGTTTTTAGTTCTCTGACGTAAAATCTTGTTTAACTTGAACGAACGAGGCGCACTGACCTTTTGAAGCTCTCGAAAATAGAACGTTCCTTTTATATCGGTTTCTGCCAAGTCTTTTATTTTATAAACGGGGGGATGTCTTTTAACTATAGCTACGATTTTAAATATTTCTTCGGTATAATTAGCTTCGAAACCCTTTTGAAATATCATTTTAGTTGTATTTATTCTAACCAAATCCCCTACTTGGAATTGCGGTTTCATTTTCAGTTTCTCGGCATAATATTTAGAGTAGATATTATTGTACACACGTAATACGTTATTTTCCGAAACGTCATTAGGGGCCATTTTAATTGAGCTATGATAAGAGGAATTGTACGCTTCGACCAAGTCCTGTAAGACTTCCAAATATCTATTTGTGGAGTGATGGGTAAAATATCTATACATTTTTGTTTTTAACGTTCTATTAAACCTTTCTACGATAGAGGCTTTTATTTCGTCATTTTCGGTACTAAAAAATTTAACTTTATTCTTTTTGAAATATCCTTGTACTTCTTTATTCCTAAATTCCGTGCCCTTGTCCGATTGAAATTTATATGGAATTCCGTCTTTAAAAACAATTTTTATATTTTTCAAAACCTCTTTCCCCGATTTAGTTTTAAGAGGTAACCCCCACGCTTTTCTACTAAAACAGTCTATAATTGTTAAAATGTATTTGTATCCGTCATTATCTGCCTCTAACGAGCGCATATCGTTAATATCAGCCTGGTATTGTTCCCTTATATTACTAATTACTATTTTATTTCGTTGAAACTTTTTATATTTCGGCCTATGCATCGTAAAAGCGTCGATTCCTCTTAACCATTTTTCTACAGTTTCCCTACTTAAGCCGTGAGACTTTACGGACTGGAATAACCTTTCAGCGCCTCCGAAAGAAGCCGGATGCTTCGGGTTAAAATATATTTTTTCTAAAATAGCTTCGCCCATACTTTAGACTTTTGCGCGCGACTCCTTGTTTGTTTATAAGAGTGAAGAGAAGAGTCAGACGTGGAGGAGTGATCTCGGTCGAGGCTACGAGGGGGACGGGGCTTATCTCTCCTGCGCGCACGCCCACTTTGAGGAACCGGATACTCGCGCTTAACGGGAGAACGTCGTTGTCGGGTTCTCGGAGCTAGCGGGGAGGGAAAGCCTTGGATTGCCGGTGAAGAGTTAAATTGGGTTAAATTGGAAATAAACGCGAAATATCCGATAGGTTTTGGGTGGGTTTTAGGATTTAAATACGCTTTGGTAATTTCGCTAATATTGGAACCTTTAATAGGTCGACCGTTTATTACGAGCTCCCCGTTTTCATCCCACCGTATTCTTTCGGGTACAGTTTCCAACTGATCCACCATGCTTTGCGCTTTTTGGTAATATATCAAAGGCAAATCGTCTATCCAGTCCCTACTTAGCGAGTCGAATGCGGGGGCAATTTCGATTTCTTTAGGAGCCGATGCTTGCTTACGTAGATTTCCGTGTGTCATTAAAGCTTGTTCGTATAAAATCCATTTCGAGGCGTCGTCTAAATCTTTCATATTTAATATTTGGTCCATCTTAACGTCTAATTCAGAGACTGTCAGAGCGAGGGGGTGCGGGAACGGGTCTGGCTTTAAAACGCCGCTAGGGACGAGAATCATTTTTCTGGCGTGTTTCATTGTTTACTACCAAATATAGAACCAAGAAGGGTTGAAACGACGGGTAGAAGAAACGAGAAAAATCCGCCCCCAGACTGAACTAACAATTTCTTTTTACTTTTCCAAGCTACCCGCTTACTAGCTAGTTTTCGAAGGGTATTTTTATGACGAGATAACCTGGTTTTTTGGGTATTTGATAGTTTTACGTTACCAATTAAAGTGTTATGAATACATTCACTGATAGCGTCTATGAGGGATTTGTCGGCTTTAGCTAAAATGGCTTTTCTTTGAACGGGTTTGCAACGACCGAGATATCGGAGAGCGTCTCTCTCGATACGTACTCTACGAGACATGATTCATAACTGATTGAAGTTACGAAATGTAAGTTCTATTTATTTATTTAGGGAGATAACCGTAGCACGTTTCTCCCGGTAAAATATTAGTCAAGACTCTTTGATCTTCGGGACAAGTTTGAGTTAAATTGAATACTAGGTAACCGTGAGGTCTCGAAGTCGCGTCTTCGTAAGCGTCAACTACAAAACGCCACTTATCAGGGAACATTTGTCTAGCGAGATAAGCCACTTGCTGACGGTCTCGGGGACTTTTCAATAAAATTATGTAATGCGAATTCAGGGATATGGATCTGCTATCTTTTGATTGATGGAATAAGTTCTGTGTAATAAAAATAACGCTTAGAGAACGGTGATGGGTGCCTTTCACGAATAAATCACCAATTTGACCTTTACTCTCGCTCATCTGGTCGTCGATAACTAATAATATAGGATCTTTTCCGTCATAATCAGATAAAACAGGCAATCCTTCTTTAAAAACTACCCTGTGCTTCATTTTATCGTATAGAGCTTGCCATTCTCCGTAATACCAATGTATTTCTTTGAAACCCGGAACAAACATTTCCTCTTCGTGATTAATTATAGATTCAATTAAATAGCTTTTGCCACTCTGACTCGGGCCTGCCGTTACGCAATTAAACGGATGAATAAATTGCATGGTTATCTCCCTTCGAGTACTAGCGTACAAATGAAAATGTAAATTAAAATTCGGTTAAATTTATGGGGCTCTTCAGCGGAGGAAAAATATAATCGAATAACCTATTGCGTCCCTTACCCCGTATAGGTTTGATATTCACATTAGAGTCGCAAGACTATATTTACTTTAGAGTCGTAAGACTGAAACCTATATTCACTTTAGAGTGGTGAGACTAATTTTAAACGAGAATTAGCGATTGGAGGGTTCTACGTCCCCGTCCTCAGTACCAATTAGATTCGCTTTATAGCCGTAGGGTACCGTAGTGAAGTCGTCCAGTAACCGTACCTTGTCTACGACGGGTCTATAGATTTTAGTACGGTCGACGGAAACGACCGTATGATCGGGTAGACGCAAAATCTGCCTCGGCTGGGGTACGGTTACTGGCTCGTTCGTTTCTCCGTCAACACCTATTAATCTTTTAAGCGTGTCCATATTAACCAAATCTTTAATGCCTTGATTTATACGGAACCCTTTGACTTTCATTTCGTAGGATACTTTACCGGTCGTAGGGTTCAGTACTTTAAAGGCGTAATTTTTTGCGCCACCTGTTGCCAATTCTTGGATGTACGAGCCTTTTCCGTACTTTGCCAACTCATCGGTCATGTCTCCGAGATAGTTGCCCGTATAAATCTCTATTCCATCTCGTTCTTTTAGATAAATGCAACTATCCGTATCATAATAATACGTAAGCTGGCCTAATCTCCTTAAATAAGAGTATAACTTGATCCTAGCCATTGCGGTCGTATAGGCAGCAATTACTACGTTCGTGTTTGGGTAAACAAGATCAATATCTTTCAAAAACGCCCACTTGATCACGCAATGCGTTTGACTTAAGGGAATAACCGATTTAACTTCTATGTCTGGGTCTAAGAATAAATCGAAAAACTTTTTGGGATCGCTAATAATAGCCGATTGGTCTTTGCGAGGGTTTAAACCAAAACGACCCCAAAAAGAGTTAAGACAAAGCTTCGCGATGGTACGAAGTCCAGGGTTCTTTTTAATATTGGTAGGATCAAGTTTTACTCCTTCCTTTTCGTAATATTCGTCAACGTATTTCTTAATCTCTTCATCGGTCTCTATTCCCGTGGGTAAGCCGCTGGATTCCTGTTTGAGTTTAAGAAACGCGTTGACGTACTCTGAGAAAAGACCGCCCTCTTTCGATATCGGGTCGTATTTTACTACCTCGTATTCCCAAATTTCGTGAATAGAAATGACCTTGTAACCCATTTCGATTGCCAACTGTACCTCATCTGCAACCCAAGTACCAGTTATTTGTCGTTCTGAGTCTTCGTGGGGACAATCCTGCTGGTTTCGAGACTCACTACATTTTTGGCAGTTGGCAAACACTAGTTTCGATCCTATTCTTTGGGGTAAAACGGGATGGTAGAGAGATTGAGGCGGTAACATTGTGGCTTTTATTAATCCGTTTACGGTAGAAATGTCCGGGAAAGGAGCTTTTACATGTATTTTAGGGTGTCCCACTGGTAACTTGCAATACTTGTTACACCACGGATAGAGTGAACAAATATCAATGTATTTAATTTCCTCCCCCTCTTTACACTTGTGATGTAATTTCAAGGCTGACGTACGTCCTCCGAAAAAGGCTTCGCGGGGGCGGATTGGTTCTTTAATTTTAAATTTTAAATTTTCGGTAGAAAGATATGCGTCGATGACGGAGTTAGTACTCCGCTCAGCTTTGAAGGTACATTCCCATTTTTCATGGACAGTGTATCCCAATTGTTTCAAGCGGTTAGTGGTAGCAATGGTTGACGCGTATCGCGAATTATGGGTCTGAGTGTGGTCGCCGTATAACGCTAAGTTTCTATTGATAGGAAAACACGTTTTACACCCGTGATAATAACAACCGTGATATTGAAAGACTTCGTTATCGAGAAGTCCGTCCACGTTAATGTTAAGAATTCTAGGTTCAAATCCATTAAAAGCAGACTGAATTTCCTTCCCTCGTAAGTGAGACATCCATTCAAGCCATTCGATCGCTCCAAAACTCTGGTTGCAGTTCATACGATAGCCGAAAGGGGGCACTACACCAATCGTATCGGGCTGTAAAAAGTGTTTCCTAAAGATAAAACTGCATACTCCCGCAATCGTTATCGCAGTTAAGAACGGGTCTATTTTGAATTTATCCATGAAAATAGAACGATATGATAAACAGCCTTGCAAAAGAATGTTTACGTCCTGGCGACAGTACCGGATTAAATCTCTTTTATAATCAAAATAATTAAAGTTGGGGTCCGAATTTCCGCAAGCTTCGGACCGGGAATCGTTATACCACTGGATAAATTCATCGTAGGCCTTACCGCTTAAACGATTAGGGTCGTACGCCTCCATCGGAGGCATGTCATTATGTAGTACGTAATTGGTTTCGTTCGAACGGGCTGGATCAAATTCATGGTCTACGGTATTAAACAGTAAATGCGGGAAATGTCCCTTATTTAAATTATTATCTAAACCAAATGTGGAAACGAATTGAGAAAGGGCAAAGGGCATAAAATTTAAGGAATCTAAGAATTTTAATTTTTTATACTGTACATTCATGAATTTGGTCCCGTCTGTCAAGACTTTAGGGGTCCACTTTAAATCGACCATTTTACGTACTATAAATTGCGCGTCGTAACCTTTAGCGTTATGGGCAATACATATTATCTTATCAGCCACTCTGTTAAGCGTACGAAGATACTCTAGAAAGTCGCCGACGGGGTCTTTTGAGAGAAATATTTTCTCCCGAGGACCACTACCGCATTTAGCGCATGCGTACTGACTATCTTTTTCTTCGAAACAGAATTTACACGCTTTTTGCGAGACGCATAAAATTGGTTCGTGAATCAAAGCATTGGCGTCAGTACGATTTGTTTGTTTACATTCCAAGTCATAAAAAACAAAGACTTCCGTTTTTGGAGTACTTCTCTTGGTCAGTGGTGATTGTTCATTATCGGAGTCGTGGACCCGTTTATTATTGCTATTTATTCGAGAACGAGTAGTTTTATCGGCAGAATCTTTACGGACGGTCTTTAAAGGTTGCATGTAACATAGATGATCTGCGGGGTTAAACTCACTACACGAAAGACAATAGGTCTCTCCACAAACGTGTACTGCCTTACGCTTAAACATACTGATAAATTTTCCGCAAAGATTACAAACGTAAATTTTATTACATAAGGGCTCGGGTCCTGATAAATGGTAATCGTAACAATTTTGATTAGGGAAAACTCTTAAACATGTTTGGCAAGTTATTTTATCTACGTCCTTCCTGCAATCTTGTTTTCTACAACAAGCGTGACAGAAAAGAATGCATTTATGCTCACTGAGATTATTAAAACCTACTAAACATTTTTCGCAAAAGTAATTAAACGCGAAAAGGGGTTTGGGGTTAGTAATTACGTTGAAATGTGTGTCAATATTTAGAAGATAAAGACGTTTGCGGAGAGGCCCTTCTAGTTCCCTCTCTTCTTTGCAGGGTTGGCAAAAATGATGTTTTTTTCATAAAAAACAAAAAAACAGTTTTTTATGATTAAAACATGTTTTTTTTGTTTAAAATGAGTTTTTTATTACAACAAAAAAAAACAATGTTTAAAACAGGTTTTAAACCTTTTTTTAGTGGTAGTGATTATGTCTAGCCCTACAAACTACAATCTCGAGATAATCACAAATAACGAGACAAGGCCGGCTTGTACTTTCTTTCACGTGTGCTGCTGCAACACTAAACTAGCTGTTGTGTTCTTGATAATTATAGTTATTTAGGAAGATTTATATATTAAATTCAATTTTTTTTTCGAGCTAGAGGCAATAACTAAAGACATGACTCCTGCACATTTCTTAGGAAATATGCTAGACCCAAGGTTCAACGGAAATCAACTGGATGAGGACCAACGTGACTTAGCAATGCAGTACATAGCATCATATCACCCCTCGATAATGCCTGATGTAATAAAATATCAAGCAAAAATGTCGCCTTTTAAAGACTATTTGTTTTCAGACGTTGTACTCAAAAGTGAAATAAAACTTAGTTCTAGCTCAAGTTTGGCAGAGCAAACTATAGAAGTTGTTAATCAACTTCATACTGCTGTAGCTTCCTCAGCCGGAATAGAAAGAGTATTTTCAGCTTTTGGTCTGGTTCATTCTAAAATACAAAACCGACTGGGAACTGAAAAAGCCGCTAAGTTGGTTAAAAACACTGAATCAAAAACCTTTTCGTGTAAATCGTGTAACTAATGTTTAACTTTTGAATAAATGAAGTAATTTTTAAAAATGTAAATGTTTTTTTATAAAAAAAACCAAAATTAACATTATATGTAGCTTAAGGAAAAAAACATGTTTAAAACATTTTGTTTAAAACGATTAAAACAAATTGAAAAAAAAACTTGGACCGGTGTTTTAAACATGTTTAAAACATTTGTTTTAAACATTTTGTTTAAAACTTGCCAACCCTGCTTCTTTGACGTCGCCGAAAATAACTAAGGGTACGGGATCGCGTAATCGAAAAACGATAATACTGTATTCGGGCAAGATTTCTTGGAACCGAGTTAAAGCGTCCGGACCCGCGCATTCTTCGTCTGTTAATGCAGAATAAGCCAAAAGGGTCCTAGCTTCGCGGGTCTGTAATAGCATTTCAATATTTTTTCCTCTACACTGTCTTATAGTAGTATATTTTCTTTTAAGTTCTCCATCATTTTTATTTTCCATGTATTCTCTATGAGCTATGGCTACTACAAGAGCGCGTGCTAAACAAATTTTATCCTGGTTATTTATCGTTATCGTGCAATGTTTATAAAAAGAAAACTCTTTTTCAAGGGAAATCCCTAACCCAACTGATCTAATTCCTCCTTGCGGTAATCTGACTCGATTAAACGTAACCGTAACTATTCCTTCAAAAAAACTACCATCGTTCTCGGATCTATAGCTTTTTTCATCGATATACGTCATCAACCATTGCAAGTCTAATTGGTCCCGACGCCGGAAACTGACGTTAATTTGAAAACCGGGGTTAGTGACGTTCACGAATGAAACCGAAACCATATCTGAAGGCAAACAGTCCTCTAATAGGGTTTCCATCAATATATAAATACCATTTTCTATATTATTTTCTAACCGGACATTTAAAGTCCGTCCCATTAGTCCAAAATTTGGGAAATTTTGGATATTATTATTCAATATTTTAACAGAACCTGGTAAATTAGGAAAGGACGGAGGCGTTATTGGAACGTCAACCAACCCACCTCCAACTTGAGGAGGAGGAGGAGGAGACGAAGTGGGGGCAGCCAAATTTGCGTTCTCGGGGTTCGCGTTTTTCTCAGCAGTCTGAGACGATGGAGGTGAATACTGCGGAGCTCGTGAGGGGCCTGCGACCGCTATAGGGTCATTATTACGCTGAGGGGAAATATTATGAGGTGGCCTACTACTACTAGCCGTACGAGCAGCTAACAACGCTTTAGCTTCCTCGAACATTTCGGCTGCCCTTGCGGCTGCGGCTGCAAGTTCCTCCGCGTCCCGTCGGGCAACTTGTACGTTCTCAGCTAAGCGCTGAATGCTGTCCGTACTGAGGGACGACATGATAAAATTATCTTCCAAAGATAAAGAGTGGCATGTGTCATCTGATTCTAGAAAGGGTGAGGGAGCATCCATAGGCGTATACGAGGGCGAAAAACGTACTTCGTCATGTGGAATAGAACTAGGTCTTAAAAGGGGTGAAGGTAAATTATCGATAGGGGGCGAACAGATTTGATGGGTTAGTTGATATTCTCTAAGATAATCTCGTACCATTGTCATTTCTTTTAAACGTTCCAATTGCGAATCAGTTACTGTAGTTAAGGAAAGGGTAGGGTCTTGGGTATCAGTTAAATCTATTATTTCCATTTCTGGAGAATCGGGTAAAGTTACTATGGGTACTTCCGGGAGCTCGTTATCAGTTATATCAATCAATTCAGGGGAGTCGATTATAATCATTTCCGGGGTATCAACTAAATTAATTTCTGGGTATTGTACACCTTTCATTTTAATGCCGATTTACTTAAACCTTATTCAAAAAATTACGATAAAAAAAATCAAAATAAACTTACGTAGAGAGAGAGAGAGAGCGCGCTTCAAAAATCCTGGTACTAGACGCACAAAGAACAACAATAGAGTGACGTTCCCCCGGTTCAGGCGCCCCCCTTATATAGGGCCTAGGGGAAGATAGTAAGCTTATCTCTTATTCCCAAAGAACTTGTTCAGTTCTCGAGAATATATTAGGGTTATGCTAAAATTTATACTTATTTTCGCAAAATATTCCATTTAACTTCATTTCCGATATGGACACTGAAGTACAAACATCTGCCATAATCACCGTCCTGAAACAACCTTCTAAAATTATAGCCGTAGTGATTATTTTAATTACAATTTTCTTATTTGAGTTCATTTTGTGGTATTTTGAAAACGTTTCTACCGTAAAATTGTAACTTTTTTCACTGTAGCTCACAAAATGGTATTAAAAGTATACTAATTTTATGTTAATTTCTATTAATTGTATTGTTTTCTAGGATATGATTGCATCACAAGCTCTCGAAAGGAAACTACAATGGGTTTTTTTTCTTCTTCCAAGTGGATTAATATGTGACGTCAATGGGGATAATTAGAGGCAGTTTCGAGCACGGGACGGTTTAATTTCGAGTGTCTAGAACTGTTATCTCAGAGAGAGAGAGCCGATAGAATTTGAGGGTTATTTGAAGTTTAGATCACGTGATGAATTAATCTCAACAAGATAGGAACTGATTAATCTCCCATGCGTCATTTCTCTCTGAGACGCTGAACTGAAAAGAAGTGCATCCGCTTTGCTCTCGTCATCTACCGTAAACATGGAAAAACGATCTATTGGTAAGCATTATTTTATTAATACTATTACTATTTCAATGGACAAAGGCTTAACATTTTCATTTTCTATAGCCGAGACGCATACCGTATCCAAACGCAGGGGCCAAGAAAGACGTATCAACATAAAAATCACGTTAGGAGGATCAGTCTACATTTCTTTTGGTTTCGACGGATCAAAATTACAAGTTCTCTTCTTCAAAAAATCGAACGAAAATATTCTGTTCCTGACCTCCGAAGCTTTCACCAATCTACTCTCTCTTTGGGGAGAGCTTTTCGCCGCTACGCAAACCGGAGCATCGTCTCTAACCCACAACATCATCGACTATCACGACAACAACGTATCCGTCGTCGCCACTACCAACAACATCAAATTGAACTCTGCCTACGGTCATGTTCTGGATCTGGGAGCTCGCGAAATCGGTGAGTTCCAAAAAAAAATTGATTTTATTCGGTTTCAAATAAATCTTTTAAACGAACATAAAAATGTTATCGAATGCATGTACTTAGCTATTGTTAAAAACCTTAAAAAAATTCACGAATTATTATATGGAAAACCTTTCGAGGGTTTATTTTTGTACCCAGATCAATTTAATTCGTACCATCAAGTAAAATCTTATTTTGGCTGTTTTAAATCACCCTCGGAAGTACTACAAGATTTTACTAATTTACTCGTAGATAATCAATTAACCTGTAAACTTAGCTACTTTAATTTGTTTTCATTGTGTAATGCACAAGATAACCATCTAATGGAATATCTGATAGTACCTACTAACATGTAAACAAAGTTCTAAAATAAAATAAAAAATTAATTAAATTGAAAATAACTTGTTATTATTGCCTAGAGATTAGAAATTAAGGAGTTCTGAAGCGATAAGCAAACGGGTAAAAATCTAATCTCCAGATATCTGCGCGAGGAAAACTAATTTTGGAGAATGGGGATGGGGGAAAGCAACTGGTGATTAGAAGGGGTGAACGCAATGGGGGAAAGGAGCTGGTGAACGAGAGATAAAGTATCCAGTGAATGGGGGTTGGGGGAAAGCAACCCGTGAACGGGAGAATCTGGTGAATAGAAATTCTGGTGATTAGAAATTCTGGTGATTAGAAATTCTGGTGATTAGAAATTCTGGTGATTGAGATGGGGGCGCGGGTGGGGGAGGAACGGGATAGGCGCGGGTGAACGGCTGGAGCCAAGCTCTTTGTGTCTATCCGGTGATTGAGAATGAAATTCTCAATCACCGGATAGACATCCCCCTCTCTTGGAGCAATTACTTATCACTTATAAAAGATTTTATCCCGTCTTAATTTTAACTCAAAGCTTGTTTATTTATCAGACAGTTTTCTGTGACCGCCGCGCGAGCTAGCTCTCCCACTCCCCCCGCGTGGAATGATGCCTGCGGGCGCGCGTGGCTATCTGCTGTCTATCAGTTTAAGAAAACTAACTTAAAACAACGCGTAGAATGTTTGTACACAGTCTATTTAGGATACAAGTTTACTATAAATAGCATAAAATACCTTGGTTATTTTTCTTTCTTTTACTAAATCGAAGAATTTTTCACATATATTGACTCCCGTGTGCCTTGTGGGAAAATGCACAAACCCAACGAGAATGTTTCTTTATTTCCATTGCTCAGATATCCAATGAGCAGTTACGCCTATAAAAGGAAATCGATTGGGCGATGTCCAGTCATCCAATGTAAACGATATTTGACTGGAAATGCCCTACACAAAATATATTAAATAATCAACAAAACCTCAATTAGTAGCTGAAAATTCTCAGTGTATTTATTTTACAAGTTATAATGTCAGGTAAGAATGGTCGTTAATGGTGTTGCGTTTTCAAACCCCTTTAAAAGTAATATAAGTCTGACAATGAATATATTTTTTCAAAGTATTGGATCTTCGAAATAAAACATTGATCTTTGTCAGATATTCGTCTAATATGTGTATTTATTATAAACCAATAATTACAAGGCCTGGCTTCTATACAAGCGTAAGCCCGTCGTAGAAGTCATATCTAAGATGCCAACAAAGACGAATGATACTTCTATGATTTAAACGACACACTCGAATGACAAGGATAATATTAAAAATAGTAAAAGTTATAAATACATAGATTTTGAATCAGGGTTATTAGGACCCTAGAGTTCAAGTGACTGTCTTATATATGATAGTATGCGAATAATTGGCCTTAACGAACTTATTTCTGCTATTTAGGGGACCTACTGATATGTTCCTGTACAATTTCAGTAAGTGAGTAGGTAATTTGCAAAACGTTTCGCACATTGTTTTGCAAAAGATCCTCTACCCCTTTTCCCCTCTCCATTTACCCCCCCCCCCCGCCGAAACGACAATTTTGGTATGCACCAGTTTAAGGTATTTTAAAAATTAATGCATTTCTTACCTCGAACAGATTAGAAACTTTATCTCTTTCCATTGCGTGCAACTTAAGTATTTCCGTCTTTATGGTTTTAGCATTGAGCTTTAAACTTGTTGCAACACCAGTATTTTGCGGATTAATGGAACAAAGAAGATTTTGAAAAAGAGGGTCTTCAGCTACATCGAATGGTTTATCTTTTAAGATAATCCATCGATATAATTCCAGTTTGGCATTATCCAATGCCATGGGATCCGGCTAATAAAATAATGTATAGCGGAATTATACTAATGAATGATTATCAGAATTACCCCAAAAAAATACTAAAAGGAAGATTTTTGTCTACCCCTTAAATTTCAAAATTTAATTATAACTTATACTAAATGGAGTGAAAAATAACTACTCACACTACGAATCAGTAACGTAGTCAGCATTTGGTTTCGGGAAGTACACACAATAGTTCTTTTTATTAAGTAACGTGGCCTTCTTGTTTAAATGTTGCTCTTACGTCACAGTCTTTACTTTTCCTAGGCTTCGAGCGCCCGCTACAGTCGCGAGGAATATAGCTTTTACTAGCGCGCGTGCAAATTGCTCGTGCAAATAATACACTAATAAACCTGGTCCTTGTGACGTAAGAGCAACATTTTAACAAGTTGGACAAGACCACTTTTTCTTTTATAAAATCAACTATTGAATAAATATATTATACATAAACCATACGTATCGGGGGGCACGTGCCCACTGTGTCCCCTTGGCTACGCCACTGCGTCTTATTCGCCGTTTTCCAATTACATACAATAGCAGTGGATAAATTATTACCACCCAGGTTTCTAGGTGTAGTGCCCAGCGGGTAATAAAGAACTTACCGCTGATAAATTAGGAGTGACCAGATACTGAGGATGCTTTTTTTCAATGTGATATTTTAGGTTTCCGGTACTTATAGCCGAGTTAGACCGTTGTGAATATGACGCGCTTTCATAAATAAAATTCAGATTAACTCAATATCTCAAAACGTCTAAGGATGTTCGATTTACTTACTCCTCACAGTAACGACACTTGGCCACTTTCAAATTACGACTTCCATCATCGGACTCTTTATAAACTATATTGTAATGTTGCCAAACGTCACTTCTAGGCACAAACCGTTTCTCCGTCCTCGAACTGCCTTCACCGTCTCCCATAATTACTTTGTTACGCGGAATTACCAACAACCACGATTTATATGTTCTCCGGAAAAGCCATGTTTGCCCACGTTAACCATTCAGATAACGAATAATTATATAATATGTAGATAAAACACAACGTTTAACTCATCAAAAAATATTTTCGAATAAAAAAAACATTATGAAAACGAATAAGTTATACTATTGAGTTCTTTATCTTAAAAATATGTCTACTTTATTTATTGGATAATTTGTTTAATTAACAAATTTATTTATAAACAAGCTGGTTGATATCTAATCATTACTAATGTTATATAGATTTTTATCTGTCAATAAATGGACTTTGATTTTTCGCAACTGTGAGAATACATTGTCTAAAATATTCATATATAAGAGGGGTGGAAATGTAAACGGATGAAGTTATACGTTTCGCTCTAGATTTCGATTGTCTTTATTCGCGGATAAGAAAGGTCTATTTTATCCAAATTGATAAAATATCATTCAAGGTGAATAGACTTTATCCAATAGACAAAAGTTATACGAATTCCGAGCTCTAGGTGCGATCTACCAGCCTCCCGCTGTACCTAACGTTTCATTCGGTAACCCGCCGCTCGCCTCGCCAAGTGTTTTTTCGCCTCCCCAAACGCCAAATCAGCTCCATCAACTATTCGCCGCGCCGCAACAGGTGCAAAGAGCCGTACAGCAATCGTGACGTCACGAAACATTCCATTCAAGCCTGACTTTGCGAGTACTCCAGGCTACCAAAAGGGGAAATGGAGGAACGGCGCTAGCAACGTTTTCACTTCGCCCGCTCGAGCTGAGCTACGTAAATCTCGAAGCGAAACGAGTCTCGATGAATATAGCACGCCAACTTTCAAAGACAGCAGCTATAAGCCTTCGGAATCCACCCTTCGTAATACGACCGAACCTGTTTCCTTGCCTTTCGTAGGACCGCTCTTGACAAGAAAGGAATTGCCAACCCGCCAAGGTCGCAAAGAAAGACGCCGGGCGTATTCTAAAGATCGTGAAATTAATGATTGGGAAATTAATGAATGGGAAAATTAATGTTTTTTGTAAAACCATGTTTATTAAACACTATTGATTACAAAATCTGTTTTCGTGATTAAATAAATGCACACACAATGCCAATAGCGAAATTACTTCGATCATATATATTTAATTATTATACATTTTTAAAATTTTCTTAAAGCTTAATCCAGCAGACCTATTTAACAGAAACGAAGCAACGTGCAAACCTCAAGTTTCTTGGTTCATATCTTGAATTATATTTTTATTATAAAACCATTTCTGAGCTAAATGATCCAATTTAAAACCGTAGACATCAAAATGTTGACCGAAAGAACAAAAAAAATCTCCCACGCGTTGTCCTTTCCTATTTTTAGCACTGACGAAGATTCCTATCCAATGGCTTAACGGCATTGATGAGTCTTGTACATTGGCCACCAAACAAAAGGGCTTTTTTTTCGGACAATCTCGAGGTAAAGTATCTTTGGAAAATGTACCCAGAAAAAAAGGTTTGGTTCTCGGGTCGCATTTTAAAAAGGCGTCCAATTGAAAAGTATTCATGGCAAAACCCTTTGAATTTCTTCGGGGTAAAATGACCCCAATATTTTCTCGTTATTCTTGTCCTTGATATGGTAGAGTGGGCGGGGTTTATTTATCACCTTCGATATGGTGAAAACCTCTTTACCCAATATCCTTTAAATCCCTTACGAAATACTTTGCTGGTTTTTGACAGGCGCACGTGATCGCCAATCTTGAATTTCGGTGCCTCTCTTTTCGCTTTCTTTCCAAATAGTTTTTGCCAAACAAGATGCTCATTGGCTAAGGTTACTTCGCTAGGTCTAAATCCCGTCGTGCGATGAACGCTGTCGTTATAGGACTTTACAATTTTTGGTAGTTCTTTTATAAATTTTTTTCCTTTTGTTTTGGTAAGAAATCTGTAAATTTTATTTTTAAGCGTCCTATTCACTCTCTCGCATACGCTGCTTTTTTTATCGACGTAACAAACGAAATGCTTAATCCCCTGGTCCTTGAAATAGCGTTGCACTTTACGATTTAAAAATTCAGAACCTTGATCAGTATTAATTTTCAAAGGCTTACGTTGTTTGTGGATTTTTTTGAAAGCAGCTAATATATCGCTCGCTCTCTTAGTTTTCACGGGAATAGCGAATAAATATCGGGACAGAATATCGATATTAGTAAGAATATAATTAAATTTATTAATATTTTTTAATTCGTTTAACTCGATTAAATCAGCCTGGTGTTCTTCGTTCAAGCTCGTGACATAAGTCCTATTTCTAGGAAAATTAAATTTTCTATCTTTGTGCAACGTATAGGCGTCTTGGGTCAGCGCCCAATCTTTAATTTTTTTCTTGGAAATAGAGGGTAATTGTTCGGATAAACGTTTTAGTCCTCCCAGACTTCCGGGATTTTCTGGGTCAAAATAAATAGATTCTATATTCATGTCTTGACAGTTCAAAGTGTGCTACATTATTAAATGAAAGACCAGCAAAGTTTACATTTTTATACATTTTAATGGAAATTTTTAATACATCAGCTCTGATAAAATTTCAGATTCATTTTGCATGATATTATGATATAAATTTTCTACCCCCAGTTTATAGTCGGGAAAGTTGACGTAAAAAGCCTTAATTACGTTGTCATAGTTCATAAGGGGTATCGCCATCTTGACACTTTTTTCGAGTCTTTCGCAGAAATGTGACGCGATCGGTTTGCAGCTAATGTGATGGGCCAATTGATTATGGCAGGGCAGGTTTGGGCATGCCTCAGTTAACGTAAATAATACACTTTTTAATTCGTCTAAAATAGACATTTTCATTCCTTCAAAAGCGTCTTTTCGGTCGGTTATTTCTTTGTCGAGACTCGTACGGATAATCTTCAAACGGTCCCAGGCTTCTTTATCTAGGGCGACCCCGTTGGCGGAGGAATACACAACGTCGTAATTTGAATTAGACCCGCGAATATAGCCGCGAATATCAATAATTCTTCCACGCTGACAGAAGAATCCTTCCAACTTGACATTATCCGACAACCAGCTGTGAAAACGTATAGCTTCGGTAGTGGTATTGAAAAATCTTTCAATTTCTTGTTCATAGTTCCAGAGATTCTTCCACACTTTTACGCTAAAATTGACATATTTTCTATGTCCTTGACGGTTAATTAAAATTTCAGGCTCCGCGAGATTCGCCGATAACAAAATGTCGAGTTGGTTGGAGAGAAAATGGGGGCGTGTCATTCTCAAACAAAAGCTCGCGTCGAACTAATCGAATAGAAAACAGGGTGGCTCATTTTATTCGATACTATATATCACCTTTCTGTCCCGGGTAATTAAAATCTCGTTATCAAAGTCAAAGTACATTATACACACGGCATTAGTCGGTAGGGGGTCTTTCAATTGAACATCTAAACGTAGAGACCCCTGTCGAGGAATACTCGTATGATCAGCCGAAGCATTCTGGTCCGGCGACATATCAAAAGTAAAGATCGTATACCCCTCCTTAAAATTCGCAAAATTTAGATAATTACCCCTATCTTCGGAAGCTATGCCCATTGACTCGAATAAAGACTGAAAAGGTAAACAGTAATTTGAATTTGCATAATCCATTTGAAAGCCGTCAGGAGGGTATCTATCCGGTCCGACTGACAAAGATAAGTCGGTGATATTTAAATGTTCAAATTTCAAGCTGTTTGTGGTCAATGACCCGTTGAAAGCTTCTTCTTTGACAAAAACTACAACTGCCCTTTTTGGTATTTTCCCGAGTATAACGTTATCGCGATTTATGTTTTTCAGACCCTGAGCGATAGAAAAACTTTTCATAATTGTTTGCGTAATGGGATAAATCGCTGGTATTCCGCTTTCTAGCATTATAGCGTGGGCTAAACTTATCTGCGGAGCCACCTTGACTTTAGTAACGTATAAATACGCCTGTTCTAAAATTAGCTTATAATCTTTTCCCTGCTCTAAAGCTATTATACAAGTTAAACGAGGGCTTCTTACTAAGCGGAATCTTACGGGTAGTTGATTGACAATAAACTTATTCATGTGACAAATATATAGGGGTAAATGGCCCATTAACTCAAACGTGATCGATTCTTTCGTTCGCGCGCATCTCTTCAGCATTCCGTTACGATCATTGTTAAAAGCAGGTTCCCACATGTCTTGCGGGTTACAGGCCAAGTTCATATTATACATTCCATTCTCCAGTTGCGTTTTCTTAGCGTCTTCACCAAAATTCAGCAATTTCGCCAAGTACGCGTTATACGCCGAAAGATTATTTGTAGATTGTACCGACGTGTCGCCCAAATACGCGTCGATTTGCGAAAAAAGAGTTCCAATAAGATTATTCGTGACCCCGACTTTCACTTCATTGGCTGGTACGTCTGTACCATCGAAATGCACGAGTTTCATTTTTAGTTTGAGCATAGTTTTGGATAAATCAATGTATAAGTCATCAGATGCCGGAATAAAAAATTCGAGAGGGCCATTGTCGGTTATGTTATCCGTGGGTAGATATCGTATTTCGGTTGTAGCTAATATGTTGGTATTTAACACGGGTCGTTCGAACAAGTCTAACGAACTTAGCATGCCTTCTCGAAGCGCCATTGTTTCTTATCCCAAAAAATCGTCTTTCGTCCTTGATTTTTTCGTTTTCTTACGAGTTCCACTGCCTGACTGGGGCTTACTCATTCTGTCAGCGGCTTTATGTAACAAATTGCTTCCGGCTAATCGTAAATTGTTGCGGATAGCCAATTGCGGATCTACACCGGATTCCAAATCACCGAACATACGCTTTCCGAGACCTAGCGCTTCGCTGCGTAAAGGTATTACCATCGGTGTAATATATCTCATTAATTTCTTAAATATTCCACCCAAACCACGCCCTCTCTGGTAAACGGGGCCTGCAAACACTCGCCCCCCATATTGAGACTTATAGTAACGGAAATAACTGTCACTCTCTGACATCTTTCTTGAAATGAAGTCGAACGACCGTCTTCCCCGCGTTAAATATCAAATTTTCTCCAAAATCAGTTTTTAAGTCTATCTCGATCAACTCTAGCTCTCTTGCTTTAACCGGGTAATAGTCTATTTTGTCGTATATAATAGACTTATTACTAGACTGATCATTGCTCGCTAACGGTATAATTTTCATGAGAGGAGCGAAAGTATCTCCGGTATACTGGGGATATATTAAATTCGAATATAGATAAAGCGTACTCGCGCCTCTAGATAAATCGGCCGGATAAGTACTGTCGTGACCAACCAGGTCAAAATCGAAATCCGTAAATCCTAATAATTCGCCTAAGCCTTTCTTACTCGATTTGAAGAAAATAGTCACAGCCCCGTGATCTGCTCCTACATGGATTGTGCCATTGGGGTTCATACCGAAATGAACAAGGTTTCTCGCGTGATCAGGGATAGTGTTTGACATGGCGTCTAATATTGCTTGAATACTTAAATAAGTTCCAATCGGAATATTACAGTCAACTTCTACGTTGCGTGTAAAAGTCATATCGCGTAGATGATTTTCGTTGATTTCAATATAATTTAGATGATTTAAAATTATGCTCCTCGTATAGGGGGTTACCGGTTTTGACGGCTGATATACCCCCGATTGATATCCCGTGTCATCCTTGCTCTCGAAACATAACAGTTCTTTCAAAGGTCCGTCAGGAATAAATAACTCGAAATTGGTCTTCTTTTTCTTGGTCGGGTCAGCCGGATTATGTATTGTCGGATCGTAAATCCAATAAAGTCCATCGGGTTTTTCCCAGATTTTGAACGAAATGTAGGCGTCCAGTCCATTTTCCCTTATTCCTTCGTTAATAGCGCGTACAACTTGTTTAACCAGACTATATTTGATGACAAATCCGGCAATGTCTTTTTCGGCTTCCAATTTAGCGACTTTTAATGAGATTTTATAAATGTAAGGTCGTTTTTTATAATAATCAGCTGCCACCGTTTTTAATTGAAAATTATTAGTTTTATCCGTGATATTTTCCCAGTTGGGAGGCAAAATTACTTCCGACACGCCAACAACAAATTTGTCCGGTAGTGTTATAGAACGACCCAAGTTTACTTTAAAGTTTGACTGAGTATTCGCCGGATAGAGGTCGCTAGAGGCGTTACTTGGTAGAGTTACGTAAAAGTCGTCCATTTTTATAAAAAGAATGACGGTCTCTTATTTGGAGGGAATTCGAACTCGTGACTATTTGAATTTGCTATTTACAAAGTTGTTCGTCCTACCAAGTAAGCTACCGTCATCCCTACTCGAGATTCGTTTCGTTTCCTACAGATTCTCCTTTCATGAAAGGGCAAAGCGGTATCTTTTCCAAGTGTCGAATGAGGACTACGCTTTTCCAATCGGTTATGACTAGCGGACAGAAGGCGCACTTGACCGAAACGCTGTCTGGTAACGAATAAAACCCTTGCGCGGCCAAGTCTGATTTATGTACACCTGGTACCTTCCAATTAACGAAACTCATTAATCGTTTTTTTTTCCGAAAGAAATTTTAAAGGAATATCGTGGCTATTTACCGTAGCCATTTTTTCTTCGAAATTTACGTATACAACGAAATCGTCCCGAATACAAATCTAGAGTTTCCTCTAACAGCGTACTGGGTAACCTAGCAACGGCGCATTCCTCGATAAACACCTGCTCGTAATCAATCAAACCTGTCACCACTTTAACAATGCCCGAGTATAGCGAGCCTGGGAATTCCTTTAAAGGAGTACTGACCCCTTTTCGCGCCAAAACACCAACCAATCAGCGCCATTTTGAATAATTTCGCGCCAGCCAATTAGCGCGCAGTACACGCGCCGCGCCAGCCAATCAGCGCGCAGTATCCGCGTCGCGTAGTTACCACGTGGTCCCCGCGCCAGCCAATCAGCGCGCGCCACTCTGCGGAGGTCAATGACCCCCCGCGCGACCTGCCGGAAGGGGGAAGGAAGCGGGGACTTCCGGTGCCGACCCCCACATGTACCTCTACATTGAAAAACCCTGATGATGGTAGCACATCCTACTCATAGGTTTATTCATAAGCTCGTCTGGTCGACGGCCGTAGCTACTATTTCTAGTAGACACTATTAACTAAATCGGCAAATCGAAACTGGACACTACGTACTTTGTTTGGATATTTTATTTACGTGACGGTTCTTGTTGTTTAAAAGTTTTTGGAATAGCTTTTAATCGGCTTAACAACTATTTTCAGTCGGATCAGTCCATTAACCGAAAGTTCCGAAACCGTTCACCGTTCTTATACACATTAAAATTATAATAGTATGAAAAATTATTACACAAATCATTACCTCAATATCTGAAGTTTTAAAATTTGTTAAACAAACTAACCGTTAAATTATAAAATACGGTCCTCATTTATTCCCTCAGTTAATAGAATTTGAGATACAAACGATAGCACGACGCGAGACGTAGCTATGTTTTTAAACAGACACTATTCGTAAAAATAAAACAATAAATCTATTAGGTTGACGAAACAGTTCCTTAGAAACTATGAAGATATGCGTAGTGCGATACTCGAGAAGTCGGTTTCTAAACAAAATTTTACGAAGTGTTCAAGACTTCAAGTGTTGAAAAATATGAAACCATTTTCAATTTGAGCACTATTTTTCCAAATGCTGGAATAAAATATCAAAATTTTCATTTCGCCAAGTGGGCATTGCTTTGCCAAACTCTTCGAATTTTAGGGGGGAAGCTCCCCCATCCCGAATTCCAAGTGGGCATTGCTTTGCCAAACTCTTCGAATTTTAGGGGGGGGGAAAGCTCCCCTATCCCCGAATTCCAAGTGGGTATTTTACCCACTTGGAATTTACCGTGTGGGTAGTGCTACCCACTATACCCAAACCTTCCGCCGGCCCTGAGTACAAAGACTTATCCATTTTATGCCCAGTGGTGTGTAAATATCACTGTAATAATTAGCCTAGCGGATTATTATACTATTATTATTATTATTATAATTCTTATTGCTCAAAATATTTAATTGTAATTTTAAAAATAACGTTCGTCACTATGGTGCACCATATAAAAAAGAATCTTGTTACGAATAGTGAGCCCCGTGAGAACCAGAATGATACGAAGCCAATAACCCTTAACAACATAACGTCACTACCGAAATCGGCTGATTGAATGGGTTTCTAATTACCTTTAAAGTTCCATTTTATTAGAAAAAAACTACGCCTCTTTTAAATAACATCATTTGTTATAAAAGGGATTCGAGGAAAATAACCCTTCAGCAATGGTATAAGCCCGTTAGTTTAATAATTCTCCAAGGCTAACGTCCCCACCGACCCACTGCCGGAAAATAGTCTAATTGATGGGTTTCTAATTTCCTTAATACTTTTTATAAAAAGTTTTATTTTATCAGCATTAAATTGAGTCTTATTAAAAAATATAATGCAAGAATTAGAAATCAAAGATTAAAAAATAAGACGTCCCCATACAAATGCCACTTTTCGACGGGTATAAAACGAGGGGCTAACCACTCTTAGAAAGTCTGTACACCGGATTACGCTAAGATTAGCACTGCCAAAGGCAGGGACTTCAAAGATTACGCGTAATCCCATTAGTACAGTCAAAGGTACGGCTCTGTACACCGATTACGCGGGGTGATCAGCCCCTCGGTATAAAAGCTCATCTCCCGTTAATAAACTTTAAATTTGTTCCGGAATTAACTGCCGAGATGACACCCTGCACCCCTTAACAACACCGACGTTTTAGCTGTTTTAAAATGTACGAGAAATACACGAACGTTCTGATTTACCAAATTTTTATTTTAGAATAATTGAGGTTTTAATTAGGAAACAACATCGAGGATTTTGGGTGGAGTTCCTACCCGAATCACAATTTAGCATTGTTAAGGTCCACCTATGCTACCATCCGAATATCGGGAACGTAAAAAAGCTTTAGCAGAACTAACTCGATTAATTCAGGTACTTTTAAAAAAATTTCTAGAATATTTATTTGTAAATTTAAAAGCTTGATTTAAGCAACTAGTCTGAAGAGAATGCCTTAGCCACCATGTTTTCTTTTCAGCTTTAAACTATCCGATATCTTCTTCCATGTTATTGCCGACACAATTCCACCTCTTTCGCATTGATCACTTCGGCGTCATTGGCATCGACTACAATATTGACTTCTCCGGAATCGTCATCCTCGGCATCAGCTACATCAGCTATCCTCGCATCGCCTCCGTCTGTATCTTTGCTGCTACACCCGTCTTCTTCTTCCACCGTATCGCTGCCATCTACATCCGCCCTCTCCCGAAATGTGAACCAATGATCATCCATTAAATAAGAAGTTCGCCAAGAAGGCGATAATATTATTTCGTGCCCGTATTCCATTTAAGCAGGTAGCAGAAAATTCTTAATAAGCCTTAAATTTGAGTGAAATATTACTTCTGGCCATACACGGCTTGGATAAGTTAGTGCCACACTTAGTTATTACTTCTGGGAAACACGGCTTCGATCGGAAAGTTCCACAGGCCTTTAAATACGCTATCGCGATGTTCTGTACCCATTTCATTGGACGAGTCTTAACGCTGAACATTTTACGAAAGGGGGAAGACAAATTCCGAATTTTTCCCTTCCGACGGCAGCAGGCACTCTCTAATTAAAGTTAACCGATACTGCTAGATGAAATAATACAGCAAACTCTTCATGGGAAGTTTTAAATTTTTTAATTTCACAATAAAGAAATATTCCATAAAATGCGGGTGATTAATTTTTATCCTGTTAAACTTCTAAACGACGTGAAAAAGTAAACAGATCAACTAGATTAGGGGTGTTACGAAATTTGATTTATTAATATGTATGAATGGATGAGGTTAGGACAGTGGTATAGTCCTAAAAAAATAGAACCGGGGCGCTACCTGGGTACGGCCAACTTTGATTTCGCACGTGTTCGAATTTGACTGTACCTGCCGCTATAAATGTACGTCCAACTTCAATGTTTATCGTGATTGGAGTTGGCCGTACTTAGGTAATGATTTGAAATTGCTACGGTAGTTTCCTTCTATAGACATCTATACATATAAAATCTGATGTTTGTATCTATATATATATATATATATATATATATAAAATCTGATGTTTGTATCTATATATATATAAAATCTGATGTTAGTATCTATATATATATATAAAATCTGATGTTAGTATCTATATATATATAAAATCTGATGTTTGTATATCTATATAAATATAATCTGATGTTTGTATATCGATATAAATAAAATCTGATGTTTGTATATATATATATATATATATTGGTTTGTTACCTTCTATGCACGCCCAAGATAATTGTCCGATTCACACGAAATTTGGCCTGTGGCATTGTGGCCTCTGACGTCAGGTTATAGGGGCCTCTTGAGATTACTAACCTTCGTAGTTTTTGACCACGGGACCAATAACCGGTGACCGCAAGAGCGAAACCCCTGACCTCACGCTGTCAATAGACGCGGGTATTAAGAGCCACGGTAGTTTATCTCTCTGGCTCTAATTGCCTCACTTAGCTGCTGCATGGCATGACCTTCGACCATTTTCGCTCGCGTTCGTTCTGTTTTCTCAGCCCGCCCCCACCCCTCTCTATCTGTGTCACGCAGGCACCTTTACCCGGGCCGTATTAATTCCACGCATAAAGATTGCTTTGCAGGTTATATTCCCTTTAAGCCTACGTCGAATTCCTCGTTTGTTGTTTTTTGTATGTTGTTTTTGGCCATCAGTAGAGGTCACGAAATACCTTTTTATAATATCGAATTGTTATTTCAGATGGTGCTTTTTACTGAATTTACCTCTTGTTAGCATGTTTATTGTTAGGCTTATTTTATTTTATATGTCTTTGTTTCCTGCTAATAGTAATACCAGAAGTAAATGAACCAAAGTTATTAAAAAAGCGCTCAGAATCGGAGAGCGTTTTCCTTATGAAAATGATGAGAAAATCGAGTCAAATAAAAGCTAATTTCTATCGCTCTATTTTGACGCGATAAATTGCCCTTGGGAATTGTGGGTATAGCTATTTCATTTTATAAAAAATGGTTTCTTAACGTTTTTTTTCGGCCTAGAAGGGCGCAAAATTTCTAATTCGAGGTCAAAATGTAACTTCATAACGAAAACGCCTCCAACATGGGGAGTATAGTAGTCTGATTTCTTTGGTTCATTTACTTCTGGTAATACTCAGCATTCCTATGTCACCGAATTCTACAGAAAATTTTTGAAATAAAAATTTATATTTTCTAACAATCATTAAACGTAAATCGTTGACTAGACTAAGATCACCAAAAACCAGAATCGGGTTTTCAAAATATGACATCATTCGCTAATATTATTAAAAAAATTCAAATGGGAATAAAACTCACAGAGCTGACCAGTCTGAGAGTCAGTCTAGAAACAACTGTTATTGTTACGGTAACCGGACGCTTAAACACGCTAGGGTGACGGGGTTTATTAATTTTATATGCAGGTTGGCAGTAAAGTAGGAAACGCGAAGATTAATTAGTAAATGGAAAAAAGGTACTAAAAATCAATATTGTTAATACACAAACATTTTATACGAACTAGTGCGCAAGTCGCAGTGCCAATGATTTACGAAATAGAAGCAAGGCGTGCCCCGGCAAGTTGGAAAAAAGAGGCAGGGCGCGCCCGGGATAAACGGAAAAACGAAGGCGGGGCGGGGCCCTGCCTTTGAAAAAAAGCACTGGGGCGGCGCCCTGGCCTGACTACACCACTGGGTTAGGGTATTTTTTACATTAATAATGATGCTACTTGCATCCAGCCAGAAAAAGCTGGGTCTTCTATATATAACCGCGGAACTAAACGTCCTTCGTAAGAACTATATCTAAGATCAAAAGTAGCATAAGATCCAAAAGTGTGTCAGAACGGTATAGTAGTTAATGAGAGTTTGTCGCAAAGTAAAAAAGGGAAACGAAGAGGGGTCGGAAAATACGTCATCAAACTCGAGGTACTCCAACGCCACCGAGTGAGGCGTTTTAGAACGTATGTCTACAGGCGAGTAAATTGAAGACAGAAAATCGCGCCAGACTATAGACTAAATATAATGTTGCTAGTACTATTCCAAGTAGGTTATGTAGTCTATAGTGCGACTAGGTCTCACTAGAAATTTTAATAGGCGCGAAGGTACAGCTGACACACTTTTGGGTCTTATGCTACTTTTGCTAAAATCAATAAACAATTAGCCTTCCCAAATATTTATTTTAAATAATTCACTGACGTAATGTTCATTCCTATTTTGTAGTGGCCATTTGCATTAACGAGGAATTTCTAGAAATTGAAATGGTGTTTTTTTTTTCAACTTTAAAAATAAGAAAAATCAATACCCGGTCAATAACTGATCGTTGACCATACTAAGGCAGACAATATGTCGGTAATGATGCGTTGTTGATAAATACGCGCTACAACGTTGCTAATGAGGATCACGCGTTACGATCGCGCTACAAACTTTGGGAAACACGATATGATGACGTAAGGACGGTGTCGCTATTAGTTGGTCAGCAGGGCCGGATTAAGACTTTATGGGCCCCTAGGCCCAAGTTAATTTTGGAGCCCCCCTTTCAATTCCTCAATTTATAATTGAGAAATGGAAGGAAAATTCATTTTGCTGCCAGATTTAGTATGTCGTCAGACGTCAGGGGCTAGACGGCAGTCCGTCACACCGTTAGAGAATGTGACAATCAAACGTTTTTGGTTCATAGGGGTGGACGCATTTACTAAAATAACTCCGGAAAATATTTTGTGAAAAGCAAATGATTAAAGTTTTGTACTTTTATTTTTTTCAAACCCTCTTGGTGCCCCTTGTAGGCTTGGTGCCCTAGGCCCAGGACTATTCGGCCTATTGGTTAATCCGGCCCTGTTGGTCAGTTTCAGAGAGGGAAATACCAGCTAGGTCATATATTTATAGGGGCCATCCAGAAATGGTTCAAAGATTTATAATAATAAATATGCAAATGACAATTTTGTTGCATCTGATCTAAAATTAATAAATCGTCGACACTTTTCTAAACGAAGCATTTCTTGTCAACCACCCCTGTCGCGTTGAGAAAATGCATCCTACCTTTGGTAACTCTGATCTCCAGAGACCATTAGAGAGTCCGATCTAGTCGTAGGTCACACATCGCACTCGTTAGCCAGCTTAATAACTTCGCCATTCAAAAGTTTCTTCACACATCACAAAACCACATTGATCGCTAAGTAAAAAACAATTCCAAAAATTGGAAGCCCACTTTAATTTACCAGGGCTTAGCCTTTAGCCCTCTCCCCCAATTGAGCCATAAAATGTCCCAAGGTCGTACCAACTTATTCTATTTCCCGAAGAATAAATAGATATATTACTGTTTGAGCTAGGCAAGCTATTACGGTCAGAGGAGTGAGCTATAATTCGTTTTCATTTGTTCAATGGGAAACTGTCACTCTTAGAAACTCGTCAGACATATTTGATCAACGTTCCGCAAAATAGCTCTTTACATAGAAGACGAGAAGTCAGGTGATGCCGTTAGATTCATCGCGCAGTTAAAGTTAGAGAGCACGCGCATATTTTGTTTGAGCTCTCGCGATAACCCACGAGACCCTCTACGCAAGGAAATATTAGGAAGCGCGCGCTCCAAAAAATTACACTTTTTATACATGTAAGCGTATATATTATTTTGTAGAAAGAGCTATTCGTATTGATGCGAAATTTTCGACCCTTTTTTAAATGAATTTGTATACATTTTTAAAGGGTTTTTTGAAATTAATTTTTATACATTTTTAAAAAGGTTTTTTAATGGTGGCTAACTTATGTAAATTAACATATTTTCGATGACAAACTAAACGCAGACTAATCGATCGACGATTTTTATGTCCCTTTTATGTAAATTTAAAGTTTATTCGACCCAAATATTCGTGATTGCGAGCTCGAGCCCGAGACCCGGACAATAATTGGTGGGACCAAGGTGAGCCCGAGACAAACCTTAAGCTCATATACGAATTCGGTGAGAAGGGCTCTTGGAATTGACCTATGCTACGCGAGGTCTGTGTTTTCTCGGTATTGCGCAACCAATCGAAACTAAATTCCTATTGGCTGACGTGGCGCGGGAAACCTTAACTTGGTTTTGAAAATATCTTGGTGGATTGGATTGGCGCTAGAAAGGGGACACCGATCTAGTTTCTCAAGCGTTCATGAACACGAAAAAGCTAGAAGCTTGAGATAGTATTTTGCACTATTTATAGTTCAAGCCGACATTTTCAAGCAAAAAGCGTCCATGAAAAACAAATCTAATACAAACAAGGCCATCTCGAGCTTCACAAATGCGACCTTCATTTTAATAATTAAATGGTTATTATCATAGTTTAATTATCTTTTTTTAAGAAATTAATACAATGTAACAGGTTTTGGAAAATTAATTTACATGTTCCTCAATTATCAAATCGGCCGAGTTAAAATATAGAGTACTGATGATAACCGTAGCCCACTGACGCCAAAAAAAAACCTTATTTCCTCTAAATTTTAAACAATCTGATTCGAAATGCAAATTACAAATATTTCGTCACCGTAAAATATTGTCTCTTGATTTTGGCGAACCATTGTCGAAAGTTGTTTGGTTTCTCAAGCAACTATAAACAAACAAAAACCAGATATTAGACGATGTTTATTAAAATAAATCTCTAATATAATGTTCCGTAAATAGCTTTTACGAGTGCCCGTAATAGTAAAAGCTGGCCGGCTTTGTATATTTCTACGTCATCAGAAATGCGCAGCGCACGCAAGTTTTAATTAAAGCGAAT
Source organism: Leiobunum rupestre (assembly GCF_980474605.1). Lineage (NCBI taxonomy): Eukaryota > Metazoa > Arthropoda > Arachnida > Opiliones > Sclerosomatidae > Leiobunum > Leiobunum rupestre. Next base: position 31,405,131 of record NC_143392.1, read on the forward strand.
TTTCATTATTCATTTGCTCTCGAGTAAATGTATATATTTGTTACGAATGGGGCGGATATTTTTATGGATTCTTTATGTTGAGAGTGAGATCGGCCAAGCTATTCGAGATAGCAGTAGAGTTTTTTCATTATTAATTTGTGACTTTTCAAAGGAGGAATTGAAACGGACAAAGTGATGAGTATTTGTATAGGGAAACGTCCTCTCGTGAGTATTTTACTAAAAAATGTTTGAAATATTTATTTAAATTTAATAATACCAATAAATAACACGTAAATTGTGTTTTCTGTTAGTTATATTTCACGAAGAAATTAAATTTAGCCAGTGAAAGAATGTCCATTTTACCACAGGTTAAACGTGTAATTCAACATCACTCGCATCGATTTTATTGTAACTTGGGGATTACTTAGACCTTAAAACCCTTAAAGGGAAAAGAAATAATGGGCTTTGCCATGACAAGCGAAAATATTTCTCAAACTCAAAACCAAAAAAAACTTCCTTAATTTATGTGTAAAAATCTTCGAAACAATTAAAAACTAAAAAATTGCTAAATCTCACAAGGCGGGTATATGTATTTCACCCAATTTGGGTAAAATTTGGGTAAATGCAACAAAATTGATTAAACTACAGCGATTTTCCGTCAGTTTAGGTTTTAATAGGTAAATAAATAAAAAGATGGAGAAATTCCAATACAGTGGATAACGTTTAAAAAAAGTGTACAATGAATAAAATTGGATAAGGTAAGTGAAATTGGGTTAAGCTTTCAATCTTTCAGATTTGGGGTAAAACCGTCCAATTTCGTTTAAATTATGGGTTAAGCCATCAAATATGGATTAATTCAAATGGTATTGGGTAAAACCAACAAATTTGGGTTAATTCAAATACATTTGGGTAAAACCATGAAATATGGATTAAATTAAATTTGGGTAAAACAATCAACATAGGATAAAATTCGATATCCAAAATTATTTAAACTGGTTACAAACATGAAAATTTGGGTGAATTCAAATTGGGTAAAAACCATAAAAAATGGATAAAAACGGGTAAAAACCATCAAATTTGGGTTATTTAAATCGAACTTTGGATTAAGAATTACGAATCATTCGAAATTTGCTTGTTAAATAGAATATAACCTGCAAAGCAATCTTTATGGAAGACCCCTTCATATTTTCAAATTTCCCTGTACTGTGGCGCCAAACATTTCTAAAGCCAAAATCAAGAGCGGCCAGAGCTGCAAACGTTGGTGTTCCACACCAAATACCTGAGGTTATATTCCCTTAAAGTTTGTTAAGATAGTTTTATCTGATCGTCAAATATGTTTCTTCGTGTATTCGGAAACATCTCGAAAGACCCCAGGAATCAGGAATCTAAATTTCTGCGCTGTCAGGATGGATATTAATACCGTAAACCTTGTGAAATGTTTAATGCAATTAGTGGAATTAGAATCAGAGATGGGCAAAAAATCATTTGGCGAATAACGAATAAATTACTAAATAACAAAATATCTGATCATATTTATTCGTCGATTGACAGGGCTAAATATTTTAGGTATAGTTATTTGGCAATTAAACAAATATTTTGCCGTGGTCTTATTTGATAAATAATTTAAAACATAATATTTTCGATTATTATCTGGAAAATAATATTTTACGAATATTTCATGAACATTCATTTGTTAAATTGTGTTTTTACAAAATATTTTCAGTCATTTATTTCGCGAAATAAAAAATGGAAATATTTTCTTTAATTTAAATAACGAATAAGGATTTTAGTTAATCGAGTAAACGCAAGGTTAAAAAAAATGCTTATCGCACTATAAGGAGTAAACTGTTGCGGGATATTTGACTTCCTGATAATGGCAACTTTTAACGCTATTGCCACCGACAAAGCACCTCCAGTTAGAAGCTTTGGAGGCAGTGGCGTAATGAAAAATTTCGAGCCCCCCGCAGGATATCAAAAGGCCCCTTTATAAAAAAAATGTATTTGTTATAAAGTATTAGTAGTGTCGTAGTAAATGGAATGCAATATATAATATATATATTTAAATTAAAAACCGCGAATTTCATTTATTAAAATTTGAAAATTAAAATATTATATTCAAAAGCTACCTTTAGATATTTTTTTACGATTTCTACCGTAGGATATTGAGTGAGATTGAATTTCAGTATTAGTTAAAGCCTGTCTTTTGTTCGTCCCGTAACCCATTTTTCTCCATTTTTACAAGTTTTTCTTGTAAAAATACTTAAAACGAAAGGGCCCCCTAGTTTGTGAAAATGAAACCCGCCCCCCCCCGCGTTCGCGGGGTCTGCAGGTCCTTAGTTACGCCACTGTTTTAACGATGCTACGGAAATTATGGGGTCGGTGGTATTAGATTAATGTTTTTATTAATTTACTGCCCTTCCGTACTTTTTGCCTTGGGTAAATGATACCCCTAGCTACCCTGGCACCCGGGGCGGTCAGTCCTCCCCCTTATTCCGCCACTGCTACAATCCTTTTCTCGTGATCTACGAATTTCAATCTTGGAATGTCATATTATCGCGTGAAAACCAAATTCACGTATCTTCGTAAGGTTTGTGTATATAGTAAAGGCAAATGATGCTTTCAAGTAAAAATTAGTAGCATTAATTAAATAATTAATTAATAGCTACAGTGGCGTAGCTATAGGGCCGGCGCTAGAACAGGCGAGCGAGGCGAGCGTCTAGGGCCTCGCACTTAGCGACACGTTTTGTGGTCCCCACACCTAAGGGAACTTTTAGGGGTCCCCTTACTTAGCGGCACTTATTGAGGTCCGGCCCTTTTTGGGGTTCCCGTACTTTGCGGCACTTATTCGGGCCTCTCATTTATTCCTTCGCAAAACATGTGTGTTGTGAGAAGGGGCCTCGCTCACATGTCGCTGCCTCCCCTCCGACCGGTCTGCTGTACCTTCGCTGTGCCATTAAATAGTGACCACCATTGCTGGGTAATATTGATACTCTTTGTTAAAATAAAAATGGTGTCGACAATTGTATTTCGTCTCTGACACCAGAATGAACTTTAAGTCTTTGGAATTTGTATTGCATTTTCTTAAAAATTGGCCATATATTCAGTTATTTTTCTTGAGTCTAGCCCTGTCAAATAAAAATAATTCGTTATCTACAAAATAAAAAATAAACGGAAGCTATTTTTGACGATCTATTTGTAAACTACGCCAACCCGAAATATCTGATGACAAAATATTTCAGTCTTCTTTATTTGCAAAATACATTTATTTCAAATGATTTAATAAAACAGATATTTTGACCTTTTTATTTATAAACTTATTTTATTAAAAAATATTTTCCTACATTTATTTAAAATATTTTTCTCTAAATAAATTAATTGTAACGTTATTTATAAATAACAACTGACAAGAAAAAATTTATTCGTTATTCGCCAAATGATTTTTTGCCCATCTCTGATTAGAATTCCCTTTATACAGTTAATGTGCTACTTCTAATGATTTTTAAAAACATTTTGCCAAAGAGATATTCTAGAGTGGCTGAGTGGTATTACTAATATGTTTTTCGAGAGGAGGAAGAGCTAGTTGGTTAGATTTCGTATTTTTCTTTTAAAACGTGTAGTAGAAACACTAAAATTGGAAATATATCTTTCACTTCATAAATAACACTAAACATAATGCTAATATTGGTTTCTTGATATAATTTGATTTATGTAATATTAATTTTTATATAATTAAATTAATTATAAAATTCTAACTTGTAAATAAAATTAATTAATAGAATTATATTATTTATATTGTTATAATTAAATAAATTGATTTATTTTAAAAATATTGTAAATAAAATAAAATAAAATAAAATAATTAAAGTTAAAATAATTTAAATTTAACTTAATTAGAGTAAATTAAATTGATTATGGTAAAAATAATTTAAATTTAATTAAATTATAATAAATTAAATTAATTACATTAAAAATAACGTAAATTCAAATAAATTTAATTTAATTTAATTAATTAGTGTAATAACTTATCAATCTTTATCTATCTATCTAGTTGCGGAACAATATAAATACACAATAGGTAATTTTAAAACCATAAACATTATTTGAGTTACTTGTTTTTTAAATAATCTTTTGAAAAGAGGTCGACGTTATGTTCATGTTTATTAAAGTTATCCATAATACCATAAGTAACATAATACCCCTAAGTATGACACTTGTAGCCTTGCTCATGCATTTTTTATTACTAAATCCTTTCTTCACCAACGATAAATCAGAAAAACGACTAGCAACTCTGTAACCCGGAAGTTTAATACTCTTTGGGAATCGATTTTTTTTATTGGTCATCGAAAATTAATCAGAGTTCAAATTTAGCCAATCATATAGCGCTACAAAATATTATGAAGTATGAAATGTAGGAAATAAAATGGCCGTTATGGTAGTCGGCTTATTAGGCCTAACTCTATCGGAAAATTATATCTAAATATTAAATTTATTACGTAATTAGCAATTGTAAAAGTTATTCCAGAAGTTTGAAAAAGGTTAATTCTTACATTTTAATTCATCAATTCATTTTTATTTTGATCACAGCGGACAATACCAGGCATTTATCCAGGTACAAAATACAAGTATATTCAAATTATAATAGTAAAAATCTGGAAGAAGTTGTAATAAAATATTCGTAAACTAAATGAGAAACTTTTTTATATTAAAAACGAAACAAACTGAAGGTTTTTAACGTCTGCAGTATTTGGTGCGTAACATTGATAAACATCAATGAGATTGATCTTCTCAATATACTACACTAGTGATCCACAAATTTCGAGTTGTTGGTGAATTTCTAATATAATTCCATTTGCCCGATATAAAGATTTAATATTGTTGGGGAAAATAAATACCATTTCTTTAATTTCGTCCGTTGTTAAAGTTTCCGTGGTGAAAACGAAATTAGTGCGGCTATACGCCTTAAGCCTAAAAATGACTGTTTTCAAAACCGCGGGAATCACGTTCCCGGAAGTTGGGTTAGATTAGTTCATGCCGCCGCTACCGAGTGGCGCTATTTCGAAAAAATTTGGACGTCACTGTGAAGAAAGGATGTACTAAAAAATTTTCCTAATGTCATACTTAGGGGTATTATGTTACTTATGATAATACGAGTAACAAATGCACTAATTTATGTTTCGCCAAATAAAATATATGATGATTCCTAGTTGAGATTATTTTCAGTACCACCCGATAAATACGATGGACGACTCCAAGTATTTTGATGGCAGTCCACAGTGTTTCGAAATCAACTTTTTAGTGACAAAATTAAAAATTAACTCAATATAATAAATGTATATATATTTTAAATTGTTGTTTTAAGTTGTATTCGAAAATATAAATTATATTTCGCTACCTGCCACCAGAGGGCCAAACGTTCCCTACATGGAATTCCATAGAATTTCTTTTTGCAAAGCGTGTATAGAACTATGTTATGCATAAATTTAAAATTTGGTAAAATTCGGTTGAACAGATCTTTTGTAAAATGCAATCAAAGGGCCAATTTTGACCAAAATACGGCTTTTTATCCAAAAGTTGCAAGTTGTTGTTTCTAAAAAACCTACTACGAAGGAGAAATCCCTAGCTAGTTCGAACCTATTTGAAGCCAGGCACGACAAAATCTTACTAATATTTGAATAAGCAACGTATTTCTCCTTAGTAGTAGGTTTTTTAGTAACGAAAAGGCAAAAAAGATGTACAGAGACACCATGAATTAGCTATTTCAAGAAATATTTTTAAACGTGATAAAACTTGATATATCTTAAAAACTTGGAGGTGATTGGTCCTCGGGGTTTTTGCAAGTTATCCTACGGGAACAGTTCTACAAGACAGTGATGAAATATTTTGCAACAACTTGCAACTTTTGGATAAAAAGCCTTTAGAAAAAGCCATATTTTGGTAAAAATTGGCCCTTTGATTGCATTTTACAGAAGATCTGTTCAAACCGAATTTTACCAAATTTTAAATTTATGTATAACATTGTTCTATACACGCTTTGCAAAAAGAAATTCTATGGAATTCCATGTAGGGAACCTTTGGCCCTCTGGTGGCAGGTAGCGAAATATAATTTATATTTTCGGATACAACTTAAAACAATTTAAAATATATATACATTTATTATATTGAGTTGATTTTTAATTTTGTCACTAAAACGTCGATTTCGAAACACTGTGCAGTCGTTTAAGAGTGCTGTATTTGGTTTGTATAAAGTAGTATCACTCGACCACTTGCCATATATGTTCTCAAACATCAACCAGTAGTTTTGGATCTTTGTATATCCAACCTCTACTAGTTAATAACATTGGAGTTGGATTACCTTATGAAATTACAGATAGTTCCGCTATTGAGAGATAAGAAGATATATTGAAAATTATTTTTTATCATCCAAATTGGAATCTTAAAACTTTACAATGGCTGTAAAGAACTTAAATACAAGAATAAGAAGAAAAGATGGGAGGGACGAGTCTCTTTTCGAGGAACCAAGTTCAAAAATTCGCCTTTATCGACCGTGTCACTTTTGAAAGGTTTCAAGAAGCAAGATTAGACTATAAAGGCATACGTGACGTGCATATTCAACAGTGGCCAATACAAGCATCGAGAACCTTTAAAGTCTCAAATTAAAATTTTAGGGCGAGCGGACACTGCGTGGTCAATTTCAAGATCAGGCATAGCATCACTCGCCGAAAGGTCACAACTAAAAAATATAAGATAAATTCAAGACAAGTGCAATTTGTGAACCTGCCAAAGAATTTCAGGCTTTGATTATATCAATATCACCTAATTACGGCCCTCAGTACCGTACGTAATAAACACTGATCCAGCCCAGTTTTTTTACGAGCTCACTACAGGCCGACTATGAACTATATACTATACAATTGAATTAATAGTACTAATATACCTTGAAATTTATAGATGGCGCCACCGGTATAATGATACTATATAACGGCTGATTGCACCGACTCGAAATTTCAGAATTTGTTTCGCGAAACCGCGACTACCGAACGCGCCTATGTCATTCTAGCGCGGTACTATTCCCAATTCAATGGCGAAAACGGCTCGGCGTCTAGTTATAGTTAGTGAAGCATTTGCGTCCTCGATTTCAGTACTCTCTTTATATATAAAGCGAGATACACGAAGATGAAAAAAGAGATTGAACGATGCAACAGCAATTTAAAAATCCCATCAAACCCGCTTACTATTTTCTCGTAGTGTATCCCGCTGTAGTAAAAAATAGATACATTTCATTGTGACGAATACTAGTTGTTGTTTAACTGTACCCTAGATTCGAAATCACTCTCTCGCGCGTTGCCGATAGCGTTTACCCACTTTCCGCTGGAACTCAGAAAAAATTGGTTTGCGTCTTACCGCAACCTATGGAGCCCGATTTTTCTGAGGTCACGTGCCGGAAAAGGATAAACGCTTCGTAACAAAACCGCCAATGGGATAGCTCTCAGTATTCGAATCTAGGGTACGAGTTTAAATTATCTTTGACTGAACTGCTTTAAATAACTGAAATTACTCATACCCAAATACAACATAAACAATTCAAATACTTGTTACTGAAATATTAACGTAAGAACAACCGACACTATATCACACGTTATCTTTAAGCAACGCAACTTAAGAATATTGGCTTCTGAAATTTTCACTTTCCTAAAACATATCACTATAATATTCACGACTTACCTAAAAAACGGTAACATCTCATATAGAAATTAAAACAAGGTATTTTTATAAATTTGATACAGATTGCCAAATTTAATGTAGAAAATTAACACTGAAATAATAACGAACAACCGATATTCTCTATCACGCGTCTATCTGCCTTTGAATTTTTTAAGGTGCTGTAGGAAAAATGACTATTTAAAAAGCTTTTACTACACGGCTGAACTAAAGCTCCGACACACTAGCTGCCTAGCATAGAAATCAGGTCTTGTAATTTATACAAAATGAGAAGCAACTACATAGAAATCTCAATCATAGTTAATGACTTTAGGGAAGTAAATTGCTGGGAAATTCTAAATGATTTGTTGCAACATCGTTTACCATCGATTTATTTGTTTTTTAATTAACTAACATGTTTCATAATTTTCATTTTGCCAAGTCCACCCCGATTTGCCAACTCTATATAGCTTTTGGGGGGGGGGGGGGGGCTGTGCAATATCTAATTAGTATGGCCAGAAACGTTGTTGGAGATGTTTGTTTGTTTGGAGGAACGTTCCTATAGTACAGAAAGGATTTTTGGTGGCGCCAAATGTAAAGCTGACTTGTAGAGTATCAGGAAGATAATCGACTTCCCACGTGGAATATTTTCTGGATAATGTTGTTTTAAAGTCGATTAATCAAGACTTTCTTTTTGTTTTGGACTCAAGGTCAGGTCAAACAAACCAATTGATTTACTATAACCGTTTTGGGGTTAATGGTAATTCGAAGTGTTAAAATAAGTTATAACTGAGAAAACAACCACGATTTGTCAGCCTCTGGATACTACGTTTCACCAACGATTGAAATATTTTGTCCAGGAAATCTATTCCACGGCTAATTTGGAATTTTCAGCTGAAAATCGTTTGAATTAAATAACATCAAGAAACCACATAACACGTGTACAATCTCTACTACACAACCCATTTTCCGCAGCACTATTTAACGCGTGTTTTTACCTAATGGCGCTAAGGATAGGTTTACAAAATGTGCACATTGCCGAGATATTTTTTAGTTTCGATTGCTTTTATTATGATTACCATATGCATTTTTCAAAGTATGCTAATAACCTTTCAACTCAATATTATAATTTAATATTTTAAAAATAATAAATTTAGTTTAAGCGTTGTTAAATTACTTTAACTTTTATTTGATATTATTAAAGGCTTCGGGAATTTTCTAGTCATTAGATTAACAATATTTTAGTTATTTTAAGTACTACGTTTTCATTTTATAATTGTATTTATAGTTCAAGGATAGATAAAATCTATTATATAGGCATGGAAATATTTGAACTTTTTTATAATATCTATTTTACAGCAAACACATGTTTTTTGAATAACTGCACTTTTACTTTATATTATTTTTTATTCGATGATTTTACCCAATTTCATTTGGAACAAACCAAATATATTGGTTTTACTCAATTTTATTTGAACTTCCCAATTTGTTGGTTTTACCCATTTTAATCCATTATTGATGGTTTTTACCCAATTTCATTTGAATTAACCCAAAGTTTGAATTGTTTTACCAAATTTTATACATTTTGGATACATATACCCAATTTTATACATTTAGGATACATATACCCAATTGTATCCATAGTCTTAGTCGATAATTCAAAATAAAGGTCAAAAACACCGCCGATCAGTTTAGTAAAATATTTGCGGCGGCGTAATCGTCGGCCATTTTCGGTATGGAGATACAGGCTGGAAGGCAGGCTATCGAGTATCGACTAAGACTATTGTTGATGGTTTTACTCAAATTAAAGTTAATCCATATTTCATGGCTTTACCCAAATGTATTTGAATAAAACAAAATTTGTTGGCTTTACCCAATATCATTTGAATTAATCCATATTTTATGGATTACCCAATTTTATTTACCCAAAATCTTAAAGATTGATAGTTTAACCCAATTTTATTCGTTGTACACATTTTTTAAATCATTGCCGAATTTTTCCATCTTTTTTATTTACCCATTAAAACCTAAATTGCCGAAAATCACTAGTCAAATATTTTTTTTTTGCATTTACCCAAAATGTATCCAAATTGGGTGAAATACACATTAATTTACCAACCTAATGAGATTTAGAAAATTTTTAATTTTTAATTGTTTTGAAGATTTTTACATGTAAATTTATAAAGGGTTTTTTTGGGTTTTGAGTTGTCAGTAACATTTCCGCTTGCCATGGCACAACGGAAGTCCATTGAAACTTTGGCCTTTAAGGGTTTTATGATACCCTAAGGTCTAGGTAATCCGCAAATGTAAACAGAATCGGTGGGTTACACGTTGGGTTAGCGGGATCGGATTGCCACGAGCACCCCTTAAAATACCATTTAAACAATTTTCTAAAAAAGTGGTTTCAGAATCCTGAAACGTGGCTTTTAAAACAATAAATAAATATAGTTGTTGGTGTTTTCGCAAACATTGGGAAAACTTTATAACATTTTGTAGAATTTATTCTTCATACAATTTTGGTATTAAATTGAAATGAACTTAACGCTAGGAAAAAAACCTATATTTACTGTCTAATTAAAAAGATTTTAAAAATATGTTCAATTCGAAGTACGCTTACTGGATTTGTTTTGAACTAAGACCTTTAAATTTCCCCCACAAACCAAAGGGACACGATAGAGAAGAGGGCCTGGTTATAGATGAGACGATTATGGGGCTAGAATATGGATAAACAGAAATATGGATAAGGCTCCATGATTTCCTTATCTTAAACACCATTTTTTATAGATACCCAAATTATAGAGCGATTTTTATAGACTCGACGTTTTTATAGATACTTAACCTCGCTTATTTTTGCCCCCAGCGTTTTACGGAGCTTCGCTTACCACCCGTCGTTTATGGATACTTACAATGACCATTCAAGCCGCTGACTTCTGCGCTCCATGGGTCCCCCCTCTTTTTTTCGACAATAGCAAGCCAAGAATCTTACTCGTTAAGTTTGAGTACTTCAAACATAACCTCGATGCAGTATCGTTCTTTTTCAATCTCGGTCAAATGTTTGTCAACGGCGTGGATACATAAATTTAAGGCAAATATAGCAGCTTCGCCTAGCTGGAATTCCTCCTTTCCCCCAAAACTTTTATAGGCTAGAATCGTGACGTTCCCTTTACTAGCGTTCCCTTTACTAGCGAGAATTTCATAAGTACGCTCTCCAATTTTGGCGAGTTCTAAACTAAATTTATTTTTTTCAAGCTCCCTCGTATGCGATTCTATTAGGTACCAATTTTGGTACATCTTATTAAAAGCTATAGGTGGGAGGCAAATCGTCATTGAAAAAGAATATTTCCAAGTCCTCCCCCTTTAAGCCGATTGAAAGACATGAATTTTTCCCTAGACGCCATCGGAAGTTGATTTTCCTTTGGAACTTAACATCCTGTTTTCTGTTACCAAAATCGTAAGACATCTTCACGCTTTGAAACCCGAATATGAAAAGACGCAAACCCGGGAGCTCCCCCCGATCTTTATATCATTCTGATGACTCACGCACCCCGGGAAAAAAAAACCAAGCCCGGACAAGTCTTTTTTTATTATCCTTAAAAAGTAAGTTCTAAAATATAGAATCTAAATTTAAAAAAAAAAAGAATCTAGTATAACTCCTAACGTTTTTAAGGGGGTTTCTAATTATACTAGGCAGCTACTTTTTTACCCTTCCATCCCTGATGGTATCAAAAATTTAAGTGAAATAAGAACGAGTATTTGAATTTTAAAAATTTTACCCGGAAGAAAGAAATAGGTTTTAATAAAATTTCTGGGGCCGCGATTAAAAGTAAGACATACTTATGGCATTTTTTTAAAAATTTATTGATCAGAGGCCCCCTCGGCCGCGCGGGCTAGTAGGGCGCGGATCGCTTCCGCCACTACGTCGGGTAACCCCACGATAGCCTAAAGAAAAATGATTATTATTATTTTATTTTTACGATTAGTTTTTTTTTTAAATCTTACACCCGGCCAACGGCGAAAGACCCCCCGACCGTTGAAGGGTGGACAGCCGCTAGCGATAAAAGATATTAAAAAAAATAACAGCGATATTTCAAGGATAAAAAAAACTTACGAGTCGGGAATCTGCATTTCGACGGGGGCGAACCCCGGTACCCTGGGGCGTGATGGACCTCCCTCGGGACTAATGAATATCATATTTTTAAGAATTGTAAAAATAATAGACCACAGTCGACTTACATGGACTCTAACAGATTTCCTCTACTTCCACGAGCTACCATTTTGGAATGAAGCCAGAGAATTCTAACACTCACGGTCCAAAAAAAGACGAGAAGGTTGACAATGGGCAAGTCGAGATAAGGGGGTTCTTAGCCTGCAGGGGGTGAATCACCCAAACCTGCAAGAAGAAACTGCCACGAGCCAAACGGTGGGGGACAATACCCAGCTTTTTTGGTGAAAATAGATGAAAAATAAGCTTACTGGAAATTATTTAAAGACGATTTTTTGAAAAAACATTTTTTATTGGAAAAGAAATATATTGGAGAATACAAGCGAAATATACAAGAAATATACAAATAAATAAATAAACGTTTAGCGATAGTTTTTTGCCTAAATCCGGGGATGGAAAAAGACCCGGGGAGGCGAAATTGGCGGTGAATTCACGAGGAAGGAACTGTAAAAAAAACATTTAATTTCAAAAAAGCTATACTTTTTATAAAAAAATGAACTTACGAAGACATGATGGGGGGAGAAGGGACGGCGACATCGAGATCGTTTGAAAAATTCTTAAGAGGAGGCGGTACGAATAATCTAGTTTCGAAAAAAAATGTTAGAGTCCTAATTTACATCTGAAAATTATTATTAAAGCTACCCCAGATCAGCGGCATACGCAGTCGCAGCGAAATCTCCCGTTATCACCCAGGTGATATGTGAAATTGCGGCGTGCTGGGCATCAAACGCGTGGGCGACTACTCGGGCGACTACCACCTGAAAGTTAAGGGCAGGGGTTAATAAGGAAGGGGGGTCACCGTTGTCGAGAGAAAAAAGCCGAAGAGAGTCGGCCATGTTACGGGCTGCTTGAAATGCCCCTCGTAACACGGCGGCCGGGGAGATTAGGGAAGCCACGTAACGATGGTCGCCTTGAATAACCGCAGGGAGAGCGTGGAGTATCGGCGGCGATGGTGAAAGAACCGCCGGGGGTGGCGAAGGAGATGAAGGTGATGAATGTGGGCTAAGGGAAAAAATGATTTACGATATTTTTTAAAAAGGGGTGAAAGATTTTTAAAAAAACTTACTCGGTAGAAATTATCACCACGTCCGGTGATGAGGGGAGGAGAAGGTTCTCGTTCCAATGAGAATAGCCCGGAACGAGGCTAGCAGGAGAATAACTATGAAAAAAAATTATTATAAGTTTGAAAAGACGGACAATATAAATTCTTAACTCACGAAGTTAAAGCATCCAGCTCTTCCCACGAGGAGGAGCATTCCGAGGATGAAGAGGTTGACGGCTAGATAATTTTTAAAAAGTTAGAATTAAATAATCAAACGAAAATATTTGAAAAAAACTTACCAGCGTTTGCGAGAATGTTTTTTCTTAGACTTCTTCTGACTATTGTTAAATTCGCGAGGCTAGATATACCGGCCATTTTAAGGGGCGGGCTCGAAACCCGGATGACCTCTTAGGGGTTAACCCCTAAGAAGTTTCATTGGACTCCCGCATAATTTACCGCTAGAGATTGTTACGAAAGCTAGACAGTTTTTTTCCACCAAATAAAACCGCGTCCAAGTTATTTTACACAATCGGAGAGTTTACGACTTAAGGTTTACTTTTAATAAAAGAAGGAATTTTTATAGTGGACGGGGAGATATACAAAGACAGGAATGTGTCTTTTACAGCATGAAAAATCAGACGATTTTTATTTCTAAAGCGAGATTATGCGAATCAAAATTAATAGCTGTCGATGAATTTAGGGGAATAATACGAGCGGACCTTTCTTCAAATTGTGATTAACTGACATGTTTTCAAAAAAACCGTGAGAAATATTCTACCTCGATAATATTACGCGTTGGATAGACACGATTCATTTTATCGCTTAAGTGTTTTTCCACCCCCCTACATGTCTGGTATGCCATTCCCGGAGGGGGAGGGGCCTTTAAAACCGAGACCATAAATAGACCCGGGACCCGATTAAAAGTTCCATTCGATATTTTTACCCAAAAAAATGGAACGAATTTTCCTTGACACACTGCGTGATTTTAAATCAGATAAAAGACCAGTAAGTCTTAATTTCCTGTACGATTTCTATTTCATTTTGGTTTCGTTAACCTAATGTCTAGATGAATTACCGCGTCTATTACCTAAATGTTTGAAAGACTGGGAATTTATACGCGTATTTATTGAGCTTATCGATTACCTTAAACTTATACCCCTGGCCCCGCGGAAATGTAATAATTTAAGATAATTGGAATCGTTAATTGATAATGTCCCAACCGAGATTAAAACCTCGACCTTCTTAGCGAAACAACACGATGTATTAAATGAGTTCGGGGAAGATGATGACTTCGATTACAACCACCCGAATTACCAGCTAGCGCTAGTCGTGAAAGCTCTCTCGATGCCGATTTCCCGTTCTCAAATAATTTGTGGATGCCCCTAGCTGAAAAGATATCAGGCGCGACTCTAAACGTGGAATCTTCCAGTTCGAATGACGAGATACAATTCATAAAATGTTTTAACCCTTCGGAAAAAACACCTAGCCCTGAATTAACCACCCCCGAAAAAGAGATTACGAATTCCGAAATATTCACGGATGATTTTTCCCTGCCCCCCGAATATTCTCAGTATGAAAAAACTTTACTAATCAAGTCTAATCCCGCGACGCCCCCTCCAGAAATCATACAACTCTCCCCAGAAAAAAGCCCAGAATGGGAGCACTCCAGCCTGACCTCGCAATTTTCCCAGCATGAAAAAGCATTACTATTTAATTACGAACCTGAAACCCACGGACATTCGGTAGACCTCGAAAAAACGCCGATCGAAAATATTATTCCGATAGCTAGCTCGCCTGATATGTCCTTCAACACGGGGCCTTAAACCCCCAAAGACTTCCTTACTATTGGATATAATAAGATAAACTTTCGGAACTGAACTTGAAGGAACGAACATTTTTAAAAACAATGAAGAAACGGGACCCCCTGACCTACCCTCGATCCCCCCCGAAAACAAGATAGACTCCCTTAACGACGCTTTTTATTACGCTCTGAAGATGAAACCTGGTTCGCGGCGTTCCCTTTAAACGAAATGTCAAAACTTCCAGCTGACAGTTCCGAGAATAGCGAGACACGTGGGCTAGCTACAGCGGGCGGTTCGCCCGGGGCCTTGGCGCGCGGAGAGGAGAGGAGAGGAGAGGCTCGCTCCTATATCCGCCAAATATTGAAACGCTTTCGCCATCTGGCGGTCTTAAGCGACATGTCTCTTTCGCGAATATAGGAGCGCTATCGCCATCTGGCGTCGATGAGGCTAACTATTTTATTAAGGAGGAAATTAAAATTAGACGTTTGAATCCGGAAGTAGATACTTTACCCATCTTGAATAATACGCCTGAATTTCAGGGGGCTTCAATCGTTAATAACTTAGTTCTTTGTAGAAAAAGGAGATCTTTATCGCAAGTTCTTCAGTTTAATAGCGCGGTTCCTGAAGCGGATTTCGGGGTAGTTTCACCCCGACCCGGGACATTTCCTCAAACTAACGCGATATTTCTCAGAGACGCTTTTTCTCGCGGCGATTCACCTAGTCACGCGTCTACTCCTTCACCTCGCAAGAACCCGGACACTATTTTAGATTAACCGGGGCCCTCACATAAAATTTTAACGTGGGTTTAAAAGACACATTGACTACATACACGACAAAAGAAGTTTTTTCTCGGTTCAAAATAAAGACTCGTTATGTCTCCCGCGCGCCTTAATTATAGCAATCGCGCATTTAAAGAAAACGCGAAACCCGGGAAATAAAGAATATTTTCAGGAGTATAAAGCTTTGTACAAAGCCTCTTCGCGAAAACAACGGGAAAAAGCCGAGGAGTTACGCGTCGAGGCCTGCGTTTCGAAACGCGAATGTGGTGCTTTCAATAGTTTAGTTCATTTTCAATTTATTCTCTCCGACAATAAACTTTATTTAATTTATAATCAAAACCATTACGACGTAATCGCGAAATTTACGTCTTTTTTCGCCACTAATTATGCTTGTTCCACCTGCTTGGTCGGATATGAAAAGAAATCGAGACATCAATGTGCTATCTTTTGTAAATCCTGTTTCAGACAGCAGAAATGCGCCGATTGTTTTCGCTCCTTTCACGGACTGGAATGCTTCCAAAGCCACCGCGAATCGGTTCCCTCCCTCTGTAGTCAGGTTAAAGTTTGTAAAGACTGTTACAAATACGCGGACTACCGATCTAGGGAAACTCTCCATTCTTGTTCGGAAGTATTCTGTCGTATCTGCAAAAAACATGCCCCCCACCCTCACCTTTGCTTTGTTCAGAAAATTAAAGAGCGTGTCGATCCCGATATGACCAAAAGAAGATTATCATTCGGGTGCGGTCTAACAGGGGGCGTGCCTTCTTATTTGTTTATATTTTATGACATCGAGTCAATTCAGAATAAGCGCCACACTTATAAACCAGGGGCCTTCGAGCATGAACCCTTTCTTCTAATATCTCAAATTGTTTGCCCCGCTTGTTTCGATGAGCGAGACCCAAACTTCAACTGTGGCGTTTGCACCCGCTTTAGCTCCCGACAAAAACTTTTTTACGGAGGGAACGTCGTGGGGAAGTTCGTGGATTATATCAGAACTCTCGTGGATATTAAAAAAATTTACCTATTTTCCCACGCGACAAAATTCTATTATCTCCAGTTCGTTTTTAAAGCGGTTCTATCCATAGATATAAGAAATGTATATAAAGGTCTAGATAAATTTCGGGGCGTCTAAGCCTAACATAAAATACGGAATTGACACCGAGCAGACACCGAGGAAGGCACATGACCAAGAGCGCGAGCTCTCTTAGCATTTTAGTACTAAGTGCTTGACCTTTCCGCAGGCCGTAGTCTTTAGACACCATCTGTTGGTGACTTTTTAAGCCGGAGACAATGGATCTCGCGACGATAGCACGAGCTTTCTTACCGATAGATAGCGCGTTATAAGGATAGCCTGCAGAAATTACGCGTTTCTGCTAGCTGTCACCTCCGTATTCATTCCCTTTGAAATATTTTATCTACACCTTTATATACATTTCCTATATCTATGGTTTCTATCAATCGACGAGACCTTCGTACCGTTCGTGATAGTAAACGGGACTAAATTTATCTTCTTTAACTGTTTTAGTTTCAATTTTATCGATTCTTTTTCATTCATTCCCATTTAGGAGGACTTCTGGATTAGGGCCCTCTATGGAGAAGGGTAGATTCCCTCACTTATTGTTTAATTTTGTCGATAATAATTTCGACCCTTCTGACCCCATAAACACTAATTATTCGACCGAGAAAGGCGATAGATTCCCACCCCTGGAAGCCTACGGGGCTAATTACCTGGGGGTAAAGGAAAGAGCCGCGCTTCTTAAATGGCACGGGGAGCAAATAGCCGCGGGCGGTCACTTTGACTTCCTCAAGGACGCGATTTCTTATTGTACGGCGGATGTGAATATACTCCGCTTGGGGTGCGCCAGGTTTCGAAGGGAATTCATGGAAATCTGCGATATGGACCCCTTCCGCGCCGCTATTACACTTCCGGGCGCCTGTAATTACGTCTTTAGGAAACACTTTCTCATTCCCGATACGATAGGGATACTCCCCCTGGGGGCCATGAGAAATAGGGACCGACAGTCAGTCGTGGTCTTTGAATGGCTGGCCTGGGAAGAAAAATGCAGGGGGATAAGAATAGTGTCAGCCATGCGGAGCCGGGAGGCAATGGTAGGCAAATTTAAAGTCGACGGATTAGATGGGAACGACGTTTACATGTTGCAAGGATGTTATTTTCACGGGTGCCCGCGCTGTCAAGTAGGGGGAAGAGAAAGACCCCTATGGTCAGACCCCTCACAAACGTTTAACCTCCGATACCAACAAACAGTCAGAGTCGTAGCTCAACTACGGAAACTCAAGAAAAACGTTATAGAGTGTGGGAATGCGAGTTTTATTCTCTCCGCCGACAAGCCAAGGATAACGATTTTTTCGAAAAAGTACGCGCCAAGTTAATTTCACCCTTGAATCCTCGAGAGTTAACGCGACAGTCCTTTACTACAAGGTCGAAGGCGATGAACGCATGTTTAACGCTGATATGCTATCTCTTTACCCGACTGTCAACCTTCTTGATAAAATACCCGTCGGCCACCCAAAAGTTTTAATAGATCCAGATGATTTACGAGATCTCGATTCGCTGGACGGGTTAATTCAGTGCCGCGTTCTCGCCCCTCCTAGACTTTTTCACCCTATTCTCCCCATACACTGTAATTCGCGACTTCTCTTCGTTTTATGTGGTAGTTGCGCGCGTCTAAGATTTCAAGGGAGATGCCCTCATTCAGACCCTGAGCGGGCGTTCGCGGGGACCTTTGATTCTGATGAACTAAAATTAGCCGTCTCCAGAGGCTACAAAGTTATCGAAATTTACGATACTGGCATTATCAAACAACCCAGTATAACAAGGAGACCCAGGAGGGGGGTTTGTTTTCGGACTACATTAAGACAATGTATAAAATGAAGGCCGAGGCTTCGGGGTTTCCCGTGGGAATCACTACCCCGAGGAAAAAAATAAATACGTCTCGGATTTCGAGGACCACTCGAGCCTTCGAAGATCGCGCTAAACCCCGGTAAACGCGCTGTCGCGAAGTTAATGTTAAATAGTTTTTACGGGAAGGGGGGCAACGGAATATTCTCGTAAAAACAGAGATCATTAAGGAGCGCGAAGAATTCTTTAAATTATTTAACGATCCGAATATCGAAAGGAAAAGTGTCTTGGCGATAAACGATAAGACGTTACTGGTCAAATGGGAGCATCTCAAGGAAATTGATCCCGCTTTAGCTCATGTAAACGTAGTCTTAGCCTGCTATACGACCGCTTTTGCCCGAAAGAGGCTCTATAGTCATCTAGAAACTCTAGGAGATCGTATATTATATCATGATACAGACAGCCTAATATATAGATCGCAGATTGGGGAGAAGCTCGTCAAAGAAGGCACCTATCTTGGGGACATGACGGACCAATTATCCGAATTCGGTCCAAATTGTCATATTACCGAATTTTGCTCGGGCGGCCCGAAAAATTACGCCTTCCGCGTACTCAACCGCGATACTGGTGAAATGAACGAGGTCATTAAAGCAAAAGGTCTCAGACAAAACTGTTCCACTAGGAATTCCATCTCTATGGACTCGTTGAAAGGGATGTTAGGGATCGACGTAGACGCACCCACCCTCGAGAAAGAGATCGAAATTCCCCACCATATTTGTCGGTTAAATGATCATACCGTGGTAACTGTAAATCAAGTTAAAAATATAGACCAGTTGTCAATAAATTGCGCGTTATCGATAATTTCGAAACAATACCATTCGGATATAAAGAATAATATTTAAAAAAAAATGACTAGTTCAGAATGAGAATGAAAAAAAAACATATCCTAATATTCAGGTATAACCCCCTTATAGAATGCCGGTAAAAGAATTATTGATTAATTACCCTTATACGCGAAGTTTCGGTATTAACTCTTTTCTTATCCAACATATTCAAAGATAAGTCGTTATGGCTTTAAAACTATTAACCTATAATGTAACTCATATTAGGCGATAAGTCACCTTAAAATGGCAGCATCAGTATTAAGTAAAGAACACCGCTAAACTCATATTTTTTTACCCGAACGGTTTGTTTTTTAAATATCGATGTAGTTTAACTTAGAGTCCTCATTTAATAAAGCATGTTACCACTTTATGGTCCTTTCTCCGCTCTTCTGAGCGGACCGAGCGGTAGCGGAAAGTGCGTTTTAATGGCGCGAATTACAAAATATAAAGATGAAATGATTTCCCCTCCGCCGACTAAAATATTTTGGCATTATAGTGAGCGCCAAACACTTTATGGCACTTTAAAAGACTCCGTAGTCTTCCGAGAAGGGGTCCCGAATCTCGATGATTATCCCGGTGAAGAAA
The DNA here is from genome assembly GCF_980474605.1 of Leiobunum rupestre. NCBI lineage: Eukaryota > Metazoa > Arthropoda > Arachnida > Opiliones > Sclerosomatidae > Leiobunum > Leiobunum rupestre. The sequence continues at coordinate 31,424,982 of NC_143392.1, forward strand.
GCGAATACATTCTCCTCATCGCCGACGATTTAATGAACGAGAACAATGGTCAAATCGGGGCTTTCTTCACGAAAGGCGTTCACCACCGTAATATAAGCTTCGTATTTATAACCCAGAACATTTTCCCAAAAACAAAGGATGCGCGCGACGTCTCGTTGAACGCGAATTACATTGTTTTGTTTAAGAACCCTCGTGATCAACTTCAACCAGCTATATTATACCGTGAACTTAGAGGCGCCAATTACCGATTCGCTATCGAGGCCTATCTCGACGCGACCAAACGTCCTCATGGTTATATCCTTATAGACAATAGGCAGGAGTTCCCCGATGACTTCCGAACGGATATTTTCCCTGGCGAAACCGAAATGGTTTATCTCCCTAAGAAAAAAAGTATGGAGTATGAAGTCAGCGGAGAGCAAGAAGCCCCTAACCAGTTCGAAAATGCCGGCCCGGGTTGCCGCACAGAAAGATTTTATCTCGGCCCTAGGTAGATCAAATTTTAAACAACGACGCGCCATTCTTTATCACGCTAAAAACCGTTAATTGATGCCATATCCGAATGCTGCCATAATACTTTGAAAGGGAATTTAAAGTTTATCCCTTGTCAGAAACGAAAACTAGCTAAACAAAAGAAATTCATTAGACAGATAGCCTCTAAAAAAGTAGCCTGGCGTAAGAAGAAATCAATTTTAGTTTAAAAAGGTCACGGGATTCTAAGTATCCTCATCCCCACTGTTATTTCCGCCCTCAGCAGGATTTTAGGTCGTTCTTAAGGAAATAAAAAAAATGTACTCTCAAAAGTTAACCCTAGTACCCGTCGACTCGTTAGGTCATAATAATAATAATAATAATAATAATAATAATAATAATAATAATAATAATAATAATGTTCTCATCCCCCTCGAGATACCCCTCAATTTTCGTTTCCCCATCCGTTAGGGTCCTCCATGGGTGAATTAAATAATAGCATGACCGACGTACTCAATTTCAATCTTGACATTAGGGATAAAGTTAAATTATTCGAGCAGATGTTCCATCGATATCAAAACATTAGGGATATAGCGAAGAAGCCGAAACCTAGAAAAGAAACCGGACAGGACATGGCCTTCTTAAATCTCGTACCGATTAAGTTTAGGGCGAGTGCAAAGGACTTAGTTAACCGACTGATTAGTTTAGGTGATAGAGTTTCGTGGTCGAGTGAAGGCGAGTTGTTTATAGACCAGACGCGCGTGCCCGGGTCAGACATCGCTACGCTCGTGAGTTACGGCGTTGGGGCTATAAATAGAAAACGAACGCCTCCCCCCATCGGTTGAAACGAGTTCGACGCCTTGTTTACGCCTACGGTATCATCAAAGAAAACCATCCCGCGAGTGAAGAAAAAAAATAACATTTTCGGCGAAACCTAGAAAAGCATCTGTCGTTCGGACACCGCTCGAATTTAAACCTCGGACCTTATCGAAAGGGGTTATCAATAGAAGCGCGAAAAAAAAAGGAAAACGGAACAACCAATATGGGAAGAGTTTCTAACCCCGAGGCAGTCTTGAAAAAAAAAATATTACGATCCAAAACACCCCGCGAGTTTCGACGGATTGGAAAAACTTTATCAGGCCGTGAAAGACAGAGGTATTCCCGGGGAAACGGTAGAAAAATGGTTAACGAAGCAAGAATCGTACACGTTACATAAGACCGCCTACCGGAAATTTAAAAGGAGCAAGGTTTTTGTGACGAATATAGGCGATCAGTTTCAAATGGACTTAGCGGACGTTAGAGACATTTCCCAACACAATTCGGGCTTTAATTACCTACTAGTGTGTATCGATACATTCTCGCGACGCGCGTGGGCCGTCCATATAAAAAGTAAGAAAGCCGAAGACGTTCAAACCGATAAAGGGGGGGAGGGGGGAGTTCACGGGGAAAAATATCAGGATTTCCTTAAAAGAAAAAAAGTTAAATTCTTTACTAGCGAAAACGATACCATTAAAGCGTGTATGGTCGAGCGACTAAATCGTACGCTAAAGTCTAAAATGTATAATTATTTCACCGCTAATAACACCTATCGATACTTGGACGTCCTCCCTGATTTAATTCGGAGCTATAATACTAAGGAACATTCTAGGATAAAAATGGCGTCCCTAGACGTGAAACCTAACAATATCCTGAAAGTATTTAAAACAATTTACAAGGAGATCCCCGTGAAAAGCCGGCGTCTACCTAAACTTAAAGTCAGCGAATTTTGTCGTATCAGCAAATACAAAGGGGTCTTTGATAAAGCCTACCCCGGTAATTGGTCTAAAGAAGTCTTTAAAATCACACGTCTCGTAAATTTAGACCCGCCCCTTTACACGACCGAAGATTTAACGAGTTAACCAATAAAGGGGCGTTACTATCAAGAAGAACTACAATTAACCGCTAAATCTTGGCTATACAAGATCGAAAAAATTCTCAAGTCTCGTAAACGCAAAAATCAGGTCGAATACTTTGTCAGTTTCGTAGGATATCCGCCGAACGCAAACTCGTGGGTCAAGAAAAAAGATATATCTGACAATACCTTCAAACGCTAGCATGCAGGTTTATGCCGACAATACGATGGCCTCGTATACCTCCGCGTTACCGAAACCTGTCGAACTGGCGGGGTTTTGGGAGTGTGGACTCACTGAAATAAATTACACTAGCGCGTTCTTCAACGTTCTCGAGGGGCAAAACACTATCGTTTTCATGGTTCTCGACGAAATCCCTCCTGACGAATGTAACCCGTCTCAAGTCGAAATCAAACAAAATGAACAAAAAACCTAGAGCCACTCGGCGAGCCGCTTCAAGCCGATCAACCTAGTTTGGGTATAACGCTTAAAATTACCACGCCGGGGAAAAAAACTCCGAAAGGGAAAAAAACGGAGCAGATTATCGATATCGCCAAAAACGGGGAAACTCTTTCGGGTGAAGCTCAGATCGCTGAATGCGTAGCTCAACCTAGAAGACCCAGAGGGACCCCCACGTTTATAGGGTACCCATAGGATACAATTCTTCTATCGAACATTTAATTAAGGTTATAAACGAAATTATTAATGATATGAAGACGTCTTTCCAATATAACGAAATCACGCGGCGAGTCCGTATAACCCCCTATTGCCATAACGTTCTAGTGCAATTTCATTATGGCCTAGCCATGACATTGGGCTTCGATCCTGGAATTCAATCTTTGGAAAGGGGTTATCGAGGCGTTAGGCCTGCTCTCATAGGTTTTCAAATCTCCCCTCAACTTTACGTTTACAATAACATCCTCGAAGATCAAATGGTCGGTGACATGCTCGTTCCTCTCGTTAGGATTGTCCCCGTAGAAGGCTCGTTCTGGGATAACGTCGGGAAAATATATGACGTGCCTCATTACGTGCGAGTCTCCAAACGCTATTTCGATACGATCCAAGTACATATAATGAACCCTCAGGGGAAACCGGCGCCATTTGCCTTCGGGTCTCTGATGGTTAAACTTCATCTACAGAAACAAGATGCCTAAGCCGGATGTCCTTCTAAGCGGGGTGGAAATTAAAGTCCGACTTTCTAGGAGTAAAACGGCCTTCGTTCTTATGGGAGACCCCTCGTTAAACGTGGGCAATTTTAAGATCGCTATAACGGACGCTACTTTGGAAATACGGAAGATAAGTCCTCAAATCATCCTGGCTCACGAAAACGCTTTCTTAAGCGCCACCACGAAATACCCCTTCACCAGAACCGAAGTGAAAAGCCACGTACTGCTCACCGGCGTTTCAAATACGAGCCTCGACAATGTGTGGCTGGGACCGCTTCCTCAACGCGTTATTATTGGCCTAGTCTCACATACGGCTTGCGCGGGCGATTTTCATAAAAATCCTTATAACTTTCAACCATTCGGGTTAAATTTCTTGTCTCTCTACGTTGATTCGGACGCGGTTCCGAGCAAACCTCTCCAGCCCAAGTTTTCCCAGAATCAATTTGCCCGTGAATATTACACCTTGTTTACGGAGACAAATATTCACTTTAAAGATGATGGGAGTAATATATCTCACTCAGAATAACCGAGGGGATACACTCTATACGCCTTTGATATAACGCCTGATCTTACCGCAAGTGATAACTCGCATTGGAACCCCGTAAGACGGGGACAGTTACGTATCGAGTTGGGATTCGAAACCCCGCTCACGGAATCGGTATCGGTCGTTATTTACGGGGAATTCCATAGTTTAATGCAAATAGACAAAGACCGTAACGTAGTGATTGATTATTAAAAAAAATGAACACGTTAGAAATAAACGAAATTCTCGGACATTTACCCGGGTATCAAGGTGCCTTTTCTTCCGATAGACTCCCCGAATATATCCCTTCCTTCCCCGCCTCTCTGGTCGTTAACCTCGATCCTCACGATGGGCCCTGGACTTACTGCGTAGCTATTTACCTAGACGCTTTCAGGAGGGCCGGGTACTTTGACTCGGCGGATCGTCCAGTGACCCTTCCCACGCTAAAAAAGTTCCTGAAATAAATTCCTTGAAAATAGCCTACAATAGACGTCGTCTACAGGCCGTGGGAAGCAAGGTGTGCGGACAATACTGCGTACTCTATCTGGAACATCGCTATAGGGGGCGGAGTTTGACCTCCTTCGCTGTTAGGTTCACTAGGAACCAATGGAGTAATGACAATCGCGTGGTGTCCCTATTTAAGAAGCGGATTTAACCTACCTTGAGTCAGAGGGGGTATCAGCCAACAGAAACATCATGGAAAGACCGCTGGTAGTTGTCGATTTTGAATTCTTACTCGGCGCGAAATACGAACCGGTCGTTAAAGAAGTTGCCGTCGCCATCGTAGGGGAGTTTCCCCTAGTTAAAAGTTTATTCGTTAAGCCTCCGTACCACGGTAGCCGTCTTTATCATCACGTAGCCCGGCAAAATCAATGGGTCTTTACCCACATCAACGGTTACCTGTGGAACCACGGCGATACCCCCTACATCGAGCTAGAACATCGGCTGAAGGCCTTAACCGAGGACTCCGAATTCATTTACTGCAAGGGAGAGGAGAAATGCCACGTCCTCAGGAAACTCATCCCCCAAGAGGTGATCGAACTCGGAGAAATCGGTTGCCCCAAGGCCAAGGACATCACTATCGAGCAGAACTATCGTTGCCGATTCCATCGACGGGGAAGCCCGACGCTTCTCTGCGTGCGGGAGAAGGCCTGCCGCTTCGCCAAGTGGCTGGAGGCCCATCACCGGGCGGCTCCTTCTCCCCGCTTCGAGGAAGACGAAGGATTCTTTTAAAACTTTTCTATATTAAAAAAACAATTAATTCTTTTTTCGAACTCTAATGTATTTAAAAAACCGTTACGTAATTTTCTCCATTCGCGCGCGTATTTTAATTTCATATCATTATTCTTATATTCAATGTTGTAATATCATCCTTTGTGTTAATAAATGTTTCGTTCGAATTTATGTTTTCTTATTCAACATACGCGCCTAAACTCGTAAGGGGGGAAAGAGAGAGTCGAGTTTTTTTTAGCCCTCTAGTACCGGATCATTCCCAGGTCATTCCCGAAGTCGGAGAAGTAAGTGGTAGACGTATTTTTCTTAAGTTAAAGATGAATTTTGAGAAAAACAGAATCGCTAGTTTCAAGGGGTTTCCCTGTAAGTTTTTAAACGTGAGGGAGCTAACGAAAGCGGGTTTTTTCTACGTCGGTCACCGGGTCAGCCTTATGTGCTTCTCCTGTGAGTATGTCGTGAAGGACTGGACGGTCGACGACGTCCCGTTACTAAGACACGAAAAAATGCCTCGCTTTTGTCCGTTCATGAGAAATGATTTTTCGGGAAACGTCCCAGCCGTATCGATGGAGCTTGAAGAGACAGGGTCAAAGCCGATGCGATACGAGATCGCATGAATTCGTTCCTTTACTAGAGGATTTAATAATTATTATATTAATAATAATATTAATAATAACGAAGGCTTGCCGATTGATCCTTTAAGGGAAGCTAGGCATTTATCCAAAGCTGGTTTTTATTATACTAATTTCAAAGATTACGTAAAATGCTTTTCCTGTTCTGGGGAACTTATGAACTGGAATAAGGAAGATAGTCCGTTCGAGGAACATTGGGAAAATTTTCCTCATTGTAAATTTCTTATTTCAAATGCAAAAAGCGGAAATGTAAGGCATTTTATAGCCGCTGAGGATATCATAGAAAAAACAACCAATGGATTTATTCGGATTTCCCCGAAGCACTATTTGTATACGATTCCTTACACGAAATAGTCGAAGTCTAAGATAAAGGGCAAGATCTAGACATGCCCGGGCAATAATAGATTTTTTTCTCCCGAAGAATTCGAGGGGGGTCGCGTGATAATAGACAATTTTTTAGGGGGTCGTTCACACCCCTCAGCGAGAGACGGAGAGATAAAGAGAGGAATTTACCCCCGCCTCAGTTCTAAGGATCATTCGATCGGTCGCGGACGAAGGTGATAGACACCATTTTACTCAGCTTCCGTTAAAAGATGCATTTTGAGAAAAATAGGATCGCTAGATTCAGAGGGTTTCCCTGTAAGTTTTTAAACGTGAGGGAGCTAGCGAAAGCGGGTTTTTTCTACACCGGGCACACTAATAACGTCATGTGCTTCTCTTGCGAGAGGGTCTCAAGGGATAGATGCCTAACGACGTCCCGTTGCTGATACATATAGAACAGAGTCGCTTATGCAAATTCGTAAATGACGAGAATACGGGGAATGATCCCGTCCTAGAACGGGTGAAAGACTATAAAGAGCAGATGGATGAGACGGAGGACCTGGAGCTAAATCCTATGCGCCATGAGCTCGAGAGAATTCGCTCGTTTAACAAGGGATTCTCGGTTAATATCGTAGATGGTAGAGCTTTAGCCCGCGCGGGGTTTTATTATTTGAATTACAAAGATTCGGTTAAATGCTTCGCCTGTGAGGGTGAACTTATGGCGTGGGAAAAAGACGATAGTCCTTTCGGTGAACATAGAAAATATTTCCCGCATTGTAAATTTCTATTAGGCGAGGAATGTGGAAACGTAGCTCATTTTATAGCTGACGAGGATATTGTAGAAACTAACAAGCCACCTTATTCTTCGACTGCCGAGAAAGCCATAGTATACTGTTTTTAAAAAAAAGGGGTTGAAATTTTAGAGGGGGATAAAAGGAAACGCCTGGAGACTAAACATTTTTGCCCAATTGGATAATAGATTTTGGAGGCCGTGGGAATCTTTTTCCCCAAACTTTCTCACGGTTTGAGAAATTCCTTTATTAAGGGGTGTCTCTCTCGCCCCCCTAGTTAGAGATTTCTCCCGGGATTTTAGTTCGATAGGTAATCATTCGATCGCTACTTTACGAAGGTGTCGGATAAAGTTTTTAATCTGCTCTAGAAAAATGAATACCCTGGCAAAGCGAGTCGCGACATTAAAGAAATTTAGTACCGCGTATATGGATACTCTCGAGCTAGCCCAGGCGGGGTTTTTCTACATTGGTCACAAGGACCTGACAGTGTGTTTCTGGTGCGACGGTTTGGGATACAGGGTGTGCGAGTACGCCAAGCTCGAGTTCGCTAAGCTACAGGAGAACTACGATGCCCAACTAGGCCCTATGAGGTATGCGGACGAGCGGTTGAAAACTTTCGCCATTTTCCCGCTAGAGAATCCGTGCCAGATGGAACTCACTAACGCGGGTTTTTTCTACACCAACTTTGCGGACTGCGTGAAATGTTTTTTCTGTGGTGGTGAGATCGGAGGATGGGCGGCTGAAGACGATGTCTTTCGGGAACACGAGAGATTGTTTCCCGATTGCGAATTTGTAAAAAACTATTATTGCGGGAACGTCTTTTTAAAATCATTCGTGCTCAACACCGCGTAAAATTTGACCTGGTTCCCGTAACTTTCTTTTTCCTCGATGTAGAAGATCGAACTAACTATTCCTTATTAAATAATTTCCATTTTAAAAGAAGAATCTCCCTTATTAATAATATTTTACATTCTATTTTAATAAAACATGTACAGAAAAGTGTAATAAAAAATGATTTAGTATGATATTCGTCTCGTTATTTTTTCCCAATACATTTTAGGTAAAAAAGAGATATAGGTAAGTGGAGGTATCCATAAAATGAGGTAGGTGAGCGAGGTGAAGATAAAAAGGCGAGCGAAGTTAGAGGGCTCAATAATTTTGGTATCTATAAAAAATGGTGTTTAAGGATAAGGAAATCTTGGAGCCTTATCCATATTCTAGCTCCATGATCGTCTTATCTCTGCCCAGGCCCTCTTCTCTCACGATTGAAATTAACCGGGCATGCCTTCATTCACAAATTTCTTATAATAACCTAAATCTCACGATCATAAGCGAAAATTACCTCGTTAAATCATGTTTTTGGTTCAATATTAGTGTAATTGTACCACTGAATTTTCGGGCGCTTGGATCAAACGACCTTCAAACCTGGCTAAAATAATAATTGAGCTAATTACGAACTTGGCGCTTAGCGTAACGTCCGAGTTACAACGGCGAGGGATCTCCTTCGCCAGCTATTTCTGGCCTATTGGAAATTAAAACGCTTTCATAAGGAAAACCACTCCTACATTAGGTTATTTGAAAATAAAATCGACAAGTGTAAATCCGTTTTCATTGATATATTTCATCATCAAGGTAACCTGTCAGTCATTCTACAAACCAAGAAAGAGAAAATAGTAACTTGTCGTCAGTAGCTTAGTACAGCGTTTCGTCGTGTAAAAGATGGTTTTAAATGGCCTTAACTCACTTGACGATCTACTTTCATTTGGAAAATGAGTTTGGTTTTAACGACCTTTAAAGCGAGGGGCTAACCACTCTTAGAAAGTCTGTACACCGGATTACGCTTAGATTAGCAGGTACTTAAAAGATTACGCGTAATCCCATTAGTACAGTAAAAGGTACGGCTCTGTACACCGATTACGCCTTAGAGAAGCACTGGCGATTCCAAAAAGTCGGAATAAATGCAAGAATGTCCTTTGTAAACCTGCTTTATTGGGAACAAGACGAGGGGATAACCACTTACAGTAATCGTTGTACACTCTGGCAGAAATTATTATGTAATTGCCGCATAATCACGTTTTTAGCGTTCTCAGTTGTAACCACAGTAACCATTTGGTATTCGCGGATTTCCATTGGTAATCGTTTCGAATTATCACTGTAATTGCGAAAATTATTCTGTTATTATTTAAAATATTTCTGTTTTACTTAGTAAGGTCACTTCTTATCGCTGTAATCTCGCGATTTTAAAATATTTCTGTAATGGCTGTTCCTATTTGCTCCAATATAAAGTCACACAGAAAATACTAATAACATAATTGGAATCTTTGGATAAAATATAATTCAGAAATAGGTTGCATACTGTGCGTTTGGACAAAACTTCAGCCAAATTTGACATAGTTCTTGTATTTCAACGAAGTTACCAGCTCAATCCCTAAAACGAAGAATAAAATCGGCACTTTAGTCTAGGCAGCTGCTTTACTAAATCATTCCTCAGATAGAGTAGCGGAAAATATTATTTTTCAAAGAGATACAGAAATAAAGCCGCGTTCACAAAGACGTTAAAAATGGTTAATAGCTGAAGTTGAAAGCGTAAGGTAGAAGACCAACTTAGAAATCGGCGGTTCACAAACCCGCCGAAAGTCGAAAGGGGAGAGAAAACTTCTCAAGACGAGATTGAAATCGGCAGTCAACCCGTATCTACTCGTGGTTTTGGTGCGCTCATGCTGCCACAAATAAAACTGTGTTAGCGCGAGTAAAGGATGTCTGTGTGAAACAGAAAGGCTGAAGTCGGATCATCCCGCCGAAAGCGAAATGCTTTTCCCCCTTTAACTTTAGAATTCTCCTCAACAAAACGTCTTTGTGTACACGGCTTTACAACTGTGATGACGGGCCTGGATGCACCCTGATCTTGGAGAGAGTTTCACCTAGGAACTATATGTAGTGCCTTGGCAATTAGTTACATTTTCCTTTGAAATCCAGCTTCGTAGTGGTTCCAATTGCTATCTGAAAAGGTATATCTAGTATCTGGTTCTTCTACACTTGTTGTAAACAGATAACCGAGCAGATAAAAAACTTCGTCCCCCTTTATTTTATCTGCTCAGATAAAATCTGTTAGTCTTATCTGAAAATTATCTGGTAAGTTTTTATTTTAAAAATACGATAATCAAACCAGTTATCTGCTACAGATTTTATAATAATATTATACGTAAATGAACATTTTTAGAGAAAGGCTCTTTTACTTAGTAAAGCGCAGGGTGCACAAACTTTATGACAGGAGCTTTAGTTTGAGGTTTAGTTGCTATACCTACTCGTTGGGCCATAATTCAGAGTATGATAGAATTCCTTCTTAGGACCCCACGCGGTAAACACAACCCTCCATAAACCTTTTTTAAATTACATAAAAAAACATGTGACAGCATGAGTTCACCCAGTGCCGCGTTAAGACAACTAGGTATCCCTAATTACTAATTGTCACTATGGGGCTCTGGAGATTTACGTTTTCAAAAAATGTAATATTTTAAAGCCCCTCCTTTTGAGTTGCAAAAATTTGGTCCCTAAAAATCTGGGGCCCTAGGCGCGTCTACTACGCTTAGGCGTAAAATCGCCCATGGGCTCTTTCACCCTTGGGTATTATTTTGTAAAGTGAATTCGCCAGCGATTCAAGGTATAATTATTTCATTTAAATACTAGAAAATATTCATTGTGTCCACCAATTTTTAAGGCATAATATGGCGGATATCGTTTTGGGCTTTAGAACACGCCTTTTGGCAGTAACTACGTCACTACCCATTGAAAAAATTCTTTCGGCAGGCACGGATGAACCAGGGATTGCGAGATAATCACGGGCCATCATCGCCACATACAGATGCTTTTATTAAAATGATCTTTCATCCATTCCAGTTTAGTGTCGGGTAGACGGCGTTAAGCTCCATAAAGTTTTCCTCTTTCATATGAGATAATCGCACCGCTAACGCTATCCTTCTAATATTAAGATTCATTGAAGGTAAATAATTACGAAATATCTATATTTGAAATGAGACAAAGGTAAAATAGTACCTTGGCAACGGCCGCGCCAACGCTTATGCCAGTTGTCTGATTTTCTTCCCATACGCTGAGGTCATACTGAGTATCATGATTGGCTTCCACTTTCAACACTTTGAGCATATCTTGTACGGCTATGTTCAGTAGGTGAGCAAATCACTGAAAACGAGTCGCACCGGTAAACCGAAAACCTTCGTCCATGGAACACCTCTCTAATGAAGGGCTTGCCACCACCCTCCTACGCATTGTAACCCGGTCAGCTGTTTAAAGGCATTATAAGTCGCTAGATGACTTGGTCTTAAGGTGGTGCCTTGGGTATTAGCCTATCTGATTATTATTGTTATTATTATTAACTCCACTGTGAAAGTGTCATTATTTGAGGCATTATCCATTGATACGCCAAGTACCTATAAATTAAATATATATTTACAGTAACTTCGAAATTTCCACACAGAGCTCCAGCGTTACTATGTACCTTGTTTATTTCTCGATCGCTTAGGAGTTTCAAAAACTTTTCGCAGATATGTTTCCCCGTATGGCGTCCGGAAAAGTACATAAAACCAATAAGTTAGTCATGTTGAGCCCATACATCGTCTACCCAGTGCGCAGTGACGGCAATAAACGGAATCACATTTTTGGAAGTCCAACAGTCGGGTGTAAAAGAAAATTGACCACGAACTTGCTATATTTTGTAAAATAAAAACCGTTTCCATTAATGCTACAAGAAACTAAGCCCACTTGGAAACGTATACGAACCTTGAGTTTACTGGTAACGTTTTCAAGTTCAACTTTATATTCCTTCATTATGTCATTTTTTAAAGTTGCGTCGCTTATTCTTAATTGAGTTGTAAAAATAATGGGATTAAGCGTGTAAAGTAAATCTCGCAAACTTTCGTCTTCCACAATCATGATTAGATTGTTTAAATCTGATTTAATCATGATTAAATGATTTAATCTGTTTAAAATGATAAAATCTATTTGAAATGATTAAATCTGTTTAAAATGATTAAATCTATATATTAAACTTATTATTTACCATGGTGAATATTAGTAGAAATTATGTTTAATTCAGAGAAAACGGCATGGTATTAGAAGATAAAACTAAATAAGTTTTATCTTCTAATACCATGCCGTTTTCTCTGAATTAAACATAATTTCTACTAATGATTAAATCTGTTTAAAATGATTAAATCTGTTTAAAATGATTAAATCGTACTTTAGTTCTGATTTTAATGATAAATTCTCTATTCGACCAATTATATTGATTAAATCGTGATTAAAATGATTAAATCTAATTAAAAATATTAGATCATGATTAGAATGATTAAAACTCGTTTGAATGATTAGATCATGAGTAGTATGATTAAATCTCGTTTAAGTCGTGATTACCCTGATTAAAAAGATTAGATCATGATTAGAATGATTATATCTCGTTTAAATAGTGATTACCCTGATTTAATCACGATTACTGTAGTATCTCCAGAAAGTATTGACATTAGAGAATAGTGTATCTGATATTTTCCGGACGTCTAATGGCTTCACGTGGACGAAGTTTAGATCGGAGATTTGGACGAGCGTTCTGAAGACATGGATGATTTCTGCGGTTGGAAAATTCTAATTTTCTTTAGCTGGTCGTAGGGGTTTTCATATATATCGTTTACGGCCTCACATTTTGGATCTTTGCCTTGACTCGGGTTAAATGGTTTTAACAGAGAACAGTTTCTGTTAAGCTGTTTCCCCCCCATGTTTTGAATCGAGATACTTGACCCATTGACCGCGGTTACTGTCCATGGGTGTGGGTCATAGTGAGGATCAAATTTGTTGCGCTGTATTAGTTTTGGTAATACTAACAAAGTCACCAACTTTGATCGCGTGAGGGGAATATTTTTTCATCTGGTTTTTTCTTTCCTGGTCATGTTCTCGCACTTCCTTGTCACACGAAGGAGGTTGGTAATTTAGTTTGTATTGCTCTATTGAAGAAGAGAAACGCCGGTTATTTCCCAGTAGTTCGTTGTGTTGTGGCCCTTAAGTTCATCAAATAATTTGGTAGAACGTCTTGCCAGTTAGTACGTTCTAGAATTGCGGTACGGATGGTTTTAGCTAGCATAGGCGTTCAATTAAACTGTTAGCTTGGGGCCAACGGGGAGTGACTTTGTGATGGTAACTTGATACTATATTCTTCCGAAAACGTTTTAAATTCACCGCTGTCAAATGGGGAACCACTGTCTGTCTTTACATTTGCAGGAACTCCAAACATGGAGAAAACGTTGCGAAGAGCTTTAATATTTGGAGCCGACGAGGTAGACGTGACTGTCGCTGTTATAGGATAACGGGTGTATTCATCCGCTACAACTAAAATATAGTCTCCACTGGGTGTAGGGCCAAAATGGTCAATAGCGACCGAGTGCCACAGTCTTTCGGGAAGAGAATTCATCCGCGTTGGTTGGTGTTGGAAATGTGGTATAGTGGCCTGACAAGCGAGGCACGAGCCAATTCGCGATTGTATTTTGACGTTAATACCGGGAAACCAGATTGTCTCGTATAATTTGTTTTGTCCGAACTATTCCAGGGTGACCTTCGTGCGCTATAGTAATTGCTTGATCAATGAGCGAAGTGGGCAAGATTATTTTATCTCCCCGGAAGAGTAGTCCGTTGTCTTCAGAGATTTCACAACGAAGTCTTTTGTACGCGTTCCACGTTAATAACTCGTTTTCAGTTAATTTGTATGTTTCCCAAATGTTGGAGTCGATAATCGCTTCTTTGACTTTGTTTAGTAGGGAATCTTTATCGGTTTTTTCGAGAACGTTTGAGATGGTAATTGCACCAAAGGGTGCGATATGCAGAGAGTTCAAACTTAATTCGTGAATGTTTGCGTTAGGGGATATAACGGGGTGACGGCTCAAATAGTCAGCAGGGTTGCTCTTGCCCGGTTGATAAGCAACGCGAAATTGATAATGTTGAAGGCGGAGTATCCAGCGCTGAATGCGATTTGAAGTAAGAGTGCGTGGATTATTGAAAATTGCAACCAAGGGGTTATGCTCAGTTAGTACTTGGAAGTAGACACCATTAAGATAGAGATTGAAATGCTCACACCCAAAAACGAAACCTAGCGCTTCGCGTTTGATTTGGGAGTATCGTTGTTCCGTCGCCGATAAAGCTTTGCTGGCAAAAGCGATCACGTACTCTTGACCATTATTATCATGTTGGGTAAGGATAGCCGTGACGCCTACAGGGCTAGCATCTACGATTAGAGTGGTACGTTTTTCGGGATCATAAAACTTGAGGGAAGAGCATTCTTTTATTTTAGATTTTATTTCATCAAGCGCTGTCTGGTGTGAGTGTGTCCATATGAACTCTACGTCCTTATTGAGCAAGTTACGCAGAGTCTCAGTGAGGGTGGCGAAGTCTGGTACGAATCGAGCGCAGTAGTTGGCTAAGGCTAGGAAGCTTCGCAACTCAGAGATGTTACGCGGTGAAGGTAGAGCTTGCAGCGATTCAACTTTTGTTGGATCAGGATTGAGGCCATCAGCACCGAAAATGTGACCGAAAAACGTTATCTCCGATTTCGTGAATTCGCGTTGGGTCTTATTTAGCGTTAGCCCAGAGGATTCTATTCGTTTCAGAGTGTGTTCTAGTTTTCTGTCATGGTCTTCAACACCACATCCTCCGATTATTATATCGTCGCTAGTATTGATCGTGTTCGGAACCCCACGGATGACGTCTTCGATACATTTTAGAAATATTTCGGCCGCTGAATTTATGCCAAATACGGGGTTAGTGTACACAACTGATGTTGGAAGTCATCATCGTCATTTGTTGGTCATCCGCAACGTCTTGAGTAATAGCAGCGGCGGTGTTTTTCAAATGTCGGTTGTCTATAATTTCATTTCGTTGCATTCTACAGAACTCTTCAAAGTGTCCGTACCTTCCACACCACGCACATTGTTCAGTTCTAGATGGACAACCAAACTGTCCTCGATGATGAGGAAATTGACCTCCGCAGTTGTAACATCGCTGAATGTCTGTTTGATAGCGATTCCATGAGGAAATAGTAGTGTTAAGCTGACGAGACGGGAAGAATTGCCGAGTTTGATGTTGTACAAACGTTTGATTTCGATGGATATTAGGGTGTCCGTAGTTTTGGTTTCGTAGGTTCTGACTTGGTTGATTGTCGTTTAGTTTGTTCTGGATTTGTTGCTTTCGGTTGAGTTGATTTAGGCTTTGTTCATTAGGATTTGACGCGTTATTGTTTCGGACTGCGTATACTGATGTATTGGAGGTGGTAACTTTTTCTTGGTTTTCAATTTTGGAAGATTGTTTATCGGCTTGTTCGTAGGATCTGGCTGTAGCTAGGAATTCATCGAGGGTCATGGCTGGATCGCGAAGGGCGATGCGTAGGTGTCGTGACACGCAAGTTTGAATGATATGGCGAAGTATTTCCGTATCCGGATCAGCGAAACCACAGGTCTTTGACAGAAAACGTAAACGTGTTTGATACTCATCAATAGATTCGGTTTCACGTTGGCAAGCGTCTCTGAATTTAAAAACTTCATAGGTCGTGTTACGTCGAGGTAGAAAATGATGATTTAGAGCTTGGACAGCTAAATCGTATTCGTCGGGAGCGGGTGCTGCCGCATTAGGTTGTTGTTGAGGTGGTGGCGGAATAGGTAACGTATCGTATATGTCCTGAACTTCCTCCCCAGCATATAGTAGCAGAAGGGATTTCTTTCTCGCCGGAACGTTGATATCGTATACTATAACCGCGTTCACACTAGAGACTTTGGAAACGTTTTAAAACAGTTGAAAAAGTTCAAATTGTAAAATTTTGGTGTCGAATGTATTTAACGTATGTCTATTAATACAGTTGACACCAAAAATGTTTAATTTGATCTTTCGAAACCGTTTTAAACGTTTCCAAAGTGTCTAGTGTGAACGCGGTTGATGAGAAATGTATTAAATCGTTTTAACCATTTCTCCCACCTGGATGCTATATCGTCTCGGTTGTCTTGTATAGAGAACTGTGGAAAACTCGTTGCTTGAAGAGCCATAATGGTTGCAAGTAGGCTTAGTACCTTTTGAAACTTTGAAGTGTTGGATCACGCGCTCTTTTTTTTAAACCCGTTCAAAATAAAACGATGATTTTCCGATGGCGTTAGGCTGGATGAATCTTGGTAGGTCGTCTGAAAACGTCCGCAAAGGAATATAGCCGTGGAAGTCGAAACCGCTCCGTCGCCAATGTAGTATCTCCAGAAAGTATTGACATTAGAGAATAGTGTATCTGATATTTAGTTAAAGAAATTAGATAAGTCTACGACATGAAGTTAACGGAATTTTATTAACAGCTCTCCAGCTCGGGGTTTTGATAAAAACTGCCTTTTTATTCTTCTCTCGCGCGCTCTCTTTTCTGTCACGAACCGCAAGTTAATTTTGAAATGAAATCAATATAATAATATAAAACTAGAGAATGTTACAATTACCCTGATTTAATCACGATTACCCGGATTTAATCACGATTACCCGGATTTAATCACGATTACCCGGATTTAATCACGATTACCCTGATTTAATCACGATTACCTTGATTTAATCACGATTACCTTGATTTAATCACGATTACCTTGATTTAATCACGATTACCCGGATTTAACCACGATTACCCTGATTTAATCACGATTACCTTGATTTAATCACGATTACCCGGATTTAATCATTTTACTATGATTAAGACGCACCCAAAATGGAAGTGACCTGCCCCTCGATTTCGATCTACAATATTCTATATATTTATGCTAATATGCAATTACGTATACCGGCTTACTTCACTAATGGCTTGGGTTTTCGATGACTGAAAATCAAATAAGTCTGGATGTTTGTTTCTTAAATGGTAATTCATATTTCCCGTGCTTCGATTTGATTTTGTACTTTGAAAATTTCTACCCCTAAAAAGAACTTTAATTATTATCGCCACCCTAATTGAAAAAATCTTGAAGCCATATAAATAAGAATTGAAAGTTGACTTACTTATCGCAATGAATACATTTAGAAAATTCCTTAATTTGTACTACACTATCACTTCTAAAATAATTCCACACTTCGCTACTTTTTAACGTTTCCTCACCGGCAGAACTTGCACTTGCCATTCAAAAAGAATTTATCAATTCCGAAATAAACTCGACTAACTTGCTGACTATTATTAATATTATTAACGACGGTTTGAGCTATTTTTGCTCCTCGCGTATGCGCTCTAAACCTTAGTTTTTATTTGCTTAATTCTAATTACTTAAACTATCTTAAGGTTTAACTGTACGCTGGTTCCGCTGGTGCTATTTTTTGTCATCGGTTAATTAGTTTAAGAGTTATTACCGTATTTAGTGTATCGGCGTATTTGTGGTGCGGTTTTGTGTGTGCGACGTATCACCGGCTCCACGGGAGTCGTCCACATCTTTTTCGGAAGATCTACGACACCACTGTTTTATGTGTCTTTCTTAATCTAATAGCCTTTATCTTTAATTTGGTGTATAGTTTAATTTTTTAAACCTAGTGATTCGGGCGCTAGTGTCAATTAACTATTCTGTTAATTAAACGAGCACCGTCGAGTGTTTTCGTTTACCCTACACCAGTTCTTGATTATTTAATAAAAAATATTATTAAACAATCGACTGCGTCTCATCGCCACCTTTCATTTGATACTTTGGTAGTCGAATTCGGCTAACTACGTTTCATTATTTTTAAATGTTAACTTTTTGTCTCTTCAAACTTCAAATATCTTATATAATTTCCCCGCGTATTTTATATAACTTCCCTATATTTTTTAACCTTTCGAACCTTCGCAACAGGGCTGCATCCAGCGTTGCCAGATTTTTCTGACCGAATTATTGTACAAAGGCTAAAATATTATAGTACAACAATATAAATTATGGTACCAATATAAAATAAAATAAATTACTTTAGTTTAAGACTACCTTAGATCAAGAGTCAAGCAAGTCTGAAAACCCCTATTTAAGAAAAATCAGTTTCAAGTTCGAAATTTAGCATAATGACAATGATAATCTAATAATGAAAATTGATAAAAATAGAGTGAAAATATATATTGAAAATTTTGTACTGGTAAAGAGCAGGCTGAGATATTTGAGATGTGTGAAAGTATATTTAGACTTTGAAGGCTAGAGGCGCCAATAATGTTGTAGGCAGACTTTTCTGGGTGTAGCACGTGAAACGTGGCTCGAGACGACTGTGTTTGATAAGTTAGTTCGGAATTAAATTTTAAAATTAGGGGAAGTGGTTCCGTAGATGCGAACGGATAAACCCGGATTCCGGATGGTGTGAGAGCCAGCCGATATTTGAGTCCTTGATAAGTGGTGTAGTTCATGATGTTAACCGAAGCTCCAGTGTCAATAAGAGACTTGAAGTTTGTTCCTCCAACGTTGAAGATTTGGATGAATTGGTTTGTAGATGCCACCGGAGACAGAAGAGGGCAGCAGCGAAAATTTTGATCTGAATACTTTACTTCCCTAACAATTTTCAAATTTTCCGATCGGACAGAAACAACTCTGCTGATCCCAATATTCTTGGCGGCGGTGTTCTTATAGCAGTGAAAAACAACTTTACGGTTACAAGGCGTACTGATCATGAGAGAGTTCCTGAATGCGTATTTGTGGAGGTCAAGATTACCTCTGTTTCTTCCGTATTAATTGGGAATATATATCTATCACCAAGTTTAAGCGATAAAATATATGAGGAATTTAGCCTACACTGGACATCTCACTGTGCCAACATGTCAAATATCTTTTTATTCGGGGATTTTAATTTACCTAAGCTAGACTGGCCAAATTTCAGTACGCTAGACTGTAGCTATACAACCAAGCGGAAGGCATCTCACGTCTTTGATATTTGTTACGATTTAAACGAGATCTAATCACGATCTAATCACGATTTATACGAGATCTAATCACGATCTAAACGAGATCTAATCACGATCTAAACGAGATCTAATCACGATCTAAACGAGATCTAATCACGATCTAAACGAGATCTAATCACGATCTAAACGAGATCTAATCACGATCTAAACGAGATCTAATCACGATCTAAACGAGATCTAATCACGATCTAAACGAGATCTAATCACGATCTAATCACGATCTAAACGAAATCTAATCACGATCTAATCACGATCTAAACGAGATCTAATCAAGATCTAATCACGATCTAAACGAGATCTAATCACGATTTAAACGAGATCTAATCACGATCTAATCACGATCTAATCACGATCTAAACGAGATCTTATCACGATCTAAACGAGATCTAAACGAGATCTAATCACGATCTAATCATGTTATTACGATTTAATCATTTTATTACGATTTAATCATTTTATTACGATTTAATCATTTTATTTACGATTTAATCATTTTATTTACGATTTAATAATTTTATTTACGATTTAATCATTTTATTACGATGTAATCATTTTATTACGATTTAATCATTTTATTACGATTAAATCACTTTATTTACGATTTAATCATTTTATTTACGATTTAACCATTTTATTTACGATTTAACCATTTTATTTACGATTAAATCATTTTATTACGATTTAATCATTTTATTTACGATTTAATCATTTTATTTACGATTTAATCATTTTATATACGATTTAATCATTTTATTTACGATTTAACCATTTTATTTACGATTTAATCATTTTATTACGATTTAATCATTTTATTACGATTAAACCATTTTATTTACGATTTAATCATTTTATTACGATTTAATCAGAACTAAAGTAGGATTTAATCAGACTAATCAGATTTAATCATTTTAAACAGATTAAATCTGATTAAATCAACCTAATCACGATTAAACGTGATTTAATAAACTTAATCGCGATTAAATTGAATTTAATCAAAATAATCAGCATTAAATTGAATTTAATCAAAATAATCACCATTAAATTGAATTTAATCACAATAATCACCATTAAATTGAATTTAACCAAAATAATCACCATTAAATTGAATTTAATCAAAATAATCACCATTTAATCGGATTTAATCTTTTGAGGGGTGCGTCGTTAATCAAGGAAGTGACCTGCCCCTCGATCGAAATATCAATGTCCCTATATTGCTAATGATATAGTTCGGGGCGTATTACGGCGTACAATAATTGTACAAACGGTTATAAATAAATAAATTTCAGTTCTCGGTGTTATTTGTACATTGTTAGCCCTTAATACTTCATCGGTTTGTGATTTTAGAGTTCCTTGTTATATTTATAGTCTAGAGGCCTACATAATATTACTTCTGATATTAGTAATTTATAATCTAAACGTTAATTTAAATTTTCATGTGCATTAAGAGTGAGGGTGCGCGTAGAAGTCCAAGATTAAAAATGGTGCGTTTCGTCGTTCTATCAGACCAAGCGTTTAAAATTGTGGAAGACGAAAGTTTGCGAGATTTACTTTACACGCGTAATCCCATTATTTTTACAACTCAATTAAGAATAAGCGACGCAACTTTTAACAAGTTGGCAAGCCAATATATACCTTTCCTCGGAAGAATTGTCCCTAGTGGTATTAATTTCTCGAGATAACCCTTAAAGATATATTTCCGCAATTCAGAGTTATTTGCTAAAAATGTTATCCCAGTTCTATCCCGGCCGGTATAAAATTTTAATTATAATTAAAATAATTGAGATGAAACGACCAATTTTAATTTATTCAGAATATTATAAGTTAAGTAGTTACAACAGTGAGTTAGACGTACTATAACAATGCACAATTGAATTAAACCCTTTTTACAGTACAATTTTATCAGTTGAATATAATACGAAGCAAATTTTAATGAAAGAGATATTCTACAGAGGGTATTATAACGACCGTTCGCTTTTTGGTTTATAAGTTTAAACGACAGTTTATCGAAATTTTGTTAAAAGAACATTGCCTAAGGCCGCGCGATAAATTTACGAGAATAAATTCCCGTCGCCGTTATATCGAAAATTTATTTGATTCGCGATCGCCAGAACTGTAATGTTGTAGGCGAGTGATTAGAAAATAAAATGGCAACCAGAATTATGCAAAATTATAAATGTTTATTTTTATTCAGAACAGTCTATGGAATGTTTTAGATTTAACTTTCATCAAAAACCCAACAATATATATCCCTTCTACGTAATTGTACAGAACTGGTTCTCAAGTGTCTAAGACTAGATTTGTCTTAGTTCATTGTGATTGAAAAATAAACCAAAACACACTTACACTTATGTAAATATCATAAATTATACTGAGTAATTTTAACTAAATTCAAACTACCTAACTATAAACTCTGTCTTAATTAACAGCTGAGAGCTGTTCGCTACTAATTATTTCCAATCTACTTAATTAGCCTCACAGGTTGAGTTGATAATTTCAAGGGTATAATTAGGTTATTCCAATTCAAAAATAATAACAATCAGTTGTATCTTAGTTTTTCTTGACAGCTGACTTGAGTTAGTTCACAATTACTTTAACACTTTCAGTCTTATACACGCACTGTTCATACGCTTAAGTCCATTCACTCACGTTCCAAACGCGAAACACAATTTAACTCTTTTCTTGACCGAAGACCGAACATACTAATTAAAACCGCAAAGTTACCTCATAACTTTTGACCGACACCAGGACCCCGTCCTGTAGTAGTTCGTCTGACAGCCGAGAACTAAGAAAGACTATATCTTCTATATTGACGGCAACGGCCTTATATACCTTTATTTTGTGTTTTTGTTTTGACCCGTCGAGATTTGACTAAAGTTCGAAAAATTTAAGAGATTATATTTTTTACCCGGTTTGATTGATAGTTCTCCACTCGGTGGCGCTATATTATTACTTTGATATAATTTCCGCGGGAGTTTTGAATAATTATCCTTTTTCTAAGCGTTATTAAAAGGTAACAATGAACTACTTTTTGTGTTTTAACGAAATTTTGTTAAGAATTTAATAAAAATGGACCAAATATTACCTAATCGTTATAGTATTTGTATTTTTCTCGCTTACGAAATACCCTAGCCACACCCTTAACGCTCATTTTATTTCAACACTCGCCCTTGATGAAGATACCGTAGAATAGCCATTTTCGACATCTGGTAGTGGACGACTCGTAGACTTCCAGTTGACGTTGTGACACATACCGCATGAAAAAGACCAATGCCGTCCAATTTCCAATATCATATATTGACTCGCAAACTCAGGAAACCAATGACTGTATTAGGAATCGTAGATATCCAAATATCCACACCAAATGTATTAACAAGAAGCAAAAACCTTACCATCAACAAAGCACAAAGAGCCACTTGACTTAACGCAACCTCGAATATCAATAAACGTTTAATGAACGCCTTCGCTGTATTGCAACTATATTTAAGACGATTAGAAAACCCGTAAATAAATAACAAAAAACTAACAAAGTGGATCACCCTTTAACCCTCTTATCTCTGCTGACTGTGCTAAAACAAGATTTGACCTTTAAAATTTCATACTTAAAAAATGTAGACTTTAAAAACCATTAATATACTATTCCGCTAAGCTGAGTTTATAATTTTAAAAAAATCGTAATATATATCGGTGGTTCTGTGGTAGGACATTCGCCTGTCATATAGAAGGGCTCGGGTTCGAAACCTGGGCGGCGAATTCTTTTTAATCAACAGAGAAGACGTTACATTAGAATATCTTCGATGCAATAATTTAAATGGAACACGAAATTTCGTTCTATTTTAAAAACCGAAATTTAATACTCTGTTAATTTGCAATAAACGCTTCCGCTTAAGCTGAGCTTATAATTTTCTTTGAACCGTAACATTTATCGGTGGTTCTGTGGTAGAGCAATCGCACGTCATGCAGGAGGGCTCGGGTGCGAATCCCACCCAATGCGATCGCAATTTGATACTAAGACGAATACCGTAAACAATTGGTGGAAACCCTGCCATTTGGACGTTGAGACGTATATCGTAACCCCTCAGCACTCAATCCGTCCCAAAAGTCAATAAGAAGAAGTTGGAGAGTAAACACCCATACAGACAAAACACAACAAACTCATCACCCACAACCGCCATAACACAAACTCAACATTCCCACACTACACGTAAACATTACAATAATAAAATTTTCAATGAAATTTTGTTGAAACCGTCACGACGGTGAGCGTTAACGAAAAAAAACAACCGCACCAAACCGCACCCACCGCAAATTTCTCCGTTAACGCTCACCGTCAGACGGTGGTTTTGCCAACCTTTAAACGGCAAAAACGGTTTTTCGACTTTGCTCCGGTAACGCGTTTTGGACTTTGCCCCGTTAACGCGTTCGCAGCCCACAGACAGACACATACACACACACACACAGAGACAGACACGATGATTGTATAACCCCTCCTAGGGGACATAGTCCCCTCGGAGAAGTAAAAATGACATAATGAAGGAATATAAAGTTGAACTTGAAAACGTTACCAGTAAACTCAAGGTTCGTATACGTTTCCAAGTGGGCTTAGTTTCTTGTAGCATTAATGTAAACGGTTTTTATTTTACAAAATATAGCAAGTTCGTGGTCAATTTTCTTTTACACACGACTGTTGGACTTCCTAAAATGTGATTCCCTTTATTGCCGTCACTGCGCACTGGGTAGACGATGTATGGGCTCAACATGACTAACTTATTGGTTTTATGTACTTTTCCGGACGCCATACAGGGAAACATATCTGCGAAAAGTTTTTGAAACTCCTAAGCGATCGAGATATAAACAAGGTACATAGTAACGCTGGAGCTCTGCGTGGAAATTTCGAAGTTACTGTAAATATATATTTAATTTATAGGTACTTGGCGTATCAATGGATAATGCCTCAAATAATGACACTTTCACAGTGGAGTTAATAATAATAACAATAATAATCAGCTAGGCTAATACCCAAGGCACCACCTTAGGACCAAGTCATCTAGCGACTTATAATGCCTTTAAACAGCTGACCGGGTTACAATGCGTAGGAGGGTGGTGGCAAGCCCTTCATTAGAGAGGAATTCCATGGACGAAGGTTTTCGGTTTACCGGTGCGACTCGTTTTCGGTGCTTCGCTCACGTACTGAACATAGCCGTACAAGATACGCTCAAAGTGTTGAAAGTGGAAGCCAATCATGATACTGAGTGTGACCTCAGCGTATGGGAAGAAAATCAGACAACTGGCATAAGCGTTGGCGCGGCCGTTGCCAAGGTACTATTTTACCTTTCTCTCATTTCAAATATAGATATTTCGTAATTATTGACCTTCAATGAATCTTTAGATTAGAAGGATAGCGTTAGCGGTGCGATTATCTCATATGAAAGAGGAAAAATCTATGGAGCTTAACGCCGTCTACGGCCTTCCTGAGCTCAAGTTAATCTTGGATGTTAAAACCTGGTGGAACTTAACTAATGCAATGATAAGGAGAGCAAAGCTGCTTCGACCTGTAAGCCATAAACGAGAGTAACGATTTTTAAATGCTGAGTGTCTCTTATTTTGTTTTTAAGTCGTTGGACGCCATGACTATGAAAGGTTTCGACTTTCCGACGAAGAATGGCTCCTCATAGATTCGTTAGAAAACGTCCTCAAGCTAAAATGTATTTAAAGAATCAATTGAAAAAATAATGCCATTAAATTAAGTCAATTTAAGGATTTTGATATCGCCACCAACCGTATATCCCAAGCGAAATATCCCACCCCGTCTTTAACTATGTACAAATGGCTTATGGACAAATTAGAAATGTCTTCAAAAGACCAGGTTTTCCCCATAAGAGACGTTTGCGCCAAGGCCTTGGATAAAATATCCGAATACTTCAAGTACTCTGATCAATCTGGTCTGTGGGTGGTCATGGGTATGCTGACGTACTCCTTGAAATAACTAGATTTCACTTAAATTAATTTTGTTTAGCTATGAACCCGACACTAAAACTGGAATGGATGAAAGATCATTTTAATAAAAGCATCTGTAGGAAAGTTAAAAATGCTGTTGTCACCGTTTTAACAACAACTTACGAAGATGACCAAACCCCAGACACTGCTAAAAATGCACTGCCCTCAACGTCGGATAATGCGGACATTTTAGCTCTGTATCCCAAAAGAGGGATGAAGTGGCAGAACGGAGCTGAGATTTTTCAGTACTTGAGAGCTGACGTTGCACCCCCTCATGCTGATATCTTACAGTGGTGGAACGTGAGACGTTTCATTTTGAAGTTTAATTGTGGTCTTAATGGTTCTGTTATAGATTCACGAGTCGGAGTATTAACAAGTGGCGATGATGGCCCGTGATTATCTCGCAATCCCTGGTTCATCCGTGCCAGCCGAAAGAATTGTTTCAATGGGTAGTGACGTAGTTATTGCCAAAAGGCGTTTCCTAAAGCCCAAAACGATATCCGCCATATTATGCCTTAAAAATTGGTGGACACAATGAATATTTTCTAGTATTTAAATAAAATAAATGTACCTTGAATCGCTGGTGAATTTACTTTACAAAATAATACACAAGGGTGAAAGAGCCCATAGGCGATTTTACGCCTAAGCGTAGTAGACGCGCGCCTAGGGCCCCAGATTTTTAGGGACCAAATTTTTGCAACTCAAAAGGAGGGGCTTTAAAATATTACATTTTTTGAAAACGTAAATCTCCAGAGCCCCATAGTGACAATTAGTAATTAGGGATCCCTAGTTGTCTTAGCGCGGCACTGGGTGAACTCATGCTGTCACATGTTTTTTGTGTAATTTAAAAAAGGTTTATGGAGGGTTGTGTTTGCCGCGTGGGGTCCTAAGAAGGAATTCTATCATACTCTGAATTATGGCCCAACGAGTAGGTATAGCAACTATACTACAAACTAAAGCTCCTGTCATAAAGTTTGTGCACCCTGCGCTTTACTAAGTAAAAGAGCCTTTCTCTAAAAATGTTCATTAACTTATAATATTATTATAAAATCTGTAGCAGATAACTGGTATGATTATCGTATTTTTAAAATAAAAACTTCCCTGTTAAAATTTTCAGATAAGACTAACAGATTTTGTATGAGCAGATAAAATAAAGGGGGACGAAGTTTTTTATCTGCTCTGTTATCTGTTTACAACAAGTGTAGAAGAACCAGATACTAGATATACCTTTTCAGATAGAAATTGGAACCACTAGACGTAAGTGCTTTAATCTTGACATTATTGCTCTTATCTTGACGTTAGTTTTGTTATCTTGAAGTTATTGCTGTTATCTTGACGTTCTTGCTGTTATCTTGACGTTCTGGCTTTTATCTTGACGTTATTGCTGTTATCTTGACGTTAGTGTTGTTATCTTGAGGTTATTACTGTTATCTTGACGTTCTTACTGTTATGTTGACGTTATTGCTGTTCTCTTGACGTTATGGCTTTTATCTTGACGTTATTGCTGTTATCTGGACGTTATTGCTGTTATCTTGACGTTCTTGCTGTTATCTTAAAGTTATTGCTGTTATCTTGACGTTCTTGCTGTTATCTTGAGGTTATTGCTGTTATCTTGACGTTCTTACTGTTATGTTAACGTTATTGCTGTTCTCTTGACGTTATTGCTGTTATCTTGACGTTCTTGCTGTTATCTTGACGTTAGTGCTGTTATCTTGACGTTCTTGCTGTTATCTTGACGTTAGTGCTGTTATCTTGACGTTCTTGCTGTTATCTTGACGTTCTTGCTGTTATCTTGACGTTCTTGCTGTTATCTTGACGTTCTTGCTGTTATCTTGACGTTCTTGCTGTTATCTTGACGTTATTGCTGTTCTCTTGACGTTATGGCTTTTATCTTGACGTTATTGCTGTTATCTGGACGTTATTGCTGTTATCTTGACGTTCTTGCTGTTATCTTAAAGTTATTGCTGTTATCTTGACGTTCTTGCTGTTATCTTGAGGTTATTGCTGTTATCTTGACGTTCTTACTGTTATGTTAACGTTATTGCTGTTCTCTTGACGTTATTGCTGTTATCTTGACGTTCTTGCTGTTATCTTGACGTTCTTGCTGTTATCTTGACGTTCTTGCTGTTATCTTGACGTTAGTGCTGTTATCTTGACGTTCTTGCTGTTATCTTGACGTTAGTGCTGTTATCTTGACGTTCTTGCTGTTATCTTGACGTTCTTGCTGTTATCTTGACGTTCTTGCTGTTATCTTGACGTTCTTGCTGTTATCCACGAAAATACAAAACATTTCTTGCTTCGTCTTAGAGCCCATTTATTTAAAGTATGTTCTTAAATATCCGGAATATTAAACCAAAAATTAATTACTACTTATTAGCATAAAAAAACAAACAAAAAGATATTTATCAAAAAAATTCCTTAACAATGATTACTATAACTTTAATCATTTTTCGGACATTTTCGTATTTATTACGTTCTAGTTCTACCGATTAAATTTTTTTGTTGAAAGAAGGTGAATATTTCCTTCATGAAATATGTAATTCCCAAATATAGTGATCTCAAATTCTCAAACGGTAATCAAGGTCACGAAAGAGATTTGAATATCCAGCGTATTGACAAATCATTTTCATTTCCCACCTCAGCGGTGGCTGGGAATTCAAGGGTCCACATTTATGGATCCCAAGAACCGAAACAGGTTTAGCGATCCTAAGAGATTTCGAAACGTCAGTTAATTGTCGTGTCAGTGCCACCTTGTGTTACTTTTGGAACTGATGTTAATTACACGTTCATTTTTTATTATTTATTTAGTATTTTCCAATGGTCTACAATGAATCGGGAGCTAACATTGGATCATATTTCGAAAATCTAACTGGGCCTATAGTGGATCTCTTCAAAGCATGGTCCATTCGTTTCAAGTAAGATAAAAATTAAAATAAGTGCAAATATGTGTAACGTAAATGATCAAATCAAATATCAGATTAATTACGATTGCACAGTCTCGTTGCTTCATTGGATTTAATTTTAACCCCATTTTTGCGCATTCCACATTAAATCGACCAGTTATGTCACCTTGAAAATCGATTTTAAAATTGTCATGAATTAGGAAATGAAAAAAAAAATTTAGAGCTCAAAAATAGTTTTTTGGAAAAAAAAAATGTTTTAGCCGGCTTCTGACAATTTAAAATTTCATAGTTTCTTCCTAATTCATGAAATTCATAGAGCATTTTTTTATTTTAATAAAACCGTTTCTAAGCCGAATTAACATGCTTTGCAAATCTGATAAAAATCGTTTTAAGGGCGTCATAACTGGTTGGTCGATCACACAGAATTGTAGCACAGAATGTCGCGCTACAAGCTGATTTCCACCAGATTAATTACGACGGCGCAGTCCCGTTGCTTCATTTAACCGCATTTTTGGGCATTCCATGTGAAATCGACCAATCATGTACCCTTGAAAAATCGATTTTAAAATTTTCATGAATTAGGAACTGTAAATAACAAAATTGTAGAGTTCAAAAAATTGTTTTGGGAATAGAGCTAAATATTTTTTTCCGGTTTCTGACAATTAAAAACTGCATAGTTTCTTACAATTTCATGAAACTCCTAGAGCACTTTTAATTTTAGTATTCAAGTATCATCAGATATGTTTTTAACCGTTTCTACACGGAATTAACATGCACTGCAAATCTGACGAAATTCGCTACTTCATGGAATCATAACTGGTCGGTCCATTTCACACGCAATTACTACATCACATGAAAATTATATTTATTTATGTAATTTTAATTAAACAATCAAACCCCTTAAAAACCGACAAACTTAATAAATACCAGGATTATTAAAAAACAGAAAATTATTTCAACTTCCAAAATTATATGTGCAAATCCATAAATTCAATTAAAAAAATCCAAACCGCGTAATTTATTAAATAGAAAACTTAGATACTTGTGGAATCGATACTTTGAAACTATTTATTTTCTCTAATATAAATACAGTTGTTATAAAATTAAAATATATAAATTCGTGCCCATGTAAATACATACTTAATTATTCCACGACAAATCGCCGAATTTGTTTCTAAGGGCACCCTACCTTTAGAGATTTCAATGAAAATAAGTCCGAGGATCCATTTGTGAGAGAAAACTGATTTTCAAATTATATTTAATATAATTGGTAGAAATTATGCCAATAATTAAAAAATCTACACGATTACAAAAGGTTGGAAGTTCATATTTTAATAAATAGAGACCCAATTCTACGCGAAAAAGCTAATTTTAATTTGCTCATTGTACGCATTTTAACTCAATTTTTTAATATTGATACTGAACTCTTTATATTATATTATATAGAGTTTGTGGTCTTTAAGCTGTTAAACCTCTTCCCCATTTGTGTTTTAAAAGATTATCCCAAAATCCCAACACCGTATTTCTAGTTTAATAGAGAAAAAATATTTTGTAAAACCCTTTTCTTAAACAAATCGTCCTTTTTTCGTTATTTAGCGATACTTTAAAGGGTTTTTTTTTAAATTCTGGTAAACATCCAAGAGGTTTTCTTTGAAGCCACCACTTGCGACGGTGAGCGTTCACGAAAAAAAACAACCGCACCCAACCCCAGCGCAAATTTATCCGTCGTCGCTCACCTTTAAACTGACTTTGCCCCAGTAACGCTTTAGTTTATTTGTCTTTATGCAATAGACAAGTGGAAACATTTGAAATCCCCTGCGAAATAATTGGAATTGAACACGAATTAATTAATTTAATTAAGAACCAAAATGTAAAACTCTATTAACTATTAATATACGCGTCCGCTTAAGAAGAATTTCTAATTTTCAACCGTGATTAATATGTGACGGTGGTTCTGTGGTAGAACACACGCCTACTAAGCAGAAAGGCGCGGGTTCAAAACCCACCCCACGCTTTCGCAAATTGATATAAAGACGTTTATCGTGAACATTTGGAAGAAACCCTGCCATTTGTATGCTAACATCTTTAACGTAACCCTTTGGGCCGTTCTAAAAGACAATAATTGGAAAATGGAGAGTAGGAACCCCGTACCTACCCTTACGCTACACCCACACACGTCGCGATATAAACACTAATTTGAATTCAGGCGTTTTAAAAAGAATAATCCTTTTTCCAAAATTCGAGAAACTGCAAACGCGGTTTTTATGACACTTTGCCCAGGTACCACGAACGCGTTTCCGCAGCGAACAACAGACACGCACAAACATACATGTACACGTTGATTGTAAACCTCCTCCTTGGGAATAGTTCCCTCAGAGAGGTAACAACAAATTGACCCGTTTGTCGTTGAATGACTTTATTTTCATGACTCACCTCCAAGTTGGACACTCATCGCGGAGCGCAGATATTGGGTAAGAATATTTCTTATTCCACCATCCGCATGACCACTAAATAGAGATTGAAAAAGTGACCTCTGATGTGAAATCCGCGATTCCGATCCAGCTTTGGAATCGTTGATGCTTTCTTCTTAAATGATACTTTATAATAAATTCATTTTTGTTACTGTTATTTAACACCAATTTTGAAATCGTGTGAACATGAATTGAAATGGTGTCTCCTGGTCGCGATTAGGCTAGTCACGATCTTCGGTAGATCGGTACTTAAAATGATTCATCGTTTTTAATAAACAAATTACGTCACATTAATCCATCGGAGCCAAGTTTCGAAATATGGTGGTTCAATTAATAGCCACTTGAAATATTTATTCAAACGAAAATTGAAACGCAGTGCCTCTCGTGGCGAGATCACGCGTAACTTGGTTAAAAGTTTTTTCCCGCCCCCATTGAAATTAATGTAAAGTTGGCGATAATTAAACGTAATTATCCTACCAAATGATTTAAGAAATATTCCACTGACAATTTTTCCCGTTTATATGAACTTAAATGTAATATTAAATTGTCTTGAATAATCGTTTATCGCTTTATAACATTCAAAAATAATATTTTTCCCGCACCATGTAGATAACCGAACATCTGCTCGTCTAGGTAAAGTTTGCGTTGTCAACGCGCGTATTAGAAAGCAAAATGAGATTTTAGGAAGTAGGTTGTAATTCGGAACAATATTAATACTTTACGCGAATTTTGTCATCAGTGAATTATAAATATGACTTGAAATAAGTTTCAAGGTTTATTTAAAAGCTAGTTTCAAAACTTTACATCCATTGGTTCGTTCACAATATAGACGAACATTTTAAGGCGGCGAATCTTGCCCACTCTTAAGCCTCGGATGAAAATCTACCGCGTGGGATTTTTGGCGATAAATGGACTTAGATATTATTTTAGAGAATCTACGTATACACTCTTTTTCGCGGTCTTTTCGACCCCTCTTTTTGGCCGCCCGCTAGTCGGCCATTACCTGGAACCACCGGTGGGGGGTCTAGGCTCGTGTCTTTGGTCCCAGGATATGGATAATGGGGGTTAAAGGGGGTAAACTCAAAATGAACGCGCCCAGCAAAATCACCAAAAAAAGAGTGTATAGAAAAGGTCAAGCTCTTTTGATATATTTAACGTTAGGGAAACAGTTAACGAAGACAGCTCAGTAGTTCAAGGGCAATGCATGCGAGACGTCGATTATTGTAAGTAATTTAATTTTAAATGTCATATAATTTCTATTAAATATTACTCTAGGTTGTAAAATATAGAAGTTTTTAAAATTCGCTGGAATTACCGCACTCTCCCTAGATGTATATCTAGGCATACGCGTGAATTTTGATCCCGCCTATTTCGAAAATAAGCGATAAAATATATCTTATAGGCTTTTTTGGGTTTATTTTTAATTCTTTTATTATGGAAAAATGTAAATCAAATATTTTTTCTAAAAACGATTTGTTAATTTACTTTAAATCGTCGCTACATTTACATTAGCGTCAACGGGAAAAGTAGTTTATTTTTAACCAAGTTACGCGTGAGCTCGCCCCTAGAGGCGCTGCGCGTTAATCGCTCGTACTCAATTATGAAAGATTACGCCTACAATTATTTCTTATTTTCGTGTAATCAAAGCCGAGCTGGCACTGATTTTTACACGCGAAGAACGGAGTATGAAGAATTTTACAAACGTCAGATATTTACATTCTGCTGATGAAAAATTACACAATTTCAATGAGTTCCAAGGATAGATATAACTGTATTTAATCACGGTTGTTTCGGCTATAAATTATGTAATTGCTATTTGATCTATTAATATATTAAATAATTATTTCTAATATTTTTGTATCAAAACAGGATTTTAACTTGTACCCTTATTCTCTGGATCTGTTAAACGTACGAAAATATCGATACACCGCGGAATTATATTATTCTCGAGTTGTGCTGATTACGCAACGAAAGGAATACGTTTTAAGATCACCGATTTCCAGTCTGTTTCAAATTCCAACTTGGGTACGTATTCAAGTGGTTGTGCCTGACTTGTTTTGTTTCTGTCCCGATGGTTTGCACGAAAAATGTCAAGGTCAATATTTGAATGCACGGTTGCCCAAAATGGCTGATCCTCACCTTCAACATTTTAATCCAAAAATATAAAAAATATTATAATTAAAAATACTACTATAATTATGGTGATCTCTGCCCTTGAGAATTCTTATAGCGATCTTCACGTAGCGTAAGAGCACTGTCTCAAGGTATGAGGTACCACAGCTTAATTATGCTTGAAATATGACGTTTAAATAAATGTTTGATTGGTTCTAATTAAACGAGTTCTGTTCAGTTTGGTGGATAAAATCGTTACTAAACACAAAAGTGTTTCACGTTGTTTCCAAAAAAACAAACTTATTATTAATTGTTCAATGACACAATGACTGCATTAACTCATGAAAATAATTTATTTTTATTGTTCTAGATGATTTTTTCCGTAGCTACGTGTTTTTTAATGTTATCACTTTTAAGTGTCACATTTGACTTTTTAAATCGGAGAAAACACCGATCGAACGGTGTAATCAAAATCAAATATTTCTGGGCGTATTTCGAATCTTTAATGAACCAAAGTAAGTTCATTTTTTAAATTTTAATTAGCTTTAATTCCAGGTTTTATAGAACAGAACATTTTATGATAAGACTATTTCTGAATAATTTCTGAATGAAATCTTATTCTTTAAAGGCCTAGGTTTTTTTCTGCCTGTCCCCCTTTAAATTAACTTACGTCGTTAGTGGAGCACAAATACCCTGGTCGTAGGCCAGCGCTAAACATGTTGGCCTAATCTAAAGGGGGACAGGCAGAAGAAAACCGAGGCCTTAAAAGAATAAAATTTAATTCAGAAAATTTTCTATTTACCTCAGATATCATAGTTTGCAAAAATATACTACTTTGCGCAAGGTTTTTGAAAACTATGATATCGGAGGTATATATAATTGAAAACAGAAATAATCGTGTAAGGTTTGCCATAACCTGGCGCAAAATAGTAAACTTTTTTCAAACTATGATATCTGTCATTATCTGATTTGCTAAATATTGGCTAGTTCTGAAAATATCAAAACTTGCGTAAAGTTTGCAAAAACAGTTTGCATGCGAAATTTAGTATCGGCCAGTTTCGCTCTAACACTTGTGGTTACAAAGTGTTATTTCGATATAATCAGCGGGGATTTATTCCGTTTGCCAATAGGCCTTTTTATAAAGTAACATTGGCCTTCTTGATTTCATGTTTTTACTACAAAAATCCCTGGACATATAAGAGTAAATTTGACGAGGCACCCTGTTATTAAACATAAACTGAACTGAACCTCTACGTATTTCGTGACGAATGAGTTACATAAAAACAAGTTCAGCAATCGTAGTTTATTTTATAGAAAGGCCTACTGTCGTCGAGATTTACTCTACTATTCGTTATTTCCTAAAAAATAACGGTAAAATATGGCGGACAGACGTGCGCGCTTAAGGCGAGTGGTGGCTCCAAAGAAACCGCTTGGCTGCTTTTCCGTATTACACGAAAACCAACCGTAGAGTATCAGCCCGTATCGGTTCCGCAGTGACAAATATTATAAATTTATTTAACTGGTGAAAAATATTTTATCCATGTATTGCAATCTCCGTTAATAAACTGAACCAAGATGGGTTCATTTGAAATAATATGATTTGTTTAATCATAATTAAAACCAACGCTGAACATGTTTAAAACGAGAGGTAGACAATAGAATAGAAGCAGCCGCCGATGCCATCTTCATAGAGCACGAGGTACTTATCTAGAGAGCATAGACTAACCCAAATGCTAGAGTCATCACTTGTTTTGAATGTCCTTAACTAATATTTAATTTATTTGACAGGCTTCTCCGTGACGGATTCCGCGACGTCAGTGAATATTCTTTCGTGCGTGTGGTTCCTTTCTCTGGTCGTTCTCAACAACGTTTTGACATCCATGATTGTGACAAACTTGGTCAACGGAGACCGGTCTTCGATCTTCACCATAGATGACCTACTGTCACAGAAACACATGAAAATCTATGTAGCCGACAATGCTAATAGCTTAAAACAATTTTTACAGGTAAGTATTTTAGGATCTTTATATCCGATGGTTATTTTTATGACTTTTTTATTAGAAAGTGCAATATCAAATTGAATTCTACAAAAACAAGATTTTTCTAAATGTACACTGAACATTTAGAAAACACCAATCTTTTACAAAAGATATTAATAAGATACCCAATATATATGACAATATTGAAAAGGGCATTTACAATCAACTCATTTTAAGCACGTAAATTTATAAATAAAATACAAATACTCAATTTATAATTTAAAACGTAGAAACTACTCATGGTAAATCTACTTTCGATTTATTTTCCAAAGAGAACTGTTTAATTCTTCTAATCAATTTCCCCAAAACGAAAGGAATCCGCTTCAGCCCCTGACAACGCCGAACTAAAACTGCCCGAATATTTAAATATTTTGGAAGCTTTTACTGTTGTACGTATTAAAATTTAAATAGTTTGGTTCGGGTGCACAAGGGGCTAAGGAACCTCTGAGAAATTGAACAAATGGAGGGGGCCAGAATTGAACCCAGAGCGTATTTGTGTCAGAAGAAATGATAATGAATGTTTTAGAAGAAATAGTCTTTCAGCTTTTGGTCTATTGGTTTAAAAAAACACAAATTTCTTCGGTGTTCGTGTATTTTTAATTTTTAAACGTTACTCAAATGCGTGAGCAGAGGAGCTCCTAATTGTAAGACTTTACTACGCATGTCCAATTTTCTTCAAAACTCACTGGAATTCGAACGTATGAACAAACAGTTTTCCAAACGCTAAGAATCGCAGCGACATCGAAACGAGGCAAAACGTTTCCAAGGGTACGTGTGAACGTGAGTCAAGAGAGGTGTCAATAATTAGTGGTTTAATATTAACACGTGGGTTGCGCGGCTTAAACCCTTTTTAAGATTGAAAACGATGCTGTCTTTTTTTCATACTATGTGCTGAAGCCTAATGTTTGTAATTAGCGTTCTGATTTTGCTCAAAAATTATGATAGGTAGAGTTTTTAAATATGGCCAGGATTTTAAAATATATATCTTTAAGAGAAGTGTTCATTTCCCTATGCTGCTATTGTTATTTTTTGTTTTGGCGGGAAATTCCAGTCCAATAAAAATTGAAGACTCTACTCGAGCCTGCGAAGGTACATGTATCATTTTTATGGCCTAGATGAATACTTATCTCGTAGAGTTTTATTTTAAAATTCTGATATGAGACAGGGAACATTATTATTTCTAATTTCCAGAAAATTTAAAAAATATTTCTTTATTGTTATTTTTTCATCATACTTGACAACTTACAAATAAAGTTGGTTCGGTCGAAAAGGACCGATTTTTCACAGAGATGAGGTCATAAAAAATAGTAGCTTTTTCGGGCACTATAAGAATACACATTTTAAGCACAACACAAATGTACCAAAATATTATCTTTTTTTCAATCAAAATCAAAAAGCTACAAATTACAGCTGGGGTTCAATTATTCCTCCAATTGCTACAATAAATGTTTTGGCACGATGGACCATCTCCCGAAACGAATACTGCATCAAACCGGGAGTCTAAAGTTGGAAGTCACGAATAATCATCTGGCGCAGTTCTTCGATCGAGGTTCGTAAAAGGCGTTTAGTTAACGTGCTCCTTGTTGAAGCCCCGGAGGAAAAGGTCAAGGGGAGATAGGTACGTGATCTAAAGGGCCACCGAACGGGACAATTCCCAGCTACCAATCCATCGCCGAAGAAATTTGGCGTTTAAATAAGCTACAACAGCCTGACGTTAAGGCGGAGCCGCACTGTCATGCTGAAACCACAGCCGCCGGTCGTCAACCGAAGAAATGTCCTCCAACGCCATCGCTACTTCATTTTGTAAAAGCTACTCGTAGTTATGCCCGTTCAGACGAAGTGGTAATAAAAGGGGCCCAATCAGTCTATCGCCGACCAGACTCACCCGTACGTTAAGTCGAAATTGGACTTTATGAGAGTGAGTGAATCACCGGTGGGGATTAACATCATCCCACATGTGGTTATTCTGGTGGTCGAAATACGGTTTTTCTTCACACATGATACTCAGTCAATTACAACAGTCATGACGACGCTCCGCATCACCATCGCGAAGTGCTTGGTGAAGAGTCGCTCGAAATGCATGGACGTTGTGGTTCTCAAACCGAAGTCATCACTTACGCGTATGATATTGCATCGAGGGTAAGCAACAAAGTAAGCCAAGACAGTATCTTGCTTTGAAAAACTACTCTATGGAACCTCAGATGGTCATCTGCATTGTGGTTGTAATCACGAACAGCTCGAACGGTGCTAAGACTTGGTGTTTTGTTCGGAAAGCGAAAACTTAATAACCGATTTACTTTTGTAGCGTTCCGATTCGCTTCACCCTAAAAAAATTTAACCATTAATGCACAACAATCGCGATAATTATGAGGCATCTTAATTCGACCCCAGTAACTAGGGAAAATGATTTTACATTTTAAAGTTGTCGCTTAATTACTAAATAATATGAACATTTACCAAATTGCAACCGTGCTAGAATTTAGTACGTCTAAGACAAAAAACCTCAGCTGTAATTTGTTGGTGTTTGTTTTTAACTTTTTTGGTTTTAATTGAATAAAAAGATCAATCTTAGGTGCATTTGTGCTGTGCGTAAAATATGTTTTCGTGCAGTGCTCGAAAAAGCTATTATCTCCTTTAATCAACTTGTAGTTATTCATGATCTTCTATCTTTATGAATAATAAGTCCAAAAACAAATTATAAAAAACATGAAACTCGTTATTCGAAACCATAAAGCTACTGTATATCCTTAGAATGCGTTGCTAGAGGAAAATGAGACACTTGTATAGTCTATATTTAACTCGCTTCATTTAATCCGACTTTTTATATTCAGAGTTCAGTTTTCCTAACATGTCGTTATATTAATTAATCAGTTTACTACTTTTCCTTGAAATTATTGGGACTAGGGGGAGTCCTAATAAATCCCCACAAGATATAATAAGTACTGGTATGTTCGTTTGCGCACACTTATCGCGCATTCATTCTAATGCCATTGGCTTAGATGTCCGTATTTAAAATATATCCAGGAAGGTACCACTCGTTTGTTTAATTATTGTTGTTGCAGACGACATGGAATAACCAGATAATTAAGGCGTAACAGGTTAACTTCTATTTTTTAAATGAAATGGTTATTTAAAACTGTAACATTTCTCAAATTTTGTTTTCGGTTTAGGAAACGTAAGGAAGTACACATTCCTCAATCCTCATATGAGGCCCATTGTGGTGCCTGCTGTTATTTCTGCAACCCTTATAACAACACTTTATTGCTCACCATTGTCTGATAAATTAAACCCAAATTTAAAATTAGGAATTAAGTAAAACCGATGTTAACAAATTAAGCTTTTGTCAGAGAGCCGAGAGTAGGGAAATATTTACAGATTACACGTGATGCGCGCAAAATAAGCGAAATAAGCTCCAGAAGTTCCTATTCGAAAGGCGGGAGGATTGGGGAATGACATTTTTACATTGAACGTTTTTGGGACAGGCATAGCATTCCTATCGATGTAAATATTCCCTGTCTGGTTCTTACCCCGCTGTGGTTGACACTCCTACTCGAAGGCTCACAGGTTTGGAAATATTTCTGCGCTAAAATTGAATTGTGTTTTTAAAGTTTCCGGGAGAAAAAGGAGCGGATATAAAGAAAAGAATATTCCGTGTATCTAGAAGAGATGTTCCGAAGCATATGCGGGATGTGGCCACAGGACAAACGTCGTTCGTAGGATGGCAGGAAGATTTGGAGTACGTTTCGGATTTCTGCAAAGCTGAGAAAGTGGATGTACCGGCATTCTTCTCGGCTCCTGATGCTCTGGGGATCTTAAGTAACGCAATCTGGGCCAATAAGAGAACTATCTCGAAAACGATGATGGAGCAGATTAATATTATGTAAAAAACAAAATATTTTTTCCAAATTGAAATCTACCTTAATTTAATTCACTGAGCATAGCGTTCCAACTACTTGGGTATTAGCCTAGCTGATTATTATTATTATTATTATTATTATTATTATTATTAAGTGGGTCTGCCAAAGGCCTTATGCCTTGATTTTGCAGTTTCATGTTAATATAGTTATATTTCGGATATTGTAGGATTTTATTTAAGAAAAGGCTAATAAAGGTGGTATATATCATAAATAAAAATTCAGGTTAAAGAACAATTTCAAAAAACCACTTGAAAAATTAATTAAAGTCATTTTTCACAATCATGTAAGGCCAACAGATAAACAAGTATCTTTCCTTTCCCCTAAGTGTAAATAGTTTTGATATGTGGGATATGTACAAGGATTCTTTGGTTCAAATTTAGCTTACAAACAGATGCACATGCAGCGATGCCAGACGTACGATAATTATCGTACACGTACGCGAATTCCGTTTCAGGTACGATGTACGATGTAAAATGTATTATCGTACGCGAAAGTACGATAATTTTGTCTATATTTTCCAAATTATTTTTACGCTGTTACAACACCACATATGATAAAATTAGGAGTAGAAAAGGCTTGGGCATATAATCGTGTTTCTTCTGCCGTTGCCGTTATTTTCTACGCGCGCAGTGAAGGATGGAGCCTGCAGGGGAAAATTCCATATGTCTATCGCGAACTCTTTCCCCATCTAGAAGCCGAATGCCGAAGAACTCCCAGAATACCTAGCGCTTTAGCTGACCCCTATGAAACGGTAATGTACGGATATTTCCGAAACGTGGCGCCACTTACACGCGCCTACCGGATACCAAAGGCTTATGGGTAATGCTTTGGCTTACACATCGCCCCACCAAATTCCCCAACTTCCATGCTTGGATCTTTATCCGGACTATTTTATTTGAGCAACGGTAAGTTAATCATATATAACGTCATAGAAGCCGTTTAAGAAGTAAAACATTTATTTAGATAATTAAACCAATAAGATAAACGTTATATTATTAGTTATTTTAACAATAACATTAAAATATACATTTACAATGCAAATCTCGACGAGCCTACGCCTAGAACGTTAGGCCGGCTTTAGTGTTCGCTAGGCCACGTGCAAGTTACCCTATAGAGGTAGAAAGTTTTATTTTTTGAAAAATTTAAAAATGTCACCCCAAAAATTTCGCACCTACTAATTTTCAATTTTTTTTCGAATAATTCCACTGGTCGTGAGTTTGAAACTTTCATACAAATCTGGTCTAGATGGAATCGAAACTCCAGTTCTATTATCTAATATTCGAGAGGGAACCTCTTCTAAATATTTTCCGTAATTTTTACTTGGCATGAGGTCGTCAGAGAACGTAGCGATTACTTTTTCTTAATGAAAAAAAATACAGTCATGATGGTCCTGTATGGGCAAACCTATGGAGTGGCGTCAACGTGGCCAGCCTCTTTGAACACTTAGAGCACCAATCGAAACTCCTGGTAGTGCCTTTCCTTTTAACAATGTTGAACGTGGACCACATATTATAGGTTAATTTACAGCCGAGTTCACACTATAAACTTAATTTGGACACTTTCGAATAGGCCAAGCTTAAAGGGCTCCACCGGCGTTTGTATTTCGTCAGTTTCCCGCGAATTACGGACATAGGGAAAGCTTCGACACGTCGTCTGCTACCTGATTTTCTGGGTGAATTTTTCAAACACCGGTCAGTGGGTGCCTGCACCAGTGTGAGAAATAAGGCACTATCACAGGCCAATCGCCCTGGTGACCACTTTATTAATTCAAAGTTTTTTCCCTTCAAGATTTTAGTTCATTATAAAAAATCTATATTAATCCCTAAAATTGTTTGGTCTTTGCTTCTATGCTGTGTGCTTGGCCTTATGTCAATTGTGTGTATGCATGGTTGACTAGGGGAGTCTGTCTACTCTACATTATAGAAGAAGCGAATGTAGCAGTAAGCAAAAAGAAATATAAACAGTCTCTCTCTCAGTAGGCTTGTTCGGGTTGGGTCTATAGCACATATTGTCAAGAATAGGTAATTTGACCATAAATTATGAAAGCCTGATTTTGCAAGGTTAAAAGTGGTAACTGGCCACAGGTCCAGTTTTAAAAAAATCGATATTTCTCACCCTGGACTGCACGATTTTACTACGCATACGCCCTCTTTTAGCTACAGTAAGAGCTAGCGTATAAGCAGACGTTACTGACAATCAAAGTTTTAAAACTTTCGCGGAAATATATGAAAATATATTTTTATCCGTTGAAATAACTTACTTTATTATTACAATACAATAAAGAAAAGCATTCACTACCCGATTTACGCATTTTCCATTCTAGCAGACGCTACACACCCAAGAAGTGATATGAAACCTTCAGCGCCACCTAGAACCGTTTCGGTTGCGAGCTACGCCATATACCTAGTGTACGATAATTTTTCATTATGTACGATATTTTTACAAAGTTCGTACGATAATTCATTTTGAGGCTTCTGGCAACGCTGTGCACATGTAGCGCGTTTATTCTGAAAGGAAGGCGCAGTTTATTAGTGCACTTTGATGACCTCCTGATACCAACCTTTATCTTATATCTCTTTGGTTCATCTTTACAGAATATTTATATTACAGGATACGTCAGCAATACGCCATGGGCATTTTTGACAAGAGATTCGATTTGGAATACGGGAACCTCAAGGACAGATGCTATACCGAGAAGAACACCGATGTCCCCGGCGAGAAGAGAAGCACTCCAGACATGGCCTTACCATTCTTGTTACTCGTTGTATTTACTGAATCTCTTTCTTCGGTCGTACTTATTTTGGAGCTAATTATTAAGTTCCACAAATAAGTTTTGCCAAGTGCTTAGCATTTTTCTGGGACAGTGAGGGAAGAATAACTCTGATCCCAAATTAGGACACTGTCTAGTTACAAGAATTTTTTTCACGTTTTAAGAGCATCCTTCTTTTCTTGTCGTCTCTATAAGTCGCTTTTGGCCGTATATTGCTTATTTTATTGTAATTTTATAGGCCCCTTGATACCCTAAGCTCCCGCATTTTGCGCCTGATTAAATTTTGTAAAACCAATAAATTGCGTCATTAAAAGCTACGTGTAATATTTAAACAGAAATAAACTAAATTGGCATCGTTTTAAAATCTTATTATTACCTCATTACACTGAAAACCATTCTCACTGGCCTGAGCTGCTACAAGTTCGAAGATTTTTGTTATTATTATTTTTATATCCCGCGTACAAATGAGCAGAACTGGTGGCACTTCCTCGGCCTATACTACTCGCCAAACCTTATTATCCCGCTTTAAATCATTCTAATTAATCCTTAAAAAAAGCGAAACTTAACTATAATTGCGTGTTTGCATCGATTTAGCCACATAGTCTTTATTGCTTTAAAAATACATTAATTTCTAAGGTATTTATGAGTAATGCTAGTGATCAACCATTGTTTTTTCTTTTAACACTCATTTAATTTTCCTTATTGCAACATGGTAGGTCACTGATAGCTCGACTTGGGAATTAATCTAAAGGGCTTTGCTTAGCTTCGTAGACAAACTACATCGTCATGGCGACGCTGCCCGTTTCGTTTTTGACGCTTTCCGTATTCTTCCCATAAGCCTTTGGGGACTTTGTTTCGACAATAGTTCTGCCCGCAATGAAACCCTAGAGGAAAGGCAGAGGACGGGAAAAGCTTGGGACCGTACTGCCAGTTCACCGCTGACGGAAGGGGGATTATCTCTATTCCATAACTTGGGAAGGTATTGGCTTCATCCAAACAAAAAATATTAAAATCTGCAATGGAAGTGAAAAAAGATTGAATTAACATAATGTGGGCACACGATTATTGTAAATTAAATACACTTTATACGGTAAATAACTTTTACCCGTTTGCCGAACCCTAGGTTTCGTACATCAGAAACCAAAAATAGTGGAACTCCTTTGTCTGTGTGTGTGTGTGTGTGTGTGTGCACGCACGCACGCACGCCCACACACGCACACACACCCACAAACGCACACACCCACACACCCACACACACATACCATCAATGATGTCTCCATTCGCGTCTTGAGTACAACTAATTTACCTACCAAGCTGAGGCGTTCTGAAGAAATTCGTTTAATTTTTAATTTGGGTACTGAGTTTCCTTCCGGTTTAAATGATAAGTTGGTTTTTGTGTAGTTCGTTTTTCCATTTTGGCGGTTTTTTGGTCGCTGATTTGAAGTTTTTTTCCAAGCATATTTGGCGTCCCCCTTTTTGGTATTTGGCTTCCCCCCTCAGTTTTTCCTCGTTCCCCCTTTTTAAACATTAAACTTATTGTGAACATCCTCCTTTTTAACAGTCCTTTTTACTAGGTTTAATTTTGAGTGTCGCGTGTCCTTTTCGTGTTTTTCTAGTCACATGTTTTTTTAAATTCCGTTAGTTAGTCTTAACTTGTAATTCGCCTTGAAGGCCTATCGGCCGAAGTACCGCGTATCGGTTTAACTCAATAAATAAATATATTTTAGTTTCCCAAAGGCTGTTGGTCTTTTTTTAAATCTTCAACCGGGTTCATTGTTACCTTAAGACCAACGGTGCTTCTCGTTTTCTTCCTTTTAGTTGAATTTCGTACTTAACAATAATTTCTTATATTTAACTTAAAACTGTGAGGTTCATACGGAGAAGATCGTTTTTTTTAATTAAATTATTTGAATTTTGAAATTGAACTAAACTTTATTGAAATAATTACGGGTTTCGTCAAAATACATCGAGTCTCTTTGTATTAACAAAACTGTCATACACTTAAAGGACATTTATTCAAAAATTTTCAATTTATATGATTAATCTTATAAGCTTACTCATTTACTTGCTTCTTTAAATCATGACCCCTTTAATTTAGCTTTTTTTTAGTTTAGACATTCGAATATTTATTTAGTGATAAGGCATTCCATTTTGTTTCTAATATTTATTTTAATGTTTAGTTATTCCATTATATATTTAATGTTTAGATATTCCATTATATATTTAATGTTTAGATATTCCATTATATATTTATTGTTTAGATATTCCATTATATATTTAATGTTTAGATATTCCATTATATATTTAATGTTTAGATATTCCATTATATATTTAATGTTTAGATATTCCATTATATATTTAATGTTTAGATATTCCATTATATATTTAATGTTTAGATATTCCATTATATATTTAATGTTTAGATATTCCATTATATATTTAATGTTTAGATATTCCATTATATATTTAATGTTTAGATATTCCATTATATATTTAATGTTTAGATATTCCATTATATATTTAATGTTTAGATATTCCATTATATATTTAATGTTTAGATATTCCATTATATATTTAATGTTTAAACATTTCAGTATTTTGTTCGACTTTAGACATTCCATTACATATTAGGTGTTTATACATTAAAATATCTTGTTTGTGTTAATAATTTACATTGGTTATTTAGTGATTACTCATTTAATGTTTAAGTAAGGGTGTGTTAACATTCAATTATTTGGTGTTAA
This sequence comes from Leiobunum rupestre, assembly GCF_980474605.1. NCBI lineage: Eukaryota > Metazoa > Arthropoda > Arachnida > Opiliones > Sclerosomatidae > Leiobunum > Leiobunum rupestre. The sequence continues at coordinate 31,468,911 of NC_143392.1, forward strand.
GATATTGCAATATCAAGCTACTCTTTAATTATTAAAGAATTTTTTCATGTTTAAACAATTTTAGTTTGATTATAATGTATTTAGTGTTAAGACATTGTTTCTTATTTTAGTATTAAGATATTCCATTATCCAGCTAGTTTGTAGATATATCCATGTATGAAATGTTTAGTTATAATTCTGGTTTCAATATTTTACATTCAATTTTTAAGAAAGCGTTTAGATATTCCACTTTCTAGATTGTGTTTAAACATAATATTAATAATTATGCCTTTGACGTTCCTTTGTTAAGTGAGCGTTAAGATATTATATTATTAACTTTAGATATTCTATTATTTTTTATATTTTACTTTTTTTTTCGTGAATTTTTCAACCGTTGTCGGTCCTTCTAGGCTAATCTAACTTAATAGTATCCCTTTAATTTGGCTTCAAAATATCCATTTCCTTATACACATTTCTGGGCCACCTTTGAAATTGATGAGCAAACCTAAGGCTGGTTTCAGCCCTTATAACAGGAACTTACATGTTTATCGAATATTAATTTTCTATTGAAATGTGTTTCGGTTTACACTACATTTGCAATGTTAAATACCACTCAGCTGCAATTCGATAAATTTTGTGCATTTAATTTTGAACAGGAAACGTCAAAAACTTTAGATTAAAAGCTTAAAACAAAATATGCTAATATTCCGATCGACTATCTTTAAACTGTTGAAAGCCTTTTAACTACTGAACCAATTTCGAGTGTCGTGTTCGACATTTAAATGGTCAATTCATGTTCCTGGCTTTTGCAAATTCCATGACATTATTTGTTTCATCAAAAACTGGGGTCAAATTTAGGCGCAGAAAATAATGCGAAGTAAATAGAAAAATTACAATTGAATTGTTTTAAAAGGAAAGGGCCAGCCTTAATCTATAAGTGTTTATAAAACAGTCTTTATAAAACCCAAAAAATAGTTACCAATACATTTATAGAGATATCTCATTTAATTAAATCACTTTTTAATGAAATTTCCGGGCCCAATTCGCAGTGGAGAGTTTCGGTTGACTGGGGAATATTGATTTCTTTATATTTTTTAAATAGAAAAATTTATTCTCATAAATGAAATTGTATTAGTTATAAGTTATACATCCCGGGTAGCAAAGTGAACGTTGCTGAATGGTTGAGTTTTGGTTTTTTGGTAGATAAAGCGTTTTTAGTTTATTATTAACTATTCGTCTACCTTGATATTCAATAACTGCAAAAACCAATTTTCAGCAGGAATATTGCTATATTGATATAAAACGTCCTTATAACGTTTTTTTAAAACTGAACTGCATGGGGATATTTTGTGGGTAATTTTGGTATAAACTGAACGTTATTTTTAAGTAAATAAATGTACCATTCATCTACTTAAATATTCATTATTCAAAGGAAGCTTATTTTTTTTAAATTAATTAAAAAGTCCAAATCACCCTTATTCGCTAAAATCGCTACCGAAAAACAATAATCCCTTTCGGCAGCAGTCTTAACACCGTGACCGTAAAATTTCCTTATTCGCTACCGAAACGAGTTTATATAGGTGGCCCAGCGACGATGAAGTTTTCGGTAGCGAATACAGTCTAGCGGCAGAAGCAGAAGTTTAAGTAGAATAATGATACACGATTTATACCTCGATGCAGACGACAAAGCTTTAGCGCCATTTCGCCACCTACACTCGTTTCCCTATCGTCCATACAAAACAATGGTTCAACCTGAGGTTAAGACCGCGTCCCATTTGATAAATCCAAAATAACGTAGCAATAACATTTCATTAACGTAAACAACGAGGTTAGTTTATTGATATTAACTCAACGTTATTTATTAGTTATTAACTCAACTAATTTTTATCTTATTCAAACGCGTACCATTTTGCCTTGAAAACTTGTTATTCAATTACTGTGAATAAGCCATGAAATACATTATACTTATTACCCGCCCTAAAACCAAGATTTTGGTTATTTGTACCTTCGAAAAGGTTATTAATACTGAAACTAGTGCATATTTTGTACTATGGCAAAAAAATTGTTAGCTGACTCATCTTGAACACGGCCAACTTTGGTCTCTCGCGCATTTCTTGTATGTAGCGCGAACAGCGCGTGATCAAAGTTGGCCGTTCTTTAGTTCTTTAGTTCAGTTTACGCCCGACAAAGGGTTATAAACCCATCACGTCGAGACAAGGAGGAGCTAGTCGTACATGTCTGCAGTGTTGCACAAAAAAAATTATATCTATCTTTTTCGTATCTTTTTACATAGATGGCAGCAGCTATACTATACTATCAATTTTTTCCCTCTGAAATTTCTATAAAATATCATTTTATTTTTGATATTTTTGAGCATAGATTTCGACAAAATCATTCACAATCTTTCATTTTATTTAGTTTTGGCCCTTTGATTTTTCACGATCTTTCAAATTTCTTTTTAAGATATGAGAGTTTCAATTATTTTCAATTCTTTTTTGCCCTTGCCTGAAAAATATCAATAGAAATCTTTAAAGATTTAGATAAGTATCATTTCAAATACTTCTTTAGTTTTCATTATTTTGAAAAGTATATTTAAAAATATTTCAAGTACGTTTCACGAGAAAGTAGAATAAAAAATTTTCATATCAAAAGTTCGAAGTATTAAAATGAATATTTCAATTTTTATCTTTTGATTATTAATTTAGTAGTAAACCCTCCAACATTTGATTTTAATTTTATGGATTAGAATCGATTTTAATTTTATGGATTAGAATCGATTTTAATTTTGATTATGGAAAATAAATAAAGCTATTGCATCGCCACAGCCCACACTGCCAGTTTGCAACACACGTGACACTCTAACTGCGTGGGAGTTGGGACGGTGGGAACAATAACTTTTGAGAGTTTTGGTTTTAGTTTTGAAATCGCCTTTCAGGCTGCGCGGCGCAGCTTCTTATTGCTAGAATCAGTCTTTGCTTTCCCTCTTCTGTCCGCCTAGTGATAGAGCGAATGATCCCCCCTCCCCCAGCAGAAAAACCGCGCGACCGTTGACCGCTCCTCTCCCTTCTATCACTTAACAGTGTTTCGGGTTTGGCTATATTTCGGTATCACGTGAGAGATGTTCGCCGCTCAAATAATTGTATATCGGCATATCTAGATGGCGTTAAAATATTTCCTCTCAAATACGAACAAAATTGAAGAGTAACCAGAAAAAATCTATCGTGTAATTTCTAATACAACAAATGGAAGCACTAGCTCTATTCCCGCTCTTTTTTTCGCTAGGCTAGGTAAGAGAAGAATCTTTTCAAATATAGTTCGCTGCCGAGTTTTTTTCTTCAAAATTCTATCGCGATCATTTTGCAATGTAGAAGATCATATCAAAATCGTATATTTTTATTTTTATTTTTCGGATAAAGTATCATCTCGTATCCTAAAAGTATCCAAAGATACGAGCGCGCCCATCACTGCATGTCTGACCGTTAACTACGAGCAAACCAAAGCAGCATTTGAAATAAACGGTGGACACTTTAAACGAATAATCGAGTTGGAAGAGAAAAGAATGGTAAATAAAATTTAAATGCTCTTTTTATAAACTTATTTTGTTAGGGTGAAATCTAAAATTAGTAGGTATTTGTTCAATTGGACAATAACTTAACAGTTAACCCTAGGCGACATACCCGGCCTAGGCTTACGATCATTTTGGCTGCTTTGGCTTTGGCAACATGCATGGTTGCATGCAGGCAGGAATGAGGCCCAAATTAAACTAGAAGTGTTGCTAGTTACCATAGTTTTCAAGTTTTTTTCGTGCATCTAGTAACATTTATAATAATTTTATATTTGAGGTGTTTTTTCCATTTGCTTTTAAACATACGTTTTGGGCTTAAGAATACTTATTGAGTGTATTCAAAGTGTAGTTTAAGGGTATTTGCCTGTTAAAAAGGATCAAAATACACCATGTAAAGCCTCGATTACACCTCAAAATTTCTTGATCCTAATTAGCTGTAAACAACACCTTGCCCAACTAATTGCATAGTGCGCAAACACATAATTGTGTGTTGGTATCATGAATTGTAAAACTATCATATTCACACTTCGCAATTATAAATTGTTTACAACTAATAATTGTTAAGCGCAAACGCCCCTTATGGCTGTTGTCATCTCTTTAATGAAGTGTAATCGCTTTAAAAAAACACCACGTTACTTTATATTAATTATAATTAAAGTTTGGTTTTGAAGGTGACTTGTTATGTGCAATATTTCCTTTCAACAGCTAAACTGATTTTTTATTTCATTTTAGGGATTTTTATTACCTGGAATTTATTCCAGAACTAGTTTTTGGTTCACGATACTTGTTTATTTACCCTTGCTCAAGCCCTGAACCTAAAATTAACTTGAGAAATGATAAATATAGATTTAAAGGAGTCAAGATTAACAGGTTAATTAGTTTCGTAAATTCAATAATGCAACGAAAATGAAAAAAACTGAAATACAATAGGAATATTTTCATATCAACGAATACTTTCCAAACTCAGAGCCTCTTTTTATAAACTATAACCCCTGGTACATGGGTCAATAGACCCAGAAGCTCCCATGAGTATGGTCTGCAAATCCAGTGACCACCCTAGCCCCACAGATAGGGACAGTATATATAATACAGGAAGATGTTGACAATAATAGCTAAAAAAGTATTTGAGGGAGAGTTCAATTACACATGTTTCTACTGAAGGAACTCCTGCGAGCTGCTTTATAGCAGAACCCAGTTTAAAATATAATAAAAACTAAACTGACGTTGGGTCTAGTCTTCTGTGGCCATTATTCAGAACTTAATAATAGAAGGAGATTGCCAAATTGGCCCAGAAATATTTCAACTAACTTCAAGGAAATATACTTCAAGTTTGAGATTAAATAAAGTTTTTCACCCGGAGCCAAAATTCTAAACATTTTTCTTGAAATATAATTCCAAGTTGTTAAATTAATGTTAGGTTAGGGTAAAATTAACTTTCTTATAAGGAGATGGTCAAATTGGTCCAGAAATATTCCATCTACCTTTTATTTTTATCTTGAAGCGGGAGGAAATATACTTAAAGTTGGAGATTAAATAAATTTTTTCACCCTGAGCCAAATTTCTAAACATTTTTCTTGAAATATAATTCCAAGTTAATAATAATAATAATAATAATAATCAGCTAGGCTAATACCCAAGGCACCACCTTAGGCCTAAGTCATCAAGCGACTTTTGAAGCCATTAATTCAGGTGGCCGGGTTACAATGCGTAGGAGGGTGGTGGCAAGCCCTGAGAGATAAGTGAGGCGTTCTACCGATAAGGGGGCACCTGCGGGCGGGGGAAACGGGGGTGAAACGGGCCCCTGTAGGGGCCCCATTTTGCGTACATTTTCGGCAGGTCAAAAGGTTAGGTCAATAGGTTAGCTGATTTACGAGGTTGATTTACCCTGGGTCAATAGGTTATCTATGGCGGTGTGGACACGATGCAAACAGCCGTTAAATAGGGGTGAAACGGACCCCTGTAGGGGCCCCATTTTGCGTACATTTTCGGCAGGTCAATAGGTTAGGTCAATAGGTTAGATGATTTACGATGTTAGGTCAATAGGTTATCTGCCCCTATGCCGGTATGGACAACGATGTTATGCAAACAGCCGGCCCGTCATAGTTAATATCTGGAGGCACCCCCATTTTAGGTCAAAAGGTTAGCTGATTTTCGAGGTTAGATGATTTACGATGTTATAACCCATAAAACCCAGGTGTTAACCCATTTTAGGTCAATAGGTTATCTGCCCCTATTCGGCGGGCGGTGTGGACTGACACGATGTTATGCAAACAGCTATAAACCGTCATAGTGAATGTCTGGCCCATGTCTTTCGAGTTGGTTGGTTTCCACCGACAAACACTTTCGGGCCCCTAAGGGTACCGTAAAATAGCGGGCGGTCATCGGTAAAAGTGTTTTGAAAAAAAAAAGAGCAGAGTGTATACAAATTATAAGGTTTTATTTATACATTCAAAGTTACAGTACATTAAGCGGATGAAAAACGCTTAAAGATAAAACAATTTATTTTTAATATATTTATGGTTTGTAAATACCATAGTAAACAAATTGTAAAAGTTAAATACACAAAACATATTTTGGTTGGCCACTGTTTCTTTAAAATCTTCAATAATTTTAAATGCTGTTACGTAATTGGACGCGTAGCGTACAAGGGTATCATACCTTTCATGTTCATCCGATAGAAATAAATTGTTTGGTGCACATGGTTCTTTATACAACATTTCGTAAATTTTACGATAATTATCGGTTATAACGTAACCCATTAATTCAAAGAGTTTTTGGTTCACTTTAAGGAGTTGAATGTGCGAATTAATGAAATATTTGAGTCTGTCCAATTCTCGAGTTTCCGGCGCTTTGATTACGACCGACGCTTCGGATATCGTACTTTGCAAGGTTAATTCTTTTTGGTCAGACATGGCGGCGGTCACTAGCGCATCAGATAGCGGGAACGGTGATCGAAAAGGCAGCCTTTGGGGATCATTTATTTGTTCCCAGTGCCCGTATAAATCATCCCAGGCGCGCAAAGACATCTCAAAGACCTGGTGTGTGATTTTATTGCATAGAGCTACAGATATATCGAGCTCAGACGTAAAACCCGTAGTAACGAAAAGCTCGGATGAAAGTGAATACCGAGGGTTAATGTTACGCTGAGTCGGATCAAATTTAGACATTTTAGTAGGCCCAGGAACGTTATCTACACAGCTTCGTTTAGATATGATGCTCGAGAAACGGTTTGTAGTGTACTGCCGATGGATGACGGGGGTGAATGCCTTATATATAGACCCCCCCCCCATTTGCGTTCATTTTCGGTAGGTCAATAGGGTCATATGATTTATCGATAGTTGGAGGATCTCCCCTTTAGCGTCCCGATTCGGTAGGGATGGTGGAATCATCTGACATGATGTTATGCAAACAGCCAGTAGCTATAAACCCTAGTAATGGGCCTATTTACCCATGGGTCAATAGGTCCATCATTATTTCTCAACCACTTGTCAAAAACCTATCCGTCTTAGGGAAGGTCCCCCTACGGCATCTGTCAAACACTTTTCTCCACGTGCGAGTGGTGTTATGTAATAAATCCAAATAGTTCAATGGGTCGAGCCTTTTGTGTTTTCGCCGACAAACACTTTCCCCGTGTAACATTATTTTCAAACACTTTCACGATGCGTAAAGCTATCCGTCTTAAGGAATATCGGGCCCTAAGGGGTAAAGGGTAGCTAGAGAATGACCCTTACCCTCAGCGCGTAAAATAGACACAGCGGGTGTCCCCTCTCGCTAACTAAAAGTGTCTTTTTGGTACAAAAGAGCCGAGTGTATTATAAAAACGGTTTATATTTCTACGACATTCTATGATTTGTAGAGACCATGGCGAATAAATTGAAAAAGTGCCCCCCAACTTTTTACATCAGGTGTGGATTCTTAGCGCTAAAATGGTTATAACAAACGAGTGTTCCCACCAAAAATGTTTTTTTGCGCGTAGAATTTTATGGAGGCCCATAAACTAGTAGCGGGAATAGAACATCTTAACTATTTCAGTTTAAACTACGAGGGATTCTAATAGATTTGTGTTTTTACATCCCAAATGACCCTACGTATGGGGGGGAGGGGTCCTTTTGGGTATAAAAACCCAGGGATTTGGTCCCTAAGATATCACAACTCTGTTCTTTTTTTGTATCCAACCAAGTCCACTAGAAATCCATCTCCGCTGTTCTCGGATGAGAACGTACCCCTGTAAGTTTTTATCAATTTTTATATTTTTAGCTTGGTGATCTATTCCAAAATTAAATGGTAACCCTGTATGCGTAACAATTTCAATATGCAAGATACTCGAGAATGGTAAAATAGTCTATATTTAAAGTTAAAATGCGAAAACTACATTTGTAGTGTTCAATTTAAAAGAAAATTACCTCAGCTTTTAAATAAGATTTTTTTTTGTATCTACCCTATATCATTTACATATTATTTTTTTATTCTAATTTAACAATCCCTTTAAAAACTTAGCACGTCTGAATAGCTGTGTAGAGTACTATTAACAGATATAAATATTTCTGGGTTCAGTTAATGTGATGATTCGAGTGAAACATTTGCATATGTTTAAGTTATTGGATTGCAGGAAACTTCAGTGTTTTCAGAGTGATAATTAAGGGAAGTTGCCTTACAATATAGTTGAAAATTATCTTTTTAAGTCTGTGTCCACCCATTGATTATGGTAGGAAGTGAAAAAATTTCTTTTAGCAAGCTTTTCTTAAATTTTGGTATCCACCCTGTATCATTTAAAAGCTCAACCATTGTTTTTATCAAGTTAATTTTAAACATATCTTAAAACAAGCTTCCCTAAGTCTGACTAGCTTTGTATGGTAATAATAAAATAGCTAAATATTTTTTGGGTTTAATAATTGTGCTTCTTAGTGAAAATGTTGCATATATTACAGTATTAGGTTGGCTAATTATTTTTTCACCTGCTACCATTCTCAACGGGTGAACATAGAATAACAAAGATAATTTTCCACTATATTTAAAGCCAACTTTCCTTACATTTCACTATGAAAACACTGAAGCTTCTTTCAATGCGATAACTTTATTACACGCAATGTGTTACACCCCAGAATTACATTTATTGAATCGAAAAAAATATGTACCCCCCCCCCTTAGAATTAACCCACACAGGTATTCAGAAGAGATGGTGTTCAATTTAAAAAAATTACGGTTTTTTTTTTGGATCCACCCCTATATCAGTTATATAAAACCTGAAATTATTTATTTTTTTTTAATTCTAATTTAAACATCACTTTAAAAACCTTATGCAAGTCAGAATAGTTGTGTAGAGTACTAATAACGTAGATAAATATTTATTGGTTCAGTTATTTGTGGGGAAGCTTGTTTGAAGATAAGTTTAAAATTATTTTGGAAAAAAAAACTTGAGCTTTTTAAATATATGATACAGGGTGGATACCAAAATTTCAAAATAAAATTTAATAAAAAGCTTGCTAAATGAAATTTTTTCACTTCCTAACAAATTCAATAGGTGAACACAGACTTAAAAAGATAATTTTCAACTATAGTTAACGGTAACTTCCCTTAAATTTCACCTTGAAAACACTAAAGTTTCATGCAATCCAATAACTTTGACTTTTGAAGATTTTTCACTCAGAACCATCACATTAAATGTGATCCACTCTGTATCGTAAATTTAAAAGCTCAAGCAATTTTTTTTTCCAAATTCATTTTTAACTTAGCTTAAAACAAGCTTCCCTAAGTCTGACTAGCTCTGTAGGTTAATAATAAAATAGCTAAATATTTTTTGGATTCAATAATTTTGATTCTGAGTGAAATATTTCCATATATTACAGTATTAGTTGAAAAAATTTCATTTATGTCCATTTTAAATTTTTTTGTTGTATCGCATTATAATATTTTTTGGCTCGTAAAAGAAAAATAATTTTTGTAATATATCATCTTATAAAATTTTTTGTAAAAAAATAAATATTTTTATTATCTTATAGATCAGACTCGTTATTTCTCCTTGCTAGCGTCATTTTTGTTTTTAGATTACGTAATTAATAGTTCATTGGGTCCATAATAACGTAGATAATGTTTTTGGGTTCAATTGACCTGATGAAAAATTTCCATAGGGTAAAGTTACTGGACTGATGGAAGCTTCAGTGCGAAGTCTTAATTACATGTTATAAGTTTTTTTTTAAACAAGTTTATTTCTAGAAATGAAAAGGACATGTTTTATCGAGGCAAACTTTTTCCGTGTGAATGGAGAAATGATAATTAAAGAGTTGGCTATTTACGATGCGGAAACGGAGAAGCATAACGTCTGGACCTTTAAACCACCATATCCATATTCCAGTCTTACGGAAGAAGATAAATGGCAGTGTAGATGGTTGTATTGGAACATTTGCGATCTCCGTTGGGACGACGGACGGGAAGACTACAACAGCCTAGGAGCCATCGCAAATTATATAAAAGAACAAGGGTTCACGTTTTTTTTTTGTAAAGGTTTAGTAAAGGCCAAAGTTTTATCGGATTTCATAGGAGTTAACGTCAAGAACGTCGAGGATTTAGACTGTCCTAAATTATCTACCATTCTTTGTATAAGTGCGCCTAAACATTGTCATTTTCACCGTGACCCTAATAATTGCGCCGTTGTGAAATCTCACAAAATCGCTGTGTGGTACCGAAAAATCGTGTGCAAGAAAATATAAGTCATTTTAATATTATTTTTGTTCCATCACATTGGTTTTACGTTATGTCTGTTTTCTAAAATTACGTTTCTTAAATAGCGTAACGTATTAAAGTTGAATAAAAAGTTTTTCATTTTATTTTAATTTTAGTGTTTTTATAATATCTTTCTGACTATAGGTGTATTGTTTAACTTCTTTCATTTTTAAAAATGTAATTGCTTGACTTAAATAAAGCGTGAAAATTATTAGTTTCGAAATGATATTTACAAATCTTATCCACTCTAAAGTCCATCTTTCGGGTATTAGTAAGTATTTCATACAAACTAACTTAAGTAAGTATTTTTAGAAGTGAAGAGAAACACATTGTGAAAAACCAAATTAAAAGAGACTTTAAACGGTTTTATTTAACCATCACTTTAAAAACGGTAACTAGCCTTAAATTTCAAACTGAAAACACTAAAGTTTCATGCAATCCAATAACTTTGACTTTTGAAAATTTTTCACTCAGAACCATCACATTAAATGTGATCCACTCTGTATCGTAAATTTAAAAGCTCAACCAATTTTTTTTCCAAATTCATTTTTAACTTAGCTTAAAACAAGCTTCCCTAAGTCTGACTAGCTCTGTAGGTTAATAATAAAATAGCTAAATATTTTTTGGATTCAATAATTTTGATTCTGAGTGAAATATTTGCATATATTACAGTATTAGTTTGGCTAATTATTTTTTTTCATCTGCTACCATACTCAATGGGTGAACATAGAATAACAAAGGTAATTATCCACTATATTTAAAGCCAACTTTCCTTACATTTCACTATGAAAACACTGAAGCTTCTTTCAATGCGATAGCTTAATTACAGGCAATTTTTTCCCCAGAATTACAATAATTGAATCGAAAAATTATCCAACTCAACTTATCAGACTTCGGGCAAAGTGGTTTTTAAGTGAGTGTGTTAAATAATAAAATATACTTCAGCTTTTGAATTAAATTTACTGTTAATATAACGGTTAATCGAAGAACAGGACTATAACTGTTGCGTACAGCAACTATCTAGTAACTCTAACGGTAAAAGTTGGTACTGGAATTTACCTGTTAAAATTTAACAGGAATTTAACAGGAAGCTACAGTAATTTTTCACAGTGTAGCATATGAAAGTATTAATTTTCAAAAAGTGCATTTAAATTGAAGTGAGTCCTATTTTTGGATTCCCCTTGTTCCTCCTTCTTTTATCCCAACATGTATCCCCTTTTATCATGGTTTCTCTCCAAAAATCTTAAATCAGTAGGTCTCGTTCCTATTTATCTCCCCCCATCCCAAATTGTCAGCTTTATTATGTAATAACAAAGAACCAACTACCCTCCTCGACAAGGCCATCATTTATAAAATCTCCCGTGCTTGTGGTGATAATTACATTGGGCAATGCCGTAGCCCATTTCTTCAAAGGCGTAAGGAGCCCCAAAAATATAAACAACCCGTACAATAATTCTCCCGCTTAGCGAACACCTTCGTGTTTTTGGTGCCATAATGCTAGGTGGGACTCAATAGACATACTAGCTCGACCCAAAATTATATAAAACAAATTTTAAGATACGCGAATCCATCGAAATTTAAAAAAATAAATCTGCCCAATGTTTAAACCGTGACGATGGTCCCTTTAACTTATACACGTTTTCTCCACTTTTTAAAACGTGTTTATGGTCCTCACCCTCTCACACAGACAACAAACCAATTCCTCCTCTCGCAGAATCCACCCATTCTGACAATAGTAGTCTCGAGCGCGAACGAAGATATCGAGCCCATATAACACTTCGAAGGGGGTCGACTCGCCTTTGAGAAAAAACGCTCGCGGCTAAAGAACAGTGGCATCCACTATATGTATGCATAAATATTTTTTCGTCCCAAAGTTTTACCATCGTACTGTCAGACTTGTAAAAATCCCTGAAGAAGGAGGATCAGTTCCTCCGAAACGTTCGTTTTTTTAAATAAATATATTGTGAATTTTAAAAACGGTTAAAGTCTCTTTTCACTAAGTATTTTTAAATATTTGAATATCGGAATTGTATTTCGTTGCGTTAAAAGTAGAGTTTAGATGTATAGTCGTTTTAAGTAATACTCGTGATATAGGTTCAAGTGCCAAGCATATTTAAGTACTACAATGATATTAAAATAAAGTTTAAAATATTTCCATTCTACGTTACTTTAACAACGAATATTCTATGACGTCAAAACACTCAAATCCATGTTTCAAATTCAAATTAACCGCGCAAAACACTTAAATCTATGTTTTTATTTGATTTTTAAATTAACCGCGACGCGCCCCCAGACCGCGTCCCCCCCCCCGAGAAATCCGCGCCCCAGACCGCGTCCCCCCAGGGGAAATCAGCGCACGCGCACCGCCTTGAAGTTACGTTAACTGTGGGAGTTGAAACATCTGTATAGCTTGTTGAGATAGCTATAGTCGACTGATATGTGTTCAGCATGTCTTATGGGAAACCAAAGTCATTTTAAAATTTGTTTCAGCTTCAATTTTAAATATATATAATTAAACAAAATAAAAGAAAGAAAGAAATAAAAAATATAAAAAAAAATAGTTTTGAAATTATGGTCGTTGTCGGAATTCGCGAACATATAGGGTCTTCTATCTAGGGCTATACCACCTTTGAGGTTGGGGAGGGTTAACTTTTATTCAATAGATAAAGCTCTCAAAATTATTCGTAAAACGTTTTGATCAAGTAATTTATATTTCTGTATTATCCGATTACGCGCGTCGCCCAGGTTATGACTTTTTACGCGTTTGTATTTGGATTTTTTAGCCATTTCTATCTGGGTTGAAAAGGAGCGAGTGGGACCGAAAAAGCTTCCCCAATATTCTTTTTAATAAAAGTTTATTTTAAACCATGAAGTATCTGTCTCTATAGTATATTAATTACTATTTACTAGTTTAAATTAACCATGGTTAAATTTTGCGTTTAGTGATTACTTACTATTATCATTAAACTACGTTAGTCATAACTTACTATTATCGTTTAGCTACGTTAGTCATTACATATTATTATATTAAACCTCCACGAGAGCTTTAACAATTTAACGGTATACGTTTTCGACAATACGACAAGTTCGCATTAACTTACGATGGACGACGTTACCTTTTTTTGGTATGAACGAATCTTTTCTCTGTCACTCAGGAAAAATAAATTCCGTTTTAATACTTTATTGAAACAGGTCTGCTCGTAACTTCAAACAAAACTAACTCGGTTTGGAATTATTCACAAAAACGGGATACTAAATTATTCAGTGGATTAATTAGCGATACAATCTAACTAATCTGAAGTTTCAAGTAATGAAAGTGCAATATGTGTAGGTACAAATGTTTTTATGACGGTTAGATTTATTTATTTATTTAGTTATTTATTTATGAGACATACCTACGAAGCCGGAACGACTTACATGTAGGCATCACGATATGTGCTTTAGCTGATTGATTGATTGATTAGCGCGATATTTTGCAGCGATGTTAATGTAACTGCAAGGCGTTAACCGACGCATTGTTAAATACCTTGTTTATATACATTATACAGAGATGCTAATATATTAATGGTAAGTTGCGAAAATCACAGTGCGCGTAAAACTCAGACATTATATAGTGACTAGTAAAACAATATAACATAGTGAACAAGTTGGCCTGAATACAATATGCTGATATACGAAGCCCTCCCCACCTCGCCGCCGTAGCCTGGGGCGGTGCGCGTGCGCTGATTTCCCCTGGGGGGACGCGGTCTGGGGCGCGGATTTCTCGGGGGGGGGGGGACGCGGTCTGGGGGCGCGTCGCGGTTAATTTAAAAATCAAATAAAAACATAGATTTAAGTGTTTTGCGCGGTTAATTTGAATTTGAAACATGGATTTGAGTGTTTTGACGTCATAGAATATTCGTTGTTAAAGTAACGTAGAATGGAAATATTTTTAAACTTTATTTTAATATCATTGTAGTACTTAAATATGCTTGGCTCTTGAACCTATATCACGAGTATTACTTAAAACGACTATACATCTAAACTCTACTTTTAACGCAACGAAATACAATTCCGATATTCAAATATTTAAAAATACTTAGTGAAAAGAGACTTTAACCGTTTTTAAAATTCACAATATATTTATTTAAAAAAACGAACGTTTCGGAGGAACTGATCCTCCTTCTTCAGGGATTTTTACAAGTCTGACAGTACGATGGTAAAACTTTGGGACGAAAAAATATTTATGCATACATATAGTGGATGCCACTGTTCTTTAGCCGCGAGCGTTTTTTCTCAAAGGCGAGTCGACCCCCTTCGAAGTGTTATATGGGCTCGATATCTTCGTTCGCGCTCGAGACTACTATTGTCAGAATGGGTGGATTCTGCGAGAGGAGGAATTGGTTTGTTCTGTGTGAGAGGGTGAGGACCATAAACACGTTTTAAAAAGTGGAGAAAACGTGTATAAGTTAAAGGGACCATCGTCACGGTTTAAACATTGCGCAGATTTTCAACTATATTTAAAAGCAACTTCCCTTACATTTAATTCTCAAAACACTGATACCTTTTAATAAATGCAAATTTTTACCCAGAAATATAGCTATTGAAGCTAAAAATATTTAGCCACTTCATTTTTAACCTACACAGCCTGTCAGACTTGGGGACAGTGGTTTTTAGTGGGGGTTCAATCACATTTGAAAAAAATTCTTTTAAATAAATGGTATAGGGTGCAGGGTATCAAAATTTCAAACTCAAATTTAAAAAAACTACCTAAATGAAAATTTCCCATCTCCAACCATAATCAATAAGTGAACACAGACTGATAATGATTATTTTTAAATATATTTAAAGGCAATTTCCATTACGTTTAATTCTGAAAACACTAAAGATTGTTCAACGCATACCCGTTAATTATGCAAATTTTTCACACCGAAGCAGAATTATTGAACTCAAAAATAATTTCACCATTTTCATTTTAACATACACAGCGATTCAGACTTGGGGAAGGTTGTTTTTAGTGAGGGTTCAATAAAATTAAAAAAAAAATTGCTTCAGCTTTTAAATAAGTAATAGAGGGTGCAGAGCATTAAAATCTCAACAAAGCTCAAGCTTTTTTTTCATTTGAAAAAGTGGTCTAAATGGAAATTTTCCATTTCTTACCATAAACTATGGGGGAACACAGACTAACAATGCCTATTTTCAACTCTATTTAATGGCAAGTTCCCTTACATAGAATTCTGAAAAAGTGTAAAGGAGATATAGTTCTTTATTAGTCTGTGATCACATATTGTGTAAGGCAGTGAGGCACCAATTACAAAAAAAAATAATTCGGATTTTTTTATTTTGAAATTTTAGTAGTTATTTAAATCTTTTCTCTATTTTTGGCAATTGCATTTATTCATAACTGTTGGAAGACAAAAAACCCGCCTTAAACCCTAGTGCTTAAGGTTCATTTATTAAAATTATTTTATTGTTTAGCTGCAGTACACTCAAAGAAGACATTGAAGAGTTTCAATTATAAAACATTTTGGCAGTATTTATTAAAATCAAGATTGAAGACTATTAAACTGGTAGAATTTAAGTAATGTTATATGAACTACTAAATTTTAAATAGCCAGCAAAGTTACATTTTGTTGAAATGTGGGCAGCATTGTGATTGTAATTTAACCACTATAAAAATTGTGAATTATTTTTAGAAAATTTTGTTAGCTTAAGCGATTTTAATTCTATATAGCTGTACCATGTCTGTAAAATAAATTAGTTCTTTCAATAATTTACTTTTATATATTTATATACTCTACAAATAACAACTTTTTTACTGTAATTAACACAGATTCAGTGTTTACAATAAAAAAAGTTTTGTAACATTTACAACTTCTATGTAATTTATACTGTTGCATGTCTGCAACCTTTACACCTTTTCTGTAAATTTTACAGAAGCAAAGCTTTTAGACAAAATTGTTGTAATATTTACCAACTTTTCTGTAATTTTTACAGAAGTTAATTTTTTAGATAGACAAAGGTGTGGTAATATTTACATCTTTTTTCTGTAATTTTTACAAAAGCAAATCTGTTAAATAAACTAAGGTGTTGTAAAATTTACTTCGTTTTTTCTGTAATTTTTACAGAATCAAATCTGTACAATAAACGAAGTTGTTGTAACAGTTACAACTTCGCATTTTTAATTTTAACAGATGTTGCTCTGCAGAAAAAAACAAAACGTTTGTAAAATTTACTACACATGTTCTTTGAAAAGTACTATTAGTTTTTACTGTAAAAAATACAACCCTTTTACTGTTATCCTAAAAAACCAAAATAAATGGTAAAATTTACAGAAATATTCTGGCATACATGCTTCCAGAAAATTTCTGTAATTTTAACAGAACTTTTTTCTCTCAGTGCATTGAAACATTCCTGTTTAATGCCTACACAAGCAAAATTTCGATTCCCTTATTAAAGAATTTCGAACATTATAAGGCTAATGAATTTCATATTATTTGTTAAATATTTCGACACGGGTGACCAAACCAATAATGGACCTAATTATATCCCCCTTCCTACTTCCCTTCGACCAGCTAACACCTACGTTTGAGAATATAGACAATTTACGTGGAATGTTGACCCCACCGCTAGTCCTCTGCACTATATAGGCAAACATTTTACCTATGTAATAAAAATCGTCGAGAATAGGGAAAATACATAATCAGCCATTCCCGAACGGAAAATTCAAATTCCCATCCATTTTCATCTCAAAAGAACATTTTCCATTTCATTTTATATAAATGTTTACATTCCTGTCCATACTTTTAATGTAATGTGTTCTTCCGACTCTCTATTCAAAGAATCTCTCCACGCAATAACGCATTATGCAAATGGTACAATCTCTTTACTATGACCGCTTTGTTTAAAAACATATACACGTAAACGACAATCTTAATATTTCTAAATATTAAGATGAACAGTTAAATCTGTTAAGAAATAGCATGTTTGCTGTAAACCAAATGTTTTCTGTATTGGTTGATAATTTTTCGAAATTTCAAGAGTTTTATAAACCACTGGAAAAGCGAGACGCACTCTGTGATTTCGTAGAAATCTACGCTGCCTTTCGTATTTCACAGGATTATCAAGTGGAAGAAGATTTTTTGGATCAATTTATAGGTTATTGCCCATTTGACGTAAGGGAATTAATGGATCATTGTTTAAATGACGTACAATATTTAAAAAGTGTTTTCAGTTTGTAAATAAATAATGTATTCTCTGTCATCACATTTAAATAAATATTTATTAAAACAAAATTTCATAAATTTACTACTTAACAGAATTTATATTTTCGCAATAGTTTCAAGCTTTATAAAACAGTCTTACACGAATTGAGCACACTGTCACGAAAAACATTTCAAACTACCAATTTTGCATAGTTTTTGGTCATTTACACCGTTCTCGAGGAAAACAAGTTAGACGAATGATAATGTCGCACAAAATTAACAATCTCGATTTTTTAAATGTATTTTTGTCTGTAAAAAGTACAAACCTCCTTGCCTCAGCCAAAATGTTTAGTAAATATGAAATAAGCCAGCTTGATAAGGTTTAAAAAAATTTATTCAAAGGAATTTCAAAAGTTCACAAATTTCTAAATAATTTCAATTTTTCATTATGTTGATAGCGTTGTGTAAAAAATTCGTTCAATTTTTCCTTGGATGTTAACCCTGTAGAAATTGCATTCGGGTGCTTTCAGTAATATCATCCGATGGAGTAACTTTTCAATAAATCTTTGCACATAAGGATTGAAATTATTTGTATAATTGTATATTTGATTGTCAGTTTTGCCGTTTATATAATTTACCAATTTCTTTGATGTTTGACGTTTTGTGACCTATCAAAACACTTGCTTGTAACTTGTATGGTGGTTCGTAAGGTTTATATATTCCACACACATTTTTTTTAAAGTTTGTAACATTGGTTTTTTAACTTTGAAACATTTTTACTGTTTCATTTTCGGAGTTTTTCGGTAGTTAACTTTTCTTTTAGACACAATTATAAGTATTGAAAACATGTTCAAAAATAAAAGTCTTTCAAACTCATACTACCTTTTTTATTATTCAACGTAATATTTTTAGTCTAAATTACAAACAATTTAATATTTATTTTATCTTTTGTTTTAATTTAAATGTTAACTAAATAATATTTTTTATACTACTCGATCGACCGATATTTTGGTAAAAAATTAATTATAAAATGCTACAAAATGGTTTAGATTTCCTTCGATCTAGACTGTTAATTAAATTATTAATTAAACAATAGACCAAAACCTTCTCGTTTAAGCTAGAATAGGGTTTTTGATTTGAACGATACTCGCACGGTATATTACCACAGTTCT
Organism: Leiobunum rupestre; assembly: GCF_980474605.1. Classification (NCBI taxonomy): domain Eukaryota; kingdom Metazoa; phylum Arthropoda; class Arachnida; order Opiliones; family Sclerosomatidae; genus Leiobunum; species Leiobunum rupestre. The sequence continues at coordinate 31,487,531 of NC_143392.1, forward strand.
GCTTTAAAACAAATTTACATCTCGGGTAATATTTTGCATGTTCTTCGAAAGGAATATCGTTCTTTTTCCAGCATAGCAGCTTTCCATTGCAGGATAAACATTTCACACAATCTTTGAAATCTGTGTAGTAAAAACCAGCTTGTGCCAAATCTCTTACGTCTATGTGATCGATCGGGAAATTTTTAAACGATTGTATTCGTACCAATTCAGATCGCATTGGGCTTAAATTCCAAGGATTGTTCGTTATGCGTAGCACGGGAACATTTTCTGTAGATTCAACCTGAACAAATTTGCAATTCGGATACCGCTGTATATGAATTAGTTAAGGATGATCACCCTTTCTACAACTGCCAACTCGTTTACATTTAAAAAGGGTTGCCTTAAAATTTGAGTTGAAACTCTTTATCCTTTTTCTTTCAAAATGCATTTTTTACGTATTTTACTGACTGTCAGTCATCGGAAAAGATTCGTTGATAAATGCTGGATGATTATAAAAATCAAGAAAAAGTTGCTGTAGTCACTCGTATCACATGATGGTTAAATGTGACTGGCGTCTTCTAGCGGTATTTCCCAAAACTAAAGTTTTACAAAGATTTGTAATATTATAGGGCTGTTTAAATCAGCTACCTGTTTTTGAGCTAGTTCTTAATTATGCCATTTGTTTTCAAAACACCTGCCACCAAATACCTCATGTTCCGATAAAATCCGTAGTTATTCTTCAATAATTCGGTCTATTTGTTCGTTGCAAGCACTCATCTATTTACAAAAACATTACATAAATTTACCCAATATTTATTTTAATTAGATAATAAATGTATCGATATTATTCCCATTAATAATAATAATCACCTAAGTTAATACCTGAGGCACCACCCAATGGTAAATGAACTTACACTTTATAAATTGAACTTAGTCAAAATTAAAAAACTAAACAAAATGATATTAATTACGCAATATCATTGGAATTTACCAAAAATTATTCAAATAAAAAATAACATTTGAATTTCTTAAAATTTATATAAATGTAGACAATGTTGTTTCTACTAAATTTATTTATTTCAATTAACCCAAGATACAAGAATTTACTAAAATGTATTCGAAAGTTTTCAATTTATTATCAAGTCAATCATAATAATTTCAGTTAATCCAATAATATAAGAACTTACCCAATTTAATTTGATTTAGCCGAAATGTATTCAAATTTACCCATTTTATATGAAATTGCACATGGGTTTTTTCTTCAAATCACTAATAATATAGAATTTATCACAACAAAAGATACATTAATTTGCGCTATTTTGCAAAAACGGTGCACAATTTCTTTCAAAAGAAATAGGATCGATTTTCTCTGATGATAAAAATGTTGTCATTGTTCCATGTTATTTAATAGAACCAGTAAATCTTGAAAGATAAAGACTTTATTCTAAAATAATTTAATATTATCTCACCTGGAATGACTCTAAAATTTAATAATCACATAATTTGCAACATGTTCTTAAATATCAAACTGATGGACTGTTACTTTTAAATTGACAATTGCATACTACATTAAAACTAACATTATGGAAATGTTTCCTAATGCGATATTCTACTATAATCTTCATAAATACCGCAAAAATAATGTAATTCATAGTATGTCAAATCTGTTATAATATATTTTACATTTTAAAATTCAAAGCCCATTTGATATATTATAATATTGAAAATGGTCTTTAAGCTTGGTCTATTTATCTAATAATATTCTTTTGGCATGTAAATATTTTACCTAGGACACCATTATTAATAAGTTAAATTTGCTATGATCAACTTTAAAGGATTATTTGTATAGTATGTGGTAAATCCAACTATCGGAATAAATTAAACTGATTGTAATAATTGTAACATACAATACACATTAATCAAGGCGATGGTCAATAAATCCTATTGAATCACAGAGAAGTGAATTGTGAACGTTCAATAACAGACCGTAAAAATAATACCTAATAATAAGGTGAACAAGCTCGGCAACATGATAACACCCCAGTTTTACTACAGGTTCGATTGACTCCATTTTCATAACTTTTACCCACAGGTAAAACGACTAGAAGTTAATTACCTATCCATTAATAGTGTGGCCCCCGGCTAGAATGTGTTTTGCGATTCATATACTCTTCTCTCGGTTAAGTGGAACTTATTCTTGCCTTGTTTGAAATATTTTACTAATTCAAGCATTCAAAGTTTTAAATAACACTAAACATCGCGATAATACTTATAAGATTTAATCATACGGTTATTGCATAATACATCCAAACATGCTTTTGTAGAAAAATTAATAAACATTTCGTATAAGTGTAAATTTTCTTGTCTTATGTGTACATTTAACAGTTTTGTAGGACTATGACGGAAATATTTGTCCAAAAAAAATATATTTTTAAATAAAATTATAATTTTTCCAAATGTGGATCTTGGTACTGGAAAGGATATCTACAATTTCCACGTTAATTGTAGATTTTCTTTATTATAGAATTAGAACGTCGTAAAGATCTTGTATTCGGAACGAAAAATGGTTGTAATGTTGAGGTTAACGGTAATAGTTAGTGTAGGGAGCTGTTGGCTCGCGTGAAGGGCTGGCCACCACCCTCCTACGCATTGTAACCCGGCCACCTGAATTAAAGGCTTTAAAAGTCGCTCGATGACTTAGGCCTAGGGTGGTGCCTTGGGTATTAGCCTAGCTGATTATTATTTATTTATTTATTTATGTTAAAACCTTGAGCCACCAATTGCTAATGTTGTTTAAATCTTCAATGTTTGTAATAGAAATTAAAATAGTTGGTGGAAAGTTACCGTGCAAAAATGATATTGGGTTTATAAGCGATTGTTCAATGATTATTATACATCAAAAACAACAAAATCATAATCAATTCAAATTGAAATATTCAACAAAGGCTATTTTATTTAGAACATCAACCTAACACTTGTTCCAAATATCAAACTTATTTTTTTTAATTTAAATCTCAACTACTTGACAACAGATACAAATATTATTTACGGATAGAGGAATTTATAACATTGTTATTTAAATTGTTATAAACTAATTAATTTTTCTTTTAATAGAGCTCAAACTTATTTTTAATGAATCTTTTGATTATTTTTTCTATTAAATTATTATTCTTATTTTTGTTTTTGGTTTAATTTAATTTTATTTTTTAATTAACTCAATATTAATTTAGTATATTTGTTTGTGCTGTCTTGTTTACCAACATATATAAACATCCTTTTTTTATCTGCAAAGTTCGTTTTGGTTAATATAAATTATAATTATTATTGAATATCTTCAATGAAAGTAAATGGTTGTTTTGAATTTTTTTTTAACAAATATTAAAAATAAAATTTAAATTAATTTTTAAAATATTTTTATAAATAGAATTCCTAACATATTTAACATTAGTTGAAAATGTAAAATTTGCTCTGCAAACATAAAAACCGAATATTTAAATTTTAATAACAGACAGATGAAATCAGAAGCGCATTGTGAATTTAACAGAATTAATAATGACACGTTAATTAAGGTTTTTAATTAAAAAAATAATCGATTTAAATATCCTCTTTTTTAAGGAACATGTTTCTGCAATTAATATTTCTATTTTGAATTCCACAGTTAATGTAAAATTAAAAACGTGTACTTAACAGTTGAAATGTCTTTGTGATTGGGAATACGATAACTGGTCTGCTGTTTAAACTGAAATCCATAAATCAAACGGTTTTATGATACAGGTTGTAGAACATGTCGTATAATTAGTAAATAATAATTTAAGCTAAATTGTTCATAATCTGATACCTTGGATTGAAAACAGAATATGATTTGTGTTAATTAATGTTTAGTTTTTATCTTTTAATTAGAATAACAAAATCTAAGACCGTTGCGCCCGTACGTTCGAAAAAGCACACAAGTTCAACAAATTACGTTGCCTGTTTAAACACGTAAATAATTCCCTCTATATAAAAACATATACGATAAAATTAAATTGTTTTATAATTAACATTCGATAGTGTACCAGGTTACACTTATTATTTATTAATATAAGATAAAAGTATTTTTGAGAAAATTCACTTAATTCTAGTGAGACATTCCAAATCTTGCTATTTTTTAATAATGATTCTTATATTTTTTATCTTAATTTATAATAAAAGCTCTTACAGATAATTGATTTATAGAAACTACGCTTACAATATAAAAATACAAAAATGATACTTTTTTATTTTTTTTACGTTTTTAATAATTAAATTTAAAAACATGTTGATAATATTCAAAACCAAATCCATTCCATTATTACCAATGATGCTGTTGTTCAAATGTAATGTGTAGGGAGAATTCAGCATAAAAACCGCTCTTTTAACTACGTAAACACATTGCATCAGCATAAAATCAATTAATTGGTTAGTAAATATTTATCATTATATTAATTTAATTATACTAATTAACAATTACAAGATTTAGCCCGAGTTTCAAACCTGATACCTAATTTCGTAGTAAAGAAATATCTTCTACGAATTAAGGTAAATATAACTATTATTAATTGTATCCTTATAATATATATAATTTCTTTAATGTTCTATTTTTACAACCTTTAATTTTTTCATATTAGTTAAATAGGCTATTTTACACATATTTTGAGATTGTTTTATTTTTTAAATGCTTATTAATTGTATAATTTAATTTGCAATAGTTTAAAAAATAACTTTATTGGTGTAAATTTTTTTATCTTATTTATTGCACTATCCTGGTAGCCAATACATTTAGTCTTTTGCGAAAGAAGTACTATTATTATTATTACTATTATTATAAATAGTTGTTAAGTATTATAAACGATTGTATCTTCAAAAGTAAAGTGTTAATAAGCTTTGTTTTTAAAACCATTCATTTTTATTTACAATTTTTTTCAAATTAGAGGATTTATTAATTATCTAGCGGTTGTTTGTAAAAACCAGTTTTTTCTTCTCACTGGCTCTGTTGAATGTTTCCTTGTGAAACGTGATCTGTGTTTATAATTTTATCGTTTTACCGCGGAGATGTGTTACAATGTAGGTTTTTATAAAGATTTTTGCGTTTGAAAGTGTGACAGTCAATGGTTGAAAAATCCAAACTAGTTTTACAAGGCTGTAATTGTAGTCGATAACGTTTACACGTGACGATAATTAAGGGGTGGGTATCAAATTACTTCTACAAGGCTAATGCAATAGAATGTTGAACCAGTTATATCCTAGAGGTAGTTTTTATTTATGAATTTAAAGATATCGCTCGCAATCCGGCAGAATTTCATAGAGCGTGCTTCTGGTAACGCTGTTCAACATAAAGTTAAAATTATCAATCAAAGTAAGTAATGTTTAATTTTGAAAATAATTAAAATTATTAAACTTAATTTTGTTTAAATTTAACCACCAATAAATACCCGTTCGTTTACTGTGTATAGTCAGAGAAAATTCTATCTACGTGTATTCACAATGTTGCTATTTTTGATTTAAAAAAGTTAATTATTTTTTATTTATTTTAAATAAATGGTTTTGGAATTTTTATTGATTACGTAACTTAAAAATGTTTTTCCAACTTTAGAATATATTATTTTACAATTAAAAATTAACCAGACATCCATTTGGGTAAAATTATAGTCTTTTGAGTTGCAAAAGTTAGTGCTCGGCAGTCGATTAATTTTTATCCATGAATAAAATAAGCTCGGCTATATTTCAATATTTATTTAAATAACCAATAGTTTAATAAAAATTGCAAAATGTTTAAATAATTGAAAGTGAATAAGCCTATTATTTAAATAAAAACAAACAATTACTTAAATAAATACCGCTTTTATTCAAATAAATGCATCGTTGCGTAAAAACATAAATAAGTTAAAATGATATTCTTTTTCCCATCTTTTTTTAAAATAAATCGGAAAATTTGTGGATAATGAATAAACAATTGCGAACACTTGCAAAAGTATCAATACAAACAACATTGTATCTTCAAAAATGTAAGAATTATTTTTATATTGGTAAAGTAATACGTTTTATTGTAGGTGGATAACATTATACTTTTGAATTGCTTAAAAAGTAAATAAATTGAATTTTTTCATAATACATTAGCGACAAATATCTCTGGCGGATATCGCCCGATTAAGTTCATTGTAATGTTTTTAAAATGTTTATTGATTGTTTATGTTATTAATTTATTATTTTAAAATAATTGTTTTTCGGATTTTTTATTTGGTTATATTATTTTAGAATGTATTAGTGTACTATTGAAAACCAATTTCCTGTTTGGGGAACATTACACCTTTGTATTGCAAATGTTAAAAACAATGTATCTCCAAAAGTAAATACATTTTATTTTATTTATTATAAACAAAATTGGCTATATCTCGGGCGAATATTGACCAATCAGCGCCATTGTAATTTGTTGTGTTTTTAAAATATGTATTGATTGTTTATTATGTCGTTATTGTATTATTTATTTATCTCCAAAAGTAAATAAAGTTTCATTTCAACAGGGGTAAAACATAAGTTATTGGGCGGATATTGACCAATCAGGCCTATTGCAATTTGTTGTGTTTTAAAATATGTATTTTATTTCGACAGGGGTAAGTTAGATAGCACGTGACAGACAAACTTGTCAAGGCTATAAAGCGAAGGTTTCCCCATCTCGCAAATAACTAATTAGCATTTTAAATGGCGAAAAAACGAAAAAAATAAAAAAACGATATCAAAAGTTAATTAACATAGGTAATCGGGGGGTCACATATTACCACCCATAATATATATATATATATATATATATATATATATATATATATATATATATATATATATAATTTGAAGACAATAAAATAACTTTTTCCCTTTTTTTTTTCAAAATTTATTTTTTGACCGCTAGTTGAAAAGTGTACCAAGCAGCAGGGACTTTAAATATTTAAGTTACCTCGATTTGTTTACAAAGTCTTTTTTTACCTATCACATGAACCCAAACCTTAATGTTAGCGTTTCCCTGCTGCTTGGTTTTGCGCTTGTTGCAGCCTACTTCCAGGGGCAAGTAGGCCAAACTTTGAAGCGCTCTGGCGCTCTGGCGCTCTTTTAACTTATCGTAGGGAAATGAGAAAACAAAACCAAAAACAGGCATACTTCTCAACTCAACCTCTGCAACTCCTTAAAAGTTTACCTAACCTTCAAAATTCCATTTCATTAGAAATAAAACCACGTCTCTTTTAAATACCATCATTTGTTATAAAAGGGATTCTCGTTACAAATAGTAAGTCACGTGATAGCAATAATGCTTCGAGGCCAATAACCCTTCAGGAATGGTATAACCCCTTAGTTTTATAATTCTCCGAGGCTAATAACGGCACCACCGCAACCGTACCGGTATCTAGTATAATTGATGGGTTTCTATTTCCCATATTTTTTTTATAAAACGTTTTGTTTTATCACAAATAAATCGTGTACTATTACCAAAAAAATCGAAGAATTATAAATTAAAGTTTAAAAAATAATACGTCCCAATACAAATGTGTGTCAAACGTTATTATCTTTGAGCAAAGGCTTAGTGACACCCTTTCTTTTCACCTAAATAATTTGATACAATCTTATTTAATATACTCTCAGACTAAAAATTTCAGTAATTAAGTTCTTACCATTGACTCGGTTGCTTATATTGCTCGGTTTTGATGGTGTAATACCTAGGAACTGAAATTTATGATCACTAACCATTTTTAATTTCCATAGGTGTTTTCGTAAATCCGGCGCTTTACTTTTTACTGTTGGGAGTACTGCCAACCGAGGCATTTTTTAGTTGGCCGTAATAGCTTTTTTTTTCGGTTTCGTCTAAAGTGTCGCCTGCTAAAGTTAGTGTTTTTTTACTTAGACCATTTCGATCGTTTCACCATCTTTTTAATAAACTAGTAAATTATTAGTTAGACATTTGAAACTTATTTTGAAAGTTTCAGGATAAGATAAATTGCCTTTCTTGTTTATCTAAAGGTATGTACCATACGCAAACTTTTCATTTTAAAAGTTGATAACCAAACATTTCATTTATTTTCCTCATTGTGTTTTTTTGATAAAGTTACATGAAATGTCGAACAATCGCTATGGACGAAAATGTTGTGTACCAGGGTGCACCTCGTATTCGTATCGAAACCCTAATATATCATTTAGTCCTTTTCCTCGAGATAAAACCCTCCGGCAGTTATGGATTAATACTATAACAAAATGTACAAAAGATACATGCCTACAAATTGAAACGAAGAAAATGCCATGGCATACACCAACAAGAAAAATTACTCTTGGTACGCAGCACCAGTCAGTTTGTGGGTATCATTTTGAGTTAGATGGAAAAAGGACAAACCGAACGAGTGTCCCCCGTTATTTTTATAACAAATGCCAACCAGACTCGACTCTGCTAGATGAAACATTCTGCGAAGTAGCAAGCTACGCTGTGATTCCTAAAGAAGTGCATAAGCCAGAAATGACTGAAACCTACCAAGCTAAACTTGAAAATTTAAATGGCAATTCCAAAGGTTAAGCTTTTCTTAAAGGGAGTATGACCTTTCTAGTTCAGTAGGGTGCACTAAGCTTTCTAAAAAACCACATGAGGAAACTTTTGCTCTCCCGTTTGGAAACCCTATCTCAAAACTGACGTCCTCGCTCTCCAAAAAGTGCAAAATGCATTCTCCAAACTCCCCCACTCCTTAGTAAACCTACCAGCCCTCTCCCGCCTACGTATATTACACATTGACTCTGTTCACCTCCGCCACCGTCTTAATAATCTATGTTTACTCCATGATTTCTTTTACAATAACTTGACACTAAACCTCAATGATTTCTTTACCATTAACTCCTCGCGCACCCGCGGCCATTCTCTCAAAGTTCACAAACCCCGTGTTCTCTCTTCCACCCGTCTGAATCATTTTACTTCTAATGTTATAGATGATTGAAACATGCGCTCCCAAACGCATGATCCGTAACAGTACCTATTCCACTTAGTCTCATCGCCCTCGTTTATTATTGTATTCCATTTGTTCTTTATTGTCTGCTATTTGTTATTACTATTGTATACAGTCTATATCTCTCATTTGTACGAAGCTCTTAAAGAAGCCCATCTCTGGAGGCTTGTTGAGCATTTTTCTTTGAAATAAATAAATTGCGCTAGTTACTGAAATTTTCCCTATTAATTTAGTAGACCACAACTACAGCTTGGAAGAAAACCTAGAGACCCTTTCAAGAACTATTTCTACGCAACAGAAAACCATTGAAATGCTTGTTTCAATGTTAGACGGCTTAGGACGAGTACAAAATGAAAACATAAACTTGAAGAAAGACATGTAAAGTAGAAGTAGAAATGAAAGTAAGGGACAAGCGACTTACTCAAAAGGAAATCTGAAATATCAACTCTGAAGGAAAATATAGTTAAACTTGAATCCCTAAATCAGAATTTAATGGAACGGATGAGTTCCACTAAATCATTCTCTTTGAAATCCGTTTCAAAGTCATCAATGCTGCATTTCTACACAGGTTTTAACACTATGGAAGATTTTAATGATCTCTTTGAGTTTGTTGAACCGGATTTATCTAGATTAGTTTATTATACCAGCTCCGGTTACGAAAGAAAAACGGAACGAAATAGTTCGCCAAGTGCAGGAAGACCAATGTCCCTTGATTACAAAGACCAGCTCTTCTTGGTGCTTTGTCGCTTAAAAGTTGGACTATTAGAAGAAGATTTGGCATACAGATTCAACATATCCATCTCAACCGTTTCAAAGATTTGTATAACCTGGTTTGACCTGTTAGATAAGAGATTATCAGAACTAAAAATTTGGCCATCAAGAAAACTTGTGGATGAATGTATGCCGCAAGAATTTAAAAAATTATACCCTACCACCAGAGTTATTATTGATTGTTCGGAATTATTCATACAAACGCCACATGATTACACGACTCAGAGCGATACCTGGTCCTCATATAAACATCACAATACCGCAAAAGGCCTTATCGGGATAACCCCGAATGGATTTGTGAGTTTCGTCTCGAAGCTGGCTCCGGGCAGAATGTTTGACTTAGAAATCACTGATCAGTGTAAAATTGTAGATTTATTATAACCGGGTGACAGCATTATGGCAGATAGAGGCTTCACGATAGAAAATTTATTGAAAGAAAAAAACGTGGGATTAAATATTCCCCCTTTTTTGGGTGACAAAAATCATCTTTCTTTGGAGGAAGAAAACCGAACAAGAGATATCGCTAGTGTTCGCATTCATGTAGAAAGGGTGATACGAAGTGTTAAGAAATATCACCTTTTGAATATGGTTTTTCCTAACAGCATGAATGCTCAACTGCAAAAGGTATGGGGAATTTGTGCATATTTAACAAACTTTTGCAATGAACCATTGTTGGACATAAGCAAAGAAGAACTAGAAAATCAGATTACAAATTAAACCAATATTCCATTACTAGATAAAACCATAAGTAATCCAAATTAACTGATTTTTTTATTTAAAACCATTAAGCACATATTTAAAAAATCTTTGGCACAGCAATTCGTATAAATATCACAGCTTTTAAATGTAAAAAACTTGTAAACATTAACTATCACGTTTTAACATAATTTTCTTTTTAAATTGTACTATTTCATTTCAGTGCAACCAAGAATGTATTTATTTATACTCAGGGAGAATGAATATGTCGAGATTATTTTTAGCGTTTTTCTAATTCCACCCGTTGTGCCCCCCGGTATGCTCCTCCGCTTTAATAAAATCAAATAATACTGCAATCTCATTGGTTGTTAAAAATTACGTTTTTCGACGCGATTAACGCTGCTGCGAGGACGCAAAAAATAAGACCGCCTCCTTTTTCCCTCCCCCCCCCCCTTAACGTGACGGGGTTAGGGGCTCAACGTGTCCGTCGATAGTCTCGACATATTCATTCTCCCTGAGTATAAATAAATACATTCTTGGTGCAACTAGTGAGATTAAATATATTGTTTTAAAAATGGAAGAACACTTTCTGAATAAAATTTCACTAATTTATGAACCATGTCATTATTGAATAAATCTTTGTCAAATTTAATTTTTTCAATATGTGGGTTATCATTGCCACAATCTAAAATCAGATCACACCATTCAAGCCCTGTAATTCCTAATTGGCCTTGAATCTGGTAAAAATAGGTATGTTTCCTATCCAGACTAATTTCACCATTTTTATTTTTCTTAAGAAATGACACGGTTGGTTCTTTAGATTCTATAGCATCCTTGATAGAAATATTATTGAGCATACACTTAGATAAAGTTTTTATTTCAAGTAAACTATACTCTCCGGTGGTTTCGTCCAAAATTAGTCTGTCTGGTGATTCACCCAACATTGGGAGAGATGGGTTTACGCATAACCCAACTGAAAAGATTTTGACTATATTTCTTTTTTTCTTATATATTTGAGCAGCTGCTTCCTCATTCTTTACTCCAGCCTGCACGTACTTATTTCTTGACAAATCAGAATCATAAACAAATGTTTTCACGAAAGCTGGTGTCACAACTTTTCTTCTTTTACACACTGCACCAAACTAAGATGCAGTGATGCGTTGTTGTCTTTCATTTTACCATAAATCACAGTTAGCTTGATCTCTGGTGTTGCTTTCTAATGTATGAGCAGCGTCTAGCGTAATTTTTAAGTTTTGAGGAGTTTTGGCCATAGCATTTTCTATAACTTCCATGGCATTCTTATTACATTCTCTAATGTTGAAAATACCAACTGGCAGTGGTATTCTCACGTCGCTTGGTTCTGACTCTGTTTGATTATTCTCTGGAATTATGACTGGTGTTCTTACTGGCCGAAAATTGTCCTATTCCAAACATCGAGCAAAAAAACTTTTCTTCCTACTACTTAGAAAATTTGTTGACAACTGTTTTATTCTATCTCTCATATTTTCCAGATCCTCGGTGGTTTCAAAATCCTTAATACTTGAATAGTTTTTTAATCTATCCAATTTTGCTTTCAATGCCTCGCTCGATTTCCCTGGTTTGTGCCGAATAAAATTTAATTTTTCAAAATACTTTGTTGCAAGAGAACCTTTAGCATTTGGTACACCCCAAGCTTTAGCTTTTTCTGTGCACGCCAACTCATCTGGTATAAATTTCAAGTTTCTACGTAGGCAATCAAACATGTACCAAAGCAGAGCTGAAACATGAATACAGACGCCTCCTTGACCCGCTTTGCAATTGCATTTTCCCTTCTTGATTAAGCCAGTGGACCGACAAATTTTTACAGCCGTGTCATACCTTTTAGTTAAATTGAAAGACGCTTGTACTTTGCATTTTATGTACACTGATAATAGACAAGGTTGTTGGTCACTGATACTAAGTAATACTTAAGAAACCTTATTTGCTCTGGACATCCGATAACCATTTTGGAAGTGTTTGGTGGGCTTATGTGTAGTAAAATGTAGTCGAATGGATTCCACACAAAATGTTTTTGGGAAAAAGCGCATTTGTTTGGTCCAGTTGCCTTGCGGTAGCTTCCAATTGATAGTGCCATTATTTCCGTTAGGCCTTGTCCTACGTGAAAAAAACCTTAAAACTACACGTTGACAAAAAATATAGAATATATTAAAACATACCTTGGAATATTTTCATTTGTGGAGTCCATAACCTACCCAACACTTTGCCTACCCAGGGGGCCGTGGCCTACCTGAAGCCAGAGATATCTAAATTATCTGCTGAAGCAGACGCCAAATTCGAAAAAAAAACCTGCATATCTCGTTTCTATGAGGTTTTTGTGACGTCGACCCCAACAGTAGAAAAGTTCGTCGGTGGGGAAAACAATTTGCTTATAGACCTATTGCTCTGAAGGAGAATCGCCATGCCTACGTTTATATATCTCTCTCCCCCTAGATCTGTCCTCGATCCAAGGGGGGCGCATTAATAGAACGAGTTTTGAAGATTTTTCCGAAACGGCTCGGAGAGAGAGAGAGAGAGAGAGAGAGAGAGAGAGAGAGAGAGAGAGAGAGTGTGACGTCGTACGTGGGAGACTCACATTTTTTGGGTAGCTTATTTCTATATGTGCGTGTCTGTCAGAAACCAAAATAATCAGGTAGTGGCTCAAGGACTACCAATTATTATTTTTTAATATTTATTATAAATTATATAATAACGGATATATTATAAACCCAATAAATAATATGTAATTAATTAATGTAGTATAGTTATTCCTATATGATGACGTATGTAATGATTTAATATATCTTAAATTATCAAAAACTTTTATTAAAATAACCTCAGATTTATAGATTCTAGATCATTAGTTTAAACAGTTTAAAACATTTTATTTAAAAATAAACTAGATAAACTTTACGTCAAATCAATGTAAATGTTCATAAGACAAACGGATTCAACTACATTAATTTACTAACTCATTAATTTTAAAAATGCTCTTGACTCAATTTTATCAAATTCATAAACAAAGACATTAAATAAGTAAGTGCCATCTTATTTATTACTTCTGCCCATACACGACTTCGTTAAGAAAGTCCCACACCAGGCCTTTAAACATGCTATCGCAGTGTTGCGTACACATTTCATTGGACGAGCCTTAACGCTGAACATTTCACGAAAAGGGGGAAGACAATTACCGAATTCCCTCCCCCGTCGGCAGCAGAGGCGATCTCTTTTCTCTTTTTCCGTGCCGTCTAATTCAAGTTAACCGATACTGCTCTGCGTGATTTGAACCTGTAAGTGCAAATTTGTCACCACTACTAGGTAACTGTTTCCCATTTTCTTTTCCCCACACCTTTTCATTAAGAGAGGTAACGTCGTCGGACTCTCTACGATTTCAAACAGAAAATTCACCTTCCTCGAGACTTTACGAGCTTTACCAGCTAACCTTATTTTTAGCGTTATATCTATCTCTGTTTCCTACGCAGAACGTTTGGTGCGGTAAGCGCGCCTTTGCGACCACTTCGAGGTGACTGATTTGCAGTTTCGTCCGCCATTTCTCTTCCAGAGAGGTTACCCGTAGACCTCTCTGCAATGTCGAACGGTTCTCTCCCACCTTTACGGGCACTACTAGCAAACCATCTACTTGTACCACTATTGAGTAAACACGAAATCCCCCCCCCCATATAATTGGGCACGAAATAAAAATAGAGAACAATGATGACCTCAAAAAGCTTTTAGAGCTAGAGGAAATAATACAGCCAACTCTTCATGGGGAGTTTAAAAATTTGTAATTTCACAATAAATAAATATTCCATAAAATGCGTGTGATTTATTTTTTCCTATTTAACTTCTAAACGACGTGAAAAGTAAAAATACCGACTACATTAGGGATGATACGAAATTTGATTTATATATATGTATAAATGGTGTGGGTACATTTGTTCGAGTTTCAATCGTCCGAACGGTGGAACAAATGTTCGAATTTCATTCATTCGAACCGCCGAAATAACAAATGTTTCAATTGTTCGAATTGCACAAATTTTTTGTTACATTCGACCGAATCGGTAGCATCACTTGTCCCAATTCTGTCGCTAAATTAGTATTTCTTATTGCTGTTTTTTTGTCCGGATTTTTTAGTGCAAGAATAAAAAATAAAAACTACATTGTAAATATCGTTGTTCGTTCAAGTTGTTTATACCTCCCCGAGGGGACTATGTCCTCTAGGAGGGGTTTTACAATCACAGTGTCTGTGTGTCTGTCTGTCTGTGTGCTTCACGGCATTTGTCTTAGTATCAATTTGCGATCGCATCGGTCGGGATTTGAGCCCGAGACCGGTATTCTACCATAGAACCACCGACACTTATTACTATTCATCGAAAATTAGACCTTCAGCTTTATCGGAAGCGTTTATTACATATTAACAGAGTATTAAATTTTGGTTGTTATTAAATAGAACGAAATTTCGTGTTCCATTTAAATTATTGCATTGAAGTAATTCTAATGTAGCGTATTCTCTGTTGATTAAAAACGAAAGCGCCGCCCAGGTTTCGAACCCATGCCCTTTCGCATGGCAGGCGAATGTTCTACCACAGAACCACCGATACATGTTACATTTCTTTGAAAATTATAAACTCAGCTTAATGGAAGAGTATGTTAATGGTTTTTAAAGTCTACATTTTTTAAGAATGAAATTTTAAAGGTCAAATCTTGTTTTAGCGCAGTCAGTTGAGATAAGAGGGTTAAAGGGTAAACCCTGTGGGTGGTCCACTTTGTTAGTTTTTTGTTATTTATTTACGGGTTTTATTATCGATCTATATATAGTTGTGTTGTTGCAAAGGCGATAATTTAACGTTTATTGCTTTAAGAGCTGTCGGTTAGTCAAGTGGCTCTCTGTGCTTTGTTGATGGTAAGGTTTTTGCTTCTTGTAAATACATTTGGTGTGAATATTTGGATATCTACGATTTCTAACACAGTCAATGATTTCCTGGGTGTGCGAGTCATTATATGATATGGGAAGTCTAAGAGTGTTGAAATAAAATTAGCGTTAAAGATGCGGCAAGTATTTCGTAAGCGAGAAAAATACAAATGCCATCTGTAGATATTTCTTTCATTAAAATTTGCTTCGTATTATATTCAACTGATAAACTTGTACTGAAAAACGGTTAAATTCAATTGTGCATTGTTTTAGTACGTCTAACTCATTGTTGTAACTACTTAATTTATAATATTTTGAATAAATTAAAATCGGTTTTTTCTTCTCATTTATTTTAATTATAATTAAAATTTTATACCGGGCGGGATGGAATCGGGATTACGTTTTTAGGAAATAACTCTGAATTGCGGAGATATATCTTTAAGGGTCATCTCGATAATTTAATACCATTAGGGACAATTCTTCCGAGGAGAGGTATATTTTGGCAAGCTTGTCAACTTGTTTTTAACGTTATCGGACTTAATTTTAAATAAAATATCTACCACATTATGCGAAACTACCGAAAAGAGTAAATTGGGCAAATGCCCAACTTCTAGGGCTCCGATTTGAAAACTTTACGAAAGGGTATCAATGGCCATGCATGTACATTCAAACGAGATATCATTGACTCTTCTAGCCCTAACCGTTGAAGAGATATGGGCCACACGGCGGCATCGGTGGCATCGGCATCGGCATCGGCTACACTGTACGTCAGACATAATACACACAAATCCTAAAATAGAATGGAAGTCATGGACAATGGGCGCGTGCCCGAAAATTCGCAGGCGAAATCGTTTGCGAACCATATGTGTGTTTGGGCCTTTAGACTCTCAATTGATAGATTTGGCATTTATCAACAACGCATCATTGCCGACATATTGTCTGACTTAGGTTGCTACGACAATTCTCTTACGAGGTCACCATTTTGATTCAATTTCAGAACCTCATGTTACACTGATCTATCCATTAATTCATTTTAAATTTTATGTTTTGTAAATAAATACTTTTTGGAAGCTACTAAATTATCATTGTATATCCACCTTTGAACCATATCCTTATTTACTACACAATTTACATTAAATTACAAACAAATTTAGAACAAAAACCCAAGGAACCACCGTAGCCCTATATCGTCAAGCTATTTCTAATGTTAGGTGATATATTTCCGAGGAAGGTATTTTAAAGCTCTCCATACCATCAGCTTCCAACACTCAATTTAATCTTAAAAACAAGAATGTATTTAAAATGGATATGCTCCGACGATTTTTAGATTCGCTCCAATTCGCCTAGCGTATTCTCGTTGAAACTGCGCTAGTTATTATGGTAAAAATAGAGTGAATTATATTGATAATATTGCTAATTGGGAAACTTTGTCGATCTAAGCAACTTATGAACATACCATCGCCAAAGATTTTCTTAATGGTCAGATATATTAGTAAATTTTTCGATAGCAAAATCCATATATGAAAGCGTAATTTCGGGGCTTTAATAAAGTATCGATTTTTAAATTGTTTTTGAGAAAAGAACATTAAAACGAATTTTAATAATTCATTTGCTCTCGAGTAAATGTATATATTTGTTACGAATGGGGCGGATATTTTTATGGATTCTTTATGTTAAGAGTGAGATCGGCCAAGCTATTCGCGATACCAGTAGAGCTTGCTCAGTTTAAATTTGTGACTTTCCAAAGGAGGAATTGAAACGGACAAAATGACGACAATTCGTATAGGAAAATCTCTTGTAAGTCTTTTACAAAAACTATTTGAAATATTTTATTTATTTTGCAATACAATTAAATAACATGTAAATTGTGTTTTCTGTAAGATATATTTAATGAAGAACTTATATTTTGCCAGTGAAAGAATGTTCATTCAACCTCACTTACACCGATTTTAAATAAACTTGGGGATTACGTAGACCTTAGGGTACCGTGAAGACCCTTAAAGGCAAAAGTTTCAATGGGCTTCCGTTTTGCCATAACAACTTTAATAGTTTATAATATATCTATTCATTTCCCTTGATTTCCATTTTTTTCCTAGGTTTCTAATATTTGACCTGGATATCTAAAATTTTATCTGGATTTCCGATATTTTCAATAATTTTCCTGAATTTTTAATATTTTCAATAATTTTCCTGGATTTTTAATATTTTTAGTATTTAACCTGGATTTCTAATATTTTCAATATTTCTCCCGTATTTTCATTATTTTCTGTATTTAACCTGGATTACTAAAATTTTCAATATTTTTCTTGGATTTTTACTATTTAGCTTGGTTTTTATTATTTCTCTTGGATTTTTATTATTTATCTTGGATTTCTAATTTTTGTCTTGGATTTTTATTATTTAACTTGGATTTATAATATTTCTCCTGAATTTCTAATAGTTTCAATATTTATCCTGGGTTTCTAATATTTTCAATATTTGTCCTGGATTTCTATTACTTTCAATTTTATCACCTGGATTTCTATTACTTTCAATATTTATCATGGTTTTCTCTTATTTTCAAAATGTATCCTTAATTTCTATTATTTCACCTGGTTTTCTCTTATTAGCACTGAACTTCTAATATTTTAAATTATTTTCCTGGATTTCTAATATTTTAAATTATTTTTCCTGGATTTATTATATTTTCAATATTTATCCTGGATTTTTAATATTTTCAGTATTTCTGTTGAATTTATATTACTTCCCCTGGATTTCTAGTATTTACAATATTTATCCTGGATTACTAATATTTTCAATATTTATCCTGGATTTCTTATATTTTAAATATTCATACTGAATTTTTAATATTTTCAATAATCATACTGAATTTTTAATATTTTCAATATTTATCCTGGATTTCTAATATTTTCAATATTTATCCTGGATTTCTAATATTTTCAATATTTATCCTGGATTTCTAATATTTTCAATATTTATCCTGGATTTCTAATATTTTCAATATTTATCCTGGATTTCTAATATTTTCAATATTTATCCTGGATTTCTAATATTTTCAATATTTATACTGAATTTTTAATATTTGCAATATTTATCCTAGATTTCTAATATTTTCAATATTTCTCTTGGATTTATAAAATTTTCAAAATGTATTCTGGATTTTTAATATTTTAAAAATGTATCCTGGATTTTTAATATTTTAAAAATGTATCCCGGATTTTTAATATTTTTAGTATTTCTTCTGAATTTATGTTACTTTACCTGGATTTCTAATATTTTCAACATATATCCTATTTTGCTAATATTTTCAACATATACCCTATATTTCTTATATTTTCAATATTCATACTGAATTTTTAATATTTTCAATATTTATCCTGGATTTCTAATATTTTACATATTTATCTGCGATTTTAATATTTCTCCTTTATTTCTAACATTTTTCCAGGATTTCTAACACTTTTCCTACATAATATTTCCTAATAGGCTACTATGGTCGGAATGGGGGATTCTGCGTGAGGAGGAATTGGTTTGTTGTGTGGGAGAGGGTGAGGACCATAAAAACATTTAAAAAGTGGAGATAACGTGGATAAGTTAAAGGGACCATCGTCCCAGTTTAAACATTGCGCATATTTATTTTTTTCAATTTCGATAGTTTCGCGTACACTCTGTCTGAAAAGTTTGTTCGTCCTATAATTTAAAACTTTAAATGGGGATAACTTATTTTCTAGAAATGCTAGAAACAAAGTTCTAAGCTTGCTGAAAAGAACAGAAAAAGCCCTACAATACACATATAAGGAAACGCATAGGTTTTGACCTATTTTCGTCTAAACTTTCCAAAATGTGGAATAGTAACTTTTTGTGCCGTTTAGAAATTTGATGTTTAATTGTGATTTTCATATTCCCCTGGGTCGATTTAAATAGGAAAAGTGTTTGAATTTTTAAATTTCAACCAATAGTTCGCGAGCTACGGCCTTTTAAATATTAGGACAGAATACACATTTAACTAATAGGCGCAGTACGCAAAACTAACATATCAAGAAGTCGGTGAAAAAAAAGCGACGCCGAAACAACCTTCCGTAACGTATAAAAATAAACGTCATAAACCTAAACAAATAATAACACAAAAGGCGATTGATATTTATCGATACACGCTCTGTTTCTTCTCCCAACAACTACGAATATTAAAGTTGTAAATAATGAACAGTTAAGGCGGGCTTAAAAAGGAGCGAGAAAATGCAAGAAGATTGCGCGTGAAGCCGAAAGCTGTTATCGAAAAAGCTTCCGGAATCGGCTTCTGCTCAGAGGTCTCTTGCTGAGCCCGTCGCTCAACTTGACGTGTTCTCGTGGTTTGTGGCTCCTCTCGGATTCCAGAAAAAATGGTGAAGAAAATGTAACAGACGATTTTTATTGAGTCATAGAAAGGCTTGCCATATTACTGGTTGTGAATAACGATAACGTGACTTAAAGCTAGAACTGAAACCCCAGAAAAATGAGCGAGAATATCAAACGGAAATTGATACCGCCAGCGTCGGAATTCGGCGTAAGCTGTCTGCTACAGCAAGTAGGCAATCGGCTCTCGCTAACGCATACGCGAGAGCCGACACCAATGAAATATTTTCAGTTTCGTGTAAAATCTTCGGGATTTCGCTCGCTTTGAAACCCGCCTTGAGCGTTCCATTTCCTTTAACGGATATTCCAAAACTGAAATATGATAACACAATACACAGCAAGAAACAGAAACGTTTAATTATGGCTTTTTTTAATCCGTAACCATAAAATCCACACTTTTTAACTATTTGGCCCAGTTTGAATGCCAATAGGTTTAACGACGACGAACACCAGGAGTTCATTGGCGAGGTTCCCTGTCGCAACTTAAATTACCCATTTCCTCTACTCGTCTTATAACCATTTTATTCTCAAAGTTTTGCTTGAGATTATAAAGATATAATTATGTAATTACTGAGAACGAATGATTTGGCGGATGAAAGCAAATTGTGTAATACCTAGCTTCGTTTTGGTCGTATCCTACATCAAAACCAATATTCTGGTCATTATCTTTTCACGCGCTGTTTGAAACTGGAATCGTCCAAAACAAAACTGAAGCGGGGTAAAACAGGAAGTGATGCTTAATACTGCAAATTATTTAAACAACCACCACAGCGTTTGATTTCATTCTAGAGATATTTTAAAGAGTTAATTTCCGTAGTTACTCGAAATGCATAACATTCACGCTAACGTTTCTTAAATTGGATTAATAAATTATATTGTTTCGGCCACCTTGAGGTCAAACCAATTCTTAAAAACAAAACCTATTATGTGGGCGTGTGAACTTGAGAGCTAGGGGGGTTTATTTTCGTAGGTAAGCCGAAATAAAGCTAGACGACCATCAATTGAAACCATTATATGTTTTATCATTTTATTTGACAAAAGTTAGTAGGGAATGGCATCTCCCCGCCTGCGAACGCATTCTAGTAGGCGACAACGAAATGAGTTCGTTAGCTTCCTGAAGTAGCCTGGAGGAATTTCTTCGAACGCTCGCCAGATCATGTTAGCGAGGTCATCTGGAGTTTGCGCAATGCGTTTCTCCATACGTGCTGGCAGAAAGGACCACAAGTTTTCAATTGGATTAAAATCCGGAGAAATCGCCGCCCAATCTAAAACTTCTATGTTGAGGGCTGCCAGGTGCTCGGTGACGATCCTTGCTTTATGACACGGGCAATTATCGTGCATGAACACGAACCTAGAAAATTGGAACATTCAATGTATTACTAATTATTAATTTTTGAAACAGCTAGATAGATAATCTGAACTACAAACCAGACATGGGCAAAATTCTGAGTACTAAATAGTGAGAATTCAAGTGTCGAAACTATAATTACTTATAAGTAGAGTTATTAAAGACCGTGAGTTGAATCGACGGATCTTTATGTGAGCAATCTCAATCTAAGCTAAACGAATCACGCTCTCTCCTCGTTCGCTCTCTCTTCAGCGAGCAGGCTTTCGCTAAACTTGGAGATGCCGCGTTCAACGGTAGCCGCTTACGGCGCGATGGACGAGTTTGTCGCGAACGAAGAGAATTTTTGCTCGCTGTAATCGCTCTTGAAGACGTGGGCAAAATGGTGAGTACTAAATAAACAGTGAGAATTCAAGTGTCGAAACATTTTTACTTTTAAATAAGAGTTATTAAAGACGGTGAGTTGAACCGACGGATCTCTATGTGAGCAATCTCAATCTAAGCTAAACGAATCCCGCTCTCTCCTCGTTTGCTCTCTCTTCAGCGAGCGAGCTTGCTCTAAACGTGGAGAGGCCGCGATCACTGGTAACCGCTTACGGCGCGACGAACGAGTCTGTCGCGAACGAAGAAGGCTTTCGCTCGCTTTGATCGCTCTCGGCGCAGAGAGAGAATGCGCCCGAAAACCTCACCGTCGCGTTCGCATTGAGCTGATTTTTTATTGAACGATGGGGTCTAATCTTTCGCTTCCATCTTTCCAATGAAATTCAGATTTTAAAACAAAGCGTTTGTTTAATCAAACTAACCATATTCAAAATATTTTTATCACCAAGCCTATTACTATTCTACATTTCCTATTGAAAATAATTTAATCTAACAAAGTTCATAATATTTTAACTTCATTCATATATTATTGTTAAAATAGTGCAGTATAATCACACTATGTTTCTTACTTAATGATCCGTATTTTTGAATTTTTACTTCCGGTGAAACAATAAATTAAATATAAAATTTAAGTTTTATTTATAAATGTTGAAGCTAAATGTGTATAAGTACGTGCATCATATTTTCAATAATCTTAGTCAACAATTTATTTAAATATAGGGTGTTGAAAATTATCCTAACCTATTTTTTTTAAACTGCCTGCCCAATTGAGTTAGGTTAAGCCTTTTTAACCACAACTTAATTGAACAATCGGTTTCCAAATTAAATAAAAGAACTGGCAAGAAGGTCCGATACTGGAGGTAGAAGTTGCAGTACCGTTCTCATCTCGGGGGGTTGGCATAACAGCACCCCAAAAGCCATTTATCTCTAAAAATCCCAGTAGATGGCGCTTTAACCGCCAAACCCAATTTTTATACGTGCACCTTTTCAAGTTGGATTTCGAAACTATATGAAATGTTCTTCTAGGATATTTTAAAGGTTAATACTATCGTAAAAAGAATAAAAAATTAATTCCGAAAACCCCAAGTAGATGGCCCATTAACCGTCAAACCTCGAAATTGTTTTCGTGCACCGTGTCAAGGCCGAGGGCAAATAAAACGCTTTATTTTGAAAACTGAATTTCATTGTAAAGATGGAAGCGAAAGAGAAGGTCCCATCGTTCAATGAAAATTCCGCTCAATGCGTACGCGACGGTGAGGTTTTCGGGCAAGTTCTCTCTCTCTTAGCTTGATTTTTTATTAAGCAAACGGACACGAACTTTTTTTGGCTTACTTTTTGAACGTGATTATTTACATCTAAGCAATCGCATCTTTTGCCCATGTTTGCTACAAACCGTCCTCCATTTTCAATTCCGTAAATTGTCGCTGCAGATGGAATCATGGCGTTGTCCAGAATCTCAATATAGTTTTGAGCATTAAGCCTTCTCTGGATTCTGTGCAATATACCAGCTTGGCCGTCACCAATGCAACACCATACATTTACTGAAAACGGCCACTTGTCTTGGTTCTATGAATCATTTCGGGAGCTGATCTCTTACCTCGCCTTCTCGTTAAGAAGTTAAAACGTTTTCGGTTGCCATGGCAAAACGAAAGCCCATCGCAACTTTTCCCTTGCAGGTTTTTCAAGTTACGTGGAGGTGTACATTATACCCGAGTTTGTACAAAATCGGTGATTATCACCTCGGGTCGTCTCCTGTGTCAGTGCGAACATGGTAGCAAGTTCCTTCGCGTCCCGTCGGGCACTTCTACGTTCCTGTTTTGACGGGTGAGTTGATATTCGCTAAGATATTCTCGTACCATTGTCATATCTTTTAAACCTTCCAATTGCGAATCTGTTACTGTATTTAAGGGAGGGGTAGGGTCTTGAGTATCAGTTAAATTTATTATTTCCATTTCGGGAGAATTGGATAAAGTAACTATGGGTACTTCTGGGGTCTCGTTATCAGTTATATCAATCATTTCAGGGTGTCAATTAAAATTACTTCTGGGTACTGTAAACCTTTCATTTTAATTTACTATAAAAATCCAAATACACTTACGTAGAGAGAGCTACAAATATCCGTGTACTAACTAGACGCTCTAAAAACAACAATAGAGTGACGTTCCCCTGTTCATGGACTCCCTTATATAGGGCCGATGGGAAGATAGTAAGCTTATCTCTTATTTTCAAAGAACTTGTTCAGTTCTCGAGAATATATTAGATTATATTAGGGTTGCGCTCAAATGTATACTTATTTACGAAAATATTCCATTTAACTTTATTTCCGATATGGACTCTGAAGTACAATCATCGGCCATAATCGCCATCCTGAAACAACAATCTAAAATTATCGCCGTAGTGATAATTTTAATTATGATATTCTTAGTTGAGTTTATTTTGTTGTATTTTGAAAACATTTCTACTACAAAAATGTAACTTTTTTAACTGTAATTTTTAATTTCGCAAAATGGTATTATTAGTATACTAATTTAATGTAAATTTCTATTAATTGCATTGTTTTCTAGGATATGATTGCATCACAAGCTCTCGAGAGGATTAATTAATTAATGAATTAATTATATGACGTCAAACAATGGGAATCATTAGTTGCACTTTCGATCACGAGACGGTTTAATCTTAAGTGCTTAGCACTGTTATCTCAGAGAGAGACAGCCAATATAATTTAAGGGATAGTTGTAGTTTTGATCACGTGATGAATTAATCTCGACAAGATTGGAACTGATTAATCTCCCACGCGTCATTTCTCTCCGAGACGCTGAACTAAAAAGAAGTGCATCCGCTTTGCCGGGAGTAGTGGCTCACTCCTGTAATCCCAGGCGTCCGGGAGGCGGAGTTTGTGGAAGGCCGTGTGAGGACGACTACCAATCCCCCAACGGGTGGTCGGGATACTTCCGCCACGGGTGTCCCCACCCCTGTCCCCACGTATCCCCCCGTTGGCGTGGCCGTTACACATATCACACCCTGATTAATCAGTTATTGTGTGTGTGCTGGTGTCTAAGGCCTCTGGTCGACACCGATGTTTGTGTATCTCAAAAAAAAAGTGCATCCGCTTTGCTCCCATCATTTACCGTAAACATGGAAAAAAATTCTATTGGTAAGCATTCTTTTTAATACTGCATTAACTATATTTCAATTGGCAACGGCTTAACATTTTCATTTTCTATAGCCGATAGCCATACCGTATCCAAACGCAAGGCCCAAAACAGACGTATCAAATAGAGATGGGCAAAAATTGCGACCGCTCAAATTTGAAAATAACCTAGTAATGAACGAGTACTTAAAATTCGAAAGTCAGCTGCTCTTGTTCAGAGAGAGAGATAAAAGGTGGGTTTATAAGCAGTGTTGCACAAAAAAAATTATATCTATCTTTTTCGTATCTTTTTACATAGATGGCAGCAGCTATACTATACTATCAATTTTTTCCCTCTGAAATTTCTATAAAATATCATTTTATTTTTGATATTTTTGAGCATAGATTTCGACAAAATCATTCACAATCTTTCATTTTATTTAGTTTTGGCCCTTTGATTTTTCACGATCTTTCAAATTTCTTTTTAAGATATGAGAGTTTCAATTATTTTCAATTCTTTTTTGCCCTTGCCTGAAAAATATCAATAGAAATCTTTAAAGATTTAGATAAGTATCATTTCAAATACTTCTTTAGTTTTCATTATTTTGAAAAGTATATTTAAAAATATTTCAAGTACGTTTCACGAGAAAGTAGAATAAAAAATTTTCATATCAAAAGTTCGAAGTATTAAAATGAATATTTCAATTTTTATCTTTTGATTATTAATTTAGTAGTAAACCCTCCAACATTTGATTTTAATTTTATGGATTAGAATCGATTTTAATTTTATGGATTAGAATCGATTTTAATTTTGATTATGGAAAATAAATAAAGCTATTGCATCGCCACAGCCCACACTGCCAGTTTGCAACACACGTGACACTCTAACTGCGTGGGAGTTGGGACGGTGGGAACAATAACTTTTGAGAGTTTTGGTTTTAGTTTTGAAATCGCCTTTCAGGCTGCGCGGCGCAGCTTCTTATTGCTAGAATCAGTCTTTGCTTTCCCTCTTCTGTCCGCCTAGTGATAGAGCGAATGATCCCCCCTCCCCCAGCAGAAAAACCGCGCGACCGTTGACCGCTCCTCTCCCTTCTA
This sequence comes from Leiobunum rupestre, assembly GCF_980474605.1. NCBI lineage: Eukaryota > Metazoa > Arthropoda > Arachnida > Opiliones > Sclerosomatidae > Leiobunum > Leiobunum rupestre. The sequence goes on from NC_143392.1 coordinate 31,513,234, forward strand.
TCACTTAACAGTGTTTCGGGTTTGGCTATATTTCGGTATCACGTGAGAGATGTTCGCCGCTCAAATAATTGTATATCGGCATATCTAGATGGCGTTAAAATATTTCCTCTCAAATACGAACAAAATTGAAGAGTAACCAGAAAAAATCTATCGTGTAATTTCTAATACAACAAATGGAAGCACTAGCTCTATTCCCGCTCTTTTTTTCGCTAGGCTAGGTAAGAGAAGAATCTTTTCAAATATAGTTCGCTGCCGAGTTTTTTTCTTCAAAATTCTATCGCGATCATTTTGCAATGTAGAAGATCATATCAAAATCGTATATTTTTATTTTTATTTTTCGGATAAAGTATCATCTCGTATCCTAAAAGTATCCAAAGATACGAGCGCGCCCATCACTGTTTATAAGCGAGCGAAAAGCCGACGCTTTTTGTAGAAACTGAAACTATATCGTCGGCGTCGAATCTCGCGTAAGCGTTTACAAAGAAGCGAGAGCCTATTTCCCCGGGCGGCACTTTCTAGGGGCGGCATTTTTCACTTAAGAAAAAAATTCGTCTTTTTAGTAATGGTTAACGTTTAGTCTTTTCTCGTAGTGAGCAGGCCCGGATTTAAGGGTAGGCATCTAGGCATGCCTAGATTCCCCCACAAAAATTAGAAAAACAATTCCAAAGGATTGAAAAAATCCAAAAATTTGTTGAGACTTAGCTACGGCCCTGGGGAGTTCCAGAGGGCCCCTTTTTAGTTCATTTTATGACCTTGATTTTATTTTATTCTATCACGGGACAAGGTTTTCAGTCCTTAGGAAAAGATTTTTCGATAAATCGGGGATAATTATAAATGAAGAAAGTATTAGAATTATACAAGTTTTTAAATACGAATTTTACTTTCCTGAGTCCGGCGGCTACTATCGTAGTAATAACCGTAGATAAATGTCCGTCGAAGTTTTGGCCGATCGTTTTCAGTTTTTAGATTAACAGAAACGGATTATACGGATAGTTTACTCATTTGACATTGACACCAACTTTTAAGTTAGTAAGTTCTTTTTTTTCTGTATTTGTTTTTACTTCATTAGTTTTACATGACATTGATAATACATATAGTAATTTGTTAACCAAGTTTATTAACCCTTGGTTTAAAATCGAAAATCTAACAATATTATCAATATATAATCTAAAGCAGTGTTGCCAATGTTTGAAAGTTTAAATTCCCATTGCTGGGTAGTAAATTTCCCACAAATTCCCACACCCATATTTAGCCCCGCCCCCAAGGAAAACATAACGGAAAACATGCCATAATTTTCAAAATCTTTTAAAAATAACTTTGTAATTTCAAAAAAATTTAATTTTAAAATGTTTAAACATTTTGGTTGTTAGGGTTGTGCATTGCTTGATTGCAGTATTAGGAGGCACCTCCTTTATATTATTTATAAACTCACAAGATTCACGAAAATACACAGCTCTAGATAATTTTGGGCTTTCTGTTGATAGTCAAATTAAAAAAAAAATTGGATAAATACCCGCGAACATGAAAATTCCCACAAAATCAACGTTTTTGAACAACTTTATCGTTTCCTTCAAACCTTCCAAATTGTTATGATGTAGTAGTGTGCACGACCATACAAGACGACATAAATTTTTTTTTAGGTAATACTACCTGTGGAATAAAGCGCCGAAATAGCAGGGTGGGAGAGCCTTAGACTATACTTTAGACGGACTGAAACATCTAAAGGGGCAAATATAATTTTAAAACCTTTATAGCACGAAAATCGAAACGAGTGCAAACAATTTATCACATCTTAACGAATTACGAGATCTACTTTACTTCACTTTAACTTACATTTTTAGACTGCCGTGAAATCAGCGTTGCCAGACGTACAAAAATTATTGTACAAAACAATTGTAATCTTAGGTAAAAATTTTGGTCGTACCGTAATGTTAGGCTTGCACAATATTGTACGCTTATTTACAGTAATATAATATTATATTATATATACTTTACATTGCGTTTTGGCTCTTTTGGAAATTGGGAGGGGCGGCAAATTCGTGACCCTCCCCAGGCGTCAATGGGTCTAGGGACGCCACTGGTGTGAACGTAAAAAGTGGGAACAATGGTTATTTGACCTGTTCATTGTATACAATTTTCTTCCTTACAATTAGTTTGATACAATTAAGTGGGCCAATTAATTGTTTATTGCGAACTGGGCTTAGAATACAGTAGCATATTTATTTGTTCTTTTTGTGATTGTTGTCGCCCCCCCCCCCAATTCGTCTCGGAAACGTTACAACGGTTAACTTGTTCTTTATCATTGTTCGGAATGAATCGGATCCGAGCTTTAACAATGCAAAATATACGATACAAAAATGTCATGTATACCAAAAATAAAGTAGCCCGTGGACATGATTTTTAAAGTGCTTAATAACGCCATTACGGGCTATCAAATGCCACCTAAGGGGAAGCTAATTTTGCCGCTAGAAGGCACAGCTGACAAATTTTTGTTATCGGTTAATCACTTAATTTTTATTCCAAATATGCAAACAGTACTTAAATGATAGCGTTTTTTTTTTCATTTCGCCGATTATTCCATTGAGTTGGGAATATTAATCTAGAGATCCAATCAAATCTGCTCCCCGCGAAACAAGTTTTTGAAAAATACGAATGTGCTGTCTGCTCTAAAATGACGAGCAAACGTTATCATATGACCCGTGGCGCCATCCATTATTTTGAAAAAAAAAATCTTTTTGCTTGAAAACGCGTCTTATTTGAACGAACCATTGAGAGATAGACGGCGCCACGGGTAGAATGATAACGTTTTCTCGTCATTTGGGACGCCGATGGGAGCAGACGACAGTATTCTTATTTTTAAAAACTTGTTTCGCAAAATACTGAAATCCGACGTTTTGATTGGACCTCTAGATTAATATTCCCAACTCAATGGATTATTCGGAGTTTGGATAAACTGCACCCTTTTCAAAGGCGGACTGACCCGGTAGGCAGGTTGGCGCTATACCACGAGGCAGCGACCACAATTACCTTTTAGTTCGACATGGGGCCGCTTCAAAAGCGATTCGGGGGCCGCAAGTTAACAGTGCCCACCTCACAAAAAGGCGCCAGTCCGCCCCTGACCCTGCTTGTAATGCTTTTTACCAGTGGCCGGGTTATTTAATAATAATTAGCTAGGCTACAACCCTAGGCGCCGCCTTAGTCCCAAGTCAGCTAGCGACTTTTAATGCCTTATTTACGGGACTGGTGGCCGTGTAAAATTGTGTAGGAGTGTCGTTGCCAACTAATCAACCATACATTTTATATATAAAATCAATTTTAATTTGAAGTTTTACGAGGGTTCAGTTCCAGGTTACTCAATATCTACGCGAGGGGGCGGAAACTAATCTTCATTTTATTATCGTATTATACGATATTGCGAAAACGTGGTACACACCGATGAAATGGACAAGCATTATGCTTTGTAAACACTTCTGTCGGTTAAGATGTGTGGAAATATTTTTAAGAAATTATACACTTGGACGATTTAAAAGCTATTTTGCATAGAGAAATTGGAAGCTACGAAGCAGCCGATCGTTTAACCCATCAACATTTGTATGGGAAATCTGATTCGTTTGTATTTATCAATACTTCAACTAAAGAGCATCGAAAACACTTGCTAAAGCGGCATAAAGATTTGCAAATTCTTAAAGAGAATGATCCCGAAAGCACAGGTATATTTATGAAACAACTGGTTGATGATATTTATCCTAATCGCCCGGATAGTCGTGTAGAGTGAAGACGTATGTTTGTATGACTGGTCGAGGTTCTACTATCGTGTTCCAATAAAGTCTACCACAAAAAGACCGGAAGAATTTGCCGGTCTTTTTGTGGTAGGCTTTATTGGAACAGCTGATGTACTAGAATGGATAAACATTAATGGTTTTGTTAAAATGAGGTTAAAAGCTTTTTTTAATTCAGCACCCACACCATGATCCATACAAATCTGAAACAGAGGCTGATAAATTTTACCATAGTATGTTAATGCTATTCTTACCTAGGAGGGGAGAGACTTCTTTATTAAGTAATTATACATATTTTAAAGACGCTCGATGACTTAGGCCTAAGGTGGTGCCTTGGGTATTAGCCTAGTTGATTATTATTATTATTATTACTCTTTTGAAGCTCATTTGCCAAAGTTGAAAGACATGATGAAGTGTCATGTAAAGTTAAGTGCTTTACTAGAAGCTGAAAAATCTTTGGAAGAAGCGTTAGCTAAAAATTCACCACATGTTGCTGAAAATAAATTCATGGAAGATGCTGCCGATAACCCTATTGAAGGCAGAGAAGTGATAGAAGCCGAAAATGCAATGGAAGAAATTAAAGCAGCTCTTAATGAAAATTTGATATTAACTCCCGAAAGTCTAGTCAGTGAGCTTATAGCTTTGCAAGAAGATCAAAGAGTTATACTTGAGAATGTATCGGCACACTTCTGCGGTGCAATTCCTTCTGATGAAGGCTTATATATGTTTGTAAGTGGATATGGTGGCACTGGAAAAAGTTTTTTAATAAAAACTCTGAGAAAAGTTATTTGCAGTCATCTTAAAAACAATTTAGCTGTAGCTTTAACAGCACCTACCGGGTTGGCTGCGTGTAATATAGGAGGTGTAACTCTGCACAGATTATTATTGTTACCCGAGGGAAAATAGCGAAATATCATAAGTTGGGTTCTGAAAGTTTGCAAGTAATGCGAAACACATTCAGCCTTGTGAAATTGTTAATAATCGATGAAATATCAAGAGTCTCTTCGGCTTTGTTGAGCTATATTCATTTGAGACTTTGTGAAGTAACGGGCAAAGATAAACTATTTGGTGGTATTTCAATCTTAGCTTTAGAAGATTTGTTACAATTACCGCCTGTCAAGGGTGACCCAGTTTTTTCTACGCTAAGTCACTAAGAGGCGAGAAAACCTATTGGCTCAGTTGGCGAATTTAATTTATTCGAACAATATTTTGAGTTTGATGAATTGACAATTAACAAACGGCAAAAAAGTGCCCACGCTTATGGAGAAATGCTTGCTAGAATACGCGTGGGTGAAGTTACAGAACTAGATGTCAAAGTGTTGAACACACGTTGAATTCCCAAAGCAAGTAATGTGGAAATTATTGCAAACTATTATGATAAGTTATGCCAAGAAGGAAAAAGACCGGTTTGTTTGTTACCAACCAATAAAATGTGCGAAGCTATTAACAACATAATGCTTCAAAATCAATCCTATTTTGGAAATACTGAGTGTTGATAAAGTCCATGGACACCAAGAAATGCAAAACACGTTAAAGATCAGTTAAAGAAAATGGAGAAAAATGTTTCTGCTACAGCTGGTTTGGAGTTTAGACTTTTGCTTTGTATTGATGCTCAAATAATGTTAAGAAGGAATCTAAATATAGAGAAAGGTCTTTTTAATGGAGCCATGGGTAGGGTGAAAAGCTTTATGGAGAACGCAGGTGGCGTTATTCCAGAGTTGATGGTTTTATTCGATGGCCATGCTGTTCAAGAGAACATTGAATGAGTTAAGGTGAAGTTTGAAATAGTCACAAACCTTTTTATGCAAAGATTTCAATTTCTTGTAATTTTAGCGTACACCATTAAGAATTAGGAGTTAAAATTTGGGTTGTCTCACTACAACCCAAATTTGGGTTAATAACAACCCAACATTAGTTAATTTTTAAAAATTGTGTAATTTTTTATGGGTTGTTATATTAAACCAAAATTAGTGTAAAAATTTGGGTTGAAATCCATATAGATACTTTTCAACTCTCAATTGGTTACAAAATTTTCAACAATGGTTAGCTTAATCCGACTGATTCTCATATTTGTTTAAAATACATATTTTGTTGATATAAAATTAATTAATTATGACGTCACTCTCGTAACGATGCGTCAGTAAGCCATATTTTTCGCGCGAAAGCAACGTTTTTTCGAGTGAGTGAATGTTGATTTCATTCTTTTTACCTTTTCAATTATACGGTTAAGATAATTAGTTTAACGACTTTATTGTGCAGCATCTTCATAATAAATATTTAGGGTAAAAGTCATCCATGAACAGGTCCATTCAAGGTTATTTCCCCAATAAGCCTAAACATGCATGCTTCAAAGTGTTAGGCTTAAGTGTTGCCAGAATAACAAAAAGTAGTAATAATAATAAGTAGACCTTTGCACAATTGCAAAAGCAGATTGTTATATATGTTTAAGTAAACTATTACATTTACCAAATGCGCCTAGATCGTGGAATTAGATGTATGGTCTTCTTAAAATTATTGAATATGATAATCTACCATAACCAAATTAACTTAAAAATCATAGATGAAATATATTATCCAACCATTGGGAAAAAATTAATTTTTGTAAGCTCAATAGCAAACGGGGCTGAATATCTGATGGTTTTGAAGAAAGTTGGAAGTACGCTGTAAAGTACACTATTTCGAAGAAAAAACACTACTTGGTAAATACAAAAATATTTCTTTGTTTATGACCTCTTTGCGATAAACTGCCCAAGTGGTCAAACACAAAGAGATTTATATCCAATCTAATTACTCATAGAAGTAAAGAGAAAAAACTTAATTAAAAGAGACTTAAACAGTTTTAAATTCACAATATATTTATTTATAACATCCAACGTTTCGGAGGAACTCTTCCACCTTCTTCAGGGATTTTTACAACCGTTTAAGTCTCTTTAATTTATTTACTCATACATATCAAAATTTTTATCTATTAAACCTGATACTTTGTATATTTAAATTAATTTTCAAATTTAATAGGTCTCTTAGAATATGAAGTTTAGTAAAAAAAATTCACTTTCGCATAACCGAATTTACAGCCATTGGGTTAATTAAAATATATTACAAACTCCAAGTCATTTTACCAGTTGTACCTTTTAAGTGGGAACATTCAAAGATGTTATTTCTACTACATAGCTTAATAGAAAAATAATCTGATTGTAATATTTCAGTTGGTTAATGGCCTCTTTGCGATGAAACTGCCCGAATCATGAAACACAGTTTATGGGTAATTCCCACGCTAACACTTTTATAATTTTTTAAAAATCAAATCAGTACCATAGTATGGTACTGAATTGATTTTAAAAAAATTTATAAAAGTTTTAGTGTCAGAAATATCCATAAAAGTGCTAGTCTGTGAAAGTTTAATAAATGTTTCGTAAATCCTGTTGATTTAACAAGGGATGAAGATCAAAAACCTCCTTTTTAAGAGCAAGATTTGACTAATTATTTTATAAATAGCCACAATGAGTCTGAAATAGGTCAGAAATAGAGGTATGATATAGAAATTATTTTTCAAAAACATTTATAAAAGTGTTATTGTGGGAAATATCCATAAAAGTACCAAAACCTCAGTTACTTTTACAAGGGAAAGTAACTAAAAATCCTCATTTTTAAGATTTAACTAGCAATTTTACTAATAGTAAAAATCAGTTTGAAATTGGTCAGAAATATAGGTATGATATAGAAATTATTTATCAAAAACCTTTATAGAAGTGCTAGTCTGTGAAAGTTTCATAAATGTTTCGTAAAACCCGTTGATTTAACAAGGGATGAAGACCAAAAACCTCCTTTTTATAAGCAGGATTTGACTAATTATTATATAAATACCCACAATGAGTCTGAAATAGGTCAGAAATAGAGGTATGGTACTGAATTTATCTTAAAAAAAATTATAAAAGTGTTAGTGTGGACAATATCCATAAAAGTACCAAAACCTCTGTTACTTTCACAAGGGTAAGAAATCAAAAATTGTCATTTTTAAGAGCAGGATTTAACTAATAATTTATTTAATAGCCACAATGAGTCTGAGATAGGTCAGAAATAAAGGTGTGGTTTCAGTCTCATTGTTGCTATTTATAAAATAATTATTAATAATTGTTATACAACGGGTGATACGAAACATTAATGAAACTTTCACAGACTAGCACTTCTATAAATGTTTTTGAAAAATCATTTTTTTATCATACCTATATTTCTGACCTATTTCAAACTCATTTTTACTATTTGTAAAATTATTAGTTAAATCCTGCTCTTAAAAATTAGAATTTTTGGTTACTTTCTATTGTAAAAGTAACTGAAGTTTTGGTACTTTTATGGTTATTGCCCACACTAACACTTCTATAATTGTTTTTTAAATCAACTCAGTACCATAGCTCTATTTCTGACCTATTTCAGACTCATTGTTGCTATTTATAAAATAATTAGTTAAATGCTGCTCTTAAAAATGAGAATTTTTGGTTACTTTCCCTTGTAAAAGTAACTGAGGTTTTGGTACTTTTATGGATATTTCCCACACTAACACTTTTATAAATGTTTTTGAAAAATAATTTCTATATCATACCTCTATTTCTGACCTAATTCAGACTCATTGTTGCTATTTATAAAATAGTTAGTCAAATCTTGCTCTCAAAAATTAGTATTTTTGGTTTCTTTCCTTTGTAAAAGTAACTGATGTTTTGGTACTTGTTGCCCATTGTGAACATCAGTTTATTTATGAGATTTAACTTTTAAGTAATTAAATTAACGAAAATTACTAAATTTGTGAGACTGAACTTTCGTGAATCTAAGATGTATTCAGTCAAAATGTATAATAATTATATTTTTCACATAAGTTGAACAACTTGTTAAAATTTTTCGTAATTATAGTTTCATTTTTTTAATCCTAATTTCATTGAACTTTTAAATCTAGTCTTTCATTGTTATTTTTAAGATAATATACTTTTATATAGCGAGGCTGAACTTTTTATAATTTGTGAAGCAAAAAGCAGTTTTAAGTCAAATTCCTTTTCATATGGTTTATATGTTTTTTAAGTTTTGTAATAAACAATTTTTAATTTGTTTTACCACAGTTTAATATTAGTATTTTGCTGACAGTTGTGGTAAAATTTTAACTTAAAAAAACCAAAGAACAATATAATTTTTAAAATACAATAATGTCATAATTTAACTATTTACAACAACATTTTGAAAATAAAAAAATTTCCTAAGTGATTGAGTTTGGTATTTATTGATTGTGTTCACAAAGGGTAGATGAACGGGCTAGGTTATACCTGCTTAGGCTAGAAAGGATTCTTTTAGGTGAATCAGAGATAGTTTTGATTCTTTTACTAAGAATGTTACGAAGTTTCGGTATATATAAACTAAATGAGTGTATTTTTAAGCTAAATGTCAGTAAATACAGGTCCAGTATTATGACTATTTTATATATAGTCTGGAAACCAACTATATTTGTGTCCCTTTGTAACCCAAATATGGATTCCTTCAGAGTTTTGTTTTTTAAGGCAACCAAAATTGGGCTGTTATTGTTGGGATATTAACCCAGTTATGGATTAAAATTAAAAAAAGACCTCAAATAGGACTATTATTGTAACCAATAATGGGTGGTTTGGGTAAATAAAAGCCGAAAATGGGTTACTATTGCAACTAAAAATGGGGTGTTTCAGTTTAAAAAAGGAGCCCAAATTGGGTTATTATTGCAACCCAAAATGGGGTGTTTCAGTTTAAAAAAGAGCCCAAAATGGGTTTTTATTGCAACCAAAAATGGGTTGTTTCAGTTTAAAAAAGAGCCCAAATTGGGTTATTATTGCAACCCAAAATGGGGTGTTTCAGTTTAAAAAAGAGCCCAAATTGGGTTATTATTGCAACCCAAAATGGGTTGTTTTAGATATTAACACAGTTTTGGGTTACGAAAAATAACCCAGTTTATGTTATTCTTGTAACCCAATTGAGGGTTAAAACGTAACAACCCAACTTTGTGTTGCAAGTTCTAACCATTTCTGGGTTGAAATTTAAATAACCCAAAAAAGGGTAGGGTAAATACTGACCCAGCGTTGGGTTACAAAAATAACCCATTTTGGGTCGATTTTAACCCAACTGTTTTAAGAGTGTAGACAGCGCCATTTAGCGTAATCATTATCACCATCACCAAAATTTACAGATCATTAGTAAAATAATGTCGAAATTTATGTAATAGTACAATATGAATTGCAAATTATTTATTCAAGGAATTTCAAAATTGGGGTAGTCGTTTAGTAAGCTATATTTTGTTTCGACATATATTTCACTCAATTTGAAAAATAACAATATACTACTATCGTAGTTTTCAACAAGCTCTCTATAGTTATTTTTTGACGATCATTCTTCCTGAATTCGTCGAAAATGTGCACACGTGTAACATGGTTTTAGGTTTCAGCTTTATTTTGCCTATTTTTTGAAAGATCCTGCAGTTATTTCCCTTTTAGATTAGAAATATAATATTATATTTTTAATTTTGTTAACGGAAACAGATAGTTTCATTTATTCTATGTTACACTGATATTAACATGATTTAACAATTCTTTTAGATGATAAATAATTTATAAAAGTTAGTTCTATAATTCCTGTTATTTAGACAATTTCAAAGGAAGTTAAAGCAAATTGTAATTTTTCTATTTGAAACTCGGAAATATGTCGAAAAAAAAATAGAGGTAACGAAACCAGTTTCTCGGTCGGGACAGCGGCGTCAACTTTCGTGCTACAATCTGGAGCTCAAGGAAAAGAATGAACTTGACGCAAATGTCTTCGTCAAGAATTCAACGATAGGAACGATACACTCATGCGGCTGTGGGGGACCAAAGAATTCGGCAGAGACCACGAAAGAATTAGCTTGGTTGGAAAAGTGGCCTATTCCTTAACTATCGTACAACAATATGGAGCTCAAGGACAAGAACTAACTTGATATATTAATCTTCGTAATAGTTCAACGATAGAAACCAAACACTCATGTGTCTTGGGGACCAAAGAATTCGGCAGAAACCACAAAAGAATTATCTACGGCGGAATAGTGACGTATTCCTTAACTATCGTACAACAATCTGGAGCCAGGGGGTAGAAACGTACGCGAAATGCGTTGTCTCATGCGATTCCCTAGTGGGAGAGGTGGGGGTGGAAGTTTAGTCTGAAAAGTTTCAGCGGGTTCGTCTGCTTCGGTATCTGGACCTCGTTCGTGCCTCGGGCTAAAAATGGATCACGCTTATTGTCAAAAGAAACAACCCAAATCTAAAAAGCCGAATGGTTAGTATTACAATTTTAATTATCATCGATGTAGTCATAAATTGTTTGTTTTAAATATAATTTCAGTGGTAAACTTTAAAAAACTCTTCAAAATTAATATCTTTGCCCAATGAAGAGATTGAATCTCCTGATTAACCTTTTGTAAAAATAAGTTTTAAATGGTTAATTTCAAATGTTTTCCTATATTTTTATTCTTTTTAAACAGCTTTGCTTAGAAAAAAATTAAGGCTAGAGGTCGGCGGAACAAATAAATTAACCGGCAAAATTTCGATTAACCATAAAAAGTTTGGTTAACTGTTTTTATGAACATTTTATAGGAATAAACAACAATTTAACATGCAAAAATAATCGTTTTTTTCGTAATTTTTTTGGATAATTTGCGGTTTTGAATAAAAATAAATAATTAGATAATTTCTAATTCAAACGCCGATCTCTAATTAAGGCAAATCCAATAAAAAATGATGACAAATGAAGCATTCCATTAGGCCTACTTGTCCATATTTACAATTGAAGGCACCAACGTTATTAATAAACTTCGCTACAATTTCAATTTAACCCAACTTATGATTAAAGATAATTTGTGATAGTTCTTACAACTCTTGAATTGGCAAGATTTTCCCATATTTAGTTTACACCTTGGTAAAATAAAATTCCAATCAGTAAAATAAAGAAAATTTACGCTTCAAATCAAACTTGGTCGAAACCTCGGGCCTCGTCCTCCAGTCCCGATTTTTTTTGTTTAGACTGCCAGCAGCCAGCACCGACCTCGGATACGAGATTTAAAACTGAACCGAACTGAATTTTTCAGACTTTTTAGCCCCACGCTATTACATTGCCCCCCGCAACTAGGGAATCGTATGGTTAGACGGGAGCCCGTAGGAATCTCGCTGCATTTCCAATCTAGGGTACGTAGTCTAGATTATCTTTGCTGGAGCCCAAGGACAAGAACTAACTTGACATATTTCTCTTCGACAAGAGTTCAACGATAGAAACCAAACACACATGCGGCTGAGGGGGACCAAAGAATTCGGCAGAAACCACGAAAGAATTAATAACAGAATATTACGCGAAATTGATTATATTTATCAGTTTTCTTTATTATAGTATTTTAGAAAACGTAGCTCAAAAGTAAGCAAATGACCAACCTTCAGTTACATTGATCACGATTTAAGATGCAACTCTTATATTTGGTAGATATTCTATTGCAAATTTCAGGCAAATTAATATCCAGTTCTAATATATACATTGAATGTATTGAAAATTTAGGATATTGACGAAAAGAGGCATCTGCAATTTGTATAAATATTGTAAAAGCTACAAAAAATCATAGGGTTTATTGAAAATTTGGTTTATTTTTTTACATAATTGATATACATAGTGTCTTCATTTGATCGGCCCAGGCATTTTTCTCAAAAACTATACATTCTAGAAATGTGCAATTTTAAGTATATACTCTCTCGGTGGAGATCTCTTTTATTTGTTAATTTCGGAATAATCGTGAAATTTTTCACGGATTCAGAATTTCTAGTTTTTGAACGCTAGGTGGACTAAGGTGGTAGAAGAAAAGTTTCATTGAGTAAATTGTAGAGCATACTCGAAACCCTTTAATGGAGTTGGTATGGTCAAAATCGTACATTTTGTCACTGAAATAATAGGTCATGAAAAATAACAAGTTGGTACTACCCAAATGTTTTTACGCCTCATGTTATTGTAATGATTGTCTATGAAAAATGAACATGTTTTGAGCCAAATAATTATTTTACTTTTAAAAATTACGTGTTAGAACAAGTGCAATTATTATAATAAGGAATTAAAGAAAGTTTTTTACAAATACGGTTCAATAATGCTACTGTCCGCTGCTATACAAATCCGTACACGATGAAGCATATTCTGGAACGAACCACGGACCATATCTGTAGTAACGAATTGGAACGCTGCAATGATTCTCTGGCGCAAGTCGTCTTGTGTACTTCCGCCTTGATGAATCCCCACAGGTAAAGGTCCAGTGGTGTCCAATCTGGGGACCACTCTTCCCAATCCAACGGTCAGGGAACTCGGTGTTGAGGTATTGCACCACATGTCATTCCTGGTGAGGAGGTGCACCGTCATGCAAGAACCAAAGGCGTGGCAGGTCGACTAAAGGTACATCTTCCAGTGCTTCTGCTACTTCATTTCGTAGAAACGCCAAGTAGGTCACCCCATTAAGCCGATTCGGAAGAAAAAATGGCCTAATAACGCGATCTCCTAGTAGAAGTAGACCTATCCAGACGTTTAAGCGGAATTGTACTTGATTGTGGTGTGGAAATCCCTATTGCGGATTTACATCGCTCCACATATATGGTTATTCGGACGGTTAAATGGGCCGTCCCTTCCAAATGAACACTCGTCCGGCGCCAGGATCATACGGAGGAAATCTTCGTTGGAATCCGCCATGGTCCTGAACCAGTTACCGAAATCCAACCTAAGGTGCTAATCACTATCGTGAAGTGCTTGGTGGAGCGTGGAAAGAAATGGGTGAAATTTATGGTGGTTAAGGACACTCCAGACATAATATTTTGACAAGTCCAAATCAGAGCATGCCATTCTTATACTTGCTCGAGGGTAAGCGACAAAGTTGGCGATGAATGTGTCTTCCATATTAGTGTTATGATGTCCAGATCCGCGGAATCTGGGATTCACATTGCCGTCTCCTTCGAAGTCAGCAACAGCTCGGAGATTAGTGTGGTGATTTGGTTGACTGTCAGGATATAACATTTGAAACAACCGACTTGTTAAACGTGCGTTTCGATGACCATCGCCGTAGTATAACTCAACCATCCTGGACTGCAGTTCACGAGTATAACGATTCATAGTTTTTTACCGGATTACGTAGAGATAATGTTTTTCAAACAAAGCGGTGGCACTTTAAATACTAAAACGGACCCACATTTTAAACGAATCAGAACATGTTCATATTTCACAGATAATCATTACAATAACATGAGGCATAAAAACATTTGGTTAGTACCAACTTGTTATTTTTCATGAACTATTATTTCAGTGACAAAATGTACGATTTTGACCATACTAACTCCATTAAAGGTTTTCGAGTATGTTCTACAACTTACTCCTTGAAACTTTTCGTCTACCACCTAGCGTCCAAAAACTACAAATTCTAAAACCGTTAAATATTTAATGATTTTTCTAAAAATCACAAATAACAAGGATCTCCACCGAGAGAGTACATACTAAAAATTTCACATTTCTAGAAGGTATAGTTTTTGAGAAAAATGCCTGGGCCGATCAAATGAAGACACCCTGTTATTCCCTTATAGTTTCGAAGAAGGGGCATATATTATATGAAAAAGCTCAGCTGCGCTGAGAAAAAGGGGTTATATAGCTAACCTTTAGTCGTTTCACTACGGCCAAGAAGGGACAGGTATTAGATTAGATGGTTAGTAAGGTTTTAGGAGGGAACCAATGGCGTAGCGTGCATTTTTTTCTCATGTTACGTTAAATTAGTTACACATTAATTTGTTTCCAAAGATTATTAAAACTCAATGAACGTCCCAACACCAACGTACAAAAAATGTCCTATTATCATTACAGTTTTCGTTTTCGGGCTATATATGGCGGCCTTATTCAAACCTAAATGCGTTTTATAATAAACATTTTAAGCATATACTTATAATATATTAATTCAGATTTGAAAATTAATGCAACAATTATAAATCCCTTAAGACTTCTTGTTAGATGAGCTCCAAAAGAAATCGACTTGTTATTGTAAAAACTTAAGAGAGGAGAATGAAACGCTAGTTCTAAGGTTGAGCAGGTGTTTTAAAGTATATTTTAACTTTAAACGCATCCAATTTTTCTCATCTCATAAATAGTCGCATTTTAGTAGAATTTTCAATGAAATTGAGCTTTAAGTAGACATAAAAACATTGCACAATCAATTAGAGTTAATAATTTAGTAAAGGCCGCCATATATAGCCCGAAAACGAAAACTGTAATGATAATAGGACATTTTTTGTACGTTGGTGTTGGGACGTTCATTGAGTTTTAATAATCTTTGGAAACAAATTAATGTGTAACTAATTTAACGTAACATGAGAAAAAAATGCACGCTACGCCATTGGTTCCCTCCTAAAACCTTACTAACCATCTAATCTAATACCTGTCCCTTCTTGGCCGTAGTGAAACGACTAAAGGTTAGCTATATAACCCTTTTTCTCAGCGCAGCTGAGCTTTTTCATATAATAGTGGAATATAATTAATTACTATCGATACTATAATTTATTTTTAAAATATATTTACAGCGTTTATAAATCATAGCTTATGTAACTTATTAGTTTAATAACCTGTAATATGTTTAAAAAATGCTTGTACCATATCTTTAGCAAGTTGCGCTCCAAGGTGTAATCAGTGGTGTAGTCCTAAAACAAAAAGAACCGGGGCGCTACCTGGGTACGGCCAACTTCGAATTCACTCGTAATCGAAGTTGGCTGTACCGGCCGCTATAAATGTACGTTCAACTTCGATTTTTAGCGTGATCGTAGCTGACCGTATCTAGGTAACTATTTGAAATTGTTATGCTATTTTCCGGCGGGCAAATATTTATGATAAATTCACACACCCTTTATTCGAGAAAAATGATTTACGAATTAGAAGCAAGGCAAGTTGAAAAAAAGAGGCAGGGCGCGCCCTGGCAATATGGAAAAACCAAGGCGGGGCAACGCCCTGCCTTTGAAAAAACACCAAGGCGACGCCCCGGCCCGCCCTGGCGCGACTACACCACTGGGTGTAATGATTGGTTTTATCGCACTTAATAATATCCTATTGGTAGAAATAATCCAACAAAAACTCATCAATGGCGATGGCACCAATTCAGATAAAAGAAAGCTTAATTGGAAGGTTTAATTTTATACGTTTCACCTTTGACCCCTCTTATCTGTAAGACGTTTAAACCATATAAATAAACCGTCGAGTATGAATAGAATTCAATTATAAAGTTTATCTAATTAGGAGGTCTATCTAAAAAAACAATTGTTCGTTGGGTAAATTATCCAATAAATAAAGTAGACATTCTATCAGATAAATACGACAACCTTTATCTCATTCGTTTTCGTAATATACTTGGTTTTCGAAAATTAACATTGCATCGGTTAATCTAATTTTTTATCCGATTATCCGTTGCGAGGTAGGCTACATAGTTTGGTAGAATTCACAGGTGACTTTTAAACTCAGTTCCCGGATAAACGGATTTTCAAACGGAAGCGTGGCAGGCTTCTCTAAACTGCGAAGTGACGTACATGGAGACATAATAAAGTCCGTCTGAAGTACAAAATACAAAGTGGCCAAATGCCTTTACTGCGCGGAGTATAAGCAAAAGCAGAATTATATATTTCTTATGAGAAAAGTATACATCGCTCTATATTGTGACCATAGAGTAATTAAAGTGCTTCGTACACGCGAGCAGTTTCAGTGATACAGGGAGTCCACTAAAAAACGATCCAGGGCGAATAACTCAAAATCGGTTTAAGCTAGGATTTTGAATTTTCCAGGTCACATAGCAGCCGTCGGGGACATAGGACGATGAAAATTTCAAGGTCATTCAAAATCTATCTCGAGAACCATTGGGTTTAGAGATTTTATTCCAATTAGAAAAGTGTGCGCTACCACATTCTACGTCTAATACGCTTTGATCCGATGTAAATTGACAAATAAGAAGCCGAAAAAACGAAGAAATAAACCCCAGCAGCACAGGCTGATCCAAAATTGGTCGGTAAATGGTAGTAAAGTCGGTAAATGGTCAAATCGGTAGCCGACAAAATGCCTACGTTTTTTAAAGGCCATTTCTGGTCGGCAAATGGAAGGAATTTGAATAAATGTTGATTCTCGGCAAAGGACAAAATGCCGACGTTTTTTAAAGGTCCGTTTTTGGTCGGCAAATGGAAGGAATTGGAATAAATGGTGATTATCAACAAACGAACAAATATCTACGTTTTTTTTAAGTCCGTTCCTGGTCGGGAAATGGTCGGAAATTACATCAATGGTGATGGTCGGAAACCGACAATAAGCCTACGCTTCTTAAAGCCCATTTTTGGTCGGCAAATGGAAGGAATTTGAATAAATGTTAATTGTCGGCCAACAACCAAGTGCCTACGTTTATTATAGTTCGTTTTAGTCGGCAATTGAAAGGAAATTGAATGTATGGTGAAGATTGGACGCCGACCAAATGCCGACGTTTTTTAAAGTCCATTTCTGGTTAGCAAAAGGATGCAATTTGAATAAATGTCAATTGTCGGCCGACAACCAATTGCCTACGTTTATTATAGTCCGTTTCTGGTCGGCAATTGGAAATAAATTGAACGAATGGTGAGGGTCGGAAACCGACGAAATGCCTACCTTTATTATAATCTTTTTCCAGTCGGCAAATGGAAGGAAATTGAAACAATGTTGATGGTCGGAAGCCGACGAAATGCCTACTGTTTTTTATAGTCCATTCGAGATCTATAGTTACCAAATATTAGGAAGTGGAATGTATAGAGATGTTCGGACGCTAACCAATTACGACCGTTTCATGAGGTCCTTTTTCTGTCGGCATTAGGTGAAATATTTCTTAATCTGTCATAGTCGGTAAATGAGCCTCAGAAAATATATTTCAACTGACACGTCAGATATATTATTAAATTTGGCTTAAAAACTGTTTATCTTGTTTTTAATGAAAATATGAGCACAATAGTGTTAGTGGGAGTATTTATCCGCTATAACAACAATAACAATTCTCAAGGATATATAACAGGTTCCAAAATTTGCCCTAGGTAGGTATTTGAAATGCGCTAGGCGGTTTTTGGGCGGTTTTCATACAATATTTAGTGAGTAAGCTTTTCTAAAGCTGGCACCACTGCTGAGAGGAGAGAAGTCCCTTACAAATTAAAGTTTCGGCGTGGTTTCGGTCTTGGAACTTCTGCAATTCTTTAATTTACGTGTACATTCGGCCTCACGTTACTAATTTACACTAAAAATTTAATTATACATTTCCAAATCAATCTAATTTCAGTTTCAAAATCCTTTCAACTTCAGAAGAGGTAAGATTTATATTTACGAAATTACGAGTTTGTATGACAAGGCTTATGCTTCTTGGAAATATAGGCCTCGGCCTAAGGGGTATGACATAATTATGAATAAGTGGGAAGAACTAATATGATAGTTATGTTTGTATGTCTTCCGATGTAAATCGAAATAGTCTAAATCTGTTGCACATGATTTTTCTACGGAACATACATTTACCTATACTCCGTGTTTCAAATTGAAAAGATCCACCGGGAAAATTCTATGGAAAATAATAGATTTTTCCGGCCTCGACGTTGCGTTTACTAGATAATGTGGGAAAAGTGTACAATGCATTTTTTATTTTTATTTTTTTTGACATCCACACATCGGTGTCGACCCAAGGCCTTAGACACCAGCACACAATAACTGATTAATCAGGGTGAGATATGTGTAACGGCCACGCCATCGGGGGGATACGTGGGGACAAGGGTGGGAACACCCGCGGCGGAAGTATCCCGACCACCCGTTGGGGAATTGGTGGTCGTCCTCACACGGCCATCCACAAACTCTGCCTCCCAGACGCTTGGGATTACAGGAGTACGCCACTATTCCCGGCTGCATTTTTTAATTAACTAGACAAATCATAACAGTTGACCTTTCCATAAAATAAGATACGCATGCTGAATTTTTTTATGTTGCTCATTCGTCACGAAATATGTAGAAGTTCAATTCAGACTATACTTAAAAACAGGTTGCCTTTAATTGTCTAATTTATTGTTGCGTCCAGTCTTTTTCGTAGTAAAACGTCATCGATACGTCACCCGTGACGTAGAAACAACATCAAAACAAGGAGGCCAATGTTAATTTATGGAAAGGCCTATTATAATTTATCCTAGGATAATTGTATTGTTGGGCTACTTCACAACAGTTTTTCGATTCATATTGAGATATATACTTCGAGATTATAGAAGTTAAACCAAGTATGTATTTATTTCTACCTAGGGAGAATGTTTGTCGAGACTTTTTGGCGTTTCTCTCAATCCACCCGTTGGTCCCCCCAGTACGCTCCGCCAATTTAAATAAATCCGAAAGTCCCGGCCTTTCATTGGTTCAGTATGTAACGGGGAGCCGTATCGGGAAGCCTCGGTGGGTTTGTTTACGTTTACAGTACATTCTGGAGTGAAGAGGTGGCGCCACCGGTCCGGTGGCGGGCGGCTTATCTGGGGTTCAACGGTCAGCGGCGGCGGGCTCTTTCAGATGGTATATAAAGAACATGCTGGTGAGACCGCCGGTCATAACGAATCCGGGGTCCGATGTACGAGTTTTTATGAGATAATTATTTGGTATTGTCGTTTTAATTCGGTTGGACTAACAAGTAACTCAGTAACCAAACTTTGGTCCCACGTACCCCTACATTTTTGGAGGCACCGTCGAGATCCTTTTCTGTTTGGTAGGTGGTGAGTCGGAGTTTTTTTTTCTCTCCCCACTTCACTTTGAGGTCCTGTGGCTATTGCTTGTTTTTAAGTTAAATTTTATTGGGGGTTATTTACTTTTTCTTTTTAACCTGTTAAATTGCTTAATTTTTAGTTATTGGGGGTTTTTTTTCTCTCGTATTTTAGTTTAAGGGATTTTTCCCTATTTTAGTTTTTTTTTAAATATGTATCTGTGGCTCATAGCCGTGTTCGGGTCCTTAGGAGTTATTATTGGCATTTGGTTGAGGGGCTGTAGGGTGGATCCCTCTCTAGGTCATCCTGGCGGTTCTCGGTTGTCTCGGGGTAGGGGCCGGTGTCGGTTGTCTGGTCGGGACGACCAAGGGGAACGGAGGCGAAGGCACAGGGCTCATCGTTCGTCAGATAGTGATCGGTCCTGGTTTCCGGGTGTGTCTAGCTCCGATGGGGATACTGCGTTTTGGGGCATGCGGAGGGAGGCGTTAGACTCAGAACTCCGTAGACAGCGTCTGGGGGCTAATCCTCTTCTGAGGGAAGTGGATAGGGATTTAGTGGATCTAGTTGTTGGGCGTCCGTTAGCTCCGGGTGCGTTGCCTGACCCGGGGGGGGGGGGGATCGCTGCTCCAGTCTTTCCTATACCTGTTGGCAACGGTCGATCGGCGGATGTGGTTGCGTCTTCAGAAACTTTATCGGTGGGTGCAAATCCGGATGATGTTGGAGTGGGGCGGTCTGGTTGTTCCGTTTCTCACGGTCATCAGGGTGAGACTGGGTCGGTAGCTGATCTTTGCCGGGTGTTGACTGAGTTGGTACAGGGGTTGTCCAGTAGGGTTCCTCAGCCAGGGCTTAATATGCATAATCCTTTTCTTCCGTCCTCGCCTTTGGGAGGGCCTGTATCTTCGGGGGGACAGGGTTCGGTTGGTAACCCATTTTTACAACCTGGGACTCCTGGTCTTGGCTTAGGGCCAGCTGTGCCTGTTGGGAGGGCAGCGGCTGGAATTCTTCGGGGATCTGGGGTTTCCATGTCTTTGCCTTCCTTTTCGGGTATTCCTTTGGAGGATCCTCGGGTTTTGGTTTTGGTGGATTTTGACGATTACGTTTTGTTTCATGGGGTTGGTCCTCAGGCGGTGGTTCTCCGGTTATCACAGGCATTGCGGGATGAAGCCGGCTTGTGGTTTCGCGATCTTAAGACGCAGCTGGCGGGGGCGGTGACCTGGGATATATTTACTCGGGAATTTCGGGATTGTTTTCTCTCGCTTGATAGGGAGAGTGCCCTGAGGGCTGATCTTTGGGGAGTTGTCCAGTCAGAGGAGGAGAGCATTCCTGCTTTTCGTCGGCGGGTGGTTGCTTTGAATTTTCTTTTGGGGAATCCGTTGCCTGAATCGGAGCTTCTGGGTCTTCTGTTGTCCAGGGTCGATCGGAGGGTTCGGGGCTGTTTTTCCCGGGCGCCTTGTAGGTCTATTAAGGAGTTTGACACCGTGGTTAGGAATCTGGGGCTGGAGAAGGGTATAAGGGGAAGGGTTCCTCTGGATGATCCAACTCGGTTTCATAAAACGCATGGGTTTGTTTCGGTGTATAGGCCGTCTGGGGGTGTGGCTCATGGGAATCCCTCTCAGTTGTCGGTTGGTAATCGGAATGGGGGCCAGACTCTTCGGTATGGGACGGGGACCCCTCAGAATCCTCAGGCTTGTTACGGGTGTGGCTCCTTGGGGCACTTTAGAAGGGATTGTCCAGGGAATAGGACGGGCTCGGCTCCGGTAGGGAATATCAGTTCTAGTCTAAATACTGAATCCTCGGCGTCGGGAAACTTATAAGGGGGTCTCCTAGTGGATCGGGGGAGACTTCGTCGGTGGTGGACGATCCGGCAGGGGTTTATTTGAATTCTTTGGATACTGGCGGTCGGTTATGGGGTCTAGAAATTATGATCTCTAATGAGACGGGGTTTGGGTTTCTGGATCCGGGGGCCGATGTCTGCGCAATTTCCTATGGTTTTCTGGAGAGGATAGGTATTTCTGGGATGGTGGTCCGTGAGCGGGGTCAGGTCTCTCAGGCAATGGGTCCTACGATGTCCTCGGTGGGTCGAATTTCTCTTGAAGTTGATCTGGGGGGAGATATTGGCATCAGGCCGGTGAATTTCCGGGTGATGGAGGGCCTTCGCTTCGACGTTATTCTGGGGATAGATTTCATCGACGACTTGCGGGCGAAAATCGACTATGCGGATAATACGCTGAGCTGTGCCAATGGTTCGGTTCCATTGCTGGGGCTTTATCGGAAGGTGGGCTCGGGGTCTGCCCCGGGGTTGCGGAAGGGGGAGACGGAAACCTGTGGAGGTCTCGAGCCGTTGGACATTGGGTCGGTGGTTCCGGAGCAGAGGGCGGAGTTAAATTCCTTATGTAGGGAATTTTCGTCTCTATTCTCGGAAAGACCTGGGAGGACGAAGGAGATTTGCCAGGGGCGGTTCCAGTTTCTGGTCAGCCTTATCCGCGGAGTCAGAGGGATTATGAAATCATAGTTACTCATGTGGCGGACTTGTTGAGGCAGGGGTTGATTAGGCCTTCCAGTAGTCCTTGGGCCTCTCCTGTGGTGTTACAGAATAAGAAGAATGGGGAGAAGCGATTCTGTGTCAATTATATCGCCTTGAATAAATTAACGGTGGCGGATCCTCAGCCGATGCCTAGAATTGATGAAATTATTGACCAGATAGGGAAACCTAAATATATATCTCGTCTTGATCTACGTTCGGGGTTTTGGCAGGTGGGGATGGCTCCTGAGGATGTTGAGAAGACGGCCCCATGACACGGGGGCTCCGGGGACGTTTCAGAGGTTAATGAATAAGGTCCTAAGGTATGCCCGTAGGTATGGGGTTGCGGTATATTTGGACGATATCGTCATAGCTTCACAGGCTTGGGAGGAGCATATGCGGGCGTTGCGTTATGTTTTCTCGCAACTTCGTCTTTCGGGTTTGACATTGCGTTTGGACAAATGTAGTTTCGCCCAGTCTGAAACTGTATAAAGTTAATTAGGAGGGGGTACGGTTGGATCCTGTGAAGATTGAGGCTATTAAGGAGTTTCCCCAGCCTACTAAGTTGAGCCAGGTTCAGCGGTTTCTCGGTATGTGTGGGTGGCATTCTCGTTTTATCCCTCAGTTTGCGGCGCTGACGGGTCCTTTGAATGGGTTAAAGGGAAAGAAACGGCGTTGGAAATGGGAGAGGGAGCACGAGGAAGCTTTCCTTGGGTTGAAAACGCAGATTGCGGAAGCTGCCATGTTGCGAACCCCCGATCCTGAGGGTAAATTTTTTGTGACGACGGACGCTAGTGGCCAGGGCTTTGGGGGAATGTTGTCGCAGATTCGAAATGGGGTAGAGGTGCCTTTGGGTTATGTCAGTCGGTTATTACGGGGGGGGGGGCTGAGTTAAATTATAGTACGCCCGAGCAGGAGAGTTTGGCTGTGGTCTATACGGTGGAAAAATTTCGGCATTATCTGGAGGGGCGGAAATTTACGGTGATCTCTGATCATCAGGGACTGTGTTGGCTCCTTCGGTTGAAAGACAAGAAGAGTCGGTTGATGCGATGGGCCCTTCGGCTACAGGAATTTTTGCCGTTCGACATATGCCATCGCAAGGGGAAGGAGAATGTGGTGGCGGATGCTTTGTCTCGTTGTCCTCTGGGTTCCAGTGTGGGGGTCAATATTGTCGATGGTGTGGATCGGCACGGGGGTCCTGAGGTGGGCTGTATTAATTCCATGTTTTGTGATGAGGTACACACTGGGGGAATGGTAAGTCAGGTTTCCTTGGATGAGATAAGGGAGGCTCGGAAGCGGGATCCTTTTTGGGTGGAAGCTCGCGATCGGCTGGAACGTGGGCTGGAACCTGATGAAAGGGCCTACGAGGTGAGGGGAGATGCTTTATTTTTCGGGCTGAGGGGTGTAAACCGCCAAAAATAGTGATTCCTTCGGCTGTTCATGCATCCTTGCTGCGTGCTTTTAACGATCATCCTTTATCTGGTCATCGGGGGCGTACGGCTACCTACGAGAAGTTGGCTGCTAGATACTTTCACCCTAAGCTATATACTATAGTCCGGGACTATGTGCGTTCTTGCGAGATTTGTCAGCAGTATAAACCCCTGAATGTTAAGAAGTCGGGCTTAATGCTGCCCTCTACTAAGCTTTGTCCGGGGGATTTGGTGGGTATCGACATGATGGGTCCTCTTCCTGTAACCAAGAATCAGAATAGGTTTTTGGTGGTAATCGTCGATTACTTTACTAAATATGTTGAGATTTTTCCTGTGCGTAACATTACGGCTATATCGGTGGGTAAAGCTTTGGTCCAATATGTATCTCGACATGGTACGATGAGGGCATTGCTGTCGGATAATGGTCCTCAGTTTATTTCGGGGCTATAGAAGAATGTTTGCCTACTCCTGAGGATTAGGCCTAAGTTGATTACGTCGTATCATCCTCAGTCAAATCTTACGGAACGGGTCAACAGGGTTTTGGGGTAGATGATTAGTATTTAGGCGGGGAATTGCCATACTAAATGGGATGAGAATCTGCCTTTGAATCAGTTGGCCATCAATAGTGCTGTCCATCACTCGACGGGGTTTTCTCCATTTTATCTGCACCATGGTCACGAACCAACTTTGCCTTGGGACGATCGTGAGGGTGGGGATGTTCCTGAGGTGACGGAGGAGGACATTGTTGCTTATGAGCGGGGGCCTTTACGGGACTTGCAGTGCGCTCTGGATCGGGCCATCGATATTAATTTGGTGGCTAGTGAAAAACAGAAGTCGTATTATGATAAAGGATATAAGGATGGGTCTCTGGAGGTGGGGATGCAGGTTTGGAGGGTCAATCACCGGATCTCGAGGGCTGCCTATCGGATGTGTTGGAAGTTTTCTCCTCGTTGGTTGGGGCCCTTCCGAGTGGAGAAGCGGTTGACTCCCCTCTCTTACGTTTTGACGGACGTGCTCACTGGCGAATCGGCAGGTACTTGGCATATTAGTCAATTAAAATTGTATTTATCGGGCTCGGACTTGGATGCGGTGGCTGATGGGGAGGAGGTGGTTGATTTGAGTGGGTCATCGGTGGGGTTGGATGGTATACTATCACCGGACCGCTCGCAGACGGAATTGGCTTCAGAGGGGGTGGCTGCCGAGGGAGGTCCTTCGGGGAGTTTTGGTGGCGTATTGTTGGACTGTTCTCCGGTGTTAACGGCTCCGGGTGTTGTCTCGGTTGGTTCGGGGGTGGTATCCCTAGTTCCGGAATCTTTGGCTCGAGTTGATGGGGATGAGTGTGCACGGGGTTCTGGGGAGGTGTTGACCTTGCCGCGTCGTTATGGGTGGAATCGGTAGTTCGTTGCTCGGAAGGAGAGTCCTCGGCAGGACGTTTATTATATTACCCCGGGGCCGGTTCGGGAAAAGTTGCGGTCGAGTCCTCAGGTTGCGACGTATCTGCGGGATCATCCTCGTCAGGGTCGGGTGTTGAGTTTGGATAACTTCACTTTTTAGTCTCGGCCGGTTGGGGGTCCTCCGTTTGAGACTAATCGGGATGCCTTGTGGTGATTCGGTTGGTTTGTTTTCTTGGTCTGGAGGTTTTTTTTCCCTCTGGTGTGTTTTTCCCGAGGCTTCCCTTTTTTGGGGAGGGGGAAGATGTAACGGGGAGCCGTATTGGGAAGCCTCGGTGGGTTTGTTTACGTTTACAGTACATTCTGGAGTGGAGAAGTGGCGCCACCGGTCCGGTGGCGGGCGGCTTATCTGGGGTTCAACGGTCAGCGGCGGCGGGCTCCTTCAGATGGTATATAAAGAACATGCTGGTGATACCGCGGGTCATTACGAATCCGGGGTCCAATCAACGATCAACCTACCTTTGGAGTTCTAAAGTCTATGTATTAATTAATCGGCCGGCTGAATAAAGAGTTTTTATGAGATAATTATTTGGTATTGTCGTTTTAATTCGGTTGGACTAACAAGTAACTCAGTAACCAAACCTTGGTCCCACGTACCCCTACAAGTAATATTTACGTCACTCGACACAATGGAATCAAACGCCGGTGACGTTTGTCCGAGCGTTTGTCTCGCTATCCCGTACACGACGGGAAGTAAGGCGCTCAACGTTCCCACTAATTATAAATAAATACATTCTGGTTAAACTAATTAATCCCGATTTGACCGGACTTTTAATTATATCCTTCCTTTGCTAATTTCGTACGTTTTACGCACTCTGCATAAGTGACCACATGAATTGGGCCTGAACAATATTTAAGTCAAATTAGCTATTTTCAGCTGATGATTTTTATATATATCGAAGCAATGGCGTTGCCATGTTTAAATGCACCTTTGTACTACCTTTAAGTGTGAGGGACTCTACCTGTTAATTGGTTCAAACTTATCAGGGATTCCTTTTGAGTTAATTTGCGAGCTACACGCCGCCGTTACTTACAACTAAACACTTAAGAGCTAAAACCATGATTCCACGTAACTCATTACCTAGAGACTAGAGGTAAATCCATGTAACTCATTACTTGGAGTTAAATCCATGTAACTCATTACTTGTAGTTAAATCCATGTAACTCCTTATCTTAGAGCTAAATCCACGTAACTCATTACATGGAGTTAAATCCCCTTAACTCATTATCTTAGAGCTAAATCCACGCAACTCGTTACTTGGAGTTATATCCACGCAACTCGTTACTTGGAGTTATATCCACGCAACTCGTTACTTGGAGTTATATCCACGCAACTCGTTACTTGGAGTTATATCCACGCAACTCGTTACTTGGAGTTATATCCACGCAACTCGTTACTTGGAGTTATATCCACGCAACTCGTTACTTGGAGTTATATCCACGCAACTCGTTACTTGGAGTTATATCCACGCAACTCGTTACTTGGAGTTATATCCACGCAACTCGTTACTTGGAGTTATATCCACGCAACTCGTTACTTGGAGTTATATCCACGCAACTCGTTACTTGGAGTTATATCCACGCAACTCGTTACTTGGAGTTATATCCACGCAACTCGTTACTTGGAGTTATATCCACGCAACTCGTTACTTGGAGTTATATCCACGCAACTCGTTACTTGGAGTTATATCCACGCAACTCGTTACTTGGAGTTATATCCACGCAACTCGTTACTTGGAGTTATATCCACGCAACTCGTTACTTGGAGTTATATCCACGCAACTCGTTACTTGGAGTTATATCCACGCAACTCGTTACTTGGAGTTATATCCACGCAACTCGTTACTTGGAGTTATATCCACGCAACTCGTTACTTGGAGTTATATCCACGCAACTCGTTACTTGGAGTTATATCCACGCAACTCGTTACTTGGAGTTATATCCACGCAACTCGTTACTTGGAGTTATATCCACGCAACTCGTTACTTGGAGTTATATCCACGCAACTCGTTACTTGGAGTTATATCCACGCAACTCGTTACTTGGAGTTATATCCACGCAACTCGTTACTTGGAGTTATATCCACGCAACTCGTTACTTGGAGTTATATCCACGCAACTCGTTACTTGGAGTTATATCCACGCAACTCGTTACTTGGAGTTATATCCACGCAACTCGTTACTTGGAGTTATATCCACGCAACTCGTTACTTGGAGTTATATCCACGCAACTCGTTACTTGGAGTTATATCCACGCAACTCGTTACTTGGAGTTATATCCACGCAACTCGTTACTTGGAGTTATATCCACGCAACTCGTTACTTGGAGTTATATCCACGCAACTCGTTACTTGGAGTTATATCCACGCAACTCGTTACTTGGAGTTATATCCACGCAACTCGTTACTTGGAGTTATATCCACGCAACTCGTTACTTGGAGTTATATCCACGCAACTCGTTACTTGGAGTTATATCCACGCAACTCGTTACTTGGAGTTATATCCACGCAACTCGTTACTTGGAGTTATATCCACGCAACTCGTTACTTGGAGTTATATCCACGCAACTCGTTACTTGGAGTTATATCCACGCAACTCGTTACTTGGAGTTAAATTCACGCAACTTACTTTACTCTTTACTTGGAGCTATTTTGGTTTTTTGAACTACAGCTTGATGTGAAACTGATATTACAATTGGGACGACTTGTTGTACTGTAATGTTTCGCGTTAGATCCATGTAACATGTCGCATGCTGACGTGGGCCTGTAGTGGTGCCTAGGGTATAAGCCTAGCTAATTATGTTTATGTTAACATTCGAACATTACTACACTAAAAGTTCAAGTTTATAAATTGTAATTAAACCAGTTTTTAGGTTTATTACACGTGATATTCCTTTATTAGCCACTATCTGCCACTTTTTCATATTTTCCACTATTTGCTTCTGGTGTGACTTTTTTAGAAAGTGGCCTTTCAGTAAAACTGAATATGTTGTAAAGTTTCGGATCTATTATTTGTAACAGCTGATTCTATCTTTACCTTAAAAGATAATGAGTATTTACGATTATCCCTCATGTCTATACAGGAGACGAAGTACAGTATGAGTTTTCAAAAAAAAGACAGTTATGAAATTAGCAAAAGACATTTTTTTCGAAGAAATAAATCTTACTTAGAGAGTGTGCCAGAAAATGTAGAGATAGGTGAACATGGTGCCTCTAGTAAGAAAGATGAGACTCAAGTTACTTCTGAGGATAAAAACTTTGACAGTATTTGTGAGGATAAAACAGAAGAATCTGCGAGTGATGGAACCGATCACGAGAGAGAAAATGTTTTTGACGAATCTCACTTAGCTTCTGGTGATTCTCATACAGAAAACAATGACACAGCTCTTGACAGTACATCGGACAGCAATACTAGCAGTAGTAGTTCTGAATTAGAGCTAAACATTAAAAACGATATTCAAAAGTGGGCTATTGATCACAATGTGACTTTTGCGACCTTGAATGATCTATTAAGAATATTAAGAATGCATGGCCATAACCTTCCTAAAGATGCAAGAAGTTTATTAAATACACAAAGAACCAAAGACGACGTTGTTGAAATGGAAAATGGAGAGTACTTCTACATGGGATTTCAATTGGGGCTAACTGTGTTATTGGATGCAAATCCGGAATATGACAAGGAACTTTCCTTTGCCATAAATATAGACGGCGTTCCTTTGCACAAGAGCTCAACTGTACAGTTCTGGCCAATTTTAGTGGCAGTTTTCAATCGTGAGAACGGAATTGTGGGAGCTCCTTTTCCTTTTGCCATTTACTGCGGAGATTCCAAACCTAAATCTTTAAAAGAATATTTAAATTATCTTATACGCGACCTCGCTTATCTGGAAGAAAATGGTTTTACGTACAATGGGAAGTTGTACAAGTGTAATTTAACCGGCCCTTTTATCCTTGATACCCCAGCCAAAGCATTTATTAAAAATACCAAGGGTCATACTGGCTTTTCATCGTGCGATCGCTGTACTGTTCGTGGGGAGCGGCATGAGAGACGAACAATCTTTTTATGTCTTAATTGCGCTCTTCGTACCAACGAATCATTAAGAGAGCAAGAAGATGATGGATATCACCTAACAGGAGAAGGAACACCCTTATTAGATTTAAACATTGATTTGGTCAGATGTTTTCCTTACGATTATATGCACTTATGTATGTTTGGGTATTGTAAAACGCCTGTTAAGTTGTTGGTTAACGAAAGGGAAATTGAACGTTAGACTGAGCAGTCATTTAAGGGAATCTTTGTCGAAACGGTTGGAAAACTCTCGAAAGCACATACCAATGGAGTTTGCGAGAAAACCTAGGGCCATTAAATATGCCGATAGGTGGAAAGCGACTGAATTTAGGCAGTTTCTTTTATATACGGGCCCTGTTGTTTTAAAAGGAATACAATCAAAGCCGGTTTTGGACCATTTTTTGCACAGCGCGATTTACATATTATCTAGCCCAGAGTTCAAGGTTTACAGTGACTATGCCAATGACATACTAAGGTTATTTATTTCAAAATCCGAAGAAGTGTACGGCAAAGAGTTTGTAGTCATGAATGTTCATGCTCTTAGCCATTTGGCTTCAGACGTTAAACGGTATGGACCTTTAGACAACTTCAGCGCTTTTCCTTTTGAAAATCAATTACAATTTCTAAAAAAAAATTGAGAACGCCAAATAAACCACTTCAACAAGTAGTTCGACGCTTTAGTGAAAATTGTGTGATTACTAAGCAAGTTAACCGAAATAAAAAGTTTGTTTTAAAAAAGCCTGTCGGAGCTAAGGAGGGCAATTTCAATTTTTTTAAAAAAGCCGAAACAAAAACATTCGTTGTTACAACCAGATGCGGAAATAATTGTTTTGAAACTACCATGGGTGAAGTTATAAAAATAAATAGTATACTGCAAAACAAAGAAAATAAAGCAGACGTTTTTGTCCGTGGAAATATTGTTAAATTTCATAAAGACATCTACATTACTCCATTGAAGTCGTCTAAATTGGGCGTATTTGAAGGAACAATTTCAAGACCGAGCGTCACCTTTCCTATTTCAAATTTAAAACAGAAATGCATTCTTCTTCCAAAAGAAAACAATAATAGCTTTGATGTGGTACCAATGATTCATTTTGGTTAATTTCCGTTTCAACTTAAGGTCTTTCAAATTCGCAATCTGTACTACCAACGGTACATTTACAAAGAATGTTTTTGCGCGAACTGAAATGTTACAATAATCAAATATCAAATAATATACCGTACCCGTGGAGGTATGTATTTCGTTGTGAAATTCGTACAAGACGACTCGGTAGCGGTGGTTCCAAAACTTTGGTGGCCGAAAGGGAAAGTTTCTAACTTGGACAAACTTGTAATAGCTGGTAAAAAACCAGAGGATAACTGGAATTTGTTTCAAATCAAAATTTTGGAAGCTGCTAGTAAATATTTAAAAATGACATCTGATTAATTATATAATAATGGAATTTAGCACCCGAAAGTGATGTGAAATATTTTATTTTCGTTGTAATAATGAACTGACGTACAAAAGAGCTCGTGAAATGTTGACGAAAGCAGAATTTACTTCAGACTTGTGTAGCGATTATGAACTAGGTCGTGGCAAACGTAAAAAGAAAGAAGTAAATCGCTTTGTATCTTCAAGCGATGATTCTTCCGAATCAGAAACTGATGAGAACAATCGCACGTCAAAGAAGAAACGTGGTATTTTTAATTATTTAACAAAATAGAAATTCGAATTAATATCTCTCATCTTTTTTGTTTCATTTTTGAAGTTTATAGCAAGAAACCCAATAAGGTACCTAAAGTGTTGACTCCAAACGAAAGTTCTTTGCTAGTGGAAAACTCACAATCACACTTGCCTGTGTTTAGAAAAAATGTTTCAACTTTTTCCGATAATGGTAAATTATAGATATGAACTAAGTAGCTATAAGCAGTGGCGTAACTCTTGTAAAGCGCCCTGGAACAACTTGAAACAAAGCACCCCGCTCCACAACCGCGAATTTCTTTCAGAGTATGTGCGGCGCCAGAAGCTTTTTAGGTGTAGGCTTATAATAATTAAATAATGTTTCTGAATTGTAGACCCCCTGCTCCTCGATTGTGGGACCCCGTATATGTGGACTTAAATATTAAAATTTGCAAATACTACTTATAAACCGGAGAGACGAATTTATTTTAAAATATTTTATTTTAATTAAGGATCTTAAAAATTGACTTGAAGAGGACTCTTCGCGGCCCCGTCAAATCGATTTGAGAGCCCTTAAGTGAAAACAAAAGTAGGCCTGTCTCGCCTACCCCTAAGGCACCCACTGTTTCAGAAGAAAAACAATTTTTAAAAATTCGTCATAGAAATGGCGCCCCTTCAGTGGTCGCCCCTTTGCGACAACTTGACCCAGTTATTCCACGTAGTTACGCCACTGGCGATAAGTTATTCAATAAAATTTTATATGTGAATTCTACCATGAAATAGAGACTGTACAATCTTCAAACATGACGTTACCTGTATTCTTACATTTATATAATGGCACTGACTCAGAGCAAAATTCAAGCTCATTGCTAACTTAAGATCTCCCAGACAGACAAAGCAGTTCGAATGGTAAGAAACATGGTTCCGTTGAATTAATTCCAATCGCGTAATTTCAATTAAAGTAAATGTTTAGATTAAATCATATCTTGATGGATAAAATTAATTCGGACAATATCTACTCTTCCAATAGATCATTGAGTAACTAAACAAGTTTTAGTTAATAGTACTCAAATAATTTATCACGTTTAAATTATTTTAATATAATACATTTGTCAGCAGCTGAAATAAATATGTGTTCACCAAATTCGAGCGTGCAGAACTCAACTTCAACAGCTAAAACATGTGTCTCTTCCAACTTAAACAAAGACAGAGAAGGAACTGGTACTAGCAAATTAAAGCTTCATACATTTTCATATTTGCTAATCTTCTATTTCTTTGCAGTAAACCTAATATTGTCTAAGCCTTCAATGTCTTATACAAAAGCTACCCAAGGTACGTACGGAATTATTTACATTCAGGGCCACAAATAACAAATTTATATGTTTAAAGAGATGAGTGATGAAATTTTCAAAAAAACTGTACTCTCTATGCTCTGTGACATTAAAGTCAAGATGGATCAAAAATGCAACTGTCAAAAAAATGACACAGTGGATTGGAATGACATTGATTCAGTACTTACATTTCCCATAATATCGTATGAGCAGTTAATGGAACTGGAAGAAAAGCTTAAAGAAGATTACATAAGGAAAGCTGCGGTACGTCACTAGAGCAAAGATCGGCACTCTCTGAGCTCTATTGAGTGCCAGAGCTTCTTTTTGAGTGCGAGTTCGAAGCTGGAATCGAGAAAGAAAAGAGCGCGAGCTCCGTTCTTTGGGGAAAAAATGGTTTTTGCCCAGCTATCTGCACTGAAATAGTTCTTTTTATAAAATGGTTAAAATGTAGAAGTCGAAAATGGTGCCTTCGATGTCAGGCGATAGAGATTTATTAGAATAATCATGGCACGCGCGATTTCCACGAGCCTGAAAATCCCAAGTGTCTCGCGACTTTAGTTCGTGCTTGTAGACTTGTTTAAACTAAGATATGAGTAGAGCTAATATTTTATCTATAAGCTCCTCCCCTTTCATAAAATCAACTACTCCGAACGCGTTTTTACAGTAAAGTTATTGATGACTATTTCTAAATATCATTTAGGTGCTAAAACTTTCATCATTCGGTGGAAAAACGGTAATCAATTCGACGAGAAGAATTCTAAAGAAATTGATGACTCATGATCTCACCTTTCAATTCAACTGGTCTGGAAAATTCCAGAAGAAATGCTTTTCCAGTCTTATTGTTAAAGCGTTTGTTTTTGTTGTACTGCTAGCAAATATTTCATTATTTCGTGGAAACACTGATTAAACGAGAGCAAAGTGCACGTATTTTTTACGCATCATAAGAAAATAATGTATTTCGATTAAAAATGTGTTTACGCAATTAATATTTTTTAACCAGATGCTGTTAAGAAGTCAACTAGTCTTACATTGGTAAAAGAAGCAGATGTTGAAGATGTAATAAAAGCTTGGTTTACACATGCGAAAGATCGTGAAGGCGGCCGCAGTTTAAGATTTTTAAGTGCAAATCCTAAGAAAGACCAGCAGATCCAGAATGCGGAAATAAATGATCAGATTCCGAATAACGAAAAAAACTGAACTATTAATTTTTGTAAGTTCCTTTAAAAAAGGCATAGGTTTCTATGAAAAAAATAATGTTGGATTATGTAAGTGGGTGGAGAATTCTTCACTATATTCCAGAAATTAAGTTTAAAGAGCTAAGCAATTTAAGTACCTCCTATAATTTAAAAAAATGTTATAGTAACTTCCCATTTTTGTTTATTTGAATTATTTTGAAATTTATTCTTGACTTAAATGGACCTTGTCCTTAAATCATAAATTTCAAATGAAATATTTCAGTTTTAGCGCAAATAACGCCACTCTCAAGTTTTGTAAGCACATTTAAAAATCCGAACATTTATTTTATAATATTTTATTCTTTTAAGTGGAAAGGAATTACAACTTTAAAATACTTGTTATAATCTACATTTGAAAAACATTATTAAATAAAGTTCCTAATGTATTCTACTTAAGCAAATACAATAATATATTTTTGTTAAAACGTTCATTAAAAACGTAATAAAGTTCATTACTGCAAAAATGTTTAAAACACGAGTATTGAAATAAAATTGAAACTGATATAAAATCGTAATTTATGTGTTTATATTTTCATGTAAGTCGGCCGGAGAGCATTTTAAACGTTAGGGCTAACTTTTTGCCGACCGCTATTTAAGTCGATGAACCGACGTTGCATTTACCATTTATAATAGTAGGCCCAACATATAACCCCAGTAGCACAAAATCGTCGGGTAAATGGCCCTAAAACAGGTTCGCCCGATTGCCGGCGTGGTGAAGCCGCGACCAGGTGAAATGTCACAGCGGCCGACGTGCGGAAATTTAAGTCGGGCCGGTAGCATTTTCTGTGTTAGGGCCAACGTGATGCCGACTGTTTGGTTAGTCGTTGGGCCGGCGTATTATTTACCTTTAATATAATAGTAGGCCCAACATATAACCCCAGTAGCACAAAATTGTCGGGCCAATGGCCTTAAGCACGGTTGGCCCGATTGTCGGTTTAGTGTCGGGGCGACCAGGTTAAATGTCACAGCGGCCGACGTGCGGCAATGTAAGTCGGCCCGGTAGCTTTTTAAATGTTAGGGCCAATGTGCTGCCGACTGTTGAGTTGGCCGTTAGACCGACGTTGCAATTACATTTATATACTAGTAGGCCCACCATAAACATAGGTTGGGCCTACTTTTATATTAAAGGTAAATGAAACGTCGGCCCATCGACTAACTCAATAGTCGGCAACAAGTTTGTCCTAACATTTAAAAAGCTACCGGGCCGACTTATGTTGCCGAACGTCGGCCGCTGTGACATTTAACCTGGTTGCCCCGACAATACGCCAACAAACGGTCCAATCTTCTTTTTAGGACAATGGCCTGACGATTTTGTGCTGCTGGGGAACCTGGGTGGTCATCAATAACAAAGATTCCAACCAATCGGTTTTTGGCGTGCAAATTTTAAGCTCCCAATTGATGAAATTAAGTCAGTTCAAATTTATTTAGACATAAAATTTGATGAGGAAAAACTTTCACTACTCTACTTTCTCCCCTCTTGCTAAGTGGGTTGTGAAACTTTTGTTTCCCTAGCAAAAGTAGTCTTGAGTTTATTAACGAACCAGCGTGGAATCTTTGTTATTTTTAGCTTGATGACGAACCAGTTTTCTTTCTTCGTTTTCTCATCTTCTTATTGGTCAATTTACATCGGGTCAAAGCTTATTAGAGGTAGAATGTGCTAGCACAAAATCTCTAAACCCAGTGGTTCTGAAGTGAGATTTTGAATGACCTTGAAGACATGGTTCAAGGAAATTTTCATCGTCCAATGGCCCATTAGGGCGTGCTATGTGACATGAAAAATTCAAAATCATAGCTAAAACCGATTTTGAATTATTCGCCCTGGATCGTTTTTTAGTGAACACCCGGTCAAACAATGGTCCGTGTAAAGGTTTGATATACGTTTACGTTAAATTTCGCAGAAGCAACATTTACCAAATGACAATAAATTTTGAATTTAATTAGCATATACTATATATATATATATATATATTGCGATATCATTATTAATCGTTTCCAATCGACGATAGTCAAATTTATTTTAATTAGGCTTACGTTAAATTTAACATGTGGCAACATTTGGATGAGGGAGTATGAGTCTACCAGGGGTTGAGGGATACACAACATTGGACAAGTGGGGGTGGAGCCCAAAGAATGGCTAGATCACGTGTAAAACATCTCACCCCCGTATTGACTTCCCTCTGGCTACAGGCCTGGTGTCTACACCATCCGCCCACCCTCTATTTAGGTCGCGCTCGCGATAGCCGTTGCCCAAAAAAAAAACGATTTTATTCGGTTTCAAATAGATCTTTTAAACGAGCTATTACGACACTAACACTTTCAAGGCGGTTCGTGGCCGACGAAATCTGAAAGGGATGGGGATTTCCCAAAAAGAATAACCGAGGTTTTCGTTAAAAGGCCCACGCATTAAATTCGAGGTAAAGATCTGAATTAATTGCCCGTGTCGTAGGTATCGAATTTATTTGTTCCGGATATTAGAGCCGACTTTTATTCCGTTTTTGTAGCTAAATGAGATCAAAAAATTGGTGAGTTTAAATAAAATAAAAATACTTACTTGGGTTTTGGTGTTAATAACAACCAATTATCCCAAAAATAAATGACCTTACACTAATATTCGACACATTGAGATTTGTACTATGTAGTTAGGCTGGCTCTGGTTGACCAAGTTTAACCATGGAAGGAAGACGGGTCTGGTTGCCCCGTCTTTTGAATTACAATTGTAACAAAACATTCAATTTTGCCAGAGTCCAGAGGGTTGAAAGGGCTAAGTCATATTTTAAACAGGTCAGGATATAAGGGTTTCAGCCTTATACCGTAGTTATAATTAACAATTAGATAAATAATAACGTTGAATATAAGAGTCCCAGTCTTATATCAAAAATTACACGCGAAAAATAACAAAAAAAGTACTTAGGTTTTAACTGCACAAGTCTTCCAAAACAATAAATCACAGTAGACTGGGTCTGGAGGTCCGGGTTTAATTTCTGGGTGAAAGACGGATTTGGTTGTTTTGTCTTGCGGTGGGTTAACTGGCATGGATGCCACGTCTTTGGAAATTACGTTTACAACAATACATTCAAGTTTACCAGAGTTAAGATGGTGGAGAGAGCTAAATTATACTTTTAAACACCCAATGAGAAAAAGAGGTCGCTTTTGGAAAA
This sequence comes from Leiobunum rupestre, assembly GCF_980474605.1. Classification (NCBI taxonomy): domain Eukaryota; kingdom Metazoa; phylum Arthropoda; class Arachnida; order Opiliones; family Sclerosomatidae; genus Leiobunum; species Leiobunum rupestre. The sequence continues at coordinate 31,549,651 of NC_143392.1, forward strand.
ACCTTTTCCCTGATTCTAAGAAACTGCCTACGCAGTGATTACCCTTTGTACGGAAAATACGAACGCGTTCGCAGCCCGGACAGTCCCACAGACCCACAGACAGACACGGTGATTGAAATACCCCTCCAGGGTACAAAGTCCCCTCGGAGAGGTAAAAGGTATACTGCCTTTACAATAAAAGGTTGCAAAAAAGACAGGGTACTAACTCAATCAAAAATGACATCGTTAACAGAAAGTGTTTTTTAGTTTAAAAATTAATAATTAATATACTTAAAAATATACCTAAAGAAAGAAATTAGTGCGCCGAATACATATGAAAGTTCAACTGCGAGATTGAGTCACGTATAACTGTTATAGCAATATCGGATAGTATAGTTGTTTAAAGCCCAAAGCGACGAACAAGGTCGGCGAAGAATTTGATTATCGTACCACGGGAACCAACATACAAACCAATGGTCTCCCATTCTTTTATGTCTGGGTAGTTTTCTATAAAATATTCGTTGTATCCATATAAAACTTCTTTTCGTTGTCCACACAGGTCGCTTGGTCCGCGTATTGTTCGAACCGAATTGTTGGGTCCAAAATATAGCCACGCGGAGGGAGAGAGAGAGATGATTAACTATTTTATTGAAAAAAAAAAAATAGAACTGCCTATGCACATAACATGGGTTTCTTTCGCACAGTGTACCATTTAGTTATCAAATAACATTTTAAAATTTTGCTTAGATATTTGTACGATTTAAGTTAAGAAATTTACCAAATAAAAAAAACTAACTTATCGTAGTGTATTTGATGAAAATAAATGAAAATTCAATAGATTAATAGAGTCACGCAAGACTGATGCCGTGACGTCATCTATTTATGTCCTTGGCAGTTTGAATTTTCGAGTAAAATCCACAAAAAAAATGTGTGATGGTACCGCAAGCGCCTACATATAGGCCAATAGTTTCCCATTCCACCACGTCTGGGTATTTCTCACGGAAATACGCGTGTGTCGTATCCATATAGTCCTTTTTTCTCTTTAACACGGTTAGATTGGTCCGCGTATTGCTCAAATCCAACAGTTGGATCGAGTATGTACCCGTGTGGCGCTTTTCCGTTGGCTTTATGGGATCGATTCGCAAGACTTGAAATTTTCGATCGATTATCATCAAATCCGCACGTTTGTGCTCCCGTTCTAGTCCCTACCATGAACCTCCATATAGACTTCGAGTCAGGCGGATAAACAGCTCTCTTCAATCAAATTGACCACTTGGTTGTGTCTCGCGATAACCAACTCGTTAGAATGGGGACAGTCCTGAAGAACGTGACAAAGTGTTTCTTTCTTCACGCAGTTGGGATACCTGCATGAGGTTGTGCTATCAGAACGGTCTTTCGATCCCCGAGTGGCGCAGCAATTGGAGTTCATTTTGATCGCGGAGGTATACTGTGACGAAGAAATTCCCTTTCCGGTTGTCATCCACGCATTCGCTCTTGGATACTCGGCAAATTGCGCAATGCCAATACCCTTTCCTGGAAGGTTCGACCAATCACCGAAAGCGTTTTTTCGCAACAGCTCTAGTAGTTTCTGTGATGAAGGTACGGTCTCTGATGGGTTTGATTGAATATGGAGCTTCTCCAAACACTCCAAACGTTCCGTATCGAAGTCCCGACAAGCCTGTAGAACTGGGTCATCGATGCTCCTCAATTTCAGCGCGAAGCTGTAATGTTGGAGGTAGGCCTCCCACGTAGCGCGGACTATTCCTAGACCCCTTAGCCGTCGTGGAGAATAGATCATAGCATCTGGGCTATCATTAGGAATCGATATTATTTGTTTCACAGCGCCACGAATAGAGACATCTAAGCCCTCCAAGAATTGTTTGGCCAAGTTTTTCAACGAAGCATTTTGCAAAGAATAAACGACTGTTGGCCATACGAATTGATTAATGATGTTGTACTTTCAACTTGGCTGTAGCAGTGGGGTTGATGTCAACAGACCTAAATTCTCGGCCATGGTTTTCAGGACGGTGAATTTGTCAAGGACTATCTCATCCTTGAAGTCAATTCCCAGGTATTTTACCCGTTCATCGTGCTTAAGGGTAGGGATTATATGCCCGTTAAGCGATTTGAAGAACTCTGAGGTTACGTCCGAGCGTCCATTCTTTATAAGTATGGCTTTACTTTTCTTGCAGTTGACTGATAGTCCAATTTCTCGTAGACCGTCCATAATCATCTGCACCAGAACCACAGCAGAGCCACTGTTTTTGATATCGCTGATGTATCATCCCAGGCCTGATAATGGCTTTTCACCTTGGACTAGCTCAACCCCGTGAGTTTTAGCCACCGTCTCCTCGGTTAAATCCTTTAAGATGAAGTCGATGGCCATATTGAATAATGTTGGAGATATGGGACACCCTTGCGGGGCACCACGTTTAATTTTAATCTTTCCGGTCTTCTTTCGATTGCCTTAAATTTACACTTCGTTATCAGTTAGGAGGAGAAGGAGAAGATCACGTTGCTTCTTCGAGAATGGGAGGACATCCAAGGTCTTTTCCAAATGCAAATAACCAATATTATCCAATGCTTTGGAAACATCCAAAAATACCACAGCGCAGTCCGACGCGGATGTTTTTGCGTTACATAATACACCATTAACTAATGACGAATTGATGTAAGTACCTGGTGTGGGCACAAACCCCCTTTTAGCAGCGCATGGTTGAAATTGCCCTCTAAGTCGTTTATGGAAAGCGCGTTCGATAATTCTCCTTTTAATTGGAAATATTGTGATTGACCGCCAGTTGTTCAGATTCTTGGGTTAACCTCCTTTGTGTATAAGACTGCTCTCGCAACCTTTAACGGCAAAGGCACGTAAGACCATTGTTCCATCAGTGTAGCAATCATGGCAATAATTTTGGCGCTATTGGTTTCTTTTATTGACCTCATTAATACCCTATCTGGACCAGGTGCCGTATCGATCGCCAGACCTTCCATGGCTGCGAAAATCTCGTCGACAGAGTAAGGTTGATCAACTTCCGTCTCGTTGGATAATGTGAGCGGTGCTCCATACTGCTTCCTGATATGGAGGTTCGGTTGACAAAACAGTTTCTCAAAATGTTCTTGAATTTCCGTTATTGGAACCTGTCACGTTACATCGGACGGTTTCCTAGTAACAGTTCTCCAAGCTTTTCTCCGTCGGTTGTATTATTCGTATTGAACTTTTTCATAGTTGTATTCGTCTTGACTGCCTTGTGATTTCTTCTTACGCTCCCGTCCCAGGTTTTTTGAATTCCGATAGCCTCTGTCCTTTTCCTTTGCCTTCTTAAGCTGACGAGCTGCCTAAAATTCGTCGCTGGGTGTAAGCGGCAAATATCCGAGACCAGAAATTCTTGAATATCGCGACAGATGGAATCCAGGGCATTGTTATCAACATCAGAGCTTAAAGCCGAACAGCGTGCCTCAAGGTCAAAAATTTCAGGAAACAATCTAGGAGTGGCGTTATAAAGTTCAACCATTTGGTTTACGTCGTTCACATTTTGAATCGAGACCAAGGTAGCAAAATCACGTGTTTTTCACGAGATTTCAAATAATGTATTTCACGTGTTACATCCACGTGTCCACGGTGGATCATGTCCGCTTAAATCACGTGTGTATGCATTTATTATCCACGTGAGTTACACGAGTAAAAAACTAAAAACACCTATTCAACACCATTCAATTACTGACTTTACACTATCTTAACACCTTTTAACCACCAATTTTATACTTGTTAACACTAGACTAACACCATTCGAACACCAACCTTACACTTAAATAATAACACCCAAACACTTATCATACACTTCAACACCCTACTTACACTTCCTCAACACCATACTTTCACTTCATCAACACCCCACTTACACATCCTCAACACCCTACTTACACTTCCTCAACACCAACTAAACACTTGTCTAATAGCTGCTGACAAATATTTTGCGGTGATTATTTGATATCGAAAATAATCGACACAATTAGGCCTTATTAATATGTTTCTACTATTTAAGAAAAAGTTCAAACAACCAAATTCATAACGAAAAATCGTATTATAAAAAATTTATTGTAGTGGGATAGTGGTACAATTATTGAGGAATCAGTATTCCTTTGATTGAAAATTAGCCAAATAAACTTTACAGGCGATTTTGTCAAATGAAATTCAAAATTTCAACTTTTCGCAATCCTCATTGTTCTTGTGAATTTCTACTTGTTGTTCTGCGTTTAAGGTTTTGTTTTGTTTTTTACCTTTGCCCTTGATCGAGCTTAAATTATATTGGTCGCTTGTTTCAACCATTCTTTAACGACCTCTTGAATATCCGTTTCCTGGGCTTTTATGTAGCAATTGTTTACTCGTACAGCACCTTTAAAATTTAAAACATTTTGGTCAATTATAATGATTTAATTAATGTTAGAAAATATAAAATCAAATTAAAGAAGTATTCTTACTAATTACTAAATCTTTGGTCAATAATATCTTAAATGACATCACCCAAGAGATTTTTCCATTTAAAGTATTAAATACTGAAATTAACTCATGTTTTTGTTTATTAGAAATTGAAATCAAAACTGCTCTCTAGACTACACCACCATAACAGACTTTGCTACCATCCACAAACCTGTTTAAGGTTTTCATGCAAGAGATTTTCAGTAGGTAGAAAATACCGATTGAAGAACAAAGGAGGGACACAAGAGGCGGAGGGAGGAGGAGGAGGCGGCGGCGGCGGAGGAGGAGGAGGCGGAGAGCGGAGAGCGGAGGGGGACGGGAGGAGAGAGTTTCTAAACAGCAGGCAGAGAACTGAGCTAAATATAGAGGGCGTCTTGTACTTAGGAGAGAGTAACAGCCGACAGAGAACTGAACTAAATATAGATGGTGGTGCATGCGTAGTACTTAGAGGACAGAGAACTGAACCAAAAAATAAAGGGTTGATTTTAATTTGAAAAATAATAGCTTAAATAATTAGGGTTAAAATATTTTTTTTTATTAAATTTATTTACACACATATATATTCATATATATTTACACAAAATAAGTAGACATATAATTTGAATGAATACTAGACATTACGATTTTGTTGACATGAGTTAAAATTGCTTGGTCGTCCCTTAAAAGACGCGAAAACTCAGAGTCGGTCAGTTGAAGAGCGTTATACTCGTTCCGCCTCGTCACCATTAACGTCAGCACATCGTTAAGAATAGCAACCCCGTCTACATTAGGAATAGCATGGGAACTATACGAGAATAAAAATAATAATAATCAACATACGGTAACTTATTTTACATTCAATTCTTACTCGAAATCCATACGATCGGTAACAATCCCACACATTGTGTCCAGTAATATCCGAAATCGTGGCCATGGTTCTAATAAAGCTCGGATTTCACGTTTTATATACCTCCCATAAAATATTTTTGCATATTTGGATTCTCCAGAAAATGAAGATGACCCCTGCAGTAAAATTTTCAGTTACGCCCCCTAGCGGCGAAGATCGTTTCCTACTGCATTTTATACTATTTTGGTTATGGAATCGGGTTGGAAATACGATTCTTAGGAAATACTAAAAACTTGATCGAAAAATCTTATTTAGAAAACGAAATATTAACGAAAAACCGCCAAAAATCGTACCAAATCTTCGATCTTTAATCGATTTTTTAACAATGAACGGGCAGGTACAGATCAAAAATTTCTTTTGAAATAGTTAGAGGACAAGTCGCTTTATTGTATACCGCTGAGAAACCTTTGCGACGTTTCGTAGTTTTCCAGTAATTTACAATCTAATTTGTAAAAATATTTCCGAAAAATAGCCCACAAATAGCACATTTGGCTATTTTTGGGCTAGATTGTTAATTATTTATCCACAAATTTATATTTCTGGGTCTTCAGGTCTGGTATCAGAATCAGAGTCCAAATTAGTTAAGTTCAAATTTCCTAAGAAATCTTCTGCTACAACGTCTTCGTCGTTACTTCGATTATCTACATGTACATTCGTCAACAATTCGGGTATCTCCGGTTCTTGAAAAAGTTCTATCGCTTCTTTGGGAAATGACTGTGACGTTCTTTTTAGAAGTCTTTTTTTCAAAGAGTAATCGGATAAAATAGGATCTGAAGAATCTAGAGCTCGACAAAATACATCTTCTAAATTATCCTTTCGACTAGTCTTTCGAGCATGGTTTTCCCTGTCATGACGATACACTTTGTTTCGGGATTCACCGGCTTGCTCACTTAACATTCCTACCGGTAATGCGGAAGTTTTAACAATGTCTTCCCCGTTAATTAATATTTTGTGAAGTGTTACCGGCATATAAAACCATTTGTAATGTTGAATGTACATTTCTCCCAGCTGTCGACAATACTGGCCAAATTTGGTGGGGTTTATTGGAAGTGCAGACGAGATAACGCAAAGGATGACGTGTAATTTTTGTATAAGCCATTTCTCTATGCCAAGTATTTCTAAAACCAGTTCCTGATTTTCTGGTGAAAATGCTCTTCTTGCAGTATTTCCGTCGTTACTTGTGCCCGCGCCACGTGGATTAGGAAAGTCAACTCTTAGTGACAGTTTTTCCCACATTAAAGTTTGGATAAGTTTTTTCATTTGGATAAATATCGAATTGTGAACACCACCTTTAATTCGCCATGGTTTTAATCCCTGGCGTTACGATATCCCAAATGCAGGCGAAACTCAAAAAATCTTATCCACGCGTGAAGAGGGCTAATTTCGTGATTAAGTTTATCCGCGTTGAGTCTTGGTTCGCGAACGATTTGATTAAATTGTGCTGGTGTTGAACCCCATTTTGAGCAAGTTTGTTGAGACTTCGCCCCAGATATAATACTTAAAACCTTTCCATCGATTATCGTTAAATAAAGTTTATATTTGATGGTTACACTTGAACCATTCGATAATTGTGAAGTCAAAGGTTGAAGGTTGTCAATCTCCTTTTCATTGAAGTCTTTTTCATTTAAAATAGAATCTTTACTTTCTTTTATAAATTGGATCCTCAGTGGCCTGCAAAACCTAATTGACTGAGGAGTTGGATTGTTCCAAATTATATGTCCAGTACTAGAGCTAAGACGTAAGGGGATCATTGTTGTAACAAATAAGGCGGCATCCGAAATTTCGTCCCCACCGTCGAATTTCTGTTTGTATCGCGATTGACCGGTACTTCCATCGAAACCCCACGAAGCAAAAAGCACAAGGTCGACGGATTCAATGTTTGAGGCTTTGGCGTAATTTTGAAGAACTTCCTCTTGCAGCTTAATTATTCTGAGAACGGTGTGATCTAGGAAGACCTGTAAAGGTACTGAAGCGACAGTGTCTGACACTTCGATAGATTGTGGCCTACAATGTGACTTAGCCTCGAGAACTTGGTTATATGGCGGAAATAAATTAGATCCATGCAACATGGCTGTTTGGCGTTACATTTGATAAGTGGCGACAGATAAATTGCCATCTATAATTAGGGACAGCGCTTCGTCCGCAGTACAAGCTGTACATGTCGGTGTCGGATTATTAATATACTGCTGAACTCTCATAACCCGACTTGGACTTTTAAGTAATTCTTCCAAAACATTAGATAATGGTTTTCGCCTTGAATCTTCAAAGCAAGCCTCGTTGATTTCAAAATTTGCTCTGTGGGTTTTTCCGCCATTTCACTCGCTAGAGCACTGACCTTTAATCTTTTAGCTCTTGATTTCGCATTTGAGTACTCTAGCGCTGAGCTACCAACAGTAGAAGTAGACGGTGATGAAAGATTTTCTTCCTCGAGGCTAGATGCAATTACCTCTTTGGGAAATGAAAACTCTGTGTGCAGCCACGACGCGTGTTTCTTCATGAAGTTAGATATAGTCCTGTTAGACTCTTTCCACCATTTTTCAAAGCGTTTTTTTTTTCTTTTTTTAAAGCAGTTTTAAGACATTTAATTTCCATATCTGTAAAATTAACTATCAACATCTTTTTCCGATTTAAATATGTGGACCAAATCTGACATTTTGATTGAAAAATTCGTTTTTGACTGCAGCTCTTCCATTGTCGCAATCTGTATTTTAAATCTGTTAAACTGAACGCGATTTATTAAAAGGATTTTGCTTCGAATTCGTAAATAATTGGTAAAAAACTTTTCAGATTTTACCTAAGTCAAGCTTAAAAAACGTAAATCAGATTTTTTAGAATAAATGTATCAAGTTTGTAAAGTAATTTGGTATTTCTCGTTTCTAGCCCAAAAATAGCCAAATGTTGGGCTATTTGTGGGCTATTTTTCGGAAATATTTTTACAAATTAGATTGTAAATTACTGGAAAACTACGAAAAGTCGCAAAGGTTTCTCAGCGGTTTACAATAAATCGTATTGCCAACCAGATTCCATAACCGAAATAGTATAAAACGCAGTAGGAAACGATCTTCGCCGCTAGGGGGCGTAACTGAAAATTTTACTGCAGGGGTCATCTTCATTTTCTGGAGAATCCAAATATGCAAAAATATTTTATGTATATATCCTCCTGAATTGTTGCCACAAAAACCGATTTCTGAAACATAGTGCGTATATTGTTCATTTCCATGATCACCGCTAACGAAGATGGTAAATTATATGAATAAAAATGAATAAAATTCAATAAATTAAAAATTAATAATAGTTATTAAAAAAGTAAATAAAAAAATACTAATAGTTACTAAAAAAGTAAATAAAAAAATACTAATAGTTACTAAAAAAGTAAATAAAAAAATAATAATAGTTATTAAAAAGTAAATAAAAATTAATAGTAGTTATGCTGTTCTGACAGGCAACCCGGTTTATCTGCATCTTGAAGGTAGCGATTGTACCGGACCGGAAATTGGGAGTTCCGGCTATATACCTGACGTGCAAGCACTACCGGATATTAGGGTTCCGGCCGTTCGGTATAAAAACCATATTCTTAAGGTTAAGGGGCATCAGTCTTTGAGATTCAAGCATACGTCTTGGAGAAAAAAAAATCGTCTCACTCTCTGGTGGTCTAAACGTTTTTTGACTTGTAAGTATATTTCAGAAATAATCCATCTTTGAATAATTCAATATTTTTTTCTTTAAATATTTAATTTAGTTTTTCTTTTTTCTTATATAAAGTCTTAGATATACCACTTTTTATTAATTGGTTTGTTTCTTAACAAATATCTCATAAACCTTTTTTTCATGTTTATTAAAGGGTAAACATGAAAACGATTGTTATCAAACTCGATTATTTGATTGGGCGAAACGACACCGATGGCCCGTCAAAAGTTGTTAAGGAGATCGCCGGTTTGACCATTGATTCAAAACCGAGAGTGGCCAATTTTACGTTTTCTCCTCCATACGCTGAAGACGCTTTGCCTGCTAAATGCAGGCAACCAAACGCCTGGACGGCGCGGAACATCCATGGACTCTGGTGGGGTACAGGGGATACCCCTTATTCAAAGCGGCACCAGGTGGTGAAGACGCTAACCGAGGACTATGACGTTGTTTTCTCGAAGGGGGCCCTTCTTGGAAATATTCTAGGACGAAAAGTCCACGACCTGAACCTAAAAACTCACAAATATACGCGATATTGCGTCGTAGATAGAGCTTCTTTATTTTCCAATTGGATATATGACAATATCGTAGCAATTGTTTCCCAGTTATTTTGAATAAACTTTTCTTCATTTATATTTGAAAAATATTTATTTAAACTTACACGTAAGCTTTATTTATGCTTTAAGTCTACACCATGAAGGGGGAAGTTTTATTATATGGCTAATATCATAAGTAAATAGTAGATATATAATGATATTTACAAATTCAATATACATTCAACATCTATTATTTAATAGGTTTATTTTAATAGCGTCCAATTGAAATGAAGTATCGGCACAGCTTTTATAGGAGGGGGTGTTACTATATAGCTTAGACCACAAACGTCATTTTGAGGGATGTTTTAGAACATAGGCGTCATAATGCATCGTCATCATCCCATAGGAAAGGGACCACAAATAGGGGCTAATATAGTAGGAAATACTCTTTCGGAAACAAGTATCTGCTGCTCATAAATATCTGTTTCTCCTATAATATTAAATCGGAAACAAGCAGTTGTAACTACTATAGTAGGAAATATTCAATCGGAAACAAGAACCGACAAATTGATATTCCGCCGGACACAATCGGAAATGAGTATCCGACTATCCTATCTATATAAAGTTGAGGCGAGGGTCAACTTGGTACATTCAGTCTTTCTCCGTGACCATGTTCGCTTCCAACGTTTGTTTTTCATCTTTCCCCAACCAATGGGACCTCCATCGTCATTTCCAGTCCAAGCACTGTAATAATTCTTTTAAATGTTCGGTATGTGACAAGTCTTTTACGCGGAAGGATAATTTAGTCCGACATAGACGGTCACATGCCCCCTCTGTATCTTGTCCGCATCCCGTTATTTAAAATCGGCCTGAAGTTACCGGGCTATCGGGGTTCGCGCCCGCCACGGTTACTGGGCCATCGAGGCTCACGCCTCCGGACGCGGTTGTCAGCCCATCGGGATTCGTGTGCGCGGTTGCCGGCCCATCGGGGTTCACCCACGCGGTTGCAGACCCATCGAAATCCGTCGCCCCGCCACAGATTTTACCTACTGCTACACAGTCGGGACAAGACGCACCTTTAGACCTTACTGTACGTCGCAAAAGATCTACGTCTTCAATACCCCATGAACCAAAAAGACCTCGTGCAGGTAAGATTTCACAAAAATTTTATTTCTTCGTAAGATTTAAAAAAGTAAATCTCTAGATATCCCGAGCGAAGTCCCCGAGCTGCTTAGCGACGATGACGAGGGAATATCTAAATACATGGATACCTTAGAATCCACGATACCAGAATCAGACAACGCTGCACGAGGTGGCGATGTCTCCGAACTTCTCAGCGAAGATGACGAGGGGATATCCGATTATATGGAGACTCTAGAACCCACCGATCCTCAACAACCAGCGCCAGCGCCACCACAACCAGACACCCGGGAAGAGGATAATACGGAGCCAGGAAACCATCCTGAAGCAGACCTTCCCGAAGTTTATCAACCTGGAAATAAACGCGCTAGGAGATGCTATCTTCGCAGCCCGAATCGCAGCGCCTGATGGTGTTACGGATCCGACGCTTTTCATTAATCAGCACCGTGCAGTCTTGGAAAACTACCTCCGGAATAAACTCAAGCAGAAAGCCGGAATAAAATGGTATTTGACCATTCAAATGCGATACACTCGCTAACTCCGAAACCGAAGACGAATCTACACCGTATTTTAGAGGATACACCCACAGTTCTCTAATGGCTGACGTTATCCCCGGTCAGATAGATTCTAGTATAAAGAGGCAGCGGTTGGATTTTAGATCGTATCCTATATCTTCAGGTCAACATAATCCAGTACTTACCGCTCGCTGGTGGAGCCAATTTTTTCCTGTTACCAGGTGGTCTTGAAAAGAAAAAAGCTCTAGTGAACGTCCAGTCAACGGATAATAAGTGTTTTTTATGGTCGATATTAGCCGGTTTGAATCCTGTTAAAAATAATCCCCAGCGTGTGAGTCATTACCTAGAGTTTGAACGCGAAATTGATGTATCGGGAATAACTTTCCCGTACGAATTAAACTCCTACAAACTTAAAAAGTTTGAAGAGGTGAACAATTTGTCGATAAACGCATTCGCTTACGAAAAAGAAGTGTTCCCGCGTTACGTTAGTGAGAAGAGAGTACCCAAAGAACGCGAAATTGACTTGTTATTGGTGACAAACGGCAGCGAAAAACATTACTGTTTGATCAACAGTTTAAGCCGCCTTCTCTGCGGTTTTACTAAAATTGGACATACAACGTTTTACTGCCGATACTGTCTCCATCGGTTCTCGGGTAAAAATGCGGAGAAAAACCGTGACGATCACGTGAAAGATTGCAGCATCCACAGCCCGCAATGTATCGAAATGCCGTTAGACGAGCCTATATTATCGTTCAAAAAGTTCGGGTGGCACCAAAAGGTATTTGTTTAAAAGAATATATTTTACCCAAATATATAAAAAAAAATTACGATTTTAGTGTCCTTTCGTGATATACGCCGACTTCGAAGCTTTAATGAATAAGGTTTCTACATGTCAACCTGATTCGTCTCTATCCTCGACTACCACACTCGCTTTGCACGTCACGTGCAGATATTCCTACGTTGTCGTGGGTCCAACCGGTGTGTTGAACTTCATCCTATATTTTATGTAGTTTTTTAATATGTTTTCTAATGTAGGTATTGCCAAGAAACCTGTAACCTACAGGGGAAAAGGAGCGGCATTGAAATTTCTTAGTGACCTCCAGATAGAGGAACAAGAAATAAAGGACAAACTTAAAGAAAACCAGCCAATGAATTTGTCAGACGCAGAGGAAACGGCGTTTCGCGTCGCTACAAAATGTTACGATTGTTCGGTACCGTTCTCCGCGAAAGCCTATAAAGTCCGAGATCATTGTCACTATACTGGAACGTACAGGGGTCCGTGTCACAACTCGTGCAACCTCAAGTTAAAACCACCAAAATACATTCCGGTTATTTTTCATAACCTCTCAAGGTAAAAGAAAATTCATTTAAATATTTTCCTTTTTACTTAAGATATAATACCCGTAGATACGACGCGCATTTGATAATGCAAACAATTGGGGTCATTAAAAACGAGGAGATTAAATGTATCCCATCTAACGAAGAGACCTACATATCATTCTCTCTCGGACGGCTGTGATTTATTGACAGTGTTCGTTTCATGCCTGCGTCTTTGGAAACCCTCGTGACAAATCTAGCGAAAGGAGGACCTCAAATGTTTCCATGTTTAAACTCTGCTTTCCAACCGAATAAAGTAAAGCTTTTGCTCCGCAAAGGTGTTTACTGCTACGATTACATCGACAGCGAGGAGAAGTTTAAGGAGTCGCAACTTCCGCCGAAGAGCGCCTTCTTCAACGTTTTAACGGAGGAAGATATTTCAGACGTGGATTACGAACATGCTCAAAATGTTTGGCAGACATTCCAGATGCAAAACCTTGGTAAGATATTTACAAATTTTATTTTAAAAATACTGGAACTAATTCGTTTTATTAAAGGGAACTACCACGACACCTATGTTGCGTCAGATACGCTTTTACTGGCCGATGTCTTTGAGAATTTTAGGACAATGTGTCTAAACTATTACAAACTAGACTGCGCTCACGCTTTCACAGGGCCCGGGTTTGCGTGGGAAGCCGCATTATGCATGACCGAGGTCAAACTCGAGTTACTTCTAGATGTTGACATGCATCTTTTCATTGAAAAGGGAATCAGAGGAGGGGTTTCCATGATAAGTCATCGGTTTGCACGCGCAAATAATAAGTACCTGGAATCGTATGATTCTTCAAAACCTGACAGCTACATCTGTTACCTAGGTATTTGTTTTTTTTATAATTAATTTTATTGTAATTACTTTTAATTATATTCAAGACATGAATAACTTATACGGTACGGTAATGTGCGATGCGTTACCGATGTCAAACTTCAGATGGATGAAACCGTGCCAAGATTTCGTTGAAAACATCATTCTGAGCCACCCCGATGATGAATCGGAAGGATTTATTCTCGAAGTCGACTTGGAATATCCGCAGTCACTCCACGACGAGCATAACTGTTATCCTCTAGCACCTGAGAAAATGCACATTAAACCTGAAGACCTATCTGGGTTCTCCAAAGGGCAGTTACAAAAACTGAAAATCCCAATCAAGGAGAGTTTACCGAAACTCGTACCCAATTTGCGCAACAAAGAGAGATACGTAGTACACTACAGAAACCTGAAATTTTACGTATCTAAAGGACTTAAAATTAGCAAAGTCCACCGAATTTTACGGTTTGATCAAGGACCTTGGTTGAAACCGTATATTGACTTTAATACAGAAAAGCGTAAAATGGCGACGAATAGCTTTGAACGGGACTACTTTAAATTAATGAACAACTCAGTCTTCTGTAAGTATTTAAATTTAATTTAAATTAAATTAAAATTATTTAATTATTATTATTATTTATTTATTTATTTATTTATTTTTTTATTTTTTTTCAGGAAAAACGATGGAGAACCTGCGTCTCCGTATCGACTTTCACCTGGTTCAAACCCCTGAAAAGGCCGTAAAGAAAGCTAGTTCCCCCGCTTTTGAGAGGATTACTGTTTTCGATAAGGATCTTGTTGGAATCCACATGTTGAAGAAAAAACTATTGTTAAACAGACCAATATACACAGGGTTTTCGATATTAGAGCTCTCAAAGCTTCTAATGTACGAATTCCATTACGATGTGATTCAAACACAGTACAAAGAAAAAGCTAAACTTCTTTTTACGGACACTGGTAAGACATTTAAAAAAAAAAAAAAAACACACACACACACATTTTACGTTTAAACTAATATTTTTGTATAATTTTACAGACAGCTTAACGTACCATATTGAGACTGGGGACTTGTATGAGGATTTCTCTGCGCACGCTGATAAATATGACTTATCTGGCTATCCCAGCGACCACCCTCTCTTCAGTGACGTGAACAAGAAAAAATTGGGTAAATTTAAGGACGAGCTTGACGGTGTTCCCGTCATTGAATTCTGCGGATTACGTCCAAAAATGTACTCAATCTTGTCGGTCAATGGAGAGAAACGAACCTGCAAAGGGGTCTGCAAGCGTGTAGTCCAAAAGCGCGTGCGTCATGAACAATACCGCGATTGTCTGTTAAACAGTAAAGTAACCGTCGAAGAAATGAAGCGTATTGTCAGTAAAAAACACGAATTATCAACGGTACGTCAAACCAAAATGTGCCTTAATCCATGTGACGATAAACGTTACATTTTGTCTGACGGAATAACAACGTTGTCCCACGGACATTTCCGTATTGAGAAATGAAAACAAATAAATTATTTCAAAATATTTATTGCGTACTTTTTATACATGAATTCCGTAATCATATGATCATTGACATTTTTATCTTCAGAAAATCTTTGTAATATTTTAAACATTTTTACACCTCTACACCTATTAACAGAGAAATATACACAATAGCCTCCGCACGTTTTACTAAAATTCCTTTGCAATTGATAGGAATTAT
Organism: Leiobunum rupestre; assembly: GCF_980474605.1. Classification (NCBI taxonomy): domain Eukaryota; kingdom Metazoa; phylum Arthropoda; class Arachnida; order Opiliones; family Sclerosomatidae; genus Leiobunum; species Leiobunum rupestre. Next base: position 31,564,755 of record NC_143392.1, read on the forward strand.
ACGTAACAGTTAGACTGTTGCGTTCTACAAAAACGTTAAATTTAAATAAATCAGGGGGGTTTCCATAGCTTTCGAAGAATTCGGTGTTCTTTTTCCTTGAAATGTAGATAGTAGTCCAGTGTTCTCCTTGCCCTTTCGATGTGTCGGTTTTGAACGATATCCGAGTAGACGAACAGGGAATGTAAACCCGCGTCCATGTCGCAGCTGAAAGGCGCAGTCATGGAGGAGTCAACAGTTACATCTTCTCCAGGGTTTATCGTTAACCCTAATATAGAGGCAATTTCGTGGGGGAAATGTATTTGGTTCATCTCCTCTAATGTAACCACAACCCTGCGATTTGGTTTGTTATAATGAAACTTGACTCTAGAACTTATATTTTAACCGAAATCGTCAACCGACAGAATTTCTAGTAAATCTTCGACTCCATAATACCCTGGCGGTATTACGATATTTACGAAATCCGTTATTCCGCTGAGATCCCTTTTGACGTGGTTAGTCAGAGTAAAAACCTGTTTCATTTGTTTTTTTAGTTTTCCTTTTGATTCTTCCGAAATTGTTTTCCAAATTCTAACTACGCACTCTTCTTCAACGTTATTCCAAGTTCTCGGATAACTGATTTCAGCAAGACCAACTTCGTAACCACCATCGAGATTTACCGGTTCCGGTAAATAAGTTCTGAACTTACTTATAGTGTTATTTTTAAAAAAGTGCACGGAAGAATCCGAGGGTAGCGTAATATAGAAACTCATTGTGTCACGATTTCTTGGACCCAAGAATTGAAATCGGGACCGTAACCACGCCAACGCACGACAAATTCTTTAGTTCCGTCAGGTTTTGTCCTCCTCTTTAAAACTTTATCTATTTTAAATATACAGTTGTTGAGGTCCTTCCCTATTTTCTGTATTTCCTCTTTGTAGAAAACTCCCAAAATGAGCTCGGAGTTCAAATCTTCAAGTTTATATACCGGTGGGTATCTCGGCATTCGCTCTACTACTTTGAATAATTCCTCGGTGAAGTTAGCTTTATATCCCTTTTCGAAAGTTCTTTTATTTTTGCTGATTCGAACTAAGTCGCCTATTTCAAAATGAAACTTGACAGGAGGTGAAAAATCAATTTTCCCATATAAATTATCCCATATCTGTTTCGAATTTCCGCTTGTTACTTCAACGGGTTTACATTTTATAGATCTATGGAAGTTGTTGTTATAAGAATCCAATAAATCCGGTAGTACGTCGATATATTTATGCGTATTGTTTTTGGTGAAATAAGGGTACATGCGTGATTTCAAAGTGCGATTGAAACGTTCGATGACACTCGATTTTACTTCGGAATGCGTTGCGAAAAACTTGATTCCTCTACGTTTCAATTATCGTTGAACCTCTTTGCAAAGAAACTCATTACCGTGATCAGTTTGAACAATCTTCGGTTTTCTTCCCGATTCTAAAATCGCTTTTAACGCCTCAACTATCGTTGACCCTTTCTTGTCTTTTGTGGCTACCGCAAAAGCGTATTTACTAAATACATCAATACAACATAAAAGATATCGGAAACCTTTATTGTGTCGTTTGATGTCTTGCAGGTCTGCTAGGTCGAGTTGCCATTGTTCGTCTATTCCATACACTATCGTTCTGTTTCGTCGAAAATGCTGTCTAATCGGTTTGTGAAGTGTATAGGTATCTTGTCCTTTTAAAAATTCCTTAATGTCTTTTATGGAAACCTTCAGACCCTTTGCTTTGGCTGCGCGATAAAGGCCTTGTACACCACCGTAACTTCCAGGATCCTTTACATTAAAGTATATTTTTTCAAGATTGTCCATTGCTCGTGCAGTTCATTTTCCGTTCGTGATACCAGTACAAAAAATCAAAGAGTTCAAAAACAATAATAATAAATAAAAGTAAAAATGCTGTAATGACTTTCGGGGATTTAAAGTACGACACGGATAACGATGCTAAGATACCAGCGGGAGGAGATTCAACGCAACCTTCCATGGTGACATGTATTTCGTATGTGAAAGAAAAAGAAACGAAATATTGTTTATATTTATTTCAACGATATCCAATTAGGTAATCCATCACCATCCATAGATTGAGGACTATAAGGTAATACGTCAAAAGGGGATTCATCTGTTGATTCGTTTAATATGTTGGTAAGAGTATCAGTTTCGGTATCAAAAGGAAATTTATTTTTTACAAGTGTCTTGGGAACATTTTCTTTAGTAAGTAATTCGTAAAAGTGGTCTATGCCAACAGTATCGTGTTTCGGTTTGAATCTATATCCTTTAACAGTCTCGTGTAAGATGTCCATGATATTGGATCCGACGATTGGGCGTCCTCTATACAAAAGTTCGCCGCTGGAAGACCATTCAATTTTCGTGTTATTTTCAATCCACTTATACAAAGCAATGGCCGGTTTGAGGTGCGAATCTGGAATCGTTAGTGCTATTTCCGAATACCAATCTTTCTTCTTCTTTGGTTGTTCGACAGATTTTTTCTTAGTTCTTTTGTTAATATTCCGTTGTAATATATACATTTCTACTTTCTGTGACTGATTTAGTTTATGATTATTCAAAACCGTCTTTGTATCCTGATTACCGTTAAGTTCAATTTTTGGATGAGAGTTCAAACGCTTGTAAACTTCTTCTGGGACTAATATCATTTTCCTAGCCATTCTAGATTGCGTGACTAATTGCCGCGCCAGCTGCGCTACTCACGATAGAAAGAAGTGGTGCTAACAGTAGAGGTAGAAATCCACCTTTTTGTACCAAAATCTTCCTTCGTTTCGCTGTGGTATTGGCTCGTGATAGCTTCCGTAAATTGCTACAATGCTTCTTCAACCGCTTCTTCTGTTCATCTGTCAGTTTCACTTTCCCATGTAACACATTTATACAGCATTCCGCAATCGCCTTGATCGCGTCATTATTAGCGTATTTGATAGAAGCGTTCCTTTGACAAGAATTGGTAAGGAACTTCAAAAAGTCCCGATGATCATGTATTCTCTTAGACATGATTTATTTAGGAATAAAAACGGCAGCCTCTTCTCCGGGTAGTAGTCCGGTTCGTAGTCTATGCTGATATGATGTGGTTGTCTTTAAATAAATCCATAAATATCCGAAATTTCTGACCGTCGCTTGATGAAGTGGGTCGATGTCGTATTTACTGTTAGTAGGTGAAATCTGACGCGCCAAATGGAAAATAGCTGACTCGTGGAGACTTAAATATTATCAAATAGTGTGAGTTCAAGTTTAAAGTCCTAATTTCCTTTCCAGGGGAATATAAATTTTGCATTAAAATGAAAACTGACGTATTCTTGTGATGGGAACCTCGGATGAATAAATTCGTAACTTCTTTGTTATTAGAAATTTCGCAAAGTAAATCATCGAGAATAACAAGAAATTTTACGTTAGGATCCAAAATGTTAACGTCAAGTATTCCCTCGTGAAATTCAACCGTAGGTGTATGGTCTAATACCGTGTTAAATAGTTTGGGTTGATATTCCGTATAACACCATATTATTCTCTCTGGTGGGGGTGAAATACAAATATTTTTATTTTTTATAAGGTTAGCTACGAAGAAAGATTTTCCGGACTGCGTCGCACCAACGATGAGCCCATTGAAAGGGTGCTGTAAGGTGAAATCCATTTTTAAGAATGACAAAATATTTACAAATCAAGTTCTATTTATTACATCAAATCTCTTTTAGCAGTACATACAATTTGATTAATCATTCTTTTACAAAATACATCATTTAAAAATGTTTTGAATGAATATGTTTTACCGATCTCTTCGTAGTTTAATATCTCGACTTCTAACAAATTGTTCGTTTCAACCAGCATCTCCCACTCGTTAAGACAATCGTGTTGTAGCTGGGAAGGGTGGGCAATATCACAACCATAACAGTAACTAATTCCGGCACGCAGTTGTTCATGAATATTCTTCATTATAAGTTTCCGAACTCTGATTACTTCACTCAGGTAAGTCTTCACCTCGTCGCTAACGTTGAAAAGAGTTTTACTTAGATGAAGTCCTACTGCAAAACCTCTCTTGCTAAGTGTACTCCAGTCTCGGGGTATATCTCTCGAATGTCCAAAATCTTTCGGTTCTGATAAGTACGAAGCTCGACGCGTTTGGACTCTGATCCAGCGAAGAACCAAGAATAGGTCTGAGCAGAGTCATCATCCAAGAAAGATAAAATCTCATCCTTCTTGTTGCAAATTTGACTGAATTCAAGCTCCGATAAGGTAATGCCCGTAGCGCTGTCCCTCAGGCCAAGTCGTATCTCGCACAACGGCGTGACTTCAACGACCTTTTCTGATGATAAGGGGAAAACAACAACAGTATCCATTCTGTAAAAGATACTTTGTAATTATCTCGCATATATGCGAACGTAAAAGACACTAAATATTTTAGAGAATATACTTACATATTGGTTGGTTCTGGTGGCAGAGGTCTTGTAGTTCTGGTGGACTCGAATGATGTTTCGCTCTCGGGGTCCTAGCGTTTTATAGGGTACCTAATTTCTGATTTCAACTAGCATCCAATGGAAATGATAGGATTTGTATTTCTTACGGAAACAAGGGGTGGAAACATAGGGCTTCCATAGGAAATTAGGGTTTCCGACGGATCAATATTCAAAACAGCTAGCTTCAGTCGGAACTCTCAATTTCCGGATATGCTTAACTAATATTCGTGTAATTAATGGTCCATATTTTAATTTGATTTGCATCTTAAAATATAGTTGATTCCTTAAATTATAATTAATTCTATCTTCGTATGGAATAACGTAAACAATTGGATCCGTAAAACGTGCATCCTTCATTACATTGTATCTACCTATAATTAACGTTAGGTGGTGGCGCCACCCTCTATATTTAGTTCAGTTATCTGTCCGCTGTTTTAGAAATCCCTCTCCTCCCGTCCCCCTCCGCTCTCCGCCTCCTCCTCCGCCACCGCCTCCTCCTCCCTCCGCCTCTTGCGCCCCTCCTTTGTTCTTCAATCGGTATTTTCTACCTACTATTTTCCCATTAAAAGTATTAAATACTAAAATTAACTCTTAATTTCAATTTAAAAGCAACAAAAATATAACCACTCACTAGACTACACCACCATAACTGACTTTTTCGCCATCAACAAACCATAAAAACGTTTTTAATATACATAAGTAATAATAAAGTTTTGCTTTAGTAATTAATCCAACCAATCATATTAAAAAGCATGAAAATTTACTTACCATAAGAATATAAAATAATTTACAGTTTAATAAAAAAGCCTCATACCTACCTTTAGTGAATTCTTTCTTGATGGATTTATCATAAAATACAAAGATTTATACTATTAAATAAACTACTAATTAAACTAATAAACCGACCGAATTTATCCTGTTCTATCGCATTCGCTTAGCAGAGAAAAGTAAAATGGCTACGATGGTACGTACGACCACCGCGCGGCGTCACTCTCGTCGATGGTGATAGACTCGTTGTTGTTATTTTTTAGAAGCAGCATATGGTGTAATAGACTAGTTAAGATACTCGTCCAATGATTGACAGGACACGGGTTCGAGTCTTGGAATTGATGTTCGGGGAATGTAATTTTCATTTTCGGTGTTAATTTGTTGGGGTTACATAAATAAATGGTCAACAATTATATATTTAAACGATTACATTGTTATCTGTATTTTTTCATTATAAGAGTAATTTTTAATTTTAATTTCTTTAATCAAATTAATTTTATACTCATTTATAAATATATAAATTTTATACGTGATTTGTACTAATAATGTTTAGTAATTTATTTTGATATCTCCTTTTACGCCCTGTCTATTTACCCCCGATTTTCGGTGGTAAATAGCCTGTATCTATTTACCACCGAAAATCGGGGGTAAATAGCGCAACCGCGCGGCCATTGCTATTTGCCACCGAAAGTTGGGGGTAAATAGTCTCGATCGCGCGGCTACGACTATTTGCCACCGAAAGATAATTACTTCCTTGCGACTAAAGTATTGTTTAGGTTATGTGAGGTGATAGTTGATAGCTGATAGGTACGGTGATTGGTAAAAGGTAATAGATGAGGTACAGGTGATAGCAAAAGTAAGTATGAGAAGCGGCCCTCTTCTAGATTTCGGAGAGGCATCTAATTTTCAAATTTGTTCATTCAGGGATTATCAATAGCAAATAACGTTTCATTGGATGTTTATAGCAAGATAAATAGAGCCAAACTAAATAGAACTACTTTCTTATTTTAAATTTTCATTTTGAAACCGGTTTTACTGGTAGCAATGGACGTCTTGCACTAGCTAAAGATAGAAAAGTCCACTTATCCTATTTACGTCTGGTGAAGTGATAGGAGTGAGGTGATAGTTGAAGTGATATCTAATAGGTGTAAGGTAATTGTTGTGACGTATATGATAAGTGATAGGTGTGAGGTTATAGGTGATAGGTGTGAGGTGATAGTTGAAGTGATATCTGATAGGTGATAGGTGATAGGTGATAGGTGTGAGGTTATAGGTAAGGTGAAGTGATATATGAGGTAAGGTGATAGGTGATAGGTTTGAGGTAATAGGTGATATTAGGTGCTAGGTGAAGTGTGATGTGATACGTGAGTTAAGGTGATAAGTATCAGGTTAAAGGTAATACGTGCGAGTTAGTGAGGTGAAATGAGGTGGGGTAATAAGTGATAGGTGATATTGTGAGGTGATAGGTTTGAGATGTGAGGTGATGTGATAGTGAGGTTTTTTTAGATGTTAAATTGGTATGTTTTTTTTAATCTAAAGCGTTTGTTTTTTTTTGCCCTATAATTAACCATTTTAGTTTTTAATCCATACTCCCCGCACAGCCCGGACGACCCTTAAGGGGCCCCTTCTTCATTCTCTAGCCACGGGCCCCAAAAGAAGCCAGTACCAACATGTTTCCATTACGCGAAACTCTCGACGGGCGAAAGCTGGTAAGAAGAAGGCTATTTTACTAGGTTAGGAATCAAGTGCGGAAGGCCACGGGAGAGTTGGTTATATCCTACGGGGTCGCGAAAAATATTAGTTAAAGATAGATTTGGGATCAGTGAGGCTCAGATGTTCAACTGACTATAAGGCCGCCACTCCGTCCCTGTCACTCCCTGGTGGCAAATCACTGGTATAAGTGAGGAACATTTCATAACACAAGTAGCGGCTCCACCAATAAAAGGAAAAAACCTATACCCTTAATATTTCCTTCCGTCTAGTAATAGTCCACCCATATTGTATTTATACCCGGATAATTCTATATGTTTTTTGAGGTGTTGAATCCGAATCTTAGGTTTCCTAATAAAATTTCGTGACACAAAATTGAAAAAAAAAATTAAAAACGTAAAAAACCCATTTTTAGGCTTAGAAATGTTGAAAGTAGGAACTTGCGCATCTTCCATTTGCGATTAAAAACCGAATATTTTCCGGATTTGTTCTTCGTTTCGTAATTTAACAAATTGCAACGAAGACTTGGAAATGCTTCAATTTTCCAGTCAATACTATTTTGAGAAAATTTAAGTTTCGAAATTTGTTTAAACATTTTATTTATCTAGCCCAAAAACCGCCCAAATCTTAGCTAGCATTTTTCATTATGAAAGAAAATGTTTTATCATAGATAAACATCAATAGTTTCCGAACCAACAGAAATCGCAACGATTTGGCACCGTAATTACATTATATGACATCTTGTCAACCCACAGTGAAAATAGATACGCAATTGGCTCGCAACGTTTGGAGAAAAATCCAGTCCAAGATTTCTGATTTTGCGCATTTTTAGATGGTTTTCGATCCGATCTTTATTAATATACGGGACATCGCCATCCAAAAATACTACGGGCTTTTGGAACACTGCGTATTTTAGGTATTTAATGAAAATGTTATAAATGTAACACAGGGCTGTCCAAAGTGAAAACTCAAATTCAGAGGCCCAGTGAAATCACGCCAAAAACGGGTTAAGGGGCCGCTATGGCACGGTTCTTTGCCAGCACCTATATCCTATACTTTTAGCTACAAGGGCCCAAGCCCAAGGGGGTAGTTACTGAAATCGATTAACTTATTTCCGAAATCATGGGCTATCACGCGGAATTTAAAAATATTTTGAGAAAAATCCAGAATTCACCGGTAATCATAAGAATTCTTTGGTAATAAAAAATACTTTACCAACAATCACAGGAAACAATAGTACTCTAGAAAAATTCGGAAATAATAACATTTTAGGACTCATTTGTAACCACACATTTTCCAAAATAAACACCGATAATGATTTCCGAAATCAGATATTTGTAAAATAGTAGTATTTAGTAATAGTCATCAAAATTATCACAGTATTTCTGGATTAAATAGAAACTGCCAAACGCTTTTCTAATCGCCGCTAGAAGTGCCATCTGCGTAAAATATTTACAATTACCTAATATTTAGGTCATTCAGACTGAATGACGGGCCGCGGCTCGAAACGTCTCGACAATTTTTTTAATAAAAATATTAAATTACTTTTATCCTTTGTTCACGGGTTATTTCTTCGTAAACCTATTTATTTTATTCCACTTAAAATGTGCTTTGGAGAGAAAACGTAGTTGGCACCTAGCTATAGACCACGACTGTAATGAAATTACATATCTTGACCCGTTGCAAAACTCGGTATTTTTCAGGGCCTGTTACGCAACTTGATAATTTCCAGGGCCCGTTACCCAACTAGATAATTTCAAGGGCGTTACACTAAATACTTTTTAGGGAACGTTACGCAACTAGATGAGGTTTAGGGGCCGTCCGATAATAAATTGTTTGTTGGCCTCAACGATTCTGGATTACCTCCAGGCACTGTAACGAGACCTGACGGTATCTTGGGCCAGAACCAAGGTTTGATAATTTCTGATGTTTAGGGCCGATAAATTAATCCAATGAACTTTAGGGCCCGAATCGATGCCCAATAATGTCTATGACCCGATACCAGGCTTGATTATGTGTATTGCCCGAAACGAGGTCCGATAATACCTAGGGCCCGAAACGACACCCAATAATTTCAAGTGGCTGAAACGTGGCCGGATTATGTCTGTGGCCTGATACAAGGCCCGATAATATCTAGGGCCAGAAACGGGACCCGAAATGTCTAGGGCTCGAAAGAAGCCCCAAAAACGTCTAGGGCCCGAAACGAGACCCTTTGATGTCAATGACCCGTAACAAGGCCCGAAAGTAGGCCAGATAATATCTAGGGCCCGTAACGAAGCCAGATGATGTCTAGGGCCCGAAAATGAGACCCGACAATGCCAAGGGCACGAGACGAGGCCGAATTATGGCTAGGGCACGAAACATGGCCCGAATACGTTTAGAACGTGAAAGTAGGTCCGATAATGTTTCGGACCCGTAATGATCTATAGGGCGTCTCAACAAGAACCAATGATTTCTAGCCTAGATTATTTCTAGGGCCTGCAACGTTGCCCGATGATTTCTACTCAAAAGTAATCAGTAGAAATATTTAAGAAATAAAAATATCTCGAAATCATAGAATTCAAAGAATTAAAGGGAATACAACCTAAAGTCGTTTTAAAGCTAACAATTTAAGCAAGATTTGACTCACTAGCGCGAAAAATATCTAAAGCCGTAGAAGGCAGCGGGCAATGTTCGAAGTGTTGGTATGCCACACCAAATACCTGAGGCTCTGTTCCCTTTAAAAAAAATATTCAGTAATCACAAGAAATAACAAATATTTAGTAGAGTTCACTAGGCGACTAAGCCTTGTATAGTTTAAGTAGAAATCGTTACGAGTATACATTTGCGGATATTACGGATACGTGAAACAACGAAAAGAAACATTTTGTATATAGACAATACTCAAATACTGTAAAGCACATTTTAGTCCATAGGCGTGTGCCCGGGGCCCGTCATGAACAATATTTAAGGGGCGCAAAGTTAAAGTAAACTAGGGCCCCAAAAATGGGGAAAAGGTCGAAAAAACGTGTAATATAAATGAAAATAATGCATGACATTTTTCGTTGGCTACATTTACTCTGGTCACTTCGCGCCTCTATTTTAGTCCTGTTCAAACACCTTCCTGTTTTCGTCGTGCTTAAGTGTGTTCAAATTGTATCGGAAAGGTATCGGAAATGTAGGCCCTAAATGGGTTAGAGCCAGTGTTCAGCGATAGAAACTTTTATCTATAATTTGAAGTATCTAAATGCGGATCTAGGTATTTTTTCCAAGATAAATAAAAAATTAAAATACTACCTTAATTTGTTTATCAATATTTTATATATACTCAATTTGGAACATCTTTATTTAAATAGGTATTAGATAAATAATTTTTTATCTTGATACATTTATCTTACTGTCGATTTCTTAAGATAACTTTTACTTATGACGAAAATATTATCTGTACTATATTTCTTATCTAAGATATTTTTTCAGTAGCTATTTGTCATTTAAATTAAGTACAAAGATTATTTAGAATTTTACTGAATGGAATATATACTTTATACTTAGTTTGAACACGCTTTGTACACATTGGAGTCAGTGGTGTAGTCGGGCCAGGGCGGGGCAGGGAGTCGCCCCGGTGCTTTTTCCAAGACAGGGCCCCGCCCCGCCTTGGTTTTTTGATTTTGCCAGGGCGCGCCCTGCCTCTTTTTTTCAACTTACCAGGGCGCGCCTTGCTTCTATTTCGTATAACATTTTTCTGGAATAAAGGGTGTGTGAATTTATGATACATTTTGCCGGCAGAAAAATACCATAACAATTTCAAATCGTTACCTAGGTACGGCCAGCTTCGATCAAGCTAAAAATCGAAGTTGGACGTACATTTATAGCAGCCGGTACAGCCAACTTCGATTTCGCGCGTAATCGAAGTTGGCTGTACCCAGGTAGCGCCCTGGTTCTTTTTATTTTAGGACTACACCACAGTACGTATCATACTTATTTCTTACTTCTGTGGTCTCACGTTGAAAGTGTCACACTTATTTGTTACTTCTGTGGTCACACGTTGAAAGTGTCGCACTTATTTGTTTCTTCTGTGGTCACTCATTGAAAGTGTCACATTTATTTCTTATTTCTAGTCATACGTTGAAAGTGTCACACTTCTTTCTTACTTCTAGTCATACGTTGAAAGCGTCACACTTATTTATTACTTCTAGTCGTACGTTGAAAGCGTCGATCAGTGTCACACTTATTTGTTACTTCTGATCACACTTTTTCTAACTTCTGGTCAGGCGTTGAGTGTCAAACTTAAGGCTCATTCACACTAACTTTAGTCAGCTGACACTATCCAACTGACACGTTCACATTACCCACCTTGTTCGTCCGTCCAAAATCTTTCAATTTGTCAGCTGACTAAAGTTGGATAGTGTGAATGGGCCTTTACCTGCCTTGTTTGTCCCACAAAAATCATTCAATTTGTCAGCTGAATAAAATTGGATAGTGTGAAAGGGCCTTTATTTTTTCTGGTCATACCTTGAAGACTAGTTCGATCAGTGTCATACTTAATTGTTACTTCTGGTCATACGTTGAAAGCGCGGCCTTAAAAATGCGAGAGGGAAACTGGCGAGTAGACCTCTATAAACACGCGGATTTAAGTATACGCCGCCCAAAAAGCCTAACTTAGAATTAAAATTAAGGAACGTATTTGGAACTCTAGGTTATTTTCAAAAATTTGACTTTAATGAAAATCGGACTTAAATTAAGGAACGTTGTGCAGACTTTTAGGCTAAAATATAAAACCACGAAATTTGGGGTCCCGTAAATTACCCTGGAAACTATACTTAATTTTAATATTTACTGATATAAGCGAAAGTGGAGGTCCACTGAATCCTAGCCTAACCAAAATACTTTTTAACGTTATCGGACTTAATTTTTAAAAAAATATCCACCACACAAAGTGCGACCCCGAAAATAATAAATTAGGCAAATGCCCAACTTCTAGGGCTCCGATCGAGGGGCTAACCACTCTTAGAAATTCTCTACACCGATTACGCCGGATTACGCTTAGATTAGCACTGCCAAAGACAGGGACTTCAAAGACTACGCGTAATCCCATTAGTACGTCTCTGTACACCGATTACGCGGAGTGATCAGCCCCTCTGCTCCGATTTCAAACATTTATGAAATACTACCGATGCCGAGATATGTACATTCGAACGAAATAACATTGACTTTTCATCATTGACATATGCGCGACACGGCGGCATCGGCATCGACATCGACTACACTGTACTTAAAAATAATTCACACCAATTCCAAGGATTGTGTATAAACACTTTCAAATTCGATATCAGTATCTTATTGCTATTTTATCTAGTTACAAATATTTATATCTAACGGTAATGTGTCAAATAAAATAGATAAAACTATTTTCAAGTAAAAATTCAAAAATATATTTTCCAATATTCTTATTAAAAATAATTAAGTATCTAAAAATGAAAATAAAAATTGTTTAGATATTTTTCATCGTTTAAAAAAGTATCTTTTAAATTTTACTGGTAGATACCTTCGATAATTGGCATTACGTAGTTTTATCTTTTTATCTACTATCTGATATGTTTTACCTAGATACCGAATCGCTGATCACTGAATGCGGAGAATCGAAAGTTTTTGAAACGGTTGATCCATGGGGCGCGTTTTGGTCTAAAACAATTGTTCGCAAAAGGGGGGCTAATGTATCCCCCACCATTTCATTTCCAACCAAATCGGAATACACGATCATAAGATCGGGGACGAATTAATTTAATTGCATAGTTTACCCGATCTGATTGCTAGAGTAGTTGAAATATTAGTAACATTATCTCTAAATCCTAAATTTTCTTCAACCCCGACGTTAACTCGAGTTTGCAATAATTTTTACTATAGGAGGTGTGTTTTACGTGTCCACTTTCTAAACTATATTAAAATTTTCCTAATGAATCATTATCGAACTCTGAATTATCGCTTTCCATTAAACCAAGGTTCAAACTTTTAATACTTTCATTAAGTACAGCCAAAAGTGCATGAGGATTTTTGTAGTAGCCCTGAGGTATCTCGCGGAAGTCGTACGTATATTTGTAATCTACTATGTGAGCTGGAGGGTTCAATAGTAATTCCTTAATTTCTATTCCGCATCCCATTGGTACGCTTACGTTATAAAAAGATAAAGGATACATAATTTCAACCAGGGCAATTTCCCAATCTCCGCGTAAACTAATGGGTTTGGCCAACGTTGTAGAATACGAGGCTAGAGTATTTTCTGGGTTGTTTTTATTCTTATCTCTAGTATTACTAGGAAGAGTTATGTAAATCCCAGACGTTATCTTATTAACCCAACTATTGAACTATGGAGGATATCCTAGCCAACTAACGTACAATTGTTTTACTCCGTTTTTCGTTCTCTGCCGTAAAACCTTGTTTAACTTGTACGAACGAGGTGCGTTGACCTTTTGAAGCTCTCTCGAATAGAATGTCTCTTTTATGTCGATTTCTGATAGCTCTTTTATTTTATAAACGGGAGGATGTCTTTTAACTATAGCTACGACTTTAAATATTTCTTCGGTATAATTAGCTTCGAATCCCTTCTGAAATATCATTTTAGTTGTATTTATTCTAACCAAATCCCCTACTTGGAATTGAGGTTTCATTTTCAGTTTTTCGACATAATATTTGGCGTAAATATTACTGTACACACCTAATATGTTAGTTTCCGAAACGTCATTAGAGGCCAATTTAATTGCGCTATGGTAAGAGGAATTGTAAGCTTCTATCAAGTCCGGTAAGACTTCCAAATATCTATTTGTGGAGTTATGTGTAAAATATCTATACATTTTGGTTTTGAACGTTCTATTAAATCTTTCTACGATAGAAGCTTTTATCTCGTCATTTTCGGTACTAAAACATTTAACTTTATTCTTTTTGAAATATCCTTGTACTTCTTTATTCCTAAATTCCGTACCCTTGTGCGATTGAAATTTATTCGGAATTCCGTCTTTAAAAACAAGTTTTATATTATCCAAAACCTCTTTCCCCGATTTAGTTTTAAAAGGTAACCCCACGCTTTTCTACTAAAACAGTCTATAATTGTTAAAATATATTTGTATCCGTCATTATCCGCCTCTAACGAACGCATATCGTTAATATACGCATGGTATTGTTCCGTTATATTACTAATCACTATTTTATTTCGTTTAAACTTTTTATATTTAGGCCTATGCATCGTAAAAGCGTCGATTCCTCTTTACCATTTTTCTACATGTTCCCTACTTAAGCCGTGAGGCTTTACGGATTGGAATAACCTTTCAACGCCTCCGAAAGACGCCGGATGCTTTGGGTCAAAACATATGTTTTCTAAAATAGCTTGTCCCATTCTTTCAACTTTCGCGAGCGACTCCTTGTTTGTTTAGACGAGTGATGAGAAGAGTCCCCGTCTGACGCGGAGTGATCTCGGTCGAGGCTACGGGTGGAGTGGGGCTTATCTGCCCCGCACGCGCGCCCTCTTTGAGGAACCGGATACTCGCGCTTTATCTTACGCTTAACGGAAAAAGGTTTAGTTTGTTGTCGGGCGCTCGGAGCTAGCGGGCCGGTAAAGCCGGGGATCGTCGGTGAAGAGTTCAATTGGGTTAAATTGGTAATAAACGCGAAATATCCGATAGGTTTTGGGTAGGTTTTAGGATTTAAATACGATTTGGCAATTTCGCTAATATTGGAACCTTTAATAGGACGACCGTTTATTACGAGCTCCCCGTTATCATCCCACTGTATTCTATCGGGTACAGTTTCCAACTGATCAACCATGTTTTGCGCTTTATGTTAATTAATCAAAGGCAAATCGTCTATCCAGTCCCTACTTAACGAGAAGAGCTCGGGGGCAATTTCGATTTCTATAGGAGCCATGGCCTGTTTACGTAGATTTCCGTGTCTCATTAAAGCTTGTTCGTATAAAATCCATTTCGAGGCGTCGTCTTAATCTTTCATATTTAATATTTGGTCCATCTTAGCTTCTAATTCAGAGACGGTCAGAGCTAGGGGGTGCGTGAACCGGTCGGGCTTTAAAAGGTCGCTAGGGACGAGAATCATTTTTCTGGCGTGTTTCATTGTTTACTTCCGATATAGAACAAAGTAGGGTTGAAACGACGGGTAGAAGAAACGGGAAAAATCTGCCTCCAGACTGTATTAACAATTTCATTTTACTTTTCCAAGCTACACGTTTACTGGCTAATTTTCTAAGGGTTTTTTTATGACGAGATAATCTGGTTTTTTGGGTATTTGTTAGTTTAACGTTACCAATTATAGTATTATGAATACATTCGGCTATTGCGTCTATGAGGGATTTGTCGGCTTTAGCTAAAATGGCTTTTCGTTGAACGGGTTTGCAACGACCGATATATCGGAGAGCGTCTCTCTCGATACGCACTTTACGAGACATGATTCATAACTGATTGAAATTACGAAATGTTAGTTTTATTTATTTGGGGAGATAGACGTAGCACGTTTCTCCCGATTAAATATTAGTTAAGACTCTTTGATCTTCGGGACACGTTTGAGTTAAATTAAATACTAGATAACCTTGAGGTCTGGAAGTAGCGTCTTCGTATGCGTCTACTACAAAACGCCATTTATCAGGGAACATTTGTCTAGCGAGATAAGCCACTTGTTGACAGTCTCGGGGGCTTTTCAATAAAATTATATAATGCGAATTCCAGGAAACTGTTCTACTATCTTTAGATTGATGGAATAAGTTCTGAGTAATAAAAATAACGCTTAGAGAACGATGATGCGTCCCTTTCACGAATAAATCGGCAATTTGACCTTTACTTTCGCTCATTTGGTCATCGATAACTAATAATATAGGATCTTTTCCGTCATAGTCCGATAAAACTGGCAATCCTTTAAAAACTACCCTATGCTTCATTTTGTCGTAAAGAGCTTGCCATTCTCCGTAATACCAATGTATTTCTTTGAAACCCGGAACAAACATTTCCTCCTCGTGATTAATTATAGATTGAATTAAATAGCTTTTGCCACTCAGACTCGGGCCTGCCGTTACGCAATTAAATGGATGAATAAATTGCATGGTTATCTCCCTTCGAGTACTAGCGTACAAATGAAAATGTAAATTAAAATTCGGTTAAATTTATGGGACTCTTCAGCGGGAGAAAAATATAATAGAATAACCTATTTCGTCCCTAACCCCGTATAGGTTTTATATTCACTTTAAAGTCACAAGACTATATTCACTTTAAAGTCGCAAGACTATATTAACTTTAAAATCGCGAGACTGAAACCTATATTCACTTTAGAGTGGTGAGACTCGAAGCTTAATTTTTAGCGAGAATTAGCGATTGGCTACGTCCCCTTCCTCAGGACCAATTAGATTCGCTTTATAGCCGTAGGGTACCGTAGTGAAGTCATCCAGTAATCGTACTTTGTCTACGACTGGTCTATAGATTTTAGTGCGGTCGATGGAAACGACCGTATGGTCGGGTAGACGCAAAATCTGCCGCGGCTTGGGCACGATTACTGGCTCGTTCGTTTCTCCATCAACGCCTATCATTCTTTTTAGCGTGTCCATATTAACTAAATCTTTAATCCCTTCATTTATACGGAACCCTTTGACCTTCATCTCGTAGGAGACTTTACCAGTCGTAGGGTTCAGTACTTTAAAGGCATAATTTTTTGCACCGCCGGTAGCCAATTCTTCAATGTACGCGCCTTTTCCGTACTTTTCCAACTCGTCAGTCATTTCTCCGAGATAGTTTCCAGTCTCAATCTCTAGCCCATCTCGTTCTTTTAGATAGATGCAACTGTCCGTATCATAATAATACGAAAGCAGACCTAATCTCCTTAAATAAGAGTATAACTTGATCCTAGCCATTGCCGTAGTATAGGCGGCAATTACTACGTTCGTGTCTGGGTAAACAATATCGATATCTTTCAAAAACGCCCACTTGACCAAGCAATGCGTTTGACTTAAGGGGATAACCGATTTAACTTCTATATCAGGGTCTAAGAATAAATCGAAAAACTTTTTGGGTTCGCTAATAATAGCTGACTGGTCTTTGCGCGGGTTAAGACCGAACCGCCCCCAAAAAGAGTTAAGGCAAAGCTTCGCGATGGTATGAAGTCCGGGGTTCTTTTTGATATTGGTAGGATCAAGTTTTACTTCTTCCTTATCGTAATATTCGTCAACGTATTTCTTAATCTCTTCATCGGTCTCTATTCCCGAGGGGAAGCCACTGGATTCCTGTTTGAGTTTAAGAATTCGGAGAATAGACCGCACTCTTTCGATAACGGATCGTATTTTACTATCTCGTAATCCCAAATTTCGTGAATAGAAATGACCTTGTAACCCATTTCATATGCCAGCTGTACCTCGTCAGCGACCCAAGTACCAGTTATTTATCGTTCTGAGTCTTCGTGAGGGTAATCCTGCTAGTTACGAGACTCGCAACATTTTTGGCAGTTGGCAAACACTAGTTTCGATCCTATTCTTTGGGGTAAAAAGGGATGATAGAGAGATTGAGGCGGTAGCATTGTCGCTTTTATTAAACCATTTGCGGTAGAAATGTAGCATTGGCGTCAGTACGTTTTGTTTGTATGCACTCAAGGTCATAAAAAACAAAGACTGCCGTTTTTGGAGTACTTCTCTTAGTTGGTGGTGATTGTTCATTGTCAGATTCGAGGACCCGTTTATTATTGCTATTTTTTCTAGAACAAGTAGTTTTTTCGGCAGAATCTTTACGATCGGTCTTTTCGTTTAAAGGTTGCATGTAACATAAATGACCAGCGGGATTAAACTCACTACACGAGAGACAATAAGTCTCCCCGCAAACGTGTACTGCCTTACGCTTAAACATACTGACAAATTTTCCGCAAAGATTACAAACGTAAATTTTATTACAAAAGGGTTCGGGTCCTGATAAATGGTAATCGTAACAATTTTGATTAGGGAAAACTCTTAAACATGTTTGGCAAGTTATTTTAGTCACTCCCTTTATGCAATTTTGCTTTCTATAACAAGCGTTACAGAAAAGAGAGCATTTATGGTCAGTGAGATAATTATAACCTACCAAACATTTTTCGCAAAATCTATTAAACGCGAAAAGGGGCTTGGCGTTAGTAATTACGTTGAAATGATTGTCAATATTTAAAAGATAAAGACGTTTGTGGGGAGACCCTTCTCGTTCCATCTCTTCGTCTACGTCACCGAAAACAATTACAGGAGCCGGATTGTGTAATCGAAAACTATTATACTGTATTCGGGCACGATATCTTGGAACCGAGTTAACGCGTCCGGCCCTGCGCATTCGTTATCTGATAACGCAGCGTAAGCTAACAGTTCTCTAGCCTTCTTGGTCTGTAACTGTGATTCAATGTTTTTACCCCTACAAAGTCTTATAGTGTTACATTTTCTTTTTAGTACAGAGTCGTTCTTATTATTAATATGCTCTCGGTGAGCTATAGCTACAACAAGAGCTCTAGATAAACAAATTTTATCCGGGTTATTTATTGTAATGGTACAATGTTTATAAAAAGAAAACTCTTTTTCGAGGGAAATTCCAAAATCTACTCTTCTTCCACCACCCTGGGGCAATCTGACTCGGTTAAACGTAACCGTAACTATTCCTTCAAAAAAACTACCGTCGTTCTCGTATCTATAGCTTTTTTCATCGATATACGTCATCAACCATTGCAAGTCTAATTGGTCCCTACGCCGGAAACTGATACGTGAATTTGAAAGCCGGGCTTGCTGACGTTCACGAATGAAACCGAAACCATATCTGTAGGCAAACAGTCTTCCAATAGGGTTTCCATTAATGTATAAATACCGTTTTCAATATTATTTTCTAGTCTGACATTTAAAGTCCGTCCCAATAGTCCAAAATTTGGAAAAATTTTGGACATTAATATTCAATATTTTTACAGAATCTGGTAAATTAGGAAAGGACGGAGGCGTTATTGGAAAGTCAACTAGCCCACCTCCAACTTGGGGAGGAGGTGACGCAGCGACTGCCAAATTCGCGTTCTCGGGGTTAGCGTTTTTCTCAGCAGCTTTTGCCTGAGACGGCGGAGGCGAATATTGAGGAGCTCGTGAGGGGCCAGCGACCGCTATGGGATCGTTTTTAGGCGGAGGGGAAATATTACAAGGGGTTCTACTGCTAACCGTACGGGCAGCTAATAACGCTTTAGCTTCCTCGAACATTTCGACTGCTCAAGGGCAGCGGCGGCAAAATCCTCCGCATCCCGTCGGGCAACTTCAACGTTCTCGGCTAACCGTTTTATGTCGACCGTACTGGACGAGGACACGATAAAATTATCTTCCGAAAAGAAAGAGTGGCACGTGTCATCTGATTCTAGAAAGGGTTAGGGAGCATCCATATGCGTATACGATGGCGAATTACGTACTTCGTCGGGTGAGACTGAACTAGGTCTTAAAAGGGGTGAAGGTAAATTAACGATGGGGGGCGTGCTCATTTGACAGGTTAGTTGATACTCAGATAAATAGTCCATTGCCAATTCCATATATATTAAACGTACAACCTGTGAATCTGTTACTACAAACTTTGGTGAGGGGGGTACTGACTCAAGGCTATCTGTAAAATCTATTATTTCCATTTCTGAAGAATCGGGTAAAGTAATTATGGGTACTTTCGGGGTCTCGATATCAGTTATATCAATCAATTCAGGGGAGTCGATTAAAATAATTTCAGGGCTGCCAACTAAAATAATTTCAGGGTACTGTAGACCTTTCATTTTAATGCCTATATGCTTGGAAAATGAAACCTAAAAAAATATATCAAAATAAACTTACGTAGAGAGAGCGCTTCAAAAATCCTGGAACTAGACGCACAAAAGACAACAATAGAGTGACGTTCCCCGGTTCAAGCACCCCCTTATATAGGGCCGAGGGATGGATTTTTTCAAGTGGGTAAAATTATATGACGTCAATGAGAATAATTAGTTGCAGTTTCGAGCACGAGACGGATTAATCAAGTACGTAGAGCTGTTATCTCAGAGAGAGACAGCCAAAAGAATTTGAGGGTTAGTTGTAGTTCTGATCACGCGATGAATTAATCTCGACAAGATAGGAACTGATTAATCTCCCACGCGTCATTTCTCTCCGAGACGCTGAACTGAAAAGAAGTGCATCCGCTTTGCTCCCTTCGTCTACCGTAAACATGGAAAAACGTTCTATTGGTAAGCATTATTTTATTAATACTACTACTATTTCAATAGACCAAGGCTTAACATTTTCATTTTCCATAGCCGCGACCGATACCGTATCCAAACGCAGGGCCCAAGAAAGAGGTATCAACATAAAAATAAAGTTAGGAGGATCAGTGTACATTTCTTTTGGTTTCGACGGATCAAAGTTATAAGTTCTTTTCTTCAAAAAATCGAACGAAAATATTCTGTTCCTGAACTCCGAGGCTTTCACCAATCTACTCTCTCTTGGGGAAGAACTTTTCGCCGCTACGCAAACCGGAACATCGTCGCTAACCCACAACATCATCGACTATCACGGCAACAATGTATCCATCGTCGCCACGTCGAACACCATCAAATTGAACTCAGCCTACGGCCATGTTCTGGATCTGTTAGCTCGTGAAATCGGTGAGTTCCAAAAACAATTATATTTTATTCGGTTTCAAATAGATCTTTTAAACGAACATAAAAATTTTGTCGAATGCATGTACTTAGCTATTGTTAAAAACCTTAAAAAAATTCACGAATTATTATATGGTAAACCTTTCGAGGGTTTATTTTTGTACCCCGATCAATTTACATCGTACCATAAAGTAAAATCTTATTTTGGCTTTTTTAAATCACCCTCGGAAGTACTACAAGATTTTACCAATTTACTCGTAGATAATCTATTAAACTGTAAACTTAGTTACTTTAATTTGTTTTCATTGTGTAATGGACAAGATAACCATCTAATGGAATATCTGATAGTACCTTCTAACATGTAAACAAAGTTCTAAAATAAAATATTAAATGTAAATAACTTGTTATTATTGATCATATTCTTTAAATTGTGAATTATGGTTAACGGGGTAAACAAAGAGAGGGCGGATAGAGATATAGCGATAAATTATATTGAATGTAAACGATAAGAATTTCTGGCGATTGGGGAGAGGGGAAAAGCAGAGAGAAAATCTTGGTGATTATATTCCGGCGATTGGGGAGGGGGGAAGGGGGAAAGAAGATAGAGAATCTTGGTGATTGTAATCTGGTAAACAAATATAGTAGCGCTGGTAGTACAGATTCTGGAGAATGAAAAATTCTGGCGATTGGGGAGGGGGGGAAAGCAGAGAGAGAATCTTGGTTATTGTAATCTGGCGAATGTGATAAGATATCAGACTGATTATCTCAATCGCCAGGTTATAATACTTCTCTCTAATGTAAGTTTTTGAAGCCACGAAATTACGGTTTAGAGGCATCCATTTTCAATTAAGTTTCTCATTGGTACGCATGCGCTACGGGCAGTTCGTTTTGGGGGTCATTCATAAAGAACGTAAGTAAGTAATAGTTTGTTGTTGGGTGATCCATAAATAATCTTTTGTATTATAGTCACATGTTAAGATTGACCACTTTGTTTGAATGAAGAGAAAATTAATATTCAAGTTTTAAAAAACGGACATATATAATAACAAAAACAGTTCTCCGAACTAAAAAAAACTGTATATGGCCATAGACGTCGGTCCCAGAAATAGGGTATTTGTCATTTGGAAGACTAGATGCATGGTTGAATACATTACTAAATAATTGAAGATAAAAAATTATGTTAAAAGTAATATTCGCACCTTTAGGGCTTTAACTGGTAATACCTCTAAACAGTTTTTTCAGTTCGGAGAACTGCTTTTGTTATAATTAATAATGATGCTACTTCCATTTAGCCCGAAAAAGCTGGGTTTTCTATATTTAACCACTGAGCTAAACGTTCTTCATAAGAAATATATCAAAAATCAATATACTAATAGCCTTCCCAAATATTTGTTTTAAATAATTCACTAACGTTATGTGCATTCCCATTCCTTAGTGGCCCCTTGCATTGACGAGGAATTTCCACATAAAAAAATAACCGGTCAATAACTGATCGCTGACCATACTGAATATCAATCTAGCCAGATTTCGAACATTTTCTTCGCTGTATACGATAATGTTATATCAACATGCAGTATCGCACAAAACTATTATATATATGACGATTTTTTAATAGATTTAGTACCTTTTGTTTCCAATCCACTTTTTCGGATTTTAAGATCGGTTTCTTATTTATATAGCTGCACTGGCTCGTCTCAATTTTGAGCTAAATCAGCCAATGTGTGAGTTTGAGACTGAGTCCTTAAATATTCGAGTTTAAATTTAACTAAATCACGAGCCTCGGCTGAGATCATTAGGAAAAACCACGTTGGCTACGTCTCTGTTCGCGGGCTAACTTCACAGCGAAGTACGCACTCCGCGCAGGGTCCACGGTGTCTGAACACCCGTCTCTAATTTTTTTAAAGTGTCTCCTTTGTCGCGCTTAAAACCACTTCTCCTCAAAATGGTTTGACTACAGTTTCAATATGAGTGGGGTCAAGTGGTCTTTGGGAATTACATCCTTTTTGGACCAATCAAGACCTTTGCCCCTGGACGATTCCCAACCAATTAAGTTATTTCTAGGATCGTCACCAAGATCTGGCATCTTCAAAATAATGAATCACCACCGTCTATTTTTCACAGAAATATGAGGTCACGAAAAAAACCAGCTGGTCGTAGGTTTACCATATAATAATTCGTGAATTTTTTTAAGGTTTTTAACAATAGCTAAGTACATGCATTCGACAAAATTTTTATGTTCGTTTAAAAGATCTATTTGAAACCGAATAAAATATAATTGTTTTTGGAACTCACCGATTTCACGAGCTAACAGATCCAGAACATGGCCGTAGGCTGAGTTCAATTTGATGGTGTTCGACGTGGCGACGATGGATACATTGTTGCCGTGATAGTCGATGATGTTGTGGGTTAGCGACGATGTTCCGGTTTGCGTAGCGGCGAAAAGTTCTTCCCCAAGAGAGAGTAGATTGGTGAAAGCCTCGGAGTTCAGGAACAGAATATTTTCGTTCGATTTTTTGAAGAAAAGAACTTATAACTTTGATCCGTCGAAACCAAAAGAAATGTACACTGATCCTCCTAACTTTATTTTTATGTTGATACCTCTTTCTTGGGCCCTGCGTTTGGATACGGTATCGGTCGCGGCTATGGAAAATGAAAATGTTAAGCCTTGGTCTATTGAAATAGTAGTAGTATTAATAAAATAATGCTTACCAATAGAACGTTTTTCCATGTTTACGGTAGACGAAGGGAGCAAAGCGGATGCACTTCTTTTCAGTTCAGCGTCTCGGAGAGAAATGACGCGTGGGAGATTAATCAGTTCCTATCTTGTCGAGATTAATTCATCGCGTGATCAGAACTACAACTAACCCTCAAATTCTTTTGGCTGTCTCTCTCTGAGATAACAGCTCTACGTACTTGATTAATCCGTCTCGTGCTCGAAACTGCAACTAATTATTCTCATTGACGTCATATAATTTTACCCACTTGAAAAAATCCATCCCTCGGCCCTATATAAGGGGGTGCTTGAACCGGGGAACGTCACTCTATTGTTGTCTTTTGTGCGTCTAGTTCCAGGATTTTTGAAGCGCTCTCTCTACGTAAGTTTATTTTGATATATTTTTTTAGGTTTCATTTTCCAAGCATATAGGCATTAAAATGAAAGGTCTACAGTACCCTGAAATTATTTTAGTTGGCAGCCCTGAAATTATTTTAATCGACTCCCCTGAATTGATTGATATAACTGATATCGAGACCCCGAAAGTACCCATAATTACTTTACCCGATTCTTCAGAAATGGAAATAATAGATTTTACAGATAGCCTTGAGTCAGTACCCCCCTCACCAAAGTTTGTAGTAACAGATTCACAGGTTGTACGTTTAATATATATGGAATTGGCAATGGACTATTTATCTGAGTATCAACTAACCTGTCAAATGAGCACGCCCCCCATCGTTAATTTACCTTCACCCCTTTTAAGACCTAGTTCAGTCTCACCCGACGAAGTACGTAATTCGCCATCGTATACGCATATGGATGCTCCCTAACCCTTTCTAGAATCAGATGACACGTGCCACTCTTTCTTTTCGGAAGATAATTTTATCGTGTCCTCGTCCAGTACGGTCGACATAAAACGGTTAGCCGAGAACGTTGAAGTTGCCCGACGGGATGCGGAGGATTTTGCCGCCGCTGCCCTTGAGCAGTCGAAATGTTCGAGGAAGCTAAAGCGTTATTAGCTGCCCGTACGGTTAGCAGTAGAACCCCTTGTAATATTTCCCCTCCGCCTAAAAACGATCCCATAGCGGTCGCTGGCCCCTCACGAGCTCCTCAATATTCGCCTCCGCCGTCTCAGGCAAAAGCTGCTGAGAAAAACGCTAACCCCGAGAACGCGAATTTGGCAGTCGCTGCGTCACCTCCTCCCCAAGTTGGAGGTCCTTTCCTAATTTACCAGATTCTGTAAAAATATTGAATATTAATGTCCAAAATTTTTCCAAATTTTGGACTATTGGGACGGACTTTAAATGTCAGACTAGAAAATAATATTGAAAACGGTATTTATACATTAATGGAAACCCTATTGGAAGACTGTTTGCCTACAGATATGGTTTCGGTTTCATTCGTGAACGTCAGCAAGCCCGGCTTTCAAATTCACGTATCAGTTTCCGGCGTAGGGACCAATTAGACTTGCAATGGTTGATGACGTATATCGATGAAAAAAGCTATAGATACGAGAACGACGGTAGTTTTTTTGAAGGAATAGTTACGGTTACGTTTAACCGAGTCAGATTGCCCCAGGGTGGTGGAAGAAGAGTAGATTTTGGAATTTCCCTCGAAAAAGAGTTTTCTTTTTATAAACATTGTACCATTACAATAAATAACCCGGATAAAATTTGTTTATCTAGAGCTCTTGTTGTAGCTATAGCTCACCGAGAGCATATTAATAATAAGAACGACTCTGTACTAAAAAGAAAATGTAACACTATAAGACTTTGTAGGGGTAAAAACATTGAATCACAGTTACAGACCAAGAAGGCTAGAGAACTGTTAGCTTACGCTGCGTTATCAGATAACGAATGCGCAGGGCCGGACGCGTTAACTCGGTTCCAAGATATCGTGCCCGAATACAGTATAATAGTTTTCGATTACACAATCCGGCTCCTGTAATTGTTTTCGGTGACGTAGACGAAGAGATGGAACGAGAAGGGTCTCCCCACAAACGTCTTTATCTTTTAAATATTGACAATCATTTCAACGTAATTACTAACGCCAAGCCCCTTTTCGCGTTTAATAGATTTTGCGAAAAATGTTTGGTAGGTTATAATTATCTCACTGACCATAAATGCTCTCTTTTCTGTAACGCTTGTTATAGAAAGCAAAATTGCATAAAGGGAGTGACTAAAATAACTTGCCAAACATGTTTAAGAGTTTTCCCTAATCAAAATTGTTACGATTACCATTTATCAGGACCCGAACCCTTTTGTAATAAAATTTACGTTTGTAATCTTTGCGGAAAATTTGTCAGTATGTTTAAGCGTAAGGCAGTACACGTTTGCGGGGAGACTTATTGTCTCTCGTGTAGTGAGTTTAATCCCGCTGGTCATTTATGTTACATGCAACCTTTAAACGAAAAGACCGATCGTAAAGATTCTGCCGAAAAAACTACTTGTTCTAGAAAAAATAGCAATAATAAACGGGTCCTCGAATCTGACAATGAACAATCACCACCAACTAAGAGAAGTACTCCAAAAACGGCAGTCTTTGTTTTTTATGACCTTGAGTGCATACAAACAAAACGTACTGACGCCAATGCTACATTTCTACCGCAAATGGTTTAATAAAAGCGACAATGCTACCGCCTCAATCTCTCTATCATCCCTTTTTACCCCAAAGAATAGGATCGAAACTAGTGTTTGCCAACTGCCAAAAATGTTGCGAGTCTCGTAACTAGCAGGATTACCCTCACGAAGACTCAGAACGATAAATAACTGGTACTTGGGTCGCTGACGAGGTACAGCTGGCATATGAAATGGGTTACAAGGTCATTTCTATTCACGAAATTTGGGATTACGAGATAGTAAAATACGATCCGTTATCGAAAGAGTGCGGTCTATTCTCCGAATTCTTAAACTCAAACAGGAATCCAGTGGCTTCCCCTCGGGAATAGAGACCGATGAAGAGATTAAGAAATACGTTGACGAATATTACGATAAGGAAGAAGTAAAACTTGATCCTACCAATATCAAAAAGAACCCCGGACTTCATACCATCGCGAAGCTTTGCCTTAACTCTTTTTGGGGGCGGTTCGGTCTTAACCCGCGCAAAGACCAGTCAGCTATTATTAGCGAACCCAAAAAGTTTTTCGATTTATTCTTAGACCCTGATATAGAAGTTAAATCGGTTATCCCCTTAAGTCAAACGCATTGCTTGGTCAAGTGGGCGTTTTTGAAAGATATCGATATTGTTTACCCAGACACGAACGTAGTAATTGCCGCCTATACTACGGCAATGGCTAGGATCAAGTTATACTCTTATTTAAGGAGATTAGGTCTGCTTTCGTATTATTATGATACGGACAGTTGCATCTATCTAAAAGAACGAGATGGGCTAGAGATTGAGACTGGAAACTATCTCGGAGAAATGACTGACGAGTTGGAAAAGTACGGAAAAGGCGCGTACATTGAAGAATTGGCTACCGGCGGTGCAAAAAATTATGCCTTTAAAGTACTGAACCCTACGACTGGTAAAGTCTCCTACGAGATGAAGGTCAAAGGGTTCCGTATAAATGAAGGGATTAAAGATTTAGTTAATATGGACACGCTAAAAAGAATGATAGGCGTTGATGGAGAAACGAACGAGCCAGTAATCGTGCCCAAGCCGCGGCAGATTTTGCGTCTACCCGACCATACGGTCGTTTCCATCGACCGCACTAAAATCTATAGACCAGTCGTAGACAAAGTACGATTACTGGATGACTTCACTACGGTACCCTACGGCTATAAAGCGAATCTAATTGGTCCTGAGGAAGGGGACGTAGCCAATCGCTAATTCTCGCTAAAAATTAAGCTTCGAGTCTCACCACTCTAAAGTGAATATAGGTTTCAGTCTCGCGATTTTAAAGTTAATATAGTCTTGCGACTTTAAAGTGAATATAGTCTTGTGACTTTAAAGTGAATATAAAACCTATACGGGGTTAGGGACGAAATAGGTTATTCTATTATATTTTTCTCCCGCTGAAGAGTCCCATAAATTTAACCGAATTTTAATTTACATTTTCATTTGTACGCTAGTACTCGAAGGGAGATAACCATGCAATTTATTCATCCATTTAATTGCGTAACGGCAGGCCCGAGTCTGAGTGGCAAAAGCTATTTAATTCAATCTATAATTAATCACGAGGAGGAAATGTTTGTTCCGGGTTTCAAAGAAATACATTGGTATTACGGAGAATGGCAAGCTCTTTACGACAAAATGAAGCATAGGGTAGTTTTTAAAGGATTGCCAGTTTTATCGGACTATGACGGAAAAGATCCTATATTATTAGTTATCGATGACCAAATGAGCGAAAGTAAAGGTCAAATTGCCGATTTATTCGTGAAAGGGACGCATCATCGTTCTCTAAGCGTTATTTTTATTACTCAGAACTTATTCCATCAATCTAAAGATAGTAGAACAGTTTCCTGGAATTCGCATTATATAATTTTATTGAAAAGCCCCCGAGACTGTCAACAAGTGGCTTATCTCGCTAGACAAATGTTCCCTGATAAATGGCGTTTTGTAGTAGACGCATACGAAGACGCTACTTCCAGACCTCAAGGTTATCTAGTATTTAATTTAACTCAAACGTGTCCCGAAGATCAAAGAGTCTTAACTAATATTTAATCGGGAGAAACGTGCTACGTCTATCTCCCCAAATAAATAAAACTAACATTTCGTAATTTCAATCAGTTATGAATCATGTCTCGTAAAGTGCGTATCGAGAGAGACGCTCTCCGATATATCGGTCGTTGCAAACCCGTTCAACGAAAAGCCATTTTAGCTAAAGCCGACAAATCCCTCATAGACGCAATAGCCGAATGTATTCATAATACTATAATTGGTAACGTTAAACTAACAAATACCCAAAAAACCAGATTATCTCGTCATAAAAAAACCCTTAGAAAATTAGCCAGTAAACGTGTAGCTTGGAAAAGTAAAATGAAATTGTTAATACAGTCTGGAGGCAGATTTTTCCCGTTTCTTCTACCCGTCGTTTCAACCCTACTTTGTTCTATATCGGAAGTAAACAATGAAACACGCCAGAAAAATGATTCTCGTCCCTAGCGACCTTTTAAAGCCCGACCGGTTCACGCACCCCCTAGCTCTGACCGTCTCTGAATTAGAAGCTAAGATGGACCAAATATTAAATATGAAAGATTAAGACGACGCCTCGAAATGGATTTTATACGAACAAGCTTTAATGAGACACGGAAATCTACGTAAACAGGCCATGGCTCCTATAGAAATCGAAATTGCCCCCGAGCTCTTCTCGTTAAGTAGGGACTGGATAGACGATTTGCCTTTGATTAATTAACATAAAGCGCAAAACATGGTTGATCAGTTGGAAACTGTACCCGATAGAATACAGTGGGATGATAACGGGGAGCTCGTAATAAACGGTCGTCCTATTAAAGGTTCCAATATTAGCGAAATTGCCAAATCGTATTTAAATCCTAAAACCTACCCAAAACCTATCGGATATTTCGCGTTTATTACCAATTTAACCCAATTGAACTCTTCACCGACGATCCCCGGCTTTACCGGCCCGCTAGCTCCGAGCGCCCGACAACAAACTAAACCTTTTTCCGTTAAGCGTAAGATAAAGCGCGAGTATCCGGTTCCTCAAAGAGGGCGCGCGTGCGGGGCAGATAAGCCCCACTCCACCCGTAGCCTCGACCGAGATCACTCCGCGTCAGACGGGGACTCTTCTCATCACTCGTCTAAACAAACAAGGAGTCGCTCGCGAAAGTTGAAAGAATGGGACAAGCTATTTTAGAAAACATATGTTTTGACCCAAAGCATCCGGCGTCTTTCGGAGGCGTTGAAAGGTTATTCCAATCCGTAAAGCCTCACGGCTTAAGTAGGGAACATGTAGAAAAATGGTAAAGAGGAATCGACGCTTTTACGATGCATAGGCCTAAATATAAAAAGTTTAAACGAAATAAAATAGTGATTAGTAATATAACGGAACAATACCATGCGTATATTAACGATATGCGTTCGTTAGAGGCGGATAATGACGGATACAAATATATTTTAACAATTATAGACTGTTTTAGTAGAAAAGCGTGGGGTTACCTTTTAAAACTAAATCGGGGAAAGAGGTTTTGGATAATATAAAACTTCTTTTTAAAGACGGAATTCCGAATAAATTTCAATCGCACAAGGGTACGGAATTTAGGAATAAAGAAGTACAAGGATATTTCAAAAAGAATAAAGTTAAATGTTTTAGTACCGAAAATGACGAGATAAAAGCTTCTATCGTAGAAAGATTTAATAGAACGTTCAAAACCAAAATGTATAGATATTTTACACATAACTCCACAAATAGATATTTGGAAGTCTTACCGGACTTGATAGAAGCTTACAATTCCTCTTACCATAGCGCAATTAAATTGGCCTCTAATGACGTTTCGGAAACTAACATATTAGGTGTGTACAGTAATATTTACGCCAAATATTATGTCGAAAAACTGAAAATGAAACCTCAATTCCAAGTAGGGGATTTGGTTAGAATAAATACAACTAAAATGATATTTCAGAAGGGATTCGAAGCTAATTATACCGAAGAAATATTTAAAGTCGTAGCTATAGTTAAAAGACATCCTCCCGTTTATAAAATAAAAGAGCTATCAGAAATCGACATAAAAGAGACATTCTATTCGAGAGAGCTTCAAAAGGTCAACGCACCTCGTTCGTACAAGTTAAACAAGGTTTTACGGCAGAGAACGAAAAACGGAGTAAAACAATTGTACGTTAGTTGGCTAGGATATCCTCCATAGTTCAATAGTTGGGTTAATAAGATAACGTCTGGGATTTACATAACTCTTCCTAGTAATACTAGAGATAAGAATAAAAACAACCCAGAAAATACTCTAGCCTCGTATTCTACAACGTTGGCCAAACCCATTAGTTTACGCGGAGATTGGGAAATTGCCCTGGTTGAAATTATTTATCCTTTATCTTTTTATAACGTAAGCGTACCAATGGGATGCGGAATAGAAATTAAGGAATTACTATTGAACCCTCCAGCTCACATAGTAGATTACAAATATACGTACGACTTCCGCGAGATACCTCAGGGCTACTACAAAAATCCTCATGCACTTTTGGCTGTACTTAATGAAAGTATTAAAAGTTTGAACCTTGGTTTAATGGAAAGCGATAATTCAGAGTTCGATAATGATTCATTAGGAAAATTTTAATATAGTTTAGAAAGTGGACACGTAAAACACACCTCCTATAGTAAAAATTATTGCAAACTCGAGTTAACGTCGGGGTTGAAGAAAATTTAGGATTTAGAGATAATGTTACTAATATTTCAACTACTCTAGCAATCAGATCGGGTAAACTATGCAATTAAATTAATTCGTCCCCGATCTTATGATCGTGTATTCCGATTTGGTTGGAAATGAAATGGTGGGGGATACATTAGCCCCCCTTTTGCGAACAATTGTTTTAGACCAAAACGCGCCCCATGGATCAACCGTTTCAAAAACTTTCGATTCTCCGCATTCAGTGATCAGCGATTCGGTATCTAGGTAAAACATATCAGATAGTAGATAAAAAGATAAAACTACGTAATGCCAATTATCGAAGGTATCTACCAGTAAAATTTAAAAGATACTTTTTTAAACGATGAAAAATATCTAAACAATTTTTATTTTCATTTTTAGATACTTAATTATTTTTAATAAGAATATTGGAAAATATATTTTTGAATTTTTACTTGAAAATAGTTTTATCTATTTTATTTGACACATTACCGTTAGATATAAATATTTGTAACTAGATAAAATAGCAATAAGATACTGATATCGAATTTGAAAGTGTTTATACACAATCCTTGGAATTGGTGTGAATTATTTTTAAGTACAGTGTAGTCGATGTCGATGCCGATGCCGCCGTGTCGCGCATATGTCAATGATGAAAAGTCAATGTTATTTCGTTCGAATGTACATATCTCGGCATCGGTAGTATTTCATAAATGTTTGAAATCGGAGCAGAGGGGCTGATCACTCCGCGTAATCGGTGTACAGAGACGTACTAATGGGATTACGCGTAGTCTTTGAAGTCCCTGTCTTTGGCAGTGCTAATCTAAGCGTAATCCGGCGTAATCGGTGTAGAGAATTTCTAAGAGTGGTTAGCCCCTCGATCGGAGCCCTAGAAGTTGGGCATTTGCCTAATTTATTATTTTCGGGGTCGCACTTTGTGTGGTGGATATTTTTTTAAAAATTAAGTCCGATAACGTTAAAAAGTATTTTGGTTAGGCTAGGATTCAGTGGACCTCCACTTTCGCTTATATCAGTAAATATTAAAATTAAGTATAGTTTCCAGGGTAATTTACGGGACCCCAAATTTCGTGGTTTTATATTTTAGCCTAAAAGTCTGCACAACGTTCCTTAATTTAAGTCCGATTTTCATTAAAGTCAAATTTTTGAAAATAACCTAGAGTTCCAAATACGTTCCTTAATTTTAATTCTAAGTTAGGCTTTTTGGGCGGCGTATACTTAAATCCGCGTGTTTATAGAGGTCTACTCGCCAGTTTCCCTCTCGCATTTTTAAGGCCGCGCTTTCAACGTATGACCAGAAGTAACAATTAAGTATGACACTGATCGAACTAGTCTTCAAGGTATGACCAGAAAAAATAAAGGCCCTTTCACACTATCCAATTTTATTCAGCTGACAAATTGAATGATTTTTGTGGGACAAACAAGGCAGGTAAAGGCCCATTCACACTATCCAACTTTAGTCAGCTGACAAATTGAAAGATTTTGGACGGACGAACAAGGTGGGTAATGTGAACGTGTCAGTTGGATAGTGTCAGCTGACTAAAGTTAGTGTGAATGAGCCTTAAGTTTGACACTCAACGCCTGACCAGAAGTTAGAAAAAGTGTGATCAGAAGTAACAAATAAGTGTGACACTGATCGACGCTTTCAACGTACGACTAGAAGTAATAAATAAGTGTGACGCTTTCAACGTATGACTAGAAGTAAGAAAGAAGTGTGACACTTTCAACGTATGACTAGAAATAAGAAATAAATGTGACACTTTCAATGAGTGACCACAGAAGAAACAAATAAGTGCGACACTTTCAACGTGTGACCACAGAAGTAACAAATAAGTGTGACACTTTCAACGTGAGACCACAGAAGTAAGAAATAAGTATGATACGTACTGTGGTGTAGTCCTAAAATAAAAAGAACCAGGGCGCTACCTGGGTACAGCCAACTTCGATTACGCGCGAAATCGAAGTTGGCTGTACCGGCTGCTATAAATGTACGTCCAACTTCGATTTTTAGCTTGATCGAAGATGGCCGTACCTAGGTAACGATTTGAAATTGTTATGGTATTTTTCTGCCGGCAAAATGTATCATAAATTCACACACCCTTTATTCCAGAAAAATGTTATACGAAATAGAAGCAAGGCGCGCCCTGGTAAGTTGAAAAAAAGAGGCAGGGCGCGCCCTGGCAAAATCAAAAAACCAAGGCGGGGCGGGGCCCTGTCTTGGAAAAAGCACCGGGGCGACTCCCTGCCCCGCCCTGGCCCGACTACACCACTGACTCCAATGTGTACAAAGCGTGTTCAAACTAAGTATAAAGTATATATTCCATTCAGTAAAATTCTAAATAATCTTTGTACTTAATTTAAATGACAAATAGCTACTGAAAAAATATCTTAGATAAGAAATATAGTACAGATAATATTTTCGTCATAAGTAAAAGTTATCTTAAGAAATCGACAGTAAGATAAATGTATCAAGATAAAAAATTATTTATCTAATACCTATTTAAATAAAGATGTTCCAAATTGAGTATATATAAAATATTGATAAACAAATTAAGGTAGTATTTTAATTTTTTATTTATCTTGGAAAAAATACCTAGATCCGCATTTAGATACTTCAAATTATAGATAAAAGTTTCTATCGCTGAACACTGGCTCTAACCCATTTAGGGCCTACATTTCCGATACCTTTCCGATACAATTTGAACACACTTAAGCACGACGAAAACAGGAAGGTGTTTGAACAGGACTAAAATAGAGGCGCGAAGTGACCAGAGTAAATGTAGCCAACGAAAAATGTCATGCATTATTTTCATTTATATTACACGTTTTTTCGACCTTTTCCCCATTTTTGGGGCCCTAGTTTACTTTAACTTTGCGCCCCTTAAATATTGTTCATGACGGGCCCCGGGCACACGCCTATGGACTAAAATGTGCTTTACAGTATTTGAGTATTGTCTATATACAAAATGTTTCTTTTCGTTGTTTCACGTATCCGTAATATCCGCAAATGTATACTCGTAACGATTTCTACTTAAACTATACAAGGCTTAGTCGCCTAGTGAACTCTACTAAATATTTGTTATTTCTTGTGATTACTGAATATTTTTTTTA
This sequence comes from Leiobunum rupestre, assembly GCF_980474605.1. Lineage (NCBI taxonomy): Eukaryota > Metazoa > Arthropoda > Arachnida > Opiliones > Sclerosomatidae > Leiobunum > Leiobunum rupestre. The sequence goes on from NC_143392.1 coordinate 31,598,454, forward strand.
AAGGGAACAGAGCCTCAGGTATTTGGTGTGGCATACCAACACTTCGAACATTGCCCGCTGCCTTCTACGGCTTTAGATATTTTTCGCGCTAGTGAGTCAAATCTTGCTTAAATTGTTAGCTTTAAAACGACTTTAGGTTGTATTCCCTTTAATTCTTTGAATTCTATGATTTCGAGATATTTTTATTTCTTAAATATTTCTACTGATTACTTTTGAGTAGAAATCATCGGGCAACGTTGCAGGCCCTAGAAATAATCTAGGCTAGAAATCATTGGTTCTTGTTGAGACGCCCTATAGATCATTACGGGTCCGAAACATTATCGGACCTACTTTCACGTTCTAAACGTATTCGGGCCATGTTTCGTGCCCTAGCCATAATTCGGCCTCGTCTCGTGCCCTTGGCATTGTCGGGTCTCATTTTCGGGCCCTAGACATCATCTGGCTTCGTTACGGGCCCTAGATATTATCTGGCCTACTTTCGGGCCTTGTTACGGGTCATTGACATCAAAGGGTCTCGTTTCGGGCCCTAGACGTTTTTGGGGCTTCTTTCGAGCCCTAGACATTTCGGGTCCCGTTTCTGGCCCTAGATATTATCGGGCCTTGTATCAGGCCACAGACATAATCCGGCCACGTTTCAGCCACTTGAAATTATTGGGTGTCGTTTCGGGCCCTAGGTATTATCGGACCTCGTTTCGGGCAATACACATAATCAAGCCTGGTATCGGGTCATAGACATTATTGGGCATCGATTCGGGCCCTAAAGTTCATTGGATTAATTTATCGGCCCTAAACATCAGAAATTATCAAACCTTGGTTCTGGCCCAAGATACCGTCAGGTCTCGTTACAGTGCCTGGAGGTAATCCAGAATCGTTGAGGCCAACAAACAATTTATTATCGGACGGCCCCTAAACCTCATCTAGTTGCGTAACGTTCCCTAAAAAGTATTTAGTGTAACGCCCTTGAAATTATCTAGTTGGGTAACGGGCCCTGGAAATTATCAAGTTGCGTAACAGGCCCTGAAAAATACCGAGTTTTGCAACGGGTCAAGATATGTAATTTCATTACAGTCGTGGTCTATAGCTAGGTGCCAACTACGTTTTCTCTCCAAAGCACATTTTAAGTGGAATAAAATAAATAGGTTTACGAAGAAATAACCCGTGAACAAAGGATAAAAGTAATTTAATATTTTTATTAAAAAAATTGTCGAGACGTTTCGAGCCGCGGCCCGTCATTCAGTCTGAATGACCTAAATATTAGGTAATTGTAAATATTTTACGCAGATGGCACTTCTAGCGGCGATTAGAAAAGCGTTTGGCAGTTTCTATTTAATCCAGAAATACTGTGATAATTTTGATGACTATTACTAAATACTACTATTTTACAAATATCTGATTTCGGAAATCATTATCGGTGTTTATTTTGGAAAATGTGTGGTTACAAATGAGTCCTAAAATGTTATTATTTCCGAATTTTTCTAGAGTACTATTGTTTCCTGTGATTGTTGGTAAAGTATTTTTTATTACCAAAGAATTCTTATGATTACCGGTGAATTCTGGATTTTTCTCAAAATATTTTTAAATTCCGCGTGATAGCCCATGATTTCGGAAATAAGTTAATCGATTTCAGTAACTACCCCCTTGGGCTTGGGCCCTTGTAGCTAAAAGTATAGGATATAGGTGCTGGCAAAGAACCGTGCCATAGCGGCCCCTTAACCCGTTTTTGGCGTGATTTCACTGGGCCTCTGAATTTGAGTTTTCACTTTGGACAGCCCTGTGTTACATTTATAACATTTTCATTAAATACCTAAAATACGCAGTGTTCCAAAAGCCCGTAGTATTTTTGGATGGCGATGTCCCGTATATTAATAAAGATCGGATCGAAAACCATCTAAAAATGCGCAAAATCAGAAATCTTGGACTGGATTTTTCTCCAAACGTTGCGAGCCAATTGCGTATCTATTTTCACTGTGGGTTGACAAGATGTCATATAATGTAATTACGGTGCCAAATCGTTGCGATTTCTGTTGGTTCGGAAACTATTGATGTTTATCTATGATAAAACATTTTCTTTCATAATGAAAAATGCTAGCTAAGATTTGGGCGGTTTTTGGGCTAGATAAATAAAATGTTTAAACAAATTTCGAAACTTAAATTTTCTCAAAATAGTATTGACTGGAAAATTGAAGCATTTCCAAGTCTTCGTTGCAATTTGTTAAATTACGAAACGAAGAACAAATCCGGAAAATATTCGGTTTTTAATCGCAAATGGAAGATGCGCAAGTTCCTACTTTCAACATTTCTAAGCCTAAAAATGGGTTTTTTACGTTTTTAATTTTTTTTTTCAATTTTGTGTCACGAAATTTTATTAGGAAACCTAAGATTCGGATTCAACACCTCAAAAAACATATAGAATTATCCGGGTATAAATACAATATGGGTGGACTATTACTAGACGGAAGGAAATATTAAGGGTATAGGTTTTTTCCTTTTATTGGTGGAGCCGCTACTTGTGTTATGAAATGTTCCTCACTTATACCAGTGATTTGCCACCAGGGAGTGACAGGGACGGAGTGGCGGCCTTATAGTCAGTTGAACATCTGAGCCTCACTGATCCCAAATCTATCTTTAACTAATATTTTTCGCGACCCCGTAGGATATAACCAACTCTCCCGTGGCCTTCCGCACTTGATTCCTAACCTAGTAAAATAGCCTTCTTCTTACCAGCTTTCGCCCGTCGAGAGTTTCGCGTAATGGAAACATGTTGGTACTGGCTTCTTTTGGGGCCCGTGGCTAGAGAATGAAGAAGGGGCCCCTTAAGGGTCGTCCGGGCTGTGCGGGGAGTATGGATTAAAAACTAAAATGGTTAATTATAGGGCAAAAAAAAACAAACGCTTTAGATTAAAAAAAACATACCAATTTAACATCTAAAAAAACCTCACTATCACATCACCTCACATCTCAAACCTATCACCTCACAATATCACCTATCACTTATTACCCCACCTCATTTCACCTCACTAACTCGCACGTATTACCTTTAACCTGATACTTATCACCTTAACTCACGTATCACATCACACTTCACCTAGCACCTAATATCACCTATTACCTCAAACCTATCACCTATCACCTTACCTCATATATCACTTCACCTTACCTATAACCTCACACCTATCACCTATCACCTATCAGATATCACTTCAACTATCACCTCACACCTATCACCTATAACCTCACACCTATCACTTATCATATACGTCACAACAATTACCTTACACCTATTAGATATCACTTCAACTATCACCTCACTCCTATCACTTCACCAGACGTAAATAGGATAAGTGGACTTTTCTATCTTTAGCTAGTGCAAGACGTCCATTGCTACCAGTAAAACCGGTTTCAAAATGAAAATTTAAAATAAGAAAGTAGTTCTATTTAGTTTGGCTCTATTTATCTTGCTATAAACATCCAATGAAACGTTATTTGCTATTGATAATCCCTGAATGAACAAATTTGAAAATTAGATGCCTCTCCGAAATCTAGAAGAGGGCCGCTTCTCATACTTACTTTTGCTATCACCTGTACCTCATCTATTACCTTTTACCAATCACCGTACCTATCAGCTATCAACTATCACCTCACATAACCTAAACAATACTTTAGTCGCAAGGAAGTAATTATCTTTCGGTGGCAAATAGTCGTAGCCGCGCGATCGAGACTATTTACCCCCAACTTTCGGTGGCAAATAGCAATGGCCGCGCGGTTGCGCTATTTACCCCCGATTTTCGGTGGTAAATAGATACAGGCTATTTACCACCGAAAATCGGGGGTAAATAGACAGGGCGTAAAAGGAGATATCAAAATAAATTACTAAACATTATTAGTACAAATCACGTATAAAATTTATATATTTATAAATGAGTATAAAATTAATTTGATTAAAGAAATTAAAATTAAAAATTACTCTTATAATGAAAAAATACAGATAACAATGTAATCGTTTAAATATATAATTGTTGACCATTTATTTATGTAACCCCAACAAATTAACACCGAAAATGAAAATTACATTCCCCGAACATCAATTCCAAGACTCGAACCCGTGTCCTGTCAATCATTGGACGAGTATCTTAACTAGTCTATTACACCATATGCTGCTTCTAAAAAATAACAACAACGAGTCTATCACCATCGACGAGAGTGACGCCGCGCGGTGGTCGTACGTACCATCGTAGCCATTTTACTTTTCTCTGCTAAGCGAATGCGATAGAACAGGATAAATTCGGTCGGTTTATTAGTTTAATTAGTAGTTTATTTAATAGTATAAATCTTTGTATTTTATGATAAATCCATCAAGAAAGAATTCACTAAAGGTAGGTATGAGGCTTTTTTATTAAACTGTAAATTATTTTATATTCTTATGGTAAGTAAATTTTCATGCTTTTTAATATGATTGGTTGGATTAATTACTAAAGCAAAACTTTATTATTACTTATGTATATTAAAAACGTTTTTATGGTTTGTTGATGGCGAAAAAGTCAGTTATGGTGGTGTAGTCTAGTGAGTGGTTATATTTTTGTTGCTTTTAAATTGAAATTAAGAGTTAATTTTAGTATTTAATACTTTTAATGGGAAAATAGTAGGTAGAAAATACCGATTGAAGAACAAAGGAGGGGCGCAAGAGGCGGAGGGAGGAGGAGGCGGTGGCGGAGGAGGAGGCGGAGAGCGGAGGGGGACGGGAGGAGAGGGATTTCTAAAACAGCGGACAGATAACTGAACTAAATATAGAGGGTGGCGCCACCACCTAACGTTAATTATAGGTAGATACAATGTAATGAAGGATGCACGTTTTACGGATCCAATTGTTTACGTTATTCCATACGAAGATAGAATTAATTATAATTTAAGGAATCAACTATATTTTAAGATGCAAATCAAATTAAAATATGGACCATTAATTACACGAATATTAGTTAAGCATATCCGGAAATTGAGAGTTCCGACTGAAGCTAGCTGTTTTGAATATTGATCCGTCGGAAACCCTAATTTCCTATGGAAGCCCTATGTTTCCACCCCTTGTTTCCGTAAGAAATACAAATCCTATCATTTCCATTGGATGCTAGTTGAAATCAGAAATTAGGTACCCTATAAAACGCTAGGACCCCGAGAGCGAAACATCATTCGAGTCCACCAGAACTACAAGACCTCTGCCACCAGAACCAACCAATATGTAAGTATATTCTCTAAAATATTTAGTGTCTTTTACGTTCGCATATATGCGAGATAATTACAAAGTATCTTTTACAGAATGGATACTGTTGTTGTTTTCCCCTTATCATCAGAAAAGGTCGTTGAAGTCACGCCGTTGTGCGAGATACGACTTGGCCTGAGGGACAGCGCTACGGGCATTACCTTATCGGAGCTTGAATTCAGTCAAATTTGCAACAAGAAGGATGAGATTTTATCTTTCTTGGATGATGACTCTGCTCAGACCTATTCTTGGTTCTTCGCTGGATCAGAGTCCAAACGCGTCGAGCTTCGTACTTATCAGAACCGAAAGATTTTGGACATTCGAGAGATATACCCCGAGACTGGAGTACACTTAGCAAGAGAGGTTTTGCAGTAGGACTTCATCTAAGTAAAACTCTTTTCAACGTTAGCGACGAGGTGAAGACTTACCTGAGTGAAGTAATCAGAGTTCGGAAACTTATAATGAAGAATATTCATGAACAACTGCGTGCCGGAATTAGTTACTGTTATGGTTGTGATATTGCCCACCCTTCCCAGCTACAACACGATTGTCTTAACGAGTGGGAGATGCTGGTTGAAACGAACAATTTGTTAGAAGTCGAGATATTAAACTACGAAGAGATCGGTAAAACATATTCATTCAAAACATTTTTAAATGATGTATTTTGTAAAAGAATGATTAATCAAATTGTATGTACTGCTAAAAGAGATTTGATGTAATAAATAGAACTTGATTTGTAAATATTTTGTCATTCTTAAAAATGGATTTCACCTTACAGCACCCTTTCAATGGGCTCATCGTTGGTGCGACGCAGTCCGGAAAATCTTTCTTCGTAGCTAACCTTATAAAAAATAAAAATATTTGTATTTCACCCCCACCAGAGAGAATAATATGGTGTTATACGGAATATCAACCCAAACTATTTAACACGGTATTAGACCATACACCTACGGTTGAATTTCACGAGGGAATACTTGACGTTAACATTTTGGATCCTAACGTAAAATTTCTTGTTATTCTCGATGATTTACTTTGCGAAATTTCTAATAACAAAGAAGTTACGAATTTATTCATCCGAGGTTCCCATCACAAGAATACGTCAGTTTTCATTTTAATGCAAAATTTATATTCCCCTGGAAAGGAAATTAGGACTTTAAACTTGAACTCACACTATTTGATAATATTTAAGTCTCCACGAGTCAGCTATTTTCCATTTGGCGCGTCAGATTTCACCTACTAACAGTAAATACGACATCGACCCACTTCATCAAGCGACGGTCAGAAATTTCGGATATTTATGGATTTATTTAAAGACAACCACATCATATCAGCATAGACTACGAACCGGACTACTACCCGGAGAAGAGGCTGCCGTTTTTATTCCTAAATAAATCATGTCTAAGAGAATACATGATCATCGGGACTTTTTGAAGTTCCTTACCAATTCTTGTCAAAGGAACGCTTCTATCAAATACGCTAATAATGACGCGATCAAGGCGATTGCGGAATGCTGTATAAATGTGTTACATGGGAAAGTGAAACTGACAGATGAACAGAAGAAGCGGTTGAAGAAGCATTGTAGCAATTTACGGAAGCTATCACGAGCCAATACCACAGCGAAACGAAGGAAGATTTTGGTACAAAAAGGTGGATTTCTACCTCTACTGTTAGCACCACTTCTTTCTATCGTGAGTAGCGCAGCTGGCGCGGCAATTAGTCACGCAATCTAGAATGGCTAGGAAAATGATATTAGTCCCAGAAGAAGTTTACAAGCGTTTGAACTCTCATCCAAAAATTGAACTTAACGGTAATCAGGATACAAAGACGGTTTTGAATAATCATAAACTAAATCAGTCACAGAAAGTAGAAATGTATATATTACAACGGAATATTAACAAAAGAACTAAGAAAAAATCTGTCGAACAACCAAAGAAGAAGAAAGATTGGTATTCGGAAATAGCACTAACGATTCCAGATTCGCACCTCAAACCGGCCATTGCTTTGTATAAGTGGATTGAAAATAACACGAAAATTGAATGGTCTTCCAGCGGCGAACTTTTGTATAGAGGACGCCCAATCGTCGGATCCAATATCATGGACATCTTACACGAGACTGTTAAAGGATATAGATTCAAACCGAAACACGATACTGTTGGCATAGACCACTTTTACGAATTACTTACTAAAGAAAATGTTCCCAAGACACTTGTAAAAAATAAATTTCCTTTTGATACCGAAACTGATACTCTTACCAACATATTAAACGAATCAACAGATGAATCCCCTTTTGACGTATTACCTTATAGTCCTCAATCTATGGATGGTGATGGATTACCTAATTGGATATCGTTGAAATAAATATAAACAATATTTCGTTTCTTTTTCTTTCACATACGAAATACATGTCACCATGGAAGGTTGCGTTGAATCTCCTCCCGCTGGTATCTTAGCATCGTTATCCGTGTCGTACTTTAAATCCCCGAAAGTCATTACAGCATTTTTACTTTTATTTATTATTATTGTTTTTGAACTCTTTGATTTTTTGTACTGGTATCACGAACGGAAAATGAACTGCACGAGCAATGGACAATCTTGAAAAAATATACTTTCATGTAAAGGATCCTGGAAGTTACGGTGGTGTACAAGGCCTTTATCGCGCAGCCGAAGCAAAGGGTCTGAAGGTTTCCATAAAAGACATTAAGGAATTTTTAAAAGGACAAGATACCTATACACTTCACAAACCGATTAGACAGCATTTTCGACGAAACAGAACGATAGTGTATGGAATAGACGAACAATGGCAACTCGACCTAGCAGACCTGCAAGACATCAAACGACACAATAAAGGTTTCCGATATCTTTTATGTTGTATTGATGTATTTAGTAAATACGCTTTTGCGGTAGCCACAAAAGACAAGAAAGGGTCAACGATAGTTGAGGCGTTAAAAGCGATTTTAGAATCGGGAAGAAAACCGAAGATTGTTCAAACTGATCACGGTAATGAGTTTCTTTGCAAAGAGGTTCAACGATAATTGAAACGTAGAGGAATCAAGTTTTTCGCAACGCATTCCGAAGTAAAATCGAGTGTCATCGAACGTTTCAATCGCACTTTGAAATCACGCATGTACCCTTATTTCACCAAAAACAATACGCATAAATATATCGACGTACTACCGGATTTATTGGATTCTTATAACAACAACTTCCATAGATCTATAAAATGTAAACCCGTTGAAGTAACAAGCGGAAATTCGAAACAGATATGGGATAATTTATATGGGAAAATTGATTTTTCACCTCCTGTCAAGTTTCATTTTGAAATAGGCGACTTAGTTCGAATCAGCAAAAATAAAAGAACTTTCGAAAAGGGATATAAAGCTAACTTCACCGAGGAATTATTCAAAGTAGTAGAGCGAATGCCGAGATACCCACCGGTATATAAACTTGAAGATTTGAACTCCGAGCTCATTTTGGGAGTTTTCTACAAAGAGGAAATACAGAAAATAGGGAAGGACCTCAACAACTGTATATTTAAAATAGATAAAGTTTTAAAGAGGAGGACAAAACCTGACGGAACTAAAGAATTTGTCGTGCGTTGGCGTGGTTACGGTCCCGATTTCAATTCTTGGGTCCAAGAAATCGTGACACAATGAGTTTCTATATTACGCTACCCTCGGATTCTTCCGTGCACTTTTTTAAAAATAACACTATAAGTAAGTTCAGAACTTATTTACCGGAACCGGTAAATCTCGATGGTGGTTACGAAGTTGGTCTTGCTGAAATCAGTTATCCGAGAACTTGGAATAACGTTGAAGAAGAGTGCGTAGTTAGAATTTGGAAAACAATTTCGGAAGAATCAAAAGGAAAACTAAAAAAACAAATGAAACAGGTTTTTACTCTGACTAACCACGTCAAAAGGGATCTCAGCGGAATAACGGATTTCGTAAATATCGTAATACCGCCAGGGTATTATGGAGTCGAAGATTTACTAGAAATTCTGTCGGTTGACGATTTCGGTTAAAATATAAGTTCTAGAGTCAAGTTTCATTATAACAAACCAAATCGCAGGGTTGTGGTTACATTAGAGGAGATGAACCAAATACATTTCCCCCACGAAATTGCCTCTATATTAGGGTTAACGATAAACCCTGGAGAAGATGTAACTGTTGACTCCTCCATGACTGCGCCTTTCAGCTGCGACATGGACGCGGGTTTACATTCCCTGTTCGTCTACTCGGATATCGTTCAAAACCGACACATCGAAAGGGCAAGGAGAACACTGGACTACTATCTACATTTCAAGGAAAAAGAACACCGAATTCTGCGAAAGCTATGGAAACCCCCCTGATTTATTTAAATTTAACGTTTTTGTAGAACGCAACAGTCTAACTGTTACGTATAATTCCTATCAATTGCAAAGGAATTTTAGTAAAACGTGCGGAGGCTATTGTGTATATTTCTCTGTTAATAGGTGTAGAGGTGTAAAAATGTTTAAAATATTACAAAGATTTTCTGAAGATAAAAATGTCAATGATCATATGATTACGGAATTCATGTATAAAAAGTACGCAATAAATATTTTGAAATAATTTATTTGTTTTCATTTCTCAATACGGAAATGTCCGTGGGACAACGTTGTTATTCCGTCAGACAAAATGTAACGTTTATCGTCACATGGATTAAGGCACATTTTGGTTTGACGTACCGTTGATAATTCGTGTTTTTTACTGACAATACGCTTCATTTCTTCGACGGTTACTTTACTGTTTAACAGACAATCGCGGTATTGTTCATGACGCACGCGCTTTTGGACTACACGCTTGCAGACCCCTTTGCAGGTTCGTTTCTCTCCATTGACCGACAAGATTGAGTACATTTTTGGACGTAATCCGCAGAATTCAATGACGGGAACACCGTCAAGCTCGTCCTTAAATTTACCCAATTTTTTCTTGTTCACGTCACTGAAGAGAGGGTGGTCGCTGGGATAGCCAGATAAGTCATATTTATCAGCGTGCGCAGAGAAATCCTCATACAAGTCCCCAGTCTCAATATGGTACGTTAAGCTGTCTGTAAAATTATACAAAAATATTAGTTTAAACGTAAAATGTGTGTGTGTGTGTTTTTTTTTTTTTTTAAATGTCTTACCAGTGTCCGTAAAAAGAAGTTTAGCTTTTTCTTTGTACTGTGTTTGAATCACATCGTAATGGAATTCGTACATTAGAAGCTTTGAGAGCTCTAATATCGAAAACCCTGTGTATATTGGTCTGTTTAACAATAGTTTTTTCTTCAACATGTGGATTCCAACAAGATCCTTATCGAAAACAGTAATCCTCTCAAAAGCGGGGGAACTAGCTTTCTTTACGGCCTTTTCAGGGGTTTGAACCAGGTGAAAGTCGATACGGAGACGCAGGTTCTCCATCGTTTTTCCTGAAAAAAAATAAAAAAATAAATAAATAAATAAATAAATAATAATAATAATTAAATAATTTTAATTTAATTTAAATTAAATTTAAATACTTACAGAAGACTGAGTTGTTCATTAATTTAAAGTAGTCCCGTTCAAAGCTATTCGTCGCCATTTTACGCTTTTCTGTATTAAAGTCAATATACGGTTTCAACCAAGGTCCTTGATCAAACCGTAAAATTCGGTGGACTTTGCTAATTTTAAGTCCTTTAGATACGTAAAATTTCAGGTTTCTGTAGTGTACTACGTATCTCTCTTTGTTGCGCAAATTGGGTACGAGTTTCGGTAAACTCTCCTTGATTGGGATTTTCAGTTTTTGTAACTGCCCTTTGGAGAACCCAGATAGGTCTTCAGGTTTAATGTGCATTTTCTCAGGTGCTAGAGGATAACAGTTATGCTCGTCGTGGAGTGACTGCGGATATTCCAAGTCAACTTCGAGAATAAATCCTTCCGATTCATCATCGGGGTGGCTCAGAATGATGTTTTCAACGAAATCTTGGCACGGTTTCATCCATCTGAAGTTTGACATCGGTAACGCATCGCACATTACCGTACCGTATAAGTTATTCATGTCTTGAATATAATTAAAAGTAATTACAATAAAATTAATTATAAAAAAAACAAATACCTAGGTAACAGATGTAGCTGTCAGGTTTTGAAGAATCATACGATTCCAGGTACTTATTATTTGCGCGTGCAAACCGATGACTTATCATGGAAACCCCTCCTCTGATTCCCTTTTCAATGAAAAGATGCATGTCAACATCTAGAAGTAACTCGAGTTTGACCTCGGTCATGCATAATGCGGCTTCCCACGCAAACCCGGGCCCTGTGAAAGCGTGAGCGCAGTCTAGTTTGTAATAGTTTAGACACATTGTCCTAAAATTCTCAAAGACATCGGCCAGTAAAAGCGTATCTGACGCAACATAGGTGTCGTGGTAGTTCCCTTTAATAAAACGAATTAGTTCCAGTATTTTTAAAATAAAATTTGTAAATATCTTACCAAGGTTTTGCATCTGGAATGTCTGCCAAACATTTTGAGCATGTTCGTAATCCACGTCTGAAATATCTTCCTCCGTTAAAACGTTGAAGAAGGCGCTCTTCGGCGGAAGTTGCGACTCCTTAAACTTCTCCTCGCTGTCGATGTAATCGTAGCAGTAAACACCTTTGCGGAGCAAAAGCTTTACTTTATTCGGTTGGAAAGCAGAGTTTAAACATGGAAACATTTGAGGTCCTCCTTTCGCTAGATTTGTCACGAGGGTTTCCAAAGACGCAGGCATGAAACGAACACTGTCAATAAATCACAGCCGTCCGAGAGAGAATGATATGTAGGTCTCTTCGTTAGATGGGATACATTTAATCTCCTCGTTTTTAATGACCCCAATTGTTTGCATTATCAAATGCGCGTCGTATCTACGGGTATTATATCTTAAGTAAAAAGGAAAATATTTAAATGAATTTTCTTTTACCTTGAGAGGTTATGAAAAATAACCGGAATGTATTTTGGTGGTTTTAACTTGAGGTTGCACGAGTTGTGACACGGACCCCTGTACGTTCCAGTATAGTGACAATGATCTCGGACTTTATAGGCTTTCGCGGAGAACGGTACCGAACAATCGTAACATTTTGTAGCGACGCGAAACGCCGTTTCCTCTGCGTCTGACAAATTCATTGGCTGGTTTTCTTTAAGTTTGTCCTTTATTTCTTGTTCCTCTATCTGGAGGTCACTAAGAAATTTCAATGCCGCTCCTTTTCCCCTGTAGGTTACAGGTTTCTTGGCAATACCTACATTAGAAAACATATTAAAAAACTACATAAAATATAGGATGAAGTTCAACACACCGGTTGGACCCACGACAACGTAGGAATATCTGCACGTGACGTGCAAAGCGAGTGTGGTAGTCGAGGATAGAGACGAATCAGGTTGACATGTAGAAACCTTATTCATTAAAGCTTCGAAGTCGGCGTATATCACGAAAGGACACTAAAATCGTAATTTTTTTTTATATATTTGGGTAAAATATATTCTTTTAAACAAATACCTTTTGGTGCCACCCGAACTTTTTGAACGATAATATAGGCTCGTCTAACGGCATTTCGATACATTGCGGGCTGTGGATGCTGCAATCTTTCACGTGATCGTCACGGTTTTTCTCCGCATTTTTACCCGAGAACCGATGGAGACAGTATCGGCAGTAAAACGTTGTATGTCCAATTTTAGTAAAACCGCAGAGAAGGCGGCTTAAACTGTTGATCAAACAGTAATGTTTTTCGCTGCCGTTTGTCACCAATAACAAGTCAATTTCGCGTTCTTTGGGTACTCTCTTCTCACTAACGTAACGCGGGAACACTTCTTTTTCGTAAGCGAATGCGTTTATCGACAAATTGTTCACCTCTTCAAACTTTTTAAGTTTGTAGGAGTTTAATTCGTACGGGAAAGTTATTCCCGATACATCAATTTCGCGTTCAAACTCTAGGTAATGACTCACACGCTGGGGATTATTTTTAACAGGATTCAAACCGGCTAATATCGACCATAAAAAACACTTATTATCCGTTGACTGGACGTTCACTAGAGCTTTTTTCTTTTCAAGACCACCTGGTAACAGGAAAAAATTGGCTCCACCAGCGAGCGGTAAGTACTGGATTATGTTGACCTGAAGATATAGGATACGATCTAAAATCCAACCGCTGCCTCTTTATACTAGAATCTATCTGACCGGGGATAACGTCAGCCATTAGAGAACTGTGGGTGTATCCTCTAAAATACGGTGTAGATTCGTCTTCGGTTTCGGAGTTAGCGAGTGTATCGCATTTGAATGGTCAAATACCATTTTATTCCGGCTTTCTGCTTGAGTTTATTCCGGAGGTAGTTTTCCAAGACTGCACGGTGCTGATTAATGAAAAGCGTCGGATCCGTAACACCATCAGGCGCTGCGATTCGGGCTGCGAAGATAGCATCTCCTAGCGCGTTTATTTCCAGGTTGATAAACTTCGGGAAGGTCTGCTTCAGGATGGTTTCCTGGCTCCGTATTATCCTCTTCCCGGGTGTCTGGTTGTGGTGGCGCTGGCGCTGGTTGTTGAGGATCGGTGGGTTCTAGAGTCTCCATATAATCGGATATCCCCTCGTCATCTTCGCTGAGAAGTTCGGAGACATCGCCACCTCGTGCAGCGTTGTCTGATTCTGGTATCGTGGATTCTAAGGTATCCATGTATTTAGATATTCCCTCGTCATCGTCGCTAAGCAGCTCGGGGACTTCGCTCGGGATATCTAGAGATTTACTTTTTTAAATCTTACGAAGAAATAAAATTTTTGTGAAATCTTACCTGCACGAGGTCTTTTTGGTTCATGGGGTATTGAAGACGTAGATCTTTTGCGACGTACAGTAAGGTCTAAAGGTGCGTCTTGTCCCGACTGTGTAGCAGTAGGTAAAATCTGTGGCGGGGCGACGGATTTCGATGGGTCTGCAACCGCGTGGGTGAACCCCGATGGGCCGGCAACCGCGCACACGAATCCCGATGGGCTGACAACCGCGTCCGGAGGCGTGAGCCTCGATGGCCCAGTAACCGTGGCGGGCGCGAACCCCGATAGCCCGGTAACTTCAGGCCGATTTTAAATAACGGGATGCGGACAAGATACAGAGGGGGCATGTGACCGTCTATGTCGGACTAAATTATCCTTCCGCGTAAAAGACTTGTCACATACCGAACATTTAAAAGAATTATTACAGTGCTTGGACTGGAAATGACGATGGAGGTCCCATTGGTTGGGGAAAGATGAAAAAAAAGGGTTCCACGAAAATTATCTCATGGAAAAGAGGGGTAGGGGGTCTAACTGGGGGGGGGGGGGGTGCCTCGAAACTCACAACTAGCTGAGGGCCCGCTCGTAGGGTGGGCTTCTCGGCTAGTTGTAAATAAGAGTGAGCTATATTGAGAATTTCTGCTAATTGGAAAACTTTGTCGCATGAAGAGACTCATTAACACACAACCGTGAGAGATTTGCCTACTGCTCAGATACATTAGTCAATTTTTCGACAGAATTCTGCAAAATCCATATGAAAGCGAAAGTTTGGGGCTTTCATAATGAATTTTCTTTATAGATTTTTAACTTCTTTGTCAGAAATGAACATAGAAGCGAATTCTAATGATTCAATTGCTCTCGAGTAAATGGATATATTTGCTACGAATGGGACGGAGATTTTTATGGTTTCTTTAAGTTAAGAGTGAGATCGGCCCAACTATTCGCGATACCAGTAGATTTTCCTCAGTATGAATTTGGTACTTTCAAAAGGAGGAATTGAAACGGACAAAATGACGAATATTCGTATAAAGAAAGGTCCTTTCGTAAGTCTTTTTCTGAAAAATATTTGAAATATTTAATTTAATTTTGCAATACAAATAAATAACACGTTTTCTGTTGGTTATATTTAATGAAGAAATTAAATTAAGCAAGTGAAAGAATGTCTATAGAACATCACTTATACCGATTTTATTAAAACTTGGGGATTACGTAGACTTTAGGGTATCATGAAAACCCTTAAAGGCCAATGATTCATTGGGCTTCCGTTTTGACGTTGCAAACGAAAGGTTTTCTGACAACTCAAAACCAAAAAAAAACCCTTTCTTAATTAAGTTAATTTACATGTAAAAATCTTCAAAACAATTTAAAATTTGCTTAATCTCACTAGGCGGGTATATTAATATGTATTTCACTCAATTTGGATAAAATTTGGGTAAATGAAACCAAATTGATTAAACTACAGTGATTTTCGGTCAATTTAGGTTTTAATAGGTAAATAATTAAAAACATGGATAAATTCGAATACAGTGGACAATGATTTAAAAAATGTGTAGAATGAATAAAATTGGGTAAGACAAGTGAAATTGGGTAAAACCGTCCAATTTCGATTAATTTAAAAAAAAATGGGTTAAGCCATCAAATATGGTTTAATTCAAATGATATTGGGTAAAGCCAACAAATTTGGGTTAAATTAAATTTGGGTAAAACAATCAAAAATGGTTTAAATTATACGTATCTCTCCAAAATTTTTAAAATTGGGTAAAACCATAAAAACTTGGGTGAATTCAAATGAAATTGGGTAAAAACCATCAAATTTGGGTTATTTCAAACGAAATTTGGGTAAATCCATCAAATTTGGATTAATAATTAAGTATCATCAGAAATTTGCTTGTTAAGTTTGTTAAGATAGTTTTATCCTCAACTATTTTTCTTCGTGTATTCGGAAACATCTCGAAAAACCACAGAAATCTATATTTCTATGCTGTCACGTATTACGAACCTTGGTCTTGATGGATGTTGATTCCGTTAACGTTGTGAAATGTTTAATGCAATTAGTGGAATTAGAATTTTCTTTATACAGTAAAAGTGCTACTTTTAATGATTATGAAAAACGTTTTGCAAAAGAGATTCTAGAGTGGTATTAATCAAATAGGTTTTGCGAGCAGCGGCGGCGCTAAGACTTTATTCAGGGTAGGCTATAGAAGGTTTTGGGGGCCCCCCATAAATAGGTCAGGGGCGAGCGATTGAAATTGCCATTTTATTTTCGTTAAAATTTTAACGATTAGAGTAGAATCACACCCCAGTTGAAATTAATTCAAACATAGATTCAAAAAAAAATTTATTTTAAAAGTTATAATTAGGCTAGAAAAGTTTAGAAAATATATAGGCACTATTTATTTTCCAGCTTAAATTGAAGCCTGCGATTGAGGGGGCCAGATAATATTTATAATTTTTGGGCCCCGTTTTCAAGAAATAGGGGCCCCTATTATAGGCTACCTAGGCTACAAAATATTTGGCATAGGCTATATCCTACTAAGCCTGAGTCTAGCGCCGCCACTGTTTGCGAGAGAAGGAAGAGATAGTTGGTAAGATTTCGTAGTTTTATTTTAAAACGTGTATTAGAAACACTAAAATTGGAAATATATCTGTTCACTTCATAAATAATAATAAACATAATGCTAATATTGGTTTCTTGATATAATTGGCTTTATGTAATATTAAATTTTATCTAATTAAATTTATTATAAAAAACTTGTAAGTACATGTAAATAAAATTAATTAATAAAATTATTTTATATATACATGTATATATATATATTATATATATATACTGCTATAGTTAAATAAATTATATTATTTATATTGTTATAAATAATAAATTATTTATAGTAAAAACAATTTAAATTAAATTTAATAAGAGTAAATTAAATTAATTATAGTAAAAATAATTTAAATTCAATTTAGTTAGATTAAACTAAATTAATTATAGTAAAAATAATTGAAATTAAAATAAATTTAATTTAATTAATTAGTGTAATAACTAATTTAAAAAATAAACATAAATTAATATAAATTTATATATCAATCTTTATCTATCTATATATTTATATATATATATATATATATATATATATATATATATATATATATATATATATATATATATATATATAGAGTAGATGCGGAACAATATAAGTACACAATCATCATTTGAGTTGTATATACTTGTTTTTTAAATTATCTTTTGAAAAGAGGTGGATGTTATGTTTATTTAAGTTATCCATAATACGAGTAAAAATTCAAAATTGCACTAATAGGTTTTGTTGAATAAAATAGATGATGATTCCTAGTTGAGATTCTTTTCAGTACCAGCCGATAAATACGATGGACGACTCCGAGTACTTTGATGGCAGTCGTTTTAGAGTGCTGTATATGGTTTGTATAAAGTAGTATCACTCGACCACTTCAGCTATATGTTCTTAAACATCAACCAGTCGTTTTGGATCTTTGTACAACCAATCTCTAACTAGTTAATGACCTTGGTGTTGAAATACCTTATGAAATTACAGATCGGTGCTGTATTGAGAGAAAAGAAAAAATAATGAAAAGTTTTTATTATCATCCAAATTGGAATCTTAAAACTTTACAATGGCTGCAAAGAACTTAAACATAAGAATAACAAGAAAATATGGGAGGGACGAGTCTCTTCTCGAGGAACCAAGTTCAAAAATTCACCTTTATCAACCGTGCACCTTTGAAAGGTTAAAAGAAGCAAGATTAGACTATAACGGCATACGTGACGTGCACATTCAACAGTGGCCAATACAAGCATCGAGAACCTTTTAAGACTCTAATTTCAATTTTATAGCTAGAGGACACTGGGTGATCAGTTTCAAGATCAGGCATAGCATCACTCGCCGAAAGGTCACAACTCAAAAATATAAGAGAAATTTAAGACAAGCGCAATTTGTGAACCTACCAAAGAATTTCCGGCTTTGATTATATCAATATCACCTAAATACGGCCCTCAGCACCGTACGTAATAAATACCGATCCAGCCCAGTTCTTTTAAGAGCTCACTACAGGCCGAATATAAACTCACAAAGGTGAGAAGTTAACTTTTCTGTACGCTAGATTGCCTTCGAACCTTGTTACGCACTTATATACTGCGCAATATCTAATTAGTATGGCCAGAAACGTTGTTGGAGATGTTTGTTTGTTTGCAGGAACGATCCTATAGAACAGAAAGGATTTTTGGTGGCGCCAAATGTAACGCGGACTTGAAGAGTATCAGGTAAATGATTGACTTCCCATGTTGAATATTTTCTTGACAATGTTGTCTTTAAGTCGATTAATCAAGACTTTTTTCTTATTTTGGACTCATGGTCAGGTCAAACAAACCAATTGATTTACGATAAAGGTTTTGGAGTTAATGGGAATTCGAAGTGTTAAAATAAGTTATAACTGAGAAAACCACCTTGATATGTCAGCCTCTGGATACTACGTTTCACCATCGATTGAAATATTTTGTCAAGGAAATAATTTCCACGGCTACTTTAGAATTTTCAACTGAAAATCGTTTGGATGAAATAACATCAAGAAACCACATCACACGTGTACAATATCTACCACACAACCAATTTTCCGCAACAATATTTAACGTGTGTCCTACCTAATTGCGCTAAGTATAGGTTTACAAAATGAGCACATTGTAGATATATTTTGGGCTTCGAGGACTTTTACTATGATTACCATATGCACTTTTAAAAGTATGCTTGTAACCTTTCCACTCAATATTATAATTTATTATTTTAAAAACAATGAATTGGTTTAAGCGTCGTTAAATTGTTTTAACTTTTCTTCGATATTATGGAAGGCTTCTGGAATTTTCTAGTGATTAGATTAACAATAGTTTAGTTATTAAAAGTACCAAGTTTTCATTTTAAAATTGTATTTAGAGTTCAAGTATAGATGAAATCTATTATTTAGGCATGGAAATATTTAAACTTGATTATAATATCTATTTTACAACAAACACTTATTTCTTTTTATAACGGCGCTTTTGCTCTAATTGACGGTTTTACCCAATTTTGGTTTGAATTAACCCAAATGTGATGGTTTTACGCATTTTAATCCATTTTTGATGGTTTTTACCCAATTTCATTTGAATTCACCCAAAATTTTATAGTTTTACCCAATTTTATTCATTTTGGATAGAGATACCCAATTTTATCCTTTGTTGATGGTTTTACTCAAATTTAATTTAATCCATATTTCATTAACCCAAATTTGTTGGCTTTACCCAATATCATTTGAATTAATCCATATTTGATGGTTTAACCCATTTTATTTTAAATTAATCGAAATTGGACGCTTTTAACCAAAATCTTAAAGATGGATAAATTAACTCAATTTCACTTGCCTTACCCAATTTTATTCACTCTACACATTTTTGAAAATAATTGTCCACTGTATTCGAATTTATCCATCTTTATATTTATTTACATATTAAAACCTAAATTGACCGAAAATCACTGTAGTTTAATCTATTTTGTTGCATTTACCCAAATTTTATCCAAATTGGGTGAAATACACATTAATATACCCGCCTAATGAAATTCAGTAAATTTATAAATTTTAATTGTTTTGAAGATTTTTAATAATTTGATATTAATTTGGAAAATGGTTTCAAATGTTGTTGAATGGTTATGGTAATGATAGAAACCTGTGTGTTATACGCCGCCTACAAACATGATGTCAAAAATATATATCTTCATTTATCTAGATTTTCATTACTTATCCTTGGTTTCTAATGTTTGACCTGGATTTCTAAAATTTTATCTATATTTCTAATATTTCATCTGGATTCCTTATATTTCACCTGAATTTCTTATATTTCACCTTTACTCCTAATACTTCACCAGGATTTCTAATATTTTATATTTCACCTGAATTTCTAATATTTTATATTTCACCTGAATTTCTAATATTTTATATTTCACCTGAATTTCTAATATTTTATATTTCACCTGAATTTCTTATATTTTATATTTCAACTGAATTTGTAATATTTTATATTTCACCTGTATTTCAAATATTTTCAATATTTCTCCTGGATTTCAAATATTTTCATTATTTATCCCGGATTACTATTATTTCACCTGGATTTCTAAGATTTTCAGTTTTTCTCTTGCATTTCTATTATTTCCCTGGATTCCTGATATTTTCAATATTTATCCTGGATTTCTATTATTTCTCCTAGATAATAATAATAATAATCAGCTAGGCTAATACCCAAGGCACCACCTTAGGCCTAAGTCATCTAGCGACTTTTGAAGCCTTTTTAATTCAGGTGGCCGGGTTACAATGCGTAGGAGGGTGGTGGCATATTTCTCCTGGATTTCTAATATTTTCTATATTTATCCTCGATTCCTAATAATTTCTATATTTCTCCTGGTTTTCTATTATTTCCCCTGGATTCCTGATATTTTCAATATTCATCCTGTAATTCTATTATTTCACCTGGATTTCTTATATTTTCATTATTTAACCTGGATTTCTTATATTTTCATTATTTCGCCTGGATTTCTAATATTTTCATTATTTATCCCGGATTTTTATTATTTCACGTGGATTTCTAATATTTTCAGTATTTACCTGGATTTTTTTTTATTTTCAATATTTCTCCTGGAATTCTATTATTTTCAATATTTATCCTGGATTTCTATTATTTTCAATATTTATCCTGGATTTCTATTATTTTCAGTATTTCTCCTGGATTTCTATTACTTCAATTGGATTTCTATTATTTCTCCTGGATTTCTATTACTTCAATTGGATTTCTATTACTTCAATTGGATTTATATTATTTCACCTGGATTTCTAATATTTTCAGTACTTTTCCTGGATTTCTATTATTTTCAATATTTCTCCTGGATTTCTATTATTTTCAATATTTCTCCTGGAATTCTAAAATTTTCATTATTTATCCCAGATATCTATTATTTCACCTTGATTTCTAATATTTTCTATATTTCTTCTGGATTTCTAATATTTTCTATATTTCTTCTGGATTTCTAATATTTTCTATATTTCTTCTGGATTTCTAATATTTTCTTTTTTTTTCCTGGATTTCTATTATTTTCAATATTTCTCCTGGATTTCTATTATTTTCAATATTTCTCCTGGATTTCTATTATTTTCAATATTTCTCCTGGATTTCTAATATTTTTTACATTTCTCCTGGATTTCTTATATTTTTTTCCTGGTTTCTAATAATTTCCACATTTATCCTGGATTGGTTATATTTTCAAAATTTGTCTTGAATTTCTAATATTTCACCTTTTTATAATATTACACCTGGATTTCTAATATTTCAAATATTTATCCAGGATTTGTTATATTTCCAATTTTTCTCCTGGATTTCTAACACTTTTCCAGGATTTCTTATATTTCCAATTTTTCTTCTGGATTTCTAACACTTTTCCAGGATTTCTTATATTTCCGTTAGTTCTTGTGAATTTATAGATATATATAAAGAATATAGATATAAAGAATTATTTCGATTTATCGCTAGGATCACGGTCACGTATCCGAAAGGTTTACCCCCATTTCGCCCAAAATAGTTCTCCCAATTCCAATTTCTCCCAATCCCATTTCTCCCAATCCTATTTGTCCCAATCTCATTTGTCCCAAAATAGTTATCCCAAATCCCATTTGTCCCAAAATAGTTAACCCAAATCCCATTTGTCCCAAAATTACACTTGGTATAAACATGAATCTAAGTTGACTTTACAGAATAATGTGACGGAATACCCTCGCGTACATCATCCTCTCGGTCGTTTCCATCTGCAGCAGTAATTATCTCTGAACGAACTTTATTATGAACCTACCATAAAAATATATATTACATGAAATAAGTCCAAGTAATTCTTTATATTACTACAATTAGGATATGCCTACTAACCTAATCTAACCTAACCTAACCTAACCTAACGCCAAGTCAATTCACATATTGCCGTCATAATGTTACGCTGTATTTTTTTCGACATATCGACTCGTACCGATGAGATCTAAAACCGCGCAATTACCATATATTTGGAAAATAATGATTGGGAGAAAGGGGAATCCATATTTTTGGGAATATTGATCCTTGGGAGAAATGGGAATCAATTTTTTTGGGAAACTTGATCGTTGGGAAAAATGGGAATACATATTTTTGGGTTAAATGAACTCCGGTTCGGAGAAATGGAATTGGGACAAATGGGACACCATGTTTTTAGGAGAACTGATAACTTTGGGAGAAGGTAAAATTGGAATAAATGGGAACATACCATCCGAAAAGGTCATAATACGGGGACAGGCAAAAAGGATTAAGAGTCGCGACTGGAATATCTTCCAAATGAATTCATTAAAAACATCGGATAGCACATTCGCTATTTAAACCAGGAATGGGCCGAGCTTCTAACAATGAAACACGATCCGATTCTTCGGTGACTACAAAATAGCCACGATAGATTATCATATTAGTTCCGAAGGGTGGACCACATTTTTGATCATCTTACCGGCGGCACTATTTTTACCCGTTTCGACATAGGAAATCTTGAAACTTCGTCCTCATCAGCGGAACCAAATTGAATTCCTTTGGTATATCGTCTTCACCCGTGATTTTTCAAAGGCTCATGGAAATACCGCTCCAGGGCCTTCCATGCAGGACGATATCATCTTCATAGGCACGTCATCTAAACCAGTTGGCTGGACTCAAGTTAAAATCTTACAAATCTTACAAATGTCAATTCCCAAATACATCGGCAGAATTCATTAGATAACGAGTCAACGTCGACGGTCTGCATGCGCAACAAGAAAAATTAACTGACATTTAGAAGCATACTGAAGGACATTGAAGAATGTGTTCATTCTTCGAACCGGTAAATTACTACGCAACGATGTAAGGACAACTCTACAATTTCTTGAACAAGTGACATGGTATAAAAAAACGCAAAGAAAAACGTTACATCCACTTACGTAAAAGGACACTTTTGAAAATGGTTATTAATCACTTTAATCCTTTTTCGGACATTTTAGTATTTATTATGTTCTAGTTCTACCTATTAAAAATGGTTTTGAAAGATGGTTTATATTTCCTTCAAGAGTATAAGAAATATGTAATGCCCAAATTTTGTGATCTCAAAGGCTCAATCAAGATCACGAAAGAGATTTGAATATCCAATGTATTGACGAATCGTTTACGTTTTCCACCTCAGCGGTGGCTGAGAATTCAAGGGCCCACATTTATGGATCCCAAGAACCCAAACAGGTTTAGAGATCCTGAGAGATTTCGAAACGTCAGTTAATTGTCGTGTCAGTGCCACCTTGTGTTACTTTTGGAACTGATGTTAATTACCCGTACTAACAAAAATCACGTTCATTTTTTTACTAAATATTTAGTATTTTCCAATGGTCTACAATGAATCGGGAGCTAACATTGGATCATATTTCGAAAACCTAACCGGGCCTATAGTGGATCTCTTCAAAGCAATGTCCATTCGTTTCAAGTGAGATAAAAAATTAAAATAAGTGCAAATATGCGTAACTTAATAGATCAAAATAAAAATACACATGTCGCGCTACAAGCTGCTTTCCACCAGATTAATTACGACTGCGCAATCTCGTTGCTTCATTGGATCTTATGTTGAACCGCATTTTTGGGCATTCCACGTGAAAAATCGATATTAAAATTTTCATGAATAGGAATTGTAAATAAGAAATTGTAGGGTTAAATATTTTTTTCCGGTTTCTGACAATTAAAAACTGCATAGTTTCTTACAATTTCATGAAACTCCTAGAGCACTTTTAATTTTAGTATTCAAGTATCCTCAGATATGTTTTTAACCGTTTCTACACGGAATTAACATGCACTGCAAATCTCACGAAATTCGCTACTTCATGGAATCATAACTGGTCGGTCAATTTCACACGCAATTACTACATCACATAAAAATTATATTTATTTATGTAATTCCAATTAAACAATCAAACCGCTTAAAAACCGACAAAACTAAATAAATAGTAGGATAATTAAAATAAAATTATTTCAACTTCCAAAATTATATGTGCAAATCCAAAAATTCAATTAAAAAAATCCAAAAAGCGTAATTTATTAAATAGAAAACTTAGATACTTGTGGAATCGATACTTTAAAACTGTTTATTTTCTCTACTATAAATACAGTTGTTCTAAAATTAAAATATCTAAATTCGTGCCCATGTAACTACATACTAAATTATTCCACGACAAATTGCCGAATTTGTTTCTTAGGACACCCTATCTTTTAAGATTTCAATGAAACTAAGTCCGAGGGTCCATTTGTGATAGGAAACTAATTTTCAAATTATATTTAATATAATTGGTAGAAATGATTCCAATAATTAAAAAATCAACTCAATTACGAAAGGTTGGAAGTTCATATTTTAATAAATAGAGACCCAATTTTACGCGAAAAAGCTCATTTTCAATTGTTCATTGTACGCATTGTAATTCAATTTTTCTTAATATTGATACTGAACTCTTTATATGTCTAATAGAGTTTGTGGTCTTTAACCTGTTAAAAAACTTCCCCATTTGTGTTTTAAAAGATTATCCCAAAATCTCAAAACCGTATTTCTAGTTTAACAGAGAAAAAATATTTTAAAAATCGTGCTATTTTCGTTATAAGCCGATACTTTACAGTGTGTTGTTTTGTAATTATGGTAAACATCCAAGACGTTTTCTTCGGAGCCACCACTTGCTTTAAAAACTTGTTGAGGTTAACGGTAATAGTTAGTGTAGGGAGCTGTTGGCTCGCGTGGCATGCAGAGCTTGCCACCACCCTCCTACGCATTGTAACCCGGCCACCTGAATTAAAGGCTTCAAAAGTCGCTTGATGACTTAGGCCTAAGGTTGTGCCTTGGGTATTAGCCTAGCTGATTAGTATTATTATTATTATTATTTTGGCGTGTCTCGATGTTTAAGAAATTATTTTAAAAATTTCATTCTTGAACCCTTGACCTTTGATCTTTTCGGTGTACACTGAATTTTTATCACTTGTGTTCGTAGTCTTTCGATATGTTTCATTGGGAACTGTTAAATCATTATGAAAAAAATATTAGGCACTACCTAAAATTAAAATAAGTGATGTTATTTTGGTGGAAAGAGTATTTACAAAATAGTTTTTTCTCTAGAATTTGAATTATCGGATTGGCTGCACAAGTGGAAAACTTGAAAAATGAATAAGTAAAATCGTTTTAATAGGAAAGGTCAAAAGATTAACGACAATTAACTCTACTACACCTGTATTAGGTGCAGTGTACCTTTTTAGGAAAACGTCGATGAAATGCGAACAGAAACCCCTTTTAATGAGCCTTGTTGCCTTAAAACCAGAATTATTTTTAAAAAATATATTTTTTTCCAGCATTTAGGAGTCGAGGAAATTTTTATAATTTTTTGCTCAATATTAATACCAAATAGCTGCAAAACGCTTAACAGTACAATAACAATAACTTGGACTATATTTCTATAAAATAAAAAAGGTATTGTGCACAAATAAAACAAGTTGGCAAGTCAAAATATACCTTGCCTCGGAAGAGTTTGTTCCTGGAGAAATATAGACAAAGACATATGCTGTCCTCAATCGTGTGATCAGTGTGCTAATCATTTCATAGAAATCTTATACCCTTTATACCATCTTTGGTTGGTGAAAAGAGAGGGACATTAATTTATTCTTATAGAGGCTTCGTGCGTAGTTTAAATTTTGATCATCAGTATCGCCGCCTGCCGACCGAGTTTTAACTTAAATATATGAAAGCTGTCTGCGCGTTCAAAATTATCTCCGCACGACAGCTGAAAGTTTCAACCGAAAAACATTGAAATTCAAAACGTGTCTGCTATTTCTGCACATATTTAGTTTACGGATATTGATTAAAAATGGCCGGCCGAGATTAGATCAGTCAAAGAAGTAAACAAGTTGGAAAGCCCAATTTTACCTCTTCTCGGAAGAGTTTGTTCATGTTGAAATAACAGGAGGGCTGACTCAGCCTTTGGGCTTTGTAAGTTTATTTTGAAAGGAGATGCTAGCGTCGCCTGGCACTCGTACTGTACTAATTAGCGAGGCAAATTTAAACTTATCTTGTTGTTCCTTCATGGCTTGTCTATGATATTATTTATTTTCAATTTGAAGTTAATGGCTCAGCTGTATTTGATTTTATTCAATCATCTTCGAAATAATTGGAAGCGAACACGAATCGTTACATTTCATTAAGAACCAAAATGTAAAACTCTATTAACTATTATAATATACGCGTCGGCTTAAGATGAATTTCTAATTTTCTACGGTGCTTAGTTTTTGTTGGTGGTACAGTGGTAGAACACTTACCTGCCAAGCAGAAAGGCGCGGGTTCAAACCCACCCGACGCTTTCGCAAATTGATATAAGGACGTAAATCGTGAACATTTGGTGGAAACCTTGCCATTTGCGTGCTAAGACGTTTAAAATAACCCTTTGGCTTTGGGTCGTTCTAAAAGTCAATAATTGGAAGTTGGAGAGTGGGAACCCCGTACCTACCCTTACGCTACACCCACACACGTCGCGATACAAACACTAATTTGAATTTAAGCGTTTCAAAAAGAATAATCCTTTTCCAAAATTCGAGAAACTGCAAACGCGGTTTTTATGACACTTTGCCAAGGTACCACGAACGCGTTTCCGCAGTGAACAACAGACACGCACAAACAGACCCGTTGATTGTAAAACTCCTTCTAGGGAATAGTTCCCTTTGAGAGGTAAGAACAAATTGACCAGATTGTCGTTGAATGACTTTATTTTCATGACTTACCTCCAAGTTGGACATTCACGAACAAGCGCAGATATTGGGTAAGAATATTTCTTATTCCACTTTAGAATCGTTGATGCTCTCTTCTTAAAGGGGCTCCAAAGTTCAGTGGCAAAAACCAGAAAATTGAGCATGCTTTTCATTCCCCCCAGCCCCTCACTCGGCCTTGGCAGAGGCGGGCAGAGTCAACCGTAAATTTCGCACTTTACTGACTTTACACACATTTTGCCACCGAACTTTGGAGCCCCTTTAAATGATAAGTTATAATAAATGAACTTTTGTTACTGTTACTTAACAACAATTTGGAAATCGGGTGAACACGAATTGAAATTGTGTTTCCTGGTCGCGATTAGGCTAGTCACGATCTTCGGTACTTAAAATGTTTCATCGTTTTTAATAAAAAAAATTTCGTCACATTAAACCATCGGAGCCCAGTTTCGAAATAGGGTGGTTTATTTAATAGCCACTTGAAATATTAATATCGTGGTCTATTGTGAAAGATTCCGCCTACAATTATTTCTTATTTTCGTGTTACTCAAAGTTGATCTTGCACTGTGTTTTAAACGCGTAGAACGAAATACGACAGATATTTACATTCACCTGATGAATAATTACACAATTTCAAGGATTTGCGATTATAGATATAACATTAATTAATCACTGTAGTTTCGGCAATAAATTCTGTAATTGCCATTCGATCTAATAATATATTAAATATTTATTTCTAATATTTTTGTATCAAAACAGGATTTTCACTTGTACCCTTATTCTCTGAGCCTGTACAAGGTACGAAAATATCAATACACTGCGGAATTATATTATTCTCGAGTTGTACTGATTACGCAAAGAAATGAATACGTTTTTAAATCACCAATTTCCAGCCTGTTTCAGATTCCAACATGGGTACGTATTCAAGTGGTTGTGACTGACTTCATTTGTTCCTGTCCCGATGGTTTGCACGAAAAAAGTCAAGGTCAATATTGGTATGCATGTTTGCCGAAAATGTGCAATCCTGACCTACAACATTTTAATCCAAAAATATAAATAATATTATAATAAAAAATACTACTTGAAACATGGCGATCTCTGAACTTGAGAATTCTTATCGCAATCTTCATAATCTCCGCACATAGCGTAAGAGTACCGTCTCAAGGTATGAGGTACCACAGTTATATTACGCTTGAAAAATGACGTTAAAATAAATGTTTTATTGGATCTCATTTGACGAGTTCTGTTCAGTTTGGTGGATAAAATCGTTACTAAACTAAAAAGTGTTTCACATCGTTTCCAAAAAACAAACTTATTTTTAATCGTACAATGACTGCACTTAAACATGAAAATAATAATAAAAATATTGTTCTAGATGATTTGTTCCGTAGCTACGTGTTTTTTGGTGTTATCACTATTTAGTGTCACATTTGACTATTTAAATTGGAGAAAACCCCGATCGAACGGTGTAATCAAAATCAGATATTTCTGGGCGTATTTCAAATCTTTAATGAACCAAAGTAAGTTCATTTTTTTAATTTTAATTAGCTTTAATTCCAAGTTTTATAGAACAGAAGATTTTATGATAAGACTATTTCTGAATGATTTCTGAATGAAGTTTTATTCTTTGTCAATATTGAAATAATTTTACAATTTCTTTGGGATTTAAAATTGTATGTCAAGGCTGTGAAATTTGGTCTTAACAGAATTGGTCCACGATGGAACGTCCATAGTTTGGGCATTTATTGCTGGAGTACCGCGATTTTAGTTTATTTAATCGTACTAAAATAATTCTGGTTTAAATTGAAATGAATTTTATCCTAGTTTTACTTTTAACGATCGCCACCGAATACAGACTGTGCTTTTTAGATGGTTTCTCCGAAGGGATTAGCTGCAACAAAATTGATTGCTCTCTAGGCAGAGTGTAGTTCCGCTCTAACACTGGGGTTTACAGAGTGTAGTTTCTCGATAACACTTGGGGTTACAGAGTGTAGTTTCTCTCTAACACTTGGGGTTACAGAGTGTAGTTTCTCTCTAACATTTGGGGTGAAATATAATGGGGAGAGCTTTATTTAAATTTACTCGCGAAGACTCTCGTACCTTATCCTATTTAATATTGTTTTTTTTAATGAAAACGACCAAGTTTTAAAATAATATAAACCATTTATTTTGTGGTTGACCATTTGGGTCCGTCCAAGAGAAGTGTTTCTTCAAATCTGGCCCTCAACGCCTTCGTTAACACCTAGGAAAACGTATTTTAAACAAGTTGCCGAAAGGCAAAATAGTTTAAGTCCAGCGCTAGTTATTTGTGGAATGTCAGTGCAATTTGTAGGCGGGAAAATGTTTGATGCAGTGTTGCCAATGTGCGGGAAATTTTCCTTTTTGCTGGAATTTTCGTCGTTAAATTATCGGGGAGGGGAAAAGGGAATTTTTCTCTAAATACTCATATTTTGCGGGAATTTTGAGGGGAATAGAGACGAGATAGAAAACGTGAAGGCACCATGCGATAGTCTCGTCATGCGCAGTAGATTCCGGTTTTTGTATCCCCTCAAGGTCAAATCTGAAAGTCCCTGCTCCGGCATTGCGGCTCTCAAAGCACAATTATATAGCTTAAGCCTACTTTTTATCGTCTTTTATTTAATAAGTTTAGTCACATATATGTAATTTTTTTAAATATTTTTATAATTTCATTAAAAAAGGTAAATATTTGGTCGCTCCCGAAATATTGTGCCTGTTTTCCGAGTAGTTTTCACGAGTGTAAGGGGGTTGTGGTTATTGAGGGAATTTTTGACCCAAAAAGGGAAATTTTTACGTTCTGAGAGGTAAATCTTACTTTCAAAACTTGGCAACACTGGACTAATCTAGGTTGAGGGATGAAAAAATTCTGATTTTCACTACCAAATAGCTACCTTTCATTTCTAGTATCATAATTATACAATATATCCTTTACGAGAGAAGTATTCATCTCTTTAAACTGCTAATGGTATTTACTCAAGTGAAACAGGTACCCGAGCAGGCTCACGCGTCGATTTTTCAAAAGAATTTTCGAATGAAAAATTAGTGGGCGGCAAAATACACCTTAACTATTACATCGATAAAATATGATTTATAAATTACGTAAATATTGCTACGCAATGTTATGATTTATATTGCCTTGGGCAAACAGACTATCATTAATAAAATTATAATTTGTAGAATAGTGTCATACCTATGTTTATTATGTTACTTATGATGATTCAACAATTATCAAACCCTACTCTTAAATGAAATCATGAACTCATAAGAATAGTTTTGATAGTATTCACAACATAAATTTCATATTTTAAACCTGAAAAACATTTTGCATATCACCTAGATTTCCATGTTAAATATACAACCTTAGATAGATGTAGATGTACATGAAAACTGTAAAAACTTGGAAATTTTTTTGGCTTTAGGCAATGAAAATTGAAACTCAATAAATAAAACATTAAATAACATTTCTGTAAAATACACATGCTGTATAAGGCATTATATTTACACGGTTATACAATGTAAAATGTACAAATACACATATGGCTGTTCAATGAGTAGGTACACTGCTGCCAAATGTTACTGCTGCAAAATATGTTATGTAAACTGCTACAAAATATGTTGCGTATGCTGAAAAACAATTTTAGTTACATACGTATGCAGTTGTATAATGTATCTCAATTTACTAAAATTAAGATTTCCATTAGATACCGTACATACGTACGCTGTTGTACAATGTATCTCAATACTAAATTTCAGATTTCCATTTGGTACCGTAAAAATGTACAGTTACATTTTACTACAGCATACGTTTGTATCTCAATACTTAATTTTAGATTTCCATTAGATACTGTACAAACTTAGTTACATACGTACGCTATTGTACCATGTATCTTAATACAAAATTTCAGATTCCCATTTGATACGTGTACAAACGTACAGTTACATACATATGCTGTTGTACAATGTATCACAATACTATATTTTAGATTTAGATTAGATGCATTTCATATACATACCTGGTAGGTCCAAACGGTCCAGTTCATTTAATACAAACTCATTAAGCACCACCATAGGCCTATGATTAGGTAAGCTTATGGCACCACCTACTACAATTAGATATTCTAATATTTTAAATTAGTTTTGAGGATTTGCAGATCTTACATAAATCCTGTAAAAAAATATTAATTTTATTAAAATTCTAACACTTCAAACCATCCAGTTCATTCAATAGTCATTAAGGACCACCTACTACAAATTAGATATTCTAATTTATATCAGATATTCTAATATTTACCAAATTAGTTGAGGTTTGCAGATCTAATATACCTGTAAAAAGAATTATTAATTATAATTATTTATTATAAATATTATTGAAATTAACGTACCACAGAACAAGGACAGAACTCGAATGTAGTTTTCGAGACGAGAGGAATGTCGAGACGAAAGGAATGTGCTAATTTCTTTCATAACCTCGTAGACATTCTCATATAGCTAACGGCCGCGTTGTACCTCTGACAATGGTTTCAGGTAATCCATTTTTCACCCCAAGCCGAATGGAATGTACCGGCTTCTCTTAATAACTTGGGAGATATTCAAGGCTAGCTAGAGCCACTTTGTAGCTTTGACAATGGTTTCAGGTAATACGTTTTTTCTCCGTTTTTACTATCAAAGCATAAGTCCGGCACCGCCAATAGATGGCGCGCGCTGGACTAAAAAAGCGCAAAGTGGGGCGGAAACGAGCCCCAATGTCCAGCTTGAGTCCCCGAGAGAGGAAATCGCCCCGGGCTTTCCGATAAAGCGCTGAAGGGCAAATTTTCCAACATACATTGAATATAATAACAAAAAAATATACACTGAGAAGTTTACAAAAATGGAGGGATTAACAGGGGATGGGTTTTATCCAGAGAAAGAAAAACCGTTGAAATGCTTTTAAAAAGGGTTGTTACAAAAGTTGGGAAATATTTCTTGGTTACATTATTTTTTTTTGCACTTTCTAAAACAGTTATTTTCGGAATTAAGTTAGTTATTAAATTTATAGTTATTTTAATATTTTTAGTTCACCTTTTAAAAAATAGGACAGCACTTTTTCCATTTTTAACACTTCCCCGGTAATACTGAAAGAATTACCAAGTTGAGTGAAGTGCTCTAATTAAGTTCGATGTTACACAAATGTTGAAACGCGTGCTTTATTAAATTACCATTTTTTGTTTTAATTACACACATTCTGTTTCTACCATCGCGACCTTTAGTTACTTCGCTTACCAGACCTATTTTCCACATATGTCGTCAGGGCCGAGCTTAGAGGTCTCGCGGCCCCGGGCGAAATGCATGGGTGTAACTGACTTGCGAGTGTAGCGGCCCTCCGGCATATACATCCCTATGGTAAAATTTTAGTGGCCTTGCTCGCCTCCCCTTATGCACGGCCCTGTATGTCGTGGTAATTTATATTCCTGAATTAAGACCACGTCACCAATTTTAAATTCTACATCGTTTTTTGCTAATTTTGAATAGTGTGCGGATCTTAATTATCTAATATAATCTTTTCGCCACCTTTTCCAGCCGTTATTTAGAACAGTTTCACGATATTTTAATCGCTTTGATAACTCGACACGTGTAGTCGGTACATATTCATTTTTAAATTTTAAAGGTGGCAAGGAATTTAGTCCTTTTTCCCGTTAGAAATTCAGCCGGAGAGAGTGGATTGGGTTCATTAAAATCATTATATATAGACATAAGTTATAGGCCTACTGTTAATTAAAGCTTCTATTTCTATGAGAGAAGTTTCTAAACCAGTATAACTTAATGTAGCTTGACCCAATATTTTTCGTAGCCCTGTTTTTATTGAGCGAACTAGTCGCTCCCACCACCCCCCGAACCAGGCTGCCCTTTCCACAATATACTTCCAAACAATACCCTGATTCCCAAAAAATTCCTTTATCTCTTTTTCTTTTAGTTTATTCCAGCTATTACTTAAATCACAGTCTGCCTTTTTAAAAGTTTTTGCATTGTCGGTATATATTACCGTTGGTAAACCCCATTGAGTTGGGAATATTAATCTAGAGATCCAATAAAATCTGCTCCCCGAGAAACAAGTTTTTGAAAATTACGAATGTGCCGTCTCCTCCAAAAATGACGAGAAAACGTTATCATATGACACGTGGCGCCATCCATTATTTTTGAAAAATAAAATATTTTTGCCGGAAAACACGTCTTAATTGAACGAACCATCGAGAGATAGACGGCGCCACGGGTAGAATGATAACGTTTTCTCGTCCTTTGGAAGCAGACGATGGTATTCTTATTTTTAAAAACATGTTTCGCGAAATACTGAAATGCGACGTTTCGATTGTACCTCTAGATTAATATTCCCAACTCAATGGTTAACCCCTTCGCCATGATAAATTCGTCCGTGGTTAGAGTCGGAACCAATTCCAGATGGAGAGGGCGAGTGACGGCGCATGTTTCCAAACAAATATAACATTTCTTTTGAGTACCGGTATTAGGACCCCTTGAGGGCCCATCGCGTAAGGCAGGAAGAAAAGCAGTAGTACGATAGTGGCAAGTAGTTGAATCCCACGTGGTAGTAGCAGTTATTCGTATCCGATTCCCGTCGCCATTGATGTATCGTGGGATGAAAGCATCAGCAAGCACATGATAGGATATTTACTGCGTGTCAATTGGTTTATATACATTGAGATAAAACATAACTGATTTACATGTGATAAAAAATACGTGATCGCTTGTCTTTTCTTATCTCGCCAACCGCGATATAACAATCTCAAAAACTATGAATGATAGCAAGTTTAAACCAATTTTATTTTTAATATTTTACTAATATCTTTCATACCTATGTATTGATTCACGTGTAGCATTTCCATATCCGCCGGAAACGCCAAATATCGTTTTTAACAAATTTTTTAATAATGATGTTACGCCCCTGAAACCTGCATTTTTGAATTCAAAAGGGTCGATTCGTATTTAGAAAGTGTCATCGTTATCCGGCTACGTCAAACGGCTGCTAAGATATAGCCTATCGAAAATTCGGATCTCATTCGGAAAATTCTAAAATGCCTAAATAATCAATATTATTAATCCGGCGTATAACCACAGCGTTCCAACAACTCGTTAAATCAATATATATATTTGCTTATTGTGTTACCCGCAATGAAACGACTTGTAGAGGTCGGGGATGATTAACTTTTATTCAATAGATAAAGCTCTCAAAATTATTCGTAAAACGTTTTGATCAAGTAATTTTTATTTCTGTATTATCCGATTAATTTTTATATAAATTTGTAAAATTAATCGAAAAAACGAGGTTTTTTTCGATAGAAAGCTAAAATTTTACGAGTAATACATATTTTTTAATCGTTTTCCGAACTATTAACCGAAAAATGTCTTTGTTTACATTCTTTTCCCAAAAAAAATTAATTTAATCATGGATAATGATCAACCGGGCTCCATTAAGTTAGCCCCCCCCCCAAGTAAGCAATTTTAAAATTAGTTAGTGCACCTTATTGCACCCATCATGCACCGTAGTGCAACACCAAAAATATTTTATGCACCATCGGGGAAAGGCGGGAAATTCAAAAATCAAAGGGGGGGCTAAGTTAACGAAAGCCCCCCATATTCGATTTTGATAATAATAAAGTACCTAATCTATTGCACCAAGAGTGCACTATCGTGCACCACCAAAATATTTTATTGCACCGTCAAGAAAGACGTGAAATTTAAAAACACATAAAATGACCGTAATATCTAATATTCGGCATTGATAAAAACCACAAGTCTAATCGAATGCACCAATGATGCACCAGCATGCACCAGCAAATTTTTTATTTCACCGTCAAAAAGGCGGGAAATTTAAAAAAAATCTTAAATTATTCATGTGGGGGCTAAGTTAACCACAGCCCCCCACTTTCAATTCCGATAATTAAAACATGACTAATCGAATGCACCAACGATGCACTACCATGCACCACAGAGATTTCTCATTGCACCATACCCTTTATGAGATATTATTGAATTTGCTCTTTCCAAGTTTTTAAAAAATGAAAATATTTGCTGGGGGGTTTAGGTTAACGACAGCCCCCCCCCCCCCACTTTAGATTTAGATAATTTAAACGTGCCTAATCGAATGCACCAACGATGTTCTACCCTGCACCGCAAAGATTTATCATTGCACCATAACCCTTTTGGAGATGCGTTGGAATTTGCTCTACAGGGTTTCTTATAGGAATACAACGTCCGGCTCCGCCGCGGTACGCCTATTGTCGCGGCGACTATGATATTTACCGAGCGGCCTTGCAAACAAAGGACTGGTCTAGTATCCGGCAGCTTCTCTCTCTCTCTCTATTCCAAGGTCAATTTGTTTTTGAGCCTTGTTTTTGAAGCGCGACAGGAAAGTGTCCCCCTAATAACTGTCCGACCCTCACGGCACTCGGAACTCCGTAAGGAACCATGGTGGACGTCAGATACTGAGTCTCTCACTAGGGCCATTCGTACAGCGTTCCGGGCATTTCGCTCTTCCCCTACTATAGCACTTCGCCATGAGTTTGCTACTCGCCGTAATACTCTAACCAACCATATTCGTGCCTCAAAATTCAAATACAAAGCTCGTCTCGTTGATGAGATTCCCAGCTATCCAAAAGCCTTATATGCTCACGTCTCTCGTTCCCTTAAACCAAAAAAGTCTCTTTTTCTAGTCGAAACTATCGAAGGTGATACACTTCGTGAGTTGAGGTGCTTAATGACTTCTTTAAATCCGTATTTACACCTGAACCCCACTTGGAAGCCGTCTACCTCGGAGACTTTGCTTCAGGGATTGCTCTAAATGAGTCTCTAAATCGCGTAGATTTTTCTCTATCCGACTTTGGTATCACCTATACCTCTATTCGCCGTTACCTTGGCCGTTTAGCTATTCACGAGTCTCCTGGCCCTGACAACCTTCATCCACGCCTATTACGTGAAGGCGCATGCATCATAGCCTCTCCCCTCATGGAAATATATCGCCAATCGCTCGAATCTGGTAGGCTACCCGCCATACTGAAACAGGCCAATGTAACAGCACTCCGTAAATCCCCCACTTCCTCCTCAGTTGACATCTTTCGGGGTATAAGTTTGCCGTGTATTCCTTGTAAACAGTTAGAGACGCACGTTAGAGATTCTCTTGTTTCTTTTTATCTTCTCGTGGTTTTTTTCTCCGGCCCAGCATGAGTTTCTTCGGCGACGTTCGTGTTTTACGAATCTTTTAGCCACGTTAGATCTAGTCACTAAATCCTTAGAGCATGGTAAATCTATAGACCTGATATATCACGATCTGCGTAAAGCCTTCGATACCGTTCCTCATTCCCTCCTTATCCGTAAATTAGAATTACTCGAAGTCCCCCCCTTTGCTAATTTTCTTAACGAGAGGGTTCAACACGTGACACTAGGGGATGTCGTTTCCTCCTGGTGTCCCGTTAATAGTGGTGTTCCTCAGGGTTCGGTGTTAGGACCTACATTTTTCGTCATATATATCAATGATCTCCCGTTAGCTATTCGGGAACCTTTTATTTGGCTGTTTGCTGATGACTCCAAACTTGGGCGCGAAATCAAAGTATCCCACGATTGTCTATTGTTGCAAAGTGACTTAAACGCTTTGGACTCCTGGGCCTCAACAAATGGGATGAGTTTTAACACTGATAAATCCACGGTCCCCCATTTTGGTCCTAACAATCCCCTTTTCCAGTACTGGTTGGGTGGTCGGGTCATCAAGGCCAGCGAAATTGTTCGTGACATTGGCGTCATGTTGGATGGAAAAATGTTGGGCAACACTCACAATTGGGTGGCTTCTGCCCGCAGCCTACGTGCCCTGTATGTTTTAAAACGTTCGTTTTCCCATTTCTCTATCAAGTCCTTTAAGGTGTTATAACAATCTTATGTCCGTCCGCATCTCGATTATTGTTCGAGTATTTGGTCCCCTCACCTTGTAGAGAATATTGAGACGCTTAAGAGAGTGCAATGTAAGGCCCCCAAGATGGTCTCTGGCCTTCGTTCTTTGTCTTACCCTGAACGTCTTGAGTGCCTTGGTCTTTTGTCCCATTCGAATAGGCGTCTGCGAACTGATTTGGTTGAGGCCTTCAAACTGATTTATGAGTTGTATGATGTCCCGGCTACCTCCTTCTTTACCATTCACTGGACGGGCAGGAAAGCTCCTACGATATGCAAGGAGCGTAATGTTTGTACCTCGTGCCGTGTTTTCTTCACACAGCGAGTAGTAAACTCGTGGAATGCTATCCCTTCCCTAATTAAGATTAAATCCTCTAGTTCTGCCTTTAACCAAATTATATCTTACTTTTCTTAACTGTACCTTATGCCATGTCCATCGCCATTCCTTTGTCATTGCTGTTTTTTCATTCTTATTTTTGTGTAACTTTTATGGTATTTGTCTCTATTCCCTACTAAAGCAGGGCGCAATAAGTGTAAACTTTCTTTTCCTGTTCACTGAGAGAAAAAACTGTAGTTGCTGCAGGACATTTTTACATGGAGATACAGCACAACACGTTTACAGAATAGTTCAGTTAATATTACCGCGTTTTTGTAGTTTTCAAAGGGAAAATGTACAGGAATAACGTTTATTCAATAAAAACAGGTATTTACCGTAACAAGTACCGGAGAGGTTTTTAAAACCATTATCATACTTTCAATCTGTAAATATTACAGGTAAAATGTCTGTAAACTCTTCAGTTCACAATGGAAAATTTACATAAACATAGTGCATTCGCTAAGTAAGTTAGCTTATGTTAAAAGTACAGTTCGATGCCGTAAAAAGGTTTTACATTATTTAAAACTGTATGTTTTACATATATGCTAAGCGCAAAATATTCGTGTTTGAAGGGATACATTGTATGATCATTTATATTTTCGCAAACGTTATTTTTTATGACAGTATGTTTTTCGAATTAATATATAATTCATTGCGTAAGTCTCCGCGAATTTTTACAAGATTTTGTATGGGATCGTAACGCTTACAAAATAATAATAAATTATTGAATCAGAGCGGAACGTTTATTATTATAAAAGATCACTAAAGGTTGTATTTTTTTAACTTGAGATCTAAACGCGATTTCACTCTTACTTATCGTCATCAAAATATATAGACTGGAATTTATTTTGTCAACGAAAAGGGAAGGAATTAAGGAACAGATTTCTGAGATTTCCTGATGTTCTGAAAATTACACTTTAGTAATCTTTTTACGACCGACTATCATTAACCGAAATCGATCTGCGTCATACTTATGTTTATTATGTTACTTTGATAACAGTAGTATGACACTTGTAGGCCTTTGTAGGGTTTTAGCTTTTTTATCCATTTTTTTTTATTTTTTTAACCTTTTCGCGTTTTTAATGTTCGGGGGAAAATTGGGGGGTGTAAGGGGATACTCCTAAGCCAATCCTAAACATGACATTATTGCCATTTTAAATTCACATCATTAGCGCCTCTGAATTTCAATCGCGGGCTTTGATTTCTTCCGCATGCATTCTGGAAGTTCACTTGCCCTAAATAAGGCTTCCCTTTGCATATACACTTACAACCGAACAGCTCCTTTTTCCATTTTACAGAGTCGAGCGAACATAACTTAAAGGTAAATATTTTACTTTTCCGTATTAGTATATTTTAGAGGATAATTCAATATTTAAAATGAAAAACCTTTATTTTGCGGATAGCTACTAGTCCACTAGAGTGTCTGTAACGTCTATAATCTGTAACTGGACTGAAGTACGTTCCAAGTCAAAAAGTAATTAGGGTAAGTTGTATGACCATAAGCTATTTACTACCTTGAAAAATTTAATTTATTTTAATTAGATTTTTAAGCGAAATATAATTTTGATTTAAGTTGTATTTCATTCTGTTTAAAATTGTATAAAATCACCTTGATTGTGTTTGTCGTTTTTAGGGTTGTAGATAAATTTGGATAATTTGGAACAATATGCCCGCAACCGAGCCCGCAACCCTCTTTCTTTCCTCGTCGCTGATTGGATGACAGTATTCCACGGATATCATACAATTTTTACATCGATTTTTTTAATATATTGTTTTTTTTAAGGTTCGTAGCCGTTATGACTCCGGAAAACCCCAAGGATTTAGTTAATACCAAAGTTATTGGATTGATTAATAAAGTGTCCGCTTTTGAGTGGACCCTAAAATTACTGGAATTAAACTTATTTTTTGTGAATTTCATTCAAGTTGTTAAGTAATTGCAACGGTAGTTTCTGAAATAAAATATGAAAACATTACCATAAATGAAAGGAAATCTATATTTTTTAATTAGTGAAGTTCATGTAAAACATAAAACTCCGAACTGTATATTTTACTTATTCTTCTATACAATAAACATTATTTACTATAAAATGTACTGTACTTCGAGCTGTTTATTTTCATATTATTTACGATAATAAACACAACTACAGTACAGTAC
Source organism: Leiobunum rupestre (assembly GCF_980474605.1). NCBI lineage: Eukaryota > Metazoa > Arthropoda > Arachnida > Opiliones > Sclerosomatidae > Leiobunum > Leiobunum rupestre. The sequence goes on from NC_143392.1 coordinate 31,637,799, forward strand.
TCCCAATGTATATTTTACATTCATAAAATAACAAAACTACCCGTAAAATCTACAGTTCTCCAAACTGTATATTGTACACATTCTTCGATACAATAAACATAACTTACTGTAAAATTTACAGTCATTTGAGCTGTATATTTAACATAATCATCACTAAAATAAAGATAACCTACTGTACAATCTACAGTTCTTATAACTCTATATTTTAGATATACTTAATGAGAATAAACTTAACTTACTGTACAATCTACAATATTACCAATTGTATATATTACACAATCTTCAATATAATACACATAATTTACTATAAAATATACAGTAAATTGAGCTGTATATTTTACATATTCTTCACGACAATAAACCTAACTTACTGTACAATCAACACTACTCTTAACTGTATATTTAACATATTCTTCAATATAATAAATATAACTACCCGTAAAATCCACAATACTGCAGACTGTATATTTCACATACTCTTCAATACAATAAACATAACTTACGCTCAAATATACTGGGGGCTGACCTGTAGTTTACACATTTTAACTCGAAACTTTTCTAGAGTTTATGTAAAATGTACAGAGTTACGTACAGTAATTTTTTTTATTTTAATGTGAAAATAATATCATCTACCGTAAACTTTTTACTGTAATATTTACATATTTTTCGACGTACATAGATTTCACGAAAGGCCAGGTACAATCTACGTAAAGACATGGACACTCTTGGGTCCGTGATTTTCCTGTAAAATCGACCGAATATTTTTCTCTCAGTGTTCAATAAACTTTATTATTATTATAGCTGACCCTTTTAACGCCGTATACTTCTATAAATATCCGTGAATTACTGTAAAGAGCGCCACGAACCTTTTAAAATCACGTATACCGCCAGAGCCGCGCACAGTTTTTCGGGGCCCAGGGAAAATTTTTCAGTAGCGGGCCCTTTCAGTTTGCCTCCCCCCCAGAGACCTTAAAACATTTGGAAAATTTGGCATTAATACATTATATCATTATTTAATTATTTAATCTAATGAAATGCTCCGGAAAAGAATAACATTATTTACCTGGATAGCTTTTTACGCAAACTCCCGGATTACAATTAATTCTAATTTCGCATCACACTTACAAGTTAGTTCGCTGTTCAAAATATAATATAAATTATAAAATATAAATTTATAAATAAAAATTTGTCGGTAGTCAAGATTTTTAATGAAAATTGTCAATATACTTATTGCACATGACCTTTTTTGTGTCGGTTAAAATAAACCGATACAAAATGCTTGTGAAATTTAAATATATCTCTCCATAACCCCGATACCCCAAAACTATTTCCATATGTGACAAAAACAGACGCGATAAACATCAATTGGCCCATAAGGCTCTAATTAAAATTTAAGGCAGAAATAATCCGCAAAATAAATATACACATTTGCAGTAAAAATAACCACTGTACACAGAAGCTTTTCACCAATCCCACTAAAAATTGCGTCATGCCAATGCAACCACTATGCCCCACAGTTGAATTATTATGCACCTTAGTAGTTTAAATTTAGGCTTTCCTTTTTGAACTTTTAGCGGGGAGAAATTTACGACTCCCCGCCCTCAATTTTCACCAATCGCGATAAAAATGGTACCATTCAACTGCACTCATTTCGCACCACAGTCGATTTATTATGCATCATAATAGTTAGCGGAAAAAATTTATTTTCAAATTTGGGGTCTCATTTTTCAATTTTTCACGGGGACAGAGTTCAGTCACCCCCACTTACAACAATCACACTAAACGTAGTGCAATTCAAATGTACCCATCACGCACCATTACGCACCACAGTCAATTTATTATGATCCATGTGCACCATAATGCACTCTTCATGCACCAACTTGCACCACCAAAATTTCTATTGCACCATCAAGGGGGGACGGAAATTGAAAAGCAAAAAGGTGTGCTTAGTTAACATTAAGTTAGCACCCCCACTCCCAAAATGAAAAATTGATACTTGACACATAATGCACCCGTCATGCACCATCGTACACCATAGATTTTTCATTGCACCATGCTCCTTCAAAAGATATAGGACCTCGCCATAACCATATGGGGGGTGCTAAGTTAACGGTAGCAACCCCACTCTTGATATCGATACTTTTAACGTGCCTAATAGATTGCACCCGCTATGCACTATCGTGCACCACAGATATCTTTTATTGCAATGTGTTAAATTTTAAATAAAAATTGTTTCTGTAAAATCTAAATAATTAACTATATCCCGAGGGGGTGCTAAGTTAACGGTAGCCCCCACACTCTTGATATCGATACTTTAAACGTGCCTAATCGAATGCACCAACGATGCACTACCATGCACCACAGATATTTCTCATTGCACCATACCCCTTTAGGAGATATAATTGAATTTGCTCTTTCCAAGCTTTTAATAAAATGGAAATATTTGCTGTTAACGACAGCCCCCCACTTTCGATTTAAATAATTAAAACGTGGCTAAAAGAATGCACCAATGATGCACTACCATGCACCACAGATATATTTCATTGCACCGCATTCGTTAAGGAAATATAAAGGGTATTAGTTAAAATAATAACGAAATGTTTTTTTGGGGGGGGGGGCTAGTTTAACGTCAGCCCCCTCGTATTCGAATTTGATAATTTCAACGCGCCTAATCGATTGCACCCTCAATGTAGTACTATGCACCGCAGTTAGTTTCCATTGCACCGCACTCCTTTAGGAGATATGGCGTATATTCAGTATCAAGCGTTCGGGGGCTCAATACAAAAATATTAACGTTAGGGCTAGGTTAAGGACAACCCCAACTAATGATCTTATTTTTTAAAATGACTTCTCAACTGTAAGATAGTCAACATTTTTAGCAGCTTATAAAACATGCGTTCGGTTTTGTAAAGTCTTTGAGATATCCCCAATGATAAAAATCGCATGGGTTCAAATCGGGAGATCGTGCTGGCCATGGAATGGCTCCTCCTCGTCCTACCAACCTGAATTTTTCTTGGTGCGATGCAACAACAGCTCCCTTAGGGTTGCTTTAACTCACTGTATCAACTTCTGCCAGTGGTTTGTGGACAGTGCACAGGATGATCCGCAATTCCCTAGTATCATCCTAGCACGCGATGTGGCCAATTTCTTCCGAGATTGTATTCTCAATTTGCACAAAAATCACCAGTATAGCCAAAACAACCCTCACAGAGCTGTTGTTGCATCGCACCAAGAGAAATTCTGTCTCAACATCTGGTATGGCATTTTTTGAGACAATTTAGTGGAACCCTACCGCCGAGGATAAATGAATTTCTTCAACGAGCCTTACCAGAGCTACTGGATGACGTAGAGCTAGCGACTAGACAGCGAATGTGGTTCTTGCACGATGGAGCTCCACCGGCCTCCCGATTTGAACCCATGAAATTTTTATCTTTGCAAACGTTTGTCAATCATTTTTACGGCGTTGTCGTTTGTGTATTAGAGCCCAAGGTGGGCATTTAGAATAGAGGTTGTAAAAATTATTTTTTTATTTTTTTAAAAATTATAACAATTTCATCATGTGTCCTTGGGTTCAGCTGATTTTATCATTAACGTGAAAGATTTATTAAATTTAAGCTGAAAAAATTAACAAATTATTAATTTCAAAAACCGGCGGTGCATACTCCTGAACGATCTCTTAATGATCTTTTGATATTTGACAATCTGTTTATCACTTTATCGCTAAAAAACCACCGATAAATTTATGAAAACAATTGGGGTCAAGGAAAAATAAAGATTTCACATTAGCGTTGAGTGTTTTTCAGACCCATTTTTGAGAGCTCTGAAACGGGGCTTTTTAGGACCATAGTTCATTTGACATTTTAAACTCGTAGGGACCGATATAATCAATTATTCGGTACTCTTATCCGTAACACACTGTAAATCTAGAATACGCAACTTTATTATTGGACCTATACTTTACTTTGACTTCAGATTAAGCCACTTGATGTCGTGCAGGACTAAGAAGCTAAGCTTGATCTTAATTTTTCTATAACACAGTTTCAGCAGCTAATAAGACCGGTGGTCAGAATTTATATACCGGTACTAATAAGACAACCGTAATCCGTATCATCTACGATTTTCCTGTTCCAACGTTAGGAAAACCCGTAGACGTTCGCGTTTACGCATGTTTTATAAGCTGCTAAGAATGTTGACTATCTTACAGTTGAGAAGTCATTTTTGAAATAAGATCATTAGTTGGGGCTGTCGTTAACCTAGCCCCAACGTTTATATTTTTGTATTGAGCGCCCCGAACGCTTGATACTGAATATACGCCATATCTCCAAAAGGAGTGCGATGCAATGAAAACTAACTGCGGTGCATAGTACTACATTGAGGGTACAATCGATTAGGCGCGTTGAAATTATCAAATTCGAATACGAGGGGGCTGTCGTTAAACTAGCCCCCCCCAAAAAAACATTTCGTTATTATTTTAACTAATACCCTTTATTTTTCCTTAATGAGTGCGGTGCGATGAAATACCTCTGTAATGCATGGTAGTGCATCATTGGTGCATTCTTTAGTCACGTTTTAATTATCGAAATCGAAAGTGGGAGGGGGGGGGGCTGTCGTTAACAGCAAATATTTTCATTTTTTTTAAAAGCTTGGAAAGAGCAAATTCAATTATATCTCATAAAGGGGTATGGTGCAATGCGTTATCTCTGCGGTGCACGGTAGTTCATCGTTGGTGCAATCGATTAGGCACGTTTTTTTTTATCGAAATCGAAAGTGGGGGGCTGTCGTTAAATTATTCGTGTGTAAATTTCCCGCCTTTTTTGACGGTGCAATAAAAAATTTGCTGCTGCATGCTGGTGCATCAGTGGTGCATTCGATTAGACTTGTGGTTTTTATCAATACCGAATATTAGATATTACGGTCATTTTATGTTTTTTTTTTCAATTTCACACCTTTCTTGACGGTGCAATAAAATATTTTGGTGGTGCACGATAGTGCACTCTTGGTGCAATAGATTAGGTACTTTATTGTTATCAAAATCGAATATGATGGGGGGGCTGTCGTTAACTTAGCCCCCACTTTGTTTTTTGAATTTCCCGCCTTTCCCCGATGGTGCATAAAATATTTTTGGTGCTGCACTACCGTGCATGATGGGTGCAATAAGGTGCACTAACTAATTTTAAAATTGCTTACATGGGGGGGGCTAACTTAATGGAGCCGATTAACCGTTACCGACCTCAAGGTACCAAAGGTGGGCATTTCGTGAAATTTTGGTTTTCGTTTCATTCACTGGCTCGAACAATCTGACCTTAAATACCCTATAATGAGAAGACCATCTGTGAGGCAAATCATCTACAAAATACCTGGTATTAGTACAAAGCCCTTGGTTATTACCATCTCATTTATAAAAGTGATCATATATTTGAATACTATTCACTGGAGAATCGGTTTTTGTATGGATCCTAAATCGAGATCAAGGGGCTGAACTGGTGGTTTTAAATATTTCAATACAAAACCTAGGTATCTTTCATTCACGACAGTATTTTATAGGTGAAAACTAATTTATTTTGATATTTTAACGAAATATCATCGTACGAATAAGCTATTGGCGAGTTTGAACAGCGGATATCGGAGATAACATTAGCAAATTATTTCTGGTCAATATTTTTAATCATTTCTTTTGCTAACGTGCCATTTCGTAGCTTGAAAAAATATCGTTTTTTAACTATAATCGGTTCGTTAAGGATCTTTTTACTGAACACAGGTATTTTTTCCAGGTGTTGAATAATCTTTTATCGAAACTGAACACCAGTCATAAAAAAATGTATCGCTCGTCGTCATTCAGGTTTTATCGAGAACAACGTCCAGCGCCGGTATTAATTAGAAATCGAAATCGACACTACGAATATTTTTCATTAAATTGTTTGTTCTAATAGTTCCAAGCGAGATCGACCTTGAAATACATTCAAGGTTGTTCAAGATATTTATCATAACCCTACACAAATCCACAAACACTAAACAAGAAAATAATCCAACAACGGTTTGGGGACGTCATTTCTGTGATGGTCTAGTTAAAACGTTTTCGTTTCTGGAATACTAGACTCGACACAGAAAGCTATCGAATTTGACTTATAGAATCAGAATCGCAACTAAATTAAAACGTTGGTAACTATTAGTTCGGTTGAGTTATAGTTGACAAGGGGAAAGTAAATAACGATAGGCATCATATCCGAAATATTGGATGTCAATTGAGTCGTTGACCCTTAAATCAATTACTTGGACAATGAAACCCATACACTTAATTATTCAATTTGATTGGAAATTTCCAAACATACCCGAAAATATTTTCTTTCCTTATTATTAGTTTTTTAATTATTGAATAATTCTTCCTCCCATTTTACTTCCCTCTGGTCGCATATATGTTTTTATTTTTTTAAACAAACTGATAACATTTACGAGGAGCGTATAGCTGAAATAAAATAGTAAAATAATAGGCCCGATATTTGTTTCTAAACTAGAAACTTACTGTCTGGACCAGTTTTTTAATATTATGGTTCGCCCAAACCAAAAATATTATAATAAAACTATGTATCCTAGATAAAGATATTATTTTCAAGATAAGAGCTACATTAGAATAGATTTCTATAGAATATTTGCTAGGTTTCATATCTGGAGATATTAATGTTTTAAATTTAAGCTCGTAGTTTCGGAAGTAAATATTATTTTCTCCCATTATTGGATTTTCCCTGTTCAGATACAGGTTTCAAAATGTGAATGAGCAGAAAGTGCCCACCTTTGCAAGGTACTTGCCACAATAGGGTAGAAATATTGAGAAAACTAAATTATTCCAAATAAATTTGTTCTTCTGAAATGTGTTTTACACTTTTTTCCAACTACATTGTTCTAAATGGAAACGAGAGTTAATCGGTTGAAAACTAAAAAATAAATTTAATTATACATCCTATTTTAGCAAAGTATAATATACGTTAGTATTTTTATTAAATTGTATTATTTTTAGCATTTACATTTTGTACATTTACATGTTTCACAATTCGTATATTAATATTCACATTTTTAACTATACGTACTTATTCAAAAATATTTTAGACTTATGTTTACACTAAATACCTGTATGAAGGTAAAAAGTGAGAAATCGTTCGAAAGAATAGCCGAACGAACATCCTCTGCCGAAAATCAGAGGCTAAGTTTTCAATTTCAACAATACCGTTTACTACTTAATGTCTTCGAAAGAATGACCAGTTTCCATCGTCCTTATCCCAAACTGGCGCTAAGACTTATAGGCTCTGCTATGGTATTGAGAACTTGAGAATATTAATGTAGTGCATTTTGCACTGCAAAATGTTTTCTTGCTCCATTATAAGCTTAAGGTTAGACGAAGGAACACACGACGTTTTCGATTGTGGTCAAAACTCGCGTTTGATAGTGCCCAACTTTCACCATAAGAATAAGATAATAAAACAACAGCCTACACTATAAGCACTGCTAAAAATCTGCTTATCAACGGTTAATAAACAGCGTTTTTAGCAAATGTTCCGAAAAGGGAATTCACTACTAAAAATACCTCAACTAACCGTATGTAAAACATCAATTAACACTTTAAAAACATTGGGCGTAATAATACAAAATCCGTCAGTAGACTGATACTTTAAAAAGTAAATAATGCCGTAAAGGCAATTAGGGCATTTTTAAGAAAAACTTAATCCAACTACTTTTAAAACCCCAAATATTTATTTAAGACATGAGATTATGCCAAAATTTGTATATCATATTATTCTCCTGAAAACAGCTATTTTATAATCAATAAACCAATTCGTATATTACATACAGGAAAACAAACATTTAGAAACCACCATCGAGTATAAAATTTTAATTTCGTATTTCTACACTAGATGACGCCAGCGTGGATATTTTTGCGCTAAATTTAAAAAATTATTCTATTATACCAAGCGACGTAGCGAGCGCAGCGAGCGCGTAGTCGCTTTGTATATATAGCTAACGAAGTTTTTAACATAGGAATCGAAAAATTAATATTGATGAGCTTAACGCTATGGGGAATTTTCATGGGCTTAACGCTATGGGGAATTCTCTAGACAACTGTAGGGGAAAAACGGCTGGATTGTAACGTTTGAAATTTTAAAACAAGGTTCATTATTGAATTATCTAAGGACATTTTTAATCTTATTAATTTTAAATTATTTTAAGATATAGAAAATAATTTTTAAATAAAATTATTGTGTATAATTACAACCAGATGGCGATTGTGCGAAGACATCCAAAGAAATTATTGTTACTGAACAGGCCTCTTATTATAAGATAGCCTCACTTATTGTGAAAAATAAAATGGCTGTCTTCGATGCACAAGCTCGATTTTTAACTAAGCCTTGGATACCATATATATTGATTACGAGAAAAAAAATTAAGCTATTTCTCCAGATAAGCGCGGCCGAGAGGATAAGGACGTTGTTTAAAGACCTTACACCTCATGGTTGTGGGATCGAATCCCGTCTCGTGGAAAAGTATTATATTGAAACTTAATTCAATTATTATTATTAATTAAATGAATCAAGTGCCTAGTCGCTTTTCCCTTGAAAATATGGCTTTTTGTATTATATAAGGTGTCCCAAATTGCTGGAACAGTGCAATTTTCTCAAAAACTATTTCACTTAGAATTTAGCAATTTTCAGGGAAGGTGTAGTAGACAGTAAAAAAGTGCTTTAAATATGATATATCAGAAAAAACTAATCATTTTCACGGGTTTGAAAAAACAATGTACCATTAGGTGGTAGCGGAAACGTTTTAATGATAAACTTGAAGCGCATACTCTAAAGCATAAAATAAAATTTGATCTGTGAAAATAGCCCTAATTTTCACTGAAATACGAGGACATCAGTGGCGTAGGACCCGGGGGGGGGGTACAGGGGTACAATGTAACCCCTCATACGCTTTCAACGTATTACCAGAAGTAACAAATAAGTGTGACACTGGTCGAATGTGGGTTTGTCGCTTTCAACGTGTGACCACAGAAGTAATAAATATGTGTAAATACAATTAAGTGTGACCGTGGATATTGGTTGTGTTACCAGCGTTGCCGACTTGCCGGTTACTGTCAATAGCTCAAACAAACTTAACCCAGTGAAAAATAGGCCAATTTTTGCATATCAATTTTATATTTTAAAGAATGCGATACACGTTTATCATTAAAACTTTGCTGATACCACCTACCGGTGAAAATTGTGTTTTCTTTTCAAAACCGTTAAAAATTATTCGATTTTTCTGAAATTTCATAATTAAGGCATTTACGGTCTTCTACACCTTCGCTGACAATTGCTAAATTCTAAGTGAAATAGATTTTTATATCATTATGTACTTGTATATAATTTAATTATTATTATTATTTAATTTCGATAAGGAATATTTGTACAATATATATTTCCTTCACAACAACTGAAGACGACTGAACATACATGCAGAGGGACGTAAATAATTATTGTCGTTGAAAAATTTGGTCCGAAAATTAGCTGAGGAAGGACCGCATTCCGAAAGCTCCAAGTAGCAGTTCTTTTTAAAATATTTTTAACAATTTTCAATAAAATTCCTATAATTTTTCCAATTAATACGGTTAAAAATTACTTTAGAATAAAACTAAAATCTAGATCCAATAAATAATGGCCAAAGACAAATCTCATCATCGTGTGTTGCTGTAGAAGAAATAAAAAACAATGAAGATATTTTTTGTAACAAAGTCTTATCTTTCCTTTATCTTTTAAGAGATAAGACTTCCCCTACATAAAACTAACTTGCGTATAGCTGTTACTGCCATTCAACAGTACTAGTCCGCTCTTACTGCCATTCAACAGTACTAGTCCGCTCTTACTGCCATTCAACAGTACTAGTCCGCTCTTACTGCTATTCAACAGTACTAGTCCGCTCTTACTAGTCAGTTTTGTGTTGTACTACCATCGTTTCATTAATTATAATGTATATATTTTTAACCAAGTTTTAAATAAAACCGTTCATTACTTTTAACTGACGTCACTGGATTTAATTCGGTGTCTGCGCTCTGCTCAGTGTTGCTGTTAAAAACTTCAACAGCTTATGGGCCCATCACGCTTCCACTGCGCCATTCTAAGATGCCGATGATCCACAGACGGTCGCTTCTCAACTGGTTCCTGCTTCCTGGTCCAACGAATCCTGACGATGGACAGTCTCTTGCGCCAAGACATAGACATACTGTCTGGTCCCGAGAACTGGCGTAGTTGGAAAAGACAAGTCAGCGATGTCCTGATAATCTGAAATGTCTACGGTATTATCATAGGTGATTGGACAGAACCGATCAGATCCACCTCGACAGAAGCGACGTATCCGTCTGCCTTTAAGAAATATCAAGTAGCGGTCAGCACAACCCGTACGGTCATTTGGTCAGCGTTATCTTGCAAAGTCCAGCACATGATTGCCGATTGCGAGACGCCCAAAGAGATGTGGGATAAGCTCCTCAAGATTTTCGAACAGAAGTTATCGAACCGGCTCCGGAAGCTTCTCGCTCAGTTAATGCGAGCCACCAAGTCCTCTGACGTTGATATGGCAACACACCTCGCCCAATTGCGTTCACTGTGGGCTGACATTCTGACCACCGCTAAAAGAGAGAAGGATATATCTCTTTTGATGACTGTATCCTGATTGCTTGCATCTTCGAGTCCTTGCCACATGATGAATACCGAGAGTTCAGTATGCTGTGGGACACACTGCCGGATGTAAAGCAAACTGAAGCTGAGCTTAAGCGCCTTCTAATTGGTCGTGCAACCCAAGACGAGAACGCTTCGGGAGATTCATTTGGGCTTATAGCTCGTCGAGAAGGCAACGGTAACTTCGGATGGCCAACGAACCGAAATCCTGGGAAGCAACGGCCGATATGCTGCAACTGCAATCAGCCAGGTCATTTGTCAAAAGATTGTAAAAAGCCCAACAAATAGTAGCGACGGTTACTTCGCAGCAAATGGTCTGATGGCTGTGTCATCCACCAAAAGTCGCTGGTACTTTGACTCAGGAGCGACACAGCATGTTACGAATGATGCGACCAAGTTTATCAACTTCTGACCTATCGATAGCTCAGCTACGATGCAAGTTGTTAACAAGGCACGCATGACAGCAGACAGATAAGGGGACATCCGAATACGTTACAAAGTCGGCAATACCGCTCACTGCAACAATATCTATGACGTCTGGCATATTGGCCATTTTGCATGTAATGTCTTCTCACACAAGGCTGCCATGAAGCGTAATCCGAAGCTAGAGTTTCAAGCATCATCAACTACCTGTGGGCTGTACGACGTAAAGAGTGGCAAGCGTCAACTATGTCTCCCTGGAAAAGTCGAATCTCTGTACCGCTTGGATATCACGGTAGACCAGCCGACAACTCGAGTCTACCTTGCCGCAGATCCAAAGAACGACAAGAAAGCTGATCTTCAAGTATGGCATGAACGCTTGGGTCAACAAGACAAACGCCATGTTGCTGCTACGCTGAAAAAACTCGGATTCGAGGTTGTCGATCTGAAAACGGACAAGCTATGCGAGGGCTGCGTTTATGGGAAGATGACTCGTCCGTTTCGGTACCCGTACAGACAAGGCCACGAAACCTGGAGAAAGAGTACATTCAGATCTCTGGGGAGCATCACCGACGCCATCGCTGGGTGGAAAGCACTATTACCTCCTCTTTAAAGACGAAGTGGTCGACAATCTCAAGGCGTTTCTCACGTTCTGCAAGAATTACGACCCTACCGTCCGAGAATTGATCACTGATAACGGGACCAAATATGTCAACGACGAATTCCGCCGTATTACTACTCTAGAGGCTGGTTTAACTCATCGAACGTCAATGCCGTACACTCGGAGCAGAATGGTGTCGCTGAAAGAGAAAACCGGACGATCATAGAATCTGTAAGAGCCATGCTTCATTCCAGACTTGATCTGCCGCCGAATCTCTGGGCCGAAGCTGTCAATATGACAATCTACATTCTCAACCGATTAGCACCGACTCGTATTGCTGGGAAGACTCCATTTGAGCTATGGTCTGGGAAACCTGCCCAGTCCATCACGCATCTGAGAGTATTCGGAACTGACTGCTACGTCCATGTCCCGAAGGTGAATCGCAGGAAATTATCCAGAAAAGCCTACAAGGGGTTTCTGGTCGGATATGAAGCTGATGCAGATGGATACCGAATTTACGTTCCAGAACTAAAAAAATTTATCCGGTCCCAACACGTAAAATTCAATCCCGAGCGATGTTCCATTGAAACTTCTATCCCTGCTTATGATGATGCCACTAGACAGGGCAAGCAGATATCAGAGTCCAGCAGCCAAGACGAGCCATCCAGAGCCAGTGACATCCCGAGAGACGAGACATCCAGATCCGTCGATGAATCCCGACCAAAACCATCGGTGTATACCAAGACGTAGCCACCACACCCGTTGGAACGCCCACCGAAGTCACAGGTCCTGTCCTTCGAGATCGATCGACACTAAGGTCAAGGAAAAACACTTGCTGCATATGCACTCCAGTCGACAAGGTCTTCCTTATCTGCGATGATCTTCCGAAGACTGCAGCGGAGGCGCGCTCTAGTCACGATTCTGTCAAATGGGAGGCTGCGATGCTAGACGAACTAGCTTCAATGGAGAAACACAAGGTGTTTGAAGTGGTCGACTTACCACAAGGAAGAAAGGCCATCGGGAACCGTTGGATTTTCAAGACTTAAAAACAACGCACGGTACTACGACACAAGGCCAGAAATGGTCCATGAGTGAATCATGAATATAGCCTACGTGCCTAGCGAAGATCAAGTCGCAGATATTCTCACAAAGCCACTACCTGATCAAACCTTCAAACAACATCACCAGAGCCTGAGTCTCTACCACTCCTGCGATATCTTCATTTAGGGCGAGTGTTGAATAAATAAAAAACAATGGAGATATTTTTTGTAACGAAGTCTTATCTTTCCGTTATCTTCAAGAGATAAGACTACCCCTATATAAAACTAACTTGCGTATAGCCCGAAAATGAAAACTGTAATGCTAATAAGACATTTATGTACGTTGCTGTTGTTAACTTGTTTAACTTTTAATATTTTTAGAAAAACATGAATTGATGTTAGACAAATTAATTTTATAGAAGTGAAGAGAAGCACATTGTGAAAAAAACTGAATTAAAAGATACCTCAACGGTTTTCAAAAAATATATTGTGGTTTTAAAACCGTTTAAATCTCTTTTAATTTAAATTAATTTCACATAAAAAGATATTCCCCCGCAAAAAAACTCCACTTAACATCCAATTTAATACATGGCCCTTCTTGGCCGTAATGATATTATACGAAAAGAGCTAGATATCACCTTTTTTCTCAGCGTAGCTGAGCTTTTTCATATAATTTATTATATAATTATAATAATTTAAGTGCTATTTCAAGCTGAAAGTTTATATAAAATATTTTATAAAAAATAGGTATACCAAATTTCAGCTTTTAAATAACCACAATTTAAATTAGACTTTCGCGGGTTTTATCATTTTTGATATTTCTGATTGTGAACTAATGGCACCATCTAGTAACAAGTAGATTCTTAAAAATTTACACACAATGGCGGTACCACTGTAAAAGGGTTTTCTCCCTTCTCATATGCGTATTGGTGTTTAGAAACAAATAGGGATTGTATGTAAAAAACAATTAACTTTCATTGAAAATTAATTACCCCGCCAAATTAAATTTGTCATTTCTATGGCGCAGAATTAAGTTAATATAGTAATTGGAACGTATGGTTTGCAAGCCCGCGTATGAACTTGATTTGACACTGTCTACACGTCACTACGTATAGAGTTCAAAAAGTACTTTCGAAAGGATTTACTTCCCTTTTTTCCCCCAAGGAAAAAAGAGGTGTTTGTTCCCCGACTAACCAGCGGGTGATCCTCCGCCACATCCTCAGCTCGACGGTGACCACTGACGCCATCTTCATTGTTCACTCTTTTTTTTAGGGTCATCTCTCCATATAGGATAATATAAACCAGTGTTAAGTTTGTTTGAGCTATTCACAGCAACCACGTCGGTATCACAACCAATATATAGCCACGGCCACACATAATTGTATTTACACTTATTTGTTACTTCTAGTTATACTTTGAAAGCATCGAAGGTTCATTCGATCAGTGTCACTCTTATTTTTTACTTCTCATCACACTTATTTGTTACTTCTGTTCATACGTTGCAAGCATCGCGTACTGCTCTGATATGTGTCACACTTATTTGTGTCTTTTTCATATTAGAACTTCCTCCGATAAGTGTCACACTTATTTGTTACTTTTGGTCATATTAGAACGGCCTCCGATAAGTGTCACACTTATTTGTTACTTTGGGTCATATTAGAACGGCTTGGAAAATGCCAGAGAGAAATTCGCGTACAGTCTCTATAACCACGCGTATTTCCAATGTTGGAAGTTGAGGGGGGTACGTATACGGTTTATGCCCACTAGCGCAGTTCCCATTTGCGCGGTTTCCCAAAAGCGCAGTTCTCAAAAGCGCGGTTCCCATTTGCGCAGTTCCCAATAGCGCAGTTTCCTGTTTGCGCACTTTCCCGAAAGCGTGGGGCCTCATGTGGTTTTCCACCGCCGCAGTTTCCCATTAAAAAACAAAGAAAAACTGGCCTGATAAACCGAGAGAATTTAATATATTACAAACGTTTATATATATATGTATATACAGCATACTAAAAAAAAAACAAAATATTTGTTTAAATAATTTTTATATATAGAAATATGATTTTCGTAAGCCCTATCTCAACAAATGGGTTGAAAACACCTAATCTAACCTACAGGGCCTACGCCCCGCTAACCTAACCTAACCTGTTTGTGGTAATTGTTTCGTGCGCTGGTAATTGCGCAGTGGGAGAGCTAAGAATTCTAGGCAGCCGACTGAAAAACTACCTAAATTATTACACAAGTGGTTTAAAGAACTAGGCGATTGTTTGATTGAATATTTACAAGTTTAATGACATAAATTTAAAAACATTATTACAAGCGCGCGTGAATAAAATACATAAATCATTAGTAGTGAGAGTGGTGACCCGTTCCATGAAGCGACCGAAAACAAGTGATTTCAAATTAAATTTTCTTAACAGACGTAAAGGGGAGCAAATTTAAAGTTCACATTTATCTGGTCTATTTTGTTTTTAACTTTTTTGTACATTAGAGCTAAATATTGAATAACCTTTTTTTTACATTACAAAATAGTTCATATTTATTTAATTTTTAAACCGTACATTAATCGATATTCAAATAAAAAAAAATGGGGAAAACAAATTGGTCGCGTAACTTTTTTACACTGCCCCCAATAATATGCAATATTATTTCAACCTAGTTTCGCGATCTTAACCAATTTCCATAGCATAAAGAAGAGAGGTGGGGCGCTTAATTACACTGCCATTGGAAAGTCTAACCCAGTACGATCTAATATATTTGTCCTTTCGACTCTTAATACCTTCGGTTATTACTCCAAGTCGCCACATGTGTTTTGGTAGATGGTCTTCGAATATTATTACTACATCTCCAGGCTTCATTTCTCTTGGTGGGTAATTCCACGTCAAATCGCCCGATTTTGGAAAAAGTTCCGCACGGCACCATAACCAATTTTGATGAAAATTTACAGGTTATTAACATATATAATGTTAGTGGGAAAACTAAATTTTTAGCTCTTAATTCCTTGTAGTTTTTCAAATATGATTTTTTTAAAAAAGCATGTGCAAGGAACGACAATTTTCTTTAATCGAAAAAGCCATATTTAGGTCTAAATAACTCGAGAACAAATAAAGACACTCCCGTGAAGTTAAACACGGGTAAAAAATATGTGATCGAGAGTCCTCGTGTGAAATTTGAGCCAAAACAAATAAACAGGTAATTAATTATAAAATTTGGAAAATGGAGATTTTCGCTCAATTTTAGTTTCGCGAGTTAAATTCCACGGTATGCGTTTCCAAAACTATTGATTAGACATAAGATATTGGATTATTTATGGGGTAAAACATTCCCAATTAACACGAAAATACCAATAAAAAATATCTTAAAAGTGTAGTTTCTGGGTTATAGTTGCGTGAATCGACCCGTTTTTGTGAAAAATTAGAATACATGGTACTGTTTCAAGCGAAATTACGGTATGGCGCCAAATGATACTCATGTGAAACGTACTATAATTTGAAAGCTAATATTCCAAGCTACAATACGGATAAATAAAAAAGTTGAGTATGGAAGAGCCCCAACTTTAAAATTAAGATTGAATTTTACGAAACTTTGACGCTTTCTTTTCGACAATCGTGTAAGTGAGGTTTACTATACCTACCTGTTGAAGACGCCACGAGTCGTTCTGATGATTACTCACCTCTCCTTTTCTTGGTGTACCTCTGCTGTGATAGCCGACGAGTAGAATATCTCTCGCTTCTCTTGGGTTAAGGCAACTTATGAACCACAAAGTTACTTATACGCGGGGGCTTATTTCCTGGGCTGAAAAACATCAATGTACGCTAGTTTCCAGCGAAATTTATTACAGCGCCAAATGATAATTAAATTATACATATTATATTTTGAAAGCTTATATATTATATATTATAATCTACAATATGGTAAATTAAAAAAGTGAGTATTAAGACTGATTCCCACTTAGCGCGAAATTTGATTTACGTGAGACGAATTGAAGGTCGCGAATAAAATTTACTATAGAGCCAAGCTATACGGCGAAAACTAAATTCGTCGCGAAAATATCGAAAAGTCGTTAAGTGGGAATTAGGCTAGAAAAATAATTATCTCTAAAATGAAAATTGATCTTAAGGCATTTAACTGTTCATTTAATTGCTCAAACAAAACAAATACTTATTAATTTTTGACAAAAATGTAATTGTTTTCCAATCTAAAGTGCTGAGTAGGTTTTTCCATCGGAAATAATATTCCGCAAAGGTACCCAACATAGGTCTTCTCTCCTGGGCCAATAGAGCTTTAAATGTTTTCTACGAAGAAAGCTAACGGAGACGTCCTTCTCCTCTTCGCGTCGTTCTACAATATTTCCTACCGGCCATTCTTCATCGTATGTACACGTAATAAATGTACCTGGCATGCGCTCTTCCCAAACTAAACCTTCCATATTATTTGGTTGGAATAAAATCACTTTCGTCGAGAATTGATCATCTGATACTCTCTTTCAATTAAGTTCGTTTTCATTTTCAGGAATGTAAGCGTGGGGTGATCGAGTTCCAGCGATTGTTTTTATCCCGACATATCTCTCGTTTAGCGAATATTTTTCGACGTGATTTCAACGTCTGTTTTAGCGATGTATCCAAAATCTATGTTTTTAATATTTTGTATACACCACGTATACATCTCTTCTGGTTTTTGTATTTGGGGAGTCTTGTCAGCCTGCAAACTCGCTTTGGCCACAAGTCTTTTCACAGTGCCATCAAGTCCATCGCGGGGACTTTTGCGATGTGAGTTGGCGAAAAAGTACCATTCCGCTTTGATCTTAAAATCATTTTCGTGGGAGCATAAATTGGCGAGATTTTTAAAATTTTTGTACCGACTGCCGGCTCCATCACTGAAGTAAATTATTTTGTCAATGGTGGTGGGAAGTTTTCGCATGATATCAGCAATCATTTTGGTCAAAAATGAATGCACTGTATTGGAGTTGTGTGCGAGACAATCCGAAATTAATTAACTATAATGTTCAAGCGTCTCTTCTGATAATAAGGGTTTATAATACACGACGAATGGATGTAGGGTTGCCTGTGTATTGGTTCAGTGGTGACCTTGTAAAGCGTCTTGAACAATGAAACTGAAGTTTTGACTCGTGGCGTCATCAACAGGTAGGTATAGTAAACCTCACTTACACAATTGTCGAAAAGAAAGCGTCAAAGTTTCGTAAAATTCAATCTTAATTTTAAAGTTGGCGCTCTTCCATACTCAACTTTTTTATTTATCCGTATTGTAGCTTGGAATATTAGCTTTTAAATTATATTACGTTTCACATGAGTATCATTTGGCGCCATACCGTAATTTCGCTTGAAACAGTACCATGTATTCTAATTTTTCACAAAAACGGGTCGATTCACGCAACTATAACCCAGAAACTACACTTTTAAGATATTTTTATTGGTATTTTCGTGTTAATTGGGTATGTTTTACCCCATAAGTAATCCAATATCTTATGTCTAATCAATAGTTTTGGAAACGCATACCGTGGAATTTAACTCGCGAAACTAAAATTGAGCGAAAATCTCCATTTTAAAAATTTTATAATTAATTACCTGTTTATTTGTTTTGGCTCAAACTTCACACGAGGACTCTCGATCACATATTTTTTACCCGTGTTTAACTTCACGGGACTGTCTTTAATTTTTCTCGAGTTATTTAGACCTAAATATGGCTTTTTCGATTAAAGAAAATTGTCGTTCCTTGCACATGCTTTTTTTAAAATATCATATTTTAAAAACTACAAGGAATTAAGAGCTAAATATTTAGTTTTCCCACTAAAACTATATATGTTAATAACTTGTAAATTTTCATCAAAATTGGTTATGGTGCCGTGGGGAACTTTTTCCAAAATCGGGCGATTTGACGTGGAATTACCCTGGTTTATTTACGACCTTCGAGTGATGAGCGTTACGCAACTCCAAAAGATATTCTTTTTGCCACCTACGCCAAAATCTCTCCTGCAGGGCTTCTCGGTGACGAAGTCGATTGTATAATTCTCTTTGATTGGCAGGAACATTTTGCAGTTTGGGTTTCTGTGGGGGTAATGTTGTGATTCGCTTGCCGATCAAAAAATGAGCTGGTGTTAAAGGTGTAGGCTCGTTTGACTCGCTGAACACGTAAGTAAGCGGGCGAGAATTAATTGCAGCTTCACTTTCCGTCAAGACGGTCTGCATCTCGAAATAAGTTAGTTTGGCTTGTCTGAGCACTTTTCTTAAAGGAGTTTTTACCGCCTTTACCATGATTTCCCAATATCCACCCCACCAGGCGGCTCTGTCGGCTATAAATCGCCAACTAATGCCTTGGTTTCCGAAAAATTCTCGCACCTTTTGACTATTGATACTTGACCAAATCAGTTTCAAATCTTCATCGGCACGTTTAAAGGTACGCGCGTTGTCAGACCAAATAATGCAAGGAATTCCTCTTCGGGCAATGATACGACGTAGTGCTAATAAGAAATCGTGGGTGGTTAGTGATGGTACCAGTTCTAACCAGACTGCTCTGGTGACGGCGCAAGTATATAGGCATATATACGACTTCTGGACCTGCTCTCCAACTTTAACATACAAGGGTCCGGCGAAGTCTATACCTACTACTGAGAACGGTTCGGCTTGATCAATTCTTTCTGCTGGTAGTGGTGCCACTGGTACTTCACCTGGCTTGGCCATAGATCTTCTACAAATCATACATCCCTTAATTGTTGTCTTCGCCAGCTGTCTTCCTGATACAATCCAGTATCGTCCCCTAGACTGCGTCAGTGTATTTTGAACCCCAGAATGGTACACTTGATTATGGCTTCGTTCCATCAACAACTTAGACAGCTGGTTTTTCTTAGAGATAATAAGTGGATGTTTTTCGTCATCCGTAAGTCGTGACTGGTCCAATCTACCTCCGACTATTAGTAAATCATCTTGGTTCAATCTGGGAGTTAAGGTGGCGATCGGTGAATTCTGCTTGACCTGGCCGCCTTTCTTTATGGAAGCGAGTTCGTTGCTGAAATCCGTTTGCTGAGAGTCTTTAATCCACTGTATTTCGGCTAAAGCCATTTCTTCAGCATTTACGGCCAAGTTATCTGCCTTGTCTCTATTGATATTCCTTGAATGATTAACAAATCGATATACGTAGGACGTTATTCGGAAAATTTTATTGACACAATGATATCTCTGAGGATCTATGATATTAGATAGTCCTTTCGCTTCAGGTAATTTACATTGCGTTGCAAGGACAGTTTTCTTTCTCTCTACGTCTAGATCTTCGGTTCTGGGCGACTGGTAGATCTGATTTGGCCATGTCGACTTGTCTTCTAGTAACCAGGTTGGCCCCTTCCACCAACGGATATTCTGTGGTAATTAAGTTGCCCTCGCTCCCCTCGTTGGGATATCTGCAGGGTTCTGATGACCTGGACAGTGTCGCCAATCTTGTGGTCTGGTTAATCGTAGAATTTCTTCTTTACGATTATGCACAAATGGTTTAGATTGTTCCTTTGGTTCCTTTATCCAATGAAGTGCAATAGTGGAGTCACTCCAAAGGAAAACTGGAAGTTCTTGTGGTTCGAAGACGTTTTTGACTTTGGTAATTAGGCGAGCTGCAAGGAGACATCCCATTAACTCTAATCTGGGAAGAGTTAACGATGTCTGATGTCCAACAGCCGTCGTCGCTGTTTCCAGTGGTTTGGTCTTGGGTTTATCTGTTTTCAAGGGTGCGACTCGAGCCTTTGCTGTTATGAAAGTTACAAGAATCTGTTGTTTGTTGGTAACGTAGCGTATATAGATGACGGCGGCAAAGGCTTTGATACTGGCATCGCAGAACGCGCGAAGTTCTATAGATCTGATTTCGTGCCTTGTGTTGAAGTAGCAACGTTCTACAGTGACGTTTTGAATCGACGGAAGTTCTTTGAGCCATTGTAAGTATTCGGCCTTGAGGTCTTCGGTGAGTTCTTTATCCCAGTTAAACTGCGGTTGCCAAAATTTCTGGAACAACATTTTACCTCTTATTACGTACGGTGACAATAGTCCAATAGGGTCATAAATCTTGGCAACAATGCTGAGGCATGTCTCTTCGTGGCTCGAATGTCTTGAAGACCTTTAACAAGTTCAGCTACGTCGAAAGAAAATGTGTCGTCTTGGGGATTCCATAACATTCCAAGAATTTTTTGACTACTTGTAGTATTGACTTCGTCCGTACCCATTTCCGCTTCCCACTTCTGTCTGAACTGAGTTGAGTTGGAATTCCATTTCCTAAGATTCATGTTCGCGGCTTTAAGAATTCTGGACGCTGATTTTGACTTGTGATAGGCTTGATCGACGTCATCTCCTCCGCTACAGTAGTCGTCGACATAAAGATCGTTGTCCAATGACTTGACGGTTTCTTCGTCGGTTTCACGATATTTCTCGATGTGTAACTTGATAGTCGCGGAAAGAAGAAACGGACTAGAAGTCACTCCAAATGCAACCCTGGACATGCAGAGAACCTCAAACTGATCCTCCTGAACACGTCCATTATTTTCTGTTACCCACAAATACCTTAAACAATTCTTATCTTCATCTGCTATTCCGATTTGAAGGAACGCCTTCTCGATATCTGCAACGACAGCCACGCGATATTTCCGAAATCGCAATACCATGTTAAGAAGATTTGGATTCTGGTTAGGACCGCTAAATAGAAGGTCATTGAGGCTTGGACAACCCTTTTTATGAGCTGACGCATCGAAAACGACCCTGAGTTTAGTCGTTTGGCTAGTGTCTCTGCGAACTGGCTGATGAGGAACGTAATATGTACCGCTGGGTTCTTCATTGGGATTTTCAACTCTTTCGGATATACCCATTCGTAACTGCTCTTCTATGACGGCCTTGTAATCTTGGTACAATATGGGATCACGCTTAAATGTCTGAACCAGTTTCTTCATGCGCATGGTGGCCGTTGGTAAGTTATTCGGTAGTTGTGATCTTGAAACTTTCCATGGAAGCTTGACTATATATCTGCCCCCAACGAACGTTGTCTCCTTCTTGAAGTTCTCGATTACTGCCTGCTCTGAACTATCCTCCTCGACTTCATCTCGGATTCCTAAGGATTCCAGGTCCCAGAAAGATCTCAAGGCGTTTGAAACTTCGGTTTCGACAATGGAAACTGACGTGACGGAAATGCTGTGTGCAGTGACTGGACCGGAACCTGTTGGACCTTGAATGGCCCATCCAAGCTTAGTTTCGACGGCGACAAGTGACCTGGCGATTCGTTCGATGTTTCCGCTAGCTATTTCGTAGTAAAAATCGGCTCCAATTAGCACGCCAATGCTAGTCATACATGGAGGTTGATAGCTGGGTTCGTCTGCTAGTTGTATATCTCTGGATCGAACGAATGTTTCGACTTCCTCGCAGTTGACTAGGGTAATGGTATTGCATAGGAATGGTACTTCGACTGCAGTTATGGTAACTGATTTTTTTGGGATCTTGACGTTCTGGATGGTAAGACGTACAAGTCTTCTTTTGGCGGTAGTGGGTTTGTCATTTCCAAAGTTACCAATTTGGACGACTTGTTCCCCGACAATAGGAAGGTTAAGTTTGCGTGAATACGATTCTTGAATGAATGACGCTTGGCTACCATTATCCAGTAGGCACCGGACAATTTCACTTGGCTCGGAACTCTCTGGACTTCTGATTAGAGCCTTGGCGGTCTGTAGAAATACGGTCTTCTGTACTCCAGAAATACTACCAACTCCAATGGCCTTGACGCAGGTTTCGTCAGGAGACTTTGATGTATCGTTTTTCGTTGTGGATGCCTTATGAGACGGATTATTGTGACAGATAGAAGCGTTGTGTTTTCCTTTACAAATTCTGCAGGACTTGAAATCGGAATTGCAGGTTTCGCTTTTATGTCTGGTAGACGTACAAAGGTAACACCTTCCCGACGTTTTCACCAGGTGTCGTTTTTTCTTCAAGTGTATAGTTGGAGCAATCAACCATGGCGTGAATATCTGATTTACAAAAAATGCAGTAGACCCTTCTGCGTGTTACGTTGGTGGCAAAGGATGAAGCGCTGGACCACGAAGGAGTCCTTTCGTGCGGTTGTCATCTACCCTGGTAGGCTTGTATTTATCTCTGGTATAAGCTCGCTTGGTTGAACCGGAATTACTTAACATTGCACAGGTTTCGCGTCCCTCCACCTCTTTCTTAAGGAATTCTACTAAAGTATCTATACACCAATCATCATTTCTACCCTGCTCCATACTAAATTTAAGACGAATATCGTCTGGTAAACGACTAACTAAAGCTGGACATAATGCTTCGCTATTAGCAGAGATATCTACCCCAATTGCTTTAAGACTCCTTAAATTAGTTTCACATAAATCATATAACTTACGTAAAGCTCTTATATCGGAGGAATCGTCCACGGGATTTGATTTCATTAGACCTTTCATGAGGTCGTTGATTACCAACTTTCTATTATCGTAACGTTCTTCTAATAGTTTTGTTGCAACTTCATAGTTTTCGTTGGTCACTTTAAGTCCCGACAAGGCACCTTTCGCGTCACCGTCCAAATACGATATTAAGTAGTTCATTTTTTCTACTCTGGATAGTCCTTGTCGCTGGTGGATTGTAGCTTGAAATTGACACCAGAAGGCGGGCCACTCCGTGAATTCTCCGCTGAAACGTTGTAGGTGAAGAGTTGGCAATTTCGACTGATCTCGTGAACTGGCTAATCGATCGTCCTTGCTGTCAGAGTCCTCGTTGGTAATGGTTACTTCTCTTTTGTTGAGCTCCCTTCTAGCTCTATTTCGAATCAGAACAATTCGCTCCTGGTAGTCCTGAACCTCGATTGATTCTTTGATAAGGTTGGGATCGTCTTCCGCTGTGCAGTTTAGTAAGGTCGCAATCCTTTGGTCTACGTCTGAGAGGCTTGCTTCCTTCAATTTAAGTAACGCTAAGTGGTCCTCAATGTCTTCGATGTCTGAGTACGGGTTTTCTACCTGAGCTTTGATGGCGTTGATCATCTTAGTGGTTTTGGTTCTTACTGTGGTTCGCATTCCTTTATATTTGGTCAATTCTGGTGTGTCCGACATCGTGGTATGAATTCGCTTTTGTTCTGGTCTTACCCGATCTTCAATCTTCAATTCGCAAAGTTCAATATCTCGTGCAAGTTCGTTGATTAAAGGAACCGTGAGTCCGATAATCCCGGGTTTCGGCACCAAATTTATGTGGTAATTGTTTCGTGCGCTGGTAATTGCGCAGTGGGAGAGCTAAGAATTCTAGGCAGCCGACTGAAAAACTACCTAAATTATTACACAAGTGGTTTAAAGAACTAGGCGATTGTTTGATTGAATATTTACAAGTTTAATGACATAAATTTAAAAACATTATTACAAGCGCGCGTGAATAAAATACATATAAATCATTAGTAGTGAGAGTGGTGACCCGTTCCATGAAGCGACCGAAAACAAGTGATTTCTAATTAAATTTTCTTATCAGACGTAAAGGGGAGCAAATTTAAAGTTCACATTTATCTGGTCTATTTTGTTTTTAACTTTTTTGTACATTAGAGCTAAATATTGAATAACCTTTTTTTTTACATTACAAAATAGTTCATATTTATTTAATTTTTAAACCGTACATTAATCGATATTCAAATAAAAAAAAAATGGGGAAAACAAATTGGTCGCGTAACTTTTTTACACTGTTACCTACAGTGATAAAATTCAATCTGGAAGGGGTTTCGTCGTTCAATAACTCGACGGACGTTATATTTTCATTGTCAAATAGTGCAATATAGATACAAAAGTCCAATTTTATAGATCCTATCCCTGGTTTTCGGTTTATTTTATCCAATTGTTTTTCGTATTCCTTTATAATATTCTAAATGTTTTTAATTTTAATTTTTACTGTTAGTATTGCGCACCCTCTGTTCCGCTTTTTATTTAATTTTAGAACACACAAATCAATGATAAATTAAAGAAAACTATTCACCCCGTCACTGATTATAACAATTAAAAAATAAGTTATGATGATAAAAAATTAAGAATCTTGATAAGTAGGCCTCCCGCCGAGTGAGCGGTTGTGGTCCAACAGACCATCCGATCGCCCTCCGTGAATGAGATCCGTCAGCATAATGAATTCAATCACTCGGGTAGATCTCTCTCGACTTTACGGCAGTGCTTTCTAGTGAACGAACTATTTAGCTGCTAGACGACGCGGCGCTCAAAAGTGAGCATGCTAGCGCTTCGATCGGCTGATCTCGCACGAACAGTGACTGAGATAACTTTTTGGCGCTCGGTCTGGGCTGGCTCAGTTGAAGAAAGAGAAAATAGCGTCAACTGCATTGAGCACTCGCCCACTTGATCATTCAAATAAAAAACGTCTGATCGTTCATTTCGGTATCCGCTCACAATTTGTACCCACCTCTGTTGAAGAATCGTAGCAATATAAAGTCGGGCCGACGTCGACGCATTATTAAACTCTGTATTTTCGACTCTACTAGACTTAATTTTATTGTCATTTAAACCTATAGACATGTGTGTTATACTAATTGAGGCATTCAAATTGCCGATAGACTAACACATAAATCTGTGGTAGAAACGATCCCATATTTCAAACTTCTTTACCAGAATAGAGAGGCTGATTTTTGTCATAATTTAAAGTAAAATAACTCGACAAAGAACCAAGTAAGGTTCAAAACGTTGTGTCTTTGCCGCTATAGTTGTTTTGTTTTAACATCACGGCTCCTTTGTTTAATTTTTAATTTTATTATTTAATATTAAATGTGTTTTAAAACTCATGAGTATTCCGTAATCAAGTTATTTTACTTCTTTACCAGAAGTTAGTGAAATTTGGGATCTTTGTGACCTATACCCGTTTCAAATAAATTCATCTACACCCATGTGACCTATGCCAGAGGGGACTTATTTTAAGATAATAGATTTTTCGACTGACTATTTGAACTCTTTCGTAGTCGTAGATGTCATACCTGACGTAAATTAAAAAATATTTACGTTTTTGTTTTATTATAGCGGATTTTTTCCTACATGTAGTTTTGTGCGACGTAAGGGCAAATATAACGTCGTACATCAGTTGGCAATTGGTCGGCTAGTAAGGGCAAATATAACGTCGTACATCAGTTGGCAATTGGTCGGCTAGTAAGGGCAAATATAACGTCGTACATCAGTTGGCAATTGGTCGGCTAGTAAGGGCAAATATAACGACTTCGATATTGAAGTATATTCGCCTACTTAATTTGTAATAATTAATTTCAAATATTAACAAAAAATATTTTTTTTATGCCGACCCGAATTTTCGATAGGCAGCGGTTCGACGTAGCCGGATAACGATGGCATTTTCTAAATATGAATCGACCCTTTTGAATCCAAAAATGCAGGATTCAGGGGCGTAACATCATTATTAAAAATGTTGTCAAAAACGATATCTGGCGTTTCCGGCGGATATGGAAATGCTATACCTGAATCAAGACATAGGTATGAAAGATATTATTAAAATATTGAAAATAAAATTGGTTTCAACTTGCTATCATTCATAGTTTTTTAGATAATCGCAAATAAGTGCCAAAATCCCAACGGCGGAAGACTTATTTAACAGAGTGTACTGTAGTATCAAACTCTCAGTAAGGATAATTTGTGGTGTTTATTTTTAGATCAGCCGAAAGATTTAAATAGAACAAAAATGAACATAAAAACTCAAATCTTTTGAAATTGCGAATAACTTAATATTGAAATTTTTAAAAGAACTCGTAGCGGTATTCCGTATGACAAAAGAGTTTCATAAATGGAATCTGGGGTAATATTTTTCTTCAAGGGTGAAATGGCCACCTAACAGCTAATGACATGTTATCAGTAATCCAAAGGTTAAAAGTTTAACTAAGACAATGCCAAACTTACCTACTTATACACGCCAGCCTATTTACTCATGCCTACCAACTCCCACACGTTAACTTACTAACCTTTACCTAGATACTTACTTACAGTTACCTAGGCGCATCCCTAGCTACTTTCTCATAGTTACCTACTTACAAACACATTGCTACTATCGTATTCCTAGCTTAGTACTAAACCATAGCACATTAATATTTACACATTTATTGTTGGGAAAATATATATTCTTTTGCATTTAAAATTATCTCTCGAAATAAATAATCTCAATGTGGGTGAACTTTGGTTACCTTACCCACATTATGCTTGATATAGACACAAATAGGTATATACATTTGTTTTCACGTACATATGTTCTTGGAAGTGTATGCGGTAGGTGCATTAAACTTTAGGCTACCTGACTCAACCGTAGAATCCTATGGTAAGTGTAAATATCCAATCTTCAATTCTAATATAATGCAATCAGAATAACACAAAAATTAACAAAATGTTTAAAAAAAATTTAATCTATTAAATGTTAGAGTATTAAAAAAATTAAGATGAAGGGAGTTACAACCAAGATTTTATAAAATTCAATATTACGTTTGATTGAAAACAATCATCTAAAGTGATAATTCGGACTCCGTTTGTGCTCCACGCTCCGGAGGTCTCGTTAATACTTTTTGCCCTCCACTCAACGCAAATTTTGGTAGTATTTATTAAGCTCTTCCAACTTTTGGAGGTTCTCTCCGGATGGACGGTGGTTTTTTTTTTCATTTCCTGCTGCGCCGTTCTTTGGCATGATTGACAACTCGGGAACAATGATTTATCCGCCACAGTCAATTAATTGTTTTAACCTTTCAGCCTTAGTAGATGTTTTTATTTTTTTAAACAAACTGATCACATTTACGAGGAGCGTATAGCGGAAATAAAATATTAAAATCCCGTGACAAAATAATAGGTCCAATATTTGTTACTAAACTAGAAACGTACTGTCGGGACCAGTTTTTTAATATTATGGTTCGCCCGAACCAAAAATATTATTATCCCCGATAAAGATATTATTTTCAAGATAACAGCGGCATTATTAAACGAAAAATCTATTTGAAATAGAACGACCTTCGCGAGTTATTATAATATCTGATTACGGTAGTCATTTTCAAACTGATCGCAAAATATATGTTCAAACAAAATTGATTTTGAAATATCTTTTGATTAGTTAGTCTTATGACGTAATTTTTCTTTCCGAATAGATTTCTAAAGAATATTTTCTAGGTTTCATATCTGGAGATATTAATGTTTTAAATTTAAGCTCGTAGTTTTGGAAGTAAATATTATTTTCTCCCATAATTAGATTTTCCCTGTTCAGATACAGGTTTCGAAATGTGAAGGAGCAGAAAGTGCCCACCTTTGGTCGTCACATGTTTTGAATGTCCTTAACTCATATTTCATTTATTTTGGTAGGCTTCTCCGTGACGGATTCCGCGACGTCAGTGAATATTCTTTCATGCGGGTGGTTCCTTTCTCTGGTCGTTCTCAACAACGTTTTGACATCCGTTATCGTGACGAACTTGGTCAACGGAGACCGGTCTTCGATCACCACCATAGATGACGTACTTTCACACAAACACATGCAAATATATGTAGCCGACAATGCTGGGAGTTTAAAGCAATTTTTAAAGGTAAGTATTGTAAGATCTTTATATCCGATGGTTATAAGGTTTAAAGCTACTGGACACTATTAGAAAGTGCAGCATCAAATTGAATTCTAGAAAAACAATGTTTTTCTAAATGTACAGTGAACATTTAGAAAACACCAACATTTTATAGAAAATATTAATAAGATACGCATTATATATGACAATATTAAAAAGGGCATTTACAATCAACTCATATTTAACACGTAAATTAATATAAAAAAAAATACTCAATTTATAATTTGAAACGTAGAAACTAGTCATGGTAAATCAACTTCCAATTTATTTTCCGTAGAGAACTGTTGAGTTCTTCTTATCAAATTCCCCAAAATGATAGGAATCTGCTTCAGCCCCTGACAACACCGTACTAAAACTACCCGAATATTTAAATATTTGGAAGCTTTTACTGTTGTACGTATTAAAATTTAAATAGTTTGGTTCAGGTGCACGAGGGGCTTAGGAACCTCTGTGAAATTGGACAAATGGACGGGGCCAGAATTGAACCCAGAGCGTATTTAAAGGGGGCGAAATTCGTTAATTGGAATTCCAAACTCAACTTCTCTTTAAACTCACGAAAGTAATAGTCTTTCAACTTTGTCTATTAGTTTAAAAAAAACAAATAAATTTCTTCTGCGTGCTTGTATTTTTAATTTTTAAAACGATACTCAAATGCGTGAGCAGAGGAACTCCTAATTGTAAGACTTTACTACGCATGCCCAATTTTTTTTTAAAACTCACCGGAAATTGAACGTGTGAACAAACAGTTTTCCAAACGCTAAGAATCGCAGCGACATCGAAACAAATCAAAAGGTTTCCAAGGGTACGTGTGAACGTGGCTCAAGAGAGGTGTCGAAAATTAGTGGTTTAATTTATAATAATAGGTAGATTTTTGAAATATCACCAGGATTTTATAATATATATCTTTCATTTCCCTATCCTGCTATTGTTATTTTTTGTTTTGGCGGGAAATTCCAGTCCAATAAAAATTAAAGGCTCCTCTCGAGCACGTGCAGGTACATGTATTATTTTTATGGCCTAGATGAATACTTATCTCGTATACAAATATACCAAAATATTATCTTTTTTTCAATCAAAATCAAAAAGCTACAAATTACAGCTGGGGTTCAATTATTCCTCCAATTGCTACACTAAATGTTTTGGCACGATGGACCATCTCCCGAAACGAATACTGCATCAAATCGGGAGTCTAAAGTTGGAAGTCATGAATAATTATCTGGCGCAGTTCTTCGATCGAGGTTCGTAAAAGGCGTTTAGTGAACGTGCTCCTTGTTGAAGCCCCGGAGGAAAAGGTCAAGTTGAGATAGGTACGTGATCTAAAGGGCCACCGAACGGGACAATTCCCAGCTACCAATCCATCGCCGAAGAAATTTAGCGTTTAAATAAGCTACAACAGCTTGACGTTAACGCGGAGCCGCACCGTCATGCTGCCGGTCGTCAACCGAAGAAATGTCATCCAACGCCATCGCTACTTCATTTCGTAAAAGCTACTCGTAGTTATGCCCAATCAGTCGATCGCCGACCAGCCTCACCCATACGTTAAGTCGAAATTGGACTTAATGAGAGTGAGTGAATCACCGGTGGGGATTAACATCATCCCACATGTGGTTATTCTGGTGGTCGAAATACGGTTTTTCTTCACACATGATACTCAGTCAGTTACAACAGTCATAACGACGCTCCGCATCACCATCGCGAAGTGCTTGGTGAAGAGTCGCTCGAAATGCATGGACGTTGTGGTTCTCAAACCCAAGTGATCACTTACGAATCTGATATTGCATCGAGGGTAAGCAACAAAGTAAGCCAAGACAGTATCTTGCTTTGAACCTGAGATTGTCATCTGCATTGTGGTTGTAATCACGAACAGCTCGAAGGGTGCTAAGACTTGGTGTTTTGTTCGGAAAGCGAAAACTTAATAACCGATTTACTTTTGTAGCGTTCCGATTCGCTTCACCCTAAAAAAAATTAAACATTAATGCACAACAATCGCGATAATAATGAGGCATCTTAATTCGACCCCAGTAACTAGGGAAAATGTTTTACATTTTAAAGTTGTCGCTTAAGTACTAAATAAAATGAACATTTAACAAATTGCAACCGTGCTAGAATTTAGTACGTCTAAGACAAAAAACCTCAGCTGTAATTTGTTGGTGTTTGTTTTTAACTTTTTTGGTTTTAATTGAATAAAAAGATCAATCTTTGGTGCATTTGTGCTGTGCGTAAAATATGTTTTCGTGCAGTGCTCGAAAAAGCTATAACCTCCTTTAATCAACTTGTAGTTATTCATGATCTTATATCTTTATGAATAATAAGTCCAAAAACAAATTATAAAAAACATGAAACTCGTTATTCGAAACCATAAAGCTACTGTATATCCTTAGTTTGTGAGAAGAATGCGTTGCTAGAGGAAAATGAGACATTTGTATAATCTATATTTAACTCGCTTCATTTAATCCGACTTTTTCTATTCAGAGTTCAGTTTTTCCTAACATGTCGTTATATTAATTAATCAGTTTACTACTTGTCGTTGAAATTATTGGGACTAGGGGGAGTCCTAATAATTCCCCACAAGATATAATAGGTACTGGTATGTTCGTTTGCGCACACTTATCGCGCATTCATTCTAATGCCATTGGCTTAGATGTCCGTATTTAAAAGCTATCCAGTAAGGTACCACTTGTTTGTTTAATTATTGTTGTTGCAGACGACATGGAATAACCAGATAATTAAGGCGTAACAGGTTAACTTCTATTTTTTAAATTAAATGGTTATTTAAAACTGTAACATTTCTCAAATTTTGTTTTCGGTTTAGGAAACGTAAGGAGGTACACATTCCTCAATCCTCATATGAGGCCCATTGTGGTGCCTGCTGTTATTTCTGCAACCCTTATAACAACACTTTATTGCTCACCATTGTCTGATAAATTAAACCCAAATTTAAAATTAGGAACTAAGTAAAACCGATGTTAACAAATTAAGCTTTTGTCAGAGAGCCGAGAGTAGGGAAATATTTACAGTCTACACCTGATGCGCGCAAAATAAGCGAAATAAGTTCCAGAAGTTCCTACTCGAAAGGTGGGAGGATTGGGGAATGACATTTTTACATTGAACGTTTTTGGGACAGGCATAGCATTCCTATCGATGTAAATATTCCCTGTCTGGTTCTTACCCCGCTGTGGTTGACACTCCTACTCGAAGGCTCACAGGTTTGGAAATATTTCTGCGCTAAAATTGAATTGTTTTTAAAGTTTCCGGGAGAAAAAGGAGCGGAAATAAAGAAAAGAATATTCCGTGTATATAGAAGAGATGTTCCGAAACATATGCGGGAGGTGGCCAGAGGACAAACGTCGTTCGTAGGATGGCAGGAAGATTTGGAGTACGTTTCGGATTTCTGCAAAGCTGGGAAAGTGGTTGTACCGGCATTCTTCTCGGCTCCTGATGCGCTGGGGATCTTAAGTAACGCACTCTGGACCAATTACAGAACTATCTCGAAAACGATGTTGGAGCAGATTAATATTATGTAAAAAAACAAAATATTTTTTTCCTAATTGAAATCTACCTTATTTTAAATCACTGAGCATAGCGTTCCAACTACTTAAGTGGGTCTTCCAAAGGCCTTATGCCTTGATTTTACAGTTTCATGTTAATATAGTTATATTTCGGATATAGTAGGATTTTATTTAAGAACAAGGTTAATAAAGGTGGTATTTATCATAAATAAAAATTCAGGTTAAAGAACAATTTCAAAAAACCACTTGAAAAATTAAATCAAGTCATTTTCCACAATTATGTAAGACCAACAGATAAACAAGTATCTTTCCTTTTCCCTAAGTGTAAATAGTTATGACTTGTGGGATATGTACAAGGATTCTTTTGTTCAAATTTAGCTTACAAACAGATGCAGCTTAGTTCATAAGTGCACTTTGATGACCTCCTGATACCAACCTTTATCTTTTATCTCTTTGGTTCATCTTTACAGAATATTTATATTACAGGATACGACAGTGCTATGCCATGGGTATTTTGGACAAGAGATTCGATTTGGAATACGGGAACCTCAAGGACAGATGCTATACCGAGAAGAACACCGATGTCCCCGGCGAGATGAGAAGCACTCCAGACATGGCCTTACCATTCTTGTTACTCGTTGTATTTACTGAATCTCTTTCTTCGGTCGTACTTATTTTGGAGCTAATTATTAAGTTCCACAAATAAGTTTTGCCTAGTGCTTAGCACTTTTCTGGGACAGTGAGGGAAGAATAAATCTGTTCCCAAATTAGGACACTGTCTAGTTACAAGAATTTTTTCACGTTTTAAGAGCATACTTCTTTTCATGTCGTCTCTATAAGTCGCTTTTGGCCGTATATTGCTATGTAATTTTATAGGCCCTCGATACCCTAGGCACCCGCATTTTGCGCCTGATTTTAAAACCAATAAATTGCGTCATTAAAAGCTACGTGTAAAATTTAAACTTAAATAATCTAAATTGGCATCGTTTTAAAACCTTATTATTACCTAATTACACTGAAAACAATTCTCACTGGCCTGAGCTGCTACAAGTTCGAAGATTTTTGGCTGGCTTTGGTCATACCGACAGTGAAATATACCGAGTACAAATGAGCAGATTCCTATCCTTTTTGTAAATATACCTCTTTTTCATTATACTCCGCGGCAGCGGAGTATATTTTGAGCTCACTTTTCCCTCCGCCTTAAAAACCCGCTGAATTGTATAGGATGCTTTTTAAGGCAGCCCAAAACGGGGGAATCCGCGTCACGTCAACTTAACGTGTACACGATCGGGACAGATCCGCGAAACTTTAAGTCAACCCATTATTTATTTGATTATAAAATCAACCACTCGCCCGATTTTAATTTGGAGACCAGATTTGGATTCCTTGGATTTCGTAGCAGTGCCTTTGATATGCACATTTTCTTATTTAAATAGTTAACACCGTCAAAAAATTTAAAACATCGAAACACTGTAAAAAATTTAAAGTCGCCCGTTATTTTTTGCTGGTGATTATAAAATCAACCACTCGCCCGATTTTAATTTGGAGACCAGATTTGGATTCCTTGGATTTCGTAGCAGTGCCCTCGATATGCACATTTTCTTATTTAAATAGTTAACACCGTCAAACAATTTAAAACATCAAAACACTGTTAAAAATTTAAAGTCGCCCGTTTTTTTTGCTAGTGATTATAAAATCCACCACTCACCTGATTGTAATTCTGAGACCAGATATGGATTCCTTGCATTTCGGAGCTCTAGATTCGATATCCACATTTTACTATTTAATTAGTTAACACCGTCAAAAAATGAAGTATTTAAAACATAGAAAATAACGAAAGCGGGTGCCACGTTTTCCGTATTCTACTTTTTAAACTATCGGTTAATCGGAGAGGCCGGTGTAATGGTTAAGAACGCGAACTTTAAAGCGAACGGGTGAAGATCGAATCTCGCTTCCGATAATATCTTTTCAGTATAATTTTACTTTCAGTTTGAACATTTTCTCTTCTTTTTATATCAAATAAATTATATTACTTAAATTCCTCGAATAATATTACTTATATTCCTAGAATTCATTCTCTGGTCATTTTCATTCATTTTAGGCTCCCAACGCCATCTCGTATAAAAAAATAACTAAGAATTTTGGAATTGTTGTATTTTTCACTTAATATAACTAAGAATTTCGGAATTATTGTATTTTTCACTTAATATAACTGATAATTTCGGAATTGTTGTATTTTTCACTTAATATAACTAAGAATTTCGGAATTTCTGTATTTTTCACTTAATATAACTAAGAATTTCGGAATTGCTGTATTTTTCACTTGATATAAATTGATTATTCATAATGGTGTTTAAATTTATTAGTATTTAAAATTTTAGTTTGAACATTTAATCCAATTTTTATACCGCCATCTAGTAACAAAAATTAACTAAGAATTTTGTAATTGCTATATTTTCCACTTAAAATTATTTATAATAGTATTTAATTTCAGTAGTATTTCCAAAAATATTGTTAAAAATATTAAATTACATTCTTTAAATCTGAGCAAACCAGCACCTACACACGGGTACACGATTCATATTACAAAAATTTATTTTTGTTTCCTTGTTTTTTGAAAAACTGGCTCAATTATCGACAAACTTTTATTGATACAAACATTTCATTTTTAATATTTTTAAAAAATTACAAGAATGACTCAACCAAATTTTCTAAACCACCACTTCTCATAAATGGGCATATATTATAACAAAAACAGTTCTTCGAAATCCACGCGATTCGATAATTAATGTTGGCTGTAAAATTTGCCGAAATAAAGAAACTTGGATGAAACAAATATTATAACAAAAACAGTTCTTCGAACTGATAAAACAGTTTAGAGCTCGTTAGAGGTGCGGCCTTAAAGGGACATATATTATTTTTTATTATTATTATTTTATTTGTCAAATTAATTGAAATAGTATTAAAAAATACTCCTGTGAACAACAGAATGACGTCATTCTACTTTCAAATCACAGTACACTGCTCCTCCAATTTTCAACACAAAATATTTGGTCAAATTTTGCCGCAAAGGTATCCATATTTATATTTATTTTCTTCACTACTCATTTAACATTAAAATTTTTAAATTTATTATTATTAGTTTATTTTTTGTTGCAGATTACTGCAATAAATAACTAATAAACTAATAATACATACAACCAAAATATAAACTACGCCCGAAGCGTATAGGTCTACATTACGCACGAATTTGAACAAAATCGGCAATAAACACCTCGGGTACTCTCCTTTGTTAGTTTTCGTAACAGGACTGATTACCACTGCTAAAATCCATTAAAATTATATTTTGACTTAAAATAAAAAAAATGTATAGTAAAACCTCTCAGAAAAATTTGCTTATAATAACCAAACTTATTGAATACGTCGAAGTAAAATTATTAGCTTTTCACTTCATTCAGAGTGGCTTAATAATTTAATTTTTCTAATAAAAATAGTATTCTTACCTCTAGTTAATAGACATTGAGGCCTAAAAATCCCTTTGAATATGAACTTATCAAATATCGAGGGGCTAACCACTGTCAGATCGCCTGTACACCTATTACGCATACTCAAAACTGTTAATGGTACAGACTTTAAAGAGTATGCGTACTCTCATTAGGACAGTCAAAGGTACGTGCTTGTACAACGATCACTTAAGTGACTAGCCCCGCGTCAAATATGTACTGTTCGGGATTCAGGAATATAGAAATTAACCAAATACTACCAAAAATTCAATTATCGTAAAATCCCCTCAAATCCGATGCGGAGACACTTTTTTTTGAGAGTCACACGATATGGTGTCGGCTAGAGCCTTAGACACCAACAAATGCGGAGACACTAGCCGTTTCGCCCTCGAAAGGTTTCCCATTTGTGGCGTGCGGCCAAATCGATCAATCTGCCAGATGGGCGGTTTCCCGCGTTGGGCTACTTTGGGAACGCTATTGCGTGAAAAAAGCTTTGAGCAATGTACGACTACATTTAAAAAATGTTTACTTCTATCATAATTTCATAATTTTAAAAATCATGTACAATAATAATAATACGCTTTATGTACGTCGATAAATATTCTTCGTGCTATAAGTTTCCTTATTTTTTTAATTATCGTTCAACAGGCTATATAACTTCCCTTATACCACTACCAAAGGCTAAAGTGCCTCCATTGCTTTTTCATCTGGTAGCAGTGCTTTCCTGGGACTGGAATTGTGCTGTATCGTAGAGAGATCAATTTTGGTTTGGGCGAGCTTTTGGGCGAGTTTCCCATTTTTGAGTGTGCAGGATCAAGAAAATGAATCTGGCAACTCCTCCCCCGACGCGGCCGCCGATCCCACAAGAATGCGTTAGGAATCCGCGCGCCATTCGCGGGTTTGAGAACTAAAACCACGTAACGTAACTTATGTAGTTATTGAGGTGTTTGAGAGTTAAAACCAAGTAAAGTAACTCGTTTAGTTCCGTTGTATGTTTGAGATCTAGCACCATCTAAAACCACGGGAAAAAAGGTCGGACTATATTTCAATTTATATTACATATAATCCAAACTATCCTATATATAAGTATGACGAAAGAATGTTGACTGCCAGAAGTAATAAATGAGTGTGGGCCTGCTGGGTCATGGAGGTTATCGAAACCGTGTATGGCCAGAAGTAATAAATGATTGAGACCCGGGAATACGGTAGAACATCGTTTGCATACGTGATAGTGGGTACCGCCACAGCTTTCCACAAAGTCCTAGATACACTGTATTTGTTATATGATCCATCCGTCATATTCTTGACCGCCCACCGTAGAAGAGTAGCTTTAGCTACAAGGTTGCGCTCATGATTTCCATATAGTTAGGCTTGGAACAGAACAGGACACCAAGATAGCTTTACTCTTCCACCACTTCCAAAGAGGCGTTTTTCAACGTAAAAGGGACCGGGCTAGCTTCCTTTGACGTACCAAACATCAAAAATTTTGATTTCTCTGGGCTAAACCTTAACGCAAAAATATAGAGAGCCCCTGCTTCTAATAGAGTTCAACCAGCTGAGAAAGCACAAAAATATTGTCCGAAATCCTTCTACCTCTTCGAAAACCATACTGAGCTTCATCGAGCAAGCGGTTTAATTCCATATAATGCGTTCTTTGACTTCTTTCCCAAGTATGGCATACACTTTGTAGAAGACCGACGTTACTGCTATAGGACGATAGGAACTGTGTTCTTCCTCCGCCTTTCCCGTTCCATTGAAAACCATAGTAACACGTGACTCTTTCCAGCTATCCGGAATATCATCTTGATGCTTAATTTCGTTAAACCGAAACAAAATACAATCCTTTGCCGGTACAGCCAACTTCGATTTCGCACGTAATCGAAGTTGGCTGTACCCAGGTAGCGCCCCGGTTCTTTTTATTTTAGGACTACACCACTGCTGCTGGGTCATGGAGATTATCGAAACCGTGTATGGCCAGAAGTAATAAATGAGTGTGAGCCTGATGGGTCCTGGAGGTTATCGAAACCGTGTATGGCCAGAAGTAATAAATGAGTGTGAGCCTGATGGGTCCTGGAGGTTATCGAAACCGTGTATGGCCAGAAGTAATAAATGAGTGTGAGCCTGCTGGGTCATGGAGATTATCGAAGCCGTGTATGGCCAGAAGTAATAAATGAGTGTGAGCCTGATGGGTCATGGAGGTTATCGAAACCGTGTAAGGCCAGAAGTAATAAATGAGTGTGAGCCTGCTGGGTCATGGAGGTTATCGAAACCGTGTATGGCCAGAAGTAATAAATGAGTGTGAGCCTGCTGGGTCATGGAGGTTATCGAAACCGTGTATGGCCAGAAGTAATAAATGAGTGTGAGCCTGATGGGTCCTGGAGGTTATCGAAACCGTGTATGGCCAGAAGTAATAAATGAGTGTGAGCCTGATGGGTCCTGGAGGTTATCGAAACCGTGTATGGCCAGAAGTAATAAATGAGTGTGAGCCTGCTGGGTCATGGAGGTTATCGAAACCGTGTATGGCCAGAAGTAATAAATGAGTGTGAGCCTGATGGGTCATGGAGGTTATCGAAACCGTGTATGGCCAGAAGTAATAAATGAGTGTGAGCCTGATGGGTCATGGGGGTTATCGAAACCGTGTATGGCCAGAAGTAATAAATGAGTGTGAGCCTGCTGGGTCATGGAGGTTATCGAAACCGTGTATGGCCAGAAGTAATAAAATTCCGTACCTTCAGCTTATTCCATTAATAATAGTGATTTTAATACAGAAGGAAATTCAAATAGCGTTTCCAAAAGGAAATATTTAGAAAAATAGACATTAATAACAAATTAAATGTGAAAAAAAACACATTGTAGAGAATTTAAAATGTATGGAGTCTTCATTTCTGCAGTTATCTCTGAGTACTATACAAATTAAGAGCCGTGTTAAAATAAGCAAACCTAATGAACGATACCGTGCAAGAAATTTTAAAAGCGGGAGGGTTTTCGAAAAATGCTGATTTAATTAGGCTGAAAAATAAAAAAGTATTACAAAAGTAATGCGAACACACTGAGAAATAAATGAACCATTCAATAATGCTTTGGGTTGTACTTTAAATAAACCACATGGTTGTAGTATTCTTAATGCTAATTCTCGTAAAATGACAAAAAAATGCATTGAAAATTCAAGAAACCTACTTGGTGGCTAGAATTCTGCAAATGAGTTTCGATGGCGGTTCAGAGATATTTATTTCTAGACTTAGCCCGAAGTTTATCGAAATACAAATTGTGTGCCAATTACTATCCAAGAAATTTTTCAATTTGAAAACACAAGAAAATAAAAGGTTTAAAGCTAAGGCTAGACGCTGTACACTTAAGTGCAAAAAGGTCTTTGATCGTTTTACAGCCGTTGTAAGTACTGATAATTTACCATTTGCATTGAATGATTTAAGATATCATAGTTCTAAGAGTGAAGCATATTTCTGGGAAACATCATATCAACCTTACTCAAATGTTTAAATGAGACACCGTTGGTCATTGATGTGAAAGGGTGAGTTCATAATTTATTACCCATTATTGAACTTTTTACCAAAAACAAGAGAAAAAAAACTTTAATATTTTGGAAATGTAGTGCTTTTTGCCGTATTGGGCCTAGGTCTATTGAAAGAATTGTTTATTTTTTTAGGACAATGGCGAATAGTAAATAGTGTGACTGGTATGAAATGTTTAGAACCATTAACAATCTCTCAAAATTAGAAGGGGTCACTCACTTTCTTGCATAGATTCCTCAAAATGTCTTAGCTAAATGAGAATTCTGAGAGAATTAGCTAGTTAGTCTACGCACAATATTAAAATTAATTTATTGCGTGAAATCTTATTGCGTTAAGTACGATAAAATTTGCAATGTTATTAAGATTGGGAACTTAAATATGCTACAGAATACAGTGAAAAAATTTGAGAAAGGTAGTCTGAAATTCAAATTACCTGAAATTTTGAAAACCAACAATAATCTAAATTTAGCTGCATTCGAAAGGACTGTGGCCGAAGAGTCAAAATTGCTACATAAGTTCGGTAGTCAGTTAGTCTCGTGGTATCAGGTAATGTGCGGATAGATAGATAGCCTTCAGGCTGCTCCTACCATGATTACTATTTACGTATCGCGCTTGCACCCACAGCTGTCAAAGACTGACCTCGAGAAACACGTTACTGGTTTCGGAGTCACCTCCTACAGACCTTCCAAACGGGATTATTTGAGGTCATCTCTTCGGTGGAAGGTACAGCCCTCAATCTTGATAACTGGCCTGAGGGTATTGTACTCTCCCGAGGGCACCGATCTGCGGCTGGACGTGTCCCGACCCTGTGGGGAACAAGCACAGAGCCCGCCTTCACCCATCTTGCCGCTAAGGTCGAGACTAGCCTCATAGTGTATCGTTTGGACAGGGCAACGACAGCTTCCCAGGTAGAGGCCCATCTTTGTAAGGCCGGTCTCCATCCCTTAGCTGTGGTGGAAATCCCCCGCGAGGACCGCTGTGGCTTCACTTCCTACAAGGTTGACCTCCCTGGGCACCAAGCTCACCAGGCTTTCCAACCTGCTATCTGGGCGAAAGGCATCACTGTGGTGCCGTATCGCACAGCTACACCTACTACCCTAGCTCTTACCATCGCTACTGACCCAACTGTGGTCTGACGCTATCTGAGTGCCCGGCGGATCCTATACTCAAATCTGAACTCAATATGCAACAAGATCCACGCCCACCAGGCCTATGTGGACACTCACAGACCATTCGTGATTGCAATCTACGAGACCAAGGCTGATGCCTCTATATCCTCTTCCGAACTATTTGGTCCAAACTTTACCGTCTATCGTAAAGACAGAAACAAGCACGGAGGGGGTGTCTGCCTTGCCATTGACAACGACTACAAATCCTTTGCACTTGACCTAAACACCACTGTCGAGGCGGTAGCGGCGAGAGTAAATATTGTCTCCTCCTGCCTGTGTATCTGCTGTGTCTACCGATCCCCCACGGCGACGGCCGCATCCACCAAAAAACTTACTGCACTAATCACTCGACTGGCCTCCAACTCGTCTGACCTTCTACTTTTCGGATAATTTAACTTCCATAGCATCAACTGGGGCTCCCTTACCAGCCCCTCCTCTGTGGCATCGGCCTTCATCCACGCCACGCTCGCTGCCAGCCTTACGCAATACGTTGAGGACACAACTAGGGCCACTACTGCGGGTGGAAATTTGCTCGACCTTGTCCTTGTTTCTGATACTGACCTTATTTGCCCAATCACTCATCTCCCTGGCCTCGCGGACCATGCCTTCCTCATGTTCACCTAAGTCGTCCGGGATTCCTGATCTCACCTACAGAGACATGGTCCTCTCTCGACCAGCGGAGAAGGCAAGCCTACTGGCTGTCACTTTCCAATGACCTTCCCAGTTCACCACCTCTCATCGGTCCCCCTCCTAGCTCAGAAGGCTCCTACAATGGCGCCTATTGTCTTCTCTGAATCTGGTGTCAAGAGGCTGCTTCTGAAGGTAAAGCCATTTAAAGCGGTTGGCCCTGACTGTGTTCCGGCGATAGTGTTAAAAAACTGTGCCGAGGTCCTAGCCGCCCCCCTAACTTACCTCTTCCAACTGTCCTCTGCTGTATGGAGGAATGGTCTGCTGGCCTCAAAAACTCTGGCAGAGTCGATGTCATATTCTTGGATTTCCGGAAAGCCTTTGACTCTGTGCCCCATAACTCCTGAAGACAAAACTTCACTCCTATTACTTTAAACTGCCTGGCCGTGTACCTGGAGACCCGCCGGTTCCGAGTAGTGATTCCGGGCGGTACTTCCAAGTGGCTTCCTGCTCCATCGGGTGTACCCCAGGGCTCGGTCCTTGGCCCTCTCCTATTTGTGGTATATATTAACGACATTGGGGACAATGTCGCCTCAACTCGGTTTATCTTCGCTGACGATGTGGCTCTATCCACCACTATTTATGCCACTCTTGACGTGACACTTCTACAGGAGGACTACAACCGCATTCAGGACTGGAGTGACCAATGGAAGCTCCAACTAAATGCGTCCAAATGTGCCGTGTTGTCTCTGCACCGATCTGGGCAACCAGCTATAATTCCCACCTACACTCTGGATGGCTCAGTACCTAGGAGTCACGATCACCAATTTTCTAGAATGGTCTACCCATATTGACCAAGTCACCTCTCGAGCTGCGCGGGCTCTCTGATTTGTGCGCAGGCATCTCTCGCACTGCTCCTTATCCACCAAAGCTATAAAAACTTACGCCCTACCCATCCTCGAGTATCGCTCTTCGGTTTGGTCACCGCACACTGCGAGCGGCACGTACGCGCTGGAGCGCTTTCAGCGGCGCGCTCTCCGTTTCGCGGTCAACGTCGGGT
Organism: Leiobunum rupestre; assembly: GCF_980474605.1. Lineage (NCBI taxonomy): Eukaryota > Metazoa > Arthropoda > Arachnida > Opiliones > Sclerosomatidae > Leiobunum > Leiobunum rupestre. The sequence continues at coordinate 31,679,540 of NC_143392.1, forward strand.
CCTCCTGGAGTGTGAGCATGACCAGGGTTATGAAACATTTTCGGTGGGATACATTGGCTACAACGCCTCACCCTAGTGAATAGCGTTATCCATCGTTCGAACGGCGCCCTGGCCCCCACTAAACTCTGCCATCTCGGCATGGCGCAGTTTCGTTTATCCTCTATGGCCTTCGCCTCTCCGTCCGGAAACATTCCTTTCTCCCGTCTTCTCTCCGCGATTGGAACTCTCTCCCTGACTTTCTCAAAGTCGTACCTAGTTCCAAACAATTCAGGAAGGTCCTTACGACTTACCTAGACCTCTTTGTGTTTTGCTTTTGGGCCACCAACGTGGTTTCTAACAGTAAACCCAGCCGAATATGATTGGCATGAGTTGCATGATCACTTAAGATCATTCTACCCAAAGTTACAAGATTTTCCCAGCCCGTCGAAAATAGAAGAATTTCAGCCTTTTCCTGACAACAAAGGGCTCTGTAGGTTGGGCGGAAGACCTAGTTTCGCGGATTTGAGCTACGACGAGAAACACCCGATAATTTTGCCAGAAAATCATCGCTTGACCCACTTCATAATTGAAGAATATCACGATAGAGTAGCCCACATGAGCGTCACGGCGACCTTAGCAAGTTTACGAATACGGTTTTGGAAACGGCGCCGCGTGGCCAGCCTTCGAAGTTACCGGGGTTGATTTCGCGGGTTCCGCGTTTGTAAAAACCTACGACATTGCAAATAAAAAATACACCGAGTCGAAAAGCAAATCGTATATCGCTTTATTTACGTGTGCAACAACGAGAGCGGTACATCTCGAACTTGTTTCGGATTTAAGCACGCGCAGTTTCATGCTCGCGGTAAGTTGGTTTGTGAGCCACAGAGGCGTGTGTTGGTTATTTTTGTCAGACAATAGTAAAACATTGAAAAAGACAGAAAAAGAACTTTTGAAGATTTGGGACTCGGTAATCACACCGGAATTAATTCATTATTTCGGAAAAAAGAAAATTCTATGGAAATATATTTCAGAGGAGGAATGTGGGAAAGGATGGTGAGAACGGCGAAGGATTGTTTAAAGAAGGTTATTGGGCGAGCAATGTTAACGTACGAAGCAGTGATCAATTCGCGACCTATTACGTATTTATCAAATGATGTTACAGAACCTTCGTCCGTCTCGCCATCCGATATCGTTATCGGTAAAAGATTAGATGCTTTGCCACCCAAAAAAATTAAGCTTCCAGAAATAAATGATACGAGCGCGTCAGTAAATAAAAGGTGGAAATACCGAACAGAGTTAGTAAACAGATTTTGGACGAGATTGTGCGTCGAGTATCTTTTAGAATTAAGAACCGCCCAGAGAATCAAAAATGTCGGAAATAATTCACCCGATATAAAAGTCGGTGATGTTATTATTATTAAAGATGAAAAGTTGGGTCGTCACATTTGGAAGCTAGAAGGTCATCCTTTTGCCAAGCGAGCCCGAGAAAATGGGCTCGCCAAATCAGTACTCTTTTAAAATGTAACGCGCATAGCAACGTTTATAGATTCCTCTCCTTTTTGTAAATAAACCTCTATTTAATATTTGTTTCATCCAAGTTTCTTTATTTCGACTAATTTTACAGCCAATCTTTAGATAAATTCAGTATTGAATCGCGAGGATTTCATATATCGATTCGTTTCATGGTGCCGAAAAACCGGGGCTGTATAGATTAGTTTAATTATCGGAACGTTTAAAGTGGTCACGAAGTTGGGTAAATTGGAACATTTATGAGGTATAGGTCTACAATACGTCCGAATTTGAACAAAATCGGCAATAAACACCCTTTTGTTTTCGTAACCGGACTGATTAGCACTGCTAAAATCCATTAAAATTATTTTTGACTTAAAATAGAAAATGTTTAGTAAAACCTTTGAGAATAATTTGCTTATAATAACCAAACTTATTGAATACGTCGAAGTAAAATTATTAGCTATTCACTTCATTCAGTCTGGCTTAAAAATTTAATTTTTTAAATAAAAATAGTATTCTTACCACTAGTTAATAGACATTGAGCGGGATCTTTCGTTGATGGGCCAGACTCATAACCGTCAAAAACCACAATACACGAGTTGTACTTCTTAACGTAGTCAACGTACAACTTTATAATATCCAAATACGTGTTTCCTCTAGGCCACGGTAATTTGTGAAGTAAACTTTCTCCATCTAGTACGTATTTGGTGTTTTCAGTGGTTTCCACTTTATCGCGCTTCTCTATCTCCCATAATGAGTCTGCTAGTGTGCTTTTAGTCTGCTAGTGTGCTTTTAGCAGCTGAACGCATATATCCCTTATCGTCAAATAAAGAAGCCGGGTGGTTACATAGTTCGTACCTAAATATTTATGATAAATCATCTTCGTTGGCTTGAGCGGGTTTCAACAGCCTTTGAAACAATACGGAAGGGACGATTTCTACATTATCATTTGATATTAAAACAGTTAGTTTCTTCTCCATATTAATTGCCTGGTTTTTTCTCCTAAATGTATAGTCACTTACACTTTTCCCATCCATATTACGCATTATACGAACTCCTATTGTTTTGGAGTCGTAGACGTTCACTCGGTCGCTCACTACTATTGCAGTCGCAATGTTTTTCAACGTAGAATTTTCTTCAAAAAGATCGATTTTAAGCCAAAAGTCTTCTAGAACTTTAGTGTTATTTTTGTCGCGATCAAGCCAAATCCACATGTTGATCTCGAGAGTGCATGTGTTTCCCTGTGAGTTCTTCCATGGCGCTAGTCATTTCAGTGCAAATAGCTCTTTGCAATTCCCTCATACCACGATCTCTAGTCAAACCTCCGGATGTTTTAATTCCTCTCATTAAAAGTTACTCGATAATTAAATCGGTTGCGAGTCTTGCCCAATTATTTTGACCGCCTAACAACGTGATAGCCGTCCTCGAAGAATTTGAACGTTTTTGGATATTAACTTTCAAGTCTTTGCATGTTTTGAACGTATATTCTAGCTGATTTCGCGTAGTTATTATGCCCAGATGCGGCGAAATATGGTAACATTCAAATAACCGATTTCAAATGTAAAGACCAGTCACCAGTTGGTTCGGCTTTTATAAACGACTTTAAAATAGAAACCATATCCAAATACTGAGTTCATAATCTGACAGTTAACGAGTTTTGACTGAGATTAATTAGTAGGCTGGGGCGAAAAACCAACATTGTGCGTCCAGGAAACGCCTGGGTGCGGAAAAGTGGCCCAGTCCAATCCGAAACTCAGCGCACTTCGAAATTTTGAAATATAATATCTTCAGTCTGTTCTTTGAGGGTGAAATCTCGAAATTTCACTAAAAAACACAAATATTTAAGGTTTTGCAAAAATGGGCTTAAAATCGATACCGATACCTTCCAAGGGTGACTTTACGATGAAAAGTCATCAGAGGGTACTTAGAGGTCCGTACCGAGTCGCCAAAGTCACCCCATGCCAATCCTCATGGAGGGGGAAATGGCTCAAAATTGCGTATTTTCGAGTAAAACGCTTAAATACTTGTGCAGCTCCTAGCTCACTGAGTTCTACTACTTCGAGTGACCCAGAGCCCACCACGTGGAGGTGGCTGCACAACGGGCTCCACCCACGCTCTACCCAACCAACCAACCATATGTAGAATGTGCTTATTTAAGTCTCAGATTCATTAATTTCACCCACAAAGTCTTTCTTAGTGTCAAATAATTTGACCGTCTTTCGAGAAAGAAGTGTGGCGCGTATCTGTCGGTCCCGAGCGTCGGGACCGATGCCTTGTCTGGACACCTCTGTTACCAGTCTAACAGTTCTTTCCACCGCTACTGTGTGACAAGGGAAAGATGTTAAGTCCCAGTCTGGTACCAAGCCATCGGCCATAGATAGCTTAGCGGTAAGTTAATCCTCTGTTATAGGAATTAAAACTGGAGGTACGGTAAGTGAAACATCTGTCTGTTCCCAATCAATCATTTCTGTGTAATCATTAGCTCCAAAATTAATTTTTGGTACAACATTGTATCTAACAGTTGTCTGTTGCTAAAGTTTTGCTTCCAGGATTTTGGTGAGTGCGTCTTGGCGAACGGTAAGCCTAGGGTCGGTTACCATTCCAAGAAGTATATTTTCTGGCATGGCAGAGAAGCCGTTTCTCTGAATGGAAGTGTTTAACACATTTCGGTACTTCAGAGGAAGAAGCCTTGACAATTTGATTGCTTGGAAGAGGTGCCGACTCACATCAGCGATAGACTTATCCCGTCTGATGTGGAACCACTGAGGTACGTATACTGTGAGTAAGTATTCAACTAATACTTGCAGTTTCTTTGTGGGTCTTTTTTTTGATATGTTTAATCTCAGAATTCTATTTACAGTTGTTAGCCAGCGAGCCATGTTGATGGGGCCTATCTTCCGGGAGGCCAGCTCAGGAGAGCACGCTCCGGACCATATGGCATCTGATATCTCATAAAGATACCTTTGATCTGAGCTGAGATCAGTGGGCTCAATCTCAGGTAAGTCACTTGCAACTTGTTTAAACTTTACAACATCCAGGATATCACAAGTTGAAAGTTGTCCCCCTATTGGCCCTGAGTATTTGTTCGGACCAGAGGTAGGTCCGTCAATAAATACGAAAAGACTTCTGAACGGTAGCTCATTGAAATGTAATAGACAGACAACCCATTGCAAGTCGTTCCTCTAGTAGAAGAATAATTCCTCCCTTCCAGCCCGTATTCGTATTTGTACCGTCACAGCCCACGACTACCACGGCATCGAAGCCTCCATTCAGTTCTGTTGTTACGTAATTATAAATAGAATCACACTCATCTTGGGCATGGCTCGATGGTGTGACGACATGGCCTACGTATTTAGAACCTGGTTCGGCCACTAAAGATATGTGTTCCTCCTTAATAAATCCGGAGGCTGTCAATATTTCGTCTTTTCGACTATCAAAGTATAAGCCACGAATAGAATCCTCATGGCGTGATTCCTCCTTCAACTTGGAGCCTGTTTTAATTTTCTCGCGCCTTATCTTACTTTTATCTATGACTAGACACTCAGGTACTTTTTGAGAAATATCCGGGGAGATCATACCTGCTCGATTGGCAGCGAGGAGTACAGACGAGCTTAAATGTGCCGCAGCCCGTTGACTTATACCATATCTTTGAGCAACTACTGCTGCTTCAGATAAGTCAAGTCTGGCCTGCGATGATTTTCTCTGCACAAGTCTGCGTGGTATGTCGTGAAAATCGTCATCATTGGTAGAAGTATCAACCTTTACCTTAATTTCAGGACTAGGATTATCACCTTCACCTTCCTCAAAGAAGGAATCTAAATCTTTATCCATATCAATCGTAGAGGAAGATGTGGAGGCCGCTGCAGTAGGAACGCTTTCCCCACCCTCTCCCCGTTCAAGTCTGCCTCTTTTTGCATTACGTTCTGCTCTCTTATGCACTTTTTTTTTGTTTCAGAGACATCTACGCTGGCGATTCCCATGAGTCTTTTACCTCTTTGGTCAAGATAGAAGGCATGCTCTATGGCTGGAACCTACTTTCCTTGGGACAGGAGCACCTAGACAAGTCAACGCACTTACAAGCGGCTATGTTAAATAATTCAGAGCAGTACTCTTTGAAGGCGGTGATTTTCTCATCCTTATTACTTTGGGAAGTTGTTTTACTCTTCAATAAATTTTTCAACGTAGTGTATTTTTTATGAAGATTTGTGAGACATTCCTTAATGCGCTGCTCTGAGACCGTTGGGATAGAAGCAGATTCCCAAATAACTATTAGTTTGGAATGGACTTCGTCGGCAATGTCTCCGAACGAAGGCTCCCTGTCTTTTTCTGAAAGACAGCCCTTTTGCCTTCGAACCTCCTGACAAGATCGCAGAACGTCAGCCCTCGTTGGCAAAACGTTCGGACCAAAATCTTTTGGAGGACCAAATATTGGGCACTGCACAAAGTCTCTCTTTGCTGTGGCATAGAAACCAAAGAGGGGAGTGCGTGCAGGCAGAACCAGAATCTCTACCACCAAAAGACGCAACGACGAGACAATGAGAAGAAGAAACTATAACGACAACGTCAACTAGCACCTGCGAGTGAACGAACATTAGGCGTGAGCCGACAGTACGAGCCATTGACAGGTTCTGACAAGTCTCGACAACTCTCGACCAGAGGGAGGAGAAGGAGACCGGAGACCAGCGACCGGGGGGGTCCAGCTTCAGTGTAAAGGTGACCCAGGGACCGCACAAGTATTTAAGCGTTTTACTCGAAAATACGCAATTATGAGCCATTTCCCCCTCCATGAGGATTGGCATGGGGTGACTTTGGCGACTCGGTATGGACCTCTAAGTACCCTCTGATGACTTTTCATCGTAAAGTCACCCTTGGAAGGTATCGGTATCGATTTTAAGCCCATTTTTGCAAAACCTTAAATTTTAGTGTTTTTTAGTGAAATTTCGAGATTTCACCCTCAAAGAACAGACTGAAGATATTATCCGATTTCAAAATTTCAAAGTGCGCTGAGTTTCGGATTGGACTGGGCCACGTTTCCGCACCCAGGCGTTTCCTGGACGCACAATGTTGGTTTTTCGCCCCAGCCTATTAATTAGGTGCTCTTCCAGAGTGACGACAATTTGCTTTAGTGAATCGTAGGATTCGACTTCTTCGGGATAAATATTTGACGATAAAATAGCATCTAAAATATCTGAGAATTAAGTTAAGGTATATCCGGATTTTTCGAAAAATCCGGGAAGCACTTTGAAATTAAAATTGACAATATTGCACTTTCTAAAAGCAAGTGCGCTCTTACAGCTCTAGATATAGCAGCCCCTGAAAGCATATGCACCATTGTATTTTTCACGTTTATTAGTTCAAAAAGTTATTTTATTCCAGACCCCGCCATAATATATCCGATTGTTCCTAGAAAACTCATTTCTGTATGGAGTCCACCAAGTCATAGGCCAATATTTTTTAGTTCACTATTGGGCGCTTCATTTTCAAGAAGACTAAAGCCACGTTCACACTAGAGCCTAAAACCCAGTTTAGGTCAGTTTGAATGCCAGATTTGACCGCCGACGATAATTCTTGGTTCAAACATGCAAAATCGCTTCACCCCGGTTCGCTTATAGCAAAGGCTTAACGCCATTTCAAATTATGACTAGAATTTTTAAAATACTAAAATGTATCCCAAAACAATTAGTTAATCATGTTTACTATACATACTGTAATATTATTTGACATTATTTAGAATTTTGTTCCCATTATTTTGGAAATTACGATCAATTTTTCTTGCCCGCCTTATCGTTCTGAAAGCCATTCTAAGCGAACCGACTTCGACGTGTAATTGCTTCCCGAACCAACATGAAGCGATTTCTCACGCTGGTTTTCGAAACTAGTTATCTAAACGAAGCGATTCTAGGGGTAAGTGTGAACGTGGCTTAAATGCTTTTAAATAAAGTGGCTGATCAAATGTTAATATTGGTATCGAGTTATATTTCACCGCATTATCGGCCACAAATGAAAAAGTAGAATATATGCAGATTTCATATAGATAGGTAAGTAACAAAAAGATGCCACGCCAGGGTGTATATCGAAGTTGGCAGTTTCCATATAGCCATTCCAATTTGGTCTCGGGGTTTTAAGTAAACGGGAAACTCTCCAAACTGATTCTAGATTATTTGTCGGGAGCTTTTCGAAGCTTTCTTCTGGTAAAGTTGTATATTTCATTAAAGACATTCCGTTTGCGCTACTTTTTCCGGGGAATATAATTTCAATCTTTCCCACCTGAAGATTCTCATCTTCCGATATTTTTTCCCGCTGGATGACGCTTTTATCTTTGATTGCTGATATTATTCACATTCTGTGAAACGTTCCTTAACCATCTATCGTGCATATATTATGATCAACATTATCCGCCATATACTGTACAAAATGTTCCGACGAAAATTCACCAACATTGGTTTGAGATTTTTTAGCGGTGCATTTTTCTAAGCGTTGTACTTCTTCGTAGGAAAAGGAGAATCCCAGTGCCCCCACCAGCAGTAGGCACAAGTAGGCACGTACCTATGTTCAAAAATTTTAGGGCTGTTTTAGGGGCCTCTACAAGTTTAAAAAAATTGCCTCTGCCCCAGTAGCAAAAAACAGTCGGGCCGACTGATAAAAAAGGAGTCGGGTGGCCTGCTTTTTTGCAAAGTCGGCCGGCCTTACTCGATGTCCGAGGCAACGGCTAGCCGATGGACAGTCGGTAAAGATGACTGGTGGACTGTTAGCCGACTCTAAAACGGACACCGATAAAGCAGTCGGCTACGTGACTGTTAAGAGCCCTTGTCGACTTCGAGCCGACTCTAAAACGGACACCGATAAAGCAGTCGGCTACGTGACTGTTAAGAGCCCTTGTCGACTTCGAGCCGACTCTAAAACGGACACCGATAAAGCAGTCGGCTACGTGACTGTTAAGAGCCCTTGTCGACTTCGAGCCGACTCTAAAACGGACACCGATAAAGCAGTCGGCTACGTGACTGTTAAGAGCCCTTGTCGACTTCGAGCCGACTCTAAAACGGACACCGATAAAGCAGTCGGCTACGTGACTGTTAAGAGCCCTTGTCGACTTCGAGCCGACTCTAAAACGGACACCGATAAAGCAGTCGGCTCGTGACTGTTAAGAGCCCTTGTCGACTTCGAGCCGACTCTAAAACGGACACTGATAAAGTGGTCGGCTGAGATACTGTTCAGACGCCTGGTCGACTTTGACCCGACGTTTAAACGGATACTGATTAAACGGACGCTTTAGTGACTTTTAGATGACTTTCCGACTTCGAGCCGACTTAAAAAGTATATTCATTTATTGCTCTGCCTAAAAGCGGCTTAAAAGTTTACAAAGTTCAAACTTACTCTAGAAACGCATTTACCCACTGCTCTTAAGAACGCAAGCCAACTTTTAAATTGTAATATAAGTTAGAAATAGACAAAAATTCAAAACTAAATTTCTTTATTTTTTATTTATTTCCAGCAAATTTGAGATTAGCCGACTATTGTGCACTTCTTCCTTCCGCCATTTCTGTCCTTAGAGTGCTTTACCCAATCCTTAATCAGTTGCTCTATTTCGTTGTCGGTTGCACGAAGACATTTGTGGTTAGAACGTACAGCGTCTACAAAAAAAAGTTTATTTAGTTTCAATTCTGTGTATGATTGCGATAAAAGTTAAAAATAAACGATACTTTATGGGTGAATTAAAATGATTAAATTAAATGTTGTTCCCTCTATTTTAGACTAGAATAATCTTTAATTTATTTAGTATGTTTTTATTATAATCATACCAGAAATATCAACTAACCCTCAAAATTATATTTAGACTTGTTTAAATATACTATTCTTAACAATCTAAATTGGTCATTTTTTCATTTAAAATTTAAATAAATGGAGTTTTTACATTAAAATATGTTTGCTACTAGCTTTCTCAGTTACAGACTGATATATCAGACTAGAAATATGATAGTTTACCCTTAAAATTTGATTGTGGCATGATGAAGTAGACTGAATCTTGGAAAATTTACAATTTTGGTGTCCGACGTAGGATTTAACAAACTAAAGTTTTTAAATTTGGAGAATAGAAATTAAATTAATTCTAACACATAGTGCTATTAGCTTTCTCAGTTACAGAGTGATATATCAGACCAGAAATATCAACTCTAACCCTCAAAATTATATTTGGACTTGTTTAAATACACTATTCTTAACAATCTAAATTTGTCATTTTTTCATTAAAAATTTAAATAAATTGAGTTTTTACATTAAAATATGTTAGCTTTCTCAGTTACAGACTGATATATCAGACCAGAAATATAAAAGTCCCTTAAAATTTGATTGTGGCATGATAAAGTAGACTGAATCTTAGAAAAATTAAAATTTTTGTGTCCAACGGAGGATTTGAAATGACTTACTTTTTTCTCTGTTTCAGTATTAATAAGTCCTTCCATAACTGCTTACCAATTATTCCAAAATATCCATACACCTATTTAATTATACGCGACTTTTAATTATTAATTATACCAGATATTTAATTAACATATAAAAATAACTGGGTGTCTAGCAGGTAAGATTAAAAAACAGAAAATAAATTTTTTATAGTTTAGGCAAAAGTGAAGAACAGCCCCCCTAATTTTTTTTTGTTTTTTTTTTCTTAGATTAAAGCCCAGTGTGTAAGGAGTACGAAGGTATTTTTTTTAGTTACCGCAAATGATAATTAGTTAAGTTAACGCGTTTTGAAAACCGTCAATTTCAATGCATTTTCGTCAATAGTTCAATGTGAGTTCTATACTTTTTCTCCCGAGATAGAGCAGGACACGTGAAATCCAAATTTATGTTTGGTGTGTACTAGGGAGTAATACTGAAAATGAAATTTGTAGTGGTCGTGTAGACTATACTTTACTCTTCCAAATAAGGGATTTGGGTGTGAACGGAATATGTTAATGATATGTACCTCAAAAAACGGGATTTTTTGAATTCATTATTTAAAAAGATATGATCAATATAAAATTGTTACTTGCCAGTAAAATACATATTTCGAGATTTGTGTACGTGTTAGATGAGGTAGGACTGATGAGTATGACGATTCTTTAAATTCCTAGATTGTAAGACGTTTTGGAGAACGTAGGACTGATGACGAAAAAGGAAAAGGCGAAAATGCAGAACAGCACTAACTTTTAGGGGTTGGGAATTTCTATCGTATTAAAACGCATTTTACCCTTTTTTTTACTTATACAACGTTGAATGTATTCTAAGTATTGGCGCCTGACGGCGCCGCGCACTCACTTCGCTCGAGCGCTGGGGCGCGCGGCGCCTCCCCAACCCCATACTAAAAAAAGCTATGGGCCAACTATAACGCAACCTAGAGGACAGCACCAAGCCTGACGCATCAAGTATCGTAAACTCGAAAACAATAAACAAAACCCAAAAAGTACCTATTGTTAAAAATAGCCCAAAGGACTTCGTTTTCGGCATTTAGCTGGAATAGTGTGAAATATCTGCAAATGGTTATTAGTGAAGTTAACGCGTGTGAAAAATATACAATTTCAAAGCATCTGCGAGGGTAAGAAAAGTAATTTTTTATTGAAAGAACATTTTTGGCCAAAAAATTAATGCAGAACAGTGACAAAGTAAGAAACCGTTGACTACGCAGTACTTGGACCAGGTCGAGGCTCTTCTCCCTCATTTTCCGGAACGTCGTGTTGCACGGGGTCATACAACTAGGGATGCACCGATATATCGGTAACCGATATATCGGCTAATTTTTCAAATATCGGTATCGGCCAATATCGGCTTAAGCGAGGCCGATATTAGCCGATACTTCTGGTATTAGAAAAACATTAAAATTTAAAAAAAGGCGATACTCAACTAACTAATTAATGGAAAACATTTATTGCCACAACCTTACATTTCCTTTTAAAAAGGCCAGTTCTTCCACAACACTCGGCTTTAGTCTATTTAACAGGTGGTTACGATAGTAAACAAAAAAGCATAATATTGTGATATATCGGCTGTACCCATATCGGTGCATCCCTACATACAACTCAGCGCATTCTTCCAAAAAAGCGAGAAATACGTTCTTGCCCTCCCTTTTCGACCAGACTCGGAACATATACATGGCCAAGTACCCTGAATACCAAGATTTTTTGCGGCCACCTCTTGGCATTGCGGCTTTAGCGTGCGCCCATGCGCCTTCGACCTTATTGGTGTGGACGCCTGTGTCCGGATCCTTGAAATGCAAGCTATGGTTTACATTGAAATGAGTGAAACTGTCTGGGTTAAGCGCGTCGTACGCCTTCCAACAATCCGTGAGGATCGTCGTGCCAGGCAAAACCCAAGATTCTATTATCGGAAGCAACGTCGCCGAATCCCTTTTTGGAAGCGGAACCATGAAAAATTTGCTGGACTCCCGCTCAATACCCCCCAAAACCCACTGTCCTTCCACTCTCTTTCCTCTGTGGAATTTGCGCTTCCCAAACTTCGACTCGTCAATTTCAACGGTTTTACCTGAACCACCGATCGCTTGACTTTTCGCGATAACAGCGTTATACGCTACTTCCCAGCAAAACATTCTCCAATCAACTAGGGTTTTTAGCGAGATATAAAGTTCCCGAGCAACAAACGATTGCGGTTGAATGTTATACACATAAAAGTAAACTATGAGTAATATTTCCCGAAAAGTCAGTTTAGAGCGCGAGAAAAAAGATTTGCGTCTTACAGCCACTTCGGTGTCACATTTCTTAATACCTATTTTAGGAATTTTCCTCTTTTTCCGACACCGCCAAAGAAAACCGTCCGTTGCGCTGCCTTTCTGCACTAGCATCATGTCTTCATCACATCTTGGACATTGCTGCGAATCCGCCAAAAGCTTCTTCTCCGTTAGCCAATCCAGAATTTTCCTATTATCCCGACACATATCGTGGATTTCAAAAGAATTAATGAAATCGTCCTCTTCAATATATTCCCTAAATTCGTCTTCCGACGAAGAATCACTGTCGTCTTCCGACATCGTTAGGAAAAAAGGAACTAACAGCTAGCAAAAACTCCGAAGTCGACTGAAACCTCAACTTGTGGAATCGAAAACATCTCAAGTGGTGCAATCGGAAACAGAATATTGGCGCCTCTTACAGCTAGCAAAATCTCCGAAGTCTGGCATCTTATCGACTGAAGCACAACTTGTGCAATCGAAAAGAGAATATTGGCGCTGGACGGCGCCACCCCAACCCCATTCTTACTATCACGATGGGCCGTCTATAACGTGGACAGTACCTAGCCATAACGCATCAAGTATTGTCCAAATACGCGAAAATCTCAAATAGTTAACTGATGTTAAATGCTTCACATTGGCCCAAATAATTAATTGATGTTCAACGCATCAAGTATTGTCCAAATACATGGGAAAGTAAAATGGTTAATTGATGTTCAATTCTTCACATTGAACATGTATTAATTATTTGGGATTATTAGTATAGCCCAAAATGAAAGTTTGTTTTCATGTGTCTATCTCGGGGTAGAACCAAAGAGTATAAAAACTACGTAACCTAGAGATATAATGACGGTCGAAAGCAGTAAAGGAAGTTGTAGCAACCGGGGGGGAAGGCACTCAGTGAATTTGCACTTCAAATTTCGGTACCGCAGCGCCACTACGGCAGTTTTTAGTACAATAAATAATAATACCGGAGAAAAATGGCAGTTACGGTGTTGCGGAGGTGCTAAATTTGTCATTTTGGATATTTAATTGTCTAATATATGTCAATTCAAAAAAGTGACAGTAATTGGTTACTGTTTCGTGATTTTTTAGTTAGAATTTGTGGATTCGTTGTTTCGGTGTTTATTTTCAAAAAGTGAAGAATAAGGCGTTTGTTCTCTAACGTTGCCAAGTCCTAAAGGTAGCCAAGTCCTTAAGGAATTTTCAAGAATGTTGAACTAAATCAAAATGATTGCCACTTAAAACTGCCGTAGTGGCGCTGCGGTACCGAAATTTGAAGTGCAAATTCACTGAGTGCCTTCCCCCCCCCCCCCCCCCCGGTTGCTACAACTTCCTTTACTGCTTACGACCGTCATTATATCTCTAGGTTACGTAGTTTTTATACTCTTTGGTAGAACAGCCAGTGAAATCTCCGGATAATAACAGTGGAAAACTGAAAACTCACATTCCAGATAACTTTTTACCTCTCCGAGGGGACAAAGTCCCCTAGGAGGGGTTATACAACGACCGTGTCTGTCTGTGGGTCTGTGGGTGGGTCTGTGGGTGTGTCTGTCTGTCAGGACTGCGAACGCGTTCGCATTTTCGGTGCAAAGTGTAATCACTGCGTACGCAGTTTCTCAAAGGGTTGGCAAAACCACCGTGTGACGGTGAGCGTTAACGGATGCATTTGCGGTTTGGTTTGGATGGTGTTTTTTCGCTCACCGTCGTGACGGTTTGGTGTATTACGGTTTTTGTAATGTTTATGCGTAGGTTGTGAGTGTTGAATTTGTTGTGTTTGTGTTCTGATGGATGTGCATGTTGAGTCTGTTGTGTTTATATGGGCGTTTTCTCTCCAACTTCTTCTTAATGACTTTGGGACGGACCGAGTGCTGAGTGTAATGCTACCTCTCAACGTCCAATGGCAGGGTTTCCACCAGTTGTACACGGTATTCGTCTTAGTATCAATTTGCGATCGCATCGGGCAGGATTTGAACCCGGGACCTCCTGATTGACAGGCGGACGTCCTACCACAGAACCACCGACACTTGTTACGCCTTATTGAAAATTAGACCTTCAGCTTTATCGGAAGCGTATTTAATAGAGTACGAAATTTTGGTTTAATTGAAATAGAATTGAAATTGAAATTATTGCATCGAAGAAATTCTAATTTAGCGTTTCTCTATTGATTAAAAACAAATGCGCCACCCAGGTTTCGAACCCAGACCATTCGGCTTGGCAGTCGAGCGCTCTACCACAGAACCACCGATAGCTGCTTAGATTCACTGAAATTAAGACAGGCATCGTAAGCATAATAGGTAATAAAGTCTTTTTTTATTAATGAATTTATGAAGGCCTAATCTGGTATTTTTTAAAGGTTAAATCTTGTTTTAGCGCAGTCAGCCGAGATTAGAGGGTTAAAGGGTAGACCCTGTGGGTGGTCCACTTTCTTAACGACCTATATATAGTTCTGTTAATTCAAAGGAGATAATTTAACGTTAATTGCTTTAAAAGCTGGCGGTTAGTCAAGTGGCTCTCTGTGCTTTGTTGATGGTAAGGTTTTTGCTTCTTGTAAATACATTTGGTGTGGATATTTGGATATCTACGATTTCTAACGCAGTCAATGATTTCTTGGGTGTGCGAGTCATTATATGATATTGGAAATTGGACGGCATTGGTCTTTTTCATGTGGTATGCGTCACAACGTCAACAGGAAGTGAACGAGTCGTCCACTACCAGATATCTACGGTATCTTCATCAAGGGCGAGTGTTGAAATAAAATGAGCGTTAAAGATGCGGCAAGTATTTCGTAAGCGAGTAATTCCAAAAAGCCTCTGTAGATATTTATTTCATTAAAATTTGCTTCGTATTATATTTAACTGATAAACTTGTTCTGTAAAAGGGTTTAATTCAATTGTGCATTGTTATAGTACGTCTAACTTACTGTTGTAACTACTTAACTTATGATATTCTGAATAAATTAAAATTGGTCGTTTCGTCTCAATTATTTTAATTATAATAAAAATTTTATACCGGGCGGGATAGAAATGGGTTAATATTTTTAACAAATAACTCTAAATTGCGGAGATATATCTTTAAGGGTTATCTCGAGAAATTAATACCACTAGGGACAATTCTTCCGAGGAGAGGTATATTTTGGCTTGCCAACTTGTTATTTACATGTTTGCGGATAATAATTAATACACCATTAAACTCAGCGTAAAATATGCTACCAATAAATCAAAAAAAAAACGAAAAATAATAGGGGGGGGGGGGCTATTCTTCACATTGGCCGAAATGGGCTATAAAAATTTAACTTTGGTTTACTGAACCCAGTTTTATTAGCCTCGTCTGTATAGGGTATTACTGTACAGTTAGGCTTAATGCGATACGGGTCAAAAATTATGGCTTAGCAAGATGAATTTATTTGGCAAATGTTAGGCCTTACACAAGAAATATATTAAATTATATTTATCGAAAACCCTACATCATAAACCTGCTTTTCAACAAATAGGTTTTAAACAATAAAATAATCAATCTTACCTTAAATCCCGCAAGTGCACAAAGGACCTTTATGCGAAGACCATAACGCGCACAGCGGTCAGCGGCACATGGAACAACTCTGTTCCAGCAGCGTTGCCAGATAGCCAAAATCAAATTAGAGACACAAGGACTAAAACTTATAAATTTCCACTCCAAATTATTGAACAAATTGTATTTGACTTTAATTTCAATTTTGTATAGGATATCCCACTGATGTTTGATGTAAATTCAGTTTTAAATAAACCCATTGACGTATGTTAAAAAAACTTTTTAAATAAAAAATTAAAATTATTGGATGTCTCGCAACGCTGTTCTCCTGACTTCTAACTGCTAGGGACTACGGGGTCCCCAAAGTAAAATCAAAATCACGCTACTTTTTTATTTCCGCATTGACTTTTTTGAGTCGCAACCCGACTCTTCCCCGAATGTCGGGTAATAGTCGAACTTCGACTGCACGCCATTTTAAGGTCTTCCACCGACTCAATGCCGACTTCGACTCCTATCCGACTGTTTCGACTGATAACCGACTAAAAACGGAAACACAATGCTACTGGGGTGGGGCTTCCAAATGTGATTTTTAAATTTTATTTATTTTTAAAAATTGGTCATCTAGCCTCCTAAAAAAAGAACTCCCATTCAATTCCAATTTCCAAGAGTCCTAAATGGCCCTAACAAAACGTTCTCTTTTGAACCACCTATACTCGAAATCAATATTACTTGAGTACACAACCAAAGGCAGCGAACTCTGTGGTTTCTGCTTTTGGTAGTGTACTCTGTTAACATTGATATAGAGTATATGACAAAAGATTGGCCCGGGATGGGAAAGTCCGTCGTGCAAGGAAAGTAGCAAAAAAAACCACCTGTTCGCCTCAGTGATAACTTAGCTCCAACCAACACAATAAACATAAGCTTAGTTTCTAGGAATTCTACAAAGTGAGAAACTGGATTTCTTTAATACGACTTAAGCCGTTGCAACGCTTAAACGAAGGGAAATCCCCGCGGAGCTGAAGTCGAAGCGTAAAGCATCGATTAGGGGTTTTTCTTTTTTACACTTTGTCCCTTTTGCGAAATCACGTGACATCAGTGACCACTGATCCTAGAGAAAGGACCTAGACCTTCGCTGGTCGCACTTGTCCCAGATAAAGCCCGTTTCTTCATTTCGTTTTCTGCTCCTGAAGAAACAGGTAGTTCTCAATTTCGATTCTCTCCCAGTCAAATTTTTTCAAAGTCTCTTCCGAGACTAACTTTGCCAAACAGCCTTTTTAAAGGCTATTTAGCTGTTTTAGCTAATTTTTAAACAGCCCTTTTCAAGGCTAATTAGCTATTCTAGCTAAATTATTCAAAACGCCCTTTTCAAGGCTAATTAGCTATTCTAGCTAAATTATTCAAAAAGCCTTTTTCAAGGCTAATTAGCTATACTAGAAAAAATATTCAAACAGCTTTTTTCAGGGCTTTGATATAGCTGGTATTATTAAAAAGTCTGTTTGAAGACTACATAGCTTTAACTAAGCTTTATTTTCTTACACCTTTTTATGGTTATTTCGCTATTAGTATATAATAGTAGCATTTTGAAATATGAATACCAGAAAATTTTTATCTGGGTCCCAAAAACGAGAAAAACGGAAAAGGGAAGATAGTTTCGTTAGTAGTCAGAAAGGTGCCATGGCACGTTTTTTGAAATCGTCAGCGCAAAGCCATAACTATAGTTCCGAGAAAAACCTAGTCAAAGAATTGGGAAAGGTTTTAGAATCCTTGGGGACTGACAACAGTCACTGTTTTAGTAATACTGCTGAAGTTCTTCCAAACGTCAGTACTGATATGGAAATGGAACAATCTCATGAAGGAGAAATTGCAGAAGTAATTGCAAACCCCAACTCTAACCATGCACAAAATACATCAAACAACGTGTCCAATACAAAAGAAATGGGCTTACACGCGTTGAATAACTTGGATATTAGTCGAGATAAAGATTGCCTTCCCGTTCAGCCTAAACTAAATCCTTTTCCTAAAAGATTAATTGGCGGTAAAAATTGAGGTTTCAATTCTTCTTGGTATGACAAATATCAAATGATTGAATATTCAGTTGCAAATGATGCAGTGTATTGTTTATGTTGCCTTCATTTTTTAAGCAGTAGAAACACTGCATTTCTAAAGGGATTTTCGGATTGGAAAAACATGGGGAGATAATTCGAAGAACACTTCACTTCCCACAAATCTTCTCACCAACTAGCCTACAAAATGTACTTAGACTACATGGAATCCAAATCCCGTTGATCAATATCAATAGTTTGCCAGGTTAACGACCACCATAGACTAGACGTTATTAGAAACAGAGAGGTCCTATCTTCACACGTGGAAGTGATTATTTTATGTGCCCAACAAGATTTAGCACTTCAGGGGAACACTTACACATCCGCCGACAATATTGGGAATAGGGGAAACTTTATTGCAATATTAGATCTGTTAAAAAGAAAATGTCCTGATTTAAAAGCCAAGTGCGATAATATCCCATGTAGAACAGCACTGTCGGTTAGTAGTCGGTTAAGAGTCTGATAGTCGGATAACAGTCAGGTCGGTTCTCCCGACTGCAACCGACTCAAGCCCGACATATGAAATACGTGAAAAAATGTGGTCCAATTTTCCTACTCTTTGCCGTCTGTTGTTCAAATAGTTATGCACGAGTCGGGCTCTCCGACAGTCAGTTTCAGATAAGTCGCATTTGCCGCCTTTTTTTCCACCTCTTAATTTAAAGTCGGCAATACCGACCAATATTTTTATTACAGATAATAATATTGGTCCAATTTTTCGACTCTTTGCTGTCTGTTGTTCAAATAGTTACGCATGGGTCGGGCTCTCCGACAGTCAGTCTGAGATAAGTCGCATTTGCCGACTTTTTACCACCTCTAAATTTAAAGTTGGTAATACCGACCAATATTTTTATTACAGATAATAATATTGGTTCAATTTTACGACTCTTTGCCGACTGTAGAAATTAGAATGTAAAATTACGTCTAGGCAATACTCTGGTCAAAATATTGTATGGTTTACCGACTGAAGACTTCACACACGACGTTTCACCTTCAAGCCCGACCTTACACCAATACTTCTTTGAGTGGTTAAAATTGGTTTGGTATTTGCTATTCCAGTGGCGTAGCCAGAAATTTGCCAAGGGACGGGTTCATGTATGTAAATATTAAGAGGGGGGTTGGAAAGGGAGTGGAAATTTAGTAGAGTCAAAGGTAGGCCGAAGGGGAGTGGTTTTGACACGGAAACCCCCCTTGTCTACGCTACTGTGCTATTCCGTTGAATTACGACGGCCTCATATATTTGACGGTTTTTGATCTTAAGTTCTTCTGAAATAGACAGTTATATTTTGTAAACTATACTTGAGGAATCGGAATATCACCATTTATTTATATTATTATTAGTACTGCAACGACGGCTAGCGCATTCACTTTTAAAATTCAAAAGTCTACACTTCTAAACAGCTAGAAGGGCAAGGTCATACATATACCACGTGATACACTTTCGAGGGAAAACCGTTACGTGCGGAAGAATCGGAACGCGCAACAGGAGTCCAAGCGCAGTCTTTGTTTCGGGAATCAGGCGGATTGTCGCGGAAAAGTCAGACTATTTTCTTCTCGAAAAAGTTTAATTTAAAATTATATTTTTGGTTCCAATACAAGACTAAAGGTAAGACGTTTTTATAATTCAAAATAAAATAGATGTGGAAGATTAGAATATGTTACGTCAAGATAAGATTTAAACGGCGAAAGACCAATGTTTAGGCCTTTGCTCTTTTCCTTACAATAGTCATTGCCATTTTGGAAACGGGCAACGTCTAGTCATTAGTCTAACGTTAGTTACGACAACTCTTTCGAACGTATTTTAACGTAAACTTTGGGAAATATATCCCATAATTAATTCCAATTTTCAACTGGACAATTGATTTCCGATATATTTATAACATAATAAGGTTATAGTATTAACTTGTTAATAGTTAAAAATTAAATCCTTAGGTAATATTATTGGGATCTTGGGGAGGAAGACATTTAAATGATGCAAGAAGAATAATTTTTAAAAACACCATTGCTCATGAACTAGCTCTTCAAATGAATTGGAACGATGCCAATGGCAAAATTGCCTTCAGGGAATTAAAACTAAAGGCCGCTATCATTGGTAATATGATCTGTCAAAATGTGATAAATATTCAAGCTGTCTGCCTCTATTTAATTTCAGACGCAGTTCCACAAAGGAATATGATGTCGAACAAGTTATGAAAGCTTGGGTGGATCACAAAGGATCGAGAAGGAGGGAGGGATGAAAGAAAAAATAGAGATGATAAGGAATAAATATTTTTAAAGGCACATGTGAAACACGCACTAAATATTTCTTTAAAATCCCCTTTAGTTAAGTTTTTTAAGTTCTTAGTTCTAATTTGAACTGTTATGAACCCCATGATATATTCAATGAGTATTATTTTAAGACTCCGAACTCACGGGAACTATTTATACATTTCTTGTAGTTCTTAAGTTCTTATTTTTTAATTCGATGGTGAAAGTAACACCTGTGATACATATCCAAAATAATATTTATAATCCTTTATTAGAAAGTAACTTAAAATTTGCTGAAATTATCATTTGTTTTTTAATATAAAATTCGACAGTGGCAATCACAACCTAAGCGATTTATTGCTAATGTATATAAGTCTTAAAGAAAAATACACTATTTATTTTAAAACTGTGCAATAGTGGATTTTAATTTAAATCTTAGTTTTATGTAGATGGATTTGCCAAATTTCCATAATCCATGTTATTTTAACTATTTTGTTCTTTAAAGTCTTAAGAAAATGATTTTAAATAATTTAGATAATTAAACGTAAAATTTTTGTAGTAGCACTCTGTAAACAAAATGCACGTGCAAGCCATATAGGACAAAGATTGTTATCCTTTATCAAAAGATCTAAAATTTTTACTTACCATATACTTTTTAAACGTTTTTTAATAAATATATTTTGTATTATAAATTTTATTTTGGTAAATTTGGAATTTATATATACAGTTTTGGCAATAATTGTAGCTATATAGATAATTGTTGACCTTAAAATCTGCAAGACAAATTAGGGTTAACCGATTGTATAAATTTGACGGTTCAAAATATCCATATAGGGTCAAAGAACAAAAGACGTGTGTTTAGTTGTGTAGGCCGACGACTGAAAACCTGGTATTAAACTGCAGTAGGCCGACGTAGAAATCGCTAGTTGTGAAAGGGAAACTTTACTAAGGCATATTTTACACTAATTTGTTAGGTAAAACGGTGTCGGTTGTGCAGTCCATTTAATGGTAACTGAAGAGTCGGGATGTCCTACCCAGCCTACTGTTGGCCGACTGATTTTACTTATACAGTCGACCCGACAGCAAAACGACCCTTTTCCGACTCGCATTTTTGAAGTCGGCTCTGCAGTCGTATTGAGGGCTTTTTCAATTCGTTTAAAATATAGTTCGATGCCGACTGCCGGCCAACCTAACAAATCTGAGTCGGGAAAGGGTCGTTATACTGTCGGGCCGACAGTATATCTAAAATCAGTCGGCCAACAGTAGGCTGGGTAGGACATCCCGACTCTTCAGTTGCCACTGTATGGACCGCACATCCGACACCGTCTTCCCGACGAAATTCGTAGCAGTCGGGCCGACTACTTTGTGCTACATGGGTATTTACCAACTGTTCAAATAACTGTCAGCAGTATATTTGTTTTGGGTATGATTTCCCACAGTTGGCCGACTGTAGCACTAATGGTCTTTTTGTAGACGGTAAAAGGTACTATTGACCAACTGTTTAGATAACTGTCAGTAGTATATTGTTTTTGGGTCTGATTTACGACAGTTGGCCGACTGTTGCATTAAAGGTTTCTTTGTAGACGGTAAAAGGTACTATTGACCAACTGTTTAGAAGAGTCCCGGTGTTATCCGAATCTGTTCGGTAGTGGCTTGGATCCTTGCCACCTTATCAATGTCTGAATCTACTGGAGTGGCGTATACTAGATCCTTCATCCATCCCAACAAGAAGATTCTCGTGCGTGACCCGCCAAACGGATGAATGACTGGCTCCCATTTCGTGTCCTACAGCACGTGTGCTTGTAGATGGGTTGTCGTTGAAAGCCACTAGCACCTCTTCTTCGAACAGAACATTGCTTGCAGCCCGTGGTCAACCTTCTCCATTCCTGTTCTGTAAAACGAACAATACGTTGTAACGAACCAGTCGCAGAGAAGTTAAAGTAAAAAATTAAGTAACGTACCCAGAATGTACTTGTCCCAAGTAATCAACGATGGACATTGGTCTAAGTCCGTGAGACGGGGATGCGCCGGTTCGGGTACCTTTCCAGGTAGAGACGTGGAGAATACAAAGCATTGCCATCCACTAGTCCCTACATTAAATGAATATCCACCAGTTCTACCGAAGTGAACTCTATTGTTGCAGTTAGAAAGTGATGAGAAATCGCGGTCTAACTCGACTTTAAATACGGATTAAGTTTACTTTTTTACGCTTGTTACCTCGATTTGTTAACAAAGTCCTGTTTTACCTATCACACGAACCCAAACCTTAATGTTCGCATTTCCCTGCTGCTTGGTTTTGCGCTTGTTGTACCCTACTTCCATGGGCTAGTAGGTCACACTTTGAAGCTATCTGGCGCTCTTTTAACTCATCGTAGGAAAATGGGAAAAAAAACAGGCATACTTCTCAACTCAATCTCTACAACTCCTTCAAATTTTTGCAAAACCTTTTGAAACGCACTGTACATCGAGGACAAAACAATAATATAAGCCATAAATTATATAAATCAGCTAGGCTAGGCTGTAAAACCTATTAAATAAATAATTAGCTTACTTGGAAATTTATTAGTTGCATCTCAGGCCGATTATCGTATTCGCATTTGTTTTTTTAATTAATGTGGAAATAGAACCAATTGGAAAATTATATACCTATTTAGAAAAATATGTGCCATAATTGTTATTTCAAATTAACGACGAACGTTATAAAATAAAAAGCTTAATTGTATAATTTGTAAGTTGAAACGAATCAAAGTTATCCTTATACCCGGACTATCTTCTTGCGTAAAGTCCTAACTTCGCCAGCTCTTAAAGGGATAATGAAATCGGAAAATACAGTACCTTCAAACTATTCAGCTTTCAAAACTACATATTTTTCCAATTTACAGTCATTAGAAAAAATGTAAACTCAAATTTTAAGAAAATAAAAACTACGCCGAAAAAAGCAGACGCCGCCAACGCGAAATCGCCGTGTGTTTTGCAAATCCCGGAATCTGTACGGACGACCAATGAGAAGCGACGTTTTAACTTCAAAAGTCGCCTCTCATTGGGCGTCCGTACAGATTCCGGGATTTTCAAAACACACGGCGATTTCGCGTTGGCGGCGTCTGCTTTTATCGGCGTAGTTTTTATTTTCTTAAAATTTGAGTTTACATTTTTTCTAATGACTGTAAATTGGAAAAATATGGAGTTTTGAAAGCTGAATAGTTTGAAGGTACTTTATTTTCCGATTTCATTATCCCTTTAATGGAAATTCTTAACGATAACCGTATTCGCGGTGTTGCTTTAGCTTTTAGACCCCTATCTTCCTTAAGAACAGCGTTGCCAGATAGAAAATGTCATATTATAGTTCCAAAGACAAAACATTATATATTCTCAGTCCAAATTATAGTACCCAAACGAACGGCGGGAAATTCAATTTTGAATAATAAAACCCAGTGTAACCCACTGAATATTAGCATTTTAGACCAGATATTAAAGAAATATTAACATTTATATCGGAACAACTCCTTCTTCGTTGAGTTTGAAAGTTCTCTCGCTACTGGTTTAAAGGGGTTTTCCCCGAGCACTTCGGTTTCCCCTTCCATAAAAACTTGTTGAGGTTAACGGTAATAGTTAGTGTAGGGAGCTGTTGGCTGCGCGGCGTGAAGGGCTTGCCACCACCCTCCTACGCGTTTTAACCTGAGTTATTGGCTTTAAAAGTCGCTGGATATTGGCCTAGCTGATCATTATTATTAACTCGGGGACGCTCAATTTATTTCTAGGGGGGCCATTGCTTTTACCCTCATAACATTCACTCAAGAAATAATAAAATATAAAAGTATATTGTACAAATTCATATGGTAAAAAATTAAACATTTAATCGAAATTAAGTTGTTTACAAATTATTAATTTCAATTTGATTGAAAACAAAATCATCTAAACCAAATTAAATACATAAAAACCAGGGTTGCCGATTTTATAGTCAGATTTCACCTTCCATTCTTCCTTTTCAATATAAGTTAAGGATACGTTTATTTTCATTGAAATTTTTAGCCAAATATTTGGCTCCCCATTCAAGCCAATTTGGCGCCCCTGAACAATTTCAAGAGGAGGGCATTGAAGCCTTGTAACTCCCTCCCATTTATCGTACATAACATTCGTTTGTTACACCATTCAGGGCTCTGATAGAATAGGTCATAGTTTTCGGCCAAGTAAACCTCATGTTGTTACGATGCAACGTCATAACTTTATTTTAATCACTTAAAAGTTTATTTTTTTTCTATAATTAAAGGGGAACGGTCAAGCTTTAACCAGTTAGATAGCCCTATAACCCGTTAAAAACAAAACTGAATGACAGAAACCACGCCAAAAAATATTAAGCGGTTAATTTTTATTAAAATAAAGAATTTTAGGGAAATTGAAAAGCGCGCATCCTTGCTTATTTAAAATTGAAAAATAATGTAAAAGCGCGCGCTGCTGAAGACGTGAAGGATGTTTTCATTTTTTATTTTTAACGCGCGGCGCGTTCCAGTTATACGAGACCTAAGCCTAAATTGCGTGATTTCAAAAGTTAGCATAGTTCGCAAATCGGTTACTAAGGTTCTGCTGGCGCTGGCGATAGGCCCTCAAGGGTTCGGAGTGTGCAATAAAAAGTGGCTTTAACGGGGAGTCGGGGTCCGGCTCTTGTAACCCATAAGGGCGGTGCCGCACTGGAAACTGATCTTTGGCTCAGGCTAACGGAGAAGGTCCAGGCAAACTCCCCGCCTCGGAGGATTGGGTTGCCTAGTGTAGGGCGGCGGGTCTCCGTATGCGGCTCAGTGGGCCCATCTCCGGAATATCCGGTGCCAGCTGTGCCAGGTTATGCTGTTGTGCCTTTTGTCGGCATGAGTTGCTGGCGTCGAGGGTGCGACCATCAATAGTAGGGTACTAATACCCATGCTGGATTTGTGGACGCTGGCGTAGGGCATTATGATGATAAACCTGTGGTTTCAATCTTACCGGTACTTCGGGCTATAAATTCTGACACATGACGCTTGCGATACACCTTAAGATGGCGGCGAAAATTCAAACCCAAATACGTTATTTTGTGTTTCAACTTTTTAGGTAAAAAACTATTTTTTCAAGACAAAATAAGGTACGTGTAAGTATATTGAACGTCTTGTTTATCTTTTGATATTCAAATAAGGCGATGTTTGAAAAGCTTGGCCGTTCCCCTTTAATTGACCATCTAAGACCGATCGGGGCGTTTACAACAGGTTTTCACGTGTTTGGAAAATAGACAGGAAAATAGCTTTGCATATAATTGTCTTATAGAACACCTAGAAGTCATTATACAATATTATTCAATGTTCAAAAACATTCCTAAGATTTTCCTTTGAATCGTTTCTAAAGGTTCTAATAGTTTTAGAAGTGCCGCCGCAAGCAATTATGCCATAGCTTAACACAGATTGTACTATTGCAAAATATATCATTATGAATCGTGTACTTTAGTATACGAATCATTATAGGCTGGTGTCGTCCATGTGTGTGAGGGTTTGTGTGTGTGTGTGCTCGGGTATGATTGGGAACGCGAAAAACCGTAGCCAGGCGAGGGAAATTCGTCTTAGTTTGCGTTGTGTAGATCATCAAGAGCGCTATACAACGGCAAATTGACGTGGCAAAACAGGTTGAAGTATATTCGTTTCACGGCTGCGCGAATGCGTTTTTCGGCTTCCCGGCTAGAAATGAAATATAAAAAATATGGCCGAACGACGTCGAGAAAATACGAGCATTCAGGCAAAACGGGTTTAATTTCTAGTCAAATTTAAAGATAATTCATAAATAATAAAAAATCTAGTTGCAAATTGAGTTTGTTCAATAAAATAATTAGCGATTTGACTTGTAATTGTAATTTGGTTATTTCTGGCTATTTCGTTCTCAATTCATCGTTAAGACATGGATGCTTCATTTGATCGGCCCAGGCATTTTTCTCAGAATGTGAAATTTGCAGTATGTACTCTCTCGGTGGAGATCGTTGTTATTTGTTAATTTCAGAAAAAACATGAAATTTTTCACGGTTTTAGAATTTGTAGTTTTTGAACGCTAGGTGGTAGACAAAAAGTTTCAATGAGTAAGTTAATGGATTTGGAATGGTCAAAATCGTACATTTTATCACTGAAATAATAGGTCATGAAAAATAACAAGCTGGTACTACCCAAATGTTTTTACTCCTCATGTTATTGTAATGATTGTCTGTGAAAAATGAACTTTTTTTTTGCAATTCTGATTCGTTTACATGTGGATCCATTTTAGTATTTAAAGTGCCACTGCTTTGTCTGAAAAACATTATCTCTACGTAGTCCGTTAAAAAAAGTATGAATCATTATATTCGTGAACAGCGGTCCAGGATGGTTGAGTTATACTACGGTGATGGTCATCGAAACGCACGTTTAACAAGTCGGTTGTTTCAAATGTTATATCCTGACAGTCAACCAAATCACCACATTATTATCTGACCTGTTGCTGACTTCGAAGGAGACGGCATTATGAATCCCAGATTCCATGGACCTGGACGTCATAACACGTATATGGAAGACACAGTCATCGCTTACTTCGTCTCTTACCCTCGAGCAAATATAAGAATGGCATACTCCACTGAGAGAAATGTCTGTACTTTCTACAGAGTTTTTGTACAGTATTAATGTGTGCGAAATTTTTGCAGTACGTTTCTGTAAGCAAGTAAAACAGTTCAGTCATTTTATTTTTGTACAATATCCTTATGTATATTTTAGTTACAGAACTGTTATTTGTACTAAGAACTGTAGAGATTACAGAACTATTTCTGTAATCCACGATCAACGATTTTGGCTGTTAAAATGACCAAATATGTTTATTTGTGGCACTGTAATTTTCACCAAAAACTGCAAAAATTACAGATCTCGTCTTGTAATTTGCGCTACAATTATCTAATGTAAGTGTTACATGTATATCCGTAGTTGTAATAGAAATATTTTATAGAAACGAAATTTTCTAAATTTCTGGCGTTATTACCATAAGCTTATGATAGCCACTCTCGCACCTAACGGAACGCGCCTCTTGCGACTGCGATAAAACTCGGCTCCTATCTGTCGTTTCAAAGGAATCAAGCGCCTGGCTGAACGCGCTTCCTTCTCCGTCTCTGGGTACTCATCTCGACGATGATTCTTTTAGAATCGCCATCGGTCTTCGCTTTAGTGCCCATATCTGCGTTCCACGCATCTGCAACTGCGGTGCCCATGTCGACTCGTTCGGGACCCATGGTTAAGTTGCAAAAAAGCAATGGTCGTCTGTCCCGCCACGCCGCCGTCAACGACATCGTACGGCGCGCTCTCGTGACATGTCCGCCGGTGTGCCCTCCGTCCTCGAGCCCCCGCAGTTTGTCGAGGGACGACGGCAAACGCCCAGATGGCATGACCCTTGTCCCTTGGTCCGGTGGTAAATCATTAGTATGGGATTTCACATGCTCCAACCCCATAGCTCCTTCGTATTTGATTTCGTCTTCTACAGCCCCTCTCTGGGCCGCCATCCAGGCTGAATTGAAGAAAAAAGGCCAAATATATGTGGTCCTCGGTCATCGCTTCCAGTTCTGTGCTTTGGCTGTTGAAACTCTTGGCTTGGCCCTGGAACACGCGACTGGCCTGAAAATTCGCGAAGTAACCGGGTAGCCGCGTTCCGTGGAATACATCAGCCAACGCATAGCCATTGCCGTGCAGCGGGGCAACGCGGCCGCCGTCTTGAACACGTTCCCACCAGGCTCCTCTCTTGATGAATTTCTTTACAAACTCCACTAATTTTTACTTTTCATTTTTGTAAACCAATTTTTTTTAAATAAATTAAAAAGTTAATTCTTGATTATAGGCTTACTTATGTAACAACAGTAACATTCATGCTACTGATAAATAAACCCTATAGCAGATTAGGTGAAATCCCACACCAAATATTTGCCACCTAAGCATACAGAGCCTTTGTCATCCGTCAGGTCGTTTATCGTCGTCGCACAAGGGCACGATTTAAAATGTCGCTCACGGCAGCATGACTGTGCGGGTCGCTTCTCGTGTCATGACGCGACTAGCGACTCTCACCTCTTTTGTAACTCAAACCTTAAGCACGTGATTATTTTGAGGTATCACAAATAAAATTGCGTTGTTTTTTCTCTACTCTAGACTGTGAGTAGACGAATTAGCAGACGGAAATCCAGTAGTTTAGCGTTGGCCGAGCAGGTTCTATGGTAACCGAATGTCTTATTTTTAAAATTACAGTTTAGCAACTTTCGCAAAAATTACCAAAATTAAAATAACATAGACGACGAATTTTTCTAGTGCACAAGATTTATTTAAAACATAAATATTTAATTTGTGTAATTAAATATTTATGTGTATGATTTGAGCGCCCCTAGCGGATTTTTTTAAATAGTTTTTACATTGAAGCCATTATAAAAACGAGCGTGGCGCTGAACACGTTATAGTACATTTTATAGGGGGAAAATCCTTGCTCGCGGAATTTCGACGAATGTGTTGGCCACTGTAGCGTGAACAGCGCGTGATCAAAGTTGACCGTGGTTCACCAGTGCGGCGCTGATGGCGTAACTTTCGTTACTAGCCAAATGAAAAGCATGGACCAAAGGCAAGGTTCTTTAAAAGTTCTAATCGGACCACACGACAAAATTTCAAAACCCGTTCTAGTTTGTTATCCGATTTCTATATTGGCTTCACGAAATGCAGTTGCTGAGTCAGCTGTCAGTTATTTCTTTGTATTATTCTAACCCATAAGTTAACTTTGTATTTACATTAGAATAAGATATAACAGGTTCAAATCTTTTGTTAAAAAAATCTGAGCATGTGGGAATTTTTGTTTTAAAATCTGTACATGGTACACTTTAAAAATCTTCGATCAGGGGTGAAATAATTTTCGGGTTTTTGACATGGCAACGCTGCTCATGAGTCATAACTCCTGACCACGGCCCCCTGCACGCGCTCACGCTGCTCGCGACGATAGCGGCCCCGGCGATCGACTGAAAATTGCGAAAGTGAAATTAGTTAACTTTTTTCCTACATCGACCTTTGGCGCTGACGTAACAACTAAGAAATGGCTGGAGTATATGGCGAAAACGTTCCAATTTTTAGAGTTTCATTAATTATTACTAATTGTGTAATTTTAGGGTTATAATTTCTTTCCGTAATCTTTAAATTACTTATTAATAAATAAGTAAAATACGTTTGGATATTTTTTAAATCAAAATACGCGCCGAGAAAACCAGACAAAGAAGACGCTGTCGACGTTAATAATGTAAACAAAAGAACTAGTCATGTGTCCGCTTATCAGCTGTTGTTTTTCGATTTTATTCTTACAGTTCTTTGATAGTAAGTTGTTTTAATATTTACAAAGTTAACTTCAATTTAAGTAAATAAGTAGTAAATGTAATGCAGATTATAAAACTAGAATATTATTTTTACAGTTAACAAAGTCAGACAATGTTGAAGATTGCTGAAAATCTATGTATGAGACATGTAAGCATTCTAAATCACAGACTCACTAGTCTCACTCACAGTTCACAATATGGTTTAGGTCTAAATGTAGAGATTCCCATTTTTTTTACCATAATTTAAGTTAAAATTGGTTTTTGTTAATTGCTTTTAAGAATCTCGATAACTTAGTAGTCCCACGCTCACATTAAAGTAATCAGCTTTTTTCAAGTAAAATTCATCAAGATTCAATTAAAATTACTGGATGATGTAGGAACATGCTGGATGATGTAGGAACATGCTGGATGATGTAGGAACATGCTGGATGATGTAGGAATATGCTGGATGATGTAGGAATATGCTGGATGAGGTTGAAATATGCTGGATGATGTGGATAAACATTCTTTTCGTTTCTGATGGTAGTTATATTCGAATTTGAGACCTAATCGTATATTGGCTCATATGTAATGCCACCAATTAAGTAATAGGTAGTGACCTACATCTGGTTCCAAATCCTACGATTACGCATTAGCCTCACAACAGACTATCATTAACTGAAGTTCCTTAAAATGCAAACCACAAACCAATCTTCCATGTGAAGTGTATGCTTCGTTGACTACAAAATCATTCCTAGAGATGCTCTTAATCCACAGTTTGCATAAATTTTCATCAGCGGGTAACTGATGAAATGACACTTTGGTCTTCTTAAAAGTAGATGAACACAATGGAACAGAACAATGCTGGTATTTTTTAAATGGGTAATTTGGAGGGGCAGGTCACTTCCTTGATTAACGACGCACCTCTCAAAAGATTAAATCGTTATTATTTTGATTAAATTCAATTTAATCACGATTATGTTGATTAAATCATGTTTAATTAATTAATATAATCTTTAAATCTATTTAATCATGATTAAATGATTAAATCTGATATAAATGATTAAATCTGATATAAATGATTAAATCTGATATAAATGATTAAATCTGATATAAATGATTAAATCTGATATAAATGATTAAATCTGATTGAAACAATTAAATCTGATTGAAACGATTAAATCGTGATTAGTATGATTAAATCGCGATTAGAAATTGGAATGATTATAATTGTGCGTGATTTTATCGAGCTTATTAGAATAATTTACTAAGTGATTAGAATTATTATTTCGTATTTACCGCGCTCGATAAAATCTCGATTCGACCGATTATATTGATTAAATCGTGATTAAAATGTTTAAATCATGATTAAGTTTAAATCATGATTAATATGATTAAATCCAATTAAAATGTTTAAATCCAATTAAAATGTTTAAATCTGATTAAAATGATTAAATCCTGATTAAAAAGATTAGATCCTGATTAGAATGATTAAATCTCGTTTAAAGCGTGGTTATATTTTCTAATCTTGATAAATTTTTGTTGAAGAAATAAAAAACAATGAAGATATTTTGTAACAAAGTCATTCAACAGTACTAGTCCGTTCTTACTAGTCAGTTTTCTGTTGTACTACCATCGTTTCATTAATTGCTATGTATATATATATTTTAACCAAGTCGAAAATAAAGCGTTCATTACTTGTAGCTGATGTCACTGGATTTATTTCGGTATCTGCGCTCTGCTCCGTGTTGCTGTTGAAAACTTCAACAATTTTTTTAATTTTAATTACGCTGATTTAATCACGATTACCTTGATTTAATAATTTTACTATGATTAAGACGCACCCAAAATGGAAGTGACCTGCCCCTCCCGGTAATTTTCACTTATTAAAAAAACAGGATGTAACGCAGCCAGGGTAATGGCATTTGAGCAAATATTAATGTTTTATCTTATGCAAATTATAAAGAACAAAGTTTGGTGAATATGACAAAAATTATGAGCAGTTATCATAATTATAGTCTTAAATAACTACAAAATACAGTTTTTAATAACTTGAAAACTCATTGCCAATACAAAACTTAAACCATTTATGGTTAGGCTTAGCAATAAAATGTTACCACTCAAAATATTGAAATATTTATTAAAAAAAAATTTTTGAAATGAAAACTTACATACTTAAAAAGTGTAATTACTAATTGTTTGTTACAAACTTATCCAAATTCAATAAAACAGTTGGAAAAAAACTTCACTAATGCAAATTCATCGCCATTGAAACGTATGTTAAACTTCCCGCCTCTTTGATAGATTCCGGTTGTTACACCAGCGTTCCAAGCGACGGAAAATCGCTGTCGCGAAAATACATGGGGAGGAAATTCTTTGCCGGGGCCGCTATCGTCGCGAGCAGCGTGAGCGCGTGCAGGGGGCCGTGTCCTGACTGAAGTTAGTGTCGAAAATTTGGAGAGCTCCCGACACAAAGACGAGGCAAGCCTTGGGCATTTTGTTCCATTCTTAGGCTTAGCGAAATCATCAATTTATTCCGAAGATTATTATTATTGTTAATAGTTAGTATTATTTATTTATTTTGATTAACATAAAAGTAGTATTAAAGGTAATATACCGTAGTGTCTGTTTTAAACGGTGTCCGTTTGAAAAAAGTCCTCAGCTATTTAGGTCCGTTTGCGGAAAGGCCTGGTAGCTGCTATTTTGGATCGGCAAAACGGGTACGGGCTTAAATAGCCGAGGACTATTTTCGCACGGAAACGGTTCAAAAATAGACACGGCTGTAATACGCGGTAATGAATGAGAACAGAAAATGTTTCGATGCGAGTTTACAAAGCCCAGAAATTCCCGCGACCTGGGGCGCCAGCAGCGTAAGTTAAAGTTATACGATTTTAATGTTCCAGTTTTGATGTTAAGGAATGTAAATAGTGACGTAGACTGGAGCTTAGGTTGTGAGGCTCTAATTTAAAACCAAGCTTAATTAATTATTATTTATTATTTTATTGAAACACCTATTGTATTAAGTAAAACCGTTGACTAAATTTTACTATATGGGAATGGTTGCAGTAGAATACGTGATGGACATAGAAGCAAAGAGTGTTCAAACCGTACTAAGCCTTCTGGGGACCATAGTTTGACTGTAGTAGAACTCGTGAAGATGACATTGTTTGAATTATTTCTTTTGGACTGTACTACAATAATATTGAATTATTTTCTATAATTTTGGACGTTTTTTGACAATTAATTTTCGAGTTCTTCCAACATACTTCGGGATCCGGGGAAAAAGTGGGGATTTATTGAAAGAACAAGTTGTGCCGTGAATTATATTAAATCATTAAGTTATTATTATTATTATTATTATTCCTATATTTTAGGCTGGAACTCCTATTAGTGACATAGAAAAAAAGCTACCGCCTCACCCATGTCTGATAATTATAGGTAATAACAAAAGTGAGATAATTACTTAAAAGTGTGACACTCCCTGTACTTTTCTACGCTAAAGGTCTAATGAATGTTCGACTCGAGATCGACCACATATAAATGGAAAAACGGGAAATATCAAGGAAATCGGTTTGCCTATGGTTATATGAACCCTGCGTCAGTTTTAGGCAGTGATGGGCATTTTTCAAAATATCGTGATAACTCTCACTCCACCTCATTCCCGTTTCTAAAATTTTAAACTCAAACTCATCTCCTCTAACCACCGTAAACTAATTTTGTATCTCATCTCCTCTCATCGAATTTCACTAATTAATCTAACCTCGCGCACACTCCCGTTAGTTTTATTGAAAAATCTGATCTCATCTCTCACTCTTTTCCGTTTATGGAAGTTGTAAAATCCCTCCTTTCAATCTCCTCTCTCTGAAACGCGTACTTTGTGAAACTCCTCTCACGCTCCTCTCCTTTTGAAGTTTCGCGCATCTCACCTCCTCTCAAATTCTCACAGGGGTAGAACAACGACCATCACTGGCCGGTGACCACATGCATTAGATTTACTGTCTCTAACTTCGTTATAGCCTTCTAACGTCAGCATATTATGTGCTCTTGTTCATATTTAATTACCACTTCAAAAGAAGTTATGGTTTAACTTAAAATAATTTAATTGTAAGATTTAAACGTTATTTCATAAAAGTAGGTACATTGGTCCCAGTGGCGTAGCTAGACCTTTTGCCGCCCCCTTAATACATAGAAATAGTTTTCTAAGATAGTTTAAAATGGAGTATTGACCGTCGCTTCAGTTACCATGAAGGGAAAAGTGCCGCCCCCTTTGCTACGCTACTGATTGGTCCATGAAAATTGTGTTAGACTGTCCGGGAAAACCTGGAAAAGTCGGGGAATTTTAAAATGTAAACTTTGTGGCAACTCGGATTAACATTTTGAGGGAATAATCTTTTCTTGTATAATAAGTCCTTTCTTTGAATGCGGGCTAACTCTACTACTAAACATAAATTATTGAGGGCAAGGTTTAACTAATTTTCTTTTCAATATTATAGAAACTAAGATGCATCGCCAAGATAAATCCACAGAATCCAAAAGAGGTTATAAACGTAAAGATCCTTGTTTTGATAAACAAAATATCCCAATATGATTGGATATTAATTAAAAATAAAACCCGGTAGTTATTTTCGGAAATTGGCTCTTGAATAAATGATTTTTTCGAAATTTTATCCAATATTTTGTAATATTTGTAGAATTTAGGTTTTTTATCACAACGGAAAGTCCGTTTTTCAAAAGAAGTTTCCTTAAAAAACCCAATTCAAAGTATTTCAGAAAATCTTGGCTAAGTGTTTTCTACCGAAATAATCTGTAATGTGTACAGAATTACGTTTTTTGCAACACATAAGACTTACTACAGAACGGTATGACATATTTACAGAAGTACGTTTTATAAAAACCAGTTGTTCAGTTTCTACAGAAATGTATAAAATATTTACAGAAGTACGTTTTATATGAACACAAGTTGTTCCGTTTGTCCTACAGAACGGCATGCCATATCTACAGAAGTACGTTAAATAAAAACACAAGTTGTTCAGTTTGTCCTACAGAACGGTATGCCATATTTACAGAAGTACGTTAAATAAAAACCCAAGTTGTTCAGTTTGTCCTACAGAACGGTATGCCATATTTACAGAAGTACGTTAAATAAAAACACAAGTTGTTCAGTTTGTTCTACAGAACGGTATGCCATATTTACAGAAGTACGTTAAATAAAAACACAAGTTGTTCAGTTTGTCCTACAGAACGGTATGCCATATTTACAGAAGTACGTTTTATAGAAACACAAGTTGTTCAGTTTTTAAAACAAAAAATTCTTTAATATATACAGAACAATGACTTTTTAAAAAAAAACGTTACATTTTTATTTAACATATTTGTTCTGTGAAATTTACAATACAAATAACTGTAATTTTTACATAATTAATCTGTAAGTAAAAATTTTGTTTTTATCTGTTAAAAAAACAGTTCGTAACTGTAAAACTTTATTTCGGAAATGTCTGTAAAGAAATCGGAACATTTCTGGAATGATGGTTTGCCAGATATTTTCTGTAATTCATACAATATAAATTTCGCTCAGTGTCCGATTTGGACTTGTGAAAATATTATGTCTGGAGTGTCCTTCACCATTAATTTCACCCATTTCGGGCCACGCTCCACCAAGCACTTCACGATGGTGATCAGCGCCTTAGGTTGGATTTCGGTAACTGGTTCAGTACGAACGCGGATGCCAACGAAGATTTCCTCCGTTTGATCCTAGCGTTCCTCGAGTGTTCCTTTAGGAGTGACTGCCCATTTAACCGCCAGAATAACCATATGTGGAGCGATGTAAATCCGCACTGGGGATTTCCACATCATAATCAAGTACAATTCCGCTTGAACGTCTACTAGGAAATCGCGTCATTGGGCCATTTTTTCTTCCGAATCGGCTTAATGGGGTGAGCTACTTGGTGATTCTATGAAATGAAGTAGCAGAAGCATTGGAAGATGTCCCTTTAGTCAACCTGCCAAACCTTAGGTTCTTGCATGACGGTACACCTCCTCACCAGGAATGACATGTCGTGCAATATCTTAACCATGACGACGTGAGTTGCCTGAGCGTTGGATTAAGAAGAATGGTCCAGTGCGATGGCCTCCTAGGTCCCCAGATTTGACACCGCTGGACTTTTACCTGTGGGGATTCGTCAAGGAGGAAGTATACAAGACGCCAGTCACTAGCGAAGACGACTTGCGCCAGAGAATCATTGCAGCGTTCCAACTCGTTACTCCAGATATGGTCCGTGGTTCGTTCCAGAATATGCTTCATCGCTTACGGATTTGTATAGCAGTGGACGGTGGCATTATTGAACCGTATTTGTAACAAACTTTCTGTAATTACTTATTATAATAAATGCACTTGTCCTAACACTAAGGGCCCGGTGCAGAGACGTTTTTTCACTCTCGTAACTTTACAATCCTCGTAAATTTACGAGGAAGTGGGCGTGGCCAAAGAACTTACGATTTTTTTCGCGAAAATGGTGTGCAGAGACAATAGGCTCGTAACTTTACGAGTGACTTTCGCTCGTAAAGTTACGAGTGCTCTGGAGGT
Source organism: Leiobunum rupestre (assembly GCF_980474605.1). Taxonomy (NCBI): domain Eukaryota; kingdom Metazoa; phylum Arthropoda; class Arachnida; order Opiliones; family Sclerosomatidae; genus Leiobunum; species Leiobunum rupestre. The sequence continues at coordinate 31,715,515 of NC_143392.1, forward strand.
CTCGTAAAGACGTAAACGACGCGAAATATTGATAACAAAAATGGCGGAGTTTGTCACTCTGCTCGCGATGCGAAGAGTTGAGGAAATTAATCGAGGAATAAACGTTGTTGAACCAGTTGGAAATGAGTGTATTTATCACGAGAGACCAGACCCTTTGGTCAGACAGAGTTTTTAGCAAATTATCGACTTCCAAAAAGGGTATTCATTAAACTTTTGAAAGAGCCAAGGCCCGACCTTGACCATGAAGCATTGAGACCACTATCTGCAGCTTCCCAGGTAGGAATATATTTTTATCACTATGTAATTTTTTTTTACTACTATTATGTGCTTTAACACCGGTTATATGACAAACACTTCTGTTAACTCTTTGTACAACCTTTTGGAATACATATTTTAATCCTACTCTTTCATACTCAAAACTGATATTTATCTATTCTTAGATTTTGAGTAGTAAATGAGTAAGAAAAGCGATTGGGCAAAGTTTGAAGAAAATATCTGGGAAGGAAGATACCTTACCCCTTTCGTGAGCTAGGGGTGCAAAACAAAACCAGAGAAAATTTGTGGTATAGGGTCAGTTTTTAGGAGATGTACCATCGGAGGAAAAAAAATTTGCATAGGGAAAATAACCGAGTGTAAAACATTGTAAAATAATTTGGTCTTTTAACATTTTCCTACCTTTTGTTGCTCTTTAATGCTCATATGTTGCCACTTCTAATCATTGTTATTTTCTATAGATACTTATTTGCTTCAATTTTTACGTGACTGGAAGTATACAGTGGGTGACGGCCACATGGGCGAGAGATACACAGTATCAAGGATCATGGAGTGATTAAGGAGGCAATTTGCTGTATGCCCCAGATTTAAGGTTTGAAAATTTGTATTCGCTTGTGTCATCTTGTACAATTTCTACCTTGACAAGGGTGTGGAAATGCCCGAGGCAATGGTAGAAGAACGAGCTGGCACAAGCGAACAGGATCCCCCATGTCAACTCACTAATGCTCAATTACATGCTCGGGCTAATCAAATTTTAAATCAATTGGTGGAAAACTTGAATGGACAAAGAAATTTACATCAAGAATAATTTCAGTTTTCTACGATATGATTTGATTTTTAAAATTAAAACCGCCCTCTCCCATTATTAAATTTAATTTGGGGACATACTTGTAGAACAAATTTTCTTATAATGTAATCACGTGGTCAAGGATTATAATTTTGGAACTAAAAACTCTAGTTTCTCTAATAACTCCAATGATTTTGTTCTCTTGTTATATTATTCTTTGTTATTTATTACTGGTTCAATAATATGTTATTCGTCGATTACTTTCAAATATTTTTTCAATGTAAATTAATTGCTTTTCGCCAATAAAAAAAATATATTAAAAGAAAACATGGTAATTTATTTGAATAATTAAAAATTCAAAAAGGGCGCCTTTTATTTTGCGAAAAAAATCTGGTGGGTAGATGGAGGCTTCTTATTAGAAAAAAAACTAGCTGATCAGAGTAAAAAAAATAACAGCTGTGAAAAATGAAAGAGGTACATAATGAACAATGAGTTTATAGAGTGGTTTACAAAATATAAATAGATGGAAATAATGCATATGAAAGGATGATAATATATTTGAAAACATCAATCTTAGTGCTAAAGATAAGTAATTAATAATTTGCACCAGTTTTATTTTGAAAGATTAGACATATCAATGATTTTTTGTTTTAGGGTTAGGAAGTGGAATTGATGTAACACCAAGGTAAAGATTTTCAACAGGTACTTGAGTGTTGTGAATACCAATAAGAATTCTATTTGCATTTTCTAAATGATTGGAAAATGCAATGCCAAGTTAGGCATCTTGTGACCGTGTCACTTGACTTGTCGAAAGCATTTGACAGAGTTTCGCACCCGCTTCTTTTAAAGAAATTATCACACTACGGTCTGGCAGGTTCAGCGGCGATATGGGTGGAAGATTACCTGTCCGGGCGCAAAAACATTCTAAAATGCAACGGATGTGTGACTGACGTGTCCTATGCCACTACCTGCGGAGTACCCCAGGGCAGCTCATTGGGCCCCCTTTTTTATAATATTTACGCCAATGACCTTCCATCAGTGGTCAAGTCCTCATCAGTAAAGCAATTTGCTGATGACAACAAAATTTATAAAACCATTACCAGTATTGCGGACTGCAGAGCCCTACAATCGGACCTGAGAGGAATCCACCAATGGTGCGAAAACAATAACCTGCTAATCAACGGTTCCAAAAGCCTAGCCATATCTTTCACACGGAAATGCAATACCATCGCGACCAATTATCATGTCAACAATGAGCATGTACCGAGAACTAAAACACTTAAGGACCTTGGAACTTTTTTCGACCAGGGCCTTTATTTTCATGTACAAATTTCCTGGTCAGTCGGTCGCTCGCGTCGCCTGCTTTTTGGAGTCCTACGCCTGGCGAGGGCACTGCATTCCGCCAAAAGCTTCCGCAATCTCTACCTTAGCCTAGTGCGAACGAAATTAACATTTGACGCTCTACCTTGGGGTGGTTGTGCCAGCTACTTGATTGAGAGGATCGAAGGCGTGCAACGAAAATTTATCGAACTTGCCCATACACACTTTTTCAAGACCAAACCGTATCATTACACTTACCTCCTAGACCACTTAAACTTGGAAACGATCCAGTTATTCTTACAAAAACGCGAAATTATTTTCCTTTGGAAATTGATTAAACACTCTAACGTTATTACCTTAACCCCCTACCTAAACTTCCATATACCATCTCATAGCACCCGTCAACAAATTCCGTTTAAAAAGTCAAAACCAATTTCCCCTATTTTGCGTATGCAACAGACATGCAATTCTTATGCCACTCAATTTGACATCTTTTCATGTAAATATTCATCGATTTTAAATCTTGTGTAATTTTTTCTCCTGTAAACCGCATCTATTTCAATTAATGTATCGCTGCATTTTCTAACTTTGTATTTGTAAATATTTTTCAAGTGATTCTTTCTATACCTTGTTTATGTATATAACTAATTTCAGTGTTTTGCCTTGCTGGTCCTTTATGAACTGTTGCAAAGCACTCTGGCAAAATGTTAACAACGATATCAGTATCAGATCTGCCTTTGAAACAAGAAACTGTGCCCTATAGGTTTCATTGTAGGCCTAGGTGGAGGAAATGGGTTTTCACTACCCATTGCTCTTGCATCTGTTTATGAGAGTACAAATAAGGTAAAGGACTGGTTAGTTTTTACGTGACCTTATTGAAATGACCCAATATCTGCGACCAACTCTTCCATATTTCTAAACTTCTTTTCTCATGCAAGCTCATCAATTTGGGAAGCTAAACAAGATTATGTTTAACCAATGAAACTGTGATTCTACTTCTAAGCCCATTTTACCATGTCTCTTCAGTGAAAAATCTATAGCGTCACCACCCACACTTGCTGGCATATTGAGGGGAGTAACCCGAAATAGTCCAGAGTTAGGAGTGCCAATGAGTCGTGCTACACTGAAATATTTTCACTTGTTACAATGGAGGATTTTCTAGCTTTTCATTAAAATTTAATTAGACTATTGTGGTTTCATTTCAAAACACTAGCTTTGCACAAACAACCAACCTGGTGCCTGACTTGTGAACTATCAACTCCTCTAATCCCGTGCAACGCAGCTTCACTTATTAAACGGCAAACGGACACCTCCTTTTTTTAACGGTGCTTTTGTAATCAGTCCACTTAGCTCTTATTTTTACTGTCGCTCTTATGAGGCCCATACCCATATATACAGGCAATTTCGTGGGCAATTTCACTACTTTTGTAGGTTTTCAATAAATCAGGCCTAGCTTCCAAACAATTAATAATTGCTTGAAGTTCTCTTGTACTAAAGTTTGGTTGTCTCTCTTCACCTGGTTTCATTTTCCCCATATTCTGTCTCAAAAAAATACTTTCAGCTAACTTGTTTTCTTAAAATGTGTAAAATCACAAAAAAATAAGTAACTTTTAAAATAGAGTTGAGCCTTCAAACAAATGTTTAAATTTTTGCGTTAAAATAACGCTTTCTCATTGGTCAATAAGTGGGCGGAGCCTAAACAAAAACAGATTCCCAAATACCAGACTCGTCATTTACGAGAGCCCGAAAAATTGTCTCTGCACCGCGATTTCGATTTACAAAATCGTAACTTTACGACATCGTAAATCCGCTCTCGTAACTTTACGACATCGTAAATCCGCTCTCGTAACTTTACAATCCTCGTAAAGTTACGATAATTTTTAAATCGTCTCTGCACCGGGCCCTTAATTTGTAAAAGTAGAACAATGATGTGGCTCAAAACATGTTCATTTTTCACGGACAATCATTACAATAACATGAGGAGTAAAAACATTTGGGTAGTACCAGCTTATTATTTTTTATGACCTATTATTTCAGTGACAAAATGTACGATTTTGACCATACCAAGTACCAACTCCATTAAAGGTTTTCGAGTATGCTCTACAACTTACTCATTGAAACTTTTCATCTACCACCTAGCGTTCAAAAACTACAAATTCTAAAAACGTGAAAAATTTCACGATTTTTCTGAAAATCACAAATAAGAACGATCTCCACCGAGAGAGTGCATACTGAAAAGTTCACATTTCTAGAAGATATAGTTTTTGAGAAAAATGCCTGGGCCGATCAAATGCCAACACCCTGTATATACGTATTTTGCTTTTTGAACGTTTCACTCAGCGAAGAGTCCGGTGTAATGGTTAAGGACGCGCTTTGATGTTAACGAACTTAACGGGCGTGAGTTTCATTTTAATTTTACTTTCAGTTTGAACATTTTCTCTGCTTTTCATATCAAATATTTTATATCAAATAATTAATATTACTTAAATTCCTCGAATAATATTACTTAAATTCCTCGAATTCATTATCTTGCCATTTTAATTCATTTTGGGTCCCAACGCCATCTCGTTACAAAACAAATAACTAAAAATTTTGGGTTTTGTGGAATTTTCACTTATAATTATTTATAATAGTATTTAATTTCAGTAGTATTTCCAAAAATATGGTTAAAAATATTAAATTACACTCTTTAAACTAAAATAACTACTAACAATAAACAATCTAAGCAAACCAGCACCTACACACAGGTACACGATTCATATTACAAAAATGTATTTTTGTTTCCTTGTTTTTATCCCTGGACGAGAAAGAAAACCTCTATTCCTTTTTAAGATATTGTCAATAATTAACGCCAGGTATTTAATGTTATTAACTTACTCTAATTCGTTATAGTTCTCAGTACATGGACAAGTATCAATTTGCTTATGTATTTTAAGATTGTCATTACCAGTATTTACGTATTATATTATAACGTTTTTGTACGTTATTTTAAAAGAATTATTATATGGTTTTTTAAATTTGGTTTTTATTTCGTTTCGTTTCGCTATACATATCTTTATCTTTTTTTAAACATCCACAGGTTAACGCAAAATCCCGCGTGGCTTAGTAATCTATACAAACAAAAATAAAATAATAAGAAAATATATCTTAAAATTTTATATTGTGGCGTTTGAGTCCGAAAGGTTTATTGCGTTGGGAAGAGTTTCTAAAATGAAATAAGAGCACTAAAAAGATTTATATGCGGAAACAGCTAGCATGCTTTAGGGGCCCTAAATGGGTCGGAGTGTGCAATAACTGGGGACTTTACCAGGGAGTCAGGGTCCGGCTCTTGTAACCTATAAGGGCGGTGGCGCACTGGGAGATGTTAGCTTCGATCAAATGGTCCTATCTCCACCTCCAACTTCGGTCAGGTTTGGGCTGGATACTGAGCTTCGGCTCAGGCTAACGGAGAGGGTCCGTGCAAGCTGGCCGCCTCGGCGGATTGGGTAGCCTGCTGTGGGGTGGCGGGCCCGTTTCGGATTCATACCCAACACGAACTCTTACGTATAATTCTGGTATGAACCTATAAAAAACTATTTTATTAATACATCCAGAATTTAAACAGTGCAATATAATCAAAATTAAAAATTTTAGCCAGAGATTCCAACAGTAGACCGCTTTGGCCCTTTTTGGGGCTCATCAGGAACTCTGGCTTAACTCGGAAATCTGCTGATATCAGTAAAACTAATATACATTCAGAGAGCCCTATATGTGAGCAGTCCATTGCAATTTATAGTGAAATTCTTCACCAATTATTGCATTGCGGTCGCTATTCAGCAGACATCGTTTACGCTCGGGCTTCCGTTGAATTCCAACGTTAAGATATTTATATCAAAATTAATTTTTTTTAATTTTTTAATTATGTTCAGATTTCCAACATTTCGGTAATCAGGCCCGAAACAAGTATACCACCGACAGTTATTTGAACAGTCGGCCAATTGTAATTTTACCGTCTACAAAGAGACCTTTAATGCAACGGTCGGCCGACTGTCGGTAATCAGGCCCGAAACAAGTATACACCGACAGTTATTTGAACAGTCGGCCAATTGTAATTTTTACCGTCTACAAAGAGACCTTTAATGCAACGGTCGGCCGACTGTCGGTAATCAGGCCCGAAACAAGTATATCACCGACAGTTATTTGAACAGTCGGCCAATTGTAATTTTTACCGTCTACAAAGAGACCTTTAATGCAACAGTCGGCCAATTGTAATATTTACAGTCTACAAACTTTGGACTCTTACCCGACACATGGACTCTTAACCAACTGTATTTCGGCGCCTATGTGCTACTGGGGATACTATAAAATTTATTTGTCACGTATCCTGCTATATCTAAAAACCATGTGAACTCCTCAGTGCCGTGCAGGAGGGGGCAAAATCTCCGGGGCAGTGCTGTAAATCGCCCACGAAGGACTGATAGGGGCCCATCAAAGAGACAACAGGGGGGTTCAAATCAGAAGGATTGAAAACGCTCTAAAGGCTCGAGTGGGATAACTTGGACAATGTTTACAAGGCGTGGGGGTGCCAAATCATGTTAACTTCGAAGCTGGAGGTGGGGGGGGGGGGGGGGGGTCGCTAACTAAAGGGCTCGCGAGTACCTTTCGCCACGGGCCACAGATTACCTCTGCTGTCAACCGTTTTGTTTTCTTTATTGATAAAAAATATAATTTTTATCTCTGATAAAAAAGTTTGGTTTTCTATAAGTAAAGTACGTATAGCTAAATTTGTGTTGAGCCGCGGACTCAAAACGAGTGAGCCCTCTAATATTTATTCAGAGACCTAGTACGAGACGAGTCCAAAACGAATTGTTTAGGTGGGAAGAGCCGGAGACGAGTCCAAATTCGTTAACTTAAGAAAATTGAGCTCGAGACGAGACGAGCGAAAAAATTTAAAGCAAATGAGACTGAGGTGAGTCCATAGAAAAAATAATTTTAACACGCGTCCGAGACGAGCCGTTTCAAATATTGTCATTTTAATTGAGTCTGAGCTGAGCCTGTACAATATTTTCCCTAAAATTGAGCCCGAGACGAGCACTTAAACATTTCTGTAAAAACTTTGAGACGAGCCCGAGTCCAACACGGGTCGTGCAGCTATGGCGAGAGGTCCTGAGTTTAAATCTGTAATGGACCCATTATTTAACGTACCAATTTCATAATCTTTTTCATATTTTATAAATTCTGAATGCCAGCGGTTCGTTGGTCTAGGGGTATGATCCACGCTTTGGGTGCGAGAGGTCCCGAGTTTAAATCTCTAATGGACCAGTTAATTTACGTAGCAATTTCATAATCTTTTTCATAATATCCAAATTCTTATTCCTGGCGGTCCGTTGGTCTAGGGGTATGATCCACGATTTGGGTGTGAGAGGTCCCGAGTTTAAATCTATAACGGACACGTTATTTAACTTACCAATTTCATAATCTTTTTCATATTTTCCAAACTCTAACTACCAGCGCAGCGGTTCGTTGGTCTAGTGGTATGATCCACGCTTTGGGTGTGAGAGGTCCCGAGTTTAAATCTCTAACGGACACGTTATTTCAAGTACCAATTTCATAATATTTTTCATATTTTCCAAATTTTAACTGTCAGCGGTCCGTTGGTCTAGGGGTATGATTCTCGCTTTAGGTGCGAAAGGTCCCGGGTTCAAATCCCGGACGGACCCGTTAATTCACCTAGCTTTTTCATAATCTTTTTCATAATTTCCAAATTCTTATTCCTGGTGGTCCGTTGGTCTAGGGGTATGATCCACGCTTTGGGTGTGAGAGGTCCCGAGTTTAAATCTATAACGGACACGTTATTTAACTTACCAATTTCATAATCTCTTTCATATTTTCCAAACTAACTACCAGCGCAGCGGTTCGTTGGTCTAGTGGTATGATCCACGCTTTGGGTGTGAGAGGTCCCGAGTTTAAATCTCTAACGGACACGTTATTTCAAGTACCAATTTCATAATTTTTTCAATATTTTCCAAATTCCGAATGCCAGCCGTCCGTTGGTCTAGTGGTATGATTCACGCTTTGGGTGCGAGAGGTCCCGAGTTTTAATCTCTAACGGAAACGTTATTTAACTTACCAATTTCATAATCTTTTTCATATTTTCCAAACTCTAACTACCATCGCAGTGGTTCGTTGGTCTAGTGGTATGATCCACGCTTTGGGTGCGAGAAATCCCGAGTTTTAATCTCTAACGGACACGTTATTTAACTTACCAATTTCATAATCTTTTTCATATTTTCCAAATTTAAACTGCCAGCGGTCCGTTGGTCTAGGGGTATAATTCTCGCTTTGGGTGCGAAAGGTCCCGGGTTCAAATCCCGGACGGACCCGTTAATTCAACTAGCTTTTTCATAATCTTTTTCATAATTTCCAAATTCTTATTCCTGGTGGTCCGTTGGTCTAGGGGTATGATCCACGCTTTGGGTGTGAGTGGTCCCGAGTTTAAATCTCTAACGGACACGTTATTTAACGTACCAATTTCATAATCTTTTCAATATTTTCCAAATTCCGATTGCCAGCCGTCCGTTGGTCTAGTGGTATGATTCACGCTTTGGGTGCGAGAGGTCCCGAGTTTTAATCTCTAACGGACACGTTATTTAACTTACCAATTTCATAATCTTTTTCATATTTTCAAAACTCTAACTACCAGCGCAGCGATTCGTTGGTTTAGGGGTATGATCCACGCTTTGGGTATGAGAGGTACCGAGTTTAAACCTCTAATGGAAAAATTATTAAACGTACCAATTTCATAATCTGCTCAATATTTTCCAAATTCCGAATGCCAGCGGTCCGTTGATCTAGGGGTATGATTCTCGCTTTGGGTGCGAGAGGTCCCGGGTTAAAATCCCGGACAGACACGTTATTTAACGTAACAATTTCATAATATTTTTCATAATTTCCAAATTCTTATTCCTGGTGGTCCGTTGGTGTCGGGGTATGATTCATCCTTTGGTTGCAAGAGTTCCCGAGTTTAAATACTTTAACGGACCCGTTATTTAACTTACCAATTTCATAATCCTTTTCATATTTTCCGAATTCTGAATGCCAGCAGTCCGTTGGTCTAGGAATATGATTCCCGCTTTGGGTGCGAGAGGTCCTGGGTTCAAATCCCGGACGGACCCGTTATTTAACGTGCGAATTTCATAATATTTTTTATTATTTTACAAATTCTGAATGCAAGCCTTCCGTTGGTCTAGGGGTATGATTCACGCTTTGGGTGCGAGAGGCATAGCTGCACGGGCTCGTCTCAATTTTGAACCAATTTGTGAGTTTGAGACTGAGTCCTTAAATATTCGAATTAATTTTTGAGCCCGAGACGAGTCCTTCTAAATATCATTAAATCTCGAGCCTCGGGTGAGACCATTCGAAAAAACGCATAACATTTTGAGCACGAGACGAGACCAAGAAATATATTGTCTAATTTAGGAGCTGAGACGAGACCCTTAATTGTTTTGAGACGAGACTGAGTCTGAGTCCCAAAAATAGTATAAAAAAGAGCCGGAGTAGAGACTTATCAGGGGCGGCTTAAGGGCCGGGCAACCCGGGCAACTGCCCGGGGCGCCGTTTTGAGAGGGGCGCCAAAATTGAGTTGTGCGCCTTTTTAGTTTACCAAGAATGGGATTTGTTTAAAAAAATTTTAAAGAAAGCATAACATAATTTGAAAAATCTTGAGCTAATTAGAAATACAAACCGTTTTCCCAACCAAAATGTCCAACATCGTCGATTATCGTTTTTTTTGCCACTATTTATTTTAAAATAGTAAATAAACCATAAAATTACGGTGCATAGTTCTGACGGATAATGCATTTTCCTGGGATTTTCATTATAAACCAGGGTATATAATATGAAGAAGAAAAAGTGGTTGGGCGATACTACAAGAATAGAAGTGTGTCAGAATTTTTAACCCGGTGTCCTAGCAACAGGGGGCATACCACCGGAGGCCTATCATCATAGTGCCCTACGCCAGCGTCCCCAAGCCCGGACAGGTGACAACTCCAGCATGGGTAGAAGCGTGGGGATAGCTAGTAAGAATTTGCCTGTACACCGATTACGTAATCATTAATGAGTTCAGATGATTACGATGAGTACAGAATGATTACGATGAGTACAGAATGATTACGATGAGTACAGAATGATTATGATAAGAAGATAATGATTACGATGAGTACACAGGTAACCCAAAACTTTAAAATTGTTACAGATGAGTAATTGAGTACAGGATAATTCCAATGAATAAGCGTGATTACAGATGATTACGCACTTTACAGATGATTACACGTGATTACAGATGAGTACGCGTTATTTCATAATGATTACGGTGATTACAGATGAGTACGAAGATTACAAATGATAACGGGATTAAAAATAAGTACAAAAGATTACAGAAGAATACGTAATCATTACAGTTACGGTGTACACCGATTACGGGAAGTCGATAGGCGCTAGGGTAGTAGTACCCTACTACTTGTGGTCGGACCTTTGACGCAAGCCACTCAACCCAGCAGAAGGTGCAGCAATGGGTGGACCAATTCTCACTTCGCACACAGCCGTGCGAGTAAGAGTGGATGCTATAGCAACTCCTTCCGACACCCTAACTACGTAGGTAAAGAGTCATACCCTTTGTAGAAAGCTCCTAAAGGGGAACGACGGGACACAGCGGTCCACATAACCCGGCACAGCTGGCCACGGAGATCTCGGTGTGAGACCGTGTGACTCCATAAGGCCTGGAAACAGGACCACCGTGCCCTCATACGGAGGCCCGCCGCCCCACAGCAGGCTACCCAATCCGCCAAGGCGGCCAGGTTGCACGGACCCTCTCCGTTAGCCTGAGTCGAAGCTCAGTTTCCAGCCAAACCTGGCCAAAGTCGGAGGTGGAGATAGGGCCATTTGATCAGAGCTAACATCTCCCAGTGCGCCACCACCCTTATGGGTTACAAGAGCCGGACCCCGACTCCCCGGTAAACCCACCAGTTATTGCACACTCTAACCAATTTAGGGCCACAAGAATAGAAGGAAGCCCAAAGTAATACAGTACTTCTATGTACTTGCTTGCTATTTCGTTGTCATTTATCCAGCTTTATGATAAATAAACTAGCAGGCCATTTTCAAGAATTCTATTTGTTTCTTAGACTATTATGAACCTGCATTTAATATTCTAAAATGCATTTAAATCGTTTTCGATGGCTAGTTCTTAAGCAGTCTATCGGTACGATTTAATCTGTCGTGTGTCCGTGGTTTCCGTTAGTCTCTTTTATTTTACGCGCACGCGCAGAAAGCCATTTATTACTTTCAGTTAAATAGTTTTTGTTAGATAGATATTAATTAGAGTCACGTTGAATTGAATTAAGATGTCCGAGAAATAGAAGCATTCTGGTTCTTTTTATAAAAAAAAGTAAATTAAGAGAAGCCGTTAAAGCAGAAAAGCAAGCGACAGCTTTTAAAAAGTTCCTAAGTGTAGGCCTTAAAAAAACCCGTAAAAAGTTTCTTAATTAAGATGTTAAAGCAATTAATGTAATGAATAAAAGAATTAAGTTTACTAAGAACAACCCGTGAGTTAAAAATAAAAATATCCAGGGATTACTTTTATCTTTAACTCACGGGTTCTTCGTAAACTTAATTCTTTTATTTCACATATTAACCGTGATACTATTCAGTATGGACATTATAATTAATGTACTTAAGGTATACTAGTCTTGCCACCTTACCTAGTGTTTCAAGCTCCATGTAAAATGACCCTGTACCATAAAGAAGGTTAAATACGTTTACACAAAGTATTTAGAAAGGGATTAAAGGGATTATTTATTGTTAGGAAAACGGTAAATTTATAATTTATTTAGTCTCAAAATAAGAGGGGCGCCAAAAATCCCCCTTGCCCGGGTGAAAAATATTTCTTGAGCCGGCCCTGAGACTTATCGTAAGAGTTGTTAATGATACGAGCCCGAGACGAGCTCGAGAGACTAAATACGAGCTGAGACCGGTCGCGGATTATTTCGCGTCTCAAAATGTTTCTAAATTATTTGTTCAGAGGACGAACTCATCAATAGTAGTCCACCCCTAAAAAATAATTGACTGAACCGAATTCTATTGGCTGTTAAGTCGATGATGCGAGTCATGGGACCTTTGCACCCACGTGACCCACGTTTATTTTTGAAAAGTTCGTTTTTAACCGCGCATTTCGCGCAAGCGTTGCCAACCTGTACGATAATTATCGTTTTGTACGATAATTTCACCTTCGGTACGATGTACGATATCACAACGTACGATATCGGCAATTGTACGATAATTCAGTAGGATGTACGATATTACAACGTACGATATTGACAATTGTACGATAACAGTAGGAATGAGTTTTTGTAATGTACGTTGCTGAAAAATACCCGTTTTGACGTTTAGGTTTGGTATCAAATTGTATTCTTAGAAATATGTTTACGATTAGAAATTCCGATTTCTTGGGTATTGACTATCGAGTGATCTGGCAAAACTTGAACGTGGGCCTAATTTTTCGTCGCCTGAAACCAAAAACTACGTAAATTTAACTATACTTTTAATTAGTATAAAGTTACGTAGATTTTGCTTTCAGGCGACGATTTTATGTTTAGTTAATTTGTTTATTTATTTATTTAATACATAATAGACTGCTAAGCTACAGTAAGCTTTTGTGCAATATAACAGGTTGTGGCATATGGAGATATGACAATAATATGATATTGAAGAAGAAAAAAATGAAAAAATGTGATGGCAATACAAACAGGGGATAAATGGGAACAGGGCGGGGTTACTGAGAGTCTATGAGATGGTTTCTAATGTTGCGTCGGGCCATCGGGCGTGAGGTGCAGTGGAGTACATCAAACCTAAATCAAACAAATCTAAAAAGCCGAATGGTTAGTATTACAATTTTAATTATCATCGATATAGTCATAAATTGTTTGTTTTAAATATAATTTCAGGGGTAAACTTTAAAAAACGCTCCAAAATTAATATCATTGCCCAATGATGAGATTGAATCTCCTGATTTACCTTTTGTAAAAATAAGTTTTAAATGCTTAATTTCAAATGTTTTTCTCTATTTTTATTCTTTTTAAATAGCTTTGCTTAGAAAAAGATTAAGGCTAGAAGTCGGCGGAACGAATAAGTTAACCGGCAAAATTTCAATTAACCATAAAATGTTTGGTTAACTGTTTTTATGAACATTTTATACGAATAAAAATAATCGGTTTTTTCGTATATTTTTTGGATAATTTGCGGTTATGAATAAAAATAAATAATTGGATAATTTCTTATTCAAACGCCGATCTTTAATTAAGGCAAATCCAATAAAAATGATGACAAATTAAGCATTCCATTACTTGTCCATATTTAGAATTGAAGGCACCAACGTATTAATAAACTTCGCTACAATTTCAATTTAACCCAACTTATGATTAAAGATGATTTGTGATAGTTCTTACAACTCTTGAATTGGCCAGATTTTCCCATATTTAGTTTACACCTTGGTAAAATAAAATAAACCTTAGTTTAATATTATATCTGGTTAATGTAACGTAAAACAAATACTTTTGAAATCCAATCAGTAAAATAAAGAAAATTTACGCTTCAAATCAAACTTGGTCGAACCCTCGGGCCTCGTCCTCCAGTCCCGATTTTTTTTTGTTTAGACTGCCAGCAGCCAGCACCGACCGCGGATACGAGATTTAAAACTGAACCGAACTGAGTCTTTCAGACTTTTTACCCCACGCTATTACATTGCCCCCCGCAACTAGGGAATCACATGGTTAGACTGGAGCCCGTAGGAATCTCGCCGCATTTGCAATCTAGGGTACGTAGTCTAGATTATCTTTGATTCAACACAGCGAAGTGTTCGGTGCTACATCTGGGTCGTAAAAACCTAAACTATGATTACACTATCATGGGCTCCGCTATTTCATCGTAGTATTTTTTCTTGGTATTGCTCTAGTAATTTTATATCTCTCTTTTGTAGTGTATATTATTGTTGGTTATGTTCCTACTCCCTGTATTCTGAAGCTTGTACATAAGCCCCTGAAGCTTTCCAAGTGTTTTTCTTCTTGAATAAATAAATAAAAGGTAATTGTACGGACGGAAAAGTGCCATAGACGGGTGGTAGTACGGACATGTGGTTTGACTATCTTGGCATTATGACCTCTCGTTTTTCGAAGAGTGGCGAATTCGAAGAAAGTATCTGCCTTTAAGGCAGAGTTACCAGTCCAGATATTCCAGAGTTTGAGAAGGTCGTTGATAGTATGTCGCAATAGTGGCAAGTTTGGAGTTCCGCATCTCAGGCGTATCGGTTTCAAGCCCTTTCGTTAGCTTGGTGCATCGGTTGTGGGCTTTGGTCAGTTAGTCTCTATTTCCAGCCATCTGCGGGCTCCAAACCTCCGAGGCATAATTTATTTGAGGAAGCACTAGTGACTGGTAGGGTACGTATCAGGCGCGGGGACCGAAAATAGAAGGGGCGCCTGGTTAGGCCCGTCAAAGAATATTTTCTTGACAACCTTTGTCGTGAGATGGGAGAAGGTGAGTGATGAATCGACCCATACTCCAAGGTCGCGGATGGATGAATGGAGTCTGGAAAGTGACAGGTAGAGCATAGCGCCGAACCGATTTCTAACGGCGGCGGCGGGAACGATAATTAGTTCGGCGGCGGCGCGGGGCGCCGATTTGCAGAAAATAATCGGAGGCGTTGAAAAAAGTCTGCGGCGGCGCCTAAGGGGGAAAACTGCCCCCCCCCCGAAATAGCGCCAGCCTTTTTAATAGACCGCTAGAACTTAAACTGTTAAACACATTTTAAAAAAATACATGTTTAATAGAATGTATTTTATTAAAATAGGAACCACTTGTTTCCAAAACGAAGAAGAGGTAACTTTGGTTACATACTATCATATGTAACTTATTTAATCATAAGTGTGCCAGAAATAACTTTTTCATAATGATACCTTGTTGCAAGGTTATGACGTAATTGACGTCACTTCCCAGTCGATGACGGTTTTATCGTCATCAAAACTAGTTCTGGCGGAGGGGGGAAGGAACTTAAAACCAGTTTTACGCGACGTTAGTGCTGTATTTTCTTTGGGGGCTGTCAAAGACCATATAAAGCTACGCGTAGCTTTATATAGTCTTTGGTGGCTGTGAAACAAGGTCTCATTTAAATTTTTAATAGAGAAATGTTAAACAGAGGCACACTTATGAGTAACTATGTCACATATGATACTATTAAACTAAAACATTTACGCTAGTAATAACAATACTGTACTTATTTACTACCTTTTCACTAGTATTATTATCTATACACTCTTTGTAGAAACGTTTACTGGGCGCCGCCATTATCGTACAGACAACCAACGAGCCAGCCCTCTACCCCAGAAATTTCATCCCCCCAAAACCGGTTTTTTCACTGCGCATTTAAGTCTATTATCACAAATTATTTTATCTTTGTATCAAAGGAATTTTTAAAATATAATAGACTACTTATTGGTGAATGCAGCTGATACGTTTCTGTACTTATTACAAAATACGAGGCGAGGCAACTCCAAAGCCGTTTTCGTTTATCTCTCTCCGATCCCAGCTATCTGCTGCAGAAAATCTTGGTGCGCGCGGTGCAGTGGTGCCAGATCTTTTGGAAATTATTAATTATTTCCAATTTTATAACGCTAGTACGGTGCACCCAACAGCCTAGAAATCGTAGCACTACCAAAAGAAAATACTATGTAGTTCGAATTTAGATCTCAAAACGCAATTATTATACTTTAATAATGGAAATTAATTCGGCGGCGAAATAAAAATTTTTCGGCGGCTAATCTCTTATCGATAAGGAATGCCTTTAACTATACGTACAGACAAGAATGTATTGAAGTGACTAAGAATATTGGACTACAGGATTCTGATTCCCATCCTCGCAGCCTTTGTAGATTAAATTCGTCCGCTTTCCCATTCAAGTTTGCTATACGTATGACCTTGAATGCGCCTTAAATGCAGACGAACTTTCTCCACAAAAACTGCGAGGATGGTACCAGGGGTTAATGCTATGCTCAAATATTCTTAGTAACTTCAATACATTCTTGGTACAGAGAACTTCACGCTTTTAAGCCAAAATAAGGTCAATCCATGTCAAATCACCCAAGGTCCCCACGCTACCCCTTCCGATTTTAGGGAAACTTTCACCAAAATTAATTCCCGCCTGTTTAATAAGAAATCCAAAATTTCAAAAGTATTCAAATATTGTATTAACAATATTGTTAATACAATATTTGAATACTTTTAACATGTTTGATAAGAATGCAATCTTTTATCCATAAAAAAAATTAAAAAAATTAAAACAATGAAAACGTCATGCTGCTAGAGGGCCAATTATATAACTTTATGGATTAAAATAATTATTACCTTCTACAAAATTCATCAATGTAGAATTTACTACTATATATGCCATCTTTTGGCGAAAAAATCGGTTATTTAAAACAAAGAATGTTTAGCGGTAGCCCTACAATAAAAACTGATTAAAAATGGGTTGGGTTCTATTAACTAGACAGAGTATCACTTTGGGATCAGAGCTGGTCGTCCCTCACTGTGAAAGAAAAGGGCTTAGCACTCTGCAAACCTTATTTGTGAAATTTAATAAGTATCTCCAATATAAGTACGACCGAAGAAAGAGATTCAGCGAATACAACGAGCACCAAGAATGGTAAGGCCGTGTCTGGAGTAATAATCTTCTCGCCGTGAAAATCGGTGGTCTTCTCGGTGTAGCATCTGTCCTTGAGATGACCGTATACCAAATCGATTCTCTTGTCCATAATGGCCATGGCGTAGTACTGACGTATCCTGTAATATAAATATTCTGTAAAGATGGACAAAAATGATAAAAGATAAAGGTTTGTATCAGGTGGTCGTCAAAGGGCATTATTCAACTACGTTTTCTTTTTAGAAGAATTAACGGCTTTAACGCGCTACGTGTGAGATCTGCTTGTTAGCTAAATTTGAACGGAAGAAACCATGTACAAATCCTCAGTGTCGGAGAAATAAGAGAGAGAGCTTATGCGCTAAACATTTTATCAAACTATTGGAAATCGAGGGTATCGCAGGTTGGATACTTGTTAATCTGTTTCTATAATAAAGCGCTTAACGTCTAGAAGGTCATCCACGTGAGTAATCAGCGAGGTTTGATCTTAATTGAAATAAGTTCCCAATTGACATTGTAAAGAAGAAACCATGGCGAAAACATTACTTGTGGCTTTTACGCAGCTCCGAAGAGAAGACGTCACCGATTTCTTTTCTACATATACATTGAGAAAAATAATAGATTTTAAATGGTTTAGTGAGGGTACGAAAATATGCAGATACCATTAAGCTTTAAACAGGATTTTATATTTTAAGCAACCCACAATAGTTTAAAAAAGTGTTTTTTTAAACTAGGGTATTTCCGTTTATAGTTTAAAAAAAATATAAGTTTAAGTCCGTTACTAGCCTTCATTCGTGAAAACTTATTTACCAATTAAAAGCGTTAGGGGTTTACACAAAATGAAAAGGGAAAATTGCCCAAAGTCATGGGAATTACGGATAAAATGAAAACAGAAATAGTAAATACGCATACCTGATAGGTTTGAAATTTAGACCTAATAAACAGTCTTACATGAAACCATTTATGGAGTTATTTTCTAACAATTCTAACGAAACCATTTCTGGTTTAAATACCGTGTAACGAGAATATACGCCATGTGACATAAAATATCCAATTTAGGTAAACATTTTCCATGAAATTTTTTTTTAATTTATTATTTAATGAAATTTATCTTAAGACAGTTGCTTGATTCTCATGGCCTGCATGAGAAAGCATTCCACATTGTTACTGCGAATAATTTGATTCGCAGGTGTCCATGGCTAGAACCCTTCCGTAACGTTACCCACACCCCCTTCTTTAATACAAAAAAAGGAAATTGGCGGATGGCCAAGTCTTTTGCGTATACCAATACATCAATATATAAAAACGCTTAGATTTGTATTTGTGAGATTTAATTGGGACAATATGTATTTTTTGGGTTTTGTAAAATACCCACTGACGTATTAATGACTTCGATCGCCAAACGCCGCCAAAAAAAGTGAGAGACCAAAAACCAGAGTGAAGGAAACAGTCGTTTTGCATCAAGGACCGCGATATGGGGGCTCACGCAAACATTCGAACCTGTACTATGTTCCTTTTCTAAGTCGTGGTCACGCGATTTTGTACCGTAATATGAGGTCAGTACTTATAAACCACTGTACATTGGATATCAATCATCGTTTATTAACCGAAAGTCTCATCATAATGCCTCTGATAGCGTCCACAGCTGGGAAGGTGTCCATCACCCTTAGGCAGCGAGAGAAGCGTTACGCTGACAGTCCCAACCTAGACGTGAGCCATCAAACCCTCCGAAAGGCACAGCAATTTGACGAGCACCCGCACTCCACGCCCAAACGTGAGCTTAAGGATAGAGGCTGTAGCACCGCCGACAGATACCCAGTTCACAGAAGAACTAGAGTCAACACCCAGAATTGAATGAACCAAAAGGCAAACAACAGGTACACTGCGTACCAGCGCCCCCAGCACACCTGAAGCCGGATGTTCTGGCTTGATCCCAAAAGGAGGAAACGCCAGGGTCGCGGCTTCCCATTGACCCCTCCCCCCTAGCTGGAGCCGCATATTCTGGCTTGATCCCAAAAGGAGGAAACGCCAGGGTCGCGGCTTTCCAGTGACCCCCCCCCCCAGCTGAAGCCGGATATTCTGGCTTAAGTATTAGCAATTTATTATGTAGTTGAATTTCTGTGATTTTTGCGTGATAAAAAGCAGGTGGAAGATTTTCTGTATTACCATTAAATGCCCCATACAGTGTCACCCCCTATAATAGCCACAATGTTAAATATTTTAATTTTATAACCGACGCGAAGCCCTTTTCTCAGTGTAACCAGCTAATGTAAATGTTAAATTTTAAATATTTTAACTGATATTGATCTATTACAATTCACTTAATAAAGTTAATCAGATTAATTTTATAATGAACCGTATTTGCAATGGTCAGAACATTTTGAAACCAATTATATACGAGGAACGGAAATGATGCACAAATATTTATTTGTTCGCGTTACATGATTTGCGGAAAACTAAAAAACCTTTAAATTTAAATTTGTGTTTACAAATTGTACTTCGATCTGTATGTATAATGGTTATAAAAACCAGTTTTACGAACCACGTTTTTAAATAAACCCCTAATATAACCGAATTATAATTATATAACATTAAAATATAAAGTCAAGTTGCACGGCCTTTGGAAGACCCTCTTAAGTAGTTAGAACGCAATGCGTAAAGATGTTTCAATTAAAGCTGATTAGAAAAATGAAGATAATGTTTAATGTTTACTTACATAACATTGATCGGCTCCAACATCATTTTGGAAACAGTTGTCTTATTGATCCAGAGTGCGTTACTTAAGATCCCCAAAGCGTCAGGAGCCATGAATAATGCGGGCACAACCACTTTCTCAGCGCTGCAGAAATTCGAAACGTAACGCAATTCGTCTTGCCAACCTACGAACGACCTTTGCCCTCTCGCCACATCGCGCATACCTTTCAGACGATCCACTAAACTTACATAGAGTATTCTTTTCTTAATTTTCTTTCCTTTTTTTCCTCGAAACTTTAAAAATAAAAAAAATAAAACGTTTAGCGTAGAAATAGTTACAAGACCGTAGGCCTTCGGGTTTAAGAATAACCTTAAAATCAACCCAAAGTGAAGGGAATATTGCTTTTCAAAAATATTTTACCGCGAGAGGCAACTTATGTTATTGCCAGCTCCCACCTTTTCTGTCTGTGCAATTCAAGAGCGTCTCCATGATTTCATTTCGGGTGGGGTTTAAAGGGGACAACCCTTTTTTTTTGAGTTACACAAACACCGGTGTCGACCCGAGGCCTTAGACACCAGCACACACACAATAACTGAGTAATCAGGGTTAGATATGTGTAACGGCCACGCCAACGGGGGGATGCGTGGGGACAGGGGTGGGGACACCCGTGGCGGAAGTATCCCGACCACCCGTTGGGGGATTGGTAGTCGTCCTCACACGGCCTTCCACAAACTCTGCCTCCCGGACGCCTGGGATTACAGTAGTGAGCCACTACTCCCGGCAACGGGACAACCCTCGTTTTGAGAGTAAAATTAAATTTTAGTTTTTAATCCCACTTCCTCCAATTAGCCCACCCTAAAATAAGCTCTCGGTTGAACACTTCGCCCCACCCACTTCTCAAAGATTTCTACGCGTCTGGTGCACCTGCCCCAAATTATTTAAATTTTAGTACCTGAAATCACCAAAACTTGACAATCAATTTACATAAATTTTAGAAGTGTGAAATTATTGGATTACATTTTATTGTTACTTCTAAATATGGTGAGTTTTTTATATTTCATTTAGTTTTTTGGTGGTGGTGTTTTCTTTCATATGATAATTTCTAAAATGTATTAATATTTATCACTATTAGACTATGCAATGTTACGTCCTTTGAAAGACTCTATTAACGTACATCAAATTAACAATGTTAGCAAACATTAGTGTGCCGATGATGTCGAGAACAAGAGCTAGAGTGTAAACTGAGAAGTTCTGAAACAAAGCATTGCCTCGGCTATGTATACAACATACAACGGTCAACAATGTTGCCGGAATGGACCTATTAGACTAGCGTGAAGGTATGAAATTATCATTACAGATTAATATTTCATAATTGCAAATCCTTCGGTGCACTACTATACGACCATATGCACCGTAATCGACCAGCGGCTGTTCTGTGCTGGGGTGATAACGGTGTCAGACGATAGCAATATGAACCCGGCTCTGGCAACGCAACGATATGATACTGATTCCGTTGAATTTCACCATTTGACGTGGCTACGACGTAAGAACTCGGACGTTCTGCTCGCTTGATGACGTTGCCTTCTACAATTTTGTCGATGATCCCTACTTGGTCACCTCCCTCGAGATCAGACATCTCCCTCGTGCCATGACGACGATCGTAGTTGAAGTTCCGCGTCGCTTTCGATCGTTGTTTGCACCGGACCAAAACTTGCCGAGATTGAACTGCTGGTAGTGAAAAGGATGGACTTGTTGGAACCATTTATCAATTTCACCGGCTCATCAGTAGTTCTGCCGGTCTGTTAACATTCGATAGCGGCCTTGTTCGGTACGCCTGAACTATCAGCCTTTTATTATCTTGACTGCTTACTCGATCAAGCCAGCGCTCGGGAATAACTTCGGGCTGCACGTGATTGACAAAAAGCCGTAGTCCTTCGAAACTTTCCGCAACTTGCTTGCTGGGAACTATTGTCAGTGCGGGATCCCATACCTTGAAAAAACTGACTTCGTTTCTTTGACAATCGTTTTCGTTGTTTAGCCCCGCAGTTAAATAAATTCTAATCGGATATTAAAAGATAACATTGAACGTCGTAGTGAAAAATATCCATTGCCATGATCTGCCAATGTTGGTCAGGAAACTGCTTTGGCATCTTGCCGAGGAGGCTGTTCAGCGGCTGCATCCTCTCCACCACGTTAGGAATTAGCTAGATAGTTCACCATTCCCAGAAGTTTTTGAACCTCTAACACATCAGTCAGTGGCTTCATCGTCTGTATTTTTTTATCTTCGCATCGGAAGCCCCAACTATATGTCCCAAAAATTAAATGGAATCTTTACAAAACTGTAATATTTCTCCGTTGAGCGTTATGCCATTCTTGTTAAGCGTAGCCAGGGTCTCCCTGAGATGTCAGTCGTGTTCCTCCGTGTTTGCATCACCAACATTGATATCATCATGGAGATTCACTGTTTTTTCTACATCCTCAAAGTACTCACTGATAAGCTTTTGGTAGTGTTCGGCTGACGTGCTTAATCCAAAAGGCAATCTGGTGAAGTACAATCTTCCAAACGGCGTTACGAGCGTAGTCAACTTCTTGGAGGTTTCATGAAGATATAGTAAGGGAATAGACAGATCCTTTACTGATGGTATAGGAATAGACGGGTCCACTACTGCTGGTACAGGAAAAGATGGGTCCACTACTGCTGGTATAGGAATAGATGGGTTCACTACTGCTGTTACAGGAATAGATGGATGATTAACGGTTGATAAAGGAAAAGACAGGTCAACTACTAATAGTAAGGGATTAGATGGGTAATTTACTGTTGTTAAAGGAATAGATAGGTAATTTACTAAAGTCAAAGCAGTAGGCTGGTCAACTACAGATAAAAATAAATATACCGGTCATTAAAGAAAAAAATTTAACAAAAATAGTTTAATTTATCTTTAATATTTGAATATTTATAAGCACTACGGAGGTTTCATGAAGAGGCACCTGCCAAAAAGCCGAATTTCAGTCGAGCTTTTTGAAGACTTTAGCATCTGCTAGCAGCCCCAAAAGATAGTCCACTGCGGGCTTCACGAATCTCTCTCTCACCCTTATGGTAAAGGAATAGACAAGTCCACTACTGATGATAAGGCAATAGACAAGTCAACTACTGATGATAAGGGAATAGACGGACCCTTTACTGATGGTAAAGGAATAGATGGGTCCACTACTGCTGGTACAGGAATAGATGGGTACACTACTAATGGTAGGGGAAAAGACGGTTCCTTTACTGACGGTACAGGAATATACGGTTCCACTACTAATGGTACAGTAATAAACGGGTCCACTATAATAGATTAGACGGGTGATTAACTGATGGTAAAGGAATAGAAGGGTTGGTTGATACAGGAAAAGATGGGTCCACTATTGCTGGTATAGAAGTAGATGGGTCCACTAGTGCTGGTACAGGAGTAGACGGATGATTAACGGTTGGTAAAGGAAAAAACGGGTCATCTTCTAATAGTAAGGGAATAGACGGGTGATTAACTGATGGTAAAGGAATAGATAGGTCCACTTCACAGAAAAAAGGTGTTTAGGTTTGAAACATCTAAACATGTTTGAAAGCTAAACATGGTTAAGAGTTGGTGTTGTTTCCTTAAACACATCTGTTTAAATAAAACGAGTTTCTCAAACAATCTTCCAAGATCTTTCAGGTAGTGTTTTTAAACATAATGCTAAACACTGATGTTTAATAAGTGTATATTGCGTTACGAGTTGAATGTATATTTCGCGTTGTCTATATACAGGGTGTCTTCATTTGATCGCCCAGGCATTTTTCTCAAAAACTATATCTTCAAGAAATGTGAAATTTTCAGTATGTACTCACTCGGTGGAGATCATTGTTATTTGTGAATTTCAGAAAAATCGTGAAATTTTCATGGTTTTAGAATTTGTAGTTTTTTAACGCTAGGTGATAGACGAAAAGTTTCAAGGAGTAAGTTGTAGAGCATACTCGAAAACCTCTAACGCAGTTGGTATGGTCAAAATCGTACATTTTGTCACTGAAATAAAAGGTCATGAAAAATAACAAGTTGGTACTTTCTTTTTGAGATACACACAGATCGGAGTCGACCCGAGGCCTTAGACACCAGCACACACACAATAACCGATTAATCAGGGCGATATATGTGTAACGGCCACGCCAACGAGGGGATACGAGTGGACAGGGGTGGGGACACCCGCGGCGGAAGTATTCCGACCACCCGCTGAGGGATTGGTGGTCGTCCTCACACGGCCTTCCACAAACTCTGCCTCCCGGACGCCTGGGATTACAGGAGTGAGCCACTACTCCCGGCAACAAGTTGGTACTACCCAAATGTTTTTACGCCTCATGTTATTGTAATGATTGTCTGTAACAAAATGAACATGTTTTGAGCGAAATCAAAGTGACTACCCATTTAACAGCCAGAATAACCATATGTGGAGCGATGTAAATCCGCACAGGGGATTTCCACATCACAATCAAGTAGAATTCCGCTTGAACGTCTGGGCAGGTCAACTAGGAGATCGCATCATTTGGTCATTTTTTCTACCGAATCGGCTTAATGGGGTGAGCTACTTGGTGTTTCTACGAAAGGAAGTAGCAGAAGCATTGGAAGATGTCCCTTCAGTCAACCTGCCATACCTTAGGTTCTTGCATGACGGTGCACCTCCTCACCAGGAACGACATGTCGTGCAATACCTCAACACCGAGTTGCCTGATCGTTGGATTGGGAAAAATGGTCCAGTGCGATGGCCTCCTAGGTCCCCAGATTTGACACCGCTGGACTTTTACCTGTGGGGATTCGTCAAGGAGGAAGTATACAAGACGCCAGTCACTAGCGAAGACGACTTGCGCCAGAGAATCATTGCAGCGTTCCAACTCGTTACTCCAGATATGGTCCATGGTTCGTTCCAGAATATGCTTAATCGCTTACAGATTTGTTTAGCAGTGGACGGTGGCATTATTGAACCGTATTTGTAACAAACTTTCTGTAATTCCGTTTTATAATAAATGCACTTGTTCTAACACTTAATTTGTAAAAGTAGAACAATGATTTGGCTCAAAACATATTCATTTTTCACAGACAATCATTACAATAACATGAGGCGTAAAAACATTTGGGTAGTACCAACTTGTTATTTTTCATGACCTATTATATCAGTGACCAAATGTACGATTTTTACCATTCCAACTCCATTAAAGATTTTCGAGTATGATCTACAACTTACTCATTTAAATTTTTCATCTACCACTTAGCGTTCAAAAACTACAAATTCTAAAACCGTGAAAAATTTCACGATTTTTCTGAAAATAACAAATAAGAACGATCTCCACCGAGAGAGTGCATACTGAAAAGTTCACATTTCTAGAAGATATAGTTTTTGAGAAAAAATTCTGGGCCGATCAAATACAAACACCCTGTATTTCGTTTAATTTTGTTTCCTATTTTTCTAATAAAAATTATATTCGTTAATCACAGTTGTATTAATAGTGTTAACTACAATATGGACCGGGTTCTTATATCATCTCATAATTTTAAGTTATTGGTAACTAAAACTAATTTACTAAAGCTAATGTATATAAATCAATAATTGAACATGAACTACTATTAATTAATAAAATAACACTACTTTTGATGTGATTTAAGGCCGTATTAACACAAATATAATTTAAATTAATATCGCTAAAATATAATCAGGCAGTTAAAGAAATGAAATCAAGAGTATATTCAATAGGTTTCATTAATTCGTAGCCAATTAATATTAATGTTATTTTAGATCGTAATTAAACAACTCAAATATACGGCTCCTCACAGAGTGGCATTTACGGCAAATTAACACATGTTTAAAACGACAACACCCGAACCTTTGAAAATGTTTAGAAACTTATTTTAAAAATCTTTAGACGTGTTTTCATTGTAAGCGCCAAAAGCATTTAATATGTTCAATCTTTAAACGTATTCTATCTAAACACGTTTCAACGAAAAATATGATAACAAATAACAGGTTTCTAAACGCATGATGTTGCAAAGCTGAACACCAATATCGCCTAAACATAATCGTTTTTAAACATGATAAATATTCTGTTGCATTTTGATGTTTAAGAAAGTGTTTAGTATCTAAACACCTTTTTTTCTGTGTACTGATGGTAATGGAATAGACAGATCCTTTAGTGATGGTATAGGAACAGACGGGTCCACTACTGCTGGTACAGGAATAGGCGGGTCCATCACTTTTGGTACAAGAATAGATGGGTGATTAACTGATGGTTAAAGAATAGACGGGTCCACTTCTGCTGATACAGGAAAATATGGATTCACTACTGCTGGTATAGGAAAAGATGGGTTCACTACTGCTGTTACAGGAAAAGACTGATGATTAACGGTTGATAAAGTAAAAGATGGGTCAACTACTAATAGTAAGGGAATATATGGGTAATTTATGATGTTAAAGGAATAGATGGGTAATTTACTAAAGTCAAAGCAGTAGGCTGGTCAACTACAGATAAAAATAAATAAACGGGTCATTAAAGAAAAAGATTTAACAAATATAGTTTAATTTATCTTTAATATTTGAATATTTATAAGTACTATGGAGGTTTCATGAAGAGGCACCTGCCAATAACCCGAATTTCAGTCGAGCTTGTCGAAGACTTAAGCTGGCATCACGAATCTCTCTCTCGCACTTATGGTAAAGGAATCGAGGGGTCCACTACTGGTGGAACAGGAATAGACGGGTCCACTACTGATGGTAAGGGAATAGACGGACCCTTTACTGATAGTATAAGAATAGACTGTTCCACTATAAATGGTACAGGAATAGATGGGTCCACTAATAATGGTACAAGAATAGATGGGTGTTTAACTGATGGTAAAGGAATAGACGGGTCCATTACTGCTGGTACAGAAATAGATGGGTACACTACTAATGGTAATGGAATAGACGGACCCTTTACTAATGATATAAGAATAGACGGTTCCACTACTAATGGTATGGCATAAACGGGTCCACTACTAATGGTATGGCATAACCGGGTCCACTACTAATGGTACAAGAATAGACGGTTGTTTAACTGATGGTAAAGGAATAGACGGGTCCACTACTAATGGTACAATAATAGACGCGTGTTTAACTGATGGTAAAGGAAAAGACGGGTCAACTACTAATAGTAAGGGAATATACGATTGATGGTAAAAGAATAGATAGGTCATTTACTGTAGGTAAAGGAGTAGGCTGGTCAAATTCGGATGAAAAATAAATATACAGGACATTAAAGAAAAAGGTGTAACTTATATAGTTTAATTTAACTTTAATATTTGAATAGATTTGCGATATTATTTTTGTAATATTTCGAATAGAAAGGAAATTGGGTAGAGAAATACAAAGGCTGTTTTTTTCCCGTTTTCGCTGGTTTTTCACTTAAACAGATATTATACAAAAACCGGTTCTACGAACAGAAAAAACAGTGTTTATTATTGTAAGTGTTACGGCTAAGAAGGGACAGACATTAAAATAAATTTAGAATTATTGTTTTTACGAAACATCATAACAATTCGAATCGCACGTCATAATTATTTTTCCACTCAGACCGTATATAGAGACCCTAAAAACCTTACCTTTAAAAATTGATTTAAACTTTTAGCATTGTCGGATACGTATATAGTCATGTGTTGGTGTGAAAGTACGTCATCCAAGGTGAAGATCAAAGATCGGTCTCCGGTGACCAAGTTCGTCAAGATCATGGATGTCAAAACGTTGTTGAGAACGACCAGAGAAAGGAACCATACGCACAAAAGAATATTCACTGACGCCGGGCATTTCGTCACAGAGAAGCCTGCGAAATTAAATTAATATTAGTGAAGAGCAGGGGTAAAACAAATAAGTGATTTAAAACAAGTGGTGGCTCATGGGAAGTACTTCGATGGTTCGGTAGATGGCGTAGAATAATGGTTCTTTTTTACTGTCTGCCTCTCGTCTTGTGTTAATCGTGTTCCTCGTACGTTTTATGACCGAGAAGTTAATATATTATGATATGTAATATCAAAAAAATAGTTCCAAGTTCGGAATAATTATAATAACAATGGTAATGATGAAGATGATGGTTTATAATTATTTTTTTATACTTTTTTTTATAAGTGAGGTGATACAATTTATAAAATTTACAGGGATTTACACAAATGGTATATTAGTATATAATTTTAGTTTTTAGGAACATTTAAGCGTTGGCATAGAGTTATGAGATCTTAAGCGTAAAACTTGATTAATTATTAATTGTGATATAGATAGGTTTTAGCTAACATGGATGTGTATCAGATTTATAGCCTGGTGTACCGGTAACGAAGACAACACCACCGGGTAGTTGGATCGATGGAGGGTTGTCACGCCATTCACCGCACCAGAGGACGACGGACTTATCATTGTTGACTACCGCCCTAGAAGCGGGGCCATAGGCAGCGAGACAACGACGGAAAGTGTTAAAGTCCGAGGTAGCCCGAAGAAACCCATTTAGGTCGTCAGCGAAGGTAGCACTGACGAGATGGGAAAGGAAGGTTGGTCCAAAAAGGCGGTAAAAATACGAAAGAAGCGAGCACAGAAGAATTCTACTACTACCACTACGCTAAATGGAATAAAAATTTACATTATCTTGCAAAGGGAATAAATCCCTCTCATTAGATAAAAATAACGCTTTAAAAACTCAAGTTTTAGAGAAAAACGATCTGCCCAGAAGGAGGGCTCTAAATTGGTTTTCTGAGAGCTTAGATATAAAAAACAATTATTTAACAGTTATAAAACTGAGGTATCGACACTGTTGTTAGAGCGTTTTGAAGCTTGGGATAACACAGCTAGTTGGTTTAATTTGTTTATTTCAGAAAGCTACTTCGGCATATACGCTCTACTTTCACCGTATTACTTCTTGCTCTGAAAATGGTAAAGCGCAGTATATGACTACATATTGGTCTAAAAATTCCAAGTGGGTAGTTATACACGTTTCTCGGTATTATAATGAACCTTATTTATTTCGTAATAAGACCAAGAAAATACTTTTAATTGTTTTTCCGTATTTCTTAATGGAAGTTAATTTTAGATTTTAAAGAGTTATGTCACAATATCAGTATAGAGGTTACTTTATTCTAAAAATAAGTTATTTATTAACACAACCAATTCGGGTAAACAGATAATATGATGACTTTATTTTCATGATTCCCAGAAGCCATTCTCCGCCAGATAAAGGTCAAAAGACAAAGCGAGATGGGCGTGGTTCTCTTCTAGGAAAAATGAAGCGAATATTAGTTCACCCATTCGAATACATTCGCAACACTAACAAGGAGACCTCCCGAGATGTTTATTCCCGATTTTTTTCAATCTCGGGGGTTAAGTAGATCTTCATGTACCTTGAAAGCTCCTAAAGGGAAAAGATTCAATGGTCATTCGTTTTGCCATGCCAACCAAAAATGTTTTTCACAACTCAAGTTTAATCTCTCTTTTCGTAAAATAGCATGGGATTTTCTAAAAATTAAGGGTTTACAATCCGTGCTTTTGCCATGCTATTTTACGTATAGAAAGTTTAAATTTGAGTTGTGAAAAACATTTTTGGTTGCCATGGCAAAACGAATGACCATTGAAACTTTTCCCTCCAGGTGCTTTCAAGGTACATAAAGGTCTACTTAACCCCCGAGTTTGAAACACCTTGTAAGAAGCGCTAACTCTGAAATCCCTTCACGGATCTCTACTGTTTTACTTTCCAATTATGACTTGCCAAATTTGAGAACCTAGACAATAAATCTTAAATCCCAGAGAAATCAGACAATTATTTCAATATAGTTCTAGAATCAACCCTTCATTTTGGAATTAGTCGTGAATTATTACAAAACTTGAAAATAAAGCAAATTTAAATGAACAAAATGAACTTACTTTTGCTTAGTAGAGATTCGAAATACGCCCAAAAATATTGGATTTTGATTACACCTTTAGATCGGTTTTTTCTCGCATTTAAATAGTCAAATATGATACTTAATAAAGATAGTACAAAAAAACATGAAGCCACGGAACAAATCATCTAGAACAGTAAAAAACATAATTATTTTAATTAGTGGCTGCAGTCATTGTACGATTAAGAACAATTTTGTTGTTTTGAAACAATGTTAAACCCTTTTTAGTTTAATAATGTTATTATCCATGAAATTGAACAGAAACTGTGGAATGAGATCCATTCAAACATTTATTTTAATGTCATATTCCAATCATCTTTAAAAAGTTGTTTCTCATATCTCGATACAGAAATATCGTATGCTTACCCCGGTATAGTTTGAGAAAATAACCCGAACCGCTCTAAAAATGTCCGACATTATATTTTTAGATGTTTTCCGCAAATGTAGGCTTTGTCCCTAACAGTCTTTTCCTTTACTTCAGAGAGTTATCTCGTTGTTTTGGGCCAACGCTGCTGGGGAAGGTATGGATGACTCATCCTCGCTCGCGACGTCCACCTTTGGAATTCTCCGAAAGTGGCGACCTCTGACCCGAAGGGTTTAGCGCGGGATAAAGTTACCGGTGACGCTTACTATTGCACCACAGTGAGTCCGCAAGATTTCTTGGCGGGCTTTCTTCTCCAGCCAATTAGGTTGGCGACCGGTGTGATAACTAAGGGGAATATTTTGAACTGAAAAATCTAAAGGTCTATCTCTATCTGAATTCGGTTAATGTAACAACGCGTAATGACGAATGCGAGATACAATTAATGCAAACTTTATTTACAAAAAGAGGAAACTAAAATGTTACAAAAGGGGTCTACAAATTAATAATCGCCGCGACTGGTTTTGTTAACGTACAATAATACTAATTGCAATTTTTATTCCGAGTTCGCGGGAGAGAATTTTAGGCGCTGTTGGCCCGTTGCTGTTTTAGCGTGATTCTGCCTTTTTCCCTCCAATTTAACAAACTCTAGCTCGTGAAAGATGCTTTACAAAAGGAGGGGCAATATTTCCAAGAAAAGCCAAGGGAAAAATACCCAAGCCGGACTGAACGCTACTGAAGCTGACACTTCGGGTGGTAAAGGGGGAAGAGCGAAAATCGGCGTTGGAAAATACAAGGTGTACGTTCTTGTCGCAAACGTGTAAAGGGTGATATATTTATATAGATTCACAAATCAAATTTAGAAAAGAAAAATAGTAAAAAGAGGGGGGGGGGGGAGGTTTTGTTTTAACAGATTCCGCCCCATTGGACTGTTATAAGTCCAATCAAAAATAAACATTAAATTTCCAAAAGGTACAATAACTGAATAGGACGGCGCAGTTTTGTGCCGTTGGCTAGTCTTATTATGCAAGATCGCACTTGTCCGTCACGACCTATAAATGTTTGATCGATGATCCCTATCTTCCAAGCCAGCCTGGGCATCTTTGGTTCTTCAATTTGAACGACGTCACCGATTTCTAATGGCTTAGTAGGAATGTTTTTAGTTTTGAAGTGGGCACTGCGTAGCTCTAAAAGATAGTCCGTTTTCCATCTTTTCCAAAACCCTTCGGTGAGGGTTTGTTGATATCTACGTCGACGCAACAAATCTCCTCTGGTTGAATTCGGCACGTTGTTCTGCCTTGCCGATCTCGGTGGCAGACCGGTCAAACGATCTCCGACTAAGAAATGCGCGGGGGATAATGGATAGGGCTCACCTGGATCTTCTGACACGTAGGTCAAAGGGCGAGAGTTAATTGTTGCTTCTGCCTCAATTAGTGTCGTCTCGAGTTCTTCGTAGGTAAGACGCGCGCGACCGAGAACTTTACGGAGTGAGGATTTTACGGACCGGATAAGGCGTTCGTAAAACCCGCCCCACCAGGCCGCTCTATCAGCTATGAACACCCATGATATTTGCGAGTTAGCTAAATGCTGCGTGAATTTTGGATTGTTGGCTTGCTGCCATAGCTCGCGTAATTCATGGTCGGCGCGTTTGAAGGTCTTCGCGTTATCCGAAACGATTCTTTGCACCGTTCCTCTGCGACTCACGAATCGTCGGAAAGCTAAAAGGAAATTTTCTGTGGTCTGATTGCTCACTAACTCAAGGTGTACCGCACGGGTTACCGCACATGTAAATATGACGATGTAACACTTCGACTCGTCGCGCGTATATAGCGGACCTGCGAAGTCCAAACCCGTAGTGTTGAAAACCGGAGCCGGTCTGACTCGATAATCCGGCAGTGGCGCCATCACGGTGTCCGAGAGCTTCGCCCGGAAGTAATTGCAGATGACGCACCGTTTAAGATTTATTGTGACCGTCAAACGACCTTTTATCAGCCAGAATTTTTCGCGTATAGCGACTAGGGTTTGATTTGTTCCTCCGTGCATAACTTTCTCGTGGGCGGCGCGTACGATTAAGTCGGCCAGATGATGCGTTGGGGAGATAATCCAGGGATGACGTTCTTCGTAGGAAAGTTCGCTCTTCTGCAGTCTTCCTCCAAGGCAGAGAACTCCATTGTCATCCAATTTAGGATGTAATCTTAGAATGGGCGATTGCTTAGCCATCTTTTAGCTGGCGAATTTCGTCAGGAAAGGCTGACGTTTGGGCGGCTTTCACCCAGTATGTTTCGGCTTCGCGAATTTCTTCGGAGACGAGTTCTCCAGTTCTCTTGTTATTTTTGAATTTGAGATTATGAATTAGTCTTAACGCAAAGGCGGTGCTTCGATACAGTCTTCGCAATGAGCTATACATCTTGATGGGTAGTATTTCTTCCGGAGCTACTGTTATTAGGAGCGTGGTTTTACGCAATTCGTCCGCGACGTTATTTAATTCGGCGTCTTCAACCTCATCAGGAAGAAGTTCCGACTCTCTGTGGTTCCTCAGGAACGGAGGACCTTCCCACCAGAGTTTGTTAGCCATTAGGTCGAGAATCTTAAGACCACGCGTTGGGAGATCGGCGGGATTTTCAATGCCTTTGCAGTGATGCCAACTTGCTGGTTCGGATATGTTCTGTATGTCCCTGACTCGATTCTGGATGAAGGTCTTCCATTTTTCTGCAGGGCTCTGAATCCAACCCAATGTTATTCGGGAGTCAGTCCACAAGTAGATTTGACTAGGTTTTGTCCTCAATGTTTTCTTCAAGTGATTGACAAGTTTTGCGCCTAGCAGCGCTCCCATTAGCTCAAGGCGTGGGATGGTTAAAGACTTGACTGGTGCTACACGCGATTTTGATGTAATGAAGGTGGTTTTTATCTCTCCCTTCGCCGACTGGAACCTAAAGTACACCACGGCTGCGTAAGCGCGCGGGCTTGCGTCTGTGAAACAGTGTATTTCCAGGGAGCTATCTGATTCAACCTTGCCTTCGAAATAGAATCGTGGAACTTTGATTTGCGTCAAGTCTTTGAGCTCTGCACACCAAACGTTGAATGTGGTCGCCAACTCTTCGGACAGTTCTGTATCCCATGTTTTCTCTTTTTCCTTTTCTTTCCATAGCTGCTGGAAAAACATCTTTCCTCGAATCGTGTATGGCGTGATTAGCCCTAGTGGATCGAAAATCCGAGCCACTGATTTGAGGACCCATCGTTTTGTGTTCCGTCGCTCTTGAATAAATTGGAGTAGATGACTTATGTTGAATGTCCACAAGTCGTCTGAGCTATTTCACGCGAGACCCAGTACTTTGGCTTCGGAAAAGGCGGTCATGTTCGGACCATATCCGATTTCTGGGTTGTCGTCCGAGATGAGACGCTGTAAATTCGTCGAATTGGATTTCCATTTTCGTAGCTGCATGCCAGCGGAACTCATTATCTCTTGACAGTCTTTGATTAACTGATATGCTTTGTTATCGTTGGCGGCTCCAGAGACCATGTCGTCTACGTACATTGAATCGTCCAAGATACGGCTTGCGTCCGGTTTTGTCGCCTCGAACTTTTTGGCGTGCAATCGTATTACGGCCGCCAATAGGAATGGAGAGCATTTGACTCCGAAAGGGACGCTCGTAAAACGGTAAAATTCCAAGTTGGAGCCTGTTTGCGGCTTGTCCAAATCGACCCAAAGGAAGCGCAATACATCCCTGTCCTCTTCTCGAATGCGGATTTGGAGAAAGGCTTTGGCAATGTCTCCGGTGAACGCCACCTTGTTGTCGCCGAATCGAAGGAGGACGTCATATAACTCTGGATTGAGGTTCGGTCCGACCTCCAGGCATTCATTTAAGGATGGAACTCCGACGGCGTGAGAGGAAGCGTCGTAGACGATTCGCGTTCGCGTGGTTTCGCTGTTTTCGCGTACAACTGTACTGAATGGCATATGATAGATGAGATGAGATGACTTGGCTCTTGGTAGGACCTTTTCGATGATTTCCGAATTGAGTTGTTCCTTGAAGATCGAGTTGCATTCCTGAAGGAGAGGCTTGTTTCGCAAAAGTCTCTTGTATTGATTTTGCGAACGAATGGAAGCGATCTGAAGGTTGTCACCGAGCTCCGAAACGTTCGAGTTGAAAGGTAGGGCTGTTGTATAGCGCTCGTTTTTGTAAACGGTGTTTTTCTCGAAGTTTTCAAGAATTTGGTTGTCAGTGTTGACATCTTGGTCTTGGTCTTTTACGCCGAAAGACTCGATATTCCAAAAGCTTTCGAGACGGTTTGATAAATCGTCTTCTTGATTGACCTCTACAGATACTCGCATGATTGTGACTGTATTGATTGCTATAGTTGACGAACTGACAGCCGTTGGACCTTGTACAGTCCAACCGAAAATTGTTTCCATTCCAATTAGCGTAGATCCAAAGCGTTCGATTTGGCCATTTAAAACCAAAACTTTTCCAATGTAATCAGCGCCAATAAGAACATCGATAGAAGACGAGTCTCGTCTCGTCTTCTCGAGTCCTACTGCATCTGCCATCAATAGTCCTCTCTTTCGGAATTGCTGCGCGAGTTCCGAGTCCGGAACTGCGAACACTGATCCGCAGATTTCAGGGATCTCATAGGCTTCCAGGCTTACATTTTGATAGGGATCGTGGCGACTCTTCAATTTGAGGAGTACCTTTCTTCTCTTGCTTCTTACGGCGTTGCGAGCGCCGAAACTATGCAGGTCAATCGTTTCTTCGCCCATCACCTCAAGTTCAAGCTGTTTTGAGACGCTCTCTTTGACAAATGTCACGTGGCTTCCAGAATCTAGAAGGCAGCGCAAGGGACGCGATTTGCCACCTAACGAGCTCTCGGCGATGGCAACTGCTGTCTGGAGGAGGATTGACCCTGCGCAAACTGCGGCCGCACTGGCTGCTACTTTTAAACCCGTAGTTTCCGGCTCGCTGGGTTTTGTTGGAGTGGGATCTGGTGGCTTGTCACAGATCAAATGGTGATGCTTATGACCGCACTTACGGCAGCTCATGTATTTAGGATGGTAGTCTCTTAATTGATGGCCTTCCCGTAGACATAGAAAACAGCGCCTTTTCGTTATTAGGGCGTTCTTTTTATCTTCCAGGGACATCTTGTCGCAGCTAGAAGTTAAATGCTCGGTGGCGTCGCAAAATAAACAGGGAAGCGGCGTAAATCCGGTAGTTAGCGCACCTGCACTGGATATGGGTTTCGGCGACGGGCGTTGACTGCGACTGCTGGTTTGGCCGCGTAAGCTCGATCTTTCGGAAGACGATGTCGACGTTTTCGATTTTCGTTCCGATTCCGATTTCCCAAGAATTTTAGCGCGCTCTCGGCTTGTGATTTCCTTTTGAAGGAAAGCTAATAAATCTTCTACTTTAAGGTGATTTTCGTCTGCATACGCTCTGCTGAAGGCTAAGTTGATCTCCGCTGGGAGTCGCTTCGTTATAATTGGGCATAACAGGCTGCCGTAGGTGTCGTTTAGGAGGCCTAATGACTTTAAACTTCTTATCTGGATTCTACATGTGTCATGTAATTTTCTTAGGTCTGCCACGTCGTTAGCCTCTTT
This sequence comes from Leiobunum rupestre, assembly GCF_980474605.1. Lineage (NCBI taxonomy): Eukaryota > Metazoa > Arthropoda > Arachnida > Opiliones > Sclerosomatidae > Leiobunum > Leiobunum rupestre. Next base: position 31,751,216 of record NC_143392.1, read on the forward strand.
AACTTCAGGTAGCTTTAGTAGGTTTTCCATGTGTTTCCCAATTAAAATAGCTGGGCTGCCGAACTCATCCCTCAATATTTTGATAGCTTCGTCGTAATTCGCCTCCGATGCTGGCAACCCTTCTATGGCCCTAGCGGCATCCCCTTCCAAGAGAGATACTAAATACTGGTACTTTACCACTTTGTCGTAATTACAGTTGTTATGAATTTGATTTTCATACGTGCTCCAGAAGGTTTGCCAGTCACTCGATTTTCCGTTGTAATGTTTGATTTGTAACTTTGGAAGTTTGACTGAAGGCCGTTGGGCATGTTGAACGGGAGGTAGAAACGCCATCGTCGCTTGGTTCTTTTCGGTGATGAAACGGGTGGCCCGTATCATTATTATCGTAAGGTCGTCCATGTATTCCTGAGCGGTTAATAATTCCTTTTCAAGTTCTTTTTCATCCGTGATGTGTCCCTCGATTTGTTCGAAAATTGTCCGGAGCTCTAGCTCTTTTCTCTCTAGCACCTTCAAATTTCCTTCGATGACATCCGCGTCCGGATTTTCTTTGTTTAATTCAGCATCTAGGTTGTCTTTCACCTTTGTAGTTGCTTGCTTCGTACTCTTTCTTCGTGCCTTTAATCTGGTTAAATCGTCCGCCATCGTTGTAATATAAAGTTCCGTATAGTATCCGAATGTTCTAACTCGCCGTTGTTAATGTTCCCGGGTTTCGGCACCAATTTACTGTGATAGCTAAGGGGAATATTTTGAACTGAAAAATCTAAAGGTCTATCTCTATCTGAATTCGGTTAATGTAACAACGCGTAATGACGAATGCGAGATACAATTAATACAAACTTTATTTACAAAAAGAGGAAACTAAAATGTTACAAAAGGGGTCTACAAATTAATAATCGCCGCGACTGGTTTTGTTAACGTACAATAATACTAATTGCAATTTTTATTCCGAGTTCGCGGGAGAGAATTTTAGGCGCTGTTGGCCCGTTGCTGTTTTAGCGTGATTCTGCCTTTTCCCCTCCAATTTAACAAACTCTAGCTCTTGAAAGATGCTTTACAAAAGGAGGGGCAATATTTCCAAGAAAAGCCAAGGGAAAAATACCCAAGCCGGACTGAACGCTACTGAAGCTGACACTTCGGGTGGTAAAGGGGGACGAGCGTCCGATCGTCACCGTCGGCTAAAGAATGTTCCCGCGAAAATCGGTGTTGGAAAATACAAGGTGTACGTTCTTGTCGCAAACGTGTAAAGGGTGATATATTTATATAGATTCACAAATCAAATTTAGAAAAGAAAAATAATAAAAAGAGGGGGGGGAAGGTTTTGTTTTAACAACCGGTAGCGTCAGCCAAGGTCAAACCTTTTATATTCTCTCTTCTAGAGCAATTTACTTAGTAGCCATGCCTTGTAACAATTGGTAAATATATATATTATTAATAAAGAGTATTTGATAGCTTAACTCTCGTACATGGTTTAAATATAAGCCGACAATTTCCAGGCTTCACAATTGGCGCCCAACGTGGGGCCTGAGTTGTTGAATGAGTTTAGGTTATTTTAATTTTTAAGAGTAATTTTTGGGTATGGGTTAGTTAAATTTTTAGTGTTAGTGTATTTTTTTTTGGGTACCTTTGTTTCTTAGTGGGTTTTCCGGGGGCGTTTTTGGGTTAGGCGGCTCTACGGATTTTAAAGTCGCGGTTTAAGTTTTAAACATTAAACCCAGGTCCGGAATGGTTTTGGGAAATGAAGGGGGTACTGGTGCTGGAAACCCCGCCCAGGAGGATATGGTGCAAGTCATGGCTCGTGCTTTGCGCGAGGCCTTGGACGGTTATGCGACCAGCCGGGATGCGGGAGCACGCGCTGCCCAAATCCCGAGGGTTAAGTTAAATGTAGAAGCGCCGATCAACATGGGTCCGGCCGACGATAAGTCTCCGTTGGAATTCCCGGAGGCTCTCGACCGGTATCAGGCGGTTACGGGGTACAGCGAAGGGGATATCCTCTTGCAGGTACGACCATCGTGCATGCGGGGACCCGCTGCACTTTTGTGGTTGTTCCAAGGAGTGTTTCCCTCCTTGAACGTTTTTCGTCAGGCATTTCGCCACGAATATTTAGCCACCAATTATGCCAGGCGTATCCAAATTGAGTTGGATACCCGAACTCAAGATGCGGATGAACCCCTGACGCAGTATATTCACTGTATAGCTGAATACTACCGTCGGATTGGGGGAACGCCACCGACGCAGATAAGGTACCTCGAGTGTTACGGCAATGTCACCCGACATACGGTCATCACTTAAGGGGAAAGACATTCGCCACCCTGAAAGAGTTGTCGCAGGAGGCCAAGATTATTCACTCTGACCCTCTCGCGCAAGCCATTTATCACCCCACGCCCATCGCTTTAGAATCCCTAGAGCCAACTGTGGCCTAAGGGGGAACTTTAGGACAGGTTGCGCGGTGAGTTTAGCAGCCACCGGAGTTATGGCTAATTCAAGTTCAAGTTCAAGTTTCAAGTTTCAAGTTTATTGTTGTTAATTCGTAGTAAATTTACAATATTTGGTTACGGGCCAAGTCATGAGTGACTTATAGCCCGGTTGGTAAATATGCAATTATTTTGGGTGCATTGGGTGCTATAGGAGTAGGCCTAGCTGCTCTGGATCCTTATTGGCATTATAGGATTCAGAGGCAGTCTGCTAATTGGTCGAGCGTGGCAGTCGCTCCTCAACCAATGCAGCAAACGTTCCAGCAGAATCCTGTAGAAAGTTTTAGGCAGGTCCGCCAGAATTTAGTTTGTTATGGTTGTTGGAAACCCGGACATAGCAAACGCCAATGTCCCGAGCAGGGAAACTGGCGAGGGAGGTCTTCCAATTAAATGAATGTGCATCCAGGAAAGGGAGTGAGCCTCGGCAAAATTCTGACATTTGGAAAGCCGGTAACGAGGGAGGACTTCAGAATACTCAGAATTGCACTCCCTTGGTCAACCGGTGGGCTGACGGAACATTTGGCGGGAAAAATCCCCCATTGTTACGGTTCCGAGCTTTGGAACATTCGTTTCTAGGCTTGTTAGACTCGGGTTCCTCCGTCTCTCTCTTTTGTGATAATTTTATCCCCATTTTTGAGAAAAAAGGGAGGAAAATGAGCGAAAATAGCACTACAGTTAGATTTGGCCGTGGCACGTGTCGTGTAGCGGGCAGTATCAGGCTTTCCATAAAGTGGGCCGGCGGCATTCGCCGCCAGCGCTTTCTTGTAGTTCAAGGTCTGACCCCCCTTGTTATCTTGGGTAGAGATTTTATTGGGGCGGAGAGAATAGACCTAAGAATGAGCGAGGGAGGGTGGTCAATCAGCCCCCTACCCCAACGCCTCATCTCTTTAGATTCCGAAGGGGAAGGCAAAAGGGTAAATTATTGTCAGGTAGACAATGAGAATCCCGGTACCGTGGGAACCCCTGCAGCGTTGGAGACGTTGGTTTCAAAGTCTAAGTGCATGGAAGGGGAGAGGGAATTTTTGTTAAAAACCATCTCGGATTTCCGAGAAGTGTTTACGAAACGACCCGGCGAAACTTTTATCATTGAACACGCGATAGAAACGGGCGATGCCAAGCCTATTTTCGTTCACCCCCATCCAGCTAGTAAAAGAAAGCGAGAGGAGATTGACAAGGCGTTTGATGAGCTGTTCGATCTAGATTTGATAGAAACCAGTGTCTCGCCTTGGTCTGCGCCTATTGTACTAGCGAGCAAGCTGGATGTTACCAAACGGCTTTGCATTCAAAAATATGCCTTTTTGAAAGAAAAACGCACAGAGCACGTTCATGCGTCTGGTTGATACCGTTTTAGCTCCTTACAAATGGAAATTTGTTTTGGGATTTTACGACAATTTCGTCATATATTCCGAATCGTTTGAGGACCATTTGACTTACATTCGAAAGGTCCTAGAGCGTATAGCCGAAGCGGGATTAACAGTTAACCCGGACTAGGTGCAACTTTGCGCTGACGAAGTGTCGCTTCTGGGCTATAAGGTCGGACCGGGGTACTGCAAGCCAAATCCGGATAAATTTAGGGCTATAGAGGATTTCCCTCAGCCCAAGAATGTAACGGAGTTGCAGCGATTCCTCGGAATGATCGGGTATTATCGGCAGTTCATACCGAATATGGCGGGAACTGCGAGGCCGTTGTATGACTTGCTGAAAAACGATGGAAAATGGCATTGGGAGGATACTCATACTAATGCTATGCGGGAACTAAGTATGCAGGTTAAAAACACGGCGGAGTTGGCGCTCCCGGATTTAAATAGGAGTTTTCTCATTAAATGCGATGCGAGTTTAAAGGGCTTAGGCGCTGAGTTAGAGCAGAAAGTCGGGAAAGGGATGATCCCTATGGCGTTTGTAAGCCGGGGACTCGTATCGGCGGAGCGCAAGTACTCGACGACGGAATTGGAATGTCTTGCTGGGTTATACGCCCTCAAGAATTTCCGAATGTACGTCGACGGTACGGACTTTGTGATAGAAACTGATCACCAAGCGTTGAAGTGGTTACGACACCTTAGGGAGCCGGTGGGCAGACTTGCCGGCTGGGCCTTGGAGCTACAGCCGTATAATTTCGAGGTGCGATACCGCCCAGGGAAATTGAACGTTGTAGCGGATGCTTTATCCAGGGCCCCTCTCGATTCCGAGAATGGTCAGGGAGAAGCGGCGGTGACGTTGGCGGTTTCAAAGGAAAACTCTTCTGACTCCGCGGAGGGAGAAAACTCTTCCAAGGAGTGGGGGATGCCTTTCGACAGGATAGCCAGCATAAGTTCGCAAGTTACTGATCTATGGTTAGCGAGGATTATCGCTGAGTTAGAGTGGGTTAGAAACTCTGGGAGTCAGAATACGGCATTGGAAGCCGGGACAGTACTAGATCAGTATATAATTTACAAAGATGGCCTATTGTTTAGGTACTTCGCTCCTTGGGACGAGTAGGATGAAGACAGGCTTTAAAATGCTTGGAAAGTGGTGGTACCTAAGATATTTAGAGTACCATTCATTAAGTATTTGCATGACGATGCGCTTGCCGGCCACCAGGGGAGTTACAAGACTTTTAAACGTTTGAAAATCAGAGTCACGTGGTCGGGGTTGAAGCGGGACGTTATCAAGTATGTGAGGGGTTGCGGGGTGTGCCAGAAAAGTAAGCCATCCCAGCAGTTAACCCGCGGGCTACTTTCTAGCGTCCCCAGTGAAAGGCCTTTTGAATTAGTAACCGCTGATTTAATGGGTCCCTACACTCGAACGCCAAGGGAAATCAGTACCTACTCGTCATAGTAGATCATTTTACAAAGTGGGCGGAACTCTTCCCGCTGAGGAAAATGACTACTGAGAAAGTTTTCTGTCGATATGGATTCCAACGACAGGTTATAACTGATAATGCATCCGTATTTTCTAGTAAATAGTTCAAAAGGGCCTGTTTGGATTTCGGCTTACGCCCTAAGACGACGGCCCCTTATCACGCTCAGGCAAATCTGACTAAGCGGATGAATAGAACTATAAAGCCAATGATAATTTCTTATGTCGAACGACATAAGGATTGGGACGCCCGTCTCCCAGAATTAGGCTTTGCTTTGCGTTCAGGCGAGAGCAAAGCGCGCCGCTTTTAACTTAGGCCGAGAGCTTCGCGCACCCCTGGATTGGGAGTTGATACCAGGAAATACTTCCGGTAATCGAAGCGCAGGCACGTACACCGAGAAACTGAAAATTAGGCTGCATGATGCAATCGACCATGAACGCTTGAATTTACAGGATTCGAAGCTCACGCAAAAACTGCACTACGACATGCGTCATCGAGCTGATTTCTACAAACGTGGAGACCTCGTATTGCGCAAAACTCATCTTCTTTCCGACGCGAGTCGTGGTATCACGGCTTCGTTGGGAGAGAAGTTTGAGGGGCCGTTTGTAGTGCAGGAAAGGACGACTCCTTTGACATATCGGCTGGGGGACCCGAACTCCGGTAATTTCATCGGAGTAACGCACGTGTCCCAGCTGAAGACTTTCACCCCGCCGTGGTCAGGAGATGACCCTCCATGTGACGAAACCGGTAGGGGGACGGAAACGCTGGAAGAGAAGAAGGTAACCCTCTCTCGTCCCAAGAGGAAGAGACGGCATAGAAGGGGTGAGAGCGCTGTAAACCCCCCAAGCCTCGCTACAATCTGCGTTCAAAGGCAAACGCCTAGTAACACTTTTTGGGTGGGGGTCTAACTTATTGTGTAGAATTTGAGATACCTTGAATTTTACGTAATTTTGGCTGAAGATTGTTGCGCATTCGTGCCATCTTTTAGCAATTGTAACCAGGATCGGGGAGGTCGATCCCGATCTCGCCGGTCGGGGCGGGGAGCAGCCGCCTCCACCAGAGGCCTTGCGACTCGGGGACGTGAGAATGCGCAGACGGCCAAGGAACGCCGGGGCAGACCGCCCTGTCAAGAGGAGGGCAACCAGCCCAAACCACAAGGCAGATGGCCTTAGGAGGACCCTTAAGGCATACCGCCCAAGGATCAAGGGGGCAGGCCGCCCACTCCACGGCAGCATCACCGGCGTCCATTGAGGCATCTGCAATTGTAGGCTTTGTCCCTAACAGTCTTTCCCTTTACTTCAGAGAGTTATCTCGTTGTTTTGGGCCAACGCTGCTGGGGAAGGTAGGGATGACTCATCCTCGCTCGCGTCGTCCTCCTTTGGAATTCTCCGAGAGTGGCGACCTCTGACCCGAAGGGTTAAGAGCGGGATAAAGTTACCGGTGACGCTTACTATTGCACCACAGTGAGTCCGCAAAATTTCTTGGCGGGCTTTCTTCTCCAGCCAATTAGGTTGGAGACCGGTAGCGTCATCCGAGGAGCTCGCCGTCGGGACAATGGACTAACTCTCTTGGTTACGGAGTGTGACCTAACCAGTCAAACCATTTATATTCTCTCGTCTAGGGAAAATTACTTAGTAGCCATGCCTTGTAACAATTGGTAAATATATATATATATATTATTATTAATAAAGAGTATTTGATAGTTTAACTCTCGTACATGGTTTAAACATAAGCCGACAATTTCCAGGCTTCACACCCAATAACGGCTGAAGCTGTTGATTTGTTTCGAAATGAGGGGTTCGAAATAACGAACTTTGTGGGAGATCAACTTTAATCACTTATTAATTTCCTTGCGATTGAAAACCAGAGCTATAATGACCCGATTCGGTTTACGCGTTAGTGTCTAAGAATTGAATAGTCGAACTTAAAAACATAACAACTACTTTATTAAGAATTAAGCTACTGGCCGATTACTAAGTTTCACGAAGGGGTAATGGCGGCAAAAATGGGCAACCAATTTGGTCGCGAACTGGAAAACACTTTAAAATTCTTTCTCTTCGAGCGAGATAAAAAAGAAGCATACTTTTCAACGGTTTTTCGCGTTACAAAAGGACCCACCATGGAATGTGGGGGCACAAATATAAAAACTAGCCAATGGTCTTTTCCGCGTGGCCCCGTGACCCTCTCTCTCTTCATCATCAAATGACGAGAAGTGAGCGGCCCTGAATAGGGAGAGTGTGGAAACTCAGCGGGAATGAACAGTGGCTTAATATTACAAATAATCAAATGTTCGAAAATTGAATTAAATACATGGGTTTTTAACAGAAGCGTTAGTATGAATCTTTGTAATAAAATCTACCTTTTTAATTGAAACAAAATGACCGTCGAATGTAGTAATTTACTACATCATCGATTTGCAATAAAAATACCCTCCAGGTGGCGCGGTGATTATTTTATTTCAAATTTTGGATTCAGAGGTACAAAATTGCATAAATCGTCGGGTTAGATCAATAACCCAGTGAAACAAGGATAAAATATGAAAATGTGAAGATGTCCGCTAGAGCACGATCCTGATCGATAAGAAGTGACGAGTATGCGACGCGACATTACGTATGATACACTTTTGAATTTTGGAAATGACGCGTTCTAGGACTTTGGTCTAGAGTGAAAACAGTGTCATACTAACGGTTCGACCGACAATGGGGAAAAACAACTCATATAAATAAGATGTTCCCAAAATAAATTAGGATTCCTCACCCAAAGTTAGATTCTGAAAATACCAGAAATCCTAGTGGGCCCGGGGTCTTTCTAGATTCTGAAAGTGCTTGAAATCCTAGTGGGCCTTGGCTCTTTCTCGATTCTGAAAAAGCTAGAAGTCCTACTGGGCCCGGGATTTTTCTAAATTTTGAAAAAACCAAGTCCTTTAGCTTCTCAAGAAGCAAAAAATCGCGGTGGTCCAAGCATCCCTCTATATTCAGAAAAGGCCAGGCCCTGGTCAGCCGGGGTGCTTCTAGATGGATTTAATTTAAAAAGGCCACCATTTTAATTAAACTCGGCCAATTTAGTTGGCTGACATGAATTTGCTCACTTTTCGGATTTTTGAGGCCACTTTTCAAATGAACTAAATAAACAACTTTAGTTAATATCTTAATAGATAATAACAAGTTGGCAAGCCAAAATATACCTCTCCTCGGAAGAATGGTCCCTAGTGGTATTAATTTCTCGACACGACCCCCAAAGATATCTCCGCAATTCAGAGTTATTTACGAAAAACGTATTCTCGGTTCAAACCCTGCCCGGTATAAAATTTTAATTTTAATTTAAATAATTGAGTCGAAACAATCGAGTTCAATTTATTCAGAATATTATAAATTAAGTAGTTACAACAGCGAGTTAGACTTACTAAAACAATGCACAACTGAATTTAACCCTTTTTACAGTACATGTTTATCAGTTGAATATAATACTAAGCAAATTTTAATGAAAGAAATATCTACAGATGGTATTTGTATTTTTCTCGCTTACGAAATACTTGCCGCATCTTTAAAGCTCATTTTATTTCAACACTCGTACATGTAGACTTCCAGTTGACGTTGTGACACATACCGCATGAAAAAGACCAATGCCGTCCAATTTCCAATATCATATAATGACTCGCACACCCAGGAAATCATTGACTTCGTTAGAAATCGTAGATATCCAAATATCCACACCAAATATATTTACAAGAAGCAAAAACCTTACCATCAACAAAGCACAGAGAGCCACTTGACTAACCGCCAGTTCTTAAAGCAATAAACTTTAAATTATCAACTTTGAATTAACACAACTATATATAGGTCGTTAATAATACCCGTAAATAAATAACAAAAAGTAACAAAGTGGACCACCCACAGGGTTTACCCTTTAACCCTCTTATCTCGGCTGACTGCGCTAAAACAAGATTTAACCTTTAAAATTTCATTCGTAAAAAAACCAGATTAGGCCTTCATAAATTCATTAATAAAAAAAGACTTTATTACCTATTATGCTTACGATGCGTGTCTTAATTTCAGTGAATCTAAGCAGTTATCGGTGGTTCTGTGGTAGAGCGCTCGACAGCCAAGCCGAATGGCCTGGGTTCGAAACCTGGGTGGCGCATTTGTTTTTAATCAATAGAGAAACGCTAAATTAGAATTTCTTCGATGCAAAAATTTCAATTTCAATTCTATTTCAATTAAACCAAAATTTCGTAATATTAAATAAGCTTCCGATAAAGCTGAAGGTCTAATTTTCAATAAAGCGTAACAAGTGTCGGTGGTTCTGTGGTAGAACGTCCGCCTGTCAAGCAGGAGGTCTCGGGTTCAAATCCCACCCGATGCGATCGCAAATTGATACTAAGACGAATACCGTGTACAACTGGTGGAAACCCTGCCAATGGACGTTGAGAGGTAGCATTACACTCATCACTCGGTCCGTCCTAAAGTCATTAAGAAGAATTTGGAGAGAAAACGCCCATACAAACACAACAGACTCAACATGCACAACCATCAGAACACAAACTCAACACTCACGACCTACGCATAAACATTACAAAAACGTAACACACCAACCGTCACGACGGTGAGCGAAAAAACACCATCCAAACCAAACCGCAAATGAATCCGTTAACGCTCACCGTCGCACGGTGGTTTTGCCAACCCTTCGAAAAACTGCGAACGCAGAGGTCTCGAGAAACTGCGTACGCAGTGATTACCCTTTGCCCCGAAAATGCGAACGCGTTCGCAGGCCTGACAGACCCACAGACAGACACGGTGATTGTATAACCCCTCTTAGGGGACTTTGTCCCCTCGGAGAGGTAAAAATATAGATTAAATCTCCTGTAGCACACGGGGTCGGTTACGGGTGGGTCTTGGGTCGAAAAGTCGGTTTTAGGTCCATGAGCCGACGCCAAAATTCTTAATCTTTTTCCAATAAAAAAAATATGTACGTTTTTCAGACTTTTCTTAGTCAGGGTGACGACCAAATTTATAGTGCAATTTCCTACTTAAAAAAGACCTTACACTCTTTTCTGATAATTGAGATTTTTGGCGTCTTATGGGTTTCATGAACCCAAAATATTACAAATAATACTGAGCTAACTTTTTGAATACGTATATAGATAAACGATTAAATCAATAAAATTTACTGTGCTAGCTTGTCCTATTTTGTTTCCTTTTAAATAAAATTGATTGAAAAAGTTCTATGCATTGTCAAATTGCTTTACTTTAATCGTGTACAAGATTAAAGATAAAATGAGCTGGCGAACGCCGTGATCGAAGAAATGACTAAAAATCTTACTCTTCACAGCTTTCGATTGACTTATTTTTCTTTAATTCTTAAACATCACTCGTCTGGCTCTAATCCTTAAAGTAATTTTGGGTCGAAAATAAGACATATTACCAAGTCGGCCCACCGATGTTTCGGTGTACATACGACGAACATTTAGAGTCGGCAGAAGTCGAACATACGACGTCGGGCCGACCCTAAATCAAGTAGGACATTTCGACCCATAAATAGTGCAGTGGGCCAACGTCCACCCGATTTCGCGAATTACGTCTGTCGCCGACGTCTGTCAGACTCCAATTTGTGACAGATGATACACAACTGATAAAATTTTAATTATAATATTTTCGTTCATTTATTTGATATGGAAGTTCTTCACGTTTCCTCCCAGAATTTTTATTTTATTTTGGCTAATGGAACTAGTACTGACAAAACACTACACTACAAAACAAAACCACTCAGTCACAACCACATGAATACGTACCCATGTTGGAATCTGAAACAGGCTGGAAATCGGTGATTTGAAAACGTATTCCTTTCTTTGCGAAATCAGCACAACCCGAGAATAATATAATTCCGCTGAGTATTGGTCTCTTCGTACCTTTAAGAGACTCAGAGAGTAAGGGTACATCCAAAAATCCTGTTTCGATAGTAAAAATATTCCAAATAATTATTAAAAAAGTGTTAGTATAAACATTACCGTCGAAATTACCACGATTAAATCGAGTTCTATATATTCTTATAACTTATAGAAATTAGACCTAGCTTTTAAGTTATTGTTCATCGGGAGAATATAAATTATCGAGGTTAATGACATTTTTCGGATTTCGTTTTACGCATTTAAAGCGAAATGCAAATTTGGCTTTGATAACCACGAAAATAAGAAATGTCGACGGAAATTTAGTCACTTAGCCACGAGTAGAACTTTTATAGCATTTTTACAAATATTAAGGGAACTATCATAATACGAAAACTGTTTCCGATTGAACAATATAACGTAAACTTTTCATCAAAAACGATATCCTATGTACGTACTGATGATCGTGACTAGCCAAAAAAAGCAATTTCAATGTATGTTTGGCACAAGTCCGTTGCTAAATAACTGTGAAGAATGGCCTTAATATTCAACTTCAATCTCCTTTAAGGAGACAGTATACAAGAGTTTAAAGCAGAATCGGAATCGCATATTTGAAATCAAAGACACTTCTTTAATGACTGCAGTGGCGTAGTTAGCATGGGTGACACCCGGGGTGGATATCATGGTGTGCTACTTACTAGTTTGTGTAAGTTTTTTTGTCACGGTCGGGTGTCACCCCAAATCACGCCCAAACGGGTGGCACCCAAGCTACGCCACTGAATGACTGAATAATGTGCAAGCTCATTTAGTGGACGTCTATATCGTAGAATTAAGGAGCGGGAAATATTCTTACCGAATCTTTTCTGTCGTCCGTGAGTGTCCAACTAGAAAATTAATCACGAAAATATTATATTATAGGGTCATCCCACGACAAATTTTCAATTATTTTTATTTTTTCACCCTACCGTTTTATATTTTATTGCAATTTGGTCCTGGTGTTCCTTTTGGGGGAGATGATTTCCGGATTATTGTTACAATTGCGATTAAAACTGTGTCATAAATGGTAAAAATGGCATGATTTGGCATCGACTCCCGAATGCTGAAAGTAAGATTTGATTTTCCTAATAAAATACATCCAAGTAATATGAAAAAAAGGGTTATAAAGTTTATTAATTCAGTGGTGAAGAAAAGGGCCAAAGGAAAATGTTTTAAAGTTAACTTATAGGGTCAATTGTTCAAGTATGTAAATTTCTAAAATCAGTTTTTAAAAACCCTAAAAAAAGAATTTAAAGCAAGTCTTGGCTCCAAAGAAAACCTCTTCGATGTTTTCCCGTATTTAACACCAAAAACACGCCGTAAAGTATCGCCTCCTATCGTAGAAAGTAGAAACAGCGTCAAACTTTGAATATTTTGGCTGTAGCATTTCCTCAATTTAAGCGGTGAGATTACTTGTTACTCTTAAAAAAAATGACTTAATCTAACGCAATCTTTCTTGATAATCGAATTGTAGGGGTGTACCTTTTCCTATTTTCACTTTTTTGAATTCAATTGAAAAGACGTTTATTAAAATTTACAGAAAATGACTGTACAGAATGACTAATACACTTCATTGGAGGAGCTGCCGTAAACGACATCTATCTTACCTTCCAGGTACTACACTATAGCTGTCATTTGCTTTAAATTTAGCACCGTGGCATCAAAATCGTACATTTGTAGGGTGAGTGTCATTTTTACCAAATAACGAAAAAAGCACAATTTTTAAAGGGAAGAGGTTTTACATAATGTGTTTTCTCTCTAGAACTAGAAATTATGTTTTGGTATATTCTTTTGCAGAGTAAACCGGAAATTTTTGCACAATATAAGTGCAGAATTTTAATAGCACATCTCTTAAAAACCGTCCATCAAATATTGAAAATTAATTGGAAATTGGCTTTTCCTTACATATGAACCTCTAGAACCAAATTGCGATAAGATCTTAAACGGTAGGGTGCGACAAGAAAAAAATCAGACGATTTGTTGTGAGATGACAAATGACATGTACGTAATTATATGTGCATGAGCTTAAAAGTTTATAACAACGGTAATTATATTAGAAAAATAAATAGTTTCAAAGTTCTTAATTTTCAATTTTATTTCCCACTATAAATACCGCTGCTTGGAATATTCGATTTGCCTTCATGGTTTTGCATAATTATTGAAAATGTCGAGTACTTTTAGACCGTGTTACACCATTGGTTCCGATGTCAAAATTAAATATATCGGGTATTTTATAAAAATATAATATCGATTTCCCAAATCCTTTCGTTTTGAGCTTACATGTGCTTCAACCTTTTTAAAGGTTACCACGTTTTCGAACGTGTTAAGATAAAGGGAAACTTTGTGAATGTTTAAAAAACGTTGTCTGCCACCAGATGGGGTATGGGCTAACTTCCTTAACATAATCAGTATTCTTAAACTAACGCCGCAATAAATTGTTCGAAATCAAAGCTTTCACGTTTCGAAGCTAAGCCTTTTTAATCATTCTTATTTTAGCCGCTAAATAATAAATAATTCAAAGAACTTTAAAAAAGTAACAGATGTTACGTGTTTATAAGTGTTGAAACTTTAATGAGAATAGTAAAACAAAATCTATAAGGTGCCATAAATACCGAAAACGATGGATAAATAGGATTTAAAACGTCAACAATTTTTATAAAGTAATTAAGGGTCGAAATTGAAAATTTATTCTATTTATCAAAATAAAAACAACATAAAACATGGATTTAAAAATTGTTTAAGTGTAGGATTTTGAGATGGTTCGTCAAGTTTAAGATTGATAAAAACAATCTCTTGAGGGTCGCTAAATTGTTCGGAGCAAATTCGAGAATGCATAGTTTTTCTCCAAACAAATACTCTACCCAGTGTTGTTAATTTTCCGGAAAAATAAAATGCGGAAAAATTTCCAGAAACGTTTCCGGAAAATTTTCCGAATTGCGGAAAATTTTCCGCAAATCGGAAAAATAAAAATTTGAAACATAAACTACCTTTTAAGGGTTTTTAATGTTTTTAACTTTTTATCGATATAAAATGTCTAATATCAGTAAACATACTACAAAACATTAATAGCGTTACATTGTTAATCAGTTTAAACTAGTCTAGAGGTTTAGTTTTACTTTCAGATTAAAAAATATAAGGCGAAAATAACGCTTTATTTCAATTTGCAAACAATATATTAGACTAATCATGGAATGAAAACTTTTTTATTTTTTTCGGAAAAAGACGGAAAATTTTCCGGAAAAAAGGTCTCGGTCATTTTCCGGGAAATTTTCCGACTTACAACACTAATTATATTCTACCCAAAAGCAAACGGTAGCGAAACTGATCCCAGACTGACATAATTCGTGACATTCGAAGGGTTCCCTTCCAAGCACTCTTAATGGCGTTGTTGATGTGAGATTTGGTGAAAATTAGTGAAGTTAAAATTCGTAGATTGAATTAGATTTGTCGGTTTAATTTTGAAGGTGGAAATATCTTTATAGATTTTACAAATGCCGTTATTTTATAACTGTCCGAATTTCAATTTTTATTGTTTTAAGGAGTTTTGCTGGTTTGATTGTTTAATTGAAATTTTACAAATATATTTTATGATAGTCTTTCTGTATGCTGAGGTAATCCCGTGAGGTATTAGCCGACCAGTTATGACGCCACAAACAAACGATTTTGGTCAGATTTGCATATCACGTAATTCACGTTAGTACGGTTTAGAAACGGTTGTAGGCAAAAACGTATCCCCGTCTTAGTCTTTTAAATAGCAATTTTTGAAATTGAAAATTAAATATTTCATAGCAAATTAAAATTATTATACAAGCTCAGTGACTGAATCACTTACATTGCTAAGCAATCAGCGCTGCTAAAACGAATGTTTGCTAGCGTTTGCGCAGACCTAAGGATACTTGAAGATTAAAATTAAATCTACTGTAACAATTTCATAAAAAAAACGAAACTACGACAATTTAAAATGTCAGGAACTGAACAATAATGGTTTTTTTACCGTTCCGAAACCGTGTAGATTTTAAAATCAATATTTCACGGTGACATGACAGGTCGATTTCACGTGGAATGACCAAAAAATAAGACTTGTGCTTGTATTTGGATTATGTAAGTTACACATATTTGCATTCATTAAAAATGGTTTATCTCACTTGAAACGAATGGACATTGCTTTGAAGAGATCCACTATAGGCCCGGTTAGATCTTCGTAATATGATCCAATATTAGCTCCCTTTTCTTTGTAGACCATTGGAAAATACTAAATAATTAGTAAAAAATGAACGTTAGTATTGTTAGTACCTGGAAATAATCTATATTATAACAAGATGTAACGGACATTTAAGTACACACAATCCCCCCGATGTATTAACTTTATTTCAAAAATTAAATTTATATTTGAACAAATTTCCGATCATCTTGTACTTTTAGAGGTCGGGGATGGTTAACTTTTATTCAATAGATAAAGCTCTCAAAATTATTCGTAAAACGTTTTGATCAAGTAATTTATATTTCTGTATTATCCGATTAATATTTTGATAAATTTGAAAAAATTTACCGAAAAATGACGTTTTTTCGATAAAAAGCTCAAATTTTACGAATAATACATGTTTTTTTAATCATTTTCCGAAATATTAACCGATAAATTTCTTTGTTTACATTTTTTCCCGAAAAAAATCAATTTAATCATGGATAATGATTAACCGTCCCCGACCTCTATTTAAAATAGTACTTTAACTTAATAAACCCAAGAGGAATTTTATAGAAAACGAATTTTTCGAGTTATCTGGTTTTGGAAATAAGGTAGTGAAACGCGAACACTTCAATTTAAATAAATTTTTAGACAAATCGAATTTTTCGAGTTATCTGGTTTTGGAAATAAGGTAGCGAAACGTGAACACGATAATTTAAATACATTTTTAGACCAGACGAATTTTTCGAGTTACCCGGTTTTGGAAATAAAGTAGCGAGACGCGAACGAATTAGATGGCGCCTGTATTTAGAAGTTACTAAATAATTAGTTAAAAATGAACGTTAGTATTGCTAGTACGTGGAAATAATCTTTATCATAAGTACACACAATCCCCCCGATGTATTAACTTTTTTTCAAATATTATATTTATATTTGAAATAAAGTGAATACATCGGGGGGATTGTGTGTACTTAAATGTCCGTGACATTTTGTTATAATTTAGATTATTATATATATATATATATATATATATATATATATATATATATATATATATATATATATGAAAAACTACAAGTTATACGACAGCGTTATCAATAATGCGGGAAATAAAGACAGGAATAAATTATAATAATTACCAAAACGGAATTAAATTAAAAGTAAGATTATACACTATTGTAATAACGTTAATTGTAAACTAAGAAAAACAACTTCCAATAGGAAGGTAGTATAAGAAAAAGAAAACAAACATGCTAAATATACAAAAGTAATAATCTTAAATATTTAAAATACCAATATTTTTACTTGTAAGTAGTTTGTCGTCAAACTAATTTACGTTTACACCGTAATGATTAAAATTATTCATTATTCTAGTAAAAATTGCACTACTTTGTGTAGAAGGATAAAATAAATTAGGCTTCCTATAAGATTTAACAGTACTGTGAAAGTTCCATAGTTCTATAATCGCAGAGCTACCTATTCTCTTATTTATAGCTCGACTAAGAAATTTTATATCGGTTTTTACTAAACAGTTGTAAATAGTGCCCAGTTTAAGGATTTTTAAAGCGTACTCGTAATCATAGTTAACAAACGTAATATTCAAGCTTTTATATAAATATAAAAATTTCTTTTGCAAATTGTCAAGGGATTGTAAATTAGTTTTACTATCACTGAAAAACAATAATGAACCATACAAAATTGAGGGTATTACTAGAGATTTGAAAAAAGTTCAAAAGCATAAGGGATATTTTATTTGTCTAGAGATGCGATAGGAGGCGCCTATTAACTTATTAGCCTTAACTTTAATACTCTGAATATGATCCTTGAAAAGACGTTTACTATCGGAGTAAACCCCAAGATCATTAATACTGTTTTCCCTATTTAAAATAGTACCGTTTAAGTTATATCTAAAAAGAAGAGGATTTGTTTTACATGTATAAGTGAGAATAACGGTTTTTTCGTTGTCAATAGGTATGTTATTTTCAGTGCACCAATTGTTTAAATTCAAAAGGTCATTCTGTAACTGTAAACAATCAGACCAAACATTAATAACCTTAGCTAATTTATGGTCATCATGTTGGGCAAGAGATATATTAAGTTTTGGTTTTTCTTGCCTTAAAAAATGGTGTATTGTTTTGCTCTTATTTCAGTGTTGTTCAACTTGAAATTCAAACTTAAAGAGTCAATGAAAGAACTTTGGCTTGAATGGTCAATTAAAGAACTTTGGCTTGAAGAGTCAAATAAAGTTATTGGATTTGAACATATAAAATCAGCTTCCAATGATACTTCTAATGTTTCTCCATTACTGCGACATTGTTCAACTATTTTATCTTCAAATACATTTTCTTCCATAAATTGTGGTTCTTCAAGATGAACTCGAAGCTTTGACTATTGAACGGTTTATTGAGGTATTCACCTTTTCATAACCACGTGATATCTTGCCACATTGGCTTCTGTATTTGTAGTTTGTTTAGCCTTATATTCCATATCAACACGCGCAGAAGGCACCAAATCCGGGTTATTTCATAAACAAATGATAGTTAACCTAATAATAGGATTTTTTTTCATTTCATTCATTTGTCATAGGCCAAGGCTGGAAGAAGTTTGACTTAAAAGTAAAGACATTTTCGTTACCTGATAAAAAATGCTTGTTGCAAACTTTGCGCGATGTTGTAAATTTTAAACTGGCTTTAAAAAACTGCACGTATCAAAACATGATTTCTTCGTGTCGATTGCTTTTTCATACCACCACGAGTGACAAGTTTTGCCGGGATACAATGAAAAGATGGCTTTGGTCCATCGTTTAAACGAGTATTACAACCAGTAACTATGGTTTTAGCGATTTCTTTATGAAAGACTTAACAAACCTTTATACGTAAGACCAAACGATTCAATTTAAACTATATTTTATAACTTCCCTCACCCGGAGAAGCCGTAAAACCTAATGGAGTTCGATGCAGCGGTTTCCAATTTGTGTCGCTAGAAGTCGTCGTGTTGCCAAAATTAAAATATACAAAGCGAGCGCGATTAAGATTGGAACAAAAGGCTGCAAGGCTTAAATGAAAACAATGTATAGTTAAATTCGTCATTCCGTCCGTTTCAATTCATCATATTGAAAGTGACCAATTCATGCGGAGAAAACTGTCGCTTTTGCGAATAGTTTGGCCGAAAGATTTATATATGCAAGCGTTCCAATTGCTTCCCGATAACGGATGTTGACGGAGCTGAAATCACGTTAGTCGTGAAATTGTGCTCAACTAAAAAACACATTTAATTAAGGATTAAATAAAATGATAACAGAAGACACAATTTACGTTATATTTTTTATATTACCAGTTTAAAAATATAAACATCTTTCCAATTAAAATAAATATTCAAAATATTTTTATTAAAAACTTACGTGAAGAGTTTTATATATACGTATATTCGTCATTCTGTCCGTTTCAATTCCTCACATTGAATGTCACAAACTCATACGGAAAAAACGATGTCACTTTGGCGAATAGATTGGCCGAACAAACTCTTAATTTATAGGATACAAAGGAATCTTAAAAATCTCCGATCAATCGTCCGCGTTAAGTTTCTTATCACACGTGAGAAACCATTAGAGCTCACTTTAATTTTCTTTTCAGAGAAACAAGTTGACAAATCGTTAAAAATTCATAACGAAAGCTTAATACGGTCGATAAATTTATCGTTTGTATCTTAAAGTACGCGAATTTTTCTCTAATGGTGTGGAAATATATTTTTTAAAGCGTCAAGGTTTTCCAATTAACAGAAGTAGCTTAAAAACAGGAAAATAGAACACACGCTTTATTACCATTTGAACCAAGTTTAATCAAGTATGTATGAGGGGATTTGGAGCAGAGCTTTAAATCGTTGCAGTATAGTATTAGTTTTACAATAATGTTACTTAATATTATCTAGGAGAAACAAACCCAGCACCCCAACAAGGATAACGCAATTACCCGTCAAAAGTCGTGTATTTTCTTCGGTACAATTTTCATTGGTTAGACGCTTTAGCGCCGGCTGCCGTCGGAAGGGGAAAATTTGGGAATTGTTTTCTCCCCCACCCGTAAAACGTTTAACGTAAAGGTTCGTCCAATGAAATTAGTACACAACACTACGTTAGCGTGTTTAAAGGCTAGCTGCGTTCTCCTTGTGTTTTTACTCGTAGATATTATAGACATAAAATTTTGGGGGTATTCAGCCTTTGGTAGGCTTTCGGGAGATGGAATATAAAATAAATATGAAGAAGAGCGTATTGTTAATTAAGGCATGTTTCTTTTACCACATTATCTATTAATTGCCTACCACGTAGGCTATAATTGTTTCATTTTGAAGACAAAACTACTACGACGTGTGATATTGTTCTGGTCCCTTATCTGATGGACCTCCATATTTTCTGGCAGAAGCAGTGAATGCTTTCTTTCTGCGGTTGATGTAATTGTTCCCTGACTTGTCGATGATTCTTCGTGTCTAGGAAATTAAAGCCTCGTTGAATTGTGATTGTCCTGCGGTCCGTTATTCAAAACAACCCGTGTTTGTTACTTTGGAGTAGTGATGGATATAATGGTTCCATGACTTGTTCCCGGATTTCCTTGTTTAGGAAATTCAATCTACGGTACATTATAATAGTCATGGTCTGATTGAAAACGGGTTACGTCACAATATGTCTTCTTGATGATGATTCTACGAATCACAAAAGTTTAACCTTTGAAGCCGAGTTGTTACTGGTCCATTAAATTAAAAATATCTTCTTTCTGGGCAACCAGTGGGAAATTTTAAGTAAAAGTGGCTATAATTGTTCATATTCTTCTTTTCAATTATTCTATGAGGCTTAGAGGCTTAACCTACGATGCATTCTATTAGTCCACGTCCAATATATGATGGATACCTCTATATATGATGGATACCTCTATATTCTGTTGGAACCAGTGGTTAATTGGTGGTGGCTACAATTCATGGCTTAACTTACGACGCGATGCACTAAATGGTCATATGCCTTATCTACATAAACTGTGGTAAATTCGATGGAGTGGTGCTTTATTTTGTCCTTCTCCCCTGACCTGTATTTTCATTTAGGCCCGGATTGCCTTAGGTGGGATTGTAATCCATTACAATTTACTAAGTCAGGATACTCGTTATTTTCGCCGAAGCCGAACGCTTATTCCACACGGTTTATTTCAAACGAGGTACCATTTAAATTGGAGCAGCGAGTTATCTTTATAATCTGTCAAAAACAATATAGGCGCGCTTTCACCCGGTATAGAAAATCGGTTCAACATTTTAA
Source organism: Leiobunum rupestre (assembly GCF_980474605.1). Taxonomy (NCBI): domain Eukaryota; kingdom Metazoa; phylum Arthropoda; class Arachnida; order Opiliones; family Sclerosomatidae; genus Leiobunum; species Leiobunum rupestre. Next base: position 31,771,916 of record NC_143392.1, read on the forward strand.
GAGATTGTTTTTGAATTTACATGTAGTTCACGCGGAGAATGGTGTAAACTGCATTTTTGCTCAAACTGCCTCGTTATTATTGGGCCTTTGTTCAAAGAACAGTACGGCATTTGAAAGTTTTAAATAGCTCAGCACTCGCAAATTATTTAGATTCGAGGGAGACAAAGGGAGAGAGATTCGAGGGAGACAAAGGGAGAGAGATTCGAGGGAGACAGAGGGAGGGAGAACGAGGGAGACAAAGAGGAGAGATTAAGGGAGACAAAAGGAGAGAGATTCGAGGGAAACAAAGAAAGAGAGATTCGAGGGATACAAAGGGAAAGAGGTTCGAGGGAGACAAAGGGAGAGAGATTCGAGGGAGACAAATGGAGAGAGATTCGAGGGAGACAAAGAAAGAGAGATTAAGGGAAACAAAGAAAGAGAGATTCGAGGGAGACAAAGGGAAAGAGGTTCGAGGGAGACAAAGGGAGAGAGATTCGAGGGAGACAAAGGGAGAGAGATTCGAGGGAGACAAAGAAAGAGAGATTAAGGGAGACAAAGGGAGAGAGATTCGAGGGAAACAAAGAAAGAGAGATTCGAGGGAGACAAAGGGAGAGAGGTTCGAGGGAGACAAAGGGAGAGAGATTCGAGGGAAACAAAGAAAGAGAGATTCGAGGGAGACAAAGAAAGAGAGATTCGAGGGAGACAAAGGGAGAGAGATTCGAGGGAGACAAAGGGAGAGAGATTCGAGGGAGACAAAGGGAGAGAGATTCGAGGGAAACAAAGAAAGAGAGATTCGAGAGAGACAAAGGGAGAGAGATTCGAGGGAGACAAAGGGAGAGAGATTCGAGGGAGACAAAGAAAGAGAGATTAAGGGAGACAAAGGGAGAGAGATTCGAGGGAAACAAAGGGAGAGAGATTCGAGGGAAACAAAGAAAGAGTGATTCGAGGGGGACAAAGCGAGATAGGTTCGAGGGAGACAAAGGGAGAGAGATTCGAGGGAGACAAAGGGAGAGAGATTCGAGGGAGACAAAGAAAGAGAGATTAAGGGAGACAAAGGGATAGAGATTCGAGGGAAACAAAGAAAGAGAGATTCGAGGGAAACAAAGGGAGAGAGGTTCGAGGGAGACAAAGGGAGAGAGATTCGAGGGAAACAAAGAAAGAGAGATTCGAGGGAGACAAAGAAAGAGAGATTAAGGAAGACAAAGAAAGAGAGATTCGAGGGAAACAAAGAAAGAGAGATTCGAGGGAGACAAAGAGAGAGAGATTAAGGGTGACAAAGGGAGAGAGATTCGAGGGAGACAAAGGGAGAGAGATTCGAGGGAAACAAAAAAAGAGAGATTCGAGGGAGACAAAGGGAGAGAGATTCGAGGGAGACAAAGGGAGAGAGATTCGAGGGAGATAAAGGGAGAGAGATTCGAGGGAAACAAAGAAAGAGAGATTCGAGGGAGACAAAGGGAGAGAGATTCGAGGGAGACAAAGGGAGAGAGATTCGAGGGAGACAAAGAAAGAGAGATTCGAGGGAGACAAAGGGAGAGAGATTCGAGGGAAACAAAAAAAGAGAGATTCGAGGGAGACAAAGGGAGAGAGATTCGAGGGAGACAAAGGGAGAGAGATTCGAGGGAGATAAAGGGAGAGAGATTCGAGGGAAACAAAGAAAGAGAGATTCGAGGGAGACAAAGGGAGAGAGATTCGAGGGAGACAAAGGGAGAGAGATTCGAGGGAGACAAAGAAAGAGAGATTAAGGGAGACAAAGGGAGAGAGATTCGAGGGAAACAAAGAAAGAGAGATTCGAGGGAGACAAAGGGAGAGAGATTCGAGGGAGATAAAGGGAGAGAGATTCGAGGGAGATAAAGGGAGAGAGATTCGAGGGAAACAAAGAAAGAGAGGTTCGAGGGAGACAAAGGGAGAGAGATTCGAGGGAGACAAAGAAAGAGAGATTAAGGGAGACAAAGGGAGAGAGATTCGAGGGAAACAAAGAAAGAGAGATTCGAGGGAGACAAAGGGAGAGAGATTCGAGGGAAACAAAGAAAGAGAGATTCGAGGGAGACAAAGAAAGAGAGATTAAGGGAGACAAAGGGAGAGAGATTCGAGGGAAACAAAAAAAGAGTGATTCGAGGGAGACAAAGGGAGAGAGATTCGAGGGAGACAAAGGGAGAGAGATTCGAGGGAAACAAAGAAAGAGAGATTCGAGGGAGACAAAGGGAGAGAGATTCGAGGGAGATAAAGGGAGAGAGATTCGAGGGAGACAAAGGGAGAGAGATTCGAGGGAAACAAAGAAAGAGAGATTCGAGGGAGACAAAGGGAGAGAGATTCGAGGGAGATAAAGGGAGAGAGATTCGAGGGAAACAAAGAAAGAGAGATTCGAGGGAGACAAAGGGAGAGAGATTCGAGGGAGACAAAGGGAGAGAGATTCGAGGGAAACAAAAAAAGAGAGATTCGAGGGAGACAAAGGGAGAGAGATTCGAGGGAGACAAAGGGAGAGAGATTCGAGGGAGATAAAGGGAGAGAGATTCGAGGGAAACAAAGAAAGAGAGGTTCGAGGGAGACAAAGGGAGAGAGATTCGAGGGAGACAAAGGGAGAGAGATTCGAGGGAGACAAAGAAAGAGAGATTAAGGGAGACAAAGGGAGAGAGATTCGAGGGAAACAAAGAAAGAGAGATTCGAGGGAGACAAAGGGAGAGAGATTCGAGGGAAACAAAGAAAGAGAGATTCGAGGGAGACAAAGGGAGAGAGATTCGAGGGAGACAAAGGGAGAGAGATTCGAGGGAAACAAAGAAAGAGAGATTCGAGGGAGACAAAGGGAGAGAGATTCGAGGGAGACAAAGGGAGAGAGATTCGAGGGAAACAAAGAAAGAGAGATTAGAGGGAGACAAAGAAAGAGAGATTAAGGGAGACAAAGGAAGAGAGATTCGAGGGAGACAAAGGGAGAGAGATTCGAGGGAAACAAAGAAAGAGAGATTCGAGGGAGACAAAGAAAGAGAGATTAAGGGAGACAAAGGGAGAGAGATTCGAGGGAAACAAAGAAAGAGAGATTCGAGGGAGACAAAGGGAGAGAGATTCGAGGGAAACAAAGAAAGAGAGATTCGAGGGAGACAAAGGGAGAGAGATTCGAGGGAGACAAAGGGAGAGAGATTCGAGGGAAACAAAGAAAGAGAGATTCGAGGGAGACAAAGGGAGAGAGATTCGAGGGAGACAAAGGGAGAGAGATTCGAGGGAGACAAAGTGAGAGAGATTCGAGGGAAACAAAGAAAGAGAGATTCGAGGGAGACAAAGGGAGAGAGATTCGAGGGAGACAAAGAAAGAGAGATTAAGGGAGACAAAGGGAGAGAGATTCGAGGGAAACAAAGGGAGAGAGATTCGAGGGAAACAAAGAAAGAGTGATTCGAGGGGGACAAAGCGAGATAGGTTCGAGGGAGACAAAGGGAGAGAGATTCGAGGGAGACAAAGGGAGAGAGATTCGAGGGAGACAAAGAAAGAGAGATTAAGGGAGACAAAGGGAGAGAGATTCGAGGGAGATAAAGGGAGAGAGATTCGAGGGAGACAAAGGGAGAGAGATTCGAGGGAAACAAAGAAAGAGAGATTCGAGGGAGACAAAGGGAGAGAGATTCGAGGGAGATAAAGGGAGAGAGATTCGAGGGAAACAAAGAAAGAGAGATTCGAGGGAGACAAAGGGAGAGAGATTCGAGGGAGACAAAGGGAGAGAGATTCGAGGGAGACAAAGAAAGAGAGATTCGAGGGAGACAAAGGGAGAGAGATTCGAGGGAAACAAAAAAAGAGAGATTCGAGGGAGACAAAGGGAGAGAGATTCGAGGGAGACAAAGGGAGAGAGATTCGAGGGAGATAAAGGGAGAGAGATTCGAGGGAAACAAAGAAAGAGAGATTCGAGGGAGACAAAGGGAGAGAGATTCGAGGGAGACAAAGGGAGAGAGATTCGAGGGAGACAAAGAAAGAGAGATTAAGGGAGACAAAGGGAGAGAGATTCGAGGGAAACAAAGAAAGAGAGATTCGAGGGAGACAAAGGGAGAGAGATTCGAGGGAGATAAAGGGAGAGAGATTCGAGGGAGATAAAGGGAGAGAGATTCGAGGGAAACAAAGAAAGAGAGGTTCGAGGGAGACAAAGGGAGAGAGATTCGAGGGAGACAAAGAAAGAGAGATTAAGGGAGACAAAGGGAGAGAGATTCGAGGGAAACAAAGAAAGAGAGATTCGAGGGAGACAAAGGGAGAGAGATTCGAGGGAAACAAAGAAAGAGAGATTCGAGGGAGACAAAGAAAGAGAGATTAAGGGAGACAAAGGGAGAGAGATTCGAGGGAAACAAAAAAAGAGTGATTCGAGGGAGACAAAGGGAGAGAGATTCGAGGGAGACAAAGGGAGAGAGATTCGAGGGAAACAAAGAAAGAGAGATTCGAGGGAGACAAAGGGAGAGAGATTCGAGGGAGATAAAGGGAGAGAGATTCGAGGGAGACAAAGGGAGAGAGATTCGAGGGAAACAAAGAAAGAGAGATTCGAGGGAGACAAAGGGAGAGAGATTCGAGGGAGATAAAGGGAGAGAGATTCGAGGGAAACAAAGAAAGAGAGATTCGAGGGAGACAAAGGGAGAGAGATTCGAGGGAGACAAAGGGAGAGAGATTCGAGGGAAACAAAAAAAGAGAGATTCGAGGGAGACAAAGGGAGAGAGATTCGAGGGAGACAAAGGGAGAGAGATTCGAGGGAGATAAAGGGAGAGAGATTCGAGGGAAACAAAGAAAGAGAGGTTCGAGGGAGACAAAGGGAGAGAGATTCGAGGGAGACAAAGGGAGAGAGATTCGAGGGAGACAAAGAAAGAGAGATTAAGGGAGACAAAGGGAGAGAGATTCGAGGGAAACAAAGAAAGAGAGATTCGAGGGAGACAAAGGGAGAGAGATTCGAGGGAAACAAAGAAAGAGAGATTCGAGGGAGACAAAGGGAGAGAGATTCGAGGGAGACAAAGGGAGAGAGATTCGAGGGAAACAAAGAAAGAGAGATTCGAGGGAGACAAAGGGAGAGAGATTCGAGGGAGACAAAGGGAGAGAGATTCGAGGGAAACAAAGAAAGAGAGATTAGAGGGAGACAAAGAAAGAGAGATTAAGGGAGACAAAGGAAGAGAGATTCGAGGGAGACAAAGGGAGAGAGATTCGAGGGAAACAAAGAAAGAGAGATTCGAGGGAGACAAAGAAAGAGAGATTAAGGGAGACAAAGGGAGAGAGATTCGAGGGAAACAAAGAAAGAGAGATTCGAGGGAGACAAAGGGAGAGAGTTTCGAGGGAAACAAAGAAAGAGAGATTCGAGGGAGACAAAGGGAGAGAGATTCGAGGGAGACAAAGGGAGAGAGATTCGAGGGAAACAAAGAAAGAGAGATTCGAGGGAGACAAAGGGAGAGAGATTCGAGGGAGACAAAGGGAGAGAGATTCGAGGGAGACAAAGTGAGAGAGATTCGAGGGAAACAAAGAAAGAGAGATTCGAGGGAGACAAAGGGAGAGAGATTCGAGGGAGACAAAGAAAGAGAGATTAAGGGAGACAAAGGGAGAGAGATTCGAGGGAAACAAAGAAAGAGAGATTAGAGGGAGACAAAGAAAGAGAGATTAAGGGAGACAAAGGAAGAGAGATTCGAGGGAGACAAAGGGAGAGAGATTCGAGGGAAACAAAGAAAGAGAGATTCGAGGGAGACAAAGAAAGAGAGATTAAGGGAGACAAAGGGAGAGAGATTCGAGGGAAACAAAGAAAGAGAGATTCGAGGGAGACAAAGGGAGAGAGATTCGAGGGAAACAAAGAAAGAGAGATTCGAGGGAGACAAAGGGAGAGAGATTCGAGGGAGACAAAGGGAGAGAGATTCGAGGGAAACAAAGAAAGAGAGATTCGAGGGAGACAAAGGGAGAGAGATTCGAGGGAGACAAAGGGAGAGAGATTCGAGGGAGACAAAGTGAGAGAGATTCGAGGGAAACAAAGAAAGAGAGATTCGAGAGAGACAAAGGGAGAGAGATTCGAGGGAGACAAAGAAAGAGAGATTAAGGGAGACAAAGGGAGAGAGATTCGAGGGAAACAAAGGGAGAGAGATTCGAGGGAAACAAAGAAAGAGTGATTCGAGGGGGACAAAGCGAGATAGGTTCGAGGGAGACAAAGGGAGAGAGATTCGAGGGAGACAAAGGGAGAGAGATTCGAGGGAGACAAAGAAAGAGAGATTAAGGGAGACAAAGGGATAGAGATTCGAGGGAAACAAAGAAAGAGAGATTCGAGGGAAACAAAGGGAGAGAGGTTCGAGGGAGACAAAGGGAGAGAGATTCGAGGGAAACAAAGAAAGAGAGATTCGAGGGAGACAAAGAAAGAGAGATTAAGGAAGACAAAGAAAGAGAGATTCGAGGGAAACAAAGAAAGAGAGATTCGAGGGAGACAAAGAGAGAGAGATTAAGGGTGACAAAGGGAGAGAGATTCGAGGGAGACAAAGGGAGAGAGATTCGAGGGAAACAAAAAAAGAGAGATTCGAGGGAGACAAAGGGAGAGAGATTCGAGGGAGACAAAGGGAGAGAGATTCGAGGGAGATAAAGGGAGAGAGATTCGAGGGAAACAAAGAAAGAGAGGTTCGAGGGAGACAAAGGGAGAGAGATTCGAGGGAGACAAAGGGAGAGAGATTCGAGGGAGACAAAGAAAGAGAGATTCGAGGGAGACAAAGGGAGAGAGATTCGAGGGAAACAAAAAAAGAGAGATTTGAGGGAGACAAAGGGAGAGAGATTCGAGGGAGACAAAGGGAGAGAGATTCGAGGGAGATAAAGGGAGAGAGATTCGAGGGAAACAAAGAAAGAGAGATTCGAGGGAGACAAAGGGAGAGAGATTCGAGGGAGACAAAGGGAGAGAGATTCGAGGGAGATAAAGGGAGAGAGATTCGAGGGAAACAACGAAAGAGAGGTTCGAGGGAGACAAAGGGAGAGAGATTCGAGGGAGACAAAGAAAGAGAGATTAAGGGAGACAAAGGGAGAGAGATTCGAGGGAAACAAAGAAAGAGAGATTCGAGGGAGACAAAGGGAGAGAGATTCGAGGGAAACAAAGAAAGAGAGATTCGAGGGAGACAAAGAAAGAGAGATTAAGGGAGACAAAGGGAGAGAGATTCGAGGGAAACAAAGAAAGAGTGATTCGAGGGAGACAAAGGGAGAGAGATTCGAGGGAGACAAAGGGAGAGAGATTCGAGGGAAACAAAGAAAGAGAGATTCGAGGGAGACAAAGGGAGAGAGATTCGAGGGAGATAAAGGGAGAGAGATTCGAGGGAAACAAAGAAAGAGAGATTCGAGGGAGACAAAGGGAGAGAGATTCGAGGGAGACAAAGGGAGAGAGATTCGAGGGAAACAAAAAAAGAGAGATTCGAGTAAGACAAAGGGAGAGAGATTCGAGGGAGACAAAGGGAGAGAGATTCGAGGGAGATAAAGGGAGAGAGATTCGAGGGAAACAAAGAAAGAGAGATTCGAGGGAGACAAAGGGAGAGAGATTCGAGGGAGACAAAGGGAGAGAGATTCGAGGGAAACAAAAAAAGAGAGATTCGAGGGAGACAAAGGGAGAGAGATTCGAGGGAGACAAAGGGAGAGAGATTCGAGGGAGATAAAGGGAGAGAGATTCGAGGGAAACAAAGAAAGAGAGGTTCGAGGGAGACAAAGGGAGAGAGATTCGAGGGAGACAAAGGGAGAGAGATTCGAGGGAGACAAAGAAAGAGAGATTAAGGGAGACAAAGGGAGAGAGATTCGAGGGAAACAAAGAAAGAGAGATTCGAGGGAGACAAAGGGAGAGAGATTCGAGGGAAACAAAGAAAGAGAGATTCGAGGGAGACAAAGGGAGAGAGATTCGAGGGAGACAAAGGGAGAGAGATTCGAGGGAAACAAAGAAAGAGAGATTCGAGGGAGACAAAGGGAGAGAGATTCGAGGGAGACAAAGGGAGAGAGATTCGAGGGAAACAAAGAAAGAGAGATTCGAGGGAGACAAAGAAAGAGAGATTAAGGGAGACAAAGGGAGAGAGATTCGAGGGAGACAAAGGGAGAGAGATTCGAGGGAAACAAAGAAAGAGAGATTCGAGGGAGACAAAGAAAGAGAGATTAAGGGAGACAAAGGGAGAGAGATTCTAGGGAAACAAAGAAAGAGAGATTCGAGGGAGACAAAGGGAGAGAGATTCGAGGGAAACAAAGAAAGAGAGATTCGAGGGAGACAAAGGGAGAGAGATTCGAGGGAGACAAAGGGAGAGAGATTCGAGGGAAACAAAGAAAGAGAGATTCGAGGGAGACAAAGGGAGAGAGATTCAAGGGAGACAAAGGGAGAGAGATTCGAGGGAGACAAAGGGAGAGAAATTCGAGGGAAACAAAGAAAGAGTGATTCGATGGGGACACTGGGAGAGAGGTTCGAGGGAGACAAAGGGAGAGAGATTCGAGGGAAACAAAGAAAGAGAGATTCGAGGGAGACAAAGGGAGAGAGATTCGTGGGAGACAAAGGGAGGTATATTCGAGGGAGACAAAGGGAGAGAGATTCGAGGGAGACAAAGGGAGAAAGATTCGAGGGAAACAAAGAAAGAGAGATTCGAGGGAGACAAAGAAAGAGAGATTAAGGGAGACAAAGGGAGAGAGATTCGAGGGAAACAAAGAAAGAGTTATTCGAGGGAGACAAAGGGAGAGAGATTCGAGGGAGACAAAGGGAGAGAGATTCGAGGGAAACAAAGAAAGAGTGATTCGAGGGAGACAAAGGGAGATAGGTTCGAGGGAGACAAAGGGAGAGAGATTAGAGGGAGACAAAGGGAGGGATATTCGAGGGAGACAAAGGGAGAGAGATTCGAGGGAAACAAAGAAAGACAGATTCGAGGGAGACAAAGAAAGAGAGATTAAGGGAGACAAAGGGAGAGAGATTCGAGGGAAACAAAGAAAGAGTGATTCGAAAGGGACAAAGGGAGAGAGGTTCGAGGGAGACAAAGGGAGAGAGATTCGAGGGAGACAAAGAAAGAGATATTAAGGGAGACAAAGGGAGAGAGATTCGAGGGAAACAAAGGGAGAGAGATTCGAGGGAGACAAAGGGAGAGAGATTCGAGGGAGACAAAGGGAGAGAGATTCGAGGGAAACAAAGAAAGAGAGATTCGAGGGGGACAAAGAAAGAGAGATTAAGGGTGACAAAGGGAGAGAGATTCGAGGGAAACAAAGAAAGAGTGATTCGAGGGAGACAGAGGGAGAGAGATTCGAGGGAGACAAAGGGAGAGAGATTCGAGGGAAACAAAGAAAGAGAGATTCGAGGGAGACAAAGAAAGAGAGATTAAGGGAGACAAAGGGAGAGAGATTCGAGGGAAACAAAGAAAGAGTGATTCGAGGGGGACAAAGGGAGAGAGGTTCGAGGGAGACAAAGGGAGAGAGATTCGAGGGAGACAAAGGGAGAGAGATTCGAGGGAAACAAAGAAAGATAGATTCGAGGGAGACAAAGAAAGAGAGATTAAGGGAGACAAAGGGAGAGAGATTCGAGGGAAACAAAGAAAGAGTGATTCGAGGGGGACAAAGGGAGAGAGGTTCGAGGGAGACAAAGGGAGAGAGATTCGAGGGAGACAAAGGGAGAGAGATTCGAGGGAAACAAAGAAAGAGAGATTCGAGGGAGACAAAGAAAGAGAGATTAAGGGAGACAAAGGGAGAGAGATTCGAGGGAAACAAAGAAAGAGTGATTCGAGGGGGACAAAGGGAGAGAGGTTCGAGGGAGATAAAGGGAGAGAGATTCGAGGGAGACAAAGGGAGAGAGATTCGAGGGAAACAAAGAAGAGAGATTCGAGGGAGACAAAGGGAGAGAGATTCGAGGGAGACAAAGGGAGAGATATTCGAGGGAGACAAAGGGAGAGAGATTCGAGGGAGACAATGGGAGAGAGATTTGAGGGAAACAAAGAAAGAGAGATTCGAGGGAGACAAAGAAAGAGAGATTCGAGGGAGACAAAGGGAGAGAGATTCGAGGGAAACAAAAAAAGAGAGATTCGAGGGAGACAAAGGGAGAGAGATTCGAGGGAGACAAAGGGAGAGAGATTCGAGGGAGATAAAGGGAGAGAGATTCGAGGGAAACAAAGAAAGAGAGATTCGAGGGAGACAAAGGGAGAGAGATTCGAGGGAGACAAAGGGAGAGAGATTCGAGGGAGACAAAGAAAGAGAGATTAAGGGAGACAAAGGGAGAGAGATTCGAGGGAAACAAAGAAAGAGAGATTCGAGGGAGACAAAGGGAGAGAGATTCGAGGGAGATAAAGGGAGAGAGATTCGAGGGAGATAAAGGGAGAGAGATTCGAGGGAAACAAAGAAAGAGAGGTTCGAGGGAGACAAAGGGAGAGAGATTCGAGGGAGACAAAGAAAGAGAGATTAAGGGAGACAAAGGGAGAGAGATTCGAGGGAAACAAAGAAAGAGAGATTCGAGGGAGACAAAGGGAGAGAGATTCGAGGGAAACAAAGAAAGAGAGATTCGAGGGAGACAAAGAAAGAGAGATTAAGGAAGACAAAGGGAGAGAGATTCGAGGGAAACAAAGAAAGAGTGATTCGAGGGAGACAAAGGGAGAGAGATTCGAGGGAGACAAAGGGAGAGAGATTCGAGGGAAACAAAGAAAAAGAGATTCGAGGGAGACAAAGGGAGAGAGATTCGAGGGAGATAAAGGGAGAGAGATTCGAGGGAAACAAAGAAAGAGAGATTCGAGGGAGACAAAGGGAGAGAGATTCGAGGGAGACAAAGGGAGAGAGATTCGAGGGAGATAAAGGGAGAGAGGTACGAGGGAAACAAAGGGAGAGAGATTCGAGGGAGACAAAGAAAGAGAGATTAAGGGAGACAAAGGGAGAGAGATTCGAGGGAAACAAAGAAAGAGAGATTCGAGGGAGACAAAGGGAGAGAGATTCGAGGGAAACAAAGAAAGAGAGATTCGAGGGAGACAAAGGGAGAGAGATTCGAGGGAGACAAAGGGAGAGAGATTCGAGGGAAACAAAGAAAGAGAGATTCGAGGGAGACAAAGGGAGAGAGATTCGAGTGAGACAAAGGGAGAGAGATTCGAGGGAAACAAAGAAAGAGAGATTCGAGGGAGACAAAGAAAGAGAGATTAAGGGAGACAAAGGGAGAGAGATTCGAGGGAAACAAAGAAAGAGAGATTCGAGGGAGACAAATGGAGAGAGATTCGAGGGAAACAAAGAAAGAGAGATTCGAGGGAGACAAAGGGAGAGAGATTCGAGGGAGACAAAGGGAGAGAGATTCGAGGGAAACAAAGAAAGAGAGATTCGAGGGAGACAAAGGGAGAGAGATTCGAGGGACACAAAGGGAGAGAGATTCGAGGGAAACAAAGAAAGAGAGATTCGAGGGAGACAAAGAAAGAGAGATTAAGGGAGACAAAGGGAGAGAGATTCGAGGGAAACAAAGAAAGAGTGATTCGATGGGGACAAAGGGAGAGAGGTTCGAGGGAGACAAAGGGAGAGAGATTCGAGGGAAACAAAGAAAGAGAGATTCGAGGGAGACAAAGGGAGAGAGATTCGAGGGAGACAAAGGGAGGTATATTCGAGGGAGACAAAGGGAGAGAGATTCGAGGGAGACAAAGGGAGAGAGATTCGAGGGAAACAAAGAAAGAGAGATTCGAGGGAGACAAAGAAAGAGAGATTAAGGGAGAAAAAGGGGGAGAGATTCGAGGGAAACAAAGAAAGAGTTATTCGAGGGAGACAAAGGGAGAGAGATTCGAGGGAGACAAAGGGAGAGAGATTCGAGGGAAACAAAGAAAGAGTGATTCGAGGGAGACAAAGGGAGGTAGGTTCGAGGGAGACAAAGGGAGAGAGATTAGAGGGAGACAAAGGGAGGGATATTCGAGGGAGACAAAGGGAGAGAGATTCGAGGGAAACAAAGAAAGACAGATTCGAGGGAGACAAAGAAAGAGAGATTAAGGGAGACAAAGGGAGAGAGATTCGAGGGAAACAAAGAAAGAGTGATTCGAAAGGGACAAAGGGAGAGAGGTTCGAGGGAGACAAAGGGAGAGAGATTCGAGGGAGACAAAGAAAGAGATATTAAGGGAGACAAAGGGAGAGAGATTCGAGGGAAACAAAGGGAGAGAGATTCGAGGGAAACAAAGAAAGAGTGATTCGAGGGAGACAGAGGGAGAGAGATTCGAGGGAGACAAAGAAAGAGAGATTCGAGGGAGACAAAGAAAGAGAGATTAAGGGAGACAAAGGGAGAGAGATTCGAGGGAAACAAAGAAAGAGTGATTCGAGGGGGACAAAGGGAGAGAGGTTCGAGGGAGACAAAGGGAGAGAGATTCGAGGGAGACAAAGGGAGAGAGATTCGAGGGAAACAAAGAAAGAGAGATTCGAGGGAGACAAAGAAAGAGAGATTAAGGGAGACAAAGGGAGAGAGATTCGAGGGAAACAAAGAAAGAGTGATTCGAGGGGGACAAAGGGAGAGAGGTTCGAGGGAGACAAAGGGAGAGAGATTCGAAGGAAGACAAAGGGAGTGAGATTCGAGGGAAACAAAGAAAGAGAGATTCAAGGGAGACAAAGAAAGAGAGATTAAGGGAGACAAAGGGAGAGAGATTCGAGGGAAACAAAGAAAGAGTGATTCGAGGGGGACAAAGGGAGAGAGGTTCGAGGGAGACAAAGGGAGAGAGATTCGAGGGAGACAAAGGGAGAGAGATTCGAGGGAAACAAAGAAGAGAGATTCGAGGGAGACAAAGGGAGAGAGATTCGAGGGAGACAAAGGGAGAGATATTCGAGGGAGACAAAGGGAGAGAGATTCGAGGGAGACAATGGGAGAGAGATTTGAGGGAAACAAAGAAAGAGAGATTCGAGGGAGAAAAAGAAAGAGAGATTAAGGGAGACAAAGGGAGAGAGATTCGAGGGAAACAAAGAAAGAGTGATTCGATGGGGACAAAGGGAGAGAGGTTCGAGGGAGACAAAGGGAGAGAGATTCGAGGGAAACAAAGAAAGAGAGATTCGAGGGAGACAAAGGGAGAGAGATTCGAGGGAGACAAAGGGAGAGAGATTCGAGGGAAACAAAGAAAGAGAGATTCGAGGGAGACAAAGGGAGAGTGATTCGAGGGAGACAAAGGGAGAGAGATTCGAGGGAAACAAAAAAAGAGAGATTCGAGGGAGACAAAGGGAGAGAGATTCGAGGGAGACAAAGGGAGAGAGATTCGAGGGAGATAAAGGGAGAGAGATTCGAGGGAAACAAAGAAAGAGAGGTTCGAGGGAGACCAAGGGAGAGAGATTCGAGGGAGACAAAGGGAGAGAGATTCGAGGGAGACAAAGAAAGAGAGATTAAGGGAGACAAAGGGAGAGAGATTCGAGGGAAACAAAGAAAGAGAGATTCGAGGGAGACAAAGGGAGAGAGATTCGAGGGAAACAAAGAAAGAGAGATTCGAGGGAGACAAAGGGAGAGAGATTCGAGGGAGACAAAGGGAGAGAGATTCGAGGGAAACAAAGGGAGAGAGATTCGAGGGAGACAAAGGGAGAGAGATTCGAGGGAAACAAAGAAAGAGAGATTCGAGGGAGACAAAGGGAGAGAGATTCGAGTGAGACAAAGGGAGAGAGATTCGAGGGAAACAAAGAAAGAGAGATTCGAGGGAGACAAAGAAAGAGAGATTAAGGGAGACAAAGGGAGAGAGATTCGAGGGAGACAAAGGGAGAGAGATTCGAGGGAAACAAAGAAAGAGAGATTCGAGGGAGACAAAGAAAGAGAGATTAAGGGAGACAAAGGGAGAGAGATTCGAGGGAAACAAAGAAAGAGAGATTCGAGGGAGACAAAGGGAGAGAGATTCGAGGGAAACAAAGAAAGAGAGATTCGAGGGAGACAAAGGGAGAGAGATTCGAGGGAGACAAAGGGAGAGAGATTCGAGGGAAACAAAGAAAGAGAGATTCGAGGGAGACAAAGGGAGAGAGATTCGAGGGACACAAAGGGAGAGAGATTCGAGGGAAACAAAGAAAGAGAGATTCGAGGGAGACAAAGAAAGAGAGATTAAGGGAGACAAAGGGAGAGAGATTCGAGGGAAACAAAGAAAGAGTGATTCGATGGGGACAAAGGGAGAGAGGTTCGAGGGAGACAAAGGGAGAGAGATTCGAGGGAAACAAAGAAAGAGAGATTCGAGGGAGACAAAGGGAGAGAGATTCGAGGGAGACAAAGGGAGGTATATTCGAGGGAAACAAAGAAAGAGAGATTCGAGGGAGACAAAGGGAGAGAGATTCGAGGGAGACAAAGGGAGGTATATTCGAGGGAGACAAAGGGAGAGAGATTCGAGGGAGACAAAGGGAGAGAGATTCGAGGGAGACAAAGTGAGAGAGATTCGAGGGAAACAAAGAAAGAGAGATTCGAGGGAGACAAAGAAAGAGAGATTAAGGGAGAAAAAGGGAGAGAGATTCGAGGGAAACAAAGAAAGAGTTATTCGAGGGAGACAAAGGGAGAGAGATTCGAGGGAGACAAAGGGAGAGAGATTCGAGGGAAACAAAGAAAGAGTGATTCGAGGGAGACAAAGGGAGATAGGTTCGAGGGAGACAAAGGGAGAGAGATTAGAGGGAGACAAAGGAAGGGATATTCGAGGGAGACAAAGGGAGAGAGATTCGAGGGAAACAAAGAAAGACAGATTCGAGGGAGACAAAGAAAGAGAGATTAAGGGAGACAAAGGGAGAGAGATTCGAGGGAAACAAAGAAAGAGTGATTCGAAAGGGACAAAGGGAGAGAGGTTCGAGGGAGACAAAGGGAGAGAGATTCGAGGGAGACAAAGAAAGAGATATTAAGGGAGACAAAGGGAGAGAGATTCGAGGGAAACAAAGGGAGAGAGATTCGAGGGAAACAAAGAAAGAGTGATTCGAGGGAGACAGAGGGAGAGAGATTCGAGGGAGACAAAGGGAGAGAGATTCGAGGGAAACAAAGAAAGAGAGATTCGAGGGAGACAAAGAAAGAGAGATTAAGGGAGACAAAGGGAGAGAGATTCGAGGGAAACAAAGAAAGAGTGATTCGAGGGGGACAAAGGGAGAGAGGTTCGAGGGAGACAAAGGGAGAGAGATTCGAGGGAGACAAAGGGAGAGAGATTCGAGGGAAACAAAGAAAGAGAGATTCGAGGGAGACAAAGAAAGAGAGATTAAGGGAGACAAAGGGAGAGAGATTCGAGGGAAACAAAGAAAGAGTGATTCGAGGGGGACAAAGGGAGAGAGGTTCGAGGGAGACAAAGGGAGAGAGATTCGAGGGAGACAAAGGGAGAGAGATTCGAGGGAAACAAAGAAGAGAGATTCGAGGGAGACAAAGGGAGAGAGATTCGAGGGAGACAAAGGGAGAGATATTCGAGGGAGACAAAGGGAGAGAGATTCGAGGGAGACAATGGGAGAGAGATTTGAGGGAAACAAAGAAAGAGAGATTCGAGGGAGAAAAAGAAAGAGAGATTAAGGGAGACAAAGGAAGAGAGATTCGAGGGAAACAAAGAAAGAGTGATTCGAGGGAGACAGAGGGAGAGAGATTCGAGGGAGACAAAGGGAGAGAGATTCGAGGGAAACAAAGAAAGAGAGATTCGAGGGAGACTAAGAAAGAGAGATTAAGGGAGACAAAGGGAGAGAGATTCGAGGGAAACAAAGAAAGAGTGATTCGAGGGAGACAGAGGGAGAGAGATTCGAGGGAGACAAAGGGAGAGAGATTCGAGGGAAATAAAGAAAGAGAGATTCGAGGGAGACAAAGAAAGAGAGATTAAGGGAGACAAAGGGAGAGAGATTCTAGGGAAACAAAGAAAGAGTGATTCGAGGGAGACAAAGGGAGATAGGTTCGAGGGAGACAAAGGGAGAGAGAATCGAGGGAGACAAAGGGAGAGATATTCGAGGGAGACAAAGAAAGAGATATTAAGGGAGACAAAGGGAGAGAGATTCGAGGGAAACAAAGAAAGAGAGATTCGAGGGAGACAAAGGGAGAGAGATTCGAGGGAGACAAAGGGAGAGAGATTCGTGGGAGACAAAGGGAGAGAGATTCGAGGGAAACAAAGAAAGAGAGAATCGAGGGAGACAAAGAAAGAGAGATTAAGGGAGACAAAGGGAGAGATACGAGGGAAACAAAGAAAGAGTGATTCGAGGGGGACAAAGGGAGAGAGGTTCGAGGGAGACAAAGGGAGAGAGATTCGAGGGAGACAAAGGGAGATAGATTCGAGGGAGACAAAGAAAGAGAGATTCGAGGGAGACAAAGGGAAAGAGGTTCGAGGGAGACAAAGGGAGAGAGATTCGAGGGAGACAAAGGGAGATAGATTCGAGGGAGACAAAGAAAGAGAGATTCGAGGGAGACAAAGGGAGAGAGATTCGAGGGAGACAAAGGGAGAGATATTCGAGGGAGACAAAGGGAGAGAGATTCGAGGGAGACAAAGGGAGAGAGATTCGAGGGAAACAAAGAAAGAGTGATTCGAGGGAGACAAAGGGAGATAGGTTCGAGGGAGACAAAGGGAGAGAGATTCGAGGGAAACAAAGAAAGAGATATTCGAGGGAGACAAAGAAAGAGAGATTAAGGGAGACAAAGGGAGAGAGATTCGAGGGAAACAAAGAAAGAGTGATTCGAGGGGGACAAAGGGAGATAGGTTCGAGGGAAACAAAGGGAGAGAGATTAGAGGGAGACAAAGGGAGGGATATTCGAGGGAGACAAAGGGAGAGAGATTCGAGGGAAACAAAGAAAGAGAGAATCGAGGGAGACAAAGAAAGAGAGATTAAGGGAGACAAAGGGAGAGATACGAGGGAAACAAAGAAAGAGTGATTCGAGGGGGACAAAGGGAGAGAGGTTCGTGGGAGACAAAGGGAGAGAGATTCGAGGGAGACAAAGGGAGATAGATTCGAGGGAAACAAAGAAAGAGAGATTCGAGGGAGACAAAGGGAGAGAGATTCGAGGGAGACAAAGGGAGAGATATTCGAGGGAGACAAAGGGAGAGAGATTCGAGGGAGACAAAGGGAGAGAGATTCGAGGGAAACAAAGAAAGAGTGATTCGAGGGAGACAAAGGGAGATAGGTTCGAGGGAGACAAAGGGAGAGAGATTAGAGGGAGACAAAGGGAGGGATATTCGAGGGAGACAAAGGGAGAGAGATTCGAGGGAAACAAAGGGAGAGAGATTCGAGGGAGACAAAGGGATAGAGATTCGAGGGAGACAAAGGGAGAGAGATTCGAGGGAAACAAAGAAAGAGAGATTCGAGGGGGACAAAGAAAGAGAGATTAAGGGTGACAAAGGGAGAGAGATTCGAGGGAAACAAACAAAGAGTGATTCGAGGGGGACAAAGGGAGAGAGGTTCGAGGGAGACAAAGGGAGAGAGATTCGAGGGAGACAAAGGGAGAGAGATTCGAGGGAAACAAAGAAGAGAGATTCGAGGGAGACAAAGGGAGAGAGATTCGAGGGAGACAAAGGGAGAGATATTCGAGGGAGACAAAGGGAGAGAGATTCGAGGGAGACAATGGGAGAGAGATTTGAGGGAAACAAAGAAAGAGAGATTCGAGGGAGAAAAAGAAAGAGAGATTAAGGGAGACAAAGAGAGAGAGATTCGAGGGAAACAAAGAAAGAGTGATTCGAGGGAGACAGAGGGAGAGAGATTCGAGGGAGACAAAGGGAGAGAGATTCGAGGGAAACAAAGAAAGAGAGATTCGAGGGAGACTAAGAAAGAGAGATTAAGGGAGACAAAGGGAGAGAGATTCGAGGGAAACAAAGAAAGAGTGATTCGAGGGAGACAGAGGGAGAGAGATTCGAGGGAGACAAAGGGAGAGAGATTCGAGGGAAATAAAGAAAGAGAGATTCGAGGGAGACAAAGGGAGAGAGATTAAGGGAGACAAAGGGAGAGAGATTCGAGGGAAACAAAGAAAGAGTGATTCGAGGGAGACAAAGGGAGATAGGTTCGAGGGAGACAAAGGGAGAGAGAATCGAGGGAGACAAAGGGAGAGATATTCGAGGGAGACAAAGAAAGAGATATTAAGGGAGACAAAGGGAGAGAGATTCGAGGGAAACAAAGAAAGAGAGATTCGAGGGAGACAAAGGGAGAGAGATTCGAGGGAGACAAAGGGAGAGAGATTCGTGGGAGACAAAGGGAGAGAGATTCGAGGGAAACAAAGAAAGAGAGAATCGAGGGAGACAAAGAAAGAGAGATTAAGGGAGACAAAGGGAGAGATACGAGGGAAACAAAGAAAGAGTGATTCGAGGGGGACAAAGGGAGAGAGGTTCGAGGGAGACAAAGGGAGAGAGATTCGAGGGAGACAAAGGGAGATAGATTCGAGGGAGACAAAGAAAGAGAGATTCGAGGGAGACAAAGGGAAAGAGGTTCGAGGGAGACAAAGGGAGAGAGATTCGAGGGAGACAAAGGGAGATAGATTCGAGGGAGACAAAGAAAGAGAGATTCGAGGGAGACAAAGGGAGAGAGATTCGAGGGAGACAAAGGGAGAGATATTCGAGGGAGACAAAGGGAGAGAGATTCGAGGGAGACAAAGGGAGAGAGATTCGAGGGAAACAAAGAAAGAGTGATTCGAGGGAGACAAAGGGAGATAGGTTCGAGGGAGACAAAGGGAGAGAGATTCGAGGGAAACAAAGAAAGAGATATTCGAGGGAGACAAAGAAAGAGAGATTAAGGGAGACAAAGGGAGAGAGATTCGAGGGAAACAAAGAAAGAGTGATTCGAGGGGGACAAAGGGAGATAGGTTCGAGGGAAACAAAGGGAGAGAGATTAGAGGGAGACAAAGGGAGGGATATTCGAGGGAGACAAAGGGAGAGAGATTCGAGGGAAACAAAGAAAGAGAGAATCGAGGGAGACAAAGAAAGAGAGATTAAGGGAGACAAAGGGAGAGATACGAGGGAAACAAAGAAAGAGTGATTCGAGGGGGACAAAGGGAGAGAGGTTCGTGGGAGACAAAGGGAGAGAGATTCGAGGGAGACAAAGGGAGATAGATTCGAGGGAAACAAAGAAAGAGAGATTCGAGGGAGACAAAGGGAGAGAGATTCGAGGGAGACAAAGGGAGAGATATTCGAGGGAGACAAAGGGAGAGAGATTCGAGGGAGACAAAGGGAGAGAGATTCGAGGGAAACAAAGAAAGAGTGATTCGAGGGAGACAAAGGGAGATAGGTTCGAGGGAGACAAAGGGAGAGAGATTAGAGGGAGACAAAGGGAGGGATATTCGAGGGAGACAAAGGGAGAGAGATTCGAGGGAAACAAAGAAAGAGAGATTCGAGGGAGACAAAGAAAGAGAGATTAAGGGAGACAAAGGGAGAGAGATTCGAGGGAAACAAAGAAAGAGTGATTCGAGGGAGACAAAGGGAGATAGGTTCGAGGGAAACAAAGAAAGAGAGATTCGAGGGAGAAAAAGAAAGAGAGATTAAGGGAGACAAAGGGAGAGAGATTCGAGGGAAACAAGGAAAGAGTGATTCGAGGGAGACAGAGGGAGAGAGATTCGAGGGAGACAAAGGGAGAGAGATTCGAGGGAAACAAAGAAAGAGAGATTCGAGGGAGACAAAGAAAGAGAGATTAAGGGAGACAAAGGGAGAGAGATTCGAGGGAAACAAAGAAAGAGTGATTCGAGGGAGACAGAGGGAGAGAGATTCGAGGGAGACAAAGGGAGAGAGATTCGAGGGAAACAAAGAAAGAGAGATTCGAGGGAGACAAAGAAAGAGAGATTAAGGGAGACAAAGGGAGAGAGATTCGAGGGAAACAAAGAAAGAGAGATTCGAGTTAGACAAAGGGAGAGAGATTCGAAGGAGACAAAGGGAGAGAGATTCGAGGGAGACAAAGTGAGAGAGATTCGAGGGAGACAAAGGGAGAGAGATTCGAGCGAAACAAAGAAAGAGAGATTCGAGGGAGACAAAGAAAGAGAGATTAAGGGAGACAAAGGGAGAGAGATTAAGGGAGACAAAGAAAGAGTGATTCGAGGGAGAGAAAGGGAGATAGGTTCGAGGGAGACAAAAGGAAAGAGAATCGAGGGAGACAAAGGGAGAGAGATTCAAGGGAGACAAAGAAAGAGAGATTAAGGGAGACAAAGGGAGAGAGATTCGAGGGAAACAAAGAAAGAGAGATTCGAGGGAGACAAAGGGAGAGAGATTCGAGGGAGACAAAGGGAGAGAGATTCGAGGGAGACAAAGGGAGAGAGATTCGAGGGAGTCAAAGGGAGAGAGATTCGAGGGAAACAAAGAAAGAGAGATTCGAGGGAGACAAAGAAAGAGATATTAAGGGAGACAAAGGGAGAGAGATTCGAGGGAAACAAAGAAAGGGTGATTCGAGGGAGACAAAGGGAGAGAGATTCGAGGGAGACAAAGGGAGAGAGATTCGCGGGAAACAAAGAAAGAGAGATTCGAGGGAGACAAAGGGAGATAGTTTCGAGGGAGACAAAGGGAGAGAGATTCGAGGGAGACAAAGGGAGGGATATTCGAGGGAGACAAAGGGAGAGAGATTCGAGGGAAACCAAGAAAGAGAGATTCGACGGAGACAAAGAAAGAGAGATTAAGGGAGACAAAGGGAGAGAGATTCGAGGGAGACAAAGGGAGAGAGATTCGAGGGAAACAAAAAAAAGAGAGATTCGAGGGAGACAAAGGGAGAGAGATTCGAGGGAGACAAAGGGAGAGAGATTCGAGGGAGACAAAGGGAGAGAGATTCGAGGGAAACAAAGAAAGAGAGATTCGAGGGAGACAAAGAAAGAGAGATTAAGGGAGACAAAGGGAGAGAGATTCGAGGGAAACAAAGAAAGAGTGATTCGAGGGAGACAAAGGGAGAGAGATTCGAGGGAGACAAAGGGAGAGAGATTCGAGGGAAACAAAGAAAGAGAGATTCGAGGGAGACAAAGGGAGAGAGATTCGAGGGAGACAAAGGGAGAGAGATTCGAGGGACACAAAGGGAGAGCGATTCGAGGGAAACAAAGAAAGAGAGATTCGAGGGAGACAAAGAAAGAGAGATTAAGGGAGACAAAGGGAGAGAGATTCGAGGGAAACAAAGAAAGAGTTATTCGATGGGGACAAAGGGAGAGAGGTTCGAGGGAGACAAAGGGAGAGAGATTCGAGGGAAACAAAGAAAGAGAGATTCGAGGTAGACAAAGGGAGAGAGATTCGAGGGAGACAAAGGGAGAGAGATTCGAGGGAGACAAAGAAAGATAGATTAAGGGAGACAAAGGGATAGAGATTCGAGGGAAACAAAGAAAGAGAGATTCGAGGGAAACAAAGGGAGAGAGATTCGAGGGAAACAAAGAAAGAGTGATTCGAGGGGGACAAAGGGAGAGAGGTTCGAGGGAGACAAAGGGAGAGAGATTCGAGGGAAACAAAGAAAGAGAGATTCGAGGGAGACAAAGAAAGAGAGATTAAGGAAGACAAAGAAAGAGAGATTCGAGGGAAACAAAGAAAGAGAGATTCGAGGGAGACAAAGAGAGAGAGATTCGAGGGAAACATAGAAAGAGAGATTCGAGGAAGACAAAGGGAGAGAGATTCGAGGGAAACAAAGAAAGAGAGATTCGAGGGAGACAAAGAAAGAGAGATTAAGGGAGACAAAGGGAGAGAGATTCGAGGGAAACAAAGAAAGAGTGATTCGATGGGGACAAAGGGAGAGAGGTTCGAGGGAGACAAAGGGAGAGAGATTCGAGGGAAAGAAAGAAAGAGAGATTCGAGGGAGACAAAGGGAGAGAGATTCGAGGGAGACAAAGGGAGAGATATTCGAGGGAGACAAAAGGAGCGAGATTCGAGGGAGACAAAGGGAGAGAGATTCGAGGGAAACAAAGAAAGAGAGATTCGAGGGAGACAAAGAAAGAGAGATTAAGGGAGACAAAGGGAGAGAGATGCGAGGGAAACAAAGAAAGAGTGATTCGAGGGAGACAAAGGGAGAGAGATTCGAGGGAAACAAAGAAAGAGTGATTCGAGGGAGACAAAGGGAGATAGGTTCGAGTGAGACAAAGGGAGAGAGAATAGAGGGAGACAAAGGGAGAGAGATTAGAGGGAGACAAAGGGAGGGATATTCGAGGGAAACAAAGAAAGAGTGATTCGAGGGAGACAAAGGGAGATAGGTTCGAGTGAGACAAAGGGAGAGAGAATAGAGGGAGACAAAGGGAGAGAGATTCGAGGGAGACAAAGGGAGAGAGATTCGAGGGAAACAAAGAAAGAGAGATTCGAGGGAGACAAAGAAAGAGAGATTTGAGGGAAACAAAGAAAGAGAGATTCGAGGGAGAAAAAGAAAGAGAGATTAAGGGAGACAAAGGGAGAGAGATTCGAGGGAAACAAAGAAAGAGTGATTCGAGGGAGACAGAGGGAGAGAGATTCGAGGGAGACAAAGGGAGAGAGATTCGAGGGAAACAAAGAAAGAGAGATTCGAGGGAGACTAAGAAAGAGAGATTAAGGGAGACAAAGGGAGAGAGATTCGAGGGAAACAAAGAAAGAGTGATTCGAGGGAGACAGAGGGAGAGAGATTCGAGGGAGACAAAGGGAGAGAGATTCGAGGGAAATAAAGAAAGAGAGATTCGAGGGAGACAAAGAAAGAGAGATTAAGGGAGACAAAGGGAGAGAGATTCGAGGGAAACAAAGAAAGAGTGATTCGAGGGAGACAAAGGGAGATAGGTTCGAGGGAGACAAAGGGAGAGAGAATCGAGGGAGACAAAGGGAGAGATATTCGAGGGAGACAAAGAAAGAGATATTAAGGGAGACAAAGGGAGAGAGATTCGAGGGAAACAAAGAAAGAGAGATTCGAGGGAGACAAAGGGAGAGAGATTCGAGGGAGACAAAGGGAGAGAGATTCGTGGGAGACAAAGGGAGAGAGATTCGAGGGAAACAAAGAAAGAGAGAATCGAGGGAGACAAAGAAAGAGAGATTAAGGGAGACAAAGGGAGAGATACGAGGGAAACAAGGAAAGAGTGATTCGAGGGCGACAAAGGGAGAGAGGTTCGAGGGAGACAAAGGGAGAGAGATTCGAGGGAGACAAAGGGAGATAGATTCGAGGGAGACAAAGAAAGAAAGATTCGAGGGAGACAAAGGGAGAGAGGTTCGAGGGAGACAAAGGGAGAGAGATTCGAGGGAGACAAAGGGAGATAGATTCGAGGGAGACAAAGAAAGAGAGATTCGAGGGAGACAAAGGGAGAGAGATTCGAGGGAGACAAAGGGAGAGATATTCGAGGAAGACAAAGGGAGAGAGATTCGAGGGAGACAAAGGGAGAGAGATTCGAAGGAAACAAAGAAAGAGTGATTCGAGGGAGACAAAGGGAGATAGGTTCGAGGGAGACAAAGGGAGAGAGATTCGAGGGAAACAAAGAAAGAGATATTCGAGGGAGACAAAGAAAGAGAGATTAAGGGAGACAAAGGGAGAGAGATTCGAGGGAAACAAAGAAAGAGTGATTCGAGGGGGACAAAGGGAGATAGGTTCGAGGGAAACAAAGGGAGAGAGATTAGAGGGAGACAAAGGGAGGGATATTCGAGGGAGACAAAGGGAGAGAGATTCGAGGGAAACAAAGAAAGAGAGAATCGAGGGAGACAAAGAAAGAGAGATTAAGGGAGACAAAGGGAGAGATACGAGGGAAACAAAGAAAGAGTGATTCGAGGGGGACAAAGGGAGAGAGGTTCGTGGGAGACAAAGGGAGAGAGATTCGAGGGAGACAAAGGGAGATAGATTCGAGGGAAACAAAGAAAGAGAGATTCGAGGGGGACAAAGGGAGATAGGTTCGAGTGAGACAAAGGGAGAGAGAATAGAGGGAGACAAAGGGAGAGAGATTCGAGGGAGACAAAGGGAGAGAGATTCGAGGGAAACAAAGAAAGAGAGATTCGAGGGAGACAAAGAAAGAGAGATTTGAGGGAAACAAAGAAAGAGAGATTCGAGGGAGAAAAAGAAAGAGAGATTAAGGGAGACAAAGGGAGAGAGATTCGAGGGAAACAAAGAAAGAGTGATTCGAGGGAGACAGAGGGAGAGAGATTCGAGGGAGACAAAGGGAGAGAGATTCGAGGGAAACAAAGAAAGAGAGATTCGAGGGAGACTAAGAAAGAGAGATTAAGGGAGACAAAGGGAGAGAGATTCGAGGGAAACAAAGAAAGAGTGATTCGAGGGAGACAGAGGGAGAGAGATTCGAGGGAGACAAAGGGAGAGAGATTCGAGGGAAATAAAGAAAGAGAGATTCGAGGGAGACAAAGAAAGAGAGATTAAGGGAGACAAAGGGAGAGAGATTCGAGGGAAACAAAGAAAGAGTGATTCGAGGGAGACAAAGGGAGATAGGTTCGAGGGAGACAAAGGGAGAGAGAATCGAGGGAGACAAAGGGAGAGATATTCGAGGGAGACAAAGAAAGAGATATTAAGGGAGACAAAGGGAGAGAGATTCGAGGGAAACAAAGAAAGAGAGATTCGAGGGAGACAAAGGGAGAGAGATTCGAGGGAGACAAAGGGAGAGAGATTCGTGGGAGACAAAGGGAGAGAGATTCGAGGGAAACAAAGAAAGAGAGAATCGAGGGAGACAAAGAAAGAGAGATTAAGGGAGACAAAGGGAGAGATACGAGGGAAACAAGGAAAGAGTGATTCGAGGGGGACAAAGGGAGAGAGGTTCGAGGGAGACAAAGGGAGAGAGATTCGAGGGAGACAAAGGGAGATAGATTCGAGGGAGACAAAGAAAGAAAGATTCGAGGGAGACAAAGGGAGAGAGGTTCGAGGGAGACAAAGGGAGAGAGATTCGAGGGAGACAAAGGGAGATAGATTCGAGGGAGACAAAGAAAGAGAGATTCGAGGGAGACAAAGGGAGAGAGATTCGAGGGAGACAAAGGGAGAGATATTCGAGGAAGACAAAGGGAGAGAGATTCGAGGGAGACAAAGGGAGAGAGATTCGAAGGAAACAAAGAAAGAGTGATTCGAGGGAGACAAAGGGAGATAGGTTCGAGGGAGACAAAGGGAGAGAGATTCGAGGGAAACAAAGAAAGAGATATTCGAGGGAGACAAAGAAAGAGAGATTAAGGGAGACAAAGGGAGAGAGATTCGAGGGAAACAAAGAAAGAGTGATTCGAGGGGGACAAAGGGAGATAGGTTCGAGGGAAACAAAGGGAGAGAGATTAGAGGGAGACAAAGGGAGGGATATTCGAGGGAGACAAAGGGAGAGAGATTCGAGGGAAACAAAGAAAGAGAGAATCGAGGGAGACAAAGAAAGAGAGATTAAGGGAGACAAAGGGAGAGATACGAGGGAAACAAAGAAAGAGTGATTCGAGGGGGACAAAGGGAGAGAGGTTCGTGGGAGACAAAGGGAGAGAGATTCGAGGGAGACAAAGGGAGATAGATTCGAGGGAAACAAAGAAAGAGAGATTCGAGGGAGACAAAGGGAGAGAGATTCGAGGGAGACAAAGGGAGAGATATTCGAGGGAGACAAAGGGAGAGAGATTCGAGGGAGACAAAGGGAGAGAGATTCGAGGGAAACAAAGAAAGAGTGATTCGAGGGAGACAAAGGGAGATAGGTTCGAGGGAGACAAAGGGAGAGAGATTAGAGGGAGACAAAGGGAGGGATATTCGAGGGAGACAAAGGGAGAGAGATTCGAGGGAAACAAAGAAAGAGAGATTCGAGGGAGACAAAGAAAGAGAGATTAAGGGAGACAAAGGGAGAGAGATTCGAGGGAAACAAAGAAAGAGTGATTCGAGGGAGACAAAGGGAGATAGGTTCGAGGGAAACAAAGAAAGAGAGATTCGAGGGAGAAAAAGAAAGAGAGATTAAGGGAGACAAAGGGAGAGAGATTCGAGGGAAACAAAGAAAGAGTGATTCGAGGGAGACAGAGGGAGAGAGATTCGAGGGAGACAAAGGGAGAGAGATTCGAGGGAAACAAAGAAAGAGAAATTCGAGGGAGACAAAGAAAGAGAGATTAAGGGAGACAAAGGGAGAGAGATTCGAGGGAAACAAAGAAAGAGTGATTCGAGGGGACAAAGGGAGATAGGTTCGAGGGAAACAAAGGGAGAGAGATTAGAGGGAGACAAAGGGAGGGATATTCGAGGGAGACAAAGGGAGAGAGATTCGAGGGAAACAAAGAAAGAGAGAATCGAGGGAGACAAAGAAAGAGAGATTAAGGGAGACAAAGGGAGAGATACGAGGGAAACAAAGAAAGAGTGATTCGAGGGGGACAAAGGGAGAGAGGTTCGAGGGAGACAAAGGGAGAGAGATTCGAGGGAGACAAAGGGAGATAGATTCGAGGGAAACAAAGAAAGAGAGATTCGAGGGAGACAAAGGGAGAGAGATTCGAGGGAGACAAAGGGAGAGATATTCGAGGGAGACAAAGGGAGAGAGATTCGAGGGAGACAAAGGGAGAGAGATTCGAGGGAAACAAAGAAAGAGTGATTCGAGGGAGACAAAGGGAGATAGGTTCGAGGGAGACAAAGGGAGAGAGATTAGAGGGAGACAAAGGGAGGGATATTCGAGGGAGACAAAGGGAGAGAGATTCGAGGGAAACAAAGAAAGAGAGAACGAGGGAGACAAAGACAGAGAGAGATTAAGGGAGACAAAGGGAGAGAGATTCGAGGGAAACAAAGAAAGAGTGATTCGAGGGAGACAAAGGGAGATAGGTTCGAGGGAAACAAAGAAAGAGAGATTCGAGGGAGACAAAGGGAGAGAGATTCGAGGGAGACAAAGGGAGAGAGATTCGAGGGAAACAAAGAAAGAGATATTCGAGGGAATCAAAGAAAGAGAGATTAAGGGAGACAAAGGGAGAGAGATTCGAGGGAAACAAAGAAAGAGTGATTCGAGGGAGACAAAGGGAGAGAGATTCGAGGGAGACAAAGGGAGAGAGATTCGAGGGAGACAAAGGGAGAGAGATTCGAGGGAAACAAAGAAAGAGAGATTCGAGGGAGACAAAGGGAGAGAGATTCGAAGGAGACAAAGGGAGAGAGATTCGAGGGAGACAAAGTGAGAGAGATTCGAGGGAGACAAAGGGAGAGAGATTCGAGCGAAACAAAGAAAGAGAGATTCGAGGGAGACAAAGAAAGAGAGATTAAGGGAGACAAAGGGAGAGAGATTAAGGGAGACAAAGAAAGAGTGATTCGAGGGAGAGAAAGGGAGATAGGTTCGAGGGAGACAAAAGGAAAGAGAATCGAGGGAGACAAAGGGAGAGAGATTCAAGGGAGACAAAGAAAGAGAGATTAAGGGAGACAAAGGGAGAGAGATTCGAGGGAAACAAAGAAAGAGAGATTCGAGGGAGACAAAGGGAGAGAGATTCGAGGGAGACAAAGGGAGAGAGATTCGAGGGAGACAAAGGGAGAGAGATTCGAGGGAGTCAAAGGGAGAGAGATTCGAGGGAAACAAAGAAAGAGAGATTCGAGGGAGACAAAGGGAGAGAGATTCGAGGGAGACAAAGGGAGAGATATTCGAGGGAGACAAAGGGAGAGAGATTCGAGGGAGACAAAGGGAGAGAGATTCGAGGGAAACAAAGAAAGAGAGATTCGAGGGAGACAAAGAAAGAGATATTAAGGGAGACAAAGGGAGAGAGATTCGAGGGAAACAAAGAAAGGGTGATTCGAGGGAGACAAAGGGAGAGAGATTCGAGGGAGACAAAGGGAGAGAGATTCGCGGGAAACAAAGAAAGAGAGATTCGAGGGAGACAAAGGGAGATAGTTTCGAGGGAGACAAAGGGAGAGAGATTCGAGGGAGACAAAGGGAGGGATATTCGAGGGAGACAAAGGGAGAGAGATTCGAGGGAAACCAAGAAAGAGAGATTCGACGGAGACAAAGAAAGAGAGATTAAGGGAGACAAAGGGAGAGAGATTCGAGGGAGACAAAGGGAGAGAGATTCGAGGGAAACAAAAAAAAGAGAGATTCGAGGGAGACAAAGGGAGAGAGATTCGAGGGAGACAAAGGGAGAGAGATTCGAGGGAGACAAAGGGAGAGAGATTCGAGGGAAACAAAGAAAGAGAGATTCGAGGGAGACAAAGAAAGAGAGATTAAGGGAGACAAAGGGAGAGAGATTCGAGGGAAACAAAGAAAGAGTGATTCGAGGGAGACAAAGGGAGAGAGATTCGAGGGAGACAAAGGGAGAGAGATTCGAGGGAAACAAAGAAAGAGAGATTCGAGGGAGACAAAGGGAGAGAGATTCGAGGGAGACAAAGGGAGAGAGATTCGAGGGACACAAAGGGAGAGAGATTCGAGGGAAACAAAGAAAGAGAGATTCGAGGGAGACAAAGAAAGAGAGATTAAGGGAGACAAAGGGAGAGAGATTCGAGGGAAACAAAGAAAGAGTGATTCGATGGGGACAAAGGGAGAGAGGTTCGAGGGAGACAAAGGGAGAGAGATTCGAGGGAAACAAAGAAAGAGAGATTCGAGGTAGACAAAGGGAGAGAGATTCGAGGGAGACAAAGGGAGAGAGATTCGAGGGAGACAAAGAAAGATAGATTAAGGGAGACAAAGGGATAGAGATTCGAGGGAAACAAAGAAAGAGAGATTCGAGGGAAACAAAGGGAGAGAGATTCGAGGGAAACAAAGAAAGAGTGATTCGAGGGGGACAAAGGGAGAGAGGTTCGAGGGAGACAAAGGGAGAGAGATTCGAGGGAAACAAAGAAAGAGAGATTCGAGGGAGACAAAGAAAGAGAGATTAAGGAAGACAAAGAAAGAGAGATTCGAGGGAAACAAAGAAAGAGAGATTCGAGGGAGACAAAGAGAGAGAGATTCGAGGGAAACATAGAAAGAGAGATTCGAGGAAGACAAAGGGAGAGAGATTCGAGGGAAACAAAGAAAGAGAGATTCGAGGGAGACAAAGAAAGAGAGATTAAGGGAGACAAAGGGAGAGAGATTCGAGGGAAACAAAGAAAGAGTGATTCGATGGGGACAAAGGGAGAGAGGTTCGAGGGAGACAAAGGGAGAGAGATTCGAGGGAAACAAAGAAAGAGAGATTCGAGGGAGACAAAGGGAGAGAGATTCGAGGGAGACAAAGGGAGAGATATTCGAGGGAGATAAAGGGAGCGAGATTCGAGGGAGACAAAGGGAGAGAGATTCGAGGGAAACAAAGAAAGAGAGATTCGAGGGAGACAAAGAAAGAGAGATTAAGGGAGACAAAGGGAGAGAGATGCGAGGGAAACAAAGAAAGAGTGATTCGAGGGAGACAAAGGGAGAGAGATTCGAGGGAAACAAAGAAAGAGTGATTCGAGGGAGACAAAGGGAGATAGGTTCGAGTGAGACAAAGGGAGAGAGAATAGAGGGAGACAAAGGGAGAGAGATTAGAGGGAGACAAAGGGAGGGATATTCGAGGGAGACAAAGGGAGAGAGATTCGAGGGAAACAAAGAAAGAGAGATTCGAGGGAGAGAAAGGGAGATAGGTTCGAGGGAGACAAAAGGAAAGAGAATCGAGGGAGACAAAGGGAGAGAGATTCAAGGGAGACAAAGAAAGAGAGATTAAGGGAGACAAAGGGAGAGAAATTCGAGGGAAACAAAGAAAGAGAGATTCGAGGGAGACAAAGGGAGAGAGATTCGAGGGAGACAAAGGGAGAGAGATTCGAGGGAGACAAAGGGAGAGAGATTCGAGGGAGTCAAAGGGAGAGAGATTCGAGGGAAACAAAGAAAGAGAGATTCGAGGGAGACAAAGGGAGAGAGATTCGAGGGAGACAAAGGGAGAGATATTCGAGGGAGACAAAGGGAGAGAGATTCGAGGGAGACAAAGGGAGAGAGATTCGAGGGAAACAAAGAAAGAGAGATTCGAGGGAGACAAAGAAAGAGATATTAAGGGAGACAAAGGGATAGAGATTCGAGGGAAACAAAGAAAGGGTGATTCGAGGGAGACAAACGGAGAGAGATTCGAGGGAGACAAAGGGAGAGAGATTCGAGGGAAACAAAGAAAGAGAGATTCGAGGGAGACAAAGGGAGATAGGTTCGAGGGAGACAAAGGGAGAGAGATTCGAGGGAGACAAAGGGAGAGAGATTCGAGGGAAACGAAGAAAGAGAGATTCGAGGGAGACAAAGGGAGAGAGATTCGAGGGAGACAAAGGGAGAGAGATTCGAGGGACACAAAGGGAGAGAGATTCGAGGGAAACAAAGAAAGAGAGATTCGAGGGAGACAAAGAAAGAGAGATTAAGGGAGACAAAGGGAGAGAGATTCGAGGGAAACAAAGAAAGAGTGATTCGATGGGGACAAAGGGAGAGAGGTTCGAGGGAGACAAAGGGAGAGAGATTCGAGGGAAACAAAGAAAGAGAGATTCGAGGTAGACAAAGGGAGAGAGATTCGAGGGAGACAAAGGGAGAGAGATTCGAGGGAGACAAAGAAAGATAGATTAAGGGAGACAAAGGGATAGAGATTCGAGGGAAACAAAAAAGAGAGATTCGAGGGAAACAAAGGGAGAGAGATTCGAGGGAAACAAAGAAAGAGTGATTCGAGGGGGACAAAGGGAGAGAGGTTCGAGGGAGACAAAGGGAGAGAGATTCGAGGGAAACAAAGAAAGAGAGATTCGAGGGAGACAAAGAAAGAGAGATTAAGGAAGACAAAGAAAGAGAGATTCGAGGGAAACAAAGAAAGAGAGATTCGAGGGAGACAAAGAGAGAGAGATTCGAGGGAGACAAAGAAAGAGAGATTAAGGGAGACAAAGGGAGAGAGATTCGAGGGAAACAAAGAAAGAGTGATTCGATGGGGACAAAGGGAGAGAGGTTCGAGGGAGACAAAGGGAGAGAGATTCGAGGGAAACAAAGAAAGAGAGATTCGAGGGAGACAAAGGGAGAGAGATTCGAGGGAGACAAAGGGAGAGATATTCGAGGGAGACAAAGGGAGCGAGATTCGAGGGAGACAAAGGGAGAGAGATTCGAGGGAAACAAAGAAAGAGAGATTCGAGGGAGACAAAGAAAGAGAGATTAAGGGAGACAAAGGGAGAGAGATGCGAGGGAAACAAAGAAAGAGTGATTCGAGGGAGACAAAGGGAGAGAGATTCGAGGGAAACAAAGAAAGAGTGATTCGAGGGAGACAAAGGGAGATAGGTTCGAGTGAGACAAAGGGAGAGAGAATAGAGGGAGACAAAGGGAGAGAGATTAGAGGGAGACAAAGGGAGGGATATTCGAGGGAGACAAAGGGAGAGAGATTCGAGGGAAACAAAGAAAGAGAGATTCGAGGGAGAGAAAGGGAGATAGGTTCGAGGGAGACAAAAGGAAAGAGAATCGAGGGAGACAAAGGGAGAGAGATTCAAGGGAGACAAAGAAAGAGAGATTAAGGGAGACAAAGGGAGAGAAATTCGAGGGAAACAAAGAAAGAGAGATTCGAGGGAGACAAAGGGAGAGAGATTCGAGGGAGACAAAGGGAGAGAGATTCGAGGGAGTCAAAGGGAGAGAGATTCGAGGGAAACAAAGAAAGAGAGATTCGAGGGAGACAAAGGGAGAGAGATTCGAGGGAGACAAAGGGAGAGATATTCGAGGGAGACAAAGGGAGAGAGATTCGAGGGAGACAAAGGGAGAGAGATTCGAGGGAAACAAAGAAAGAGAGATTCGAGGGAGACAAAGAAAGAGATATTAAGGGAGACAAAGGGATAGAGATTCGAGGGAAACAAAGAAAGGGTGATTCGAGGGAGACAAACGGAGAGAGATTCGAGGGAGACAAAGGGAGAGAGATTCGAGGGAAACAAAGAAAGAGAGATTCGAGGGAGACCAAATGAGATAGGTTCGAGGGAGACAAAGGGAGAGAGATTCGAGGGAGACAAAGGGAGGGATATTCGAGGGAGACAAAGGGAGAGAGATTCGAGGGAAACAAAGAAAGAGAGATTCGAGGGAGACAAAGAAAGAGAGATTAAGGGAGACAAAGGGAGAGAGATTCGAGGGAGACAAAGGGAGAGAGATTCGAGGGAAACAAAAAAAGAGAGATTCGAGGGAGACAAAGGGAGAGAGATTCGAGGGAGACAAAGGGAGAGAGATTCGAGGGAGACAAAGGGAGAGAGATTCGAGGGAAACAAAGAAAGAGAGATTCGAGGGAGACAAAGAAAGAGAGATTAAGGGAGACAAAGGGAGAGAGATTCGAGGGAAACAAAGAAAGAGTGATTCGAGGGAGACAAAGGGAGAGAGATTCGAGGGAGACAAAGGGAGAGAGATTCGAGGGAAACAAAGAAAGAGAGATTCGAGGGAGACAAAGGGAGAGAGATTCGAGGGAGACAAAGGGAGAGAGATTCGAGGGACACAAAGGGAGAGAGATTCGAGGGAGACAAAGGGAGAGAGATTCGAGGGAGACAAAGGGAGAGAGATTCGAGGGAGACAAAGGGAGAGATATTCGAGGGAGACAAAGGGAGTGAGATTCGAGGGAGACAAAGGGAGAGAGATTCGAGGGAAACAAAGAAAGAGAGATTCGAGGGAGACAAAGAAAGAGAGATTAAGGGAGACAAAGGGAGAGAGATTCGAGGGAAACAAAGAAAGAGTGATTCGAGGGAGACAAAGGGAGATAGGTTCGAGGTAGACAAAGGGAGAGAGATTAGAGGGAGACAAAGGGAGAGAGATTAGAGGGAGACAAAGGGAGGGATATTCGAGGGAGACAAAGGGAGAGAGATTCGAGGGAAACAAAGAAAGAGAGATTCGAGGGAGACAAAGAAAGAGAGATTAAGGGAGACCAAGGGAGAGAGATTCGAGGGAAACAAAGAAAGAGTGATTCGAAAGGGACAAAGGGAGAGAGGTTCGAGGGAGACAAAGGGAGAGAGATTCGAGGGAGACAAAGGGAGAGAGATTCGAGGGAGACAAAGAAAGAGATATTAAGGGAGACAAAGGGAGAGAGATTCGAGGGAAACAAAGGGAGAGAGATTCGAGGGAGACAAAGGGATAGAGATTCGAGGGAGACAAAGGGAGAGAGATTCGAGGGAAACAAAGAAAGAGAGATTCGAGGGGGACAAAGAAAGAGAGATTAAGGGTGACAAAGGGAGAGAGATTCGAGGGAAACAAACAAAGAGTGATTCGAGGGGGACAAAGGGAGAGAGGTTCGAGGGAGACAAAGGGAGAGAGATTCGAGGGAGACAAAGGGAGAGAGATTCGAGGGAAACAAAGAAGAGAGATTCGAGGGAGACAAAGGGAGAGAGATTCGAGGGAGACAAAGGGAGAGATATTCGAGGGAGACAAAGGGAGAGAGATTCGAGGGAGACAAAGGGAGAGAGATTTGAGGGAAACAAAGAAAGAGAGATTCGAGGGACAAAAAGAAAGAGAGATTAAGGGTGACAAAGGGAGAGAGATTCGAGGGAAACAAACAAAGAGTGATTCGAGGGGGACAAAGGGAGAGAGGTTCGAGGGAGACAAAGGGAGAGAGATTCGAGGGAGACAAAGGGAGAGAGATTCGAGGGAGACAAAGGGAGAGATATTCGAGGGAGACAAAGGGAGAGAGATTCGAGGGAGACAAAGGGAGAGAGATTCGAGGGAAACAAAGAAAGAGTGATTCGAGGGAGACAAAGGGAGAGAGATTCGAGGGAGACAAAGGGAGAGAGATTCGAGGGAAACAAAGGGAGAGTGATTCGAGGGGGACAAAGGGAGAGAGGTTCGAGGGAGACAAAGGGAGAGAGATTCGAGGGAGACAAATGGAGATAGATTCGAGGGAAACAAAGAAAGAGAGATTCGAGGGAGACAAAGGGAGAGAGATTCGAGGGAGACAAAGGGAGAGATATTCGAGGGAGACAAAGGGAGAGAGATTCGAGGGAGACAAAGGGAGAGAGATTCGAGGGAAACAAAGAAAGAGAGATTCGAGGGAGACAAAGAAAGAGAGATTAAGGGAGACAAAGGGAGAGAGATTCGAGGGAAACAAAGGGAGAGTGATTCGAGGGGGACAAAGGGAGAGAGGTTCGAGGGAGACAAAGGGAGAGAGATTCGAGGGAGACAAATGGAGATAGATTCGAGGGAAACAAAGAAAGAGAGATTCGAGGGAGACAAAGGGAGAGAGATTCGAGGGAGACAAAGGGAGAGATATTCGAGGGAGACAAAGGGAGAGAGATTCGAGGGAGACAGAGGGAGAGAGATTCGAGGGAAACAAAGAAAGAGAGATTCGAGGGAGACAAAGAAAGAGAGATTAAGGGAGACAAAGGGAGAGAGATTCGAGGGAAACAAAGAAAGAGTGATTCGAGGGAGACAAAGGGAGAGAGATTAAGGGAGACCAAGGGAGAGAGATTCGAGGGAAACAAAGAAAGAGTGATTCGAAAGGGACAAAGGGAGAGAGGTTCGAGGGAGACAAAGGGAGAGAGATTCGAGGGAGACAAAGGGAGAGAGATTCGAGGGAGACAAAGAAAGAGATATTAAGGGAGACAAAGGGAGAGAGATTCGAGGGAAACAAAGGGAGAGAGATTCGAGGGAGACAAAGGGATAGAGATTCGAGGGAGACAAAGGGAGAGAGATTCGAGGGAAACAAAGAAAGAGAGATTCGAGGGGGACAAAGAAAGAGAGATTAAGGGTGACAAAGGGAGAGAGATTCGAGGGAAACAAACAAAGAGTGTTCGAGGGGGACAAAGGGAGAGAGGTTCGAGGGAGACAAAGGGAGAGAGATTCGAGGGAGACAAAGGGAGAGAGATTCGAGGGAAACAAAGAAGAGAGATTCGAGGGAGACAAAGGGAGAGAGATTCGAGGGAGACAAAGGGAGAGATATTCGAGGGAGACAAAGGGAGAGAGATTCGAGGGAGACAAAGGGAGAGAGATTTGAGGGAAACAAAGAAAGAGAGATTCGAGGGACAAAAAGAAAGAGAGATTAAGGGTGACAAAGGGAGAGAGATTTGAGGGAAACAAACAAAGAGTGATTCGAGGGGGACAAAGGGAGAGAGGTTCGAGGGAGACAAAGGGAGAGAGATTCGAGGGAGACAAAGGGAGAGAGATTCGAGGGAAACAAAGAAGAGAGATTCGAGGGAGACAAAGGGAGAGAGATTCGAGGGAGACAAAGGGAGAGATATTCGAGGGAGACAAAGGGAGAGAGATTCGAGGGAGACAAAGGGAGAGAGATTCGAGGGAAACAAAGAAAGAGTGATTCGAGGGAGACAAAGGGAGAGAGATTCGAGGGAGACAAAGGGAGAGAGATTCGAGGGAAACAAAGAAAGAGAGATTCGAGGGAGACAAAGAAAGAGAGATTAAGGGAGACAAAGGGAGAGAGATTCGAGGGAAACAAAGAAAGAGTGATTCGAGGGAGACAAAGGGAGATAGGTTCGAGGGAGACAAAGGGAGAGAGAATCGAGGGAGACAAAGGGAGAGAGATTCGAGGGAGACAAAGAAAGAGAGATTAAGGGAGACAAAGGGAGAGAGATTAAGGGAGACAAAGGGAGAGAGATTCGAGGGAAACAAAGAAAGAGTGATTCGAAGGGGACAAAGGGAGAGAGAAACGAGGGAGACAAAGGGAGAGAGATTCGAGGGAGA
This sequence comes from Leiobunum rupestre, assembly GCF_980474605.1. Classification (NCBI taxonomy): domain Eukaryota; kingdom Metazoa; phylum Arthropoda; class Arachnida; order Opiliones; family Sclerosomatidae; genus Leiobunum; species Leiobunum rupestre. Next base: position 31,807,104 of record NC_143392.1, read on the forward strand.
CAAATGGAGATAGATTCGAGGGAAACAAAGAAAGAGAGATTCGAGGGAGACAAAGGGAGAGAGATTCGAGGGAGACAAAGGGAGAGATATTCGAGGGAGACAAAGGGAGAGAGATTCGAGGGAGACAAAGGGAGAGAGATTCGAGGGAAACAAAAAAGAGAGATTCGAGGGAGACAAAGAAAGAGAGATTAAGGGAGACAAAGGGAGAGAGATTCGAGGGAAACAAAGAAAGAGTGATTCGAGGGAGACAAAGGGAGAGAGATTCGAGGGAGACAAAGGGAGAGAGATTCGAGGGAAACAAAGAAAGAGTGATTCGAGGGAGACAAAGGGAGATAGGTTCGAGGGAGACAAAGGGAGAGAGATTCGTGGGAAACAAAGAAAGAGAGATTCGAGGGAGACAAAGGGAGAGAGATTCGAGGGAGACAAAGGGAGAGATATTCGAGGGAGACAAAGGGAGAGAGATTCGAGGGAGACAAAGGGAGAGAGATTCGAGGGAAACAAAGAAAGAGAGATTCGAGGGAGACAAAGAAAGAGAGATTAAGGGAGACAAAGGGAGAGAGATTCGAGGGAAACAAAGAAAGAGTGATTCGAGGGAGACAAAGGGAGAGAGATTCGAGGGAGACAAAAGGAGAGAGATTCGAGGGAAACAAAGAAAGAGAGATTCGAGGGAGACAAAGAAAGAGAGATTAAGGGAGACAAAGGGAGAGAGATTCGAGGGAAACAAAGAAAGAGTAATTCGAGGGAGACAAAGGGAGAGTGATTCGAGGGAGACAAAGGGAGAGAGATTCGTGGGAGACAAAGGGAGAGTGATTCGAGAAGGACAAAGGGAGAGAGGTTCGAGGGAGACAAAGGGAGAGAGATTCGAGGGAGACAAATGGAGATAAATTCGAGGGAAACAAAGAAAGAGAGATTCGAGGGAGACAAAGAAAGAGAGATTAAGGGAGACAAAGGGAGAGAGATTCGAGGGAAACAAAGAAAGAGTGATTCGAGGGAGACAAAGGGAGAGAGATTCGAGGGAGACAAAAGGAGAGAGATTCGAGGGAAACAAAGAAAGAGAGATTCGAGGGAGACAAAGAAAGAGAGATTAAGGGAGACAAAGGGAGAGAGATTCGAGGGAAACAAAGAAAGAGTGATTCGAGGGAGACAAAGGGAGAGTGATTCGAGGGAGACAAAGGGAGAGAGATTCGTGGGAGACAAAGGGAGAGTGATTCGAGGGGGACAAAGGGAGAGAGGTTCGAGGGAGACAAAGGGAGAGAGATTCGAGGGAGACAAATGGAGATAGATTCGAGGGAAACAAAGAAAGAGAGATTCGAGGGAGACAAAGGGAGAGAGATTCGAGGGAGACAAAGGGAGATATATTCGAGGGAGACAAAGGGAGAGAGATTCGAGGGAGACAAAGGGAGAGAGATTCGAGGGAAACAAAGAAAGAGAGATTCGAGGGAGACAAAGAAAGAGAGATTAAGGGAGACAAAGGGAGAGAGATTCGAGGGAAACAAAGAAAGAGTGATTCGAGGGAGACAAAGGGAGAGAGATTCGAGGGAGACAAAGGGAGAGAGATTCGAGGGAAACAAAGAAAGAGTGATTCGAGGGAGACAAAGGGAGGGATATTCGAGGGAGACAAAGGGAGAGAGATTCGAGGGAAACAAAGAAAGAGAGATTTGAGGGAGACAAAGAAAGAGAGATTAAGGGAGACAAAGGGAGAGAGATTCGAGGGAAACAAAGAAAGAGTGATTCGAGGGGGACAAAGGGAGAGAGGTTCGAGGGAGACAAAGGTAGAGAGATTCGAGGGAAACAAAGAAGATAGATTCGAGGGAGACAAATGAGAGAGATTCGAGGGAGACAAAGGGAGAGAGATTCGAGGGAAACAAAGTAAGAGTGATTCGAGGAGGACAAAGGGAGAGAGGTTCGAGGGAGACAAAGGGAGAGAGATTCGAGGGAAACAAAGAAAGAGTGATTCGAGGGAGACAAAGGGAGATAGGTTCGAGGGAGACAAAGGGAGAGAGATTAGAGGGAGACAAAGGGAGGGATATTCGAGGGAGACAAAGGGAGAGAGATTCGAGGGAAACAAAGAAAGAGAGATTCGAGGGAGACAAAGAAAGAGAGATTAAGGGAGACAAAGGGAGAGAGATTCGAGGGAAACAAAGAAAGAGTGATTCGAGGGGGACAAAGGGAGAGAGGTTCGAGGGAGACAAAGGGAGAGAGATTCGAGGGAAACAAAGAAGATAGATTCGAGGGAGACAAAGGGAGAGAGATTCGAGGGAGACAAAGGGAGAGAGATTCGAGGGAAACAAAGTAAGAGTGATTCGAGGGGGACAAAGGGAGAGAGGTTCGAGGGAGACAAAGGGAGAGAGATTCGAGGGAAACAAAGAAAGAGAGATTCGAGGGAGACAAAGGGAGAGAGATTCGAGGGAGACAAAGGGAGAGATATTCGAGGGAGACAAAGGGAGAGAGATTCGAGGGAGACAAAGGGAGAGAGATTCGAGGGAAACAAAGAAAGAGAGATTCGAGGGAGACAAAGAAAGAGAGATTAAGGGAGACAAAGGGAGAGAGATTCGAGGGAAACAAAGAAAGAGTGATTCAAGGGAGACAAAGGGAGAGAGATTCGAGGGAGACAAAAGGAGAGAGATTCGAGGGAAACAAAGAAAGAGAGATTCGAGGGAGACAAAGAAAGAGAGATTAAGGGAGACAAAGGGAGAGAGATTCGAGGGAAACAAAGAAAGAGTGATTCGAGGGAGACAAAGGGAGATAGGTTCGAGGGAGACAAAGGGATAGAGATTCGAGGGAGACAAAGGGAGGGATATTCGAGGGAGACAAAGGGAGAGAGATTCGAGGGAAACAAAGAAAGAGAGATTCGAGGGAGACAAAGAAAGAGAGATTAAGGGAGACAAAGGGACAGAGATTCGAGGGAAACAAAGAAAGAGTGATTCGAGGGGGACAAAGGGAGAGAGGTTCGAGGGAGACAAAGGGAGAGAGATTCGAGGGAGACAAAGGGAGAGAGATTCGAGGGAAACAAAGAAGAGAGATTCGAGGGAGACAAAGGGAGAGAGATTCGAGGGAAACAAAGAAAGAGAGATTCGAGGGAGACAAAGGGAGAGAGATTCGAGGGAGACAAAGGGAGAGATATTCGAGGGAGACAAAGGGAGAGAGATTCGAGGGAGACAAAGGGAAAGAGATTCGAGGGAAACAAAAAAGAGAGATTCGAGGGAGACAAAGGGAGAGAGATTCGAGGGAGACAAAAGGAGAGAGATTCGAGGGAAACAAAGTAAGAGTGATTCGAGGGGGACAAAGGGAGAGAGTTTCGAGGGAGACAAAGGGAGAGAGATTCGAGGGAAACAAAGAAAGAGAGATTCGAGGGAGACAAAGGGAGAGAGATTCGAGGGAGACAAAGGGAGAGATATTCGAGGGAAACAAAGAAAGAGAGATTCGAGGGAGACAAAGGGAGAGATATTCGAGGGAGACAAAGGGAGAGAGATTCGAGGGAGACAAAGGGAGAGATTCGAGGGAAACAAAGAAAGAGAGATTCGAGGGAGACAAAGAAAGAGAGATTAAGGGAGACAAATGGAGAGAGATTCGAGGGAAACAAAGAAAGAGTGATTCGAGGGAGACAAAGGGAGAGAGATTCGAGGGAGACAAAGGGATAGAGATTCGAGGAAAACAAAGAAAGAGAGATTCGAGGGAGACAAAGAAAGAGAGATTAAGGGAGACAAAGGGAGAGAGATTCGAGGGAAACAAAGAAAGAGTGATTCGAGGGAGACAAAGGGAGATAGGTTCGAGGGAAACAAAGAAAGAGAGATTCGAGGGAGAAAAAGGGAGAGAGATTCGAGGGAGACAAAGGGAGAGAGATTCGAGGGAGACAAAGGGAGAGAGATTCGAGGGAAACAAAGAAAGAGAGATTCGAGGGAGACAAAGAAAGATAAATTAAGGGAGACAAAGGGAGAGAGATTCGAGGGAAACAAAGAAAGAGTGATTCGAGGGAGACAAAGGGAGAGAGATTCGAGGGAGACAAAGGGAGAGAGATTCGAGGGAAATAAAGAAAGAGAGATTCAAGGGAGACAAAGGGAGCGAGATTCGAGGGAGACAAAGGGAGAGAGATTCGAGGGAGACAAAGGGAGAGAGATTCGAGGGAGACAAAGGGAGAGAGATTCGAGGGAAACAAAGAAAGAGAGATTCGAGGGAGACAAAGAAAGAGAGATTAAGGGAGACAAAGGGAGAGAGATTCGAGGGAAACAAAGAAAGAGTGATTCGAGGGAGACAAAGGGAGATAGGTTCGAGGGAGACAAAGGGAGAGAGATTCGAGGGAAACAAAGAAAGAGTGATTCGAGGGAGACAAAGGGAGATAGGTTCGAGGGAGACAAAGGGAGAGAGATTCGAGGGAGACAAAGGGAGAGAGATTCGAGGGAGACAAAGGGAGAGAGATTCGAGGGAAACAAAGAAAGAGAGATTCGAGGGAGACAAAGAAAGAGAGATTAAAGGAGACAAAGGGAGAGAGATTCGAGGGAAACAAAGAAAGAGTGATTCGAGGGAGACAAAGGGAGAGAGATTCGAGGGAGACAAAGGGAGAGAGATTCGAGGGAAACAAAGAAAGAGAGATTCGAGGGAGACAAAGGGAGAGAGATTCGAGGGAGACAAAGGGAGAGATATTCGAGGGAGACAAAGGGAGAGAGATTCGAGGGAGACAAAGGGAGAGAGATTCGAGGGAAACAAAGAAAGAGAGATTCGAGGGAGACAAAGAAAGAGAGATTAAAGGAGACAAAGGGAGAGAGATTCGAGGGAAACAAAGAAAGAGTGATTCGAGGGAGACAAAGGGAGAGAGATTCGAGGGAGACAAAGGGAGAGAGATTCGAGGGAAACAAAGAAAGAGAGATTCGAGGGAGACAAAGAAAGAGAGATTAAGGGAGACAAAGGGAGAGAGATTCGAAGGAAACAAAGAAACAGTGATTCGAGGGAGACAAAGGGAGATAGGTTCGAGGGAAACAAAGAAAGAGAGATTCGAGGGAGACAAAGGGAGAGAGATTCGAGGGAGACAAAGGGAGAGAGATTCGAGGGACACAAAGGGATCGAGATTCGAGGGAAACAAAGAAAGAGAGATTCGAGGGAGACAAAGAAAGAGAGATTAAGGGAGACAAAGAGAGAGAGATTCGAGGGAAACAAAGAAAGAGTGATTCGAGGGAGACAAAGGGAGAGAGATTCGAGGGAGACAAAGGGAGAGAGATTCGAGGGAAACAAAGAAAGAGTGATTCGAGGGAGACAAAGGGAGATAGGTTCGAGGGAGACAAAGGGAGAGAGATTAGAGGGAGACAAAGGGAGGGATATTCGAGGGAGACAAAGGGAGAGAGATTCGAGGGAAACAAAGAAAGAGAGATTCGAGGGAGACAAAGAAAGAGAGATTAAGGGAGACAAAGGGAGAGAGATTCGAGGGAAACAAAGAAAGAGTGATTCGAGGGGGACAAAGGGAGAGAGGTTCGAGGGAGACAAAGGTAGAGAGATTCGAGGGAAACAAAGAAGATAGATTCGAGGGAGACAAATGAGAGAGATTCGAGGGAGACAAAGGGAGAGAGATTCGAGGGAAACAAAGTAAGAGTGATTCGAGGAGGACAAAGGGAGAGAGGTTCGAGGGAGACAAAGGGAGAGAGATTCGAGGGAAACAAAGAAAGAGTGATTCGAGGGAGACAAAGGGAGATAGGTTCGAGGGAGACAAAGGGAGAGAGATTAGAGGGAGACAAAGGGAGGGATATTCGAGGGAGACAAAGGGAGAGAGATTCGAGGGAAACAAAGAAAGAGAGATTCGAGGGAGACAAAGAAAGAGAGATTAAGGGAGACAAAGGGAGAGAGATTCGAGGGAAACAAAGAAAGAGTGATTCGAGGGGGACAAAGGGAGAGAGGTTCGAGGGAGACAAAGGGAGAGAGATTCGAGGGAAACAAAGAAGATAGATTCGAGGGAGACAAAGGGAGAGAGATTCGAGGGAGACAAAGGGAGAGAGATTCGAGGGAAACAAAGTAAGAGTGATTCGAGGGGGACAAAGGGAGAGAGGTTCGAGGGAGACAAAGGGAGAGAGATTCGAGGGAAACAAAGAAAGAGAGATTCGAGGGAGACAAAGGGAGAGAGATTCGAGGGAGACAAAGGGAGAGATATTCGAGGGAGACAAAGGGAGAGAGATTCGAGGGAGACAAAGGGAGAGAGATTCGAGGGAAACAAAGAAAGAGAGATTCGAGGGAGACAAAGAAAGAGAGATTAAGGGAGACAAAGGGAGAGAGATTCGAGGGAAACAAAGAAAGAGTGATTCGAGGGAGACAAAGGGAGAGAGATTCGAGGGAGACAAAAGGAGAGAGATTCGAGGGAAACAAAGAAAGAGAGATTCGAGGGAGACAAAGAAAGAGTGATTCGAAGGAGACAAAGGGAGATAGGTTCGAGGGAGACAAAGGGAGAGAGATTCGAGGGAGACAAAGGGAGGGATATTCGAGGGAGACAAAGGGAGAGAGATTCGAGGGAAACAAAGAAAGAGAGATTCGAGGGAGACAAAGAAAGAGAGATTAAGGGAGACAAAGGGACAGAGATTCGAGGGAAACAAAGAAAGAGTGATTCGAGGGGGACAAAGGGAGAGAGGTTCGAGGGAGACAAAGGGAGAGAGATTCGAGGGAGACAAAGGGAGAGAGATTCGAGGGAAACAAAGAAGAGAGATTCGAGGGAGACAAAGGGAGAGAGATTCGAGGGAAACAAAGAAAGAGAGATTCGAGGGAGACAAAGGGAGAGAGATTCGAGGGAGACAAAGGGAGAGATATTTGAGGGAGACAAAGGGAGAGAGATTCGAGGGAGACAAAGGGAGAGAGATTCGAGGGAAACAAAAAAGAGAGATTCGAGGGAGACAAAGGGAGAGAGATTCGAGGGAGACAAAAGGAGAGAGATTCGAGGGAAACAAAGTAAGAGTGATTCGAGGGGGACAAAGGGAGAGAGTTTCGAGGGAGACAAAGGGAGAGAGATTCGAGGGAAACAAAGTAAGAGTGATTCGAGGGGGACAAAGGGAGAGAGTTTCGAGGGAGACAAAGGGAGAGAGATTCGAGGGAAACAAAGAAAGAGAGATTCGAGGGAGACAAAGGGAGAGAGATTCGAGGGAGACAAAGGGAGAGATATTCGAGGGAAACAAAGAAAGAGAGATTCGAGGGAGACAAAGGGAGAGATATTCGAGGGAGACAAAGGGAGAGAGATTCGAGGGAGACAAAGGGAGAGATTCGAGGGAAACAAAGAAAGAGAGATTCGAGGGAGACAAAGAAAGAGAGATTAAGGGAGACAAATGGAGAGAGATTCGAGGGAAACAAAGAAAGAGTGATTCGAGGGAGACAAAGGGAGAGAGATTCGAGGGAGACAAAGGGATAGAGATTCGAGGAAAACAAAGGGAGAGAGATTCGAGGGAGACAAAGGGATAGAGATTCGAGGGAGACAAAGGGAGAGAGATTCGAGGGAGACAAAGGGAGAGATATTCGAGGGAAACAAAGAAAGAGAGATTCGAGGGAGACAAAGGGAGAGATATTCGAGGGAGACAAAGGGAGAGAGATTCGAGGGAGACAAAGGGAGAGATTCGAGGGAAACAAAGAAAGAGAGATTCGAGGGAGACAAAGAAAGAGAGATTAAGGGAGACAAATGGAGAGAGATTCGAGGGAAACAAAGAAAGAGTGATTCGAGGGAGACAAAGGGAGAGAGATTCGAGGGAGACAAAGGGATAGAGATTCGAGGAAAACAAAGAAAGAGAGATTCGAGGGAGACAAAGAAAGAGAGATTAAGGGAGACAAAGGGAGAGAGATTCGAGGGAAACAAAGAAAGAGTGATTCGAGGGAGACAAAGGGAGATAGGTTCGAGGGAAACAAAGAAAGAGAGATTCGAGGGAGAAAAAGGGAGAGAGATTCGAGGGAGACAAAGGGAGAGAGATTCGAGGGAGACAAAGGGAGAGAGATTCGAAGGAAACAAAGAAAGAGAGATTCGAGGGAGACAAAGAAAGATAAATTAAGGGAGACAAAGGGAGAGAGATTCGAGGGAAACAAAGAAAGAGTGATTCGAGGGAGACAAAGGGAGAGAGATTCGAGGGAGACAAAGGGAGAGAGATTCGAGGGAAATAAAGAAAGAGAGATTCAAGGGAGACAAAGGGAGCGAGATTCGAGGGAGACAAAGGGAGAGAGATTCGAGGGAGACAAAGGGAGAGAGATTCGAGGGAGACAAAGGGAGAGAGATTCGAGGGAAACAAAGAAAGAGAGATTCGAGGGAGACAAAGAAAGAGAGATTAAGGGAGACAAAGGGAGAGAGATTCGAGGGAAACAAAGAAAGAGTGATTCGAGGGAGACAAAGGGAGATAGGTTCGAGGGAGACAAAGGGAGAGAGATTCGAGGGAAACAAAGAAAGAGTGATTCGAGGGAGACAAAGGGAGATAGGTTCGAGGGAGACAAAGGGAGAGAGATTCGAGGGAGACAAAGGGAGACAGATTCGAGGGAGACAAAGGGAGAGAGATTCGAGGGAAACAAAGAAAGAGAGATTCGAGGGAGACAAAGAAAGAGAGATTAAAGGAGACAAAGGGAGAGAGATTCGAGGGAAACAAAGAAAGAGTGATTCGAGGGAGACAAAGGGAGAGAGATTCGAGGGAGACAAAGGGAGAGAGATTCGAGGGAAACAAAGAAAGAGAGATTCGAGGGAGACAAAGGGAGAGAGATTCGAGGGAGACAAAGGGAGAGATATTCGAGGGAGACAAAGGGAGAGAGATTCGAGGGAGACAAAGGGAGAGAGATTCGAGGGAAACAAAGAAAGAGAGATTCGAGGGAGACAAAGAAAGAGAGATTAAAGGAGACAAAGGGAGAGAGATTCGAGGGAAACAAAGAAAGAGTGATTTGAGGGAGACAAAGGGAGAGAGATTCGAGGGAGACAAAGGGAGAGAGATTCGAGGGAAACAAAGAAAGAGAGATTCGAGGGAGACAAAGAAAGAGAGATTAAGGGAGACAAAGGGAGAGAGATTCGAAGGAAACAAAGAAACAGTGATTCGAGGGAGACAAAGGGAGATAGGTTCGAGGGAAACAAAGAAAGAGAGATTCGAGGGAGACAAAGGGAGAGAGATTCGAGGGAGACAAAGGGAGAGAGATTCGAGGGAGACAAAGGGATCGAGATTCGAGGGAAACAAAGAAAGAGAGATTCGAGGGAGACAAAGAAAGAGAGATTAAGGGAGACAAAGAGAGAGAGATTCGAGGGAAACAAAGAAAGAGTGATTCGAGGGAGACAAAGGGAGAGAGATTCGAGGGAGACAAAGGGAGAGAGATTCGAGGGAAACAAAGAAAGAGAGATTCAAGGGAGACAAAGGGAGAGATATTCGAAGGAGACAAAGGGAGAGAGATTCGAGGGAGACAAAGGGAGAGAGATTCGAGGGGGACAAAGGGAGAGAGATTCGAGGGAGACAAAGGGAGAGAGATTCGAGGGAGACAAAGGGAGAGAGATTTGAGGGAAACAAAGAAAGAGAGATTCGAGGGAGACAAAGAAAGAGAGATTAAGGGAGACAAAGGGAGAGAGATTCGAGGGAAACAAAGAAAGAATGATTCGAGGGAGACAAAGGGAGATAGGTTCGAGGGAGACAAAGGGAGAGAGATTCGAGGGAAACAAAGAAAGGGTGATTCGAGGGAGACAAAGGGAGATAGGTTCGAGGGAGACAAAGGGAGAGAGATTCGAGGGAGACAAAGGGAGAGAGATTCGAGGGAGACAAAGGGAGAGAGATTCGAGGGAAACAAAGAAAGAGAGATTCGAAGGAGACAAAGAAAGAGAGATTAAGGGAGACAAAGGGAGAGAGATTCGAGGGAAACAAAGAAAGAGTTATTCGAGGGAGACAAAGGGAGAGAGGTTCGAGGGAGACAAAGGGAGAGAGATTCGAGGGAAACAAAGAAAGAGAGATTCGAGGGAGACAAAGGGAGAGAGATTCGAGGGAGACAAAGGGAAAAATATTCGAGGGAGACAAAGGGAGAGAGATTCGAGGGAGACAAAGGGAGAGAGATTCGAGGGAAACAAAGAAAGAGAGATTCGAGGGAGACAAAGAAAGAGAGATTAAAGGAGACAAAGGGAGAGAGATTCGAGGGAAACAAAGAAAGAGTGATTCGAGGGAGACAAAGGGAGAGAGATTCGAGGGAAACAAAGAAAGAGAGATTCGAGGGAGACAAAGAAAGAGAGATTCGAGGGAGACAAAGAAAGAGAGATTAAGGGAGACAAAGGGAGAGAGATTCGAAGGAAACAAAGAAACAGTGATTCGAGGGAGACAAAGGGAGATAGGTTCGAGGGAAACAAAGAAAGAGAGATTCGAGGGAGACAAAGGGAGAGAGATTCGAGGGAGACAAAGGGAGAGAGATTCGAGGGAGACAAAGGGATCGAGATTCGAGGGAAACAAAGAAAGAGAGATTCGAGGGAGACAAAGAAAGAGAGATTAAGGGAGACAAAGAGAGAGAGATTCGAGGGAAACAAAGAAAGAGTGATTCGAGGGAGACAAAGGGAGAGAGATTCGAGGGAAACAAAGAAAGAGAGATTCGAGGGAGACAAAGAAAGAGAGATTAAAGGAGACAAAGGGAGAGAGATTCGAGGGAAACAAAGAAAGAGTGATTCGAGGGAGACAAAGGGAGAGAGATTCGAGGGAAACAAAGAAAGAGAGATTCGAGGGAGACAAAGAAAGAGAGATTCGAGGGAGACAAAGAAAGAGAGATTAAGGGAGACAAAGGGAGAGAGATTCGAAGGAAACAAAGAAACAGTGATTCGAGGGAGACAAAGGGAGATAGGTTCGAGGGAAACAAAGAAAGAGAGATTCGAGGGAGACAAAGGGAGAGAGATTCGAGGGAGACAAAGGGAGAGAGATTCGAGGGAGACAAAGGGATCGAGATTCGAGGGAAACAAAGAAAGAGAGATTCGAGGGAGACAAAGAAAGAGAGATTAAGGGAGACAAAGAGAGAGAGATTCGAGGGAAACAAAGAAAGAGTGATTCGAGGGAGACAAAGGGAGAGAGATTCGAGGGAAACAAAGAAAGAGAGATTCGAGGGAGACAAAGAAAGAGAGATTAAAGGAGACAAAGGGAGAGAGATTCGAGGGAAACAAAGAAAGAGTGATTCGAGGGAGACAAAGGGAGAGAGATTCGAGGGAAACAAAGAAAGAGAGATTCGAGGGAGACAAAGAAAGAGAGATTCGAGGGAGACAAAGAAAGAGAGATTAAGGGAGACAAAGGGAGAGAGATTCGAAGGAAACAAAGTAACAGTGATTCGAGGGAGACAAAGGGAGATAGGTTCGAGAGAAACAAAGAAAGAGAGATTCGAGGGAGACAAAGGGAGAGAGATTCGAGGGAGACAAAGGGAGAGAGATTCGAGGGAGACAAAGGGATCGAGATTCGAGGGAAACAAAGAAAGAGAGATTCGAGGGAGACAAAGAAAGAGAGATTAAGGGAGACAAAGAGAGAGAGATTCGAGGGAAACAAAGAAAGAGTGATTCGAGGGAGACAAAGGGAGAGAGATTCGAGGGGGACAAAGGGAGAGAGATTCGAGGGAGACAAAGGGAGAGAGAGATTCGAGGGAGACAAAGGGAGAGAGATTCGAGGGAAACAAAGAAAGAGAGATTCGAGGGAGACAAAGAAAGAGAGATTAAGGGAGACAAAGGGAGAGAGATTCGAGGGAAACAAAGAAAGAGTGATTCGAGGGAGACAAAGAGAGATAGGTTCGAGGGAGACAAAGGGAGAGAGATTCGAGGGAAACAAAGAAAGAGTGATTCGAGGGAGACAAAGGGAGATAGGTTCGAGGGAGACAAAGGGAGAGAGATTCGAGGGAGACAAAGGGAGAGAGATTCGAGGGAAACAAAGAAAGAGAGATTCGAGGGAGACAAAGAAAGAGAGATTCGAGGGAGACAAAGAAAGAGAGATTAAGGGAGACAAAGGGAGAGAGATTCGAAGGAAACAAAGAAACAGTGATTCGAGGGAGACAAAGGGAGATAGGTTCGAGGGAAACAAAGAAAGAGAGATTCGAGGGAGACAAAGGGAGAGAGATTCGAGGGAGACAAAGGGAGAGAGATTCGAGGGAGACAAAGGGATCGAGATTCGAGGGAAACAAAGAAAGAGAGATTCGAGGGAGACAAAGAAAGAGAGATTAAGGGAGACAAAGAGAGAGAGATTCGAGGGAAACAAAGAAAGAGTGATTCGAGGGAGACAAATGGAGAGAGATTCGAGGGAAACAAAGAAAGAGAGATTCGAGGGAGACAAAGAAAGAGAGATTAAAGGAGACAAAGGGAGAGAGATTCGAGGGAAACAAAGAAAGAGTGATTCGAGGGAGACAAAGGGAGAGAGATTCGAGGGAAACAAAGAAAGAGAGATTCGAGGGAGACAAAGAAAGAGAGATTCGAGGGAGACAAAGAAAGAGAGATTAAGGGAGACAAAGGGAGAGAGATTCGAAGGAAACAAAGAAACAGTGATTCGAGGGAGACAAAGGGAGATAGGTTCGAGGGAAACAAAGAAAGAGAGATTCGAGGGAGACAAAGGGAGAGAGATTCGAGGGAGACAAAGGGAGAGAGATTCGAGGGAGACAAAGGGAGAGAGATTCGAGGGAAACAAAGAAAGAGTGATTCGAGGGAGACAAAGGGAGAGAGATTCGAGGGAAACAAAGAAAGAGAGATTCGAGGGAGACAAAGAAAGAGAGATTCGAGGGAGACAAAGAAAGAGAGATTAAGGGAGACCAAGGGAGAGAGATTCGAAGGAAACAAAGAAACAGTGATTCGAGGGAGACAAAGGGAGATAGGTTCGAGGGAAACAAAGAAAGAGAGATTCGAGGGAGACAAAGGGAGAGAGATTCGAGGGAGACAAAGGGAGAGAGATTCGAGGGAGACAAAGGGATCGAGATTCGAGGGAAACAAAGAAAGAGAGATTCGAGGGAGACAAAGAAAGAGAGATTAAGGGAGACAAAGAGAGAGAGAGATTCGAGGGAAACAAAGAAAGAGTGATTCGAGGGAGACAAAGGGAGAGAGATTCGAGGGGGACAAAGGGAGAGAGATTCGAGGGAGACAAAGGGAGAGAGAGATTCGAGGGAGACAAAGGGAGAGAGATTTGAGGGAAACAAAGAAAGAGAGATTCGAGGGAGACAAAGAAAGAGAGATTAAGGGAGACAAAGGGAGAGAGATTCGAGGGAGACAAAGGGAGAGAGATTCGAGGGAAACAAAGAAAGAGAGATTCGAGGGAGACAAAGAAAGAGAGATTCGAGGGAGACAAAGAAAGAGAGATTAAGGGAGACAAAGGGAGAGAGATTCGAAGGAAACAAAGAAACAGTGATTCGAGGGAGACAAAGGGAGATAGGTTCGAGGGAAACAAAGAAAGAGAGATTCGAGGGAGACAAAGGGAGAGAGATTCGAGGGAGACAAAGGGAGAGAGATTCGAGGGAGACAAAGGGATCGAGATTCGAGGGAAACAAAGAAAGAGAGATTCGAGGGAGACAAAGAAAGAGAGATTAAGGGAGACAAAGAGAGAGAGATTCGAGGGAAACAAAGAAAGAGTGATTCGAGGGAGACAAAGGGAGAGAGATTCGAGGGAGACAAAGGGAGAGAGATTCGAGGGAGACAAAGGGATCGAGATTCGAGGGAAACAAAGAAAGAGAGATTCGAGGGAGACAAAGAAAGAGAGATTAAGGGAGACAAAGAGAGAGAGATTCGAGGGAAACAAAGAAAGAGTGATTCGAGGGAGACAAAGGGAGAGAGATTCGAGGGAAACAAAGAAAGAGAGATTCGAGGGAGACAAAGAAAGAGAGATTAAAGGAGACAAAGGGAGAGAGATTCGAGGGAAACAAAGAAAGAGTGATTCGAGGGAGACAAAGGGAGAGAGATTCGAGGGAAACAAAGAAAGAGAGATTCGAGGGAGACAAAGAAAGAGAGATTCGAGGGAGACCAAGGGAGAGAGATTCGAAGGAAACAAAGAAACAGTGATTCGAGGGAGACAAAGGGAGATAGGTTCGAGGGAAACAAAGAAAGAGAGATTCGAGGGAGACAAAGAAAGAGAGATTCGACGGAGACAAAGAAATAGAGATTAAGGGAGACAAAGGGAGATAGGTTCGAGGGAAACAAAGAAAGAGAGATTCGAGGGAGACAAAGGGAGAGAGATTCGAGGGAGACAAAGGGAGAGAGATTCGAGGGAGACAAAGGGATCGAGATTCGAGGGAAACAAAGAAAGAGAGATTCGAGGGAGACAAAGAAAGAGAGATTAAGGGAAACAAAGAGAGAGAGAGAGATTCGAGGGAAACAAAGAAAGAGTGATTCGAGGGAGACAAAGGGAGAGAGATTCGAGGGGGACAAAGGGAGAGAGATTCGAGGGAGACAAAGGGAGAGAGAGATTCGAGGGAGACAAAGGGAGAGAGATTTGAGGGAAACAAAGAAAGAGAGATTCGAGGGAGACAAAGAAAGAGAGATTAAGGGAGACAAAGGGAGAGAGATTCGAGGGAAACAAAGAAAGAGTGATTCGAGGGAGACAAAGAGAGATAGGTTCGAGGGAGACAAAGGGAGAGAGATTCGAGGGAAACAAAGAAAGAGTGATTCGAGGGAGACAAAGGGAGATAGGTTCGAGGGAGACAAAGGGAGAGAGATTCGAGGGAGACAAAGGGAGAGAGATTCGAGGGAGACAAAGGGAGAGAGATTCGAGGGAAACAAAGAAAGAGAGATTCGAGGGAGACAAAGAAAGAGAGATTAAGGGAGACAAAGGGAGAGAGATTCGAGGGAAACAAAGAAAGAGAGATTCGAGGGAGACAAAGAAAGAGAGATTAAGGGAGACAAAGAGAGAGAGATTCGAGGGAAACAAAGAAAGAGAGATTAAGGGAGACAAAGGGAGAGAGATTCGAAGGAAACAAAGAAACAGTGATTCGAGGGAGACAAAGGGAGATAGGTTCGAGGGAAACAAAGAAAGAGAGATTCGAGGGAGACAAAGGGAGAGAGATTCGAGGGAGACAAAGGGAGAGAGATTCGAGGGAGACAAAGGGATCGAGATTCGAGGGAAACAAAGAAAGAGAGATTCGAGGGAGACAAAGAAAGAGAGATTAAGGGAGACAAAGGGAGAGAGATTCGAAGGAAACAAAGAAACAGTGATTCGAGGGAGACAAAGGGAGATAGGTTCGAGGGAAACAAAGAAAGAGAGATTCGAGGGAGAGAAAGGGAGAGAGATTCGAGGGAGACAAAGGGAGAGAGATTCGAGGGAGACAAAGGGATCGAGATTCGAGGGAAACAAAGAAAGAGAGATTCGAGGGAGACAAAGAAAGAGAGATTAAGGGAGACAAAGAGAGAGAGAGATTCGAGGGAAACAAAGAAAGAGTGATTCGAGGGAGACAAAGGGAGAGAGATTCGAGGGGGACAAAGGGAGAGAGATTCGAGGGAGACAAAGGGAGAGAGAGATTCGAGGGAGACAAAGGGAGAGAGATTTGAGGGAAACAAAGAAAGAGAGATTCGAGGGAGACAAAGAAAGAGAGATTAAGGGAGACAAAGGGAGAGAGATTCGAGGGAAACAAAGAAAGAGTGATTCGAGGGAGACAAAGAGAGATAGGTTCGAGGGAGACAAAGGGAGAGAGATTCGAGGGAAACAAAGAAAGAGTGATTCGAGGGAGACAAATGGAGATAGGATCGAGGGAGACAAAGGGAGAGAGATTCGAGGGAGACAAAGGGAGAGAGATTCGAGGGAGACAAAGGGAGAGAGATTCGAGGGAAACAAAGAAAGAGAGATTCGAGGGAGACAAAGAAAGAGAGATTAAGGGAGACAAAGGGAGAGAGATTCGAGGGAAACAAAGAAAGAGAGATTCGAGGGAGACAAAGAAAGAGAGATTAAGGGAGACAAAGAGAGAGAGATTCGAGGGAAACAAAGAAAGAGTGATTCGAGGGAGACAAAGGGAGAGAGATTCGAGGGAAACAAAGAAAGAGAGATTCGAGGGAGACAAAGAAAGAGAGATTAAAGGAGACAAAGGGAGAGAGATTCGAGGGAAACAAAGAAAGAGTGATTCGAGGGAGACAAAGGGAGAGAGATTCGAGGGAAACAAAGAAAGAGAGATTCGAGGGAGACAAAGAAAGAGAGATTCGAGGGAGACAAAGAAAGAGAGATTAAGGGAGACAAAGGGAGAGAGATTCGAAGGAAACAAAGAAACAGTGATTCGAGGGAGACAAAGGGAGATAGGTTCGAGGGAAACAAAGAAAGAGAGATTCGAGGTAGACAAAGGGAGAGAGATTCGAGGGAGACAAAGGGAGAGAGATTCGAGGGAGACAAAGGGATCGAGATTCGAGGGAAACAAAGAAAGAGAGATTCGAGGGAGACAAAGAAAGAGAGATTAAGGGAGACAAAGAGAGAGAGAGATTCGAGGGAAACAAAGAAAGAGTGATTCGAGGGAGACAAAGGGAGAGAGATTCGAGGGAGACAAAGAAAGAGAGATTAAGGGAGACAAAGGGAGAGAGATTCGAGGGAGACAAAGGGAGAGAGATTCGAGGGAAACAAAGAAAGAGAGATTCGAGGGAGACAAAGAAAGAGAGATTCGAGGGAGACAAAGAAAGAGAGATTAAGGGAGACAAAGGGAGAGAGATTCGAAGGAAACAAAGAAACAGTGATTCGAGGGAGACAAAGGGAGATAGGTTCGAGGGAAACAAAGAAAGAGAGATTCGAGGGAGACAAAGGGAGAGAGATTCGAGGGAGACAAAGGGAGAGAGATTCGAGGGAGACAAAGGGATCGAGATTCGAGGGAAACAAAGAAAGAGAGATTCGAGGGAGACAAAGAAAGAGAGATTAAGGGAGACAAAGAGAGAGAGATTCGAGGGAAACAAAGAAAGAGTGATTCGAGGGAGACAAAGGGAGAGAGATTCGAGGGGGACAAAGGGAGAGAGATTCGAGGGAGACAAAGGGAGAGAGAGATTCGAGGGAGACAAAGGGAGAGAGATTTGAGGGAAACAAAGAAAGAGAGATTCGAGGGAGACAAAGAAAGAGAGATTAAGGGAGACAAAGGGAGAGAGATTCGAGGGAAACAAAGAAAGAGTGATTCGAGGGAGACAAAGAGAGATAGGTTCGAGGGAGACAAAGGGAGAGAGATTCGAGGGAAACAAAGAAAGAGTGATTCGAGGGAGACAAAGGGAGATAGGTTCGAGGGAGACAAAGGGAGAGAGATTCGAGGGAGACAAAGGGAGAGAGATTCGAGGGAGACAAAGGGAGAGAGATTCGAGGGAAACAAAGAAAGAGAGATTCGAGGGAGACAAAGAAAGAGAGATTAAGGGAGACAAAGGGAGAGAGATTCGAGGGAAACAAAGAAAGAGTTATTCGAGGGAGACAAAGGGAGAGAGGTTCGAGGGAGACAAAGGGAGAGAGATTCGAGGGAGACAAAGGGAGAGAGATTCGAGGGAGACAAAGGGATCGAGATTCGAGGGAAACAAAGAAAGAGAGATTCGAGGGAGACAAAGAAAGAGAGATTAAGGGAGACAAAGAGAGAGAGATTCGAGGGAAACAAAGAAAGAGTGATTCGAGGGAGACAAATGGAGAGAGATTCGAGGGAAACAAAGAAAGAGAGATTCGAGGGAGACAAAGAAAGAGAGAATAAAGGAGACAAAGGGAGAGAGATTCGAGGGAAACAAAGAAAGAGTGATTCGAGGGAGACAAAGGGAGAGAGATTCGAGGGAAACAAAGAAAGAGAGATTCGAGGGAGACAAAGAAAGAGAGATTCGAGGGAGACAAAGAAAGAGAGATTAAGGGAGACAAAGGGAGAGAGATTCGAAGGAAACAAAGAAACAGTGATTCGAGGGAGACAAAGGGAGATAGGTTCGAGGGAAACAAAGGGAGAGAGATTCGAGGGAAACAAAGAAAGAGAGATTCGAGGGAGACAAAGAAAGAGAGATTAAGGGAGACAAAGGGAGAGAGATTCGAGGGAAACAAAGAAAGAGAGATTCGAGGGAGACAAAGAAAGAGAGATTAAGGGAGACAAAGAGAGAGAGATTCGAGGGAAACAAAGAAAGAGTGATTCGAGGGAGACAAAGGGAGAGAGATTCGAGGGAAACAAAGAAAGAGAGATTCGAGGGAGACAAAGAAAGAGAGATTAAAGGAGACAAAGGGAGAGAGATTCGAGGGAAACAAAGAAAGAGTGATTCGAGGGAGACAAAGGGAGAGAGATTCGAGGGAAACAAAGAAAGAGAGATTCGAGGGAGACAAAGAAAGAGAGATTCGAGGGAGACAAAGAAAGAGAGATTAAGGGAGACAAAGGGAGAGAGATTCGAAGGAAACAAAGAAACAGTGATTCGAGGGAGACAAAGGGAGATAGGTTCGAGGGAAACAAAGAAAGAGAGATTCGAGGGAGACAAAGGGAGAGAGATTCGAGGGAGACAAAGGGAGAGAGATTCGAGGGAGACAAAGGGATCGAGATTCGAGGGAAACAAAGAAAGAGAGATTCGAGGGAGACAAAGAAAGAGAGATTAAGGGAGACAAAGAGAGAGAGAGATTCGAGGGAAACAAAGAAAGAGTGATTCGAGGGAGACAAAGGGAGAGAGATTCGAGGGGGACAAAGGGAGAGAGATTCGAGGGAGACAAAGGGAGAGAGAGATTCGAGGGAGACAAAGGGAGAGAGATTTGAGGGAAACAAAGAAAGAGAGATTCGAGGGAGACAAAGAAAGAGAGATTAAGGGAGACAAAGGGAGAGAGATTCGAGGGAAACAAAGAAAGAGTGATTCGAGGGAGACAAAGAGAGATAGGTTCGAGGGAGACAAAGGGAGAGAGATTCGAGGGAAACAAAGAAAGAGTGATTCGAGGGAGACAAAGGGAGATAGGTTCGAGGGAGACAAAGGGCGAGAGATTCGAGGGAGACAAAGGGAGAGAGATTCGAGGGAGACAAAGGGAGAGAGATTCGAGGGAAACAAAGAAAGAGAGATTCGAGGGAGACAAAGAAAGAGAGATTAAGGGAGACAAAGGGAGAGAGATTCGAGGGAAACAAAGAAAGAGAGATTCGAGGGAGACAAAGAAAGAGAGATTAAGGGAGACAAAGAGAGAGAGATTCGAGGGAAACAAAGAAAGAGAGATTAAGGGAGACAAAGGGAGAGAGATTCGAAGGAAACAAAGAAACAGTGATTCGAGGGAGACAAAGGGAGATAGGTTCGAGGGAAACAAAGAAAGAGAGATTCGAGGGAGACAAAGGGAGAGAGATTCGAGGGAGACAAAGGGAGAGAGATTCGAGGGAGACAAAGGGATCGAGATTCGAGGGAAACAAAGAAAGAGAGATTCGAGGGAGACAAAGAAAGAGAGATTAAGGGAGACAAAGTGAGAGAGATTCGAAGGAAACAAAGAAACAGTGATTCGAGGGAGACAAAGGGAGATAGGTTCGAGGGAAACAAAGAAAGAGAGATTCGAGGGAGACAAAGGGAGAGAGATTCGAGGGAGACAAAGGGAGAGAGATTCGAGGGAGACAAAGGGATCGAGATTCGAGGGAAACAAAGAAAGAGAGATTCGAGGGAGACAAAGAAAGAGAGATTAAGGGAGACAAAGAAAGAGAGATTCGAGGGAGACAAAGAAAGAGAGATTCGAGGGAGACAAAGAAAGAGAGATTAAGGGAGACAAAGGGAGAGAGATTCGAAGGAAACAAAGAAACAGTGATTCGAGGGAGACAAAGGGAGATAGGTTCGAGGGAAACAAAGGGAGAGAGATTCGAGGGAAACAAAGAAAGAGAGATTCGAGGGAGACAAAGAAAGAGAGATTAAGGGAGACAAAGGGAGAGAGATTCGAGGGAAACAAAGAAAGAGAGATTCGAGGGAGACAAAGAAAGAGAGATTAAGGGAGACAAAGAGAGAGAGATTCGAGGGAAACAAAGAAAGAGTGATTCGAGGGAGACAAAGGGAGAGAGATTCGAGGGAGACAAAGGGAGAGAGATTCGAGGGAGACAAAGGGAGAGAGATTCGAGGGAAACAAAGAAAGAGAGATTCGAGGGAGACAAAGAAAGAGAGATTAAGGGAGACAAAGGGAGAGAGATTCGAGGGAAACAAAGAAAGAGAGATTCGAGGGAGACAAAGAAAGAGAGATTAAGGGAGACAAAGAGAGAGAGATTCGAGGGAAACAAAGAAAGAGAGATTAAGGGAGACAAAGGGAGAGAGATTCGAAGGAAACAAAGAAACAGTGATTCGAGGGAGACAAAGGGAGATAGGTTCGAGGGAAACAAAGAAAGAGAGATTCGAGGGAGACAAAGGGAGAGAGATTCGAGGGAGACAAAGGGAGAGAGATTCGAGGGAGACAAAGGGATCGAGATTCGAGGGAAACAAAGAAAGAGAGATTCGAGGGAGACAAAGAAAGAGAGATTAAGGGAGACAAAGGGAGAGAGATTCGAAGGAAACAAAGAAACAGTGATTCGAGGGAGACAAAGGGAGATAGGTTCGAGGGAAACAAAGAAAGAGAGATTCGAGGGAGACAAAGGGAGAGAGATTCGAGGGAGACAAAGGGAGAGAGATTCGAGGGAGACAAAGGGATCGAGATTCGAGGGAAACAAAGAAAGAGAGATTCGAGGGAGACAAAGAAAGAGAGATTAAGGGAGACAAAGAAAGAGAGATTCGAGGGAGACAAAGAAAGAGAGATTCGAGGGAGACAAAGAAAGAGAGATTAAGGGAGACAAAGGGAGAGAGATTCGAAGGAAACAAAGAAACAGTGATTCGAGGGAGACAAAGGGAGATAGGTTCGAGGGAAACAAAGGGAGAGAGATTCGAGGGAAACAAAGAAAGAGAGATTCGAGGGAGACAAAGAAAGAGAGATTAAGGGAGACAAAGGGAGAGAGATTCGAGGGAAACAAAGAAAGAGAGATTCGAGGGAGACAAAGAAAGAGAGATTAAGGGAGACAAAGAGAGAGAGATTCGAGGGAAACAAAGAAAGAGTGATTCGAGGGAGACAAAGGGAGAGAGATTCGAGGGAAACAAAGAAAGAGAGATTCGAGGGAGACAAAGAAAGAGAGATTAAAGGAGACAAAGGGAGAGAGATTCGAGGGAAACAAAGAAAGAGTGATTCGAGGGAGACAAAGGGAGAGAGATTCGAGGGAAACAAAGAAAGAGAGATTCGAGGGAGACAAAGAAAGAGAGATTCGAGGGAGACAAAGAAAGAGAGATTAAGGGAGACAAAGGGAGAGAGATTCGAAGGAAACAAAGAAACAGTGATTCGAGGGAGACAAAGGGAGATAGGTTCGAGGGAAACAAAGAAAGAGAGATTCGAGGGAGACAAAGAAAGAGAGATTAAGGGAGACAAAGAGAGAGAGATTCGAGGGAAACAAAGAAAGAGAGATTAAGGGAGACAAAGGGAGAGAGATTCGAAGGAAACAAAGAAACAGTGATTCGAGGGAGACAAAGGGAGATAGGTTCGAGGGAAACAAAGAAAGAGAGATTCGAGGGAGACAAAGGGAGAGAGATTCGAGGGAGACAAAGGGAGAGAGATTCGAGGGAGACAAAGGGATCGAGATTCGAGGGAAACAAAGAAAGAGAGATTCGAGGGAGACAAAGAAAGAGAGATTAAGGGAGACAAAGTGAGAGAGATTCGAAGGAAACAAAGAAACAGTGATTCGAGGGAGACAAAGGGAGATAGGTTCGAGGGAAACAAAGAAAGAGAGATTCGAGGGAGACAAAGGGAGAGAGATTCGAGGGAGACAAAGGGAGAGAGATTCGAGGGAGACAAAGGGATCGAGATTCGAGGGAAACAAAGAAAGAGAGATTCGAGGGAGACAAAGAAAGAGAGATTAAGGGAGACAAAGAAAGAGAGATTCGAGGGAGACAAAGAAAGAGAGATTCGAGGGAGACAAAGAAAGAGAGATTAAGGGAGACAAAGGGAGAGAGATTCGAAGGAAACAAAGAAACAGTGATTCGAGGGAGACAAAGGGAGATAGGTTCGAGGGAAACAAAGGGAGAGAGATTCGAGGGAAACAAAGAAAGAGAGATTCGAGGGAGACAAAGAAAGAGAGATTAAGGGAGACAAAGGGAGAGAGATTCGAGGGAAACAAAGAAAGAGAGATTCGAGGGAGACAAAGAAAGAGAGATTAAGGGAGACAAAGAGAGAGAGATTCGAGGGAAACAAAGAAAGAGTGATTCGAGGGAGACAAAGGGAGAGAGATTCGAGGGAGACAAAGGGAGAGAGATTCGAGGGAGACAAAGGGAGAGAGATTCGAGGGAAACAAAGAAAGAGAGATTCGAGGGAGACAAAGAAAGAGAGATTAAGGGAGACAAAGGGAGAGAGATTCGAGGGAAACAAAGAAAGAGAGATTCGAGGGAGACAAAGAAAGAGAGATTAAGGGAGACAAAGAGAGAGAGATTCGAGGGAAACAAAGAAAGAGAGATTAAGGGAGACAAAGGGAGAGAGATTCGAAGGAAACAAAGAAACAGTGATTCGAGGGAGACAAAGGGAGATAGGTTCGAGGGAAACAAAGAAAGAGAGATTCGAGGGAGACAAAGGGAGAGAGATTCGAGGGAGACAAAGGGAGAGAGATTCGAGGGAGACAAAGGGATCGAGATTCGAGGGAAACAAAGAAAGAGAGATTCGAGGGAGACAAAGAAAGAGAGATTAAGGGAGACAAAGGGAGAGAGATTCGAAGGAAACAAAGAAACAGTGATTCGAGGGAGACAAAGGGAGATAGGTTCGAGGGAAACAAAGAAAGAGAGATTCGAGGGAGACAAAGGGAGAGAGATTCGAGGGAGACAAAGGGAGAGAGATTCGAGGGAGACAAAGGGATCGAGATTCGAGGGAAACAAAGAAAGAGAGATTCGAGGGAGACAAAGAAAGAGAGATTAAGGGAGACAAAGAAAGAGAGATTCGAGGGAGACAAAGAAAGAGAGATTCGAGGGAGACAAAGAAAGAGAGATTAAGGGAGACAAAGGGAGAGAGATTCGAAGGAAACAAAGAAACAGTGATTCGAGGGAGACAAAGGGAGATAGGTTCGAGGGAAACAAAGGGAGAGAGATTCGAGGGAAACAAAGAAAGAGAGATTCGAGGGAGACAAAGAAAGAGAGATTAAGGGAGACAAAGGGAGAGAGATTCGAGGGAAACAAAGAAAGAGAGATTCGAGGGAGACAAAGAAAGAGAGATTAAGGGAGACAAAGAGAGAGAGATTCGAGGGAAACAAAGAAAGAGTGATTCGAGGGAGACAAAGGGAGAGAGATTCGAGGGAAACAAAGAAAGAGAGATTCGAGGGAGACAAAGAAAGAGAGATTAAAGGAGACAAAGGGAGAGAGATTCGAGGGAAACAAAGAAAGAGTGATTCGAGGGAGACAAAGGGAGAGAGATTCGAGGGAAACAAAGAAAGAGAGATTCGAGGGAGACAAAGAAAGAGAGATTCGAGGGAGACAAAGAAAGAGAGATTAAGGGAGACAAAGGGAGAGAGATTCGAAGGAAACAAAGAAACAGTGATTCGAGGGAGACAAAGGGAGATAGGTTCGAGGGAAACAAAGAAAGAGAGATTCGAGGGAGACAAAGGGAGAGAGATTCGAGGGAGACAAAGGGAGAGAGATTCGAGGGAGACAAAGGGATCGAGATTCGAGGGAAACAAAGAAAGAGAGATTCGAGGGAGACAAAGAAAGAGATATTAAGGGAGACAAAGAGAGAGAGAGATTCGAGGGAAACAAAGAAAGAGTGATTCGAGGGAGACAAAGGGAGAGAGATTCGAGGGGGACAAAGGGAGAGAGATTCGAGGGAGACAAAGGGAGAGAGAGATTCGAGGGAGACAAAGGGAGAGAGATTTGAGGGAAACAAAGAAAGAGAGATTCGAGGGAGACAAAGAAAGAGAGATTAAGGGAGACAAAGGGAGAGAGATTCGAGGGAAACAAAGAAAGAGTGATTCGAGGGAGACAAAGAGAGATAGGTTCGAGGGAGACAAAGGGAGAGAGATTCGAGGGAAACAAAGAAAGAGTGATTCGAGGGAGACAAAGGGAGATAGGTTCGAGGGAGACAAAGGGATAGAGATTCGAGGGAGACAAAGGGAGAGAGATTCGAGGGAGACAAAGGGAGAGAGATTCGAGGGAAACAAAGAAAGAGAGATTCGAGGGAGACAAAGAAAGAGAGATTAAGGGAGACAAAGGGAGAGAGATTCGAGGGAAACAAAGAAAGAGTTATTCGAGGGAGACAAAGGGAGAGAGGTTCGAGGGAGACAAAGGGAGAGAGATTTGAGGGAGACAAAGGGAGATAGATTCGAGGGAAACAAAGAAAGAGAGATTCGAGGGAGACAAAGGGAGAGAGATTCGACGTCGATCAAACCCGGCTTTAAATAACGGTCTGGACATTTCAAACTTAGCTTTGAAAAGTTTCAATCCTTGACTGCGAAAGGATGGCCCATTCATTATTGATGGATAACTCACCATTATGAATTTACACTCAATTTGCCCACGCTTGATGAAGTAAAGGCATCCGAGTCTTACAACAAAAATTGTAGAAACGAAAACTTTCTTGTTGAGACGTTGCTTCTTTTAAAAAATTGTTTAACTTCATTTCTGCTACGAAATTAGGTAGTAGGCCCCGATCGCGGGATAGGAAGGGCTTCGTTATTATGACGTTGCAATCCCGGAAACGTTTCTTGGATCAAGCCATGAATTTTAGGGATTATGAATTTCCATATTGATGTAATATTAACGAGTATTTCTCCCATCATGTTTAATAGAATTTCGGAGTGATTGGCACTTATTTAATCAATATAACAGTTGAAAGGCTTGTTAGCCGACGATTTTTGGTTTTAATTTATACTCATTATAAATAACTCGTGGGAAATTTTCACGAGTTGGTTTTGCATGATCGGAACGTTACCTAGTGGGAAAACTGAAAAAGCTGATTCAAAACCGGAAATAAAGTGTTAGGCTGACCTCTGAGGTTTTGCTACTACTTACAATTAATATGGTTGAAGGTTAACTAGTTCACGAGCTTAACCGTAGATGGCAAATTGCACTTCTGAATTTCAATCGCAAGATGAGCGATTAGTTTTAAAACGAAGAAAATGGTCATTTTTATTCAGAGCAAAAACGCTACCAATTGATTTATCGCGTGCATTTACCCCTGAGAGATCATTAATTAAAACCGAGTCTCCCGATTAGATTAAGCTATTACCTAAAAGTCAGCGCCCATTCTACCACCCAGTAGGGTAATGATTTACATCATAAGCTAAGTATATAGTTGCGTTTCAAAATTGACGAACATCGTTAATTAAATGAGCCTATTAAAACCGGTCAACGTAATCTTTTACTTTATAGAACTATTCCTTGCCTTCCATAGATTCGCCAAGTTGGTAAGGACGTTTTCTTGAATCTGTGCAAATGCGATATTATTCCAATAATCGTACTCGATGGCGGAACAGATCCCGCAGATCGCCAAAATTCCCTGCTGATAAAGCGCATGACGCAACGTATCCAAGCAGATCGTAAAATCTCCAGGACAGGGGTACCTGATGAAAACCAAAAGTACATTTTACCTCGCCTCGCCGAGTTCTTAAAGAAGAAAGTATCTCTGTCCTGCAAGCGGAATTCGAAACGGATGAAGACATGGTAGTCATTGCGAATCACTACCAATGCCCCATACTAAGCACTGACAGCGAACTTCACGGAGGCTTTATCAGACTCAGTTCCTAAGGCTATATAACCCACACTAATGACCTCCCTTACAAAAACTTTCTTAAGAATTCTTAATAATTTATAAAGGGAAATTCTATGGAATTTCTTAAGAGATTTTTTTGGGAAATTATGGGAAGTTTGGCACTTTTTTCCCAAGCACTTCTTAAGCTATTCTTAAGACAAATACCCAAGAAAATCCCAAAGATATTCCCACGCTTTCGCACAGAAATTCTCAAGAAATTACCAAGGTTTTCCAAAGGTATTTGCAAGGTTTCGCAAATACATTCCCTAGGTGTTCCCATGGTTTTTCCATGAAATTCCCAGAGTATTCCCAAGAAATCCCCTAGGTGTTCCCATGGTTTTCCAAATAAAATCATACGGTTTTTCCATGAAATTCCCAAAATATTCCCAAGAAATCCCCAAGGTTTTCCAAATACAATCCTACGGTATTCCAAAGAAATTCCCAAGTTTTTCCAAAGAAAGTCCCAAACTATAAGCAAGTCATTCACATGAAATTCCCAAGATATTTACACGTTTTCCCAAAGAAATACCTAAGACATATCCACATTTTCCCAAAGTATTCCCAAGAAATTTCCCAAAGAATTCTCCAAGTATTCCCACGTTTTCCCAAGGATGTCTATAAATGCCAAAGGATTTCCAAAAAGTTTTCAAATGAAATTCCACAACGTTCGGCGCATGCGCATGCGACCAATTATATATAATTTTAAATTATTTATATCTCCTTAACTATTCATTTGCGACAATTAATTTTAACGGCAATAGATTCCTTGCGAAAAAAACTATATTATGGCACAATCAAAACAAATATATAGTAGAGGGACCTATTCTTCAAAATAGTCCTAATTCCGTATTTTTTGTAGACATAGCTTCCGCAAATTAATTTTAATAATTTCTAACTAACGTTTTAGGTATCGAAAGCAGTATTACATCACTGTATAACAATAAGTCTCAACGCGCTCAACTCGTTCTAACTAGCAACGACTGCTTCGACTTCAGGTTTTCTTTTATCGTATTGTCCGTTAGTTTGGGGTTAGCCACTGTAAAAGGTTAATTGTGAACGTTGTAAAAGTATAAGTAAATGCGAACCACCAACGTGCGTTTATCATATTTCTTCTAAGCGGCGGTTTGGAAGAAGCAGACGATAATATAACAGGGCTACCAGACATGTTTAGTTGTTTTACACATAGAAATCAGAAGGTAACTAGAACGATTTTTCTTATGGCGGAAAGCCCGCCGTTTAGAACCGTAGCTTTGGCGAATGGTAAATCTTGGTAATTAAAGGTAATAAACAATTTCTAATTAAATTAAATGTGGTTTTGGATGGAAATTAAGGTTTCGTGATATAACATAAATTTATTTAAAGTTTCTAAAAATTTTATATTGTTAAACAATGTCCGTATACGATTATCTCATAAGATACCTCGGATTTTATTAATGATTATTTAGAAACATATTCACCAAAAAAATTGTTTCTCTTACACACAGATCTTATTAACGATTCATTATAACTAGCTAATAGGTTTTTGTTAAAAGTTCCATTAGCTTTTCCAAAAAATCCTTAAGAAAATGTTTCCTTACAATTACCTAACAGATTTTAATCACAAATTCCGTTGGTTTTCCCAAAGAGTTCTTAAGAAATTGTTTCCAAATAACTAATTAACAGACTTTATCAAACATTCCCTTAGTTTTTCCAAAGAGACTTTGAGAAGACTTGTCCCAACAAACACCTAACAGGTTTTTCTCACAATTCCATTGGTTTTCCTAAAGAGTTCTTGAGAAAATTTTTCCCATAGTTAAAACTCTCAAAAACTACTTCAAGATCTTTAGGTGTTTCTTAAGAATTCGCGAGAAATATTTTGTAAGGGCTGGTAGGCAATCCACAATCTTTCGTACCGTGCAAACACTTGCCGCGTCGAACTTGCGGCAATTGTCCAGGCTGCCCTCTGGTTACTGGATCATCGCATTTATGACGCGACGATTTGCTCGGACTCCCGCTCTGCTCTTGCGATACTTAGCCGTGCAGACGGCACCGATCCCGTATTACTCCCACTTGCTTCTCGGCTCCGAGATTGTCCTACTGCCCGTTTCTCTCTTCTGTGGGTTCCAGCGCACGTAGGGATTTCCGGTAACGAGTTAGCCGATAGAGCTGCTAAAGGCGCCACTGCTTCCCTGGTATCGTCTTATATTTTCTCACCTGCTGGCACTTTACAATGCCGCAGGACTCTTTCTGGTGCATTGATGAACTCCTGGACACTTCATTTCTCTGCGCTATCTACCGGACGTTTTCTGTATTCGGTTCAACCGACGCCGCGGTACCCAGCCATTTGGCGTCTCCGCTTGCGGCGATCACTAGAGCGTCCGTTCCTCTTGGCCCTGTTAGATCGCTTCCCTACTCCTGCCGTGCTTTATCGCTTCGATCGTGCGCCTTCCCCGTCATGCTCAGCATGTGCACTATTCGGAGACCTGGATCATTTTCTCTTTTCGTGTCCCCGCTTCGCGGCTCACCGCGGCCCTTTAGTACGCTGCCTTAATGGTCTTCCGTTTCATCCTTGTGGCTCTCATCTAGCTCAAGCTCTTACCCATGCGCATCACCCGGCATTGCTGCGGGCCCTTTCAGTGTTCCTCTCTCACCTCATTTCTGTTGGCCTTCTCTAGTCTTCTCTCTTACTTCTATGGCTTTAATCACGGTGCAGGGCGTCTAAGGATTGCGTAAGATTCGACGCCTTACCTGTTTTATCACCAAAAAAATGCGACAGTGAGCTTTAACGGATTAATTTGCGGTGGGGTTGGGTTTGGATGGTTTTTTTTTCGTTAACGCTCACCGTCGTGGCAGTTTTAATTCAGTTTGATTGGATATTTCGTTATTGTAATGTTTATGTGTAGGGTGTGACGGTTGTGGGTGTTGAGTCGGTTGTGTCTGTGCGGGCGTTTCCTCTTCAACTTCTTCTTATTGACTTCTGGGACGGACCGAGTGCTGAGTGTTATACAACCTCTCAACGTCCAATGGCAGGGTTTCCACAGATTGTACACGGTATTCGTCTTATTATCAATTTGCGTTTATTGGAGCCGGCCGGGAATCGAACCCGGGTCTACCTCGTGCAAAAGATTTACTCTAACCACTCAGCCACCAACGCTTTTTAATTTACAGTGTTTTTCTAACCAACAGCTTTGGCGAATGTCCTTTACAAAGTTATAACGTTATTCTACATCATTTTAAATATTTATAAATTATATTAATCTTATATTTAATTAAATATTTATAAATTATATTAATCTTATATTTAATTAAATATTTATAAATTATATTAATCTTATATTTAATTAAATATTTATAAATTATATTAATCTTATATTTAATTAAATATTTATAAATTATATTAATCTTATATTTAATTAAATATTTATAAATTATATTAATCTTATATTTAATTAAATATTTATAAATTATATTAATCTTATATTTAATTAAATATTTATAAATTATATTAATCTTATATTTAATTAAATATTTATAAATTATATTAATCTTATATTTAATTAAATATTTATAAATTATATTAATCTTATATTTAATTAAATATTTATAAATTATATTAATCTTGTATTTAATTAAATATTTATAAATTATATTAATCTTATATTTAATTAAATATTTATAAATTATATTAATCTTGTATTTAATTAAATATTTATAAATTATATTAATCTTGTATTTAATTAAATATTTATAAATTATATTAATTTTATATTTAATTAAATATTTATAAATTATATTAATTTTATATTTAATTAAATATTTATAAATTATATTAATTTTATATTTAATTAAATATTTATAAATTATATCAAAAGGGACGGTAGTCCCCATGCAAGGTCCGGGTATAGAGTTGAGCACCTACCCGAGCACTTGCTATATTATCTCGGGTCAGAATGAAGCTGATTTTACCCCCTTGTATCTCCAAAACTATAGGTCGTATCAAAACAAGTGATGCATCGTTTGAAAGGTTACATGCACGCGATAAACATATACGAATTCCATCGAACAGGGTTGAGGCGACGTTTCGTAGTAATGGGGCAAAGTAAGGCTTAATTTTTCTTCTTCTTCTTCCATCTTCTCCTCGCAGACCGCTCTACAGCAAAAACTACTGAACCAATTTAAATGCAATTTAGTATACAGTATCAAATGAAGCTCCCATTGTGTCCTTCGAAAGGAGAAGGTCAAATCTGGTATAGTTCTTGAGCTACGGCGACAAATGTACAGTTCAGCGAGTCGGTAACGAAACCATGGAGTAATAAAAACATAAGAAGTACTAAACCGGAGCGACTAGCGATTTAAAAAATTAATGCAAAAGGTTTGAGGGTTGATTCTAGGTGAAAACGTGGCGCTGTGTTCGAAAAAATAGTCTTAAAGGTTAAAATGCCCGCTATGACGGATATACTTGGAAACTATGAATGCAACTTATTTATAGGTGGATTGTAGGTAAAAGAGGGCGCTGAGTTCGACAACAATAGTCTTGCGAGTGTCAGGTTGGGGGGTTGTCCGCCATAGGGCGGTCAAGGTCAAAATGGCCGATACTAAGGAAATAGATTAAACATTCGAATGCTACTGATTTATAGGTTGTTTCTAAGTGAAACAGGTGCAGTGAGTTCGAAGTGTCTCGCCAGTGTCAGGGTGGGCAGTGTGCCGTCAGAGGGCGGTAAACGAAGCCAATGAGTAATAAACACAGTACAAAACGTGTAAAGTTTTATAACAATCGTACGAGCTTATATATTAACATTAAAAAATGAATTAAAAAGCATAATGACGTCACGTTTTCAAAAAATTAAAGTAAATAATATCTAAACGTACACAATGTTGGCGAAAGAGCTAGGCAGTTCTCAATATTCCAAATAGGTGAAAGTTCACTTTCCAATTTTGTTTATAAATATTATTTCCGCTTTTTTACGTTTAAAGGTATTATAATAACTTCACTTCTATTGTTATAAACAAAAAGGCGTAAATCCACCCAAAAACCATTCGGTTAAAAATGGCAAGGTCCTTTAAACAAAAACGTCACGTCCTATATTACTCTAGGCCATAAAAGTAGTGAAATCAAATAACGGGCAGGATCTGTAATTATATTATCATAAACGTCATAAACTGGACCTATTTATCGACCAGTGATGTGCTCTGAAGTAATATGCTAGACCTTGCGCGTCCTAAATGTTTTACAACCGTAAAACATTTCAAAGAGAATGGCTAATATTAGAATCGCATTGTATCAAATATATTGTTTAGATCGAAATATATTATCTACTTTGTTTAAATTTACTCTTTTACCTTAAAACCATAATTAAATAAAGCAGACAAGTTGTTGACTGCAGTAATTACGTCACTGCATTTAACAACTTGTCTATCTATAATGTACAGAAATGTTCGAGTACCACTAGTACGGACAGTTTCAGTAATTTTATCGAGTCTTTTTATTTTGTCTCGGTTGGCCAAGGTGGTATTTTGAGCGAGACAAGAATTAAACACGTCCCAACGTTTATTTCACTGCCAAGTTTTGTTTACTCTTATTATTGAAACTCGTTTACTATGCTTTTAAGGTAAAAGAGTAAATCTAAACAGAGTAGATAATATATTTCGATCTAAATAATATATGCACCTATAAATAAAATAAACAAGGCGGGCCACGTTTTGCGAGAACGAAAGAAAACTTTAAAGTCGGGTGGTTGAAATGGTCCCGTGATTAGGTAATGCTGCCACCTACATCGTTTTTAGGAACTAATTCTTGATATTTATGCTTGCTTTTCGTCCGCTACGTTGTAAATTTTATGATTTGTTCACTCTTTATACATTCTTAAGAAAACGTTTTATCTTATATTGACCTTTTTCTTTAATTAACTTGGTAAGTTATTTAACTTATTTGGTATTATTAGAATCGTTACAGCTAAGCTAAGAAAACTTGTGTCGGCCATCGAGCCGAAAATACGTTCTAGCGCATGAGCGAGAGATAGCATTTTCAGCCAATAGTGTGTTTCTTTCTTTCCCAGAATGCTTTGCGAACATCCCAAGAACCGTTGAAAATTTTCAAACCAATTTATTTAACGGTGTGTTTGATACAATGCGATTCTAATATTAGTAATACTCTTTGAAATGTTTTATGGTTGTACAAAGGATATTAACTCAGTAAAACACTTAGGACGCGCAAGGTCTAGCATATTACTTCAGAGCACATCACTGGTCGATAAATAAGTCCAGTTTATGACGTATATGAGAATATAATTACAGATCCTGCCCGTTATTTGATTTCACTACTTTTATGGCCTAGAGTAATATAGGACGTGACGTTTTTGTTTACAGGACCTTGCCATTTTTAACCGAATGGTTTTTGGGTGGATTAATCTTATATTTATTGAAATATTTATAAATTATATTAATCTTATATTTCATTAAATATTTATAAATTATATTAATCTTATATTTCATTAAATATTTATAAATTATATTAATCTTATATTTCATTAAATATTTATAAATTATATTAATCTTATATTTCATTAAATATTTATAAATTATATTAATCTTATATTTCATTAAATATTTATAAATTATATTAATTTTATATTTATAAATTATATTAATTTTATATTTATAAATTATATTAATTTTATATTTATAAATTATATTAATTTTATATTTAATTAAATATTTAAGTATTTTAATGTAAAATTTGATCGTGTTCGGGAATTGAACTCGGGTCGCTTTGTTACCATGCGTAATTGCGTATAGTTCACCGCCGAGCCATTGAATTCCTTAGGAAAAATATTAAAGTAAAGGAACCATTATAATAAGGCGTGTTTTTTTTACTAAACGGATGAAAACAATATCTGTTAATGTTTTTTATTGAACTTTGTTTTTTAATTTTTGTGAACATTATTTTGTCGGGAATTGAACCGGGAGCGCGGTTTTGGGACTTTGATTCGTTGCCGCTGTGTTATTGATTCCTTTTACGTTGTGTTATAAATCTGTAATATATTATTCAGTGACGTTGTTAAACTCTTTAATTGCCAGTAGGTTTATTTTTGTTAATTAAATATCAGGTATAATTAATAATTAAAAGTCGCGTATAATTAAATAGGTGTATGGATATTTTGGAATAATTGGTAAGAAGTTATGGAAGGACTTATTAACACTGAAACAGAGAAAAAAGTAAGTCATTTCAAATCCTTCATTGCACACAAAAAATTTTAATTTTCTAAGATTCAGTCTACTTTATCATGTCACAATCAAATTTTAAGGGCTTTTTATATTTCTGGTCTGATATATCTGTCTGTAACTGAGAAAGCTTACACATTTTAATGTAATAACTCAATTTATTTCAATTTTTAATGAAAAAATGACAAATTTAGATTGTTAAGAATAGTGTATTGAAACAAGTCCAAATATAATTTTGAGGGTTAGAGTTGATATTTCTGGTCTGATATATCAGTCTGTAACTGAGAAAGCTAATAGCACGATGTGTTAGAATTAATTTAATTTCTATTCTCCAAATTTGAAAACTTTAGTTCGTTAAATCCTCCGTCGGACACCAAAATTGTAAATTTTCCAAGATTCAGTCTACTTCATCATGCCACAATCAAATTTTAAGGGTAAACTATCATATTTCTAGTCTGATATATCAGTCTGTAACTGAGAAAGCTAGTAGCAAACATTTTAATGTAAAAACTCCATTTATTTAAATTTTAAATGAAAAAATGACAAATTTAGATTGTTAAGAATAGTGTATTCAAACAAGTCTAAGTATAATTTTAAGAGTTAGTTGATATTTCTGGTATGATTAATTGATTATAACAAAAACATACTAAATATATTAAGATTATTCTAGTATAAAATAGAGGGAACAATATTTAATTTAATCATTTTAATTCACCCATAAAGTATCTTTTATTTTTAACTTTTATCGCAATCATACACAGAATTGAAATTAAATAAACTTTTTTTGTAGACTGTACGTTCTTACCACAAATTTCTTCGTGCAACCGACAACGAAATAGAGCAACTGATTAAGGATTGGGTAAATAGTCTAAGGACAGAAATGGCGGAAGGAAGAAGAGCACAATTTTCGGCTAATCTCAAATTTGCTGGAAATAAATAAAAAATAAAGAAATTTTGCTTTAAATTTTTGACTATTTTTAACTTATATTACAATTTAAAAGTTGGCTTGCGTTCTTAAGAGTAGTGGGTAAATGCGTTTCTAGAGTAAGCTTGAACTTGGTAAGCTTTTAAGCCGCTTTTAGGCAGAGCAATAAATGAATATACTTTTTAAGTCGGCTCGAAGTCGGAAAGTCATTTAAAAGTCACTCAAGCGTCCGTTTAATCGTCGGGTCAAAGTCGACCAGGCTTCTGAACAGTATCTCAGCCGACCACTTTATTAGTATCCGTTTTAAAGTCGGATCGAAGTCAAAAAGGGCTCTTAAAAGTCACGTAGCCGACTGCTTTATCAGTGTCCGTTTTAGAGTCGGCTCGAAGTCGATAAGACTTCTGAATAGTCTCTCAGCCGACCGCCTTATCAGTTTCCGTTTTAGAGTCGGCTAACAGTCCACCAGTCTTCTTTACCGACTGTCCATCGGCTAGCCGTTGCCTCGGACATCGAGTAAGGCGGGCCGACTTTGCAAAAAAGCAGGCCACCCGACTCTTTTTTTATCAGTCGGCCCGACTGTTTTTTTGCTACTGGGGTTGTTTGCTTTAATGATATTAGAACGGTTGATTATTCAGTACTTGTCTGGCTCGCGAGCAGGCAATTCGCGTACGTTTGCAAACCTTCTTTAACAACAACCAGTAATAAAAGTTTAGTGATTAACGAAATAGTATGGCGGAAGCTAAAGAAATCGTTATAACGGAAGACCGACCGGAGGACCACACGGATCACAAACGGAATTTACGAAGCAAGGTGTGGGAACATTTCAGATAAGTTGACGGTTTGGCGTAAGTAAAACTAATTGTTACTTATAAATTAATTTGTTATTAAAGGGAATATAACCTCATGCTGTTTGGTGTGGAACACCGAGGGGTACTTTTTTCATCACTCACGCCTTTGTCTTGGTATATTTTTGGTTCTGATTAGTGGTTTAGTGATGGGGTCTTCCCTAAAGAACGTCTTGAAGGTTATATTCCCTTTAATTGCGCAAAATAATTTCAACTTCTATCGAAGTTTTGGTTTGGGCTACTCTTGTCTATATATTTTTGTGTTATGTAGAGGAAACTATAAAATACGTCATGACGGCAAATACTTCGGGACCAGTAACCTAAAGTATCATTTGGAAAAAAATCACTATGATCTAGTTGGCGATTTGTCTTGTGTTTCGGTAAAATAGGACCCTCGATCATGGTCGTAATGAAATACATAATGAAAATTTAAACCGTTCAGCAAAACAAAGGCGCCGTTTTCAAGGCCAATCACTGTTTAATGCGTTGGGTGGTTGCATCAGATCAACCTTTCACTGTGGTGGAATGCCCATCATTTAAAGCACTTCTTAGGTCGATGAATCCCAAAAATCCGAGTCTTGCCGAATCCTTGCCACAAACTGCAAAAATTTTGAGAGCGAACCTAATGGATAGCTACGAAAGTGAAGCCCAAAAACTGTTCGTTGCGTGTAAGGTAGGTTAAGTTACTTGTGTAACGCTATCACAATATTTAGCGCGCAGAAAATAGTGAATTTGCATTTTTAAAATAGCTACATGTACGTACCGAAACCTGAGAACTTTAATATGTAAATGTGCTTTCTCCATTTTGGTTTCACGGACAACGAAAATCGAATAGGCGTATTTGAAATTAAGTTAATACGATGGGTATTTATTTGCAATTGAAATAAGCTGATTTAGTAGTAGTTTGGTCGAATTAGGTTGGGAAGGTAATTTTCTAGAACCAAGCTCGGGTACTCTGCCAGCTATACCAATAAAAGTACGAAAATATTAAACGAAACAACAGATCCCCCCCCCCCCATCCAAATCCATTGCCCACATTTCTGGAAACAGCGCTTTAATTAGGGGTAAATACTTGGCGGGAAATGCAGTTTTCGCGAGGCGAATTGGCGCACGCGTATAAAACCTATCGAATTCGTCGTAAACATTCGAGGAACTACGCTTTATACGGTTTACTTACAGCGTTTGTCAGGTGGAAATACGTCCTGTCCCGACTAATTTTTTCGATGGAAATGCAAATACTCTAAAATTAATTTTGTGCACGTTACTGAAATTTATAAAATTTGCTAGGGTGTCGTAGGGCAAATGTCCTTCACTATTGACGGATGGACGTCAACTAACCGAATTCCGTTTCTGGGTGTTACTGGACATTGGGTTGACGAAAATTTGAAATCCACAACAAACTAATCGGATTTATACATTTTCGTGTCCGTCATACCGGTAAAAACATCTGTGACGCTTTTGTATCCTTGGTACAGAAGTTCGATGCAAAGGTTGGTTGCACGCAACAGTATTTTAAATATAAGCTTACTACACTCGTAACTTAAAAACGCATGAATCGGAGTAAAATGAAAAAGGTATGTGTAATTTTATACGGCGCCTATTGTAGTGTTAAATGGGAGATATGTACTTAAGCCCACGGCGTCTTTAACGAACTAGTTTGGACGTTGTTATTTTCATATATCGCGTGTGTATTGAATTAAGGCGATATTTAGGATTTCGATTCTGCGACGAGTATTTTTTCGTCGGTGAATTACCCCACAATATCAATGGTAATGGCAGCGTACCACTGGCTTCTCGATAAACTTAACACTCCGTCCTTGGATCCGTTTTTGGAAGAAGCTTGTTCTCTTGCTACGAAAAAACTGAAGGACTATCAAGAGTTATCGAATATTGAAGGAGTCTGGGTTGCTATTGGTAACATTCCAAAGTTTTTAGGCTTGCAGTTAGTAGTGTTTAAACATTTGATAGTGCAATTTATTTAGCTTTAGATCCGACTTTAAAAATGGATTTTATACAAGCGAATTACGGGAAAACGCAAGTTAAAACCATTAAAGCTATGGTTTTAAACGTCTTTAATACTTATTACGAAAATAGTTCAGTGACTTCCCCTTCAAGCCCTACTATCGACAACGCTGGAATTTATGCATTTTACCCAAAACGTCCTGTAAAATTGGCCCGTGGATCAGAACTTCTTAAGTATTTTAAGGATGACCTTCAGCCACCAAAGACAAACGTGCTTAGGTGGTGGCTGGTAAGTAAATTAAATCTTAGTTTCACGCGGAGTTTCAGTTAGAGTACCTGACCTTAAAAAGTCATCTATACCTAATTATAATCTTGTGCTAACACGTGACACACAGTGGCGGCTCCAGGGGGTAGGCAGGGTAGGCAACCACCTACCTTGAAATTTTAAAGGGGGCCCCAAAATCCTACCAAGGAGCCCAAAAATATTGGAAAGTTAAGTTTAAATTACTTAACATTTAACTAAATTGTTTAGAGGGAGCATAGAATTGGAATCTTGAAGGTAGATCACAATGTTTTTATAGTTTTAGAAAAATTCTGATAGCGGCTCCAAAAGGTCCAATCAACTTACTTTGCCTACCTTGCCAAAACTTTCTGGCACCGCCACTGGTGACACGGCATGGTCTGAGTATATTTTTATCATTTCAGGATAATCAACACAGTTACCCGACAGTGGCTAAAATGGCCAAAGATTACTTGGTCATACCATCGGCGTCGGTTTCAGCTGAAAGAGTATTTTCAGCCGGTACTGACCTTATCACCCACAAAAGGGGAAGTTTATAGGCTGACACGGTATCTGCCATGATGTCCTTGAAGATGTGGTGGAAGGGCGTTAACGAAAATGAAAGGTTATTATAACCCTTAACAATTGTTACACAACATTGTACCACGCGCCGTATATATCTTTCTTCTTATATTTAAAGAAATCTATTAATTAAATTTTTATTCAAGAAAATGTTTAAAAAAAATTGTTTTGAAGTTTATTTGTTTTTCTTTCTAGTTATGATTCCTCAAGCAATGTTTAATAACATGAACTCGGAACTTAAGTGATTAAATAAAAATATATTTAGAAAATGCCGTTTGGGTTCAACTTTATTTTCTTATGGTTAATGCGTTTTATTCAAACAAAAATTATTTGAATAAGAAAGATATATAAATTAATTAAATATTAATATTTAAATATCACAATTATTTAAACAAACGTGAAAAATACGCAGTTAATGAATAGATAATTCCGAGCACTAGGAAGGGTCGTATGTTTTTTTACTGATCGAGATAATGTTGTTTTTTGTCTATTCTTTGATCTTATATTTTTATCTATATATTTTTAGGTTATTTTTTTTCACGAAAAAGTCCAGTTTTAGAGGACACTTTATAGTGTGAACGTCGTGTGCTTTAGAAGTTTAGCTTATCCGGTTTCATTATAATAACGTCGAAAATTCCTGTTTGTTAATGGTAAGGTGTCGCACTTCTTGCTTTAATTACATTTTCTATTGTTTGGATATTTGGATATCTACGATTCCTAATACAGTCATTAATTTCCTGGGTGTGCGAGTCATATATGATATTAGAAATTGGACGGCATTGGTCTTTTTCATGCGGTATGTGTCACAACGTCAACAGGAAGTCTACAAGTCGTCCACTATCAGAAGTCGAATATAGCTATTCTACGGTATCTTCATGAAGGGCGAGTGTTGAAATAAAATGAGCGTTAATGATGCGGCAAGTATTTCGTAAGCGAGAAAAATAGATATAGCCTCTGTAGATATTTCTTTCATTAAAATTTGCTTCGTATCATATTTAACTGATAAACTTGTTCTCTAAATAGGGTTAAATTCAATTGTGCATTGTTTTAGTACGTCTAACTCACTGTTGTAACAACTTAATTTATATTATTCTGAATAAATTAGACTCGGTTGTTTCGTCTCAATTATTTTAATTAAAATTAAAATTTTATACCGGGTGGGATTGAACCGGGATTACGTTTTTAGTAAATAACTCTGAATTGCGGATATATCTTTAATCGAGAGATTAATACCACTAGGGACAATTCTTCCGAGGAGAGGTATATTTTGGCTGCCAACTTGTTATATTTGGTTTCGGTAACCGACGAGATCACAGATATAGTAAGAATTTGTTTTTATCATATAAGCGCGTAGATATAGGTCTTCATAATGTCTACCTTTAGACATCTCGTTTAATGTTTTTTATCCTTTAAAATTTTTGTATGGCAACAAAGTATGGCCTTAGTTCCACCAAGAAAATCGCGGATTAAAGATACAACTTAAAAAGCGGATCGACCTGTGAAAATCATTTAGGTTTGTCAGACAAGCGCAAAGCATATCCGCGTACTGCCATTAGAGTAACAAAATATGATAAAGGTATCGGATTAAAAATAATCCAGTTAATATTGGAAAGCAATAGATACCAGATCACCGTTAGAAGCCCTAGTTCTATTTCTTAAATCTTAATATTTTGGAACAAAACGTACGATAAACAAGAAGGTTAAATCCGAAGGTAGGAACGTCTTTCCGTTTGTGGTTTCTGAAAAAAATTAGTTTGTTGGCTTTGGACCCAAATTTGTTGAAAACAATCTGCAACCGCCGAGTAAAAGACTATCCTATAATTGATGAACCGAAATCGCTGGCCAAATGGTCGACGAAGCGGCTAAGCCGAGGGCATCTGAAACGCTTTTTATTTTATCCATAAACGTAATGATAAAATAAAAAGCTAACAGAAAACACAATTTACGTGTTAATTTTTTAATCTACAAATTTAAAAGTATAAAAAATATTAAAAATTTTATTTATTAAAAGACTTAAGGGAAAAGACAGTTATTCATACTAACAAAACTGTCGCTTTTACGAATGCCAAAAAATCTAGTTATGTTTCTAATTTCTTTATTTATATAAAGGGACAATAAAAATATCCCATCGATTCGTCTGCGCCGAGTTCCTCGCAAATACGTCCATTAGAGATCGCTTTAATTTCCTTTTCTGACAAACCAGTTGAAAAAAGTGCCAAAATTTCGTTTCAATATGGATTTTGCAAAACACTGTCAAAAATTAAGCCACTATATCTGAGCAGTAAGCAAATTTCTAACGGGTGTTGTGGAATAAAGTTTCTTAACACAATTAACAAAAGTGTTTTAGAATTGGGAAAACCGAATTGCTCACAGGCAAAAGGTCTCCTGGTATTACAAATCGATCGTTAACGTAGGCCTACGGTGCTACCTTAAGACTTTATTCCAAAGTTGTTTGTAATAGGTGCTTAATTGTTTGTTGACTAACGTTGTTATACCAAATATAATAGACAATTTTAAACAATTACCAAAATTGAAATACCTACAACATTAAATGTAAATCGATATTTATCAATGGATTAGTGTAACGTGAAGTACTGTTTTGAAAACATTAAATTGCGAGGTTTCTGCAGTATTATATTCCTAGAATTAGCGATAGAATTACTTCATCGTGTCCAGTTGCCCAGATAAAGTGGCGGGCTTTTAGAAATAGGACGGCAAGGCACAGCATAAATAGTTCTTTATAAGAAAAGTCCTACTAGGAACGCCATAAAAACAACGATACACCAAATAATAAAGTTAATATATTAACTTGAATACCTCACGTAACACGGCTCTCTTTATAAAGCCCGAAAATAATTTAAAACGTGCGACAAATCGTTAATGACATAAGCGCGATTCTAACACGTGGCCCGAGCTTACTGGTAAGTGGGAGCCTATTTAAGTAAATTTTAAACGTTTACTTATCATAACCACTATTCAAATATAACCGATTTAGTAGGTTGCGAGTGTTTCTTATTTTATGATGAGGAGAAAACAATACCACGTACTAGTTTTGTCTTCAAATTTAGATATTATAGCCATCGTAGTAGGCAATGAATAGATAATGTTGTAGAAGAATCGCGTGTCCAAATAAAAACTAGACAAGTACTTACATGAACGATGACTAGATAAACTGATCATCTGGAATAAAGAACACTACAACAGCTAAGTCCAGGGCACCTAACATGTCCCTCGTATATTCTTAGATTACGCAGAATCATCCGCTTTGATTGGACGATGAGTTAGAACAATACGCTCTTCGTCACATTTATTTTTATATTCAATCTACTGAAAGCACTACAAAAGGCTGTATACACCCAAAAGTTTTTATCTATAATATCTACGAGCAACAAACACAATGAGAACGCAGCTAGCCTTTAAACACGCTAACGAAGTGTTGTGTACAAATTTCATTGGACGAACCTTTACGCTGAACGTTTTACGGGCGGTGGGAAGACAATTGTACACAAGAAAATATACGACTTTTGACGGGTTGCGTTATCTTTGTGTGGGGTGCTCTGTTTGTTTCTCCAAGATAATATCAAGTAACATTATTGTAAAATATAACTTTATGTTATATGTTAATTTCAAATTGAGTAACAACATAATTATTTTACTTCCAATACATATTTAAACTATTTATAATTTTAAATTTAATAATTAATTTCCCGTGCTTTAATTAGCTATCTAGATGGCGTGCTAAAAGTAAACGAGATTTCATCATCGACAACGAGGCGAGATCGCAGTGTTTCCCATCCTGCGAACGAAAACCTATATCATCGAGCAACTTGTAATATTTGTAATATTTGGAGACATTGCCAAGGAAGGTAATGTAAGGTTTAACACTTAATTTTATCTTTAATATCAAGAATGTCTTCATTTTTACTTGGCGATAATGGCTATGTGGCCACGATTTAAAGCTCTGCTCCAAATCACCTCTCGCATTCTTGGTTCAACTCGATTCTTATGGTAATAAAGGGTGACATGTTTTTTGTTTCAATGCTTCTTTGGCACTTTTGTTAATAGTTCTTTTTATAAACTAACGTGGCCTTCTTGTTGAAATGTTGCTCTTACGTCACAGTCTCTTACTTTGACAAGCCTACGAGCGCGCGCTACAGCCGCGAGGAATATAGCTTTTTCTAGAGCGCGTGCAAATCGCTCGTGTGAAGAATACACAAATAAAGCTGGGTCTTGTGACGTAA
The DNA here is from genome assembly GCF_980474605.1 of Leiobunum rupestre. Taxonomy (NCBI): domain Eukaryota; kingdom Metazoa; phylum Arthropoda; class Arachnida; order Opiliones; family Sclerosomatidae; genus Leiobunum; species Leiobunum rupestre. The sequence continues at coordinate 31,848,722 of NC_143392.1, forward strand.
GAGCAACATTTTAACAAGTTGGGCAAGACCACTTTTTATTTTATAAAATCAACTATTGGGAAACCTTGTCGCTTTAAGAAACGCATTTTCACTTCGTTATTGTGGCGTACTGTAAAATATAAACGATCAATTTATCGACCGTATTCAGCAAAATCCCCATAGAAACTAAATTTTAGGTGTTTTCGTTATGAATTTTTAACGATTTTTCAACTTGTTTCTCTGAAAAGAAAATTAAAGTGAGCTCTAATGGTTTCTCACGTGTGATAAGAAAATCAAAGCAGGCGATTATCGGAGATTTTTAATGTCCCTTTGTGTAAATTAAGAGTTTGTTCGGTCAAACTATTCGCCAAAGTGACAGGATTTTCTCCGTTTGAGTTTGTGACTTTCAGTGTGAGGAATTGAAACGGACAGAATGACGAATACACGTATACAGAAAGATCGTCTCGTAACTCTTTAATAAAAATATTTTATATATTTATTTTAATTTGAAAAGATGTTTAAATTTTTAAATTCGTAATATAAAAAATATCACGTAAATTGTGCTTTCTGTTAGCATTTTATTTAATACTTAATTAAACTTTTAGCTTATGGTAGGATGTCGACAAAGTGTTTTTCAGTCGAGCACAATTTCACGAATAATATGAATTCAGCTCCGTCAACATCCGTTATCGGGAAGCAGTTGGAACCCTTGCAAATATAAATCTTTCGGCCAAACTATTCGCAAAGACGACAGAGCTTTCTCCGTATGAATTTGTGACTTTCAATGTGAGGAATTGAAACGGACGGAATGACGAATTTAACTATATATTGTTTTCATTTAAGCCTTGCAGCCTTTTGTTCCAATCTTAATCGCGCTTGCTTTGTATATTTTATTTTTCGCAACACGATGGCTTCTAGCGAGAAAATTGGAAACCGCTGCAATACGGCGTCCATCGAACTAAATTAGGTTTTACGGCTTCTCCAGGTGAGGGAAGTTATAAAATATAGTTAAAATTGAAAAGTATGGTTTTACGTATAAAAGTTTGTTAAGTCTTTGATAAATAAATGGTTAAATGAATAGTAACTCGGTATAATAGTCGTTCAAACGATGGACCAAAGCCATCTTTTCATTGTATCCCGGCAATACTTGTCACTCGAGGTGGTATGAAAACGCAATCGACACGAATCGTGTTTTGATACGTGCATTTTTCTAAAGCCAGTTTCAAATTTATAACAGCGCGCAAATCTTGCAGCAAGCATTTTATATCACGTAACGAAAATGTCTTTACTTTTAAGTCAAACTTCTTCCAGCCTTGGCCTATGACCAATGGATGAAATGGAGAAAAAAAATATCCCATTATTAGGTAAACCATCATTTGTTTATGAAATGAATAACCCGGATTGGGTGCCTTCTGCGCATGTTGATATGGAAATAAAGGCCAAACCAACTACCAATCCAGAAGTCAATGCTGCAAGGTATCACGGGGTTATGAAAAGGTGAATACCTCAATAAACCGTTCAAAAGTCAAAGCTTCGAGAAACATTAGATGTATCACTGCAAGCTGACTTTATGGGTTCAAATCCAATAACTTTATTTGACTCTTCAAGCCAAAGTACTTTAATGGACTCTTCAAGCCAAAGTACTGTAATTGGCTCTTCAAGCCAAAGTACTTTAATTGACTCTTCAAGCCAAAGTACTTCAATTGACTCTTCAAGCCAAAGTACTTTAATTGACTCTTCAAGCCAAAGTACTTCAATTGACTCTTCAAGCCAAAGTACTGTAATTGACTCTTCAAGCCAAAGTACTTCAATTGACGCTTCAAGCCAAAGTACTGTAATTGACTCTTCAAGCCAAAGTACTTTAATTGACTCTTCAAGCCAAAGTACTGTAATTGACTCTTCAAGCCAAAGTACTTCAATTGACGCTTCAAGCCAAAGTACTTCAATTGACGCTTCAAGCCAAAGTACTTCAATTGACTCTTCAAGCCTAACGTCCTAAGTTACAATTTAGAAAAAGTTTGCCTCGCCGGTTTTTTAATATTCGAAAGTAATAAATAAGTGTGACATGTCAAAGCCGTGTATGGCCAGAAGTTATAAATAATTGTGGAACTTACTTATCGAAGCCGTGTGTGTGGCCAGAAGTAATAATTAAGTGTGGCACTTACTTGTCGAAGCCGTGTATGGCCAGAAGTAATATTTCACGCAAATTTAAGGTCTATTACTTATTCATGATTTTATGGTACCTGCTTAAATGGAATACGGGCACAAATTAATATTATAGCCTTCTTGACAGATTTGTTTTTTCTGAGGCCTATTTACCAGTTGAAATATTGAACAAGCAGGAATTTATTCACTCCTCGAAAGGCTTGAGAGTGTTCACAATTGCAGCCTCTAGTGATAAATTTCCATTCTTCACTCTATGTGGGTGCAGCTCTTCACGCACATCGTCGGTCTTGTTAAGTTTAAATAAGACAACAAGCTTGATATTAATTCCGTTCTTAAGGAGTGGCCCATCCCTTTGTAGCAGCAATCCAATTTGTGTAAGAAAAAATAGCGGTGTTTTTATTAGCGGCGTCTGCGTTAATTGTTTGCTACAGAATCAAGTCTATTGGGTTTCTTGAGAAACTGCTGTTTCTTTGACAAATTGAACATCTTCCAAACAAATGTGGCTCTGAGACCTGGGTGTGTTTAATGATCCAACTAGCAAATTTTGGGTTGGTCATTACAAACATCATAATCGCCAACTGTGGCAGACACGATTGGTAATGGTTAATGTCTCCAATTCTAAAACACTCTTAAAAACGTTGGGTTAAATGATTTTGGTTATTTAATTTTTAACTACTTTTTGAGTCAAAAATAACCCAAATGTAGTTGAAAATCTTGAAACGCCAAATTTGGGTTATACAAAATTAGTTTGTTTTTAAGATAATATAATATAATTTTTGATTATAAAGGTATAGAATATTTTTAATTTAATTTACTATTTATAATTTAAATTTTTCTAATATTTTAATTTTTTTTATGTTGTGTTGATATTTCAGCGGAAGAACGTAATGAGCTCCCTTGTTTAAATTTATTGCAAATTGCCAAGGCCCTACGATATTCTTTCCAGTGTGATCAAATTTATAAACCAAATTAATTGTTAATTTATAACCCAAAATTGAGTCATATATTAACCATATTTTGGGTAACTTATAAATTTAACCCAAAATATCGTTATTAAAATAACCCATTTTGGGTGAAAACGAAAACCACCCAATATTTTGTTTGGTTAAATACTGACCCAACAATGGGTTAAAAAAACATTTAATTGTTAAATTATAACCCAAAATTTAGTCATATTTTAACCATATTTCGGGCTAATGTTTAACCCATATTTGGGTAAATTTAACCCAAAATAGCGTTAGGAAAATAACCTTTTTTGGGTGAACACTAAAACAACCCATTATTTTGTTTGGTTAAATACTGACCCAACAATGGGTAAATCAAAAACCCTATATTTTCATAACTTTCATAACTAAGCCATTTGAAACCGCATAAATGTCGTCTCGGACGAGCGGAGATATTTTTGAATCTTCAAAGTATTTTAAGCGTCTCGAGTTAGGGCCAGATAAAAAGCAAGAATAAAAAAAACTGCAACCATTCAGGATTGTGTCAGTTCATCGGTAAGTGGCTTCTTTGCGACGTAAAGCAAAGCCGCAATTAGTACGTCTTGCTTTAAGCAATTTGCTTTACTTAAACACATTTTAATGCATTCGAAGAAGGTATAGCCGCACTATGAACAACAACTCCACCTATTCTACCCCTAGAACTGAAAAATTTAACGTCTGATCCACACTCTTCTTCAAATAAAAATCTGTTTTTTTACCGTTTACTCAAATGTTAGAACTCACTAATTTAATTTAAAAATAAATTGTAAATATATTGCACGAAAATCATATAGAAAGAAAAACTCTTGATTTCCCAAAATATTCATTTCTACAAAATCACAGAGTGACTTGATTGCTTATAATCATATTTTCTGTTTTCCCTCTCGTTTATGAGAATCTTAAGCCAAGGTCACGCTTGAGCAAACTTTAAGTCGGTTTGAATGGAAGTTTTGGCCAATGAAATTGTTCATGACAACTGGTTTTAAGCGAAAGTGCGAAGGCGACTTTTGTTCAGCGAGATTAAATTTACTTTACTAATTGGAGACATTTTCAAAAACATTCGAGATCATAGCGCAAAGTCTGAGGCAGTCTAAGACTACGGTTACATGGGGCTCTGAACGTCGACGTAAGGGAACGTCGACGTTTATTTTTCGCATGTAACCGCGCGAACGTCGACGTTCGGGGAGATACGTCGACTTAACGAAAACTACCTCGAACGGTCGACGTTCGGCGCTGCATGTAACCTCTTTACGACGACGTTTCCTTGGCCAGTAGGTATTTTCCTACCGCATATCCGACTGTTCCGAAATAAATTAGTTTTAATTTGAGTTTTTTATATTATTTACTATTTGTATTTATTTTTATATTTATATAATAATTATATAAATATTATTTTATATACTTAATTTTATTTCCTATTAATTTATATACTTAATTTTATTTCCTATTAATTTATATACTTAATTTTATTTCCTATTACTTTATATACTTAACTTTATTTCCTATTAATTTATATACTTAATTTTATTTCCTATTAATTTATATACTTAATTTTATTTCCTATTAATTTATATACTTAATTTTATTTCCTATTAATTTATATACTTAATTTTATTTCCTATTAATTTATATACTTAATTTTATTTCCTATTAATTTATATACTTAATTTTATTTCCTATTAATTTATATACTTAATTTTATTTCCTATTAATTTATATACTTAATTTTATTTCCTATTAATTTATATACTTAATTTTATTTCCTATTAATTTATATACTTAATTTTATTTCCTATTAATTTATATACTTAATTTTATTTCCTATTAATTTATAAATAATTTTAAATATTTCGAAACAATTTACTAACTACAAATTGCAATTTATAATTATGAAACTTTTTAAATTATACTGAAAATATAATGAACATAATTTATAATTAATATATATATAATAAATTAATCAACGTATGAAAAATGTCATTTTATATATTATTATTATATGAAATACTTGATATATTTATATTTAAAAATGTATTATTTTATAATTGAATAGCAATAGAAACTTACCTAAAATTATATACTAATAAAACGCGAGTAAAGCATATTTTTAAGGAGCGCCAAAATACCCTGTTTTGGAGGGAAAAATCCGTAGAATTTTTTGAAACGACGATCATGTAACCGCTCCCCTTTTCGGAACGTCGACGTTCGTCGAAAGTCGACGTTCCCTTACGTCGACGTTCAGAGCCCCATGTAACCGTAGTTTAAGTCTGAAGACACCGACTTGTACAAAGGAAGAGGAATATAGCTCGAGATCTGGCTGCCATATGGGGTAGGAGGCGTGGTCTATTACCATACGACTAAAATAAAAGTGTGGATGATATTTTGAGCAAGGAGGATGTAATTCAATGTTATAAAGAGCTAAAATAAAACTAATTAGGGTGAATTTAGAATACTTCTTTCCATAAACTCCTTCCTGACTGCCCCTGCCGAGCGTTGCTGCCAGAACTTTTACAACAACTTGACATTTTTATGAAAAACTGGTTATATGTCTAGTCGCGGTAGCACAAACTCTATATTTAGCTTTGACGAGGAATTTATGGAAAAATCTATTACAGAAATATTTTATTCTATTTTCTATAAAAAAAATGCCATGTATTTGTAACACAGATTAAAATTATCCCAGAACGTATTCACAACCTTCTTACATTGGAATATGAATATACACATACAAATTGATTCAATTACAAAAAGCCACAGAATCACCGAAATAATAGTACAGCCAAAAGTGACGAGGCATAGAGTAACCCACTCGCATTGAGTGGAAGGTCCTATGGAAGCGCATTAAACATTAATCCTCACGGGCCAACTTGTTTTCGAGACTTTAATTTTTACATTTTAAGAGTATAATCTTATTTTTTTATCCAGATATTGTACATTAACTTTAGGTCAACTTGTTTTCGAGGCATTAATAAATATAGTCCGAAGAGCGATGGAGTTGTTTTTGCATTTTTTAGAGTATATTCTTACTTTTTATCCAGATATTATATATTAACCGTAGACCAACTTGTTTATTTCACGTCTCGAAAACAAGACGTTGCCTACGAAAAGTGTTCACAAGTTTCGCTAATATTCTTCCACTCCATACGAGTGGATAACTCTATGTGACCAGGCTTATTGATTTTTATACACTCGACGGAGACGATACCTCCACCTATCAGCGTTTTAATTAAAAACCCGAAAGAACAAACCAGAGAGTGTGTGCATCGTCCATCCATGTTTATACTCGAAATCAATGTTACCTGAGACAACTAAAGCGGTCGCCATTTAACATTCATAAACATCCGAGTAACTTCCTTATCTGATCAATAGATGGCTCTAGTCTTCTTTAAAGGCGCAATTTTCCAATAAGAGCACCTACCGATAAAAAATTATATAACAACTTTGCACTCAAGCTCGTGCAGAAAAAAATAAAAATTTTCTGTCTAATTATTATTCAAAAAAAGCCCTTTCAAGCTCTTACTTCGTATCAGGGTGGTTTATTTATTTGGGAAAAAAACGATTTATTTGATTTAAATCGGACTATTATTGATTTTATTGATTTTATTGATTTTATGATTTTTTTTTATTTTATTGATTTTTTAAGGTTTTATGCCTGGTTTTCTTGACAAATTGACAAATAATTTGTCTGCAGCGATAACGTTAACTATAGTATAAATTAATATTTATTAAATTAAATTATTAATTAATAATGAAATTTAATTGCATTTTCTCTGATTGAAAATAACTTTCTTTCGCACATTTTCATAAATACATTGATTTAAATCACCTTTGGTAGTGGTCGAAGGTAACAGTAAATTCGAGTATAGCATCATTTACTAAGTGTTTAGCATTGAAAAGTGTAGGAACTGGCACACTTATATTTACAATCACCGTGACTGTCTGTGGGTGTGTGTGCCTGTCTGTCTGGGCTGCGAACGCGTTCGCATTTTCGGAGCAAAGTGTAATCGCTGCGTTCGCAGTTTCTTAGAATTAGGGAAAAGGTTTTTCCAAAAGCGCCCCCTTTTTGTTGTCATTGGTCGTAGTATAAAAATTACGCAATTTGCGTTAGCATCGGGCGGGAGTCGAACCCGAGCCCTCCTGCCCGACAGGTGAGCGTTTTTTTTTTTTTTTAATTTGCCATTTAATGCTACGTCCGCAGTCGACAGGATTAGCGTTCTACCACAGAACCACGGATACATATTACACTTGACGCTTGCCAACTTGTTTAATTTACATCAGGGGGTGAGTTCTGCCAATTTGTGTTAAATTAAATTATTTTCCTTCGTGACTTTTAACCCCTGACATCTTACACAGTGGCGTAGCCACGAGGCACACCGAAATGTATGGTTGTACGTAAATTTTTTTTATTGTGTTCCCTCTCGATTCGAAATCCTGGCTACGCTATTGATTTAAGAGAGATGTAACCGTTAACCGTCGTAGCAGCCACTACAGGGGAATTGAAGGGTTAATATTTGCATTGTTGTCATATACAATTCGATTAATTGGCCTGGGAATTCCTCAATGGAACATTGATCGGAGATCGTTGCGTGGAGGTCTTAGACTGCGTTGTAGGAGATGTATTCTTACTTCGAACATCTCTTGTTTATTCCCGTTTATTGCAAGTTAAATATTTCGTCACATTTCAGTTACGAGCGAAAAAAATGTTCCGTCGTATTTCATAATACATTCGTTTCATTTAATTTTTTCATAATTTTTTTTAATAAAATAAATTTCAACTGTCGTATTATTGAAATATAGAATAAAATAAAAGAGGAGATTTTGCGCGTGAAGATTTAGCTCCTGACTTAGGAGAATGAAGGTTTTGGACTGTAGATCGCGAGCTTTAGCTCTGGGTATCTGCTTGCCCTGGTTCGACATATCCTTTGGCGGTTGGGGATGAGAGTCGACCATGAACTTCTTTGGAATTGAAAATGACGTCTCGTGACCGCGGAACATTGTTGAGCTCCGGAACAAAGATTCGGTATCCGACTATCCGTCATCAGGTTTACTGATGAGAAAGTTAGTGAAGTGGATTTCGTCGCCTAAAAGCAAAACCCACGTAACTTTTTATAGAAATCCTCGCGCATTTCTATAACTTTAACAATCTTTTGCTCGTGTGATTTCGTTTCCATGTTAACCTTTTCCATGGCGCAAGGATTATAGGAACACTGCAAATTTGAGCTACATTTAGAGAACATGTCGAGAACACTTATGTGCTCCCATGTGATCTTGTAATGTGTCTATGTGAACTCACAATGTTCTTCTTGTAAACCATGGTGTTATTAAAGTGTTCAAGTGTTCTAAAATTGTAGAATTAAAATTTTCAGAACACTTTACATTTCAAGAACGTTTGGTCTCTAGTTTTTCATATTACACAGGCATAACGTACGTGTTAAGGTTTTGAACACATTTTAATGTTCAAAACTTTTTGATTCAGAATATTAGATTTTTCATTTTAAATACTTAAAATTTAAACCACTGGCAGCTCTATTACATTATTTGGGTGTTTTGATCTAAAATTAGTTGAGAAATTGCACCTAGTTTACAGTACTTGACCATTCATAATGGGTGCTATTTCTTAACTACTCAGTGTGAGGCTGAAAGCGACCAAAATAATCTAATATTTCTTGCAGTTGATAACAAAAAGTATAGGAAAAAACAATTTGGTTTGTAATGGTCAAGTATTGCCACCAGGTGTTATTTCTCAACTATTCAAAGTGCGAAGCACCAAAATAATCTAATACTGCTGCCAGTGGATAACAAAAGTATGAGAAAAAAACACAAATCTGGTTTGTAATGGTCAAGTACCACCACCAGGTACTATTTCTCAACTATTCAAAGCGCCAGTGACCAAAATAATCTAATACAGCTGCCAGTGGATAACAAAAAGTATAGGAAAAATACAATCTGGTTTGTAATGGTCAAGTACTGCCACCAGGTACTATTTCTCAACTATTCAAAGTGCCAGTGACCAAAATAATCTAATACTGCTGCCAGTGGATAACAAAGGTATGAGAAAAAAACACAAATCTGGTTTGTAATGGTCAAGTACTGCCACCAGGTACTATTTCTCAACTATTCAAAGCGCCAGTGACCAAAATAATCTAATACAGCTGCCAGTGGATAACAAAAAGTATAGGAAAAATACAATCTGGTTTGTAATGGTCAAGTACTGCCACCAGGTACTATTTCTCAACTATTCAAAGTGCCAGTGACCAAAATAATCTAATACAGCTGCCAGTGGATAACAAAAAGTATAGGAAAAATACAATTTGGTTTGTAAAGGTCAAGTACTGCCACCAGGTGTTATTTCTCAACTATTCAAAGTGCGAAGCACCAAAATAATCTAATACTGCTGCCAGTGGATAACAAAAGTATGAGAAAAGAACACAAATCTGGTTTGTAATGGTCAAGTACTGCCACTAGGTACTATTTCTATTGCAGTACCAGACTTTCTAGCAGGGCCGGACTGGCTAGTAGTTGGCCCCACCGGCTATGCAATAGTTTGGGCCCCGTTTCCCATTAATGCCAAATTTTTCCTCTTTGGCCCCCAATTTGAGCTGGTCCCGATCTGACCGGCGATCGCCGGTTAGCCGCCCGGGCCAGTCCGGGCCTGCTTTCTAGACTTTTATGTAATCCACTGGCAGCTGTATTAGATTATTTTGGTGGGTCTTTTTGGTTTAATTTGCTGTACCTTGGGTAACTTCTGTTTGACCCTGGGGGGGGGGGGTTATTATTTGAACCGAGTCGACTGTATCTTAGAATTATTGGTGAAGTTTTATTTCCTACTAAAATTCCTTTCTGAATCAAATTAAAATAGGTTTTTTTTATTTAAACAAATATAATTAACATTTTCTTAAATTAATCTCTATTTCAAATTAAAATAGGTTTATTATTTAAACAAATAAAATAAAAATTTCATTAAATTCATTTTCATTTTTATTGGTAATTAAATGTAAATAAAATGCCTGTAAATTGATTTTTATTTTTCCAGGAACATTTTAAGTACACTTTCAAAAACAACATCTGTAGAACACTTTAGGTGCTCTTAAATTGGGAATTTAAGAGCACCATACACTTTCAGATCATATTAAGTTCACTTTAATAGCACACTTTTAGACCATAAGAATATTTTTAGTTCATATAATGTCAACGTTTTAAGAACGTTGAAAAGTGCTAAGAACATGATTAGAGCACTTTTAGGACACTTTGTATGTGTTCTTCAAACATTCCGGAAGTGTATGTGATCTTAAATCGATACCGTTTTAGGTGATCTTAATGTGTTTTTATTGTGTTCTTTAAATGTACCTCAAATTTGTAGTGAAGTTTTGCATTTTGGTGTCAGATTATAGCCCATTCTATAACAACTTTCTCTATTCTTTGGTTTCAAAACTTTAGCTTATTTTCGGTCTTGGTGTGGGTCAGACATATTCAGACAGATTCAGGGAGCATCTCAGTGACATCAGAAAGACTCCAACCAGTGGCGCCGCCAGGATTTTTTTCCACGTAGGCACTACAATTTGGGGCCCCCTCTTGCCAACCAATTTTTAATATATTTACTTTAACCATAAATAACATAATAAACATAAGTATGACACTACCTATTTACCTAATGCATTTTTTTAATAATGGTCTGTTTCGCCATTGAAAACGTAAACTATTATGTGACTAAAGACTAATAACTCTCGGCCCATTAAAAACTGAAATGCTTTCAAAAATGTAAATAACGCTTACTTTGTGTGAAAATATTTATGCATTATTATATCAGGAGATAAAAATAACTATTATAAACATTAAACATTAGCTAGTTATTTTCGAATTTAAAACATGTGTTTTCGCTGGTTTGAACAACCATCTGAAAGACTGAAACTTTACTACTACTATAATTAACAAAGTTACTTTATCAACTTATATACAGGGTGATTCAATAGTCAGTACAGAAATTTCTGGTGGTTGTAGTATGCAGGATTTTGTCGCGTATCTCTGCGACGAGTTTAAAGAGCGCTAGAGGGCTTCAAAGTTTGACCTACTACCCCCTGGAAGTAGGCTGCTGCAAGCACGCACCCACGAAGCAGGAAAAAAACTATTTTAGGGCGTATTACCTACCCATTCGAAACTATCACTAGCCACGCGCGTAACTCCACCTCAGCGGGAGGAGAAGTGACAGCTGCGTAAGACAACCGTTGCGTTTTTGCTTACGCGCTTACCACCTGGTATTATGGAATGGGTATTATCCTTTTTAAATGGAGTAAAAATAAACCCATAAAATATGTGCATTAGTTGATAGTCACAAGTTTGAAATTTTTCAGCAATTTTTCTATTAATTCGGCTTCGGAAAACTTACCAATACGAAAAAATAGGGCCCCCTTTTTTAATAAATTTGGGGCCCCTCTAGTTTTCCACGTAGGCACGTGCCTACTCGTGCATATTGCTGGCGGCGCCAATGACTCCAACTAAATAACCACGTAACCCATCATTTCACTCATGTTCAGTACATCAATGACGTCTCCATCCCAGTACCGGATTTACTGAAGGTGGGGCCCTAGGCAGATTTTGGTGGGGGTCTATGTAAGGAAAGCATAAAAATGCAAAACTTGCATGTCCCGAAGATAAATCCTAAGAGTTCATCAATGGGGGGGGGGGGCTTCTATTGTTGAGGGCCCATGGCCTAGTCCTTAATCCGGCACTGGTCGATTTCCGTCTCTTTCGAGCGTAGGTGGGTTTTTGGTCGTCGGGGAGGGGTTTGTTTGTTTGTATGTATTTGATGTTTCTTCCCCTCTTTTTCACCCTAATTATTGATCAAACTTATTTTAAAAACCCCTTTTATGACTGTTCTGTTCTAGTATTTTATAGCCTCTTAATTTTGTCGTAGCGTTGGGCCAGACATATTATACTTTTGGAGGTATCTCGTGACTTTTTTTTCGAAACTGAGCACAGGTTTGCCAGATAAATAATTTGATCTCCGTTGAAAATCTTACCAAACTTTCACACCAATCATACTTCCAAGGGGAAAGCTGATATTGTATAACGGTTTATTTTATGTTCCGGCATGTGAATCAAGGTCTTATTGCAATTATTTCCATGGAATTGTCATAAAAGAGGCATATTTATAAGTGATAATGTTACATTTGCTACCCTTGGATCAACAGATCTGGAGCGGCTTTTAACGGTGCTCCGTGTCGATCTCCAGTGGGAAACCCGATCTCGGGCATTTTCCGGCTGTTCTCAAAATGCTATCGTCTTTCACTAGGAAACTCACTCGGTCTCTCTCTCTCTCTCTCTCTCTCTCTCTCTCTCTCTATCTCTCTCTCTCTCTCTCTCTCTCTCTCTCTCTCTCTCTCTCTCTCTTTGTAAATATATCCCAGAGGTTACTAATTTGCGAGATATTTCGGAGCGCTTTCAAACCTTCCCAGAGGAAATCATTATTAGTCCATTTCGTCGCTGGAAAATCTGTAAAAAAAAATTCTAAAATGGTCTCTGACACCAGTGACGAAAAATGTAGACTTAAGTCAGAAATATTCCCGAAGATATCGACCCAACTCTTTCAAATATTTAAGTCAGTATTTAAAAAAAATACCCTCCAAAGAGTTACGAGGTTTGGGTTTTCAGGTAAGACCATCCACATCAATTCTAATATATTTTAAGTTTTTCTCCTTCTAAAGTTGTTTTTTATACCTTTTTTCTTTCACACGTGGATTACTATTCATTGAACTTCAGCTCTTGCCGCCGAGAATTTTTCAAACAAACCTGTATTAGATTTGGCCTCAAGTTTTCAGAACTTTTAATGAAACATTATTCACTTTCGAACTTTGAATATATAGCGTACGAATATTTCCAAGGCACACGCTTTGAAATTAAATTGTCTGTTCGAAGCAAATATTAACCTTTTATAGCTTCTATTTTAACAACCAGAACCTTCAAATTCTCGTAAATGTGTGCCATAAGAAGGTTATAGGTTATAGGTTATTTATTGCTGTATAAAAATACATTCATTTGGAACCGAGTGGCTCCGTAGTGGAGCTCAGCAAGAACAGAACAAAAATTACACAAATAAGCGTAAACAAAGCAAAAATTAAAAATTAAACAGTAAAAATTAAAATAAAACAGTAAAATTAAATTTGGGTTAAAGATAATATCACAGTAATATCACGAGTACAATTGTTAAAATAGTTAATATGCCCGGTACATAGGAACTGCATATTGTGAATTAAAATTAAGTATTCTTTTGACGCTCCCACTTAAGCTTTTGACACTTAATTAAAATATCTGAAACTATGTCAGAGTCCCAGGGTTGCTCCGATAGGCCCAAAACCTCAACTAAAGGGTCATTGTTGTGATGGGTACGCCAATTAATGATATCGTTGTTCAAGTCAGTGAAAGGGCAGTCAAAAAGAATGTGTTCAGGGGTTTCTCTGCTTGATGAACAATTTTTACAATTTTCAGAGTTAATACCTAATTCAGCCAACCTACTCCACGTTAAAAGAGATCATGTCCTAGCCTAAAACAGGAGCCCCGAACAATAGCTATTGCCATAACAGTTTTCTGGTTTTGGTTGTGGTTTTGCCTTATAAATCCCTAGACTTTTTTGTTCCCAACCTGACTCTTCCAGATACTAATGGCCGCGGTACACATTTCGCTATTAACGAAACTAAGCCATTCTTTGTACCAATTCCAAACATATGGTCAAGTTGAGCAACTCTTTTGGTCCAAACTACTTCAATGCTCTAACAAAGTCATAAGTTTGTTTCACCAATCTTTCAGAGCTCATAAATTTCAAACGACCCAAATATCTGATTTTACTTCTATATTCCCGGAAGACCATAGTGGACCAGCCCATTTCACCCTGTATAGCAATATTGGCAGCAATAGGGCCAGCATTTAAAAGTTATTTGCCTACATCACGCTTATAAAAAGTCCATACGATAATGGCTGCCAAACGGTAACCGCTAATACGCTACTATTCTAATTTTTACGGCTACCAAAAGAGGGGGTCGCGGTAGCTTTCGGTCGTGAATATTCTTCATGCGTTACCTACGTTATTTCTTCAATTAATTTTTGAAAACTCCTTAATAGATCCAGATCAGACAGACATCCTTCGGAGCAAAAAAACTGATCGTCCCGTCTTTTAAATGTATTTCCTTATGGTCGGTATTCATAGCGTAGGCAGATTTATGCACGGTCCTTTTTATTAACGTGGGCAACATGTTAAATTTTTTTTTTTTTCAGAAGTATCATCAATGGACACTTGTAAGATGCGTGTAGGCAAAGCCATTGTCACTCTCTCTGGTATCGTTTCGCTCTTCAATAGACAATTCAGTAAAACCGATTCAGCGACTCTCTAGGAATGTAAGAAGTATTAAAACCCATCGCTAAGAAGTATTAAAACCCAGAGCCTGGACGTCCAATCCACTCTTTATTTTATTTTACTTTGTTTAAACTACTCGAAACGATTCTAGAGATAAGGGATAGCTTTCAAAAGGGCCCAAAGGCATCGATGTGGAATGGTGACGCAAAAACTCTGCATTAGGCCTAAAGCTTAGTTTCCAATAGCGCGCTTCAATAATGTTTTTTTTTCGAGCGTAAAAACCGTTGTACGTGCTAAACTTGAGAGACGAACCTTTAATCGAGTGAAAAACCGAAGCGGTCGGCGTCGGATCCTGCATGGCCGTTTACAAATGAGCGAGAGCTGAATTTCTACAACAGATAGCTGAATTTCTACAAGAGATAGCTGAATTTCTACAAGAGATAGCTGAATTTCTACCAGAGATAGCTGAATTTCAACAAGAGATAGCTGAATTTATACAGCAGATAGCTGAACGATGCTGCTTAAAGCGGACACTGGCCTTATCAAAGTACGGTTGATATTCTCGCCAATGTTTCCCAAGCTTACGTACTCGCTTAAGGTCACGTTTTTATATTTTTATTAAAAGCCTACCCTCTAGAATGTATGAAAAAATACGAAGGGTTGGACATTCAATGAAATCCGAAATACAGCCTGGATTTCTTCATAATCCGAAAAATCTAGAAATCCGGCCCATCCAGAAACCCAGAAATGCGACGGGAAATCTCAAAATCGAGCAAGAAATCCTGAAATCCAGCTATAAATGTCGAAATCCACCGAGAAATCCAACGATAAATCCCGAAATCCGAGACAAAAGTTAAGAAATCCGAAACCAAAATCCAACAAGAAATTTTGAAATCCCTTACACATTTTTGGTGAATGTGTGACCTCTCGAATATGGAGATGTATGTAAGAAATTTTACCATTTTTCACGCGGAAATGGGTGGGAATCAGCTTCTCTCTCAAAATTGGGAAGGGAAAATCCGGGTTGTGCAAAATGCATTTTGAGTTAGAAAAAGTCTTTTGCATTTTACATTTTGCATTTGGAGTTTCTAGGAAACTATTTTGCTTTTTACATTTTGCGGGTTTGATATGTGGAAAAACATTTCCAATGCTTTTTCAAAATGTTTTTATTCTGGTACCATCATCACAGCTCTTGTAGATAAAGTTCGTCTGCTATTTACTCCCAAGTAATCATAGATGGCGATACTCACAAGGAGAGATCCCGAAGTGTAACCCACCGATTTTGTTCAAACTCGGGGGATTGGTAGACGTTCATGTATCATGAAAAATCCTAAAGGGTATTTATTCAATGGGCAACCGTTTTGCCATGGCAACGAAAAATGTTTTTGACAACAACAAATGGAAATTTTCCCATAGAAAATAACATGTGATTCTGACCGATTCCTAGGGCCCCCCTGTGAAAAATTTGAACAAATTTCAAAATTTAGAAAATGCCAAAAAAAGAAAAAAGAAATAAAAATTGACAATAAAAACATCAAAATTGATCAACTTTTGATCAATTTGAGTTCAAAATCCCATGTTATTTTCAATGGGAAAATTTTATATTTTGTATTATCAAAAACATTTTCCGTTGCCATGGCAAAACGGTTGCCCATTGAATAAATTCCCTTTAGGATTTTTCATGATACATGAACGTCTACCAATCCCCCGAGTTTGAACAAAATCGGTGGGTTACACTTCGGGATGTCTCCTTGTCAGTTACTCACTTACTCTGAAGTAGACGAACAGTGCCATCGCTTTATTTCCCACGCTGGCTGCGAGGATGGTTATGAAATATCTACGTAAATATTATTAATTACTAATTAATAATAAAAAATTAGTAATTAATTATTAATTATTAATCAATAATTACTAATGAATAATTAACAAACTAACTGTGGTTACTAATTAATAGTTACCACGGTTAGTGGTAAAAGTAAACATAGTGCATTTCTAAAAACATATTGCATTTAGAAAAATCAATTTTCAAAATGAATTTGGTATTTTGCATTTTCAGTTACTGTGAAAGAATTTTGCATTTAAAAAAAAACATTTTGAACAACCTTATGGAAATTAAATATTTCCCTTATATAACTTACATGAACTACTTCTATGAAATTTTTCGCCTCGCTGTTGGGAAAAAGTTTTTTCGATGGGGATGTCAGGAATAGATTCAAATGAGATTATCTATTCCTCATCTTCTTCGTGTAATTGTGTTTGGAGCTCTTTTTAAGTTTTCTTTTCGGCTTCATGCGCATAAACTATCGTTTCTTTTACTGGAGTGCTTAAAATCCCGCTTTTCCGGAGCTTTTTGCGTCAACGCCAGTGTGTTTTAGCCCTTTTGGTAGATTTAAACCAGTCTTATACCGTGAAAACGTTAACGTAAGCTTGAAAATATTTGTGTAAAAGTACAGCCTAAACGGGACGGAAATCTGAATTGAAATTTTATTCAATAGGCAGTTACCTTTATTTTTCTTTATTAATATTATCTCGTTTAAAATATGACTTTGAGATGACTCATTAAATGGCTCTGCGGTAGATTTCCAAATGTCCGAAAACATTTACGTTTTGAAGTGCTAGTCAAAACATGAAACTTGAACAGAAATGGAATTTAAAAATACATTAATGAAATACTGTTTATGGTTGAAATAACAAAAAGCCAGACACTGTAACTGCCGGTAACTGTAAATACATGAGACTGCGAGTAACGAAAATATCGTGATCTGGAGAAATGCAAAGTAGAGACGTTACTATATGAACCCGACAGATGTCTTTTGTTTACGAAGTTGAAATATTATCTATATCCCACTGATAATTTTATCTTATTTAGTAAGCACTTTATAATCAAGAAAGGTTATTTTTGGTAATCGTATCAATGACGCGGTTGAAACAAACGGTATAATGCGGCGGGTAATTTATGTAAGGGTACCATAACCCTCAGCTTATAGCGTAAGTCGGTGATTCAAGATATTCCTGCTGGTGATTATAAAACAAAGTATGAAGTTAAGGGCTATATCAGATTATAACTAAACTTGAGTAAATAGAAGTAAAAATAATTTAAATAATTTTGCGCCAAAACCAAACTGGTAAAAAATATCTTCTACAAAACGTATATCTGTCGTGCAGATTTTGATTTTATTAAAATAAGGCACTCCTGTATGTATAGCAGTCTCGTCTATCCATACATAGTTCATCTAATATTTTGCAAACACAATGAATTGTACCTGTGGTACACAATTCACTCAAAATTATAACTCAGCACATGGCAAAATTATCGATAGTAAATACTATGTTCAGGTTTTTGTGTTGGAGGTCTACATATAAAGACTTGTAAAACATTCCAATGTATTATACTTTATTAAAGTATTTTGGTATCATTTACTTAATATTATCTATTTTTACAGTTAAGAAATAATAACAAATTCATATAGTTTAAGCAACATTGTTTAGAAGGAAATCAAATTCTTACAAACTTTAGTTAAGGTACAGCTACTGGTAAGTTTAAACCTAGGCTTGCCTCAAAACGTCTAAAACCTCGAAATAAGAAAACCACAGCAAAATATAACTGAAATTTTCCTAGCTTGGTGGTGAAATTAATCGTCGGGCATTTTCCCATAGCTTCACCATTTCGCCGTTGATTTTTATCGTCAAGCTTAGCGGAACCACTAAATCTCCTCTGATTAGCTAAAAGATCTTGGACCAACTTGCCTCCGACATAGATGGCAGCATTCTACTTACCCGCGATTCTTCTATGAATGCACATCGTCATATTTAGGTACATTATTTGGCACGCGTGTTACCAAAATTAGAAATGCAACAAGGGTACGCCAGCAGCGTAAGTATGTAAGCCAATGTACCGGCTGGAGCTTTGGCGGTGAGGCTCTGTATTAATTGAATATATAATCTTGTTGCAAAAGGGATTGGATATTATTATAATATAATAAATTTGGAAACCAATTTTAACATATTTTTAAGTTACGTGATCCTCAGCCCAAATAGCTGACGAATGTCATCGTCATTTCGATTCTAATGACGCGAGCCACTCCACCCTCCGGAAGAGGAGAACAAGTGGGCGGACAGCTCTCGTAAATGGGAGAAAAGGACTTCACTCAGGCTTACGCTAAAATACTCATTTTGATTCCCGTTTGCTTGTTTCATATTCTGAATTTCGTCACCCCTTCCATAACTGTAAGTTTTATCTTGACATTCTTCTTCGAAATTCTAGAAAATCTCAGATAACCTTCATTTCGGTGTAACATTAAAAGGAACCACCTATGGACTGCAATGCAAAGGATGATAAAATTAGCGAATAAGTAGATTAGTCCATTATTCATTTCAGTGGCAGTGACAGGTGATAGGCCATGGCCTACCTTTATCTGTTAAGCAGACACTTGGCGTTTCAATCGTCTACATAGCACAGTAGTTTTCAACCTTTATTTTCCACGGAACCATTCGCTATCAGAAACCAAATCCGCGTAACCCCTGAAATTTTAGCAATTAAATGTAGGCCAAGCCCCAACGTTAGGAAAACCAATTTTTTCCTCAGATTTCAATTATATAATTTTTTATTTATAAAAAAATAAATTATTATTTATAATATAATATTATTATAATATAATTGCAGAATTATCAGTTTATTAATTAAAACCGAGGGGTAAGACACTCTGCGAACTCGGTGTACACTGCCGTACCTTTGACAGTGCTAAATGGAACTCGTGAACTCTTAAAAATATGTACCTTTAACAGTGCTAAATGCAACTCGTGAACTCTTAAAAATATGTACCTTTAACAGTGCTAAATGCACTAACTCTGTGTACAGATTATCTGAGACCGTCTTAACCCTCGATTAAAACAACATAAATATGAAGTAAAATAGGCTAGTTTATAAATTTGTTATTTGGGTTTTTAATCTTTTTATATATTTTTTAAAACGTTTCCGCGGAACACAGGTTGGAAACCACTGACTTAGCAGACGGAAATCCAGCAATTTAGTTACTCCTGGTGTTGGCCGCTACGTGCCTCTTTCTATTATCGGGAAATAAATCAATCCCCAACAGTATTGGTCATTTTCAATTGTTTTGCGTTCCCTGGGAATGATTTTTGGGAAACTTTCAAATATCAAAGTAAGCCTAAACCCTTAAAATGGGTGATTTGAATAATAGTGTAGCTCAACAGAGAATGATCAAAATATTTATTATTTCAGAAATAATAAACAATTTTTATTATGTAAAAAATTAATTTATTTAGTTCGTATAAAATCTCACTAGGAGTTTAATTCATAAATTGGAACCAATTTCGATAATTTAACGATCTTAAGCCAGTAGGCCGAAAACGACAAACTTAAAAAGGAATTAATTTTAATAATAATAACTAAATTTGTTTATTTACCAGACTCTAGCTCGTTGATTTGCCTTAGCAGAAACGAACTTTCTCAAATACGTTTAGCTAGTCACTATTGTTCAAAGCGTAGGTGTTAACCTGATTGTTAATCAACCCTACTCAACTTGCCCTTTAAAAAATAGTTAAATTCTTTAATCTTCTCTCGAACCAACTTCAAGATTTACGTAGCGTGTCTAAGTTCCTCAAGATCCAAACTTTAATGGACATGAAACGTCTTGCTTTGGTGAATCGGAACTGGGTTACAGACTGTCTTTCGTAGCCACAATTCCTTTAACAAGGTATTCAGTTTCTGAATAATAATATAGTCTACGCTTATATCTCTAGACAAGCGTAGACGCAAAATTAGTTATATATTAAGACGTTGCTGGGAGGCTATTCTGTAAAAATTGAAAAGGACTAAAAAATCATGATCCGTCAAAAATGAGAATGCGCGTGTGCAGCAGTGGCTGCAATCGAAATATAGAAACTATCGATAGTATTGGTCAAATTCCAAATCGTGGTGGTTTGTAATGCCGACGTAAGTTATTTTAATGAAAGGCTTCGACAAGTTGCCAATTTAAGTCTTGGGCACCAAAAATAAACATGTATTGTACGCCCGCTTAAGCATTTAGTTTATGATTTGGCTAAAATAACTGCTATTTGTGTTGAAAAGTTAATTCTAAATTTTCTCCACATGAACAGCCGTTGCGATTTCAAAAGTGGCATATTAATTAACAAGTGAGTTTCGCATATGCGCCGGAGTGTATTTACGAAATCTAATTAATTTAAATTAATTTGGGAATGCCGTCCCCTTACTCATTACTGGTTAAATTTCAAAACAAACTAATTTAATACTCATGCAATAACGATATCTCATTAAATGTTCCGTTGATAACATTGCTACATTTTGAAGTACACTATCTTCACGTTGATAATATTATTGCTATCCTTTAGTATTGTAGCTTACGCTCGTCGGCTTAGAAATCCTACACAAAAGAAGAAATATAAAAATAAATAAATAAATAAAGAGTTGGAAGTACAAAGCGTTGATATACAAAGCGATTGGAAACCAAGGATCCCGCTTCTACACGTACTTCAAGAAAGCGATAATATCAGTCTAATACTTGTAAGTCTGATTTTAAACGGAAATTTAGCAGTCTTATTAAAGAGCTAATCGAGTCTTTTTTAAGTGTCAAAGTTGATCTTTAAAAATAAGACTTATATAAACCTAATATAAGTTATATTTAAATATTACAAAAAATTTGATTTTAAATTTTACTTCCAGACTACAACCTTAAATAAGACTTAATCCTATTTGATCCTTATTACAGCCTAAAATAAGTCTCCTGTTTAGTAAGGGCATGGACACGGTCAATAAAGAAACGTCTCCTGTTTTGGTAAGGGCATGGACACGAGCAATAAAGAAACGAATCCAGACAGAACAGGGGTTCATTCGGGCTTTAGATATTGCTGGAGCTAGTTAGTTAATTCTTGCTCAAATTGTTAGCTATCTTACATAAAGACGGCATTGAGGTTTATTATCTATGAGAAGTCTTGTGGAAAGACCTTTTGGCCAAGTTGAAAGTAGTCTTTAAGGCTGACCAAAATTAAGAACCAAGTGACAAGATGATACTAGTTTTAAGTGTTAATTTCAGATAGACCATTAAAGTCATTAAAAGGTAGGCTAAATCACAGACTAAGAAAGGTTTCACAAGGACATTTCGCGTGTGACCCCCTTAGCTTTTTCCTGTATAACCGGCGGCGCGAAACCCCCCGACTTCGTTACTGGTGCGAACGGCCGCGCGAATAGCGGATTTTAAAGAAAGTGGTGATCACGTGCATATTATTTTTATTTGGATTTCAACAGAATTTGTCTGCATTGCTCTTCTTCATAGTTTCAATTTGAAAATGGTTATATTTTCTAAAATTATTTAATAATTTTAGGAAATTTAATCCTGAACAATAAACTGAAAAGGTAAATTAAATTTTTCTCACATTTTGGAATTTTATTGTATGACCTGTATTATTTTTAGTTCTATTTTAAACGTTGAAAATTCCGAAAAACAAGGGGTGCGTTCTGGTTCGTCATTTAATTCAAATGATGACATAGAATCTGAAACAATAGATATATTAATTGATTAGTACTGAAAAGCTAATTTAATAACTTAATAGATACCATGATTGAAGAAACTTTCCAAATCATGCATATTAGTATCCAAGTCATCCATATTTGTATACAAATTCATTTTTAATTAAATATATATATATATATA
This sequence comes from Leiobunum rupestre, assembly GCF_980474605.1. Taxonomy (NCBI): domain Eukaryota; kingdom Metazoa; phylum Arthropoda; class Arachnida; order Opiliones; family Sclerosomatidae; genus Leiobunum; species Leiobunum rupestre. The sequence goes on from NC_143392.1 coordinate 31,870,885, forward strand.
TATATATATATATATATATATATATATATATATATATATATATATATATCTATATTTTTTTTATTCAACCCCATATAGTACCTCACGTGTATCACATCTGATTTCTAAAACACGTGCTAATAAGAATAATATTTGAGTCCTTCGATGCTGTCACGTCTTTGGTAAACTTTCACTAGTCTTTGGTTCGCACCAGAATTTTGATATACGTGGCGCCCTCCCGTGCTGAGACTACATGGTTTTAAATTCACGTGCGAAATGTCCTTGTGAAACCTTTCTTAGTCTCTGGCTAAATTCAGAACGAAAAGACAAAATTGTATTTGTCTATGTGTAAATTGCTTGGACCAAAGCAGGGTTGTAGAGATGTAGTTCGATCACTTCGATTTTTTATTTGTCGAAATATTTTTCTACCACAGATAGCGCTATTGAAGCTACGTAGCCCTCCAGATATTTTGTGGGCTTTACCTCATTACACTGGAGTACCTAAGGAAAGGGAACACTACCAAGTATTCGTGTCGAACGAACTCGGTTCTTTATGATCTCTAAATTAAATTCATTAACAATTTAATTTTTGAAAATTACAATCTAAACAAACCTAAACTAATTAAGCGCCAAAGGCAAAACTACTATCAGTGATATTCCTTTATCAATTCTAGTACAAATTTTGTATTTCAGTTGAAATAAATATTCGAGAAACTAAAATTAAATTGTCGCTGATTAATTATAAATATTTAAAAAATAAATTTCCTTTAAAGTTAACACGTGTAAAAATGAAACCAAAATGAAAGCGATTTCAGTTAGCGGGAAATTTTAATTTTACTATCTATTTCCTATAAGTTAGGCTGTACTTTTCTCTATTGGGGGAAAGCCCATAAGTATCTGAAGGGGCTACACAGTGTCGGGCGCGCCATCTATTTGCCACTTTTTCTTTAGCCAAACTCTCCTATGCTAGAAATGCTAAGAGATCGAACCATCTCTCTACAGCCCTGAATAAAGTTAAAATTTATATTGAAACGATAAATGTCAACTTGGAGTCGTGTTTTCCCCACTGCACTAGCGCTCAACACTGTTTCGTTTTTCGACTCCCTCGAGCGTTATTGGTTTTTTGTTCGCAAACATTTGATGTTATTCGCTTCCCCTCCCCCCGGCTTCACTTTAATTCTTCATCAAACTGGTTGACGAATTTTCTCCTTTTTTACTGGTTTTTTTAAAGTACTGTCAAACAAATGTCGAACTTAAACAAAAATCGATAATTTGTTCTCTACGGTCCAAATATCCTTAGTACGAAAATGTTTAACAAAATCCACGATATTATTGTTGACCCGACAGTCCTTTGTAGTGGGTTTTATAAAGTACCCTGACAAATTTGAGACAGAAAGTCTCTCAACGGCTTCTGGGTGGAAAATGCGAGAAACATAAAAGAAATTGTTTGCCTCAGTACCTCTTTCGGACTGATCGGGAAATTTTTCTTTTAGCATAAACAAAATTGTCGCAAAATCGTTCTCAATTGTGCCTTAGCAAAACAGGTTTACCTTGGGTCCTCTGACAGATTGACTGGAACAACCACTTTAAAGGGCATAATAGTCATACTTAAGACATTCTTACTTTATCGCAGGCGAAATTGTGACAAAGGATATCTCACAGAATACCTCTGGATGCAAAACATTTCAAAAATAACCGAAAAATAGTTTATCTGACCTGTTACTTTGGCCCATAAAATTTTTGAATAAATTTGCTCTAACATAAAATTTAAAATTAAGATCTTGAATGTTTTCTGGGTGAAAACAGAGGGAAAATAGTTCAAATATTTTAAAAAGCATTTGAAGGAGCAAAACGAATATTTCTTATTAGTTGACATTTTCCCGTCAAAATAGACAAAAATAATACAGAACGTTACTCAACGGTTTCTAGGTGAAACAAATGTTAGGAACTTGAATTAAAAGTAGTTGTTCTATAACCTTAGTCCATTTGACTTAAAAACTCGTTTTAAGAGGTAATTGTACCATTATCCTTTCCTTCATTTTTGGCAGCTTCGTGAGCGTCCATTGCCTTTTGTGGGTAAAAGGCTTGAATATTGATTATCGATTTAAGAAAATGCGCGTATTGAGAAATTGGTTGTCCGGCGTGTCTCAAATGTGAAAATAATCCTTTATGGGGCTATGATTGAAATATGTCGTTAATTATAGGGTATTCCTAATAATAAGTTTGTCCACATATGATACGCTTTCGTATCCAAATAATATGAAATTAATTTACGAAGCGGAATTTCAAATAGAACCGAACTTATAACTATTTTATCACGTTCCAAATGTAATATTAGCTTGATATTAAATTAAATGTAGACCAATTGTGAAAGATTTATAATATAGTCTTTACAAATTTAAACTAATGAGGTTCTGTTAAAATGTAAAAAAATGTAAAAGAGGCGTATTTTGAAAGCTCATTACATTGTTCATAAATGGATAAATGAATACTGGTCCGTTATATTCCCGAGGATGTCCTTTGAGATAACAAAAATTGAAGTAGACAGGAAATGAGTAGATACGGTCGGCGTAATGGACGTTAAGTTTTACAGAAAGCCCATTTCGGTGTCCAGTAAGTCTGCTAATGGGTTTCTTATTGCTTTGGTTGGTTCTTTGGTACTTATAGCTTTTGTTATGGGGATAGTAACTTGAATGGCCGCTGTAACAGGCTTATTACAGCCAAAGTAATAAGCTTTCTGGACATCATCGTGGGCTTTTCGATTAAAGGAAATAGTTTTCTTTTTATGGCCACATTTTCAGATTTACCTCTTTTCAGATATTTATAATTATATGGCCAGGGAATAGGCCAGGTAGGCCATGGCTTACCTTGATAATTGAAACGGGCCCAAAATTCTACTCACAAGGAGAGTACCCGTCGATTTTGTTCAAAGTCGGGCGTAAAGTAGACCTATACGAGATACGAAATTTCCCAAAAGTAGACATTGCACTACCCATTCGATTTGCCATGGAAACCTTAAACAAAAAAATTCCATTTAAAAAAGCATGGGATTTTCTCGGTTTCACGAATTTTTTTAAAATGGGTAATTTGGATCACATTTAGGTAAATTTCATCAAGTTTGGGTAAATTGGAACATTTTTGGGGTAAAATTGTAATACGTTTTAACTAAAGTAAGGAAAAAAATCTTATTTTTGTTTTAAGTGATCAAAAACACTTTCGGTTACCATGGCAAATTGAATGGGTAGTGCAAAGCTACTTTTGGGAAATTTCATATCTCATATAGGTCTACATTACGCTCGACTTTGAACAAAATCAGCAATAAACACCTCGGGTACTCTCCTTGTAAGGGGAAGCAAATTACATTTATAAATCTGATATTTAGAGGGCTAGTCGCCATACTTTGTTAGCTTTAGGAAAACAAAATGAGTCTACAAAATCCTTCTAAAGGGCCACTTGCAGTTGGCCAATTTTCTGGCGCCCGGTTCCTAGGCTGTAGCTATGGCGCTGGAATTTACACAAGGATTGTATCTGTTCATTAGGCCACGATGTGACGCGATCATTACAGCGCCACCTGGTTATTTATTATTATTATTATTATTATTATAGATTATTTTCGGCAACATAATAACATTGGATTACGTAACACCTCAATGCAGAGCTGTCTAGATGCTGGGTTGGTTTTAAATCTCCTAAAATCATATTAACAATAAGCTATGTTTATAACTTGCATTGCAAAAGGCTTGATTGCCCTTTCAACAGCGAAACAGTGGAGTTTAAACCACGTGGGTTGTGGTTATCCCTGGGACCCTGCCATAGATTACCACTAGCACCCCTAAAGTAGCTATTGCTTTAAAGTTTTTATGGAAAGGCGAAACCGAAGTGTTCGGAGGAAAACTGCTTTAACATACAGGGTGAGAACTTGCAGACGCTTTAGCGCCTGCTGCCGTCGGAAGGGGAAAATTCGGAAATTGTCTTCCCCCGCCCGTAAAACGTTCAGCGTAAAGGTTCGTCCAATGAAATTTGTACACAAGCGTGTTTAAGGGCTAGTTGCAGAAATCTTTTCAAAACTTTTCATGAACGATGACGATGTAATCGTTGTTAGCATCAATCAAAATTCGGACGATGACGATTAGTTAGAATCTGCGAAGTGCGATTTTTTTGTGTATACGAATATAATAGTAATACATAGATAAAAAAGTCATTGTTTTTGTGGAAAACTCACATAAAGTAATAATCAATTTGAATATATATTTTGCGTTCCAAAAAAATCTAAAATATTTTACCCCCCGTTGATATTAAGCCAAATAAAATTATTCTGAATTTATCATTTCTGATGTATATGACTTTTAAATTCGGAGTATACGAAATTGTGCACAGTTTAAAAAAGGCACTTAGTTTTTCAAATTCTTTGCTGAGTAATGTGATTAATTATTAAAGGGCTTTTTCCCCGAGATCTCCGGTTTCCCCTTCCCATAAAAACTTGCTGAGGTTAACGGTAATAGTAAATGTAGGGAGCTGACGGTTGGCTCGCGTGGCTTGAAGGGCTTGCCACCACCCTCCTACGCATTGTCACCCGGCCACCTGTTACTTGGTCACGCATAAGCAACATTGCTTATGTTGTCGAAGGTGGTGTTTTGGGTATTAGCTCTTTTTTAAAAAATAAAAACGACAAGTAAAAAATAAATGGCAGAAGAAAGTGCTTAATAGTTTAAATTCGTTTTAGTGGGAAACTATAATTTAAAAAACTCATTACTTAAGTTTTTTTAAGGTTGACCCCGTACATTAAAAATAAAAAATGTTATTGTCTTTCAAAAGAGTAATAAAAGTGTGACAAAAACATATGAATTATTTGTAGGAGTCTTACTTAAAAATTTAAAAAATAACTGATTTTTTAAAATTACAAATCATGAAAAAAATTCTAGCTTTATTCGGTTCCTGCTAAGCGTATTGTGTAAAAAAATTCCAGGACAAAGAAAAGGGCTTTAAAATTATTGGACCTCACTTTGGGCAGAAATTTATTTTTAAATTTAAAAATTTTAATATTTTTTTGAGGTTGACCCCATATTTTAAAAAACAAAATATAATAGTGGATTTCAAAAGAACGATAAAAGTGTGACAAAAACCTTTTTTTATTTGTTCGTGTCTTTTTTTAAAAAAAAGTAAAAACAATTATATTAATTTTAAAAATCGTATAACAATTATAATTTTCATCCAAAAAAATATCTTTCGAATGACACCACATTTAGATTAATCGGCCATATACATCTTTATAAGTTCCAAAAATAAATAAAAACCTATTTTTTTTGAGATTGCAACCCCCTGGTGATGAGATCGGAAAACCAATTTTTCCAAGGGACTTGGCAGTGCTACGTCACAGTTTTTTTTAAATAGTTTTTATCGTGGGAAGAAAAATAATACCACAATGGCGGCCATGACCAAAGCTACGGAGTGCCAAGTCTCTATACTCGATAGGGAACTAAATGACACTAAAACCAAGAGATTTGACGAGAGGGCACTTTTAATATGCTTAGCTCTCTATACCCTTTCTTCAGACAATTTTCTATATATTTTGCCCTAATAGAGAATAATTTATATCTGGTAATTCATTTTGAAAGTAACTAAGCCACAGATATGTATGTAGAAAAAATTTTAATTTTAATGTTTTAGAAAATTTTGTGGTATTTCCATTTTCAAAAATTAATTAACTAATTGATATCCGAAATAAGGTATATTTGAAAGGGCACTTTTTACGCTTCGGATAACTTTTTCAATTTATCAAATGCCGTGTTAAAATATTTCTTTGGTAAATATAATTTTTCATTAAAATTACCCACCCCCCCCCCTCTCCTGTCAAATAAAATTCTGGGTACGCCACTGAAATTGACGCGTTACCGATATATCTGCCTTACTTGAGACTAAAATACAGGGTGTCTTAATTTGATCGACCCAGGCGTTTTTTTCATGACGTATTGTTTCAATGAAAAATTATCCGTTTTTGACTAAACCAAGTTCATTAAAGGTTTTCGAGTACGCTCTACAACTTGTTGATTGAAAATCTTCGTCTACCACCTATCGTTCAAAAATTAAAAGTTTCAAAACGGTGAAATATTTCACAATTTTTCTGAAAATTCCAAAGGAAACGGGTCCTCCCCGAAAGAGTATATCATGATAATTTCACATTTCTAGCAACTATAGTTTTTGAGAAAAACGCCTGGGCCGATCAAATTAAGACACCCTGTATATCCGCCCAATTTTCGGGAAATTAAATTAAAACTAATAAAAATTAATTAAAGTAGTGAGATTAAGATATAGCCGTGGATATTATTCTTATCTTATTTCACAGAAAAAAATTAATAATTTATAATTTAACTGGCTTTATAGTGAAATATGCGGGAAAAGACGTCAGCGGCGTAAATAATATAAAGCAATTCTCGGCAATTCCCCCGCTGATATCTTTCCATCGGGATAAACGAGCTATCCGCAGATTCTGCGCGCTTCTGCCTCTCCTGGGCTCGTTGTCGGAAGGTAGAGAAGGGAGATAATGTCTTTCCCTCTCGGCTCCGAATGAGTCGGACTCGTGGTCCGGCTCCCAGCTGAACGCGGCACCACGCTTTTCCCTCGTCAGAACGTTAAACTGACGACACCGACCACACATTCACGATGACGCTTTGCCGATCGGCGTGGGACTTTGTGCGTGAATACACTGTTCCGGATGAGCGCTTGGACAAATGGCCTTATAACCTGACGAGCTTATTGGCTTACAGCCTCGACCAAAAGATAAACGTTCACTCCATCCAGGATAATAACGTCAGTGACGCGTCGCCGGAGTTCCACGTCGGTGGAGTGGTGGCGTGGGAGAAAGAAGCCTTCGCGAAAGTGTTCGGCCACTGGTGCCGGTACGACGCCCCTTCGCCGATGGAGCACGTGGTCGTCGGTGTTTTGCTCCTGATCGTTGCCTTGATAGGGATTCTGGGAAACGGCACTGTAATTGTCGTCTTTATCACGTGAGTTGATCTTACTTCGGAGTGCTACCAAGAACGCGTAGAGGTACTAACAAGGAGAGTACCCGAGGTGTTTATGGCCGATTTTGTTCAAAGTCGGGCGTAATGTAGACCTATATGAGATATGAAATTTCCCAAAAGGAGACGTTTCACTACCCATTCGTTTTGCTATAGCAACCTAAAATGTTTTTGATCACTTAAAACAATAAAATCTCCATTTAAAAAAGCATGGGATTTTCTCGGTTTCACAGGGTCCTAGCTACGAAAATTTTGAAAAATTTTGAAAATCACGAAATGTGTAATTTTTACCACATTTAGGTAAATTTCATCAAGTTTGGGTAATTTGAAACATTTTTAGGGTAAATTTGTAACAAATTTTGGGTAAAATAAGGGAAAAATCGTATTTTGGTTGTAAGTGGTCAAAAACATTTTCGGTTGCCATGGCAAATCGAATGGGTAGTAAAACGTCTCCTTTTGGGAAATTTCATATCTCATATAGGTCCACATTACGGCGCCGACTTTGAACAAAATCGGCAATAAACACCTCGGGTACTCTCCTTGTAAGAACTTGGAACCTTAACATTCGCCCATGCTGCCTTGTTGTTATACTTTCAGAAGCAGTCTAAGCAGTCGACGGTTCTCTCTCTTATGTAAAAATCCATTACACCAAGGCCCAAGTTAGGGTTAAGCCATGGGAAAAGTCTAACTTCATGGCGCTACCATTTAAGTTTTTCATAGTTCTTAGTAACTCTTAGTTCTTGGTGGTACTATGACATCAAATCATTTTAAACGTGCGATTACGTCAATGCCTAGACCTAGGTGCCCACCAAAAGCTTCACAAGCGGGAGGAAATGCCGAGAGGCCCGAGCAGCTCGAAGTATAAGGGCCCTGCTACGTGTTATTACGGCACTGATCACGTCAGCGGCGTAATAAGATTTGTTATTTTACAATCACATTAGAAATCCTTGTTAAGAATTCAGTCGCTTTCCTTTCGGCGATCGACTTAGTTTGGGTTGTCATCGAGGAGATCACAAAATCCATTTTTTCACCTTGGGAAAAATCTCATTGTGAAATGAATTTTTTATCTACTCTTTTACGAATTCAGGGGGAATTTCATAGCTCATTTCCCATTAGAGATCCTAAAATTAATAAGATACAAAACCTAAAAAAAAATGTATAAGAGATATAAAATAAAAAAAACTTTCAATTGTGACGTCCCACGGCCTAGCCATAATATCTTTATTTTGATTTACTCTTCAAAGAAAAACTCGAAACGATATTAAATCTATATCTATATATACATCGATATGTACTTAACAAGCTAAAATACGACGTTGAAATTCCTTCAGTACGTCCATGGATCATGAAATCTTTTATTTATAAATAATAATATACGGATGGAACTGAGATGAAAGTGTGTAAAATATATTTTATTTTACAATCTTCCATTGAGGATTATACGTGCGCGAATTTTAGAGAGATTACTTTCATGAAATATGTAGTACCTCTTAACTCAACCTAGGCTTAGTTGAAAACAAGCTTCAAAGTTGGGAAAAGGCAGAGTTCACTTACTTCGAGGTAGGTCATACGCTATAGAACCGTAACAAATATCTGATGCACCCAGAAAATATTCCATTAGGGAATGCGCGCGAGTTTAAAATTTTTTTCGACACGATTGCGGGCTCTAGTTGGATTCAGGAAGCCATTTCGGATTTCGGAGATAATTTTTATTTACTGGAAAAGTGTAACCGCTCTCGAAAGGTTTTCAATGAGGGAGCTTAAAACACTTTCAATAGAGCTGATGATGTTAAAGGATATTATACGGCCTACCAACAGAATTAAAACGTGAAAAATTTAACGTAATTATCGTATTCAGTAAATTAAAATCTCCGAATTTAAATGTTAAAAATACAGGGTACAAAAACATAACATTCTACAATTATATATATATAAATTCAAACTGAAAATTAAAACACTCCGAACTTACTGAATTTTAACGTTAAAAATGCAGCGTATAGAAACAATGCATTATATAATTAAATAAATAAATTAAAAATGGAAATTCAAACACTCCGAATTTCCCGAATTTAAGAGTTAACAAGTTGAAAAGCTTGCCAAAATATACCTATCCTCGGAAGAATTTGCCCTTAGGCGTATTAACTACTGGACACAGCACTCAACGATATTTCTCCATATTCAAAGCGTCCTCCAAAAACACCTAATCCCCGTTCTATCCCAACCAGTAGAATTTTTTTATTATAATTATTATAAATATCATAAATGTTATTGCCTTAAAGGCGAACAGCCAAGCTTTTCCAAATATGGCCTTATTTCCGTATCAAAAGATTAACAAGACATTCAATATACTAACACGTACCCTTTTTTGTCTTGAAAAAATAGCTTTTGGCCCAAAAAGTTGAAACGAAAAATAACGCCAAGTGTTTGGGTTTGAATTTTCGCCGCCATCTTAGGGGCTGCCGTCAGCGCCCCTAACCACAGCGCAAGCTTTTTTTTATCAATTTTATTCGGGCTGGGAGTGTCTCACCGGTTTTTCACCAGGTGTCGCAACGGACGCGCACTTTTCGATTCCCCGAAATTTCTTTATTTTATTAAAAATTAACCACTCAATAGTTTTTGATGAGGTTTTCGCCATGAATTTTAGTTTTTAATGGGCTATAGGGCTATCTAACTGGTTAAAGCTTGACCGTTCCCCTTTAAACAAATTTCCAATATCATTAGAACAAAAACCAACTTTAGACCCAAAACGTTATTAAATTAACAAAGCCACAAAATGAGAAATAGAAAATACAAAATTTAAAACAAATTGGCAAGCCAAAATATACCTCTCGATCCTCGGAAGAATTGTCCCTAGTGGTATTAATTTCTCGAGATGATCCTTAAAGATATATCTCCGCAATTCAGAGTTATTTACTAAAAACGTAATGCCGGCTCAATCCCGCCCGGTATAAAATTTTAATTATAATTAAAATAATTGAGACGAAACAACCGAGTTTAATTTATTCACAATATTGTAAATTAAGTAGTTACAACAGTGATTTCGACGTACTAAACAATGCACAATTGAATTTAACCCTATTTACAGTACAAGTTTATCAGTTAAATATAATACGAAGCAAATTTTAATGAAAGAAATATCTACAGAGGATATTTGTATTTTTCTCGCTTACAAAATACTTGCCACATCTTTAACGCTCAGGTTATTTCAACACTCACCCTTGATGAAGATACCGTAGAATAGCTATATTCGACATCTGGTAGTGGACGACTCGTAGACTTCCTGTTGACGTTGTGACACATACCGCGTAAAAAAGACCAATTCCGGATTGCCGTCCAATTTCCAATATCATATAATGACTCGCACACCCAGGAAATCAAAGACTGCATTAGGAATCGTAGATATCCAAATTTCCACACCAAATGTATTAACAAGAAGTAAAAACCTTACCATTAACAAAGCACAGAAAGCCACTTGACTAAACGACAGCTCGAATATCAATAAACGTTAAACCAACGCCACCACATTAATACAACTATATCTAAGTCGATATGAAACCCCGTAAATAAATTATAAAAAACTTACTAAGTGGACCACCCACGGGTTCTACCCTTTATCCATCTTATCTCTGCTGACTGCGCTAAAACAAAATTTGACCTTTAAAATTTCATACGCAAAATATGTAGACTGCCATTTGGACGTTGAGACGTTTACCGTAACCCTCAGCACTCGGTCCGTCCCGAACGTCGAAGATTCGTCACGTACAATCACAATTCGCACCAGAAAATGATACTACACCCAATAACAAAAAGAGGGCTCTTTTGCAAAAACATTTTCCCTAATTCCAAGCAACTGCGAACGCAGTGATTAGACTTTGCCCCAAAAATGCGTACGCGTTCACAGCCCAGACAGACAGACACACACACAGACAGGCCCACAGACACGGTGATTGTAAAACCCCTCCTAGGGGACTTAGTCCCCTCGGAGAGGTAAAAATGTCAGGTATAGAAACAATGGAGATACGACAATTCGCTCTTAACAAAGTTTAATATTGAACCGAAGACCAGGAACGACGAATATGTCCGATAAATTCTTATATGGATCTCCGTATGCAGTTTCGTCAAACGTGTACTTTAAAAAGGTTGATTTAAAAATTCTAATTAAAATTCCCTCTGGTTTAAGCGTAAAAATAAGGATCAAAGAGTACCACCCGCTAATGGAAAAAGAGTTTGAAAAAATTTGAAGAATTCGTATTTGAGGGGCTTAAAGAGACGTCTATACACCGGATACAAATCAAAAGCAGTAATTTGAAGACTTTTCTGAAAGTCCGAAGATCGTGGTCAATATGAAGCAGACTTTCGGAGTGAAGATAGCTTAAATCCTCCTTAGCGACAAAGCCGTGCCCAAAAGTATTTCCTCCAGAAAAGAACAAGAAGATTTAAGATGACCCTTTCCTGTATGAAGTGATTTTCTGCCGAAAAAAAATGCTAACGTTCCATTTTTCTGATCTAGTACTGTTCCCCCCATTCAGAAATACAAATGCGGGGAAAGAAATGAAATCCTTTGAACAGACCCAAAAATATTCCAACATCAACAATGAGAAATGTAAAGATACGAAAATTCATCTTCTAAAGAATTTCATTCCCACTTTTTTTGCCTCTTATATTTTTTTCTCCGCGAGAGAAGCCATGAAATTTCTCCGTTTCCATGGCAACTATGGCGAACAAGTCTGATAAGGGTACACGGACATAATCTATTTACATTAATTGTTAACAATTAATCTGGTGGTTGGAAAAACTGTTATTTAATGGCCCAGGGTCAAATCCGAGATCCACCGGGTAAACACTTTTTTCAATAAAAGGTTTCAAATTATATTATATACTTTGTCTATTTCAATATTATAATTTTTTTTAAACCTATACTCGAAAGTTTCCAATAGTCAAAACCAAATACTAATAGTATTTTAAATCGTCGATAACTTTAGTTTAACGCTTTTAAAAAATAATAAAGTACTTTTGTAGTAAATTCAATATCTTTTTAAAAAAATGTTTACTTGGCAGATTTGAAATGTGAACCTTAGGCATAAAATTTGCAACCTCCAGATGAAGTTACGTGTGGATTTTAAAATCATAGCTCTAGCATTCCTTTGGTTCAAGGTTCTTAGGGACCTAAATACGTTCGCGCTATTAATTATTGGATTATGAAACTTAATCGAACGAACATAATATTTACCCTATTAGCGTTTAAATACATTTTACATAAACAAACAAGCTTCAACTGAACGGTGGTTTGTATAAAGGGACTAAATACTAGCCGGGTATTTCACTGTGGTTTCTTTAAAGGGAGTAAAACCCCAGCAGGGAAGGTTAAGCTTCCGACAGTCTTAGAAAATCCTGTTTCTGTCATTTATCTTCAATACACCTCGAAGCAGAATGGGAAATAGGAATTTTTTTCTTAGTTCTGTAGACTGTCGCGTAACGAGTAAATAATGACGGAAGCTTGATCTTTCCTGCTAGGAATATACTTCCTTTAAGTAGTTGTAAAGTCGATGCTATTTCGGGAAACGTTTCCTTCGCAAAACAGGCTATTAAGGCGTGTTTAAGATCAAGGAAATCCAAACAACGCCTCGAGGATTTCATCCAGGTCTTCCGCTCTCCGCCGTAACATCTCGAAATGCTAATTGATGGTCTGCAGAAATGCCTTCGCTTTAACTTACACTCAAAGCGGTGGAGGCCAATTTCCAAAAGCAGACAATGAGCCTTTTCCTTTAAGTGTATTGTTTTTGTTACACTGTTCACTCACAAAGGCACAAGATGAGCCCAGACATCCGTTCGTAACGAAGGTCTTCTTGTACAATCTCGCTGCCCTTCGCTCTTGTTCGCTGTACCGTTTTTAGTTTGGATTCGTCTAAAAGAGACCTTTTCACGAGACGTACAAAAGGATGACAAAGGGGTCGCGGTCAGGAGATATCGCTCTCAACAAAAACAAGTCTACCCAGCCGTAATATTAGTTTCGCAACGAGTCTGTTGATTCATCGATTGATCCACCATTTACATCGAACTAAAGATAATATAGAACTCCGTACCCTATATTCGACTTCCGAGAGCTTTCCGGTTGACGGCTTGGTAACGAGGTGATCTCCGGAAAATCGTTTGCTTACGGCGCTATCAATAGTTAGTTGCCATGGTAACTATTGAGAGAGATTTTTCGGAGTTCCGGCAAGAAGTGGGTAAACGCTATTGACTACGCGCGAGGCAGTTATTTCGAAACTATGGTACGATCTTTGATCGAACACAAAGATTCAAAGACGTTGGATCCTTTAATTAAAACGAGGAAATTATAGCAGTGGCGGATTACATATTCGGTGCACTATAAAATTAAATTGACTTAATTAATTATTATAAATTAAAATATTTAAAATCCATATCAAAAATGAATAATGGAAAAACATTTTTACATAAATCACCTTATGGACTAGATTCATTGCAAAAACAAACCCTCCCCACAAAAGAGACAGCGCAAAAAAGAAGGAGCGAAAAAACTGAAGAACGCCTACAATAAAAGGTTGACGGTGACAGCACCGCTACGTTTATGTTATTTTACACTAGACTTGTTAATTATTATGTTTTTATTTGATTTTGCTAAGAACCTTTTATGTACAATAAAAGCAAGGAAAAATGAATAAAACGTACAAAACTACAATTACAAACTACAAGTCAGCTAGGCTAATAGCCGAGGCACCACCCTGTGCCCAAGTCATCTAGCGACCATTATTGCCTTAATTCAGGTGGCCGGGTTACAATGCGTGGGAGCTCCCTATACTCACTATTACCGTTTACGCATTATTAAGTACGATAATAGGAGTGCACGGTTGGAATGCTGTTTGCATGCATTCGGTTGGAAACAATGACACCAGCAACAACAACAACACCTAACGATATACCAATGGCTTCCTTCCAAATATATTTCGATGTGCAACTAATAACGATACGCCGCCATTTGAAATTAATTGGAGGCCGTTAAGTTATACGAGCGATTGCTTGATTTCCACCGCGATAGATGTATGAATACATGCATTTATTACATATTTCACTCTAAGGAAAATATAAATCATGAGGTGAACGATTGGGATTGCGGGGTTGAACTCCAGGGGCAGGACTGTGCAGGCAATTGATTGCTATAAAATAACGAATTTCACATATCAGCCACCAGGTTTAACAGAGTGGATTATTGGCGCTAGTTACGTAAAGAAGAAGTCGATTTAGTTTCTACTCCATTTATACACTGCAAATTGCGAAAAGTTCAAGTTGAAAAACAAAATCCCCTGAGCTAACTTTAAGTGTTGGTTTCAAGAAAATATGATAGTAATCAAATTTAATGAATATACGTATCTAGGTTACTGAGAACGTACACGATCATCCTAGGCCTGAGTTGAAATCACAATTAAATTTAAAATAGTTACGCCATCTGGAGACTTGTTTTAAAATATTTTTCTTTGAGTCAAATTATCTTATTTATAATGAATTTTAAAATTTTATCGTAAAATTCGTCTTTACCTAAAGAGGCACGAACTAAATTAATAGTTAAATTTAACTCTTAATGGGCGTTTACTCTTCCGAGTTACGACTTATACTAGATTGCGCGAAATGATCTTCTAAGTAGTATCATACGAAATAGACTCGTGCGTTCTCAGTAACATAAATACGTCCTTACCCTCAGAAATTGAATAGAAGATTTGCTTCCGAATTCGGCAGGTATTCGATATAATAAGAGTTCATTACTAAAACTCAATTTTAGCGCGCTATTGTATGGATTTAGTATAGAAAGTACCATCTTAAGCGCGACAAAAATAATTTTCAGTAGTCTCGAAACAGATTTTGCTTGCGTTTATGATTATTAATTAACCGTACAACCAATTCTGTTTCTCCCATGATAATTACAACCCTAGATTTTGTCATTTCTCTCTAATTTGACACACGCAGAATTTAGATAATTTTTCTATAATTCCACAAACAGACGCCAAATCGTAGGCGCTACCTCGAAGATCGAGGAGCCGCAGCACCACCTAGACTCGTTTCGGTCACGAATTTAAACCTCATCT
The DNA here is from genome assembly GCF_980474605.1 of Leiobunum rupestre. Lineage (NCBI taxonomy): Eukaryota > Metazoa > Arthropoda > Arachnida > Opiliones > Sclerosomatidae > Leiobunum > Leiobunum rupestre. Next base: position 31,885,982 of record NC_143392.1, read on the forward strand.
GATACGCAAATATGGGTCCTTCCGCGGAGGACCCTTGAAAAATAGAAACATATCCATTTCTCTGTATTAAATTCTTGCCTGATGCTTCAACCATCGAAATGCTGACGCAAACCGGCAACTTTCTCCATTTATTCCGACGGAAATAAGTTTGGCTTTTGCCCGGAGACGCTAATACTAGTTCGATATAACCATATAACCGGAAAAACTAAGTATTTTTGTCGAGACTGCTTTTTTTAGATAATCCCAATGGCTTATTTGTATTATAACGAGATAACTTTCTGTCCAAAAAAGTCACTAATTAATATAACAAACTTGTAAGATTATGCGTTTATTTTTTTCTTACACCACTTTACAATTAACATTCCATCTGTTCGGACATTCGTTAAGTCGTTTTTCTTAATTTGTACGTAAGTATCCTTCCACGCAATTATTTTTTTACGAGTTAATATTAAATTATATCAGAAGTAAATAACACATTTCTCACGAGATAAGTATTCTTCTACCTATCCTGCTAATGTTATTCGACGCAAACATGTCTCTACGCAGGCTTCAGTGGATTATTCAAAACGCGTTTGGGAAGAAAAAATAGTGCGGTGCGAAATACATCGTATAATGATTTTCTATGGGAGCTTCGTGTTCGGAATTGTTTATTCATTATCCACGAATTTTCCGATTTATTTAAAAAACGTTGGTAAAAAGAATATCATTTTAACTTATTTAATTATGTTTTTTACTCAACCAAGCATTTATTTGAATAAAAGTGGTATTTATTTAAATAATTGTTTGTTTTATTTAAATAATAGGCTTATTCACTTTCGATTATTTAAACATTTTACAATTTTTATTCAACTATTGGTTATTTAAATAAATATTATTTAAATATAGCCTAGCTTATTTTATTCATGGATAAAAATTAATCGACTGCCGAACACTACCTGAATTAAAGGCCCTAAAAGCATACGTGGGCATACTTTTTACGCCTTTCTTTATTTCTTCTCTCGTAATTTTATATATTTCTATTTTAAAACTACTTTTTTTGTTTATTTTTTAAACATTTTAGAAGCAATGAATTTTTCCCGAAATTTAATTTTCAAAACCAATGGCGTTTTGTACTTTAAAGAGATTTAGAGTCCGAAAAACTGGAAAGAATTTCACTAATTAGTGATAATAAGGGCTTGTATATATTTACGTCATTTAATATTGCACTTGTTAAGACATTTTCCGTAATTATTCTGCAAATTTCGTTCTGCGTAATTAATATTTTTACCCGGCAATATGAAATAATATATATTTTTTAAATACGACTTTGTTGATCTACTTTTGACCTACTGGAACCTTCGGGGCCTGTTAACCAGGGGGACACCGGTGCACTGTTTGAAACCAGAAAATAATCGATTTCTTTAGTATATGTTACCTGATACTTTTGTCATAGGAAAAGAGCAATGTCAATTTTATCTAGCGGGACTGTCAGATACATTTTGGCTAGAATAAACGACGAACAGTCACCAAAAACAAAACATTTACGGTCGGTGACACTTTCCATATTCAGAAATGGCGCGATTAAAAAGCTATCGTCGCCATATGACACCCGGGAAAAATGTAGAAAAAAATTGAGGTGTGCGGGAATATTTCCAGGTATATCTGTCACCAGAAGTAAATAATATAACGCTTGCTATAGAAGTATCCCATTTCATATATTGCTAACAATTGTAAGAAGCTGTTCTCAAATTACGTAACGTGGCTGGGGTGAGTGGGGTTTTTGCAAGAGTTACTAAATGTTATGTAACAAATTTAATTTAAAAGTAAGAAAATAAAAACTAATTTCATTTAACAAACTCGTGGGATTAAAGAATTTCTTAAAAACAAAAGATTGGCATTTTAAAATGTATAAGTTCCAAATAATAAATTTTCTATTGTATTTTTTCTTTAACTTCAACAATGTTATTTAATACGCTTTTTTAATAAGATTTACGGCACTAATATAATAAATGTGGGGAAAGAATTTGTGACGTCATTTAGGGCAAAGTGACCTAATTTGGACCACGACCAATTCTGAACCACCTTTTTAAAACTCTTATAAAAAATCATAGGTTATAGCTCGAACATTTATTTTGAGTTTTAAATAATCCGCCAAACCTCTTCGTTCTTGTAATAAATAATGTTTCCAAATAGATGGCAGTAAATATGTAGAAAACTCAATATTATTCAACCAACCGAATTTGTTAAAAGCCGTCATGCGCACCTTGGTAATTAAAAACCAGTGTTGAGTTTCCGCCAAATTTTTAGACAGAACTTTCACTTCGAGCTCCAGAAAACCTGGAATTTTAATGCATTTCGTGATAGTAATTTAATGTTACATCGCATTTCACGTTTACGTAAGTAATTTAGTTTATTTTTAAAAATAGTTCTAAGTTTAAAAAAATATAATTCTTTTAAAAAAAATCGTTTTTAAGAAACTATTCGATTTGCCCTATTCTGAACCTACCCTCGACCTATTGTGAACCAATGTCGTCCTATTTCGGACCTAGCAATTGACCATATTTGGACCACTGTATAAACCATTTCTGGACCGGTTCAGAAATGGTTTATATTTGAAAAATGCGGGATATATAAATATATTTAAATGAAACTAGTCAAAACAGAGGTTAGTCCAGTATTATATTTGTAGTACGATTAAATTTGTATTAATATCTTAAGTAAATGTTGCATTTGTTTAAAAAAAATGTTTCCGTGTAGTTTTATTTTTAATACGTAGGCCTATGCCTATTTAAAATATTTGACCTAATTTTAACTGTTTTTAAATAGACCTATGTCTAGAAGTAGGCCTATAGTTTAAAATTTTGGTTCATTAATAGAAATCTACCGGTCCACTTTAGGTCACCCCGTGGTCCACATTAGGTCACCCCGAGGTCCACATTAGGTCACCCCGAGGTCCACATTAGGTCGCCCCCCGGTTCACTTTAGGGCATGTGGCCCACAAATGGTCAAATTGCATATATTGAGAAAAATTAAAAATTAAAAATAGTTTCAAGGACGTCCTTTTTTTAAACTAGAATTTCAAAAACGCAACAGTTAAATCAATAGTTATAAAAAAATTGTTTCTTTATTTACGAATATTACCTTTTAAAATTGAACTTTTCAAGCGCAACAAAAAAGGTGGTCCAGAATTGGTCACTTTGCCCTATGGGGTTGTTGTCTTTAAATTTGTTACCCTTTATTCTTTATTGCGGGGGGGGGGGGAAGAGGTAGAAAAACTATAATATTTGGCATTACGTAATAGACGCTAGCATATAGGAGCAACAAACACAATGTTGAACGCAGCTAGCCTTTCAACATGCTAACGCAGTGTTGTGTACAAATTTCATTGGACGAACCTTTACGCTGAACTTTTTACGGGCAGGGGGGAAGACAATTTCCGAATTTTCTCGCTCATTATTCTCCATCACTACCACTCTATTCGGATTTCCGTTTCTACGCAACGCGTTTTGAAATTATTAATGTTTAGGCTTAGTTTCTCTTTTCGATGTAATAGTCGCGAGCCAGATTCCCCGCACGGTACTGATGACTCGTAAATAGGACGAAACCAGTCTACCGTTGGAATTTCTGGCTATTTCCTTTTATTTTATTTGGTCTATTACTCGAGGATCTATTTGGTCCAAGATTAGCGTCTTTTTGTTTGCTCGAAGACCTGTTGGCACGAGCCATTTGTAAGTTTTTAAATTTCTTCAAATTTGTTTAGGGTTTAACCTTTTTCATTATGGACAATTCCTCTTAACTTAACGTGAAGAATTTATGTTTTTCTTATATTATTATTATTATTATTATTATTATTATTATTATACAGGGTGTTAACTAAAAAACGATACAGAGCCAATTACTCAAAATGTGTTTCATGTAAGATTTTGAAATTTGCAGGTTAGATAGAGGGTGAAGGGGGACAAATGTCAATGAAAATTTCAATGACCTTTAACCAGGTCTTCAAGGTCATTCAAATTTTATCTCGAGAACCATTAGGATTAGAAGAATGCTTCCAATTAGAAATGTGTTCTACGTTTAAATTTAAGTCTAAACAGCTTTGACCCGATCTAATTTGACCAATGGGAAGCCGAGAAATGTTAGACCAAAAACCATAAGGTCATGTGTGGTATTATAATCAAGACACGACATTTAACAGCTTATAAATCGAAAACTACCAGATCTAATGGATCAAAATTGTCGTGACACCCTAAACCGAGTGGGGGAGTTCGAAATTTGTAACTTAGGATGACCTTGAAACATTAGTTCAAGGTCATTCAAAATTTATCTCGAGAACCATTAGGATTAGGAGAATGGTTCCAATTAGAAAATGCCCGCCAAGGTTTTTTAAGTCAACTTATCTTTCACCTGAGGTAAATAAACCAATAAAACTCCAAAATAAACGATAATTAATTAAATTAAGACGTACCAAGTATTTTTAATAGTAAAGAACCACAAAACTAAGTAGGCAACTTAGACGTCGATGTCTTAGCGTATTTTAATGCAAATCCCCGCCGTAGTACCAGAGAAGCTCAGGCAGAATTAGGAAAGTTAACCTTCAGTTTTTTCATTATTTATTTATTTATTTAAATTATTTGTAAATAATTCTTACGTTTATTAGTTGCTTATTTATTTCAGTTACTTGTTTTCTTTCTTTTGTGTTTAAAACATTTAAACTCAAAAAAGTTAAAAATAATTGGTACGTCTTAAAACAATTAATTAACGTTTATTTTCGAGTTTTATTGGTTTATTTACCTCAGGTGAAAGATAAGTTGACTTAAAAAACCTTGGCGGGCATTTTTCTAATTGGAACCATTCTCCTAATCCTAATGGTTCTCGAGATAAAATTTTAATGACCTTGAAGACCTGGTTCAAGGTCATTGAAATTTTCATTGACATTTGTCCCCCTTCACCCTCTATCTAACCTGCAAATTTCAAATTCTTACATAAAACACATTTTGAGTAATTGGCTCTGTATCGTTTTTTAGTTAACACCCTGTATGCTGTATTTTCTGAGAATCCAGCCCCCGCTGAAAGACGTATCGACCTTATGGACTAGTAAGACATATGTTATAAACTTCTGCTGTCACGTATTTTTTCATTACCGCTGACATGGACACGTATGCAACAGGAAAAACTGGGAAACGATACATCACAAAATCAATTATATTTTATCATCTGTATATAAGGTGCTAAATCTCAAACCTTGGAAATACGAACTATACTCTCGAGGATCTTAGGCTTCTCTCCAAAAAAACAAAATAAAGGTTTTTTTCCCCTTCGGATAAACGTATTTCCTAGAAACCAAGGAATGTTTAAGCGTCAGTAGAATATTGAGATTTGGGATGGAATGTAATTGAAGATATTCCGAAAGAGAATTTGAAGAAACGTATTTAATTACGAATTTCATTTTAATTAAAACATACTCGAGAAGAGCGACTGTAGTTGACAATAACGCATTTATTCCTTTCGTAATTAAAGTCTAAGAATTCAATTTAGCACAGCTACTTAAACAATAGCAGCAAACGAAAATAAATATTTTAATTTTATTTATTCTTTTATTTATCAACCGGAATTTGGTATCATATTTTTACGTAGGTAAATAACGATTTGACGCATTATATAAAAGCACTTTTATTAAACGATGAAATGTGCAAAATATACGAGGCCCCGATAGTATTAATATTCGCGAGGAGGGAGATTATATATGGGCTCGGGTTAGCTTTTGCAGCTGTCGACTTGGTCTAGTTCTTATTCTGAGGCTTCGCTTTGGCAACGTTTGTCCGCCAGAAATAACTCACAAGGAGACTACCCGAGGTGTTACACACCGATTTTGTTCGAACTCGGGGGATTTCAATGGGAAAATTTCAATTTTATGTTGTCAAAAACATTTTTCGTTGCCATGGCAAAACCGTTGCCCATTGAATAAAATCCCTTTAGGATTTTTAAAGTTATATGAAGGTCTACCAATCCCCCGAGTTTGAACAAAATCGGTGTGTAACACCTCGGGTAGTCTCCTTGTCAGAGGAACCGAAACTGGGCCTGCTGTTTCTCAAAAACTAGAGCTAACCAACATTTTTTATTGTCATATTCGTGTTCAGCAGACAAAAATACATTAATATCAGCTAATTTTGAGCCCGAAACATTTTCTTTGTTGTTCAGCGAATTGATTTAATTAATTTAATCAAGATTGTTAAAAGAAAGCGAAACCACCAAGGGGGATTTCGGTTAAGAACTAAGGAACCCTTTATATGCCGTCGAATGCTCTACTACTGACCTATTTCCCCTTGCGTGCGGCTGCTTCGTTTCATACCGATTATCATTTTACTTCGAAACATTAGAAACAGCCCATAATATATTAATGTCTATGTATTATGTATTAATGTCTAGGTATTATGTATCTTGGAAACGGTAGTTAATAAAAAAAATTCGTTGCCATATTCGTTTTACTTAACCCAAAAATAGTCAGAAATAGTTCAATTGGGTTATGAAACATTTCAAAACATTTGGTTGTTGTTCAGTTATCAAGTCAGAACCAAACACGCAAAAAAAGGTTATATCGCTCAACCAATTGTACTTTTTAAAAAATTTCGCTCAGACTTATATAAGTCTCTGAAGGTATAAAATAAATTTGGGTGAAAATGGCTCGATATTTTCTAGAAGTAGACTCCGCGTCACCTCCATTAAAAAGACAATTCTTTGAAGAAAATGGTCCGAAATCGATTGAAAACGAAAAGGGACATATACGATCCGCGCGTCTCCACCAATTTCTCAGGAAAGAATCGAACTATTCGAGTTAGACTTAATCCTGAGAGATAAACTAACTTGGTCGCTGTGTCCTGCCACCAATCCCCAGCCAGTCTAGGTTAATGGCTAGTCAGGGAATTTAGTGATTCTGCTTCGATAGCTGGGCTTAAAGGGAGTAATGCTTTAGCAGGGAAGGTCGAAATGTCGACACGCGTTAGTATTGAATCGATTGAATTTCGGAAATAGGGGTTTGAAAATGCTAAAATTTGATTGGTCGTAGTCGATATAACGACGTACTAGAAGCTGAGCCGAATTTCTCAAATGATTCTGTGGTCTTTTAAAGATAATTTTTTTACTGTAACTGGAAAAACGAGGGAGCTAAGGTTTCATAACATTTTGAACCAGGTCATCTAGTACCGAAAGTTAGAAACCCTCCTTCAAAATACCTTTGAATTGCCCTTCACTATAAAGGCGCTTTTATTGTTTGTTATCATTCTTGGGGGTTTTCCACTTGCTAGTCGTTTTGGTTGTTTCTTAATTGAACGGTTTTCTAAAATTGATAGTTGGTTGGGTGATTTTGGCAGTGTTGAAGTTGGGCGTTTTTAGCACTTTGTTATTTTTGGAAGATTTAGACAGTTGTTGACTTTGGTTGTGACTGACTGTTTTTACACACAATCCTAAAGGATTTGTGTGTGCAGTGTAGCCGATGCCACCGATGTCACCGTATTCCACATAACTCTCCTACAATTAGGTTTAGTAGAGCCTGGGTATCTTAAACGAAAGGAAATATCATGCCCTCGTTAGCCCGCTATGAATTTTGGAGATCGGGGGCCCACACGTTGGTCGATCGGGGCCAACAAGTTAGTTGATCGGGGCCCACAAGTAGGTAATTTCCCATTTTAGTGCTTTTTGGCGATATCCGACTTTAAATTTACATAGTTTTTTTTAAATTAAAACCAACTTAGTTGAAAATTAAATTTTTAGTTAGTACTAATCATTTCTGAACTACGTTTTCGGTCACATTAAGAAATTTTAATTTTAAATGAGATTTCTGGCCCACCAGATAAAATTCCTCTTGGGTTTTTTAGGTTAATGTACAACAAGATTGAAAACTGTTCAAATTTAAATTTAATATTTAAAATATATTAAAACATCGGGGGATTGTGTGTACTTAAATGTCCGTGACATATTGTTACGTTTGAAATGCGTACAGTTGATGCGATTTAGAAGGTAGACATGTTTCACAAATCTTAATATGCTTGTTTCACAATATTTTACGTTTTCTGATTTGATATTGGATTGATAAGCTAGAATCAGCGGATCCCAAAAGGTTCCCCAGGGTTCCTCGGAAGGGTCACAGAGGTTCAGAGAATTCGCAGCGCAGCCATCTTTGTTTGTGTCAAGAATCTTTTAAGATATGTAAAAAAAATGAGTTGGGATTCCGCAAGAATAGGTAGAATAGCCCATAGTTAAAAGGGACAAAATAGCTAAACCCTAAACTCTTTGCAATGCAGTCCATAGGTGGTTCTTATTAACTTAACATTTCGTATATATTATTATCCACCACTATCCCCCTCCCTATTCGGCTTTCCGTTGCTATGCAACGCGTTTTGAAATTTTTAATGCTTGGGCTTAGTTTATCTTTTTCTTGTTATAGTAGCGAGCCAGATTTCCCGCACTTAAATTTATTTAGTTTTATTTAAATTTATTTATTTTTATTTAAAATTATTTAGTTTCATTTAAATTCATTTAGTTTTATTTAAATTTATTTAGTTTTATTTAGTTTTATTTTATTTTATTTTATTTTATTTTATTTTATTTAGTTTTAGTTAGTTTTAGCTAGTTTTAGTTAGTTTTAGTTAGTTTTGTACTCGAAGATCTATGTGGTCCGACATTCGCGTCTTTATGTTTGCTCGAAAACCTATTGGTACGAGTTATTTGTAAGTATTTTAATTTCTTCAAATTTGTTTAGGGCTTAGCTTTTTGGTCCCTTTTCATTATGGACTATTCTCCCTATTCACGTATTTTATCATGATTTTTCATAATTATCTACTTTATTTATCTATGCAGACAGACCCAAGCAACAACCGAACTGAAAAACAATGATTTTTAAATCCCTCCCAATATAAAATGATTCGCAATAGTATAAAATAAAACAGGGACAAAATGCCTCGATATTACTCAAGTTTCATTATGGGATGGCGAAATTAGACGGTTGAATGCAGCGCGTTTGTATTTACGGTGGCGCCATCGACGGCAGTAAATCGAAAAGGGTTGAAAGGAAATGAAATACGAAACATTTCTTTTTTCGGTTAGTAGTAGGTATGGCAGTCAACGCGCTTGAGCGTACAATTTTTTTGAAGTAGTGCAGTCCCGTTGTTTAATATATTTCTGTCTTATTTTTTATCCGTGGTAAAATAAATAAAAGAATGCTGAGCTGATTTTCCCCAAATTTTTCTTTGGGGAACCCGTATTGAAAATTAGTTTACTTTGAAATCCGCCTTTTACTATTTTTGACGGCCATCTTTTTCAATCAGGCGTGCTTGTGACCCACATTTCGTAATTTTGTAGTTCGATCCTTTAGAGCTGCCAAAAAGATACATTAATTTCAACGTTATTATGGAAAGACACCGTCATTTTAATTAAATTAACGGATTTTTTAAACTTGGTATATAATTATGTTTACGTTTATAATACGTTTGATTAAGATATACTACTCAACTTTGTATTTCTTGAAAAACGCGAAAAGGTGGTTTTCACTAACTTGGTTTTTCGTGAAAAATTTTATTTTTCCAAACTTTAGGATATTCTGATCTATTTTTGGTCTACAAACCCCTGTAGAAGTGTTTGAACCGCGATACGTCGGTGCTCAAGGAGAAGTTATCAGACCAAGTTAGTCGCTACCAAGCGCTACCCCCTTTCTGATTATTGGCGCCTATACTGTTATTTCAATAACGAGGTCGTATCTGCCTAACTTCCCATAAGTTCCCCACCGATCCTCTCAAAGGAAAGCTAACTCGAAGATAGTGCCCTAAATCGAGTTGCTTTTATCCCTAAAGCTATCTTCGAAAATTACAACTTCCCAGTTTATACATCATCAGTCCAAACGGGGCTTATAAAATCCCCCTTTTCTTAGAAGTTCACAAAGTTGGCCTTCTTTAGAGAACGCTCCAAGGAATATTTCATATTACCGAATATTAAAACGTAAATGTTTGATAAAGTAATACAATATAATAGTTTTATACGGAAAAGTTTGAAATGAAGTGTTTGCCTATACCTTCAATAGCGTGAGACCTTCGTTATAAATTACACTCTTTTATTAAGGGCAAGGAAATTATATGGTTAAATCCTTTAAACCTTGGTTATATACAATAGCCAATGGTGAAATGGAATACGCTTCCCCTTTGAAAAAAGGAAAACAAGTTAGCCAAGAGGGTGATAATATTATTTCATTAGCCAGGTTCATTTATACGGTCTTATATTTGCATCGAAACTAAATCGGTACAGAAAGAAACAAGCATATTTTGGCTTCTGTAATATTGATCACGACGTTTTAGTCAGGTGGGCATTATAGCCTCGCGGAATAAAACCACCGTGCTTAAAATTTGGTTCTTTTGAAGCTTATTCTACATCTGATTGCGATTAATTTCGATATCTGATAAGAAATAAGATTTGATCCGGTTATTTTTAAATATCCGTTAGCAAGACAACTGTTTTTATATTTTTTTTATAAAATATTTATTTTAAATAATGCAGCTATAAATAAAATAATACTAGGTTTTTTTTAAAAAATAAGTTGTCAAAGTCAAGATCGATTGACTGAACCCTATTACAACCATGTTCTAGAGCTCATCCGATAGTGCCACATATCTTGAATTAGGGCATAGGGATATTCCGGTTTATCAAAAATGGCGCTCTAGCGGCGAAAAAATTCAAAGCTATATCTGCGCAAGCCCGAAAAATGGGACCGAAAGTAGGGACACCTGGCGTCGATTTTTCGAACTAGTCTTGGCGTCCCATTTGGAAGTAGATATATTAACGGGTGGCGTAAAAGGTGTGCCCCGTTGTTCGTGCATGCGCAGACGTTGTCAATCCTATCTTTCCTGATAGAGCGCCATTAGAACAGGATTTTCCGCCAGTGAAGGGAATTTCCACGAGACTGAAATATACCTATGCATTAATTAATCTAAGCACAGATACTCGGATAGCTGATCTGATATGAAAAAAACGTTTATCGCGGATAAATATTTTAAGGAAATCTGATATGCGCAGATAATGACGTCAAAATACGAATCAGATATCTGAACTGACCGATAAAATCATTTATCATCGGATCAACAACAACACGTAAGGTAAATCTAGCTTTATTGTGTATGATTTTATCTCATACAAGTTTCCCCGTTCACTATTTCAAGAAGGGGTGTAACCTGTCTATTACCAAACTGCGAACAGGTTTTTCAAATTAAAATTTTACCAACTCCTGAAAAGTTGATAGGGGATAGTTACCGCAACCTCCGTGATTTCACGTCGGTTGGAATTGAATTCAATCTGTATACAATCTATCTCTTGGATTGTAATGAATTCACAATCACTGGCTGAAACATTTGGACCTAGTGTGGAAAGATAATAACACGAATTTCTGGCGGCGGGAATTTCGAATTTGGCATGTATACGGTTAAATTTCTAAATATACCTGAGCGCGTTATTTAATTTTGGAAAATACCGACTATTGCGTTATATTTCAAAGTGATAATTAATTAACATAGATACCATTTTAAAACAGTTGTCATAATTTCTTTTTGGTTATACAAGTGGGGCATACTTAAAACATTTCGGTTTGGTGAGTCCAGGGTGAGCATATAACAGGTATTACTGAGATTACCACGTTGACGTACATCAATGTGCGATTTGATGATTTTTAGGAGCAAAATACGAAAAATACGCTATAATGAAGCTTAAAATAATCTACATTAAATATTTATTGATCACTTTGATATTTATACAAAAGATATTTCTAAATTGGATTAATATAACACGAGTCGCCAACTCTCAACATCAAATAGCCGAATATGAAAATTCCCGCCGACGATTTACCGGAGACTCGTGCTAATATCTTTCCGCCAAACTTACAAGATATTTTGCTTTTCCTAACTTGCAAATGAGTATTTAACAAGTGATCTGATAATATACGAACGTTAAGACCGAAAATCTGATATATCGCAATAATCTACTCGGATCAGATAACGCAACTGTTAAGATTTTGCCCACCTGACCAATCCGCATCTAACCACCTCAGGTTCTACCGTTGGCAAATCGATAGGTAACACAGTACATTCAAATGATGTTCACGCCACTTACCTGGATCATTGGGTAGAGCGCGGTAGCACCGGCTCTATAATTAGTAGCGCTTCATTGTATAATGACTTAGGGACAGGTTGGCAACAGTATATGCCAGTTTGTGTTTGTAAACAATTGACAAAGATATTATAATCTTCCACGGTAAGCTCGTGTTAATCTGCCATTTGGTGTGTAGCGTCGTTCCCTTGTTTATTTTTGTCTTAGAAAACTTCTAAAAAGACCAGTTATAGCGTTTTACACTGAGCTGCTCGAAGATTGCCCCATAATCACTTTTTACGTCACTGCTCTGGATGATAATTCCACGGAGCGCTGCCGAGCAGATTTCCCAGTGAAACCCGTTAATTAATTTTTCGCCCCCTGGTTTTTGGCGCGAAACATGAAGACGCGTGTTTCAGGTAAAATGGCGAGCAATGTCCTTCTTGTTAATGAAGACGGTTTATTTATTCGAAACAATGGGCTGATTCTCGCTCACGTTGTAGTTGATGGTAAGTATATAACACAACACATGCCTAGGCTGAACTCTTCCTTCCTCAATTGAATCATGGACTAATGATTGAATCCACATTGAAACTTGGCAAAGTGAAGTAATCGATATATCATTATTATAAAGGAAAAATATGTATTTCTTATCAATATTTTTTAAAGGAGAGAAATCCTTGATAGAACTCGAGGAAAAACTCCTAATTGAAAGCGGCTTCATTTCAGACGGTTCAAATATGTCTAGTTTATCTAACTCAAATGAAAATTTCATTGATTTAAATGATAAAGAATCTGCAAACAAAACTATTGAATTAACCCAATATTTTTTCATTTAAATCTTTGTTGTTGATTTTCTATTTTCCAAAACAGCTGAGTTGGGTACAGGAGATACAAAACTATTACTAAATAAGTATGCCGAGTATTTACCCAAAATAGGACCAATGAAGATGTTCAAAAATAAGAAAGTCATGTGGTTTCAAATTTCTAAGGACATAAAAGATGTTTTGTCATTAAACCGCGGCTCTTCACAATGTGAAACGCGATATAAAACCGTTATGAAAAGAAAAATAAATATGGTGGAAAATAATCGTAAATCAGGTTCAAATCGTAAAGATGTTGAGTTTGCAGACGAAGTAGCGAAGATTGCAGCAAATGACGATAGTTTCGTACCTGAAGTTATGAGAGGTGTTGGAAAGTTTCAATTGCACCTAAACGTCCTGTCGCCTCTCCGCAGAAACCAAAAAAGAAAGTTGAAAATGAAGCTAACACGATTGCGGAGACTATTTAAAAAGTTCGTGAATTGATAGAAGCTGCGAGAGAAAGGCGCCATCATGAAAAGATGGATTTATTGAAACAGTTATTTTCCAAGTAAAATTTCAAATATTAAAAAAAAGTTTCATTACAGTATTAAATTTTGTTATAAAAATAAATGTTTAATACGCTTTTAAATTTTGACAAATGGTATTTTGTTTAATATCTCCCAATCTTTTTAACGCCGCTTCTCTTGTCCCAGCTTCGTTATTCACTTGTATTTAATTTTTTTCCTCGGGGTCAACTGGAGTATAATCCCACTCATCACCGTTATCTATGCATAAATTATGCAAAACACAACATGCAAAAATTAACCTGGTAGTTTTTTCTACAGTATGAAAGTCAGTTCTAGTTAACTGTCGAAATCTTTGTTTCAGAATCCCGAAAGTATTTTCAATTTTAAGTTAAATGCTTTTTGGGCATTAGTCATATTCCACATATTCCCGAAATTTCTTGGCTTATAAACGATAGTCTCCAAATCCTGGCATCATGAATTTTGCTCGGTGTACCAGTGAAAACATCCACGAACCTTCGCCTTGCATCGCAAATGCCTTGCAGTGTAATGAGTGTACCATCATGATTATTGGCATACGTAGATTTAATTTTGCGCGCAGGTGTGCGAATGGGTAGATAGCACCCGTCTACGCAGCCCAAAACACCTGTGAATCCATTTATCTGTATAAAATTAGTAGAAACATTTTTTTAATTGATATCAAAATGCAAATTCAATAATTAACAATTTTGTCACAAAAAGCATTTATCTACTTCTGAAAAAATCAATCCCATCTTTTGTGTTAAAGGCAGTAGTATAAAAACCATAGAGATAACTTTGTCAGTTCAAGCATGAAATGGCTAAACACTCGAGTGACTAATTAATTTATAAACAAGTTCAATTTACATCTTGAAACGCTCTTGCAGCTTCCTCTTTTTCTTCTGGACTTCTAGGAAACGTGATTACTGCTGGAGCTACAGACAGAAAGTAATCCATGACCCGGTCCATTAATCGTAGCAGTGTTGTTTCTCCTATTCCAAACCGGCCCGAAACATCCCGTAAACAGCTCTTATTTCCGGCAAACCTAATGAACACATTTTGTAAATAGTTCATCCCCAATTTTACAGTAGAAGACATACCAAAGAAATGAAATAATATGTTTTTCCAAAGAAATCACTGCACTACCACCATGTGAGGTATTGTTTGGGAAATATGGTGAGCTTTCAAACTCTTGAATGAGAGCATAGCAGGTGGATTTTCTTAAACGAAAATTCTTGCTAAATTAGAAAGCAATAATTTATTATTATAATAATTAATTATTATTTATAATTATTATAAAGAGGCAGAAAGTAAATATCTACTCTACTACCTTAGGCCCAAAGATCACTTACTTCTTTTTCCGAGTATAAATGGACAACGTCCTCAATATAATTCTTAATTTTTGCTCTCATTACTCTTTCCGGACTTAGTTTTAAAATAATTTCTTCAATTTCTTCGTGGGAACTATCCGAAGATCACCCAGTGGAAAACGCTATTAGTAAATACTTCTAAAGAATGGGGTAGCTCCAAAAATGTTATATGTTAAATAAAAGATAAAGTCTGTCCAATAATCATATAGTTATAATATTTAATTGTGAAAGATTTAAAAGTCATGGTAATTTAATATTTAATAAAATTGAATAAAACAGACACGATACTTCATGACTGTGATTAAAATTGTTTATTTACGAACAATTTTTTTAAATAAACAATTTTAATCACAGTCATGAAGTATCGTGTCTCTTTTATTCAATTTTATTAAATCATATAGTTATATATATGAAACATCATTTAAAGTCATGGTTGTAATATTAGAAATCAAATTTTTATGTATGTAATTTTTAAAATCGTTTAATTAAGACTTATTTTACAAACAGGCTTCATGTAACAACTGAGCGCGTTACAAATAGTTTACCAATCTATTTTTATCTATTTAAATGTGAAGAAATATGTATCAAGATAGAGGACCACTTGATATAAAAAAAGGTGTAAAAGATTAAATAGATTAAGCGTATTTGGCGGAGGCGGAAAGCCATTAGTTCAATATTTCTTTGAACCTACCCCAGCGTTTGGGGCATCGAAATGAAAATAAAATATGGATGAAATTTTAGTCAGTTCTTTCGGCGGAAATGTTATAGATTGTTTTCCAAAAAATCCGGGCCGTGTTCTGAGTAAAATTTTTCTAATCAACGTGTCTACAGGAAAAACCAGGAATTTTACCATTTAACGAAGCTTTATATAGAGCTCATACTCTTCAGACATTTTCATTGTTATACACACTCTAAAACACCGCTATAGCTATTTAAGATAATCAGAGATCATTTATAATGTAACGATTTTGATTTTTAAAATTTTACATGTTGATTTGGATTGCGCAGTATCTCTCGATACGATAAATAATTAATTATACCACGCTGGTGGAATTGATTCAGCGCTCACTAAGTAAGCAGCATCCCTAATCAAATAGCTAGATAAATAAATTAGGCAATTAAGTTCGGAGCCATATACTATAAAACGCTTCGACGTCTCGCTTCAAATTAGAATCCTCTATACATGTAATTTTCGATTTTATTATGGGATATAGCAATTACTTTGACAATCTACAAAGTCGTGTGGGTTGAATCGTAAAGGAGCCGATAGTAAATGTTATCTTCGCACGTAAAAGCATTTCGCTGTCGCGGCACAAACCATATTATATCACAGGTTGTCCTTAAGGGAGATTTGTCTAACCTGGTAATATCCAAAGGCGATAAATATAACTGTATTAATTCCTGTTTTCCGAGTTTCACGCTCACTTTTATTGGTATATTCTTACTCTTTTGATATCGGCTTAGGGCTGAATATCCACTACTAAGAATTATTTAGACTATTTTGTCTAGAAATGAAATGGAAAATGGTCTGCAAAAGTTGAAACTCGCGTTTGGGATTTAAAACTAGCTATCGGTATTATACGCCAATGAATTGCGTTAAGTTTAATTACAGTTGAGATACCCATAGACGGGCACTCTGGTAAAATTGACTTCGATAAGTATATATCATTACCAGGAGTCCATCAAGATAGGAGTATTTAATTTGGAGTGGCGTCTAGCGGGAAACGGCGGATTTTCACTTAAATATGAACTTCGCTGGAATTCCAATAGATGTCGCTTCGAACGCTGCCATTTAAGTGACAAAGCAGGTTTGCATGAGTTCATGTACGACAAAACGCCAGTTGAATGCTCCAGTCTTGATTAACATCTGATATTGTTAATAGGAACTCTATCAAAGTGCGCTATTAAATAAATTAGTTTCAAGAGTCAATTATAGACTAAATAGTTGTGACTTTCGGAGCTTTGTACTCTGTACCCGTTAAAAGTCACATAAACTCAAATGATTTTCAAATATGTCAATTTTACCATGAAAAAGACATTTGCGTCAAGTTTACGTGCCTAAAAGTAGATTATAAAGTTGGATCTTTTAGATGCAACCAACTTATAATTGGGTTATTTAATTTTTAACCCAAATTGAATTGTTTATTTCAATCCAATATTGGGCTAAAGGTTATTAACCCAATATTTTGTTTTCAGTTCTACTCAGATATGGGTAACTTTCAACCCAAAACTAGTTAAATGATAACATATTCTTAGTCGCTCCTCTTTTTTAACCCAATGTTTAGTTTTAAGTTCTACTCAGTTATGGGTAAATATTAACCTAGTTAAATGACAATAAAAGTGTGGTAACTTCTTTACTTTAACCCAATATTTAGTCTAGAGAAGAAACTCCTTTTGGTTTCATTTTCGTTTAGTTCGATTACTTCTTCTACCAATTTAATGATTAAAAAAGTACTGTATTTGAGTTAATTTGTAAGAAAAAACCCAAGCAAATAAAACTAATAATAAAGCCTCACACCACTCTCTTATTTGTACGAAGAGCTAGTGTCTATAGTATATACCAACTCAAAAAATATATTATTTGAAAAGTTAAAACGTTTATCATAATCTTTTTTGTCACATCAATGCCTCTTTGTTAGGAATAAGAGGGAAGATTTTTATTTTAACAAAAAATTTGCGTTGAAGTTACTGTGTTCTTTGTAATCAATGAGTTTTATTTTAATACACTGGCTCCTTATCTTTAAATTAATCCTTAAACAGTAAGAGACAGTTAAACAAGTGAAATATGGTAAAAACAATTTTAATACCATTTAACAAATTTTAACACTCAAAACTGTTGAAGAAATTTACACATTTCTGTGGAAAATCTTCCAAATCCAGCGACATTTTACTGGATAACATACATGTAGATCCAAAACATAGTAGAGCTTAAAACAAGCAGCGAGCTCAGAGGAAAAAATACCACAAACTATAAAATAACACGTGCCAATTGTAAGCACATGTGGGCTGCTGTTCTTGCAACTTTTTATGTATGCTGAAACATCACTGTTTTCCTGTAAATAGTTTAGACATATATAAATAAAAATACATATGTATTAATACATTTACATACTGGTAGGTTATGTATGAAAGTTTGGACCACCTCCACCAATGAGGGTTTTATAATTTGTTTACTAATTTTACAGTTTAAAACAGGAGTTTCCAAAAATTTCTAAGAGTAACAAAAAACTTGAGTAAGGAGTGAATTTTCATTCAATCTGTTTTATTTTCCCAACTATTATACCATATTGCCTCTCAAATATAAAAGTACCTGCCTTATCCGCCTTGAATTTTATTAAATACTAACTAAGGAAAACTATAAAAATACTATACCATATTTTATTTAAAATCCAAGACAACCTAGCGATTGTATATTATTATGGGATAACAGAATTTATAGCCCAGTGTACCGGTAAGATTAAAACCACACTACCAGAGGTCTATCATCATAGTGCCCTACTACCTTAGACGCAAGCCACTCAACCCAGCAGAAGGTGCAACAATGGGACGACCATCACAGCAGAAGGATTAAGAGTGGATGCTATAGCAACTCCATCCGACACCCTACCTACGTAGGTAGAGTGTCATACCATTCAGAAAGAGTGTAAAAAGGGGAACGACGGGCACACAGCGGTCAGCATAACCCGGCACAACTGGCACCGGAGATCCCCGTGGACTCCAAAAGGCCGGGAAACGGGACCACTGCGCCTCATACGGAGACCCGCCGCCCCACGGCAGGTAACCCAATCCTCCGAGGCGACCAGTTTTTCTGGACCCTCTCCGTTAGTCTGAGCCGAAGCTCAGTTTCCAGCCCAATCCTGACCGAAGTCGGAGGTGGACATAGGACCATTTGATCAGAGCTAACATCTCCCAGTGCACCACCGCCCTTATGGGTCACAAGAGCCGGACCCCGACTCCCCGGTAAAGCCACCAGTTATTGCACACTCTAACCCGTTTAAGGCTACCGTTGCAGGACAGTCCATTATCACATTTTTAACGTCTTCTACATCGGCTTGACATAAATGGCATTGTGGGGAGGCTCCCATCAATTCATACTGCCTCGCGCTGGCCACTAGTGAGCCGGTTCTGGCCTGAAATTTCGTACTGTCCATCGGAGCTTGTTACACCATTTCAGCATTAGGCTTTCCATTTCTGATAAATAGTGACCCTCTGACGAGAAGGTGACTCCCAAATATTTGAAACTTCTAACTGCAGTATCAAGGGGTCACTGAAGCCTCCGACATATGGACAGATTCCTCTACGCTGAAGGAGATACCCTTTTGTTTTGCAAAGTCCGAACACAAATCGAGTAGTCTTTGCATTCCAGTCTCATCATTAGCGAATAAGGCTATATCATCAGCATATAGCAGGCAACATACAGATATTCTAGTTGTATTTATCTCGTCTTCCAGATTTCCACCCATTCCAGTTATCTCTAGTCTCCTAGCCAAATCATCCAAAAATATTATAAATAGTACTGGGGAGAGGGGACAGCCCTGTCTCAGATTAACTCGGCTCTCCATCGGTGGGGTAGATATAGAACCAATGGTGTAAGTATATGAACATGAATCGTATAGCGACAATTTAACCCCAACGAGTGGCGCAGGAATATCTTTTTATCTCATACACTTCCATAGTTGGTGTCTGTCAACGCTGTCATATGCTTTTCTTATATCGAGAAATTCTATTTAAAGTTTTTTATTTACTTTTGATGAGATTTACATTAGTTTTGTAATAGTAAATTAGTGGTCGGCAATACGACGGTCCGGTCTGAAGCCCCTTTGGGCCTCACTTATAACCGCATTATCTTACAAGAATGTTGACAGACAAGACTTTAAGATCGTAGAGTATAATTGGTATACCACTGAGGTCACGGCGATGGGGCGATATGCAGTTATATCAGACTCATTATTTCCATTCCCCTTAAGTATTAACCTGACCCTGGCTTCCTTCCATTCTTCTGGTATAGTAGCATTATCAATGATATCATTGAAGATACTACACAGTCTGCAACGAGACTTTAAACATTCTGCATAAATGCCACCGCTTAAAGCTGTTTTACCTCTCTTCAGTCTTTTAGTAGTGGTTATCATCTCCGTAATGTTAATAGGGTCTAGCTCTCTGGAGTTCCATCCGCCACTCTCGAATTATTGTGTTGTGGTTGTCCGTTCAAAAGTTCTTCTTCTATATTTTCTACAACCCTTGCCGCCACCTCGTTTATTTTATATAGAATTGTCCCCTGCTTCGATTTAATTCCCCGGAATGTACTATTTGTCTGATTTTTTACCTTTATCTTGGCCTAATTTTTCGATTTCCGCTTCTATCTTATTTTTATATTCTGTTAATTTCTTCTTAATGAGACGTTTACATTCTTTTCGCGCCTGTTGGTATTCAAACCATTTTTCACGGAATTCTTCTTCTGCATTCCTGCGTTGTCTATTGGCCCCCTTGCGTCTTTGTATGCTTGCCGTTACTTCACTGTCCCACCACGCCTTTGGCGTAAATCCTCCTCTCAGTTTTCACTCCACACTATTTTGTTTTAAGGATTGTTGCATACACGACATAACGGCTCCTACAAAACTATCGTAGTTGTCTAAACCAGCCTTCGAGGCTGTTTACATGAGTGTGCCCAGCTGTTTCATTCCTTCGTAGCTGTTTCCATGAGTGTGCCCAGCTGTTTCATTCCTTCTTCGTCGTCGAAATTCCAACAGATTCTGCGCTCATTTTTAATAACTATAGATTCTTCCTTCGACGGTAAATTACTGGCTGTCTTCAGATCTATAGTTTTAAAAATGCTGTAGTGGTCACTCACCATTCCATATTGGCCAGGCTCATCTATTTCTATTCTTGATAAGCAGTCGATAAATTTATCATCGTAAAGAATAGTCAACTACCGTTAGGGATTTGGGTCCCTTTCGTGTACACTCTTAAAAATATTGGGTTGTTTTTGACCCAAATTGGGTTGCTTTTTTACCCATTGTTGGGTCAGTATTTAACCAAACAAAATATTGGGTTGTCTCAGTTTTCCCCCAAAAAGGGTTATTTTCATAACGCTATTTTGGGTTCAATTTATAAATTACCCAAATATGGATTGAACATTAGCCCAAAATATGGTTAATATATGACTAAATTTTTTGTTATAATTTAACAATTAATTGGGTTGTTTTTTTACACATTTATTGGGTCAGTATTTAACCAAACAAAATATTGGGTGGTTTTCGTTTTCACCCAAAATGGGTTATTTTAATAACGATATTTTGGGTTAAATTTATAAGTTTCCTAAAATATGGTTAATATATGACTAAATTTTGGGTTATAAATTAACAATAAATTTGGTTGTATAAAAGTATGAAATTATAGGCCTTCCAATTTTATTCTTTGTACCTGCATGTCCTGTTAAGATTTTTTTCTATATGGGGATATAAAGATGCCTATAAATTGACCACTCATTCAATTTTGTTTCCACAAAAACATCCATTTATAAATTTGATCACAATTGAAAGAATATCGTAAGGCCTTGGCCATTTGCAATACATTTAAACATGGGAGCTCATTACGTTCTTCCGCGGAAATATCAACACAACATAAAAATAAATTTAAAGTATTGGAAAAATTTATATTATAAATAGTAATTAAATTTAAAAATATTCTCCTTCACACTTTAAAGATAAATTTCTTATAACTAGATCATTGTCATCTATGAATTTGTGGAAACGACCTCCACTTGCGTTTTCTTTCCCCAGCTCGGCTTTATGAGCATTGAAATCTCCTATGATGCATATATGCTTGCCTTCTTCTCTGATGCGAGATTAAATATATCTCTTTCCATACATGTATAGATATGTTCATTCCAATTCTTAACTTTATCCCCTGTAGGGCAGTATACGATACTGAAAACCACATCTTTTATTTCTTCTTCGGCAAACCACATATTTTTTTTTACATCTTCTTACAACAGAAACTAATTTTGTATCTAGGTATATTATTCCTATTCCCCCACCCTTTTTCTCTCGCCCAACTCGGTTCACTCCTATCCAGGAACATCCTTTGGGCATGTCCAGTGTCCGGGGCTTAACCTCCGCGTAGGTGAGTCTCCACCATTCCGAATAAACCAGACCTTTTTTTGTAATCATATCACTCGCCTCGGCGTATTTCGTTTCAGATCGAGCACCTTGTACATAGCATATCCACACGTTAAAGTGGAAAGGAGTTTTTTCTTTTTGCTACGGCGTTTACAGTTTGTGAAACTTAAGTTACATATTTACATTGGTCCATTAACTGCTCGCATTTACCATATTAGATTATCGCTCCTGCTCCCCCGGTGGCAGGCTGCTATATCTGTTTTTTCCCTTCGGATTCTTATCACTTGGCTTGTCCTCTTTCTGTCTTCTTGGTAATCATTCTTGTTCGTGGGAGCCCTGTTCTGCTGGTCCCTCACTTTTGCGAGTCTGTCTTTGACTACGATTGTGTGGATACCTTGGTTGCGATCTGAGTGTGAACCACTGTCTCATGCGCTCCTCAATTGTACGATCTGGCCGTAGCCATACTTTTTTGATTTGACCATCTACATTATCTTGTAATCTCTTACTTCTACTTAGTATTATTGTCCGGGCTTCTGAACTATCCAAAACTATTTTTAATGGTCTTTTACTAGAAATCTCTGCCCGACCGAAACGCTCACATGCCACAACTGAGAACTGTAGTTCAGGATCTATGTCTAAATTGTCTCTCAGCCAGATTTCCGCCGTATATTGTGATTCTAAGGCGTCAGTTGCGAAGTTAAATGCTATAATAGACTTAAGTCTATTCTCTTTTCCATCATTTTCATTGCCATCTTCTTTATCTTTAGTACTTAGCTTACCTTCAAGGGAGTGTACAGTCAACGTGAGTTGGTCTATAGCCTCCTGCAATTGTCTATTTCTTTCTCTAAATTTATCTTGCTTTTCCGTGACGGTTGCCAGATTCTGTGTGATACCGGACTCTGTAGCCTCAACTTTATTTTCCAGATTGTACATTCGGTTGTCCATTTCTTCTCTGGGTTCTTTTTGGTAAGTCGCTATATAGGGTATCTATTGTAGCCATGGTATTTTCTGGCCATGCTTGTAATCTCTGGTCAATGACCCCTTCCACGGCTGCTTCCACCAGACTTTTTAGGGCACTCAACTGGATAGTCTCTGCAGCTCCATGACTTATAAATGTATTTACGTTTAGTTCCCCAACAGTCGCTAGGTCCTTGATTGATTCCATTTCGAGGGGTCGGACATTTGGCCAAATCCCGTACAAAATTTGGAAAAAAATCCAAAAATCCAAAAATCCAAAATCCAAGAATTTTGCTCCCATAGACTTTGTATGACAAATCCACAATAAAAAATCCTGCAATTTTAAAAAATCCAAAATCCCGTACACAAAACAGGCAAATGTCCGACCCCTCGTTCCTTTTGGCCTGTGGAATCTTGTATAGTAGACGTATGTCTCCAAGTTTGTATGTCGTGTGTTTTCCCTGCCAATTAATCCTCTGGTATTTGTTTACAGTCTGCACATTTCCAGAATTCTTGCTTACGACTGATCCCTTGTCTCTCCACTTGCACGCACTCAACGTGGAACGATTTCTGGCACTTAGGCAAAGAGCATTGTATCCATGTATTTTTCTTTCCTGTTTCCTTAATAATAGGGGTATCTTCACTCTTGCATTGCCAACATACATTACTCTCCTTTTATGCCATAGTTCCAATTAGATGGCACCACCTCCCTTGAGTCGTCGCTTGGCCAAAGATATTCTACCGTACGTCGCTAGGCCTTTGTATCTGCCTCCATAACTTGAAAAACGCTTTAAATACCTTTTTTATCTCCTGTTTAACTGTATAATAAATTCGCCTATTTTCTTTTTTTCTTCAGATACCAATATCTTTCTACCGATAATTAAAATACATACAATACATATAAAACTTTACTTTTATATCTTCCACACACAAAACGAATGGGACCGAAAACGTTAAGGAAAGAAAGAACATGCCATGTTAAAGATGGCACTTTCAAAACTTCAATGGCGACTTAAATTACAAAACTAAAACCAAATAGACGCTTCATCTCAAGAAATCGCTCAGAAGTAATATTTCCGTGAGCCAGGACCTGCAAGTCACTGTTTAGTGTTTGTTAGGGATGCAACGGATAACCGGAACCGGAACCGATAATATAAAAATTTGATAACCGTATCCGGAACCGGAACCGATATTTAAAAAAAAATTATAACTGAAACCGGAAACGGAAACGTGTTTTTCATTGTTTTCCACGGTTTTTAAACGGTTCTATAACTTTATTTACCAACATTTAGCGCGTGTTGAAATTTAGTAATTAAACTTCCTAATTAACTATTAGTTTTTCATAAGCTCATCTTTATCCTATCTCAGATAACTCCATGTGGGTTTCTAATTTTTGATCCCCTTCGCAACCGACTTAGAGGAGAAAAGGCAGAAAAGCCAGCGGCGTAAATAACGCCCCGGCAGGCTCCGCAAAGTGGGGGGGGAGGCTTCAATCGAGGGGCCCCCAAATTGCCTATGGGACTGTGTACAGTCCAACTGCGCGAGGCCTCGTCTAGTTTTTAGTTCCACATCGAGATATATATATATCGAAGTGGGACTATTGCTATGGACGGATTGTCGTTAAGTGTTGTGTGTTTGTTTGTTTGGTGTGGAAAGCAACGACACGGCAGATGGCGCTGCGAAAATAATTTGCAGTTTTGGCGAAACCGGGATTCGAACTCACAGTCAAAAACTCCGAAAAATGACGCCTTTACGCTCTCGGCCACTGGAAGCTTCCCAAAACTTGTTCGGAACTTCTACTGTATTCTCTTCAGTTTTAGCGGCGCGGGGGGAGTTGGCTAGTTAAGTTGTCGAAATTCTCGTCCGTTTTTGCGCCTTATTTTCCGTATATTTTCCGAATTTAAGGTCAAGTGAACCTCAAACTTCGCGTCGGGTGGTGGGTGGTGGGCACACTCGCTTAAGATGCCTCGCTCGAAAGTGAGTACTCGAATAAACGAGCTCGAAAATTTTAAATGTTCGGGTGGTGAGCAGTGGTAGGTGGGCATACTCGCTTAAGATGCCTCGTTCGAAAGTGAGTACTCGAATAAACGAGCTCGAAAATTTTAAATGCCCTCTTCCCCATATGTACTTATAAATGCTCTAAAAGCCCCACAATGAGATACTTATTTTCTTATTTAAATAAATCAACAAGAGACTTTAAAAAACTTCATCACTCGTTACACCAAACAAAAGGTTCAAGACAAACTACGAGTTCAATTCACACTGACGATCTTCCTTTTGGGTAATAACAGCAATAGAACCATAGAGAAACAATTATAAATTGAAGTCACTATCGGGAGAAGGTATTATATTATTAAGAACACGCGTACGCTTAAAAAGTTAAAGCATTGAAGACTCTATTTCCCTTCACACACTTACGTACCGCCATTATTAATTATTGGACTCCCATACTCATCCAAAAACTAGGGGCATTCGGGCATATGTAGTTTTATATCTATGAAGGTAAATTTTTATTTCGATAATCTTTGCCGTATACCATTCGCAAAACTTAGGTATATTAACTTACAAGTTCACGTAAAGACTACCCGTTTATAGCTCTACCACAAATAGATCGAAATTTAAAATATAGCTTTTTGTCAAATTACCTTGCGAGTTAAGTCAATAAATGACCTCAACAGCTTATGAATTGGTTTGCCCACCCCTGAGGGTGGGCGGTGGCCTCTCTTTAACATAGGATGGTAAATAGTATATCTAACTATAGGAAATCACATGGGCTCAGCAGTTTTTATATTAGTTTGCCCACCCGGGTCTCCTGATGGTGGGCGGCATCCACCCTTTCACTTAGGGTGGCAATTTATATATCCAACGATAAGAAATCACAAAGCCTCAAAAGCTTTGTATTAGTTTGCCTACCTGTGTCTACTAAGGGTGTATGGCTTTGCCCATTCGAATACACTGATGTGGAACTAATATTACGGCCTGGGCCGACTTGTTATTTCGGTACCCGCCCGCGTCATTGGAATAGACCTTGGGACAGTGTTGCCAGGTTAAAATTTCATGAACCGCCCAAGAACTTTGGGGAAATTGCCCAATTTGGGATAACCGCCTATGGTAACCGCCCAATTTCTGATAAACGTTAGTGTGATATACACTCTTTGGTGGAGTATTGCTACCAAATTCCCGTAAACTCATCTTTGGGCAAACTTCCGTAAATTGCTGATATATGATATACAAATTCGCCAAAATCCCATCGCGAACCGCCCGGACTGAAGGGAAACCGCGCAATTAGCAACCCTGCTTTCGGCCCCCCTGCGCTGCCGCCGCCGGGGGTGGAAGGGGGTAAAATTATCTTCGCCGAGGAAGGAATTCTCCAATTCTCCTTTAACAATGGGGAAATACCCGTCTCTCCCTATCTCGCAAATTCCGGCGGTACCTCTCGGACTCTGTCTCCATTTCGGACTCGTTTTGCTTTTGCACAGAGTTGCCAGGTGGGCGGTTTTCACGCCCAATTGGGCTACTTTTAACAGTCCGATGCGGTAAAAAAGGGCTTGGGCGGGAGGCGGTTTTTTGGGCTAGTTTTCATTCAGTAATCGATACTAAAATAAAAGGAAAAATATTTACAAAAACTAAACCGAGAGATCGTCTAATATTATAATCCTAATGGAATTATATATTTTTATAGAGTTTAGATCGCTTAGATAAAAAACCGCAAAAATATCATGATTCTTATCTTATCTTGTCTAAAAATAGGGCCGATGTTCGTTAGGCTAAAAAGAATCTCGTAATTTGAAATGTGAAAAGACGCGGATAAGTTGATGGTAATAGACTTGAAAATGATTAGTATATTTTTGAGTACCGAAGATTGTGACCTTGGCTACGAATTCCAAGATAAAATTTCAAAAAATAAGTTAGATAGTAACACCAAATTAATAATTAAAGAGAGATGTGTCACTTATTTAAAGGCAGTTTCTACTGAGCTCCAATGATAGACTACCTAACGCGTCTTCGGTACTAAATAAATTAGAAAGCATTTCACCGGAAAATATCCTTTTAAATGGCGCAGAATGTGCAAAATTTATCCCGACTATATTTTATTCTTGATCGGTTAACACTCGCAACTAAGATATATGAACCAATTGGCTTGGGAGGAAAAAAAACGAACCAGTTGAGTTTTGGATTAATGTATACAAATACATTGACTCATCCGGCGAACATGTCTTTAAGGACATTGCCGAAGTGGCAATAAAAATTTTATGTTTGCCATTATCAAACGCGCACGTCGAGATGGTTTTCTCCCAAGTAACCTTACTGAAAAATAAGCATAGAATTAGGATGGGACTAGAACTGTTACAAAGTATCTTGTACATAATATTTGGTTTATCGAGATTACAGATAAAACCATCTGAATTTATACCACCCGAAAAATTCATTAAACGTTTAACGAATGATTTCGTAAAGACGCATTCACATAGTGCCTACAGGGAAATATGCAAAAAGGGGCGAAATCCACCCGAGGTACCTTCCTATTTAATAATGTTTAAGGTAGATGGCGACACTATAAAGTTTGTGAAAAATAAACTTTTTTTAAAAGTTATTAATTAATTACTAAATTATAGTACTTTAAATTCTTATTAAAAATATATAATTGTTGTAATTAAAATTAACAATTAATTTTAACAGAAGTTAACACTCTCCGCCATAGATGGCACTATAATACGATTTTAAACTATCGAATCAGGGAAGATAATTTTGTATTTTAAATCTCGACAAAACCGTTCTCCACTAAAAACTGAAAACTTTCAACCAATCGTTGAAAATCAAAATTATGACGTCATGTTGCTATCAGAGCGCCATATACTAACAAATAACGCCATCACCACGTTACCTCGGATGAATATTACCCCTTTAAAGTCGTCTTTGCCCCTTAAAAATTGTTAATCGATCTATTGTAAATAACTTGCGCAGCTCAAGTTATAATAAAACAATTTTTGATATTTTGATTTTTTTACCTATAAATTACGATAAATTTAGGGCTCAAATTTGGGCTACTTCAAAAAATCAATTTTTATTTTGGGCGGATTTATGGACTCATTTAGGTTTTGATTGGGCGGAAGATTGAAATTTTGACTTGGCAACTCTGCTTTTGCAGCGCTTCTTACAATTCAGAAAAAGTCCGCCTCATAAATTTGTTATTATGCGAGGTCTTTTTGCTTTGATGTGTTCTAATTAAGGAGCTTTGCGAATGAAACAGGTTCGCCGTATTGGATACATAGGTTTGCTTTGATTTTTGATTGCGTGTTTTTGGGGATAAAAAAAGGGCAGGTTTCAGCAATTTTAATTGCGTGTTTTTGAGGATAAAAAAGGGCAGGTTTCAGCAATTTATCAACATTCAACATTAGCTAGTTATTTTCGAATTTAAAACATGTGTTTTCGCTGGTATGAATAACCATCTGAAACTATACTACTACTATAACTAACAAACAGGGTGATTCAATAGTCAGTTCTGAAATTTCTGGTGGTTGTAGGGGATGAGCTGAGAAGTATGCAGGTTTTTGTCGCGTTTCTCTGCGACGACTTTAAAGAGCGCTAGAGGGCTTCAAAGTTTGACCTACTACCCCCTGAAAGTAGGCTGCTGCAAGCACGCACCCACGAAGCAGGAAAAACTATTTTAGGGCTTATTACCTACCCATTCGAAACTATCACTAGCCACGCGCGTAACTCCCCCTCAGCGGGAGGAGAAGTGACAGCCGCGTAAGGCACCCGTTGCGTTTTTGCTTACGCCCTTACCTCCTGGTATTATACAATGGGTATTATCCTTTTTAAATGGAGTAAATATAAACCCATAAAATATGTGCATTAGTTGATAGTCACAAGTTTGAAATTTTTCAGCAATTTCACTATTAATTCGGCTACGGAAAATTTACCAATAAGAAAAAATAGGGCCCCCTTTTTTAATAAATTTGGGGCCCCCTCTAGTTTACCACGTAGGCACGTGCCTACTCGTGCCTACTCGTGCCTATTGCTGGCGACGCCACTGCCCTTATGGCGACTTGTAATGTCATATTAAGTTGTACCGTAAGTAACATATTAACCATCAGTATGACACTTTCTGAGGTGTTTATACAAATTTTCTGACGAAACCTTTTTTTGACACCGACAATCTCGCGCAGATTCGAATTGGACGAGCAACCGAACCGAGTAGTCCTTGATAGTAGTATTATATTTCGGCTTTTGCATATTTCAAGCACACTGCGCTGAACTAAACTTCGATTGCGCAATAGATTTGAAAATCAGTTCAATGAAAATTTTCGCTGTCATACTTATAGTTACTATGTTAGTTATGGTTGTACTTAAGCTAAAAACATTACTCTGCTGGCGCAAACGTCCCGTAATTGTGTGCGTCCAATGAATAGCCTGGCCTGCAAGCTTCTTTGGTTTCCTTTCACATTATTTATCTCTGAGGATTTCTTTGAAAATTTCGTATTGAAGGTTTTTTTTTTGTTTCTTTCCCTATACAATCACCGGGATACGTGATACAGTTATGATAAATCTCACGCTTATTTATTAATTCTAGGCATACGCGGAAAGCGGTGCGTACTGCTTCGATCAGTGTCACACTTCTTTGTTACTTCTGGTCACAAGTTAAATGTGACGCGTACTGCTTCGATATTAAAGGGGAAGCGCCAAGCTTGTCCAACTATCGGCTTAATTGCGTTGTAAAAGTTGAACGAAGCCTAATTATTATTTAAAAACACATTTATCTCCCCGGAACTCCATTCTCGGGCGAGAATCTCTCGATACTTAGTAAGTTTCTATTTTGAAAGAGGTCTATACCCAATCAAAAACCTTTGCATCTCCATATATGCTGCAGAAAGAAACACGACAAAATGTTCTCCGGGTCTACAAAAAGTTTTCATAGGACATAGAAAGGGATATGAGTGGCACCTACAGCCTATTAATAGCTCAGAAACTTAAGAGTTCTTAAATTACCGTAATTTTGGAATCCAGTCAATTACGCGGTAATTTTCCACGTAATTTACCGCTAAGCTAGGTTTACACTAACTTTGACAAGTGCATTTTTTCGGCCGTAAAATAAAATACCTTGAGACCAACGCCAGTGGAAACCTAAAGTACCTTTTCAAATGGTCAATATATTTTTTATTTCACTAATTATTTAGAATTTTATTTATCAAAAGGTGTTCGTTTTTTAATATTTTAAAACCTGAAGGTAATTTAGAAAGAATCAGTTTTGGGTTTTTAAATATCGCGTCGGTTACGGTTTAAGAAACAGTGATACACGAATATGAAGGTCATTACTATTTTCGTTATTTTCCTGGTAAAATTATAAAATACTGTTACCAGGTTTTTCCGCGTAAATTACTAGGGCCAATGACCGATTCGTTTCTCTATCCGAAACGCGGCCGGCTCGAAATACGACGACGACATTTAAGTGGTTTCTGCGACGACTATTAAATGGTTCTCATTATTGATTGATCATTTGATGTTCCCTGTTTCAATATAACACGGGCACCGAAATAATATTATCGCCTTCTTGGCGAACTTGTTTCTCTTGTCTAGTGTTTGTTAATATAATGGAATTTCTTCACCTTTACGGTAGCAACAAGCGTTCCTTTTTAACCAGGTAGCGTTTTTGACATATTAAGGCTGGGCCGAAACACTACGTTATGTTTACAGTAGGGATGCAACGGTTCCACTTTTTTGGACTATCTCGGTTCTGGATCCGGTTCTGGTTCCTTAATTTTTGCTTTATCGGTTCCGGTTCCGGTTCCGGTTCTTAAAATTTTTATTTATCGGTTCCGGTTTCGGTTCCGGTTCTCAAAATTTAGAACCGATCGGTTCCGGTTCCTATACGGTTCCAGTGTGTTTAGTATTAATAAAAGTTAAATACACAAGTAATTCAAATGAAGTTAAAAATAAATAAAATCCACCACATTTATTTATTTAGAATATAAAATTTGTTTTTGATAAATTATATTTTAAAAATAGTAGCTTTCTCGGTGACGTAGCTTTGGGTTCGGGGTCCTCCCTTGAAACTGTTTTTGGGGTCCCTTATAATTATTAAGGCCGAGTCGCGACTATCGCCATCTAGAGTTAGGGCTAACATGTATCGCCTTCTACAATTAGATTTGACACGTACTTGCATGTTAATTATATAAAACGCTTAAAAATGACTTTAAGTGTATTTTAGTCTTTAGAGTCGTTTATGAATTTAAGATACACAAATCCACAATAATAAAATGATAATGGTTTTGAATTTTTAAAGGAGTGTAGCTTCACCGAATGCATGCGTTACTGTTTGACTACTATGTATATGGGCGGGAAAAGACACAGTTGAGCTTCTATAAGCTTTATATGCTTTTAAATTGAGAATTTGAGCTTTTGAAGATTTCAACTGACCAAAAAGTTGAAGGGGCAATAACATCAGTTGCCCCTCCCAGCAAAATTCTAGGGAGGGGCATTGCCCCCCTGGTTCATACGCCCCTGCCTCATTTCATTGAAAAATATAAAGAAGGGATTTCTATGACTCCTTTGGATTTCATTTGAGTATATCGTTCTAAATGGGGTCCATATTATTTCGTTCAATAAGCATTGTTATTTGTGAAATGTAAGCAAATGTATAATTTGAAATTTTAGATTTTCTAGACAAAAACTACCCAGGCCAGCGATTATATTATGCAAACGAATTAGCCTTAGCTTAAAAACTTTAAATTCAGAAACAAAACTTATTTATTAATTTACAAGGTTTAACGAACTGCTATAAACACATATCTCGATACTTTTCAAACTTCAGTATGTTACTTTCAATATGTACGTTGTTTGGATATTTAAGCGATGATTATTTTGGTTGTATTTATAGTGTTTTGGGCGCGCCTGTTGAAACATACAAAAATATTGGAAGCAAGTAAAACATTAACTTGAGCTGACAAGAGAACAAACTAGACGAGGCCTCGCGCGGTTGGACTGTACACAGTCCCATAGGCAATTTGCCCCCCCCCCCCCCGCATTGCGGAGCCTGCCGGGGCGTTATTTACGCCGCTGGCTTTTCTGCCGTTTCTCCTCTAAGTCGGTTGCAAAGGGGATCAAAAATTATGCTTGCCCATTGCCCCACTAAATAATTGCTCGGAAGGCAGTAAACGACAAATATTTTTTGTGGCCTTTGCTACATTTGTGAAATTGTGTCGAGTTTTCCGACTGAAGAAAATAAAACTAAAACTATCGCGGATTTCCGGATTATGCCAGTTTTGAAAGCAAACATTTGGCGGACGAGCCCATTTTCGATTGAGAATACGTAATGGTTTGTCAGTTGACAGTTACGTAGCAACCCACATGGAGTTATCTGATATAGGATAAAGATGAGCTTATGAAAAACTAATAGTAAATTAGGAAGTTTAAAGTGTTGGTTGCACGATATTTTAGCTATGGCTAATTAATGGTTCATTAGAAAGAGCAAACATTTTATAGCAAGTACAGAAAATTTCATCAAAATCGGTTAAGTGGTCTTTGAATTATTATAAAAAGAAGTCGAAATGGTGGAAATCGAGTTTTTCGGCGAATTTCCAGACTTCTCGGCACCCATGACGTCAGAAAATGCGAAGCGTATCATTGGCTAATTGTCTGTAATACATTTCTTTACATCTGGGATTAAAAACAGGTTGATTTAACACCCAGGAAAAAGTCCTACGCAATAGTAATTGAAATAGGCATACACAAGGCTACGTAGTAGAAAAACGATATGAAACCGAAGGCTACTTGTAAATTCTTCTTAAAACGTCGGGTCGCGCGCGCCGCGTAGCGCGCGCGTAAAAAAAATATTTTTTATTTCGATAATAAGCCTAATATTATGATTAAAAACCTATGGTTTGAAAACTTCTACACGTAAACAGAATCCCTCCACTTCAGTTCCTTCTATTTTAGGAATAAAACTACAGCTTTGATTTGCCCCAAATTGCTCGTGCTACGGAGGAGAAAAATTCGCCGAAAATTTCAGGATTTTGGGGAGCGAAAAAGGTCAGTTTCGGACTCAAAGTTAATACACTTAGGCTTGGAAATTTGTTTCGACAATGACATTTTTGGAAAAAGAACGTCCTGGGTTTCAAAACAAGCCCGCATTCATTCGTTTTTATTACTATCGATTTTTCGTGCAACCAACACTTTAATTACTAAATTTCAACACGCGCTGAATGTTGGTTATAGAACCGTTTAAAAACCTTTGAAAACAATGAAAAACACGGTTCCGGTTTCGGTTATAATTTTTTTACAAATATCGGTTCCGGTTCCGGATACGGTTATCAAATTTTTATATTATCGGTTCCGGTTTCGGTTCCGGTTCCTAGAATTTACTCGGTTCTTCTCGGTTCCGGTTATCCGTTACATCCCTAGTGAAAAGTTTCCACTATTTCCACAAGCACTATATAAAAAATACCTTGCCACAGTGTTTCCAAATGCCCAAAAAATGGGAAAATGGGAAAAACCGCTCTAATTTAAATAATGTTTGCATATTTGGAATACAAAATGAACGGTGATTAACCGAGAACCAAAATTTTTCACCTGCGCCCCCTAGCGCCGAAGTTTGCTTCCCTTTGGGAGTACAAAGTTTTCATTGGTGGCACTCGATAGCCCGTAATGGTGTTATTAAGCACTATAAAAATCGTGTCCACCTTTGGTCTACATTAAAATTTTGTGTCCAGAAACCGCGTATTCAGGCAGGTTTACACGCATTTTATGCGGAAAGCCGCGAGTGGAAATCCAATATTTTTTAAAAGCCCTATAGTAAACATCCAAATATGGCCATTTCATAAATATGGTAAGTTTCCCTTCGAGGCTTTTGGGGGAAAGTCGAGTTTCAAAAGTGCACGTTTATTTCAATGAATTAGGCCTAAGCCGCCGCATTGGGCTAGAAAATATGTTTTCCGTAATTTTAATTGTTTCACCATGGCAAAAATCAGTCTTTCAATTAGAAAATATGTTATTGGGAAAAATGCCTCAAATGAAAAAAAAAACGGTACGTGGGTAACCCTCACGGAGATACATTTTTATAAGAGTATTTGATCGTTTTTCCAGAGAGTAGCTTTCGCTACAGCGTGGCAGCAGTGTTCAGCAAAACGTAATAAATTAACGACAGTAGTAAGCAATTAGCTGCTTAAATAAGCATCATGGAAAATGCTCCTGTACAAGATTTGTTTTTAAATAGCAATATTTACGACATTACGTCAGAAGCAACGCCTACTACACCAAACGACTCGTTTCATTCTACTACTCCAAGTTCGTCTTCGACCAACGATGGTACTACCTCAGCGACCACTATCTCAGAACCTATTACTAAAAGGGAATTAGTAACGATTTTCAAGAAATATCAAAACCCCGAGGACTGTGTTTCAGCTGGGAGAACGTTACTTGCTACTCTCATAAAGAAAAAGTCGTCGATATTTCAAATGGAATGTTTCAGAGATTGTTGGAATTTGAAATCAGAAATCGGCCATACTATTTGGAATAACCCAACCCCGCAGTCCGTACGCTTCTGCCGACCACTAAGAATACAATTTATTAAAGAGTCAAAGGAATCTATTTTAGCTGAAAGAGATTGGGTTAGAAATCGAATTGAACATTTACACGCGTTCACGACTAATATGATCATATCTGTATCAGTCGCGTATGAACTCCATCTCACTGTAAAAAGTACTTAGCATTATTTCTGGTGCTTCGTCACAACAATGCTGTCCAATACCTGTGCAGTACGAGATATTCAGCGTACGATGTGGGAGAAGCTGTCTTTAAGGGAAGACTTTCCAAATTCGGTATTGAAAATTGGCTTGTTGAATTACGCGCAATATCATCAAATCTTCCCATAGATTCCGTGAAATTCGGTCAGTTTTGTCAAGAGTTTATTAATCAAATACGTTACACGTTATAATTGGTTCTACTTACCCTTCACCTTACACAAAATTCTTGTGCACAGGGAAACTATTATTGATAAATCTACGTTGCCAATTGGAATGCTAAGCGAAAAAGTCGGTGAGTGATCAACTTACTTAAGGTACATGAGAAACCTACTTACCCTAATTTTACAAATCTTTCTGAAGAAGACACGGATAGTGAAGACGAATCGAATACCGACAGTAATAAACGCGATATAGACCGGTTGGATTTTCCATTGATATTAACGGCTGAGGATATAGTTTAAATATGTATGAAATCTATCTTTGCATTAAAAAGCAAATAAGAATCACATTCGTTTATTTACTTATAACATTACTCCAAGTGTTATTGATACATTTTGTACCAATATAATATAGGTTGCTCATATTAGTTTAGTTTCAGCTATAGTGGTGACTGAGCCTGCGAGTATACCGTATCGCTCCAACACACAATACACGCGAGCATTGCGGTGAAGCCTAGAGCTGGTCCAAGGGGTTACGCAGCACCCGGTATAATTTCGTATAGATGTATAATTTTTTATAGAAAAATTGGGCGTGAAATTCAGGCGCATATTGCTATATTTTGAACCTCGACTTTCACCCAAAAGCCGCGAAGGGAAACGTACCATATTTATGTAATGGACATATTTGCATGTTTACTAGAAGGCCTTTAAAAAATATTGGGTTTCTACTAGCGGCTTTCCGCATAAAATGCATGTAAACCTGCCTAAAACCGCGGTTTCTGGACACAAAAATTGAATGTAGACAAAAAATAAAACACCCATGGACATGATTTATATAGTGCTTAATAACGCCATTACGGGCTATCGAATGCCACAAACGAAAACTTTGTACTCCCAAAGGGAAGCAAACTTCGGCGCTAGGGGGCGCAGGTGAAAAATTTTGTTTATCGCTTAATTACCGTTCATTTTGTATTCCAAATATGCAAACATTATTTAAATTAGAGCGGTTTTTCCCATTTTGCCATTTTTTCGGCATTTCGAAACATTGTGCTAGCGGGTTCTGGTTCTCGGAAATATTACTTCTTGGCGATTTCCAGGGAGTAGGATTTATTTAAGTGTCTATTCAAAACTAAAACCTTCCGCGCTATCGCTATTGGCGGGAGAGGGAGTTCATGGAGGCGGCCATGCAGAAACCAAACTTGAAGAATCATAATAGAGACTTGGCACTCCGTAGCTTTGGCCATGGCCGCCATTGTGGTCATATTTTTCTCCCCACGATAAAAACTATTGAAAAAAAACTGTGACGTAGCACTGCCAAGTCCCTATTCTAATTTATGTTCGCTGTATAATTAGATCACGTGACTAAGCTTAAAATAAATCCTGTTGGGTTAATAGTACCAAAGAACACCAAATGTGCTATAACCCCTGTAGCAAATTGGAGTCGGGCCGACGTAATTCACGGAGTCGGGTGGACGTTGGCCCACTGCACTGTTTATTGTAGAAATGTCCTACTTGATTTAGGTTCGGCCCAACGTCGTATGTTCGACTTCAGCCGACTCTAACTGTTCGTCGTATGTACTCCGAAACATCGGTGGGCCGACTTGGAAATAAGACTTATTTAAATAAAGAAAAATAAGTGAGTCGAAAGCTGTGAAGAGAAAGATTTTCAGTCATTTCTTCGATCACGGCGTTCGCCAGCTCATTTTATCTTTAATCTTGTACACGATTAAAGTAAAGCAATTTGACAACGCATAGAACTTTTTCAATAAATTTTATTGAAACCCATAAGATGCCTAAAATCTCAATTATCACAAAACAGTGTAAGGTCTTTTTAAACCAGAAATTGCACTATAAATTTCGGTTGGCACCCTGACTAAGAAAAGTCTGAAAAACGTACATTTACTTTTTTTAAGATTAAGACTTTTTGGGTCGGATTCTGGTCATGGACCTAAAACGAATTTTCGACCCAAGACCGACCCGTAACCGACTCCCGTGTGCTACAGCGGTCGCCACCCTGACTAGGAAAAGTCTGAAAAACGTACATATTTTTTTTATTTGAAAAAGATTAAGACTTTTTCGGTCGACCTTTGGTCATGGACCGAAAACCGACTCCCGTGTGCTACAGGGGAAGTAACCTAAAAAGTGTTGTAAAACTTAACTAAACTTTGGGTCAAATTTGCTGACCTAAAATATTAACGCAAAATTTAAATACCCAAGTAAAATAACCAAATATAGCAAAATATAGTTATGTTTAACTATTTTTAGGTTTAAAAAAATCAACTAATTTTTTTTAACCCAACCATTTTAAAGCAAGTGCTGGCTCGATGTGAAGTCACTCTTTTCTCAACAGATGTTGCTTGCGTCGAAATCAAAACAAGATACTTAAGCTACATTTTGACCCAAAAGGCGTGACATAAAAGTACCCCTCGCGTTGATTAGCTCGTTTGTAAACTGGACAATAACTTAAATTATAGTAATTTTTAACAACATATTTTGTATAGGATATATAATTTAGGATAAAGTTCACTAACTAGAGTATAAGTTGCCTAATTATAAAACTCTGGCGACGTTATCATTTCGCTATTTTGAATTTTATTTTCTTGTGCCATTAAAAGATGGCTCCACGCCCTCCAGTAGATTCATTGCCATCTCTAATAACCACGGCCTTATCATAATACGGGTGGCAATGATAGAGCCGACAGTTGCTTTAAGAGTGTAAAATTAAGTCGGCTGGAAGATGAAATTGGATCGCAGCAACTAATTAATGGCCTATACGTCACGTTTCTCCTTTCCGACGACACATTAACCGCTTTCGTACTGCAATTTGGCGGCCTTCAAAACATTTTAGTGGCTCTAAAAATATAAAAGAGGAATTAATTTTTAATTTTTCAATTTCCAGGTACCGGCGGCTTCGGACTCCATCCAACACGTTAATAATGAATTTGGCAATCAGCGACTTTTTGATGTCGGCTTTACACCCTTTGGCTAGCTACTCGGCCTTCTTGGGCTTCTGGCAATTCGGTAGACTGGGTAGGTTTCGCTGTTCGTTTCTCTATTAAGTGCTTTCGCGATAAATAAATTGAAAGGGGAAAATTTTAGGGCACTACCTACGTGATTAATAACGTAGGTAGTATTTAGAACTATCGTTCGATAAATGTTTATTATCGAGCACGTACAGGGCCATCTTAAGGCATGTGCCAAGTGTACCATGGCACATGGGCCCCGGGAATAGGGGAACCCCGTCTTCGAAATAAATGTTTTTTTCATTATTATATTAATATTTTTTTAAGGTCTGAATTTTTTTATGGGCTCCAAATTCTAATTTTTACAGAGTGTCATTCATGCTTATTGTTACTATGTTACTTATGGTATAACCCATATATCAAACTGAAAAATCGAAATTCCAATTGAACAATAACACCATCTTGTTTTAAAAAGTTTTTCTTGACATGATAATTTAGAATCTACTTGAATGGAAATGAATAATCATATCAAAAGTAATAAGAATTATCGCGGTTTCACCAGTTTTAGAAAACAAACAGGTTGAGGAGGTCCATAGAAATAAACGAATGTGAAAAGCTAAAGGCTTGTTTAAGTAAACTTAAAATCAGGAAAGTAGGATCACGGCAAGGCACCTTTTGGAGAACTTTGAAAAAATGGGTAATGATTTTATGCCGTAAACAAATTTCCGTACATTTCCACGCGATCGCTTACACCGCTCCTATAAAGTCGAATTCTTACCAATTCTATATATGTCTTTGTATTTCTTAGCATGCGAAGTGTACGGCGCCATCTGCGCTCTGTTCGGTCTGGTGTCCATCGTTTCAATGTCCTTTCTGGCGTTGGAACGCTGTCTGGTCATTTCGATCAAACCTTGGTACGGAGAGTTGCACGTGACCTCGAGGCGGGTCAAAGGAGTGGCGTTCTTCACTTGGTTCTACTGCCTTATTTGCGTAGCGCCGCCCTTCTTCGGCTGGGGCGAGTACGTCCCCGAGGGACTACTGACCAGTTGCTCCTTCGACTACGTCACCAGGGACTTTCCCACTCGGTTCTTCTTCTTCTTCATTTTCACGCTGGGCTTCTTCCTGCCGCTGATCATCATCATCGTCTGCTACTCCGCCATCCTGGTCACCATTGTCAAACACGAGCGGGACATGATTAAGAGCAACATCAAGAACGTCAATTTCACCTTCAAGGCTACCAACCACCAAGTCAGCGGAAACGGTCAGAAGGGGAGAAAGTGCGCCCGTTACTGGCGCAAGCGGAGCGACATCAAGTCTGCCGAGATGATTCTGTGCATCATCGGAGTGTTCCTGATGTCCTGGACCCCATACGCCGTAGTGTCCCTCATCGGTCAGTTCGGTGACATGAACCTCTTGACGCCGTGGATTTCGTACGTGCCTTGCATCTTCGCCAAGATGTCCACCATGTACAATCCATTCATTTACGGATTGAGTCACCAACGATTCAGGTAAGTGAACAAACAGTCAATTGATTTATCCGCTCCTTTAATCGCTGACTAGATCGCGTAATTTTGGTCGCCATGCACACGATGGAAGTCGTCGTATAGCGTGGGACCATAGGTCGGCAACACTTTTGGTCTCAAGTCTCCTGTCCTCCTATCTCCACTGGAAAAATGGGCCTCAAGTTCTCCGGTCTCCAGGTCTCCATCGGGACTAGAGGCCTCCAGTCGATCTCCCTAGAAATCGAGGGTCTCCGGTCTCGGAGACTGAAACCTGCTGATCGGAGATAACGATGTATCGTTGGCAACACTTTTAGATTCCGGTCTCCAGGTCTCCAGTCACCATAGTTATCGAGGGTCTCCGGTATTGGAGACTGGAGGCCGGAGCCACCGATGTATGCGTGGGACTCGATTTTGATACGAATATAGCACAGGGTTCGAGAGACCGCAAATTTTTGAATAAATTCCACGAAAGATAATGTGTAAATATTTTTACATATTATGGTTCAGTACACTGTACGATTAACTATAATATAAGAACGGAAGCGCTGCGACCGCTGGCGGTGAATTTAGCTTCCGTGAAAGTATATCGAAAACTCGCTGAAGGAAACTTAATAGTTTAGTCAATTTGGACATTTTCAGAAGGATATTTCTCCAAAACGCGCATGTGTCATTTGGAACTTGTATGAACAATTTCAAGAACGCTGTCCCTAATTTTAATAGGCGCTTAAATAAAACATCTTCCCAGAAATTGCCAAGAAGTTATATTTCCGACAGCCAGGACTCATAAGTTATTATTTATATAGTGCTTGTTGAAATATTAGAAAGCTGGAAACTTCCCCAAACGTAACATCGGTTTTTTGCTAAGCCTTAACATGCCAAAAACGTTACCTGGTTAAAAGGAAACACTTGTTGCATACCGTACTGCAAAAGTAATGTGTTTAGTTCTAAAGGAATGAGTTTTCATCTTTTTCCGAATCCAAAAGATAATTTTATACGAAATGAATTAACTCTGCCTCCATGAGAAGCTTTAAAATTGACCGTTATTATAAAATATTACATATAATTTTAATTATTTATACCATAAAAGGATGATAATAATAATAATATTATCTTCTTATACTTAGTTTTAGTAACATTATATATTTTACCTTAAAATATATTATCGAAAATTAACATTAGTATGTTCCTTATACGCGTGAGCCGACGCGCGTTTCTTATCTGACGCAAAAATCTCATGAGGGCAAAAACGCGTCTCCAATGGCTTAAAGATGACTTTTCGGCTAGCCATATTAACCGTTTAACCGACCGACCGGAAATAGCTCCTTCCCAGATGAATTTGGAGAGGGGAGTAGAAACCGAGTATCTTTTATGGAAGCGTCTATTCCATTTGCTAAAATTTGTTTGATCTACGCGCCAATTTAAAATAAACGTATTTAAAAAATACCCGCAAAACGTTAAAATATGTTCTAGAATAAGTATAAGCGTACGATCTTATTTTGCTTAAACTAGTAGGAAATTATTGAATAGTACGGAAAAGCCTCATTTAGTCAGAAACATTCCGAGAAAAAGGTAGTCAGAGAAAATAAATATTTTAATAACGGGTATTTTTTAAGTGGATCCACGGTTCCACGTTGTTATGTTAAAACGAATCACCAATGGTTTACATTCTAAAATATTTTTTTTAATAATTTTGATAAGAACAATTCTCGTTTTTGACTCAAATAATGACTTTCAAGACGACAGAGTACCTAACGAAAATATCTCCATATTAAGATTAGAGGTTCTTTCGAAACTAGAAAATTAATATTATCACTAAATATTTATTTGTAACAGGATATGAAATTCAAATTTGATTCTATAAGAATGAGGTTTAAAATAATAAATAATAATAATTTAGTGTAACCCGAATTTACTCTTTAACGCTATTAGTTTTCTTTTACCTTTTCTAGCCAAACTAGTGCGGCTTTGGGCTATTTTTTTCTAATTCACTGAGAATTATAAAATTAACTTTTCGTGAATTTTCTCGTAGTTTAGTAAATTGAATTAAAATAAAGGGCAATGTTCTTGAATTTTTTATAAAATTTTCAGATGTTTAAGAGTATTTTCATTATTATTTCGTCCTGTGCAGAGAGTTGGAATATACTTCGAAATCTGAAAATATCCAAATTGGCTAATCTGAGGGTGTACTATCCATTTCCGTCAGTTTTTGATATTCCTTCACGGAAGCTAGTTCCGCCGCCAAGGATCACAGTGCTTTTATATTATAATAAATCGTATCGTGTACTGAATCATAATACGTAACAATATTTCCAGATGATCTTTCGTTGAATTTATTCCCAAATTCAGCGTCTCTGCAACACTGTGTATAATCGCTTAAAAGCCCCTTGCTTTGGTCCCATTCGACCGAAATCCCATTCGTTCGAAAACGATTTAACATTGAGTCCCAATCGATCGAACATACCCCAATTGTGCGGTTTACAGCCCAATTTTGCACGTTTATATTATTTCAACGAAAGATACGGATTTGCAATTGAAAACTATCACGAAGAACAAAAAAATCCGAAAAAATCGAATGAAGAAGTCGCGTTAGCCTTACTCGACGCAATTGCTACAAACTTAACCATTCACATTAAAAAATTGTTCGAATTATTGTATTCTTGATATAAATAAAAAGTTCAAAGCATAAATATATTTATAAAAGCGCGCCACCTTAGGGTAGTGAGAGACTAACCTAACCTAACCTAACCTAACCTTACCGTTAGTACACCTGTAGCAATTTTGTTTAGGTATAACGTTTTTTGCGTACCCTGCTGTATCTCGGGGCAAAAGTAAAAAACAAAACCAAAGGTCCCAATGAACCGAATCCGCCTTTTGGGCTATATTTCGGAAACATATTGAATTCGGTCGAATGGGATTTCGATCGAATGGGAATATACCTCGAAATTTGACCAACATCATTCGGAAGTAATATAGGTAAGATCTCTGTTCCTAAATTCTCCCGTCGTAGCTAAATAATAGAGTTATAGCGTAAGCATTGAAGGATATATTAATGTCCTATTAGGCTGACTGAACTAAATTTACATTTCCCTTCGTATCTTTGGTGTGTAGTTGAACCAGTGGCGGATTAATGAATAGGCTGAGTAGGCTTAGAGTCCGAAATGGGAGCGAACCCGAGACTTGGCTATAAAAGGAGCGAAACACCAAATGGGGGCGGAGTGGTTAGCGCTTTCGACTCGCAGCAAGAGGAGCCGGTTTCGATCTCAACTTGTGGCACTGGGTGGAAACTCGGAACTACTCCTTCCGCGTTAAGTTTGCAAGTTCTCTCCCCACTGATTAAATTGGTTTTTCCCCGTGTTCTTCAGTTTCCCCTTTCCATAAACACTAGTAGAGGTTAACGGCAGGGGCGTAGGAACGTTCTAGAAGTTGGAGGGGGCCAAGATAAACGAAAAGGGGTCTAAAGAATGGTTTTGAATTTTTAATGGAGTGTAGCTTCTCCGAGTGCATGTGTAATTTTTACTACTATGTGAATTGGCGGGAAAAGACTGAAAATTAAACACAGTTGTGGTTCTATAAGCTTTATATGCTTTTAAAATGAGCATTTGAGCCTTTTGAAGATTTCAACAGACCACAAAGTTGGAGGGGGCAATAACATTAGTTGCCCCTCTCAGCAAAATTCTAGGGAGGGGCATTGCCCCCCCCCCCTGGTTCCTACGCCCCTGGTTAACGGTAATAGTGAGTGTAGCGAGCTGTTGGCTCGCGTGGCATGAAGGGCTTACAACCACCCTCTTACGCATTTTAACCCGGCCACCTGATTAAAGTCATTATAACTCGATAGATGACTTGGGCCTAAGGTGGTGCCAGGGTATTAGCCTAGCTGATTATTATTATTGCTTACCGCCAATATATATATAAACACAATGCGAATCCATATAAAAAAACCAAGAGACAAACACAGAGAGGAACAATGGCCACAGCCAGACGACAAACCATATTTAGCAGTAATAGGAGATGTTGTCTAGCGTGGTATGAAGAGCTCGCCTCCTACGCATTATTATCCTGTCACCTGGAATATTTACATTGAAAATAGCTCGACGACTTAGGACCTAATGAGATATCTTGTGTATTAACCCAGCAATTAATATTATCAGAAGTTTATAATATCTCTCTTACGACAGAAGTATCCATCTAGGCCATAAAAATGAAACATGGACCTTCGCCGGCTCGACGCGGATTCCATAGAGCATGATTTTATCGCTCAAACTGCGGATCATGGTCCCAAATTTAACGAGCCCATTTCTTTTCCTAACTATGTAAAATTCCAAAATTACTCTTCGTATAAATATTTACTAATTAACAAACAAAAAAAACGTCATTTAAAATCAGCGGGAAACTGCAAGGTACATGTTTCAAGCAAATAATATAAGCAGGATATATCTTTCATAAGTGATATTGAGGGTGTCCAATAAAA
Source organism: Leiobunum rupestre (assembly GCF_980474605.1). Lineage (NCBI taxonomy): Eukaryota > Metazoa > Arthropoda > Arachnida > Opiliones > Sclerosomatidae > Leiobunum > Leiobunum rupestre. The sequence continues at coordinate 31,929,703 of NC_143392.1, forward strand.
ACTAAAAATGATAAATAACCGAAAAACATTTTTTTTTAATTTAAAATTTCTATGGAGCATTCCTCGTACAGGGGGACATTTACCAGTGTAAAATTGAATGACCTTCAACCATGTCTTTAACGTCATTCAAAAACTATCTCGAGAATCGTTGGGTTTACGGATTTGGTTACAATTAGAAAGTTGCTGCTTGCTATATTATTAGTTCAAATAACTTTAATTTGACCAATTTGACCAATCAGAAGCCAATAAATTTAAGTTTTGCGAGAAAGAATAATTAATGCCTTCCGTGACATTTCAATTGTTAAACGAGCTCAAGCATGTATCGTAGCCGACGGTGGAATAATTGAGCAGTTCTAAACTATTCAGTATTTATTTGATTTAGTCACATTAAAACTAATCAGATTATTTTATTATCAAAAACTGAATTCATTAACCTTCAATTTATCGGCTTCTGATTGGTCAAATCAAAGTTATTTGAACTAATAACATGGCGAACAAGAACTTTCTCGATATAGTTTTTGAATGACCTTGGAGACAAGGTTCAAGGTCATTCACTTTTGCACTAGTAAATGTTTCCCATGCACGAGGAATGTTCCATAGAAATTTGAATTTTTATTTATAATTTTTCGTTATTTAGTCACCCTGTATTATTAACTTGTCTACCTACAAAATTTGACGAAAACGTTAAGGAACTTGGTCGATGACTAGATGAACTTGTCTTTTGTCAGGTCGTCGTTGCGTCAGATGATCGGGCGAGAACCGAAAGGCAGTTCCATGACACTCCAGCATGAGGGGCAGAATCGCACGTTACAGAACGGTCCCTGGAACGTCTCACGCCAACTGTCCGAAAGTTTTCAGTCCTACAAAAGTAACAGGACGTTTCGATCGGTGGTAGTCAAGTTGAACGTGTCCAGTGTCCCCAAAATGGACACGACCAGTAGCAGCTCCAGTACCGCCTATAAGGACACGGACTTCAGCGGAGAAGTGGCCAAAGAACTTCCCATCTTCCAAAAATACACCCGCCGCCGGATTGTCAAAGAGACTGACCAAGCCGTTTCAAGAAATGCTCAAGAAGAAACCTTTCTATAAAATTAATTAAAATTAATTAATTCTATAGCAATAATTATAAATTATTGTTATTAATTGTAATACACTTAAGGATGATAAAAAGCTATATTTTACATTTGACGATGATAATAGACTATAAATAAAATTAAATACGAAGTCCTCTAATGCTGCAACATAGCGTATTGTTAGACGAATGAAAAAGCATTTAACGAATATACGTTGTTGTTTTTTCTATAAAAAAATATAAACATAACCAAGAACTGAGAACGTACGAGCTTACTATTACTACTACCAAACCTATTTTCCCAATTATGTAATATCGGTTCTAAGAAAGTTTTGAAGTAACTTTCAAGAAAACGTCTATAATTAGTTACTGAAATGTTATGTTTCATTCTTAATTTAGTTCAAGCAACTTTAATAAAAGTTTAATTTAGCTTCAGCAACTTTTATAAAAGCTTAAAAGGAATATAACCTCGACGCATTCTTTAAAGAAGACCCCGTCACAATTTGAGCAAGAATTAACTATCTAGCACAAGAGGCCAATTATCGAAGTGTTGGTGTTTCGCACTAAATACCTGCGGTTATATTCCCTTTAATGTAACTAATCACAAACAGCGTCCTCGACAAATTTCTTTACAAAGGATGATAAAATAAGCGAATATAGTCCATTAAGAAAAGGGATAATAAAGCTAAACCCTAAACAAATTTTAAGAAATTTAAAAACTTACTAATAGCTCGTACCGATAGGTCTTCGAGCAAACAAAAAGACGCGAAACTCGGACCAAATAGATCTTCGAGTGAAAACTAAATTAAATTAAATTAAATAGCCAGAAATTCCAACGGTAGACCAGTTTCGTCCTATTTGGGACTTCTCAGTACCGTGCGGGAAATCTGGCTTGCGACTATATATAACACCGAATAGAGAAGCTAAGCCTAAATATTAAAAATATTAAAATATTAAAAATTTCTTTACAGTTTCAAATGGCTGGGAACTAATAGATTCTCAGTATCCTAAATACGTTTCTTGTTATCACTTTGGATGTTTTGAAAAATTAAGAATCTCGTCGTTATTACTGTTGTTATAGCTAAACTCCATGTTAAAGGTTACGTTATGAGTATGGTACCGTATTGAACTTCAAAGCAAATGATCCGATTTAATATTTATTCAGTTATTTTTGGAATCTAATACCGTTCTCTTTCCATTTAAAAATACATCTCCATGTTTACGCAGAACTTTCTTTATTTTTTTCGATAAAACAAACTACACTCTTTATAGAGTAAGGCTTTTATGCCGTATTTATTAAATATCATAGACATTTTATTTTTCATCGAAATTGAAGAGGCCAAATATATGAAATGAAAGGTATTTTTCGAGAAAAGGGTAATATATTTAAAAAAAACCTTTACCAAAAAATAAAATGAAACAGTATTATTTGTATTGCTGCTCTGTTTGGAATCCTAAACGGACAAATCGTTTCATTTAAAAAAAGATATTTATCGAGTTATTAAATTTATTTTCCAAAACTTGTGTTATTTTTTAAAATCTTACCTTTGCTTCAGTTAGTGGGTTCAGAAGCTTATGAATTGAAATTGTCGGATAGCGATAGCTAATGTAAGCGTGGAAGATGGGCGGTAAATGAGAAAATATCGCGTAGAAATTTGAATCTATCCGATAACTTCGATTCATTCACTTCTGGTTACAATTGATACAAAGCCAAAAATCGAGAATTGTCTTAGAGAATGGAATTTAATTAAAATTTATCGTGGGTTTGACACGTACAAGCAAAACCGTCAATTTTACAAGCAATAAAGGAATATAGTTAGTTTACCTAACAAACATTGTGAGACAAACTAATGAACATATTTCCCTACTATTATATTCTCTATAATCACAAACTTATACAAGCTTACATATTTAAACAAACGCCAAATTCGCTCCTTTAATCAAATTAAGGGTGAAGTTAAACATTAACCTACTTTAAAGTCATTAACTCGAGAGGTATAAGGGATGCGTTCTGCTTTAATATAATATTTTAATTAAAAATATTCAAAGTCATACGATAAATGTGGTCGAGGTGTTGGACGTGGGTCGATAGCAGGATTTGACTGAGAACAGGGATAAGAAAATTAGCTTTCCACTAAACATACGACAAAGTCACGGGAAAGCTACCTAGGACTAGAAACAACAATAATAACAGGGGACTAAGGTATGGCATTCTAAAATGGGATAAATTGTTTGGTTATTTCCAAGCATGGATTTATTTATACTTACGTAGAATTATTATTGGCTCGCTAGCTTCTCCGAGGTAGCGCCTAGCTATGATCTATCATCTGCTACTAGAGATGAGTCTTGGGCCCGCTAAAGTCGGGTAGGGTTTCATTTTATAATTTTATTTTCGGGCCGGATCGGATCGGGCTTTTTTTTAAACGGGTCGGGTTGGGTCGGGCTTATTTCATAAAACTGACCAGGTCGGGTCGGGCTTTTTATATATTAGTGATCGGGCCTTCACATTTCTATTTTATTCGCAACAGCAAATCTCTACATATAAAAAGCGAATACTTATGACGTGTTAATCATACTCTTGGCCCGATCACTAATTTTTAACCGTTTCTCAAAGAGCTCCAAGCTCCATCTACTGACAAAATTTTAATCTGGGAGGCCGCACTAGCATTTATTACAAGCTGTATACTATAAACATAAAAAGTGCAAGTTTTTCGAATCGGGCCGGGCTTCAATTTTATCGGGCCTGTTTGGGGTGGATTTAAAATTTTAAAAATTTATCGGGCCAGGTCGGGTCAGGTTTTAAATTTGTATTTTTGAATCGGGTCGGGTCGGGCTTTAAAACTAGACGACCCGACTCATCTCTATCTGCTACAGACAATTTAAAAAGTCATAAGAATGTTTTTTCTTAAATAAACTTATCAAAATAGAAACAAACGATGCCAAAATTATATTAAAATGCCACTATCATTATTTACTAGGACGTTGAAAAAACCGGAAGCGAGCTGCGAATGCACTGGTTTATTAGGTTTGTGTAAATTAGAGGCATACGCAATCAGAGGAGTGAAAGCTAACCCGCTTTTATTTTTGATTTTCAAAAGGCGAGGAACATTAAAACCCGGTTCAAATATAATCCCATCCCAATTTTAAACGCGCGAAACGGCAACGTACGTCATTCCGATGGCAAATACGTTAGGCCTTGTTTACGAGACTTGAAAATTTCAAAACTTGGAGGGCGAATTAACGTAATTGACGCTAAAAGAAATTATTCGCTTGAATATAAAAACCGTCAAAAGGAAGGGTTTTAAATTTGAATCGCGTGAATCTCAAGGATATCACGCATTTTTTCGTTGCACGTGTAATTGAGGTGGGCAAAAATTGTGAGCGCTGTTTTATGAAAAGCATCTCGAATCGACCGAAATCTTCAAATACGAAAGTCAGTTGATTTTGTTCAGCGTGAAAGAGAAATTGAGCAAGCTCAGGCTGAGAGCCGAATAGTAATTGCTCACGGCGTGGTGAGCGAGATCGGCTAATCGACGCGCCGCTAGCCTCCTCAATTTTAAGCGACGCGCATTCTGGCGGCAGGATGTTCATTCTCCAGAAAGCGGGCTGAGCGAGATCAGGGTTGAACATAAGGATATTTTTTTAGTAGTCAGCCTGACTAGTGAGCCTTCTACCTAGTGGGGGTAAAACTGGTGTTATAAAGTAAATTAGGACAGCCAACATTTTGATTTACCCGTCAGAATTAAAATAGGAGTTTTTTAACACTTGAGTTACATGATGTGATTTTTTTAAATAAAATGGGATTGCAGAATGATGAATTTATGATACCGCCATATTCGCCATTATTTATGAATATTAAGGTTAACTTTTCAATAGTCAAATTGACTAGTGAGCTCCCAGATTTTGATTAATTTTAGAAGTCAGAGCATTTATTTTAGTAGTCACATGCCTTGACTAGTCCCTTATGTACAACCCAGAGCGAAATCGCGTCGAGAGAGGCAGTAGTTTATTCGCATTGAAATTTCTCACCCTGCTGAGCGACGGGATAGTCCATTTTCCGGAATTGGTTCGCAGTGGGATGAGAAAATGTTTTAAAAATAATATTTTCAAGTCGATTTTCTTATTCTATGAGTTTTTTTAATAAAACAAAACAACCGACTAAAAAATATTATTTTTAAAATTTTCCTGGAAACAGCTAGACTATCCCGAAGCTCAAAAATTTTGCTTCGCTGGTAGTTCGGAAAATCAAAACTTAGGTCGAAACCGGTATGGTTGGCAGCCTAAATTTTATTTTAAACCAAATATGTTTAATAATAGTTTTGGTAATTGTCGAATAAACAACCTACAAAATAAATGAAGTGTCGATTAAAATATCCCAACAGATTTTTTTCATCAGTACTTTTTGTTCGCTCTCGGCTCTTACATCTCCCAACCCACTTTTCCTTTCCTAGATTTCCCACACGCCCGTACTCTTTCAGTTGAATTATAAATATTTTTCTCAAGTCGCTTGTCTGGCGTCGGACAGACCACAAGATTTCCTATCAACTTCCCATAGTGAGAGCTACGCTCAATCAAGAAAAGTCAAATTTATGAATACCGATGAGTAAAAACTAATAGCGTCCCAGTACCGGATTTACTGAAGGGGGGGCTCTAGGCAGATTTTGGTGGGGTCTATGGATTTTTACTGATTTTTTTAGCACTTTTTTGCAGTTACATAATTTGAATATTCACTGTAAATCAGTGTTTTTTAAACTAAAACTGTTTTAAAAAACTAAGAGACGTCTGCTTAGACGTCTGCTACAAATAAAACAGGGCAGGTAATAAGATATTTATGATTCTGGTTTTTTCACACAATTTTGTTTTGCCGTTGGTGGGGGCCCATAGGCCTGTGCCTAGTAGGCCTAGTCCTTAATCCAGCACTGAGCGTCTGCATTAGCCGCTACCTATCTACATTTCAATGGCGAACCAAAGGGGGTGTAGCGATAGTTTTCGGTCGCCAATTCTCCCTTAGTATCAATAAATTAATCCTTGTTGTTGCGCAAATTATTAAACAGGGCGTTAAATTTCTCTTTCCGCCACATTTATTCACAAATATTGTCTTAAAACTTGTTTTATCTCGAGTGTAATTATTCGCAAAAATTAATCCGCTTTTAGATTTTCCAAGAAAGAACAAAGCAAAATGTGTATCTTATAAATAAATGGAATAGTTTACGTCAAAGTTTAATAAAACACAAAGAAAACGTTTTGAAGAAAAATAACATTTGGGAAGAAATTTAAAAGTAAAATTGGCTTCTAAGAAATAATGAAATCTTCATAATTATTTTAACGAAGAATTTCGCATCTCTACCTGAGATGAAATAGAGTGTAAATTTATAATTTGGTTTGAGTAATTTGACTTCAAAGAGTTTAAATCGTTAAGGAAGTACAAAATGAAAGCTTGGGCTAATTGGCGTTAGTTACGTTAAAACCAAGTTAGAAATTTCAGAAACGGAATTTGATTAGTAAAAGGTATGGTCTATACCAAGTACCAAGAACCAATTTACGCAAGGAAGAAATTGGAACCGGCACAGTTTTCATTTCCATGTAGTTCTACCAATTTGTTTTACGTATTTTGGTCAGAGTCAGATGTTGTCATCGAAAGTATTAGTAAAGACCACTTTCACAATAACCAAATTTTCCAAATTTATAGCTACTTCTAAATATACTGCGAAAATGCTGTGACGATAGTTTTTAATGAACTAAGTTATTTTTATAATATTAATTAATAATGAATAAAATTACATTATAAATAAAAACTACGAAATAATTCATAAATAAATATAAATTAAATTATTAAATTATAAATTTTATTTATACGCGATATGCAAATATTATATAATATAAAGTATTTATAAAAATTATATAATTATAATAATGAAAATAATTATAATACTTATGAAAAAAACCGGAAAATGTCTCGTGTTCCGTTCAAGAGATGGCGCTATAAACCTAAAATAAAAATGGACCTTGAACTAGAGCGGATCGTCAGTATAAAAGCATATCACCAAAGCTATAAGCTATAGTCCAAGGTTCTTTTGGGAGTAAATCGGCTCTTGTTTATAAGAATAAATAAATGAAATGATGGGAAATATCAGCGCAATATGTTCATAACAGTCTTACGATGCTTTTAACTTCGGGAAACGAGTACCGCATATTATGAATAAAAATAAAACATCTATTCTATGCTTTTTAATATTAGATTTAGTAACACAATTGGGTCAGAAGATGTAAATAGCTTAAAAATAAGGCTTCAGCAATTAATAATTAAATTTCAAAGTCTTTCCGCAACCCTTAGCTAAAAAAGCTACCCCCAGTTTTATCTCACACCCGAGTACATTAAGAGTAGCTATTTTCCTCGGAAACCTTTGCAACTTTTAAAAGTTCACATTATTCTCTTTAAATATTTAAATTTCGTATACCCTCATGCTTTCGAGTTCCTCTCCGATCGCGTGTTTGCTTAAATAGGTAGTGACTATTTTCCCCCACCAAAGAAACGTAATGGACCGAATAACTTTCTTTGGGTAGTTCCTTTACCGCCAATACGCCTTCCATTGGCCCCTCCGAAATCAGAGGTGTAAACGGAAATTCCGCGGGAATTACGGGGGACTGATGCGGAATACAAATCGGGAAAATCAGGGTACTCGTGGCGAATTTCTCCTCGCGTACGTGTATTCGCGAGATGATGGAGTAGCCGAGGACAAGAGAGAAGAAAGTTTCGCATTTTGGTCCGTTTTTGATTCTTTGGTCGCCTCCGGAGATACAAAACCGTTCGAAATGAGCTTTTACTTACGTCTGACCCAATACACAAAGTCACGCAGACTAAAAAAGCCTTTCGTCACGTTCCATCGGAAGCGAAAATAACAGGATATACGGCCTTGGAATATTATCAGGAGAAAATTAAGTAGACTAATCCTATATCACACGCTAGAGAAAGTAATTACTTATGCCCTGAACTAGAAAGAGCGGGGCTATACTGGGATCACTAATCAGATAATGCTGCCTTATCGAAAGGCTTTAGTAAACTTGTTCAACTACCACTACGTGAACTTCTCATCAAGAAGCGAGACCACGTTTGTCCGAATAAACTAACATATGTTGCGTGTTACGGCCTGCTTTTACGAGTCGGAGGGGATACTTCGAGGGGCTGATCACTCCCCGTAATCGGTGTACAGGCCTGTAGCTTTGACTGCACTAAAATGATTACGTAAGTGAGTACAGATTTAGCACTATCAAAGGCTGTACTCATTTTCATAATTATGTAATCGGTGTACAGATTTTCAGAGAGTGGTTAGCCCCTCGGGATACTTAGCTTGGAAATAAGAATGACTATATGTTGTGGAGATTCATGGTCTCCTCTTAGCTCTCCGAAGCGCGCGGGCTTTTCACTAACCTCGAATCTTGGGAAATGTTGTTCTCTGAATGCGTCACATAAGGCCAGGCGCTCACTGCTCTTCGTAACATCTACGTCCTACCTTTCACAAGCCTTTGCTTCGTAACGTAGACAATGCCTTGTGGAAGGCAGGACGGATACGAAACGGAGAGCCAGTGGGCGCCTAGCCTTACCCCCCTTCTCCGGAAGCCCCGTCTCGGGTCTATCGTCTTCCCTTCGAAAAACTAGTTTCATTTTGGAGATGTGGGCAGTTTCAGTTTGCCGATGTCCTCTGTTTTTTACTCGTACTGTGAAACTGACTGGACCCGTTTGGCGAAGATCTCAAAAGGACTGTGGAATTGATGAAGTAGTTTCTCTGACCGTCCTCTGAAACTGACTGGACCCGTTTGGCGAAGATCTCAAAAGGACTGTGGAATTGATGAAGTAGTTTCTTGACCGTCCTCAGAAACTGACTGGACCCGTTTGGCGAAGATCTCAAAAGGACTGTGGAATTGATGAAGTAGTTTCTTGACCGTCCTCAGAAACTGACTGGACCCGTTTGGCGAAGATCTCAAAAGGACTGTGGAATTGATGAAGTAGTTTCTTGACCGTCCTCAGAAACTGACTGGACCCGTTTGGCGAAGATCTCAAAAGGACTGTGGAATTGATGAAGTAGTTTCTTGACCGTCCTCAGAAACTGACTGGACCCGTTTGGCGAAGATCTCAAAAGGACTGTGGAATTGATGAAGTAGTTTCTTGACCGTCCTCAGAAACTGACTGGACCCGTTTGGCGAAGATCTCAAAAGGACTGTGGAATTGATGAAGTAGTTTCTTGACCGTCCTCAGAAACTGACTGGACCCGTTTGGCGAAGATCTCAAAAGGACTGTGGAATTGATGAAGTAGTTTCTTGACCGTCCTCAGAAACTGACTGGACCCGTTTGGCGAAGATCTCAAAAGGACTGTGGAATTGATGAAGTAGTTTCTTGACCGTCCTCAGAAACTGACTGGACCCGTTTGGCGAAGATCTCAAAAGGACTGTGGAATTGATGAAGTAGTTTCTTGACCGTCCTCAGAAACTGACTGGACCCGTTTGGCGAAGATCTCAAAAGGACTGTGGAATTGATGAAGTAGTTTCTTGACCGTCCTCAGAAACTGACTGGACCCGTTTGGCGAAGATCTCAAAAGGACTGTGGAATTGATGAAGTAGTTTCTTGACCGTCCTCAGAAACTGACTGGACCCGTTTGGCGAAGATCTCAAAAGGACTGTGGAATTGATGAAGTAGTTTCTTGACCGTCCTCAGAAACTGACTGGACCCGTTTGGCGAAGATCTCAAAAGGACTGTGGAATTGATGAAGTAGTTTCTTGACCGTCCTCAGAAACTGACTGGACCCGTTTGGCGAAGATCTCAAAAGGACTGTGGAATTGATGAAGTAGTTTCTTGACCGTCCTCAGAAACTGACTGGACCCGTTTGGCGAAGATCTCAAAAGGACTGTGGAATTGATGAAGTAGTTTCTTGACCGTCCTCAGAAACTGACTGGACCCGTTTGGCGAAGATCTCAAAAGGACTGTGGAATTGATGAAGTAGTTTCTTGACCGTCCTCTGAAACTGACTGGACCCGTTTGGCGAAGATCTCAAAAGGACTGTGGAATTGATGAAGTAGTTTCTCTGACCGTCCTCTGAAACTGACTGGACCCGTTTGGCGAAGATCTCAAAAGGACTGTGGAATTGATGAAGTAGTTTCTCTGACCGTCCTCTGAAACTGACTGGACCCGTTTGGCGAAGATCTCAAAAGGACTGTGGAATTGATGAAGTAGTTTCTTGACCGTCCTCAGAAACTGACTGGACCCGTTTGGCGAAGATCTCAAAAGGACTGTGGAATTGATGAAGTAGTTTCTTGACCGTCCTCAGAAACTGACTGGACCCGTTTGGCGAAGATCTCAAAAGGACTGTGGAATTGATGAAGTAGTTTCTTGACCGTCCTCAGAAACTGACTGGACCCGTTTGGCGAAGATCTCAAAAGGACTGTGGAATTGATGAAGTAGTTTCTCTGACCGTCCTCTGAAACTGACTGGACCCGTTTGGCGAAGATCTCAAAAGGACTGTGGAATTGATGAAGTAGTTTCTTGACCGTCCTCAGAAACTGACTGGACCCGTTTGGCGAAGATCTCAAAAGGACTGTGGAATTGATGAAGTAGTTTCTTGACCGTCCTCAGAAACTGACTGGACCCGTTTGGCGAAGATCTCAAAAGGACTGTGGAATTGATGAAGTAGTTTCTTGACCGTCCTCAGAAACTGACTGGACCCGTTTGGCGAAGATCTCAAAAGGACTGTGGAATTGATGAAGTAGTTTCTTGACCGTCCTCAGAAACTGACTGGACCCGTTTGGCGAAGATCTCAAAAGGACTGTGGAATTGATGAAGTAGTTTCTTGACCGTCCTCTGAAACTGACTGGACCCGTTTGGCGAAGATCTCAAAAGGACTGTGGAATTGATGAAGTAGTTTCTTGACCGTCCTCAGAAACTGACTGGACCCGTTTGGCGAAGATCTCAAAAGGACTGTGGAATTGATGAAGTAGTTTCTTGACCGTCCTCAGAAACTGACTGGACCCGTTTGGCGAAGATCTCAAAAGGACTGTGGAATTGATGAAGTAGTTTCTTGACCGTCCTCAGAAACTGACTGGACCCGTTTGGCGAAGATCTCAAAAGGACTGTGGAATTGATGAAGTAGTTTCTTGACCGTCCTCAGAAACTGACTGGACCCGTTTGGCGAAGATCTCAAAAGGACTGTGGAATTGATGAAGTAGTTTCTTGACCGTCCTCAGAAACTGACTGGACCCGTTTGGCGAAGATCTCAAAAGGACTGTGGAATTGATGAAGTAGTTTCTTGACCGTCCTCAGAAACTGACTGGACCCGTTTGGCGAAGATCTCAAAAGGACTGTGGAATTGATGAAGTAGTTTCTTGACCGTCCTCTGAAACTGACTGGACCCGTTTGGCGAAGATCTCAAAAGGACTGTGGAATTGATGAAGTAGTTTCTTGACCGTCCTCAGAAACTGACTGGACCCGTTTGGCGAAGATCTCAAAAGGACTGTGGAATTGATGAAGTAGTTTCTTGACCGTCCTCAGAAACTGACTGGACCCGTTTGGCGAAGATCTCAAAAGGACTGTGGAATTGATGAAGTAGTTTCTTGACCGTCCTCAGAAACTGACTGGACCCGTTTGGCGAAGATCTCAAAAGGACTGTGGAATTGATGAAGTAGTTTCTTGACCGTCCTCAGAAACTGACTGGACCCGTTTGGCGAAGATCTCAAAAGGACTGTGGAATTGATGAAGTAGTTTCTTGACCGTCCTCAGAAACTGACTGGACCCGTTTGGCGAAGATCTCAAAAGGACTGTGGAATTGATGAAGTAGTTTCTTGACCGTCCTCTGAAACTGACTGGACCCGTTTGGCGAAGATCTCAAAAGGACTGTGGAATTGATGAAGTAGTTTCTCTGACCGTCCTCTGAAACTGACTGGACCCGTTTGGCGAAGATCTCAAAAGGACTGTGGAATTGATGAAGTAGTTTCTTGACCGTCCTCAGAAACTGACTGGACCCGTTTGGCGAAGATCTCAAAAGGACTGTGGAATTGATGAAGTAGTTTCTTGACCGTCCTCAGAAACTGACTGGACCCGTTTGGCGAAGATCTCAAAAGGACTGTGGAATTGATGAAGTAGTTTCTTGACCGTCCTCAGAAACTGACTGGACCCGTTTGGCGAAGATCTCAAAAGGACTGTGGAATTGATGAAGTAGTTTCTTGACCGTCCTCTGAAACTGACTGGACCCGTTTGGCGAAGATCTCAAAAGGACTGTGGAATTGATGAAGTAGTTTCTTGACCGTCCTCAGAAACTGACTGGACCCGTTTGGCGAAGATCTCAAAAGGACTGTGGAATTGATGAAGTAGTTTCTTGACCGTCCTCAGAAACTGACTGGACCCGTTTGGCGAAGATCTCAAAAGGACTGTGGAATTGATGAAGTAGTTTCTTGACCGTCCTCTGAAACTGACTGGACCCGTTTGGCGAAGATCTCAAAAGGACTGTGGAATTGATGAAGTAGTTTCTTGACCGTCCTCAGAAACTGACTGGACCCGTTTGGCGAAGATCTCAAAAGGACTGTGGAATTGATGAAGTAGTTTCTTGACCGTCCTCAGAAACTGACTGGACCCGTTTGGCGAAGATCTCAAAAGGACTGTGGAATTGATGAAGTAGTTTCTTGACCGTCCTCAGAAACTGACTGGACCCGTTTGGCGAAGATCTCAAAAGGACTGTGGAATTGATGAAGTAGTTTCTTGACCGTCCTCTGAAACTGACTGGACCCGTTTGGCGAAGATCTCAAAAGGACTGTGGAATTGATGAAGTAGTTTCTTGACCGTCCTCAGAAACTGACTGGACCCGTTTGGCGAAGATCTCAAAAGGACTGTGGAATTGATGAAGTAGTTTCTTGACCGTCCTCAGAAACTGACTGGACCCGTTTGGCGAAGATCTCAAAAGGACTGTGGAATTGATGAAGTAGTTTCTTGACCGTCCTCTGAAACTGACTGGACCCGTTTGGCGAAGATCTCAAAAGGACTGTGGAATTGATGAAGTAGTTTCTTGACCGTCCTCAGAAACTGACTGGACCCGTTTGGCGAAGATCTCAAAAGGACTGTGGAATTGATGAAGTAGTTTCTTGACCGTCCTCAGAAACTGACTGGACCCGTTTGGCGAAGATCTCAAAAGGACTGTGGAATTGATGAAGTAGTTTCTTGACCGTCCTCAGAAACTGACTGGACCCGTTTGGCGAAGATCTCAAAAGGACTGTGGAATTGATGAAGTAGTTTCTTGACCGTCCTCAGAAACTGACTGGACCCGTTTGGCGAAGATCTCAAAAGGACTGTGGAATTGATGAAGTAGTTTCTTGACCGTCCTCAGAAACTGACTGGACCCGTTTGGCGAAGATCTCAAAAGGACTGTGGAATTGATGAAGTAGTTTCTCTGACCGTCCTCTGAAACTGACTGGACCCGTTTGGCGAAGATCTCAAAAGGACTGTGGAATTGATGAAGTAGTTTCTTGACCGTCCTCAGAAACTGACTGGACCCGTTTGGCGAAGATCTCAAAAGGACTGTGGAATTGATGAAGTAGTTTCTTGACCGTCCTCAGAAACTGACTGGACCCGTTTGGCGAAGATCTCAAAAGGACTGTGGAATTGATGAAGTAGTTTCTTGACCGTCCTCTGAAACTGACTGGACCCGTTTGGCGAAGATCTCAAAAGGACTGTGGAATTGATGAAGTAGTTTCTTGACCGTCCTCAGAAACTGACTGGACCCGTTTGGCGAAGATCTCAAAAGGACTGTGGAATTGATGAAGTAGTTTCTTGACCGTCCTCTGAAACTGACTGGACCCGTTTGGCGAAGATCTCAAAAGGACTGTGGAATTGATGAAGTAGTTTCTTGACCGTCCTCTGAAACTGACTGGACCCGTTTGGCGAAGATCTCAAAAGGACTGTGGAATTGATGAAGTAGTTTCTTGACCGTCCTCAGAAACTGACTGGACCCGTTTGGCGAAGATCTCAAAAGGACTGTGGAATTGATGAAGTAGTTTCTTGACCGTCCTCTGAAACTGACTGGACCCGTTTGGCGAAGATCTCAAAAGGACTGTGGAATTGATGAAGTAGTTTCTTGACCGTCCTCAGAAACTGACTGGACCCGTTTGGCGAAGATCTCAAAAGGACTGTGGAATTGATGAAGTAGTTTCTTGACCGTCCTCAGAAACTGACTGGACCCGTTTGGCGAAGATCTCAAAAGGACTGTGGAATTGATGAAGTAGTTTCTTGACCGTCCTCTGAAACTGACTGGACCCGTTTGGCGAAGATCTCAAAAGGACTGTGGAATTGATGAAGTAGTTTCTTGACCGTCCTCAGAAACTGACTGGACCCGTTTGGCGAAGATCTCAAAAGGACTGTGGAATTGATGAAGTAGTTTCTTGACCGTCCTCAGAAACTGACTGGACCCGTTTGGCGAAGATCTCAAAAGGACTGTGGAATTGATGAAGTAGTTTCTTGACCGTCCTCAGAAACTGACTGGACCCGTTTGGCGAAGATCTCAAAAGGACTGTGGAATTGATGAAGTAGTTTCTTGACCGTCCTCAGAAACTGACTGGACCCGTTTGGCGAAGATCTCAAAAGGACTGTGGAATTGATGAAGTAGTTTCTTGACCGTCCTCAGAAACTGACTGGACCCGTTTGGCGAAGATCTCAAAAGGACTGTGGAATTGATGAAGTAGTTTCTCTGACCGTCCTCTGAAACTGACTGGACCCGTTTGGCGAAGATCTCAAAAGGACTGTGGAATTGATGAAGTAGTTTCTTGACCGTCCTCAGAAACTGACTGGACCCGTTTGGCGAAGATCTCAAAAGGACTGTGGAATTGATGAAGTAGTTTCTTGACCGTCCTCAGAAACTGACTGGACCCGTTTGGCGAAGATCTCAAAAGGACTGTGGAATTGATGAAGTAGTTTCTTGACCGTCCTCTGAAACTGACTGGACCCGTTTGGCGAAGATCTCAAAAGGACTGTGGAATTGATGAAGTAGTTTCTTGACCGTCCTCAGAAACTGACTGGACCCGTTTGGCGAAGATCTCAAAAGGACTGTGGAATTGATGAAGTAGTTTCTTGACCGTCCTCAGAAACTGACTGGACCCGTTTGGCGAAGATCTCAAAAGGACTGTGGAATTGATGAAGTAGTTTCTTGACCGTCCTCTGAAACTGACTGGACCCGTTTGGCGAAGATCTCAAAAGGACTGTGGAATTGATGAAGTAGTTTCTTGACCGTCCTCAGAAACTGACTGGACCCGTTTGGCGAAGATCTCAAAAGGACTGTGGAATTGATGAAGTAGTTTCTTGACCGTCCTCTGAAACTGACTGGACCCGTTTGGCGAAGATCTCAAAAGGACTGTGGAATTGATGAAGTAGTTTCTTGACCGTCCTCTGAAACTGACTGGACCCGTTTGGCGAAGATCTCAAAAGGACTGTGGAATTGATGAAGTAGTTTCTTGACCGTCCTCTGAAACTGACTGGACCCGTTTGGCGAAGATCTCAAAAGGACTGTGGAATTGATGAAGTAGTTTCTCTGACTGTCCTCGTTTTCGAGTCGGTTTCCTGACATAGTAATACTGGCCTGGAGTGAAGGTAACTTCCCGGCGGTCAGCGTCATGAAGTATGGTGTGACGATTTTGGGCTGCTGCGCTTGTGCTATTGGGTAAAGTGTTTTCAGGGAATCTTCAGCGACGGGTAATGTTCGATCCATAGAGAAGAATGGTCTCGTCCATAAACTTCCCGGCGGTCAGCGTCATGAAGTATGGTGTGACGATTTTGGGCTGCTGCGCTTGTGCTATTGGGTAAAGTGTTTTCAGGGAATCTTCAGCGACGGGTAATGTTCGATCCATAGACAAGAATGGTCTCGTCCATAAACTTCCCGGCGGTCAGCGTCATGAAGTATGGTGTGACGATTTTGGGCTGCTGCGCTTGTGCTATTGGGTAAAGTGTTTTCAGGGAATCTTCAGCGACGGGTAATGTTCGATCCATAGACAAGAATGGTCTCGTCCATAAACTTCCCGGCGGTCAGCGTCATGAAGTATGGTGTGACGATTTTGGGCTGCTGCGCTTGTGCTATTGGGTAAAGTGTTTTCAGCGAATCTTCAGCGACGGGTAATGTTCGATCCATAGACAAGAATGGTCTCGTCCATAAACTTCCCGGCGGTCAGCGTCATGAAGTATGGTGTGACGATTTTGGGCTGCTGCGCTTGTGCTATTGGGTAAAGTGTTTTCAGGGAATCTTCAGCGACGGGTAATGTTCGATCCATAGACAAGAATGGTCTCGTCCATAAACTTCCCGGCGGTCAGCGTCATGAAGTATGGTGTGACGATTTTGGGCTGCTGCGCTTGTGCTATTGGGTAAAGTGTTTTCAGGGAATCTTCAGCGACGGGTAATGTTCGATCCATAGACAAGAATGGTCTCGTCCATAAACTTCCCGGCGGTCAGCGTCATGAAGTATGGTGTGACGATTTTGGGCTGCTGCGCTTGTGCTATTGGGTAAAGTGTTTTCAGGGAATCTTCAGCGACGGGTAATGTTCGATCCATAGACAAGAATGGTCTCGTCCATAAACTTCCCGGCGGTCAGCGTCATGAAGTATGGTGTGACGATTTTGGGCTGCTGCGCTTGTGCTATTGGGTAAAGTGTTTTCAGGGAATCTTCAGCGACGGGTAATGTTCGATCCATAGACAAGAATGGTCTCGTCCATAAACTTCCCGGCGGTCAGCGTCATGAAGTATGGTGTGACGATTTTGGGCTGCTGCGCTTGTGCTATTGGGTAAAGTGTTTTCAGGGAATCTTCAGCGACGGGTAATGTTCGATCCCTAGACAAGAATGGTCTCGTCCATAAACTTCCCGGCGGTCAGCGTCATGAAGTATGGTGTGACGATTTTGGGCTGCTGCGCTTGTGCTATTGGGTAAAGTGTTTTCAGCGAATCTTCAGCGACGGGTAATGTACGATCCATAGACAAGAATGGTCTCGTCCATAAACGATTTTTCCACCTCGCGCGCGCCTTTTTAGTTCCACATGATATATATATATATATATATATATATCGAGTGGGACTATTTATTTCGTTAGAATGTTGTGAAGTGTCGTCGTCGTCGTCCACATTTGCAACACCTTCCATATCTTTTCCACAGGGTGACATAACCAGGCCGTTTTTTCTAAGAATACTTTATAGGGTTTCCACTATCTGCACAACCAAGTTCCGCGCGTTAAAAGTAGTAAGCGGCGATTTGCCAGCCCCTTCTATCCGGACCCCCTTAAACACTTTTAAAAAAAATACGCAGTCTTACAATTTTGGATACAATTGACGTTTAAATTCAGTTTCATTTTTAATCTATATTACTGCTATACCTCTACATTGTGTGCAAGTTTCAACTCTGTAAATTAAACGGGGGGTGCTACATCCCCCCTTTTCTGATTTGGAGCGTTGATTTACGCACTCTAATTATTACCGAACTGAGTTTAATGGTGTGCCAGGTTATGGCGCCCTAGAAAAATTAGGGGCCCTTGGGCGCCACTTAAGCCGTATTTCCGCTGGCGTTCGTTTTTGCCTCAAGCTTGGTTTCCACCAGCGCGCGTCAAAAAGCGACACTCAGCTTTAAAACGTGCAAATGTTCTTACGCGCGACAAAAAAATAATATTATGACGCGCTCTTACGCGCGTTGGTGGAAACCAAGCTTTACGCAGAGTGAGTAACTTACTTATCGAAGCCGCGTATGGACAGAAGTTACAAATAAGTGTGACACTTACTTATCGAAGCCACGTATGGCCAGAAGAAATAAATAAGTGTGACACTTACGCAGAGTGCGTGACTTAAATATCGAAGCCGTGTATGGCCAGAAGTTACAAATAAGTGTGACACTTACTTATCGAAGCCACGTATGGCCAGAAGAAATAAATAAGTGTGACACTTAAGCAGAGTGCGTGACTTACATATCGAAGCCGTGTATGGCCAGAAGTAACAAATAAGTGTGACACTTACTTATCGAAGCCACGTATGGCCAGAAGAAATAAATAAGTGTGACACTTACGCAGAGTGCGTGACTTAAATATCGAAGCCGTGTATGGCCAGAAGTTACAAATAAGTGTGACACTTACTTATCGAAGCCACGTATGGCCAGAAGAAATAAATAAGTGTGACACTTAAGCAGAGTGCGTGACTTACATATCGAAGCCGTGTATGGCCAGAAGTAACAAATAAGTGTGACACTTACTTATCGAAGCCACGTATGGCCAGAAGAAATAAATAAGTGTGACACTTACGCAGAGTGCGTGACTTACATATCGAAGCCGTGTATGGCCAGAAGTAACAAATAAGTGTGACACTTACTTATCGAAGCCGTGTATGGCCAAAAGTAATAAATAAGTGTGACTGACACTTATCCAAGCCGTGTATGGCCAGAAGTAACAAATAAGTGTGACACTTACTTATCGAAGCCGTGTATGGCCAGAAGTAACAAATAAGTGTGACACTTACTTATCGAAGCCGTGTATGGCCAGAAGTAACAAATAAGTGTGACACTTACTTATCGAAGCCGTGTATGGCCAGAAGTAACAAATAAGTGTGACACTTACTTACCGAAGCCGTGTATGGCCAGAAGTAACAAATAAGTGTGACACTTACTTACCGAAGCCGTGTATGGCCAGAAGTAACAAATAAGTGTGACACTTACTTATCGAAGCCGTGTATGGCCAGAAGTAACAATAAGTGTGACACTTACTTATCGAAGCCGTGTATGGCGAGAAGTAACAAATAAGTGTTAGACTTACTTAACGGAGCCGTGTATGGCCAACGCTATTCGCGTGCGATATGAGGTATATTTGAAACTGGATGTAGTTATTAGGATGGGCAATGCGGATATTTTACCAGACTTAATTTTAATTTAACCAAGGCTTAGTTTGTTTTGGCCTAATTTTAACGCTATTCGCGTGCGATTTGAGGTATAATTTTGAAACTTTATGTAGTTATTAGGATGGGCATTGCGGATATTTTACCAGACTTAATTTTAATTTAACCAAGGCTTAGTTTGTTTTGGCCTAATTTTAACGCTATTCGCGTGCGATTTGAGGTATAATTTTGAAACTTGATGTAGTTATTAGAATGGGCATTGCGGGTATTTTACCAGACTTAATTTTAATTTAACCAAGGCTTAGTTTGTTTTGGCCTAATTTTAACGCTATTCGCGTGCTATTTTAGGTATAATTTTGAAACTTGATGTAGTTATTAGGATGGGCATTGCGGATATTTTACCAGACTTAATTTTAATTTAACCAAGGCTTAGTTTGTTTTGGCCTAATTTTAACGCTCTTCGCGTGCGATTTGAGGTATAATTTTGAAACTGGATGTAGTTATTAGGATGGGCATTGCGGATATTTTACCAGACTTAATTTTAATTTAACCAAGGCTTAGTTTGTTTTGGCCTAATTTTAACGCTATTCGCGTGCGATTTGAGGTATAATTTTGAAACTGGATGTAGTTATTAGGATGGGCATTGCGGATATTTTACCAGACTTAATTTTAATTTAACTAAGATTTAGCATTTTTACTCAGTTTTTTCATTTTGTATCCGATTGACTTTTAAATTCCGTTTCAGTTTTAATCTATATAACTGCTTTACCTCTACACTGTGTGCACGTTTCAGCTCTGTCAGGTAAACAGGGGGCGCAACAGCCCCCCTTTTCCGATTTTGATCGTTGATTTACGCAGAGTACGAATGTTCCCAAAAATCTCCCGGGTAAAGCGTTATTAATAGATTAGTTTCTATTGGATTTGAGATACTGAACCCAAACTTAGAATACAGATAAAGAAGCTTACGTCTGACACTATGCTGAACCCTTTTGACAAACGCCAAGGCTTAGAGAAAAAAAAATAATCTTCGTAGTTTCTATTGGATTTGAGATACTGAACCCAAACTTAGAATACAGATAAAGAAGCTTACGTCTGACACTATGCTGAACCCTTTTGACAAACGCCAAGGCTTAGAGAAAAAATAATAATCTTCGTAGTTTCTATTGGATTTGAGATACAGAACCCAAACTTAGAATACAGATAACGAAGCTTACGTCTGACGCTATGCTTAACCCTTATGCCAAGGCTTAGAGAAAAATTAATAATCTTCGTAGTTTCTATTGGATTTGAAATATGGGGCTTAAACTTTGAAAATAGGTAAAGGCACTATGCTTAACCATATTAACACGTGCCAAAGCATATAGATCCTACACGAATTTTCTTCGTAGTTAGGATTGGATTTGAGATACGGGGCTCAAACTTTTAATACAGTTAAGAAGCTGAAGTCTGACCCTATGTTTAAGTCTTTTAACCCGCGCCAAGGGTTAGTGAGCGTATGCGAATTTTCTTCGTAGTTCCTATTGGATTTGAGATACGGAGCTCAAACTAAGAATACAGATAAAGAAGCTTACGTCTGACGTTATGCTTAAACCTTTTGACACGCGCCAAGGCTTAGAGACTAATTAATTAATCTCATCCACGCTCTCCGAAGCGCGCGTTTTTTTCACTAATCCCGAATCTTGGGAAATGTTGTTCTCTAAACGCGTCACAATATTGTTAGTTTTTATTTGTTAAAGGTGACTTTTTA
The DNA here is from genome assembly GCF_980474605.1 of Leiobunum rupestre. Classification (NCBI taxonomy): domain Eukaryota; kingdom Metazoa; phylum Arthropoda; class Arachnida; order Opiliones; family Sclerosomatidae; genus Leiobunum; species Leiobunum rupestre. The sequence goes on from NC_143392.1 coordinate 31,950,398, forward strand.
GGGTCTCGTTGTAATTAGCCTTTTTAGTTACCATAAATCCATTTAGCTCCGAACATACGGAGCGTAGTCAGGGGCCAACAGCAAACACTTCGGCTTCGGTTGGCGAAGAGTTAATAAAACCATCTACGCTACGTCCCTGCTGGATTTATTATTTGTCAAATTTCACTATTCAATTCGACAGATGGATCCATTTGTAAAAAAACTACGACTATAAAATTGAATTTTTACACTTATTTAAAACTAAGATGGTCAGAAAACGTTTTTATCAAAATAGTGATTATATAATACCGCCCAAAATGTAAGAGTACCCTTGTGTAAAAACGCAACGACACGAAAGTACCCAGAATATTTAGGACCTAAACTTTATAACAATTTAACCATAAATATAAAAAACGCTACCACTTACAATTAATTCCATAGAAAGGTTAATAATTGGTACAAAACTGTTGAGGTTGTAAACTTGCTCAAAAACTGAAATTGAATTATGTGCATTAACTTTTTATGCTAATGGTTATCAAGGTTTCATCTAATGCTATAAACTGATAGGAATAAATCGGAAACCTTAACATTAAAATATTATGTAACTTACGTCTTCCCTCCTAAACACAAGCAATGATTAGCTGAGAGGGTTTGCATATTGGCAATGTACAAATACTGTACAAAAATACTGCACAGCACTAATCCAAGGTTGAGCAGAAACTTAGAAAGTCTCCGATCGCGATTGCTCGATGTATTTTCTTTGTATCATTTTTATTTCTTGAGCTTACGGTTTTAGAGATATCGAACACCCAATTTTACGCGCTCCCGATTTCCAAAATTGATATTGCTACACAGATATAAGCACTTTCCGTGTATTCGCAAAAATAAACGATAATGGGAAAGAAGAGTTCGATATTAACTCGCTCCAATATATTTTCAGAAAACACATATTTTCCTTTAACCGCTATTTTCCTTACCTCAATTCGTAACACACTATTGATATTTCAATCTTTGGAAAAATACATTTTAAAAGAACGGTATCACGTGGGAACAGTACGATATTTATGTAAAGAATCCCAATACTCCCAAGAATTACTATTAGCATAAGTCAATATGAAGATCCAGTTCAAGGAGAAGTATGAAACATACAATATCCGAAACGTTAAAAATCTCGAACAACAGAGTGTCGCCATTACGTGGTTCCAAAATAACAGAACTCGTTATCTTAACCAAGGAAATAAACTACGAAATATAGTATTCGAGGAAAGATACATAGATCACGTTACCACATCCCAATGTTATTTTGTTTGCTCCCAGTTGCTTAAATCTGTTCTTGATAAAACACAATCCCATTACCGACAGTTTTTATTCTATGAAAGACGAGATATGTCATCAATTTATTTTTGGAACTTTACACGATATCTCAAATGGCACCTAGCCCGAATAAAATACGTTAAAGAATTCATTTTAGAATGTGAAACCATTAATTCTATATCTTTAAATAAAGAATTGTCAGTGTAATTTATTATAACACGCACCAGCCTGAAAACCTATTGAACAAATGGCCGATAAGCGATGTGCTCACGTAAGTGTTTCTAGCTAATGGGTTTTATATCTGGCCATAATATATCAAAATATTAAATCATACCAAAATCATCATCATGATTTCTTTAAATTTTCAAATATTAAAAGGGTATCATTACCAAGTCACCGAAAACTTGGCGCTACGTTTTAGAACTATGAAAGTCGTTCGAATAGTCAAAGAAAACGAATACACTATTTAATATCTTCAAAAATATTTACAAATTTGTAGCACGAAGCTATATTTAAAAGTATTTAATCTTTTCGACGATGAAAAATTATTTGCTAAAAAAAGTTGAACAATTTACGATGCAGCCGGACACGCGGTTACAACACGTGGTCGGGAGGTATGGTGTTAAGTTTCCATATGTCGTTGTTTTCTTTGGGAATTAGGTACTCACAATTTCACTAGGTACGATTTCACTAGTTACGAGAGCGTAGCGAACGTGCGGTGCCATCAAGCGCCAATACTGTTAGTTTATTATTCTGTTAAATTATTTCAATTTCACGATCTGGCGAATTATATAAGTACTTTGGTGCCTATATTTTATCTGTGATGCCCGTTTTTAACAGAAAAATAACGGTTTTGTTGAAATTGCAAGTCCGACTGCATAGTAAATTTTTCGATTTTCGCATTTGTGCCGTATCTGCCACAGCTGGCAGGTTACATTAAGTTAGAAACATAAAAAAAAAATATATAAAAAAATAACAATAACTCTGCGGATAAAATTTTTTGTACCAATAAATTCCTGGCTTCGTTAAGATATAAAAAAAATGATAAGAACAAATATTATTGGGTCGGCGCTATTCTTGGAAATTGCCCAAAGACTTTTGGATAGATCTATTTACGTACTTTTCAATTCCCTCTTCAAATAGCTCGACAATATTTGCAGAGCGACTAGCCGTCCTGTAAATGCCCTCTTAGGAAATTATCCGTGTTATATTTGTTCAACTATCAAATGTACTTAACATTTCTGTACTATAAAATAGCCTATACTATTAAATACTAATACAATTATTCTTTCGTCGGTATCAGATATTTACGGGATCGCGTTAAGGCCTACTGGGTAATAAAAATTTTATTTTCGAAAGTTCACACTACTTTTCGCGAGCCAATTTTAAAGTGTAAAGTGAATGCGTTACTTTTAACGAGCGAGCTTTATTGCCTTCACAGTGTGTAGTTGATTTACGTAAGTTTTCTTGAAAATATGGGGACTATAGAGTATTTCACAAATTGCATTTCAGGGAAACAAACACTTAGGGCGAAGATATTACAGGTACGATTTTTATGCTTTTATTTTTAAGATTTTTAAAAATACACATTTGGGCTGAAAGGTATAAATACCTACCTAGTTATTACAAAATAAATTACTTCTAACGTTATTTTAGCGATGTCTTATGTAAAAAAATTTAAAATAAAATTCAATTCGGGAAAAGTTCAACATAAGAAGAATAACGAAACAAATATATTTTTCGTGGTCTTTAAAACTGTTGGTCAGGTATAATAAGGGAGTCGAATGTGGTTATCACCTATCGTTAAATTTAGCGATAATAGACCGAATTAATAAATGAATATTTGGTGACTCTTTGAAAATCAAATACCTTTGATATCAGTGAGGCATTTTAAGTCACCATTGTAAAATACTATACATACAAAATCCTGGACCTAAGCTTTCACAGGAGTAACGCTATAAGAGGCAGGTTTTTAAGGCTGAGGTGGGGGATTTTTTATGTATACTAATTTACAATGGTGCCTTAAATACAAATACCTTTTATATCAGTGAGGCACTGATATAAAAGGTGTTTGTATTTCAAAGGGTCACCAAATATTCATTTATTCATTCGGTCTATAGAGTAGTAGCACTCCGTAGATTTGGCCATGGCGGCCATTGTGGGCGCGAATTTTTTATGAATAGGAAAAAGCATGGGTGACGTCGTGGGACGTAGAACTGCCACTACTCTATTATCGCCAAAATGAAAGATAGGTGATAACCGAGGGGCTAATCACTCTTAGAAAATCTGTACAGCGGATTACGCTTAGATTTGCACCGCCAAAGGCAGGGACTTCAAAAACTACGCGTAATCACATTAGTTCAGTCAAAGGTATGGCTCTGTACACCGATTACGAGGAGTGATCAGCCCCTCGGTGATAACAACATTCGACTCCTTCAACTAGACTTTATCGTAAGTTCGAACAATGAATACTGGTTTGTGAAACCAAAAACCTTGAGGCACAAATGAAACCTAAAGCGTATGATATTTACTCAAGCTGTGAAATATAGCTACGTAAGCAGAGACCGAAAAAAACATTCATGACCCCAACAGCGTGCCTGGAAAGTTGTTATTCATCCTCTCCTCATGAATAAAAGAAAGACGATCGATGACAGACACTTCTAAAGTTTTTTATTCACTTCAATAAATCAAATCACATTTTTTGTCTCGATTGTTCTTAATATGACCGTAAGATAAAGAAAATTGGCGTTCTGTTGGTAACACTGTTTCTCAAAGATTATGTCAGACTGTTTCCGAATATGCAGTAATAAGTCCAAACGAAGGCTAAATTTTGACTTTTGACCTGTGACGTAAGATATTTGTCTTTCTGATACTAAGATCAAAGTGTAGCAATAAAAAGATAAGATTGGTATACTTGTGACAAAAAGTGTAAAGCATACAAAAAAAATAATTTTCAATTATTTTTTTACAATTAGAAAACCACTTAACGTTAGACCAAGAACAAAAGATACTTTTTTTAAAAATTACCCTTACGGGACTATCACCAACCATTTAAACAAGTGTTTTTATACACATAAAAACTAGAGTTTCTAATTACAAAAGAAAGCGATTCTTTTGAAGATATTCTTATCTATTTTATTTAATTCCTTATCATAATATCATTTATTGGTTTTTGGTCGGAAATGTAGTCAAAAGTTTAATTTACCCGAAGGCCCATAAGGGGAAAAGCTTAGCCCAAATCCCTTCATACCCTTATTGTAGTTTCCGCTTTGTTTCAACATCAAATACAAATAACGTTAGCCATAGAAACCGCGGGGTTAAATTTATAAGCTTTACCTTATTTTAGTTTAATATAGTGGGCTAACGTTAATTACTTTTAGAGCTGTAAACAAAGCCAGGAGTTCATCGAGATATCGGAATAGATAGAGCCTAGCGGCGTTGATCCAACGCCGCCGTCGACGATGAATTATGTGGTGCGAAACCGTCGCCGCCGAGTCATTTACTTTGAAGCCGAATTTTTTGCGATTTTCTACGTAATTTTCTTCAAAACATTTTGTAACTTTTTTCCCAAATTTTCGAAAAAGGAGGAGAAACTCTTGCCCCTTCACGCTACCGACGAAAAAAATTCAACGTCGACGATGATTTGTGAAAAATTGGCCGCCTGATGATTTTTGCGAAACTCCGCCGCCGCGCCAAATCAAATCGGTGCTACGCTCTATAGTCCAGTCAACGAATGCTCAAAAAAAGGTATAGAGGGAAATGTTGGGAACACAATTTTTGACTTGGTAACTTTGTTTGGAATAGTTAGGAGGTGAACATATCAAAAGTCCCCGCCCGTAGCCTTTGAGCCGGGGGGGAGGAGGGGGTTTGAAGGTCCCATTTTTCGATTTTTCGCTTATATCTCGGTAACTATGCGTCCTAGCGACACGGTCACTCTATACACAATGAAAGCTGATTCCATTTGCGACAGGTCTTATTCGTCACGGTGTTTGATATCTTGCATAGTTTTCGAGATATCCGCTATTGAAGGTCTGTAATTTCGGAAAAAAACATTTTTGCCTCACATTTTTTGCTATTTTTGAACGGATAACCCTTCAACGATGCACCCAAAAAAATAAATTCCGGCCATAGGGTTGTAGAGCATTCAATTCACTTCAATAATATATGTTACTTTACTATTTTATCTATTTTCCTTCCAATGTTAAAGCAATTTCAGTGTTGAGCGTGAAATCTGAAGTTTTGCGACAACTGCCGACTAATGAATCTTTCAATTTCTCACCATTCCCAGTCAACGTATTGGCCAAAATATGCAACATTATGTACACATAGTGAGTACTGGACGTCTAAATAGCACAGATACGCATTTTAGAATATATACTAGTGGGGCCGCTGACCAGGCGACCAGCATCCTCACACTTAATTAAAGAAGACTTAGACCATTTTAATGGGAAAATATGTTGCTATGACTAACGTTGTGCATATATGAGTGTCTATAAGGCATTGGGATAGTGACGAGAAGTGAAGTCACATTGGCTAGTTGGCTGATTTTGCCATCACCCGTCTCTTTACTGGATTTTTAAAGGGAAACTATCCCTTTTTCACCCACTTTAGAAACATCAGGACTCGATGCAGTCACTTCCTCATCACATACAAAACACTTGCTGGTCACTTTGACGACACAACACTCATGACAAAAACAAACAAATGAGTGCCCAATGTAAGGCAGTCAATAAAAAATACGCCTCTCTATAAAGTAACATTGGCCTTCTGTTTTTGATGTAGCTCCTGCGTCACGGGGATGACGTTTTACTACGAAAAGACCTGTAAATTCAACGAGGCACCCGGTTTTTAAGCATAAACTGAACTGAAATTCTACGTATTTCGTGTCGAATGAGCTACATAAAAACAAGTTCAACCAACTTAGCTATTTTATAGAAAGGTCTATTACGTTCTAAAAGTTTAGTCGTTGACCTTTAAATTTTACCCACAAACCAACAAGACAGAAACTCAACAGGATGGTCACAATCATAACTCTTACTCCTTTTTCATTAGCCACACCCTTATTTATCCTTTTTTAATCGATGATGTTTCGCGACATCATACGAAAGCTGAAAGTTGAATGAACTCCTAACAAAGCACAGTATATTAGATTTTTTAAAGATAGTTTACTGTGCGAATTTTGAAAGACGAATATTTGTAAATGCCAAACTTTATTTGAGATTATTTGCTATGGGCGTTTTAGGTGAAAATGAAATCGAATATCAATAAGAACTCAGAAGAAACCAAAACGTTTTATTGAGGGCCGATCCTAAGGTCAGTCGCCATCTCTGAGTCAATAATTCTACCATCTTTGAAAACCACCATGAATTATATTCTATATTATTTGGTCTTTGTGATGGACTAACCTTCAGCCGGGGTTTGAAAAAATGGAGGTAGGAACGACGGCGACTTTTTCTTCCCAGTTTGGCCCAGACCTAAAATTAAAATTAGTACAAACAACTGTTTCCCAGCCATCCACCGTCAACCTGGTCTTCCAAACGTTCGTGCTCTGAACAATAGCGGATTGAGCTGCAACAGCTTCCCCGACGTTCTCGCCCCCGCTATATATGAGGGCGACGTTGAAGGGCCCCCCAGTCAGTTCGAGTCTGACTCCGAACCCAGCCGAGTCTACTAAACCAGAGGTGGGCAAAAATTGCGAGCGCTCGAGTTTGAAAATAGTCTTGGAATGAGTGAGCACTTCAAATTCGAAGTTTAGCTGATATTTTCAGAAAGAGGGACAAACTGAGCAAGCTCAAAGCGAGCGCGGATTTTTTTTCAGCGGCTGAATGTTCACGACGCGGTGAGCGAGATCCGCTGATCAACGGGCTAGCCTGCTCACTGTTAAGCGATACTCCCTCTACTGTTCTTTTGTCACCTTTTACTTTCCTATTTTTGAAAAAGCGGCAATTTCTACTATTAGAAAAAACGTTTTCACCAAGCCAGGAAGAGTTAACATTTTGGTAAACATTTAAAAATTTTGGTTGAAGTTGTATCTCTAATAACCTCTTACGTCATTTTAATAATAATAATAATAAAAAGGTTTATTTAAAAAAATCAGATTTGGTCGGCGTTTACAATATCTAGGCCAAGTCATGGGTGACTTGTAGGCCTTTAGTATCAACGATTACTTTACAACAACAAAAAAGATAAAATTTGCTAAATTATATTAGTTTTGTTTTTTTAAGTAAACATAAAAGTTTATAAAAATTAGTTGTTAAAATTTATTAGGGATTATTATTATTGGTTTTTACCGCGACATAATAAACTTTTTCGCTTCACATTTGAAGTGCGATATATTTTTTATATTCACTGGGGACATTTCATTAAATAGATTAATACCTTTATAAAAAATCGATTTTCCTTTTCTTTCAGTTCTATAATTTTCGCTTATCAATAAATATTTTTTTCTTATGTTACATGCTTGTTTTTTTTTCGGTACTTGGTTTTCAAAAATATTACATTGGTATATAGTTAGCGATTTGAAAATAAAAATTAGAGAACACAGCTTAGATATTTGAAAAACATTTAGAAGATTTAACGAGGCAAATATATGTTTTGTTGGAGCATAGAAAGGTTTATTGTCAATTAGTCTTAAGATTCTCTTTTGTAGACGAAAAATTCTATTAATATTTGTTAATGAAGAATTTCCCCATGAATGATGTACGAGAATAGATCAGAGCGTAATACATTTGTTTACAGATATTTTTAGTCAAGTTAGTGGAGGGGTTATACAATCACCGTGTCTGTCTGTCCGTCTGTGTGTCTGTCCGTCTGTCCTGCGAACGCGTTCGCAATTTCCGTGCAGGGTTGGCAAAACCACCGTGTGACGGTGAGCGTTAACGGATTGATTTGCGGTTGGGTTGGGTTTGGTTGGTCTTTTTTTCGTCAACACTCACCGTCGCGACAGTTTTAATTCAGTTTGATTGGACATTTCATTATTGTAATGTTTATGTGTAGGTTGTGAATATTGAGTTCGTGTTACGACGGTTGTGGATGTTGAGTCGCTTGTGTTTGTATGGGCGTATTCTCTCCAACTTCTTCTTAATGACTTTGGGACGGACCGAGTGCTGAGTGTTATGCAACCTCTCAACGTCCAATGGCAGGGTTTCCACCAATTGCACACGGTATTCGTCTTAGTACCAATTTGCGATTTTTTTGCCCCGGCCGGGAATCGAACCTGGGTCTGCCTCGTGCAAGAGATGTACTCTAACCACTCAGCCACCAACGCTGGTTAATTAACAGTGTTTTCTGAAAAACAGCTTTGGCGAATGTCCTGTACAATTTATAACGTTAGGTACTATAATTTATTCTACATCATTTTAAATATTTATAAATTACATTAATCTTATATTTAATTAAATATTTATAAATTATATTTAATTAAATATTTATAAAATATATTAATCTTATATTTAATTAAATATTTATAAATTATATTAATCTTATATTTAATTAAATATTTATAAATTATATTAATCTTATATTTAATTAAATATTTATAAATTATATTAATCTTATATTTAATTAAATATTTATAAATTATATTAATCTTATATTTAATTAAATATTTATAAATTATATTAATCTTATATTTAATTAAATATTTATAAATTATATTAATCTTATATTTAATTAAATATTTATAAATTATATTAATCTTATATTTAATTAAATATTTATAAATTATATTAATCTTATATTTAATTAAATATTTATAAATTACATTAATCTTATATTTAATTAAATATTTATAAATTATATTAATCTTATATTTAATTCAATATTTATAAATTATATTAATCTTATATTTAATTCAATATTTATAAATTATATTAATCTTATATTTAATTCAATATTTATAAATTATATTAATCTTATATTTAATTAAATATTTAAAAATTATATTAATCTTACATTTAATTAAATATTTATAAATTATATTAATCTTATATTTAATTAAATATTTATAAATTATATTAATCTTATATTTAATTAAATATTTATAAATTATATTAATCTTATATTTAATTAAATATTTATAAATTATATTAATCTTATATTTAATTAAATATTTATAAATTATATTAATCTTATATTTAATTAAATATTTTAGTATTTTAATGTAAAATTTGATCGTGATCAGGAACTGAACTCGGGTCGCATTGCTACAATGCGGATAGTTCACCGCCGAGCCATTGACTTCCACAGGGACAAATATTAAAGTAAAGGAACCATTATGATAAGGCGGGTTTTTTTTACTAAACGGATGAATACAATATCTGTATATATTGTTTATTGAACTTTGTTTTTTAATTTTTGTGAACTTGTTAAAGTCTAAATATTTTACGTATGGAAATTTAAAGGTCAAATCTTGTTTTAGCGCAGTCAGCAGATAAAATGGTTAAAGGGTAGAACCCGTTAGTTTTTTGTAATTTATTTCGTTTTTTCAGTCTTTTTTTTATCTATTGCGTATGTGTTTAGCGTATTAGTTTTCAAGGGTAATAGTTCATTTATGAAGCAAATATCGAGTTGTTTACATAGGGGTCTGGGTTTTTAACTGGGTAGTCATTACTTCGTAATTTATTTTAAACGTTTTCTCGACTGATTAAGATGTTTAATGCAGTTCATCAATTGGGTGCGTTGTTTTATTTATAAAGAGCCCTAACTATTCCGGCTACGGGCATTTATTGATATACGAGCTGTCGTTTAGTCACGGGGCTTTCTGAGCTTTGTGAATGGTAAGTTTTTCGCTTCTTGTTAATTCATTTTTTATTGGTGTGGATATTTGGACATCTACGATTAATAATGCAGTCATTGATTTCCTGGGTATGCGAGTCATTATATGATATTGGAAATTGGACGGTGTTGGTCTTTTTCACGCGGTATGTGTCACAACGTCAACAGGAGGTTTACGAGAAAAATACAAATACCATTTGTATATATTTCTTTCATTTAAATTTGCTTCGTATTATATTTAACTGATAATCTTGTTCTGTAAATAGGTTTAAATTCAATTGTGCATTGTTTTAGTACGTCTAACTCGCTGTTGTAACTACTTAATTTTTATTATTCTGAATAAATTAAACTCTGTTGTTTCGTCTCAATTATTTTACAATTAAAATTTTATACTGGGCAGGATTGAACCGGGGTTACGTTTTTAGTAAATAACTCTTAATTGCGGAAATATCTTTAATGGACGTCTCCAGAACTTAATACCACTAGGGACAATTCTTCCGAGGAGAGGTATAATTTGGCTTGCCAACTTGTTCTTAATTATATAGATGTTGTACGAAACTGTTTTTGCAAGTTTATTTATATAAGAGGTCCAGCTCAATCTTTTATCTATAACTAAGCCCAAAATATTTAACTTCGTTAACTTCCTTAATTTCTCTATTGTTTATATAAATTTTACTATTTGGGACGTATATTTTGTTGACGTTATTGAAAACCATGAAGACTGTTTTATCAAAATTAAGTTCAAGGTCATTAGCTTGTAGCCAGATATATATGTATTTTCGGTGTCTATTAATTTTAAGAAATATCGAATCTATATTCGGTCCCCATTCTAACACTAGCGTGTCATCCGCATATAGGGTTAAGGTATCTTCCGCGTCACCTGTTGCAAGGTCGTTAATGTATATGTTGAATAGAATGGGGGATAAAATAGATCCCTGAGAAACTCCTCTTTTAATTAGTTTATTTTTATCAGATAATTGATCATTAACCTTAGTTTGGGAGTATCTATTGTTTAAGTATGATTTCATCCAATCGTGGCTTTTACCTCTTACTCCAATCAAAAAACGTTTATGCAGCAGTCTTTCATGGTTTACGTAATCGAACGCCTTTTTTAGATCTAGGAACACGCCTACCGCGTAAAGACCTTTATCTAAACCATCTATTATTTTTTGTTAACATGATTTAAAGCTACCTCAGCATTGCTATTTTTTCGAAATCCGAATTGTTTCGGTGAAATTATTTTGTATTTAGCGCAAAAGGAATTTAAACGGTTATAAAAACATTGATCAAATAATTTAGCGAATATTGACAATAGGGAGATTGGTCTATAATTCTCTGATAGTTCTATGTCCCCTTGTTTATATATAGGAATAATTGTACTTAATTTAAGAACATCTGGATAAACTCCTTCATTAAAAGATAGCCCCATCAGAAACAATAATGGTTTAATTAACGGCTCGTGTACAAGCTTAATAATTTTTGGGGATAAACCATCTGGACCAGGAGCGGCACTAGCTCTAATATTTTTAAACCAGGTTGCTAATTCGATTTCGGTTAGGTCTAATAGAAAAATAGAATTTGGATTTTGTTTGACATTTTGAAAGGTGTTTTGATTTGTAATTGAGCCAGTTTTTGGAACTCTCACGGTGAAAAAATTATTGAATGTGTTTGGACTGATAGTGCATTCGTTATTGCGATATTTATGGTCGTTCTTTCCTAAGTAATTGTTTACACATTTCCAGATATTTTTTTCGAAGATAATGACGGATCTGGGAGATCTCTTTTCTTTATTTATGGAGTATCATAAATTTAAAGTTAATGGTAATTAATAGAACATTTTTCAGCAGCGAAGGAGGTTTTTAAACACGATTTTTAAATTTTTTATCCTTTTAGCTTCAGAAAACCGAGAAAAAGAGCTTCTCAAAAGGATTGAAGAACTGGAAGATGAAGATCAAAAGTTGAAAAGGGCTAAATGTAATATCCGCTTGTAATATCATTAACTTATAGTATTTTGGTCTACTCGCAATCTGGCATTGCAATTCGACGACGACCGGAAAAATTAGCGGGTCGCGACACTATCCAATTAAATATCTGGGAGTAGGATCCTCAGTTGGTGTATGGGGATTGGTCCTCTACCAAATGCGATCCCCAATAATATATCGGATTTTTATTAGTACGTTGCTTTTTAGTAGTGATATAACTCAACCATATATTAACGAATTCGTTTAGCTACAAACCGAAAAATGAAGAAGGGCCGCTGCCTTTTAAGTGTAAGGAGCGTGCGCTTAGGACCAAAAAGGAAAAAGCTGCTCTACCTAGTCAACATTGCGAAAATTGTGAAAAGGTATAAGATTGAATTGACGCATTCACATATTGCCTACAGGGAAATATTCAAAAAGGGGCGAACTCCACCCGAGGTACCTTCCTATTTGAAAATGTTTGAGGTAGATGGCGACACTATAAAGTTTATAATTATTTTTAATTTATAATTTTCTTCCAAAGTAGTACCAGGGTCTGTCCGCGTAGCGGAGGACAAAATGGATCTCATATCTAAGCACCGGGCGCACCATTCTTTGAAAGCTCCGAAAACCCCGGAAAAATATTGGGATATCGGTGGCTGGGATACCAGTCCGCCGGCGCTCAACGTCGGTCCCTTAATTCCTCGAAGGAAACGCCCTCTTCGCGTGAGACCACTAAATCTTGACGAGGAGAAAAGTAAGATGATGGGAAAAGTTATAAATTGAATAGCTGCATATCTAGTGTTTTAATCAATGACACAAACTCTTTAAAGACCCCAGCCCAAGCAATGCAGAGCGAGCGTGAAGCAAGTTAGATGTAGTAGAGTTAAAGCCATCCACGTATTGAGTAAAGGCACTTCAAAATTTTATTGTAAAATTCGTAATCTACGGTAAAATGACGGTCTTTAAATAGTTAACTAATGTTTTTTCACAGGTAGGCTAAGAGTTTTATGTCCCGCCATTAAGGGGAAGCATTGTGAAATTTAAAAAAACGCGACGTATCTAGAGTTCTATATAGCTAAAATTGTTAAGCACTCTTCGGTTTGGTATTCACGAGGTCTTGTTCTAAAAATCCTGCGAACCGAATTTTGATATTGCTAATGGTTATTAAGATAATTTTACTTAAATATGGCTGAAATTCCAATTCAAGCTCACACATAACACTGTTTATCTCGCAAATGGCTAAAATGTACTTGACACGGTTTTTTATATCTTAGTCAGCACAGTTAAAACTATAAATTGTGCGAAAGAAATTGTATTTCATCGTTTATTTAGTTTTTAATTGACCTTTAAAAAGTACCTAAAATGAGAAGTATTTTGGTAAACTATTTAAATACTTTGCAAGTCGATACCACTCTCAAATTTATGGTACATTTTGAGAAACATGTTTTCTCTCAAATGTAAAAATTATTAATCAGTTATCATAAATTCAAATAATGAGCATTAAACTTCAATGATAATGGTGATACATATCAACTTTGCGCCTGTTATTCTAGAAAACCGTTCACCCCATAGTGCCGCTTAAGCGCTTCTAAGAACCTTGCGTTCACCCTAGGGCTTTGTGAAAGGTTTAAGGGCCTGGTGCAGAGACGTTTTGCGATTCCTGTTAATTTTAACAGGATCGCTATTTTGCGATTCGGATTTAGCGAGCTGTTTATTTTGCGATCCTCGCAATCGAAATCGCGGTGCAGAGACGTTTTAGCGATTCCTGTTTATCGGCGACGCTGTTATTTTGTCGAAATTTTATCCGTAGGTCATGGACCAATGAGATAGCTCGATTTTTGACGCGAAAAGCTATCATGTTTCTTACCTATTTGGCGCAATTTGTGAAAGAACGCGTTTTTTGGCCTCGCTTTTAAGCCTATTACTACTTTGTGGGCACAACATGTGATAATAAATAAATAAATAAAGTACATAGTATTTATTAGCTTTATTTATTGTTATAACACCGCAATGGGTAAACCTAAAAGTGGTGAAGAGCGCCAAGCAAAATATTCTCAAAGAGAGATAGAGGCCCTGGTCAGTGGTTTGGAGGCCAGAGAGGAATTGATCACTAGAGAAATGGGCATTGGTAAAATGTATCAGACCAGCGCGGATGTTGACGCTGCCTGGGCTGAAGTAGCTGAAATGGTGACATCCGTTGGTAAGGGAACGAAAAGAACTGGTCAGCAGGTGAGGAAAAAGTGGATTGATATGAAGAGCCGTGTCAAAAAGAACACACAAGCCCTGGAAAGAGAAAAGAAAAAACTGGAGGGGGAAAATCCGAAATTCCAGAATTGACAGATTTGGAATTAAGGGTTACCCGTTTAATTGGAGAGACTGCGTTATATGGAATTTCTGGTGGATCAGGAGGGGTTGACTCATTCCAGATAGCGCTGCAGGTTAGTGTTTGAAGACGAGAAGTCAACCAAAATATTGTTTTAAAGCTATATTTTAGTGTAAAAATAGGCCAATTACTATATCAACATTTCCCATAGGCAAAACATTATTCTTCGAGAATTAAAAGTCCACAACCAGGTCCGAGTGGTGTAAGGTTAGTGGGTACCCCAAATGCTGGCCAGTTTAGTGTGAGTCCCCGAGTGTTTTCACCCAGTGAAGCCGTTATTGACTTAACTCTGAAGAGAAAGGGTAAATAAGTCAGAGCTAATGTCATACCTAGTTACCTGCAGTTATAATTCAAATCATTATTTATATTCACATTTTGACAACCAACCTCTAAAGAAAAAAGCCTGCTTTCAGGAATCAGCTTCACAATATTTTTCAGAAAGTAATTAATCTAATAGTTTCTAAAGAAATAATAAAGTGTTGTAACATTTACAAGCTTATAATGTATTACTACTATTAGGTGAGAATCCTTTACCTCAGAAGCTTAGCCCGCAGGTATGGCTTGAGGAGGTTTGTTCTCCAACATTTTCAGGCAGTGGCGATCATAGGCCTACAAAAAAATATATAAGAAAGCATAAACGTAACATAAAAAATCAGAAATTTCCTGATGAGGTACCTCCGATGGTGGCTGAGCAAAGCGACAACTTTGACCAGGCAGCCCAATCAGTTGTAGAAAACCAATTAAAATTAAACAACATATTGCAATCAATGTTAGAGCAAATGCAAGCGGATCATTTGCAAAGGGCAAGTCTGGCTCAGGTATTCTCAGATCAATTCTCAAATATGAATGGCATTTTGTTATCTATGCACAATTTGATGACCAAACACCCAGATGAAAGGCTAACCATCCCCAAAACACCAGGCAATTTTCCTTAAAATGGGAAATAATTTAATACCTTTAAGCGGTATAAAAAATTTTCCTTTATCATTTTCAGATGATTATCATATTCAAATTCATCAGTTTCATTATAGTTCAGATATCGTACTTAAGCTTTATCACACTGTACTTACTACAAACTTATTGTTTCATTAAATGTTTCAGTTACTTCTCATCAACCCTAGGTTTTGCTATTTTGTATGCGTATACATTGTTGATAATAAGCCTCCATCTATGAATGGCTTTTTAAACAGTGGAATTGGCGGTCTTTTTGATTCAGTAAAAATTTTACCTATTATTTAATTTAAAAAAATGAACCACATCCTTTGGTTTTTTATGAAATATGTTTATGTCAAAACTTTGCGAAGAGCAATTGACATAAATTGAGGAATAGAACATTGATAAACCAATATTTAAATTGAGAAAGAGTTATGACAAGCGAACAAAAACTTTGGAATTATTTAAAAGTAGATTTTCTAGCTTATTATCTGATATTGAACGTAAAACACTGGTCCCATGATTACACCACCAGCAATTTTATTTAAATATTCCCATTCTAAAAAAGCATAAATTTTAAGGAAGAGTAATTTATGGGGGGGTATAAATTAAATTTAAAGAAAGGATAAATTTTAAAATCATGTTAAATCAATTGGTTGAAAACTTATAAAAGTCTAATTTATTGCCTATTTAAGTTTTCAACCAATTGATTTAATACCTGATTTGCCCGAGCTTGCAACTGAGGGTTTGGGGGTTCAAAAGGGGGTTCAGCTACGCTAGTGTCATCTTTTTCTACCTCAGGCTCGGGCATTTCTACACCCTCTTCGAGATAGAAATTATACAAGATGGCACCAGCGTGAACAAATGAGCAAACCTGTTTAGGGGAATATAACAAATTGCCTCCATAATCACTCAATGCTCGCAACAGAGACTTGAGTAGTCCGTTACATCTTTCGATGCAACTTCTACTCTTTCTGAGGCAGCGATTGAACCTCTCTTGAACTGGACTATCTGGATGAGGGATTGGTCGCATCAGCCAAGGCTCAAGGGGATATCAAATATCCCCTATAAGCCATGACCCATCCATATTTGCAGAGGAGAGGTGGGACCTGAGACCACAGTTGGCCCAAATGCTTGCATCATGTGTGCTCCCCGGCCAGTCTGCAACCACGTCCAAAATGCGGGTGTTAGAATCGCATACCTGAACAATAAGGCATTTGTAAAATGTGACAATTAAATATTAGAGTATTTAAAAACCTACCAGTTGGACGTTAATCGAATATCTGTTTTTTCGATTTAAATAGACATCGGCTCGGGGACCAGACGGCTTCTGGATGGGTATGTGGGTACAGTCCAGAGCACCGATAACGCCAGGAAGATTTGATTTCTTATAGAAACCAAGAGATGTTTCTTGTAGCTCTTCCTGGCTAGATGGAAAGCGTACGTATCGGTGCATCCGCTGGTTGATGGCATATATAACACGGCTAATGATCCTGGACACTGTGGACCTATCCACCCTGTGGCGATAATCATTAGCCGTTACCCACTGTATACTTCCAGTAGCCAAAAAATGCAAGCAAATTAGTATCTACACAAAAAAAACAATATATATATGTATAATATACCAAAAGCAGTAAAGTATATTTATTCTTACCTGAGATGCTGCAGATACAGGCCGGCCTCGTAGTGTTTCATGTTCAAGATCGGGCCTTAGCTCTTCCAAGAGTTTGATAAAAACATTTTTCGGAAGGCGATAATGAGCTAGAAACTCACGTTCCGATAATTCCAAAGGATCTGGTCGATCGTGATATACTCTTTCTCTATTTAAATTTGGTTCATCAACGTCTATTCCTCGATTTATTTCTTGAGCTCTTCGCAAAGCAGCCAACGCCACAAATTCCGCCATTTTTTGCGTCGTTTTCGGCGGCTAGCGATTGCCGTAAGCCACTCGCAAAATAAACAGGATGTATTCCTGTTTATTTTGCGATCGCGATGTCTCTGCACACCGATTTGGCGCGAAGCTCGTGATTTTCAGAAACCACGCCCCCTTTCTGTTAATTTGGCGAGGAATCGCAATTTTGCGATTCTTAAAAGCGTCTCTGCACCGGGCCCTTAGACTGCTCTGGAAGTTTCAATTTTAAATTTGTGCGAAGCGAATTTTAATCGACGGATTATTAAATTTTTTATGTGGTTTCAATATTAAGTAATATTAAACATATCGCTACATAACTTTTAATACACTTCAGTACAACCAAAATATTTTATATTCATACGCTCCGTAAATTTAACCCTATTTAATAGAATGCAATCCAAAAAAAACTATTATATTTTGGTAATTAAACACATTTTCAAAAAATATTCGAATTTCGTAAGTTTTTCTATACTTCGATCTGCACGTGGGTGCTACCTCGGGTTAGTTTTACAAACTAAAGAGAAACAAAGAAAAAAATGTGTAGATGGCAGCTTGAAGGTTTTCTAAGGGGAATTTTTATTCTTTCCTCCAATGAAATCCTAACCCATTCTTCGCCGAACCGCGATCTACTGTCATAAACTAATCTAATAGGGATTCGAGTGTTTTTTGCTGATCTGTTTGGTCATTATACTATGAATAATAGAAAAAGACTGTATTTCGATAATATATATATATATATATATATATATATATATATATATATATATATATATATATATATATATATATATATATATATTAGGGTGATTCATAGTAGACCAAACAAAAATATTTTTATTTTTATTTTACTCTCAACCCCTAAAACAGATCTATTCCACTAGGAAACTGATCAGGATTTTTTTTAATTTTTTTAATTGACATTTAATGGTCGCTACCGGCTTTTGCAATTTGCGAAATGAAACAAAAACAATAAATTTTTCAATAAGAATTTATTACAATCAGGATACAGTTTTGTGTATTTAAAATGCTAAAGAACAAAGATCAAACCTTTTTATTTTCTAAGTAGAAAGAAAAAAACGTTTGTTATATAAAATTTGTCTTATTGACGTTGGGGTTTTTCTGTCTATAATTCTTAACTAACAACATTAAGTACTGCTTCTGCTCCTCATCGTTCGTGTGTAATTTATTGTACTCTTCCATCAAAGCAACACCCCGTTCAGCTATATCGTTAACGACTCTCATGTTTTGTACAATTTCTTTAGCCGACCTGTAGCTTTCTTCTTCTTCCCATAGCTCGGGATCTTTTTGGATGAACTCACTTGAAATGCCAGTCATTTCGAAAAAACTCATTGTATTTGTTGTAACGAAATCTTCTATATTTCGGTTTACGATTGCATCATATTCCAAAGATGCCTTTTTAGGACGGTTTTCCGACCCTTCCTTTTTCAGCGCTAAAATCATTTTACGTTTTGTTTCAGTAGAAACTCGTTTATCAAACAAAGCTAAAGCAACCAGCTCTTCAGAAAGATACCAAAGATGACCCAACATCTTTTTTACGGCGACTTTGGCGAAAACTCTATTATGTTTCTCGAACTGAACCAAATCTTTCAAAATTTGCAGGTCATTTGCAGGTGCCATATAAGCCACTGGCGCTGTAAACCAGTATTTTGCGTAAACAAGTACAACAAACATGCAGATATTCGTAATGGCCTTAGCTTCTTTAATTGTGATCTTAAACTGGTGCTTAAACAGAAACATTTTCAATGCATATACAGCTTTTGCCATCCAACGTGCACGGTGCATTCCAGCAGGGGCTTTGAATGAGATACCACCTTCAGGAATCCCTCCTAAAAAGATAATGATCAAATGGAGGAGCTCTTTGTAATCGTCACGAGGCTGAAATTGTTGTAGTTGATTCTGAGCAAAAGTAATTATATCTGTCGCGACCTTTGAACGCAACGCCAAGTAGATGGTTCGGATATCGCAGTCTTGAAGTCTTCCTGTTTAATTTTTGTCCAACAGCTCTTAAATCTTTTGAAAATCATGATTTCAGGACCGCTGGAAGGTCCAATAGCTGATACTACGACAGCTTCAAGTACGATTTCTAAGATGTGATGCCGACATGCAAACCAAAGCAATTTCTTTTGCATTTTCTGTTCCAAAAGAATACAGGCTCCTTTTATTCGCCCTGTATTAGATGCTGTTGTGTCGAAGCACATACATCTTATTTTATCATATAAGCTCCAGGATAAAATTGTATCGAAAATAGCAGACGCCATGGTTTCCCCTTTGCCATCTGGAAGCTTCGCAACGGCCAAGAGCTGGTCGACTCCTTTTCCAGATACCAAGATTGGTAGACGATCTACTATTTCATGTCCCGTTATGTCCTCGAGCATCTTTCCATCCCAGTGCACAGTAAGTGTAGTTTGTGGTTGAAAATCAGCTTTTATAGACTGAGCAAGCTGTTTTCTAATATCCATTCTTTGGCGACGTATAGAAGAATAGCTAACGTTATATTCTGACACATTACAGCCCAGACTTTTGAGTGTAGAGGCCAAAACAACAGTTGCTTTTCGGTCACTGAATTTAGCGACATCAAGACTAGTAGCTAAATTAGAATCTAAGATTGTTTTTCGGCCTCGTTTCCGAGGTGGCGAAAAATCTTTGTTAGAAGGTCCTGGCTGGGGAGAATTAGGACGACTTTGACTCATGTCACTATCACTTCTATCCTCTGCAGAGGAAGAAGCTGAAGATGACAATAAATCGCACTTCTCAGTTAGTCTATTTATTGCTTCTTTTTCCTTTTCTTTCATTTTTTCCAACTTAGCTTCTTTTTCTAATTGTTTATTAAGTTTTCTCGCATACTGTGTATCGATGTTACCAATTCGTCCTGGGCGGCTCATTTTTCTTTGGCTCAAAAGAAATTGCTTATCTTCATCAATGGTCATCATATTTAGGGAATTAGAGTGAGCTATATCAAATAAAACATTTAAATTTGATTGCCACTTGTTTTCTTTTTCTTTGATTGCTGCTGAACGTTTTGCTTTATTTTCTTTATTTTTCTTTAAATTCTGCCATTCCTTGAATATTTTTGGTATTTTTGTGATAACATGTTGCTTTTCTTTGATAGGAATACTTGCTTTTTGCCATAAAGCCATCACATCACCAGCAGTTAATGACGCCGATTCTCTATTTACTTTCTTCATTACAGTTTTATAATGAAAAAATAAACTCATCACTTCTTTCACTGAGGGTAATTTTGTTTGCACTAATTCTGAGAAAGTGTGTCCAATTAACCATATTTTAGTTCTTTTTCTTGTTTTTATAATATTTGACGTCATTATAGGAATAAAATTACAACAATAAACCAAAAAACTTTAAGAAAATCACACTCACAGGTGAATACAAGCGCTTTGGGTTGCATGGATTGTGTCGCTAGATAAGTGATAGAATAGCCTCTAATAGAGTAATGGAAAGCTTGCGTTAACTAGCATTGTGGCGATAGCAGGAGTAGTGAGGTGCCGGCGGGGCATGTAAACACTGCATTGTATATTGTTAATAGCTAAATACCGTCATTGAAGATATTAAAAGTAAACCATATCCAGCATCGCAATAAGTGCGTTATTGCAGATAACTTTTAAACTTTGTGAGTCGGTAGCGACCTGTAAATATTAATCAGAAATTCCGAAACTAATAACTAATTTATATTTTAGTAGTTAGAATGATATTATGGGTTGAGAGTTAAAAAAAATAAAAACTTTAAATTTATGAATCACCCTAATATATATATATACTAAAACGCCCATAGCTAATAATCTCAAATAAAACTTTGGCATTTACAAATATTCGTCTTACAAATTTCGCACAGTAAACTATCTTTAAAAAATCTAATATACTGTGCTTTGTTAGGAGTTCATTCAACTTTCAACTTTCGTATGACGTCGCGAAACATCATCGATTAAAAAACGATAAACAAGGGTGTGGCTAATGAAAAAGGAGTAAGAGTTATAATTGTGACCATCCTGTTGAGTTTCTGTCTTGTTTGTTTATGGGTAAAATTTAAAGATCAACGACTAAACTTTTAGAACGTAATAGACCTTTCTATAAAATAGCTAAGTTGGTTGAACTTGTTTTTATGTAGCTCATTCGACACGAAATATGTAGAATTTCAGTTCAGTTTACGCTTAAAAACATGGTGCCTCGTTGAATTTCCGGGTCTTTTCGTAGTAAAACGTCATCAATACGTCCCCGTGACGCAGGAGCTACATCAAAACCAGAAGGCCAATGTTCCTTTATAGAGTATTGACTGCCTTACATTTTCGCCTTTGCACGACAAAGGGGTTTATTCCTAGAGCGTAGCAACGATTTGATTTGGGTCGGCGGCGGAGTTTCGCAAAAATCATCAGGCGGCCAATTTTTCACAAATAATCGTCGACGTTGAATTTTTTTCGTCGGTAGCGTGAAGGGGCAAGAGTTTCTCCTCCTTTTTCGAAAATTTGGGAAAAAAGTTACAAAATGTTTTGAAGAAAATTACGTAGAAAATCGCAAAAAATTCGGCTTCAAAGTAAATGACTTGGCGGCGACGGTTTCGCACCACATAATTCATCGTCGACGGCGGCGTTGGATCAACGCCGCTAGGCTCTATCTATTCCGATATCTCGATGACCTCCTGTCTTTGTTTACAGCTCTAAAAGTAATTAACGTTAGCCCACTATATTAAACTAAAATAAGGTAAAGCTTATAAATTTAACCCCGCGGTTTCTATGGCTAACGTTATTTGTATTTGATGTTGAAACAAAGCGGAAACTACAATAAGGGTATGAAGGGATTTGGGCTAAGCTTTTCCCCTTATGGGCCTTCGGGTAAATTAAACTTTTGACTACATTTCCGACCAAAAACCAATAAATGATATTATGATAAGGAATTAAATAAAATAGATAAGAATATCTTCAAAAGAATCGCTTTCTTTTGTAATTAGAAACTCTAGTTTTTATGTGTATAAAAACACTTGTTTAAATGGTTGGTGATAGTCCCGTAAGGGTAATTTTTAAAAAAAGTATCTTTTGTTCTTGGTCTAACGTTAAGTGGTTTTCTAATTGTAAAAAAATAGTTGAAAATTATTTTTTTTGTATGCTTTACACTTTTTGTCACATGTATACCAATCTTATCTTTTTATTGCTACACTTTGATCTTAGTATCAGAAAGACAAATATCTTACGTCACAGGTCAAAAGTCAAAATTTAGCCTTCGTTAGGACTTATTACTGCATATTCGGAAACAGTCTGACATAATCTTTGAGAAACAGTGTTACCAACAGAACGCCAATTTTCTTTATCTTACGGTCATATTAAGAACAATCGAGACAAAAAATGTGATTTGATTTATTGAAGTGAATAAAAAACTTTAGAAGTGTCTGTCATCGATCGTCTTTCTTTTATTCACGAGGAGAGGATGAATAACAACTTTCCAGGCACGCTGTTGGGGTCATGAATGTTTTTTTCGGTCTCTGCTTACGTAGCTATATTTCACAGCTTGAGTAAATATCATACGCTTTAGGTTTCATTTGTGCCTCAAGGTTTTTGGTTTCACAAACCAGTATTCATTGTAAGAACTTACGATAAAGTCTAGTTGAAGGAGTCGAATGTTGTTATCACCGAGGGGCTGATCACTCCTCGTAATCGGTGTACAGAGCCATACCTTTGACTGAACTAATGTGATTACGCGTAGTTTTTGAAGTCCCTGCCTTTGGCGGTGCAAATCTAAGCGTAATCCGCTGTACAGATTTTCTAAGAGTGATTAGCCCCTCGGTTATCACCTATCTTTCATTTTGGCGATAATAGAGTAGTGGCAGTTCTACGTCCCACGACGTCACCCATGCTTTTTCCTATTCATAAAAAATTCGCGCCCACAATGGCCGCCATGGCCAAATCTACGGAGTGCTACTACTCTATAGACCGAATGAATAAATGAATATTTGGTGACCCTTTGAAATACAAACACCTTTTATATCAGTGCCTCACTGATATAAAAGGTATTTGTATTTAAGGCACCATTGTAAATTAGTATACATCAAAAATCCTCCACCTCAGCCTTAAAAACCTGCCTCTTATAGCGTTACTCCTGTGAAAGCTTAGGTCCAGGATTTTGTATGTATAGTATTTTACAATGGTGACTTAAAATGCCTCACTGATATCAAAGGTATTTGATTTTCAAAGAGTCACCAAATATTCATTTATTAATTCGGTCTATTATCGCTAAATTTAACGATAGGTGATAACCACATTCGACTCCCTTATTATACCTGACCAACAGTTTTAAAGACCACGAAAAATATATTTGTTTCGTTATTCTTCTTATGTTGAACTTTTCCCGAATTGAATTTTATTTTAAATTTTTTTACATAAGACATCGCTAAAATAACGTTAGAAGTAATTTATTTTGTAATAACTAGGTAGGTATTTATACCTTTCAGCCCAAACGTGTATTTTTACAAATCTTAAAAATAAAAGCATAAAAATCGTACCTGTAATATCTTCGCCCTAAGTGTTTGTTTCCCTGATTTGCAATTTGTGAAAAACTCTGTAGTCCCAATATTTTCAAGACTAAACTCATTTTATTCAGCCGTTATTAGCTCTGTGAAGGCAATAAAGCTCGCTCATAAAAAGTAATGCATTCCCTTTACACTTTAAAATTGGCTCGCGAAAAGTAGTGTGAACTTTCGAAAATAAAATTTGTATTACCCAGTACTAGGCCTTAACGCGATCCCGTAAATATCTGATACCGACGAAAGAATAATTGTATTAGTATTTAATAGTATAGGCTATTTTATAGTACAGAAATGTAAAGTACATTTGGTAGTTAAACAAATATAGTAGAAGGAAAGTCTGTCGACACATCAGTCCCAGGATCGAGGATCGAGGATCCGGGACGTGAGAGGGGTTAATGAAAATAAAAAAGCTCTCGACTCGTTCGTTTCAAATGGGTATACGAATACGTTAAATTACATTCCTATATACAAATATATATACACTGTAAAAAATAAAGGTATTGTTAAGCTACCTAAAAAGACCCCATGGTATTTAATAGTACCTTGAAAGGTACTCCTTCGTTTTATTATCCGCGCAGGTATTAAGGGATACCGGTAACGTATTTACAACTATATCGTGGTATTTAATAGTACCTTGAAAGGTACTCCTGTGTTTTATTATCCGCGCAGGTATTAAGTGATACCGGAAAGGTATTTACAACTATATCGTGGTATTGAATAGTACCTTGAAAGGTACTCTTGCGTTGTTTAATCGGCACAGGTATTAAGAGATACGGGAAAGGTATTTCTTACCATTAAAGGTATTTACGGAAAACGTTTTGGGTTTGAACTCTTGATGTTGTACATTTATGGCATTTAACGAATCCTTTTTGAGTTTTATCGCCTGAGGTGGTACGAAACCCTCAATTTTATAAATATATAAATTGTTTTGGTAACCAAAAGTTTCTTTCACAATAATTAATCGTAACTCAGTGTTGCACATAATTTTTCTTATCTATCAATTTTGTATATTTACTAAGATATGGCGACAGTGATACTACCTTATCATTTTTTTGACATCTGTATTTCAGATGGCAGCACCATTTCGCTTTGTTTTCTAGGTGAAAATATTTCGCCTTTTTTAAATTAAATGCAACAATAGGCGAAACTATAAAGTCTAGGGGGGCTGAAAAGATGGTAGCCACTTGACTTTTTGTGGAGAACTGAAGCGCCATCTATCCTAAGAAATACGAACCACTATTCATTTTATTTTGCTAATGGCGGTTTAAATTTTGAGTAATAAAATCTAAATTATCTAATTTAAAGTATTATTATTATTATTTAAACCATCTTAATAGAAAGGTTAAAATTAATTTGCTGTCTGCAGTATCTGAAAGGAATATTTTTTTATTTTCCGTCGCACGGCCAACTATGAACAGGAGTTACCGAATGCACGTGATTTCGTTTTCCCATTTTAACACGTTGGTTATGACCAAATTTACTTTATAGTTTCGCCTATTCGGGGGTCTGAAGTAAACATATAATTTTAAATTATTTACTTCATATCATACTGTTTGAAATATATCATTAGTTATATTTCAAAGCTAATTAATATAATTCATGTTGAAAATATATTCGTATCCAAAATTCTTTGTTACCACAATGAATTCTTGGTATAATCTAACACCCATTAAGGTACTTTTAAGTACCTTCATAAAATTATAAATACAAATGGGAACCATTCTTGGTATAAAATAACACCCGTTTAGGTACTATTAAGAACCTTCATAAAATTATAAGTTCAAATGGGAACCATTCTTGGTATAATATAACACCCGTTTAGGTACTATTAAGAACCTTCACAAAATTATAAGTACAAATGGGAACCATTCTTGGTATAATCAAACACCCATTTAGGTTCTATTTAGTACCTACACAAAATTATAAGTAGCAATGGGAACCATTCTTGGTGTAATCAAATACCCATTTAAGTATGGTACAGTACCTTTAGCATTAAGGAGGTTTTAATAAATACCTTCATCAAGACGTACCTTATAGCACCTCCTTAAAGAGGCATTATTTGATACCTTTAAAGGTTCGTCTGGGGGGTACCAAAATGCACCTTATTTTTTAACAGTGTACTTGACTTTCAATACGTTTAAATAGCTTTCCAAAATGCAAATATAGGTAGTAAAATACTACAAAAACCTTTTACTCTACGTTCAATACGTTAAAATATATTTCAATTCGCAAATATAGGTGGAAAAATACTACAAAAACACCGTAACTTGGTGTTCAATACGTTAAAATACTTTTCCGATACGTAAATATAGGTAGAAAGATACTATTTAAACATCTTAACTCGACTTTAAATCGAATAAAATATATTTCAGATATGCAAATACATAGAAAAATACTACAAAAACATCTAAGCTCTACTTTTAATACATTAAAATACAATTCTGATATTCAAATATTTAAAAATACTTAATGTACTACGTTACGATTAAAAGAACCTTTTGTAAACACGACTTCATCCAATTGTTAAACATAGATTCCAGATTAGATGGTGTATGTTTAATGGGTAAGATGAATTCTGCTTTTATTACGTTAAAATACATTTCCAATAAGCAAATATAGGTAGAAAATTACTACTTAAATCCCTTTTTAAATTTGATAAAATACATTTCTGATATGTAAATAGGTAGAATAACACTATAAAAATTCCTTTTTCTACTTTTAATACGGCAAAACACAACTGTGATACGCAAATATATACAGAAAATACAAAAAAACTCTTTAATATATTCATAAATTTTGTTTTGAAGTATAAATAAGAGTAGTAACCATTTACTTATTAACAAAGTTAAAGTTTTATCAATAAGTAAGTGTTGATCTATATAAAGTATATTGTAATATTTAGGTAATATAGTAATTCCACCTACATGACCTCGGTATAAAGACGTTTAATGATATTAAAATGAAATTTAAAATTATTCCTACCTATTCTATTTAGCTTTGTGACGTATTTTATTTTAGTTTTCTTTAAAATTAGTCCTACCTATTCTATTTAGCTTTGTAACGTAGTTCGCTTCTTAAATAGCGTAACGTATTAAAGTTGAATAAAGAGTTTTTATAGTATCTTTCTGACTATATTTGCGTATAAGCAGTATTTTCCAACCTTTATTTACATATTTAAATTTAATTTATCGTATGAAAGTTGAATAAAGAGTTTTTATAGTATCTATCTGACTATATTTTTGTATAAGCAGTATTTTCCAACCTTTATTTACATATTGGAAATTTAATTTATCGTATTAAAGTTGAATAAAGAGTTTTTATAGTATCTCTCTGACTATATTTGCGTATAAGCAGTATTTTCCAACCTTTATTTACATAGCCACGTCACATTATACTCTTCCACTATTTTACTCGCTTAAAGGGTATCTTAGATTATTGTTTTTAATTTTATTCAAGTTCAAAACGTATAAAGAGTCCTTCAAGGTACTATAAAAGGATTTTATTTACGAACTAAATTCATATTTTCTTCAAACTTAGAAGTTAATTTGTATGAAATACTTACTAATACCTGAAAAATGGACTTTAGAAATACCCTTCAATTCGTTAAACTTTCGGAAAACGCTTTTAAACCAACACGGGTGTCGGCGGAGTCCGCGGGTCTAGATTTACGTAGCGCGTATTCTTACGAATTACCCGCCGGAGAGAGAATTTTAGTTGAAACGGATATAAGCATTAGGGTACCTGCGGGTTTATATGGACGTATAGGTAATAATTTATTAATGGTTACTAAAATTATTCCCCTTTAATTCATTCTATAGTACATGTATCTTTAGCTCCGCGTTCAGGTCTAGCAATATAGTACGGGTAAAAGAGGCCCAAAAAGAGGTCTCCAGCGGCAAAATTCGTCCCAACTTGCAATGTGGCCTAAAAATTCTATTTTGATGTCTACTTTGAGTATCCGATGAGTCCGCAGCGATGCGGGGTGGACAACACAGATTTTGGGGGGGGGGGGGGGGCAAGGGGGGCCGGAGGGGGCAGTTGCCCCTAAATTTGCTTTCACCGAATTGAGCCGTGTTTGGTGTTGTTCCCGGTGGTACATTTCACCCTGAGTCGAATGCGACCAACCACATGCCCGTAAGATGAACCGTTTCCGAGTTATAGTCGAATTTGTACCGAATCGCGTGGTTTTTTCTCTAATATGAAAAAAAAATCGCCAAATGTTAAATTTAGCAATCCGGTCAAGTTGGCTATCGTTTTTGTAGTATGGTTTAACGTTGAGTTGAATGAGACACGCCGCGGATCGCTGGGACTAAGAGTTTCGGAGGTATGACCAAAGGTACACTAAACAAAGGTTTTTTTTTTCGGAATTTCACTAAATGTTGAAAAGGTATATCAACCATTTGGCCAGGACCAACCATACTTTCGGATCGTACCTATTATTTTGGGCCGAATCGAATGAGACCAACCGCAAATCCGTAGGATGATTAGTTTCCGAGCTATAACGAAATATGTGCGAACCATAAATGGTGTTTTTTTCAAAAAGTTCGAAAATATTCATTTAAACCACCACCCCTGTCTACAAAGTTCTCCCCGGACGACCACAATGTATTCATCTTACATACTACTAAGTGCTGAATCGAATGAGACCAACCGCAGCGCCGTGGAACCAATAGATACAGAGTGATGACGGAATTTCCATTAGATAATTGACATTTAATCCTCAAACAGGTTCGGAATTTTTTTTTCTCTTTTTTAATTTATTAATAATTTACTTTTAAACATCATTGTATTCGATTAATGTTTACTACTAAAAGCATGTGTGACGTTGCAAGACGTCATATTGATATTCTTTAGTCGCGCCATCTTCGTTTTAAACGTTTCTACTTGAATTTTTTATTGCCCCAAAAAATGCCATAGAAATTTCAGATATATTATTTATTATTATTATTATTCATTCATTCTATTTAGTTGTATTGTCTGATGCAAATTTTAACTAAGTAAAAATGTGTTCGATTGTACCTGTTTTTAAACATATCTTCATCATTTCTTGTAGCAAACACACAACAATGATGTTAAAAATTAACTTAAAAAAAGAAAAAACACATTTTCAGAACCTGTTAGAGAGAAGTGTTACCGTTTGGTTAATGAGATAATCAGTCTGATATCTCATTAACCAAACGGTAACTGCAAGATTCTCTCTGCTCCTCCTCACCTCCCCCCGCCGTTAACCAGAATGTTTTCCCAGCGCTGTTATCTTCGTTAACCGTACCGCAATCAGTAGACTCTTGGCGTACCCCTTTTTCCCTCCCCATTCGCCAGAATTTATCATGGCTTCCATTAACCGTAATTTTCATTCTCCAGATTCTGTACAATCATTGCTTCCATTAACCATAATTTTCATTCTCCAGATTCTGTACAATCATTGCTTCCATTAACCATAATTTTCATTCTCCAGATTCTGTACTACCCGCGCTACTATCTTCGTTAACCGAAACACAATCACCAAGATTCTCTCTCGTTCACCAGCTCCTTTCCCCTGTTCTCCAGAATTAGTTTTTCATAGCGCAGATTTGTTTTTGGAGATTGGATTTTTTACCCCTTTGCTTTTCCCCATTAGCCGAAATATAATCGCCAAGATTTTTCGTCGTGCAGATTTCTGGAGGATGGAATTTACCCCTCTCTACTCTTAACCAAGGGCGTATTTAAGGGGGGGTTTTGGGGGTTCTAACCCCCCCCCCCCGAAATGCTGATGACGGGGGGGGGTTGCCTTATAAAAATCGGTGAAACTTCCGTCAGCACCCCCGTGGAAATTTTCCCTCGAAACCCCCCCTGAAATAAAATCCTGGATACGCCCTTGCTCTTAACCCCACCGCGTTAACCGTAAGTTCCACTATCGCTTCCGAACCCCTTAATTTCTAATCTCTAGGCAATAAAAACAAGAAATATACATTTCCAATTTTATTTTACTTTTAATTACATGATTGCGTAAAACAGGTTCTAATATTAGACCGACAATATAAATAACGCGTTTAAATCGTATTTTATCAATATACCCATTCGCTATGAATCGCAGCAGTTTGCCAGAATTAGTTTTACCTCACCGAAATACTTCATGTACCCAAAATTGGACCGCAAATTGTTTCTTTTTAGGGGAATCTCTATGGGAGTTTAACATTACATTAAAGCTAAAAGGTCCAGTTTGGGGTACTTTTGGTCCGAAATGGGGTACTTAGGGCCGAAAAGGGGTACATAGGGCCGAAAATGGTGACTTTGGTCGTTTATAGGGTACATTTGGTCCATTTTGGTCCATTTTTGGGTACATCAGAAATGCAGTTGGAAAAGCGAAGAACCGTAATTTTTTCCACCCATCCCCAAATTTAAAGTTCTAACTTACGTATTTGTAGTGTCTAACAGCAGTATCGTCTGACATACGAGGGACAGTCACAAATGTCGTCTTCTTCAGGTACAGGTGAGAAGCTTTTATCGATGACAGTAGTTGCTTTTGGCGTAGGTGGAATGTCCCATTCTTGCGAAAGGTACTTTTTTTCCAAGGGTGAATTATCCCTCGACGGACAGTGTGGAAAGAATCTAGCATGTTCCCATTCTGGTACGTCTCCTGTTTCCCAGTGTTCTAAGATTCCATGGCATTTGTAGCGTCGTACTTCATCGCCCCGTTGAATATAGTAGAATCCGGCCTCCGCTAGTTGTTCCTTAGTGACGTGCGGATTTTTCCAGTGAGGAAACGTTTCAAGTCGATACGCTTTGATGTCCATACTGTAAACTGATAGTTTCTATAAGCTATTGCCTACATTCTTAAGCCTAATTGGTTAAGCCTAAATTTCAATAAATTATGTTTTTCTATTTATTTTGGTTAGACTCTAAGACTATTTGGCTAGAATCTAAGTCTATTTACTTCAAATACGATACATTTTCAATTTAAACAAGGCCTAATTTCCCTCTACAGTAAAATAATAATAAAGTCACTTACTTTTACGGAAATCCTTAAGCCTATGCCTGTAAATAGAGTCGAGAGGGCGGCGTACGGAGCTCGAAAATCGACGTGTCTCTTCTCGAGGGGGGTCCAGGAACTAAAAGAACGCCGTGTCGTATATCTAGAGATTAAATAACACTCGAAACAACAAGTAAATCCTGATTTCTCATTGTCTGAAACTAATTGACGTCACGGGAGATTGTAAAACATAACCAAAAATAGAGGTTACTGCTCATTGGCTGGCGATAAAAAATTCGTCACGTGTTAAATTAGGCAAATTAGAATAGCTGAAAATACATTGCGCTTACTTCGCCCAAATTTACTTCTGATACAACTTTGATATGGTAAGCCTAAATTTCTCACTAAGCCTACATGCTAAGCGTAATTTTCTGGTTAGACTCTAAGACTATTTGGTTAGAATCTAAGTCTATTTACTTCAAATACGCTACATTTTCAATTTAAACAAGGCCTAATTTTCCTCTACAGTAAAATAATAATAAAGTCGCTTACTTTTACGAAAATCCTTAATCCTATGCCTGTAAATAGAGTCGAGAGGGCGGCGTACGGAGCTCGAAAATCTACGTGTCTCTTCTCGAGGGGGGTCCAGGAACTAAAAGAACGCTGTGTCGTATATCTCGAGATTAAATAACACTCGAAACAACAAGTAAATCCTGATTTCTCATTGGCTGAAACTAATTGACGTCACGGGAGATTGTAAAACATAACCAATAATAGAGGTTACGGCTCATTGGCTGGCGATAAAAAATTCGTGAGCGAGTCACGTGAGAATTGGTACGTCACCGGAAATAGGGGAAGTGTCATCACTTGAGCCTTTTTATCAATATATTTAATTAAGGATTATTTCAAAGTTTAGATGGCGCCATGGTACTAAATACAGTAACCCCAAACTAAAATATGGTAATAGTATGCAATAAAGAACGCAAAACGTATTTAAAGGCTTTATTATTTTCGATCGCGTTGGTTCTTTTTCCTCTGATCTCCTAGTTTCTGCCTCTGTCTTTAGTATTTATAAATATTTTCCTATCCATAAATCATTTCCTAACTGGTGGACTTTCTTAAGACTTTTACTTATAATAATACGCCGAAATACATTTTCCAATACGTAAAAAATTAAAGCTAGACCTAAAAACCCATAAAGTGTAAATAGCGAAGACTAAATTTCTAAGCCTAACCCATGAAAGTACATTTT
The DNA here is from genome assembly GCF_980474605.1 of Leiobunum rupestre. Taxonomy (NCBI): domain Eukaryota; kingdom Metazoa; phylum Arthropoda; class Arachnida; order Opiliones; family Sclerosomatidae; genus Leiobunum; species Leiobunum rupestre. The sequence continues at coordinate 31,982,403 of NC_143392.1, forward strand.
CCATAAATTATATCCAAGAAAAAACCTGAGGACGGCTATAATATGAACATATACCTAAAAAAATCGGGAATTAAACAAAAACAACCTTAAGTTTACTATTTTTATATTCACACGTCCTCAATTATGCAAATTTTATATTAACATTTCTACTATACATATTTCATAAATTATATTTACATAAATAATTATTTTTTATATAAAATCGTACAATTATATCAGAACTTAAACCGGAAGATTCAGGCATATAATTTCCAAATACACAAACTACATTTGGAGTACTAATATTTATACTCACACAATTATATTTCGTACTAACAATTTCACCATCTTTTAAACTTTCAAATACTGCCAAGTGTTCGTCGCATATTTTTGTACTTCTCAAGGTGTTAAAGAAAAAGTGGTTCGCACCAGAGCAAACTTTTTTCAATTGAAAAAGCATTTCACACCCCGAAACTGTCACTTGCTGACAATGTGTAAAATTGGGCTTACGGGATTTCAAGTAATTTAACATCCACGATTTTCCTTCCTTTCCATCTTTTCCTATTACAAATATTCTTTTTCGGTCTGAGAGAATTAAATGTTCCGATAAACTTTTCTGCCATGGTCTAAGTTCTACATATTTGTTTATTCGTTTAGTGGTTTTCATTTGTTCCACCCAAGCACTTGTCAAATTTCCAAAGAGATGCGATGCGATGGTAGTCCAGATCGAGCAACGGCTTCTGCGCGGACTCGTTGTTTATCAATTTCCGCTTTTACTTTGCCTAAGTTTACTTTGTGAGGGTTTAGACTGCAACGTCTAATATGTCGACTCAGTTGTGATTTAAACGATTTATTGCACGTTGTACACGATATACGTTTACATTTATGGGTTCTTAATCTATAGCTACGTATTCGTTTCTCGCAACTTGGACACTGAATATATTTGTTTCGACCCATTTGGAATATATTCAAAGGAGACAAACACGTACTTTTTACTCGAACCGAGTCTATTCATAAACTGTTCTCGATATTTGGGGGATCTCAGTATATAAAGTTTAAAATATGTGTTCTGAGGGTAGAAATAATATCAGCCCTATTTTGATTTTCTTCCAAATTAAGTGTTTCAGATAACGTTTACTTATTCTGCACCTTCCATCCATTTTTTCACATTAATTTGATATAACCTTGTATCTTCCTACAATTCAGTTTTATGCTATGTACAATTCCCTTATTCATTACATCATTCCAAATTTAGTCTATTTCATTCACGGGCGTTGATCTTCTGAAATGGATATTCCAATAAAACCTTTTTCTTATATCATCGCTTCTGATTAATCTGAATGTTGTCAATATAAAAAACATCAAATGCTATATTTAAATATAAAGGATAAACACTGCTTAGGTTAAGGATAGATTGAAATGGAATATTTAAGTAAATAAGCATAAATTTCTGAGGGCCTTTTCCTCCAAAATATCTACAAGGGCAAGTACATTCTCGATAAATATACAAGTTCTTTGGAATAAGAGACGTTTTTATCAAAGATAAGCCAAGTTTATACCTTATTGTCATTAGTTCCATAACAAGAACCACGTTGTAACGTCATAATGGCTACCCCTACCGAGAATTTTCGGCACTAAGAAATTCTACGTTTCTATGTATTATACGGGTTTTGACAGATTGATATTTTAAATATCCGTGAAACGTAAACTTATCAGAATAAGAAATGGCATACAATGAGATTAGATAACTAGATAACGATCATTGATAATAAAATTCTAATCGTGTAAATCTAACATATATTTTTTACTAATAATAAAAATATTTAAGAAACATGCTATTATTTTTAACCATATCAAAGTTGTATCAGAAGTAAATTTGGGCGAAGTAAGCGCAATGTATTTTCAGCTATTCTAATTTGCCTAATTTAACACGTGACGAATTTTTTATCGCCAGCCAATGAGCAGTAACCTCTATTTTTGGTTATGTTTTACAATCTCCCGTGACGTCAATTAGTTTCAGACAATGAGAAATCAGGATTTACTTGTTGTTTCGAGTGTTATTTAATCTCTAGATATACGACACAGCGTTCTTTTAGTTCCTGGACCCCCCTCGAGAAGAGACACGTAGATTTTCGAGCTCCGTACGCCGCCCTCTCGACTCTATTTACAGGCATAGGCTTAAGGATTTCCGTAAAAGTAAGTGACTTTATTATTATTTTACTGTAGAGGGAAATTAGGCCAAATAGTCTTAGAGTCTAACCAAAATAAATTGAAAAACATAATTTATTGAAATTTAGGCTTAACCAATTAGGCTTAAGAATGTAGGCTTATAGAAACTATCAGTTTACAGTATGGACATCAAAGCGTATCAACTTGAAACGTTTCGTCACTGGAAAAATCCGCACGTCACTAAGGAACAACTAGCGGAGGCCGGATTCTACTATATTCAACGGGGCGATGAAGGACGATGCTACAAATGCCATGGAATCTTAGAACACTGGGAATCAGGAGACGTACCAGAATGGGAACATGCTAGATTCTTTCCACACTGTCCGTCGAGGGATAATTCACCCTCGGAAAAAAGTACCTTTCGCAAGAATGGGACATTCCACCTACGCCAAAAGCAACTACTGTCATCGATAAAAGCTTCTCACCTGTACCTGAAGAAGACGACATTTGTGACTGTCCCTCGTATGTCAGACGATACTGCTGTTAAACACTACAAATGCGTAAGTTAGAACTTTAAATTTGGGGATGGGTGGAAAAATTACGGTTCTTCGCTTTTCCAACTGCATTTCTGATGTACCCAAAAATGGACCAAAATGGACCAAATGTACCCTATAAACGACCAAGGTCACCATTTTCGGCCCTATAAACCCCATTTCGGACCGAAAGTACCCCAAACTGGACCTTTTAGCTTTAATGTAATGTTAAACTCCCATAGAGATTCCCCTAAAAAGAAACAATTTGCGGTCCAATTTTGGGTACATGAAGTATTTCGGTGAGGTAAAACTAATTCTGGCAAACTGCTGCGATTTATAGCGAATGGGTATATTGATAAAATACGATTTAAACGCGTTATTTATATTGTCGGTCTAATATTAGAACCTGTTTTACCCAATCATGTAATTAAAAGTAAAATAAAATTGGAAATGTATATTTCTTGTTTTTATTGCCTAGAGATTAGAAATTAAGGGGTTCGGAAGCGATAGTGGAACTTACGGTTAACGCGGTGGGGTTAAGAGCAAGGGCGTATCCAGGATTTTTATTTCAGGGGGGTTTCGAGGGAAAATTTCCAGGGGGGGTGCTGACGGAAGTTTCACCGATTTTTATAAGGCAACCCCCCACCCCCGTCATCAGCATTTCGGGGGGGGTAGAACCCCCAAAACCCCCCCCTTAAATACGCCCTTGGTTAAGAGTAGAGAGGGGTAAATTCCATCCTCCAGAAATCTGCACGAGGAAAAATCTTGGCGATTATATTTCGGCTAATGGGGAAAAGCAAAAGGGTAAAAAATCCAATCTCCATGAAAAACTAATTCTGGAGAACAGGGGAAAGGAGCTGGTGAACGAGAGAGAATGTTGGTGTTTGTGTTTCGGTTAACGATGATAGTAGCGCGGGTAGTACAGAATCTGGAGAATGAAAATTATGGTTAATGGAAGCAATGATTGTACAGAATCTGGAGAATGAAAATTATGGTTAATGGAAGCAATGATAAATTCTGGCGAATGGGGAGGGGAAAAGGGGTACGCCGAGAGTCTACTGATTGCGGTACGGTTAACGAAGATAGTAGCGCGGGTAGTACAGAATCTGGAGAATGAAAATTATGGTTAATGGAAGCAATGATTGTACAGAATCTGGAGAATGAAAATTATGGTTAATGGAAGCAATGATTGTACAGAATCTGGAGAATGAAAATTATGGTTAATGGAAGCCATGATAAATTCTGGCGAATGGGGAGGGAAAAAGGGGTACGCCAAGAGTCTACTGATTGCGGTACGGTTAACGAAGATAACAGCGCTGGGAAAACATTCTGGTTAACGGCGGGGGGAGGTGAGGAGGAGCAGAGAGAATCTTGCAGTTACCGTTTGGTTAATGAGATATCAGACTGATTATCTCATTAACCAAACGGTAACACTTCTCTCTAACAGGTTCTGAAAATGTGTTTTTTCTTTTTTTAAGTTAATTTTTAACATCATTGTTGTGTGTTTGCTACAAGAAATGATGAAGATATGTTTAAAAACAGGTACAATCGAACACATTTTTACTTAGTTAAAATTTGCATCAGACAATACAACTAAATAGAATGAATGAATAATAATAATAATAAATAATATATCTGAAATTTCTATGGCATTTTTTGGAGCAAATAAAAAATTCAAGTAGAAACGTTAAAACGAAGATGGCGCGACTAAAGAATATCAATATGACGTCTTGTCCCAGCGATCCGCGGCGTGTCTCATTCAACTCAACGTTAAACCATACTACAGAAACGATAGCCAACTTGACCGGATTGCTAAATTTAACATTTGGGGATTTTTTTTTTATATTAGAGAAAAAACCACGCGATTCGGTACAAATTCGACCATAACTCGGAAACGGTTCATCTTACGGGAATGTGGTTGGTCGCATTCGACTCAGGGTGAAATGTACCACCGGGAACAACACCAAACACGGCTCAATTCGGTGAAAGAAAATTTAGGGGCAACTGCCCCCTCCGCCCCCCCCTTGCCCCCCCCCCCCCCCAAAACAGTGTTGTCCACCCCGCATCGCTGCGGACTCATTGGATCCTCAAAGTAGACATCAAAATAGAATTTTTAGGGCACATGGCAAGTTGGGACGAATTTTGCCGGTGAGCTACCCTCTTTTACCCGTACTAATACGCAATGTCATCGACGTTATGGCGGGGGTGATCGATAGGGATTACACCGGCCCTATTGTGATAATTTTAGTTAACCATAGTCAACACGTTTTCAAAATATCAAGTGGTGACAAAGTGGCGGGTTGTGTATCCGGAAGCTGTAGAGTGTACTGTAAGTCCGTTTAGTACGTTATTACGTATTTTTGGTTTTTTTAACACGTTTTATTTAATACAGCGATTAGGGGAAACGGCCAGAGGTACTAAAGGTTTCGGGTCAAGTGGTCTAAATTGAAAACAAGTTTCTGTACTTTCCATAAGAGAAATAAAGAATTATTTCAAAATTTCTTCTGAAGTATGAAAAGTTTAAGTAACCCTTCAAACTGTAAAAGGATTTTAAAAATTTATTTCTGAAAAAATCTTAAGCTGAAGTATGAATAGATAGGAGTTCTTGAAATTATAATAAAAGGAAATGCGGAACCATAAACTAGATATTCTTTAACATTTGAGGAGTCCGAACGGCAAAACGAAGAGCACTGGACTGAATTCCCCTTACCTGATGTGCATGGGTTGATATGTATAGCGTTAACCAACCATCCCGATGCGACTATAGTTCATTCCGAACTCAGGGATATATCCGGAAAATGCATTCTTTGCAAGAATATATATGGGTGAGATATGAATACCTAGGTACGACCTAGTTCAGTGTGTCTTAATTTAAACATAACTTTCTTTAGGTGGAACGAGTATTAGTACCCCGAAATCTGCAATTTTAGAAATTAATAAATATTGTTTTAAAAGTATTTTGTAAACAGCGTAATAAAATTATATTTCACTTTATTGAATACGTCTGTGTTATTCTCTTTATTAATCAAGCCGACTCTGAACATATGTTTCACTCTTTATTCTAATATAATTTCAAATTCAGGTATTGTTTAAAGTATAAATGCATAATTTAATGAAGCAATTCTAATTTAAATACTTATATTTAATTAAATAGGAAGAAATGGACGCTTCGATCGGAGGCATGTCATTATTTTAACGTATTGAACGTAGAGTAAGAGGCTCTTGTAGTATTAACTACCTATATTTGCATTTCAGAAATCTGTTTTAACATATTGAACGCCAAGAAAAGAGGTTTTTGTAGTATTTTTCCTCCTATATTTACATATTGGAATGTAATTTAACGTATTGAAGGTAGAGTATAGAGATTTTGAAGTATTTTACTACCTATATTGGCATTTCGGAAATATATTTTAACGTGTTGAATGTAGAGTATGGAGATTGTTGTAGTATTTTTCTTCCTAAGTGACTACACCGGAAACGTCTGTGTTATTCTCTTTAGTAATCAAGCCGACTCTGAACATATGTTTTACTCTTTATTCTACGACGTTTTAACATACACCATTTCAATACATTCTTAACTTATTCCATACGCTATTTAAAACACATGAGATAAAGATAACGAGGAAACAAGTTAGCTCTGAACATAAATGTTTTACTCTACGTAAATAATGTTGTAAGCTTAAATTCATAATGGTTAATGTGTAGTATTTTTCTACCTTTTTACATTTTGTAGTATTTCTTTATCTATATTTGTGTATCGGAAATGTATTTTAACGTATCGAACGTAGAGTAAAGAGTTTTTGGTATTTTCTGTACATATTTGCGTATCAGAGTTGTGTTTTGCCGTATTAAAAGTAGAAAAGGAATATTTATAGTGTTATTCTACCTATTTACATATCGGAAATGTATTTTATCAAATTTAAAAAGGGATTTAAGTAGTAATTTTCTACCTATATTTGCATATTGGAAATGTATTTTAACGTATTAAAAGCAGAATTCATCTTTCTTACCCATCATACATACACCATCTAATCTGGAATCAATTTTTAACAACTGAATGAATTCGTGTTTACAAAAGGTTCTTTTAATCGTAACGTAGTACATTAAGTATTTTTAAATATTTGAATATCGGAATTGTATTTTAATGTATTAAAAGTAGAGTTTAGATGTTTTTGTAGTATTTTTCTATGTATTTGCATATCTGAAATATATTTTATTCGATTTAAAGTCGAGTTAAGATGTTTAAATAGTATCTTTCTACCATATATTTGCGTATCGGAAAAGTATTTTAACCTATTGAACACCAAGTTAAGGTGTTTTTGTAGTATTTTTTCACCTATATTTGCGTATTGAAATATATTTTAACGTATTGAACGTAAAGTAAAAGGTTTTTGTAGTATTTTACTACCTATATTTGCATTTTGGACAGCTATTTAAACGTATTGAAAGTCAAGTATATATATTTGTATATCGGAATGTAATTTAACGTATTCGTATACCCATTTGAAATGAGCGAGTCGAGAGCTTTTTTTATTTTCATTAACCCCTCACACGTCTTATATAACAGTTTATATCTTTAAAGTATTGAAACACTTGAGAAAAAGATACGCAGAGGTAAAGATAACGCAAAACAAGCCGGTCCTGAGTAACAAAAAATGGACCAAAAGTACTATAAAGGCGACCAAAGTCACCATTACCGCCCCTATGTACCCTATTTCGGACCATAAGTACCCTAAACTGGACCTATTAGCTTTATTGTAATGTTAAACTCTCATAGAGATTCACCTAAAAGAAAAAAACTTGCGGTCCAATTTTGGGTACATGAAGTATTTCGGAGACGGAACCCTCACTACCGCGATAGGCTTGAATACGTGTATGTTGATTTATCCACTTTTAAAACACTCAAATCCATATTTTCATTTAAATTCAAATTAACCGCGCCCTGCGTAATCCGCGCAAGCGCGCGAACACTGTCTCCCACCTAGGTTATCAAGTATCATACAACTTACATAATTTCAACTTATTCCATACGATATTTAATACGCGAGATAAAGAGAAACAAGCCGAACGTTCAAGTACCTTTAAGTGTACTCTTTAAATATTCAAGTTAAGCGGAGATAAAGATAACGTAAAACAAGTTGGTCCTGAACACAATATGTTGATATACGAAAAAACAAATCGTCGCGAGAAATATCATAAATACATTGACTTTTCAGCGGTTTCTCCCCTAAAATCCTGTCGACCTTACTTTCCTTCTACTAAATATAACACGGGGAATTTCGTCAGAGGGCATTTACAGAACGGCTAGTGGCTCTGCAAATATTATCCTATTATGTCCATTTTTCCTTTGGCCGATATAGTAAGTGGGAATTGCGTTGAATGTTGTGGATATTTTTCTTAGGTTAGGTTAGGTTCACGTTAATGTTACTATTTTCTTATATTAACCATATTTAAAAAAACTATTCCTAATTATTCGAACAAATGAAATTCGCCCGTAAAGTTAACATAAATTGAACGACTAAATCACCAACAAAAGTTGTGATAAACGTTTCGGGCAAATGAAATACGTGTTCGGACATATGATCCTGTTTTTTGGCATTCGGACAAATGATCATTCAGACATTTGTACCACCGTTCGGACGAATGAAATTCAAACAAATGTACCCAAATCGTCTCATCGAATATCTCGACAACTTGGTTCAGCCTTATGTTTGTTGACTCTATATAGAGCATTGGTCAGTCGGGCAATTCAATATGGCTCTCTGCTATATTTTAACGCTTGTCAATCCAGTTTAATGAGTCTGGAGTCGGTACAAAAGAAATTTATACATCTTTACAAAACATTAAATAATAATTTTAGAAAGTATACTTACCAAGAATCCATAGATTTTCTAAAATTAGATTCTATTAGGTGCACTCTACTTACAGTTGACATTAAATTTCTTCACCCTATTATTAATAAAAGAATTGGCTGCTCTGCTATCTTAAGCCCCGTTTTCAATTACGATAAATTTCAGGCTTTTCGCTTTTGCTTTTTGGACGCGCTTTTATTTCAAAATAAGCCTATATCAAATCCATTTAGATATCTGCTTCTCGTGACAAAAAAGCCGATAGAGAAGCTTCTCCCGGTTGGTTTTGACGCAGAAGCGTGATTTTTGTTCGGAAAAATCGTGATTGAAAATGGGGCTTTAGACTTAATAAATTTTAACTACAGTAATAGAACCACTAGAAACCCAACTTTATTTTATTTGGCAAGGCGCACTAGTAACGTTCTTCAGCGTATTATGTCTAACTTCAATAAACATGGTACCAATGTCGATTTTTTCTCCGGAAATAAACTAACAAATAAGCAGATTTTATTAAACTCACAAGGAGAGTACCCGAGGTGTTTATTGCCGATTTAGTTCAAAGTCGGGCGTAATGTAGACCTATATGAGATATGAAATTTCCCAAAAGGAGACGTTGCACTACCCATTCGATTTGCCATGGCAACCGAAAATGTTTTTGACCACTTACAACCAAAATACGATTTTTCCCTTATTTTACCCAAAATTTGTTACAAATTTACCCTAAAAAGGTTTCAATTTACCCAAACTTGATGAAACTAACCTAAATGTGGTCCAAATTACACATTTCGTGATTTTCAAAATTTTTCAAAATTTTCGTAGCTAGGACCCTGTGAAACCGAGAAAATCCCATGCTTTTTTAAATGGATATTTTATTGTTTTAAGTGATCAAAAACATTTTCGGTTGCTATAGCAAAACGAATGGGTAGTGCAACGTCTCCTTTTGGGAAATTTCATATCTTATATAGGTCTACATTACGCCCGACTTTGAACAAAATCGGCAATAAACACCTCGGGTACTCTCCTTGTCAGTATAAATCCATGGTTTTAGAAATTTTGTATTATCTAGATACAATCCGTTTGTGGATTTTAAAAATGTAAATATCGCAAATTTCAGAATACCTTCCTATATACTGCTTGACTGAAACGTTTTTCAACTCCGATAGTTTCAACACGAATTTTTCCCCTGAAAGTTACTATATCCATAGATCCGATCGATCATCCTTTGGTGGCGGCGTACTAATAGCTATATCTGATGACATACACAGCACTCGCAGAACTGACTTAGAAGGAGATTTTGAAGCCGTTTGGTTGGAGATTTGCATTGAACCCAAAAATAAATGACTTATTGGAACAATATATTTAGCACCATCAACCTCTGTCAAACGCTACTCGGACGCGTGCATCCATATAAAAAATTCACTGTCGACATATGAAGGGGATATTATCTTGTTAGGAGACTTAAATCTCCGCGGAGTTTCATGGGCAAATCTAGATGTCACTAACTGCTCCTGTAACGTAACCATTAAGAGTGAATTCGCTTTCGACATGGCAAATTATTGTAATTTTTCTCAAATGAACAACGTTTGGAACTTCGAGGTTAATTTACTAGACCTATGTTTTGTAACATAAAATAATGGACTTATTGCATTTAGCCGTTAGTTTTAACATAAGATAATGGACTTATTGCATTTAGCCGTTAGTTTTAACATAAGATAATGGACTTATTGCATTTAGCCGTTACATTAAAAAGTTTCTTAGCTCTCGTTAATTATATTTTAAAAACCCTAATTATTATTCCGTGGAATTCAGTTTATTTTTCTCCAGGGAGTGTTTCCGCATCTGGGGTAGTTTACTCCATTCGCGCGGGACGCGAGTGGAGTAATTGACTCCATATTCGATCATTCCCTGAAATTCCCATTGTGTGTAGGGGAGTGATGACTCCCGCTTCCCCGCTTTCCTCGCACCGAAGTCGTTCACTATTGTCCGCTTAAAGCGATAGCTGCTGCTGTCTTTCAACCCTTGCGTAGAAAGTAATGCCATTGTATTTTTAAAGTATTTCTACCCTAAAATGAAGGTCACATGTGACTATCTCCTTATCTTTACTTAACCCCGCGAATACTTGTTCTTTCTTTAACTTTTCTAAATATGGTTTGCCAGCGGTTTTATAAATGTATCCCACATGTTGAAAAGTGTCAGGTATGTTTCCCAAATGTTGAAGGTGTACCGATGGTACTGTGTTCCCCATATTCCAAGAGAATTTCCACGTGTGTGTCCCAGGTGTAAGGGGTGTGACCCCTTCACCAATTTGGTAATAAAAGGTCAGCCCCTTGCTGACGATTTGGTAATGAAAACAATGACGCTCCGTTTATGGACAAGAGGCTCGAACAAAACTAAGCTGTAGAGCGGATAACCCTAAGTTTTTCCTAAGTCACGCTTGGAACTCGACTTCTACTCGGAGCTGAAAGCTTGCCTACTACGATCGCGCCAAATGACATAACTTTTGTCCTGAGTGGTCTAATATCAGTTGTGCTCGGTCTCCGGCTAAACCTAGCTGCGGACTCTCATAAAAATCTAACTCGCTGAGTCAGTCGATCTGACCGTGCGTCGGCCCAAGCTGTTGCACGGGCAGGTAACGCTGGTGCGTGAGCGAGTGATCTAACTGTGTCCAACAAGATCACCAATGAGTGCGGTGGCGCAGTGAACAAAAGCAAGGAGACTGATGACTAGGTATAAAAACCGTTGACTTTTACTGTAAATATTGTGGGAATTGATGTATGCCCTCTTAGAAAAATTCGTCCATTATTGTATAAAACATGATCCAAATTGTTGTCACTGATACCGTACGTATTTTTGTCCAAAATTGCACAAAAATAATACGTGCAACGTTGGACTTTATGTGGATCCAATATTGCACATTATTACGGGATATATTGGTAGTTAATTTGTCCGTTATTGTACAATATAGCACCAAATATATTTTAATTTTGGGACTCAAATTGTCCGAAATTGGGAGGTGATTCGTCCGATATTGGAGTTAAATTCGTGTAATATTAACTATTTATTTGTCCAATTTTGAAAGTTGTTATGTTCAAAATTGGGAGGTTAATTGTCCGATATTGTAGTTTAACTCGTGTAATATTAACTATTTAATTGTCCAATTTCGAAAGTTGTTATGTTCAAAATTCTGAGGTTCTTTGTCTGATATTGCATTTTAATTCGTGTAATATAAGCTATTGGTTTGCCTAATTTTGAAAGTTTTTTGATCATGTTCGATAGTGAACACTAAATCCATCAATATTAATTTTTAAATTGGATGATTTTGGAGCTGAAAATATTCGATATTGAGCAATAACTTAAATAATAACGAAAGATCGAACGTTGAATATTAGTGGTTCAATAGATTTATTTCGATAGGTATTACCGTCCAATACTTAGTGTTGACATTAGACAATAAACTGTTAGAGCGCCTTATTTCCTTTTTTTGATTTCAAGTTACGCTGTTAAATTAAATGTTCACTATAGGGTCTTAAATTATTGTTACAATTATGTTTCAAGGTATAATTGAAAGAATAAGTGAAGTAATAATTGTATTTATAATAATAACTGGTTAACAATGTGTTCCATTGAGTTCGATAGTTTAGAGGCATTGAGTTGGGAATAAATAGAGGTACAACTAAATCTGGCTGGCGCGGGACCAATTTCTTTCAATAAGGAGACTTTATCAACTTTATCGTTCTACCGTGGCGGCATCTGTCTCTAGTGGTGGCAACTATATTGCAATTGAATTTTTTCGCGAATCTGATGCGAAATTGAAATGTATGATTACTCGTAACAAACAAACCTTTGAAGTTGTTTAAAAATAATTTTATACTGTCAACACGATCCTTTTTAACTTAAGTTACGGTGAATTAGCTAATAATTATTTATTTTTAGGCATATAACTTTACAAAATATAGATGGCGCTACCGCCTAATAATAAAGATGTATTTACATAAATCCACGCATACACCCATACACGCATACATAAAAGGACAAGCTTCAAGACATAGAGTAACCCACTCGCATAGAGTGGAAAACCCAATGGAAGCGCATGAAACATCCATCCTAACGGGCCAACTTGTTTTCGAGGCGTGAATAAATATAGTCCGAAGAGCGATGGTGTTGGTTTTACATTTTTTAGAGTATAAACTTACTTTTTTATCTATATATTGTACATTAGCTTTAGGTCAACTTGTTTATTTCACGCCTCGGAATCAAGACGTTGCATACGAACACTGTTAACAAGTTTCGCTGATGCTTCCACTCTATGTGAGTGGTTTACTCTAGGCTTCAAGACTTATAGTTATAGATACGGAAATTTATATTTTTAGAAAGTAATAATTTATAATTAATTTTAAAAAACATACGATAAAATGTTTGAAAATCACATCGATTCTATAATAGATGGCGCTATTTAAAGGACCAATATTAACTCTATTTTAAGTTTAATGTAAAAACTACATAACGAAATCGCTCTGTAAAGAGATCAAGAAAAAGGTAATGAACGTTTCGACCTATTAATTTTGAAATATTTAAAATATTATGTTTTGAAGAGTGTTAAAAATTAACATTATACTAAATATATTTAAACCTAATTAAGATATAAAGACAATTTTAAAAAATAGGCAACGTTATCAATCGTAAATAATAAAAATTTCGAGATTTTCAAAATAATAGATGGCGCATAAAACTTAAAATTTAATTTCAGTTAAAGTTTGTCAAGTTATATTTAAATTACGATACTTTATATTTACAACTTTTAAAAATCATCTTATCGTATGTTTAATTAGCTTCAATTTTAATTATATTTTGAGGAAATCCATAAAACCGAACCCGTGGAATTAAACCAAATATAAACTATATTTTTGTGAATTTTAAACAATTTGGGTCAAGACCCCGTTTATATTAGCAAACCAAAGACTATATTAGGTATGGCATCAAAGAATGGCGTGTTCTGCGGAGAAAAGGTTGCCCAAGCATCAGCGCCATCAAGTAGTCGCGGAAGGAGTTTTTCGTTAAAAAAACCGCTCCCGAAGCCGGTAGGATGGTCTCAAAGACTATATCAGCTATCGCTATATTAACCAAAATCGTGTAGAGAGAAAAATTTTTATTACTGGTTCCCAAATTGAACAAATTTTTACATATCGTCCTATGTTGGCACACTGTGTGCAATTTTGGACTTGGTTTGGAACCTTTTTTCTAAGAGTGTGGGAAATTGTTTATGTTGTGTTATTTATTTTATGTTTGGGTGTTTAATTACTGTTTGTTTCGCCCTTTTAAACCCTGGTAAAACCATTTAAATCTAAATGTAATGATAGTTGTAAGCTTACCATTTTCTAGACAAGCAGCTACGCTATCTCCAATAGCGAACGATACGCGTTTCACCCGGGATGAACTTTATTGTAACGGCAGAATAGGTAATAGGAACATAAGATCACAGTGTAAATTGCATGGTCAAGAAGCCAAGATGGCGCCTCATAAAGGGCACACAACTCGATCCGAGAAATAGCCAAATGAGAGGGGCACCGAAAACTCCGCCTTACACCCAGACTAGGAATGACAAAGGCGAACCCTCCGGAAGCAGAGGACGGGACAAGGGAGCCATCGGTAAAGACAAGACACCACTCCGAGGGAAGGGAATCGAGATGACAGTAAAAGTCCGATGCCAGAGAGTGGGCAGTGTAGTCCGATTTGGGCCCAGGCAACACCCGAACATCCAGAACAAAAGGAGGCGGTGTGTCCACCGGCCACGAGGGGCAAAGCGGCTGCAAAACTACGCTATCAAACAGGTCGTTCAGATCCCACCTCTGCGCCAGATGAGTGACAGTACCCCGGAGCAGGATATAAGGTAGATCTTGCCCACGAAGCCAGACCTGAGCCAAGTGAGAAGGCGGGGCTCGAAGACAATACAAAGCGTACTGCAAACACTGAGAGGCCCTACAAAGGGATATCGGGGGAACATACGCTTCGATTTCCATAGACGAGAGTGCCGTCGATCGAGGGACTCCCAAGATCAGCCGCAAGTCTTCAATATAGGGACGCCACGTGAAACGACTATCAAAAATGACGCCTAGGTAGCGGCACTGGGACCTGAAAGGGAGGACAGTACCAGAAATATTCAAGGGACCCACCTCGGAGATATCACGCTTCTTCGAGAAGCACATACAGACACATTTGTCAGGCGACAGAGAAAATCCTAAGGCGTGTAAATATGATACAGCACTCTGCAGAGCTTCCTGCATGTGCCTACGCAACAGCGTCAAAGAAAAGCCAGACATGAATAAAACTATATCGTCAGCATAAATGGCAAAACTTGTACCATCCGGTAGTGCAGTTGGGAGGTCATCAAGAAGCAAACTAAAAAGGAGAGTGCTAAGAACCGCCCCCTGAGGCACCCCTCGTGTGACGTCATAGGCGGGGGACAGGGAACCTCCCACACGGACACGAGACGACTGATCAGTCAAATATGAAATGAAAAAACGAAGGTTATGCTCTGAGAGACCTAACATGGAATGCTTAAGCAAGAGATGAGAATGCCGAACACTACCAAACGCGTCCCGAAGGTCTAAAAAGACTGCCAGGTAAGCACCCTTAAGGGAGACGGAGTGGCGAGCGGTGTGAAAAAGGTACATTAAATTATACGTTCCCCGGCGACCGCGTCTGAAGCCAGACTGGAACTGCGTGCGCTTATCAGTTGCCTCTAAGTACCAGTCCAGCCGAGCCTTAATGAGGTGTTCAAAAAGTTTGCCAAGCACGGAGAGCAAGGTAATCGGACGATAGGTTGACGGCAGGCCAGGGTCCTTTCCTGGTTAAGGAACGCCGGCACTACCCCCGATTTCCAACGAGAGGGCATATAGGCCGTACTCCAGATTAGTTATAAAGAGAGAGCAGGGCGTCTTGCGCTTGCGAAGGGAGATTCCGCAACAGCAACGTCATAATCATATCCTCACCCGGGGCAGTATTCTTCAGACGTCGAAGGGCAGCAGAAAACTCAGAGGGGCTTAACGACCGTTCAGGGGGGCCCCGTCCCAGACCACCGGTGGCGGGCGAGGATCATCTGCCGAAGCGGTCTGAGAATAATGATTAGCTAAAGTGGCCGCAGCCGAAGCCGCTGAACTAACAAGGACACCATTCTGGGCAAGCGGCGGAATAGAGGACGGAGGACCAGAGGCACCCTTAAACCAATGAACCTTACGCCAATGGACTGGAAGAGGGGAGGTACTGGACATGGTAGAACAAAACGAACGCCAGGAGAGGCGCCAAGCCTCACGGACGAGACACTTGGCTTGGGCCGTTAAACGGCGTGCTAAAATGAGGTCAGCATCCCTACGAGAACGGAGAGCCCGACGGCGAGCGGTAGCAGCCGAGTGAAGAGCACGCTTACACGCCGTCGACCACCAGGGAGGAAGGCGATGACAACCAGACGGAGAAGTACCCCCGCAGCTAGGAACAGCTTGTTCCGCTACCCCAATGAAAGTACAAGTAATAATAATAATAAAATAATAATAACAATCAGCTAGGCTAATACCCAAGGCACCACCTGTTCCGGCTCCCAAGTCAACAGCTGGGACCAATCAACGTCGTGGAGAAGCGAAGGATACTTGACCCAGTCGGCCCCAGAAAAATCCCAACGCAAAGGCGTGAGATAGGAGGAGAATCGACCTCCCCCAAAGTAACACAAATTGGAAGATGGTCGCTACCCGAAACTGGTAAGAGCTTCTAGGACGAGCGAGGGGCGAGATCACTGCTGACAAACGGGAGATCAATAGCAGAGTCCCTTTGGCCATGGTGACCAAGACGGGTAAGAGATCCATCATTGAGGAGCACCATAGTATCCCGGGCCAATCAATCAAAATATTACCCGCCAAATTGTAATGAGAATCACCCCAAAAAGAGTTATGGGCGTTGAAATCGCCGAAAACACCGTAAGTGCCAGTCAAAAGAGGAGTCAGTGCCTTGTAATCTGTAGCCGGGGCTGCCCCATGAGGATTGTAAATATTGACGAAGGTGCACCAGCCAAAAGACAGATGGACCCTAACCGCTATCACCTCCAAAGACTGAAGGGATGGGCAGGCCAAGCGATACTGGGGGAAAAGATTATTAACCAGTAGCGCCACACCGCCATGGCTTCGCTGCGGGCGATCCTGACGGTAACCTTCATACACACCAAGGCTCAAATTTGACAGAGATGCGCTGTGAAGGCAATTTTCTTGGAGACCCACCACGGTAGGAAATTCCTCGAGGATAAGATTATCCAGCGCCCCGAAATGCGAACCAATACCCGCCACGTTCCATTGCAACAAAGAAAGGGAAGACCGTGCCAAAGTTAAGCATAAAGATCGGCCGCCGACCCACCCGGGGAGGAACCGATCGGAAACAGAACCGCATTGAGTTCATTCCATAGAAGCGTACCCCACGGAGAGGGGCGCAAATGCTTATCAGCACAGGCAGCAATGTGCGAGGAATGCCACGAGTGATCACCCGTCAGCGCATTCACCATGAGGACAAAAATAAAATGAGAGTCGACAGAAAAGCCGGAGGAATAGAGGCTGCTCCCGAAGGAGCCTCTGCAGACACACGTGAAGAGACCGAAGAGACTGAAGAAGGCACGTGAGGTCCAGAGGCGGGCGGAAGAACAGGGAAATTAGTCTCATTAACCTGCGGAGCCGGCGGCCGGGACGAAACCACCGAGGCATACGACGCGAGGACCCTAGCCTCAGGGAACGAAACCCAACGCTCAGATTGTATACACGGCCACCAGCAAGAACACGAATATCAGAAACCTTACCCACTTTGGCAGTGACAAAAGCAGCACAAATCTCTCTCGGAGTAATTTCGGCAGAACTGGAGGATTGAACCGTCAATATTACTTGTTGGATAGGAGGAATCTCGTCAACCTCTATAGCCTCGTCAGAAAGCACTGTTGAGAGAAGCCGGGAGCGATGCGGGAAAATAGTAGATTTCTTCTTCGGCGGGGACGATTGGGACGGAGATTTGCGAAACTTGCTCTTCCCCATGGCGCGATAAACCCACCCCCTTCGGGGCAAAGGAAAAAGAGAAGCCAAAAACAAATACAAATAGACAGGAACACAGATAGAACAAAAAATAAATTAATAGAACGTACGAACTTCTCGCACCGGCCGTGACTCGGTGCAAAGGTCTAGCTAATCTGAACGGCCTAAACCTAAAGAAAACACAAGCTGAACTATAAGGGAACAAGGGATAAAAACACGCTACGAACTGACCACTAGCGCAGTCAAAATGCGAATCTTCTGTTCCGAACTAAAAATAGTGCTGAATCGAAAAAAGCTCTTCATAGAAAATATAAAAAAATTATTCTGATAAGAATTACGAAAGTTTTAATACTCAACGTGCACTTACTAAAAGTCTCGTTAAATAAATCTGCGTATACAAAATATATCAGCTCCTCAATCCGAACCGACAATAAAAAATTCTGATCTTTTGTAAATAATAAAATAAGTTACTCTTATGGGAAAAAATAACTTTGTAACAGCTAACAACGAAATTGCCAGGTTATTTTCCTCACACTTTGCTAATGTGGCCCATGACACATCTGATCCCAATGTTAATCTTCAGCAAGAAACTGTGGCAGTGGACAATTTCTTTAAATTAATAATAACAGAAGGAGATATAACTGAAGCTATAAATAAACTTAAACCAACAACTACCTCGGGAACCGACGGAATTCCGAACTGTGAATTGAAGGGGTGCAAAACTATACTGATATTTGACTGTGTTACACAAAAGCACTTCTATAATTGGTTTAAAAGATATATCCCTGAAACACAGCACGGCTTTGTGAAAGGTCGCGCTGTCGATACCCTTCGTTAATTACATTGATCCCATAATTAACAACCGTGGCAAAGTAGACACGATTTACATTGATCTTTCAAAGGCCTTTGATAGAGTTTCTCATCCTCGTTTATCAAAAAAAAAGAATACCATGGTGTTTCTGGTAAGCTAATAGATTGGTTTCGAGATTACTTGACTTCGACAGCATTTATTTACAAAATGACCTTATTAAGTTAAATCATTGGTGTACCGAGAATAACATACCCATTAACGAAGATAAAACCGTAGTGGTTTCTTATACGTGTAAGTCAAATCCTGTATATTACCCTTACACCATAAATGGCATAACATTAACTAGATCTCAAAATGTTGAAGATCTACTTATGAACATGGATAGTAAACTACTTTTAGTCAGGTCGCAAATTGTAAGATTTTGACGAAATCGTGCGTTTTGTGCTAAAAACATAAACATTTGTATACATACATTTTTACCTCTCCGAGGGGACTTTGTACCCTAGGAGGGGTTATACAACCACCGTGTCTGTCTGTGGGTGGGTCTGTCTGTCAGGCCTGCGAACGCGTTTGCATTTTCGGGGCAAAGGGTAATCACTGCGTACCCAGTTTCTTAGAATCAGGGAAAAGGTTTTTCCAAAAGCGCCCTCTTTTTTTCATTGGGTGTAGTATAATTTTTTAATCGGCCGGGATTCGAACCCGAGCCTTCTTGCACGACAGGTGAGCTTTCTACCGCAGAACCACGGATACAGTTACGCTTCACTGAAAATTAAAAACTCTTCCGAGGAGAGGTATATTTTGGCTTGCCATCTTGTTTTATATGCTAAATCGATTTAAGACGGGAGGACATCCGTAACTATTACGTAACGGCCGTAAAAAGCGATTAAAACGCGCCATAAAGTGCAATCGGCCTACTCTAACGACCCCCCGAAAAAGCGCCTGTCCACGTGACTCGTTCGTATGAGAAGGAGAGGGGTTTGTTTAAGGGGGCATCCATAAAAGAAATTTCTTACATTTTCTCCACTAACTTGATCGGTTTTTAGTATAAAACACGTAAAGTTAAACGTAAATTTATAATTCTATTTTTCAAATCGGAAATAAAACAAAATTGCAAAGAAGAATATATATTCTTAAATTTTCGAACCTTTATACATTATTTATCGAGGTTAGGCACCCCATTAGGCCTAAGAAATCATGCGACTTTTGAAGCCATTAATTCAGGTGGCCGGGTTACAATGCGTAGGAGGGTGGTGACCAGCCCTGCATGCCACGCGTTCGAGCCAACAGCTCCCTACACTAACTATTACCGTTAACCTCGTCAAGTTCTTATGGAAGGGGAAACCGAAGATCTCGGGGGAAAACCCCTTAAACCAGTGAGGAGAGAACTTGCAAACTCTACGCAGAAGGAGTTGTTCCGAGTTTTTACCCAGTGCCGCAAGATATATATATATATATATATATATATATACCTACAAGGTTAAACACGGGGGAGAGAATAAGGGGAAATACAATGTACATAAATATTAGTTACATATAAGTGAATTAAGTAACGGTCATACCGAGACATAAGTAATAATAGTTTACATTTTTAAATGATGTATTGGAGTTTAAAGATCTCGCTAAATTTACAAGAAAAAATGTCTAGGTTGCCGCAAACTTTATTGCACGTGTCTGGCATTCTAAGTAGTGGAGTAATAATTCTTCTGGAAGGAAATGGCTGACATTGAATCAGGGACGTGGAAATTGATAGAGAGAGTCAGTTCTGGTACTTTATAAATACGAATAGTTTTCCAGAGGAATATTAACTCGCGCTTATTGTTAAATAGACGAATCGTGTCCATATTAAGGTTATTTAAAAGGAATCAGTAATCATAAGATTTTTTGAATAGAAAAAAAGAATGAGCAAGCTCCACAAATTTTCTTTGTACACCTTCAACTTTGTCCAGTAAGTATCTGCACAACCCCCCCCCCCCCCCCAGGACAGCATGTCATAGGTAAGCTTTGATCTAATCAGGCTTATGTAAAGCATTTTAAAACAGCTGACGGAACGTAGTACTTTGGCGAGACGAAGGATCCCATACAAGGTACGCCGACAGCGCCCAACGACAGAAGAGACCTGTTCCCTGAACTGTAGCTTATCGTCAAGTAGGACGCTTAGGTCTTTTAGCAGGGTAGTCCTCGGAATAGTAGTACCGTTTAATACATAGTTGTACATGATGGAGTTTGTTTTTCACGTAAAAGATATAGCGAGGCTCTTTCCTTCGTTTAACAGCAGGTTGTTTCTTTGACACCATGACAATAAACGCCGTAGGTCCGCCTGTAGGGGCAAACAGTCCTCTGGTTTACATATGGACTTATAAATTTTGTTATCATCTGCGAATTGTTTTAAGTTGGAGTTCTCGATTACTGATGGTAGGTCGTTTGCATATATATATATATATATATATATATATATATATATATATATATATATATAGATATATAGATATAGTTATATATATAGATATAGTTATATATATAGATAAAGTTATATATATAGAAATGGTTATACATATAGAAATAGTTATATATATAGATATAGTTATATATATAGATAGATATAGATATAGATAGATATAGATATAGATAACTGACATTATTTATTTCGTGCAGAACAACATTCAGACGTACTTTTTATAGCACCACACGATTAAATTATGTCATAATTTTCATGGATATAAAATAGGGCTGTGGGATAAAAAATTAGAAAGAAAAAGACATACTACCAGCTTGATAAGGCACCATATTTTTGAAACGCTTATTTCTGGCATTGATTTTCAAAGCTATAGACGCAGTGCTTCCATATGCATTGAATTTTTACTTTTTCCGGAATTTTTCAACCTTTAAAAACGCTAAAAGGGAATAAAGCAATTTAAGAGGAAAAACGGGAAAAACGATGGAAATTTAATAAAGGGTCATTATAAAAGTAATGAAAGTCACGATCTAAATATCTAAAGCAACTTTTTGTTTATACAAAAATTATTCAAATGTAAGTAATTTTGTAATAAATAAAACCTTAAATTTGGATTCATTTTCAGAATTAATTAATCTGAATATCTATATAAATTAGTATTAAGAGTGAGGGATACAAAATGGAAATTTCTAGGTCAAAAACGCGAAAAACGGGATTTTTCATTTAATGAAATTATCGCAAGTGGAAAATTTTATATATCAAATGTGGAAGCCCTGTATAGACGTCTGCTATGCTGTCGTAACTGGATTCTGTAGTTTGATTGTTTGAAACATCTGCAGTTTTGTGTTTCAAACTACTACTCGCAAAATATTATAACCGTAATAAATATACCTTTTTATATGTTAAATTAAAATTTTGTATAAATACATATGAAATTAAACGGTCAAAGGAGTTTGCAACTTTCTATGTAAGCTAATTCTCTTAACGAATTTAATGAATTTATAAAACAGACATGTACTAAATTCTATCAATTCAAGTCTGCACTTATTATTTTAAATTTCTGGTTTAAAGTAGAATTATACATCAGTATTTAAATTTGGCATGCATCATGAAAAACTGAAGATCCTCACAGGTCAAGTACCCGCTGGTAGTAAAAAAGAGTGATCTTAGATTAACATTAAAATGACCACATTTCTTTCTAGAAAGGCCTGATGAAATATGTGCAGTTACACTGCAGTAGCCTGTTTGAATTGTTAAAGAGACTTCCAAGAAAGACCTAGTCTAATTGAAATAAGTTATTCAGTCGTTACTTTGGGTTCACAATGTACGGCATGTTAACTTTAATAACTTTCTTGATTAAATTTATTGCAAATCTCTTTTATTGATGACTTTTTTACTAGTTTAGTTTCTATGAGTTTCAGCAATTTAAATGCTGTAATTTTACACGTAATCCTTTACAATTGAAAATTTTCTCAGTTTACTGTTACAGTTTCAAGGCTCAAATTTAAGGAATGGGTTTTAAAATATATAAAAGGTGAGAAAAAATTTATGGAAATTATTTTAGAAATATATTTTGCTTATAAAAATAATTCCAAAAAATAACTCTTTAATTCTAAAACATTTCCAATATCTGTGCCTTAATTGATCCGAACTACCCCTTAAATCAAACTTCCAACTGCTTTGATAAGAGCATTTTTTATTTAATAGCTGTCCCTTTGCTCTGCCTCACAGGGCATATTTTGCCTAAAATTTATAATTGAAAATAAAAGCCGTAAGTTAGAAAATAATAAATAAGTTTTATTTTTAAATATATTTTGAACAGACATTATTATATTTTTGAATGTAATTTAAAATATTGAATATTATCTTAAATATTTTACTTAACATTTTGAAATAATGATGATAATTGGTTATGTCAAATTGAGTTTTAATTTCCCATTAAGACTTAGATAACAAGATAATGGGTGTATAACTGGTTCTAGTAAGCAAGTGAAATATGCTAATTTTGGTAAATCTTTCACGTACGTACAGTACACAGACATTGTAAATGAAAATAGCCACAAAGGCGATTAATATGAATATATGTTATATTAAAAAAATAAAAAAATTCTCACGCGCTTAGTGTAAGTAAGCACATTTATCAACAGTACTTGAATGGTGGGTCTCCAGTCCTGTTCTGGCTGTACTACCTTACAACGGTATGGCTCGTACACTACTGATCCTCAAATAACAATAATTTCAGTCTACTCACTCTTTAAGCTTTTGAATAATTAAGACGCCTTTACATAGAGGATTAAGTTTGAATGCCCAAAACGTTTATTGTTATGAAAAATTATTCAAATATTTACCATACTTCATTACTGTAATTAAAATTCCCAAAATTTTTCACACAATGCTAGATGGATACACCTAAATGAAAATTAAATTATTATTTTTTTTAACTCTGTAAAAAATCAGCTGGGGAAAAAAACTTATGGAAGGGATAAAACAAAATTAACTTTAAACTAAATTTCACTTTCCACAAAATTCTTTCTGGTACTACTAAATACGTTATTTTAACCTAGAATATATGATCGGGTTCTACGGGCTAATTTTCCCTACGAAGCAAAGGCTTAACGGTTAAATGTTAATTACTATTCAACTGCAAGTAAATTAATTACGATAATGATAATTTTTACTTAAAAAATACTTAATTACGTATAAATAATGATATTTAAATAAAGTTCCTATAAGAAATGGTTTATTATTTCTTGAGTAAAGTGCGAAAAACAACGTTAACTCGAAGACGGACAAAATTTGATTTTTGCATTTTTCCGGGAATCTGGCTACGAGCTGAGCAGTTGGCCTTCCATGTCAAAAATGGTACACTAACTTATTACAGTACGAAGCTTCTTATCTACAGTCGACTAACTTTCGTTAAATGACGGGATTTCAATACTTTTCTCGCTGAAGTTGACAGTAGTAACAAATCCGTATGGCTATCTCTGTACTGTACACCAACGCTGATACATTAATAGTAATTGTAGTACTTCCAGACAACAATTGTTGACAGTAAGAATAATGCCACTAGGCATCCACAATACTGAATCTTGGGCATGAAAATCGCTTAAAATAAAGTCTTAAAATTTTTAGCGACCCGACTATTGATTCTCCTGCGCTTGGCTGTATTAATTTTAGCCGTAGGAGATCGCGCCATTCTTAATTCATGCATTATTGTTTCGAAAATCTTGGCTAATACAGTAATGAGGGATATTGACCGATAGTTATCGATGTTACCTTTAAGGCCCTTCTTAAAAACGGGTAATACCAACGAGACGTTCCATTGATCAGGAAATCGACATTTTTAAAGATAAGTTAAAGATCTTACACAATATTGGAGACAGTATGTCCTTGCAACCTTTTATTATATATGCAGGGAGATCAGTAGCGGCGCCAGCAGTAGGCGCAAGTAGGCACGTGCCTACGTTGAAAATATTTGTGCCTACTTCGGGGGCCTCCAAATTTGGGAAAAAAAGGCCACCATTTTTTTTTTAAGAAAATATAATTTTATAATATTTGTTTTCTGAAATTCTGATATTTTTCGTCACTTCTCTTAAAAAGTTTGTATTCCAGAATTTGTGGGCTCAAAATTACAAAACATATCGCAGGTTTTTCGGAAACATATGGCTTTCAGTAGACACCGGTTACAACTTAAGATTGTAGCCAGAGATGGTTGCACTCTCAGCTCAAAAGAGTGGGAGAGCTATTTTTGAGCGCGACCGCCACTCTCGGATGAAAAAAGAGAAGAGCGGGAGCGCGAGCTCCACTTTCGGATAAAAAAAGAGAAGAGCGCGAGCGCGAGCTCCACTTTCGGATAAAAAAAGAGAAGAGCGCGAGCGCGAGCTCCACTTTCAGATATAAAAAGAGAAGAGCGCGAGCGCGAGCTCACTCTCGCATATAAAAAGAGAAGAGCGCGAGCGCGAGCTCCACTTTCAGATATAAAAAGAGAAGAGCGCGAGCGTGAGCTCCACTTTCGGATATAAAAAGAAAAGAGCGCAAGCGCGAGCTCAAGCTTCCGCCAAAAAAAAGAGAAGAGTGCGAGCGCGAGCTCAAGCTTCTGAGAAAAAAAGAGAAGAGCGCGAGTGCGAGCTCCAACATCTGACTCTAAAGAGAGGAGTGTGAGCTCTGAAAATTGGTTTTTGCCCATCTCTGATAGTAGCAGAGAGATGTTGGGGGGAAAGGCTGCACTTAAGGTGTAGAATTATTTTGCTAAACCATTTGTCGTTGCCCCCTATTGAGTACTGTTGTTGAAAGAAAATCCGCCAAAAGATCTTTCGACAGAGGCTGCTGGGAATTCAGTATAATTCATTCCTCTTTCTCACTGACTTATCTAGCACTATATAGCAAAATATATTTTTTTTCTGGGAATTGTTAGTGACCACCGAAATTTTCCTCCACGCTGGCGACGTTTGGCACCTGTTAAGAGGGAAATTGTGGGATAGTGGGAAGGGGGAAAGATAAACCTGCAATGGTCATGGAGAGCAAAGGTGAATTTCTCAGAATTCCGACGACCGGCCAATAACTGTTCGGGGGTAGAGGGAGAACGGGTTGTACATACTGGTTTTGGATTGCAACATGGAACGGAAGTGGCTTCCTTGACTCGTCGGACCTCTATCGTAGAATTCTCAAGTCTTCAACCAAACATACAGCCGGTTTAACTTTGACCTAGATTCCTTAAAGGGTCAAATTAAAATAGCTAGAAATTTGATTAAATCTAAAAAATTTAAACAGCGTAACAGAGTGCTTTAATTATTTGATGACGACGGACAATGGATTTCCGGACCTAGCCAATAAAGTGGTTTTGCGCATTCCCGTGGCCAATACCATTTCAGAAAGGAGTTTCAATTCCCTTAAAAGAATTGAAACTCGTCTACGCTCAACAATGGAAGAATCTAGACTTTCTAGTCTGGCCACATTGTCGATTAATCGTGATATATAGAATTATTTGAAAGCTAACCCAATGTTAGTGGTTGATGAATTTGGAAAACGGTCAAATCGAAGAGTGTCCTTCTTCGTTTAGATTTCAAACTTCTATTACAGTTCTCTGGATGTTTACAGATTTTTTTATTTATGAAGTATAATTATTTTAAACGACCGGTCATAAAACTCGCAAACTCAAAAAAAATATCTATTTTAAATTAAGAATATATAGGGGGGCCTCAATGTCAACTAGTGCCTAAACGGAAAAAAATTCTGGGAGATTATCATAGCCAAATCCTTTTTTCGTTTCAGTTGCGTTATAGCTTCGCTGACATCCCCCTCTGTAATTATTAACTCCGTAAAAGTGTTGATAACCCCCAATGGAAAGTTCCTTGTCTCATAATTAATTCCTGAACAATCAAATGGCTTTGTAAATTGTTCTTTAAATAGTATGCCAAGTTCTTTACTATCTGCAATAAATTTGCCATCGTTATCCATGATAATATCGTCCCTTTTATAAATTTTTAATCTTTTCATTTTCATAAAACCATACTGCAGAAGGATTAATCTTAGTTTTTTCAATAATAGAGTTGGCATATGTATCCCTATCTCGAGAAAGTAGATACCGAGATTGCTTACGTAACATTTTGTAATTGTCTATATCAATGTCTTTTCTTAGTATTTTATACTTCCTATGGTAATAGGCTTTAGTTTTTTCAGCTCTTCTGCGAACCACGATGGATGTGTCAGACTTTTCTTACGTGTTTTTATTTTAACTTTAGGGACATGCAACTTTAAACATTTTGAAACACCATTAGTAAATCTACATACAGCTTCGTCTACATCTTTGGTTTGAATTATATCTGACTTTAAGATCAAGATAGAGACTCAAATAGTCCCCCCTTATGAAATCAAATCTTTCCTCCTCAACTCGAGGAAATAACATTAATGGACAGAGGAGGATGTAGGACATCAATTTCTATAAGAGGAGTAGAATCTAGCTTAACAGTCAACTGGACGTCATTTGTCAATACGAGGTCTAAAATATTACTAAAGGGGTTTTTGAAGTCATTATTAAACTGAACAAGGCCCTGGTGGTTTACAAAGTCCAAGACTACATTTGCTCTGGGTTTAATACAATCCAAACATTGATCACAATTGTTAAGAACCCAATTTATTCCCGGGACATTAAAGGCACCAAGAGTCAAATAGTTTTTATTTAAGTCAATGAGTTTTGGTGACAATACGGCAAAATAATTAGATAAGAGTCTCTGTCGGAAGCAAAGGAGATAAATAATGATTACATAAAATTAAATTTTTGTTATTTCTGCCTGAGTTCTCTATCCAAACACATTCGCTAGTTAATTCTAAATCTGTTCTTCTAATAACATTAATAGGTTTCCTCACTAAGATAAGAGAGCCGCCGCCTCTGGTATTAGCCGTAGCCTGGACGCGATCAGCACGAAATGTTATAAAAGCATTGGGTAATATTAGGCTAGCTTGCTTAGTAAAAGGAAGATAAATTTTAAACAATATTTACACAATTAAAAAATGGCAAGGAATTACAACTTCAAATGTGATACGGGAATTTTATACATTTAGATGAGAAAATGAAAAATAAGTGCGGTACATAAAATATTTACAGATATTCAAAAAAGCATCGTCAGTGAAAAAAAAATCAAAGAAAACGCTCAGACCTAAACGAGCAATCGAACATTTTATAAGGGAAATTGAGTTATTTTGAATGGATTTTTGTTTTATGTTTTGAGAATTTTGATATCGATTCTACGCACCAAAGTTTTACATTTTTGTGAGATTCTGCGTCCGGTTTGGTCTGCTCTTATGCTAACAATTGTAAGCATATCAGTAGAAACCAAAATTGGTTTCTAAAGCTGGTTTTATCAGCCTTATCCGCAGAGGCTTTGACACTACATGAATGCAAAACAAAAAAGAACCTGAAATGTGGAAAGCATTGGAGATGCACAAATAAGTAAATAAATAAATAGCGCTGTAAATGAATATTTCTTTAGTTTTGTCTTTTAGAAATACAACGTTTAGGTCTTTTGGGGGTTATTTCCCCGTCAACTTTCTTTTTTAATGATTTTTTTTTCGTTTTGTTTGGCAATTGCGTCCAAGATGTATTGGGGTTCTCTAAGATCCATACTTCTTTTAAACCGGGAATTTATCTTTCATTTTTCGTTCCCAAAAATCGTCATCTCTCTCGATTTGTTTCTACGTGTATGCCATTTTCCCGTATATATAACAAAATAACAAAATTTTCTTTTTGTAATATGTAATTGTCCTTGTGTCTGAAAATAGAAATGGTCATTTCTTTTCAGTTTTAGCGAATTGGTCTCTTCATTATACGTGCAAAAAAAGTTTTTAGTTTGACGTGCTTTCTTAGTTTTGGCTTGTAAATTTAATTCATTGATATGGCTAGCGATATCGAGAGGAGCGACAGCGCGATACGTAAACGGGGATTTCACTTCTATTATAGCGTCTTCACCAACGAGACCATCCGGAGGTGCTCTTAAAAACCCGTACTCCAAATCTATAAATGTTCCAGAATCTTTTACGTCCAAATATATATTTTTCTCACGATTTCTTTGGCTTTTTCTTCCCCTTTATGTGCAAAACGAAAATATGTCATCCATATTTTGCGAAGGAGGTTTGGATTAAGGAGACTCTCAACCGTTTAGCTGGCTTTCGTTGTAGCCTTCATTTTACAAACGCGACCGAAATTAGACGCGGTGAGGCGATGTCACCATAATGCGCCTTTCCGTCGTCAACCGGGCGTGTTTTTCTAATATCGCTAACGAATAGTTTTTTCCTTTCGAATAGAGTGCGTTTAGAGTGTTGAGCGATTTGTTTTTTCCGTATAAGTCTGATCGCTCTTCTTTTCAAAAAAACGTTCGGACCCTTACCCGCAATTTTTCTTAAAAACTGCATTTGGTAGTTTTTGTTCATCGCAGCCGACGCGATACGACTGGGTATGCTTCCCTATTAAAGACATGGTACTTTCGGCCTGGTTGCTCGTGTCATTCGTAATTTATCGGCTTTGTCGGCTATTCGAACGGCTGCGGCTGTGATGTTTCCTCGTTTGTCGCAAAAACTGGCATCGCACGTCCTATGATCTCCGAAATAATGTTTAGGAGCATTCACTATGTCTTTTTTCAAGGCAGATACTGAGTGGTCAGTCGATGAATGCTTGGAGATTGCGGCTCTCGTTCCCTTCGATATGTTTTTAATTAAAGCGTTATTCAAATTTTGCGTCCGTACACGTCTACTTTGCTTTGAAGCTCGTGCATGACGGATGAATCCCCATCCCCTATAAACACGCGATATTGCAATTTGCTGGCGTTGAAGCTATTTTGAAGAATGTTAGCTTCCATGGCGCTAGAAGACCCATCCCAGTTTTTGAAGCAGTTGCGCTTTGGTGGCTCATTGCCTAGTTTCACGTGGAATTCGCGCGAAGCGCAAAATTTGTTTCCGTAGTCTATATATATAAAATATTTCCGGTTCTAGCGCCAATGATTACAGCGAAGGCTGAATTCGAATTAAAACTATGACCGAAACTTCTTTTAACCCAGCCTCCGTCTACAATGACCGCGATAAAGCAAATATTACTGTAAGGGGCTTCGCTAAATATACCGTATTCGGCCGCTAACCGGTACTCCTCTTCCCCGGCTAACATTAATTTTTCGGCTTAAAGCTTTTTCCACATTAATTTAATTCTATTTTCAATTTGCGAATAACTCGATTCAGCCATAACGGGTACTCCGAGTACCGAAAATACACTCTTTTTCGTGGTATTTTCTATTTCAGCCCCATCCTCCATTACGGGATGCTAGACTCCCCGCTAGGGGCAGAGGTTGTTTTTGTGTTTTGACGGCAGATCTTCGTGGGCCCATCACTTTGAAACGAAACGCTTTAGTACCAGACAATTTCAATTCAGTAGGACCAAAATAATACGTCCTTCAATTTATTACATAGTCCCCCGTAAGTTCCGTAACACCCTGTATATCAGGTACCACCAAAAATTACGGGCCAAATAGTTTAATATAGCGGTGTCAATTTAATTCAGGTCCTAATTTTGTTATTATTTTTTCTTTCCCAATATAGAAAAATATCTAGCTGATCCAAAAAAATCCGAAAACTCCCAGCCTAAAATAACTTCTAGAATTATCTCCTTCTATTTTCGGTGAAAATGGACTGGAGTGGAGATCTCCCACAGAATTCTGTAATTTTTTTTTACATTTTGAAAGTTTAAATATAACTGTTTTGTAGATGGCGTAATATGATTGGAACACTCGCATAAAGGTGCAACGGTCAGCGCCATCTGCTGATTTTCTTTGGTACTTAATCTCTGATGTAACGGGGGAGCAAAATTTATAGCAATTAATTAATTATATTATACATTTTTAAAATATTTTTAGTCACCCAATTATGCCAAACCCTGACTACGCCACTGTCCCCTATGTCTTTTATTTTAGATAACTATAAAATTTCGTTTGATCCAAAATAATTATGTGAAATTAGTCTTCCAGTTTTATTATTAGTCTTCCTCGTGTTGGTTCCGCGCCACAAGTGTTATCCGAATTTCAGACACAGCGGCTCCATGGTCATTTCTCGGCCGAACACTTTCCCCTCTTCAAACCTACTATTTTACAGACGAGGAGGCCCGTTTGCAACGTTCGACACAAAAGGGGAAACAAGAGGCAAGGGTATACACTCCGACACTCGTTTTTGGGGAATTTTGCTGGGTGGGTCCATCTTGAGTTTTACCCCTTTAACCCCTAATGCACTGTCCGGTTGCCCACGGTTCCTACGCCGGAGATTTTCAATATTTATTTTCAGTCTGAAAATAAAAAATATTTCTAACTGAAGTATTTAGATATTTCCAGATTTAAAAGTAACATGTCGCAAAATCTGGTGCACCTTGATTGCGCGAGAGAAAAGTTCGAGATGGGGTATTATGGCCGCGTAAATTGCCACCCGCATTTCTCATACGTGGGAAATTAATTGAATAAGTTTGGTGGGACCACCTCTGACCACATTGTAGTACTCTGCAATCTGCTGCCGAAAGTTTGAAGACGTATAGTTAGTACTCATAACTTTGAACGGCACCTAGTAAGTATTTATTGTTTGGTCATTAAATTGTCATTTTTACAACGTCTTGTCTCATTATTCTTAGAAAGTGCACGGGATAAAGTTATAGACGAAGTTGCTGCCCGCTCGAGAGTTGTTGTACACCAACAGAAAAAATAAACAAACGGCCCTTTTCAGGGCCATTCTCATTTTGAATAAAGGTCACCTTAAAATGTATTGGTCAAAACAGTATATCTGTACTTGAAATAAGCTTACCTGATATAGTTAGTTTGCAAAAACAAAATTTTAACAGATAACGATAAATATTGCATTTAATTTTCATTTAAATAGTAATATCATTATTTATCACGTCGAAACGATGGTAATAGTATGAAATTTAATTAGGCTTAAGTTAAACTGGTGTCAACATTTTGTTACCGCGAAAAATTGGTACTGTTGTTTAAATAAGTTTAGGTGTATATAATAAAAAAGCTAAACCGCATCAAGTTGCCTTAATACTCATCTACGTATTTATTATACTTAATATTTATTTAACTTTATATTTATTTAATTATTTTAAATTTTTCAAATTTCGAAAAACGGTTCAGGGGATTATGTGTCTAGCAGGGGTGAGTTGTACGTTCAAAGAATGACCACATCGGGCACCGCTTATTACCCCTCTCTGGCTAAGGGCTAGGTGTCTACACTATCCGGCCCCTCTGGGCCTCTTTTGAGGTCGCCGTTGGTAGTTGTGCTTTCGCAGTGGTGTAGCGAATTGACGTGTGGCCCAGGTTTGAAGGCGAAAAGGGACCCTCACCCTCCGTGTTTTTAAAACGCACCCATAAAGGTCAACTTAAACAAGTTCAGACTATTACTAAATTCTAAATCTGATAAAACATAAAAACAATGACTTAAGTCTGAAGTGCAATAAGAAACAATTTTTGAAAACTACTTGTGCAGGAAGAGCAGAATATCGCATTGTTTGTTATAGCTTTCTACTGTAATAATATCCAGCTTTGAATGGGTCACTACTCATAAAAATTAAATATATAGAATAATTTATAAATTTAGACTTTCAAATATACTTAAATAACATAAATAATTTAGTATATTAAGTTTAAAAGTTCAGTAACAATACAGTACCTGTGAAAATGATTGAATTGAGGATTTGGGGCTAAATAAGCTAATATTTAGAAATGATTTAAAAGAAACCTTATTGTCATTTAAGATTCAGAGCATCTTGAGCTCTCCGGCGCAATTTTTTTTTAAAGTAGATGGTACAATACAGTCGACTAACCGCTATGCGATTAATCAGGGGTTAAATATGTGAAAAGGCCCAGCCAACGGGGGGATACTTGGGGACAGGGGTGGGACACCCGTGGCGAAAGTATTCCTACCACGCGTTGGGGAAACGGTGGTCGTCGTCCAACGACCATCTACAAACCCTACCTCCCAGACGCAAGGGATTACAGTAGTACGCCACTACTCCCGGCCTCGGGCGCAATTAACCTCGTTGAAATTTTCATTTCACTAGTAGTCACAGGAGTGTAGGTGAAACAGTGGCGATGAAAATTTGACGTCTGACAAACCCATTGAGCTGGGAATATTAATCTAGGGGTCCAATCCGGACTTCGGATTTCGGTATTTCGCGAAAGAAGTATTGAAAAATACGAATGTGCCATAACTGACGTCTGCTCTAAAATGATGAGAAAACTTTATCATTTTATCCGTGTGGCCATCTATTGCGTTTGCCGGAAAAAAGATATAAGATCACCACATTAAAAAGCAGATGGCGCCACGAGTCGAATGATAAAGTTTTCTCGTCATTTTAGGGCAAACGGCACATTCGTAATTTTCAAAATTTGTTTCGCGGGGAGCAGATTTGATTGGATCTCTAGATTAATATTCCCAACTCAATGGCTAAACCTACTGCTTTGAAATTCATAGGCCGTTGAAGCCATTTACTTTTTAAGTATAAGCTTTTATTTTAAATGAAATTAACGAATAATTTAAATAATTATTTTTACCCCGCCCCCAAAAGGTTGGGGGCCCAGGGAAACCTATCTGGCAAACCCCGTGTACGCTACGCCACTGTGCTTTCGCCACTAATCAGATTAGTCTTCTTCGCGTCAAATGCGCTACAAAAGAAGGACAGGAGAGATAAAATGTCGCTATCTTGAGCTTCGAAGTTTTCAAGTACACATAAGCCTAAAGTTATTATTTAAATTATTAATGTTGGTTTATTTGAAATTATCGCATTTAATTGTTTTGGAAGATGTTAAAGTATTTCACATTATATATCCGTTTGCTGATCGTTTTTCTATTTGAATATTTTCATTTTGATATATTTCATTTTATAATTTAATTAAAGGGAATATAACCTGCAAATCAATCTTTATAGAAGACCCCTTCAATTTATCAAATTAGCCTGTACAGTGGCGCCAAATATTTCTAAAGCCAAAGGCTAGAGTGGCCAGATCTGCAAACGTTGGTGTTCCACACTAAATACCTGAGGTTATATTCCCTTTAAAAGGGCAAATAATACACGACTGCTAGGCCGGTTGAGAAAAACGTGTTAATTGTTAAAATGCGAAACAATTGAAGATAAATTCACATTAGTTAATTATCATTTTAGTTGGAACTTGGTGAACATTATCGGAGTACGTTGCCTCCCCGTACCCCGTTTACCATGTCACTCAACTAATTTTTACTTATAATTTCTACGAATAACTCCCAGGCCTAAGTTACACGCTTCAAAGAAATTACGCTTCTTTTTCAAGATTCTGCACAGGCAACGCACGAGCGACGACTTTACTAATTATTCACAATATTCGATGGTTTAGTACAGTGGCGTCGCCAGACCCTTTTTGGGGGGAGCCATGGCCCCTTCAAATTCCAAATCCCCCCCCCCCCAAAAAACGTATGTCGTAGCCCCCCAACTGCAAAAGAATGTATAGACTACTAAGATAATACTTTCGTATCGATCTAGCAGCACATCTTCAGTGGCGTACCTAGAACCTTTGACACTCGGGGCCGCTATTCCGAATTTCCAAAAGAGCAATCGTTTAATAGTTAAAAGCAGTAACAACTATGATACTATTTTAAACTATTTACTGGCTAACTTGTGCATAGTACTCAATTAACAAATATTCACACCACTGTTGCGCAATAATATGTTTATTTAGAAACGCTACAGCTGTTTCGGGACGACTCGCACGTCCCGAAACAGCTGTAGCGTTTCTAAATAAACGTATTATTGTACAAAGTAACCATTGCATTGATGGGTATCCTCATTAGTCACTCGAGTATCGCTCGTGTCTGGTTTCAAGCTGTGCTAGATGATAGTACTCTCGTATAACAGTCTTGATCCGAAGCATTCTTTGATTATACGTTCAGACTACAAAAGGAGGTCCTTAAATGAACACTTGAGCATCTCCAACCCTACTAACCCTAAAAAAATTGTGCTCAACTACCGAAAGATACTATCTAAAATATTGGTATATTAATCAAAAAGGATTCTCACGTTTACTAGAGAGCTACATCACAATTTAATTTCAGTAAATATTTGAAACGTTTTTACATAAGTCTATAATATTGTTCCAGAAGTTTGTCACTTTGGGGAATATTTTACTGAGAGCTAGTAACGGAGTGACGTCATCACAAGAGGAAAATCTCCCCCTAGCGAGGCGCTGTTAGCAAGCGGACGCAAAACGGCGGCGAAGCCCGTAATGCAGTCGTCTTGTGAATAGCTCTCAGTAAAACTTTTGAATGTGGGGAGAATAGGAAGCGTCAAACTTATGTAAAAATACTAAATACTAAATAGAGCTAATACCCAAGGCACCACCTTCGACCACATAAGCAATGTTGCTTGTGCGTTATCAAGTAACAGGTGGCCGGGTTACAATGCGAAGGAAGGTGGTGGCAAACCCTTCATGCCACGCGAGCCAACCGTCAGCTCAATACACTTACTATTACCGTTAACCTCAGCAAGTTTTTATGGGAAGGGGAAACCGAAGATCTCGTGGGAAAACCTCTTTAACCAGTGGGGAGAGAACTTACAAACTCTACGCGGAAGGAGTGGTTCCGGATTTTCACCGAGGGCCACTAGCTGGGATCGAACCCGGCTCCTTTTGCTGCGAGGCGAAAGTGCTAACCACTCCGCCACCCCACCAAACAAAACTCAAAAACATTTCTACAATTTAATGCGAAATGTTATGGTTTAATTAAAATAAAATAAAATGAAATATGTTATATCATTATTTTTATGATATTTTAACTATATAAATTCAAGGATCCTATATGTTAGAAGGATATGAGGCGAGGGACGAAAAATGGCAGCACCGTCGGTGGGTCATGCGCGATAGAGAATCCGTCTTTAGATTCCGTCAAGGACCAAACATGGAGGAAGCAACGCCAAAATTTGTACTTGAGGGAATATAAACAAGATGTCCCACGTTTAGAGGCTCTCTTAATATCGACGGCGCTGCCGGCGTTTTGAAAACACGGGCTGGCCGGAGGGCTACCTATCCTTCTAACATATAGGATCCTTGATAAATTAATGGGAATTTGGGAAATAATTTTTTTTCCAAGCTCGAGTAACACACCGAAGATCAACAATCCATCAAAAAATGCTAAATATGCGACGGTCTTTCAATGGAAGAAATACCGAACCAACCAATCCCGGCCACTTGTTTAAAGGCATAATAAGTCGCTAGATGACTTGGGCCTAAGGTGGTACCTTGGGTATTAGCCTAGCTGATTATTATTATTTATTATCAAATGTGTTATTGCATTACCTTGGTATTTTGTGACTTCACCAGAATACACGAAAAAGAAAAAGTTATTGGACGATACTAGAGCAATGGTAAAACGCCCATAGGACTGCATTTCATGCTTACTATTTCATCGTCATGTATCCTGCTATATTAAAAAACTATTAGTTGATCGTCTTCAAGATTACTTGTTAAAGGCTAGTGGGATCTACTTAAAAAAAAACTAGAATTGCAACCGTTTTAAATAACAAGTTTTAAACGCTGTTTAATATTCTGTTTTCAACGAAATCAAAATTTATAATTTAAAAAAATAAAATAATGCTAATTTCGGTATAATTACTAATTTCATGAGTGGGAGTTAAAAATTACGAATTTTAGTATTAAGGCATTGGCACCCCAAAAAAAATTTGAGTGCCCCCGAATTTTGTACGGGCCTCTCGCCGAGAAAAGGCACGCATTTATTTAGCCTTTTTAGTGAAGTCGGCATAGCAAATTACGTAAGCGGAAAAACTGAGAATAAGGAATAAAACTAGTTGTGTGGCGAGGATGATAAAAAGTCGAAATAATAAAAGAAAGTGAGTCAGTTGTGCATTATATTACACGATAATACGTGGTATTATCCTAAACATTTCTTTATTTGGTATTCCAACCAAGTAAAGCGTGGACACAAAAAAAATTCGGAGATGGGTCAAGTGTTCCAAACCTCGACCAGAGCAGACTTCCTCTTAAAAATTGGTCCGTGCCTATACGAATTCTTTTATCGGAAAAAACTGTCGTCATCAAATCGATACCATCGCGTTTTTAACGAAAATATTTCTTGCTCTTGACGGGATAAGGCATAAAGCAAATCAGTTCCGAGTAAATAATCAGGAAAATTGCAAAGTATATTAAACTGCCGAATTCTTATTAATTGGATTTCGCTTGTTAAATTGGCAAAATCTTATTAATTTTATTTAGCTCGTTAAATTGGCAAATGCTTGTCACATTAGTAAATGTTTATTTAATTTGTCAAATCCTCTTTAATTAGCAAGTGCTAGGTCAATTTGGCAAATCCTTTTTAATAAGCAAGTGCTAGGTCAATTTGTAAAATCCTTTTTAATTAGCAAATGCTTATTTAATTTGACAAATCCTTTTTAATTAGCAAATGCTTTGTAATTAGCAAATCCATTTCAATTAGAAAATCCTTTTCAATTAGCATTTAGCAAACCCATTTTATTAAGCAAATCCTTTTAAATTAGCATTTAGCAAACCCATTTTATTAAGCAAATCCTTTTTAATTATAATTTAGCAAACCCATATTAATAAGCAAATCCTTTTCAATTAGCAAATCATTTTTAATTAGCAAATTCTTTTGGATTAGCAAATCTCTTTTAATTAGCATATTCTTTTGGATTAGCAAATCTCTTTTAATTACCAAATACTTTTTAATTACCAAATACTTATTAATTACCAAATACTTTTTAATTACCAAATACTTTTTAATTACCAAATACTTTTTAATTACCAAATACTTTTTAATTACCAAATACTTTTTAATTACCAAATACTTTTTAATTACCAAATACTTTTTAATTACCAAATACTTTTTAATTACCAAATACTTTTTAATTACCGAATACTTTTTAATTACCGAATACTTCTTAATTTCCAAATACTTTTTAATTACCAAATACTTTTTAAATACCAAATACTTTTTAATTAGCAAATACTTTTTAATTACCAAATACTTTTTAATTACCAAATACTTTTTAATTACCAAATACTTTTTAATTATCAAATACTTTTTAATTACCAAATACTTTTTAATTACCAAATACTTTTTAATTACCAATTACTTTTTAATTACCAAATACTTTTTAATTGCCAAATACTTTTAAATTAACAAATACTTTTTAATTACCAAACACTTTTTAATTACCAAATACTTTTTAATTATCAAATACTTTTTAATTACCAAATACTTTTTAATTACCATATACTTTTTAATTACCAAATACTTTTTAATTACCAAATACTTTTTAATTACCAAATACTTTTTAATTACCAAATACTTTTTAATATGCGAATCCTTTTAATTATCAAATCCTTTTTAATTCGCAAATCATTTTTAATTAGCAAATCATTTTTAATTATCAAATTCTTTTTAATCAGCAAATCCTTTTTAATTAGTAAATATATTTTAATTGGCAAATACGTTTTAATCATTGAATTCCTTTTAATTAGTAAATACGTTTTAATCATCGAATTCCTTTTAATTAGTAAATACCTATTAATTAGCAAATCTGTTTTGATCAGCAAATCCCTTTTAATTAGAAAATTCTTTTGAATTAGCAAATCCCTTTTAATTACCAAATAATTTTTAATGAGCGAATCCTTTTAATTATCAAATAGGCCTACTTTTTAATTACCAAATAATTTTTAATGAGCGAATCCTTTTAATTAACAAATAGGCCTACTTTTTAATTACCAAATAATTTTTAATGAGCGAATCCTTTTAATTATCAAATAGGCCTACTTTTTAATTCGCAAATCCTTTTAATTGGCAAATTCTTTTTTAAGAGCAAATCCTTTTTAATTTCAAATCTTTTTTAATTAGTAAATCCGTTTTAATCAGTGAATTTCTTTTAATTAGTAAATATTTTTTAAGTTCACTCAAGAATGTATTTATTTCTATATGTCGATACGATCCTTTGCATACGGTCCCCTTGGCACGAAAGGGGAAAGGAAAAATGTCACAAATGTACGCTTCGAAACACGACGGAAGTCACGGAAGTCGTAAGCTTTAGGGAACGAATGAGATGCCGAGCTTATTTAATTTGTTTTTAAGAAGAAAGGGCTTACTCTTCGAGCGATAATTGGATTTTTACTAAACTTACAAATGTGTACTAAATTGACAAATGTATACTAAATTGACAAATGTATACTAAATTGACAAATGTATACTAAATTGACAAATGTATACTAAATTGACAAATGTATACTAAATTGACAAATGTATACTAAATTGACAAATGTATACTAAATTGACAAATGTATACTAAATTGACAAATGTATACTAAATTGACAAATGTATACTAAATTGACAAATGTATACTAAATTGACAAATGTATACTAAATTGACAAATGTATACTAAATTGACAAATGTATACTAAATTGACAAATGTATACTAAATTGACAAATGTATACTAAATTGACAAATGTATACTAAATTGACAAATGTATACTAAATTGACAAATGTATACTAAATTGACAAATGTATACTAAATTGACAAATGTATACTAAATTGACAAAGGTATACTAAATTGAGAAATGAATACTAAGCTGACAAACGTATACTAAATTGACAAACGTATGCTAAATTAACAAACGTATACTAAATTGACAAATGTATACTAAATTGACAAATGTATACTAAATTGACAAATGTATACTAAATTGACAAATGTATACTAAATTGACAAATGTATACTAAATTGACAAATGTATACTAAATTGACAAATGTATACTAAATTGACAAATGTATACTAAATTGACAAATGTATACTAAATTGACAAATGTATACTAAATTGACAAATGTATACTAAATTGACAAATGTTAACTAAATTGACAATTGTATACTAAATTGACAATTGTATACTAAATTAACAAACGTATACTAAATTGACAATTGTATACTAAATTAACAAACGTATACTAAATTGACAAATGTATACTAAATTGACAAATGTATACTAAATTGACAAATGTATACTAAATTGACAAATGTATACTAAATTGACAAATGTATACTAAATTGACAAATGTATACTAAATTGACAAATGTATACTAAATTGACAAATGTATACTAAATTGACAAATGTATACTAAATTGACAAATGTATACTAAATTGACAAATGTATACTAAATTGACAAATGTATACTAAATTGACAAATGTATACTAAATTGACAAATGTATACTAAATTGACAAATGTTAACTAAATTGACAATTGTATACTAAATTGACAATTGTATACTAAATTGACAAATAAATACTAAATTGACAAATGTATACTAAATTGACAATTGTATACTAAATTGTTAAATGTATACTAAATTGACAAATGTATACTAAATTGACAAATGTATACTAAATTGACAAATGTATACTAAATTGACAAATGTATACTAAATTGACAAAGGTATACTAAATTGACAAATGTATACTAAGCTGACAAACGTATACTAAATTAACAAACGTATACTAAATTGACAAATGTATACTAAATTGACAAATGTATACTAAATTGACAAATGTATACTAAATTGACAAATGTATACTAAATTGACAAATGTATACTAAATTGACAAATGTATACTAAATTGACAAATGTATACTAAATTGACAAATGTATACTAAATTGACAAATGTATACTAAATTGACAAATGTATACTAAATTGACAATTGTATACTAAATTGGAAATTGTATACTAAATTAACAAACGTATACTAAATTGACAAATGTATACTAAATTGACAAATGTATACTAAATTGACAAATGTATACTAAATTGACAAATGTATACTAAATTGACAAATGTATACTAAATTGACAAATGTATACTAAATTGACAAATGTATACTAAATTGACAAATGTATACTAAATTGACAAATGTATACTAAATTGACAAATGTTAACTAAATTGACAATTGTATACTAAATTGACAATTGTATACTAAATTGACAAATAAATACTAAATTGACAAATGTATACTAAATTGACAATTGTATACTAAATTGTTAAATGTATACTAAATTGACAAATGTATACTAAATTGACAAATGTATACTAAATTGACAAATGTATACTAAATTGACAAATGTATACTAAATTGACAAAGGTATACTAAATTGACAAATGTATACTAAGCTGACAAACGTATACTAAATTGACAAACGTATGCTAAATTAACAAACGTATACTAAATTGACAAACGTATGCTAAATTAACAAACGTATACTAAATTGACAAATGTATACTAAATTGACAAATGTATACTAAATTGACAAATGTATACTAAATTGACAAATGTATACTAAATTGACAAATGTATACTAAATTGACAAATGTTAACTAAATTGACAATTGTATACTAAATTGACAATTGTATACTAAATTGACAATTGTATACTAAATTGACAAATAAATACTAAATTGACCAATGTATACTAAATTGACAATTGTATACTAAATTGTTAAATGTATACTAAATTGACAAATGTTAACTAAATTGACAATTGTATACTAAATTGACAAATGTATACTAAATTGACAAATGTATACTAAATTGACAAATGTATACTAAATTGACAAATGTATACTAAATTGACAATTGTATACTAAATTGACAATTGTATACTAAATTGGAAATTGTATACTAAATTAACAAATGTATACTAAATTGACAAATGTATACTAAATTAACAAATGTATACTAAATTGACAAATGTATACTAAATTTACAAATGTATACTAAATTGACAAATGTATACTAAATTGACAAATGTATACTAAATTGACAAATGTATACTAAATTGACAAATGTATACTAAATTGACAAATGTATACTAAATTGACAAATGTATACTAAATTGACAAATGTATACTAAATTGACAAATGTATACTAAATTGACAAATGTATACTAAATTGACAAATGTATACTAAATTGACAAATGTATACTAAATTGACAAATGTATACTAAATTGACAAATGTATACTAAATTGACAAATGTATACTAAATTGACAAATGTATACTAAATTGACAAATGTATACTAAATTGACAAAGGTATACTAAATTGAGAAATGAATACTAAGCTGACAAACGTATACTAAATTGACAAACGTATGCTAAATTAACAAACGTATACTAAATTGACAAATGTATACTAAATTGACAAATGTATACTAAATTGACAAATGTATACTAAATTGACAAATGTATACTAAATTGACAAATGTATACTAAATTGACAAATGTATACTAAATTGACAAATGTATACTAAATTGACAAATGTATACTAAATTGACAAATGTATACTAAATTGACAAATGTATACTAAATTGACAAATGTATACTAAATTGACAAATGTTAACTAAATTGACAATTGTATACTAAATTGACAATTGTATACTAAATTAACAAACGTATACTAAATTGACAATTGTATACTAAATTAACAAACGTATACTAAATTGACAAATGTATACTAAATTGACAAATGTATACTAAATTGACAAATGTATACTAAATTGACAAATGTATACTAAATTGACAAATGTATACTAAATTGACAAATGTATACTAAATTGACAAATGTATACTAAATTGACAAATGTATACTAAATTGACAAATGTATACTAAATTGA
Source organism: Leiobunum rupestre (assembly GCF_980474605.1). Taxonomy (NCBI): domain Eukaryota; kingdom Metazoa; phylum Arthropoda; class Arachnida; order Opiliones; family Sclerosomatidae; genus Leiobunum; species Leiobunum rupestre. Next base: position 32,024,496 of record NC_143392.1, read on the forward strand.
CAAATGTATACTAAATTGACAAATGTATACTAAATTGACAAATGTATACTAAATTGACAAATGTATACTAAATTGACAAATGTATACTAAATTGACAAATGTTAACTAAATTGACAATTGTATACTAAATTGACAATTGTATACTAAATTGACAAATAAATACTAAATTGACAAATGTATACTAAATTGACAATTGTATACTAAATTGTTAAATGTATACTAAATTGACAAATGTATACTAAATTGACAAATGTATACTAAATTGACAAATGTATACTAAATTGACAAATGTATACTAAATTGACAAAGGTATACTAAATTGACAAATGTATACTAAGCTGACAAACGTATACTAAATTAACAAACGTATACTAAATTGACAAATGTATACTAAATTGACAAATGTATACTAAATTGACAAATGTATACTAAATTGACAAATGTATACTAAATTGACAAATGTATACTAAATTGACAAATGTATACTAAATTGACAAATGTATACTAAATTGACAAATGTATACTAAATTGACAAATGTATACTAAATTGACAAATGTATACTAAATTGACAATTGTATACTAAATTGGAAATTGTATACTAAATTAACAAACGTATACTAAATTGACAAATGTATACTAAATTGACAAATGTATACTAAATTGACAAATGTATACTAAATTGACAAATGTATACTAAATTGACAAATGTATACTAAATTGACAAATGTATACTAAATTGACAAATGTATACTAAATTGACAAATGTATACTAAATTGACAAATGTATACTAAATTGACAAATGTTAACTAAATTGACAATTGTATACTAAATTGACAATTGTATACTAAATTGACAAATAAATACTAAATTGACAAATGTATACTAAATTGACAATTGTATACTAAATTGTTAAATGTATACTAAATTGACAAATGTATACTAAATTGACAAATGTATACTAAATTGACAAATGTATACTAAATTGACAAATGTATACTAAATTGACAAAGGTATACTAAATTGACAAATGTATACTAAGCTGACAAACGTATACTAAATTGACAAACGTATGCTAAATTAACAAACGTATACTAAATTGACAAACGTATGCTAAATTAACAAACGTATACTAAATTGACAAATGTATACTAAATTGACAAATGTATACTAAATTGACAAATGTATACTAAATTGACAAATGTATACTAAATTGACAAATGTATACTAAATTGACAAATGTTAACTAAATTGACAATTGTATACTAAATTGACAATTGTATACTAAATTGACAATTGTATACTAAATTGACAAATAAATACTAAATTGACCAATGTATACTAAATTGACAATTGTATACTAAATTGTTAAATGTATACTAAATTGACAAATGTTAACTAAATTGACAATTGTATACTAAATTGACAAATGTATACTAAATTGACAAATGTATACTAAATTGACAAATGTATACTAAATTGACAAATGTATACTAAATTGACAATTGTATACTAAATTGACAATTGTATACTAAATTGGAAATTGTATACTAAATTAACAAATGTATACTAAATTGACAAATGTATACTAAATTAACAAATGTATACTAAATTGACAAATGTATACTAAATTGACAAATGTATACTAAATTGACAATTGTATACTAAATTGACAATTGTATACTAAATTGACAATTGTATACTAAATTGACAATTGTATACTAAATTGACAATTGTATACTAAATTGACAAATGTATACTAAGTTGACAAATGTATACTAAATTGACAAATGTATACTAAATTGACAAATGTATATTAAATTGACAAATGTATACTAAATTGACAAATGTATACTAAATTGACAAATGTATACTAAATTTACAAATGTATACTAAATTGACAAATGTATACTAAATTGACAAATGTATACTAAATTGACAAATGTATACTAAATTGACAAATGTATACTAAATTGACAAACGTATTTTAAATGAGCCGATCGAACACTTCGATATGTTGGGAGTAGACCTTTAAGTTCGAAACAAAATAGATTTATTTTGGTCTTTGTCGACTATTTTACAAAATATATAAAATTCTTTCCTGAAAGGCGCCTAACTGCTGATGTTTGTTTTGAAAGATTGCACGGTCTAATCCTCCGTTGGGGGGCGCCTCGAAAAATCTTTAGCAGTTTGTGTCCTCTCTTTGGAAAAAACCCTTGTGAATTGTTCCATTTTCGCCCATCACCGAACATCCGAATCGTGTTATCGGAGAGATGATTTCTATGTAGATAGGTAACAATCATAGACATTGGGTCGTCAATTACCAGTTTTGCAGTTGGCTATGAATGCTGCTCCGCATTCTAGTACCTTAATAGCGATAGTGAAGCCCGCCTTCCGTGGACTGTCGATGAGACTCCCGTTTCGGAAATTGTAATCGCTCCTTCAAAACTTGACGGCTGATTTTGAACCAGCCAGTGGCGAAGATCGCTTTTTCCCCAATGGGGGCCGAAGCTCCCTAATAAACTTGGAATGAGGCTGCTGGCAACACTTTCTTGCTACGGATGCTTGAAAGTAAACGGCCTTTAACATCGGCCCCGACGCCCCCATGGGATCGGCGCCACTGGAACCAGCTGAAGAATATAGTAGGTTAGATCAGGCCCATCATCGTAAATATTACGATTTACGTCGTGCCAATATAGAATTCGAATTTGGTAATCTCGTTTGGGCAAACACTTATGAATTATCCCAGGCCACTACTTATCGTTCTGTTAAATTGACACCCAAATGTGAAGGCTCTTTACAAATAACAAATAAATTATCCGTTCTCGTTAATGAAGTGAAAGACGCAGTTGCGAATGAACCTAGGGGTACTCGTAATATTTCAGAGTCAAATATATATATATATATATATATATATATATATATATATCGGACATATCCTTTATCTCTTCCCCATCGGGGTTCCTTCTCCTACGGCAAATCCCCAAATGGAGCCTGACCCTTCAGCTTATAGAGCAGCCTCTTCACCGCTGGTGAGCGCGGTTCGGGAGCTAGACAATCAGCTGGCTCTTAACGCCCCTTCGACTTCAGCTCGCTTTGAATACGTTCCCCCTTCCCCTAGTAAACCCCTAACCGAGCTTCAAATCACTTGCTTCCTGCCCCTGGTCTTAATAGCGAAATTCGCGATCGGAAAGCAAAAATCACCAATGACGAACCTCAAAACGTACAACCTATTGGTAGGGAATTTATAATTCAGTCGGATCAGCCTTTAACGGATGAGCAGCGTAAAATTTTTGAAAAACCCTTCCACGAAGGATGGCTCCGTGAAATTTGTTCACGAGCTACTGTTAAAGATGTTGATCCACAATTGAACATTTACTAAATTACTATTATCCCCCTGGGTTACCCAATTTCCTTCAATCAAAACAGGAAATCGCTAAATATTTAAAGGTCTATCCTTATTTTAATTTAACCACTGTCAATTTTACATTTCACGGTATTTCTATCTCGACACCTCCGTGGGAGCGGGTTAGTGATGGCCCACATCGAAACGTTGAGTTCTAATGCTACATTTTTCTTTAGACTTTATGCGCGACACACCAGCTCCAAGTACGTCTCGGAGACCATGACCGTACTATTCCTGCTGCTATGGACGTAAGTGTTCCGTTGGAACGTTTTTAATCTACAGCTATAGTCGCTTTGGATTTACCCGTCACCCCTCTGTCGGAGGAATTGCTCCGAATTTTTTTATTCCGATTTCTGAAATTTCCACCGGAACACTTGGTGGGCAGCGTCCGCCAAATACCCGTCGGGTTGGCAGGTCAAGAGGCCATATTGGAAGACGTCATGATCATAAGGGAGGCGGAAGAAATTTTCCTTTTGGCTCTCATGCCCTAACTCTCCTTCAGTTATCTTACTGTCCTTGTTTCTCTGGTGGATTTCGCGGTTTTTCATCAACTCCCCTCAACCAACATCATTGAGCGGCTATTCAACAGGCCCCAGACATATCGCTAGCCTCTGCTTTCTACCATGGATTAAACACTAAAGGATTTTCCACAAGCTAAGATTTCAATGCCGAGTTCACGTTGGCTCGGTCGTGACGTGTTTCCTCCCCCCGCGTTAAACTCCCCTAGGGGTACCGGATATTATTTTCTAGCGCCATCTCGTATTTTTATTTTAAATTTCGCTGGTTTTTGTAATTTCTTGATTTTCGTCTGCTATTTTAGTAGAAGGTTATAACCACATGGATCAAAACACGCTTCTTTTATCAATCTTCAATTTCGTTTAAAATTACAAATAGTAAATACTGAAAAGGTTGAAACTGCAAAGCTTCAAATCCTAAAATAAAGATCTTTGGTAAGTATATAAACGAAGTATCATTGCACGCATGTTTGTTTGCCCCTGGATAGAAAGCAATTTCCGGTTTGCGGGCTCGCGCCGCTAGGTGGCAAGGTTACAAAGTATTTTTGCGTTTTTTCGCTCGTGGAACATCCTTTAGTGTTTAATCCATGTTTCTACTCTAGCCACACAATTGCCACCCAAACGAAATTTCCATTTGACCAATCTACCTGGTTGGTACCGGTAGTACGCTCATCGCCATCCTTACTCGACGTTCAGGACATTTTCGATGTCACTGTCTCCTTCCTTGATGGCTCACCTTTCCCATTGCCCCAATACCACCAATCATCTTCGGAAGATCTTATCGATTTTTAAATGATATTGAGTTTTGATATTAGCTAAGCTGTTCTCATCCGATATACATCTATTTCAATTTTAAGACATTTCTGATTTGGTAATGAGATAATGAAGCTTAATTTTTATGTGTGATCAAGAATATATTCATTTCTAGTTAGGGAGAATGATTAGACAGGTTAAGTCAGAACCAGAAAACGTGTAGGGGAACTTGTAGGAGGTTTAGGTTGTATACACTCCTCAGAGTTCCCCCGTTCACGTTTTCAGGTGCTGGCGTAAACTTTCTACAATATTTAAATCGTTTTTAATGGAAATTTTAAGACTTAATCCGATGAAATCAACAAGGATCAACTGACCATTAGCGCCCAGAAAACGAAACGAGTTTAACTCGTGAATGCTTTTTAATATGCTTTATTACATGACCCCTTAGCAACTTACACTTTGCCATCAATTTAAATCGTAAGTTTAGAATATGACCCTTATTTTAGCAAAATAAATTTATAGAACTGTTTTAAGAAGAATCGAAAATTTTCGAGTTAAATCACTTTAGGACGGTGAACTATCGGACCCCTTTTCTTAGGTCAAGGCTTCAAGTCGGGTTTAATTATAAAATTTTCCATTTCGTGTTTTGTATCGATGATTTCGCCAATAGAATTTCACAGCGTAAAAACGTGATTTTCTCGGATATTTAATTTTTATTAGGTGTAAATAAATTTATTTTAGTTTAAGTTTTAAACCCTCGTTTAAAAGTTTTTTTCGATCTAAAAGATCCAGAACAATATTGAAATTTTACTGACTTAAGCCAAGGCGCAAAAACATTTTTCACCCTTCATATATTGAAAACTTAGTATTGAATATTAATTTGACAAATACGGCGCATAAACTGTTCATTTTTCTGCTTAGAAATGAAAGGTTTAATATCGAGCTACATTAAACCTATGAAACGTTTCTTTCTATTTTAGGAACTATAAACGGACAACATTGAACTTTTTTACCTCTGTAAATGTACCGATGGATTTAAGACTAATATTAATAAAAAAAATTGGTTAAGTTTAGATAAATTTAAATATAACTTGATAGAATTGAAATATTTATTAAAAACTAACGAGGTAGAACATATCGTTGCTAGTGGCGGCGGAAGAGAAATATTTGGTGGGGTGCAAAAGTAAAAATCTGCGTGAAAACTCAGAACTACTCCTTGTGCAAGTTCTTTCCCCACCGGTTAAAGGGGTTTCCCCTTTCCATAAAAACTTGTAGAGGTTAACGATAGTAGCGAGTGTAGGGAGCTGTTGGCTCGCGTGGCATAAAGGGCTTGCCACCACCCTCCTGCGCATTGTAACCGGCCACCTGTATAAGATATTATAAATTGGTAGATGACTTGGGCCTTAGGTGGTGCCTTGGGTATTAGCCAAGCTGATTATTAAATCTGGGCGCTCCGAGAAAATTATAAATCTGTGTGGCATATTTGCTAGTGATTTCCACGACCACTGAGCAGTGTTTAGCAAATATTGAGTTTAATTAAATATTTTATTAAATCACCTTCTTAATTTATACAACTATATAATCAATTATTATATTACGTATAATATAAATATTATAACTGAGGGTTTTGGGAAATTATAGACCAAAATGTGATTTATGAAATTTTTGGAAGGGCTTTTTGGGGGGTACAATCACTGTATTTGTACCCTGTTATTATAAAAGTCAATTCATTTGTGAAATTTTAGTTCAACAATTCTAACCACTCAGATCTCTCGTATCTGCACCTCGTTGCCTAGGGCCTAGATTAACAGCAATGTTTCAACTGTAAAGAGACAAGACCCAAAAACAATGTGGCGTATTATAAGAAATTTGGGGTGTAATTTACTTTTTTAGCTTTTCTAAAGGAGATAAATTCCCAGAAACTTAGGGCAATAGGGTAAAGACATATACTTCATGAATTTAAATGGTTTTAATATAAATCTAATTAACATTTATGAAAACCCCGTGAATCAGAAGCAAAGGAACAAGTCGTCGTATGGTTAAAATGTATCGCACATTTATAATAACGTAGGCAACGCACGTATCAGCAAATTATTAAAAATGAGCCACTTTCTATTACGAGAATAACGAAATTACACGTGGTGTCTCTCGAGCTAAAACGCGCGTGCTACTTTTCAAATCGATAACGTACAAATTAGGCCCGGAGACATTTTAAATATTTCTCTTCCTGAAGCAAATATCAAACATTATAAATATGAAAAAATTGTTTGCCAAAGACGACAAGGAAAAGATTGAAGACAAAATATTTCCAGGAAAGTCGGTGAGCGTTAGATCGATATTCGATATTGTCGGTCCTATCGGGGAAACTTGGTTTCAGCCAAAAAAACCTTTCAACGAGAAAATTGCCGAACTTATCAATACGGAACGGAATTACGTGTTGCAACTAAAACTGGCCGTTGACTATTATTATATTCCGCTCAAGTACTTCACCAAAGAGAAGGGAAAACTGGCCAGTGGCTTGACGCCGGAATTAGTGGAGAAAACGTTCGGAATCTTTCCCGCTCTGGTCAGGAAACACGAAAAGTTCTGGTTCGACTTGAAATCTTGCTGGTCAGTATCGGACGACGACTGTGCCTTCGCCGATCTAGTCAAATCTTTTCTTTCGGACCAGGAGTTGTTGAGATTGTACATCAGGTACTCCAAAGACGCTGTCGTGGCTCTTAAGGAGATCGACGGCAAAAAAAAGTCACTCCAAAAGTACGACCTCATGGTCCAGAGGAAAATGTTCGACAACCATGTCAGCATAGACTTTCGTCTTGCCAACGTGAACCAATTCGGTGTGGCACCGATGCAAAGAATTACCAAGTACTTCTTGTTCATGGAGGAACTTGTCAAACGGACCGATCCCTCTGACACGAGTTACGCCGGTCTCAAAACCGCGAAACTCGTCAGTGAAGTATTCTTCCTAGTAAGGCTTTTCTTATCCTCTTTCGAGTAAAATTCGCTCTTCTTTGACCCTTTTGGTTTTTTCTTCTTCCAGTGTGTCAACGAAGGCAAGACTGATTTAAATTTAAATACCGGATTGGCTACCTCGTCATCCAGTCTGAAGCGATCTGATAATTCAGCTACTTCGTCGTCGTGCAAGGATGGATCAGTTCTAGGAGCAAATATTTCGATGGAAAACTCGAGTTCTGATGATTTCTCGCAGAAAGCAGCTGCGTCCAAATACTCCTCAAAGAGACGCTCGCAAACAAGTCAGCCAAACCAGTATACTTCCAAAATTTAACCAAAAATTCATATTGTACAAGTTTTAAAGTAACAGTAAATTTTTAATTGCGTGTTACTTACTTCGTTTCAAACTTAGGAATAATTTAGATGGTCCTAACCTTAAATATCACCATAAAACCCTAAACCTTTGCGAATTATTAGTAACGTTTTCCGCCAAGAGATGGGGTAAGGACTCCCCCGCGATTAATCTTTAACCAGAGGCAAGTAAGAGCCTGCACGCTTCGAAATATCGCCTTTTAAGGAAATTAAAAAATAACAGTTGCTACGTGTTTATAGGTAATAAAAATGCTTTTACCAAAGCAGTTTAAAGGCAGATTGAATGGGGAGGCCTAAGATTTGACCTATCAAGTATCAGATATTAATGATATTTTACATTTAGAGATATATTTAAGTTTATTAAAATATTAAATATTTGTAATCAGTTTTCGTAAATTGATATACATAAATTTATCAGATGGAAATGTATATAAAAGGTGTAAACAAAAAAACGATTCAGTGCTCATAGCGCAAAATGTGTTTTATCTTGAAATTTGATATTTTCAGGACATATAGAACGTTTTCATCGTGGTGGTTTGCATCGGATTAAATACATTAAACTTACAATTTTAATTTACACCCTTTTTTAAATCGGAACCATTTCTCTAAATCATTGGTTATCGAGATAAACTTTGAATGACCTTGAACCATGAGAAAACTAAAATGTGTCTAGAAAACCGAAATGGGTCTAGATAACTGAAATGGGTCCAGAAAAATTAAATGTGTCTAGAAAACTGAAATGGGTCTAGAAAACTGAAATGTGTCTAGAAAACTGAAATGTGTCTAGAAAACTGAAATGTGTCTAGAAAACTGAAATGTATCTAGAAAACTGAAATGGGTCTAGAACGCTTTAAATGTGTCAAGAACGCTTGAAATATTCCTAGAAAACTGAAATATATCTAGAACTATCTTGTTTAGTTTTTTTTCCGGTTTGGCGCCCCATACTTTTGTTCGTTCAGGATTTTTATTTTGAAGAAACTATTCCATAGAAATCTCATATCATTTTAATTTAAATTTTTGCTTATGACTGGTGAGTTTCATCAAAACGACGGGTTATTTAAATAGAATCCAATTTGATTTTCAAACGTCGGATGACTATTTAATAAATTTTCTTCCACTTGAGTAAAGGGAAATTATCGTTTGTTTTAAAAAATTGTTGATGATAAAAAAAAACAAATCAATTCAACAACAATATAAGAAAAATAAAATTATTATATTTAAACGAAAACGATTCCGAAACTAATTGGGTTTTGAAAATATAACATTTTTACCTCGCGCACTATCGTTGTTTTTAATTTCTTACAAGTCAATACATCTTTGCGCGCTTAAAATAAAATGCCGTTATTGGGAAAAACTAAAGGGAGCTGCCATACGCAAAAAATTAATTAAGTTAATTCTATTTAAGGGTCAATAGAAAACCAAGAAAACATAAATGTACGAGAAAACTACTATAAAACTCTAATACTTTGCAATGTGATTTTCACTTTATTTCAAAACTCATTATGCAAAATAGCTAAATTAAGGATATTTCTAATTCTAATTTAAAAGTTCTACTTTTTTATGATAATGGAAAAAAACGAGTGGCATTAAAACTTATTAACCCTACTTCAAAGACAGCCTAAAAAGTGAATCAATATAAATAGTTATCTTGAATTTTAAAATTTTGTTCCATGGTTCTATTTACAATTGTTATGATGATTTATAATAAAAAGTACTGCTACTTCATGGAATTTAAAGAATGATTTTATTAAAATAAAATGATTGGGAGCTTTCGGACCGTAGTCCTTCGTCAGCCACTACAATCAGAATATTGTACGGTCCGAAAGCTCCCAATCATTTTATTTTAATAAAATCATTCTTTAAATTCCATGAAGTAGCAGTACTTTTTATTATAAATCATCATAACAATTATAAATAGTTATATTTAGGTTTATTTTTGTAAACTTATTTTAATTTTTGTTTTAAAATATCTTAATATGAAATTGCATTTGAGCAATATAAGTAAAGCGATAAAAATTTAAATTTGCTAATTTTGGTTTTGTTTCCCCAATTAGAAATATACATTTATATATATATATATATATATATATATATATATATATATATATTTGAATTTTTTCTCTGAGCGGGATTTGGGAGTCATGGTCTATCCGGGGTTAAAGGTCATATTCATATAGTCACAAAAAAATTCGCTCCACCACTGTTATTATCCGTCGTAATATCCTCTTTCGCTCTCCTGAATAAATTCAAACCCCATATAATTCCGTTCTTCTCCGGCACAATGATTTCTGTTCTCCGGTTTGGAAACCTCATCTTCAAACCGATATTCTGGCTATTCAGAAGGCTCAGATTTCTTTTTAGAAACTTCCATATAAACTATCGAAACTCCTAGCCTCTACTCGTCTGAAAAAGCTTCATATTGATCCGGTTCACATTCGTCATCGCCTTAATAGCCTTTGTCTTCTTCATAAATTCTTTTAGAATAATTTACCACTCAATTTCGCTGAATTATTTTTATTAACTTTTCCAAAACCCTTGGCTATTCCTATAAATTAAATAAACCTCGAGTTCTCACCTCCTACCAGGCCCGTCTTAAGACCTTTTGGGGCCCTGGGCTAAATTATTTCTTAAGACCTTTTCGATCCCCAGCGGTCAGCCTTTGTATGTCCGTTGTCTAAATTCAACTACACAATAATCAAACCAAAACTTTTAATTTCAAAAGTATAACATAGGCCTACTGAAAATAAGATTTTTATTGACAGTGACTCTCTGCTAGGTTTTAGAAATTGTTGGTACCGTAGGATACGCGATGTGGCGATGAGTCAAATTACTTTAGACGTAACTAAAAGATACGTAATATTAAATTAGCATAAATAATATTTAACCAACTAAACCGTTATCCCTAGAGTAGACTGTATGGCAGGCCTTTCCGGGGCCCTAAAACTGACTGGGGGCCCTGGGCTGTAGCCCATTTAGCACATGCCTTAAGACGGCCGCGCCTCCCACCGTCTCAACTATTTTGCCTCTGGAATTCTTTACCACCGGATCTAGTCACAGCAGGGCCGGCGCCCCAGGTAAGCGCTATCAGGCCCCTGCCCACCCCCCAAATTATTTTACTCCAAAATTTGGTTTTTTGGAAATAATCAGAAAATTTTAGTTAGGCACCCGGCCGGCGGGCCCCTTAACCCCCCTAACGCCGGTTATATAAATGCCTTTTGAAACAAAGCTTCCAGTTATGGGCCCTCTAATCTCTAATTTCAATTCCGTTTTAATTTTTATTTCACACTTAAAAAATTTTGCTCTTGTTTTTTTCATTATTCAAATTCCGCATTTGTTATCTCATTATTTTATTTTGTACTTTGTACCTGTTCATATCATTCAGTCCCGATGCTCAAACATAAGCCGTGTTATGGCTATTTTAGTAGCGCTCTTGCAATAGATAAATAAATAAGCAAATCTTCCCATTGCGCACCTGCAATTGAAACAGAGCTATATTCTTTCAAATAGTTTCAAAGTTTCCTTATTACACATATTTAAGAAAACAATTATTAAATTTAATACTTTGACTATTATACTTTTATATACAAAATCATCCCGACTAATGTTTTTAAACCACAAATTTCTTACTTCACTAAGAAACTTTGTGAAAAGATAGGTTTTTCCTATTTACATGGTTTGATGTATAATATGGTTCGCAACACGAAGGCATTGTGATGAATATTTCTATCTTTTACCTATTTATTTCAAAAAATGTACCTAAGTATCTTTTATCTTCAATAATATATCTAATTAGTTTTAAAATTCTTACTATTAAAACTAATTAAATATACGGAAAATACTAGCTAAGAACGGTTATAAACTCGTGAGTTTGCTTTTCTTATAGATATACAGATTTATAAAGTTTAAGAGAGGCATTATTTTCACATCAAAATGCTTTAAACACGTCTACAGCCTTCGCGTAGAAAACGAGTCTCGAACGTGTTTCATTTTCTTCATTTAATTTTTATAAGGTAATATTTTTTGAATCTATGAATTATGCATAAATATATTGAATTTAATTTACTAAAAAGGAAAGCGGAAAACGGAAGTATTCCCCGCCTTTGGCGATAGTAGTTTTTTTGTCGTACGTAGTTCCCCTAGCGGGATTATTCACTCACGCAAATTAACATTAGATGCGAGGCGAATGACATGGGCGCCAAAGCGCGTTCGAAGTTGACCATGCATCAGTAAGGCATCAGTTCAGTTGGAAACATTAGTTAAAAATTAGTGAAATAAACCTGATAAATAATTTACATTTCACGTTAAAAAAAATTAGGTAGTGTTTGAGTTGATGATAAATAGTATTATAGAGTAGTATCGCTCTGTAGCTTTGGGCTATGGCCGCCATTTTCAGGACATCTTTTATCTATAGGAAAAAGCATGGGTGACGTCGACCGAGCGACGTCGACATACGTCACGCCGATATTACTCTATTTCGTATAAATAAGTGGTTTATGAATTTAATAAAAATAGTATTAGTACAAATAATAAAAATTGTCTTTTACAGTTTGATGAATTTTGATGGTAAAAATTTTTATTTCATTTTGAAAGCTGAATTTGACATATCATGTACGCATACCTATAAATATTCCAACCAAAAGTCTTTAGTGAAAACAGTTTATTTTCAGTGTAAGGATTCAAAACTTGATTAAGGCGATAGTGGTACAAAAAAAATTAAGATAATTTGAAAAGAGCGCTGACGTCAAATATACCATTTACGTCTCAAAAATTGGCACAAGTTATGAAAATTTCCATTCTTAGGCTTATGTGAACTTTCAACTAGCCATCGTTAAAAATGCAATTCTGGAATGATGTGACTTGCCATGGGTCTTAACAGTCTTGTAAATAGTGTCTATTTTCACGTGGCCCGCTGGACGTAGACCTCTCACCGGCCGAAATTACCACCTTTATTTCCATAATTACCAACGTCACGCTTTTTCTATTCAACTAAAATCACCTTTTTAATGCTATTTACGGTATAAATTTACAAGTGTCCAATGGACTCTTTACCCACTTTTGAAGAATTTTTATCAGCAGTCCCCCGATTTTTCCAAGGAGTTTTGGACTGCTGGACTGCTACTATTTACAAGACTGGACCGTTTTACAGCAAGAACCAAGCTGAATAGCTATCTCTCTACTGCCAATCAACAGAGTCCAATTAATATTATTATATTACAGTTTACTAATATTGTTAGCAGTGAGAATAAAGTTGTCACTTAAAAATCGTGCCAGTTTTGGTTGACGGGTGCTTAATAATGAAAAGTGAAAAAGGAAATTTTTAGCTGTTTTTTTCCTGCCCTTGCCTTAACTAATTTTCAGCGTGTAAAAGTTCGACAAGGCCTTAAAGGGCAACGCAAGTGACCATGCAAGGCGGTAAATTATCTAATAGATATAAAGAACGACTGCGCATGCACTTTCTGCCATAGCCTTTCCCTCTGTAAAAAAGCAGCACCATATTTGCCGAATTTATTTTGTATAAATCCGCCTCTCGCGTTTTTTATGTAAAATCAGCGTTGCCAACCTGTACGATAATTATCGTTTTGTACGATAATTTCACCTTCCGTACGATGTACGATATCACAACGTACGATATCGGCAATTGTACGATAATTCAGTAGGATGTACGATATTACAACGTACGATATCGGCAGTGGTACGATAATTCAGTAGGATGTACGATATTACAACGTACGATATTGACAATTGTACGATAATTCAGTAGGATGTACGATATTACAACGTACGATATTGACAATTGTACGATAATTCAGTAGGAATGAGTTTTTGTTATGTACGTTGTTGAAAAATACCAGTTTTGACGCTAAATTATAGTACGCTCTAAAAAAATAGTACCATTTATATTATTATGCAAAATGGTATTTGTACCGTAATTATAGTACGTATGGCAACGCTACCGGTGATTCTCTATTCCTCTATGTCTAAGAGAGAGAAGAACCGTTCCCTCTTTTAATTTCGCCCCCTTTTCTACTCGCTAGTCAGACCTCTAGATATTTTTGAAGCGTACGATGAATAGAACTGAAATACGATAATTTTCGGGTGTTGGTACGATAATTCTATTCGATCAGGTTGGCAACGCTGACAGTAAAATCAATGCATTCTTTAGTCGCGGAAATGGCCGTGGAAAGAGAAGTTGCCGTGCTTACCGACAAATCCGATCCTTTATGCAAAATAAATGTAATAAAACAAAGATAAATATTCTGTCGGGGTATAATGATAGGGAAATTGTTAAGGGAGACGGGATACAGGACCAAGTGGGTGAGGTCTAGAATTTTCTTAATCCATGGTGAGGCTAGCGGCAGAGATTCACCGCGTCCAAGGCCTAATGTTTCAACTTCCATAACTAAAAATATTCAATTGGCAAATAATTTTATTCCAAAACATTGTTAAATCGAAAATATCAACGTCCAACTCTCGGAAACTAACTCATTTCTTTTCTACATAATAAATAAATTAAGTTAAGCCTAAAATCCTGGGTTCGTTGATCGTGAGCTAACTCAGCTAAGAAAATCGAAAAATTCGCGAATGAGAGCGAAATTGCGCTACGTGGCTACACCAAGGAGAATAAGGTTTTCGCGCTGTATAAAATCCTCCTTGTAAAACCAACTTACGACTTGTAGAAGAAAACATAGTTCCAAATCAAGCGCTCCTCTGCATGGCCACTTGCGTTGCCCTTTAAATAAACGGAATGACACTTCTAGTTAAACGGAATGCTGTTTTATCTGTACTGCAGCGCTCTAGTCTAAAGTAAACACTCAAAGACTGTAGACGCTTATAATGTCATGTAACAAGCGCCAAACTTAACTTGCTTGATTCCCTACAACTGACGTCTTCCGACTTGATTGAACAGCAAGCTGGTGATGTTTCCCACCTCCACCCCTTTCCAATGATGGCCGCGGATTGTTTCAACATACTCATTCTCTCTGGCTATAAATAAATACATTATTGGTTTGTCATCGACATACATTTCGTGTAGAAATATCTTTTTTCCAAAAGAGTTGGGGTTAAACCCTAGAACGACCATACTAGAAGGTAGAAAATATCTTCCAGGAATCATAGAAACAGAGCTTAAAGTTGATATTTCATCCAATGATAAAGCGTACCTAGCGGGGAAGCCAGTGGGCTTGTTGAATATTCGGATTAAAAAATTAATTTAATTCCGTACTGGGCCCCCATGTGTGCGCCATCACTCGCGAGTGTTTCGAACCGATAACCAATTGCTTAATACCAAGCTATGTCTGCAGTACCGTTGAGACGTTGTTCACAAGGTCGTCATTAGTTAGATCCAGATTGACTTATCTTTTCACACAGACTTTTATTTTCGTCTGCGTGAACTATTTTTACGCGCAGCCTCAACCATAAATTGGACCAAATGTATTTGAAGGCAGCTGTTAGGGGAAACCTTATGACCACGAAGATCGGAAAGCGGCGATCAAGGGCGAGCTAGCTTGGTCCACATTCATTGAACGTGATGCACGTAGTAAGCTGGTCTATTTTATGTCGATTAATCTACATGTCTTTGGATCGTACCGCGGCCAAGGTGTACAGGTAATTGAGAGCCATGGGGCCACCCAACTTGTTGGATACAACGGGTTGAAGCTCTGGATCGCACCTACGGAATCGGTCACCCGCGCGGTGGTGCGAAAACGGCCTCGGAGTGACCCAAAATGATCGAGAAGGCGGTCAAGGAGAACAGCACGAAGAATTATCGTCAGAAGCTGGAGAAGCACGACAGGAGGAAGGAACGATCGTCCCAGTCACCTTCTCTTTCTCGCTCGTTCGGGGGCCCTCCAAACCGCAGCAAGATTAGTCCAAGAGCCCATGACAAAATAAGCGACCGATAAGGTACACGATGGGTTTATATATTTTTGAATTACCATTACGAAGGGTAACCAATAAATGTTTGTCTTACGGGCCGGAGTGGGGGCTTTTGGAAGATATTGGCCATCTTACGTCACTTTTCGGGACCTATTTAGCAACTTATTAGTACATGACTGAAAAATACCTTACTTATTAGGAATTTGTGTGTATTTAACGAAACTATTAAGTCAGATGGAGAAAGTGGGGCCATACGTCATATCAGACTGATTACGTCACCGTCTGACACGCCCATTAAGCAAATTATAAGGTACAAAGCTGGAAAAGGTCTCATTCGATAGATCTCGACTTCTACTTTCTGTAAAATATCATTATGACTACCAAAGTGGGGTCATATAGTAAATCTGACATCTGACTACTTTTATTGTACCCCACCTTATATTTTTCTTTAACGAAGCGATTTAGGAAATGGGGTTAAACATTCGTTCCATTTCTTCGTAATTAAGATTAGTACCTTGATCTTAGTCAATTTGAGAGAACCGATTCTGAATAAGAAGCTTTTCGGTTTCAAAAAAACTTCTTTATTTGACCAAATCTTATGTTTATACGGTTAATTTCATCATTTTCTTTACGCGAATTTTTATTGCAAATATGGTTAAAACAAACCAGATGTGATTAAAATTATTTACTTAAATTATAAATAAGGCTAGTTGTTGCCTTCTACAACTTCTAAACCTAAAATATCAGTATGTCATACCTTTAGGGCAAAAACCGTTTTAGCCGTATAAATTGACGCACGCGAATAAAATTTAATACGTAAATGTCCTACTGGTCGCTCAAAGAAAACGTAATTCTTCGGTAAAATTCGCCAATTGGGAACTAACCTTTACACATTATATTAATTAGTTCCTAGAGTAAACGTCACACTCCGTGCATCAGATTACAAAACTAATCGGGTTTTACGATATTGATTGGGTTATGAATTGATCTGACTACTTCAAAAGATTGTTACTTTCCTATATAATTTTTTTTTTAATCTTTCTTACCAAGAGCTATTTGTAAACCAACGCATTAGGCGGAATTACCTTAACATTTAGTGGTTAATAAGCGAAGCACCAATAACAAACTATGATTTTATTACACTACTTTCTAATCTTTAATAAAACAAAGGGTTTGAAAGTAACAAATTTTATTTTGCGGCTATTGTAACATGACACAAGAAACCAGAAATACCTATCAATCCTATTATTCTTCTTCGCTACTCTCGGAGTCCCCATCTTCTCGAAGAAACTCGTCTATTTCCAATTGCGTTTCGTCTATATCACTTGGTAGGTGATCTAGAGTTGAAGGAACTTGATCCCCGTCGAACCATTGGGGTTTAAATTGGCCTTTCTCCAAGCACCATCCATGAATGAGGGGATCTTTAAGCAAACTATCTACTTCCGTAGCTTTATTCCACTGTCCACAAATGAAATTAGTGCGCGTCAGCTTATTCTTAAGAACTGCTTTGCAGGGTGGTAGAGTACTAGCGTCCGTCCCTTTGATCTTTGAGAGAGGTGCACCAGATTTGGGTTTGTATATACTTATGAATTTCTGAAATCGAACGTCATTTATTATTTTTAACTTTTTAAATCCATATATCTCGCAAACAAATTTTTCCAGTTTGTAAAGTTTCTTCTGAAACTGATTCGGAAAACCCCAATGAAGAAAATGCATGTTGATAATCTTCATTTCTTTCTAAAACCTTCAGTGGCTGAATTTTCCCTTTTCGGGAAAACGACGCTGTATAATCGCACCCAGTGAAACTGTGAAACCCTGGAAGAGCGTCCGACAGCGAACTCCCCAGCTTTCGATAAAGCTTATCAACGTCGATATATCTTAAGGTATTTTTTGATTGAAGTCCCACTTCCAACCAAACATTTACGCCCTCTTTAAAATTTCTGTAGTTTCCTAGAAGGATAAGTAAGACGTCGGTGTCGTTAGTTCGAACAACGACATTTCCAGGCACCCTGCAAGCTAACGATATGTGATAAACAATTCGGGTATCTGCTTCTGCTTGATAGCATTCAAACGACGAGTCTTCCCTCCTATGTATTTTTTCATTTGTTGCGCTGTAAACGTAACATTTTTGTTTAGCTGTGAGATATAAAACTTTCGTACCAAAAACAAAAGCTAAATCGTTTGACGTCCAATTCAGCACTAAAAATTTAACCAACTCTTCCTTGAATTGATCGCTTCTCAGTGCTGCGATAAAATCCGAAGGTCTCTTCATGTCTGGTCCAGTTATACTCCACTTTTGTTGTCGATACGTTGATAAATTCTCGTTTGTTTCTTTCAGAATCTTTAATTGAAGGTGAAATTATTTGGTCAAAAATTAGGTGAATTTCCTTTCCGCCCATCTAACGATCTTCTTTTGCGGCCATTTTGTAAAGAATCTGCATTTATTATCTGCTCATTCTCAAGTATTTCGTCACTTTCGAACACAGATGTGTCGACATTCTGAAAGCAAATCCCAACGGTGTCATGTAGTGTAGACTTTCCATCAGTAGTATCAACGAATGCATCGTAGTTGTCCCAGGCTACTCCAGTTGATAAATTTCCAATTAGCTTTATACCTCTCGGAGTTACTATTTTATCTTCAAAGGATGAAAACGCTAGTTCGGTTTCTATTTCTTCAGCGCAACTGTAGTTGACTGTTTCTCCAAAGCGGTTCATCACCTCAAGAAGTTTTCTACTCCCACTCAAGCTCTTAACGGCTAGACCTAACTGTAGATGTTTCGAAGGTTTGACGCGACCGTTTTTTACGGCGTAAATTAGGTCTTGGGAAATTGCAGATATTCTGAGACTATTTCGGCTCGTATTTCCTCGTCTATTATCGGGTCCGCTTATAAGAAAAGTTAAAAATTCTGTAACAATTTCAGGAATTTTCGCTTCTCCTTTCAATTCATCGCCTACTGTTAAATTTGAGGGTAACGGAGTCCTTTCAGTTTTTAAAATTGCATTACGAAGTGCATACGCGACATCACGGATGGCTGATTTAGATTTGTATTTTTCGTTTAAATCCATTCTCAAAGCGTTCCGGAGGTCCATGCTACTATTATAAATAATGCTTCCTCTTATTCGGTTTCCCTGGTCGTCTTTGGATATTGCGTCTCCAAAATGTTGAAACAACTTAGTTTCTAAAGCCCTAATAGAACATTCTTCAGCTAAATCCAATGGGTCACCGTTATAATACTCGTTAACAAGTGCATTGAAGTATTGAATGTTTAAATCTTTCAACAGGTGAACTTCTTCGTTCTCAATGACTGATTCTTGAATATATGTGCATAAATTCTCAAACGCTGTTTTGTGAGCCAATCTTAATAAATGCCAGGTTGAGTTTTTTGGATTTTCTAAATTGAATGATTCGGCTTTTTTTTTTGATAAGTTGTCCTACACATTGCATGGTACTGGGCTCCTTTTGCGACTAAATTAATACCGTTTAATCTATCTAATATTTCCTTGTCATTTAATAAAATCGCAAATTTATTTATATTTTCTTGGAAGTTTGAACTTTCACATTTAATCAATTTCTGTTTCACTCTGGGGTCATTCCATACGAAATAGACCAATGTTGTTGCTCGATAGTGGCGGATTTCTACCAAACTCTTTTTCGTGGTTTATCTACCTAAATTCTAAAGATTAGTGGCGTTTGGCGGCATAATTTCAAAAATTTGAAAAGTTATGAATTTTTGAAATTTACCGCTTTTAGGCTTAATTTTGCGGACTTATTTTAATTTTGTTTTAATATCGCAACCGGAAATAACTGTTTACATATGAAAAATAGCAATCCTAGCTAAAAACGTCTGCTGGTTCCGAATTTGGTATCTACTTTGCTGTATCTGCTCAAGTTTTCAATGTAGACCCTTGATTGGGGGGTTGCACTCAACGTTATATTTACCAGGAGGTCCACCTTGAAATTTAATGAAACTTAAAACTTAACATCTCCTTATAGATAGAACAATTTCCATTAAATTTATTTATCTCAAAACTATTTTTTTGAAATGTTCGATTTTTCAACATTTGCATTGAACTCTTTTACAGTAGCTCCTTAGGGGGTAGACCTTATCGTTCTATTTATAAAAAGCGTAAACCCGAAATTTAATCATATTTTAAGCTATGCATCGACTGGGAGATAGAAAAGCCTCCCTTAAATTTCATTTTAGAGGAATTATTATTTCTATTGAACGGAATTTTTAAAATCTGGTTGTCGACAATTTTCTGTAGACTGGCACAATTTTACGCCTCGGCAGTATGTCGCCGCCACTTTGGACAATAAACTATATTTTGGTGTTATTGTGGAATGAGATGAAGAATGTAGGGAATGGCTTATCAGTGTCGTTCATCCCCACGGAATTTCAAGTTCTTATAACTGGCTAAATAGAAAAGATGAATATTGGATTTCGGAAAGTGAAAAACTCTGCGAGGGTACACGTCCAACAACACATAGGGGAGGCATTATTACTTTTCTGACGAATGTATAAAAAAGTCAAAGCACTGTTCCTAAATTAGGATTAAACGTATTACATAAAATACATTAACGTTTTTAATATTATTTTTTGCCAAATGTTTTGCAATTCAAACTAAAAATATTTTGTAACCAACCCTTTTTGTAAATTAAATTTTTATTTCCATTTCAATAATGAACTCTTAATATTAAGTCTTATGAAAAAGTGAAAAAAATGGAAAATTTTAAAAATTCCGTTACGATAGAAATAATAATTTCTCTAACATGAAATTTAAGGGAGGCTTTTCTATCTCTCAGTCGATGCATAGCTTAAAATATGATTAAATTCCGAGTTTACGCTTTTTTTAAATAGAACGATAACGTCTACCCCCTAAGGAGCTACTGGAAAAGAGTTCAATGCAAATGTTGAAAAATCGAAAATTTCAAAAAAATAGTTTTGATAGAAATAAATGTTTCTCCAAAACCAAATTTAATGCAAATTGTTCTATCTATAAGGAGATGTTAAGGTTTAAGTTTCATTAAATTTCAAGGTGGACCTCCTGGTAAATATAACGTTGAGTGCAACCCCCCAATCGAGCGTCTACATTGAAACCTTGAGCAGATACAGAAAAATAGATACCAAATTCGGAACCAGCAGACGTTTTTAGCTAGGATTGCTATTTTTCATATGTAAATAGTCATTTCCGGTTGCAATATTAAAACAAAATTAAAATAAGTCCGCAAAATTAAGCCTAAAAGCGGTAAATTTAAAAAATTCATAACTTTTCAAATTTTTGAAATAACGCCGCAAACTCCAGTAATCTTTATAATTTAGGTAGATAAACCACGAAAAAAAGTTTGGTAGAAATCCGCCACTATCGAGCAACAACGTTGGTCGATTTCGTATGGAATGACCCATTGTTGTGGTTTTTACCTATTTGTCCGCAAAATAAACAAGTATTTTCGAAAGCATTCGAACTTGAGTTAGAAGCATCTAAAAGAATATTTTCATTCAAACTTGTTGACGGTAATAACTCAGATTCCTGTTCTTCGTCTTGATTTACATCAGATTGAATTGCTAAATTAGCCGTTTTTACAGCTATAAAGCGTTTGTAACATTCTCTGTGGAATCCATCTTTTTCGTTTGGAAAATCTGGTAACTTTACTGATATATACTTACAAAATTTCATCTGCTGCCTTCTAATTAAACATTTTCTGGCAGTTTCTAATGTCTCAACTAGGGTTGTTAATTTTCCGGAAAAAGAAAATGCGGAAAACTTTCCAGAAAATTTTCCGGAAAATTTTCCGAATTGCGGAAAATTTTCCGCAAATCGGAAAAATCGATTTAAAATGACTAATATCAGTAAACATACTACAAAACATTAATAGTGTTACATTTCAACCAGTTTTAACTAGTCTATAGGTTTAGTTTTACTTTTAGATTAGAAAAAATTAGGTGAAAATGCCGCTTTATTTAAATTTGCAAACAATATATTAGACAAATCATGGAATGAAAACGTTTTTAATATTTTCCGAGCGGGAAATTTTTCGCGGAAAATTTTCCGACTTACAACACTAGTCTCAACTGTAAAATTCCGTATGTTACCTAAGTTTCCATCACTTCCGAGGTGAAGAACGCATTTCTTTGAAGACTCCATTTGACACTTTAGGCTTAACGTTAAACCGTTTCAGAATGTGGTTTATGTCGATTTTATATAATAAAATGCAATTCTAAATAAGATAAAATCCTTAATTATAAATATTAACAAGCAAGAAATTTTAATTTTAAGCATTTACCTTCAAAAACTAAAAGAATACTTGAATTAACAAGCTAACGAAGATTCCAAAGTTTTCGCGTCTCCGGAACATTTTTGCGTCTCCTGGATCGAAACGCCATCTAGTAGAGGCTACATAAGGACTACGCACGCACGCTTATTTTCAGGATTACGAAGTATTGTGCGTATCGCGACACCTACGCTGCAACAACTAGCATTATTTATAAATTAAGTAAATAATTTTAATCACATCTGGTTTGTTTTAACCATATTTGCAATAAAAATTCGCGTAAAGAAAATGGTGAAATTAACCGTATAAACATAAGATTTGGTCAAATAAAGAAGTTTTTTTGAAACCGGAAAGCTTCTTCTTCAGAATCGGTTCTCTCAAATTGACTAAGATCAAGGTACTAATCTTAATTACGAAGAAATGGAACGAATGTTTAACCCCATTTCCTAAATCGCTTCGTTAAAGAAAAATATAAGGTGGGGTACAATAAAAGTAGTCAGATGTCAGATTTACTATATGACCCCACTTTGGTAGTCATAATGATATTTTACAGAAAGTAGAAGTCGAGATCTATCGAATGAGACCTTTTCCAGCTTTGTACCTTATAATTTGCTTAATGGGCGTGTCAGACGGTGACGTAATCAGTCTGATATGACGTATGGCCCCACTTTCTCCATCTGACTTAATAGTTTCGTTAAATACACACAAATTCCTAATAAATAAGGTATTTTTCAGTCATGTACTAATAAGTTGCTAAATAGGTCCCGAAAAGTGACGTAAGATGGCCAATATCTTCCAAAAGCCCCCACTCCGGCCCGTAAGACAAACATTTATTGGTTACCCTTCGTAATGGTAATTCAAAAATATATAGACCCATCGTGTACCTTATCGGTCGCTTATTTTGTCATGGGCTCTTGGACTATTTGGAGAAGTTCCCGAATGGCCCCTCTGTGGCGCCTCAGTGGAAGATATCGCGCATATTTTAGTTGAGTGTCCGGCTTTTGAGAG
This sequence comes from Leiobunum rupestre, assembly GCF_980474605.1. Classification (NCBI taxonomy): domain Eukaryota; kingdom Metazoa; phylum Arthropoda; class Arachnida; order Opiliones; family Sclerosomatidae; genus Leiobunum; species Leiobunum rupestre. The sequence goes on from NC_143392.1 coordinate 32,047,647, forward strand.
TGTTCGAAAGGACTACAGATACGCCGAAGAACTGGAAAGGTCTGAAGAGTGCGTTGCCTTTTGGCTGGGTTTAAGATCGAACTGCTCAGACTGGCCTGATTTAATCGTTACTAAAAGAATTCTCGGTCGCTGGGTTGGCCTGCGCTTAAAGCGCTCAACTAGTTAGTATGTTTTTTCGAATACTGGGTTATACATTGTAAATAGTATTTGTTGTATATATATGTAATTTAAAATATATAAATTATAAATAGTTATACATTCTTCGGTTTTTTACTACGCTTGTGTTAGTTCATCGTTTATATCGAGAAGTATATTAGTGTATAACTTATTATTTTTATCTTTATCACTGCTTGTGAATCCTATTTTAAATTAGATTCCTCCTTGTTATAAAAGGGACTTTTGTAAAAGAAGCAAATAAATATTCATTCATTCATACCTAAGGAAAGGAAACACTACCAAGTTTTCGTGTTGATCGCACTCGGTTCTTTATGATCTCTAAACTAATTAATTGTCGCTGCTACCAATTCATTAAAAATTAAATGTTCGCTGATTAATTATAAGTATTTACAAAATATTTTTTTTATATTCGCACGTGTTAAAACGAAACAAAAATTAAACCGATCCCAGTTAGCTTGTAAAATTTAAATTTCCCGCTATCTCCTATAAATTAGGCTGCACCTCAGTACTTATGTATTGAGGGAAAGCCCATAAGTATCTGAAGGGGCTACACAGGGTCGGGCGCGCCATCTATTTGCCACTTTTTCTTTAGCCAAACTCTCCTATGGTAGAATAGAGACTTGGCAACGTGACGTCACGCCGTAGAAATCAATGAAAGCGCACGAAATTTTAAAGTTTAACCATGGACACTGTATCTCTAACCGGACGGGAAAAGCTGTAGCTTCCACCATACAAAATCACCTGCCGCCGCCACCGTCTCTCTGTAAAGGGGGGGAGGTTCAAGAATTTTAAAAGTTTCGGGGCTGTCAAGGCCATATAATTCGTCACGTGGTCGACAAAACGTTCCGTTTGAAATGGGGGTTATATTCTTCCGAATGACCTTGACGGCCCTGCGAATCGAGTATGGCCGACTACTTCAGTTAATACGAAGTAGGACGCAAACGGACAGTGAGGGGGTGCCTCTTTTAGGCTGCTTTTCCCGTCCGGTTAGAGATACAGTGTCCATGGTTTAACAATATTTAATACCTGTTGCGTGTTTTGCTAGGTAAGCCCACAGAGCTGGTTTGTGTTAAGCCCGTGTGAAGGTAAGGGGCGCCGTTTGGCGTTCAAAAAGCTTAAACCTATTGTCAAGGACACCCACTTTAAGCCAGAGATCTCTAGCAAAACTGTGGTGGGGTTGGCTCCCGCCAAGGGCGCTAAAATAGATGGGCGAAATTTAGTACTCAAATCTAAGTTCGCCATTAAATATATATTTTTGCTTACAAACAGGAATTTAAATTTCAAATTTCGCGCCGAGCTGTACAGATTTCCGCCAAAAATGTTCTGTGGGCTTTGTACTTGTCTACACTTTTAATCCACTGCGGCACTGCCATATTTTTCTAGAAATTACCCGCCGAAATTATTAAAACAATGGCTTTTTATTTTTAAAGAAAAGTCAACAACGAGAATAATTCAAATTAACTTTCAGCGAAGCTATTCAAGTGACTGCTGACCTCTATTGACTAAATTGCTAGTTATCTTTTAAAATTATTAAAAGCAGTTTCAGATTAGTTTAATAGAGGTTTTCGTTAAATTGCTTAATTCAAGTTTGATGAATTGGATTAGTTGGCAAACGCCTTTTCACCCAAACCACCTTTTTGAACAAACTAGATCAGTTAACTCGAGTTAGGTCAACTAGTAAATAGCTACGTCAAACAGAAACATTGCGTTCTTTACAGTGGCGTAGCCAGGAATTTGTTTCGGGGGGGGCACACCATTGACAAAAAAGTAAAATAATAAAAATATTTGTACGTACGACCATACGTTTCGGGCATGTGCCCCCTGTGCCCCCCCCCCCCTGGCTACGCCACTGGTTTTTTACATGTTTATATTTCTAACAGTAAGTGCAAATTATTTTATAACTACGTCGGCTTTTATTAGTGTAACTAGCTTTAATACCCGGCTTCGAACGGGGTCTTTTTGATTTGTACGTAATAAAAGTACGGCACCATAACAAAACCGTCTTCAGAAAACTGCGTATTTTTATTTCCTTCTGACGATTCTTCCTAATAACTTTTGGGAGAGCTAACTTTGAGTTTGTTCTTTAATTAGCCGACTGAAAAGCTAACTAAGATATAAAAAGCCAGCAAAACCCGCTAACTTTCAATACGCGAAAGAATACGGGTGAAAAGCAAAACTCGCTAACTTTCAATACGCGAAAGAAATCAAAGAATACCGAAAAATAATACGGAACGCGAAAGCAAAACTCGAAAGAATACCGAAAAATAATACGGTAAAGAATACGGGCGAAAAGCAAAAATCGCTAACTTTCAATACGCGAAAGAATACGGAAAAATGATACGGTACGCGAAAACCAAAACTCGAAAGAAAAAATAATACGGTACGCGAAAAGCAAAACTCGAAAGAATACCGAAAAATAATACGATACGCGAAAAGCAAAACTCGAAAGAATACCGAAAAATAATACGATACGCGAAAAGCAAAACTCGAAAAGAATACCGAAAAATAATACGGTAAAGAATACGGGCGAAAAGGAAAACTCGCTAACTTTCAATACGCGAAAGAATACGGAAAAATGATACGGTACGCGAAAACCAAAACTCGAAAGAAAAAATAATACGGTACGCGAAAAGCAAAACTCGAAAGAATACCGAAAAATAATACGATACGCGAAAAGCAAAACTCGAAAGAATACCGAAAAATAATACGATACGCGAAAAGCAAAACTCGAAAAGAATACCGAAAAATAATACGGTAAAGAATACGGGCGAAAAGGAAAACTCGCTAACTTTCAATACGCGAAAGAATACGGAAAAATGATACGGTACGCGAAAACCAAAACTCGAAAGAAAAAATAATACGGTACGCGAAAAGCAAAACTCGAAAGAATACCGAAAAATAATACGATACGCGAAAAGCAAAACTCGAAAGAATACCGAAAAATAATACGATACGCGAAAAGCAAAACTCGAAAAGAATACCGAAAAATAATACGGTAAAGAATACGGGCGAAAAGGAAAACTCGCTAACTTTCAATACGCGAAAGAATACGGAAAAATGATACGGTACGCGAAAACCAAAACTCGAAAGAAAAAATAATACGGTACGCGAAAAGCAAAACTCGAAAGAATACCGAAAAATAATACGATACGCGAAAAGCAAAACTCGAAAGAATACCGAAAAATAATACGATACGCGAAAAGCAAAACTCGAAAAGAATACCGAAAAATAATACGGTAAAGAATACGGGCGAAAAGGAAAACTCGCTAACTTTCAATACTCGACAGAATACCGAAAATGATACGGTACGCGAAAACCAAAACTCGAAAGAAAAAATAATAAGGTACGCGAAAAGCAAAACTCGAAAGAATACCGAAAAATAATACGATACGCGAAAAGCAAAACTCGAAAGAATACCGAAAAATAATACGATACGCGAAAAGCAAAACTCGAAAAGAATACCGAAAAATAATACGGTAAAGAATACGGGCGAAAAGGAAAACTCGCTAACTTTCAATACTCGACAGAATACCGAAAATGATACGGTACGCGAAAACCAAAACTCGAAAGAAAAAATAATACGGTACGCGAAAAGCAAAACTCGAAAGAATACCGAAAAATAATACGATACGCGAAAAGCAAAACTCGAAAGAATACCGAAAAATAATACGATACGCGAAAAGCAAAACTCGAAAAGAATACCGAAAAATAATACGGTAAAGAATACGGGCGAAAAGGAAAACTCGCTAACTTTCAATACTCGACAGAATACCGAAAATGATACGGTACGCGAAAACCAAAACTCGAAAGAAAAAATAATACGGTACGCGAAAAGCAAAACTCGAAAGAATACCGAAAAATAATACGATACGCGAAAAGCAAAACTCGAAAGAATACCGAAAAATAATACGATACGCGAAAAGCAAAACTCGAAAAGAATACCGAAAAATAATACGGTAAAGAATACGGGCGAAAAGGAAAACTCGCTAACTTTCAATACTCGACAGAATACCGAAATTGATACTGTACGCGAAAACCAAAACTCGAAAGAAAAAATAATACGGTACGCGAAAAGCAAAACTCGAAAGAATACCGAAAAATAATACGATAAGCGAAAAGCAAAACTCGAAAGAATACCGAAAAATAATACGGTAAAGAATACGGGCGAAAAGGAAAACTCGCTAACTTTCAATACTCGACAGAATACCGAAAAATGATACGGTACGCGAAAACCAAAACTCGAAAGAATACCGAAAAATAATACGGTAAAGAATACGGGCGAAAAGGAAAACTCGCTAACTTTCAATACTCGACAGAATACCGAAAAATAATACGATACGCGAAAAGCAAAACTCGAAAGAATACCGAAAAATAATACGATACGCGAAAAGCAAAACTCGAAAGAATACCGAAAAATAATACGATACGCGAAAAGCAAAACTCGAAAGAAAAAATAATACGGTACGCGAAAAGCAAAACTCGAAAGAATACCGAAAAATAATACGATACGCGAAAAGCAAAACTCGAAAGAATACCGAAAAATAATACGATACGCGAAAAGCAAAACTCGAAAGAATACCGAAAAATAATACGGTAAAGAATACGGGCGAAAAGCAAAACTCGCTAAGTTTCAATACTCGACAGAATAACGAAAAATGATACGGTACGCGAAAACCAAAACTCGAAAGAAAAAATAATACGGTACGCGAAAAGCAAAACTCGAAAGAATACCGAAAAATAATACGGTAAAGAATACGGGCGAAAAGGAAAACTCGCTAACTTTCAATACTCGACAGAATACCGAAAAATGATACGGTACGCGAAAACCAAAACTCGAAAGAAAAAATAATACGGTACGCGAAAAGCAAAACTCGAAAGACTACCGAAAAATAATACGATACGCGAAAAGCAAAACTCGAAAGAATACCGAAAAATAATACGGTAAAGAATACGGGCGAAAAGGAAAACTCGCTAACTTTCAATACTCGACAGAATACCGAAAAATAATACGATACGCGAAAAGCAAAACTCGAAAGAATACCGAAAAATAATACGGTAAAGAATACGGGCGAAAAGGAAAACTCGCTAACTTTCAATACTCGACAGAATACCGAAAAATGATACGGTACGCGAAAACCAAAACTCGAAAGAAAAAATAATACGGTACGCGAAAAGCAAAACTCGAAAGAATACCGAAAAATAATACGCTACGCGAAAAGCAAAACTCGAAAGAATACCGAAAAATAATACGGTAAAGAATACGGGCGAAAAGGAAAACTCGCTAACTTTCAATACTCGACAGAATACCGAAAAATAATACGATACGCGAAAAGCAAAACTCGAAAGAATATCGAAAAATAATACGGTAAAGAATACGGGCGAAAAGGAAAACTCGCTAACTTTCAATACTCGACAGAATACCGAAAAATGATACGGTACGCGAAAACCAAAACTCGAAAGAAAAAATAATACGGTACGCGAAAAGCAAAACTCGAAAGAATACCGAAAAATAATACGATACGCGAAAAGCAAAACTCGAAAGAATACCGAAAAATAATACGATACGCGAAAAACAAAACTCGAAAGAATACCGAAAAATAATACGGTAAAGAATACGGGCGAAAAGCAAAACTCGCTAACTTTCAATACTCGACAAAATACCGAAAAATGATACGGTACGCGAAAACCAAAACTCGAAAGAATACCGAAAAATAATACGGTAAAGAATACGGGCGAAAAGGAAAACTCGCTAACTTTCAATACTCGACAGAATACCGAAAAATGATACGGTACGCGAAAACCAAAACTCGAAAGAAAAAATAATACGGTACGCGAAAAGCAAAACTCGAAAGAATACCGAAAAATAATACGATACGCGAAAAGCAAAACTCGAAAGAATACCGAAAAATAATACGGTAAAGAATACGGGCGAAAAGGAAAACTCGCTAACTTTCAATACTCGACAGAATACCGAAAAATAATACGATACGCGAAAAGCAAAACTCGAAAGAATACCGAAAAATAATACGGTAAAGAATACGGGCGAAAAGGAAAACTCGCTAACTTTCAATACTCGACAGAATACCGAAAAATGATACGGTACGCGAAAACCAAAACTCGAAAGAATACCGAAAATAATACGGTAAAGAATACGGGCGAAAAGGAAAACTCGCTAACTTTCAATACTCGACAGAATACCGAAAAATAATACGATACGCGAAAAGCAAAACTCGAAAGAATACCGAAAAATAATACGGTAAAGAATACGGGCGAAAAGGAAAACTCGCTAACTTTCAATAGGCGAAAGAATACCGAAAAATTATAACGTACGGGAAAAGCAAAACTCGAAAGAATACCGAAAAATAATACGGTAAAGAATACGGGCGAAAAGCAAAACTCGCTAACTTTCAATACGCGAAAGAATACCGAAAAATGATACGGTACGCGAAAAGCAAAACTCGAAAGAAAAAATAATACGGTACGCGAAAAGCAAAACTCGAAAGAATACCGAAAAATAATACGATACGCGAAAAGCAAAACTCGAAAGAATACCGAAAAATAATACGATACGCGAAAAGCAAAACTCGAAAGAATACCGAAAAATAATACGGTAAAGAATACGGGCGAAAAGGAAAACTCGCTAACTTTCAATACTCGACAGAATACCGAAAAATAATACGATACGCGAAAAGCAAAACTCGAAAGAATACCGAAAAATAATACGGTAAAGAATACGGGCGAAAAGGAAAACTCGCTAACTTTCAATACTCGACAGAATACCGAAAAATGATACGGTACGCGAAAACCAAAACTCGAAAGAATACCGAAAAATAATACGGTAAAGAATACGGGCGAAAAGGAAAACTCGCTAACTTTCAATACTCGACAGAATACCGAAAAATGATACGGTACACGAAAACCAAAACTCGAAAGAATACCGAAAAATAATACGGTAAAGAATACGGGCGAAAAGCAAAACTCGCTAACTTTCAATACTCGACAGAATACCGAAAATTGATACGGTACGCGAAAACCAAAACTCGAAAGAAAAAATAATACGGTACGCGAAAAGCAAAACTCGAAAGAATACCGAAAAATAATACGATACGCGAAAAGCAAAACTCGAAAGAATACCGAAAAATAATACGGTAAAGAATACGGGCGAAAAGGAAAACTCACTAACTTTCAATACTCGACAGAATACCGAAAAATAATACGATACGCGAAAAGCAAAACTCGAAAGAATACCGAAAAATAATACGGTAAAGAATACAGGCGAAAAGGAAAACTCGCTAACTTTCAATACTCGACAGAATACCGAAAAATGATACGGTACGCGAAAACCAAAACTCGAAAGAAAAAATAATACGGTACGCGAAAAGCAAAACTCGAAAGAATACCGAAAAATAATACGATACGCGAAAATCAAAACTCGAAAGAATACCGAAAAATAATACGATACGCGAAAAGCAAACCTCGAAAGAATACCGAAAAATAATACGATACGCGAAAAGCAAAACTCGAAAGAATACCAAAAAATAATACGGTAAAGAATACGGGCGAAAAGGAAAACTCGCTAACTTTCAATACTCGACAGAATACCGAAAAATGATACGGTACGCGAAAAGCAAAACTCGAAAGAAAAAATAATACGGTACGCGAAAAGCAAAACTCGAAAGAATACCGAAAAATAATACGATACGCGAAAAGCAAAACTCGAAAGAATACCGAAAAATAATACGATACGCGAAAAGCAAAACTCGAAAGAATACCGAAAAATAATACGGTAAAGAATACGGGCGAAAAGGAAAACTCGCTAACTTTCAATACTCGACAGAATACCGAAAAATCATATGGTACGCAAAAACCAAAACTCGAAAGAAAAAATAATACGGTACGCGAAAAGCAAAACTCGAAAGAATACCGAAAAATAATACGATACGCGAAAAGCAAAACTCGAAAGAATACCGAAAAATAATACGGTAAAGAATACGGGCGAAAAGGAAAACTCACTAACTTTCAATACTCGACAGAATACCGAAAAATAATACGATACGCGAAAAGCAAAACTCGAAAGAAAAAATAATACGGTACGCGAAAAGCAAAACTCGAAAGAATACCGAAAAAAAATACGATACGCGAAAAGCAAAACTCGAAAGAATACCGAAAAATAATACGGTAAAGAATACGGGCGAAAAGGAAAACTCGCTAACTTTCAATACTCGACAGAATACCGAAAAATGATACGGTACGCGAAAACCAAAACTCGAAAGAAAAAATAATACGGTACGCGAAAAGCAAAACTCGAAAGAATACCGAAAAATAATACGATACGCGAAAAGCAAAACTCGAAAGAATACCGAAAAATAATACGGTAAAGAATACGGGCGAAAAGGAAAACTCGCTAACTTTCAATACTCGACAGAATACCGAAAAATAATACGATACGCGAAAAGCAAAACTCGAAAGAATACCGAAAAATAATACGGTAAAGAATACAGGCGAAAAGGAAAACTCGCTAACTTTCAATACTCGACAGAATACCGAAAAATGATACGGTACGCGAAAACCAAAACTCGAAAGAATACCGAAAAATAATACGGTAAAGAATACGGGCGAAAAGGAAAACTCGCTAACTTTCAATACTCGACAGAATACCGAAAAATAATACGATACGCGAAAAGCAAAACTCGAAAGAATACCGAAAAATAATACGGTAAAGAATACGGGCGAAAAGGAAAACTCGCTAACTTTCAATACTCGACAGAATACCGAAAAATGATACGGTACACGAAAACCAAAACTCGAAAGAATACCGAAAAATAATACGGTAAAGAATACGGGCGAAAAGCAAAACTCGCTAACTTTCAATACTCGACAGAATACCGAAAATTGATACGGTACGCGAAAACCAAAACTCGAAAGAAAAAATAATACGGTACGCGAAAAGCAAAACTCGAAAGAATACCGAAAAATAATACGATACGCGAAAAGCAAAACTCGAAAGAATACCGAAAAATAATACGGTAAAGAATACGGGCGAAAAGGAAAACTCACTAACTTTCAATACTCGACAGAATACCGAAAAATAATACGATACGCGAAAAGCAAAACTCGAAAGAATACCGAAAAATAATACGGTAAAGAATACAGGCGAAAAGGAAAACTCGCTAACTTTCAATACTCGACAGAATACCGAAAAATGATACGGTACGCGAAAACCAAAACTCGAAAGAAAAAATAATACGGTACGCGAAAAGCAAAACTCGAAAGAATACCGAAAAATAATACGATACGCGAAAATCAAAACTCGAAAGAATACCGAAAAATAATACGATACGCGAAAAGCAAACCTCGAAAGAATACCGAAAAATAATACGATACGCGAAAAGCAAAACTCGAAAGAATACCAAAAAATAATACGGTAAAGAATACGGGCGAAAAGGAAAACTCGCTAACTTTCAATACTCGACAGAATACCGAAAAATGATACGGTACGCGAAAAGCAAAACTCGAAAGAAAAAATAATACGGTACGCGAAAAGCAAAACTCGAAAGAATACCGAAAAATAATACGATACGCGAAAAGCAAAACTCGAAAGAATACCGAAAAATAATACGATACGCGAAAAGCAAAACTCGAAAGAATACCGAAAAATAATACGGTAAAGAATACGGGCGAAAAGGAAAACTCGCTAACTTTCAATACTCGACAGAATACCGAAAAATGATATGGTACGCGAAAACCAAAACTCGAAAGAAAAAATAATACGGTACGCGAAAAGCAAAACTCGAAAGAATACCGAAAAATAATACGATACGCGAAAAGCAAAACTCGAAAGAATACCGAAAAATAATACGGTAAAGAATACGGGCGAAAAGGAAAACTCACTAACTTTCAATACTCGACAGAATACCGAAAAATAATACGATACGCGAAAAGCAAAACTCGAAAGAAAAAATAATACGGTACGCGAAAAGCAAAACTCGAAAGAATACCGAAAAATAATACGATACGCGAAAAGCAAAACTCGAAAGAATACCGAAAAATAATACGGTAAAGAATACGGGCGAAAAGGAAAACTCGCTAACTTTCAATACTCGACAGAATACCGAAAAATGATACGGTACGCGAAAACCAAAACTCGAAAGAAAAAATAATACGGTACGCGAAAAGCAAAACTCGAAAGAATACCGAAAAATAATACGATACGCGAAAAGCAAAACTCGAAAGAATACCGAAAAATAATACGATACGCGAAAAGCAAAACTCGAAAGAATACCGAAAAATAATACGGTAAAGAATACGGGCGAAAAGGAAAACTCGCTAACTTTCAATACTCGACAGAATACCGAAAAATAATACGATACGCGAAAAGCAAAACTCGAAAGAATACCGAAAAATAATACGGTAAAGAATACAGGCGAAAAGGAAAACTCGCTAACTTTCAATACTCGACAGAATACCGAAAAATGATACGGTACGCGAAAACCAAAACTCGAAAGAAAAAATAATACGGTACGCGAAAAGCAAAACTCGAAAGAATACCGAAAAATAATACGATACGCGAAAATCAAAACTCGAAAGAATACCGAAAAATAATACGATACGCGAAAAGCAAACCTCGAAAGAATACCGAAAAATAATACGATACGCGAAAAGCAAAACTCGAAAGAATACCGAAAAATAATACGGTAAAGAATACGGGCGAAAAGGAAAACTCGCTAACTTTCAATACTCGACAGAATACCGAAAAATGATACGGTACGCGAAAAGCAAAACTCGAAAGAAAAAATAATACGGTACGCGAAAAGCAAAACTCGAAAGAATACCGAAAAATAATACGATACGCGAAAAGCAAAACTCGAAAGAATACCGAAAAATAATACGATACGCGAAAAGCAAAACTCGAAAGAATACCGAAAAATAATACGGTAAAGAATACGGGCGAAAAGGAAAACTCGCTAAATTTCAATACTCGACAGAATACCGAAAAATAATACGATACGCGAAAAGCAAAACTCGAAAGAATACCGAAAAATAATACGGTAAAGAATACGGGCGAAAAGGAAAACTCGCTAACTTTCAATACTCGACAGAATACCGAAAAATGATACGGTACGCGAAAACCAAAACTCGAAAGAATACCGAAAAATAATACGGTAAAGAATACGGGCGAAAAGGAAAACTCGCTAACTTTCAATACTCGACAGAATACCGAAAAATAATACGATACGCGAAAAGCAAAACTCGAAAGAATACCGAAAAATAATACGGTAAAGAATACGGGCGAAAAGGAAAACTCGCTAACTTTCAATACTCGACAGAATACCGAAAAATGATACGGTACACGAAAACCAAAACTCGAAAGAATACCGAAAAATAATACGGTAAAGAATATGGGCGAAAAGGAAAACTCGCTAACTTTCAATACTCGACAGAATACCGAAAAATAATACGGTACGCGAAAAGCAAAACTCGAAAGAATACCGAAAAATAATACGATACGCGAAAAGCAAAACTCGAAAAAATACCGAAAAATAATACGATACGCGAAAAGCAAAACTCGAAAGAATACCGAAAAATAATACGGTAAAGAATACGGGCGAAAAGGAAAACTCGCTAACTTTCAATACTCGACAGAATACCGAAAAATAATACGATACGCGAAAAGCAAAACTCGAAAGAATACCGAAAAATAATACGGTAAAGAATACGGGCGAAAAGGAAAACTCGCTAACTTTCAATACTCGACAGAATACCGAAAAATGATACGGTACGCGAAAACCAAAACTCGAAAGAAAAAATAATACGGTACGCGAAAAGCAAAACTCGAAAGAATACCGAAAAATAATACGATACGCGAAAAGCAAAACTCGAAAGAATACCGAAAAATAATACGATACGGGAAAAGCAAAACTCGAAAGAATACCGAAAAATAATACGGTAAAGAATACGGGCGAAAAGCAAAACTCGCTAACTTTCAATACTCGACAGAATACCGAAAAATGATACGGTACGCGAAAACCAAAACTCGAAAGAATACCGAAAAATAATACGGTAAAGAATACGGGCGAAAAGCAAAACTCGCTAACTTTCAATAGGCGAAAGAATACCGAAAAATGATACGGTACGCGAAAACCAAAACTCGAAAGAAAAAATAATACGGTACGCGAAAAGCAAAACTCGAAAGAATACCGAAAAATAATACGGTAAAGAATACGGGCGAAAAGGAAAACTCACTAACTTTCAATACTCGACAGAATACCGAAAAATAATACGATACGCGAAAAGCAAAACTCGAAAGAATACCGAAAAATAATACGATACGCGAAAAGCAAAACTCGAAAAGAATACCGAAAAATAATACGGTAAAGAATACGGGCGAAAAGGAAAACTCGCTAACTTTCAATACTCGACAGAATACCGAAAATGATACGGTACGCGAAAACCAAAACTCGAAAGAAAAAATAATACGGTACGCGAAAAGCAAAACTCGAAAGAATACCGAAAAATAATACGATACGCGAAAAGCAAAACTCGAAAGAATACCGAAAAATAATACGATACGCGAAAAGCAAAACTCGAAAAGAATACCGAAAAATAATACGGTAAAGAATACGGGCGAAAAGGAAAACTCGCTAACTTTCAATACTCGACAGAATACCGAAAATGATACGGTACGCGAAAACCAAAACTCGAAAGAAAAAATAATACGGTACGCGAAAAGCAAAACTCGAAAGAATACCGAAAAATAATACGATACGCGAAAAGCAAAACTCGAAAGAATACCGAAAAATAATACGATACGCGAAAAGCAAAACTCGAAAAGAATACCGAAAAATAATACGGTAAAGAATACGGGCGAAAAGGAAAACTCGCTAACTTTCAATACTCGACAGAATACCGAAATTGATACTGTACGCGAAAACCAAAACTCGAAAGAAAAAATAATACGGTACGCGAAAAGCAAAACTCGAAAGAATACCGAAAAATAATACGATAAGCGAAAAGCAAAACTCGAAAGAATACCGAAAAATAATACGGTAAAGAATACGGGCGAAAAGGAAAACTCGCTAACTTTCAATACTCGACAGAATACCGAAAAATGATACGGTACACGAAAACCAAAACTCGAAAGAATACCGAAAAATAATACGGTAAAGAATACGGGCGAAAAGGAAAACTCGCTAACTTTCAATACTCGACAGAATACCGAAAAATAATACGATACGCGAAAAGCAAAACTCGAAAGAATACCGAAAAATAATACGATACGCGAAAAGCAAAACTCGAAAGAATACCGAAAAATAATACGATACGCGAAAAGCAAAACTCGAAAGAAAAAATAATACGGTACGCGAAAAGCAAAACTCGAAAGAATACCGAAAAATAATACGATACGCGAAAAGCAAAACTCGAAAGAATACCGAAAAATAATACGATACGCGAAAAGCAAAACTCGAAAGAATACCGAAAAATAATACGGTAAAGAATACGGGCGAAAAGCAAAACTCGCTAAGTTTCAATACTCGACAGAATAACGAAAAATGATACGGTACGCGAAAACCAAAACTCGAAAGAAAAAATAATACGGTACGCGAAAAGCAAAACTCGAAAGAATACCGAAAAATAATACGGTAAAGAATACGGGCGAAAAGGAAAACTCGCTAACTTTCAATACTCGACAGAATACCGAAAAATGATACGGTACGCGAAAACCAAAACTCGAAAGAAAAAATAATACGGTACGCGAAAAGCAAAACTCGAAAGACTACCGAAAAATAATACGATACGCGAAAAGCAAAACTCGAAAGAATACCGAAAAATAATACGGTAAAGAATACGGGCGAAAAGGAAAACTCGCTAACTTTCAATACTCGACAGAATACCGAAAAATAATACGATACGCGAAAAGCAAAACTCGAAAGAATACCGAAAAATAATACGGTAAAGAATACGGGCGAAAAGGAAAACTCGCTAACTTTCAATACTCGACAGAATACCGAAAAATGATACGGTACGCGAAAACCAAAACTCGAAAGAAAAAATAATACGGTACGCGAAAAGCAAAACTCGAAAGAATACCGAAAAATAATACGCTACGCGAAAAGCAAAACTCGAAAGAATACCGAAAAATAATACGGTAAAGAATACGGGCGAAAAGGAAAACTCGCTAACTTTCAATACTCGACAGAATACCGAAAAATAATACGATACGCGAAAAGCAAAACTCGAAAGAATATCGAAAAATAATACGGTAAAGAATACGGGCGAAAAGGAAAACTCGCTAACTTTCAATACTCGACAGAATACCGAAAAATGATACGGTACGCGAAAACCAAAACTCGAAAGAATACCGAAAAATAATACGGTAAAGAATACGGGCGAAAAGGAAAACTCGCTAACTTTCAATACTCGACAGAATACCGAAAAATAATACGATACGCGAAAAGCAAAACTCGAAAGAATACCAAAAATAATACGGTAAAGAATACGGGCGAAAAGGAAAACTCGCTAACTTTCAATACTCGACAGAATACCGAAAAATGATACGGTACACGAAAACCAAAACTCGAAAGAATACCGAAAAATAATACGGTAAAGAATATGGGCGAAAAGGAAAACTCGCTAACTTTCAATACTCGACAGAATACCGAAAAATAATACGGTACGCGAAAAGCAAAACTCGAAAGAATACCGAAAAATAATACGATACGCGAAAAGCAAAACTCGAAAAAATACCGAAAAATAATACGATACGCGAAAAGCAAAACTCGAAAGAATACCGAAAAATAATACGGTAAAGAATACGGGCGAAAAGGAAAACTCGCTAACTTTCAATACTCGACAGAATACCGAAAAATAATACGATACGCGAAAAGCAAAACTCGAAAGAATACCGAAAAATAATACGGTAAAGAATACGGGCGAAAAGGAAAACTCGCTAACTTTCAATACTCGACAGAATACCGAAAAATGATACGGTACGCGAAAACCAAAACTCGAAAGAAAAAATAATACGGTACGCGAAAAGCAAAACTCGAAAGAATACCGAAAAATAATACGATACGCGAAAAGCAAAACTCGAAAGAATACCGAAAAATAATACGATACGGGAAAAGCAAAACTCGAAAGAATACCGAAAAATAATACGGTAAAGAATACGGGCGAAAAGCAAAACTCGCTAACTTTCAATACTCGACAGAATACCGAAAAATGATACGGTACGCGAAAACCAAAACTCGAAAGAATACCGAAAAATAATACGGTAAAGAATACGGGCGAAAAGCAAAACTCGCTAACTTTCAATAGGCGAAAGAATACCGAAAAATGATACGGTACGCGAAAACCAAAACTCGAAAGAAAAAATAATACGGTACGCGAAAAGCAAAACTCGAAAGAATACCGAAAAATAATACGGTAAAGAATACGGGCGAAAAGGAAAACTCACTAACTTTCAATACTCGACAGAATACCGAAAAATAATACGATACGCGAAAAGCAAAACTCGAAAGAATACCGAAAAATAATACGATACGCGAAAAGCAAAACTCGAAAAGAATACCGAAAAATAATACGGTAAAGAATACGGGCGAAAAGGAAAACTCGCTAACTTTCAATACTCGACAGAATACCGAAAATGATACGGTACGCGAAAACCAAAACTCGAAAGAAAAAATAATACGGTACGCGAAAAGCAAAACTCGAAAGAATACCGAAAAATAATACGATACGCGAAAAGCAAAACTCGAAAGAATACCGAAAAATAATACGGTAAAGAATACGGGCGAAAAGGAAAACTCGCTAACTTTCAATAGGCGAAAGAATACCGAAAAATGATACGGTACGCGAAAACCAAAACTCGAAAGAAAAAATAATACGGTACGCGAAAAGCAAAACTCGAAAGAATACCGAAAAATAATACGGTAAAGAATACGGGCGAAAAGGAAAACTCACTAACTTTCAATACTCGACAGAATACCGAAAAATAATACGATACGCGAAAAGCAAAACTCGAAAGAATACCGAAAAATAATACGATACGCGAAAAGCAAAACTCGAAAAGAATACCGAAAAATAATACGGTAAAGAATACGGGCGAAAAGGAAAACTCGCTAACTTTCAATACTCGACAGAATACCGAAAATGATACGGTACGCGAAAACCAAAACTCGAAAGAAAAAATAATACGGTACGCGAAAAGCAAAACTCGAAAGAATACCGAAAAATAATACGATACGCGAAAAGCAAAACTCGAAAGAATACCGAAAAATAATACGGTAAAGAATACGGGCGAAAAGGAAAACTCGCTAACTTTCAATACTCGACAGAATACCGAAAAATAATACGATACGCGAAAAGCAAAACTCGAAAGAATACCGAAAAATAATACGGTAAAGAATACGGGCGAAAAGGAAAACTCGCTAACTTTCAATACTCGACAGAATACCGAAAAATGATACGGTACGCGAAAACCAAAACTCGAAAGAATACCGAAAATAATACGGTAAAGAATACGGGCGAAAAGGAAAACTCGCTAACTTTCAATACTCGACAGAATACCGAAAAATAATACGATACGCGAAAAGCAAAACTCGAAAGAATACCGAAAAATAATACGGTAAAGAATACGGGCGAAAAGGAAAACTCGCTAACTTTCAATAGGCGAAAGAATACCGAAAAATTATAACGTACGGGAAAAGCAAAACTCGAAAGAATACCGAAAAATAATACGGTAAAGAATACGGGCGAAAAGCAAAACTCGCTAACTTTCAATACGCGAAAGAATACCGAAAAATGATACGGTACGCGAAAAGCAAAACTCGAAAGAAAAAATAATACGGTACGCGAAAAGCAAAACTCGAAAGAATACCGAAAAATAATACGATACGCGAAAAGCAAAACTCGAAAGAATACCGAAAAATAATACGATACGCGAAAAGCAAAACTCGAAAGAATACCGAAAAATAATACGGTAAAGAATACGGGCGAAAAGGAAAACTCGCTAACTTTCAATACTCGACAGAATACCGAAAAATAATACGATACGCGAAAAGCAAAACTCGAAAGAATACCGAAAAATAATACGGTAAAGAATACGGGCGAAAAGGAAAACTCGCTAACTTTCAATACTCGACAGAATACCGAAAAATGATACGGTACGCGAAAACCAAAACTCGAAAGAATACCGAAAAATAATACGGTAAAGAATACGGGCGAAAAGGAAAACTCGCTAACTTTCAATACTCGACAGAATACCGAAAAATGATACGGTACACGAAAACCAAAACTCGAAAGAATACCGAAAAATAATACGGTAAAGAATACGGGCGAAAAGCAAAACTCGCTAACTTTCAATACTCGACAGAATACCGAAAATTGATACGGTACGCGAAAACCAAAACTCGAAAGAAAAAATAATACGGTACGCGAAAAGCAAAACTCGAAAGAATACCGAAAAATAATACGATACGCGAAAAGCAAAACTCGAAAGAATACCGAAAAATAATACGGTAAAGAATACGGGCGAAAAGGAAAACTCACTAACTTTCAATACTCGACAGAATACCGAAAAATAATACGATACGCGAAAAGCAAAACTCGAAAGAATACCGAAAAATAATACGGTAAAGAATACAGGCGAAAAGGAAAACTCGCTAACTTTCAATACTCGACAGAATACCGAAAAATGATACGGTACGCGAAAACCAAAACTCGAAAGAAAAAATAATACGGTACGCGAAAAGCAAAACTCGAAAGAATACCGAAAAATAATACGATACGCGAAAATCAAAACTCGAAAGAATACCGAAAAATAATACGATACGCGAAAAGCAAACCTCGAAAGAATACCGAAAAATAATACGATACGCGAAAAGCAAAACTCGAAAGAATACCAAAAAATAATACGGTAAAGAATACGGGCGAAAAGGAAAACTCGCTAACTTTCAATACTCGACAGAATACCGAAAAATGATACGGTACGCGAAAAGCAAAACTCGAAAGAAAAAATAATACGGTACGCGAAAAGCAAAACTCGAAAGAATACCGAAAAATAATACGATACGCGAAAAGCAAAACTCGAAAGAATACCGAAAAATAATACGATACGCGAAAAGCAAAACTCGAAAGAATACCGAAAAATAATACGGTAAAGAATACGGGCGAAAAGGAAAACTCGCTAACTTTCAATACTCGACAGAATACCGAAAAATCATATGGTACGCAAAAACCAAAACTCGAAAGAAAAAATAATACGGTACGCGAAAAGCAAAACTCGAAAGAATACCGAAAAATAATACGATACGCGAAAAGCAAAACTCGAAAGAATACCGAAAAATAATACGGTAAAGAATACGGGCGAAAAGGAAAACTCACTAACTTTCAATACTCGACAGAATACCGAAAAATAATACGATACGCGAAAAGCAAAACTCGAAAGAAAAAATAATACGGTACGCGAAAAGCAAAACTCGAAAGAATACCGAAAAAAAATACGATACGCGAAAAGCAAAACTCGAAAGAATACCGAAAAATAATACGGTAAAGAATACGGGCGAAAAGGAAAACTCGCTAACTTTCAATACTCGACAGAATACCGAAAAATGATACGGTACGCGAAAACCAAAACTCGAAAGAAAAAATAATACGGTACGCGAAAAGCAAAACTCGAAAGAATACCGAAAAATAATACGATACGCGAAAAGCAAAACTCGAAAGAATACCGAAAAATAATACGGTAAAGAATACGGGCGAAAAGGAAAACTCGCTAACTTTCAATACTCGACAGAATACCGAAAAATAATACGATACGCGAAAAGCAAAACTCGAAAGAATACCGAAAAATAATACGGTAAAGAATACAGGCGAAAAGGAAAACTCGCTAACTTTCAATACTCGACAGAATACCGAAAAATGATACGGTACGCGAAAACCAAAACTCGAAAGAATACCGAAAAATAATACGGTAAAGAATACGGGCGAAAAGGAAAACTCGCTAACTTTCAATACTCGACAGAATACCGAAAAATAATACGATACGCGAAAAGCAAAACTCGAAAGAATACCGAAAAATAATACGGTAAAGAATACGGGCGAAAAGGAAAACTCGCTAACTTTCAATACTCGACAGAATACCGAAAAATGATACGGTACACGAAAACCAAAACTCGAAAGAATACCGAAAAATAATACGGTAAAGAATACGGGCGAAAAGCAAAACTCGCTAACTTTCAATACTCGACAGAATACCGAAAATTGATACGGTACGCGAAAACCAAAACTCGAAAGAAAAAATAATACGGTACGCGAAAAGCAAAACTCGAAAGAATACCGAAAAATAATACGATACGCGAAAAGCAAAACTCGAAAGAATACCGAAAAATAATACGGTAAAGAATACGGGCGAAAAGGAAAACTCACTAACTTTCAATACTCGACAGAATACCGAAAAATAATACGATACGCGAAAAGCAAAACTCGAAAGAATACCGAAAAATAATACGGTAAAGAATACAGGCGAAAAGGAAAACTCGCTAACTTTCAATACTCGACAGAATACCGAAAAATGATACGGTACGCGAAAACCAAAACTCGAAAGAAAAAATAATACGGTACGCGAAAAGCAAAACTCGAAAGAATACCGAAAAATAATACGATACGCGAAAATCAAAACTCGAAAGAATACCGAAAAATAATACGATACGCGAAAAGCAAACCTCGAAAGAATACCGAAAAATAATACGATACGCGAAAAGCAAAACTCGAAAGAATACCAAAAAATAATACGGTAAAGAATACGGGCGAAAAGGAAAACTCGCTAACTTTCAATACTCGACAGAATACCGAAAAATGATACGGTACGCGAAAAGCAAAACTCGAAAGAAAAAATAATACGGTACGCGAAAAGCAAAACTCGAAAGAATACCGAAAAATAATACGATACGCGAAAAGCAAAACTCGAAAGAATACCGAAAAATAATACGATACGCGAAAAGCAAAACTCGAAAGAATACCGAAAAATAATACGGTAAAGAATACGGGCGAAAAGGAAAACTCGCTAACTTTCAATACTCGACAGAATACCGAAAAATGATATGGTACGCGAAAACCAAAACTCGAAAGAAAAAATAATACGGTACGCGAAAAGCAAAACTCGAAAGAATACCGAAAAATAATACGATACGCGAAAAGCAAAACTCGAAAGAATACCGAAAAATAATACGGTAAAGAATACGGGCGAAAAGGAAAACTCACTAACTTTCAATACTCGACAGAATACCGAAAAATAATACGATACGCGAAAAGCAAAACTCGAAAGAAAAAATAATACGGTACGCGAAAAGCAAAACTCGAAAGAATACCGAAAAATAATACGATACGCGAAAAGCAAAACTCGAAAGAATACCGAAAAATAATACGGTAAAGAATACGGGCGAAAAGGAAAACTCGCTAACTTTCAATACTCGACAGAATACCGAAAAATGATACGGTACGCGAAAACCAAAACTCGAAAGAAAAAATAATACGGTACGCGAAAAGCAAAACTCGAAAGAATACCGAAAAATAATACGATACGCGAAATGCAAAACTCGAAAGAATACCGAAAAATAATACGATACGCGAAAAGCAAAACTCGAAAGAATACCGAAAAATAATACGGTAAAGAATACGGGCGAAAAGGAAAACTCGCTAACTTTCAATACTCGACAGAATACCGAAAAATAATACGATACGCGAAAAGCAAAACTCGAAAGAATACCGAAAAATAATACGGTAAAGAATACAGGCGAAAAGGAAAACTCGCTAACTTTCAATACTCGACAGAATACCGAAAAATGATACGGTACGCGAAAACCAAAACTCGAAAGAAAAAATAATACGGTACGCGAAAAGCAAAACTCGAAAGAATACCGAAAAATAATACGATACGCGAAAATCAAAACTCGAAAGAATACCGAAAAATAATACGATACGCGAAAAGCAAACCTCGAAAGAATACCGAAAAATAATACGATACGCGAAAAGCAAAACTCGAAAGAATACCGAAAAATAATACGGTAAAGAATACGGGCGAAAAGGAAAACTCGCTAACTTTCAATACTCGACAGAATACCGAAAAATGATACGGTACGCGAAAAGCAAAACTCGAAAGAAAAAATAATACGGTACGCGAAAAGCAAAACTCGAAAGAATACCGAAAAATAATACGATACGCGAAAAGCAAAACTCGAAAGAATACCGAAAAATAATACGATACGCGAAAAGCAAAACTCGAAAGAATACCGAAAAATAATACGGTAAAGAATACGGGCGAAAAGGAAAACTCGCTAAATTTCAATACTCGACAGAATACCGAAAAATGATACGGTACGCGAAAACCAAAACTCGAAAGAAAAAATAATACGGTACGCGAAAAGCAAAACTCGAAAGAATACCGAAAAATAATACGATACGCGAAAAGCAAAACTCGAAAGAATACCGAAAAATAATACGGTAAAGAATACGGGCGAAAAGGAAAACTCACTAACTTTCAATACTCGACAGAATACCGAAAAATAATACGATACGCGAAAAGCAAAACTCGAAAGAATACCGAAAAATAATACGGTAAAGAATACGGGCGAAAAGGAAAACTCGCTAACTTTCAATACTCGACAGAATACCGAAAAATGATACGGTACGCGAAAACCAAAACTCGAAAGAATACCGAAAAATAATACGGTAAAGAATACGGGCGAAAAGGAAAACTCGCTAACTTTCAATACTCGACAGAATACCGAAAAATAATACGATACGCGAAAAGCAAAACTCGAAAGAATACCGAAAAATAATACGGTAAAGAATACGGGCGAAAAGGAAAACTCGCTAACTTTCAATACTCGACAGAATACCGAAAAATGATACGGTACACGAAAACCAAAACTCGAAAGAATACCGAAAAATAATACGGTAAAGAATATGGGCGAAAAGGAAAACTCGCTAACTTTCAATACTCGACAGAATACCGAAAAATAATACGGTACGCGAAAAGCAAAACTCGAAAGAATACCGAAAAATAATACGATACGCGAAAAGCAAAACTCGAAAAAATACCGAAAAATAATACGATACGCGAAAAGCAAAACTCGAAAGAATACCGAAAAATAATACGGTAAAGAATACGGGCGAAAAGGAAAACTCGCTAACTTTCAATACTCGACAGAATACCGAAAAATAATACGATACGCGAAAAGCAAAACTCGAAAGAATACCGAAAAATAATACGGTAAAGAATACGGGCGAAAAGGAAAACTCGCTAACTTTCAATACTCGACAGAATACCGAAAAATGATACGGTACGCGAAAACCAAAACTCGAAAGAAAAAATAATACGGTACGCGAAAAGCAAAACTCGAAAGAATACCGAAAAATAATACGATACGCGAAAAGCAAAACTCGAAAGAATACCGAAAAATAATACGATACGGGAAAAGCAAAACTCGAAAGAATACCGAAAAATAATACGGTAAAGAATACGGGCGAAAAGCAAAACTCGCTAACTTTCAATACTCGACAGAATACCGAAAAATGATACGGTACGCGAAAACCAAAACTCGAAAGAATACCGAAAAATAATACGGTAAAGAATACGGGCGAAAAGCAAAACTCGCTAACTTTCAATAGGCGAAAGAATACCGAAAAATGATACGGTACGCGAAAACCAAAACTCGAAAGAAAAAATAATACGGTACGCGAAAAGCAAAACTCGAAAGAATACCGAAAAATAATACGGTAAAGAATACGGGCGAAAAGGAAAACTCGCTAACTTTCAATACTCGACAGAATACCGAAAAATGATACGGTACGCGAAAACCAAAACTCGAAAGAAAAAATAATACGGTACGCGAAAAGCAAAACTCGAAAGAATACCGAAAAATAATACGGTAAAGAATACGGGCGAAAAGCGAAACTCGCTAACTTTCAATAGGCGAAAGAATACCGAAAAATGATACGGTACGCGAAAACCAAAACTCGAAAGAAAAAATAATACGATACGCGAAAAGCAAAACTCGAAAGAATACCGGAAAATAATACGGTAAAGAATACGGGCGAAAAGGAAAACTCGCTAACTTTCAATACTCGACAGAATACCGAAAAATGATACGGTACGCGAAAACCAAAACTCGAAAGAAAAAATAATACGGTACGCGAAAAGCAAAACTCGAAAGAATACCGAAAAATAATACGATACGCGAAAAGCAAAACTCGAAAGAATACCGAAAAATAATACGATACGCGAAAAGCAAAACTCGAAAGAATACCGAAAAATAATACGGTAAAGAATACGGGCGAAAAGCAAAACTCGCTAACTTTCAATACTCGACAGAATACCGAAAAATGATACGGTACGCGAAAACCAAAACTCGAAAGAATACCGAAAAATAATACGGTAAAGAATACGGGCGAAAAGCAAAACTCGCTAACTTTCAATACGCGAAATAATACCGAAAAATAATACGGTAAAGAATACGGGCGAAAAGCAAAACTCGCTAACTTTCAATACGCGAAAGAATACCGAAAAATGATACGGTACGCGAAAAGCAAAACTCGAAATAATACCGAAAAATAATATAGTAAAGAATACGGGCGAAAAGCAAAATTCTCTAACTTTCAATACGCGAAAGAATACCGAAAAATAATATGGTACGCGAAAAGCAAATAATACGGTACGCGAAAAGCAAAAATCGATATCATTCCAAACGCGGTTTTCCCCGCTAACTTTGTTAACTTTGGAGTTTTTATAATTATTGGCCGGGGACTAATTAGCGGTTGCGGGAGGGCGAAAACGTAGGGGGACAACAGGAACGGGTTCAAGAGAGACCGAGAGCGAGGGGGGAGAACACATAGGGGACGATTGCCCGTTCGCAGACCCGGAGGGAGGAGGAGAAAACGATCGGTCCACGCACGGACACAAACACACAAGCATTGAGGATTATATACAAGAAGATATTCCAAACGTTGTGTCGACGCCGTTAATGGATAGGCCCAGACTTTATACAAAAAGTCGCACCGGACGGGAAAATAAAGGCGCACCATCATGGGCACACAGCCTTCTCCGCCCCTATGGGCACACCGGGCAGCTGCTGATGAAGGTCGTTAGCGCCTGAAATTTCCAGAGAGGGCGCGCTGGTCAAGGCCCTCGGGGATCGAAATCCCCCCCCACCTTTGATACACTACCGAGAGGGCGCCAGAACACCTAGTTACCGCTCTGCACCGAGTGAGACGTTTAAGAACATGTGTGTACTGGCAAGTAAAACAAAGAGAGGAAATCTCGGTCAGCTATAGCTAGCCCAAATAGACAGTTAGCACTTAGGCGTCTAGTAGGAACTGTCTCTTATGCTAATGTTAATATTTTAATAGGCGCAAACCTTTCTGTGATATTTTGAATACTGATTTCTATCCGTAATAGACCCATGATGAAAGTTGGGGGGCCGAAAATTAACATATTTACCTGGCAACTCAGCATTTGGATGGAACATCCGTTTCCTTACTTCCGCCTGTATATTTCAATGGCGGTCACGTGGTTCAAAACGTCACAAACTGGATGTTCCGTCCAGAGGTCTCACTTAAGCCTCGTCTGCGGCCCCTCTTTTGTTATGGGTCAGTCGCTATTGGCTTTATGTACAGCCCCTGTTGTGTATGTCCAGAACACGTTTTGTAGGTCGGATGCAGACGATGTTAATAGGATAGGAGTTAGACGCCGCGAAATTTTGACCGGCGGCGGCGGCGCGATCAGCATGCGCCGTTTTTTTTTCTGGTAGCCCCGTTAAAAAATATTATAAACCGTCGACGGCGCGCCGTTCAAAATCGTTCGACGGCAACGGCGCAAAAAGAAACGATCGGCGGCGTCACGGGCGCGCCGCACAGCTACACATGTATAATTGCTAGTTCGTGTTATAAAAGTTTTTACAAGTAACTAAGTCACAACAAAGATAATCTAGACTACGTACCCTAGATTGGAAATGCGGCGAGATTCCTACGGGCTCCCGTCTAACCACGGGGGGCAATGTAATTGCGTGGGGGTAAAAAGTCTGAAAAATTCAGTTCGGTTCAGTTTTAGATCTCGTATCCGCGGTCGGTGCTGGCTGCTGGCAGTCTAAAAAAAAATCGGGACTGGAGGACGAGGCCCGAGGGTTCGACCAAGTTTGATTTGAAGCGTAAATTTTCTTTATTTTCCTGATTGGATTTCAAAGGTATTTGTTTTAAGTTACATTAACCAGATATAATATTAAACTGAGGTTTATTTTATTTTAGCAAGGTGTAAACTAAATATGGGAAAATCTTGCCAATTTCATGAGTTGTAAGAACTATCACAAATCATCTTTAATCATAAGTTGGGTTAAATTGAAATTGTAGCGAAGTTTATTAATACGTTGGTGCCTTCAATTGTAAATATGGACAAGTAATGGAATACTTCATTTGTCATCATTTTTATTGGATTTGCCCTAATTTTTTTAAAGCAAAGCTGTTTAAAAAGAATAAAAATATAGAAAACATTTGAAATTAAGCATTTAAAACTTATTTTTACAAAAGGTAAATCAGGAGATTCAATCTCTTCATTAATTAATTTTGAAGAGTTTTTTAAAGTTTACCACTGAAATTATATTTAAGACAAACAATTTATGACTACATCGATGATAATTAAAATTGTAATACTAACCATTCGACTTTTTAGATTTGGGTAGTTTATTTTGACAATAAGCGTGATTCATTTTTAGCCCGAGGCCCGAACGAGGTCCAGATACCGAAGCAGACGAACCCGCTGAAACTTTTCAGACTAAACTTCCACCCCCACCTCTCCCACTAGAGAATCGCATGAGACAACGCATTTCGCGTACGTTTCTACCCCCTGGTCGCACTCATTATTAATAACGAATAATATACTTTCGGTGATATGTCGCTTTTGCTAAGTAGTCAATTAATAAAGGTGTTACCAGGACTTAATTAACTGTTTTTCGGGAATCTTTTTAGGCATCATTTTGAGAGCGTTTCAACGTTTGAACAGTTCGCTGCGCTTTCTGGTGGTGGTCTTGAGAAATAAATTATATTCGCGATCTTAAACTATCTGTACACTCCATTGAGTTGGGAATATTAATCTAGAGATCCAATCAAATCTACTCCCCGCGAAACAAGTTTTTGGAAATTACAAATGTGCCGTCTCCTTTAAAATGACGAGAAAACGTTATCATATGACCAGTGGCGCCATCCATTATTTTTGAAGAAAAATAATCTTTTTGCCGGAAAACGCGTCTTAGTTGAACGAGAGATAGTCGGCGCCACGGGTAGAATGATAAAGTTTTCTCGTCATTTGGGAGCAGACGGCAGTATTCTTATTTTTTAAAAACTTGTTTCGCGAAATACTGAAATCCGTTTGATTGGACCTCTAGATTAATATTCCCAACTCAATGGTACACTCACTTTTTGTTTTCGTTTAAATCTATAGATAGCTGGTAAAGTATCGTCTGGCTTGGAAAAATGTCTTGAACATACCTAACAATAATAACAAAATAATATTAAGATCAAATTGCTATAATAAGTAAGAGAAAATTTTAACACTTACTCTGTGACCTGATTTTGGATAGTAATTATTATTAACTTCATTTTTAATAGACACACACCACTGATTAAGTATATCATTGTTTGTTGGAAAAGATCTGAGCTTGTATGGCATTGGACAATTGCCAATCACAAATACTTTGTTTGTATCGTAAAAGAGCACTATCACTACTGTTACACGAACGAATAACGCAAAATCTGCCAGGCATTTTCGATGAAAAATAATATATAACTCCAAAAGAAAATATACACAAAAATTACTAAAGGTGATATTGGGGGGGTTACCCATAGTGAAGGTGACTTTGGGGGGGGGGGGGTCATAACAGGGAAAATAATATAAATGGTAGCCTCCAGTCGAAAGCGCCGCAAATTATCTATAAGCGTTACTTGCACGATATTTCATCTATTGAATTTATAGACATTAATTTTTTTTTATAAAATAAGACCTATAGAATATTGTCACTCATTTTGGCCCCTGAATTCCACTTCTCGTACTTAAGCGCCACCCATAAGAAAACGGCGAATTTTACAAATAATTTGAAAAAATTAGTTTTTCAGCTATTATTTTCATATTTCGAAACTATATATTTGTTTCAAATATTGCGTTTAAAAATATTGTACAAATATATTATGGTTAAATATTTTTAAAATTAATTTTCATCACCCTAATTAAGGCGCTTTATCCATTCGTGGATAGAAAATACGATAATGGCGCCATGAAGCGAGAATAAATATTTACGTTAATTAGTCGTTTTAAATATATTATTTCAATCGATGTTTTAATAATTTTTGAAAAATATTAAATATATATTATAATTATAAAAATTATCCTGATTTGGAAATTTCATACTACAAGTACTACCATAAGTCTATAAACTTTATCAATAAGTATGCCTCTTTGGGAAATATTTTACGGAGTAAATAATGCATAATTATGCTGTGGTTTTTTCGATAATAAAACAGTTAATTTACGTGAAAAACGTTTTATAAGTTAAAAGCAGAAATACATGTATTTCTGGTAGTGTTGTTAATTTTCCGGAAAAATAAAATGCGAAATATTTTCCAGAAAAGTTTCCGAATTGCCCCTTATATAAATAAATAAATAAAGAATAACGAAATAGACTAAAGCTAAAGAAAATATTAAGTTTATTAAAATGTTGCGCGAGAGCCAAACTTTTGTGACTATCCGTTCCAGGACTCTTGTCGAATATAGCACCAAAAAGTCTATTCCTATGTCAAGGGAATGAGGGGACCAACTTACGAGTTGTTAGCTCCACCCACCCATATAGTATAATTGGCTAAAGCCCTGCTCGTCCATTTCATGCCCTCTGGTGCCGTTATCTGTCACGGTGAGATGAAAGGGTTCTTTTATGGGAGGGATGAGGCATTTTTCTCTCCCAAAGTACAAGGTCAGTAAAAATAGGAGTATTTCAGATAAGAATGAGTAATAGCAAAAGTAAATAGGGGGAGAAAGTCTGGCACTTGGGTCCAACCGCACGACGTCTTATTTGAAAGGTAAAATTTTTGGGCTTGGGAAATGACTTCCTCCTCGCCTCTTTACAGGGACACAAAGGTATCGGTTGTACTCCGCCACGATGAAAAATAGTTCTCTATAAAATACGTGAATATTAAACTTTTGCTTTCGATAATTTGGTTAATATGATAGAAACTAAAAAGCGACTTTTAAAAGTAATAACACGACTTTTGAAAAGAAATAAACCGTAACTAGAATAACGCTCACCTAAATCGTGGAGAGCGTGGCGCCATCTAAAAGCAGAGATCGCGACTAATTGGTAAATCTACGATGTTAAGGCCTAACAATTTGCAAGTTTAACTGAAATAATAGCTATAGCTACGAGCTTTTTTGTTTATTATACAATTGATATAGTTATTAATTAAAATCAACCGTTATCGAAGGAAATAATGGTCAGCATTAATATTTGAAATCGCGAGGCGGTGACATGATTGCCAGGGAATAAAATTCAAAATTTTCATCTTGAGCGCGGACCGGAATACCACAAATGCACTACTTAGCGCGTAATGTGCTATCCTTATTGGTTAGAAATATCACGTGATCATTAGCTCTTTAAAAAGGGTGTCAAGCCTGGTGGAAGGTAAAATCTGAAGGCAGTGATAGACATTCTCCCCCTATTTACTCTTGGAAATAGGTATAGAGTAGTATCACCTCGTAGCTTTGGCCATGGCCGCCATTATAGGCGCGTTTTTTTCTATATATGAAAAAGCATGGGCGTTGTTGCGTTATGTAGCACTGACACTACTCTATACAACTCTTACATTGCCGGTACTGGGGTCATAAACAAGACCGTCGCCAGAGTGTAGATTTGACCGAGCGTACCAGGGGCGTATTAACCATTAGGCCGAGTAGGCACGTGCCTAAGGCGCCATTTTTCAAGGGGCGCCAAAGCTGTGATAAAGCCTCACAGTCGAAGTACCCGTTAGACAATGCCCAGGGGCGGAAAATAATTCTGTGCCCAAAGGCGGCGAAAGGGTTAATCCGCCCCTGGAGTGAACCGTATTTTAGGAGAACGAGTGTAAGTGGAGGTCTAATTCGAGGAAAAGGACAGGTCGATGATTTTTGACCTCGAGGGGGTTACTTGCACGATAATTCATCTATTGAATTTATAAAGACATTAATTTTTTTCTTATAAAATAAGACCTATAGATTCTAAAAATACTGTTCAAATTAATAAAAAACTTCGTATTAATTTAAAATTAATCGATAAACATTTGAATTTTTGCACCAAGGGGACGTCTAACGGCAGTTGGCGGTTTTTCAAAATTACGCGAAAAGCCACTCTACGTCACATTTTACGTCACCTCGCAGTCATGTGATTTTCACTTTCTTCAGTCGTCTGCTCTAGTTGTTTCGTTGGTGATTACTAGTGTCATTTCATTCCATATAGAGACTAATTCTCTGAGAGACTGAAACGTCACTCAAAAAAAATTGCTCGCCAGGTAGTGCCATCTGTGTGCGTCTTTGGCAAATTTAAATAAAAATTCGATTGGCGCCATATTGGAAGTTTTTACCTTTTGATTGCTACTTTTTATTACGTTTCGCGGTTTTTAGAACGATAAATTTTTTATAGCGACTATGGTTCGATATTGCTGTGTAAAAAGATGCAGAAATAAGCTATCATTGAGGGAAAAAACTTCAAATATACGTTTTTTTAGAATTCCGCGAATTAAGGACGAGGCTTACTTTAGTAAACAAACCGTGACTTTATCAAAGGAGCGAATGCTCAGATGGCTAAAGTGTTTAGGAATGAAAAAAGAATCACTTCGAGATTCTATGAGGGTTTGTTCTGCACATTTTTTCTCTGGAGGTAATTAAAAATTAATGTTTTTAAGACAGTAAACCTTAAGTTGTTATTATAAAAGATAAATGGAACATTGTTTTAGAGCCTGCTACGCTGTTTGATAATACTAATCCAGATTGGATTCCTAACAAGAACTTAGATGGAGAAGAAAACCCTTCCTCTTCAAAACCTGATAAACTTATGAAAGATGTTCAGCGCTTTGAAAGGAAAAAGCGTCGAAAAAACAAAAGCTGCACAATAACCATAGATCAAAACAATGAGTCTGTATTAATTTTTTTTTCTTCAAAACACTGGGGTTTTTCTCTTATTAAAAATAATATTTCTCTTTAAAGAAGTGAACAAATGGAAACTTCAGTTGTAAGCGAGACAAGTACACTAACTACAGGCATTGAATTAAACGAAAGTAACAAAGGGATTGAAACTACAGACTTCTCTGAAAAAACAAAAGAAATTGAAGTAATGGAACTCTCGCAAGAAATAACCTGTAGAGTGGACAAGACTAAAAAAGAATTAGGAAGTCAAACTTTATCAGTCAAAAACCGTGATTTTGCAATGCAAACTTCTGAGTATGAAAATTTAGTTTCAAGTTTAAAATTAAATATATCGACTCAAACAGACTTAAACTTATGTACTAGTGTTTGTGACAATAGTACACAAACGTTGTTCCGAGTTACAGAAATGTTTGAACTAGAAGGTTTCAAATTAGATTATTTAAAATTAGAACGTGGAATGAAAGAGTTAAAATCTAAATTAGAAGACCAAACTAATCAACTTAAAGCCATGATGGATGAAATTAGTTCTCTAAAACTTGAGAAAGAACGGCTTGAAAAGGAACTTGATAAGAAAAGTTACGTAGAATCCTCGTTCTTAAATGATGAAGCTAGGGTGAAGTACTTCAGTGGTTTAGAAAATTATGAACTTTTGTTGGAAATTTTCAAAGGCATCGAAACTTTCTTAATTGAAAAATCCAAATTATCTAAATTTCAACAGTTTATTATGACGATTATGAAATTAAGGCTAGCATTGACAAACAGAGATTTAGCATATAGATTTAACGTATCTGAGACAACTGTTGGGCGTTTATTTTACAACTGTCTTAATGCTCTCTATAAACGACTCGTTAAATTCATTAAATGGCCAGACCGAGATTGTTTACAAAAAACTATGCCTGCCTGTTTCAGGCAAAACTTCGGAAGAGCTGTAGCCGTTATTATTGACTGCTTTGAGGTTTTCATGGAGAAACCATCAAATGCCTTAGCTAGAGCCGAAACATGGTCTAGCTACAAACACCACAACACTGTTAAATTCTTGATTGGAATCACGCCCCAAGGAACCATTAATTACATTTCGAAAGGTTGGGCAGGACGCGTTAGCGACAAACGTATAACTGAAAATTGTGGTTTTTTGGAACATCTTATGCCGGGTGACGTGGTTTTGGCTGATAGAGGCTTCAAAATTGAAGACTCTGTGGGTCTTTACTATGCAAAAGTGAAATTGCCTGCGTTTCGAGATGGAAAAAAGCAGCTAGATCCCAAAAAAGTTGAGTCTACCCGTAAAATAGCTAATGTTCGTATTCATATTGAAAGGGTAATCGGTGAGCTTCGTCAGAAATACGCTATTTTACATTCCCAAGTGCCTTTAGAACTTTTACACGTAGTAGAGGAAGAGCAAGTGGCGACTATTGATAAAATAGCCACTGTAACTTGTGCTCTCACCAATCTTTGTCCCTCCGTTATTCCCATGGAAAGTTGAAAATTTTATTTTCATTTTAATGTATGTTTTCATTAGCCACTACAACCAAATAGTAAGTTCACTTCCAGAAGTAATAAAAATATTTTGATTTCTTTTGTCTAGTTTATTGTAAACCAAAAATATCACAAAATTAATATCATTAATTTCAAATACTTGAAACTTGTTAAAAATGTAAATTTTAAATAAACAAAATATGAAATATAAACAACAAACAAAACATGAAATAAGAGTAATTTCTAATAAAAATAAAAAATGGCTTAAATAACTTGAACAACGGGGCATAATGTAAGTTAAATTACAATTGTTTCTGTACTTTTTTTAAACAGTTTTCATAGACTTAGAACATTCGGGACAATACCACTTACCACAGGATATTTTCTTTATTTTTAAACATTTCGTGTGAAACCATTCAATAGGACAATTGTCTTCGTCACAGCCTATCATGCCTCCTGCTACGGCATCCTCTGAACGCTGACAGTAACACCAAGTTTTTACCACTTCTTTTCTGGGGAAATTAGTTATAGTATCTAAGGCTTTAGAAAGAGAATTGGTTATTTGTTTCTTAGTTTTGCTTCGGGTTTGTGTCTGGGAAGATATAATTTGAGATCTTTTCACCACAGCTGATTGCAGAGAAACAGTTTCATTTTTTATTTGTGGGGAAATCACAGTAGTTATTTTTTGAGGTGGAATCGTTGGATCTTTTGGTAGTATTTGCTGTGAAATTGCAGTGGTAGATTCCTGATGTACAATAGTTGCAGTTTTCAGAATCACAGTACTTGATGCCGCTTCATGGAGAATCGCAGAGCTTGACTCTAGAGGCGGAATCGTAGAGATGTATGGTTGAGGCTGAACTGTTAGTTCTTTAACTTCATGACACACGTTAATTGTGGCTGAATTAGCAATCGACGAAGTCCCAGTAGTTTTGGTGTTAGAAAAATGCTTTGCAACCAACTCTGGTAGTATTGCACGGTGGAAGAATTTATCAAGTTTTTCTATTGAGGCACTCCAGAAGGATTCTTCGGGGAAAATTCTTTCAATGTGCAGGTTCACTTTCGTCCACACACAGAAATCACCGTAGGAACGTTTTGTTAAAAATATTTGAGCTTGAACTTGGCTGTAATAAGCGTGTTTTTTATCCAAAGTGAGCGCTCCATTTTCATCAATGATCAAACATGAATTTCGGTTCTTTTCAAATACCGAAATGTCTTTCATAGAAAATGGGCATTTAACCTCTAACGTACCCTTCCCACAACATAAACATTCAACAAATCCATCAGGCGAGGCTCCAAGAAAAGGATAGCCAGGGTTTAGGCAAAATCCACAGTTTGTTACTTTGAAATTGGTGTGATCTTTACACATAGCGTCAGTGTAGGCTTTAACTGCTACTGCTTCATTAGATTTTCCCCATTTTGTTGCTGATGTTTCAAAAATGCAAGATCCTGGGTAACAAATGTTAGTTATAAGAGAAATGGAAGGATTGTCGGGGTTAGTGTTGCATGCACTTTTGAAGTTAGAGGCTGTAATACGGCCTGCTCGGTATTGGTGCCAGAGTTTGTTTTCAGCTTGTCCTCTGGTTTTTATTTCTAGGTATTCAGCCTGTTCTACTGTAAATTCTATATCAGTGACGCAGCAGTAGTCAATAAGAGCGGGTAAATGAAGTCCAACAATGTCTTTTTCAAAAAGTTGAGTCAATATCGGTGGTAATGATTTAGGAATGAAACTATCTTGATATTTAGGCAAAATAGAGAAAATTGCTGAATTTGGGCTTACTTTGTAAATTCTATCACACCAATCTGAAAATTCAGCATCGCTTATCTCTGGTATTACAGATCTTGGTTTTCTAATATCAATTTTAGGTTTTCTTGGAGTAAAACTAAGTTCATTGGGTTCAACTGTGTGATTGAGCCGACTCTGTTTTGATTTGGGGGTTGTAAAATCTAGTTCACATACCGGGGAATATTTTACTGCTTTAGTTACAGGAACCATCCATTTTGCCTTTACTCCTGTTACGGATGCTGTTTCTCTGTATCGAACAGCATACTCAATATAAAACAGAAGTGCAGCGACGTGCGAACAACTTTCGTCCAAGCCCGCTATGCACGTACAGTGAGCTGACCAAACTGACCCTGATTCTTGCGCTATTATCCAACAATCAAGAGGCTTCTCATTAAGTGACTGCGAATGCATCACCTAAAATATAAAAGAAGATTAATATAAAATATTTAGGGTAGAATTATAGATAGAACTACTTACAAGACTTTTGACTAGAACATTTTGGCAATTTTCGAAACGTTTGACTAAGACATCTCGAACGAATCCACAAACAAATTGGTTGTATGCCAATAAGCTTTTGTAATTGTTCAGATTTTCACTCGTAAAAGGTGAAATCCCAGATATTAAATACACGTACAAATCACCAAACGTCACTGCTGGTAAAAGGTTAAATCCGCTTCCAAAGCTTTGATTCTCGGTTGCTTGATTTCCCGAGACATTTTCTAAACTTAATACTTTATCGCATGATTGTTTGTCAATTATATAAGGATCGTGGCCGTTTATGAAGGCAAGTTTTTCTTTATAACGTTGTTGAACAAAAGAATCTAGAGTATCCACGTAAGGACCTTCATTTTTATCGTCCTTCCCCATTATAAATCATCAGCTGTGGCCGCACCGCGCTACTTTTCAAAACTTCCAATATGGCGTCCAAATTTACGCATTTTAAAAACTTAACCTACCGAAAGATGGCGCAACTGCTTTCTAATAGCGTTACGTCACCGTTTTTGAAAAATGTCACAAACGATAAGACTCTATTGTTTTTAACCATAAGTTTTAAATGACGAATTTCTTTTTGGTTTTTCTTTTGATCTTAGAGAATTCATAACTCTTATTCGCTTATATTGTAAAATAATAATATCGTCAGACTTCGAAGGTAGGCCTAGGCTGTAATAATCTGATTTCAACTTTTCCAAGTTCAACTATTTGTGTCAGTTTAATCCATGGTTTATAACTTCCAAGAACTGCGGCAGTTTCGTTATGGTATTTCGTGATATGACTAATATTGTTCGTCCGTGTGTCGCGCCTGATTGCAATTATCATAGTACCAATCCAGGGCCAATTTTAGCCAAAAAATATGGACTTATTTTTCACATATTCCCAAAAAATGAGACACTACGCAATAAATGGTTGAAAAGTTTGGGGAAACCCAATTTTAATATTTTAACAACAAGCCGCGTTTGCTCTAGTCACTTCACGCCGGATAGCTATGAAAGAAATCCTCTTGCTTTGGTTGGATTAAATAAATCAGATGTACCTATGCCAGGACGGTTAAAGCGTGATTCAATTCCAACCCTTTTAGGACAACATGCTAATAAAATTATACCACAGCAAGATGTTGAAATGGAAGATATTAGCACTCCTTCAGAGCTTTTAGGTGAAGATGCAGGGAGCTCTAATTCTGATATTGCAAGTTCATCTAAAACCAGTTCCAATTTGGAGGGTAATTTAGCGACTGCAAGCATTTTATCAAAAAGGGGCAAATCAATGGTAAATATACTCTTATTCAAGTAAATAAACTACTAGTACACTAGTGTAAATTTCAAACTGAATTATTACAGGATAGCCTAGCTTTGGATTTGGATTTTCCTAAACGAAATAAACCAGTTGGATATCAAGCTTACATTCCGTTGCCAAGCAAAACGAAAAGCACTCAGACTGAACGTAGACGTCTGGTAAAACGTAGTCATAAATGTGAGCTAATTTTTACGTAAAGCATGTTATTGGTATAGAAAACTAATACTGTATTTTCGTTAGATTCTCAAACTATTGGGCCTAAAATGGTTGATAAAACAACTCAAGACTGAAGGTATTGAAGATAAAATTCGTGAATTTATGAAGAGTCGAAGTGACGATGATCAATATGATTATGAATTGGAAGACACCGGAGATAAAGATACGACATTAGATCCACTTGATACGAGCTATACTCCATCTGAGGTTCCATCTGAAGATATAGAGAGGTACTATATCCTAAATCATTTTCCTATTGGATATTATTATTATTAATTTAAGAAAATTTAGTTCCAGGCTGTTTTCTCCCAGATTTAGATGTCATAAAAGAGAAGAAATAGAGTAGTGTCAGTGCTACATCACGCAACGTCACCCATGCTTTTTCCTATAGAGTAAAAAACGCGCCTAAAATGGTGGCCATGGCCAAAGCTACGAGGTGATACTGCTCTATACATTGTTTTTGAGACCACCTTACTTCAGCTATTTATATTTTGCAATCAATGTATGTTAAAATACGCAAATATAAAGACTTCAATTAAAGGATCAATGGTCACTGTCCACACTGATTGTCTGAACCATCATAATTTGACATGGCAAAGTCAGCCTGAAATTGGAAGAAAGCCCACTTTAATATTCTAGTGGCAGCAGGGATATTGTTTTCTGGTCTAAACCCTGCTAAATCATTACGAATGCTTAAATTTGCTGGGATTCAGATGTTCGACCTTGCTACTTACTACAGATTGCAAAAAGCTTACCTGTGGCGTGCTGTCAAAAGTGTAATAATTTTTCAAACTATTATAAAATAACAAAACTAAATTAGTTGTTGGATGAACTTCAAGGAAAAGTATTATCACTCGGAAGTGATGGACGTTTTGATAGGTTATTAAAATACTTTTAGGCTTTCTTTTTTAAAACTGAAAATGAACAATTTATTATTATTTCCTAAGTCCTGGCCACTGTGCAAAATACCTTAGTTATTGCTTCTTAGAAAGTACTATAAAGAAAATTATTCACCCTGTTTTAATCCAGGTAAACGCATACTTGTATTGAGTTATAGTTGTTAAATTTTGTTTTAACATTTCAGAGTAACCAAGCGAAAAGTTGTGTTGCCATGGAATTGGATTCTCTTAAGCGTGGAATAGTCTTTCTTTTGGATAAAGGCTTTCAAATTGGTTCTATAGTAACAGATAGGCACGTTTCAATCGGAGCTTTTCTTCGGAAAACTTATCCAAAAATTAAGCACCTTTTTGACTGTTGGCACCTAGTAAAATGTAGGTAAAATATTTTATGATATTTTATAATAAATAAATTAAAATTATAATTTACAGCTATCAAATCCAAAATTTCATCTGTTTGTGGGAAGAAAAAATATATGGAAGTGTTACTTGCCTGGAACAGAAGTATACAAAATCATTTATACTGGCTCGCTTCCACCTGTGATGGTAATTCTGCGATAATGGTTGCCAAATGGGAATCTCTGCTAAACCACGTCATAAATAAACATGAGGGCCACACTGGGCCATACGAACATGGTCCTTTAGATAACGAGCGTCCCAAAAGATGGCTTAATCCAAGTTTGTTTCATTCTCATTTCTTCTACGTCCCTGCCTTGGTATGTAAGGCCGGAATCCACAAAAATCAACTGATGGAAATGCATTCCTAATTGCATTTACTGCACAACTTGGTATGCGAAATCTTCGATATGCCAAATACCTATAAGTCCTACTAAAATAACCGATTACTAACTAAATTATAGCCACAATGATAAATCTCACTTGTGAATTAATCCCTCTGCGGGTTGTCTAAGCATAACCCCAGGTTGAGAGTTATGGAACTCTCGATATGCCAAATTAAACATCGCAATGTTAGTACAGGTGTTTTGGAAGTCTGGGTGTTCTGTTATGCAAATATCTTCAATTAATGCATTTACCCTTTCCTGTTCTTGACAACACTGACATTCTACAACAAGTGGCATAATAGTGCAATTGCCACAACAACATCAGGAAGGCCAATGTGAAGAATAGCCCCCCCTATTATTTTTCGTTTTTTATTCGATTTATTGGTAGCATTTTTTACGTTGAATTTAATGGTGTATTAATTATTATCCGCAAACATATAAATTAAAAGTTATCGGGAATTGGATTTTTCAATTTTCACGGGTATTATCCTGAGATTTCACTGGCTGTTCTACCCCGAGTTGGAGTAGGACACATGAAAACAAACTTTCATTTTGGTCTATACTAATTGAATATCAATTAATGATTTGGGCCAATGTGAAGAATTGAACATCAATTAACTATTTTACTTTTCCGCGTATTTGGACAATACTTGATGCGTTGAACATCAATTAATTATTTGGGCCAATGTGAAGCATTGAACACCAATTAACTATTTTAGTTTTCCGCGTATTTGGACAATACTTGATGCGTTATGGCTAGGTAATGTCCTCTAGGTCGCGTTATAGACGGCCCATCGTGATAGCAATAATGGGGTTGGGGTGGCCCCGTCAGGCGCCAATATTCTGTTTTCGATTGCACAAGTTGAAATTCAGTCGATAAGAACTTTGAAATTGTAGATTTTTCACACGTGTTAACGAAGTCCTTTGGGCTATTTTTAACAATAGGTACTTTTGGTTTTGTTTATTGTTTTCGGGTTTACGATACTTGATGCGTCAGGCTTGGTGCTGTCCTCTAGGTTGCGTTATAGTTGGCCCATAGCTTACTTTGACGAGAAAGTGGTGATTAGCAAATTTCCTATTGAAACCTACCCATGTAGCACAGCGCGGTCGGTTAGTAGTCGGTTAAGAGACTGAGAGTCGGTTAAAGGTTGGGTCGGTTTTGCCGACTGAAACCGACTACAGTCCAATGTTTTGACTTTTTGCCATCGGCGGTTAAAGTGGGCACTAAGCAGACGGCCATTGCAACACTCCCAGTTCAATGTATTCTTAGGTGCCGACTATTTACCAACGCTGATTAAGATAACCATTTTAAAGTCGGCATTCAGGGGCGGCTCAAGGGCCGGGCAACTGCCCGGGGCGCCGGTTTGAGAGGGGCGCCGAAATTGAGTTGTGCGCCTTTTTGGTTTACCAAGAATTGGATTTGTTTATAAAATTTTTAATGAAAGCATAACATAATTTGAAAAATCTTTAGCTACTTAGAAATACAAACCGTTTTCCCAACCAAAATGTCCAGCATCGTCGATGAACTTTTTTGCTCCTTTTTTTTTTACAATAGTAAATAAACCACAAAATTACGGTGCATATTTCTGACGGATAAAGCATTTTCCTGGTATTTTCATTATAAACCAGGGTATATAATATGAAGAAGAAAAAGTGGTTGGGCGATACTACAAGAATAGAAGTGTGTCAGAATTTTTAGAAGGGTGTACCTAGCAACAGGGGCCATACCACCGGAGGCCTATCATCATAGTGCCCTGCGCCAGCGTCCCAAAGCCCGGACAGGTGACAAATCCAGCATGGGTAGTAGCGAGGGGCTAGCCAGTAAGAATTTGCCTGTACACCAATTACGTAATCATTAATGAGTGCAGAACGATTACGATGAGTTTACAGGCAACCCAAATCTTTAAAATTGTTACAGATGAGTAATTGAGTACGGGATAATTCCAATGAATACGCGTGATTACAGATGATTTAGCGCTATTACAAATGATTACACGTGATTTCGTAATGATTACGGGTGATTACAGATGAGTACGAAGATTACAAATGATTACGGGATTACGAATGAGTACAAAAGATTACAGAAGATTACGTAATCATTACAGTTAGGGTGTACACCGATTACGGGAAGTGGTTAGCCCCTCGGGTAGTAGTACCCTACTACTGATGGTCGCACCTTTTACGCAAACCACTCAACCCAGCAGAAGGTGCAGCAATGGGTGGACCAGTTCTCACTTCGCACACAGCCGTGGGATTTAGAGTAGATGCTATAGCAACTCCAGCCGACACCCTACCTACGTAGGTAAAGAGCTCCTAAAGGGGAACGACGGGAATACAGCGGTCCACATAACCCGGCACAGCTGGCACCGGAGATCCCGGTGTGACTCCAAAAGGCCTGGAAACAGGACCACCGTGCCCTCATACGGAGGCCCGCCGCCCCACAGCAGGCTACCCAATCCGCCAAGGCGTCCAGGTTGCACGGACCCTCTCCGTTAGCCTGAGCCGAAGCTCAGTTTACAGCCAAACCTGGCCAAAGTCGGAGGTGGAGAAAGGACCATTTGATCAGAGCTAACATTTCCCAGTGCACCACCGCCCTTATGGGTTACAAGAGCCGGACCCCGACTCCCCGGTTAAGCCACCAGTTATTACACACTCTAACCCATTTAGGGCCACAAGAATAGAATGAAGCCCAAAATAATACAGTACTTCAATGTACTTGCTTGCTATTTCGTTACGTTTATCCAGCTTTATGATAAATAAACTAGCAGGCCATCTCCAAGAATTCTATTTGTTTCTTAGGCTATAACGAACCTGCATTTAATATTCTAAAATGCATTTAAATCGTTTTCGATGGCTAGTTCCAAAGCAGTCCATCGGTACGATTTAAGGGGGAAGACTACAGTGGCCATTGTCTACTTCCGCGCTATTTCAAGCTGAACTCTTTTAATTTTGTATTCTAACTTATAAAATTAATATTTAATTGTAGAACAGCCTTTTGTTTAGTGCTTAAAATAATTTTGACAATTTTAAATTTAAAAGTAATTAAGGTATTACGTTTTAATTCGGACCCCCGGAGCTAAACAAGTTGGGCAAGCGCCCAAACTACCCTTTAGTTAGGACCTTATATCTCGTTAACTATTAATATTAGAATTATCAAAATTATTTTAAGAACTAGAGGAAGGTTCAGCTTAATAATAAAAATATAATTCAATTATGTAATCGTTAAAATAGAAACGTTCAGCTTGAACGAAGAAGAGGCTTTTACTGTATTCTTCCCCCTTAATCTGTCATGTGTCCGTGGTTACAGTTAGTCATTTCTATTTTACGCGCACGCGCAGAAAGCCATTTATTAGTTTCAGTTAGATAGATATTAATTAGAGTCACGTTGAATTGAATTAAGATTATATAAAAAGGAAATTAAGAGAAGCCGTTGAAGCAGAAAAGAAAGCGACAGCTTTAAAAAAGTTCATAAGTGTAGGCCTTAATAAATGCCGCCAAATAGGGAACTTACACTCCGTAGCTTTGGCTGTGGCCGCCATGTTGGGTAAAAAAAAATTTCAATAGGAAAAAGCATGGGTGACGTCGTGAGACGTAGAACTGTTAGCTCCCTATACTGTTTTAATTAATTTGTTAAAGCAATTAATGTAAGGAATAAAAGAATTAAGTTTACTAAGAACAACCCGTGAGTTTAAAATAGAAATATCCATTATTTTATCTTTAACTCACGGGTTCTTCGTAAACTTAATTCTTTTATTTCAAGTATATAAACCGTGATACTATTCACTGTATTCAGTATGGACATTATAATTAATGTACTTAAGGTATACTAGTCTGGCCACCTTACCTAGTGTTTCAAGCTCCATGTAAAATGACCATGTACCATAAAGAAGGCATTAAATATGTTTACACAAAGTATTTAGAAAGTGATTAAAGGGAATATTTATATTATGAAAACGGTAAATTTATAACATGGACATGGTAATGTTTTTACGGGGGGGGGGGTAGTTTAATTTAGTCTCAAAATAAGAGGGGCGCCAAAAATCCCCCTTGCCCGGGTGTATAAAATTTCTTGAGCCGGCCCTGTCGGCATTTGCAACCCTAATTTTGACGAGAGGTCGGCTCAACCAACCATTGACCGACCTCAAGTGAATCGGTCTTAGGTCGGTGAAATTAACTGACATACGGCTAACTAATGTACGACTGATCTTGTGGTCGTTTTAACCGACCTTTCCGTTTTATACGTGTTGTATGTTCCGCCTGTTTACCAACACTGTTTCGGTTTGCCATTTTACAGTCGTCAATAACGACCCTTACTTTGATATTCGAAATGTCGGGTTAAACAACTATCTGCCGACGTAAAATAAATGTATCTTAAATTTTGATTATGAACTGATTTGCTGATAGGTAATTGTCGACACAATTTATTGACTGTTTTACCGACTCTGTAATTAGATTCTGACTAGAATGAGAGTGGCTAAAAGGAGATAGAGGATATGCTATTTGGGTAAGTGTCAACGACAATTTGCCACCCATATAACTAGACACGTTTATATAGTTGGCTTTACCGACAGGTCAGACATTTATTATATCCTTATTTTAAAATAACGCTAGATTTTCTCATTTAAGTGACATCTATATTTAAAAAGTAAAATTTAGTACAACAATCTATCCAAATAAGTTAAAATAAGAAATAAATGTGATTAATTTGATTGATATTCATCATATTTTAATTTACGAGTTATAACAGTTTTGACCTGCCACCTGTTGGTAGCGTCTATTTCAAACGGGGGAATTAAAGTTCGTTAGCCTTCTACCATACAAATATATTTTCGTGCGTACCACGTGATACTCAGAAATCAGGACTCCGAGAGAGAAGGGGAAAGCCGGTAGCTGCTCGCTGCATGTCGTGGCCAAAAGTTTAAGTTTTACTTTATTCGACCGTGTTAAATTTATATCTCTATGGTGTAAATACTTGTAATGATAATTTAGATAATTTTTGAAATTTAAGAAGTTGAAAGATAACAGTGAGTTATTATCTTCTTTAAAGAGCTATTATTTGTTTGAAAACAAGACAGTCGTAAATGATTAAACGTCACCGTGACTGGTAAATTTAAGCCTTTGCTTTATCAAATAATCATTTGCCAATGCTTTGTAATATAGTTAAGCGAATTAATCATAATTATTCAGGTGTGTACTCAGATTTCCTACATTTATCTACCAAATATTGATTCAAAATATTTTTAAGTAATATTTTTAGCTGATGATGTTAGTAATTATCGGAAAAAGCTCAGCTACGCTGAGAAAAAAGGGGATATATAGGTACACCTGGGCATTTTACTGCGGCTAAGAAGGGACAGGTATTAGTGAGGATGGTATTAATTGCAAACGCCCTAACTGACATCATACCTAATGATATCTTATTTAGGGACATTGCCCTTAGTGGAAACGTACCTAGTGGTATCGCCCTAAATGGCATATAGTACCTGGTGGCCTTGCCCTAAGTGGAATTGTACCTAGTGGCATCGCCCTAAGTGGAATTGTACCTTATCTGGTACTGAAGTCTGGTGTGTATTGAGAGGGGAGTTTGGCTTTTCAGCCTATATATCACGGCCTTTACAAACTAAGTAGACATAATTTTTAATTATGATTAAATAGGATTTATAATATATTAAAAACGTTGATTCGTGGGCTACTGCGCGTTGGATGACGAAAGGAGTAAATTCCAAAACCTTGCCATTTTCTAAATAAGGTACAGCACTCTAAAAGCTCCCAAAATAATTACGGTGATATTACCAGTTACTCTACCACTGAGAAATAATTTTAACTAAATTTTTTACTAAAAATGTTGTGCACTAATAAAGCTATTGTGATGACGTAAAGCAATTAGGAAAACGTCACGATACTTAGGGGACTATATATTTTTGACAAACGTTGTATTATAGAATTCTTAACTTATTTTATGGAAATATATTTTGTATTTAAATGAAACATGCAAATAGTAATAACACTGCCATAACAGAAGATAACTTTTAAATATGGGTAAAGTTTGCCTACTTAGTTTGTAAAGGCCGTGATATATAGGCTGAAAAGCCAAACCCCCTCTCAATACACACCAGACTTCAGTACCAGATAAGGTACAATTCCACTTAGGGCGATGAAACTAGGTACAATTCCACTTAGGGCAAGGGCAGCCGGTACTATATGCCATTTAGGGCGATACCACTAGGTACGTTTCATCCCTTCGTACAATGTCCCTAAATAAGATGTCATTAGGTACGATGTCAGTTAGGGCGTTTGCAATGAATACCATCCTCACTAATACCTGTCCCTTCTTAGCCGCAGTGAAATGCCCAGGTGTACCTATATATCCCCTTTTTCTCAGCGTAGCTGAGCTTTTTCCGATAATATCTGACCCTTCTTCTGAACTGAGGAATAAAATAAAATTTCAGGACCATTGTACTAGATTTTAATATAAACAATAATAAAGAGGACTGAAGATTAAAAATTGCAAAAACCACTTCTTGTACAATAAAAGGTTTATTTAAATCTTTAAAAAAATTTCAAATCTTGAAAATTCGGACGACTAGTTTCGCCACCATTCGGGGGCTTCGTCAGGTACCAAGAGAATGTTTTAACATGGTCTCTTTTATTCTCCAGTCCCCACAGTCGCATGGGTTAGACAAATTTACAGCACTATTCCAATGACAGCTGCTTTAAATTGTATAGCAATTCCAGCAATGTAGCAGCACAAAACCTTTTCTGTCTTAGTAGATGAATATTTGGCAGTAATTGAACAGTGAATTATCGAGGACTGACTGATTTGAAATAAACTGGTCTCCAGCCACTTGCTATGAAAGAGGTACGCCACTACTCCGACCAAGAGAATGTTTTTACAAGGTCTTTTATTCTCCGGTCCCCACAGCGTGGGGTAAGACAGTCTCAGATAATCTGTACACCGAGTTCGTGCATTTCGCACTGTTAACGGTACATATTTTCAAGAGATCGCGAGTTCCATTTAGCACTGTCAAAGGTACGGCAGTGTACACCTAGCTCGCAGAGTGTCTTACCCCTCGCCCCACAGTCACATGGGTTAGACAAATATAAGGCGCTAGTCCAATGACACCCGCTTTGCAATATATATCCATTCCAGTAATGTCGCAGTAGAAAACCTTTCCCTGTCTTGATTTTGCCAATAGTATCAAGTAGATTAATATTTGGCAGTATTTGGACAGTGAATTATCAAGGACTGAATGATTCAAAATAAACTGGTCTCTAGCCACTTGATATCAAAGAAGTACGCCACTACTCCGACCAAGATAATGTTTTTACAAGGTCTCTTTTATTCTCCAGTCCCCACAGTCGCATGGGTTAGACAAATATACAGCACTAGTCCAATGACAGCTGCTTTACATTGTTTACTTCTTGAAACATAAAGGTTTGTCATAATTTCAAACTTACTACAATCTTCCATGTTGCTTACTAACTGCGACCATGGTCAACGGGGCCCGAGCGCGCTGCTTGGTGGTGCCGCCATTTGTCGACAGCCCAAGAGTCACACAAACTGATTGGTGGAGACCCGAACCGAGGCGGGTGCTTTCCAAAGGCAAACGTAACGCCAGAGGCTGCGTTCAATTAGCCATTTAGCTTACGTAGCTACTGGAT
The DNA here is from genome assembly GCF_980474605.1 of Leiobunum rupestre. NCBI lineage: Eukaryota > Metazoa > Arthropoda > Arachnida > Opiliones > Sclerosomatidae > Leiobunum > Leiobunum rupestre. Next base: position 32,092,638 of record NC_143392.1, read on the forward strand.
TGCCGTCCGCAAACTCACTAAACCTCTACAAGACTGGAGGTGGACGACCTTAGCAGACGAAAATACAGTAGGTAAGCGAACTTCTTGCAGTGGCCGCTAAATGGTTCTATGCTAACCGAAATGGTTAACTTCGTAAAATTAAACTGATCTCTAAAGTGATCGCACTTTCATCAACGGCCATCGTGACGTCAAAGGCACCGGTACGCTCCGCTCGTCGCCTGGTTATAAGAAAGTTCGAAGGTTATGCTGCCACATACACCAATTCTAAATTTAAATATTTTGAGATAAAAAAAATTCGCCAGTGGAAGCATGAACGATCTGAGGGATGTGATATCAAAGAGATTATTTATTTATTTAATAGACACACCTAGAGAAAATTAAGGAAACTTGTTGGCTGTCAGAGTTTATTTATTTAATAGACACCCTAACGAAAATTTAGGAAACTTGTTTGCTGTCAACTATTTTAAAGTTATTATGTTAATTAAGGGCTTCAAAAGTCGCACGATGACTTAGGCCTAAGGTGGTGGCTTGGGTATTAGACTAGCTGATTATTATTATTTCAAGAGAAAATAACGGTTAAGTACGTGATTAAAGGGGCCCAAAACCTTACATGTACGAGTTTAGTCTAAACGCTTGTATTAACTCTTCATGTACCAGCTATACCTAACACTTTGTAATTTCTGACAAATAACTTACATGGCCAAAGCTGAGAGATTCACGCATGCGCAATGAATTAAAGAAATGTACAAGCAATTTTTTTTAATGCGTCTCAGCTTTTGAGCCCCTTTAAGATATTTAAAAAGATAGTTTAAAACCTATTAAAAAAAACTTTAGAAGCCACGTGACTGCCGAATAGATATTTTGAAGTAATTATAGACAAAAGAAATGTTAATTATCAGCACACCGACTCGGAAAAGTAGTCAATGGTATTCAATTTCCGGGTAGTTGATCATGATACTATTTAATTACTGGAAAAAAATTCATACAAATTTCTTGCAATTGAAACCCATTCAAATATTTTGTCCCTGCTTAGATTCGAACGCATAACATTTCGACGAGACGGTGCGGAAATTCTAACGCCAATAACCACTACACCACACTTTACCACGCCGAGCTATTACTTCTATATGACATGTTTTTTTTAATAAAAAACGAAGGCTTAAATATCTCGAGCTAATGCATCGCATATGGACGTCATTTTATTTCATTTTTCATGGACCAGCCAAAACACTACCGCCATCTAGTGTGACCTATTTATATGTAAATAATCAATATTCTTAGAAAATTAATTATAAATTTTCTATTTAAATTTAATAGAAATTATATAACAAAGGCCACTCAATGAAACTATAATTCTTCAAAAGATTTACCACTTTACAACAAACCTTTTTTCCAGTACCCATGTGGAAAAATTACTATAGTGACAAAAAAACGGCATCTCACCTCCCAAATCGCCTACTTTTCCCCTTAACTTTCCCATAGCTTGAAGGCAACGAGTTTAATGTTAAAAGTCGAGGTACAAATCTATAACAAGGCCACGACTCGTTATAATACATACATTAATACAATAAGCGGGGCTACCAGCCTACCTTACAATAAGAGACCGGTTAAGAAACGATAATTTCAATCGAAGTGCAGTTCTTTCGAAGTGCAGCTGCTAAAACTGACTCTTCCTTATTTATTTTTATGATTAACCGAGTCATAGTGAAAGTAAAATTTTCAAGACCTAGACGCCATCGCCACCTGGTGTGATCTATTTATAATTAAAACCTGCAACATTCTAAGAAAATTATTTTACTACACTTCTTTTTAAATTTAATAGAAATTATATGCCGAAGAAATTCAATGAAACTATAAACACAGTCCCTTTAAAACATTTACATTAGCGCTATAAAACAAGCCGTATTACCTCAACACGCGTGGAACAATTACTATGGCGTAAAATGAAAAGCATCGCAGCACCCGAAATATCTACTTTGTCACTCAACTATCCCATAGCGTGAAGGCATCGAGTTTCATTTTTAAAGTCAAGGTACCTATATATAACTAGACGACATACATAACGATATAAAATACTTTCCACGAAAGGGGACTCGATCACACAAGCACGCGCCTTATGATTGAAGTAAAGCGTCCCTATCGTCTCGTCCGTGGTTGTGTAGTTAGTCTTTCGAAATTTCTTTTCTAGTACTGAATAAAATGTTATAATAATAATCCGAAATAAAAAAAATAATATTCCTCTGAATCTAACATTTGTGTTACAATTGAATAAACAATAACCTTAATATAAATAATTTAATTTAATTACATTTATAATAATTTAATTTAATTTATAATACCTTAATTACATTTATAATAACTTAATTACATTTATAATAACTTAATTACATTTATAATAATTGAATTACCTTTATAATAATTGAATTACCTTTATAATAATTGAATTACCTTTATAATAATTCAATTACCTTTATAATAATTGAATTACCTTTATAATAATTGAATTACCTTTATAATAATTGAATTACCTTTATAATAATTGAATTACCTTTATAATAATTGAATTACCTTTATAATAATTGAATTACCTTTATAATAATTGAATTACCTTTATAATAATTGAATTACCTTTATAATAATTTAATTACCTTTATAATAATTTAATTACATTTATAATAATTTAATTACATTTATAATAAATTAATTACATTTATAATAAATTAATTACATTTATAATATATTCCTACTGACACGGATTGAATGACACCCATTTAACAATTTTCGCCCTCTCCAGATTCGAACCCACCGCATTACGACGAAATTTAACGCCTGTAACCCCGACACCACAATTTACTACGCCGAACGTTAATTTTTATGTCACATATTTTTTTACTAAAAGACCAAGGCTTATGCATCGCATATGGACGCCATTTTATTTTATTTTTCATGGACCAAAGTCAGTGAAGGAGGCTAACACATCAAGGTTAAAATTTCTGACCATAACGCTACCGCCATCTGGTTAGACCTATTTATATTTATCTGGAAATATTCAATATTTTTAAAACATTAATTATAAATTTTCTATTTAAATTTAGTAGAAATTATATAGCAAAGGCACTCAATGAAACTATAATCGCAGTTCCTTTAAAAGTTTTACCAATATACAACAACCCTTTTTACCTGTAACCGCGTGGAAAAATTACTATAGTAAAAAAAACAAAACGGCATCACACCACCCAAATCGCCTACTTTTTCCCATAGCGTGAAGGCAACGAGTTTAATGTTAAAAGTCGAGGTACCTATATATAATATAATAAGCTAAAGCCTAAAGAGCCGGCGAAAGACAGTTAACGTGTAATCGTTATAAGATGGTGTTTCGAATAAAAGTTTCAATTTTATTTTAAAAGTGGGTGATCTGACCTGTAATATCAAAATATTATTATTCTTAAGAATTTTTAATTTATTTACGGTTTTCTTTAATTGATTTGAATGTTTTTGACGAAATTGTTAAAAAAAGGTTTGTATTAATTTTTCTGGATATTCCTTATTTTTGAAAGTTTTTAAGACATATGCTACCATTTTTTTATACACAGGTACCGATTTAGCTTCTAGAAATAACCAACTGGAAGTCTCTTAAGTTTTTGATTATTTTTGTTATATTGTGAAATGTTAATTGTACAATCTATTAACTTAAATTTATACCTTTGCATCTAAACCAAACTTTCATTAAAAAATTATATTTGACTTAAGCTAAATAAAAGTTCAGAAGAATATTATTTTATGTGATAAAATACTCTTATTAAGTAATTAGTTTTGCAATAAATTAATTTTCATAAAAATCAAGAAATAAAACCTTTTCTTGGATAGAACATCCCGACAATTTTGGGTGGTATCCATCATACTGAAGGCTCGGCAATAAAATGACCTATCAGATAATACTGTAGGCCAATGAATGAATGAATGAATGACTTTAATACCGTCCATAAATTACAATGGTCCCTTTTTTAACAGGGAGGAGTCAATGACTCTACCGGTACAATATGGTAAAATACACTGAATAAAAATAAATAAAGAAAACAGTAAAATGTAAACAGAGATACGTTAGATGATGATATGATGAACTTATATACAATGGAAAAACTAGTGAATGAGCAGGGGCAACTCAAAAGAAACATAATCAGGCCACGAGAATTGTTCAGTTCAGTTCGAAGGTGTTTTTTGGATGCGGGCTTTATCCCACTCATACAAAATGTTTTTTGTGGAATTTATACGTTCCCAGTCCATCTCCGATGTCGAATAAAAACCAAGGCGCTCTTGGAATTCAGTGTCATTAGGACGCTCGGGATCCAATGGGAGGCGATAACTCGCGAACGCGGGGCAATGCATAACCAGGTGGTACACGTCTTGTACAGACGAGCCGCACAATAAACATCCTGGTTCGGCTCCAAAAATATCCGCGAACCGACTAGCAGTTGGTAACGCGCCGGTTCTGGCCTGAAAGTAAAGATGACTTCGTCGATCGTTATCATAAAACTGCTCCAGGTTGGGTTTGGATTTCCGCGTGTATAATTTCATGCTCTGGTGGGAATTTATGTGTTTTTGCCAGTTATCGTTCGAACGTTTTGTCACCGATGTATCAATCGCTTGGTTCCACTCCCGGAGGTTTGAGACATTTGCGCGAGAGACTGCGGACCCATACGCCCCGTCGAGGTACGTCGTCCGAGTGACCCATTTTGTTCGGATGTATTGATACATAGAATGGGCAAGACGAGATTCCTCCATAAAGCGAAGGCGTCCCAGGTAGCGCAATTTACTTTTTGCTTCTCTTTCGTGAAACAAAGACCACGCCATTTCACCCTTAATAGCCGAGTTTGCAGTGATGAAATTTCCACCAACAGCCATCTTCCCAACTCCCGTCTGAGCCTGATCAAATGCTCGAATAGTATCCATCGATACGCAAATGGCCTCGTTGCAATACGTGAGTGATGGGACTGCCACTGATTTCCACAGAGTACGAGTGACGATGTAAGGATTGTACGAGTGTGAGCCCTTGTGTTTAATCGCGCCCATTAGGGAGGTCGCTTTCTTTCGGAGCTTTTTCTCGTGAACTTCGAGGTAATCCTTTCCCGTTGTTAGGGTAATACCCAAGTATTCGACGGTATTTGATATTGGGACCAGATTGTCCTGGATTTTGAATTGTGGTTCAGGCTCCGCATCGACAAGATTGGCTGGAAAGATGACGCATTTATTGGCGCTAAACTCAAGGCCATAATCAGTAGCGTAATCAGCGCATATGTTGAGTAGGTCTTGGAGTTCGACGTGATCTTCAGCGGCATTAAAAATATCATCAGCGAAGAAAAGACCGGGAATCTTGAAATTGATCTTCTCATAGGTAGGATGGCGCAAATGAAATCCTTTGCCGGATTTCACTAAGCGTTCTTCTAATGGCTGGAGATAAAGCGCGAAGAGCAGGGGTGACAGAGGGCACCCCTGTTTCAAGCCCACGGTACTTTTAATGAATCCGGTCGACGAAGTGCCAAACCAGTATCGATACTGGACATTGTTGTAAATCATTTTGATGTGTTGAACAAATTTTTTGGGAATTTCAAAGTGAAGCATTGTTTCCCATAGTTTTTCGCGGCAGACGGAATCGTAAGCTTTCTTTAAGTCCAAAAATGCTATATAAAGAGGGCGATTTTCCAGGAGTGCAACCTCGATCATCTGAGTCAGGATGTAGATATTATCGGAAGCCCGGCGATCTTGGCGGAAGCCATTTTGGAGTTCACCTAGGATGACGTTATCAGCTACGAACCTTTCAAGCCTCATCTTTAGCATTGTCATGTATAATTTGCTAATACATTGCGACAGAGCAATAGGTCGGTATGAGGCGAAGTCCTGGCCATCCTTACCACCCCCTTTGAAAATCAACTTAATTTCCGTGAGGTTCCACGCTTGGGGAATGTCATTACTCATCAAAGTTCGGTTAAAAAGAATAAGTAACGCCTCCAAACCGGTTTGGCCTAGACTCTGAAGAAATTCGTTTGGAATACAGTCTTCACCAGCTGCCTTCCCTTTCGGTAAAGATTTAATAGCATTTTTTAACTCAAACATGGAGAATTCATCAGTAAGAGAGGCTTCAAACACGTTATCCGAAGTCAGCTCAATTGGGAAATCCTCAATTTTTAGTTGGCAGTGAAGGTCCTGGAAACCCTTTTCGTCTTGAGCTACTCTGTCAGTGAGTAAAGTGCAGATTTCATCCGGGGCAGAAAGCAAACGTCCATCATTGTCTTTCAAGATCTCCGGTGGCTTTGTAGGTAGCGCATCACGGAAAAGCGACCAAAACAGTTTACTAGAGTTGCGGCCAGCCTTTTTAATTTCTTCTTCCGTTTGCTTATTTACCTCTTTTATTTTCCGGGAGACTATGGTATTTACCTCCCGTTTCGAATTCTTAGGTGGGAAAACAAACATTTAGATGTCGGCCAACTAAAGATCTACTGGCGGTTAATTTGTATATTTAGAAAAGGCCAACAGTAGGGCCGACTAAAAAACTACCAGCTGAGCTACCCACAAATAAGTCGGAAAAGAGGTCAATATGCTGTCGGCCAGTTTGTGTTACTTTTATTAGTCGGGCCAACCATGGCGCGGGTAGGACATCCCGACTAATCGCCTAGTAGTGTATAGACACCACCCCCGACTTAGTCCCGACTAGTCGTCCCTACCAAAATCGTAGCGTTCGGGCCGACTGCTTTGTGCTACATGGGTAGTTTCTAAACCCAATGGATCGCGAGATAAGGTTTTCACACCTTAAACCACGTCTTCAAGCTCATCGAATTTTACAAACTTGCAAACCTCCCACCATAATGAGTTTGTCTAGCAAAATTCGATGGAACGCGAATTGGTTTCGAGTTATGTGCGGTTTCGTTCAATTTTCATTTTAACGACCTTTGTGATTTTGAAAAACAGTTCATCGACTTCCTATTGGTCAAATTCGATCAAATCAAAGCTAATTAGACCTACAATGTGACGTAGAACAATTTTCTAATTGGAACCAACTTTCTAACACTTACGGTTCTCGCGTTAGTTTTTGGATGACCTTGAAGACATAGCTCAAGGTAATTGAAATTCTTAAACTAAAGACCCTCAAACCTTTTTCAGTGTTAAATTTGGACCTCAACATCTTGGATGAATTTGAAGCTATAAAAAGTTAATACTTTTATATTTTATTATATTTTTACACGGTTTGGTTATTTTATGGTACTATCACTTCAGTTAATTTACCACTAATTAATATATTGGATTTAATTTGAGCAAAACGTTATGTGGATTGTTACTAGTTTGGTAACAGCGGAACTATAAACCGCTGATAAAATAAAATTGAACATAAAAATATTAAAATATTAATATTATTTTCATTTCACAAATAATAAGCACAGCGATGGCGACCACAAGTGGCGTAGTCACGGAGACTTGAATCCGGACCAAATTGCGCATTTCGACCCCTTCTGTAGTTCTTACATAATCTGTCTCACCTTGACCTTCATCTGGCTTCAAAAATGTTCAACACAGATTGTTCTTTTGTATAGTTACAGGAATTCCGTAACTATCTGAATTAGCTGGTTTTTGTATAATAGAGTATGTGCTGAGTAAAGCTCTCACTAAAACATTTGCGTTTGTCATGCTTATGAAATAATATCATCGACATATTTTATAAACTTCTATTATTGACTTATGGTAATAGCAAGAATGTATTTATTTATACTCAGGGAGAATGAATATGTCGAGATTATTTTTAGCGTTTCTCCAATTCCACCCGTTGGGCCCCCCCGGTATCCTCCTCCGCTTTAATAAAATCAAATAATACTGCAATCTCATTGGTTCTTAAATACATTCTTGGTAATAGCAACTTCCTACCGACATTGATAACGTAGTGTAACAAATTTATATACATAGCAATCCTTTATGAATGCCCCTTCGTACTTGGCCCCCGCTCTGGTATTGTCAAAACATCGCCAATCCTTCTTCTCTTTGTATTGTGTTGGAATGTTTCACTGAATGGTGAACCCCCTTTTTCACGTGACCGTGATAAACCACGCTGGACCACTGGCGTTCATGGAAAAACTTTTAGGGCCCCGTAGAACATTTAGTCCTCGGGGATAGAAACTCGGCCACTCGTGTCGAGCAGCCTCCATCTCAGTCCTGACTGCGACGCTGACCAAACCAACTCATTCCAGGAGCTTCGTGATGACCGGCCGTAAGAAATGCACAATTTTTATTCATTACCAGCGCAAAACATTCCCTTCTAAAATGTCATTTTCACTTATGTTGATGTTGATGTTGATTTTGATGTCGCGTAGTAGTTTTCATTACCAAAATAAAGGCTGTTTTTAACAATAGGTACTTTATTTTGTTTTGTTTATTGTTTTTGGTTTATTATCTGTTAAGGATTACAATAATGCAAAAAGTTTTAACCGCAATTTATTATTTAGAAAGATATGATAAATATAAAATTGTTACTTGCTAGCAATTTTGGGTAAAGTGTAGAATAGCTGCCCCCCCCCCCCCACCCGATTTTTTTTTATATATTTTTTTTGGATACAGGACAAGATGGGGATTATTTTAATGTTAAATTTTTTTGGTGGAAATGAATATTTACAAAGATATGAATTTTTAAACATTCGCCTTTTGTAGTGAATTTTCCCTAGGACGATTCTTTAAATTCATAGATTTTAATACGTTTTGGATAACGTGGTACTGATGATGAAAAAGAAAAATGTGGGAATGCAAAACATTACTAACTTCCTTTTTTATTTTAGGTATTTTCGCCGTACTTCAACGCATTTTAGGGGTTTTGGCGGGGAAATAGGTTAGGTTAGGTTAGGTTATTTATATTATTAGGTTAGTTGGATTAATATCGGGTTGACGATACTTGATGCGTCAGGCTTGGTGCTGTCCTCTAGGTTGCGTTATAGATGGCCCATAGTTTTTTTTAGTATGGGGTTGGGGAGGCGCGGTGCCGTCCCACGCCAATACTTAAAATACATTCGACGTTGTATAAGTCAACATCACACAGAAGACATAATATGACATAGTATGGTTAAAAAATCCTAAAATGCTTTGAAACACGATAAAAATTCCCAACCCTTAAAAGTTAGTACTGTTTGGCATTTTAGCCTTTTTCTTTTTCGTCATCAGTCCTACGTTATCCAAAAAGTATTAAAATCTAGGAATTTAAAGAATAGTCCTCGTCATCAGTCCTACCTCATCCAACACGTACACAAATCTCGAAATATATCGTATTTTCCGTTGTAAAAATTCCTGGCAAGTAACAATTTTACATTGATCATATCTTTTTAACTAATAAATTGCAGTTAAAACTTTTGGCATTGCTGTACTCCTTGACAAATGACAAATAAAAAAAACCAAAAGTACCCCATAATAAATCTTAATATTTTCCATAATTATCTAATGCTAGCATTTATTTTAAATCTTAAAACAACTGTCGGCTCTATCATTGCCACCTGTATTATGATAAGGCCCTGGTTATTAGAGATGGCATCATGGCAATGAATCTATCCGATTCTGGGTGAAGTTAACTACAGCAACCTCATTGATTTTAATTGTTGTTTTGTTTGCGCCTGATAGACCTTGTCTCGTAGATAGCGTGGGTATTTTTTATTTTGGCCGCAAATGATTATTTAATTTAAAAAATTGAACTTCTTTGGGTATTGTAATGTTTTTTGTTGTTATTATTTCCGTCGTGTGTTCGCCGTCACTTGCAGTTTCGGTAGCCCACACCACGTGTTGTTCACTCCGAATAATTTTCACGTGATATTACGCTACTTTCTTGTTGTTATTTGCGTTGTTGATTCACATAATCACATTATGTTTCCCACGCCCGACAATACTTGGTAGGGTATGCTTCGTAACAAAACAATGGCAAAGCTCTCAGTATTCGAATCTAGGGTACGAGTTTAAATTATCTTTGCTGTAGTTTACTTTTGCCCCGATTCTTTTAAAAAATGACTTACCTGGAGGACGTGCTGCCATCTTTTAATGGCACAGGAAATTAAAATTCAAAATAGCGAAATGATAACGTCACCAGGGTTTTATAATAATATAATATTAATAATCATATAATAATAATATTATTTAAAATTAGACCACTTATACTCTATTTAGTGGACTTTATCCTAAATTATATATCCTATACAATATATATTGTTAAAAATTACTATAATTTCAGTTATTGTCCAACTTACAAACGAGCTAATCAACGCGAGGGGTACTTTTATGCCCCATCTTTTAAGTATCTGGTTTTGATTTCGACGCTAGCGACATCTGTTGAGAAAAGACTTACTTCACGTCGAGCCGACACTTGCTTTTAACATTAATCGCCTAGACAACGAGTTTATAATCCTAAAATTATTTACCTAAGTTTAAGTGTGACAGTAGCCTTTATTTTACCAGTTTCCCGTTCGGATATGTTACTATTTTAGACAGTTGATTGTTTTGTTCTCACGCGAAAAAATAAAAGTAAATAATAAATGAAAAAATGTACATAATACGCATTTTACTTTTTTATAAAACAGTATATAAGATTTGACTCTTGGGAATTTTCTTCAGTTTCAATCGAAGTGTTTTGTTCCGTTACATTCCTCGTTCAATCATCTAGTAGTATTTAGAACTAAAACAATCATGAGAGAATGTATAAGCATCCACGTCGGACAAGCTGGGGTACAATTGGGTAACTCGTGCTGGGAGCTGTACTGTTTGGAACATGGCATCAACAAAGATGGCACCCTGAAGAGAAATCGTTCCACGATGAAAGACCATGACTGGCCCACCACTTTCTTCAGCGAGAGTAGCTCGCAGCATTTCGTTCCACGTGCCTTGATGGTGGACTTGGAACCGACTGTCGTAGACCAAGTACGTACTGGGCCCTATGGTAAACTTTTTCATCCGGAGCAACTCATCACCGGTAAAGAGGATGCCGCTAACAACTACGCCAGAGGACATTACACCATTGGGAAAGAATACTCTGATCAGGTTTCGGACAAGACTCGGAGACTCGCGGAGCAGTGCGAAAGCCTTCAAGGGTTTCTGATATTTCGAAGTTTCGGCGGCGGCACTGGTTCGGGATTCGCCTCTTTGCTCATGGAGAGGTTGTCCATGGAGTACGGTAAAGTGGGGAAACTGGAATTCGGCATTTACCCTTCTCCGAAGGTAAATAATTTCCGCTACAAAAATTATATTCTTTTAATCAATAATCGTAACCTATCCTAATTCAGGTATCGACGGCGGTAGTCGAGCCGTACAACTCGATCTTAACAACGCACACGACTCTGGAACATTCGAGCTGTACCTTCATTGTCGATAATCAGGCCATCTTCGACATTTGCACCAGGAACCTGAACATAGAGAGACCTGACTACACGAGTCTCAATCAACTCATTGCCCAAGTGACGTCGTCCATCACCGCGTCTCTCAGATTTGACGGCGCTCTTAACGTGGACCTCGCCGAATTCCAAACCAACTTGGTCCCTTATCCACGCATCCACTTCCCACTCGTCACTTACGCTCCAATCACCTCCCGCGAGAATGCGTACCACGAACAATTTTCCGTCATGGACATCACCCGCGCCTGTTTCGATCCTAACAACCAAATGGTGCAATGCGATCCGCGGAAAGGGAAATATATGGCCTGCTGTCTCCTGTACCGTGGCGACGTCGTGCCTAAGGACGTGAACAATGCCATCTCCCAGATCAAGACCAACCGTTCTATTCAATTCGTCGATTGGTGTCCTACTGGCTTCAAGGTACGCTAGTGTTTTGGTAAACATACATTCTTACTTCGTTTTGCGTTTACAACTATTATGATCAGGTGGGAATCAACAACCAGCCGCCAATCGTGATTCCGGGAGGTAACACTGCCCAGGTGGAGAGGGCCGCTTGCATGTTGGCCAACACCACTTCGATCGCGCAGGCGTTCGCCATCCTCAACCACAAATTCGACCTGATGTATGCGAAGCGAGCTTTCGTGCATTGGTACGTGGGCGAAGGGATGGAGGAAGGCGAGTTCTCGGAAGCCCGCGAAGATCTGGCAGCTTTGGAGAAGGATTACGAGGAAGTTGGCAACGATGGTTTGGAAGACGAAGGAGAAGATGGAAACGACGAATATTGAACTTACGCCAGCTGTTACGTTTTATTAAAATGCGATAAAAGTTTTTTTTTTAATTTTTAATAGTTTAAAGTGTATTTTTATTTTTCGATATTTTAATTACAACATAATCGCAACTACCAACTAGGCATTCTCTCGTATTTTGACGCGGAATAATTTTTTTTTGCAATTCGGGGTACGAAACAAACAAGCCCAAGAAGAAAACACTCAGATGAAGAGTTGTAAAGAGAAATGGCCCGATAAAGAGACATTTTCCAAAGTTTCGTTAAATAACGAAACATTCCCCGTTTTCGTTCTTTAACGAAACTTTTTCGCCTAAATCAATGAAGATAATTTATTATCTGTGCAACCCCCGAACCCTAGCAACCACAGCCTGAAAGTAAGATCACATAATCTCTACATCCACTTGTTACTACACTATTAACACCACCAAATTACAATTTCGTTCAAGTTTATTACAATTTGAATATTTATAAATCCAATTGTCACATATTGCTCACTTCATTAACTTTTTTATTACATTTTGTTTGCTTCTCAGACAAGTAAGTTGACGAATCACTTAAGTACTATTCAATTTTCAAAGCTTGAGAGTTCATTTTCGACTAGAATTAGCACATAGAAGAAGTGCCGACGTTATGCGTATAATCAGACGATCGATGAAGCATATTCTTTTGGAAAATTAATACTTTGGAAAGAAACTACCCTTTCACGTTAATCTCGACACCAACGAATTACGAGTGTACATTGGGTGGGTTCGAGCAGAAGTCTAGGTCATTAAAATGAAACCTAGTTCATTATCTTTCGTGCCATACAGCAATCGAATATCTCATCAACGACCAGTCTTTTGCCTGCTTCGAAAAATGCGTCGTTGAAATCGGCGTATCTATTTCCTTGGGCCGATCCGGTTATCCATTCCGTAATACCAGGAAACTATAGAGGTATACACTTGGAATGTCTAAGGTTCCATTGGCACGGTGATAGGAAAGCGCGTCGAGAAAAAGGCGGGGCTTAACTACGTCTAGTGTAAGACGTAACACGACATTTCAAATTCATTGGCTCGAAGTTTGACGCGAAAAGAATGCGTCGTCATGGTAATAAATAGGCGATCTTCCCGCGCAAAAAAGGCTTATAAAACAATGGATTTAAAAACCTCAATTTGTTATCGTACTTAATATTTTGAAGTAATTATAAAGTTCTTCGCGAAAGAAGTGTAGTGATACCTAATTTCAGGTATTTGTATGCAGTGGCGGAGCCGCGGACTGGCCATAGAGTGAACCTGCCCGATGGCAGGTGGGCCCCACGGACCGTTCATGAAGTGGGCCCCTCAAACATGATAGCGTTATAGTTTTTAAAGCTGGGGCCCTTTGTCTTCTGGCAGCCCGAATTATTAGACCCAGTCCACCACTGTAAATTGTATGGTTATAAAAGAGATAATCAGGTAAGCTAATAATATAATAACCATGACTAGGCTTAATGACGAGTTTTCGTCGAATTAGGGTAGGGAGGCGCAAGAGTTTTTCCGCTTTAAGACACGCCAGTTTCTACGAGCTTCATCACAGCCAGTGTCGTAGCGCGGACGGGGCGGCCGCCCCGGGCGCCACCGTCATGTTAGGGTATAGGGGCGCCAAAATATTATTTGAAAAAAAAAATAAGCTTATATTAGGGGCGCCAAATTTTCACTCGCCCCGGTCGCAACTTTTTCTAGCTACGCCACTGATCACAGCCGTAAAAATCTTCCTTAGACATTCCAAGTTTATACCTATATAGTTTCCTGGTAATACGCAGTACCCGACTATACCCGTACTGGAATAAGATAATTCGTCCTAGTTCATAAAATGCCCTACCTACATCACTACTCACTAGGAAATAGAGCTATTCTAAGACTCAGTTTAGTAAATCAATATCTTTGAACAAGTATACCGAAAAAATTTAATTGCGGAATTTGGGGCCAATTTTATTTTTGCGGAATTGAAGAGGGTTCCATGTCCTATAATGATCTATACAGGTATCATACTATGTACAAGAGATTTCAGAGGCTTATCTTAAATTGGAAATGTTTGGCATTTTTAAAACTCCTAATGGTATTCCTTTTTTTCTAGAAATATTGTAGTCAGTTAGGAATCAATATCTATTATTTCTATTTTGTTTGAAGTGTATATTATATATTTGTGCCAATTAAAATTTATGCATTTATTACAAATAATAATAATAATAATAAAAACAATAATAATCAGATAAGCCACAAGTAACATAATGTATTAAGTGTGACAATTATCCAGAATTATAAGATTTTAAGTCTTATTTCGCAATTACTGTTTAGTTCATCACAGAGCCCCCTTGTGTCTAAATATGCCAAAAGCGAAATAAATTACTACCAAGGACGAAAATATACTACTCGATTCGGTTGTAGGTCCAAGTCGGAGCTAGCCGACAGTGTCATAGTCGAAAAACAAGGTTGGTTAAAAAAAATTAGTATTAAAACAATGAAAAGTATTAAACCATATGTAACATAATCTCAAATAAGTATGTCATTTCTTTGAATGGTAACATTTTCCATAGGAAAATAAGAATTGATTGGCTTTTCGGAATCATGAAACATGTGGTTTCGCGAAAGCCAAAATATCGCAGACCACTCGCCTTTGCGTCCCCGGAAGGCAAGGTTCGTCGAGAAAAATTGTTTACATGATGTTTTAGTGCTTCTCTTAAGCGTTTACCCGGCATGAAAATGTTTATATCAGCTCAGCTGTTACCTAATAGTGTTGATAATATTTCCTAGCACTTTTCTTTAATTGGCAAAGTAGATTTAATTTAGAACGTTAATTAATATATTTATTTCATTTCATTTAATATAATATTTGTATTTTTATTAGGGTTTCTGTGATATAACTACAACATGCCAGGAATGTGTTGGGGTGTAAAAATGGTGTTGGGAAATCCAAAAATAAAGTCTCATATTACTGTTTTTCCAAGGATAAAATTTTTAAATCTCTTTGGCTTACTTGTAGCCCTTCAGGTTCACTTTTCCCTCAGGCATACTGATTTTTTTATTTACTTTTGTTAATAGGGTTATTTTAATACGCTCTCGACTCACGCCACATGATTCTAATAGATCGATTTACAATTTATAACGGGCAAAGACGACTTTAAACGGGTAAAATTCATCCGAGGTAACGTGGTGATGGCGTTATTTGTTAGTAGATGGGGCTTTGATAGCAACATGACGTCATAATTTTGATTTTCAACGATTGGTTGAAAGTTTTCAGTTTTAGTGGAGAACGGTTTTGTCGAGATTTAAAATAAAAATTATATTCCCTGATTGGATAGTTTAAAATCGTATTATAGTGCCATTTATGGCGAAGAGTGTTAACTACGGTTAAAATTAATTGTTAATTTAAATTACAAAAATTATATATATATATATATATATATATATATATATATATATATATATATATATATATATATATATATATATATAATAAAGTACTATAATTTAGTAATTAATTAATAACATTTTAAAAAAGTTTATTTTTAATAAACGTTATAGTGTCGCCATCTACCTCAAACATTATTAAATAGGAAGGTACCTCGGTTGGATTACGCCCCTTTTTGAATATTTCCCTGTAGGCAATATGTGAATGCGTCAATATAAATAAAATCCCCCGCTTTCTAGAAAATTACTGGTTTTGACCATCTTGTTACAATCTTTAAGTTAGAATCCTCCCTTTTCATAGCAATGATTAATTAATCCACACGCTCTATACATCAAAGGAACGGAAATCGCCACCCCCCACCGATAAAAATTATCCCAAAGTGATTAAATTAATTTACAATAAACATTAACCTTAAAATTAAATAACTTTGGAACCACTTGTTGTAATTAAGTGAAATTTAGATGGATCATAGCAAATGATCTACCCTCACCCTTAAACATAAAATTAAGTCGATAACTTAAATAGTATAGGTCAGATAAATTATAAACTAAATCCCCGCCTTTCACAAAGCTAATATTTAATCCGTCGCCAATGTGGTGCTAATTAAAGGCTTGCCTCTGCGTGGCCCAGTATTTCCCAATATACGTAGACTAAAGGGTATAATTGAAACCATGCACGGACCTTGCACGGACGCATAAAAGACCTCCAACAATCACGAAGCACGCCCGGGGTAGGTCTACTTTAACTACTTAATACCCTCAGCGGACCGCGACTCCATGGAGATATTTCCGAGTGGCTATTCTCCGTTCGGCTTCTAGGTAACCCTAAAGAGACCAGAGAAGCGAATTTGGCCTACTCCGAGATCGAGACGACGTCCCCCACCACAAGAACTGGTAGTACCGCGACCGTATTCCCCCGCTTATATCCAGTGTCAAGGGCAGAATTTCAACCCCGGATGTTTTCTTCAAAAACGAAAGAAAAAGTAACCGAAAGACCTCTGACCCCCCGCAACCACGTGAAGCCAACCATGAGCGACCTTTATAAAGAAGGGTAAGGCCCAGTGCCGGATTTAGACTACTGAATACCCTGTGCTTAAAATACTTATGGGGGCCCCCCATAATGGTCTAAGTTATAGAGATCAACGCCGTTAAAGCAAGTAACGGCTTTTAGAAGGTGTCTTAATATTTTATGTTAGATACTTGTAATTTTGAGGCAAAATGGGTAAATGAAGACCAAAAGAAAAGCTTATTTTAAATTTAAACAATACTAAAACAGGCACTATTTACTCGTATTTAAAATACCCCGAAAATAGTCGCGTGTTGCTTTAAATATTTAGTCGCTTGATTTTATGTAGCTCTTTTCAATTCATATGACTATACGTGTAATGATGTTTGTAGGATCTGAGTACTAAGGTAAGTTTATGGTACTATGGTTCTAATATTTAAAAAAAAACTCAATTATACAGACAAGTACGTTATATAATGTATGTACTGTACTACTGTGATTATTTTCGCTTCGCCAATTTGAGGGAGAAGACGACGTTGCTTAAAATTAAGCCCCGATTATTTAAAATATAAATATTTGTTTAAAAAAATTTCTTATAATTATTTAAAAAGAAATTGAAACTTTATAGTTTTGGTATCAAATAAGCACTTTCAGGGGAATCAGTTATTTATTAGTTGAACACTTACATTACAGCTACATTGCGCTAAGCCGGGAACCAACGGGAATAAACCTAATAATCTACACAATATCATACAGGGGTGAATGGAGGTAAGTGTGATAATTTTTTTTGGGAGTTTACTTGAAATTACTCCTAAACTAAAAATAGCACCCTCTTAAGAATTAGTTCCATTAATATGGCCACTTTATCCTACACGACTACGATATCAAATTTAATATCAAATAAAGAGTTATTTAAATATTAATTATTTAATTTAACTCTGTAACTTCCAAAATGCGGTGCAAGTGTGATAGAGGGGTGAGGTAATTGTGATAACGTGAAATCCTCGACCAATCGCAATGAAATTACATGCTGAGGTTAAATATGGTGTCCAAATAAAGCTAAATGTTTTTCGTAGCTCAAAAATAATATATCTTTAAACTGAAGTACCGAGATGCTAATATAGCTAGATTAAGCTTAACCTTTCCTTTTATAGTAAGTAAACATCAAGTAAATTATAAAAAGTTGTCTTATAAACCATAAATTATTTTACCAAAGTTGAACACTGATTAACTGATCACACTTACCCCACACTGCAAATTTAGAAAGAGTTTCGCGAGATTAAATTTTGGAAAACCTCAAATTATTAGCAAAAATACAAGATTTTCCCAGTAGGTAAAAAGATAAGCAGACTACAAAATACCAAAATATGAAACGGGTTGGCCATTTAGGAAAAAGGTAACAGAAATTTCTAAACAGAAGTAGAAGCGTATAACATTTTTGCAACTACAAGTTTTAAAAACTAAATTTAATTTTGAATAATATTGAAAACATTCAATATGTGTACAATTAAGCATATTTCAGTATCCATTCATCAAATATTTGATTATAATAATATTTGGGGATAAAAGAGGGGCTGATCACACTAACCATAATTTAGCATATGTTATAACATATTTGGTATTGTCCACCTTCAAGGCGAGTAAGAACTGTAACAAGTAACTACTTTTATATAAACATATTTGATACAGACTTATTATCATTTTTATATTTTTTTAAATTGTTGTTTTGAGGTTTAAAATACTTTAATTAATTTTAATCGTGGCCAAGCGGTGCCGCACCGTCACCAACCTTAAATTGTAGGTGAAATCAAGATGGGGCACACCTTTTAACTACAGGTATTTTTCAAGGGCAAACTGATGTTGTAAAAGTAAAATAAGTTGACATTTAAACCAAATAATTAAAAAGGAAAAACACCTGTGTATGATTTAAACCAAATGTTTAAACTTAAAATCATAACATAAATACTTTTTACCTCTCTAGGAGGGGTTATACAATCACCGTGTCTGTCTGTCTGTGTGTCTGCCCTGCCAAGATTAATCATTGCGTCGAAGGGTTGGCAAAACCACCGTGCGACGCGACGGTGAGCGTTAACGGATTAATTTGGGGTTGAGTTTGGTTTGGATGGTGTTTTTTCGTTAACGTTCACCGTCGCGAGAGTTTTAACTCAGTTTGATTGGATATTTCGTTATTGTATTGTACCTGTATGAATGCCGAGTTTATTTTATGACGTTTGTTGGTGTTCAATCTCTCTTCAACTTCTTCTAATGGATTTTTGGGACGGACCGAGTGCTGAGTGTTATGCAACCTCTCAACGTCCGATTGTTCACGGTATTCGTCTTAGTATCAATATGCGGTTTATTGGCGCCGGCCGGGAATCGAACCCGGGTCAGCTGCGTGCAAGAAATTTATTCTAACCACTCAGCCACCAACGCTTTGTAAGCTTTGGTGTTTTTCTAAAAAACAGCTTTGGCGAATGTCCTTTACGACGTTATAACGTTAGGTACTATAATTTATTCTACATCATTTTAAATATTTATAAATTATATTAATCTTATATTTAATTAAATATTTATAAATTATATTAATCTTATATTTAATTAAATATTTATAAATTATATTAATCTTATATTTAATTAAATATTTATAAATTATATTAATCTTATATTTAATTAAATATTTATAAATTATATTAATCTTATATTTAATTAAATATTTATAAATTATACTAATCTTATATTTAATTAAATATTTATAAATTATATTAATCTTATATTTAATTAAATATTTATAAATTATATTAATCTTATATTTAATTAAATATTTATAAATTATATTAATCTTATATTTAATTAAATATTTATAAATTATATTAATCTTATATTTAATTAAATATTTATAAATTATATTAATCTTATATTTAATTAAATATTTATAAATTATATTAATCTTATATTTAAATAAATATTTATAAATTATATTAATCTTATATTTAAATAAATATTTATAAATTATATTAATCTTATATTTAATTAAATATTTATAAATTATATTAATCTTATATTTAATTAAATATTCATAAATTATATTAATCTTATATTTAATTAAATATTCATAAATTATATTAATCTTATATTTAATTAAATATTTATAAATTATATTAATCTTATATTTAATTAAATATTTATAAATTATATTAATCTTATATTTAATTAAATATTTATAAATTATATTAATCTTATATTTAATTAAATATTTATAAATTATATTAATCTTATATTTAATTAAATATTTATAAATTATATTAATCTTATATTTAATTAAATATTTATAAATTATATTAATCTTATATTTAATTAAATATTTATAAATTATATTAATCTTATATTTAATTAAATATTTATAAATTATATTAATCTTATATTTAATTAAATATTTATAAATTATATTAATCTTATATTTAATTAAATATTTATAAATTATATTAATCTTATATTTAATTAAATATTTATAAATTATATTAATCTTATATTTAATTAAATATTTATAAATTATATTAATCTTATATTTAATTAAATATTTATAAATTATATTAATCTTATATTTAATTAAATATTTATAAATTATATTAATCTTATATTTAATTAAATATTTATAAATTATATTAATCTTATATTTAATTAAATATTTATAAATTATATTAATCTTATATTTAATTAAATATTTATAAATTATATTAATCTTATATTTAATTAAATATTTATAAATTATATTAATCTTATATTTAATTAAATATTTATAAATTATATTAATCTTATATTTAATTAAATATTTATAAATTATATTAATCTTATATTTAATTAAATATTTATAAATTATATTAATCTTATATTTAATTAAATATTTATAAATTATATTAATCTTATATTTAATTAAATATTTATAAATTATAATAATCTTATATTTAATTAAATATTTATAAATTATATTAATCTTATATTTAATTAAATATTTATAAATTATATTAATCTTATATTTAATTAAATATTTATAAATTATATTAATCTTATATTTAATTAAATATTTATAAATTATATTAATCTTATATTTAATTAAATATTTATAAATTATATTAATCTTATATTTAATTAAATATTTATAAATTATATTAATCTTATATTTAATTAAATATTTATAAATTATATTAATCTTATATTTAATTAAATATTTATAAATTATATTAATCTTATATTTAATTAAATATTTATAAATTATATTAATCTTATATTTAATTAAATATTTATAAATTATATTAATCTTATATTTAATTAAATATTTTAGTATTTCAATGTAAAATTTGATCGTGATCAGGAACTGCACTCGGGTCGCATTGCTACAATGCGGATAGGTCACCGCCGAGCCATTGACTTCCACAGGGACAAATATTAAAGTAAAGGAACGATTGTGATAAGGCGGGTTTTTTTACTAAACGGATGAATACAATATCTGTATATATTGTTTATTGAACTTTGTTTTTTAATTTTTGTGAACTTGTTAAAGTCTAAATATTTTACGTATGGAAATTTAAACGTCAAATCTTGTTTTAGCGCAGTCAGCAGATAAAATGGTTAAAGGGTAGAACCCGTTAGTTTTTTGTAATTTATTTCGTTTTTTCAGGCTTTTTTTTATCTATTGCGTATGTGTTTAGCGTATTAGTTTTCAAGGGTAATAGTTCATTTATGAAGCAAATATCGAGTTGTTTACATAGGGGTCTGGGTTTTTAACTGGGTCGTCATTACTTCGTAATTTATTTTAAACGTTTTCTCGACTGATTAAGATGTTTAATGCAGTTCATCAATTTGGTTCGTTTGTTTTATTTATACAGAGCCCTAACTATTCCGGCTACGGGCATTTATTGATATACGAGCTGTCGTTTAGTCGCGGGGCTTTCTGAGCTTTGTGAATGGTAAGTTTTTCGCTTCTTGTTAATTCATTTTTTATTGGTGTGGATATTTGGACATCTACGATTAATAATGCAGTCATTGATTTCCTGGGTGTGCGAGTCATTATGTGATATTGGAAATTGGACGGTATTGGTCTTTTTCATGCGGCATGTGTCACAACGTCAACATTAAGTCTACGAGTCGTCCACTACCACATGTCGAATATAGCTATTCTACGGTATCTTCATCAAGGGCGAGTGTTGAAATAAAATGAGCGTTAAAGGTGTGGCTATAGTATTTCGTAAGCGAGAAAAATACAAATACCCTCTGTAGATATTTATTTCCTTAAAATTTGCTTCGTATTATATTTAAATGACAAACTTGTTCTGTAAATAGGGTTAAATTCAATTGTGCATTGTTTTAGTACGTCTAACTCGCTGTTGTAACTACTTAATTTATAATATTCTGAATAAATTAAACTCGCGGAGTGTTAAAAGTGGAAACTCAACGGATATCGGTAGTAAATAGTTCCGTGAAAAATATTTTCCATATTTCCATTTTTTCTTTTCAGGCGCGCACCCAGGGGGGTGAAATAGTGAATTTTACCCCCCTTCACCTAAAAGTGGGTGTATCTTCTGAACTACTTATGGTAAAATGATTTTAAACGCATCATTTTAAAGATACCTGCACCAGTAATTACATTTATAACTGAAGGTTGATATTTGGGGGGAGTAAAATTGATTTTCACCCCATTTAATCTAAAAATCGACGAATTTTGGTTTTAAATATACGCAGACGGGTGTCAGGTACATCATTTTAAAGCTCAATTATTATGAAACAACCCTAAATACTCAGGGTTGACCAATGGGGTGAAATTTACAAGAACCTCATGTCTAATAAAAAATCGGAAAACCATTTGCGTACCACCTGAAATGCTACCAACAATTTACTAACAAAGACAAAATTCAGCGAGCCCAAAAAAGATTCGAGACTGCTTTGGTCGAAGGGGATATTTCGACCGCCATGTCTAGACCATTAGGTAAGTTACAAGCTTAGATCTATATGTATAAAATCTGATGTTTGTATATATGCACGCCCAAGATAATTGTCCGATTCGCACGAAATTTGGCCTGTGGCACGGTGGCCCCTGCCGTCAGGTTATAGGGGCGTTTTGAGATTGCTAACCTTCGTAGTTTTTGACCACGGGACCAATAACCGGTGACCGCAAGACCGAAATCACTGACCTCACGCTGTCAAGAGACGCGGGTATTAAGAGACACGGGAGTTTATATCTCTGGCTATAATTGCCTCACTTAGCTGTTGCATGGCACGACCTTCGACCCTTTTCGCTTGCGTTCGTTCTCTTTTCTCAGACCCCCCTCTCTATCTGTGTCACGCAGACACTTTTGCCCGAAGCCGTATTCATTCCACGCATACCCATAATACCAACCGAAGCCGTATTCATTCCACGCATACCCATAATACCAACCGAAGCCGTATTCATTCCACGCATACCCATAATACCAACCGAAGCCGTATTCATTCCACGCATACCCATAATACCAATCGAAGCCGTATTCATCCCACGCATACCCATAATACCAACCGAAGCCGAATTCATTCCACGCATACCCATAATACCAACCGAAGCCGTATTCATTCCACGCATACCCATAATACCAACCGAAGCCGAATTAATTCCACGCATACCCATAATACCAACCGAAGCCGTATTCATTCCACGCATACCCATAATACCAACCGAAGCCGTATTAATTCCACGCATACCCATAATACCAACCAAAGCCGTATTCATTCCACGCATACCCATAATACCAACCAAAGCCGTATTCATTCCACGCATACCCATAATACCAACCGAAGCCGTATTCATTCCACGCATACCCATAATACCAACCGAAGCCGTATTCATTCCACGCATACCCATAATACCAACCGAAGCATTATTCATTCCACGCATACCGATAATACCAACCGAAGCTGAATTCATTCCACGCATACCCATAATACCAACCGAAGCCGAATTCATTCCACGCATACCCATAATACCAACCGAAGCCGTTTTCATTCCACGCATACCCATAATACCAACCGAAGCCGTATTCATTCCACGCATACCCATAATACCAACCGAAGCCGTATTCATTCCACGCATACCCATAATACCAACCGAAGCCGTATTCATTCCACGCATACCCATAATACCAACCAAAGCCGTATTCATTCCACGCATACCCATAATACCAACCGAAGCCGTATTCATTCCACGCATACCCATAATACCAACCGAAGCATTATTCATTCCACGCATACCCATAATACCAACCGAAGCTGTATTCATTCCACGCATACCCATAATACCAACCGAAGCCGAATTCATTCCACGCATACCCATAATACCAACCGAAGCCGTATTCATTCCACGCATACCCATAATACCAACCGAAGCCGTATTCATTCCACGCATACCCATAATACCAATCGAAGCCGTATTCATCCCACGCATACCCATAATACCAACCGAAGCCGAATTCATTCCACGCATACCCATAATACCAACCGAAGCCGTATTCATTCCACGCATACCCATAATACCAACCGAAGCCGTATTCATTCCACGCATACCCATAATACCAACCGAAGCCGTATTAATTCCACGCATACCCATAATACCAACCAAAGCCGTATTCATTCCACGCATACCCATAATACCAACCAAAGCCGTATTCATTCCACGCATACCCATAATACCAACCGAAGCCGTATTCATTCCACGCATACCCATAATACCAACCGAAGCCGTATTCATTCCACGCATACCCATAATACCAACCGAAGCATTATTCATTCCACGCATACCGATAATACCAACCGAAGCTGAATTCATTCCACGCATACCCATAATACCAACCGAAGCCGTATTAATTCCACGCATACCCATAATACCAACCAAAGCCGTATTCATTCCACGCATACCCATAATACCAACCAAAGCCGTATTCATTCCACGCATACCCATAATACCAACCGAAGCCGTATTCATTCCACGCATACCCATAATACCAACCGAAGCCGTATTCATTCCACGCATACCCATAATACCAACCGAAGCATTATTCATTCCACGCATACCGATAATACCAACCGAAGCTGAATTCATTCCACGCATACCCATAATACCAACCGAAGCCGAATTCATTCCACGCATACCCATAATACCAACCGAAGCCGTTTTCATTCCACGCATACCCATAATACCAACCGAAGCCGTATTCATTCCACGCATACCCATAATACCAACCGAAGCCGTATTCATTCCACGCATACCCATAATACCAACCAAAGCCGTATTCATTCCACGCATACCCATAATACCAACCGAAGCCGTATTCATTCCACGCATACCCATAATACCAACCGAAGCATTATTCATTCCACGCATACCCATAATACCAACCGAAGCTGTATTCATTCCACGCATACCCATAATACCAACCGAAGCCGAATTCATTCCACGCATACCCATAATACCAACCGAAGCCGTATTCATTCCACGCATACCCATAATACCAACCGAAGCCGTATTCATTCCACGCATACCCATAATACCAATCGAAGCCGTATTCATCCCACGCATACCCATAATACCAACCGAAGCCGAATTCATTCCACGCATACCCATAATACCAACCGAAGCCGTATTCATTCCACGCATACCCATAATACCAACCGAAGCCGAATTAATTCCACGCATACCCATAATACCAACCGAAGCCGTATTCATTCCACGCATACCCATAATACCAACCGAAGCCGTATTCATTCCACGCATACCCATAATACCAACCGAAGCCGTATTCATTCCACGCATACCCATAATACCAACCGAAGCATTATTCATTCCACGCATACCCATAATACCAACCGAAGCTGTATTCATTCCACGCATACCCATAATACCAACCGAAGCCGTATTCATTCCACGCATACCCATAATACCAACCGAAGCCGTATTCATTCCACGCATACCCATAATACCAACCGAAGCATTATTCATTCCACGCATACCCATAATACCAACCGAAGCCGTATTCATTCCACGCATACCCATTATACCAACCGAAGCCGAATTCATTCCACGCATACCCATAATACCAACCGAAGCATTATTCATTCCACGCATACCCATAATACCAACCGAAGCCGAATTCATTCCACGCATACCCATAATACCAACCGAAGCCGTATTCATTCCACGCATACACATAATACCAACCGAAGCCGTATTCATTCCACGCATACCCATAATACCAACCGAAGCCGTATTCATTCCACGCATACCCATAATACCAACCGAATTCGTATTCATTCCACGCATACCCATAATACCAACCGAAGCCGTATTCATTCCACGCATACCCATAATACCAACCGAATTCGTATTCATTCCACGCATACCCATAATACCAACCGAAGCCGTATTCATTCCACGCATACCCATAATACCAACCGAAGCCGTATTCATTCCACGCATACCCATAATACCAACCGAAGCCGTATTCATTCCACGCATACCCATAATACCAACCGAAGCCGTATTCATTCCACGCATACCCATAATACCAACCGATACGCCATTTGATTTTAAACGCCTGCAATGACAATTAATAAAGCGCAAGGACAATCACTTAAAACTGCGGGAATTAATTTAGAAAACCCATGCATTATGTGGCGTGCTCAAGAGTTGCAGCTGCAAATAACCTGTCCATACTTACTCCAAACGGATGAACTAAAAATATTGTGTACAAAAAAGCTTTATCATAATTACATCTTAAACTAATCAAAGAAATCAAATATATGTTACAAGATATGATATTTTGCACTATTAAACGTTTGCAATTTAAAAAAATTCCTATTTACTATTTAAAAATAATTTAATTTGCATATTTAATGTAAAGTGCATTTTGTTCCCGTTTTCTAAACCCCAATTTACTCAACTAGCTGAGAAGCTCTGCCGAATTATTTTTAAATAGTAAATAGGCATTTTTTTAAATTGCAAACGTTTATTAGTGCAAGATTAACATATATTTGATAAGTTTAAGATGTAATTATGATAAAGCGTTTTTGTACACAATATTTTTAGTTCATCCGTTTGGAGTAAGTATGTACAGGTTATTTGCAGCTCCAACTCTTGAGCACGCCACATAATGCATGGGTTTTCTACAGCGCCGGCCCTAGCCCTTGGTCAGGGTAGAGCGAGATATTTTTTTCTATTGTTGCCACGCCGCCCCGCGCCTCTCAAAGGGAATTTTGGCGCCCCTTTCCACCTGGCCGCTGTCGTGGCGCCTAGAGCGACCGCTCCACTTGCTCTACCCTAGGGCCGGCGCTGGTTTTCTAAATGAATTCCCGCAGTTTTAAGTGACTGTCCTTGCGCTTTATTAATTGTCATTGCGAAGCTAAGATTGATTGGAAACCGGCCGGAGCACTAAAGTGCATTTTGTTCCCGTTTTCTAAACCCCAAATTACTCAACTAGCTGCACCAGTAATTACATTTATAACTGAAGGTTGATATTTGGGGGGAGTAAAATAGATTTTCACCCCATTTAATCTAAAAATCGACGAATTTTGGTTTTAAATTTACGCAGACGGGTTTCAGATACATCATTTTAAAGCTCAATTATTATGAAACAACCCTAAATACTCAGGGTTGACCAATGGGGTGAAATTTACAAGAACCTCTTGTCTAATGAAAACTCAGAAAACCATTTGCGTACCACCTGAAATGCTACCAAAAATTTACTAACAAAGACAAAATTCAACGAGCCCAAAAAAGATTCGAGACTGCTTTGGTCGAAGGGGATATTTCGACCGCCATGTCTAGACCATTAGGTAAGTTACAAGCTTAGATTAAGAATAAAATTTACGCATCGGATGGTTGTCTTGATAACGCTTGTTTATTTCTATGATCGTCTTGACGCGTGTTTTTAAAACCAAAAACACGTGCCATCTGCACAAGCGACATGGGGTTTTCGTTTTAAAAACGTGAGTCTTCAAGACAACCAAGAACCAAATTATGCGTTGTCAAGACTACCGAGGAGTCGCGAGGAATATAGTGTATACGTGCCGGATCGCTGACCCAGTCATGCGACTCGCCACGTAAAAATTAGTGGTTTTCTCTCCCCCATCAATATATAAATCTTTTTCGCAGTTGTAGTGTATTCTTTTTTGTTATATAAGTCTTAATTGTAGTGAAGTTAATTGTAGCACTTTTAATTGTAGTTTTGGTTTAAGAATAGTGTATTATTGTGTTTTCATATTATTTCCCTCACCTTAACAAGCCGATGGCTACCGCCCGAGAAATGGGGACTGATCCCATAAACGATTGTAAGTAATCGAAATTTAATGTTAAAATTGTGGTCAGAGAATTTGAATGTCCCGCGCTAATGACAGGAAATCGGAATCCGGTTTCCTTTTCCCTTTCGTTTATTATTTTGTTTTCCGTAAAGTGTATAATCTTAACCCACGCCCTAATTTATTGTGGCTACGTTCAGCGGGACTCAGCGGACTCAGCGCTGACCTCAGCGCTGACCTCAGCGTTGAGCTTACTGTACGCTTTTTTTAACTTCCGGTTTCTACGTCATGTTGCTCAACGAAGTCAGCGGTCGGAGGAGCAGGTTTTTCCGTTGCTCATCGGTGTCGTGACGTCATTCGACAAAGTTAAAGGAGGGGTAGCAGACGATATTTGGTTCGTTAAGTCAGCGAGCTATAAATCGTACAACAACTTTTAGATTTTTGTGACGTAGCGTTGATTAAAAGAAGTCAACGATAACTCAGCGGTTTTTCTCCGTTGATAGTTGTTGAACGCAGCCTGTATTGTATTTTAATTCCCGCGCTATAATATCCTTACCGTCTGATATTTATTCATTGTATGTATAGATATTTTAGTACGTAAATAAAGATTTTTGGAATTTAATCGCAGGCAAAGTGTTACCAGACTGAAATCCGAATCTCCCCTTTTTTCCCCTCCCCTTATTTTATAATCTGCAAAACCAAAACGAGAAGAAGAGGTTATAAACTTCAGCTTCAATTAGAAATGTGAAAATGGCAAGAATCTGTTCAGCTCATTTCACAGCTGATGAATACGAAAATAATCTAAATCCGAACTACTCAACACAAAAACCCCGCAATTATTTGAAAAAAAAACATCAGTTCCTATTCTGAATCTGTTCGGTTGTGAAACGTTATTAGAAAATAATTCAGACAACAGGCTGTCACGAGGGAAATTTAAAACAATAACGGATTATCTTCAAAATACAAACAGTGCCACGAAACTAAGAAATCTTCAATCAAATCCTATCAGATTTTTGGGAATTTTAAATTCTAGTTATATTACTGTAACTTAAGACCAAAAATAAATAGACATATCTATTTATTTTTGTTAAGACGTACCTGATATTGTGAATCTTATCAAAGTTCCTAGATTACTGAAACCAACAATGTTACGTATGAAGTTCCCAGTATCACTGAAACATGCAAAGTTTCTAAAGTTAAATCGTAAGACTTCTGCCGCTAGTTTTTCTTCCAATTTAAACAATTCAATTATTGACTAGTTTTTCATACAATCAAAATAACTCGTCTAGCTTTTATCCAACCTGAGTGTTTCAACTATTGAATTTTATTTTTCACTCAACCTTATTAATTCCACGGGTGATGGAGATAGTGAAAGATGGAAAAAAATTTAATGTTTTTACAAAAGCATATCTGTAAAAACAAAGTTCGGCCGAAAATTGGGGTCCCGTAAATTACCCTGAAAACTATACTTGGATTTAATATTTACTGATATAACCGAAGTTGTTGGTCCGCTGAGTCCTAACCTATCCAAAAATATATTTTTTAACGTTATCGGACTTAATTTTAATGAAAAATCAACCACACAAAGCCAAACTACCGGAAGCGGTAAATTGGGCAAATGCCCAACTTCTTGGGCTTCGATTTCAAAAATGTATGAAAGGCTATCAATGGCGATGCATGTACACTCGAACGAGATATCATTTACTCTAGGAGGATTCAAGTGTACCTGGAGAAGAATTCGGGGGGCCACGGGACAGGCGGCTCAAAGCCTCAAACCCTTGGACATAAAACTACAACGGAGCCATCTAGTGGGGAAAATGTGAACTATGACCACGTGGTTGGTTTAGGAACTGGATAAAAAATTATATTTTTATGGCACCTAGAATCGCTACGACAGTTGTCAAAGCAACAATATTTCCCCATAATTAAATTTAAAACTTAACATCAGGGCCATTTTTACGCACAGGCTATCTAGGCTGCAGCCTAGGGGCCCGCACCACAAAATGAAAATGTTAAAAATTTCATATCAGGTTCTTAGTCATAAATTTTTTTTTTAAATACGATTTCAGGATTCCCCCAGAAAGGCCTGCACCACAGGTCAGCCTAGGGGTCTACAGATCCTAGATTCGGCCCTGCTTAACATTCATTGCAACTTTCTTTGAAATTATATAGTTTTCGGGCAAATTTCTTCGACGTGGCCTAAGCTAAAAACCGTTAAAGTTCGAAATACTGTCTAGCAGGCGAATGTTTTGGTAACTCCTAGGTTACTTTGAAGCTTTGTAGGTGGCGCTAAAAACGTTATGTATAAGTATTTGACACACCAGGGCTACGTTCAGTGAAGCTTAACGGTCTTATACCGTTTTACGTTTGCGTTGATTCCGTTGATACTTTTTATCCTGGCCTGTTGAACGCTTTTTTACGATTGTTGTAATTTTTATAAAATATCGTCTGTTGTGTCGTCCGCAGCTAGCCTTCCCGCGTGCTGTGACGTCACGATTCCGTTTAACAACGAAGAAACCGACTGGAAGAGCAGGTTCAAATGTTTCAGCAACGCTACGTCACACCGGAAATGGAAAAAAGCGTACAGTAGAAAACCGGTTCCGAAATACTGCAACGTTTAATTTGTTGCAAGCTACTGAACGTGGCCAGGCGACAGCTGTAGCCGAGCCGCGAGGGAATACAAATTTCTTCTCCAGGTACACTTGAATCCTCCTAGATTTACTCTTCTGGCCCTAACCAAGGATCCTATGCCCTAACCGTTGAAGATATATGCGCGACACGGCGCCATCGGCGGCATCGGCTACACTGTACGTGAAACTAATACACACAAATCCTTAGGATTGTGTGTAAAAAGGGCCAAGTCTAGATTCACACCCCGTGAACGTAACCAACTTTCTGCATCCACACCCCGTGGATCTAGCTCGTATGCTATGTTCACAGTCCCAACCACGTGGCCTTGCATTGACCAATGAAATATCTTCCTTCAATTCTAATTGTTTGGCAGTTTCTTTAAAAATATTTTTCCACGTTTCTGCCTTCTCTTGTCAGACTTTGGGTAAGTAACACCAAAAGTGACATAATTACCAATTGTGTTGCAAATCTTTATACTTTCGTATGCTAAAGGTTTAATGAATGCTCGACTCAAGATCGACCACATAAAAGACTATTTTATTTATTGTCGCCTTTCTGGATCTTTTTTTAGTCTATGGTATTATATCGTAGGTAGATGGCGATAGCATTTCCACAGAACGACGAATAATCAAAAAATACGCTAACTTTGACCAGTGCTACTTAGTTCCTCCGTTCCTCACTACGAGGCGTTATTGGTTGGTTTTAACTTCCTTCCCACCCCAAGGCATACTTTCCCTTCTCCCCTCCCAACTTGTATTTCGCTCGTAACATTCATTAAGAAATAGGTCCGATTGACACACTTTTGGTAATTATGTCACTTTTGGTAACACATATTTTTTAATCCTCTCTAACATAGGTTATTTTAACCAGAGAGTGTAAAGTCGCTTCGCTACAGAGAGGCGCCTCTCATTAAAAAATCCGTGGTACGATTTTATTCGCCGAGAATGTCCACAATTCCCGGGCGTTTGATGGCGCTAGTAGTATCTCCGGCGCGCGCTAGATTAGAGTTTGAGAAGACGCAAAAAAGGAAGTGTTTTAGGTATGTTTGCAAGTTTAATTTATTTTGAAATGTCTTGTTCGGCTAAAAATTGTAAATCGAATAAAAAGGTAACCACGCGTCTGTCTTTTTTATTTTTCAAGTTTCCAAGGGATAAAGACCGGTGAATACGCGTTTTAATTTAATAAGCATTAACATTTCTTAAAACTTAATAGTTCTGCAGTGGCTGCAAAATGTAAACAGTGAAAAGCTCCAAAATAAAACTACAAATTACTTGCACTTTAACCACGTATTTTGCGGTCTTCATTTCACTGACGATTGTTTTATGAATATCAAAACCAAAAACCGGCTTACACCATTAGCTACACCTACTATTTTTTTTGGAAAATTCCAATGAAACCACGGTTTTCCCTAGGTAAACTGAAGGCAAAAACATATCCCGCCATGGTCTCTTACTGCCTTATGTTCATTTATAATTAATTCAAATAGTAGCAAATATAAATGCACCTGAAGATCATATTACAACTACAATCTTGTGTAAGGTAAACGCAGCACTACAAATGCCAAATTATGCCCTCCAAAATCAATTCAACGAAGAAAATGATAATTTATATAAAATATTCACAATGATGAACACTAGCTTTAAATGAATTTTTTTTTACTGGATGAAGTCAATTCCTATGAATTTAAACCCAGAACTATATATTGAATTCTATTCCATTTAAATATATTTGTACTTAACATAATTATAGCCATTCAACTAAACATTTTGACAATAATGAAAACGATAACATTGAAGGTTTCGTCGAGGGGGTAGGCACTTGGAAAAAAATTGTACACCAGATTTCCAAATATTTCCAATATTTCTTGTGGATTTCTAGGAATGTTTATTTTTATTTCTCGCTATTTGTACACCATATTTCTTAAGTGGCTACCCCCTCGGGTTTCGTAGACTTCGGTCCATATGGAAGGTCAAAATAGTACGCAAATCAGGCCCTAGTGTTCATGGTGAATGACATAAAACTGAAATTCAAACCACCAATTGGTTACTTCCTCACAAAAGATGCTTGTCACGAACAGACTTTGAAGATATTGCTTCATGATTGCGTAACTCACCTAAAACGTATTGGCCTTATTGTCAAAGCTGTAGTCTGTGACCAAGGAACAGGCAATCAAAATTTGTTCAAAAGTATGGGGATATCAGTGGAAAAGCCATTCATTGAAATTGATCCTCCACATCTCTTGAAAAGTGTGAGGAACAATTTCAAACGGTATCCCATAATAGTGGAAGGCAATCTAGTTTCTTGGGCAGTCCTAGAACATTTTTTCAAAATAGACCAAGAAATTGGTAAGTTTCAAAGCACACATATGCTGAAACGTAAACATATCAAGTTACCAGCATTTTCTAACATGAAAGTCAGTTTAGCTGCCCAAATTTGCAGTCAAAGTGTTTCTAATTCAAATGGCCTGTTCAATGGGATTAGGAGAGTTTTAACAATTGAAAGCACATACACAGCAGAGTTCCTCTTACACATAAACGGCCTTTTTGATTGCTGCAATAGCAGGACATTAAACAATGAAACACACTGTAAGAGAGCAATGACTGATCAATCCATCCACATACCAATGCTGAAAGAAAAATTGGAAAGGTTTAATACATGGTAGCTTCAGAACTGTAGGTATAAAACCTTACCTTGTATTGAAGGGTGGAAACTATCAATTCAGTCTTTGCTACTCCTATGGAATGATATAATGGATAATTTTGGTTTTAAGTTCTTAGTAACTGGAAGAATTAGTCAAGATTTTTAGAAAACTACTTTGGTTCCATTTTCCAATAAGGAGACAATTGAGATCTTCCAAATCCTCAACAATACCAGGCAGCGTACAGAGCTGCATCAGTCAATAGCCTCTTAAAACCATCAGATTCATATTGAATTGACAATTTGGATGACTTTATTTTAAACAGACTCGTTTAAAGTACCAGCTCCTGTACCATGATGAAAAATTGTCCAAATATGATAACCATTGGGTTTTGCAAGGTAAAGGACAATTCACTGACAAAGATTATATTTAATTAAGATTTGGACAGCCCATAAAATATTCCACTTTAGATTCCACGAATTTCTTTTGATATATTAAAAAAGTACAGTTGATAATAATGAAATGAAATAGGGAGGGATTTTTCTTGTACTTACTTTTATATTTCTTACGAAATCAACTGTTTTACTTAAATAGTTAAAATAATTCAACATCACAGCTGACTGAGCTGAATTCAACTTTAACCTACTGAGAGCAAATTTTATTTTTCTTTGATAAGCAATTTTACAGTGCCATCGTGTGTCCGGGAATTGCAAACACCGTCGTCTGCTTCTTCAACGCTCTCATGGGGAAAAAACGTACCACGAAATTTTAACATTACGGGGATAGGAAGAGGCGCCTCTCTGTAGCGAAGCGACTTTACACTCTCTGTTTTAACTATGTATATTTTAATACCATTCCGTTTTAAATTTTTATAAGTACTTTAAAATAGCCTGTAAGCTTAGGTTGTATAATTTAGATATTATTTTAACTCACAAGGAGTTTAAAATTAAGAAATCCAAACGGTTAATTTCTACGGAACCCCACGCCACGTGTATTCGAATTAAACAAAGGACGTTTAATTCTAATTTAATAATTTCATCCTTTATTATGCCTATGCCCTTTTACATCCTTAATTATTTATATTTAAAACTCCTTGTAAATATAATTTCGATAGAGATTTTGGTCCGCGAGAGAGGGCGCCACGCTATAAATTTTTACCAAGGATGCCTTTTTTTTATTCCCCCCTTCTCTCCCACTAGTGGGTGTGAGGTATTTCTCCATGATTGAATGCACCCCCCTTGCCCGGAAGGTGATGCTTTTGGAAGCATTTCATTTTTACTCTTTTTGATAGAGCCGCCACTTGCTTTAAATTTTTGATGAAAGGTCAGATTGAAACCCAGGAACTTCTTGTTGAAACATGGACCACGGCCATATGATTTTCAGCATATCCTCGATCGAAAATACCCTCTTTCGGCGGCTGTCGAAAATTTCGAACTGCTCGTTGTTTATTGCTGATGGAATGAGAAAGCACTGACTTCACAGCGCCATCTAGATGTTGATAGTTGATGACGTAAAAAATGCGTAATATGTTTTCTAATATGGTGTAACATAATATTGGTGCCACATTTATAAATACAATATTTAATGAAATTTAAACTCAATGAGGATAAAAAAAAGACAATTTTTACTCCTAGATGGCGGCTGCAGTCCACCCAAAAAACCAGTTTTATCTATTTTCATTGGCTCATTCAAATTCCAAGAAAGCGTCTGCCTCATCCATCGCATCACTGATTTTCGGAGACGCATAAAATTGCAGCCTCATTAGTTTTGTTTTAAACTATTTTTTACCTTTTATTATGTATTTAAGTTGTACTTTTAATGTTCCCACGAGTATATTTTAGATACTTTTCGCACGGTAAGATATAAAACAATCCACTATATCTTTGAAAAGTTATAATGTAAGTCGTTAACACGTTATGTATGCAGTCTATTTGCAGTAGGCCTATGCCTTGGCTACTTCTAACTTTCTGTACCTTGTTTGATTCGAACAAAAATTGGCTTTAATACTGATCGCATTTTTAATTTACAGAATTTGTTTGTTTTTCGCCTGAGCTGATGAATGAAGATGAGGGCATGCAATTATGTTATGGAAATTTCATTTTGCTTTGAAATGAATATATAATGCCAACGTTTATAATTTGCATGAGAACCCGCTCAAAACCTAATCACATTGCTATTTATTTACGAACTTACATTGGAAATCCAAAATTTATTTCTTGAAGTACTATGTCTGGCTACAATGACATAATATTTATTAATAGTTTAAAGAAAGATCTGGAATGTAGAAATACAGAGGTAACGTACTAACAATATTTTAGTTACACAAATATTTTGGTAATAACTAAATTAAATTTGTATACAGGATTTGCAAGTTATATACTCATATTTGCATGGCTTGGAAGCCCTATCTTCCTTAAGAGAAGCATCTCTAAGAACCCTTTGCAAGAGTGTGCGGTACGAGTTCCATGAAGCCAATGAAATTTTATATTGGTAAATGTTTTGCTATAATTAAGAAAAATAAGTGAGGGACAGATCATTTCTTTAATTGTTGATTGGTAATTTTGAATCCTGATTCAAATTTCAAAATATGAGTCTGATTTGAAGAGTTGAATGTTAATTTCAAATATTTGGAGCATAAATTGGCTCCATTTTTTAATATAACCAGTTTCTGTGAATCTTAGAATAACATTCTAGATTTTTACCAATTTTTACCTCTAATATCAAAATTTTCAATATTATTTTCTGAAATATAAAGAATGACTGACCTTCTCATGATTTTTGTGTAAATTCTTTGAAGATATACTTTTTATTTGTTTATTGTAGTCGTGGACAACTAAGTACTTGTTGGTATATATTGCTGTCAGGTTCCGTTTTTATTGATGGCTCTATGTTTTTACCACGAACTAGGTATGTCCCAAACTGCACGTTTTGCTTATCTCTACCTTTTACATTGTGGTGGGTGTTTCATAAGGATTGGAACGATTTAATCCAGCAACGAAACAATCACACCAATTTATTAAGTGTTTTTATCATTTTTGCTTCATTTATTTCTGCTTTTAATTAATTGTAAAAAATAGATAAGGGAATGAGCTTATCTAATTAAGAATGTTATTGTTTTAATGGTTTTTTTATTGGTTGCTCTTACTAGGAACTATGTATTTCCTGAAAAAACGCCTGTTTATTTCTGTTTTTAAATCTGTTGGTACATAGACCATCTACCCCAAAAGGGACATATATCGCTGGTAGTAATTTAGATTTTATTATTTCTGGAAAGTGATGCGGCTTGTTTAAGAGCGCGACATCTCACGGCAAGTAGAGGCAGTTTTGAATGTCCAAAGACGAGCACGCTCGACAATAATAAAAAAATTATTGTAGAAACTGGCTCACGCACGACTTTTTTATTTTAATTTCCTTAAAAAAAAGAATTTTCTCGAGCTATTTTCTGTTTGCTGTATAAAAAGCCGCATCACTTTTGATACACCTTTTTTCGAGGTTGATGCGAGTCCTTCTTGGGGCAGGTGGTCTGTGGCTGGTAGATGGCGACACATTGCGAAAAATGAGGTATCGATTAATAAAGAAATAGATAGATGGCGGTAGCTGTTCCTATTTTTAACCGTAATATTTTAAAACGCCGCGTAACCTGTTATCGGAATTACCTATTGTATTTTTTTGTACTATGAAGCCTTCTTATTCGTAATTATTCTACGAATAATATGAAAAGTTACGAAGTGCTTTTCCAATAAGCTAGGCTTAAATTTGTTTTTACCTTTAATTTTTTCAATTTGTAAATAATTCCTAATGCGAGCTCATTATATTTCTTAGGAAATAATGATTTTTAACTACATCATTTTGACCAAAATATTAGTACTCCAAAAAGTAGCTGAACCAGTTAAAATCAAGGTTAAATGAAAATCCGGTATTTTAATATTTTTCGTATCAGTACACAGATTTGTAGATTGAATTCTTTCATGGGGAAACAATTTTTTTTAGAGCAGACTGTTGGAGAACCGAAAATTGATCCTTCACCACCCTTGTGTCTCTTTAGGGAGGTTTTTCGCGCGTTCTAATTCAGAGCCACCCCCTTCTTCAACATATTTCTTTGATATTTTGTTTTCATCTGTATTGGCCCTGGGCCAACTGTACCTTTTCTGCCTATAAACAGTTGCCTCTTCATGTATGACCTTGTTATGTAACTAATATTTCAACCCTGCTAGGACGAAGCTGTTATACTCTTTTCCCAAAATCCCAGTTTTGTGTTTCCCTTAATTCAAACGTATTGGCTAGTTAATTGACTTCCAAAGTATTACCAGAAGTATATAACAAATCTCATAGGAAAAAGTGTGCATCATCCTATGTTATTCGCCGGAGATATCTAGCTGAGCTGGCTTTCTTTTATTTTTCTAAATATTATTCTGATGAAAAAATGGTGCCGGTGTAAATACAGTATATTGTGGTTAAAGGGGTTTTACCTCGAGTTCTTTGGTTTCCTCTTCCATAAAAGCTTCTTGAGGTTAGCGGTAATACTACTTTCCATAAATTCTTCATCGACTGTCTTGTCCCCTTGCTGAACGTTACTGCCAGAACTTTGACAATAGCTTTGGCAGTACAATGATGAAATGGTTTTCAGTCCAGTCGCGGTACCACAAACTCTATATTTGACTTTGTTGGTGAGTTTATGGAAACATCTATTGTAATTGTAGGGAACTGTTGGCTCGCGTGGCATGCAGGGCTTGCCACCATCCTCCAACACATTGTAACCCTTCTGAATCAAAGGCATTGAAAGTCGCTAGATGACTTGGGCCTAATGTGGTGCATAGGGTATTAGCCTAGCTGATTATTGGGAAAATATTTCTACGAATTTTAATTTCTTTGTTTTAAGAATTTTAATTTTTTTATTTCTACGAATTTTAATTTCTTTGATTTAAACTTTTTAATTTTTTAATTATACGAATTTTAATTTCTTTATTTTACGAATTTTAATTTCTTTATTTTACAAATTTTAATTTCATTATTTTACTTATTTTAATTTCATTATTTTACGAATTTTAATTTGTTTATTTTTCAAATTTTAATTTGTTTATTTTTCAAATGTTAATTTTTTTATTTTACAAATTTTTATTTCTTTTTTTTACATTTTAAATGTAGTTTGCACTAAAAATTAACCCACTAAAAAGAATATACACCCCTGGACGTAGGCAATCCTCGTTACATCGGTGCTTAGGTGTAACTGAACAAGACAACACATCAGGGGTGTATTTATAACAACAAGGACGGTTATAACAATGCTTATAAATAACCCCTAATCCTATTGTTTCCGTGGGGAACTTTTTGTTTCGCTCGATGCCTTCGCAATGGGGAGGGGGGAGTAACGAAACCCCCTGTCTTTCTGAGGTAACATTTCTCCCGAAACCCCCCTCCCAAGTCTCTCCTCCGTGCAGTTAGTGTCAGCGGGTAGACTGACTCGTGGTTAGTTACCTGTTTGACCAGACTGGTACCGCGTTTTTACGCGAAGCTGCCCAAGGCGAGAGGAAAGTTTTCGTGTCTGCAGCGATTCCAGCGGAGTAATATTTCCCTCTGGTAGCGGGCGCCAGTTAGATTCGCGCGATTTCAGTCCGGGTCTGGAGAAATTTTATTTTGGAACATCTCTCCTCTTTAAAACGGCCAACCTTTTGCCAAAAAGTGAACTGTCGCTTTTTGGGCCCGAAACATCTAGATTTTTAGGATTAAATCGTGGAATCCGAATGGCTTCTCTGTCTCGGCATGGATAATTTCGGAGTTTCCGAAATGATTTTGCGGGCGTCCCGACTGTAGTCGCGTGTGGTGCTACAACGGACATTTTGCGCTTTTGGGTGATTTTAGTTTGAAGGTCGTTTCGAAGGTCCCTAATCTATTTTGCGCGCCAAAAACTCTCAGGACCCCCCGTCCGAAGGATATGATGTGCAGGTTCGTAGTTTTAATTTCACCGCAAATTAAGTCGGAATAAGTTCTTAAATTATTCAAATTCAAATATTTTTTATTATTTGATTTATTGCTTTTGTAAACGGGCAATTTGGGTTCTGCCAAGTTAATTCTTTGACAGTTTTGTGGGGGGTGTAAATAGGCCTAATAGGTTTTAAAAGTGGACGAAAGTAGCGCTGGTCGAAGAAAATGGACGGTTACGATAAACCTCGTTACGTTTCGTAATAAATTTAGAAGTCTTTTAATGCCTGGTGGGTGTAACTTTATTTAGTGTTACACTCGGATGCACTGCAAACGGCTCTACGCATGACCACTTAAATTTAGGAAATTCCAACGGTTTTACTATACAATAGTAATATTTGTTATACTATTGGAATTTAAACTAGTAGACTAAACTGTTTTTATAGATTTAAATCCTTATCTGCATAAACGAAGGCAAGCTGGTAGCGAATACTATGACGTTATAATATTGAACTGCATTTGACTTCAGTAGCAGCTAGGGGGCCTTGACATCAGGCGTACGTTTGAAAATATTTTCCGAAAATTCAAACTTGTTTCAGCGAATTTTTAATGTTCCCAAATCCCGAATTTAGCCGCTACAAAAAACTCCACATAGAAAATATTATTTTTAACCCGCGGTATCTTGTACGTTAAAATTTTATTTCTCGAAATACTCCTTTGGGCAAATTCCTTTTATCAGCTGGCGCCACCTAGTTTTATTATGTAGTTTTCTTTTCCGACACTCGCTTATCTTGAATAATTAGTCCGGATAATTTAGCAGAAATTAACACGGAAATGTAACGTACTGAGAATGTTTAGAAACGATAAGCCGTAATTATGAATTAATTATAAATCTGGTTAAAGTTGTCTGCTTTCCACGAAATTGAAATTGTTATGATAATTTTATGGTTTCCTAAACACTGTATATTTTTTTAATATTTCGTAATTAAAACGAAGTGATACACCTTTTCTTGTCAGTTTTATTGGCGTTAACGATTCAATCAATTTTATTATTTCATAAATTATGATAGTTAAAATAAAAATAAAATTTCCTGACAATTTTAAATATATGCATATTGTGTCTATTTCGAAATATTTTTAATTTGCGTTAGTCTATTTGTGGATATTTTTATTAAAATGTTAATATTAAATAAATTTTAAATAATTTCTTAATATTTTAATTTAGAAGGTTAGTAGACTATTAAAGGTATACTATTTTTTAATATCTATTTCATTTATAGATCAAAAGTATTTTTCATTCCTTAACTTCAGTCATTCGTGTATAGATGGCGCTAGTAATCCATAAAGGGAATGGATTTTTTTTCTTCAATAAAAACAACCGAGACTTAACTCGTATAGATGTCGCCAGGTGTGACGTTGATATTTAATTATTTTGGTTGTCCTAGAAAGGGAGAGCAGCTAAATTTTGAAGTACTGGTTTCCGTCTTTTACTACGGAATGATATGTTAAGCCATTGAAATAAAACATGTAACTTCGCACGCTAGTGCCAGGTAACATTCTCCCGGTATTGCAAGTTATATTTTATATTGAATAGAATTTTATATTATATCGGGTATTTTATATTGAATTTAATTTTATATTATATCTGGTATTTTATATCGAATTTAATTTTATATTATATCTGGTATTTTATATTGAATTTAATTTTTTTATTATATCTGGTATTTTATATTGAATTTAATTTTATATTATATCTGGTATTTTATATCGAATTTAATTTTATAATATATACTTCCGGAATTTAATATTGAGTTGAATTTTATATTATATACTTCTGGAATTTAATATTGAGTTGAATTTTATGTTATATACTTCCTGAATTTAATATTGAGTTGAATTTTATATTATATACTTCTGGAATTGAATATTAATAAAGATGTGTAAGTTGAAGGCAAATTCTGGTTCGTAAGGAAACTGAATTTCGCGTACCCTCTTAACGAAGCCAGAAGGTAATATATCTTATAATAGATAATAGAATTGCCTATAATGGATCGGGAATGGGGGGCCATTGTTATCTGTAATAACACGCATTGAGTGGCTCCGAGTAAGACGGTAGAACACTCGAGAGATAAATAAAATGTTATTTCCGCACGGACGATCAAATGGCGAAAAATTCCCCCTCGACACTTTCATTCGTAATATTTATTATCTTATTTTGGAGCCTCTTTATAATTGCGCGAGGGGAACTTTCACAATGAGTTCTTTAAACTTTCACTCTCCGATTCCAAAAAGTCTCTCTTTTTAATATATTAGTCGTGAAACAATAGATTTGGATTCGTATAATACGGACGTGGACGTTTCCAAGCTTTGAACTCGCTTTCGGGGGTTCTTGACCTTTTTAGATCGTATCAGGTTCGTCGTTGTCCAGGTGTAAACAACAGCACCCACCCCCTCTCCTACCTCAGCCCCCACCCCCTCTCCTACCTCAGCCCCCACCCCTCTCCTACCTCAGCCCCCGAATTTATATAAAAATAAATAATTGCTGGACTAAAATGTATCTTATTTATGTTAAATATTAAAAAAAAATTAACGTGTATTTTTATTTTCAATTTTCCTATTGTGGTGTTTATTTTTGTAACGTTAACGGTAAATGCGTTGCATACTGTGGTAAAAAAACGGGTAACGATTTGATTTTATTCGAAACATTAACTTTCTTTCGTTTTTATTTCCTTGTAGAA
Organism: Leiobunum rupestre; assembly: GCF_980474605.1. NCBI lineage: Eukaryota > Metazoa > Arthropoda > Arachnida > Opiliones > Sclerosomatidae > Leiobunum > Leiobunum rupestre. Next base: position 32,134,494 of record NC_143392.1, read on the forward strand.
ACAGATAGTAATTTTCGTTGTCTACCCTTATAACTATTTTCTTTTTGGAACCACACTTCGGTTTAAGTATTATGTTATTTCATTCAGTTTTCGAAGAAATATTGGAATACTGCCAAATATAAACTTAATAATGCGAATGGCTAGTGCCAAGTCTGGAAATTATATGTTTTTTTAGCTTAAAGGCCGACTACATAAATCTTCGGTTTACTCTGTCTTTCACTGGAAGTAGGCTGCCTGCATGTCACACGTGTATTGCAGTAAGCCTACTTCCAGTGAAAGACAGTAAACCGAAGATTTATGTAGTCGGCCTTTAAGTTCGATTTTTGATAAATAAACTACCGTACGCGAATCTAGAGAACAAGCTTGGTTCTTTTGGGCAGCGCCACGGTGTCTGATTTTGGAAATATTTCTACTCAAATATAAAGAAATATGAACAAAAGGGTTGTTGATTTTTTGATTTAAAAAAATTATTTATTTGATTCAAATCGGATTTTTATTGATTTTAATTGATTTTTTATTTTATTGATTTATGACTGTTTTCTTGATAAATAATTTGAGTGCAGTAATAACGTAAACTATATTTTAAATTAATCTTTATTAAATTTAAGTATCAATTAATAATAAAATTGAATTGCATTTTCTCTGAATTGAAATTTCTAAAGAACCTACTTTCGTACGTTTTCATAAATACATTGATTTAAATCTGATTATTTTATTAAAAAAATCACTGATTTAAATCAATTTGATTTAAATCAGACCACCCTGTTCCTAATATTTTTAGCGATGGTTTTACGATTTGTATTTGGGTAGAAATGTTTCGCGATTCTCCCGCTAGGAGCGCTCGCGGGCGATGCAATTTCAAGATGGGAATCCAAATCAATTTTTTTATCAATTTTAATCATTTATATTACACATGGTAATCGGGCAAAGTCATCCGCGCAAGCCCGAAGTTAGTTAATTGTCCAAGGTCTGATTCTGGAATCTTTCTCCTTCAAAGTGACGTCATTTTCGTCGTGTGTTTTATGTGTCAATTAAGCTCGTGACATCCCTTTGTTATTGTTCTTATCAGTTGTAATCGTGTTTCAAGTAATGCCACGAATTTCTTGCTGTTTCTTCGTTATCATGCCATAATCTATCTTCAAAGGGGAAGTTTTGATAGAGATTACGACCGAATTTCCAAAGAGTTAATGTGGCAATGTTTTGGTTAGGAAGACCTTAATCTCCTAATCTACGCAATTTACACCTGCTGTTGGCTGTTTAGGTTCCGATAAGGCTATATAACTCCCTCGATAATCTCTCACGTGCCATCATAAAACAGTGTTTAATTTTATCAGTTTCACTTCACTTTTAATACGACGTAATTTATTATAGTACTAAACGCGAGATCTGTTAACACGGCATGTTGAATTTGAAATTTATCATTGTTTCCTATTAAAACCAACCGTCCATGTTTCCATGGTGAGTTTTCTACAATTTATCATAGATAATTTTGTATCATTTTTATTTAATTATATTTATATAATTTATAAAATGAAATGAAATGTTTTGTTTAAAGTGCACTATAACAGTACAAAAAATACCTACAAGTTAATACAGTGCAAAGAGGTTTTCAAACAATATTTTTCAGAGCAAAGTTATGTAAAGTAGAGATGTGATAATTTAATAAGGTACAATTTAAATAATGTAATGAATATAATATATAACATTTTTATAATATAATATAATATAATATAATATAATGTATAAAGTAATATAATATAATGTATAAAGTAATATAATATAATATAAGGTAATATAATATAGTGTATAAAGTAATATGATATAATATAATATATAATATATATCATGTAATATACTATATCATGTAATATATTATATCATGTAATATACTATATCATGTAATATACTATATCATGCAATTTAAATAATGTAATGTACTATATTATTATGTAATTTATATTATAGTAATATCAAAGATATTACAACCATTAATTTTCATAGAGGCCTCTGTGGAGCTCAATCTTAAGTTAAATTTAAAACGAAGTCGTCTTTTATTGAATAAAAAATGCTGGGAATATATTTAAAACAAATTCTAAAAAAATAACAATAGTTTGTACAGTTTTCCCATGTCTCTGTCTGTCTCGTGTTCTTTTTTCTGTTGCTTTAAATATTTTTTCTGTTTCGAACTAAAATAAGAAACGAGAGAACCGACCATGCAATGAATGGTAAATTGCGCGCGAGGAATTTGACCTCCAGATGCCTGTTCCGAAAACATTTGGGGGCAAATTTTGCTATGTCACGAGTTTAGTTCGCGCCTAGGAAATAATGTTTTGTAGGAATTGAGGACACCTTATTATAGGAAGGAAATATTGTTATATTTATATTAGTCATATCCCAATATCGAAACGCTTTCTACATAGTGGTGTAGCCGCATTAATGTATTCACATTGATGGGGAGGTGAATAACTTAAATCAAATCTAATCTTCAAATCAGCTACGATGAAATAGACAAAACTCCATTCATTACGATAAATTATAAGTTATAGGTTTATTCGTAAATTTAGTATCCAATATGTTGGGTTTGAAAATTGTGGTATGCTTTTTCACGCTGTTGAAATTTCGCCTTTATCACATTGTATCATCATTTTAGATTTGGAGATCCGATGGGGATTGAAGCGATATTACGAATTAGTTCATGGGAAAAATAGCTTTGATTTTTTAATTAGTTTCTGAATGAAATTTCGATATGCGAATAAAACCCTATGGGTTATTGAACAATATTTTTTTCGAGTACAAGCGGTAACATCGCTCCTATAACACATACCGGTTTAACCAGCTCGAGCATTTTTTCCAAAGGTATTTAAAAGTTCTATATTTTAACTCTGATTTTAAGGTATTAAGAATACCGCCCTGGTTTTGTGCTTACGCTTTTAAAATCCGTTTCTGTCTTGTAGATAATTTTGCAAACAGGGTAGATGTAGAATGAATTACGAAGCGTCTATTTTTCAGTGGTCTTTTTAAATAGAGTGGATTTTAATTTTATTTTTTTAATATACGGAAAACGCTAACTCTACTGAAATTTCTGCTCTACTAGAATTGGCAACAGGGTAGATGTAGAACGACTCGCGACGCGTTTGATTTATTTTTCAGTGATCGTTTTAAATAGTAGGCATTTTAATCAAAAGAAAATATATTGAATATACAGACCCTTATTTTTCAAAATGATAAATGTATTCATTCTACTGATATTTTATTTATTTTATTAGAATTTGGCAACAAGGTAAATGTAGATCAAATCGCGACTCAATTGATCTATATTTTCGATTGATCATTTTAAACAGTGGGTATTTTTGATCAGTAGAAAAATCTACGCAATTTACTGTTCGCAAACCGTACTTCTCAAAATTCCCGAAATTTTGATCGTATTGCTTACGAATTTGTAATATCTAGATGGCGCCACCTTCGATTAGATCTGACAAATCGTCCGTTTGTTTGTTCTCCGTTTAAAATGCCGAGAACACAACAATCGACCTTTAAAGGAGTGGAGTTCAAAGCGTTTATAATTGCGAACTGTCGGGCATTGTGTCCGCTATCCCGCTTAAAGGACAATTTTTTGCCGTCTTCCGGGAGAGCCCACCAACAAAGGTTTTAATAATCGATTCGCGTTCAATAAGTGGTCAGTCGCAGTTGACCAGTACTCCGAGAAGGGGATCGATAGTAACCAATCGTTAATGAGACTGCCAAGAAAGGATGTCGGCTAATGGAAAAGCGTTATAACGAGCCTTCCTTCCGCGACTGTCCGTCAAGCGTCTCAAAATCGAAACTGAAGCCTTTGTTGGGAGGAGGCTCGCAGCCCCTTTTATCTCGCGGGAATCGCGCTAGGTGGCGCTCGACGATAAAGAAAGGGGGTGGCCACGAATGGATGGCCTTTGAAAAGTGACTTTCTCTCAATGGCCGCTTGATGACGCTTTTTTCCTACCGCCGAGAGAGCGAAGGGAATAGCCAGAAATTACTTTAGAAAGACGTTTAGTTTCGAAGCGGTGGGCGGGGCCTTCTCACTCTCTCTCGGCTTCTCCATCGCGTGGTTGTCATGGAAACGACGAATTTACGTCTTACGCTTCAGACCCGGCCTCCCTTTCGAAACCGGTGCGATTGAAACCGTATAGTTTCTGCCTATTTTTAGGATTGTCGTGATTATAAATATAAATGACGATCCGCTTTTAGTTTGCCGAAAGTTCTGATAAATTTATTTTCTCATTAAGACGAAAATTTCATTAAAATTTATAATTTATTTGCCTTTTCATATTTGTTTTTAATTTTAATTCAACGCCAGAATTTTGGAAGGTTACGAAGAATTCAAGGTTGACTAATTAATTTAAATCGGGATTCGAATGTAAGGGGTCGGTACATTGGTTCGAATTTCAATCGTCCGAACGGTGAAACAAATGTTCGAATTTCATTCGTCCGAACCGCCGAAATAACAAATGTTTCAATTGTTCGAATTGGACAACTTGTTTGTTTCATTCGTCCGAATCGGTAGCATCACTTGTCCGAATTCTGTCGCTAAATTAGTATTTCTTATTGCTGTTTTTTTTTGTCCGGATTTTTATTATGTCTAATCATTTTATCCTATTATGTCAATTTTTCCTTTGTCCGATATAGTAAGTGGGAATTGCCTTGAATGTTGTGGATATTTTAGGTTAGGTTAGGTTAGGTTCACGTTAATGTTACTATTTTCTTATTTTAACAATATTTAAAAAAACAACCAATTCCTAATGTTCGAAAAAACGGACAAACGATTATTCGAACAAATGAAATTCGGCAGTAAAGTTAATTTAAATTGAACGACTAAATCACCAACAAAAGTTGTGATAAATTTTTCGGGCAAATGAAAAACGTTTTCGGACACACGATCCTGTTTTCCGGCATTCGGACAAATGTTCATTCGGACATTTGTACCACCGTTCGGACGAATTAAATTCGAACAAATGTACCCAAATCGAATGAAATATGTATTTTTAATAAATCAATGAAAACAGAACAGCTTGATAATTTCGATTAAAATCCTTATATAATGTACTTTAATAGATTATTTATGAAAAAGTCGAAAATAGATTCTGTAAAATTTCTATTCTAAATAAATCAAACAACTAATAGTTATTAAATTTATTTTATATTAAAAACCTGTGTAAGCAAATTAATAATTTTAACAGGATAAAGAATCGTATAAATGATTGAATAAAATGTTTAAAAATCCGTTAGCGTAGCCAGATATTCGATTAGAGTGAGGACTTTTTAAAAATACCGAGTGGTCGAAAAGGGTTGAAAATTTGGTTCAGTCAAAGCTACGAGGGTCAGGTCGAATGGAGGGGGGTGCACATTGAAGACGGTTTTAATCTACTCCACTGAAAATTCTTTAAAAGCAAGTGGCGCCTCCTGTCTAGTTGCACTCGCTCGCACTAGATGTCGTTAGCGTATAAATCAAAACAAGTTGAGTAAGCATAATAATCTAGCCTAAAAGATGTGGCAAACTGGGTCCTTCTCGCGTTGATTGGCTTTTCGGAATCACGTGATTATTAACTTATTAATCACGTGGTTTCGGGAAGCCAATAGATCGCGGACAACTCGCATTTGCTTTAAATTCCTGGAAGGTGCTGCCACCTAGAAGCGCTTTTAGAATCATTTCTGTAAACCTTTTTGCACTTTTTTTTTTATAGAGCCGCCACTTGCTTTATGTAATGAAAACCAATAGCAACCAAATATTGCCAATCAGGTTAGTGTAGTGCGCGTGAAATACTTTTAAGGGTGTTCGCAGTAGAGTTAAATTTTTCCTGTTATAGCAAGTCGCGGCTCTATCAAAAAAATGTAAAAAAGTGTTTACAGAAATGCTTCTAAAAGCGCTTCTAGGTGGCAGCACCTTCCAGGGACTTAAAGCAAAGGCGAGCTGTCTGTAATCTATTGGCTTCCCGAAACCACGTGTTTAACAAGTTAACAATCACGTGATTCCGCAAAGCCAATCAACGCGAGAAGTTCCCAATTTTCCACACCTTTTAGGCTAGATTATTATGCTTACTCAACTTGTTTTGATTTATACGCTAACGACATCTAGTGCGAGCGAGTGCAAGTCGCCGCTAGCTTTAACGGTAATGTTTATTTTGAAGCACGTCAAAACTCCCCCCTTTTTATGACGTCTCGTGATTGAACTGTGTCCGGTAATGTGCTTCAGTGTGTATAATTAACACATAATAATTCAGGCTCATAAATCCTCTAATACATTGACGCTGTAAAACATTAGAGCTCATTTTGCACGCGTGAGGGAGCTCACTTCGTTGGCTTTCGCAGTATACTCTGCCGCCATTTTGTTCCTCCATTACGGAGATGTCTTCGCGCGCGAGATACACGCCGGCGGAAGCGGGACCCTCTTTATCACTCACGCTTCCGTGGCTCCCTCTCTCCGTGAAAATATCGTCCCCTCTCTTCCGCGACTAAGCCTATTTTTAAAGCTCGGGATATTATTAATGTCGCTATCTCCTGCCTTTTTCGCTACAGTTATTTCTCTCCGCGTTTTGACATCAACTGTATTTCCGATTATACCATCATCTCAAGTTTTATAGATTTCGGGCCCATTTTTCGCCGCTCTCTGTCTCGCCTACGTGCGCGGTTTTCCCGTCGTACATACGCGCTACGCGGGGAAGTGGTTTTCCGCGCGAAGGGTGGATTTTAAAAATAGGATATCATGTTTTATAGAGAGGTCAGTCTGCGCTATGTGATTGGATTTAGGGTGGCTCGGATACCTCTTATTTGGTTTTGATCCCCTCCCCACCATTGCCAGTAGTTCCCCTATATTTTTTATATCAGAGCCATCTTCCGGGAAAAATCGTAAGCTCTAGTCGACGAAAATTCACCCGGTAAAAAGCTTGGAACTTAGGCCGGGAGATTTCTGAAGCGCGTTTTACGTAAAAGCCATCTCACGGCAAAAATCGTAAGCTCTAGCCGACGAAAATTCAAACGGAAAATTAGCATGGAATTTTGTCCTGGAATTATCTTACACACTTTTTATATCAGAGCCATCTTCCGGCAAAAATCGTAAGCTCTATCCGTTAAAAATTCAAACGGAAAATTAGCATGGAATTTTGTCCTGGAATTATCTTAACACACTTTTTATATCAGAGCCATCTTCCGGCAAAAATCGTAAGCTCTAGCCGACGAAAATTCAAACGGAAAATTAGCATGGAATTTTGTCCTGGAATTATCTTAACACACTTTTTATATCAGAGCCATCTTCCGGCAAAAATCGTAAGCTCTAGCCGACGAAAATTCAAACGGAAAATTAGCATGGAATTTTGTCCTGGAATTATCTTAACACACTTTTTATATCAGAGCCATCTTCCGGCATAAATCGTAAGCTCTATCCGTTAAAAATTCACCTAGAAAAGAGCTTAGTATTTGGACCGTGAGATGTCTCTACCGTACATACAGAAAATTATTTACGGTTCCACAGTTTTTGTATTTACAATGTTAGGGGGGTTACCATGTTCCCACCCCTTTTACGGAATTTCGAGTTCACGCTTTTGGGAGCGAATACATAATAATAATAATAATGCTCTTTCTAAAAACTGGTTTTACTAGTTAAACATTCTGAAATAATTTTCCAGCTTCTCCACAGCGGTTTCTCGCGGCGCAACCACCATTTGCCAAAATGTAAAATATAGGACTGGACTCGCTTAACGTTCGATTTTCCCTTCGCCCCCCTCTTTCACCCCCCTTTTTTTCCTAATTATTAGTCAATTTTTTTTACTTGGTGGTTTTGAGTGATACGCGCTAGGAATTAAGTTTGAGTAGCACCCCCGTCTCGACCTCTTTTCCCAACTTGAAAAAATGATATCGTACCTGTCTAAGAGGTCCTGCACATTTTCGTTTTGAAATTTACTGTGTCAAGGGCCCTTGGTGTTATATATATATATATATACTTCATTTTGCTTTGTTTTCCGTCTATTATAACGTTTCGGCGTTTTAAACTTTATATAAATATTCATAGAAGATAATAATTTATTTTTAAAACGTGCAGGTTCTAAGTCGAGTTTTCCCTCCGTTTTTGACGGCTGTTAAACTCGGTGGTAATTAAAGATGTTTAAACGATTTCACCTTCGAACGTCGGAGATATAATTCATTATGCAATCATTTAAGGTCTCTATCTTTAAACATTTAAGCTATATTTACGGTCAGTGGCGGATTTACTAATAGGCTTAGTAGGATTAAGCTTAAGGGCCCGCGGATATTGGTAAAAGGTAGGGGCCCCGAGACGAGGGTATAGAGGTAGCAAGGCCAGTACAAGGGGGCCAGTGTTCCTAAAATGGCACCTATTTTGGAATAAAGGTCGGCTAATTTGACGTATAATGGCAAATAGGAAAAATATTTTATTTTAGAATGGAATATACAGGGCTCCCACCAGGTCCCTAAAATGCCTAAAAGCCCCTACTTTTTTTCGAGGTCCCTAAACCACCATTAAATCGGGATTTGGTCACTAAATGACCCTATTTCTAATACATTCGGTGAAAAGTACCATCGGCCTAAAATATTTCGTAGAAAAGCTAAAAAAAAACCCGATTTAATGTGATAGAATTATTACAAAAAATTTATAGTCATTTTTGGGATTGATAAAAGTTTTTTTAGAAATTAAAACTAAGTACTTAGTAATTATAATTATTATAAGTACTTAATTTTTGTGATAAAACATTTTTTAAATTAAAACTAAGTCAGTTTTAAAAATTTGCTGCTTTTAAAAATTTAAATAAAGATCTTATTTTTGTTTATTAAATTGGTCCCTATTTGGTTCCTATTTCACCCTATTTCTAGCCAGAAAAATCCCCTATTTCCCTATTTTTTTTTTTTTGAGATTTTGGTGGGAGCCCTGAATATAACACAAAAATATTTTATTGTTTTACAATTTTTTTCCAAATTTCAATCATCTATCTTCACTTTCATAGCGATTGTCATTACTAAAAATGTTTAGAAATTCACTGAAACGCAGTGCATGTTCACTTAAAACGAAAATAATCATTGCTGAAAATAAATAAAAATATAAGAGAAACAAAATAGCCAAATATGTCATATATTTACGGAAAAAATATAATTATTGGCAACCCTGCTTTGGATAATTACAGAAATAGCCAAAAATTTGTTTATACCGTATTTATTTTGAGAAATTTATTATATTTTAACATTATCTAATATTTGCCACAAAAATCATTATTTTCCATGACACTTTTTGCCATTATTTACCACAATAAATATCAGGTGGTATTTCCCACTCCGGAACACCTATAGGGCCGTAAGAAAACCCAAGCCTAGGGGCCCCTGGAAGAAGTTCATCCGCCACTGATTACACTTATTTATTTTCAAAGTTGTTCCAGGTAGCACCGCGATCGTATAATTCCTATAAAATACTATATTTTGAACCATATTTCAAGAAATTACAATAGGATATAAGATGTTTTATAATGTCCTGTAAGTTTGAGTTAGTCTATGCTTCAGAATTACTTTTATCTAGTTATGGTTGAATTTCCCCCGAGCACGAGAGGGGGTAGGAAAAACGTCGCAGGGGTCAGTTTTAGGGAACCAATGGGAAGAGTTTACTTACAATGCTAATAATCGTCTCAAGGTAGTCATTGTCCATAAATAATAATAATAATCAGCTAAGCTAATACCGAGCTAACACCCAAGGAATTACACAAGTCTAAGTCGACCAGGAGCTTCGACTGAATTAATATATTTTAACAGGGTTCGTACACGACCTGGAAAAGTCAGGGAATTTTAAAATGTTTCCAAAAGGTCAAAGAAAAGTCAGGGAATTTGGAAATGATTCCAAAATGTCAGGGGAAAAGTCAAGGAATTTGAAAATGGTCCCCAAAAAGTAAGGGAATTTTAAAACGACCCCAAAAAAATCAGGCAAATAAATTTTTGAAATAAAATATTTTTCAAGATTTTTACCTCAAACTTTTCATTTATTCTACAAAAATGGTCAGGGAAAACCTGGAAATGTCAGGGAATTTAATTCCGGAAAGATTGTACGAACCCTATTTAATTTAAAATGTTTTATTTATTAATATCGAGGCGAAGTTTGCAATATATAAGTAAATAAATATTTCTTATCAATAGCTATAAACGTAAATTCTGGCATATTTGATTTGGGCAACGGAACTCTACGAATAATAATTCAATTAAACGTCGCTAGAGCCTCGTATAGACGCGGTGGGTACAAAATAAGCCAATTAATCAAAGCATACAGGGTCCAAAATTAATCTCCCTTAATTCCTGACTTCATAATCATCGTGGTTCATTTAGCAAACTTTCGCAATTGGCGATTGGAGTCACCCCCTCATCTGACAGTTCCATTCAAGTCCTAGCTGTAGGGTAAAGTCTGCGCGTTCGGGAGCGACGTCAATTTCGAGTACCTTCCGAGTGTGTTTGCTCGGTGAAAAACCCCCTACAGACTGGCTTTACCTTCTGGCTGGAAAAATATTGGCTTAAAAAGCGGCAGTGGCGATCAATTTGAACGACACGCGCGCCATCTATTTGTTGGGACGCGAGGCAATATTGGGGGGGGGGGGGGTAGGAAGAGGGGACGTCCCTATTTTCTTAGCATCCTCTCTGGCGTTTTCCATCTCCTCTCTATTTCCCATACGGAGGAAGATGGGGAGGAAATGATGGGAAGGTTTTACGTATAAGGGGGGTCGCAGTCCGCTTGGGAAGAGGTGAAGCCCCTGCCATCTCCCTCCCCCGCGAAGACGGCCCTAGCATCCGTGATCAACCCCACGCAGCGGGCTTCAGGGGCCCCCGATAAAGGACCAGAAACGTTTGTCTCTTCCTCTACACACGCGGTTATTTATTGACTACGTGGCTTCTCTTATTTAACGGCTGAATTTGCGCTAAAACTACGTGTACACATTTAGAAAGTCTACTTTTTCAAAGAACCCGGAAAGTTTTTTTTATTCGTTTTATTGAGAACCATTTCTATTCCAGTAGCGCCTGTAGAAGTGTTACCGCCGCGATACACCGGTGTTGAGGAGGGAAGTTAATATCCGGGATATTGACCTACTATTGGGGGTTTTTTGGACTCTGTAGAAGTTCTCAATTTGAACTCTCGTAACCCATAAGCGTAACCGTCAAATATCAAATTTTGCAATCGGTAAATCATTAGATTTTAAAGAGATTAATTTCATTGTGGAAATTGTTCATTATATCGAATACACCCTATTTTATAAAAACTGATTCTATTTTTATACCTTCGTGGCCTCAACTGAATTAGATAAGGTAATCTAAACGTGTGTTAATTCTCGCCAGGAATCCAATAAAAAAAGCATATTAATAGTTGCTGTTTAGTTTGCGAAAGCTTGAGAGATAACGCTCTACGTTATTCTCTAATTAATCTGACATCTTTTTTTTTTTCAAGCTCGTTTTCGCACGCTAAAATAGAGCGTGAGCTGAAGATTTCCATTCATGCCCAGATCCAGCTCACGCTTCGTATTAGCTTGATAAAGCGGTTTATTTTCACGAAACTAAATTTAGCTTTAGCGTTAATTTTTTTTATCACTCGCGCTTGGCGGACATTTAACCTTATCGACAGGTTTATTTTATTTAAATTCCTTAAAGCAATTGGTGGCTCTATCAAAATAAGTAAAAATGGGTTTTCAGAAATGCTTCTAAAAGCGCTTCTAGGCGGCAGCACCTTCCGGGAATTTAAAGCAATGGCGAGTTGTCTGCGATCTATTGGCTTCCCGAAACCACGTGTTTAAAAAGTTAATAATCACGTGATTACGAAAATCCAATCAACGCGAGAAGTTCCCAATTAGCCACACCTTTTAGGCTAGATTTTGATGCTTACTCAACTGGTTTTGATTTATACGCTAACGACATCTAGTGCGAGCGAATGCAACTAGATAGGAGCCGCCACTTGCCTTAAGACAAAATATTAAATATAGATTTTAAATACTTAACAAGACGTATAAAATTGAAAATTTTAAGGGGCAAATCTAACGAAAAGGGGCCCTAAATATTTAAAATTTGCTAAAATTTTCGCTGCGTAACTTTTTAATTAATCAATACTCTACTGAAATTTATTATAGAGAGCATCGAAATTATGGGGTTTTTTTAGAATGAAACACAATATTTCTAAAAGGGCCCGAAAATCCTTCTTGGGCCTCAAAGAAATGAAAATAGAGGGCCCCACGTTCTTGATATACCTCGCCAAATATTCCTGGCACTGACGTTAGTACATTTTTCAATTAGAAGAATTATTAGATAATTTTTCTAATTGACATAATAATGTAAATTAGGCCTAATCCAAACTGTTGCTTGTCTTGAAATTTTTCGTGGCAAATTACTCTTAAGATCTAATTTTGAGACCTCTAGCGACCATGAAAATAACTTTTTCAAAAGCACGAGCTTGAATTGGTGCTTAAAGGGCAACAGAATCTTTTGAAATTTTCCTGTCCTACTCTCGGAGACTACCGCGGGAAATTTTAACGCTTCTGTGTCCCTTAAATCAGAACCGCATTATCCATAAGCAGGGTTCATACAGACCTGGAAAACCTGGAAATATCTGGAATTTCGATTGTCGACAAAAAACACAGGGATATATCAGAGAAATTCCCATTTTTTTTTTTGTAAAAATCGGGGAAATCAGGGAGTTTATGAGGGTTCAGAAAGTTTTCCGTAATAAGTTAACATGAATAAGTTTTCTTATACAAAATTTATCTTCCTTTTTGCACAAATAATCATAATATTTGACTTAATTAATTACACCTTTTATTTGATAATATGGAACTAATTTAGTTTAAATAATAATTATGAAATGAGCAACTGTGTAAATCTGTAGTTAAGTATAGGGAGCTGTTGGCTCGCTTGGCATCCTCCTAGGTGGCATGAAGGGTTTGCCACCACCCTCCTACGCATTGTAACCCGGCCACCCGCTTAAAAGGCATTACAAGGCGCTAGATGACTTGGGCCTAAGGTGGTGCCTCGGGTATTAGCCTAGCTGATTATTATTATTATCATCTTAGTTTTAATTGTGGTTATCTTGCACCTGAAAAAATCAGGGAAATCGGGATGCCATTAATACGACCCTGCCTTAAATTTGATCCATTTTAGAGAGGGTAAAAGATAAAAATAACATTTGTTTTCACCATCCTCTCGCCACCGGTCTCTTTGTTAATTTCTTAATTTTGTTATCTTGTTTTTAATTAGACCACCCACATACGCCAAATCCCAGTTTTTTGTTCGACGTTTTTCAAGTCCTGTATTTTCCCTACCATTGTATGTGACTGAGTTTCAAACAAGGCGTGCGGGAAATTTTTTCCCGAAAATCTATTTCCTGAATGAAATCGATTTTTCGGAACAAGTCGTGATCAAACAAAACAAACTCGATAAATTCGTTATTTTTTTTGTTTCCCACATTCCGTTTTGCTTCGACGAAAATTATTACGGTTATTTTTTATAGCTTTTACAAAAGAATTTTAATCTTTTAGATTTGCAACTATTTATCGCGTAAATTTTGCCTTTTGTAAGGGTTTTGTATTTTGATGGTTGAAGTTGTACCGAAGAGTTACGTAGTGGTACAATAGGTTTTCAACCGTTTTGTGGTCGTAGTTGCACGCTTGGTTAAATGCTTTATAATTTTGGTAATTATGGTTTAATTTTGAATGATTTTTGTTTGCATTTTAGTGGCATGTATAGAAATTCTGATCTATTAGTAGGAATCTTCCTATATTGGTATGAAACTACTATTTCGCAACTTATTCATAGTAGTTCACGTCGAAAGCAACATTTTATTACTATCGGTAGTTTTTTAGTATAATAAATTTCTATTAATCCCAAGTAGTTTAAGACTGATATAGTGTTTAGAATTTATTGGTAAAAAACTACCAATTTGCATACTTTCATTTAGCAGTTTTATTTTTACACGTAGTAGTTAACGTTTTGGTAATTTCGGTATGAAAAGTATTTTATATTATCATTATAAAATTGGAAAATATTTCGAAAATTACAAAAATTCCGCGTTATTAGTAGAAATGTCACTATATTGGTATGAAACTACCAATTTCCAAAATTTATCTTCGTTGATTTATTATTAGGCGTATTCGCCTAGTAGTGAATTCGGTAGGAAAAGTTTATTTTTTATAATACCAAAAATAGTTTAAAATCCGAAACAGGTCAATTGCCATTTTAAACAGGGTTGCCACGATACCTGGAAACCCTGGAATACCTGGAAAAGTCCGGAAATTTGAATATGGATCTAAAAATCAGGGAATTTTAAAAATTAGTCTAAAAATCAGGGAAATTTCAGGGAATTTTAAAAATTAGTCTAAAAATCAGGGAAATTTCAGGGAATTTTGAAAATTAGTCTAAAAATCAGGGAATTTTAAAAATTAGTCTAAAAATCAGGGAAATGTCAGGGAATTTTAAAAATTAGTCTAAAAATCAGGGAAATTTCAGGGAATTTTAAAAATTAGTCTACAATGAGGGAATTTTAAAAATTAGTCTAAAATGAGGGAATTTTAAAAATTAGTCTAAAAATCAGGGAAATTTCAGGGAATTTAATTTGGTTGAAAATAGGAAACTTACTAAAATATAGGTTAAAAAATATAACATTTTGGTACAAAATAAGTTAAGGGAAATCTCCTGAGATGGTCAGGGAAAACCTGGAATAGTCAGGGAATTTGAATCTGTTAAAAATCTGGCAACCCTGTTAAAATTTGTTATATCCATTTTGTTTTCTATTGAATTCGGGATGACACGCGCAATTCATATTTGATTCACCAATTTATTTTAAATTTATCCCCGTACATACATTCCGCGATTTTCCATAAATTATTACCGTTCTAAAAAAATAAATTCTTAAAATAATCCGCGCAATGATTACACGAAGCTAATTCCGAAAACAAAAGCAAACCTACCTCCGTAATGACCTAACATTAAACCCGAATTGAGACTGAGAAAAACCCGCTTTGATCGTCCCCATTACTGTTTCACGAGGATACAGAAGCTGGCCTTTCCTTTTCCATACCAGCGCAAACATCATCATAATCTCATAACCCATTAAAGTTTATGATCCTTTACAAAGTGACATCCCCCTCCGCGCGCGACGAGACAAAAAAGGCAGCGAATTACGTTCGATGTAATCTATTTATATCGCGAAGATAAGTGCAATTAGAATGAAGAATCCATCTTTGGCTGGCTGGCAGCGGGGATCCCCAACCGTGATAGAAAATCGACGGTTCATTAACTTTTCATAATTTTCAACGTCAACAAAATATTCCCTGTAAAATTGTTTCTACTTCCGTACGAGGCTTCACGGCAGTACAGTCTGCGCGTATTATATTTATGGTGTTTTATGTACAGGGTGACCACGTCTACATTTTTTTTTTCTTTATTTTCAGTGTTTAAATATACTTACGCTATTCTCCTATAACTTTCTATACTTACAATATTCTCCTATAACTTTCTATACTTACAATATTCTCCTATAACTCTCTATACTTACAATATTCTCCTATAACTTTCTATACTTACAATATTCTCCTATAACTTTCTATACTTACACTATTCTCCTATAACTTTCTATACATACAATATTCTCCTATAACTTTCTATACTTACAATATTCTCCTATAACTTTCAATACTTACAATATTCTCCTATAACTCTCTATACTTACAATATTCTCCTATAACTTTCTATACTTACACTATTCTCCTATAACTTTCTATACTTACAATATTCTCCTATAACTTTCAATACTTACAATATTCTCCTATAACTTTCTATACTTACAATATTCTCCTATAACTTTCTATACTTACACTATTCTCCTATAACTCTCTATACTTACAATATTCTCCTATAACTTTCTATACTTACACTATTCTCCTATAACTTTCTATACTTACAATATTCTCCTATAACTTTCAATACTTACAATATTCTCCTATAACTTTCTATACTTACACTATTCTCCTATAACTTTCTATACTTACAATATTCTCCTATAACTTTCAATACTTACAATATTCTCCTATAACTTTCTATACTTACAATATTCTCCTATAACTTTCAATACTTACAATATTCTCCTATAACTTTCTATACTTACAATATTCTCCTATAACTCTCTATACTTACAATATTCTCCTATAACTTTCTATACTTACAATATTCTCCTATAACTTTCTATACTTACACTATTCTCCTATAACTTTCTATACATACAATATTCTCCTATAACTTTCTATACTTACAATATTCTCCTATAACTTTCAATACTTACAATATTCTCCTATAACTCTCTATACTTACAATATTCTCCTATAACTTTCTATACTTACACTATTCTCCTATAACTTTCTATACTTACAATATTCTCCTATAACTTTCAATACTTACAATATTCTCCTATAACTTTCTATACTTACAATATTCTCCTATAACTTTCTATACTTACACTATTCTCCTATAACTCTCTATACTTACAATATTCTCCTATAACTTTCTATACTTACACTATTCTCCTATAACTTTCTATACTTACAATATTCTCCTATAACTTTCAATACTTACAATATTCTCCTATAACTTTCTATACTTACACTATTCTCCTATAACTTTCTATACTTACAATATTCTCCTATAACTTTCAATACTTACAATATTCTCCTATAACTTTCTATACTTACAATATTCTCCTATAACTTTCAATACTTACAATATTCTCCTATAACTTTCTATACTTACAATATTCTCCTATAACTCTCTATACTTACAATATTCTCCTATAACTTTCTATACTTACAATATTCTCCTATAACTTTCTATACTTACACTATTCTCCTATAACTTTCTATACATACAATATTCTCCTATAACTTTCTATACTTACAATATTCTCCTATAACTTTCAATACTTACAATATTCTCCTATAACTTTCTATACTTACAATATTCTCCTATAACTTTCTATACTTACACTATTCTCCTATAACTTTCTATACTTACAATATTCTAATATAACTTTCTATACTTACCCTATTATTTTTTTAACTTTCTATACTTACAATATTATCTTTTGAACTTTCTATACTTACACTATTATTCTTTAACTATCTATACTTACAATATTCTCCTATAACATTCTATACTTACAATATTCTCCTATAACATTCTATACTTACAATATTCTCCTATAACTTTCTATACTTACCCTATTATCTTTTTAACTTTCTATACTTACAATATTATCCTATAACTTTCTATACTTACACTATTCTCCTATAACTTTCTATACTTACAATATTCTACTATA
Organism: Leiobunum rupestre; assembly: GCF_980474605.1. Taxonomy (NCBI): domain Eukaryota; kingdom Metazoa; phylum Arthropoda; class Arachnida; order Opiliones; family Sclerosomatidae; genus Leiobunum; species Leiobunum rupestre. The sequence goes on from NC_143392.1 coordinate 32,151,850, forward strand.
ACTTTCTATACTTACAATATTATCTTTTAACTTTCTATGCCTGCAATATTGTCCTATAACTTCCTATACTTACCATATTATCTTTATAACTTTCTATACTTACAATATTATCTTTTAACTCTCTATACCTGCAATATTGTCCTATAACTTAATATACTTACCATATTATCTTTATAACTTTCTATACTTACAATATTATCTTTTAACTCTCTATACCTGCAATATTGTCCTATAACTTCCTATACTTACAATATTCTCCTATAGCTATCTTTACTTACAATATTATCCAAGAACTTCCTATACTTACCCTATTCTCCTAGAACTTCCTATAATTACCCTTTTCTCCTAGAACTTCCTATACTTACCCTCTTCTCCTATAGCTTCCTATACTTACCCTATTTTCCTATAACTTCCTATACTTACCCTCTTCTCCTATAGCTTCCTATACTTACCCTATTTTCCTATAACTTCCTATACTTACCCTCTTCTTCTATAGCTTCCTATACTTACCCTATTTTCCTATAACTTCCTATACTTACACTATTTTCCTAGAACTTCCTATACTTACCCTATTCTTCTAGAACCTCCTATACTTACCCTATTCTTTTATAACATCCTATACTTACTCTATTCTTTTATAACATCCTATACTTACTCTATTCTCATATAACTTTTAACTATTATACTTTCACAACTCTCCGGTCACTACGGATGCTTACAATATATTTTTTTTATTTTGGTAAATCTTTCGTACTTTGCCCGTTGCTTCACGCGTATTTAAATTAATCATCTTTCTCTCAGGCAATTATTCCACCAAAGCCCCTTTAAAATCCTTCCATTTTCCCTGCATAAATATTAGAAATAATTATTTTCTGTAATTCCCACAGAAAGTATCCTATATTTCCTTTATTTTCCCAAAAATGATCCTACAAATCTATTTAAAATTTCCTATTAATTGTTGGAATATCGTCGCGGTCACCCTGTATAAAGGCCAGTATTTAAATGTCTAAGAACGGGAACGTAATCGAGTTGGACGACCCCCTTCATAAACGCATCTTCAAACGGGGTAGCCGCGCGGGGGGGCGGAAGAGGAAGCATTTTCGTCGCGGAATAGAGGAAAGCTAGCGAGGGGGGGGGGGGGCGGGGAAGCGAAGCTCCGAGAGCCTGTTTCGAGAGCTGCACACAATCGACGTTGCTCGCTGGATTCAGTCCGCGAGATTTCAATCTCTCCGCGCGCCTACAGATTTGCCATTGCCGAAGAAAAAGCGGAATCTAAACCATTTTATCTTCGCCTAATCTGATCTGATCTGGGATGAAATGACGGATTGGTCCACCATGGACTTTCACTCTTTGGTCACTTTGGTCACCGGCCTGAATCGCCGGCCAACTTTGATCTCGGAAGGATAATTTTCGATCGATTGTCGGTCCGTGTTTTTCTCCACTTAATCGCGTTTTAATTAAGCGTTTTTTACCTTAATTGCCGTTGTCGTCGGAGGATTTTTTTTGGTCGTGAGAATGGAAGCTTTCCGGAGGAGACACAATTCGTTTCGCGACACCAGCAGCGCTAGTCGGAAGGCGGCGATGAGCGCCTCCAACGTCGCCTCGCAACAACCTAAAAGGAGGTTCTCCGTATGGTAAGGGACATACTTCGTTACTTTCGTTTGTACGTTGTGTATTTTTAATGGACGTTGTTGTCAAACCGTACCAGGATGTTATCGCTATATCGAGCTGTCTTTAAACAACCTTGACAATAATCTCTGTTTTTTTAAATAAATAGGTATTAATAATAGCGCGATTGTCCGGATTTAGATTGATTGAACGACTGTCAATCAATGTCACGTCGAATTAATGTTAGGAACGGATTTATCCTTTGGTCAATTAACTTAAATTAGACGGTATCTATTGTACGTGTCAATTTTATGGTATCTTCCCATTCGACCGAATAATTTCATTTTTCCAGCCCAATGGGTTAGGTTAGGTTGGGTTAGTTTACGATTGTACGTGTCAATTTTATAGTATCTTCCCACTCGACCGAATTATTTCATTTTTCCAGCCCAATAGGTTAGGTTAGGTTGGGTTTAGTTTACGATTGTACGTGTCAATTTTATGGTATCTTCCCATTCGACCGAATTATTTAATTTTTCCAGCCCTATAGGTTAGGTTATGTTTTTTTTTAGTTTACGATTGTACGTGTCAGTTTTATGGTATCTTCCATTCGACCGAATTATTTCATTTTTCCAGCCCAATAGGTTAGGTTAGGTTGGGTTAGGTTTAGGACCTCCGTAGACGGTAGGTAGTAAAATGGAATGGAATTTTGGTCGAATGGGACCAAAAATATATTTCATTAAAAATCTCACTGTGTTAGGTTAGGTTTAGGACCTCCGTAGACGGTAGTAAAATGGAATGGAATTTCGGTCGAATGGGACCAAAAATATATTTCATTAAAAATCGCACTGTGTTAGGTTAGGTTTAGGACCTCCGTAGACGGTAGTAAAATGGAATGGAATTTCGGTCGAATGGGACCAAAAATATATTTCATTAAAAATCGCACATTTGGGCTACTTTCGATCGAATGGGACCCCAGAAAACCGTATTCGGTCAAATGGGAATTCGGTCGAATGGGACCAAAGCAATTTAATTGGGTATCCTCGTAATCCGATGTGAAATCTGTCGTGGATTTTGAAATAAGTTTCATTGATTTTCCAATTGATTACCGGCGGTTGAGAAACCCAATGGTGAAGAGTCCTTGGGCAGTTGCGCTGGATAAGCCATTCTTGTTATAGTAAAGAAACTGTATTAGCAAATCTTGCCACCTCATTCCAACAGCATCAACAACGCTTCTTTTATAAATACGTAATGTCCTCGCGGCCTCCCAGCCCGTATATTGATCCTAACGCCAAGGTGCTCTCGCGTCTGGAGAGGGGCCACACTTATCCCAGCGGCTATAGTTTATTAGGTTAACTCCGGAAAGGAAAGACGTTATTTCCTTTTTTCTCGGTCGGCCATGGGAGAAAACGGGCTTAATCAACCTTTGACCTTCTTCTTCCGACTCGGACGCCGCGTGCCCTCTATTGGCGTCGATCGAGAGGGAGGAGGGCTGCACCAAACTGACCCTCCCTTCGGAATATCTGAATCGATTTAGCTCGTATGAACTCCTATTGTCATTGACAGCCATGATCCGGACGCGTTGTCGCTTGACAGTAACGGTTATAGGCGGAGAGCGGGTTAAGTCACCTTTTCCCCCCGCTGCCGGCGGACTGGTCATTAGGTCTTGGCTAGTTGGGCGTCGATTTTACGGGCTACGGAACACTACGCGGGTACAGCCTTTCCGTTTGGTTGTCGAGTGTTTCTCGTACTATTTCCTTCTCGTTATACCACTATTCCATTTATTATGACGGCGATGTTATCCCTGATAGATCATTACCCGTAACCATAAATCTCTCGTATTATCGGCGATGGCCGCAGCGCGTTTTCTTCCGTTTCCTTTCATCGAAGTGGCTGGCTGGCTACCGTCGACGAACGGCTATTCGGATCTCAGTTATCGGTTTTCGATGTTTGTACCTTTATTACGATGCCTATTGGAAGGAAATTTTGTATTTATTTAGCGCGTTTTCAAGCGTGTATTTCGGATTTTAATGATCGGCTGTTAGGGTGGGGTAACTTCCTCGATTAGTCATTTATGACATGTTGTTTTTATATCTTTTCCTACCCGAGTTATCATATGTTGAACCTTTTAATATATTTATCAATTTTACAACCGTTGAACTAGGCTATATAGCTTTGCTGGAACTTAAATGTCAAATATTTCGTAGTGGTGTAGTTCCAAACCAAGGGGTCTGATATTGGAAAATTTTGCATCTCAAAGTGATTTCAGAAATTAGAAACTGATTTTGGGTTTCAGAAATTTGAAACTGATTTTGGGATTTCAGAAATTCGAAACTGATTTTGGGATTTCAGAAATTAGAAACTGATTTTGGGATTTCAGAAATTAGAAACTGATTTTGGGATTTCAGAAATTAGAAACTGATTTTACATTTAAGATTTTTGGAACAGATTTTCGCCCTGATTTCGGGATTTTCAAGTGGATTTCAAGATTACTCCACTTGACTTTGTAAAATGAAAAAAATACGCTTTGTAGGAATATTTACTTATTTATTAGCAATATTTTATCTATGAAATAGTTTTCAAAAATAAACTATATATAACGAAAAAAGGACCGCACTACGTATTCTTTCAAAACGCCTTTTTGTAAAATCTAAGCTAGCCTAGGAAAGTACATATTTCGAGCGAATAATATTAGTATTTATTTTAATATTTCGCTCTAAATGAAACACTTCTGTCTGGATAATCCTTTAAAATTTATTGGTGCCACATCATCTACTTATCCGAAAATAGTACATCCTCCTAAATTCGAATAATTTAAGCATACTGTGTTCTTACAAAAAGATTTTTTCGCAGTCAGAAAAATTCTTAGCGGAAGATTTGATTTCAAAATGATCAAAAAGTAAGGGAATTTAAAAATGACCCAAAAAAAATCAGGTAAATAAATTTTTTAAAGATACATACATAATACAAAAATACAATCAATATTTTTCAAGATTCTATCCAAAACATTCGTTTATTCTACAAAAATGGTCAGGGAAAATTTGGCAATTTGGCCAGGGAAAACCTGGAAATGTCAGGGAATTTAATTCCGGAAATTTTGTACGAACCCTGCACTGTTTTACACGTTAAATATAATTTCTATCTGTTTCGCGATCGTATAGTGTGTCACATCAATATCAGCAACACTACACAATTTGATTTCTGTTGACAAGGTACCTCGAAACTATTCTGATTATTTGGCTCAGAATGGTCAAAAACCAATGATTCTAATTCCGGTCATAGCTTCATAAGAAGTGTCAGAATTAAAATTTTCTGAGCTTCTCAGTTAGAATTCGGACAAACTAGACGTACCTCTGGTCTTAATCAGTGTTACCTAAATGTCACTTTTTTAGAATAAAGTCCATGTCAGTGGCAAATAGTGACTAATAACCAGTAAATGCATTTAAATTATTTAAATAATATCTTTCAGATATGTAGCATCACTTACATGTGAGATAATGTTTCAGTTTTTCACAAAAGAACCATTAAAAACACCTTAAAAATCGTTGAAAAATAGCCAAAAGAAATAACTAGATTGGGCTATAATTGAGTTTCTAGCCCAAAATCTGGCAACTAATCCAGTATATTTGTCTAAAATAGCACGAACATTCGTTATCTTTATTTGTATACCCCCGTACCGTATATTTATACATATTTTTTCTTTGGTATGCTATTTATTTTTATTAAAATGTATTATTTTCCACTATTTGGCATATTAGACAGTAAAAGTCGGTATTTAACAATTTTTGCCACATTATTTTACACCTGACATTTACCACTTTGGTACACTGGTCTTAATACTTTTGAAAGTTAAGATTTTCTCCGTTACGTAACTTCCTTCTAGTTAACAGAAGAAAAAAGGGGAGACGAGGAAAGAGAAAATCAATTTTATCTTCCTCCGCCTCCCTCCCGCATCTTCCTTTTATATAGCACCGTATTATTTATCACAAGCCGTACACCTACAACTTCTCAGTTTTCCATTTTACAAGCAGAAAAAAAGGAGAAAAAGCCTCTCTATTTTTTCCACAAAGGGCAAGGGTGTATTTTGCTGTTGGCGGTGGTGTGGTTTCTGACGCACGACCTTTTTACGTCACTCAAGGTCTCTCTTTTGAAAAGAAATAACGATCGAAAGATATTTCACCTTAAACTATGGAGGGGGGTAAAGTCTGTCTTGGTTCCGTACGATGGCCGGTATCGGGTTAGCTAACCTAGAATTAAGAGCGAATAACTTGAAAACTCAATATTTCCTAGCACGCCTGATAATAATATTTCCTTTACATTGTCTACCGTTTTATTTTATAAGCCCCGCGTTATTGGTCCCGATATTTTTAAACGTATTTTATCTAGAGTTATTATTTTTAAATATAAGGTTTCTATTTGTTATCTCTTAAGCTTGGATAAAAGCTAAAATAATAAAATATTTTTTTAGGAAAGTATGAAACGAAATTGGAAATATTTTTCCTTGTTTTCCGTTTACGCGAAATAAGTTTGATTTCCGCGTTTTTCCGGAATGATGCTTCACCCCCAGCACGTGCGGAATTGGTCCATTTCCTCTCATTTCTGTCCCCTCACTTGACACTTTATTCTTTCCCCCTTTGGCTCCCCCCACTAACGGGACACTTGTATTCTAAGTGGATGTTTTTACTAGTGTAAAGCCGCGTTTACATTATTCCAAATTGCCTAAATTTTTCTTTCATCGTACCAATGAATCACGTGGTGTTGACGTGAAAGTTGGCGCACATTCTGCTTTAAATATATTAAATACCTGTTTGTTAATTATAGGTAGCCAACCATAAGACCACCCAACACCTGTATTATACCAATTTTTACGCTAAAATATAGTTATTAGTTTTTTATAAATAGCTTTTCTGTTATTTTGAAAATGTACAAAATTGTTTTTGTAGCAATGTAAATTCAAAGCCAAATAATTTCCACGACCAACTTAATTTAATTCGGATTAATTTTAATTTTATCTTAGGAAAAAGTCACGTTAAAAATTATTTAAAATCAAAATAAATCGCTTTTTTCAATAAAAATCAATAATTTTATGGTTGTTGTTTAGCAATGAAAATTTACAGAAAAGAAAAAAATATATAATCAGCTAAGCTAATACCCAAGGCACCACCATGGGCCTAAGTGAACTAGAGATTTGTAAAGCTAATTACCACTGGCCTGGTTACAAATACAAATTAAATTTAATTCAGATTTAATTACATTTTGGTGAAATTATCAAGGACTTAAATTACGTACCATGTTTAAAAATTAACCATGAAAACATTTTATTAAAAAAATCCTAATAAATCGATTTTTTTTAATTAAAAAATCAACAGCAGTGATGTACGGACAAAGACTACTAACGCGTAAGCCACCCTGTGTGTCGGAAATATACCCTTTCACCCGCTTCTTTTAATATCGGGAAAAGCGGTTATTGCAAAAATTGTTTACCGTTAGCAAAACAAAAATATTATGTATATAGTGAGATATTGCTTCGTGCTTCCAACGCTTGACATCTCTCGGGGAAATCATGGAATCGTAACTTTGCCGGAGGAACCCACCTCTACATTTCCTTTCATCAAAGCGCCGCTGACCCGTTTGCCGCAACGGTAGAACAAAACCGCTGGCCCTCTTTCCCTTACTCTTACCTAATGTATTTATTAACCCGGCAACTTTGATTTTAATGATTATCATAATCGAAAAAGAAAGACAAGAAAAACTTCAGGAATTTCCAAATTCTTTTATCGCACCGTATCATTATAATATTTTTATTTAACCGTAAACCCTTTATACAAAAAAATCCCATCTGGAAAATACTTTTCTCGACAGTATTTTTTCCTGGTTTCTTCTTCGGGCCTTGTACGGTCGAAAGTTTAAGTTTAATATCTCGCTTTTTATAATCTGTTTCTTTAGCTACCGTTTTACGTTTAACCAGTAGACTGTATACGCTCGTGCTTAAGTACCGTTATGGCGTTCTTTTTTTGTTTGGGATAATAATAGGTTTTTTAAGCCGTTGGGGGTTCATTTTTTCTATCGTGGTGCTGTAATGGAAGCGATAGGCAGTGTTTTGATTACAAGCCCTTGGCTATTTATATCAGTTCAATTTACCCGTTACCTTAGTTGACTTGTTTTGACTAGCCAGAGCTCGGTTGTCGTTTATAAACGGACTACAAAATATAGGGTGCATACTAACACGCCATTACTTGGCTTTTTTAAATAACTAAACAGTTACTGATAACGTTCGTTAATCCTGGTTGCGGAAATGTGAAATTTGGTGATATGGAATTTATGCCGTTTTTCAATAGTTTTAATAATAATAATAATAATAATAATAATCAGCTAGGCTAATTCCCAAGGCACCACCTTAGGCCTAAGTCATCAAGCCACTTTTAAAGCCAATTAATTCAGGTGGCCGGGTTACAATAATTGGTTTGAGTCTATTTGATCGATTCCCAAATGATCGAAAGCTACTGTAGGGTAAAACTACTAGTTTTTGGGAGTAAATCGAAAAGGCAACGGTGCATACGCGCCTACGGCGCGCGTACATCAACCTAACCTAACCTAACCTGACCCTATTTATATATATCAAAAACAACGGGCCGTTATCGTCGATGTCATAAAAAATGCCATCATATAGTGTATAAAGTAAAAATCTCTTCATCTTTGTGGCTTAATACAGTTAAAGCAATTAATTATTCCATCATTATTCCTTCTGCACTTAAGCAATGAATTATTCCATCATTATTCCTTCTGCACTTCATATTGACATTCGGTAAAATAAAAACATAGCAACTGGTACTATAAATACTTTGGAATTCGATCAAATAGTATTCGATCATTTGAAGGTTCGATCTTATGAAACAAATGACAAATGGGATTCGATCAAATGGAATTTCGATCAATTGCAACGTATAATGATCGACTGTCGATTACAAATTTTTCGATCAAATGGACCAACACCCAATAATTAACTATCTCAAATTTTTGTGGTGATCGAAGAGTAAGTTCATTCCGCCTAAAATCAATCAAATCTTTTCATTTTACTTGATGCATATTTTCTATCGCAAATCGAATATCGTTGTTTTTTATTTGTTTACACTCGTAATCCCCTGTCTATAAAAAAGATATGATCTAGCTTTTGAAATCTGGCGCACGTGGCGCGGCCAATCAAATAAAATATTATCATTAGTTAGATCATCGAGAATTTTCTTATTTATAAAATTTTTTCCTGAAAATATTTGACTAATACTGGTATCGGCCAATATCGGCTTAAAGGCCTAGGTTTTCTTCTGCCTGTTTTCCTGTAAGTGTACTTCCCGCCTCGCAAATATCCTGGTGGTAGGCCAACCGCACAACACGTTGGCGGCGGGAAGTACACTTACAGGAAAACAGGCAGAAGAAAATCTAGGCCTTTAAACGACGCCGATATTGGCCGATACCGGTATTAGAAAAATAGGCCGACATATCGGTGCATCTTTTATTAAAGCTCTTCTTGAAAATTAACATTAGCTTTCCTATAATAGCCAAATAGTTCTGTTTAAAGCTAGCTGATAGATTGAAATTAACTTTTATAATCTTAATAACACGGATACCACATCTTATTTATATAGGACTATCTGGTAATTGGAGGCAGTGGTATACATGAATTGTACATCGTCTCGAATAACGCGTTAATTATCGCATCCTTTAGCGGGATATTGACATTAATGGTCATGCTAATTACGAAATTATCGCGTTAATTAAGTTGATGCGCGGCGAAGATTGAGAACCGCGTATCGACTCGTAATTCCTCCCAAAAATAAATGTCATTAAATTTAAACTATTAAAAGGCCTAATTATAATCGTATACTCTGCGAGATTCGTAAAAGATTAAAGCGAGTATTCGCCGTTAATTCCGGGGAATCGTCGCTGGGTCTAATAAGATAAGTTCCATTGTGAAAAGTTTGTTAGATTGCTCTTCTAGAGTCCATAGACTGTGTTCAGTCGAGTGGAAAAGATTAAGAGCTCTCGCGTCTGCTTCTAATGGTCCGGTAGAGATCACAGCGTTGCGATTATCAATATTCATCTTCTTTAATTAGAAACGACCACGATACTCTTTACGTAAGACGAAAAGGTCTCTAGGATTAGCTAGTTTCGGGGTATTAGCGACCATATGGAATCGAAATGCATGGTTAGTTTGACACCCTTAAGCAAGGTCAGGATTAGTTTACAATTAGATTGCAAATCGCCGTGAGAGCCTCGGGGCTTAATTCAATTTGATATTTAAATCCAATTATTTTAAAAAATTCATTGATTTAAATCGTCTATTATACTTCGATGAATTTATGAAAAGGTACAAAAGTAGTTGCCCTAGCAATGCCAACTCGGAGGAAACTAAATTACAATTAGTCATTAAATTTAATTAATATTAATATTAATTTTAATTTAATTATTCGTGAAATTTAATTACAAGTAGTCATGATATATTTCTACAAGTAGTCATTAAATGTTTCTACTAGTCATGAAATGTAATTACAAGTAGTCATGAAATGTAATTACAAGTAGTCATGAAATGTAATTACAAGTAGTCATGAAGTGTAATTACAAGTAGTCATTAAAGTTAATTAACATAATTTTAAATTTTATTTCACTTTACCAGTTTACCACTGCACGTAAATCATTAATCACTTGGTCAAGAAATAAAAGGTATAAATGTTTAAATATCAAGGAAAAATAATTAATTAAATCCATTAAAACAAGAAATACAATTTAAATCAAATCCATTAAAACAAGAAATACAATTTAAATCAAATCCATTAAAACAAAAAATACAATTTAAATCAAATCCATTAAAACAAAAAAATACAATTTAAATCAAATCCATTAAAACAAAAAAATGCTATTTAAATCAAATCCATTAAAACAAAAAATACAATTTAAATCAAAACCAATAAAACCAAAAATACAATGAAATATATAATTTTTTCGGAATAAAATTAAAACCAAAATCAACATGTAGTTCAAAGCGTAGACGTGCTCGTTTCTGAAACGCCGAGTGGTTAAACTTAACCTCTTTAATGCTATTTTAGGGTGAATCTTGAAAAGTCAGGCGCCTTCGCAAATGGTAAATAATCAGCGAATTCCGTCGGCATTGTCAGTCGGCTTAACACTTATGATCCCTAAAAATAACTGGCCCGCGGCAGAAGCCGAGTGTTTTAGTTATCTCTTTTTTTTTGTGCCACTTGGCGAACTTTGCAAAGTAGGTCTGCCGGCCGTCCACACGCGGGATCCGTTCGAAAACCATAACGGTTCTCATCCGTTTCCAGCCGCCCTCGACTGATAAGTTCCTATTTTTATTCACGTTTACCAAATTCCTTCGCTTATTGTATTATTTTAGCAACAATGCGCGCCGGTCTATCAACATTCAAGCGCATCATTTATTATTTGTCCTGCATGCCGCCATCCCATCCGTTTATTTGCACTATGGAATATTCGTTTATCCGCTCTTGTATAAATTTAGGGATTTTTGTAAGCCACCTCCGCTATACTCATCACTTCCGGTTTCGTATTCGCTATCTCTTTTTCAGTTTCCTGTGACCGTGTCGAGTTCTCGTTCGATACAGTCATGTACGATATTCCCAACCACGCGTATTGCAATAAGAACATTTCAACGTTAATTTGCCACTTGTAATACCTATACTCTGTCACGATGAAAAAGCCACATATGGTCATAATATTACAAGAAATGGGGAATAAAATGTAGTAAAGGGCTGCCACACGTCAGGGAATTGAAAAATGGGCCTAAAAAATCAGGGAAAAGTTAGGGAATTGAAAAATGGGCCTAAAAATCAGGGAAAAGTCAGGGAATTGAAAAATGGCCCTAAAAATCAGGGAATTTTAAGAAAATGTAAAACGTCGGGGAATTCAGTTTAATCTTGACATTTTTAAGCTAATTTTACTCTAGATCTATAGGAAATTCTGCTATTATTATTTAGATCCTTCTAAGGTTTTTTAACATTGTAATAACTTTTGTACTGAAATATAAGTTGATTAAATTTATTAACTTTTGATAAATGTAAAAGTTAAAAACTGTCTAATTTTGGCCTGAAAAAATCAGGGAAAATAACTTAAAATGGTGAGGGAAAATAACTTAAAATGGTGAGGGAAAATAACTTAAAATTGTCAGGGAAAATAACTTAAAATGGTCAGGGAAAATAACTTAAAATGGTCAGGGAAAATAACTTAAAATGGTCAGGGAAAATAACTTAAAATGGTCAGGGAAATAACTTAAAATGGTCAGGGAAAATAACTTAAAATGGTCAGGTAAAATAACTTAAAATGGTCATGGAAAATAACTTAAAATGGTCAGGGAAAATAACTTAAAATGGTCAGGGAAAACAGATCTGAGAATATCTGATTGCTGAAACGGACACTCTTAAAATTACGTAGCTGGTTCGTGTGTCAAAGTTGAAGTTGTCTTTTTCCCGCTCAGTTGGTTCCTGAAGAGATGCCATCTCTACCTGCAGGTCCTATAATCGCGTGATGGCTGACTCATATCGGCGTGACAGGCGTTGACGTTACTTAGCAGTTCAAACAATCGTGTTATAGATCAATAAATGGAGAAAGCTTGTTCCGTAGTTTGTTCGGGATGACCACACCTCCTATATTTTATATTCAATGTCCTCGTACAACTTCCTACATAAATATATTATTTTCTTCTATTTCCCGATTTACGGGATTTTACCATAAAAGGTTTTTAGTTTCATTTTACATATATTTCAAGTGGGAATATTGTCCCAGGAAAGGGTTCATATTCTGGGTACGCTTTTTGGGTCTATTTGTCCAAACATTGTCCCAAATGTTCGAACGACCATTTCTCCCGAATACCGGGCCCCCCAGAGGTCCTATAATTCCTGTAAAAGCCTATATTTTCAAAAATGTCCTATAACATCCTATATTTTTAGCAAAAGTCCTATAAAACCACTCAGTTAAATTGCTAGATTTAGCTTTAGGATTAATTCCTATACCAAGTCATCCTAGTCTATACTTTGTTAACATGGTTAGCCACTAGTATATTTTGTGATAAAATGGTTAAATAGTTTCTGAAGTGAAAATCGAAGATTTATTTCTCTAAATATAGATTTTGTTTTTAAATGCAAAAAGTTAGTAAATTAAATAGCATATATAGTCCTATAAAATCCTATAATTTTGTAAAAACAGTCCTATAAAGTCATATATTTTTAGAAATATAATCCTATTTTTCCTATAAAAAAGATTTGAGTGGGCCTTGCAAATATTAAGGTACATTTCTTATTCTAAAATCCAGCTGAAGTAGACGCGTTTAATCTAAATAAACTAACCTATCTTGCCATACAGAACCCAACTCAACCTAACCTTTAACGTTTAATAGTTCTACAAAGCAATAATCATACCAATGCAACAAATTTAAATCAAGTTAAATGTACGAAAGTTAGTTCTTTAGAAAACACGGAACTAGAAAGTTCCTACTTCTTTGGGAAAAAAAAGTGTAAATATAATTTTTTTAAATGACAACTTTTGGTTATTGTTTAAAATAAGTGATAGTGATAGAGACACGGTAATTTTCCCCAACAATGCTTTCCCACGTGGGCGTTTCCTTTTATACGTCACCTAACAGCGCTATTAAAAGCGAAAAAGATAGGGTAAAGTCTTCGGCTACGCTACCACTTAATAGAATAGAATGGATACAGGATCCGAAATGACAAAAGTATAAAAGAAAAAGCTGTAAAAACAGAAGGGCGTCGTCTCCATTGTCACGCTGAAAAATAAAATTATTTCTTTAGGATTTTAGAATCAAAAATATTCCGACTCTGCCTTCGGGAATTTAAGTTTTTATTTTTACGATTCCCGTTATTGATTATGGATTTAAACAAGTGATAAAATGTACCTGCCCTCTGGAAATGTAATTTGGATCAAATACGCGTTTCTAAATTGGACATTCTTATTAAAGTTACTTCAGTCGCGCTTTACTATAAACCCCAAAGCTACGGCGGAGGGATACACCGCGTAATCTCGAGTATAAAAAGTTCAATGAAAAAGCCGTCAAGAAAAGACGTCAATCCAAATAAGTCTTTCCTCATCCAATTATATTTGGAAAAAATTTCTTAATTGATTTTCTTTATTTTAGTTTCACCGGTATTTTTTTCTTTAATATAATTAACGGTATACCGGTACGTTCGTTTGTTGGCTGAATTATTATCATTAGATTTAATTGGGTAGCTTCGGAAAAAAACTTATATACATTTGTACTAATAAGGTAGAAAAAATGTAAGCCTTAATTAAAGATATGGCACCCAATATTTTTTCGGGTTCTAATTAAATTGACACTACTAACACACATTCCATTCTTACACCGAATTTTTACTATTTTTTAATAGCGTAGTTTTTATTATAAATAAAAAATATTTTTCCAATAAGCTCACGCTCACGCTCACGTCTTTTAGAGCGGTAAAATTTTCGCTCTTCTCTTTCCACTCTTTTTTGAGCGGTAAAACTTTCGCTCCTCTCTTTCCGCTCTTTTTTGAGCGGTAAAATTGTCGCTCCTCTCTTTCCACTCTTTTTTGAGCGGTAAAACTTTCGCTCCTCTCTTTCCGCTCTTTTTTGAGCGGTAAAACTTTCGCTCCTCTCTTTCCGCTCTTTTTTTGAGCTGTAAAACTTTCGCTCCTCTCTTTCCGCTCTTTTTTTGAGCGGTAAAATTGGTGCTCCTCTCTTTCCGCTCTTTTTTAAGTGGTATATTTTTCGCTCCTCTCTTTCCGCTCTTTTTTGAGCGGTAAAATTTTCGCTCCTCTCTTTCCGCTCTTTTTTTGAGCTGTAAAATTGGCGTTCCTCTCATTTTTGTTTTACGCTCTTTTAAAAAGATATTTTACCGCTCATTTTCGCTCATAATAACAAATCCGCTCACAATGAGATGAGCGGTGCCCAACACTGCCAATAAGTGTGTAAAATAATTCTATGAATGTCCTATACACGTGTATAAAAAAGTAATTACATTTCTTTAACGAGACTGCGCATTTTGATGTAATCTTATACAACTATTTAATACGCTGATTGGATATTTGTAGCGGAATTTCTCGATTTTTCAGCCCAATTATAACGTACCCTCGGGCAATTTTCTTACCGAGATTTAATCACTATAAACGGTTGCCAGTTTTGTTAAAGATGGGGAAGAAAGTGTAGTCTGCGTGTGCTCTCCTGGTGTAAATAGTCAGATTAGCGAGACCACCGCGTGTCGGTGGTGGTGTGGTGAGATTGGTAATGCCTTAGTACGTCACCCGAAAACGCAATATTTCTTAAGATTTTTTCCTAGAGAAAATAGCCAAATATCCCATTCCCAATATCTTTTAAATTTTCTTATCGAAATTCTACTTTTTTGAAAACCGGCGCCCAAAATAGGTCACGAATGAAGTTTTTTCGCAGATTTTGTCTCTTTAAGTTCTCCATAGAGGGCGCGGCGTCCATTTAAAAAAAATACGAAAAGAACGAGACGTCGCGTTGAATGTTGGTACAAATCGCGTAAACTCTAGAGAAAAATGATTTTAGAATACTGGAAATCAACTTGAAAATTCCGATATCTGGGGAGAAAGTCAGTTTCTGATTTCTGTTATCACTTTGAGATTCGAAATAGAAGGCGCTCAAAAACCGCCAGCCTTTTACTAAAACACTAATATCATTGGCTTTTACGGCTGGCTGGTGTTTTAAAATGAAAATATAATATTACTTTAATAATGCACAAAGTTCGACGTTTTCATATTAAATGTAATATTACTATTCAAACAAAGTTCCGTTAAAAGCATGTTTTATCTTTATTAAAATTATTCCTATAATTTCCTATATTTACCTAAAAATTACTCCTATAATTTCCTATATTTACCTAAAAATTACTCCTATAATTTCCTATATTTACCTAAAAATTACTCCTATAATTTCCTATATTTACCTAAAAATTACTCCTATAAAATTTCCTATATTTACCTAAAAATTACTCCCATAATATCCTATAAAATGATTTAAAAAATTCCTATTTTCCTATAAAATTTCCTATATTTACCTAAAAATTACTCCTATAATGTCCTATATTTACCTTAAAATTACTCCTATTATTTCCTATATTTACCTAAAAATTACTCCTATAATTTCCTATATTTACCTAAAAATTACTCCTATAATTTCCTATATTTACCTAAAAATTACTCCTATAATATCCTATATATTTACCTAAAAATTACTCCTATAATATCCTATAAATTACTCCTATAATATCCTATAAAATGATTAAAAAAATTCCTATTTTCCTATAAAAAGTTGGAGGGTTTCCTGTGGTCACCCTGAGCTATGGACAGACAAACTTTCAAAGGCGTAAGCCACCCTTAAACGCGGGATTTGGACCTAAAATAGTTTGGCCTCGATTATCGGCTTCATTACTTATGGAAGAGGAGTAGAGTGTCTTCTTGGTTCCTTTTGCTTTTGCCATTTCGGATCTGGCATTACCCGCTACACTCTTTCGTCGTGACACTGTATTGCCCAGGGCTGACGTTTATCAACGTAACCCGAAATCATCATTAATGTAGAGGGCTACGCTTAAGATTCCATCCTTTCGCAACTTAGTAACTTTGTAAATCCAAGCCTTCCGCGGTACTTGACCTTTACGCGTGGATGAAGCCTTGTCAAAGGCAGGTATCAATACGTTTAAATAGTAACGAAGGAACGGGTATTTTTCCAATATAGCTCACGACCGTCCGACGTCGTTACAGATTCACGATGGCCACGAGCGAAAAAGAATTATCTAAAAAAGGCAATATCTTCTATTCTCTTATTCGCAAAGTTTTTTCCTGGGATATTTGGATCGTGGAAGCATTTTTTCTGGGGCTTAATACTTTTCGCGGCACCATTTGTCTATCTTATTGGACAGGCACTGTCATTGTAAGCTGGCCAGGCTTCAAAACCATTCGAGAATCGAGAAAAAAAAACCCCGTTGTCAGATCAATCTGACTTTTTATAGAGAAGCTTAGGTATGCTTTTGCGGTCGCGGGATGGAAAAAATATGAAAGGTATTAAGCCCATATCGACAGACATATTTCTCTAAGCTGGATTCACTCCAATACGGTCGTGTATTGCGTGTGGTATACTTATACAGGCGCTCCGTAGTGTTGGTTTTAGAAGGCCTACCCCTGTAATTTAACTTCATCTAGAACACGCGTGTATCGCGGTTCTAACACTTTTACAGGCGTCAGTAGACCCAATATAGACTATAAATCTTGAATTAGTCATTACTTTTTTTAAACAATAGTAACTTAATAACAATACGTATAGCGCTTGTAACATTATCCTTGGCTGTTTTCTTACTACTAGATTTGTTCACCACTGACGAATTAGTAGAAGGATTAGCGCAGGCATAGTCTGGAAATTTCATATTCTTTGATGATTTATTTATTTTTTTATTTTCAGACAATTTTAAACTTAGCCAATAAAAGAATACAGGGTTATGTTGAGAAATTCTACACAAAACACATTTACATCTCAAATTCGAAAAATATTACTTCTCTAATCGAAGCAATAATTTTTTATGGCCACCATTATTTTGCCAAAGTAATCGTTAGTTTTCATCATTTTGAAAAAGTTTTATATTTCGTTAGGCCTTGGCCTACAGTGTAGAAAGCGATTACATTTCCTCGCTATCGTGTGGCGCTATTTCAATATTCTTTTGATGTTATTGAAGAAAGAATTACCATAGTGCGTTCCTTACGTTACTTATGAAAATTAAATAATTGAATATGTAAATAATGTTAATTTAATATAATTTAAACTGTAAATAATGTTAATTTAATATAGTTTAAACTGTAAATAATGATAATTTAATATATTTTAAACTGTAAATAATGTTAATTTAATATAATTTAAACTGTAAATAATGTTAATTTAATATAATTTAAACTGTAAATAATGTTAATTTAATATAATTTAAACTGTAAATAATGATAATTTAATATAATTTAAACTGTAAATAATGATAATTTAATATAATTTAAACTGTAAATAATAATGATCAGCTAAGCTAATAAACCCAAGGAACCACACAAGACTAAGTCAACCAGTGACATCTATAGCCAATTACCGGTGCCCGGGTTAAATTGCCCTACAAGCAGCTCCTTAGACTTACTATTACCGTTAACCTCAACAAGTTTTTATGGAAAGAGGAAACCGGGGAGCTCGTGGAAAACGCCTCTAACCAGTAGGGAGATAACTCACAAACTCAACGCCGAAGGACTCAGGAGTGGTGTCGAGTTTTTACCCAGTGCCACAAGCTGGGATCAAACCCGGCGCCTCTTGCTGCGAGGCGAGAGTATTCACCACCTCAATGTAATTCCAACCGAGGGGTCCAACATTTGCAAGATCTTGAAACTGATTTTTAGCCAGATTTCGGGATTTTCAAATTGCTTTCAAGAAAATCATTTTCCTCTAAGAGTGTACGGGATTTATACGAATGTTGGACCCCTCAATTCTAACTGTAAATAGTAATAATTAATTAATATTTTAGCGAAACGTCGTTAATTACGTTTAGATTAGATAGTTATAACCTTGTTTATTAGATTACGTCATAGATACATTCCGATATGAAAACTCGTTATAAATGAGACGTAAACCTCTGTGTCCACGACCAGACTAATCTATTTTCGATTAAGGCAACCGTGGTGAAGGGGGGGGGTGACAAGGGGTATTAAAATAATATCGTAATGACGAGCCCGGAATCTATAGCAGTTGAATGCGGAATTCCCATTAACAAAGACACCCTTTGAGTCGCCGAGTCACGCTGCGCTATTGCCTTTCGATACAATTGCATTCCTCAACTGAACGCCTTTCTTAGGTGGCCCTCTCCCGAGTCTTCAACGTCGCTTCAGTCAAAGGCGGGACTCACTAAGCCTCGGCGCCCGTATTGATTGGCCGGGAAAGGGATCGCTTTCGTTTAGTTATCTTCGATACCGGTAGAGGGCGGTCATTCTAATCACGAGCCTTTCACGATCTCCACCCCCGGCTTCGCGCGTGCTCTTCTATCTCGCCCCCCCTCCCTCCCCCTTCGCATCTCATTTTTTTTATCTTCGGTTTAATCTCTCAACCCTTTCGCTAGATGTCACTGCGCGTGCCGTAACTCTAAACTCTGGGAGTTTTCCCCTTCGGAATTTCATCCGGTTATCCGATCTCCCGCACCAATAACAATTTGTCATCGAAGATTCCCTCCCCCTCCCCCCTCCCTTATCTTCCTTTCTGGCATATCGAGTTCGCTGATCTCATCTTCCGTATTTTTAATTGGAATATATCTTTTTCGTGGTAGGCAGACATTAGGGAATTGATATTAAAAGAGTATGTTTGTACCGATTGCTTTAAGACTCTTTCGTTGGGTTCAGTCCACTTTATATTTTAATATATAATTCATAATAGATGGGGTGGCGGAGTGGCTAGCACTTTCGCCTCGCAGCAAGAGGAGCCGGGTTCGATCCCAGCTTCTGGCACTGGGTGAAAACTCGGAACAACTCCTTCCGCGTTGAGTTTGCAAGTTCTCTCCCCACTGGTTTAAGGGGTTTTCCCCCGAGATCTTCGGTTTCCCCTTCCATAAAAACTTGTTGAGGTTAACGGTAATAGTTAGTGTAGGGAGCCGTTGGCTCGAACGCGTGGCATGCAGGGCTTGTCACCACCCTCCTACGCATTATAACCCGGCCACCTGAATTAAAGGCTTCAAAAGTCGCTTGATGACTTAGGCCTAAGGTGGTGCCTTGGGTATTAGCCTAGCTGATTATTATTATTATTATTATTATTATTAATCAGCTAGGCTAATACACTAGGCACCATCCTATGCCCAAGTCATCTAGCGACTTTTGTCGACTTTGATTCAAGTGGCCGGGTTAAATGGCGTAGGAGAGGCAAGCCCTTCATGCCACAGGAGACAACAGCTCCCTAATTGCTAATTCAGGGTTGCCACAGGTCAGGGAAAAGTCAGGGATTTAAAAATGGGCCTATAAAGTCAGGTTTTTAAAAATGGGCCTAAAAAGTCAGGGAATTTAAAAAAAAATAAAATTTCAGGGAATTAAATTTTATTTGGACACTTTTTGAAGTCCATTTTACTCTAGATTTATGACAAATTCTATGATTATCATTTATTACCTTTAAAGTTTGGCTAAATTTTTCAACATTTCAATAACTTTTTTACTGAAATATAAATCCATTTAAATTTATTAACTTCTGATAAAAGTAAAATAGGAAAATCTCCTAAAGTGGTGAGGGAAAACAGGGAATTTGAATCTGAAAATTTGGTGGCAACCCTGTAATTTGCGTTTCTTATTTCCCCTTTAATATTGGCTTACTATTTCATTTCAGTCGTCTGCTACAAATTATTTAAAGATGAGATAAGAACTATTTAAAAAATACTGAAATTAAAACCAATAATAAATAAATTTAACTAGGATACACGAAGAAGAGAAGTTATTATTTTATTATTCGATCAATGAAAATGAAATCAGGGAATTTTAAAATGGGCCTTAAAATCAGGGAAAGGTCAGGGAATTTCAAGAATTTGTAAAAGGACAAGGAATTAAGTTTTATCTTGACACTTTTTTAAAGTAATTTTACTTTAGATCTATGACAATTTAATTAAATTATAAAGTTAAAAATTGTCCAATTTTGTCAGGGAATTTGAATCTGAAACTATTGTGGCAAACCTGATGTTCAAATTTGTATCCAACTTGAATCAAGACACGTCCAATTAAGATGCAATTAAGTTTAGATCAAATGATTTTTACGATTTCATGCATCGTAATTGGATCGAGTATAGCGCAATTTTGGATTGTAATTTCAGAATCAAATTTGATTCACAATACTCGTAGTCCATGCTTCAATTTCGTCGTCGTGTACCCTGCTGTACCATACAATATTAGACGGGCATATTGAATACTAGTCGTTTTCTAAAGGCCTTTTCACACGAGCCAACTTTTCAAATCAAAATGCTGAGTCAGCAAAAATGGATCAGTGATCCATTTTTTACTCGCGTACTTTTTTGGTGGATCAACTCATCGAACTTTTATTCACACGAACCAACTAGTTAACTCAACTCAAGTTGACTCATCTAGTTGGGTCAAAAAGTTGGCTCGTGTGAAAAGGCCTTTTGTCTCATGTTAACTACTTTGAATATTTAATGTCGAAATTGTTTTCAATATCTCATGTGATTATTGCTTCAATTTGGTTTCGTTCAAATTACCCCTTCGTTGATTTTAAGTGTTTGGCTATTTCGCCCTAAATATGTACCTAGTCCTATATTTTCCTTCGTATCAGCTGCCACTGTTTATTAAAGATGCACGGATATATCGGCCTATTTTGCAATTATCGGTATCGGTCAATATCGACCGATACCGGCATTAGGAAATATTTTCAGAAAAACATTTAAAAAAAACAAAATTATCAATTAATTAACTATTGATAATATTTTATTTGATTGACCGCGCCACGTACGCCAGATTTCAGAAGCTAGATCATACCTTTTTTAGAGAGGGGGTTACGAGTGTAAACAAATAAAAAGATCATACCTTTTTTTTAGAGAGGGGGTTACGAGTGTAAACAAATAAAAAAACGATATTCGATTCGTGATCGAAAATATGTATCACGTAAAATGAAAAGAAACATATTCGGATATGCTCTGGCAAAATTTTTATCATGAAAAATGAGAATAAAATGGTATAACAGTGCACTGAACCGTCTTTTACAATGATTTCATCATATACACTACTGTTATGATAGATAACTTTGTTAACATCGGCCACGAATAGCCGATATATCGACTGTAACCCATATCGGTGCATCCCTACTGTCATAAGTCTATAATATTGTTCCATTAGTTTGTCACTTTGCGGAATATTTTACTGAGAACTAGTAACGGAGTGACGTCATCACGAGAAGAAAATCTCCCCCTGGCGAGGCGCTGTCAAAGGCTACGTGTGACGCGTTAGCAACAGGGTTCGAATTAAAAAAAAACCCAGCCCAAAAAAACCCAGATCATGAAGCAGACGACACTTGCCTTGAGAATTAAAAGAATAAGGGCTAGATATGCGCAAAGTGTATTCAAGAAACATAATATATTTAATAAACAATAATAATTTAATAAACATAATATATTTAATAAACAATAATAATTTAATAAACATAATATATTTAATATTTTTAAAATAAAAAACCCATAAATACCAAAAAAAAACCACTGATCTGGGTATTTTTTTAAAAACACGTTTTTTTTATCTGTCTTGCGAATAGCTCTCAGTAAAACTTTTGCGTGTGAAGAATAGCAAGTGTCACACTTATGTAACAATATTATACACTTATGCTACTGTTTATTGACATCAACCAGATCTTTCCACGCCATACCTTCGAGAGAACAGTCTCTAAATAAGCGACTATATTTTACGGCGCGTTAAGCTCTGTTTGGCTAGTTTCCCGTAGCATTCAACGACGCCATTGACTAAGAAAGTATACGTATAAACGTTCAACCTTTAAAAACGAGGGGGCGCTGTACGCGTAACGTTTATAGCCACCTTCGCGCGCGCCTAAAGATAAGCCCGAGAAGAAGCGAAAAAAATAAATGAATGCCTACTGGTTTTCATTCACGATTTTGGATCGATGCTAAAGCCAGGCGCTCACTGCAGTTCGTGACGTCTCCGTCCGACCTTTCACGAGCCTTTGCTTCGTAACGGAGACGATGCCTTGTGGAAGGCAGGACGGATACGACACGGAGAGCCAGTGGGCGCCCAGCCTTACAGCGTAGTCTTAGCGAAAGTAAAATACGCGGATCGTACATCCCACGTAATGTCAATTGACGCGGGTTGGTATCCGTTATGGCGTAGTGTGTCGCTGCGGCGTGTCATTGGAGGCTGTCAGTGAGGGTGACGAAGATGTCCTTAGCCTCGTTGGCGTCGTCAAGCCAATCTGTCATAGCGACTAGACAGATTCCGTTTATCTCTCGCTCTTTATCCAACCTACGTCATAGGGCCGCTTAATTTATACAATCATTGCCTCGTCTCCTACGCGCTTTTTTATTCTGTTATTTTTCGTGTCATTTTCATTATTTGTTTTATTGTGGGCAGATCTTTGCCGGTTACGCTCAATTCTCTCTGTACGAAGGGAGGAGATGTTTGCCTAAATTGGACCATTTATTTCGTCAACTTTTTAATTTGCGTTGTTTGGTTGGAGAAAAGGTTTTCGTAAACGGGGGTTTGTGGATGACGTCGTTTTTGTCTGTACGTTAATATTGAAAAGAGTCAGTGGTGTCAAAAAAATGGAAGAAAAATCAGAAATTAAAGGAATGAAAATTTAAGAATGGTTTCGGTATAGTTCGGAATGCCAAGAATGGTCTGAGGATAGCCCGGAATGTCAAGAATGGTTTCAGGGTAGTCTGGGATGTCAAGATTCTTGTCAGGGTAGTTCGGAATGTCAAGATTCTTGTCAGGGTAGTTCGGAATGTCTAGATTCTT
Source organism: Leiobunum rupestre (assembly GCF_980474605.1). Lineage (NCBI taxonomy): Eukaryota > Metazoa > Arthropoda > Arachnida > Opiliones > Sclerosomatidae > Leiobunum > Leiobunum rupestre. Next base: position 32,175,009 of record NC_143392.1, read on the forward strand.
GTCAGGGTAGTTCGGAATGTCTAGATTCTTGTCGTGGTAGTTCGGAATGTCAAGATTCTTGTCATGGTAGTTCGTAATGTCTAGATTCTTGTCAGGGTAGTTCGTATAGTCAAGATTCGTGTCATGGTAGTTCGGAATGTCTAGATTCGTGTCAGGGTAGTTCGTAATATCAAGATTCGTGTCAGGGTAGTTCGTAATGTCAAGATTCGTGTCAGGGTAGTTCGGAATGTCAAGATTATTGTCAGGGTAGTCTAGGATGTCAAGAATCTTTTCAGGGTAGATCGAAATATCAAGATTCTTGTCAGGGTAGTTCGGAATGTCAAGATTCTTGTCAGGGTAGTTCGGAATGTCAAGATTCTTGTCAGGGTAGTTCGTAATGTCAAGAATCTTGTCAGGGTAGTCTAGGATGTCAAGAATCTTTTCAGGGTAGATCGAAATATCAAGATTCTTGTCAGGGTAGTTCGGAATGTCAAGATTCTTGTCAGGGTAGTTCGGAATGTCAAGATTCTTGTCAGGGTAGTTCGTAATGTCAAGAATCTTGTCAGGGTAGTCTAGGATGTCAAGAATCTTTTCAGGGTAGTCTAGGATGTCAAGAATCTTTTCAGGGTAGATCGAAATATCAAGATTCTTGTCAGGGTAGTTCGGAATGTCAAGATTCTTGTCAGGGTAGTTCGTAATGTCAAGATTCTTGTCAGGGTAGTTCGTAATGTCAAGAATCTTGTCAGGGTAGTCTAGGATGTCAAGAATCTTTTCAGGGTAGATCGAAATATCAAGATTCTTGTCAGGGTAGTTCGGAATGTCAAGATTCTTGTCAGGGTAGTTCGGAATGTCAAGATTCTTGTCAGGGTAGTTCGTAATGTCAAGATTCTTGTCAGGGTAGTTCGGAATGTCAAGATTCTTGTCAGGGTAGTTCGTAATGTCAAGAATCTTTTCAGGGTAGATCGAAATATCAAGATTCTTGTCAGGAACGTCCAGTTCTCTAGAATTCAGGATGGCCCAGAACGTACTGAAAATCCCTTGACTTACAGAAGATGCTAAACCAGGAGCCCACACCACTGCCGAGAGTGTGGTATCTACATGTATATATCATCCACGACATCTTGTTTTCATCCATTCCAGTAATAAGTAGTGTCGTTGCGTGTTTGGAGCAGATTGGGCTTTATTTGTTTTCGTCCAGTCCATCTCCCCGACGTCGTCAAACTAACTTGACTGTCGTCAAAGCATTCTACGGGACCACGCTTAAGCTCTTTAATAATAACTCTTAAAAAAGGGAACCGCGATGGGAGTCTCCTTGGCCATTAATATCAATTCCACTCGCTTTGCTTTAGAAATTGACTTTCCCAACATATTCGTACACTCCCACAGAACTAAACTTTGACGATAGCCCCAACACCAACGCAACCCCGAGACGTCTAACTCGAACCGTCGTGGGTTTAACAAGCCCCCCGTTCGGGACTGACGACGAACTTTCGCTTTTCCGCGAATGCAAATGGGAGAAAATTTTAAATACTCTTATTGGGCACGTATTCATTTCAATTGCGCGGGTTTTATTAGTCGCTAAACCCGCCGCTAGGGCCGACAGATGGAGCCAGGTTCGCCCCCGTAATTAAGAAGCCAGTCCGAGCCCATTAATTAAGCGGAGCATTAGCATAGAAAATTACTCTCTGGGAAAAGGGGGCCGTTATGAACGCGCCTCGATCTCGCCCCCCCCCGCCCCCTCGCTGGCTAGCGCGCGCTTTAATTTAGCAAGAAAAGGAAAACGGGGGGGGGGGGGGTCGCTATTGCGTAAGCTGTAAATATTAAGATCGGAATGTTTGCCTAATTTCAACTGGGGATGATAGCTCTGCCAGATATATTTTAACCCCGGGACCCACTTCAATACGCCCTCTCCCTTTCGTAATCATCTCCGGCCCAGACCATTAAGGATAAACTGGCCCGTGCGTATTTCATTACCGTGTACCAAGAGGGCGCTACTTACCTCTACCGTATCCTAATTACGCTTCATAATGGAATTTATGTGTGCCAAGATTTTATAGTCTGCCTTTTTCGGAGATTAAGCTTATTCATCGGGATTCTCGGTAACATGGAGGGTCCCAGAGGTCCTATAATTCCTGTAAAATCCTATATTTTCAAAACGTCCTATAAAATGCTATAATTTTGATATTTAGCCCATTTCAAATCCCGCCTCTTACAAGGAGATATCCCGAGACGTTGCTCCCCGATTTGTTTAAAACTCGGGGGTGAAGTAGACCTTCGTGTACCTTGAAAGCTCCCAAAAGTTTCGATGGCCATTCGTTTTGCCATACCAACCAAAAATGATTTTCACAACTCAAGTTTAAAATTTATTTACGTAGAATGCGAACCCTTACTATTTTACCGAATTTTATTGTTTTGACCATTTTTATCGATTTTACCCAATTTTATCGATTTTACCCAATTTTATCGATTTTACCCAATTTTATCGATTTTACCCAATTTTATCGATTTTACCCAATTTTATCGATTTTACCCAATTTTATCGATTTTACCCAATTTTATCGATTTTACCCAATTTTATCGATTTTACCCAATTTTATCGATTTTACCCAATTTTATCGATTTTACCCAATTTTATCGATTTTACCCAATTTTATCGATTTTACCCAATTTTATCGATTTTACCCAATTTTATCGAATTTACCCAATTTTATCGATTTTACCCAATTTTATAAATTTTACCCAATTGTTATGCCAAAAATTAAAATTACAGCCGTGATTTTCCCATGCTATGTTACATAGAGAAAGATTACACTTGAGTTGTGAAAAACAATATTTGGTTGTCATGGAAAAACGAACGGCCATTGAAACTTTTCCCTTTAGGACCTTTCAAGGTACACGAAGGTCTACTCAACTCTTGAGTTTGAAAAAAATCGGATTTATCTATAGGATAAATTCCTATACCAAGTCATTCTAGTCTATACTTTTTGTTCTTGTTAAGATGGTTAGCTACTAGTATATGTTTGTGATAAAATGGTTAAGTGAAAATTAAAGATTTATTTCACTATATATAGATTTGGTTTTTAAATGCATGAAGTTAGTAAATGAAATGAAAAAATAATCCTATAAAGTTCTATATTTTTAGAAATATAATCCTCATTTTCCTATAACAAATTTGAATATTTGAGTGCATATGGTTGTAAACTATGGATAAATTGGTAAGGGGTGTAAACCGGGACTAAAATGGGCGGTGACTCTTGGTAAAGGGTGTAAACCGGGAGTAAAGTGGGCGGGGAAACTTGGTAAAGGGTGTAAACCGGGAGTAAAGTGGGCGGGGACTCTTGGTAAAGGGTGTAAACCGAGAGTAAAGTGGGCGGGGACTCTTGGTAAAGGGTGTAAACCGAGAGTAAAGTGGGCGGGGAAACTTGGTAAAGGGTGTAAACCGGGAGTAAAGTGGGCGGGGAAACTTGGTAAAGGGTGTTAACCGGGAGTAAAATGGGCGGGGAATCTTGGTAAAGGGTGTTAACCGGGAGTAAAATGGGCGGGGAATCTTGGTAAAGGGTGTAAACCGGGAGTAAAATGGGCGGGGAATCTTGGTAAAGAGTGTAAAACGTGGATAAAATAGGCGGGGACTCTTGGTAAAGGGCGTAAAGCGTGGATAAAATAGTCGTAACGATGTGTACCTTTAGATAATCAGTAGCAGGTAGGCTCTTGTATAAAATTAATGGCTAGTATACTTTGAAATAATATTTGACTTCTTCGAGAAAATCGTGGATTATCTTTAACGAAATATTTTGTTATAAACATTAAAACTTAAGTTCCTTTCCGAGAAAAAAACTAAACACCAAAGCTCAGAAAGGAAAAAATAATTGTAAAGTTTCCGAAAAACGTTTCTGTAAAAACTTGAAATAAAACTTATTTGAAGCGCATCCTACGGAGAAGCCTCCGCTTTTATAAGAGCGTCTCTCCGGGTTATCCATTTAGGGCCACATTTGATTACCCCCGGAAAAGTGGCGGAGAGGCCCCAGCGTCGAAACGAGCCAACATCGTGGGCATCTGCTGGTTCCGACTCGCTGCGGGAAAAAGGTGCATTTTATCGCCTCTTTCTTTTAATACCGGCCAAAGGTTTTTACTGTCAGGGATGACTCACCTACTCCCCAGATGGCTCTGTACGCGCGAGGAGGCTTCTGGTCCGCTATAAATAGACCCCTCCCTCTTTTCTTTCTCTTCTCTTTGACCCCCCCCCCTCCGTCCAGTACGTAACTTTCTTTGTGTGATACGCCGCTAGAGGGAGGTTGGTGAGTAGGCTCAGCAGACGACAGTCATCCTCGAGACGGAAAAGGCGCTCTTTTGTTTTATATTCGCTTTCGATGGATAACGGTATATCACCTAAGCCAAGGACGAAACTAAAAATATATTGTAATTTTTCTTTCGCCACCCCGCTGTGGTTATGCTTCGGTTACTCCCCTTAAGAATTACGCTTTATTTATCGTTCGCGTACGCCGCGCCATCTGTATTTTATGGATCGAACTAGGGACGTTGAAGATAGGGAAGAAATTTAACATGAATTGACGCGCCTTGTACGCGTAAAAATAGGCTATTTGCAGCATACCGATGTTCGGGGAGAAGATTATTTACAGGGTTTGGTCTACAAACGCTATTTTTAGGTGATTTTTATTAACGTTCCACAAACTTGGTGTTTTAACTACCATCCGGGCCCCTAAGTTGAGTTTTAGTAAGGTCCCCTTTATTTACTTTACTTTACGGCCCCCACTTACTCTCCTACCTACCGTACCTATCGCCTATGCCTTAAACGAAGATAAATATTTGAATTTAATAAGCCTTTCTATAAAGTAACAATGGCCTTATTGTTTTGATGTTTCTGTTGCGTCACGGGAGACGTATAGATGACTTTTTCAGGAACCCCAGAGGTCGTATAATTCCTATAAAATCCTATATTTTTAGCAAAATCCCCCAAAAGTCCTATAAAATCCTATAATTTTGATATTTTTCCCATTTCAAATCCAACCACTCAGTTAAATTGCTAGTATTAGCTATATTATAAATTCCTATACCAAGTCATTTTAGTCTATACTTTTTGTTCTTGTTAAGATGCTTAGCTATATTTTGATGATTAAATGCTTAAATAGTTTCTATTTTTTAAGTGCAAATCAAAGATTTATTTATCTAAATATAGATTTTGTTTTTAAATGCATAAAGTTAGTAAATTAAATAGCATATATAGTCCTATAAAATCCTATAATTTTGTTAAAAAAAAGTCCTATAAAGTCCTATATTTTTTGAAATATAATCCTATTTTACCTATAACAAATTTGAAGATTTGAGTGGGGGCCCTGGTCACGGGTGACGTATCGATGACGTTTTACTACGAAAAGCCTTGGACATCAGGGTAAATTCGACGAGGCACCCTGTTTTTAAGCATAAACTGAACTGAATGCGCTACATAAAAACCAGTTCAGCAAGCGTAGCTTATTTTATAGAAAGGCCTATTAATTTTAAATGGATTTCAGAACTATATCCTAAATCAAGAATTTACTCTGTAAATAGTTTTTAAATTAAAAAACCTTATTTTGGAATCTAATGAACAATCTTTTTATTTATTTATGGATTTGGTGTACCTAAGAGCCGGTAGTCGGCGCCACATTCTTTCCAGTTTATTTCCCCGTAAGTCGGTAATCCCCAAAGGCTGTTGTTATTTTGCGAGGCCCCTTTGGAAAAATTCCTTAAACTTCTTTGATCCACTTCGAGTTTGTTTTACGGGGTAATACGATTTCTTACCCGCCCACTATACGCGTTATACGACTATATGATATCGTCCGAAAAACCGGCTTAGCCCTAAAAATACCGAACAAAATAGGATCACCAAACTCGTGGAGAGCGAAATTTTGATTTAGTTTTCTGTAAAGGGGGAAAATAAAAATAAAAAATCAAATATACAAGGCGTAAAACGGGAATAGCGCTTCTGGGTAAGATAGGAGTAAAAAAAACCTCCTTTGATATAAAAAATTAAATTATTATTGTAATTTCACGACCGCTTAAGCTCCTAAGTACATTCCAGGACCCAAGAGAGGGTATTGACTTCAAAGAGTATACATAGTTATTTCTCGAAATGTATATTATAATAATAAAAATACGAGCGACCTAGTTTGGAAACTTATATTTTACGTTTTCCTATTTTATCCCACTTGTCGACATCTCGTAGTGTTATGGATTTTTTTGTACGTAATAGTTGACGGCGGTTGTCAATAATATTATGTTACAAGAACAATTGGTTTTTATCTTTTGCCTCAATCGTTCATCATGCGTCGTATTGATTTGTGGTATACAAATAGATAAATATTAATAAGCTGTGGTTTTAAAAAGGAATGTTTATTTGCGTAATGTAGTTAATTTTACTTCCTGGTTTTTCGGCTGAATTCTTCGTAATTCTAAAGATAGCTCGGATGTATTTGTTTATTTAAAGGACGTTAGATACGCGATTCAAACAGGCCTTTTTCTTTTAAATCGGTAAACAACTTATAGTTTTCTTTGAATCGCTTAGTTTAACATTGAAGTATGTATAAAAATAGCGTTTTTGCTACGTTTAAAAAACCACCAGAAAGATTTTAATTTTCATGACGCATTTTGTCGGGGTGGCTTACGATGGTCTTTTGAAATGTCTGTCTTTCCAAACGCGTTTTATAACCTTGAACGTTTCTTCTTGACAACAAAGAACCTTCATTCTTTCGCTTCCGAATCGGAAATGACTAAAACTGACGAAGCTCTCATCCGTCTTTTCAATTCTCATTTATTTTTCGTTAATTCTAAGAGATGGCGCTCGCGTCGATTTTCCGGCTTTTAGCGCGCGGCAGTCTTTGAAAGTCTCCCGTTAAAGGTTAGAGGTTATTCCGTAGATGGGTTTTTAGGCTGTATTTGCATAAAGGATCCATTGGCGTTTCCCCGTTTAATTCAATTATCCCTCACCAGGAGACTCACTTTATTTTAGTTTCCTTTTAAGCGTGGAAATGAAGCAACGTTTTTAGTCTACAGATTACCACCACTTTACATTCTTTTCCAATAAATAAATTAGAAAGATTTCCGGATCATCACGTTTTATTGAACCTTTTCGATATTGAATTTGAGTTCCTGATTTTTAAGATATTCAAAACTAAATTATCAATTTTTATATGAATATTTAATTCCTTAATTATAACCAAAATAAGTAATATTTTGTACTATTTCATAATATTTTTATGTCCCAATAATAAATAATATTTCTTTATATTTAATATTTTTTGATGTTCAGAAAAAAATAATATTTCATACTATTTAATATTATTTTTGATATGCAGAAATAAGTAATATTTCATACTATTTAAAATTATTTTTTGATATCCAGAAATAACTAATATTTCATACTACTTAATATTAATTCTGACTTCCTAAAATAACTAATATTTCATACTACTTAATATTAATTTTGACTTCCTAAAATAAGTAATATTTCGTACTATTTAATATTTTTAATGCCAGAAAGTAATATTTAACTATATTTATTTTTTACCTCCAGAAACAAGTAATATTTCGTACTATTTAATATTATATTTGGATACGCAGAAATAAGTAATATTTCATACAGTTTAATAACTAATATTTTATACTTTTGAAATTTATTTTTGACTTATAAATATAAGTAATATTTCGTGCTATTTAACAATATTTTTTATGTTTGAAAATAACTAATATTTCGTGCTATTAAATATTATTTTTTGATATCATTTATAGCACATTTTTATCGTAATTTTTTTCATTTATATAAAAGTACATCATTATTTATCTGCAAATACATTACCAAGCACATTGTATAGCACATTTTTATTAAATGTTATACAACATTGGGAAGTGTTCCAGGTTAAAATATATGCATCGTGAATATTACAGCGCGCGTAGGACGTCGAGAGCGTGGTTTGATCAATAATTTACCTCCTTGGAAACCGCCTCTCTCTCCACTGCCTTCCCACCGCGACGCGGACAACTTGACTTGGCAGTTAACGAGGTTGGGTTTGTTATCTCCCACCCACCTTCAAGAACACTGCGAACTATGACTGACTCACGGCGCCACTGGCTGGCTATTGTCAAAGACACATATTGCGTGCTTTTATTAGTTGAAGCCTGGAAAGCGAATGAACTTCTAATAGGCTGGCCGGGTTTTCCCGCTCCGTTTGATTGTTTTTTTCTCGCTTAACCGCGGCGCAATGGATGGAAGCTTCACTGCCCGGCTTTTACGCCCTCTCGCCTTGGTCCAAGCTCTCGCCATCTACCGGGAAAAAGAGTAACTACCCAGAGCGCTTTTAGAAGCTGGCCGATGTTTCCTCCGGGGACTTTGCAGCTATAATCAAAGATTCTCTAATTTGATACGCGGGTTACGTATGAACCGCGTAGACCGCGCCTTGTCCCCGCCTTTAACGGTAGAGTACGGTAAGGGCGGATGACGAAGAATACGTCCATTAATTCTAGAGGCTTAGATGACAATTAGTTTTGGCCCTGTTCCGGGGTGTTGCCCTTTTCTAGACTCAAAGCGTATTTTCACTGTCAATTCGTTTTGTCCACTAGAAATAAAAAGTTAACTTTTTTACTATCGTCGAACAAGCCAAGCCGCTAAGGGAGATTTCGCCGGACTCGCTACATCGTTACATCAGTTTCCGCTAGACTGTAGCACTCGTTGTCGATATCACTCGGCTATTTTTATTTAAACTCCCTCGATACCGTTCGCAATTAATCCAGGATCTTAATCTTGGATTCCCCATTGGAATTACACCAACGAGGGAATTGATGGAAACCAGCTTACTTATCTAACTGGCTATTAAATAAACCGATACCCTAATGCCACTAATAATAGGCGCTTAAATAAAACATCTTCCCAGAAATTGGCAAGAAGTAATATTTCCGAGAGCCAGGACTCATAAGTTATTATTTATATAGTGCTTGGTGAAGTATTGGAAAGCTGGAAACTTTCTCGAACGTAACATCGGTTTTTTGCTAAGCCTTAACATACCTGGTTAAAAGGAAACACTTGTTGCATACCGTACTGCAAACGAAATATGTTTAGTTCTAAAGGAATGAGTTTTCATCTTTTTCCAAAAGATAATTTTATACAAAATGAATTAACTCTTCCTCCATGGGAAGCTTTAAAATTGCCCGGTATTATAAAAATATTACATATAATTTTAATTATTTATACCATAAGAGGATGATAATAATAATAATATTATCTTCTTATACTTAGTTTTAAAAACATTATATATTTTACCTTAAAATATATTATCGAAAATTAACATTAGTATGTTCCTTATACACGTGAGCCGACGCGTTTCTTACCTGACGCAAAATTCTCATGAGGGCAAAAACGCGTCTCCAATAGCTTAAATATGACTTTTTGGCTAGCCATTCTAACCGTTTAACCGACCGACCGGAAATAGCTCCTTCCCAGAAGAATTTGGAGAGGGGAGTAGAAACCGAGTATCTTTTATTGAAGCGTCCATTGCCTAATAAGCAAACGAAAAGTTTTAAAAAAAAATCGTTTGCCTTATACCACTCTGTAGGCGGGTTTTTTTTCGCCTGTTCTGGTGCTAATAGGCGATAGCATAAATTGCAAGGAATAATGGGGAAAATGTTAACGCCATCAAACCGTAGAAACCTTTAAAAATGGTCACGTGGTTATAAAATTGCTTAAACGTTTGATTTGGGTACATTTGTTCGAATTTCATTCGTCCGAACGGTGGTACAAATGTCCGAATGCCGGAAAACAGGATCGTATGTCCGAAAACGTATTTCATTTGCCCGAAACATTTATCACAACTTCTGTTAGTGATTTAGTCGTTCAATTTATGTTAACTTTACTGGCGAATTTCATTTGTTCGAATAATTAGGAATTGTTTTTTTTTAAATATTGTTAATATAAGAAAATAGTAACATTCACGTGAACCTAACCTAAAATATCCACAGCATTCAACGCAATTCCCACTTACTATATCGGCCAAAGGAAAAATGGACATAATAGGATAAAATGATTGGACATTATATAAAAACAGCAATAAGAAATACTAATTTAGCGACAGAATTCGGACAAGTGATGCTACCGATTCGGACGAATGAAACAAACAAGTTGTCCAATTCGAACAATTGAAACATTTGTTATTTCGGCGGTTCGGACGAATGAAATTCGAACATTTGTTCCACCGTTCGGACGATTGAAATTCGAACAAATGTACCTACCCCAAACGTTTACTTTTTAAAGAATTTTGTGTTAAGTTATGTTTTTAAGAATTTATACTTTTTTAATAGAAAAAAAAATTGTTAAACTTAATTTAACGACGACTCGGACATAAGTATTAATATTTCGATAGTGATGAACATTTTAACAAGTTAACTACTACAAATTTATGATATCGCCTATTTATACAACATAAATTTCAGAGATTCAAGAAATGTATAAAATGCAAAATAATAATATTGTTTATGTTATTTCTCTATAACTATTTTACATTTGGTTCAAATTTAATTGTATCTAAATTAATTAAATATTTAGCATAACCTAAAATACGGACTTACAAGTCGCAAGCTGACTTAGTCTGACACTATACTACTGTGGCTGTCAATGAAATGTTAAGCCTTAGTTCACAAGGCTATAAACTGTTAAACATCAGCGAAACCGTGCAAAATTTTCTTCATATTTCAATCCCCACCTTATATGACTAGTTAAGTAAACGAAATACTTTTATACTTTAAAGATTTGATATAAGAAATTTAACAATATTAATTAATTTTAATCCGCCGTATTTTGTAAATACTTACACTCGATAGCAGACGACATACCGAGCTCAAGAATCGAGCGAGGGTAAAAACAAGGAGTAATATATATAATGTTGATCTAAATCATCCTTGCAAAGGTGTATTGTCGGTGTGGAATAAACAATTTAATAGGTAATTAATTTAATTAAGGTTCAATATAGTTGCGACTAAATGGAAATGGTAATAAAATAAAGAAGGTTTACTTTTGAAAGGATTTGGAACGAGCTCATTTATGCAATAATTTATATTCGAAGGACACCTCTTTCTCGTCAAGTCGCCGTGTGCCATTGATTAAATTAGTGGAAATTCCATCACGCGCCTCTACCGCCCTGGTTTTAGCCTATATATTCCCTCTTTCGTGGCCTTCGACAAAATCTTTCCAAAGTCATTTCGAGAATTTATCCCTTTAAAATTGCTGATTTTCGAAAATGTTTAATAGGCAGTGCCACATAACGACGTTTTGCTAAAATTATTATCTAGAGACGTTTAAGTCCATAAGCGTATTCCCTGTATTAATACTATTATTCCGTGGTGTAACACTCATTATGACCTAATTAATATTATTTTTAAAAATTACGTAAAGATTAAGCACCGTAGTTTTCGATTATTATTAAATTTTGTTACAAATTAACAGAGTTCTAAACATCTAACGTTTGCAGTCGTTGATTGGTTTTGTTTTGGCTGAGTGTAACTGAGTGGCGGCGTAAGGGGGGGGGGGGAGGCGAGGGGAGCGGTCCACCCAGGGTACTAGGGGTGCCATCCATCGTAGAAGCTCGAGGGGGGGTGCAAATCAGAACGATTAAACTTGAAGAATGTTTTTGGGCTCGAGGGGGGGGGGGTGCAAAACTTCTGCACGGTCCCGGGGGGTGTCACAAAGCATTGCCGCCCCGGGGACCCAGCTAAGCAACTGATGCTTTGCGTTTTATAATAACGAAAATCCAGTAATTTCAAAACTTCTCCCGTTGGCCGCTACGTGTTACTATGGAAACTGAAATGACTAATTATTACCCCCTCCTCCTATTTTAAAAACTCTATACTTTTTTTTGGGTAGCAAAAAAAAACTAATAATTTATTCAGCATATTTTATCAGTTTTCAATAATTTCCTAAGGCCGTTGTAATTTGTAAGACACCATCCGAGTGGGTACCCGTAATCGATATGGCAAGATTAAGTAGCGAAATGTAATACTTTATATTCCAGTGATGGGCACTTTTGTTAAAGAACCGCTCAGCTCGCGCTCGCTCGTGTGATATACGCTTTTTTTGCGGTAAAATCATAGCTCCACTCTTTCTTGAGCGGTAAATTTTTGTGGTTTTTTGAGCCGCAAAATCATCGCTCCACTCTTTTTGAGCGATAAAATTTTTGTTGTTTTTTGAGCGGTAAAGTCATCGCTCCATTCTTTTCTTGAGCGGTATTTTTTTATGTTTTTTGAGCGAGATAATTTTTGTTGTTTTTTTGAGCGGTAAAATCATCGCTCCTCTCTTTTCGAGCGTTTTTTTTTTATGTTTTTTTGAGGGGGATAATTTTTGTTGTTTTTTGAGCGGTAAAATCATCGCTCCTCTCTTTTCGAGCGTTTTTTTTATGTTTTTTTGAGGGGGATAATTTTTGTTGTTTTTTGAGCGGTAAAATCATCGCTCCACTCTTTCTTGAGCGGTAAATTATTTGTTATTTTTTGGCTCCTTTCATTTCGGTTTTCCGCTCTTTTAGAACGATATTTTACCGCTTAATTTCGCTCCAACTGATTAAAACCGCTCCAAATGAGAGGAGCTCGCCCATCACTGATATATTATCGACAACCTCTACAGCGAACGCGACGAGCGCGGGGAAAATAAATGCAAATGATCTTGGTCATCGAATGAGGCGTATCGAATTAACGTCTCGCGTCAGCTCGCCCGGAAAAAGGAGTTGTCCAGCTCATCCATGGACGAAATCCAAGCGCCGTGTAGAGAGTACGCCCCGTCTTCGCGAAAAGACGGTAACTGTACGAAATGTCGGCCCATTAAGAATTCAAATTTTCTCCCCAACGAGAAGTTCGTTACCCGTATCGAATATGTATTTATTTCAACTTCGGGATAATGACTATGTTGAAACGATTTTCAGCGTCGCTTTTAATCCACCTCACGCTCGAACCGTAGGCGCCTCCTCTTAAAAGTCAATCAAATCGGTACCGTATCTCATTGGTTCCCCATAACTGACGTCATACGACGTGATTGAAACACGCGATTTTTTTGGGCTGTGTGGAATAAAGGGATTTTGAATTGAAAATCATTGTTTTGTGGGATTTTTTTAACCTTAAAATCGTTTTCAAATTGGTTTTTGAAAAACCACTGATTTTTCGTAAAAAAGGGAACTATAAGGTTGCCTCGATCGCACGGTTTATTATCCAAATATTACGGCTTTTGCGTTGCTAGGTAAAATCGTGACGTCAGCCAGATGAGATCATATTGAAAATCAACGGAGGCTCATCTGGGTGACGTCATCAATTTTAACTCGTACAGAAATTTTTTCAAACATCTTCGTGGTCGAGACCCCCTTGGGCTAGCCCTAGCCTAGCCTAGCCTAGCCTAGCCTAGCCTAGCCTAGCCTAGCCTAGTACACAGTGATGCAGATCATGCAGCTCATAAGCATAGCTAGACACATAGAATTACACAAATTAGCAATGTATTAAATTAAATTGAAATGAATCAAATTGAATATTGTTTTTTATTTTCTAATAGTTTTTTAAATTTAATTAATACGAAACTAAAAAATATTTGGCATGTTTTCCGTTGAGTCTTGGGGTTTGGCCGAAGGGGGATAGACTATAGTACCCGCGGATCGTAGAAATCAATTGATCCATTCTATCTCGTATTCAAAGTTTGAAATGGTGGAAATATAAGTTGTAATAAGCGTCGCAATTTCCGTCCATTACCGGTTCCTAGTTTCAATGGCCATTAATAGGCGGTAATGAATCTCTGTTTCTTGGGAAAATACGAGGCTCGATTGACTGGTGTCGGGGATCGAAAACGGGTCTGCCGCGTTCTTCGGTCGTGGGAACTTCAGCCCTCTCTTGACCAAACGAGAAAATTAGAAATTCTTCTCATCCATCTCTTATAAGTCCTTCCCCTCTAGAGCCGCGCCAACTCTCGCTGGAGTATCACTTCGCTCTTAGGTATATATATATCCAGCTCGCGGTTGTTTTTCGGGGTGAACTTGCCCGCTAACTTCCCCCCCCCCCCCGTAGAACTCCCGCTTTTTTTTCGTCTTAAGGCGTTGAAGTTACGTAAGAAAAATGGCGGGCTATTACCAAAACCGAAAACTGGAGTAGAGCGCCCGCGTAAGATATTCAAACAAGAGGACACGTGTCTTAATTCAAAAGTACCCCTCTTATATATATTATCCATTCTAACTGAGGGGTCCGACATTTTGACAATATTTCGTATGGTATTTTGGATCTCAGATACTGATTTTAAGATTAGGCCACCATGGATGTATATCACAATTTCCGTGTTGAGTCTCCCTGTTAGGTTGTAAAATTTAAAAAATATATATAAATACCACGGGGCTGCCACACGTCAGGGATATCAGGGAATTTAAAAATGGGCGTAAAAGGTCAGGGAATTTTAAGAATTTGTAAAAATTCTGGGAAAAGTTTGGGAATTAAATTTTATCTTGTCACTTTTTGAAGGTAATTTTACTCTAGATCTATGACAAATTCCGCGATTATCATTTATTTTCTTGAAAGTTTGGCAAATTTTTTCAACATTGCAATAACCTTATATAAGTCCATTTAAAATTAAAATTTTTGTCTTCAAAAGTCAGGGAAAATCTCTTAAAATGGTCAGGGAATTTGAATCTAAAAATTTAGTGGCAACCCTGTACCAAGTCAGTCTAGGAATTTAGTTTAAAGGGCAACGCAAGTGACCACGCAGGGGGGTAAATTATCTTATAGATAAAAAGAACGACTGCGCATGCGCTATCTGCCATAGCCTTTCCCTCTGTAAAAAAGCGAAACCATATTTGCCGAATTTATTTTGTATAAATGCGCCTCTCGCGGTTTTTACGCAAAATCCACGCATTCTTTAGTCGCGAAAATGGCCGAGGAAAGTGAAGTCTCCGTGCTTACCGACAAATCGGATCCTAAACTTCTACAAAATAAATGTAATAAAAAAAGATAAATATTCTGTCGGGGTATAATGATAGGGAAATTGTTAAGGGAGACGGGATATAGGAGTGTGTGTGATGTTGAATTTTCTTAATCCAATGTAAGGCTAGCGGCAGAGATTTACCGCGTCCAAGGCCTAATGTTTCAACTTCCATTATTAAAAATATTCAATTCCCAAATAATTTTATTCCAAAACATTGTTAAATCGAAAATATCAAAGTCCAACTCTCGGAAACTAACCCAGTTCTTTTCTCCATAATAAATAAATTAAGCTAGGCCTAAATTCCTGGGTTCGTTGATTGCGAGCTAACTCAGCGAAGAAAATCGAAAAATTCGCGAATGAGAGCGAAATTGCGCCACGTGGCTACACCAAGAAGAATAAGGCTTTCGCGCTGTATAAAATCATCCTTGAAAAACCTACTTACGGCTTGTTGAAGAAAACATAGTTCCCCCCCCCCCCCCCCTGCATGACCACTTGCGTTGCCCTTTAAGTAAAGATCTATTTGGTTCCAATTTTGAAAAAATGTGTCCCTATTTTAAGCTATTTTTGTTGCACAAAGTACCTATTTTACCCTGTTTTTATTGCACAAAGTACCTATTTTCCATATTTAAAAAAAAATTGGTGGGAAACCTGTAATTTTAAATTTTATAACGCGAGACGTTGTCAGACAAACAGCCACCCAGCCACCATGAGACAACCTCATCAGTCGGGTTACGAAGCGAATGAAGCCGAAAATTATCCTCAGCTTCAGCAATATAGAGGGGGGGGGGAGTGAACTCTGGTACTAACGTACTGTATATACTGTGTAGAGAGAATATATAATGTATATTATAGTTGTAGTAGTGGTATGAACTGCGCGAGTGGGGGCCAAAGTGTTCTGTTGAATCTCTTATACATGATAAAGATAGAATCAGAGGGAGGCGGCCATCGTACCGAGTAGAATCTCGAAGAAAAATAAGGAGGTTGTGTATACATTTTTGCTCGACGCAGTAATAACATCGGCCGCGATGATTTTGGGAATTTCGTGGCGAGGCCAATGCCTTCGCGCAGAAGCGAGTGATTCCTCCACCCGAACGGCATTCCGAGTGATACTTACGGAGACCCCCTAGTGTCGTGTTTGCCGAAATCCCCGCTCACCCTCGAACCGCGTACAAACATCCCGATAACCATTGTTTTCGACGCGAGTTAGCCAAACGATTTACCACTTTTGACATCTTAATTTACGTACTCCGCTTCCCCTCAGTCCCCTTTGCCGCGCGCGCGCTCGTCTCCGAATGCATCGAATGACGTCACCAAACATCTGCCTCGTTCCGTACGACAAATTCGCGATGTACCTTCGCTCAGATTATTCCTAAGCGTTGCTTTTAATTCAAGGTTTTTTACCAACCATCGAAAGAATAATCGCCGGTGTACTCGCGAAACTATTCTAGCGTGGAAGTCGTTTGACTGCGGTTGCGCGTGTTCGTTACGGCGACGTTCGTTGTAATCGTCTTCGCGTTGTCCACACAAACACGGTGTAAAAATGGTTTTGGTGTCTTTCCTGTAATGGTACGCGTTGGGAGTCGGTGAAGATTTTTAATTGGTAGGGAAAATAGCGCGGCTAAAACCGAAAGGGTGTGGCTAACTAGGCCCTTTTTTCGGTGGATTTTTTTTATCTTTTTCTTTAGGCGGCTAAAACGTCGGATAAGCCAGCGTACTCAGTTTAGCGGCCGCGGTTTGCAGTCGAAGCCGTCGCGCAAGTTTTCTCGTGGCTACATTTTTTTTTTCTCGTAAAAACGTTTTATCGATTTCTGTTTAATTAACGGTTACTTTTTACATATTTTTTTTAAAAATTTGGACGTTTTCTTATCGCGGATAGTTTCGTATTTGGACAGTCGTCGAATGTGCGCGTGTCACTGTTGGATAAATTCGGTTCGCGATCATGCGTCGCCTCGAGGTGGTTTCTTCCGTCGTGTCTATTGAGAGCTGATTCTTTGGCTCGAGGGCCATGGCGTTCCCAAAAACGGGTCCTAGGAAGCAGGACCAAATTATGAATGGTCTTCTGGCTGAATTACAGAAAAATCAACTGTTTCTAAGGTTATTTATTTTGAATATTTCGATCGTACCGCTACGTCGTTGTACATTCCATTTTACGATGTCCTCGTTTACCCAACCGTTTGCGATTGTTACGGATCTTGAGTCGTGATCAGGGTCATTTTTGTATAAGTGCGGCATTGCCAGGAAGGCTTTGTTCATTTTATTGGGGCCATAAGATAAATAATGGTTGTTTATAGAGCACTAATATCTCGAAATTAATGTTTGATTTTTGCAACTTTTTTTAGCTATTTTCGTCCGCCGAATTAGCGATTAAACTCTGGAGTTAATTATTATTCATATTGGTGGTTTATAGAGCGCTAATATGTTTAAATTAAAGAATTGGCAAAAGTTAAACGTTAATTTAAACATATTAGCGCTCTATAAACCACCATTATTTAATATTTAATATGAATAATAATTAACTCCAGAGTTTAATCGGTAATTCGATGAACGAAAGTAGATTAAAAAACTTAAAAAAAAAAGTTATTTCGGCGTATTAACGCTCTATAAATCACCATTATTTAATATTTTATATGAATAATAATTAACCGTCGATTTTAATCGGTAATTCGACGGACGAAAGTAGATTAAAGAAATGGCAAAAGTTAAACGTTAATCGATTTCGTCCGTCGAATTACCGATTAAAAGCGACAGTTAATTATTATTCATATTAAATATTAAAGATTTATAGAGCGCTAATACGCCGAAATTAACTTTTGTTTTTTGAAAGTTCTTTAATCTATTTTCGTCCGTCGAATTACCTATTAAACTCGGGCGACGGGAGTTTATTATTATTCATATTAATATAAAATATTGGAGGTTTATAGAACGCTAATATGTGTAAATTATCGTTTAATACTTGCCATTTCTTTAATCTACTTTCGTCCGTCGAATTACCGATAAACTCGGGAGTTAATTGTTAATATTAAATATTAAATGGTGTTTTATAGAGCACTAATATGCTGAAATTAACGCTTATGTTTTTCCATTTCTTTAATCTACTTTCGTCCGTCGAATTACAGATTAAAATAATTTGATAAATTATTAATCTTAAATAATTAGTATTGGCTCGCGTACTCGGCATTTTTCGAAAATGACTAAAATTTATTTTTGTTTACTATCGAAAACACTGTTACATTAAGTGTCCTTTTACCTTTGAAACGAAAGAAATTATAAAGCACGTAATAAATATTTCACATAATGTTAATTTATATTTATTACGCGGATAGTTTGTACTTAATTTTATTCCCCACTTTCTTTAAATGGCTTTAAAATTTCCGCTCTACTATCGCAATCACTAATAAAATGTACAATTTATTATTCGACCTTTGAATATAATCATTAATTTTTTAAATCTTTTTCGTCTTTTTCAGTTTCGGCAAACGTTCCGGAGGTGGTGGTCGGCGTATGAACGAATGTTTGATATTGGAACCTTCCGAGATGATTGTGGTGAGTGATCAATCCTTTTTTATTTCCATACAAATATCTCGATTTGCCGTCCATTTTCTAATCAAGCTAAAAGTTTCCACGGATCGTTGAACTACTTAGCTTTCCATCCCGGTAGCGACTGCTAAGTGAAAATCGCTCCGCGCGCTATAAAACCTTTTCGATCGTTGCCCCTCCCCCCCCCCCCATTTCGCTATTTGTAGCATCATATGTAACATAATTACTCAAGTGTGCCTCTGTTTAACATCTCTGTATTAAAAATTTAAATGAGACCTTGTTTCATAGCCACCAAAGAAAATACGGACTAACGTCGCGTAAAACTGGTTTTAACTTCCTTCCCTCCCCAGAACTAGTTTTGATGACGATAGGGAAGTGACGTCAATTACGTCATATCCTCGCAACAAGGTCTCATTGAGATAAAGTTCTTTCCGGCACACTTATGAGTAATTATGTTACATATGGTAGCATCTTTTGGGGTCCCTCGATTATTAGTTTTAGGTGGAGCTATTGGCTGAATTTATCGATGGGAGTGGTTGGGCGCGCTGGACAAACATGCAACCCTCGCTATTATCACAACAGGAGGTGATGGTCCACCTGTTTTCCTCGCACGCTCTTCATTGATTATATTCCCAATTACAACGTGAGGGGATTTTACCAGAGTTCAACCCGTCTTAGAAAGCTAACCTAAACTAAACCTAAGTGTTTTGGTAAATATTATACCTAACGGTTTCTACTGAATCGCGGAAAGTGTTAGATTTCGCGTGTTTCGCTGCATTTTGGATTTGGGTTATTTACGAAGATACTTATATGGTTTTGTACCCATGAGTGTCGTATAGACTTGGAACTTTCCAGGGCCTATTTTAGTGGGCAGTTCTGCCGTATTTGGGTAGTTTAGTACTACCTAAGAATATTTAGTTTGGAAGCAATTTTGGGTAGTGGTAAAATTTGGTTTTGATAATTTAATTTTGGCAAAAGTGACATAATTACCTATCTAATCCTATTGTTGGTTAATTTTTTTTAATTTTTGGTAGTCTCAAATTATTTTTAAAATAAGCATTTTATCCTTCGTAAGGTTATTCGCGACCGAAAACTATCGCAACGCCCCCTTTGGTTCGCCATTGAAACCTAGATAGTTAGCGGCTAAAGCAGACGCTATTAGTTTTTGCTCATCGTTGTTGGTAAATTTGACTTTAAAAATAATGATACTTGCATTTTAATATAATTTTGGCATAATTTGCTTATATTTCGATAAGTTCATTTAATTTGTCTGTAGCAGACGGTAGATCTTAGGCGCTACCTCGGAGAAGCTAGCGCCGTTACGCCACCTAGTCTCGTTTCGGTCGCGAATTCCTGTTATTTTTCGTACTCCAAACACGCACTCGAATAACCAAAAGTAGAGAAGCATTTAACGAGATAATAGATTTAAATATGAAACCTCTACCTTCGGCTATTTTCCCGCAGACAAAATTTATCGCGTGTATTACTTTGTACAAAATAAAAATATTACATATTTACCGATTTGCAACACCCATATTTTTCTTTAATAATTTTTAAAAGTCACTATGATGTATTTAGCACCGCACTGCGAAGGTACATGCTTCAAACAAAATATCAGTAGCAGTAGTAATCTCCAAGATATATGTTATTTACTTCTGGTATGACTCACCGCTACCGTATTTGTTGAAAGATAAAACGCATGTGCAAACATGTGATTTCCGGGTAACCGTTTAAATATACATTTTACCTTTGTTAATAGTTGTATCTCGCGACTTTAAACGAGATGTTATACAAATTTTAAAGTGGGTTTTCCTGTTAGGGAGCGTCAATTTCAATTTCTTCATACCGTCCCGTTTAAGCAACTTCTTATCGTGAAACCTTCATATAAAATATTCATCTATTCTTAAACGTAAAAATAAGATTTTTACTGAAATAATTACTTATAAACGGGGAATATTTTACAGGGTTGCCACACGTCAGGGACATTAAATATGGGTCTAAAAAGTCAGGGAATTCGTAAAAATACAGGGAAAATTCAATTTTATGTTGACACTTTTTGTAGGTAATTTTACTTTAGATCTATGACAAATTTTCTGGTTATTAGTTCCTTGACAGTTTTGCTAATTTTTTTATCGTTGCAATATCTTTTGTACTGAAATATAGGTTACTTTAAATTTTAATTTATTAACTTTAAACAATTTTTATTTTATATTTTTCTTTTATTTTAATCTCTTAAAATGGTCTGGGAAAACAGGGAATGTCCAGGGAATTTGAAGCTGAAAATATTGCGGCAGCCCTTTTTTATCACCCGGTTACCATGGCAATTGCGATGACGTCACGGTTTTAAAGAGAAGGAATTTTAATTGTAAGGTTTCATACTAAACCATCTTTCAGCGTGATAATCAACTGTATCTCCGTGGAAAATAACACGAAATCCCACCGCCAATTCTATTCCCGACCAAATCTAAATCGCCCCCGCATTTAGCGTGTCTGTCTGTGGCGCCTCTACAACCTGTACAACGTAATTTTTTTCGCTCCTACCCCCAATGCAACTTGTCGTTGAAATCTACGTGGGTCTTTTGGCTGAGGCGTTTTTGGTCAGGGCTACCTTGTTATTGAAAGGTCGTTGCACGATGGACCTTAAATTTCGTTACTTTAATAATATTATCTATTCAGTTGGACTATAAATGGTTTCTTTTATTTGACCATAATCTAAATTTCCAAAAAGATAACGCTTTTATTATGAAAGATCAGGGTTATATATTTTCAACAGTTTTCCTTGATATATATATGCATATATTTATCTCAATAAGATAATTTTATAATATTTTTTCGATAAAACTTCCTGGTTTGCTGCAACTTTATTGACTTTATTGTAGCCAGATTTGTTATAGATAATTTTACAGATCCTCATAAATAGAATATTATAATTTTTTTTCTTAATTAATAATATACTATTTGCCAAAGCTATACCTAAATCTAGATTTCTCCAAAATGGTTCCAAGTTTTTGCGGTTGTTGTATAGGGAGCAGACGGTTCTACGTTACACGACGTCACCCATGCTTTTTCCTATTGAAAAAAATTATACCCAATATGGTAGCCACAGCCAAAGCTACAACACAATAACAAATGCCGTACAAGTTACAACACAAAACCTTAAGTGAATTTTTTCAATTTGGTTTTTACTCGATTTTTTGTCGAGGCGATTAAAAAATCGGGTCCATGGCTTAGTTTTCTGATCTGATGTTCTAAACTTTGGTACTAATGTTTTAAAGCTAGAGATGCACCGATATTAACAAAGTTATCTATCATAACATTATTGTATATCATAAAATCATTGTAAAAGACGGTTCGGTTCAGTGCACTGTCTAACCATTTTATTCTAATTTTTCATGAAAAAAGTTTGCAAGAGCATATCCGAATGTTTATTTTCATTTTACGTTATACATATTTTCTATCACAAATCGAATATTGTTGTTATTTGTTTACACTCGTAACCCCCTGTCTATAAAAAAGGTATGATCTAGCTTTTGAAGTTTAAGTTTTCCGGTGAATATTTTTCCAATATCGGCTTCGTTTAAGCCGATATTGACCAATACCGATATTACAATAATAGGCCGATATATCGGTGCATCATTAGTTTTAACCAATAGAATCGTCCCACGTCAATATTTTAAAATAACGTGACGTCACTACTATTCTTGCGGTCTACCTGTTTAATTTTATAGCAAGTGTTGCCAAATCTTAAACAAAACCTTCATGGATAGATAAACACAACTATAAATAATATTTTGTTTTATACAAATAGTTGTTTCTATTCGCGACCGAAACGAGTCTAGGTGGCGTAACGGCGCTAGCTTCTCCGAGGTATGATCTAGCGTCTGCTACAGGCAAAATAAAAAATCATGAGAACGTTTTTTATTAAATAAACTTATCAAATATAAGCCAACGATGCAAAAACTATATTAAAATGAAAGTATAATTATCTATAAAGTTCAATTTACCAATAACGATGAGGAAAAACTAATGGCGCCTGCTTTAGCCGCTATCTAGCTTTCAATGGCGAACCAAAGGGGGCGTAGCGATAGTTTTCGGCAAATATTCCTCTGGCGACTGTAGCGCGCGCTCGAAGACTTGTGAACAGTAGCGTAGCCAGGATTTTGTTTCGGGGGGGGGGGGGGGGAGCACACCATTGAAAAAAAGTAAAAAAATAAAAATATTGGTACGTACGACCATACGTTTCGGGGGGGCATGTGCCCTCTGTGCCACATTAAAAAAGGAAGAAGAAACGAACTATTAGATGACTTAGCGTAAAATAATCTTTTCCGTTGTTTGTCTAAGATCAAAGTGTAGTACCTTTTTGCATCGGTTCATCTCATCCACCATTAATATCTACAGAGGGTTAACGGTAATAGTAAGTGTAGGGAACTGTTGGCTCTCGTGACATGAAGGGCTTGCCACCACCCTCCTACGCATTGTAACCCGGCCACCTAAATTAATGGCTTTAAAAGTCGCCTAGATGACTTGGGCCTAGGATGGTGCCTTGGGTATTAGCCTAGCTGATTATTATAAAAGTAATATATGTTTAAACTTTTTAAATATCTGTCGAACAGCCAAGGCTAGAAAATGGTAAAGTATTCCTAAGCATTTTAAATGATTATTTAAAAAGGTAAACTTGGTTATATTTGTATATGATATTTACGGTGACTTGTCTGTAAATATCATTAATTTTAATTAAATACGCAAATAAAACCAAGTTTACCATTTTTAATAATCATCATTAGCATATTGGACTTACCACAAACAACTAAGCCTCAAGCATTTTTATTAATGCAGCTTTGTTTATTATTTATGTAACGACACACAACCACCTGCGTGTTCATTAAGAGTAGTTTTCAGTAATCATTCTTTACGTCCCTCATTTAATATACGTCGCATAATTTAATCTTGGCAAGCTAGGTTTTTTCTTGATAATTAACTTTGGAATGTTATAATAAAAAAGATAAATATAAAACTTTGCCGACAAACGCGTACCGTTAAGAACACTATTCTTTGTTAAGTGTAAGACTAAGGTATTTTTTCTCTTTACAAAATTTGTTTTATTACAATAGTAAGGCGTAAATATAGGAACGCCTATTGTCTTAGTTTATTACTAGGAAGCGCGGAATACTATCGAGCCGTGGTCTTATTACATAACGCGGCTCTTCGAATAATTAATTGTTTGATGATAGGGAAGACAGAACTGTGCCGCGAGCCCTAAATTTATTTCCCCTTTTTTTACTGGGTCGGGTTACATTTTTTTGTCCATTTTGTTTTTGGAAAGTTTTTTCTTTTTCAATTGAATAGTCCTTGGAGGAAGAATGCGAAAATTAATGCCTGTACTTCGGGAACAGCGCCTTTAACAACTTTAGTTCGCGCGACTCGATCTAGATGGCGCCAGTGGGCTCGTTTTTTTCTTCGTCCCTTTAAAAAAAATGAAAGGGAGTATCTTCGTGAAAGAGAACCTTTGATGGTCGATTCGCACATGGCTCTCTGCATTTTAGTCGCGCGCTGTTCGTTCTAAGAAATAAAAGTGAAAACCCGGAATTTTTGGGCGAAGGGGTAGACTAATAATTTGTTAAATTGAGATTGTTTTTAGTATAGTCTAGACTACTAAATTAGTCGTTTAAACAAATCTTAATTTTGTAGGGCGGCTTTATTACTTGATTATATCTAGAAAGTTCTCATTTTACTTCTATATTTTCGGGGGGAGGGAAGGTTGACCATACCTGATATAATTTCTAATTTTTCTCCTATAATTTCTAATTTTTCTCCTATAATTTCTAATTTTTCTCCTATAATTTCTAATTTTTCTCCTATAATTTCTAATTTTTCTCCTATAATTTCTAATTTTTCTCGTATAATTTCCAAATTTTTCTCGTATAATTTCTAATTTTTCTCGTATAATTTCCAAATTTTTCTCGTATAATTTCTAATTTTTCTCGTATAATTTCTAATTTTTCTCGTATAATTTCTTTTTTTTCTCGTATAATTTCTAATTTTTCTCGTATAATTTCTAATTTTTCTCGTATAATTTCTAATTTTTCTCGTATAATTTCTAATTTTTCTCGTATAATTTCTAATTTTTCTCGTATAATTTCTAATTTTTCTCGTATAATTTCTAATTTTTCTCGTATAATTTCTAATTTTTCTCGTATAATTTCTAATTTTTCTCGTATAATTTCTAATTTTTCTCGTATAATTTCTAATTTTTCTCGTATAATTTCTAATATTTCTCGTATAATTTCTAATTTTTCTCGTATAATTTCTAATTTTTCTCGTATAATTTCTAATTTTTCTCGTATAATTTCTAATTTTTCTCGTATAATTTCTAATTTTTCTCGTATAATTTCTAATTTTTCTCGTATAATTTCTAATTTTTCTCCTATAATTTCTAATTTTTCTCCTATAATTTCTAATTTTTCTCGTATAATTTCTAATTTTTCTCGTATAATTTCTAATTTTTCTCGTATAATATCTAATTTTTCTCGTATAATATCTAATTTTTCTCGTATAATTTCTAATTTTTCTCGTATAATTTCTAATTTTTCTCGTATAATTTCTAATTTTTCTCGTATAATTTCTAATTTTTCTCGTATAATTTTTTTTTTCTCGTATAATTTCTAATTTTTCTCGTATAATTTCTAATTTTTCTCGTATAATTTCTAATTTTTCTCGTATAATTTCTAATTTTTCTCGTATAATTTCTAATTTTTCTCGTCCTATAATTTCTAATTTTTCTCGTCCTATAATTTCTAATTTTTCTCGTCCTATAATTTCTAATTTTTCTCGTCCTATAATTTCTAATTTTTCTCGTCCTATAATTTCTAATTTTTCTCGTCCTATAATTTCTAATTTTTCTCGTCCTATAATTTCTAATTTTTCTCGTCCTATAATTTCTAATTTTTCTCGTATAATTTCTAATTTTTCTCGTATAATTTCTAATTTTTCTCGTATAATTTCTAATTTTTCTCGTATAATTTCTAATTTTTCTCGTATAATTTCTAATTTTTCTCGTATAATTTCTAATTTTTCTCGTATAATTTCTAATTTTTCTCGTATAATTTCTAATTTTTCTCGTATAATTTCTAATTTTTCTCGTATAATTTCTAATTTTTCTCGTATAATTTCTAATTTTTCTCGTATAATTTCTAATTTTTCTCGTATAATTTCTAATTTTTCTCGTATAATTTCTAATTTTTCTCGTATAATTTCTAATTTTTCTCGTATAATTTCTAATTTTTCTCGT
Organism: Leiobunum rupestre; assembly: GCF_980474605.1. Classification (NCBI taxonomy): domain Eukaryota; kingdom Metazoa; phylum Arthropoda; class Arachnida; order Opiliones; family Sclerosomatidae; genus Leiobunum; species Leiobunum rupestre. The sequence continues at coordinate 32,200,787 of NC_143392.1, forward strand.
ATAATTTCTAATTTTTCTCCTATAATTTCTAATTTTTCTCCTATAATTTCTAATTTTTCTCGTATAATTTCTAATTTTTCTCGTATAATTTCTAATTTTTCTCGTATAATATCTAATTTTTCTCGTATAATATCTAATTTTTCTCGTATAATTTCTAATTTTTCTCGTATAATTTCTAATTTTTCTCGTATAATTTTTTTTTTCTCGTATAATTTCTAATTTTTCTCGTCCTATAATTTCTAATTTTTCTCGTCCTATAATTTCTAATTTTTCTCGTCCTATAATTTCTAATTTTTCTCGTCCTATAATTTCTAATTTTTCTCGTCCTATAATTTCTAATTTTTCTCGTCCTATAATTTCTAATTTTTCTCGTCCTATAATTTCTAATTTTTCTCGTATTTCTAATTTTATGGGAATTTTTCGTAATTGACCTGTTGCAATATTTGAAACCTATATTTCCCAGTAATTTTTGAAAAGTTATATATTTCCCTTGAAATATCCTGTAAAATCCTATTAATCGTCTGTATACAAATGAAATAAAATGTTTTAGGCTTTTTTGTGATTACCTTTGGTCCAGTTATAAAAAAAGATAAATAAAGCGTCTCCCCTACTCAAAGTGAATTCTCTGTAACGTACCATCCTCGTTTATCGACCCCGCCTATATTTGTAACCCCATCTAGTGGACGTCCGCGTAACTGAATCTATTTCGATTTTAATCCGAACACTGTCTTATACAATAATTGGTTAAACTGACAGTAAATACGTTTAAAAAGTCCTTTAATCTTTGCCAAATACTGTTTTACCATCGTGATACAACCTTGGCCGCCTAGCGGCGAAACCAGTAAGCCTCGGCTCCCGCTCGGATAGATTGCTCTGCTCTCGGCGGTGTCCTTTAATTTAATTTCGGCCCGAGAACACTTGTCCATCTATGGTTCTACCCGTCACTTGATTTCATTTTTCCGCTTCGTCGGGCCCGGGCTCCTTCCCTGGCCTTTCGTCCAATAGTGCCACGACACTTGGCCCAAATCTAATAAAGTCCCCAATGGATACGAGCCCCTTTCTGGCTGTTAAAAATAGCCGCTCTCTCTCTCGATTTTCCCGTCTGAGATGCTTATTGAATTAGAAAAGAATTCCCCTTTTGGAAATCACTTCCAAGGAGAGGATGTCTGCTTAGTGTTTGTAACGGCGGTATTAATAGAAGGATGACCTATATGCCAAATCAAATTCACGTGAAATTAAGCTTACGCGCGAAAGGGTCGTTTGGCCTTTGCTAGTTAATTTTTGACTAAATTTAGGTCTTTTTACCCGAAGAACGCTGATAAGACCAATGTTTCGTAGATTCCTAAATACAGGCCCCCATGGGGCGGCTTTTGGGGCCTATACCCTCCTGTATTTTTAGCGAAATCCTCAAAAAGTCCTATAATTTTGATGGTTTGATCATTTCAAATCCCGCCACTCAGTTAAATTGCTAGATTTATATATAGGATAAATTCCTATACAAAGTCATTCTAGTCTATACTTTTGTTATTGTTAACATGGTTAGCTACTAGTATATTCTTGTGATAAAATGGTTAAATAGTTTAGATTTTTAAAGTGAAAATCAAAGATTTATTTAATTAAATATAGATTTGGTTTTTAAATGCATAAAGTTATAGTAAATGAAATAGCGTATAAAGTCCTATAAATTCTGTAATTTTGAAAAATAGTCCTATAAAGTCCTATATTTTTTAGAAATATAATCCTATTTTTCCTATAAATATTTTAAGAAATGAGTGGGGGGGCTGTAAATAAATGTTGTATTATTGATGGCAATTTAAAGCCCTAAATATAATGGTTAATAGTAGGGCTGTGCGAGTACTCTAACATCATCGAGTACTCTACCTTTTTTGAGATCGAGTACTCGAACTCGACCTAGAAAAAGTTAATGGAGAATACTCGTCGATTACCGAGTACCAAAAAATTGCATATTAGTGTACCCGATTACTCTAATAAGCTGCTCTCTAAAGTCGAGTATTGGTTTTTCTATCCTCATTGTTTCAAAGTTCAAAGAGGGGTTTTTACATTTTTTTGGGGGGCCATAAACAGTACCTACGAAGTTGTGGAAACTGTGGTTCATTTAAATTAAAGGAATATTTTTCAGCAATCAGCATTGAATGTTACTTTATACACCTTTTAAATTTCCTAATTACTTGAATAAAACCAACTCCAATCAAGTTACTCAAGTACTTGATAACCCGACTGGTTAAAAATATTACTCGAGGTGTTTTTTTAGTTACTCGACTCGAATAAGAGAAAGTTTCCCCTTAATCAAGTCAATTACTCGACTCGACTTCAATATTACTCGACTCGAATACTCAATAATCAACTCGGTTGCCTAAAACCACTAATCGCACAGTCCTAGTTAATAGACTCGAAAAACTATACAGAATAAATTACAAGTTTATAGGGATGTTTTTACTTTTTATTGTTTTGATTTGATAGGTTAAACCCGCGCCAGTGTAGCTTTATTGCGCACAGACTGTTTACCCTAACCTGTCTCTTAGGTATGCTTTACCCATCGACACTTTACGCTTTGATTTGTGAAGCCTAATTGATTTTACATTGTCATGATTATAAATAATTAAACCTCTCACTGCATTGTTAGCGGATTTTCAAAACAAATTACTCGGCGAATCCTCATTTGATATATTAATATTCATGAACGAATTTGCTTCGCTAGCGTTAAATATAGGTTATCTTTGGAGGTGTATATATGCAAATTTAAAACGGTCAATGGCGTTTAACTGAAATATCACTTCATTAGTTTCAAAGCCAAGTAACTCAACTTAAGCGACTTTGGAGTTTTTCGAAAGATCAGTTCAACCTTTTCAATCCTATTTATTTAAATTATTTATTTTTGAGATGCATGATTTTATACCGCCAACGTCAAACTTTAGAAACGTCTTGTTTTCGACACGGAGCAAAGAAATTGACGCGACCTAGGACTAGCGAATCTAGTGAGCGCTATATAGTCTTTGTAAAAGTAGTTTGCTCTCCAAAACGTCGGTTGGCAAACCTGAAACGTAGGTATAGATCATCCTTGGTTTAAAAAGCGGACAAGGCTTAAGGTTTTTCAAAACGTAATGAGGAAATTATACGGAGATATCGCCTTCAGAATCACAATTATTGGTCATTAGTATGTATATTTATGATAGCAAATAATAGTTTTAACATTTATTTTACCTTTATAATGTAGAAATTAGCAAATTCAATCAAAACAGGCGAGTCTCTCAATAGTTGATTTTATAAAATAAAAAGTGGTCTTGCCCAACTTGTTAAAATGTTGCTCTTACGTCACAAGACCCAGCTTTATTAGTGTATTCTTCGCACGAGCGATTTGCACGCGCTCTAGAAAAAACTATATTCCTCGCGACTGTAGCGCGCGCTCGTAGGCTTGTGAAAGTAAGAGACTGTGACGTCAGAGCAACATTTCAACAAGAAGGCCACGTTAGTTTATAAAAAGAACTATTTAAAAATCCCCAGTAAAATCCTATGGGAATTCTACGATCTAAAATGTAAAGAACCGTCGGCATTTTTCAAATGTTTTCTCCGCTACTGCTCGCGTATGAATCCAATCATTCTAATGTTAGAAATTTTGTACATCTGTTTTCAAGTGGTTTCAATATTTAATTGATAAAAGTTATTAAAGCTACTATACGTGATTTCAAGTGCTTTCACTTCTGATTTGTACACCTGAAGTCCCGCGGTATGAATATATCGAGAGGACTATCTTTTCTGGCCACATATCGCCTTAACAAATCTGTATCCCTCCGAATACCTCTATTTCGAAAGCGAGACGTTTCACGATTTTGGGCGAGTTAAAGGCTTCTGATAATGGTTAAATTCAAGAAATACTTTTAGACGATAACTAATCGCTTATCTCGCGATTAATTAAAAGGGCCAATTTTTTACATCTTTAATTAAGTCTTTATCAAGATTTTAAGGGCAAGGTTATTGATAAGTTTTCCGTCAATAATATATATTATACTGGGCGCCATACGTTCAATTAAGCTTTCAGCCATTCAACATTTACATTTTTAAGCGGGCTTACTTTACAGTGGCTGGAAAGGAAAGGTTTACATACTATACTCTCTCCTAGGCACAAACTTTACTGTCACCTAACCCCCAATTTTGTGTGTTTAGTTGTTTACAAAGAATATTTATTATTTTGCCGTTTCGTGAAACTCATTAGTATTTTTAACGGAAATGTACGGGTTTAAATTCCTTTTAAATTGAACTAGAATGGAAATAATAATTTTTATAATTTATTTATACGTTTATTATATCCAGATTTTAAACTCGGCGTGGAAATTTCAAAGATTTTATTTCTTATTAAATTTGACATTTAAATGTCAGGGTTGTCAAATTTAAATAAATTTAATTTCATTCGATATTAAATGAATTTTTTTTCAAAAAAGCATCGATTTAAATCACTTATTGTTCAATGCATTTAATAAAAGTTGGCTTTTTAGCAATTTCAATTCGGAGCAAACTAAATTTTAATTTGATTGCAACTTAAATTTAGTCTTTAATTATAAGTTAAATTTAATAAAAAAATAAGTTTAAATGTAGATTGCTACCGCTGCACTCAAATTGTTAATCAATTTATCAAGACAAGCGTTAAAAATCATTTAGAATGTAGTTTTTTACCACTGCACTTACATTATCAATCAATTTGTCAAAACAAAGATGCACAAAACGTTAAAAAAAATATATATAAAAATAAACAATGGCAAATTTGAAACTTAGTTTTACACAATTATAATCCTTTGGAGGAATTATTTCATTTTATAAAATTTGTATTGCGAAAACAATTGAGGTGCATAAAAAATTCTCAAGGTCATTTGAAAATCGGGCCGTAGAACAATGGCTAAAATGTTCATCATCCATCATTAACCAAAAATCAAGAAATGTTTAAAGAAATATAAATTACATGTTCGAGTGAGAAGACCCCTTTTAACGTTTAAATGGGATAGTCCAAACCGCGGCGTTCATTAGTTTAGCTTTCAATATAATCACCATTCACTGTAATTGTCTTTTAATGACCCCATTTCTTCAGAAATCGAAAAATGGCAATTTCGGGTTTTTTACGTTGATAAGGTAAGGCCTTTATTCCCACGTGGATTTATATTTCGCTTCGAAAAGTTGTCGGTACAGAGGCGACATCTGCCGACAAAAGAGGGAAACTTTCTAAAAAATTTTAAAAATGTGTATCGAACTTTTCGAACCCCATGTAGACTTCCGTTAGCTTTAAAGGCTGACATCCGGACTCAAAACGGAAGGAAATTACCTAATTTATTATTTTGAACTGACGGTGTCGACGGTTTTACGTGCTGAGCTGTGATTATATTTAAAATTGATTAATAATAATAATTTAATATTTGTGCTCCATAATTTTTGTCTTTTACAAAGTTTCATATTTATGGTAGATCAACAAATTGGCCCCCAGGTTTCATAGAAGCTAATTAAGTTAAAAATAAATAATTTAATGTATCTTCCCTTTAATTGTCTATATCTTCTTGGGTGTTTTGACGGTCGATATTTATAAGGTTGTTTAAGAACGTAATAGCTTTTAATTATTATTGAATTATAAATGGATTTACAATGTATATAGTGGCAAAGTTCAGCTCTCATTTAGTAGGCTTCATTTATTGTATAGACAGGATGAAAGAAAAAATAAATCCGTTTGAAGGGGCCGAGATTTGGCAACGGAGAAGGGGCGGAGGGGGGGGGCTACTACAATAATAACGTAAAAGGGCCACCGCGGCGTTGTTAAAGTTCGGAGCGCCAGTCGGTGGAACCCGTAGCAGCAGCAGAAGCTAGCTTTAACAACAGGAAACGGATCGTTACCATTCCGCGCGGAGGAAGTCGGCGCGGGGGGTGTCCGCCAGTTACTAGACGCCATTTCTGGCAGGGGCTCTCGCCTGAGAACATTTTCTCTCTCTCTCTCTCTCTCTGGCCTTTGGGGAGGGAATCCGCGCCCCCCTCTCCTTCTTTCATCCCAAAAGAAACGCGTCTGTCTGCTATTCATCTTTTGACGAAAAGCAGGTAGGGCTTTAGCGCGAGTGTCGCGCCGGGTTTCTCGTTTTCCCGGTGCGCTTACTTGGCCCAGGAAAAAACAAATCTTTTAATGGCGAATTCATTGTTTCGGTACAGTCGGTTTAGTTGTTTTTAACGGACAGAAACGCGCGTATCTGTTGAAGTGAGACGCCGCGCATTTGGGGTTTGCCCTAACTAGGAAGTTGTTGGCTTGTCTTAGCCGCGCTCGCGCCGACTCCGATCTTTTGGGGGAAATAAAGGCGCGAACCGTGATTTCGGACTGCGAGAAGGATACGGTGAACGCGTTTTTAGTTTCGCCGTGTTCCTCGAGATTGCTGCCACTTCTTTCCAGTCGAGTTTTCGTAAGACCCGTTTTTTTCTCGCTTCCCCGTCGTATTACCATATTAAAGCGACGAATGTATCATTATGATAAGCGAGTTAGGCCTAGTGGGTCGAAAAACTGGGACGACGTGTTTATTCCAAAAACGCATATTTTCTAAGCCTCGCGACCAGTTCGGGATTCCCCGTCGAAATATCGCGACTTCTGTAAGTTTTCTTCTAAGATGCTTTCCAAACATTTTTGCGCGGTGTACTTCGATTTGAAGAAAAGTCTCGGATTAACCTAAATTTGGAATTCTTTATCCCTAGTGCGGGTTTAGCGTGTTTCTCTTTTACAGACTAAACGAGTTTGGTGTGTGAAATAAAAAATTAAGCCTTATTTTTGGATTAAAACCTTTTATCATCCGTATTTCCCAAACTTTGTTAGAAGCGTGTGAAAGATGGAGGAGATAAGGGTGAGTGTTAATTCCACGTAAATGTTTGTGTTGAACTAACAACTGGTTTCGGTAAATTATTTTTTACGAACGCGAGCCACATTTTCTCGGAACTAATGAGGGAAAGGTTGTCAGGTTTATCGAAGAGCCGTGTTTTTCACGTACACGTAAATGTTACTGTCGTGAGAACCTCGTACTTCCTGTAGGCCTTGCCTCGGTATGAATCATTTTCGGACGAGTCGAATGTATTCCCATAGGAGAGGGTGGGGAACCCTCGATACAAAAGAACGCGTGGAGGGGGGGTGAAAGCGATTTCGGTTGGCTCAAAGTTTTTGAATTCCTTCGCTTTCCTAAGTACATTTTCGCATTCTCAAAGGGTGGATGCATTTAAGAATCGTAATTTTTCTACTATTTAAATGTCGTGAAAGTCGTACATTCATTTGGTTGAGGGAGTATCTGGCTCCGTTTAATTTCTTTTTCTCGATTTTGCCATTACCCCCCTCCTCCTTTCGAGGAGTTCCGACCCCCCGTACTTCCCTGTTTCTAAGCCGCGCTTATCCAAGAGATTTTAAATATTACGATCTCCCTCCCTGCATTTTCTTATGGCGTTTTCTTTACTTCCAATAGAACTCTGATGTACGTGTATACGGTTCTTTCGCCATTGTCTGAATTCTCGTTTTCCCTCCTCCTGTTTATTTTTGTGGCAACCCCTCTGAGATATCGTTGCGCTTAAGTTTTCTTTTTAAATTATTTTGCTTACTTGTTAAAGCAAATTACATAATTGGGGCGGTTTACAACCGGTTTGAGTTCGTAATTGCCAATCATAAATTATTCTTTGAGCTTGGAATTAGATCGTAAAGATCAGTGGTTTTATGTAAGACGTCCAATTTATATATACTCCCCGTTCATTTTACAACTACTAGGTAACGGTACACTGAATTATAGTCTAAATTTGACCTATTTAATAAAACCATCTTGTACTCTTTGACCTTTAGGGCACCTTTTGTAATAGTATTATTATTACTTTCGGATTATTTTTAAGATAATTTTCAGTTACTAGGATATAATAATAATCAGCTAGGCTAATACCCAAGGCACCACCTTAGGCCCAAGTCATCTAGCGACTTATTATGCCTTTAAACAGGTGGCCGGTTTACAATGCGTAGGAGGGTGGTAGCAAGCGCTATATTTATTATAATTTCCCCCTTTAATTTTAAATTACGAGCCAATTGTAGTATTAAGTTTAACCCATTTTATTGACCTTAAGGAAACCCATTGCGGGTATTACAAAATTATTAAAAAAAATAATTCCATTCAAAGATAATATTTAGTTATTAGGATATTAATATTATACCCCCTATGTTTAATTTTATAAGAGAAAAATGTTGTATTAATTTTAACTCATTTAGTGAAACCCTCTTGTACCCTTTGACCTTTGTAGAATTATTAATAAGGGATTATTTGTAAATAATTGTCAGTTACTATTTATCCTTGATTAAGTTTAATCCATTTAGTGAAACCCTCTTGTACCCTTTAACCTTTAGAACCCCATTGCAGTATTACAAAAATTAAAAATTAAATTCCATTCAAAGATAATATATAGTTACTAGGATATTAATAATATAACCCCTATGTTTTATTAATTTTAACCCATTTACTGAAACTTTCTTGTGCCCTTTGACATTTAGGCCTCCTTTGCCGTATTAAATAATGTGCCTATTATTTTGGGATTTCGAAAATAATTTTTAATCACTACGATATTTCGTTGCTAAAAGGCGTGGGAAGAATCATACGCGTATATACATTTAATTGGAGTTTCTATGGGGTAATCTGATGGCGCTTTCGGCTGGCGCATTGATTCTTGGGCCGCCCACTCGCGTTGTATTCCTCTAATAACACAGTTCCTGTCCGTGTTTACGGCAAAAGCGATCATTCTGGGAAAAGGTCAAAGGTGACAGCTGGAAATGAGTGGGCAGAAATAAGAGCCCGAGAGGCGAAAGGTCCCTCTTCCCTTTACCATCAGTCCCAAACGCTTTTGCTTCTGGTGTAGACTGAAATCAGGTGTCCGGTAAACCCGTCTTTTAATAATTTAATACATTTTCTGGACTGCAATATGTGAGCGTGAACTCAGGGAATTTAAAAAAAATCCTAAAGTCTAAAGCAGCGTTCAGACTATGTGGAAATATTACGTTAGCATCGGTCGTGTCGTTTCGGTTATGTTGGTCGCGTCGGTTCGTTCATTTCACTGTTCAGAAAGGAACCAACCTTGCACGGAGATTAACATAAAGTGATTGTTCATCCAATCAGAGCTCAGTAATAACGGCATAAAAATTTAAATAATTTTTTATCCACCTCTGATTGGTTATAGTATTTCGATGGTTCTAAAGGTCGCCACTACCTAGAGTCAGCGCTGATGAGGCATAAGGCTAATTGTCTGCTATGAACATTTTGAGCGCAACGAAATGAAAAAATGTAAGACACGCGCGAAAATTTAAAGTCTCTGTTGAGAAGTCTGAACGGTGTAAGAAATCGAAAGAACCGACATGATCGACGCAAACGTAATATTTTCACATAGTCTGAACGCTGCTTGAGAATTTTATTACATTGGAAATTTATTGTGAAAATTGTGATCCTTAAAGGTTGCATTACATTTTTTTCTCCAGGCCCGTACTGGCCAGGTCGAAAAGGCCACCGGCTCAAGGGGGCCCCAAATTGTTTATAATAAATTTTTCCTAAAGGTCCTTTAGACGCGTTTGACGTTTCGAATTAATGTGCACGTAGAATCTAGTACTCTTTAATCGTTGTTTGTTGTCCTATAAATAACCAATTAGATTTTTATTTCAAAGGAGCCAGTCCGGGCATGTTTTTATCAAAACATAACCCGAAGAAGTCACCTTTGTACTAAAATATACATAAATTCATCAACTTTTGATAAAAGTAAAATACAAAATAGTTAAATTCTGCCCTTAAAGTCAGGGAAAATCATAATGTATAAAAATTAACCAGGAAATTTTAATCTCAATATTATGGTGACTCAAATTTCATACTCTTTTAAAACATTCCTTTGACTTTTGAAATACCAGTTTTTTTAAATAAAAAAAGTAAAAGACTATGTTTATAGACTTTTCCTGGCAAAGAATGCCGATGATATCGCATTTTTCCGATTCCAAAAATACAACTATCTAATTTATCCGTCTGGCGAATCTATTTTTACGACGTTTCTAGTTCTACACTTCTCCCATTTCTGGCAGAAATTCCTGTAATATTCTCCACGAAGAAACCGATTGTTGTCGTAATTTTTCCCTTTTCCTCAATTCGTAGCCGAAAAAAAATAGTTTTCCATACGAATCGAGGGAAATATTTGTCCAGCGCTTTTTGGCAAATAAGTCTTTGAGCCGTTACTTACAGTCTTACTACTTACAGGACATCAACCCTTACCACTTTTTATCCTTCTCGCCTGTTATTTTAACGTGTTGTTGTCTTTTCGCCTTCGGGAATATATTTTTAGGAATCTTCCCAATATAATTCTACGTTTGACGAAAAACTTTTCGAAGTACCGAAAATTCTTCGCGTTTCTTTTTCGCAATTCTATTTTTCTTTCCTTTTGCCAAAAGTGGTGTATCCGACTGCCCAGCGGTCCTATAAAATCCTATCTCATATTATCCTTTAAAGTTCCAAAAGTTCGACTTAGTATACGTTTCGGAAATATTTATTTAGCGACATAATTTGTAACCTAAATCTATCGCTTATTTCGAACTACCATTGACAATTGGATGTTATGGCCTATGTTTCACTGTCAAATAATTGTTGTAGCCGTATTAAAAAATTACGTTTAATTTTTAAAAGCTGAAATTTGCCATGAAAAATTTACCTGTTTAAAAAATGTTAGTCCTATATTATCCTATATAATAAAAAGGTGTCCTGTATAGTCCTATATTATCCTGTATAATAAAATAGTCCTGTATAGTCCTATATTATGCTTATAATAAAATGTATCCCGTATATTCTAATATTATCCCGTTTATTCTAATATTATCCCGTTTATTCTAATATTATCCCGTATATTCTAATATTATCCCGTTTATTCTAATATTATCCCGTATAATAAAATGTCCTTCATAGTCTAATATTATCCTATAAAGAATTGAAATTATTGGCTAGGCTTCCTTCTTGGGGCTAGAGACAGACAACAATATCGTAAACGCTAGACCTTATTTATTATAAAATTTGCATTTCATAGTGGTTTAAGAAATAACTTAAAAAACAATTGATGAATATAAAACGGTAACACAGCCCTTCTTTTAGGGTTAACCAAGGCTTAAGGTCTCCCTACAGTCTCAGTCGGGTAGGTTTGATAAATGACCCCTTTCCATTTTCAACAGTTTATCAAGGCAGGTCGGGGCGGAGTTTTAGCCACGCCCTCGCTTTTCCGGCGACCTCCGTGACCCCGGCGCGGGGTAACTTCCGGTCTGTCACCTAACGCGAAACGGCCATTAGGGTGTACGGGTGTATTTTTCACTCGACTCCGTCATTGGCGAGCCTTGGCCAATTAGTCGTTTGGTCGCGAGAACTTTTCCCCAGCGGCGATTATAACTATAACTAATGTCCTCTTTTATTAAAAGACTTCTGCCTCTTCCAGAAATTATCCTGGATTTTCTGTGAAAATTCTCCATATTTCAGTACAGCCCTTAGGAAAATTGCTGTAGGCTAGCTTATCAGGCTACTCTTACGACCCGATTCGTAATGTGAGAAAATAAGAATTTTCATGCCTTGTTGCGTTTTCTATATAAGGGTCTTTCTGTTTTAACAAGCTACGGATTACAGGGGGGGTTAAATCTTCTTACCCCTCCTTCAGTTGTATGTTAGGTACGATGGTATCCGCTGCGCGTAGATTCTACTGGGCCTTCGTGAACGTTTCGTCAATCTAACTTGGTATCGCTATCAATGCGTACCCGTTAAAACTTCTACTAGGTTTAATTTAAGCTCTATATTACACGCTTTCTGAATTATATTACTGGACCTATGGAGGTGTGAAATTGTCTTTTTAATATTGGAGGATGGAAGTTGTTCAAGATGGTGACCACGGCTCAAAGGCTGACCTTGTTAGGAGGGGGGTAAAGAGTAACGCTAAGCGTTCCACTATAAATATGACGTTACTTCAAATCAGAAGTATATGATATTTCTCTTACTAGAGAAGTGTCAGTATTTATCAATTATTTTAAGAGGAACATGCAATATTTTCCCGATGTTAATAGTTCATGATCATATATCAGGGTTGCCACACGTCAAGGGAAAGTCGGGGAATTTTTAAAAATGGGCCTAAAATGTCGGAATTAAAAAAAATGGGCCTAAAATGTCGTGGATTTTTTTTTAAAAATGGGCTTAAAATATCGGGGAATTTTTTAAAAAAATGGGCTTAAAATGTCGGAATTTATCTTGGCACTTTTTGTATGTAAATTTACTGTAGATTCTAAATTATCTGATTATTAGTTCCTTGAAAGTTTGGCTATTTTTTTATCGTTTCAATAACCTTTGTACTGAAATATAAGTTGATTTAAATTTAAATGTAATTAAATTTTGTCCCTAAAAATTCCGGGAAAATCTTTTAAAATGGTCATGGAATTTGAATCTGATAATATTGTGGACACCCTGTTTATCCAAAAGATTTGAATAACATGAATATTTAAAATATAGGAATAATTACTATTTAAATAATCCAAACTAAAGTTCCAATTACTTATGTCTTAAGTGTACGCTGTGTAGTTTAGACTTTAATTTTCTCCTGGTAAAGGATCACCGTTTTAATTTTTCCGCCCGACAACGTTTCGCATTTTGAATTTTGCTATTAGCTAATCGAGCGAAATAGCGAGAGATTAACGCCTTTAATCCTTTATCCTTTCATCCCCTTTTTACGTCGTCAGAGATAAAATTTATCTATAGGCGCGTTCACATTAGACACTCTGGGAACGTTTTAAATCTGTTTCCAAAGATCAAATCAGTTTTGGCAATAGCCAGCCACACTGAATTAATCCGGTTTTAACCACCGAATAAAATCCATGGTTTTACTAATTAAAAAATAATTGAGAGTTATTGAAAAAACTAAAGCACTTTTTTTTGTAAGTAATGAGAGCTAGATATAAGCAATTACTGTATCTTAAAATTCATTTTGCGCGTGAAAATGGGGTGGCTGAGTGGTTAGCACTTTCGCCTCGCAGTAAGAGGAGCCGGGTTCGATCCCAACTTGTGGCCCTCGGTGAAAACTCGAAACAACTCCTTCCGCGTTGAGTTTGCAAGTTCTCTCCCCACTGGTTTAAGGGGTTTTCCCCCGACATCTTCGGTTTCCCCTTCCGTAAAAACTTGTTGAGGTTAACGGTAATAGTTAGTGTAGGGAGCTGTTGGCTTGCAGGGCTTGCCACCACCCTCCTACGCATTGTAAACCGGCCACCTGAATTAAAGGCCTTAAAAGTCGCTCGATGACTTAGGCCTAGGGTGGTGCCAATGGTATTAGCCTAGCTGATGATTATTATTATTAAATACGCCGCCATGTTAGGGTATAAAAGGAGGTAAATAAATCTGCTATACCTTACGATGTAAAGGTACTGTAATGAGGGCTAGATATAAGCAATTTGAGCATTTTTTATTAATGTATTTAACCGTTTTAAGCCACCGGTTACAGCCGGTTTTAACCATACTGGATTTTTAAATTTCTAAAAAAGCCAGTGTTTTTTCCAACCCTGGATCAAATTAAACATTTTTAATAGGCATTCGATAAATACATTCGACATCCAAAATTTTAACAATTTAATCTTTCGAAACCTTTTCATAAGTGTCTAGTGTGAACGTGGTTTAAGTCGGCTTCTTTGCCGGTCCGGTGTTTGTCGGCCTGTACTATCGGTGCACGGGATTTAAGCGCTATTTTTAAAGCCCAATGGCATATTCACCTGGCTTTGAATGTAACGAGAGGTAGCGAGCTGGGAAGAGCAATTTTTCAGGGACAGAAATAGGAAAGCGAATGAAATTCTATTGCCAAGGTCGCGTGTGTGTCTTCTCTATCTGGGAGGTTTTGTAGCTGCGCTCGCTTTTGTTATCAAAACGCGGCTAAATCCGGGAGGCAATGTCCTATTTTTTTCCATTCTCGTTTGGGCTTAGGCCAATATCTTACCTAAAGATCGCATTTCACTTTCCACGAACGTCATTACGGTTTCCACCGTATTAGTTTCTTCCTATCGGTAGCCCGTCTGTTTTTCGCTACTCTTTTATCCTTCTTAATGAGTCTAGTCATTACTGATCATTAGAATTGGCACTTAATTCCGTGGCAGATGTTTTTGAGTGTGGTCTGGTCCGTTTTGTAAATACGTTGATGCAGATTTTGATAAATTACGGGGTTCCCAGCTATACGTTATTGTCGTATAAGGTTATAAATCTGAGATGATCCTATAAAATCCTATCGTTAAATTTTTGTTCTATAAATCTGAGATGGTCGTATAAAATCCTGTCATTCCATTTTGGTGTTAGAAATCGGAGATGTTCCTATAAATTTATATCGTAACATTTTTGGAAAATATTCAGAATTGTCTGATTTCAATCAAGAATCTTTTTAAAATCATTAATTTAAACCACCTATTACACTTCAATTCATTTATAGCAATGCTAATTAAGCGGCATATTCAATTAAATTCAATGAAGATTAATTTCAGTTTACATTACGGCTGCACTCAAATTCTTAATCAATTGGTTTAGAAAAACCAAATAATCAATAAAAATTCGATTTAAAAAAATCAACCCTAAAACTATTATTTAAAAACTATAATTTTAGGATTTATCTTAAAATTCCTATAAATATTTGTGGACTATTGATTTCTTAGTCTCAACCTCACCTAACGCCTCTGTTAAAGGCTGAAAGTAGGGTCCCTTACGACACGCTTATTCTGTAGATAACATACATTTCCAATAGCCATTGTAACGGTCCACCGAATCTTTGGAAAAGTTAACTTGGCGACTTTTAACGCGTTTTATTTATCTGTTTTGCGGTGTTTTTGGCCCTTTTTACGTTGCCGTACCGTATCCCAAACCACGTAAACACAATCGTTCAATCGGACCAGTTCCCAAACTCTGACGATTAAGGGACGAACAAACCTTTTAAACCCGGTAATTTATTGAATTGACGCGACGAAAACTGCTCTTAAGTTGGAAACGATGTAGCGCTAAAATGGACGCGATGTCTCTCTGGAGATGACGTCCCTGCGGGGGGGGGGGGGTCATTCCTTGGGTCCCTGGAGGATTAGCGCCTTTTAGTCGGCTTCTTTCCAAGGCGGCACCGGAGCGCTAGCCCTTGTCTCGTTCTCCATCACCCTATCACGCCACGAAACTTAAATATCGATTTTGTCCAACGCCCTGACCACTTGGCCTCGCCAATGGCCCTCGTTTTGGGATTTCCCCAGCCAGCGTACCGCTTAATCTGAGTCAAACCTGGTCGACTGACTGAATCACGTTAGACGCTGTTTTGCATTTAATCGAACACTGCGGGGAAGCGACTACTGTGTTGTTATTGAAACTATCATCGGCAAAGGCCGTAATTTACGGGAGGACCTTCGCGTTTTTGACATGTAAAAGCATAGCGTCTATAATAACCTAAATCCAGTGTTAGTTTGTCGTTGTTTACGTTTTGTCGGGGGTGGGTGATGTTTGGTTTGATCCTTCTGGCGAAAGGCGTCGAATCGTATCCTGGTCCGATTACGTCGTACAAAAAGGTATTTCTTACGTGCCTTTTTGCACCCATTTTTTTACATTATATATAACTGCTTTTTGGATGTTTTGGATTAGTGTTGTTCATTTTCCGGGAAAATTTTCCACAAATCGGGAAAATAAAAAATTGAAACATAAATTATTTTTTAAGGGTTTTTTAATTTTAACTTTTTATCGATATAAAATGTCTAATAACAGTAAAAATACTACAAAACATTAATACTGTTACATTGTTAATCAGTTTAAAGCTAGTCTTTACTTTTAGATTCGACAAAATGAGGCGAAAATGCCGCTTTATTTAAATTTGCAAACAATATTAGAGTAATTATAGAATGAAAACTTTTTTATTTTTCGGAAAAACCTGAAATTTTCCGGGGAAAAGGCCTCGGTCATTTTCCGGAAAATATTCCGACTTACAACACTATTTTGGATGAAATCGTGTTTGATTTTTTAACTCGATGAATGTTGTTTTCTGAGCGAAAACGAGTTGATTCAATTTAGGTTTCAATGGAAGCGCTATTGTAGTTGTTCATTCAAGGTTATTTGATTGAAAAGACGATATTTGACTAGTTTTTTTAGGCTGTTTGCATTATTAGTGTTATGTACCTCCAAGAATTTATGGTAATCTCTCCATAAATATTCCACATGGTTGCCACACGTCAGGGAATTTAAAAATGGCCCTAAAAAGTCATGGAATTTTAAGAATTTTTAAAAGTCAGGGAATTCAGTTTTATCTTTACACTTTGTTAAAGTAATTTTACTCTAGATTTATGGCATTATATTATTTAGATCCTTGAAAGGTTTTTTAACGTTCAAATAACTTAAGTACTGGAATACAAGTTGATTAAATTTATTAACTTATAAATGTTAAAGTTAAAAATTGTCTAATTTGGGCCTTACAAAGTGAAGGAAAATAACTTAAAATGGTCCGGGAATTTGAATCTGAAAATATTGTGTCCCGGATATTTATACCTTGAATAAAAAATATGTAAAATATATTTAGCGTGGCCTAGATTAAGATCTTTATTTCACACCTCAATCTTTAACAATGTTATAAGGTAGGATTCTAACAGATGTTAGTACCTCGCGCGTTAGTGTTCCCGATTTATATCGAGCAAGGTACAGACACTCACGCTGCAGTAAAAAAAAACACCTTATTTATTTGGCGCAAAAGTTTTTTCTAATATCTCCCCTTTAAAGAAAATGGTAGCGAAGGAACCTTTGCCAAAAAATGTTGTTTTCTCTCGAGAAAGAATTGTGGATTTTTTTATCTCTAGATCGATTCAGAAGTCAGCGTTGCGTGTCCAGCGCCATTAAATAACACGTTTTGCAGCGTGGCTAATGATTGCAGCATTGTAATATACTTTCGGAAAGGGGCGCGCGCTTATTTTTTACGTAGCCAAGCCCGGAAGGTTTTGTTTTTATCACCCCGAACGAACTACGAATGTACGCGCGCAAGCTTCACCCTTCTCCGCGACTTAACCTTCGCTAGCGTTTTAACTAACGCCGTAGCTGTAATGTTTCTACTACGTAGCGTATTAAGAGGCCCACTATGGAAATAATTGAATATGTATCTCATTAAATTATTATATACCCAACATTTGTATTATTTTTAGACGAATTTTTCCACATGCGAGAATAATTGGTTTTTCTCGGTTAAACTAATTTCTGGTTCAACAACTTCGAGTGACCTTCTTACCAAAGTTTGGCAATTCAATATCGCTTTATACAGGGAGTTTCAAAAGGTTATGCAAATATTTGAAGTAGTTGCAGGAGATGAGTTGGGAAGTATGCCTGTTTTCCCCCCATTTTATATTTATTTTCCTTTTGATTTTAAAAACCCCTTTTGAAACAGGGGGAAACCATTTAAATATGGATTCTCAGGAGTTAATACAGAAATAAAATTTCAGAAACATCAACACAGAGTTAATGTAGACATTATAAACCCTAAAAATTAAGAAATTAAACATATATACACAAATATACATGGTTCTTATATTCTCCAACTCCCTCTGGCAGGCCACTAGCAGAAACTGCTTGGTTTTGCGCTCTTTGCAGCCTGCTTCCTTCAAATCTTTGCATAACCTTTTGACACACTCTGTATATTAGAAAAAATATTGAATTTTTGGTTTTAAAATGAGAGTTCTTGTACGGTTGTTGACTTATTTCGATGAGCTATATTCTATGGAATTTGATATTTTAGTCTTCATTCTCGAGAATCTTGATAAAAATAAAACAAAAGTTTATCATCTTCGAAATTCTAATTTTTTTTACCCAAAGAAGAATTTTAACGTGATTCTTCTTAGCTTATCGGTTGTTCTTCGTGGATTTCCGAGTGTTGACGTCGGAGTATTGGTTCCCGCTTAGAGGATTGACCACTTTTTTTTTGCCGCGGTCCCGAAACCGATACGCTTACGAAGCACGTTTATCGGCACGACTTCTTTATCGTTTTCATTGCCGACGCTAATATCCTAACTGCCTTTAGTAGCCGTTTAGCGGATAAAAGTCCGCAGTTTCGTAGAAAGTTCGAATATTAGGGTGGGGAAAAATAGAAGTGTCCATTATGTACGGGTTTAATCGTCTTGGGGCGCAATATCGACGTGATTTTGATGTATTGAATGGAAAAGGAATCAACGAAACCAGTTGGATAGACATTGATTGGGTTCTACCTATTTTCAATATTGAAAAATTCGGAGAATATTATGTAACTTCTGTTTATAATGTTGATTGCAGGCAGCCCAGCGGTCCTAAAATTCATATAAAATACCTATATTTTTAAACCTATCCTATATTATCCTTTGGTCACCAAAATCCTTTTATCTGTGTACAGGGTTTTCAAAAGGATAGGCAAAATTTTTAAGGAGTTGTAGGAGGTGAGTTGAGAAGTATGCCTGTTTTTTCCTATTTTCCTACGATGAGTTTAAAGAGCGGTAGAGAGCTTCAAAGTGTGGCCTACTAGCCCCGGGAAGTAGGCTGCAACAAGCGCTAAACCAAGCAGCAGGGACTTTAAATATTGTTTAAGTTTACTTTTTTACGCTGGTTACCTCGATTTGTTTACAAAGTCCTTTTTTACCTATCACACGAGCCCAAACCTTAATATTCGCGTTTCCCCGCTGCTTGGTTTTGCGCTTGTTGCAGCCTACTTCCAGGAGCTAGTAGGCCACACTTTGAAGCCTTGGATTAACAATAGTAGTGCCTACCTGGATATATCACTCTAGCATTCCGCGTGCATTTCCTAAGTGTTTGTTACGGGTTCTGCCTTGTAGAAGGCTACGTGTTACGGGAGTTTCGGAAATTCTCGCAACAGTCATTTGCTTGTCAGTTTTTTCCTAGTGATATATCCAAGTTGAAGCTCTCTGGCGCTCTTTTAACTCATCGTAGGAAAATGGGAAAAAACGGCATACTTCTCAACTCACCCCCTACAACTCCTTGAAATTTTTGCATAACCTTATAACGGTTAATCATTATCCATGATTAAATTGAATTGTTTTGGGGAAAAATGTAAACAAAGAAATTTACCGGTTAATATTTCGGAAAATGATTAAAAAATATCTATTATTCGTAAAATTTTGAGCGTTTTATCGAAAAAAACATCGTTTTTCCGATTAATTTTACAAATTTATCAAAAAATTAATCGGTTAATACAGAAACATAAATTACTTGATCAAAACGTTTTACGAATAATTTTGAGAGCTTTATCTATTGAATAAAAGTTAACCATCCTTGACCTCTACTTATGAAACACCCTACCCTGTATATATAATTTTCATTTCGTAATTTATAGGAATTATTACGTATTTTAACCTAAAATTTGCGAATAAAATCCCATATCCCATTTAATAAATTTTTGTACTGTATATGTATAATCCTATAAATTGACTAAAATAATCCTATTTTTCCTATAAGGAATTAAAAAATTTAATTGATGGCCACATTTTGTCTGCTCAAGTATTAAAAAAAAATCACCTTTTTAGTATTAATAAGCGTATTGTTTTTAAGTATATTTAAGTATTAAGACTCGGTTCGTGGTTTTTACTAAGGAGTCATTCACCAAGGTGTATAAATTCAAACCTTAACCCAGTTTTCCGATACCGGTACCGAGTAGTAATAAGTGAAAGTGGGTCTTTGCAACTGAACGGGAAATATGAAGAAATATACCTGTTTCCGCACACCCCCGTCTCCAGAAAGAAAGAAAAAAAAGCTCATTGTCCGACTTTAATCGTCGTTCCGTAATACCTCGCACCTTAGCAATCATATTTTAAGTCTTATTTTCCACTCGTTTATCATTCTCGAATTATTCCCGACCCACTGAACTTCGCCATCCACGACAAGAATTTTCGAAATGAAATATCCGTTTAATTTTTCTACCAAATTTTCTAACTTTCACCTCTCTCCATTCAACGTCCTACAAACGGTGGGGTTGAAAACAAAATTAAAATGAAGAAGCCAGGAACCTAAAAAAGCGTTTTTGACGAGTTGGCCTAGCTCCAAGTAGGCTTACACGCACGCCTGGGAAGTTGGTTTTCTCGTACTTAGAGGATGTTCGAACTCGTTGATCCCACTATGGGCTTTTTCGGACCTCCTACGTTAGCCCTAAAAAAAGGAGCAATTATTAGTGCTGACTGTCGTGTCCGTTGAATGGATCTATCCTTGAACGTGCCCAAAATATCTTCCCACCGACGTTCATACCCACCGCTTTTTTGACTTTCAACAAACTCTATACCTTTACTTTTTACTTACAGTGACTTACTTAAGCTACTCTGAATATTTTTCCTCTTATAACTTGCGAAATTTATCGCGTACACATTTTACTTTACCATGAACAGGGTTCATACAAACCTGGAGAACCTGGAAATATCAGTTAAACCGATTCTTTCCAAAAAATCAGGGCGATATCAGGGAAATTTTAAATATTTAACCTAAACCTGGAGATATCAGGGAAATAGTGTTCGTACGGGGTCAAAATAAAGTCGGGGTCGGGGTGGGTCTAACCCCGCGAAAAACAAGTCGGGGTCGGGGATGGAAAATTCTTTGTACTTATTAAGAATAGAAAAATTATAAAAATACCGAAATTTTAATGTTTAAAATTAGATAGTGTATCTTGTGTAAGCCAGCTTCTGAGCCTAGGGACTATTAGTAATAGCCTTATTCGATAGCTACGCCGCAAAATTTTCGTTTTGAAAACGAAAACATTTGGGAGAGTTGGCCGTTTCGATCTATCGAAATCTGGCAGCCTTGCCTGCCTTCCGGCCTGTATCTCCATACCCAAAATGGCCGAAGATTACGCCGCCGAAAATATTTTACAAAACTGATCGGCGGCATTTTTGACCGTTATTTTGTATTATCGACTAAGACTATAGTAAAAATAGATAAGATAGGTAGATTTTAAAATAGAGGTCTATAGCTTAGGCATTGTAATTGTTTAAATAAGTTGTTTTATAAATTCACAAGTTATTTACAAACATTGTAACTCCACACTCCTTAGCTGAGACTGAGAGAGCCCGAAACAACGGCAATTATGAAACTAAAACTTAAAATCGACTCAAGTCCGAATCAAGCGTTAAGCGAGAACCACGTCAGCGGCATCAGCCGAAGGTCATTCGGATCATTCTATTGTTGCCCACGAAAAAAGGGAGAGAAGGAACCTATCTATTTTATATTTTTAGGATTTAACGGGGTGCGTCGGCGCGAAAATATAAAATTACACTACGAAAACATAACCCCGAAAAGTGGAAAACCCCGACTTGATTTGCGACAGTCGGGGTCGGGGTCGGGGTCGGGGTCGGGGTCGGGGTCGGGGTCGGGGTCGGGGTCGGGGTCCCCGTACGAACACTACAGGGAAATTTTAAATATTTAACCAAAACCTGGATATATCGGGGAAATTCATTTGAGACTGGAAGCGCCTCAATAATTATATATATTTTTTTTCGATTAAACGAAAACATACGGTGCTTTAGCACCTGGAAATATCAGGGAAATTTCCAGGAGAAAACCTGGAAATATCAGGGAAATTTCCAGGAGAAAACCTGGAAATATCAGGGAAATTAATTTTCCGAATGTTGTATGAACCCTGATGAACGTTAACAAGAATTTGAGTCTTCCCAGTGTTAACTAAATGTCAACTTTTTTTTTGTAGAATAAAGTCAATGCCAGTGGCAAATAGTGACTAATAATCAGTAAATGCATTTACTAAGTAATTACAAGTTTATTTAACAAACTTTTATTATCATCAAAAGAATTTAATAATCCAAATTCAACAGTTTAAACATTTGTTTAAAAACACCCTTTCCAAACTCAGGAAAAATCTTTGAAAAATAGCCAAAAGAAATAACTAGATTGGACTATAATTGCATTTTCTAGCCCGAAACCTGGCAACTAATCTAGTATTGATGGCTTTAAAAGTCGCTTTTTTACTTAGGCCTAAGGTGGTGCCTTGGGTATTAGCCTAGCTGATTATTATTTGTCTAAAATAGCAGAAATATATGTTTTCTTTGGTATGTTTTTTTTTTTAATTTTTTATTATTTGCCACTATTTGGCATATTAGGCAGTAAAAGTATTATTCGCCATGTCGGTATTTGCCACATTATTTGACACCTGACATTTACCACTTCGGAACACTTGAGTCTTCCATAAATTCGAATATTGCGCGTACTACTGCTAATTGGTTGTTAATCATTGTTAAGTAGAAAGTAATATTAGTATGAAATGATCTACTACCTAAGAATATCCATTTTCAACACTGTATCACGACATCTAGTATCGGCCCAAAGAACATTTAATCTTTCGATTAAACGTATTTAATTAGTTATTAAACTGTAGTTCTTAAAACGTGTAATTAAAACTGAATATTATCAATTTAATTATTTGAATACACCATAAATAGTTAAATAATTGGTAGGTTATCAATTACCGCGTCAAGAAAAATATTTTAACGATGAAGTTAAAATCAATTTGACTTGGACGTTCTTAGTCACCTAAATAAGTTCTTGATTTAGATTTATTTAATTTAGTGACAAATGGACGAATAGACTGCTTAAATGATTAAATTTGCATATTTAGTCTAATTTTCATAGCCCTAATTAAGCCCGCCATTATGCCGACGACATTTTTCATTTTAAACGTCCCCATTTTAAACCAGACGAAGTCTTGTTTGGGAGGTTCTAGACGCGTAACCCAGTTAGATCACCTTAATTGTTTCCAAATGATAATTCATCCACTTTTTTTAAAAATGAGAATTAATTTGTCTTCGTCGTCTGGAACTTTGGATACGCGAAAGGGGCGTAATTTTGAACAATTAACTGCGAAAATAATTATCCATTTGCAAATCTTGTAGTCAGGCGGAAAATGTTAAGTTTTTGACGTAGGGGAACACGATTTCTAACTCTAATTGATACAATTACATCGAAATTACTTTGGTTTCGATAACGTTTCGATCGATTTAGATGGCTACGTCTACCGATAACGGCGTTGAAGATAGTCCGGGGGAAAATCCCAGATACGGAAAATCTCGTTTCTTCGAGGTTTTTGACATATCTTTATAACCTATCTATCAATCCCTCTGTATTATTGATAATCAAAGTAACGTTGAGAAATATCCAACTGCATTCCATTGTCTATCGCATTTGAAGTCGAGATCCTCAGTGGAATACTTTGGGATTAAAATAGTGGGCTCGGAACGATGGTCGTTTTGATCTACCGAAAAAGCAGATCTAGGAATAGAAATGTAAGAGGAATCCTATTGTTTATTATTCAGGGTTGCCACAGGTCAGGGAATATGAAAAGTCAGACCAAGTTTTGGAAATCGTTTAAAATTTAAAGAATTGTTTTAAAATGGGGGAATTTAATAAAATTTTTTAAATGGGTGAATTTAAAGAATTTTTTTAAAATTGGGGAAATTAAAGAAATTTTTTTAAAATGGGGAATTTAAGGAATTTTTATTGGGGAAAAATACCACGAAATTTGAATTTATCTTAAATTTTAGGACGATGATTTTGTGTTAATTTTAATATAGTTCTGTAATAAACTTTGCTTATGAAGTTAAAAGTTGAAGGGTCAAGGGGAAAGTCACGGGATTTAAATATTATGGCCATTATTTAGATTGTCGTTATTACGTCCGTTTAGAAACATAATGTTTGGGCTAATGAAATGACTACGCGCCTTTATCATAACTTCCTTCGTAGATAGCCCTACGTTGCTGGTTGGTTTTGAAACCTCCTAAGAAAAAGGAAATTAAAATAGACTGAAAAGGGCGTAAACGTGTAGACGTAGCTTTATCGTACGCGGACTGTTGGCCTACACGTTTCCCTTCGCGCGTGCTTAAACTCTATAATATGGCTTTCCGTTAACGAAATACATTAAAACGGAACTGTAGATATGGAAAACCAACCTCGTTTTAGAAAACCTCTCCCATTTTTATTTCCTCGTTGAAAATACGTTTTTGACTTTCAAATTGCGCAATTTTTTATTTTCAAATTGAGCAACATTTTTTGTATGATTTCGTTATTCGCTTTTTTCGTCATTAAAATCGCATCGTTGAAACGAGATAGGTCTAAACGTTTCCGTGATTTTTTTTGTTTTATATTTAACTTCAATACCGTTTCGAAATATAATAGGTTTTTTATGATGAGATGCTCTTTGTTGAGGCTGAACGATCTAGAATTTCTTCTATTCCCGATCAAGGTTAATTAGTTTCTAAGGGATTTTCTATCGATTTATAACGACGATTTCAAATTTCGGTTTCCTTTTGGTTTCTTCCCATGTTAGGTGGACTATCCGGAGGGTCAGTTGATGCGGCCCGGTCAGCGACAGTCTTGCACTACCATGAACCTGGAGAAACTCCTGGCTCTAGAGCAAGAGGAAGTGACCGTCGCCGCGGATGGCACCGAAGATATGTCCCATCAATTACAGGTATGTACTTTCCAATATTTACCAACTTTTCCGTCGTCTATTAATAACTGTAATCGGCGGTGGAAAAGACGCGGACCGTACCCAATCCCCGCCGGTTAATAAGCGTGAAATTTTAAATATTTCCCCAAAATAGATCCGCGTTTACTTTTTCCTTAACCGTGCTATCAGAAGTAAATAATGTATATCTTATATCATAAGTATGCATCTTATGTTATTTGCTTGAAACGTGTATCTACGCAGACTCCCGCTGATTTTTTATAATATGCCTCGGTAGAATAAATAGAACGGTGTTAAATACGTCATTAATTAGTCTTGAATCACGACTGATACTTCATGGTATTTTTAAAAACATTTATTTAAAAGTTTTCGCTAGCTTTCGGGCACGAGACCCCTTGTCAAGCGTACGTTGTAAAATTAATATCAGCATTTTCTTTCTTTTTTAATTTTACCCCCCCCCCCCCCCCCAATTTTTAATGCAAATTTTTCCCTTATCTAAATTCTCTTATATTTTTTATAGCCACTGCTTCTTTAAAATCTCTTTTAAAATAATGTTGTTCTTTATAGACAATCTCACCATTTTCGAAGTCTAAATTATGTCCATATATGGTTTGCAATACCGTTATATTTATTCCCCATTTTTATACACTTATCTTTTCTTACTTTAAATTTTCTTTTAATTTAATTAATAGATTTTAAACCATGGTAACAAATTTTAATTTATATTATCAAATACGTCATATTGTGACTACATTTTTATGGTTAGTAAATAGCCCTACGATAAAATTTTAGCCTATTTTGGTCAAAATTTCATTCTCATATAAAAACTCCTCAAGCCTGCGAAGTTAACGTTTCATTTTAAATTCCCACATGAATACTTTATATTTTAAATTTCTGGTAAATATCTTTCCTGGTTAGTGGCAAGGCTTGATTTTCTTTTGTGTCGTTATCGGCACAATCGTCGTTGTCACCGGGAGAAACTTATATTATCGGCGTCTGTTCCTCTTCGACATCTTGCGTGTAGTCCGGAGCCCATTAAAAGGCACCGTTGATCGTCCTATCACCTCTCCGGATCCACTTTACACCTTTTTTCCAACATCTCTCCTTTACTACACTCCCGACTCTGGCAAATCTAGAGAACGTGTTGCGAAAGCCGATGAGCTCTTGGCTTTTGCTTTCACGGGATATCGTCCTTCTCGCGAACTCTCGCGACTTCGAATTCTTCTTCCCTTTCCTTTGATACGAGCGCGGGTTTTGATTCCGCGTTATCTCTTTCGATGGAGGATGAAGATATAACCCTCGTTATAAAAGCCCTCTAGACCCTTTTTTCGAACCAGAAAAAATCTCCTTCAAAGTGGTTTTTGGGGAAAATGACGAATGCGTTAGGGTCGGGGGTATTTGGAACTTGAAACCTAAAAGGACCCGGAGTACAGGAATCCACGCTTCTGTGGTCGTCTAGAAAAGATTGGACTAGGATTTGGCGGGGAAAAAATTCAAATATAGAAAGCGAAAATTAAATAATTTCTTTTATTCGTTGGAAATTAATCTCATCACCATCTAGGCCATAAAAATGGTTCAAAATTTACCGCCCTTAAAACTTTTCCTAACCATGTAAAATGTTAAAATTTTATATTAATCAGATGATGATAATAATAATAATCAGCTAGGAACCACCTTGGGAGCCTAAGTCATCAAGCGACTTTTAAAGGCATTAATTCAGGTGGTTGGGGTGACAATGCGTAGGAGGGTGGTGGCAAGCCCTTCATGCCACGCGAGCCAACAGCTCTCTACACTCACTATTACCGTTAACCTCAACAAGTTTTGATGGAAGGGGAAACCGAAGAACTAGAGGGAAAACCAAGTACCATCTTAACCATAAAAATGGTTCAAAATTTTAAAATTACACTGCGTAGAAATAAAAAGTTTTGTTAAATTCCATGAGTTCCTTCTTTTAAATATTTTATTATAAATTCATCTACCATGGTATTAATAGGTTTTAAAGTCTTAAATGTGTACTATTTAATAAATTATTTTTATCTGCGTATTAGTTGTAGCAAAATCGGCGGTAGTAGGTACATGTTTTAAGCAAGATGGGTAGATGATTACTTATAGTAATAATATTATATACTTCAGATCTTGTGTAGTTTCTCTACTCCAGTCGTATCTCGGACACGCTAAATCTTCTATTGTTATCTGAAATTCCCTGAACTTCGTCAGGGCTAGGAACGAGAGATTGAAGGCGGGGGGTGCTTGTAGGAATTTTTTTTAAAGCTGTTTTCCAACGCCCAGTCGTTGCGTACTGAGACTTGTAGGAGGATTGTTTACCGAAATAGGGGAAGTTTATTAATTTATTTTTCCACGGTGGGTTTATTAACGACTTTCCGACTCCAGAAGGTTGACTCCGCCGTGAAAAATGAGGTATTTTACAAGGTTTTGTTTGTTATTTCTGGCGGCAGAGTTTCGTCTGATAAACAAACAAATGACCTCCCTGGTAAACTAAAATGGAGAAAAAGTAAGGGCCATTTCCACGTACCCCGCGGAAAAATTTCTTTATTTAACTCAAAAGATAAAACGACAGTTTACTCGAAAGTTGGGGGTTGAGTGAAGTCTGCGCGGTCTAGCTCGTTTAAATCTTTAGGGCGATGGTCTTTGACTCCTGCCATCGGCGGAGACCGTCACACAGTTCTTGGACGTCTGGGATCGATCCGTCCGCTAGCAACCTCCTAGGATACAGTGTCATTCCGCAACTCCCACCCATCACTGGGAAAACGACCATTCCTTCTTGGCGGGCGTACGCCCCCAATTCGCTTCGCATAAAAGGGAATTTTTTATATTCTTTTGCCCCTTTTTTTATCTCTTCCCTTCCATAGATCCCCTCTTTCGTTTCCAATTTTCCATGTAAAAATCTACTCTTCGCCATTTCATTTTTTTTTCATATTTTATACTTTTGGGATGGCAGTATGAAAAATCTAATATAAAATTCACTACACCCCCTCTTTTATTATGGAGCGACGCGCGTGCTTCTATTTTTTTATCGGGAATTTTGGTTTCCATTTTTATTTCATTCCTAGCTTCACTATTTTTTTCATCAATTTCTGTGTTCTTTAGATGCTAGGAACCGATATGTCGGATGAATCGATTATGTTGCGAATTACTTTGCAGTAGAAACTGTTTTATTTACTTCTGGTAAAGCCGTCACGTGGGTAAAATGTGTTATCCCCGCCCCCTCTCCCGAGAGCTGACCTTTTGAAACTTGTTTTCGACCCCTCTCTTGTCCGGCGCCAGGTGGACACGTGCTTTTGCAATGATTCATCCTGCGCTGGCGTCTTTGTTAAGTTTCTCGATTTGACCTTCAGTTCTTCTAATGGGTTCCAAATGGAAATATTTGTGTAGGAATCCACTTTCTCTTATAAGTTTGTTCTCGAAAAAAACCAAACTCTTATACGTATTTTAGGCAGTGTAGAAACCTTTAGTCCTAATTTTAAATTTAAAACGGAAAATGCCATGTGAAAAATTAATTGTAAGTTATCAGGAGATCGTTAACTTTGTGGTTTTTGTTGCATGATTTTATTTTATTTACAGTTGGATCTTCCTTACATCCAAACAATGCTCCACCGCGGAGAAGTGCTGCTCAAATCCAGTCGGAGTTCACATAGCAGCGACACATCTTCGGCTTATTCAGGCTCAGATACGATGCAGTCAGTCCAGTCCTCCTTAGAAGATCAAGAAGTTGATTTCTCCGGACTAACGGAGAGCATGGTGGACTCTGACGAAGAGGAAGAGTTAGCTGACTCCATAGATAGTTTAACAGTTAGGGACACTGTCCGAGAATGTTTAGACAAGGAACCAGCCGACCGCACGGAAGATGATATTGAGATTTTATTAGAGTTTATGCAGCATTTGCCTGTACGTGGCTCATTTTGTAAAATTTGAGTTTTTCACTTAAAATTAACCTTACAATACCTCTTTTGGTTAGGCATTTGCCAATCTGACATTAACAGTAAGGCGAGCCCTGTGCGCTGTGATGGTTTTTGCTGTTGTCGATAAAGCGGGAACAATTGTGATGAATGATAAAGAGGAGCTGGACTCCTGGTCTGTGATTGTAAATGGGCATGTTGAAGTGGTTCATGCGGATGGCAATGTTCAAGAACTCCATTTGGGTGATAGGTATGCTGCTTTAAATTATTGTATTTCTGTTTATGTCAACTCAATTGTTAAAATTATAAATTTGTTTAATTAGCTTTGGTGTCAGTCCCACTATGGATAAAATGTTCCATCAAGGAGTTATGAAAACGAAAGTAGATGACTGCCAGTTTGTCTGTATTGCCCAAAGTGATTATTACCGAATACTCCACCAAGGGGAAGAAAATACGAGAAAGCACGAGGAAGATGGTCAAGTGGTCCTGGTGACTGAACACAGAATTTTGGATGGAGGAAGTAGAAGAGGACATGTGGTCATTAGGGTAAGTCATTCTTTCTCATTTTCTCCGAACTATGCGTCTTGGGGGAGGAGTTTATTTTATTCTTCGTTGTTACTGGGGAAGCGAAAGCTTGATGGTATTTTTCAATGGTTTCTTTAGTCCATTGTTTTTGTGACAGGAAACTTAATAAAAAAAATGATTACCTCTACAGTTTAACCGCTAGAGTATAAAGAGGAAATAACTTTAGGAATTCCCCACCCTCATTTTTCAAAATGCCCTAACAGGAAATGTTTAAAGAATTCACGCCCCTTCTGTCCTCTTCCCCCGTAAGGGGCCAAATTTAGTATTTTGTGGGTAGCATAGCGAATTCAGTCTTTGGAGATCAGATTTCCACTGATTATTTTTTACCCATAATGAAATTAACATTCAACTAGTAGTCATTGTCCCCCAAAATTCCTGGGTTGTGTATCAAATGGTTTTTTATTTGGTATTCTAGGGTACATCAGATCGCTTAATGGCCCAACTTGTAGAAGAAAACCCAATGGATCCTAGTTACGTAGAGGATTTTCTACTTACTCATCGCACTTTTGTACCAAGTGCACTTTTCGTAGCCAATATGCTTTTAGAATGGTTTGAAGATCCTCACCTCAGGGACAAAGTAACTAGGGTTGTCCTACTCTGGGTCAACAACCATTTCACAGATTTTGAAACTGATCCTGATATGATGGAATTCCTAGAAAAGTTTGAAGCTGGTTTGGAACGAGAGGTATTATTTCTCAGAATGACACTCTTGGGGGACGTTATTCTGACTTGTTTGTTTTCAATTATCAGAAAATGCAGGGACAGCTGAGGTTGTTAAATATTGCCTGCGCAACAAAAGCTAGGAGTCGAACAATAACTTTAGCCAGATCAACCAGAGATGAACCCTTACATTTCACTATTTTGGGTGGCTACGAACGCGGGTTTGGAATTTTCATTTCAAAAGTGGAAAAAGGTTCCAAATCTGAAGAAGTTGGCCTCAAAAGAGGAGATCAGGTAGATTGGTTTTCTTAAAATTTTAACACATACATTTTCTTGTTTATTTTAATCTTCTGTCTTTAAAAGGTATTAGAAGTCAATGGCCAAAGTTTTGAACATGTTATCCAAGCCAAAGCACTTGAAATTCTTAAAGGTTCTACTCACTTAAGCATAACAGTCAGGTCCAATTTATTAGGTTCGGCATTTTGCAAACAGATCTTGTAGCTTGTTCACGAATGTATAAATAATTGTTATTTTCAATTCTAGTGTTCAAAGAAATGCTCAACACGCCTGACACATCACCTAGACCCCGAGGAAGGAAAGCATCTGAAATTGCCAGATTACAACCAGATCCAAGGGCCAGGTTATCTTCCTCCCACTTAGAATGGAACAATGTTGTTGGACTTCCTATCGGTGTTGGTGGTTTTCCACTAGGAGTGTTAGGCGTTGGACCAACAGTCTTCCCACCTGGTTCACCACCAATCAAAGGAACTCCGGGTGTGTGTATAGTCCCAAATTCAACCTTGTCTTCCAACTCCACCGGTGACTGCAAGAAAGATGACAAGAAGGGTTTCATGACATTAGGGCATCGGGCCAGGTTAAAGAAAGCTCTTGCCAAGATAAACATCATTCCTAAAGCTCTAAATAAGTATGCTTCGCATTGCTACGTCAAATAAAGAAGTGCACCAACTAATTTTTATTATCATTCAGTGAGACACCTTTAAATAGTTCTGACGATAGTCTATATCCTGGTTCAACAACAGGAGGTCATCAAAATTGCACCCGCAACTCTCCTCTGCATACTGGTGCCTCCACTGGGTCAAATGGAACGGGAATACTCTACCATAGTCACAGCAATCCAGACTTAACAGCAATCCCAGCTTTCTACGAGCATGATTTCCAATTAGACTATCCGGAACACGTCTTAAAAGTGTACAGGGCAGATCAAACTTGTAAATATCTCCTTATTCACAAAGAAACTACAGCCAGAGAAGTGGTCATGCTATCTCTCAGGGAGTTTGGTATCACTGATTCTAGCAGGTACAAAGCACACACTCGTATGGGGGTTATTTAATTGCTAACAACTTTTGCATCGTAATTCCACAGTAATTACTCATTATGCGAAGTTACTGTTGGTGAAGGGGGAGTTATCAAACAGAGGAGACTTCCAGATCAAATGCAAAATTTGGCTGAAAGAATAGGGCTAAACAGCCGGTATTTCTTGAAGAATAATGCGTCGCAAGAAGCGTTGGTGACGGATGACATGGCACCTGTAATTATACTAATTTATAGCTTTTACTTTTGAAGATATTTTTCAGTATTCTGAAGAAATTAACTTTCTTTAAGGAGCTTCTGAGAGAAAGTCAAGTTCATTTTCTTCAGCTAAACAGTGTGGAGGTGGCGACTCAGCTAACGCTGGAAGATTTCAGCATATTTCGACAGATTGAACCTACTGAATATATTGACGATCTGTTTGAAGTGAAATCCAAATACGGATACCCCATGCTCGCCAAATTTGCCGAGCTTGTAAATAGAGAAATGTTTTGGGTTGTATCTGAAATCTGCGGAGAGCCCAATATTTTAAGGAGGATGAAAATCATCAAGCATTTTATCAAAGTTGCCAGTGAGTCCTTATCCTATTTAAACTGATATTCTTTCGTATTTTGTCTAAATGACTGTGTTGTTTCTAGGACAATGTAAAGAGTGCAAGAATTTCAATTCCATGTTTGCCATTTTGAGTGGCCTTGGACATAGAACTGTGTCTAGGTTAAGGCTAACCTGGGAAAAACTACCCACCAAGTACCTGAAAATGTTCGAAGTGAGTCTTTTTTCGCAAATTGTTTATTGGTTAATTTTAGGCGCTGTACTAAATTTTTTTTCATTCATAGGATCTGCAAGATCTGATGGATCCTTCTCGTAATATGTGTAAATATCGTAATCTCATCAACAGTGAACACACTCAACCTCCCATTGTAAGTTCTAGGGCAATTTGTTGAAATTTCCATAAAACTTTTAACACTAATATTAATTTTTCTGTTCAGATCCCTTTTTATCCCGTTGTAAAGAAAGATCTCACTTTTATCAATCTCGGTAATGACACTTTTGTGAACAGACTAGTTAACTTTGAGAAGTTAAGAATGATTGCCAAGGAAGTTCGCTCACTCATGAATATGTGCTCAGCCCCATATGTAAGTTTATTGCTATACAATTTCGATGATTGTTATTTAATTTTAAAATTTGTGCTTTTGTAGGATCTGTTTAGTATGCTGGAGTTAGGAGGAGCACATTTATCCGCAGCGATGGCTTCCTTAAACAGTTTCGTCACAGCCACTAACGCAGCCACAGTCAAAAGGAGAAAAAAAAGTGCAGCCCAACCAAATACAAAGAAAATGTTTGAAGAAGTAAATTTTTTTTCGATTAAATAATTACTTTGAGAGGTAACAGCCAACCCATTAGTCGAAGTTTCTGTGTTAACCTACGAGCAAAAGATATTTGTATGGTTTGAGTGCCCTTTTTGGAATAGTTTTTGCATTGAAGCCAATATAAAAAACTGAGGGCCCACCACACTCATTATAGCCTTGCTCACAGAATTTTGGCGAATGGGTTGGCCGTGGTGAGGCTTGGTTATTGACTTAAGTTTTGGGTTTTTATAGGCTCAAATGGTCAGGAGGGTCAAAGCTTACTTATCAAATCTCAAAGTCATTACTGATGAAGAAAAACTGAGAGAAATGTCCATGGAATGCGAACCAGTTACTGGACCAAGTAAGTTTCAGCACCCACTTTGACGTAGTATTTTGGGAATACTTGATTAAATGTTTTCAATTTTAGTGGCCAACTCTATAACAGCACCTTCGCGTAAACGCCATCCATCACCGACTCTTTCCACCGCAAGCAGCACCAGCAGCACGTCCGAAGGAAAGAAGTCCATAAATTCTGGTCCTAAATTTGGTAAGAGTGTTTTCCTTTCTTATATGTGTGTTAAACCATAACCGCATGAGTTTTGGCCTATGTTTCAACTGGGTGTGTAAACGTTCTTTAGGCGCTGATTCTCCTCAAGCAGTTAGAAAGCTTTTATCTCTATCAGATCAAACAAAAATCCGACCTCATCAACCTCCGAGGCATCACCATTCTCTATCTCCATCTCCATCACCCAATGCTCATAGGAAAAGGTCAGATATTCGGCCAGTTCAAGGACATGGGAGGTCTCACAGTGACACTGTTAGCGCAGTCGCAGCCGCCACAGTAGGACCAGCCGTAATGCCCGTTGATCTGTCTGTGGAGAGCTCCAGCGTTACTACTTTAAATAATATGCCACTACGAAAATCTCATACATCTGGTAATTTTTTAAGTTTATTTTTAATTGAGGCTTGTTTGTCTCTTATACAGGGTTGCCATGGTACCTGGAGTTCCTGGAAAAGTCCGGGAATTTTAAAAATTAGTCTAAAAATCAGGGAAATGTCAGGGAATTTCATTTAGGTTGCAAATAGAAATCCTTTACTAAAATTTAGGGTGAAAATTCAAAATTTTCATATAAAATAAGTCGGGGAAAATCTGGTAAAGTCAGGGATTTTGAATGTGAAATAACTGTGGCAACCCTGCTTATAGCTGTTAACCCATCATTAAAGCTGGTTTCTCACTCGACCGAAAATATGACGGAAAGACGATAATAAACGCCGAGCTGAAAATTGATTCCCATTACATTTACCGCTAACGTTCAACTTTCCGCTGTTAATTTTCCGTCGAGTGTGAAACCAGCTTTATCGTACTAATCATATGTGGGAACTTCTTTCATCGAGTTTTTGTCATTGTGCCTTTGGAATGTTTGTTTTGGCTTTTTGAATGGTATTGCCGCATGATTTCCTCTCACTGTTTAATATTTTTTTTAAACTATTAGTTATAAATTTTATAACTAATTCCATCTAACACGCTTATTAATCGAATGTCTTCAGCATTTTTCAAGCGCCAAATATCGAAAATTCTATACACCAGAAGTTACTCTTTAGACTTTTAAAGATAATCAGGATTTACGCGAAATGGAAATTGAAGATTTTTTCCAACTGTTTCATATTGAATAGTTTATACATGAGAATTTACATGTAAAAGTACAAAATTTGAGCATTTAAGTCTCTCCCTCCCTTGTTTTTTAAATTTCTATGAAATACATGTAGTATAAATATTTTAGTTCGGTTAAAAGTTAACTAATAAAAATTCTTAGTGCACATTTTTTTTTTTCTTCAATTGGCTTGGCTTTCAGTTGCTAAATTCAATTTCTTTGGGTTATAAATTGAAAATTTAGTAATATATTGATTTGTTGAACTTGAAATGCTTTGGAATATTTATTAAATGTAAAGCGGGTATTCTCTTAGAGATATTTTACAGTATAGCTTCACGGAGTTGGTTTAATTTTGCCAAATCACATTTCCAACCCAACAAAGCGCTTGATGGTTAAATCTGCTTTTAAATTTCGCTTTTCCATTGCCCATGCAATATTTCTACATTGATATTAGGGACTTCCTATTTATAAAAATCCCCGTGGCTTTTGATCCTTGTATGATTTAAGATTATTTGATTGTGTTTTGGGAATGAAGAGAAAGTGCATGAGTAGACGGAGTTTTGCATTTGTGATTTTGCTCATTTGTAGGCTCTGTAACATCGACTGATAGCTGCGGTAGCTACCACAATCAACACACTTCCCACTTGCCCTGCCATCCTCCCCCGTTGCCCCCTCATTCCATGCCTCCTTCGTCCCACTCCTCTTCCTCCTCTTACGACACTGATTCCGGGCATGCCACCTCTTCCGCCAGTTTTGACAGCCACAGTATCAGTTCGATAAGTTCCAACAATTCTCCTCTGGCGCAAAGAAGACCATTATTAGGTATGCTAATAGATCTAGAAACGTGGCTAGACTGTCATTTGTAAGCTTCGCACGAAATACTTTCGCGCCTCTTTTGTATATTTCTTTTCTCTTTATCAACTGTATGTGTTCTCTTTTGTTTACGCACTTGCAAATTTTAATCTAAACTTTTTCTCGCTACCAAAAGTTTTATGTACGTATAAACAATTTATTAAAGACTCTTTACCAAAAAAAAAACATTCTCCGCTGGCATTCTCTGAGCCGCTTTCTTCTCTTTGTACTTCCAGTATCTCATTCGCCGCCTACTATGAGGATAAGACCACCATTTCCTCACGCTGTTCCCGTATTGCCCGCTATCATTCCAGGCATGTTACGTAATTTCATTCTTAAAGGGCCACTGAATCATTTGAAAACTCGTAGCTCCTCCCCTTCCGTACCTCGTGATAACGGATACAACCAATGATAGTTTTCAAGACCCATTTTCGAAATTCAGAACATTTCGTGGCCCTTTAATATCGTTTTTTTTTTATCAATGGGATGTTTTTATTTTGAATTGTTCGAACGCTCGCAGCAAACGTAGTCGCTTCTCAGCTGATTAGACCATTTTTGTTTTGTTTTCTCGATTAGGGCTTACGCCGTTAGCGGGGATAATGGCGCCCCCTCCACCGCCAGGCCCTTTGCGGGAAGGCGTGCCCTTCCCCCCTGTTAGGAGCCGGAAACCCCCCGATTATATGGTAGCTGCACAGATGGCCGCTCGCAATAGGCAAATGGCCCGCTTGGGTAGAGCTCATAGTCACGAAGGGGTCACCACTAACTACTACAATAGTGATGCCACCGATCCCGAGGAAGATGGTAAGCCTAAATGTTCGTGGCTAAATGCCACTGTGGGTACTCTGTTACGGGGTAGATATAGACGGAGTTTCCTACTGACGATTATAGCGCCGCGGAGTACCGACGAGGATCGAAGACGTAAAGATCCTATAGATGGCGCTATTTTCATTTCGTTTCTGACGTCATTGTATTACTACTCCGCCTATTCTACTCCAATATCTGTTCAATCGTCTCTCTGGGTCTTTTCCATTTTTCTCCTTTAGTTTTAAGGTGTCATTAGCTTACCGCTGTTTGCCGCTTGATGCTAATGTAGTGTTTTTGCATATGTTTGGAGTGTAAGTGAACATTATCAACTTATTAACTGGTCCATTCTTATTAGTGTTTTTCTTTAAACATGGGTAAAAGCATGAATAAAATCTGATAAATCCTTAGTTTTGTAAAAGCATGGTAGTTAAGGGTAGGTTCTTCTTTCATTGTAATGCCCTCATTTGGTTGTGGTTTATTTCATACTTAATAGTTCTTTTTATAAAACAACCTTGGCCATCTTGTTAAAATGTTGCCTCCCCGCTTCAGCTGTGGATCCGTTTTCTCTCCCACTAAAGAGCTTATGAACTCATTCTTAGGCATTGGCTGAACTATTCCAGGGCAACATTTCAACAAGTTGGGCAAGCGTAAAGACATTTTATAAAATCAACTATTGTTTTTAAATAATGGTGGGTTGGTTCTGGTACAACTGTTTTGGCTTTTTCTGTCCTAAACCTTACCTGTATTTTGGTTCAGAGTTTCTTCAGAGTCAGAAATTGCACTCCTTAACCTTACTTCTGGTTTCATTCCTACTCTTACAAACCTTCAGTGGTATTATCATATGTAACATAATAAAAATAAGTATGACAATTAACGAGATTTGCAACCAAACTGATTTTAATAGTTATTGCGTAATATCTGGTTTACGATAGATAGGCGGAATATTAGGCTAAAATGATAAAAATTAAGTCTTTCTCGGCGCCACGCGGGCTTCAAAACAAAGCCAAAAAGTAGTCATCCTAAACGGTAAGTCGCGAGTCCAAAGAAAAAAGGTTCGGGTAGAAAATTAGCATTAAAGCAATAGGAAGTGTCATACTTATTGTTAGTATGTTACTTATGGTATTATCAATAATGTATTTATTCGTACTTAAGGAGTTTTAGCGTTGCTTCTAATCCAGTATGAATTTAAAGTTCAGCCCAGTATGTCATTGGTTGCCTAAAACTTGAGAATTTCGACATGATTTAAGCGAACCTGGCTGACGTTTACTCATGCCGGCAGGGGGAATTTGACCATGATGCTCGTAGAACGTCTTGACATAATTACTTGCAATGATTCGCGGGCATTATGGTTGAAGGGCCCACCAAGAGTGGGGTGGGGAACGTCATCAGGGTGGGCTTAAATTGGATGTCAGCTCTAACAGGGTTGCCACACGTAAGGGAATTCAAAGACATTGTTAAAGTCAGGGAATACAATTTGATCTTGACACTTTTTGTAGGTAATTTTACTTTAGATCTATGACAAATTCTATGATTATCCTTGAAAGTTTGGATAATTTCAACATTGCAATAACCTTTTTACTGAAATATAAGTATTTAAATTAATTAACTTCTGATAAAAGTAAACCATTTTGACCTTAAAAAGTCAAGGAAATTCTAAAATGGTCGGAATAGTCAGGGAATTTGTATCTGAAAATTTTGTGGCAACCCTGATTGGTTTATTTTTAGCTGACTCTTCAAGCGGGACTCTTGAGGGGGGGGGGGGGATTAGGAGCAAAAATTGTCTGGACTTAATCAATTTCCCTAACTATGAATATGTTCTTAGTAAAAATAAATACGTTCTTGGTATTATGATTCCATTAAACGCTTCTTGTTCAGTTTGATTACTTTTTCTTGTAATATTTCATCTGGTTTTGGTTCGTGATTCATTTATACAACCCCAATATTCTCCCACTCCAACCTTCACCCAGGATTCAAATTTGTCTTAAATTGGTCCAATTTGTGTTTTTCAGACGAGGATGAAACCCAAGTGTCTGCCGTTTAGCAGAGTACGCTGGGGATGCTGATTTTTCTATAAAAAGCCATCCAAAGTACAATATCTTGTATTTATCTTAAAATTTCAAAAAAAGGCAACAATATTTCAAAAACCAGAAGTTCCACAAAATGTTTTTAGAACTTTTTGAGAGGGAAGAATCTACTAGTCACAATGAGAGCTTTTTTAATGGAAAAGTGAATTTAAATGAGAAAGAGATTAAATTAAGGCTATATTCAGATTTTTTTTAAACAAAGGAAGAAAATAATTGGTTTGATTTCTTGTTTCTGAGAAATCAAAACCTGAGTTGTGTAAATAATTCGATGTTTTTAAGAGACATTTTTGTATAGATTTTCCGTAATTCTGTGATCCGCAGATTTTATTTCGAAAAAAAAACCCAAGTTGGTGAAATAGCAGTGGCTGTTAGAGTAATTGTATAATGTAGTAATCCGGTTTGCGAGTATCCGTTGATTTGTTTTTGCTGGCAGAGGCTGTACGCTAATTGATTGTGGGGAAATAATCAACCAAAGATTTTTAAATAATTAGGTTTTTATAAGTTTCGCGAGGAGGAGGTAAAAAGGGAATTTAAACAATGGTACGTTCAAATTTTTATAAGGTGATGATAAAAAAAATTATGTAGTTTATATAATTTTTTGATGTTGCGTTTAATAATAATCACGGGACTTGGCAGACAATTTAGAATAAATAAATATATTTTTAGCTATTCTATCAAAGAGAAAGTAAATTTATAGTATTATTTCCAATCCTTTTTATATATATTATAAAAACAAGAAGGCATAATTTCCGGCAATTTGAAAATAATTTGGCTGGTTAATTTTAGTTAACATAATAGTAATATAGTGAGCTTTCTTACTCCGAAAGACTTGTAATTGTATAGAAAAGGAGTATTTTGTTTTTTTGCCATGACATTATTTGTTTTTGTACATTCAAAAAGGAGCTGTACATTATGTTTGTATATGTATATATTCACAGTGCCTTTATCTATTTCATTTTATTTCCTCCCCCCTATCCGTAATTTTTTGTTTTGGACTCTTGAGCGATATTTGGCCATAGCCCAAATGAAGAAATACATTAAAATACAAAAACTTTTTAATTTTATGAAGTTTGTTTTTTCTCCTATTGGCTTACACAACTCTACTGTCTCCTAACAAAAAACCTAGTAAACACAATTTTATTACATTCGAGATAATTAAATTTATCATTTATTTATATTACATCATTACATCTTATGGTAATGTAAGAGACACTTACTGGTATATCTCCTCAACGAATGTTTGCGGGGGGTTTATAGTAAGTGTACAATCCCCAAGTACACTTAAGACTTTAGTATGGCAATTACTAAAAACAGCAGTTTTGGTCGTGAAAATGAAACCTGAATAATCGCAGGCTCGAATTGGATTCTTTAAGTTTTTACATTTTCCATCCATAAAATGGAAATAAATGTTATTGTAAATATAGGGCTATGCAAGAATAACTCGTAGTTATTTAGCGGTCTTTATCCTTGAGAAACCTTGAAAAGATATATACAAGAGTTTTATTTTATTTAACGAACCGGCGAATACATTTATAAACCTGTTTAAATATGAAATGAAGCCCGCTATAAGGTTGGCGAAATTAGTGGCGCCATCTAAGAAACGATTGCTAAACACCATCTGGTTCTTTGTTATCTAATTCTGTATGATGTACATGGTGTGAAGGCCTCCGCTGCCATATACACCAATAAAGTCTTTCTTCTTTTTGAAAAAAAAAAAAGAACTGGTTCTTCTACTACGTACTAGACTGTCGCGCCACGAGTGAGTATTGTCGGAAGTTTGACCTTAGGTTTGTATCAAAGATAATTTAAACTCGTACCCTAGATTCGAATACTGAGAGCTTTCCCATTGACGGTTTTGTTACGAAGCGTTTACCTTTTCCGGCACGTGACCTCAGAAAAATCGGGCTCCCTTGGTTGCGGCACGGCCAACTTCGATCACGCGCTGCCTATATAGCGCGTGATCGAAGTTGGCTGTGGTTGCGGTAAGGCGCAAACCACGGAGCGAATTTTTTCTGAGTTCCGGCGGGAAGTGGGTAAACGCTATCGGCAACGCGCGAGAGAGTGATTTCGAATCTAGGGTACGAGTTTAAATTATCTTTGGTAGTATCGCTCTGTAGCTTTGGGCTATGGCCGCCATTTTGAGGGCAGTTTTTTATCTATAGGAAAATGGGTGACGTCGACATACGTCACGTCAATATTACTCTGTAGGAATTGACATACTTATAGTTATGTTACAACAAAAGTAATTGAGGGCAAGTATTGGACTAAGGAATTCTATTGGAGGGGTAAAATATTATTAAAAATTTGGCTTATATCAAAATCCCTGATTTCAGGGATTTTTTATAAACGTGTACTACTCCGCGGTAAAAAGTAGTTTTAATGTAGCAAAACTAAACTTTCCTAGCTTACTTCCATAAAAAAAATATAAATAATAATAAGTAAATTCAAAAAGCATTGCTGTAATATATTTCAAAAATAAAATAATTCTTTTACCTATAAATTTACATTGTTGAGAAACCTGACTTTCAAACTAAGGTAGCGACTTGTAAGTTGTAAGTGTTTCCAAAATTATATTACACAGTATTTTAAGTAATTATTTATTTCCATAGGTAAAATATTTCATAAAAGAATTAAAGCTTATCAGAATGCAATAATTACTCAGGCCTATTTAGTATTATCAAAACATGATTTATTAATACTTAGTAAGAATAACTATGTTGAGACGATCATCGGGTATCATAGTCGTCTTGTGGTATTATCAAACACAAGACACCAGAGGATCATATTTTTTATCTTAATGCAAACAAGGATTATCCTTGGAGCAAGTGGCGGCTCTGGTCTAGTTACATTTGATCTCACTAGATGCCGTTAGCGTATTAATCAAAACCAGTTGAGTAAGCATCAAAATCTGGCCTAACAGGTGTGGCAAATAGCTCTTTCTATAAAATAATATATACGCATAAATGTACAAAAAGTGTTATTTTTTGGAGCGCGCGCTTCCAAATATTTCCGTGTAGAGGGACTCGTGCGTTTTCGCGCGAGCTTGACAAAAACAAAAATATGCTCGCGCTCTCTAACTTTAACTGCACGATGAATCTATCGTAATCACGTGACCTCTCGTATTTTATATAAAGAGCTATTGGGCTCGACATGAAAAGTTGCTCTTCTTTCAATAGATGTCGCTAGCGTTGAAATCATAAAGGTGGTACTTATAGGTACCCCTCGCGTTATAAATTGGTCAATAATATAAATAACAGCAATTATAAACAATATTTTTACATGTGATATATAATTTAGGTTAAAGCCCACTAAATAGAATATAAGCTGTCTAACTACAATGCTCTACAATGACTCTCTGACGATGTTATCATTTGGCTATTTTAAATTTTAGCTTCCTTTGCCATAAATAGATGGCACCACGCTTTCCAGTAAAGTCGCGTTTTTCGAAGAATCGGATACATTCATGGCCATCTCTAGTAACAGGGGTCTTTTCATAATTCAGGTGACAATGATTGAGCCGCCACTTGCTTTAAAGTCACTTGTCCTCTAGAAAGTGTCAACCACAAGTGTCGCTAGAATAAGGGAGGGTCAGTCCTAGACTTCCTCCCATTTTTTACGGTTGCTTACAGGTATTAACGCGCGCTAAGTCGATAAGTAAAAAACAACACTTTGTGACAAGCGACATCGTTGTAGTGAGGTATCTGTGGCTATCTCGTATATCAAACGCAGCTGCGAAATTAAAGGGCCATTACTGTCCGGCTTTTCTAATTTATATTGTCCTTCAAACTGATACGACCAACAAAGCCGTCGCGGACGCGGAAATAAAGAAATACTTAAAGCAAGTGGCGGCTCTATCAAAATAAGTAAAAGGGGGGGGGGGAGGGTTTACAGAAATGC
This sequence comes from Leiobunum rupestre, assembly GCF_980474605.1. Classification (NCBI taxonomy): domain Eukaryota; kingdom Metazoa; phylum Arthropoda; class Arachnida; order Opiliones; family Sclerosomatidae; genus Leiobunum; species Leiobunum rupestre. Next base: position 32,242,417 of record NC_143392.1, read on the forward strand.
TTCTAAAGGCGCTTCTAGGTGGCAGCACCTTCCGGGAACTTAAAGCATAGGCGAGTTGTTAGTGATCTATTGGCGTCCCGAAACCACGTGTTTAATAAGTTAATAATCACGTGATTCCGAAAAACCAATCAACGTGAGAAGTTCCCAATTTACCACACTTTTTAGGCTAGATTTTGATGCTTCCTCAACTGGTTTTGATTTATACGCTAATGGCATCTAGACAGGAGCCGCCACTTGCTTTAATTTACGTCATTATGCCGAAGCCTCTCGTATCCACGGATACTATAAGAATTGCATAAGCTTCCTCAAAGCGCAAGGGCTACGCGAATCTAGTTAACATTGATCACACCGTCCCACCTTAACTCTTTCGTTTTCAGTAAACACGACCGTGTTAGGGTAAATGTCACCTCTTATCTTGGTTGGAATCTTTTATTACCATCTTCTGGTTAGTCGTTGTACCTATACTTTTATCAATTTATGTTCTTTTGGGTCGCCTAAGACGTAAACCGTGTGTATCGGTCAACTTGACCTTTTCAGCTCTTCGACGTTTCCGTGAGCAAATAATAATTTTAAATATTAGTTCGGTATTGTTCTTGGGCGCGACTGTATTTGCTCAACCGCCTTTTCTTGGACGTAATCGAGTTGAAAAGCTTTCAACTTTGATGATTTTCTTAACTTGGCAACACGCGACTTTCTTGAGGATGAAAGTCAATGTCGTTTCGTGATGGCATTAAACGCCATGTCCGTCATCGAACCAGACAGGGATGACGCCAAGCTGGAATCGTTATCGAAATTAGATTTGGATACTAGTGGAGGCTTGTTTCGAGCCTTGCGTATTTTGGGTAAAGTACGTCTTCGACCAGAACGTTCGCGAAAGGACGAAGAGGATATCCTGTTTCATAAGTATCGAACGTCTGTTACTGGAGAAAGGTATCAGTTCGCCAATCCAGTTCCTCCAGCCTTTAGGAAGGTACGCATCGGCGACTTGAGCTACACGAATATCGAATGGCCGATGTTGACGCTGTTGCGATCGAAGGTAGCAGGAGACGAAGCTATTTTCACTAGGTATCTTTTTCAAAGGGTTTTTGATGAGGTTTTATGGATTCCCTTATAACGGATTATACTTACAAAATACGATTTGCATTTGAAATAAAGCTGGTAACTGGTTAAAAAGGATTTTCCCTTGAGTTTTTCTGTTTCCCCTTTCCATAAATACTGGTTGAGGTTAACGTAATAGTACAGGGTTGCCCCAGGTCAAAATCCCCCAATAAAAATCAAAACAGTAATTATCCCTGAATCATGGTAATAATGGTAATAGCTAGTGTAGGGAGCTGTTGGCTCGCGTGGCATGAAGGGCTTGCCACCACCCTCCTACGCATTGTAACCCGGCAACCTGAATTAATGACTTTAAAAGTCGCTTGATGGCTTATGCCTAAGGAGGTGCCTTGGTTAGTAGCCTAGTGGTTAATTATTATTATATAAATAAATACAATATTGAGTAAACCGAAAAAATATTTTTAATGGCCCTACCAACTAAAGAGCTACATGGAAATATTTATACTATTTACCACGGTAATTTGGATGGAAAAGGTAATTTTGAGCTTCGGAATGGATTTTCACTTTGCTAAATACATAAAATCTTCGGGAACATAACCATACCATAAGGTCCCCATAAGCAAAGGTCTAGGCCAAAATTTTGACGATCACCTACCCGTTATTAAGAGGTAGGTAATCTAAATCTGCACCTCCTAGTGGCTACGTCCTCAACTATGCATTTCTGAAATAAAATTCGCGAAATGCATGATGAATGCGCACAAGCCTTGCGCGAACGTTTTTCAACTTAGAACCACGCGGGAGAAATCTCCGCCGCGAGCCCTTATTCGCAATTTTATCGCTTCTAGGTGGCGCAACCTTCCGTAAAGGCGAGTTGTCCGCGATCTATTGGCTTCCCGAAACCACTTGTTTAATAATAAGTTAATAATCACATGATTCCGAAAATCCAATAAACACGAGAAGTTCCCAATTTGCCACACCTTTTAGGCTTTCTCAACTTGTTTTGATTTATACGCTAACGACATCTAGTGCGAGCGAATGCAACTAGACAGGAGCCGCCACTTGCTTTAAAATTAACACTTATCTTTGCAAAATGATTTATCATAACCTAAAACTGGCTATTAGAAATAAGAGTTGTGTTTCTGTAGATATTTATCTTTCAAATTTGAGATTTAGACAATATTTTAGATGAAGAAATTTTGAAAAAGAAGATGTCGCTACTGCCCTATCGTCGTACGTTCATTTTCTTTTCGCATGGACAATGCCGTAAACATAGGGCTTAATGCTTGACCTTTACTTATGGGGTACTTATGATAGGCTTATGGCGGTAACAGTGTTTTCCCTTTGCGGCGAAAAAGGGCGTTTTCGGCGGAAACTGTCTTGGTGAGCACCAGAAATTTTAAAACCGGCAAAAAGGCGAAAACCACTGAAAACGGCGAAATTTGCAGCGTTAATATTTTCAGTCAGAAAAACTAAAAAATCATCGTCTATGTAGTCCCCCTTCTGCGCACTTAATGGCAACCCATTCAATTTTTTGTCAGAGATAAACTTTATCTAAAATGTTTTTTATATTTAAAAAACAAATAGTTACCTTTTGTAAAAATAAATACATTGCCTAAATCTAAGATTGGAAATTAAGAGACGAAACATCTGCAGTAAAAATAAAGGAAATTAAAGCAAGTGTCGGCTCTATCATTGCCTACGTTATTTTTGATTGGGTCTATGTATCAAAGATGGCTATGGTTGCTCAGATCGCCGCGAAGGTGCTTCCACCTAGTATCGACTTTCAAAAACGTTTTATCGTTTATTTTTAAGTCGACAATTACGTGTTTTCCAAAAAGCCAATCCAAGCGAGGTCGAATGAGCACGTGATTACAAATAGTCTTTACTGATACGTGATTACGATTACCCAATGAGCTAAAAGCATGCTTTTGGGTCACGCCATATAGGTGAATTATGCTGGGTAATGTGCCTAATCAACTTGTTTAAATTTGCACGGTGGCGACAAATGTCGATAAACAACGCAATTATACTAGAGCCGACACTTTAAGGTAAATATACAGGGTGTCTTAATTTGCTCGATCAGGCCATTTTTCTCAAAATGTATTTATGCTAGGGTTCTGAAATTTTCAGGGTTTATTTGTTAGGTATGGAAGGCTTTGGTTACAAATTTCAGAAAAATCGAACGATTTTGTGCCGTTTTGGAAAATTTATTTTTTCACCGGTAGGTGTCACGCAAAATGTTTCAATAGAAAAGTTGTAGGGCATAGTCGAAAGTGTAAATATAATTTTGGTTCGGTTGAAAAACACCTATTTTTCACTGAGTTTGGAGGTCGGGGGGAAAAACAAGTCTGAGAGCAAAAGTCAAGTAAGTCGAGATACGTGACTATTGAAAGAAATTCAAAATAAGAATCCTTGAGTGTTTTTCAATTAAGGTGACTCGGTACAAAATTTTCAATATATATTTTCACTCTATTTGTATCAAATTTTCATTATTGGATTATCGTTGTTATTATGCTAGATTTTAAACTTAAAACTGGTTTTTCTCAAATAGGGGTTTTTAGACTTGCTTGACTCTTGCTCTAAGGTAGCGAGCAGCGGTTCCCAAAAGGTGTTCCGCGGAAGGGTCACAGGGGTTCCGAGAATTCGCATTGCGGCCATCTTGGTTTGCGTCAAGAGTCTTTTAAGATAAGTAAAAAAAATGAGTTGGGGTTCCGCCAGAATTAGGTGGATAATTTAGGGTTCCATAGCGAAACAAATTGGGACCCGCTGGACTATAGGACCGGCGAAAACTGGTAAAATTCCCCTAAAATAGGCGAAAATCTCGCCCGCAGAGTGGAAACACTGGGCGGGAATAATAAAATTCGTCAAATGGATTGGGAATAATTCAAAATAACGGTCAAAAACGCCGCCGATCAGTTTAGTAAAATATTTTCGGCGGCGTAATCGTCGGCCATTTTCGGTATGGAGATACAGGCCAGAAGGCAGGCAAGGCTGCCAGATTTCGATAGACCGAAAACGGCCAACTCTCTCAAAAGTTTTCGTTTTCAAAACGAAAATTTTGCGGCGTAGCTATCGACTAAGACAAATATTTGAACGGAAATGGGATGGCAATGGTTATTGTTCCTAAGGAAAGGTAAAGTTTTTATTTGAAATGCAACTCTTTGCTCCCGGCTTTGCCATTACTCCTAATTTAAGTCTTATTTCGCTATTAGATACGTCGATTTGGCGAGACAGCGAGTCAAGAGCATCACTGGGGAATTGATTGAGAAGAGCTACCGTGCGAGCGACGGCTTTTTTCGCACTTGGCGTTTGAAGGATCGATGGATGCCATACGAGAACGATTCCTCTTCGGACGAAGACACGAACGAAGGTGACCAGCCGTGGAAGCCATCCATCTACCGGGTCCCGTTGATTCCTTACGACCACGAAGTGTTCTCGCGCGAGCCCGTAAAACGCGAAGCTGCCAGCCAGAGTGTCGGCATGGACGCCATCAACGTCAATCGCGTCGTGCAACGCCTGGAGAAACTGAGAACCATGAACCCTTTTCATTACAAACCACCGCGTGAACCCAAGCAAAAAAGCAGGAAAAACGTCATCAAGACCAGAATCGTCAACGATGATGGAAAGGTTGTGGTGAATGTACAACGGTGCAGCAGCTTTGAGGAGGATTTGGCAAGTCAGTCGTCCGACGACCATGACGAACCGTCCTATTCCGGAGCGCTCGGTGATCGTGACGCCTACAGAAGGACCAAAAAGGGCGCCGAACGACAGCGCGTGGAAATATGTACCCGCAAGAAACGGAGACATTTGTGGTGTACGGCCTGCGCGGCTGCCCAAAAACTTCTAAAAGATGTTAAAGATTAAAATAAATAAATTTGTAAAATTTGCTTTGTTTTGTGTACGTCAAAAATATGTCAATTATATTAATAAAGGTATTTAATATTAATATTATCTTATCATTTAGTTTTGCTTAATGTGTACGAAAATTATTAGATTTAAATATTTGGAGCTAAGCCTCGGTCACAAAAACTGATCGTTCTTCAACAAAAACGTTTGTGTGATAAACATGTTGTGAAGCTATTTTATCTTTGGTTCGCCATGCTAACCTAGTTAGGTAGCGGTTATAGCAGACGCTTTTAGTTTTTCCTCATTGTTATTCGTGGCTCATTTAAAACGAAAATAGAACGCTGCAATAACTGTCTCCACGGATGGCACCATACCCAATATAACAAACTGGTTAACGGCAATATTAACCAATTATACGTTGACTACATAATAATTTGCCTTTTATTATACGGCCTAGTGTCTATAGAAAGTGTAATTCTAGCTGGGGTGCCTGGTATTTCCCTGGGAAATATGGCAATTTGTATAACCTAATCATTAAATTAATTAAAGTTGTTTTGCCGACCGTAACCGTCGAAATCAACAATCAGGGCTTGGAGGAATAAAACAAGTATACAGGAGTTGCGGAGAGCTGCGAAATCGGTTTCGTCCATTGAGTTGGGAATATTAATCTAGAGGTCCAATCAAAACGTCGGATTTCAGTATTTCGCGAAACAAGTTTTTAAAAATAAGAATACTGTCGTCTGCTCCCATCGGCGTCCCAAATAACGAGAAAACGTTATCATTCTACCTGTGGCGCCGTCTATCTCTCAATGGTTCCTTCAAATAAGACGCGTTTTCGAGCAAAAAGATTTTTTTTTCAAAATAATGGATGGCGCCACGGGTCATATGATAACGTTTGCTCGTCATTTTAGAGCAGACGGCACATTCGTATTTTTCAAAAACTTGTTTCGCGGGGAGCAGATTTGATTGGATCTCTAGATTAATATTCCCAACTCAATGGTTTCGTCAGTGACCGTGAACTCGCGCGAGACGGAGGGGTTCAAACGCGACTAGCGCCAGCTGCATACGGAATTTTGCAACTTTTCTCATTTTTAGCATTGTTTTCGCGTCGTCTAGTTTGTTTTATTTCTCCAAACAAATACGAGTCATTTTGGAAAAGGCGCAAAGAATTTATAAATGTTTCAAAACAAACCAGACGACGCGAAAACAATGATATAAAATGAGAATAGTTGCAAAATTCCGAATGCAGCTGGCGCTAGTCGCGTTTGAATCCCTCCGTCTCGCGCGAGTTCACGGTCACTGACGAAACCGATTTCGCAGCTCTCCGCAACTCCTGTATACTTGTTTTATTCCTCCAAGATCAGGGTACCATGAGATTATATACCAATTACCAAATGTGGTCGAATTAAGTTGAAAACTGTAGATTCCAATAGCGGACAAACAAACAAACATTCATCTTTATATATTAGATGATACTTGCATTTTAATTTAATTTATGCATCGTGTGCTTATATTTTAATAAGTTTATTTAAGAAAAAACGTTCTTATGATTTTTTAATTTGTCGGAGAAGCTAGCGCCGTTACGCCACCTAGACACGTTTCGGCCGTGAATATGTTGTATTATCTAGGTTTGCGTCCTATAAAAATGTATAGGTACAAAGCGATCGCTTGGCGCTTATTTCCAGCCCCTCTTAGCATTCCTTATGGATAGATGGCGATAGTGCGATGTTGTCCGTTTTATACCAAGAACGTATATAGATTACTAAGAAGGTACGACTCCATAGAAGCAGCTACTACCCACTCCTGACTGAAAATCGCATTTCAAATTGAAACGCTATCTGTAGGTGGTTTTATAATAATAATAATTAATATTATTATCATAATAATATTAACAACTATTTTATTATTTATGATTAGTTAAATCTGTAAATTTGACTTTTTATTAAAACAGCTTTTATGCGTGTTTGCTAATAAACATATATGTATAGTATATTCCTTTGCATCCAGTTCCAGCAAGAAAAATTCAATTTTCTACTTTTATTCGGTATTTTCTATAGACAAAAACTCGTTTTTTAAGTATATTTAAGTTAGCCAATGTATTTCAAAATATAGCTTTATCATAAATATGAAATTTTATGCAATGGTTTCTTTAAACATATAACCGATAACGGATAAATAAGCTAAATCCATTTTTGAAATATGTCCGAACATTCGTCCCTTTATATTCAGAAGCCTGAAGTATGAACGTGGTAGAATTCTTCCAAAATCACCAACTACAATCACTTCTTTGATTATGTTTTTAGACTTCGGCCAAGGATGTATGAACCAGGGTTGTTGATTTTTTGGATTGAAAAAAAAATCGATTTATTTGATTTAAATTGAATTTTTAAAATAAAAATCAATTTATTTGATTGAAATTGGATTTTTAAAATAAGAAACCAATTTATTTGATTTAAATTGAATTTTTAAAATAAAATTAGATTTATTTGATTGAAATTGAATTTTTTAAATAAAAATCGATTAATTGATTAAAATTGGAGTTTTAAGATAAAAAATCGATTTATTTGATTTAAATTGGATTTTTAAAATAAGAAATCAATTGATTTGATTTAAATTGGAATTTTAAAATAAAAAACAATTTATTTGATTTAAATTAGATTTATAAAATAAAAATCGATTTATTTGATTTAAATTAGATTTATAAAATAAAAATCGATTTATTTGATTTAAATTGGATTTTTAAAATAAGAAATCAATTGATTTGATTTAAATTGGAATTTTAAAATAAAAACAATTTATTTGATTTAAATTAGATTTATAAAATAAAAATCGTTTTATTTGATTTAAATTAGATTTATAAAATAAAAATCGATTTATTTGATTTAAATTAGATTTATAAAATAAAAACAATTTATTTGATTTAAATTAGATTTATAAAATAAAAATCGATTTATTTGATTTAAATTAGATTTATAAAATAAAAATCGATTTATTTGATTTAAATTAGATTTATAAAATAAAAATCGATTTATTTGATTTAAATTAGATTTATAAAATAAAAATCGATTTATTTGATTTAAATTAGATTTATAAAATAAAAATCGATTTATTTGATTTAAATTAGATTTATAAAATAAAAATCGATTTATTTAATTTAAATTGGATTTTTATTGATTTTTTAACGTTTTATACTTTATTTTCTTGACAAATTAATTAATAATGTGATTTTGTCAATAACGTAAACTAAATTTTTAATTAATCTTATTCAAATGTAATTGCTTATTAAAAACTAAATTTAAGATTGTTTGCTCGGAATTCACATTGTTAGATAATTGTGGATTTAAATCAACGATTCTTTTTAAAAAATCACTTGGACTGAAATGAGACAACCCTGTTATGAACTGACGTGTTTGTGGTGGGTGAACGACTTTCACATTTCTGCAACCAAGTTTAACTAGGGGCAGTTGGATCCAGTTACACTAACAAGTAAGAACAAGAGATACATGTAGCACGCTTAAAAAACAGCCGATTTTTTAATTTAGTTCATACTCCCTTTAAGTGTTGGATACATCGACAAACAGCAAATTGCATTATTGAGTAGAGTATTTCGAAAGGAATTTGAGTGTTATCAGAAGTTCGTTACTAATTGGGGTATTAGCAGAGTCCATTAAGAATTGTGGTATAACTATCAGAAGTTCATTAGGAATTCGAATACTATCCGAAGTTTATTAGGAAATCGAGTACTATCCGAAGTTTAATAGTAATTCGGAGTATTATCAGAAGTTCATTATGAATTAGTCTATAGAGTATTATCAGAAGTTCATTATGAATTAGTCTATAGAGTATTATCAGAAGTTCATTATGAATTAGTCTATAGTATTATCAGAAGTTCATTATGAATTAGTCTATAGAGTATTATCAGAAGTTCATTATGAATTAGTCTATAGAGTATTATCAGAAGTTCATTATGAATTAGTCTATAGAGTATTACCAGAAGTTCATTATGAATTAGTCTATAGAGTATTATCAGAAGTTCACTATGAATTAGTCTATAGAGTATTATCAGAAGTTCATTATGAATTAGTCTATAGAGTATTATCAGAAGTTCATTATGAATTAGTCTATAGAGTATTATCAGAAGTTCATTATGAATTCAAGTATTATGATAAGTTTATTAAGTATTTTAGTATTATCATAAATTCATTATGAATTTCGAGTATTATCAGAAGTTCATTAAGTATTCGAGTATTATCAGAAGTTCATTAAGTATTCGAGTATTATCAGAAGTTCATTAAGTATTTTAGTATTATCAGAAGTTCATTAAGTATTCGAGTAATATCAGAAGTTCATTAAGTATTCTAGTATTATCAGAAGTTCATTAAGTATTCGAGTATTATCAGAAGTTCATTCAGTATTCGAGTATTATCAGAAGTTCATTAAGTATTCGAGTATTATCAGAAGTTCATTAAGTAATCGAGTATTATCAGAAGTTCATTAAGTAATCGAGTATTATCTGAAGTTCATTAAGTATTTGAGTACTATCAGAAGTTAATTAAGTATTCGAGTATTATCAGAAGTTCATTATGAATTCGAGTATTATGAGAAGTTCATTATGAATTCGAGTATTATCAGAAGTTCATTAAGTATTCGAGTATTATCAGAAGTTCATTAAGTATTCGAGTATTATGAGAAGTTCATTAGAAATTTTAGTATTATCAGAAGTTCTTTAGAAATTCCGAGTACTATGCGAAGTTTATTAGGAATTATATTGTTATCCGAGGCTCATTATGAATTCGTGTATTATCCGAAGTTAGACGAAATAATCAGTGTAATTTACTTAATTAAGAGTCAACAAAATAGGCAAAGAATTTGCGTCTAAAAAGACATTTATTGGAACATTATACCTATAACACAAGACGATACAGTTCTTTCTTTTGCTTTAAATTTTAATAAATACTTTTTAATTTTTTCTCTAATTTTTTTCTGTCTTAGAAATAACGTTATATCCCTATTTAGAAAGGCACAACGCGTTGATTTTATTTTTTGAGGAGAGAGACGATACAGTAATTTTTTTGTTTTGAATATTTCCATAATGATTGGTTGGATTCTTTTATTGGTAATATTATGAGGATATTATCGGGGAGGGGGGGACGTAAGTGGTTTTCACCCCCAAAATCGATTTGAAGTAATGAGGTTGTTATCAAACCTAATAATAGAAGAAGATCGGTGCTATTTTAAGCGAGTCACCGCCCAGAATTTCAAGCCTATTTTAAGAAGGGACGGAAAGGTTACAGGGTTAATAAGAAAATTCGGCCAATTTTTTTCAGGGATTAACAACCAGCTTATTAAAGGGTTAGACAACGGAATTTTTATTCCCTTTTAATATTAAGCGATATTTATTAAATTAATTGATTAATTAATAAGCCCTGTTTTAGATCACTGTATACAGCCTTTTTGGCTGATCTTTTAACGAAATTAATTTATATTTTTAAACAAAGGTTTATAAGGGATATGTTAATTATTATTATTTTTGTTTTTATATTAAATTTAATAGTATAATTGGAAATGGGGCTATTGTATTGGCAGGTTGCACGATGAGAAAAAAGATGGCGGCTTCCGTTAGAAGGCGTTTGTTAATAACATTCTACTTATTCGAGGTCCTCTTTCAAAATCCCCACCTGAGAGTCGTGGCCGCCATATTTACAAAATTGACGTGAAACCTACCAATATAACAAAGTTTACATATTTTCAACCGCGAAATTTGGGGACTAATATTAAGTAAATTCTAAGCTATTTACATCAATGGGAATAATAGCACCCACTTCTAGTACTATTATTTAAAATCTTTTATTGGATTAAATTCAAAAAACCAATTTCCAGAAACAGAGGAAATCACGATGAAATGGTTTCATTATTAATATTATAAAAGGATTATTTTCTCCCGTATCGAAAAACCACTAGATACTATGGACAAAAATACAATCTCATAAAACTGACAAATTCTTTTTAAAACATTTTTATTTAGGTTTTTTTTACTCATTTTGTTTTTATACCTTAGTTTTTACGAAATATCACACTTATTTTGAAGCACGATGAGTGTTTAAAGCACTGCGCTGGTTTTATTTTCTTTATTTAGTCTAGAATGGTTTTTAAAGGGGACTGACAAGTTGAAAGACAGACAAAGTTCAAAATCATTAGACGCTCTTTTAACGTTACTCAGGTAGATTCGAGTGACAATGGATGATCGGAAATTCCTTGTACAGGCCCCTTTGAAAGTCAAATATTCTAGTTTAAGCTTATTGGGTTTTATATTCTATTAAAATATTTTTTTATCATTCTTTTCTGATTTATAGGCATTTTTTTTTGTATACTGCTAAGGCCAGGATGCAAGTAATTTATAAAAATTATAAAATTTTTAATGTTTTAAAAATAAAATAAACATTTTCTTTTATGGTACAGAAAGCATTACGCTTGGAATAGTATCTCGGAAATCAGGAATTAATTTTATATAGTATAGCTTTATATTTTTCGAACCATATTTAGTTTAAAAATATTTTTTTTTTAAAGCTACAAGCCCATTTTGCAATTTGGTAACGCCTCGAATTTAGCGAAACTTTGTTTCAATGGAATCTCCAAAGACGCAAAGTATTTGGTTCTATTTCCGACGTTACAAAGTTGCGATAAACATTTAGCCTTTTTTTTCCTTAAATCCAATGGTTCAGTATCTTTTATAATGGCAGGAATGGTTAGAAATTTCTAACTAGGCCTAATACAAAAACAGCGCACAATTTCCTTTTTTTATTTGTAAATTACAGGGAGCACGACCCCTTATTTAAATATTTTCAAGACATTTTTATAAGGATTTTTTACTTAAAAAGTCTAAGTTAAACTGCGTTAAAAGGTTTTATCACTTTGGCTATTTCTATCTAGACACAAAAATACTGAAAGACAATTTTTATTATTCAACTCTTTTTTTATTATTTGTCAGTTTTCGTAATATTTAAGAATAAAATATTAAAAAGAAGAATAGGGGTTTTTTCCCTTGGTATGGCGCCAAATAAATTTAAGCTCAGATTCAAAAACGGAACTAAAATAAGCTTTTTTAAATCTATTCGCAAGAGGCTAATTTTCATATAACTACATAAAAATAAAGAAGCTTTATCCAATTCGCAAAGCGCTAATGAAACTATATAAGAGAAATGAGGTTTTTTTCTTGGAAAAGAAAATTTCACTTTAAAACTAAAAGTAGGAAAAAATATTCATCTCGCTAGATATATAAATATTAGATTCTCTTTGATATTTTCAACAATTTTTATCAATGAGTTGGATTTTTGAATAATAGCAGTGAAAAAAACCACCAAAGTTTTTTTGTTTATGTCTATTTAGTTCATATTTTCCTTTTTTTCGAAGTTATATATATTGGAACTTTCCTGTAATCTTCCGCTTTTTTTCCAAAAAAAAGCCAAAAGCACGAAGATTTTCAAGTTTTTCATGGAATTTTTTTATGATAAGTTTTTTCCTGGCTTTAACGTAAAAAACATAACCACAATTTCACAACACAGTTTCTGTCACGTTGAAAATAAAAGTTTTTCTTGTTGCAGCCAATAATCCTCGAAACAGGATGGTAATTAGTGTCCTGCAATTATGGGAGAAAATTATGTTAAAATTGTAATTTAAAATAAATTTCTTAAATGGGGCTTTTACAAAACTTATTATTTTACCTTATGACACTGATGCATTTAAAATTCAATTTGCTATAATTAACTTTAATTTTAATGTTGGAAGTGTTTCAATTTTAAATAAGCCTTAGCTGATACTAAAACTAGAACATTGGCAGCGTTAGTGCAGTGGCGCCCCCAGTGGGTAGGCTAAGTAACTACTTCTAAATTTCAAAGAGCCCCTAATTTTGGATTTTCTGTTTCAACATTTTATAATTTGAAAAGAAACTTAATTTATAATTTTTTTTGGAATAAAACATTCAATATTAACTTTTATTTTAAACATTATTAAAAAAATTAGTGTCAGGAGAAAAAGTACCATACTTAGTTATATTAAAAAAATTATTGTCAGGAGAAAAAGTACCATACTTAGTTATATTAAAAAAATTAGTGTCAGGAGAAAAAGTACCATACTTAGTTATATTAAAAAAATTAGTGTCAGGAGAAAAAGTACCATACTTAGTTATATTAAAAAAATAGTGTCAGGAGAAAAAGTACCATAGTTATATTAAAAAAATTAGTGTCAGGAGAAAAAGTACCATACTTAGTTATATTAAAAAAATTAGTGTCAGGAGAAAAAGTATCATACTTAGTTATATTAATAAAATTAGTGTCAGGAGAAAAAGTATCATACTTAGTTATATTAAAAAAATTAGTGTCAGGAGAAAAAGTATCATACTTAGTTATATTATGTTACTTCTGCCTCAACAGGACCATTAAAACAATGGACCTGAATCCATAACTAAAACAATTCATAATACGAACAAGGAAATATCCAAAAAAAGAAATTAACGGGAATATTTTTTTTCAAACATAGTAATTTAAAAGTATGTGGGAATGAAAGAATTTCAAATAGGAAAGTTAGCAAAACGGCCTTGAAATATTTAACGAAAAAATGTTTGCCATTGGAGCTTGTTCAAATAACCAAAGGAGGAGTAGGTTTAACCATAGAATCTAATCTAAAATTAGGGAATCCGTGGTTTAATATAAACAGTGTCGAACAGACTTCGGGATCAAGAGAGAAGTGAGAAACGTGAAGGCGGGATTAACTGTATGACGTAAAAAGAGTTTAAGTAAAAGGTCAATTTTAAAGAGAGCTTCTCAGAGCGTTATTTTGAGGGTGTTGTTGCTGCTTAAGTTCAAGCGAAAGCGAAAAATACGACTCAAGATTTACGTATTTTCTTTTAAATTTTGGATTTGATCCAAATACAAGTTCAGAAAAACTAGAGAATTGACACTAAACCTTGGCTGTTTTTTACCAGTGGAAAAAGCCCTATTATAACGTTATAAATAATCGGGAAAATTGCCTAGAGATAGTTTTTTCGCAATTCATTGGAGGTGACGCGATAAGTATCTACTATTAAAGATATTTCTCAAATTTGAGCGAATTCGTGGCGACATCGTTTTCAAAGGGGGTATAAAAAAAGGTCATACAACTTAATAATTTTCTGGAGCAAACGTAATAAAATTTGAAATAGGATAGACTTAAAGGGGGAGACATTGAAAATGAAATAGAAAATTAGTCTAATTAACGTTAATTGGGTTTAATGATCAAGTTTCCTGTTTTCTTAATTATCATTAATAAACAACTTGTGTTTTTTCCAAATAAGTGTGAAATGCGTGTTGAACTCACCGTGTTATCGCGGCCGTTTCCCGAACCACGCGGTTCCGGAACTGGGGGTGCACTAGGAGATCCGCGACCTTTTGAGGAACCTTCTGGGCCAGGGCAAAGGCCACTCGTACTCTCGGGGCACGCAACCCCCGACATTCTTCTCGAAGTACGTGAAGATGCTGAACCACCACGTCCGCGCTAAGAAATTATTGGGTCCTTGTTTCTGCCAAAGAACAAATTGAGGTTAATTCCCACCATTCCATAGACGAATTCATTAGCGGACTGGGTTACTTTCAAAACGGGATTGTTGCACATGGTGTGATATATCCAAAACACGCGTGTCGTGACGTAGTACGCGATGACGACGTCCACCGTGTAATGACCTCTGGAGATTAACACGAAAATGATGCCCACCGCGCTGGCCGCCCACGACAGCCAATGCAACGGGAACCAACTTTTGGGAGTATCTGCAATTATAACCACGCGCTTAATACGCATTTGAAAAGAGATCAAATCTGTTCACCGGGGTAACGCCATTGGAGGTAGATTTTTTAATTAAATTAAATTTCAATTTACCTAAAAACAGCAAGAACATTGGTCAGGGTTGCCACAATATTTTCAGATTCAAATTCCCTGTTTTCCCTGACCATTTTCAGAGATTTTCCCTGACTTTATAAAACCGAAATTAAACAATTTTTAGCTTTATATTTTGCTTTTATCAGAAGTTTATAAATTGAAATTAACCTACATTTCAGTACAAAAGTATTATTGCAACGGTAAAAAAATTAGCAAAACTTTCAACGAACTAAATACTCACAGAATTGGACATAGATCTAGACTAAAATTAACTTCAAAAAGTGTCAAGATAAAATTGAATTCCCTGACTTTTCCCTAACATTTTACAAATTCTTACAATTTCCTGACCTTTCCCCGACTTTTCAGGCCCATTTTTAAATTCCCCAACTTTTCCCTGACGTGTGGCAACCCTGTTGGTGTTTATACTGAATGTAACATAAGTGTTAGAAATAATATTTAGCAATAAATCAGTGTATTCCGGAAAAAGTTTAATATAGCGCCACCTAGTATAAACGACAGCGTTGAAATCGAACCTCTCATGGCTTCGCGCTGTATGTTTGTTACGCTGTAGGTCATGTGTAATAAACAAAACTTACATTCGTTAATAACCAAATAGGACATGGTCAACGTGACGGTATGGCCACTGTAGATATAATCCCCGCAGTAGATATGCTGACCGTTGATGGAAAGGCCGAAACCGCTCATAATGCGCAAGACCCGTTTCACTATCAAGGCGGCGGTCGTCGAGTTTTCCTAATCAAGAAACGTTGGTTAGTTGACCTTCTAGCTGGACAGGCCAGACTATAGAGCGCTACTTCAGTAGGACTTGCAACAGTCACTATTCTTTGGTTTTAACTATAGACCAATCTATAAATTTCGCGCTAAACCAACTAAAACCCATCGCAAAGACTATAGAGCGCTACTTCAGTAGGACTTGCAACTGTGACAATTCTTTGGTTTGTAATAATATAGCTACAAATTACTAGCTAAACCGACCAAAACCCATCGCAAAGATTATATCATTAGGACTTGCAACCCTGACTATTCTTTCGTTTGTAAAAATATAGCTACAAATTACTAGCTAAACCGACCAAAACCCATCGCAAAGATTATATCATTAGGTCTTGCAACCCTGACTATTCTTTGGTTAGTAAAGATTTTATGAATATAATTAATAAGAAATAGTTATTCAACTGCAGGGTCGGCCGATTTAGATCAAGTGATTTTTTTATTTAAATCACACAAGGAATTTCAATGAAGGAATAAAAAATGACAAAAATAGGTTCTTAAAAAATTGAAATACAAAAAATCTGAGCAAACTAAAATATTCAATAAATTTAATTAAGATTTAATTTAATTCAAGATTAGCTTACTGATAAAGTAATATATCTCTTAGACAGGATATTCAATATATTGAATAAAATCCGATTTAAATAAAAAAATCAATTGATTTAATTTTTAATAAAAAAATCAAAAAGTGCCGACCGTTTTTCACTGTATACAATGGTTTGTTTAAAAATAACCTAATTATAAATAAAGTTTTAATATATTAAACCAAAGAAAAACCAAGTTTGCCAGATACGTGATATAGTTCTGTTATCTCTCTTCGCAAACCTCCCGGATTAAAAAAAAAATTGTGAAAGCACGCTTCCTTCAGACCTAAAAGTTGAAAAAGAATTTACATCGCTGCAATTCCGGAACGTGTCTCCTCTGTCGTTATTAAGTTGCGTGCGAAGGGAGATAAGTTTTCACCATATTAAGCGTTATTAACGTTTTGAAAGGAATCTGGGTGCAAGCCGAGGTATTTGGGTCAGCAACGGGGGCTCTGTCGGTGCGTTTCGGAGCTAAAGGCGTTGAATAATAGCGCTGCCCTAAAACGAAGATGCCCGTATATTTACCTTAGGAGAACAGAAATAGGTGGTGCTGGCCACGGGGACTTGGGTCACGAACATAGTCACGCTTCTCATCAGGTAAAACAACGCCATCAGAAAAAACACTCGTCTTAGGATTATGAACCTGGAAATCGGAATCAAATTAACATAAATTAATATTACATAATAATAATAATAATACATATTAGAAAAAAAAATATTTTATAAATCATGAAATAAAATTAACAATCCCAAAATCTGAACGAAAATCAGTTCGAAATTCTCGAAACCAGCACGAAAACTATTTTATAAATCATGAAATAAAATTAACAATCCCAAAATCTGAACGAAAATCAGTTCGAAATTCTCGAAACCAGCACGAAAACTATTTTATAAATCATGAAATAAAATTAACAATCCCAAAATCTGAACGAAAATCAGTTCGAAATTCTCGAAACCAGCACGAAAACTATTTTATAAATCATGAAATAAAATTAACAATCCCAAAATCTGAGCGAAAATCAGTTCGAAATTCTCGAAACCAGCACGAAAAAGATTTTATAAATCATGAAATAAAATTAACAATCCCAAAATCTGAACGAAAATCAGTTCGAAATTCTCGAAACCAGCACGAAAATTATTTTATAAATCATGAAATAAAATTAACAATCCCAAAATCTGAACGAAAATCAGTTCGAAATTCTCGAAACCAGCACGAAAATTATTTTATAAATCATGAAATAAAATTAACAATCCCAAAATCTGAGCGAAAATCCGTTTGAAATTCTCTAAACCAGCACGAAAACTTTACTCAAAATCAGTTTGATTTCTTAAATAATTTTTAATTAAGAAGTAGAAGTTAAGGTGACAATTAGGTTTTTGGCTGTCCCAGGTCTGTTACTCACTTACGCAGTAGAATTTAGTGAGTTTAGCGACTAAAAATTAAGAAAAAGTTACTATATATTGACTGAAAATCTACCAACATTTTTTATTGCGTTTTTTTACTAGTTACACAACCAAAATAGTAACTATATAACCATATTAAAAAAAAATGAATTTTGGTAATGTGCCGGTAAAGTGTCCGTTTGCACTGGCGAAGGAGTTTTTTTTAACGCCCGTACCCTTTTGGTTAGACTCGCTAGATTGTAAGTTTTAGATTTGGTGGTGTAATTTAACTTATCTCCAAAAGTCGATACAAGTTTTGTCCAGTGTAGAAAAAGTACTTCGCCTACTTTTGAGCATTATACGGTCTGTGGTACGGGCGAAAAGAACAGGATATTAACCAGAGTTTCCAGCAGTGATCAGTGAGCGCACGGCTCTCGTGACTCTAATGCTCGGATGGCGATGGTACGCGAGAGGTCCTTTTCTCGATAACCAGGATCGAAGAATAATTTAAATGAATCTTTTTTACGAGGGCTGTTTTTTTGAAACCTTGGAATAGATATCTGGATTCGGATTGAATTTCACGACATACTTGGCATGGCAGGCTGCGGACAGTGTTGCCAGCTACAAATTAGGTTCATCCAGCCAAAAACAAAAATAAAACTAGCCCAAAAAGTTTAATTTAAGATTGTATCTTTAAAAATGCACAAATTTATCGCCCATTTCAATGGTGAAGAAATTTATAAATAAGCCCGAATAAATCCCAACGTTCTTCCCCAAATAATAAATCCCAACGTTCGTCCCCAAAAAAATAAATCCCAACGTTCGTCCCCAAAAAATCCCAACGTTCGCCCCCAAAAAATAAATCCCAACGTTCGCCCCAAAAAAAATTCCAACGTTCGTCCCCCCAATACTAAATCCCAACGTTCGTCCCCCCAATACTAAATCCCAACGTTCGTCCCCCCAATACTAAATCCCAACGTTCGTCCCCCCAATACTAAATCCCAACGTTCGTCCCCCCAATACTAAATCCCAACGTTGTCCCCCCAATACTAAATCCCAACGTTGTCCCCCCAATACTAAATCCCAACGTTGTCCCCCCAATACTAAATCCCAACGTTGTCC
Source organism: Leiobunum rupestre (assembly GCF_980474605.1). Taxonomy (NCBI): domain Eukaryota; kingdom Metazoa; phylum Arthropoda; class Arachnida; order Opiliones; family Sclerosomatidae; genus Leiobunum; species Leiobunum rupestre. Next base: position 32,261,103 of record NC_143392.1, read on the forward strand.
CCCCAATACTAAATCGTAATATGAAATTTTTCGAATATTAAAATAAAAATTAAAATTACGATATTAGTATGATCAATATTAATCATAATAATTAAAAAAAATCAAAATAAAAGCCCCCCGCCATGTACTTCTAAAATAAGCCCAATCTGGCTGGAAAACCGCCAAACTGGCAACTCTGGCGAGAGATTCTTTTTCGCGATAGCTCGTACGTGTGGCCTCCAGACTCGCACTCCACTTACAACCACCGAGTACCGCTGCACCCGAATGTTTTTCAACGGGCACTTGTACTTTATTCGATACGCTTTTTAACCATAAATGACCCAACGTGTTACCCCTCTCCACAAAAGTGTTCGCCGCTTCTGTGGAACTTGTTAATAATAATAATAATCAGCTAGGCTAATAGCCAAGGCACCACCTTAGGCCCAAGTCATCAAGCGACTTTTAATGCCTTTAAACAAGTGGCCGGGTTAAATTACATAGGAGGGTGGTGACCAGGGTTGGAAATAAGGCACTAGTCACGGCATTTGACTACTAAAATAAATGCTCTGACTACTAAAATTAATCGAAATCTGGGGGCTCACTAGTCAATTTGACTGGTGGAAAATTGACCTAAATATTCATAAATAATAGCGAATTTGGCGTATCATAAATTGATCATTCATCAATCACATTTTATTTAAAAAAATCATGCCTTGTAACTCAAGACTACTATAATAAATTAAAGGCGTATGTTAACCCCTCTTTGCCAAAAAAGGGTTCAAACATCCTTTTTACTTCCCCCTCTAAACCCCACCTTTGATAGCGACGGGTCAGCTCGCTCTCCGGACCTCACCATGTGGAAGGATTAAGTGCGGCATTGTTAGCGCTGTCAAAATTGTCAGCAGTGACAATGCCCTTGAGAACGCGAAGTCCGAATTACGACGTGACGGGGATAGCGAAGGGAAAAGCAAAAAGATGTTTGAACCCTTTTTCGACACTGGGGGATGAAATTATCTGAAACTAGGCCTTTAAGATAGGAGGCCCACTACTAAAAAAATATCCTTATGTCCCAGCCCTCCATGCCACGTGAGCCAACAGCTCCCTACACCAACTATTACCGTTAACAACCGATTCATCGGAATTATGACAAAGGTCTCGTTGACGGCCAAAGAGTGGTAGATAGTCTTACCTGTGTTTGTGCATGAAAATGAAGAGTAACGACGACCATATGCAGACAATGATGATAATTTCGGAGACGTCCAGAGCCCAGTCAACGGGAGGGAAGAGGTCGAAGAAGATGTCCGGCAACGGAGGATTCTTTGAGCGGTCGGGAACCCGGTCGTGGATGATGGCTAGGCAAGTGAGATTCAAGGTCACGTTGAAGGTGAAGAAGACGACGGCCATAAGCGTCTTCCACTTCTCGGGCGGGAAGCGGGGCTCTTCCTTCTCCGGCGCCGGCGTCTGGATGGACACGACCCCTTCCGAGGAGGAGGTCAACTGGTGATGGTGGTGAAGGTGATGGTGATGGAGGTCGCCGTTCTTCTCGCGCCGACTCAGCCCGTTCGAGTGGTTGTTGTCCGAGTAGATCTCGATGATCTCGGTGTCCCCGTCGCGCTTGTCCCAAACGTTGTCGGTCACGGTCCCGTTGCTCAGCAAGGGCTGCTGTTCGCTGATCTGGTTGGAAGACATGTTGATCAAGTTCCGGACGTCGTTGTCGCTCTTCTTGTTGGAATGATGGAAGTTGCAGTTCTTCTTCACGTCCTCTTCGTTGTAGTTGTCCAGCAAATTGGCCAGCAGTCCATTACGAAGCCGGAACAAGGCTCTTTGACCCTTGATCAGAGCCTGTCGGTATTAAAACAGACAAATGGATTATAATTAGTAAAACTCTCATTAGGTCCTACTTCGTCGAGAAACAGCGCGAAAATTAAACGTTATCGACAGTCCGCGTGGTTACGAATCAAATTTTCCAGACGAACACCCACTAGTCTAAAAAATATATATCAAGGAAATAATTTTTTCTACACGTACACCGGTTTCACAAAAAGATAATTTAAAATTAAACCAGAAGTATATATATATTTCTTAGAGATAAGTATCCATTTTAGTCGTATAAATGGACCACGCACCTTCGCGGTATCCAGGCTATTTTCAATGGGCATAATTTTCAAATCGTCCTTTTACGTTTGCGAATTTTTATAGAAGCAAATGTTGGTAAACGACACGGCACGCTGTACCGTATACCTACGTCTGTTATTTTTGAACGTACTCTTTTACTGAGGTACAGAAAGCTGCCGTTATACGCGTAATCATAAGTATATAATATGGTTCTTAGAGGTAAGTACGCTGCTTAGCTGTCGCGTAGAAGGAGAAAAACAACACAAATAGACCTTGAACATTTTAAGCTTTTAATTTAGCGTAAATTTGATTACAAAGTTTAAACGCTCGAAACATGCATCTTCTTAGACTTCCACTGATTTTTCAAAACACGTTTCGGTAGTAAAATAAACAGCTTATGCTAACCCCAAACAAAGTGAAGGGAAATATTGGTGTTAATATTATATTACACTTTTAAATAATATTATATTATATTACACTTTTAAATAATATTATATTATATTACACTTTTAAATAATATTATATTATATTACACTTTTAAATAATATTATATTATATTAAACTTTTAAATAATATTATATTAAACTTTTAAATATTATTATATTACACTTTTAAATATTATTATATTACACTTTTAAATATTATTATATTACACTTTTAAATAATATTATATTATATTATATTTTTTAATAATATTATATTATATTATACTTTTTAATAATATTATATTACACTTTTAAATATTATTATATTACACTTTTAAATAATATTATATACTATATTACACTTTTAAATAATATTATATACTATATTACACTTTTAAATAATATTATATTACATTACACTTTTAAATAATATTATATTATATTATATTAAACTTGAAAATATGATCATACTATATGAATATAATCAGATGTATAATATAAAATGTAATTTTAAAATTTGAAAGCCTAAATGTATTAAAAGGATACTTCTCTAGTAAGAAATATATGATACACTTTCGATTAAACCCGCTAATGACGCTAAAGTATAATTAGGTTTTTATGTAAAATTGTAATTCAACCCGTAGTTGGCAGGGAAAATTATATATAAAAAATAAAAAGCTTAAAAATATATAAAAAACCTATGACCTTTGAAAGGGTAAATAACATGGTTTGTAGGGCATTTTTCGCCGAATATTTATCCATGATTGCATCATTTATGAATTGTATCGGTTTGATCGTAGGCGGATGTACCCATGGGGGGGGGGGGGTGTCGAAAAGGAGCGAGACAGATCATAAGAAAGCGTTCTATCAGACCGATAAGCTATAAGCAAGATAAAGACGGAAAAAAGGATCGAAGTAAATAGGATACAAATCATTGTCCACGTCTCGCATGTTTTTTCTTCGCAACCAGGAAATATATCTCGGAAATTGGCGAAAAACTGTACGACAAAAAACCGGTATGTTGCAATCAATACGCGGGAGCCTACGGGAACACATCCACGCGCGAAAAAAAAATAAATTAAATGGGTACCAAAGCCGCGAATATTTGGTTTCGATTGAAATAGCGAGAAAATATACGATATTTTACAAAAACCAATAAAATATAAAAAAAGGAATACAATTTATTCCGTCTAGGAAGCTATAAAATTACCTCCAAGTTGGAAATATAATGCTTTTGAGTAATAAATATTCGTTTAATATTTCAATAAACAAGGTTTACCTATCACGAAATACACTTTATATTCCTTTATTTTCTTCGCGAAGAACCTGAACACTGTTGCGTATTAGCTACGAAATAAAACCAGTCAAAAAAGTCGGTCCCCATTTGCATTCAATTTTTTAAAATAGCCAAAATTTTCAATAGGGTAGAAACCGAATACAAGTCCAAATAGTTTTAATATTCGCCCAAATAATAATCTTAATATTAGCCCAAATAATAGTTTTAATATTAGCCCAAATAATAGTTTTAATATTCACCCAAATAATAGTTTTATTATTAGCCCAAATAATAATCTTAATATTAGCCCAAATAATAATCTTAATATTAGTCCAAATAGTTTTAATATTCGCCCAAATAATAACCTTAATATTAGCCCAAATAATAGTTTTAATATTAGCCCAAATAATAGTTTAATATTAGCCCAAATAATAGTTTTAATATTCGCCCAAAGAAATTTTAATATTCGCCCAAAGAAGTTTTAATAGTTGCCCAAATAATAGTTTTAATATTAGCCCAAATAATAATCTTAATATTAGCACAAATAATAATCTTAATATTAGTCCAAATAGTTTTAATATGCGCCCAAATAATAACCTTAATATTAGCCCAAATAATAGTTTTAATATTCGCCCAAATAATAGTTTTAATATTCACCCAAATAATAGTTTTATTATTAGCCTAAATAATAATCTTAATATTAGCACAAATAATAATCTTAATATTAGTCCAAATAGTTTTAATATTCGCCCCAATAATAGTTTTAATATTAGCCCAAATAATAATCTTAATATTCGCCCAAATAATTATTTCCATAGTCGCCCAAATAATTATTTCCATAGTCGCCCAAATAATAATTTTGATATTAGGGCCAAATAATAATCTTAATATTAACCTTAATATTAGCCCAAATAATAATCTTAATATTAGTCCAAATAGTTTTAATATTCGCCCAAATAATAGTTTTAATATTCGCCCAAATAATAGTTTTAATATTCGCCCAAATAATAGTTTTAATATTCGCCCCAATAATAGTTTTAATATTCGCACCAATAACAGTTTTAATATTCGCCCCAATAATAGTTTTAATATTCGCCCCAATAATAGTTTTAATATTAGCCCAAATAATAATCTTAATATTCGCCCAAATAATTATTTCCATAGTCGCCCAAATAATAATTTTGATATTAGGGCCAAATAATAATCTTAATATTAACCTTAATATTAGCCCAAATAATAATCTTAATATTAACCTTAATATTAGCCCAAATAATAATCTTAATATTAACCTTAATATTAGCCCAAATAATAATCTTAATATTAGCCCAAATAATAATCTTAATATTCGCCCAAATAATAGTTTTAATATTGGCCCAAATAATAATTTCCATAGTCGCCCAAATAATAATTTTAATATTAGGCCAAATAATAATCTTAATATTAGCTCAAATAATAATCATAATATTAACCTTAATATTAGCCCAAATAATAATCTTAATATTCGCCCAAATAATTATTTCCATAGTCGCCCAAATAATAATCTTAATATTCGCCCAAATAATAGTTTTAATATTCGCCCAAATAATTATTTCCATAGTCGCCCAAATAATAATTTTGATATTAGGGCCAAATAATAATCTTAATATTAACCTTAATATTAGCCCAAATAATAATCTTAATATTCGCCCAAATAATAGTTTTAATATTGGTCCAAATAATAATTTCCATAGTCGCCCAAATAATAATTTCCATAGTCGCCCAAATAATAATTTTAATATTAGGCCAAATAATAATCTCAATATTAGCTCAAATAATAATCTTAATATTAGCCCAAATAATAATCTCTATATTAGCTCAAATAATAATCTTAATATTAGCCCAAATAATAATCTCATTATTAGCTCAAATAATAATCTTAATAATAATCTTAATATTAGCCCAAATAATAATCTCATTATTAGCTCAAATAATAATCTTAATATTAGCCCAAATAATAATCTCATTATTAGCTCAAATAATAATCTTAATAATAATCTTAATATTAGCCCAAATAATAATCTCATTATTAGCTCAAATAATAATCTTAATATTAGCCCAAATAATAATCTCATTATTAGCTCAAATAATAATCTTAATAATAATCTTAATAATAATCTTAATATTAGCCCAAATAATAATCTTAATAATAATAATAATAATCTCAAGAATGCATAAATAAATAAATACATTCTTGATATTCAAAAATTACGAAATAACTTAAAAATATTATTAAATATTTGGCAAAAAAGCGTTGAGTCATTTTACGAGATAGTAACGTAAACTGGGTTATTGTTTATTAAAAAATCACGGAATAACTTAAACGTTTTATCACATAAATTAACGCGGTATTGTATTATAATTATTTGCAACAATGGTGAGAATCCCAGTACCTTTATCCGTTAACTCTACGGTAAAGTGAACATAAACAATACCTACCAAATGATCGAAAACTACATTGAAGTCCGTAGTCATGGCAAAAAAAACAATACGAGGTATCCCAGAAAACTCGAATAATCTTAACGCGAAATTAAGTTGAAAACGCGCGTCATAGTTTTATCTACCAAGAATTTTTTTATCCTCCCGACTGTCCTTGAAATTGCCAAATGGTCGGATTTCTATCTTCGTTTTAGTGAACGGGAAAATTTCGCGAATCTCAGCTACTCGCGAAAATTCTCCGCGTTTTCAAATTTCTCGAAAAGGTGGAAACGATACGCCGACTCTGAGAGGTCCGGACTGCTGGTTTCGTTCGAGGTAACTTGGAAGTATTTTGAAGGAAGTCAAAAATGCAAACCGACATCTGGGTAGTTCAAGCCCCAGCGGGCATCCCAGCGAAAAGAACGACGTAAACCTGTCAGGGGATGCTGGCGATGTTAACCCCCTTTAAGGGTACCGACGTACTGGGGGGGGGGGTTGGAAAAATGTTTCGATTCAAAAGGACAAGTAAAGGTAGGGGGGAGACGTTTCTACCCCTATCGGGGGATGGATAAAAAGGAGGTTTGAGAAAGAAGGGAATTTCCAAACTGGAATCGACGACGTTGCGCCCTAAAAGTGGATAGTGGCTTCCCGTTATCCGTTACGTTTTATTCTGACTATTTCGTTTAATACTACATCAGCCACTACCGTGGCTTCAGCCCGCTGACGGGATACGTTTGACTCCGGTATAGAGAGTCAGGTTAACTTGAACGCGGTCGGTAAGGCGGAGTAGGAGGAAGTAGTTTCCGCGATACCCGATACTTCCGTTGTAAGGAAATTCCAAAACAGAAGCGCTCTGTTGTAGAGAAGTTAACCTTGGATGTTTTTAAAATAATCATTAATTAATATACGTCTACACAGGTTTCGTACAAAATTTCCGGAATTAAATTCCCTGACTAATTTGCCAAATTTTCCCTGACCATTTTTGTAGAATAAATGAATGGTTTGAGGTAAAATCTTTAAAAATATTTATTATGTATATTTATTACATCTTTCAAAAATGTATTTGACTGATTTTTTTTGGGGTCATTTTAAAATTCCCTTACTTTTTTGGACCATTTTCAAATTCCTTGACTTTTCCCTGACTATTCCAGGTTTTCCAGGTCGGGTACGAACCCTGCTACATTAATTAAAATTTCTTCGTTTTAAACGCGAAGTGACAGGCGTACGCAAGATTTATTTGTAAGTTTCCGAGGAAACCGAGACTGTAATCTCGGTCGACGGTTAATTAAAGGAACAATAGTACACAAACTTTACCCCGTTTCCTCGTCTTAAGCTAAAGCGTCAGTTGAGATTCCCGAGTCGATGAAGTAAGAGAAATGACGGTTCATTTATAGGATTTGAAACCGTCACTAAGCGATGACGTAGCGAGCCAGCCTGATTCAGACCTTCAATTTTCGACCGAAACCCCATGACGAAGACAATTTTTTTCTTCTTCTAAGATATCTAGACGTCCTTGGCGTCCCCTTAACGTCCCAAGAAGAGTACTAGGGGAAAGCGTGGCGAACTGGCTATGAAATCGCGATATACGGCTTGGGAAAAAGCACATAATCCCCTTAATTAACAAATAGCATCATCATCAGGAAAAAAATCGTTGCGTTCTGTGGATTGTAATTTCGCGTCGTGCCTTTCTGGATAGCAGGGCCATTAACCGATCACGTTCCCACCCCCGTTTTGTCATAAACCCCACGCGCGCAAACCGACGAATGCTCCACTTTGGGACAAAAACCTGAAAAGTCGCTTTGAATAGCGGTTCTCATTTTTTATTTACCGAATACTCCTTTTCGAAATTCTTTTGATGATTTCAAAAATAAATAAATAAAATTAAATCCACCCTTTTTCCCCAAAAGTAAGTTAAATAGAATTTATTAATACTCGATAAAAATTCATTTTCGTCTAGGTAAACAAGACCTTGAAAAAGTATTGATATAGTTCTACCAAGAATTTATTTACTTATCATCCGCGGTGGACCGCGGGTATAACGCTGTACGCTTTTCGGATTTCCGGTTTTGACGTCACGCCGTGACGGACGATATTTTACAAAATTCAAAACAAGCGTTTAGCAGGGCCCCCAGAGGTCCTATAATTCCTATAAAATCCTATATTTTCAAAAAGTCCTATAACATCCTATATTTTTAGCAAAATCCCCAAAAAGTCCTATAACATCCTATATTTTTAGCAAAATCCCCAAAAAGTCCTATAAAATCCTATATTTTTAGCAAAATCCCCAAAAAGTCCTATAAAATCCTATAATTTTGATATTTTGCCCATTTCAAATTCAACCACTCAGTTAAATTGCTAGATTTAGCTATAGGATAAATTCCTATACAAAGTTATTCTAGTCTATACTTTTGTAATTGTTAACATGGTATATATATTTTTGTGATAAAATGGTTAAATAGTTTATATTTTTTTAAGTGAAAATCAAAGATTTATTTCTCGAAATATGGATTTGGTTTTTAAATGCATAAAGTTAGTAAATTAAATAGCATATATAGTCCTATAAAATCCTATAATTTTGTAAAAATAGTCTTATAAAGTCCTATATTTTAAGAAATATAATCCTATTTTTCCTATAAAAAAATTGAAGATTTGAGTGTGGGCCCTGGTTTAGCAACGGTCTTAACGAAAATAATTTTTCGAATATTTCGTTGGGCGTTACTGAACCCAAAACATTCTAGGTATAGTGTTAATATTATTTTGTCTGCTGGAAATGTACGCATTAATCCCGTACGAACAGGTGTTTTTTTTAATTCGGTATAATAAATGTAACGCCATCACACGTACAATCAAACTCTGGGGGAGTTAGCGTGGGATGCAAAATGTACGATTGGATTATATTTATTTAGTTGTTCAAAGGCATAATTAAATAAATTTGACATCGACAAATATACGGATAAATTAAGCGTTAGACCAGGGTCGCAGTGTTCTAAAAATACCACTTTTTTGTGGTAAATATAGTAAATCAAGAAAATCATTAAAAAAAGGAATATATCAACTGTATAAGATCATATTCTCTATTTTCAGGTATTTCGTAAATACCGATATTTTCCGTCCGTGTTCAACCATTCCATAAATTATGATAATTTGTTGAAACAAAAGTTAGAATGAAAATAAAGTAATTTTAAAAAGTTAATTAATTAAATTGTTTTTACGTATCATATAGTAACATTTTAAAATTCTTTCTAGTATTTTAAAAATAAATTCTATTAAAGTTGACGTATTTATAATAATAATAATCAGCTAGGCTAATACCCAAGGCATCGCCTTAGGCCTAAGTCATCAAGCGACTTTTTAAAGCCATTAATTCAAGTGGCCGGTAGGAGGGTGGTGGCCAGCCCTTCATGCCACGCGAGCCAACAGCTCTCTACACTAACTAGCATTATACCTATACTCAGGAAATCTGCTAACACGGTCCCGCGTTAGACGTTCCGCCTACGCGTTTTATAGCCCGGACTTAACCTCGTTTTTCTTGTAAATTTATTTCGCTCGAATATTATAATAACAGACGCGTTTATAGTCAACACCGAAAATTGCGCCATTGGCCATTACAAGATGAAATACCGAACCAACACGTTCGTAAACTGAAATTTAATAATGCTTTAGTAATATATAACCTGGACTAAAATAAAGGAAATAGGGGTATAATGATTTGGGGTAATAACTACCTTATTTAAAAGTGGCGTCTGGATTTTTTACGAAGTAACTGATGACGTATAGAAAATAATATTTGGTCGCAAACAACCACCCGCCTTTTACCGGTTCTAAAACTCTCTATACATTGCGTGTTTCGTAATTAATAAAATAAAAATGAAACACCACTACCTGTTACACCTCTCGCCCCAACCGTGTGGGAAAGCCAACTTTTATTAGAATTCGCTAAACCGTGCAATGGCTAACAAGTCGGGTAAGACCCCCAAGTAACTATACCGATAACGCGTTTAGTAGCTCTACCGATAAGGCCTTACGGCTATATCGCTATATATATAGCTACTAAGCCTTGGTCATTTCTCTTATTGCGGTTTTTTAACGTAGAAATTTTAAATACACCACCATTAAAGAAGGATATTTGCGATAAAGCTTCCTAAGTGTCAAAAATTATAAGTTTAAAACTTTAAATATAAAGCTTTACGGCTAAAACGTTATATTTATTAAGCCTTGGTCATTTCTCTTATTGCCGTTTTTTAACATAGAAATTTGTACATAGACCACCATTATATAAAGCAGCGTTCAGACTATGTGAAACTATTACGTTAGTATCGGTCGGGTCGTTTCGGTTATGTTGGTCGCGTCGGTTCGTTCATTTCACTGTTCAGAAAGGAACCAACCTTGCACGGAGATTAACATAAAAAGTGATTGTTCATCCAATCAGAGCTCAGTAATAACGGCGGAAAAATTGAAATAATTTTTATCCACCTCTGATTGGTTATAGTATTTCGATGGTTCTAAAGGTCGCCACTACCTAGAGTCAGCGCTGATGAGGCATAAGGCTATATGCCTGCTATGAACTTTTTGAGCGGAACGAAATGAAAAAATGTAAACGACACGCGCGAAAATTTAAAGTCTGAACGGTGTAAGAAATCGAAAGAACCGACACGGTCGTCGCAAACGTAATATTTTCACATAGTCTGTACGCAGCTTTAGGTTATTCTCAATAAGCTTATTAAGTGTCAAAAATAAATGTTTAAATATAAAGCTTTACGGCTAAAACGCTATATATAATAGAGTTTATTAAGCCTTTGTCATCGGTTTTAAAACTTTTAATAATGAAAACGTTTAGGAAGTCATTGGTTTGGTTCCCTACTACTGTGACGTTTTTGCTTCCCCCCTCTCGAGACGGGGAAAAACTAGACCATAGTGGTAAAAAATACTCTACCTCAATTATTCTGTGTAGTGAAAACATGTGAAAATCCTTGGGAATTGCCAAACTGGGTTAACGTTATGGATTATTTATTCTCGCGCTGTTTCAACATTGACAATTTTATTTTCGGACGAATGTTGATTCAGTATTGGCGCGTTCATTAATCTCGCCTATTTCGTTCTGATAAAGGCGCGTTTCTACTTGAGTGTGCGGACTAAACACGCTAGGCTTCATCAGAAGTACATAATCACTTAGATAGATATAAGTATTTCATTATTACTGCAAAAGGAAAATTGGTATTTTTCAAAAACTATTTCGTATTTTTAAACTATAAATAAATAAATAAATAAATGTCAACCCCTTGGTTGGGGTAGGCCTTAAAAAAAAACAAAAAAAACAATAAATAAATAAATAAATTAAATAAATAAATAAATAAATAAATAAATAAATAAATAAATAAATAAATAAATAAATAAATAAATACGAATACGAAATGTAATTTTTACACTCTAACGCGATCAGGGTGACCACAGAATATTTTTAATTCCTTTAAAGGAATTATAGGAAATTTATCAGTGAAATATAGGAAAATATATAGGAAGAAAATTGGGTAAAAAAGGAAGAAATAGGAGTAAATTAATTATACAATAAGAGAAAACAATTGTCAAAATTATTTGAAGGGGGAATAACATTAAAATAAAGTTGATAACCGATAGAAATAGTCGAACACGATCGGCGAATAGTGTTGGAAATAAACATCTTTAAAAACTAGGACAATATGAAGACTGCTAAGGGTAAAATATCAACTATTTTAATTTCTTTAGCCGTTTGAGTTAAAATATAGGGTATTATAGGAAATTTAATGAAATTATAGGAGAAAAAAGGAAAGACGTTAAATTATAGGAAAAGATAGCTTTTAAATTTTACATCGTGCACCGCAGACCACCTACCCCACGAGGGACACGTATATCGCTGGTAGTAAGTTAAATTTTTTCATGTCTCGAATGTGATGCGCCATCTCACGGAAAGTGTAATAAAAAAGGCGCGTAACTTTTGATACATCTTTTTCCCCCGAGGTTGACGCGAGTCCCTCTTGGGGTAGATGGTCTGCGGTCACAAGCGGTAATACGGCCGGTGTATTTTCAATTCAAGCCAACAATGGTACTCGTATCATTTTTAAGTCCTTATTGGATACTTCTATCATAAGTTTATATCTTATATACTTTTGGTTCCATTTCTAGTTCATTTTTAGTAATTATCGGCTAGACACGCGATTCGTTTTAAGTGCAATTGTCCTCGAAGGTCTATAAACAAATTAAATGGTCCGCGTACCGTACTCGCCAAATAGGCCTAAAGTTTTTATATAGAGCCGACTTTAACAGGCAGCGTTATTAAAAGCGACTAGGGTGGTAAAGTTAACGTTGATTGCGGAAGTAGTCGAAGTCAATACGAGCCAGTTTAGCGAGAAACGTGAAATGGCTCGCACGTTTCTCCCGGAAATTGTTCGCTGTTAATTACTATGGAAATTGTTTCCGATATTATATTTCCACCCCTTTAAAATTTACGACCAACTCGGTTTAGCTACGAGGCAATTTTCTCAATTTTTGTAATCAGAATATTAGACCAGTCAAAGCGGCCGAGTTACGAATCCGTAGAAGTACTTAACCTCTCTACCAAGAAAGTATTTTATTTTGTACCTAGCAGGGTTGCCACATTATTTTCAGATTCAAATTCCCGATTTGGGTACCTTTGTTCGAATTTCATTCGTCCGAACGGTGGTACAAATGTCCGAATGCCGGAAAACAGGATCGTATGTCCGAAAACGTATTTCATTTGCCCGAGAAATTTATCACAACTTTTGTTGGTGATTTAGTCGTTCAATTTATATTAACTTTACTGGCGAATTTCATTTGTTCGAATAATCGTTTGTCCGTTTTTTCGAACATTAGGAATTGGTTGTTTTTTATTTTTTATTCTTGCACTAAAAAAAATCCAAACAAAAAAAAAACAGCAATAAGAAATACTAATTTAGCGACAGAATTCGGACAAGTGATGCTACCGATTCGGACGAATGAAACAAACAAGTTGTCCAATTCGAACAATTGAAACATTTGTTATTTCGGCGGTTCGGACGATTGAAATTCGAACATTTGTTCCACCGTTCGGACGATTGAAATTCGAACAAATGTACCTACCCCAAATTCCCTGACCATTTTAAGAGATTTCCCTGTCTTTTTAAGGCCAAAATTAGACAATTTTGAACTTTATATTTGATTTTCATCAGAAGTTAATTAATTGAAAATCAATTACAAAAGTTATAGCAACGTTAATTTTTTTAAACTTTCAACGAACTAAATAATCACAGATATGGTCATAGATCTAGAGTAAAATTACCTTCAAAAAGTGCCAAGATAAAATTGAATTCCCTCACTTTACCCTGACGTTTTACCAATTCTTAAAATTACCCGACCTTTTAGGCCCATTTTGAATTCCCTGACCTTTTACACCCATTTTGAAATTCCCTGACCTTTTAGACCCATTTTGAAATTCCCCAACCTTTTAGGCCCGTTTTTTAATTCCCTGACCTTTTAGGCCCATTTTTTAATTTCATGACCGTATACACCCATTTTGAAATTCCCTGACCTTTTAGGCCCATTTTTTAATTCCCTGACCTTTTAGGCCCATTTTGAAATTCCCTGACCCTTTAGGCCCATTTTTTAATTCCCTGACCTTTTAGACCCATTTTGAAATTCCCGGACCTTACCCTTTTTTCCCTGACGAGTGGCAACCCTGCTTAGGGAGGTATGATTATGTCGAGTGATTCTTCCAATCCCCCTCGACGCTGTATCTGTTTGGTTTCCTAAACCTGACGACTTCAAACGCGATTGAAGCACATCTGGTGCCGTTTTCCCTTCCCCCTCTCGTGACGGGGGACAACTAGACCATGGTTCCACTACCTACGTAATTAAAAAAAATCGAAAAGTTTTACTTGTGAAAATTGCAAAAAAAATACAACTGTAAACAATAGGGAACTAACACTTCGTAGCTTTGGCTGTGGCCGCCATGTTGGGTACAATTTTTTTCAATAGGAAAAAGCTCCCTATAGATATAGGTTACCTAATATTTCGATTTTAAAATGTAATATAAATATTGAGATTTATAAGAAAAATAAATTTTATAAGGCCGGGCGAATAGCACTTTTAGCATATCGAATACCGAGAGAAATAGTAGTTTTCGAACCGAATATAGAATGCCCAAAAAATTTCTAATCGAATACCGAGACGAATAGTAGTTTTCGAACCAAATACCGAATAGTTAGGCTTAATGCAAATACTACCTTATCGAATATTCGTCGAATAATAGGCCCGAATATTCGTCGAATATACTCCCAAATATTAGTCGAATAACATGTCTAATAGTCGAAATATTTTAAATTTTAATATCTAAATGGTAGAACTGAATTGTATAAGACTTCATGGGTGACCTATGACGTAAATAAAAAACTAAAACTATCTGTACACAAAAATATATCTGCCGAAAGAGCCAACTGACCAATGACGTTCGTCCTTTTGTATAGAATTGCCCTATAGATTATTTTATTTGAATTTTAGTGAACGCCGCCGTCCTCGCCGTCAGCCGCCAACATAGAATTTTCTTCCCCCAAAAACGTGTTCTGGATTCAAGACCGATCCGGGAGGCGGGAATAAGAGTCTATATTTTCCGAATATTTTCTGAACATTCGCCGAATATTTACCGTATATTTACCGAATATTTGCTGAATAATTACCGAATATTTGCTGAATAATTACCGAATATTTGCAGAATATTTGTAGAATATTTACCGAATATTTGCCGAATATTTGTAGAATATTTACCGAATATTTGCTGAATATTTACCGAATATTTGCCGAATATTTACCGAATATTTGCTGAATATTTACCTAATAATAGAAAAGTTATTCGATATTCGATCAAATACCAAAAGTAGCGTGAAATGAATATCGAGACAAATAACCGTCTCGATATTCGACCGAATTATTCGGTTAATTGTCCAGCCTTAAAAAATACTTGAAAATTATTTTTATTCTTTAAACGCTGTCCTACGAAGCTGCGATGCAGTCACTATTGGCCGTAGCCTACGTGATTTAATCACCATGGCCTATGCTATAGACAAGGCCTGAGCAATAGATTCGACGTACACGCGCACCTAGCGGGAATCTACGGCGAATTTGAAGGACCAGAAAATATTTTTTCCCAGGCATGCACCCGCCTTGATTAATTACATAGAGCCCGCGGTTCGTCTGAACAAAGAGGTTAAGCCAGTGCCCGAAAACGTGTAAGAATGTAAACGTACCTTTGCGATTACAGCCTGCACCTCATACAAGTCACGCGTCCATACATAAATACATTAATAATAAAATAATAATAATAATCAGCTAGGCTAATACCCAAGGCACCACCTTAGGCCTAAGTCATCATGCGACTTTTAAAGCCCTTAAATCAGGTGGCCGGGTTACAATGCGTAGGAGGGTGGTGGCAAGCCCTGCATGCCACGAGATCGAGCCAACAGCTCCCTACACTAACTATTACCGTTAACCTAGACAAGTTTTTATGGAAGGGGAAACCGAAGAACTCGGGGGAAAACCCGTTAAACCAGTGGGGAGAGAACTTGCAAACTCAACGCAGAAGGAGTTGTTCCGACTCAATCAAGGGAACATATAACTTTGCCCAATCTTTTACGTACATTTTTTACGTTATAAATAAAACCACGAATAAATTTTTGATAATACGCGTAACATTTCTGGAAAATATAGGAAAAAGTATTGAATTTTAGATTTAAGTCACTTGGACTTGAACCGTACTACTTTACTCCGCGTTATTACCCAATCAAGTCGTTGGAGTTATGAAAATATGCCTCCAACGACTTTTCCAACAGTTTGGGGTACCCATGCAATTTATATTGATAATTTTCTCTCGGTATATGACGAGGCAAAATTTATTAGAGACTCCACAGGTGACTGGAATTTAAGCGCCCGCGACCCAATATCGATCGTCCGGGGCGTAAATTACGAATCCCAAAATCTAAAAAAGGGCGGGCTTTACGAGAGAAGCGCTTCAATATTACCTAGCCCGTAAAAATGGCGCATGGCGGATTATATTTGAATAACTTAATTTCGCGTGACACTTTTATTAATTTTGGGGAAATGAGTTCACGAAAAAGAAATAACAGCAAATTAGTTTGGAAGTGAACTTTTTACGTGTATTTCGCCCTGTAGCTGTCGTTCAATTAATTTGATAAAGAGGCGTACCTTTAGAATGTGGAGCGGTTCATGTACCTCGCTTTTAAAATTACTTCATGTTCAAAGCGCGTAGTTTTTGCCATCGTCCAAGGCTTATTTAGAATCGGTTGTGGCCAAATAAAAGAAAATCCGAGCTAAAACCGCCAAACCCTTGGCAAAGACTTTCAGGGTGATCACAGAATATTTTTAATTCCTTTAAAGGAATTATAGGAAACTTATCAGTGAAATATAGGTAAAAATATATTGGAAGAAAATTGGGGGAAAAAGGAAAATATAGGAAGAAAATTGGGGGGAAAAGGAAGAAATATGAGAAAATTAATTATACAATAAGAGAAAACGGTTGTCAAAATTATTTGAAGGGGGAATAACATTAAAATAAAGTTGATAACCGATAGAAATAGTCGAAAACTATCGGCGAACAGTGTTGGAAATAAGAATCTGTAAAAACTAGGACGATATGAAGACTTCTAAGGGTAAAATATCAACTATTTTAATTTCTTCAGCCGTTTGAGTTAAAATATAGGGATTATAGGAAATTTAATGAAATTATAGGAGAAAAAAGGAAAGACGTTAAATTATAGGAAAAGATAGGAAATATAGGAACTGTGGTCACCCTGGACTTTAAAGCTATTGCTGTAGGACTGGCAACTTTCATTAGTCTTTGGATTAAAGAATTTGGCTTATGTTCCGTCCTTTTTAGGGCTAGATATATTACATTTATTTATCAAAAAAAAAACATTTTACTAAGCAATAGTGGTTTTTATTTTATTTTTTATTTATATATGTACCCAGTTACATATATTTAGCTTGATCGACCAGCCAACCAGTATTGCATGTTTGCCAGATAAAAGATAATAAGGAGCCGCCCTGGTTCATGAAACATCGGGTTAAACCTTCAGCTTCTCTATATACAAAAGTAAATAACCACGTAGTATTTTATGGAATGGTCTATTTTGAAATATAGATTTAAACCCGAGGGGCAGGTCACTTCCTTGATTAACGACGCACCCCTCAAAAGATTAAATCCGATTTAATCGTGATTATTTTGATTAAATTCAATTTAATCACGATTAAGTTGATTAAATCACGTTTAATCATGATTAGAATGTTTAAATCTTATTTAATCATGATTAAATGATTAAATCTGTTTAAAATTATTAAATCCTGATTAAAAATTATATCATGATTAGTATGATTAAATCGTACTTTAGTTTTGATTTTAATGATAAATTCTCGATTTGACCGATAAAATTGATTAAATCGTGATTAAAATGATTAAATCTAATTAAAAAGATTAGATCATGATTATATTTTCTAATCTTGATTAGATTTTTTAATCTTGATTACCCTGATTTAATCATTTTACTATGATTAAGACGCACCCAAAATGGAAGTGACCTGCCCCTCGTTTAAACCTACTGTAAAATTTAAAACCCACCAAAAACATTCGTCTGATTTATACCAATAAATAACAGTAATGTAAATAAAAAAAACTTAATCATCTGGGTTTTGTCACGACTACCAAGTTCATCAAGGAATTTGGAGTATTCAATTGTCGTAAATTGTAACGTTCGAAGCAAAGTCTATCGAAATTACGGCGCTAACTAGCGCGCAAAGGTGAAACTAAATGGGAAAACTAATAGGTAGTCAATTAAAATTAAGATAAATATAAAAAAATAGCAATCGAAGCGTCAATTAAACTTTAAACATTTTATCGTCACCTTAATATTTTACACCAGGAATCCATACCTCTATTTGGAATGTTTATCACGGCAGATTTTCATCTCGATGTGGCTGACGGTTTTTTTGATATCACTATGTTAACTTAACAAACAACAACGTGAGAAGTGAGCGCGCACAGAAAGGATTTTTTGTCTCGTAGGCGGGGCCAAAGCCGTCAGAGTGATCTTACCATACGCGATACGCCAGGATAAGCATTCCAAGTAGAGGTATGGATTCCTGTTTACACCCAAAGGCACAAACCAATGGGACAAGTGGGTCAATTCACCGTCCCCTTACATTTACAATTTTAATTTTGATCGATGACGTCAGCCTACGTGTTATACGATAGACACCGTTCAAAGTCTAACCTTTCTTTGACTACTTTCCTCCGCTTACAAAACCGTACGGGTCAATTAACCAACAAAATTGGAAACCCATTAAGTTCGAATTTCGGTCACCTGAACTGTTCACCAACTACTTTCCTCCGCCTAATTAATTGTACGGGACCAATTTCCCCCCTAGTATAAAGCCAATACGCCAAGTGAACTGATGAACTCATTTTGCGGCTTTTAATTGAAAAGGGGGTTGATGGTACCTATCCATAATTACCAATTTCCACCCACCCACCCACCAAAAATTGCGCAATTATCTCGCGCAACTGTGTATATTATAAATGTTGATTCATCTATAACATTTTGTTACCAGTGGACGGTCGATTGCTCCAATACAATAACAGAAAACGCCAAGGGAATTATCAAAAACCCACCGCAGCAAATAACAACATTAAAAGAAAAATAATCAGAAATTCACGATTTTTAAACCGAACGTTGAACTTGTAAAACGCACTCAACCTCAACCATAAAAAAATATTTCTCAAAAGTATATAAAAGTTGTTATTATATTGTAAATACATACGAAAAAGAACAGTTTCCGTTTCTTGACGCTAGGGTGATCACCTATTTCCGGGCTAGCGATTACGCAAGAAGCCAAAAAAATTATATTTATACAAATATATATATAACACGTTGAGTTAACAATATTTTTGGATAGAAAAAAAAAAGGATTTATTCTAAAAAATAAAATTTTATTTGAAGTGACAAGAAAGATTGGATTAGATATGGTTCAATAGTGTGTCTTATAAAAGTCGCTCTCAATATTTTTATTCGGCCTTTCTATACCGTACTTTACGTCATTTTGATAAAGCCAATATCTCCCCCCACCGGGATATCAAGCCCCCCCCCCCTGTAGAAGTGGTACGAAGAGGGGGGCGCAGAGGAGCGAAATCCCCCCGCGCCTTAGGGCTATTTCCTCTAATTTAGTTCGGCCTCCTAAAAAGTTGTTCCCAGCTTTCCGGAACTATTTTTTCATATTTTCGGACATCACGCCTGTTATTTACGATATTGTCCAGAAAGCGTATGGAATTGGTATCGTCGTAGTCTTTCTACAGGGTTCGTACAGAATTTCCGGAATTAAATTCCCTGACATTTCCAGGTTTTCCCTGACCAAATCGCCAAATTTTCCCAGACCATTTTTGTAAAATAAACGAATAGTTTGGGGTAAAATATTAAAAAAATATTTATTATGAATTTTTAATACATTTTTCAAATGTTTATTTGCCTGAATTTTTTGGGGTGATTTTAAAATTCCCTTACCTTTTTAGACCATATTCAAATTCCTTGACTTTTTTCTGACCTTTTGGAATTATTTTCAAATTCCCTGACCTTTTTGGAATCATTTTCAAATTACCTGACTTTTCCCTGACCTTTTGGAAACTTTCTAAAATTCCCTGACTTTTCCAGGTCGTGTACGAACCCTGTTCTATAAGTCTAAGAAACTAATATAAAATATTTTAGGGTTTAGCTTTTTTGCCCCCTTTTTATTATGGATTTTTCTACCTTTTCGCGTAACTAACAAGGAGAGTACCCGAGGTGTTTATCGCCGATTTCGTTCAAAGTCAGGCGTAATGTAGACCTATATGAGATATGAAATTTAACAAAAGGAGACGTTGCACTACCTATTCGATTTGCCATGGCAACCGAAAATATTTGACCACTTCAAAAAAAACTCCTTGAAAAAGCATGGGCTCGAAAATTTGTAAAATTTTTGAAAATCACGAAATGTGTAATTTAGACCACATTTAGTTAAATTTCATTAATATTTGGGTAAATCTTAACATTTTAGTGGTAAAATTGTAACACTTTTTGGGTAAAATAAGGAAAAAAATCTTATTTTTGTTTTAAGTGGTCAAAAACATTTTCGGTTGCCATGGCAAAAGGAATGGGCAGTACAACGTCTCCTTTTGGGAAATTCATTACGCCCACCTTTGAACCAAATCGGCAATAAACACCTCTGGTACTCTCCTTGTAAGTTTAAGAAAGCTTGCTAGAGTCGCCAGGAATTTTGTTTTTTTTATTGCGCTTGAGACTATTAAAACTCTGTCTTGCGTACTAAAAGCCACATCTTGCGTTTCTACTTTTAAATTCATTTATTTTATAGAAAAGTCTATTACAGGAATTTCGGGTAGGGTTCATTGAATTATCCAGAATTCATTCAGGTAACTAAAAAGTCCGCTATCTATAGCCAGGTTCTCACTAACCAATAAAATGGCTTCGTTTTAGCATATGTAACATAGTTACTCATAAGTGTGCCAGAAAGAACTTTTCACCTTGTTGCGAGGATATGACGTAATTGACGTCACTTCCCAGTCGATAACGGTTTTATCGTAATCAAAACTAGTTCTGGCGGAGAGGGAAGGAAGTTAAAACCAGTTTTACCGACGTTAGTCCGTATTTTCTTTGGTGGCTGTGAAACAACGTCTCATTTAGATTTTTAATACGGAGATGTTAAACAGAGGCACACTTATGAGTAATTATGTTACATATGGTTTTAAGTAACTAGTTTTCGAAACCAGCGTGAGAAATCACTT
This sequence comes from Leiobunum rupestre, assembly GCF_980474605.1. Lineage (NCBI taxonomy): Eukaryota > Metazoa > Arthropoda > Arachnida > Opiliones > Sclerosomatidae > Leiobunum > Leiobunum rupestre. The sequence goes on from NC_143392.1 coordinate 32,282,218, forward strand.
CGTGTTGGTTCGGGAAGCACCTCGTCCAAGTCGGTTTGCTTAGAATCGCTTTCAAAACGACAAGGCGGGGAAGTAAAATTGCTCGTATTTTCAAAAATAATGGGGATAAAATTCTAAACAATGTCAAATAATATTACTATATGTATATTAAACATGATTAACTAATTGTTTTGGGATACATTTTAGTATTTTCCAAATTCTGGTCATAATTTGAAATGACGTTAAGCCTTGGCTAAAAGCGAACCGGGCTGAAGCGGTTTCGCACGTGTGATGTGAACTGGCATTCAAACCGACCTAAACTGAGTTTTAAGCTCTTATGTGACCGTGTCTTATTTTAATCCAGACTCCTGAAAACGTGAACTTGTAGGAGATTAGATTGTATCGAGGGGTTCGACATTCGTAAAACATTATTTTACAAATCTGGAAATCAGTTCCAAAACCTCGAAATCAGCATAAAAAACCAGAAATCAACCCGAAATTCGTGCTCTAAAATCTTTTAATCCGTTTATTCCCATTCGACCGAAATCCCATTCGACCGAAAGAATTTTAAAATGTAGCCCAATTGGCGGGGTGATTTGGTATTTTATTTATAAGGTATGTACTATCGAAGATCCATGTTTAGGTTAGGTTAGGTTAGGTTAGGTTAGGTTAGGTTAGGTTAGGTTAGAGTTGGTTAAGTTTACTATTTCAGTTTTGGTTCAGTTACTTTCTTTTTATTAAAACGGAATAAATAATTATTGATGTATAAATACCCTCCTTTATTAGCTATCCGCTCCATTGCAAACGACTTCAGTAACTAAATTGAAAACATAGCAAAAGCCAATTTATATAGCAGCGTTCGGTCGAATGGGACACATAAAAGCGTTCGGTCGAATGGGACACATAAAAACCGCACGTTTCGGCGGAATTCGGTCGAATGGGACACCCCAAAAACCGCCTTCGGTCGAATGGGATTTCGGTCGAATGGGACTATAGCTTTTAATCAGTTTCTGATTTCTGAAATCACTTACCCGTACGCAAAATTTTCAAATATCAGACCCCTCGGATTGTTTTCAATAATAATTATTAAATTAAATTTCATTTTACTTTCACTTTTAATAATAACAAGAAACACAATAGGGACTTAGCAGCATGACGTATATTATACGCCACTCATGCTTTTTCCAATTGAAAAAAAATATTACCAGCATAGCGGCAATAGCTTGACGTCATACTGCCAAATCCCTTTAGAAAATCTAATACATACTGACGGCTATAGTACCTTGAGCTCGGCGGAACAGATAAATTACCCGCAAATATTTCGATTATTCATAAAAATTTCAGTTGATGGTTTATTTATGGATATTATTCGCGGTTATAAAACGATTTAATATGCAAAAAATAAGTTTTTATTCGGATAATTTTCGGGAAATTTCTTATCCCAACCCCGAGCTCAATTAGTACGTTTCATACGACGGAGTTAAACTAACTATAATAAAGAATGTACCCATATATCAGCCTATTTTTCTATTATCGGTATCGGCCAATATCGCCTTAAACGAAGCTGATAGTGGCCGATACCGATATTATAAAAATATTTTCAGAAAAACATTTAAAAATGGGAAAATTATCGATGAACTAACTAATGATAATATTTAATTTGATTGGCCGCGCCATGGACGCCAGACTTCAGAAGCTAGATAATAACTTTTTCTAAACACGGGGTTACGAGTTTAAACAAACGTTATTCGATTTGTGATAGAAAATATGTATCACGAAAATGAAAAGAAACGTATTCGGATATGCTCTTGCAAACTTTGTTTCATGAAAAATGAGAATAAAATGGTATGACAGTGCACTGAACCGTCTTTTACAATGATTTTATCATATATGATAAATGATATATGACTTTATTAATATCGTATATCGGCTGTACCAAAAGTGACATCATTACAAAAAATGTGACAATCCCTGTACTTTGGTATGCTTAAGGTTTAATGAATGCTCGACTCGAGATCGACCACGTAAAAGACTATTTATTGTCGTCTTTAGTCTATGGTATTATATCGTAGGTAGATGGCGACAGTTCCACAGAACGACGAAAAATCAAAAAATACACTAACTTTGACCAGTGCTACTTAGTTCCTCCGTTCCTCACTACGAGGCGTTTTTTGTTGGTTTTAACTTCCTTCCCTCCCCAAGGCATACTTTCCCTTCTCCCCTCCCAACTTGTATTTCGCTTGACACACTTTTGGTAATTATGTTACTTTTGGCTGTACCCATATCGGTGCATCCCTAACTATAATTAACTATACTTTACAGGGATAACGATTTGTTTTTGAACCTAACTAGCGCCAATCATCCCTAACTTGTGAAAGCTGCCTTTAAAAATCATCGGCCAAGGAGCTAAGCGGTGAAATGGGACCTGGTCTTGGGTGCGCTTGTTTCAATCTATTCGCTTTCCAGCAAAAAGGATGAAATTGGGGAGCTAAGGTGGGAGGGAATATGTCGGCGGGAAGAATTCGAAGTAGTCAGCCTTGTGCTTCTTAGCGGCCCACGAAGAAAGTTTTGGGTGCAATTGTACTCGCATCTGGAGTTACGTAAGAAGAACAAAATAATCATGCCGTCATGTCGTACAAATAATATCACTCTCATCTGAAACCGTATTCCAGGGCCCCCACTCAAATCTTCAAATTTTTTATAGGAAAAATAGGATTATATTTCTAAAATTATAGGACTTTATAGGACTATTTTTCAAATTATAGGATTTTATAGGACTAAATATGCTACTTCGTTTACTAACTTTATGCATTTAAAAACAAAATCTATATTTAGAGAAATAAATCTTTGATTTTCACTTGAAAAATAGAAACTATTGAACCATTTCATCACAAAAATATACTAGTAGCTAACCATGTTAACAAAACCAAAGTATAGACTAGAGTGACTTTATATAGGAATTTATACTTTAGCTAAATCTAGCAATTTAACAGAGTGGCGGGATTTGAAATGGGCAAAATATCAAAATTATAGGATTTATAGGACTTTTTAGGGATTTCGCTAAAAATATAGGATGTTATAGGGCATTTTTGAAAATATAAGATTTTATAGGAATTATAGGACCTCTGGGGGCCCTGCCGCATTCTCTTACGAATTACGTCACGGGATTACGTCACTGTTCAGGAATTTTATTATACAGCCGATGATTATCAAATTTCTAAACTGGTTTGGTGAGAAAATATTACTTCGGAGTCTTGTGACTTGATATATGATAGCTCTAATACGGACGGATTTGAGCTAGACCCTACCAAAAAACTAACACTTGGAAAATAAATGAGACGTAATATTTACGTTTCCGTGGACTGATTTTCAGCGCCTCTAGCGAAGGAAGGGGACAAAATGGGGGATGATCAAGCCTTAGGGAGGGCCCGAGGGGTCTATAAAATATTCGACTTTTATAGGCGATACTATAAAGTAAATTTGGTCTTAACCAACTTGTTAAAATGGGAAAACAAAATCACGTGACTACCTTTTCACAGCCAACTTCGATTCGGTAACTCGTGTAAATAGTTGGCCGTGCGACGTCAAAGAATAAAAATATTCCTTCCAGATACTGCAGACAGCTAATTAACTTACACTTTTCTATTACAAATGTTTTAAATAATAATTCGATCAAAATTTAAACCACCATTAGCAAAATAAAATGAATAATAGTTGGTATTTCTTAGGATAGATGGCGCTGCAGGTCTTCACAAAGTCACGTGACTACCATCTTTTCAGCCCCCCCCCCCTGGACTTTATAGTTTCGCGTATTGGACTGAAAGACGATAAAATCGAAATTTTGGTTCGGTAACTTACAATCTACAAACTGTTACGTTTTTAATTCCGGGAATGGGGCGTTAACTCAATTGGGTAAATTAGTTTTACTTAATTAAATTTTTATTTCCTCCTAACATTGCGGTTTATTTATATTATTTTAAAAGGTTATTTATAGCGGTGGTATCTTCGGAAGCGGGAGACGACACGCTTCAGCGCTGTTTTCACTCAATCAATCGTGTCGACGCCAAGAAACGAAAAACATTCAAATCCAGAATCGTTTTTCAACACGGCGAACGCGATTTGTCAATTGTCGTCTGAGGAAATTTACTGTCTGTAATAAAAGTGGAGAAAGCTCAAATTCTCCTTAACAGTCACCTATTATTTCTTATTTAGCTTTCTCAACTGCTTAGTGTTTTTCGCATCGGAAAATCGGTCTTAAAACAAAATTGGTCTATTTTGTCAGGGCATATATTTGCCAAGTTACTTAAATAAATAATCAGCTAGGCTAAACACCCGAGGCACCACCTTAGGCCAAAGTCATCTAGCGACTTATAATGCTTTTAAACAGGTGGTCGGGTTACAATGCGTAGGAGGGTGGTGGCGAGCCCTTCATAACACACGAACCAACAGCTCCCTACACTAACTATTACCGTTAACCTCGACAAGTGTTTATGGAAGGGGAAACCGAAGAACTCGGGGGAAAACCCCTTAAACCATTGGGGAGAGAACCTTCAAACTCAACGCGGAAGGAGTAGTTCCGAGTTTTCACCCAGTGCCACAAGTTGGGTCGAACCCGGCTCGTCTTGCTGCGAGGCGAATGTGCTAACCACTCCGCCACCCCACTTCCGGTACTGTAGTAAATAAATAAGCTTGACAAAATATTAATATTTAAATGTTGATCTAGCTACATAAATTGCCACAAAAAAACCTTTTTGTGGGTCCCTTGAAGTGTAGCATTTAGTCCATTCAAAAACGGAGCTAAGATCTTTGACAATAGGTATAACAAAACAGAAATACGACCTAGAATTTCGCTTTCAAAAGGTTCCTAATATCCATTCAAACAATATAACTCATTTTATCGTGACTACAAAATAAAACTAAGTACACCCTAACAATTATCTCATAAATAATAACAATAATTTAAAAAAATCTAGATCTAAATCCCATAATCTCGTTATAATTTTCTTTATCAAAATTCGATAAAATCTTTTGGTTTTGCTCCGATAAATCCGGAATTTAACGATTAAGCGTAAAAGGTCTGGCGTAAACAAAACTGTGTTACTCTACTAACTTTTACCATAAAAGTCCAGGTCACTGGAAAATATGACAAAATGTGATAAATATTCGAAAATACCGCAAGTGGAAAATATGGCGAAAAGTGGAAAATAGTGAAAAGGCAAAAAGTGAAAAATAGTGAAATTATGGCAAAAAGTGGAAAATATAGCGAAAATATGGCGAAAAGAGGAAAATAGTGAAATTATGGCAAGAAATTTAAAATAGTGGAAAATATGGTGAAAAGTAGCAAACAGTAGCAAATAGTGAAAAGGCAAAAAGTAGCAAATAGTGAAAAGGCAAAAAGTGGAAAATATGGTGAAAAGGCAAAAAGTGGATAATAGTGAAATTATGGCAAAAAGTAGCAAATAGTGAAAAGGCAAAAAGTGGGTAATAGTGAAATTATGGCAAAAAGTGGAAAATAGTGGAAAATATGGTGAAAAGTGGAAAATATTGGAAAATATAGTGAAAAGTGGAAAATATTGGAAAATATAGTGAAAAATGAAAAATAGTGAAAAGGCAAAAGTGGAAAATAGTGAAAAGGAAAAAGTGGAAAATAGTGAAAAGGCAAAAGTGGAAAATAGTAAAAGGCAAAAGTGGAAAATAGTGAAATTATGGCAAAAAGTCGAAAATATGGCGAAAAGTAGGTGAATAATTAAGAAATATTCAGTGTAAAACGATTAAAATAACTAATTTAATTAAAATTTCTTTAATCTGATTCAGTGCCTGCTATATAATGTTTACGATTTTATTTAGTAAGAAATATTAGCCACATTGACAAACGGTATTTTACACCTGGAACTACTGAAACACGAATTTATCGCGTCATGAAGAAACAGTGCCCGTTGACGTCATCGAGATTGGAGCCGGCGGAAGGGGCCCCCGCGTTTCTAATCTGGGCAGGCGAATTAGCGCCTGTTTTGGTAGGCCCAAAAGATTTCGCGCGAGTCCCTATTCAACTCGTAAAACTAAGAAAGGCGATTAGAAAGAGGCGCAGACTTTACTCGCACCCTAGCTATAATAACGTTGTCACTTTCGCTTAAGTTAAGCGTAATAAAAAGTAGAATTTTTGAATAGGGGCGTTGGCTCTGAAAAGTATTCCGTGATGTTATATAACCTCGGCCCGGAATTTGGTGGAAAGAGTTTCGGAGAAGCTTGGGCTGCCACGTACCAAAATTCTTAGCTATAATAAAAAGAATGCCCGAGACTGCACCAGAAGGGATTTTAATTCTAGAGAAAACGGCATTATTAATCTATTACGGTGAAGAAAAGAACTTTTAAACTGAGTCTCTATACGCTTGCTTTTCTTTTTGATAAGCGACTTCTAAGTCTTATACTTCAATAGATTTCGGAGTCTAGAAATAGCCTTTAAATGGACAGATAAATAGTTTCGGTAGAAATATCTGGGAATATTGTATAAACAGAAGTACATAAGATATGGTTTGCGAGATAAGTATCGGTCTACATTTATTCTGTTATTACCAAAAGTGACATAATTACCAAAAGTGTGACAATCCCTGCACTTTCGTATGCTAAAGGTTTAATGACTGCTCGACTCGAGATGACCACATAAAAGATTATTTATTGTCGCCTTTCTGGATCTTTTTTTAGTCTATGGTATTATATCGTATGTTGATGGCGACAGCATCTCCACAGAACGACGAAAAATCAAAAAATACACTAACTTTGACCAGTGCTACTTAGTTTCTCCGTTCCTCACTACGAGGCGTTATTTGTTGGTTTTAACTTCCTTCCCTCCCCAAGGCATACTTTCCCTTCTCCCCTCCCAACTTGTACTTCGCTCCTAACATTCATTACGAAATAGTACCGATTGACACACTTTTGGTAATTATGTCACTTACGTTATTTGCTTCAGCATTTACAGATCGAAAATCTGAAATTATCGTATCTAAGCCAAAAAATTATCGATTTTCTTGGAAAATTATCGCACATTTCGTTTTGGCGCTAAATTTTAATTCATACATAAATGCGTTGAATTTAGATGATTTTTTTGAAAGCACTACGGGAGTTTTATTTCAGGGAAATAATCAAAATGCCTATTTTCATTATTAAAGGGAATATAACCTGCAAAGCAATCTTTATGGAAGACCCCTTCAATTTTTCAAATTACGCTGTATAGTGGCGCCAAACATTTCTAAAGCCAAAGGCAAGAGCGGCCAGAGCTGCAAACGTTGGTGTTCCACACCAAATACCTGAGGTTATATGCCCTTTAACTAAACTAAATATGTTTAAAATTGTATAGGAGTAATAAACTCATACTCAGGACTACGCAGCACGGTCGGCAGAAAATGTATATAATTCATTTTTAAGTAGAAGTTATATAAATCAATTATAAAATTTAAATCGTGCGTAGGTTTTTCAAAAAATCTAAAAATTATCGTACGTTGAGGCAGAATTATAGAAATAATGGTACTACAGCTATCTCCAGTGGGGCCCGGAATTTATATTTTACTGGGGCCCAGGCCGCGAATTGGCGGGAAATTGAAAGCACCTAGAGTTTGCTAAGAGATAGTATAATAAACTTATGATATAGCGATACCGTTTGCTTACGAAAAAAATAAATAATGTAAAGTAAAAGTATTATCTTTACTGTAAATGTTTCTGAGAAATGAGAATGGGTAATGATTACTTTATGTGACTTCGTATTCGAATTAGTCTAATTCAAGTTAGATTTTAAAAGTATTTACTTTGGAAATATTACCGATAGTAAGGGTTATGAGAATGAATAAACAGATAAGACACAGTATTAGATAATAATATAGTAATATTTATTGACGGCAATCTATTTAGAAAAAAAAAGTTCTTCGGACGATAACATTTGCTTTATGCGCAAAAATTCCAGATTAAGAACACTAGTACTTGAAATATATTTAATCATATTTATTGAAAGTCACAAGGGCGCCCGCTATCACGGAAGATAGTTAGTAAGAAAGCTGTTAAATCAGCGCTTATAGGGGTTGTTGATTTGTTTTGATTCGAAGGTAATAAAAGGGGTAAAGTCAGCGCTTATCGGGCTTGTTGATTTGTTTTGATTCAAAGGTAACAAAAGGGTAAAAGGTCAGCGCTTATCGGGCTTGTTGATTTGTTTTGATTCAAAGGTAACAAAAGGGTAAAAGGTCAGCGCTTATCAGGCTTGTTGATTTGTTTTGATTCAAAGGTAATAAAAGGGGTAAAGTCAGCGCTTATCGGGCTTGTTGATTTGTTTTGATTCAAAGGTAACAAAAGGGTAAAAGGTCAGCGCTTATCGGGCTTGTTGATTTGTTTTGATTCAAAGGTAACAAAAGGGTAAAAGGTCAGCGCTTATCGGGCTTGTTGATTTGTTTTGATTCAAAGGTAATAAAAGGGGTAAAGTCAGCGCTTATCGGGCTTGTTGATTTGTTTTGATTCGAAGGTAATAAAAGGGGTAAAGTTAGCGCTTATCGGGCTTGTTGATTTGTTTTGGTTCAAAGGTAATAAAAGGGTAAAAGGTTAGCGCTTATCGGGGTTGTTGATTTGTTTTGATTCAAAGGTAACAAAAGGGTAAAAGGTCAGCGCTTATCGGGCTTGTTGATTTGTTTTGATTCGAAGGTAATAAAAGGGGTAAAGTTAGCGCTTATCGGGCTTGTTGATTTGTTTTGATTCGAAGGTAATAAAAGGGGTAAAGTCAGCGCTTATCGGGCTTGTTGATTTGTTTTGATTCAAAGGTAACAAAAGGGTAAAAGGTTAGCGCTTATCGGGGTTGTTGATTTGTTTTGATTCAAAGGTAACAAAAGGGTAAAAGGTCAGCGCTTATCGGGCTTGTTGATTTGTTTTGATTCAAAGGTAATAAAAGGGGTAAAGTCAGCGCTTATCGGGCTTGTTGATTTGTTTTGATTCAAAGGTAACAAAAGGGTAAAAGGTCAGCGCTTATCAGGCTTGTTGATTTGTTTTGATTCAAAGGTAATAAAAGGGGTAAAGTCAGCGCTTATCGGGCTTGTTGATTTGTTTTGATTCAAAGGTAACAAAAGGGTAAAAGGTCAGCGCTTATCGGGCTTGTTGATTTGTTTTGATTCAAAGGTAACAAAAGGGTAAAAGGTCAGCGCTTATCGGGCTTGTTGATTTGTTTTGATTCAAAGGTAATAAAAGGGGTAAAGTCAGCGCTTATCGGGCTTGTTGATTTGTTTTGATTCGAAGGTAATAAAAGGGGTAAAGTTAGCGCTTATCGGGCTTGTTGATTTGTTTTGGTTCAAAGGTAATAAAAGGGTAAAAGGTTAGCGCTTATCGGGGTTGTTGATTTGTTTTGATTCAAAGGTAACAAAAGGGTAAAAGGTCAGCGCTTATCGGGCTTGTTGATTTGTTTTGATTCGAAGGTAATAAAAGGGGTAAAGTTAGCGCTTATCGGGCTTGTTGATTTGTTTTGATTCGAAGGTAATAAAAGGGGTAAAGTCAGCGCTTATCGGGCTTGTTGATTTGTTTTGATTCAAAGGTAACAAAAGGGTAAAAGGTTAGCGCTTATCGGGGTTGTTGATTTGTTTTGATTCAAAGGTAACAAAAGGGTAAAAGGTCAGCGCTTATCGGGCTTGTTGATTTGTTTTGATTCAAAGGTAATAAAAGGGGTAAAGTCAGCGCTTATCGGGCTTGTTGATTTGTTTTGATTCAAAGGTAACAAAAGGGTAAAAGGTCAGCGCTTATCAGGCTTGTTGATTTGTTTTGATTCAAAGGTAATAAAAGGGGTAAAGTCAGCGCTTATCGGGCTTGTTGATTTGTTTTGATTCAAAGGTAACAAAAGGGTAAAAGGTCAGCGCTTATCGGGCTTGTTGATTTGTTTTGATTCAAAGGTAACAAAAGGGTAAAAGGTCAGCGCTTATCGGGCTTGTTGATTTGTTTTGATTCAAAGGTAATAAAAGGGGTAAAGTCAGCGCTTATCGGGCTTGTTGATTTGTTTTGATTCGAAGGTAATAAAAGGGGTAAAGTTAGCGCTTATCGGGCTTGTTGATTTGTTTTGGTTCAAAGGTAATAAAAGGGTAAAAGGTTAGCGCTTATCGGGGTTGTTGATTTGTTTTGATTCAAAGGTAACAAAAGGGTAAAAGGTCAGCGCTTATCGGGCTTGTTGATTTGTTTTGATTCGAAGGTAATAAAAGGGGTAAAGTTAGCGCTTATCGGGCTTGTTGATTTGTTTTGATTCGAAGGTAATAAAAGGGGTAAAGTCAGCGCTTATCGGGCTTGTTGATTTGTTTTGATTCAAAGGTAACAAAAGGGTAAAAGGTTAGCGCTTATCGGGCTTGTTGATTTGTTTTGATTCAAAGGTAACAAAAGGGTAAAAGGTTAGCGCTTATCGGGGTTGTTGATTTGTTTTGATTCAAAGGTAACAAAAGGGTAAAAGGTCAGCGCTTATCGGGCTTGTTGATTTGTTTTGATTCAAAAGTAATAAAAGGGGTAAAGTCAGCGCTTATCGGGCTTGTTGATTTGTTTTGATTCAAAGGTAACAAAAGGGTAAAAGTTTAGCGCTTATCGGGGTTGTTGATTTGTTTTGATTCAAAGGTAACAAAAGGGTAAAAGGTCAGCGCTTATCGGGCTTGTTGATTTGTTTTGATTCAAAGGTAATAAAAGGGGTAAAGTCAGCGCTTATCGGGCTTGTTGATTTGTTTTGATTCGAAGGTAATAAAAGGGGTAAAGTCAGCGCTTATCGGGCTTGTTGATTTGTTTTGATTCAAAGGTAATAAAAGGGTAAATTGTACCTGTAATTGCTACAGAAACTACAGAACTATAAATAAATTAATTAATTTAGATTAAAAGTAATTTCTGCACGAAAAAAGTAAAAAACAATTCTACCCGAGTTTTGTATTACTTTTACCAGCTAAAAGTACATTAACCACCTGTCATGGAATACTAACAAAACAAGCAAATGTTGAATCATCACGGCTATGGGGCCAACGCAATATTACTCATCTAACGTTAAAAGAAGTTCGCAAAACCTACGTATAGCTTTTTATAGGCTTTACCTTTATTTTTGGGGGACGCGTTTCTAAGGTTGGTGAAACCCCCTTTCGTAGCGTAGGGCGTCAACCCCTTTGGACAACATAGATATTACAGCGCTCTATATTGGCCAAAAATAAGAGGTTCAATATTTTATACGGTGCAGCGGTAAGGAATCACGGAGGCCCCGGCCCCCGAACAATAACTTCCGGTCCGGTTCCGTTTTGAAACGCTGCGAGTGACGTTTCACGCTATTTGTCTTTTATATTTTAATGGACATTTTCCTTTCGATATATCACCTCGGAAATAGTTTTTTCGAAATGCTAAAAGGTCACGTGCTTTTTTTCGATAAGTTATGACCGAGGGGCAGGTCACTTCCTTGATTAAAGACGCACCCCTCGAAAGATTAAATCCGATTTAATCGTGAGTATTTTGAATAAATTCAATTTAATCACGATTTTGTTGATTAAATCACGTTTAATCGAGATTAGAATGTTTAAATCTGATTTAATCATGATTATTTTGATTAAATTCAATTTAATCACGATTTTGTTGATTAAATCACGTTTAATCGAGATTATAATGTTTAAATCTGATTTAACCATGATTAAATCTGATTAAAATGATTAAATCCTGATTGAAACGATTAAATCGCGATTATAAATTTAAACGAGAATCAGAATGATTATATTGGGGTGATTGGAATATTTATAATTGTGCGTGATTAGAACGAGCGGATTAGAATAATTTTATATGAAAAAAAGTAGTTCCTATTACAATGTTACCTTAATTACTAAGCTGCGATAAAATAGCGATTTAAATGATTTTTTTTTTGAAAAAAAAACCATGGATTTAAATCAATTTTTCTATAGTATTTTTGAAAAAGAAAAAACCTCATCAATTGCTATAATTTAGGTTTAAATATAATCTTTCTTGTACTTCCCCTAATGTTGCATTGGATTCTACCTGGTTAAAAAATAAAAATTTGTTCTATATGATTATTAGCTTAAATTGAAAAAAATCATTATACATATATATATATATATAGGTTAAATCTTTAAAAAATTTAAACATATTTGTTTTAGGTAAAACAATAAAAATGCGATTTCAATAAAAAAGAAATCGATTTAGGTACTTGTTTTTTTTTAAATCAAAAAATTTTCAATCCTGGTAGTTTTAAGACTTTTAAATTTGGCGGGTACTGCCTGCTGTGGATTAACCAATATGCTTATTAGGCTCATGGGCGTCCGCAGGTGGAAAATACCAGGTGGACAATTATAGTGAGGTAAATAGTGGAAATTTCCGGCCTGGACAAAAGTTATTTTAGTAGCCAATCTGGCAAATAAATAATTTTACCAAAGAAAATTATAAAATAATAATAAAAAAATATTTTAACACAGAAATTCCAGATTTATATATATAAATCTGGAATCAGATTTTATAATTTTCTTTGGTAAAATTATTTATTTGCCAGATTGGCTACTAAAATAACTTTTGTCCATTAGAATGGTCAGATTCTGATTAAAATAAGAATAGTCTGTTAATTTTTTTTGGAATAATGAATAACATTGTAAGTTCAGTGTAAACTAAGATATTTTTACAATAAACTTCTTAAAAATTTAATTCCAATTACTATTTTAAGCTTTGAAATTAAAACGCCCACCTTTGCCGACCTATGAATGCACTAATATATGTACGAGTTTCACCCCTCTTAAACTATATATGAAGTTTCTAAGGGCCAGAAGCTGTGACAAAGGTAGGGGGCCCGAAACGAAGCTAGGGAAAGATTAGCGAAGGTCCTAATAAAGCTCTAGCAGAAGGGCCCGAAACGAGGCTAGGGAAAGATCGGTGTTGGCCCTAATAAAGCTCTAGCAGAAGGGCCCGAAACGAGGCTAGGGAAAGATCGGTGTTGGCCCTAATAAAGCTCTAGCAGAAGGGCCCGAAACGAGGCTAGGGAAAGGTCGGCCGGGGCCCTAATAAAGTGCCAGCCTAGAGGCCCGGGTGGTAATTACTCCGTTACTGGGTACCTGCCCCATAATATTAGAGTTTGGACATTGAGAGTAGCCTGTAGCACTGCCAGCCCATTTAAAACGAATTTTAGTCCATAAAGTATATATTTAAGCTAGTTATTTGCCAGAAAATTGCTTGTAACTCAACAAAGTTCAAATTTCCCTCCGTAGACTACTAATAATTACATTCAAACAATGCCACAAATAATTACAAAATTATACAACATGCCACGAATACGGCTGTATTAAAAGTTATTAAACGACTCAGACGTACAGGTGTGTTTTCTACAAACGGCGGATTCAGTATGAAAATAAGGAAACCAGGTAATGAAAGCGACATTATATCAAAAACGTTCCTCTAATGGGACCCTCCCAATTATAAATGTGTTATTATTGACGTTATCGCGGCGCTAATAGCCGTAACAGGTACATCGGGAGTCCCCCGTTTGCTAGTTAGATTCGTATCACACCTGATGGTATCAGTCGCTTAAATGATCCAATCTAGAGACGACGCTTTTTGAAACGTCAAGATTCGTTACTCACAGTGCCTTGGAGAGCGTCGTACAGCGCGTCAAATGGCCGAGTCCCGAGACTGGGTCCGGTATTTTCGTCCGTCGAGTTGGGCAGTTTGAAGCCTTTGTGGGATTACAACTCTTTTATACGTTTCAATAAGGCCACGCAAACATGATATAGCTACGGTGTCTTTCCCGCACTTACAAGAGTCGTTCGAATCTTATCAACATGGCTCGGAATAAGGCCGTTTCGCCGAAGAGAGAAAGCGCGCGTTCTTTTTCGCGAACGGGGGGAAATTTTTAGGATAAAATAACTCGTACTTTTCGTTAATAAAATGCCAGTGCGATCCTCGCTCGAGGCCAGCGCGTATTTTCGCGTCCCCTTTCAACCGAGGCTCGGCTCTACATCACGATCAGAGCTCACGCAAGCCGACGCTACTCGCGGCAGACAATCGGCGGGAACAGCCCGCGTGTTGGCCCTTCTGCGCACGCGCACTTCCATTACAAACGCCAAGGCCCAGTTTCGGGCGACTAGTGACGTAAACTGTCAGCTTCTTTTTGCACTCGGCCTCAACTCTCCCTCGTTTTTCGGGTGCAAGTTTTCCTATATCTTTCTCTCTCTTTCCTATACTTTATTTATTTTCCCCGGAATAAAAGTACAGGCCTTTTAGGCTATATCGCTATTAAGATTTTCATGCCGATTTAAAAGAGGCGATGAATTAATGATTCAGATTTAAATAGAAGATATCAGAGTGGAAACATTTTATCGTTACTTTAAATATGTATAAAGCGTATAAGAAAATTTTCCGTACTCACCCCGTTTTTAATTTTCACTTCTGGCTCGCTCATATTTTCCGCAGCTGGTTTATTCTGATATCAGAGAAATCATAATGATATTTTTTTGGATCCTGTGTAAGCGATGACTGGAAGCTTAGATTTCAAATTGTCCTTTGCCTTGTCGAGTATTTGTTCGGGTCGACTAGTGCAATAAAACTATCTCGAAGTTCCTGATAATGCAGAAACAGCGTGGATCTCGCTCCTTATCAGGAGTTCAGGATCCCTCTCATTTTGTTGGCAAACTAAATGACGACTTAGTTATTGTCGAAAACGCTCGTACGATAAAATGTACTGGTTGGTCGATTGTAAACATTATCTAATAATTATACGCTAGTTTCATTTTTTAATTGTGTTCGGAACGGCTGCTTCATTTTTAGCCGCGCCATTTCAAACAGTCCCGTTGGATAATGTAAATTATCTAGTCCCCTACTTGTTGGAATATTAACGGTGTTAGGGTTTCGCTGTCGCGTAATTCGTTGGTTTGACCCATTTTATTAATAAACTCGGCCTTGTTAGCGATATGTCGACATCGTCTAGGCATATTATATAATCCAATTTAATTCATTATGCAAATTCATTAACCTCCTATTAAAAATTTCGATGCTTTATGATTGTTTTATTGAAATATCTATAATTGGCAAAACGCCTGTAGAAGTGTCCCAACCCTATTGCACCTCCGCTTAGCGGGAAAGTTTAGTTACAGGGTTTAACCTACTAAATGTGTTTTCAACTATAGCAGTGTTGCTAAGACTTAAAAGAAGCTACGTTTATTTATTTAACATATGTTTTTATTTTGCATTTAATAAAAATATAATACACGAGATAATGGCTGTCGTATGTTAATTTAATCGCACTACAATATTTAAAATATTTTATTTAAATTTAATACTTAATTTAATGCTTAAAAGTGTAATATACTGAAATTATAAAATTGAAATCGAAATTCCCCGTCAGTTTTTCGCAATAAGAGCCAAAATGTACGCCTAGTTCAACATATCTGGGATAGATGGTGCTAGCGCCTTTACAATCTTTATTTTTCGTGGGTTAATACTGTAAAAGTTATTATACTTACGTTATTGTTAAAATTTCCCAAATAGGTAGCTTCGCCAGGAACATTTTTAAATAATTGATTTGACTTATAGATAATAGTCCAAATTTTACGTGTATAAATGATGTAAAAGATGTCCCCCTCCTCGCTTAATTCGTTAAACCGCTTATTTTGAATTATAAGCAAAAATTATGAGACGCTACCGACTTCTATCCTTGATAATTAAACACTTTTAAAAAAGTAAATACAATAATATGAAAAAACTACTTAAATTTTTTTAAATAAAATAGATATTTATTAGTGAGAAATATACATTTAAAAGTGGAAATTACGAATAAATAATTTTTAACCGTAGCACACCAGATGGCGATAGCTACCCGATAAAATCGGAAATAGTTCATTCACTCCTCCGCGAATCTACTTCCGCTCGAATCTTCTCTCTTCTGCTTTTCTGTTTCTCTCTTATCGCGATTAGCCAATCAGGATGAAGATATCCGGTGTTAAGGGCCTTTAACCCGGCAAGACCCTTGACCAATGAACTGTTTCGGAACAAAATCGCGCTCAATTCCGAGTCGCTTTAAGCAACTGGCCTCTCGGATTTCCAAGCTATATTCTCGTCTCTACTACGAACGTGGAACAATACGCGAAATAACTTCTAAAGCCTGATCGACCACGAGTTCCATAGTCGCGGTGGGCGTTGAAACTTTATCGCGACTGTTTCGTCGTGATAAAAAAAAACATCCAGGCAGAACGACGTATTTTCTGCTGATACTAAATATTTCAAAAGCGGAGATATAAATGTCGGAAACGAATTTGGCGAAATATTTTATTCAAAAATAGTGTCTGTACAGAGAGTGAAGATAGATGGAGGGGTAGGAGGGATGCGGAAAAAGCGCCTCAAAGGGGAGGAAAGGTGCAGTGACCCCTTTTTTCATTTTGTTCATCTGCCAATGAACGCCGGCTGACTATACCTGAAATATTTCCGTAACAAACCACGCGCTGGCAGAGCGAATAGTTCTTCGTTTTAGAGTCTAATCAGCTTTAACTCGTCGGATCAAAAACCGGACACGATGGCCCAGTCGTAATTGTAATTGTAGTAGAAAGTCGTGGATAAGGTTTCCGCTTGAGTTGATACCCCCCTTAGTTTTTTTACCAGGTAAAAAGTAAAAAGTAGGTTAACGGTGTACCTTGGTGGTTTTAATAATATTTGGGCAACTTCTATTTTTTCATACGCGTATATGTCCCGAAAGTAAGGGTATATTTTAATTAGCCCGAGGCATAGTGGCTCTCCCAATGCTAGCTAGCTTCTCATTTACAAATCCCCTTAATTCTTTCGGTAACTGCGATTTCCTGTTAATTTTACCTCTGCCACCCTTAATTAGATACGTGTATTTTTGGCCCCCGGAGGTGCGCTTGCCAATACTGGCGAAGGGGGACTCGAATTTTGTCTAGTTGCGCGAACTGTTTTGCTGGCGAAAAAGTGGAACTTTTGTAAGCCTAGTCGTAGCCGTTATCGCGGGAACTCGCTCGTGTCGCGTTGGGTTGACTCTTCGTATCGGAAAAAACGGCGCTGCTGCATGGCAGATGATAAAACCACCGCCGCCGTCGTCCGTATAAAACGCGATAGATTCATAATATATTTAACGCGGGACGGCCTTTTTCAACAGAGTGTCTCTCTCGCCCCCTTTTGATACGAGTTTCTTTAGGGATAACTAAACGCGCGAAGGGCTATCTTTAGTTTAGAAACTTCAGGGACCGTCCAAGGCCGCCCGCTTGCCTCTCGTATTTTATATTTTGGTCGGGAAACCGCTGTTAGACGCGTTTGCCGAGAAGGCCTCGTCCTACTACATTTTCTCCATTACACCGCGTTGCCGAGGCTTAATAGTTTACTCTTTAAGGATAGTGCGCGTTTTTTTTTCGCGTCGGGGGTACACCTCCACCGTCTTATTAGCGGTTGTTGTCGTCAACCGGCCCAATTGTAGCGTAGTCTAAACGGTATCCAACTTTTCTCGAATGTTCAGAAACATGGGGACGTTGGAGGAGCTGAATGAGGTGGTTCGTAAACAAGAAGATGTCATTCAGGTCTTGAAGGAACAGTTGACGGACAGAGAGACGGAGATCCAGCAACTTCGCAGTCAACTGGACAAGTACCAGTCAGTCCTCATCCCATTCTCCAGACACAGCCGGAGTGGTCGTCGCAAGGAGAGAGCCCAAGGCATCTCGGCGGAGCCCCAATCGTTGAGATCCATCCAAGAGTTCATTCTGACGAAATTTCCCGAATTCCCAAAATCGGATCAGTAAGTAGCCATTACTTTTGTTATCTCTAAACGCAAACGGGTTTACGCCCGCGTTCGTATTAAAGTAAGGTTCCTTCAAAATCTCCGTCGCAACTTTATAACTAGTAAAATTGCGGCCGTTTATACGTGGGAAGGTTACGCGTGTATGGAATTGCCATGCCGATCTCTGGCGTAAATTGAACGGTGTATTATTAAACCCACCTCCGCTGAAGTAAATTATACGTTGTTCGAACCACGATTTATATCTTTTTATAAAGCTGTCACAGGCGTATTTTTTCACTATCTTCCATAGTTAAAATTAATAATATTTTATCTCCAAAATTGCCTGAAAAAAAGAACCCCTGTTATTATTATTTATATTTAAATGGTTTCGGATATATACACAGAATTACCACGTTAGATGGAATACATGGAATTCTTGGATAAGTCAGGGAATTTGAAAATGCGTCTAAAATGTCAGGGAATTATAAAAAAATATTAAATTCAGGGAAATGTCAGGGAATTATAAAAGATTATTAAAACATTTAGGGAGAAGTCAGGGAATTAGAATATGGGTCTAAAATTCCTTACGCGTTGAGTTTGCAAGTTCTCTCCCCACTGGTTTAAGGGGCTTTCCCCCGAGCTCTTCGGTTTCCCTTCCATAAAAACTTGCTGAGGTTAACGGTAATAGTTAGTGTAGGGAGCTGTTGGCTCACGTGGCTTGCAGGTCTTTCCACCTCCCTCCTACGCATTGTAACCCGGCCACCTGATTTAAAGGCTTTAAAAGTCGCTCGATGACTTAGGAATAAGGTGGTGCCTTGGGTATTAGCGTAGCTGATTATTATTAATTCAGGAAAAAGACAGGGAATTTGATTATGGGTCTAAAATTCAGGAAAAAGACAGGGAATTTGATTATGGGTCTAAAATTCAGGAAAAAGACAGGGAATTTGATTATGGGTCTAAAATTCAGGAAAAAGACAGGGAATTTGAATATGGGTCTAAAATTCAGGAAAAAGACAGGGAATTTGATAATGGGTCTAAAATTCAGGAAAAAGACAGGGAATTTGATTATGGGTCTAAAATTCAGGAAAAAGACAGGGAATTTGAATATGAGTCTAAAATTCAGGAAAAAGACAGGGAATTTGAATATGGGTCTAAAATTCAGGAAAAAGACAAGGAATTTGAATATGAGTCTAAAATTCAGGAAAAAGACAAGGAATTTGAATATGAGTCTAAAATTCAGGAAAAAGACAGGGAATTTGAATATGGGTCTAAAATCCAGGAAAAATACAGGGAATTTTTAAAAAATAGTCTAAAAATCATTGAAAAGTCAGGGAATTTTTAAAAAATAGTTTAAAAATCATTGAAAAGTCAGGGAATTCTAAATAAAATTGTTTAAAAATCAGGGAAATGTCAAGGAATTTAAGTTCGGTATCAAATAGGAAACCTTTACTAAAATCTAGGATTGAAAAATACAAAATTATGGCACAAAATAAGTCAGGAAAAATCTCCGGAGGTGGTCAGGGAAAACCGGGAAATGTCAGGGAATTATAAAAGATTATTAAAACATTTAGGGAAAAGTCAGGGAACTTGAATATGTTAAAACTGTGGCAACCCTGATACAAAATGGGGGGTAAATTTGCAGTATTATAAAAATTGTTGCCCTTTAAATACGATTTTAATGATGCCACAGCCTGGGGGGCTAGCGAGGGGGGTAGAAACGACGCTGTATAATATACACTTTCGCAACGTTCGAAAACCCGATGAAAAATGGGGTCAAAATTGGGATGCTGAACAAATTGACGATTACGTCAGCGAACGATAGCAGTTGAATTCACAGTTGTCGGAAATGAATATTATTCTCGATGAAAAGGAGACGTCGGCATCGAACTGCTAAAATGAGATAAAACATATTGACAAAGTATTAGCATCTAGAAAATAGAACGAATAGTAGTATTATTTGGCCCCTTTTCCATAAAGTTTCGACCGTTTACTGACACGCTAAAACAGATGAAAGATATTTAAATAAACGGCTTTTTCGCTGCATCTAATTATCGGGGCGGAGTTTGGAAAGATTTTTTTCTAAGTAATTATAATTTTTCTCCTAATTTAAATGATCGAAAAAAGACAAATATTTGAATATTTATAAAAAATTATAATCTCCGGTCGGGAGGAATTAAAAATTAAAATCTTTAATTTTAATATTTTCTAGATAGAGGAAATAAATTATGTTGTTACAGCTAGGAAAAGAAATTCTAACATTGTCATGTTGATATATTCGGGTGGCAGTATTTTTAGATAAACAGTTTCAAAATATTTAAATAAGGCTTTTTTATCGCCTTGACAATGACACAATGTTGTGTCGAAACTAGTCGGCTTTGTTTTTATTTATTTTAAATAAATAACTAATTTTTACATAATTGCCGATTTGGATTAAAGGGGGTTTTTTTAATATATCAATATTTGCATATATGATAATTATAGAATTTAAACCTTCCTTATCTAGATTGTAAAAAATTATTTTACACTTAATAGATATCATTTCAATTGTTTTATTTTGAAAAATCTCAACCATTGCCACGAAGTTGAAATATTCGCGTTGGAGTATTTATATTTTATTTATTCTGGGTTTTTCAATACATGTATATCAATATTTCAGTATAAATGAAATTAAACCTTCCTATCCTAAGATTTAAAAAATTTAATTTTACCCTTTATAGATAAAATTTTAATTGGTTTATATTATAATATTATCTGGATATAGGAAATAAAATTAATTGCGCAGCTTGGTAAAATCTCAACCATTGCCACGAAGTTGAAATATTCGCGTTGGAGTATTTATAGATACCCAGTTTCAAAATATTTATATTTATAAAAATTGACGTGTCATATTTAGATATTCCGTCTTTTTAAATATATCGAAAAATGTGGAAATCAAGCTGAATATAATCTGAAAAGGGCAAGTGCGTGTACCGCACTCGAAATTGTAGAGAGCTAGAACATATTAACCTTTGTAGCGATGTTATCAACAATAAATATAGTTCGTATAGTTATCGCCGCACTCGCGACGGTGAAAAATGAAAAGATTATACTAACACGGATCAGTCTATATTCTCAAAATAGATTTTACTCGTTCGGGCTATGAATTCTGGCCAAAAAGATTAAAAAGAGGGGAATGAAGAACATGGAATTATTAGCGGTGATAAGTTTGTTTAGATAACAGTGCGCGGAGAGCTAGTTTACGAGAATCGACCGATAAATTCATCATATTTTTATTGAGCCTACTGGCACTGGGCTTACTCTATCATATCGAGCACCGCTACTATAGATTATTTCCACGAACATTATTAAAAAGATTTAGGGCGATAAATGTCGTGATTTATTGAAGTTTGGGTGTCAAGTGGAATTTTAACCCTCTACTTTAATACACCAGTTTCCAGGATTGGCTGATTTCAAAAATTTCAAATTTCTTTATTTATTTCTTTATTTATTTTGATGTATTGTTTTTGTTGTTAATCAATTTGATTTAAGACATAATTTAAATCAGGTGATTTTTTTGAAAAATCCATCCAATAAAATTAAAATGTTTTGTGGGTTAACTTTTAAATTTCTTAAGATTCTATTGAAAATTTTACAGGAAGCATGGAAATTACATTTTTAGTATAAATCATCATATTTTGCTGTCTTTAGAAAATGATATAGAAATGTTTTGTACGGGTAATATCTTATCTATTATTATTATCTATCCAGGAACTCTCTAGAGTTACTTTCTCTTTAGAACTATATATAAAATACTATAGAGTCTCTATAAACCTCCAAATATTTTTTTAGAATTTCTATAGAAACGTTTTGTAGTAGTAATATCTTATCTATTATTATTATCTATAGGGAGTCTCTAGAGTGACTCTCTTTAGAACTATATATAAAATACTATAGAGTCTCAATAAACATCTAAAGAGTTATTTAGAATTTCTATAGAAATGCTTTTTAATTGTAATATCTATTATTAATATCTATAGAAAATCTCTAGAATGGCTTTCGCGTTGCAAATGTCTATAAAATAATAATAAAACTATCGTAGTCAATATATTCTCCATATCTCTCTAAACGATTCTTTAGAATTTCTATAAAAACATTTTTTTAAGTTAATAATAAAATACAAAAATTCCACTTCTTAAAAATTAAATAATTTCCATTGTAAGGCAATACAGGGCTCGTATACGACCTGAAAAACCTGGAAAAGTCCGGGACTTTTAAAATGGTTCCAAAAAGTCAGGAAATTTGAAAATGGTTCTGTAGGAGATTTTCCTAACACAACCCAGTTCGCTATTCCTAGCCTAAAGGAATCCTTGCTACCTGTCCTACATTAGTGGTTCCAAAAAGTCAGGAAATTTAAATATGGTTCCAAAAAGTCAGGAAATTTGAATATGGTTCCAAAAAGTCAGGAAATTTTAAAATGGTTCCAAAAAGTCAGGAAATTTTAAAATGGTTCCAAAAAGTCAGGAAATTTTAAAATGGTTCCAAAAAGTCAGGAAATTTTAAAATGGTTCTGTAGGGGATTTTCCTAACACAACCCAGTTCGCTATTCCTAGCCTAAAGGAATCCTTGCTACCTGTCCTACATTAGTGGTTCCAAAAAGTCAGGAAATTTGAAAATTGTTCCAAAAAGTCAGGAAATTTGAATATGGTTCCAAAAAGTCAGAAAATTTGAAAAGGGTTCCAAAAAGTCAGGAAATTTGAAAATTGTTCCAAAAAGTCAGGAAATTTGAAAATGGCCCCAACAATTCAGACAAATAAATTGATGAAAGATGTATTAAAATACATATGAAATATTTGGCAAGCGTTTACCTCAAACCATTCATTTATTCTACAAAAATGATCAGATAAATTTTTTTCAAATTGGTCAGGAAAAACCTAGAAAATGCAGGGAAATTCATTCCGGAAATTTTGTACGAACTCTGTAATAAAATTTATCGAAATGTTGTTACTCCTTAGCCATCAAATTATTCTAAGTGAATGGATAATATATCCGTTTAGGTGTGAACAGGGCTGTAAAATCCCCTAAAATCCTCCGTAGTTTAGTCGATTCCGAATCATAAGAATGAAATGGCAAAATTACTATCCTCGAAACGAATTTGTCAAAACATCAAATTTAAATTTATTAAATACTCTAAATGGTCTAAATAATAACATACGCAACACCCAAATTATTCGTAATAATACAGGCAAACAACAAATTATAATAATAATAAATACCATACAATACAATTCTTACGGAATTGAATTACAAACTACGACAAATCAAACCAGTTTCAGCGGGTAAATACCAAAACATCGAACTAGATACAAGCTATAACAAAGACCTAGATAAATTTCACGAGTACTATAGTCACTATTTACTCTATGACCCTAAAAAAGATAAGGACGCCTATGCCAGTACAACCAGTTCCTTTAGCTTTACTATTAGCTAAACCTTGACCCAACTATAGATTTCGCCTAATATTGTTATGGAATTTCCGATAAGTTCCCCAAAATAAGCTAATTATCATATTTTTTTTTAAGTACTGGAATTATATTGCGGATAATAGCGCAAAACTGGGTCGAAAAACCATTCTCAAAAGCGTAATTATAAAAATGTGTAGGCTCTTAAATGGGTAAGACTTTCAAAATATAAACTTTTATGAAATTGAGACTCCCTATTTTTTTTTGAGCCGACGGAGTGGGCCAACACTTTAAATTTGATAATTAGCACTTGTCAAAGACTACTAAGTAGTTTAATGCTCTCTTCAGCCTCATAAATTCGAGATATTTGGTATTTTACGCATCCCACTATTTAATATAGTTCCAAATATTACAGAGTCACTATATGGGTTAATGGGTAAAGCTTAAAATTATTTAAAACAGCTTATTTTAATTTTTTTTAATTTTTGTTTCTTAAAATTAGCGAAAGGAATTCTGGTATCTACAGAAAGCTATAAATTTGTTTTTCTTTTTAAATTGGATTTTTTGAGATTATCTTGGAAATTTTTAATTAAAATTTGAATTGAACAGCGTAGATCAGCGCGATAGCAAGCAGTTTATCCAATTTATGACCCTATTTTATTATTATATTCCATTTACGGCAGTCAGAAAGAAAAAATACCAAAAAAAAATTAACTGCCCCCGGGTCCTCAGTTGAACCTATTTTTTTCCCCCAACTATCACAAACCGAAAAGTTCGTAAATCTTACCACTATGAAAATTAAAGTTTCCGAGATTTCTCCACCCAATAATTTCAAGTCTTTTACGAAGAGTTTGCGGCGCTGAGAAAATTTATGGTCTAATAGAAAATTTTATATTAATATATATACGTATGTTTTTTATATAAATAATTATATTATACAATCATGTATTGGTATTTATCTGGTTTTTTTTACCCGAATTTTATAGATATAATTTAATATCTAGTATAGAATAAACGCTGTTGAAATATTCTCGGAATAGTTAGGTATTTAATGGTGTAGAACTTTCGTATACCAGCTCAGAAACTAGTTTTCCACACGCCGTAATAAATTAACGCGCCAAAAAATAAATCGAACAGTCTGTCAAAAATATATTTTCCAAAATTTCCATTTAGAAACGCGTACGTATTTTGAAATTTTTTCAAGTGATTACTAAGTAGAGCCATAAATATATAAAAATACTTAGAAACCAGACTAATTTGTCCTATAAATATAAATGATACCTGACAGACATTGTTAATACGTTGGATAAACCCTCCAGGGTAAGAAGAGTATATAATCTTCATTGAAGAATTTCTTCGAATATAATGCTTTAGGGTTTATATTTAAGTTCCATTGAAAGAATTGAAGTATTTTTTGAACTAAACCACTATATACAACGCTAATAAAATAAATTTAAATGAAGAGGTTTAGGATATCATAGATATTTATATATATATATATATATATATTTTATATTTTAAAACTCGCTTGATATATCGGTGGGAATATTGGAATTCAATACAGTATGTTCCATCGTTATAGTCGCTTTTATTTTTTGGCCCACTCAATAATTCATAACAGTGAAAGCCGCGCACGTGTTAGAATATTTTACGTATTGTTGTAAAAGAATGTATTTATACTTAAGAATAATGACTAGGGTGAGATGATTTTTAGTGTTGCTTTCAATACCCCTCGTACTCTAATAGTAAGCTCCTTCCTTTAAGTGCCAATCAAATCGACGCCGTATCTGATTGGTTCTCTAATGCTTACGTCTTCCGACGCGATTGCAGCGCAGGCTGGTGACGTTTTCCTCCTCCCCTATTCGATCCGGGGGAAATTCGACCATGATGGTCTCGCCATTCTCCCTAAGTATAATTGAATATATTCTTAGCATTCCTACAATACTGGACTTGAATTTTATGTTTAGTGCTCTTGCACTTGGAAAGCAGGAAAAACAAAAATAACCGTATTCTTCCCCCTTAAAGGCCTAGTATTTCTTCTGCCTGTTTTCCTTTAAGTTTTCTCCCCGCCGCGCAAATATCCTGGTGGTAGGCCAACCGCAGAACACGTTGGCCTACCACCAGGATATTTGCGCGGCGGGGAGAAAACTTAAAGGAAAACAGGCAGAAGAAATACTAGGCCTTTAAGGGGGAAGAATACGGTAAAAGCCTCTTTTTCGTTCAAGCTGAACGTTTCTGTTTTAACCATAACATAATTGAATTATATTTTTATTATTAGGCTGATCCTTCCTCTAGTGCTTCAAATAATTTTGATAATTCTAATATTAATATTTAACGAGATATAAGGTCCTAACTAAAGGGTAGTTTGGGTGCTTGCCCAACTTTTTTAGCTCCGGGGGTCCGAATTAAAACGTAATAACAAAATTACTTATTAATTTAAAATTGTCAAAATTATTTTAATCACTAAACAAAAGGCTGTTCTACACATAAATATTAATTTTATAAGTTAAAATACAAAATTCAAAGAGTTCAGCTTGAAATAGCGCGAAAGAAGACATTGGCCACCGTAGTATTCCCCCTTAAACCAGGTTTTTCAGTTTTAAACACTGGTTTATATTTTTGAATTTTAAAATTGTTTATATTACTTTTAAGCTGTTTTTCCCCCGCTTATATTAATTCCTTTTAACTGTAGATACTGTTCTTAATCAACTAAAATTTAATTTAATTTGAGTTAAAAAATGAAAGTACCAAAATTATATGCACTTTTTTTATTTTCTGTGACTCACTTAAATATCTTGGTCAAAGACTTTAAACCAACACACAAGTTTAGATATTTATCTGTGCCTACTCGATTATTATTAGCCAATAATCAACTATACAACGGCAGTATTGCTTTAAAATATGTAGTTCGTTTTCGGTTTTCAATATTACAAAAGTCTTATGTACAAATATTTCGGCCAATAAGACGTTTTAGTTTTAGTTTCGTAGAGTTTTGGGAAGCATTTAGAGTTAATAGTAGCCAATTTAATCCAGTCAACCCTGTTGGAAAGTCTATGGTAGCGCTAAATTTAGTGAACTATTTTGTACCGATTATCCAATATTTTCCTTAAACTGTAGATATTGTTACGAATTATCTGTAATCTCAACGCCCATTAGTTCAAGCACCTTTTTTCATTAACCCGTTATATGGCAGATACGTTGTAAAAAAATGATTAATTACGTTGATTTAAGATATCGTAATTCCTAATCCGATATGTTAATTCGTAATCCAGTTTTAATTCTCGCGTACCGTGAAATAGATAATTAATTAGGTGCCTTTCCTATAATCATAAGTAAGCTAATATGCATAAGTATGACACTTCGATTTCTCCAATTTTTTTCATGACTGTCTGTTATAATAATAATACTAATTAGCTGGGTTAATACCCAAGGCACCACAATAGGCCCAGGTCATCGAGCGACTTTTATTACCTTTAATTCAGGTGGCCGGATTAGTTAACGGTGCCCGATAAATTTCCGCCGATTGCTTATTTAAATTATCAAGGCTTACTAAAAATGAAACATTTTCGAAAGTTAAAATCACGCTTACTATATGGCAAAGTAATGATTTAATTTTGAAAGGGCCCTGTAGTGAAGGGTAATTGAGGCTATGGCCCCTGTCGTACCGGGGCCCTAAAAATCATGCTTGCGGGCCCTTTCCGCCGGGCCCCGGGAATTTAGTACCCTTTCCCTCTGCACGGCGCTGCATAAAATTAACTACGATAAACATCTATTATCATAAATTATTCTTGAAATTGTTGTATATATAATATATATCGGACGATTATTATTATTATTATTATTATTATTATTATTATTATTATTATTATTATTATTATCGAATATCGTTGTGTTTATTTGTTTATACACTCGTTTAAAAAAGGCATGATCTAGCTTTTTAAGTCTGGCGTACGTGGCGCGGCCAACCTAATAAAATATTATCATTAGTTAGTTCATCGAGAATTTTCTTATTTTTAAATGTTTTTCCTGAAAAGATTTTTCTAAAACCGGTATCGGCCAATATTAGAAAAATAGATCGATATATCGATGCATCCCTAGTCTAGTGTCATACTTACGTCGACTTATGTTACTTACGCTATAAGCGTAACCGAATACACCCGTCCAAAAAAGTGCGCCGAATGTGGGTGGTCCGTGGGGAGTTTCCCAAGATCAATTTTAACTTTTGAAACGCGCGTTTTTTTACATAGCGCGTAATATTGCGCCAATATAGCATGACAGGCTGGAATCGCGATTTTGTACGTTGCAAATTGGTCCGCGATGGTAAAGGACTTTAATTTCGAGTAATTTAGCCGTACATTTTCGTGTATCATCCATCAGAGAAAAATGATTCCGTCTCCTTTGAACTCGACCGCCTGATACATCTAAGTTCTCTTCAGCGCGTAGTGGCAGAATTTCTTGTTCTTTAAGTTAGATCCCCATCCTTTTACGTGTACATCGAAGCTTCTACGAAATCTTGATATGCCCCTAATTTACGCTGCCTACTCGGACGGGACATTTCAATTGAAATAATAGCCCCTCAACGCGTTTTATTTGAGAGTATCTTAAATGGAAGACGATTTAAAGGGGAACGGCCAAGCTTTTCCAAATATGGCCTTATTTCCGTATCAAAAGATTAACAAGACGTTCAATATACTAACACGTACCTTTTTTTGTCTTGAAAAAATAGCTTTTGGCCCAAAAAGTTGAAACGAAAAATAACGCCGGGTGTTTGGGTTTGAATTTTCGCCGCCATCTTAGGGGCTGCCGCCAGCGCCCCTAACCCCCGTATGAGCGATTTGCGAACTATCCTAACTTTTAAAATCGCGCAATTTAGGCTTAGGTCTCTTATAACTGGAATGCGCCGCGCGTGCAAAACCAATTTTTTGCGTCTTCAGCAGCGCGCGCTTTTACGTTGTTTTTCCGTCTCACCGTCTTCTCACCAGGTGTCGCGGCGGACGCGCGCTTTTCGATTTCCCGAAATTTCTTTATTTTATTAAAAATTAACCACTCAATATTTTATGATGCGGTTTTCGCCATAAATTTTAGTTTTTAATGGGCTATAAGGCTATCTAACTGGTTAAAGCTTGACCGTTCCCCTTTAAGTCCGGGCTAGAAATCGCTGATGAGGAACGGGTAGGAATGTAGACGTGTAGCTTTATTGCGCGCTGACTGTTTACGATACACGTTCCTCCTACCCGTTTACTAGGGCGGGCTTAACCCGTTAATTACCTCTGTTACTCCTTTATATCAGTGATAAGGTACCGAAGGAGGACCAGACATTCGCCAAAAATGTGTACGGGATTTTGTAATCCGGGATTTCAAATTTTTGTTGGATTTCGGGTTTCTTAACTTTTGTTACGGATTTCGTTATTTCACGCCGGATTTCCGTGTAGATTTGGTGAAGTTTACGTCTTAACTATCTGTGGTCCCGTTTTGTACCAAACCTTTATAGCGGTTTAAAATAGTTTTTTAATTATGTTTAATCATTGTCTAATTATTTTGAACAGGGGTTAATCTCGATTTTACTATTTAATCATTTTATATGTAAAAATCTACTTTGATTTTTTTAATCAAGTTTTAATTATTCATTTTAATATTAATTTAATCATTTTATATGTAAAAAATCTACTTTAATTTTTTAATCAAGTTTTAATTATTGATTTTAATATTAATTTAATCTTTTTATATGTAAAATTTACTTTAATTTTTTAATCAAGTTTTAATTATTGATTTTAATATTAATTTAATCTTTTTATATGTAAAAAATCTACTTTAATTTTTTAATCAAGTTTTAATTATTGATTTTAATATTAATTTAATCATTTTATATGTAAAAAATCTACTTTAATTTTTTTAATCAAGTTTTAATTATTGATTTTAATATTAATTTAATCATTTTATATGTAAAAAATCTACTTTAATTTTTTTAATCAAGTTTTAATTATTGATTTTAATATTAATTTAATCATTTTATATGTAAAAAATCTACTTTAATTTTTTTAATCAAGTTTTAATTATTGATTTTAATATTAATTTAATCATTATTTATTTTTAATTTTATTTTTAAATGAATTAATATTAATTTAATCATTATTTATTTTTAATTTTATTTTTAAATGAATTAATATTAATTTAATCATTATTTATTTTTAATTTTATTTTTAAATGAATTAATATTAATTTAATCATTATTTATTTTTAATTTTATTACTTTTATTTTTAAAATATAATTGGTTTACGAAATTAAAATATAATTGGTTTACGAAATTAAAATTTAATTAATTTACGATATTCAAGCTATCACATTTTTACTATCCATTTCAAAATTACGTTGTTAAAAATTTATTTATGTTTGATTGAACATTTAAAAATTATAATTTCGTCTTATTTAAAGAAAATTTTAATTTTAATAATTCGTAAATTTATCTAGTTTGAAGACAACCATTTTATACCTGGTCTATAAATTACATTACGTTAAAAATATAAGTCTAATTATAGCGGCAATGGGTTACGATGACGTTATCGAGTTTTTTTTTTTTCGTCGGCAATTGGTTACGCTTTGTTACGCAAATTAGAAGCTTGACATAATGGCCGTGTTGTAAGGCGCCATTCTGTTTCACGTCGACATAACGTCAACGCTGAAAAGCCCGATTAAGAGCCGACGAGGAGCGATGTTGATTAAAGTAGCGTTATTTTGATGGGGGAACTTTGTTAGTTTGTCCCCAACCAAGAACGTTTTATGGTGTCTGTGTCTTTGACGGTCAGTCACTCGTAGCAGTGCTAATTTTGACAGAATCTTCAATTTATTTTCTTTCATTTCATTTCATTTTATTTTTTAAGCTATTTGATTATTTTATTTTTAAGCTATTTGATTATTTTATTTTTAAGCTATTTGATTATTTTATTTTTTATATTTTTATGATTTTATTATTTTATTTTCTGCTATTTTATTATTTTTATGCTATTTGCTACTTAATTATTTTATTTTTATGCTTTTTCCTATTTGAATATTTTATTTTATTTTTATGCTTTTTTCTATGTGAATATTTTATTTAACTTTTGTTTGTTTTTCTATTTGATTATTTTATTTGTATGCTTTTTTCTATTATTTAATTTTTCTGCTATTTTATTATTGTGCAATTGTTATTTTATTAATTTATTTTGATGCTATTTACCATTTTATTTATTTTGATGCTATTTCCTATTTTATTTTCTTTTGATGCTATTTGCTACTTTATTAATTTCTTTTGATGATATTTGCTATTTTATTAATTTATTTTGATGCTATTTTCTATTTTATTAATTTCTTTTGATGATATTTGCTATTTTATTATTTTTTTTTTATGATATTTGCTATTTTGATGCTATTTGCTATTTTATTATTATATTTTTATGCTATTTGTTATTTTATTTTATTTGATATTATTTTATTTTGTTTTATTTTAATTTATTTTAATTTATTTTAATTTTAATTTATTATTTCAAATACATTTGGCAATATCAAGAATGTCATTATTTCTAATTCGGGAGAATGACCCCATCCCCCTTTTTAGCCCCTTTCGTGCAGGGGCAAAGCTAGACCCCGATCTAATAGTCTAAACATAAAAATAAATAAATCTTTGGCAATATCTTATTTGTTTTAAAAATATATTTTTTTAAATTCTTAAATTTCCTTCTTATCTTTTTTTTTAATTATTTGTAATTTGTCATTTGTCAAGACCTAGTAACCAGCCAGAGTAGGCTTTGCCTCAGTTGCCCGCCAATTTTTCTTATCTTCGCGAAATGAGTTCCGTTATTAATGGGTTCCTTGGGTAGGCGTTTAACGCGACGCCTTGTTGATTTCCTTACCTGACGTTAACCTTTGAATGAGTTTTATTATTATTATGAGTCTATGCCGTGGCTGATAGGCGCGCGTGTCGGCGTTTTTATGAAGAATCTTTTGCCTGTAATCGAAAGGGGCAATTAGCGTAAGGCTGCATTTTTGCCGGCTGTGTGTATTTTTAAGCAATGTCACGCTTAAGTTGATTAATAATCGCTGGAACACCGGCGGAAAACCTTAATAGGCGTAAAATTATAAACTAAACAATCAAAGGCGGCCGCTTTGTACTAACCGGTATATTAATTAATTTAGTACAAAATATCGAGTTTAAATTCGCGAAATTAATACGCGAAATATGGTAAATACGTTCGAGGGGCGGTTCTGTTTTAAAATACCATTTTTAAATTGTTTGGATTGGATAAATAGAGAGCGAGGGGCAGGTCACTTCCTTGATTAACGACGCACCCCTCAAAAGATTAAATCCGATTTAATCGTGATTATTTTGATTAAATTCAATTTAATCACGATTAAGTTGATTAAATCACGTTTAATCATGATTAGAATGTTTAAATCAGATTTAATCATTATTAAATGATTAAATCTGATTAAAATTATTAAATCTGTTTAAAATGATTAAATCCTGATTAAAAAAATTATATCGTGATAAGTATGATTAAATCGTACCTTAGTTTTGATTTTAATGATAAATTCTCGATTCGACCGATTATATTGATAAAATCGTGATTAAAATGATTAAATCTAATTAAAATGATTAAATCGTGATTAAAATGATTAAATCGTGATTAAAATGATTAAATCTAATTAAAAAGATTATATCATGATTAGTATGATTAAATCTCGTTTAAATGATTAAATCATGATTAAAAAGATTAGATCATAATTAGAATGATTAAATCTCGTTTAAATCGTGATTAGATTTTTTAATCTTGATTACCCTGATTCAATCATTTTACTATGATTAAGACGCACCCAAAATGGAAGTGATTTGCCCCTCGAAAGAGAGGTTAAGCACCCGACGTTATTAACGGGAACTTCTACGCTTCCAGAGCGCTTGGTACACGTAGTCTTCTGAAGTTACTCTCGAAATGGGTATTAGAGATGAACGTAAATATAGTGTGAAGAAGCTAAGATATCTTCCAGGGGAATAGTAGACGAAAAATAGCTCATATTTATTAATCGCCAACGATATGTAAAACCATAAGTTTATAATTATATCTCGCATAAATTTTGTCAGTTCTCAAAACATATAAATTGGCAACGACGGATACTTCATGGTACTACGTTTATTTCTAAATCATAATAAAAACCTTTTAAAATAGTCGTTACAGTTTAAATTTTAAATTTGAAGTTGCCTATTTTTATCGCTAGAGTCGCTTATATTTTAGGATATGACGTCAAATCTACATCACTTTACACGTAGCTATCAGGAATTATTTCGACTAACTGACACACTTATACAACGTAATTATAGACTTGTGATTTTAGTATGGTAACCAAGCTAGTTTATTTATACCAAATAATACAGGGATACATTTGAAATTTCTTATTCAGAAAAATGATACACTTCTGAATCATAATTTTAGGCTTATGATAAAACCATCTTGAAAAATCCCTTTAAGCTATGTTATAAATATTATGACGGTAAAAATCCCATCGAACTGACAAGGAGAGTACCCGAGGTGTTTATTGCCGATTTAGTTCAAAGTCGGGCGTAATGTAGACCTATATGAGATATGAAATTTCCCAAAAGGAGACGTTGCACTACCCATTCGATTTGCCATGGCAACCGAAAATGTTTTTGACCACTTACAACCAAAATACGATTTTTCCCTTATTTTACCCAAAATTTGTTACAAATTTACCCTAAAAATGTTTCAATTTACCCAAACTTGATGAAATTTACCTAATTACACATTTCGTGATTTTCAAAATTTTTAAAACATTTCGTAGCTAGGACCCTGTGAAACCGAGAAAATCCCATGCTTTTTTAAATGGAGATTTTATTGTTTTAAGTGATCAAAAACATTTTCGGTTGCTATAGCAAAACGAATGGGTAGTGCAACGTCTCCTTTTGGGAAATTTCATATCTCATATAGGTCTACATTACGCCCGACTTTGAACAAAATCGGCAATAAACACCTCGGGTACTCTCCTTGTGAGTGGTTCATTCCCACGGTTGTCGGCGAGATTAGAGAAGCCAAAATGGGCTCGCATATTTAAAGAAGGGGAGGGGGCGTACGTGGATAAATTTGGCAGCTAGAGAGTAATTAGTTAACCCTTATTTCGCCCGTCCATTTTGGGCGTGTTACTTTCTTTTTCGGGGTTACAAGTTTCCCCAAAAAAGTCTTTGGAGTTTTTAACAAGTCGCCGTTTTATCTCGACCCTCCTCCCGAGTTTTTACTTTATCTGCTTTCCTGATTCCCAGTCGAGATTAATGATGTTATCCCCGTCATGTTTTGTTGCCCGCTAAGAATAACTTCCCAGCGCTGGCATCCTCCCTTCCACCTTACTAACAGCCCCCTTCTCTCCCCGCCCCCACCGAAACCCAAATCGCCGTACAGTGGCTCCTCCCAGTGCCGAAGGATTGTACTATTTTTAGGGAATAAAAAATCGCGAGCTGGTAGCTACACTTTCTTTTCCTCTCATTTGTAAACACAAATCTAGCCAACAGATAACTCTTGTTTTCTTAAACATTATTTATTTGGTTTTAAATTTTGGGCAAAGGTTGCCGATATAGGAAGACTGTTTTTGTACTCGTTATAGTCCAATACGCGTAATGACAAGGGATGACATTAGAGGTCTAGTTCTAAATACGGAAAGTCTTACCAGATGGCGCCATTCGAGGGCTCCGACAATTTTCAAATTTTGGGTACGGGATTTCGATTCTCGAAAGATATTTTTCAAATTTCAGAGCACGATTTTCGTGTTGATTTCTAGTTTTTTATAAACTGATTTTGATATTTTGGAACTGATTTATGTCCAGATCAAGTTGATTTCGGACCCCTCGGCGCCAATAGTCTGAAACGTATAAATTTTAAATATTCTTAAAATGACGAATAATAATATTTTTCATTGTATTTTAATAACGAATTGTTCCTTAGCTGAATATTTGTTTATAGTTTTTACCAGTCACATACAACTTAGGCCTAAGGTGGTGCCTTGGGTATTACCCTAGCTGATTATTATTATTATTATTATTAAACGTCGTTCAAATTAATGTTAAAGATGAGGGGCAGCTCACTTCGATGATTGAGTTTGCAACCTTGATAGATTAAATCATGATTAAATGGATTAAATCACAATTAAATAGAGTTAGTGATTAAGCCAATTAAATCACGATTAAGATGATTCTAATGATTAAGTCGCGATTAAGATGATTAAATCACGATTAATGTGATTAAATCACGATTAAGGTGATTAAATCATGGTTAAGGTGATTAAGTCACGATTAAGGTGATTAAATCACGATTAAGATGATTAAATCACGATTGAGATGATTAAGTCGCGATTAAGATGTTTAAGTCGCGATTGAGATGATTAAATCACGATTAAGGTTATTAAGTCACGATTAAGATGATTCAGATGATTAAGTCGCGATTAAGATGATTCAGATGATTAAGTCGCGATTAAGATGATTCAGATGATTAAGTCACGATTAAGATGATTCAGATGATTAAGTCACGATTAAGATGATTAAATCACGATTGAGATTATTAAGTCACGATTAAGATGATTAAGTCGCGATTGAGATGATTAAATCACGATTGAGATTATTAAGTCACGATTAAGATGATTAAGTCGCGATTGAGATGATTAAGTCGCGATTGAGATGATTAAATCACGATTAAGATGATTAAGTCGCGATTGAGATGATTAAATCACGATTGAGATTATTAAGTCACGATTAAGATGATTAAGTCGCGATTGAGATGATTAAGTCGCGATTGAGATGATTAAATCACGATTGAGATTATTAAGTCACGATTAAGATGATTAAGTCGCGATTGAGATGATTAAATCACGATTGAGATGATTAAGTCGCGATTGAGATGATTAAATCACGATTGAGATTATTAAGTCACGATTAAGATGATTAAGTCACGATTAAGATGATTAAGTCGCGATTGAGATGATTAAATCACGATTGAGATTATTAAGTCACGATTAAGATGATTAAGTCGCGATTGAGATGATTAAATCACGATTGAGATTATTAAGTCACGATTAAGATGATTAAGTCGCGATTGAGATGATTAAATCACGATTGAGATTATTAAGTCACGATTAAGATGATTAAGTCGCGATTGAGATGATTAAATCACGATTAAGATGATTACATCACGATTAAGGTGATTAAGTCACGATTAAGGTTATTAAATCACGATTAAGATGATTAAATCACGATTTATTTGTAAAGTTCCCTTGCCGGCAAATGTTTAAATTAGCCCTATCTAAAATCGAGATTTGATCCCTTTAGTACCCTATTTTCATGTAATCCAGGGAATCCAACATAATCGTAAACTATGTTTATACATCTGCTCAAGGACAGTTTACAAAATAATCGAAGCTGAGGATTAATGATAAAATAATTCGAACATAGTACACAAGGTGGTGCCACTAGCCTGGAAACATTTTTATATCCTAGGACGGAGTTCTGGAATTTAGTTCAAATAAAGAACTTTTTGTTTTACTTTGATCCCTATTTGGTTCCTATTTTGAAAAATTTGGTCCCTATTTTACCCTATTTTTATCGCCAAAAGTACCTTTATTCCCTAATTTAATTCCGAATTTTGGTGGAATCCGTGTAGTATAAATAACAACGTTCAGTAGTGGCACCAGGAGTATGTGGTCAGATATTTATATACCGGTGCTCCAAGCGTAATCAAGACGGCCTACTACACCGGTGGTCTCATCAGAAGGCCCTACGCCCGCGTCCACAAGCGCGGACAGGTGACAAATCCAGCATGGGTAGTAAAACCCTACTACTGACGGTCACCCCCTCGACGCAAATCACTCATACCAACAAAAGACACAGCAATGGGGCGACCAGCATCCACAGCTGGGGGACAGAGAATGGATGCTCTAGCACCGCTAGCCGACACCCTACCTACGTAGGTAGAGAGCCATACCCTTCAGAAAGGGCTCTTAAAGGGCAACGACGGGCACACTGCAACCCACGTAACCCGGCACAGCTGGCACCGGAGATCCCAGTGTGCTCCAAAAGGCCGGGAAACAGGATCTCAGCCCCTCCTACGAAGACCCGTTGCCCCACAGCAGGTACCCAATCCTACGAGGCGACCAGCTTGCCTGGACCCTCTCCGTTAGCCTGATTCAGAATCACCTCCTTGATTTACCCTGTAGGGCCCCAGAATCACCTCCTTGATTTACCCTGTAGGGCCCCAGAATCACCTCCTTGATTTACCCTGTAGGGCCCGAGAATCACCTCCTTGATTTACCCTGTAGAGCCCCAGAATCACATCCTTGATTTACCCTGTAGAGCCCCAGAATCACCTCCTTGATTTACCCTGTAGGGCCCCAGAATCACCTCCTTGTTTTAACGTGTAGGGCCCCAGAATCACCTCCTTGATTTACCCTGTATTGCCCCAGAATCACCTCCTTGATTTACCCTGTAGGGCCCCAGAATCACATCCTTGATTTACCCTGTAGAGCCCCAGAATCACCTCCTTGATTTACCCTGTAGGGCCCCAGAATCACCTCCTTGTTTTAACGTGTAGGGCCCCAGAATCACCTCCTTGATTTACCCTGTAGGGCCCCAGAATCACCTCCTTGTTTTAACGTGTAGGGCCCCAGAATCACCTCCTTGATTTACCCTGTATTGCCCCAGAATCACCTCCTTGATTTACCCTGTAGGGCCCCAGAATCACCTCCTTGTTTTAACGTGTAGGGACCCAGAATCACCTCCTTGATTTACCCTGTATTGCCCCAGAATCACCTCCTTGTTTTAACGTGTAGGGACCCAGAATCACCTCCTTGATTTACCCTGTATTGCCCCAGAATCACCTCCTTGATTTACCCTGTAGGGCCCCAGAATCACCTCCTTGATTTACCCTGTAGAGCCCCAGAATCACATCCTTGATTTACCCTGTAGGGCCCCAGAATCACCTCCTTGATTTACCCTGTAGAGCCCCAGAATCACCTCCTTGATTTACCCTGTAGAGCCCCAGAATCACCTCCTTGATTTACCCTGTAGAGCCCCAGAATCACCTCCTTGCTTTAACCTGTAGGGCCCCAGAATCACCTCCTTGCTTTAACCTGTAGGGCCCCAGAATCACCTCCTTGCTTTAACCTGTAGGGCCCCAGAATCACCTCCTTGCTTTAACGTGTAGGGCCCCAGAATCACCTCCTTGATTTTTTAACCTGTACGATCCTAAGCAGGGCCATTTACTTTCTGTAAAAATTGTAAAAGTCGAGAAACAGACGGTAATAACCCCCACCCCTTAAAATCCGAGCGCCGCTACTGACGACGTTAAAATGAACCTTTTATTGAGACCCTTTAAACGTTTTCTTCCTTATAAGCATTGGGCGAATAGGTCTATTAGCCTCCTGGGTGTGAAATGAAGTCGCGGAGTGCCCGCTGCGTCAATTGTCTTTTACGGGCGAAATTAGTCGGAAATTTATTTTTATGGTTTTCTGTGATGTCCGGGGCCTCTCATTTCCTCCCGTTCTCTCTCTCTCTCTCTCTGGTGGCGCGTTTTACGACGCAGTGCCTTTCTGGGTCGTCCAACCTCACTGCCTGAGACGTTCCTCTACAAATCATCATCTCTCATAGATGCCGCCACCCGCTCGCTTCGTTTATTTAGTCGCGTCATCCGGCTACAGTTTGACAGCCGGGAAGAAGTTGAAAATACGCACGTTCTTTGGCTAATGGGTAATTGGCGAAAAACATAAAGTACACTATGCTTGCCTATGGACGAATTCATAGGCTCTTTGGTGGGAGGGCTAATGGGTTATATGCGTAAGAATAGTCGGCTATGCTTGCCCAACTTATTAAAACGGGACGACTAAATAGCGCAGCTAAAGCCTATGGACGAATTCATAGGCTCTTTGGTGGGAGGGTTAAAGCGTAGTCGAAGTAAGCCTTTACCATTAAAACAAGAATGCCACGTTACTTTATAATATAATCTATTGATCTATATACTTATTTACAAATTGAGTACTGAGAAACAAACATTTGGAGATAAGTTATGAGGCACCAAACCGGAAAAGATCCAATTCTAACATATATTTTAAAAACTATTAGCGAAAAAACCATTCAAGAAAACTTCGATATTTGACGTTTTTGAACTGTTGGCGCCATCTGGTAAGACTACGGGTATTTAAAATCGGGATCTAATGGCGTTACTCCCGCGATAGGATCTTCTCCTTTGGCAGCGAGATAGGCTCAGTATAAAAATTCCCTCAAAGTAGTAATCTTTATTAAATTAAAGTTTGAACCGCGAAATTAATTCTGTACGTACTACTTCGGGATATGACTACAGATCATAATTTCCATAACGACGATTATCGCATTAGCATAATGGCACCTAGCTGAGGATTAATATCTCTAATGGTGGCTGTAATAGTCGCGATTGTCTCGCACCTTCCCCGAAACCCATCGAAACACCATTATTTTAATCCAGGTTAACAGAAACACCCAGTACCGAAATCGGCGCTTATTTTTGAAAGTATACTATAGTGGGTCGCGCGCGGGGCCCACCTCGGGGTGTATGACCCTAATTGACCACCCACACTGCCTGACAATTGGGTGTAATTAGAGTCGTTACTTCATCGGCACGCGTAACCCTACGCTCCTAACGTAAAGACACGCCAGCCTGACAACGAAAGAATACGAGAAAATAAGAGTAAAAAATATACTTACGTCTTGGCGGAGTCGCGCGAAGCCTTCTGGTCCGGGACGGGAACCCTCGGCACTGCGGGGTCAAGCCGGCACTCTTTCCTCGACGCTGCAGACGCGCGCTCTCAATGTGGGCGTGAGTCACTGGCTCGAGCAGCGAGAGGATTGTATCGCCGCTGGGCCTCCGCAAATTTTCTCGCTCGTTTCTGAAAGAAGCCAGATTCCCCCTTCGAGAAATTCTTTCTCGCCGGCCAGCCCGTGGAGAAAAAAAAGCGTTTTGTCGAGTTGTTGAGTCTAGAAAGATCTCAGAGGGCTCGCGACGCTCGAGCAGTCTCCTTCTTGGCATCCGCGAGTCCGTGGCGGACCCCAGCATCCTCCATCGCTCCGAAATCCGATCCTCCTCCATCGCGCGAGTAGTACCACTTGGGCGGATTTTTATCGAAGAAGTCCGTTTTCTCGTCGCTCGCTTTTCAGACGTTCTCGAGAAGTTGAAAGGGGAGGGTGAGAAAACTCTTACCAGCGGGCAGGCGGCCGGCCCTACGTTATATATCCAACGCGAAAGAGTTATTGAATTTTTGGGCAAAAACTGCACCGGCGACGGTCCGCCCCGGGCACGAGGCGCGCGTGGTTTCTTGGAACGAGTATTAAACGCCATTTGGAAACCGCGGTTACGAGAGCTACGGTATTTCCGCGAATGTATTTGGATTCGAGGTTCAGAGTAACCCCGCCTGGAAGAACCATCAACAAAGATTGAGATTCTCGGTTACGGCCAGCGACAGGAAAACCGTTTCGATTGTAACTGACATCTCCGTCGATTTCGCGTAATAGCGAGGTGATTACGCGTCCGTCGTGATACGTGCCAAGATTCAAACGTCCTCAAACGGGACGGGTTGATGTCATCGAATCTCGCCGTTACATCCATCGACTTCATCATCGAGCGAAGATTCTTTTGAAACTCCGAGACGCGTTTTTTCGTAGCTTTCGCTAACGCTTCCTCAGACGTTACGGACGAGTACGAAGCTCGGGGGAAGTTGTTGAAAATAAAAAAAAGCATTTTATTTTCGTCGAAAAACACAAGCTAACGGTTTCGGCGGATCCACGAAACAGCCAGTTTGGAAAAAGACGCGTAAACGAAGCTATGAATAGTCGGCAGTTAAAGGGCCCTTCCAGAGTTTGAAACGAAAAGGGGGGAAGGCGTACTTTAAATAAATAAACGAGAGTTAAAACTGGGAATAGACGCGCGGGCGAGGAGCCATATATTCTTCGGACAAGAAGAAATAAAGAAAACCAGAGTCGCGGGGGTTGCCATGACGACGACTCAAGATTTGCGGCAGGCCCTGGAGAAGAGTCGCCGAGATGTTCGCGAGAAGGAGACCAGGATCCGCGAGCTGGAATCGGAATTGGACGCCAAGGAGGCCGTCATCCAGGGCTTGCACGTCGAGTTGGAGAAGTTCCGCGTCGTGATGAAGCCCCTGACGCGCCAGATGACCATGTCCTTCCGCGAACGGTGCTCGTCCACTGGCGAAGGCGGAGAAGAGACGCCCGAAGAGGAGTTCCCCGTCCACCGAGTGTGCTACTGCAGCCGCGGGGACCCTCTGCTGCCCGGATACAGGGCCAGCCTCAAAGTGCCCCAAGTCGAGGCGCGCATCAAGAAATTGGCCATTTCGGCCGAACCCGTTCGCTACTCCGACGAACCGTCTTTGCGGTT
The DNA here is from genome assembly GCF_980474605.1 of Leiobunum rupestre. Lineage (NCBI taxonomy): Eukaryota > Metazoa > Arthropoda > Arachnida > Opiliones > Sclerosomatidae > Leiobunum > Leiobunum rupestre. The sequence continues at coordinate 32,322,808 of NC_143392.1, forward strand.
GAACATCGTCCACAAAGGCTTGGAGTAAGTTTAAGCCGTCTTTACGAATCGAGGGTTGGCCGATTTAAATCAACTTGATTTAAATCACGATTTAAATCGCGATTTTAATCAATGATTTTTTCAAAAAAAATCGTTGATTGAAATCAATTTTTATATAGTATTTTTGAAAAAGAAAAACCTGGCCAATTGCTTTAATTTAGGTTTAAATATAATCTTTCTTGTACTTCCCCTAATGTTGCATTGGATTCTACCTGTGGGTGGAGATTCTGCCGAATTTTTTTGTAAAGTACCAAAATAGGTTTTATATATATAATATATATGATTATTAGCTTAAATTTAATAAATTCATTATACATATATATATAGATTAAGTCTTTAAAAATTAAAACATAGTGGTTTAGGTAAAATTATGATACTTAATTATATAAAACTTTGAAATTTTAATTAAAATCAAAAAATCAATAAAAATATGATTTAAATAAAAAAAATCGATTGCCAACCCTGGAGACTACCCGAGGTGATAATCACCGATTTGGTTGAAACTAGGTGGGTATGTAGACCTTATGGTAACATGAAATTCCACCAAGGGTAAAATTGCAATGGGCTTTAGTTTTGCCATGGCAACCGAAAATGTTTTTGACAACACAGTATGTAAATTTTCTCATTGAAAATAGCGTGGGAATCTGAGCACTTCTAAGGGTACACCTGTGAAAAATTTTAAAAAAATCTCAAATTTCAAAACCAAAAAAAAATGATCAAAATTGACAAATGAAATGAATTTAATTATATTTTGATGAATTTTGGTCAATTTGATCAAAATATGTAAAAATTTATCAATTGTTATTTTTAATATACAGACTGTGTTGTCAAAAACATTTTCGGTTGCTATGGCAAAACTAAAGCCCATTGCAATTTTTCCCTTGGTGAACTTGGTGAAATTTCATGTTACCATACATACCCACCTAGTTTCAACAAAATCGGTGATTATCACCTCGGGTAGTCTCCTCGTTAGTGTCTATCCGAAATTCTTCACAAATATCTTATATCTTGGCTCTTAGATTATTTTTTTTCCATTGAGAATAATTATTCAATTAATTTCATATTAAAATTAATTACTAATAATTTAAAAGCGTTTAAAACGTTTTTTACAAATTGTAGGTTCCTAGTGTATTTTTGAAATTCTACGCAAATTCCTTACCTATATCGTATCTTGCCATTGAGAATAATTATTCAATTAATTTCATTTTAAAACCAATTAATAATTATTTTAAAGAGTCTAAAGCGTCTTTACAAATTGTAAGTTCTTAGTATTCGAAATTCTACGCAAATTCCTTAACTATATCGTATCTTGCCATTGAGAATAATTATTCAATTAATTTCATTTTAAAACCAATTAATAATTATTTTAAAGAGTCTAAAGCGTCTTTACAAATTGTATGTTCCTAGTGTCTTTCCGAAATTCTACGCAAATTCCTTACGTATATCGTATCGTATCTTGCCATTAAGAATAATTATTCAATTAATTTCATATTAAAATTAATTACTAATAATTTAAAGGCGTTTAAAACGTTTTTTACAAATTGTAGGTTCCTAGTGTCTTTCCGAAATTCTACGCAAATTCCTTACCTATATCGTATCATATCTTTATAATCTTGCCATTGGAATAATTATGCACTCAATTTCATATTAAAACCAATTACTAATTCTTTAAAACTTTACAAATTGTAAATTTCTAAATTGTCACTCCGAAATTCTACGCAAATTCCTTACCTATATCGTATCGTATCTTGCCATTGGTAATAATTATTCCACTAATTTCATATTCAAATTAATTACTAATCCTTCAAAAGCGTTTATTATACTAATGTACGTAATTGATCCCATAGGATTCTATTCCAGACGCGCGAACATTTCTTTGTAAACGTGGTTACGTTCGCATTTAAATCCTACCACGAAAGAAAACCAACTAATGTCGAGTACGCTCTTGGGGCTACAAGATGAAATCCGTGTTTGCCTAAAAAATAATGATGATTTATTGTTTAAATGGAATATCTAAAAGTGGGCACATTCTAAGCGCAGTCTACACGTACGAAGCGAAGGACATTTAGAGCAGTCGGTTGTCGACCCTCTTTCCCGATGAAAAATGACGACTACGAGTCAAAATGGTTTTATTAATTAATTTTCATAAGCCCCGAATACCCGACTCACGCTATAATTATTCATGATAGCGTATTTGAATTATAATTATTTTCGGTTGGGGAATAAGCTCCCACCGTCGTTTTACAACAAATGGTTTCAAAAGAGAGTTAAATCGTGAAGCCAGCCCAGATTATTTTGTTTGAACAAAGAAGGCTCTGTGTGTTTTTACAGGCTACTCCAAAATCAAACATGACTTTGTCTAATTTCCGTAATTTAGCTCGTACAAGAACTCTATTTGTGCCATATCTTTTGAAACCCGCATAAGCTGTCATAACTTAGAAATAATCTTAACCACGCCAACGAATATTTGGCAATTCTTCATTAAAGTTTTCTACAACGCCGTAGATTAATGTAAACGTCAAGTCTTTTGAAATCTAGAACAAACATTTCAAACCGCATTGAATAGGATTTGAAAAGCGTTTTAACGCGCTTGCCCAAATATTCCCTTAATTATTTCAACTTGTCAAAGTTTCGTAGTTTCAGACTGAAGTTAAACCCCCTGATTTTTAAAAAAGTAATAGCTTTTTAGTCGCCTTCAGCTCGCCCGCGAGATTCGGTCCCGTAGTATTTCATTTGGCTTCTAAAGTTTCGAGATTCCGTGGTCCTAACTGCGTGTTCGTTTACGGTTTCCTCCAAACGTGTAGTTCATAATTCTTAGTGACATAATTTTGTTTTCGCCATATGCCCTGTGGCTGGTTTTCGATAACACTTATATTCTACTATCGGTTTTTTTTTCAACTTACAATAAAAAAAAAGTTATTGGAGTTTTGCATTGTGTAGCGACTTAAACTATAACTTAATTTGAATATTTATGGATGGAAATTATTGGTATTACTTGGCGTATTGTGTGTGTATAAAGTAATGTAGATAATAGGCAGCTATGTCCTATTTGACAGCGTATTTCCTCCCTTTTGCTATCGGCGATGGATTTCTGTCTCAATGTTCTTCTCGAATGGTATTAGCTATTCAGACTAGCCCTATTGAATATTTCGCGGTGTGTCTTAAGTTTTGAACGAGTGGTGTGGTTGAAGATTTACGGCACGCAACCAGGGGTAAGGACTCCCAGGACCCTCCCAGCACAACCAATTTTTAATGAAAATGAAATCATGGGAAACCACGGTGGCCTCTGAAATATTTGCCGTAAACACGACACAATTTTCCATGAACGAGGGGAAGTTCACTTCGATGATTAAGTTTGCACCCTTGATCGATTAAATCCGATTAAATGGATTAAATCGAGTAAGTTATTAAGTCGATTAAAATGATTAAATCACGATTAAGTCGATTAAAATGATTAAATCACGATTAAGTCGATTAAAATGATTAAATCACGATTAAGTCGATTAAAATGATTAAATCACGATTAAGTCGATTAAATCACGATTAAGTCGATTAAAATGATAAAATCACGATTAAAATTATTAAATCACGATTAAGTCGATTAAAATGATTAAATCACGATTAAGTCGATTAAAATGATTAAATCACGATTAAGTCCATTAAAATGATTAAATCACGATTAAATCGACTTAGTAATTAAGCCGATTAAATCAGGATCAAGTCGATTAAATCGTAATTAAAAATATTCCAATAATTAGATAGTTATTAAATCGATTTAATCACGATTAAACTGATTAGATCGTGATTAAACAGATTAAATGAAGATAAAAAAGATTAAATCGTATTAAATATTTAATCACGATTAACAGGATTGAATACATTTAATCCGATTAAGTATGCATCCGAAAGAGGAGTGATTTGCCACTCGCCCATGAACGTCTGAAAATCATGTTCCAAATATTCTTAAGCAGATACCTTGTTGGAATGACAAAATATTTAAACGGAGTTGGAACTAAACCGAAAAATCTTCTGCTAACACGCGCTTCGACTAGTTTTTAACGTAACTTTCGCCAAACACGGCTAACTTCTGTTAAAACTTGTGGCAAATATGTAAAATTCATTGATCCATCTTGAATATGGAATTTCCAAGTTTAAAAAGAGTACGTTGTTTTTAAAATCGGCTGGTAGTAATTGTGGAAGCATATATTTAAATCTCCATTTCACACTCTGACAAATCTGCACAGCTTTATAGTATTACTATAGGAGGTTTAAACCCAGGTTACGCATTGAGTTATTTGGCAGAATCTTCTTTGAACGAATCAACTTCCAATACTACAAGCGAACGTGTCTGGATTTGCCTAAGACGGTAGGGAAATACAGACTAATCACCCTAAAAGTCAATCAATAGCGTTCCTAGCGACAGAAAAGCGAATTCAATTCCATTATCGAAAGTGCTACGTTATGTTCCCTTTAAGAAGAGCGTTGAATCCGAAAAAAAAAACCATTAATGGCCAATAAATGAGGTTGGAGCGAGCTCGAAGTACGTGATGGAATAATATAAACAAATATTTTATTTTTAAGTCACTTCCTCTTGTTGAATCACCTTTTTCCTAAAGCGCAGCTAGGAGGGCGAAATGTCCTCCGCGATCCGCTTATAATCAGGGGTTCGGAAAAGGTCACGTAATTTAATCCGTAATTACCAAATATTAGTCTTCGCTGCTTGGCCTCATTCCAAGCAATTGAAAGCGAGGTACCACCAATTTCCCCAAAAACATTAAGAGCGAATAGCCGTAATGAAGTAAAAGGAAATATATTTTTTCGCACGAACACGGCTTCTTTTAGCCGCGCAACACACACTTTCTCTCTCTAATTTCTGTTTATGTTTAAGTTCTATTTTGGGAAGTCGTTTCCCAAATGGTGTGCCTAATGAAATTGACGTTTCTGTCTGTCTGGTTACGTCAGTTACACTAATTTCACTTAAAAAGTGTGTAAATTAATGCTAATTTATATTTTAACGTTAAGTTCGATCGTACAAAGTTTCTACGCTAATACGTTAAATCAGAAGTATATAATATAACAATTATAGGATAAGTAACCATCTCCTATACTGCTATTGTTATTTGTTTGAAATATGTAAAGGTTTTATGAAAAATAGTAGAGTTGTTAATTTTCCGGAAATATTTCGGCAAATCGGAAAAATAAAAATTTAAACATATATTACTTTTTAAGGGTTTTATTCTAGACTAGAGGTTTAGTTTTACTTTTGGATTCGACAAAAGGAGGTGAAAATGCCGCTAAACTATATTAGGCTAATCATGGAATTAAAACTTTTTTTTAACGAAAAAACAAGGAAAATTTCCGGAAAAAAGGCCTCGGTAATTTTCCGAGCGGGAAATTTTGCGACTTACAAATCTGAAAAATAGTGTGAAATATTCCTGTGAAGTGTATTTTAAACATATTACATCGATAGAAGGTCCAATAGGTGCAGTAAATTTGGAGTCGTGGTGGACGCATCCGCTATTGGCCGGAACTTCGCTCCAATTGAAAAGCGTAATGAACCTGCGAAGATACTAGTTTCATTCAAATACGTATACGCTTCCGTAGAAGTGTTCTATTGCGCCGTAAATGATGAACATTTATTTATTTTCCTTTACAAACACCTTTTGTATCAGGGAGGAAACCAATAATTTAAAAACAAAAACATTTTAACATATCATTGTTATGTTTCGTTAAAAAAAAGTAATGATAAGCAATACATACACAATAGCTTGAAACGGCCGCCATGTATCTGCCACTACGTTAAAAACCAATCGTAGGGCGTGTTATCGTACTTTTTTTTATTTATTTCTTACTCAATTTAATATAGTGGCCGAAATAACCCGTTACCATGACAACGAACTCAGGCCACGCCCATGAACGAGTTACGAATACCCGAACAATGATCCCGAATCAGTCAGAAGAACGACATCACGAAATTAACCCGCCTTTTCAACCTTATTCAAAAACTACTTTTAACAATATTTTAAACGATTTAGTTCAACAAGAAACACGAAATTATTAATGTTTAGCGCGAGTTTTAAAATAATTTACAATTTCTAGTTTTGAAACTCTACTGGCGCCCTCTGGTAATACATCAGGTTTTTAAAATTCGTCCTCTAATGGCGTTACCCTAGAGCGAGTTTTAGAATAATTTCAAATTTCTAGGTTTTAAACTGTTGGCGCCATCTGGTAATACTTCAGGTTTTTAAAATTCGTCCTCTAATGGCGTTACCCTAGAGCGAGTTTTAGAATAATTTCAAATTTCTAGGTTTTAAACTGTTGGCGCCATCTGGTAATACTTCAGGTTTTTAAAATTCGTCCTCTAATGGCGTTACCATAGAGCGAGTTTTAGAATAATTTCAAATATCTAGGTTTGAAACTGTTGGCGCCATCTGTTAATACTTCAGGTTTTTAAAATTAATCTTTATTTTCCCATTCCAACTTGGGGTCCCTTTTACATCAGGGACGAGCTAAGCTCAACCTATCCAGGGTGAAGAGAACATTCAAGGGCTATCTGTCGGAAGCGCCATTGAAGTGTTCCACCATAGACACCTTTCTTAGTCTATAGCTCCTCATTAAATTAGCGAGTTTCATATAACTATTTCGCTAGTAATTTTAACCCCAATGCGGTGACTAAACTGACGTCATAGGTAAGGTATGACGTCAAAGTGCTATCCTCGTTTGTTTTTTGACTCAACTAGTAGCAATATTTAAATTAGCTAATTCACCGTTAACTATATTTGTCTTTATACATTGTTAATAGTATTTCTCAAATTTATGGAAGTCCTACCAGGGCTGGTACTTTTTGATTTTTTTTTAATAAAAGTCAAATCAATAGATGATTGTGATTTAAATCGGATTTTATTGTATTTATTGATTTTTAATTAATTAATGGGTCTTTTCCTGTTAACGGTTATTTTACTTTTATCTCGGGGACCCCAGAGGTCCTATAATTCCTCTAAAATCCTATACTTTCAAAAATGTCCTATAACATCCTTTATTTTTAGCAAAATTCCCCAAAAGTGTTATAAAATCCAGCCACTCAGTTAAATTGCTAGATTTAGCTATAGGATAAATTCATATACAAAGTCATTCTAGTCTATACTTTTGTTATTGTTAACACGGTTAGCTACTAGTATATTTTTGTGATAAAATGGTTAAATAGTTAAAGTGAAAATCAAAGATTTATTTATCTAAGTATAGATTTTGTTTTAAAATGCATAGAGTTAGTAAATTAAATAGCATATATAGTCCTATAAAATCCTATAATTTTGTAAAAATAGTCCTATAAAGTCCTATATTTTTAGAAAAGCTATTCTATTTTTCCCATAAAAAATTAAGATTTGAGTGGGGGCCCTGTTTACGGTTAGCTAATCCTGAATTAAATTTAATCTTAATTAAATTTCAGTATTTTTTAATTTATTTAAGAATCTATTTTTTATTCTCCATTCAAATACGATGTGTGATTTAAATCAATGATTTTTTTAAATCTTTGATTTGAATCAGCCAACCCTGAATCCTACAATTGCGGTAATCTATTGGGAATACTTTACCCATATTAATCATCGCTGTTACATTCCTTATTCGAAATAACCTTTATTACTTCCCCTTTTGGGAACCTAAACCGAAACAAAGGAACATAGTTATCTTACGAACCCAAACGGTAAAGTCGGAATCGTTTTATCACTTGCCCCTTATGTACAAATTATATAATTCCGGAACTATATTTAAATGAGTCCGTTATTTCTCATCCCACCGATTTCCTGGTCTCTATCTCGTATCTTTGACGTTTAGTTCTCAGTCATCAACTTTGTATCAAACTGATAACTTTTTATTTTTAGTCAAAGTATATAGGGCGTTTTCTGTGTTTATTTTTTTCGTATAATTTTAACTTATTCGCGGTAATTGAAAAGATGTGTCAATTCGCTTTCAAACAAGTAACTTTCGTAGCGGCTCTCTACGGACTAAGATGCCTGTACGATGGATAAGTTTTTATTTTATTTTGTTAGCGTGGGTTAAGTGTTTTACACCTGGGGCCCAAACCGTGGGCGGTGTCGTGTCTTTCCACCGAATAATCCCATTTTAATGCTTTTATAATTGTCTTCGAAAATGCGATTTGAATGATTACATAGCTAGGCTTCATTTTAGACACTCTATCGAGATTGTTTTGATAATCCATTTAAGGAAACCTCATTAAAAAAAAGATAGATTTCGAGGGGTTAAATAAGTGTTGGACTAATTTTGCTGTTAAAAATGTTCACTTCTATTTAATTCAAAAAATAATACCGAATTCGGTAAAGAAATATATTCGATAATATAACGTAAAAAAAGGAATAGAAACTCCCTCTTGTTTGTTTACATTAGAGTGACCGGATGTTACTCGAAGTCTAAGCTTAAATCAGATCTGGTATGCAAATCATATGTAATCAGGAAAAATCACTGTAAATTAGGTATACAAAATCAGAGGTAATCAGGAAAAAATACGTAACTGAACGAAGTAACACGTACATATACAAATTCACTGTTGATTGGGTATACAAATCATATGTAATCAGGAAAATGCACTGTAAATTGGGTATACAAATTATAGGTAATCAGGAAAAATCACTGTAAATTGGGTATACGAGTCATAGGTAATCAGGAAAATTCAGTGTTGATTGGGTATACAAATCATAGGTTATCAGGAAAAATCACTGTAAATTGGGTATACGAGTCATAGGTAATCAGGAAAATTCAGTGTTGATTGGGTATACAAATCATAGGTTATCAGGAAAATTCACTGTAAATTGGGTATACAAATTATTGGTAATCAGGAAAATTCACTGTTGATTGGGTATACAAATCATATGTAATCAGGAAAATTCACTGTTGATTGGGTATACAAATCATATGCAATCAGGAAAATGCACTGTAAATTGGGTATACAAATTATAGGTAATCAGGAAAAATCACTGTAAATTGGATATACATATCATAGGTAATCAGGAAAAATCACTGTATAAATCTCAATGTCTTTTCCAAAATCAGTAACAGGTGTACAAACATTTCGACGTCGTGAAAACTAGTTTCTATTCCTTATGTATATTTTCTCCGACTAAAACATTTTAAATGTTTTTAAAACGTAAGGAAGATGAACCTTACTTATAGACGTAAGTCTCTTTATAGATCTAAAGATTTGATCAAGAAGGCCATTCTGGACAATGACTTCATGAAGAATTTGGAGATGATTCAGATCCGCGAAATAACGGACTGCATGTACCCCGTCGAGTATGCCAAAGACAGTCTCATCATCAAAGAGGGCGAAGCGGGCTCCGTCGTCTACGTCATGGAAGGTAAGAGCACATCCCCCCAACAGACACCATTTTCCCATTTTCACCTTCCGTTTTTTGCCATCTTTGCGTCATCGAACTGATCAGCAAACGCACGCCTATTTTCGGGTAAAAACTCACTGGCGTGATTGACGCACCCACGCGCTGACTGGCTGACGTTAATACGTTATATCACCACGAGGAACTATATTATATTTGGAATCCTTTTTGGCAACGCATCGCCAATTTTCTACTCGATACCTGGAATCGTAGTGCCTCTACTTTGTACGCTTTGCGTTACATTCAGTTTTTCATTTCCTGTTTTATTCAAAATTAAATTTTGATATAGCTATATCTTAAAGGAAATTTAACCCGCAAAGCAATCTTTATGGAAGACCCCTTCACTTTTTCAAATGACTCTGTACAGTGGCGCCAAACATTTCTAAAGCCAAAGGCAAGAGCGGCCCAAGCTGCAAACGTTGGTTTTCCATAACAAATATCTGAGGCAGGAATCCATACCTATTTGTACCAATTGCTTCGGTTAACATTTTGACCAATTTTTTTGAGTTAATGTCAAAAGCGGATCTAGTAGCAAAAATGCTTTCACTTTAGTAGTAAAATAAAACCAAAAGTCATAATAGACATAATAATAATCAGCTAGGCTAATACGCGAGTCACCACCTTAGGACTAACAAGGAGACATCCCGAAGTGTAACCCACCAATTTTGTTCAAACTCGGGGGATTGGTAGACCTTCGTGTATCAAGAAAAATCCTAAAGGGAATTTATTCAATGGGCAACCGTTTTGCCATGGCAATGAAAAATGTTTTTGACAACGCAAAATATTAAATTTTCCCATTGAAAATAACATGGGATTTTGACCTCAAATTGATCAAAAGTTGATCAGTTTTGATGTTTTTTTTGTCAATTTTTGTCTATTTTTTCTATTTTTGGCATTTTCGAATTTTTGAAATTTGTTAAAATTTTTCACAGGGGGGGCCCTAGGAATCGGTCAGAATCCCATGTTATTTTCAATGGGAAAATTTCAATTTGTTGTTGTCAAAAACATTTTTCGTTGCCATGGCAAAACGGTTGCCCATTGAATAAATTCCCTTTAGTATTTTTCATGATACATGAAGGTCTACCAATCCCCCGAGTTTGAACAAAATCGAAGGGTTACACCTCGGGATGTCTCCTTGTAAGTCATCTAGCGACTTATAATGCCTTTAAACAGCTGGCCGGGTTACAATGCGAAATCAATCTCTGATACAAGAAATATCTAAACTGCTCCTTTGATAGTGATTCATTGTTCGCGTGATCATGCAAATAGCGTTTTTAGAAATGCGAAAATTAATGGAATAACGGTGTGTAATTACAGAGGGCAAGGTGGAAGTTTCCAAAGAGGGCAAATTCCTGTGCAATTTGGGCCCTGGTAAAGTCTTCGGCGAGTTGGCGATCCTGTACAATTGCACCCGTACAGCCACCGTCAAAGGTACGTGTAGAACAAGCTTCTTTCCTTTACTGTCTTCAATTGGTTTCGATTGTCTCAAACGCTGTCAGTCGGGATTATTAACCCGTTCCGTTTGTCTCATCCCCGTTCTTTTCCGATTGCAGCCGCCTCCGATTGCAAATTGTGGGCCATTGAGAGACAATGCTTCCAAACCATCATGATGAGGACGGGACTCGTCCGCCAAGCCGAGTACACGGACTTCCTTAAAAGGTAATTAACATCGCAGCCTCTGTTCCCCGAGGGGCAGATCACTTCCTTGATTAACGACGCACCCCTAAAACGATTAAATCCGATTTAATCGTGATTATTTTGATTAAATTCAATTTAATCACGATTAAGTTGATTAAAGCACGTTTAATCATGATTAAGTTGATTAAAGCACGTTTAATCATGATTAGAATGTTTAAATCTGATTTAATCATGATTAAATGATTAAATCTGTTTAAAATGATTAAATCTGTTTAAAATGATTAAATCTGTTTAAAATGATTAAATCTGTTTAAAATGATTAAATCTGTTTAAAATGATTAAATCTGTTTAAAATGATTAGATCTGTTTAAAATGATTAAATCTGTTTAAAATGATTAAATCTGTTTAAAATGATTAAATCTGTTTAAAATGATTAAATCTGTTTAAAATGATTAAATCTGTTTAAAATGATTAAATCTGTTTAAAATGATTAAATCTGTTTAAAATGATTAAATCTGTTTAAAATGATTAAATCTGTTTAAAATGATTAAATCTGTTTAAAATGATTAAATCCTGATTAAAATGATTAAATCCTGATTAAAAAATTATATCGTGATTAGTATGATTAAATCCTACTTTAGTTTTGATTTTAATGATAAATTCGCGATTCGACCGATTATATTGATTAAATCGTGATTAAAATGACTAAATCTAATTAAAATGATTAAATCTAATTTAAATGATTAAATCTAATTAAAATGATTAAATCTAATTTAAATGATTAAATCTGTTTAAATGATTAAATCCTGATTAAAAAGATTAGATCATGATTAGAATGATTAAATCTGTTTAAATGATTAAATCCTGATTAAAAAGATTAGATCATGATTAGAATGATTAAATCTGTTTAAATGATTAAATCCTGATTAAAAAGATTAGATCATGATTAGAATGATTAAATCTGTTTAAATGATTAAATCCTGATTAAAAAGATTAGATCATGATTAGAATGATTAAATCTGTTTAAATGATTAAATCCTGATTAAAAAGATTAGATCATGATTAGAATGATTAAATCCTGATTAAAAAGATTAGATCATGATTAGAATGATTAAATCCTGATTAAAAAGATTAGATCATGATTAGAATGATTAAATCTTGTTTAAATCGTGATTAGATTGATTAAATCTTGTTTAAATCGTGATTAGATTGATTAAATCTTGTTTAAATCGTGATTAGATTTTCTAATCTTGATTAGATTTTTTAATCTTGATTACCCTGATTTAATCACGATTACCCTGATTTAATCATTTTACTATGATTAAGACGCACCCAAAATGGAAGTGACATGCCCCTCGCTGTTCCCCGTGTTCGAGGGTTTCAAATTGTTTCGTTTGAATATCCGCAGCGTGCCTTCCTTCAAGAAACTCAACGAGGAAACGTTGATTAAAATATCGGACGTGCTCGAAGAGGTACAGTTACTTCATTATTTTGGATTGTATTTCCAGATGCTATTAACACTAAATATATAATTATGTTCCGTAAGTGTGTCACTTACAAGGAGAGTGAGAAATAAGGATTTTTTTTTAAACTGGACCTGTGGCCAGTTGAGCCTAGGTAGCTTAATTAAAAAACTGGCCACTGGCCGCTTACCATTTTTAACCTTCAAAATCAGGATGGTCAAATTATCCATTCTTGACCATATGTGCTATAGACCCGACCCGAACAAGCCTATGTACTGTGTGTAAAGTAGACAGATTCACGACACCCAGTCACCCACACCCATACACACAATTGACACAGGGCCAAGCACACAGCATAGAAGCCAAGACCAAACAATTTTAGGGATATAGTATTTATAGTATTTACTTAATGAACTAAAATCTTGAAGGGAAAAAACTTTGAATTAATGAAGTGGTCACCAGGGCCACTAGCACCCCAAGCATTTAATTTTTAAACTGGCCCAGCTAATTTTTAAACTGGCGATTGGCCTGTGATAGTGCCTTATTTCTCACACTGGTACCCGAGGTATTTATTGCCAATTTTGTTCAAATTCAGCCGTAATGTAGACCTATATGAGATATGAAATTTCCCAAAAGGAGACGTTGCACTACCCATTCGTTTTGCTATAGCAACCGAAATGGACGGGCGAAATAAGGGTTAACTAATTACTCTCTAGCTGCCAAATTTATCCACGTACGCCCCCTCCCGTTCTTTAAATATGCGAGCACATTTTGGCTTCTCTAATCTCGCCGACAACCGTGGGAATGAACCACTCACAAGGAGAGTACCCGAGGTGTTTATTGCCGATTTTGTTCAAAGTCGGGCGTAATGTAGACCTATATGAGATATGAAATTTCCCAAAAGGAGACGTTTTACTACCCATTCGATTTGCCATGGCAAACGAAAATATTTTTGACCACATAAAACAAAAATAAGATTTTTGTACTTATTTTACCCAAAATTTGTTACAATTTTAGCCCAAAAATGTTCAAATTTACCCAAACTTTATGAAATTTACCTAAATGAGGTCCAAATTAATCATTTAATGATTTTCAAATTAAAAAAAATCCCATGCTTTTTTAAATGGAGATTTTTTTGTTTTAAGTGGTCAAAAATATTTTCGGTTGCCATGGCAAATTGAATGGGTAGTGCAACGTCTCCTTTTGGGAAATTTCATATTTAATATACTTTACGCCCGACTTTGAACTAATAAATAAATAAATAATTAGTTAATCCACATCTCTATCGACCAAAATATGCAACTTAAAACAAATTATCACACACGCGTTCATTGTGACTAGACAAAGAGTACGTATCAGGGGCGTAGGAACCGGGAGGGACAGGGGGGGCAATGCCCCTCCCTAGAATTTTGCAAGGAGGGGCAACTAATGTTATTGCCCCCTCCAACCTTTGGTCAGTTGAAATCTTCAAAAGGCTAAAATTTTCATTTTAAAAGCATATACAGTTTATAGAACCTCAACTGTGTTTAAATTTCAGTCTTTTCCCAACAATTTACATAGTAGTAAACAGTACACGTGCATTCGGAGAAGCTACACTCCATTAAAAATTAAAAACCATTCTCCAGACCCCTTTTCGTTTATCTTGCCCCCCTCCAACTTCTAGAAACGTTCCTACGCCCCTGGTACGTATTAGGACTAGGGACATAGTCTGAAGTCCACCAAAATGCGTGGTCACTTTAGAAAAGGCTCTCAGCAAATATTTATATGGACCAGATATTTACCGGAACATAATTATAATCTTATATTATTTGTATTATATTATTATCGTACTGAATCGTTTCCTCGATGACTCGTTGCAGACAACGTACAACGAAGGGGACTATATCATTCGGCAAGGTGCCAGGGGAGATACATTCTTCATAATCAGTAAAGGAAAGGTAAGTTAACCCTATAAATCGATGTTTTAGCCAACTGTCCCTTCAAATGGACATCTTTTGTCACCGTGGTAGGTGAAAGTAACGATGAGATTACCCGAAAGTGACGAAGAGAAGTTTATCCGTACTTTGCAGAAAGGCGATTTCTTCGGAGAGAAAGCCCTTCAAAGGTGGAGAGACTCTTTTGTTCGTAAGAATGAAGAGTGGTTTTCTTATTGTTTCGGATTTCCTCCTCTTTTAAATAGTGAAGACACCAGGACAGCTAACATCATCGCCGACGAGCCGGAAGGAGTCACTTGTCTCGTCATCGACAGAGAGTACGTTCCCATTAGGTGGTTTTTTTTTCGCTTGTCCGAGGACAAAAAGTGTAAACTTTTTACCCTAAAACATTTTATCCGCCATGTCTCGGGGTAAGATTGACCCTGTCCCGAATTTTGTTCGCTTGTTCCAGAGCTCGAAGGTTACACTTTTTACTCCTCGAAAGGATGTGTAGAATGAGTAATCTAGCTTTGTGGTCTGCTTAAATTTCGTTTCACGAAAACATGACGGGCAAGCTTTTTATAAATAACCTTTAACCTATAACTACTCCCTTTTTACTCCAACTCGTTTTTTTCGTCAAGACACAATTGAAGTAAAATGACGTCATATGGCTACACTTTTTAACCTGCTTAAAAAACTCAGAACAGGCGAAAAAAAAACAAATATTATTATAGCGTTTTCCATTTGACTGCTCTCGAGCACTCTAGATCGCTCTGATCAACACTTTATGTTCCATTAGCGTGCTCGGATCTGCTCCGATCAAGTTTCGCGTGTTCCATTTCACGCTCTCGGGTGCTCCGAGATCGCCCAAAACCGATCTGCCGATTTCGACAGATCAACGGATTGAGATCGAGATCGGAACAAATTTTCGCGTGTTCCTTTTAGATATTTTGGCAAAATGGCAGACCAAGACGCGAAAATTCAAATTACAAGCAGACGAAAAACAACAAAGAGCGGGAATATGTTCATGGAATGTTCCATTTGCGGTTTTACTCTAGTCGATTGGGGCGAGATCTATGACGTCAGAGACAGATTCAGAGCGTATCTTGAGCAATCAAATGGAAAACGCTATTAGACATCAAGCACGAACGACCAGCTTCGTTGTCGTGCGCCCCTTTCAATCGACTCTGGTCATTCGCTTAACGTTGTGGGACGATAATCACAGCCCTGTCAATTTTTCCTTTCAGCGCCTTCAATCAACTCATCAGTAACATCGACGAGATCAGGACTAAACGCTATGACGAGGAGGTCGCCGTTAGGAAGAAGTTAGTTTGCATTTTTGATACATTCGCGACCAGGTTTTTGGCGTTTTAAAGGCTGCTTTCAGTAGCGTACCGAGGGTGGTTGGCGCCCGGCTGAAATTCTTCAATGGCGCCTCCTTTTTAAGGGGGAACGGTCAAGCTTTAACCAGTTAGATGGCCCTATAGCCCATTAAAAACTAAAATTTATGGCGAAAACCGCATAAAAAAATATTGAGTGGTTAATTTTTAATAAAATAAAGACATTTCGGGAAATCGAAAAGCGCGCGTCCGCCGCGACAGCTAGTGAGAAATCGGTGAGTCAGAAAAACAACGTAAAAGCGCGCGCTGCTGAAGACGCGAAAAATTTGTTTCGCACGCGCGGGGCGTTCCAGTTATACGAGTCCTAAGCCTAAATTGTGCGATTTTAAAAGTTAGGATTGTTCGCAAATCGCTCCCTATGGTGCTGCTAACGCTGGCGATACACCTTAAGATGGCGGCGAAAATTCAAACACAAATACTTGGCGTTATTTTGCGTTTCGACTTGTTAGGCCCAAAACTATTTTTTCAAGACAAAATAAGGTACGTGTAAGTATATTGAACGTCTTGTTGATCTTTTGATACGCAAATAAGGCGATATTTGGAAAAGCTTGGCCGTTCCCCTTTGAGTAAAAATACATTAATATTAAAAATTTACTCGTTCTTTGGCGTCCACAGACCTTGGTGCCCGGTTCATTTTGCCCCTCTGCCCCCGGTTGGTACGCCACTGGTTGTTGTATAGCCTTTGACACGCTACCACGACCCTCAACCGTTTAAATCGCGTGTCGGTTTTTACGCTTTCTCTACTATTAATATTTAAAATCAATTAAATTATTTGCTAACGAGGAATGTGAATGAGGTGAGATCGATATTAAACCCATTATCCGAATTTAACGATCTAAACGTAATAACGATATTTCGGTCCCTAAGGAATCGTGGTATTGTTTCGGTTGATTAAATCATTCCCATTTCCTAATTAATAGGCTGAACGAAGAGTTTGCTCATCTGAAATTAAGCGATTTAAGGGTGATAACGACCCTCGGCGTCGGTGGTTTTGGAAGAGTCGAATTGGTAAGCATTCCGAGCCGAGCCTGCCACCTTTTCCTTAAGTGCTAAAGCGATTTCGCCTCCAGGTTCAAATTGCCGGTGACAATCGCGCGTTTGCCCTGAAGGTTATGAAGAAAGCCCAAATTGTGGAACTGAGGCAGCAACAACACATTATGTCCGAAAAAGTGATCATGGAAGAAACCAATTCTCATTTTGTCGTTAAGTAAGTCCTTGGATACGAACCCAACAAATAGCTTTGACCGATAAGTCTTCGAACAAACCAAAAGACGCAAAACTCGGATCAAATAGATCTTCGAGTGAAAAACTAAATTAAAAAAAAATAAAATAAAAAAAATTAGCCAGAAATTCCAACGATAGACCGGTTTCGTCCTATTTGGGACTCGTCAGTACCGTGCGGGAAATCTGGCTCGCGACTATAACACCGAATAGAGAATATAAGCCTAATTTAGTTTTGCACTCGAAGATCTATTTTATCCGAGTTTCGCGTCTTTTGGTTTGCTCGAAGACCTATCGGTACGAGCTATTTGTAAGTTTTTAAATTTCTTCACATTTGTTTCGGGTTTAGCTTTATTATCCCTTTTCTGTTAAAGTTCCACAGAAGGTGGTTTGTTTTCGCTTGTTCCGGGATTTCGGAGTAGCGTAAGCGGAGTAAGACTATGACGTCATTTTACTCTTATTCTGTGGTGACGAATAGTTTGGGTCGGAGTAAAAACGTTTTCCCAAAATGGCTGCCCGTGGCCTTTTTAGCAGATACCTTCTGGCTTGCAGACGACCAAATCCGATGTACTCCTTTACACATCCTTTCCAGAAGGAGTAACAAGAGTAGCCCTAATACTCCGGAACAAGCGATTAGTTTGTGGGGCGGAGTGATTCTCATCCCCGGAAGAGGCAGTGCCGTACTTCCGCCTAGGCCAACCTAGGGGCCCATCCTTTAAAGGGGCCCTCCAGTGACCGTAATTACTGTATTCGAAGGCATAAATCTATAATATCAATCGTAATTTATATTGGAGAAATTCCTTGGTAGAAGATTTTGTTTTAAAATTGGCAAAATATCTGCCTGGCAGTTTACGGACGCAGCCTTAAATCGAAATGTTGCATAATTATCGCATATTTAGTCGACGATTGTGAAGAGGTTTTATTTAGTAATATAACCGTAGAGCTCAGACTTCTACGCTGAATCAGGGAAATCCAGGCACAGCCTAGTTCCAGGGATAAGAGTAAATGCAGCGCGTGAAAAGGGGGCCCAGACTCCTTATCTGCCTATGGGCCCAGGATCTCTAAGTCCGGCTCCGGGAAGAGGTGAATAAAACGTTCTAGGGTAAAAAGAGTACACTTTTAGTCCGAGAACGTGATTACGTAATACCACCCTCATAATTCAAATTGAATTTGTCATTTAGGAATTCTTGTTATTCAGTTTCAAGCTACAGTTAAAAACTTAAGTCTATAATTATATTCCGTAGTTTGCGTCAGTCGAAGTAATTATTTCTAGGAGGACACTACATATGTCGAGGGGCTAACCACTCTTAGAAAGTCTGTACACCGGATTACGCTTAGATTAGCACTGCCAAAGGCAGGGACTTCAAAGATTACGCGTAATCTCATTAGTGCAGTCAAAGGTACGGCTCTGTACACCGATTTGAAAATGATTCTAAAAGAACGGGGAATTTTAAAATGATTCCAAAAGAACGGGGAATTTGAAAATTATTCCAAAAGGTCAGGGAATTTGAAAATGATTCCAAAAGGTCAGGGAAAAGTCAAGGAATTTGAAAATGGGCCAAAAACGTAAGGAAGTTTTTAAATGACCCCAAAAAAATCAGGCAAATAAATTTTTAATACAAAATAAATGTTTTGCAAGATTTTACCACAAACCATTCATTTATTCTACAAAAATGGTCAGGGAAAATTTGGCAAATTGGTCAGGGAAAACCTAGAAAATGTCCGGAAATTTTGTACGAACCTTGGTGGAACTGACGTCATATACCCGAAAAAAGGGGTGACCGAGTGGTTAGCACTTTCGCCTTACAGCAAGAGGAGCCGGGTTTGATACTAGCTTTTGGCATTGTTAAAAACTCGGAACCACTCCTTCCGTGTTGAGTTTGCAAGTTCCATCCTCATGGTTAAAAGGGTTTCCACAGAGTTCTTCCGTTTCCTCTTTTCATAAAAAAATATTTTAGGTTAACGGTAATAGTTAGTGAAGGGAGCTGTTGGCATGAAGAGATTTCCACCTGATTTAATGACATTTAAAAGTTGCTCGATGATGATAATAATAATCAGCTAGGCTAATACCCTTGGCCCAAGTCATCAAGCGACTTTTAAAGCCATTAATTCAGTTGGCCCGGTTACAATGCGTAGGAGGGTGGTGGCAAACCCTGCATGCCACGCGAGCCAACAGCTCCCTACACTCTCTATTACCTTTAACCTTAACAAGTTTTTATGGAAGGGGAAACCGAAGAACTCGGGGAAAAACCCTTAAACCAGTGGAGAGAGAACTTGCAAACTCAACGCGGAAGGAGTTGTTCCGAGTTTTCCCCCAATTCCACAAGTTGGGATCGAACCCGGCTCCTCTTGCTGCGACGCGAAAGTGCTAGCCACTCCAATTTGGTCCTAAAAAAATTATATCGGCAAAAACTGACGCACACTTATAAGAAATGTATTTATTAACTTACGCGAACACGAACTTCACGAAGGGATGAAATAGATGGGTGTTAGATAGACGCGTAACTCCTTCGCCCGAGGATAAATAGAAAACACGATGTTTTTCGACTGTGAATTAAGTTGAACAACTAAATCACGGCGAATAGTTGATATTCCCGCCTTGCACCGGGCCGCCAGCTAGCTTTGATTTCAATTAGAGCAAAATCTGGTTTCTCACGATCTGCCCGTCTTATTTCAGACTATTCCGTACCTTTAAAGACAGTAAATACTTGTACATGTTGATGGAAGCGTGTTTGGGCGGGGAGCTGTGGACCATTTTAAGAGATAGGTAAGTAACCGGAAATTCCCGAATCGTATATCATTACGCGCCGTCGAAGAACCCACGCGATGTTTTACAAAATTTACATTAATGTCTGTCCAAAGGGGAAATTTCGACGATAACACCACTAGGTTCTACACCGCCTGCGTCGTCGAAGCTTTCGACTATTTACACTCCAGAAACATCATCTACAGAGACTTAAAACCCGAAAACTTACTTCTTGATAGTAAAGGATACGTCAAATTGGTAAGAGAAGCAGGGCCGTTTTAACCAAATTTTAGGCCCAAAGCTGACTTGTGGTGTGGGCCACGGTGGGCCCTCCCTACCAGAGTCGCAGACTTTACTCGTTGAAATTGTAAAATGCACGCTCAATCCTGGATCTAGTAGTTTTGAAAACCATTTTTTCTTTAAAGTTTGTGGTGCGCGCCCCAAGGCAGTTGCCTCGCTCGCCTGTGTCTTAAAACGGCATTGAAGAGAAGTAAATTAAAGCAAGTGGCTGCTCTATCAAAATAAGTAAAAAAGGGTTTACAGAAATGCTTCTAAAAGCGCTTCTATGTGGCAGCACCTTCCGGAAACTTAAAGCAGAGGCGAGTTGTCCGCGATCTATTGGCTTCCCGAAACCACGTGTTTAATAAGTTAATAATCACGTGATTCCGAAAATCCAATCAACGCGAGCAGTTCCCAATTTGCCACACCTTTTAGGCTAGATTTTGATGCTTACTCAACTTGTTTTGATTTGTACGCTAACGACATCTAGTGCGAGCGAATGCAACTAGACAAGCAAGCACTAGTAATTTATATACCCCCGTAGACAGGAGCCACCACTTGCTTTAAAACTATTTACGTTTTTAAAACTTTAAATTTTTTCGTGTACTATAAAAGGTGGACTTTGGATTCGCCAAACGTCTGCAGTGTGGCCATAAGACATGGACCTTTTGTGGGACCCCGGAATACGTCGCGCCGGAAGTCATTCTAAGCAGAGGACACGACATTTCTGCGGATTATTGGTCCTTAGGGGTTCTTATGTTTGAATTACTAACGGGAACGTAAGTGGTAATAGTTTGTGCTCGTTTGACCTCTAATTGACCTTGGCTCCGTTTGTCTACAGGCCGCCGTTTACGAGCTCGGACCCGATGCGCACCTACAATATAATCTTGAAAGGCATTGACGCCATTGATTTCCCACGATGCATTTCGAGAAATGCAGCCGCCCTCACTAAGAGGTTATGCCGGTAAGATAGACCATATCTTAATTATTATAAGGAAATAACCGTATTGGCGTTTAAATTAGGGACAATCCAGCCGAAAGAATCGGTTACCAAAAGGGTGGAATTCAGGACATTCAAAAGCACAAGTAAATTTTCAACGATTTTTTTTATCTCAACCATGAATATGGGAACTGCATTTGCTTCGTTATTATGACCGCGAGATGGGCAACTTGCCTAGTTTCATTGCCAAGGCTTAGTGCAAAATTTATTTCGTAAATTTTAATACGCAACTTTTCGATTGAACGAAAATGGGTAAAAATATTATGAGCAAATTCCTAATACTACTAATTGGTAGAGATATTTTTCTAAGAATTACAAGTAATTTGCGAAATTTTTAAGAGCAGCCATCGATTAGATGGCGCCTTAAGGTACCAGGGGACTTGAGCTATTTCCACCTATGGGAAAGCGGGTGAAAGGTCACGTTTTTTCAGTGCCCAATAGAAAAGAAGGGGAAAAGGCAATAACATTTCACCTGCTTTCTCATTGGTTCAAATAGCTTAAACCACCTAGTACTTAGTGGCGCCATCTAACGGGAACGTAATTTCTTTGAAAGAAATAAATAATTCGCTCGTCGTCGGTTATAACGCGGAGCCTGGAAACGTTTTGTGGATCGCGTCAACGATAAATTCCTGCCTCCTGATTGGTTTAATTGCTTGTAAAACTCAAAAAGGCACCGCCCATCCAAGCCCCAGATGGTAGAAAAAATAATGATACTCGAACTCCACTTCGATTAAGTAATTGGAGAATACTCGTCGATTACCGAGTACCAAAAAATTGCATATTCGGGTACCCGATTACTCGAATAAGCTGCTCTCTAAACTCGTCGAGTATTTGTATTTTCTATCCTGGTTGCTTCGAATTTCAAAGAGGGGTTTTTACCACTTTTGGTGGGCAATAAACGATACCTACAAAGTTGTGGAAACTGTGGTTCATTTAAATTAAAGGAATATTTTTCCGCATTGAAAGATACTTTACACTCCTTTTAAATTTAATTTCCTAATTACTTGAATAAAACCAGTATCAAATACTCGATAACCCGACTCGTTAAAAATATTACTCGAGGTGTTTTTTTAGTTACTCGACTCGAATAAGAGAAAGTTTCCCCTTAATCAAGTACTCGATTACTCGACTCGAATACTCGATGAAAAAAAATTGATAATCGATTGTCTAAAACCGCTAATCGCATAGCCCTATATACCACGATATTCATGGTTGAAATAAATATATTCATAATTGTATGTCGTTTTTAACAAATCATTTTGTTTGCGTAATAGATGGTTTGATGGATTTAACTGGGAAGGGTTGCGCAATAAAACCCTTATTCCTCCAATCATTCCTCAGGTATTTAGATTTGGTAAGCCTACCCGATTGAAATTCGAAATTAAAAATGGCGGGGCTTTATTCTCAGGTGCGACACCCAACGGATACGCGATACTTTGACCACTACCCACCAGATCCAGACAGTTCACCGGCGGAAGATAATTCAGGCTGGGACGGTGATTTTTAGCCAATTATATATATAAAAATTCATAAGAAAAAACTTTGACAAATAGGTGCCAAAAATCCATATTATTGTATTTATCCCAAATTTAAAACCGTCAAAGTGAAAGCACCCTTAATCATTTTGGGGGAAAATAAACGATAGGACGTCGAATTTTGCCGTAATTGGATCAATTAACCGTCCTTTTCACTGGACAAATCAATAATATCAGTGCTCAAAATGGCCATAAACAATTTGTTTTGGTTAAAAACCGAGTTCGTATGTTTGTAACTCCAATAGAGACGTCTAGAGGGCGCCACGGTACCTACGAAAATTGAAAAACGCAGGTGTGACGTACCACCTTGTGAACGCGCTATTCGATAATTTTTGCGTCATTCTCTAGCGTAACCGAAAGCGGTCGACGTGAGTTTTTGTGAAACGAAGTTTGAAAAAAACGTTTACTCAAGTTGTCGCGTTTTTTATTGTGTAAAAAGTGAATTATTATTCTAACATTTTAAAGGATAGCTGGATAATAATGATAACCGCGTTTGCGCATCTATTTGTTAACTGGTAAGAAATTTGTAGATTCCATTGTTAGGTTAGGCCTTGGCCTAGATTCTAGCTCAATATTTTGAAGCAATAACATATTCATAAGTTTGATTTTGCTCTTTGTTAAAGTTTGATCTACCAAGAAAGTGAAAGTTCATTGTCTAAGTTGTCAATTAGATCGTGTATAAATTTAAGGTAGTTAAGTTTTAGTACGTATAATTTGTAAGGCTACCTGTCTAATGTTAAATCTCATAATGAATTGTGTCTTTATTTAATTTTGAGCGAAATATCATAACTATTAGAAAAATACCATTACTTCGCGTCTTGTCACGTAATTTGACCTACATTATAACGTCATAGCAATTTCGCTATAATACTTTTAAGTACTTAAAACAGAATGCGTTTGTATCAGCGCTTATAGAGTCTTTGTATGAAAGCTCTTACATTAAGTTTTGAATTTGTTGGATTATTCGTTTTTTATAATTAAAATTTTATCAAATATATCAAATCTTTTAAAGTGAGTTCCCCAAATTTAAGTATTTGTACTGATAACCAATACTTTATTGTTAGATTAGTAAGCCTAAGTAGTTCATAAAATGTGATAAAATTAAAATTAGGTGGGATAACAAAGTTTGTAGAAAATACCGAAATAAAATTATAAAATTTTATACGTTGCAGATTTTAGTTCAACTAAGAGAATGTAGATGGCGCGACAGTCTATACAAAAATGGAAAAGATTTGCACTAGACCCCGATGCCGCGAAATTGTTGACCGGCAGCAGCGATCTAGTGATTTTCCATCGGTGCGCCGAATTTGTTGTCCGTGGCGGCGTTGAACCAAAATTTAACGGCGGCGGTGGCGTGTATATGGAATTACGTTTTCATTGTTGGACGTTTTACAAATCCCTTTACTAGGAGTTTAAGACGTTAAGAGTACACACTAAATACCAACAGACGTGATAAAGAAAGAACTGAATTTCGGTTAAAGCTGCAAAGAGACTGATATCAACAGAAAATATGGTGGCCCTGTTAAAAAATATTATAAACCGGCGGCGGCGCGCCGAGAAAACATCAGCGGCGAAGGCGCAAAGAAACGATCGGCGTCGGGGTCTAATTTGCACAAGGATTCAGCGTCGGGGTTTAATTTGCACAAGGATTCAGCGTCGGGGTTTAATTTGCACAATGATTTAACGCCGACAGCGTCATGATCTAATTTGCACAATGATTTAGCACCGGCAGCGTCGGGGTCTAATTTACACAATGATTTAGCGCCGGCAGCGTCGGGGTCTAATTTACACAATGATTTAGCGCCGGCAGCGTCGGGGTCTAATTTGCACAATGATTTAGCGCCGGCAGCGTCGGGGTCTAATTTACACAATGATTTAGCGCCGGCAGCGTCGGGGTCTAATTTACACAATGATTTAGCGCCGGCAGCGTCGGGGTCTAATTTACACAATGATTTAGCGCCGGCAGCGTCGGGGTCTAATTTGCACAATGATTTAGCGCCGGCAGCGTCGGGGTCTAATTTACACAATGATTTAGCGTCGGGGTCTAATTTACACAATGATTTAGCGCCGGCAGCGTCGGGGTCTAATTTACACAATGATTTAGCGCCGGCAGCGTCGGGGTCTAATTTGCACAATGATTTAGCGCCGGCAGCGTCGGGGTCTAATTTACACAATGATTTAGCGTCGGGGTCTAATTTACACAATGATTTAGCGCCGGCAGCGTCGGGGTCTAATTTACACAATGATTTAGCGCCGGCAGCGTCGTGGTCTAATTTGCACAATGATTTAGCGCCGGCAGCGTCGGGGTCTAATTTACACAATGATTTAGCGCCGGCAGCGTCGGGGTCTAATTTACACAATGATTTAGCGCCGGCAGCATCGGGGTCTAATTTACACAATGATTTAGCGCCGGCAGCGTCGGGGTCTAATTTACACAATGATTTAGCGTCGGGGTCTAATTTGCACAATGATTTAGCGCCGGCAGCGTCGGGGTCTAATTTACACAATGATTTAGCGCCGGCAGTGTCGGGGTCTAATTTACACAATGATTTAGCGCCGGCAGCGTCGGGGTCTAATTTACACAATGATTTAGCGTCGGGGTCTAATTTACACAATGATTTAGCGCCGGCAGCGTCGGGGTCTAATTTACACAATGATTTAGCGCCGGCAGCGTCGGGGTCTAATTTGCACAATGATTTAGCGTCGGGGTCTAATTTACACAATGATTTAGCGCCGGCAGCGTCGGGGTCTAATTTACACAATGATTTAGCGTCGGGGTCTAATTTACACAATGATTTAGCGCCGGCAGCGTCGTGGTCTAATTTGCACAATGATTTAGCGCCGGCAGCGTCGGGGTCTAATTTACACAATGATTTAGCGCCGGCAGCGTCGGGGTCTAATTTACACAATGATTTAGCGCCGGCAGCGTCGGGGTCTAATTTACACAATGATTTAGCGCCGGCAGCGTCGTGGTCTAATTTGCACAATGATTTAGCGTCGGGGTCTAATTTACACAATGATTTAGCGCCGGCAGCGTCGGGGTCTAATTTACACAATGATTTAGCGCCGGCAGCGTCGGGGTCTAATTTGCACAATGATTTAGCGCCGGCAGCGTCGGGGTCTAATTTACACAATGATTTAGCGTCGGGGTCTAATTTACACAATGATTTAGCGCCGGCAGCGTCGGGGTCTAATTTACACAATGATTTAGCGCCGGCAGCGTCGTGGTCTAATTTGCACAATGATTTAGCGCCGGCAGCGTCGGGGTCTAATTTACACAATGATTTAGCGCCGGCAGCGTCGGGGTCTAATTTACACAATGATTTAGCGCCGGCAGCATCGGGGTCTAATTTACACAATGATTTAGCGCCGGCAGCGTCGGGGTCTAATTTACACAATGATTTAGCGTCGGGGTCTAATTTGCACAATGATTTAGCGCCGGCAGCGTCGGGGTCTAATTTACACAATGATTTAGCGCCGGCAGTGTCGGGGTCTAGTTTTACAATGATTCAGCGTCGACGCTCAGTGAATCTAGTTCACGAAAATTTAAATTTCCCTCTTAGGGCGTTAAAATTTACCCCGTTTTTCCGAAACCTTAGAAACAATCGCAATAGGGGCTAACCACTCGTCAAATCTGGTGTAAAATATTGCTGAATTATCTTATGAAGTCTCAAAAATGTCCACAGCTTTTTTTGACATCCTATTAGTTTTATGAAGCCTTAGAAATTCAGGGAATTTAAAAATGGACCTAAAAAGTCACGGAAAGGTCAGGGAATTCAATTTTCTTTTGACTCTTTTTGAAGGTAGTTTTACTCTAGATCTATGACAAATTCTATGATAATCATTTATTTCCTTGAAAGTTTGACTAATTTTTTCAACATTTCAATAAATATTTTTACTGAAATTTATTAACTTCTAATAAAAGTTACACAGAAAATAAAAATTTTGACCTTAAAGAAATTTAGGGAAAATCTCCTAAAATGGTCAGGGAATTTGAATCTGAAAATTTGGTGGCAACCCTGTACTAATAATAATACCATAGCACTCTGTCGGTTACATTTAAATACAGTCTTACAAAAGATATTCTTGCAGGACTAGAAGGGGCACCAGACGCTAGAGAAATGGAGAGCCCAAAACGGTCAAGCTTTAACCAGTTAGATAGCCCTATAGCCCATTAAAAACTAAAATTTATGGCGAAAACCGCATAAAAAAATATTGAGTGGTTAATTTTTAATAAAATAAAGAAATTTCGGGAAATCGAAAAGCGCGCGTCCGCCGCGACACCTGGTGAGAAGTCGGTGAGACGGAAAAACAACGTAAAAGCGCGCGCTGCAGACGCAAAAAATATATTTTCCAGTTATAATAGACTTAAGCCTAAATTGCGCGATTTTAAAAGTTAGGATTGTTCGCAAATCGCTCATACGGGGTTAGGGGCGCTGGCTGCAGCCCCTAAGATGGCGGCGAAAATTCAAACCCAAACATCCGGCGTTATTTTTCGTTTCAACTTTTTGGGCCAAAAGCTATTTTTTCAAGACAAAAAAGGTACGTGTTAGTATATTGAACGTCTTGTTAATCTTTTGATACGGAAATAAGGCCATATTTGGAAAAGCTTGGCCGTTCCCCTTTAAGGTCTTTTTTGGGCAATTAAAATTAGAGCCTTCCATCTGTTTTTTAAATGACCTTGAAGACGTGGTCATTCAAAAACTATCTCGGAGCCGTTGGGCTTTTACGGATTTGGTTCCAATTATAAAGTTGTTGCTCGCCATATTATTAGTTCAAATAACTTTGATTTGACCAAATTTTAACCATCAGAAGCCGAGAAATTAAAGGTTGATGAATTGAACCTGATTTCTGTAAGATCGGTTGTCATGACAACAATAAAGAATAATTAATGCCTTCCGTGACATTTCAATTGAAATGTTGAGCAACACTATGAACTCCGTCGTAGCCGACGGTGGCATAATTGAACCGTTGTAAACTATTCAGTATTTATTTGATTAAGTCACATTAAAACAAATCAGATTATTTTATTATCAAACACTGAGCTAAAGTTAAAAATACTATAGATATAAAATCATGAATGTAAATCGACTATAGTCAAATCTGAGAAAATTTCACGTGAACTCTTGAACAACTGGAGAACATTAAATGTAGTCCGAAGTGAAGTCTCTAGAATGTTAGTGAAGTCTGCTGTACACATTTTAGCTTAGTGGTTAGCCCCTCGCAATCTAAAATGTTTGCCGAGTCTCTAAAATGTTAGTCGAGTCTCTAAAATGTTAGTCGAGTCTCTAAAATGTGGGGTGGCTTAGTGGTTAGCCCCTCGCAATCTAAAATGTTTGCCGAGTCTCTAAAATGTTAGTCGAGTCTCTAAAATGTTAGTCGAGTCTCTAAAATGTGGGGTGGCTTAGTGGTTAGCCCCTCGCAATCTAAAATGTTTGCCGAGTCTCTAAAATGTTAGTCGAGTCTCTAAAATGTTAGTCGAGTCTCTAAAATGTGGGGTGGCTTAGTGGTTAGCCCCTCGCAATCTAAAATGTTTGCCGAGTCTCTAAAATGTTAGTCGAGTCTCTAAAATGTGGGGTGGCTTAGTGGTTAGCCCCTCGCAATCTAAAATGTTTGCCGAGTCTCTAAAATGTTAGTCGAGTCTCTAAAATGTTAGTCGAGTCTCTAAAATGTTAGTCGAGTCTCTAAAATGTGGGGTGGCTTAGTGGTTAGCCCCTCGCAATCTAAAATGTTTGCCGAGTCTCTAAAATGTTAGTCGAGTCTCTAAAATGTTAGTCGAGTCTCTAAAATGTGGGGTGGCTTAGTGGTTAGCCCCTCGCAATCTAAAATGTTTGCCGAGTCTCTAAAATGTTAGTCGAGTCTCTAAAATGTGGGGCGGCTTAGTGGTTAGCCCCTCGCAATATAAAATGTTTGCCGAGTCTCTAAAATGTTAGTCGAGTCTCTAAAATGTTAGTCGAGTCTCTAAAATGTGGGGTGGCTTAGTGGTTAGCCCCTCGCAATCTAAAATGTTTGCCGAGTCTCTAAAATGTTAGTCGAGTCTCTAAAATGTGGGGTGGCTTAGTGGTTAGCCCCTCGCAATCTAAAATGTTTGCCGAGTCTCTAAAATGTTAGTCGAGTCTCTAAAATGTTAGTCGAGTCTCTAAAATGTGGGGTGGCTTAGTGGTTAGCCCCTCGCAATCTAAAATGTTTGCCGAGTCTCTAAAATGTTAGTCGAGTCTCTAAAATGTTAGTCGAGTCTCTAAAATGTTAGTCGAGTCTCTAAAATGTGGGGTGGCTTAGTGGTTAGCCCCTCGCAATCTAAAATGTTTGCCGAGTCTCTAAAATGTTAGTCGAGTCTCTAAAATGTGGGGTGGCTTAGTGGTTAGCCCCTCGCAATCTAAAATGTTTGCCGAGTCTCTAAAATGTTAGTCGAGTCTCTAAAATGTTAGTCGAGTCTCTAAAATGTGGGGTGGCTTAGTGGTTAGCCCCTCGCAATCTAAAATGTTTGCCGAGTCTCTAAAATGTTAGTCGAGTCTCTAAAATGTTAGTCGAGTCTCTAAAATGTGGGGTGGCTTAGTGGTTAGCCCCTCGCAATCTAAAATGTTTGCCGAGTCTCTAAAATGTTAGTCGAGTCTCTAAAATGTGGGGTGGCTTAGTGGTTAGCCCCTCGCAATCTAAAATGTTTGCCGAGTCTCTAAAATGTTAGTCGAGTCTCTAAAATGTTAGTCGAGTCTCTAAAATGTTAGTCGAGTCTCTAAAATGTGGGGTGGCTTAGTGGTTAGCCCCTCGCAATCTAAAATGTTTGCCGAGTCTCTAAAATGTTAGTCGAGTCTCTAAAATGTTAGTCGAGTCTCTAAAATGTGGGGTGGCTTAGTGGTTAGCCCCTCGCAATCTAAAATGTTTGCCGAGTCTCTAAAATGTTAGTCGAGTCTCTAAAATGTGGGGTGGCTTAGTGGTTAGCCCCTCGCAATATAAAATGTTTGCCGAGTCTCTAAAATGTTAGTCGAGTCTCTAAAATGTGGGGTGGCTTAGTGGTTAGCCCCTCGCAATCTAAAATGTTTGCCGAGTCTCTAAAATGTGGGGTGGCTTAGTGGTTAGCCCCTCGCAATCTAAAATGTTTGCCGAGTCTCTAAAATGTTAGTCGAGTCTCTAAAATGTTAGTCGAGTCTCTAAAATGTGGGGTGGCTTAGTGGTTAGCCCTTCGCAATCTAAAATGTTTGCCGAGTCTCTAAAATGTTAGTCGAGTCTCTAAAATGTTAGTCGAGTCTCTAAAATGTGGGGTGGCTTAGTGGTTAGCCCCTCGCAATCTAAAATGTTTGCCGAGTCTCTAAAATGTTAGTCGAGTCTCTAAAATGTGGGGTGGCTTAGTGGTTAGCCCCTCGCAATCTAAAATGTTTGCCGAGTCTCTAAAATGTTAGTCGAGTCTCTAAAATGTTAGTCGAGTCTCTAAAATGTTAGTCGAGTCTCTAAAATGTGGGGTGGCTTAGTGGTTAGCCCCTCGCAATCTAAAATGTTTGCCGAGTCTCTAAAATGTTAGTCGAGTCTCTAAAATGTTAGTCGAGTCTCTAAAATGTGGGGTGGCTTAGTGGTTAGCCCCTCGCAATCTAAAATGTTTGCCGAGTCTCTAAAATGTTAGTCGAGTCTCTAAAATGTGGGGTGGCTTAGTGGTTAGCCCCTCGCAATATAAAATGTTTGCCGAGTCTCTAAAATGTTAGTCGAGTCTCTAAAATGTGGGGTGGCTTAGTGGTTAGCCCCTCGCAATCTAAAATGTTTGCCGAGTCTCTAAAATGTTAGTCGAGTCTCTAAAATGTGGGGTGGCTTAGTGGTTAGCCCCTCGCAATCTAAAATGTTTGCCGAGTCTCTAAAATGTTAGTCGAGTCTCTAAAATGTTAGTCGAGTCTCTAAAATGTGGGGTGGCTTAGTGGTTAGCCCCTCGCAATCTAAAATGTTTGCCGAGTCTCTAAAATGTTAGTCGAGTCTCTAAAATGTGGGGTGGCTTAGTGGTTAGCCCCTCGCAATATAAAATGTTTGCCGAGTCCCTAAAATGTTAGTCGAGTCTCTAAAATGTTTGTTGAGTCTCTAAAATGTTTGTCGAGTCTCTAAAAAGTGGGGTGGCTTAGTGGTTAGCCCCTCGCAATCTAAAATGTTTGCCGAGTCTCTAAAATGTTAGTCGAGTCTCTAAAATGTTAGTCGAGTCTCTAAAATGTTAGTCGAGTCTCTAAAATGTTAGTCGAGTCTCTAAAATGTTTGTTGAGTCTCTAAAATGTTTGTCGAGTCTCTAAAAAGTGGGGTGGCTTAGTGGTTAGCCCCTCGCAATCTAAAATGTTTGTCGAGTCTCTAAAATGTTTGCCGAGTCTCTAAAATGTTAGTCGATTCTCTAAAATGTTAGTCGAGTCTCTAAAATGTTAGTCGAGTCTCTAAAATGTGGGGTGGCTTAGTGGTTAGCCCCTCGCAATCTAAAATGTTTGCCGAGTCTCTAAAATGTTAGTCGAGTCTCTAAAATGTGGGGCGGCTTAGTGGTTAGCCCCTCGCAATATAAAATGTTTGCCGAGTCTCTAAAATGTTAGTCGAGTCTCTAAAATGTTAGTCGAGTCTCTAAAATGTGGGGTGGCTTAGTGGTTAGCCCCTCGCAATCTAAAATGTTTGCCGAGTCTCTAAAATGTTAGTCGAGTCTCTAAAATGTGGGGTGGCTTAGTGGTTAGCCCCTCGCAATCTAAAATGTTTGCCGAGTCTCTAAAATGTTAGTCGAGTCTCTAAAATGTTAGTCGAGTCTCTAAAATGTGGGGTGGCTTAGTGGTTAGCCCCTCGCAATCTAAAATGTTTGCCGAGTCTCTAAAATGTTAGTCGAGTCTCTAAAATGTGGGGTGGCTTAGTGGTTAGCCCCTCGCAATCTAAAATGTTTGCCGAGTCTCTAAAATGTTAGTCGAGTCTCTAAAATGTTAGTCGAGTCTCTAAAATGTGGGGTGGCTTAGTGGTTAGCCCCTCGCAATCTAAAATGTTTGCCGAGTCTCTAAAATGTTAGTCGAGTCTCTAAAATGTGGGGTGGCTTAGTGGTTAGCCCCTCGCAATCTAAAATGTTTGCCGAGTCTCTAAAATGTTAGTCGAGTCTCTAAAATGTTAGTCGAGTCTCTAAAATGTTAGTCGAGTCTCTAAAATGTGGGGTGGCTTAGTGGTTAGCCCCTCGCAATCTAAAATGTTTGCCGAGTCTCTAAAATGTTAGTCGAGTCTCTAAAATGTTAGTCGAGTCTCTAAAATGTGGGGTGGCTTAGTGGTTAGCCCCTCGCAATCTAAAATGTTTGCCGAGTCTCTAAAATGTTAGTCGAGTCTCTAAAATGTGGGGTGGCTTAGTGGTTAGCCCCTCGCAATATAAAATGTTAGTCGAGTCTCTAAAATGTTAGTCGAGTCTCTAAAATGTGGGGTGGCTTAGTGGTTAGCCCCTCGCAATCTAAAATGTTTGCCGAGTCTCTAAAATGTTAGTCGAGTCTCTAAAATGTGGGGTGGCTTAGTGGTTAGCCCCTCGCAATCTAAAATGTTTGCCGAGTCTCTAAAATGTTAGTCGAGTCTCTAAAATGTTAGTCGAGTCTCTAAAATGTGGGGTGGCTTAGTGGTTAGCCCCTCGCAATCTAAAATGTTTGCCGAGTCTCTAAAATGTTAGTCGAGTCTCTAAAATGTTAGTCGAGTCTCTAAAATGTGGGGTGGCTTAGTGGTTAGCCCCTCGCAATCTAAAATGTTTGCCGAGTCTCTAAAATGTTAGTCGAGTCTCTAAAATGTGGGGTGGCTTAGTGGTTAGCCCCTCGCAATCTAAAATGTTTGCCGAGTCTCTAAAATGTTAGTCGAGTCTCTAAAATGTTAGTCGAGTCTCTAAAATGTGGGGTGGCTTAGTGGTTAGCCCCTCGCAATCTAAAATGTTTGCCGAGTGTCTAAAATGTTAGTCGAGTCTCTAAAATGTTAGTCGAGTCTCTAAAATGTGGGGTGGCTTAGTGGTTAGCCCCTCGCAATCTAAAATGTTTGCCGAGTCTCTAAAATGTTAGTCGAGTCTCTAAAATGTGGGGTGGCTTAGTGGTTAGCCCCTCGCAATCTAAAATGTTTGCCGAGTCTCTAAAATGTTAGTCGAGTCTCTAAAATGTTAGTCGAGTCTCTAAAATGTGGGGTGGCTTAGTGGTTAGCCCCTCGCAATCTAAAATGTTTGCCGAGTCTCTAAAATGTTAGTCGAGTCTCTAAAATGTTAGTCGAGTCTCTAAAATGTGGGGTGGCTTAGTGGTTAGCCCCTCGCAATCTAAAATGTTTGCCGAGTCTCTAAAATGTTAGTCGAGTCTCTAAAATGTGGGGTGGCTTAGTGGTTAGCCCCTCGCAATCTAAAATGTTTGCCGAGTCTCTAAAATGTTAGTCGAGTCTCTAAAATGTTAGTCGAGTCTCTAAAATGTTAGTCGAGTCTCTAAAATGTGGGGTGGCTTAGTGGTTAGCCCCTCGCAATCTAAAATGTTTGCCGAGTCTCTAAAATGTTAGTCGAGTCTCTAAAATGTTAGTCGAGTCTCTAAAATGTGGGGTGGCTTAGTGGTTAGCCCCTCGCAATCTAAAATGTTTGCCGAGTCTCTAAAATGTTAGTCGAGTCTCTAAAATGTGGGGTGGCTTAGTGGTTAGCCCCTCGCAATATAAAATGTTTGCCGAGTCTCTAAAATGTTAGTCGAGTCTCTAAAATGTGGGGTGGCTTAGTGGTTAGCCCCTCGCAATCTAAAATGTTTGCCGAGTCTCTAAAATGTGGGGTGGCTTAGTGGTTAGCCCCTCGCAATCTAAAATGTTTGCCGAGTCTCTAAAATGTTAGTTGAGTCTCTAAAATGTTAGTCGAGTCTCTAAAATGTGGGGTGGCTTAGTGGTTAGCCCTTCGCAATCTAAAATGTTTGCCGAGTCTCTAAAATGTTAGTCGAGTCTCTAAAATGTTAGTCGAGTCTCTAAAATGTGGGGTGGCTTAGTGGTTAGCCCCTCGCAATCTAAAATGTTTGCCGAGTCTCTAAAATGTTAGTCGAGTCTCTAAAATGTGGGGTGGCTTAGTGGTTAGCCCCTCGCAATCTAAAATGTTTGCCGAGTCTCTAAAATGTTAGTCGAGTCTCTAAAATGTTAGTCGAGTCTCTAAAATGTTAGTCGAGTCTCTAAAATGTGGGGTGGCTTAGTGGTTAGCCCCTCGCAATCTAAAATGTTTGCCGAGTCTCTAAAATGTTAGTCGAGTCTCTAAAATGTTAGTCGAGTCTCTAAAATGTGGGGTGGCTTAGTGGTTAGCCCCTCGCAATCTAAAATGTTTGCCGAGTCTCTAAAATGTTAGTCGAGTCTCTAAAATGTGGGGTGGCTTAGTGGTTAGCCCCTCGCAATATAAAATGTTTGCCGAGTCTCTAAAATGTTAGTCGAGTCTCTAAAATGTGGGGTGGCTTAGTGGTTAGCCCCTCGCAATCTAAAATGTTTGCCGAGTCTCTAAAATGTTAGTCGAGTCTCTAAAATGTGGGGTGGCTTAGTGGTTAGCCCCTCGCAATCTAAAATGTTTGCCGAGTCTCTAAAATGTTAGTCGAGTCTCTAAAATGTTAGTCGAGTCTCTAAAATGTGGGGTGGCTTAGTGGTTAGCCCCTCGCAATCTAAAATGTTTGCCGAGTCTCTAAAATGTTAGTCGAGTCTCTAAAATGTGGGGTGGCTTAGTGGTTAGCCCCTCGCAATATAAAATGTTTGCCGAGTCCCTAAAATGTTAGTCGAGTCTCTAAAATGTTTGTTGAGTCTCTAAAATGTTTGTCGAGTCTCTAAAAAGTGGGGTGGCTTAGTGGTTAGCCCCTCGCAATCTAAAATGTTTGCCGAGTCTCTAAAATGTTAGTCGAGTCTCTAAAATGTTAGTCGAGTCTCTAAAATGTTAGTCGAGTCTCTAAAATGTTAGTCGAGTCTCTAAAATGTTTGTTGAGTCTCTAAAATGTTTGTCGAGTCTCTAAAAAGTGGGGTGGCTTAGTGGTTAGCCCCTCGCAATCTAAAATGTTTGTCGAGTCTCTAAAATGTTTGCCGAGTCTCTAAAATGTTAGTCGATTCTCTAAAATGTTAGTCGAGTCTCTAAAATGTTAGTCGAGTCTCTAAAATGTGGGGTGGCTTAGTGGTTAGCCCCTCGCAATCTAAAATGTTTGCCGAGTCTCTAAAATGTTAGTCGAGTCTCTAAAATGTGGGGCGGCTTAGTGGTTAGCCCCTCGCAATATAAAATGTTTGCCGAGTCTCTAAAATGTTAGTCGAGTCTCTAAAATGTTAGTCGAGTCTCTAAAATGTGGGGTGGCTTAGTGGTTAGCCCCTCGCAATCTAAAATGTTTGCCGAGTCTCTAAAATGTTAGTCGAGTCTCTAAAATGTGGGGTGGCTTAGTGGTTAGCCCCTCGCAATCTAAAATGTTTGCCGAGTCTCTAAAATGTTAGTCGAGTCTCTAAAATGTTAGTCGAGTCTCTAAAATGTGGGGTGGCTTAGTGGTTAGCCCCTCGCAATCTAAAATGTTTGCCGAGTCTCTAAAATGTTAGTCGAGTCTCTAAAATGTGGGGTGGCTTAGTGGTTAGCCCCTCGCAATCTAAAATGTTTGCCGAGTCTCTAAAATGTTAGTCGAGTCTCTAAAATGTTAGTCGAGTCTCTAAAATGTGGGGTGGCTTAG
Organism: Leiobunum rupestre; assembly: GCF_980474605.1. Classification (NCBI taxonomy): domain Eukaryota; kingdom Metazoa; phylum Arthropoda; class Arachnida; order Opiliones; family Sclerosomatidae; genus Leiobunum; species Leiobunum rupestre. The sequence goes on from NC_143392.1 coordinate 32,358,081, forward strand.
TGGTTAGCCCCTCGCAATCTAAAATGTTTGCCGAGTCTCTAAAATGTTAGTCGAGTCTCTAAAATGTGGGGTGGCTTAGTGGTTAGCCCCTCGCAATCTAAAATGTTTGCCGAGTCTCTAAAATGTTAGTCGAGTCTCTAAAATGTTAGTCGAGTCTCTAAAATGTTAGTCGAGTCTCTAAAATGTGGGGTGGCTTAGTGGTTAGCCCCTCGCAATCTAAAATGTTTGCCGAGTCTCTAAAATGTTAGTCGAGTCTCTAAAATGTTAGTCGAGTCTCTAAAATGTGGGGTGGCTTAGTGGTTAGCCCCTCGCAATCTAAAATGTTTGCCGAGTCTCTAAAATGTTAGTCGAGTCTCTAAAATGTGGGGTGGCTTAGTGGTTAGCCCCTCGCAATATAAAATGTTAGTCGAGTCTCTAAAATGTTAGTCGAGTCTCTAAAATGTGGGGTGGCTTAGTGGTTAGCCCCTCGCAATCTAAAATGTTTGCCGAGTCTCTAAAATGTTAGTCGAGTCTCTAAAATGTGGGGTGGCTTAGTGGTTAGCCCCTCGCAATCTAAAATGTTTGCCGAGTCTCTAAAATGTTAGTCGAGTCTCTAAAATGTTAGTCGAGTCTCTAAAATGTGGGGTGGCTTAGTGGTTAGCCCCTCGCAATCTAAAATGTTTGCCGAGTCTCTAAAATGTTAGTCGAGTCTCTAAAATGTTAGTCGAGTCTCTAAAATGTGGGGTGGCTTAGTGGTTAGCCCCTCGCAATCTAAAATGTTTGCCGAGTCTCTAAAATGTTAGTCGAGTCTCTAAAATGTGGGGTGGCTTAGTGGTTAGCCCCTCGCAATCTAAAATGTTTGCCGAGTCTCTAAAATGTTAGTCGAGTCTCTAAAATGTTAGTCGAGTCTCTAAAATGTTAGTCGAGTCTCTAAAATGTGGGGTGGCTTAGTGGTTAGCCCCTCGCAATCTAAAATGTTTGCCGAGTCTCTAAAATGTTAGTCGAGTCTCTAAAATGTTAGTCGAGTCTCTAAAATGTGGGGTGGCTTAGTGGTTAGCCCCTCGCAATCTAAAATGTTTGCCGAGTCTCTAAAATGTTAGTCGAGTCTCTAAAATGTGGGGTGGCTTAGTGGTTAGCCCCTCGCAATATAAAATGTTTGCCGAGTCTCTAAAATGTTAGTCGAGTCTCTAAAATGTGGGGTGGCTTAGTGGTTAGCCCCTCGCAATCTAAAATGTTTGCCGAGTCTCTAAAATGTTAGTCGAGTCTCTAAAATGTTAGTCGAGTCTCTAAAATGTGGGGTGGCTTAGTGGTTAGCCCCTCGCAATCTAAAATGTTTGCCGAGTCTCTAAAATGTTAGTCGAGTCTCTAAAATGTGGGGTGGCTTAGTGGTTAGCCCCTCGCAATATAAAATGTTTGCCGAGTCTCTAAAATGTTAGTCGAGTCTCTAAAATGTTTGTTGAGTCTCTAAAATGTTTGTCGAGTCTCTAAAAAGTGGGGTGGCTTAGTGGTTAGCCCCTCGCAATCTAAAATGTTTGCCGAGTCTCTAAAATGTTAGTCGAGTCTCTAAAATGTTAGTCGAGTCTCTAAAATGTTAGTCGAGTCTCTAAAATGTTAGTCGAGTCTCTAAAATGTTAGTCGAGTCTCTAAAATGTTTGTTGAGTCTCTAAAATGTTTGTCGAGTCTCTAAAAAGTGGGGTGGCTTAGTGGTTAGCCCCTCGCAATCTAAAATGTTTGTCGAGTCTCTAAAATGTTTGCCGAGTCTCTAAAATGTTAGTCGATTCTCTAAAATGTTAGTCGAGTCTCTAAAATGTTAGTCGAGTCTCTATAATGTTAGTCGAGTCTCTATAATGTTTGTCGAGTCTCTAAAATGTTAGTCGAGTCTCTAAAATGTTAGTCGAGTCTCTAAAATGTTAGTCGAGTCTCTAAAATGTTAGTCGAGTCTCTAAAATGTTAGTCGAGTCTCTAAAAAGTTTTGTCGAGTCTCTAAAATGTTAGTCGAGTCTCTAAAATGTTAGTGAAGTCTGTAAAATGTTAGTGGAGTCACTAAAATGTTCGTCGAGTCTCTAAAATGTTCGTCAAGTCTCTAAAATGTTTGTCGAGTCTCTAAAATGTTAGTCGAGTCTCTAAAAAGTTTTGTCGAGTCTCTAAAATGTTAGTCGAGTCTTTAAAATGTTAGTCGAGTCTCTAAAATGTTAGTCGAGTCTCTAAAATGTTAGTCGAGTCTCTAAAATGTTAGTCGAGTCTCTAAAAAGTTTTGTCGAGTCTCTAAAATGTTAGTCGAGTCTTTAAAATGTTAGTCGAGTCTCTAAAATGTTAGTCGAGTCTCTAAAATGTTAGTCGAGTCTCTAAAATGTTAGTCGAGTCTCTAAAATGTTAGTGAAGTCTGTAAAATGTTAGTGGAGTCACTAAAATGTTAGTCGAGTCTCTAAAATGTTAGTCGAGTCTCTAAAATGTTAGTGAAGTCTGTAAAATGTTAGTGGAGTCACTAAAATGTTAGTGGAGTCTCAAAACTGGCAGTGAAGTCTCTCGAATATTAGTGAAGTCTGAAATCTGGTGTATACATTTTAGCTCAGTGGTCAGCCCCTCGCAATCGCATTTGAGTAAAAATTTAACTTTAGAGACGTCGTAAGGAAATAGTATAATTCTCTCGGTAGACCCCTAGTATAAAAGATATAGCGCCATCTAAATTCTTAATATCGAACTATATTTGTACCAAAGTAAGATTGCAGAGGTACCAGATCAACCGAATTCGACAACATTAAGATTGGTTTTTATTACTACTATCATATGTAACATAATCACACATAAGTATGCCATAAAAGCATTTTCGTTAATGAAACCTTTTTCACGGGATATGACGTAAATTACGTCACTTACAACTCTGTGACGAAATACGCGTCATCAACTTTACTGATGGGAAACGGAAGTTAGTGAGAATTCCTCGCGCGTTTCTGGCTTTGCCCATGTCAAGTTTAGCTCGTGCCTCGTGATCACATGATTTAATTTCCATGGTAACCTTTTCAATAGCGCAAGGAATATAAGCATTTTTGCATTTTTGGGTCCGCTTAATGTATGTTCCGCGTGAAACAAGGTCTCATTGAGTTTTTTTCAATGGAAATGTTATACAAAGGCATACTTATGAGTAATTATGTTACATATGCTACTATACAGGGTGTTCCCTAAATGGTAGTGGGACCGAGCGTCTGCGGGTTCTACGGATTATTTTAAGACGAAAATGTTATAATAATAATAATAATAAAGTTTATTAAACAGGAAAATAAAGTTTACACTTATTGCGCCCTGCTTTAGTAGGGAATGGAGGTAATATAAAATACCATGAAAGTTACACAAAAATAAGAACGAAATAACAGCAATGACAAAGGAATGGCGATGGATTGGCAAAAGGTACAGTTAGGAAAAGTAAAATATAAATATTTATTTTTTTGTCGTGTTATACAACAATATACATGAAAGATATTTACCACCCGTAAAACTTGTCAAGCTCTTAAAGGCAGAACTAGAGGATTTAATCTTAATTAGGGAAGGAAGGGCATTCCGTGAGTTTACTACACGCTGTGTGAAGAAAACACGGCGCGAGGTACAAGCATTACGCTCCTTACATCTAGGAGCAACAAACACAAGGAGAACGCAGCTAGCCTTTAAACACGCTAACGAAGGGTTGTGTACGAATTTCATTGGACGAGCGTCACGAGCCTTTACGCAGAACGTTTTACGGGCGGGGGGGGGGAGAAAATTTCCGAATTTTCGCTTTCCGACGGCAGCAGGCGCTAAAGCGTCTAGCCAATGAAACATGTACACGCAAGAAAATCCACGAATTTTGACGGGTTGCGTTCTCCTTGTGTGGGGTGTTGTGTTCAAATCGTCCAGCGATTTGACTTTTTAATAGGTTTAGAAAAGTTTATTTTCACTTATTTCCTAAAATAAATAAATAATCGCCATGGTAACGAAAAATTGCACGTTCGCGTCCCAACAAAATGATTTTGTAGTGAGCGTGTGAATATTTGATTCATTCGTAAAAGTTAGGTTCGCCGAGAAATTTTTTTTATTTTGGCCGCGTGCCGATGTCTCAGAATGAATCAGCTAATTTATGTCATGGACCAAGGATCTTAAGGGACTCACTGTTCAGGCTTTAAAAAGCACGCGTTAATACTGGGAATAAATCACGGGTAATTTTAGTTCAATGTGGACAAACTTGGCGTGGCTGAAGTCGATTTCCGGCGTGGTTTCATGGTGAAGCTGGAGCTTTCACGTTCAATTTTGACAAAATGGCGCCATTGTTGTCGGTTAAATGATTAGGCTTAGTAAGTTTTTGACCTATTTTTTTAAATTGGGCCTTTAAAAGTTTAAGTAATGGTAATCAACCATTGTGTTAAGTAAAAATAACCAGTAAGCCGCGTATGGCTGAGGATTTTTAATCAAATTTATTGGAATCCATTACATTTCTAAACTGAAAACAAGGAGACTACCCGAGATGTAACACACCGATTTTGTTCAAAATCGGGGGTTAAGTAGGCCTTAATGAATCATGAAAATTCCCAAAAGGAAAAGTTTCAACGGGCAACTTTGATAAATTTAAATAAAATTAATAAAAATATTGTTTATCTTTGATAAAATTTATTTAAATTAATAAAAAAATTATATATTTAATATAATATGGTATAAATATTGATAAAATCGATATATTAGAACAATTTTTATCAATTTTTGTCAATTTTCTCAAAATGGATAAAAATAGATATAGTAATAAATATAATTCCATTGCAAAAATATTGTGCAAATAACATTAGATAGTTGAGTCAAATGGTATATTTATTTACTTTGTTCTATAAATCCATTAATGTAAAAGTCGCTTGATGACTTAGGCCTATGGTGGTGCCTTGGGTATTAACCTAGCTGATTATTATTATTATTATTATTATTATTATTACTATTATTAAAATATTTCTTTGGTGAAATATTTTAGCTGGTCGTACCCAATGGTTGAAAAATTGAGGTGGTTTTAGAAAATTTGCTCTTTAAAGCAATAAACAGTAAATAAAGATAAATAAATAATAAATAAAATAAGACGTAGGTATGTACAGTCCCGATCAAACGTTTCTGGCCGTTTTCTCATGGCAGCCATTTTTTTTCTATTTTAGGTAGATCTATCTGAATGAAAACGTCTATGAAAGAATAGCCTCACGAAAATAATATGCAGTTAAAATTAATGCCCTACCACAATTATGGCGCGAGCAAAGCCGGAAATAGCCAAACCCATCCAAAATGACGTCATGAAAAAATATAATTTGTCGTGTCTACCCTTGCTCGATGCGTCATAATATTCGGAAACCAAATCTGGTTTAATTTTTCAAATCGGATTTGTGGTTGTAAAGTTATTGAAGAAATAGTGATGACGGAAAACATGAAAATTAACCCTTATTTAATTTTTAAGTGCTTTGTTTACTATTATATTTTGATCAAATTGACAAAAAAATGATCAAAAAGTGTTCTAGTCTATCGATTTTATCAAAATTTATACCATATTATATTAAATATATCCATTTGTATTAGTTTTATTTAATTTTATCAAAGTTAATCTCTATTTCAAAATTTGGTCAAGTTTATCTCATTCTATCAATTTGATAAACATAATTGATTTTTAATCAATAAAATCAATTTTTATTAATTTTCTATCAAATCATTTGAATTTTTACCTATTTTCATCAAATTGAAAAAATTTATTAAATTTTTATAAATTTTATTTTTTTTCGTCAATTTTGATAAATTTTTTCTAATTGCATTTTAAAAAAAATTCAATTTTTTGGAAAACTTTCCAAGGGGGCAACCCTTAAAAATTTTCAAAATCCCATGTTATTTTCGGTAAGGAATTTTCCATATTGTGTTGCACAAAACCTTTTTGGTTGCCATGGCAAAACTAATGCCCGTTGAAACTTTTCCTTTTATGAATTTTCATGATTCTTTAAGCCTTACTTAACCCCCGAGTTTGAACAAAATCGGTGTGTTACACCTCGGGTAGTCTCTTTGTAAGCCTAACCTAACTTTCTCGAAGGTACACTCTCCTAAGCCCCAACTCGCAGTGATGGTTGAACAGAATTCTTGAGGCGCTTCAAAGCAGCTAATGTACCTCAGTAAGCCTTCCGATTTAGGCCGAGCCTACCGTGTCAAAATATCCGTATAAGTGAGTCCCCTTAAATCCTTGGTCCATGTTTATGTTAAGGTATTAAAATGTAATGTTAATAGGACATTTTCGTCTTAAAATAATCTGTAGAACCAAAGACGCTCGGTCCTACCACCATTTAGGGAACACCCTGTATTTATTTTTGTTTTTCAAATTTAAGGAATTTTATTAAAGATTTGTGATTTTTTTTTAATTTTTAGCTTTGCTGTAAAATTATCCCTTCAATTACCTAGATTTCGCGAATTTTCGAGCTGGTTTCCGTTTTTCGGAGTCAAAATTTTAATGTAGATTTATTTCCCTCGATCTGGCATCACTGAATGTGCTACAGTGGCGGTTCAGAATTTTTCATACTCCGGGCATAGCCGGATGTATTAGCGAAAGACAGGAAATCAAATTTTCGCAATGAAGCAATTTTTCTGAATCTTCTGCTAGTGCTTACGTTTGTTATGGTCATTAATTTATTAAATAATTAGACAGCTAACACAACCGCCTAATTTCATACCTACATAAATATAATATTTTCCTCTCATATAGGGTTAATTTTAGCTAAAATTTAATTTAATTAATTAATTAATTAATTAATTAAATTAATTTAATTTAAATTTAAATCTTTAATATTTTTGAAATAGGGCCGCCTGGTGAGAATCGCGTTGGGATAAAAAGATTAACGGTTTTTGTTGTTAGTATTTTAATATTTGGTTTAAAGGACCAATAGGTACAAAGTCCATTCTGAAACTCGCTCGGATAGCCGTAGGAAATTACCACTATACGTACGTATCTAAATATTTATCCATGATTTCGATAATCGCTTCACTTCCGTAAATTTCCGCGAATGGGCTGTGTTATTCCAATATTCAGATCTATGGTTGGACACTTGTGCTCATTATCATTTATTTACCAACACGTAAAAAAACTTGTTTATCTGACTAGGATTTTTCAAGCTGGCAACTGCTACGAACTGTGATATGGACCAAAACTAATTTCCCTACTAATAATCTGTATTACCTATAATGATGTATATTATCTTTGCCTTAAAGAAATAGGAATCTAATTCTCCTTTACAGTTGTAATGTCAGTGTCATTTTGGCCGGTGGTAGTTCTTTTAAAAATAAATCACAAAGTTGCATAAGTATCGACAACTTTCGTTAATACTAGTCTTTGGAACTTGACTATTAACATTATCCAGGAAATAACCACCGCCGTAAAGAGGTAATTGAATACAGGAACGATAGATACACGAAATATTATCTACGATTTATCATTGAAACGTTTTCAAACTTATTTGTTAAGTTTGCGATATTAAAATAATCATCAATTGTTGAGCGTAATTTACCATTATAAACAGTCTGGTTGTTTAAGATAGTCAAGTTATCCTGGTGGTAGCTTATTGATCACTAAAGCTAGTATGGCTAGCGAAATAAAATCAATTTTTAATTTTATAATTTTATTTAGTCAAATAACATTCGTACGTACCATTATTATAATTCATATTTTAAAAAAATATTAAAAATATGGAAATATTTCGTTATATTTATCCTTAAAACAATAACAATCGTAAAATGTTATTGAAGAAAAACTAGGCATTTTTCTCGCGTTTCGTCTTAGTATTTACAAAGTAACTTAAATAGAAGAATCTTACGAATAGAAACATGAGAGTGACATAAATGAGAGTCGAGAGCGTGGCGGTTTTCCGGGAGACTCCGCATTCGAGACCGTTCATTTTTAACCAGAACGCGTAAAACGCCACCGCCGAACCAATGAGCAATTGCAAGATCTGAGCCGTGGTGATGAACATGGCGAACCACCGCGGAGTCTTGATTCTCAGAGCCCTGAGGACGTAATAGAAGTACATGAAGGCGTGAACCGAGTAGTTGAGGAAGATGTGGGTTCTGGCGATGGACGGATGGTCGCTATAAATCGCCCAGCTGTAGACCAGGGTCGTCAAGTGGTGATACCAATGCAGGAAGATCAGATTTTGCTTTCGCAGGACCACGAAGGCGGTGTCCACCAACTCGGCCATCTTCGAGACGGCGAAGAGCCAACCCCAGAAGCCACTGACGCGGTTGTCTTCGACGTAGCTACGACTGCAAACGACGCTGTGGAAACCTTGTCCCCAAAGAACGTGGGCCAACTCGGGCATAGTGCGAAGAGCTCCCAGAAGACTGAAAATTGCCAAACACGAGTTCCACAGGACTAGTACAGGTCGTAATTGGTACGCGGACTTGGACTTCATGAACTCTTGACCGCCGAAGACCATGATGACGTACGCTATTCCCGCGTAGACGGACAACGACCAGTGCTTGTCCATCCAGGCCTTGTATTCGTGCTTGTCGAAATTTTCTTCGAAGGGAAAAAGGATGGTATAGTTGCGGTATTCAGTCATGTTCATCGTCGGCCGGCCTCTCGGAGTCTGTTCCGAATTTGACTTCCGCGGTATCCTGTTTGCGATAAACGTAGAAGATATAATAGTTAGAACATCCTCCAACGTCGCCGCCTCCGTGAACCAACAATTTTCTCGCACTTCCGTTTAATACAATTTTGACGTTTCTTTTATATATTATAAACTAACTTTTGTTCAATTCATTTTTTTAAGTGGTAAAATATTTTATTAGGTTATTAAGTCCATTAGGATATAAACGAAATAACCCATTGTTATATTTTAAATTCATATTTGAAAAACTTTGCTTCAGGTCCAAGTACCAGAAATATACATTTTGCAATTTTTAAACTTAATTTAAATTTAATAACTTGAGATAGACCAAGAGTCTAGAGAACTTACCCGAGACGAAGTTCCTCGCGAAAAGAACCGAATTTCGCGGTGGAGAGGGCTCGAAGGGAAAACTATTTTCGCTTTCGTAGGACCTTTATACTAATTAAAGGGTTGATTTAAATTTTTTAAACATGATAAAAATAAAGCGATAACAGTGTAATTGTTTAAAGAAGGGCCTATAAACCAATGATAATGTAAAATAGACATTTTTAAGCAGTCATATATCGCGTGGGAAAGTGGCTATTGTCAAGATTTTAAAAATTTCTTCATTTTTTTTGGAAATAATCGTCTTTTGTTTGAGATGATTTGCGTTAATGATCTTATCTTTCTGATAGTCTAGGGAACTTTATGATAGGAAGGCTTCTTATTAAGCTGTAATTGCCAATAACTGTTGTAAGAAGAAGGAAATGAGTTGGCAGTACAATAGCTACGTTTATTTAAATTAACGCATATTGATAAGCGTATTGTTTAGTTATTTCATTGACCGTGTCTATATTTTAGCTCTTAAGATAATCGGTTGGAACATACAGTATTAGTGTTTGTATTTTTTACCAAGTAATTGTTTCCTCAAGTTGGCGATGATGGCGCCACTTTCGCCTTTTCATATTTTTTTAGCGGATGATTTTTGTATTTGTCTACAATAGATGGCGCTATTGTTTCGGTGTCGATCTATAATATCGTTATATTGTAAGTCCTAATTCGTAATTTTGATTATGATACTCATTTGAGGCTAGACAGAGCAATTATCGTAATAATTTTTATTTAGTTTTATTGCAAAAGTGGTGTAGTTACGTTGACAATAAAAATATCAACTCTTATAAGCGGGCCCTAAACGTTGTGGAATTGGGCCCGCTCCAAATTTTTGATAACGTATTTTTGTTATTGTAACCTTGAAATTAGCTATGGCACGTTTCAGTGATTTGATTCGTTCAAAGGTGAAAATCACGCGTTATCATTATCTAAAATGTGACTGTCGCTTATTCGTGGTCGAGCGTATATCATGATAAAAACAAATAGTTAGGCCTTTTCATTGATTTTCCCAGAAGAGCGCCATTCAACTTTTACGAACAACCACGACGTGTGTACACGTATGCCCAGGCAAAACGCGTCTTCTGAGGCGATATTATTCTATATTTAACGCTCTCCGTCGTAGCGTCACCCGACACCCGCGACGTTAATACGGGGACGCACACTGTACCCTTCCCCCCCTGGTGTTACCAAAACGAGCAACCTCGGTTTGTTCCCGCGAAACCTCGCTGGGTCGTTTACCCTCTCAGTACGCAAGCGCTATAACAACATTGCAGCACGTGTACCCTACTCAACCCACACAGAAGGGGCGGAGTCAGAAAGTAGCGCTCTCCCCATCCGATATTACGCGTCACGCTAGAAAGAAATCACTCCGCCATACAAAACGTTTTGGATCGTTTTTACGGCGCGTTTCGTTCGATTCCCAAACTATCGAAAGTCACGATACGAGAGTGCCATCGCGTTTACGTTAATTAAAATTTCATATTGTCCATAGGGGAAGCGCCGATAATTCTGTCTAACCTGGTTTCGTCCGATATTGAAGGGATTTATTATCGATTTATTCGGGGAACTACTTTGTTTGGGTAGCGGTATACAACGCGAAACTAGGTCGCGGGAGAGAGAGAGATAGACCCGGCAAGCCTGTTTGGACCGGAACCCAAACAAAACAAAGACTCGTTGGAGTACGATTAGGTAGGACGTAGTACGTCCGTCGAGCGATAACCATTGTTTGTGTTTATTCCCGGAGCTTTAACTATTAAGCCATCGGATCTATTTATCGTCGAAATCGCTCGCGGATTACGAGCCGAGTGTTCTACGCCGTGAATTTTCGAGTGATGCCCAGTATCGAAACGGATAATTTCCAAGTACCAGAAGAGAGCGTCAAAATGCCCGAGAAGGAGGAGGCAGCGTTGTTGGACGTCGCGGCGGATGTGGAGGAGTTAGTAGCCGCTATCAAGCACAATTTGAGACTGAAATCTCGTTCGTGTCATTCCTATTGCTCGAAACAGAAACGGGTGTCCCCTTACGAAGTGCCGGGAAGGACTGCCGCCGCCAAAACGCCCAAATGCGATTGCGGTTTGTGCGCGACTAACAATAACAAGACTCATCATCGCCAGAAAAAGGTACCATCCTTGGATGACCCTTACGAAATGTTACAAGTGTTACTGCGAGAGGGTAGTCTGATAAAAGAAGCCGTGAAAAGGTTGCAGTTGGGCGGAGGTGGAGGCCAGGCTGACGAAATCCCTTCGAATAAAGCGAACATCGATTTTTACGAGTATGATTGCAGCGTTTGTGACTTGCCGGCGATCAACGCGCCGAATAACTCCGCGGCGAGAACGGCCGTCGAACTGTGATTTATTTTGTAATCAAAACTTCAACAAAGAAAAAATATGAAAAACAAAAACGTTTTATTCAGATAAATTACCGCGCCCGCGTTTTCGCGAAGTTTCGCTCGAGACGGGAGCGCATCCAGACATTTTTATTCAAATTGACTTATTTTTGAAATACGCGTCGTTTTAGGACGAGCGTCAACCCCCAACTAGGATATTTTCTTTGTTTATACATAACTAGTATTTTTATTTTCATTAATTTTCAAATTTTTCAAGTCATTCTCATATTTATCAAAAAGAAGAAGTCGCGAATGCCATATTCATTCATCTTTAGGGTTTTCTAATTATTAATTTTCTATTGAAAATGTTTAACGTAATAATGTAATTTAGGTATAAAATTTTCATCCCCGAGGGTTACTTAACTATGTTAGTTAAAGGTAGGAATGTATCTTTAACTTTAATTAAATTACCTCTTCTTGTCGCCCTCCTACAATTAATTTAAAATCATGAAACTAAATATTTCGGTGGTTATTTTTGTCAATAACTCGATATCGTGGCCATTTCGGCCATTTTCTTTGTTTTGGTTTTCGTCGTGGGCGGGAGGGGAGGAACGGCGACCTAGCTTTCTCATTGGCTGACCGCCCGACCAAAAGATGGGGCCCGTGAATTTACCCCCCCCCCTTACTACATAAAATGATGCGAGGAATATATAACGATGACGTCATTCGAGGATAAATTAGCTCAACCCATTATTCTCGGAAATTTTACATTTCTTCTCAAGACGCAAGTACAACTTAATTTAATAAATAACATAAATGTAAGCTTGGAAAACAGAAAAATGTCTTAAAAGTTTTGGCTGAACGCGATTAATATTAATAATATAGTTGTGAATGTGGAATAAAATTTCATTCCCCCCCCCTCCATATTGTAAACAATTCATATTATTGTATTTCATTAAGTTGTGAAAGGCATTTCAAATCAATTTTTTTAACTGAAAATAACGTTATATCGCACCCTTTGCACATTTCAAAAACAAATTACCTATCCTTAAAATTAAATTGATAATTAATTTGAAATTACTTATTTTTCTGATGCCGTGATGGAGGTTGTTCATTTGTGATCTCATAATTTTTTTAAGCATTGTCGCCTCCCCGCAAAATAGGATTTTTTCAATGTGAAAATAATTCCGTGGTTATACAAAAACTGTGACCAAAAAACCCTGAAAACTAGAAAAATGAATTGAAAAATAAAAGACTTTTCATTGGTGAAATATTTGTTTTTATTCAATTTTAAGGGGTCCAGGGTCCATTTTCTGAAGGCTCCAACTTGTTCCCAATACAGAGGGTTACTATAGTACCTAAACAAATTGGAATTCGTGGAAAAGTCCGGAAATTTTAAAACTAGTAGGGATTTAATTATTTTTGCAAATGGGAAACGTTTACTTAAATTATGCTACAAAATTAATATAATTTTGGCAGAAAATAAGTCAGGGAAAACACTGTAATATGTAATTAATAACAATATTGATTATATACTGAAATAAGATAATGGGCAAGAAAGCAGAAACTTCGTTATATCAATTATGTTTCTAATTAATTCAAAATGCCCTAAATATTTCTTAAATGGCGCAAACATTTGCTTATTTTAGGTAAATTTGACTATGAGGATTAATTTTCAGAATATTTTCGAATTTTCAAGTAAGTATTTTGTCCCCAAAGCAGTATTCTTCAATTAACTTTAAACATTTACAAATGTATAAAAGATTTATTTTTAAATACTACATAGAACTGCAAAAACATTAATTTTACAAATTGTGTTAAAACTGAAAGAACTTCATAGGGCTTCGATTTTATGTACATTTATTTGGTTCCAATTTTCCAAGCATTGCATTGGTTAAAGATTTTCCTAATTATTTTACACACATTTCACTTTTCTTCTTTGGTATATACGCTACCCCTCGAAAACGTAGAAGAAACTTGTAAGAGTTTTCCCAAGTAATAATAATAATCAACTAGGCTAATACCCAAGGCACCAGCTTAGGCCCAAGTCAACGAGCGAAGTTTAATGCCTTAAACAGGTGCCGAGTTACAATGCGTAGGAGGGTGGTGGCTTACTACTATTTAGTACTATTTTACTAATAAGAAAAAGCTTATAGCAGTGACCATTTTCAGTGGTGGTGGAATAGGGGGTACATTGTACCTTCCTAGATTTCATACAGGGGTACAATCAATGTATTGGTACCCCAACAAATTAATCTGACAAAAATTTAATAAATCACACTTTGGTCTATAATTTTCCAAAACCCTCCGAAATAATAATTATATATAATATGATAATATATTACCAGGGCTCCCAGAGTTCCTATAAATTCCTATAATTTCAATATGCTCCTATAATTTCTCTTTTATTTTTCAAAATTGTTCCTATAAATTCCTATTTTTTCGAAATTTTCTAGTTTTTCTATATAGCTATATCCAGAAATTCCTATAATTTTAAAAATAATGTATTAGAAAACAGCCTTAACGTTTGGGAAAAATTTGCCTTCTAAATGGAGCTTAGCTCTGGCTTAGGTCCGGTACTCCCGAAAACATCAACGGTTAGGCAGAGTTCCTATAAATTCCTATAATTTCAATATGCTCCTATAATTTCCAATTTTTTCAAAATTGTTCCTATAAATTCCTATTTTTAGCTAAAATGTTCTTATAAATTCCTATTTTTTAGCTTAAATTGTTACTATAATTTCCAATTTTTTCAAAATTGTTCCTATAAATTACTATTTTTAGCTAAAATGTTCTTATAAATTCCTATTTTTTAGCTTAAATTGTTACTATAAATTCCTATTTTTTAGCTAAAAATGTTTCTATAAATTCCTATTTTTTAGCTAAAAATGTTCCTATAAATTCCTATATTTTCTATGAAATTTCCTATCATTCCTATACTAGCCCTGTATTCATATAACATAAATTAAGAAATTTATTTAATTCGCTAAACACTGTTCTATTGTCGTGAAAATCACTAGTAAATATGCCGTACAAATACATAATTTTATCGGAGCGCTGTCGATCTTACACGTTACATAATTTACCATACGTAATTTAACGACCAGTGTATTAATAACCACAGCGTCGTTTAAATCGGCTGAGCAGAAATGAAAAGAGCGCTTTAAATATCGCGACACATGTCAATACAGTGTACTGGTAGGAAAGGCAGGAAACCCGAAAGCGCTAAAAGGCTTAGACGTAAATGAAATCGAGGGCAAACATAAGAACGCTTTATTTTCGTTATTCCGCGTCGGATCAAAACACGTTTTCGTTTTGGAAGGCAATTCTCTAATATGACCTTAATAATGTTATTATTATTAGCTTTTTAACGTAGCTAAGCTAGGGAAGCCAGATATTATAACCTACAAAGCGGTTTTTTATCTCGAAAAACCAATTCGAAAACAAACACGATTTCGTATTATTTAATTTAACGTTTGTTTGGGAATGGCGGATAGAAACCTTGAGATTAGTAAAAGGTTAACCATTTGACCTATATTTCGTAAGCCATAATATAGGCGTAGGTCTTAACGGTTATTTCGAATAAGCTGGCCACCTTTCCTCAACGGTTTGTAATCGTTTAAACTTTAGCATTTGCGGTATGGCAAAATATAAAAACACTAACACTTGTAAGTCGAGCGTACCAAAAGTAAAAATATCGGGTTCTTCCTGTATGGTCTAGGCAGATTTTTCTCCATAAATACTATCGTTATTTTTAGCCGCGTGGAAAAATCCCCTTCGCTCGGTTTTTGGCAAAGACTTATTTTAAAGCAAAAGGGAATCCTCTTGGAAAGTTTGGGGGGTTTCGCCATTCGTGTGACGTAAACGTAGACGTCTATATTTGCACGTATTGTACAATTTATTACGGAAGTTACGGAGTTAAAGGCGAGTTTTCAATAGGGCAAAAACGGCACGGTGAGCGCTGATGCTAAAATATACGGGTTTTTTTTTGTGTCGACGCAAAAATATGGTATTAGGCCTAACGGGGATTTTTTGTGTCGAAGCTAAAAAATTGTATTAGGCCTAACGAGGTTTTTTTTAT
This sequence comes from Leiobunum rupestre, assembly GCF_980474605.1. NCBI lineage: Eukaryota > Metazoa > Arthropoda > Arachnida > Opiliones > Sclerosomatidae > Leiobunum > Leiobunum rupestre. Next base: position 32,373,466 of record NC_143392.1, read on the forward strand.
GCCGACGCAAAAATATGGTATTAGGCCTAACGGGGATTTTTTGTGTCGAAGCTAAAAAATTGTATTAGGCCTAACGAGGTTTTTTTATGCCGACGCAAAAATATGGTATTAGGCCTAACGGGGATTTTTTGTGTCGAAGCTAAAAAATTGTATTAGGCCTAACGGAGATTTTTTGTGTCGACGCTAAAAAATTGTATTAAGCCTAACGGAGATTTTTTGTGTCGAAGCTAAAAAATTGTATTAGGCCTAACGAGGTTTTTTTTATGCCGACGCAAAAATATGGTATTAGGCCTAACGATGATTTTTTGTGTCGAAGCTAAAAAATTGTATTAGGCCTAACGAGGTTTTTTTATGCCGACGCAAAAATATGGTATTAGGCCTAACGGGGATTTTTTGTGTCGAAGCTAAAAAATTGTATTAGGCCTAACGGAGATTTTTTGTGTCGACGCTAAAAAATTGTATTAAGCCTAACGGAGATTTTTTGTGTCGAAGCTAAAAAATTGTATTAGGCCTAACGGGGATTTTTTTGCGTCGACGCTAAAAAAATGTATTAGGCCTAACGATGATTTTTTGTGTCGAAGCTAAAAAATTGTATTAGGCCTAACGAGGTTTTTTTATGTCGACGCAAAAATATAATATTAGGCCTAACGGGGATTTTTTGTGTCGAAGCTAAAAAATTGTATTAGGCCTAACGATGATTTTTTGTGTCGAAGCTAAAAAATTGTATTAGGCCTAACGAGGTTTTTTTATGCCGACGCAAAAATATGGTATTAGGCCTAACGGGGATTTTTTGTGTCGAAGCTAAAAAATTGTATTAGGCCTAACGATGATTTTTTGTGTCGAAGCTAAAAAATTGTATTAGGCCTAACGAGGTTTTTTTTATGTCGACGCAAAAATATGGTATTAGGCCTAACGGAGATTTTTGTGTAGACGCTAAAAATTGTGTTAGACCTAACGGGAATTTTTTGCTTCGACGTAAAAAAATTATTAGGCCTAAAGCGGCCTTAAATCTAAATAATGGCATAAATTAACGTTGGATCTAAGCGCCTTAACAACAAGAGGGCTATTTTTTATTCGCTATCGAGGGATTATATTTAGGCTTAACGATAAACTTTGAACGACTGAAAGGAAAAAACCTTGTTTTTCTTCGTTCTTTCGTTATCATTTTACTTGTTTTTCAGGTGTTTTAGATTAGTCATATTTCTAATCGTCAAAACAGCTTCGAATCTTCCTTAGCACGAAATAATTTTAGTTTTGGAGGCCTTTATCTTTTTATATTCTTGATTTGCTAGTTTATCTGCAATTTGGTGATTTAATAATATTTAACTATTTTCTTTATCTTAGACAAGTAGTATACATATATAGTATAATAGATATAATATAATATATAATATAATATAATATATAATATTATATAATATAATATTATATTATATTATATTATATTATATATAATATTATATAATATAATATTATATAATATGTTTATATTACATAATATAATATGTTTATATTACATAATATAGTAGTTTATATTACATAATATAATATGTTTATATTACATAACATAATATGTTTATATTACATAATATAATATGTTTATATTACATAATATAATAGTTTATATTACATAATATAATAGTTTATATTACATAATATAATAGTTTATATTACATAATATAATAGTTTATATTACATAATATAATAGTTTATATTACATAATATAATATGTTTATATTACATAATATAATAGTTTATATTACATAATATAATAGTTTATATTACATAATATAATAGTTTATATTACATAATATAATAGTTTATATTACATAATATAATAGTTTATATTACATAATATAATATGTTTATATTACATAATATAATAGTTTATATTACATAATATAATAGTTCATATTACATAATATAATAGTTTATATTACATAATATAATATGTTTATATTACATAATATAATAGTTTATATTACATAATATAATATGTTTATATTACATAATATAATATGTTTATATTACATAATATAATAGTTTATATTACATAATATAATAGTTTATATTATATAATATAATAGTTTATATTATATAATATAATAGTTTATATAATATTATATAATATAAATAGATTAAATTAATACATATATTTGAGTTAACGACAGGAAATAGTAGGTATAACCTAATACACGCTAAATATCCCAAAAATCGATCTCAAGTGGCTATCGATAGGGCCACAGGTGTTTCTTTCGCCAGATTCCCCATCATGCAATTTCACTGTAGTGTTGACTGTTTTAAACAGCATTATAGAAATCAGTAACGCAATTTCTGGGTAAGGATTACGCCATGTCTCGGAAAACCGGGTTTAACGTTGACTTCCATTACGAGCGTTGTGGTTGATAATAATGCCATTAATGACGTTTTATTTTAAGAATTCCTAATATACGTTTCCGAATAAACATACGAGCCATTTAAACCGCGCAACGTAGCTTATTCGATCCGCGACAACCGGTTTCGGCTCGCTGTAAATCGAACGTGACACACCGAAAAATTTTAGAAACGTGAATCAGAAAAACAAGTCTTTTTACACACAATCGTAAAGGACTCGCGTGTATTAGTTTCACGTACGGTGTCCGCCGCCGTCGCCGCCGGTGTTCGCGCTATTTCTCGCGGTACGTTAGAGCGTGGATTAAATAACGTTACTCTTTAGATGCTAATGGTACATAATCTTTTTCAAAATCACTAGGGATTGACAAAGCGACATTTCTTCTTCACTATTTTCTGAAATAACATTTCAATGATAATCACTTAGGCATCGCGGCTGTCCCATGGCAAAACCTTTTAACCAACACGATCGTAATTTTGAGATATTTGACTTTTTCAAAACCTAAGTTATAAGATTTTAACGTGGTTTTTAATGCGAAAATTATAAAATCCAAAACCATTTTTTAAGTCATAAATAGTTAAATATTTATGACTTTTACCTGAAACTTTTACAGTACTTTTGTACATGCCTTAGTAATACTGATGCGTTAAAATCTAATTTTTCCAAAATTTGGTGGTTAAAAGGTTTTGCCATGGGGCAGCCGATCGGCTTTCTAATTTAAAAACCTTTTTTTAAGGAATGATTATTATAATTTATCTTCTGCAACAATAATTTCATTTTCCTTTTTCACGTTTTGTCTTGGAATACCTAAAATTTCATATGTGGCTGAAAACATTTTAAATTATGATTTTTTACAAATTAATTTCAAAAATTCGGCCTAGAATGATCACACAGATAGCAGACGAAATTAGCAAAACCCGCCAAAACCCCTTTTGAACAATTTTTCCCACGTGTATCGGTAAAAATGAGACTTCCGGTCGTTGTCGATAGTGACCTGTAAGGTTATTTAATCCATGGTTAGAGGTACCGGCGTGAGATCTGGGCCCCGGAAGTGGGGTATTTGTCCATTTTAGTTATTGTTGTCTATTTGATTTCTGGCGATTTTATACTTAACTTTTTTAAATTAAGACCGACTTTGTTGTATAATATATTTTTAGTTAGTACTGATTGTTTGTTAATTACGTTTTCGGTCGCATTAACAACTTTTAATTTTAAGTGAGATTTCTGGCCAATTTGCGGGACCCCACAACCCGCGTACGCGCTATTGTGATATTTGAATTTCATACCAATTAACTCCAAAAAAATATAGTTAATACATCGGGGGAATTGTGTGTACTTAAATGTCCGTGACATATTGTTTTGTTTCTGTTTCAAATTTACCTTTTTTATATCAATCGCTTATTTGTAATTTTTTGAATAGTTTAAGGATGTTGATTTTGTGTAAGTTTCAAATGAATGCGCAATAAAAAATTTCCTTTTCACACGTATTACCAACTTATTTACTAAAAATTCCACGCTGTTTGCGCATTTAAATTTTGCTTTAAGGAAATGAAATATCAATTTTCTCAAGGAAATAACCATTAATATATTTTTAATTAATATTTATTTCAATGTTGGACCTAACCTTGTGGGGTCCTTTCTTCGACTAAATTTTACTCTACCTGGATGCTAAAAAATAAAATTTGCAATAAAATTTATCATTTCACACGTATTACCAACTTATTTACTAAAAATTCCACGCTGGTTGCGCATTTCAATTTAAGAAAATAAATATTTAAACCGGTAACTCTACCTGGATTGGATGCATTTCAAAAACTTCAATATGACAGCCCCGCGTGGTTTCCTTACCAAATTATACTTCTGTTAATATGGAATTTTTCAGAAAAACTGGCTCAATAGAATCACTATTTATTAGGGGTGTGCAAAATATTTGGTTAGACCAAATAATTCGATCGAATACCAAATCGAATATATTCGTTTTTCTTGATCAAATAGTCGAATATTCGAAAAGATAGGATAAAAGTATTTGGTATTTTCAAATAGTTTGCCAACTGGTCGAATAACCGCGGATCTTTTTCTAATTTGTTGAGTTTCAAGGCCATCAGAGGAGAACGCTGGGGTAGTTAAACTTTAAAAATGTGAATTTTAAATATTGTTTGTAAAAGTTTTCTTTGAAAAAGTTTTGTTTTATAGTTTAAATTTATTAAATAAAATAAAATATATATTATAAATTTTGTTTAGTATTTTACTATTGCAAGTAAAATGAACAGTGATTTCAATTACTTTTTTAGTTTTTGACAAATATGCAAACTATTTGGTTATTTCAAAACCAAATACGTCGAATTTTTTGGTATTCGAAATACTATTTGGTATTTGATCAGTTAACTGGCTTAAAATTTTGCTCTAAATATATTCGACCAAATTATTTGACGTTATAAATATTCGATTTGATATTTGACGTGCCTTGAAAAAATATTTGATATTCGATTCGATCCCCAAAAAATGGTATTTGCACACCTCTACAGTATTTATATCTTTTAAATATGACTAGTAATGCACCGCTATAAATATTCTCAAACAATTTAAATGTAATTTTAATTATCATTCGATAATAACCTGAGGGAAACTCTTTTTAATTTTGAAGGCCATAACAGCCATTACCGACGAGTTAAATATTTAGGCAGTCGGAACTGGTAAAATGGGATGCTCTTCGAAACAACAAATTATAAAAACGCTTTAAACAATAAATCCGTAACTACTCAGCCGTTTTGTTTATAAGCCGCGCGTCAACAAAGTGTGAAAACAAAAATATGAAAATAAAACACGCAAGTCGTTGCTTTATAGCAGGCAACCGGAACAACGTTACCGTCGTTACGGACGGGCTTCCTTCGCGTATATGCTATATTTTTTCCATTCCAATACAAACACAAATTCATCAACTCCACTGAGTTAGTTTTTCCTCTAACCCCAACCCACATTCCTAAAATCTTTTATAACGCGATTTCTACAAATAAGAATATATACGGGTGGACGGAGAATATGTTAGTCATTCCCTTTGTGAAAAACCACGCCCCTCCGGCTTACCAAGCGTAATATTTCCCCCCCTTTCTACCGGTAAGGGGGAAGACACTCCAACACGATAACATGCTTTGTCTCTCTGTAGGCGGAGAATATCTTCGTGTAATCATAAAAAACAAAAGCTGTAGCTGCAGTCACGTATTCTCCGTTAACCTGTTTAAATACTTGCTACAAAGTATAAACGCAACTGGTTTTTTCCCTGGCGTTTCACTCCTTTTATACCTCTCAATACCCGCGAAATTCTCTACCGTATATTCTTAATACGATAGGAACGAGGATTGTAGTTTCGTTTTGGAATGGCGGAGAACGCCTACGGCTGAAGGGTAAAATTATCCCCCCCCCCTCTTCCTTTCGTCTCGCGTATTTCGGAATTTTTAGAGAAATATTTTGGAAGATTTTCAATTTTTCGCGGTACATGGCGGGTAGTCACGGTTGAATCTTGTTGTTTTAAGTCGTTTAGTGAGACGTGGAAAATATTCGTATGAAGCGTTTAGGAGACGGGTCAGCTTATTTTCATATTCTGGGGTAAAAAGATATTATCACGTATTTGAAACGTTATTTTGAAGATTTGTTTCCCACTATTTAAACTCGTTATTTCAAATTATATTTCGGGCGAAAATTGGTACACGTAGTTAATATTCGTACGGGGAAATTATTTGTTTTCTTTTTTTTATTTGAATTTCCATATTTACAATGGATCACTTAATTTGCCACCAGGTTTATGTGGCGTTAGGTACTCCCTTTTGAAAATAAATATTGAGTGTTTACTTCAGGGACGTCATTTTAGGATTTTTCCAGAGAGAGCAGAACTTGTATGGGAAAACAAGTTTTTTAAAAGGCCAAAAATCGCGTCAAATTTAATATTTTTGGATTTTTAACGAGGGGCAGATCACTTCCTTGATTAACGACGCACCCCTCCAACGATTAAATCCGATTTAATCGTGATTATTTTGATTAAATTCAATTTAATCAAGATTAAGTTGATTAAATCACGTTTAATCAATATTAAGTTGATTAAATCACGTTTAATCAATATTAAGTTGATTAAATCACGTTTAATCATGATTAGAATGTTTAAATCTGATTAGAATGTTTACATCTGATTTAATCATGATCAAATCTGATTAAAATGATTAAATCCTGATTAAAATGATTAAATCCTGATTAAAATGATTAAATCCTGATTAAAATGATTAAATCCTGATTAAAAAATTATATCGTGATTGGTATGATTAAATCGTACTTTAGTTTTGATTTTAATGATAAATTCTCGATTCGACCGATTATATTGATTAAATCGTGATTAAAATGATTAAAATGATTAAATCTGTTTAAATGATTAAATCTGTTTAAATGATTAAATCTGTTTAAATGATTAAATCTGTTTAAATGATTAAATCTGTTTAAATGATTAAATCTGTTTAAATGATTAAATCTGTTTAAATGATTAAATCTGTTTAAATGATTAAATCTGTTTAAATGATTAAATCTGTTTAAATGATTAAATCTGTTTAAATGATTAAATCTGTTTAAATGATTAAATCTGTTTAAATGATTAAATCTGTTTAAATGATTAAATCTGTTTAAATGATTAAATCTGTTTAAATGATTAAATCCTGATTAAAAAGATTAGATTCATTAAATCGTGATTAGATTTTATAATCGATTAAAATTTTTAATCTTGATTACCTTGATTTACTCACGATTACCCTGATTTAATCATTTTGCTATGATTAAGACGCACCCAAAATGGAAGTGACCTGCCCCTCGATTTTTAATCGAAATAGTTACAGCATAATTGCTAGTTATTTTCAGGATAATAGACAGAACAAAACAGGACGTTTCTGATAGAGTTAAATGCCAATTTATTCGTGACCTTTTTTATTACCTCCCTGGCTTACTTCAATGTTTGGGTCATTTGATGTAAATATTATTGTTAGCTTTGATGGAAGTTTTTTTTTGAATAATATAATATAGATAACAGCAAATTGATGATCGCATTCTGGTGTTTACAATAGTTGTTTTGAATCGAAACTAGTCGGTATGTTGTTGTTGCGGAGATAATCACAAAAATATCCAGGTTTCCAATATATCTAAAAACAGAAATAGCTCCATTTTGCTAACCTTCAATGGAGACGATAATGATAAAAATATAAATTCCCCGGCGTAGGCCTATTTCCTTTCTTCCTTTGTTAGGAAACAACTGCGGCACTTTCGTCGTCCTTCCAGCCATCCATAAACACGTCGCCAAAAGGCCAAATATAGTCCGGTGCTTAAATCGCCATCTACATGATTTTTTATATGAAAAGGTACTAAAAACACAGTAATCATATTTGAACATCAATTTCTTTCATAATTGTACTTTAATGTTAATTTAATGTTAATTAAATTCTTAAAATTAATTTCTTTCATAATTGTACTTTAATGTTAATTTAATGTTAATTAAATTCTTAAAATTAATTTCATGTTAATTAAATTCTTAAAATTAATTTCATGTTAATTAAATTCTTAAAATTAATTTCATGTTAATTAAATTCTTAAACTTAATTTCATGTTAATTAAATTCTTAAAATTAATTTCATGTTAATTAAATTCTTAAAATTAATTTCATGTTAATTTAATATTAATTAAATTCTTAAAATAAATTTCTTGTTAAATTAATATTAATTAATTTCTTAAAATAAATTTCTTGTTAAATTAATATTAATTAATTTCTTAAAATTAATGTCATGTTAATTTAATATTCATTAAATTCTTAAAATTAATTTCGTGTTAATTTAATATTCATTAAATTCTTAAAATTAATTTCATGTTAATTTAATATTAATTAAATTCTTAAAATTAATTTCTTGTTAATTTAATATTAATTAATTTCTTAATTTAAAATTAATTAATTTCTTAATTTAATATTAATTAATTTCTTAATTTAATATTAATTAATTTCTTAATTTAATATTAATTAATTAATTAATTTAATATTAATTAATTTCTTAATTTAATATTAATTAATTTCTTAATTCAACATTAATTAAATTACGAATTTTAATTTAATGTTAATTCAACATTAATTAAATTACGAATTATAATTTAATGTTAATTCAACATTAATTTAATTATTTTTTAATTTCATGTTAATTTAATTATAAAAATTATTCGGCTAAGTTTAACCTCCATCTCCACTAGAAAGATGACTCGCTATTCCTAGAGCAGACCGCGACGAGGCGGAAAACCCTCTCTATACCATCCCTGTTTGCAGATACCACTTATAACTTTTTTCCAATGGTGCCAACCAAAACAATATTTATGTAATTTGTCCTTTCATCGGAGTATAATTCCGGTGCTATCTACGACGCGCTAGACTAAAAAAGGCAAGAAAAACGGTGGGGTCGCTACCCCCTCCTCTCTCTCTCTCTCCCAATCGCGGTCTCTATGGTGCCCCCCCTGTAATTCCAATGCCCGGCTGTCTCTGGCGTACACTACCCCCTGCGACGGAGTAATGAATTCGTAAACATCCGGTTTTACATTCGCCATAATAAAATCCCCATCCATCCACCATCCTACGCGCGTGTTCGCAGCTACGTTCAAGAAAATTGGCAAAAATTTCGTAACAAACGGGGTTAACGCAATTAGCTCGTGTAATAAGCCATTTTTTTTAACAAACGCCCCTAATAATATATCCGAATGGGCCGAGAAATCGCCTAGATTCCACAGAGTGTACGTCAGTGTTGCCCCCTCGAACGAAAATACATTGAACCTTTTTATTTATTGCCATCTAGGAGCAACAAACACAGCACCCGACACAAGGAGAACGCAACCCGTCAAAAGTCGTTTTCCTAAAGGTACTCTAGATGCATTTGACGTTTCGAATTAATGTGCGTGAAAAATTTAGTATTTAACAGTCTTAATGAACCGGCTGCCACAGCGCCTCGGTACGCCACTGCTATAGCCTATTTTTAATTTTATTTATGGGCCCTCAAGTCTATTTTGAATTATAGGGCTCGTCGGGATGACCTCGGAGACTTGCCCGCCAAGGTAGTCTAATGGGTTCTAAAAAGAATATCGTTTTATTCATGGTTCCAATAACATTTGCTGTGATTGTCTAACAAATTAATTCCTTGCTAAGGTTTTTTACTATTTTTCATCTAATCGGAGGCCTATTTTATTACATAGACCTTATCACAAATTGCTGACAAAACATTTTATTTATTCTAGACGATTTTAATTTTTCAGTGGGAAGGAAATAAATATATATTTAGTACAACAAAACCCTTGTTTTACGTAAAATCTGTAGTCAAAAGGTCAACTCAGGAAAAATTCACAACAAAATATATTTCCCGTTTTATGGGATATTTTGAAATATTTACGTTTCAAACTGCCAGACCCATCTGGTAGTTAATAACGGACCTCTAACGGCGTTACCTCCGAGGAAGGAGCTGAAATATGTATTTACTGCGCGTCTGTGCTAAGGAGTAACCTGGATTAGGGAGGGGTAGCTCATTTTCTGCTGTTACTTTTAACGTAATTGTATTTTGGTAGAGGTGGGCGGTTTCAAGGTGTATTATTGTATTTTTTCACGGAGAGTTTTTGTTTTATCTGAGATAATAAAATATCTCAGAATATAATCGTGATACTTATCTATCTCTCTCTACTCGTGTTTTATCTGTAATTTGGGAGTGTTAACGTTTTTTATCTAGCCGTAGCCCACGCCTATATGACCCTTTTAGTTAATAATAGCCGAATTTATTTACCATTTTATTATAATTATTCGTAACCATTTTGGGATAATTCATAAGTTAAACAAATTGCAAAATAGTATCTCTATTTAGGCCTATGTATGTATTTATTTATTGAAATTATTATTGTAATGCTGTAATAATAATTTAAAACAGACTTTGTAATAGTTCGAAGCAGTCTGAAACGTCGAAATTTTAAACATGCAATAAGCCGCTAGAAATATAAATTTTTGCTTATTTTTTAAATTTTATTATTTAAATATATTATATCAGAAGTTAATTTAATACATACTTTAAATATATTATATCAGAAGTTAATTTAATACATACTTTAAATATATTATATCAGAAGTTAATTTAATACATACTTTAAATATATTATATCAGAAGTTAATTTAATACATACTTTAAATATATTATATCAGAAGTTAATTTAATACATACTTTAAATATATTATATCAGAAGTTAATTTAATACATACTTTAAATATATTATATCAGAAGTTAATTTAATACATACTTTAAATATATTATATCAGAAGTTAATTTAATACATACTTTAAATATATTATATCAGAAGTTAATTTAATACATACTTTAAATATATTATATCAGAAGTTAATTTAATACATACTTTAAATATATTATATCAGAAGTTAATTTAATACATACTTTAAATATATTATATCAGAAGTTAATTTAATACATACTTTAAATATATTATATCAGAAGTTAATTTAATACATATTAATCAAATTTTATTTCATACTACATACATTAAATATATTATATTTCATATTAATTAAATAAATTATATTTCATATTAATTAAATAAATTATATTTCATATTAATTAAATAAATTATATTTCATATTAATTAAATAAATTATATTTCATATTAATTAAATAAATTATATTTCATATTAATTAAATAAATTATATTTCATATTAATTAAATATATTATATTTCATATTAATTAAATATATTATATTTCATATTAATTAAATATATTATATTTCATATTAATTAAATATATTATATTTCATATTAATTAAACATTATATTCCATATTAATTAAACATATTATATTTCATATTAATTAAATATATTATATTTCCTATTAATTAAATATATTATATTTCATATTAATGAAACATATTATATTTCATATTAATTAAATGTATTATATTTCCTATTAATTAAATATATTATATTTCATATTAAATAAGTTATAAAACTTTAAATATATTAAATATTATAAATATATTATATTACGTATTCTACATAATTATTATATCGATTAACGAAATTAGCGTACTGGATTTTATAATTAGTTCTTAATTTATCTTAAACGCGGCTGACGTGACCGATTCCACATACGCCTAACTTACGCAATCAATAATAATGTAAAGTTTTCCGTGAATAAGGAGAAAAACCTGTATTTAAAAGTGGTGAATGTAAAAAGGTTATTTTCGCAGGCAATTGTCCAAAAGCCCAAGGGTTTTTCAAACGAGTCCAATGTATAGAAATCTGTAAAACAAATGCTCGAATGACTTTAATAAACAAACCTCTATATTACAAATTCCAACAGTTTTTCCTGTAGAGATGCAATAGCCTACTAATGTTTAATATATTTGTAAATATCATTATAAATATTTTACCTTCATTTTTCGGTTTTCTTATTAAACTTCATTATTTGTTAAAATTATAGTTAAAACACTTCTAAATCAGAATTAGCTCGTTTGTAAATTAAACCTTAAATTGAATCATGAAGTTTCAAAAGGTTATGCAAAGATTTGAAGGAGTTGTAGGGGGTGAGTTGAGAAGTATGCCTGTTTTTTCCCCATTTTCCTACGATGAGTTAAAAGAGCGCCAGAGAGCTTCAAAGTGTAGCCTACTAGCCCCTTGAAGTAGGTTTCAACAAGCGCAAAACCACACAGAGAATCCAGTAAATGATTTCCTCCCTGTTATAAAAGGGATTTGTATTTCAAAGGGAAAATAAATATTTATTTTATTTGCAGCAGGGAAACGCGAACCTTAAGGTTTGGGTTTGTGTGATAGGTAAAAAAGGACTTTGTAAACCAATCGAGGTAACCAGCGTAAAAAAGTAAACTTAAACAGTATTTAAAGTCCCTGCTGCTTGGTTTAGCGCTTGTTGCAGACTACTTCCCGGGGCTATAGTAGGCCACACTTTGAAGCTCTCTACCGCTCTTTAAACTCATCGACGGAAAATAGGAAAAAACAGGCATACTTCTCAACTCACCTCCTACAACTCATTAAAAATTTTGCCTATCCTTTTGAAACACCCTGTATAATAAACCAATTAAGCTTTGGCGGCCATAGTAGACAAAGGGAAAACCGAGGGGCAGGTCACTTTCATTTTGGGTGCGTCTTAATCATAGTAAAATGATTAAATCAGGGTAATCGTGATTAAATCAGGGTAATCGTGATTAAATCAGGGTAATCGTGATTAAATCAGGGTAATCGTGATTAAATCAGGGTAATCAAGATTAAAATTCTAATCACGATTTAAACGAGATTTAATCATTCTAATCATGATCTAATCTTTTTAATCAGGATTTAATCATTCTAATCATGATCTAATCTTTTTAATCAGGATGTAATCATTTAAACGAGATTTAATCATTCTAATCATCATCTAATCATGCTAATCATGCTCTAATCTTTTTAATTAGATTTAATCATTTTAATCACGATTTAATCAATATATTCGGTCGAATCGATAATTTATCATTAAAATCAAAACTAAAGTACGATTTAATCAATATATTCGGTCGAATCGATAATTTATCATTAAAATCAAAACTAAAGTACGATTTAATCAATATATTCGGTCGAATCGATAATTTATCATTAAAATCAAAACTAAAGTACGATTTAATCAATATATTCGGTCGAATCGATAATTTATCATTAAAATCAAAACTAAAGTACGATTTAATCATTCTAATCATGATCTAATTTTTTTAATCAGGATTTAATTATTTTAAACAGATTTAATCATTTAATCATGATTAAATCAGATTTAAACATTCTAATCATGATTAACCGTGATTTAATAAACTTAATCATGATTACGTTGAATTTAATCAAAATAATCACGATTAAATCGAATTTAATCTTTTGAGGGGTGCGTCGTTAATCAAAGAAGTGACCTGCCCCTCGGGGAAAACATTATATTTCAATATAAGTATCAATTGTTAATATTATCCAACCTTCGAAAATAATAACTTTTATATTCGTCGTACTGCGAAGTAAACACGTATACAATCGTACCGTATCGAATGCTGTTTTTATCACTTTTCGACAAACATGGAAACGGCATATTTTCCTCTTCATCAGCACTTGTTAGAAAAACATTCTCGGTGCAGCTTTGTTTGTAAACACTATCTCGCCCCCTCCCAAAGTCGGGTCTTCCCTATTTTTGGACTGAAATTTCGGCCCTAGTAGTGTGGGGGAAGGAACAATGTGGGGGGTGATAGTCTCTGTATTTGTTATGGTCGTGGATCTCTGGAAAACGTATCCCTGAAGGTTACAAGACCGTCTTTTCCATCGGTGTTCGAAAGTAGCTTCGAGAGTGGTGAACTGGGAAGCCGTTCATTCAGCCTTGACCTCTCCAAGTCCCGCCCCCCCCCCGCAGTGGTATCTGTCTTCGCTCTGTCTTGCGAGGTACAAGCTGTGTATATAAATGGAAAAAATGCAATCTTCAACGCCATCTTGAAACATACGCTGTCCACGTAAGCAAAGTTCGACCGCTTACGCGAGCTGTAGGATTGTATGTCCTAATTTTAATATGGTACATTTGAGTGTGGCATTGATAAAACCATATTTCGTTGTTATAGAACTATACGCATTTGACAAGGGAGAATACTCTTTCACAGAGGTTAACCCATTAGACAACAGACACTGTCTAAAACGTAGAAATTAAATTCTTTAAAATATAATAAATTATATAAAAACCGATTTAAATATTATTATTTTGTGTTCAAAATTTTTCCCGAGTCAAAATTTTGTTTAAAGTTTTGCATCGTAGTGTTAGTGTCGAGGGGCTGACCACTCCCGGAATCGGTGTACAAGCCTGTAGCTTTGACTGCACTAAAATGATTACGTAAGTGAGTACAGATTTAGCACTACCAAAGGCTGTACTCATTTTCATATTTACGTAATCGGTGTACAGATTTTCAGAGAATGATTAGCCCCTCGGTTAGTGTTAAAATGGAAAAACAGTTTTTATTACCTTCCATTGTAAAAGCTTGAATTGGTGCTATCTAGTGTACAGGGGCGTAGGAACGTTCTAGAAGTTGGAGGGGGCAAAGAGAAACGAAAAGGGGTCTGGAGAATGGTTTGGAATTTTTAATGGAGTGTAGCTTCTCCAAATGCATGTGTACTTTTTACTGAAATTTAAACACATTTGAGGTTCTATAAGCTTTATTTGCTTTTAAAATGAGAATTTGAGTATTTCGAAGATTTCCCAGCAAAATTATAGGGAGGGGCATTGCCCCCCTTGGTTCCTACGCCCCTGCTAGCGTATAAATACAAACGTTAAAATCTAACCTGAAAAAGTTTATCTCTAAACTGTAATAGGTCTATTATCAGCCTTATTTTAAACCAAAGTAATTGTAAAATTAATTACCAATTTTATAATTGGAACGGGTACTTATATAATTTCATACGCGACGTCTTATTCGTATTTTCCACGCCATTGAATAATGTATAGGTCCCCCTCCCCCGTCCGCTTTTTTACTACCCTTAGCATTTCCGTTTCCCCTACCACCGCCAACACCACCAGATACATTTTTGTACTACCCCCCCTTCTAT
The DNA here is from genome assembly GCF_980474605.1 of Leiobunum rupestre. Classification (NCBI taxonomy): domain Eukaryota; kingdom Metazoa; phylum Arthropoda; class Arachnida; order Opiliones; family Sclerosomatidae; genus Leiobunum; species Leiobunum rupestre. The sequence goes on from NC_143392.1 coordinate 32,388,509, forward strand.
TCGAAATATGGTCACGGACGGAATAACTTTTATAAAATACGTAACTGCGGGCTGGCAGCCGCGTGCTGGAGCAGCTGAAACAACTTGTTTCGCCATAACCCAAATAACCCTTGGAAAATCAGCTCCTCTGTAAGTGGGAAAAACATTCCGCTCCCTCATGGCTCCCTAAACACTCAAATTCCGTGTTTGGAGGTACCCTAGAGAGAAAAAATAATATGGAAACTGAAAACTACCTCTATAAAATGCGCTCTCTAAATTTAAAACCGATAATAAAGTAGGACTTGGAATTTCTTTTTGGGTAAACCGAGAGAGACTGCCTGCCGTCTCGACAAGTGAACGCGGGTTTTATTTTGGTACCTGCTTTTCCCAGAAATCACCGTCTACCGCCGGCCGAATTTCGAAATGGAACTAGTAGGATTTAACGCGAAGTCTTGTTTCGCGCGTTTTCCTTTCTTTGTTTGGCACTTTTCCAAAACGGCCTACGAGCGGACTATACCGTTTACCCGCCTTTATTGGTAGTACCAACTTACTTAAGGTTATTATATAATTGAAGGACTGCTTATTTTATGAAAAGCCACGTTGATGCTTTTGACTTGTCGAAAAGGGATTACATAAACTATTTAAAATCGAAGTTAATTTACCCTCTAAACATTTAATTTTAAACAGTTTATATACGGTCTTTGTCATTCGCAGCCCGTAAATTATAATATTTATAAATATAAACTATTTCCCGAGGGGCAGGTCACTTCTTTGATTAACGACGCACCCCTCAAAAGATTAAATCCGATTTAATCGTGATTATTTTGATTAAATACAAGTTAATCACGATTAAGTTGATTAAATCACGTTTAATCATGATTAGAATGTTTAAATCTGATTTAATAATGATTAAATGATTAAATCTGATTTAATAATGATTAAATCTGATTAAAATGATTAAATCTGTTTAAAATGATTAAATCCTGATTAAAAAATTATATCGTGATTAGTATGATTAAATCGTACTTTAATTTTGATTTTAATGATAAATACTCTATTCGACCGATTATATTGATTAAATCGTGATTAAAATGATTAAATCGTGATTAAAATGATTAAATCGTGATTAAAATGATTAAATCTAATTAAAAATACTAGATCATGATTAGAATTATTAAATTTCGTTTAAATGATTAAATCCTGATTAAAAAGATTAGATCATGATTAGAATGATTAAATCTCCTTTAAATCGTGATTAGATTTTTTAATTTTGATTACCCTGATTTATTCATTTTACTATGATTAAGACGCACCCAAAATGGAAGTGACCTGCCCCTCGCTATTTTCCTCCGCGTATTAAATAATACGGGCCAAATTACAACTAACGGTGCAACGTGCGGTTCACATTTTGTATATTTATGCAGTTTGCTAATTTGAAAGCAATAAACAGATTTTTTTCACCGCATCCAAACATAAACGAGACTACGCCACTGTAAAGTTTAAATTAATTCCTATTTATCAAACCCGTACTCTAAGGGAAAATATACATTTATTTCTGTTAAATCGGTAAAATAATGTTTTAATAATCTTTTCTCTTATTTTATTTCCTTTTAAAACTTTCTAAGACAGAATTTTTTTTTTAAAAGAAACAGGTTTTTTCAACTTTGTATTACACGCGGCTGACGTCAAAGGTACCCAGAAACATCACTCCATTTCAACTCAATTTTGGCAAGAAATCGGGCATGTTGCGACACCGGCTGAACTTTCCTCTAATAACAAATTTCTAACCCTTTTGTTTTCGTAACTCGAGTTTTGAAAATGGGGTTAAGTTTCGATAAAATATGGATTTTATTTCCCTTTTAATGGTTTCAAAGGATTTAATTTATCCGTTACAGTATTTTTAAATTTAGTCCCCGCTGTGATATTCTACCTATGGTCTTATATACGAAAAAAGGTGTATGCTCCAGAAAACACCTGACGTTTTTAAGTGTCATACATAGTTTGCACAGAAGGGAGGGGCCTATGGTCTCCAAGGAAACTGGGAGGGCGATCAAAAATTCAAACCATTTCGCGCGTAGCTACTAAATAGGTAGCCATTTTGTTGGTAATCTCGTCAAAGCTACAAAACGTATTAGATTTATGCTTTAAAATTTTAAATGGGCCCTAAACAAAGCCAGATAAGATTCTAAGGCCGGGTTATTTAAATAAAATATCAAATTACGACAGAAATATCTACGAAAAGAAGTTAACAAAGCTTATCAAAGTTAGGCCTTTGTGGTCATCCTTTTTACAATTACCTTCACTATCGAATAAAATAAACAATTTTCGCTTTCCCTTGGTAATTGAACTACTCGAACAATTTTTAACCAGGCAGATTACCATTTTTAACGTGAAAATAATTCCTTAATCATTTGAAAATAATTAAAATCCGCAAACAGACGATTGAAACTGTTAACCCTCCCGTTTTACCTTGGTTTTACTAAGAAATCTACACCTTCAAAATGGCGGCAAAGAACCGTTCATTCTTGCTCAAATTAAATATTTATTCTTGGTTCTTATATCTATACTTGGAACTGCGTCATTGATGACGTAGGGATGCAAACTATGTATTGGCCAAATTGCCTTTGGCTAGCCTCCAATGAGATGTTATTTGCCAGTTCCGACGGCTGTGTCCATTTTGTAAGCTGTGCATATTCATCATTTTATTAGATTCAAGTTATTTAGCTATTTTTATCCCACATTATGTCGGTAGATAGATTTATATGCGTGTTAAAATGTAATCTACGAACGCCAGTAGACGGGTTACAAATGTAACCAAGGGATAAATTAATTATTTTTGTTTTGCGTTAATTTAAGATGGAAATGAAAAAGATTTGAAAACGATATATGTAAGAAAATATACAAAATAGTCTAATTTAGTCTAAAATCAAATGTCAGAGCTTAGACTTGTATCATAAGTACATAATGTATCTGAATGAGTATGTCTTTTTAGTAAATATTGAACCATAGACATAATACAGAAATAGACACCTTACGCGGAATTTGATTTGCCAAAAATATACGGGAGCGATAACTAGCAGACAACCGGCAGTTGTTCCGTATTCCTGGGGTACTACGTGTAAAGCGCCACTTAAGTTTAGTGGCGCTTTAGACTAGGCGCCCACTGGCTCTCTGTTTCGTATCCGTCCTGCCTTCCACAAGGCATTGTCTCCGTTTCGAAGCAAAGGCTTGTGGAAGCTAGGACGGATACGTTACGAGGAGCAGTGAGCGCTTGTCCTAGGCCACGTAGTACCTAACGCTTAAGAATATTTATCCGGTTTAAAATCAGACGCAAAAACTTTAGGGGTGAATTTGATAAGTGGGTAGTACTTTTATGTTAGCTAAAATGTTTCATAATTCGTTTTGGTTATTTTTTTATTAAAAAGTTATAGAAAAAGTGTTTTCTACTAAAAATCTGTTTTTATTTGTTAAAAAAGGTTAATATTAGTGTTTTTACGCATTGGAATAACAAGTAAAACAATACCGGAAAAGGTTTCATAAGTAGGATTAAATTATCATATTATTTCGATGAATATTCATTCTTATTTAAAATCTTTTTATAACGAAACCTACGATACTTTCTCAATGGACCAATGCTGTAAATCGCGACACATTCAAATCATGATTTAATTTGTAATGATCACTTTTTAGAACGGGATATACAAATTGTAAATGGCAAAAGGTGGGTCACACCAAAAGCCATTCCAACTCTGGTTTGGTTTCCATAGAATTAAAACAAGTAACAATAGTCAAAATAATTTTTTTATTTAATTTAAAGAAATTACATCCAGTTGAAAGTGAAATAGAAAAAACCGGTGATGCTAACTTCTCACCTTTAAATTTGGACCAAGGATCATTTCGTGTAGGTTTAATTATGTTATTATAATTTGAGCCAGATCTCCTTGGTTTTTAGCCAATTTTGTTTAGTTGTTATGAAGAGATATTCCTCTCTCTATAAAAGAAATGTAGTCTAAGAACTAGAACGTGCTGTATTACAAAATATTGTTGGCATGGACATCTTCCCAGATCACCACGAACATGTTTGATGCTGAAGTTGGAATCGAACATCATCATTAAGAAAGTTATTAATTTATATTGCAAGCTCAGACTCCACAAATTAGCGAAGGACAAAAAACTAGAAATGAAGGGTCAAGCCATCAGACTTAAATTGTCAAAGCTAATTTTATTTCAAGGACAATAGTTACATACCTTTAGTAGAATCATCCATTTCATCAAAATTCCATTTACTTTTGTTTACAATTTAGAATCTCAGAATATTCCCATAACAACACACCGGATAGTACACGAGTTACTTAAGCCTTTGACAAAATATCATTTCGCAATTAGAATTTTTTTGTTTTTAATTAAATGATCATCTGCTGCTTTTTATTTGGGTTTTGAAAGAATTAATTGACTTATTTAAAAATTATAATAAAAATTAACCTTATTTTAAATTCTCACAGCCAAAATATTCGCGAATCACGTCAGAGTACCTAAAAGATTGCAAACACGAACACGTGTGACGTGTCACGTGATGATTTTTTATTTTCTCATCTAATCGACAGGCGTCGCTTAAACGTGGTACCACAGGAATACGGAACAAATACCGGTTGTCTGCTTGGCGTCGCCTCCGTATTAACCGCCCGTAGAATCTTGGGTCTATTTCTTTATTATGTCTATGTATTGAACTCAGAGTTTAGAATACGAAAATAGGCCTTTCTATAAAATAAGCTACGATTGTTGAACTTGTTTTTATGTAGCTCTTTCGTCACGAAATACGTCAGTGGCGGATACATAGGGCAGGCAGCCCAGCACCAAACGCGGTTCACGGCAAAGGGGAGGTCGTGCCCCCGAGGGGCTGATCACTCCGCGTAATCGGTGTACAGAGCCGTACCTTTGACTGTACTATTTTCCGCGTAATCTTTGAAGTCCCTGCCTTTGGCAGTGCTAATCTAAGCGTAATCCGGTGTACAGATTTTCTAAGAGTGGTTAGCCCCTAGCGTGCCCCCACCATGTGACTTGATAATTTGTTATTACACCCATAGCTCAAGATATCTTTTAGCGCCACCCCCTCTGAGTTTTTTCTGTATCCGCCACTGAAATACGTAGAAGTTCAGTTCAGTTTATACTTAAAAACAGCGTGCTTCGTCGAATTTACTCTTTAAGTCCAGGGCTTTTCGAGGTAAAACGTCATCGATACGTCACCCGTGAAGCAGCAGCAACATCAAACCAGAAGGCCAATAATGCTACTTTATAGAAAGGCCTATGTTGTAGGGCTGTGCGAGTAGTGGTTTTAGGCAATCGAGTCGGGTATCGAGTATTCGAGTCGAGTAATCGAGTAGTGGATTAAGAGGGGATTTTCGAGTCAAGTAATTCAGAATAAACGAGTCGGGTTATCGAGTATAGTTGAATTATTCAAGCAAGAATGTATTTATTTATACTCAGGGAGAATGAATATGTCGAGACTATCGACGGACACGTTGAGGCCCTAACCGCGTCACGCTAAGGGGGGGGGGGGGAGGTGGTCTTATTTTTTGCGTCCTCGCAGCAGCGTTAATCGCGTCAAAAACGTAATTTTTAAGAACCAATGAGATTGCAGTATTATTTGCTTTTATTAAAGTGGAGGAGCATACCTATTGTATACAAATTTGTTTAGAGTTTAGCTTTTTTATCCCTTTTCATAAGGGACTAATCTACTTATTCGCTAATTTTTTCATCCTTTGGATTGCAGTCCATAGGTGGTTCCTTTTAACGTTACATAGTATACTAGCTCTAGTACTAGCCTAATTAAAGTAATTAATAGTAAAATAACGATACAATATATTTCTTTTAAATTATTAATGTACCGTCTGTCCGTATATTGCTTAAGAAGTTAAGAGTCCTAACGCCGGCCGTCATCCGAACTCGTGAAGTGACACTCCAAACAGAAATTAATAATATTGTTTGAAGTAAAACCGCGCGGGAAAACTAAAAAAATGCCGAGTAATCGATAATGTTCGACTACTCGCATAGCTCTACTATGTTGAGAAGGGACGATATGTGGCCATCATAACGCAAATTCTCCACACATTCCTGGTTTTAAAAAATGTATTATTTATATTTTTTCGGTGGTATCTTTGTAATTTTCAAACCATTTTGCGGTATTCTGATAGCCATTAGATTATATTTATTTTGTAAATTGGTTAGGGAAAATAATGTTAAACGGTCAGGTAAAACCTGGAAAAGTCAGGGAATTTTCAAATGGAAAAATATGCTTGCAACATCTTTTGGAGCGCAACGCCAAAACGAAAATGTTGGTGTATAACGGTACAATCGTAGATCCGAGGCCATGAAACCGTGTAAGGGAAGCCGTCATAGAATAAATCTGGCAGATGGATTCTTGTTTTGGGGGAAGATTGCGTTTTTTTAAACTGACAATTTGATGAATTGCAGATTGTCGGGATTACACGTATCCTAGAGAAGCTATACTTTCACCTTTACGGTGAACCATTACAGTAGTATTGTCAGTCGGAAAATTTTCCGTATTTTTCCGAAAAAAATAAAAAAGTTTTCATTCCATGATTAGTCTAATATATTGTTTGCAAATTTAAATAAAGCGGCATTTTCGCCTCATTTTTTCGATTCTAAAAGCAAAACTAAACCTCTAGACTGGTTTAAACTGATTAATAATGTAACACTATTAATGTTTACTGATATTAGACATTTTATATCGATAAAAAGGTAAAAACATGAAAAACCTTTAAAAAGAAATTTATGTTTAAATTTTTTATTTTTCTGGAAATTTTTCCGCATTTTATTTTTCCGGAAAATTAACAACACTACATTACAGTGTACAGAAATGGTATTTATTTTTCCGGAAAATTAACAACACTACATTACAGTGTACAGAAATGGTATTTATTTTTCCGGAAAATTAACAACAATGCATTACAGTGTACAGAAATGGTATTTATTTTTCCGGATAATTAACAACACTGCATTACAGTGTACAGAAATGGTATTTATGTTTCCGGAAAATTAACAACACTACATTACAGTGTACAGAAATGGTATTTATTTTTCCGGAAAATTAACAACACTACATTACAGTGTACAGAAATGGTATTTATTTTTCCGGAAAATTAACAACACTACATTACAGTGTACAGAAATGGTATTTATGTTTCCGGAAAATTAACAACACTACATTACAGTGTACAGAAATGGTATTTATGTTTCCGGAAAATTAACAACACTACATTACAGTGTACAGAAATGGTATTTATGTTTCCGGAAAATTAACAACACTACATTACAGTGTACAGAAATGGTATTTATTTTTCCGGAAAATTAAGAACAATGCATTACAGTGTACAGAAATGGTATTTATTTTTCCGGATAATTAACAACACTGCATTACAGTGTACAGAAATGGTATTTATGTTTCCGGAAAATTAACAACACTACATTACAGTGTACAGAAATGGTATTTATGTTTCCGGAAAATTAACAACACTACATTACAGTGTACAGAAATGGTATTTATTTTTCCAGAAAATTAACAACACTACATTACAGTGTACAGAAATGGTATTTATGTTTCCGGAAAATTAACAACACTACATTACAGTGTACAGAAATGGTATTTATGTTTCCGGAAAATTAACAACACTACATTACAGTGTACAGAAATGGTATTTATGTTTCCGGAAAATTAACAACACTACATTACAGTGTACAGAAATGGTATTTATGTTTCCGGAAAATTAACAACACTGCATTACAGTGTACAGAAATGGTATTTATGTTTCCGGAAAATTAACAACACTGCATTACAGTGTACAGAAATGGTATTTATGTTTCCGGAAAATTAACAACACTGCATTACAGTGTACAGAAATGGTATTTATGTTTCCGGAAAATTAACAACACTACATTACAGTGTACAGAAATTGTAGTAATTTTTCCGGAAAATTAACAACACTACATTACAGTGTACAGAAATGGTATTTATGTTTCCGGAAAATTAACAACACTACATTACAGTGTACAGAAATGGTATTTATGTTTCCGGAAAATTAACAACACTACATTACAGTGTACAGAAATGGTATTTATGTTTCCGGAAAATTAACAACACTACATTACAGTGTACAGAAATGGTATTTATTTTTCCGGAAAATTAAGAACAATGCATTACAGTGTACAGAAATGGTATTTATTTTTCCGGATAATTAACAACACTGCATTACAGTGTACAGAAATGGTTTTTATGTTTCCGGAAAATTAACAACACTACATTACAGTGTACAGAAATGGTATTTATTTTTCCAGAAAATTAACAACACTACATTACAGTGTACAGAAATGGTATTTATGTTTCCGGAAAATTAACAACACTGCATTACAGTGTACAGAAATGGTATTTATGTTTCCGGAAAATTAACAACACTACATTACAGTGTACAGAAATGGTATTTATGTTTCCGGAAAATTAACAACACTACATTACAGTGTACAGAAATGGTATTTATGTTTCCGGAAAATTAACAACACTGCATTACAGTGTACAGAAATGGTATTTATGTTTCCGGAAAATTAACAACACTGCATTACAGTGTACAGAAATGGTATTTATGTTTCCGGAAAATTAACAACACTGCATTACAGTGTACAGAAATGGTATTTATGTTTCCGGAAAATTAACAACACTGCATTACAGTGTACAGAAATGGTATTTATGTTTCCGGAAAATTAACAACACTGCATTACAGTGTACAGAAATTGTAGTAATTTTTCCGGAAAATTAACAACACTACATTACAGGGTACAGAAATTGTAGTAATTTTTCCGGAAAATTAACAACACTACATTACAGTGTACAGAAATTGTAGTAATTTTTCCGGAAAATTAACAACACTACATTACAGTGTACAGAAATTGTAGTAATTTTTCCGGAAAATTAACAACACTACATTACAGGGTACAGAAATTGTAGTAATTTTTCCGGAAAATTAACAACACTACATTACAGTGTACAGAAATTGTAGTAATTTTTCCGGAAAATTAACAACACTACATTACAGGGTACAGAAATTGTAGTAATTTTTCCGGAAAATTAACAACACTACATTACAGTGTACAGAAATTGTAGTAATTTTTCCGGAAAATTAACAACACTACATTACAGTGTACAGAAATTGTAGTAATTTTTCCGGAAAATTAACAACACTACATTACAGGGTACAGAAATTGTAGTAATTTTTCCGGAAAATTAACAACACTACATTACAGTGTACAGAAATTGTAGTAATTTTTCCAGAAAATTAACAACACTACATTACAGTGCACAGAAATTGTAGATCGCCTGTAATCCTTATCAGACACAGAAGGTATAAGCGATGTATTTTCTGTGGGCTTGCGCGATACTTCTTAGGAAAGATAAAGGAACCTGTAATAAATCAATTTCAATTCCGATGAAACCTTTTACGTTTAATGTAATTATCGCCTTCGAACACTATTGCGCATAAAACAAACAAGACGGTGGTATATTACTAAGTCATCCTAACATAAACCGCATTTTTGAATGTTATATATAGCGCTGGTAGTTCCCCGCATAACTCCGTGATAATTTTTGCCACGAGTAGATAACCTTGAATTTTCGGGATGGTTGATAAAGTTTCAAAGTTGGTCCCCTTCAAATAATCCCTAGCTATGTACAGAGTGTTTAAAAAATCATCTAAAACTAATTACAGTAATTGGAATTCAACTCGACGAAAAACCGTATCACCCTGTATATTTCGCTCTATAAATTACACTGTAGACCTTGATTTTTTTTTAAAAACCTACATGCGGGAGATAAAATTTACCCGCAATTTTTTCTACCTTATAAATATAATTGTAGGGTTTTTGTAGAAGCTACCGGTATGGCGCGTCGGTAAATGGTTGGAAACAGTCCTTGACTGAGTACTTCAACCCTTCTGCTTTCCACTCGAAGGTTCTTTTTTTCTACTTAACCATGGCTATGACCTTCCATTACAGACGTTTCAATGAAAAGAAGTGGGAGGCGCTATTTTTATTGTTTATTTCAGCCTATTCAGGGTGAAATGGTCGGTGTCAACAAATTCACCCTCGCGTAGATTTTACATTGTGTCGAAGAAATCCAAGGATGTCCCTTGTCTACGCTACGCCCGCTTGCCTTACGCGTTAAAGCGTTTAATCATACGTAGCCTATACCCCCCTTTCGCCTTTCATTTAACTGCCAACCGAAGATGCGTTTTAGTCTTAATCTCCAATCTAGGATTATCGCTACTTGGGGTATGTTAGGTTTTTATATAAACAACATTTTGAAAAAGTATTTCTATAGCGATGTTTTTATTCGCGTGTCTACCAGTAATTTAGACACGCTTAATTTAATTATAATTACAATAGTTTTTATTTATATATTGAGTGGAATTTATTGAATAGGCAAAAAAAAAAACCTTTATTTTGTGTAGCGTTAATTTTGTAAGGCGCCGGATCTAACGAACTATTTTTGTCGTCTCATGTTTTGTATAGGTTGGAATTGAAAAGTAAAGGGTTAGACCTATCATAGCCGGCTGTATTAGAGAAGGCCAGGAAATCGTTTTTTCGGAGGGGGTGGCCTAAAGAATTTTTTTATGCAGCTCCTGCTGCTAGATGGCGCTTATATGCCTAGTTTTCACAGGCGCGAAATTCAAATGGTATGGAAATACATTAACGGTAGCAGACGGCTAGCCTCTGACCCCACAATATTACTGGGCCAAAAGATGCCATCTAGTGGATAAAGCCGCCAGGAGCGCGGGAAGTTTTGTTAAGAAAAATCGCCTGGATTTCCTGGCCTTCTCTAATACAGCCGGCTATGGACCTATAGAGTAATGGCACTGTGACGTCCTAGTACGTCACCAATGCTCTTTCCTATAGATAAAAAATTTGCGACCAAAATGGCGGCCATGGCCAAAGCTACGGAGTGCTACTACTCTATTCTCTTTCGATCGCTGTTAAATTGACGGATCACGGTTTATTATTGGAACTAACTTGTTTAACTTTTTATTTTGGAAGTAGACGTACAAACGCTTAGTTATGGATGTGGTTGAAGGCCAGAAAATATATCTCATGTGACTGTACAGAAAAACTCGAGGGGGGGGGGGGGGGCGCTAAAATACATCTTGAGCTATGGGTATTAGCCTAGCTGATTATTATTATTATTATTATTATTATTATAACAAATCATCAAGTCCAATGCAAACCTTAGGCGTCAAGGGGGTAGTGTTCGGAATTGTTTATTCATCATCCACTAATTCTCCGATTTATTTCACAAACGTTGGTCAAAAGAATATCATTTTAACTTATTTAATTATGTTTTTACGCAACCAAGCATTTATTTGAATAAAAGTGGTATTTATTTAAATAATTGTTTGTTTTATTTAAATAATAGGCTTATTCACTTTCGATTATTTAAACATTTTACAATTTTTATTAAACTATTGGTTATTTAAATAAATATTATTTAAATATAGCCGAGCTTATTTTATTCATGGATAAAAATTAATCGACTGCCGACCTCTACAAGGGGGTGGGCGCCCCCCATATGTATCCGCCACTGCGCTGCATATGCCGGATTTGTAATTTTGATAGCCAATACTTGTATTTTATCATTGTGCAATTTTCCGAGGAAGTTCCTTGTTGCGTTCGGTGTTCGCAGTTATAATCGAATATTCTATTATTTTTTTTATGCCACTTCCGTTTCTTGTTGGTTTTTCATGTTCTAAGTAATGATCAATATTCACACTTTTTATATTCCACCCAAATTTCTGGTTTGTTTTCAGTGTTCTAAGTTATGATCAATATTCGTATTTTTTATGCCACGCAATTTTTTTGTGTTCTAAGTAATAATAAATATTCGTTTTTTTTATATTTCACCTACGTTTCTTATTTGTTTTGATCAAATATTCGTATTTCACCAGCCTTTATTGTTAATTTTTGGTGGTCTAAATTTATTTCAAATAAACTTATTTTTTATATGCAGTCCAAATATTTGGATTTCATGTTCTAAGTTATGATTAGATTTTCGTAGTTCTATTTGATCTAAGGTGGTTTGTTTTCATGTTCTAAGTTTGGATCAAATTCTCGTATTTCTTATATTTCACCCAGGTTTCTGGTTTGTTTTCTAGTTTCAAAGTTTTAATCAAATATTCGTATTTTTAATATCAAGTGCGTTTATAATTAATTATAATTATCATAATTACTTGAGACTTAATTGGTTTGTCAAAACAATGGGGAGGATATGTAAAATTATTTATGGGCATTATTTAACTTAAGGAGTTGTTAAAACTGCTATTCAAAATATTTTGATAAAATATCACTTTAAAATATGTAACAATTGGAGATAAGAAATTAACGATAACGTTTTAAGAATATTTAGTATGACCACAGACCACCTACCCAAAGAAGGACATGTATCGCTGGTAGTAATTTCGATTTTATTATGTCTCGAATGTGATGCGGCTTGTTTAAGAGCGCGACATCTCACGGCAAGTAGAGCCAGTTTTAAATGTACGAAGACGATCACGCGCGACAATAAAAAAATGTATTGTAGAAACTAGTTTATAGTGTTCGGAATTGTTTATTCATTATCCACAAATTTTCCGACTTATTTAAATAACGTTGGTAAAAAAAATATCATTTTAACTTATTTAATTATGTTTTTTACGCAACCAAGCGTTTATTTGAATAAAAGTGATATTTATTTAAATAATTGTTGGTTTTATTTAAATAATTGTTGGTTTTATTTAAATAATTGGCTTATTCACTTTCGATTATTTAAACATTTTACAATTTTTATTCAATTATTGGTTATTTAAATAAATATTATTTAAATATAGTCGAGCTTATTTTATTCATGGATAAAAATTAATCGACTGCCGAGCACTACTAGTTTACGCATGACCTTTTTATTTCGTAAAATAAAGGATTTTTACGCGCTATTTTCTGTTTGCTGTGAAAAAGCCGTCTTACTTTTGAGACACCTTTTTTCGAGGTTGATGCAAGTCCATCTCGGGGTAGGTGGTCTATGGTAGAACCCAGACTAAATAACTATAGCTAGCGGTAAGGCATGTTTGTATGGGAAAATAGATGGTAGCGTAACAACAACCTTCTAGCGGCACCTGGTGACTTACAAGGAGACGACCCGAGGTGTTACACACCGATTTTGTTCAAACTCGATGGATTGGTAGACCTTGATGTAACTTGAAAAATCTTAAAGGGAATTTATTCAATGGGCAACGGTTTTGCCATGGCAAAGAAAAATGTTTTTGACAACATAAAATGGAAATTTTCCCATTGAAAATAACTAGGGGTGTGCGAGTCCTGTTTTTTGGGTTTCGAGTCGAGTCCCGAGTCTTGTAAAATTGGACTTGCGAGTCTTCGAGTCCAATTTTTCAATACTCGTTCGAGCCTTCGAGTCCATAAGAAGTTGATTTTAATTAGGGGTGTGCGAGTCCTGTTTTTTGGGTTTCGAGTCGAGTCCCGAGTCTTGTAAAATTGGACTTGCGATTCTTCGAGTCCAATTTTTCAATACTCGTTCGAGCCTTCGAGTCCATAAGATGTTGATTTTAATTCTTTCGAGTCCAATGCGAGTCCAAATTTTCTGAGCGAGTCCAATTCGAGCCCTAAAATTTATACTAACCATTTGAAATCAGAAAAAAATATTTTTTAAATGATTATTGTTTATGTCCTTCTCCTTCTGGTGGTAAAATTTCCTCTTGAAATGGCTTTTGTTTTTTAATTTTACTCATTTTTTGGAAATTATTTTTATTAAATAACCGAAAAAACTTATGACTAAAGTTAAAACTTTAAAGTAACTTAAATCTAAAATTAACCAATGGCCACCCCGCCTCAACTCTACTCTACTAAAAACTTTGAAAGTAAAAGTAAAACTAATCGGGTGGGATTTGACAACCAAACAATGAGTCAAGAATATTAAGGGAAACCACGGCCAACTACGATCGTGCGTAACTTTGATTGCGCGTCGAAGTTGGCCGTGTGGAAGAAAACTATTGCCACGCCGTTTGCGTAATATTTGGAAGCAAAGCAAGCTACTAGAAATGAGGCTCGCCTTCATAGAAAAAGACTCGACGGGAAATAGAGGACTCGCCGGGTATTTATTAATATTCTCGAGTCCACTCGAGTAATTTTTGAGCCTTGGCGAAGGACTCGGGTACCCGATCGAGTACTGGAAATATGATTTTCGAGTCCCGAGTCCGAGTACCCGACTCGGACTCGAAACCGAGTACTCGCACAGCCCTAAAAATAACATAGGATTTGGATCGATTCCAAAAAATTTTAAAATATCAAAATGATAAAAAAAAAATGTTAAAAATTGTCGAAAAAAAATCAAAATTGATCACATTTTGATCAATTTGAATCAAATGGGTGAAAATGAACCGATATATGGCTTAAATAGGAAAGATTTCAATTTTATGTTGTCAAAAACATTTTTCGTTGCCATGGCAAAACCGTTTACCCATTGAATAAATTCCCTTTAAGATTTTTCAAGTTACATGAAGGTCTACCAATCCCTCGAGTTTGAACAAAATCGGTGTGTAACACCTCGGGTAGTCTCCTCGTTAGTAAAGAAAGTTAATTAAACCCACCAAAAATAAATAAGCCAGTCAATTTCTACCAAAAACTAACAACAAGAGTACTTTATATCAATGTATAATTAATACCTAGTATAGAAACTATCCATCAACATTGGTTTCCGAAATAACATAAGTATATATTCCGTAATAATAAAAGTTAAAACTTTATCTTAAACCATTTTTTTTTGCGTTTTTATAAGTCTAGGAACAAAAATATCACCAAAAATATTTCGTGAAATTTACCAACTACATTTTTTTGTTGCTGTTTTATGCCAAACATTCACATTTAATTTAAACACCGTTTTCTTGATACGCTTTCTTTCAATAAATTCGTGGAATTTATAATTTAATAATTTCACTGATTATATTTCTTAATGAAATTCATCAGGCCGTTAGTAGAGGCGTCGTGCGAGCTGACTGGACTGGAACCTTTAAGTTCCGGTTGAATTACTTTGGCCAGTTGTTTTCCAAGTTCAACTCTGTAACGTAAAATGCAACTTAATACGGTGGAATTGAAACAATTTAGGTCCAATAATTACCCCCACTGATCGAACGAGTTGATGTCCCAAATAATTCCTTGAGTGAATATTTTCATCTCATACATTGCTGAAAATGATATAAACTTGTTAAAGGACTTTCCAGGGAGGCGTGCGGGGTCGGAATTCGATTCAAAAAACAACACTGAAACGTCATCAGAGTGTCACTTTGTAAATGCGACGAACTGCGACCGAATGACGTATTTCAAATGGACTTGCACCCCCCCCCCCCTTTGGTCAATTATTGAGGAAAAAAGTCTGCTTCGCAGACGAAAATCCAGTAGTTTATGAGCTTCTCCCTTTGGCCGCTACACGGCTCTATGTAAACCTAAAAGGCTAATTAATTGACTGATACGTATGTGCTAGGGGAGAAAGTCGATTTCACAGGAATAATACCATTAGATTAATACCAAAAACAGATGGCGCTGACAGTTAAAAACGTAGAAAACTGCGAAAAATATGGTTTTTTACAAAAAAATATCGCCGTAAGTCTATAATATTGTTCAATAAGTTTGTCACTTTTGGGGAATATTTTACTGAGAGCTAGTAACGGAGTGACGTCATCACTATAATAAAATCTCCCCCTAGCGAGACACTGCGAAAGGTTACGTGTGACGCGTTAGCCCGTAATGCAGTCTGTCTTGTGAATAGCTCAAAACTTTTGCATGTGAAGAATAGGAAGTGTCACACTTATGTAAGAATATTATACACTTAGGTTTTTTCTTTTCTCATCTAAAAGTTTAAATTAGCGCCATCTTGTATAACTTACAGCATTAAAATCTAAATTCTAATGGCCAGTGACGTAACTAGGCCAATGCACACAATGCATCTAATTTAAAGGGGCCGAAAAGCTTAGTCGTCCACCACGGCAGGTGAACTGCCCCTGGCATAAATATAGAGGGGCCCATTTAGCATTGGGGCCCAATTTTCCTGGTTACGCCACTGCTAATGACTTTAATTGTTTTTTTTTCTTCTGTAGACATTTGAACAAATATGATAAATTAAAATGAATTTAAGTCGTACCAATGAGAATTCCCAGAGTAAATGGCGTCACCTTCTCGAGTAAAATAGAATTTGTTGGTCGGTTTCCTTCGAAAACTTTGTGAGGCAGAATGTCTTTTAAAGTTTGACCGCTAAGTCCAGACTTGACCAATTCAGCCTCGGCTACTGCCTTGGATTTTCCAACCATAAGGGCTTCGGTTTGGGCAAGAAAGTTAGCTAATAAAATCTGTAAGAGAAAAGATAATAAATATGCAAGGTTATGAAATATTTAATTTAGCCGAATTCCAGTTTACATAGAGCCACGATAGCGAACGAGAGAAGTTCATTAACTGCTGGATTTTCGTCTGCTAAATAAATCAGAAAGAGTCTGTAGAACCACAGACCACCTACCCCAAGAGGGACATGTATAACTATTAGTATTTTCAATTTTTTTATGTCTCGAATGTGATTCAAAGCACGCCATCTCACGGGAAGTAAAAGTAGTTTTAAAGGTACAAAGACACGCGACTTTTTAATTTTATTTCGTTAAAGGGAATATAACCTCAGGTTTTTAGTGTGGAACACCAACGTTTGCAGCTCTGACCGCTCTTGCCTTTGGCTTTAAAATTGTTTGGCGCCACTGTACAGGGAAAATTTAAAAATTGAAGGGGTATTCCATAAATATGGCTTTGCAGGTTATATTCCCTTTAAATAAATAATTTTCACGCGCTACTTTCTGTTTGCTGTACTTTTGGGACACCTTTTTTCGAGGTTGATGCGGGTCCTTCTTGAGGTAGGTGGTATATGGTTAAACTGACGAAAATCCAGCAATTTATGAGGTTCTCCTGTTGGCCGCCACGTGACTCTCTGTAAACTGGAAAGGCTAATTAATTAACCTCGTGATGTAATCCGCTGTTGATGGGGTTATGCGTTTTGACAGGCGCGATAAAATCGGCAGGAATTAATCTGGTTCCTTGATGGATAAGTTGGTAAAAGGCATGTTGGCCATTGGTTCCTGGTTCACCCCAAACAATGGGACCTGTGGTGTAGTTGACGCGCTCGCCACTACGCGTGACGTATTTGCCGTTCGATTCCATGTCGCCTTGTTGGAAGTAAGCGGCGAATCTGTGCAAATACTGAAATTTAAATTTATTTGTTAATGATGTTACTTATATAATTTTCAAATGAAAATTTTCTTACCTGATCATACGGTAGCAGACAGTGAGTTTCCGCGTTAAAGAAATTGTGATACCATACTCCCAAAAGGGCTAATATAACTGGAATCTGCAATAGATGTTATAATTCATTATCAAAAACTATTAATTGTTATTCAATTATTATGATTTACATTTTTATCTAAGGGTGTAACTTGGAAATGTTGATCCATATAATGAGCTCCTGATAATAATTGGTCAAAATTGTCCATACCTAAATTATAAAATCCATTAGAATTTGTGTAGTTGTAGTTTTATTTACATTAATTAATAATTACCGATATGCAATGCAATAGAAAGACCAATTGCAGACCACAATGAGTACCTTCCACCAACCCACTTTTTTAAATTTAAAGTAGATTAATTTAAAATATCAAAGTGACGATTCCTTAAAGGGGAACGGTCAAGCTTTAACCAGTTAGATAGCCCTATAGCCCGTTAAAAACTAAAATGAATGTTGAAAACCGCAAAAAAAATATTAAGTGGTTAATTTTTAATAAAATAAAGAAATTTCGGGAAATCGAAAAGCGCGCGTCCGCCGCGACACCTGGTGAGAAATCGGTGAGACAGAAAAACAACGTAAAAGCGCGCGCTGCTGAAGACGCGAAAAATCTGTTTTGCACGCGGATGTCCATGGTTCCAGATATAAGAGATCTAAGCCTAAATTGCGCGATTTTAAAAGTTAGGATAGTTCGCAAATCGCTCATACGGGGTTAGGGGCGCTGGCGGCAGCCCCTAAGATGGCGGCGAAAATTCAAACCCAAAGTCAAAACACCTGGCGTTATTTTTCGTTCCAACTTTTTAGGCCAAAAACTATTTTTTCAAGACAAAATAAGGTTGATCTTTCGATACGCAAATAAGGCGATATTTGGAAAAGCTTGGCCGTTCCCCTTTAATTATTTCGAAAGCGCTTACATCCCAAAACTCAAACATATTCTTCTCATCGATACCGAAGGCTTTAACTTTTTCCTTAATTTTAATAAAAAAAAGGATGATTTAATTATCGTATTAAATTAACCCATTTTGTGGAAACTTACGGAGTTGGTAGAAAGGGCAACGAAGTGTTTGGCAACAGCAGCCGGCTGTAAATTTAAATTACTAATTAATTAAAATAATTTAGGGATGTTAAAAAGGGTAATTACATCTTTGGCCTTCTCCAAAAACCAGGCTTTGGCGGACTCGGCATTCGTGATGGTTTCTTGGGTCGTGAACGTCTTCGAGGCGATGATAAAGAGGGCAGTTTCCGGGTTGAGTTTCTTCAGGGTCTCGGCCAAGTGGGTCCCGTCGATGTTGGACACGAAGTGCACATTGGGTCCGCAACGGTACGCCTTCAAGGCTTCGGTGACCATCAAAGGACCCTGCATTTTTAAAAATAGATTAATGTCACTATGACGTACAACATGCTTTTTCCTGTTCGTAGCTAATAGGCGCTTAAATAAATCATTATCCCAAGAAATCGGCAAGAAGCAATATTTCCGAGAGTCAGGACACGAAAGTCACTGTTCATGGAGTGCTTGTTAAAATAAAAGCAATTTTTCACCTTTACGGCCGCTAGGAGCAACAAACACAGCACCCCACACAAAGAGAACGCAACCCGTCAAAAGCCGTACATTTTTCATTGGTTAGACGCTTTAGCGCCTGCTGCCGTCGTAAGGGGAAAATTCGGAAATTGTCTTCCCCCTTTTCGTAAAACGTGCAGTGTAAAGGCACGTCCAATGAAATTTGTACACAACACTGCGTTAGCGTGTTTAAAGGCTAGCTGCGTTCTCCTTGCGTTTGTTGCTCCTAGACGGCAGCAACAAGCGTTCCCCATGGCGTTCCCTTATTACCAGGTAGCTTTTTTGACGTTGCCAAAAACACGACGTTCTATTTACCGGTGATAAGTTTCCATTATTTCCAAAAACTGGTCCTGGCTCTCGGAAATATTACTTCTTGGCGATTTCCCGGGAGGATTTATTTAAGCGCCTATTGTTCGTGCGAGTGGCCAGTTCCCGTTGCCAAGGTAACGAGTTTCAGTTAGCCATGAAATTAAGACAGTCATGATGGTCTAGTAATTATTTGCATCGTAGGATCGCGTATAGCGTTGGCTCCGTCATCTGAGACGTGACATGATGTCTAGGCGATCGTTTCAAGGCGGGGCTTAGCTATGACGTATTCTACGACGCTAACAATTGTAAGAACAAAACTACGAAGTGCTACCAGACTATATACCGATTCCCCAATAGCTTACATGGAAACAAACATTTCGAGCGATGTCTTTAGAGGTCAGATTTTAAATGCTTTTATTTATACTAGATGGCGCCAGCTTAAACCTTTTGATGGGCAGGGAAAAATACTCGTTGGTTTATTACAAAAACTTATCACAGTTTATAAAAAAATATTCGTGACCGAAAACTATCGCTACGCCCCCTTTAGTTAGCCATTGAACTTAGATAGGTAGCGGCTAAAGCAGACGCTATTAGTTTTTCCTCATCGTCTAGGTGGCACTGTTATGCCACCTAGACTCGTTTCGGTCGAGAATTTACAGAATTTGCCTGTCAGTAAAAATTCGGCAAATAAAAACACTAAAATATTAATTTTAGACTGGTTAAAGCTAGTCTCCAGAATAGGATTCAGTGGCGGACTGCGTCTAATATTTTGGGCGGCCACAAGACAAAGGGCCCCAGCTTTAACAACTATAACGCTATCATGTTTGAGGGGCCCACTTCATGAACGGTCCGTGGGGCACAGAATAAGTTTCCGACAAGTTTCCCCTGCACGCAGGGACGTCATTTCAATATTTTTCAGGAGGGGGCAGAACTTTTATGTCTGGGGGATCTGGGAAAACAGGTTTTTTATAAACAGAAGAAACGCGTCAAATTTTTTCTTGGATTTTAAATCGAAATAGTTATTGCATAATTCAGGATAAAGGACGGAAAAACATTTTCCCAAAATGTTTTGTTCTAGAGTGGTGGGAAAATAACCGAGGCCTTTTTTCCCGAAAATTTCAGCTCATACAAATTTAAGGGTGGAAATGCCCTCCTTGCCCCACCCAAATGACGTCCCTGCAGTGGCGTAGCTGGGGGGGGGCGGATTCCACCCGTTTGGGGCCGTTTTGGGGGTGACACCCGACAGTGATAAAAAAAAACTTACACAAACTAGAGAAATTCGAAAAAAGGTTTTTACACGTTTTAACTAGTAAGCAGCACACCATGATATCCGCACCGGGTGCCACCCATTCTAGATACGCCACTGCGTCCCTGCCTACACGTTTTCGACGGGTGGTTTATCTGACTATTTTTCGGGGTATTTTAATAATGATTGAAAATTATTTTATTAAAATGTTTCAAGACTATGTGCGCCATCTAGTAAGACTTCGGGTACTTACAAATCGTCTATAATGGCGTTACCCTTGTGGATGGATTTTCTGAGGGGGTCTGGTTGGGAAAATGTCAAAGCTCAGATCGCTAGTCACTTTAAATGATGGACAGGGTGGATTTATTTTGGTAAGTTGTTGTATGAGAGCGGTGCTTATTCCTTGTATTTTTAACAATACACAGTTGGTTGAGGAACTTGGACAGATGCCAATTATCCCCCCTGCCCTAGAACCTTATAGGAGATAGTTTGTATTTCAAGATCGTGGCCTATCACGAAAATTGATAACATCACCGTTGTACTGGAATCCTTTTAGTTTCGCGTCTTTCATATCTTATAACCCACGCTATAAGCCAGAGTTAATTTGGGTGTCAATTCAAAAACTCACGCTATAAGCCAGAGTTAATTTGGGTGTCAATTCAAAAACTCACGCTATAAGCCAGAGTTAATTTGGGTGTCAATTCAAAAACTCACGCTATAAGCCAGAGTTAATTAGGGTGTTAATTAATTCTTACGAGATCCGAGCCGCCGATTCCGATATTGACAACGTCGGTGATAGCCTTCCCAGTGTAACCTTTCCAAACGCCATTACGAACTGAGTCGGAAAATTCACGCATATGTTTTAAAACGGCGTTCACTGCTGGCATGACCTGTTTGGGTACAGAAAAAAAAAATTAACCGATCGATGACTTAATAATTGTCGACTTTCGTAATACGATAAAAAATAACTTCATTATCGTCGACCCAAATGTAAATAGAAGGCGCGTTTTCGTCACGTTCGTTTCGTAATTTTAAAGAATATGAAAATATAACGGACACTTACGTCAATATCGTCGACCAGAATGGGCGAATTTGACCTGTTTCTCAACGCGATGTGAAGAACCGCCCGGTCCTCGGTGAAGTTAATCTTCTTACCCGAAAACATCGCGTCTCTGGCCGCCTCCACCTTGCGCGATTTCGCCTGTAGGGAGTTGGCAAAAAGTCTTCGTGAATGTCCGAAAATATGTTGGTCAATACGAGGGACTTTACCAGTTCCAAAAGCAAATTGAAAACCTCATCGTTGATTAGATTCTTGGAGAAATCTAAGAGGAACTCTCCATCCTCGTGTTTTACTTGGATACTGTCAAAAACGAAGGTTATTTCAAGGTCATACTATAGACATACTTTCTCCCCCCACCCAGACTTCATTGATATTTTTGGGGACACCCCAGACGTGGGGGCAGACTAACCGCGATGGATTTCCTCCTCTTACCTGAATTTTCCGAAGCGTTCCGGATCATTCTTAAACATATCTCCGATGTTAAGTTTAGCGCCATTATTGCGGTGATATTCGAGTAGTTTTTGGAACACGGGGTCCTCTTTGAGGCTGGAAGATTGACTGAATGCCATATCGGGGATAAAGCGCGCTAATCGGAAGACTAATTTGGTTTGGTCTGCCGACTTTCTCTATATCCTTTTTCTCGGATTTTAGCGGCCCAGCCCTTGATCCCGAACAGCCAATTTCGCAACGAAGCGGGCCGTGTAACTAGTGAAAAGAGGCCGCTGACGGCTACAAGGTCAATGAAAAAGCACCCGGTGACTAGCGCCATCTTTTGATTAAGCCAAATAGAGTTGTAGTTGTTTTTATTTTTCATAGATGGCAAAACTGAGTCGTTGTCGAATGGCGGGCTACTTTATATCCATGGTCGTGACAATGAAGAAACATTTTGCGGTGGCACTAACTATTACTACCGACGACAGGTGGCGACAATGTTTTGAATACTGAAGTGCGCAAAATAGTTTGAAAATTCAAGGATTTATGAGGTATTTTGGTTTCCTATGAGTTACTGATAGTAAAGTTGGTGTATTAATAATAATAATAATAATAGTATTATGATGGAGGAGTTTTTAAAAAAAGCGTTGAATACCAGTGTTTTGAGTAAAATGGGTAGAGGAGGTGGTGGCTGCATCAGTCAAGGAGAGGGCTATAATACTGACAATGGACAAATTTTTGTCAAAATGAACAATAATGAAGGTGCTCGTGCTATGTTTGATGGCGAATACGGAGGTCTTAAGGCTCTCGCTGATACTGGAACTGTCAGGGTACCCCAACCAATTATGGTTCTTGACCATCCTACTAAAAAGGAAGGAGCCATGCTGATCATGGAGTTTTTAGACCTTCAGTCTTTGTCGAAATACACCGCAGACTTGGGTGATCAGTTGGCATCCATGCACTTGGGTAACATCCAACTGGGTGAAAAAAATGATCCGAAGTATATCTCCAAATTTGGATTTCACATCCCTACTTGCTGCGGTTCTATCCCGTTAGATAATACTTGGGTAGATGATTGGGTTATCTTCTATACCAATAACAGGCTTGAAAGACAGTTGGATCTGGTGGAATCTAAGTACCACGATAAAGAAGCCAAGGAATTATGGTCTCAATTAAAACCAAAAATACCGAAATTATTTGAGGGAATTAGTGTAAAACCTTCTTTGCTTCATGGTGACCTCTGGGGTGGAAATGCTGCTGAAATTGATACAGGCCCCGCTATTTTTGATCCAGCTGCATTTTATGGTCATTCCGAGTTTGAATTAGCAATTGCCGGAATGTTTGGTGGTTTTAATCGGAGTTTCTATAGTGCCTATCATAAAAAAATCCCAAAAGAACCCGGTTTTGATGATAGAAAAGATTTATATCAATTGTTTCATTATCTGAACCATTGGAATCATTTTGGTTCTGGTTACAGAGGAAGTTCTATTTCTATTATGAGAAGGCTTGTTAAAAAATTTTGAACATGTATTAAAAAAGCAAAAAATTAACACCATTAATTAAATTTGTTTACTATATCTGCCAATACATTGCTTTTAAATTCAAGCTACAATATACAGTACACATTAGAGTTTAGCCCTGAAGTCTGAATTCCCTGTCCTTGTATTTAACTTCTCCATTACGGTATGATTTTTCACGAGCCATTCTTCTTTTGTGGACTACAGTTGCGAACACAATTATAGGCAGCACACAGGAGCTAAACCATCCCACAAAGTTTCTAACATTTGGTTTAAATCTTTCGGTTACGGTAACTTTCATAGATGACCATCTTTGAACTCCAGAATCAAACTGCAGACCGGTCGCGTAGGGATTAGTGGCTTGCTTCACAAATTGTTGCCTTAATGCGTCTCTCAGAGCCCGACGCTTTTCTGCTAAGATTACCTCTTGCGGTTTATGATCAGCCATTGAAAACGAAAAATTCTAAATAGATTGTATTAAAAGAATGTTAAATACGATATTAAGTAACTTTGTTAACCCAATAAATAATACGAAAATATTGAATTTACCGTTAAATTAAGTGTGGAAGGTTATTAAATCATTGAACAATTTCGAGCGATACAAGGCTTGCAAACAATTGACCTTTTAATATTTTAGAAGGTGGTGCCACCTATCGGCTTTAAGCGTTACGAATCCCCGTAAGGCATCATACCCGGATCGCTTCCCTCTATTACACTGAAGCAAATCTAAATGTTTTACAGGTATAGAAATGAATTTTTTTTCTGGTGTAAAAAATATCCGTAAAGTTCGACAATTGTGGTTTAATAAATGGAAACAAGTTGGTATTGAAGACGTTGAAACATCGTTTGAAGAGATTTGCAAATTTCTTACGGTTAGATTTTAACTTTTATTACCTTTTTTAAACTTTAAAATGTTGAGTTTGTAAAATACTTAAAAAAATTTTAATAGAAAAAAGCTATAGCGAATAATTATGATGGAGTTTCTTTTCCGGACCTACACCGTTTTTGCCATCAAAGATATCTTAGGCAAGTTAAAATTCACCAAAAGTATATAATATCTATCCCACGAAGGAAGCATATTCGTAGGTGTTGTCTGTTTTCGTTGGAAAAGTAACGAGTTTAAGTCAGCCATGACATCATTGGTCATTGTGGTCATGTGATTATTTACAACGCAAGATCGTGTGTTGTTTTGCCTCGTGATCTATGACGTGAAATGATGTCAATTCGGCGCTTTAGCAACGACGAATGACCTTGACGAGGGGCTAACCACTTCCTCAAATTCTGTACAGCGAGTACAGCCTTTGGTAGTTCGAAATCTGTAATCGATTACTTAATAACTTTAGTACAGTCAAAGCAACAGGCTTGTACACCGATTACGGATAGTGATCACACCCCTCGGTCCTTGACGCTACGAGCAAGCACCGAATATGTATAACATAAAAACATTTAAATATTTATAAACAAAAATTTATGGATGTAACAGTTTTAGAAAGTCAATAATGTAGTAATGATGTATTCCGCGCCACATTCCTTTTTCTAACGAAACGTATAGAGTAATTTAACTTCCTGGCTATGGCCGCCATTTTGTTCGGGTTTCTTTCTCGATGCGGAAAAGCATGGATGACGTCGTGTCACGTGAGAATGAAATCACTGAATTGCGAAAAATCAGGGGAACGTGCGTAGACACATTGAAATGAGTACTAGAGTTGTAAGTGAAAAAACTTTCCGTGTAAATTTTCCAGAAATTTTTTTAACAACTCCAATCAGTACTTACCACTAAGATTTATATTATATACTTTCGGTTTGACATATTTTAGTATTTTAGTGTACTCTGGCTTAAAAATCGTTTTTTTTTGGCAGAACCCCATTACAGTACGTTATTGGAGAATGGGACTTTAGAAAATTAACCATTAAAATGAGAAAGCCAGTATTTATTCCGCGACCGGAAACGGAACAATTGGCCGGACTGGTAATTGACCATATTAAGAATAACGCGCCAACAGAACCAACCATGAATGTCCTTGAAATCGGCTGCGGGACAGGTGCCATCTCTTTGGCCATCGCCCACGAAACCGAATGCGTACGTAAAGTCTTTGCTTTGACCAACAAATATGGGACGGGTACACTCCAGAGGGAATGTTAGCTTAACGCCAGTGCTGTGGTGGCGGCTTTTGGAAACTTGTCCACTTAAACGTAACTACATGATAAATCTTTAAACACGAATTTGTATTACCTTACATTACCAAGAATGTATTTAATTTTAGTTAGGGTGAGCGACTATGTTGATACGACTGCACTTTAGAAACGTGAGCTTAACCCATTGAGTTGGGAATATAGTACTTTTAGAGCCACAATTTTTATCGGCTGTGGCTGGGGTCTCGATGGAAATCATGTATCAATGCTCACATCTATCATTAGTCGGTGGCGTCACCTATCTTTGATAGAAAATATAATTTTTTAAATCTCGTCTGCTTATACTCGTTTCATGTTAGTGGTAGATAGAGCGACTGGCCTAAATTATTAACACAGATAACTTGAGGTAGATGACGCCACCGACTAATGATAACTGATTTGGTTCGTATGTGATTTCAAGAAAGTGCCCCCAGCTATCAAATACAAATTGTGGCTCTAGAAGTACTATAGAGTGTTGTCGTCTGAAACCCTGCGACGTCATCATTATAATTTGCCTATAGAGTGTTGTCGTCTGATACGATTTTGAAAACTTGTAACGTCACAGCTGTAGTGTTAATAGTGGCCGCCATGACTGTTACCGTTTTTTATCAATAGGCAAATTACAATTGTGACGTCGCAGGGTTTCAGACGACAACTCTCTATTGATAAAAAACGGTAACTGTCATGGCGGCCACTATTAACACTACAGCTGTGACGTTACAAGTTTTCAAAATCGTATCAGACGACAACACTCTATATTCCCGACACAATGGCTTAACCTTGGATCAAAAAATAGTGTTACTTAACATTGAGTGTGAACAGTGTTCCGGGGTGGTAAATACCACCTGACATTTATTGTGGCAAATTGTGGCAAAAAGTGTCATGGCAAATAATGATTTTTAGTGACAAATTGACATATACTGGCAAATAATAGAAAAAGTAAAAATACTAATAAATTTTTCATATGAAATCCCATAAAATCATTTTTAGGCTATTTTTGTAATTATAGTATGCGGGGTTGCCAATAATTGGGCTATTTTGTATATTTTTCGCATAACTATATAAAATGTTTGGCAGATGATTAATGAGATGATTGAAACATTTAAAAAAAAAATTAAACCTTTTATTTTGTTCATTGCTAAAAGTTCTAGCAAATAAAGTGTTCTAAGAGTAAAAAAATATATATTTTTTCCTATTTGTCATTAAATGCCATTATTTGTCACTATATGCCATTATTTGTCACTATATGCCATTATTTGTCAAATTTGCCATTATTTGTCACTATTTACCAGTGACATGGCCTACATTCGAAAAAAGTGACATTTTAGGAACACTGAGTGTGCAGTCCCTTATTTGTAGCTCTAAGGTCTTTGTTGTCGTCCCAATCCTTGCAGAGTGTAATGATGTCTTTCCCTATTTCTAGACGAACATAACCGCCGTTGACGTGAATCCGGAGGCTTGCAGTTTAGCCATTGAAAACAGTATGCTTCTGAATCTCAATCACAGAATAAACATACACCACGCGGAATTGAATGAAAAGGGGGAAATCGAGGGCTTGAATATTGATCAGAAATTCGAGGTGATCGTCAGCAATCCGCCGTACATTTCTGTCCAGGAAATGTCGCAATTGCAACCGGAAGTAGCATTGTACGTAATTACTTAGAAGGATCATAGAAATTTAGAAAAGGAATAAACAACATGACCGATATAACGTTTCTTTAGGGTACTTTAAGCTAATACCATATGTAACATAATTTCTGATCAGTATGCCTCTGTGTAACATTTGCATAGAGACCTTAATTGTTTCAGACGGAACACACAATAAGCAGACCCAAAAATGCCAAAATTCAAATAATCCTTGCGCTATTGAAAAGGTCACAATGGAAGCAAAATCAAGTGATCAGTACAGCTACTGACGCGATTTTCGTCACGGAATGGGAAGTGACGTAATTTGATGAACAATATTTCATTAAAGAAAATGCTTTTATGGCATACTTATGAGTGGTTATGCTACATATGCTAATACCAAGAGACATAGAAGAAGAAGAGTCTGCCTCGACGCGGCCTTCGTGTGCCATGAAAATTTCCAACTTCTCTGTCATGTTCTTCCCCCCCTTGCGCATGATTACATTCGACGGGCGTTATTCCTGAATTCGCCGGAATTCCTACTAGGGTCCAGGGGCGTATTAATCATTAGGCACAGTAGGCACGTGCCTAGGGCGCCACTTTTCTAGGAGCGCCAATATTCTGATATCGTTTTTCCTTTTTCTCAAACGTTTTGTTCAAAATTAGACAGACTAAGAACGAAGAAACTGTAAAACAGGTCACATTTAATCATTCTTCGGACGGACAGTAATCTTGTTGCACAATTATCCAAACGCTAAAAAATACGATAATGGTCCGATCCAACGTTAAGGTTCTCCGTTGAAGGGAAATCAAACTATAGTAGATACTTAAAAGTTAGTAAGTTATATTTTTTAAATGGTTTTTGATTTTCAAAACAAAACCTGAAATCAACAGCTAGTTTGGATTTGGGGCGATAAAATTTTATGTGCCTAGGGGCGCCGTCAGTGTTAATGGTATTCACAGGAAATACTAGCGGTTCCCATTTTATTTACTATGGAACCTAATTCTGGCGGAACCCCAACTAATTTTTTTGACTTATTTAGTGGCGGCGGAAGGTAATTTTTAGGGGGGGGGGGGGTACAAACAAGCAAACGCGTCCAACTTGGTAACGCGGGGGGGGGTACAAACAAGCAAACGCGTCTAACTTGGTAACGCGGGGGGGGGGTACAAACAAGCAAACGCGTCCAACTTGGTAACGCGGGGGGGGTACAAACAAGCAAACGCGTCTAACTTGGTAACGCGGGGGGGGGGGTACAAACAAGCAAACGCGTCCAACTTGGTAACGCGGGGGGGGGGTACAAACAAGCAAACGCGTCCAACTTGGTAACGCGGGGGGGGGGTACAAACAAGCAAACGCGTCCAACTTGGTAACGCGGGGGGGGGGGGGTACAAACAAGCAAACGCGTCCAACTTGGTAACGCGGGGGGGAGGACAAAATGTATGTAGATGGGCCATCTGTAGTAATTGGGAGTATTACTGTACTGAAATGGGGGGGGGGTACAAATACATACATTGTACCCCCTAGTGAAATCTGGGAGGGTACAATGTACCCCTATACCCCCAATTCCGCCGCCACTGGAATTATCTTAAAAGACTCATGACACAAACAAAGATGGCCGCGCTGTGAATTCTCGGAAACCCGGCGACCCCTGACCTTTCCGCGGAACACCTTTTTTTGGAAACCCCTGCCCTAAGCTTTAGAACTTCGAGACACATTTCCAATCCTCGCCAAAGCTAGAGTTGCTATACACTCATTTATTTGGGGAATTTGCTGGGCGTGTTCATGTTGAATTTACCCCCCTTAACACCCATTCTCCATATCCTGGGACCAAAGACCCGAGCCTAGACCCCCCACCGGTGGTTCCAGGTAATGGTTGACTAGCGGGCGGCCAAAAATAGGGGTCGAAAAGACCACGAAAAAGAGTGTATTCCTCTTCTATATTTCCTAATTAAGGACTGAACTTAAACTTGAAAGATTATAAAGTGTTTGCCTTTCATCAGGTTCGAGGACGAGCGAGCTCTGAATGGCGGTGACGATGGTCTTCATATAGTCGATCGTATTATCGCTTTTTCTAAGAACAACTTGAACGAAAACGGTCATTTGTTTTTGGAAGTTGGTTTGTCTCATCCGACTATTCTAAGGAAAAGATTCGCCGCTAATCATTACGGAAAGTTGCTCAAATTCATCGCTTCACATCCCGATTTCACGAATCGAGATCGCTTCGTTCAAATAGTCAGGAGTGTCGAATAAAACATTTGTTTGCCTGAACTAGACCAAGAATACTTATATATATTTATACTTTGGGATCATGACTATCTTAGGATCCGCGGACATCATGGTCTAGTCTTACTCCGTCACTCACGGGTGTTTCAACGCGTCCGAAGACGTAAGTACTAAGGAGCTTATAAAATACTGAACCTTAAAGGGAGGAGAAAACTCTGAAGTGGATTGGGAGGCACGCTAAAAATCTACCTAACCTATTAATTATCCCTAAGTATAAATACATTCTTGAAAGGGTTATACGAATGTAAAACGAAAAACTAAACTGCGCTATTTATTGCCATAACAATTACATAAAAATAAATAAAATATCTACAAGACATTTATTATCATTTGTTTTTTTTTTGTTTTTTTCAAATCTTTAACAACCAAATCATGGTGGCTTATCCCTTTTTGAGATTTCCAGTTTGTCGAACGTTGGCCTTCTTTTTAGCGCCTTTTTTCCTCATGGCCGCTGCCATCTTGTTCATATTATTGACCAGTTGACCGACCAAAGGTTTGTTGGCCATTTGACACCACATTTCGTTGGTGGCCGCTTGCATCGCCGCCGCATTTCGGGTATCTACCTTCGGAACTCTGATCGCTCCGTTTTTGCCCAGTTTGGCGCATGGGTAGTTTTGAGACAATCCTAGTGATATTCAAACGGCCGGTTCTTATAACTTGTAAACTATTTAAAACTCGATGCTATTGATATGGAAATTGCGGCCTTACCTTGCTGGACACATCCAAGTATGAAAGTCACGACTAACACTCCTGCGAGATATTTCATGCTGATGTTTGTTTCATCCAAATTTCAGTTTACTTAAAATTAATTCGGCGGATTTGAGGAATTGGAGAGCTTCACTGTCGTCCCGACAAGGATATTAATGTTCGTTGTTAAAGCTCGTATTTAACCACTCACGGATGACGCTTTTCAGCTTCTCGTGGCTGGCTAGCCGCTGTTCAAATAGCGTCAGTGGGGCAGGTACTGACGAACTCATTTAGCTAAATATAAAGGGATGGACGCCTTCCAACGAGGATTCATTTTATATTTTTTCGTCGTTCAATTCGTAATATTCGGTCGTCTGATTAAATACGATTCGAATTTATCCTACAGGGTTATTGTGAATGCCGTAGAGATATAATTAATTTTTTTTAATGTGAACCAATGTCTTCCTTATATAAATATAAAGAAATATGTTCGGTTTAATATGGGGAAAACGTATTTATTGTAATGGCAGTTAAATATAACTGACGTGTATAATGATTCCATCATGCAATGTTAGTAAACCGACATTAAAGACTGTTGCGCGCAGCGGCGGCGATCGGAAAACATTCCTGTGGGGGGCCGGGACATTATTTTTATCCAAAAATCCATATACTTAAAACAGAAGCAACAAAATTCAGGCCCCGGTAAATCTAGAATGTTTACTTCAGCTTAATAGCACCCGCATTGTAACCCGGCCACCTGAATTAAAGGGAATATAACCTCAGGTATTTGGTGTGGAACACCAACGCTTGCAGGTCTGGCCGCTCAGGCCTTTGGCTTTAAAAATGTTTGGCGCCACTGTACAGGGACATTTGAAAAATTGAAGGGGTCTTCCATAAAGATTGCTTTGCAGGTTATATTTCCTTTAAGGGCTTCAAAAGTCGCATGATGACTTAGGCCTAGGGTGGTGCCTTGGGTATTAGCCTAGCTGATTATTATTAATTAACTTGATGCTACCTTTAGCAGTGTTGTCGTGCGGCAGCGTAATTTGAATGGACCCTTTACTTATCAACGATAGATAACAAAATGTAATTCCATGTTTTCAGAAAAATCTGTGTACATGGCTAGATCATTGAGCCTTTTTTGACCACATACATTACGAAGGTATTTTAGGCTATCTAACAAATTGGGTAAAACAGAGTACACGACGAGCCGATTTTCTGATTGGACGAAACTGTCGAAATAAATTTTATGCTCAATCATCTTCAATATCAAAATAACTTTTGTAAAAAGATTTAATCATGGACACTGTATCTCTAACCGGACGGGGAAAGCAGCCTAAAAGAGGTACCCCCTCACTGTCCGTTTGCGTCCTACTTCGTATTAGCTGGAATAGTCAGCCGTACACGATTCGCAGGGCCGTCAAGGTCATTCGAAAGAATAGGTCATTCGAAAGAATGTAAACCCCCATTTCAAACGGACGTTTTGTCGACCACGTGACGAATTATATGGCCTTGACAGCCCGAAACTTTCAAAATTCTAGAACCTCCCCCCCTTTACAGCGCCGCTAAGGTTTTTTCACAGGTGGGCTAATTATTTTGTGGCCCTTACAACTTTAGTGAACCTTATAAATTATCTAGGAAGCCAGAAGAGTAAGGTCGTTTTATTGTTGCGGCTCTCGTCGCGTTTACTGGACCCCTACTGACCTTGTATCCCACCTGAGAGGGGACACGTGCATTCCCTAAATTCCCTTAAGCCCCTTTCTTTTCTTTCTTTTGTCCATTCAACTTTCTCTCAATTTCTGCTCCCATGCTCCCGAATCTATCTGTTTATGGTCTACTATCTTCTTGTGTAAACGAATTGAATTTCAAAAAAAATTTCAGAAAAACGTTTCTTGGCAATAAAAAAAATTTCTAGAGATAAAGAAAATTCATAAATTCAAATATGTGGCCTCTTAATTATAAATATGTGGCCCTTTTAATATAAATATGTGGCCTCTCTCAGAAATGCAGGGGGGCTAAAGCCCACTTCAGCCCACCCTTAGCGGCAGGTGATTTTGTATGGTGGAAGCTACAGCTTTTCCCGTACGGTTAGACAGTGTCCATGATTGAATTTGGATCAAATTAAAAATCAGTGAGATTAAATTTTTTTCCCTGATTGCTCTTTATACTATTAAATTTCTGTGGGGGCTCTGCCCTCGTATATTTTATTCCTATGGTGGTTCGAGCCACACAATCCCCACGGGTGCGCCCAACCATGGGTGCTGCCATTGCCGACATTTCCTCTTACAATATCCGCCATTCTCGCTCACCTGATTCTGGCAATTCCGAACAGTGGCATAGCTAGACATTTTGCCATCCGGGGCGATCCCAGAGTTTGCCGTCCCTCTCAATGTACACCAGATTTCAGTCTCTCTCTCCTCTGCCTATTTCCAGGGATGGCTCATGTGGAAAATGACGTCCCCAAAAAGTGCCGCCCCTCCGCCCCCCTAGCTACGCCACTGATTCCGATAAATTTGGGGTATATTTGGAAGATAATCGATTTCTTAAAAACAAAAAATCAATAAAATTTCCCAAAATATTTCCAAATCTTGAGAAATCTGTGAATTTTAAAAAAAGTAATCAAAAATAATATTAGAAAATATTAAATAATCAGAAAAAAGATTCAGAAAAATCGGGAAATTTTTAATGCATATCTTAAAATTTTGATTTGTTTAGAAATCATAAAATCATTTATTTGGAATCAAAATAAGTCTTTTGAAATCAGGGAAATCTTTGGTAATCAGTGAAAAATCCTGGAAGTCATGACTTCGGTAAACCAAATCGGGAAGTCTTAAATATCAAAGAATATTTTAGAAATCATGAAATCACTTGGAATTGAAAGAATCTCTAGAAATAGTGATAATATTTCATAACTAGTAAAATAATCATGAAATCATGGTTTCGACAAAACAAACCGGGAAGTCTTAAATATCAAAGAATATTTTAGAAATCATGAAATCACTTGGGTCAATTGAATTCCGCCACTATGGCCCAAGTGAAATGGGGGTTTGATCGTACACACAAACCAACCTTTCTTCGTAAATGTTTTTGTAAAAATAGATTTTCGCCCGGAGCAGTAACCCGAAGCTTAATAAAATATTAACATAAGTAACATAATACCCCTAAGTATGACACTTGTAGCCTTGCTCATGTATTTTTTGTTACTACATCCTTTCTTCACCAACGATAAATCAGAAAAACGACTAGCAACTCTGTAACCCGGAAGTTTAATACTCTTTGGGATTTGATTATTTTTATTGGTCATCGAAAAGGAGTCAGAGTTCCAATTTAGCCAATCATATACAAAATATTATGAGGTACGAAATGTAAGAAATAAAATGGCCGTTATGGTAGTCGGCTTATTAGGCCTAACTCTATCGGAAAATTATACCTAAATACTAAATATTATTAGGGTCATTTTCAAAGTTTGAACTGAAAACAAAAAAAATTATTGCGTAATTAGCAATTGTCAAAGTTATTCCAGAAGTTTGAAAAAGGTTAATTCTTACATTTTAATTCATCAATTCATTTTTATTTTGATCACAGCGGACACAACCAGGCATTCATACAGGTACAAAATACCATTATATTCAAATTATAATAGTAAAAATCTGGAAGAAATTGTAATAAAATATTCGTCAACTAAATGAAAAACCCTTTTAAAGGCCAACTACATAAATCATCGGTTTACTCTGTCTTTCACTGGAAGTAGGCTTACTGCAATACACGTGTGCCATGCAGTCAGCCTAATTCCAGTTAAAGACAGAGTAAACCGAAGATTTATGTAGTCGGCCTTTAAGAACGTAACAAGCTGAAAGTTTTTTAACGTCGACACTATTTGGTGCATAACAGCATATGTAACATAATCACTCATAAGTATGCCATAAAAGCATTTTCGTTAATGAAACCTTGTTCACGGGATATGACGTCACTTACGACTCCGTGACGAAATACGCGTCATCAACTTTACTGATGGGAAACGGAAGTTAGTGAGAATTCCTCGCGCGTTTCTGGCTTTGCCCATGTCAAGTTTAGCTCGTGCCTCGCGATCACATGATTTCATTTCCATGGTAACCTTTTCAATAGCGCAAGGATTATAAGCATTTTTGCATTTTTGGGTCCGCTTAATGTATTTTCAGCGTCAAACAAGGTCTCATTGAATTTTTTTCAATGGAAATGTTATACAGAGGCATACTTATGAGTAATTATGTTACATATGATACAAGTGATAAACATCAATGAGATTTATCTTCTCAATATACTACACTAGTGATCCACAAATTTCGAGTTGTTGGTGAATTTCTAATATAATACCATTTGCCCGATATAAAGATTTAATATTGTTGGGGAAAATACATACAATTTCTTTAATTTCTTCCGTTGTTAAAGTTTCCGTGGCGAAAACGAAATTAGTGCGGCTATACGCCTTAATTAAGCCTAAAAATTACTGTTTTCAAAACCGTGGGAATCACGTTCCAGGAAGTTGGGTTAGATTAGTTCATGCCGCCGCTACCGAGTGGCGCTATTTCGAAAAACTTTTGACGTCACTGTGAAGAAAGGATGTATAGTAGAACATTTTCCTAATGTCATACTTAGGGGGATTATGTTACTTATGATATTATCAAAACGAAAAACGTATCTTTCTTTAAAACCTCAGAATAATTTGTTACGCGCGATCAAAATAATAAATCAAGTTAAGATTTTTCAGTTGAACTGTCTAAATTGCTTTTCAACTACTGGATTTTTCAAACCCGACCACAGAACATTGAAACACGTCTTCTGATACTGAATAGTATATTACTTTTTCAAGAACAATATAAATGAACTTCTGTACTTTAATGTTATTCCAAAAGGTTTTATTGTATTAATTTTTATTATCCTTATTGACCCTATTACTTTAATCCAACTAAATAAAGCCTATCTCTGCTTAGCTATTACAAAATCATCAAATAATTATGTTAGACTAGACTCACTAGAGAGTGCTTTCTGCCCTGTGAGTCTGAATCAGCGAAAGTTATTCTAGATTTTAAATATGTAGATGTGAGTGTGAAACCCCATTCATTTATGGATTACCTTTCCATTCCATTCTTATTCATAAAATATTCAATTATTTAATAGAATACTTAAAATAGGTCACCTAGCTATAATAAAAATATCGACCTTGTGGCTCGTGATTAGAATATATTTAATTTCATTCAAGGGACTTTCAATAGAGGTGTGAGGGGTCGGAAGTTGATTCAAAAAACGTTATTGAAACGTGAGCAGAGTGTAACTTTGTAAATGCGTCGAACGGTGACCAAATGACGTAATTTAAATGGACTTCAACCCCACGCAGCTCTGCCTTGAAATTCCCTTTAAATTGTATTTTTCTTTACAGTACCATTTATACTGCCGACTTATAAACCACCATGATAGCAGTGTTGTAATTATCTGCCAAATATGTATTATGCAACCTTGATTTGTTAAGTTGACATATAAAACATTACGTGGCTAAGTATTGAAAACTCTCGATGCGTTGTTACTATATAGTCAATGGAGTGGTGCCTGAGATATCGTTACCATTTGAAGGAAAAGACACAGCTTATGGAAAATTTCTACGCTTTCAACAGTAGAAATAACGTTTATTTTGACAAAATTAATATGAATTACTCAATTAGAAGTTAAAATTGACTATTATAAATACTCGCTTTGTTTTGGCAGTTAGTTCTTTTTGAATTTGAGATCTAAATGTTTTTTGGTTGTTATTTATCGCGGTAACTTTGCCACTGAAGAGAGTAGGGTGTAACAAGTTTCTCCTTCCAAAACTTTGATTAAGCAATCTCTCCGCGACCGGCTATAATTAAACGAAATTGTTCAACGTCATACTTATGGTTATTATGATATTAGGAACGGGCAAAGATCGGTACATTGGGTAATTTGAGCATGACCAATTGAACCCAACACTCAACTGAATAGGCTTAACTATAACGCGTTTTACCTTATATCTGTTTAACCAGAGGTATTAGAGAAAGTCGTGTTTGATAAATTAAACTATCACGTTATGAATGCTAATCCCAACAAAGCATCGATGGGTAAAGGTACAAACGAAATGTGGACTCAAATTTGTATTTGCCGCTTATCATGACCTACTTAAATAATTTGTAAATGTGATTAAACTTGCCGTTTGAGGGAGGTGGAATCACCTTGATTTTAATTAGTGTAACGGCGTAGTTTTGTGCAGTCCTGTCTTAGCATAGACCTATTCAATGTTTTTCCACCAGCCAGCCACGTCTCGAAAACAATGTTCGTCTTTGGAGGGATATTAGCAATCTGGACCATAATTTCGGTGCTACAGTCAGTCCAGTCTTATAACGGTAGGTTAAAATGTAGGGCGTAAGTTGATGACTAGGGTCTTTTTGTTTTGGGTTTCAGACGACCTCGTCAGGTGCAGCAACGCTTACGGGTGTGCTGGTAACGTAAGCGTTGTTCAAAACCCCACTCAGTCAGTGCCCTATTATTCTGGCGACTGGAGAGCTGGTTGTGATTCCGACAGTGACGAAAATTGCTTGGCCAACGTTTTCAACCTTTACAACAGTACGGCCAGTTTGTCTAGAGTGGTTGGAAACAACCATCTACTTTCTACTCTGGTTCGATTATACAGAGAGGGAAGTTTAAGTTTAATGGTGAAGATGGAAGACGTGTCCCCCGTTGAGTATGTCCTTGGATGGAACTCGACCACCTTGAAGAGAGAGTTTCCCATATTGGATACTTACCTCTTTATTCTTCAGTTGGCCCATTTAGCCGGAGACGATGTTACCATGGACAGACTCGTGACTTTATTAGACGAAACCATTGAATCGATTTAAAATATACCCATGGACTCTAAACCTAGACCTTTAATTGTTTAGTTTAATGTTAAAGTAATTAATCAGTGACTTTAATTAAATATTACGTTGTTCTTTTTTCGATGTGTCATCGTTTCGTTTTAGACCGTTTCACGTGACTTACAAATCCGTGTCCGTCTAATGTCGGACGCAACTATAATTTAGTTTTTTACCCGAAAATGCCATTATTACGTGAGATCATGCATGCCTTTGCTTTTTCACCTGTCGAGACTCCGTTGTTTAATTTAAGCCAAATAAAAACTAATGAAATCGGGGATCATTAAAAATTTACGTAGAAAAGAAATATGTTAATGCAAGCGGATAAGTGCGTTAGACATAATGGGACCGAAATATGGATATTTGCCAATTAAATCATTTTGCAACTCGTACTCCACGAGGAACTATGTCGAAATAGCTGCCACATTATGGTAAAGCGATGCCTCGGTTGACTCGACTGGGACTCGTGCTAGTTTTTGCCTGGTACTTTATTGACCTTGGACAAGGTGAGACACTAATACTTTACTTCTACCAGTTCGATTCTTCCACGACTTTCGTTTGATTATAATTTTTAGCTCTCTGTCAAGAAGACTCTTCGAATTACACGTTGTCTTTGAATAGAACAAAAAGGCAGTCTAACTCGAAAGTTTTGCCATGGCGAAAAATCTACACGTTCACCAAGAAGATGGCCAAAATGGCGGGGAATAATGCGTTATTGACTAAAGCCAACAAGATGATAGCCACTAATGCGGGGGCCGTTTCCAAATCCCCGACGTACGGGTACCGTAGAGGTTATGGCGGCTACGGAGGATATCCTGGAGGCTATGGCGGATATCCTCCAGTAGCATATAGCCCACCGGTGGTGTACTACGTACCAGTTCAACAGCAACAGGTCACTATGATTCCCATCAACGGTATCAATTCCTTCACGGGCGGCTTTGGCAACACTGTCAGCAACCAGGAGTTATTGGAACAACTCATTTCCTTGATACAAGCCGCCTTGGATGATGGCGGTGGAGATTCTACCTAGTTTTGTCTAAAATGTAATTAAATGTATTCTCGACCTTAATAAATATAACATCTTTTTGCTCAAGTTTCGGGCGTTGTTTTATTTATCTAGTACAATCTTTTAATAAGTAATAAGTTCTTCTTATAAATGCTCATTTAATTTATATTGGAATCGGGGTACTCCAAGCCCCAGTATTCGAATAGTAGCTGTGCTGACGGCAGTGGCGTAGCCACCGGGTATACAGGGCACGTTCCCCTGAAATGTATGGTTGTATATTTTTTTTACAATTTTTATCAATTGTCTGCCTCGAACTAAATTTCTGGCTGACGGTCGAAAAAGCTAAACTCACGTCAGAAATGGCACAATGTTGAACTGACAAATTTATTGATTTTCTATTTGTAACACCGTTTAACAGCCAATGTTATGAAATTTTATTCCATGACGATGGCTCTTGAATGGTCTTTCAGTCGGGAAAGCAAACACTTCCGTATGAAGAACCCGGACATATGCTGCGAATTAATCAGTTACTCATGTTATGTTGGCTAACCTGGTTTGTGCAAATACCAGTGGAGTCATGTTTGACCATAAAAATATTTTCCTCGTAATAGTGCTCTCTAAAACTATGACGCCACTTGATTTGAAAAACATCGTGACATTGAAATCTCTATATTGGAATTGTTTTCAATTAAATTCTACTTCCCCCCATTTCCTAATTACTTCTACCAGACAAAACATAATCTACTATTTGCGCACAATGAGTCTTTTATTTCTTTTGATTTCAAATTGTTTCTTCCTATAGTAAACAAATGTAATGGTTAATACGAAAATGTTTAAGCAGTTGCTTTAATTGGAATATCTGCTTCACCGTCGCGTGAGCGTTTTCTTCCCAGCAAAAAGCGCTATAGAAAAATTCCAAGTTTTCCTTTTACCTTATACCCTGAGCAAATCTCCACTATTCCCCATCTGTTTGTTTTAACCTTTTTTGTCTACCATAACCTTGAAATGCTATTTTCGACATAATGGCTTTAATATTATCAACTACTTTCTTTCTAAACTACCTTTCGTCCGTCAGCTACCATGAAGCCTATCAAGTTCCTATCTTTTCTCCTAGTCATCGTGTTAATCACCTTTGACCTCTACTATGGTAAGCGTTCCATAAATAAATTGTCTCGTAGTGTTTTCTAATTCCCCGTTTTCGTAGTGCTCGCCGCTGGTATGAGCTTTGGCGAAATTGATTCTTTCGCTGGACACAACCGTACCAGAAGACAGGCTAGAAGGCCCGCTAAACAAAAACCGAATTCCGCCAGTACTTCCGCGGCAGCTGTTCTGCCATGGCGAAGTATTTACTTGTTTTCTTTGAAAATCGCCAAAGCGTTCGGAAATAACGCGCTTTTGGCAAATTTGAACGATATGATGTTGACCGAAATGGGCTCGACGTCCAAGGCCTACTGTCACGGAGGTTCTTACGGAGGATACAGCTACGCCTCACCGCCGGTTCAATATGTTCAGCCAATACAATATGTTTATTACGATACTGGGGTTTACGACTTCGTCAGTGGATTTGGAGGCGATGGTGGTCTTAGTAACAATGCTCTTCTGGAACAGTTGATCTCCCTGATTCAGCAAGCCCTGGACGATACAAATTATGAACAATCAACGTAAAAATAATAATCTTGTATCTTTCTTTTTCAATTATAAAATTTCAATATAACAGACTATTTAAGTTTATTTTATTGCGTGTCTCCCCAAACTTATTAGAAAACGATAACTAGCTTTTACAGTTTACATAGAGCCATGTAAACTAGAGTTTCGACTCCAGCTCTAAAACTACTGGATTTTAGTAAACTAAGCAGACGCTTTGAATTTTCAACAATTCGTAATATAAATTCATCATCGTATGTGTTAAGCTACTTCCCCAAGCATGTACAAAACACTATATTCAAAATTTTATAACGCAAAGGGGAATCAAGTATCGTGTAAAAACGCTTAAAGATTCATTTAGTACCATACTTACATATATTATGTTACTAATGATGGTACCTTACACAGCTTCATTTAGTGTCATACTTATGGATATTGTTACTTATTTTTGTACGTGAAACACCACTCAAAGCTTCATTTAGTGTCATACTTAAGGATA
This sequence comes from Leiobunum rupestre, assembly GCF_980474605.1. Classification (NCBI taxonomy): domain Eukaryota; kingdom Metazoa; phylum Arthropoda; class Arachnida; order Opiliones; family Sclerosomatidae; genus Leiobunum; species Leiobunum rupestre. The sequence continues at coordinate 32,428,837 of NC_143392.1, forward strand.
TTGTTACTTATGATCGTACGTTACACAGCTTCATTAAGTGCCATAGTTACGAAAATTGTTACTTATGATCGTATGTTACACAGCTTAATTTAGTGGCGTACTTATGGACATTGTTACTTATGATTGTCTTTGCATGTTACGAGTCATTGCTTAGGCAGACAGATAATACATTAAATCTTCCTCAAATTATTTAACTGTATTTCTTCTACTGAATTCAAAGCTATCAGCTTCTCAAAACGCTGCAACATGAGTAAATAAACCCTTTATTTGTTTCAGTTTCGTTTTTAGCCCTAGATCCTAATGTAGGACACCCCAAGCGGGCGCCCCAAAGGCGGGGAGTAGGTAAAATCGAAACCTTATCATAATGATTATAATTTTACGAAACGTAATCAACAGCCTGAAATGAGAGCGAACCGCGCAAGGCGTCTACCAGGAGTGAAAAAACAACTCGGCGCGAAAAATCGCGCCTCGAAAATGGCCTTGAAGTTTTATTATATAAGAGATATTAGATAATAGACTACAAAGAAAACTTTACTCGACGACGAGCTTCCTCCATCTCTACGGCTGAAAAAGGCGTTTTAAGCAGGGCCGTATTAAGGCATGTGCCTAGTGTGCCCCAAATTCTACTTAGCACAGGTCCCCCCTGGTTTTAAGGTAAGGGTTCCGTGGCCGTAATGTTGTCCGAAAATTTATATACCGGTGCTCCAAGCAGAGCATAAAGCTCATAAATTCTACTACCCCGGTGGTCTCATCAGAATGCCCTAAGCCAACGTCCACAGCCCGGACAGGTGACAAAACAGCCATACTACTGACGCGTCACAATGGGGTATTTTTGCGATCTGGCCGGACAAAAGTCGATTTCAAAAAATTAACGCGGGGATAGAAACAATGGTTACTACTTATACTGAAGTGTCTGACGAATGACTTACAACGACCCCTCACTGTATCACGCTAGCGCTCGCGCTCGTGCAATTGTGAACTTGCTCGTCAAATGTAGAGCAGGTACAGATTTTCACGACCTTGACACTTCGTTATTTCTACGTATAATTTGAAGTGAAAGCTATGGATATTAATTAGGCAGCTAAGTGGGTCTACTATTCATAGGTTTTTGATATGATAAGTGTATTTTTTTAAAAAGCGAGCGAACGTTTTAAATAAGTTATTATAACTGTTTTTATTCATTATTTTTCTCTAAATCTGGGTCGATTAGTTGTACTTCCAAGTACTTCCCGGGATATATTTTAAGTTGGTTAGCAAGCTCAGGTTTTATTCTTCAAGACCCATTGAAAATTGCCTGCTATTATTTGCTATTCTTGAAGATACACTTATCTGAAATAAACCGATTACTGTTGAGATCCGATCCTGTCCTAACCGGAATGAGGAGAGTACGTAAATCTTTTTTTATTCCAAAACATACTTTTTATCGCTTATAATACTAGAAATTATCCTAAGAACAGTTTCTAAATCGAATAAAATTAAAAAATAATTTTGTCCGCCCAGATCCCCCAAATACCCCACTGACGGTCTCACCCTCTCATCCCGCCCAGGCCCGTCTTAAGACCTTTTGGGGCCCTGGACTAAATTATTTATATATATATCAAACCAAAACTTTTAATTTCAAAAGTATAACATCTAGCTCTCATTACTTACGACCAGGGCCGGCTCAAGAAATATTTTTCACCCGGGCAAGGGGGATTTTTGGCGCCCCTCTTATTTTGAGACTAAATAAATTATAAATTTACCGTTTTCCTAACAATAAATAATCCCTTTAATCCCTTTCTAAATACTTTGTGTAAACGTATTTAATACCTTCTTTATGGTACAGGGTAATTTTACATGGAGCTTGAAACACTAGGTAAGGTGGCAAGACTAGTATACCTTAAGTACATTAATTATAATGTCCATACTGAATTGTATCACGGTTAATATGTTAAATAAAAGAATTAAATTTACAAAGAACCCGTGAGTTAAAGATAAAAATAATCTCTGGATATTTTTATTTTTAACTCACGGGTTGTTCTTAGTAAACTTAATTCTTTTATTCATTACATTAATTGCTTTAACAACTTAATTAAGAAACTTTTTACGGGTTTTTTTAAGGCCTACACTTATGAACTTTTTAAAAGCTGTCGCTTGCTTTTCTGCTTTAACGGCTTCTCTTAATTTACTTTTTTTTTATAAAAAGTACCAGAATGCTTCTATTTCTCGGACATCTTAATTCAATTCAACGTGACTCTAATTAATATATATCTAAGAAAACTATTTAACTGAAAGTAATAAATGGCTTTCTGCGCGTGCGCGTAAAATAGAAGAGAGTAACGGTAACCACGGACACACGACAGATTAAATCGTACCGATAGACTGCTTAAGTACTAGCCATCGAAAACGATTTAAATGCATTTTAGAATATTAAATGCAGGTTCATAATAGTCTAAGAAACAAATAGAATTCTTGAAAATGGCCTGCTAGTTTATTTATCATAAAGCTGGATAAATGACAACGAAATAGCAAGCAAGTACATAGAAGTACTGTATTACTTTGGGCTTCCTTCTATTCTTGTGGCCCTAAATTGGTTAGAGTGTGCAATAACTGGTGGGTTTACCGGGGAGTCGGGGTCCGGCTCTTTTAACCCATAAGGGCGGAGGCGCACTGGGAGATGTTAGCTCTGATCAAATGGTCCTATCTCCACCTCCGACTTCGGCCAGGTTTGTCTGGAAACTGAGCTTCGACTCAGGCTAACGGAGAGTGTCCGTGTAAACTAGCCGCCTCGGCGGATTGGGTAGCCTGCTGTGGGGTGGCGGGTCTCCGTGTGAGGGCACGTTGGTTATGTTTCCCGGCCTTATGGAGTCCCACCGCGATCTCCGTGGCCAGCTGTGCCGGGTTATGTGGACCGCTGTGCCCCGTCGTTCCCCTTTAGGAGCACTCTACAAAGGGTATGACTCTTTACCTACGTAGGTAGTGTGTCGGAAGGAGTTGCTATAGCATCCACTCTTACTCGCACGGCTGTGTGCGAAGTGAGAATTGGTCCACCCATTGCTGCACCTTCTGCTGGGTTGAGTGGCTTGCGTCAAAGGTCCGACCATAAGTAGTAGGGTACTACTACCCTAGGGGCTATCGACTTCCCGTAATCGGTGTACACCCTAACTGTAATGATTACGTATTCTTCTGTAATCTTTTCTACTTATTTTTAATCCCGTTATCATTTGTAATCTTCATACTCATATGTAATCACCGTAATCATTATGAAATAACGCGTACTCATCTGTAATCACGTGTAATCATCTGTAAAGTGCGTAATCATCTGTAATAACGCTTATACATTGGAATTATACTGTACACAATTACTCATCTGTAACAATTTTAAAGTTTTGGGTTGCCTGTGTACTCATCGTAATCATTATCTTCTCATCATAATCATTCTGTACCCATCGTAATCATTCTGTACTCATCGTAATCATCTGAACTCATTAATGATTACGTAATCGGTGTACAGGCAAATTCTTACTGGCTAGCCCCACGCTACTACCCATGCTGGATTTGTCACCTGTCCGGGCTTGGGGACGCTGGCGTAGGGCACTATGATGATAGGACTCCGGTGGTATGCCCCCTGTTGCTAGGTACACCGGGCTAAAAATTCTGACACACTTCTTTTCTTGTAGTATCGCCCAACCACTTTTTCTTCTTCTTATTATATACCCTGGTTTATAATGAAAATCCCAGGAAAATGCTTTATCCGTCAGAACTATGGACCGTAATTTTATGGTTTATTTACTATTTTAAAATAAATAGTCGCAAAAAAAACGATCATCGACGATGTTGGACATTTTGGTTGGGAAAACGGTTTGTATTTCTAATTAGCTCAAGTTTTTTCAAATTATGTTATGCTTTCTTTAATTTTTTATAAACAAATCCAATTCTTGGTAAACTAAAAAGGCGCACAACTCAATTTTGGCGCCCTTAAGCCGCCCCTGCTTACGAAATAAAGTGAAGGTTAAGTTTCAGTTTTTTCAGTATTGCTAATTCTTTTTTTTTAGAAGCTCGTTATGAGCGATTGTAACGGGTGGGACAATTCAGTCCGCTCGTCCATTTAATTAATCAGGGATACTTAGGGATAGGGTTGGGACACCCGTGGCGGAAGTATGACAACCACCCGTTGGGGGATTAGTGGTCGTCCTCACACGGCCATCCACAAACTCTGCCTCCCGGACGCCTGGGATTACAGGAGTGAGCCACTACTCCCGGCTATTGCTAATTCTTTCTCAATATTTTTTACTCGTTCTTAGGTTTTAGAAATTGTGGGTACCGTATGACACGCGATGTGGCGATGAGTCAAATTACTTTAGACGTAACTAAAAGATACATAATATTAAATGAGCATAAATAATATTTAACCAACTAAACCCTTATCCCTAGAGTAGAAGCTGTATGGCTGGCCTTTCCAGGGCCCCCAAAACTGGCTGGGGGCCCTGGGCTGTAGCCCATTTAGCCCATGCCTTGAGACGGCCCTGATCCCGCCTAAAGACGCAGCAATGGTTTGACCCGCTTTCACTTCGCGCACAGCTAGGGGACAGATATTAAGTTCTTCCGCAGCGGCCCGGATGCCTGGACCCTCTCCGTTATCCGGCCCCTAACTGACGGAGGTGGAGATAGGACCATTTGATCAGGGCTAACATCTCCTAGTGCGCCACCACCCTTATGGGTTACAAAAGCCGGACCACGACTCCCCGGTAAAGCCACCAGTTATTGTACATAGGGATCCATTAAGGGCCTCCTTGGCGGTGAGCGATCAGACTTCGGCTCGCAAGCAGAAAGGCCTGAGATTGAAACAAAATCAACAGTTTTATGAGCTTTTCGCATTTGTCACTTGGCTCTATGTAAACTTAATAAGAAGCTAATAAGTTTTTCTATAAAGTTATTTGGCCTTATTGTTTTAATGTTTCTTTTACGTCACCGTCTCTTACTTTTACAGGTCTAGGAGCGTGTGACTCACTAACAAGTATTTCAGGTGGTTCGAGGTCTCATTGCGGCACCCCCTCCCCCCAAAATGCAATCACTTATTCGTGACCGCACTAGGGCCGGCGCTGGCATGACTGAGTCGCGAGGAATTTTGGATTTTCTAGTACTCGTGTAAATCGCACGTGCTACGATTATACCAATAAAGCTCTGTCTTGTGACATAAGATAATCATTTTATATTTCTATTTTTTATTCAATTTATTTTTTAGAAACCTCTATTGGCATTTGGTTAGCCCATAGAAATCTCATAGGTAACTAGAATGCTGCCGCCTACGGCCGAGCTTGACGTCAGTTCGCCTTGAACCTTCAGCCAATGAGAGGCCGTAGAGTGGTTCCGCCAAGGAGGATAATAATCCTCCTTGGATCCGCTACTATAGCGGGAGATAGGCGACGTCATTCTCTCTGGTGACATTAAATTCTTGGCAGAACCACTCTTTGAGCTCTGATTGGCTGAGATCTGGCTATCGTCTGCCACGGCGTTTGGCCCATTTGCCAGTTACACGGCAGCATTCTAGTTACCTATGAGATTTCTATGGGTCGGCCATTTACCTAGGGTGATCTGCATTAAAAGCTTGAACTAGACTCAACTACCTTTGGGTTACCATCCCAAGAAAGACACCCACGTGCGTACGGGGACAGGTGGGCAAAATCCAACGAGCCGCGACCAAATTTTACTTTTGGGGGCCGGTGATCTTGGATCCCATGAGAAAATAGCGAAAAGTGGGGCAGTGAGGGTACTTTGTCCACTCGCCATTCCGCCTCCACAAGTTCCATTGAGCATACTACTTTCAAGGCCTGGAATTAATAAGCCATAAGGGTATAATATTCACTTCCAAATCTTCACGTACAATATGGTTACCGAGTTCTTGTCACAACTCATACTCTATAGCGGGTTGCGTCTCCGTTTTGTGACCGCAAGCTGTCGTGTCTGGTGTAGGAACCTCTATAGAGGGCAATCTTCTTCGCATGTTGACATCACTATATGAAAACCTCTAAAAATATTTATAGTTTTATGTTAAAATTTATTAGATCTTTATATTCCTATGCATAAATATATTTACCTATAATATAACTATAGGAACCTGAAATAACTGGATGACTGAAATGTTACGCGCATCAACCGAAAAACAGACCAACATGTATCTAGTCCTATAGGCCTTCATTGTTTGGCTAGTCCAATGACCAATGGTGGGGTCCATGGGCGCTCGCAGACCTTTTTCTTAGGACGGCAATCTTCATTCCTTTTATTAGTGTATTCATAGCTCATGAAAGGGTGGCTATTTGACTAGTTCGCCCTACTGCAGGCGCCCAAAGTGGTGGCGTTGGTAGGTGATTCGATAAACACTTGTAGCGTTTGAAGTTTTTAATGTTCGGTGAGCATCGTAAATAGACAGGTCTATGTTTTAGATTTTTGGATTTTGTGGTTTTCGACACCTTGAAATGGGCAGGAACAGGCCAAAAGTGTTTAACTAGGCTTATAATTTGCTTGAACATTTTACGGCCAATTTCTATGTACACGTTTGCTGTGACTTAATATAAAAAATTGGTAGTGCTGTAGCTCAGGGCACTTTAGGGCACACGGAATCACGGATAGTTTATTTTTCACCAGTCATAATAATCCTTTGAAACCTGTCATTATAATTCGAAATTGGCGCGTTGATTGGCTCTTTCTCTATGACGTTATCCCGGATGTTAGAAATCGGAAAAGATTTCAAGCAGTTTCTGAGCTAGTTTTTAAAATGGCGACAATGAATCTTGGTACGGGAGGTCCTGATTCTTCGTTACCTCAAACAATAGATCGGTTAAAATTACTTTATCCAACTGTAAATGAAGATGAAACCCCTTTGCCCAGATCATGGAGTCCCAAAGATAAATTTACCTTTATTGGGCTTTCTCAAAATAATTTGAGAGTACATTACAAAGGTGAGCCAAGTGATTTGTCGTAGTAGGCCTAGGCTTCTTATTGCGTACCAGGATAACAAACAACAAAGTTTTTTTTCGTCAAAATAAAATTTTCGGTCCAAATTTGGGTTTCAATGTTATTTTCCAAATAATTTCCCATACTAACTTGTTTATAATAACACATTTTAGAGATAAATTATATCATTATTAAAATTTCGTAATTTTAAGGTTTATTGCCCTTGAATTTTTTTTAACTATATTTTGGAAACAATGGAACTTAAAAAGGGGAACTTTCTCATAATTATTCACATGTAAAATCCAATGAATAATGTAGATCATAAATGTGTTCAACTTCTTCAATGGTTGAAAAATTTAATTTACATATGGGCTACTTCAAGGCTTATCATAATATTATATTGTAATTAGTAATTTTTATTTAGCCCAAATTTGAGCTTCACTGAATGTTGACTTTTTGCTTGGTTGTGATTTGATAATTGAAATTAAGGTGTGGGGAAAAATCACAAAGATGCTGCCAGTGTGAGAGCTACTCATCCAATTCCCGCTGCCTGTGGCTTGTATTACTTTGAAGTTAAGATAGTCAGCAAAGGCAGGGATGGGTAAATCAAGTTAAATTAGTTATCTATCTTTGAACTCACATTTGACAGTTATTTTGACTCTAGGTACATGGGTGTGGGCTTATCAGCTCAAGGAGTTAATATGAACAGATTACCAGGATGGGATAAACACTCTTACGGCTATCATGGAGATGATGGACACAGTTTTTGTTCCAGTGGAACTGGTCAACCCTACGGACCAACATTTACTACTGGGGATGTCATTGGTTGCGGAATCAATCTAATTGACAATACCTGTTTTTACACAAAGAATGGACACAATTTAGGGATAGCTTTTTCAGATTTGGCGGTAAATTCTAATAACTTTACATGGATATAATGTTAGTTGGTGTATTAAAATATATGTTTTTACAGCCAAACCTTTATCCAACTGTTGGACTTCAAACTCCTGGTGAAGTTGTAGATGCCAATTTCGGTCAAGCCCCCTTTGTATATGATATTGAAGATATGATGAAGGTTAGAAAATAGAAGGTTTTTGGGTTTTGAAGGCCTATTCACAAGAGCCAACATTTTCCCCCAACTTTTTTGGTGAGCACAGTTTTGGACTCAAGTTCACAAAACACGTAGGGTTTTTGTTCACACACTCCACGAAAAGTATCGATATTTTGCGCTTTAACTGGCAAATAAAATCACAAAATACGTCAATTTACATAAATAAAGCTATTTAATACTAAAATTATCATTTAATTTAGTTTTTACGTAATCAAAAGGATGTGTACGGAAATTATTAGATTTAAATATTGGGAGCTAAGCCTCGGTCACAAAAAAATGAGCTGCCCTTTAAAAATTGGCCAAAATCTTGTGGAAATATTTTCTCAATTCATACGGAACAAAACGTTTTGAGACTCATGCTGGTCAATGTTTTGCAAAAATGTTGGCTCATGCGAATAGGCCTTGAGCATTACAGCAACAACTTTTCACATTAGGAAGTAAGAATGCGCACAAGATGTACCATACAAAGGTTTCCAGTAAACGATAAACAGGGAGAATGGCAATCTAAATTACATAAGTAAAAATGTTATATTAAATCATTTTTATTCCACCTCTTTTTTGCTAGTGTTATAAGAAATCTCTTTGCACTTCATTTGTAGGATTGTACAAACTTACCTTGTGCATCATGGCTATTGTGCTACTGCTGAAGCGTTTGCTAAGGCTACAAATCAGTCATTTGAAGAAGATTTGACTTCAATCAAAAATAGGCAAAGTAGGCCGCGTTACTTTGTATATAATGAAAGAATTGAGAGACTTCAAAGTTTTTCCTCTTTGCGACGTTAGGGATACAAAGATTGGTGCTATCAGGGCGAATGGGTGAAGCCATAGAAACTACTCAAAAACTCTATCCAGGACTCTTGGAACGCAAACCAAATTTGCTTTTCATGTTGAACTGTCGTCAATTTATCGAAATGGTAAATGGCACTGACAGTGAAGTCCGTCCCGCTCGTAGCCCCAAATCTCAAGGAAGTTCGCCTAATATGAGCCCTAATTATCCCACCACCCAACTTAACTCTCAATGCGGCCGAACTGCTCATAATCCCTCTAACGCAACCTCGGTGGTTGTCATGTCTCCATCCTTGTCCAATAACGCTCGAAGTCAAAATGAGTCATTACAAATTGTCAGCAGTAAGCAACCTCGTTCCGACAGTTGCCCGAACAATAATAACCAAAATAATAATAATAACAACAGTAATTGCGCGGACCCTAACCTCTCTAGCATCGATGAATTAAACTTGGCTAATAGTGCCCTTAACGGTAACGCCACACTCAATGGCAGTCAATTGTTGGAGAGAGAAAGTATAGAACGTGAAAGTAGTAGTAGTCATAGCAGCAGTGGAGGAGGTAGCAGCAGTAGCAGTAGCAGCGGGAATCCCGACAGTGACTCCATTCCCAACCCACTAGTGATTAGTAGTGACGAAGACATGGAAACAGCTGGTTCTTGGAATATAGAAGCGACGGACAGTAATCAGGGAACCCAAGTCAGCACTGTAAATGGGAGCTACAACGAAGGATTTCAAAATGGTACAAAGGAGTCCCACGAAGATAATGACATGGGTTCGTATCCTCAACTTTACCCTATTATTTATAGGCTTATCGTACATTCTTAATACCTTTAAATTCCCAGAAATAGATGCACCTTTAGTAAGGCGGCAGGTCTGTGGCGGCAGTCAGGCAGCTATTGAAAGAATGCTGCTGTTTGGAAGAGAATTACATGCCATGAGTGTTCAACTTAAAAAGGAATTTGGAAAGAATGATACTAACAAACAAATTTTACAGGTATGAATTAAAAACAATATACAGGGTTGTCACGGTGCCTGGAATTCTTAGTAGAGTCAGGGAATTTTAAAAATTAGTCTAAAAATCAGGGAATTTAAAATATTAGTCTAAAAATCGGGGAAATATCAGGGAATTTTAAATATTAGTCTAAAAACCAGGGAAATATCAGGGAATTTTAAAAATTAGTCTAAAAATCAGGGAAAGTCTGGGAATTTTAAATATTAGTTTAAATATTAGTCTAAATATCAGGGAATTTTAAATATTAGTCTAAATATCAGGGAATTTTAAATATTAGTCTAAATATCAGGGAATTTTAAATATTAGTCTAAATATCAGGGAATTTTAAATATTAGTAAAAAAATCAGGGAAATATCAGGGAATTTCAAAAAATAAGTATTAAATCAGGGAATTTTAGTCTGAAAATTAGGGAAATGCCAGGGAATTTAATTTCGGTTGCCAATAGGAAACTTTTACTAAAATATAGGTTAAAAAATACAATCTTGGCACAAACTAAGTCCGGGAAAACCTGTAAAAGTCGGGGAATTTGATTGTGAAAACTGTGGCAACCCTGATATAATTTTGCTTCAACTTCTCAGCTCCTATTTACAATGTTTCAGGATGCCTTCAGTTTATTAGCCTATGCTGACCCCTGGAACAGCCCTGTCGGTCATCAATTGGACCCCGTGCAAAGAGAACCTGTGTGTGCAGCACTGAACAGCGCCATACTTGGTAAGTTGTCAGTGTGATTTCGTTGCATGAGGGGGGAATATTTCTAATTCTTTTGTGGCCTTATTCAATGTTCATTTTACTTTGATAAGAATCTCAGAATCTTCCTCGTCGACCTCCACTCGAGTTGAACTTGGCTCATTCGTACGAGTTAGTGAGATTGATGTCTAAAAGCGGACTTGGCTCTTGCGCTTTTTCCGATATTGATGGTTTATTGCAATGACCCGGTGTAGATTGTGTTTAAGGAGGTTTTCCTCTCAAAACCTGACATTTTGAGATGGAAATCATTTAGCTGTTTATTTTAAACGAAGTTTTTGAGAGTTAAGTGTTAACGTGACTAGCTCAGCCATTTAAAAAGTGTGAGAGAAAGAGCAAATAAAAATCTGATTTATAGAGCATTTTAAAAATGAATACCAAAAACGTTTAAATAAAAAAGTGGGGATTTAAAAATTTATACCCTAGTTCACTTTGGCTTTCTGTAAATTTTATCAAATTGACAGAAAATGGTTCAAAAGCAAATTTGGCTTTCCATTTTTTACTTCACATTTAACTGGAATTGTTGCAAATTACGGTCAAAAAGCACCGTTTAATTTAAGGTTTTGACTGTTTTAGTTTATGGAAGTAGCTTGAAAAAATTATTTAATATTTAGCTTAGTATATTTCTATATTAAAATGTCGCAATTTGCAATTTCGCAACATGGTGAAAATGCACGCTGAGGCTGATTTATATTTTCAAATTTGATTTTGTTCGTAATTTATTTCTATGTTATATTTTGATTATCCTTTTTATATTTAATATATTCTTTGGGTTTTCAAGCTGCTTCCGCTAAATTGAAATCTGTCTGCCTTATTTTATAAATTAATAATTAGTATTACATAATAAAGGGACGAAACAAGCGCTCTTCAGAAATATATAGTGTATCTCAATATATAGAAAAATGCATAAAACTGACTGAACAAAATGAATTAGGATGAACAAAAAAAAGTGGCAAAAAATACGTTCAAAAATACATATAAACAAACCAATGAAATTTCAAATTATGTTTGAAATATCCTGTAATAATTCGTTTGTTTTAAGATGTTTTAAATAATTTTTTTCTCTCCCCCACTCTGATTCGTTTTTAACTGAAATTAAAAAGTTAAGATGTAAATATTATAATAGATTTAATCCTACACTGGGTGTATGAAAAAGTCAGAAAATTATTTCACTGAGAGAAGAGTCACGGTGGTTTGTTCCAATTCATGTAGGGGAAATTTGTACATAATATTAAAGAAAATGACTTAATCAGCTCTTGTGGCCACAATTTGGTTTATAATTATTTATTCATTAGTAAAATACAGATCTGGTTTTGTGGTATGGAATGACCTCTACCTCTTGGCTATGAGATCGTCTGAAGTCCCATAAGTAAAAATCGATCAGTAGAGAGTTAATGTTCTTGCAGTTTTCTTTCAAGAGTTCTTGATAAATCAACTAAAAGTGCCCAAAAAGATTGTTGTCGAATTTTACAAAAACGTTTGAAAATGATTACCTCAACCGCCCATATAGTGACCCCGCGTAATTCAACTTCTTCCCTTGAGCCATTGATTAACAACTCTCCTATAAATGTAAAATTTTAAGTTTACTACGCCTTTAGCGCGTCGATTGAATACCTTTTTTTAATTTATCCAATAAGGATGAGGAGTATTGTATGGCCTCCATGTAAACTAACACTTGAGGAACTCGGTAATCGGGGAACATTGTTAAATATTCAATATCCTCCAAAGCTCCCAAACCTTCACCTTCGAAACAGGACCATATGTCCCCAACCAAAATTTGGGCCCGTTTGTACAAACTAACTGTAAATAAAGAAAATATTTGATCGGGCAGTGACGTCTCTATGCGAATCGTCTAACCCCCCCCCCCTGCCATATGACCACCAAGAGGTCAATCACCTACGTCTCGCCTACCTTTCACGCCATCGTATATGGCTTCGTCCCTGTACGATGGAAAACTATCCACTATAATTTGTACTAAGCGTTTAGCGGATCCCCTGGCGTCTTTCAGACAGGTTGCGAAGGTGCCCTCGAATTTCTAGACGCGAATTAAAAGATTGTTTGTTTGGGTGTTTTTTTTTCTTCAGACAATTAGAATATATCTGCGTGTAGGAGACAGACTTGTATTAGGATATTTCCGGTTTCGTTAAGAACTCGTTTTCTTTCCTCCAAAAGTGGAATTTCGGTCGAGGTCGCCGATTTGAAAATATTGGAAATATCTTCCATAGAGATAGTCGAGTAGAATGTTGGGTCGCATATGGGAATTCCATCCTTTTAAAGAAATAACTATTAACCATCTACCAACCGTAAAAGTTAAGCATTTAAGCACGGGCTTTAAGGAGTTACGGGGTCAAGTGTATTATATATATTTTTGGAATGTTTATAGTGATAGCCTCAAGGCTTTACGTTAGTGAGCTTAGTTTACTTGTTGAGCTTTATTGATCGCGGCGCAAAGGGCCCAGTAACCGCTGAACTGTTCGCCGTCAAATTCGACTCGATATTTGGCATCGTCGTCCGCTGTCCAAAATGAAAAGTTGAGCGTGTCGACGACGAATATCCAATCGATGGCTTCTCGATTCGCTCTTTTCGGGTGAAGTTTATGAGTTTTCCAAGTGGCTACGCTGAATTCCCTCTGCTCCACGCTTTCCCTAATCTGAAATAGAACCGCGACGGTCGCGGTTCAATCTTTTGATCCCTAATTAACTCGAATCAACCACCCTTACCACTTTGGCCACTTTACGTATTCCTTCCTGGTTTATCGTCACGTCTATGGCTTTTCCCGCGATAAACTTACCCGATTCTCTGGGTGGTAAAGCCATTCTAAATTTCACCTGTTGTAAAACATAAACTAATCAGTAAACGTTTTACAAGTTTCGAAGATGTCTTATTATCAGTCTGTAGGATTTGTACATTTATTTGGGACAAATATTAAAGGGTCACAGATCACTAGTTTCGCGCCTTATCTTCGAGAAATAGGGGTGGTAAAATCCCAGAATATGATTGGTTTCATCTGGTAATACGTGCATGAGCTAATAGATGTTTCTATAAAATAAAATTAATTGAAAGTAAAAAATAGACTATATTGCTCTTATGTCACAAGACACGGCTTGACTAGTATATTCTTCGCACGCTAGAAAAACCTATATTCCTAGTGACTGTAGCGCGAACTCGTAGACTTGTAAAAGTAAGATACTATTACGTAAAAGAAATATTTAAACAATAAGGCCACGTTACATTATAGAAAGACCTATTGAAATTCGGGCACAATTTGTTTTCAAATGATTCTGTGCCCCTTTAAACGCATCTTCCTATAACCTTTTATGTAAATATCGATGCTTTTTCCCAGTCATATTCCATGTTATTTGGAAAACCACAGACGGTCATTCTAGACAGTGACGTGTTTTGGAGTTTCAAAGGGTACTTTCCGAACACTAGACGCACGCATGAATGACGTATCGTAATTAGTCGCATACGGGCGGCGACCAACATGTAGACGTACACCTATGGTCTTGGCTTACCTCCAGCCAGCCTCCGGGCCTTCGTTTCGGAACGGTCTTTAGCCGTTACGAGAGACTGGATTCCCCCATCGCGCGCAGGCGCGTGCATTCGACGTGCTTTTTGCCCTTTCTCAACTGCCTCGGATGTTGTCTCCCTATTCTGCTTTTGATCCGACTGTTTAACATGTTAGCGGCAGCGGGCGAAATAGGCCCCCCTATTCCCGTCAATTCTTATCGCTATCTTAGGATGTTTCTCGTTTCCAAGGTACGGTATACGGGCTCGAGAGAAACGCGCGAAATAGCTGTTGTTGGCTGATGGGAAATACTTTGGACTACGTCCCCGTTTTCGCTTTCGCCGTCTCCCATCACCCCCAATTTCTTATTCTATCGTTTAATATTCCATCAGCCACCTTACTTCGCTAAAATTTTAATTACCATACCGTAGACTCGAGTGTTGAATCGCGGATGTTTTATTTATAGTGACATCGTGGTTGAAAGTCTTAGAACGCGGTTGTATACGTAATTAAAACCAATTGACCCCAAATATGTCATTCCAGAGTCAATTACGAAAAGTTTCTATTCGCGATTGCCCCTTTTCGTAATCGGTTTGGCGTTGTTAGGAGGGTAACCCGGCGCCTTCCCTCCTCGGAGCCTTTTTTTTTCCTATTCTTTTCGGCTTTCGGTCAGGCGTGTCTTGGCGAAAGCGCGTTTTCTTCGCCATTTATTTATAAGAACCCGTCATTTCAGCCTGGTTCGTCTTTCCTCCGCCATTATTATCAAATCCGTGGGAAGGAACGCATGCGTAGAGCGCCTTTCTTCGCGAGGGAAAATCGCGCCGTCACGGGCTCTCTACACTCGGAATCAGACAGGATCTACAACTTATACAGCCAGCCTGTTTGCGCGTAATAATCCCGTTGGATGAAGAAACCCTATAGGATAATAGGTCTTCGTTTCTAGTTACCAAAGATCACCCCCGAATGAAAAGCGCGTTTTTCGGTGATCGAGAGAGGATCGTCGTAGGCTGGTTATACGTGACTGAGCGCGAATATTTTCGCCATTCTGATAAACCTGTCCCGTAGAGAATACGCAACAATTTTGCTCTCTGTCAAGTGCTGCTGGCGGACTGGGTTCGTTCTCTTATCCCTCGCCCGGTCGAGGTGGGGGAAGAACGTTCATTGATAAGAGGTTCTGGCTCTGATGTATTGATTGACACGATCGCGAATGGCAAATTTAGCTGGCTTTGGGACAATTGGAAATAAACAAAAACTCATTGTCTCAAATACATATGTGTCTGGTTTGGTCTTGTTTATGGGCTTAGGTTGGAATAATAATATCCTTTAAAAGGCAAGTATATGGCGCCTAATATTGTCTCTTCCACCGGTTTCGATCATTGCGCAAATTCTACTGTTATTTTCGTTCCGGCAAAAGGACGAGCCATTATCTGACGGTCGTATTATGTCACCTTTCGCGTCTATCTAAGTCGCAATGTTTAATCACCTTATTGTCCTCTCAACTGGATGACGGCGGCAGCTGTATCGGTAAAAAATGGAATACAAAAATAAGTCCTACTTCTACTACGGTAATCTACAGAGGTTCTACGGGTATTCTGATAAGAATTAGATACGCGCTTTTTGTCAACTCTCGCATCCCGCCAGTTTTTGTCGATTGTTTAGCCTTGATTGTTTGTGGTTTCTGCCAGGGTTTTCGAAATAATTTATAACGCGAAAGCTCTATTGAAATATTTCTTCGCCTAACAACATTATCCGGTATTTGGTTATCGTAACGGACTTGGAACCCAGGTTTTTCCGTTTTTTTACGCGACTGTAAGGCGATAGAAATATGAGGTCAACTGACTTGGCTTAGAGGAATTATCTTACGTTGGTTAGAGGAGGGAATGAGAAAAAGTGAACGAGCCAAGCGTTTCTGGAGACCCGTGGGCCCCGTCGTTTCTTCCCTGGATAAAAACCCTCTTCAGCGAGAGAGAGAAATTGGGAGGCGAGACGAGTCGAAGCCAAAGGGGACCGTTCCCACTATCAATTTTTGAAAAGGGAAATTGTTTCCCCCCTCTCCCCGTTGAATCAATGTCCAAGAGTGCGACGTCATCCTCTCCCGGATGTGACGTCATCAAACCCGAAAATTGGACTCCGCATCCCACGTTTACGGAAATATTAGACGATGACATTATTTCTGTATTTTACTGTTACCGTTTTAGGTACGCTTGAAACGTATTTACCAATATAATCTAGCAAACGCTATTCGCGTTTTCTCGTTGAATAGGCAGTTCTTTGATGGTATATTTTTTGTAGCCAACGGGAAATTGTCTTTTAGAAGGAAATGAGGGAAAGCGCTACTCGCGATATACGCTCTACGGCCGTAAATCGAGTACTTTTTTGTAGATACAGGCTGACGATTTGATAGTCATCAAATTTTTAAAAGTTTTATCCATAGTCCGACGATCTCAAAAGTGCTTATTCCCGCATACTGTAGTTTCTATGATTCCTGTCGTTACGAAGCGACGTAAAAATGGCTAGAAATTAAAACGCGATGAAGAGCTAACCTTCGTCGAATGAAAACTTCACATTTCCACGGTCCACGTAACACGTACCTATTTATTCTTTTTTTGTTGGATTAAATTCGTACCAGGCAACTTCGGCGTTAATCATTTTTAAGGAAAGTTTCGTCGCTATGACCTATACCAAGACACGGCCATGCCGTTAGGGGTTATTCCGTTTTGGCATTTTTACCGGACATTGGGTTTTTTTTTGTTTCGGACCTAACAAAGTGTCGGGGGGGAATACGTCCCCTAGTCGTGCAAGAGCTCGATTTGTCCTCACCCACCCCGTCGGCTTGGCCAGCAGCGTTCTCCTTTCTCTCTCGCCGTGCGCTGTGGGTAGGCCTAAACACGGGTCACGTTGATATATCATCCATCGGCCGTTACCGCTTCGGACGGACGATAGTAGGTAGCCACGGTCGGCAGGCGAGGAAGGAAGCGAGTTGCAGCTGCTCTGCTGCCGGAGGAATGGTCCGACCAGACCTTGTAGTCACGTGATTCGTTCCCCCTCGTTCTTCTATCTCCTTGAGCGGCGGCGCGTCTCTCCAATGCTCTTTCTCAACCGCGCCACCGATGCACGTTGTGTTCCGGATCTACGGCCCGGCTACAACACGTCGCCCGTTCCTGGTAAGTACGACGACATTTTCTCTCCCTCCTCGAACGCGCTGATTTTCCTTCTCGCCAGCCGCCATTATCGCCAGTTTCCCTGACTCCACCAGGGAGGTGTTGGCAGTGTCGTTGCTTAGTTAAGCCTCGTCGTACGCGTAAGCCGCCCAATAACGACGCGAAAACTTCGACATTCCATGGTAAGAATTTAACTTTTATATTATTAACGTAATTTTTTAACTCGAAACTTACCTCGAGTCTTGTTTACCAGAGATTGTCCTTATACCATACGGCAACCACCGTGTCGGATAGTTTATACCCCCCCCCTCCCATTTCGCCCACCCCTTCCCGGCATTTTTAAAAACAAGGTAGAAGAGTAGAACTAACACCTCTGTCTTATTTCACTTTTATTTGTTATGGTTCAAAATTTAAAAAGCACTTTACGCTTTTGTCGATCTTGACAGCGGCGTAGTTATTAGGTACTTTAAAATTAAGGTAAACAGGGCGATGACATAGTCTTAAAAGTAATTTTTATTAATATTTATCTCATATTTTTGGGCTATGTTTTTTTTTTAAAGCTTGGCGGATATTAGGCGTGCTTTGGGCATATTTAAACGCATTTATTTCTATAAATGAATAATAACTTATGGTAAATCCCGCATTCCCGCTTGTAGTTGAGCTAGCCCTATCTATAAGAATACGCTTGTCAAATGTTTATAGCCTACTAATTTTCCATATCTTCGGTAAATATTTTGCGGGTTTTTGATTGGCTTAGTTAAAGCGTTTGAATTAGTAAATTACCTTACGGTTTATGATAATGGCGGCTGTCTATCTTTTCAATTAGCTCTGTTATTTATGAAAAAGTTCTATTTTGCTTGTTGATTCTAGGGGATTCTTTGACCGGAAATTCTAATTAATATGGATTATTACGCAAATATCCATTCTTTTTCTTGGATCGAGTAAAAAAAGGTACAAGCCTGTAATTTTTTTCTTCAAGCTGCGCTAATCGTTAATAAAGACCCAGATTTAGAATCGTGTTTGCTAGTGTCTCAGTATTTGTTTGTTTGCAAAATTTGAACCTTGGAATGAGATTAAGATTTAAGTACAAGCTCGAGTTCCACTTTATTTTTTAACGGTTTAAAAGACCTCCTTGGTTTTGCGGAAATTGACACCCATCAGCGTACCAATTTTAGGCCTACTGACCTACCGTAATACCGCTACCTTTCTAGCCGTAAATTCCCCCGCTTGTTTTGGTGGCGTGAATGGGTTTGGAGAAACCCCGTACAAAGACATTTACGTTTTGAAAGGTACGGGGGGTAGAGGGGGGTACGTTACCCTCTAGCTGACACCTGCATTTTCTAAGAATGCCGCCGTGATGGGTCTCTATTTCCGCGACCACACGAAGGAGGAGGAGGCGTGGTCCCTGGACACTCAACTTCGGAAACAAGAAGGCGCGCGTAACGCGTTTCGCGACCACGCTTTTATTAAATCTCTCTGATTTTACCTAATTTCAATTGACGTTGCGCTTAGGTTCTTGTTAACTGTACTAACGCATTATAAGTGAATTAACATTAAAGCTAATTAACTAGTATGTACCCCAGCATTTTGGCATGTGTTTATTTTTCTGACTTTTCTCTCTTTGATTTTACGAAATCTTTTTGTTTTTATTTCAGCTCTTCTTTATATAATTTGTGCATGACTTCTTTAAAAGCATTTTTTTACTTTAAAAAAAACCAACTACCAACTCTTGTTATTGACTGAAAGACTTAATTTATTTTAATAACTAAATGTCAGTATTTTCCTAATCATTTGAACGTTTGAACGTTTTGGGAATGTTCTAATATATAAGACACGAATGCTCTCAGCATGTCATCGCCCGGTGAAACCTCCTTCAAATGTACCAAGTGCGATTACCAGTGTGGTAGCCGTCGCGTACTCGCTAGTCACGAATCCGCCGTCCATTCGGACAAAGTCTTCAAATGTCCACATTGTCCTTTTGTCTCCCGATACCAGGCCAACTTCTACCGGCACCGACGCATCGTTCACAAGATTGGCCGTACCACTTGCAACATCTGCAACCAGGACTGCGAAACAGTCGACGGTTTGCTTCAACACAAGCAGTTGGACCACGGCCAAGGCCTAGAAGAAGTTCTCAATCGTTACCAGAAGGACAAAGACGCCGCTTCCAGAAGAGACGAAGACGTCCAGGAACCGGACGGCCATTACGATTCTTACAACGCCGAAGAACGGGCTCGGCTCGAGAAAGCCGAAGCCCTATATTTCAGCGGCTTCGGCTACGAAGCTCTAGAGCAACAGAAGAATTACCAAGAGGAAAAAGCTCAAAATGAAGACTCCGTCGAGCCCGTTTTCTACTCCATCAAAACGGGAGATAATGTCCAATTCGTAGAAGTCGCCGAACCTACTCTAAACGCCGCCGTCATCGATATGCAGCGAACCCCGCTCAAGGTTAAACGCCACTACACGTGCAAGGACTGTAATTTGCAAACTTTGGACCCTAGAGAGTTTTTATACCACCGAAAAGAATTTCATTTCGATCGGATAACGGTTCACGAATGCCCCTACTGTATCTACGCCACGAAACACTTCCAAAAACTGCAGAGACATTGCGGCCTCGTTCATAAAAACCATCCCAAACCGACCGCCAAAGCGGCGACCGACCCCAGCCCTTACAAAACCGCCCAAGCCGCGGCTGCCACCCCCGGATTCTCCAAAACGGCCAGAAAATCGATGTCCTCCCTGAGGTCCACTCTCGGAAAGAGCGCCGCCGGAGGAGGAAGGCAGTCTACTCCCCCCGCGCATCGAGAACCGGCTAAATCATCTCCCGACAAAAGCGCCACCACTCGGAGGAGTTCGAGCTCGGGCGGCGGCTCCTCTGGCGGAGTGACGAAACCAGTTCATCCTCTCATCAAGTGTACGAGGTGCGATTTCCAATGCAAGAGCCGCGTTCTCATGAGCCAGCACGAAAAGACCGTTCATCTCCGGAAGAGATTCTTCCGCTGCCTGCAATGCGGCTACGTCACCAACGAAAGGGGCCGCTACACGAAACACGTCAAATACCATTCGTTGCCTAAAATAAAATGCGAAGAATGCGACTTCTACACGACTTACAAATGGAATATGGACCGTCACATGAAAAGCCACGAAATGGAGGGCCCCTTCCGATGCGGGAAATGTACGTTCACGGCCAACAATCGACAGTCTTTAACGTTTCATTTGGCGAAACACCACAATGGCGGGGCGGGGCAGAATGACCACGAAGATGACGAAGAAGACGTGGAAGCGGCCGCCATGATGGAAGAAGAAGAAGATGGGGGCGTACCCGATAACGAAGACGACCCGGCCGATGACGACCCGGCCGACGACGACCCGGTCGACGACGAAGAAGAAGAAGACTACGCGGACGAGGATGACGTCGTTGAAGTTTCCAACGAAAATTCTTTAGAAGACTTCTTGGGCTCGGATTCTCATTTGTCATGTCGCTTCTGCTCATTCAAAACTTACTCCAAATCGACCTTGATCAAGCACGAAGAATCTCACGGAAGTTCCAAGAGGTATCCTTGCCCGCTTTGCGGCGTCAGCTTCGATCACGTTGCCTGGTTGGCCAAACACTTAACCCAGAAACACGGCGAAACAGCCGACACCAAAGACCTTAGCCGGGCCGCTAAGGAAATCAAGAAAAGGAGTCATCCGCCCAACATAGTTCCTGAAAATCGCCAGAGAGCGGGAGGTCACTCTAGTCCGGGCAGGGCCCGTTTCCCTTCCCCGCCTTCTTCGCCGCCAGTCTTGAAAGTCAACAAAGCCACCAAGTCTTTCGCTAGCCGACCCTCGCCCCCGTACGGCGTCAAAGATCAACAACCGAAATCCGCCGTGGGACCTCGTGCCAAGAAATCTCTCCCCAAGAAAGCGGAAGCCGACGGCTCTGGACAAGGGGAATCGTCCAATGGTCAGCTCTCCGAAGAAAGTAGACCAATCAAATATCAACACTCGTGCAACGTTTGCAATTACAAAACAAAATGGCTCTCCGAAATGGAGAAACACGTCCGGGTTCATTCTCTAGAACGTCCATTCGGATGTCCTAGCTGCAAATATCGTTGCAAATGGAAGGGAGATTTGAAGAGGCACGTCATTAAGTACCACGACGAGAGTCTAGTCGAAGAAGTTGAGAAGATGAAAACGCCAGTTGCGGACGGTTCCGTCGGGTTTACTAGTCGAGAAGTTGACAAACCGCGAAACAAAGAGCCCGTTATTGACGAAAATGCTTTCGCGAGCGGAGGCTCTATTCTCAAAATGAAACTACAATCCGTCAGCAAGGCACCCGTCAAAACTAATCCCATCGTACCCGGAAGGAGTATTTTAAAACCCGCTCGACTAAGGACCCTTTTAACCCAAGGAAGAACCGACAATAACGCCAGAAGAAATCGTTTCGGCAGGTCCACTTACGAATCCGAAGACACCGAAGTCTCGGCGATGGCCGACGACGGTCAAGAATCCGATCCGGGAGAGTTAGTTATCGACGAATCTTACGGAATGTACGAACCCAACGTTGTCTACAATGGTAACGAAGGGGGGCGCAACAAGCGAGAAAGAAGTTACGAGGAAAATAATAATCCTCCGTCGAAGAAATTCAAAAATGGCGCCGCGGAACAACCGGTACTTGTAAACAAGAAATACAAATGCACTTTCTGCCCATTCATGAGTCGAACGGCGTCGAGATTCCACGTTCATATCGTTCAACATTTAAACAAAAAGCCGTTTATGTGTTCCACGTGTTTCTACCGTTCGAATTGGGAATGGGACATCACGAAACACATCAAAATCAAATCAGTCCGGGACGAAGCTCACAGACACGCCAGCATGCTGGTTACTGACGAATCCGGAAGGAAGAATTACGAAAAGTATAACCGTTTTCTAGTCGACGACGAAGGCTCCGCGATGGAAGACGACAGTCAGGAACTAATTGAAGCTCAACCGGAATCGCCAAATATGCAGGAAGATAATACGCCGGAATATCCCAATTACCTCATTTCACCCGAAGACGTGGAAACGATCGTGGTCACTCCCGATTTGGGTGGCGAGGAGAAAGAAGATCAAGTAGAAAGTATCGAATTGGATCTTTCGCGCTATTTCAATTCGGTCGCGGCCATTCCCGAAAAAGCCACACCCGAAAGAACTCCCGGAAATCAAAAATTCTTCTACTGTCGCCATTGTAATTTCAAGAACGGCGAGAAGAAAGCGGTAGTCGGACATTTGAGTCTTCACGCCGGAACGAAACCCTTCCAATGCCGAATCTGCGGTATGGTCTCCAACTGGAAACACGTCATTCTCAGACACGTCAAAATGCGTCACGGGGGAACCCTGGAAGACGTCAAAAATCGATTGAACTATACCGAACAAGACAACGTCATTGAATTAGTCGGCTATCCCGAACTAAACGCCATTAAACCCAAAGATAGCGGCAGAACTCCGAAGAGCGTTCCCGCCGCTACCAGCACTCCGAAATCCGAGCATCAATTTCAATGTGAAATGTGCCCTTACACCTGCGAGAAACTGTGCTACATGCATTTTCACGTGAAACAACACCAGCCGCGAGAAGGCGCTAATTTCAAGTGCCCGCATTGCGACTATTGGGTCAACTTCAAGAAGACTCTAAACCGCCATTTGAAAGTCCACGAAGAAGAGAAAGAGCCCCAAATGCCACAAATCGCTTATTACGAGACCGCCACCAACTTCAACGGCGAAGAGGAGGCCGCTGTGGAAATCGAAGCGCTGCCGGAACTGCACCCGATCAGTAAGAAGTTCCAGTGCGAGTTCTGTCCGTATTCGACCGACAAGAAACGCCATTTCCTGTACCACAAGCAATTTCATCGACCCAACAAAGCCGCCCTTTTTAAATGCGAATATTGCAGCTACTGGGCTATGCATAATCACTTAATAACTCAACACACGAAGAAATGTCACACCGAAAACGTCTACGGCACCATGGAAAGTCGCATTCCGCCTCCGACGGAAGTCTTCCTGCCTCCTAGTCCCATGGCCGGCGTCCCGGAAGCGGTGCCTATAGTCACTGCCGGAGAAAACGAAATTCTAATGGTGGAACAGAACGGCAAAATGATCAAGATGATTAAATGCCGCTTTTGCCCTATGATGAATCGTAGAAGATCCAACGTCCGGTCTCACGAAGAGATGCATTCTTACGAGAAACATTCCCGATTTCCTTGCACCGTCTGCAATTACCAATGCAACAGCCAAGGAGTCCTAACCAGTCACATGAAACTGCATACGGCCGACGGCCGCAAGCCGCAAGAACTCGAACCGGTAGCCGAACAAAGCAACGAGATAGATTTCGAGTTTCTAAACCAAGAAACTTTCACCCCCAAATCTCCTCCGCCGACGGCCGCCAAGTCTCCCGGTTCAGCGACTCCGAAAAGGACTTTCAGCTACTTTTGCGCCCACTGTCCGGCTATGTTTAAGAGCCGTTCCGATTACCAAACTCATTCAACGTTCCACGGCACCAATCTGCCCTTTCCTTGCGACCGCTGCGACTACCGAGCCCGTCACAAACCTCACCTTCACAAGCATTTCCTGGTCCATTCCGAAGAATACGTGGCCAGGAGAGAGGCGGCTCAACCGTCGGAGCCTTCCCCCTCGAAGGCGGCCAGTCCCAAAGCCAAAGAATCCGAAGAGAGTGAAGACACTGGTGGTAACAGTAGCGCGCAGATGAGTAGCGTCAATCAAATGTTGCTACTCGAAGAGAGAGAAACGGCGATGTTTTTAGAGAAAGGAGTAGGAAAACACAATCGCAAGTCCAACCAATGCCCTAGTTGTCCGGCAACCTTCCAAAAACCATCCGTTCTCAGCTTCCACAAGTATCTGCACGGAGTCAACGGCAAATATTACTGTCCGCATTGCGACTATTCCGTGAACGATGTCAAGAACTTAAAAACCCACCAAAAGCTTCACCCCGTTAAAGCGGCTCCACAAAGAACGGTCCTGAAGATCTTCGCCTGTTCGAAATGCCCCGCCGTCTTCACCAAAAACAATCGTTACCTCAAACACATCGACGCGCACGGCAAAGATAACAAATTCAGTTGCGAAAGATGCGACTTTTCCGTCAATCTATTGATTCAATTGGTCAAGCATCGCAACGTTCACAAAAAGATGATGGAAAAAGAAGGAGCCGTGTCCGGTCCGTCTTCAACTGACGCAGTCACGACAGAAAGCGTCATCTCGCCCGAAGAACCACTCCCAGCACCGACAGAGGTCGCTTCCGCGCCACCAGTTCTGGAAAAAGTAGCCGAAGTTATCAAACCCGAAGTAAAAGAGAAAGTAACCTACTGTTGCAATCGTTGTCCTTACTTCCACGTACGCCGTGACGCCATGATCAACCATCACAAAAGACACACCGCCAACGCCGCCATTCAGTGCCCTCATTGCGATTACAGCACCCTTCAAGCCTCGTTCCTCAGGGACCATATCAAATGGCACTTCCAACCGCAGAAACTCATCAAAGCCAATTCCTTCATGAAGTACTCCGAACTAGAAGTATGGTCCGTACAAGAAGGGGAACGCTTCTTACTGTTCAAAGACCACGGCGAAGATAAAGAGAACGACAGGTTTTTATCTCCCATTATTGAAGGAATCGTCTCGGAAGAGAACGTTACCTCCACCCAAGGAAGGTCAAACGAAGTCGATATTGACAAAGGTAAACAACTAGAAGTGGTACTGACGGACGTTTTCAACCCCAGCGTCAAGAAGCGTTTAAATAGCGAGCTCAGTTCCGCTCCGAGAGCCAAACGACAGAAAACTCGATCGAGCGAAGAATCCGAAGGGGAACCTAAGCTAGTGATCGACAGTGATGGGCCTCCCGTTTTAAGAAATGAAATGGAAAACAAAGATGGCGACGCCGAAGAAGAATACGTTCACAAGGAATATGAACAGGACGAAGCAGTCACTCCGGCTACTGTCGAGTGCGGGACGTGTCCTTTCGTCTGTCCGTACGAACAACGAGGCCTAATGCAGATTCATCGTAACAGTCACAAACCCAGACAAGGCGCTCATTTCAAATGCCCTCACTGTCCATATTGGGTCAATCACAGGAAGACCCTGAGGAATCATTTGAGACTGCACGAACGCCAACGAAAGCGAGAAAGTGATGAAGCCGAAAAATTGAAGGAAACTACCGCGGATACGAACTCTACTAATAAAGAAAATGAAACTGTGACGTCTGAACCAATTGAGGATCCAACGCTCGCGAATTCCGATGAAAAGGGCACTCAGGATGATGTGGAAGAACAGAAACCCGAAGTTCTTTCCCAACCGAAAAGATATGCCGAAAGCGAGGTTAATGCCACCGAACTGATCTCAAACCTCGAACAGCAAACTAAACACCTACCGAAAGACATTCAGAAAGAAACGGCGGAAGAAAAAAGCGACAACGAGGCTGCTTTGAATCCCGAAGACGAACAAGAAGTAATAGATGCCGTTGAAAATATGCTTCAAGAAACGCAAAGCCATCGCTACCACGAAGTCGATTTCGAAGAATCGATCGAGATTGAGCAGCCGCAAATTGTCGAAGACGCGACCCACACTTTAGAAAGCGACATGGTTAATGAAGAAACTGTCGAGAATGGTAGCAATTCCAACGATGATGTTTTGGAAGATATCATAATCGATACCCAGTTGATCAGCAATGGACGCAACGACGATCTGGACCCCAGCCTCGACAACGCCAGCGAAGAAGACGCCGAAGGCATGGAGGTATCGATTTCCGGTGATGGCCGAGAAATCGAGCACTCTTACGCGGAATTTCCAGAATCGGCGCAAAATTCGGAAACTCGCATCCAAGACGGAAAACTTTCAGAATCGATAGACGAACCTCCCATTCTGGAAAAAGAAGGGGCTTCGACGCCAGCGGAACCCGAGAATAAGGAAGATGTGGCTGAAATCGAATCCCTTCAGGCTCGTGCGGATACCATCTTGGAAATCTCTAAAGTATCGATTGTAGATACGGAAAACGACGCGCCATCGGCACTCGAAGAAGTTCAACGCGCAGACGACTCGAATGAGGTAACAAAACAACATAACGACAGTTTAAAACAACCCGACAAAACAGTTATAAACAAAAACATCCCTAATGAAGAAACTTTAGTAGAAAAACCTCCAGTTATTGAAAAGGCTGAAGGCAAAACAGAAAATGGTCGAGAATCTTCCTCCGCAAAAGATAGTTCCAAACAACAGCCATCGCGTGAACCTCAGCGTACTTCGATACCACAGCCATCGCGTGAACCTCAGCGTACTTCGATACCACAGCCATCGCGTGAACCTCAGCGTACTTCGATACCACAGCCATCGCGCGAACATCAGCGTACTTCGAAACAACAGCCATCGCGTGAACCTCAGCGTACTTCGATACCACAGCCATCGCGCGAACCTCAGCGTACTTCGAAACCACAGTCAACGCGTGAACATCAGCGTACTTCGAAACCACAGTCAACGAGCGAACCTGAACGTACTTCGAAACAACAGTCAACGAGCGAATCTCAGCGTACTTCGAAACAACAGTCAACGAGCGAATCTCAGCGTACTTCGAAACAACAGTCAACGCGAGAACCTCAGCGTACTTCGACTCCAGAAGCTAAAGACATTTCCCTATCCAAAATTACCGAATTCAAGTCTTCCCCTAAAGGAGGGACATTAACCGAGAACGGTAACGCGAAGCCCCAAGACTCAAAGAAAGTGGGCTCTACAATTTTGGAAGAAATATTTCTAGACGAAGAAGGTATGGTTCAGGAAGAAACTGCCGTTGAAGACGAGGAAGATGACGAGTCCCATATTGATATGGATGACCTGGTCGTTCACGAGGACACCGAAGAAGACAATGAAGAACCGCAGTCGGTTGATGATCAGATAATGGACTTTGAAGAGTCGATCGTAGGAAGCGATTCGAAGGATGACCCTGAGGTCATCAACATGGATGATTTGGTCGTTCACGAGGAATCCGAAGACGAACCCATCGTCGAAGGTTCTCCAAACGACAAGGAACGTCCTCAGTCGCGAATTAAAGGGAGTCGCCGTCAAGTAGATGACGGCAAAATTCGCACGATCGACGTCAATCTAAACCAGGAAGCCATCATTGCGGATGACGACGCTCCTGTGGAGGTATTCAACGAGGAAGAAGTCAACGCGGCCGATCAAGAAGCGAGCGACATCCTGATGAACATGGCGTCCGATTATTTCAGCGCTGATAACGGCGAATTCGAACACGACGAAGAAGAGGTTGAACCCATCCTGGATAACCCTGTCCAAGGTCAAGACGAGTTGGAACCTTGGAACGGCGAAATGAGAAGTAAAAGTGACGTGTTGGCTAATTTACTTTTGAACGCTGGAGTGTACACCACTGACGACGATTAAACTCAAGTTGTTATAAAATAATAAGG
Source organism: Leiobunum rupestre (assembly GCF_980474605.1). Taxonomy (NCBI): domain Eukaryota; kingdom Metazoa; phylum Arthropoda; class Arachnida; order Opiliones; family Sclerosomatidae; genus Leiobunum; species Leiobunum rupestre. Next base: position 32,456,530 of record NC_143392.1, read on the forward strand.
AACATGAAAAATTGTATATTGGATTTTGAAGTTTAAATGCCCTTTTCTTTCAAATAATTACCAGATTGGTAATATTATTAAAACTGTAACAATTTATATATTTGTTTTCCCAAGATAGGGAAAATTTTGGACCCTGACTTTTAATATTTTTCCTATGTAAAAAGGTAACTAAAAAAAAAACGCAATTCTAGTGTTAATAAAATGTTTCATATTAAAAATAAAATTGCCAAAAAACAGTATTTTTAACAGTAAAAAGAGTTTATTTTAAAAGTACTTAAAACATGAAATACTTGTTAATATTAATCGTAAATTCGTATAAAACTACGCGTCTACGTAAAGGGAATATAACCTCTAATATTTCTGCCCCCATAAGGTTGAAATATTGTCTTTTGGATTTTGTCATTTTCGACGGTGTTTAGAGAATTATTTGCCGATAAAATTGTTACGAACGCTCTGAAGGTTATATTCCCTTATTAGTAATTTTTTTTAATTTAAATGAATTAAATTGTATTAATTTATATAATTTTATTAATTTCCTTCTACTGTCAGGTAATTGATAGGCTCGAAATGATGGAACTGGAACGCCATATATGCAAATTTAATCTTTCACTCTAAAAATAATAATAAAAATAATTAGTGAAATAGCTTACAACTTTCCCCTTAGTTAGACTTACTTCCACTAATAACCCTATGAAATATTTCTCCATTTCATCCAGAGCAGCTTTACTATGATTAACTCCTCTAAAAGAGAATGTGGCGTCCGTTCCAGCGTTTTCTAGGATTATTTCGTAACCTCCAGGATGCTATTAACGGAGAACAAAATTAATATCGTCATAGTAGCTTTCACCGGTGCCTCCGAAGAGGCCCGCTTTCATGTTCAAAAATAGTTGTTAATATCTCCGATAGATGTCAGATGTGCATCGTTCATTTTCTCAGTAGCTAACTAGCAGACGACTTTTAGAAACTCGTTTTCAAAATGAGTAAATGACAATAGGATTTCTTTCCAAGTAATGAAAATTATCAACCTTTAATCGTAATGAGATAATTCAAAACTTATTATAGTAATAGTGATTCTCATAACTTTTTTTGTTAATATAAGCATATTAAAATGGTTTGGTATAAACAATTTGAAAAATGGGAGCTGGAGCAAAAGGAACATCTAAGCCTTGGTAAGTAATAGCAAGAATTTCATAGTAATTCCTTAGAACAATCTTGGATTAAGAATATTAATATTCTTAATCCAAAGTTTAATAGTTAGTGTAGGGATCTGTTGGCTCGCGTGGCATGAAGGGCTTGCCACCTTGGATTAAAAAATGTTTTAATCCAAGTTTCCACCACCCTCCTATTCATTGTAACCTGGCCACCTGATTTAAAGGTATTAAAAGGCGCTAGATGACTTGAGCCTAAGGTGGTGCCTTGGGTAGTAGCCTAGCTGATTATTATTATATATAATTTGTAAATGCCCTCTTTGTTTCTAAGAATTAACCTCTTTCAGCAAAAACATATTGAACATTTTAATGTAAAACGTAAACTAACCTCTTGTAAGAAATCCGTTACATCATAAACACGGTCTCTCACAACAATCCAACAGTCTGACCGAGAGGAGTGTTCGCCAACTTCAGACAGGGTGTACAATGTTAAACATTTATCTTCTACATGTTTGTCATTGGACAATATCTCTTTCGTATCCGTTGAGTCGGGACTAGTATCATGGCTATCTTCGTTATCTGAACATTTCTCCATAGTTTGTAATTTATTCAATTTCAAATCGCTAAGACCACCGCATATTTTTGATACCTCACGCATGATTGAAACTGTAAAGATAAATCATAAATTAATTACCCATTAATATGTTAGGGAAAATTAAAAAGACCCTAAATAAAATTATATTAGTTTCCTGTATAAAAAAGTCTAAATTCCTCATTCACCATGGCGTACTTAAACTATAAATTAACCGAGAACAACATGTTTTATCAAAATGTTACACTTTCTAGCAGCGATATCGAACCTTAGAATCTCCAAAATTTCTACAGTGTGTAGATTCTGCTTGGTCCAAAGACGGAAATGAATTTTAGATGCACGATGCGTTCATTATATGGGCCGGCTACTCGCCTTTCAGCGTTCCAATATTTTCCAATCGCGAAAGTGACTGAGCCCCAAGGACACGCGTTATTAGCTGAAACTTTCATACGGGGTTGGGAAGCGTAACTTTACCTTGTTGTCAGTTTCAATTTAATCGCCATTTGAGGCGCGATCTAGACGAAATCAGTAAATCTATTAAATTTTTCATTACCTGTCTGCGAATTGGAGGGGTATCAACGCGGCTTAAAAGCGTCCCTATTCAATCCGCGACGTCTAATTGTTAGCGAAGGTCGTTCATAAAAGTGCCCTTACGCGTAAAGATGCCTTACAAATACCGTCTCTTATAGCGCCGCTTTGGTGTAAGGTTTCGGCTACTACTTCTTAAATCCCCGAACCCTCTTATCGAACCAGAGTTATACAACCCCTCGAGGCTTCGATTCGCCTGTTCTCGGCTTCAAAATTCTCAAAGTTTCAAATTTCTTGCCAAAAACTCTTCCCATTAATATTTTTTTCACTTTATACCTTCCTAGTAGTTATTGATATTGGGAAGTATGTCTGTCTTCTGGGTTTTGGGTACCGGAGGTTGCGTGAGACTATCATATTAGCACCTCATGTTATTAATATTCACGAATGTATTTATTTATCTAGACGACTTTCGGAGTTGCTCCCCCCCCCCCATGCTCGAAGTGTAAGCTCCACCCCATATAATCAATCAATTTAGCACGGTATTTCATTGGTTCCCTATAACTGACGTTTTCGGGCGTTATTGAAACGTACGCCAGTGATGTTTTCCTCTACATTCATTCGTCATAGAGTTAAATTTTCGAATCGTCACCTGAAGACCAAAACCACGTAACTCTGTCACAAATATTCAACTTTTTTAAAGAGCACGTGGTTTCCAGTATTTGAATCAGTATTTTTTTAAATGTCCGCCAAAGAGTTAGGTAGTTTTGGTTTTAATAGTTCCCATAATTACAACTATAGACAAGGTTGCCACGATACTGGAAAACCTAGAATTCTTGGAAAAGTCAGGGAGTTTGAATATGGATCTAAAAATAAGGGAAATGTCAGGAAACTTTTACTAAAATATAGTTTAAAAAAATATAACATTTTGGCACAAAATAAGTTAAGGAAAATCTCCTGAAATGGTCAGGGAAAACCTGGAAATAGTCATGGAATTTCAAAGGCAGCAAATTTACCCACAAATGGCTCAAAGTAATGTACTCAGTCTATTTATTTGCATTAAATCATATTTTCCCTCTGTAATATTTTTGTCTTTTTGTAAATAAAATAATATTAATGGAGATGGTTACTTTTCTTTTAAGCTGTAAGCAATATATTATATACTTATGGTTCTACATATTTAGGTATTCAAACTATTTACAGTGTTCCGAAGGGGTAAATATCAGGTGTAAAATAATGTGGCAAAAAGTGGTAAATACCGACATGGCGAATAATACTTTTACTGGTTAATGTGCCAATAGTGGCAAATAATAAATTAAAAGTAAAATAAAAACCATACCGAAGAAAAAATATATTTGTGCTATTTTAGACAAATGTACTGGATTAGTTGCCAGATTTTGGGCTAGAAACTCAATTATAGCCCAATCTAGTTATTTCTTTTGGCTATTTTTCCACGATTTTTCCTGAGTTTGAATTTATCTCTTTAGGGTGTTTAAAAAAAATTAAACTGTTGAATTTGGAATATTAAATACTTTTGATGATAATAAACGATTGTAATTAATTATTTACTTAATTTAAATGCATTTACTGATTATTAGTAACTTTTTGCCATATTTGCCACTTTTTGCTATATTTATCACTTTGCCACTGACATGGACTTTATTTTAAAAAAGTGACATTTAGATAACACTGACTATTTATAGAATAACTGGATTGTAAGATTTTTGGGATAAATCTAACCTAGACGTGAATAGTTGTTTTTATAAAATAACCTTGGCCATCTTGTTGAAATGTTGCCTCCCCGCTTCAGCTGTGGATCCGTTTTCTCTCCCAGTAAAGAGTTTATGAACTCATTCTTAGGCATTGGCTGAACTATTCCAGGGTAACATTTCAACAAGTTGGGCAAGCGTAAAGATATTTTATAAAATCAAAATTATTGATACTTATCTCGTAAGATACATTTTATATACTTCTGGCTCCACGTACAGGTATTTATAGTATGTATGAGTGGATTCTAAGTTTTTTGGTAAATGGCGGGATAAACGTAATCTAGACTGACATATGGAATAACTCAATAACAGTAATCCATCCTTCGCTTTGTAAACCGTTAACATTTTTTTCCCCATTCTTAAATTTAGAGGGGGAAAATAAAAAATAACTACGCTAGAAATGTAAAAATTTGTTGATGCTAAAGACTGTCACTATGTCTTCTTTAATCCCCAGAGAAAGAGTGAACCATCATTCTAAACCCGTACGGGAAAAAACCTTCGTAAAAAATAGTCTGTGTTTGTTCATCAAAGCGATTAAAGGTTATACGGCTGTTCCGCTCGTAAACCGCGACATCCCCGAGGCCTTTTCTAGAAATGTCACGTTAGAATGGGAATTTGTCACGCGGTGGTTTTTAAGGAAATAACCCTGCACAGTGTATCTCCTCTCCATCGTGTCGCTCTATTCTTGGTTCAAGGCCGCCAGAGAAGGAAGATAGAAGATCCCTCAGCCTCTTCCAATCCCTCCTCCTCGAACGCGATTGGCAGTGAAGCCACCACTTCGGGCAATTTCAAAAATTCACGCTCTTCATTTCCAACTCGAATTAAAAGTGTGAATTTTATTCTCGAAGAAATTGGTACGAGTAATTCGTGAGTTTTTTTACGGTTTTAAATTTGTTTAGGGTCTGGCTTTTTATTGGCCCCTTTTAATTATGGATTTTGATATTCCTATAAATGTATTAGAATGTATTTAAAACATTTGATATTCCGATAAGTGTATTAGAATGTATTTAAAACATTTGATATTCCAATAAATGTATTACAATGTATTTAGATTAGGTCTATTTGATATTCTGAAAAATATATTCCAATGTATTTCAAGTATTTGGAATATATTAAAAAAAAATATTTGATATTCCAAAATGAAATATTCCATTATATTTCAAATATTTTATATTCCAAAATTAAATATTCCATTGCATTTCAAGTATTTGATATTCCAAAATGAAACATTCCAACGTATTTAAATTATTTGACATTCCAACGTATTTAAATTATTTGTCATTCCAACGAATTTAAATTATTTGACATTCCAACGTATTTAAATTATTTGTCATTCCAACGTATTTAAATATTTTTAAAATATCAAATATATTCGTATATATTTGATATTACAACTTATTTAAAAGTTTTTGGAATATCAAATATATTAGTATATATTTGATATTACAACTTATTTAAAGGTTTTTGGATGTTCCAAAAATATATTCGTATATATTTGGTATTCCAATAATGTATTCCAATATATTTGATATTCAGATATATTGGATATTCCAAAAATATATTCCGAAATATTTGATATTCAGATATATTGGATGTTCCAAAAATATATTCCAATATTTGATATTCCGATATATTGGATACTCCAAAAATATATTCCAATATATTTGATATTCAGATATATTGGATATTCCAATATATTTGATATTCCGATATATTGGATACTCCAAAATTATATTCCAATATATTTGATATTCCGATATATTGGATATTCCAAAAATATATTCCAATATATTTGATATTCCGATATATTGGATATTCCAAAAATATATTCCAATATATTTGATATTCAGATATATTGGATACTCCAAAAATATATTCCAATATATTTGATATTCCGATATATTGGATACTCCATAAATGTATTCCAATATATTTGATATTCCGATATATTGGATACTCCATAAATGTATTCCAATACAATTGATATTCCAAAAATATATTCCGATAAATTGGATATTCCAAAAATATATTCCAATATATTGGCATTCCAAAAATATATTCCAATATATTAAATATTCCAATATATTTGATATTCAGATATATTCTATATTCCAAAAATATATTCCAATATATTTGATATTCAGATATATTGGATATTCCAAAAATATATTCATATATATTGGATATTCCAATATATTGGATATTACAAAATATATTTCAATATATTTGATATTCCAAAAATATATTTATAGTATTTGATATTCCAATATATTTAAAGCGCTTGATATTCCAAAATGATTGCGACCAGTTTCGGAATATTTCGTATAGGTTGTTTTTTTAGGATTGTAGTACGGGTATATGGTGTTGTTCCGTCCTCGTTTATCGTTGACAAGTGAGGTCCCTCGTTTGTGTATAAAAGGCGCTGTGTTCTTTGGCAAGAGGCGGAAGAGTCGCCAGCGCCACGAATTGAGTGTTTCCGGCAACCTGCCGCGGCGGAATAATTTTAGTGCAAGAGAAGTTCCCCGCCAGCCTGGGGTGTCCCTGTTCAAGAGTCCGCTAAACGATCTCCGTTCTACATTTAATTTTTAAAAGTACCTTTGTCTATTTCTTACAGTCAATTTTGACCAAATCGAAGCGCGGAAGTATCGAAAATGGCACCGAGACAATGGAAACGACCTTTGACCCTCATCTACGACAACAACTACAAGTACGGCACCAATCTGTACAGCGGGGCCATCGACGATATCGAGAGGAAGTACTTGTCCTCCATGTCCAGGACTCGTTTGCCGGTTGACCGTCCCGACGTCAGCCTGAGTACCTTCGCCGGCTCTTCCTTGGCCACCGGTCAAAGGGAAACCACCACCTCGTCCACCGCGATTCAGCAGGAAACGAGCAGCTACGATCTGAGGAAGGTCAAATCCGTGTCCGACTTCGACCTGTACCGCTCCCTAAACGACTGGACCCCCACTCTGGCCACCATCCCGTCGAGGTCGTCGTACATCGAGAGCACCGTCGTCGCCGCCCAAGAGGCCGACGAGCGCCGCTCGCGCAGGAGGCGCAGGAGGAGGGTCGAGGACCTTGACCGCCTCGAGATGCACTCCATCGCCCAGTCGCCGTCCTACTCGACCTACAGCTATGGCGAAAGAGCCTCCGAAAAGATGGACGTCTCATTCTGGATGGATAAGTGGTGAGTGCGAACTCGACCCCTCTCTAAATAGCTAGTCTATTTCCGTGTTTATTGTTAAATACACCATAGTAATGTTCCCCTCAACTGCGTTTAAGTGTGTTATCCGAACGGGCCCTGTTCAAATTGGTAGTTTTTAAAATATACATAATACAAACGCGGCCTGTTCCAATTTGGCATAAGTTGGTATAATATTCGTAATCCGAACGGGGCCTGTCATGGGCACCCACAGGGGGTTAAAGGGGGAGATGACCCCTTTTTTGAACTATTCACTACTAAAGATATGAGGTCCCTCCCCGCCCTTAGAAAAACGTCTGCTGGTGCGCATGGAACCTGTTTTAAGCAGACCCTAGTTGGTAAAATATTAATAATCCTAAAAGGGCCCGGTAAAATATTAATAATCTTAAAAGGGCCAGTTGAAATTGGTAGTTGGTAAAATATTAATAATCCTAAAAGGGCCAGTTCAAATTGGTAGTTGGTAAAATATTAATAATCCTAAAAGGGCCAGTTCAAATTGGTAGTTGGTAAAATATTAATAATCCTAAAAGGGCCAGTTCAAATTGGTAGTTGGTAAAATATTAATAATCCTAAAAGGGCTATTTGAAATTGCTAGTTGCTAAAATATTAATAATCCTAAAAGGGCCAGTTCCCATTAGACACTAGTTGGTAAAATATTCAAATTGGGTTGCATACGGGATCAGGCGCTAATTGATAAAATGTGGTCTGAAAAGCGGGTGCTATCTTTAGGCGTTTCCTTGTATTGTACAGAGCGTCCCAATGGCTCACTCTCTTCCCAAGTTTAAAGTTAGATCTTCCGGCGACCTAGAATTGGAGAATTTTTGCATTTCAGCCAAGCACACTTTTTTTCATTTTATTTTTGCAGAAACCCCGGAAGGTTATATACATACGTATCTTTATATAAAAAACTCTTGGCGCGATGTTTTCCGACAGATGTCGCTTTTCAATTTTGTTTCCTTTCGCAAGTGTGATATGGCTAGCTGCGCTATGCTAAGAAGAACGTATCCCCCGATTTGCACCTCTTTTTACCACTTTCTCCCCTTTACCACGAAATATTGTGATCCATTCGTTTCGTTTTTTATCCATTATTGGTCCAAACATCCTCCGTCCGATTATATTTGATGTATGTTTGGAGCAATAAAGGATTTGTGATTACTCACAATTAAAACTACATTATTATCGACTGTTTTATTTCGTAGTTTTAACTATTCAGACTGACGTAACTCCGCGATAAGCTCTCGTATACTCTAGATTAAGATTTCAACCAAAAAAAACACTCGATAATAAAGTCACGTGGAAATCATTTTAAAAACCATCTTTCACGGTACAGAAATGCATCGCGACCGGTTAGTTTAAAAATTAATTAATTTTTCATACAAATTCCCTTAAGCCACGACTGTCAAAGACGCTTTGGATAATGTTAAAAAAATAGCCGCGTATTTCGTGTTAAATGAAACTTTTACGTTGCTAGATCTATCTCGTGACGCCTGCTGATTTTATTTTTAGAAGCATATTTCCCGTCCTGAGAGTAAAACGTTCTTCCGGATCTTTTTAAAACGCGAGTGACGTCAGTTTCAGTACGTCGATGATCATCTACGGTTATTTGATATACTTTCTTGATATATTTTTTTAATTTAGTAGAAAAATAATTTAAATATCAAATATCATACTATTTTTAAATTTAATAGAAAAATAATTTAAATATCAAATATCATACTATTTTTAAATTTAATAGAAAAATAATTTAAATATCAAATATCATACTATTTTTAAATTTAATAGAAAAATAATTTAAATATCATACTATTTTTAAATTTAATAGAAAAATAATTTAAATATCATACTATTTTTAAATTTAATAGAATAATTTAAATATTAAATATTATACTATTTTTAAATTTAATAGAATAATTTAAATATTAAATATTATACTATTTTTAAATTTAATAGAAAAATAATTTAAATATTAAATATTATACTATTTTTAAATTTAATAGAAAAATAATTTAAATATTAAACATCATACTATTTTTAAATTTAATAGAAAAATAATTTAAATATTAAATATCATACTATTTTTAAATTTAATAGAAAAATAATTTAAATATTAAATATCATACTATTTTTAAATTTAATAGAAAAATAATTTAAATATTAAACATCATACTATTTTTAAATTTAATAGAAAAATAATTTAAATATTAAATATTATACTATTTTTAAATTTAATAGAAAAATAATTTAAATATTAAATATCATACTAATTTTAAATTTAGTACAAAAATATGGTAGGCATAAAATACCACACTTTGGTTTTCAATTTAGTATGCAAACATTGTTAGAATTAAATACCATACTAATTTTGTATAATTAGGTCTACAAATATTGTAGGTATTAAATACCACTCTAATTTGGTATAATTAAGTATGGAAACATTGTTAGCATTAAACAGGCCCGGACTGGCCATAGGGCAGATCGGGCAAATGCCCGATGGGCCGGTGTGGTCAAAGGGCCGTGAGGCCATCTAGCCAGCATGACAATGTAGTGTTTTTGTGGGAAGTAGGGGCCGACGTTTCTAAAATGCCCGGGCCGGTTTTAGGTCCCAGTCCGGACCTGGCATTAAATACCACACGAATTTAAGATAATTAAGTATGCAAACATTGTTAGCATTAAATACCACACTAATTTTGTATAATTAGGTTATTCCGAGCAAGATTATTTCCTTGTAAAGAATTTCAAAATTCCACGATCAAAATCGCTGATACTTTATCAGTAATTTGTATGCTTTTTCACCATTGAAAGATAATTTTTCCAACTAGCCCAAGAAAATGATGAAATATTCAAACTAGTTGGATAATTTTATTACTTGAGGGGTAAAGAAAAAAATGGCAGGTTAATTAGGTTTTAGTATCGACGAATATTTTTTTGTAAGCTAAGAAAAAAACCAGATGAAAAAAGGGCGAAATATTCAAACTAGTTTTAAAATTTTATTACTTGGAAGGTAAGTATAAAAAAATAAAATGTAAAAAAATGTCAGGTTATCTAAATGTAAGTATCCCTGAATTTCGCGGTATATTCGTATAATATAAACATCTGGCTAGCGCTCCTTCGAGTCGCATCAAATTGATGGAACGATCCGAAATTCCTTTTCCAAAGCGTTAGTTTCAATTTCCGAAGGATCCCATTGTTCCCAATGAGTTTGGCGGCTTTACAGAACCATCGGAAAGGTCGTTGAAGAAAAAAAAAGGCTCTTGATACTTTTCCAAACTGCTTCGGCGATTGTCTCCGGAGCTTTTCCAACTATTAGGCGAAAGGCTTAGGCTCTTCATATCTAGGCTAAGGAGAGAATGGTATGGCAGAAATGTCAAGTACGATAGTGCCAGATGCGAGAGTCCTAACTTAACTTGGCAATGATAGTGAGACTAAGCGCTTAACGGCGTTGCCTTCACCCCTTGTCTCGGTAGTTTAGTTTTTCGGGGCTATTGTTCCATTTGGCAATGAATTAGAGATACTCCCGAAAGAGGTTACTAAGCCTCGCATTTCTTTTACACCTACTTCGTAATGACGTTCGTATATCTTTTTACCAGAAATTTATACGAGGAGTCTCCATCTCAGTGGCGTAGACAAGGGGGGGTTTCCGTATCCAACCCCCTCTCCCTTGGGTCTACCTTTGACTGTACTAAATTTCCACCCCGTTCTCGACCCCCTCTTAACATTCACATACTTCGACCCCCCCCTTGAGGAATTTGGGGTGGTGGTGTGGTTAGCCCTTTCGCCTCGCAGCAAGTGGAGCCGGGTTCGATTCAAACTTGTGGCAATGGGTCAAAATTCGCGTCAGTGTTCCGAGTGGCAAATAGTGGTAAATACCGGCTTGGCCAAAAATGTACTTAGTGAGTGGTCAATTTGGAAAAAGTGGCAAATACATTTTTTACTATTATTAAGATTTCAACATTAAGGTTTTTGCATTTTGGGCTATAAAATACAAATATCTATACATAGTTGCCAGAATTTGGGCTAGTTTGGCGATAAATATTTTGATGTTAGACCACAGATATTTCTTTTTGGCTATATTTTGTCAGTTTTTCTGGAGCCCAAAATTTTCTACTAGATGCCCTAGATTTTTTGTAGAAAGTTTCTCAGACTTTTAGAGACTCTTTGTCTACTTTCTTTTGTCAGTTTGCTATTTCGAACAATGAAAAAAAAAACCAAACAAATCAGCACCATCACCTTAGGCCTAAGTCATCAAGCGACTTTTAAAGCCATTAATTCAGGTGGCCGGGTTACAACATTGAAACTTAAGTTATAATTTTACATTTTTAATGGCTCAACAAAAGATGGATATATTTTTACTATTTTATATTTGTTACTGTGTAGTTTAAGTAGTTAATACATAATTTTATATTTTATTATTTTTCATTTGTAACAAACAAATAAATAAGTGAAAATTAATAAGTAAGTTCAACAGTTTATTATTGATAACTATTAATTAGATTTTCAACTTATTTTCTTTTCAAAAGGCATATTTTCTTTATTAGCCACTATTTGCCTATTAGTCACTATTTTCCACTATTTGCCTATTAGCGACTATTTGCCTATTAGTCACTATTTTCCACTATTTGCCTATTAGTAACTATTTTCCACTATTTGCCTATTAGTCACTATTTTCCACTATTTGCCTATTAGTCACTATTTTCCACTATTTGCCCATTAGCCACTATTTTCCACTATTTGCCTATTAGTCACTATTTTCCACTATTTGCCTATTAGCCACTATTTGCCTATTAGTCACTATTTTCCACTATTTGCCTATTAGTCACTATTTTCCACTATTTGCCTATTAGCCACTATTTGCCTATTAGTCACTATTTTCCACTATTTGAATATTAGTCACTATTTGCCTATTAGTCACTATTTTCCACTATTTGCCTATTAGCCACTATTTGCCTATTAGTCACTATTTTCCACTATTTGCCTATTAGCCACTATTTTCCACTATTTGAATATTAGTCACTATTTGCCTATTAGTCACTATTTTCCACTATTTGCCTATTAGTCACTATTTTCCACTATTTGCCTATTAGTCACTATTTTCCACTATTTGCCTATTAGTCACTATTTTCCACTATTTGCCTATTAGCCACTATTTGCCTATTAGTCACTATTTTCCACTATTTGCCTATTAGCCACTATTTTCCACTATTTGAATATTAGTCACTATTTTCCACTATTTGAATATTAGTCACTATTTGCCTATTAGTCACTATTTTCCACTATTTGCCTATTAGTCACTATTTTCCACTATTTGCCTATTAGTCACTATTTTCCACTATTTGCCTATTAGTCACTATTTTCCACTATTTGCCTATTAGTCACTATTTGCCTATTAGTCACTATTTTACACTATTTGCCTATTAGTCACTCTTTTCCACTATTTGCCTATTAGCCACTATTTGCCTATTAGTCACTATTTTCCACTATTTGCCTATTAGCCACTATTTTCCACTATTTGCCTATTAGTCACTATTTTACACTATTTGCCTATTAGTCACTCTTTTCCACTATTTGCCTATTAGCCACTATTTGCCTATTAGTCACTATTTTCCACTATTTGCCTATTAGCCACTATTTTCCACTATTTGCCCATTAGCCACTATTTTCCAGTATTTTCCACTGGCCTGGACAAAAATCCAAAAAGGTGGCTGATTCGCGTTGAGTTTGCAAGTTCTCTCTTCGCAGGTTAAAGGGTTTTTCCCCGAGGTCTTCGGTTTCCCATCTCCATAAAACTTGTTGAGGTAATAGTAAGTTTAGGGAGCATGAAGGGCTTTCCACCAGCCTCCCACGCATTTTAATCTGGCCACCTGAATTACATCATGAGGTATAGCAGGCTTATTTACTTGCTTTTATACCCTAATATGGCGGCGTATTTTCACGCGCAAAATCAATTTTATGGCATTATAAATTGCTAGAAGACTTGGGTGGTGCCTTGGTGTATTAGCCTAGCTGATTATTCCTTATTAGATGTTATTTAATTGGTCTTATATATTTAATAAAAATGATGTATGTAAATATAATGGAGGAATTTTATGATAACTGCTGCAGTAACCTCGAACGCTAGTTTTAACCGGTTACTTCATGTATTATTCAAGCGCCGTTTACTGTTAAAGGACTATTATCGAAACCATTTATTACTTTAGAAGTTTTAAGTTCAAGAAAATTTTCGCTCGATTAACACCGATAACCCGACATTTTTACAGAAAATTAATGCAAATTAGGAATCCTGTTAAAAATCTAATAGCTTGTTAAGAGACATCACATGAATCATTTTTCGTGTAATTCTACAAATTCAAAAACGATATATTTATCAAAGGATTTTATCAACTTTTTATCAGGGTTGTCTGATTTAAATCCACTTGATTTAAACCATTGATTTATATTGCAATTTAAATCATGATTTATTAAATTATTATTTTTTATTTAAATCGCTTATTATACTTCAATCAAGATTGTACTCAGTTTAACAAGTAGTAATTGAATTTAATTCAGATTAATTAAAATTTTTATTTGAAGCTTAGTTTATAGGGGTAGGTACATTTGTTCGAATTTCATTCGTCCGAACCGTCGAAATAACAAATTTTTCATTCGTCCGAATCGGTAGCATCACTTGTCCGAATTCTGTGGCTAAATTAGTATTTCTTATTGCTGTTTTTTGTGGGAATTGCGTTGAATGTTGTGGATATTTTAGGTTAGGTTCACGTTAATGTTACTATTTTCTTATATTAACAATATTAAAAAAACAACCAATTGCTAATGTACGAAAAAATGGACAAACGATTATTCGAACAAATGAAATTCGCCAGTAAAGTTAACATAAATTGAACGACTAAATCACCAACAAAAGTTGTGATAAATTTTTCGGGCAAATGAAATACGTTTTCGGACATACGATCCTGTTTTCCGGCATTCGGACATTTGTACCACCGTTCGGACGAATGAAATTCGAACAAATGTACCCAAATCAGTGTATATTACCACTTAATGAAAATTATTCATCAATTTGTTAAAGAAAGAGGTTTAATATTTAAAAAAAAACAATAAAATATAATTTAAAATTATCAATCCTGCATTTTTGTACTTTGAAAGTATATCTAGGCGATAGGCTTAAGTTGAAATCCGTTGCGGAAAAACAAGCTTGCTAGTTGCTAGTTTGACAAAATTTCCGTTCCATTTATTCCGAGGCGCATCGTAGTCAATATAAGAGATTCGCACCACCGAATATTAGGTGAAAGCCTTCTATAAATAGAATTTTTCCTTCCATTGGCGTTGAGAAAACAATTTTGACGAGAGGTTAACGTGTTAAATCATATAGGTTAACAAGTTGAACCAAAATTGGCTTTTCATCCCACTCTCGTTTCGAAATAGGTAACGGTACGTTAAAGCGTAGAGTTCACCTCGTCCCTGCCCTTAAGTAGCGTCGCCAAGGGAGACTGGGGTGAGCTCCTAAGTGGTGGCTCTTTTCCGCCGTTTGAGCGATTTGCACGCTTTCCTCGAGTAGAAAAGAGCTCTTCCCGGATCTGGGTTGACCCCAAAATAACAAACACCAAAGTGGACTTAAAATAAACTGATTACACGGTACAGGGGCGTAGGAAACTTTTAGAAGTTGCGAGTGGAAACGAAACTCAAACCCTAGGCCAAGAATTTATTTATACACAGGGTAGTGTTGTAAGTCGGAAAATTTTCCGTATTTTTCCGAAAAAAATAAAAAAAGTTTTCATTCCATGATTAGTCTAATATTGTTTGCAAATTTAAATAAAGCGGCGTTTTCGCCTCATTTTTTCGAATCTGAAAGTAAAACTAAACCTCTAGACTAGTTTAAAGGCCGACTACATAAATCTTCGGTTTACTCAGTCTTTCACTGGAAGTAGGCTGACTGCATGGCACACGTGTATTGCAGTAAGCCTACTTCCAGTGAAAGACAGAGTAAACCGAAGATTTATGTAGTCGGCCTTTAATCTGATTAACAATGTAACACTATTAATGTTTTGTAGTATGTGTACTATTTTTAGACATTTTATATCGATATACTTAGAAAGCTGATAATGTCTAAATTGACTAATCTGATGGTGTACTATCCATTTCCGTCGGCGGTTTTTTAGATATTCCTTCACGGAAGCTAGTTCCGTCGCCAAGGGTCACAGTGCTTCCGTTCTTATAATATAATAAATATTATAGTGTACTGAACCATGATATGTAAAAATATTTACACATTATCTTTTGTGAAATTTATTCCAAAGTTTGAGGTCTCTGGAACACGTGAAGGAGATTGGGAACAACGCTGAGTTTCCAAAAGTTGCTAGACAGCGTTTTATCCGAATAATATTTAACTTCATTTACTTAAGAATGAAATCGATATCCTAATATCCATTTAAGCCTTAGTTTGTAGTCTATGCTATAATATTGGTGTCATTATATTAATAATGGAGTGGTGGAGAGGTTAACACTTTCGAATCGCAGCAGGAGGAGCCGGGTTCTATCCCAGCTTGTGGCACTGGGTGAAAACTCGGAACAACTTCTGCGTTAAGTTTGCAAGTTATCTCCCCACTGGTTAAAGGGGTTTTCCCCTTCCATAAACACTTGAGGTTAGTTAGTGAGAGTAGGGAGCTGAATTAATGGCTTTAAAAATTGCTTGATGACTTAGGCCTAAGGTGGTGCCTTTGGTACCGTATTAGCCTATCTGATTATTATTATTATTATTATTATTATTATTATTATTATTATATCGTCTCAACATATTCATTATCCCTTAATACATTCCTGCTCAGGGCCTTAAAGACCTAGGTTTTCTTCTGCCTGCCACCCTTTAAATTGACTTTACTTCCAAACAAATACCCTGGTGGTAGGCCAACTGCAGAACATGTTGGCCTACCACCAGGGTATTTGTTTGGAAGGAATGCAAATTTAGGGGGTGACAGGCAGAAGAAAACCTAGGCCTTTAATAGAAATATATACAGGGGAATATATTTTTGCCTAGGTAATAAAAAAAGTTAAGAATAAGTTGATTCTAAATCTATATTTTTTTCAATCATCAAATTATAGAAAACGTCTTTTTTTCCCGTAAGGAGTTTTACGTTTTAATTCATTAGGCCTTGAATACCCTTAACTCTTCAATTAAAATATGTTTTTTGCTCCTCCCTAATATAGAAGCGACATCGGCTCACCCCGGGTTTCTACACCCCGGACACCGTCCCGATTGCGTTTACTTTGAATGGCCCACTATCTTAAATGGATTTTAGCTCTTTTTTTGAACAATTTTATTAACTATTATTGCGAAATAAGTTAATATTAAAAAAAATATCAGTCCAACTTATCGAAATTAGTTTGTATACCTATTTCAAATATTTGACCTTTTTATTCGGGGTTTTTTTTGACTGGAGAGACCATTTTTAGCTGATTTAATTATTCAAACCACGATTTTATTTATAAAAAGATTTTCAAGGTTTATTATATAGGCTACAGATTATGAGAAACATATAGTGACATTTCACGCCCTGCTCGCGTCTGTAAAAATTATCAGTGATTAAAACCTAGATAAAGAATCATAAATATTTAATTTTATAACCATGGAGGAAATTCTATACTAAATTTACAAAATTATTGCACGACGGATACTTCATGGTTCAATATTTTATTAAAATTAAAGGTTTACGCTAGCTTTCGGGTCGAAACCCCTCTTCAGGCGTTCTGTTTAAAGAATAGTACCTTCAAGAGCGGTTACAGGCCCCAGTAAAATAAATTCGGGCCCAATGAGATCCATTAATAATAAAGAATCGTTTTCGACGATAATCTTAGAGTAAAGGTGCAGACTCGGGCCCCAGACATTTGTACCGGTAAATAAACCATAAATCCGGGCCCCAAAAGATCCACTATTACTAAAGATACATTTTCGTAGAGAAGCCTGGAGTAAGGGTTCAAAACCGGGGCCCTTAGAAAACCATTATTACGAAAGATACATTTTCGTAGAGAAGCCTGGAGTAAGGGTTGAAAACCGGGGCAATAAGAGATACATGATTACGAAAGATACATTTTCGTAGAGAAGCCTAAAGTAAGGGTCCAAAATAGGGGCCCCAAGAGAACATTTATTACTAAAGATACATTTTCGTAGATATGCCTGGAGTAAGGGTTCAAAACCGGGGCCCTAAGAGATACATGATTACTAAAGATACATTTTCGTAGAGAAGCCTAAAGTAAGGGTCCAAAATTGGGGCCCCAAGAGAACATTTATTACTAAAGATACATTTTCGTAGATAAGCCTGGAGTAAGGGTTCAAAAATGGGGCGCTAAGAGATACATTATTACTAAAGATACATTTTCGTAGAGAAGCCTGGCCCTCCCCGCTACAGGGGCCCCGTAAATTTGTAAAGAATTTCCTGAAAAAAAAAACAATATAAATCAGGGCCCCAAGAAATCCGTTATTACTATAGATACATTTTCAGGGAGAAAATTACGGTAACGGTCCAAATTCAGGGGCCCCATAACCAGTGGTGTAGACAAGAGGGGGTTTCCGAGTCCAGACCCCTTGGGCCTACCTTTGACTGTACTAAATTTCCCTTCTCGACCCCCTCTTAACATTCACATACTTCGACCCCCCCCCCCTTGACGAATTTCTGGCTAAACCACTGCCCATAAATGTTTAAAAACAATAAATACGGGCCCAATGAGGATACGTAATTATTACAGATAAATTTTCCTTGAGATCTTCCCGGGTCCCGTCGCTTTTCATCCTTTATTGCTTTATAGTTGGTTATAGGTCTGATAACGTATTATCGAGGCTGCTTCAATGATTCGCGACGAATGAGATAAAATTTGAATACCGTCTCTACGGATCGGCGAAGTGGCTTTGGCTGCGACGGTGGATGGCGGCTGGCCAAAGAATGCCTCGACGACCTTGTAGAGAAGCGCCCGCGTTCTACATTTAAAAAGTGCCCGCGCGCCAGCCACACTCCAATTTGCTGTAGTAGGCCCTTTTCTTGAAACTCTTTCTAACGTAGTAAAGGTAATTTTTTTTCTGTGTAGTTTAATTTGGGAAAGGCCATCGGGGTCTCGCTAAATTTAAATGACATTTATTCCCGAATTCACCGGTACCCGAATACCAATAGACCCTGACTCTTTATTTATATATAGTAACGAAATATATAGATATTTGTTGCCACGCATTCAGTTATAAAACTATTTTTAGGTAGGGATTAGGTATCTGCTTATGTCAAAGTTTATATTAAACCCACTTTAATATTAAATAACGCAATTCTACCGTTCAATATAAACATAAGTGTCTAATTGGTGTTCCATAAGCGTCTAATTGATGTGCCATAAGCGTCTAATTGGTGTTCCATAAGCGTCTAATTGATGTTCCATAAGCGTCTAATTGGTGTTCCATAAGCGTCTAATTGATGTTCCATAAGCGTCTAATTGATGTGCCATAAGCGTCTAATTGGTGTTCCATAAGTGTCTAATTGATGTTCCATAAGCGTCTAATTGGTGTTCCATAAGCGTCTAATTGATGTGCCATACGCGTCTAATTGATGTGCCATACGCGTCTAATTGATGTGCCATAAGCGTCTAATTTGTGTTCCATAAGAGTCTAATTTGCGTTCGATAAGCTTCTCATTGGCGTTCCATAAGCGTCTCATTGTGTTCTATAAGTGTCAGTTAGTCGAACCAGAAGTAAATGAACCGAAGTTATCAGACTGCTATACTCCCCATGTTGGAGGCGTTTTCCTTATAAATGAAGTTACATTTTGACCTCTAATTTGAAATTTTGCGCGCTCCTAGGCCGAAAAAAAACGTTTTGGTTTTTATGAAACTATTTTTTATACATAGAAATAGTTATACCCACAATTCCCAAGTGAAATTTATCGTGTCAAAAGTCGGGGATGGAAATTAGCTTTTATTTGACTCGATTATCTCATCATTTTCACAAGGAAAACGCCCTCCGATTCTGAGCGCTATTTCGATAACTTCGGTTCATTTACTTCTGGTCGAACTACTTACTAATAGCTGTGTGTGTGAAGTAACGTAGAATGGACGTCATACTCAAAAAATAATCGCCTTCGCGATAAAAATTGCAACTTAAAAATAAATTATCAATCGCCTCGGCACATTTCCCTGCACGTGCTCATTATGAAGTTCGCGAAAAATGTGTGATCATTTAACGCGTGGAAGATTTGGAATTCATACACTTGTGTAAAACATAATTATAAAATTTTCGACTTTTCACCAAAAGGGTAGTTTATCTAAAGGCGTTATGAGGTATATGTACATATCATACAAACGACTAATATAAAAATTTTGATTGTGGTTCGCGTATCGTTTTCTTTCTCACTAAATTTCGTTAGTTAAGAAATTATTCTTAATTCTTAAAAACCTACGTCTACTACTACAAAATATGACTATATTTACATTAATAATGGTATTTTATGTACGTTTTATCATTTAGTTTTGTTCAATCAAAACGAAGTGTACGAAAACTTCGATTCAAATATTTGGAGCTAAGCCTCGGTCATAAAAATTGGCTGTTCTTTCTTTCTTGCCGAACTGGTTTTAATGTATCGCTTTCGTTACGAGATACGTAGGAGTTCAGTTCAGTTTTGAAGATTAGATCTTAATAAAAAGGGCGACTCGTCGAATTTGAATTCGTGTCTTGTTCAACTTGTTAAAATGTTCCACGCGCTCTTTAATATTTTAGCGTAAAAGGCTCGCGCATCTTTTTTAATTCAGGCAGCACGCGCAAAAACGCTCGAGCCCATTTACGCTAAAATATCAAGACGCGCGTGGAACTTTTTAACAAGTTGAGTAAGACATAAATAGAGTTTATGCTAGCTATAGGAGCAACAAACACAAGGAGTACGCATCCAGTCAAAAGTCATTTAGTTTATGATTTGACTAAAATACCGGATATAGCGTAACATACTGCCAGCTAGAAGCAACAAACACAGCACCCCACACAAGGAGAACGCAACCCTTCAAAAGTGGTGCATTTTCTTGCGTACAGTTTTCATTGGTTAGACGATTTAGCGCCTGTTGCCGTCGGAAGAGGAAAATTCTGCAGCCTCACGGCGCGACTCGCGCTGGCTCGTGTGGATAGGCCTTGGGTGAACATCGTTTAAAGCTCGCTATTGTTTATTTTTTCGCGATTTGCAGTCGTCACTTTCAGACAGAGTTGGACTCTTTGATGCACCGAGTGACGGAGACGGAGAGCCAAGTCAGGGCGGACTCAGCCAGTGCCAAGAACAAGATCCAGGCGGGCATCACCGAGTTGGCCCACGAACTCGAGGACACAACCAGGCAAAGCGGGGAACTACAGAAGGTCATCAAAAGGCAGGCCAAACACTTGGGGGTAAGATCACGCTTGACTAACGAGCCTTTCCATTCCGATCAAACGGCTGTCTCTTCTCTTGTTTTTTCTAATGGAAAAATTTTGAAGCTGGCCCCAGGGGAGGGGGGTAATCCTTGATTTTGCCAGATCTTATTTACGGAGGCATTTGTCGAAATGTATCTAACAAAATTGGATCCTAAAATCCTTAAAATCTTTCTTTCGTCAGCCAAACCCCATTTGGCCTAGTAAACCCCATTTCGCCCACCAAACCTCATTTCGCCCACCGAACCTCATTTCGCCCACCGAACCCCATTTCGCCCACCGAACCCCATTTCGCCCACCGAACCCCATTTCGCTCACCGAACCTCATTTCGCCCACCGAACCTCATTTCGCCCACCGAACCCCATTTCGCTCACCAAACCTCATTTCGTCAATTAATTTTGGGGAGCCCACCCTAGCTCGCACAATTAAAATAATAACAGGAATTAATGATCGGGATAATAATACCATAATTATATACCGCTGTTAAAAATCGCTTATGTCCCTTTGAAGGTCACCTTGGACACATTGTTAGAACAGTTTTTTAACCCTTTTGAATTCTTAGTTTTCCATTCATCAGCTTCTGAGCTTCTGGTGGGAGGTTCGGGTGGTACCTTTGATTTAATCGGAAATATCGTTGTAATAATTGAGGTTTTTCATTGCGACAGGAATTGCAGTCGTTATATGACGAAGTGCAACGCCACTTAGGAGACGCCGCCGAAGAACTGGGCAGTAACGAGAACCGTTGTCATCGCCTCCAAAAAGAACTCGATTCTATAAAATACAGTATCGAGCAGGTAAAAAAACGATAAAACCATAGACCCACTCGCAAATTGCCAACAGGGAAGAGCGAAGCCATTATAGGTTCGATTTTAACGCTTTTATTTACACTAGATGGCGCCAATTTAAATCTTTTGGCTATAAGGGAATGTATTATAAAACAATTTATTCAGTTTTTGAATAGTTAAAAATTTTGGGTTTAAAATTTCGGGTATTTAAAAATCTACCTCTAATGGCGTTACCCCTGTGAAAGGATCTTCTTCTTGTCGAATGTGTATGGGTCTAGTGGCGTCTACTGCTTTTTCGTCTCTTCTCTGATCCGACGCCATTTACACGTCAAAGACGCTTAAATAAAACCGGTTCAGTGATTTGCCTAGAAGTTGTAATACAGAAAGCCAGGACATACTAGTAAAAGCGTGATATTTTAAAACGCGTGCTGCTTAATATTTAAATGTAGTAGGGCTCGTTCAATTTCGCACCCGCCTCATGGAAGAAAAAATGCACGCCCCTTACAAATAAAACTAACATAAACACGTGACTATTTTATTCAGTGACTAGCGCATGCGCGTAGGGGAGGACAGAAAAACAGAGCGGCATTTATTGAAGCGCCTATTACGTGAAAATCCTATAAATCCACTTTCGTAACTAAGCACTTACAATTTGTAAGTTAGCCTATAGATTACTATGAAAGAGCCCAGCTGTGGCAAATAGTTTAAATCCAGTGCCTACATTTTAGCGGAAGTTTATTGAAAGGGACCAAGAATCTATAGAGGGATGCACCGCTCTCGATTTAACGTTAAGGTGTGTCCTAAATCGGAAGCATTGAAGTTTTTATAAGTACGCTAGTCCCTTTGTGCAGGGTTTGTTGGTTTCAACCAAGTGTTTTTTTTTAAACCATAGTGATTTTGTTTTTGAAATATTTTCATTTTAAATTTTAAAAAATTGGCTTTAACAGAAAATCCAAATTAAATATTTAAAAAATAAAAATGGTGTTAATTTTAAGTTTTGCGCAGAATTTTTGTTTAAACAGCATTTACAGAAGCTACAATTCATTTAAATCAATTTAAGTCAGTAGTTTCCCAATTAACGTGTTCTTTTGAACCAGGGTAGCTATTCTGTAAAAATCAAAAATGACAAAAAAATCATTATCAAACTATCAATAGTATTGGTCAAATTTAAAATAGTGGCGGTCTGTAATGTCAACTTAAGTGATTTTAACGAAATGCTTCGACATACGGTCGATGGTGCCAATTTAAGTCTTGGACACCAAAAATAAACAGGTATTTTACGTCCGCTAAGCATTTAGTTTATGATTTGACTAAAATAACGGATATAGCGTAACATACTGCCACCTAGGAGCAACAACACAGCACCCCACACAAGGAGAACGCAACCCTTCAAAAGTGGTGCATTTTCTTGTGTACAGTTTTCATTGGTTCGATGCTTTAGCGCCTGCTGCCGTCGGAAGGGGAAAATTCGGAAATTGTCTTCCCCCTTTCCGTAATACGTTCAGCGTAAAGGTTCGTCCAATGAAATTTGTACGCAACACTGCGTTAACATGTTTAAAGGCTAGCTGCGTTCTCCTAGTGTTTGTTGCTCCTAGTGGCCACTACTTAAAATGGAACTTGTATACAATCGATAGTTTGATATTTCGATATCCGCCCATTCTCCACACGCGCATTGCCATTTTTGACGGATCGAGATTTTTTGTCATTTTTTGATTTTTACAAAGTCAACCAAAATTCATTACATGGACCAAATTAATCCATAAGCACCAGAAATACATATTGTTATATGAATAATGTTGAAAATATCACAAAGAATTCCTGTGCAAAGGAAGTTGGCTTTGACAAAACCCACACCTTTCATATGTTGCAAATGGCGTCGGTGACTGTGTTCATGTTTATTCTTAATTATTAGCTTTCAATTAACGAGGTTAATTAAATTAAAATTTTATTAAAATGTAGGCGTCCAGAAGCCGAGTACACGCGTGGTAACACTTAACTAGCTAAAAGCCAAAATACATCCGAAACCAATTACGAAAATATGAAAGACTGAAATAAAATCATATTAGAAAGCTGGTGAAGTTTCCCACCCAAGTAAGTTAAAACATCATTATTTTGTAATGCATTTTATGTCCCCAATGATAAAGATAAACTAACAATACTAGTTTAGTGTTTACGTAGAGTCTAGGTGGCGTAACGGTGCTAGCTTCTCCGATCTGCCGTCTGCTACAGACAAATTAAAAAGTCATAAAAACGTTTTTTCTTAAATAAACTTATCAAAACATAAGCAAACGATGCAAAAATTATGTTTAAAATGCAAGTGTAAGTATTAATAAAGTTAAATTTACGAATAAAGATGTGGAAAAACTAATAGCGTCTGCTTTAGCCGCTACCTATCTAGGTTTCAATGGCGAACCGAAGGGGGCGTAGCTATAGTTTTCGGTCGAGAATAGCCTTTCTCAATGATTTTAGGAATGGAATGACACATTGCATACCTTAAGCAGTCTCCGTGTCTCAATTTATTGGTTATTTTTCCAAATTACAACGTTTAGCCCTATATCATGGAGCTTTAACTCCAAATTAGGCTAATGTTAATTACAAAGCACAATATATTCGATTTTCCGATCATGGTAAGCGTTTCGTTAAGGTAACTTCGAAATATTTCAACATAGATTCAGTAGTTAAAACATCAATTGTACATCTTCGACGCAAATTTTTAGCGTTTTAGCTCTTAAATAGAAAATAATCATTGATTTTATACCTTTTTAGAAACCAAAATTAAGATTTTGAAAATTCCACAATTTCTTATTTTAATAGTCATGTACGATGTACTAAATAATTTCCAAAAGTAGCTAGCCAGCTCGATCCGCTCGACTCTAAGGAACAGAGTTTTGTCCGAATAATATTTTACTTCATTTACTTAAGAATGAAATCGATATCCTAATATCAATTTAAGCCTTAGTTTGAAGTCTATGCTATAATATTGGTGTCATTAAATTGATAAAAACTCGGCTGTTGTGATATTATCTTTTTTTAATCTTTTCAATTGATATTGTAGAATAAATAATTGCGTGATTTAACTGAGAGATGTGCTATCGCAACACGAATAGCGGGTTGAATCGGGTCACAGTTGTTGATACTAGATACGATAATTATCAAAAATCAATAACCTAATCATAGTTCACTTTTTGGGATGTTATAAATGTGGTTATCGTGACTTATGAATATTCTTCCTGTTTTGGTAAAAGTAATCTAAATCTTTCATCTTAATAAAAAATCCAGCATGACTTTGAACTTGAATTTAAAAAGAATAACTTTCAGTTGCGTTCTCTTAAACTAACATAGTGTTTAATTTGGGGTTTTAAACTCGCAAGTAACGCGTGAAAGTACGGTCCTATTCACACGAGCCAACATTACCCAACTTTGCTGGTGACCACAGTTTTCGAATTTCGAATCTAGTTCGCATAACACCTTGAATTTTCATTCACGTCATTCTTTGTAAATTACCTGTTCTACTACAGACACTGTTAATTTATATTAATAAAGGTATTTAAAATTAATATTATCATTAAGTTTTGGGTAATTAAAAGGATGTGTATGAAAATTATTAGATTTCAATATTTGGAACTAAGCCTCGGTCACAATAACTAGCTGTTCTTCAAAACTTGTTCAACCAAAGCGTTTGTGGAGAAACTCGCGTTGAACTAAAATGTTTTGCTCCTGTGAATAGACTTTTAATCTTTGAATTTTATCCATTTTGAAGGACAACAAAAGTGGCGTGGGCCGAACTACGCGACAGAAACTACTCACACGGCACTGTACCACTGTGGAAAGGGCGAAATTGTACCAGGATCTACTTCTAAGAAAGTCCACCAGCTAACACGCAACGCTAGAAGTATAAGCTTCAGTGTCACTGTGCCGTTTGATTAGTTTATGCCACGTAGCTTTTCCCCTCTCAACCTTTTGTTTCCCTTCGAAAGTGACAAAAACTGAGTTTTTTAATATGTGATCTAAATATATTTCAGGATTCCCACCCCTTTTTTCAGTAGGTCCCATACCACAACTCAGTAAACTACGTATTCCATAGTACAACTGAAACCGAAAGGACATCCGCTGTGCCACAAAATATCTCTCCATGTGTATTCAAAAACATTTTAGGATTTTAACGCATCAATTTTTTTGCGCGCCTCACTTAATGTACACACATCTTTTAAATCTCTTTATCTTTATCTGTTCTTACACGAATAATAGTATATCTCTTAAGCTGCCTAATTTTAATCGTGGTTTTAAGTTTTATTTTTGTGGAACTTGTTGACTCTTTAAAATTAAAAAGTCTTTAAGCTCTTTTAGAATATTATTTTATACCTAATCTTGACCTATTTTTCATAAACCTTTTTCTTAACTGGATAATAAACATATGCTCTAAGGGTTAGTTAGATTGTTTAACAAGATTTGACACATTCTTTCAAGCAAGGTTGCCACAATATTTCCGATTCAAATTCCCCGAATTGTCACCGACCATTTTACGACCGAAATTAAACAATTTTTAATTTATATTTTACTTTTATCAGTTTATAGGTGACTTTTCATGTGGTTTTAACTAAAGAGTTTTTATGGTAACGTTGAAAATACAATACACAATTATCCCAGAACTCTAGTAAATAATGTCAAGATAAATTTATATTAAGTGTTGCTTTTACTGACTTTTTACAAATTCAGAAAACTTTCCTGACTATTTGAACCTATTTTCAAATTCTATGACTTTTCTGACTTTTTCCAAATTCCTCGACTTTTGACACCCATTTTCAATTCATCGACGTTTTAGACCCATTTTTCAAATGGCCCAATTTTTCAGATTTTTTTCAATTTACCTGACCTGATGCAAAAATTTAAGAACTTATTGAAAAAAGAAATTCTTTGGATAAATTCTGACCAATATTTATAGGGAGTGTATATTTACCGTGGAAAACTTTTTCACATTTCCGACATCAGGTTTATCAGAAGCTAAAGGTAAGTGGCATTCATAGATATAGGAAACGTATATAAAGGTCTAGATAAAATATTTCAAAGGGAGTGAATACGGAGGTGACAGCTAGCAGAAACGCGTAATTTCTGCAGGCTATCCTTATAAGGCGCTATCTATCGGTAAGAAAGCTCGTGCTATCGTCGCGAGAGCCACTGTGACCTGCTTAAAAATTATACTAAAAGTCACCAACAGATGGTGTCTAAAGACTTCCGCCTGCGGAAAGGTCAAGCACTTAGTACTAAAATGCTAAGAGAGCTCGCGCTCTTGGTCACGTGCCTTCCTCGGTGTCTGCTAGGTGTCAAGTCCGTATTTTACGTTAGGCTTAGACGCCCCGAAATTTATCTAGACCTTTATATACATTACTTATATCTATGGTGGCATTAGTTACAATAAAAACCAGTCCTAGCGCGTGGTAGCAGATGATTTTTTCAATACGGAAAATACTGCGTATTTATAAAACAAAGACTATATATACGCTTCCGAAGCGTATATATAGTCTTTGATATAAAACGTACATCCAACGGGTTCTGTACAACAATTTTAGCGCTTATTTCCGCAGCAAACCACTAAAGTAGCGCCAAAAATTGTCAAAAGTCATAGAAGGAAGCGGTTAATATTGGAATCCTTTGGGGGCGACAGAAATCTTAGGGATTATATTCCTTTTTAAAGTAAATTTTTGAAAGAACTAAAAACAAGAAGTCGCTTTTTTATAGTGTATAGAGAGGAATTGGTTTTAAAAACCATCTTCTAAGGAGTGGGAAAATTTAAGATAAAATAAGTCTTACATCACTCACCTTTTCACTGTGATAATTTTTAATTATTGAAAAACTATATGGTAAATTTATGATATACTTAAAACGTTGAACTTGGACCAACGCGGTTTATTTGAATTATAAAATAACACCGGCATAGCAAACAGATATGACCTAGGTGGAATCAGCCCTCGATCTTATCACTAGGGGATAGAACACACCCCCTATGTGCTTGTGACGTAACTGCCCGGTTTGAGTTTCAGTCATGAGATGCAGCATACAAAGTGATAAATTTTGGCCAAAACAATTCTCGGTAGCAACTGTATTTCTTCAATTTCTTTGAGTAAGAGCGGGAACTTTGTTTTTAAAAGGAATTTGTCTTTAG
Source organism: Leiobunum rupestre (assembly GCF_980474605.1). Lineage (NCBI taxonomy): Eukaryota > Metazoa > Arthropoda > Arachnida > Opiliones > Sclerosomatidae > Leiobunum > Leiobunum rupestre. The sequence goes on from NC_143392.1 coordinate 32,484,123, forward strand.
TTTTTTCAATCTAAATGAAAAAAACTAGGAAAATTATTTTATCACAAACCTTTTTTTTTATGTATCTATTTGAAATGGGTTTCTTGGAATGAAAATCATGTGGGCTCTTGCATCAGTTGTTTTTACTTCGGTTAAAAGTTTTCCGGATTAGATGTTGATATCAGTTTCAAAGGGCGATAAGTGAATAGACTATTTTATGAGACATTCGTAGAAGGTGATTTAATTTAAATTATCTAACCTTGGTTTTATCCATACAGTGCAATAGGTTAGAATTGGCATAAACATTTCTGTTTTGACCTTAATTTTTTTCTCTGAAATCATGTGTTATCACGCCATTTTTACAGTTAGTGAATTTGTTTTTATTGAGAAAGTCAGAAAAACAGCTTCCTGTCAATAATCTTCAAATTTAGATAAATAAATTTACTTATCAGTTTTATATAGTTAAAATATCGAATGATATACGTGAGTGCTTAAATGAAATAGATTTAAAAGGAATTATAATATACTAAAATAGGTCAAATAGGGATCTTTACATGCTTGGAAGATAAATCTGCTTTGCCACGCTCCCGTTATTGAGAGGGCCATGCCATTTTGTATGATATAACAAAATGATTTAAGGTTGGTCACGCAGGGGCGTAGGAACTGCCCCTCCCTAGAATTTTGCTGGGAGGGGCAACTAATGTTATTGCCCCCTCCAACTTTTTGGTCTGTTGAAACCTTTAAAAGGCTCAAATGCTCATTTTAAACGCATATAAAGCTTATAGAACCACAACTGTGTTTAAATTTCAGTCTTTTCCCACCAATTCACATAGTAGTAAAAAGTACACATGCACTCTGAGAAGCTACACTCCATTAAAAATTCAAAACCATTCTTTAGACCCCTTTTCGTTTCTCTTTGTCCCCTCCAACTTCTAGAACGTTCCTACGCCCCTGGGTTGGTGTATAATATTAGAAAGATCTCAGTTGCATTTTAACCAATAAGCTAAAACTACAGGAAATATTGGATTTCATAAGATCATTTCAGTACTACAGGACAAAACAAAATTTGATGAAAAATGATTTTATTCTTTAAAATCAGGATAAATAATAAAGGACATATGAAAGGTTCATTTTGAACTTGAATCTTCTTTAACAAAGCAGAAAACCAAATATAGTGCTGAAATTAAAAAAAAGAGTTAAAAGTTAAATGAAAATAATGGCATTTTCTTTGGGCTGCTCCATGAATTGAGGTGCGTTTTGTTGTGTTATTGTCAGGAAAATATTACAGAACTTTGCTACGCCACAATTTAAAATTTTCCTTGAAATATTCCTCGTAAAAATATAGCATCTCTTATTAGGAAACTACTCTCTCGCATGAATGATGACATCATGTGTAAAATTTACTCGATAAGTGTGGGAGTTTTGGAGCAGACTTAAGAATCTAGCGTTGGCCTATATTGATTTTGAGAATTTACCGCAACTGATGTCCAACCAATTATTACCGATACCAATATCAATATTTTCCAATAAATTAACTTAGCCAAATGTCAAGGTTAGTGGCTTTGTTGTTGAGAATATCGGTATAGACACTAACTGATTAATTGGAAAAATAGCAATATCGATAACTGATACTGATAGCATACCAGTTTCGGCTCATCACTAGAAAAATGCCATAAGAAATACAATTTTAATTTTTACTTACATATTGCTTCCCATTCTGATTTTGTTAATGTTCCCTGTAAAAACAAACATCAAAATTATAAACAATGGTTAAGAAACACTCTTCTTTATTAGTAATCTTACCACTCTGATTTCGCGACCTCTGTTTTCTTCATCTTTCAAATTCTTAAGTTTTTCTTTTGTTTCTTCGTAATCTTTCTTGTCTTTTCCAACCAATTCTTGACCATCAAAAGGTGGATATGTTTCGAGTGCTTGCATTCTTGTTAATAAGAACTTTCCCTCTCCTTTATTGTAATTCTCTTCAAAGAATTCTTGGAATGTCTTTTTATATACAAGTTTTAAGCCATATTGAGAGGCTATTCTGATAATTTAAATGACAAAATTAAATATTACTTAGATTTCAGAGAATGGATTATTTCTAGGCATGTGCGAGTACTCGGCTTGAAAATGGAACGAATTGAGTTAATTAGTTTCATGGCTCGAAGCTCGAAAAGCCTTAGTTGAAAAAGCTCAAAAATGGTTCTAGCCTCAAATCAAGGCCTAGGCTTAACTTTAGAGTACTCGAAACTATTATTCTTATCAAGGCACTACTCGCTAATGTTTAAAAATGGAGGGAAAAGCTAATAAAAAAATTACCTTTGGTCCCGTAACTGATTTTAAATGTAGAAAACAAAACCCAAAACCATAAGATACATAACCTAGGGTGCCCTAGCTGTTTATTGTCAGTTGCTTGGTGGTTCATCAGTCCCCTATTTTCTTGTTGTAATCCCTTGTATTGCCAGTTATTAATTTAGACTTCACAAATATAGCTTCAAATAAACGTAAAAGCTCTGGCAATAAATATTCTTTTAATGAAGAAATAGTAGAACCTAGTGATGAAAGTGAAGATTCTAGTTTAAATGATTCCTCATCTGATGAAATACAGCCCAGTGGCTAATTATTCCAGTACTCGCAACCCCTTTTTAAACTAAGCCTTATTATTCGAGTACTGAAAACCACTTTTAAGCTAAGCCTAAAAGCTCAAAAGCTGGATAAAATTTTGAAGCTTGTCTCGATACTCAAAAAGTGACAATTTTCATACTAGAAGCTCAGCTTGAAACCCAAAAATCAAGTCTCGCACATGCCTAATTATTTTAAAAGCTTACTCAATAAATGCAGGGAAATATACAAGAAACTCTGGGCAATCTACGACTCCTTCTAAATGAAAGTCGTAGCAAGTTCCAAATAATGGGAAATGGTCTTTGGATTTAAAAGTTGCGGAGTATACTTCGTTCCCAAAAGTTAAGTCTGGAGATTCACGCAGTCTTTTACTGGAAAATAATAGCGTGTTATATGTCTATCGTATATTTTGTAGTTTTATTCGTACTTACACGATATCGAAAGCATTAGGTGTGCTTCCTATGAAGTAACCACCCGGTTTTAGGCTTTCGCTGGCATTTTGAATCATGCATTTAACTTGGGGAAGACTCTCAAAACAGTAATGGAAGCTAAATTGGCAGCTAGAAATATCAAATTTTACGTCTGGCTTTTTGAATTTATCTTTCAACCTAATCTGAAAAATATTTTGTATAGTTAAAAAGTTTAGTGGCTTAAAATAGGTCTTTCATATCATAAGTACTATAATAATCATATGTATGATATTTCCCATTTAAATTAAATAATTACATGGCTAAGAACTCCACAAACTGTTACTAATCTTTACTAATGGTACCCAGAGAAATCCTATTATCCCCATTCTTAATTAAAATTTTAACTTTTTTGTTATAAATAACGTGTAATTGATAAATAATGATCAATTACTGAACTAGAACATCAAATTGACTATTATAAAATCCTGTTGATTTCTAAGGTAGTCTTTTTTGTCGAATTTAAGACCTAAATGCGTTTTAGCTTGTATTTATCACCATCTAAGAGAATAGTGGGTATAATGAGTCTTCTCTTCCAAATATTTATAATTACGCATAAACATGCACACGGGTGGGCCATGGCCCAACCTAAAATTTATCCGAGGGGCACAAAATAAGGGTGCCAAAAATTATGTGGTTGCTGAACCTGCCTTTTTTAAAAGGCTATGCATGCCAATGCGATTACGCTATCACTCTGTGACAGATCATTAACCGAAATGGTGCAATGTCAAACTTAAGCTAATTATATTACTTATGATCTTGTTATTACTTTTGTGCAATCTGCAGAAATGCATTCCAGGGTGAAAATCGAACCACTGTTGTTATTCCTTTGTCTCTGGGATTTGTCTTTCATATCGCAGTAACGATCATAACATTGTTCCATTGATGTTGCCGCAATGTCTTAAAGAATTACACCACTTTATTAAGAGTTTTTTTGTTAAAACATTTGATTTGTGTTATCTTACCAGCGCACACCAAAGTACGAATATTCCCCTTGCTCCACTTGAGTAAATCACCTCCTTTACCAGCCCCAATATCAAGGACAGAAATGTCTTTTCTCCGGTCATTTTGTCGAACAAGTTCTAAGGTCTCACCTGAATACAAATTTCAAAAGTTGCGCAACTTATGGTTAAAGGTTGTTGTTATATAAATAATTTCTTACCTATAAGAACACTCTTTATCCAGTTATTGAAGTTGCGCATGAAAAAAATGCGGCTGTCTTTTCTGGCTTCCCGACCCTTTTCCTCTAAGCTATTGTAATGTTTAGCAACAACTTTGGTTAAGTCCTCCTTTATGGTGCCCTTTAATATTAAGTAATTGTATATTGTTTAAAATTAATTTTGGAATTTCTGAAAATTAAGCCTATGATTTTTTAAGACTGAAAAAATAATTTCCTCACATTTCCAACTTCGTTTGAAGCTGATTCGGACATCTTTCCTTTCAAAATGTATGTATATCTATTTAATTTGATTTATACCACTTTGATTTTGGCGCAAATTCATAAAATTTAGAGGACGGGTACGATTAACGCGCTGTAGTTTATTGACATTTTGAATGAGAACTTGAGAAGTTTCAGCAGACGAAGTTTCAATTTCGCGCAACGTTTTGTTTTGGAACGTGTCAGCTTTGCCTATTTACATTTGGCACAATCATGCTTATTTACGCTCATAGTTGCCAACTCTGCGGTTTTCCCGCGGCTTACCGTGGTATTGCATTTCATTTATTTATTTATTTATTTATGACAAAAATAATTGCTCAATAAGCCTCAGGTGGGCTTTTGTTGAATCACTACAGAAAGACGCAAAACAAAAAAAAAAAAAAAAATTAAAATAAAGGGAGAGACGAAAACAAATGAGTAAATTTGGAAATAGAGGTTAAAAATCAAGTAACGCGAGAGGATTCTTTAAAATTAAAAAAGGCAGAGACGTGGCGGTGAAACGTGTGCCGATTAGGGATAGAAAAAAATTGCTCAGCCGCGGATTTCAACGCGGGTTTTATAAATTTTTGTAATGGCATCATAAATCTTTAGTAACAATAATTAAAAACCAAAAAACTACTTCGTAGTTTCCTTGTGAATCAGTAGAAAAATTAAATGAACTTTAGATTGCGTGGGTTTTTCACCTTTTGTTCGCGGGAAACGAAGCTTTTATGTTGGCAACCCTGTTTACGCAACTTGTTTTTTTAAGCTATGGTTCCTAAAGTTCCGTGAGCGTGCGGTTTTAGACATGGACTAATCTTCATTCAATAAAGATGCTTCTGATAATTTCCACTAATTGTGAGTTTATTTATGTCTATAGATATGCCGTTATTAGTTTTAATAAAATTGTACTTACAGATTTTTAAACACAAAAATGTTTTCAAGATCTCTACAGTGTTTTTCCCGAGGCAGTAGAATTCTTCATAATGTTACAACTCAAATTAGTAGTAATTTCAAATGTCAAAACAATGCCTTTAAGCTTAATATTATTAAGTCAGATCAGCTTGTTGTATGGCATGCACGACACTTAGGAAGCTTATATTCGTTGAACAGTTTGGGCAGCACCAAAATGTCCAACTCTTGCTCTGTAGATAGCCTTTTAAGAAGAGGTACGTTGCTTAAACCACGTTGTACTGAGAATGATATAATATACATTGTATCTTTCAATACTTTCTAGGACTAGTTACAAATAATAAACCTAAGGGCATTACTGGTAAACCAACTGTTACGGACAAAGAATCCGCAAATACGGAAGACATTAATATTGATGATACTAAATTAACTCTTTTTCAACGTTATAAAAAGATGGCTAAAGAGTATTGGTATGTTTTAATACCGGTGCATGTGGCAACATCTATTGTTTGGTTTGGTGCATTCTTCTATGCCTCGAAAAGGTTCGTATCCTATTTTAATTTAAACTAGGCATTTGCTTCCAATGTTTAAAATTCATTTTGTTGCAGTGGATTTGACATTGTACCCTACTTGGAGTATTTTGGTGCTAGTGAAACTGTGATTCGTCCATTTAGAAATTCAAGCTTAGGACATGTAACTGTTGCTTGGGCCCTCTATAAAGTAGCGACACCCGCTAGATATACAGTCACATTAGGCGGTACAACAATGTCGATTAATTTCTTAACAAAACGTGGACTTATTAAACCTATTCCTTCGAAAGAAAATATTAAGGCTATTTACCAACAAAAGAAAGAAGAATTTATTCAGAGAAAAACCCGACATAACTAAAGGAAGACTGGTTTTGATTTGTAATTATTGAAAAATTTAGTCAATGAAAACGAATTGCGCAATTGTTAGGCTATTGTGTCTTAGTAGTTGTTAAAAAATTAATTTTAATATTTAATAAATGTTAGTAGCGTATTTTTGTGTTAGATTTCATTGTGTCTCGCTAGATGGCGCCACAATTTCGAGTTAGCTTTTTAAAATCAAAATTTTTCTGAGGTGGGAACTAAAACTCTAGCTAGAAATTATATTCAACTATATATTTCCCTCTAGTGGAATTCTACTTAAATCATTGTTTTTAATTAAAATGACTGTAAAACTGTGTTCTTTCCGTATAACACGTAAAAATCCTTTATTTTCCTTTACCAAAATAACCATTTATTCAACTTTGTAGTTGTAAGGCGCTATGTCCACATTCGCCCCATTTATTTCACTTAAATATTAAATTTGTTACATAAAGTGAAATCCCATTCTGGACCCAAAAATACATCCCAATTTGAGACAATGGTTTTCTACCCGACTGAGTTTAGGGAGGGGTCATTTTCCGGAGAAATCTCTGCAATTTGGAGATCGCGGACAAGGAACAATCTTATACAAATCACCTGGTGGCGGAAAAGAAAAAAAATATTAGGCGTGAAAAGAAACTGATATCGATGAATCTTGATATTGATCCGAAATTTTTAGATCGTTGGCAACGCGTTAAGAGGGGCGCTTACGCTACTTCCAAGTCCGTCTGTCCCGACTATATTATTTTGCTGAACTTTTAAATTTTTGCAAGATTCCCGCGCGAGCACCGGAAATAGAGCTGTAAATATCCAAGAATATGATTGGTCGGATCTGCTATCACGAGATACGGAAGAAGAGGAGCTACTCCATTTTCACGCAGATTTTATCCAACGACGATTTGCCACACCAACATTTGAATTTACTGAAAATAGTACTAGGAAAATGATTGGTTGGATCTGCTATCACGAGATACGGAAGAAGAGGAACTACTCCATTTTCACGCAGATTTTATCCAACGACGGTTTGCCACACCAACATTTGAATTTACTGAAAATAGTACTAGGAAAATGATTGGTTGGATCTGCTATCACGAGATACGGGAGAAGAGGAACTACTCCATTTTCACGCAGATTTTATCCAATGACGGTTTGCCACACCAACATTTGAATTTACTGAAAATAGTACTAGGAAAATGATTGGTTGGATCTGCTATCACGAGATACGGGAGAAGAGGAACTACTCCATTTTCACGCAGATTTTATCCAATGACGGTTTGCCACACCAACATTTGAATTTACTGAAAATAGTACTAGGAAAATGATTGGTTGGATCTGCTATCACGAGATACGGGAGAAGAGGAACTACTCCATTTTCACGCAGATTTTATCCAATGACGGTTTGCCACACCAACATTTGAATTTACTGAAAATAGTACTAGGAAAATGATTGGTTGGATCTGCTATCACGAGATACGGGAGAAGAGGAACTACTCCATTTTCACGCAGATTTTATCCAACGACGGTTTGCCACACCAACATTTGAATTTACTGAAAATAGCACTAGGGAAAATCTTTGAATATGATTGGCTGGATCTACTATCACGAGGTTCGTCAAGGGAATTATCTAGATGAAATTCGGGCAAAATCTTTCAAATGATTTTGTGGCACTTTAAACACGTCAACTTGTTTCAACCCAAATCCACCATTTTCCTTTTTTTGTCGGGGGCGAAAGAGAAACAAGTGTATAAGTAGACCCTCTCTTCGTTGGCAAATTTTCGAGCATTCGTCATGGGCCCCCTCCCCCTCAGTCCCAGTTTTTTTCGAGAGGTGTTCTACAACGGGGAGCAGCGTATATCGAAGATAGGCTCGCTTTAACGTTCGATCGCCGGCTCCAAAACGGACATTCGTCAATCCCCCGCCTTTAACTTCAACGCTAGGCTAAACTTGAATCGAACTATAGTAAAAGATGGTATGAAATCGCGGCTTAGGCTGCTATGAAAAAGAGGAATGAAAAAAGTCGAATAAATTTTCGCCCGTTGCTCTTGAACTCCCCCAAAAAATCGGAGAAGTGCGCCGGACGATTTATTTCAAAATCTCTGATTTTTTTTCACCCTTTTTACGGCGAGCGTTTCTAGGTCCCGCTGTCCCCGAGAACCATTTCTTGTCAGAGATGGTTTTTCAATGTCACCTTTTTTTGCCGTTGTCCAATATAGAGTAGAGAAGCGGAAAACTTCTCACGAGATTACGCTTTCTAGAAGTAATTTCCCGCCCTCCCACTGCGATGATAAACGAAAGATTTTGATTCTAGAAAGCGGGAATGTTCTACCAAGAAATGCATTATTAATCTTCCCATTTATTTATGCCTTGATTTTATGGACGAGAAGGTTCGGGTGTAAAAGTAGGCCATACGAGTTTCCCTTCGTCCAGTTCCTGGGAATCAAATATTTTATGATTATAGGCGTTTTTCGAAGTAGCTTTTGACGTAATTAAAAAACTTTTTTCTTTTATCTTCAGGATCATTTAGTTAAATTGTATTTTTTTTAAGCTTTGTGGCACCATAGAGGCATAGACCATCGACCCCAAGTAGGATTTGCGTCAACCCAGTGGCGGATACAGAAAAACTCAAGGGGGGGGGGGGCGCTAAAAGACTTCTTGAGGGGTGTAATAACAAATCATCAAGTCAGATGCAAAGCGCCCATATGTATCCGCCACTGCATCAACCTCGAAAAAAAGGTGTCTCAAAAGTGATGCGCCTTTTTTTACAGCAAACAGAAAATAGCGCATTAAAATTCTTTATATATAAAGAAATTAAATTAAAAATTCATGCGCATTTCTTATTGTCGTGCGTGCTCGTCTTTGGCCATTCAAAACTGCCTCTACTTGCCGTGAGATGGCGCGCTCTTAACCCGGCCACCTGGATTAATGTCTTCAAAAGTCACTAGATAACTTGAGCCTAGGATGGTGTCTTTGGTATTAGCCTAGCTGATTATTATTATTTATTTATACTTATTCAGAATGACTATGTTAAGAATATCGGTGGGCATCATTGCCGAATTTCCCCCTGGCATGATAAACTGGAAGGAAAAATGTCACGTCATAAGATAGGAAACCAATGATATACCGGGCTGGTTTGGTTTTTCTACTTAGCATACGAAAATCCATCAGGTTAAACTTCTAAAGTTATCCACTAGGTGGCTCTATGCTCAGACCACACTCCAACGCCACGCTGAGAATACGATAATGGGGGAAGTGTAGTTATCCGTAAAGGTAAACTCTTAAGTTGCCTTTTAAATATAATTGTTAATAATATTTCGTCAATTTTTAATATATAAAGTAAATACTAATTTTATAAAGCACCTTTAAAGTTTATAGAAACTGACACAAGATGTCGCATCCCTCGATACATAAAAAATTAGTTTTTATTCGTAATAATTCGTAAAAAAATTATATTTTAAATAAATAATAATTTACAAAGCACCTTCAAAGTTTATAGAAATTGACAACAGATGTCGCATCCCTCGATACATAAAAAATTAGTTTTTATTCGTAATAATTCGTAAAAAAATTATATTTTAAATAAATAATAATTTACAAAGCACCTTCAAAGTTTATAGAAATTGACAACAGATGTCGCATCCCTCGATACATAAAAAATTAGTTTTTATTCGTAATAATTCGTAAAAAAATTATATTTTAAATAAATAATAATTTACAAAGCACCTTCAAAGTTTATAGAAATTGACAACAGATGTCGCATCCCTCGATACATAAAAAATTAGTTTTTATTCGTAATAATTCGTAAATTTTTAATATATAAAGTAAATACTAATTTTATAAAGCACCTTTAAAGTTTATAGAAACTGACACAAGATGTCGCATCCCTCGATACATAAAAAATTAGTTTTTATTCGTAATAATTCGTAAAAAAAATTATATTTTAAATAAATAATAATTTACAAAGCACCTTCAAAATTTATAGAAATTGACAACAGATGTCGCATCATTCGACGAGTAGAATTTTTCTAGGTCACTATGTAAACTGATTTTTCTACTTTTTCTACCAAGTACCTAATTTAGAGAATACGTAAATATAACACGAGCACCATTTCAAAATCCAGCATATCGAAAAAGGGCGTATAAAAATAAAATATCATGATGTAATTCGGCGCCTCGCATCACGCTAAATGATCGGCTATCTATCATTGTAAACGACATTTTCCGGCCTCTAAAAGACAAGAGGGGGGGGGGGGGAGCTCATCTAGTGTGGTCTGTAGATATAATACTGTTAGTCCAGAAGCTGTGACGAGATGGGTGGACACTAGAACTCTATATTTTTTCGGCTGAAATTTTTTTCTTTCGTAACTAAATCAGTTGGCTTTGATGGCGAGTCATTTGTCAGCTGGGTCGCGGGGGTTATAAGCTTTCATCTTTTCCCTCATCCGCCTTTATTTGGGCTCCTATGATACTCATTTTCCGGGAAATGGCACCGAGTTTGACTCGCCAAAGATCCCCTTGTAAATTCTCTCCGAATATTTAGTTCCCCTACCCAAAAAAAAAACAAAATTTCCTCCAGGCCAGCCAATTTCTTTTTCTCGGCGCAATTTACATTCTACTGGAAATTTAAACTTTTAGCCTTTGGGTTTTTGGGGTAGCTTACACTTTGGCCTTTCATCGGCGTTATACCGGCAAAAGTTTCGTAAAAAAAACGAACGAGAAGCCGAGCAAATTTGTATTCTTTAGGGGTAACATTTACACGAGTGAAAATGTCGGGATTCTTTTCCATTTAAGCCGAGAAGTATTTTTTCCTCCGTTTGATACGCGTCTGTTCCGGAACTTTATCCAGACAGTTTTTCAGTTAGCTGACAGTGTACAATTAAAAAATACTATAGCGCTGGAATGAACGAGGTAGATTTCACCCTACCACCGCCTTCTACGTAAGTGTCAAGTAAATTTTACCCGGGGACTCTGGTTTCTACCTTTTTTCCACGACATCCCCAAAAAGTCAAAACTGCGGAAGAAAAAATTCTGTATTTTTTCAACGTCTTCCGTACGAAGTTAAACTCCGGGCTAAGCACGGATCCTAGTTTTTCGCTTCCTTCAAATAGTCAGAAGAAAGTTTTTTGCCTTTTTTTTCCTTTTATTTTCTGTCTTTTAACCATCTGTGACTTTTCTTCGACGTCGAATTTTCCTCCACTTTTGCCACCCCATTTTCTTGGTAGGACTCCACATTTTTTAGGTTTGCTTTAGTCTTAGCCAGGGTATACGATGAAGTTGATATATTAAGTTATTTCTCGCCTTTACACTCAGTTTAATTCGGTATTAGGAGGTATGCGGTTTGCGCCAATATCACAATTTAGGGATCCCCCCTTGTCTAGGAAATCCCACATTCCAAAGTTAAAAGCGACGAACAAAATTCCATTCTAACTTTGTACCGTGTTTTGCTCTTTGTTTCGGGATTCACTCTTATTTTCCTAAAAGTACACTGGCCTATTTTGCGGCTCTTGTTTTACTTTGTTAGACCTGGATTGTTGCGAAAGTTGACCTAGTAATTTTTAAAATACGTACGGGATTTGCAAATCCAGTGGATTTTTCACTGGATTTGTGGATTTTTGAAAAATCAAACGGTATTTATATTTTTTTGCTGGATTTGTGGATTTTTCTCTTGGATTTTGTAGATTTGTGGATTTAGCTTTTGGATTTTGTGGATTTGTGGATTTTCTACTGGATTTGTGGATTTTGGAAAATACAACTGTATTTTTTAAAAATCCTCGAATTGGTATTTTTTGCTGGATTTGTAGATTTGTTCTTGGATTTTTCTCTTGGATTTTGTTTTTTTTTTGGATTTGCCCGTGGATTTTGTGGGTTGTGAAAAATCGTGGATTTTCGATTTTTCTGTGGATTTGTGGAATTTTCTCCTGGATTTTGTGGATTTGTAGATTTATTCTATGGATTTTGTGGATTTGTGGATTTTTACAAGTATTTTGTGGATTTGTTAACAAATACTAAATCTTTTCCGGATTTTTCGCGGATTTTGGATTTTTCTGAATGTCCGACCCCTCGAATTTTGCTTTCTTTTATCGTAGTAATTAATTTTGAAATTGAATAATTTTAATTTAAAAAATATATAAATGAATCCAATTAGATTTTTTCGCTGGTGGAAATTGATAATATCATGTTAAATAAGTATTTATACAGGGTGTAAACAAAAAACGATCCAGTGGTAGCTAGTCAAAATTTAATTTTAGTATGTATTTGAAATTTTTAGGTCAGTTAGCTTGTCTTCAAGGTCTTTCAAAATTTATTTCGAAAACCATAAAAAGTTGGTTTCAATTAGAAAATTGTTCCCCGTCAAATTTTAGGTCTAAATAGCTTTCAGCCCACTTAATTTGACCAATATCAAGTCGGGGTATTTTAAACAAAACCAGAAGGTCGTGATGAGTATTAAAATTTGCTAGACATTATCATCTGGTAGGGGTCTTTAGAATTGTCAAACGCGGATGACCTTCAACTCATGGTTCAAGGTCATCGAAAACCAATGATTTATAGAAATTGTTCAAATTTAAAAGGGGTGTAAATTAAAATTTTAAGTCTAAATGTCTTGACGAAAACTTTTCAAATTGGAACCATTTCTCTAAATCCATTGGTTCACGAGAAAAACTAAAGACCCTCTAAAAGATTAGCATGTCTAGAAAATTTTGATACTCTAGAATGAGTTCATTTCGAGCTCTTAGCCCTTCAACCTGGTCTTTAGTTTCATTACTTTCATCACAACCTTCTTGTTTTGTCCAAAATTCCTCGACTGGTTATAGGTCAAATTAGGTATGGTCAAAGAATTTAGACTTGAAATGTGACGGGGAACACTTTTCTAATTGAAACCAACTTTGTATCTTTAATGATTCTCGAGATAAATTTTGAATGACCTTGAAGAAATGGTTCAAGGTCATGAATATTTCCGATGTTAAGTGACCTCCTAACGTTGTATAGGTCCTGAAAATGAAAAATTCCAAACTAAAACATATTTTAAGTTATTAGCACGGGATCGTTTTTTGTTTATAACCTGTATACTATAAATATACTGTACATACAGGGTACCTCAATTTAATTGGCTAGAAGCCTATAATTTTCAATAGGGAACACCTTATACAGGGTGTCCACTAAAAAATGAACCGGGGCGAATATCTCAAAATCTGTTTTAGGTACGATTTTGAAATTTTCAAGTCGTATACAAGATGTAGGGGGAAACCTAATGCGAAAATGTCGATGACCTTGAACCATGTCTTCAAGGTCAACCAAAAACTAACTCGATAACCGTAAGTGTTAGAAAGTTGGTTCCAATTAGAGAAGTGTTCCACGTGACGTTTTAAGTTTTTTTTTTTATAAATAGAGCTAATACCCAAGGCACCACCTTCGACCACATAAGCAATGTTGCTTGTGCGTGATCAAGTAACAGGTGGCCGGGTTACAATGCGTAGGAGGTTGGTGGCAAGACCTTCATGCCACGCGAGCCAACAGCTCCCTACACTAACTATTACCGTTACCCCAGCAAGTTTTTATGGGAAGGGGAAACCGAAGATCTCGGTGGAAAACCCCTTTAGCCAGTGGGGAGAGAACTTACAAACTCTACGCAGAAGGAGTGGTTCCGGATTTTTCACCCAGTGCCACTATCTGGGATCGAACCCGGCTCCTCTTGCTGCGAGGCTAAAGTGCTAACCACTCAGCCACCCCAAACAAGTAGGTTTGATCTGATCGGATTTGACCAATATGAAGCCGAGAAATGTTAGATGAAAAACCAGAAGGTCGTTAAGTTGATAACGTGTCGAAAGCGAGGTTCGGGAGCTGATAACTCTAAAGATACTCGAGTTAGAATACTGAAATTTGATACACATCCTCATCAAGATTGAGGGTCTTTAGTTTAAAAATTTCAATGACCTTGAACCACGTCTTCAAGGTCATCCAATTTTACAAACTATAAAAACTCCGACCATAATGAGTTTGTCTAGCAAATTTCGATGTAACACGAATTGGTTTCGAGTTATGTGCGTTTTCTTTCAATTTTCATTTTAACGACCTTTGTGATTTTGAAAAACAGTTCCTCGACTTCCTAATGGTCAAATTCGATCGAATCGAAGCTAAGTAGACCTACAATGTGACGTGGAACACTTTTCTAATTGGAACCAACTTTCTATCACTTACGGTTCTCGCGTTAGTTTTTGGATGACCTTGAAGACATGGTTCAAGGTCATTGACATTTTTAAACTAAAGACCCTCAATCTTGATGAGGATGTGTAGCAAATTTCAGTACTCTAACTCGAGTATCTTTAGAGTTATCAGCTCCCGAACCTCGTTTTCGACACGTTATCAACTTAACGACCTTCTGGTTTTTCATCTAACATTTCTCGGCTTCCTATTGGTCAAATACGATCAGGTCAAACCAATTTGTACTTAAAAGATCACGTGGAACACTTTTCTAATTGGAACCATCTTTCTAACACTTACGGTTCTCAAGTTAGTTTTTTGATGACCTTGAAGACATGGTTCAAGGTCATCGACATTTCCGCATTAGGTTTCCCCCTACATCTTGTATACGACTTGAAAATTTCAAAATCGTACCTAAAACAGATTTTGAGATATTCGCCCTGGTTCATTTTTTAGTGGACACCCTGTATATTATACATTTCAGAAAACTTTAATAGTTTAACGATTTTGAAAAATTAATTTTTTCATCGGTAGGTGGTATACGTATTCCAAAGGTTTTAATTGCAAAGATGTAGGGTTTACTCTAAAACCTACAAATAAACTGCATTTTGCATTTAGATATTGTGAGCGTATATGTTCTTTTTCGTTAAGGTAATTCATTTGCTTAGAAGGCGTAGTCCGAGTCATCACACTGTTCTCCAACTTGTTCGCGACTTGGTAAATTTTTGACATGTCAGTACGACGTTCCGTAGTCCTGCAGGTCAGTAACGTAAATAAGGCCCCCATAGACCCCGCAATGTGAGAACCCCGGATTCAGGGGCCCATAAAGGTCTAGATATCCACTCTTCTTCTATAAACACCACTGAGTCTAAAGACGCTCCAAAGAGTTTCGCGGGGTAATCATTATTTCAACATGGAAGATATTGTTATTGTCTACTTTGGTCAGAACCTCAAGGAGCTATATCTAGAGAGTTCTTGGTCGTTACCACTCTCATCCCTAGCGAAAGACCCACCAACAAGCACTTCGTGATGGGGATATGTCGCAAAGATATGACTTTTGTAACTGACTTATAAACATGTTTCACGACTATCTGAATCTTCTCCTTCTTCTCCTAATGTCCGATGAATGGTCTTTCTCGTTCAACCACCAGAACCAACTCCACAATCCTCAATGGTGATTTGCACATCACCAGCCAGTTCAGTTTAGGCTGGGCACTGTGGGCAGGTCTGCTTGAAGACTGTTATTGATCCATTTATACTTCCAAATCATCTTAATGGGCAGAACTAATTGACCTTCCCACGAAAACATTCTATTTCCGACGACGATGGATTGGCTGGAAATTTTCTTGCGGGGCTTCCTCTCGTAGCACGCATATCGGATGCCTGTCACCACTCTGGATGACTTGCGCCAAAGAATCATTGAAGCTTACCGTTTCGTAACTTCTGATATTATGCAGACGTCATTTCGCAATATGGTTTTTCGTGTCGAGACCTGCATCGCAGCAGAATTATAAATTATTTAACCGCACCTTATTCCGAGTTAGTAAATCTTTTAAACCTTTTTAAATAAAAACACATTTTATGAAATGCAAATAATTTTAATAATGTTTTTTTTTCAAATATCAAAATCTAAGTGGAAAATATACTTTTATGTCCTACAACTTTATCATTTAAAATTTTGTATATCACCTACCAGTGAAAAATAAAAAAATTCCAACAATTTCCCTAATTTCATTGTTAAATAAATATGCCCTGACACTTCAGAATTCTAGGTTAAATAGTTTTTAAGAAAAATGACCTAGTTACCTCATACTATTACAGAACTAAAATAAGTAAAAATCCTGTACAATGTAATTGTAACATAATGCGGGACCGTTAGATATACAGAGTGTTTCTTTTTGCTCGAAAAAGTAATTTTTTTCAAAAAATATGTTTTCTAGAAAGTTGAAATTTGTATTGTACATTATACGTACCAGGGGACACTTTCTACCAAAATTGCATCTATATCGAAAAATATTTTCACGTTTTTTGAAAATTTAAATTTTAACCGCTAGGTGCTATAAGAAAATTGTCAATGAGAAAATTGTAGAGCGTCACCGAAAACGTACAAATGGCGTTGGCGCGAAAAAATAGACGTCTTTTTCACTGAAAAAATACGACTTGAAAAAGTGACAAGCTGGGCAAGCTAAAATAACTTTTTTTGAGAGTCGTATTTTGTCAGTGAAAAAGACGTTTATTGTTTTCGCGTCAACGCTATTTGTACGTTTTCGATGACGCTCTACAATTTTCTCTTTGACAATTTTCTTATAGCACCTAGCGGTTAAAATTTAAATTTTCAAAAAACGTGAAAATATTTTTCGATTTAGATGCAATTTTGGTAGAAAGTGTCCCGCGGCACGTTTAATGTAGAGTACAAATTTCAACTTTCTAAAACGTTCGAGAAAAAAACACCCCGTATATAAAATTCTTCAGATTCTAATAATTAAAAATCTAACAAAAATTATCACACTTGACCACGTTACATTTGGGATTAGAAGTTAGTGGTCATTAACCATTTTAAGTACAGTTAGCAAACTATAAAGAGCGCTAAGAACGGTCATCTTCTCGGTCTCACATTTGCCCATATTGAAGACCTCTATTACTGGTGTCCACTTAAAGAGCAGTGACCGCCGAAAGTACAAACGGGCTCGGAAAATATTACACGCGTTTTCTCTCTCTCGAGTCACTCCGAAACAATTTTGGTCACCTTTATTACGCTCTCCGGTCACTCTATCTTGACCATTTTCCCCGCTCAATGACCGTTCTACTCTCCGCTGACGTTATTACGGTCAAACACCGCTGGTTGGCTCCTTAAAGCGAGGGTTAAAAAAGCACTCGCCGAGTAAAAAAAATTTTCTTTTCGTCAGTATTTTTAATAGAACCGGATCTATTTAAGGACCACTATTACTTTTCATTGTAGAGCGCTTGGAATTTCACGGCGGTCCGTCGCCGAATTATACAGGGTGGAAGCTTCAGCCGTGGTCCAGCCTCGGTACTTCTCCTAGTACACCAGAGTGCTGCGGGTGGAACACTTCTACAGGCGCTGGTAGGCCAAAAATAGACCAATGGGATAATTGGAAGCCTCAGCCGTGGTCCAGCCTCGGTACTTTTCGTAGTCTAAAAATAGACCAATGGGAGAATTGGATGCCTCAGCCGTGGTCCAGCCTCGGTACTTTTCGTAGTCTAAAAATAGACCAATGGGAGAATTGGATGCCTCAGCCGTGGTCCAGCCTCGGTACTTTTCGTAGTCTAAAAATAGACCAATGGGAGAATTGGATGCCTCAGCCGTGGTCCAGCCTCAGTACTTTTCCTAGTCTAAAAATAGACCAATGCGAGAATTAGAAGCGCATCTTCCAAATGCTTTCGGGTGATTGGATAAAGATGCGCTTCTAATTATCCCATTGTTCCATTTTTGGCCTACTAGCGCCTGTAGAAGTGTTCGACCCGCAGCACTCTGGTGTACTAGGAGAAGTAGCGAGGCTGGACCACGGCTGAGGCTTCCACCCTGTATTGCCTTTTTTATTCCTCCTGGAGAGCGAAGAGGGTGGCAACTCATGTTGGTGTTTGACCCCTTCCGGAATCGGTATAAAGGGCGCAGTTGGCCGATCTACTTAATTGAGATTCTGCTTCTGCTAGTTTGCCCTACAGAGAGTCGACCAAATCCCAGGGGATCATTTATGGCCTGGGATATTTTCTCGCCGGGCTACTTATAAAGATATTGCTCCCTCTCTCCGAGGGGCTTCTAAATAGAATACAGCATTTCCTTTTGATACAAAATCCAAGGCGACAGTACGCGACAAGTACTGGAATTGTTCGGATAATGTTTGTGGGATGTGCGCGGTTTACTTACTCGAGTTTGATTACTTGTTTAAAATCATTTTTATAAATTTTCTGAGTTGAGTTTGATCATTTTTAAAAATTTTCTGAGTAGAGTTTGATCATTTTTATAAATTTTCTGAGCCTGATTATTTAAAACAAAATCTGGAATCTGATATTTTAAAAATTATTCCGAGTATGATATTTGCCCACATTTTCCTAATATGATAATTTTTCAAAATTCGGAATATGATTTTTTTTTAAATTTCCGAGTCTCAATTTTCATAATATTTCAAAGTCTGATATTTTTTAAAATATTTGTAAATCTGGTATTTTTAAAATATTTCAAAATCTGATATTTTTAAAATATTTCAAAATCTGACATTTTTAAAATATTTCAAAATCGGATATTTTTAAATATTTCAAAATCTTATATTCATTTAAATATTTCAAAATCTTATATTCATTTAAATATTTCAAAATCTTAATTTTTTTTAAATACTTCAAATTCCAATGCGATCGCAAATTGATACTAAGACGAATACCGTAAACAATTGGTGGAAACCCTGCCATTTGGACGTTGAGACGTTTACCGTAACCCTCAGCACTCGGTCCGCCCCAAAAGTCAATAAGAAGAAGCTGGAGAGAAAACACCCATACGTACAAAACGCACACATAACCAGCTCAACACCCACAACCAGCTCAACACCCACAACCGCCTCAAAACCAACTCAACATTCCCACGCTACACATCAACATTACAATAACAAAATTTCCAATAAAACTGAGTGGCAACCGTCGCGACGGTGAGCGTTAACGAGAAAAACAACCGCACCCAACCCAACCGCAAAATCATTCGTTAACGCTCACCGTCACACGGTGGTTTTGCCAACCTTTAAACTGCAAACACGGTTTTTCGACTTTGCCCCGGTAACGCGTTCGCACCACACAGACACACACACACACACCCAGACAGACTCACAGACACACAGACACACAGACACGGTGATTGTAAAACCCCTCCTAGGTGACATAGTCCTATCGGAGAGGTAAAAATGTCGTATAAATTTCAATACTGACACAAACACACGTAACTAACATGAAAGGTAAAAATGATAATTTAGTCTATCACAACAAAATCTGATAAAATATAAAACCACGCGAGCGTAAGATGAAACCGTTATGTTGCGTCAACACAATGTAATTTTAGCATAAGGCGCGTTTAAACTTTGATCTTTGTCAAGTGGGCCCTCCTACGCGAATATTTGTCGAACTTTCGGGTCAGCCCACTCTCCAGCCCGTCCCTTCCAATGGTTGAGACTGAGAGCGACAGCCATCGAGGTCACGTTCAACTTATTTCTGGCGGATTATTTTTTCTTCTTTTCACGTGAGAATCCCTCAAGGTGTTCGAACGCCGATGTGTTCCGAAGTAACGATTTGGGATCCCCCCTCCGCTTCCGATTTTGGAGGAAAGGAAGGAACTTGGAGGATGAGATTGCGCCGAGGGTCCGAGCCCGGCCATAAAAGTAAGAAAAAACCCCTTCGCTGGTACCCGAAGGCTTAGATTTCTTTTTGGGCTTCCTCTATTTCTTTTTCGTCCGTGTTTCGCCGAATCCGAAGAAATTCTCTACTCTCCAGTCGCTCTTCCGCCAATGCCACTCCGGGACGTCGACTCTCCCCGCCTTCCCTCAAGCTGCTGATTAGCGTCTCGGAATAGAGACCCGGGGACTAGTTAGTCCGGCTTTACCCGGGTCGTTGTATCGCGTGGCTTGTTAGGGATTTAGCAGTATTCCAATAGCGTGGCCAATAAATCGATATTAGCTCGTTCTACCGGTACTCCGATTCTGATTTGACCATTGATTGTTGCGTAACGCGTTATGTCGGAACAATATTATGTTCAATAATATCATGCAAATGTTGGCAGTTCGTACCAAATATTTATCAACTATAAATTATGTTAAAGGGAATATAGCCTACGAAGTAATCTTTATGGAAAGGATGATGAAATTAGCGAATAAGTAGATTAGTCTTTTAGGAAAAGGGATACAAAAGCTAAACCCTAAACAAATTTAAAAACTTACAAATAGCTCGTACCGATAGGTCTTCGAGCAAACAAAAGACGCGAAACTCGGACCAAATAGATCTTCGAGTGAAAAACTAAATTAATTTAAATAAAATAGGCAGAAATTCCAACGGTAGACCGGTTTCGTCTTTTTGTTTGCTCGAAGACCTATTGGTACGAGCTATTTGTAAGTTTTTAAATTTGTTTAGGGCTTAGCTTTTTTTTACCTTTTCCTAATGGACTAATCTACTTATTCGCTAATTTCATCATCCTTTGCAATGCAGTCCATAGCCGTGGTTCCTTTTAACTTAATCTTTATGGAAGGCCCCTTAAATTTTTCAAATTTCCCTGTACAGTGGCGCCAAACTATTTTAAAGCCTGAGGCAAGAGCGGCCCAAGCTGCAAACGTTGGCGTTCCATACCAAATACCTGAGGTTATTTTCCCTTTAATATATAGAATTTACTATAGGTTATATCAGAAGTACATAATATATATCGTATGAGAAACATATTCATCTCCCTATACGGATAATTGTATTGGCTTGAAACGTGAACCTTCGCGGGTCATTTTTCAAAAAACCTGCGAAATACATCGGCTTGTAACTAATCTGAATTAATTGTAAATATCCTCCGATTTAATTCCTTTCAAAAATGTAATTAATGTTTATTTTAATTTGATTTTCCCAGATTACAAATAACTGTTCAACAAACTGAATCTGTTGAGATGAATTATATCAGATCGGTTCAGATAGGTTACTTGGGATAATGTATCAGTTACAGTTGGAAAGCAGACTGCTGGGTGAGGGAATATTAACCGGATCAAATTAACCGATTAGCACCTGAATAACCTGATCAGTTTGCCGTTGGAAGCGGAATGGATTTTTTCCATTATAGCTTTTACCAATTATGCAATTCCATTATAACTTATACCAATTATGCAATTCCATTATAACTTATACCAATTATGCAATTTCATTATAACTTATACCAATTATGCAATTCCATTATAACTTATACCAATTATGCAATTCCATTATAACTTATACCAATTATGCAATTCCATTATAACTTATACCAATTATGCAATTCCATTATAACTTATACCAATTATGCAATTCCATTATAACTTATACCAATTATGCAATTCCATTATAACTTATACCAATTATTCAATTCCATTATAACTTATACCAATTATTCAATTTCATTTTTAACTTATACCAATTATTAAATTCCATTGTAGCTTTTACCAATTATTCAATTCCATTATAGCTTATACGAAATATTCAATTCATTTTTAACTTATACCAATTATTTAATTCATTTTTAACTTTTAACAATTATTAAATTCAATTATAACTTATACCAATTATTAAATTCAATTATGACTTATACCAATTATTAAATTCAATTATAACTTGTACCAATTATTAAATTCAATTATAACTCATACCAGAGATTAAATTCAATTATGACTTATACTAGAGATTAAATTCAATTATAACTTATACCAATTATTAAATTCAATTATAACTTATACCAATTATTAAATTCAATTATAACTTATACCAATTATTAAATTCAATTATAACTTATACCAATTATTAAATTCAATTATAACTTATACCAATTATTAAATTCAATTATAACTTATACCAGAGATTAAATTAAATTTTACCAATGGTTGGTTAATTTCTATTAAAACATAAACCAATTATTCAATCATCATCCGAATAAATAAACAATCAATACGCATTAATGGTAGCGTGTTATTTATTTTCTAGTCCAATATTACATCGTCTGCTTTCCGATGTCGTACCATTAATTAAACGAAACAGCGCGTCTCGATGTTATTTCGGCTTTCGCGCCCTCTTTCGAGAGAACGGCGAATATTTTGAGGAACACACGCCAAAAAGAGTGATAGGCCTTATGGCGTAGTAACGCCTACTTCGTGTACGTTTCCAACGAAAGGCGACTCACGTCTGTTACGTAGGCTGTTTGCTAAATCCCGGAGCATCGCTGCTCCAGCTTCTCGCGCTAATGACTGCCAAACTAAATGGCCCGGAATATATAAAAAAAAGGCGCCTTATGGTCCAAAATTGGGGGACGTTGGGGGGGATAACCCAAAAAAGAAAAATTTGGAACCGGAGAGAAAGACATTTTTCATTTTCCCGCCTCGGTAAAATGGCTAATTGTTTTTCTTACGACGGAAAAAGGTGCGTATCCAAAGTGTCTCTATTTGCGCTATTTCAACGAAAAATGAACCTTCCTTTTTTACGTGTTCAAATTTAGTTTCCTTACTTCGCTATTTATCTACGATCATTTAGTTCTTATATTTTTTGACAATTAAAAGAATCATTTGTACGTTTCTTTTTGCGTGGTGCAATGATAACGGTAGAAGTAAATGAACCGAAGTTATTGGAATTGACCTGAAAACAGGGAGTCATTTTACCTATGGAAATCTAGTTAAAACGAAGCTGATGTACAGTCCCTTCTACTCCTACGATAATTTAAACTTAAGAATTGTGAATACTATATTCGGATATTCGCTATGTAAACGCTGTATATAATTCTGTGACTTAAGAGCGCGCTCCAAAAATTATGTAAAGACAGGGGCGCGTCAAAATTCTTAAGGCTGGTTCACACGGGCAGTGTTTTCCTGATTTTCTCTATTTTCTCGTTTTACCACCTTTTCCCGTTGTTCTGGCGCACGGGAAAACGACTGTACACACGGACAAAATTAAACGGATTTTTCCGCCGTCAGCGCTGCCGGTAAACGAGAAAACGGAGAAAAAAATGTTGAAATATCTCTACTTTTTTTCCCGGTTTTCTGAAGCACTTTGAGCTCGACTAATCAGCGAGCGTTTCGCTGTCACGGGATTTTGAAATTCTTTAAAAGTAGGCTTAAGAATTTTTGCGTCTACCACGTGACGGCATAACGCTCGCTGACTGGTCGAGCCCAACGCCCCTCAAAAAAAGGTTATCCGTTTTCTCATTCCCCGGCAGCGCTCGCTGTGATAAAATCCGGCAAATTTTGTCCGTGTGTACAGTCGTGTTCCCGTGAACGGTCAAGCTTTAACCAGTTAGATGGCCCGATAGCCCATTAAAAACTAAAATTTATGGCGAAAACCGCGTCAAAAATATTGAGTGGTTAATTTTTAATGAAATAGAGAAATTTCGGGAAATCGAAAAGCGCGCGTCCACCGCGACACCTGGTGAGAAGTCGGTGAGACGGAAAAACAACGTAAAAGCGCGCGCTGCTGAAGACGCAAAAATATTTTTTGCACGCGCGGCGCGTTCCAGTTATAAGAGACTTAAGCCTAAATTGCGCGATTTTAAAAGTTAGGATAGTTCGCAAATCGCTCATACGGGGTTAGGGGCACTGGCGGCAGCCCCTAAGATGGCGACGAAAATTCGAACCCAAACACCTGGCGTTATTTTTCGTTTCAACTTTTTGGGCCAAAAGCTATTTTTTCAAGACAAAAAAGGTACGTGTTAGTATATTGAACGTCTTGTTAATCTTTTGATACGGAAATAAGGCCATATTTGGAAAAGCTTGGCCGTTCCCCTTTAAAATCAGCTAGGCTAATACCCTTAAGCCTACGTCATCTAGCGACTTTTAGAGCCATTAATTCAAGTAGCCGGACTACAACGCGTAGGAGGGTGATGGCAGGGCTGATACTCAAATTCATAACTAATTTTAGTGGAAATAGTAACTAACCTCTTCAAAAATAACTAAGAAATAACTTAATAACACGAATTTAAAGTAAAAATCACAGTTTATCACGAGGTTTGTGATAAATTAAGCAGACGATCTTTAAGACGAGAAAAAAATGTGGCTGCCAAAATAGGAGTAGACATAAGTTGACTTAGGGAGCGGCCGTTACATTTCTAGGGAATTGGCCGGTGGTAAAATATTTTTTCGTAGAGATAACCTAACAAATTTCAAAAAAGTAACTTTTAGTAACCAAATTAGACAAATAGTAACTTTTAGTAACCGATTTAAAAAAAAGTAACTTTTAGTTAAAAAAGTAACCCAGTATCAGCCCTGTGATGGCAAACCCTTCATGCCACGCGAGCCAACAGCTCCCTTCACTAACTATTACCGTTAACCTCAATAAGTAAGATGGCGACTTACGAGAACGCCACGAACGTTGTAAACTAAGCCTTTGACAATAAATATTATTTTTACACAATAAATGAAAGAAGAAATCATTTTATTTATAATTTAAAAGGAAATATTGCATCGGAAATTAAATATCATAATGTTTATTTTCTTCAGCATCAAGTTAACTGACAAGGAGACTACCCGCGGTGGTTATCACCGATTTTGTTGAAACTCGGGGTCAGGTAGACCTTATGGTAGTATGAAAATTTGCCAAAGGGAAAAGTTGCAATGGGCTTTAGTTTTCCCATGGCAACCCAAAATGTTTTTGACCTCTCCATTTGAAAAAGCATGGGATTTTCTCGGATACCCAAATTTTGCTAAAATTTTAAAAAATTGATCAATTTTACCCCAAATCATCGATCAATTTTACCCAAAATAGGTCAAATTCATCTTTTTGGGTATGTTTTTAAAATTTAATTTTTTAAATTTTTTTAAGTAAGTTACCTGTGAAACCGAGAAAATCCCATGCTTTTTTAAATGGAGATTTTTTGGTTTTGAGATATCAAAAACATTTTCGGTTGCCATGGGAAAACTAAAGCCCATTGCAACTTTTCCCTTTGGCAATTTTCATACTACCATAAGGTCTACCTAACCCCCGAGTTTCAACAAAATCGGTGATAACCACCTCGGGTAGTCTCCTTGTGAGTAGAATATTAGCTGCCATTATTATTATTATTATTTATTCCCCCCTTTTTGACCAAATGAGAATGTTCGGAGGCATTCTCACTCTTCTCAGTAGAACTCGTGAGAAGAGATGACGTCACTTCCTGCAAGAAGGACCATCAAAATTTTAAGAAGTGAGAATTCTCACTATCAAGGGAAGAATTCTTAGAATTTTGACGCGCCTCTGGCATCATTTCAATATCACGTATTATTTTATCCATTGAAATGTAACTTAGGCCTAACAATGGGTAACAACAGTACGGTGCTTAACGGCTTTCTCCGAGAGACGGTAGGTGGCGATAGTAAAACTTAGGCTTGATAGCCACTTAGCGTGTGAAATTTTAAAGCATGCTTTAAACCAGCGGTTCCCAATCTGTTTTTGGCTATGGAACCCGAAATTATCCACTTCATTCTGGCGGAACCCCAGCTCATTTTTTTACTTATCTTAAAAGACTCTTGACACAAACAAAGATGGCTCGCCAATATAGCGCTCTGATAACTTCGGTTCATTTACTTCTGATAACGGTTAATGATTCAAATAATAGTGATTTAAATCAAAACAAGTTTATCCCTCCGTTGAAGCTCCTCTGAAAGGAAGAATGATAAATAGTTTACTCCCTAAAAAATATTACAAAGGAAAAGCGCTTCATTTTTATTCTTTATGTATATACGGTTTACGTTTAACTAATGGTTTTCTAAACTTTACTCAGTTTATATCGAGACGTTATGAAGCGACCGCCGAAAAAATAAAACTCCTTTTTATAGTGGAGAATATTTGGGGAAACTACATTTTTTATATTGCCCAAATATTTCCTAAATTTCCTTTTTCTCAGCGCGTCTCTCTTGGCGAGGACCCGAATTTTAACACCTTTTCCCTCGCGTCTTATTCTTACCTTACTCCTCTTTTATGGATCTTTTTAAATCGTTCCAACATTTGGCGATAGAGGGCAGCCCCCGATGTACTTATAAGAAGGCGTGGAAGGTAGGCTGTGCGGAGAAACGCAGTTAAGCCTTTTGCATATTCTGCTTGATGATTTTGTTTAGAAACGCAATTTTTCACCATCGACCTCCTTGAACTTTCTTCTCGGGATAAACCCCCTCCTTTAGCCGAGGACAGGAACCTTACGCTTTTTAATAACGCTGTCTGTCTTTTACTATATTTCCCCATTACCCGATACGTTTGTTTTTGAGGTAAGGGGCCGCGACGTCTTGCGCGTAAGATGATAGCAAACGGTCATGATTTTCTTTTGCTTCTGTAGGGAAATGCGAGCATCAACTTAAACAGAACAAGATGTCGCGTTAGATCTGGTTATTTTGGTTTTACCTTTTCGAAACCGGTACTTATTCATTATTAACTTCGGTAGAGTGGCTTATAATAATAATCAGCTAGGCTAATAACCAAGGCACCACCTTAGGCCTAAGTCATCAAGCGACTTTTAAAGCAATTAATTCAGGGGGCCGGGTTACAATGCGTAGGAGGGTGGTGGCCAACAGCTCTCTACACTCACTATTACCGTTAACCTCAACAAGTTTTGATGGAAATATTTGTATTACATTTACATATTTTTAGTCAATTGCGTGCTCTTTCCCCCCGAAATAAAATCCTAATTACGCCACTGATTAACACAGTTCTCCAAATATTTAAAAAATATAATCTTGAATTTTAAAATTTTGGATGAAAGTCATGAAGTATCTTGTCACTTTCATCTAAAGAAAAACTTTAAAAAAATATATTTTATTAAAAATATAAGACCCCTTTTAGATTTTTAAAACCTTAAAAAAATTAAAACTCAGCTGGAACCATTAAAAGTTAAAGTAAAAGTGACAATCTTATCAAATGCATTAGACCTCCTGTAATATTTATCATCCGGGGGTCGCGGGTGCTTAGCTAGCTTATCTCCATAGAGTCTCCTTTCCCGGATTATTTTCTGCTTCAACATTTGTTACCTTTGGCTCTATAACAGTACAGCGATCATAAAGACGAACACGCGTTAGGCTTACGGAAAAAAGCTTTTAAATAAATTACCTTCAAAGAAGATCGGCTTCGCTAAAATACACAGCCAAAAACAGTAATATATTCTAGACATTTTATGGTTTGGACAGCCAGTTTAAAAATTAAGCGCGATTTAAATTATTGATTAGGACGAAAATATTTCGGACGGCTAGCGGCGCTAATTTCAAACACGTGACCCTCCCTAACTCATTAGCCCGACCAACCCCTTCTCCTGCCGATAATTAATTAACCGTCCAACCTTACCTTCATTTCCGGATTTGGATTTTTTTAACGAAAAGTGATTTAGGTAGGGAAGTTTAATTTACGGATAATTAGGTATATTTATTCAACAATATTTACTTTTAATTTTCAACGAAATTAATTTTTACGAATTTATTTTTATCGTTATGTAAATGTTGATCAAATGAAATATTTACAAAGTTTACGAAATAGAATTTTCGTATGATTTATTAATATTTTTTATTATTATTTAAAAAAGATTTACATAATTTTGATAATATTTGGACGCGTTGTTCGTATTAATCGTAGCGTTACATTTTCCTTCGTTGTTAGAAGAGCGGTTTGGTCTATTTTTAGCCTATAAACGCCTGTAGAAGTGTTCTAACCGCATTACACTAGTGTTCAGAAAGAAGTCAACATCGGGAGTATCGCGACGCTAGCCGACAGTTTGGAGAAACTTATAGAAGGGGTGTAGTTTGTTTTAATCGAGTTTGAGAATGACTGTTAAGTGACGGCGTTATTACCGGGAAGCAATATCATTAGCCTCGTTATACTTTAAGCCTATTGTTTTACTCCGTCGCTAATAGGGGTAGACGGCTTCTTAAGAAAAGCCACCAACTGATGTTCAAAGTCGGGAGATGACGGTTAAAAGGGGAAAGACGATTATTCAAATTTTGCCGAACTTATTAATAAGAAGCGTCCGAAAAGTTTCCCACTCTATTTATATGGAAATGCAACCGGTGCTGTCCCAAGAAACCAGATAATTAAGCCCTCGGATGATATTAGCTTTGATCCACCGCCTGACCAGATTGACGATATATTTGGCCACCAAATTTAATAAGGGGGTCTTCCCTATCATTTCCTTACTTTTTTAATAAAAATATTTGAAGCTACGAATTACCGAAGTTTTAGCCTATAAAATACCGAACTATTTTTTTTGTACAATTTTTTAACCGTATAAAAGGGAAAAATATAGGTTACGTACTAGTATCTTTAATCGTGAACAAACGGCACCCATTTATCTTTCCCACGAACTAGCACGTTGAGAATACGAATTAAATCCATCTCCGTCTTATTTAACCTCGCAATTTGTAGGGGCCGAGCTGTAAAGGTAGCTAGTGTCCCCCTGACGTCGTATCGGAGCGGACGATATCTAGAGGGATGACCCCCGCTTTTTAATAAGAGAAGAACTTGGCAGTTTCGTATTACTGTTCCTTTTAAGTCTTGACAGTGGAAAATGCCGGGAAGCCGAACGAAAGGGGGGCGCTGCGGGGAAGTATGAAAAGAGAGCGAGTGGTTGGTGCCGCTGTGGCTCGCCCGCAGTCAAAAGACGGGCGCCACCATCGCCGGACCTTCCTAATTAAACAGACTTTTAATCCGAGCCAGAACCGAGAGATGTATAAATATAGAACTTTGCGCGGGCAAAAGCAAATCGCCCGCAAAGAGTTCCTCCCTCCCAGAAACTCTTCTTCAAACTTTTAAATTGGAAGCCACCTTTAGCCAGGTTGTATTTCCTCCGCCACACTGGTTAGCTCGATCTCACTCTAGTTCTCTTTTTACCTTGGAAAGGTTTGGGTAATGAGTTCTTTTTAAGCGAAAAACTACTACATGTGTTTGGTCGTTTTAATAGTTTTTTCTGGATCTATGTAAATTGTTTTATTTCTTTCAATG
Source organism: Leiobunum rupestre (assembly GCF_980474605.1). Classification (NCBI taxonomy): domain Eukaryota; kingdom Metazoa; phylum Arthropoda; class Arachnida; order Opiliones; family Sclerosomatidae; genus Leiobunum; species Leiobunum rupestre. The sequence continues at coordinate 32,513,252 of NC_143392.1, forward strand.
CGTATATTTTAAGAATGTTTAATTTTAATCGGGTGTTTATAGCGTATTTTGCTTTCAGGCGCCCCTGGGCTAATAATATCAGGTGCCCTTTTTCATATGGTAGGGTCACCATTGATTACTTTACAATTACATTTTCAAATATATAAAGGGCTAGAAGGAGCCCCCCCCGTAGCGCAGCGCCCTAGGGCTTAGCCCTACCTAGCCCAATGGTAAATATGGGCCTGAGTCCAGGTGTCGGACATTCAAAGATATCCCGTAGACTTTCTCTAAATCCGGCCAGAAATCCAGAAATCTGGCGAGAAATCGAAAAATTGTAAAATCGTGAAACCCGTCGAGAAATCTCGAAATCCGAGACAAAAGTTAAGAAATCCGAAATCCAACAAGGAATCTTGAAATCCAGCGTGAAATCCCGGATTTAAAAATACCGTAGACATTTTTGGTGAATATTCGACCCCTCGGAAAAAATGGTCCGATATTCGAATGAAACGAGCTGTTGTGAATTGTTTTAATAAATTCACAGGGTGAACTTTGACCTCAAATTAGAAACTACAACTTGGGCAAGATCTAGTAATTGTTCTGCCAAATATCTTTTTTTTATATATTTACAATTTTTAAACTATAAGATAAAAGTTTGTTTAAAAGTTAAACACGAAACACAAAAGAAACTGTATATGTAACAGTTTGATATTTTCATATAGATGCTTAGTAGCCAGTGTTATAGGCTACACAGGCTTTAGCCCATTTCACTTGGTGTCCTAGAAATAAACTTGAACGAGCCCCTATTGATTTGCAAAATTTCCAAAGTCAAAATATCAAACATTGAAAAGATTTACTAAAATTGAAAGGAAACATTTTTAAAAAATTGTAAAGAAGTTTTCTCGTCGATTTGAAGTGAACGAAATTAGAAATGAACCACTTGATTATTTTATATTTGGATAGGCAACGTATATGATCGTCCAATTTGTTTTAAGAATATAAGTTTCTTTTGATGAAGAGATACGGTTAGTCAATTTTTAATGAGATAGTTGGTAGAAGTTTCATTTAAACCAAGGAATACCTCTGCGTGTGGTGCCATACCAGAGTGACTCGGGCAGGAATCGAACCCAAAGCTACCGCCCCAAAGCCACTACCATTAGACTACCGGGGCAACGAATAATCAGGTCTCGGGCACCAAATTTAGGAATGACTGGATCTGGTTCACATTATTGACGGGATACATTTAACCCGTTGTTGACGGTGCCTTAGCATTTTACGTCAACTAATTTATAACAAGTCCTTGATAGCCTGTAGTCCTAACAATGAGAATTTATTTTCTCATACACTCTAGTTTAAATGAAACTTGTTGGGTGAAATCTCGGAACCATTCCTTCCACGTTGAGTTTGCTAGTTCTCTCCCCACTGGTTTAAGGGATTTTGCCCCGAGCTCTTCGGTTTCCCCTTCCATAAAAACTTGTTGAGGTTAACGGTAATAGTTAGTGTAGGGATCTGTTGGCTCGATCGCGTGGCATGCAGGGCTTACCACCACCCTCCTACGCATTGTAACCCGGCCACCTGAATTAAAGGCTTCAAAAGTCGCTTGATGACTTAGGCCTAAGGTGGTGCCTTGGGTATTAGCCTAGCTGATTATTATTATTTATTTTTTAAATTCCTGCGTAATAACAAAATAAATTCTCATTTAGATAGTTGGTTGTAGTGAAAAATGTTGTTGAAGGTGAAAAGCTTGGCTGGAAATTGCCAGAGTAGTACGCACTAGCCCCTATCGTATTTTTCACTCTTTCAAAAATTTTGCGGGAACTGTACACATAACAGCAACCTGCAGGTCAATCCAAATCACGATAAAAAACATTTAGCAAGTTGTAGGTTGGACAAGTAAAAAGAACTGCAGATACAGGTTGGGTAGATTTTATTATCGCAGTATTGTTTTTCGTATTCCGCCTTACTCATTTCATTACTCACTGTCTCACAGATCTCACAGTGAGAGAGAATCACCACTGAAAATGCTCAGTACAAAAATCGTAAATAAATAATAAAATATGTAAATGTTATTATAAATAATTCCTCAATGCCGAAAAATGCGTTTAAAATTGTCTCAGTAACTGGTCGAGTGGGCAGTTAGGAAATATCTCATGCATGGGGCTGCGACCAAATTTTGGTTTTGGGGTCGATATTTTGGAAATCATAGGATAATTCATGGGGGTAAGGGGTTTAATTGAGGCAGTTAAAATTTGAACGACCTTTTGGAAATTCGGTTATGAACTCCAAAGTGCTTCGCCAGCAACCTCCTTGAGTTTCAAAGAACCCCCTCCTTCCGGCCACGAGGGTATTATGCCCAACTCTATAAAAAGTCACCTATCCACCTCTGTTAATTAATAAAATTACACACTTGGCAATCAACCGTATGTCAGCGGGCAATTTATTCCAGGTTTGGCCACTCCTCGAAAAAAACGAATTCTACAAAGACAAGCATCTAGTGAACTTCAGATCGTACGGATAGAGCAAGACAGTCGGGAAGTTTACTATACAGGGTGTTTCAAAAGGGTATGCAAAAATTTTAATGAGTTTGTAGGGGGTGAGTTGAGAAGTATGCCTGTTTTTATCCATTTTCCTACGATGAGCGCCCCTGAAAGTAGGCATTGGTAAAAGTCCGTCAGACGGAGTTGCGCCAGTTCGGGTACCTTTCCTGGTAGAGACGTTGAGCAGCCAAAGCATTGCCATCCGCTAGTCCATACACGAAATGAATATCCACCAGTTCTTCCAAAGTGAACTCCATTGTTGCAGTTTGAAAGTGTTGAGAAATCGTGGTCCATCACGACTTTAAATACTGTACTTTTGTACGCTGGTTACGTCGATTTGTTTGCAAAGTCCTTTTTTACCTATCACGTGAACCCAAACCTTAATGTTCGCGTTTCCCTGCTGCTTGGTTTCGCGCTTGTTGCGGCCTACTTCCAGGGGCTAGACCTAGAAGCATTTGAGGTCAAAACCCTGGCACGGTTCAACTTGGTCTGGAAATTTGTAAATTATTATAATGTTTTAAATTATTAAAATCGATTGAAAGTTAATAAATTTTCAACGTGAACGTAATTTCCATAGACTGACATTCCTTGAACTTTGACCTCAAATGTCTTGGGAAACAAACAGTGGCGTAGACAAGGGGGGGGGGTTCCGGCCTACCTTTGACTATACTAAATTTCCACCCCTTCTCGACACCCCTCTTAACATTCACTTAATTCGACGCCCCTCTTAACATTCACTTAATTCGACGCCCCTCTTAACATTCACTTAATTCGACACCCCTCTTAACATTCACTTAATTCGACGCCCCTCTTAACATTCACTTAATTCGACCCCCCCATTGACGAATTTCTGGCTACGCCACTGGAAACAAATCAAATCTGAAAATTAGGGCTTTGTCAAGAACGATTATACGTGGATAGTTCTTCTTAACTTCGACATTCGTTTCGAATCGGCTAATGTTTACTAAGCCTAAGGCGATGGCAAACATTTCACCATTGTGCCCCCCCTGGCTACGCCACTGGTTTAAATAACGCCCCTGTTATCGGGTTGGAAGCAGTAGAGCTGTCCATTGAACGTTGGGCAATACCCCATGCATAATTTATTCCGAGATATGGGCCACAACAAACCACAACGGATTATTAATTGTAAGATGCTTAGAGCAAAGTAGTAATTAGCGAGCTTAAAATATATGGGTAATTCGTTGGACAGCCAAGATGAACAGGGTGTATCATTTACCGCCATACAATTGCGTTTAGATGAAGTGGTTTTATCACAGATTTTTTCTGGTTCTTAACGCTTTCCAAATGGGATAAGATAAAAAAGAAATAAAGTTAAGCGTGGGGGGGAAATTGCATTTCCGTCGTCTGCTTTTCGGCCTTTTTTGTCAGAGAGAGAGTCCACTTTTCATTTCTCATTTCTAATCCCCGGGGCGTTCCTTTGAAAATTAGGTATCCTGGGTTGACAGGACTGCATATTTGCCTTCCCTCCGTCCAAGCAACACCACCTCCTCGTCGACCCAAACCGAGCGAACAAAAAACAAAGACAAGGGAAAACAAGTCGCAATTTATCATCGTTGCGAGGAAACCTTCGGGCTCTGACATCCCCCATTTTCACTCCCCCTCTCTTTCGTTTACGATGAAAAAAAAAGGGGAAAAAATCACAAACCGAACAACAAAACAAAAGTTTTGGAAAGAAAAACCAGTAGAAAAAGAGTGACAAATCGAAATATTTTTCTTGGCTGTCTTACCCACGAACACACGTGAAAAAGCACCGACGTATTTCCCTTCTTACTTATTTTATTTTATAAGAGAAGGGTGGGCTTACGAATTACCTGTGAGACGTTCTGTTCGTCCGTCCGATTTAAATTTATCTTTTTTAATAATTAAAAATCTTATAAATTATATATTTAATTTCGCGATTGTAAAAATAGCGAAATTAGAATCTTTCCCGCGCCATTAATTCTTTTAAATTACTTTTATTATAGCCGCCACGGTAATCTACGTTAAATAAAGGGAGGGATAATTTTCTCGCGGCTTTACTCGCGTCATCCTTTAGGTTTTACTTGACAAGCCCCTTCTCGCGTTTTTACCCCACTTCTCTCTTTTTCCGTCTCCATCCCTGGGAAGCTCAAGAGCGATATGCGGAGTGAAGTGAGGAAACTACCGTGACCACCTGACGCTCGCTCAGAGGGCGTCACTTTACCTTCTCTCTTACCTTTGATTTGTCAGGTGGTATCGTATCCCCGGGTCCTTTCCCCAGTCCCCAGGGTGGCCAATACCCCATGCATAATTTATTCTACACCTGTTTTGCGATGTGAAAAGCGACTAGGCGGAAGATTTTTTTAGCATCCTTCCGCGCTCTGTCTCTCCGTCTTCTTTATTCTAGATTCCTTCTCTTTCATCTCACTCTTGGCTATCCCTTTTCTCCGCGGGTTTGGGGAGTCGGTGGCGCTCTCTTCATGTTAAATTCAAATTTTGTTTGCAAATAACATTTGGTGAGAGAAAGAAAGGAAAGAAGCGAAGCGAATCCCGGCTTTTGGACACGCTTTACTTCCCATTTTTCCCTTTCTTTCCCCGTTCCTTTCCCTCTCCATCCAGAAGCTCTCGACGAAGGATTCTTTCAATCCTCGTTTGGAAAATTTCCGAGTTGTTTTTCGCGGCATTCGCGAGAAGAATAGAGAGTTGTAAGCTGTACTCCTTCTCTCACTTTCTTTTCTTCGCAACGCGGATTTTCCAATGCGCTCTTCAAATTCGCCATCTTAGTTTTCCTATCCTTTCTCCGTTATTGGATTTCGACATGTTTTGGCGCTCTTATTATTTCGACTGTAAAAACGATAGTTTCTACACTAACTTTTCTTTTTGTTTAGTTAATACACCAGGCCCGTAACCAGCTGCCAAAACTCGGGGGGTGCTCATTTTTTTTGATACTATAATGCCTTGATGCTGAAAATAGTAATTTTTAACTCCCACTCCTGAAATTGGAAATATCCCGAAATTGGATTTATTTTCTTATTTTTTAAATTATGAATTTCGACTTCGTTGAAAACAGATTTTTTTATTAAAAATACAGGTAACCGATATTGTATGATATTAGTTGGTAGTTGAGCAATCGATGTTTTTTGTTGGGGTCGGTCGGGATGCGGATGCTCAAGTAATCATTTTGGGGGCGCTGAGTATCCCCTGGCGCCTCCCCCCATATACTGGCCTGTTTAAATACACGTTGAATTCAATAAAGTGTCTTTTTGACTGACTGCTTTATACCATCAGAAGCGTATGCCCAGTGTACAAATAACTAAAGCTCGGGGTTTGGATAAGAAATATCCCTTTTTTTTCCTATTTAATCGTTTTATAACCGCGAATAATATTTATAAATAAACAGTTAACCGAAATTTTTATAAATAATCGAAATATTTGCGGTTCATTTATCTGTTCCGCCGAGCTCTACAAATTACCGGGGCTTATGCACCCTGGTGGGCCCTGGTTTGAACGAGGTCCGTGCGCAAGGTACCCTTCAAAAGAGCTTCATCCTGAAAAAGAATAGTTAGTTTCAGTAATAAAGTATCTCTTGACAAGGGGAATGACTGTTTTACCGGGGCCTTTCTATAAAGTGACATTGGCCTTCTGGTTTTGATGTTGCTGCTGCATCACGGGTGACGTATCGATGACGTTTTACTACGAAAAGCCATGGGCATAAGGGTAAATAGGCCTTTCTATAAAGTGACATTGGCCTTTTTGTTTTGATGTTGCTATTGCGTCACGGGTGACGTATCGATGACGTTTTACTACGAAAAGCCATGGGCATAAGGGTAAATAGGCCTTTCTATAAAGTGACATTGGCCTTCTGGTTTTGATGTTGCTGCTGCATCACGGGTGACGTATCGATGACGTTTTACTACGAAAAGCCATGGGCATAAGGGTAAATAGGCCTTTCTATAAAGTAACATTGGCCTTCTGGTTTTGATGTTGCTGCTGCATCACGGGTGACGTATCGATGACGTTTTACTACGAAAAGCCATGGGCATAAGGGTAAATAGGCCTTTCTATAAAGTAACATTGGCCTTCTGGTTTTGATGTTGCTGCTGCATCACGGGTGACGTATCGATGACGTTTTACTACGAAAAGCCATGGGCATAAGGGTAAATAGGCCTTTCTATAAAGTGACATTGGCCTTCTGGTTTTGATGTTGCTGCTGCATCACGGGTGACGTATCGATGACGTTTTACTACGAAAAGCCATGGGCATAAGGGTAAATAGGCCTTTCTATAAAGTAACATTGGCCTTCTGGTTTTGATGTTGCTGCTGCATCACGGGTGACGTATCGATGACGTTTTACTACGAAAAGCCATGGGCATAAGGGTAAATAGGCCTTTCTATAAAGTGACATTGGCCTTTTTGTTTTGATGTTGCTATTGCGTCACGGGTGACGTATCGATGACGTTTTACTACGAAAAGCCATGGGCATAAGGGTAAATAGGCCTTTCTATAAAGTGACATTGGCATTTTTGTTTTGATGTTGCTACTGCGTCACGGGTGACGTATCGATGACGTTTTACTACGAAAAGCCATGGGCATAAGGGTAAATAGGCCTTTCTATAAAGTGACATTGGCCTTTTTGTTTTAATGTTGCTACTGCGTCACGGGTGACGTATCGATGACGTTTTAATACAAAAAGCCCTGGACATAAGAGTAAATTCATCGAGGAACCCTGTTTTTAAGCATAAACTGAACTGAACTTCTAAGTATTTCGTGAGGAATGAGCTACATAAAAACCAGTTCAGCAAGCGTAGCTTATTTTATAGAAAGGTCTATTATTTTTTTTATTTTGATATATCTCCGTTTTTTATTATTGGAAGCGACCTTCTGTAGTTTTCTCAACAATTCTTCCTTTTTGGTCTAAGAATAAGATAGAGAGATAAATCGGACAAATGAGTTTTTCCTTTATTTCACCAACCAATAAAAAATATCTAGAAAAAAAAAGATAGAAAAATATATTTTACTTCAAAGGCAATTTTTTCTCTCGGGTCGTCGACTTCCTTAGTCGCCGGGTCCATGGTCATTCCCGCCGGGTCCTTCCTTGCCCGGGTTATCAATGGCCCCGTAAAGAAACAAACCAGAGGGGGGGGGGCTCACGAAATATGACATATTGTTATTTCTGCTCTCCGTTCATCTCTCTCGTCCATCTTTTTATCGCGCTGATGCTCGCCTCTCCATACTAAGCGACTGAAAGAATTTCGCCTCGTCTTAAGCCTTTTAATGGAGTTTTTGGAGCGGAAAATTCCAGGCAGCCACCGCCGCCATCGTCAGTGTTGCCAGATAGTGTAAAACGACGGACTTACTTCCACGTTCCGTATCACGCCAGGCTTCCCTCGACGTGTCGGAGTTGCCAACGACGCTTTGGTTCGCTAAAAGCTTAAACCAGATTTAGGCCCTCGTTGTCATTTTAGATTTTAACTCTGAGACTATGTATGATATCGAGGTTTATTTTAAGGATGGGCACTTTTGTTACAAAACCGCTCGCGCTCGCGAAATTTTCGCTCGTCTCTTTTCGCTCTTTTTTGAGAGGTAAGACATTCACTCGTCTCTCTTCGCTCTTTTTTTTTGAGAGGTAAGACTGTCACTCGTCTTTCTTTGCTCTTTTTTTGAGAGGTAAGACTTTCCCCTTACGAAAATGACTTGATACAATTTTGGACATTGGATCCAATTTGTATCAAGCTATATCTTGAAGGGATCAAATAAGGATCAACTATTTCTTGATCAAATAAAATTGTATCAAATTTGGATCCAAAAAATCTTTTAACTAAGAACTGGATCCAAGTTTGATCAAAATTGGTTTGATCCAATAGCATTGGATCCAAATTTGGATCCAAATTAATTTGATCAAATAAAATTGAATAAAATTTAGTTCCAAAAAAATTTAACTAAGAATTGGATCCAAATTTGGATCCAAATAAATTTGATCAAATAAAATTGCATTAAATTTAGATCCAAAAAATCTTTTAAATAAAAATTGAATCTAAGTTTGATCCAAATTAATTTTATCAAATAAAACTGCATCAAATTTGGATCCAAAAAATCTTTTAACTAAGAATTGGATCCCAGTTTGATCTAAATTGCTTTGATCAAATAGCATTGGATAAATGACAGCCGCCGTAAGGGTTTCTAGAAAGTGGTCCCAACCGTGACACCATAGCGGATATCAATTGAGTGTTCAAGAATCTAGAGTATATATTCCTAACTCAATGGTATAAACATAATTATAGAAGGCGATAGGAGATTAGATGACTACTTTTTATGTCTGGCGAGACCGCCAGAACAATATCGATCTCAGTAAATATATTTTTATTTCAATGATTAAATTTATCGAACAACTGGCAACATTTTGTTAAACTCTACAGCATAGAAATCAGAATGTAACAAGAACGATTTTTGCAATGGACCACGCGCCGATTTGAAACTAGCGGATTAGTCAGTAAAGTCCAAGGTTAATAAAAAATGATATAAAAGGTAGCCTCGTTTGGGTGGTTTTGGTTTACGCGTCGTCTTATTTTAAGTCTGTTCCCTGCCTTCTACACTCTAGTCGGTTCTCTAATAGTTAGCCTTCTCAAAGTTGCAGTGACGTCACTCGGTTCTGGCCAATTACATTTGTTTGTTTTATTTAATCTACCATCTAAGCGGAACCTGTGGTAAAAACAAGGGATTTGGGTGGGGATATAATTCATTGTATTTGTTAATTCTTATGTTATATTTACCTCAATTATTTTCGTTTACCGCGTTTTGAGCACTTGGAGCACGTGATGCATGTGCCTATTTTTGATTAGTTTCTTTATATTAGGCCAAAGTAGACGATTTTCGGCAGCTATCGTAGGTTTCCTAGGTTTTTAGCCTAAAAATTAGCTTTTCATTATAGTACCTTACCGTTTCTTGGCATGATTTGTTATGTATGTAAGAAATTTAACGTCGTTTAGGCAATGATTAATTGTCAAATGTACTTCACTGTGAGTTACTCTCACAGCCAGGTGAAAATGTTGTATCTGCTGTTAATGCTATTTAAATATAATTCATGCCACTAAAATTACCTATTTTTCAAAGTATTGATTACCACCCCGATTCCACACTTATAATGCTGGTCCCAGTCAGTATCCAAATCTCTTTGTATCCCAACTGGATCAAGTCTCATTGTATCAAAAGCTGGTCCAAAACTAATTGGATCCAGACCGGATCCAAATCTCTTTGGATCCCAACTGGGTCCAAATCTAATTGGATCAAGAGCGGATCCAAATATAATTGGATCCCGACCGGATAAAAGTATCTTTGGATCAAAAGCTGTTCCAAAACTAATTGGATCCAGACCGGATCCAAATCTCTTTGAATGCCAACTGGATCCAAATCTCATTGGATCAAGAACGGATCCAAATCTTATTGGATCCCGACTGGATCCAATTCTCATTGGATTAAGAGCTGTTCCAAATCTAATTGGATCAAGAACGTATCCAAATCTCATTGGATCCCGAATGGATCCGAATCTCATGGGATCAAGAACGGATCCAATTCTCATTGGATCAAGACCCTTGGATCCCAAATAGATAACAGTTGGATCCAAAATTTAATCCAGAGAAGTCTGTAATTGGATCCCCGTTTTATCTGTCCAATTTTTGATGAAATTTGGATCAAATTTTGATCCCGCATTTTCGTAAGGGTCACTCGTCTCTCTTCGCTCTTTTTTGAGAGGTAAGACTTTCACTCGTCTCTCTTCGCTCTTTTTTGAGAGGTAAGACTTTCACTCGTCTCTCTTCGCTCGATTTTGCTCAATATGACCAAAACCGCTCATAAAGAGAGGAGCGCGCCCATCACTGGTATATTTTGTTCTTGATTATTTTTTTTGACTCGGCGAAAAGCCCTCGCTGAGCTTCTGATTAAAAAATAATCGGCGTCTTGACTGTTTTAAAACACGTCGAATCCATCTTTTGTGGAGCAACTTGGGGGAGAGAATTTAATCCTAAATTGAAAGAGTCGTGCGTGTGGAAAACTTCGCTTTTTTCCAGCGACTTTTCTTAATGCTTGGATGTCTTTGGCTTTCCAATTAGGATGCGGATAGTCAGCCGCGATTTTGGTTTTAAATTAATTTGATATTTTTGTTGTTAGTTTTATTTAAATATTAAATTAAATTCTTATCTTCATTCTTACATTTTAAATTCTAAAATTTTTAATCCTTTTCTCATTTTAAGTCTTAAATTCTTCTTATCTTATTTCTAAAAATTTACATTCTTGTCTTATTTCTGAAAATTTATAGTCTTGTCTTATTTCTAAAAATGTATATTCTTGACTTATTTCTGAAAATGTATACTATTATTTTATTTCTTAATTTTTTTATTCTTAAATTATTTTATTTCTTAAATTTTTTATTCTTAAATTATTTTATTTCTTAAATTTTTTATTCTTAAATTATTTAATTTCTTAAATTATTTAATTTCTTAAATTATTTAATTTCTTAAATTATTTAATTTCTTAAATTATTTAATTTCTTAAATTATTTAATTTCTTAAATTATTTAATTTCTTAAATTATTTAATTTCTTAAATTATTTAATTTCTTAAATTATTTAATTTCTTAAATTATTTAATTTCTTAAATTATTTAATTTCTTAAATTATTTAATTTCTTAAATTATTTAATTTCTTAAATTTTTTATGCTTAAATTATTTCTAAAATTTTTTATTCTTAAATTATTTAATTTCTTAAATTATTTAATTTCTTAAATTTTTTATGCTTAAATTATTTCTAAAATTTTTATATTCTTATCTTATTTCTAAAATTTTAAATCCTTATCTCATTTTCGAGTTCTTAAATCCTTTTCTCATTTTCAAATTCTTAAATCCTTTACTCATTTTCAAGGTCTTAAATCCTTTACTCATTTTCAAGGTCTTAAATTATTTTTTAATTTTTAAGTTCTTAAATTATTTTCTCAATTTCAAGTTCTTAAATTATTTTCTCAATTTCAAGTTCTTAAATTATTTTCTCAATTTCAAGTTCTTAAATTATTTTAATTTTATTTCTGAATTTTAAATTCATTTCTGATGATTAAGTTATTAATAATTTGTGTTTTATAACCAGCCCGAAAAGGTTTTGACTCGGATATTGCCAGAAAAGCTATATAAATAAATATTATTACAGAATCGACTTAAATAATTTAATTTATGAAATTCATAAACCATACATTTCGAGGGTCCATCTGTGCTTTAACCCGAGCCTGAACTGAATAATTTAGCAATGCAAAAATGGAATTACCTTTTTACATTTTTCCCTATTTTTGTTTGAAAAACCAATAGTTTTAATTTAAAAATGGGACGCTTTCGGGTGAATATCTCTTTTATTTCCATAAAAATCATAATTAATTTTATTTACGAAAGTTTGTTAAAACGAGAATTTGACGGGCTAGAAGAACAAAGGGTAAACTTTATTTCATTATAAATAATAAATTTTTCGGTAAAAATATATTAAATATAATAAAATATATTTTCGAAGAGAATTCATAACTTTAAATTCCATTTTCCAAAACTATAATTTTCAAAGTATTTTGTTTTTAAACTCAATGGACGATTTCAAAATTCTCCAAAGATATGTATATTCACGATGTCTATTGAACTTAATTTCACAGTGCTTCTAGCTAATTCCTTGGCGTCTCTCGTTTTGTCTATTTTCCGCACGACGGAAAACGGGACGAAATCACGACGGCAAAACGGAAAATAGTTCAACAAAACGTAAAGGCTGGTTTTCACTAAGGCAAAACGCTACGACGGTGAACGTCGACGCGAAAAATTGCCGTTAGGCCTAATACAATATTTTTACGTCGACGCGTTCAATTTTCTGTCGAGTGTGAATCCGGCCTAAGGCTAGGCGCTAGGGCTGCGCGAGTAGTGGTTTTATGCAATCGAGTCGGGTAATATTTTGATCGAGTTGGGTTGTCGAGTATTCGATTAATTCAAAATTTTCCTTGTTCGACTAGTCAAGTAGTCAGAAAAACCCGTTCGGGTACTCGAGTACTCGAGTAGTTAGAAAAATCGTTCGTGTACTTGAGTACTCGAGTAGTTAGAAAAATAGTTAGTGTACTTGATTAATCGACGAGTTATATTCGGGTAGTCGATTAATGAAGAAAAATTTAAAATAGCCTACTAGTTACTACTTTAATGGATGTTAGGTAACAACTAACGGCAGAGATAATTCCGAGCAAGGGCATTGAATTGGATTTATTTCCGAAAAGTTAAGTTAGAAGAAACCACCTATGGACTGTGCAAAGGATGATAAAATACGCGAATAAGTAGGCAAATTTCTAATATTCGATAAGCGACGAGTATTTCAAATTTTCTTATTCGAGTTCGAGTATCTGACCTCAAAAACCGTCGGGTACTCGATGCTGATCGAGTACTCGCACAGCCCTACTAGGCGCCCACTGGCTCTCCGTTTCGTATCCATCCTGCCTTCCACAAGGAATTGCCTCCGTTACGAAGCAAAGGCTTTCGACGAAGAGCAGTGAGCCAGAGAACATGCTACCTTTAAACGTACGTATTACATAATTAAATAATATAAAATAAAGTGGAAAGGCGCCTATTTTCGAATCTGCCGAATCTAAATCGCCATGAATATAAACACTTTAGTAATTACCGAAATCGAGGCTTAAGCGTTAAATATGCAAATTAGCGAGAGAGCGAGTGGGGGGGGATGGCAACAAAGATAGCACGCGCGAAGGGGCCGCTACCATCCAATTTTGTTTCTCCTCTCGGGCTTCTATTTTCCGCTTTTATCAGGAGCCATCATCAGCGTTGGGTCCGAGTGGCGCCGCCTTTCGCGAACTCGCGGTGCTAATTACCTTAATCCCAGTGAAAAGTTTGTCACGATAAATATGAAAATAAATTTCGTTGGCCCCATTTCGGAGTCCTTTCCCGCCCCTAACTTCGCCCCCCAAACCGGAACACGCTCGTCAAACGCGATGCTAAGTTGCTTTTAAAAATTGAAACTGAATTTCTAGTTTTGGCCGTCCACGTTTGGCGCAGGCAGCAGACGGTTTTATCTCTGGCTCTGTCGGATGCAATGGGCTTCTCATCTCTCACTTAAGACTCGCTTAATTACTATTTTACATGCTAATTGGGAATTGCTTCGTATAGGGTTTAGACGAGCAAATCCGGGTGGTCCTTAGCGAATATTATTGAGCGTGTGTTTGAGTTATTATACGGCTTTAAAAGTTGGGAAGAGCCCAATTTCGGTAGGGTTTAAAGGGAGTTTGCATACCCGAATGAAATCGAAGATCGTCCTCTAACAGGCGGTCCGATTGGTTTCTAACTTGACTAGCGCCAATCCCCTCTAGGTTCTGTTAATGGTGGATCACCTAATTTAACATTTCTACCGCGAGGTTTAACAGAAGCTTTGGCTAACTGGATCTAGTTCGAGGGGTCGGACATTCACCAAAAATGTGTATGGGATTTTGAAATGCGGGAATTTACTTTTGTCCTGGGATTCCGGAATTTCTCTCTGGATTTCCGGATTTTTTCGGCAAATTTTCGGATTTCTCGTTGGATTTCAGGTTTTTTCGGCAAATTTTCGGATTTCTCGTTGGATTTCCGGATTTTTTCGGCGGATTCCGGGATTTCTCTCTGGATTTCCAGATTTCCGTCGAATTTTCGGATTTCTCGTAAAATGTCAAGATTTTTCGGCGGATTCCGGAATTTCTCGCTGGATTTCAGGATTTTTTCTGTGGATTCCGGAATTTTTCGCTGGATTTCAGGATTTTTTCGGTGGATTCCGGAATTTCTCGCTGGATTTCAGGATTTTTTCGGCGGATTCCGGAATTTCTCACTGTATTTCCAGGTTTCTCGTCGGATTTCAGGATTTCTCAGCGGATTTCAGGATTTATCGCTGGATTTCAGGATTTATCGTCGAATTTTCTGATTTATCGTTGGATTTCCGGATTTTTTCGGCGGATTTCGGGATTTCTCTCTGGATTTCCAGATTTCCGTCGAATTTTCGGATTTCTCGTAAAATGTCAAGATTTTTTTCGGCGGATTCCGGAATTTCTCGCTGGATTTCAGGATTTTTTCTGTGGATTCCGGAATTTCTCGCTGGATTTCAGAATTTTTTCGGTGGATTCCGGAATTTCTCGCTGGATTTCAGGATTTTTTCGGTGGATTCCGGAATTTCTCACTGGATTTCCAGGTTTCTCGTCGAATTTTCGGATTTATCGCTGGATTTCAGGATTTCTCAGCGGATTTTCGGATTTCTCGCTGGATTTAAGGATTTCTCGTTGGATTTCAGGATTTATCGCTGGATTTCAGGATTTCTCGGCGGATTTTCGGATTTCTCGACGGATTTCAGGATTTCTCGTTGGATTTCAGAATTTCTCGGCGGATTTTCGGATTTTGTCGGCGGATTCCGGGATTTCTCTCTGGATTTCCAGATTTCTCGTCGAATTTTCGGGTTTCCCGTCAAATTTCAGGATTTTTCGGCGGATTCCGGAATTTCTCGCTGGATTTCAGGATTTCTTGCCAGATTTCGAGATTTATCGTTGAATTTTCGGATTTCTCGTTGGATTTCAGGATTTCTCGACGGATTTCAGGAAATCTCGTTCGATTTTGGGATTTCTCGGCGGATTTCGGGATTTCAGGATTTATGGTTGGATTTCAGGATTTCTCGACGGATTTCGGGATTTCTTGGCGGGTTTCGGGATTTCAGGGCTGATTTCGGAATTTCAGGGTGTATTTCGGGTTTTATCGTTGGATTACTCCTTGGATTTCAGGATATATCGTTGGATTTCAGGGTTTCTTGGCGGATTTCAGAATTTCTCGTTGGATTTCAGGATTTGTCGGCGGATTTCGGGATTTATCGGCGGATTTCAGGATTTATCGGCGGATTTCAGGATTTGTCGGCGGATTTCGGGATTTATCGGCGGATTTCAAGATTTATCGTTTGATTTCGGGATTTCTCGTTGGATTTCGGGGTTTCTAGTTAGGGGTTTATCGTCGGATTTCAGGATTTCGATCTATAGTTACCTTAAAAAGAAAAATGTATAAAAGCTGTCCGATTTTAGACCAGTAAATATTTTGCATATCACGAATGTATTAATTTCTAATTAGGGAGTAACAATAGAAACATGGTCAAATTTTCCTCCTCTGGCACGAGAAGGGGGGAAGGAAAAAGTCACCGGCGTGCGCTTCAATCACGTCGGAAGACGTCAGTTTTAGGGAACCAATGAGATACCGGGTTGTCTTGATTGACATCAGGGAGGCGGAGCTTACTGTTAGAGCATGAGAGGGATTGAGAGAAACGCAAGAATTCGTCTCAGCATAGTTAGAAATAAATACAACTATTTTGTTACATTATAATGTTTTATTATAACAATATAATTGAAAAAATAAAACTGTAATATTATAAGACAGATAATTAGATTTTAGTGGCAATCAATAAATGTGGGGGGGGGGGGGTAGAGTGGTTAGCACTTCCGCCTCGCAGCAAGAGGAGCAAGCTTCGGTAGAAGCTTGTGGCACTGGGTGAGAATTCAGCGTTCAGTTTTGAAGTTCTCTGCTCACTGATTAAAGGTATTTACCCCTGGAGTTCTTCGGGTTCCCCTTTCCGTAAAAAACTTGTTGAGTAAATGAAGGTAGGGGTGTGTCTCGCGTGGTATGAAGGGCTAGTTACCACCCTCCTACGCGATCAAACTATGCCACCTAAATTCGTTATTTAGGCCTATGCTTGGGTATTATGTGAAATTCAATTCGAATTTAAGTTAGGCCGAATTTATGGTCCCACACTGTGTCAATTTACCAAAATAAAGCTTGAATACCTCTAATTCATGCAAAATTACAATGTAAACGGAATCAGGAAATTTATATTTAAAATCAGGTTGCGCTCTACTTTCACGAAGGTTACGAACTATAAGGTATGGTTGTGATTTGAAAATATTAACGGTTACGAAGTTGAGTATTAATTCTTGAAATCCATTTTTCACATATTATCCCAAAAGTTGTATATCGTAGATTCAATAAGTCATAGTTAATTAATTAACTAACGCAAAATTAGAATCAGAAAATAGATGCCACTTAACTATATACCTTATCACTTTATGAAATACAACTCAAAAACGTCTGGCAGATTGGAAATAAATCCGTAAAAAGATAAAGAAATAAGCTAAAATCATGATGAAATTTATCATAACACAACCAACAATTTTACTAGACGTACAAATGGAAAACCAGGCGTCACTAAAACGTTAGTGACTTCGAAACAAAGTCGCCTCCCGAAACTGAGATACGGCCTTGAAAATGAGTAGCTTGAGAGAATTTTTGTTTAAATTTTTAATAATAATAGCGTCTAAATAAACCCTCTACGGGACCCACGGTGATATCTGGTATTGAGATATTGCACAACAAATTATAATATTAATTCCAACTAGTTCCTCAATGGCTTACTGCAGTCAGGACGCTCGAAACTTTGGCTTGAACGTGGAAATATCTAGTTGGATTTGATCGGCGCTAGAGACAAGTACCGATCCAGTTTCGCAAACGCGCGCTATAACCTAAAGCTCAAGCGATCATACAGGGTGGAAGCCTCAGCCGTGGTCCAGCTCCGGTACTTCTCCTAGTACACCAGAGTACTGCGGATGGAACACTTCTACAGGCGCTAGTAGGCCAAAAATAGACCAATGGGATAATTGGAAGCCTCAGCCGTAGTCCAGCCTCGGTACTTTTCGTAGTCTAAAAATAGACCAATGGGAGAATTAGAAGCGCATCTTCCAAATGCTTTATCGGGTGATTAGATAAAGATGCGCTTATAATTATACCATTGGTCTATTTGTGGAATACCAGCGCTTGTAGAAGTGTTCGACCCGCAGCACTCTGGTGTACTAGGAGAAGTACCGAGGCTGGACCACGGCTGAAGCTTCCATCCTGTATAAACTGAAATGATTGTAGCGAGAGTGTGTATTTTTAAATATTTATCTCTCAAGTAAAAGCTACAAGCGTTCGTGGAAACCCGGTTTTACACATGACCATGCAGGAAGGCTACTTCGAAAGGTTAAAGCTCATAAGAACCACCTATGAATTGTAATGTAAAGATAGATAGAAAAGTTCATAATGGAAAAGCGGCAAACAAAGATAAACCCTAAACAAATTTAAAGAAATTTAAAATAATTAAAAAACTTACGAATTACTTGTAACAACAGGTCTTTAAGAATTAAATAAAACGATGAAGCTCGGACCCATTAAATCTTCGACCAGACTAGAGTTGTAAATCGGAAAATTTTCCATGATTAGATAAAGCGGCATTTTCACCTCATTTTTTCACATCTTAAAGTAAAACTAAACCTCTAGACTAGTTTAATCTGATTAACAATGTAACACTATTAATTTTTTGTAGTATGTTTACTGTTATTAGACATTTTATATCGATAAAAAGTTAAAAACCCTTAAAAAGTAATTTATATTTCAATTTTTTGTTTTTCCGATTTGCGGAAAATTTTCTATGACATTGTAACGTAAATTTTAAGCCTTATTAGAATCTTTTAAGAAAACTTCATTTAGATAGGTTTAAATCTCAATTAAAAGACAAATTGGTAAAATAGACCGTTTTAATTAAAGATATGCCTTCAAGGCGGTACAAGATTTGAATGAAGACTAACATTTTAAATTTCAAAGCACGCGCGGCGGACGGCGTATTGAACGCGAGCCAAAAAAAGAGAGCTAGAAATAAAACAGAAAAGCTAAAAGGGGAATACATTATACAATTAAACTATCTGCTTTCCGACTTCTTGTCGTGACTGACCTCCCCTGGTGAGCAACAGCCAGGCAAGTAGCGCATTTATCAATTTATCAGGCTCCAAGACGGACACTTTACTTCGTAGACCCCCTAGCGTAAAAGCCATTCGTCTTAACCTCATTTTCACGTTCGCTAGAAGCGGATAAAAATACTGAAAATACGATTCTAGCGCGATGATTGAAGCAGAGTTTAAGTTTTTTATCGCTACTAGCTATCGTAAAAATGGGGCTTTGAAGTTTAGTTGTCATTTAGGCTCACTGATTTATCAGAGGTTCTATCTTTCGGCGTTCGTTTGAGGCACGAAATCGGAAGTTATCTCTTTCGGCGCTCGTTTGAGGCACGAAATCGGAAGTTCTCTCTTTCGGCGTTCGTTTGAGGCACGAAATCGGAGGTTCTCTCTTTCGCCGTTCGTTTGAGGCACGAAACCGGAGGTTCTCTCTTTCGGCGTTCGTTTGAGGCATGAAATCGGAGGTTCTCTCTTTCGGCGCTCGTTTGAGACACGAAATCGGAAGTTCTCTCTTTCGGCGTTCGTTTGAGGCACGAAATCGGAACTTCTCTCTTTCGGCGCTCGTTTGAGGCACGAAATCGGAAGTTATCTCTTTCGGCGTTCGTTTGAGGCACGAAATCGGAAGTTCTCTCTTTCGGCGTTCGTTTGAGGCACGAAATCGGAAGTTCTCTCTTTCGGCGTTCGTTTGAGGCACGAAATCGGAAGTTCTCTCTTTCGGCGTTCGTTTGAGGCACGAAATCGGAACTTCTCTCTTTCGGCGCTCGTTTGAGGCACGAAATCGGAAGTTCTCTCTTTCGGCGCTCGTTTGAGACACGAAATCGGAAGTTCTCTCTTTCGGCGTTCGTTTGAGGCACGAAATCGGAGGTTCTCTCTTTCGCCGTTCGTTTGAGGCACGAAATCGGAGGTTCTCTCTTTCGGCGTTCGTTTGAGGCACGAAATCGGAGGTTCTCTCTTTCGGCGCTCGTTTGAGACACGAAATCGGAAGTTCTCTCTTTCGGCGTTCGTTTGAGGCACGAAATCGGAACTTCTCTCTTTCGGCGCTCGTTTGAGGCACGAAATCGGAAGTTATCTCTTTCGGCGTTCGTTTGAGGCACGAAATCGGAAGTTCTCTCTTTCGGCGTTCGTTTGAGGCACGAAATCGGAAGTTCTCTCTTTCGGCGTTCGTTTGAGGCACGAAATCGGAAGTTCTCTCTTTCGGCGTTCGTTTGAGGCACGAAATCGGAACTTCTCTCTTTCGGCGCTCGTTTGAGGCACGAAATCGGAAGTTCTCTCTTTCGGCGCTCGTTTGAGACACGAAATCGGAGGTTCTCTCTTTCGGCGTTCGTTTGAGGCACGAAATCGGAGGTTCTCTCTTTCGGCGCTCGTTTGAGACACGAAATCGGAAGTTCTCTCTTTCGGCGTTCGTTTGAGGCACGAAATCGGAAGTTCTCTCTTTCGGCGTTCGTTTGAGGCACGAAATCGGAAGTTATCTCTTTCGGCGTTCGTTTGAGGCACGAAATCGGAGGTTCTCTCTTTCGGCGTTCGTTTGAGGCACGAAATCGGAGGTTCTCTCTTTCGGCGCTCGTTTGAGGCACGAAATCGGAAGTTCTCTCTTTCGGCGTTCGTTTGAGGCACGAAATCGGAAGTTCTCTCTTTTGGCGTTCGTTTGAGGCACGAAATCGGAAGTTCTCTCTTTCGGCGTTCGTTTGAGGCACGAAATCGGAACTTCTCTCTTTCGGCGCTCGTTTGAGGCACGAAATCGGAAGTTCTCTCTTTCAGCGCTCGTTTGAGACACGAAATCGGAGGTTCTCTCTTTCGGCGTTCGTTTGAGGCACGAAATCGGAGGTTCTCTCTTTCGGCGCTCGTTTGAGACACGAAATCGGAAGTTCTCTCTTTCGGCGTTCGTTTGAGGCACGAAATCGGAAGTTCTCTCTTTCGGCGTTCGTTTGAGGCACGAAATCGGAAGTTATCTCTTTCGGCGTTCGTTTGAGGCACGAAATCGGAGGTTCTCTCTTTCGGCGTTCGTTTGAGGCACGAAATCGGAAGTTCTCTCTTTGGGCGTTCGTTTGAGGCACGAAATCGGAAGTTCTCTCTTTCGGCGTTCGTTTGAGGCACGAAATCGGAAGTTCTCTCTTTTGGCGTTCGTTTGAGGCACGAAATCGGAAGTTCTCTCTTTCGGCGTTCGTTTGAGGCACGAAATCGGAAGTTCTCTCTTTCGGCGTTCGTTTGAGGCACGAAATCGGAAGTTCTCTCTTTCGGCGTTCGTTTGAGGCACGAAATCGGAAGTTCTCTCTTTCGGCGTTCGTTTGAGGCACGAAATCGGAAGTTATCTCTTTCGGCGTTCGTTTGAGGCACGAAATCGGAGGTTCTCTCTTTCGGTGCTCGTTTGAGGCACGAAATCGGAAGTTCTCTCTTTCGGTGTTCGTTTGAGACACGTAATCGGAAGTTCTCTCTTTCGGCGCTCGTTTGAGACACGAAATCGGAAGTTCTCTCTTTTGGCGTTCGTTTGAGGCACGAAATTCGAAGTTCTCTCTTTCGGCGTTCGTTTGAAGCACGAAATCGGAAGTTCTCTCTTTCGGCGTTCGTTTGAGGCACGAAATCGGAAGTTCTCTCTTTCGGCGCTCGTTTGAGACACGTAATCGGAAGTTCTCTCTTTCGGCGTTCGTTTGAGGCACGAAATCGTAAGTTCTCTCTTTCGGCGTTCGTTTGAGGCACGAAATTGGAAGTTCTCTCTTTCGGCGTTCGTTTGAGGCACGAAATCGGAGGTTCTCTCTTTCGGCGCTCGTTTGAGGCACGAAATCGGAAGTTCTCTCTTTCGGAGTTCGTTTGAGGCACTAAATCGGAAGTTCTCTCTTTCGGCGTTCGTTTGAGGCACGAAATCGGAGGTTCTCTCTTTCGGCGTTCGTTTGAGGCACGAAATCGGAGGTTCTCTCTTTCGGCGCTCGTTTGAGGCACGAAATCGGAAGTTCTCTCTTTCGGCGTTCGTTTGAGGCACGAAATCGGAAGTTCTCTCTTTCGGCGTTCGTTTGAGGCACGAAATCGGAAGTTCTCTCTTTCGGCGTTCGTTTGAGGCACGAAATCGGAAGTTCTCTCTTTCGGCGTTCGTTTGAGGCACGAAATCGGAAGTTCTCTCTTTCGGCGTTCGTTTGAGGCACGAAATCGGAAGTTATCTCTTTCGGCGTTCGTTTGAGGCACGAAATCGGAGGTTCTCTCTTTCGGTGCTCGTTTGAGGCACGAAATCGGAAGTTCTCTCTTTCGGCGTTCGTTTGAGACACGTAATCGGAAGTTCTCTCTTTCGGCGCTCGTTTGAGACACGAAATCGGAAGTTCTCTCTTTTGGCGTTCGTTTGAGGCACGAAATTCGAAGTTCTCTCTTTCGGCGTTCGTTTGAAGCACGAAATCGGAAGTTCTCTCTTTCGGCGTTCGTTTGAGGCACGAAATCGGAAGTTCTCTCTTTCGGCGCTCGTTTGAGACACGTAATCGGAAGTTCTCTCTTTCGGCGTTCGTTTGAGGCACGAAATCGTAAGTTCTCTCTTTCGGCGTTCGTTTGAGGCACGAAATTGGAAGTTCTCTCTTTCGGCGTTCGTTTGAGGCACGAAATCGGAGGTTCTCTCTTTCGGCGCTCGTTTGAGGCACGAAATCGGAAGTTCTCTCTTTCGGAGTTCGTTTGAGGCACTAAATCGGAAGTTCTCTCTTTCGGCGTTCGTTTGAGGCACGAAATCGGAGGTTCTCTCTTTCGGCGTTCGTTTGAGGCACGAAATCGGAGGTTCTCTCTTTCGGCGCTCGTTTGAGGCACGAAATCGGAAGTTCTCTCTTTCGGCGTTCGTTTGAGGCACGGAATCGGAAGTTCTCTCTTTCGGCGTTCGTTTGAGGCACGAAATCGGAAGTTCTCTCTTTCGGCGTTCGTTTGAGGCACGAAATCGGAAGTTCTCTCTTTCGGAGTTCGTTTGAGGCACTAAATCGGAAGTTCTCTCTTTCGGCGTTCGTTTGAGGCACGAAATCGGAGGTTCTCTCTTTCGGCGTTCGTTTGAGGCACGAAATCGGAGGTTCTCTCTTTCGGCGCTCGTTTGAGGCACGAAATCGGAAGTTCTCTCTTTCGGCGTTCGTTTGAGGCACGAAATCGTAAGTTCTCTCTTTCGGCGTTCGTTTGAGGCACGAAATTGGAAGTTCTCTCTTTCGGCGTTCGTTTGAGGCACGAAATCGGAGGTTCTCTCTTTCGGCGCTCGTTTGAGGCACGAAATCGGAAGTTCTCTCTTTCGGAGTTCGTTTGAGGCACTAAATCGGAAGTTCTCTCTTTCGGCGTTCGTTTGAGGCACGAAATCGGAGGTTCTCATTTTCGGCGTTCGTTTGAGGCACGAAATCGGAGGTTCTCTCTTTCGGCGCTCGTTTGAGGCACGAAATCGGAAGTTCTCTCTTTCGGCGTTCGTTTGAGGCACGGAATCGGAAGTTCTCTCTTTCGGCGTTCGTTTGAGGCACGAAATCGGAGGTTCTCTCTTTCGGCGCTCGTTTGAGGCACGAAATCGGAGGTTCTCTCTTTCGGCGCTCGTTTTAGGCACGAAATCGGAGGTTCTCTCTTTCGGCGTTCGTTTGAGGCACGGAATCGGAAGTTCTCTCTTTCGGCGTTCGTTTGAGGCACGAAATCGGAAGTTCTCTCTTTCGGCGTTCGTTTGAGGCACGAAATCGGAGGTTCTCTCTTTCGGCGCTCGTTTGAGGCACGAAATCGGAGGTTCTCTCTTTCGGCGCTCGTTTGAGGCACGAAATCGGAAGTTCTCTCTTTCGGCGTTCGTTTGAGGCACGGAATCGGAAGTTCTCTCTTTCGGCGTTCGTTTGAGGCACGAAATCGGAGGTTCTCTCTTTCGGCGCTCGTTTGAGGCACGAAATCGGAAGTTCTCTCTTTCGGCGTTCGTTTGAGGCACGGAATCGGAAGTTCTCTCTTTCGGCGTTCGTTTGAGGCACGAAATCGGAAGTTCTCTCTTTCGGCGTTCGTTTGAGGCACGAAATCGGAAGTTCTCTCTTTCGGAGTTCGTTTGAGGCACTAAATCGGAAGTTCTCTCTTTCGGCGTTCGTTTGAGGCACGAAATCGGAGGTTCTCTCTTTCGGCGTTCGTTTGAGGCACGAAATCGGAGGTTCTCTCTTTCGGCGCTCGTTTGAGGCACGAAATCGGAAGTTCTCTCTTTCGGCGTTCGTTTGAGGCACGAAATCGTAAGTTCTCTCTTTCGGCGTTCGTTTGAGGCACGAAATTGGAAGTTCTCTCTTTCGGCGTTCGTTTGAGGCACGAAATCGGAGGTTCTCTCTTTCGGCGCTCGTTTGAGGCACGAAATCGGAAGTTCTCTCTTTCGGAGTTCGTTTGAGGCACTAAATCGGAAGTTCTCTCTTTCGGCGTTCGTTTGAGGCACGAAATCGGAGGTTCTCATTTTCGGCGTTCGTTTGAGGCACGAAATCGGAGGTTCTCTCTTTCGGCGCTCGTTTGAGGCACGAAATCGGAAGTTCTCTCTTTCGGCGTTCGTTTGAGGCACGGAATCGGAAGTTCTCTCTTTCGGCGTTCGTTTGAGGCACGAAATCGGAGGTTCTCTCTTTCGGCGCTCGTTTGAGGCACGAAATCGGAGGTTCTCTCTTTCGGCGCTCGTTTTAGGCACGAAATCGGAGGTTCTCTCTTTCGGCGTTCGTTTGAGGCACGGAATCGGAAGTTCTCTCTTTCGGCGTTCGTTTGAGGCACGAAATCGGAAGTTCTCTCTTTCGGCGTTCGTTTGAGGCACGAAATCGGAGGTTCTCTCTTTCGGCGCTCGTTTGAGGCACGAAATCGGAGGTTCTCTCTTTCGGCGCTCGTTTGAGGCACGAAATCGGAAGTTCTCTCTTTCGGAGTTCGTTTGAGGCACTAAATCGGAAGTTCTCTCTTTCGGCGTTCGTTTGAGGCACTAAATCGGAAGTTCTCTCTTTCGGCGTTCGTTTGAGGCACGAAATCGGAGGTTCTCTCTTTCGGCGTTCGTTTGAGGCACGAAATCGGAGGTTCTCTCTTTCGGCGCTCGTTTGAGGCACGAAATCGGAAGTTCTCTCTTTCGGCGTTCGTTTGAGGCACGGAATCGGAAGTTCTCTCTTTCGGCGTTCGTTTGAGGCACGAAATCGGAGGTTCTCTCTTTCGGCGCTCGTTTGAGGCACGAAATCGGAGGTTCTCTCTTTCGGCGCTCGTTTTAGGCACGAAATCGGAGGTTCTCTCTTTCGGCGTTCGTTTGAGGCACGGAATCGGAAGTTCTCTCTTTCGGCGTTCGTTTGAGGCACGAAATCGGAAGTTCTCTCTTTCGGCGTTCGTTTGAGGCACGAAATCGGAGGTTCTCTCTTTCGGCGCTCGTTTGAGGCACGAAATCGGAGGTTCTCTCTTTCGGCGCTCGTTTTAGGCACGAAATCGGAGGTTCTCTCTTTCGACGTTCGTTTGAGGCACGAAATCGGAAGTTCTCTCTTTCGGCGTTCGTTTGAGGCACGAAATTAGAAGTTATCTCCTTCGGCGTTCGTTTGAGGCACGAAATCGGAGGTTCTCTCTTTCGGCGCTCGTTTTAGGCACGAAATCGGAGGTTCTCTCTTTCGGCGCTCGTTTTAGGCACGAAATCGGAGGTTCTCTCTTTCGACGTACGTTTGAGGCATGAAATCGGAAGTTCTCCCTTTCGGCGTTCGTTTGAGGCACGAAATCGGAATTTCTCTCTTTCGGCGCTCGTTTGAGGCACGAAATCGGAGGTTCTCTCTTTCGACGTTCGTTTGAGGCACGAAATCGGAAGTTCTCTCTTTCGGAGTTCGTTTGAGGCACTAAATCGGAAGTTCTCTCTTTCGGCGTTCGTTTGAGGCACTAAATCGGAAGTTCTCTCTTTCGGCGTTCGTTTGAGGCACGAAATCGGAGGTTCTCTCTTTCGGCGTTCGTTTGAGGCACGAAATCGGAGGTTCTCTCTTTCGGCGCTCGTTTGAGGCACGAAATCGGAAGTTCTCTCTTTCGGCGTTCGTTTGAGGCACGGAATCGGAAGTTCTCTCTTTCGGCGTTCGTTTGAGGCACGAAATCGGAGGTTCTCTCTTTCGGCGCTCGTTTGAGGCACGAAATCGGAGGTTCTCTCTTTCGGCGCTCGTTTTAGGCACGAAATCGGAGGTTCTCTCTTTCGGCGTTCGTTTGAGGCACGGAATCGGAAGTTCTCTCTTTCGGCGTTCGTTTGAGGCACGAAATCGGAAGTTCTCTCTTTCGGCGTTCGTTTGAGGCACGAAATCGGAGGTTCTCTCTTTCGGCGCTCGTTTGAGGCACGAAATCGGAGGTTCTCTCTTTCGGCGCTCGTTTTAGGCACGAAATCGGAGGTTCTCTCTTTCGACGTTCGTTTGAGGCACGAAATCGGAAGTTCTCTCTTTCGGCGTTCGTTTGAGGCACGAAATTAGAAGTTATCTCCTTCGGCGTTCGTTTGAGGCACGAAATCGGAGGTTCTCTCTTTCGGCGCTCGTTTTAGGCACGAAATCGGAGGTTCTCTCTTTCGACGTACGTTTGAGGCATGAAATCGGAAGTTCTCCCTTTCGGCGTTCGTTTGAGGCACGAAATCGGAATTTCTCTCTTTCGGCGCTCGTTTGAGACACGAAATCAGAGGTTCTCTCTTTCAGCACTCGTTTTAATCACGTAATACGCACTCACCTCATTTCCATAACGTTTTTTTTAATTCCAGCTTACCACTCAATTTCGCTCTATTTGTAAACGGTTATCGAGCTCTTCATTTAACTCAAGACGAGAAGGGCGCGTTCGTGGTTGTAATCGAAGCTCTAGTCGCTTTCTCGGAATGAGTTACTGGGGTTTATTTGTAAGGCAAAGTGGGAGTGATAGCCGGAGTTGTTTGTAGTTGAGATCCGATAAAGAGAGTCTATCTGACTTCCATCGCATCTGAATAACGTATCCATTGTAGCTCCCAGTGGGCTTTGTCTTTGACGGGTGGATGTGGGAACCAGCGCTTGGCGTTCGAGATTGAGGTGGGCAGCGGGGGTCTCATTTGAATAGCGAGAGATCCTTGGCTTCCTCTCTCTCTCTTCGCGCGCTTTTAAGTCGGAAACTTCCTGCCGGAAACTGCTAAGAAGGGCCTCCGGCTGAAGATATCACGGGCCCATCTGAGGAGCCGACGACTTACGCCCAGAAGCTGAAATCTCCCTTTATTAGTCGCTAAACCAGTGAATCCGCTTCTTTCAACTTCACCGTGAGTCCGTGACACGTTGAGTTAAAAAAGGCCCTTAGTCAAATTTGTTCTCCGTCGAGAAGCGGTTGAATCGGATTATATCTTTCTTTTGGCCAAATTTCCCACTGTAAAGTATACCGTAAGTAACATAATTGACGTAAGTATGGCCCTTCCTATTCGCCCAATGCAAACTTTTTAATGATAGCAGAGAGGGTATAGTCGTAGTAATTTTTCTGGCGGGAAAGTGCCCATAGGATCCCGATAATAGATGGCGCCATCGGTATCGCCAGCTAAACCAGCAAAAACCAGTTTGTATTTGATATTTTGACAATTTATTTAATTTGTAAAATTGTTTAAATATGCCTGGATCGTTTTGTTTAGCCAGAAATTGTTCCGCAAATAAAACACAAAATTCTCGTTTTTCAAGTTTCTAAAGGATAGATCGGTGAATACGCGTTTTTATTATTAAGACCTATATTCCCTTTTTTCATAAACATTTTTATTCCCATTTTGTGGCTGTTAAATGTAAAAATCGACTAACTAAATTAAAACAACAGAATACGTACATGTTAAGCATAGAATTTATTTCACCAATTTATTTATGAAACTTAAAACTAAAAATAGGCGAGCAACAATTTTTTACGTTAATGAAGGTAAAAAACACTTCCAGAAGCACTTAAAATTGCTTCTTAATATTTACTTGAAATAAATAAATAAATACAAAATATAGTTATATATCATGATATCTAATCCACAAGCGCTTTTTAAACCATCAAATCAAACAGTACAAAACTAGAAATCAATTATTAACCCTAAGAACGTGCTCAATTACTTAAAAGGTAAAAAACAGCGAAAGTAATTGTACCAACCGATTCTTTTTCGAAATGTATAGCAGAAATCAGGTTTTCGACCGAAGTTTTAATTTGCTCTCTTACGTGACAAACGTTAAAGGGAATTGCAACGATTCGGCAAGCAGTTAATTGATAAGGACTTTGGTTTCATGATTCTGAAACTGTCTTTGAAATCATGCTACATTTCTTTATTGGGTTTTGCATACTAAGTGCCCTCCAAAAGATAAAAATGACTATTATAAACACTGGCTCCATTTCAGAAAATTTTTATTGAAAATAGTTATTTTCGAATTTCAAACCTAAACGCGTGTACGCTCGTATTTCTCGCAATCACTCCACGACAGAGTATCATTAACCGAATTCGTTCGGTGTCATGCTTATGTTTATTATGTTACTTATGGTATACCTAAGATCTAGTGCACGACATTGGCCATCGTTTAAAGGACGTCACCGGTGAGCCGCGTTCGGTTCAGTTCCTTCTCCAACGCATCGCGATCGCGATTCAGCGGGGCAACGCGGCATCAATTTTAAACACCTTTCCTGCAGGGGCTTCCCTAGAGGATTACCTCTATTCTTTGTAAATTTTGTAAATATTTGCGAAATAAATAACAATGCCTAATAATAATCCGTATCCATAGTGACAGTTTCTCCGGAGGGGTCGGAGTTTTGCGAAACCGATTTTTGAGATTTTAAAGTATGAATATCTTGTGGATTATGAGATTTTGTGATTTCAATCTTTAAAAAATATTTTTTCAGTGTACGAGATTTTTCCGTATGTTGTACCACTATATAGAATTTAATTAAAAATAATAAACCTATTTTCTTCATTAAATAATTAATAATAAAAGTTAACGTTTTCCTTTGTAACAAAAGGCATCGCTTACCTCCATAAAGGCTATTTTTATTAGCGAATCAATAGCTATAAAAGTGTACCTAGAGGGAGATCGTAAACTTTAATTGGCATTTCCCCGTAAATACAGTTCCTTCCGAAGAAAATATCGTTTTACATCCATTAAGCCCCAACGATATTTTCCCTCTTAAAAACAACCTCATACAGGGTGTTTCAAAAGGTTATGAAAAAGGTTTAAGGAGTTGTAGGGGTGAGTTGAGATGTATGCCTTTTTTTCCCATTTTCCTACGATGAGTTAAACGGGCGCCAGAGAGCTTCAAAGTGTGGCCTACTAGCCCCTTGAAGTAGGCTGCAACAAGCGCAAAAAAAGCAGCAAGGACTTTAAATACTGTTTAAGTTTACTTTTTTACGCTGGTTACCTCGATTTGTTTACAAAGTCCTTTTTTACCTATCACACGAACCCAAACCTTAACGTTCACGTTTCCCTGCTGCTTGGTTTCGCGCTTTTTGCAGCCTACTTCCATGGCCACACTTTGAAGCTATCTGGCGCTCTTTTAACTTATCGTAGGAAAATGGGGAAAAACAGGCATACTTCTCAACTCACCCCTACAACTCCTTCAAATTTTTGCGTAACTGTTTGAAACACCCTGTATAATTCTATATAAAATAGACCCTTTCTTAAATTTAACGATATACCAATTTATTTAATAAGCAGAAAAGACCTTTCGAGACCAAGTCTGGGATCAATTTAAATCGTTTTTATATAACGTAAAGAGTTTCTGCGGCAAATCATTCCCTAACCTAGATGACATTTCCTTAAGATAAAGACGTAGCGTTCACTCTATTTCACGGTTTAACCAAAAACAGCCGGTTAAAGTAGAGAAACCCAAATAGTTAAAATGGGAAAGTCGTTTCGTATGCCTTTCGACTGTTGATTGGCCAGTTGAAAGACTGATTTCCCCCCCTCAATGGATACTTGGATACGCTGGGAACGAAAAGCTAATCTTTCTCTTTTCCAAATTTTCCGTATCCAACTGTTATATATATTTTTTATAGCCCCTATCCTTAAAATCGAAGAAAAGAGCCCTGGTTACCCAAAAAAGAATATAAAAAGGGTGGCCGTATCCCGAAGACGTTTCGAACTTTTGCCATGCATGAGAAACCCGGCCGAGCGCTCACTTTTTACTTGACTTTTTATATTTATATATATATATTCTTTTTACCGAGCTCTGGGCTCTATATTTCGTCGGGTTTATCCTGTCGTTGTCTTCGCACGTCTGGTTTTGTTGTGTTGCGCAGGCTTTGGGAATTTTCGTTTAGTATCCTTGATGAGCTACGACTTATTTACCAATTTTGTTTTCTTTGCCATTTCTGTCTTTCATCTAATTTTCTTCGTTCTTTTTTTCGGTGTTATTTCGGTAAACTAGGCGCGCTTTCCGATATAGTTAACTTTCCAGGCATTTTAAATAAATAATTTAAGAGGGTTTTTTACATTTTGGTTGCACCATGTATAATTATTTTGTATCAATATATTTTGTAGTTTTGTATAAATATTTTAAATAGTTTTGTATAAATATATTAAATAGTTTTGTATAAATATTTTAAATTGATTTGTATAAATATTTTTAATTGTTTTGTATAAATATTTTAAATTGTTTTGTATAAATATTTTGTTTACAGTTTGTATAAATATTTTGTTTACTGTTTTGTATAAATATTTTAAATTGTTTTGTATAAATATTTTGTTTACAGTTTGTATAAATATTTTGTTTACTGTTTTGTATAAATATTTTGTTAACAGTTTGTATAAATATTTTGTTTACTGTTTTGTATAAATACTTTTAATTGTTTTGTATAAATATTTTTATTTCTTTTGTATATTTCAAATTGTTTTGTATAAATATTTTTATTTCTTTTGTATATTTCAAATTGTTTTGTATAAACATTTTTATTTCTTTTGTATATTTCAAATTGTTTTGTATAAATATTTAAAATTGTTTTGTATAAATATTTCAAATTGTTTTGTATAAATATTTCAAATTGTTTTGTATAAATATTTCAAATTGTTTTGTATAAATATTTCAAATTGTTTTGTATAAATATTTTTATTTCTTTTGTATATTTCAAATTGTTTTGTATAAATATTTCAAATTGTTTTGTATAAATATTTCAAATTGTTTTGTATAAATATTTTTATTTCTTTTGTATATTTCAAATTGTTTTGTATAAATATTTCAAATTGTTTTGTATAAATATTTTTATTTCTTTTGTATATTTCAAATTGTTTTGTATAAATATTTTTATTTCTTTTGCATATTTCAAATTGTTTTGTATAAATATTTCAAATTATTTTGTTTATATATTTTTTATTATTTTCTATAAATAGTTTTTATTATTTTCTATAAATATTTTTTATTATTTTCTATAAATATTTTTAATTATTTTCTATAAATATTTCAATTATTTTCTGTAAATATTTGTATATTTTATATTTTATATATTGTGTATTCAGTATATTTGTAAACAAGACGTACGACGGTCAGAATACACACAATCCTTCTAATGTGTTAAGTTTGTTTGAGCTATTCACAGCAACCTGCAACGCCGGTATCGCAACCAAAATATATCCACGGTCATATATATATACATTATAACCAAAACAGTTCTTCGAACTGAAAAAAACAGTTTAGAGCTCGTTAAATGTGCAGCCTTAAAGGGACATATATTATTTTTATTGTTGATTAATATGTCAAATTCATTTAAAGTATTAAAAAATATTCCTGTGAACAACAGAATGACGTCATTCCGCCTTTCAAATCACAGTCCACTGCTCCTCCAATTTTTAACACAAAATCTTTGATCCAATTTTGCCCACAAAGGTATCCATATTTATATTTATTTTCTTCCCTACACATTTAAATTAAAAAGTTTTAAAATTTATTCTTATTATTATTTTATTTTTGTTGCAGATTATTGCAATAAATAAATAATAAATAATAATAAATTTTAAAATTTTTATGTTAAATGTGTAGGGAAGAAAATAAATATAAATATGGATACCTTTGTGGGCAAAATTGGATCAAAGATTTTGTGTTAAAAATTGGATGAGCAGTGGACTGTGATTTGAAAGGCGGAATGACGTCATTCTGTTGTTCACAGGAATATTTTTTAATACTTTAAATGAATTTGACATATTAATCAACAATAAAAATAATATATGTCCCTTTAAGGCTGCACATTTAACGAACTCTAAACTGTTTTTTTCAGTTCGAAGAACTGTTTTTGTTATAATATATGCCCATTTTTGAGACGTAGTGCTTTACAAGAATTACATCCCAATTTTATAATTTGTTAAAATATTAGTGCTTTCTAAAATTAAAAATTAAATGTTTGTAATGTCTCTAATAAAAGTGCCCAACTAAGGCCTGCATAGAAAAATAATTTAAAACTAAAAAAATATTGTTATATTAGTTCAACCACATAAAACTTATTACCTTTGCTGCGCAAATACTCAGCCCGTCGTTTTGCCTCCTTGGCATTTCAAATTTTAAAGCTCGAAAATTATTAGTTGTCAAACTTAACAGCCGTGAAAAAATTAAACATTCAAAAATACTGATAGTTTAGTTCAACCAAAGATAATACGCATCCTGTATTCGATATCACGGTGCTTTTACATTGACTATAAGCCATGAAGCTGTTACTGAATTCCAAGCGAAATTCCGAAAAGTCGGGCTTCTAAATTATGCCAATGATAATACCCAAGGCCCAAAATTTTAACCTAACTTTTATTTAAATCGATTTAGAATTACCAAATACCGTAAAGTGACAAAACTTGAAATGAAAGCCAACTATATTATTTACCTTTTATCATCGAAGATTTGTTCGTTTTAAATCATAATATATGTTTAAACATGTTAGAATATGAAAATTAACATTTCACGCGGGCACGCGGCATTAAAGCCGCCATCAAAACGAAGCCGTTGCGGCAAGTTGGTAACTTTTTTCAGACTTCCACCCGTTCCCGTTGCGCATGCGCGCCAATCTGAAACTTAAGAGGGAAAATGGATGCCTCGAAACCGTAATTTCCTGGCTTCGAAAACTTATATTTTCTCGGCGTTATTGATTAAATTATAAATCGTGAAAAGACGGGCCTATGAAGTGAAAAACGCTGATTTTAAATCCGTTTACAGAATTAAAATACGACGAGTGGTTGAGGTTAGAGCGCGACCCAAAAAAGGCCTAAAAGTATCTCAAGCTGAGTTGACGTCTTCCACGACCAAACCGGTAAATTGCCAATATACGCGCAGCAGATGTGGAAATGGGGGGAAAAGATGAGCTCTAAATATACTCCGCGGCCGCGGAGTATAATATTTACACTTATTTGTTACTTCTAGTCATACTTTGAAAGCATCGAAGATTCCTTCGATCAGTGTCACTTTTATTTTTTACTTCTGATCACACTTATTTGTTACTACTAGTCAGCCGTTGAGTGTCACACTTATTTCTTCTAGTAACTTATTAGTTACTTCTGATCACACTTATTTGTTACTTCTGATCACACGTATTTGTTACTTCTGATCACACTTATTTGTTACTTCTGATCACACTTATTTGTTACTTCTGATCACACTTATTTGTTACTTCTGATCACACTTATTTGTTACTTCTGATCACACTTATTTGTTACTTCTGATCACAATTATTTGTTACTTCTGATCACACTTATTTGTTACTTCTGATCACACTTATTTGTTACTTCTGATCACACTTATTTGTTACTTCTGATCATACGCCGAAGACTAGGCCGATCAGTGTCATACTTAATTGTTACTTCTGTTCATATGTTGAAAGCGCCTTGAAAAACGCCAGAGGGAAACGGGCGCGTAGACCTCTATAAACACGCGGATTTACAATGTTGGAAATTGCGGGGGTCCGTATACGCTGCCCAAAAAACCTTACTTAGAATTAAATTTAAGGAACGTATTTGCAATTCTAGGTTAAGTGTAAACCACAGCTATTCAAAAATATAACTTTCATGAAAATCGGACTTAAATTAAGGAACGTTATGTCGACTTTCAGGCGGAAATATAAAACTACGAACATTGGGGTCCGGTAAATAACCCCGAAAACTATACTTAAATTTAATATTTACTGATATAACCGAAGTTGTATTTCAAGTGAATCCTAACCTATCCAATAATATTTTTTTTAACGTTATCGGACTTAATTTTAAAGAAAATATCTACCACATAAAGGAAATCACCGAAAATAGTAAATTGGGCAAATTCCCAACTTCTTGGGCTCCGATTTGAAAACTTTATGAAACGCTATCAATGGTAATATATGTACTTTTGAACGAGATATCATTGACTCTTGTAGTTATAACCGTTGAAGAGGTATGCGTGACACGGCGCCATCGGCGGCATCGGCGGCATCGGCAACGGCTACACTGTACGTGAGACTAATACACACAAATCCTTAGGATTGTGTGTAAAAACCACTCTTACAACTCTACTATTTTTGCCAGATATAACTTTAACCTAGTAACGTCCTCCTGGTGGCTGACTTCTTCCACGACACTAATGCGCGGCACGTAGAACACTTCTACAGGCGCTAGTAGGCCATTTGGTCTATATTTCATTTAAAGATGCGGAAACCTCGAAACTCGGCTTATGGTCGTCCGTGTTGGGCGAAAGTATCGGAAAGCTTAATAAATTTGTTGCTTTTACACCCGTTATCGCTTTTGCGCTGGAAAATTAAGAATTTATGAAGCGTTAATTTCTTGAGTAAGGAGTCCAATTACAAAAGATCTATCCTACGCGTCTTCGACGAGGTTGGAGAAATTTCCACCGGGTGTAAGCCGTTATATTTCCACTTTGCATCGCACCCCCCTCTGTTCCCGTCCCCTTCAAACGCGAGCACCCTTTCCCGCGCTCTTCAAAGGTACACACACACGCTAAACTTAACCCGGCGGAATATAATCTCGGGTGCCCGTTACGTCACTCCCTTTATTCCGACCCCCTCGTTTCCCTTCCCCCCTCTTTTACACCGTACCGATTGTGCGGGGGTGGGGAGATACTGGGGGGTAAAGAGCTATTGACTCTTAGCGTCGCTAGCTTCTCTAGCGTTCCTCCGTCTTTCGGGGCCCTGAAAACTGGGCTCGAGCGACCCGGAGTAACTCTAAAACTCGTCGTTTGGTGGCGAATGGCTATTCTCAATTTCGGGAAGTAAAAATAGTAAAACGCCTTCGCGTCCTCTACCGGCGGGTTTGGGCTCTACAAAAGCGACTACAAAAAGAGACGCCAGGCGTTCTCGGCTCGCCCGCAACTCTGGCTGCCGTTTGTGGGCATCCACCCTGTTTTACAGTCGCGTATTAATACGCCGCGGTCGGGGAAAAAATAAGGATCGGAACGGAAGAAAAAAAGCAATGGCGGTGTCGTTGGCGAACGGATTGTGTCTGTTTGTTTGATGAAAGACGGTCGCTCGTTCTTCGTCCGCCAACAAGGATTACCGGCGACTTTTGGGACAGGCCTTGGACATCGCGAGGGCGACTCGGCGCCGGGGTGTGTGTTCGCGGCGCTGATTCCGCGGCGAGAGCGACGGAGGGAAACGCGCCGTTTTTAGGCTTAGCGCGTGGTATGCTGACGCGCCGCGCCTCGGCCCGGACGCCGCGCCAGTGGGCCATCTCCGAGGAAGGCGCCGCCGGGGGCGAGCCATGCTGAAGTCTCGCGCACGACGCTACCAATATGGCGAGTGCCCAACGAGACCACTGGTCCTACGTAGTCTTGCACTCTCTCCTTCTCAGTTTGGTGCTTTGCAAGAAAGGAACTTTTGCTGACAAAAACAAATACTGTGAGTGTCTACGCTTTAGCACGCTTCTCTGACCTCTCTCTCCTCTCTCGTATACTCATCCTCTCTCCCTCCCTACTCTCTTACGTGTGTGTCTCGTGGACCTGGGGGACCATTATATTTTTTTGGGGCCATCCGGGTACTCTCATTTTGATAGAATGAGGAACCGCGTGGGTAGAAATCATTCCCAATTATGTGGATTTTGTGTACGTCAGAGAAATGTCAATCTATTTGGAAATAGCGTTATTACAAAGTCGTTTTTGTTTGGGAAGTGTCAAGGAGTAACGTGTGTTTGAAGACGCGACGTTAGGTTTATTGACCTTCCGATCAAACACGGTAATTTGGGTAAAGTCCCAGTTACTCACAGCCCTCGTGACCGCCGCTAATCAATATTATTCCAATTGCTTTTATTTGTTAGTCAAACCGATTTCCGAACGTTTTCCAGGGTAAATACAAACGGTTTAATCCATATATAGAGGCGTTAATTCGAGAAATATTCAAATTTTGGTTCCTTCATAATTGATCCCGTCATGCGGTAGAATCGCGAAAAGAGAAATTAAACTATTGTCTGCCAAATTTAATTTTTAACTCTCGTTTCTTTTATACGGAATTTATTTCATTTTTCGCCCGATATTAGTTAAACTTTTTATCGCTCAAAAACTATCGTAATGATAAAACGAAAACTTTTCCCAACTCGAAACTTTTATTATTAATTTCGGGCAATATAAGCTCTAAAATAACAAGAATAAAAAGCGCGCTCTAAAACTCATTACCTTGGTATTATGGAATAAGCTTTTAAAAACTTGGGCGTAATTTTTACACCTGCCTTATCGTGTCTGTTGAGGTTTAACTGATATTGCGCCAGTAATGAAAACGTACTCTTATCTCGACCATTTAAAAAATCTAATAACAATAAAAAAAACACGCGATGGGTGAACCAAAGAGAGAAAATTACCCTGGGAAAAAAATGACAAAAAATAAATAAAACAGAAGCTAGCAAAATTCTGTTGAATTTGTTTCTTTAAGCCGTGGGCAAATTTTATTATCAATCTGTACTACCTTTTTTAATATGAAAGTTTCGTTTCATACCCGTTTTCTCGGTTTGGAGGGCTTAAAACGTCCGCGTAAGCTGACAGCGCCGTTGAAAGGCTGGAAACGGGTTATAGCCTGGCGATAGAAAGAGTTAGGGACGAAAGCGTCGCGCCCACTATCAGGCTGGACTGTCCTCGTAAGCGGAGCTTATTTTCCAAAATACCCAGTTGGACTTCTAACACGTTAGCCAACATTGAAGGGGTCGGAGCTGGCGGGAAAGCCTGTATTTCGGGGGGAACTGGATGGGGCGGAGTGTAGCGAAGGAGGTGGGGGGAGGGTGGATTTGGCAGTAGAGGCAACCCAGGGAAGCTGGGTTTACCCCGACCCCCTCCCGCTCTCTTGGTCACTGCCGCCCTATGGTGGCTTTTATTGATTCCAGCGCGGCGAAAGAAGCGACTGGAAAGCGGGTATTCTACAAGCGGCGGGAAGGCTTCGTCTTTGCACCCGGTGCTGTGCGGGGAAGAGGGAATCGCAGGCCCGATTGGAGACGCCGAATTATACATTTCTTTTTTTTTTTCAGCGAGATCTTTAATTTTATTTTGAATGGGGAGGGAGGCTACTACATTTTGCCTCATCTTTTCTTATCTCATCTCTCGCCAGCTCCTCTTCTCCATATATATATATATATATATATATATATATATATATATATATATATTTATATTTATATATATATATGGAGAAGAGGATATATATATATATATATATATATATATATATTTATATATATATATTTATACAGGTTATACCGACGTAATTTTTGGGTTGATATCATGTCCTGAATTTCTAACAATCTTGGTAATTTCATTTCTCAGATTTAAGAACCTAAGGCTTTAGACGATTGCTATTTTCAAGTGCCAATTGATAGTTGATTGAAATTATGACAAAATAATATTTAGATAGATTTGTACGTATAATAAAATAATTGTTATTTATTTAAATAAATAATAATGAACAACATTTATTAAAGTTGCGAATATAACTTCAATTTAATATCTTTAAACACTTTGCTAAACGGAAATTTGATATTAAATTTTCATTATCCGCTAAATAAAATTAATATAAATATAAATGTTTAATCATAATTAGTGTAATTATCCGTTTGAAATAAATAAATTACAACGGCTAATCTCTAAAAATTGATTAAATAATAATATCTGGATAATCTAATCGCTCAACCAATTAAGAAATAAATGAAATAGTGAGTATCCTGTGCATTTGACAGAACTCTTCTATTTATTTTTCATCTTACCCCTTCGTCTTGGCCACCCCCCTCTTACAATTGTTAGTGCGAGTAGGCGTGGATGTCTCGCCGGCGCCACGGTTTCACAGACACACGCGTCCGCTCAGTATTTCTCTGGTTCGGGGCGGGGGGGGGGGGTCCCCGGCTTTCTTTTGTCTACAGGCGCACTTAGAGCTTTTTTTGTTCCTTTAATCCCCCCACCCCCCGTTTCGAGACTCCGCGCTTTAAAGGGTTTATGGTCTATTTCTCCCTTTTTCTTCATTCTTGAGGAACCCTTCCCGAAATTCTCCTTTTGCCGTTCTTCTCCTGACAACTCCCTAACGTCTCGGTCACCGTACGCTGACGTATACGGGATATTTCCCCGTTATGGAGTTGCGTGACAGTCTCCGCGAATCGGTCCCGGCTATCTATCCCGTTACCAGTCGATAAGAATCAATACCCGAGACCAGAGGTACCCCACCTCTCCGTCTCCCTCCCCCCGATACGTCCCCCTTAGTTCTTTACGGGTGGTAGAAGGGGCCACCCCCCCCTCGTATGCCCCAAAGCTAACCGCCATTAACTAGACTGTTCTCTTTTTGTTTATTGATTTGTTTTAAAGTTGGGGTCCTTTTCGCGGAGCGCTGGGAAATATGGCGGGGGTATCGCCTTTTTTTATTCGTTTCTTATTTTTTACAGTTGCTTATCACTATCTGGCATCTCCCTGTTCGAAAATTGGAAAACGCGGGGGTGCTACGTTTTTAGAATGTTATTTGTATCGCCGTATATTATACCTGTCTTGGTAAATATTTTATAAATAGTTTTTCTGATCGTTACATTTTTTGTCTTTACTTTGTAGTTTTTGTTTAGTTAGGGGTTTTATTAAGGTTAAGGGGTTACAGAATTATTTTAAAAATTCCACCCGAATTTCTCTACCTACCAATCATTATTTGCTGGTGATATCTTGGAAGATGAATACTACGCATCATGGAATAGAAAATGATATTCTCCCGATACGGGCTCCCCGATCTCTCTAAGGCCACTCAAACCTTTGGACACACGATTTTTAGCGCCATCCCATGACAGCCAGAGCAACTACTTTTATTTTGGAATTTCGTTTGCTAGTTGTTTTAAACTTTGGAATTTTGAATTTCTCAGGCAGTAACGGATTTTAGTGGCGTGAGAACCCCGAGCGGATTTTAATAGTGGAAAGAAATTCAATATGAGTGTTTAAATAGTTTAAGGGGGAAGAATACAGTAAAAGCCTCTTTTTCGTTCAAGCTGAACGTTTCTGTTTTAACAATTACACAATTATATTATATTTTTCTTATTAGGATGAACCTTCCTTAGTGCTTAAAATAATTTTTGATAATTCAAATATTAATAGTTAACGAGATATAAGGTCCTAACTAAAGGGTAGTTTGGGCGCTTGCCCAACTTGTTTAGCTCCGGGGTTTCGAATTAAAACGTAATAACTTAATTACTTTTAAATTTAAAATTGTAAAAATTATTTTAGTCACTAAACAAAAGGCTGTTCTACACTTAAATATTAATTTTATAAGATAAAATACAAAATTAAAAGAGCTCAGCTTGAAATAGCGCGAAAGTAGACAATGGCCACTGTAGTCTTCCCCCTTAAGTAGAATGCGTTTTTATGGGAATTAACTAATGGGGAAATACTGCTGCTTTGATAATTGTCCTAGTGATGATAATAATATCACTTTTTACCCAGTTCCTAAACCTGGTAGGAATGATAATTAATAATCCGTTAAAAACAAATAAACATTCCCACATGTCCCACACTCCCAGCCCGATTAAAAGAACCAATACGGAAATTTTTTAAAAGTTGCAAATTTTCCTAGGTGATATTGGTACGATTTTGTGCTGGGCCTCCGAGAACGGACCTGGGCCCTGGTAAAATAAAAATCTCGTTTGTTGAAATACGGGCCCTTATACTGCACGGGCCCTGGTAATTGGTACCGGCTTCCCCCCTTTTCTTGTCGGACCTAATTTTGTGAACCTTTAAGCGAACCTTTAAGGTAGATCTTACAAAAATATTTATTAAAATTAGCAAAAATTTTAAAATTGTCAGGTAAATTATCATGAAATAGTCTCATGAAAATACGGGAATTTCAATGTTTTGGCAACACTGCTAAGTTATTTTCCCTTCTAACGTCGAAATAATATTTCCACTTTTAAAACTACCCAAAAGATGCCTTTTAGCATGCATATATTAATATATATTTTATATGATATATAATGTATTAATTAAATGAAAAGAGACTTAAAACGGTTTTAAAATTCACAATTTATTTATTTAGAAAATCCAACTTTCGGAATTTCTAAATAAATAATTTGTGAATTTTAAAACCGTTTTAAGTCTCTTTTCATTTAGTTTTTCACAATGTGCTTCTCTTCACTTCTAATGTATTAATAATAATTATGTATTAATTCACTCTAAAACCGCAGGTAGAAACGGAAAAGTTTAAAATACTAGTGGAAAAATACAAATTACTTGATTAGTTGATATTATTGAATAAATCTACAAACCAAAACCATTCCCGAATTAGGATCTACAGCTTTCCAATTTAAAGTTTGAAAGGAAGTTTTCGAAATGAAAAGTCTATCTTGGTGGAAAATTAACAGACTTTGACCACGGTTTATTAAACATTCACGGAAGTCTATTAAATTATGCAGAATTTAATTATCAAATTGGGCCGTTATAATCGTCTAAAGTAGCCAGTCTCTATAGCGACGCTTTGAATCTAAATATCCAAAGAACAGAATGTCCATTCCTTATTTCTTTTTGATCCTTCTAGTAGCGAGCCCCTCCCTCTTATTTACGATTATCACCGAAGAGGCCCCGTGTCCAGAGCGTCCGCTATTTATAGTCCAAATGGACAGCGGCTGGACAGCGCTATTAAAGGGGGCAGCAATGGGAAGCGATAATTTTCAGCGCCGTTTCACCTCTAGGCTATTATTACCGGTAAGGGATTCCCAATTCGCCTTGATATTCAGATAGCGCGAGAGAGGTAAGGACATCGCGTGTTTGTTGGACTTTAGCATTTTGAATTATGACCCCCCCCCCCCCGGAGGTAGGACTCTTTGAGAGAGGAAGAGCTGGAAAATTAGCCATTTGTTCTGAAGGCTATTCCCAGTTGACTCTTTAACCAGGGGTATTCATTTACCGGGCGGTCATCCTATGAAAAAGAAAAGTCCAAACTCTGCCAATCATTTTCTACATTCGCCTCCACCCCCCCCTACGTTGAAAACGCCTATTATATGATAATGACGATGCAACTGTAATTTTATTTTGGTCCGTGAAACGGGCGACAGTAGGTGTAGGAGTGTGACATATTTACATTTAATTATTTCATTTAATTTCTTAGCCGGGTTATTTCAGTCTTGTTTTTACTAGTTAAATATAATTTTAAAGCTTATTTATTTTACAAATAAAATACTGAACTGGAATTTAAAATGGCCACTTGGTGCTTTTAGACAGCTGCTAAATAATGCACATTGTAAATAACGTTATAGTTTAAAATTGGAAAAGTGGTAGATAATGGTAAATAATATGTCCATTAACTTTGACAGTATTTCAAAACTTAAACCTACGTTTATGCCACCTTTAGCTCGCGTGGCATGAAAGGCTTGCCACCTCCCTTCTACGCATTGTAACCCGGTCACCTGTTTAAGGCATTATAAGTTGCTAGATGACTTGGGTCTAAGGTGGTGCCTCGAGTATTAGCCTAGCTGATTATATTTTTTTTATTAAGATATAGAACAAACTTGTAGAGTCATGAAAATAAAGTTCAAGAGCTTCTACAGTTCATATATTCGTTTTTTTACTGATTTTCTTGATGTCACATGTTATTATACAATATAAAACAATATTTACCGGTTTGGCACAATATTCCAGAAATGTGGTGTTCGATATTGCAAACATTTTTTCGGTAAAGGGAAACCGAGGGCAAACCTCATCTAACTTACAAACTCAACGCGGAAGGAGTGGTTCCGAATTTTCACCCTCTTGCTGCGAGGTGAAAGTGCTAACCTCTCCGCCAGCCCACCCTAATGTCTTTAGCTCGTTATCGGTGGTTTTGTATTTGGGTGGAAACATTTATCAATTATCTCAGATGGGCGGATGCAATTGGAATAAAGGGTTTTTTGTTTATGATTGCAATGCATTAGCTTATTTGTCCAAGCTTACATTTGTTTCGCACTGTTACGGGGAAGAAAACTCGGAACAACTCCTTCTGCGTTGAGTTTGCAAGTTCTCTCCCCACTGGTTTAAGGGGTTTTCCCCCGAGTTCTTCGGTTTCCCCTTCCATAAAAACTTGTCTAGGTTAACGGTAATAGTTAGTGTAGGGAGCTGTTGGCTCGATCTCGTGGCATGCAGGGCTTGCCACCACCCTCCTACGCATTGTAACCCGGCCACCTGAATTAAGGGCTTCAAAAGTCGCATGATGACTTAGGCCTAAGGTGGTGCCTTGGGTATTAGCCTAGCTGATTATTATTATTATTATTATTATATTATATTATTTACTAGTATTAGTAACGAAATCCAATTTCTGTTTCGAACAATAATGGAATTTTATCTACTTTAAACCAATTTCTTCGCAATGAGAGGGAAAGGGTATTAGGTATCCTTAATGGAGTCGTTGCTGAAGTTGTCTGTAATTGTTTCGATGGCGAGAGGACCAGGAAGACGGTCCAGTCTGTTTGTTCGAGAGCGGGGGAGGCTTTCAATGATATTTGCCGATTTCTAGGGGGTTCCGTAGTCGCTGCAGCCAGGTGATTGCGCGCGATGGCCGCCTTAGCCCGTAGCATTTAGCGCTGAAAGAAAAAGTAATTGCAATTCCCTCGCGTTCTTAAGCTCATTATTAGCGAATTAAGGCTACAACCCAGCGCTACCGAAGGAAGGGACTGTTGTATTTTTTCGCTTTTTGTTTTTCTCCACTAGATGGCGCGAAAGAGGCGAGAGATCCCTTTGGCATTCTTCGCGGTCAAGACCCCGTTTCCATGGATAAGCCTTTATCCCCTTCGCCACCCCCTCCCCCGTCGTAAACTAGGATTAGATACCCCTCAACCCCCGTGCTTATTTTAAGGGTAATTAACTTTTCACTTATCTACGGTACTAAGAAAGCGCATCGCTGTTAATACGTTTTTAGACCATCTTTTTAATTAATATTTGGTATGTGTGACTTATTTTAAACATAGACTAAGAAAGGTTTCACAAGGACATCCCGCGCGGAGAGCTCTCCGCCTTTCCGAGAGCATAAAAGCATGCGAAACCTTTCTTAGTCTAAGTATAGGCTTAAGAAACAGCTGTGAGGATTTCGCAACTTCCATACAACTACCAACCACATGTTTATATTTTAGTCCTTCAATTTATATGGTCTCTGTTCGGTCAGTTCTAAGTCCATGCTTTAGTCTTTGGTTTGCCCTAGCGGTGAGACTTTTCACGAATTAAATTTTACCCGCGGGATGTCCTTGTGAAACCTTTCTTAGTCTATGTTTTAAAGTTACCAACGGCGACGTCATTACCTTTCGTTTAAAGGTCGACTACATAGTTGTTCGGTTTACTCTTTTCACTGGAAGTTGGCTGGCTGGATGGCACATGAGCTATGCAGGTATTTTATATAAATTATATTAAATAATGTATATTTTGTATAAATTATGTTAAATAATGTACATTTTCTATAA
This sequence comes from Leiobunum rupestre, assembly GCF_980474605.1. Taxonomy (NCBI): domain Eukaryota; kingdom Metazoa; phylum Arthropoda; class Arachnida; order Opiliones; family Sclerosomatidae; genus Leiobunum; species Leiobunum rupestre. The sequence goes on from NC_143392.1 coordinate 32,556,294, forward strand.
ATTATATTAAATAACGCATATTTTGTATAAATTATGTTAAATAATGTACATTTTCTATAAATTATATTAAATAACGCATATTTTGTATAAATTATATTAAATAATGTACATTTTCTATAAATTATATTAAATATTGAACATTTTGTATAAATAATATTAAATAATGTACATTTTGTATAAATTATATTAAATAATGTACATTTGGTATAAATTATATTAAATAATGTACATTTTGTATAAATTATATTAAATAATGTACATTTTGTATAAATTATACAATTTAAAAATTATCATTTATGTACATTTTGTATAAATTATACAATATAAAAATTATCATTTATGTACATTTTGTATAAATTATACAATATAAAAATTATCATTTATGTACATTTTGTATAAATTATACAATATAAAAATTATCATTTATGTACATTTTGTATAAATTATACAATATAAAAATTATCATTTATGTACATTTTGTATAAATTATACAATATAAAAATTATCATTTATGTACATTTTGTATAAATTATATCAATTTATATACATTTTTAATCTGTATATATATATTATTATTATTTAAATAAGTGACATAAATTTGTGACTATAAATATGTTGGTTAATCTTTGCCCTCTTTGATAAATGGCGCACTCTAGTTTGTTTGTAGGCGAAATATATCTAAAAAACGTGTATGTCGACTTAGTTTCCCTTAATTAGAAGTATAGACAGGGATAATTTATGGCACACCTAGAAGAACTTAGGGTCGCATTTGCTAGTCTTTTATTATGCAGCAACACGAACGCTGTCTTTTTTTCCATCCCCTGGCCTTTCCTCTTCTCATCCCTAATTTGCATAAATATTCGCTTAAGATGCCTTAATCAAAAAATCCCTCCTGATTTATCGTCGATACTATCTGACCCTTTCTTAATTGGCGACACTCGCCAATGTTAAAAATAGAAAAATAAAACTTCTTTTTCATTTCTTTTATTTAAATTTTTACATAATTTATCGCTCAATTTACGCTGTTATTTTTATAAAATAAATCTTAAAATGAGCCGATTTTGTCGCAATCTTAATTTGTAAATTAGAGACGAAGAAGAAGCTTTGGGATTGCGTGTAGTTGATGGTTGTATTTGGATGATGAATGTGTTAAAGAGTGTTTGGTTCCTTAAAGAGAGGCCATTGAATATAACGCCTAGCCAGTCTGGCCCAAGTCCATTAATTTATCTTATTGCTACGGACAAAATGGCCATTTATTGAAGTTGGATCGCAGACATAGACTCTCTCAGAACTTTTCTTATTTGTATTTTGTCTACGGCTTAGATTTCTTTCTTGTATCCGCAAAAACCGACTATGCCGTATATACCTTTATATTAAATAACGCAACTAGTTGGTTTTTTTCGGTACTTGTTTTGAAATATAAACTACTTTATTGACCATTATTTTCCGAGTCTGGCTTTTTTGTTTATTTTTCACCGCTTGACTCCTGGTCTATTGTATTCTTTCATTGTCATTTATAAGTGTTGGCGATATCTAGGGAATTATTATTATTGTGGCTTCTTTGAACCTTTAGACGTTTCCCGTTATTATTAAAATATTATTATATATATATATATATTGCCTTAAGAAAGTCATCGTGATCGGAAGATAAACTGGGGTTTTGTCTTTTTTGAGAAATATTTGACCACGAATGTTACACACATTCCAAAAGTGACATAATGACCAAAAGTGTGACCTTAGACCAAGAAACACAGGGACGTCGCACGGTAGATATTTCGCGCCCGAAGCTTCGTTGCGGCTGCCTATTTCCTATTTATCTCGCACTGTGTCGCTAGTAGCGAAGGTGAGTCAATTTTTATTGGCTATTTGAGTCACGTGCGCAACCCTACAATCTGTCAGCACGTGGCCTGCAACAGCGTGGCTCCAACAAACGAAATTTCTGGTACGTTTTTTAATATTTGCGTCCCGAAAATATTAAAAAAATATAAAATAATTTAAAAATATGTAACTCTTTGCTGATTTTTTTTTCAAGTTTTTTTAAAAAACATTATTTTTATCTCTCGTGGATGGCGCCTATTGACTATCTGTATCACCTAGCCCCCCTGTCCCTACCGCAGCCGCAACAATGCCCCGCCGAAAAATAAAGCGTTGGGTATGCTATGAGCGAGACGTCCCTGTGTTTCTTGGTCTAAGGTGTGACAATCCCTGTGCTTTCGTATGCTAAAGGTTTAATGAATGCTCGACTCGAGATCGACCACATAAAAGACTATTTATTGTCGCCTTTCTGGATCTTTTTTGGTCTATGGTATTATATCGTAGGTAGATGGCGATAGCGTCTCCACAGAACGACGAAAAATCAAAAAATACACTAACTTTGACCAGTGCTACTTAGTTCCTCCGTTCCTCACTACGAGGCGTTATTTGTTGGTTTTAACTTCCTTCCCTCCCCAAGGCATACTTTCCCTTCTCCCCTCCCAACTTGTATTTCGCTCGTAACATTCATTCAAAAATAGGTCCGATTGACACACTTTTGGTAATTATGTCACTTTTGCACAATCAGTATATGTTCAATTGTTTCTATCTGTGTTCTTGAGCAAGTTCGCATTTAGGCTGGATGTGTAAGCTGACAGAATTGTAACGATACAGCACCCTTATTTCGTACGTTGAATGAGAATTATGTATCATATATATTTTAGGAGAAAAGTACTCTATACTGCTAAAGTAATTCGCTTGAAACATGTATCTTCGCTAGCTTCGAAGGAAAAATATTGCATGATTAATACATCATAAAACTAAGACTATTACATTGCGAAATTTTTTAATTTTTATATCATTTGTCTGTAAACATTCTAATGATAGAACCTGATGTTACGAATATGTACCGAATTATAACCAGATAATTACGCGTATTTTAAAATAAGGGTTAATTAAATAAATTACATATTCATATATTTTATATTAAAAGGTATCTGAAAAGCATATTTAAAATCAGAAGAGTTAAATTAATAAAATTGAGTTCAGAAAAGGTGCGGTGGCGGAGTGGTTAGCATTTTCGCCTCGCAGCAAGAGGAGCCGGGTTCGATCTCAGTTTGTGGCACTGGGTGGAACCACTCCTTCCGCGTTGAGTTTGCAAGTGTTCTCGATCCCACTGATTTAAAGGGTTTTCGCCCGCGCTCTTCGGTTTCCCCTTCCATAAAAACTTGTTGAGGTTAACGGTAATAGTTGGTGTAGGGAGCTGTTGGTCCGCGTGGTATGAGGGGCTGGCCACCACCCTCCCACGCATTGTAACCCGGCCACCTGAATTAATGGCTTTAAACATTAAAAGTCGCTAGATGACTTAGTCCTAAGGTAGTGCCTTGGGTATTAGCCTAGCTGATTATTAAATGTTAGCTTCTAAATTAGTCTTTGCGGAGCCGTACCTAGCCCAAATGGCGCCCCGAGAACCTTAGGTAGAAATTTTTAATTTTTAAATATCCAATTTAAATGAAAATCTTTGATTTTGCGCCCCTAAAATTTTGGCACCCTGGGCCACTGCCCCGCTCGCCCTACTCAAGGGATGGTTCTGAGTCTTTGACCCGCGCAAAAACTTGTAACGCATAACTGTAAACAAAGATAATTTAAACTTCGTACCCTAGATTCGAATACTGAGAGCTTTCCCATTCACGGTTTTGTTACGAAGCGTTTACCCTCTTCCGGCACGTGACCTCAGAAAAATCGGCTCCATCGGTTGCGGTAAGGCGCCATATTTAGGCCTAGGTTTGTTTTATTTAAAACAAGAGTATTTATAGAAACACGCTTAATTGTAAATCATATATTTCCAATAAAAACTTACTTTAACAAATGGTAATTCTGGTGCTTGAATATCTTCTTTAGGTAATGATGCCAATCTTGAAGAATTTTCTAAAATTTCCGGCAAATATTCCTTAAGAATGTCGATGTTAAACACGAGCCCTATTAAAATGGTAAATGAATTTGAATGAACTATTAAGTTTAGTCAAATTATGCTTGAATCGCTTGTAAGATTTGAAACTTTTTTAGTGCTATAATTGTGGTCCATCATGTTTTAAAACTTCGAGTTGAACGCAAAACGCGTCAAATTACGCACCGCAACTTCCAAAAAAAAAATTAGTTTATATCCCTAGATGGCAGTAGTGCGCCACCATTGGAGCGAATTTTTTCTGAGTTCCGGCGGGAAGTGGGTAAACGCTATCGGCAACGCGCGAGAGAGTGATTTCGAATCTAGGGTACGAAGTTTAAATTATCTTTGCTGTAAATAAATAAGTTATTGTTTCAAGTTAAAATTTCTACGCTGTGATTTTATCACGACAATAACGAACTGTACCTTTACTTCACATTCCCAGTGAACAGGGCGGATTAGTTGTTAATGATCCTTTAATTAAGCGCCGTTATCGTTATTGGGAACATACGATTCGAGTCACCTTTCAAATAGCGTCTTTAAAGCGTTACACCGGATGATGACATTAAGAGGGATGACATTAAGAGGGGGCGCTAAGTCGACATTCCATCCCCCCTTTTCTCCAGTCCAATGGACATTTCAAACCCTTCCAACTTCATTTCTCCTTAGTCGTGTCCGGTTTTTTAGCCCTCCCCCCCCCCCCCCTATGGATGATCAAAAGAGCTCTAGCTTAGAAAGAAAGCTTCTATTATGTCGTTGGCTGCTCTCTCTAGTTGCCCCCGAAAAAGAGTGAGTTACCCCTTCGTCTCCAATTCCGTCAATTTTTTCCACCTCCTTAGTCGATATATAAAGAAGAATGGTTTTTTTATTTACTTTCTAAGGAAAGCGTCGGACCCCCGATGGCCACCGACGAAAAGGGGGTCATTTCGCGAGGGTGGGATTTCTGAAGAGAGAAATCATTATTAATAGGCAACTACTCCATTAAAGAGGACCAGAGACAGAGGGGGGAGTTAAATAATTTCTCAAAGCGGTTCTTATACCCCCACCCCCTACACCGTATTACTCCGCGTGGTACTATTTTTAGGTCTTCCGTAATGAAATATTTCAAGGCTCTTTCCCTCCTGGTCGCGTGTCCTGTTTAGTCCATTACGAAGGAAGCTCGAGTCCAGAGTCGGCCGGACCATTTCTCAAGCCCACGCTACCCTCTCCAATGTCCCCTCGCTTGATCATCGTTTCCCTCTTGATCATTGGATGCTCTCTCTGTCTCTCTCTCTCTCTCTCTCTCCCCTCGGTGTTCTATTAAAGGGAGGGTCGCCGACTTCCATATGGCCCGCTAGTGGGGGGAAATTATGAAGCACCATGAACGATTTGGGAGCTCCCAGAGAATGGACTCGACAGACAGTGGGGGAAAATTGATTTTTTTTTGTTGTTGGTGGGGTTTATGCTATCTTTCTTTGCGAGTGTCCGGTAATTGGGGATGATTTTATCGAGGACACGTGTTCTCGTTTTTGGTGAAAAAGATCGTTGACCGTTGTTGGATTTAAATCAGTTTACATTAGATGTAAATGTAGTTAAAAACGTTGGTACGAAAAGTTTAATCAGGATCTTTTTATGGAGAGGTCAGTGTACTCGCGGTTTTTTAAGCAATTCGTTGGTCAGTTTCAGCGTTGAACTCGTTCACTTGTTTATTAAACAAGTGGTCAAAGGCAATATATACTCTTGCGCTTAAGTAGCCATTTACATTCATAGATGATATTTAAATATTAATTTAACTCTTAAGGAGAACTGTCACCACCCTAAAATTGGTTAAAAACCATTTAAATGGATAGAGGACGTCCGAAAATGGTTATACAAAACATTTCATGTTAATATTACCAGTATTTGATTTATTATAAGCAGCCAAATTTCGTGTTTTATCCCACCCGACTCGAGAATCTCAGAACCACTTGGTTGAACCTACCCGCAGCGCCATCTCGTAAACGAAATATTTTTTCCCCGGTTTTGTCGTTTTTCGGTCGGAACTGTCGTCTGCTACGACATTCTCCTTGGCTTTTTAACCTAGTTACATTGGTAGATTGTAGTTAATCGTGCTTTTAAAATGCCTTACACGCCGCCCTTTCTCAAATTTTTGCCGCTTCATTCTTTTGGCGCTGCACGTAGGTTCAACCGCGATTTCTGAAATTTTTGGAGCCGTTTGATGTAGGTTGCAAAAAAAGTAGCGTAAATTTTTAAATACTTTTCCAATAACTATAAAATTTCAGGGACGTAATTATTAATATTTTTTCTTTATTTCCGTAAAAAAACCTCGCAAATTTTGGTTTCGGTGACAGTTCTCCTTTAATTTTAAATTATTATTTAGATATAACCCAAATTATATAATTAATTATATTATCCCACCAATATAATTATTTTTACACCTTGATTATCTTTCTTAATTGAAACAGATGTTTTAGTGTACAATAAATATTAAGGTTAAATTGATAGTAGTGTATTATATAAAAATAATATTAGTTGCACTAACAGTCTCTAGATGGCGTGTCGATACACAAGTATTTTCCATTCTGGGTACTTCCATGGATTAAAAAACGTTTTTTTAATTCTTAATTTTAATTTAATGCTAATTTAATTTTTAATTTTAATTTAATACTAATTTAATTCTTAATTTTAATTTAATACTAATTAAATTCTTAATTTTAGTTAAATATTAATGTAATTATTAATTTTAATTTAACACTAATTTAATTCTTAATTTCAATTTTATACTAATTTAATTCTTAGTTTTATTTTAATATTAATGTAATTCTTAATTTTAATATAATTCGTAATTTTAATTTAATTTAATAATAATATAATTAGTAATTTTAATTTAATTCAATAATAATATAATTAGTAATTTTAATTTAATTTAATAATAATATAATTAGTAATTTTAATTTAATTTAATAATAATATAATTAGTAATTTTAATTTAATTTAATAATAATATAATTAGTAATTTTAATTTAATTTAATAATAATATAATTAGTAATTTTAATTTAATTTAATAATAATATAATTAGTAATTTTAATTTAATTTAATAATAATATAATTAGTAATTTTAATTTAATTTAATAATAATATAATTAGTAATTTTAATTTAATTTAATAATAATATAATTAGTAATTTTAATTTAATTTAATAATAATATAATTAGTAATTTTAATTTAATTTAATAATAATATAATTAGTAATTTTAATTTAATTTAATAATAATATAATTAGTAATTTTAATTTAATTTAATAATAATATAATTAGTAATTTTAATTTAATTTAATAATAATATAATTAGTAATTTTAATTTAATTTAATAATAATATAATTCGTAATTTTAATTTAATTTAATAATAATATAATTAGTAATTTTAATTTAATTTAATAATAATATAATTAGTAATTTTAATTTAATAATAACAATTTTGATTTAATAGTAACATAATTTTAATTTAATTATAACATAATTTTAATTTAATAATAACATAATTTTAATTTAAAATAATATAATTTTAATATTAATTTAATTAAGCTTAGAAGTTTAACCTCTAGCCTTACTAGATAGAGGAGTCCGTATTCCTAAAACAGACAGCGACGAAGCATTTTCTATACTCCCCCTCTATAACCCTTTGAATAGGCCCTTCAATCAAAATAAAATAAGCTATGCTGACTGAACTTGTTTTTTTGTAGCTCATTTGTCACGAAGCTCAGTTCAAATTAGGCTTAAAAACAGGTTTCTTCGTCGAATCTACTCTTATGTCCAGGGCTTTTCGTAGTAAAACGTCATCGCAACTGCAATATCAAAACAAGAAGGACAATGTTACTTTATTAAAACTTTTGGTTATGGTAGCTACCATAGATATATGAAATATTATAGATCCACAATTCTACGAGGGACTGATACGGAAGTAACAGCTAGCAGACAACGCGTATCTTCTGGAGCCATCCTTCCACCAAAAGAAAAATAAATGACACGTGACTTCAACTCCAAGTTACTATAGGGCTATCAACATTATTAGGCCTACTCTACCGTGTTTTTTTTTTCAAATACTAATTTGGGTCACCGATATATGGCACTATTACGTAGCGTATCCAGAAAATATTTTCCAAATACTAATTTGGGTCACCGATATATGGCACTATTACGTAGCGCATCCAGAAAATATTTTCCAAATACTAATTTGGGTCACTGATAGATGGCACTATTACGTAGCGCATCCAGAAAATATTTTCCAAATACTAATTTGGGTCACTGATAGATGGCACTATTACGTAGCGCATCCAGAAAATATTTTTCAAATACTAATTTGGGTCACTGATAGATGGCACTATTACGTAGCGCATCCAGAAAATATTTTTCAAATACTAATTTGGGTCACTGATAGATGGCACTGTTACGTAGCGCATCCAGAAAATATTTTTCAAATACTAATTTGGGTCACTGATGGATGGCACTATTACGTAGCGCATCCAGAAAATATTTTTCAAATACTAATTTGGGTCACTGATAGATGGCACTATTACGTAGCGCATCCAAAAAATATTTTCCAAATACTAATTTGGGTAAGTGATAGATGGCACTATTACGTAGCGCCTCCAGAAAATATTTTCCAAATGCTAATTTTGGTCACCACTATTACGTAGCGCATCCAGAAAATATTTTCCAAACACTACTTTTGGTCCCCAATAGATGACACTATTACGTAGCGCATCCAGATAATATTTTCCAAATATTAATTTTGGTCACCGATAGATGGCACTATTAGGTAGCGCATCCAGAAAATATGGGTATTATGCTAGATGTCTCTTCCGTGTTCTTCCCACGGGCCCGTATGCTATTTCATATATCTATGGTAGCAAACAAAACGAAATTGGTCCCTTCATCAGAGTATAATTCCGGAGCCATCTATAACGCAGCGCCCACAAAAAGGAAATCCTAGACTAGAGTAGATGGGCGTAAGATATCTGGAGAGTCTTGGGACGCGTCATCTTGTTCGCTTGTCTCTCGCTATTGGCGTGGCTTGGTGTTGAAGTAGACAGCCTGGTTTTGTAGTCTTCATTTTATTTTTTCCTTCCTTCGCTGGCCGTGTACGACGGGATTCCACTTTATCGGCGTCGGGCATGTCCTTAACGACCTTCAGCCCCCTCAGCCTCCTTTTCGGCGTTTTCCCTGCAAATCGCCGCGCGAGACATTAACCGGGGGGGAGAGGGAGGTGGAGGTTAAGCGGGAAAGCGCTATAGAGCCCAGGCACTCGCTCCTCTCACCCGACAGCGCGCCGTCACGCTACGGAGAGCGATTTGTACCTTACGCCAAAGTGTCCCGTAACCTCTCGACTGTCCCATAGACAAAAAGTTTTTCCAAGACGATTATGAAAGCGGAAGATGACAGAGTGAATTTTCTCCCTCCGTCCTCTCACTCTGCTTTTGCTGAAAATATATTTTTTTCTCGGCAACTGCAGGGTGTCCCGCGTGTCCACGGATAAGGCGCTGAGCGGCAGACGCTCGCTTTCTTCTGGTTTTATTTTGGGGATGGGAACTTGGGTTTTAAAGGGTTTTGGGATTATTTAGTAATGACATGCCGATGAATTCGTAATTATTTTACTATTAGCTTATTTTTTTTTAAATTATTTCAAGTACGTAGAAAACTAGTTTATTTAGGGGCATTAACCACATCCCAGTTTACTAGGAGTTGAAACCAGGGGCGGACCGTTAACGTTGGGGGCCCTGGTTAGTTGTGGCGATTCGTTCCCCATTTTGTCAAAAATGTTTTTTTTACCCTTTTTTAATTTTAAATATAAATATAAATATAAATTTAAATTTTTGACCGTGAAGGGGCCCTTTGGATGATTGTCTTTGTGTCAAATTATACTTTAAAATTAAATCAACTTCATCTGAATTTCTAAAAATACCACCTGATTTTTGTAAAAAAATACAGCGAAAATAAATTCATAGAAAAATAAAAATCCATTGAATATCACTATCCATTTATCTGAACGTCGTTGTTGAAACAATATCATTTGCGAACTAAAATTCCCGTATTAAACGGGTGAAGCTTTCGTTGCATTATAATATTACACGTAATAACACTCACGAGTATAATTTAAGCATTGACGTATATTGACTTTCAGTTGTCAAATTCTTTTTTTCCTCCCCTACATATTTAGATATGTTTCATTTTATTCAAACGTGATTACACTTCGTTTATATAAACGGTAAACCGTGTTCAATTGGATCGCATGAAAGCGGCTTAGATCAGAACTGTTTTTTTTACAAATTATTTGAATGGGAATCCGATAAAATATACTGTCTTGTTTGTCGCCATTATTATATTTTCGAAAATAATAGGTTGACGAAACAAAACGAAAAACACGGCACTCGGATGTTTTCCTCGACTTAAAATCAATAGGGCAATATGTGCCTCCGCTTTCTTCCCACTCTCTCACGTCACTCCCTAGTACCAGAAGCGTATAATATCTCTCTTACGAGATAAGTATAAATCTATAAATAATATATTCTATAGGCGGATTAGCGGGGTTGTTCAAAATGCTTTTTTATTCCAAATGCAAATTGCAAAATGTTTTCTCCGTAACTCAAAATGTTAAATTTAAATTCAAAATACTGTCTCCATAACTCAAAATGCAAAATTTTAAATTCAAAATACTTTCTCCATAACTCAAAATGCAAAATTTTAAATTCAAAATACTTTCTCCATAACTCAAAATGCTAAATTTAAATTCAAAAAACTTTCTCCATAACTCAAAATGCAAAATTTTAAATTCAAAATACTTTCTCCATAACTCAAAATGCAAAATTTTAAATTCAAAATACTTTCTCCATAACTCAAAATGCTAAATTTAAATTCAAAATACTTTCTCCATAACTCAAAATGCAAAATTTTAAATTCAAAATACTTTCTCCATAACTCAAAATGCAAAATTTTAAATTCAAAATACTTTCTCCATAACTCAAAATGCTAAATTTAAATTCAAAATACTTTCTCCATAACTCAAAATGCAAAATTTTAAATTCAAAATACTTTCTCCATAACTCAAAATGCAAAATTTTAAATTCAAAATACTTTCTCCATAACTCAAAATGCTAAATTTTAAATTCAAAATACTTTCTCCATAACTCAAAATGCAAAATTTTAAATTCAAAATATTTCTCCATAACTCAAAATGCAAAATTTTAAATTCAAAATACTTTCTCCATAACTCAAAATGCAAAATTTTAAATTCAAAATACTTTCTCCATAACTCAAAATGCAAAATTTTAAATTCAAAATGTTTTCTCCGTAACTCAAAATGTTAAATTTAAATTCAAAATACTGTCTCCATAACTCAAAATGCAAAATTTTAAATTCAAAATACTTTCTCCATAACTCAAAATGCAAAATTTTAAATTCAAAATACTTTCTCCATAACTCAAAATGCAAAATTTTAAATTCAAAATACTTTCTCCATAACTCAAAATGCAAAATTTTAAATTCAAAATACTTTCTCCATAACTCAAAATGCAAAATTTTAAATTCAAAATACATTCTCCATAACTCAAAATGCAAAATTTTAAATTCAAAATACTTTCTCCATAACTCAAAATGCAAAATACAAAATCCATTGTGAAAATTGGATTTTCTAAATGCAAAATGTAAAATTTAAAATGGCTTTTGCAGCTCAAAATAAAAATACAAAATGCATTGTGAAAATTGGATTTTCTAAATGCAAAATGTAAAATTTAAAATGGTTTTTGCAGCTTAAAATAAAAATATAAAATGCAAAATGTTTTTACAAATTAACAGTAATTATTAATAAATAATTAGTTATTAATTATAATAGTTACTTATTAATTATAATAATTAGTAATTATTTATTATTATTAATTATAGTCCAAGAGCCCATGACAAAATAAGCATGTGATAAGGTACACGGTGGGTCAAGGTATTTTTTAATTAGGTTAGTGATTTGTAACAAAGAACTGTTTGTCTTACGGGTCAAAGTGGGGGCTTTCCGGAAATACGAACCACGTGACGTCACTTCCGGTGATATTGAAAATTGATATAACCTGATATTGGTATCATTCGATTGGTCTCAACGTGCTCTTAACAAATATCGCTAAATTAACCTTCAAATCTGAACCAAACGGCGTATAAGACTAAAAAAGTAATTTTGTCTTATACATGTAAATTTGGGAGGGGCTCGAAATTAGTATCTTGACCCATCGTGTACCTTATCACATCCTTATTTTGTCATGGGCTCTTGGATTATTAGTAATTAATAATAATTCCAAACCATCCTCGGAGCCAGCGTGGGAAATAAAGCGGTGGCACTGTACGAATGTTTGTCTGCTTTTGAGTAAGTGAGTAACTGAGTACCGCCATCTATGATTACTTGAGAGTAACTAGCAGACGAAATTTCTCTACAAGAGCTGCGATGATGGTACTAGAGTAAAAACATTTTGAAAATGTTTTTCCACATATCAAACCCACAAAAATACAAAATGTAAAATGCAAAATAGTTTTTCTAATTCAAAATTCAAACTGGAAAATGGTATTTTGCATTTTGCATTTTGCAAAATGAATTTTCAACAACTCTGCGGATTTGAACACGCTGTAAATTTTTAGAATTGATGCCACGAGTCTCATTTTTGTGGTCTCTAGGGTTATTTCTGTCGTAAACTTCTTATTATAAACTTCTGATAGAAATAACAGTTGCGTGGGTAGTTGGAAAAGGGTGACTGCGATGTATTCGGGGAGCGCTAAATATTATATATTTCTGGTATTACAAATCCCAGCGTTCTCCATGGCGACCGGCTCAAAGTTCGTACGTCTACAGAGCACTATTTTTATTGCGTTAAATTCGCTCTAAAATTTAATGATATTGTACGGAGGTGAAAAGTCAAACATTTTAAAAGGTAATAAAATTTTAATACGAAAGGTAAATCGGTAGTCGGTGCCTAAAATCAATGGCTGACCTAATTATAATTTTCCCAATATTATTAATTATTTATTACAATTAGTATGTTAGTATTATTAATAATAATTAATTATAATTAGTATGTTAGTATTATTAATAATAATTAATTATAATTAGTATGTTATTATAATTATTATTAATTAATTATAAATAGTATGTTAGTATTATTAATATTAATAATTAATTATAATTATTACGTTAATATTATTAATATTAATAATTAATTGATTAATTATTTTAATAATTAATTATAATTAATTAATTAATTAATTATAATTATTATTTTAATATTATTAAAATTAATTATTAATTATAATTAGTATTTTAACATTATTAATATTCATAATTAATTATCATTTATATTATTAATACTAACAATTAATTATAATTTTTATTATTAATACTAACAATTAATTATAATTTTTATTATTAATACTAACAATTAATTATCATTTATATTATTAATACTAACAATTAATTATCATTTATATTATTAATACTAACAATGAATTATCATTTATATTATTAATACTAACAATTAATTATCATTTATATTATTAATACTAATAATTAATTACCATTTATATTATTAATACTAACAATTAATTATCATTTATATTATTAATACTAATAATTAATTACCATTTATATTATTAATACTAACAATTAATTATCATTTATATTATTAATACTAATAATTCATTTTCATTAATATTATCATAAGTGTATAATATTTTACATAAGTGTGACACTTCCTATTCTCCACATGCAAAAGTTATACTGAGAACTATTCACAAGACAGACTGCATTACGGGCTTCGTAACGCGTCACACGTAGCCTTTGACAGCGCCTCGCTAGGGAGAGATTTTCTTCTTGTGATGACATCACTCCGTTACTAGCTCTCAGTAATATATTCCCCAAAGCGACAAACTTATGGAATAATATTATAGACTTATGACATTATTCATGCTAAAATACATTTTAATTGATATGTTAGTATTAAAAATTCATTTTAATTGATATGTTAGTATTAAAAATTCATTTTAATTGATATGTTACTATTTAAAATTCATTTTAATTGATATGTTACTATTAAAAATTCATTTTAATTGATATGTTACTATTAAAAATTCATTTTAATTGATATGTTACTATTAAAAATTCATTTTAATTGATATGTTACTATTAAAAATTCATTTTAATTGATATGTTACTATTAAAAATTCATTTTAATTGATATGTTACTATTAAAAATTCATTTTAATTGATATGTTACTATTAAAAATTTATTTTAATTGATATGTTACTATTAAAAATTCATTTTAATTGATATGTTACTATTAAAAATTCGTTTTAATTGATATGTTACTATTAAAAATTCATTTTAATTGATATGTTACTATTAAAAATTCATTTTAATTGATATGTTACTATTAAAAATTCATTTTAATTCATATTTTAATATTAATAGTTAATGATCAATAATATTTTATTGTTCAATTGGTCATTGTTTATCTAATATATAAAGATGTATGTATAAAATCTCATGGTACCCTGACTGTGGTTTTCGACGGTTACGGTCGGCAAAACAACTTTAATTTAATAATTAGGTTATACAAATTGGCATATTTCCGCGGGAAATACCGGGTACCCCAGCTAGATACTACACTGTGACCTTAGCCAAAAGTCTGAGTTTCTTAGTTCTTTATTCATACACACGAATAAATCTTAAATTGATGCAATTGTCTTAAAAGCCTTCTTCTATAGACACTAGGCCTATAATAAAAGGTAAATTATTATGAAGTCAACGTATAATTGGTAAATACTGTAAATAACCAGTTGGTTACATTGGGTACGGTGCCACGCGTGGAGACAGTTATTGCAGCGTTCTTTTTTTTATATGAATGTGAAGGACAAAGACTGTAGCTTTATGTAGTCTTTGGTGAAGGAGTTACACCACTGGCGTTGTTCTTTGATTATACCATGGATTAAACACTAAAGGGTGTATCACGGGCTAGCTTCCTAAGGCAAAGTCCTCGTTAGCTAGGTGTTATTTATTGTTGGCCCTCAAGGGGTCGGAGTGTGCAATAACTGGTGGCTGTACCGGGGAGTCGGGGTCCGGCTCTTGTAACCCGTAAGGGCGGTGGCGCACTGGGAGATGTTAGCTCCGTCCAAAGGGTCCTATCTCCGACCTCCGACTTCGGTCAGGTGTGGGCTGGATACTGGGCTTCGGCCCAGGCTAATGGAGAGGGGCCGGGCAAACTGGCCGCCTCGGCGGATTGAGTAGCCTGCTGTGGGGCTGCGGGCCTCCGTATGAGGGCACGGCGGACCCATCTCCTGGCCTTTTGGGCTCCCACCGGGATCTCCGGTGCCAGCTGTGCCGGGTTATGCGGGCTGCTGTGTGCCCGCCGTTCCCCTTTAGGAGCTCTCTCCAAAGGGCTTGGCTCCCTGCCTTTGTAGGTGGGGTGTCGGCCGGAGTTGCTAGAGCATCCGTTCTCTATCCCACTGCTGTGTGCGAAGTGGCGGGCTGGTCGTCCCATTGTTGCACCTTCTGCTGGGTTGAGCGGCTTGCGTCGAGGGTGCGACCATCAGTAGTGGGGTTCTGCTACCCATGCTGGTTTTGTCACCTGTCCGGGCTTGTGGACGCTGGCGTAGGGCATTCTGATGATAGGCCTCCGGTGGTGTGGTTCTTTTCTCACCGGTACACCGGGCTATAAATTCTGACAACATGTTATTTATTGTTATTCTTCTATCCGGGGGCACCGGAAATGAGTTTGCAGCGCCATCTGTTATTTAATACCGTGATTTTTAGAATTCGTCTGCAATTTTATGATACCATTATTTATTTAAAAGCACGTGGATTTGTTTGCTATGGATAGCGCGGAGAGAAAAATAAGTTTCCGTTTTTTACACACAATCCTAAGGATTTGTGTGTATTAGTCTCACGTACAGTGTAGCCGTTGCCGCCGATGGCGCCGTGTCACGCATACCTCTTCAACGGTTATAACTAGAAGAGTCAATGATATCTCGTTCAAAAGTACATATATTACCATTGATAGCCTTTCATAAAGTTTTCAAATCGGAGCCCAAGAAGTTGGGAATTTGCCCAATTTACTATTTTCGGTGATTTCCTTTATGTGGTAGATATTTTGTTTAAAATTAAGTCCGATAACGTTAAAAAAAATATTATTGGATAGGTTAGGATTCAGCGGACCTACAACTTCGGTCATATCAGTAAATATTAAATTTAAGTATAGTTTTCAGGGTAATTTACGGGACCCCAGTTTTCGTGGTTTTATATTTCCGATTTTCATGAAAGTTATATTTTTGAATAGCTGTGGTTTACATATAACCTAGAATTGTAAAAACGTTCCTTAAATTTAATTCTAAGTAAGGTTTTTTGGGCAGCGTATACGGACCCCCGCAATTTCCAACATTGTAAATCCGCGTGTTTATAGAGGTCTACGCGCCCGTTTCCCTCTGGCGTTTTTCAAGGCCGTTCAGAGTGGGCCGCGCTTTCAACGTATGACCAGAAGTAACAATTAAGTATGACACTGATCTACCTAGTCTTCGGCGTATGACCAGAAGTAATAAGTGTGACACTCAACGTAACAAATAAGTGTGATCAGAAGTAACAAATAAGTGTGACCGAAGTAACAAATAAGTGTGATAAGAAGTAACAAATAAGTATGAAACTAATCGAACTAGTCTTTGTCGTATAACCAGAAGAAATAAGTGTGACACTCAACGGCTGACTAGTAGTAACAAATAAGTGTTATCAGAAGTAAAAAATAAGAGTTACACTGATCGAAGGTATCTTCGATGCTTTCAAAGTATGACTAGAAGTAACAAATAAGTGTAAATTTGTATATATGTGGACCGTGGATATATTTTGGTTGTGATAACGGCGCTGCAGGTTGCTGTGAATAGCTCAAACAAACTTAACACATTAGGAGGATTGTGTGTATTCTGACCGTCGTACGTCTTGTTCGGACTCGCGCGGGCTATAGGTGGCGACGTGACAGGGCAATTGTGTTTTTTCGCCCGTGGAACATCCTTTAGTGTTTAATCCATGATTGTACAAATATTCTTAGTCCCCCGGGAAATATTAGTCTGTAATAATAAAGGCGTTAAAAATTGTGAAAATATTTTGACAAACATGACGTCATGTAGAATCAAACCAATATTGTGAAAATGCCTGTTATACTTAAAAAAGTTGTTGTCTTATATTTTTCTAAAATTTCAACAGAAATTTTCCTACTTATTTCCTGTGAATCCGCTAAATATCCTATTTTCGTATAAAATAGTTATCCCGCTAATAATGATCGTGTACAATTGCAGACCACACTTCAACGTTGTGCGTGAGGGAACGCTACCACCCATTGTACAAAAAGATCGACGGGGCGGTTCTGACGTCGGAGTCGGAAGACAACCTGGATTGCGTCATCACTTTTCAGACGGACTCCATTTTGCAGAAATTCATGCTCAGATTCGAGAGGCTAGCGCTCGATTGCTACGACCATCTCTTCATCTTCGACGGAGCTCACGCCTTTGGCAATTATCGAGTTAGTGCCGTTTCTTTTCTGCTTTTCGTACAGTTCGGGATTTTTTTTTCAAAAATCAATTTTGTTTTGTGATTTAAATCGATTTTTTACACATAATCCTAAAGGTTTTGTGTGTACTGGGCCCACGAATAGTGTAGCCGATGCCGCCGCTGCCGCCGATGCTGCCGTATTCCACATAACTCTCCTAGAATTAGATTTAGAAGGGCCTGGGAAATCTTAAGGGGGAAGACTACAGTAAAAGCCTCTTTTTCGTTCAAGCTGAACGTTTCTGTTTTAAGAATTACATAATTATATTTTTCTTATTAGGCTGAACCTTCCTCTAGTACTTAAAATAGTTTTGATAATTATAATATTAATAGTTGACGAAATATAAGGTCCTAACTAAAGGGTAGTTTGGACGCTTGCACAACTTGTTTAGCTCCGGGGGTCCGAATTAAAACGTAATAATTAACTTTATTACTTTTAAATTTAAAATTGTAAAAATTATTTAAGTCACTAAACAAGAGGCTGTTCTACACTTAAACATTAAGTTAAAATACAAAATTAAAAGAGTTCAGCTTGAAATAGTGCGAAAGTAGACAATGGCCACTATAGTCTTCCCCCTTAAACGAAAGGAAATATCATGCCCTCGTTAGCCCGCTATGAATTTTGGAGATCGGGGGCCCACGCGTTGGTCGATCGGGGCCCACAAGTTGGTTATTTCCCATTTTAGTGCTTTTTGGCGATTTTCGACTTCAAATCTACATAGTTTTTTTTAATTAATACCAATTTGATCATTTCTGAACTACGTTTTCGGTCGCATTTAGAAATTTTCATTTTAAGTGAGATTTCTGGCCAGTTCGCGGGACCTCATAACCCGCGTACGCACTATTGTGATATTTCAATTTCGTACCAATTGATACAGGCACCATCTACCTTCAAAAAACGTTTGCGTTTCACTACCTTATTTCCAAAACCAGGTAAGTCGAAAAATTCATTTTCGATAAAATTCCTCCAAATGATTGAAAAATTTACCAAATTTAAATTAATATTTAAAATATATTAATATATCGGGGGATAGTTTGTACTTAAATGTCTGTGAAATCTTGTTGATTTTGAAAAAAAATCGATTTATTTTATTTAAATTAGATATTTATTACTTTTAATTATATTGATTTTTTAAAGGAAAAGTCCAGGTTGGGTAAAACTTGGGTCTATTTGAAAGATCATGTTTAAATATACCCAAAAATATCAGTCGTAAAATTGTATCTTTTTTTAATTTTTAAACGAGCGAAATTTACCGCCAAGCGAGCTGCCATTTTCTTTCGCCTTCCCTCCGCAGACCGCACGCGGAGCAAGCGCGCGCGGGGAACAGAGCGCTGTTAAAGCCTGTTATAGCGCGAACAGCGCGTGATTAAAGTCCTAAAACGTCACCGCGAAAAAAAAAATGGCAGATCGCTTGGCGGTAAATTTGGCTCGTTTAAAAATTAATAGTTGATTTTATAAAATAAAAAGTGGTCTTGCCCAACTTGTTAAAATGTTGCTCTTACGTCACAAGACCCAGCTTTATTAGTGTATTCCTCGCACGAGCGATTTGCACGCGCTCTAGAAAAAGCTATATTCCTCGCGACTGTAGCGCGCGCTCGTAGGCTTGTCAAAGTAAGAGACTGTGACGTAAGAGCAACATTTCAACAAGAAGGCCACGTTAGTTTATAAAAAGAACTATTTCTCGTCATTAAAAAAAGATACAATTTTACGACTGATATTTTTGAGTTTATTTAAACATGATCTTTCAAATAGACCCAAGTTTTACCAAACCTGGACTTTTCCTTTAACGTTTTAGGCATGTTTCTCGTTACAAATTAATAAGTAATTAAAGTGAAGTGTAAATTAAAATTTTAATTAATTTTAATTAGATTTAATTACTATATAAAATCGAAATTTAATTTAGTTTGTTTCTAAATTAACAACGCTAAATAGTCTACCTTTGCACATTTTTATCAATAAATTGAAGTATAATAGGTAACTTAAAACAATGGTTTTTTTTAAATCACTTCCACGCCCCCCCCCCCTTCCACGCCCCAATTGAAAGTAGACTCCGATGACGTCACTCCATTTGCCTTGCCTCCCGTTTTCCGCGAGACGTTTTAAGTGCTAGGACAAATTCGATTAAAAGACCCTTTATTGTACAGTTCGCTCTGGAAGTAAGTGGTTTCACCTTAGTTACTTCTTTTAACGATAATTCCAATGGTGGGGTGGCGGAGTGGTTAGCACTTTCGCCTCGCAGCAAGAGAAGCCGGTTCGCTCCCAGCTTGTATCACTGGGTGCAAAGCTCGAAGCTACACTCTTAGAAAAAAGGTTCCAAACCAAGTCCAAAATTGCACACAGTGTGCCAACGTAGGACGATATGTACAAATTTGTTCAATTTGGGAACCAGTAATCCAAAGTTTTCTCTCTACACGATTTTGGGTAAAATTGTGTTCAATCGTTTTCAGAAGCGTCCAATATGCGCGGCTGAGAGTTAACCCCCGTCATTATGTATTGTCTGATTTCTCAAGACAACTGTTTTTTAGAGGAGAAAGTATAGGGAAGGTGTTTTACAGTTTCTCTGTGTCGTAGAAAGGTTGACAATTTAACACCTAGCGCCACGTAGTATTCGCGGCAGGAACTAAAAGAGTTGCACTTCTTTGCCATCTATCTTTGGTTTATAGAACTTGAAATGGGTTAATATAGCTATAGCTGATATAGTCTTGAGACCATCCTACCGGCTTCGGGAGCGGTTTTTTTAACGAAAAACTCCTTCCGCGACTACTTGATGGCGCTGATGCTTGGGCAACCTTTTTTCCGCAGAACACGCCATTCTTTGAAGCCATAGCTACTATAGTCTTTGGTTTGCTAATATAAACGGGGTTTTGATAGTTTCTATTTGGTTTAATTCCACGGGTTCAGTTTTATGGAATTCCTCAACATGATTTTTAAAAGTTGTAAATATAAAGTATCGTAATTTAAATATAACTTGACAAACATTAACTGAAATTAAATTTTAGGTTTTATGCGCCATCTATTATTTTGAAAATCTCGAAATTACGATTGATAACGTTGGCTATTTTTTTTAAATTGTCTCCATATCTTAATTAGGTTTCAATATATTTAGTATAATGTTAATTTTTAACACTCTTCAAAACATAATCGTTTAAATATTTCAAAATTAATAGGTCGAAACGTTCATTACCTTTTTCTTGATATCTTTACAGAGCTATTTCGTTATGTAATTGTTACATTAGACTTAAAATAGAATGAATATTGGTCCTTTAAATAGCGCCATCTATTATAGAATCGATGTGATTTTCAAACATTTTATAGTATGTTTTTTAAAATTCATTTTAAATTATTACTTTCTAAAAATATAAACTTCCGTATCTATAACTATAAGTCTTGAAGCCTAGAGTAAACCATTCACATAGAGTGGAAGCATCAGCGAAACTTGTTAACACTGTTCGTATGCAACGTCTTGATTCCGAGGCGTAAAAAAAAACAAGTTGGCCTAAAGGTAATCTACAAAAAAAAGTAAGTTTATACTCATCGCTCTTCGGACTATATTTATTCACGCCTCGAAAACAAGTTTCCCCTTTAGAATGGATGTTTCATGCGCTTCCATAGGGCTTTCCACTCTATGCGAATGGGTTACTCTATGTCTTGAAGCTAGTTTGTCCTTTTATGTATGCGTGTATGGGTGTATGTGGGTGTGGGTGTATGCGTGGATATATGTAAATTCATCTTTATAATTAGGCGGTAGCGCCATCTATATTTTGTAAAGTTATATGGCTAAAAATAAACAATTATTAGCTAACTCACCGTAACTTGAGTTAAAAAGGATCGTGTTGACAGAATAAAATTATTTTTAAACAACTTCAAAGATTTGTTTGTTACGAGTAATCATACATTTCAATTTCACATCAGATTCGCGAAAAAATTCCATTGAAATATAGTTTCCACCACAGATGCCGCCACGGTAGAACGATAAAGTTGATAAAGTCTCCTTATTGAACGAAATTGGTCCTGCGCCAGCCAGATTTAGTTGTACCTCTATTTATTCCCAACTTAATGCCTCTAAATTATCGAACTCAATGGAACACATTGTTAACCAGTTATAATTATAAATAAAATTATTACTTCACTTATTCTTTCAATTATACCTTGAAACATAATTGTAACAATAATTTATTACCCTGTAGTGAACATTTAATTTAATAGCGTAACTTGAAATCAAAATAAGGAAATAAGGCGCTCTAACTGTTCATTGTCTAAAGTCAACACTAAGTATTGGACGGTACTACCTACAGAATTAAATCTATTGAACCGCTAATATTAAACGTTTATTCATACGTTATTATTTAAGTTATTGCTCAATATCGAATAGTTTCAGCTCCAAAATCATACAATCTAGAAAATGATGTTGATGGGTTTAGTGTTCACTATCGAACAGGATCAAAAAACTTTCAAAGTTAGACAAAACATTAGCATATATTACACGAATTAAAATCCAATATCAGACAAATCACCTCCCAATTTTGAACATAAAAACTTACAAAATTGGACAAATAAATAGTTAATATTACACGAATTAAACTCCAATATCGGACGAATCACCTCCCAATTTTCGACAATTTGAGTCCATAAATTGAAATATATTTGATGCTATATTGTACAATAATGGACAAATTAACTACCAATATATCCCGTAATAATGTGCAATATTGGATCCACATAAAGTCCAACGTTGCACATATGGTTTTTGTGCAATTTTGGACAAAAATACGTACCGTATGAGTGACAACAATTTGGATCATGTTTTATACAATAATGGACGAATTTTTCTAAGAGTGTACTTCTGGGTTTGCAAGTTCTCTCCCTACAGGATTTTCCCCCGAGTTCTTCGGTTTCCCCTTCCATAAAAACTTGTGGAGGTTAACGGTAATAGTTAGTGTAGGGAGCTGTTGGCTCGCGTGGCATGAAGCGCTTGCCACCACCCTCCTACGCGTTGTAACCCGGCCACCTTAATTAATGGCTTTAAAAGTCGCTTGATGACTTAGGCCTAAGGTGGTGCCTTGAGTATTAGCCTAACTGATTATTAAATGTTAGCTTCTAGATTAGTCTTTGCAGAGCCGTACCTAGCCCAAATGGCGCCCCGAGAACCTTAGGTAGAAATTTTTAATTTTTAAATATCCAATTTAAATGAAAATCTTTGTTTTTGCGCCCCTAAAACTTTGGCACCCTGGGCCACTGCCCCGCTCGCCCTACTCAAGGGATGGTTCTGAGTCTTTGACCCGCGCAAAAACTTGTAACGCATAACTGTAAATAAAAAAGTTATTGCTTCAAGTTAAAATTTCTACGCTGTGATTTTATCACGACAATTTATATATATATATATATATATATATATATATATATATATATATATAGCCTACTGGGCCGCTAAATTATAATGGGGAGTAGTGGCGTCATTTTGGAGACCAAAAAAAAAACCTTTTCGGTTGTATGGTATCTCTTGGGGTCTGCCTCCAGTAAGAAGACTTAGTGATGCCAAACATTATAAATTTGTATATTTTAATATCCTGTATTTAGATTAAAGAATTAGCAATCCGACTTGTACTTAGACTATTTGTTTGGTATTCTTGATTATAATGTTACTTCTCTAAAATAATTAGTTTAAAAATTACATCCAAGCTAGTTGTTTTACGTTTTTACGCTTAACATTGCGTTATTAGTAATTATTTGCCAATAATATATATTATTATATTATTATATTGTTATATTATTATATTATTATATTATTATATTATTATATTATTATATTATTATATTATTATATTATCATATTATTATATTATTATATTATTATATTATTATATTATTATATTTTTATATTTTTATTATTATCTTTATATTATTGTATTTTTATATTATTAAACCTTTTTTCAATAATTACAAATATCGTTATAATATTATCAGAAATTCGTTAACTTAGTGAAAATGCCTTTTAATAAATTACCAAAAATTGTCAAATTGCAAATTTCATATTATTCCCGAAAAAGGATTTGGTAGTTTCCCCGGGGTCGCAATATCGGATGAAATTGCTTTCATTTGTCACGTGACTCTTTAAAATATAAATGTAAAATAGGCTTCAAAATTTCAATTCAGCTCCCATTAGACACGCATTCAGCCGTAGAATGTTGTCTATCAAAGAAGGGAGGATGGACGTCACCGAATTTTTATTTCGGAACTTTTTCCGACTTTTTAATACGTCTGAAAAGTCGTCTTCTTATCAGGGTTCCCTAAAGCTTCCGTCGTTTCTTTTCGGGAAAAATTGACGTTTCATTTCCCCCTTATTTTGGCCCCCCTCCCTTCAATACCCCCTCCTCACTCCCCCTTCACGTTTAAGTCACTGTCAGTAAAGATATGGACATTTTTTTTTCCTTTCACCCTTTACTCTTCCTAAAAATGTTAACGTTATGAAACTTAGGAACCTAAAAATGTATAGAAAATGGATAAAGAGAGGGAAAAGTATTTTTCGTTAGAATGTTTATACCAAACGTCCCACTCGCCGAAAGAGGGAAAAATATATTATTTTTATATTGTTATTTAAGTCGTTTTGTCTCCTTTTTTCCGTTTTCTCCTTGGTGCTTTTATTGTTTTGGGCTGTTTCCTCGTGTCCGGGTCGAGGGAGGTTAGAATGGGTATTTCGCCTTTATTTCGGTATATCTTACGAGCCCTTCATTTTATACCTTTTCAAGTGTCGAGAGGCGTGAATTTACGAAAGTATTTCTTTTACGGCCTGGTTTCTTACTTTGTTTTATGTCCACCACCGCGTGTATTTTCAATGATTGCGAAGCGAGCCTACGTGGACTGTATATAAAAATGTTACGTCATATTTAAGTGAATTTTATAAAGACGTTTTAGACCAAATTTTTACGACCCTAAATCATTTACTTAATTTGTTATTTAAAGTGGAACAGGTTTTAGGCTAGAAAAGTTTATAGCAGATGTGGATAATCGACATCTGATCAAATAAATTAGGTGGTTTTTTTTCTCCTGTTCGAGGACAAAACGTGTAAACCTTTTACCCTAAAACGTTTTATTCGCCTGTTCTCGGGGTAAGATTTACCCTGTCCCGAATTTTGTTCGCTTGTTCCAGAGCTCTAAGGTTACACTTTTTACTCCTCCTCGAAAGGAGGTGTATAGTCTAGCTTCTATAGAAAATTCGTCTGCTTAAATTTCGTTTAACATGACGGGTTTTGAACATCTTCACATGTGTGTTTGCCAGTTCTTTCCCCACTGCTTAAAGGGGTTTTCCCCCGATATCTTCGGTTTCCCCTTTCCATAAAAACTTGCTGAGGTAACGGTAATAGTTAGTGTAGGGAGCTGTTGGCTGGCTCGCGTGGGATGAAAAGCTTGCCACCACCCTCCTACGCATTGTAACCCGGCCACCGGTAAATAAGGCATTAAAAGTCGCTAGATGACTTGGGCCTGTGGTGGTGCCTAGGGTATTAGCCTAACTAATTATTATTATTGTGGCAAGCTTTTAATAACGAAAATCCAATTGTTAAATTCTATTTAATGACTTTAAAAGTCGCTTTATGACTGAGGTCAAAGGTGGTACCTTGGGTATTAGCCTAGCTGATTATTGTTATTATTATATAAATGAGAAAAATTAGTCACATAGTGATGACCTCACCACCGGTCGCCATCTCAAAACAAAACTACGAGTACTGCTACGGCAAATAAATAAACTTTAACCTTTAACTACTCCCTTCTTACTCCAACTCGTTTTTTCGTCAAGATAGAATTGGAGTAAAATGACGTCATAGGGCTACACTTTTTAATCTACTCAAAAAACCCAGAACAGGCGAAAAAAAACTACCTAATGTGTTAAGGGTTTTTATTTTAGACTAGTCTTGAGGTTTAGTTTTACTTTTGGATTCGACAATATGAGGCAAAAATGACGCGAAATTTAAATTTGCGAACAATATTAGGTTAATCATGGAATGATTTTTTTCTGAAAAATATGGAAAATTTTCGACTTACAACTCTAGATTAGATACAATGTGAGTTCAGATTTATCTGTGGGGGGAATATGAAAGATAAACTTTATCTGACCAACAGATTATCTAAAGATATCTTAAGACTACGACTTGGTCGTTGTAAGCGTTACTGTCCTAAATATTGATTATCGCTTACGCATTGGCAAAATGGAAAATGCTCACTTATCGCCGTGAAATTATTTCAGTCTTGCTCAAGAAAACAGTGTTAGAATGTGTTTTATTTTAAACCTATTGTGTCAATAAATCCTTCTCAACTTTTGTATCAACGGCGCAATTTGACGAATCTATTCTCAGACAAGAGACGTTATAGCTTTCCTAAAGTTAGATTATAATCGCGTTATTCCTGGCGAAAAATCCTCCTATTCCATTTCGTTAAATTCATCCGTCATGTTTTTATTTTGGAAATAATGGGAAATGCCAAATACGTCCCAACTCGTCGTTCAAAAACTGAACTTCATATTTTTTTCGTCCAACCTTATCCGCTCTTTTTAACGCTTTGACGAGACGTTTACGTAAAGGAAGTATAAGAAAATGAAGAGTGCTAGAAGGAGAAAAAAATAGTGGAAGGAGGCAGTGCGGGTTTTCATTTGGTAATTTTCCCGAGGAGGAGTCACAGTACGCCATATTAGGATCGATTAAGTCACTCCCGCGCCAGTTATAATATATAAAAAGCTTTCCTTTCTCTCTCAATCTCGCGAGTTTTCTGGGAGTTTTTTCGTTTTCTTTTCTTGAGGTTTGTCTCGGAATCATTAGAGCGATTCTTCCCTTGTTTCTGCGACGGAAATTTCCGAGACATTTGAATGAAAATCCCGGCTCATTTTCTAGAAAAAGGGCAAGAAAATGTACCCAAAAAATAAAGAGAGTAGTTTGAAAGCGTTGGCGGGGTGTTTTCTGTCATCAAGAAATACCGAGCTAAGTTCTCTTAAAAATTGATATATTTTTAGACGGGTTTTTCCCATTTTAAAGAAATTTCTCCATTTGGGAAAGCTGATCCTTTTCTTTAATTTTCTTATTAATTACTTTTATTTCTTTTACTTTATATCAGAATTAAATCGTGGAGGGTAGGTTTTTTTGGAAAGACAGAATTTACTAATGGTTCGAAAAGGATTATGGGGCTTAAGAATGATTATAATTCGGAAATGCGTTTTGGATATTGGTATTAACTTTATAAATATTCATTTAATTTGTTATAGCTACGGTTGCACTACCTAATAGCCTACGTTTTAATTATAAAATGGCCTAATCTTTACGTAATAATTCCTATATACACGAGCCAACGCAATAGAAAATGGTTGCTCAAATTCGACTTAAAAATTTTGACCGATCGAAATTTCGATCAAAAATTACCAAAGAAAATGTGTTATATTTGATCCAACTACAATAAACATGTATAAAATTCAACTTCATTCTGATAGATAAAAAAAATATTTAATTCAGACTGAATGAGATGCATTTTGTATATTGGAATTAACTTAATTTTTAAAAGCAATAGTTTCACTACGTATTTACCTACATTTTAATTACAAAATGCCCTAATCTTTACATAATATCACCTTACTAAAATGTTGGATCAAAAAGAAAATATGTTGTAATTGAACTAAATATAACGATTTGATCCAAACCAAATTGCATTCAAAATACATGTGTGGATACAAATTTGGACGTTGGTCTGAGTAATTTTCGTAAGGACTATTCTGCTAATAATTTATTTTATTTAAGCTGTAGGCGTTCGATAAATCTTCGTAACGCATCCCTATAGCTTTCCTTCGAACTTTTTATCCGTCCGTATAAACATAGTCTCGCTTAACGTTCCGAAGTTGCGGATAAGAAATTTATCAATAAAGAGAAAAATATAGTCCCTTTTCACTTTATCACTCGATAGTAATAGTGCAAACGCGTACAATCGGATAAGAGTACTCCGTAGACTTAACCCTACTCCCCGATTTCACACGTACTCACAAGTCACCTTGGGCGTCGCGACGATAATCGCCCAAAGACAAAAAATGATGACGTCCGTCTCTGTCAAAGATAAAAGAGTAAAGGGGGAGGGAGGGGGGGGGGGCAGATTAGGTCTTATTTTTTTTCGCCCTCGTATTATGTCCGTCGTCGGTGGCGCCACTGTAGTTTTTAGTTTGATGAATCGACGCCGTCCTATCGCGCTGTAATGATAACAAGCTGCCCGAGGAAGTTAAACGGACGTCCTTTCCTTGTCATCGTCCGCCATCTAGCGTTATATTTCATTACTCGTATTAACGAGGAGCCACGACAGATAGAGCTTGTTACCTTGTTTTTCGCTACTGGTCGTGTTTAGGTAGCATCCTCTCTCTCTCTCTCTCTCTCTCTCTCTCTCTCTCTCTCGATTGGGTCGATAGCTCCGTCAATAAACTGTCTCAATCCGGATATGATTCCTGGACGATTCTCTCTTTTCCATATTTCTTCCTAATAAGGAATTACATTCATACGTATGCAAGCGCTGAATGAGTCTTTTTATAAAGAAATTTGGCCTTATTGATTTAATGTTTCTTTTACTTAAGGCTGGGCGAATAACCAAATTAATCGAATAATTCGGTTGATATTCGTTTCACGCCTATTTTAGTAATTGATCGAATATCGCATGACATTTCTATTATTCGGTCTTTATTATTTGATAAATATTCAGTGAATATTTGGCGAATATTTGGTAAATATTCAGTGAATATTTGTCGAATTTTTGGTAAATATTCAGTGAATATTCGGCGAATATTTGGTAAACATTCAGTGAATATTTGGAGAATATTTGGTAAATATTCAGTGAATATTCGGCGAATATTTGGTAAAAAGTCGGTAAATATTCGCCAAATATTCGGTAAATATTCAGTGAATATTTGTCGAATATTTGGTAAATATTCAGTGAATATTCGGCAAATATTTGGTAAAAATTCGGTAAATATTCGATAAATATTTCGGTGAATATTCGGTAAATATTCGGAAAATATAGACTCTTATTCCCAACTCTGCGATTGACGGCTAGTACGTAGGCGACCAGTAAAATTAAAATAAAATAATCTATAGGGCAATTCTATATTAAACAAACGAACGTCATTGGTCAGTTGGCTTTCAGCAGATACTTTTTTGTGTGTACAGATATTTTTAGTTTTTTTTTGACGTACTTAAATAATTAAAAATATTAAAATTTAAAATATTTTGACTATTAGACCTGTTATTCGACTAATAATTGGGCCTATATTCGACGAATATTCGACACATTGTTCGACGAATATTTGGAACTATTATTCGACAAATATTCGATAAGTTAGTATTTGCATGCAGCCTAACTATTCGATATTCGATTAGAAAATTTTTGGGTATTAGATATTCGTCTCGATAGGCTAAAAGTGCTATTCGCTCAGCCTTACTTTACGTCACTAGCTACGAGCGCGTGATGGAATTACGATAACTTTCGGATTTTCTAGTGCGCGTCAAAATCTCGCGTGTATATTTATAATTTTATTTATTTTATGAAAAATCTATTGTTTTCCGTTTTAAATGTGGGGTTTCAAAGTTTTAAACTCTGGTAGGCTACTTCTCCCATAGCATCGGTGTGCGGCGTGTCAAATACTTCTACAGGCGTTTGTAGGTCAAAAATAGAACAATTTGAATCTCCAATTTTTCTTTTCAGATTACGTAATGGCCAACTCTCGAAGTTCATAAATTCCTGGATTTTAGTAATCCAAACAAAAAAAAACAAAGCAGACGAAAATCTAATCATTTATGAGCTTCTCGAGTTGTCCGCTACGTGGCTCTATTTAATATTATTCTTCATAAACAGTCACTAATTTTAAATATTTGTACGCTATGTCATTGTGACCTTATTTACCGTTCAATTTGAATAACATATTCGTGGAAACGTCTCTACAAATTCATTCTTTAATCAAAATTTTAAGCGTTTATTGACAAAGCTGAAACTAAACCTTTAATTTCGCGAAACTTCGTGGGCAATTATTATAATTCCATTTCGAAAGCGAGCGTATTTGGTCTAAATTTAATCAGTTCTCAAATGATAGACTTAAATTAGGTTTGTCCAGCGGCTTAAATTCGTACGTACCAATTAGAGAAGGCTAGATTAAACTCGAGAACACGGTTGGCGGAGTTGTGTTTTACACGAGAAATCATGGACCAGGCCTAATTAAGGCTCTGAAGTTTCAGATGGTGGCGAAAGGACGTCCTCGAACGTCGCACCATCGAGAGAGCTCCACTCAACATTCTTCCTCCTTCGCAGCCAGCGCCGCTCTCAAAAGAGTTGACATCTATTCATAAAAATGACAATCGATCTAGTCTGGAAATAACGTCGCACTGCCTACCCCCCACGCCTTCCCCCCACCGTCTACTTCGCTCTAGCGCGGTTCTTACGTAGTCCCAGTGGAGTGGACTTGGTTGAGAGTTAGGCCTAAGGAAGGCGTCGACCGTACCGCCAACCCGCCTTTGATCTAACTAGCGGCTGACTCGGAGCGCTCTCTTTTCGTCTAACCTAGTCTCTTATTGAATGATTTTTTTCCTCCATCTTTGCAGGCCGATTTATCATGCCGGAGTACGAGAGCCGACTTTGGCACCATCTATACGCAGAGCAACTACGTCACGCTGAAGTACGTGACGGACGGACGGAGCCCTCCGGGAAATGGCTTCCAACTTATTATCACAGCCATTCGAGAATCACGTGAGTATATATGGAAACCAACTGGGAGGTTCCACGCGCACTAACTTACTTTGTTACACTCTCTGATCTCTTTCGATTCCGTCGCGTGGGGGGTATATAATGTGGCCGCGTTGGTCCCCGCGTCTGTGGTACTTCTCGCGGACACTCTTCATTTTTAGTCGACTTTTTATTTTGTTTTTGGGTGGCTGGGATTAATCATTTTTGGTGACGGGAATCCCAAACGCCAACACTTTCATTTTTTTTATATATTTCGTCGTGGCGTCAGCCTAGATGGCGTTGGGGTTTTTGGCCACCACGCTTCCAAACGCGTTGACGTTTTGACACGCTGTTGATTGATCTAGGTTTTCGTTACCCCGGAAGGAGAATTTTTCCGACCTCGAGAGATTCTTTCGGAAGGAGAATTTTTTCCGGGCGGGGATGTTTGTTTGGACATTTTTTTCACGTATCATTTTTAATTAGATAAATACGTAAATATAAGATAGATATACGTACAGCCTAGCCATCCCCTCCTGTCGCCTCTTTCCGGAACTTCTAACTATCCAATAACGCGCGTCGACTTCGGCCGTCAATCGCGATAGCATTCCTACTTTTCGGGATTCGTTCGCACTGCCGCTGCTCTGACGAGTTCTACGGCTTGAGGCGGGGTGGCGGAGTGGTTAGCCCTTTCGCGAGAGGAGCCGGGTTCGATCCCAGCTTGTGACACTGGGTGACACCTCCGAACAAGTCATCTCCCCGCTGGTTAGAGGGGTTTCCCCCCGAGCTTTAAACTTGTAGGGGTTAACGGTAAAAGTAAGTGTAGGGAGCTGCCACGAACCTCCTACGCAATCTAATCCGGCCACCGGTAATAATATTAATGGCTTCACAAGTCACTTGTTGACTTAGGCCTGTGATGTTCTTTGGGTATTAGCTTAGCTGATTATTGTTATTATCATAAGTTAATGTTATTAATTATTATTATTATTTGTTATTATTATTTATTATTTGTTATTATTATTTATTATTTGTTATTATTATTTATTATTTGTTATTATTATTTATTATTTGTTATTATTATTTGTTATTATTATTTATTATTTGTTATTATTATTTATTATTTGTTATTATTATTTATTATTTGTTATTATTATTTATTATTTGTTATTATTATTTATTATTTGTTATTATTATTTATTATTTGTTATTATTATTTATTATTTATTATTTGTTATTATTATTTATTATTTATTATTATATATTAATAATTATTAATTAATTAAGAATGGCCGGTAGGCTATTCTTATTTAAGGGGTCAGCGCGATTTCCTATGGCTAAAATTAATACAGCCAAGCGCAGGAGAATCAATAGTCTGGTCGCTAAAAATTTTAAGACTTTATTTTAAGCGATTTTCATGCCCAAGATTCAGTATTGTGGATCCCTAGCGGGATTATACTTACTGTCAACAATTATTGTCTGGCAGTAGTACAGTTAATTTTAATGTATCAGCGAGAAACGTATTAGAATCCCGTCATTTAACGAAAGTTAGTCGACTGTAGATAAGAACCTTCGTACTGTAATGAGTTAGAGTATCATTTTTGACATGGAAGGCCAATTGTCACCGAATTACCCGATCATATATTCTAGGTAAAAAATAACTTATTTAGATAATTTAGTAGTACCAGAAAGAATTTTGTGGAAAGTGAAATTTAGTTTAAAGTTAATTTTGATTTATCTCTTCCATAAGTTTTTTTAACAAGCTGATTTTTTAAGAAAAATTGAATAATTAAATTTTAATTTAGGTGTATCCATCCTGCATTGTGTAAATAATTTTGGGAATTTTAATTACAGTAATGAAGTATGGTAAATATTTGAATAATTTTTCATAACAATAAACATTCTGGGCATTCAAACTTAATCCTCTATGTAAAGGCGTCTTAATTATTCAAAAGCTTAACGAGTGAGTAGACTGAAATTATTGTTATTTGAGGATCAGTTATCATCAGTAGTGTTACGAGCCATACCGTTGTAAGGTAGTACAGTCACCTTTCAAGTACTGTTGATAAATGTTTGCCTTTGTGGCTATAAATTACACGTTTGCCTAAGTGAATATAAATTACACTTTGCCTCGGTGAATATAAATTACACGTGGTAGGTTTTTAATTTGAAAGCTCGGCAGAGTTGGAAACTCTTGATACATGATTGAGATAAAAGTAAACGATTAAAAGCTATTCACAAATCATGCTATGCTACCCATAAACACTATCTCATAAAAGGTCTGTTTTTTATTGAAAGTTTTACCAAAAAGTCCAAAATTAGCATATTTCACTTGCTTACTAGAACCAGTTATACACCTATTATCTTGTTATCTAAGTCGCAATGGGAAATTAAAACTCAATTTGACATAACCAATTATCATTATTATTTCCCAATGTGTAGTAAAATATTTAAAATAATATTCAATATATTAAATTACATTCAATAATATTAAAATTTCTGTTCAAAATATATTTAAAATTAAACCTATTTATTTTCTAACCTATGGCTTTTATTTTAAATTATTAATTTTAGGAAAAATGCGCCCTGTGAGGCAGAGCAAAGGGACAGCTATTAAATAAAAAATGCTTTAATCAAAGCAGTTGGAAGGTTTATTTAAGGGGTAGTTGGGATCTATGAAGGCACAGATATTGGAAATGTTTTAGAATTAAAGAGTTATTTTTTGGAATTATTTTAAAAAGCAAAATATATTTCTAAAATAATTTCCATCGATTTTCCTCACCTTTTATAGATTTTAAAACCCTTTCCTTAAATTTGAGCCTTGAAACTGTAACAGTAAACTGAGAAAATTTTAAATTGTAAAGGATTACGTGTAAAATTACAGCATTTAAATTGCTGATACTCATTATAGAAACTAAACTAGTAAAAAAGTCACGAATAAAAGAGATTTGCAATAAATTTAATCAAGACTGTTCAAGTTAACAGAGGAAATTTGGATGTAATTATAGCTTCTATTTTCACGAACAACAGATGATATTATCTTCCTATAGAGAGAGCCTGCAAGTGCAAGGAGAGCCATGTGTCTTGTCCTTTAGCTTAGAAAAGATAAGTCATGAATTTTCTTTAATTAAAGACTTCCAAGAGACCCTCTAGTCAATTTAAAATACGTAATTCAGTTTCCGTACATTGTGAACCCAAAGTTACGACTGAATGACTTATTTCAATTCGACTAGGTCTTTCCTGAAAGTCCCTTTAACAATTCAAACAGGCTACTGCAGTGTAACTGCACATATTTCATCAGGCCTTTCTAGAAAGAAATGTGGTCATTTTAATGTAACTCTAAATGTTACTCTTTTTTACTACCAGCGGGTACTTGACTTGTGAGGATCTTCAGTTTTTCTTGATGTATGCCAAATTTAAATACTGATGTATAATTCTACTTTAAACCAGAAGTTTAAAATAATAAGTGCAGACTTGGATAGATAGAATTTAGTACATGTCTGTTTTATAAATTGGTTAAGAGAATTAGCTTACATAGAAAGTTGCAAACTCCTTTAACCGTTTAATTTCTTATGTATTTATACAAAATTTTAATTTAACATATAAAACAGCATGTTAATTAAGGTTATAATATTTTCCGAGTAGTAGTTTGAAACACAAAACTGCAGAATCCAGTTACGACAGCATAGCAGACGTCTATACAGGGCTTTTTTTTTTGTTTGAGACTCCCACACATCGGTGTCGACCCTAAGCCTTAGACACCAGCACACACAATAACTGATTAATCAGGGTAAGATATGTGTAACGGCCACGCCAACGGGGGGATACGTGGGGATAGGGGTGGGGTGATACGTGGGTTATAGGGGTGGGGGGATACGTGGGGATAGGGGTGGGGGGATACGTGGGGATAGGGGTGGGGACACCCGTGGGGGAAGTATCCCGACCACTTATACTTAATTCTGAACTAAACACGCGTACTCCTTTACAATTTAAAATTTTCTCAGTTTACTGTTACAGTTTCAAGGCTCAAATTTAAGGAAAGGGTTTTAAAATCTATAAAAGGTGAGGAAAATCGATGGAAATTATTTTAGAAATATATTTTGCTTTTTAAAATAATTCCAAAAAATAACTCTTTAATTCTAAAACATTTCCAATATCTGTGCCTTCATAGATCCCAACTACCCCTTAAATAAACCTTCCATCTGCTTTGATTAAAGCATTTTTTATTTAATTATTAATAGACTCGGTAACCTTTTAACCGCTGCGCGATTTGGCGGGAAATTCGCGCCCAACGGAATCTACTTCGAGCCTTCAAAGGTTCATGTTTCATTTTTATGGTCAAGTGGGTTACTTCTTTCTTAAGAGATATATTATGGACTTCTGGTCGTATCGGTTATCACGAGGTACGGAAGGGGAGGAGTTACCTGAATTCCTTAAGATATTCTCTATACTCTAACGTATACTATCATTACCCATAATACGAATCGAATGAAACTTAACCAAATATAATGAATGCGTTTAGATAGAATGGGTGCTCATAACGGGAATAATATTTAGAAAACGCGCTATTAAAGTACTTGACCAATAAAAATAATGGGTACGTTAAGATAGAATGGACATCATCGCGATCTTTTATTGTCGTAATTTAGCCATATAAAACCCGTTAATTTAATTTTAAACAAATGCTTCGAGCGATGTTTTCCTAAACTCAGAATTTATTTCGAAGAGATATCCCGCCTATAAATTTAACGATGTTTATCTACCATTAAATTTTTATTACTCGGGAATTTACTACGTACAAAATTTTATGGCCAATTTAATTGCCTCAAAAACGTTCGAAACCCGTACGTTGGACCAATTCGAACGGGTCCCGCCAAACCAATTCCATCGCTAACTTCTTGACACGGAGCGAAAGGGTAAAATTTGTGACCCTGTGGGGAGCAATTCGAAGCTGGATTTGTTGCGGGGTTTGAAAACCCGATGAAAATCGAATTCCCGTCCATATGTAGGTCAATTTGAATAACGTTACAAAAAATATAAAAGTGAGAAAAAAAATTCCCGTTTTGATATTGGCATTATTTAACTAAATCCAATTTCCATCGTGTGAGATCGAAACTTGGGTATCCGTCGCTTTTTCTTCATCAGAAGAAAAACGTATTCACCAATAATCGATTTCAGCGCCCCCTTTTTTTCGGCGGCGCAAAATCTAAAAATAAAGACTAATCTAATTCTCATCACACCCGCGCGCACTCGGCAGGGGTGGAAAATCATTACTGGAAAAAACATTAGGACGTTTGCCGTCTTTCAAATTGTTCTAACATTTCCAGGGGGGTCGCGGTTTGGCCAGGGGGGGGGGTATTCTTAACGAAGCTGCTTCCTAATTAATTGGATGGATAACGTCGGGGGGGTCTTTCACGGCCCCGGGCTAACTCGACAATAATCCTGTCCTAAATTTTCGTTAATCATTTTCTCCCCTCGCTCTGGGGGTAACTGGGCGCGCGGACATTTCTGTCTCATTTAGCTAATCGAGGGTGTTCGGAGGAGCTTCATTTATTTCTATTTGGTTTTCCTTTTTTGGGAACTCGGACATCGGCGCCTCTTGATTGTTTTCCAATCTAAGCGGATGAGATTTTCAGATTTTTGATAAATGCGCTTTCTCGATTTTGATTCCTTTTCTAGCCGTTGGATGCAGGGATTTTCATTGTATGAACGACCACTGTATCCCGCAAGATTTGAAATGCGACGAGGTCAACCATTGCGGCGACAACAGTGACGAGACTGCCCACGCCCAATGTATAGGTACGTTGACGTTCACCATTTCAAGCTTCATTTAGACAATTTGATTTCAATCAAGTGCTTTTTTTTAAATCATTCAATTATATCACGATATTAAAAAAGATTTAAAACGCGATTTTAGTAAAGATTTAAATCACGATTTTAATAAAGATTTAAATCACGATTTTAATAAAGATTTAAATCACGATTTTAATAAAGATTTAAATCACGATTTTAATAAAGATTTAAATCACGATTTTAATAAAGATTTAAATCACGATTTTAATAAAGATTTAAATCAAGATTTTAATAAAGATTTAAATCACGATTTTAATAAAGATTTAAATCACGATTTTAATAAAGATTTATATCGAGATTTAAATCAACGTTTATATCGAGATTTAAATCAACGTTTATATCGAGATTTAAATCAACGTTTATATCGAGATTTAAATCAACGATTGTATTGAGATTTAAATCAACGTTTATATCGAGATTTAAATCAACGATTGTATTGAGATTTAAATCAACGTTTATATCGAGATTTAAATCAACGATTATATCAAGATTTAAATCAATTTTTAAAACCAGTGTTTAATATCATTGATTTAAATCACCTAAGACAACTTCAATACAAAGCAAATAAGATAAAGCTGAATTATTCAATAGTTAAGAAAATTAATCCAGTTTAATTTTAATTTAGATTGTATAACCGATTATACAAATTATACATCATTTAGACTGGATAAATGTCATTATTTTTTAAATCAATAAATCCGATTTGAAGAAAATCAAAAAGTGGCAACCCTGTTTTATGTTAACTTACCGATTTATCTTATTTAAATAATTCTACGTGACGAAAGGTCTAAATGAAAATTTGTCCTCGATGTCAGTCGAAGTAGATTTTGACACGTCCATTTTGCGCATTTTCGCTTGCAGACGAGAGTCAAGGGGCTCGCATCATGGGGATCGGACTGACGGTGTTCATCTCGGGCGTCATCACCCTCATCCTGACCTGCTTCGTCTCGGCGGTGGGGATCACCATTTGCCTGTGTCGGCGGCGTCAACACAGGCGCTCCCAGTATGGCGCCGGCGCCGGAGGTGGTCAGCAAGTGGACGGACCACTGGCCTCCGCGCCTCCCGTCGTCATGGGACAATCGCCTTACCCTAGTAAGCGTGTAATGATGATTTGCTATTCTCTCTCTTTCAAAGTAACGCTGTCGTAATCCACAGAATTTAGACCCTAGGAATGGAAACTGCAGCTCCCAGTGGCGTAACGACAAAATTTGGGCACCCCCGCGGGATATCAAAAGGGCCCTTAATAAAAACATTTTTTTTTTTCCCCATTTTTACAAGATCTCTGAAAATATTGCCAGATTTCTACATTTTTACCAATAGTTAAAGCATAAGTTTTTTAATTATTTAAAAATTTAAATACATTTAAAAAATCAATACTTAAAACGAAGGGGCCCCCTATTTGGTGAAAATGTCATGGG
Organism: Leiobunum rupestre; assembly: GCF_980474605.1. Taxonomy (NCBI): domain Eukaryota; kingdom Metazoa; phylum Arthropoda; class Arachnida; order Opiliones; family Sclerosomatidae; genus Leiobunum; species Leiobunum rupestre. The sequence goes on from NC_143392.1 coordinate 32,593,796, forward strand.
CCCCCCCGCGGTCGCGGGGTCTGCGGGTCCTTAGTTACGCCACTGGCAGCTCCATCTAGTATAATTTGCTTGTCTCTAGCCTCCAAAGGCAAACCATGGACACTGTATCTCTAACCGGACGGGAAAAGCTGTAGCTTCCACCATACAAAATCACCTGCCCCAGCCACCATCTCTCTGTAAAGGGGCGGAGGTTCAAGAATTTTGAAAGTTAGGGTCTGTCAAGGCCATATAATTTATCACGTGGTCGACAAAACGTTCCGTTTGAAATGGGGGTTTACATCCTTTCGGATGATAAAATACGCGAAAAAGTAGATAAGTCCATAATTAAAAGGGATAATATAGCTAAATCCTAAACAAATTTGAAGAAAATTAAAAACTTACTAATAACTCGTACCGATAGGTCTTCGAGCAACGCGAAACTCGGATCAAATAGATCTTCGAGTAATAAACTAAATTAAAATTAAATAAAATAGCCAGAAATTCCAACGGTAGACCGGTTTCGTTCTATTTGGAACTCATCAGTACCGTCAGTAACGCGTTTTGAAATTTTTAATGTTTAGGCTTAGTTTCTCCTTTAGATTTGACAGTCGCCAGCCAGATTTCCCGCACGGTACTGATGAGTTCCAAATAGAACGAAACCGGTCTACCGTTGGAATTTCTGGCTATTTTATTTATTTTTAATTTAGTTTATTACTCGAAGATCTATTTGATCCAAGTTTCGCGTTGCTCGAAGACCTATCGGTACGAGTTATTAGTAAGTTTTTAATTTTCTTCAAATTTGTTTAGGATTTAGCTATATTATCCCTTTTAATTATGGACTTATCTACTTTTTCGCGTATTTTGTCATCCTTCTCATAGTCCATAGGTGGTTTCTTCTAACTTACATTCTTTCGAATGACCTTGACGGCCCTGCGAATCGTGTACGGCCGACTATTTCAGCTAATACGAAGTAGGACGCAAACGGACAGTGAGGGGGTACCTCTTTTAGGCTGCTTTTCCCGTCCGGTTAGAGATACAGTGTCCATGGGCAAACCTAGGTTGACGGGCTTATTTCCGGTTCTATTGATTCGCCTAGCCGGAAGCTCAGCCGTCAACTCGAAGCCGAGACATTAACGGTTTTTCTTTCGATTCCTGGGGTCTATATTCTTCGCGTAATCTCTCATATTATCGTCATTAATATCCAGATCCCTTCTATTGGGCTGAAGTAACGTATTCACGGGTATCCCCCCTTCGTTAAAACTAAAAGAGAGAGAGAGAGAATTTGATATGGTATCTAATATCCCACTTTTTTGCTAAGCACACTTCACTCTCCTCAGCCGCTTACGCTCTAAAAATAAATAAGCACTCTCTTATTAAACCACGATGGCTATTCTTAAATGGTATTCTCATCGGGGAATCGCTTTCCGCATAGTTTAGATTCTTCGTCTTGAAAATTTAAACGCGACAATTATGGCTTACGATCTGGATATAATTAGACTTGAGCCTTAATTTGTTCCCCTTTTTTCCTGATGCCCCTTTTTGGGTTTAGGGAACGTATTATCGTAAATAAAAGTCCATTTTATTGCCGAATTTATAAAAATAAAAATACTTTAAAGTACGTCGACAATAGGTCTAAATAGGAAATTATATGTATACACTAGGAATGTCTAAGGAAGATTATGGTGGCCCTGATGATTCCCTTCGAAACGGGCGTGGTTTAAAACGGAGATTTTTCTCGCGAAGTGTTAATAATAATAATAATCAACTAGGCTAATACCCAAGGCACCACCTTAGGCCTAGTTCATAGAGCGACTTTTAAAGCCATTTATTCAGGTGGCCGGGTTTCTAGTCGACATTGAAGTTCACTTACCTTCCACGCTCTTTTTAAAACATCTTTGATTTTTCGCGAAACTAGATCAGTTTCGTGAAGAATGTGAAAAATTCTATTCACAGTTTCTTAAATTCATTTTCTAGTAAGTCTATTTTCCGAGTAAGTATCCTTAATTATTTAGTGGGGTGGCGGAGTGGTTAGCACTTTTGCCTCGCAGAAAGAGGAGCTGGGTTCGATCCCAGCTTGTGGCACTGGGTGAAAACTCGGAACAATTCCTTCCGCGTTGAGTTTGCCAGTTCTCTCCCCACTGGTTTTCCCTCGAGCCCTTTCATAAAAACTTGAGGTTAACGGTGATAGTGACTGTAGGGAGCTGTTGGCTCGCGTGGCATGAAGGGCATTGTAACCCGGCCACCTGAATTAATGGCTTTAAAAGTCGCTTTAAGGTTGTGCCTTGGGAATTAGCCCAGCTGATTATTATTAATTTTCTTTCCGCACCGAGCCAGCCAATGAATTTGAAAAAAATGAGTGAAGTCTTAAGACTGGTTCACACGGGCAGTGTTTTCCTGGTTTTCTATATTTTCTAGTTTTAGCGCCTTTTCCCGTGGTTCTGGTGCGCAGGAACACGACTGTACACACGGACAAAATTTGCCGGATTTTATCACAGCGAGCGTTGCCGGGGAACGAGGAAACGGATAACCTTTTTTTTGAGGGGCGTTGGGCTCGACCAGTCAGCGAGCGTTATGCCGTCACGTGGTAGACGCAAAAATTCTTAAGCCTACTTTTAAAGACTTTTAAAATCGCTCCTCATATCACGTGACAGCGAAACGCTCGCTGATTAGTCGAACTCAAAGAGCTTCAAAAACCGGGAAAATAAAGTAGAGATATTTCAACATTTTTTTCTCCGTTTTCTCGTTTACCGGCATGCAGCGCTGGCGGCGGAAAAATCCGTTAAATTTTGTTCGTGTGTACAGTCGTTTTCCCGTGCGCCAGAACAACGGGAAAAGGTGGTAAAACGAGAAAATAGAGAAAATCAGGAAAACACTGCCCGTGTGAACCAGCCTTTACATTCGACGTAGCTTAAGCCCAGCGCATTTCTCGAGCCATTCTAGTGTATATAGCTTCTTGGTCTAATAGAAGTTTACAATCGCTAAAAATTTAGATTTTAAGAGTAAATATTAATGAGTTTCTAGTAGCTATGTCTACCTGCGTATTTTAAAATCTCTAAACGGAATGTGATACCAAAAGAAACACGTGAATTTGTCGCGGGTCTTTGACAGGAAGCGATGTCCTCCGCAGGGTACCATTTACGAAAACCGCATCGGGTGCAGCACGCTTGCTTGTTCTTCTTAACCCTTGAAGCATCATTTTATCCACATTCCGCTTGATCCCCTTTTCCAGTTACTTCAGACCTCTAAGAGGAATGTTTTCCCCAAATAATATTGGCTACACGATCTCGATTGCCTCATTCTTTTAATGAAGATTTTTGCGCGCATTTTTGTGTCGCTCTGGCCTCTTTATGGGCTTGTCTCGGCAGTTAGGACAGGGTCTTACACCGACTTTGCTAGCCTAATAGCCTATCCCAGACCGTGCATTGCCAATAGCGTCCTTAATCGTACGACTTAGTTGCTATTTTTAATCACTAGGTTGTAGCGTAGACTTGACGCTATTCCCCGCCCGCGACAGTAGTGAGAGCTTAGTTAATATTATTAGACGGTTTCTCGTTAACGTGATGCCACCGGAGGAATTTTTTTAACTCTTATCAATAGTTAGCGAGCAGTGTTACCGGTCGACCAATGTTACTTATATTAATGGCGTTGAAAGGCGATTGCGGTCGTCGATGAGAAATCCCTGCGTATGAAGAGACGAAACTACTCTCGGCCGCTTGGATGATCTCCGGGTCATCATTTTTCTTTTCCGGGAAATTAGTGGCGTAGCTAATCGGAATTTGGGGCCCCCTCCCTCCCCGGCTTGATCGCACGCTTCTACTTTGGGCGCAATTTTTGTGGTGTATTCCCCTTTTCCCTAAATGGCTCGTTTTTGGGGGTTCTTTGTCGTTTTTAGCCGTGGGCGGACGAACCTCGCTAATTTTGCTAGCGTAATATCATGGCGAAATGGTCGAAGATCATTTTATATTTATATAGAGTTTCGTAATTGGAGTTTTAATTATTTTTCTTAATAAGGTTGATTTATACGTTAGGCGGGGTTCGGGTTTATAAATATTAGCGATGTTCCAACGCCCATTACGTTTGCAATTTTTACGGTTAATATTTTGTTACTTGCCATGAGCTCGTGGCTGCTATTTAGTGTACCGATAAATACCCGCTTTAATAGCCTTCATTTTGAAGTTTATAGCATTAAATTTATGCCTATAACTATCGTCTATAGAAAATGTATTTCGGAATCTTAAATGGTGTCCAATTGCAGACCGTAATAATAGACCCAAATTTAAGCAGATGGCGCCAACAGTCTCAGACGTAAAAATTTTATTTTATCTAAAAACATCGAAAAATACATTTAAAATGATTTCCTTTATTCGTGATTTTATGTCGAATTTTGACGAGTTGAACTTTTGTTTAAAGTTTTGACATAAAACAGGGGTTTGTGGGTTTAACGCCTAGTTTAACAGTTTTTAGCTTTTTGTCCATAGGACAGGCGACAATTCGACATTTAATTGACCAAAATATTGGTACTGAAGGGCTCGCGAAGAATGGAATAAAATTGTAGACTAAAATTTAAGAAACTATCAGCGAAGAATAAGTAAAGTTATACTACAAGCAGTGGTGATAAATAAACCACTACCTGGGCCCTAAGGCTCGAACTTTATTAGAACCATCCTTGACCTTGCTCTAAGATCTTCTGACAAGTTCATCTGAGCCTACTCAGCCTATTGGTTAATTCGCTTCTGAGTCGACAAGATAGTTTTAACAGGTTATTTACACGTTATTGTTTTCATTCCCAGAGCACAGCAGTACACAGTTTGTGAACGACCAAAATTAGTTTTTTTTTAATTCAATAGGTATTTATTCCCTTACCGACGAAAAGTGAAATTGGCGCCACCTAGTATAGATAAAAACATTAAAATCAAACCTCTAATGGAGATCCTCTAAATGTTTGTTTCATTGTAATTAATTTGTGAACCAACAATTCCTTAAGTCATCAGACTAGGCTGAAGAATCCGTACAAAACGTAATTCCCACGTAGTAAGGTACATAGGAGTCACGAGCTCTTAGTTAAACTAGTGTGGCTGTTTAGAACCGGAGGAACCGGAACCGAACCAAAATTCCCGGTTCGGTTCCAGTTCCGAGAAATGGGAACCGAAGCCACTTCGGTTTGGTTCCGGTTCCATGTAGAACCGAACCGAAAGAACCGAATACTTTTCGAATACTATTACTTTTGAAAAAGACGTGAAAAAGAATAAATAAACCACTGACAACAGTGACAAGGACTATTATGTCTATGTTCTCAATTGGAAGGTAAAACCGTCGTATTTAGAAATCACTTAATTTCTTTTTGTTCAAACTATTGGTTTTTATTTCGCCGCGTGTTTTATGTTACTTCCAAATATGTGGAAATAAGTGAAAATAGCTTTACAGTTTTCTCCCCAATTTTTGTTTCGGTTCTCGGTTCGGTTCCTACTATTTTTCGGTTTGGTTCCGGTTCCAATTTGTCTTGATCGGTTCGGTTCCGGTTCCTTCAAGAACCGGAACCGAACCGAACCGCGGCAACCCTAAGTGAAAGGGTGATCGTTATTTGATGGTGAGTGTCGTTTGGGTACATCGCGCTAACAGGTCAGTCCCGATACTGCGGTGGCACCGGAGGAGACGGGCGAGTGGTCGAAAAACCACCTCCCTATCCAGGAGGAGTCTACCATCCCTCCGCAACCGGTACCCTTGGATACGACGTACTCCAAGAAAATATCTACTACCCAACCAAGTGAAAACTGGCTAGTTTAGCGACGGAAGACAAAGACCGCTTCTTCAGTGTGTGTGTCTTTTGCGTGTACTCCCCCTCGTCAACGCTTACACACGCTAAACCAACGCGAATTAGTCAACAAATAAACAAAAAAACAGGCCCGCGTCTCTCGAAAAGGAATATATGGACAAACTCGCCATCGAGTTGGACGCGCGCGCGGACGCTGAATCCGATATAAACAATGCAGAGAACAATGATCTCCAGTTGTGTGCAAAGTGTCTATTGTACAGTTCCAACATCAAATTATAATAACTGCAAATAATGGTTTCTTACGAACAAAAAAATGACAAGAAGAACCTCTTTACGCGCATCTTTTTCATTTTTTTGCAAGAAAATTTACAAAATGGTGGACGACGTTTTAGCACCCGTTGACGTCATTAATACGTAATACGCCCTATAACTTTCTACAGGTTCGCCTGGCAACACGGGCGAAAGGGGGGATAATCTACGAGTTTCTCACCCCCCTTTGGCGGCGTTGTCGAGCGATCCGCGGATTCGACAGAATTTTCCGCACTTGTTTCTAACACTCAACACGATTTTGATTTGTAGAATGGGCCTTAGCCATTGAGTTTTTCTTCTAACGGAGGATTTGAAACGTAACCTATAACAAAAACCACCGATTTAGATTTTTTAAAAGCAAAAAATAAATTACCAAAGCGTGTAAACGCGAAAATAATGTTGAAAAGACAAAGAAATATTGACCATAATAATAATAATAATAATAATTATACGGTGGCATATTGTGAATCGTGTAAAAACAAAAAGGTGACACAGGTTTAGCTACGCTTTAGTTTCATAGTTTTCATAATAACCTATAAAAAAATATAATGATATTTGAAAAAAAAAACCATAGTAGGCCAAAACGCGTTTCCAAATTACTTAAACATATACCCGCCTCTAATTTATATTTAAATTTTGCCAAGCGACTTTAATCGAGTTTAATTTAATTTTAATTTAGTTACGGATATGAATGACCAGGTGCTGGATATTGGGAAATATTTTTATATACCAATAAATATGACTTTGGAATGCTAATTATAAATTTAATTTTAATATAACGTCAATGGACTTGGTAAAATTTAAATTATTGACCCCTACTGGAAAAACAAACAAGATAGGCCAAATTTATCTAATTACTCTGTGATAAATTACAATTACTCATCATTTTGTGATATTTCTTATGGTGGAACGATTTAAAAATTGTTTAACTCTTTTTAAATCTTTCAAATTTATCTACCACGTAAATATCAATACTAAAATAAAATACATAAAACTTAGCGGGCCTTCTCACGTCCTGTTAAGGTGAAAAAAATAATAATTGAGATGTTTGTAATGTTTTCATTATGAGTCACCATTTTGTAGTACGAACTAAACCTTTTTATATAATGAAACGTATCGATTTATACCTATATTTGAACAATTTTGCTTATTCATCCTTATATTTTAAATGGGAAGAAACACCGCACGAAATTTGTCATTTATGAGAACAGGTCGGGGAAGAAAACTTAATGGTCTTTAAAGCGTTTTGTTTTTATTTTATTCTAATATTTAATAGAATCAAGAATATATTTATTCCAACTTAGGGATAATGACTAAGCTCAGACGATTTTCGGTTATTATGATCGCATTTCTCCTCGTCACGAGTATTCGGCCTTTTTTGAGGTCGAGTACTCGAACTCGACCTCGAATAAGTAATTGGAGAATACTCGTCGATTACCGAGTACCAAAAATTTGCATATTCGGGTACCCGATTACTCGAATAAGCTGCTCTCTAAACTGGCCGAGTATTTGTTTTTTCAATCCTCGTTGCTTCAAAGTTCAAAGAGGGATTTTTACAACTTTTTGGGTGTAATAAATGGTACCGACAAAGTTGTGCAAACTGTGGTTCAATTAAATTATAGGAATATTTTACAGCATTGAAAGTTACTTTCTACTCCTTTTAAATTTAATTTCATTATTTCTTGAATATTACCAGCTCCTAATCAAGTACTCGATAACCCGACTCGTTAAAAATATTACTTACGCGACTCGAATAAGAGAAAGTTTCCCCTTAATCAAATACTCGATTACTCGACTCGAATACTCGATGAAAAAATTTGGTACTCGATAACCGACTCGATAGCCTAAAACCGCTAATAGCACAGCCCTATACTGCAATCGAAGACGTCAGTTATAGGGCGGATTTGAAGGAGGAGCTTACTTTTCGAGCATGTATTGGATTGGGAGCCACGCTAAAAATCATTCCCACATAAGTCATTCTTTCTAAATATAAATAAATACCTTCTTGATATAATATTTCATACAAAGAATTTATACAGGTTAACGTAGAATATGTAACTGTAACTACAGCCTCTGTTTTAATGATTCCCGGACGATATTCTCCGTCTACCGGGGAAAAGAGGGAAGATTACCCAATAATTGGCGGTGGGCGTGGTTTTTCTTCCGGAAATTAAGGTAACACCCACATATTATCTCTGAACCCAAATATATTATTATTTATACGAATTGGAATCCTTTTAGTTACATAATTCTTTCAATGGACAACGCAATAAATATCTAACAGAAATTTAAGCCATACGCTTTTAATTCGGAATCTTAAAAGCAAAATTACATATCATTTTGTATTTTTGAAGCGTAATAAGGAAGAAGACATTTTTTAGCTCTGTAAGCAATATTTTTCAAATAAGGAGATTATTACTAATAAAGGAAAAAAAGTGTGTACCATTTAAGAGGCAACCCAAAGGTTCCGCGATTACAAGCTGTAGTTCACGAGCAATTAAACTTAAAATACAAATGCTTTGTACGTGCGGAAAATCACTGCCATGTACGTGAATTTATAAAATACTTAATTTTTGAGTTTAATTACAAAATACCACTCCGCGCGCAAATAATTTTCACGCTAAAATAATAATTTGAAAGCCAAGGTTACACGCGTTATAGATGGGGAAAAACAAATAAATAAATAAACAAATAAATAAAACTACAGTGTTTTAAAAAAGTTTATTTTGTACGTGATGAAAATAGGAAACATCACATTTAGAAAACCTAACAAAGTAATCGCTTACATTTCTGTATAAAAAAAAATGAATCTAATGTAATACAAAAAAAATATTCTAAAATCACGCATTGCTTAAAAGTGTACGACTGAACTTCAAAATTCGGTTGAAGCTTTTCTAAACAGAGGAGAGAAATGCTTTCTTTTGCTAAATGTGTCACCAAATCAATAAAGAAAGAACAATGTTTCCACTAACCGTTCTCTTTCTTTCCGTGTGTTTCTAACTATTTCTTTCATTAATAATTTCGATTTAATGGGGCCAGTCGCACAGATGTAGGTTAGACGGAGGAGCTTTCAAACATTGCTTCAATTCTTCGCAACCAGGTGGAGCCCAAGGCTACAATAATTGAAAGTAATGAGGTAAAATTTCAAAAAGTTGATTGCGAAATTTAGTGGGTCAAAATTCCTTTCTTCAATATTTTCTATCCCAGGCTTAATTGCTGATGACGTTATGACGTACGGAAGTTAGTCTTCACGAGATAGTAGAAAGCAATTTTCATAAACTTTTGGACTCGATCTATACACTCTTTTATATCCTTATTTGTGAGAGCTGCCATTTTATTACAGGTCTGATTTCAAATAGCGCATGCAAGGCCGCTTCACGCGGTCAAGTGCACGCGACGTCTCGAGCTGATGAGCACGTGCAGGCGCCCTTGCCTGTACTATTTTAAATTAGGCCTGTAATGAAATGGCCGACTTCGTAAAAGAGTGTATTGTATTCATTTATTAAGCTTTTGTAATATAAATTTACCAATTGGATATGAGATAATTAGCGCTTTGGGACATTTAAGTACACACAATAGACGCTTCAATAAATCATCCTCCAAGGAAATCGCCAAGAAGTAATATTTCCGAGAGCCAGGACTCACTGTTTATATAGTGCTTGTTAAAATAATGGACATTTTTCGCCTAAACGGCAGCAACACAGCGTTCCCCATGGCGTTTCCTTTTAACCAGGTATCTTTTTTGACATAATGAGGTTTGGCAAAAAATCGGCGCTCTGTTTACAGGTGAAAAGTTTCCATTATTTCAACAAGCACTATATAAACAATACCTTGCGGAAGTTGCGGGTTCTGGCTCTCGGAAATATTTATTGGCGATTTCTTTGAAGGATGATTTATTTAAGCGCCTATACCACCGATGTTATAACTATATTTTAAATATTAAATTTAAATTTGAACAAATTTTCAATCAATAACTTAATAAACCCGAGAGGAATTTTTCGAGTTACTTCGTTTTGGAAATAAGGTAGCGAAACACGAACGTGTTAGATGGCGCTTTCAAAAATTGTCACGAAATTCAAATACGAGGGGCTGATCACTCCGCGTAATCGGTGTACAGAGCCGTACCTTTAACTGTACTAATGGGATTACGCGTAATCTTTGAAGTCCCCGCAGGGCTGGCAAGAGCCAGCCAGACTGGATTAAACTACCCTGGTTTAAGCCGGTTTTAACCACCAAATAAAATCCATGGTTAAAACCACTTTTTTTTTATAAAAAAATTGAGAAATTAATTAGAAACATTGACAAAACTTAACCTTCACTTTTTGTCGCAAGTAATGAGAGCTAACATATAAGCAATTAGGGTATCTTAAAATTAATTTTGCGCGTGAAAATACGCTGCCATATTAGGGTACATGTATAAAAGCGGGTAAATCAGTCTGCTATACCTCACAATGTAAAGGTACTGTCACGCGCAAAAACGTAATTTTTAAATCGGGAAATTTGAGCAATGAGGGCTTGATATAAGCAATTTGAGCATTTTTTATTAATGGTTTTAACCGGTTTAAACCACCGGTTACAACCGGATTTAGCCATACCGGATTTTTTCAATTTTTAAAAAAGCCGGTTTTTTTGCCAACCTTTGGCAGTGCTAATCTAAGCGTAATCCGGTGTACAGACTTTCTAAGAGTGGTTAGCCCCTCGTTCAAATACAACAATAGTGCGTACGATGGTTGTGGGGTCCCGCGAATTGGCCAGAATTCTCACTTAAAATTAATTTTTTTTTAATGCAACCGAAACTATAGTTTAGAAATGAGCAGTACTAACTAAAAATATATTATTCAGCCAAGTCGCTCTTAATTTTAAAAAAAAATTAACATTTTAGGCAAAAATCGGCCAAAACCACTAAAATGGGAAAATAATTAACTATTTGTTCTCCGATTCCAAAAATTTATAATAGGCTACCGAGGGCATACCATATACATTCTATTGACTAATTGTTGAAGAGTTATGTGGAATATTTCAGCGGCGGCATCGGCTATACTGTACGTACAATTTAAAAAATTTAAGTCTGTAAATAGTCGCTTTAAAGCAAAAACTAGATGAATGCGTGGTTTTTGCTTTAAAGAGTTATTTAAATTATATGATGATACCCCAAATATTTGCGAAAATATCAAACGCACGGGCCTTTACTAACAGGAGACTACCCGAGGTGGTTATCACTGATTTTGTTGAAACTCGGAGGTTAGGTAGACCTTATGTTAGTATGAAAATTGCCAAAGGGAAAAATTGCAATGGGCTTTAGTTTTCCCATGGCAACCGAAAATGTTTTTGAACTCTCAAAACAAAAAATCTCCATTTAAAAAGCATGGTATTTTCTTCACAGGGTACTTACTTACTTAAAAAATTTGAAAAAATTAAATTTTCAAACCTTACTCAAAAAAGATGAATTTGACCTATTTTTAGGTAAAATTTTCAAGAATTTTGAGAAAACTTTATTATTTTTGGTTAAAGTTTAACGAAATTTGGGTAACCGAGAAAATCCCATGCTTTTTTAAATGTAGAGGTCAAAAACATTTTCGGTTGCCATGGGAAAACTAAAGCCCATACAGTGACTGCGATCCCGTGGGGACTCCGGGGCTCGAGCCCCCACAGGGAAAAACAAACGAGGGCAGAGCCCCCACATAAATAAAATTGAGGAAAAATAGCAATCAGGGGAAAATTTATAATCTCACTGCCTTTATTTGGGTCGGAATTCAGTCTTTTTACAGAAGTTATTTTGAGATTGCAGATGCAAGTAGCATTAAGATGATATAACCGTAAAATTGATTTCGATAGATTCGTCCAAACAGAAAATCGCCACGTCGTGTACCCTATTTTACCTAAAATACCTTCGTTAAGAATGTGGCCAAGAAGGGCTTAATTATCTAGCCATGTACACAGATATTTTTCTAAAGATATCGACTTAACTTTTGTTATCAATGTATTTCTTGACGGATGAGATATAAGAAAGAACACTTAAAAAATATATATAGTAATAAAAATTTTGAGCTGTACATTTCCTTGCTTTAGTTTTAAGTATACAAATTTTTGGATAAAAAAATAATTACCCGTGCCCCCACAGAAATGTTTTCCGAACGCCGCCGCTGAGCCCATAGCAATTTTTCCCTTTTGGGAATTTTCATACTACTATAAGGTCTACTTAAGCCCCGAGTTTCAACAAAATCGGTTATAACCACCTTGGGTAGTCACCTTTGTAAGTCCTACTTTTTCAAATATTCCCTTACAAAAAATTTCTATAAGGTATTTTATAGAGTTGATCTATAAAAATTTCATAGAGTAGTCTTAAGCTATTTCTATAAAATGTTTATGGAATGTGGCTATAGAATGTTTGTGGAAAATGGGTCATTTTTCTAAAATGTTTTTTTAGAATTTCTTTAGAAACTTACTTATGATTTTAAGGGTTTTCTATAAACATTTTAAAGGTTTTTTAGTTTTATATTAGTGGCTTCTATAAGCATTTTAAAGAATACTTCTTTTTAAAAAGTGGAGTTTCTATTAAGATACTAAATGGTTTCTTAAGAAGCATCGTAATACTTTAAATACATTAGCTATTAAGAAGTTCAGGTCAAAATTATACTTAAATATATAAGCCTTAAAGAGTTTTAATAGAAATTATTTTAAATAGATTCTAAAGAATGGTTTGTAGAATTGATTCTTGGTTTTCCTATGATTTTCGCTATAGAAGACTCTATAGGTTATAGAACCCCTTTTGCCCTCTATCACTCTCTATACGATTTTATAGAGGCTTTAAAGAATATTTTTTTACGGGTTTAAATCATTTTTTCTTCATAATGTCCGCTAAAAAATTACGTGATTTTTGGTTTGGTAATTTTTACTCTGTGTATCGTTTAGGCTTGAATAAACTAATGATCCCGAATCATAAGTAAAAACGCAATTTTTCTCTACAACCCTGCTCCTACTGAGAGAATCGCGAAAGGTTTCCTCCCAAATACGACACACGTTGTCTAAAATCGTAAGATGACATAACGTCGTTGGCTTATATTGCGCGCGTTATTTTAATATTTGAGTGGAAATTTTTCCACTATCGGACACCGTGGCGCTTCCGTTAAAGAACTAAGCGCGCAATTAAATTCAGGTCCAGTATATTATTTGTCTAAAGTTAAGAATATAAATTGAAGAATAGCGATATTACCATCACTGCATCGTCGCAATAGTCCAAAACGGGTTTTCCTGGTACGAGATTATCGTAATGTTTTTTAGTTTCCACTTTAATTACTTCAATTGCATCCACATATTCCTGAGAGGCATGTCTAAAATTTCCAATTCCAAAAAAAACCCGCAAATATGTAATGGTGGCCGATTTAATTTAAATACGAAGGAATAGAATGAAGAATGGAATATTGATATATTTCTTTCCTACTTGATTTGGAAGCGCTCTCCGGGGTCCCTTCCCAAGTGGTATAAGATGGGATTAGCGCTGTAATTTCTTTGGACGTGATCGGTGATACCGGGGAGTCTCTGCCCGGGGCAAAAATCTATACCCTGCGAGAGCAGCCAAAGAAATCATTGTTTCCTCATTTAAACACCAGCTGGCGCTGCTTTTGCATTACGTGCACGGAGAAGCCATAGACGAGAGGGGGGTAACACGGTCACCCCCCTCGAAGCCTCTTCTATTTTTGCATAAAATCCATACCTGATCATATTCGCTTTGCGGGCCGCTCCACGTCCAGAAGTGAGCTTTGTACAGTCCATACCGGATCGCCATTAGTTGATTCCCTCGATAGTAAAAGATCGGCCTACGAGGCGTCGTTAACAAATATTTTAAAATATTAAAACTCCCCCCCCCCAACTACTCTCCCCCATTTAATGACGCTATGAATAATTTCGGTAAAAGATCGATTCACAAATTGCTAACAGGGAAGCAAACATTTAGAACGAAGCCATTAGAGGTTCGATTTTAACGCTTTTATTTATACTAGATGGCGCCAGTTAATTTTTTGTCAAAAGATTTAAATTTTTTCTGTTTTCAGATAATTAAAAAAGACTGTTGGCACCAGCTGACTTATTAAAACTTGGTATTTAAAGAAATCGGACCTCTAATGGCGTTAACCCCCCCCCCCGTGATAGCTAGGAGCAACAAACACAGCACCCAACAAAGCGTTAAAAATTACGATCAGTCGGTATCTTAAACAGGGTTCGTACGAAATTTTCAGATTTCAAATCCCTGACTTATCCAGGTTATCCCTGATTATTTTTTTTTGGCAATATCCCTGACCTTTTTTGGTAATATTCCTGCTAAGTTTCATCATTTCATGTTTTCATAGTACAAAGTTAAACAATATTTTTAAATATCACAATATGAATTATATTTAATAAGATCATACTGAGATCTAGGGGCAACAAACACAGCACTTACACCAGGAGAACGCAACCCGTCAAAAGTCGTGCATTTTCTTGTGTACATTTTTCATTAGTTAGACGCTTTAGCGCCTGCTGCCGTCGGAAGGGGAAAATTCCGGAATTTTCTCCCCCCCCTTTCCGTAAAACGTTCAGAGTAAAGGTTCGTCCAATGAAATTTGTATGCAACACTGCGTTAGCGTGTTTAAAGGCTAGCTGCGTTCTCCTTGCGTTTGTTGCTCGTAGTTGATAGGATCTTCTCCTTTTTGGAAAATATGTATCGTACCTGGTGGTTTCTTTACCAGTCGTTAAGGATTCGATCAGACTAACCCCGTCTATGACCCGGTCATTTGGGATAGGTATGCCCGCTAGTTCCAAGGCGGTCGTGAACATGTCCATCGCAGTCGACGCTTGCCGGCTGACCTGCGATAAAGATATTTCACTGAATGTAAAGCCCTCCGCTTCGTTGTGATGTTACCGTTCCGGGTTTGATATGTCCGGGCCACCACGCGATAGTCGGTTCTCGGAAACCACCCTCGAACGTGGTTTGTTTTCCGCACAAGAAGGGTCCGCTACTGCCAGCTGAAATTATATTAAAAGTGTGATGTAGAATATTTATTCGCGACCGAAAACTATCGCTACGCCCTCTTTGGTTCACCATCGAAAGCTAGATAGGTAGCGGCTAAAGCAGACGCTATTAGTTTTTCCTCATCGTTATTCGTCAATTTGACTTTATAAATAATGATTAAACTTACTGTGGATCAAGTAGCGTGTGTTTAGCAGTCGATTTTTGATTTGGTTCGTACTATCTTTAACGAAAGCTTGTTCATACGACGTTAATTACGTCACGGAAAACGCGTCATGGGAAACGGAAGTGAGATGTTAAAAACTCGCACGATTCTGACTATATTTAGTTTAGTTCGTGGCTCGCGATCACAAAATTTAGTTTCCATGGCAACCTTTTTAAAGGTCAAGGAATATAAAAAAAATCCATTTACGGTTTACTAATTGTGAAATCTTGGAGAAACAGCTTTAACTTATTCGCGACCGAAAACTATCGCCACTGAAACCTAGATAGGTAGGGGCTAAAGCAGACGCTATTAGTTTTGCCTCATCGCTATTCGTAAATTTGACTTTATAAATAATGATACTTGCATTTTAATATTATTTTTGCATCGTTTGCTTAGATTTTGATAAGTTTTAAGTTCTTATGACTTTTAAATTTGTCAGTAGCAGACGCTAGATCATAGGCGCTACCTCGGAGAAGCTATAGCGCCGTTACGCCACCTAGACTTGTTTTCATTCATTGTATACTCAGTAAAGGCAAAAAATCTAGTACATTTGGCGGAAAATTACTAGCATGAATTTCCGGTAAATCGGCGGTGAAAATTTCGAATTTCGCCTACTTTCTGTTGAATTCCTAAAGGATCCTGCACGTGTTATATTAATCCATTTTAGAAATGCCTATTGCGTAAATTTCAAAGTGATCAGTAAATATTTAATGTATAATTTTTAAGCTTTATTATATCGTATTTTTAGTATTATACTCCTAAACAATCATCAAATCGCACTTTTATTTACGTTAACGTGGTAATCTTGGCAATGGCGTAGCCAGGATTTTGTTTCGGGGGGAGGGTACACCATTGAAAAAAAATAAAAAAAATATTTGTACGTACGACCATACGTTTTTGGGGGGGGGGGGGGGTACGGTTAAGTTAAACCAGTTTATCAAGGGTCGTTGGATCACCGTTCAACAACCCCGAGACCGAACTACCAGGGATTATAACTTATTCAATTAACCATTATTTTAACTTCACATTCCAGACATATATTAGATACCACCCGCGGAGTTTAAACTTTAATTTAAAGTAAGCTCCTTTTGTTTAAACTCGGGCTAAAATCAGTGGTAGGTACGATAGAGGTATATGTGGTTTAATTTAATCTATATACGTACCTTGATTCTCGGGACCGGACACCAAAGCTGGCCCATTGTCCGACGAGAAGATAACAAAAGTGTCTTTGTCTATCCGAAGGTCTTTCAGGGTTTGAAGAATGACTCCCACACTGGAATCCACCTCCTTCACTGAATCGCCGTACCTAAATCCGACGTTAAAAAATTTCACTAGAAAGAGGTTCTTTCGATTTTGTTTTTTTTTTTTTGGAAAAAGACCCCTCCCCCCTCTTTATTAAAAGAGTGCCCCCCCCCCCCCCCCGGATTGGCTCATTCTCTTAATTGACGCCCGGAAGAATAATTAAAGAAAGCTGGTTGTAAATAGAGACCTTCCTCTTCGACTGCTTTTGAAAAAGGATCCGGAAGAGTAGGTTGGAGCGTGGTTCGCATCGGGTGTCCAGTAAAGGAAGAATGGTGTTTTCGAAGACGCTTGCCGCTTAATGAAGTCCACGGCGCCCTGTTTTAAGTGCACCGGCCCTTCATTAACCACGGAATGGAGTTTTCGTTTCATTCGACGCGTATCTTCTTCCATCAAGAAGAGTTCAAGGATTTAAACGCGTCGAATGTGAACGGCTGCTAGGGAATCAGTAGCGGCGCTAAGGGTGGGCTTTAGCCCCCCTGCATTTCTGAGAGGGGCCACATATTTATATTAAAAGGGCCACATATTCATAATTAAGAGGCCACATATTTTAATTTATTAATTTTCATTATCTCTAGAAATTTTTTTATTGGCAAAAAAACTTTTTCTGGAAAAAATCTTTCAAAATCAATTTGTTTACTCAAAAAGGTAGTAGACCATAAACATATTGATTCGGGAGGAAGGTAGCGGAAATTGAGATAAATTTGAATAGAAAGGGGCTTATAAGAATTTAGGGAAATATCCCAGGTCAGATACAAGGTCAGTAGGGGGTCCTTGAAAACGCGACGCGAGCCGCAACAATAAAACGACGTGCTCTTCTCGCTTCCTGGACAATTTTGGGTTTTTTCGATTTTACCACTTTTGCGAAATATGGTCAATCCAAGGTTCCCGCTAAGGGTCACAAAATTCTTAGGGGCCACAAAATAATTAGCCCACCTATGAAAAAAACCTTAGCGCCGCTACTGGGGTGAATTTACCGTCTTTGATTTGTTAGGTAATCACGTTTTAGATTTTGTTTCGAGCCAAAATGTGGGCGCCACCATTTTGTAGAAGTCGTGACTATTATTGGGTGGTTTCTTTGCGCTTGTTGCGGGATTTTAGAGTAGGGTAAGAAGGGTAAGGCTATGAAGTCATTTTACTCCGATTCTGTGGTGGAGAATAGTTTGAGTCAGGGTAAAAAGGTTTTCCCAAAATGGCTGCCTGTGGCCTTTTTAGCAGATACATTCTGGCTAGCAGACGACCAAATCCGATTTACTCCTTTACACAGGCGCCTTTTCAGAAGGAGTAAAAAGAGTAGCCCTAGTACTCCGGAACAATCGAATATTTTATGGGCCGCAGTAATTATCATCACCGGAACAGGCGAATAAAACGTTTTACGGTAAAAAGAGTACACTTTTAGTCCTAGAACAGACGAAAAAAAACCACATAATGTTGTTTATAAATAAGCACAGAAAAGTACAATTTCATTTGGAATTTCTTAAATAGGAAGTCAGAAGGTAAACTTTTCGTGTATAGCTTAAGCCAGGCACTCACTGGGTCACTGCTCTTCGTAACGTCTTCGTCCTACCTTTCACAAGCCTTTGCTTCGTAACGGAGACAATGCCTTGTGGAAGGCAGGACGGATACGAAACAGAGAGCCATTATAGGCGCTTAGCCTTAGGTGACCTACGTTCATTGTGTATTTTTCTAAATGTAATACTATTATTAATTAAATATTAATACAACATAGAGATATTGTTATTCCTTTTTATCCTCGCGAATCTAGCCATAGAGGGATTGAGGCTGTTATTTTCACTCTTGACGTTATCGGTGGTGGTGGCTAACTCCGAAACGGACACCGCGAAAAGTCGATTGCTCATCAACGGCATTTGATAAAAGTGTAATTGATACGTCGTTCGATTGGTATTAGTTCCCTCTATCTAACTATACCAGTGCTGAACCTTTATGGTTTATCAAAGGGTGTTTTTCCCCTTCCCATAAACATTTTACGGTAAAGTCCCCGCGAAACAGTACAATTTATTTGTTAGCGACCACAGAGGCGACAAATATGAATGGGGTATGAAAAACTCTCTCCGACGCGATACCCGTTTGGTCCCTTGGGGGCGCGTAACTTTGGGCACTTGATTTCTCAGCGACCACTGAGGGGACAAATATGAACAATACGTCCATGAATGGGGTATGAAAAACTCTCTCCGACGCGATACCCGTTTGGTCCCTTGGGGGCGCGTAACTTTGGGCACTTGATTTCTCAGCGACCACTGAGGCGGAAAATATGAACGATACGGCCGTGAATGGGGTATGAAAAACTCTCTCAGATGCGATGCCCATTTGGGTCCTCGGGGGCGCGTAACTTTAGGCTCTTGATTTCTCAGCGCCCACTCAGGCGACAAATATTAAAGGTTTCTTTTAAAAACTTCAAAGGAAAATGAGTCAATTTTCGTATTTATTTAAAATCGGGACTGTATCTGATATATTATCCCAAAGAGGATATATAAAATAGCTGAGGTATCTGAAAGTTGGTTTTTACAATGAATTCAGAATATTTTCGGATTTAAACTATCAGGTTTGCATTTTGACAAATATCAACTGATCTGATAATATCTGAGCGTAAATGCGGATTATCTGATATCTAAACCTTCTGAATTATTTCTTCGTTTCAGATAACGCTATTTTTATCTGTAAATAGGTTGGAACACTAATGGCGGATTGGCAGGGCCCACGTTTTGTCACGAAACAAAGTCTATATAGTTAGGCCAAAACAAAACTAACCTGTGTGTACAATATGGTCAAGTTAGATTGCCCGTCAGATGTGATGTTGAAGTCTCCTTCGTAATATCTATAGGGATTGAAAATTTTAATAAATTAGACTAATTTAATGTTATTCGATTGAATAAGCCCAATACAAATTACCGGAGCCCTTGCAGTCTAGGGGCCCGTGTTTGAACAAACTAGGTACATTTCTACCTGGTTTATCCCCAAAAAAAGTAAAGCTATCTCCAGTATTAAGGGCTCCCTTTTGTCGGCCCTGCGTTTGCAACATCGTCGCCGTTAAAACAAAACCACGTATCTTTTCGGTGGCCTTTTTGAGAAAAATGGATTTCTAATTTTGCAGGGACTTGTGAAATCGCGTGTTAGATTTTTACACGCGAGTTAATTTTATAGTTAAATAATTTCGTTTCAATATTGAATTTATGAGGATTTTAATTTAAAAATATTTTGCTAAAGGGGAATTTTTAGAGATACGTGGTTTTGCGTCATGAAGTGAAATAGGAGCTGCAAATAAGCGAGATACGAGCTTTTGCGCGAAATGCGTTGTGAATATCAAAGATACTTTTAAATGTTTTCTCGATTTAAAAAAAGAAATTCAACTGCAACCTATTAATGTTTTTAATGTTATATACCTAAATTGGGGTGTAGAATCTAAATATGTCAATTTTGACAAAACCACGTATCTCAAGTTACGTGGTTTTGTTTTAACGGTGACGACATGTCCTTATACCGATTTTCATAAACTATTACTTTGGAAAAATATGGTTTAAAAATAAGTAAATATCCCGAAACAGTGTAATTTTTGCGTTTTACATCGTTAGGTGAAATAATACATGGGGTACATTTTCAGCCATGATGCGGTGTGTGCTTCCGCTGTTTGGATGAAAAATATCGTCTATTGAAAGTACATCTTTCATTTTATCATGAAATATTTATATTACATATTTCTGATCATTGAATTGGGAATAGTACCGCTAGAATGGCAATTTCAATCTGCCTTCCGCGAAACAATTTTTGAAAAATTGAGAACTCCATCATTTGTTGGTAGCGCCATCCACTGTTAGGGGCGGGAACTATATCCCATACAATTGAATTAATAGTACTAGTGTACTTTGAAAGCGATAGATGGTGCCACCCGTATAATGATAGAGTTGACGGCTGAATGCGCCGACTCGAAATTTCAGAACGCGCCTTTGTCATTCTAGCGGTACTATTCCCAATTCAATCTTTCTGATAATATTAATTTCAGTAAGTATATGCCAAGGCTTAACGAGATTTGAAACTCTTTCAAAATGAAAACTAATGCTTACTTCAGCAAATTAATTATTGAATCAAAAATTATTCTCAAAAATGTAAATTATAAATTATAATAAATAATGTATTTATTCAAACTTTGGGAGGGCAAGGTAGCAATGACCATCCCAAACCATTTGCTGGACGAGCAACTAATGTAATAGTTGATTTTATGAAATAAAAAGTTATCTGGCCCAACTTGTTAAAATGTTGCTCTTACGTCACAAGACACAGCTTTATTAGTTTATTTTTCGCACCAGCAATTTGCACGCGCGCTGGAAAAAGCTATATTCCTCTGACGACTGCACTGTAGCGCGCGCTCGTAGGCTTGTCAAAGTAAGAGACTGTGACGTCAGAGCAACATTCAAACAAGAAGGCCACGTTACTTTACAAAAAGAACTATTGACTTGATGCTCGGTTGATTATTTAAATTTACACCGCAATAATATTTAACAGAAATTTAGGTCATACGTTTTTAGTTCGAATCTTGAAACGGGGATTGGAAGCAACGCTAAAATCATCTCAACATAATCATTATCCCTAAGTCGAAATAACTACATTATTGTATTTACTAAACGATATTTTCCCTTCGTAACCGTTTGAAAAAGTAACTGTATGAAATATTTTCCAAAACATCGTTTGAGTAATCAGCGGGAACCTGTTTCAAGCGAATAACATTAGCAGGAAATTGTCATGACTACTTATCACTTAGAGATATATAATAACATCAGACTAACAAGGCAACCTAAGTTTGAATTGGGCATAAAGGCGCGTGTATTCAGAACTAGACAGGCGGGGGGGGGGGAATGGAATCTAGGCCACCTGGCGGAGAAAAAGTGCAAATCCTCCCAGCCCTCCTCACCCCTACCACCTATACTACCTCTTGCCATCCGGTAGCAAGTCACGGCAATTGACTACTTAAATAAATGCTCTGATTACTAAAATTAATCGAAATCTATTGGCTCACTAGTCAATTTGACTAGTGAAAAATTTACCTAAATATTGATAAATGAAAAGAGACTTAAAACCGTTTTAAGTCTCTTTTCATTTAGTTTTTCACAATGTGCTTCTCTTCACTTCTAAATATTGATAAATAATGGCGAATATGGCGTATCATAAATTCATCATTCATCAATCCCATTTTATTTAAAAAATCACGCCTTGTAACTCAAGTGATAATAAACTACTGACAGGTAAAGCAAAATATTGGCTGCCCTTCTTGTTTTCATACCCCCCTTTTTTACCCCCACTAGTCAGTGACTACTAAAATAAATTAAGATAGGACGCTCACTAGTCAGGCTGACTACTAAAAAAAAATATCCTTATGTCCAACCCTGTCCGGTAGCATGCATTGGAGGATTTGTGCATAAGTTTCAGATTTTCGCCACCAGATGGATTCATGTAGCCAGTTTGGACAGTCATTTGTCTTAAAATCTCATTCGTTTCAAACTTAGGGGGGCCTTGATAGTCTTATGATAATACATTTCTGGTAAAATTGTAGATAGTCTTATTCAGCTATCTGGATACAAAGGATGAAATTTATGGAGATACGATGGCAAATGTAAGCGACCTACCTGCCTATCATCTTATCATCTCTGAAGACTGGGATATTAGGCGTCTTCACATTATCGTAGGGTCCCGTATGAATATCGGGAGATCCCAGAAATTCATCGAAGCCGTGTTTTAGAGGTAGATATTGCTCCTGATGCCCCAAATGCCTTTCAACATTTTTAATTTTATTAAAAACAATTATTCGATGAACTTTGAGATACATTTTACCATTTTCCGATAATTTTGCTTTTATATCCTTTTTTAGCCAATAGTTCTGGCAGCACTATTTCGCTGTCCGCAATTCCACCCACAATATCCGTCGAAGTGTATCCTTCATAGTCAAAATATTGTGTATCTTTATTTATCTTTGTAATGCATATTGAATGCATTCGAGTACCTTAGAATATGGGTCTGGAGAGATTTTTAATCCCACTCTGGCATACGAAAGTTCGTCCGTTTTTGATTTGTCTAGGTTTTGTTATTAAACTTTCGCTACGAAGTATGCGACGGTGATACCAGAGACCATAGATAAAATAACTTTGTATATAGATAGGAAACTTCAATGGGGCAAACTGACTCTCACGAGATTGCCCTGACATCTAGTGACTGCGCCAGAATAAACGTATTTTGGAAGGTAAATGTCTTCAAATAAACCAGAAATAGCTTTAAAACAAACTTGAAATCTTTACTGAATGCTATTTCTTTAGTGCTATTTTTTTAAATTTGCTCTCAGTTCAAGAAAAAGTACTTTTAATACATATAGCTCGCTTAAGCCTTTGTAATTGGGATTGCGTTACACCAAGGTTCTAGTACGTAAATACTAAAACCTAGTACGTACTTCGAGTAGTGCGAACTTCACCAAATAATATTATTCGGGTGCCGCCACCAGATGTCGGTAAAAATTCTGGCGTCACTTCTACAACATTAAGTTTCCTATCTATATACGAAGTTATTTTAACTATGCCAGAGACTAACCCTTCTATCCCGTATTCTTAGGTATTTGAATGTAATCTTAATGTATCGTAATACCATTTCTAGCGTGAGCATTATCTGTGTAAAAACCATTTCTGATCGGAAGCCGACCAGTCAATAGCGCCGCTCTCGCTGTTTGATTGAAATAATTATGTTAATTATTAAAGGGATTATAACCCTAGCAGGTAAGGTCAAGCTTCCGTCACTCATGGCGCCACAGTCTAGAACAGGGTTGAGCAAGTTTTCGATACTAAAAATATCCGTTTTGAAAGTCGATATCATCATTATCAATGGCGAGATCGCCATGTCAATATATTTTCGAAATAAACATCTTGAAGATCTAGTTCGCCATTATGAAGGTCGAGACCGTCAAAATTTCTTATATACCAGATAGATGGCGCTTGCTTCTCTGCAAGAGAACGCGTCTTTGATATCTATTGCGCGATTTATAGAGTGGTCTCACGAATCCCGCGCTGTAAGAAGTAGCAGCACCACCCTTGATCTAATATCATATCATATAACTACTATCATAAGTGGTATTACTCTAAGTACCCAACTTCGAACGGGTTCTATGGGGGCCATGCCTGTCCGTGTGCCAAACTCTCTCTCTCTAAAATAGTACTATCTATACCTGCTACTAAAATGAATGCTAACCATTGCCGCGGTAGGCTTACTAAAGAGTGCTCGGCTACTAGAAAACAGAAGGGGAAGAAAAAAAACGAATGTATCTCGAGTTTCCTCTCGATTCCCGAGGCTCGTCTCGATTCGCGGAGAGGGGGTTAGTTTTGAATATTCTTTCCCCCAAAATCTTCTATACACTCTTTTTTTTGGGAATTTTGCTGGGCGCGTTCATGTTGAATTTACCCCCCTTAACCCCCATTCTCCATATCCTGGGACCAAAGACTCGAGCCTAGACCCCCCACTGGTGGTTCCAGGTAATGGCCGACTAGCGGGCGGCCAAAAAGAGGGGTCGAAAAGACCGCGAAAAAGAGTGTATACAAGGGAAACGGCCTAACCCTGCCTAACTCTCCGCCCCGTTAATTCCCGCTTGGCACACTAGTGGGCGCCACTAGCAGAAATAAAATTCAAATCTTTCTCTCTTTGATTCTCTCGAGGATTTTTCGCGCTCGCAACGGCCCCCTGCACCACCTCACGTGCTGACGTCACGAAAAGGGGGAGAACACGTCCCAGAGAACAGCGCGTCTTGGGTACTTAGAGTAATACCACTTATGCTACTATTAAAGATTTAATAATTATCTAGACACTTCTTTTTTATTAGTTAAGTCTTTCTTCAGATGCTAAGAACGACCTACGTCAAGTAGAACCACAAACTTTACACACGTAGCGTATATCTCCCAACGATCCTATAAACCTCGAAGCAGGATATGAAATGGTAATTATCTAGTTCATTGCCGACTGTCGCTCCACGAGTAAGTATTGACGGAAGCTTGACCTTCCCTGCTAAGGTTATACTGCCTTTTAGGGTTGTTAATTTTCCGAAAAAATAAAATGCGGAAAAATTTCCAGAAAATTTTCCGGAAAATTTTCCGAATTGCGGAAAATTTTCCGCAAATCGGAAAAATAAAAAATTTAAACATAAATTACTTTTCAAGGGTTTTTAATGTTTTAAACTTTTTATCGATTTAAAATGACTAATATCAGTAAAAACACTACAAAACATTAATAGTGTTACATTTCAAAAAGTTTAAACTAGTCTATAGGTTTAGTTTTACTTTTAGATTAGAAAAAATGAGGTGAAAATGCCGCTTTATTTAAATTTGCAAACAATATTAGACAAATCATGGAATGAAAACGTTTTTAATATTTTTCGGAAAAATACGGAAAATTTTCCGGAAAAAAGGCCTCGGTAATTTTCCGACTTACAACACTACTGCCTTTAATTAATTAGCTAGCGGGGCTCGCAACTGGGGATGTCAAAAAAATCGTAATTACATGGTGAGCATAAGGGGTTTGCCGCGTAGAAGTCCATCAAGCGGGCTCCTTCCTTCGCCATTTGGTCCAAATTGGGTGTCTCTTCGCTGGGCTCTCCGAAAATTCCCAAGTCACCCCATCCCATCTACCCACGGGAAAAGTTAGTTACATCGGAAGATTGCGATATACCTCTTAGGAGAGACATATCCATCTACACCATTCAAAATCAAACGTCTACCTTCACAGGCTCGACAATGGATTCGAATCGACGCGAATTTTCCTCCATCATCATGGCCCAAAATGTTAAAATTACACTGCATAAAGATTTGTCCCAAGAACGTACTCAGGTAAACAGATAATATTAATTAGAGCCTCTACTTTCATGATTCCCAGAAAATACTCTCTTTCTTGTGATTCCCGGAAAAAACTATCAGCCTTATGATTCCCGGAAGATGATCCCTGCCTTATATTTCCCGGAAAATACTCCTTGTCTAGCGATTTCCGGAATAAAACTATCTGCCTTATGACTCCCGGAAAAAACTATCTGCCTTATGAATCCCGGAAAATACTCCTTGCCTTTTGATTCCCGGAAAATACTCCTTTCCTTGTGATTCCCGGAAAAAACTATCTGCCTTATAATTCCCGGAAAATACTTCTTGCCTTTTTTGATTCCTGGAAAATACTCCTTCCTTTGTGATTCCCGGAAAAAACTATCTGCCTTATGATTCCCGGATGATATTCCCTGTATTATAATTCCCGGTAGATACTCCTTGCATTATAATTCCCAGAAGATGCACCCTGCCTGGAAGATGATCCCTGTCTTATATTTCCCGGAAAATACTCTTTGTCTTGTGATTCTCGGAAAAAATCTATCTGCCTTATGACTCCCGGAAAATACTCTTTGTCTTATGATTCCCAGAAGATACTCCATGCCTTATGATTTCTGGAATTTGCTCTCTGCTTATAATTCCTGGAAAATACTGCTTGCTTTGTGATTCCAAGAAAATACTCCCACTCTTGTGATTCCCGGAAAAACTATATATGCCTTATGATTCCCGGAAGATGCTCCCTGCCTTATAATTCCCGAAAAGTACTCCTTATCTTATAATTCTTGGAAAATACTCCTTATCTTATAATTCCCGGAAAATACTACTTATCTTATAATTCTTGGAAAATATTTCCCGGATTAAATTTTAAATCTAATGAAAACGTTTTAATTAAACAATTTTAGTCATGAAGTATCGTGTCTCTTGCATTGAATTTTATATATATAGTAATTTAGCCATGAGTTTTAAAGCCTTTAATGTTAATGATTAGGGAGATGAATGTTGAGATATATTATACGTCTATAAGAAAAGGTGGGTAAAAATGCCGACCACCCAGCACAATTTGAATTTATATGAAAGACAAATAAGAAACTGTTATTTCGTTACACGTCGTCTGAAAGCAGACGAATTTAAACCGAAAACACGAAACTACGCGAGACAGGAAATTCGTCTCCATATAAATTCAAATTTCGCAGGGTAGGTCGACATTTTTACCCACCTTTTAATATAGGCGTATATACTTCTAGTTCTGCAACTGGCTTTTTATATGAAATCAACGCTAAACTTACGTCGTCCATAAGCATGATGATAATGTTCGGTAATGTTGCATTTATTCTGTCAGTAGTCGTCAAATATTCACTGGACCCGATGGTAGTTAACTGGGCAGTGAATGCCCCATTAATTGCGACGGCTACGCAAATCGCGACTGCAATAAAACGCGTCATTTTGCCAAAGTGAACGCGTCCTATCTAGGCCACCATAGAAACTACAAGAGGAATAGAATGAGTCGATGAAAAGTGTTACGGGCTCGGTACGGGCAAACCGCTCGAATCTAATTGGGCGTCATTTCCAAAGCTTTTTTTTGATTGGTCCAGAGATAACCGGAAATGAAGGGAGAACCTTTTGCCCGTGTCATCTTAGTAAAGCACGTACAAAGGCAGGTCTTTCTATTTATGTGGTAGTTTCTATGATGCCACAGTCTAAGCTGTCTCAATTGAAGCATTTGTATTGGGGTTTATCTAGAAGATAATGGATAATTGTTTATCAATTTATCCTTTTTGAAGTATATAGACTTTGATTTTGTTGTTAAGGTGAGGTCTATTGTCCCTTGTCGTTACGATTCGGTGAAGACATTCAGTGCAGTGGCGGCCTCAGAGCCCCCACATGGAAAAACATACGGGGGCAAAGCCCCCATAGAAATAAAATTGAGGATAAATAGCAATCAGGGGAAAATTTATAATATCACTGTATTTATTTCGGTTCGAGTTCAGTCTTTTTACAAAAGATATTTTGACATTGAAGATGCGAGTAACATTAAGATGAAACAAACGTAAAATTGGTTTCGATAGATTCGATTCGTCCAAACAGAAAATCGACTCGTCGTGTACCCTGTTTAACCCAATTATCTTAACTTCTGAAGTTACGCTAGATAGCCTTAAATACATTCGTAATGTAAGTGGCCAAGGAAAGCTTAATGGTCTAGCCCATTGAGTTGGGAATAGGGTTGGACATAAGGATATTTTGTTAAGTATTCAGCCTGACTAGTGGGGGTATAAAAACAATAAGGACAGCCAATTGTATCAATTAATAATAATGTAAATAGTTTCTTTTGTTTCGAGCGTTATAGTACCTTTTGTATCGCGTATCAGGGCCCAATAAGTGTTCAGCTTTTTTATCCTGAATTAAAACATTATTATTATTATTATTTGGCTTTACCCGTTAAAGGCCTAGGATTTCTTCTGCCTGTTTTCCTTTAAGTTTACTTCCCGCCGCGCAAATATCCTGGTGGTAGGCCAACCGCAGAACACGTTGGCCTACCACCAGGATATAATAATAATCAGCTAGGCTAATACCCAAGGCACCACCTTAGGCCTAAGTCATCATGCGACTTTTGAAGCCCTTAATTCAGGTGGCCGGGTTACAATGCGTAGGAGGGTGGTGGCAAGCCCTGCATGCCACGAGATCGAGCCAACAGCTCCCTACACTTACTATTACCGTTAACCTATACAAGTAAACTTAAAGGAAAACAGGCAGAAGAAATCCTAGGCCTTTAAAATTAAAATGGGAGTTTATTATCACTTGATTTACATGACTTTGGCCGATCACAATTTTTTTTTAATAAAATGGGATTGATGAATGATGAATTTATGATACGCCAAATTCGCCATTATTTATGAATATTTAGGTAAATTTTTGAAATGAAATGGCTTTTGGCTATTAGTAATGTTGAGTGGACTCCAAGACCAAAATATGCTATCTGCGGGGATCATTTTGATCTATCAGACTTCCAGAAAGTCTCAAAAAAATGCTCACTTACGAAAAAAATACTCCGTGGAATGCAGTACAGAAGTAGATACCAAAATAGAGCTTTATTTTCCTTGCGAACATTTCAAGTAATTATATAATTCATTTTTTAGTTTTAGGAATCCTAATTTTATCTCACCTTATATCCTGGACATATCGTAAAACACGTGAGCAAACAAATAACAGAACTTGGAGCTCTTGCTAAGAATAAAGACCGTGAAATTGCCCAACTTAAAATAAAATTGCAAGTCAAATTATGAAAACAAAGGTCATAAAAAGAAATTCACAATAACAAACCAAAAAGTGAGGCAGATAAATAAAAATATAAACTGCTTTAAAGAGCTAATTTCAACATTGAGAAAAGATAAACTTGTGCTTGAAGAAAACGTTGTGAAATTTGAAGATCTATTCTCAACCACTTTAAAATAATTTTTTTAACACTTAAAGCAAGCGGGACCAGTAAACAAAAGTAAAAAGAGTACAGCAGCACGCTAAGATAATTGCTATCACGCTTCATTTTTATAGTTCTAAAACGTATAGATTTCTTCGTCGTTCTTTTTGTTTGCCTTATCCAAGCACCCTCAGATTTTGGTCTTCTAAAATAAATGGTGAACCAGGTTTCATAAGACAGAGTTTTGAATTTCTGAAAAAAGAAGTCAAAAATTCGGAATTCCCTGTTCTAGTCTCTTCAATGTTAGATGAAATGTCCACTCGAAAAGAGATAGATGGAATGGTAAATCCTTTGGTGGATATGTTGATTATGGCACTTCCATAGAGACTAATACTAAACAAAATCTGGAAATTACCAATTGCATATATCCTCGTTCATGGCTCACCCGCTTGGTTATTGGACACATTGCTAAAGGAAGCTTTTCAGCATCTACATTCCACGGGTTCTGAATGTGTGGCGCTAATATGTGATGGTCTTTCATCTAACATCGCTATGGCACAAAAGCTTGGTGTTGTAATGAATAAAACTGAAATTAAATCAGTTTTTCCAATCCTGGTAAAAGTTGCCTTCCTCTTAGATGTTTACCATATGTTGAAACTCCTCCGCAACTTGTGGGAATATTACAACATGCTGGTTGACATGCGAAATGACGAAGTATTTTTAACTAATAAAGTATTATTTAAATGTATAGTTTCTAAGTTAAACAAATATATTAGGATATCTTTTGGGCATTGGTCGTATTACTTGAATTGGTGCAGGAAGAAGAAGGACTTAGTATTGCCGATATGCTCAGGGCTCAGCCACTTTCACATAAGACTTCCATCTCTAAAGACGAAAGTGAAACTAGCAGCTCAAATTCTAAGCTCTTCTATAGCCAGCGCAATGAAACTGCTTAAACAAATTAAAGTTCAAGAGTTTAAAAATTGTGATGGCACAGTTAACTTCATTGAAAAAGTTGTGTTGATAGGTGAAAAAATATATAATTTAAATTTACCATGTAGGCATATGGTTTTAATGTTTTAATATTTCGCAGGGCATTTGATATCCTGAATTCTCGTATACCTTTTGCTCCAATAAATAACAGAAATTTATAAATTAAGAGGGCCCATCTGAATGAAATTAAGCGAGGGGTCGGACATTTACCAAAATCCCGTACACTTTGTCTAAAATCGCAAAATCTTTTAACTCTCTCTATGGTAAATTAACATTGAAATCCCAAAATCACTTCAAAAAGTAATGATAAATCGCCAAAATCTCTACGAAATCCCGAAATCCCGTACAAAATAATGGCAACTGTCCAACCCCTCGAAATTAAGGAACTAATGTTGAACTTAGCTGATTCAGAAGGAAATTTGATTTGCGAATCTAACCGTAAATCTGTGCTTCTTGGTTTTGCTGTTGCAGTTACGAGCGTTTTGTACTTGGCTGACACTTATGTAAAGCCTGCAAAGTATGCAAATTTATTAATATTAAAATTAGTAACGCGAATAACATCTTAACTTTAAATTACAGATACCTTGCAACGTACAAACTGTCGCCAGACCATTTAGATCTTTTCTTTTGCACAATACGATCAAAGGGAGGTTTTAATAATAATCCAACTGTTGCGCCGCGTAAATCCTCGTACAAGAGCACATTTATGGCAAAACTTGAAGCATCTGTTTGTGCAAATGTACTAGCTCTCGATGATACAGCCATACCAGAGGTTTGTAAAATATTCATCAATTTTTTAAACTCCGAAACAAGCGTGTTTCTGATTTAAGTGATTTGGAAGATGAAACTGAGTTGGATTTTTATTTTGATGGTTCCAATCTCTTGAGAGATAACATCATTCATTATGTGGGAGGATTTGTGGTAAAAAAGCTACGTAAATTCCTCAAATGTGATACATGCAAGGCAGTTATAGAAGGAAACACTATATAATAGCAGTTTCCAAGATTATTGCTTAACATCAAAAGGGTTAATACTCTTACGTGACTCGGGTGGGTTAATTTATCTATCAAAGAGTGTAGTCACAATCCTTCAGATTACTGAAAAGTGTATTAGAAGCTTAAACCTTGAACATCACAGTTCTTCAAATAAGGGCTTTACGTTAAAAATTGAGTTGCTGTTAGAAGATGTCTCAATCATATGAGACACTTTTCCCTGAATTGAATGATTACCTGCATGTTTGATCAAGAGATAAGCTGGAACCATCATTTAAATTCCCTCGTCAAGAGAGTTATTATCTTTTACACAGACTTAAGGCAACAATTTGAATGAGAGAATGTAAGGAAACAATTTATCAAATTTATATTATATTTTATATTCAGAATTCTCATTTTGTTTTATTTAAAAGAACATTTTATTTATTATTCAATCGATTTGAGGTTTTTTTCCACGATTGTACACACTTTGTTCGTTGTATTTCGGGCACTGA
Organism: Leiobunum rupestre; assembly: GCF_980474605.1. Taxonomy (NCBI): domain Eukaryota; kingdom Metazoa; phylum Arthropoda; class Arachnida; order Opiliones; family Sclerosomatidae; genus Leiobunum; species Leiobunum rupestre. The sequence goes on from NC_143392.1 coordinate 32,625,102, forward strand.
GCATGAGAGAAAGTAAGACTATTTTTATAATATATGATTTTTCAAGAAATAGACGGCGCCACAGGTCGAATGATAAAGTTTTGTTGTCATTTTAGAGCAGACGGCACATTCGTATTTTTCAAAACTTGTTTCGCAAAATACCGAAATCCGAAGTCCTGATATTCCCAACTCAATGATCTAGCCATGTACACAGATTTTTCTGAAGACATCGACTTACATTTTGTAATCAATGATCAATTCAATGACGGATGTTATAATAGAAAGAACACCTTTTAAAAAAATATAGTAATAAAGTTTTAGAGCTGTACTTTTTCTTTCTTAAGTTTTAAGTATATGGATTTTTGTACAAAAAAATAAGGGCCCCCACAGGTATTTTTTCTTATCGCTGCCGCTAATTCAGGGTTAAATATATCCGCGAAACAAGTTGGTTTTATTAGTTAATACGTTACAAAACGTTCTTTGCACACCAAATAAAGATAAAAGATGAGTGTGTGGCCGTGAATTCACGGAGGGAAATGATCAAGCAAAATGTTTTTTGAAAACTCATCCAGATGTGTCAACTACCCATATCCATATTCCTACCACATATTAGCTGTATTTCGTTAACATTTGCTGTTAGCCTGAAATTTGTTTGAATAAAAAACAAAAAAATTGTCGGCTTATGTTTAAACCATGTACGAGAGTCAAACAGTAAAATACTCTTTTATTTATAATAATATATATATTTACCAAAGATAACAAAGCATGGCAACTAATAACTATCTCTAAAAGAGATAATAGTAAAGATTCGACTGGTTAGGTCGGAGTCCGTAACCAGTGTAAGTCGCCAAATTGAAATTTCCCTCGCAGGGACTTAAAATTTCCCTTTTTGACCAAAATATTTACTAGTTTCTTTGTTAGCCTTCAGAAAGTGATATTTAATACATAGCGCCTTCTAGGTAACCAATATTAAATTATAATTTATATATTTATAATTTACTATTTATCTTAATACATTTCATTGCTTTATATGTAATAGAATAATTAGCTGAAAAAAAGTACGTTATTACACAAAATAACGATTTTTTTTACTTTTCCCCATTAGTTTAATCAACAGAGTTAGATGACTAGAAACTAGAAATTATTAGATTAATTATAATTGGTTATATAATTTCTCACAGTCACCATTCCGAGGAGCAGACGAGTCCTCGATCATAAAACGAAAAAGTGGAAAGCAAAATTGCAGGGGTGCCAGGTTAATAGAAAACATTAAGCTTTCTTGCGAAAATTACTCTCTTTTAATATTTTCATAAAATTAAATCAATAGGCGCTTAAATAAAACATCTTCCCAGAAATTGGCAAGAAGTAATATTTCCGACAGCCAGGACTCATAAGTTATTATTTATATAGTGCTTGTTGAAATATTAGAAAGCTGGAAACTTTCTCGAACGTAACATCGGTTTTTTGCTAAGCCTTAACATGCCAAAAAGGTTACCTGGTTAAAAGGAACCACTTGTTGCATACCGTACCGCAAAAGTAATATGTTTAGTTTCAAATGAATGAGTTTTCATCTTTTTTCAAAAGATAATTTTATACAAAATGAATTAACTCTGCCTCCATGGGAAGCTGTAAAATTGCCCGGTATTATAAAAATATTACATATAATTTTATTTATTTATACCATAAGAGGATGATAATGATAATAATATTATTTTCTTGTTCTTAGTTTTAGTAACATTATATATTTTACCTTAAAATATCTTATCGAAAATTAACATTAGTATGTTCCTTATACACGTGAGCCGACGCGTTTCTTACCTGACGCAAAATTCTCATGAGGGCAAAAACGCGTCTCCAATTGGCTTAAATATGACTTTTTGGCTAGCCATTCTAACCGTTTAACCAAAGATAATTTTATTTATTTATACCATAAGAGGATGATAATGATAATAATATTATTTTCTTGTTCTTAGTTTTAGTAACATTATATATTTTACCTTAAAATATCTTATCGAAAATTAACATTAGTATGTTCCTTATACACGTGAGCCGACGCGTTTCTTACCTGACGCAAAATTCTCATGAGGGCAAAAACGCGTCTCCAATTGGCTTAAATATGACTTTTTGGCTAGCCATTCTAACCGTTTAACCAAAGATAATTTAAACTTCGTACCCTAGATTCGAAATCACTCTCTCGCGCGTTGCCGATAGCGTTTACCCACTTCCCGCCGGAACTCAGAAAAAATTCGCTCCAATGGTGGCGCACTACTGCCATCTAGGGATAGAAACTAATTTTTTTTTGGAAGTTGCGGTGCGTAATTTGACGCGTTTTGCGTTCAACTCGAAGTTTTAAAACATGATGGACCACAATTATAGCACTAAAAAAGTTTCAAATCGAAAGAAAAAACCTAGACTTACTAAAGGTGAGTAATATAATCTTACAAGCGATTCAAGCATAATTTGACTAAACTTAATAGTTCATTCAATTTCATTTACCATTTTAATAGGGTTCGTGTTTAACATCGACATTCTTAAGGAATATTTGCCTGAAATTTTAGAAATTCTTCAAGATTGGCATCATTACCGAAAGAAGATATTCAAGCACCAGAATTACCATTTGTTAAAGTAAGTTTTTATTGGAAATATATGATTTACAATTAAGCGTGTTTCTATAAATACTCTTGTTTTAAATAAAACAAATCTAGGCCTAAATATGGCGCCTTACCGCAACCGATGGAGCCCGATTTTTCTGAGGTCACGTGCCGGAAGAGGGTAAACGCTTCGTAACAAAACCGTGAATGGGAAAGCTCTCAGTATTCGAATCTAGGGTACGAAGTTTAAATTATCTTTGGTTTAACCGACCGACCGGAAATAGCTCCTTCCCAGATGAATTTGGAGAGGGGAGTAAAAACCGAGTATCTTTTATTGAAGCGTCCATTATTTTAAATATTGTGATTATTTAGATTAGTAACTTCACTTTAAAATCACCCTACGTGGAATTTCCCTAGATTTCGCAAATTTTTAGCCTGATTTCCCTTTTCCCTTTTTGGATTTTTAGGGGTAAAAATTTCCTTAGATCTGGGAAATTTCCCTCGACTTAATAATAATAATAATAATAATAATAATAATAAGCTAGGCTAATACCCAAGGCACCACCTTCGGCCTAAGTCATCAAGCGACTTTTGAAGCCTTTAATTCAGGTGGCCGGGTTACAATGCGTAGGAGGGTGGTGGCAAGCCCTGCATGCCACGCAAGCCAACAGCTCCCTACACTAACTATTACCGTTAACCTCGACAAGTTTTTATGGAAGGGGAAACCGAAGAGCTCGGGGGAAAACCCCTTACCATCACTGTGTCCCGACGTCCCTTATATAGCGGGCCACTCGGATGACGCTACCTAATTGGCTGGAGAAGAAAGCCCGCCAAGAAATCTTGCCAGGAATTTTTAACACACAGGCCCGGTCTGATTTAAAGACCCCCCCTATCTATATATTTTAATTTTGAAATGTCCGATTTTAAAGAATTTTCTTGACTATAGTTAAAATTTTAAAATTATGACACTAATATGTTAATTTAAACGTTTTCTTAGGAAAGATAAAATTTTCTGCCCTCGCAATTTAATCAAAGAATGGTACTCTTCGATTAGAGCTTTTACCAAATTCGTCAACCACTAAATTAGGGTTTTCTTTTAAACAATTCGACAAATCCCGATTAAAGGGAATATAACCTGCAAAGCAATCTTTATGGAAGACCCCTTCAATTTTTAAAATTTCCCTGTACAGTGGCGCCAAACATTTCGAAAGCCCAAGGCAAGAGCGGGCAAAGTTGCAAACGTTGGTGTTCCACACCAAATACCTGAGGTTATATTCCCTTTAATGGACAACGTAGCCCGATTTGAAAGTCTAAATTATCCCATAGTTATTTCTATTCTTTTCAGGGAACTGAAACTTCTTTCTGAGATGGTGTTTGCGACAGGTATGCATTGAACAACCTTGTAGTACTTAACAAGGTCAGGGAAGTCATCTTCCATGGGCATTAAATAGTGGAAGCAGTCGCTTACGCTGTTAAATTTTTTGGGGATAATTAGATTTCTCGCAATATTAATTTGACTTTTTAAGGAATCAAGGTCGAAATGAAACCTATCGTATGTGTCACAATGTGTTAGGATATCGATTTCGTTTAGGAATTTCTCAGAGTTAGGGTCAGACGCCATGATACCATTATATAGACCAGAGTTTTCTAATAGCCGGATTTTCATTTCAGAAATAAATTTGTCTATTAATTCGAAATAGGTGGACCTCATCTGGTCTATTAGGGTTTTTGCTTCAGTTTCCCTGGTCCCCGTTGTAATTGTTACCACACTATATATGTTTTAATCTCCTGTTAGGGATAATTTTACGTTTACGTAAAGCTAATGGTTCGCTGTTACGGTCAGGTACTTCAATAAGCCGATTCCGCGATTTTAGTAGCTTCTTCCCATATAGAATCAAAGCGTTCGGAGTTTCTACAATCTTCTAAGGTCTTGACAGTAGCTTGGCAAATGGCAATGGCTTCCGTAAAAATAACTTTGGAACTTTGTAAATATTCCGAAAGGGAATTTGTTACGCCTAATACTTCGTCTAATGCAACGACTAATATTAAGTTGTTAAAGTTATGTAATTGGGATATAGATGTATAACAGAAATGTTAAAAAAATATTCTTGTTTCTTCACTGATTTTTATGGTCTGGACTCGAAACATTACCAAAGAAAGGGTTTTTTTTTGGGTGCCATTTTCCCCTGGATTTACTTACAGCCAGGGCCGTGCAGAGGGGGGGGGGGGGAATCCCCGGGGCCCGGATAAAAAGGGCCCACGAGGGGGGGGGGGCGTAGTTGTAGGGCCCACCGAAGAAGCTCAGAAATACCAGAGGTTATATTCCCTTTAACTAATTTACTCGCACACCACAAAGTTAATAACCTGCACTCATTTCATACCCTTAGATTTTCAGACTATCTCACCAAAGATAACATAAAACTTCGTACCCTAGATTCGAATTCTGAGAGCTTTTCGATTGCGGTTTTCTAGGTGGGGGTTCAGTCTTGTAAATAGCACAGGTCTGCAGAACAAAATCCTGTTTATTAATAACTACTCAGATCAGCTTATTAATTGAAAAACTAGGGGTTACAGAATAACTCCGCCCAAAAAAACCGCGCTAGAGGTTAAAACCGTTTCTAGTTCAAGCGCGCGCTGCCCGCGGATTTTAGGGCGGAGTTATACTGAAACCGATTAAATCATGGCCCAAGCGATGCCTTTTGTTCAATGTTCTTGACGACACTGATAGGTTTAACTTTGAATTTGAAAATTCGATTCTATAAGACTCTAATAGCAATGCGTAGGATTGTGGTGGTCAGCCCTTCATGTCACGCGAGCCAACAGCTTCCTACACTCACTATTACAGTTAACCGCAACAAATTTTTATGGAATGAGAAACCGAAGAACTCGGGGGGAAAACCCTTAAACCAGTGGGGGAGAGAACTTGCAAACTCAACGCAGAAGGTGTGGTTCCGAGTTTTCACCCAGTGCCACAAGCTAGGGTAGAACCCGGATCCTCCTGCTGCGAGGCGAAAGTGCTAGCCACTCCGTCACCGTAATGCCAAGGGCAGTGGCGGATACATATGGGGGGCACCAAGCGCGGTTAACGGCAAGGGGTGGGTGCGCCCCCGCCACCCGCGTATCCATCTACACATGTGACTTGATGATTTGTTATTACACCTATAGCTCGATGTTTTTTAGCACCCCCCTTGAGTTTTTTCTATATCCGCCATTTGAAAGATAAAAAAATTGTCGATTCTCATAGTGACGCGTTATAGGTTCTTGTACGCTTTTATTTCCCTGATTGTGATTTCAGCGAATAGATAAGATGACTGAAGCTGAAAATCAAAAAAGAAAAATAGCTTATAAATGAACTTTGTAATGATGACGAGATTGAAGAAGATTTAATTAGACCATCCTTCAAAATTTTACTATCCTTTAATGTAACATTTACATACTCCATCGCCAAAAATTTCACCATGTGCTTTGCGCATGTGCTCGAAAAAGAATGCACTTCCTATCAGATTGCCATCGGATGATCGGATCCATGGAAGCATGACGTCAAATTGGAAAACCCCGTACAACACCTTTTTTTCATCCGAGCCTTTATTTGAGTTGTTGAACGCACCCAACACTTGTGAGGTAACTTTGGTTTTTGAGCAATAGATGTTTCTATAAATTAAGGTGGCCTTCTAGTTTAAATGTATCTACTACGACGTCACTTCGTTAACTTTGGTAATATTACGAGCGCGCGCTTAAGGCGAGAGAAACCTCGGATTTTCACGTGCGCATGCAAACCGCGCGTGTAACATAAAAACATGTTCGGCAAGCGTAGCTGAATTTATAGAAAGACCTATTGACCGAAGGTTGCTCTTTTTCCGTTGCCAGGTCCTATTACGGCCAACTTTGCAACTTTGATGACGCTTTATTGCGCGAACAACGCGTCATCAAAGTTGGCCGTAGTCTTATCTATAGTTGATTAACATGGTAACTATGGAACTAATTTTTTCGGAGTTCCGGTAAACGCTAATAAACTACGCGCGGCGCAAAGATTTAGAATCTAGGGTATACATAAAATAAATTCATGTTCTCACCTGGGAGAACATATAGAACGGACCTCCCAGTTCTCATTAAATGCAAAGTCCAGTCAGTCCTTCAAGATAACTAATCTCTGTGTTAATACCTTCACAAAACGCAAACTTATTCACTTAATTTTTTCTCCACTTGAATTTCCTTGTACTGGAAGATTACACTAACAAAGTTCCTCTCTTTCTTAATTCAGTACTTGTGTACACTTACTGTCCTGGAATAGATACACCTTTTGTCATTTTTTTCTTCAATAACAATATGTGTTCTTATAACTGTTGGTACTTTATTTTTTAGTAGATATTTATTTTGATATACTCAATATGCTTCTACTTCTTTAGATGCCTGTGCACAAGCTAGTGATGACAATACCTAGAGAAATAGCCCAGGGGAGTTTAAAATGAAATATTTATTAATATTTAAGTAGTGTTCAAGCTAAAATTTACATGTGTATTACACTTTGCTATTTGTGAGAAAATGATCACAATGCACTGGACTTATTTTATCACTATGATGAACTGCTTGACATTGTGGAAGTAAGGTTTTGAATTTATTTAAACCCATTTGAGTTATTTTTGTTCCTGAAACATTCAACCAAGTGAGCTTCTTAAGATATGATGCTATAAAAGTTAATGCTGAATCATGAAACGGAAGCAGTCTCAGGCAGAGTTCTCTTAATGCCAATAGGGGTGTATCTTTTAAAGAAAACAGTTCATATTCATCCATTCCTGTATTGGCCACATACAATTTTTCCAAGTTAGGGCAGTTTTCACACAATATTTTAAAGAAGTTTAACATGTTAGTATTTTCTTCAATATTCAAAACCATCAAATTAGGCCCCAAAAAACATGAAGTAAGTAATGCAACCCCAATTCTTGTTAAGTGTTTGCAGGAATCAATATGTAATTCATTTAAATGCGTTAATCGTGTCAAAAATGGAACATCATTATCTTCAATGCGAAAGCAATTTCCAAAATCTATGCGACAAATGTTTGTGCGGAAATGATTCTTGGTAATTTCATCTTCTGGGAGATAATATAAGAACTGGTCCGCGTGAAAAAAGCAACTCCGAAATGAAAGGCTAGTGACACTTTTTGGGATGTCGTCTAAATTGACTAGAGTCATGCAAGTATCTCTTGCAATGAATGCGCCATCAAATACAAGTACCTTCAATGTGGGACATTGCACTCCAATGTGGTGCAATGTGCTGGGTGTGATGCACAATGTCTTCCCAGTTAAACAACTGAGTGCTTTGACATATAACAATTTAGTTCCCACTGGTAAGTGCGGGATTAACTTGTCAAATTGATGATATAAAAGTTCTTTTTCTCTTAAGTCAACTCGTTTCAAATTTTTCAGCACCTCTCTTGAAATATCATACCAGCGTCTGGATACCCTGCAATAGAGAGAAAAGTCAACATTTTCATAATGTTTAGGCCTTTGGTATTTTTCTTCTCTTACTCTCCACTCTTGCATATTTCCCAATACGGAAGGTAACGTAAAATTTTAAGGAGAACAATATCAGGCAAATTGTTGGCGTTAAAATAAATATCGAAATCCATGGTCTGAATTACTTTGACCAGTTGGGAAAATTCCTGTTCGCCTGTTTTTTAGGTCCCTTGTTATAAGTCTGAAAGCACTACACAGACCAAAGAAATATTATATTTTCTTTACCCGTGTCTAAGCCATAGAAATAGAAATGAGACTAGAAGCACTGCCCTTTCCGCCAATCCCAAGGGAAACAGGCGAGCTAGAAGGCTGACATTAGGGTGGAATCGCGATGTACGCGCCATCTGACAAACGCATTAAACATTGTCGCCATGGCTACGACGCGAATTTCGAAGAGGGAAAAAAAGGCGATCCATTGCGCATCACGTCGTGCGCAGCGGTGGTCTTTTCGTGTTTAAATTTTTGCATCTAAAAGCATATCCGCAAAAATGGTTAAAAACTGCGCTTTTTCACATTGTAAAGAGAGATCTGGGAAATAAATAAAATTCTCATTTCATAAGTATGTAATATTATAGTAAATATTTTATAATAATCTCAGAATAAGAGATTTTTTTAGACAAAAATTTCTCTGAGAAATGCTGAATTACTAGGAAAATGGGTTTTAGCGGTAAATCGCGAAAATTGGACTCCATCTTCAATTACATCATATGACTGTGTGTAGTAAACATTTTCTGCCGGATGAAATTTACTTTCAAAATGGAAGGCACCATTTGAAAGCAAATGCGGTACCTACACAAGTAAAAATTACCCTATACATTCTGAAATAAAAAACTAACTGATATATGAATAATTTCTTTATTAAAACAAGAATTTGAAAGAGCTCCCAAAAATATCTATTCCAGAACAAAGCATATTTACATCTTCTAGAGTATGCCAATTTATTGATTTTAGTAATTGTTATTTAGTTTCCCTATTTATCAGAGGTTATTTCAGAAAACTTGCGGAAAAAGTGAACTACCGGAAACCACTCAATTTCACTTGATTAATACTGATGATAGTTTAAAAGACACTGAAACTAAGATTTTGGAATCTCATGTAGGCATATTTTAAACCACACTGAAATAATTAAAATTTAGTTAAACTGTGATGATTTGTGGTATTTCAGACTTACAATGATTGCGCAAAGTTAACGTGTGACTTTAAGGTTGACACGGTAGATATAGTAGATTCTTGAGATTTTTATGATTTTCCTAAAGCTGTTTAAATAGCTTAATATAATGTCAAATAAATAAAAAAAAGTTTTTAATACAATGCCTACGATCGGTTTTATGTTATTCCACGTGACCATATTGACTTATTTAGTTTAAATTGTTTCTATGAGATGGCGCGACTATCGCGATTCCACTCTGATGGCAGCCTTCCAGCTGGTACGTCCCCGCCCAATCCAATCGTGCTTCTGGTCTAATTTCTATTTCTATGGTCTAAGCAGAAACATTGTTTCTATAACTAGTCCTTGGAATTCCGAATTTGGAAACGTTCTTTCTCGATGGTTACGTGAAAAGACGACATTATCGCCGAAATTAATCTTCTCCGAGAAGGTACGAGATTTTAATGCAGACGATATAATTTCAAATAAAAGTAACTTAATAACTTTGTGTCGCTTTGCTGTTTTATAAAATGGATAATCTATCAGTTATCCGTAATATTCTGGATCCAAGAACTGACATAGAGCATGTCGATAGTTACAGAGTCAGTTGAATTTGAATCTGGAGATGGGAAACAAGGTCAGTGTAAAATCATTATTGGTATTAACTACGCTCTCTCTTAACTCAACAATCCTTTACAGGCGTTTCCAATATGATATTACTGAAACAAGATAATGGAACGTTTATTTTGGGCACAAGCACTGTAGATGGAGAACAGTTTTTTTCTATAGAGCCTGGGCAAATTCCAGTCGGAACTTACGATATTGAAACAGCTAACCAAGTTGAATATACCAATTTAGTTTTGGAAGAATCAGCAATAGAGCTAATAGGGCAACCTTCGAATAAACAAAATGTCAAAGGTGGCAATGAGAGCAGAGACAGATTAATTGTAAATCAACCAAAATTACCCATAATTTATCGGTTTAGTGTTAATCTAAAAATACTGTCTTTTAGAATTTAATTAGCAACATAAAATCTAATCTTACAAGTGGATTTAATGATGTTAACAAAAGAATACGCAGAGTGTCCAAACAATGCAATAATTTAGAAAAGACCATTGATGGTATTATCAAGGAGGTCAAAGTCAATGGGCTCACACCCAGAGTTGCGATACCTTTCGGGGAGAAAAAGTCAGTTGAAGGATATAATAGCCCAAAAATTATAAAAATTCTTATAATTACGTATTTATCAGGTCCAGCTCTATCGTTATTGGAGTAGATTCTTCAAACTCAGCCAGTCAGTGATTTTTAATACAATCTTTAAGTGCACTTCCAAATATGTTAATGATATTCTCTTAGTAGTAAATGATTCGAATGATGATCGGACTAAAACAAAACATGACAAATTGCTTGGATTACAAGCCCATCCAAATGGATTTTGGTTAGGAGATCCGAAGAATGAAGAAAAAAGGATTCGTTGCCCCATAAAAGAAATGTTAGATAAAAAATTGCCAAGCAATGAAACTTTTAATGTAATTTTAACCAATATTAATTTTTTAGAGATCTAAAACATCTAAATGCCAGTTGCACAACGCCGGAGAAAATGGCATTATCTCTCTTGGATTATTTATTTGATAGAGAAACTCAAGCAAATTCTAATATATCGGGAACTAGCAAACATGGGAAAAAACAACTGGATCCGCTTAAAATATATGGCATTCGATGTATATATATTTATACTGGTAAATACTTTAAAACATAAGCAACATGTACTGATGAATTTTAATGCTTAGGTCATTTGGAATACCTCTTTCAAATTACAAATAAAGATTGGCATCGTATTAAACAAAATATAGATTCAAAGTGCAGAACTTCCTTTATGCGGAAAATGAAAGGGATGCCGTTAAAAGTCAAAGCGTTCAAATCGTAAGTTCAAGTAGGGCAGTTTTAAAAATTGCTAAATTGTACTATTTTTAGGAATATGCAAATAACTAAAAATAATGAAGATGGAGAAGCCTTAAAATTTATCCTAGCAAAACCTAAAAACAATGAAATTTCCTTGTATGAAGATGTATCTTTAAATAATGAAGCCAAATCAGATGGTAAAATTTTCACAGTTGAAAATCTGAAACAAGAAATTGTTCAATATACGACTAAAAATACTGTGCCAATATCCATTCATACGGCTGATGGTTTGACATTTTCCTTACCAGCTGAAACAGTAGAGCAAAATTCACAGGTAATACTATATAATATTCATGGTGATCATGTCTCCTATGTCTTCCCTATAATTATCCTATATTCGTGGCATTTTCTGTCATTTACCCATTGCTATTATATCTTTTGATATGCATGACAATCAAAATCTATAAAGTTAAAAAGCATTTCAAAAATATTCACTTCAGTTATTGTGTAGCACAGATTAAAGCTAAAGAATTTTCCACGGTATTAGAAATCTTCACTCACTCGGTCAATTATTAAATCAAATTCCCTGGATTTTTACCAGAACTAAATGAACCGTAGTTATCAGACTGCTATATTGGCCATGTTAGAGACGTTTTCCTTATTGAAATATAGCGCGTAAAATTTTAAAGGATACTTTAAACTAAGTGGCTATGGAGCCTAAGTTTTACTATCACCACCTACCGTCTCTCGGAGAAAACAGCTAAGCACCATACTGATGTTACCTATTGTTAGGCTTAAGTTACATTTCAATGGGTAAGATAACAAGTGATATTGAAATGATGCCTGTCTTTACATAATTTCAAAACGGTCGTCACAATGTTTTAGTGCTTAAATCCCAGAATTATATACAGCGTTTACATAAGAAATATAAATTATATACAGTATTTACATAAGGCATATAGTACCCACAATTGTCTAGTGCAATTTATCTTGGGAGTAGATGGGGCTGTACATCAGCTTCATTTGGACTAGATTTCCAAAAGGAAAATGCCTCCCAGTTTTCAGATCAATTCCAATAATTTCGGTTTATTTACTTCTGTTTTTACTTAATTACTATTTGAAACCTGTATTTTCCAAAAAAATCTCACCAATAAATTGACTACAAATTTTCTATAAGATTTAAGTATTTTGCAGGCACCATGAATATTAAACCAGGTGATTTCTTACCATTTTCTATCATAGATAATACAAGTTCATACTGAAGGGAATTATGAGATAATTCATAGCACTGTAGGAGGAGAGTTTTCCCAATTTCACCTTGAAAATGCCCAAATTTTGGAGCAGTTTGAAAATGAAGTTGAACGGGAAGTTGTAGTTGGTAGCTAATAACCGTGAAAATATATTTTTTGTTTGTTAAATAAAATTTGCGAAAGTTTGGAAAAATTGAAAGCTGTTTAATAATTTTGTTATAGCTGCTTTATTTATAGTCTAACTAAGAGTATCCTGACAGAACCAATAGTTCCTGTCTGGTGAATCTTAAATCTACTATATAGGCAGTAGTTTTTTCTTCAAAACAATGATAATACACTGTTCGTTTTGGTACAACTAGTTTTAACGGTACCGGGAGGGGTGTCACAAAGATACTTTTGTTTTAAAAACTATTACAAACAAATAATCAACACTTACTTCGTAACACGGTTATAATAATGCGCGATGACGTTTTTAATTTAATTTTTTGTTCCTAAATTATTTTTTGGTCGTCTTCCAAAACTTTTTCATGTGCGCGGTTTTTTTGAGCTTTTATGCGATCCCTCGTTAACAAAAATAGAGATCCGGATGTATTATAAAATAATAATGATATATAGCAAGCTCAGGGTTTTAGTTTCCATTGAAAGTGGAACTATCTTTGTACAAAATATACATTTGATTCACTCTAAACATCGCGGTTATTTTAATTTGAAGCTGTTAACATCGTATTAACGTTTTATTTCTAGGGGTTGTTTATGATCTAACGCGTTTACCAACTATTTAGACATGTTTCTTCCAAAATTAAACCTAATTTCTTCTCTGTTAATGTTATATAATACTGAACTCTTTCATTTTATTTCTTTTAAATGAATATGTTCGTTTTAAACGTTTTATGTACAATCTGATACAGTTACGTAGAATAAGTGAACTTTTAAGGGAAACTAAAAATATATCACATCTACAGTTGTTTATAACAGGCCCATTTAAATTTACTGGGTTTATCTTGCCCTCGTTAATTAGTGGCTTTGGGCCACTGAAACTTTTCTTATTTATAGTTTAAGAAAAATAAAGTTATTTCTAAATTTTAGTATAATTTAAAACTTTGCTCTGGTTTAAATTTTGACAAACGTAATTTTTACTCGTGCTATAAGTTCAACAGTTGTTATATTAATTTCAATTATGCAACAACAAAGTGAAGCTTTTCACGCCTTATTTCACGAACATTTCGTAATTCTTCTTGTATATAAAACGTAACTTTTTTTAAGCCATGTACATTCTGTATCCCATAAAAATAGAAACTTCACTCTACAGATGTCTAGTGTCCTAGTAGAAAAAGCGTAATATATGGCCTTGTTTCAGACAAGACACTTACAAAAAGGTTTTTGCAGGGTTGACAATTTAAATACAAAACTCGCGTATAACTATTTGTGCACAAAACAAATTTGCTAATCGTAATACTCCTGGCAGAAGGAGAGAAGGAGAAATGCGTAATTCTAAAATAGTGTTTGTATTTTGTATCCTGGAATGTACATTCGACAGTCATGTACGTCGTAAATGAAATTTCAAATGCTTAAGAGTAAAAATAATAGAAAACCGCAAAAAGATGACTATCAGAATCAATTTCTTTTTTAAGAATTTTTCTTAAGAAATTGGCGAGTGACGCGCTTAAAATATCTCTCGCTATATTCTTCAATCGGAGTTTTAATAAAAAGGAAGATGAAAGTTACAAGCTAAGTCTTATTTGAAGGCATTTGATCCAAATTTAAATTGGCAGGAGCGGAGGAACGACGTTTTCTAGATCCGGCGACACATTTATCCTTGTCTCCTTCAGAGTTTGATGATGATAAGGTTACTGGAAGTTCCTCCTTTGGCATTATGGATGAACTTTTGGGTCTTGCGCTTGATGAATCTAATACTTCTTTGTCAACAACACTTTTAATCGGTTCAGTAACTGTTATGGACACTGAGGTTGAGGCGGGTGACCCCTGCCTTTTAGAACCCCTATTGAGGTTCTTGTGAGTTAGTGAAACACAAACGTCCCCGATTTTAAGTTTCTGGCACATTAATCCATACTGTTGTAAGGAACGTTCTGGCGAACAAGAGGACCAGCCTCTACTGAATACAAAAAAGGGATGTTCCAAGGGTGTTTCCACTGAAACCTATGATAAATAATGATTGCGGTATTAGTTTTTTCTAACAGTGTTTGTTGATTTTTTTCCATTTACCTGAACTTTACTTTGCCCAACTGAGAATCCAAGAATGGCAGACTTCCGATCGGTGGACTCTTCTACTCTGACAATGGTACTCGAATCAATGCTCAAGTCTGGGCTGAGACTGGCACTTTGAAGAAAATCTTCCGTGGTCAAATCCTCGACCCTTCGTAGGCTGTTGTTGGCCAGCTGAATGATGGAGCCTTTCTTGAAATAGGCTGGAAATTGAAAGTGTGTTGTCCCGAATGACGCTCGGTTTTCTGTTGATGTAGGAACAAAATTTGGCACTGGGGGACCCAAGTTATCTTTGGGCAGTTTGATAATAGGGGGCAATGGCGATCGTTGTCTCGAATGCGTGAATGCAGTCGGTGTTGAAAGCCTGGGATACTTGGGAGAGGGTATATCACTTTGATACGTTGTTCGAAGGGGAGGAGCTGATAAAGGAGCATCAGCTAGGACTGAAGATGGAGGCTCTGTGATGGTTATGTTTCCCGGTCGTAGTATACGATGTTTGAGACTACTATCTTTAGAACCTCCAGTTCTTAAACTAGATTTTATACCACCACAGTGTCTGCTCTGTTGATCCAACCCGTTATTTGAGTTCATATCCAGCGGTTTTCCAGATAGTTTCATGGTGAGTGGATTGAGTAGGTGGTTCTTCTTATCTGGCTTGAGGAGCATGGAGCTAGGAACCTTGTCTTTGATGGAGCTGTGCCTCTCGTCGTACAAGACGCTTCCGCCACTCAAGGTAGGTTTGCCGAGTCCACCGCCAGGGTAGGATGACTGGGAACTGATGAGGGAGTTGTGGTGGTGCGCGAAACTTCGAGAATGAGGTAGCTGCAATGTCGATGCTTGGGAAGGATGGTGTCCGCCCGACACCCGAGCTCCGTCTATCGCTGACTGTTGAAGACTTCCGGAGAAACTGTCCACTGGAAAGAACTGCTGAGGCACTAGCCCCGGTGATGATTGAGCCGACAAGGGTGGATAGGGGCCCGTAGGACTATATCGAGGCGAATAGAAGGGCGAAAAGTGATGCGGCGTGACGTGGTTGTAATACGCCGCCATATTGGAATCGGCGCTGCCCATGGAGCCGCGATGGTGAAGGTGAGACGACGGTCCTGGTAACGCGAACTGCGCCGGATACAAGTCGTTGGTACTCGGTGCCGAGGGTATGGGCGGCCGAAAGAGGCTACTGGAACCCGATCCGATGACATTGTCCGCGGGGTGAGCCAGCCCACCCACGCTCGAGGACGCTCCCGCCTGATGATGTACGCCTCCGGGTGAAGAGGGTTCCCTGGGATTGGGACATTGCGGAGCCGACCCGCGACTACCAGTGGTGACGTCCGCCAGCCACGTCAAATGGTCGGCGTTGGTCGGTCCCCCGCTACCCGTCATGGAAATCTTATCCGGCAGACCATTCATCTGGGACTTGGAGAGCTGACATTTGGCGTAATCTTTTCGCGAAGACGATTGACCCTCGCGGCTGCTTTTAGATTCGCTTCGTTTGGACGAGCCGCTCTTGCTTTTGCCTTCGTTGTCGTCGACGCTTTTCCCCAAATAGGGACGCGTCAGCGTTGACGGTTCGTCGTTGGACGTTGATCTCTGTATCGGAAAACAAACAGACAAAGCGTTAAAAATTACGATCAGTCGGTATCTTAAACAGGGTTCGTACGAAATTTTCGGATTTCAAATCCCTGACTTATCCAGGTTATCCCCGATTATTTTTTTGGCAATATCCCTGACCTTTTTGGTAATATTCCTGCAAATTTTCTACATTTTACGTTTTCATAGGTAAAAGCGAGGGGTAAGACTGTCTCTGATAATCTGTACACCGAGTTCGTGCATTTAGCACTGTTAAAGGTACATATTTTCAAGAGTTCGCGAGTTCCATTTAGCACTGTCAAAGGTACGGCAGTGTACACCGAGTTCGCAGAGTGTCTTACCCCTCGGGTAAGAGTACAAAGTTAAACAATATTTTTTAAATATCACAAACTGAATTAAATTTAATAAGATCATACTGAGAGCTGGGAGCAATAAACACGAGGAGAACGCAGCTAGCCTTTAAGCACGCTAACGCCTTGTTGTGTACAAATTTCATTGGACGAGCCTTTACGCTAAACGTTTTACGGAAAGGGGGAAGACAATTTCCGAATTTTCCCCTTCCGACGGCAGCAGGCGCTAAAGCGTCTAACCAATGAAAAATGTATGCAAGAAAATGCACGACTTTTGACGGGTTGCGTTCTCCTTGTGTGGGGTGCTGTGTTTGTTGCTCCTAGCTGAGATGGTCTCTATCTTCGCTCGGGAAAAGGTGCCAGCCATGAGCGCGCAAGAGAAGAAACTTCATTTTCTCTGCGATGCAAAGTTTGTTGGCTAAGAAAATCCCCGACTTTTAACGATATAATTTTAATCCCGGACTTATCCACGTTATCCGGGTTCCGTACGAATCCTGTTAAATCGCGACTGAGTTTCGCATTTACCGTCTTTTCATGACTCGTGACGATAGATACGGGTACTTTGGTGTGTCCAGTGGCGCTTCCGAGTTTGCGGGCCCGGTCCAAATTGAGTACGTTCCAGGGAGACAGGCCCCCAGTCACCACCGCCGGCCCGTAATCGCTCCGAGCGAGGTGAGAGGGATGGTGGGGGTCGTACGGCAGGCCCAAGGTCGAACTGGACGGGTGATGATGGTAGCTTAGCGGTGGTAGTAACGACTGTTCAGAAACGCCGTTGACCGCTGCGCGATAAGCTTCCAAGTGAGCATGGCTCAGTGAGAGCATATGTAAATCTGAAACGAAATTCATACGTTAACAGGGCTCCCATTCAATTCGCTGAAGGACGGACATCGATATAAATAGAGTGAGATTTCAACGCGCTAAATTGAAAAGCGATTTTTGTCCGCGAAAGAACTCGGGCGTCCGAATGCGCTCTAAAAAGCGACATTCGGAGCCCGGGCGGCAAACCGATCGGGCCGAGTTTATAATTAGAATATTTCTTTGGCTAACCTTGACTGGGATTTCCGAAGTGCCCCATATTTTATCTTTCTAGGACTTCCGCTTAAATTTAACGCGCGCGGAAATCGATCCGAGCGCGAGCGCTGTCGGGAAAGCCGCTTTTCGAATCTGAAAGGGTTGTCTTTCACGAATTTCTGGCCTCCGATCCTCCCCACCCTCCAACCGACGCGTCGACTCCATCCCTGCAGACGCGACTCCCACCAATTGGAATTCCAAATTGGGGAACGGTATGGCGCTAGACGAATCAAGGTTAACTCTTCCAAAGCTATTTCTCGGAAACCATAACGGTAATCTTTAAGGGGCTCAGCGCTACGAAAAACCAAGTTTAATTGCATTCTGATCGCGACTGTAGTTCTTTCCAGCGCTGTAAATTAAGGGGGGGGGGGTCAATGTAACACCCTGTAAGTGCCATTAATGCCCCCGTGTTTTTCACCCTAAACTTTTCCAAAGGCGACAGTCTGACTCGTTTTCAAAACTTTTAAGCTTTCCTAGTTATCCTTGGCTAATCCCGAAGTCTATATTTATAAAAAGATTAATTAAACCTAACCGCATTAATCGAACCCGCTTTCACGCTAATCTATTAAGCGTAGCGTAGTGCGCCGTCGTTTCAACACTCTAAAACTAGTTCGGAGTATAAATTTCGTGTTTTTGGGGAAACCCATCTTTGCGTCGGAAAAAGACGCTTATGAAATACTGTTAAGTTGTCCGTCCGTTTTCATCCGCGATATATTCGTCATGGTGCTCGCGTTACCCCGTGGGTTACCTCCAAAAGTGCCTGAGGCTAATTAAATCTATAGAAACGTCGACTCTCCAACAATTTATTTCCTATTATACGCCGATCTAAGTTCCGCATCATATGTTTTTGTTTCATCCCAAGCGGTAATTATCCGAAAACCCACTTAAATTCCGCGTATATATTTTTCATACTATACAAAACATACCAGCCTAATAAGTCCAAAAGTACCCTAAAACGTTTAAAATCGAATTTTTTTCCTTCCATACTGACTTCTGTAATTAGCGCTCGGCTCAGAAACGATTAAAGTATTTTATTTCTCGATTCACTAGGCCTTTTTCAGCTTCGCGCGGAACTTCCTATAGCTTTGACATTGATTACAATACGTAATTACTGGTTGCGGGGAAAAAAGTATGGCGCCTCCGAAGAATGCGTCTTTTTTAATGTTTTTAAAACATTAAATTATTATCTTTTTTATCTCGTTTTTTTTCGCTTTGCTATTACGATGGTGGCGGCTTCTAATTTTTATTATTAGAAATTGCTTATTAGTATATAGCCTACGATAATGGGCTCATTATGATTACGAGATTAATTATTGTTGATTGTGAATGATTTTTCCGGTGTAAGTTTTCATTGAAACTGTTATCGTTAAGAAAAAAGGGTACGTGAATTTAACCTTGCGTTTCGCGTTTCGAATTCAGTGGGTGGATAAATTGTATCTAACCTGACAATCAAGCCGATAGCTGTTTATCCAAAATTAACCCTTAATTGAAACCATTGTTTTGCTCGACAATTTCCCCGCATTTTGCAAACTTCGAGATTAAATTATAGCGAGGGGTCGGACACTTGCCATTATTTTGTACGGGATTTCGTAGAGATTTTGGCGATTTTATCATTACATTTTGAAGTTATTTTGGGATTTCAATGTTAATTTACCATAGAGAGAGCAGAGTTGGCAAGTTTTTGCCATGGGTGAAAAAAACCGCGGTTTTTTCCATCCTAAAACCGGGTGGGAAAATCCATTTGTTTTCAATTTAAGTGGATTTTTAAAACTGTTTGCGTTATAAAATTACCAAAAATGAAAAAGATGGCAAGTTAAACATAGTCTAGTCATCTTGAATTGTCAGCACGCTCATTGAAAATATGAAAACAAATGTTTGGTGGGAGGCAGTTTCTAGAACTAGCTTAATTCCCAAGGAATTCACGAAATTAATAAGCCACTTATTAATTTGCCCAGCTAGCTCAGCCTCTAGTTAGTCATTCATTTATGGTAAATTAAGAAATAGATTAAAGATAGAAACAGCATCTAAACTTCTATTTTGCTATCAAATGTTAAATAGAAAGCACCCAGGAAATTTTGAGTTCTACTACTTATATAATTAATAAACTGAATTTAAAACTATAATTGTTTTCTATTTCTTTAACCTTTTACATCCTAAACAATGCAAATACTACATTTTAATTTTAATTATGTTATTCTTAAGTCATTGAGGTTAAATACTGCCAATTTTCCACTTTTTGCCGGTCTTTTCCGGTTTTAACCGTTTTTTTCCACTTGGCCCGGCAAAAACTAGTTTTAGCCGGGTTTTTGCCAACCCTGAGAGTTAAAAGATTTTGCGATTTTAGACAAAGTGTACGGGATTTTGATAAATGACCGACCCCTCGAATTATAGGGTATATTCTTCTGACGTCATCATAGCTCCAATCCATTGCCATGGACGCTATCTTGCGCAAATTTTTCTCGAATACACACGTATAATGCCAAAAAATATTCGCGACCGAAAACTATCGCTACGCCCTCTTTGGTTCGCCATTGAAACCTAGATAGGTAGCGACTAAAACAGACGCTATTAGTTTTTCCACATCGTAATTCGTAAATTTTAATTTATAAATGTTACTAGAATTTTAACATAATTTTTGCATCTTTGGCTTATATTTTGATAAGTTTATTTAAGAAAAAACGTTCTTATGACTTTTTCTGCCACTAGAATTATCAGAAAATGTTCGCGAATGGCGTTAGTTACGTTAAAAACATCGATTTTTTGCGATTTGAAATATATTCCCTTTAAATTTTGGGAGAACTATGAAGTTCACAGCGTTGCCAGGTCCAGATAATCGAAGTATCGTACCAAAGCCAGAAATAAATCGATTTCAGAAAACAAAACATAGTACACTTGAAATTTCGTGGTAAATTTTAATTTCTATCTGATTATTGACGTTAAACTTGGTCCAAGAAACAATTCCAGTTCAGCCCATTGAAAAAAATCATGACTAAAACCAAAAACTATTATTGAATAACAAAGTTTCTGCCAAATGCAAAAATTATCGCACACGAAATTAGCGTACTTTATAGCAGGGCCCCCACTCAACTTTTAAATTTTTTATAGGAAAAGTATGATTATATTTCTAAAAATATAGGACTTTATAAGACTAATTTTTCAAAATTATAGGACTTTATAAGACTAATTTTTCAAAATTATAGGACTTTATATGATATTTCATTTAAAAACCAAATCTATATTTAGTGAAATAAATCTTTGATTTTCACTTAAAATTAGAAAATATTTAACCATCTTATCACAAAAATATACTAGTAGCTAACCATGTTAACTTTGTATAAGAATTTATCCTATAGATAAATCTAGCAATTTAACTGAGTGGCGGGATTTAAAAAGGGCAAAATATCAAAATTATAGGACTTTTCGGCGAGCTTTACGGGGATTTTGCTAAAAATATAGGATTTATAGGACATTTTTGAAAATATAGGATTTTATAGGAATTATAGGACCTCTGGGGGCCCTGATATAGTACGCCGTTGAAATTATCGTAGGAGCCAAAACATTTCTCTAAATTATCAACGCGTATGATAATTATCATACGCCTGGCCACGCTGCAAGTTCCATCTACACTGTTTTATGTAGAGTGCATTAGGTTTCTATACGATTTAAATGAATTTTTCCACATTATGATTTTGTAGATAGAAATGCTAGCAGAGACATTAAGGTGGTATTTTATCCGTTTATTCCCATTCGACCGAAATCCCATTCGACCGAAAGAATTTTAAAATGTAGCCCAATTGGCGGGGTGATTTGGTATTTTATTTATAAGGTATGTACTATCGAAGATCCATGTTTAGGTTAGGTTAGGTTAGGTTAGGTTAGAGTTGGTTAAGTTTACTATTTCAGTTTTGGTTCAGTTACTTTTCTTGACTAGGTGAAGATAAAAATATAATTCATGCTCATTCCATTTTATTTTCCGCTCCATTGCAAACGACTTCAGTAACTAAATTGAAAACATAGCAAAAGCCAATTTATATAGCAGCGTTCGGTCGAATGGGACACCTCAAAAACCGCCTTCGGTCGAATGGGACTAAAGCATTTTATCGACGTAACCCAGCTCGGGTCGTTTTGTTTACGCGCTGGCTGCTAATAACTGTTCCCATGCATATTCAGAATTAGCCGTTTGTGGTTTTATTTCACGAATCGTACCTTTGCATAAAATGTCTCTCACGCGAGCGAGTACGTGACTGGCTACGTATAAAAATAACAATAATATTATTGCCTCTTACATAAAACGATCGAGTGTACGTCGTTAACTAAACTAATCAAAGTTGCTTTAGCAAACACAGGGTTCGTTTTAACGACCTATGCATTATTTTTCAAAATATTTAAATGTGATATTTACAATATCTTGTATTACATTTTAGTATTATTACATAATTTTATGATTATATTTCGGGGTTGTCACAATATTTTCGAATTCAAATTGCTCGAATTTTCCCCGACCTTTCTCAAATGCAATGTTTACTCAGATTGGCCACAAAAATTTCAGTTTCAAATTCCCTGACCTTGCAGGGCTACTTTCCGCCTATTAGGCGGTTAAATAAACCCCTCTATGACTCTCTTGACCCCTTGTTGAAAAATGCTGCCAGATCGATGCATAGAAAATTCCCAGCTTTGGCAGTATAAAGATAAACCATTGACAAACTAGTTATATGTCCAGTCGCAGCAGCACAAACTCTATAATCGGCTATGTATGATCTTTTATTTAAAGGGCTATTCCCTCAATTTCCCCGACTTTGAAGACCTACTTTCAAATTAACTGACTTTTCTCGGAATTGTAAAATTCCCTGACCTTTGGCAACCCTGTTACATGACAATTGTTTGCTTTATATTTTACTTTTATCAGAAGATAATGAATTTATAATAAATTATTTTCAGTATAAAGGTTATGTTTGAAGTTGAAAAAAATTCTACGTCGGAAACAACACACAATTATAGTACAATTAGCGTCATAAATTTTTTAAGATAATTTATATTCCTTGGTTTTTTAAATTTTCAGGCCTATTTTGCTCTCTGTACTGAGGTACAATCAGTACTGACTTTTTCCTGACCCGTGACAGCCCTGTATTCATATTAAAGTTTCATAAAACCATGTGAAACTAATTGAACACTGATTTTTATGAAATTTCTATTTAGAAGAGCACATTGTTAAGTGCTTACAGTGTTACCTAAATGTCACATTTTTAGAAAAAAGTCCATGTCAGTGGCAAAAAGTTTTAAATATGGCAAAAAGTGACTAATAATCAGTAAATGCATTTAAATTATTTAAATAACATCTTTCAGATATGTAGCATCACTTACATGTGAGATAATGTTTTTCACAAAAGAACCATTAAAAACACCTTAAAGATATATAGCAGACTAATTCAAACTCAGGAAAAATCGTTGAACAGGGTTGCCAGTTTTTTCACAATCAAATTCCCCGACTTTTTCAGATTTTCCCTGACTTTTTTTGTGCCAGGATTTTATATTTTTTAACCTATATTTTAATAAAAGTTTCCTATTTGCAACCGAAATTAAATTCCCGGGAATTTCCCTGATTTTTAGACTAATTTTTAAAATTCCCTGACTTTCCCTGATTTTTAGATTAATTTTTAAAATTCCCTGACTTTCCCTGATTTTTAGACACATTTTTAAAATTCCCTGACTTTCCCTGATTTTTAGACACATTTTTAAAATTCCCTGACTTTTATAACCATATTCAAATTCCCTGACTTTTCCAGGAAATCCAGGTTTTCCAGGCACCGTGGCAACCATGTTGAAAAGTAGCCAAAAGAAATAACTAGATTGGGCTATAATTGAGTTTCTAGCCCAAAACCTGGCAACTAATCCAGTATATTATTTGTCTAAAATAGCACAAATATATTTTTTCTTTGATATGTTTTTTTTTTATTAAAATTGATTATTTGCCACTATTTGGCATATTAGCCAGTAAAAGTATTATTTGCCATGTCGGTATTTACCACTTTTTGCCACATTATTTGACATTTACCACATCGGAACACTGAATGCTTAAAAAAAACTCCGGCAACAAATGGCAGACATTGCAAAATCTACGAAGTTAAATTACTCCACACAAATGTTATCAGCCCGGATTTCTATTAACTATTAATTATTATTAAAACATAATAACATTTGCCCAAAGAAAAACTAAAAACGTTCTATAGAAAAAATAGATAATTTGCAGTAATAGGATTATATGGAAGAGATAGGTTTCCATTTCTACCAGTTTTTAAATTGAAGTTTGCGAAATAATTGGCTAAGCCAACCACAAATAGGGTAAATAAAATGTAGCTGACGAAATTGTGTTTTGTCAAAAACAGGTAAATGCATTTGGTAAAGTAAATATTCGAGAAAATAGTGTAATTATCGAGGGGCAGTTCGCTTCTCTTTCGGGTGCATACTTAATCGGATTTAATCCGATTAAATGTATTAAATCATGTTAATTCGATGAAATTTTTATCCGATTTAATCACAAATTAATCTGTTTAATCACGATTAATTCTTTTAATCGCGAACTAATCGATTTAATCGCGATCTAATTAATGGAATATATTTATTTTTTAATTGTGATTTAATAGTCTTAATGGAGATTTAATCGTCTTAATTAAAGTGACTCACAATTTTAAAAATAGTGACCAAAAAATGCTTTGCCGCTCGAAAATAATAATTTGCTTTCGCTAAATCACTGAAGAGTTCATTTCAATTTTGTTTTTAAATAGTTTAGAAGAGATTTTTTAAAGACAAATAATATTAAAAACGCAAAAATCCAAAAAAAAATATAAAATAGTAACTTTTAGTGAAATAATTAAAACAAAACGGTATTTTAAGTGAGAAACGTGACTCAGCAACGGGCCTGTGATTTAACCATCTTAATCATTAACTCGATTTAATCCATTTAATCATGATTTAATCGATCAAGGGCGCAAACTAAATCATCAAAGTGAACTGCCCCTTTGTAATTATAGGAATATGGTTAAATGCTTTAAAATATAATTGACGTGGTCACCCTAAGAAATGAGGGTAAAATCAGATATAAATTATTTTTTTTTAAATATCCAATATAAATCATACGTATGCAATCGCGATTATAAAAACAGGAATTTAAACTCGTTTTATTGGGCCAAACTTCGAGATGACAAAGAATCCAAACATTCCCATAACGCTTAATATACTTTCATTCAATATTCTATGAAAGAGAAAAAAATCAGTTTCATGAACGAAACGAGCGCAAAAATGTTTGGCGGCGATCTTGGACTCTAGAGGGGTCCCTCCCAGGGGGAGCGCGACAAAAAGGAAACAACCTACTCATCCGAGCTCGATGGAATTTTTAGGAGTCTGTAGGGAGAGAGAAGAAACCGGTCTGGACGCGTCACGTGACCCACCGAAATAGGAGCGCTCCCTTTAATAACCGCGTACGTAAATCGACGGCGGCGAGAAGGGTACGGTTTGCGTTATACTCGGCGGGTTTAAAGTACCAGCTGAGACGGTATCTCCCTCTCGCGTCCCCAGATAAGACTATACGGCGAGTCTAGGCACGAGACTTTTCGGTTGATCCTGTATCGTAACCCCGCTAACTAAAACGAACAGTAGTGGTCCGCACCAGAACCAATTAGTTTGTCAACTGCAAGGGGTTGCGAGGGGGTGCCCCAGGGTGCTGACAAATTTGGCGAATGCCAATTTGGGCAGATATGGGCTTGTCACGCTATCGTAACTTTACAATTCGAAAAGGTACGTTCCCCCATTGTTCGGTGCAGAGTTTTTTATTTTGAATTCGCGTGAGTCACTGCCTTTTAATAGTAGAAGATAAGCCCGGAGAAATTCACTTTGCGCGAATGCCAAAGTGATTGTTAACCGTGTTGGGAAAAGTGTAGTGATAAACAGATTAACGGTGGGGTAGGGGGCAATGCGTGTTAGCAAATCTTTCAACCAAAAAAATTAAGTAGCTGAATTTTGGAGTGGAAAAAATTTCGATTTAACCATTTGGCTCGTGTTAGTGGGTTAAAATATTTCAAAGTATTTAAAATTCGACTTGGCTTGAATAAGAGGGTGGTACGTTGTTATCGCGTTGAAGAATACTTTAAAACTAGGCATACAAACAAATTTGGAACTCAATGAAAACAATACCACGTTT
This sequence comes from Leiobunum rupestre, assembly GCF_980474605.1. Classification (NCBI taxonomy): domain Eukaryota; kingdom Metazoa; phylum Arthropoda; class Arachnida; order Opiliones; family Sclerosomatidae; genus Leiobunum; species Leiobunum rupestre. The sequence continues at coordinate 32,650,910 of NC_143392.1, forward strand.
GATTTGACCCGCGGATATCTTTATAGACATTCCAAAGTTATCTAGCGATTCAGGCCAGAAATCTTTTAAGACTTAAACTATCAGTCAATTGAAATTATTTCTCATTATTTAGTACTCGACTGATATCTGCTAAAAAAAAAGTTTCCGCTACTATCAAAATTGCGGAAAGGAAAAGTGAACTACATTAAATTAATATTGCATTCATAAAATCATTTTATAAAAAAAAAGGTCCGAACGCGCCGATCCCTTAAATTTTACAAAACACGCCACAAGTCCCAAATATATTAATTATTTAACATCATGCAAGCTAGCACACAAACAGAAAAATCGATTAGGGAAAGAAACGCAAGTGGACGCAAAAATAAGTTTAACAATGTAAAGTTTAGAATCGAACCGTAAGCAAAAAAAAGCGTTTCTAACCTGGATGTTTAAGTCGTGACCATGTCGTGGTGACATTCTGTCCGAGGACGTTGACGCTCATAATATATCGTAATAATAACCGTAACGTACAACAAGTTGGCAATGCGCGAAAAGCGAGCGAATTGTTAGTCGCGTAGACGAGGAGAATGTGGTCGGTAGTTGCTCGATCGCGATAATAGGCGACGCGCGCGGCGTCTCGATCGGCGGCGGCGAATGACGGGAGGCCTTGGTCGCGGCCACCTTCGCTCCGTTGCGGCTTGTGCGCTGACTACTTCCGAACTCTAGCGCATCAGTCGCTGCTTTATCTCGACGTGACATTTAACGGCGTGGCTGCCAATTAACAATGGGAAAAGGGGGCGAATCAATGCGTATTTGTATAAAGAAAAGCGCCTCTCGCCGGAGTGAGCCGAGCGCGCGGACGGGCTCGGAGGCTAGCACGTGAGGAAACAACCCACAGACTTCGGCAACATTCTCTCGCCTGCCAGCAATTTTACAAAACCAGAGCGCCGGCGAAATTCGAAATAGCCCCGGGATTTCGACGGGTGGGTTAGCCCTCCCTCTCACCCCCCCCCCCGCCTAACAATCCCCCCCTCCCAAATGGAAAGAGTGATAGACATACGCTTACGACGGACGGACGGACGGACGGAGATATTCGCAGAAATAAGGCAGGTCACCGTCGTTTTTAGGCGCCGACACTCCTCTAAATTTCTATAGATGTACGTTTAGTAGTTTTTACTCTGTTTCGGCGATTTACTTGCACTAGGATTTTTGGTGAATTTAGATTAGGGCGTTTACCACAAGCAGGGTTGCCACAGTTTTTTCACAATCAAATTCCCTGACTTTTCCTAGTTTTCCCTGATCATCTGCGGGGATTTTAACTGACTTATTTTGTGCCATGATTTTGTATTTTTTTTACCTATATTTTAGAAAACGTTTCCTATTTGTAACCGAAATTAAATTCCCTGACATTTCCCTGACTTTTATACCCATATTCAAATTCCCAGACATTTCCAAGAATTCCAGGTTTTCCAAGTACCGTGACAACCCTGATAAGTCTATAATGTAATATAACACTTCTTATTTTTCTCGTGGAAACTACTCGCGACATATAGTGGGATTTTGAGATAGTTTGCGTCCGCTCAATCTCCCGTAATCTTTGACGACGACCCGCTGGGGGTCGATTTTCTTTCGGTGATGACGTCACTTTGCGAAACTTTTCCCAAAAGTGCATACTTATGTGGAAAATTATTTACTTTTAATGTTACTTATATCGATAATATTAAGAAAAATTACGATTTAAACTAACGCTTATAACAAAAATGTAGCGCGCCTGTAGAAGCGCTTCACGAGCAATGCAAGGGTGTTTCGGGAGAAGCCACCCCAAGAATGCGTAGGGGGATTCCCATCCTACAGTTTTTTTGCGACCATAGAGAAAAAAATTGCCCATAATAAAGTCGGTGCAGGAATCCGGACATGCTGGGCTGCGTTCAAAAACTGAAATTTTTACACCCCCCTTCTACACTCCCCTCTTTGTATTCATCTAGCTATTCTTACACCCCCCGTTCTTCGGCAGCCTATGATCCGGCACCTTACCCCCTCAGGTGAGGCTCTCACTTAACCCCCCCCCCTCATCTTCTGCCTTCTCCATCCCAATTTATCTACCCCCCCCCCTTCCAGTCGGTCGTAGTAATTCCTTTACCCTTTTACCCGCTAAAAAGCGCTCCGCTCTCTCAAATAACCCCCATTTGATACCGTCCCGCCCTGTTTGGCTACTCACCCCTCCTTTCGCTCTAGTCTTCTTCTTTTCAAAAATGCCGACTATTTAGGAATGGCTGCCTCAAGCGGGTCTCTGTCTGTTTTGGGATCGTATTGATGAAAATTGGTTTTTAGATGAAGAAAAAAAAAGAGTAAAAGTGTGGGAAAAAATCTCTATTCGTTTTCCAAGTATTTTCAACCTGTTGCAGTCCATACCGGATTTTTAGCATTTTACGTAAAATACCTAACGGTGTTTCATATTTATCACTATTTATCGTACAATAAACCTACCCGTGACATTTGCAACCTTAGGAAATTTTCTATTTATAACGATTTGCAATTTAGTGCCCGTTCTATTTTTAACGATTTGCAATTTAGTGCCCTTTCTATTTTTAACGATTTGCAATTTAGTGACTGTTCTATTTTTAACGATATGCAATTTAGTAACTTATATTTTTAACGATTTGCAATTTAGCGCCCGTTCTATTTTTAACGATTTGCAATTTAGTGCCCTTTCTATTTTTAACGATTTGCAATTTAGTGACTGTTCTATTTTTAACGATATGCAATTTAGTAACTTATATTTTTAACGATTTGCAATTTAGTGCTCGTTCTATTTTTAACGATATGCAATTTAGTAATAACAAAAACTGTTTTATTTTTAACATTTTATAACAAAAACTCTTTTATTTTTAACGTTTTAAAACAAAAACTTTTATTTTTAACGTTTTAAAACAAAAACTTTTATTTTTAACGTTTTATAACAAAAACTTTTATTTTTAACGTTTTATAACAAAAACTGTTTTATTTTTAACGTTTTATAGGTGAAAACACCATTAACCCACATACATAATATTGATATAGAATGCCACTTCTTAACTCTAAACAAAATTATAGCAAACTACGCTACAAATGAAGCCATTAGTATGCGTTTTCTACTGATTAAGCCTTATACGCATTATAATTATCAGCAAATGAGATACGTCAAACCAAAAATATTCTCCTTAATTGAGGAAGTTGTGTCTTGGGGCGAATTGACACCGTCCGTATATTTAATGTATATGCTTTATTTCAGACGAAATGAAGGGCAAATAATTAATTTTTTTCTACAATCGTTATATTTTATCGATATGTCGGGACCCCCGCGAGTTGGGCTTTTGGCGCGTATAGATCTTTATTGAAAGGCGGGTAAAAATGCCAGGGTTGAAAAAAAACGGCTTTTTGAAATATTAAAAAATCTAGTATAGTTAAAACCGGTGGTTTTAATGGTGAAATCCACTAATAAAAAAAATGCTCAAATTGCTTATATCTAGCCCTCATTACTTCGAAAATGCTCGAATTGCCAGATTTAAAAATTACGTTTTTGCGCGTGACGGTACCTTTACATTGTGAGGTATAGCGGGCTTATTTACCCGCTTCTATACCCTAACATGGCAGCGTATTTTCACGCGCAAAATAAATTTTAAGATCCCTCAATTGCTTATATCTAGCTCTCATTACTTACTACAAAAAGTGAAGGTTAAGTTTTAGTTTCGTTTTGGAATAAAAAATGCAGAATATTATATTCTGCATTCTATTTATAAATAGTACTTAAAATTTTCAATATTTCTAATTCATTTCTCAATATACCAATCTGGCTGGTTCTTGTCAACCCTGAAAAATGCCTGCCCGCTAACAAAATTTTAATTGATATAAAAGACTAATAAGAAACTGCTATTTCGTTACGTCGTCTGAGACGAAGACGATTTTAAACCCAAAATCGCGAAACTATACACGGGACGGGAAATTCGTCTCCATATAAATTCAAATTTCATAGAATAGGTCGTCATTTTTACCCACCTTTTGATAAAGGTCTACTAAGTTAATTTAAAGGGGAACAGGCAGTAAAAAAACTAGGCCTTTCGAGGTACTGCGGCCAATTTAAAAAAAGGAGCATGTCGAGAATATTTATGAAACGCTCGTAGCTCCATCTGGTAGCGACCGTCAAAAATTCCACAAATGTAATTTATCATTCAATTTTTAAGTCTGTTAGCCCGTGGGTATTTTTGCAATTGAAGACCGCACCACGCGCGGAGGGATATCGTGGTTGGCAAAAAAAAATAGTTCTTGCTCTTGCCAACATTGTTTGCATTCCGACGCCATCCCATACCGGCTCTCTCTATCAAGCCCATTCTCAAAAGCGATCGAGCGCCTGCTTACCCGCTAGTACCGTCAAAGGCGTGGGATACGGTAACCGGCGCCGCTTGTCGGTACCAAGTAACCCGGACTCTCTTTGTAGTAAACGGCAGTCGAAATCGTGCGTGGACTCTCCTCCCGCCACCTGCCCGCTTGAATTATATCCATCAACAAGTAGTCGCTTCCGATAGCCTCCTTTTAAACCACCCCGTCTTTAACACGTGGCGAGCGGGACACCCGATAATGTTAAATACATAAGACACCCGGGGTAAAGGTTCGCGCGTTATAATCTTAATTCTTTTTTTTTAAATGCCAAGAGTGAAAAGTACGCACGTGTGATTTCTGAAGAGCGTATTTTTACTATCGTTCCTCGGGAAAGGGAACACCGTACCTACGGACATAAACGTGCTTTTACGGACGACTTTAACTATATAAACAGAACCGTTTTCGTTTTCAAATATACGGAATATATAAATTGAGAAGAGTTACTTAAGCACTTTGGCAAATAGTCACCTGCGTCTACAGGTAAGAAGAGTTGGAAATTTAAACTAGCCCAAGAAAGCGCCCACCGTCCAAAATGGATTTTTTACCCCTTAAAAAATAAAAATAGACAACAATTTTGGCTATTTCAGGGCTCCCAGCGATTTTTTTTTAAATAATATAGGAAATTTCATAGAAAATATAGGAATTTATAGGAACATTTTTAGCCAAAAATAGGAATTTATAGGAACATTTTTAGCCAAAAAATAGGAATTTATAGGAACATTTTTAGCCAAAAAATAGGAATTTATAGGAACATTTTTAGCCAAAAAAATAGGAATTTATAGGAACATTTTTAGCCAAAAAATAGGAATTTATAGGAACATTTTTAGCCAAAAAATAGGAATTTATAGGAACATTTTTAGCCAAAAAATAGGAATTTATAGGAACATTTTTAGCCAAAAAATAGGAATTTATAGGAACATTTTTAGCCAAAAAATAGGAATTTATAGGAACATTTTTAGCCAAAAAATAGGAATTTATAGGAACATTTTTAGCCAAAAAATAGGAATTTATAGGAACATTTTTAGCCAAAAAATAGGAATTTATAGGAACATTTTTAGCCAAAAAATAGGAATTTATAGGAACATTTTTAGCCAAAAAATAGGAATTTATAGGAACATTTTTAGCCAAAAAATAGGAATTTATAGGAACATTTTTAGCCAAAAAATAGGAATTTATAGGAACATTTTTAGCCAAAAAATAGGAATTTATAGGAACATTTTTAGCCAAAAAATAGGAATTTATAGGAACATTTTAAGCCAAAAAATAGGAATTTATAGGAACATTTTAGCTAAAAATAGGAATTTATACGAACAATTTTGAAAAAATAGGAAATTATAGGAGTATATTGAAATTATAGGAAATTATAGGAGTATATTGAAATTATAGGAATTTATAGGAACTCTGGGAGCCCAATCGTTGATGTTTTCGGGAACATCGGACCTAAGCCAGAGCTAAGCTCTATTTAGAAGGCAAATTTTTCCCAAACGTGAAAGCTGTTTCTAATACATTATTTTTAAAATTATAGGAATTTATAGGAATTATAGGAACTCTGGGAGCACTGCTATTTTAAGGTCAAAGTTTTGCCAAATAGAGTGGAAAATTTTATAAGTACTATATATAAACAATAATAAAACCAAAAGCGTAATCTTTACCTTCTGGACTTCGCCTTGTTTTCATTAAAATTTTCCTCCGTTTTACACTGTTTTTACCTAAACCGCTGGGAAGCTTCAATTTGAGCCAGGTTCGCACTTAAACCTAAAATGGCTAGTTTTCAAAACCAGCGTGAGAAATCGCTTCGTGTTGGTTCGGGAACTTGTAGTGCTTCCACATGCGGGTAATTTTTCCCTTTTTCGGGATTTTCCAACCTTCAAAAACTCTAAAAGGGAATGGAGAACGGGAAAAGTGAGGGAAAACAGCTTTTCGCGGGGGAAAATGAGGGAAAAGTGTTCTTTTCACGGGAAGAAAGGGAACTGCCTATTCTAGTCTACTCTAATTGTCTATTTAGTCCATGTTATGTTATGAGTCACAGATGTAAAAATATTTTTAATACGTTCCTAAAATGCTGGTAATTTTGATAGTATTGAAAGTCTTGATCTATATATCTATTTGCGAATTTTGAGGATATATTTTGGCAAAAATATTCAAAAGTCAGTAATTTCGTAATAAATAAAACCACATATTTGGAATTATTTTCAGAATTAAACTGAATATTTCTATTAATTAGTATTAAAAACTCCCAAATATAGCGAGGTATAAAAAATGGGAATTTCCAAGTAAAAGAAGGGATTTTTCGTTTAATGAAATTATCGCGAGAGGGAAATCTTAGATTTCAAATGTGGAAGCCCTGTCGGGAAGCAACTCGTCCAAGTCGGTTCGCTTAGAATCGCTTTCAAAACGACAAGGCAGGGAAGTAAAATTGCTCGTATTTTCAAAAATAATGGGAATAAAATTCTGAATAATATCGAATAATATTACTGTATGTATAGTAGACATGATTAACTAATTGTTTTGGGATGTATTTTCAAAATTCTGGTCATGATTTGAAATGACTTTAAGCCTTGGCTATAAGCGAACCGGGGTGAAGCGATTTCGCCGGTGTGAACCAAGAATTATCGTCGGCGGTCAAAACTGGCATTCAAACCGACCTAAACTTGGTGACCGTGGTTTTGTGGACACCGCAAAAACCAGCCCAAAAATCCGGTTCCCGTCCAAGCCATTTTCCCCGCCCATCTGGAAACTCTGCGGGTAAGCGGACTATCGGTAGCAAAAAATATGTCGAATAGTTACAACAGAAGTATATAAGATTTATCTTAGGACAGAAATACCCATTTCTCTATATGGCACCTAGGAGCAACAAACACAGCACCCCACACAAGGAGAACGCAACCCGTCAAAAGTCGTGGATTTTCGTGTGTACGTTTTTCATTGGCTAGACGCTTTAGCACCTGCTGCCGTCGGAAGGGGAAAATTCGGAAATTTTCTCCCCCCCCGCCCGTAAAACGTTCACCGTAAAGGCTCGTGACGCTCGTCCAATGAAATTCGTACACAACCCTTCGTTAGCGTGTTTAAAGGCTAGCTGCGTTCTCCTTGTGTTTGTTGCTCCTAGATGGCACGGAAGCCAAAATCCATAACTATATGTCTTAAAGTTTGTCCTTTTATTTAATTATTTATTTGTATTGAAATTTTAACTTAATGTTCAGGGCCTGTTTTCCAACATGGTTATTAATCTAATAGTTCTTTTTATAAAATAACCCCTTCCATCTTGTTGAAATGTTGCCTCCCCGCTTCAGCTGTGGATCCGTTTTCTCTCCCACTAAAGAGTTTATGAACTCATTCTTAGGCATTTGCTGAACTATTCCAGGGCAACATTTCAACAAGTTGGGCAAGCGTAAAGACATTTTATAAAATCAACAATTCAATTTTATTTTGCGCCCGTCCCGAACTCCCGACCTTTAAACTTTTTGAACGGGTTAGTGTGAAATTCGTAGAAGGGGAGTTAGTGTGTAAGAAAGGAACTTCGTAGAAGTGGAGGTTTAGTTGCGATTTTTAAGTAGTTCAGGACTTTTTGCTACGCGTGTTCAGTGGCGTAGCTAGCATGGGTGACACCCGGGGCGGATATCATAGTGTGCTACTTACAAGACTCTAGTTTGTGTAAGTTTTAATTTTTTTCATGGTTGGGTGTCACCCCCAAATAACGCCCAAACGGGTGGCACCCGGGGCGGACCACCCCCACCCCTAGCTACGCCACTGCGCGTGTTGCGTTTTTGCTACAGCGTTTACCTTTCTTACGTACAAATCAGATCTAATTCATTAAAACTAAGACACCGGGCGAAGGCGGGTATTAAAGCTAGTAAGTTTATAAAACAATTTAATGTATTTACAATAAATACTTAAAATATAAACTAAATGCTAATTTATAAAACTGAAAGAATGAAATCAAAATCTTTTTTTAAACTTACAACAGATGTCACATCAATCGACTTTAAATATGGGCGTTTCTATAAGAAAAATTTCTTTACAGGTCCCGTTGGATATAAATGATGTGAAGTTGAGAGTATAACCGGCGGCCAAACTTAATAATAATAATAATCAGCTAGGCTAATACGCGAGGCAAGTTATCAAGCGACTTTTAAAGCCATTAATTCAGGTGGCCGGGTTACAATGCGTAGGAGGGTGGTGGCAAACCCTCCATGCCACGCGAGCCAACAGCTCCCTACACTAACTATTACCTTTAACCTCAACAAGCTTTTATGGACTTAGCCAGACACTTTTCTCGTAAGGAGCTTATTTACTTCTGATTACACCCAAACCCAGTCCGACCGGGTTTCGCTAATCAAATTAGGTAGAGCTCGGGGAAACGGATAAATTAACCCCCAAAATTTCAATTAATCATAAAAAATTCGATTAACTGTTTATTTATGAATATTATCCGCGACTATTATACGATTTTATATGCAAAAAATTAGATTTTATTCGGATAATTTTCGGATATGGATATAAAAGAAATGAACGGAAAATTTCTTATCCGAACGCCGAGCCCTAAAATTAGGCCACATGTTTTGCCCCCAACAAGAAATGAAAATAACGAAAATTGATTGAGAGTTAATCTATCGGTAAAAAGGAGAGGATAGATATTTGTCACCGAATATCTTCCAACATTTGTCGCGGTGACTAACACGCGCGCTTATCTGAAAGACAGATATAATAATAATTAAGGGTATGAAGTCATCCTAAAATTCCCTCGTCTCTTCGCGGTGCACCCCGGCTGAAAGGAGACCACCTATTTGGTTACTTGCCAAATGCACCCAAGAATTACTGAACGAAAATTTCTCTTGAGAGAGAAAAAATGTTTATGTTGATAAATCGTGGTCTGTCTTCTCTCAGTTCCTTGAATCGGGGTTTGGCGTCTTACGTAAGTTGATAGTTTAGTGGAAGGCCCCTGAGAGGGGTACAATTTACACTCTTCGTATCAGGAGCCGACTCCAAATAATTTACATAAATGGCCGCAGTGTATTTACGGTGTGGGAGTCAATGATTGTTACGAGGACCGCCTGGATACGTTAGACCTTGAAAATTATATTCCCCAATTATACAACCATCTTTTTCATAAATACGGATGCCGGACGAAAATAGTCTTTGAACGTGGCACGGATTATTAATAATAAAAAGAAATAAGCACTTTATTCGCTTCCGCATATTTGACGATCTTATTCCCATTTAAACTACTAATGCGGGTTCTTCTCCCGAAAAGTCGGCTTCCGTCCCCTGATTAATTTATAAAGGAAGCCAGCCTTTAGGCGTAGGTTTGTCGTCATTTTCATCCACAGAACGGATTAAGCTCGCGATGGAAAACGCGTAGGGGGGACGTGTAGGTTGATACGCGATAAAGCTACGTCTATACAGGGCGTTTCTAAAGGTTATGCAAAAAGTTTTAAGGAGTTGTAGGTAGAGATGTGAGCCGGTAAATCTACCGGTAATCAGCGGCGCGTTTAGGTAAATTGTGGCACTAGGCGCAGTTTGATTTTGGGGCCCCTTTTTCACAAGGCCATTTAAGCCAAGGGCATATCCAGGATTTCATTTCGGGAATTTTCAGATAACGTAAAGAGTAGCTTAGTATGGCCTGAAAATTTTATTTCATGTTGAAACAAGTGTTGTATGTTATTTATTTTTATAAATTTAATTTTGTTTAAAATATTTATTACAAAAAATAAAGCTACTTAACACATTTAAACATTTCTAACGGATTTTGGTTTTTCGGCTAAAATAGGGGCCTTTGGAGAAAATCGCCACTGCCGGTAATGGTAAAATTACGGTAAATTTCCAGAGTGGTTTTACCGGTAAATTTACCAATTACTTTCATAAAGCAAAAAACACCCAAAAATATTTTGTTAAACTTCAAATAAAAGAAGAAACAATTACATTGGACCAGAAAACCAAATCATTTTCCTGTTAAAGACTCCAAATTCCCGGCACTGTGATTTTACGTTCCATACATTTAAATGTATTTCTAAGGGGTTATCTAGGAGGTTTCTTTAAGTTTAATGTAACCTAAGGCTATGGTAAAATTAAAATATGATTTTAATAATTATTGTGACATCAAACCATTATTTTGATTAAATAAAAAGTTAATGGTAAATTTACCTGTAAATTTACCAGTAATTTTACCGGTAAATTCACATCACTAGTTGTAGGGGTGAGTTGAGAAGTATGCCTGTTTCTTTCCCCATTTTCCTACGATGAGTTAAAAGAGCGCCGGAGAGCTTCAAAGTGCGGCCTACTAGCCCCTGGAACTAGGCTGCAACAAGCGAGAAACCAAGCAACAGAGAAGGTTTGGGTTCGTGTGATAGGTAAGAAATGACTTGGTATACAAATCGAGGTAACCAGCGTAAAAAAGTCAACTTAAACAAAGTCGTGATGGACCGCAATTTCTCATCACTTTCAAACTGCAACAACGGAGCTCACTTCGGAAGAACTGGCGGATATTAAATTCGTGTATGGACCAGCGGATGGCAATGCTTTGGCTGCTCAACGTCTCTACCAGGAAAGGTACCCGAACCGGCGCATCCCCGTCTCACGGACTTTTACCAATGTCCATCATCGACTACGTGAGACAGGCACATTCTGGGTACGTTACTTAATTTTTTACTTTAATTTCTCCGCGACTGGTTCGTTACAAATAGTCCAAGAGCCCATGACAAAATAAGCATGTGATAAGGTACACGATGGGTCAAGATATTTTTTAATAGGCGAAACTATAAAGTCTAGGGGGGCTGAAAAGATGGTAGTCACGTGACTTTTTGTGGAGAACTGAAGCGCCATCTATCCTAAGAAATACGAACCACTATTCATTTTATTTTGCTAATGGCGGTTTAAATTTTGAGTAATAAAATCTAAATTTTCTTATTTAAAGTATTATTATTATTATTTAAACCATCTTAATAGAAAGGTTAAAATTAATTTGCTGTCTGCAGTATCTGAAAGGAATATTTTTTTATTTTCCGTCGCACGGCCAACTATGAACAGGAGTTACCGAATGCATGTTGGCTGTGATATGGTTGTCACGTGATTTCGTTTTCCCATTTTAACAAGTTGGTTATGACCAAATTTACTTTATAGTTTCGCCTATTAGGTTAGTGATTTGTAACAAAGAACTGTTTGTCTTACGGGTCAAAGTGGGGGCTTTCCGGAAATACGAACCACGTGACGTCACTTCCGGTGACCTTGAAAATTGATATGACCCGATATTGGTATCATTCGATTAGTCTCAACGTGCTCTTACCAAATATTGCCAAATTAACCTTCAAATCTGAACCAAACGGCGTATAAGACTAAAAAACTAATTTTGTCTTATACATGTAAATTTGGGAGGGGCTCAAAATTAGTTTTTTAGTCTTATACGCCGTTTTGTTCAGATTTGAAGGTTAATTTAGCAATATTTGGTAAGAGCACGTTGAAACCAATCGAATGATACCAATATCGGGTCATACCAATTTTCAAGGTCACCGGAAGTGACGTCACGTGGTTCGTATTTCAGGAAAGCCCTCACTTTGACCCGTAAGACAAACAGTTCTTGGTTACAAATCACTAACCTAATTAAAAAATATCTTGACCCATCGTGTACCTTATCACATGCTTATTTTGTCATGGGCTCTCGGACTAAAACGTATTTTTAGTTTTACAGAACAGGCAGTAGTTCGACCACGGGTTCCCACAATGTTCAGTTGGTTTGCCGCTTGTTGCAGCCTACTTCCAGGGGCTAGTAGGCCAAACTTTGAAGCTCTCTGGCGCTCTTTTAACTCATCGTAGGAAAATGAGAAAAAAACAGGCATACTTCTCAATTCACCCCCTACAACTCCTTAAACTTTTGGCATAACCTGTTGAAACACCCTGTATACTCCTACGCGTTTTCTACAGCGGGCTTAACCCATTTGTCGCTTGAATCAAATTGGAACGCGCGTACAAGGCTTCTCAATTCTCGCTTTTAACGTTTTATTATTGAGGAACTAAGTTTACACCACCGTTCGAAATGAACACCCACTTGGTTTGTTAATTTCCTTATTAATCCGACCAAATTTCCTATCGTTACGCGTTAGAATCAAAACAGATTTCCATTAATTTTGTTTTTATCAAAATTATTAGTAGCGTTCATTCTACCCACCTAGTTTTGTTTTAAGACGTCATTGCGCCTTTACTTTTTGTTGAATATTTTTCATCCTGTCGTTTAGTTTTACTTTACCAATATAAGGATTGTCGCTCGCGTCTAGAGATGTGTCTAGAAAGCACGCGGCTAGACCCTGGGTGTTGGAGATATATCACTCCGGAAATTTCTAGAAATCGAAAGGACTCAGACAGTCACTAAATATGCAAAATAGAACAGTTTCCGGGAATTTTAATATAATATTGATAGGGGTGAAAATATTTACCTAACATCAATTCATTTTCCCCTTACTTCCAAAGAACGTTCTATAAAAATGAAAGAAATCTCATTCAAGATTTAAATTTCCTACCCTATTCGTTTCCGGTATCGTTATTTTTTGGCGCTTGGATTCACATCTTCATCAAATCGGGTATTTGCGGGAGAAAGTTGTTTTCAAAGATTTCTAACTTTATCCCCGTTATTCCCCTTGGTGGTAGGCAGCCCCCTGAGGCAAGCTACTCTTTGCGGGAAAGCGAGCTTAGCGCAAAACTATATAATACATCAAAGTAACAAACCCAGTCTTTATGGTGATAAAGAAAGTTTAGTATTGAAATAGTTTTAGCAGTGGGATCTATTCTGCGGAATAAGACTTTATAGCACTCAGACTATTTCTAAGCCAACTATTTTTTGTTTTAAATCTTCAATTATTAAATTTAAACTTTAACTGCGCGAAAAGCGGGTTAAAATTTCAAAGTAACGAATCAGGCTTAAGTAAAAACGCTGGAGGATTATCATTTCAAATTACGTTCAAATCCGCGAAATCTCAGATAGCGAAATTTATATTTATATATGTATAGCTAAGGTAACCCACACGAAGATAGTATATTTCGAAATATAGCGATATCGTTATTATAATATTTACATAATCAATGAAGTATAAGTATTTCACTGTATACCATATGGTTTGTTTAAAAATTTAACCAATATATAAGTAAAGTTTCGCCAAAAATAAATTTAAATGGACTTGTATTTCAGTAAAAATGTTATTGCAATGTTGAAAAAATTATCCAAACTTTCAAGGAAATAAATGATAATCTTAGAATTTGTCGTAGATCTAGAGTAAAATTACCTTCAAAAAGTTTCAAATGGAAGTTGAATTCTCTGACTTTCCCCTGACGTTTTAGAAATTCTTAAAATTCCCTGACCTATCCCTGACTTTTTAGGCCCATTTTAAAATTCCCTGGCGTGTGGTAGCCCTATTTATGGAAGGTAATTTATAGAAATGAAGTGGATGATTTCAACCTACTTTAAGGTCCACGGAATTGTTTGAATTTTGAAAATGGCGTTAACTAGAGAATCCCGTGTTTTGGGAAGCCCAGGGCCCCACGCGTGTTGAGGGGCCCTGCCATGGGTTAATACGGCACTGTGGGAAGTGGGAAGGTATGCCTGATTCACGTGAGGGCAGGAGCTACCCGAAACTCAGTCCGGATTTTTCGAACGAGTCTGAGAACTTTTAACTATTTAATTTAACAATTACGAAATTCCTGGTATGTTTATGTAGTTTCGGGAAGCGTATTTTGATAAGCTACTTTATAACAACGGGCGCCAATAGCTAAAATTATCGCGAGAAATAAGAATAAACGAAGCAAAAGCAGTTGTTCCTTTGAAAGACTAACGACTCAGGAAGTAGAAACTTTTTCGTGACATTTCGCAACATCTGGGCAAGCCTGGCGGAGACTGTAACAACCCCAGAAGCTTGCCAAAGAGAATCTCCCACATCACGGCAGACGATTTAAAAATATTCCGACGAAACTGCCTATAAATAATAGACCCCGAAAGAACGGGACCAATTGATTCAAACCCGTGTTAAATTAAGCAGTCGACACGTTTCCAATTAACTTATACACTCCCGAAACCGAGGCCTAACGCTTCTTCATTGTTTCGCGTTTCACTCGAAATTCAGTCCTAAACATTTCTTCGTCGTCTGTCGCGACTAATTATACGTATTATCAGAAGTACATAGTACAGCTCTTAGAGATACATCCGTCTCACTATATTGCTAATGGTATTTGCAGGGCTGCCACATTTTCTTTTTTTTTATTAAAAATACATATAAATAGATTTTTTTATTTAGATCGTACTTTTGGATTTTATTGAATTTTTTTATTTTTAAACAATTAATGCCTTTTTCCCCCTGTAAAATTTTAGCTTTTAATCAATTAGGTAATCTTGAATTAACTGAAATTTAATAACTATTTAATATTTTAATTTGCTCGGATTTTTTATGTATTTTAATTTTTTTAAGAAACTATTTTTGGCTATTTTTTTCCTCCATTGAAATTCATTGTGTGATTTAAAATAAAATCACTTGACTTAAATCAGACAACCCTGGGTTTTGCTTGAAATACATATCTGATTTTCAAAATGCGTTTTGGAATAAAAAATGGGGGGGGGGGGGGTTAGATACGCCATTCTCTCCTCGCTCGTCGCATACGTCATAACTAAGCTCCGCCTTAAACAAAAATATGGTTTAATAGTAAGGAAATATCCATAAGCATGTGTTTACATCATCAGGCGGACTAATACACGTTGTCAATTTCGAGCCATAGTGAGGTGTATGCTTCCGCGATAAATTAGCTCGCATTGAAAACTGCCTCGCACCTGGGAATGTATTGTATCATTTTTACATCCTAGATAGATACTTTCTCGTGAGATATACACTATATACTTCTGGTACTACCCAATTAGTCAAGATTATTCTATAAATATGTCACATTGCATGATTTGCATCAGGCGGAAAATCGGTCTCTTTTCTTAAACGTGGGCGCGTGAAAGTAGTCGCTGCCTAAAAAAAGGGCCACGCTTTGACGCCAATGTAGAAAAAAAAGAGCCTTTATTTCTAGTTTATCACTATAATTCGATAGAAGCGTATATACACTTAGGAATAAACAAGAGGTCGCGAGAAGGATTGAAATAATTAGGTGACGACGTCAACTTGGTCTCAACGAGGGGTCGAATATTCAAGGAATCGCGGACACTTTCCACGAAATCCGACGAGAAATCCCGAAATCCGACCGATAAATCCCGCAATCCGACCGATAAATCCCGCAATCCGACCGATAAATCTCGCAATCCGACCGATAAATCTCGCAATCCGACCGATAAATCTCGCAATCCGACCGATAAATCTCGCAATCCGACCGATAAATCTCGCAATCCGACCGATAAATATCGCAATCCGACCGATAAATCTCGCAATCCGGCCGAGAAATCTCGCAATCCGGCCGAGAAATCCCGCAATCCGGCCGAGAAATCCCGCAATCCGACCGATAAATCTCGCAATCCGACCGATAAATCTCGCAATCCGACCGATAAATCTCGCAATCCGACCGATAAATCTCGCAATCCGGCCGAGAAATCTCGCAATCCGACGATAAATCTCGCAATCCGGCCGAGAAATCTCGCAATCCGACCGATAAATCCCGCAATCCGACCGATAAATCCCGCAATCCGACCGATAAATCCAGCAATCCGACCGATAAATCCAGCAATCCGACCGATAAATCCAGCAATCCGACCGATAAATCCCACAATCCGACCGATAAATCCCGCAATCCGGCCGAGAAATCCCGCAATCCGACCGATAAATCTCGCAATCCGACCGATAAATCCCGCAATCCGACCGATAAATCCCACAATCCAGGACAAAAATTTAAGAAATCCGAAATCCAACAAGAAATCCCTTACACATTTTTGCTGAATATCCGACCCCTCGGGTCTCCCAGACGGAGGATTTAGTCGCGATAGATGGGCCGTAATTGGGTTCTGACAGATTGGTTCCGGACCATATTTTTATATTTTTTCGGTGTCCGTGTCCCGATGGAGACATTTCGGGGTTTGTTACTTTGTAGTGAATAGGATGGTTTGGCAGGGAGAAGAACCGACATTGACTATTTATAAAATTATTCTCTCTCGCTTTCAAAGCGAAACTAATTGCTCGGTTGACACGTGTGATTAAAGTTCGCGGGACGAGCGCTTTTTGATCCATTCCGCGTGTTGTACGTTGAAGATTTCTAAATTCACTCGTTTAAGAATGCCCACGATCCCTCGAGAATTTGATCGTTATAATTTTTCAAGGTAGGTTTTTTTACGTCCTCGAATTGATTGGATTTTTACGCTACAATGAATCTTTTTCAAGTCGAGATTTGTGAATTAACATTTTGGGTTGCTTTCAAAACGCTCGCGGTTATTATAGACTACTATCGTGGATCTTTTACTTCTTCTAATCATTAAGAAAGTTAAAAGAAACCTCCAATTAAAAAGGCACTATTAATATTTGAGCTTTCATAAAAGCGTGATTAAAAGTAGAAATGGTTTGAAAATACTCTCACAACCCAAATCATTTTTAACGCAATTTTCATGAGTTCCAAAACCCTCATACAACCCAAAGTAATTTTTTACCCCAATTTCCATGGGTTCTAAAATCCTCACAACCCAAAATAATTCTTTACCCATTATTTCATGAGTTCCAACCAAAATCCTCTCACTACCCAAAGTTATTTAATCCCAATTTACATGAGTTCCAAAATCTTCACACAACCCAAAGTAATTTTAAACCCCAAGTTTCATAAGTTCCAAAATCATCTCACAATCCAAAGTTATTTAATCTCAATTTCCATGGGTTCGGTTCCAAAATCCTCTCACAACCCAAAGCAATTTTTCACCCAATTTTTATGGGTTCCAAAATCTTCTCATAAGCCGAAGTATTTTTATTCCCAATTTTAATGGTTTCCAAACTACCCACTACCCCAAGGAATTGTTAAAACCCAATTTTCATGAGTTCCAAAATCCTCTCACAACCGTGACAACCCAAAGCCATTTTAACCCAATTTTTATGGGCTCCAAAATCTTCTCATAACAAAGTATTTTTAATTCCAATTTTAATGGGTTCCAAACTACTTACAACCCAAAATAATTCTTAATCCCTATTTTCATGAGTTCCAAACTACTCACTACCCCAAGGAATTTTTTTAAACCCCATTTTTCATGGGTTCCATAATCCTCTCACAATTTAATGTATTTTCTAATCCTACTCTAACAAACCAAAATAATTTTTAACCCCATTTTTTATGGATTCCAAAATCCTCTCACAACCCAAAGTAACTTTTAACCGAATTTGCATTCGTCCAAAAATGATCTCACAACCCTGGAAAAGAAACAAGTAGACGTAATCCGTAGCCAATGAAAAAGGGAACAATTTCGTCTCTCATTTCCATAAAAGCAACGTTGCGAATACGGATTTCGGGGAGGCTGATAAAACCTCGACTACCACTCCACCCCCAAATGATGTAACAATCATAAATCCGCCCAAAGAGAGATAGAACATTGCGAAAATAATTTACAAACGGTTATTTTCACCCATAAATGCAACGATAAAAAAACTGGTAACGAAATTAATTCCAATTTAATTTATGAACCAATCAATAGCAATAACAAAATAAAATGCTTACCTAAAAAGTAACAAGTTGGTATAACGTTAATGAGGAAAAGAACACCCAAACAATCATTTATATTTGGGCCAAAATGAATGTCTTCAGTGTCACACTCGTGACACACTGTAGCGACAATCCCGTGACTTAAAACCGCGCGTATAAAGGTTCAAAACGTGGTAATCATACGCGCCTAATGAATTAAAAGAAGACACACAACAGTCGAAGTAGAAATTCGACTGGAAAGGGGGAGGGGGGCGAGTACGGGGTGGGGAGGTGACGCTTTAAAGTAAATGAGTCACAGACACTTTTCAAAACCCTCTTGGAAAGGCGGCCTTCCAACGCCCACTTTGCCCTCCGTCGCTTCCAACTATTCCGCTCGCACTAGATCCTTCTACGTTTCCGATGACTCTTTTTCATTTCTTTTTGGGATATTATTATTATTATCGGGAAAATGGAAGAGGATTACTATCGTATTTAAAACCACCTCCCCCGGAAGTCGGTAATTTACCCTTAAAAGTAGTACATATACCAAAACACTGATAACTACAGATTTTGTTTTCATATTATTTATAACCGTTAGTGAGTCATTTCTTTTGAATAATATCATCAGGGTAAAATATTATCAGAATGCCGCGATAGATAGGTTAGCTTTTTTCAGTAGTTGCGGTTTTACTACGAAATAAAAAGACTAAGTGGATAACAATATAGCCATTTTATAAAGCTATTAAAATTACCAATATATACTTTTTCGAGGGGGTAGCCACTTAAGAAATATGGTGTACAAATAGCGATCAGAAATCCAAATAATTATTTCCGGAAATCTAGAAATCCACAAGAAATATCGGAAATATTAGAGAAATATCGGAGATACTAGAGAAATATCGGAGATACTAGAGAAATATCGGAGATATTAGAGAAATATCGGAGATATTAGAGAAATATCGGAGATATTAGAGAAATATCGGAGATATTAGAGAAATATCGGAGATATTAGAGAAATATCGGAGATATTTGAGAAATATCGGAGATAATTGAGAAATATCGGAGATAATTGAGAAATATCGGAGATAATTGAGAAATATCGGAGATAATTGAGAAATATCGGAGATATTTGAGAAATATCGGAGATATTTGAGAAATATCGGAGATATTTGAGAAATATCGGAGATATTTGAGAAATATCGGAGATATTTGAGAAATATCGGAGATATTTGAGAAATATCGGAGATAATTGAGAAATACTGGAAATATTTGAGAAATATCGGAAATATTTGGAAATCAGAAATCTGGTGTACAATTTTTTTCCAAGTACTTTTTTAATAAATCATAACCTAAAACATTGTCCCTCAAACTTTTAACAAGTTATACGAAAATTCCAGTGAACTATGGCGCCAACTAAATACGCTAACGTAGGCGTTTTGAAGGGAGGGTGGCAGAGTAAAATGTTTGAAAGAATTTCTCCGAACTTCGACTGACCTTAAACCGTTTTAAAAACACAAACAATTAAAGTATAAAAAAAATTGTTTTCGGTATAGTAATAATAATTATTTTATTGGCACGGTTCAATAAGATCGACTTTTAATAATAGGGTTTGCCATTATCACGGCGTCATCGAGTATACGGCTAATTGTGGAACAATTAAAAATTCTCGGCTTAAGCGTTATTTTAATTAAATACGAGAAATCGTACTCAGTTTCTTCCAAGGTTATCTAATTAGTGCCTTTTTACGGTGAAAATTAAAACATATAGGAAAGGTTAATACTTTGAAACGGCGGTTAATTAACGTTTTTTCTAATGTTACTTTCGCTAATAGATCCGCTTTTTATTTCGTGGCTCGTTCTTGGTAAGCTTTCTGGCTACTGTATTCTTAATCGAGGACTTTTGATGAAAATAATTTTAAAAAACCGAAGGAGTAATTTAATTTTTAATAATTTAGCGTTTCAAATTGGTGTTTTAATAGACCCCACCTTCGTCATAAACAATGAAGTTAATTGGGGTTAAGACTGGTTCACATTTTTAATTCAGTATTATAATTTCATTCAGATTTTAATCCTTTAACTTTTTAACTGTAGCGAGGTTTTGAATGTCACAATGAATTTTTTTTATATAAGTATATACGGAAATCCAGTTAAATTGTATTAAACTATTAATTAATTGCATTTGTTGAAGATTAAAATTTCTAGCATGTTTTGTTTTTTTTGCAACAAATTATTATAATATACTTACGCAATTTTATGAAAGCGCAGCGAGCGATACCGAGCGCAACTTTCTATGGAGTGCACTAAATAAAATCAAATATCGAAGCTAAGCTTACTCGTAGTGCAAACCAAAACAAAAAAAAACAAAAAAAACGTTTATTGGATTTTGTGTTAACAATATTTTTGCATCGTAATAATTAAATTTTTTAATAAAAAATATTTGTATCGTTAATAAAATCGTTTGAATTTTGATATTACAATACAGGGTTCATATAACTAATAGCAACATGATTTCCATGAAATTTCCCGCTTTTCCGACGGATATTTCCCAGGTGCAAGATAGCCACAATTAAAACTAAGATTTACAGAGTAATTCATTGATTGCATGATTGTCATTTAAGCTAAATTGGTTCCATGTTATCATATCATATTCAAGGTTTTCCAGGTCTGTATGAACCCTGCCATATTTTAATATTTATCCATTCTTATTTCTGCGCAATAGCGAGCTTCGCTTCATTTTGGGATATAGTAGTACATTTTGTTTTCAAAATTTATCTACTCGTAATATTAATAGGATGCTGTATTAAATTATAATATACTTGTCGTCTTGCACCTTTGTATTAAAAATGACGAAACAGAATTTCAATAAAAATTAAAAGCGCCAGTCACGTTGAATTGGTCTAACCATAAGTAAATAAATACGTTCTCAGTTTTCTCACCAAGCTCCGACTTGGACTCGAACTAACAAGGAGACGCCCCGAGGTGTAACACACCGATTTGGTTCAAAATCGGGGGTTTGGTAGGCTTTAGTCCCATTCGACCGAAGGCGGTTTTTGAGGTGTCCCATTCGACCGAATTCCGCCGAAACGTGCGGTTTTTATGTGTCCCATTCGACCGAATGCTTTTATGTGTCCCATTCGCCGAACGCTGCTATATAAATTGGCTTTTGCTATGTTTTCAATTTAGTTACTGAAGTCGTTTGCAATGGAGCGGATAGCTAATAAAGGAGGGTATTTATACATCAATAATAATTATTTATTCCGTCTTAATTTCAAAATGAAGTAGCACTCTCCCTACTAGATGCAGTAGCTATGAATTTAGCTATGCCATTTTAATATCTTTGTACTATGCATTTATTTGAAAATAAAATGGAATGAGCATGAATTATATTTTTATCTTCACCTAGTCAAGAAAAGTAACTGAACCAAAACTGAAATAGTAAACTTAACCAACTCGAACCTAACCTAACCTAACCTAACCTAAACATGGATCTTCGATAGTACATACCTTATAAATAAAATACCAAATCACCCCGCCAATTTTGCTACATTTTAAAAGTATTTCGGTCGAATGGGAATAAACGTTTGGTAGACCTTCGTGTAACTTGATAAACCCCTAAGGGAAATGTCTCCATAGGCAACCGTTTTGCCATGGAAACCAAAAATGTTTTTGACAACACAAAATGGAAATTTTCCCATAGAAAATAACATTGGTAGTCTGACCATTATTAAGGGTAAATATTTTAATTTTTGAATATGCTAAAAATAGAAAATATAAATAAGAAAATAATGAAAAATTTATAAATTGATTAAAATATTTACAGGGGTACCCTTACATTTGGTCAGATTCCCATGTTATATTCAATGGGAAAATTTCCATTTTGTGTTGTCAAAAACATTTTTGGTTGCCATGGCAAAACGGTGGCCTATGGAGACATTTCCCTTTAGGGTGTTACAAGTTACATGAAGGTCTACCAAACCCCCGAGTTTGAACCTTGTAAGTAGCGTAGTATCGTCCTTGGTACGATTTGCGCATTTTTAGACACTAGGGGGCTCTGTGCTGAGAACCAAACCTAGATTGCGCAATAGCTCTGAACATATAACTTCGGCGATAATTTTCCTAATAGATTTATTGTTAATACGTTACTTAGGGTCTAACGAATAGTTAATTAATAATCAATGTTTCCATCCAGGCGTCAGTGGGAAATATTTCAGCACGATGAAGTATATCAATGAATGCCATTCATTTAATAGCGCGTATAGCGTTCCTAATGATAAAGCTATTTTTATTAAAATTCTTTTTGGTGTGACGTGTAATAGTCATACGCTTCCACACTTAATCAATGTGTCACGTACGACTGATAACAAATACACATTAAAAAAGAGGTTTTTGACAACTGAAGAACCGCTCTTCGCTGGTTCCGCTCGCGTTCTGTGGAGTTCAGGGCTTCCACATTTTATATCGAAAATTTCCCTCTCGTGATAATTTCACGAAAAATCCCTTTTTTTACTTCGAAATTCCTATTTTTTTTATCCCTCGCTTTATTTTTGAGTTTTTAATACTTATTTATATAAATATTCGGTTTAATTCTGAAACAAATTCCAAATATATGGTTTTTTATTTATTACAAAATTACTGACATTTGAATAATTTTGCAAAAATATATACTCAAAAGTCGAAAATATATTACTATCAAAATTACCAGAATTTTGGGAACCTATTAAAAATATTTTTTACATCTGTGACTCATATGATAACATGGACTAAATAGACAATTAGAGTAGACTAGATCACTAGAATAGGCAGTTAGATTTCTTCCCGTGCAAAGAACACTTTTCCCTCATTTTCCCTCTACAATAGCACTATTCCCTTTTAGAGTTTTTGAAGGTTGGAAAATCGCGAAAAAGGGAAAAATTCCCCGCATGTGGAAGCACTGGTGGAGTTATTGATAGTTTAATCTTAGTAGCTAAGCCTTTTTTACTCCAGCCGTCCAGCGTAGTAATTAGATTCTCCAAATAGAGATAAACCGATACGAATAAGCCCGGGTAACTTTAACCACGTATCGTATTATATTAAATTTATTTCTAGGAAAGTTGATAATAGCAGTTCCCCACTACAATGCCCAGACTATTTAGCGTTTACGACGAAATATGTAATTCTCCGGCGGGATCGGGTTAGCGTGGGGGATGCTATTTAAAGGGGGGGAAAGACGCCCTTAGAGGTCTGACAAACGAAACAAGTCGCCGCGTACGCGTTTGTTAAGCGATTACGTGCCACCCTCAGTTTCGGTGTTATGGACGGAATGTCGAGAATGATACGCGAAGTGTACGTTTCGATTAGCCGTTACGTTCGCTGTATTATGCAAAAAGACGAGAGGGGAGGGTTTGCAAACTTATATGTTTTTCGCGGAATTGTTCCGTCGCGCGCCGCTGCACGCGCTCGCTACGTAAATGAAACGGTTTCCCGCGAAACTGAGAGTGACTTCCGATGAAATTACTGTTTACGTTTTTTTTGTCATGCTTGTTAATCTGATGATTCACCTTTAATTTTTGTGAAGGTATTCTTTTCTGTTTCTGTATAAATTAGTAAATTCACTCTACGGGTACCTGTATTCTCATAATAGGGGTTTTTTTTTATTTGCGCAGGATCTGGTTATAGTAGTGGCGTAGCCAGGATTTTGTTTCGGGGGGGGGGGGGTACGCCATTGAAAAAAAGTAAAAAAATAAAAATATTTGTACGTACGACCATACGTTTCGGGTGGGGCATGTGCCTCCTGTGCCCCCCTGGCTACGCCACTGGTTTATAGTAATTATTCGGATTCCTAGACAAGCGTTCCCTCGTACAGTTAAGTCATCTGCCTTTTAAAGGGAATATAACCTCAGGTATTTGGTGTGGAACACCAACGTTTGCAGCTCTGGCCGCTCTTGCCTTTGGCTTTAGAAATGTTTGGCGCCACTGTACGGGAAATTTGAAAAATTGAAGGGGTCTTCCATAAAGATTGCTTTGCTGGTTATATTCCCTTTAACAAGGGCATCCCAGCTATCCAAAATGCTTTAATATTTGCAGGCGTATCATCATAAATAACCTAATGACAATAAGTGTTGCAATTAGTTAATCTACCTTAAACGCGGACGTTAATTCTCCCTTTAAGAACCGTAAATATTTTAATCTATTATTAGTTACTAAAAGATTGATACAACATGACATTGAAATACTCATGTATTATGTATTATTAACTTAAAGGCTTAGTATTTCTTTTGCCTGTTTTCCTTTAAGTTTGCTTCCCGCCGCGCAAATATCCTGGTGGTAGGAAAACCGCAAAACACGTTGGCCTACCACCAGGATATTTGCGCGGCGGGAAGAAAATTTAAAGAAAAACAGGCAGAAGAAATACTAGGCCTTTAAATCAATGCAATTAAATTTTGAATTCATTTTAAAAACATTTTATTTGAAAATTAAACGTGAATTTTAACATTTAACTTATCTTAAAGTATACCTCATATTTGAATGGGCATTTAGACTGTACAACTTTTAAAGGCCAATTAGTGTGGCCACCAAAAAGGGACCCACTAATTGGCGGTAAATTAAGCAGGGTGAACAGCAAAATTCGTTACCATTTTTTAGTAGACGAAAACGCAAAATTTTTCGGTTGGGTGACCAATTTTTGGGTGTACAATTTTTTGAGATTCAACCGTTGAATTAACTGACGCGGGAACTTACTATCTAATATTGCGACTATCGAAATAGCAGACCGACAAAAATTGAATCTATAAGCGGATTGCAATTGGAATATCTGATACAGAGTTCATACAACTATTGGCAACCCGATTTTACTGATATTTCCAGGTTTTCCCACGAATATTTCACTGATTTTTCCAGGTGCAAGATAAAATAAAACTTAGATTTACAGAGTAATTCATTTCATAATTGTCACTTAAGTTACGTTGGTTAAATATTATCATATAAAAGAAGTAACAAAGTAAAATCTTTCACAAGAAAAACGTATAGTCTTAGTCGATAGCTACGCCGCAAAATTTTCGTTTTGAAAACGAAAGCATTTGAGAGAGTTAGCCGTTTTCGGTCCATCGAAATCTGGCAGCCTTGCCTGCCTTCCGTCCTGTATCTCCATACCGAAAATGGCCGACGATTACGCCGCCGAAAATATTTTACTAAACTGATCGGCGGCGTTTTGACCGTTATTTTGAATTATCGACTTAAACCCAGTTCACACTATACAATTAATTGGGCCACTTAATGGAAACCAACTAATTGTAAGCAAGAAAATTGAATAGTGTGAACAGAAAAATTGTAACCATTGTTCCAACTTTTTGTGTTCACACTATTCCATTTTCTTGCTTTCAATTAGTTGGTTTCAATTAAGTGGCCCAATTAATTGTAGAGTGTGAACTGGGCTTAAAGCTCAGTTCACACTATACATTTAATTGGACCACTTAATGGTATCCCACTAATTGTAAGCAAGAAAATTGTATAGTGTGAACAGAAAAAGTGGGAGTTATTGTTACAATTTTTCTGTTCACACTATACAATTTTCTTGCTTACAATAGACCCATATCAAAAGAGGGGCCGCAGACGAGGCTTAAGTCAGACCTCTGGACGGAACAGCCTGTTTGTGACGTTTTGAACCACGTGACCGCCATTGAAATATACAGGCGGAAGTAAGGAAACGGATGTTCCGTCCAAATGCTGAGTTGCCAGGTAAAAATGTTAATTTTCGGCCCCCCAACTTTCATCATGGGTCTATTAGTGGGATACAATTAAGTGTCCCATTTAATTGTACAGTGTGAACTGGGCTTAAGACTGGATGTAAATTTGTATTCATTGGGGAACACCTTCTGAACCCTCATAAATTTCCCTTATTTTTACTAAAAAATGGGAATTTCAATGACTTTAATCGAATTCCCTGATATTTCCGAGGGGCTGATCACTCCGCGTAATCGGTGTACAGAGCCGTACCTTTGACTGTACTAATGGGATTACGCGTAATCTTTGAAGTCCCTGCCTTTGGCAGCGCTAATCTAAGCGTAATCCGGTGTACAGACTTTCTAAGAGTGGTTAGCCCCTCGGATATTTCCAGGTCTGTATGAACACTGGGATAAGGACAACTAATTTGACACCAATAAAAACTACATTAAATTAAATATATTTAACTCAAGCGGCCCATGTAAAGCCGAACAAAACTCCAGGAAGACTTTTGGTCTATTTTGGGCCTACTTTCACTGATCGCCTTAATTACAAAATTACAAAAGAAAGTAATTACTACGTCGAAATAGTTGCGCGAATTCTGGCAATCGTAACAGCAGCTTTTGGCGAATAAAAGAAAGGCTATTCAACTTGGATTTCAAGGGCTAGCCGCTACACGCAATATGAGACGAATTTCCGAGAGTAAATAAATGAAATTGCCAGCGCTAAATGTTTGGGTGGGTGGAATATGGGGGGAATCATAGCGTACCTAACCTTGACCTCTGGTTTACAAGATTTCAAGGCTGCAATTCGCGTTTTTGACTTTTTTCTTTTAAACGTTCGTTTAAGACCCCCTGCATTCCACTAATCCCTTAAGTTTCTCGAGACTATTGATCTAACATCCTGAATAATACTAGGGTCCGGGTTTGGATAAAATCGCAACTGTAGAGTCCAAAAAAGCCCTACGATACGAGGGGTCGGACATTGCCTGTTTTGTGTACGGGATTTTGGATGTTCTAAAAATCCAGGGAGCCAAATTCTTGGATTTTGGATTTGTGGATTTTTTTTCCAAATTTTGTACGGGATTTGGCCAAATGTCCGACCCCTCGCTACGATAAGCGCGAAATTGCCCTTATTTCGTTCCAAAAACGTAATTGTTTTTTTCTCTACTAGGTAATATTAAACTGGAAATATTTTTTCGGTATAGCAACTCGGAGAAAAGGCAGTCAGCGCCGCCTCGTGCTCGAACCTGGATTTACGCCGATTCGCCCGAGTGCCTTTGATGTATGGGGAAGGGGGGTCGCTTCGTTTCCGCGCCACCGAGATTTGCCCGGGCTTTACGTGGGATGGATAAGCGAGAGGGAGAGACAAAGGGGAGGGAAGGAAATGGATGACGTAACGAGCAGCCGGGAGCCGCCGCCGTAGAGAAATTCCC
Organism: Leiobunum rupestre; assembly: GCF_980474605.1. Taxonomy (NCBI): domain Eukaryota; kingdom Metazoa; phylum Arthropoda; class Arachnida; order Opiliones; family Sclerosomatidae; genus Leiobunum; species Leiobunum rupestre. Next base: position 32,678,048 of record NC_143392.1, read on the forward strand.
GGGGATTTCGCGCGTGCCCACGCTCTCGACTCCCACTCACGCACGTGCTACAGCGCGATTTTCTCACTCCGCTTTTAAATGTTTTCTTTTTGCGCTTGCCCGCCGCTCGCGGCGCTCTCTTCGGCAAACTTCGAGATTTTTGCGTCCAAAACAAGGTATCGAAAAAAGTGTCGTTTTTGATTGGAAAACGCCACCTTTTGACGCCCCCTCCCTATCCTTGGATTTGGCGAAAATATTTAGGGTAGAAAAATGCTCGACAGTTGGTAATAAAGCTTAAAATACGTTCTAGATAACGAAAATTGAAGTTAGAAACCCACACATCGTCAAGTTTTCCTCCGCATTTCGGTAAACACATTCTTTGTCCCCTTTAAATTTAATTTAGGTGGATTTACTTTAAAATCAATAACGATTAATACCAGAATATAAATTGGCATATTTTTCTGTAATTGTGGAAGATAGGGTTAAAGCTAGGTTTAGCTATTTACTGCTATGAAATGTGGAATTATTTCTTATTTAAAATGCTATATTTTGGTGTGAAATATGGAAGGCAAAGTGCTAAAGCTAGGTTTAAAAAGGTTAATTATTTTGCTTTGAACTGCGTATGGCTAATTCAATTGAAAATGGTATATTTTGCTATAAACTGTGAAAAGCAAGATTATATGCTATGTTATAACGGTGAAACGCAAGACGCTATGCTATGCTATAAACGGTGAAACGGAAGACGCTATGCTATAAACGGTGAAACGGAAGACGCTATGCTATGCTATAAACGGTGAAACGGAAGACGCTATGTTTAGCTATAAACGGTGAAATGCAAGACGCTGTGCTATGCTATAAACGGTGAAATGCAAGACGCTGTGCTATGCTATAAACGGTGGAAGGCAAGACGCTGTGCTATGCTATAAACGGTGGAATGCCAGACGCTGTGCTATGCTATGCTACAAACGGTGGAATTCCAGACGCTATGCTATGCTATGCTACAAACGGTGGAATGCCAGACGCTGTGCTATGCTATGATATGCTATAAACGGTGGAATGGAAGACGCTGTGCTATGCTATAAACGGTTGAATGCAAGACGCTACGCTGTGCTATAAACGGTGGAATTGGAATACGCTACGCTATGCTATAAACTGGAATTGCAAGACGCTATGCAATAAACTGTGGAATTGCAAGACGCTATTCTATAAACTGTGGAATTGCAATACGCTATGCTATAAACTGGAATTGCAAGACGCTATGCTATATTTCACTACGAAGTTTGGAAGGCGGGGTGCTAATGCTATTTGCAGTGCTTTATTTCACTGCGAAGTTTGGAAAGCAAGGTGCTAATGTTATTTAAAATGCTATATTTAGCAGTAAACGTTTAAAGGAAGGGTGCTAACACTTGGTTTGAAATGCTATATTTTGATGTGAACTATGTAAAACAGGATGCTATGCTGTATAGCGGGCCGCCTTGCACAGCTCGATCACGGCAAAACATAGCATTTTAAACCCCGAATTAAATACTATATTTTAAAAGAGTTCCATTGTGCAAAAAAGTTTGAAATCTGAGGAAAATAAAATTAACTTACTCGCTCAAATTAGCTTTTACAGCAACATTAAACGATATTTTTTATTATAATTGTATCGATTGCTATTAAGTACGAATAATTAGGCTAAGATTCGTACATCCCCGCGGAGAGTCGCGTACCGCGTCGATTAGATCGTATTTTTCCCACCGTACAAGTTGTTAGTAATGTCAAGCACCCTATTGAGTGTGTGCGTGTTTTTTACCAAAACCCTAATTAAAGGACGGTGATCTAGTACGTCGCGATGTTCGAGTACTCGAACGCTTATTATTAGGGACTGGAATCGTGGGAAAAATAGTCGAAACAGGTGGAGTTTCGGGTCCGACTAAAAAATGTCATTTTTCTCCACGAGGCAATGTGACATCGACGCGATACGGGGGCTTCCAAGGTGTTTAACCTGTTTTCTAAGGTCGAGGTTGGAGTTATCTTGCCCCCCCTTCCCTTCTTCGTCGCTAATAAACGCCAAACAGTGAAAGTTAAAATTTTTTCCCACATTAAAGATACGGTTCAATTTAGCGACGAGTAGATTTTTGATAGACACATCGTATTAATTATGCAAAATTTTGATATTATATTTTGTCCAAACCCCTGTGGCTGTATTATCTCTGTTCCCCCACCCCAGATGTATTATACAATTAATTTATTTACATTTATATCTACGTTGGATATAATTCGGGTATGGGGGGGGGGGGTAGCCGGAATTTGACTAAAGCCCTATAGGCGGGTCGAGTTTGGAATTTCGAAAAATACGGGTATCGCGTTTTTAAGGTCCGGTTCGCGGTTCATTCAAACTTCAAAGTGCTTATATATTAATATCTAGATGACCTTTCACCTAACCCTTAGCGCATGCCAACGTTGAGGGAATGCCCAAGCATGGGGTTTTCGTACCAAATACCACGATCATCCGCCTGTTTTTTTTTACGCGCGCCCCCTTGCAAAATATTTACACCCCCCTCCGGATGCCATTATTTTTTCCCGCCATCCTCCCCTTCTACAGCGGCGACCCCAAAAATCTCGCGATAGGTTTTTTTAAGCGACTGACGATAGGCCTAATAATATCTTCGTACTTTTCCACGTACCAGCGGGCCTCGACAACCCCAAGGCTCGATAAAACGTGAAAGGCAGTCTGGGTGCACGATGCGCGGATCCGATTAGTAGTACGAGAGGATAGCGCTAGGCTTCGCTCCGTCTCGGAGAGGTATCGCGGGGACCGTAACGGTACCCCGTTGGAGATTCCTCGCTTCAAAGCCAGCGAAGCCGATGATGCAAAGACGCGTTTATCCGCTAAGACACAAATAAAGTCGACGAATGCGCGAGAAAAAGGAAACAAAAAGATATGATTCGCAAACGAGCATTTTTAATACTCACCCTCCTAAATTTGTTTGAGCCAGGGCCGCCCCTTCTCGCGGACTCTCCCATTTTGCAAAGCCATCGACTGCAGCCGCGCAGCCATGCAGCTGGTTTTCAGGCCCTTTGCAGCGATTGGTCTAGAGGGATTGTGCCAACCGAACCGATGGCGGGAGTCTCCGTGGAATGTCGTCTGCTACGAGTCTCTCCCGGGCTCTAGATCTTAACGTCAGACTCTCTCTCTCTCTCTCTCTCGTAGGCATATAGAATAAATACGCGCACGTACTTACTCGATCTATTCCGAACATGCGTATTTGTAATTTGTGTATTAATTTACGTTCACTATTATATAAGATTTTTACAGCTGTTTTCGCACGCTCCGAAACCTCCGCTACGTCCCGGGTTTGCGTGGCAAACGGCAACTACAACTTGATTTTGTTTTTAAAGATTTTACTTCATTCATTTCCGTATCGCTTAACTGATTCTATGCGTTTATGCAAAAAGAAGTTGAACGCGAATATATTATCGCAATTTCGAACGCGGAAGTGCATTTTGCGCAAAAAATTGCTCGAAATAAAAAATAATTAAATATAATTTGGCGTCGCAACTAAGCCTTTTCAGTGAAATGATAAGTGTTTTTTATGTATACGTATTAATCTTAAAATAAATAAAAAAAAGATGAAAGGCTAAAAAAGCGGTGATTAGTTTTTTAAGGCGTCAGCGAAAAGATTTCTATTGGAACTGTACTCGCCATCTAGTGAGCGATTGGAGACCAAATTACTTTTTCGCATCCTAGTCGTTTTGCCGACAAGCGTGTTTGTGTCGGCTGGTATTCGTCGAATCTGTTTTAATCCCTTTACATTTTCATTATTGATTGCTCTTATTAGTTTATAATCATGTCTAGAAAGTTAATGCTCCTGTTGATGTTTGTATTATCCACATTTTTAGTGCAAGGACCCGGTAAGTAATCATTTTTTACGCATTAGCCGGTAGCGTCTCTATATTGATACATTCCTATCATTTCAAAATCCTTGCACTTGAAACCGAGGCTTGTAGTGATGTAACATGTTGATAGACGACGTGGCATAGATATTATAGTTTTTAACTATTTATACCGATAAATACGTTCGTTAGTGGAAAAACTAGCACTACCAAAAAGAAAACATACATAAGAATTTATATAGTCAAAAATAATTACATAAACACTTACCCTACTTCTTCAAAAAAGCCCACAATATTGACAGATGACATATTTTGATTCTGACACATTTAGAGTTCATTTTATTGAATATATTTAGCATTTATGTAAATTATGCGATTTTATAGGTGTAGGATTTGCAAATGCTGCTGAAGAACCAGCAGATCCTACGGAAGAAGAGGAAGATGATGTTCAAGTAGATATGGATGATGTGGTACATGCGGGTGAGGGTGCTGATACTGCGGTTGTGGATCAGGATGAAGAAGACGAAGATGAGAAACCTTTAAAACCATCACTAGACGCCGACACTTTCTTCCTATTTACTAAGCCTACTGGAGCGTCTCTAGAACTACCCGCAGGTAAAGATGTCCAGTTTCTTGTAGGATTTACCAATAAAGGCTCAAAGGATTTCACTGTTGAAACTATGGATGCGTCTTTCCGCTACCCCATGGACTTCTCCTTTTACATCCAAAATGTAATTGTTTTGTTTTTTTGATATTCACCTAGTCTTATGTTTCAATGAAATTTATATTTTCAGTTTACTACAATTGGTTTTAACCGTGTTGTTAAACCAAAACAACAAGTGACTCTCTATTACACCTTCTATGTCAGTGAAACCTTCAGCTCCCGTCCTTTCGGACTAGCCGTTAACCTCAAGTACAAAGATATTGTACGTATTCTTGTTTTTCTATAAATTTTATACTATTCAGTATTTAACTTCTAACATTATTACAGGATGGACTGGACTATTTGGATGCAGTTTTTAACGATACTGTGAATATAATTGAAATAGATGAAGGCTTGGATGGAGAAACCTTTTTCTTGTATGTTTTCTTGGCTGCTTGCGCAGTTTTGTTACTCGTTGCTGGCCAACAGTTTTTGGTTTCCTTCGGAGTAAGTACTGCTAAATTTCTGAAAAATTTTACTAAATTCTCAATAACTAATAAAAATGTTAATTTAGAAAAAATCAAGACCAGCTTCAAAAGCGAAGATTGAAACTGGTACCCAGAATCCTAATGATGTGGATTTCGATTGGCTCCCGCAAGGCCATCTAAACGAATTTAGTAAGTCTTGGGTTTCCATTTTAAACACTCAATATCTAAACTACTATAAATTTAAATTTTTATTGCAGATAAATCCCCTAAAAGGTCACCTAGGCAGTCAACGAGATTGCGGAGGGCAAAGAGAAATACAGGTTCATCGGATGAATAAGTGAGAGCTTAAATGGTGAAAATGGAGAGAGTGAAAGAGTTTCCGCGCTTGGATTATGACATGTTACATTTGGTTCGGTTATATTTTTTTTATATTTTAAAACTAGTTTGGAAGCGGTTGAGGTTGGTTTTTTTTACAAGTTAATGGGTTTCGGTTCGCCATCATTACTTCTTATTTGATCCTATTTCCCATGTTCTCAGACTAAAAAAACATCACAGCTGTGTTAAAACCCATCTGTGCAAGTTAAATAATAATTAATTGTAAATAATATAGGAAGGGAATGTTTAAAGTTAAGAATATTGTTTTAGTTGTCATTCCTTTATTGTTCAACTAAGAAAAGGCCATTTTAAATGGCGTAAAGAATTTATTATTACTCTTGAATGTTACGTAAAAAAATTGTTGAAGAATGTCTTAAGTCTCGCCTCCCCAAAATTACATATCATAATCCTAAGCCAATAAAAACTTTTTGTACAGATTTGATAGAAATTCTATTCCTACGCAAATATCATGTCTTTTATTATAATACAACTTAATGAAAAATCATTTATAACATGTTAGAACAATATATACAACAATACAATAATATATATATCTTCGGATCGGAATGATGCTATCTTTAAAATTTCAACAATTAAATATAAAGCATAAAGGACATATTTATTAAATAATTTAACTATTCCACAAACAGTGTGACGCCTACATTAATGTAAATATCAATTAAACTGTACAATGACGTTAAAGTTGGAGATGAAAGTCATTTTTATCTTATAGTAGTGCGGATAAATCTTCCTTTTCCAAAGCACCATCAGAACTAGAGGCCTCCGCTGCCATTGCGGAGCTTTTCTTTGCATTTTTCTGAGCAGCAAAATGGTGTTGGAGATTACGGGCTAATTTGGCATACTGGAAATTAAATTTCATTAGCAATTGAATTATTGGCTTAGAGCTTAGGAAATGTAAAGCCATCTGCCTTAGTATCCGTCAACTATGTGAAGAAATAGCAGACGACTTTTGAATTTTGGTTTTTCAGTGGAACTTTCAGCTGTTGTGCAGACCGCAGAGATAATTTTAAAGGAGCAGACAGCTTTCATATATTCATTTTAAAACTCCGTCGGTAGGCGGCGATAATTATGACCAAAATTTAAACTAAGCACGAAGCCTATTGATGAGTACAGTTACTTTGATGGCTCTAGCAATGGGTTTTTAGCCAAAGAGGGTGAAGTACCTACCACTAGCGCCATCTAGTTAATTTTATAAAAATTACTTCAATATCCATGTGTTTAAAGAATGGATTATTAAGAGCATTCCATATTTTTTCTGGGTCACCTTCATCATACCCTTCAAGTACGTCCACCAGTGACATTTTTTCATCTCTCCCAATGTAACTGAAATAAATTCAACTTCAGTAAGAAGCAGTCAATTTTTTGTGAATTTATTTACCTTCCATATTCTTTAAAAGTTTTGTCAGCCGCAACAAAGTCTTCTAGAGTGAGGTGAAGCAAACATAAGGCTATGACTAGTCGACCAGCTGCTTGGCCATCTTCAGCTTCTAAATGACTTTCTAGCTCTTTACGAAGCATTGTAACTCCTTCGTCGTACCTTTTTAATTATTATTATTATTCTTACAACAAGTAACATTTTTGACAAAATGGCTTGCAAAAGTGGAAAAATTGCTAACCTTCTTAATTTAACTAATAATCGTGAGGCTTTTCCTGAATAATCTGCCGCCTGCTTTGGTCTTTCTTCCAGCTATAGTAAATAACTGGTGTAATTTCTATATTAATAATGATGAAATTTACGTACAGAAACAATCTCTGCAGCTTTACAGTATAGCTCAATAGCTTTATCTGGTAGTATATGTTCAATCATTCTAGAAATTTAAATGGAAAATTTAATGAATGTAAATAACGGTATATAGTTTATAAAAGAGACATTACTTTGCGCCTTTTTCAAGTACCATAGCAGCGGTGTCAGGAGAACCATGCTCCCTAAATAGCTGGCAAGCTCGTGTTATGTACTCAATAACCTTATCATATTCTTCCAAATCTTTGCTTATGAAAGCTGCTTGTTCTAAATTTTTCCCAGCAGAGAAATATCTTTAATTTTATTGGTTAAATGAAACAGTTCTACGCTTTTGGCGTTTTATAATTATGGAAAGGATACGCCTGGTTTTTTCCAAAGGAATCTGCAGCCCTGAGCAAAGCCGTTCTAGCTTGTGGCAATGATTTTGCCGCTTTGAAACACGTGGCTGAAAATTGATGTTTTAATATTGCCACTAGTGATTAGTTGTATATGAATGTTCAGTTACCAGCTTTGGCAAATTCACTCGCTGCATTATCATAATCTGGTGTCCATTTCATAAACCCAGTTTTTAAACTAAATAAATAGAAATGAATATTATTAACTTAGCTCACACCAGTATAGCTAATGCTTTCAACCAAATTTGCGTTTCTCAGAAATATATTAATTGATAGGTAGTTTTTTCCATTAAGTTGCATATTTCTGTATCGAATAACGAAATAATGATATAATTTTTACCATTTTTCAGCATTTTTAATACACTCATTGGCTTCAGTTATCTTCCTCTCAGCCGCCATGTTTTTTTACTATTGAGTAATGAGCTATTTGAGTATAATACGGTTGTCCTGTTCGTCAGCAAGCCAAGGATTAAAACAGGGAGTTCTATTGCTTCTACCAAAAGTGACATAATTACAAAAAGTGTGACAATCCATGTACTTTCGTATGCTAAAGGTTTAATGAATGCTCGAATCGAGATCGACTACATAAAAGACTATTATTGTCGCCCTTTCTGGCTCTTTTTTTAGTCTCTGGTATTATATCGTAGGTAGATGGCGATAGCGTCTCCACAGAACGACGAAAAATCAAAAAATACAGTAGCTTTGATCAGTGCTACTTAATTCTGCCGTTCCTCACTAGGAGGCGTTATTTGTTGGTTTTAACTTCCTTCCCTCCCCAAGGCATACTTTCCCTTCTCCCCTCCCAACTTGAGTTGTATTTCGCTCGTAACATTAATTACGAAAGAGGGTCGATTGACAAACTTTTGGAAATTATGTCACTTTTGGTTCTACCCTACTCCCTGGTTAAAACTCGCCGTGGCTTAGCATCAAGATCGTCCATACGTCTCTAAGAACCTTGCAGGGAGAGGGTATTTATTTATTTATTTACTTGAAAAGCCTCAGCTAGGGGCTTATGCCCAAGCTTCGGAATACAAAGAGTAGGAACAAAACCAACAATAATATAATGACACTACAAAAGAGAGATACAAAATTACTAGAATTATTAGAATACGAAGAAAAAATAAAAATACTACGAAATGCACTAATACAGATAGGGAGACACTAGGTTTGCTCAGCTAGGTAGGTCCGTAACATATTTAAAAAAAAAGGTAAGATTTTTGCGTGACCATATCATCCGGCAGGCTATTCCAGTCATTAATGATGCTGTGGGAAAAATGTTTTTGCCGGGTTGTTACACGGGCCCTAGGTTTAGACAGCTTTAGGCAGTAGAAAATAGCTTTAGGGTATGACCTCGAGTAGTGGATTTAGAATTGAGGGTGAAAAAGTCAGAGAAATGTAGATCGAGACCGTTATAGAAAAACTTATGGAGTAGGCCCAAATTATTGAATTTCTGCCTAGTGGAGATGGGTTGAAATCCTAGGGTTTTCAACCTGGAAGGGGCAGGGTTTTTTTCCAAACAAGTGACTAATTTTGAAAATTTATTTTGAGCTTTCTGCAAAGAAGAGAGATCAGTAACTAACAAGGAGAGTACCCGAGGTGTTTATTGCCGATTTAGTTCAAAGTCGGCCGTAATGTGGACCTATATGAGATATTAAATTTCCCAAAAGGAGACGTTGCACTACCCATTAGATTTGCCATGGCAACCGAAAATGTTTTTGACCACTTACAACCAAAATAAGATTTTTCCCTTATTTTACCCAAAATTTGTTACAAATTTACCCTAAAAATGTTTCAATTTACCCAAACTTGATGAAATTTACCTAAATGTGGTCCAAATTACACATTTCGTGATTTTAAAAATTTTTAAAAATTTTCGTAGCTAGGACCCTGTGAAACCGAGAAAATCCCATGCTTTTTTAAACGGAGATTTTTTGTTTTAAGTGGTCAAAAACATTTTCGGTTGCTATAGCAAAACGAATGGGTAGTGCAACGTTTCCTTTTGGGAAATTTCATATCTCATATAGGTCTACATTACGCCCGACTTTGAACAAAATCGGCAATAAACACCTCGGGTACTCTCCTTGTAAGTGTGGAGTTCAAATTGGGGAACAGTAATCGATAAGTGGTAAAGCCAGGGATTTATATAATTGTTTAATAAGGGGTGGGGATCGAAAATTTAAGTTGCGGTGAATAAGACCAGCCATGGAGCATATGCGCTTAGTAATTTTGTGGGTATGAGTCGAAAATTTAAGACTGGGATCCAATGTGATACCGAGGTCACTTTCAGAAAGAGTCGATGAAATAGTGGAGCTCATGATAGTGTAAGCATAGTTGGGGTTTTTACGACCGAGATGGAGCACCGAACACTTCGCTGTGTTGAATGATAAGCCATGAGAGTTAGCCCAGGTAACTACCGCGTCGAGGTCAGCCTGGAGTGCCAAATTGTCGGAGTGTAGTTTAATTTTGTGAGACAGTTTTGTGTCATCAGCGAATAGTAAAACCAAGGCAACACACGCAACAGCAGGCAGAGAATTAATTAAAATGTTAAAGAGCAGGGGACCCAAGACCGACCCTTGAGGGACACCCTGGTTCACAGTACTCCAAGCTGAAGCCTGACCTTGAAGGACAACCCTTTGCTTTCGGCCCACGAGGTAATTCTTTAACCAACACAAGGCGGCCCCATCAATACCTGCCACCTGAAGCGCCTCGAGTAGAATGTTGTGCGGAATCGAATCGAAGGCCTGGGAAAAATCTAGGGAAATAATGTCTACACCATAGCCCTTATCAAGCCAACGAGACCAGGTATTAGTGGCAAGTATCAGGTTCGTCAGGCACGACCACTTGGAAAGAAAACCGTGCTGGGAGGGGGAGAAAAAATTTGTACTGTGCAGAAAAGAAGTAATTTGGTCATGGACTAGGTGTTCAGACAATTTAGGAACCTGATTGAGATTGCTAATTGGGTGGTAAGTTGTGGGGTCAGATCTTGAACCTTTTTTATGGATGGGGGTTATGTGGGCCTCTTTCTAAGGTAGTGGGAGTTCACAAAGAGCAAATGAGCGAGAAATGGGGATGTAAAAGGGGAAAAACAGCTCATTAGCAAGGGACCGAAGCAGAAGAGGGTGGAGACCGTCAGGCCCTGGGGATTTAGAAGCTTTAATCTGACGTAATAATCGGTAAATATCTAAAGGGGCGCAGGAGAAGGACGTAAGAGTGCGCTTCACAAGCACAGAGGGAACGGGAACAACTAAGGGAACTGGATACGCCAACGTAGTAGGAGAAACTAAGGGAACTGAAGAAACTAAGGGAGCCCCGCTGGCTCTAACAGTGGAGGCAAAGAAGTCATTTAAAACAGTTGCCGCCTCTGATAAGGTGCCAGTAAGAGAACCATCAGGTTTAATAAGCTCAGAAATAGGCGCACGGGCCGAACGGAACCTTTTAATGTGACCCCAAAACGATTTAGGGTTGTCACGGATCCGAGCAGTTAGGTCAGCCTCATATCTCCGTCTGGCATTACGAACTTGGTTGGTAAAGGCATTACGAGCCGCTCGGTACTGGGCATGCAAAGCGTCCAGAACAAGTGGGGAGACAGTGCGTTTTTTGCCCCGAAGAAAACGGGACCAGGCAGTAGCCTTAAATTTTCGACTCCAGGACAAACGAAGGTCAGGCCTGAGCAGAAGGGGGCTTACGCAATGGGACAAAGGGGTGATACCTGTGTTAAGTACAGCGAGAAACGCACCCCAGGACTCGGAGATGCTGGCGGAACACAGAACGAGTGACCAATCGATAGAGGATAAAAAGGCACTGAAGGACTCAAAGTCCCCTTTGAAGAAATTTGGTCTAATAATGAAAGTGGGACGTGACCCACACAAGAGATACTAAAATAATACAACACCGTGGTCACTACGACCGAGGGCCGGAAGCACCTCCGAGTCAAAGGCTAGTGAAGAATCCGAAGTAAACACCAAGTCGAGAACATTGTCCCGACCGAATGTACCACCATTCCTTGTGGGGACCTCAATAATTTGAGGTAAAGATAAATGAAGTATACATTCAAAGAAGGCTTTAGTAAACCGACAAGCTCTAGGGGCAGGAAGGAGAGATGACCAGTCAATATGGGGGTAATTAAAGTCACCGACAATTAAAAGGGACAGGCGACGTCACACACAATAATCATTCATAGCCTTTAGAAAAATACAGAGCAAACCATGGTTAACATATTTACAGTTATTAGATCGATATAAAACAGCAATTATAGTAACCTTCGGGGGAGGGGCATGGTGCGTAACGGAAACAATTAAGATATAAAGTCCTTCTACGTTGGGAGTAAAATTCTCAAGGGCAATATCACCAAAAGTAAGAGTACGTGCAGTAAGAGAACTTTCAATATAAAGAGCAGCACCGCCATAGGTGATTAAGCCACGGTCTTGTCGGAAAAGAGGATAGCCTGTAATAGTATGTTCAGCATCTGTGTGGTCAGATCGAGGACCAGTGAGTTTCGGTAATGGTCACGAAAGCAACCCTGTGCTTTCGAATTAGTAGAGCAAGTTCAGTGTGTTTATAAACCGATGTAAGTCCTTGAGCATTGGTAAGAATGGCGGGAGTCACAGCTGTGAGTGACTGCTCCGGGTGAAGTAGAAGATCAGAGCACACCTGAGGCGCATGGGACAAAAGGGATGGCAGACAGCCCAAGTACGTGTTAAATGAGGGGCGAAAAGGGGCCGAAAGAGAGTTCAGACGGCTATCGAAATGGCCGAGGGCCAGTACCGATAGAGTATTTCCCAATCCGATTGTTATTATGGGAAGAGATTAGGTAACGAGAATCAGGATCACGCATACGAGTATCCTGTGACGGACCAAAAAGACGGGGCTGACCAGCGAAGAAGTTAGGCAGGGGACAAGACAGAGCCGAAGGATACGAGGCATAGTGAGGCGTAGTAAAGGCATCATAGTTAAACGGCGAGCTAGTATTGTTTTGCTGTAAATACGGTTGCACATTAAGGTTATCACAATTGAAGGACGATCTAGAAGAGTTACGCTGGAAACGTGGTGGCACAACGGCGGGATGATGTGGCGATGCTCGCGAAGACCGGGAGAAATTGATCTTAGGGCGCACAGAAGGAACCGAGGTTGAATCCGCTGTGAAGGACCCACGAGGGCGCGCTGACTATCCTGGGGATGAGCCTTTACTACCTTAAAACGACGGTTGATCCAGCCGGATTCACCAGCAGCTAACTCAGCCTTAGCCTGAGCAAACAGGCCCCTTTTCTTGTGGGTCTGGTCATCCCGAGTTCCAGATAAAACTATAATTAACTGAACTAGTACTATTTAACTATCTTAAGATAAATACACTATTTAAACCATTTTAAATAGTAGAGGGGGGGGGGATGCAAAAAACTTCGATCGTTGTTTATCATGGACCAACGAATTTAAAAATTTTACCACCAAGTTTAAAATAATCTTGGGATGATTGACTTTAGTTACGATAGTATGTTTTAGTGCATACTCCATTTAAGAATAATAAGATTATCTCTACCGATAAATTAGCAATTTCTCTAAAGATAAATTAGCAATTTCCCTAAAGATAAATTAGCAATTTCCCTAAAGGTAAATTAGCAATTTCTCTAAAGATAAATTAGCAATTTATCTAAAGATAAATTAGCAATTTCTCTAAAGATAAATTAGCAATTTCTCTAAAGATAAATTATTAATTTTTTAGAAGTATTGGAAAATCCTGAAATATAGTGGAAATATTTTAAATATTCAGAAAACAAATTCAACTGTTTAGTTCCTCCGCCTCGGAACTCCGTGCGACCATTAGAAGCGGCTGACTTTACGCCGAAGAAGGCCACCGCCACCGGTTTATTCATTCGGGTCGAAGATGGCATCGGTTGTTACAAAATTTCCTGGAAGTAGCCTTTTAAAGCTACATAATGGAATATCAACTAGAAAGGTTCGAAAATAGTATTTCAATGAAGCTTTTATTATTAATTATTATTAACGATACGTTAAATATTGTTACATACATGACCTCGAGGTGCACGTACGGATAACCTTTAAAGTTAGGACTTGGTCAAAATGTGGTATATTAATTCTTGGGGTTTTATTGAAGCAAAGGCGAATCATGGGCGAATAATGTTAAATGATTATATAAACCTACGGATTGTTGTGACTAAATTCTAATTTTAATAGTTTCATCTCGATAAGATAATGTTTTGTAATCCTAGATAAAAAAAATTAGGTCCATTACCCACAATTCGAAGTTTTTGACTCTTAGCAGTGTTAGCGTCCTTTTTTTTGGGAATAAAGTTGAAATGCCTTACACCATGAACCAACACATATAATGCGTTTTCAATCGGTAATTGGCTATAGTCGTTTTCCATCACTGTGACTATAGAATGTTGAATTGGCCAAGTTTATGCATAGCTCCTTTCATTTTTGAGCGGAATTTACTGATACTAAAGATGTATTTGATTTTTTAATGTAAATACCAAATAAGTAGAACACAATACTTGGAAGTCATTAGTTTGCTTTTATATACACCACTGAGTTTAAAACTTGATATAAATATATAGGCTTCCATGTCAACTTTCAAGTCACTACCGAGATCGAAGAAAATTGTAAGCATTAATTAGTAAATCCGTCTTACTAAGACTTAAGTCCAAAATTGAATGTTCAATTATTATTGTAGTTTATAACTGTAGCTGGAATAGCTACGGCTGGAGCAGCTAGCTTAGCATATGCTTTGGATCAGGCAGTTTCAGCCTCCGACTTGTTATTGCATCCCCCAACACAAAAATGGAGCCATAATAGTAATATTTTAAGTTCAATGGATCACTCTAGGTATTTTCCCAAACTTTAAATTGTCCAAACCTATGTTGTTAATTTGAATAAAACTCTTTCACACACTAGCATTCGAAGAGGATACGAAGTTTACAAGCAAGTTTGCGCAGCTTGTCATAGCTTGAAATTCATCGCTTACCGCAACTTGATCAATGTTTCCCATACTGAAGAAGAAGCTAAAACTGAAGCTGCTGAAGTACTTCACATAGTCATGTCACTTTCCAGAATGTTCAACGTAGTAACTGAATCTTTAATTTTGCAGGTTCAAATTTTGGATGGTCCAAATGACGAAGGCGAAATGTTTCTACGAGCAGGAAAACTCTCTGATTATTTCCCCAAGCCTTACCCTAACGATGAAGCTGCCAGGGCTGCTAATGGTGGAGCGCTTCCTCCAGATCTCAGCTATATTAGCTCAGGAAGACACGGTGAAGAGGTATATGAAAAAACGCCTAATAAAAACTACGGCTATTAATTGACTTAAAATTTAATTTCAGAACTATATCTTTTCACTTTTAACTGGGTACTGTGATGCTCCGGAAGGCGTATCACTCAGGGAAGGTCTTCATTTTAACCCTTACTTCCCGGGTGGAGCTATTGGCATGGCCCAAGCCTTGTACAATGAAGTAATAGAATACGAAGATGGAACTCCCGCAACTGCCAGTCAAATGGCCAAGGATGTGGCTAATTTCTTAAAATGGTGCTCCGAACCTGAGTATGACGAGCGTCATAAAATGGCAATTAAGGTAATTACTTTACCCAGTTTTCACTCCTCTTCCCAACTTTGCACCAACCTTTTACCCAATTGCCAATAATTGAAACTTGGGCCAGAAAGAGTGCAGATATTAATTATGGTTAAAACTGAAGCATCCAAAGCTTTTTTTCAGTTGTGATGCTCAAATTTAATCTACAACTTAAAATAAATTTCCTTAAAAATGCTCCATTTACCAGTAAACCAGTATTATTTCTACAGTGTTGGAAAGGTGGACAGGTAACCAGTCAGGTTTTAACAACCTGCATTAAACTGGATTAATCGTCGTAGAAAAAAATCCTACAACACTACAAGAAACTTCTTTTTAATCAGCAAAATGTTTGCTTTACATAACCTATAAATCGTTAGACTTTTAAATTCAAAGGTTTATCTTGATATTATTGATTATTCTAATCATTAAAATATCTATAATCTATTTAAGTTGATAGGTAATTCTAAGTTCAACTTCTTCTTGGTATTATTACTTATTGAGACACCTATTTATCTTAACTAGTTTATCAGCTTTTTAAAATAGTTTACGGGTAGATAACATAGTAGCCAATGCTACAGAGGAGGACTTACGCGCTTAAAGGGCTAGAAAATGGCAGTCAAGTAGGGTCCAAATTAATATTTTCAAAAAAAATCTGGTTTAATCCATCAAAATCCAGATTTATCCATAAAAACCCAGACTGGTGGTTCTTTCAAGAAAAAAACGGTTTTTTGCCAAGACTGTTGGCAACTTTCTACCTTGACTAGCTTGAAATTAGATATTTCAAAACAATTTCTAGTTTAATTAGGACCCTAGGATAGACTTGATCAAATTATAATATATCCTAGTTTTATTTACCAATAATTTTTTTATTTTTGCCCATTAGGCTATGATGGTCCTTTCAGTTTTGACTGCTGTAGCGTACTATTACAAACGACACCGATGGAATGCTCTTAAGCACAGGAAAATCGTTTTCAAACCTCCAACGAAGAAATAAGTCTAATATCATAGTTAAATTATGGAATATAAAAATTATGTAAATTTGAGTTGTACGATAGAGGTAGTAAACTGATTGCTCCTGTTGTTAGAGAACCTTATTTGTTCTCTCGCACTGGTCAAAAAGAATATATAACAATGACTGAAAAATCATTTTCAAAAATTTAAATTAAATATTTGAGGCGATCTTTTTTTTGAGTCAATAAATAAGCTTCGCTTTGAAATTAATGTTTTTCATTTAAAGTTGTAGCTGTCTCCCAAAACCCTCACGTCACTGCTCAATTTATTCTGTTCTATCTAGGTTAATTTGTGTATTTTGGTGGTATTGTTATTGTTTAGGAGGTATAGTTAGCTGAAATGTGTAGTCCAAAATAGTCATTTTCCCTTTGATAACCTTGAAATTAGCTATGGAAACCACTCATTGTTGACAAGTATGTTGATTGTTAAAAATAAAATCATAACTTAAAATTTTCGAAATTTTAAGCGTTTATTTTAAAGCCTATAAATTTACGGCATTATTGTATAGTTAAAATAAATAACCTAAGAGCTAGCTGCAGACCCTGCAGTCCTGAAAATATCGTGGGCGAAATACGCAAAAATCCCCACCTGAGGCGCTATAGTTATGTAGCCAAAGCCAACTTTGATCACGCGCTGTTCGCGCTACTACGGCCAACACATTCGTCGAAATTCCGCGAGCAAGGATTTTCCCCCTATAAACTGTACTAAAATGTGTAGGAGGTCAGCGCCACGCTCGGTTGTTATATTGTCTTCAATGTAAAAGCTATTCTAAAAATAATAATCCGCTAGGGGCGCTGACGTCATACACATCTTTTGCTCATAGGTTAACACAGAAACGTCAACGAATGAGATGGCCGCTGTAGCGCGAGAGATGCGCGAGAAATCAAAGTTGGCCGTGATGTAGCTGAGCATTCCCATCATTGAGCTGGGAATATAGTACTTCTAGAGCCATAATTTGTATTTGTTGACTGGGGGCACTTCTAGAATTCATGTACGAACAAAACTGTTATCATTAGTCGGTGGCGTCGTCTACCGCAAGTTAGCGGTGATAATAATTTAAGCTATCAAAATAACGGAGGCAACGATCTACCACTAGCGTGAAACGAGTATAAGCAGACGAAATTTAAAAAAATATATTTCTTTCAAAGATAGGTGACGCCACCGTCTAATGATAACTATTTCAGTTCGTAGTAAGGATTTCAAGAAAATGTTCTTCAAGACCCAAGCTACAGCTGCAGCAAAAGTGACATAATTTCCAAAAGTGTGTCAATCGGATCTATTTCGTAATGAATGTTACGAGCGAAATACAAGTTGGGAGACGAGAAGGGAAAGTATGCCTTGGGGAGGGAAGGAAGTTAAAACCAACAAATAACGCCTCGTAGTGAGGAACGGAGGAACTAAGTAGCACTGGTCAAAGTTAGTGTATTTTTTGATTTTTCGTCGTTCTGCGGAGATGCTATCGCCATTTACCTACGATATAATACCATAGACTAAAAAAGATCCAGAAAGGCGACAATAAATAGTCTTTTATGTGGTTTATCTCGTGTCGAACATTCATTAAACCTTAAGCATACGAAAGTACAGGGATTGTCACACTTTTGGTAATTATGTCACTTTTGGCTGCAGATATAAATTGTGGCTCTAAAAGTACTATATTCCCAATGGTTCCCACGCCCATAACTATTACCACTGTAAACAGGGCCGTGCTTAGGGGGTGGCGAGCAGGGGGGTCACCCAGGGCCGCTAAAATTTTACCATAGGGATGTATATACCGGAGGGCCGCTACACTCACAATTTTCTCTCTAAGCACGCCGCTGACTGTAAAGCTCTGAGAGCTTCAATCCTTAATCTCTTGCTTATTTGTGACTAGGTAAGAGTCAACTCACGCGGAGATAAAGAGTGCCTGCATGCAAGCGATTAGGTCGACGTGGATCACACATAGAAATGAGACTAGAAGCACGATTAGATTGTGGTTAGATCAAAGATAATTTAAACTCGTACCCTAGATTCGAATACTGAGAGCTTTCCCATTGACAGTTTTGTTACGAAGCGTTTACCCTTTTCCGGCACGTGACCTCAGAAAAACCGGGCTCCATCGGTTGCGGTAAGGCGCAAACCATGGAGTGCGTTTTTTTTCTGAGTTCCGGCGGGAAGTGGGTAAACGCTATCGGCAACGCGCGAGAGAGTGATTTCGAATCTAGGGTACGAGTTTAAATTATCTTTGGTGAGATGTACGAGTTAGAAGGCTGCCATGAGAGAGGAATCACCAGTAATCTTTGTGGGATCACGCCATCTATTTAAAAAAATTTAAAGTTTCAATTTTTTTTTAATAGATGGCACACTCCTGCGTGTATTAGTAGCGATTCCACTCTCATGGCAGCCTTCTAGCTTGCCCGTTTTCCTTGAGATTACCGGATAGCTCAGTGGTTTTAGTCTCATTTATATTTCTATGGGATCACTGACTGGCAATCTCTCACCGCGCCTTGGCCCCTCCGGGAGGCTAATGCCCGTCCCTGGCTCTAGTTCCATCATGCGTGTTAAGCTGTCGCAACGGGAAGACATGTTGCTCGCGCGTCTTGGTTGCGAACATCTGCCCACAAAATCGGTGTTACATCGTTAACGTTTAGGTGCCATGGACTCGTGCCATAGGTGCGGCCCAGTGGAAGACGAAACACATATCCTTTTCGAGTGCCCTTCAAATCTGGCGACGCGCCACCTTCTTCACAATGTTCCGAAGACGCATGCTGAGGTCCTCAGTGTGGTCCATGCCGGCTGGCAGGATGTATTCGTGGTAGCTTGCAACATTCTACGAAGTTCCTTACGTGGATAAATCTCTGAGTGAACATTGTTTCCGAAAGACTCACCGTGCAGTATCTCGAACTAATTTCCTTTTTAGTACTATCTAGGTGGCTATGGCAGAACATTCTCAAACTGCATTGTGACTCTGAAGCTCGTGCCTTTGGCAGCGCCACAGAAGGACTTTCTTTGAACTAAATCATATTACATTTCACCAGTGTGACTGTGTAGTTTAAACAAACTATGCAACTTAATTTTTCTAACGCCACTTTTGCAATGATTTGTTGCCGTTTAACGCTTGCTTCGGAAAAATAACCAATTATTACTTTGGAACACAGCTAGTTTGAAATTTGAGAGCGTTTGAAGAATCTAGAATTACAGCTTGTCCTCTCTTTAGTTTTTAATTGGTGTTGACTAAGCTTAGGGTGTCCCTATGAATGGTCTGTGTTAACAGATTATTTGTAGAAAATTATGTTACTGATCAAGTAATATAATACGCGACCGAAAACTATCGGTACGCCTCCTTTGGTTCTCCATTGAAACCTAGATAGGTAGTGGCTAAAGCAGACGCGAATAGATCTCAGTAAAATTTTGCATGTGAAGAATAGGAAGTGTCACACTTATGTAACAATATTATACACTTATGGTACCATGGAACATCTGAGCAGGAAATTCGATAAGGGAAAAGCATCCACCGAACAATAAATGTCTGGTCAACTTTCTTTTAAGTAGCTATTTTGTTCTTAATATACTATAAAAAATTTCAAACCTCGGAAAAAATACATGTAGCAAAACATTTTGCAGCATTATATTTATTTATGATTTCAGTTACGATGAGCTACTGCCATCTGTGGTGAAATTTGTAAATATACAGTATGCGTCTTCATTATTCCAATGCTTAAATTTTAAACTCCTTTTAAAACCATTAAAGAGATGCTTCCACATAAAACTGATCCAAAGATTATTTCATATATATACATGTTTTTAAATATTTGGCAAATTACCATATAAATCATAACGTGGCTAAAGACCAAGGTTCGTAAAAAAGGGAACTATAAGGCTGCCTCGATCGCATGGTTTTTTTTATCAAAATATTACGGGTTTTGCGTTGCTAGGTAAAATCGTGACGTCACCCAGAGGAGTTCGTATTGAAAATCAACGGAGGCTCATCTGGGTGACGTCATCAATTTTAACTCGTACAGATATTTTTTCAAACATCTTGGTCGAGACCCCCTTGGCTAAAGACTAAGAAGTCTCGATGGGCTGTTTCTAGTCTTTGAAAATGTCAACGGCCAATTTGAAGAATCAACAAAGATTTATTGAAAATATGATATGCTTTCAACAGTAAAAATAACGTTTGATTTTAGCAAAATAATGGTGAATTATTGAATTGGAACATAAAATTGACATTTAATTATCTTCTTCATTTCTAAAGGGAGTTTTTTTAAATTGATACCAAAACGCTTTTTTGTTAATTTTTATCGACATCACACTAATCTGGCAGTAATTTTCCCAGTGCAGAAAGTATGGTCATAATCATTTTAACCTAAATCATTAAGTTTCAGACTTATTTTATTTTGTTACTTATGATAGTACTACTTTAATTAATTATTAAAAGTTTTTAGTGAAAATAATTAATTAAAATTAAGTAATTATCAATTTGGTCGGGATGTACTGGTGTTATCCTTATGATGCTCTAGGGGTAAAAGTCCCATTGGCTGAAGTCTGCTAGACAATTTTAAGCGTTAGGTGAATTTTGTTTGATTCTGTTATTTCAAATAGAATCTTTGACCAATTCTGACCATTAATTACGTCTACGACGATTGATTTCAATTAATAAATTGTATTTTAAGTTCATAATAATCACTAAATTTAGTGTCAAATCAATATTTTTAAGCCTTTGTAGCGTAAACAATTTCGTAACCATCGCTTTCGTTAGATGGCGCCAGATTCTCTATCGTTTACGTTTTATAAAAAAAATTCTAAACGGGAGGTGGTAAAGAGCGAATAAACGAGCGCTGCTATCGTCCTAGCTGCTATGTAATTCTTTCAGCGGCGGATTAACAATCATCCGTGTCCCCCGGCTTGACCTATATTAGGCTCCTAACTGACCTTGATCTAGCATAATTTTTTAAGTTCCTGGCACCTAGGCTACTCAGTCTATTGGTTAAAGACTCACGCTTCACAAGGGGTGTCATACCCGAAAGATAGCCAATTTTTTAAAAATAAAAATGTTTTAACCATGAAGTATCCGTCGTTGATTTAGTTTTAATTTTTACATCGAGACCATGGTCATAAAATTTAATTTATACGATCAGTCTATTGGTTAATCCGCAACTTAATTGATTTGCTTGTTTTCCGGAGAATAATTACACTGTAGATATATATTCATCTTCTGAAGGTATCTTTTTAATGAGGTAGACCTAAGGCTTACTTTCCATTAGGGGAAAAACTCCATCCCGTTAGGCCTAAGGCTTAGTTTCCATTAAGGAAAAACTCCATCCCGTTAGGCCTAAGGCTTAGTTTCCATTAGGGGAAAAACTCCATCCCATTAGGCCTAAGGCTTACTTTCCATTAGGAAAAAACGCCATTCCGTTACTTTCCATTAGGGAAAAACGCCATCCCGTTAGACCTAAGGCTTACTTTCCATTAAGGAAAAACTCCATCCCGTTAGGCCTAAGGCTTACTTTCCATTAGGGAAAAACGCCATTCCGTTACTTTCCATTAGGGAAAAACACCATCCCGTTAGACCGAATGCTTACTTTCCATTAGGGAAAAACGCCATCCCATTAGACCCAAGGCTTACTTTCCATTAGGGAAAAACGCCATCCCGTTAGACCCAAGGCTTACTTTCCATTAGGGAAAAACGCCATCCCATTAGGCCTAAGGCTTACTTTCCATTAGGGAAAAACGCCATCCCGTTAGGCCTAAGGCTTACTTTCCATTAGGAAAAAAACGCCATTCCGTTACTTTCCATTAGGGAAAAACGCCATCCCGTTAGACCTAAGGCTTACTTTCCATTAAGGAAAATCGCCATCCCGTTAGACCCAAGGCTTACTTTCCATTAGGGAAAAACGCCATCCCGTTAGACCCAAGGCTTACTTTCCATTAGGGAAAAACGCCATCCCATTAGGCCTAAGGCTTACTTTCCATTAGGGAAAACGCCATTCCGTTACTTTCCATTAGGGAAAAACGCCATCCCGTTAGACCCAAGGCTTACTTTCCATTAGGGAAAAACGCCATCCCATTAGGCCTAAGGCTTACTTTCCATTAGGAAAAAACGCCATACCGTTACTTTCCATTAGGGAAAAACGCCATCCCGTTAGACCTAAGGCTTACTTTCCATTAGGGAAAAAACGCCATACCGTTACTTTCCATTAGGGAAAAACGCCATCCCGTTAGACCTAAGGCTTACTTTCCATTAGGGGAAAACGCCATTCCGTTACTTTCCATTAGGGAAAAACGCCATCCCGTTAGACCCAAGGCTTACTTTCCATTAGGGAAAAACGCCATCCCATTAGGCCTAAGGCTTACTTTCCATTAGGAAAAAACGCCATACCGTTACTTTCCATTAGGGAAAAACGCCATCCCGTTAGACCTAAGGCTTACTTTCCATTAGGGAAAAAACGCCATACCGTTACTTTCCATTAAGGAAAAACTCCATCCCGTTAGGCCTAAGGCTTAGTTTCCATTAAGGAAAAACGCCATTCCGTTACTTTCCATTAGGGAAAAACGCCATCCCGATAGACCTAAGGCTTACTTTCCATTAGGGAAAAACGCCATCCCGTTAGACCCAAGGCTTACTTTCCATTAAGGAAAAACTCCACCCCGTTAGGCCTAAGGCTTACTTTCCATTAGGGAAAAACGCCATTCCGTTACTTTCCATTAGGGAAAAACACCATCCCGTTAGACCGAAGGCTTACTTTCCATTAGGGAAAAACGCCATCCCGTTAGACATAAGGCTTACTTTCCATTAGGGAAAAAACCCCATCCCGTTAGACCTAAGGCTTACTTTCCATTAGGGAAAAAACGCCATCCCGTTAGACCTAAGGGTTACTTTCCATTAGGGGAAAAATGCCATCCCTTTAGACCTAAGGCTTACTTTCCATTAGGGAAAAAACGCCATCCCGTTAGACATAAGGCTTACTTTCCATTAGGGGAAAAACCCCATCCCGTTAGACCTAAGGCTTACTTTCCATTAGGGAAAAAACGCCATCCCGTTAGACATAAGGCTTACTTTCCATTAGGGAAAAAACCCCATCCCGTTAGACCTAAGGCTTACTTTCCATTAGGGAAAAAACGCCATCCCGTTAGTCATAAGGCTTACTTTCCATTAGGGAAAAAACGCAATCCCGTTAGACCTAAGGCTTACTTTCCATTAGGGAAAAAACGCCATCCCGTTAGACCTAAGGCTTACTTTCCATTAGGGAAAAAACGCCATCCCGTTAGACATAAGGCTTACTTTCCATTAGGGAAAAAACGCCATCCCGTTAGACATAAGGCTTTTTTTCCATTAGGGGAAAAATGCCATCCCTTTAGACATAAGGCTTACTTTCCATTAGGGGAAAAACCCCATCCCGTTAGACCTAAGGCTTACTTTCCATTAGGGGAAACACCCCATCCCGTTAGACCTAAGGCTTACTTTCCATTAGGGAAAAAACGCCATCCCGTTAGTCATAAGGCTTACTTTCCATTAGGGAAAAAACGCAATCCCGTTAGACCTAAGGCTTACTTTCCATTAGGGAAAAAACGCCATCCCGTTAGACCTAAGGCTTACTTTCAATTAGGGAAAAAACGCCATCCCGTTAGACCTAAGGCTTACTTTCCATTAGGGGGAAAATGCCATCCCTTTAGACATTAGGCTTACTTTCAATTAGGGAAAAAACGCCATCCCGTTAGACCTAAGGCTTACTTTCCATTAGGGGGAAAATGCCATCCCTTTAGACATTAGGCTTACTTTCCATTAGGGGAAAAACCCCATCCCGTTAGACCTAAGGCTTACTTTCCATTAGGGAAAAAACGCCATCCCGTTAGACATAAGGCTTACTTTCCATTAGGGGAAAATGACATCCCTTTAGACATAAGGCTTACTTTCCATTAGGGGGAAAACCCCATCCCGTTAGACCTAAGGCTTACTTTCCATTAGGGAAAAAACCCCATCCCGTTAGACCTAAGGCTTACTTTCCATTAGGGAAAAAACGCCATCCCGTTAGTCATAAGGCTTACTTTCCATTAGGGAAAAAACGCAATCCCGTTAGACCTAAGGCTTACTTTCCATTAGGGAAAAAACGCCATCCCGTTAGACCTAAGGCTTACTTTCCATTAGGGAAAAACGCCATCCCGCTAGACATAAGGCTTACTTTCCATTAGGGAAAAAACGCCATCCCGTTAGACCTAAGGCTTACTTTCCATTAGGGGAAAAATGCCATCCCTTTAGACATAAGGCTTACTTTCCATTAGGGGAAAAATGCCATCCCTTTAGACATAAGGCTTACTTTCCATTAGGGGAAACACCCCATCCCGTTAGACCTAAGGCTTACTTTCCATTAGGGAAAAAACGCCATCCCGTTAGACATAAGGCTTACTTTCCATTAGGGGAAAAATGCCATCCCTTTAGACATAAGGCTTACTTTCCATTAGGGGAAAAACCCCATCCCGTTAGACCTAAGGCTTACTTTCCATTAGGGTAAAACGCCATCCCGTTAGACTTAAGGCTTACTTTCCATTAGGGAAAAACCCCATCCCGTTAGACCTAAGGCTTACTTTCCATTAGGGGAAAAATGCCATCCCTTTAGACCTAAGGCTTACTTTCTATTAGGGGAAAAACCCCATCCCGTTAGAAATAAGGCTTACTTTCCATTAGGGGGAAAATGCCATCCCTTTAGACATAAGGCTTACTTTCCATTAGGGGAAAAACCCCATCCCGTTAGACCTAAGGCTTACTTTCCATTAGGGAAAAAACGCCATCCCGTTAGACATAAGGCTTACTTTCCATTAGGGGAAAATGCCATCCCTTTAGACATAAGGCTTACTTTCCATTAGGGGAAAAACCCCATCCCGTTAGACCTAAGGCTTACTTTCCATTAGGGAAAAAATGCCATCCCGTTAGTCATAAGGCTTACTTTCCATTAGGGAAAAAACGCCATCCCGTTAGACCTAAGGCTTACTTTCCATTAGGGAAAAAACGCCATCCCGTTAGACATAAGGCTTACTTTCCATTAGGGAAAAAACGCCATCCCGTTAGACATAAGGCTTACTTTCCATTAGGGAAAAAACGCCATCCCGTTAGACCTAAGGCTTACTTTCCATTAGGGGGAAAATGCCATCCCTTTAGACATTAGGCTTACTTTCCATTAGGGGAAAAACCCCATCCCGTTAGACATAAGGCTTACTTTCCATTAGGGGAAAATGACATCCCTTTAGACATAAGGCTTACTTTCCATTAGGGGGAAAACCCCATCCCGTTAGACCTAAGGCTTACTTTCCATTAGGGAAAAAACCCCATCCCGTTAGACCTAAGGCTTACTTTCCATTAGGGAAAAAACGCCATCCCGTTAGTCATAAGGCTTACTTTCCATTAGGGAAAAAACGCAATCCCGTTAGACCTAAGGCTTACTTTCCATTAGGGAAAAAACGCCATCCCGTTAGACCTAAGGCTTACTTTCCATTAGGGAAAAACGCCATCCCGCTAGACATAAGGCTTACTTTCCATTAGGGAAAAAACGCCATCCCGTTAGACCTAAGGCTTACTTTCCATTAGGGGAAAAATGCCATCCCTTTAGACATAAGGCTTACTTTCCATTAGGGGAAAAACCCCATCCCGTTAGACCTAAGGCTTACTTTCCATTAGGGAAAAAACGCCATCCCGTTAGACATAAGGCTTACTTTCCATTAGGGGGAAAATGCCATCCCTTTAGACATAAGGCTTACTTTCCATTAGGGGAAAAACCCCATCCCGTTAGACCTAAGGCTTACTTTCCATTAGGGTAAAACGCCATCCCGTTAGACTTAAGGCTTACTTTCCATTAGGGAAAAACGCCATCCCGTTAGACCTAAGGCTTACTTTCCATTAGGGGAAAAATGCCATCCCTTTAGACCTAAGGCTTACTTTCCATTAGGGGAAAAACCCCATCCCGTTAGAAATAAGGCTTACTTTCCATTAGGGAAAAAACGCCATCCCGTTAGTCATAAGGCTTACTTTCCATTAGGGAAAAAACGCCATCCCGTTAGACCTAAGGCTTACTTTCCATTAGGGAAAAAACGCCATCCCGTTAGACATAAGGCTTACTTTCCATTAGGGAAAAAACGCCATCCCGTTAGACCTAAGGCTTACTTTCCATTAGGGGGAAAATGCCATCCCTTTAGACATAAGGCTTACTTTCCATTAGGGGAAAAACCCCATCCCGTTAGACCTAAGGCTTACTTTCCATTAGGGAAAAAACGCCATCCCGTTAGACATAAGGCTTACTTTCCATTAGGGGAAAATGCCATCCCTTTAGACATAAGGCTTACTTTCCATTAGGGGAAAAACCCCATCCCGTTACACCTAAGGCTTACTTTCCATTAGGGAAAAAACCCCATCCCGTTAGACCTAAGGCTTACTTTCCATTAGGGAAAAAATGCCATCCCGTTAGTCATAAGGCTTACTTTCCATTAGGGAAAAAACGCAATCCCGTTAGACCTAAGGCTTACTTTCCATTAGGGAAAAAACGCCATCCCGTTAGATCTAAGGCTTACTTTCCATTAGGGAAAAAACGCCATCCCGTTAGACATAAGGCTTACTTTCCATTAGGGAAAAAACGCCATCCCGTTAGACCTAAGGCTTACTTTCCATTAGGGGAAAAATGCCATCCCTTTAGACATAAGGCTTACTTTCCATTAGGGAAAAAACGCCATCCCGTTAGACCTAAGGCTTACTTTCCATTAGGGGAAAAATGCCATCCCTTTAGACATAAGGCTTACTTTCCATTAGGGGAAAAACGCCATCCCGTTAGACATAAGGCTTACTTTCCATTAGGGAAAAAACGCCATCCCGTTAGACATAAGGCTTACTTTCCATTAGGGGAAAAACCCCATCCCGTTAGACCTAAGGCTTACTTTCCATTAGGGAAAAAACGCCATCCCGTTAGACATAAGGCTTACTTTCCATTAGGGAAAAAACCCCATCCCGTTAGACCTAAGGCTTACTTTCCATTAGGGAAAAAACGCCATCCCGTTAGACCTAAGGCTTACTTTCCATTAGGGGAAAAATGCCATCCCTTTAGACATAAGGCTTACTTTCCATTAGGGGAAACACCCCATCCCGTTAGACCTAAGGCTTACTTTCCATTAGGGAAAAAACGCCATCCCGTTAGACATAAGGCTTACTTTCCATTAGGGGAAAAATGCCATCCCTTTAGACATAAGGCTTACTTTCCATTAGGGGAAAAACCCCATCCCGTTAGACCTAAGGCTTACTTTCCATTAGGGAAAAAACGCCATCCCGTTAGACATAAGGCTTACTTTCCATTAGGGAAAAAACGCCATCCCGTTAGACATAAGGCTTACTTTCCATTAGGGAAAAAACGCCATCCCGTTAGACCTAAGGCTTACTTTCCATTAGGGGAAAAACCCCATCCCGTTAGAAATAAGGCTTACTTTCCATTAGGGAAAAAACGCCATCCCGTTAGTCATAATGCTTACTTTCCATTAGGGAAAAAACGCCATCCCATTAGACATAAGGCTTACTTTCCATTAGGGAAAAAACCCCATCCCGTTAGACCTAAGGCTTACTTTCCATTAGGGAAAAAACGCCATCCCGTTAGTCATAAGGCTTACTTTCCATTAGGGAAAAAACGCCATCCCGTTAGACCTAAGGCTTACTTTCCATTAGGGAAAAAACGCCATCCCGTTAGACATAAGGCTTACTTTCCATTAGGGAAAAAACGCCATCCCGTTAGACATAAGGCTTACTTTCCATTAGGGAAAAACGCCATCCCGTTAGACATAAGGCTTACTTTCCATTAGGGAAAAAACGCCATCCCGTTAGACCTAAGGCTTACTTTCCATTAGGGGAAAAATGCCATCCCTTTAGACATAAGGCTTACTTTCCATTAAGGGAAAAACGCCATCCCGTTAGACATAAGGCTTACTTTCCATTAGGGAAAAAACGCCATCCCGTTAGACATAAGGCTTACTTTCCATTAGGGAAAAAACCCCATTCCGTTAGACCTAAGGCTTACTTTCCATTAGGGGAAAAACGCCATCCCGTTAGTCATAAGGCTTACTTTCCATTAGGGAAAAAACGCCATCCCGTTAAACCTAAGGCTTACTTTCCATTAGGAAAAAACGCCATCCCGTTAAACCTAAGGCTTACTTTCCATTAGGAAAAAACGCCATCCCGTTAGACCTATAATATTATTCTATAAGTTTGTCACTTTGGAGAATATTTTACTGAGAGCTAGTAGCCGAGTGACGTCATCACAAGAATAAAATCTCCCCCTAGCGAGGCGCTGTCAAAGGCTACGTGTGACGCATTAGTAAGCGGACGCAAAACTGCGACGAAGCCAGTAATGCAGTCTGTCTTGTGAATAGCTCTCAGTAAAACTTTTGCATGTGAAGAATAGGAAGTATCACACTTATGTAAGAATATTATAGACTTATGGTAAGACTAATATTATACAGGGTGTTTGAATCGCTCTGACCTGGCATTGTTTCAGAAACTGCAAGAGATAGAGTTGCGAAATTTTCAGGGTATTATTTCTAGTTAGGGATCGCTTTAGATCCTAAATTTCAGAATAATTGGAAATAATTTCGGGTTTTTGTAAGAAATATTTTTTCACCGGTAGGTGCTAGAAGAAACGTTTCAATGATAAATTTGTAGAGTGATGTCGAAAATGTTCAAAGAAATTGGTTTCATTGGAAAAGAACACTTTTTTACGAAGATATGAGCTGATGAAAAAAAACAAGCTGTCGATGGGAGCCAAGAGTCTTCGCATTTGTGTACGTAAATGAAAGATATGTCTGAAAGATTTAATTGAACATTTTATTCGAATAAAGAATTTTACAAGTGAGGCTCTATGATATATGTTTGGGCACGATGAAGCATATTTTGAAACGAGCGTCTGATCATATCAGGAGTGACAAGTTCGAAGGCTGCAATGATTCGGTGACGCAAATCTTCGATGTTCTCAACGGACGTCACGTAAAGAAAAAGTCCATCGGAGTTAGGTCCGGAGACCTCGCAGGCCATCGAACGTGACCATTCCTGCCAACCCACGCTGAGGAAGCTCGTTGTTAAGATGCTCCACTACACATCTAGGTACGTGGGGTGGTGCGCCATCATGTTGGTATCACATCTGTCTGTAAGTTTCCAGCGGAATATCTTCTTAAGCGTCTGCTATTTCGTTCTGCAAAAGTGCCAAGTATCGTGGTCCATTAAGACGAGCTGGGATGAAAAATGGGCCAATAACTCGATCCCCGAGCAAACCCGCCAAAACATTCAGTCAGAGTTGTTGTTGATGATGGTGAGGAAAACCCCAGTGAGGATTTTCGTCACACCACATGTGGGTGTTTAGATGGTTGAAAGGCCCATCTATCCCAAAGGAACACTCATCGCTCACCAGCATTTGATACATGAAATTTGGGTTCTCATCAGACATGGTTATTAGCCAGTTGCAGAAATCAAATCTACGTTCCATATCTCCTACGTGCAGAGCATGGTGGAGGGTCGCTCGATACGGATGGAAGTTGTGATTGTGAAAATAATACGAGATCCTGACGCTTGCTCGATGATACGCAACAAAATAGGCTAGAACGGTGTCTTCCATGTTAATGTTTTCAAGTTAGAAGAGACCACCTATGGACTGTGAGAAGGATGATAAAATACGCGAAAAAGTAGATTAGTCCATAGGTGGTCTCTTCTAACTTAACTTATCGTATATACTATTCTCCACCACACTCCCCCCTTTTCGGCTTTCCGTTGCTATGCGACGCGTTTTGAAATTTTTAATGTTTAGGCTTAGTTTATCTTTTCGATATAACAGTCGCCATCCAGATTTCCCGCACGGTACTGATGAGTTCCAAATAGAACGAAACCGGTCTACCGTTGGAATTTCTGGCTATTTTATTTAGTTTTTATGTAGTTTATTACTCGAAGATCTATTTGATCCGAGATTCGCTCGAAGACCTATCGGTACGAGTTATTAGTAAGTTTTTTAATTTGTTCAAATTTGTTTAGGATTTAGATATATTATCCCTTTTAATTATGGACTAATCTACTTTTTCGCGTATTTTATCATAATGTTTTGAAGACCTGGTCCATGCGAAGGCTATTGGCCCATATGGACAGCTTGTTTTTTTTCAACAGCTCATATCTTCGTGAAAAAGTGTTCTTTTCAAATGAAACCAATTTCTTTGAACATTTTCGACAGCACTCTACAACTTTAACATTGAAACGTTTTTTCTAGCTCCTACCGGTGAAAAAATATTTTTTACAAAAACCCGAAATTATTTCCGATTTTTCTGAAATTTAGTATTTAAAGCGATCTCACACTAGAAATAATACTCTGGAAATTTCGCAACTCTATCTCTTGCAGTCTCTGAAAAAAATGCCCAGTCAGAGCGATTCAAAACACCCTGTATACGTAATAGTTTTTCAATAATTTAACAATCAGAATTTAACTTCCAATTAAATGGTGTCTTCTTGAACTTACAATTGTTAGTAAATGTACTAGATTGAATTGTACGATGATATTTTTGGTAATAATGAACTCGTGTTTGAAAAGAGAACTACCCAAATGTGACAGGACACTTACCGGGGTCCTCTTGGGACGGGGCGGGGGAGGTGTCCACCCAGTGAAAATATTAGGGCATTCATCTCCTTTTTCTTAAAAGCATTGTTCGACTTGACCTTAATAGTCGAATACGTCGGTGTTGGATATTTTTATTTCCGATATAACTTTGTCGGCTGAGGTGGATGGCCAGGGGGGGGGGGGGGTGTTCATCTTGGATCTGAGGGCTAAAAGCCTCTTAGCGATATCAAAACGTGTTTCTAGTTTTGTCACAGCCCTCCCGAGTGTCCCTTTTCTGCTGATCCTGGGAAATTTCTTTTGTCCTCCACTCCCCCCAGAGGTCTCCCCAGAGGTAAGAATCGCCTTCTAAGCTATCTTATAGCTCCGAGTTGTGGCTTTGCTACACCCCCTCACTTCCTAACAACGAAGAACCACCCCATCTACCGGTAATCCTTCATACCAAATATTATCTACTTTTTGACCTACTACAATTTTATTTTAATTTTGTTCTATAAAAACCCATAGAAACTACCTCCCACAAATTCATTCTGAAAATGTACATTTTAGTTTAGTATACAACAGAAGTGTATATATTATTTGCGATTGAAAACTATCGCTACGCCCCCTTTGGTTGACCATTGAAACCTCAATAGGAAGCGGGTAGTTTTTACCCACCGTTATTCGTCAATTTGACTTTATAAATAATGATACTTGCATTTTAATATACTTTTTGCATTGTTTGCTTATATTTTGATAATATTATTTAAGAAAAAACGTTCTTATGACTTTATAAATTGTCTGTAGCAGACGCTAGATCATAGGCGCCACCTCCGAGAAGCTAGCACCGTTGCGCCAACTAGAATCGATTCGGTCGCGAATAGCTCTTAGAGAGAAGTATCTATAGAAGTATTCAAGCGAATAGCCTGCAAAGGTATATCCCTATGGTGCGAATAACATCCCTATGGTGTGAATAACATTAGCACCATAGGGATGTACCTTCGCAGGCTATTCGCTCGAAACATGTACCTTCGCAGGCTATTCGCTCGTAACTTTTACCTTCGCAGGCTATTCGCTCGTAACTTGTACCTTCACAGGCTATTCGCTTGAAACATGTTCCATCGTAGGTTATTCGCTCGAAACATGTACCTTTCTTTTTTTTTTACCTTTTAAAATAGAACTAATACCCACATAAGCAATGTTGCTTGTGCGTGATCAAGTAACAGGTGGCCGGGTTACAATGCGTAGGAGGGTGGTGGCAAGTCCTTCATGCCACGCGAGCTAACAGCTCCCTACACTAACTATTACCGTTAACCCCAGCAAGTTTTTATGGGAAGGGGAAACCGAAGATCTCGGTGGAAAACCCCTTAAACCAGTGGGGAGAGAACTTACAAACTCTACGCAGAAGGAGTGATTCCGGATTTTCACCCAGTGCTACTAGCTGGGATCGAACCCGGCTCCTCTTGCTGCGAGGCCATTCGCTCGAAACATGTACCTTCGCAGGCTAGTCGCTCGAAACATGTACCTTCGCAGGCTAATCACTCGAAACTAGTACCTTCGCAGGCTATTCACTTGAAACATTTACCTTCGCAGGCTATTAGCTCGAAACATGTTCCATCGTAGGCTTTTCGCTCGAAATATGTTCCATCGTAGGTTATTCGCTCGAAACATGTACCTTCGCAGGGGATTCGCTTGAAACATGTACCTTCACAGGCTATTCGCTCGAAACATGTACCTTCGCAGGATATTCGCTCGAAACATGTACCTTCGCAGGCTAATCACTAGAAACTAGTACCTTCGCAGGCTATTCGCTTGAAACATGTACCTTCGCAGGCTATTAGCTCGAAACATGTTCCATCGTAGGCTGTTCGCTCGAAACATGTACCTTCGCAGGCTATTCACTCGAAACATGTTCCATCGTAGGTTATTCGCTCGAAACATGTACCTTCGCAGGCTATTCACTCGAAACATGTACCTTCGTAGGCTTTTCACTCGAAACGTGTACATTCGCAGGCCATTTGCTCGAGACATGTTCCATCATAGGCTGTTCGCTCGAAACATGTACCTTCGCAGGCTATTCACTCGAAACATGTTCCATCGTAGGCTATTCGCTCGAAACATGTACCTTCGCAGGCTATTCACTCGAAACATGTACCTTCGCAGGCTAATCACTCGAAACTCGTACCTTCGCAGGTTATTCACTCGAAACATGTACCTTCGCAGGCTATTCACTCGAAACATGTACCTTCGTAGACTTTTCGCTCGAAAAGTGTACTTTCGCAGGCAATTCGCTCGAAACATGTACCTTCGCAGGCTATTCGCTCTAAACATGTACCTTCGCAGGCTAGTCGCTCGAAACATGTACCTTCGCAGGCTAATCACTCGAAACTAGTACCTTCGCAGGCTAATCACTCGACACTAGTACCTTCGCAGGCTATTCACTCGAAACATGTACCTTCGTAGGCTTTTCACTCGAAACGTGTACATTCGCAGGCCATTTGCTCGAAACATGTTCCATCGTAGGCCATTCACTCGAGACATGTACCTTCGTAGGCTATTAGCTCGAAACATGTTCCATCGTAGGCCATTCGCTCGAAACATGTACTTTCGCAGGCTATTCGCTCGAAACATTTACATTCGCAGGCCATTCGCAGGCTCCCACTGATTTTCATGTTTCATTTCTTTATCCCAGTAACATATTATATACATAAATAATAAGGTAAAAAATTATTTAATTTGGTCTATAATTGACTTGCAAATTCCCGTATACTAGTGGTAAATCGCCAACCTGGCATTCAAATCAAACCTTCATATCTTTACGACCGCCTTGGTTCGTGGTATCGGGTGACCCGGCGTCGTTCACCCTAAAGAGCCGACGACGACGTAATCCAAATTTAACAATATGCAAATCCACTCTTATGATGGTTCAAGTGGATGATAAAAACTTTTTTTTACTATCAACATATAGGTTTCTTTATCCTCTTGTAAGGTTTTCGGTAACCATCCGAGAATGAAAAGTTCACCAGTTTTATGAACGCATTCCTTACATTTTTTTCCCGTTTTTCTTTTGGCTTTTTGGAGGGTCTAGTAGGGGGGGGTTACTGGAATGGGGGGGGATGAGACGAAAAGAAAATCATGTCGAAACTGGCCAAGCGTAATCCTGCAGGGGGAAAGCAGCGGGGTAGGAAGGAAGGAAGAAAAAAAATCCGGATTTCTTATACCAATCCAGCAGCGGCGGAAAATAAAAACTTGCAATGAGCTTATAGATTTACCAAACTCTCTCTCTCTCCCTCTCTCTCTGGGTAACCAGGGAGTTAAGAATTACGAGTTCCAAAGTTGATGGGCTTTCTCTTTCTGCTTTACCATGACGATATTTGGTCGAAACCTTGGGGTCCCCCTTCCAAAAAATAAAGCTGACTCGGCCAGTAGACAAGCCAGTACTTCTTTTTAACCTTTCTTTTTGCCGTAAAAGCTATATAGTTAAGCCCATACATCCCCTATCCTCCTTTTTTTTACTTTTTTACTTTTATTTTTTTTGGGGGGTGAGGTGATAGAGGTCCATAACTGGGTTGGGACGTTCCCACCCCCTTTTACTTGGGGGCGGGGGAGGTTAAGAAAAGAGTTTTTATTTTTTTCGGTACCCCCGCGTCTCAGCGGACCTCATTGAATTTAATGCATCCTGGTGATTCTTAATGAACTTACTCTTCCCTTACCCCTACTGACTTAAGCCTTTGGGCATTTAGTGCAATGGAGGAAGAGTGTATAAAAAGTCGCGTATTCTTTAAATTTTTTTGCCGAACCTTTGGGGTCATCGTTGAGGTTTACCCGCAAAGGCTTAACCGACGAAAAAATGTTTTGAAAAAGAGAAGGAAGAATTGTAACCACTTTTGATTCTCATTAATTTGAGGGAATTTTGTCCCTAATTTACCGCGAATTGTTTTTATATACTCTATTTGGATCTATAGGCTTCGAGCTTAGGAAATATAGCGCCATCTGCCTTAATAACCGTCAACTAAATATGTGAAGAAATAGCAGACGACTTTTGGATTTCTAGGCTTTTCGGTTGAACTTTCAGCTGTTGCGCGGAGGTAATTTTGAACGAGCAGACAGCTTTTATATATTCAATTTAAAACTCGGTCGGTAGGCGGCGATAATTATGACAAAAATGTAAACTACGCACGAAGCCTAAAGATGTTTCCATAAAATCCCCATCAAAGTAAAATATAGAATTTCTGGGACCGCAACTGGACTTACAACCGGTTTTTCTTTATACTGCCAAAGCTGTTGTCAATGTTCTGGCAGCAATGTTCGGCAGGGGCAAGACAGTCGGGAATGATTTTATGGAAAGAAGTATAGACCACGTCGTCGTAAACGGGACGCTATTTGCGACCGAATCAAGTCTAGGTGTCGTAACGGTTCTAGCTTCTCCGAGGTTGCGCCTATGATCTAGGTGGATGAAAGTGCATAGTCTTCATCTTCCTAGCTATGACCTAGCGTCTGCTACAGACAAATTTAAAAAGTTATAAGAACGTTTTTTCTTAAAGGGCAACGCAAGTGACCATGCAGGGGGGTAAATTAGCTTATAGATAAAAAAAACGACTGCGCATGCGCTATCTGCCATAGCCTTTCCCTCTGTAAAAAAAGCAGAACCATATTTGCCGAATTTATTTTGTATAAATGCGCCTCTCGCGGTTTTTACGCAAAAACCATGCATTCTTTAGTCGCGAAAATGGCCGAGGAAAGTGAAGTGCTTACCGACAAATCGGATCCTAAACTTTTAGAAAATAAATGTAATAAAAAAAGATAAATATTCTGATAGGGAAATTGTTAAGGGAGACGGGATATAGGAGTGTGTGTGGTGTTGAATTTTCTTAATCCAATGTCAGGCTAGCGGCAGAGATTTACCGCATCCAAGGCCTAATGTTTCAACTTCCATTCGGGTCATTCCATGACAAAACGACCTAGTTTTTTTTAATTTTAACACCCGACCCCTTTCGACAGTTTCATAACGATCGGTTCAGCCGTTTACGAGATACAGCATACGCGTTTTTTCAAAAGTTCGCCTTGACCCCCTAAATGTTTTCTAGTATATCTTATGACATAATTATCGCAAAATCACATGTAATACCTCATTTTAAAGACAATGCGCACCCTAATATGAATATTTAATCAGAGTTGTCATTTGACGTAAATGTCATTAAAATCTGGGCCTTTAAATAATTTGACCTTTGACCTTGCCCAGACACCTCAGTCGTAGGTCAACGATTTTAGCATTTTTAAAATTCCCACTATCGAATACATAATAATCACTCAAAATCTCAAAGTAATATTTGTAGTTTTCGAGATATTAATTTTTGAAATTTACCCCACCACACACAAAATGAAATACCAAAACCATTTATTTTTATAGTTTACACACCAATTAATTTTTTATTTACACAAAACAGCTTAAACTTCTTTATACATGGAAAAGGCTTTGGTAATTTTATTTTTATCGTGTTCTTTGATTTGATAGCCTTTCGAATTTGGTAAACCTACAAGAATTTCAATTGCACATAGAACATTTTCACTTGACACCCAACTGCTATCGATCCTTCTGGGCCATGTGTATTTGTCCGAAATACCAGGGGGACGCAAAAAGTTTACAAAGAAGTCTCCAAACTCTTCTGATACTTCCTCAATTAATCCAACGTAAAGTTGGCCTTTGTAGACGCTGGCTACCAAATTTCCCACTTTAAAGTTTTCAGCCTCTTGATTTCGAGTATCTGACAATTCTAAAGTCGAAACCTTAACTGTGGTTAGCGAATCGTCATTAGATAACGGAGAAACCATGATTTCATTTAACGATTTCGGAACGAATTTATGAAACCCTCGAGTTCCTTTTACTGTTATGGCTTTAGAAAACCTTTCTTTTAAAAGTTCCTTTTGTCGCTCAATTTCTTCGTTTTTAACATCTATTAAAAATCGTTAAAAATATTCAATTCCCAAATAATTTTATTCCAAAACATTGTTAAATCGAAAATATCAAAGTCCAACTCTCGGAAACTAACCCAGTTCTTTTCTCCATAATAAATAAATTAAGCTAGGCCTAAATTCCTGGGTTCGTTGATTGCGAGCTAACTCGGTGAAGAAAATCGAAAAATTCGCGAATGAGAGCGAAATTGCGCCACGTGGCTACACCAAGGAGAATAAGGCTTTCGCGCTGTATAAAATCATCCTTGGAAAACCTACTTACGGCTTGTTAAAGAAAACATAGTTCCCCCCTGCATGACCACTTGCGTTGCCCTTTAAATAAACTTATCGAAATATAAGCAAACGATGCAATTATATTTAAAATGCAAGTATCATTAAATATTAAATTGACGAAAAACGTTGAGGAAAAACTAATAGCGTCTGCTTTAGCCGTTACCAAAGGGGGTGTAGCGATAGTTTACTGAGGACAAACTAGTAGGTTATTGGTTTTAGTTCTCAGAATGACTACAAG
Source organism: Leiobunum rupestre (assembly GCF_980474605.1). Lineage (NCBI taxonomy): Eukaryota > Metazoa > Arthropoda > Arachnida > Opiliones > Sclerosomatidae > Leiobunum > Leiobunum rupestre. Next base: position 32,715,208 of record NC_143392.1, read on the forward strand.
GTTAAGTGAAACGCGTTTTGGATCCCAAATTTCCAAATAACTATCTCCAGAAACGAAAGGTGTGTTTATGGTAGTCAATTTTACATTTCCGATTCAATAATTTATCATTATTTCGCCGAATTAAGCGTTAGATTTTGAAAGTGTTTTGATATATCAATAGGCCTTGGTCTCAATCAGGGTTATTTAGCATTTGGAAGATTTGGTAACGACGCTTTACCAGTGAGAGAAACGCGTGTCTCAAAATAAGACAGACTTTCTCCTCGACTACGATGGATGGGGATTTTATTAATAACTGTGCCATCTATTGTAGCAAAATAAAAGCTCTTGGAAATATAAAACAATGTTGGGGTTCTATTAATTATGAAAATAATTAATAGATGTTTCTATTAAATAAAATGAATAACAAGTAAAAAAAATAATAAGTTGCTTTTACGTCACAAGAAACAGCTTTATTAGTATATTCTTCACACGTACTCTAGAAAAATCTATATTTCTGCCGACTGTAGCGCGCGCTCGTAGCCTAGTGAAAGCTAGGAGCAACAAACACAGCACGCAACTAGTCAAAAGTCGTGCATTTTCTTGCGTACATTTTTCATTGGTTAGACGCTTTAGCGCCTGCTGCCGTCGGAAGGGGAAAATTTGGAAATTGTCTTCCCCCTTTCCGTAAAACGTTCAGAGTAAAGGTTCGTCCAATGAAATTTGTACACGACACTGCGTTAGCGTTTTAAAGGCTAGCTGCGCTCTCCTTGTGTTTGTTGCTCCTAGAGTAAAAGTAAGAGCTACATTAAAACCAGAAGGACACGTTACTTTATAACATCTAGGAGCAACAAACACAAGGAGAACGCAGCTAGCCTTTAAACACGCTAACGGAGGGTTGTGTACGAATTTCATTGGACGAGCGTCACGATCCTTTATGATGAACGTTTTACGGGCGGGGGGAAGACAATTTCCGAATTTTCCCCTTCCGACGGCAGCAGGTGCTAAAGCGTCTAGCCAATGAAAAACGTACACAAGAAAATCCACGACTTTTGACGGGTTGCGTTCTCCTTGTGTGGGGTGTTGTGTTTGTTGCTCCTAGATAAAAATAACTATTTATTTATTTCTATAACTTTAAAAATAAATATTTTCAGTAGATATTTATTTAAAATAACGGTTAATTTTACTTAATGTAATTAACCTAGATAGCGCTCCCGCGAAATAACGATATAAGAAGTTTTGGGGAAAGCAAGTCTGACTTATGGGCGCCATCCGTAACCGAACCTTCTAAAGTGGAATAACCCTGCCTCAATTAAAAAAATTAGCTATCTAAGGAGATTTCACAGCGCCGTAATTAGCTCACTAACATGTTTAGGTATCAACGAAATTTTAGGGCCTTAAAAATGAAAGTAAACTCTAAGAGATATAATGCAAGTTTATTAACTAATCCGTAATGCTTAGACGCCTTTGATAGCGCTAGTCTCCATTTGTAAGCTATCCGCTGGTCAAACTAGCCCGAGTAAAGTGCTACTAGAATATAGATAATGCGCGTGAAGTGATGTGCGGGAAAGATGAATTATAAGGCGCTTAATACCGAACCAGTTTTTCAAATAAGGCGAAAATACAATTTGGCTCAGCTAGCTTGCTCTAATCGGCTTACGTATAGGGATATATATATGAGACGGGGGCCGGAGAGTACCCCCGTAATAGCCGGATTCCGGGGCATTGCAGATAAGTTAGTTTGGCAAAGTGCCAAGAGCCTTATCCCTCGTGTAGGCTCCTCTCGTGAGCCTAATCTGTGAATACATTCTATCCGGTTTCGTATACTTGTTAGCCCCCGAGAAAAGGGTTAATAGTTTTTGCCCCGGACCCCTTTATAGAGCGGTTTGCCTTCTCCGCGGAACACCGCTCAAAATAATAATACGCGATATATTTACCATAAGTAACATAAAACAACAAGAAGTATGACATTAAGCAAAATATTTCTGCGAACTGATTTTCATAGTTGACTAATCACCGAGGGGCAGATCACTTCCTTGATTAACAACGCACCCCTCAAACGATTAAATCCAATTTAATCGTGATTATTTTGATTAAATTCAATTTAATCACGATTAAGTTGATTAAATCACGTTTAATCATGATTATAATGTTTGAATCTGATTTAATCATGATTAAATGATTAAATCTGATTAAAATGATTAAATCCTGATTAAAAAATTATATCGTGATTAGTATGATTAAATCGTACTTTAGTTTTGATTTTAATGATAAATTCTCTATTCGACCGATTATATTGATTAAATCGTGATTAAAATGATTAAATCTGTTTAAATGATTAAATCCTGATTAAAAAGATTAGATCATGATTAGAATGATTAAATATCGTTTAAATCGTGATTAGATTCATTAAATCGTGATTAGATTCATTAAATCGTGATTACATTCATTAAATCATGATTAGATTCATTAAATCGTGATTAGATTCATTAAATCGTGATTAGATTTTTTAATCTTGAATACCCTGATTCAATCACGATTACCCTGATTTAATCATTTTACTATGATTAAGACGCACCCAAAATGGAAGTGACCTGATCCTCGCCAATCACAGACAACTAGTGTCTAAATATACCCAAGGCAAAATAAGGTCCTCAAATGAATACTTGAGCATCCCCAACCCGACCGACCCAAAAAACATCGATCGCTCAACTACCAACTAAGATCATTTAACATCTAATCGGTTTCCTGTATTTTTAATAAAATATTATGTTTTCAATGAAGTCGAAATTAATAATTTAAAAAATACCAAAATAAAGCCAATTCCGGTATATTTACTAATTTCAGGAATGGGAGTTAAAAATTACGATTTTTAATATCAAGGCATTGGTGACCCACAAACAAATTTGAGCACCCCCGAGCTTTCGCGGCTGGTTACGGCCCTGTATCAAGGACGATAATATAATACTCAGTCCGTCTGAACCTTGGTCCATGGTCTGCAGGTGCAAGTCGAAACTTGGCGAGTGTGTCAATATTGAAAAAAAAAAATGGATAAGTAAATAAGCATTAAAACAATAAAAAGTGTCATACTTACGGTTGACATAAAAAATCCGTTTTACCGTAAGTAACATAATCAATATAAGTATGACATTAATCAAAAATTATCAATAAATTGATTGAATTGATTTTCATAGTTGAGAAAATATACTAGAGAGGTTAAGCAGACCGCTATAGAAGTTTTAATAACAACGTCGGGAGCAAATTTCTTTAAAATAGGATTAAGCGCGCTTTCAGTTCGGAGGATAACGGAATCAGGTACGTTTGCACTCGATTTTTAACAAATTGCACACCTCGCGCTAAACCAGGGAACACGAAGAAGGAAAAACGTCGTTTGAACCATACCAAAACAGGCGTTATGTATGGGTATGAGTGTTGTCGAAATACAGTTATTTGTTTCTACGTGTGCCCGGTTATACCAAAAGTAAATAGGGGGAGAAAGTCTATCACTACCTTCAGATTTTACCTTCCACCATGCTTGACACCCTTTTTAAAGAGCTATTGATCACGTGATATTTCTAACCAATAAGGATAGCGCATTACGCGCGAAGTAGTGCATTTGTGGCATTCCGGTCCGCGCTCAAGATGAAAATTTTTAATTTTATTCCCTGGCAACCATGTCACCGCCTCGCGATTTCAAATAGTCTCTCTGTCAAATGCTGACCTTCGATAACGGTGGATTTTAATTAATAATTGCTATATCAATTGTAAAATAAACAAAAAAGCTCGTAGCTATATCTATTATTTCAGTTAAACTTGCAAATTGTTAGGCCTTAACATCGTAGATATACCAATTAGCCCCGATCTCTGCTCTTAGATGGCGCCACGCTCTCCACGATTTAAGTGAGCGTTTTTCTAGTTACGGTTTATTTCTTTTCAAAAGTCGTGTTATAATTTTTTAAATGTCGCATTTTAGTTTCTATCATACATCTACTTTATTTAGGAACTAAATTAACCAAATTATCGAAAGCAAAAGTTTAATATTCACGTATTTTATAGAGAACTATTTTTCATCGTGGCGGAGTACAACCGATACCTTAGAGTCCCTGTAAAGAGGCGAGGGGGAAGTCATTTCCGAAGCCCAAAAATTGTACCCCTCAAATAAGACGTCGTGCGGTTGTACAAAAGTGCCAGACTTTCTCCCCATATTTACTTTTGGTTATACTGAAAATGTCTCTCTGTATAAACTCATAGTTATTTCACAAAATAGACCTTTCTATAAATTCCTAGCTAAACAGGCGAAATATTTTCACAAAAACAACATAGCGCTACTGCAGTAGGACTTGCAATCTTATTCATTCCTTGGTTTTAAAATTTTGGCTTATGGTCATTTCTATTTGATTGGTAGTTTCTGAAGCATCACCCATAAAGTTGAATTTCAAAATATAGCTAAGGTAGCCTAAGTGAAGATAGTAAATTTCAAAATATAGTAAATCCTTAACTGAAATATTTACAAAATTAATGAGATATAGTTAATTATCTATTTATAATGGTTTGTATAAAACTATAACTGTTAAATGAGTAAGATTTTGATCAAAATTCTACTTTTTATCCAGACACCTAGGTTAGTAGGTTTGCCAGATAATCCTTTCGTGAGCCTCCCTGGTTCATGAAAAATCGGGCCAAACCGTCTGCCTCTCTATACACTCTTTTACGAAGTAGGCCATTTCATTACAGGCCTAATTTAAAATAGTACAGGCAAGGGCGCCTGCACGTGCTCATCAGCTCGAGACGTCGCGTGCACTTGACCGCGTGAAGCGGCCTGGCGTGCACTATTTGAAATCAGACCTGTAATAAAATGGCAGCTCTCACAAATAAGGATATAAAGGAGTGTATACACAAAAGTCAAAAACCACATAAGTAGTATTTTATAGAATGGTCTATTCGTCTTCATTGTGCAAGGCCCATACGTATTTCAACAAGTATTTACGCTATTTAACAAGTATTCTGCTAGATAAATAATAGATAAGCTGTCAAAACACTGTCTCGATTTGTTGAGTTGGAAAATTATAATTATCATTATTTTTATTTAAACTTCATGAATATATTAAGCTCGACATAAATATGGCGTCATCTTGAACTTATTAAATATTTTACTTTAAAAGTCTAAAATGTCCACGTGACTTTGTTGCTCAAACTTCAAGAGTACCTTATTTTTCCTTGAATATATTTAGAGCTTGATAATTTTTGCTTTAACGGCATACTTCTTGTTGTTTTATGATACTTATGGTAAACGGAAATAGCTCTGCTACCTCCACACTTACTTTAAATTATTAATTCTGCTTTATTCGCTTTCAAATTAATCTGAAACGCTGCAACAAATCGATATAATCCTGTTTGTCTAGTCTATCGTTTCTTCGTTAAATTATATAAGCTAACGGAAGCAACCGTTGCCCGTTGGATCGTATTAAATATTAAAGAGTTATTTAAATTTATAATATGATACACCTCAAACTAGTCATGGAGCTATTAAATATTTTTACTTCAGGAACTTTCATTCCGGAATTATTACCGCACAAACGAACCATCAACGGTTGTTTCGAATTTTCGATTGTGTTCGACAGTTTTACCAAGGATCCTATATGTTAGAAGGATAGGTAGCCCTCCGGCAGCGCCGTCGATATTAAGAGAGCCTCTAAACGTGGGATGTCTTGTTTCTATTCCCTCAAGGACAAATTTTGGCGGTGCTTCCTCCATGTTTTGTCCTTGACGGAATCTAAAGCCGGATTCTCTATCACGCATGACCCACTGACGGCCTCATATCCTTTTAACATATAGGATCCTTGGTTTTACCGTCATTTCCGGTACAGACGATAATGGAGCGCTACGTCATCTATCGTCTTTCTGTAATTGCGTCAAAATATTCAGAATTCTGAATAATAATTATTTTTTTTAACTCATTAATTATCTGGTTTGCAAGTAGAGTGTTTATTATTTTGTTCATATGTATCCTAATCACTCCCATAAGTATTACATAAAAGCATTTCGCACCCAACGCAATCTACGTCGAGCCGGCGAAGCTACATTTGTAAGATATATATTATTAACATCTGGTAAAACTGATTGCAGTTCATTACTAAATAGTAGAGAGGTTAAGCAATTAAAAAATTACAATATAAGTAAAAACACGATAATATTGCGTAAGTAAACGGTTTATTAGGCCAACTAGTTTCGGCACAACTTTGTGCCGTTGTCAAGACGAAAGAAGAGCGACATTAAACATGGTATATATATAAATGATAACAATAAAAAACAACAATAAAAAAAATAAAAATAAAAAACAACAATAACAAAAAATAACAATAAAAAACAACAATAACAAAAAATAACAATAAAAACAACAATAACAAAAAATTACAATAAAAACAACAATAACAAAAAATAACAATAAAAAACAACAATAACAAAAAATAACAATAAAAAACAACAACAACAAAAAATTACAATAAAAAACAACAATAACAAAAAATAACAATAAAAAAACAACAATAACAAAAAATAACAATAAAAAACAACAATAACAAAAATAACAATAAAACACAACAATAACAAAAAATAACAATAAAAACAACAATAACAAAAATTAACAATAAAAAACAACAATAACAAAAAATAACAATAAAAACAACAATAACAAAAAATAACAATAAAAAACAACAATAACAAAAAATAACAATAAAAAACAACAATAACAAAAAATAAAAATAAAAAACAACAATAACAAAAAACAACAATAACAAAAAATAACAATAAAAACAACAATAACAAAAAATTACAATAAAAACAACAATAACAAAAAATAACAATAAAAAACAACAACAACAAAAAATTACAATAAAAAACAACAATAACAAAAAATAACAATAAAAAAACAACAATAACAAAAAATAACAATAAAAAACAACAATAACAAAAATAACAATAAAACACAACAATAACAAAAAATAACAATAAAAACAACAATAACAAAAATTAACAATAAAAAACAACAATAACAAAAAATAACAATAAAAACAACAATAACAAAAAATAACAATAAAAAACAACAATAACAAAAAATAACAATAAAAAACAACAATAACAATAAATAACAATAAAAAACAACAATAACAAAAAATAACAATAAAAAACAACAATAACAAAAATAATAGAAAATGTTTACGAGTACAAAATAAATAATTAAAAATCTAACACTACAACTCAAAAATTGTGCCCTATCAAATTAAGGTTTTGGGCTGTTGATGGCCTTGCACGTGATCATCCTCCACGATTTTATTTTCACGTTAATACTTCGGAGACGGAACCTTTTATAACTTGAAGACGACGACATATTTCTATCGAGTTAATGTGACACGTAGTGTAATAGCGTTTAAATAAAACTGAATATTAAAATTTTCCTGCTCAACAAATCAAGATATAATTATCGCAGATTGTTCCTTTTCTAGCAACGTGCGTTTTAGCAGTCGTAAATTATGGTTTAAATCGAATTGTTCCTAAGCGTTGTCCATCAAACTTTTAGAGCGTCCTGTGTCTATTTTTAAAAACTTTTGATATTACATACTTCTGATATCATGTAACCGTTCTAATTTGTTAGACATTCCTTTACATTTTAAATACGAACGTTTTTATTATAAGTCGTTTTAATCAAATTAGTCACTAAAAGTGACCTTGGGAAACTTTTCCTAACCTTTGGCCTTCCTCCTTTTTGGCGTGGTAATAAACTAACCCAAGAAGGAACTGTGTAGAGTTTTCTTAATTTTTTTTCCTAAAAAGGATTCCAGCCGCGTTTGTCTCCCAAGAACTGGAAATAAGCTCTGCATTTTTAAAGAACACCCGCCAAAGAAATATACTTTACCCGCCAAAATTCTATATTTTACCAGCCAAATTTATAATAATACCCGCGCGCTTTAACTTTTGCTACGGCATATTTCTATTGGTAATAATAAATTTATATTTTTATAGAACTAGTGTTACGTAAAATTGTTAATTCGATTAGTTTCGATTATTTTCGTAATTTATGACTATTCAACCAGCCATATTTACAGGTTTAATGGCCAAATTTGGCGGTATTCTAATTAGACGGGTAACATTGCTCTGCAAAAAGTAAATTAAATTAACTAGAGGTCCGCAGCTTTCTCCCCCTTTTGTACTTAGTCGTCTTCGCTCCCCCCTTTTCAACCCCCCGGGCTTTTCTGAAGTGGACGATGCATGCGCGAATTGCAACAGCCTTAAGTATAGGGCTACGCGCTTGAACCTTATATCGTAGTCGTAAGTTTAGACTAAAGACTTTACCCCGATCCATCCTTTCATTTCGCTTCCACACTAACCGGGGGCCGAACTATAGAGAGAAGGCCGGAGCACGGCCCTGTGTAATAAATTAGGCTTAACGTCAGGCCACATTGCTCCAAACAACTGGCTTATTAATCTTGTCACCCGTCTGCTATTTGCTTACTGATAGGTGGCGCCTAATCCCATCTGCTTTAGAGCTACCGTTCACCCTTCTCTACTACAGGGTACTATCACTTCTGGAGACTCCGCACCTCCCTCTCCTGGTCACACCCCAGTAGTGGTAAGGGTACAACAACCAATCTCACCCACTCACTCAACATCCCCTTTTTTCTACCCTATTTAGGTTATAAGGGACCATGTAAGACCTAATTTTTTTGCCGGAAATCCACTGTGGAAAATAGAAACTGAAATCGCGTCTCCTAGTACTAATTTGTTAGGGTTTAAATTCTAATTAAAAATGTTTAATTAAATGTACAGAAAAATGGGTAATGAAAATATAACTGCAATGTGGAGGGGCGTAATAACCATTAGGACGCCATTTTTCTAGAGGCGCCAAAACTCTGATAATGCCCCATGTTCGAAGTACTGGACTTACCCCTACTTAGTTAACCAACCAGTTAGACAATGCCCAGGGGCGGCAAATTTTTCTGTGCCTAGAAGCGCCGAAAGGGTTAATCCGCCCCTGGTAATTTGACTAAAATATGTTTACTAAAGTTCTAAATATGTGGTCTATTTTTGGTCTATAAGCGCCTGTAGAAGTGTTCTAGTAGCAACACATATCTGTGTTGTAAGAAGTCAACATTTAGGCTGTAAAGATTGTATCCTTTTACCCTAGTTTGGATGGAGATTATATCGCAGACTTTACTCTATATACACCTTATTCGGAAACTATCTGATAAGCGTTGTTAATCTTTCACGTATACATTAACCATCAGTTCACCGATTAAAATTTTGCGTAATTATAAAGGCGGAGGGCAAAGTGCTTGTAGACGGAAGGTATTTTGAGTATTTAGGTCGTAGCAGCTGTTATTGCCTTTAAAACGTCAATAAAGCGTGTAGAATGTAATATAATGTAAATTTAATTCGCTCTTCACAACGTATACCGGATTGGTGGTTCAAAGTACGCGTATTTCTCGGGAACCTTCCTTTAACCTTTTTTCTGGAGCGCGGTGAAGACCGGGGCAGTGATGGGCACTGCTCATCTCATTTGAGAGGATTTTGTAACTTTGAGCGAAATTGAGCGGTAAAATATACTTTTAGCTTTCAAAATTGATCGGAGTCACGATCACCTATTCCGGCTCTCAAAATTGATCTGAAATTCACAAGCGCCTACTCCTTCTCTAAAAATTGATCGGAAATCTAGAGCGCCTATTCCGGCTCCCAAAATTGATCTGAAATTCAAGAGCGACTATTCCAGCTCTCAAAATTGAGCTGAAATTTACGAGCGTCTATTCCATCTCTCAAAATTGATCGGAAATCCCGAGTGCCTATTCCGGCTCTCAAAATTGATTTTAAATGCACGAGCGCCTACTCTTTCTCTCAAAATTGATTTTAAATGCACGAGCGCCTACTCTTTCTCTCAAAATTGATCTTAAATGCACGAGCGCCTACTCTTTCTCTCAAAATTGATTTTAAATGCACGAGCGCCTACTCTTTCTCTCAAAATTGATTTTAAATGCACGAGCGCCTACTCTTTCTCTCAAAATTGATCTTAAATGCACGAGCGCCTACTCTTTCTCTCAAAATTGATCTTAAATGCACGAGCGCCTACTCTCTCAAAATTGATCGAAAATCACGAGCGGATATTCCGTCTTTCAAAAATGAGCGGAAACCCACGAGTGCTTATGCCGGCTCTCAAAAAATTGAGAGCGTGAGTGGTTAACACGCGAGCGGTGTGCGAACTGAGTGGTTCGCTAACGGAAGCGCCCATCACTGGACAGGGGCAAAAAGTACATAATGCGCGCTAGTAAAAGATGAGCTTTTTATCAAGGCAATTCATTAACTAACAGCAAAAGCAACTGTCATCGAAGTAGGGCGATCGATAATATGGCGAAGAAATTGGCTAAAGGCTCCCTCCATCTTGCAAAAGATACAGCTCGCGCGAAAAAAGACGCCTTTATTTTATCTAATTTACGGTAGACCAAAGATGGCCACCCTAATAACAACTCTATCAGAGTAACGTAACTCGGCCGAGCGTGCGTGACTCCGAGAAACCGTCGAACAATTCGGCCGCCTTCTTCGAATTGCGTCGCGATGATGGCCCAGCCTGGCTTATCTCGGGGTTAATTTAGGGGACAGACCGAAAGAGATTGATCATAAACTCCCCTTCCGATGTTGATTTACTTTCTACGCTTCTCCTCGTACTAGTTAACGTTTTGGAAATGGTCCGGGAAACGCTGTCATTTTCAATAAGGCGCTCTTCGTCGTGTCCCGGGCCCGACCTCCGGGGGCCTCTCGTCTACGGACATCCGAGCCGCTTGTTTGTTTTCCGTAGATGCTCTTGGCGGCTCAATTTTTCCGAGATAGATTTATCCTTTTTCGCGTCCCACGCTATTCCCTAACGGATTCCCCTCAGACTCGATAAGCTTTCGTACGAACAGACTTCACTCGATGCTTTTTATTTTACGGACGTCCCGTTTTAAGAAGTTACATTATGAGGAATGTAAGCCGCTTCATCTTTTAATCTTTTTATTCCGCGGCTGAAAAGCTAAAATTTCATCTATTTACAAATTGCGCGTTATATTTATTTATACTGTAAAGCCCACATTTGCATTCGAAAATGTAGGCTTTGCCCCTAACAGCCTTTCCCTTTACTTCAGAGAGCTCTCTCGTTGTTTTGGGCCAAGATGACTCATCCTCGCTAGCGTTGTACGCTTTCTGAATTCTCCGAAAGTGGCGACCTCTGACCCGATGGGTTAAGTTACCGGTGACCCTTACTATTGCACCACAGTGAGTCCGCAAAGATTTATGGGCGGGCTTTCTTCTCCAGCCAATTAGGTTGGGCACCGGTAGCTTCATCCGTGGGGCCCACTATATAATTTTATTCACTCTTCTAGAGAAATTTAGGTGTTGCCATGCCTTGTAAACTTTGGTTATTATACAGTATGTTTCAAATGGTTATGAAATTTTTTTAAGGAGTTGTAGGGGGTGAGTTGAGAAGTATGCCTGTTTTTTCCTATTTTCCTACGATGAGTTGAAAGAGCGCCAGAGAGCTTCAAAGTGTGGCCTACTAGCCCCTGGAAGTAGGCTGCAACAAGCGCTAAGCCAAGCAGCAGGGACTTTAAATACTGTTTAAGTTTACTTTTTTACGCTGGTTACCTCGATTTGTTTACAAAGTCCTTTTTTACCTATCACACGAGCCCGAACCTTAATGTTCGCATTTCCCTGCTGCTTGATTACGCGCTTGTTGAAGCCTACTTCCAGGGGCTAGTAGGCCACACTTTGAAGCTCTCTGGCGCTCTTTGAACTCATCGTAGGAAAATAGGAAAAAACAGGCATACTTCTCAACTCACCTCCTACAACCCCTTAAAGTTGTTGCATAACCTTTTGAAACACCCTGTATATATTATTATTTACTATAATGAGTATTTTACAGTTCAACTTTCGTACATGGCTTAAACATAACTCGACAATTTCCAGGCTTCACAATACTTAGCGACAATGTTTAGACAAATATTAACGTGGATTCTTTCCTCCTAGCAAAATTAAATTAGCTCGGTATCTCATTGGTTCCCTAAATCTGACGTCATCTGATGCGATTGAAGCACAAGCTGGTCTTGGTTTTCTTTCCCCCATCTCTTGCTGGGGGATAATTCTATCATGATGCCAATAGATCGCCCCTACAGAGTTATTCTCTCCAAGCGCGAATAAATAAACTAGGGCGTCACAAAACTCCAACGGGTATTTTTGACAAAAACCTGAGCGGAACGAGCTAGCGCCAATATAAATAATTCAAATATTGAACACACATTTAAAGAAATTAAAGTAATAACTTTTATTTTTATGACATACATATCATAGTAGTCTCAGCCTCTCCAGTTCTTTTTTTTGAAAGCTAGCCCGGTCTTACTATTGACTTTCAAAAGTCGTTCTACGTTAAATCCGGATCGAATGTTATGCCGTCCAATGTTTTTACGCGCTAAACGGCAACGTATGCCATGCCGAGAGCGAATTCGTTGGGTCCGAGATCAACAACTGCTTGCTCAAGTGTTAAGCCCTGGGAACGATGAATGCTGATTGCGTAAGCTAGTTGCAGTGCGAATTGCTTACGAGTACAAGTGGCGGCGCCCTTTTTAAACGAAACGGTGACTGGTGGGATTGGTATCAGATTGTTGTATAACGACGGACCTGAGTATGTTGGAAAATTAACAAGCACACAAAGTGGCAACTCGTTTAAATACTCGCGAGTATCGGTGGAAATATAGATAATGTCAATGACTTTGCCTATAGTACCATTGCCAGTTTCCCTATCTCTCAATAAAAAAAACCCTCGAAGGGATTCCCCTCATCATTACTGTTTTCGAGATATTGCGAAATTTCTGCGAATTATCAGAGCCCCCATCCCCCTCCACTTCTCTACAAAACGTTCCCGTACAACTCGCTCCTATCCCCGCCGAGCGCCCCCCCTCTACCCTCTCGCTCTCTCTCTCTCTCTCTCTCTCTCTCTCGCAACCCGTGGCTCATACCATGCTTCTTTGAAACTTACTAACGGACGGACGGACAAAACTTTCCCATTGAACTCACTGCTAAGAGAGCTACGCTCGCTTCGCTCAATAAATATATCTCCTCCCGGTATTGCTAATGCTGTTTGGTTGTTGATTTTTCAAAAGACGTTCGGAAGGAAAAAATTGTACATCCTATACGGACTTTCTATAGCTATTACATCGAGAAAATGCGGTTTTTATAGGTGTTTCACTGTTTCTGTTTCCATAAAAAATATATAAAAATTCAAAGTATAAAATCTTTTTCTCAGCTTCACGATCGTAAGCTTCTTAGAAATTTAAAGGCACGCGCGTTCTTCACGTGGACTTCATATTTCAAATATTTGTCGACTCGAGCTCGTGCTTTCTATCTTCAACAGCAGGAATCCATACCTCTACTTATCGCGGCAGATTTTCGTCTCGATGTGACTGACGGATTTTGGACGTCATACTATGTTAACTTAACAAACAACAACGTGAGAGGGGAGCGCGCGCAGAGGGGATTTTTATCTCGTAGGCGGGGCTAAAGCCATCAGAGTGATCTTACCATACGCGATACGCCAGGATAAGCATTCCAAGTAGAGGTATGGATTCCGGTCAACAGCTATAGCTAGGGACAAAAAACAGTTACACGTGACCTCCCGTATTTTATAGAAACAACTATTTTATTAATTTAACAACATTAGCAGCGGTAAGTTAAAGCTGTGATGCATTCAAAAGTATCTAGAACCTGCGAATGATACATGTTTAATTTTAATGACCTAGTTGAATACTTTTCTGGTATAATATGTTACATACTTCTAGTAAAACGTAATCGTGGTAAGCATTGGATACAGTGTATGGATAATTTAAACCAAAAAACTAGTTGAATAATCGGTAATAGCATAAGCCTATCAACCCTAAGTTTGAATCGAAAGGCAGTGTTGGTTCAAGCAAACGACTGGCGAAAGTACAGCACTAAATCCACCCGGTGGCGGAAAAGAGAATGCAATGCATGATGCCAGTTGCTTTGGTAAGATAGAGGTGCGTAGAGATAGAAAGGGGGAAGGAAGAAGCTTCAATTTATCTCTACCAGGTGCCGATACTATCGCCTGATTTCTTCTTTTTCGCCCGTCCAGTGGTGGTACAAAGGGCGCTATGCGCGTTTCAAACTTAGAGGTGATAGGCTTATGGTAATAGTGAGTGTATACGGGGCTGTTGACTCGCGTGGCATGTAGGGCTGGCCACCACCCTCCTACGCGTTGTAACCCGGCCACCTGAATTAATGGCTTTAAAAGTCGCTTGATGACTTGGGCCTAAGGTGGTGCCTTGGGTATTAGCCTAGCTGATTATTATTGATTTGTTTGATAACGTGATAAACGATTGGGGAGAAAGCTAATTCATTGAATCGGTAGTTGTGGCACCGGGAAAGTTACATCTAATTATTTCTGCTTCACCATTTTTTTCTTTGGTGTGGGTTTTTGATAGGAATGGATGGAATTTTCGTCTTTTTCTGGGCGCTTGTCGGTATGCCGTGGTCAGTTAGGATTCTTTTCTTTCATTTGTGGAATGGAACGAAGAGCTTTCCAGGCGGGCAAGAGGAGAGACAGGGGTAGGCGGGATTGCCCATCATGTGGTCTTGACGTACCCCCCCCGCATTGGACCTGCTCGCGTCATTAGTCCTTTTACGTATAATCTTTTTCTCTTTTCCCTTTTGGCTATTTATCCTCTTGACCAGTATAGCCTTGATTTCAACCATAAACAGAATCCAACGACGATTTGGCGCGTTAATTGAAAAGGTGCTAAGACACTCAATTCAGTATTTAGTATAATAAAAAAATTATTTATTTATGTTTTGACAACATTTTAAGCATCAATAAGGGGACCAAATCATAAACATAATAAAGAAATAGACACAATATTTTACGGGTGGCTAATACGGAAAGGACGGCAAGCAGACAACCGGCAATTGTTCCGTATTCCTGGGGTACTACGTTTAAGCGACGCCTGTCGATTAGGTGAGAAAATAAAAAATCATCACGTGTTCGTGTTTGTAATCTTTTAGGTACTCTGACGTGATTCGCGAATATTTCGGCTGTGGGTCAGTCCATGTCAAATCGAGAGGTTGGGAGGTACTACCTCACCGATTTGTACATCAAATTTTGGTGAGTAAGTAGCCTTTAAATAATGACCATTTCCAAAATTTGGCCCTCTATCGATAAAATTGGCCATTTTATGAACAATTGAAATTTTCCCACACCAAAGGCTCCGCCGACCCAAAAATCAACATTTTTGGCCATATCTTCCGGCGAAATACCTATCGCAAATTTGTTTTCTAGGTGTATTTTGGACAAGGAATCGTATTCTTGCTTCAAAAATTACCTGCAGATATTGGTTTGGAAGATATTAACGTTTTAGGGGGGTCTAAGAAACCCCCAAAAAACGGAAATGACGTCACCTTCGATTTTTTTCATTTTTTAATTTTTTTTAGCTATTGACCAAAGAAGCACACATTTCATGTTTCAACAATGAGAAATGTTTGGTTAAAAATGTATAAGAAAAATTCTAGTTCGAATTGAATTTTTGATTCTGTTGATAATAGAGATAATTTGTGAATGACCTTTAAAAAGGTGTTCAAGGTCATCAAAATTTACTTTATCGCTAGGCCATTTAAATGGTTAATGTGCCCTGAAAGTTTGAATTATATGGCACTTTTAGTTTCAGACTTATTATACCTGAAGTGTTTGGTCATAGACATTATTCATTTAGAGTTAATATAATTTCGAAATAAACTCTTTACATTGAACATTGTTCAGCTTATGTTAAACAGACATGGTCCAAGTAGACGCACTTAAGGGTCAATAATTCTAAAGCTAATAATGTCAGGTAAATGAAACTTTCAGGGCACATTAACTATTTAAAAGCCTCAGCGATAATGTAAATTTTGATGACCTTGAACACCTTTTTCAAGGTCAATCACAAATTATCTCTATTATCAACAGAATCAAAAATTCAATTCGAACTAGAATTTTTCTTATACATTTTTAACCAAACATTTCTCATTGTTGAAACATGAAATGTGTGCTTCTTTGGTCAATAGCTAAAAAATATAAAAAAATGAAAAAAATCGAAGGTGACGTCATTTCCGTTTTTTGGGGGTTTCTTAGACCCCCCGAAAACGTTAATATCTTCCAAACCAATATCTGCAGGTAATGTTTGAAGCAAGAATACGATTCCTTGTCCAAAATACACCTAGAAAACAAATTTGCGATAGTTTAAAGGTATTTCGCTGGAAGATATGGCCAAACATTTTGATTTTTGGGTCGGCGGAGCCTTTGGTGTGGGAAAATTTCAATTGTTCATAAAATGGCCAATTTTATCGATAGAGGGCCAAAATTTTGGAAATGGTCATTATGTCTAGGCTACTTACTCACCAAAATTTTATGTACAAATCGGTGAGGTAGTGCCTCCCAACCTCTCGATTTGACATGGACTGACCCCTGTGAGAATTTAAAATAAAATTAATTTTAATTCTACTTTGTAAATAAGTCAGTATGTGTAAGTTTGTAATGGATTTTGAACTAACGTTGGATTAGTACGAAAACTTTAAAATAAATGAATTGATTGAAACCAACAGCGGTGATACGAAACAATATTTTTATTTTAAAATTTAGGAATATCTTCAAAGACCATAATTATATTTTCACCCAGACGAAATGTTAATTCAACCCGAATTTCAATTGCTCTCCTCCTTGTGGTAACAGATACGACCAATCAAATTCTGGACACTAGCTCTGGAATATACTGCGATTAAAACCCATAGATAACGATTTAGATCAAATCATGTGACTAATTTGAAATATTTCATTGGCCCATACTATAGGTTACCCATAGATCACGATTTAGATCAAATCATGTGACTAATTTGAAATATTTAATTGGCCCATACTAAAGGTTAGCCATAGATCATCCCTATTTAGATAAAATCATGTGACTAATTTGAAATATTTCATTGACCCATACGAAAGGTTACCCATAGATCACGATTGATATCAAATCTCGTGACTAATTTCAAATATTTTTTGACCCTTACTAAAGGTTTACCTGTAGATCCCAATTTAGATCAAATCATGGTACTAATTTGAAATATTTCATTGACCCATACTAAAGGTTACCCATAGATCATCCCGATTTAGATCCAATCATGTGACTAATTTGAAATATTTCATTGACCCATACTAAAGGTTACCCATAGATCATCCCGATTTAGATCAAATCATGTGACTAATTTGAAATATTTCATTGACCCATACTAAAGGTTACCCATAGATCATCCCTATTTAGATAAAATCATGTGACTAATTTGAAATATTTAATTGGCCCATACTAAAGGTTAGCCATAGATCACGATTGATATCAAATCTCGTGACTAATTTCAAATATTTTTTGACCCTTACTAAAGGTTTACCTGTAGATCCCAATTTAGATCAAATCATGGTACTAATTTGAAATATTTCATTGACCCATACTAAAGGTTACCCATAGATCATCCCGATTTAGATCCAATCATGTGACTAATTTGAAATATTTCATTGACCCATACGAAAGGTTACCCATAGATCACGATTGATATCAAATCACGTGACTAATTTGAAATATTTCATTGACCCATACTAAAGCTTACCCTTAGAACACGATTTAGATCAAATCACGTGACTAATTTCAAATATTTTTTGATCCATACTAAAGGTTCACCTGTAGATCCCAATTTAGATCAAATCATGGGACTAATTTGAAATATTTCATTGACCCATACTAAAGGTTACCCATAGATCATCCCGATTTAGATCAAACCATGAGACTAATTTGAAATATTTCATTCACCCATACTATAGGTTACCCATAGATCACGATTTAGATCAAATCATGGAACTAATTTTAAATATTTCATTGACCCGTACTAAAGCTTACCCTTAGAACAAGATTTAGATCAATTCACGTGACTAATTTGATATATTTTGTGATCCATACTAAAGGTTTACCCGTAGATCCCGATTTAGATCAAACCATGGGACTAATTTGAAATATTTCATTGACCCATACTAAAGGTTACAAATAGATCATCCCGATTTAGATCAAACCATGAGACTAATTTGAAATATTTCATTGACCCATACTATAGGTTACCCATAGATCACGATTGATATCAAATCACGTGACTAATTTGAAATATTTCATTGACCCATACTAAAGCTTACCCTTAGAACACGATTTAGATCAAATCCTGTGACTAATTTGAAATATTTCATTGGCCCATACTAAAGGTTACCCATAGATCATCCCTATTTAGATAAAATCATGTGACTAATTTGAAATATTTCATTGTCCCATACTAAAGGTTACCCATAGATCATCCCTATTTAGATAAAATCATGGGACTAATTTGAAATATTTCATTGACCCATACTTAAGCTTACCCTTAGAACAAGATTTAGATCAATTCACGTGACTAATTTGATATATTTTGTGATCCATACTAAAGGTTTACCCGTAGATCCCGATTTAGATCAAATCATGGGACTAATTTGAAATCTTTCATTGACCCATGCTAAAAGTGACCCATAGAGGTCCATAAATTCAACCGGGGAAATTATTCGTCCAATGTTCAACTAAATCTTATCAAACAAATGAACAAGACAGTGCCAACCACTGTTAAATTAGAAGAGGGATGCCCAAATTTCTGAAGGTCGAGATGACCATTTTCAAGGTCGAGATGGTCGTGTTTAAAGTAATTATTTTTTATTGAAAGATTTTAATATACTTTTGGGGTAAGCCTTTTTAGTATCGAGATAACCCTTTTGATGGTCGAGATGGTCGTGTTTAAAGTAGTTATTTCGTATTAAAGGGTTTTGATATATTTTTGGTATAAGACTTTTGAAGGCCGAGATGGTCGTGTTTAAAGTAGTTATTTTTTATTACAGTTTTTATTTATATATTTTCGGGATAAGAGTTTTGAAGGTCGAGATAACCATTTTCAAGGTCGAGATAGTCGTGTTTAAAGTAGTTATTTATTATTTTGTTACATTTTCGGGATAAGCCTTTTGAAGGTCAAGATGGATAATTTCGAGGTTGAAATTGCCATTTACTTAAGATCATTTATTTGGATACCCCCTGAATTAGAATTACCAGAATTGTATCCGTATTGAATTCGATTATTTCCCGCCCACATTTTGAGCCGTTTCAAAAATCGAACTATTCGCGTTTAGTTTCTCTTTGGAGGGACATTTAGGCGTTGGTGAAAGTGTGTCAGGGTCCTCGGGAGAGCCCAGGGCTGGCGTTGTCCCCGGATGAAAGAAGCGACGTTTGCAAAAAATGTCGCTACTTGCAGTCTGCCAGAAAGTGATAAATATGACTCCTTAGAATGCCAAGTTTTCCACTTTTCTTTCGCCCCCCCCCCTCATCTCTGTCCTATGTATTCGGTATCTCCCAAATATCAGAAACCGGAGCGAAAGGCGACGCTTTAGTCCTGCCTTTCGCAACACTTCGTTCTCAACCCGTGACATTTATTGGCGCATCAAACTTCTCTCCTTTTTTTGTACCGAACACGTAACCTCCGGCGTTTGAGGCGATACCGGGACGTCGACTATTCCTCGACGTAGCCTTTAAGGAATCGTTACGAACGCGTGCGTTCGCTAACGCCATCTCTCGTTGAATTTCACTGGTCATTCTTAAACTTTAACAAATTGGCCAGAAGCGACAAGAAATAGATGCTTATCAATTTCCCAACCCCATCTCCTCCTCAACGACGGACGCTGTAAAAATACGACTTTTTCTAACACTCTTTCACTTCGAGGCAGAAAAGGCTCAATTTTTTCCAATTCTTTTCACATTCGCCATTCGGACGGTACCGCTGAAATCGCCAATAATTCTACCATTTTTTTGGAAAGATATGTGGCTTAGACTTGCCTGGATAGATAAATATTTTTTATCTTTCTTTTTTTTACAGTGCTGAAATAAAGATAGTAACGCTTCCGCGTGCGGAATAAAAATTTGTAGCTTTTTGATGCGAGCTGGCTAGTTTTTAAACTCGCCAAGAAAGTTCTAATTTGTTTTACTAGATGGCGTTACTTGTCTAATTGAGAATTCGCTACGCGTTCTTTGCTATATTGGAGTTGATGGAAATTTTTCTTTAATGTTTTAAATTATTTGTGACCTTTACATAATTTTTTATACACAATCTTAAGGGATTTGTGTGTACTGGGGTCACGCACAGTGTAGCCGATGCCGCCGCCGTCGTATTCTACATAACTCTTCTACAATTAGGTCTTGTGATTTTTGGCGAATTTATAATACCCAAGGCACCACCTTAGGCCCAAGTCATCTAGCGACTTATAATGCATTTAAACAGGTGGCCGGGTTACAATGCGTAGGAAGGTGGTGGCAAGCCCTTCATGCCACGCGAGCCAACAGCACCCTACACTAACTATTACCGTTAACCTCGACAAGTTTTTATGGGAAGGGGAAACGTTTTCGATTGCATTTAGAAATATTATTTTAAAGGGAGATTTCTGGCCAATTCGCGGGACCCCACAACCCTCATACGCACTATTGTCATATTTGAATTTTGTGCCAATTGATACCGGCGCCATCTAACTCGTTCGCGTTTCGCTACCTTATTTCCAATAACAGGTAACTAGAAAAATTCGGTTTGTCTAAAAATTAATTTAAATTAACGTGTTTGTGTTTGGCTACCTTATTTCCCAAACCGAATCCAATTTAAATTTAATATTTAAAATATAGTTAATACATCGGGGGGATTGTGTGTTCTTAAATGTCCGGGACATCTTGTTTTAAATAATCTGATAGCTTTGTATCTAAATATTTTGTTAAAATAATCTGAGAGCTTTGTATCTAAATATTTTGTTAAAATAATCTGAGAGCTTTGTATCTAAATATTTTGTTAAAATAATCTGAGAGCTTTGTATCTAAATATTTTGTTAAAATAATCTGAGAGCTTTGTATCTAAATATTTTGTTTAAATAATCTAAGAGCTTTGTATCTAAATATTTTGTTAAAATAATTTGAGAGCTTTGTATCTAAATATTTTGTTAAAATAATCTGAGAGCTTTGTATCTAAATATTTTGTTAAAATAATTTGAGAGCTTTGTATCTAAATATTTTGTTAAAATAATTTGAGAGCTTTGTATCTAAATATTTTGTTAAAATAATCTGAGAGCTTTGTATCTAAATATTTTTTAAAATAATTTGAGAGCTTTGTATTTAAATATTTTGTTAAAATAATCTGAGAGATTTGTATCTAAATATTTTTTAAAATAATTTGAGAGCTTTGTATTTAAATATTTTGTTAAAATAATCTGAGAGATTTGTATCTAAATATTTTGTTAAAATAATTTGAGAGCTTTGTATCTAAATATTTTGTTAAAATAATTTGAGAGCTTTGTATCTAAATATTTTGTTAAAATAATTTGAGAGCTTTGTATCTAAATATTTTATTAAAATAATTTGAGAGCTTTGTATCTAAATATTTTGTTAAAATAATTTGAGAGCTTTGTATCTAAATATTTTATTAAAATAATTTGAGAGCTTTGTATCTAAATATTTTGTTAAAATAATTTGAGAGCTTTGTATCTAAATATTTTATTAAAATAATTTGAGAGCTTTGTATATAAATATTTTGTTAAAATAATTTGAGACATTTATATCTAAATATTTTTAAATCATTTGAAACTTTTATATATTTTATAAAATAATTTGAAACCTCTATTTCTAAATATTTTTTAAATAATTTTAGACCTTTAAACCTTTTTAATCGTTTGAAACGTTTTTAGCTAATGTAAGAAAATATTCCTTAAATAATTTACAATATCTAAATATTTTTTAAACAAATTGCGACCTTTATATGTAAATTTTTTTTAATTAATTTGAAACCATCATATCCAGTGATGGGCGCACTCGGCTCATTTTAGAGAGGGTCGTAGCGTTTGAGATCAGAATTAGCGTGAACGATTAAAAGGAGAAAAGCAGAACTGTCTCTGTATTTAGCTTCTAATGAGCGACAGGATCAAGAATGGAAACTTTAGATTGTTTGAATAATCAGAAGAGCGGTCTGAAGGTGAGCGTCGCTTAGAGCTGAGCGCTTCACATAGTAATAGATTGAGCAAGAGAAGAATGGAGCTGCCATTTTTACTCTCTACAAATTGAGACGAGATAATGATAATTAGCCTAATAACTGAGTTTTCTAGGCTATAAAAGCTACACTTTTACGTTGACTCTTAAAATGTTTTATATTATTTTGGGTGTTTAGTTTATTTGGGTCCTGAAAAGGGTAATTTATTTTTCAAGAACACCTTGTTCGTTGAGTTGTTTGATGAAACCAGCGTTTGAGCTGAGCGTGATATAACTTTAGTGGAAATTAATTCGATGTTGAGCGCACAATTGAGCGATAAATGAGGTGAGTTAAAGTTTAACCCTTTGATATTAGTGGATACGAGAAGGAGCCATTATCTGAACCGCTCTTAAGAAGAGCCTAAGATATAATTATGTCAGGTTAACATGAGCGGCTTGTGAGTTGAGTATGGATTTTGGTAAAAATGCCCATCACAGTTTATATCTAAATTTTTTTAATATAATTTTTTTTTCGCTGTCAGTTTTAAAATCACATTAACAACAGTCAGGAGTTTTTAGTGTTGTAAATCGTAAAATTTTCCGAAAAATGACTGAGGCCTTTTTCCGGAAAAAAATAAAAACAAGTTTTAATTCAATGATTAGTCTAATATTGTTTGGAAATTTATATAAAGCGGCATTTTCGCCTCATTTTTTCGAATCTAAAAGTAAAACTAAACCTCTAGACTAGTTTAAACTGATTAACAATGATAACACTATTCATGTTTTGTAATATGTTTACTGCTATTAGACATTTTATATCGATAAAAAGTTTAAAAAAAACCTTAAAAAGTAATTTATGTTTAAATTTTTTATTTTTCCGATTTGCTAATATTTTTTCGCAATTCGGAGAGTTTTCTGGAAATATTTCGGCATTTTATTTTTACGGAAAATTAACAACACTAGGAGGTTTTTATTCGAAACGAAAGAAAATTAGAATAATTTTATAACAGTGTAATGGAAAATTTTCAGAAGCAGATAAGGTCAATATTGTCGTTTCAATATTAGGAAATAAATTACCAAATCTTAATAAATGACTGCGGAGACAGTTGGGTTATCAGGCTCTCCCCTTCATCTCTAACTCAGGACGAAATAATGCCATGTCATCGGCGAATGCCGTGACACATTAATTAAATACTTTTAATAAAGAGCCAAAATCTTGTCGCAGTTGTCTTGAGAGATGCCACGTTTTGCTAAACTCTGATTTAATAACGTCACTATTCAATTCCGTTCAAAGGCGGGGACTGTAGGCGTTAGAAGGTCGCCTCGTACGTCTGGATTTTATAGAGGGCCGCGTGTTGCGTGGTTTTCGTCCGAAATCCTTATAATCAATTTGACTAGGGCCGTTTTCCAGAGGAATTTTGCGTCTGGTAATTAAATCTAGCGCCGCTCCTCGCTCTTCCTCGCTCTTCTCCAAGAGAAGATCGATTTCCAGCCCCGGCCAACAGAGGGAGTGACCGGACTCTAACAGCGAAATTAGTAAATTTAGTTTATTTTCGGGGGAGGATGAAGCGGTAGTGTCCCAGGTATACAGACATTATTCTCTTCCGACAGCCATTGTTTAGCCGGAAATTCTAGCTCCCCGAAAAGAGCTTTGTAACGCTTCATTTTTCTCTTCACCTTTTCTCGTTATTTTGTACCCGATTCGACGAAATTATATATAGTTTCTAGTGAAATATAAGGTTAATGCCCTCCCGAGAACTTAGACAAGTAGATTTGCCGGAATTTTTCCGTGTTAGAGTAACTTTTATTTAATTTTTGGGCCTATTGTTTGATATTTTCGCTCAGTTAAAAGAACGAATTTAACTAGTTTTTCGCACGATGTCCAAAAATAGAGCTGGACAAATTCCAAAATCCGCTGTCACGTGGTACAGAAGAGGAGGAGATACTAGATTTTTACCCTGATTCTTCGAACGCCGTTGTGACCCTTTACAATTGAGAGCTGCACGGAAACAGTTTTCTACCATTTACCACGGTAAGCGTTTGAAATACCGCTGGAATAGGTGTGTAACAGATTGGTATTTTGTTTTCGGTTAAGGAATGGATGGAAAAGGTAATTTTGAGTTCGGGAATGGTCGGGAATAGATTTTCACGCTGGTTGCAATACGTTGCTTGTCGAATGGGAGTTTTGGGAATTCTAGGGAATAGACAGAAAAGGTAATTTTGAGTTCGGGATTCGTGGAGAACGGTCGGGAATGGATTTTCTGGCTGATTGCAATATCTTGCTTGGGAAATTGGAATTTAGGGAATGGTAGGGAATGGATGGAAAAGGTAATTTTAAGTTCGGGAATGGTGCGTAATTGATTTTCTCGTTGGTTTGAATACTTTGATTGTTGAATATTAATTTCGGGAAATGTAGGGAATGGATGGAAAAGGTAATTTTTAGACGACGCACAGTGGGGCAAACTGAACCCAAACCTGGACAAAAGTCAAAAAAATAAATTGCGCGTATGAATTTAATTTTAATTTAAAATATTTGTTTATAAACCACCGCACAATTTACCGATGTTTGATTTTTGCTATACAAAATTTTTTTCTCCACTAGGCTCCTTAGAAGTAGTATATTTTTTATGAAATTTTAAGTAGGAGTTTTTGCATAATTTTTGGAATACATTCAGACTTGATTTAAAAGGTAAAGATTTTTTTGCAGTCTTTAGTTTTAGAAATATCAATACCAAGTAGATATCGATATTTTAGAGCTATGCAACTATTATACAAAACCGCGTAGTTCAAATAGTGTGAATTCTGGAAAACGACGTTAGAGGTCTTTAACTAATATATTCCTTTTAGAATTAATGTGACTTTTAGTTATGAATTAAGTATATTAAGTTACAATTTTTGATTTAAGTTCATGAATGTTCATTATTTTTCACAATATCGATTAAATATTTTGCCGATATTTGCCTATTTTCTATTTTTTGTACATATTAATTCAATAGATATATGAAATTAAAAAGGGTGTCCAATTTAAAAACGATCCATGGCGATAACATCAAAACCGTTTCCTGTACTAATTTCAAATTTTTGTGGCACTTAACACGTGTGGGGGAACAATTAAAAATGATTATATCGATGACCTTGAACCGTTTATTCAAGGTCATTGAAAAATTATCTCGGGAACCGTTACATTTAGAAACTTCGTTACAATTAGAAAGTTGTTCCTCATCATATTTTATGTCTGAATAAGTTAAACCCGAATTCATTTGATTAATTGAAATCAGAAAAATTTCACACTTAAAACCAGTTGGTCATCAAGTAAATAATGCTAAACGGGCTACAGGAAAGTTATTATGAATCGGACATAACATATGTTCTGTTCACGAATATTCTATTTATTCAAATTTATGTTGAGAACCATAATGGATATTAAAAAAAATCCAATTAAAAAAGTGTTCTTCGCCACATTTTATGCTAAATGGGTTTGATATGATTCAATTTGTAAAAAAGAAAGCCAAGAAATCTAAAATTTATTTTCTTTACAGTTTGTCGATTCAACTTAAGAGTATGCTATGTCAATGGGAGAATTTATTTTATGTAATTTTTGGGTTTATTAAATTTTTATTATCAACAGTTTAGCATTGTTTACATGATGACCAACTTGTTTTCCAGCTTTCAATTGATCAAATGAATTCGGGCTAAAGTTATTCAGACATTAAATATGACGAGGAACAACTTTCTAATGGGAACGAAGTTTCTAAATCTAACGATTCTCGAGATGATTTTTCAATGACCTTGAAGACATGGTTCAAGGTCATCGATGTTATCATTTTTAATGGTCCCCACAACACGTGTTAAGTGTCACAAAAATTTGAAATTAGTACAGGAAACGGTTTTTAAGATATTAATTTTGACCATGTTTGGGCTCAGTTTGCCCCACTGTGCGACGTTTCAATGTAAGAATATTTCCGTGGAAAACATCTTATCAAAATTTAAAGTTGGAACTTTGATTTAATTTAAATTTAAATAACCAAAATGAAGAGCAACTGGAGGGCCATTGTCACAATAACCTAATTTAAATTAAAGTTATTGAATTTATCTATTGCATATAAAAAATCTGCTTCCAAAATTGACAAATGATAATCCAATGATAATAAAGAGAGGTATAGAAAAATAAATGTAATATATTTCGGTAATGTGACGACATAAAGTCGTCTTTTGAAATATTATTATCCGTAAGTTCATCTAGCTTTAAGTAATGATTGAAATACAATTGCGTATTCACGCGCTTTAAAACCGATACATTTCTCTGTAGACTTAGCATTAAAGATATGATCGAAATTTGAAATCCAGGCTTTGTCACAACACGAATAATGCTAGAATGAATACGTGTTTGTGCTTCCAAAAGATTCTCAGATAACAGTTGCGTTATCTGAACCGAGGACATTATGACGATAGATCAGATATCAGATTATCCGAATTTACTATTAGGTATTATCAGATCTGGTGATTTGTGTCCAAATGAAAACCAGATAGTTTCAAAACGAAAATAATCTGAATAGACTGGGTGCCGGAGTGGTTATCACTTTCACCTCGTGGCAAGAGGAGCCGAGTTCCATCCCAGCTTGTGGCACTGGGTGAAAATTCGGAACCACTCCATCTACGTTGAGTTTTTAAGTTATCTGCCTACTGGTTAGAGGGGTTTCCCCTACAGCTCTTTCCATAAAAGCTTGTTGATGTTAACGGTAATAGCATAAGTAACATAATAAACGTTCGCCAATGACAACGTAAACGATTACGTACCGACGGACTAACAACTGTCCGTGAACTGCTCCTAGTATTTGGAGGAAGCCCGGACCAGACAAAGCCTATTGAAAATTGAAATGCTTTCAAAAGTGTAAATAACGCTTATTTTTGGAAAATAATGATGAATTACTGAACCGGAAGATAAAAATAACTATTATAAACACTGGCTCCATTTCAGAAATTAGTTTTGTTTTCGAATTTCAAACCTAAACGCGTGTACGCTCGTATTTCTGGCCATTAAACTAACCAACTATTTTGCCAACGGAAAAGAATAGGAAGAGACGAGTTTCCTGTTCGCAAACTTCCTATTTCGCAATCACTCCACGACCGACTATCAATAACCGAATTCGTTCTGTGCCATACTTACGTTTAATATCCACTTAGGGTAATAGTTAGTGTAGGGAGCTGTTGACTCGCGTGGAATGAAAGAATTTACACCAACCTCCAACGCAATTTAACCCGGCCACAAGTAATTGTCTCTAAAAGTTCCTTGGCTATAAGCCTAACTGATTATTAATAACCGGATCAGTTGGAAACGCCAATATGTACAAACAATTTCATAAACTGGTTTGTTATTTTCAAATTACGACTAAAATTTATTAACAATATGACCGTTGACCTCATATATTTGGCTTGTGAGTTGACATTTGAAATTTTAGGGTGCTAAAATTGTGTTCAAATATTTAGCTTAAGGGGGAAGACTACAGTGGCCATTGTCTAATTTCGCGCTATTTCAAGCTGAACTCTGTTAATTTTGTATTTTAACCTATATATTTAGGTGTAGAACAGCCTCTTGTTTAGTGCTTAAAATAATTTTGACAATTTTAAATTTAAAAGTAATTAAGTTATTACGTTTTAATTCGGACCCCCGGAGCCGAAAAAGTTGGGCAAGCGCCCAAACTACCCTTTAGTTAGGAACTTATATCTCGTTAACTATTAATATTAGAATTATCAAAATTATTTTAAGCACTAGAGGAAGGTTCAGCCTAATAAGACAAATATAATTAAATTATGTAATTTTTAAAACAAAAACATTCAACTTGAACGAAAAAGAGGCTTTTACTGTATTCTTCCCCCTTAAATAAGTCGATAGTTGCTGAGATACGGTGTCGCGCTGCTAAAAGCGATTCGCTCGTTGCGCTTCAATTTTCGTGGAATATTAAAGACATGTTAAACATAAAAAGGCCCACTGCAGATTAATGCCCTCTGGTTGCAAAATAATATTCATTGCTCCATAATAAAGATAATATTTTTGCAGCACTAATAATTTGGAAATAGAAGGAAGGAATAAACCCTAAAAAGGGGGGCTCATCCTAGCGTTAACTTAAATATTCATAGGGGTACAAACTATTTATCCCTCTTTCATCATTTTCTCAGAAAGAACCATCTTTTTCCGACCATACATAAATACTTGAAACGAAAGCGAAGTAAAAGTAGTTACCTAAGCAACTGAATTCTTTCGATTAAAACATAAACTTTCTTAGAAGGAAGACTCGCGAAATCCAATTTGGTCGGTATCATTTATTTTTAGTATTTGCAATGTACGTTTCCGAGAGCCCTTTGAACCAATGACTGAGTAATATCGTAGCCCCTTTCCGCATCCTTTCCTTCGAGCGTATGTATTTTCAGCTTCAAAGCAAAAATAAGAAATCCAATTTATGGAAGAATCGTTTAAATTCATATTTGTATTTGAGCGGAAGGAATTTTTTTGCGCGCTACGTTATATTCACGTTCTTGATCTTCTCGGGCCTTGGCTTACCTTTTTTTCCGCGTTTCTCCGTTCTATTTCTCATTCTAGTCTTATTTATCTCTCGTTTTCGACTGAAAACGTCATAAATCCTAATTTAGTCGAATTCCTAAGCGTCAAAATATAATTTTTTCAAATTTCACTGAGCGGTAATATCGCTTTCCCCCCTCTCTCTCCGGGTATTGGGTTTTTTTTTAGCGAAGAAGAGAAGTCTAAGATGGGTGACTGTATGGTAGTAAAAGTACAGTTCCCTTAAATTTGGAAAGTAGGTCTTTTACAGCGGGGAAGAGATGTTTACCCCCCTCCCCATATTTTGATTTATCACCTTTTATATTTTAGATGATAACTGTTAAATATATATTTATTTTTTTACGTGGGATGTTTTCGCTATACTAAAGTGATATATTGTAGTTTTACTTTGTGAATGAAATACTTTTTGAAATTTTTACCTAGATTTCCGTATTGGAGACGTAATCGAAACACACGGGAAGACCGTACCTTCAGTAGCGTCGAATGGGAAGACACCAGCTGTTACCCTCAGAGGCTTAACACTATCTTCATCATAAAAGCATCTTTACCATTTTGAAGTGGTTAGTTTTCTTATCCACGTTATTTAATTAATTAATAAATTTGATTCCTAAATTCATTCGTTAATGCATTCCTGAGCTGATTTCGTTCCTTAATTCATTTTCCTCTTTAATTCATTGCATTCCTTAATTCAGTTCGTTCCTTAATTCATTTCATTCCTTAATTCATTTCACCCCTTAATTCGTTTCGTTCCTTAATTCATTTTACCCCTTATTTCGTTTCATTCCTATATTCATTTTATTCCTTAATTCGGTTCGTTCCTTAATTCATTTCACCCCTTAATTCGTTTCGTTCCTATATTCAATTCACCCCTTAATTCGTTTCGTTCCTTAATTCATTTCAACCCTTAATTCATTTCAACCCTTAATTCATTTCGTCCCTTAATTCATTTCAATCCTTAATTCATTTCACCCCTGAATTAATATCACCCTTTAATTAATTTCACCCCTTAATTCGTTTCGTTCCTTAATTCATTTCACCCCTTAATTCATTTCACCCCTTAATTCGTTTCGTTCCTTAATTCATTTCACCCCTTAATTCGTTTCATTCCTTAATTCATTCCACCCCTTAATTCTTTTCGTTACTTAATTCGTTTCGTTCCTTAATTCATTTCACTCCTTAATTCGTTTCGTTCGTTAATTCGTTTCACTCCTTAATTCGTTTCGTTTCTTAAATCATTTCATTCCTTCTTTCGTTTCATTCCTTCTTTCGTTTCATTCCTTCGTTCATTTCATTCCTTCTTTCGTTTCATTCCTTCGTTCATTTCATTCCTTCCTTCCTTCATTTCATTTCCTTTCATTACTTCCTTCCTTCATTTCATTTACTTTCATTCATTCCTTCATTTCATTCCTTCCTTCCTTCGTTTCATTTCCTTTCATTTCTTCCTTAATTTCTTTCCTTCTTTCGTTTAATTCCTTCCTTCATTTCATTCCTTCTTTCGTTTCATTCCTTAAATCGTTTCATTCCTTCCTTCCTTCCTTTCATTCCCTCCTTCCTTCATTTCATTTTCATTCCTTCCTTCCTTCATTTCATTTTCTTTCATTCCTTCTTTCGTTTCATCCCTTCCTTAATTTCATTCCTTCCTTCCTTCCTTCATTTCATTTCCTTTCATTCCTCCCTTCATTTCTTTTTCTTTCATTCCTTCCTTCCTTCGTTTCCATTCATTCCTTCCTTAGTTACATTCCCTCCTTCGTTTCATTCATTCCTTCCTTCAGTTCATTTCCTTTCTTCTTTCGTTTCATTGCTTCCTTCGTTTCATTCCCTCCTTCGTTCCATTCATTCCTTCCTTCAGTTCATTTCCTTTCTTCTTTCGTTTCATTTCCTTTCATTCCTTCTTTCGTCGCATTCCTTCCTTCGTCTCATTCCTTCCTTAGTTTCATTCCTCCGATCGTTTCATTCCTTCATTCGATAAAATTCCTTCGTTCATTTCATTCCTTCGTTAAAAGCCAAAATTGCAATGGACTGCTCACATATTGGGCTTACTGGATGCAGGGGTGCCGATCCTGGGGAGGCAGAGGGGCCCAGCCCCACCAGGAAAAAATAGACTGGGGTAGAGCCCCCCCCCTGAGAAAATCACCAATATTTAGGGGCGTCGATTTTCGGGTAGGTCGAGTGGGGTAGCGGCCCAGCTAGGGCTCCAAAATTTTAGCGGCGCAAAATCGAAGATTTTCATTTAAATTACATATTGAAAAATTAAAAATTTTATTAAAAATAAAAATAAAATATTTAACTAAAACTAGAATATAATAAAACATAAATATAAATATATCTGTATTAGTATTATCAGAAGTAAATGAACCGAAGTTTTCGAAATAGCGCTCAGAATCGGAAGGCGTTTTCCTTATGAAAATGATGAGAAAATCGAATCAAATAAAAGCTAATTTCCATTCCCGACTTTTGACGCGATAAATTGCACTTGGAAATTGTGGGTATAGCTATATGTGTAAAAAATGGTTTAATAAAAACAAAATTTTTTTCCGGCCTAGGAGCGCGCAAATTTTCAAATTCGAGGTCAAAATGTAACTTCATAAGGAAAACGCCTCCAACATGGGGAGTATAGCAGTCTGATAACTTCGGTTCATTTACTTCAGGTATTATCCAAATACAAATTTTGCTTTCCTGAGTCCGGCGGCTACTAATGTAGTAAAAACCGTGAGGTAGAAGTCCGTCGAAGTTTTAGCTGATCGTGATAATCATGTTGAGTCTTTAGATTACTTAAAGGAAAAGGATTATACGGACAGTTGGATACCCAGAGTCTCATATCACTCATTTGACAGTTGACACTGACAATTAAATTTTGAAGTTCTTTTGCTTTTCTCTAATTTTCATAATCTTCATTAATTAATAATAATAATCAGCTAGGCTAATACCCAAGTAACCAGTACAGGCCTAAATCAGTCTTTTAACCAGAGGTCTGGTTATATTTTAGTCAAATATAACCCGGCCACTGGTTAAAATAATTTTACATGACTTTGATAATACATATATAGTAGTTGCTTAAGAAAGTTTAATAATCATAAATTAACCGTTTAAAATTGAAAGAACCAATTAGGGTGGACGTTACATAATCGAAAGTGAAACTAAGACTTTATCGTTTCCCTCAAACGTTCCATAATTTCCATAACGTAGTAGGATGCACGACCACACAAGACGAAATAATAATTTGTTTAGATAATACTAATATACCCTTGGAATTATATTTGTTCTTCTAGACTATAAACAAAACATCGACTTGGTGAGTAGGTAGCAAGTACTATATAAATTTCACTATATTTATGCTATTTGTTAATTAGATTACACTATTTTCCCTATTATTAAATATGGTGAGAAATAATTAAAAGCGAAAACACCTACTAAAAGTACTAATGTAACTAATCTTTTCACCTTTACTACACAGAAAAAACAATGTTTAAATTCCAGACGTTTTTCTAAACGGGAAAATGCAACGCTCTCACAGACATATGCTATACCAACACGCGTTGAGTAGAAGAAACGTTAAGTCTTTTTGCGCGTCGAATTACAAAACGTTTTCGGTTAAAGCATGTTAAGTTCTAGAAATGATTGTTTTATGCGTGTTGAGGTCTTGTAGTGCTTAAAATGTAAACTCGTCTATTTGACGAAACGTTTAATTTTCAAACGCGTCGAGTTCTTGACACGTGTAAGATTCAAACGCGTCGAGTTGTCGAATCGTTAAAGTTTCAAACGCGTCGAAATCTGGAAGCGTTTAAGTTTCAAACGTGTTGAGTTCTCCAATCATTTAAGTTTCAAACGCGTCGAGTTCTTGAAACGTTTAAGATTCAAACGCGTCGAGTTCTTGAAACGTTTAAGATTCAAACGCGTCGAGTTCTTGAAACATTTAAGATTCAAACGCGTCGAGTTCTTGAAACGTTTAAGATTCAAACGCGTCGAAATCTGGAAGCGTTTAAGTTTCAAACGTGTTGAGTTCTCCAATCATTTAAGTTTCAAACGCGTCGAGTTCTTGAAACGTTTAAGATTCAAACGCGTCGAGTTCTTGAAACGTTTAAGATTCAAACGCGTCGAGTTCTTGAAACATTTAAGATTCAAACGCGTCGAGTTCTTGAAACGTTTAAGATTCAAACGCGTCGAGTTCTTGAAACGTTTAAGATTCAAACGCGGCAAGTTCCCGCAACATTAGAATTCCAAACGTATCGAGTTCTTGAGACGTTTCGGATTATTCAAAGAAAAAATTGATTCTAAAGAAAATTTTTATTTGAAAAAAATATTTTATTGATTATCAAACATTTTATATCAATATGATGTTCTTCCACAAATTTTAAATATTTGGTGGTTTTAACAAATGACGATTTTGGGGACCGATTATTAAGTACGTACTCTTGCTCTGCTCCGCAGCGCTCCCCAGTGGCCAAGGGGAAATATAATCGTGCAAAAACGGACACAACCGTCTCTTAAAAATAAAAAGGTCTCATATCGGCCTCGTTACAAAAATATGGTCTCAGCCCGGACTCGTAGTAGTACATTATATTGGACTCCGCAAAGGGTCACTGCAATTTACTATATTTTAATGGTCTCATCTCGAGCTCACAAATATACGCTGTATTAAAATAGTTTCAGTTCGAGCACACAAAAATACGCTATAATATAAAGGTCTCATCTCGGGCTCAAATTAAATGACCACAACGTTTTGGTCTCTTCTCGGGCTCGTATCATTTTCATAAAAAGTCTGAGCTTAGCTTCAAATCGAGCTCGGGCTCTTGGTGTGAGACGAGCCCGTTCAGCTATGTTCTTTCCTAAAACTTCATTTTTTGTTTTTCTTTATTATTTGACCCAACCAAACTGATGTGAAGTGAAGTAGAGCCCATAAAAAAGCTTTTGAGCTGCGTGGACAATATTTAGTAAGTTGTGTGTCTACAACGAAAGATGCCCAAGAATCATTTAGACGATAAATTTGCGTGTTTACATATAACACTTTAGATTCGTAGCGCCAAGTATACGATTTCGTTCTGTGATGTAAATAGAGGTTTTGGCGCCCTGGGCTAACATTTAATTTGGCCGGCAGTTATAATACCAACATACAGGGCCGTTCTTAAGGGGGGGGGGGAGGGGCGATTAGGACGGTCGCCCAGGGCCTCTAAAATTTTACCATAGGGATGTATATACCGGAGGGCCTCTACTCTCAGTTTCGCCCATGCATTTCACCCGGGGCCACGAGCGCTCTAAGAACGGTCCTGTACCAACGCAAAATACGTTGAAAATGACATTGCCTCACGTTAAAAATGCAGCCCAGATCAAACCGCCCCCTCCGCAATGGTACTGACTTTATTTATTACCACCATCGGTTTTTCGACAATAGGAGTCAGGTGGTCAAGTTAGTAAGAATTTTGTCTAAACCACATTGCATGCATTCATGAGTTCTACTTCACTTCAATAATATCAATTTGCCAATAATTATATTCTAAGCTTAATTTCTAGACTAACCCCTTCCTACTTTTAACCTCTTCGCTAGTTTAACTTTACCTCCAGCATTTATAATTATTGTCTTCCCTAAATTGTAATAACATTGTTGAATTTCATATTAATTTTTTGATCGAATTAATAATTAGCTTAGAACTAAAATGTTTAAGTTTTTATTTACTAATCGTTTAGCTATAGATTTCATTAGGCAGACTAGCACTGGTATTCATGATAATAGTACAATACTACATCCAAGCTTAACTTAGGCCTAAATTTTCGTTATGCAGATATTTGGAATTACATTAATATACAAGAAGAAGCAACTCTTCTATTTTGCAAGTAATTGTTAATCAGAGATAAAATCATCTCTCACGTAGACTTACTTTCAAAGAAAAACGTGATCAGCTCGGAATCGTCTTGAAATGGAAGTCAAGCATAAATAACGCGACTATGCGAATATTTCTAAGGAACAGCGTTGCCAGATGTTCAAAACATATTAAACGTAACTAAAGCCCAGTTCACACTATACAGTCAATTGGCCACTTAATTGTATCCAACTAATTGTAAGCAAGAAAATTGTATAGTGTGAGCCGAATAATTGTAAGAATTGTCCCCACTTTTTCTGTTTATACTATATGTCACCACTTTTTCTGTTTATACTATATGTCACCACTTTTTCTGTTCACACTGTACAATTAGTTGGATACAATTAAGTGGCCCAATTAATTGTATAGTGTGAACTGGGCTTAAGTAGTAAAATTTGAAACACATCAGACTATCAGTAACGCTAGATTTCGCTCTCATCTAGGGTAGGAAGACAGCGTTTAAGAAACAGCTTAAAAATATTTTTTAATTTAATATGAGGGCCCTGGTGGCCCGCTACCCCCGTTCAATTGATTTATTTTAAGGGGCCCCTGATTTTTTTAAGGGCCATTGGCCCCAGGACTACCGCTGTTTCCAAGTCTTCTAGCAACTATAATAATCAGGAGCCATGCAGACATCAGAGCCGCACCCATTAATTCTATTTTGTAAATGTAGGGAATATTAAAAAAGAGCACCTTGTGATGATGAAGGAATTAGTTTTTCAGATAGGTTGATTTTTATTCCTTGGCCTAAGACCTTGGCCATTGGAATATTGAAGTTAATTAAACTATTTAAAATACATGACAGCGATGATAATCTAGTGATATTTACTAATTTAAGTCATTGGAATGATATACAGGAAAGTAATGTATAGAGTAATGGCAGTGTGACGTCACGGCACGTCACCCATGCTTTTTCCTATAGATAAAGAATCGCGACCAAAATGTCGACCATGGTCAAAACTACGGAGTGCCGGCCATTACTCTATTGTCAGAAATTACAAATCATTTATAAAACATATATAAACTTAGCAGACGACTTGACTATTTTGGCGGGTAAAATTCCGTATATTCGTTTAAAAACCGAACGATAGATGGCGTTAAGAACTAAGTAGTTTCCGAATTGAATCACCAAATTTCAAGCCGGGGGACGCGGGGGTGGCTTGTAAACGAACGTTTTTCACGAGAGGTATAATAAAATATACGACTGCAAACCGTCCCTATAGCTCAACGGCAAAATTCGCCCCAACTTGCAATTTGGCCTACTTTAAGGATGATGAGTCCGCAGCGATGCGGGGTGGCGAACATAGTTTTTGGGGGGTGGGGCAATAGGGGGCAGTTGGCCCCGAAATTTGCTTTCAACGAATTGGACCGCGTTTGGTGTTGTGCCCGATGATAATTTTCACGCTGAGTCGAATGAGACCAACCACAGGTCTGTACGATGAACTGTTTCCGAGTAATTTGTACTGAATTACGTGGTCGTTTTTCTCTCATATGAAAAAACCTTTTAAATTTAGAACTCTGGTCGAGTTGGGTATCGTTCTGTAGTATGTGTTAACGCGGGTCGCTAGTACTAATAGTTTCCGAGTTATGACCAAAAGTACACTCAAAAACGTGATTTTCTCGAAATTTCACTAAATATTGGACAAGACCAACCATACTTTCGGATGTTACGTATTGTTTAGTACCGAATTTCACCGACCGCAAATCCGTAGGATAACTAGTTTACGAATTATAACTAAATCTGTGAGGAACATTAGAATTTGAAAGAAGGAAAATAAACGGTTACATCGGCGCAGTCGGATCTAACGCGTTATTAGCGGAAACTTTGGCTTTTATAACAGAAGCCGTTTCAAATCTATATCCCAGAGGAACCATTTTGAACACTTTAAAACACAGGTGTTTAGGTTTATGCTAATTTTGTTAATCGTCTACGTTTCAAACGTGTTTCTATAGATCTTCGATTCCTTCTCGTGTTTAGTTGTTTAGCCATTTGGTCCGTTTACATCTATAACGCGTTACATTGCAATTCAAGTGTTTAAAAGCTAAAAGTTGTTTTTTCTGAGTGGATCCGTTTTGAACACTTTAAAACACAGATGTTTAGGTTTATGTTGATTTTGTTAAATGCCTAGGTTTTTTACGCGTTTTTATAGATTTTCGCTTGCTCCTCGTGTTTAGTCGTTTAGCCATTTTGGATTTAAACACTTTGGTGTTTAGTGAATCAACGGCAAAAGTATCCATTTACATTTATAACGCAATTCAAATGTTGAAAAGCTAAACGTTGTTTTTTTCTGTGTAGGAGCCGAAGAGATAAAATAGTAATCAGCTAGGCTAATACCCAAGTCATACGAATCTGTTCCATTGCGCCGAATCCCATTCGACCGAAAAAGCCGCACTTTGGCGGATTTAGGATTCGGTCTAATGGGATTGTCCCATTCGACCGAAAAACCCTCACTTCTCCGGGTTTAGGATTCGGTTTTATCCTTTCAGCATCTGTCAGAACAGCATGCAGTGTTACCTAACCTAACCTAACCTAACCTAACCTCACCTCACCTAACCTACCCTAACCTAACCTAACCTAACCTAACCTAACCTAACAGACTTAAAAATATATTAAAACGCTGCCATAAAAAATCAAAAGGAGTAGAATGAAAAACTATTTTTTTTTGGGGCCGCTCAATTGTGAATATTGCGTCGGTCGATTAGAAAAATACAAAATCTGCCTTTGGGCTAATTTCATCAAAAACATTGGCGGAATTCGGTCTAATGGGAATTCGGTCGAATGGGATTCGGCGCAATGGGAAGATACCACTCAGACCACCTGGGGAAAAAACCGATCGGCGCCCCTGCCTGGATGTATATTATATTTCCTGATATTGGTTGATTTCCGAGAACTTTTCTACACAGTACTGATGAGCCCCAAAAGGTCGAAACGACGAAACCGGTCTATTATTGGAATACCTGGCTGAAATTTTTGTCCAAGGGTGACACCTTAGTAACAACACTCTTAGAGTGACTTCACCGAGGACGTTTTCAATGTGAACAAATTTAACTAAAAATACTCGTGGAAAATTCCAAACAGAAGGTATTTTGCATTTATAAGGTAAACCTCCCAACCAACTCGGACCAAATTTAGTCGGGGATTCTTTAGAACTTTAGGAGTCGCGTTTGTTTCAACCAATTACGGGACGTCCTTTTTATCCTCCGGAATTACGCATTTTTGTTTAAAAAATGGAGAGAGAAAAGGCTGTGATTTATGCGGGCCCTGTAAATTACTTTAGCTTAAAACTTGGCCGGGCTATAAACAATTCACGAGCCTTTATTCGTTACTGGCGCGTAGGAAACGTTTTTGCAGGCGATACGCCTCTTAGATTTACAGCGCTTCTACGACGCCGACCGCCAAGAAACGCCGGTGCAAAATTTATAATAAAAAGTAACAAACAATTTATTAGACTTTGCGCCGGCGGAAATTTCAATATTATTTAAGCCTCGCCAGTTTTCCGTGATAGACGTTTATAGTTCCGAATATGACCTTTCCCGGATTAAGCGTTGATTTAAGCCAGGGCTAAAGAATACCATTTTGGCTTGCCTCTTTTAGGTTAGTACCTTATATTCCATCATAACCTTGGCAAAAAGCCCGAAAAAATATAGAAAATCCTAAGCCTAAATCTTTTATCCTTAAAAAAAACAACCTTTCTGATAGAAGAGAAAAGAAAATGTTATGGATAAATATAAGGGAAAAAATGTATCTTTGATGGTTTGCTATTTGAAACCTACTTTTGGTGTTCTCTACTGTTTTTCATTAGGCGGCAAAAGAGAGAAGAAAAGGTCGAAATTTGACCTTGTTCGGGTCAAGTTACCGGACAAATTCGTAAGCGGAAACCCCCACAAGCTCAGCGCCGACTTAAGCTTTATAATATTAATATTAAAATGAAATTTCGTTCCCGACTGTTTGAATTACACGGG
Source organism: Leiobunum rupestre (assembly GCF_980474605.1). Taxonomy (NCBI): domain Eukaryota; kingdom Metazoa; phylum Arthropoda; class Arachnida; order Opiliones; family Sclerosomatidae; genus Leiobunum; species Leiobunum rupestre. The sequence goes on from NC_143392.1 coordinate 32,753,730, forward strand.
GTCTTTATCATTGATTTTTGTAAAGTTTCGAAGTGTCGACTTAAAATTAAGGGTCGGCTTATACTTTGGCATTAATTAAGAAGATTGGGTAATTATTTTTAATTATTCGCTAGTTGTAAGAACTGCATCAAGCTCCGTTCCTTTATTTGGCTATTTCGAAGCGCTGTTTAAATGGTTTGGTTTGGTTTGTATTTCCGGCGTTTAAAGGGTGCACTTACTATAATTAATAGAGAAAATAATTAAGCTGATGCTTAGTTTTTCTTTTAAAAAGTAAGGTGAAACGTGCTAGAGAGGATCTACCACGTGAAACAAAAAAGGAGTTTAATGGCTATTGTCAATTAGCATCGAAGCTGGATTACCATTACAATAGTATGTTTCAACTTTGAAAATAATTAAGAAGATTTGGCAATTAGTTTTAATTATTCACTATCTTTAAGAAATTGACTTTATTTCGCTGTTCAAAGAGTTATTTAATTACTGTGCTTTGAAAATTGTTCAGTTCCGGTGTTTAAATGGTGCACTTGTATTTACTGCACATGTTTCAAATAGCACAAACCACACTCATTTCACCAAAAAGACTGTTACAGCTATTGGCACTTTGAATGGGTTAACATTACAAGTTACGTATGTTACAAGTTTTCATAAATTTATCTTAAATTTATTTGTCTGCTAACTTCAAAATGAAAATTTCACTTAAAAAAAGCTTTTGAGTAGTATTGCCCTAATACTTAAAAGAGCGCCAGAGAGCTTCAAAGTGTGGCCTACTAGCTCCTGGAAGTAGGCTGCAACAAGCGCAAAACCAAGCAGCAGCGGGTTCGTGTGATAGGTAAAAAAGGAGTTTGTAAACAAATCGAGGAAATCAGCGTAAAAAAGTAAACTTAAACAGTATTTAAAGTCCCTGCTGCTTGGTTTTGCACTTGTTGCAGCCCACTTCCAGGGGCTAGTAGGCCACGCTTTGAAGCTCTCTGGCGCTCTTTTAACTCATCGTAGGAAAATGGGAAAAAACAGGCATACTTCTCAACTCACCCCTTACAACTCCTTAAATGTTTTGCATAACCTTTTGAAACACCCTGTATAGCTTCTAATCATAGCCTGCACCCTTATACGACTAGTATTTTAACTACAAAATCATTACTTGTCAGATCAGATTCATCTTTCATATTCCTGTCACAAAGCAATCTGATATCAAAATGTATCCGATTAATTATCCAAAATAATTATAATAATAATTCAGTTAGTTGAACAGTTAGGTAATTTTTAATGAAAAGGGAAACCAAACCAACACAAATTTTGAAAGGAATTTGATCGGGGTATATGTAAAATCTGTTATTGTAAGGCATCCGAAATCTGCTCACTGTTTACAATTAATTCAGTTTCATTCCGGGTTTACGCAACTGATATGTGAGAATCAATTGGAAGCACTAAGGCTTACTTTATAAACAAAATTATAAAAATAAATTTAATTTTCTTTTTCAATTTCCAACAGTCTGGTTTAGCTAGGACAAAAACGAACGTGTATTTTAAGGCCAAGTACAATAAATAACGTTTCGAAACTAAAAAAAGAGTATTTAAGGCTGTCCCAACGTCGTATGGTCACATCTTGATAACCTCGACATCCGCGTCAACGGTCCGTGTCAGGGTACGTCTGTAGCGGGCTCGACTGGAACTCAACCAACACGGACTCTGGTTCGATATTAATTGTCTTGGGCTATTGGGTGCCGTCGCTGGTGGGAGCAGTGAGCTAGTGGCGGCCCAAAGGAAAAGATTGACCGTATAAAACAATATCATTTTAGGGTTCCTCTCTTCGCTTGATTTACGGGAAGTAATTACCGTTCGTAGCCGCACCATGGCGCTTCAGTTTTTGGCCTCCCGAGCCCGTTTACTCCTCCAAAAAGTGATTCCCCCCTCCGATTTTGAGCCTGGTCACCGATCAGACTGGCTCATACAATTTCTATCACTGACCGTCAGTGTTATTTGCGCTAAAACTAATGAATTTGACATCGTTATTGGATCTAATCTTTCTCGTATTGATGGTAAACCGCGTGTTTATCGTTATAAACAACGAATTAGTTTCGACATAAACTCGGTGTTAATTTTAAAATCCAAAAGCGTCGGGCGTAACGACGTACAAAGAGCTACCAGATACGTCCATGGTGGACTTGTTTCAACTGAGACTGATTTTGGTGGCAACGTTATCCGTGGCCGCCTTTTCCGCGGGTAAGGCGGAAACTTGATGAATCACGTCTTAGTCGATTGAAACGATTACGTGGCGACCAAGGCCCGAACCAAGGCACGACGGCCAAGGCTTATAGGGCAACGCTACTCGGAAAAATTATTGTAAACCCGAAACTATATATTTTTTCTTCCGCTCTATTCGGTAGACTTTCCCAATTTGGTACTCCGTCGAAGGGAACTCCACTTTCTGCTCCGTAGTCGCTCCAGAAATCTTTAACGATAATGCAATTTGAAACATTTTTAAGATTTTTTCGGCCGTTCTAGGCACTCTCTTATGTCAGCAAGGCGGGAATAATGCTTTTCTAAAAGACGCTTTTCCCCGCCTTCCATTACTTCTTCTATTTTACGATTTTCGTAAAAGTGCCCCCCTCCCCCCTCCTCCTTCGGGAAAAAAATTGAGTGATCTAAGAAAAATAATAAATGGCTTAAGGTTAGCGAAGATGGCTGCTATGTGGGTGGGACTTCTATCAGTTTTGCTGTGTATCGAAGAGAATTCTGTATTGTCTGTCTGCGGATACTGGAATACTACAATTCCTTTTTTTTTGGGTATTTATCAGAAGGAATAAATAATTTTATATCTTTATAGATCCGTGTTTTTAGCTCGCCCTAATTTAAATTCTGATATTATTTTATTAAATTCTCGAATTTGATATTATTTTATTAAATTCTCGAATTTGATATTATTTAATTAAATTCTCGAATTTGATATTATTTTATTAAATTCTCGAATTTGATATTATTTAATTAAATTCTCGAATTTGATATTATTTAATTAAATTCTCGAATCTGATATTGTTTTATTAAATTCTCGAATCTGATATTACTTTATTAAATTCTCGAATCTGATATTACTTTATTAAATTCTCGAATCTGATATTACTTTATTAAATTCTCGAATCTGATATTACTTTATTAAATTCTCGAATCTGATATTACTTTATTAAATTCTCGAATCTATTAAATTCTCCAATGTGATATTATTTAATTAAATTATCGAATCTATTAAATTCTCCAATGTGATATTATTTAATCAAATTATCGAAGCTATTAAATTCTTGAATGTGATATTATTTAATTAAATTCTCGAATGTGATATTATTTTATTAAATTCTCGAATCTGTTAAATTCTCGAATGTGATATTATTTAATTAAATTCTTGAATCTGTTAAATTCTCGATAGTTATATAATATTTTATTAACTCTCGAATCTGTTATTATTTTATTAATTCTCGAATCTGATTTTATTTGATTAAATTATCGAATCTGATTTTATTTGATTAAATTCTCGAATCTGATATTATTTTATTAAATTCGGAAATTCTGCAATTTGATATAATTTCAGAAATTCTACAATTTGATATTATTATCAGAAATTCTGCAATTTGATATAATATCACAAATTCTAGGTTAAGTTGGGGTTAGGTTTAGTTCAGGCTAGGTTAGGGTTAGTTCAGGCTAGGTTAAGTTAGGGTTAGGGTTAGTTCCGGCTGGGTTAAGTTGGGGTTAGGTTTAGTTCAGGCTAGGCTATGTTTAGTTCAGGTTAGGTTTTGTTCAGGCTAGGTTATGTCAGGTTTAGTCCTGGCTATTTAAGCCTTAGTTCAGGTTAGGTAATGTTAGGTTTAGTTCAGGTTATGTTATGCTTTGTTTAGTCCAGGTTAGGTTATGTTAGGTTTAGTCCAGGCTCGGTAAGCCTTAGTTAGAGGTCGGGGACGGTTAATCATTATCCATGATTAAATTGATTTTTTTCGGGAAAAAATGTAAACAAAGAAATTTACCGGTTAATATTTCGGAAAATGATTAAAAAACATGTATTATTCGTAAAATATGAGCTTTTTATCGAAAAAAACGTAATTTTTCCGATTAATTTTACAAATTTATCAAAAAATTAATAAGATAATACAGAAACATAAATTACTTGATCAAAAAGTTTTACGAATAATTTTGAGAGCATTATCTATTGAATAAAGGTTAACCATCCCCGACGTCTAGCCTTAGTTCAGGTTAGGTTAAGTTTAGTTCATGTTAGGTTAGGGTTTGGTCTAGGTTTAGTTTAGTTTGGGTTAGGGTTAATTAAGGTTAGGTTAAGTTTATTTCAGGTTGGGTTAGGATTAATAAAGGTTAGTTTAATTTTAGTTCAGGTTGGGTTAATTAAGGTTAGGTTTAGGTGAAAATTAGGCGAAATTAGCTTACCATATGCATTCAAAGGTCTTTTAGTTGCAAAATTATATTGAAAACCGTTGCTGCGCCTAGTCACACTTGTAAGTCGACGAGACAAATAGCATATATTATTCCTAATGACTTACTGTGAATTCCACTAAAGGTATGTACTTTCAGTGAAAATATATCACGCCGAAGAATGGGAAATATATTTATAAACTTTCGCTGATATTTGTTAATTTTATTTTCGCTTATCGTTCAATTCCGGCTAATAGTTTGAAGTTTACGACAGAAAATTACCAAGAAGTTATCGTCCGAAATACCCATTTTAAAAATGAGCTTGAAATTTCGCCTACGAAATGAATGTTTATCGAACATAGTTACGCGCACTCCGTCGCGCCCAGACCTGCCATTTTTGAGAGAGCTTCCAGCGCCTGCCCGATTAGCTTTAATAAAGATATCTTGTATTCCCAATTCGTTCCTCCGAAAACAGGCCTGAAACCCGAAATTGCTCCCGGAGAGTACCGCGCGTGGGATTGCTGCCTCCTCTCCCCGACTTTTATTGTATCGAGTTGAAAAATGGCTTTTACGCCGAATTTTGGAAATATCGTAATCATGTTTAATATATTTGAAACGGAAAATACGCGGCTGGGAAATAGAGGGAGGGAGGAGGTTGTTTCCTACAACTCGCGTTATACCAGTCATTAGGCCACGCCATCTGACGGAGCGGAGCCGAACGAAATAAAATTTTCAACTGTTACGCGATATTTTAAAGGGGAGCTATGTCAGTTACGTACGGCAAAACATTACGGGGGCTATATTTGGAGCTATTCCGGGGGGCCAACTCCGCCTACTTTTAAAGTCTCCGATGGTCCCTTTCAACGGAGCTCCGTTGGAAATATAAGAAATGATCCCACTATCGAACGCTTAAGCCTAAAGAAATAAAAATAAAAAATAGAAACAGAGAAGATGACAATGGTTCTTTCCCTCCCGCGAACTGTCAAAATGATACCAAATTCGTCACGGCTATAGCGGCATCTAGACTCGGAGCTTTAACTTACGCTGTACACTGAGACGGATAATATAATACTAAATTGGCGTCCTCAGACGCTGTCACTTGACATTGAGTATCGAGCCGCCATTTTAAAATGGAGTAGAAGTTAGGCTTATAAAAGAAGCTTCCAAAGTTGGGTGGGTAGCGTTTTATAGACTCGCTTTTACACCAAAATTCGATTGCTTTTTTTTTCCTGGAAGACATTCTGGTAGACTCTTTTTCCCTACAGGACATTTTCCTTTTTTTTTGTAATGAGGCTTTTTGAGCCGTAGTACTTCCAGCTTCCTCGGTAATAGTACTAATGTACGCTTGTCTCAATTTTTTTGCTTTTACTTTTTGTGTGTTTTTTTTTTTGGTTTTTGGCTGTAGTCTATCATATTTTATTCGATGTTGCTTTTAAGGATGTACAATTTTCGACTCTTTTAGATGGGAGAGCTTTTTGCTGCTGTACTTTAAAAGGGGTGTTAAAAACGCCGGTTGATAACAGTTTGACCTTGAGAGGTTTTGGAGGTCGGAGGAGTGATCTGATCAGAGGGAAGCCATTACGCGTCACAGCGTGGGGGCCCGGGTTTCAATCCTTCACTCGAGGTTCTCTTCATTCCCTTATGTTTATCTCCAGGAATAATGTATCATGTAGGGTCCCGAATTGTTTTAGCAGGGCCCGTGCAGCCTAGGGCCCAGGCTAGGACCATTCAGTAGAGTTTATCTCCAGGAATAATGTAACATGTAGGGTCCCGAATTGTTTTAGCGTGGCCCGTGCAGCCTAGGGCCCAGGCTAGGACCATTCAGTAGAGTTTATCTCCAGGAATAATGTATCATGTAGGGTCCCGAATTGTTTTAGCGGGGCCCGTGCAGCCTAGGGCCCAGGCTTGGACAATTCAGTAGAGTTTATCTCCATATATTTAAAGTTATCTCCAGAAATAATCCCTTTTGGGAGCCCAAATTATGGCTTTAGCGGGGCCCGTGTAGCCTGGGGCCCAGGTTTGGATCATTCTATGAGTTTCTCTTCATATACTTATAGTTGTCTCCAGTAATCATTTCTCATTTCTGGCCCTAAATCATTGCTTTATCGGGGTTTTGAACCTTCCCGCAGGTTTCTCACCATACACGTATAGATATCTCCAGTAATAATGGCTCATTTGGGGCTCGGAATTATCGTTTTACCGCAGCTCACCCTTTCCCTGGATCCGAGAGGCGTTTAAAGATGGACCATTTTCCGTTATAAACGAATATAAGTAGGAATTTGAAAATATGGCCACGGAAAAACAAAGGGGTCAGCGAACCCCAATTTTAATACTTCTATCTCAACCGAAATCGGGCGCATAGGTAAAAAATGAGTCGTCGATGGTGTGCGGGAAGGCCTGGAGATAATGCCTCTGCTCTTTTTTATCGTATAGTTTTGATAGGCCTACAGAGATGGCGCAATGGTCGCGCGGGGAACCAATAATAAGGAAGAACGAGGTAATAAGCATCCACCATAAATCACCCCAGTGGCGAAAAAAGGAAGCCGGAATCATCATCCGCCATTTTCCCCCCGCGTGGTAGGCTTGCCTGCGTGGCCCGATAGCAACTCGGAAGGGGGGGGGGGGGCAGGGAAGAACGCGAGTCTATTCCATTTCAGTCTAACCCTGATGTATTGCTGGCTGCTTATCTCCACTCTATTCTCCGCTTTGAGGTTGTCCGGACGCCTTCGTTCCCGTCATAACCCTCTTGTCGTCAACTTTGGCTGCTTGTTGATGGATAACGGGTCTCCATCGGGACTCGAGTACTTAGGATACGTTGGTTTCCAGGAGTTTTTTTTTCTCTCAAAGGGGAAGGGGGCTTTTTCTCATTGTTAGAAACGAAACCTAGGCTTAGGGTACAGCGTTATCGAAGGCGTTGTTGATGGTACAGTTTGCGTCGCTTTTTTACATTAACCCATCTCCATTGTAAATCCCCGTATTAACGGGGTTGGATGGGAAAAACTTCTAGCTTTTAGGTTCCGCGAAATATAGCTAAATGTGCCCCCCCCCCTTTACCCTATAAATTTAACTTTTCGAGTTTAATGGCGAAAAGGAGGGAAAACCTAATTTATTTTCGGCCTAATTCAGAAATGAAATTTTTCGAGCCTTTCTTTCGAGTGTCTTCATCTCGCTGTTTCTTATTCATTTTCTAGCTGCAGCCAGTTCGAAAAAGCGGAAAAAAATCTTCCAAATTTAAAAGTATTTAAACGCATTTTCTTTCTAACATTTTTTCCTTAATTTTTCCTTTTTCCTTTTGTTTTATTCCAAAACTCCATTCGAAGGGTATAGCCACTTCGCAATTTATAATTTTCTAAGCCTCCTCTTTTACGTCAGAACAACTTTATGGCCCAATTATGGCCTTTCTTATTTCTGGGTAAATTCTTGCCACAATAAAATAATGTCATTAGTTCTACTTCGGGAGAGTGAGTAAGTTAGGATGATTTTTAGCGTTGCCCCCAATCCCTGTCATACTCGAAGAGAAAGCTCCGCCCCCCTGAGGTCAATCAAGACAACCCGGTTTCTCATTGGTTTCCTAAAACTGACGTCTTCCGACGCTATTGAAGCGCGTGATTGTGACGTTTTTCCTTCCCCCTTATCGTGAGGGGAGGGGGGTGAAATTTGATCAACTTTATCTTTAAATCAAAGTCAAAATTGATAATAAAATTTAAACGGAGGAAACACATGGATTTTCAAAACAAAAGTTTATTTAAAAACTGTCGTGAGCTTTCGACCCGCGGGTCTTTGTCAAACTAAGAAAGCAATCTAAAATTTTTGATATATATATACAGTTTCTTAAAAACTCATACAAGGTTACAAAAAATTAAAAAAAAAAAAATACAAAGCAACTAATTTCTACGGGTAGGGTACAGGAGCTCCTTATCAAATAACCCGACAGTTTTGCTGTTTTACTCCCTTCATCAAGGTTGAGGCCAGAGATTCCAACAGTAGACCGGTTTCGCCATTTTGGGGCTCATCAGTACTGTGTAGGAACTCTGGCTATCCTCGGAAATCTGCCGATATAGGGCACTCTGAATGTTTATTTATCTTTAAAATTTGTTCGTCTAATTTAGAGCTAAAATTATCGTCGATTTATACAAACGGTTGGGACTGGATACTTTTAAAACGTTTTGCTTTTTATCGCTTTCGTAGTATCATTTGATACTCCGGAATGAGGATACATTTGCTCTCGAAATTGGTGGGGTTTCTACTTTGTAAGGGATTTGCTGGGGTTATCCTTAAGAGGGCACTAAACATAAACGCTCCGGAACGATCGGTTTTCGATACTCTCCAGTCGTTCGATCTGTTCGGGGGTTTGAAGAAACGTATCCCTTTTGTTAGCAAAACCATTGGAAAAGTCGCTAGTGTAGCCGCTGCATTTGCCAGTTCTTTTTTCTTCTCCAAACGTCGTACGAAAGGCTCCTGTCGTCGGGTTCTGGTCACTCGTCTTGTAAGAGCCCCACCCCCGAATTTGTTAGGATAGTGGTATTTTTTTATTCCCCGGAGCTGTTTTTTAAACAGCCCAAATTTTGAATTGTTTTATTTTATTCGATAAACTGAGTTATCGGAAAATTACAGTAAGAATTACGTGACGTCTTCCATACAATTTATCTGTCAGCTAATAAAACGAGTAGAAAGTATTTGAAAAAATTAAACTATCGATTCAATTTAAAATTTTTATTTTACAATAAGAAAATTTGCACCACGATAGGGATTTTGTTCCAAGTGTACGCGGTAAGTGGTATTGTTGAATCTTCTTTGACCAAAACTTGGAATGATTATCACGGCAGATTTTCGTCTCGATGTGGCTGACGGTTTTTTTGACGTCACTATGTTAACTTAACAAACAACAACGTGAGAGGGGAGCGCGCGTAAAGGCGATTTTTAATCTCGTAGGTGGGGCTAAAGCCGTCAGAGTGCTCTTACCATACGCGATACGGCAGGATAAGAATTCCAAATATCTATCAACAGAGTTCCTGGTTTCAGAAAAAAGAAATTCGTTGATACACTATCGAACATCTAACTTTAAAAATTGTATTATTTGTCTATGGAAACATTTTTAAGAAAATGACAATTACATCCTACTTTAAACTATCTTTGAAATAAATAGTGTAAAGCTATTGTCAACTTTCATTGGATGAATTATTTTGATAATTAATGTAAATGTATTGCAATTGGAATTAGTATTGTTTCCACGATAAAAATTACTTTACATGGTATACATTATGTATTAAAACGAATTGATAGTATAATGTCCAAAAACGTCGTGCTGTAAAACAATTTTGTAGCAGATTTACTTAGTCGCGTGAATCATTTGCAAGTTAAGTGTACGTTTGAAATCCAGGGGCAGGTAAGACAACTTAATTGAAATATTAAGTAAATGATAAAAATTATTACCAGGATCGAATCCTGGTCCTAGAGTACGTACAAGCGTGTATAACTTTGGGATGGCCTCTGCTTAATTTTGTGAACGATCGGTTTGTGCATTTAAGAAATAGCTTAGAATGTATACATTATAAGCTATTTCTGTAAGATTATTTATGAACTTTTGACATTTCCATCTAGGAGCAACAAACACAAGGAGAACGCAGCTAGCCTTTAAACAGGTTAACGCAGTGTTGTGTACAAATTTCATTGGATGAACCTTTACGTTGAACGTTTTATGGAAAGGGGGGAAGACAATTTCCGAATTTTCCCCTTCCGACGGCAGCAGGCGCTAAAGCGTCTAACCAATGAAAACTGTACACAAGAATAGGCACGACTTTGGACGGGTTGCGTTCTCCTTGTGTGGGGTGCTGTTGCTCCTAGCTTCCATCAATACTTGCTGCTACATATTATCTATTAATCCCAAATACATTCTTAACTATACTCATCCTCATTACAGAGTACTGACGTCGTGAGTGTAGGAGACATAGTTCTTCATTAATTTTGCCTTTACTCAAGGCCCAAATGTGACCCCCAATTTTTTTCCTACTTGGCTCATCTTATTCTCAACCACTCTCATCTCGTGAGTATAGAGTGAGATCACGTATAGCCTGAAATTTGAGCCGTTCCGGAACTAATTATTCCCTCTCGTCTGAGCTAGATTCTCATCTGCATCCCCACCACCCGCTGGTACGCCTCGCTTTTAGCGACATCTAGCAGACGAGATGGGTGGCTAGCAAGGTAAATAATGAAAAAAAAAAGGCTAAAGTTTCCCAAGTCGGAGCCTAGAGGGAGTTAGCTACTCGGGTTAATTATTTTTTAAGCCTTTTTGATGCGGCGCGCGCGTCTGTAGTATTGGGAAATATAGCTTTCCTTTCGTATTAGGATGTACAAATCCCTTCCCTGTTTGCGCTATTTCTATCTTTTCGTTACGCCTGAGCGCGATCCACTGTTAACGTGTAAAGGGGAGAGGAGAGACTTGGCTAAAAGATAATTGTTAGTTTTCTTAATCCCTTATTTCTGAGCGTTTTAAATTTCACTGTTGAATTTTCGATAATCAGAAGCTTAAGTTGATTAGTTAGGGGAACTTCGTCGTAAGTTTTATTTTCGCGTTAGTACTTTCGGAGAAATACTGACCTAACACCGAGCTTAATTGGAAATCGCTATTACGTATAAGCAAAGTCGATTTTGAATCAGGCGTCCTGGGAATTTGAAAGGGGGGAGCGTCAACGTTTCAAACCTCTCTGCTCCGTCGTCGAGTGAGCCGCGCCGCTCGAGGTTGGCCTTATATATAAACCGCTTTGTTGACAAATTAGGTATGTGACGTTATTTGGACATTTCTCCGCCTGAAATTAGTCCCTAATTGAAGATTGCGCAGTTAGAATCGATTTCGCGTCCTTACGACCTCTCTCCGCCGGTACCTGCGCGAGGCAGAGTTGCTCTCGGCGCTATCTGGCGATCAAATTGAGAACTGAGGAAGTATGAAGATTTGTACGCTAATTTCATTAAGGATCCCTTTAGATTTCCATCTTTTGAACTTTGAACTCCTACGTTTTCGGATAAGCGGCAAGGTCTTAAACGAACAGTTGAAGCTAATCTCCAGATCGCTTATCTTCGACGCGAACTTCTGTATGTAATTTTCCTTCGGTTAGATAGGCTTTTATATAAGGTGTTTCAAAAGGTTATGCAAAGATTTTAAGGAGTTGTATGTAGGGGGTGAGTTGAGAAGTATGCCTGTTTTTTCCCATTTTCCTAAGATGAGTTGAAAGAGCGCCAGAGAGCTCCAAAGTGTGGCCTAATAGCCCCTGGAAGTAGACTGCAACAAGCGCAAAACCAAGCAGCAGGGACTTTATATACTGTTTAAGTTCACTTTTTTACGCTGAACCAAGCAGCAGGGACTTAAATACTGTTTAAGTTCACTTTTTTACGCTGGTTTCCTTGATTTGTTAACAAAGTCTTTTTTACCTATCACACGAACCCAAACCTTAATGTTCGCGTTTCCCTGCTGCTTGGTTTCGCGCTTGTTGCAGCCTACTTCCAAGGGCTAGTAGGCCACACTTTGAAGCTCTCTGGCGCTCTTTTAATTCATCGTAGGAAAATGGGAAAAAACAGCCATACTTCTCAACTCACCCCCTACAACTTCTTCAAATTTTTGCATAACCTTTTGAAACACCGTGTATAAACTAACGGTACAATATATATCAGTGTGGTTTACCTTAATTTATTATCAATATACCGGTATTCGTTCAACGCGTTGTTTTGGTAGTTTGCACTGGGGTATCTTCAAGTTTTGGAATTTTCACGAAAAGAAATGGCAGGGTCGGAAAACGTCTAGTTTTGTAGTTTGCAAAGTCTATAAACTCTTAGACGAAGCGCTAACAGGAACAGACTATCTTTTTTTCGGGAGTTTGGCCCTCCACCAAGAATAGGTGCGCGCGGGTGAAACTTAAAATATTGTCTGAGCCTCGTGGTTTCGTTGGCTCCCACTGAGATTCCCATTTTTCAAACGATATTCTGTTCTTCGTCGCCAGAATTGATTTTTTTTTGAGATAAGGATAAATGTCACTTGGATGTCGTTTTAAATTTAACATCCTACCTACATTCGAAAGCGTAGAATCGTGACCTTTGACCGGGTTAGTGGGTTTCCCGTTTTTTATATTTTATTTTAACTTTAGAGTTTGTTTATAAGTGAAGTTTAAAAGTATTTTTTTGCGTCAGAGGTTACGCGATTTAAATAACAGGTTTTACGTGAACTTTGTGTACTTGGTTTAATAATTAAATATCTTGTGAGAAAGTACACGCAAATTATTAATGTCGTAATTAAATTGTTAATTAACGAAGGAAGGGTGGTTGCTGAAATGTAAAACCTCTCCATTTTTCAACAGAACATAATATTTTAATTATGCGATGTAAATATCGTTATTTAATACTTTATTTATAATTTATATAATAGTACATGATTAGTTTTATAAATTTAATATAATAAATAAAATAGGCTTAATTTTAATTATAGATTAATAGTTTGAAGGTGTTATTATATTTGAGGAGTTTCAGAGTATTTGTTACGAAATTTTTAAAAATCCATCTATGGCAGTTTATTGAAAGCCAATTGTGTCGAATTGAAGAAAAGTAATATTAAATACTGAAGTAGTCTACATAGACTTTGTAGCCGCCGCCATTTTGTACACACAAATCACGGGCTTTTACCAGGGTTCCGAAGTGTATTTAACAGGTGGTAAATAATGTGGTTAATTAGTTGGTAAATTATGGGGTAAATTATTGTGGTAAATTATAGTAAATTATGTGGTAAATTTTGGTAAATTATGAGGTAAATTATGGTAAATAATGTTGTGGTAGATTTTGGTAAATAACGTTGTGGTAATGTACGGAAAATTACGGAAAATTACGGAAAATTACGGAAAATGATGGTAAATAACGTTGTGGTAAATTATGGAAATCTATGGTATAACGTTATAGTAAATTACGGCAAATTATGGTAAATAACGTTGTGGTAAATTACGGCAGGTTATTTTAAATGACGTTGTTGTAAATTACGGCAGGTTATGGTAAATGACGTTGTGGTAAATTAGGTAAATGACGTTGTGGTAAATTAGGTAAATGACGTTGTGGTAAATTATGCTAAATAACGTTCTAGTAAATTATGGAAAAGTATGGTAAATAACGTTGTGGTAAATTATGACAAATTATGGTAAATAACTTTGTGGTAAATTATGTGCTAAACTATGGTAAATAACGTTGTGGTTAGTTATGGTAAAATACCGTTAGGGTATAAAATGGGAAAAGTGATGCATAGTGGTAAATAATATATTTTCATGATATATTACGTTTATTTTAATGATGTTTTTTCGATTTCACATATTTTAATACGATATTTAGCATTATTTACAATATTAAAGTATTCACAATATTCTAAAAAAAATATTTTTGTAACTCTATATTCTATGTAGTTTGTGTAAGTGGTACAGTAAGAAAAGTACAATTTCATTTGTGTATAGGTAACCAAATTAAAAATATACAACTTTTGCCCCTCATACCTAAAAGGGAAAACACACTTAAGCAGGAACATGTAGCAGTAGCCAAAAACGCTGATGATTTCGCATTTTTAGTTTGGTTTTCTAAATTGGCATGGCATATTTGTTAGTGATTTCACTACAATTGAGCAGTGTTTAGCAAATAGCAAGTCTATTTCAGTATTTAATTAAATCAATTTCTTAATTTATATACCTAAATTATGTATAATATATTTATTATTTCTGGGGATTTTGAAAAATTATAGACCAAAAAGTGATCTATGAAATTTTTGGAAGGGCAATTGGGGGGGACAAATATATTGATTTAGGAGGGCACAATGGACCCCTGTACTCACCTATTCCGCCGCCACTGTTAGTGAGAGGTAATGCTGGCTTGGCGGAAATTTTTGGTGCAAAATATATCGAAAAAGATACCCGATAAACTTAAAAATCGGGTGAATTAAAATTCCAATACATTTCACTTTGTTTTCACTCGGTATACAAACGAGCTAAGATTAGATTCGAAAACAAAGACATTTTTAAAAAGTTGTTCCTTAGCGCCATCCGCCCCCTCCGGAGTCAAAAATAGCCCGCACCTTGCTTCCGAGAGAGAAGGGTGAAGCGACGTTAGGGGAACAATTAGCGCATCTACACCGTAGCCGAGTGACATCATTGCTACCGCTCACGTGAGAGTGCTCTACCGAGTTATATAGCAAAAAAAAACTATGGAAATTATTTTATTTTTGGTGTCGTTGGCTCGGATCCTTCTGGAGCTATTAAGGAGCGAGACTAAGTTTTGGTCACGTGACCCTTTTATTACGGTTCTCTCTTCTTTTCCTCTCGCAACCAGCGATGGGCGCACTCCTCTCATTTTGAGCTGGTCTGCTCATTTTGAGCGGAGTTTTATTGTAATATATCTTTTTTATTAGAGTGAGAAACGAAAATAAGCGGAAAGCGAGGAGCACCGATTTCACCTCTAAAAAAATTGAGTGCAAATGAGATAAGTTACAATTTCACCTCTCAAAATCGAGCAAAAAAGAGATGAGTTAGAATTTCGCCTCGCACAATCTAACAAAAATGAGATGAGTTACAATTTAGCCTCTCAAAATCAAGCAATAATTAGATGAGTTTCAATTAAGCCTCTCAAAATGGAGCCAAAATTAGATGAGTTCCAATTAAGCCTCTCAAAATCGAGCAAAAATTAGATGAGTTCCAATTAAGCCTCTCAAAATCGAGCAAAAATGAGATGAGCGACAATTTCGCTTTTAAAAATGAGGGAAAATGAGAGGAGTGGATTGTTCGACTCTCAAAATTGAGAGAAAAGAGAGGAGCACCAATTTCCCGTTCTAAAAACCATTACAAAGGAATGAGCATGAACTTCTCGACGGCGAACGGTGCCTGAGCTAAACGATTCATGAACGAAAATGCCCATCACCGCTAGCAACTCCATCTAATGGCACGTTTCGAGGTAATTTAAAAATAAGAAATTCTCCCCGAAAGTAAAGAGGGGATTTTTTCTAATTTTAACTTTTAGCGAGTTTCTTCTGGCGAAGTTGGCCTCTTACACTTTTTATACAACCCAAGTTGTATCATGGCTTTATAGGCGAGAAAGATACGCCGCTAAGGCATTTTGATTGAGGAGCTCGAGCCTGTAGTAGGTTTCACGTAGCAATGTTCTGTATTGTTTAAAGCTGAGGTTTCAGCTGGTGCTTTTTCAGAAGAGACTTATAAGACCCGGGTTAAAGTCTATTTTTAATAAATATTATTTTAAAATGTAACTTTGGTTTACTACAGGAAATTAAAACCCTTTTATGAGGTGTAATTATAGTGGTAAACCTCACTTCGACTATACGTTTCCTCTTGTTTTCCTAATTGCACGATGGTGCAACTATCTTGGCACAGTTTTTTCTCGAGCTATGGGTGCCCCCTGGTGAGTGTTGGGAGTTTTATAATCGCGACTATTCGGAATGAAAATAGTTTCGTCTAACAAATTGTAAAAAGTCGCTTCGGATTAGTCTCGTTCCCTAAAGATGGGATACGCGCTTTTTTACCCTCTAGCCGTATCTTCATTTTGCGGGAGTTTATGAAAAGATGAACCTCTGTAGTAGGAGTGGTAGTTTAATTCGTAGCTTCTTAATGGGATTTTTATCTGTTGGCTCTTACGACTTTCATTATTCGATTTTTGGCTTCAAATTGATTTTTAATCTTTTAAATCAGTGTTTACTTTTGTTTTAGATTAAAAAATAGTTTTTACTCGGGAATTTAAGCAAGAATAGGATGTACAATTAATAACCTTTGATTTTCTTTTAAAATTAATGTTTACCTTTGATTTTCTTTTAAAATTAATGTTTACCTTTGATTTTCTTTTACAATTAATGTTTAACTTTGATTTTCTTTTACAATTAATGTTTACCTTTGATTTTCTTTTACAATTAATGTTTACCTTTGATTTTCTTTTAAAATTAATGTTTACCTTTGATTTTATTTTACAATTAATGTTTAACTTTGATTTTCTTTTACAATTAATGTTTACCTTTGATTTTCTTTTACAATTAATGTTTACCTTTGATTTTCTTTTACAATTAATGTTTACCTTTGATTTTCTTTTACAATTAATGTTTACCTTTGATTTTCTTTTACAATTAATGTTTACCTTTGATTTTCTTTTACAATTAATGTTTACCTTTGATTTTATTTTACAATTAATGTTTACCTTTGATTTTCTTTTACAATTAATGTTTACCTTTGATTTTCTTTTACAATTAATGTTTACCTTTGATTTTCTTTTACAATTAATGTTTACCTTTGATTTTCTTTTACAAATAATGTTTAACTTTGATTTTCTTTTACAATTAATGTTTACCTTTGATTTTCTTTTAAAATTAATGTTTACCTTTGATTTTATTTTACAATTAATGTTTAACTTTGATTTTCTTTTACAATTAATGTTTACCTTTGATTTTCTTTTACAATTAATGTTTACCTTTGATTTTCTTTTACAATTAATGTTTACCTTTGATTTTCTTTTACAATTAATGTTTACCTTTGATTTTCTTTTACAATTAATGTTTAACTTTGATTTTCTTTTACAATTAATGTTTACCTTTGATTTTCTTTTATAATTAATGTTTACCTTTGATTTTCTTTTACAATTAATGTTTACCTTTGATTTTCTTTTACAATTAATGTTTACCTTTGATTTTCTTTTACAATTAATGTTTACCTTTGATTTTCTTTTACAATTAATGTTTACCTTTGATTTTCTTTTAAAATTAATGTTTACCTTTGATTTTCTTTTACAATTAATGTTTAACTTTGATTTTCTTTTACAATTAATGTTTACCTTTGATTTTCTTTTACAATTAATGTTTACCTTTGATTTTCTTTTAAAATTAATGTTTACCTTTGATTTTATTTTACAATTAATGTTTAACTTTGATTTTCTTTTACAATTAATGTTTACCTTTGATTTTCTTTTACAATTAATGTTTACCTTTGATTTTCTTTTACAATTAATGTTTACCTTTGATTTTCTTTTACAATTAATGTTTACCTTTGATTTTCTTTTACAATTAATGTTTACCTTTGATTTTCTTTTACAATTAATGTTTACCTTTGATTTTCTTTTAAAATTAATGTTTACCTTTGATTTTATTTTACAATTAATGTTTAACTTTGATTTTCTTTTACAATTAATGTTTACCTTTGATTTTCTTTTACAATTAATGTTTACCTTTGATTTTCTTTTACAATTAATGTTTACCTTTGATTTTCTTTTACAATTAATGTTTACCTTTGATTTTCTTTTACAATTAATGTTTACCTTTGGTTTTCTTTTACAATTAATGTTTACCTTTGATTTTCTTTTACAATTAATGTTTACCTTTGATTTTCTTTTACAATTAATGTTTACCTTTGATTTTCTTTTACAATTAATGTTTACCTTTGATTTTCTTTTACAATTAATGTTTACCTTTGATTTTCTTTTACAATTAATGTTTACCTTTGATTTTCTTTTACAATTAATGTTTACCTTTGATTTTCTTTTACAATTAATGTTTACCTTTGATTTTCTTTTAAAATTAATGTTTACCTTTGATTTTCTTTTAAAATTAATGTTTACCTTTGATTTTCTTTTAAAATTAATGTTTACCTTTGATTTTCTTTTAAAATTAATATTTACCTTTGATTTTCTTTTACGATTTATGATTACCTTTGATTTTCTTTTACGATTAATGTTTCTCTTTGATTTTCTTTTAAAATTAATGTTTACCTTTGATTTTCTTTGACAATTAATATTTACCTTTGATTTTCTTTTACGATTTATGATTACCTTTGATTTTCTTTTACGATTTATGATTACCTTTGATTTTCTTTTACGATTATTGATTACCTTTGATTTTCTTTTACGATTATTGATTACCTTTGATTTTCTTTTACAATTAATGTTTCCCTTTTATTTTCTTTTAAAGTTAATGTTTACCTTTGATTTTCTTTGACAATTAATATTTACCTTTGATTTTCTTTGACAATTAATATTTACCTTTGATTTTCTTTTCCGATTTAGTATTACCTTTGATTTTCTTTTACGATTATTGATTACCTTTGATTTTCTTTTACAATTAATGTTTACCTTTGATTTTCTTTTACAATTAATGTTTACCTTTGTTTTTAGTTTGTAATTAATTTTCATCCTTTCATTCACAATAAATTTTTACATTTTATTTTTGTTTCTAATTGTTTTTCATCATCTTATTTTAGCTTGAAATCAATGTTTATCTTTGATTTTAGCTTCTAATTGATTTTTATCAACTAATTTTAGCTCGAAATCAATATTTAAGGTTTATCTTTGATTGTAGCTTACACTAGATTTTCTCTCTTTGATTGTGGCTTAACATATTTTTTACCTTTGATTGTAGCTTACACTCGATTTTCTCTCTTTGATTGTGGTTACCATATTTCTTTATCTTTGATTGTAGCTTACCATCTTTTTTCTCTTTGATAGTAGCTTACACTCGATTTTCTCTCTTTGATTGTGGTTACCATATTTCTTTATCTTTGATTGTAGCTTACCATCTTTTTTTCTCTTTGATTGTGGCTTACACTCAATTTTCTCTCTTTGATTGTGGTTACCATATTTCTTTATCTTTGATTGTAGCTTACCATCTTTTTTTCTCTTTGATTGTAGCTTACACTCGATTTTCTCTCTTTGATTGTGGTTACCATATTTCTTTATCTTTGATTGTAGCTTACCATCTTTTTTCTCTTTGATTGTAGCTTACACTCGATTTTCTCTCTTTGATTGTGGTTACCATATTTCTTTATCTTTGATTGTAGCTTACACTCGATTTTCTCTCTTTGATTGTGGTTACCATATTTATTTATCTTTGATTGTAGCTTACCATCTTTTTTCACTTTGATTGTAGCTTACACTCGATTTTCTCTCTTTGATTGTGGTTACCATATTTCTTTATCTTTGATTGTAGCTTACCATCTTTTTTTCTCTTTGATTGTGGCTTACACTCGATTTTCTCTCTTTGATTGTAGCTTACACTCGATTTTCTCTCTTTGATTGTAGCTTACACTCGATTTTCTCTCTTTGATTGTGGTTACCATATTTATTTATCTTTGATTGTAGCTTACCATCTTTTTCTCTCTTTGATTGTGGCTTACACTCGATTTTCTCTCTTTGATTGTGGTTACCATATTTCTTTATCTTTGATTGTAGCTTACCATCTTTTTTTCTCTTTGATTGTGGCTTACACTCGATTTTCTCTCTTTGATTGTGGTTACCATATTTCTTTATCTTTGATTGTAGCTTACCATCTTTTTTTCTCTTTGATTGTGGCTTACACTCGATTTTCTCTCTTTGATTGTGGTTACCATATTTCTTTATCTTTGATTGTAGCTTACCATCTTTTTTCTCTTTGATTGTAGCTTACACTCGATTTTCTCTCTTTGATTGTGGTTACCATATTTATTTATCTTTGACTGTAGCTTACCATCTTTTTTTCTCTTTGATTGTGGCTTACACTCGATTTTCTCTCTTTGATTGTGGTTACCATATTTATTTATCTTTGACTGTAGCTTACCATCTTTTTTTCTCTTTGATTGTGGCTTACACTCGATTTTCTCTCTTTGATTGTGGTTACCATATTTCTTTATCTTTGATTGTAGCTTACCATCTTTTTTTCTCTTTGATTGTGGCTTACACTCGATTTTCTCTCTTTGATTGTGGTTACCATATTTCTTTATCTTTGATTGTAGCTTACCATCTTTTCTCTCTTTGATTGTAGCTTACCATCTTTTCTCTCTTTGATTGTAGCTTACACTCGATTTTCTCTCTTTGATTGTGGTTACCATATTTATTTATCTTTGATTGTAGCTTACCATCTTTTTTCTCTTTGATTGTAGCTTACACTCGATTTTCTCTCTTTGATTGTGGTTACCATATTTCTTTATCTTTGATTGTAGCTTACACTCGATTTTCTCTCTTTGATTGTGGTTACCATCTTTTTTTCTCTTTGATTGTAGCTTACCATCTTTTTTCTCTTTGATTGTGGCTTACACTTGATTTTCTCTCTTTGATTGTGGTTACCATATTTATTTATCTTTGATTGTAGCTTACCATCTTTTTTCTCTTTGATTGTGGCTTACACTCAATTTTCTCTCTTTGATTGTGGTTACCATATTTCTTTATCTTTGATTGTAGCTTACCATCTTTTTTTCTCTTTGATTGTGGCTTACACTTGATTTTCTCTCTTTGATTGTGGTTACCATATTTATTTATCTTTGATTGTAGCTTACCATCTTTTTTCACTTTGATTGTAGCTTACACTCGATTTTCTCTCTTTGATTGTGGTTACCATATTTCTTTATCTTTGATTGTAGCTTACCATCTTTTTTTCTCTTTGATTGTGGCTTACACTCGATTTTCTCTCTTTGATTGTAGCTTACACTCGATTTTTTCTCTTTGATTGTGGTTACCATATTTATTTATCTTTGATTGTAGCTTACCATCTTTTTCTCTCTTTGATTGTGGCTTACACTCGATTTTCTCTCTTTGATTGTGGTTACCATATTTCTTTATCTTTGATTGTAGCTTACCATCTTTTTTTCTCTTTGATTGTGGCTTACACTCGATTTTCTCTCTTTGATTGTGGTTACCATATTTCTTTATCTTTGATTGTAGCTTACCATCTTTTTTTCTCTTTGATTGTGGCTTACACTCGATTTTCTCTCTTTGATTGTGGTTACCATATTTCTTTATCTTTGATTGTAGCTTACCATCTTTTTTCTCTTTGATTGTAGCTTACACTCGATTTTCTCTCTTTGATTGTGGTTACCATATTTATTTATCTTTGACTGTAGCTTACCATCTTTTTTCTCTTTGATTGTAGCTTACACTCGATTTTCTCTCTTTGATTGTGGTTACCATATTTCTTTATCTTTGATTGTAGCTTACACTCGATTTTCTCTCTTTGATTGTGGTTACCATCTTTTTTTCTCTTTGATTGTAGCTTACCATCTTTTTTCTCTTTGATTGTGGCTTACACTTGATTTTCTCTCTTTGATTGTGGTTACCATATTTATTTATCTTTGATTGTAGCTTACCATCTTTTTTCTCTTTGATTGTGGCTTACACTCAATTTTCTCTCTTTGATTGTGGTTACCATATTTCTTTATCTTTGATTGTAGCTTACCATCTTTTTTTCTCTTTGATTGTGGCTTACACTTGATTTTCTCTCTTTGATTGTGGTTACCATATTTATTTATCTTTGATTGTAGCTTACCATCTTTTTTCACTTTGATTGTAGCTTACACTCGATTTTCTCTCTTTGATTGTGGTTACCATATTTCTTTATCTTTGATTGTAGCTTACCATCTTTTTTTCTCTTTGATTGTGGCTTACACTCGATTTTCTCTCTTTGATTGTAGCTTACACTCGATTTTCTCTCTTTGATTGTGGTTACCATATTTATTTATCTTTGATTGTAGCTTACCATCTTTTTCTCTCTTTGATTGTGGCTTACACTCGATTTTCTCTCTTTGATTGTGGTTACCATATTTCTTTATCTTTGATTGTAGCTTACCATCTTTTTTTCTCTTTGATTGTGGCTTACACTCGATTTTCTCTCTTTGATTGTGGTTACCATATTTCTTTATCTTTGATTGTAGCTTACCATCTTTTTTTCTCTTTGATTGTGGCTTACACTCGATTTTCTCTCTTTGATTGTGGTTACCATATTTCTTTATCTTTGATTGTAGCTTACCATCTTTTTTCTCTTTGATTGTAGCTTACACTCGATTTTCTCTCTTTGATTGTGGTTACCATATTTATTTATCTTTGACTGTAGCTTACCATCTTTTTTTCTCTTTGATTGTGGCTTACACTCGATTTTCTCTCTTTGATTGTGGTTACCATATTTATTTATCTTTGACTGTAGCTTACCATCTTTTTTTCTCTTTGATTGTGGCTTACACTCGATTTTCTCTCTTTGATTGTGGTTACCATATTTCTTTATCTTTGATTGTAGCTTACCATCTTTTTTTCTCTTTGATTGTGGCTTACACTCGATTTTCTCTCTTTGATTGTGGTTACCATATTTCTTTATCTTTGATTGTAGCTTACCATCTTTTCTCTCTTTGATTGTAGCTTACCATCTTTTCTCTCTTTGATTGTAGCTTACACTCGATTTTCTCTCTTTGATTGTGGTTACCATATTTATTTATCTTTGACTGTAGCTTACCATCTTTTTTTCTCTTTGATTGTGGCTTACACTCGATTTTCTCTCTTTGATTGTGGTTACCATATTTATTTATCTTTGACTGTAGCTTACCATCTTTTTTTCTCTTTGATTGTGGCTTACACTCGATTTTCTCTCTTTGATTGTGGTTACCATATTTCTTTATCTTTGATTGTAGCTTACCATCTTTTTTTCTCTTTGATTGTGGCTTACACTCGATTTTCTCTCTTTGATTGTGGTTACCATATTTCTTTATCTTTGATTGTAGCTTACCATCTTTTCTCTCTTTGATTGTAGCTTACCATCTTTTCTCT
The DNA here is from genome assembly GCF_980474605.1 of Leiobunum rupestre. Lineage (NCBI taxonomy): Eukaryota > Metazoa > Arthropoda > Arachnida > Opiliones > Sclerosomatidae > Leiobunum > Leiobunum rupestre. The sequence continues at coordinate 32,776,692 of NC_143392.1, forward strand.
CTTTGATTGTAGCTTACACTCGATTTTCTCTCTTTGATTGTGGTTACCATATTTATTTATCTTTGATTGTAGCTTACCATCTTTTTCTCTCTTTGATTGTGGCTTACACTCGATTTTCTCTCTTTGATTGTGGTTACCATATTTCTTTATCTTTGATTGTAGCTTACCATCTTTTTTTCTCTTTGATTGTGGCTTACACTCGATTTTCTCTCTTTGATTGTGGTTACCATATTTCTTTATCTTTGATTGTAGCTTACCATCTTTTTTTCTCTTTTATTGTGGCTTACACTCGATTTTCTCTCTTTGATTGTAGCTTACACTCGATTTTCTCTCTTTGATTGTAGCTTACACTCGATTTTCTCTCTTTGATTGTAGCTTACACTCGATTTTCTCTCTTTGATTGTAGCTTACACTTTTTTACCTTTTACATTTTAGCTGAAATTGATTTTTACCCTTTAATTTTAGTTTATTTGATCTGATTTTAGTCCAAAATCGATTCAGCTGAAAATCAATTTTATCTTAACGCTTTGATGGCGTTTCCTTTATTTATTAGATCTCCGCCAATCGCAGTCTATCGAGAGGCAGCGAACTCTGTACACGCGTTAATTTTAGTAGCATTCTGGGGTGAAACCTCTCCTGGGTTCATTTGGTCTAATAGCGGGCCACTGCAACACAGTCGTGAATCGCGCGCGCGGCCAGCGATTGTTTTCTCCCCCCGGGAGGTTAAGACTCTCATTTCCTCTCCCTCTTTTCTATTGTCTCGGTACCTTTCGTGTCCGTCGCCTTAACTACCAGCGGCGTCTCTTCCCGTTTCTTCCAGCCAGGTCAGATGAGAGTTTTCTTAGATTGCTATTTAATTCCTGGCTCTAACGAGCCGGATCTTCTCAGTTCTCCGGCGCTTTTCTTACTGCTGCCTCTTCCTTTCCTCTTAAATTGCTTTCTCATCTTTCCGAACCCGGGCTAATTGCGGCCGCTGTCTAATTTTGACTATTTTCCCGATCCTTCCAGCCCGAAGATTAGCAAACAAAGAAAGTTCACCCCTTTTCTCGCCTACACCTTTTACACGAGCCGTCTGATTTTAAGCTGGTCGCTCTAAAGGGATATTCATTCCGAGATGCGCCAACTCTTAGTTTTTGCTCGACGTCGTATCTTAATAGACTCAAGACTTTGAAAAATTAAACAAAGATTGGAATGATGTTATAATTAAAGAAGTCCTCGTTATATATACATATATATAAATATATATATATATATATATATATATATATATATATATATATATATATATATATATATATATATATATATATATATATATATATATATATATATATATATATATATATATATATATATATATATATATATTTAATTGAATTGTGTCATAAAACAGTACATAAGACCAACTAGTTACAACACATGGTTGTAAGAACATTGTAGTGTAACCTGTACAGCTAGAAGGTGAAAACCTTGGTTTATTGCGAGAGTTATTTTGATAGTGGATAACTTTTTAAACTAACACAGAGCGGCCCTTATTAACCTTTATTCCAAGCGAGAACGCAAACACTAGCTTTGGTTTGCATACGCGTTGTTTTGGGCACTGTTCCATGGCGGATCCGGGGCTGCACCGGCGCCACTTTGGTTCCCATTTAACCTTATTTATGTCATTAATTTATGGTTGGTCGAGGTTTGCCTAACAAATTAGGTGGACAGCCAAGGATAGATAGGAGAGCCCTCGTATCTTCTCGACCCAATCCGAAACTTTCGGACCAATGGGGTATCGGTTATGGCCCTCCCCTCCCCCGTCCGACGGGTCCCTTCGGCCAAATTAGCTCCCCTGGTTTGAAATGGCCACGCCATCGATGATTTATGGTTTTTAGCGGAGTCAGGTCCGAGAGTTTGACCCCCTATATCGACTGGCCACCGCGATCAGTAATTTAAAAGGGGAACGCCACTACGACTTCGAACCGAATCCAAACCCTGCCGTTAGCCTTTCCATTACTACTAAGTTACCCTGATTATTACGCTTTCGCATCCCGCTCGTTACAACGTTGGTCTAGACTAGATATAAAGAGAGTGTCTCTTTTATCTCAGCTTCGTTTTTAAGCTGGTGGGTCCGCGGTTGTTCTTGTAGAAGCCGCGTAAAAGGGATGCCCCGTTCTCTCCCCAGTCGCGATTCCCGACCGTATCCGCGAACCTGACTTAAATCGCGTTGGTAAACGGGGTTACTAAGTTGCGAGGTTCGTCCGGTTTAAACGTGGGAGAGGGTGTCAAATCAATTACCCAATATATGAGGTGACTCTTCATTCTATATGTATACAAATCTCTGCTTAATTAGTATAGCCAAGGTAAGGTCGGAAGTACATCTAAAGAGCTGTCGGCTGAAGGAACGGGGATGTTTTTGGTAAGCCGCAGCCTTGGATGGTCAGTCGTCGTTGGCCTTTTCGTAATTGATTGAAAAGCGATCGAAAATGTAGGGCTGAGGGGGATGGCAGTCCGTGTACTTAGCATTGTTCAACTACGCTCTATCTTGGCGTACTTCTTTCTCGCCCCCTATCGTCGTGTTCGGCGGATTTTTGAATAATGGAAATAGCGACGACGGCGCCCTCTCCCGATCCTTCCATTGTTGGCGATCTTAAAAGCGGTTTGTTTCTCTCTCTCTCTCTCTCTCTCTCTCTCTCTCTCTCTCTCTCTCTCTCTCTCTCTCTCTCTCTCCCTCTCTCTCTCTCTCTCTCTCTCTCCCCGCGCGCTCTGTTTGTGACTGCAAATTAGCACTCAAATCCTCTTTGTCAAAAATCTTTAATCGGCGTTTTATTCATTTTAATTCTCTGTCGGTCGAGGCTCACCCTCTTCTTTCATCTCGCCGCCACCAGTTGTGTTTATCTGTCGCCGATAACCGCCTTTTTGATGCAAATAATAAGTCTTTGGGTGGTGCCGCGTTTTGCCGGCTTGCTGTTGAATACTTTTCAACGATCATTCGATTATTAGTTGGGATATTCCGTATTTTGTCTCAATAAAGCGGATTTTCCGCAGAAATCCCCGATACGTTTCAATTGGGTTTTCCTCGTCACTTCATGGGCTTGAAAAAGTGCTCGGGGCTTCAAAAAGAGAGCCTAATTTGAAGGGGAAATTTACCGTTGACGCCCGTTACCGTTAAACCAATTACCATTACCAATCATTCCCTTTGAACAAATTAAAATTACCAACCATTCTAGTTGAACAAATTCCCATTACCAACCATTACCGTTCAACGAGTTCCAATTTCCATTCCACTATCGTTGTACAAATCACCATTAATGTTAAACAAATTCCCATCACCACCCATTCCCTTTGAACAAATTCCCATCACCACCCATTCCCTTTGAACAAATTCCCATCACCACCCATTCCCTTTGAACAAATTCCCATCACCACCCATTCCCTTTGAACAAATTCTCATTACCATTCCACTATCGTTTTATAAATTCCCATTCCCGTTGAACAGATTCCCATTACCAATCCACTATCGTTGTACAAATTCCCATTAGCATTCCACTATCGTTGAACAAATTTCCATTACCACAAATTCCCATTACCACCCATTCCCGTTGAACAAACTCCCATTACCACCCATTCCCGTTAAACAAATTCCCATTACCACACATTCCCGTTAAACAAATTCCCATTCCCGTTCCCTTATCGTTGTACAAATCCCCATTACCACCCATTCCCTTTAAACAAATTCCCATTACCAACCATTCCCGTTCAACAAATTCCAATTTCCATTCCACTATCGTTGTACAACTTCCCATTACCATTGCACTGTCGTTATACAGATCCCCATTACCATTGCACTATCGTTGTACAAATTTCTATTACCACCCAATCCCGTTGAAGAAATTCCCATTACAATTCCACTATCGTTGAATAAATTTCCATCACCGCTTATTCCCATTAAACCAATTCCCATTACCGCCCATTTCCGTTAAAGAAATTCCCATTACCGCCCATTTCCGTTAAAGAAATTCCCATTACAATTCCACTATCGTTGAATAAATTTCCATCACCGCTTATTCCCATTAAACCAATTCCCATTACCGCCCATTTCCGTTAAAGAAATTCCCATTACCGCCCATTCCCGTTAAAGAAATTCTCATTACTGTTCATTATCGTTAAATAAAATAAAATCACTTTACCACTCTTCATTTCATCAAATATTTGTTAACCATCCGTTACCATTACATAAGGCCCTCATTTTCTCATATACCACCCATCACCTAGGTAAAGAACTTCAACCATTATTATAAGGACAACTAACCTCCAAGTGAAAATTTATAATGAATTCGCCCGCCGCCAATAAAGCTCTATTTCATGGAGCTGCTGGCTTAGAGGATTTCGTTATCACAAAATTACCATTTCAATCAAAATATTTGGTTTCCATCCATTCCCTAACCGAATCCGAGAAAAAATCTGATTCCCACCCATTCCCGAGATAATCCCGCGGTTACTGTGGAAAATGGTAGATAAAAACGCTTCCATACAGATTTATATTTCAAAACCCGTTTCGCTGTCTTAGAAGATTTCGTAAACTAAAATTTACCATTTCCATCCAGTAGCGGCGCTAAGGGTGGGCTGAAGTGGGCTTTAGCCCCCCTGCATTTCAGAGAGGGGCCACTTATTTATATTAAAAGGGCCACATACTTATTATTAAGAGGCCACATATTTGCATTTATGAATTTCCTTTATCTCTAGAAATTGGATTTATTGCCAAGAAACGTTTTTCTGGACAAAATTTTTTCAAAATCAATTCGTTTACTCAAGAAGATAGTAGACCATAAAGAGATAGATTCGGGAGGAAGGGAGCAGAAATAGGGACTTAGCAGCATGACGTAGATAATACGTCACCCATGATTTTTCCAATTGGAAAAAAAGGTATACCAGCATGGCGGCCATGGCCAAAGGTACGGCGTGACGTCATGCTGCCAAGGTCCTATTGAGAGAAAGTTGAATGGACAATAGAAAGAAAAGAAAAGGGGAACTTAGGGAAAAAACCCCAGACATGCTCGTGTCCCCTCCAGATCGGATATAAGGTCAGTAGGGGGTCCAGTAAAGGTGACGAGAGCTGCTTGCTCTTCTCGCTTCCTGGAAAATTTTCGTTTTTTTCGGTTACACCACTTTAGCGAAATATGGTTAATCCAAGGTTCCCGCTAAGGGCCACAAAATACTTAGCCCACATGTGAAAAAACCTTAGCGCCGCTACTGTTTCCATCCAAATATATTGTTTCCATCCATTCCCGAACCGAATTAAAAAAGCAATCTTATTCCCGCCCATTCCCGAAGAAATCCGTGTAAAGTGCTCAAAAATAACTCTTCCACGCAACTTTCTACTTCACAACCTATTTAAACTACCATCAATTTTTGATTAAAAGACTAAAGATTTTAGTATAAAAATATTTTTGGCAACAATATTATAGTTGATATTACGAAGCGCGGGTTTAAAAAACCAGCCGCCACAGTCTGTCGGGCTAGACAAAGTTTAAGACCAGTGCCTTAAAAATTGCTTATGCCTACGAAGAAAAGCTCAGCGTAAACCTCTTTTTGCGGGAGAACTTTTGGTAACGGCATATCGAAACTGTATAGCCCTACCCACCATCCTAACCTTTCTTTTTTCTACCAACATCATTCCAGATTTTTTCGAGCTCCGGAGAAAACGAGTTGCAAAAGAGAGAGAAAAAATATTTGAGGGTATAAAATTTGGATCAAGAAAAATGTGGTTATTCCAACAGAAAACGTTGACAGGGAGAGGAAGCGCTGTGGAAGGCGGAGTGGAGGCGACGCTAGTACGTTAAATCTAGCCGTCCTCCGCAAATCCGGGACTCGTATCGTTGGACAATTGTTGGGTTAGAGAGCGGGTTTACGTTGAGGAGTGTTGATTTACGCGTCCAACGTGTATGAGAGAGCTCAGTCTTGTGAAGAATGGCGCTTAGGAAGATATAATTTCCTCGCGGTACTAGGCGAAACAAAGACCCTTCTTTGTTTCGCACCGGACACTTTTTGACGCCAAAAGTTGGCGTGACAACTTACGGAAACACGGCGGAGATGAACATCCTTCTCCATCCTCTCTCCCGCCTTTGATCCCTCGTCTCCATCCTCCTCATCTTGAGCTTCTTTTACTTTTTTAAAAAAACGAAAGAAAAACGTTTAAAATGCCCCACCATGCGAGATAATAATAGCGATATGCTCTATTTCCTCTTTCTATAATATTAGAAAACCGCCGCCAGTAGAAACCAAATATAATCTCTTATTATTATGTCTGGAAATAAAATGCGGAGTAACTTGACCGCGATACCCCTATATGGTAACTGATCCGACACGCATCGCTGTAATGCGAGTGGAACACTTTTACAGGAGTTTTATCCTATTTTTCGTCTAATATTTTTTCCAACCTATTATTTTTAATTAGAAACTTTATACAACTGTAATCAGGGTGTTGCAAAAGGTTATGCAAACTTTTTAAGGAGTTGTAGGGCGTGAGTTGAGAAGTATGCCTGTTTTTTCCCCATTTTCCTACGATGAGTTAAAAGAGCGCCAGAGAGCTTCAAAGTGTGGCCTACTAGTCCCTGGAAGTAGGCTACAAACAGGCGCAAACCCAAGCAGCAGTACCTCGATTTGTTTACCACCCTTCTACGCATTGTAACCCGGCGACCTGATTTAAAGGCTTTAAAAGTCGCTTGATGACTTTGGCCTAAGGTGGTGCCAAGGGTATTAGCCTAGCTGATTATTATTATTAACCTTTTGAAATACCCTGTATAAAAGCCTATGTAACCGAAATAAAAGTATACATACAGATGTTCGTTTAAGACCTTGCCGCTTATCCGAAAACGTAGGAGTTCAAAGTTCAAAAGATGGAAATCTAAAGGGACCTTTATGAAATAAGCGTAAAAATCTTCATACTTCCTCAGTTCACTCACCCCCTACAACTCCTTAGAATTTTTACATAACCGTTTGAAACACCCTGTATATATATTATTTTTAATGTATTAAAATTTGGTGGCACTTATTTAATTAAATTATTTAAATCTATGGTAAAATTTAACGCTCCAGATGAAACTTTTCCGGTGGTCTTTACTCTAGTGTTTGAACTATAATATATTCTTTATTTCGTCGCAGCGTCCCTGTCTTCGAGTGCGTTTGTCACAGCAGCGCTCCCTCTCCATTCCGCCTTTGTATTATTTATTCTTTGGCGCCTCCTCCCTCCCGTCCTCCATTACTTCCGCGCATGATTCTTGTTGGCGGTCGGAGGGTGGGACACAGCCGACGACGAGAGTCGAAGTTTCCAGCCAAGAACATTAGTCGGAGGCGCCAAAGATAGCGCGAGCGCCCAAGCCAAAAGAAAAGATAAATACGCCGTGACGTCACTCTGGTGAAAAATAATCCCCCCCTCGACGCCACCTCCATTTCGGGCCCCCCTTTCGCCTCCAAGCCTTTTTCAATAATATACAGGGTGTTTCAAAAGGTTGTGCAAAAATATTAAGGAGTTGTAGGGGGTGAGTTGAGAAGTATGCCTGTTTTTTAACTATTTTCCTACGATGAGTTGAAAGAGCCCCAGAGAGCTTCAAAGTGTGGCCTACTAGCCCCTGGAAGTAGGCTGCAACAAGCGCAAAACCAGGCAGCAGGGAACGAGGGGTCGGAAATTTATCAAAATCCCGTACACTATGTCTAAAATCGCTAAATCTTTAAACTCTATATATGGTAAATTAACATTGAAATCCCAAAATCACTTCAAAAAGTAATGATAAAATCGCCAAAATCTCTACGAAATCCCAAAATCCAGTACAAAATAATGGCAAGTGTCCGACCCCTCGGCAGGGAAACGCGAACATTAAGGTTTGGGTTCGTGTGATAGGTAAAAAGGGACTTTGTAAACAAATCGACGTAACCAGCTTAAAAAAAGTAAACTTAAACAGTTTTTAAAGTCGTGATGGACCGCAATTTCTCATCACTTTCAAACTACAACAATGGAGCTCACTTCGGAAGAACTGGCGCATATTCATCTCGTGTACGGACTAGTGGATGACAATGCTTTGGCTGCTCAACGTCTCTACCAGGAAAGGTATCCGAACCGGCGCATCTCCGTCTGACGGACTTTTACCAATGCCTACTTCCATGGGCTAGTAGGTTGAAGATCTCTGGCGCTTTTTTAACTCATCGGAGGAAAGGGGGGGAAAACATTTTTAACGGAAGCGGACATTCTGTATTCGGGCGAGGCGCGAAGTTTTAGTATATGAGTAAACTGCGAATGACGGAATTGTTTGTACAAGAGTGAAGCGATTACCCTAGCCGCTAATAGTTGATCTTGGATGCGAGTGACTAATTTGGTCGCGCGTGTGTGAGTTCTAGCTCTTTGCCAAATGCGCGCCCAGCGATGATAGTTATGACAATTATATTTGAGGGTTATTTTTAACCAGTTTTTTAGTGTCTCTGTTTAATGTTTAACGTGGAACCTTGGAGGGGTCGTGTTTTTAAGTATTTTAAAACATTTTATTAGTTTGTAAATTTTGTATCAAAAAGCGGGAAAAATATAATTTATTTTACCTTGTTTAAAGAACAGTTTTTAGCTTTGTTTTATAATTTAGTGTGGGTTTGGTCAGTGTACAACACTACCGTAACTTTCTCACTCAAAACTAGATAAAATTTGAAGGAACATATTCTTATTAATTTTAAACTGAAAGTAGAGAGACATATTATGCCCATGGGAAATACATGACTTAAGTCGGTGCTTTCAACTGATCATGCTATTCAGGTCGTAGTTTAATTTTCAGATACCTGATGGTAATCAGTTAGTTAGATCGGGTAATCTTTTACATTCTCCATACCCAGAAAACAGATTTCAAACTATCGATCTGAACTGATTCATCTCATCGGATTCAGTGGAGAACAGTTATCTGACTTATATGATTAGTGTAAATAATATTGTGGAAAGCGAAATAAAATATATATAAATAAATTTTTAAATCGAATTTAATAGGAGGATATATGCAATTATGCACCGATTTAGTTTCAAAAATAATTTTTACATATTGCATCATCTCAAGTTCACATGAGCAATATTGTTCGTGCGTGGTTGAGGTCTCTTACATTATATTCTTGAAATATATATTCTAGTATAAAAAATATTTACAGTCTAAAAACATTTGGGCAAAACATATTTTGACCCAATTTTGGTTATTATGGCAATTTTGGGTTAGTTTGTTTTACCGTATGCAATTGGGTTATTTGGAAATTTACCACCCAAAACAAAGTAGCAAAATATAATTTTGTCTGCTGTGGTTTCTACCTTTTTCAATTCTTCGATTTCATTCGACCTTAAGTTCCGCCAATTTTTTATCACTAGCCGTCCGGCTTACAAGCTAAGACAATATAAGGAGGAAAGTTCATGTAATGGTAATTTTAACAACAGCACTAGGCTATTGACCCAATTAATTTAGTAAATACGATGAACTAATTATTTGGGTCAAATTAATAGCACAACCCTTTATTTTGCGCTGTTTTTTTAACAAAGCCCATAATTTTTGGTTTTTTATTTTTATCCAACCATTTGGGCAGTTGTTAATTTACCCACCTTCGGGTGATTTATTTTTACCCAACCATTTGGGCAGTTGTTAATTTACCCACCTTTGGGTGATTTATTTTTACCCAACCATTTGGGCAGTTGTTAATTTACCCACCTTCGGGTGATTTATTTTTACCCAACCATTTGGGCAGTTGTTAATTTACCCACCTTTGGGTTATTTATTTTTACCCAACCATTTGGGCAGTTGTTAATTTACCCATCTTTGGGTGATTTATTCTTACCCAACCATTTGGGCAGTTGTTAATTTACCAAACTTTGGGTGATTATTTTTACCCAACTTGGGTTGTTTTCATTTTGCCCAAATTTATTGGTAGGTGAAATACTGACCTAAAATTTGGGTAATAATTGAGCAAAAATGGGTAAAATTTTACCCGACCTTTTTAGCGTGTACATCAATATAATATTATTTCTGAGGATTTTATATTTTCATTTAACTCAGGTATCCAACAAAATACTAAAATCGTCTATTCCTACGTCAATTGGATAATTTTTGATTTAAACATTGTTAACGAATTACATAATTTAAGTTATTATCCAGTTTCTTATAAAAACAATTGGGCCTAAAAAGGTAAATGACAATATTGTGATAATAAATACGAATAAGTTTCGGGCTTAAACTATCTGGTATTCATTTTAATCCATATCAACTGATCTGAAAATATCTAAATTAAAATTTGATTAATCTGATATCCGAACTCTCTTATTCATTTAATCGGTTCAGATAACGCGACAGACAATCGTTTGGAAGTACTAACTTTGATTGTAAACTTTCAAAAACTTCCAACTTAGAGAAAATATCTAACCGTCGTTTAAACCGTTAATTTTCTTGAAATCTAGGGAAAACGCTAATCTTGAACTCCCGTACTGTTATCCATTTTCCCGAAGGAATATCTGCAATATACTAGGAATATCTACGACGTACTGTAAATAGGCGTTATCTCAGGGATAGAGCCAATAAGGTAATAGCCGCGTCCCTGTAGCTTCTAAAATATATCGGCGTCCCAGTCTGTCGCAAATTTCCCCTGGGTTTCTAGCCATCGAAGATCACTGATGACGCGAGCCGGACCGCTACCTTCCCGGGAAGAAGAGAGTAAAAAAATTGTCCCTGTTGATGGTCGGACAATACCCCCGGCCTTGTCCTCGCGGCCTTCTCCATCCGGGGCAGCCAGCTTCTTCCATTATTCGCACTTTCTCTCTCCAACTTTCGAGATAGAATCAAATAAAAGGGACTATACACTCAGGTGGGCCACGAATCTCCTTCCAACAATGTTCCTTATCTTTGCCCCTAGAAAAGATGGAAAGGAATAAAGGAAAAAATGAAACCTTTTAATCCACGTATGCCCATTGCCTAACCCACGCTAAATATTCCCCGCGCGCTTTACGAAAAGTCCGAAACTTCGCGGTCTCCATGAATACCAAATTTCTCGGGTTGTACTAGAATAGAATTACACTTTGTTTTGGTTCATCCTCCTTCGAAAACCTTACCGAGATCGCCATCCAGTGGACAGTATCGACTGGGTAAAAACGGTACGGACTGCACCCTGTTATTCGTCCCGTTTGAGACTGTCCGTTCGATTAGACAACCCTCTGGAAGTAAGCGGGAACATTCTTGGTATAAACGATCGTTTCTGTTTTATGTATGTATATATACCAGGCATTCATTTGGTCGTACATCTCTCTTCCGCCCGGCGAGGGCCTAATCGTATTCCAACTCGGGGCTAATTCATTTGTTAAGCCTTGGCACGGTCCGGGGTGGGTGGCGCCCGAGGTAAGGAGAGCCCGCGAAAGAAGAAGAATCCGATGGCCCGAGTGTCCAGGCGGCTTCGGCTCCCAAAATAATCACTCCCAACATCGGTCAAGATTCCTGGGAACTCTAAGGGCGGCCTGATCGTGGTAACCGCTCCATACGCTACTTAAGATATCCTCGACATTATGCTCCAAAGACGTTGTCGTTGGAGCTAACTTGATAGCGTGCGCGAAAGCCGTATACCCTCCGTTGCTTCGCTATACGGATTTACATGTTGTATTTCTTCCGATTACCGCTATTGTCTGTGGGTGTAGGGAAGGGAAGGAGGGCTGTACTTGGGTTTCCAGGATATTCGTATAGCTCTCTCGCTCCGGAATGTCATCCGGGTTGTACCGGGTGCGCTATGCTTTCTGACATTGTTTATGAGAAATGGTCCTTTTCGATTCGCGCGTCGAGAGCCGCAGCGTGAAGCCTTGTCCGCTCCCTTGCTCCCTTTCGCCGGCTGATTCTTTCGTCGTTTTGGCTCGATTTCCGATATTGACGACTTGACTCGGGTTTCCACACGAACCGGCAATCTGATATTTTCTCAACATATCTCCCGCTATTTAGGTTTATCCAGGACGACACCAAATAGCTCTATAAGCGACGACAGTGGCAGTTTTAAGTTGCGGGTTACGTCACCACGTTTTGATTGCTTTGGATTTAGAGCTACTCGATTGTTAATTAGTCGTTTTATCACTCTAAAAAAATAAGGTGTATTTCAACACCTTTTTAAGAACATTTTTTGGGTCCGAATTTGTTCTGTTTAGAGGGGCTAACTCGCACTATTAAAGGTGTTAAATTACTTCATTTTTACACTATTACCCAAAAATTCAAGAAAAAAGGTTTCATTGAAAGTAATTTTTAACACCTTTTGGTATATTTATCCTTTTTAAGTAGCACCTTTTACTCCATTAAAGGTGTAAATAACAATATTGTTTTCTTTTTTAAAGGTGTAAGTTTCACAAATTAATTTTGGCATAATGTAATTTAAACAAATTGTTTTACTATTACACACCATATTAACACCCTTATGAGAAAACTTTAAATTCAAAAAGGTGTTTTTACATAAAATGTTTTCTCTGGAGTTAAAAAGGTGTAAGTAAGGTGGGATTGTAAAATTACACCTTTACAACCCCTTAGTAACACCCTTATTTTTAAAAGTGTATATATATATTTATAAGTTTATACATATACGTAAAGTAATAACTATATAAGTATCATAATTAAACTTTGTTAGCTAATTTAAAGAGGGGATTATTCAACGTTTATTAGCGGGGTGTTAGCGTAAGTTTATAATTATGTTTTACATAAGTGTGCCAGTTTCCTAACTTACTCGTGCTAAACTTTTACTAAGAGCCATTTTTAGAATGATCACTTATTTTGGGTAGACTTAAGTTTAAGTCATTCTGGATGGTACCCGCTTCAAGGGCGTATTTAAGGGGGTTTAGGGATTCAAACAGCCACCCCCGAGCTCGTGCAGGGAGCATGATCATTTCAGCGGCGACGTTAGGGGTAGGCGAGCCTACGTTTGTTTCAATCTAGGAGATCACATAGGGACTTGAGAGGGCCTCCTAAAGTCGATTTATACACTTTGCAAAATGTAATTTTTAAGTCAATATATAGAGTATAGTGTCAGTGCTACATCACGCAACGTCACCCATGCTCTTCTAACTCTTCGTAGGAAATGATAAAAAACAGGCATACTTCTCAACTCACCCCCTACAACTCCTTAATATTTTTGCATCACCTTTTGAAACACCCTGAATATGTGATTAAATTTAATAACGAAAATATCCTGATAACGTGTTGCCGATCTCGAGTTAACTCCGCCTCCAACTCTCGAGTACTACACTAACCCACTTTGCTGGTCAATTTAAATATACTAACAGTTGTTTAAAGCTCTTAAAATTATTTGGACAATATAAGCAGTGTCGCGGAATCGTGGCGTGTGTGAAATACATATTAAATGATAAATTTTTCCGAGCGAAAAAGCTTAAATGCGAAATTTTTTTGGGCGGAAAATTTCCCCAGCTATTTCTCCGCGTATCTTCAGCTTCCTTTTGAAAATCATCGTTCCTCATCTTCTAACAGAGGGATACGGTTTTCCATCTCATCTTCTACGCCATGTTTCTTCTTTTTTACGTCTCCTTTTCGGTTCGAAAATATTTTTTCTTGTTTTCCATTTTTATTTCAAAACTAATTTTCATTTTCTTCTTTGACTCTTCCTCGCCCATAGAAAGATCGTCCCAAGGAATTTTTCTTTAGCTTTTTCGAACTGAACGAGAGGAAAAAAAGATGGGGATGCTGGGAAGCTGAAGAGCTATACGGAGGTTAGAAGATGAAGAAGAAGAAATTGGAGTAATGGTCCGTTCATCCCCCCCACCATGCATGCTCTTTTTTCTTCACTTCTTAGCGTCCTCTTTTGGGTATTCCTCTCCCTATTTTTTTGAAAGCAAAAGCATGAATGAGACTCTGCTTAAAATGATACGATGGGAGAAATCTACCTATAGCAGTTACGAAAGAGGGTAAGGTTTTAACTGTATTTTGAACTGATAAAAGTGTATTCCAATTCGACCCTTAGACAGTCGGTCTCCTCTCGCGGTACATGAACTTCTTCAACCCATTTTTTTCCCAGATTATTATTCGATTCCCAAAGAATGTTGGAGAAAAGTTTTTGCTACCTTGAACATTTTGTCACTTGATATCGCGAGTTTTTCCGAACTTCTAGAATCTAGACTACTCGCTTTATCAGTTAAAGCAATTTTGAGCATTGGAAAGAGATGAAAATTGAAGTTTTTGCAGTTTTTTATTTTTAAATAATGGTTAGAATTTGTTTATTGTTAATTAATTATTTATTTATTTATATTACTCTTTTTCTTAATTTTGTATCTTTGATATAATTTAAGATTTAATTTAATTGTTGAATTCGTAAAATGAGTTTAAAAATTTAATTAGCGACCGTGCTAAATATTTTACAACAGCCCCGTATCTTTTGAAAAAAATATTGATACTTTTGCACCCCAAAGAAGCTTTAAAAATACCTTATTTACAACAAAACGTTTCCCAAAAGAGATGAAAATCGATTGTTTTTGCAGTTTTTTATTTTTAAATAATGGTAAAAATTTGTTTATTGTTAATTAATTAATTATTTATTTATTTATAATGATATTTTTCTTAATTATGTATCTTTGTTATAATTTAAGATTTAATTTAATTGTTGAATTCGTAAAATGAGTTTAAAAATTTAATTAGCGACCGTGCTAAATATTTTACAACAGCCCCATATCTTTTGAAAAAAATATTGATACTTTTGTACCCCAAAGAAGCTTTAAAAATACCTTATTTACAACAAAAAGTTTCCCAAAAGAGATGAAAATCGATTGTTTTTGCAGTTTTTTATTTTTAAATAATGGTTAAGATTTGTTTATTGTTAATTAATTATTTATTTATATTGGTCTTTCTCTTAATTTTGTATCTTTGATATAATTTAAGATTTAATTTAATTGTTGAATTCGTAAAATGAGTTTAAAAATTTAATTAGCGACCGTGCTAAATATTTTACAACAGCCCCGTATCTTTTGAAAAAAATATTGATACTTTTGCACCCCAAAGAAGCTTTAAAAATACCTTATTTACAACAAAACGTTTCCCGAAAGAGATGAAAATCGATTGTTTTTGCAGTTTTTTATTTTTAAATAATGGTAAAAATTTGTTTATTGTTAATTAATTATTTATTTATATTGGTATTTTTCTTAATTCTGTATCTTTGATATAATTTAAGATTTAATTTAATTGTTGAATTCGAAAAATGAGTTTAAAAATTTAATTAGCGACCATGCTAAATATTTTACAACAGCCCCATATCTTTTGAAAAAAATATTGATACTTTTGTACCCCAAAGAAGCTTTCAAAATACCTTATTTACAACAAAAAGTTTCCCGAAAGAGGAGTTTGGTCGGCGGCCAGCGTAAAAGATTGTTTCTTAGGTAAATGACGCGTTAGTAATTTGGTGGGCAAACTAAATTTGGAAAACATTGGCTGCGCCGCTGCCACGTCCAAAACAATAACCGGAGCTCTCTCTCTCCTCCTGTTAAAAGTAACTTTTCCTTGGCTCCATCAGCTAGTTGATACCGCTTCGCCATTCGTGGCTCTCTATGGAACCTATTTGGGATAAATTTTACGCTTTTTCGTCTGGGTCGGATACGTTTATTAAATAGGCCATGCGTTTATCTAACTGGAAAATATCTCCGCAAATATCTCTATCGCTTTGTTTTGTCAGTCTAGTCGATAAATTAAAGACGTATTTTATGTGTCACGGAGTAGATTTACGAGTATTTAAATTGGTATCTTCCCATTCGACCGAATTCCCACTAGACCGAATTCCGCCAATGTTTTTGATGAAATTAGCCCAAAGGCGGGTTTTGTATTTTTCTAATCGACCGACGCAATATTCACAATTGAGCGACCGCAAAAAAAAAATAGTTTTTCTTTCTACTCCTTTTGATTTTTTATGGAAGCCTTTTAATATTTTTTAAGTCTGTTAGGTTAGGTTAGGTAACACTGCATGCTGTTCTGACAGATGCTGGAACGGATAAAACCGAATCCTAAACCCGGAGAAGTGCGGGTTTTTCGGTCGACTGGGACAATCCCATTAGACCGAATCCTAAATCCGCCAAAGTGCGGGTTTTCCGGTCGAATGAGATTGGGTTCGGTCGAATGGGATTCGGCGCAATGGAACAGATTCTTTGAATTTACCCTGATTTGGTCATAAAGAAATTAATCTTTATATTATTTAAATCAATTGGTGGCTCGAATGTAGTACCTGGATGGTACGATAGATGTCGTTGTCGGCAGTCCGTTCAACCTAGTGTTTTAGTCCGATTGTTTAAGATTTTCAAAGCTTAACAATGAGGACTTAAAAAATGCCGTTTATTTAGTCTATATTGTCTTTGTTTGTATTTAAAACGTTCACCGTCTTTTGATTGAGGCTTCGCGTAAAATAATAATAAATACGTTAATATTTGCTTTAAGGATAAACCAGAGTTTTAGTTCGATATTTTCTCGAGAGATGTCGCCGCAAGATAGATACCAATATCGCGGCTACGCTCTTCAATTTCGGGAAAGTTCTCAAACTGAACGGGTCTATCATGGACAGTAAATTAAGAGGACAGGTTTTCGATACCCTTCCACAGTGCATTTTATTTCTCCCCGCGTATCAATCAGCTCGAGAGACTCCGAGGGAGTCTTGCAAGGTCGTTTGTACCACGTGATCTTAAAATTTCAAAATGGCAATCTAACGCGGTTGATATTGTTACGTAATTTTTTGCGCTTTATATTTTAGTAATTTTTAATTTTGGTTTTTTAATTCAATAAAAACTATCAACTAATATTTAGTATATCATATTTAATCTATAAAAACGTGAAAAAATACCTTTTGGCGTAAAAAAGTACTTCGTGTTTATCTTTTTCTTTTTTCGAACAGTGTCGTCCACTCTTAGCGACACTTGTTTTTTTTTCAAATGACCTTGGACGACTCCCTTAGTGTGATTGGTTTACGGGGGCTAAAAACCAGGCTTTTTACCAATCCTCTAAAATCTACTATCCATGTATACACGAAATAATTTTGAAAACTTACGGATTTGTTTTAGAGCGTAGGATTTTGAACTGATATTTCCTTGAACGGAAAAGATATTGGAAGTGAAGTCCCGGCTTTATAATTTCGCTTCAAATTCTTTCCGGGTGCGTACAATCCCCATGTATGAATTTCAAACGAAAAATAAAAGAGAGGACTGTATATTTCGGAATTTCGCCGAAAGTCCCTTTTAAACAATTCGAAAAATGCTCGCTCTTCGGGTTTTTGGTCGTCTAGAACAATCGAATCATTTCACCATGCTCTAATTGGTCCAGTCCGGAACTGAAAAAACTCGAGCATTCTTTAAATTCCGGACGTTCATCTTTCCGCTCAGTCCGCTTTCAACGAGCGCCTTCAAATGGCGCAAATCCGTTGTTGCTAGAATAAACATTGCCTTTTTATAGTCCGTTTTCATTCGCAATATTCGCTCACTTTTCAACGTTATTTAAATTATTTGTACCCTTAGTTTTAATTACAAATGTGGCTAGCACTTTGCTGTAAATTTCGACCGAAGAGTATGCTTTTAATCGTTTTTTTAATTAGATAAGTTTAGTAGAACTTGATAAGAATCAGTGGAAAGGTGGTATTTCTGTGCAAAGTGGGGTCTTGTGACATTCGGTGGGTCTTCTACCTGTACTTGTTCGGACATAACGGTCAATATATACGTAAATATGTTCATTATGTGCACAGAAAAAACAACGTTTAGCTTTGAAACACAATTTTAGCACCTAAACACATATTTCCTAAACATATATTTTTAAATCGTTTAAAACCTAAATGCATAGATGTTTTTTAATTAACATCAAAATTGTAAACACTTTATTGGGGTTATGATGCGTCGCTAAACGTTAATTTGGAAACGGATAAGAAAATTAAACGTTTTTCTAAACATGCCGTTTCAATTGTGAACTTATATGTTTAGGTCCAGGTTAATAAACGAGGGGCAGGTCACTTCCATTTTGGTAGCGTCTTAATCATAGTAAAATGATTAAATCAGGGTAGAGGTGATTAAATCAGGGTAATCGTGATTAAATCAGAGTAATCAAGATTAAAAAATCTAATCAAAATTAGAAAATCTAATCACGATTTAATCAATCTAATCACGATTTAAACGAGATTTAATATTCATGATCTAATCTTTTTAATCAGGATTTAATCATTTTAAACAGATATAATCATTTTAATCAGGATTTAATCATTTTAAACAGATATAATCATTTTAATCAGGATTTAATCATTTTAAACAGATATAATCATTTTAATCACGATTTCATCATTTTAATCACGATTTAATAATTTTAAACAGATATAATCATTTTAATCACGATTTCATCATTTTAATCACGATTTAATAATTTTAATCACGATATAATCAATATAATCGGTCGAATCGAGATTTTATTAATTAAAATCAAAACTAAAGTATGATAATTTAATATTAATTATTAATATTGATGGTTCTATCGCAATTGTGTTTGATTCTCGTTCTAATTTCTAATCACGATTTAATCATACTAATCACGATTTAATCGTTTCAATCAGGATTTAATTATTTTAATCAGATTTTTATCATTTAAT
Source organism: Leiobunum rupestre (assembly GCF_980474605.1). Classification (NCBI taxonomy): domain Eukaryota; kingdom Metazoa; phylum Arthropoda; class Arachnida; order Opiliones; family Sclerosomatidae; genus Leiobunum; species Leiobunum rupestre. Next base: position 32,795,304 of record NC_143392.1, read on the forward strand.
CATGATTAAATCAGATTTAAACATTCTAATCATGATTAAACGTGATTTAATCAACATAATCGTGATTAAATTGTATTTAATCAAAATAATCACGATTAAATGGGATTTAATCTTTTGATGGGTGCGTCGTTAATCAAGGAAGTGACCTGCCCCTCGTAAATAAACCACAATTTTTCTGTTTGAAATTACTCATTCAGTATCGGTTTATTTGGTAAGTACTCTGATTTTAAATCATAATAAATAAATTAGTAATAGTGGGTGAATTAACAAATTTTACATGAAAGAGCTCTTGATTTTAATATTTAGAGAAAATATCAAAAAATATATAGTATTTCTGATTTTTATGTATAATGATTACGACGTTCATAAATACAGTCAATCAATTTATGTAAATTTTATTTGTGACACGCTAATCAAAAAAAAGGTTAGTTATATTTTTGTTTAAAATTTGCTAAGATTTCATATCAATAATTATAGAACTAGTAAAATATGTTTAAATGCTATGCATTTAGCAAGCTAAACATCCAATCCAGAAAGCTAAACACGTATATACGTTATACATTAAAATATATAAATGTGTTTGAAACCTATACAGCTTCAAGCCTAAGCATGTTAAAAACTAATTACGAAAACAATAATCATGTGTATATTCTAAACACAAAAGGTTATTAAACGTGTTTGAAACGTAAAAATATTGATTGTAATATTATCAAAAACCTAAACACTTTGTGTACTAAACATGTGTATTAGATAAACAGATTTGGACCTAAACACATTTAGCTTTAAAATGTGTTTGAAAACGCGTTGCATTTTGACGTTTAGGAAAACGTTTAGGTCCTAAACGTTGTTTATTCTGTGTGGGAATTAGGCTTAAAACTTCATCCATACAAATGGAAACGGCCATCGAAGCCTTTTAGATGGTTCCTTTAAAGAGGAAACAGCCACCGAAGGCTTTTAGCTGATTTCGTGTAAATGGAAACGGCCACCGAAGGCTTTTAGTTTCTTTCGTACAAATTGAAACGGCCACCGAAGGCTTTTAGTTTCTTTCGTACAAATTGAAACGGCCACCGAAGGCTTTTAGTTTCTTTCGTACAAATTGAAACGGCCACCGAAGGCTTTTAGTTTCTTTCGTACAAATTGAAACGGCCACCGAAGGCTTTTAGTTTCTTTCGTACAAATTGAAACGGCCACCGAAGGCTTTTAGCTTCTTTCGTACAAATGGAAACGGCCACCGAAGGCTTTTAGCTTCTTTCGTACAAATTGAAACGGCCACCGAAGGCTTTTAGCTTCTTTCGTACAAATTGAAACGGCCACCGAAGGCTTTTAGTTTCTTTCGTACAAATTGAAACGGCCACCGAAGGCTTTTAGCTTCTTTCGTACAAATTGAAACGGCCACCGAAGGCTTTTAGTTTCTTTCGTACAAATTGAAACGGCCACCGAAGGCTTTTAGTTTCTTTCGTACAAATTGAAACGGCCACCGAAGGCTTTTAGCTTCTTTCGTACAAATTGAAACGGCCACCGAAGGCTTTTAGCTTCTTTCGTACAAATTGAAACGGCCACCGAAGGCTTTTAGCTTCTTTCGTACAAATTGAAACGGCCACCGAAGGCTTTTAGTTTCTTTCGTACAAATTGAAACGGCCACCGAAGGCTTTTAGTTTCTTTCGTACAAATTGAAACGGCCACCGAAGGCTTTTAGTTTCTTTCGTACAAATTGAAACGGCCACCGAAGGCTTTTAGCTTCTTTCGTACAAATGGAAACGGCCACCGAAGGCTTTTAGCTTCTTTCGTACAAATTGAAACGGCCACCGAAGGCTTTTAGTTTCTTTCGTACAAATTGAAACGGCCACCGAAGGCTTTTAGCTTATTTCGTACAAATTGAAACGGCCACCGAAGGCTTTTAGCGTCTTTCGTACAAATGGAAAAGGCCACCGAAGGCTTTTAGCTTCTTTCGTACAAATTGAAACGGCCACCGAAGGCTTTTAGTTTCTTTCGTACAAATTGAAACGGCCACCGAAGGCTTTTAGCTTATTTCGTACAAATTGAAACGGCCACCGAAGGCTTTTAGCGTCTTTCGTACAAATGGAAAAGGCCACCGAAGGCTTTTAGTTTCTTTCGTACAATACAAATGAAAACGGACATGGGTATCCATTAGCCAAAGTGAAAAGCCAAAAATAAGATTAATCCATTAAACATTCGTGGAAATGTCAAAAATCGTGATGATAAGTATGAAAAATTGCTATTGAAATCCTTAAGTCATCCAAAGAAAATATTGTAATAATTTTTAAAATCCCAGAAACGCTGTCAAATTCTTAAAATAATTCGTAATTTTCAAAATTAGTTTGGAAATGAAAATCCGGAACGCAAAATAAACTAGTTTGAAATCGAGCCTTCTATTTGAGTCTCGCGAGGATGAAGTAGACGTTCGTTTTATAGCGGCTCAGACGTCAATGGATGGACTAAGCCTTGGCAGCTCAATACTGGAACCTGTCGTCCATTCGACGGCTCTATAAGGACTGTTATAGATTTGTCATTTGCTTCTCCGCGGGGAGAGTGATACGGAAAAACAGCGATAAAAAATTGCCGCTCGGGGTATCATCTTTTTGGAAGCACCTCTATGTCTCGTTATTTTGATATTCAGACCCATCTGCCCCCTTCTGTTGCTCTCTATCGCAGCTCATCAAGTTTTGTTCTTATTCACCGAAAATCAATTCGAGCATCGCCACAGTCGCGTCTTCCCTTTCTCTAGGGCTGCTCTGCCGGAGACGCGACCCCGCGGCTCAAAGAATAAAAGGCCACATATTTTTCAAAGACCCATATTGTTTCGAGACGAATAACGCGCGGTAGATGTACTTTTCCTAATTTATTCTCCAATTATCTGTAATGATATTATAACATGGGAATTAACACAATTATAGAAGTTTCTTTTAACTAAGGAATACTTCCGCGCACGTTTCCATACCAGAGAGACTGAGAAAAATCATATTACCTCGGGCAGGAATCGAACCGATAACCTTTGGTTACCGTCCAAACGCCACTACCATCTCCACGAATGACTCGATTCATGGGTTCGATTGTTTGACAGGTTGTCGACCGTGCCGTAGTAGTCACTCTGCTATGGAAACATGCGCGGAAGTATTTCTTGGCTATAAATATATATATGTAAATATTTATTTACAAATAATATAATTGTTGGTACTACAGGCTACATTGAAATGCTACGGCACGGTCATTACTCGGCGTTCGTATAAGAAATTTTCCGTTAATTTCTTTTATATCCGTATCCGAAAATTATCCGAATAAAAACTTATTTGTTGCATATTAAATCTTATAATAGACGTGAATAACATCCATAAATAAACAGTTAATCGAGTTTTGGCGGTCAATAGGCGCCTCAATAAATGCCGCTCTCTTTAATTTTCCTCCCCTACGCGCATGCGCGAGTCACTGAATAAAATAATCACGTGTTTATGTTAGTTTTATTTGTTAAAGGCTAAAGTTGATAGCGCGCGCGCACATTATATTCCATGAGGCGCTTCTGTATTGAAATATTAAGTAGCTCGCGTTTTAAAATATAAAGATTTTGCCAGCTAGGAGCAACAAACACAAGGAGAACGCACGCTAACGAAGGGTTGTGTACGAATTTCATTGGACGAGCGTCACGAGCCTTTACACTGAACGTTTTACGGGCGGGGGGGGGGAGACAATTTCTGAATTTTCCCCTTCCGTCGGCAGCAGGCGCTAAAGCGTCTAGCCAATGAAAAACGTACACAAGAAACTCCACGACTTTTGACGGGTTGCGTTCTCCTTGTGTGGGGTGTTGTGTTTGTTGCTCCTAATTGCCAGTATTTATTACTACTTCTAGGAAAATCGCTGAACCGGTTTTATTTAAGCATCTATTTATCCGTTTCCCCGAGCTCTAGGCACGGTCAGCAACGGGATATAAGTAAGCCGTCAAACAAGCGACGGTAACCCAAATGGAACAATTTCAATTCCGGCCCGAGGTGATACTCTGGTATGGAAACTTGCGCGGAAGCATTCCTTGGTTAAAAGTAACTTCTATAATTTGTAATAACATTTGGATTATTTTTAATAAAATCGCGAGTAGATCTTTCTGCCAAGATATCGCGTATGTACGTATATACTGAGACGTAGTATTGAGGATCAAAAGTGGCGTACACTCCTCCGAGGTCGAATAGAAATTCTTTCACGGCTTCCCCATCTTAGATCCTTATTTTGAGCAAACGCTTACAAATGTTCGGCACGCCATCTACTGAGATAAAATAAAAACTTCTCGTTTTCTCGACCCAACTTTGCCGTCTTCTTAAAAGTCTTTTAAAAGTTGAAAAATATTTTCCAAGAAGGGAAAAAGGAGAGGGAGGGCATGCTTGAGAAAGAAACTTTATTGGAAATTCCTCTCCGCGTGGAAAAAGAGGAGCTAAAATGAAATTGGCCCAAGTTCTCGGGCCGTGTTCTTGCGCTACGCTTCACCGTGGAGTTGACAGTTTAGTACGGACTTTAGCCTTAAACGTAACTGTTTTGTAAGGCCCTCACTGACTATATGCAGCCCTGTTCACGTGCGGGGTGTCCATAACCAACAACTATCGTATTGGCCCACTACACGGTCAATATTTGGCCTCACGTTTTATTTCTTTGATATCTACGTATCTAGGTTGCGTATTTTCCGTATATTTTTGCTATGTTATAAAGAATAAGGTGTCGTGCGTAGAGCCAGCTCTTTACAGTGTCAAACTAAGAAATGGCCGTTTTCCAAAAACACGTAGTTCATTTATGGTAGATATAAAACATTTTTTTCGTGACTAGTTTCTTATATCGAGCACGTATTACTTTCGTTTTATTTGGTAGTTTTGTCGCACGTATCTCAATTTATAAATTTCGGGATTTCGTTTTTAAAATTTAAGGCGTGCTTTTGTACGGTATCTTAAATACGTACATCAATTAGTTATTTTTTTTATTTCCGTAATAACATTTACAAATAAATATATACGATTTACAAAGGCAGTTTCTACAACTTAAAATTCGCGATGAGAAAGCATATTTCCCCAAGTTTTAAAGGAAGGCACGAACTTGTATTGATAAGCCCAATCCACGCTACTCGTAAATTTCCAAGACATAACGCTAGATTTCGCCCGCGTTACGAGCCATCAAAACTTTTATGGAAACGAAGAGGGAAATTTCAATAGAGAAGCCTTAATGGTTATACGTATATATTTCATCCTTTTGACTCCCGTCGGCGCTCTCGATGAACCCAATTCGAAGCTTTCATTTGCTCTGTTTACCATATTGCTCGTCTACGAAAAAGGGGGTTAGAAATGTCTATTACCTTTCATTAGCTCCCCCACGAACCTAACGCTTATATTTAGGCTAATTTGCATAAAATTTAGGAATTCGGCTTCCTTTAAACGATGCCGGGAATCGAAACGACCTATATCAGCCCAAATTTAAAAGAACAACTATTTTTTTCAAGGTTTCAGTTTCCAAGGCTTTGTTCAGAAATTCCACGAACTATTCTATAGGTTACAGTCTAATCAGTCTTTTTGATTAGTTTATCAATAATTTATACAGTTCACACTGCAAAATGGTCACAAAAAAGTGTAATGTGTAAAAAGTGTATAGCGTGGAAAGTGTAGTTTGTCATAAGTGTATAGTGTAAGAAAGGAGTAATGTGTGAAAAGCGTATAGTGCGAAAAATGTAGTGTGTGAAAAGTGTAGTGTGTGAAAAGTGTAGTATGTGAAAAATGTAGTGATTGACAAGTGTAGTGAGTGGAAAGAATAATGGGAAAAGTGTAGTGCGTCACCAGTGTAAGAAATGTGTAATGTGTGAAATACGAATTGTGAGAAAAATGTTGTGTGAAAAGTGAAGTATGAGAAAAGTGTAGCATGTGAAAAATGTGTGTAATAAGTGTAGTGTGTCACAAGTGTAGTGTGTCACAAGTGTAGTGTGTGAAAGGTGTAATGTGCCGAAAATGTAGTGCGGGAAAGGTATAATGTGTGAAAAATTTATTTTGTGCAAAGTGTAGTTATTGTAACCCCCGCTAAAGCTGAGTTACCCTTTGTTAATGTTAAGAAAAGTACTGACTACAAAGCTAATACTTTTTCTTATAGTTTTGTAGTGCTCAAGCTCTTCAATGATCCGTTTTTACACACAATCCTAAGGGATTTGTGTATACTAAAGATCACCTACCGTGTATCAGATCCTCAATAGCCCAAATATTCATTTTAGCGCTAGGGGGCCCACCAGTTTGTCATTTGCCCATTTTAGTGATTTTGGGCGATTTTCGACTTTAAATCTACATACTTTTCTTAAAATGAAGACCGACTTGTTTGAAAATTATATTTTTAGTTAGTGCTGATCATTTCCGAACTGTTACATTAAGAAATTTAATTTTAAGTGAGATTACTAGCCAATTCGCGGGACCCCACAAGCCGCGTACGCACTATTCGTTCCGCTACCTTGTTTCCTAAACCAAGTAACTCGAAAAATCAATTTTGTCTAAAAATGAATTTAAATTAATGTTTTTGCATTTCGCTACCTTATTTCCAAAATGAAGTAACTCGAAAAAATTTATTTTCAATTGGGTTTATTAAGTTAATTTACAAGATGATTGGAAATTTGTTAAAGTTTAAATTTAATATTTAAAATATATTTAATACATCGGGGGGATTGTGTGTAGTTAAATGTCCGTGACATTTGGTTTATAATCAGAAGTGTATAATACGAGAGAAGTATCTAAACATATAGCTATTATCCTAAATTATAAATAAAATCTTGGTTTGGTGGAGTAATACAGGCTGTTTTGCGTTGTACACATCCGCGGTTTGGCGAGAAATTCGATCCAATTGAAAACCCTCAAATGTACATGTCTTAAAGGGGAACGGTCAAGCTTTAACCAGTTAGATAGCTCTATAGCACATTAAAAACTAAAATTTATGGCGAAAACCGCATCAAAAAATATTGAGTGGTTAATTTTTAATAAAATAAAGAAATTTCGGGAAATGGAAAAGCGCGCGTCCGCCGCGACACCTGGTGAGAAGTCGGTGAGTCAGAAAAACAACGTAAAAGCGCGCGCTGCTGAAGACGCGAAAAATATGTTTTGCACCCGCGGCGCGTTCCACTTATAAGAGGCCTAAGCCTAAATTGCGCGATTTTAAAAGTTAGGATAGTTCGCAAATCGCTCATACGGGGTTAGGGGCGCTGGCGGCAGCCCCTGAGATGGCGGCGAAAATTCAAACCCAAACACCTGGAGTTATTTTTCGTTTCAACTTTTTGGGCCCAAAGCTATTTTTTCAAGACAAAAAAAGGTACTTGTTAGTATATTGAACGTCTTGTTAATCTTTTGATACGGAAATAAGGCCATATTTGGAAAAGCTTGGCCGTTCCCCTTTAAAAATAATATATATTGCTTAGCGTTAGGCCTATTTGGAAATGAATTCCAAAATTGAGGATCTTCTGTCGTACGGAGCTATTTGGAATTAATGGATGTTTTCGAATTTTTGACTGCAAATTAGAGGGACAGTTTTCAGTAATGGACAGTTAATGCGAATCGTTAACTTTGTATGTCATTTTGGACTGAAAAGTTAGTTACGTCTACACTCCTACACGATTTATGCTGGGCTTAATTTTTCTATTCTGTTATTGTACTGTTTTTACCTCAACTGCGAACAACAAAATGATTGTCAAGGGTTACCAAGGTAAAAGATCACTATTTTGAAGGTCAAAATAATCATTTTAAAGGTCGAGATCACCCTGTTTATAGTAGTTATTATTATTATTATTATTATTATTAGATTTTAATATATTTTAGTGATAGTCGACATCTACCGGTTAATGTCGAAATCGCCCTGTTTGGGTTTGAATTTTCGCCGCCATTTTAGGGGCTGCCGTCAGCGCCCCTAACCCCGTATGAGCGATTTGCGAACTATCCTAACTTTTAAAATCGCGCAATTTAGGCTTAGGTCTCGTATAACTGGAACTCGCCGCGCATGAAAAATAAAATTCGCGTCTTCAGAAGCGCGCGCTTTTACGTTGTTTTTCCGTCTCACCGACTTCTCACCAGGTGTCGCGGCGGACGCGCGCTTTTCGATTTCCCGAAATTTCTTTATTTTATTAAAAATTAAAAACTCAATATTTTTCGATGCGGTTTTTGCCATAAATTTTAGTTTTTAATGGACTAGGGCTATCTAACTGGTTAAAGCTTGACCGTTCCCCTTTAAGATTTTAGTTCATTTCCGAAATAACCGTTTTGAAGGTTAAGGTTCCCATTTAAATCTAGATCTTAGAGAGTTTGAATGGAGGAGAATTCAACGCCAAATCACCTACCACTATAAATTGTCAAAAATACTTACCGTAGAGATATTTACTGATTTATAAAGATATTTTCTGGATGAAATAGGTTTAGGAAGTCGATCACGGTACGCGGTACTCGCAACGATCCATTGCGAAGGTACATATGATTCAAGCTAATAACATTAGGGGCATAGGGAGATAGATAGTTCTTTCTAGGTTTTATGTTACCAAAAGTAAATAGCATATATCGAACGTATCTGTTCCATAGGACTTTCCACACCCAACCGCATTCACCTCTGAGTAAAATGTAGAAATTTAATTTACTTATTTACAAACCATATTATTTTTATATAATAAGAAAACCACTATACAGGTTTTGCAAAATTTGAAGGAGTTGTAGGGGGTGAGTTGAGAAGTAGGCCAGTTTTTTCCCCATTTTCCTACGATGAGTTCAAAGAGCGCCAGAGAGCTTCAAAGTGTGGCCTACTAGCCCCTGGAAGTAGGCCGCAACAAGCGCCAAACCAAGCAGCAGGGACTTTAAATACTGTTTAAGTTTACTTTTTTACGCTGGTTACCTCGATTTGTTTACAAAGTTCTTTTTTACCTATCACACGAACCCAAACCTTAATGTTCTCGTTTCCCTGCGGCTTGGTTTTGCACTTGTTGCAGCCTACTTCCAGGGGCTAGTAGGCAACACTTTGAAGCTCTCTGGCGCTCTTTTAACTCATCGTAGGAAAATGGGAAAAAACAGGCATACTTCTCAACTCACCCCCTACAGCTCCTTCAAATTTTTGCATAACCTTTTGAAACACCCTGTATAACGTATTACGCAATATCGAAGATAAATATTAATATACTTCTGATAAGAGATACTTCTGGCGTCGTCTAGGTTCTGGCTTAACCCGCGACGTCTTGTTCGTTTTGCTTGTTTACGTCAACATTCTAAATTGAAAGGAGGGGGGAACGGTATTAAATGATGTTCCTGAAGTTTTCCGTCTTATTAATGATCTTGCGGTATTTATTCGCCGAAGCGCATCCTTCCAACCGAAATCCACCACCCCCCTTTCCATCTTCTATCCGTACACGGTGGTGGACGGGTTTCTTTAGAACCATATTTTCTGTTTAAGGGGTCACGTCACGAGACATTCGCGTTCAGATTACATTCTACGTGGTTTTAATTGGGAGAGTACAGCAATACGCCCGCTTTGTTATTATTCGTCGGTATATTCCTTTGAAGATTACCTATTGTCCAATTTATCGTAACTCGTTCCAAAGCTTCGAGACAATCAATTTTTGACAACGTTTTAATATAAATATTCAATATTCCTGGAAAATTGCCAAGAAAACGTAAAATTGAATATAATTAGGGAATATGTAAAACTGAAAATTCTGTAAAACTCTAAATCCATTACCCCTATTGTCTCATTTATTAATGTTGACTTTAAATGATGTGGACCCGCATGCGTAGTTGGGAGTGCATAAATGTATTATTAATCAAAAATACAAATATAATCTTAGATTAATGTGTATTCAATTTCATTGTTTGTTTGGCGTGATAAATTAAGAGATAGAGTAATTTCTAATTAATTTACCGATGTTTGATTGGATAGATAATAGACAAGATATTCATATATTAGGTACCATAGTGATAATTGCGTTAAAATTTAGTTTTTTTTACTTAGCGTTATAAGTAACCTAATTATTATTGAAATCAAAAGTAATATACCTACTTTAAGTATGGCATTTAACGAAATCGGTTAATGATGCTCAATTTACAATAGATAAAGTAAATAATACCAAATTTTAAAAATTTATATTCGAAATCAATAATTTATTATTTGCCGAAGTAAACATAATATATTTTTGCTGTTGAAAGCATTTAAAATTTTATTAAGCCTTTGTTGATCTGGCAAAAATTCTAGCTGCGGCAATCCGGATATGGTTACCTGACATTTCCAAAGACAAATCGCGGAAATTTGTCAGTCCTTAGCCACGATATTAGTTATATTGTCACTGGTGAAACAGATTGTGATTACTAAATTTACGTTAGTAGAATATTTCCATAATTACGCTATTACGTTATACTTTATTATTATTATTATTATTATTATTATTTTTTAATCTATATAACATGTGATAAATAACCCATTTCATTCTAAATTAAACTTTCTGGTATTGTATAAAAATATTTAAACCAAAATGTTACTTGCCATGAGCATACAAGAAAAGAAAAATCCTGTGTACCAACTTGCTGATACCTTGTGTATTGTTTTGTTACACAATAAACCACCTTTTTCATTTCATTATTATTTTTATTATTATTATAACAAACCTGTAAAGTTTTTAAAAGTGTAAGAAAAACATGTTACTTTGCAGGAAATAAACACTGTTTCAATTCAATTCAATTCAATTATTATTATTTTTATTATTATTATTATTATTATTATTATTTTAAATATTTTATTAATTAAAATCCCGATTTGTTTATCTCCCATCATGAGCTAATTAAGAATATTATCTTAGATAAATATAGTACGAATTAAATACGGTAAAATTTTCTTCTAAGCGTTCCACGTATACGTTCTAAGGCTCGTGCTAAAGCTCTCTTTAACGCGGACGTCTGTTTCAATTGATAAGGGGATTTATTTAATCTTTCATATTTTTAACAGCAATCGAAATATAAAATGGGCGTCCGTGAAACCTGGGGCCGTAAGAGCGTTGTTCGTAGCGCCTGGCCAACAAGTGTTGATTGCCATACGATAGGCTAATATCATATACGTACCGTAGGTAATAACCTTCATCCGCGGCATCCAAACCAGCCTGTTTCCTATCGTTAGTATAGAGACGAACCGACGTTTAGTCGACTCAATACTCGCGCTGGTACGACTACGCCGCGTACAGGCGGGACCTCTAAACCGGCTTCCGACGAAGAGTGATTCGAAGTGGTTCTCGAGTGTAGAGGTCGGGTGTTGGCGGGAGAAGCCGATACGTCAGTCATAGCTCGATCTGTTTCTAGAGGATAAGAAATTTGGGAGCAAAGACAAACAGCGGAGCGGAGAGAGGGGAAAACCTGTTACTCGAGCGATCTGAAACGCAAACATGACAATCTAATACGGTTCGATATGCCTTCTTCCCCAAAGAACTTTCTGGCCTTATATTTGATTTTATATAAAAAATCTAGCCGTAGAATTTTATAGCTTTTTTATCTTGAATTCAAACTGGACGTCTTTGGTTTAAAGGGATTTGAGATCTTACTCGTAATTTAAAGGTTCGCGTCCGCGTTTGAAATTTTTTGGTTAAATCTTACGTAGCTCCTCCCTTCCTTTGTGGCGATTGCCCGTTTCTAGATATAAATTGTGCGATTAAAATTTTTTAAAGGTTTTGTCCAGCTGCGAGAGTAAAGGCATTTGATTTGCCCACTCTATCCAAATTACATTTAATTTCTCTTTTCATTAAGTATTATTTTCTAAACTTTCTTTAATTTGTTAAATAATATCTTCATTTTGTCCAATAATATCTTCATTTTGTCCAATAATCTCTTCATGTTGTCCAATAAACTCTTCATGTTGTCCAATAATATCTTCATTTTGTCCAATAAACTCTTCATGTTGTCCAATAATATCTTCATTTTGTCCAATAATCTCTTCATTTTGTCCAATAATCTCTTCATTTTGTCCAATAATCTCTTCATTTTGTCCAATAATCTCTTCATTTTGTCCAATAATCTCTTCATTTTGTCCAACAATCTCTTCATTTTGTCCAATAATCTCTTCGTTTTGTCCAATAATATCCTCATTTTGTCCAATAAAATCCTCATTTTGTTCAATAATATCTTCATTTTGTCCAATAGTATCTTCATTTTGTCGAATAATATCTTCATTTTGTCCAACAATATATCTTCATTTTGTCCAACAATATCTTCATTTTGTCCAATAATATCCTCATTTTGACCAATATTATCTTCATTTTGTCCAATAATATCTTCATTTTGTCAAATAATTTCTTCATTTTTTCAAATAATATCTTCATTTTGTCCAATAATCTCTTCATTTTATCTAATAATATTTTCGTTCAATCAACACGACCTTCTTAAAAGATTATATTGAAGCCTTTGTCGACCACCCTACAATACGAAAAGTATTCGACGACAAGACACCTATATTAAATCAATAAAATTAATTAAATTTTTAATTAATATGAAAAGGGATATGGAAACGGAATACTTAAAGGTCACTTGGAAAAATACAACACAATTCTTTTCTTAAATCTATTCTTTACCGAGCTAAACTTCTCGCGATGCAATTTACGAAGTAGAAATACAGACTGGCTAATTATATAAGGTATCAACCGAAACCTCCGAAGGCATTCAAAAAGGCTTTTAAACTTTGCGGGTTTTTTCTTGATTTTAATTAAGGAGTGAAAAATTTCTCGAATCGAGTCAAATTTTTGGAGTTCGCGCAAAACAAAAGAAATAATAACGGCACCAAATTTAGTTTATTATAAAAGAGGGAGGATTAGAAAATATGTTAATTTCGTTTTATCTTTCCTATACCATTCAGACAAATATTGCCGCCAGCAACAGCGGGGTCCTTTCTCAAAATATTTCTCTTCGCGTGACAAGGACTAATTTAGTTCCCTGCCATTCCTATAGCTACGCCCCCCCCGTACGTCTTGTAACGAACTTTCGCGGAACTTTCACAATTTGCATTATCAAAATATCGTCTCATTCCTGGCCACTTCCTACATCCTCCATCCTCGTCTGTAGTCTACGATCCGCGGCTTCCGGATGGGATCCGGGGTCTATACTCTTCCTCTCTGCCTTCGTTCGTATCGCGGGCGGCCGTTTACGCCCCAACCCCGGCCCTAATATCGTCTAGCCGAGACCCCAACGACGTCTGCTCCAAACGACTCCTTTATACGCGAAAAAGAAACCATAGAGAAGAAAAATATCAGTTGAGAAGAGTGAGAGAGAGAGACTTTCGTTCTTGGTCTTCGCGAGCATCAATATTTCGTTTGGAAAAACCCATTTACCTCCGTACAAATAACCCGGCGCAAAATCGTCCACTTTCGCCAGCCGCGTACTCGTACAGAGGCTAATACAATTCTCAAGTTTTAGCCTTCGCGCGCCTAGTTTCGACACACTCGTTCTATAATGTAAAAGGGGTCTGGCGAGAGACCTCGGGGATGGTAATCGTAATCGTAGTTAGGACTTCTTTTCGAGCTTTACTACTAGAAGTCTGCACTTTCTTACCTAATGCAATTCTACGCTCTTTTTTCTTGGTTTTTTTTATACCCGCTTCGCCGGCAGAGGTCTCTGGCAGAACGTTACGTTTCTCGAGGGCGCGATCATCGCGATGGAGAATAATTTTAGTAAGACATTAGAAAGGAATCGCGTGGATTGTATACCGAGCGTCGCTTCCATTTCGTCTTGATAGTTTCCGGACTCTGGCGGTAGATGGAGCTGCCCTTCCGCGTAGCGGTACGGTCGTAGGCGGTAGATTGAAATAACGCTATCCTAAGAATGGAATAAGAACGACCGACGCGCGTGGTTAAACGCGAGCTTAACGAATACGCGCCGTACCCTCCGTCTCCTCTCGCACGCGCTGTCATTTAAGTTTGGAATAGACTATAGGGGGTACTACAATACTATAGAGTGGAAAATGCGGGGGCGGAAGCTACTGGGGGGAGGGAATAAGGGGGCTGGGAAAAACGCCGCAGCCGCTGGTTGTGTCAGGTCATAAATATCGGTGTTGCATACGGCATAAACAACGAAGTTGCCTCGGACGAGGCCATTTTGGCTTTGGTCCGGGCTAGGTTTAAACAGCGGCTCCCGACTCTCCTTTTCCTTTTTACAACGACTCTCGAAGGCAAGAAGGAATCGATGGAGACTTTACATTCCTCTTTCCCCACCGCTATCAACTCCGATTTGATCCTGGGCCTAACCTCTTACGTCGCGTCGCAACCGGAGAAGGCTAGCGCGGGTGAAAGGCGGGGCTCTCAGTCATCCAAATGTTCACTCGGCGAAGGCTTCTTCTCCGTAGAGCCCTCGTCAAATATCCCTCTAAACGCGCTCGAGGAGTCAGTCCCTGTCCTTCTTCTAAAGAGCTGGAGAGGCTATATTCTAACCTAATCGTTTGGTTCGGAAGTCGCCCTTAAGCCATCATTTCTTCCACCCTCATCTATTATTGATAGCCTCTATTTGGTCGCATTAACCGGGATTATGTCGCTACCGCATTCGCCCTCAAACTCTATAATTTGGAGAGCGGCTACGAGGAGTAACGTTGCGCGCCGACTTGTTGGCCATTCGCTCATATTTTGAACTGCCCCAAAAGCACCGGGGGTTTGGGGCGGTGCGGTTGGTGTACGTAAAAAGTCGCGTGTTCCCCAAAGTTCTTTATTTATCCCGTTCCCTCTATAAAAAGAACAATTTATAAAAAGCATTTTGGGGGCCCTGCCGGTACCCCGGACTTTAGGCCGATAGATTCAGTAGCCGAAAAGGCGATGAAGAATTGCCTTCTCATTCTTTTCTTTCACCTTAGCCCCAACCCCTCCTTCCAAACTCTCCTTCTCGCCGTTCGCTGAGCGTGTTTCGCCTCTCCCACGTCATTCCTTTGAATTTTCGACCGTGTTCAATTTTGTTTCTGGCTTTTTCAATTTATGAAATTTTTGCACTTTTTAATAGAAAAGATGCTATAGACGCTACCATAAAACCGATTCAATGCTTCTCTAGGTAATACTAATACCCGGAATCTGGACGTACGTACTACTCTTTATATGGTCCTTGGACGCTTGGGCTTAAAACGGTGCCAGAAATGAGTGCTGTTTTTCAAAAGGTCAAAAATGCCGCGATGGCGATCGGTGACGCGAAAAAATTCGTGTTAGCCTTGGTTTCCACAAGCGCGCGTCTTAATGCTATCTTTCTTTCGGCGCCTAAAAATATTTGTACTACCCAAAGTTAAGCTACGAGCCGTTTATTACAACGCGCGTTAGTGGAAACTAAGCATAAGCCTTAGTTTCCACTAACGCGCGTTGTAATCTATATTTCTTTACTCGTCTTAAAAATAGTTGTACGTTCAAATGTTTAGTGGCGCGCCTTTACGCCTACTAGTGGAAACCAAGCAATAAGAAATGTTTCCAATAACGCTCGCCTTAGCGTATTTTTCTTTACTCGTGTAAAAATAGTTGTACGTCTAAAAGTTTAGTGGCGCGCCTTCACGCCTGCTAGTGGAAACCAAGCAATAAGAAAAGTTTCCACTAACGCTCGTCGTAATATATTTTTCTTTACTCGCCTAAAAATATTGGTACGTCTAAAAGTTTAAATTTTGACCCTTTGAAAAATTAAAACCAGCATTAAGAAAATAAATTTGCTTTTATAAAGTAACTTTTAAACTTGAGTGTGGTTTGTAGTTGGCTTTAGCGTCTATTTCTCTAAGATCAATATTATCTAAAATATGTAGGTTATCAATATGTTTACAAGCTCATTTCGACACAAAATAGTCACTCTCATTTCTAACGACATTCAACGCTGTTGGTGTTTTAAATCATATATAAACTCTCCTACGAAATGTATCTTATTTCCGGTTCTGAATCGCCATTATCATAATAACCTGCAAATTTAATTTACGCTTCTAGGTCAGGAAAGCGAGCTCTAGTAAAAGGCTTCCCGCTTTCATAAACTCTCGCAAACTCCGTCGTACGTAAAACTTGTACGAAAAACGGTGCTACAGTGAAGGGATCATATATTCAAGTGCTTCTTTTTTTAATAATTACTTCGGTTAGCAGTCTAGTTACAGCTCCACGCGGAAAGGGCCTTTGTAATTTGATTTCGGTTAGCTTTGCCCCTTATCGTAAAACTTTTACGTTGCTAAATTGTGTAGTCCGCGATCACCGCGATAAATTTAACGGTGTCATGCGTGTAACCATAAGTAAAGTAATTAACACTAGTACTACACTTGGGTACGCCCAAAAAATATCGGAATAGCGCCTTCGGGTGGCGACTTTGTGATCAAGGATTAATGAAATTTAAAACGTTTTTAAAATGAAAACCAACGCTTATTTTGGCAAAAAACGTTGAATTATTGAATCGGATAATACAATTTAAAGGGGCTCCAAAGTTCGGTGGCAAAAAAAAAGAAAATTGAGCATGCTTTTCTTTCACCCCAACCCCTCACTCGGCCTTGGCAGAGGCGGGCAGAGTCACCCTTAAATTTCGCACTTTACTGACTTTACACACATTTTGCCACCGAACTTTGGAGCCCCTTTAACATTTAAATCACTCGATTCGTATCTAGACATGATATGTTTGACATTTAACATTTTGTGTGGTACCATGGTGGAGTCTATCAACCTACATTTACGGATTGGTATAATTTCAATTTGGCTGTCCAATAACGTAAGAGAAACACCAACAAAGACAACAGATAGGCTAATCCTTTTACTAATCTATCTTTGGTGAAAAAGTGATTCGTAAAACTTGGATAAAGCCATATATGGTCAGGCGTTTATAATATTATCTCTCCCCAGACATGATCATTGAAATGAAACGTGTACCATCTAAGACTCGATGATATGGTGTAAGGTATACGGGTGCAGACTGTACCGTCTCGATACTTTTAACCGCGTTGTTTTTCGACGATGACTTTTAGTATCGGTAGTTTGGTTGTCACACTTATGCCATATATGGTCAGGCGTTTATAATATTATCTCTCCCCAGACATGATCATTGAAATGAAACGTGTACCATCTAAAACTCGATGATATGGTGTAAGGTATACGGGTGCAGACTGAACCGTCTCGATACTTTTAACCGCGTTGTTTTTCGACGATGACTTTTAGTATCGGTAGTTTGGCAACATTTTAAAAGTTTTATTAGCTTTCGCAAGCTGTTACTCTTTTCGGCTTCATTAATTTGCCTTTGACCTAAATGTAAGGCGAAACCTGCTAATGAACTAGTAATTGCCAAAACTAATTCTTCGAGATCCATCGAGGGGGGGGGGGCGGCACTCTCTGACCTCTTTGATCAGTCTCTCTCTCTAAAAACCGCCCGTTACGAAGGACTACCCTTATTCGTCGGTGTTTTAATCAATCATTTCAGTTTGCTTTGCCGTCACCTTTTAAACACCACTGATGAGGTATTTCACAAAAGGACACGGCCATTCTCGCTTTTTTTTAAAGATTATTTTTTAAATATCCCCTTTTTACCGCCGTTTATGTTATTTTGAAATACGGGTTGTCAAACATTCTTGGTTTGCGTTGCGTTTTTCGCTTTCAATATAATATATTCTATATAATGTAACGTAACGTAACATAATGTAATATAGCGTAACGTAACGTAATGTTATATAATGCAATATAATGTAATGTAATGTAATGTAACGTAACGTAATGTTATATAATGTAATATAATGTAATGTAATGTAATGTAATGTAATGTAATGTAACGTAACGTAACGTAACGTAACGTAATGTAACGTAATGTAATGTAACGTAAAGTAATGTAACGTAATGTAACGTAACGTAACGTAACGTAACGTAACGTAACGTAATGTAACGTAATGTAACGTAACGTAACGTAATGTAACGTAACGTAATGTAATGTAACGTAATGTGGCGTAATGTAATCATAATATAATATTATGTAACGTAATGTAGCGTAATATAATGTGACGTAATGTAACGTAATGTAGCGTAATATAGGCTACGTTCAGCAGCAGTCAACGGAAAAAAACCCGATGGATTTCATATTTTCAACCGATGAGCTTTTTCGTCATAATGACGTCGTAAGTTGCTGAACGCTTTTATTCAGTCATCGGTGTTTTTTAAAATGGCGTTGCATTTATAGTAGTTTTACGTCAGTAATGACGTCAGTCATCGGAAAAACCAACTCTTCCAGCCGATGACTTCGGTGAGTAACCGATGAGCACCGTGACGTCAAAACCGGAAACGCGAAAAAGCGTATAGTAGGAAACCGAGGTCACCGATTACTAATCGGTGAGTCCGATGAGCTCTGCTGAACGTACCCATAATGTGACGTATTGTAACGTAATGTAACGTTATGTAGCGTAATTTATTGTGACGTATTGTAACGTAATGTAACGTAATGTAGCGTAATATAATGTGACGTATTGTAACGTAATGTAGCGTAATATAATGTGACGTATTGTAACATAATGTAACGTAATGTAGCGTAATATAATGTGACGTATTGTAACGTAATGTAACGTAATGTAGCGTAATAATAAATAATAATTGTAATTGTAATAAATAATAATTGTAATTGTAATAAATAATAATTGTAATTGTAATAAATAATAATTGTAATTGTAATAAGTAATAATTGTAATTGTAATAAATAATAATTGTAATTGTAATAAATAATAATTGTAATTGTAATAAATAATAATTGTAATAAATAATAATTGTAATAAATAATAATTGTAATAAATAGTAATTGTAATAAATAGTAATTGTAATAAATAGTAATTGTAATAAATAATAATTGTAATAAATAATAATTGTAATAAATAATAATTGTAATAAATAGTAATTGTAATAAATAGTAATTGTAATAAATAGTAATTGTAATAAATAATAATTGTATAATATTATGCAATAAAATAAGATTATTCGACAAGCATCACACTTCTAAGATCCCTCGGAATGTGTGACCATATTTTCAACCTCGTAAATTGGAAAGTTCGAATATTTGAGCGCATGATTTCGCGCCGGTACGTTTGCTACGATAGTTTAGTATACCTTGAACAATTTCGGTATTTTAATAGTGAGATCCGACGTTTGATCAGCTCGAAGCGGATATCGAACTCCAGCATGAATTTATTCATTTCTAGCATGAATATCTTGTTGCATTACATTCTGATCACTTGGACGGCCACGTTCAACGGCTCAACACAATTTGTAACTTGATAATTTGTATTGCTAATATTTGTATAATACTTACATGTGTTAATAATAAGCCATTTTCTTCACCAGTAAATTTCGAGAATATTTCGTGGAAGTCAAAATGTTTTGAAGCCCATATGTTCATCACTTTCACGTGTCTCCTCAATCGTTTAAAAACGTGCGGAAAGTTAACCCCTCATACTTGACTCGCCAGTTTAGAAGGCTTTTTGACAGAAACGAGTACATTCATGGTTCTAAACGTATTAAGTAGAAGTATTACAAAAAGTGGTAACAGTAATTGCAGTTTTGTTTTGCGTATTAAAATTTCAACCCTTTTTCGACCCCTCTCAGGTATTTTACATAGTTTGAGCCCCTCCATTGAATTATTTCTGGCTATGCCACTGCTTGGCACCACCTTAGGCCCAAGTCATCTAGCGATTTTAAATGAAAAATTAATTCATTAATTCAGGTGGATGGGTTATACGGCGTAGGAGGGTGGTGGCAAGCCCTTAATGCCACGTGAAGCAGAGTTACATACACTTACTATTATCGTTAACCTTTGCAAGTTCTTTGTTAGAAAACACTATATTTTCAATTTCGTTAACCAACCTGAAGGTCGAATTTTGTATACAGCTTAGGTGGCTTAGGTGAATGGGTCATTTTATTATACAGCAATATTATCAATTAGATACCGCTATTTAAGTGTAAACAATGGTTTATTTAAACTGATAAATGAGTATGGCGCTCATCTTTACAAATCTAAAAGCTGACCAAGAATTTGCCACTTCGTACTCGAAAGGGAGGAAAGCACTCTAGCAGGAGCATGTACGGATGACTGTATTAACATGAGATCAATGTTTCAATATCACCTCTTAGCTATTAATGCTGGCACGAAGAATGGCAAACGTTAGTGACGGAAAATGGAAACCAAGTCTATAGTTCAAATACAAATATAAATTGAAAATAGGGAAAAATAGTAATTAAAAATATAATGAAATTACAAATTCATGTATTAAAGGGAAAAAAACCTATGTTGCTACTTACTTGTTAGTGGTTAAATTGTTGGGGTCTTCAGTAACACCATAAGTCTATAATATTGATCCATACGTTTGTCACTTTGGGGAATATTTTACTGAGAGCTAGTAACGGAGTGACTTCATCACAAGAAGAAAATATCCCCCTAGCGAGGCTCTGTCAAAGGCTACGTGTGACGAGGGATTAAGTGGACGCAAAACCGCGACGAAGCCCGTAATGCAGTCTGTCTTCTGAATAGCTCTTAGTAAAACTTTTACGTGTGAAGAATAGGAAGTGTCATACCTTCGTAACAATATTATTTACTTATGGTGAAAGTGCTCAGTCTATAGTCTAGCTCATAGATAAAATAACTTCGTATATAGATAGGATAACTTCGTATATAGATAGGAAACTTCAATGGGGCAACTTACTCTCAAGAGATTGCCCTGACATCTAGTTGGCTGTGTTCTCAAGAGCGTAGAACGTAATTAGGAATTTGAGGTTGGAGTTTTGTGAATAAACGTATTTTGCAAGGTACATGCCTTCAAATACTCAAATACACCAAGGTTCTAGTTCGAACTTCATGTAGTGCGAACTTCACCAAATAATATTATTCGGGTGCCGCCACCAGATGTCGGCCAAAATTCTGGCGTCACTTCTAGAACATGAAGATTCCTATCTATTTACGAAGTTATTTTATCTATGGTCTGCTACATCGCTACCTTTTCCAGAAAGACATATCAGCAAACAAAATAACTTCTGAATATCGTGTACAAACAGAATCGGTTGAAACATTTTTCTATTGTAAGAAATGAAAGCCCTTAAGCCTCGGCCCAAAATTCGTAATAGGATTGAAATTGTACGAGACAGTCCGTCGTGGACGCGCGAGTTAATTGAAAAGTCAAGATGCTGTTCGTAGCATCTCTTCTACACGCGGTCTTCCGAGCCAAATAAAAGCGGCTAATAACCAAAATGAGAGGATAAAGAAACTAACTCGGGTTATTTCTGATGATGACACCGGCCGCGCCGACGAAAATTTTCCAAATTAAATTTTCGTCTTGTCAAAAGAAGCGACGCGTTCAAGCTCAAAATGTCATCTTAACCGGTTTCCATTGTCTCTCATCCTCTCCCGAACCCGGTCCCAGGAACCCGCGCCCTCTTCTCCCTTCGATTTTAATCAACCGTCACCTGACACTACGTCGAGAGGTAAAAATACGCCAGTTTTGTAGTCTCATATTTCATCCTTCTCCGGTTTGTTCTAAAGTTTCACGTAACCATCCGAATACATTCTCGTCCTCGTCCCGAGTCATCCCGAGCTTCCGTTCCTCGGAATCGGTAATACGGAGGCGCAGACTGAAGCCTATTCCCCTGGTTCCGCGGAAGTATCGGGTGGGGTTGGGGTCGCGCCGTATCCCGGGCGGGATTGCCTCCCTTATTTCTGGCTCATTCCTCCGCGGGCAGCTCAGCATCTCGAGACTCCGTGAACCTTGAAGATGCGCGGAGAAGACGACTTCCCGGGGTTTTGAAGTTGAGTAGGAACCTCCCGACCGGAGGACGGAGATGGAAACGAATTTCCCCCCGGACTGCGCGGGATGACCTCCGGAGGTCGCCGGGGGGATGAAGAGGTCAATTGTCGCCAGCATCTTTCGCCGCTCGCCGCTTCTTTCTTCCAAGATGCCCCTTACATCCATCAGAACCCAGATAACGCCGTCACAGTCCATCTCCACCAAGTGTAATTCACCTTTTTTTAATTTAAAAAACACCAAATACCTTTATTACACGATAGAGGGTAGATCTATAGTTTATCAAGTAAAATCCTTGTTCAGACAGGGGCGTAGGAACATGGATTAAACACTAAAGGATGTTCCACGAGCTAAGATTTCAATGCCGAGTTCGCGTTGGCTCGGTCGTAACGTGTTTCCTCCCCCCGCGCTTAACTCCCCTAGGGGCACCGGATATGATTTTGTAGCGCCATCTCTTATTGTTTTAAAATAATTTTGGAACTTCGTGATTTTCGTCTGCTCTTTTAGTTGAAGATTATAACCACATGGATCAAAACACGCTTCTTTTATCAATCTTAAATTTCGTGTAAAATTACAGACAGTAAATAGTGAAAAGGTTGAATCTGCAAAGCTTCAAATCCTAAAATAAAGATCTTTGGTAAGTATATAAACGGACTATCATTGCACGAATGTGTGTTTGCCCCTGGATAGAAAACAATTTCCGGTTTGCGGGCTCGCGCCGCTAGGTGGCAAGGTTACATCCTTTAGTGTTTAATCCATGGTAGGAACGTTCTAGAAGTTGGAGGGGGCAAAGAGAAACGAAAAGGGGTCTGGAGAATGGTTTTGAATTTTTAATGGAGTGTAGCTTCTCCGAATGCACGTGTACTTTTTACTACTATGTAATATGGCGGGAAAATTACGGAAATTTAAACAGAGTTCTATAAGCTTTATAAGCTTTTAAAATGAGAATTTGAGCCTTTTGAAGATTTCAACTGACCAAAGGTTGGAGGGGGCAATAACATTAGTTACCCCCCTGACCCCCCCCAGTTCCTACGCCCCTGCATACTGGAGCCCGACGCGTTGGGGTCCTTCTCTCAAGTCAGTGGCGTAAATAGCGCCCCTGCAGACCCCGCGGCGTGGGGGGTGGGGCCCGAGAACTAGGGGCCCCCAAACGTTTATGATTAAAATCGGTGCTATTTAAAAGGGCCCCGAGTTGTTCTTCGCGGGGGGCCCCGGAGTTCCTAGTTACGCCACTGTCTCAAGTTTATCTCCGTAAACTTAAACTTATCTCCAGTAATAACGGGACCCTTGGGGCCTCTGGAATTATTATATTACCGGTGTCCGGGTCCACTCTCGACGGCCCTGTCTGTGTTTTCCTAGGGCTGTGCGAGAATTCGGTCATCATCGAGTATTCGGCCTTTTTTGAGATCGAGTACTCGACCTCGACCTCGAATAAGTAATTGGAGAATACTCGTCGAGAACCGAGTACCAATAATTTCCATATTCGGGTCCCCGATTACTCGAATAAGCTGCTCTCGAGTATTTGTTTTTCTATCCTCGTTACAATTTTTGGGTGTAATAAACGGTACCTACAAAGTTGTGGAAATTGTGAATCATTTAAATGAAAGTAATATTTTTCAGCATTGAATGTTACTTTATATTCCTTTTAAATTTAATTTCATAATTACTTGAATAAAACCAACTCCTAATCAAGTACTCGATAACCCAACTCGTTAAAAATATTACTCGTGGTATTTTTTTAGTTACTCGACTCGAATAAGATAAATTTCCCCTTAATCAAGTACTCGATTACTCGACTCGACTTCAATATTACTCGACTCGACTTCAATATTACTCGACTCGAATACTCGATGAAAAAAATTGGTACTCGATAATCGACTCGATTGCCTAAAATCACTAATGTTTTCCAGTTTTTCTCATTTCTTCCTCTTCCGTTTGCAGTACTGGCATAAAGAGAGCGAACTTGAATTTGGTCCACCCGGTATGTATAACCATGGATTAAATAACCTAACAGGGATAGTTCTCTGGGGTACAATATTTGCTCCAGACGTACCCTGGTGGCCAGAATTGTCAACGACCGGAAGTCTCGATTTTACCGATACACGGGGGAAAAATTGCAAAGGGGGTGCAATCGCGATTGATGAAATTATTATTTTTGTAGGCCAAGGCCTACCTATTGAAAACTTGTTTACAGTTTGAAAGCCTATAAACAATTTAACGAAAAATTAGGTGATACACATAAATGGCTTAAAAACCATATGGAAAAGGTCGCTTACAGTACTTATTATTTCTCACATTTAACCAGGAAGCTCCAGAGCCACTGAGGTACTGACCACGATTTAATATTTCAATTTCAAATGTAATAAAACAAACCGTTGGAAAAATATTAAATTCGCCAAAAGCCGCCGCGAGATGGCGACGTATCAAAAAATCTTGTTCCGGATTTGTATCGGTAAAGGGGGTAAAATTGAGGCGATGGCCAAAATATCTGGCAGCCTCGTTTGAAACAAACATCTTCAACTCGTAGTATAGTAAAATGTATTAGAGAGAACTATCCCTGTAAGGTTATTTAATCCATGGTATAACTAACGAGGGGTAAGACACTTATGATTTTTGTGTACACCGGGAGTTCGAACTCTGCAGAACTCTCGAGAGTTCCAGACAGTTCTCGAAACTAGCCTAGGTGGCGCAACGGCGCTGATTTAAAAAAAAACGTGTATAAATCAACTGCTAAATTTCCTGCGTTTGCAGCTTTGGCTCTACAGGGTGTATCTTAAATGGTGGTAGGACCGAGCGTCTACGGGTTCTACAGATAATTTTAAGACGAAAATGTTCTATGACATTTTTCCGATTTAGGCCACCATTTCGAAGTTACGAAACGATTGATGTATGGACGACCCCTTCATTTAACTTTGCATTTTAATACCTTAACGTAAATTAGCGGTTTCATTCATAAACATCGGCACGCGGCTGAAATCAAAAATCTTTCTCGGCGAAGGCAACTTTTAATGAATGAATAAAATATTCACGCGCTCACTACAAAATCATTTTCTTGGGTCCGAAAGCGCTATTTTTTCGTTACCATGGCGATTATCTGATTGGTTTTTATTATAAGTTTAGTAAAGTTTATTTTCACTTATTGCCATTTGAATTAATTTCATTAATAGTCGCTTAACTACTTGGGTGGTGCCTCGGGTATTAGCCTAGCTGATTATTATTATTTTTCATAATAATAATAATTATTATTTTTATTATTATTATTATTTTGAGCTCTCATTTCTGTCCATATTCTTATTTTCTAAATATTAGATAAAGTTAGAAATCCCTAAATTGGCGAACTTTAAGATTTTCAACACTATATACGTGGAAATATTATTTAAAATTTGTAAATCGATATATATGTAAATAGTTTTAACGTAATTGTTTCTTATTTAAGTCACTTTTTAATCCAATTTATATTCAAAATTGGGCAAATCTGAATAAGAATTTGATCTAAATTTCGAAATTCAACTTTATTTAATTTATTTGATCCTAACATAATTGGATTCAAACCGGACTTGTCTTATTTCCGAGTAGGGTCTTAATTGGTACATTGGCTCAAGACATTTTCATCAAGAATTTAGCCAATTTTAAGAAATGAAAATTACTTCAAATCTACTACATTTATAATAACACTCTCCAAACCGAATTTATTTCACTATCAAATAATTTTATTTATAAAAATGTGTCTTTGAAATATTTCATAGAAGGGTACTATAAGGTTGGTTTACTTCAGCTTATGGACGCAATCCCTTTCTAGGTTTTTTCTGCGAAATACTTTCCGGCAAAGCCTGGACGAAAATCCTATAACGGTTAGGCCTAAAATTCCCCAGTCCCTTATACTAGTCCCCAAGAACGTGTGCTCGAAGAGAGAGAGAGAAAGACGGGACTGTCCGAATGGTTTTTTTCCCTATTTGAGATCCCCCGTAGCGCCCCCTCCCGGCCGAGATCTGGCTGGCGTCGCGACGAAACCTAATTCCCTTTCTCCCAAACCTGGCACGTATTTTTAGATTTCTTGTAGTCGAGATTTTTTAGCTACTCTTACCGATAAACTGAACTTAACAAGGGCCAAAAGCAGTCGCCGAATTTCCATTTAAAAAGGCAGCTAGTTTCGCCCTCTCGCGGTGCTTACGTGTACTATATGTATGGATGACTCTTCGACGACGCTCCTCAATCCTCCTCATCCTCATCCTTGTAAATCTTCTCCTCTCGGTCTTCCCTTTAGTTTCCTATCTCCGAATCGAGATGGCGCCTTCGTCGACGATGCAGCGTGACTCACCTCGTTGTTGTTTTACCAATATTCTAGGGTTAGATTGTAGCGTTTGAAACGTCTTCGACTAAAATTACCTCTGAGGCCGAGCTAGGTCAGTGGGTTGACATTTAGAGGAAACTACGGCCAGTGGCGTAACGACAAATTTTGGGCTCCCCCGCAGGATATCAAAAGGGCCCTTTATAAAAAACATTTTTTTTATTTACCCCATTTTTACAAGTTATCTGAAAATATTGGATATATGTGCCAGATATCTACATTTTTACCAATAGCTAAAGCATAATTCATTTAATTATTTAAAAATTTAAATAAATTTAAAAATTAATAATTAAAACGAAAGGGCCCCCTATTTTGTGAAAATGTCATGGGGCCCCCCGCGGTCGCGGGGTCTGCGGGTCCTTAGTTACGCCACTGACTACGGCAGGTATAACCATCAAGTTACCACATATTAAACGTCTCGTTTATCACGAGATGCGTATTTGAAGTCAAATTGTTTTTGACCCGTATAGTTAGAGTTAACCTTTAAATTTTACTAAGAATCCATTCCTCTAATTGGAATGCTTATCCTGCCGTATCGCGTATGGTAAGGTCACTCTGACGGCTTTGGCCCCGCCTACGAGAAAAAAAAATCCCCTCTGCGCGCGCTCCCCTCTCACGCTGTTGTTTGTTATGTTAGCATAATGAAGTTAAAAAAAACCGTTAGCCACATGGAGACGAAAATCTGCCGCGATAAGCATTCCAATTAGAGGTATGGATTCCTGATTTTACCAACTTCTCAAAATACTAAATGTATTAATTTTCTAGGGTAGTAATTGTTTATCAAAGTTCAGACTCAAAGTATCTTTAAAATATTCCAAAGAAGGATCATTTAATTTCTACCTCAACACCGGATTTAATTTTAGTTATTATAGTTTAAAATATAACAAATAATTATTCAGGGTGTTAACTAAAAAACGATTCAGAGCTAATAATTAAAAAGCTATTTTTTCTAGGAATTTGATATTTTCAGATCGCATAGCACGCACAAGAGGTCATTAGCTGATAGAAAACTCAATGACCTTGAACCATGTCTTGAAGGTCATTCAAAATTTATCTCGAGAGCCTTTTCCAATTAGAAAAGTGTGCGCCATCGCGTGTTATGCCCGAGTGGCTGTGAACCGATGTAAATTGACCAATAGGAAGTCAAGAAAATAAACACTAAAACAAGAAGATCCTAAATAAAAATGTTCAATGACTATTTATAACATAAAATTTTATTTAAATTAACTGAGATTAGGTCGGTTGAAATTCATTTTGAACGAAAACATAACGGTTTTCGAGATACATTTTGAATGAGCTTGAAGCAGAGTTGGCACAATTTTGCCAAGGGTGGATAAAACTAGATTTTTCCACCTATTGTTTTCCTGTTAGAAACCGTGTGGAAAATCGTACTTCCATGGTTTTTTCCACCTCTAGTGGCAAAATTCAATAAAAAATAAATAATAAAAGCAGTATATTCTTCTATTCCATTCACTCTTCTTCTGGCCTTTTTTTCACCTCTCCTATTTGCAATGACCAAATTAGTCACTTAATAGATATATCAATAATTAATTTAGCATGTCCCGGCAAAAACCTGTTTTTGCCGGGTTTTTCCCAACCCTGGTTTGAAGACATGGTTCAAGGTCAATCGAATTTTAATAGTATAAAATATCTTACCAGAGTGAATTTGTCTTGTAAATAGCGATGCCGTAACACAAATACTTTTTAAATTATTAACACCCAAGCATGTTCTCTTGGACATTTTTATTTATGACTTTCTTGTTGTTGGTGTTTATTTTCTTGGCTTCCTATGGGTCAATGTACATCGGTTCAGAGCCACTTGGACATAAAATGCGATGGCACACACCTTTCTAATTGGAACCGAGTCAGGGGCGTGCAAACCAGGGGGCAGCGGGGGTGACCTGCCCCACTACTTTTTGTCTGGGCAGAGTAATATTTCACTCAGTATACTTATTTGCCACCGACGGACTCTTACGATGTCGCAATTTTAGTCAAACTGACAAGTTAACTAAATATGAGACACCTTTGTGTTATGTTTTTTATCTCTCGGCATTTTTCAGCCTATTTAACAAAGTAGTGCTTATAATATTGTTTTGGCCCCCACTCTCGTCAAAACGTTGGCACGCCCCTGAACCGATTCTCTAAGCCCAACGGTTATCGAGATAGATTTTGAAAGACCTTCAGGACATGGTTCAAGGTCATTGAGTTTATATCAGCTAATTACCCCTTGCGCGTGCGTTGCGATCTGAAAATATCAAATTCCTAAGAAAAAAATATTTTTAATTATTAGCTCTGGATCGTTTTAGTGGACACCCTGTATATCAACGGCTAAAAATAGCGCAAACAGACAATAATACCGACGACGTAAAAACCCTTGAATTGGTTATCGTGAAAAGAGGCAAACAAAAGATTTCCCTTTTTAAAAATTTGCATAATAGTTGACGGGGAGAAAAAAATACTATCAAAGATGAGGAGAGGGGAACTTAAAGGAAGAAAATTCGCGAAGATTAAGAGAAATCAAGGGATAGGATCTCCTCCTTTGTAGAAATTGAAGTCGAATACGTCAAAGGTCCCGTGTCTGTGTCTTTATACTAGAGTTCGTTGTTACTCGGTCTGATAATTCGAACGTCAATGACTGGTGAAATGATTGTTTGGCATCTCTGGGAGGCGCCGGATTCGTGAAGCTTTTTTGTTATTTTAGTCGATAGATTTTCGGACGATCTCCCTCGAGAGGTAATTGGAAGCCTTTCCCCTGGCTTTTAACGTTTTAGCGGCTCTTGTATTTATCAAAACACAACCCCCAAACCCTGGCTTTCTCGGTCGATCGAAGCTAATTTTGTCAGAAGCTAGATTAAGATCTTTTTCATTTTTTATTTTGCAATTTCTTTGAGGTTTTATTGATATTAGAAAGCTATTACAGTCAATTTTAGCGAGCGGGCTGGTTGATTGAAACAATGTTGTAAATTATTAGTCGTCTTAAAGCTTGAACAAGTAAAGTAGTGGACTCGAATCTAGATTGCGCGCTTAGTTATTTTAGAGCAGTGACGCTTATAGCGCCAAGATGGACAATATTGTAAAAATTTCTATCGAAACATTAAAATTACGCGAAAAATAAGTGAATGGCTTGGAACGTTTTTACGCAAGTGTTTTGTATTTGGGTGGAAATCTTTCGCGAATCTCTCGGTAGGAGTGCTGTAGGGCGATGTAACTGGAATAATGGGGTTTCTACTTATGATTCGAGTCCAATAGTTTATTTGTCCAAGCTTTAAGTATATTTTACAGAACTTTATTTAACAGTTCTTATGTCAAATAATTTTTAATAAATATTAATATAATCAACGGTTGGTATTTTAAATAAAATCAGCAGTTACCATTTGGTCAACAAATATTTTAATAAAAATTGTTATTTAAAAATAATAGAATTACATATCATTTTTTAAATGAGAGATGTAAATTGATTTTTTTCTAATTTTTATAAACTTAAACGCTTTTTTAAAAAAAAATATTTATAGAAATATAATTTCCAACATTTCTTAATTACAAAATAAAATAGTCACGAAATATCTGACTTCTGAATTACAATGTACCATTATAAAGTACGAAGAAAACGTTGTTATAAAACAGTGTTCTAACTTCTAGGACCAGTTCTGAAGTATTAGGTAAACAGGAATTTTCGTTAGCTTTTATCCAAATCACTATAAAGGCTAGAGCCACCTAGAGCCCCATTGCTCAAGGATAGAACCATCAAACCAGTTGTACTTTATAGAAATAAAAATTGTAGTGACGTAAAAGGTTGTTGAACGACAATACGTTCAAAAGGTCGTTTAAAATTGACCAATCAAAATGGCGGCTAACGAATATCTTCTACGTGCCCGTTCAACAACCACAAGTTTATTAACCGTATAAGAAAAAAACTTGTAGATATCCTGTATATAACGTTAAAAAATATCAATATTTTAACTTTATCCCTACTCTGCCTAAAACATTTTCCGCAATAAAATATGGTGATAGATTTAGCGGTATTAAGATAATTAAAGTAAGTGGCAGCCAACCACGTGTATTTAGTCCGATTGTTTGAGATTTCCAATGCTTACAAACGGGGACTAAATAACGGCCGTATATTTGCAACGGAGCGTACGCCGTCCCTATTCAAGTCCTGGTCTCTCAAGTTTAACCTTACTTGATTCATCCAAGGTTTAACACGTTTATTGTATTATGGCCAAGGCTTAGCGTCCAATTTTAATCGTTAATTATAATAAGCATCTTTTCGGTTATTTACCTGCAATATGTTTATCAACAGATATTGTAGTACATTAAGTATTTTTTATAGAGAAATTCACAGGTTACACTGACAAGGAGATATCCCGAAGTGTAACGCACCGATTTTGTTCAAACTCGGGGGATTAGTAAACCTTCATGTAACTTAAAAAATCCTAAAGGGAATTTATTCAATGGGCAACCGTTTGGCCATGGCAACGAAAGAGGTTTTTGACAACAACAAATTTAAATTTTCCCATTGAAAATAACATGGGATTCTGACCGATTCCTAGGACCCCCCTGTGAAAGATTTGAACAAATTTCAAAATTTCGAAAATGCCAAAAATAGAAAAAATAGATAAAAATTGACAAAAAAACCATCAAAATTGATTAACTTTTGATCAATTTGAGGTCAAAATCCCATGTTATTTTCAATGGGAAAATTTAATATTTTGTGTTGTCAAAAACATTTTTCGTTGCCATGGCAAAACGGTTGCCCTTTAAATAAATTCCCTTTAGGATTTTTCATGATACATGAAGGTCTACCAATCCCCCGAGTTTGAACAAAATCGGTGGGTTACACTTCGGGATGTCTCCTTGTGAGAGGGGGCATACTATATGGGGGTATTTTTGTTGTAATGCGTGAACTTAAGAGTCTAAACTAGTATAAACAAAGTAATTAAAATGAATACTATACAACGATTACCAGTAAACAAATTTTAATAAACAAATTAAAATCGCGTAAAGCTTGTTTTCCACTATAGTGCGCCTCATAATGTTATTTTCTTTACGCGCGTAAAAACACTTGAACGTTTCAAAGCTGAGAAACGCGTCGTTGCGCGCGCCAGTGGAAAACAAGCTTAACATGTTTCGGCTGCCGTTTTCAAACGCTTCACATAGTCTAATAAATTTTAATTACATACATTTAAGGGGTTTTCTATGGATCCCTCACTTGCTTTAACCTTTAAGACAATCTAACAAAAGAAATCTAAGAATTTGCTAACTAAAAACACAAAAAAATTTCAAACCAAATCGAGAGTTGAGAATCCACGCTAAATATCCAATTTCGCCCCCGCCTCAAACTGCGAGTCCGATCGGATTTGGTGCGTAGGCAATCACGGTTTTTCTAGCAACACCATTTTATTATTGGGGAAACAGGGGGTTCCTCCCAATCCCCCGATTCTGGCTAAGGATGGCGACGTATCCTCCGAGTCTCAGGAGACATCCAGGATTCGCGGAGGAGGGGGCGCTAATGCTTCGCCTTTGGCTAAATGGGAATCAGGGGGTGGAGGACGGGCTATGGAAACCCACCGGCGCGAATTAAACGGTGGTGAGACACATTTTGACGAGTACCAAGACGAAGGGAGCCCGTGGCTGTGTCGCCATCTTTCGGAATTACAGAAGTGTGAAAGATTCGATCCGACTGGTCCTCCGCCTTAGGTACTATATCTTCTCTTTTTTCGCGTCTTTTTTATCTTCTTTACGTTGCCCCCCCCCCTCCCCTTTAAACCATTCTGCCGTACGATGAACATTGATTTTAATGTCTCTCCTAATCTTCTTCCATAGCTTCCCCATCATTTGTAATATTCGGGGGGCCTTTGCATAAGGGCTGTTACGATGACGCTCCCGCGGTGAAGCTCTTTGCCGCCGGTGTCACTGCTCGCGGAAATCTCGGAGCGTTAAAGTGTTTTACTTTGTTACGGGATTCTCGATGTTTATTTATTGTGGCGTTTTTGGCCAACGCGTGTCCCGTTCATGCTAATGAGGTTAAACTTAAGTGACTCGAGGTTCTCCTTCACCTGGTTTGGTCTTAGCTGGATTAACTTATAAAGAAACGTTTATTCAACGTTACTCGTTAGAATTTTCGCTGATCGAATTAAGGGTGGCACCTTTTTGAAATAATTTTATTAAGGTAGCTTTTACGCGACGCCACCATCCATAGTCGATGGAATTGTCTTGGAGGACAAACTGACCCGGCTCATCTCTAAATGGTCTTCAAGCGCTACCTATCAGCATCAAAATGAGTTAAAACTGTGGGACTATAGGGTCGCGTGGAGCTGATCAATCCGCGTAATCTTGACGTACTTCACGTAATCTCGACGTACTCATCGTAATCTTGACGTACTCATCGTAATATTGACGTACTCGTCGTAATATTGACGTATTCAATGTAATCTTGACGTACTTTACGTAATCTCTCCGTAATCAATGCAATCTCTACGTAATCAATGTAATATATACGTAATCAATGTAATATCTACGTAATCAATGTAATATCTACATAATCAATGTAATATTTACGTAATTCGTGTAATCTCTGTGTACTTCACGTACTCTCAACAAACTCATCGTAATCTATACGCAATCAAATTAATCTCGACGTACTCAAAGTAATCTCGACCTACTCAAAGTAATCTTTCCGTAATCATTGTAATATCTACGTAATCAATGTAATCTCTACGTAATCATTGTAATATCTACGTAATCAATGTAATCTCTACGTAATCAGTGTAATCTCTACGTAATCAATGTAATCTCTACGTAATCAATCTAATCTCTACGTAATCAATGTAATCTCTACGTATACAATGTAATCTCTACGTAATCAATGTAATCTCTACGTAATCAATGTAATCTCTACGTAATCAATGTAATCTCTACGTAATCAATATAATCTCTACGTAATCAATGTAATCTCTACGTAATCAATATAATCTCTACGTAATCAATGTAATATCTACGTAATCAATGTAATCTCTACGTAATCAATGTAATCTCTACGTAATCAATATAATCTCTACGTAATCAATGTAATCTCTACGTAATCAATGTAATATCTACGTAATCAATGTAATCTCTACGTAATCAATGTAATATCTACGAAATCAATGTAATCTCTACGTAATCAATGTAATCTCTACGTAATCAATGTAATATCTACGTAATCAATGTAATCTCTACGTAATCAATGTAATATCTACGTAATCAATGTAATCTCTACGTAATCAATGTAATCTCTACGTAATCAATGTAATATTTCCGTAATTCGCCTACTGTCGACCAGTGTTGGGTGAAATACTTCATTCTCGGAATTTAAAATAAAATACTAAATACTCTTTGGAAAAAGTATTTAAAATAAAATACTAAATACTCTTTGGAAAAAGTATTTAAAATAAAATACTAAATACTCTTTGGAAAAAGTATTTAAAATAAAATACTAAATACTCTTTGGAAAAAGTATTTAAAATAAAATACTAAATACTCTTTGGAAAAAGTATTTAAAATAAAATACTAAATACTCTTTGGAAAAAGTATTTAAAATAAAATACTAAATACTCTTTGGAAAAAGTATTTAAAATAAAATACTAAATACTCTTTGGAAAAAGTATTTAAAATAAAATACAAAATACTCTATTTCAGAAACCCAATTTTTCCCACCGAGAGATTTGTACTGGTACAAAGCATACATTTTTCTTCAACGTTCATCGTAATTTTATTAAAGCTAACTACTTTAAAAATGACTAATTTAAAATTATTGGAAAATAATCATTATCTGACACAGGGGGAGATGTATCCATTTTAACATATTAGATTAACTGCTGAAATGACAAAGAACGTTTTCTTCTAAAAGCAAGGGCTAGAAACACAAAGATGATAGCACCATTTTGCGTTCTGCCGAGATTAAGCGCACATTTTCGCATTGTAACCCGGCCACCTGAATTAATGGCTTTAAAGGGGAACGGTCAGGCTTTTCCAAATATGGTCTTATTTCCGTATCAAAAGATTAACAAGACGTTCAATATACTAACACGTACCTTTTTTTGTCTTGAAAAATAGCTTTTGGCCCAATAAGTTGAAACGAAAAATAACGCCGGGTGTTTGGGTTTAAATTTTCGCCGCCATCTTAGGGGCTGCCGCCAGCGCCCCTAACTCCGTATGAGCGTTTTGCAAACCTTCCTAACTTTTAAAATCGCGCAATTTAGGCTTAGGTCTCTTTTAACTGGAACGCGCCGCGTGTGCGAAACAAATCTTTCGCATCTTCAGCAGCGCGCGCTTTTACGTGGTTTTTCTGTCTCATCGACTTCTCACCAGGTGTCGCGGCGGACGCGCGCTTTTCGATTTCCCGAAATTTCTTTACTTTATTAAAAATTAACCACTCAATATTTTTTGAGGCGGTTTTCTCCATAAATTTTAGTTTTTAATGGGCTATAGGGCTATCTAACTGGTTAAAGCTTGACCGTTCCCCTTTAAAAGTCGCTTGATGACTTGGGCCTAAGGTGGTGCCAAGGGTATTAGCCTAGCTGATTATTATTATTATTAAACAGAGCATACGTTTGTAAAGCGAGCTTCGATTCCGCACCGATAAATTCGATAAACAACTCATTGGAATTATGCGCTTATTCTCGTGCTGCATACTTAAAAACATTTGAAAACGTACCATCATATGTTGGATTTTAATATGATTTTTGTTAAAAGTATTTTATGTTTTAAATTTCGGTGTTTTTCAACAAAAAAGTATTTAATATAAAATTCTAAATATTTTTTCAAAAAAGTATTTAAAATAAAATTATAAATATGTTTTCAAAAAAGTATTTAAAATAAAATTATAAATATGTTTTCAAAAAAGTATTTAAAATAAAATTATAAATATGTTTTCAAAAAGTATTTAAAATAAAATTATAAATATGTTTTCAAAAAAGTATTTAAAGTAAAATACTAAATACTGAAAATGTATTTAAAATAAATACTAAATTCTGAAAATGTATTTAAAATAAAATACTAAATACTGAAAATGTATTTAAAATAAATACATTTTCAGTATTTAGTATTTTATTTTAAATACATTTTCAGTATTTAGTATTTTATTTTAAATACATTTTCAGTATTTAGTATTTTATTTTAAATACATTTTCAGTATTTAGTATTTTATTTTAAATACATTTTCAGTATTTAGTAAATACTGAAAATGTTTTTAAAATAGTAATTAAAATTCTACCCACCACTGATCTCGTAATCTCGATGTACTCAATGTAATCTTTCCGTAATTCGCTTAAACTCGGTGTACTCCACGTAATATCGACGTACCAATCGTAATAATTGAATATACTCTCTAACCTCAGTTATCCGCCGCTCTGAGGGGGGTTCTAGAGTGAGTGGAAACGTTAAAAAAACTGAAAATGTTTGAGAAACTCATAAATGAAACTCCAAACATGGCTCAATCGACTGCTTTTACGTACGCCATATTGTCCTCCGATTTGAAATTCGTTGAGTGGCGCCAGATGGCGACGGTAAATTTTGGGCATATCCCACGTAGCTCTATAAAAGCACCTAGTATCATTATTGTTTTCTCATAGAACGAGTGGTTTTAAAAGACCAAAGAATAAACTGAAAAATTCGTCGGTCCAAAAATATAGAACTCGGAGAGCTTTCCAATTGACGGTTTTCTAACAAAGCGATTACCCACTTCCGGCAAGCAACCTCCGAAAAATCGGCCTCCATCGGTTGCTGTAGGGCGCTTATCACCTATAGGTGGGGTGGAGAGTGGTTAGCTTTTTCACCTCGCAGCCAGAAGAGCCGGGTTCGATCCCAAATGTGGTACTGGGTGAAAACTCGAAACCCCTCCTTCAGCGCAGAGGTTTCTAGCTCTCTCCCGACTGGTTAAAGGGGTTTCCTCTTTTCCATAAAAACTTCTAGAGGTTAACGATAATAGTAAGTGTTGGGCGCTGTTGGCTCACGTGGCTTGCAACCACCCTCCTATGCAATTTCACCCGGCCACCTTAATTAAACAAAGGCAATAAAAGTCGCTAGATGACTTGGGCTTGGGGTACTAGACTAGGTGATTATTATTTCCATAAGTTTATAATATTGTTCCATAAGTTTGTCATTTTATGGAATATTTTACTGAGAGCTAGGAACGGAGTGACGTCATCACAAGAAGAAAATCTCCCCCTAGCGAGGCGCTGTCAAAGGCTACGTGTGATGCGTTAGCAAGCGGACGCAAAACACCGACGAAGCCCATAATGCAGTCTGTCTTGTGAATAGCTCTCAGTAAAACTTTGGCATATGAAGAATAGGATGTGTCACACTTATGTAACAATAGTATACACTTATGTTATTATCTATGGTAAATATGGAGCTAATGTTTTCGGAGTTCCAGCTGGAAGAGGGATTTGGGTGCATTTGTTCGAATTTCATTCGTCCGAACAGTGGTACAAATATCCGAATGATAATTTGTCCGAATGCCGGAAAACAGGATCGTATGTCCGAAAACGTATTTCATTTTCCCGAAATATTTATCACACCTTTTGTTGGTGATTTAGTCGTTCAATTTATGCTAACTTTACTGGTGAATTTCATTTGTTCGAATAATCGTTTGTCCGTTTTTTCGAACATTAGGAATTGTTTTTTTTTTAAATATTGTTATTATAAGAAAATAGTAACATTAACGTGAACCTAACCTAACCTAAAATATCCACAACAGTCAACGCAATTCCTAATTACTATATCGGCCAAAAAAACAGCAATAAGAAATACTAATTTAGCGACAGAATTCGGACAAGTGATGCTACCGATTCGGACGAATGAAACAAACAAATTGTCAAATTCGAACAATTGAAACATTTGTTATTTCGGCGGTTCGGACGAATGAAATTCGAACATTTGTTCCATCGTTCGGACGATTGAAATTCGAACCAATGTACCGACCCCGGAAGAGGATAAACGGTATTGACTTAAGGTACGAGGTTTCGATTATCTTGGATAAGACCAATCAAATTCTGGAATTTTTCCAACAGTATTTCTAGCTGAAGGAATTCTAAATTCGATTTGTTGTTCGTGCTCATGAAGACTGTTTATAGTTAATTTAACAATAAGTGCAAAGGAATTTATGGAATTTATGGGCCTAATTCTTGGTAAACACGTATGAAATAAATAAGTTCTCGGTGATATATATTGATGAGACCATTACTTTCGTGATCTAGCAGAAGCCTATTTTCGCATTATATAAGTATCCTTCCGCGAAAAATAGCTCGTCCTCTTTTCCGAAGCCAATAAAACAACCTTGTCAATGTACGGCAAAACATAAAATAAAATAAAAAAATAGTGTACCACGGGAAAAAGCTGTAAAAATAAAAAACCGTTGAAAAAGAAGGCGAAAAACTCCGAAGGAAACATATTAGCGGGCCCCTTAGGGATGGCTTGACGAGCGCTTCCTTCTATAGTTCGGAAAATCACGCTTAATATTGAGGACGTATAACTGGTGGCCCGTACTCCTTCCACCCTTTTCGCCGGCCTAATGGCTCTCTAATAAGAACGCCACCCCGGTTCAGGGCCCCAACCCCTTTAGTACCACCACCCATTCGTAGTTGCTTTCAACTTTGATAGAGCTTGGATCGGCGGGTACGTGACTGAGGAACCCTTGGCCTGGCTCTGATGTCTTTTTGCCAGCACTTTCGCGAGCCCTCGTTGCGACGGTTCATCTGGCGGGCCAAACACGTCTTCACCGAGAACTCGTATTATCAGAGCCCAAAGGACTCTCTCTTCGGACGAAATGAGGGTGAAACAGCAAAGGCGGAAGAAAAATATAAAAAACTGCCCAAAAATTGTAAAGCCCTCGCGTTGGACATGTTAATATTTCTACTTCCGTTTCTCGGTTCTTACTTTCGCGGTTATAAAATTCCCCTTCGTTCTTCGGTTAGCGCGTTCCGTACCCCGTTCGTACGCCTCGCGTTTAGTATCAGTTGATTTTCAACCTCTAATCTTGTCCGTACCAGCCTATTTCACGCCTTCTAAAATTGCCTTAGTATCCCTAGCGTGTGAAGGCGAAAATGGCGCCGTCCCTTTCTCGGGAGAAGATGGAGCCGTGAAATAGGTGTCTTGGAAGGGGGGAATTTCTTTATGAGCGTCGCGCGGCTCGACTTGAAGAAGCGGCTCTCGTGGCGTGATGTGTCGGATTGCTGGATGTCCTCGCAGCTGGAAATTGTTCAATTCTCCGTTACTCGGTGTCGAGTTCGTGATCGCCTCCTTCCTACGGCTGAAGATATATTTGTAGTCTCGCCACCCTTTCGCCTATAAAAGAAACGGTATTTGGATTTCTTTATAGATTAGATTCGAAATGCGCGTGACTTATTTGGACAACGTCCGCTCCGTTAGGACACCACCAGTTTTTCTGGAAATATTAATGGTACTGGCGGAAATCTATAATTACGTTCCGTAAGTGTCTCGAATAGTGGAGTGTGCTACAATTCTCAAAAAGATAAGCGCCTCTAGTGGGAAAAATACGCGATTTAAAAACAAATTATCTAGCCTTATTTTACCCATGAATATGCAACTCTATCATTAGCCGAGAGAACGTAGTAGTTTTTTACCTTTTTAAGCCAATAAGAACTAATTCAGAAATGATTTCATTTCAGCGCAAGATAGTTTACGAGAGCAGAATAGCCTCGAAATGTCCTCTCACGGATGGTTCACGTTATTTTGATAAAAATAAGGTTTAAAGCTATAAATATTTCTAGAATAAAAATATAAAATGAAGGTATGTAACTCCGATCTTCTGAAAGCGATTCTATCGAGTGCCTGTGAGCTTTTTAACAATTTAAACGTACAAACTATACAGTGATTTCAGTATCACGTGACCTATGCTTTTCCCATAGCGAAAAAATCCCGCACAAAATGGCAGCCATAGCCAAAGCTACGAACTGAAACTACTCAATATCTGAAAAGCTAAGCCTCGGTGAAACTTTGGAAGAAAACCTGAGTCAGTGTTTTCCATATTATTATTAAATAATAGTAATAATTTTATTATAACAATAACTATTCTAATAATAATATTAAATAAATACATGAATCTATTTAATTAAATAGATTAATTATGCAATATTTTTCTAAGTAAACTATATTATGTCCTTCCAGCGTTATTTTTATACCATAATTTATCAACCACTCTTTTTAAAAAATGCATAAATGTCGTTTCGTCAAATGAGAAACACTGGATTAATCAAGATGACGTCAAACAGAAAACAACACTCGGGGGTTTCGGCCTCCAAGAATTATCCACTATATGGAAAAACTTCACCTTAATCAAATTTCAAAGATTAAATCAGAGTCTTTGTCACCCAATAGAGGGCTCCTTCGTCAGTTTTTACTTAAAAAATTCAAACGTATATAGCCTAGGTCTGGAAGTTTTTGCCTTTCCAAAAATTGAACTAAAATTCGAATTTCTTCCTAAATATTACCAAGACCTCTTCGATTTCTGTAAGACAGTTCCAATCCGGTTAAAGAAGCCTACAGATCTAGATAATTTTTTAAAACTCCCTATTCTATATAACCCTTTTCTTGAAATTGAATTTTACCACCCTAAGTGGAAAACCCCTGGTTTTAGATTCTTAAAGGACATTTTCAATAGAGACAGTTTAAATTTTAAAAATCCTTTTTTAAACAAAGGGTTAAGAGCATGCACAGAAAGAACTTTAACTAATCAATACTTAAAATTTGTTAAAAAATGTAGTGAAGTTTTTATATTACAAGAACTGGCAAATTCGGGCCTGATAGTCAACAAACCAAATGAAACAAATTTGTTATTAGGTTTAAACGAAAAAATTATTCCTCTAGAAAAAATTAGTAAACAGGTTTTTAAAAATTTTTTATCTCCAAAATCTGAAAACTTAATGAATAAAATTCTAAAATACCAACAAAACATTGAAAATATTAGTTACAATATAAACCCTGTATGGTATCACAGTTTTTTCCCCAAGGGAAAATAACATTCTATGGAGAATTGTAACCCAAAACATAACTACACCTATCTTAGCTCAAATGTTGTATAACCTCAGTGCCATCTGCCCCTTTTGAAAATTTTATTGTAAACGCCCGTCTTTTAAATTTTGTTATACTTCAAATTGCATGTATGTAATTGATTTTTGTTTTAAATAAACGCCTACTCGCCTTTGAGTAGGCTTAAGGAAAAAAAAGATTAATGATAAATAATGCAAATAGGAAACATAATCATAACGCGCCATTTTATGAACTAACGTTTGTACTGCTTATAAATAGCAGCAGAGTTCTACTTCCACTACGTCACTATTAATTGGCTCCGCCCCACGCGTCGCCGGAGGTGACCTAGGGTATTCCAGTTTAATATTCATGTGTTAAGAGCGAGTGCTTTGTGACTTACTCCAAAGTCTTACAAAAAATGCTTGGTCATTCTAGAAGTGGGTGTCAGTAAAACATTAACACTCGTAAGATAGAGAACTGACAACACTTATTTTAAACGTAACTATAACCTTATGATATTTGGTATTTTGGCTGTCTTTAAGTAGATACTGTAAACATTATCATACATTTTTTGGAAATGATATATTAAAATATTGCATTTGGTATTCAAGTCGATATTAAAAACATTAACATGTATTATTAATAATTTTTAATAAATCTCAGATTAAAAATATTATATTATGTAGTACTATGTTTTATTGGACTTTTTAAAGTCAATAATGTAAAAACTAACATATTTTTATATATTTTTTAGAAATGGTATATTAAAAGTTGTATACTTGGTATTGCTAAGTTTTATTGGATTTCTTATTAATTATTATCAATAATATAAAAATTAATTTATTTTATTAGCAATTTTTAAGACATGGTAAATTAAAAATATTATACTTGGTTTTACCTTGTTTTATTCGATTCCTTTTAAGTCAATATTGTAAAAATAATATATATTTTTAGCAATATTTAAAAAATGGCCGATAAAAAATAAATATTTTGTAGTACCATTTTTTTGGACTTTTTACCTCTCCGAGGGGACAAAGTTCAATAGGAGTGGTTATACAATCACCGTGTCTGTCTGTCGGTGTGTCTGTGTGTCTGTGTGTCTGTCCTGCGAACGCGTTCGCATTTTCCGTGCAAAGGTTAATCATTGCGTACGCAGTTTCTCGAAATCTCTGCGTTCGCAGTTGCTAGGACTGTCGAAGGGTTGGCAAAACCACCATGCGACGGTGAGCTTTAACGGATTAATTTGCGGGTGGGTTTGGTTTGGATGGTGTTTTTTCGTTAACGCTCACCGTCGCGACAGTTTTAATTCAGTTTGATCGGATATTTCGTTATTGTAATATGTATGTGTACGGTGTGAATGTTGAGTTTGTGTTATGATGGTTGTGGGTGTTGAGTTTGTTGTGTTTGTGTTATGACGGCTGTGGGTGTTGAGTTTGTTGCGTTTGTGTTTGTTGAGTGTGTTGTGTTTGTGTTTGTTGTGCTGTGTTTGTACTGGAGTTTTCTTACTGATTTTTGGGACGGACCGAGTGCTGAGTGTTATGCAACCTCTCAACGTCCAATGGCAGGGTTTCCACCAATTGTTCACGGTATTCGAACCCGGGTCTGCTGCGTGCAAGAGATTTACTCTAACCAGTAAGCCACCAGGGGCGTATTAACCATTAGGCAAAGTAGGCACGTGCCTAGGGCGCCATTTTTCTAGGGGCGCCAAAACTCTGATAAAGCCCCACGGTCCATGTACTTGGCTTGCCCCTACTAAAAATAACGCCGAAAAGGTTTGGGGAAACTAAAATATATTTATTTATTTATTATAAACCGATACGCCCCTCCTTAGCTGTCCAATGCCAAGGGGCGCCAAATTTTTCTGTGCCTAAAGGCGCCGAAAGGGTTAATCCGCCCCTGTAAGCCACCGACGCTTGTTAACCTACGGTGTTTTTCGAAAACCATTTTGGCGAATGTCCTTTACGAAGTTATAACGTTAGGTACTATAATTTATTCTACATCATTTTAAATATTTATAAATTATATTAATCTTATATTTAATTAAATATTTATAAGTTATATTAATCTTATATTTAATTAAATATTTATAAGTTATATTAATCTTATATTTAATTAAATATTTATAAATTATATTAATCTTATATTTAATTAAATATTTATAAGTTATATAAATCTTATATTTAATTAAATATTTATAAATTATATTAATCTTATATTTAATTAAATATTTATAAATTGTATTAATCTTATATTTAATTAAATATTTATAAATAATATTAATCTTATATTTAATTAAATATTTATAAATTATATTAATCTTATATTTAATTAAATATTTATAAATTATATTAATCTTATATTTAATTAAATATTTATAAATTATATAAATCTTATATTTAATTAAATATTTATAAATTATATTAATCTTATATTTAATTAAATATTTATAAATTATATTAATCTTATATTTAATTAAATATTTATAAATTGTATTAATCTTATATTTAATTAAATATTTATAAATTATATTAATCTTATATTTAATTAAATATTTATAAATTATATTAATCTTATATTTAATTAAATATTTATAAATTATATTAATCTTATATTTAATTAAATATTTATAAATTATGGCATGTGTCACAACGTCAACCGGAAGTCTACGAGTAGTCCACTACCAGATGTCGAATATAGCTATTCTACGGTATCTTCATCAAGGGCAAGTGTTGAAATAAAATGAGCGTTAAAGATGCGGCAAGTATGTCGTAAGCGAGAAAAATACAAATACCATCTGCAGATATTTCTTTCATTAAAATTTGCTTCATATTATATTTAAATGATAAACTTGTTCTTTAAATAGGGTTAAATTCAATTGTGCATTGTTTTAGTACGTCTAATTCGCTGTTGTAACTACTTAATTTATATTATTCTGAATAAATTAACCTCGGTTGTTTCGTCTCAATTATTTAATTAAAATTAAAATTTTATACCGGGCGGGATTGAACCGGGATTACGTTTTTAGTAAATAACTCTAAATTGCGGAGATATCTTTAAGGGTCATCTCGAGAAATTAATACCACTAGGGACAATTCTTCCG
This sequence comes from Leiobunum rupestre, assembly GCF_980474605.1. Lineage (NCBI taxonomy): Eukaryota > Metazoa > Arthropoda > Arachnida > Opiliones > Sclerosomatidae > Leiobunum > Leiobunum rupestre. The sequence continues at coordinate 32,838,521 of NC_143392.1, forward strand.
AGGAGAGGTATATTTTGGCTTGCCAACTTGTTTAAGTCAATATTGTATAAAATAATATATATTGTTAACATTATTTAAGAAATTGTTGATTAAAAATATTATACTTATTGGATTTCTTCCGTGAACGTTTAAGTTAACATTATGAAAATGAAGACGCATTTTTAACCATTTTGAAGTACATAATTTAAATTTTCTTGGAAAGATTTTAGCTGTTACAACTAGCAAAGTAAGTAATGTATTTATTATAGAAGCAGCTATCGCTAACTTCAAATAAGCTTCTATAAGTAACGCGTTTTAATTGATAGCTTATTAAATATGTCAGAACGTGATAATCTATAATTATCCGCAAGCATCGTTGTCAGTTCGTATATCTGTAAAGGGTATAAATCGGCCCCGCTTAGTTTGTAAGGGGCGCGCGAAAGTAGCGTCCTGACCTAGATACTTTTGACCCGCTTTGGCCACGATTAATTTCGTAGCGTACAGACCGTATAGATAAAGGTACGGCTGTAGTTGACAGTATTAATATCTCGTCATTCAACAGTACTCAATTAACAGGCTTTACTAATTACAACTATTCGATTTCTGTCAGTTCAATAGCTGATAAAAGCGGACTTATAATCTCCTCCTATAAAATTCTCTCATTTTGAGCCCGCTTCGAATTTTGAGCCTCTTAGAGAGGGGGATTTTGGAGCGAGCTTTTTTCTCTCCATCTTCCTTCATGCCCGCGACCTTCGACGGCTTAAACTACCAGCCTTTTCGATGTACTCTCTACAATATTAGGAGTTAAGACGGAGGACGAGGACTGGGTTCCCGAAAGAGTACAGGGGCTGAGAATAATAATCATTAGGGATGACCCCCGTTTCGAAAACTAATCCCCCTCTCTCTGGTTCCTGTATGCTGGTTTCACCCTTTTGTCGCAGTTCTCATAGCTGCAGCGGTATATTCTCTAAAAACCCCCCCTCCAACGTTTCCATCCCCCATTTATCTCTAAAATTCCTCGCGTATTCCACGCGAGAGAGACGAGTATGCGACGCTGCGATGGCGGGGATCGAGCCGTGACGTAGCGGACGTTCCTCCCCATCCTCGGCCGCTCTCGCGCTTCTATCTCCATCCTCCCTGGATCAGCGCCGAGAGCGCCCCGTCGCGGCCACCGCTGGAAGCGAGCGTCCCCAGCCGGGGTTTCCGGCAGTCGACGGAGTCGGCGCGCAGCATCCCCGCAACTCTTCGGGAACGCGCGTGTGTGTGTTCGGCTTTCGCCAGGCCGAGTCAGCTCAGAGATACGCTCTCCAAAGTTCGTCGGGAGGATCTGGCGCGGGTGTGCCGCCGGCCCAACTCGGATCGACGTCGGAGGCTGCTTCTCTCTTTTTCTTCCTCCCCGCGTTCTCTCCCCCCGCCGAGCTATCTCTCTCCGTTCGTTTTCCTCCCCCGCCAGCTCTGTCTCCATCGCCCCGAAAAGAGTGAGGTTCGCCGTTGCCGTCAGACCAAAGAGAGGGTTGTTGCTGGAATCGAATGCCGTGCGCGGCTGCCGAACACGGCATCGCCCATTCACGACAATTATCGACGGGATATTCCGCCTATTATTCCACGCCTGCTTACCAATTATAAAAAGGGTAACTTTTTTTTTCTATTTACTATTTTTATTACCATCTTCGATTTTTTTTTTAATTTATATATTTTATATTGCGTTGCTATTTCATTTTTAAATTCTTATATTATCGATTTTTCCGAGGCATGATTATGGACTACAATTTTTAGTTCCGTTAGACGAACTTGTTTTTAAAGGGGGAAATTTCACGTAGGTGTTGATATTATTAGACTTTTTAATTTAATTAATTTTAAATTTTACCGTTATATCGTTTCTAGTTGCGCGTTCATTTAATTTGCATTTAATTATCTAGTTTTGCCATTTTTAATTAATTTCTGTTGTTTAAATTATTTTAAATTACATATGTTTCTAGCATTTTATAATTAAAAATTGGAGCTTTGAACCGGTATCGCCAGTAGTTGTAAATAAACAAGTGGAGTAGAGATAAAAAGGGTTAAAACTAAATTAATTTTCACTTCACCAGATGTTTTATATAGCAAAAAGAACTAATTTTTCGCTGAAATTAGTTTAATGTTACAGAGAGTACTTTGCTTAAAGATTTATAGCCTCACGTCTGCGTTTTAGTTATATAAAATATCAATTACGAGAGAAAAATCCATCCATAGTGCTGATGCTACACTCATGAAACACGCACCTTCGCGGGTTCCCGCTGATTTTTACTAAATTCGTTTCGGAAAAGAAATATAGTGTGATTAAATACGGATTTTAAATTGATATTACATCAGTAAAGTATGGTTTATTTATTCGCGAAGATTTAATTTGAGGGCATAAATGTCAACTTATCTCGTAAGATATATATGATATACTTCTGGTTATATCTCATTGGAATGAATAAATTATTACACGTAGTTTTTGCGTTCATTAGCTTTTTATATTTATCCACCCAGAGATCCTAAACAAGCTACTACAAGGATACTATAAATTAAATAAATCGATTTCTTGCTTACAATTGTTGCGCTTAAATGTTCGGATCAGTAACTCGACGAGATTTTGCGTACGAAAAAAGGCGTCCCTTGTATTTCTTGCCTTTTATCTTTCTAGAAAACTGTTGGCAGCGGTGGTAGGGGCTGGTAGAAGTAAAATATGTCAGAAGCGGCTCAGTAGGAGAGATCCGAAGCGAGTTACGTCAGCGTAATATGCCTACGTTCCAGGCGTTCTTCGGCACGAGCTAAGAAGAGAAAGTTTTAACTTTTGACTGCAGCCATCTCTCCTGCCAGAATCAAGCGCGAGCTGCCAAAAATTGCCTCGCTGTTCTTTGGCATAGCGGCAGCCACGACGTCCGCGCGCACCCCATAACGCGTCTCGAACAACGACGGCCGAGGCTTAGTCGGCGCGCCACAGCGCCAAGTTTTTAAACCATCGTCGGAAACTTTCAACGCGCCAATCGACGAGATGTCGAACACTTCGAAATGAGCCGTTATTGACGAGTTTCGCGGCTGGACTGTTCCTTCCAAATTTAGAGACGACTTTGGTTCATTCACTCGTACTCTTTCGTCTTCGTTGTGTGATTTTGTGCGGGTCTTGCGCGTCGTCATTTATGTTGAAGGACGTGAAGTCCTGTGTGGTTCACTCCTAAATGGTGCTGTTGAAGGATTGCCTAGTGCAAGGTAGGAGCCACCAAGTTTGTTACCATCCCCTCGTTCCCTCGTCCCTCCTGATGTTATACCCATTCGTATGGTTTATTGTTTTTAGAAACTATTCGCGACCGAAACGAGTCTAGGTGGCGTAACGGCGCTAGCTTCTCCGAGATAGCGCCTAAGATCTAGCGTCTGCTACGGACAAATTCAAAAGTCACAAGAACGTTTTTACTTAAACAAAATTATCAAAATATAAGCAAACGGTGCAAACTTTATGTTTAAAATGCAAGTAGCATTATTCATAAAGTCAAATTGATGGATAACGATGAGGAAAAACTAATAGCGGCTGCTTTAGCCGCTACCTATCTAGGTTTCAATGGCGGACCAAAGAGGGCGTAGCCATAGTTTTCACGAATTCGTCCATTCAATGAGGTGGAATATAAACTCGAACTCGCTTCTGAAAAAACCAAACCAAAATGTTTTGAAGCAATACGTTTCACCCATGTTATTGTTTTGTTAATTTTCTACCTCATTGACTTTAATAGACGATTTTGAAATATAAAATTGAATTCTTACAACTCACAAGGAGACTACCCGAGGTGGTTATCACCGATTTTGTTGAAACTCGGGGGTTCGGTAGACCTTATGGTAGTATGAAAATTGCCAAAGGGAAAAGTTGCAATGGGCTTTAGTTTTCCCATGGCAACCCAAAATGTTTTTGACTTCTCCATTTGAAAAAGCATGGGATTTTCTCGGATACCCAAATTTTATTAAAATTTAAACAAAATTGATAAATTTTAACCCAAATCATCGATCAATTTTACCCAAAATAGGTCAAATTCATCTTTTTGGGTATGTTTTGAAAATTTTATTTTTTCAAATTTTTTAAGTAAGTAGTAACCCTGTGAAACCGAGAAAATCCCATGCTTTTTTAAATGGAGATTTTTTTGTTTTGAGAGATCAAAAACATTTTCGGTTGCCATGGGAAAACTAAAGCCCATTGCAACTTTTCCCTTTGGCAATTTTCATACTACCATAAGGTCTACCTAACCCCCGAGTTTCAACAAAATCGGTGATAACCACCTCGGGTAGTCTCCTTGTCAGTTGATTACGATTCGCCCAATTTTAACATTTCGACGCAAAAGTAATCAAAACACGTGACCACCGATTTTCATCTGGAATCTCCTATTATCAACTAGAAAGGTTAGAATTTGAATATATCGGTGCCAAATAGTTCGGTTTGAAGTTCCGCTTACAAGCGGGAAGCTCAGTTTGAGGCCAAGCCTCATTTGAAATTCTTCGAAGGCTGGGATCGCCGCTTAATATTTAAAGTTAGCGTTCTGTCGCCAAATTCGATTCCTTCTCATTGTCGAGATTCTCTAGAACGTGGAAGTTTGGGAGAACATTATTGAGCGGTCTGGTAGAGTCTCACCCTCGTCACCCCGATCGGATCCCGTTACCAACCCTTTCGTGTCCTGGATATAGCGAACGGAGACGTGGGGGTCTCTGATTACCTCGCTTTTAGCTAGGGGGCGCTTTCAAATTATCCAATTCGGGATTAACGCTGTGAAGCCACTGTCTCCCTGTATTGACGGAATACTCCTCGTCTATATAGTTGGCGAGTTTCGAAAACTGTCTCCAACCGATTTCCGATTCGTTGATCCCTCCCGAATGTATGGCTTTACTTAATCCACCCGCTGACCGTTTCTTCGAATGAATAACGTAAAAGCTGAAAGGCGCCGCCTGTTGGTTCGCGATTATCAATTTGTCAAAACGTACGCCTAGTTCGCGTTTGCTACCTTGATAAGATTATAACTGGCGTTGTTATTCCTAGCCACCGTGAGATGTCGCTGCCTTCTGAATTTTGATTGATACGGGAGGGATTTTCCCGCTTAATACGAACGCCTATTGGTCCCGGATTATTGTAGTGTTTAATATCTATCGAAGCGTATATCCTTCGTATCTCACCCGTCCGAGATTCTCCAATACATGTTTATGTAAAATTTAATCAACTCTATTGTATATCTTGGAAGCGCGTCTTCTCGTGACGTCATTAAAACGCTTCGACGTGATTGGCTGAATTAATTGCCACGCCGTGTGTCGTAGCTTCCTATTGACCCTATAAACTGTAGTTACCAGATTCAAATGTATTAAAATATTTAAGGAATTAGTCCATCTCGAATAACTCATTTGTTCAAATAGTCTATTGCGATTTTTGCCTACAGTATTGATTATAGGTGTTAACTTCTGTAAACATTTTCTACTATATAATCTTGCATTCCTTGGTACTTTCCAGTTATTGAGCGTTTTTTAAATCTAAGTAAACATACATGAGAAATAAATCAATTTTTAAAGTGTAATATTTACTTTGTCAATTAGATTTTCAAAAGATAATTTCGATAAAAATTAAGAAATCATAGCCCAATTAAAAATGACAGTTTTTATCTAGGTGATGCTGGAAGGTTATTCTGTAACAATAAAAATGCGCGTGTGGAGAAGGGGCGGATATCGAAATATCAAACTATCGATTGTGTAAGTTCAATTTTAAGTAGTGGCAGCTAGGAGCAATTAACACAGCACCCCCACAAGGAGATCGCAACCCGTCAAAAGTCGTCTATTTTCCTGTGTACAATTTTCATTGGTTAGACGCTTTAGCACCGGCTGACATCGAAAGGGGAAAATTAGGAAATTGTCTTCCACCTTTCCGTAAAACGTGCAGCGTAAAGGGTCGTTGCTCCTAGCCGACACCACATCGTACCTTTAGCTATGGATTTTTTTTCCAATTTCAAAAAGAATTAGTGACGTATTATCTACGTCATGCTACCATTAAAATACAACTACAAATATCAAGGAATTCATATTTAAAAATTCTGAAATAATTAATATTTATTAATAGCTCTTTCTATAAAATAATACATACGCATACATGTATAAAAAAGTGTTATTTTTGGAGCGCGCGCTTCCTAATATTTCCGTGTAGAGGATCTCGTGCGTTTTCGCTCGAGCTCAACAAAAACAAAAATATGCGCGCGCTCTCTAACTTTAACTGCACGATGATTATAAAAGTCCTTTATGTAACCTTCGCGTCAGTATTTTGCTAAGTTTAAAAGTATTTTTGGTTTTGGGTGACTGGAATTTTCATTGTCTAGGTTTTGTATTTAAAACGTAACCAAATGATTTTTGGACCCTTACGAATACGTGCTTTTATTGTATTTTATGGTCGGAAAGGGTGGAAAGTGGCCCGGGTCTAAAATGCCGTTACTTCATAAGCGTAAATGAACGATTTCAGACTGCTCGATTTGTCGAGAATAATGGCGAACTCATTCTTTAATTTTCATTCCGCGTTTAAGAGGTTTTATCACGTTCTGTTCCCGCAGTTTTAATGGCACATGAAACCCTCCCCTGGGCGTTCAAAGTCTTGGTTCTTAAACTTAATATAACGTAAGTAATATTTTTCTTAAGATAAACCCCCCAAAAAAAATCAAAAATATATTTCTACGGAATAAATTTTACCAAAAAAATAAAAAGGGTAAAAATACTGCAAAATTTTGAGACACAATTTAATTTGGTTTTCACCCTTTGACGCAATATTTTGCGGTTTTTCTCAGCGGCGTAGCATTTTTATAGCTTTCCCTATTTTCTAATTGTATTTTACGGTGCTGAGATTTCTGACACGTAGTTGTTTTAAGACTGCTCTTTGCTTCCTTCATTTCGTTACTTTATTATTATGGCAGTTTCTTACAAAACTTTTTTTTTAGTTTTTCTTACTCGGCAAAATCGCGCACCTTGGTGCTATTCTGATTTATATTTAACGATGTACAGTTTTTTTTCCTCCATCCTCTTACCCTAGGAATCCCCTCATTCTAGCTCGTTGAAATCTTATTTTAGATATTTTAATACTTTTAATATTAAATCTTGTAACATTCCCGCGAAAGGAGGGAAACTTTTGGATGCCCAGGAGAGTAGAAGATGGCAGGGGGGGGGGGGAGAATTTATGGCGCTGAAAAAGGCACGTAACATATTTGCAGAGACTCCTAGCGGCGGCTTTCGGTTTTAAATTTTAAGCTACGTGGCGACGAAATCGTTCATTTTATATTATTTCGCCACATGAGATTCACCATTTCTCTTGTAACTTAGACACTTTTCGTCGACACCACTTGTATATTTATTTAATGGAAATTTGCGACTCATTTTTCGCGCTGCAACGAATTTCAAGGAAAGAAGCCATTACGGACAACGTTTGGCTGATTTATTCTAATATTTAAATATTGCTTTGTATATTTGGCTAGTCTGAATAGTCATTTTCACGTTTCATTCAATTTAATTTGCTTTTTTTAATATAAGTGTACTTATTCACGGGAACTAATTTAATTTAAGAAATAATTAGAAAACGTAAAACATTCTTTCGAAAAGTTGTAATTATATTTTTTATCAAACATTAAACAAATCAAAAATTAATTATGTGGAAACAATTATTGGTATCCCTTAGGATAAAATAGCGAAATATTTGAATCCGGTTACAAACTTTGATTAAAAATGTTTTCTAAGAGTGAATGGAGAAAACTTGATCACATCATTTTGGTTATATATTATCAGATCAGTTGATACGGGTCGAAATGCAAACCAGATAGTTAAGCCCGAAACTATCAAAATTTTAATTACTGTTTATTTTATTTTAATTTCTTTTGCACAATATTATATATACTTAAGCGTTTAAATCAGAGGAGGGACACTGAATTTAGTGATATGAATTAGTTCCACTCAGATCAGATCAGATCAGCTCAGTTTAGATCAGTTAGCCGTTGGAAGCCCTAAGAGAAATGTTTTTGTTGGCCAAGTTTTGAAGAATTGTTTTTTTTTAATCATCATATTTTATGCGCAACAAAAATTCAATTTATTTTTTACAAACTTGAGTCAAAACCTGCTCTTACCAACAATGTCGGGGGGAAAATGTTGCTCTTAATTTTATTTTTGAGATCTCTCGTATTTAACTCTCAATCATTAAACTTTAATTAAATTAGAAAATGGTCCATTTCATATCTTTTATTTATAAATAAAGAGTCAAGCTTAAATAGACCATTTTAATAATACAAGTTGAAATTAGTTGGCGAATATAAAATTGCTAAAGTGGAAATTGTGGAGATTGAGAACGCTATAACATACAAAGAGTTAAATAAAAGACCAAAAAAGTAAGCCTTAAGTAAAAACAATGCATTACTTAAGCTGATAAATTTATTAAGCCACTTTTAAATTGTATATTCACCGAGTTATTTACCTTAATAAAGCTTAGTTTCCCCCCAATTTGTTGTTTTTTATCTTTGCATTTTACATCGTTAATAATAAATATGTTTTAATAATATACGCAATCTTGGATATTCCCCTAGAAGTGGGCTTAGCGATTTTTACGCGGGAAAGGCTATCAAATTATGAAATTGATTTTTAGGGGTTTGGTAATATTGACTTAACGATAAACGCTTGTAAAAAATCCGGGTAGGTCTCGAGATAATTAGGTTTCTTTCGACGGAGGATCAGTACTCGCGTGACCTTTGGAGGTCATTTAGATCGCACCAGGCTCACACCCTCACTTCGGGACTTAAGTGCCGTTACAGTCGGGTTCTAGTGAATTCTTTTTTTCGATCTTCATCCGAGGCGATGCGAAGTCGGTCCGACCTCTCGCCGGTGTTTTCGACACGGTGGGCGTGCTAGGCTCCCGCTGGGTTAATTGGGTTTTCAGGGGGGCCAATCTACCCACCCTGATTAGCGCTTGATCAGACCCCGTAGTTTCGTACCGAGATAAAATCCGGGTGAAGTCTGTATAGAAGATTCGGGATAAGCCGGGTGATCCGAAATGCGGGAGGACAACCACCATCTTCCGATATTAAAGAAGGATGAAGATGTAGAGTCGTTCCTTCTTGTCCTGGGAAATGATTCGTCTGGCCTCTCCCGTATCTTTATGGATGGTTATAATTGGCTAGTAAGATGAAGGGCGTAATTACAAATGCACTAATTAGATCAATTAGCAGCGAAAGGTAAAGAATTAAATCATTATTTCGGTAGGTGTCGCCTTTCTCTCCTCCGAATTACGGGTTAGACCGCGACACCAAAATTTGAGAAGGCTTTTTGCGTCTCCTAAAGTGTTTGGGAAATGCTGATTTCCAGAATCATTTCAAACTAAGTATTGCGGAGAAATTATCCTTCACTCGTAGCCGTTAAAACAAAACCACGTATCTTTTCGGTGGCCTTTTTGAAAAAAAATGGATTTTTATAATTTTGCAGGGACTTGTGAAATCGCGTGTTAGGTTTTTACATGTGAGTTAGTTTTATAGTTAAATAATTTCGTTTCAATTTTGAATTTATGAGGATTTTAATTTAAAAGTATTTTGCTAAAGGGGAATTTTTAGAGATACGTGGTTTCGCGTCATGAAGTGAGATAGCAGCTTAAAATAAGCGAGATACGTGCTTTTGCGCGAAATTCCTTGTGAATATCAAAGATACGTTTAAATGTTTTCTCGATTTAAAAAAATAAATCCAATTGCAACCTATTAATGTTTTTAATGTTAAATACGTAAATTAGGGTGTAGAATCTAAATGTGTCAATTTTTACAAAACCTCGTATCTCAAGTTACGTGGTTTTGTTTTTAACGGCGACGCACTGTTCGGAGCTTCTGTTTATTAAGTCAATCGTTGGTCAAATATTTATCCGGATATTTGGAGTATTGAAATTTGAATAAAAAAATTGAACTGCCTTGATTTGGTTAGTTAAGTGAAAAACCGAGAACCCCTAGGTAATGCTGGGTCATGGATTCAAGGTGGACAAACTTGGCGTCGCTGAAGTCGATTTCCGGCGTAGTTTCATAGAGAAGCTGGAGCATTCACGTTCATTTTTGACAAAATGGCGCCGCTGTTGTCGGTGAAATGAGGAGGCTTTGTAAGTTTTAGCCCTTTTTTATGAAATTGGTTCTTTAAAAGTTTAAGTAATGGTAATTAACCATTGTGTTAAGTAAAAATAACCAGTAAGCCACGTATGGCTGAGGTTTTTTAATCAAATTCACTGGAATTCATTTCATTTCTATACTTTAAAAAGTATATGTTTAATATTATATAATTATATATATTATACTAATTATGAACCTAGTACGTAAAAAAAGTACTTATATTAATAACCACACGTGTATTATTTTTGAAAACTGCCCCGAAAAAATTTGCCCCCAAAAGGACGTAGGTCCGCGATCGCGCATTTTTCCAATAGGGGGCAATAGTGGTCGGGTGTTAGCGCTGTTGGACGGGTTTTTCGCATAGGGTCATGTCCTGGATTTATCATTATTTGGCCCATGGTTGAACAGAATTCTTCTTTCTAGGCGCTTCTATAGAACCTGCATATAATTTCATAACAAGCTTATGCGAAACTCCGTTGTAGTTTAACTAAATAACGCGTCGACGGTATTTCGAACTTGACTTGTCGTAGGGACAGAAGCTCACGTTCTTAACCGCAGGCACTTAACCTCCTAAATATCGCTCGTTAAATTGGTAGCGTGACCCGAAGCGTAGGCATTTGACGACGCTAATACTTGTAGACCATAAACCGATTAAACAACGTCATAGACGAGCTCTAAAGTTTCGGAGAATCCGACCTGGCAATTTCCATAAATTATATTTAAACTCTTTACCTAATGATGAAATTTGTGTCTTATATATTAACTAACGTAATCGCGTCGCTTATGGGAGTGTAGGCCCGACTCTAACCTAACTTGACTCGTCGATCGATTTTCGGACCGTACATGCCTTAATAGCGCGTAATAGTGTAGTAATTGATACTAGCTAGAAGGCAGTAACGGCGTCCCATTAACTCTATGGCCTCCCGTTCCTCTCGCGTTGAGGATATGACGAGAGGAAAATAGAAAGAATGGCCCGGAAAAAGTAAGATTTCTCATCCGCGCATCACGTTCAGCGCCAGAGACTAAGGATGGAGCTTTTCGCGTCTCGTCCGTTCTTTTTATATAAATAGAAATAGCGCGCTAAGCCTCGGTTGTTCGTGCGTGATCCTCGGTACAGTTACGTCTCTCTCCCTCCTTTATTACCGGCATAGAGTGACCCGAAAAACCGCAGATAGCCCTAATTAGGACAAAGGCCTAAGAATCCGTCCTCAATCGTTCCTCCTTTTCCTTCGCGAGATTTCTTCGGCCTTAGAGGGCGCTTAATGATGGCCAGGGACGAGATCCCGTACAGTCTTTGCTCGCCGCGTCCCACCCCTCGGACGTCAAACGGACACGAAGAAAAAGAAACAACGTAGATGTTCCGCTTGACCAACGGTATATCGGTATACTTGTCACCGGTCTGCCGCTAACACGACCGGAAAAGAAAATGCGTCTGCGGTGTCCGATATTGTCGCGAACCATTGTCTCCATTGTTTGGACGCAGACTGTACTTAATTAGCGGTTTTTGACAATACTATCGGGTGGATTGTAACATTTCCGAGGTGTGTAGTTTTGCGGTTGCCCAGACGCCAAAATGAAGGGGTTGGCCACTGTGTTATTAGTGGGTTTTGATCGTTGGGTTTAAAAGAGTGGCCATCTTATTTTAAAGGGAAACGAAAATTATTGTGAAATCAGAAGTGTGTTATACATGTTACGAAGTTCATAAATAGAATGCAACATATGGACGGGTTAATCTCGGGTCAATGATGAGGATTAAACACGCTACTGAGGTCACAAGCAGCCGAGAAGTGGAGTTGAGGATGCCCGCCAGGCTATTGTCGTCACAAGCTGCCGAAGGATGGAGGTGGAGATGAGGATGCCCACTTGGCTACTGACGTCACAAGCTGCGGAAGGATGGAGGTGGAGATGAGGATGCCCCCTTGACTACTGACGTCACAAACTGCTGAGAGATGGAGATGACAATGCCCACGTTGCAACTGACGTCACAAACTGCCGAGAGATGGAGATGAAGATACCCGCGTTGGCTATTGACGTCACAAGCTGCCCGGAGATTTAGGTGAGGATGCCCGCGTGGCTACTGACGTCACAAGCAGTCGAGAGATGGAGATGAAGATACCCGCTGGCTATTGTCGTCACAAGCTGCCTAGAGATGGAGGTGAGTATGCCCGCGTGGCTACTGATGTCACAAACTGCCGAAAGATGGAGATGAGGATGCCCGCGTTGGCTATTGACGTCACAAGCTGCCCAGAGATTTAGGTGAGGATGCCCGCGTTGGCTATTGACGTCACAAGCTGCCCAGAGATTTAGGTGAGGATGCCCGCGTTGGCTATTGACGTCACAAGCTGCCGAGAGATTTAGGTGAGGATGCCCGCGTTGGCTATTGACGTCACAAGCTGCCCAGAGATTTAGGTGAGGATGCCCGCGTTGGCTATTGACGTCACAAGCTGCCGAGAGATTTAGGTGAGGATGCCCGCGTTGGCTATTGACGTCACAAGCTGCCCAGAGATTTAGGTGAGGATGCCCGCGTTGGCTATTGACGTCACAAGCTGCCCAGAGATTTAGGTGAGGATGCCCGCGTTGGCTATTGACGTCACAAGCTGCCCAGAGATTTAGGTGAGGATGCCCGCGTTGGCTATTGTCGTCAAAAGCTGCCGAAAGAGGGAGTTGAGATAGACCGCGTGGCTACTGACCTCACAAACTGCCGAGATATGTGGCTTAGTCTGGCTATACAGTGGCATAATAAGTCACTAGATGACTTGGGCCTAAGGTGGTGCCTTGGGTATTAGCCTAGCTGATTATTATTTAAAAAAAAAGAGAGAGAAGCAACAGCTCTACGTAGAATTTCCTTATCCTATTCCAAATAAGTACACGCTTGTTTCATTATTGATATACCTTCTTTATTGTATATAGTATTAGTTTAAAAATCACTATGCGTATTTGGCCTCGCACAGATTGGTAAAATCAGCAGAAGCGTTTGTGAAAGGGGACAGATACTTACTTTCAAGTGATTTATTTTATATACTTCTGGTAAAATAAATATAGGTTAGCTATATTAAACTCGCGTTGGTAAGGTACAGCCGTCGAACGTTTGCTGTTATACGTTCCCAACTATTCATTTAGGCCCGCCGTTAAAGTCTAGTCCGCTTTGAAAAATGATCGATCCGACATACGGAAGATTGGAACGACAAAAATTCCGTTTCTGATTTCCACCCCTAGAGGGCGCAAACTAGGGAAATTGAAGGAAAACGTAACGATTATATTAATCGCGTTTAGCCGTAACCCTTCCTTCTAAAGAATTAAAGAGAGATCCGCTCTCGGTCTTCTTTCTTTCTTCGGGCTTGAATTCGTAGTTTTTGACTCTGGAAACTGCTCTTCTTTTTACGGTGAAAGTTGTTGAAGAGCATTTTGGAGTAGACAAAGAGACGAAGAAGAGATGTAAGGAGGAACGGGAGGAGAACTATCCTCTTCTTTCCATCTCACTTGCCGTCAAAGAAAAGGCCGAAATTCGAAAATTCGAGAGGCGATTTCGAAATGGGAAAAAGACGGCCGCCCCCAAAAAAATTCGTGGAGGGAAATGTTCCCTTCTACGAAACACGAGAGAGAGAGAGAGAGAGAGAGAGAGCTAGGGGTTGAAAACGAAGAACGCTTGGTCCGCAATAACTGTTGAGTCGCTGCACGCCACTAGCGCCACTCTGGCCGTCTTAGGAACTCCCAAAAAAGCGAAGCGGAGAATCGTCGGGAGGAAAGTTGGAAGGGTTTAGCTTTAAACGCATTAGTACTCCCTCATCTAACGCGTTTACCATATTTTCCAAATGGTTATTTACCAAATTGACTGCGCCCCTTTTTTTCCAAGAAAGCCTTTTCTTGGTTTTCAGTTTTTGGTTTCTCGAATAACAATAATGGTTTTGGGTTGGAGGTTTTCGTAGAATTTCTCTCTTTCAGTTCAAACTCGAGCGCTTTTTACGACTTTCTGATATAATTTCTCCGATAAACCGTAAACAACTCCAATAAAGAAACGCGTGAAATTGGATTTTATTATTTAATGATGTAAGAGTAGTTTCCTTTCTAAATCTACACCCTAAATGTTAGCGTCGCCCTGAACACCAACCTGACCGCGTTTGTAGATCCAAATATTTTTAATTAAAATTTCGTAGATCAAATTTTTCCTATATTTCATATCTTTAAAGGTAAATTAAATAACAGAGTTGCCACACGTCAGGGAAAAGTCAGGGAATTTAAGAATGGACCTAAAAAGTCAGGGAAATGTCGGGGAGTTTTTAGAATTTCTAAAAAGTTAGGGAAGAGTCAGGGAATTAAATTTTATCTTGGCACTTTTTTAAGGTTATTTTTTTACAAATTGTATGATTATCATTTATTTCCTTGAAAGTTTGGCTAATTTTTTCAACATTGCAATAACCTTTTTAATGAAATATAAGTTCATTAAAATTTATTAACTTCTGATAAAAGTCAAATATAAAATAAAAATTTTGCCTTAAAAAGTCAGGGAAAATCTCTTAAAATGGTCAGGGAAAACAGGGAATAGTCAGGGAATTTGAATCTCAAAATTTTGTGGCCACCCTGAATAAACTCGAATCTAATATTAAATATCTGTTCGAATGAAAATTTCACGAGATATGATTAAGGATTCCCGATTTCCTTCTAAGTCGGTATGAGCACGATTTGAATTCCTAGATGTAGAAACCACATTCATTTCTAGCGAATTACAAATACCTACGTTCAAACACGAACCTTCAGGAGCTCCAAATCTTTGGTCTACCAGTTAACCAAGTTGAGAATATGGTAGCGAGAGAAACGAATGATCGGTGAACTCCATCCGGGGAAGATCCCCACTTCGACAAGATGGTTTCGGTTGACGTTAAGAAGTCGGCCTCGGCGGGAAGACGATGGCGAACGGCAGTAGCCATTCAAGAAGCGTTAAAAATGCGTGGATGCCGCTGGAGAAGTGACGCTTTTGGCCGGGAAGCGATGCCGATGGCCTACCTTCTAATGGTGCCTCTCCGCCATCGATTCCTCCCTCCCTCCCTTCGCCCCGGGTTTATGTTCGCCACCGAGACCCCGGAGTATTTTAGGCTCGTTTTGTACTTACTCGCCCCCCCCCCCCCTTTTAGCGCGCACCCTGGGTGCGGAGTCTTTAACTTCGGGCTTGTGTTTTTTTTATGTATTTGATGAATGGGTCCTTTAGAAGCGCGAGGGATAATTCAACGGGAGGAAGCGGAACCTACCGTAACATTTTTTAACTAGCATCTTTGTATTTACGTATCACTTTTCCCAAGTTACGTCGCAGGATTCACGGTTTTTAATTGTTTAATCTAACGGTCTTTATAAGTAATTTAACTGTTAATCGGAAAATACCTTCAAGGTAGAAAACATGATTTGTAAAAATATAAATGTTTTATTTATAATCTTGAACAATGATGCGTGATGTAGTGGTAAAACCTTAAGGGGGAAGACTACAGTGGCCATTGTCTACTTTCGCGCTATTTCAAGCTGAACTCTTTTAATTTTGTATTTTAACTTGCAAAATTAATATTTATGTGTAAAACAGCCTCTTGTTTAGTGACTAAAATAATTTTTAAAATTTTAAATTTAAAAGTAATTAAGTTATTACGTTTTAATTCGGACCCCAGAGCTAAACAAGTTGGGCAAGCGCCCAAACTACCCTTTAGTTAGGACCTTATATCTCGTTAACTATTAATATTATAATTCTCAAAATTATTTTAAGCACTAAAGGAAGGTTCAGCCTAATAAGAAAAATATAATTCAATTATGCAATTGTTAAAACAGAAACGTTCAGCTTGAACGAAAAAGAGGCTTTTACTGTATTCTTCCCCCTTAAAGGTAAAATATTGATTTCGTAAAAACTTAAATGGTTGAAATTTTACATATTTCAACCAGAAATATTTTTAAAAGTAAGCAACTCGATTTCGTTCTAAACTTTAGATAAAATAAAACCTAATTCAAGGTTTGTACTGTCTTTTGGAATTTTTGTTATATTCAACTTTGACCCCGTTTTTTGAAGTACGATGTAAAATTTATGTCTAAGAAAGCTCTTTTACATAATTGAATGGGGAAAAAGCGAACGTGCAATGGCGGATCTTCCAGATATTTGCAACTTTAATCACTCGGTGCGAAACGCCAGAGTCGCTTAGGTGAACGAGCGAACGGAGAACGCTGACTTTACCCTCCTTTCCGAATTTCCCTTTAGTGTCGGGTCAGGAGCTTCCTTCGAAACTTTAGTTCCGTGTTTTGTTGTTCTCTTTTGAATGGAACGGACATTCGACTTTTAGCGTCCGAGCTTTAGTTGTCCCAGAGAGGCCAATGCGAGCTTCAACTTCATTGGCTTCTTTTCCCCCCGAGACGAAACCCACTTTTCTTTTTGTTCCGGAGCTTCGTCCTTTGGCGATGTATTTTTTATACCCACTTTGAGACCTTTTAGACCATGGTACGTTGTTCCAGAAGCTTAAATCCTTCCATATCCTCCACGGCTTTCGCCTTGGCTTTTGCTTTGCCTTCCGAATATTGGAAAAGGTGAGGATTTTGGTATTTAGGATTGGTAGCGCATTTGAATGTTATTAAAATATAATTGTAATTTTCAATTCCCGCGATTTTCCCATTTACTTTGTCCATTCACTATTTAGCGATACTCGCGACGGTGCTAAAATATTTAGAAGCGGTTCTTTCGTAAAATTAAAGGCTTAGAATGTTTGTATTGGCAGCGAGTGTATAAGATATCACGCATTTCCAAATATTTAAACGCGAGGCAGATGGTAAATTTCGAGAACTCCAATTTAGCTCGTTTATAACACGACAAACAAGGAACGAGATTCGGTAAATATAGTCTTAATCTTCGATTTTTCCTTCCAGCGGATCCTTGTATTTATTACCAGAGAAAGAGGAAAAATTGTAGGGGGCGCTCTTTCCTATATTTAAGCGCTTTGACGGACGTCTTGTTTGTTTCTGAACGCTAGCTAAAAGCCATCGTTGGAGTAAAAACCTATCCTCCATCCTCACGAAATCGAGAGTCTGGGAAGAGACAATACCGAAGCGCGTGCGGAGGACGTAGTTCTTCCTTTTGCTTTTTACTTTTAGATCTATAAATGTTGTTTCTTGCCGTAGGAAGGAATTTCTATCCAATGCTCGAGAAGAAATGGCTTATTCTTTATTTTTTCCTCTTCCCTCCACCTCCTCATCCCGGTCCTCTCGTCTATAGTGTCGCCCCCTTCTGGGTGACTTTGCAGTTAAGGGAGACCATTACAGCGCGCGGAAAGCGGGGTTGTAAAAGAAATGACCATTCGCCGCGCTATTGTCGGTTTTTCAGCTTTTTGCTCTTCCCCACCCGCGACTTTAAATGTATCTCGAAGAATTCGATACTGCAGTTGAACGTCTTTCGTCTCTCGGCATGTATTTCTTTTCCGTTTGCGTCGATCTAAGGATCTCGTTCGCCGTTATTTTGTTATTCGATATTGCAAATATATTCCCGAGGATATTTTAGCGATGTTATATGGGGTGTTTTAAAAAATGGCATTTTTATCCCCATCGACCTACATTTTGTATCGCTTATCATCAAGGATAAATATATTCGAGTTTATGATATTTTTAAAAATTACTTTTCAGTGAGGAAATATTTTATCCGTACTCCCTTTTTAATTTGTTGCGTTTGTTTATCAGTCGAAAGGTTTTTTCTTAAAGGGGAACGGCCAAGCTTTTCCAAATATGGCCTTATTTCCGTATCAAAAGATTAACAAGACGTTCAATATACTAACACGTACCCTTTTTTGTCTTGAAAAAAAATAGCTTTTGGCCCAAAAAGTTGAAACGAAAAATAGCGCCGGGTGTTTGGGTTTGAATTTTCGCCGCCATCTTAGGGGCTGCCGCCAGCGCCCCTAACCCCGTATGAGCGATTTGCGAACTATCCTAACTTTTAAAATCGCGCAATTTAGGCTTAGGTCTCTTATAACTGGAACGTGCCGCGCGTGCAAAACAAATTTTTCGCGTCTTCAGCAGCGCGCCCTTTTACGTTGTTTTTCTGATCTCCTGGACATTTTTATTTTTGACCTTCTGGATTTTGGGTCTTAATTTTCTTGGCTTCCTATTGGCCAATTTACATCGGTTCCAAGCAGAGGCATACCGATAGCTGGCAGAGGGGTCATGTTGAGCCGGGCACCGCTCTAGAGGTCTTCTGAAGGGGCGCCAAAAGGCCCAAAATTATTCCAAATATATACTTTGCTTATATTCAAATGTTCCTAAAGGTCCTTTAAATGCGTGTTGAATTTAGTTTTTAACTTTCTTAATGACAGAACTCTGTCGAAGCACGAACTCAGTATATAATTCTCAGTATAACAGAACCAATGACGTAATATGTAAGGGATAAATTAATATTTATTCCTAATTTATTTGGAATATGATAGGAGGTGATACCGGTTTTTTTTTGGTGTAATTCGGAAAACAAATCCAAGGGGTTTTATTTAGAACCATCACTTGCTTTAAAATTTATTACTGAGTGTTTAATTACTTTAATTTATTTATATTATCACAAATGTATTTAGGTTAACAGACAAAACTTAGTAGAGGTCGGGGATGGCTAACCTTTATTCAATAGATAAAGCTCTCAAAATTATTCGTAAAACATTTTGATCAAGTAATTTATATTTCTGTATTATCCGATTAATTTTTTGATAAATTTGTAAAATTAATCGGAAAACGACGTTTTTTTCGATAAAAAGCTCAAATTTTACGAATAATACATGTTTTTTAATCATTTGCCGCAATATTAACCGGTAAATTTCTTTGTTTACATTTTTTCCATTTAATCATGGATAATGATTAACCGTCCCCGACCTCTAAAACTTAGGTTTTTCATGATTCCCGGGAGACATTCTCCACCTACCCGACATATTCTCAGGCATATTATTTAATTATTATTCTAAGTGTTGAAAATTACACTTTGACCTTTTCGAAAGTACTATTTAGTCAATTAGGATTATGCGTAAATATTTCGTAACTTTGATAGTCAATAAATTGTTTTTCTAAGGTGAAAATGATTTCTTTGCCTAACCTATACATTTGGTATTGCGGGCTACTAAAAGATTTAACTATCGTGGATATAATTTTTAATCCGTCATATATCCGACTGTACCCGTAAATATTGAAAGCATATCGATAGGCATCGGTGTTCCGTGAAGTATGGTGCATTGCGTATCTTAAGATTCCCGTAACAAGGATCCTTTTAGGGCATCTTATAGTGGCCATAAATGTAGCGTTATATCCTCCATTTTGGCTTTACTTCTTTATTTTTTCTTACTTACTAGTTTAGTCTTTAGTCACTCACGGGTGTAAAAGCTATCGCGGCTCCTCCTCGTGGCGGAGAAACGTAATATATTTGGCAAAACCCCTTTAGGCCCATTTGGAAAACTTTACACCAACTTTTTAGCTTTGTTTTTCCTTTCCTTTTCGACGCTCCTATTCTTCGAAGAAGTTTTATTTTCCCAGGAACTGCTCCGCGTCTCTCGACTTTGGCTGAAAGAAAGATCCAGCGCTCAGTCGTCTCGCTGCAGTCGGAGACAAGCGCCAACGTCTGCTAGTCTATTTTCGCCTCGAGTTTACAACGCCTTCATAATGGTACCGCGAGCTAAGTCCATTTATTTCGATTGGAAAAGCGTTTTTCCTATTGCCCCTGAGGATTTCCGTGTCGGCTGACGTGTATTACCGCTGTGTGAAACGTGTGGAACACATCTACAGGCGTTTTGACCTATTTTTTGGTCTACCGTTCAAATATTTAGTTAAGTGAAATATAAAAATGAATAAAATTTTTAACGAATATATCTTATTATTTTACCGTGATTATTAATATAAATTTCTGAAATTAAATTTTCACCGTTTATAAATGCATTAAAATATATCCAAATTCGCTATTATTAATAATATTAATCTATTTTAAATTAAAATTATTGATTTAATTTCAAATTTATTTATAAATTTTTTCTCCACCTTGTGTATTAAACCGAAATTTAATATGATCAGAAGTAAATGAACCGAAGTTATCAGGCCGCTATATATTGGCCATGTTGGAGACGTTTTCCTTATGGAACCATAGTTTAAAGCATTATTTAAAATTTCCTATAAAATTTACTATCGCCACCTACCGTCTCTGCTAAGTTACATTTCAATGGATAAAATAACACGTTATGTTGAAATGATGCCTGTCTTTACATAACTTCAAAACGCGCGCTTACGATGTTTCACGTCATTTTTAGAGCACGCGCTTAAATCACAGAATTGTATACCGCGTTTACATAGGGAATATAGTACCCACAATTCTCTAGTGCAATTTATCGTGGGAGTAGATGGGGCTGTACATCAGCTTCGTTTGAACTAGATTTCCATAAGGAAAATGCCTCCCAGTTCTCAAATAAATTCCAATTCGGTTCATTTACTCCTGATATGATATAAAATAATTAAATTTTACAATTTTAAATATGGTCAAAATATAAAATTAAAGAAATAAAATTAACGAAATAATGTGAATCTTTTTTTCAAATATGACTACTCCTTAAGCGAAACTGAATCGTACCCTTATAAAAAATTAATAAAACACTTAAAAAATGTTATTAAATTTTTTTACTTTCTTTTATTATACATTTTTCTCTGAGATTTTGAATCTTCAAAAACCTTATCTTTAGAACCTGAAGAAAAATGAAATAAAAATATATTTTATCGAATGAATAAGGAAAGATATGAGAGGAAGATTTGAGGACAAAAAATAGTTTTTAATAATGCAAAGTACGCGTTGGAAATTCTCTCCTTTTTGAATAGTCGGTGTCAAACTTGCGCGAGATATAAGCGGAAGAGAGCGAGTGGGTTGGGTTTTGGAAATCTTTTCCGCGTATGTTTGGCAGTTCGCTGTCAGCGTCCAACTCTGTCCCCTTGCTCGTGGCCACGGCGAGACTAAACCGACACTCTTATTAAGGGTTACGATCCAGGGTACAGTCTGCGGTGGGAATACAGGGGCGTCGAACTGAAGCGTAACTTCATCGTGGCAGTTCAGACATCGACAAGCTTCCCAATAGAAAAGAATGTAAAAAATTGGCCCGTCGAGCCGCCGTTTTCGGCGCAATGTTCTTCGCCCTCACCCCCTCCAGTAAAAAAATGGGTCCATCCCTTCCTATTTTTCGCCCTTATTATACGGACCTTTTTTCGTCCCAATTCCAGTCAGAAAGAGGAACGTTTTCTCGTCCCGCGTGAATCTTTTCTTAAAACTAAAAACGTAAATGCTATTAAAACAGCGCTCTTTCTACGAGCGGGCTTCTTTTTCCAACTTCATTAGGCTCTTTGCCAATTTATTTTTTATCCCTTTACTTTTCGTGTTCCGTTTTTTTCTATTATCCCGCGCGCTCTTTCCTATTTCGTGCGGACTATAACAATCCCCGCTCACTCACTTCGCCTGTTTTCCGGCGGTTTGTATACTATGCATATTTCGTTACGTCTATCGATTTGATTATTTCGTAAGATAGCGTATCTCTAATGGGAGTTACGGTTATTTATACTCTGTTTTTTGTTTAATTTAATTTTTGTCTGGTTGGTTAACGTGAGGTTCCGTGGTTTGGCTCTATTTACATTTATGATTTTTATCGTTGGGTGGCCCATTTACGTTGTAGGGTAATACCAATTTTTATTAGATATAACAATAAGGTTTAGTGTTTCCAAGCCAACGGCCAACCAATCAGGTTATCAGAAATCTAATTTCAAACTGTATCTGATGCAATATCCTGAGTAACCGAATATGTAATCTCGTGGAAAGCCAATTAAAATAAACAGTAATTAATTAAAATAAACAGTAATTAATTAAAATAAAAAGTAATTAATTAAAATAAACAGTAATTAATCAAAATAAAAAGTAATTTAATTAAAATAAACATTAATTAATTAAAATAAACATTTATTAATTAAAATAAACAGTAATTAATTAAAATAAAATAAAATAAAAGTAATTTAATTAAAATAAACAGTAATTTACTTAAAATAAACAGTAATTTACTTAAAATAATCCGTAATTTATTTAAAATAATCAGTAATTTAATTAAAATAAACAGTAATTAATTAAAATAAACACTAATTTATTTAAAATAAACAGTAATTTTTTAACGGAATTTAAACCCAGATATCTGATTTCAAAACTGAATCTGATCCGTTATCAAAAGTAACCGAATATATAATCTTGTGGAAAGCAAATTAAAATGAAATGTAATTTAATTAAAATAAACAGTAATTAATTAAAATAAAAAGTAATTAATTAAAATAAACAGTAATTAATTAAAATAAAAAGTAATTAATTAAAATAAACAGTAATTAATCAAAATAAAAAGTAATTTAATTAAAATAAACATTAATTAATTAAAATAAAAAGTAATTTAATTAAAATAAACATTAATTAATTAAAATAAACAGTAATTAATTAAAATAAAATAAAATAAAATAAAAGTAATTTAATTAAAATAAACAGTAATTTACTTAAAATAAACAGTAATTTACTTAAAATAATCAGTAATTTAATTAAAATAAACAGTAATTTAATTAAAATAAACAGTAATATATTTAAAATAAACAGTAATTTTTTAAAGGAATTTAAACCCAGAAATCTGATTTCAAAAATGTATCTGATGCGTTATTTCTTTAAGTAACCGAATATATAATCTTGTGGAAAGCAAATTAAAATAAACAGTAATTAATTAAAATAAAAAGTAATTAATTAAAATAAACAGTAATTAATCAAAATAAAAAGTAATTTAATTAAAATAAACATTAATTAATTAAAATAAACATTTATTAATTAAAATAAACAGTAATTAATTAAAATAAAATAAAATAAAATAAAAGTAATTTAATTAAAATAAACAGTAATTTACTTAAAATAAACAGTAATTTACTTAAAATAATCCGTAATTTATTTAAAATAATCAGTAATTTAATTAAAATAAACAGTAATTAATTAAAATAAACACTAATTTATTTAAAATAAACAGTAATTTTTTAACGGAATTTAAACCCAGATATCTGATTTCAAAACTGAATCTGATCCGTTATCAAAAGTAACCGAATATATAATCTTGTGGAAAGCAAATTAAAATGAAATGTAATTTAATTAAAATAAACAGTAATTAATTAAAATAAAAAGTAATTAATTAAAATAAACAGTAATTAATTAAAATAAAAAGTAATTAATTAAAATAAACAGTAATTAATCAAAATAAAAAGTAATTTAATTAAAATAAACAGTAATTAATCAAAATAAAAAGTAATTTAATTAAAATAAACAGTTATTAATTAAAATAAACTGTAATTTACTTAAAATAATCAGTAATTTACTTAAAATAATCAGTAATTTATTTAAAATAATCAGTAATTTACTTAAAATAATCAGTAATTTACTTAAAATAATCAGTAATTTAATTAAAATAAACAGTAATTTAATTAAAATAAACAGTAATATATTTAAAATAAACAGTCATTTTTTAAAGGAATTTAAACCCAGAAATCTGATTTCAAAAATGTATCTGATGCGTTATTTCTTTAAGTAACCGAATATATAATCTTGTGGAAAGCAAATTAAAATAAACAGTAATTTAAGTTTTGACGGGAGTTTAGTCGGGATATATAAAAACAGATAACTGTGAGGCATCTGAAATCCACTCACCTAGTTATATCGGTCGCTAAACAATGATATCCGATTAGTTTCGAGTTTGCATTTTGATCAGTACTAACTGTTCTGATAATATCTGAACGTAAATGCGGATCATTTTATAACTGTTTATTCTAAGAAGACCCTGTAAAGTAAAGCCCCTATCGTCGCATAAGCGCGAATCATTTTAATGTTATCACTCAAGATAATTTATCAGATTAACGGATGAAGACAAATTATTTAAAATTTATAATACAATTGTTAGTCTTCTACAATTTATGTTGATCAAAAATTATGAAGGCGTGCTAATTTTCGTTCTTTAGTTTAATTTCGTTCAGTTGGAAAGATGTTTATTATTATAGTACTTGAATAGAACGCCGCCTTACTTTGTCCTGGAAATCTCAACCAATAGGATTTAAGACACTAGGTCGTAATCACCTACCTACAGCGACATCTATTGGGCCACCGAGGTACTACACTAAAGCCGTGACTTCCTTTAATTAAAGGTTCACAGAATCGTTTTAAAAATGAACCCATAATTTTATCTAGCTTCCCCCTTCCAACCCTCGCTATAGCGAATCGTACCAAACATAACTTGCCATTTTCCCAACTTCATTTCCGGAAACCAGCGCGGGAAACTAGCTAAATTTAAACGATTTCCCGTCCCTTTAAACTGACCTACGAAGAAAATTCATAAAAAAGAACGATCGAGTAAACTTTTATATATATTTGGAAATTTCCAAAACTTTTTAGTTTAATCTACAGCGTGTCAACTTAAAATCCCCAAACGATCCGTAGCCAATAAAGTCTCAGTTTTTACCGGTTCCACTATACACACGAGACAATTTCTTTTTGGGGTGGTTGTTGTAGACACTAAAAAAAAAAAAAAAAACAACGAAAAAAAAATCCTTCTGAAAAGGAAATGGTGTTGAAACTACCGCCGTAAAACTTTTAGGGTTTTTTACAGTTTTTTTTATAAACCACACGGTACGTTTTTTTCTCGTACGTTTGATATAGGCTAGCGTACGCAGTTTTACGGAGAATGTGTCGGTTAAGTATATATAGCGATGGGAACACGGACCCTTATCTCCGGCTTTAAGAGTGATATCAACTAAGCCTCGGCATTGCCGAAGAGGCGATACGCCGAGGAAGATCGTGTTGTTTGCACGGCGCTCGTGAGGACCACGTTGTCGAAGGAGATCGGGGAAAAAAATAGAGTGGGCCGAGCTTCTTCGGACAGGCTAAACTTTTACACGGACCCTGTGTAAACTCATCAAGAGAGCAGTAATGGGCCAAGAACCGTTTGGCCTCTTCCGCGACTCGAACACTCCGAGATTTTCCTTCGCCTAGAAACAACATACTAAAAGGAATTCTCTGTTTAGCTGAAGATCCCGTGTTCCACCGTTTACTAATTAGGATTCTCCAGATCGTCGCTCGCTATATCCGCCACCCTGACCTCACCCGCCCGCGCCGCTTTCGACCGCGCTGACAACTTCAGTTGACTAGGGTTCTTTTGGTAGATTTGAGACGGATAAGGCGGAGGAGTTTGTTTTCCGGTCACTATTAAGATGTTTTCAGGGTTTTCGACCCGCGAGACGACGATTGGATTGAGGTTTTTTTCATTTTTTATATAAATATATCTTTTTCTATTTCGAATTCTTTTTCTACTGACTGGCATAATGCCGTTTGAGCACTGAAAGTATAGACCAGTGTTGGGCATTTTCGACAAAGAGCCGCTCGCACTCGCAAGCCTAATACCCGTTCACGCTCACGCCTTTTTGAGCTGTAAAATCGGCGCTCCTCTCTTTTTGCTCTTTTATGAGCGGTAAAGTAAGCGCTCTTCTCTTTTTGCTCTTTTATGAGCGGTAAAGTAAGCGCTCCTCTCTTTTTGCTCTTTTATGAGCGGTTAAATCGGCGCTCCTCTCTTTTTGCTCTTTTTCGAGCGGTAAAATCGGCGCTCCTCTCTTTTTGCTCTTTTTCGAGCGGTAAAATCGGCGCTCCTCTCTTTTTGCTCTTTTTCGAGCGGTAAAATCGGCGCTCCTCTCTTTTCGCGCTCTTTGAGCGGAAAAATCGGCGCTCCTCTCTTATCACTCTTATTGAGCGGTAAAGTAAGCGCTCCTCTCTTTTTGCTCTTTTTCGAGCGGTAAAATCGGCGCTCCTCTCTTTTTGCTCTTTTTCGAGCGGTAAAATAAGCGCTCCTCTCTTATCGCTCTTATTTGAGCGATGAAATTGGCTATCCTCTCATTCTCGTTTCGCGATCTTTAAAAAAAACATTTTGCCGCTCAATTTTGCTCATAATAACAAAAGCGCTCACAATTTGAGGAGTGGTGCCCATCACTGGATCTAAGCTAAACATCAAAAACGTGTAGAGGGAATTTGTAGCTGAGTATAGATGTAGCTTATTTGTGTACAATTTAACTTGAGCCTATAAGTTCACACTGCGCGTTTCCAAGATGGTTGCTTAACCTATCTACGGAAAAATGTTTTTAATATTAGCATTAATTAGTATATTTCTGAAAAGGCCACACCTGCGTTTGAAGTTTCCCTAGAGGTCGGGGATGGTTAACTTTTATTCAATAGATAAAGCTCTCAAAATTATCCGTAAGACGTTTTGATCAAGTAATTTATATTTCTGTATTATCCGATTAATTTTTTGATAAATTTGTGAAATTAATCGGAAAACGACGTTTTTTTCGATAAAAAGCTAAATTTTACGAATAATACATGTTTTTTAATCATTTGCCGCAATATTAACCGGTAAATTTCTTTGTTTACATTTTTTTCCCGAAAAAAATCAATTTAAACATGGATAATGATTAACCGTCCCCGACCTCTAAGTTTCCCGCTCTGGTTTCGGAAATACCTGGAAAAATCCCGGCATATGATTGGCCAGAACTGCTATCACGGGGTACGGAAGAGGAGGAGCTACTAGATTTTAACCCAGATTTTTACACGCCTTAATAGCCCTTTAAGCCTAATATATTCTTTGTAAGGCGACGGCTATACTAATTGAAAGAAAAAATTCCATTGTAGCGAAGGTAAATATTTGAAGGTGGAAAAATAATTATTTGAGGTAATTGAATAGAAATTTATATCCTTCGTATTTTTTTTTAATTAAGACCCTTTTAAGTAGTTTAACTTAGGTAAACAATGCTTTAATATGACGACCGTCCAAAGCAAAAACTGGTAAAGGCCAATTTAGAAATTTTCGAGTTAGTAATAAATTTATGTATAAATCATAAATTTATACACCCACTGGAAAAATTTCAACCTGCAGAAACATTTCTGGATGATATATTCCATTTTATACTACTTACAATACATTAAGATATAACGCTAATAAAAATAAATAAATTGAAATATACCAAATTAAAAAAGTTACGTTTACCAGGTTTTGACACAACACAGCCGATGTGTTGGAAATTTTAAGAATGTAAATCATATGAAGAACCCGAATAAAGTTGGATGAACTTACAATTGTTAGTGGTCGGAAATTGCCTTGGTAAATAAATTGCGTGTGTTTGGCCAATAACGTATTAAGGTTTATTCTAGGAAGGGAATTTATTCCTGTCGTAAGCTCCGCGGCGCTAAACCACTGTCAACTTCTTTTTTATCCATTCCAACACAAATAACGATCGATACTGACCCGAAACTGTAGTTGCGTATTCGAAGAGTTTCTCAGAGCACGACACTTAATAAAAATCACCAGCACAATATAGACACTGGGGTACGGATGGATCTACGACACAAGTTGGTCGTATAGATCGATCCAAAGGTAAACTTAGACGTGCCGAGATGTTTATCACCTGATGCGGAAATTACAACTCTTTGATCTTATTAAATTTAAAAATATGGTCATCATTTTCTTTTAAATCCTACATTTTGATCATATCGAAACGACGAAGAAGCACCTCGTTAAATGTCTTTAAGAAAAGATTTTTACGAAGTCATCTGCTCTGTTGATGCCAAAAATACTTAGAGGTCGGCGTTTGATTAACTTTTATCCATAGATACAATAAGTGCCGCGATATTTATATAATATTTATTTAAATAACTAGTGTTGTAAGTCGGAAAATTTTCCGCGTAAAATTTCCCGCTCGGAAAATTTTCCGGAAAATTACCAAGGCCTTTTTTCCGGAAAATTTTCCGTATTTTTCCGAAAAATATTAAAAACGTTTTCATTCCATGATTTGTCTAATATATTGTTTGCAAATTTAAATAAAGCGGCATTTTCACCCCATTTTTTCTAATCTAAAAGTAAAACTAAACCTATAGACTAGTTTAAACTGGTTGAAATGTAACACTATTAATGTTTTGTAGTATGTTTACTGATATTAGTCATTTTAAATCGATAAAAAGTTTAAAACATTAAAAACCCTTGAAAAGTAGTTTATGTTTTAATTTTTTATTTTTCCGGAATTTTTCCGCATTTTATTTTTCCGGAAAATTAACAACCCTATAAATAACCAATGTTTGAATAATAATTGTAAAATGTTTAAATAATCGAAAATGGATAAGCATATTTAAACAAAACAAACAATTATTTTAATAAATTCCATTTTAATTCAAATAAATGCTTGGTTGCTTAAAAACATAATGAAATAAGTTAAAATGATATTATTTTTACCAACGTTTGTTAAATAAATCGGAAATTTTGTGCATAATGAATAAACAAATCGGAGCACTTAAAATACTACACTTTGATCATATCAAAACGACGAAGATGCTTATTATTGTTTTAAAGTATTTTTACGAAGTTATTTATTCTGTTGATACGATTAAATACTACACTTTGATCTTATCCAATCGACGAAGAAGCGCATTATTAAAGGTCTTTAAAATGGATTTTCACTAAGTCGCCCATTTTGTGGATTTCAAAGACACTACACTTTGATCTTATCCAATCGACGAAGAAGCGCATTATTAAAGGTCTTTAAAATGGATTTTCACTAAGTCACCCATTTTGTGGATTTCAAAGACACTACACTTTGATCTTAGCCAATTGATGAAGAAGCACTAAGTCGCCTATTTTATTGATGCCAAAAATACTAGATCTTTTTTCACATAAAGGATTAATTTTTGTTTTTCAAAAAGGATTTTTCGGTATTACAGCAAAACCTAAACAGCGAAGAAAGGTATATCAATTGTTGTAACGGTAAAATATACACAACTACCCTGGTAAAGAAGATTAAGATTTTACTAATTGAGCTCGACCAAAATTTATTTATTATTTTGAAAGAATACCTAATTGTAATCTTTTGAAAACATAGGTTGAATTTTAAATTTTCCAATTGTTTGATCGTTTTGTATCGAATGGATCGGAACTGTGGGCGTGTCTAAGAGGCGGTAAAGCAATCCAACAGAGCTCTAAGGTAAAGAGAGTCGATTCCCAGTTTGGCGTCTTCGGTTCGTCAATAGTTAATTCTCCTCCGCGCCGTATTTTTAATTATTTAAGGGCAGGGTAAGAATTTCCCTCGCCTCTTCATTACCCTCAGCCGCCCCTGCCAGGGATAACATTGCGTGGTTAGCTGCATTTTGAAGTAGGAGGAACCAGTAGCCAGTTACCCGCTAGAAAGGTCAAACTTATTACCAAGCAGCCTTCACCCGCTGACTTCCCTGTACCATTGGCTCCCCGTTAATATATACCGAAAGAGCAGTCTAAATTTTATGGCTCTTCTCTCAAGATGGTTGTAAAAGAAAAGTCGCTTAATTAAAAACACTTCCATTGTGTAGCGCGGGGGAACTTTTTAATCTCATAGCGAAGAGGTTCCTTACTAAGTTCCTTTAGTAGACTACGTGTTAAGTATTCTTGATTAAAAATTAACCAAGAAGAGTCTAGCGTGTTACTTTGCAAATAGCCAGCAGTATGCGAAATAATAGAATTTTACTCCCGTAGTCTTTAAGAGATGCTTTTAAGTAGCTACTTCAGATGACTTTTCTACTTCCATTATTTTGCTTTTTATTGGGAGGCAGTATGATTTTTACGTTACAAGTAAGATTTTTAAATTTATCTTATTCTTTAAATGTATACTTTGACGTTTGTTCGTGGGTCTGATGACTCTTGTAATCGGTGTACAATTTTAAAATGATTACAAATTTAGTATTTTTAAAGGCTGTACTCATTTTCGGAGTAAAGAATTTTAGTAAATGGTTAACCACTCGAGTTTTGGTTTTTGTACCAAATAGACTATAAAAATTCCCATTAATTCCTGATATTTTTCATCCTAATTAAAATGGCTGCTACGGCTCCAAAGCGGCGATAATGCGAATGGCTCTATTTATAGCCCTTAAACTTAGCTCGTACATACACACACGCTAAGCCAACGCGACACTATTTTGACAAATCGCGAAATATTTAGATAGGCGGCCAAACAAACATTCGTTTAGCCGAGTATTCTCTAAAAGGGTGTAATTTAAAACGGTGTTTACACTATACCGGCTTATCGTTAAAAGCGTACGTGACGTTCTGATCCTAGAAGAAAATACTCTTCTCCGCTTGATATACTTATTTTCCTATTTCGAAAAGGATCTATCGCGAAAAAATAAATGCTACCGTTTCGATCGGATGTTTTCCATCGGCGTTTTTCGAATGTTGTAAAAAAAAAACAGCGCGCATCTCCAAATGTCTTTGGGAAACAGAAGGAGCCGTACTGTATAGAAGCTTAAGTCCTTTCGCCGTATAAGATTCGGAGATGTCTTAGGAGCAGCGGGCTGTCTGTCCTCCGCTTACATTCGCGCTGCATTTGGCTGGGGTTCAGCCAACTCTTTCGGTTCGTAGTAGATTGCTTCGAAGATTGTACCCGTCCTCGCCCGTTTGATGAAGCTCAGCCTTCCGCTATTTGCATGATCAATACGCCGTATACCATTTTCCGCGTGTTCTCAGATTCCATTTCCACGCGCGGATTTTCCACCGTGATATTTGAATCAGTTGACAGGGTAACTTTTTGGGAAATAAGATATGTGGAAAGTATGCGAAATCTAGAAACTCGGGATACGTTTTTTTTCATCACTTTCAATTTGGTTTTTGACCATTTGGCTTTTCTTCGAGGTAATATATATATTTGGATGTATGTTGTTGTTTGTTTGGGTATCATCTTCGGAAAGGTTCTGACCCGCCAATTTTTTGTTATCCCTATTCCTAGAATATTCAGATTGGATTTTTCACCCCTAGATGATTTTCTAGCTAGGGTTACGGTGACATTCGATACTTGCCACGAGGGTATTGACACGAGCTCGCTTAATATGTTTCTCCTTATATTTCGGAATGATTGAAAGACGGGTTTCGTACACTCTTAAAAAAAGGTGTATTTTCAAACCTTTAAGGGTTTTTTCTTGTCCCATATTTAACACCTTAACAGGTTTATAAAGGATGTTATTCTACACCTTAAAAAGCAGTTTTCCTGCTAGGGTGTTTATTTACACTGTTTGGGGTGCTTATGTCCTCCGTTTTGGTTCCTTTGTTAACAGTTTGTGGTATAAAACTATTCCCTTCAGGGTTATTATCTACTCCCTCTAGGGTACAAGACCACTCCTTTTAGGGTACCAAACGACTCCCTTCAGAGTGTTACACTACCCCCTTCAGGGTTCTACAATACTCCCTTAAGGGTTCTATAATACTCCCTTTAAAGTTTTTAACTACTCCCTTTAAGGTTCTAAACTACTGCCTTAAGGGTGCTACAATACTCCCTTTAAAGTGTTAAAATACTCCTTTTAGGGTACTAAACTACTGCCTTAAGGGAGCTACACCCTTACCAGGTGTTAAATCACTCAATTTACGGGGTAATATAACACCCTTTATACACCTTTTCAGGTTTTTAATTTGGGACAATAAAAATCCCTTTAGGGCGTTTAAATTAACATTAAAGAGTGTTTTTTACAGATATTACACCCTTAATATACCATTAAAACACCCTTTTTTTAACAGTGTACTTCCATCTAGGAACAACAAACACAAGGAGAACGCGGCTAGCCTCTAAACACGCTAACGCAAAGTTGGGTACAAATTTCATTGGACGAGCCTTTACGCTGAAAGTTTTACGGAAAGGGGGGGAAGACAATTTCCGAATTTTCCCCTTCCGACGGCAGCAGGCGCTAAAGCGTCTAGCCAATGAAAAACGTACGCAAGAAAATCCACGACTTTGACGGGTTGCGTTCTCCTTGTGTGGGGTGCTGTGTTTGTTGCTCCTAGCTAGCACCCACTACGTCATATAATTCACTATATTCATTTTTGAAAAAGAATATTTTACAAAATTTACGCTTCACTTCGCTTCAGATATTTAAAGCCCTAAAAATTCGTTCATTTAATAATTTAAAAAGTTATTTCTTAACGATTTAAGGTTGTATTTATTTATGTTTGGAGATAATTGATAAGATCCCTAGGCAAATCCAATCAAAACGTTTGGAGTTGTGTGAAACAAACTAATCGTTTTAAACCAATTCAAACCGTTTTCTACCACTTAAGTCTAACCGTAGCTTTATTAACTATCATTTCAATGATCAATTAACACTCTTGATATAACTATAAATATTTTTAAAATAAACTAATTTTCAGTTGCCTAATATATCCAAACTACTTAAATCTTGTAAAAAGGGTTAAACCCTTTTGATTTATCCAAAAACATTATATTTTGGTAGATTTTCTATTCGTCACATTTATAAAATCCCTTTCTGGCAAAACCAACGTTTCATTTTTCTTAGTCCCTCCTAAAGAAACGCTTCCAGGAAGACGTTGGTATCTGGAAAATGCAATATGACCCCGTAAGAAATATACTTTCTTCGCGAGCTTTTTCTACTTTGGTCCCTTGAATATTGAAAGGTCCTTTTACCGCTCGAAATCCGGAGCTTGCATATTTATCTCTTAAATCTATTTCTGCCAAATATTCTATTGCTCAACCCCAGAACGCGCAAAGGTGTTTTCTGTTTGTATCATTCTCAAGACTTATTTCTGTCAGGTTCTCCTATCAAATATTTCAAATACCACACCTTATTTTTCTCGAATGTCTACTTTTCCCTTCGCGTTCAATTTACAAGATCTACTTTAATCCGCCTATCTTAGCCGAATTACTCTTTTTGGAAGATTTACTTCAAGGGAGGCTAGACGTATCTAAATCAAATTATAACTAACGTTCATTAAGAACTTTTTTTAGCACCCCATACGCGTTGGGGTCAATTAAGAATTCAAACGTTTTCTAGGTAAATTGTCAAAATTAAACCTTATGCAAATGCATTCCTATTTGAGCTGTATGTATTGTTAATAATTTTATTATTAGTCCTATCATAAGTGTATAATATTGTTACATAAGTGTGACACTTCCTATCCTTTAAATGCGAAAGTTTTACTGCATGGGAGCTATAATTTTTTGGCAAACATATTCTATCGAAATTATTGTACATAATATATATTTTTTGGGCTCCGTTAAGCTGGCGCCCCCTTGTGTTTTTTTTCGGAAAATAATTAACTTAATAAAAGGCACCCATTATGCACGATTATGCACCACCAATATTTTATTAAGCACCCCTTTAGAAAATTAAAACTTAAAAGGGGGCGCGAAATAAAAACTCTTTGGTGCGTAATGGTGCGTAATGGGTGCGTTTGATTGGCACCCATTTTTAAGATGATAGGCGATATGGGGGCGCTATGATTAAGTTAGCACCCCCCGGAAGTGGTGCGTAATAAAATATTGGTGGTGCATAATGGGTGCCTTTTATTAAGTTAATTATTTTCTGAAAAAGAACACCAGGAGGCGCCAACTTAACGGAGCCTTTTTTTTGACGATGGCAAATATATTTAAGGTATGTCACTCGGGAAACCTTATTTATGGTTTCCTCCCTATTATAAAGGATTTCTTCAAAACAAAGAGTAAATAAATATTCATTCATTCATTCATTAGGCAAATCCGGCGAAATACGTCCTAATACATAACTGGGTTATGCATTAATAATATAATTATAATATTATTAATATTAATACGTAAGGGGTTAAGGGTCGCGAATTTCATGCTAATACATAACTGGGTAATGGATTAATAATATAATAATATTAATATTAAAACGTTACAACGTAACTGTTTAAGGCCAGAATGGGAATAACTGTACGGTCTGGAGAAGAAACTAAATCCCTTACGGTGACTAAATATCATTCGATTTCGTAAACGCATTTATGTAAGTTGAAAAGTTTCACCAATACTGTTTTGTTTTCTTCCATATTTTCAAAACGGATTCTGATTGTTCAGCGTTCATAATTTAGTCAGTCTTATATGATCTAATGTGGAAATAGGAAATATCGTGAATTAGTAATATAATTTATAATTTAAGCTAATTTATAAATTAAATATAATTTAAAATTTAAGCTAATTTATAAATTTAATATAATTTATAATTTAAGCTAATTTATAAATTTAATATAATTTATAATTTAAGCTAATTTATAAATTTAATATAATTTATAATTTAAGCTAATTTATAAGTTTAATATAATTTGAAATTTAAGCTAATTTATAAATTTAATATAATTTATAATTTAAGCTAATTTATAAATTTAATATAATTTGAAATTTAAGCTAATTTATAAATTTAATATATTTTATAATTTAAGCTAATTTATAAATTTAATATATTTTATAATTTAAGCTAATTTATAAATTTAATATAATTTATAATTTAAGCTAATTTATAAATTTAATATATTATATAATTTAAGGTAATTTATAAATTTAATATATTATATAATTTAAGCTAATTTATAAATTTAATATAATTTATAATTTAAGCTAATTTATAAATTTAATGTAATTTATAATTTAAGCTAATTTATAAATTTAATATAATTTATAATTTAAGCTAATTTATAAATTTAATATAATTTATAATTTAAGCTAATTTATAAATTTAATATATTATATAATTTAAGGTAATTTATAAATTTAATATATTATATAATTTAAGCTAATTTATAAATTTAATATAATTTATAATTTAAGCTAATTTATAAATTTAATATAATTTATAATTTAAGCTAATTTATAAATTTAATATAATTTATAATTTAAGCTAATTTATAAATTTAATATAATTTATAATTTAAGCTAATTTATAAATTTAATATAATTTATAATTTAAGCTAATTTATAAATTTAATATAATTTATAATTTAAGCTAATTTATAAATTTAATATAATTTATAATTTAAGCTAATTTATAAATTTAATATAATTTATAATTTAAGCTAATTTATAAATTTAATATAATTTATAATTTAAGCTAATTTATAAATTTAATATAATTTATAATTTAAGCTAATTTATAAATTTAATATAATTTATAATTTAAGCTAATTTATAAATTTAATATAATTTATAATTTAAGCTTATTTATAAATTTAATATAATTTATAATTTAAGCTAATTTATAAATTTAATATAATTTATAATTTAAGCTAATTTATAAATTTAATATAATTTATAATTTAAGCTAATTTATAAATTTAATATAATTTATAATTTAAGCTAATTTATAAATTTAATATAATTTATAATTTAAGCCGTTATTTTACACGAATTGACTGAAATCTGACGCCATCTTGCAAAATGGCTAATTGAAATATTTTTTTAAAACTGACGTACATTTTAGCAGTTTGTTTTATCTGAATTATCCGTGGTTTTTGGGATGGTCACACGCAGCTGTTGAAACATACTATTTGGATGAAATTCGACGCCATCTTGGAAAATGGTCGCCCGTTTTTTATTCTTAAAATGTACACCATCAAAGAATAAAAAACACGCCTGGATTTGATTTGTTCATCCCAATAAATGCATCTCAGATTCAACAAAATCCCAGTTTTATATTTTGTATGTAGTACGTACACTTTTAATATACAGTCATTAAATCCTTGGCTACCTTTTACGTAACTATTATACGATGCATCACGTAAGAGTATAGAGAGGAATTAGCAAAAGCCAGGTGGGTTAGGAGCTAATAAACTTTAATTCGAGTGGAGTGAAGCTAAATATAATTTCGATTCAGCTTCCGCGTCCTCGGGCACCCTTCACCTTTGATGTTTAACGAAGGGGAGGGAAATGGGTGCGACTAACTAGATTAAACCTTATACGATACGTCGTTGCTAGGCCTCGGATTCGATGCCCAGGAAACTGGGCTATTTTTTGTAGCTTTTTACTTTTGCCTTGTTGAGCTTAGGCGCAACCTAGAAATTGGCCGGGATAGTGTTGGCCCCTTTATTCCCTATAAGATGGAAAATACAACTATACTATACTATACCTGAACCGAAGATTAACCGAATAGTTCCGTATTTAACCAAGATTCTGGTAAAGTCTGCGAGAATGTCCAACCGAAACGTCGCCTACTTACTAATGTCGCGGTGATAAAGTGGCAACGGCAATAGCTCAATAAAATCTTTACGGTTTTCTCGTTAAAAGCGCGTATACGACGAGAGGTTAAGTTCTCAACGTTATGTTCGAGACCGTTTCTTCGAGCTAACCCTGATGCGCTACGCGTGGGGTGTCTAAGTTTCCGTTCAAACGTATACGGGTGTTTGCTTAAACTCCATAATGTTAGGTACGGTACGGTAACCGTTCTTTTACGAAAAGTCCACCTCCAGTTGTTGCTTTGATTTTTTTTACGCGCGCACTGTTTCCGCCTTGAGTTATATTTGCTTGAAAATCGTTCCTGTATAATATTTCGCTCTCTTTTATGCCTTTTAATACCGTTCGGAAAAGACTTTTAAAAAGTAAAGAGAAAATCTTTATTACGTCCGTTTTACAGTATTGGGATTCTTGATAGTTTCGAAGGGGACCCGATTTTCAAAATATGGACCGTTTTTCCTTAAGAATCTACCTTATTTCGCTTTCAGGGGCGTCACTTGGGGGAATGGGGTAGTTAATAAAATTATTTTAAATTTCATTTTGCTCCAGAAAGTCCCTACGCTAAAAAATATTTCACAATTACTCCTATAAGAACTGAAGTTGCTTCACCTTGGTCATCGGTGCATTGCGTGTGTAATACTTCTACAGGGGCCATGGAAAATAACACGTATGAAATACTCCTAAAGCTTGGTTTCCACTAGCGGGCGTCATAAAACATTTCTCTTTACGCGCGTCAAAACGTGTGTACGTCCTAAAATTGATGCGTCGTTAAGAGCGCTAGTGGAACAGGGTTCGTACAAAATTTCCGGAATTAAATTCCCTGACATTTCCAGGTTTTCCTTTACCAAATTGACAAATTTTCCATGATCATTTTTGTAGAGTAAATGAATGGTTTGAGGTAAAATCTTGAAAAATATTTTCTTTCAAAAATTTATTGGCCTTTTTTTTTTGGGGTAATTTTAAAATTACCTTACTTTTTGGGACCATTTTCAAATTCCCTGACTTTTCCCTGACCTTTTGAAATAATTTTCAAATTCCCTGACCTTTTGAAATAATTTTCAAATTCCCTGACCTTTTGAAATAATTTTCAAATTCCCTGACCTTTTGAAATAATTTTCAAATTCCCTGACCTTTTGTAATCATTTTCAAATTCCCTGACCTTTTGAAATCATTTTCAAATTCCCTGACTTTTCCAGGTCGTGTACGAACCCTGCGGAAACCAAAGCTAACAAGAGTTGACTTTTTAAAATGATTTTTAATTTTACAATAGGCGCTTCAATAAATGTCGCGTATACTTTTTGTTTCAGTTGAACGAGCCCTTCGGTATTCGGCTGTCCCATGGCAAAACCTTTTAACCAACACGAACGTAATTTTGAGTTATTTGACTTTTTTAAAACCTAAGTTATAAGATTTTAACGTGGTTTTTAATGCGAAAATTATAAAATCCAAAACCATTTTTTAAGTCATAAATAGTTAAATATTTATGACTTTTACCTGAAACTTTTACAGTGCTTTTGTACATGCCTTAGTAATACTGATGCGTAAAAATCTATTTTTTCTAAAATTTGTTAGTTATAAGGTTTTGCCATGGGGCAGCCGTATTGAAATTTTAAGCAGCGCGTGCTTTAAAATATACACTCTAAAAAACGTGGGTTAAATGATTTTGGTTATTTCATTTTTAACTACTTTTTGAGTCAAAAATAACCCAAATGTAGTTGAAAACCTTGAAACGCAAAATTTGGGTTAAACAAAATTAGGTTGTTTTTAAGATAATATAATAGCAACCCAAAATTGGGTCATACTATCAAATTTAAAGTTCCCACGCGCCAAAGACGATATGAGCATCGAAAATGTGTCCATCGAACTTGTAGTCTTTGGAAGACTGGAAATTAAAAATTTGGCGCCATTCTTGGATCGTTTCCATGAGTGCTTGAAAGGATTCTTAATTTTTGATTCTAAAGGTATAGAATATTTTTAATTTAATTTACTATTTATAATTTAAATTTTTCTAATATTTTAAATTTATTTTTTATGTTACGTTGATATTTCAGCGAAAGAACGTAATGAGCTCCCTAGCTTGTTTAAATTTATTGCAAATTGCCAAGGCCCTACGATATTCTTTCCAGTGTGATCAAATTTATAAAACCAAATTTATTGTTAATTTATAACCCAAAATTGAGTCATATATTAACCCAAAATATCGTAATTCAAATAACCCATTTTGGGTGAAAACGAAAACCACCCAATATTTTGTTTGGTTAAATACTGACCCAACAATGGGTAAAAAAAACAACCCATTTAATTGTTAAATTATAACCCAAAATTTAGTCATATATTAACCATATTTTGGGCTAATGTTCAACCCATATTTGGGTAACTTATAATTTTAACCCAAAATAGCGTTAGGAAAATAACCCTTTTTGGGTGAAAACTAGAACAACCCAATATTTTGTTTGGTTAAATACTGACCCAACAATGGGTTAAAAACAACCCAATTTGAGTCAAAAACCATCCAATTTTTTTAAGAGTGTAACGCTATTTCAAGTATGTCCTGGCTCGTTGAACAAGTTTAATTTAGGCGTCTATTTTTTCTAAAATTTGTTAGTTATAAGGTTTTGCCATGGGGCAGCCGTATTGAAATTTTAAGCAGCGCGTGCTTTAAAATATACACTCTAAAAAACGTGGGTTAAATGATTTTGGTTATTTCATTTTTAACTACTTTTTGAGTCAAAAATAACCCAAATGTAGTTGAAAACCTTGAAACGCAAAATTTGGGTTAAACAAAATTAGGTTGTTTTTAAGATAATATAATAGCAACCCAAAATTGGGTCATACTATCAAATTTAAAGTTCCCACGCGCCAAAGACGATATGAGCATCGAAAATGTGTCCATCGAACTTGTAGTCTTTGGAAGACTGGAAATTAAAAATTTGGCGCCATTCTTGGATCGTTTCCATGAGTGCTTGAAAGGATTCTTAATTTTTGATTCTAAAGGTATAGAATATTTTTAATTTAATTTACTATTTATAATTTAAATTTTTCTAATATTTTAAATTTATTTTTTATGTTACGTTGATATTTCAGCGAAAGAACGTAATGAGCTCCCTAGCTTGTTTAAATTTATTGCAAATTGCCAAGGCCCTACGATATTCTTTCCAGTGTGATCAAATTTATAAAACCAAATTTATTGTTAATTTATAACCCAAAATTGAGTCATATATTAACCCAAAATATCGTAATTCAAATAACCCATTTTGGGTGAAAACGAAAACCACCCAATATTTTGTTTGGTTAAATACTGACCCAACAATGGGTAAAAAAAACAACCCATTTAATTGTTAAATTATAACCCAAAATTTAGTCATATATTAACCATATTTTGGGCTAATGTTCAACCCATATTTGGGTAACTTATAATTTTAACCCAAAATAGCGTTAGGAAAATAACCCTTTTTGGGTGAAAACTAGAACAACCCAATATTTTGTTTGGTTAAATACTGACCCAACAATGGGTTAAAAACAACCCAATTTGAGTCAAAAACCATCCAATTTTTTTAAGAGTGTAACGCTATTTCAAGTATGTCCTGGCTCGTTGAACAAGTTTAATTTAGGCGTCTATTGTAAGTTAGATTAGATTTTATTTTTGAAGTCTTTTATCGTGTTACCATAGCTGTTATTTCGGCAATTCTCATCTTAAGCGGGGCAAATTCCATCGGAAAGGAGTGGGCGGTAGGATTTCGAATAAAAATAGCGGATAAATGGTTCGCATCGTCGTCCTGGTCCGACCCCGTTTCAAAGACAGCCGCGGACCACCTGGGGCTGGCGCACGCAATTTGGTAATTCATCCCCCTCCTCCGCATCCCGCATCCCGATCTTCATCTCGGCAGGCTAAACAAGTAAGAGACGCCCGCCTATTCCAAATGTGGCACGAGCTATTCCTAATTTAAACTCGATTGAAGAAAATGGGATTCATCCGGCCTTCGATAAATTCCACTTCTTTTTTTATCTCAGTTTCGGATTTCATTCTAATTTCCCCCATGTATTGTTTTCGGAAAACTTCTTTGAACCAGCCAGATGCGAATTTAATTATGATCCAATATTATACCATTTCAGTTCATTAATTTTAAATTCCATTACTCCAGTAGTGAAATTAAAATATTTAACCCATTTTATTTTATTTTTGAAAATTATTTTATATGAAGCCTTTATTTTCGAGTAAAAATCAAGGGGAAAATACATTCTTGTTTAAAATTAATATTTGAACTTAATTAAAATTTATACTTGATATTAATTAAAATTAATATTTGAACTTAATTAAAATTTATACTTGATATAAATTAAAATTTATATTTGAACTTAATTACCTTCCTGAAAAATTTACCAATTTTATTATGAATTGAATGATGTATTTAATTTGTGGAATTGAAGTGGAAATGTAATTAAAATCAAATTAATTTGTCGCCTTTAAACCCGAAATATCGTCCCAATCTTTCCGATCGTGTGAAAGTATATTAAGTGGCTCGTGTCTGGCAAACGTTTTTTTAAGGCTGATCTCATTCGGGTTACCTCCGTCGGGTCGCTCCATTCCTTCATTGGGGTGGTATAGCCCCGAAATCCCTGGTCACGGTGGTGGTGTTAAGGTAGAATGGGACGCGGCAGTCCTTTAACGAAGTCGGCGAAGGCTCTAACGTGACTTACGATATTCGGGAGATGGCGGATGGGGTGGTAGAATTGAACCGTGACTTTGTCCACCTTTTCCCGATTCTCCCGCGCGGTGGCGACTTCGACCCCTTTCTATTCCACCCCTGGCGCCACCCGCTTTTGTCCTAACTCGCCGGCGCTAAGGGTAGAAAAAGTTACAAGACATTGGGCGGCGGCGAAGCTTTATCGGTGTTCCCATAGTAACATAATCTCCTTCTTTCTTTCCGCATTCCCAATCTTCATTCGCGATACGTGCCCCGCATGACGAAGCCTCAGCGCGCCCACGAATTACACTGCGGAATGGTTTATTCTTTCTTCCTTCGTTGATTATCCATCCACCATTTCTCAACTCCAAAATATACGTACTTTTAAATCCTTCACGACATTTTCCGAATCGAATGTCACTCGCAATTTTAATCCCGCGGAGTACGAGAAGAGTTAAAGTTTGACGTTTAAGTCCGTAATTATCGTAATATAAATTGAATCTCAGTCGGATGTATCGATTGAAAAAAAAAATATTTTCTAGCGGCTCATTTGAAATTTAAATTTCCGATACGTATAAGGTATAATTATATGTATTTAGAACCTTTTCGGCATATTAATTGTTCCAGTATCTTAATTGACGTAAAACTTCTGGCATATCTGGTCTTTACCGCCTTAGAACTTCGCCTCTATCGCGCATCCGATAATTCGCGACTGACCTTAATTTCCCTCGTAGTTAGAATTAGCCGCTTCGCAGACCGAAATCGTTAAGCTGCCGGGCTAATTTAGACCGAAACGTCGAGGCGCCAGCTTAGAATTCGAAATAACAATTCTCGGAAGAAACTAAGTCTGAGAATTTTATATATAAATATTCCATTTCGAATAAACCTTGAACTGGCTATGACGATGTTAAAATAATTTTAAATTAATCGCGGGACGTATAAAGTATCGCTAGCTAATATTTCATTTTCATTAATATTGAACTTATTAATTACCATGGTATAGTATACTAAAAAAACAATGAAACTGGAGAAGATCACAGGTATAAATTTATTATTTGGAGACGTTTCGAGCCGTGGCCCTTTATCAATCCACTTTTTTAAAGATGATAAAATACGCGAAAAAGTAGATTAGTCCATAATTAAAAGGGATAGTATAGCTAAATCCTAAACAAATTTGAAGAAATTAAAAAACTTACTAATAACTCGTACCAATAGGTTTTCGAGCAAACAAAAAAACGCGAAACTCGGATCAAATAGATCTTCGAGTAATAAACTAAATTAAAAATAAATCAAATAGCCAGAAATTCCAACGGTAGACCGGTTTCGTTCTATTTGGAACTCATCAGCACCGTGCGGGAAATCTGGCTGGCGACTATCAAATCGAAAAGAGAAACTAAGCCTAAACATTAGAAATTTCAAAACGCGTTGCATATAGCAACGGAAAGCCGAAAAGGGGGGAGTGTGGTGGAGAATAGTATATACTTTTTTAAGCCTATTAATATAAATTTAAAAAACACGAGATTTTAAAGCATGTCGCGTGAGACGCATGTGTGACAAAAAAAAAGAAAGAACGTGAAACAAAACAGA
Organism: Leiobunum rupestre; assembly: GCF_980474605.1. NCBI lineage: Eukaryota > Metazoa > Arthropoda > Arachnida > Opiliones > Sclerosomatidae > Leiobunum > Leiobunum rupestre. The sequence goes on from NC_143392.1 coordinate 32,880,984, forward strand.
TACCAAATGGAATAAATATTACAAAAAGAAATATAATTTTAAACATTAAGTAGACCCCAGTTAGTTATTTCTGAACAGCCTCTATCTAAATTTAAAGTACCCTTTTTTCGAATAAATATGCCTTCTAAGAATTTTCTCTTATTTTCATTATTTAAAAATTTCGTAAGATTCAATATCGGGGCGGGTCTTACTCTTCGGGCCCTTATTTAACGCGGCTTCTTGTTTTCGTTTCATCTCGGTGCATCCGCCTTTTTACCTCGCGCGTTTTGATCCTGGGGGATTTCGGCCGGCAGCCTACTGTATCGTGTTTCGACATGCCATTCGAATCTTTCGCTGCGAAAAAAAAAAAACAGAACCCCTTTTCTTCCGTCTGGAAATTATTCCCCCGTTTTCGACCAGTAAATTCGACCTGAAAAAACGAGGAATTTTAGCAGAGACGAAAGGAAGGGAGGCTGGAAAAAAGTAAATGAAGGGGGCGGGGTTTTTGATTATGCTAAATCAACCTCCCTTTCATTCTTATCCCCACCCTCCCTCTTCGTAAATGAAATTGGAAATTTCCAAATGAAATTAGTTTTTCCCCTTCCCTATTCTCTCCCTTTGTTTCGGCTTCTCCTTCTCTCTTCTCCATCGAGCCTTTTCTTTTTCAAAAATCTCTCAGTGATTTTCTATATTGATTTAACTTCAGTTTGTTTTTACTTCTTACCCGTCCAACAATTATTTTTTCACCCCAATATAAATATTCCATATTTTTTTTATTTCTGTTTTAAGCTTACGTTAATGATATACGTATGTATTTTTTTAGTATTTGAAAGAAACAAAATATCGTTATCATATGACGTTTTTTCATTATCGATTAAATAGGAACGAAATTGATAATAATTGTATTTTTAGTTTTTATACGCTTTACTCGGTTGCAAATTTTAGAACGGAATAAATTTTTAATAGATAGATGATAAAGTCTTGTACTTAATAATAATAATAATTAGCTAGGCTAATACCCAAGGCACCATCTTAGGCCCAAGTCATTTGGCGACTTTTAATGCCTTAAACAGGTGGCCGGGTTACAATCGTAGGAGGGTGGTATCAAGCCCTTCATGCCACGCGAGCTAACTAGCTCGATGAGATATTTAGAGGCAAACATATTTTTAAGATTTTGCATACATCGACCAAATGTGTACGGATATTTTCTAGATACTTGTATTCTGCCTCGGTAAAAAGTAATTCTATAGTTTTTTGATGTAGTTATAATTTTTTATAGCTAATTTTAATTAAAACGAATCAAAAGGGATAATTTGAATCTGTTCCATTGCGCCGAATCCCATTCGACCGAAAAAGCCGCATTTCTCCGCGGGTTTAGGATTCGGTTTTATCCGTTTCAGCATCTGTCAGAACAGCATGCAGTGTTACCTAACCTAACCTAACAGACTTAAAAATATATTAAAACGCTTCCATAAAAAATCAAAAGGAGTAGAAATAATTTTTTTTTTGCGGACTCAATTGTGAATATTGCGTCGGTCGATTAGAAAAATACAAAACCCGCCTTTGGGCTAATTTCATCAAAAACATTGGCGGAATTCGGTCTAATGGGAATTCGGTCGAATGGGATTCGGCGCAATGGGAGGATAATTTGGCGTTATCAAAACTAATTATTTTAGAAGAACTCAATTATTTAAGAAAATGGCGGGAATTTGTCGCAATGAAGAATATGGTGCTGCACAACACTAGGGGGCTTTCCCGCTTTTATTTAATAACGGCGCGCGACGCACGCTAGGTGGCACGTTCCAATGGCTGAAATTGAAAAGTATGTTCGACGAAATAATAAAAGCAATTTCAATAATCAGAATCCAAAATGGTATCTTATATGGAGCCTCTCAAGGATTTTTGGAGTCTGTTTTAGCATAAGTAACATAATAACATTATGTAAGACACTTTCTTGTGTTTTAATGCAAATTTCCTGACTGAATTTTCTTTCGACATTTACACTTGAACCAGCGACTGAACTGACAAGGAGAGTACCCGAGGGGTTTATTGCCGATTTTGTATGAAATATCCCAAAAGGAGACGTTGCACAACCCATTCGATTGGCCATAGCAACTGAAAATGTTTTTGAACACTTTAAACAAAAAAATCTCCATTTAAAAAAGCCTACGAAAATTTAAAAAAAAAATTTAAATCACGAAATGGGTAATTTGGACCACATTTAGGTAAATTTCATCAAGTTCGGGTAAATTAGAAAATTTTTGGGTAAAATAAGGAAAAAATCTTATTATTGTTTTAAGTGGTCTAAACATTTTCGTTTGCCATGGCAAATCGAATGGTTAGTGCAACGTCTCCTTATGGAAAATTTCATTTATCATATTGGTCTACATCACGCCCGACTTTGAACAAAATCGGAAATAAACACCTCTGGTACTCTCCTTGTGAGTTGTATATTATCTCGTCTTTCGTAGCAGTATTAGTCTTGGGCATATTTATACACTAGATGGCTCTGTGGTGAACAAAATCTTGATTGCGCAATAGCTCTGAAAATCAGTTCCTACATTCTAAAGGGCTCAAATCAATATTGTTTTGAAAATATTTTCAAAGTTTTAAAATATCCTCTTTCGGCTATTGGACGAGGCGTAGTATTTAATTAATTAATTAAATTAATTGATCGGGTTTTCCTTCCACTCACCCTGCAATCCGATTTCAAACTGTATCCGATACATTATCTCTAGTATCAGATCGGAACTGATTTGCATATCACCTGAACCAGATAGCTGATCAGTTATCTGATTTATACGTTTGGTATATATAATCTTGAGGAAATCCAATTAAAATAAACAGTAATTAAGATTTTGAAAGGAATTAAAACGGAAAATATGTTAAATCGATAACTGTAAGACATATGAAATCTGCTCATCTTACAATGAGTTCGGGTTAAATTCGGACTTAAACTATTTGATTTGAAACTAAAAGGTTTACATTTGCACTGGTATCAATTGATCTGATAATATGCAAATCTGATATCTGAACTATTTTAATTATTTCTTTGGTTCAGAACTTCAGATAACAAAACTATTTTCTGATAAAATGAGTATAGTTGGTCCATGATTATCATATTGAAAATTTTCGGTGAAAAGTAATAAATTTTATTTAAAAGCAAATATATATATTTAGCACAAAACGAATAACAATTTATCTACGGAAAACACCTAAATAAGATAAAAATAAACGAGATTACCCAAAAATACTGGTTTTCTTATATATTACCATAGTTTATTGTTTTTATTTAAAAGTTTTGAAATAAAAAGTTCATGGTATATTTTATTAAAATAAAATAAAATATACCACGAAGTAGAGGAACTTTTATTTCAAAACTTTTAAATAAATACTGGTTTTATTGGTAGCTGGTTTTCCAAAAAGGACTTTGTAAGGCGTTTTTTTCCAAAAACAAAAACACGACTTAAATTTCATATATTTCTATCCTTTGTAAACACGGCGATTTTATAAGTGCACCATTAAATAGCTATAGAGATAGTAGGGTTACCGTAAAGGAGGCCCTTCTGACGACTCTTTGACTGCTCCGTAGAACAGTCATCCCTACATAGTAAACGAGGGAAATGTTTTAAAAATAGTTCGAAATAAGCTGCCACGTGTCCCGGGGGTTCAACCGCATTTGGAACGCGACGCTAGTGTTTACCTCCTCACTTTCTTTTCCGTCTACTCTTAGTTCTCTGTACTCTGATCCTGCTTATGTATTTCTCATAGTGGCGAGGCCACATCGCGCGACGGAGACAGTCACTCATTCTCGCGTCTTCTCTTCGGAGCCGAGTCGAGAATGGTCGCGGCGGAAGGCGTGGAAATTGATTTATGGCTTTGTTTTGTCGACTTCCTTTTCGGTTAGGCCGAGAGCTAAATGGGAATCCTTCAAAACACGGTCGCCACATCTGTTACTCGGAATTATCGAAGCTCGTAACTCGTCGGAGCGTCGAAAACCAAGAACCCCCTCGTCGCCTCTCACACACACACACTCTCTCTCTCTCTCTCTGTCTCTCTCTCTGTGTATGTATGGTAAACGACCGAGCAGTCACAAAACCCCTTTAATGCTAAAATGATTTCTACCATTTCGGTTGGTTTTGTAATTTCGAGGTGGTTGACGCCGACAACGTTTTCATTCAAGAATCCAGAACGCCACTATATTGACGGCTGGCTAGCTTTGGTTTTTTACCAATTCGTGCATTGGTAATAGCAGGAAACTATAGAGGTATACACTTGGAATTTCTAAGGTTCCTTTGGCACGGTGATACGAAAGCGCGTCGAGAAAAAGGTGGGGCTTAACTACGTCAAGTGTAAGACGTAACACGACATTTCTAATTCATTGGCTCGAGGTTTGACGCGAAAAGAATGCGTCGTCATGGTAACAAATAGGCGATCTTCCCGCGCAAAAAAAGCTTATAAAACGATGGATTTAAAAACCTCAATTTGTTATCGTACTTAATATTTTGAAGTAATTATAACGTTCTTCGCGAAAGAAGCGTAGTGATACCTAATTTCAGGTATTTGTATGGTTATAAAAGAGATAATCGGGTAAGCTAATAATATAATAACCATGACTAGGCTTAATAACGAGTTTTCGTCGAATGAGGGTGGCGAGGCGCGAGAGATTTTCTCGTGAGTTTTCCCGCTTTAAGACACGCCCGTTTCTACGAGCTTCATCACGGCCGTAAAAATCTTCCTTAGACATTCCAAGTGTATACCTATATAGTTTCCTGGTAATAGTGAGTGTAGGGTGCTGTTGGATCGCGTGGCATGAAGGGCTTACCACCCTCCTATACGCGTTGTAACACGGCCTACTGAATTAATGGATTTAAAAGTCACTTGATGACTTGGGCCTAAAGTGGTGCCTTGGGAATTAGCCTATCTGATTATTATTATTATTATTATTATTATTATTATTATTATTATGTTTCGTCGATATTTAAAAAAACTGGTTCTTTATTTTCTTATGTTAGAAAATATTCTACTATACAGGAAATTTTATTAATTGCGATTGCCGGTTTAATTTGCGTCTAGAATTTCGGGTTCAGAGTACACGCCGTAGACTATGGCAAGTCATTTCAAATCTTTGTCTGACGCCAGAGGCCATACCTCGTATTCGGAATGTAGAGACGCTCTTACCAGTTCGTATCCGGATGTAATACATTATTTATGGTCCATATAATTTCCAATCCCAATTTCCAAGCAGCAGCATCGACAAACACTCAACCTAATTTGCAGAGACGAGCCGGGTACCCGATTTAGTCGGGCTTTTTAGGCCCGACCCAACCTGATCCCGTTTCGGGCCGGGTCGGACCCAAAAAATTTAATTTCTTGTGGTTCGGTTGGGTTGGGCTGTTTTTCGTGGAAATAAATCGGGATCGGGTCGGGTCGGGCTCAATTTTAAGTCAGGTCGGGTTGGGCCCTCCTTTTTTCGTGGGAAGAAATCGGAACCGGGTCGGGTAGGGCTCAATTTTAAATCGGGTTGGGCCGGGTTGGTCCGAGCTCAATTTTAAGTTGGGTTGGGACGGGCTCAATTTTAAATCGGGTTGGGTTGAGTTGGTCTGAGCTCAATTTTAAATCGGTTCGGGTTGAGTTGGTCTGAGCTCAATTTTAAATCGGGTCGGGTTGGGTCGGGTCGGGCTCAATTTTAAAGTCAGATTGGGTCGGGCCGGGCTTTTTTTAAATTGGGTCGGGCAAGAAGTTTTGGCCCGACCCGTAGAGCCCAAATTGATACAGCGACAGTGACGGCTAGCTGATTGAGTGCCGTGGGATTCATTGTAGATATTTCAGTTGAAGAGTTCATGGTAGGATATAAAAAAGTGGATTTCAATAGCGCTGAATTATTAATATTGAATTGGTACTAATTCAAACATCACAACTTGGCTTAAATCCGGCTTAAATTTTTTTATTATATTATGGAATATTTTTTCATGTTGATTGACTTTATAGATCTATCTGCTGGAAAGTTTTGTAGAATTTAGTGGTGGCATCGGCGTTGGCCACATTGTAAGCATTTACTTGTTATATTATTTCAGTCGGGTCAGGCCGGGTAAATTTAATTTAGGTTTTTTTCGGGTCGGATCGGGCATAATTTATTTTATTTCATTTCGGGCCGGGCCAAAAAAATAGTCGGCCCGACTCGTCTCTGCTAATTTGACGGATTGCATTTGGCACACAGTTGAATAATATCGTAATACGAGTAAAAATTAAACTGACTGATCACTTGTTGAGGGATTTCGGAGTAGGGTATGACGTCATTTTACTCCGATTCTGAGGTGGAGAATTGTTCGAGTCGGGGTAAAAATATTTTTTCGAAAGGGCTGCCTCTGGCCATTTAATAATTATAAATTTAATTTAATAAATTTATAAATTCTGGAGAAGCAGATGATTTTATAAGTTTACTGTATTTACCTCCTGCTTTTTAGGATGAGTAAGAAGTGGGGCCCCAATACTCTGACTCCACTTTCTACAAAAACTTGTAGAGGTTAACGGTAATAGTTAGTGTAGGGAGCTGTTGGTTCGCTTGGCATGAAGGGCTTGCCACCACCCTCAGGTTACGCATTGTAATCCGGCCACCTGAATTAATTGGATTAAAAGTCGCTTGGTGACTTTGGCCTATATAATAATTATTATTATGACGAATAGTTCACATTGTAGAGTAATTCACTCAACCAGAACAAGCGAATAGTTAAATTTAGCGTAAAAAGTGTACTCCTTTTGTCCCAGAGCAAGCGAATAGTTAAATTTTGCGTAAAAAATGCACTCCTTTTGTCCCAGAGCAAGCGAATAGTTAAATTTTGCGTAAAAAATGTACTCCTTTTGTCCCAGAGCAAGCGAAAAGTATGCACCTTTTGTAGCCATCCAAATATCAAACATTTTAAATGGTCTATTGATTACGCTAGAAATTGTATGTTAGTATAACTTACTATGAAGAATCTTTTTGATTATTTACAAGCAAATTGAGATACGTTTATAATCAAAACTTATAATCTGTAGTTCTTCATTTAGCTATTCATTTCTATTGCTAATTTTAATTAAAACTTATCAAAGTGCAATAATTGAAAAGTAGCGTTAATTATCCCCTCGATTTTATGGTTTGCTCTTTTTCCCGGTACTGGTAAACTGGTACGGCGTGGTAATGTTTTAAGCCTTTGATCATCCTTTTTTATACAGTACAAGACTGTTAGGATTAGACTTTGCTTATTGTTGTATGAAAGTTTTTTTATCGCCCAGCGGTTTCTTTGAACTCCCTACCTGAGTCATCTGCCTAAAATTTCGCGTCCATAAATATTTTGAGACCGTTTGATTAGAGCAATTATGGGTAATAAAAACGTGAAAGTTGCGCGTGACATTAGTTTTAGTTTATCTAAAATAAATTACGCTAGAGCAGAATTAACCCAAAAGGTTGTTGCTACGTTAGCCCTTGATAAGTAGGGAGGAATTTTAAAACCACAAAGGCTCAGACATCTAGACCATTTTGGTTTACGTGTGTTAACAGAAGGGAATGAGAAACTCAGTCTTGACTGCGATACTTATCAAGTATTTTGACTGAATTGAAAATGATATTTCAAAAATTCAAACAGAATTCCTAGCGGTAGGCAAAGAAATAAAAATTATTCAATCTAACTTCAAATGATGCTAAGCCTAGGTCAAATGCATGATAGATTCCTCAAATTATCACAAGAGCTTTCAAAAGATTCACTTTTGAACTAATCATATTGGTAGAAATGGACATTTTAAAAGCACTTTTTAAACCATAATTAATGTAAAAACGAAACGCAAGACGCCAAATTAACTCGCTGTAGCTTCAAAGCGCGAGCGGGATTTTCCGCGTCATTTCCTCTGATTGGCTCGTTTAAATAGTCGTTGTGACGTAAATCGGCAGAACGTTCAGCCTTTTTTTAATAACGATGGTACCAGGTGTATAACCTACTGTTCTATATTCATGGTTGAATATGAATAAATTCATGTATACACCTGTTATCATGGCTTTATTTTCGTAATTATTGATCCTAGCTCTAGAAAACATTTTAAATTACTGGTTCGTTTTGGCAAAATATAAGAATTCTAGAAAGTCTGAAAATACCTTTTTCGTCCCATTCTTACGTCACCTCTAAGAAATATCCCTTAGGGACCTAAAAACCCTTAAAAGGGGCAAAATACCTTAAAGTGGAAACTCTACTCGTAAGATCTTAAGAACTTTATCCTCTAAACTACAAAATCAATACCGATAGAGTTACACCAAAAGAACCAAACAAATAAACCAGATAAATCCATTAATGCATTAATATGAAAACCAAAGTTTTCCGTTCTCTATCGGATTAAATTTAAATAATGCCTTTTCGTAGACAGTACGCCGACGTATTTATTTAGCACACCGAGACTTTAATCTCTAATTATAACTTAATAATCAAACCCTAGATATCAACAAGACTTAATTAATTTCCTTATTTAATACTTATTTAACTTTCTAGAAATATGTACTTTTAAGACAAACGTGTATGGAAATTATATTTATACCGCGCAATGGGCTATTTTGTTTTTCATTTCTCGCCCAATAGGCAGGATTCTAAAAAGGATTTCGGGGCGCCTCCTAGAAGAACCGAAAAATGAAAAAAGAAAAAAAAACGCTGACGGCCCATAAAAATAAAAGCAGACAACAGATGGCGATAGTTTACTATTCTCATGTATATTTTACGGAGAGAATCTTCTCGGATGGCAGGCGGCGGAACTAGCGCTCACGTACGCGGCTGTACTGAATATCAATAATGCTCCTACCTTCAATCCATACCTTTATAGATGCCAGTTTTACCCCTGCCTACGTCTAAAGACACCCAACGTAGCGTGGCCTAGATTCGCCAATATCAGTTGGCAGCGCGATGGACGTTGTTGGAACTTTCGGTCTACTCGATCCACGAATAAATAAAACTCCAGCTTTTAAAAAGAAAAAAAAAGGGTAGAGCTAAGGCCCTAAAATGGCGGAGCTCGTTTTAGGGCCCCCGGTAAGGCCGTACACGCGAAAGTTCTTTTTTTTTGGCTCTTTCGGAATACATAAAAGAGAAGTTTTTTTTCTCTTACTCCTTATACTTCCGCAAGCCCTCTGGAATCGTTTTCTTTTTCAACCTGACTTATGCTAATGCTTTCTTTTCCATATTTTCCGTCCAGATAAAGTTCGGTTGGTTTTTTGTTTCCGCTGGAAAAAATACCGTACTTCGGGCTCTGCCAGATGGAAAAATTCTTCGGGGAATTGTAATCCCCCCCTTTTCTTACTAATAAGGGTTTTTAAACGAAACATCTGTCCTTTCCTGCACTTTCTCGTTGCAGGATTTGACTTTATGCCAGGGGTTTTTGCGGTGGTTGGAGGGCTTTTTCTTGGCTTTATAATTAATTTTTGTTTATTTTCAATTTATCCCGCTGGGGGGTTTAACAATGGTGAAAGTTTTAACAGTCGAATATATTTAATTAGCCTTGAATTTTTTTCGGCATTGGGTTTTGTTTATTTTATTAAGTGCGTATAAATCTTTACGACAATTAACTGATGGTTACAAACGTCTTTGCGTATTACCATAAGTAACCTCGTAATAATAATTATGACGCTTCTTAATCAATAAACGTAAAATATGTATTTTAATGTCAATTAAGTAATTATTAGAAACGTCTCGGTGTATTACCATAAGTAACGTCGTAATATTAAGTACGACACTTCTTAATCCTTGCACGTTAAATATAAAATTTTTACGCCAATTAACGAAGGTCTTTGCGTATTACCATAAGTAACGTCGGGATAATAAGTATGACACTTCTTAATCCTTGAACGTAAAATTCGAAATTTTAACGGCAATTAACGAACGTCTTTGCGTAATAATAAATATGACACTTCTAAAATAGATAAACGAAAAATATAAAATTTTTACGTCAGTTAACTGATGGTTACAAACATCGTTGCGTACTACCATAAGTAACGTAATAAAATAAGTGTGACACTTTCTATTTAGGCAACGTTCATATTTTAATGAAAGCTTTTTGACCAATGGACATACATATAATTACGAACTGATTAGCATTCACGGGTTACTCATTAGTCTATGGGACTGTAAGGTAGCAATTCCGGATAAATAATAATAAAAATAATCAGCTAGGCTAATACCCAAGGCACCACCTAAGCCATCGAGCGACTTTTAAAGCCTTCAATTCAGGTGGCCGGGTTACAATGCGTAGGAGGGTGGCGGCAAGCCCTGCAAGCCACACGAGGCAACACCTCCCTACACTAACTATTACCGTTAACCTCAACCAGTTTTACACTGTCAGCTTTTTTTGCGATTTAACCAATTCTTTTTGGAAATTGAAACCCTTTAAAAAGGAAAAATAATCCTTAGTTTGATGAGATCGCAACATAGAATTGAGTAGGACAGTAGGTATAGAATTGAAGATAAATATTTTGAAATTTAAGAAAAATAATCGTGTTTCAACTCATATTAATAACCTGGAAGTAATTTTAGCTATTATGAGAATCACTTTATATAACCGACTACCGTTTCAGTGTCATACTTAAGTTATTACGTTACTTACAGTATCACTTGTAAATTAGCAGCTGAAAAGCGGGAATATCCATCCATTTAAGCATTTAGTTCCTAAAGCGAGTAAGTCCCGGGTGACGATGTCATTCTTTGAAAGTTTCGCGTTCTTGTTTATCGCTCTCGACTCGAGAGATGAATAAATAGGAGGCGCGTAGAGAGTGGGCCATTCAAGTTTCGTATACGAAATAGCGTTGCTATATCCTCCCTGAGGCGGAATCACGGGTATACCTGTTCATTCAAATCTGCTCGGGCTTTTCTCCGCGACTGGAATACGTAATTCGCTCTCCTTCAACTCGACTGCTGGGATTTTTCTATTTACATGCAGATTTAACTTTCACTGGCAATTTTCCCCATTCCGAGACGGACGCTGCGCGGGGAAACGAACCGGCGGGAGGTGTGGTCGGATAAAAAGTGTACTTCGCCCAAAAGGGGAAAAAAAAGCCCGCTAACAATACGTTGCGAGCGTCTTCTGGTGGCCAACAAGCGTACTCTTTTCCTTTCAATCCCAGCCGGGCTCCCCGCGAAACCTTTTCTCGAATATCACGCGTTCTTTATTCACCGTTTTATAAGATTATTCGTCTCGCGGCGGCCTATGGTTATTTCACCTCAATCTAGCTCGGTTTTTGGGCGGCTTCGAAGAGGAATGGGCCATTGCCAGCGAAAACTTTGCCCCCCTCTTCTCGGTATCGGCGAGGTGACTGCAAACTTAATCTTAGCCGCGATCTCGAGCCGTATCACGGAGACCCCGTCTCAATTCTGACTCTGGTCTCGGCTACGCACCCGCCCTAAGATAGACTCGTCTTTATAGGCATTCCACCGTCCTCGTAATAATAAGAAGGGAAGAAAAGGTGGATTCCCGGTGTCGAAGCTATCTTCGGCCCGAGCTTCGGCCCATAGACGGCCATTGTCGTTTTCGTATTAAGGTCTTTCTCTCCCGGAAAAGTTATTTTGGCTTCTTCTTCTCCCCGCTAGAACGCTTTTTTCCGCCTCGAGAAGATCGCCTAAAAAGCAAGTGCAAATTTAATGCGGCGAAACTTTTTAGAGTTTTGAATATTCAGACCAAAATTGAAATTTCCCTCGAGTTTTCTTCCCTTACTCGCGCTCTCTCCCTTCTTTCTTTCTCCGAGAGTGATTTATGATTTTATGAATTTGAATCCTTATTTTTATGAGTTATGGTGGATAACGTTTAGCCTCTACAAGAAATAGAGGTTAAATGTTAAGCGCCTTAATTAACGTTTTAACGTATATAATTATTAAGTTAACAGAATGAAGTTGCCTTCGCGATGAGCTTTCGAACGAGTATATACGATACAAGCTTATAATTTGTGGAATAGCGTGCGTGTTTTTCCACAGATGGCATTAATTAGAATATTTTTGGTTTTCGCGAAGATTAATGATGTTCGTAATGTTTTCTAAAAGTATACTTATAATTTTATTGTTAACAGAATGAAGTTGCCCTCGCGATGAGCTTTCGAACGAGTACATACAATATAAGGTTTTAATTTGTGAAGTAACGTGCATGTTTTTCCATAGATGGCGCTAAATTCGATATGTGTTTTTTTCCGCGAAGATCAATGATGTTTGTACTTGTTCGAAAGAGCGCAACGAGATTAATTTAACGGTATGGTTTAGTTTTAAATAACAAATTGGAGTGGTAACATATCTACAAAAAAAAACAAATTAAACGTAATTTTCGAATCTCTATTCCAATCTTTGATTAATCTAGCCTATTAAAGCGAATGATTCCTGTTCACCAGAATATATCGTTTTAATGGAGCTAATACTTACTTTTATAATCACCGTCAACTGTCCGTCGTCTTTATTTTAAAATAAAAAAACATTTTTTTAAACTGAGTAAACTTCCGCGTGCCTTGGGGGGGGGGGGATACTAAGAGACATCAAAACTGTCCGCCTTCAGTTAAACACGGCACGATTCTCGTCTGTTGGTTCCTGTAAGTGAAGAGCCCTTGAGAAACGCTTCTCTGTTGACTTTGCTGTTAAGCGAACGGCAAGGAAATTTCGACGCGTTTCCAATGTCAATACCAACTCTAAAATTGAAAATTTTATTGTGAAAAAAAATCGCCGCCAGCCGTTGAGATTTGGAATGACGCGAAGCGATTGGGCTCGTCACCAAACACGCGCAATTAAATATAAACTAAGCGTTGGTCATAATACGATTTTCTAGGAATGAATTAGGCGGAAAGCGGAGCTCTCGGCGATGCCAGACAGAAATTGGGTCCGAAGCCCCGATGAGAAACTCCGGGCCCTTAATCCTTTTACCTACATTGAATTCTCTCTCTGGCCGAGAAAGCCGAGCCCTTCGTTTCTAACGCCGATAGTTTTATCCGAGTAGGAGCTTCGGCGAATCGACGTTGATGGCGCGCCAGTCGATAATCTAGTCATTAGTGGTTGGTAGGTTATTAAAGAAGTCACGCGGTCATCTATCTAGATGGCGACTCGATCGCGTGATGCTAAAAAAATGAGCCTTAAATAAAGGAAGAGGAGAGATAGAATTCGATTGGTCGATTTTGCCGCAGCCGAGCGCCCCCTTTCGGAGATATAGACAGGCGGACTGGTAGGTGGCTATAGCTCTCGGGGGGCGAACTGGGGGAAGTGTGAGGCTGTAATTAGCCCGAAGTGGTTTCCCATTTGAACTCTCCCGGGGATATAACTAGGCGATCGAGGCGCCCCTGGGTGGTAGGCGACGACTATGCAAAGTATCGGAATAACGGCGTTACTTTTTTTTATTCTTCTTTCTGTTCTGGAGTGTACTGGAGTGTCGTTTATCCTTGTTTTTCCTTCTCTTCGCGATGGCTTGCCCTATTACGCCTTAAATTAAAGCCAGACAGGCTGGGTTACTCAGCTCGCCTTCTCTTAATTTGGATGTAATTACGCGGATTATCTTTATTTAAATATAAATTAAATGAATCCTTTTGTATTGGAGTTTCGCGTTGCTACTTGATAAAGTAATAATTGTAATTAAAGCATAGCGCCGATTTGATTTGGGTCGGCAGCGGCGTTGATTTTTATCGGCGGCAGCGGCGGCGTGAAGCGGCAAACGTTTCTTTCCCCTTTTGAAAATTTGTAAAAAAAAATTCTTAAATGTTTTTGAAAAAAAATTAAGTTACGTAGAAAATGTCAAAAAAAATCAGGGGTGGAATCAAAATTTATCGGCGTCGGCAGTTCGGCACCAGAGAAAATATCGGCGACTTCGGCGCTGGATCGACGGAGATAGGCTCTAATTGTAACGTGACGATTATTACAAAACTGTTACCTTTTTTTCCAGGTTTTCAAATTCTACTCGTAACCTATCTAAGGGTATTATCAGTCCTATATGAGTTAATGTCTAATGAATACCTGTTTTATCTACAATTCTATTCACGTTGTAATATTACTCACGTTGGTTTTTTAAAAGACGTTATGGATTAAATAGTAACTATTCCTAAAGCTATTAAATCTGGAAATATGGTTTATAAAAAAGTAAATATTTTTTTGTAGACGTGCGTGTTAATTTTTGGCCTTTTGATCGGCACTTGACCCTATTGTAACCCCTATTTTTAACAACGAAATGTGTTTTTTTTTATAAATTTTAAAATTAAATAAGCTTTTACTATACTAATAAACTTAATTTAGAAAAACAACTGATACTTCATGGTTTAAACATATTTATTATTTGAATGTAATAATAATATTCTACATAAAAAATTTCTTAAAAAGACTTTGGATATAAATTTATTCCACATCCTTTTATGAAATTTCCTCCAAACGCATTGAAGTATACGTAATACGAATTGGGTAATATATTGCGCAGACTCGTCTATAGATAAGCAAACACTTGGCATTTGAAGGTCACGCGTATCCGTTTAAATACAATTTGGCCATTTCTTTAATTTTGGGTTCATGGTCTGGTTTCCATTTTCCACCCTTTAAATATTAATAACCGTCTGAAGGGGGCCCAAAATTTCAGTAAAAAAACTGTATTTACGAGTTTCTGTGAAAAAGTGGTCTAGTGGAGTGGGGGGATGAAGGGGAGAAAACACACTTTTAACACAGACGCTTCGCTCTTATTCTTGGCTTTCTTTTTTTATCAAGCCTCGGAGTTTATTTAGATTTATACGTTGGGCCGTCTGCGCGGCTAACTTTGAAAATGTTTTCCCATCTAAGGCCAGCCGTACACTGCCGCACCGTAACCTACCCGGCGTACATTCGACCCACGCTTTCTTCGGTAACGGAGACAATGCCTTGTGGAAGGAGGGCGCGAGACGTTCCGTAGCGTCATTGGGCGTCTAGCTTAAGGCTATACCTTTTCTACGCTCACACGGGCTGGTTCGCATTCGAGAAAAATGGATCTTATTATGATTTCTTTCGCGTTTCGTCGGAGTAAAGAACGATTTTGGAGCTTATGCGAATAGGCTCTCCAAATATAACGCCGTATTCGCCGTGCTACTAACATTATTACGTATTTTATCTCGTGGAAAGTATACATAGTTTGACCCAGTTTGGCTTACCAGTAACCTTTTCCCAAAATTGTATACGCTATAGCGTAACTGCTAAATTTCGAAAGATAAGCCAAATTTATTCAAAATATATATTTTTTAATACCTTACTATATCAATTTTTACATTTTAACGTTACATTTTTCGCGAAAATAGAACGTAAGTGCATTCCAAAATTCCGAAGGGGAAAATATATTTCAAATTAGTTGTTTTATTTATAAATTTTTGGGCCGTTCAACTTAACGGTGCCGGAGAAAGTCGTTAGATTGTAGATTTTTCGTATTTTGTTCGTTGGCTGAAAATTGAATGAAAGAGGTTATTCCCCTTTAGTCTCCAGGCTACGTTTTCGAAAGAATAGACTTCACCCCTTTCTCACACCTTTAAGGAACCATTGGGTAACGCGGAATGTCTTCTTAATAATAACCGAGTTTGAATCTACATTTGCAAAGAGAGAATATATTTAGTTTACCGCCGAGAATTATAAGGAGATGTGTTAAATTTATAGTATCTTTATCGGAATGCACGGGTCATAGCCCCGACTGCGCTCCTTTCGCCCGCTGCCAAGTTGGAGTTGACTTTGAATTAGATACGTACCGTTATGTCAAATGGGACTTGTTAGAAGATAGCGTCGTTGGCAATAGCTTTATAACCCATTGAATATTGCGCCTGGAATGGCCTTTTACTCGCGGCACTTGGCGGGAGATGGCTATAGTTCTTATACGGCACGCGCTGGTCGTCTTCGTTGCCAACCGACCCGCAACAGCGTCGGCTACTGGGCAGTTAGGTAAGCGTATAGATCGTCTCCCTGATGGTTTTGACGTTCCATTACTATCAGAAACCCGCGGGCGACTTCCAAATTACTCTCTTCTCGAGTTCCCACCCTTACCGAGTAGTTCCCGCATCCTCGACCGTCCATCGTTTCCGCTTTAAGGCGCGCTATCGGGTAACTTTACTTATAAAATCAATCTTCGCAACAGCTCAACTAGACAGTGGATGTAATGTTTAAGAATGGGGCTCAGTCTGAACTCGTACAGCCTTCGCGCGATTCTCCCGTTAATTCCCACATTGTTCTTACCTGGCGACGCTCGGCGGCGCTTTTGGGAAGTACCGTAACATCGTATCTAACGAATAGGTCACGCGTATTACAAAATAGGGAACGGTGAAATCCATTTAGCACCGCCCTCTAGGGACGAATTTGATCTCCGCATTTTCGCAACCATCTCTGACTCTTCTTTCCCGCACTCCCACCTTTTTTCACGTTTGTGTTACGTACGTTTGAGTTTTTCTCGGAGTTGAATTAGCTAATGAGTTCGGGCTCCTAATTGTATTTGAAAGAGCCTTAGTTTTACACAAACCTCCGTCTCTGGCGTGTAGGTCTAATTTGTCTCTTTGCTTAAGAATTAAATTGGCTAAAGCGTAATTGTTTTCGCATTTCGTAGGATTCGGGGAGTCTTAGCGTGCCGGGGGAGTTTACTATAGTGGCTCCCGCTTTTGGCTTTGTTACGAGCGATTTAAGCGCCGCCTTTGGCGCCAATAGCGGATTTCAGCCAAAGTTATCCAACAGTGATAATTGGTTCGAAGTTTCCTTTAAATTTAGTTTGTGACTCGTAAAGGGATTACGATTGCAGTTACTTTCCAACTTCCGTAGAATCCGTACCCTTGTTATTTAATTGACTTTACAGTTCTTGAAGTGGAAAACATTCTGATTACCGTTAATTTGGTTATATCGCTTGATATATTTTGGTCTATTTTTGACCTACTTACCCCTGTAGAAGTGTTCGACCCGCGGTGCACCCGTGTCCAGGGAGAAGTAAGCTAGCACGCTGATATCGATTGACGCGAAGCTATCGACTGGGTACGGTTCGCGATAATTTAAAATCCTTATTGGACGACCGGTGACCTTTGACCTAATGAGTAGATTAAAGCCCAAATTTATTCAATAGGGCTCTGCCCCCTCTTCCTTACTAATTACAGGGTTTTTTTTTAAACAACTAACGGCATTATCCCCTAAATCCACATAATGCATTAGTGATTTTCCATTGTCCAGTTTCTCAGCGCACTCATCAATAATGTTTTATTCATTTTTAAAATCGCCTTAACTTTTTTGGCCCTATCCCCACCCCCTTTAATTTTAATCTCTGGCATTTTTCTTCCTGGCCCGAAAAAATTGTAATGACGCTAATGGATGAAATGTTAATGACGTAAGCTTGTTAATCGCCCTTGTCGTACAAAATAATCGATAGCAGCGACGCCTCGCGACCCAAGGAGGAAACTTTATTCAACTTAACCCCATTCCACCCTCGATCATTTCTCTGGAGACCAAAAAAGTTGTTATTCCAACAATTCAATTCGTTTTAGGGATTTTTAAATTAACGTAGTTGTAAAAGTAATTTTCTTGAAATCCTCATCTTAGAGAATGGTTGAAAAAAAAAACTATTTTGTTATTTTTTAATCATTTTACTTTGTATTATAAAACGCTGAAATATATAAAAATAATAAAGGTTTTCTAACGCGCATTATTGTATTCTAATATACCAGTTTCTCCAAATATCTCAAAAATAAGTGGTAATCGTTTTATATTTAATTTTAATAGTTAAAATACTATATAGGATAATAGTACCATTATAACAGTGAATATGTCATTTAGCAAAAATCATCACCGAACCTATTTTTGAGATTTATCGCGTGATCAATGTTTAGTTCGGCACAGAGCTCCCTAGTGTTGAAATATTCTCAAGTCAAAATACACTATTATCAAGGACGATAATATACAACTCAATTGATCGCGTGTCCAAGTTGGAGCTGGTAAGAGTGTTGTATCGATAGAAAAGGTTCGGTAAGTTAACATTAAAACAACAACAAGACATGTCATACGGTTATTCGTTACTTATGGTACAATAATGTAAGACAAGCTATCCCAAATGACAAAATCAATTTCCTTTTTAATTCACGGTAAAATAATAATTCCACCGAGTGAAACAACGACATAGCGGTCTTCTCCGACTTGTTTGATTTTTCTATTTACCGTATCTAGCGGCCACTGGCTCGCTCCCCCCAAACTTCGGAAAGTATGCAGTTTCGCATTATTCTTCGGGCGCTTTGGAAAAATCGCCTTTGGTTTGGAAGGAGGGTCGGAAGAGCGATTTAGCCGTAAAAGTAGGGAGATAGAATGATATATCGACGTTAACTGTTTTCGAAAACTCCGCCTATGTGTTTTATTGTTCTTCCTCTCAAACAATTACCCCCGCGCGCGCTTTTAAATTATGCCCAAATAAAGGGGCTCTTACGCGGAACCCCCTAAAACGCTCTTCCCCGCCCACATTTCATCCTGAAACCGTCTCTCCCTCTTCGGAGCGCGCATTGAGGAACACACTAGGTTCCGTTCCGTAACACGTTACGAAACTAAAAATAGGTCAGAGTCGGGAATCTCTACGTTGGATGAGAGAATGATCTGGGTCGCTAGGCCTCGTCATCAACCGAGGCTTAGCTCCGTTCCCCACATACAGCCGCAAATTCATCCCGACGCGTAAAGCTAGGCGGACGCTCTCCATCTTCCATCCATCGCCTCGCGTAGAGCCGATCTGATCCCGTCGCGTGGACGAGGCCGGACGGTAGGGTACGGTTTGCGCGGCCCACTACGAAGACCGAGAGTTAACTAAGCCTCGGTTGAAATCGCCCCACCCCCCTCCGAGTCCCCGGTTCAGTTTCGACTCTCCGGCATCCCATAGTCCGCGGCTTAGCGAGGAATTCTCGTTCATCCCGACTTCAAAATAGGTCATAACTTCTAACGAAGTCTGGCCGTCGGATCGATTCCCGTTTTAGATAGCGTCCCGGCCACCAGTCCCCCGGCGTCCCACCCCCTCCTCATTCTCCTCCTAGGCCTCGCGTAGGCCACCGCTATGTCCCCCGATTTATTACAAAACATAGGCCTACTTTAGTGGCCGCTATTCTCCGTCCCACCACCTCGTCGCTTTTGGCCGAGTTTACAGGTTCGGCAGAATGGCGATAGATGATGTGGAATAGTGGACAAGCGCCTCCCTCGGCGCCTCCCTCCCTTAAGTATTATTAGGAGGCCGCTGTTCCCTCTCCTTTCGGGTGGACGAGCGAGTTCGAAGGCGTATCTATCCATCTATCGCCTCTATATGAAAGAGCCAGAGAAGAATAGAATGTTTCGTCCGCGCTTTGAATGTAGACTCAATAAATGAATGCCTTTCGGGCCACTTTTTGCCTCTTTGATGTACGGATATTTTCCAGTTGCGTACTCGTTATTGCTAATATCTAATAATTCGTTCAATAATATCAAAAGTAAATAAGATATACATTCGGGATAAGTATTCCTCTGCTGAAAATGCTAATTTTATACTCTAAAAAATAAGGTGTATTTCAACACCTTTTTGAGAACATTTTTTGGGTCCAAATTTGTTTATCAATTACTTAAATTTTACACTTTTACCCAAAAATTCAAGAAAAAAGGTTTCATTGAAAGTAATCTTTAACACCTTTTTTACACCTTTTTGGTATATTTATCCTTTTTAAGTAGCACCTTTTACTCCATTAAAGGTGTAAATAACAATATTGTTTTCTTTTTTAAAAGTGTCATTTTCACAAATTAATTTTGGCATAATATAATTTAAACAAATTGTTTTACTGTTACACACCATATTAACACCTTTATGAGAAAACGTTAAATTCAGAAAGATGTTTTTGCACAAAATGTTTTCTCTGGAGTTAAAAAGGGGTAAGTAAGGTGCGATTGTAAAATTACACCTTTACGACCCCTTAGTAACATCCTTATTTTTAAAAATGTATATTATAGTAATAACTATATAAGTATGACAAATAGCCCATATTATCATAATTAAACTTTTTTAGCTAACTTGTGCTAATACACTAATTAAAAGAAAACAAGATAACGATTTAAAAAATGTTATGCCCTGATGACGGTGCAATAACGCGACCGAAACTAGTCGGGACTAAATTGTTATTTATATTTTAAATAAATATTTTTCTTGTGCACTTTTTTTAATCGTTGTCTTGTTTTCTTTTAATTAGCCTATATTATCACAAAATTTTCACAGTTATTGAACCATCCAGATTTCGTTCAGCACAGAGCCCCCAAGTGTCTAAAATATGCCCAAATCGAAAAAAAACTAATTACAAGGACAATAAAATAATAATAATAATAATAATCAGCTAGGCTAATACCCAAGGCACCACCTTAGGCCTAAGTCATCAAACGACTTTTGAAGCCTTTTAATTCATGTGGCCGGGTTACAATGCGTAGGAGGGTGGTGGCAAGCCCTACATGCCATGCAAGCCAACAGCTCCCTACACAAACTATTACCGTTAACTACTCACAAGGAGACGACCCGAAGTGTAACCCACCGTTTTTGTTCAAACTCGGGGGATTGGTAGACCGTCATGTATCATGAAAAATCCTAAAGGGAATTTATTCAATGGGCAACCGTTTTGCCATGGCAACGAAAAGCGTTTAAGTTTTCCCATTGAAAATAACATGGGATTTTGACCTCAAATTGATCAAAACATGTTCAATTTTGATGTTTTTTTTTGTCAATTTGTATTTATTTTTTCTATTTTTGGGATTTTCGAAATTTTGAAATTTGTTAAAATTTTTCACAGGGGGTCCTAGTTATTTAAAATGAAACGTGAACGGGAAAAAAATTACGCTTGGTAAAATATATTTTGTTGGACTTTCAGGAAAATATAATTTACAAATTAATAAATATTCCAACGTTGTGTAATTTTTACATTTTATGTACGTCATCATAGATGGCTACTTCTCTATATTAGATTTTTATATACTTCTGATAATATTTACATTTATTCCAGAATCACTTTACGTTTCGTATATTACGTTAAAAACTAGAGCGTATCAATTACGAAAGAACTGTTGCTGACGCTAAATATATCTTAATTTAAAATATTTAAAATATGTTTATTATTGATTCAAATATCGATAGCAAATCACGTTAAAGTCGTTAAGCTAAGTGGCACTTTTTTTTTAATCCAAGCAACGCGGTCTTCTATACGCTGAAAGAGAACAGTTCCCCATTATAACCCTATTTCAGCCCCGCCACTTTTAATCTAGACGACTTTGCGAGCCTTAACACGGTTAAGCCTATATTTATAAAGGTTTAACATCCAAGCTATTATTCCGTTTAAAAACCTATCGTTCCCCCCAAATGATAAAAGAAGCGATATTCCCTTAATGGAACACGCATTTTGCTTCCTAAATTGCACCTCTACGGGACTCGGTAAGAAACTGTTGAACCCAGGGCTTATATGTAAGAGAACTGCCCCCTTTTCAATCGATTTTCAACTTTATTTATTCATAAAAGTCTTGGAAGGATCGGGGTAATACCGCGCTAAACACTTTTGCTTTTATATTTTAAGGCGAGCTTCGTCGAGACGAAAAGAACTTTGTAAACCGATAAAGGACACTTCTTTGAAATAATTTAGGGAGGTTCCCACGAGAAAGTTTTCATAAAAGTTCTCGCTAAAGTTCCTTCTTTTGAGCAGCGTCTATAAATCCTTTTCGAGAAAATTCCAAGTCTTCGCCTTTTTTTTATCAGGACCTATCTTTATATTATCATCGCGGGTTCGAGCACTCTTTCTACGATAATATACCTTTCTCTTTCATTGGAACCTTCCAAATTCTCCCGGATTACGTCCTAAGCCGATCGCTTCTTTCAATATTGACCCGGTTTTATCGGCGCGGATCTCTCCAATCCGTCAGAAACCGCAATTACGCCTCGAAGTAATAAGATTTCGTTGGAATTTTTACTATTCTATGTTCTTGATTATTGAAGCACTCAGCTTTCTAAATTTCTAATGAAACCGAGTGTTTCCATAAGTAAACTCTAAATTGGTCATGGAACTGATCATATTTCCATAAGTAAACTCTAAATTGGTAATGGAACTGATCATATTTCCTTAAGCAAACTCTAAATTGGTAATGGAACTGATCATATTTCCATAAGTAAACTCTAAATTGGTAATGGAACTGATCATATTTCCATAAGTAAACTCTAAATTGGTCATGGAACTGATCATATTTCCATAAGTAAACTCTAAATTGGTAATGGAACTGATCATATTTCCATAAGTAAACTCTAAATTGGTAATGTAACTGATCATATTTCCATAAGTAAACTCTAAATTGGTAATGGAACTGATCATATTTCCATAAGTAAACTCTAAATTCGTCATGGAACTGATCATACTTCCATAAGTAAACTCTAAATTGGTAATGGAACTGATCATATTTCCATAAGTAAACTCTAAATTGATCATGGAACTGATCATATTTCCATAAGTAAACTCTAAATTGGTAATGGAACTGATCATATTTCCATAAGTAAACTCTAAATTGATCATGGAACTGATCATATTTCCATAAGTAAACTCTAAATTGATCATGGAACTGATCATATTTCCATAAGTAAACTCTAAATTGGTAATGGAACTGATCATATTTCCATAAGTAAACTCTAAATTGGCAATGGAACCGATCATATTTCCATAAGTAACATAAGTACGACAGGTACAATAAACCATTCAATAAAATCCGAGCTAAGCCGTCCAAACCCATGGCAAAGACTTTAAAGCTATTGCTGTAGGACTGGCAACTTTAATTATTTTTTGCATTTAAGAATTTGACTTATTTTCCGCCCTTATTTGGGCTAGACATATTACATTTATTTAGTTTTATTTTCTATTGACCAGCCAACCAGGATTTCATGTTTGCCAGATAAAAGATAATAATGAGCCGCCCTGGTTCATTAAAAATCGGGCCAAACATTCAGCCTCTCTATACACAAACGTAAATAACCACATAAGTAGTATTTTATAGAATGGTCTATTCTCCAAATTCTATTTTTCGGTTTCAACTTAGAATGACTTAGGTGGGGTGGTGGAGGCAGAAAATAGTTGAAAATTCCGGCCTGGACAAAAGTGAATTTAGTGGCTAGTTGGTCAAAAGTGGCCAATATTTTTATTACGGGGATAGTGAGATTGTGATTAGACGGTTTAGTTATTTATAAAATATTAATACTAACATCGTTCAGTGTAAACTAAGTAATATTCAAAATAAAAATTAATAAACACTTAAATATGATAGTTTTATATTTTTAATGAAATTTTCCCTTATTAGTCACTATTAGCCATTTTTAGCCACTATTTGCTACTGGTTTGAACTTTTTAGGATCACTGGGTTGATGGGTTGGCACTTTCACCTCGCAGCGAGAACAGCCGGGTTCGATCCCAGGTATGGTATCGGGTGAAAACTCGTAACCTCTCCTTCCGCGTAGAGTTTATCTCCCGACTGGTTAAAGGGGTTTTCGTCGGTTTCCTCTTTTCCATAAAAACTAGTTAAGATTAACGTTAATAGTAAGTGTACGGAGCTGTTGGCATTAAATATGACTGCTGGGTCTTAGCCTAGATGATTGTTATTATTCCACAATTCGTTACTAGAACTTGGAACACTTAAGTAATAGTACCAGAAGGTTATATTATATCTATTACGACCAAATTATCTATTTCAGTCGCAGGTACAGATTCCGTACTACCCACCAAATGCGTACATTGCATCAATGCTCAAAATTTTCCGATTGATAAGATGTAGTTTTATTTCATATTTATGTCTTACCAGAAATAAGAATTATATACAGCTAAAAGAGCAGTTTTAATAATTTGTGTGAACTAGTTTATTTATCAAAAACCTATGGGTCACTAGTTCCCAATTATTTAATTGAATTTGACTATATAATTATTAACATAGGCCTATCATAAGGTCCCCATAAGTAAAGGTTTACCATGTTAACGGCGTTGTCTTGGAGATAAGAAAATGAACGTACGACGATAGGGCAGTAGCGACATCTTCTTATTCAAAATTTCTTCATCTAAAATATTATCTTACTTGGTAGAGCAGACACGCTCGGGTTGATAAATGCCACAAAACGCGTCTAAATCTCAAATTTGAAAAATAAATACCTCCAGAAACACAACTCTTATTTCTAATAGCCAGTCTTAGGTTCCGACGAATCATTTGACATAGATAAGTCTTAATTTAAAGTTTTAAAGCGATAAAATTGATAATAAGCCTTGGCCACGGTGCTAAGGGCTCGCGGCGGAGATATCTCCCGCGTGGTTCTAAGTTTAAAAAGTCCGCGCACGGCTTGTGCTCATTCATAATGCATTTCGCGAAATTTATTTCAGAAATGCGTAGTTGAGGACGTAGCCACTAGGAGATGCAGATTTTGAATACCTACCTCTTAATAACGGGTAGGTGATCGTAAAAAATTTGGCCTAGTCCTTTGCTTAAGGGGAGCTTATGATAGCCTTATGGTATTAATAAAGACAAGTTTACGAATAACGATGATGAAAAGCTAATAGTGTCTGCTTTAGCCGCTACCTATCTAGGTTTCGATGGCGAACCAAAGAGGGCGTAGTGATAGTTTTCGGTCGTGATTAAATGAATACAACTATTATGTTGAGGCGATTCACTGGCACCATAGTCGAATGATCCCCCGTCATGAGCGAATGCGGAAGTAGATTTTAGTTAAATAATGATATACCGCACTGATTTGATTGTTTTAACGGGACGAAAATACAGGTAGACCATGACAGGGATTCAAAGAAATGAGAAAAATAATTTCAAATTAATCAGCTAGGCTTATGATACCTAGGAGCAACAAACACGCAGCACCCCACACAGAGAACGCCACCCGTCAAAAGTCGTGGATTTTCTTGTGTACAGTTTTCATTGGCTAGTCGCTTTAGCGCCTGCTGCCGTCGGAAGGGGAAAATTCGGAAATTGTCTTCCCCCCCGCCCGTAAAACGTTCAGCGTAAAGGCTCGTGACGCTCGTCCAATAAAATTCGTACACAACCCTTCGTTAGCGTGTTTAAAGGCTAGCTGCGTTCTCCTTATGTTTGTTGCTCCTAGATGATACTAACTATTAAAAAAAATCTTCATTTTCACGTATTCTTCCGATATTTAAGCAATTTTCTAAGTAAGTCCTTTCCACTATAAATAATGAAAAAAAACCCTCCAACACGACCCGGTTTTTCCGGCTTAATTTTGATCCCAACCGCAATCCCATAAATAATAAAGTTCAAGTTTATCCATCAAAATCAATAGTGAACCATATCGATCGAGTTTCGCAAAATATTTCTTCTTATACGATATAATATTTTTTGGGCCCAACTGTGGTGGAAGGGAATTTTGAAGAATTTAAAGTAGGCCTCCGAGAAAAGGTTGCGAGACGCCATTCGAAGGGGCTGTACCATTTTGAAGGCACCCATGAATCATCTTCTTAATACCGCCTTTGAGACTTTTTTGTCGTAAAAAACTCTTTCCAGGAAGCGACTCCGAAAGAACAAAAAAAAAATAAAAAAATATAAGCTTAGAACTATGGACTTCTTCGCCGTGACCCGTACAGTTTATATTTACAAGTCTCGTGACCCTCGAACGACCCCGAGACTTAATGGTCCAGTATGAACACTTGGGATCTTCAACGTCCGATATTTCGCCATTCTATATTTCGCGTTGTAATAAAATTACGAACATCGAAGCCAATATAGAGTATATCGGTTTTAAACGTGATCGCTTGGTAGAGAACTATAATACATCGCAAAAGGTTAGCGAGGAACTATCATCGAACCAGAATAACCCATCCCGAATTAGCTCTTTTCCTAAAATTGGTTCAATTATTTTGAAATTAGAGAATTAAGGAGATACGGTTGCGAGTGTAACTTTATACTATCAAATATCTCCGGCTTTCGACGCGCTAAAGTCTCCGTGAAATCCCCGGTGATCTAAAGCGAAGCTAAGTTCATTCTGAAATCAGCGTCTATTTCAATATTATCGTCCGGTTAAATCGCGGGTCCCTCTCGTAATAGAGGCTAAGACGTTGCCTCCGATATACCTCTAGGCTTAAATTCGACCGCTCGCCAGCTTAGCGTATTATATTAGTGGGATGGAGGGTTCTACTTCCTTCCGATATGGCTAGATGGCGTTAATTAGCTATTATCTCCGCTCTTAACAAAGAGCCGGCCGCGTCTTTAAACGAAGCTATCCGCGTCGAAAGAATGACGAAGGAAAGGCGACTCTCGGGCTCGCTGAGGGACGCTAGGCTGGACGCGAAAAGATGGCCAAGAAGGGAAGCGATGACGCTGAACAAACAAGGCGAATGTCATCGATGATACGAGCCTCCCTCTGGTTTTAAGAGGCGCCACTATAAGGTTGAGTGAGCCAGTGGGGCAGTGAGGGGGAGGAAGAGAAAGAAAAAAGTTTGACTACTCCGCGTGACGCTTTAGTCGATGGGATGGATCGCCTTTTTCTGATGGCCGACACGAGAAACCTATAAACGCTTCTGACGAGCCTCCCATCTTCTTCTTGGACGGCGTCTTCCCATCTTTTTGGATAGATTCGCGGGGAATCCCCCCTTACCTCTTATCCTCTCTCCGCGAATATCGCATTTACTCTTGGCTTTCGGACTTTTCGCCCTCAAACCACCTCAGATTATGAAAAGACGAGCCCGCGCTAAAGTGGGTCTATCCTCCAGGGGTGCCCGGGATCACACTCCTCTTTTTTGGAAAGCTTTTTGACTAGTGTCACAAGTTCAGAAAACTGCGTCTGATGGTTTCTAGGTCCTCTCTCTCTCTCTCTGTCGCGTATTTGGGGTCGTTTTTAGTATGGATTTAATCCCTACAGGCGCTCTGTCAACTAAATTGCGGTTTGGTTTCGTGTATCGGTTTTTGATGGGGTAAGGACTGACTTTTTGGTTAACATTAACAATGGAAATTTTATACTGAAAATAGATAGATTGAGGCTACTAATATCATGTTATGGCTCCCGGAATAGACTAGTACTTTTATTAAATATTATGCCTTTCAGAAAGGAATATTTGACTTTAGAATTGTACATCACTGCTAGTATACGCGTTTCAATAAATGTCGCTCTCTTATTTTTTAATCCCCTACGCGCATGCGCGAGTCACTGAACAAAATAGTCATGGGTTTATGTTAGGCGCACATTGTTTTCTTACAGGAGGCACGTGCGAAATTGAACGAGCCCTTCCATAGGTGGTTTCTTTTCGTCTGTTCTCGGACTAAAAGTGTACTCTTTTTACCCTAAGACGTTTTATTCGCCTGTTCCGGGGATGAGAATTACTCCGCCCCATAAACTATTCGATTGTTCCGGAATATTTGGGCTACTCTTTTTACTCCTTCTGAAAAGGAGCCCGTGTAAAGGAGTAAATCGGATTTCGTCGTCTGCTAGCCAGAATTTATCTGCTAAAAAGGCCACAGGCAGCCATTTTGGAAAAACGTTTTTACTCCGACTCCAGCTATTCGCTACTGCACAGAATCGGAGTAAAATGACGTCATAGCCTTACTCTTTTTACCCTACTGCGAAATCCTGGAACAGATGAAAAGATACCACCTATACTATTGAAATATTAACCAGCAGCGCGCTTTAAAATATAACGCTTTTACAAGTACGTCCTGGCTCTTTGAATTACTACTTCTAGGCAAATCGCTGAACAGGTTTTATTTAAGCGTTTATTTGTTTGGTCACATAAAATGTATTTCATTATGCACTTTATCTATTTTGTTAACTTTATTCGCAGACTTCCGTTGATTTTTCAAACCATGCATTGATACCATATCATCGACGAAATATGGTATATCAATGGTGTACTTTTTAAATAATCTGATGTCTTCCAACGTGACTGAAACATACTTTGCTGACATTACACCTCAACGCCCTCTCGTGCTGAAAGAAAACTAGACCATGATGTCCCTGGATTCTCCCTTAAATTTAAATAAATACATTTTTAAGATCGGTATAAAATTTTAAATACTTTCAACTAAGACCTTCAAATTAAAACGCGTTTATATTGATAATATAAAATTTGATTAACAAAGCGTATACGCCAAATATCAAATACTAATTAAATTTTCGAACGAACTTTCGCACTAATTATCGTCAGAAAAATCGACTCCCATAACACGGTATTATAGCTTGGCGGTTATCAATCTTCAATTTCACGCCAATTTGTGTTTATTTAACAGATTAAACTAACATATTCGCTTGTTCAATTTAAAAATTAATCGACGATTAGTTTCCACACCATCCTTTTCGAAATATTCTGTACTAAAACGAGCGGCTGTATGGAATCGCTTTTAGATTGGGAACATCTTTGTACACCTCATCGAACCCCTAAACATACCGGCGTAAATTCTAAAAATTTAAGGGCCCATTTTAATGAGAGAGAGAGAGAGAGGAAGTGGGGTAAAATTTAATTATATCTTAATTAAAATTTTAACCGGGGAGATGGCCAGGGAAATCGGCTAAGTATTAAAAAGATATTTTGAAATTGATGTAATGGCTTCCCTATAATGAAACCAATTACCGTTCCCAGTGGGGGGTCGTAACCGCTAATGAATATAAGAAAATGAGAGTGAGTTTGGAAAATGTGGGGGGGGGGGGCTCGTGATCAAAAATTCATTAGAAAAATAGTCACCCTCCCCCTCCTTCTTTATTCCTTTTTTGGGCTCGGGGCTATGGATCAAAGATGGAGCCGCGTTATGCCTTTGACACTTTTCTTTCCCCCAGTCCCACCCCCTCCGGTTCTTCCGCAGCATCCCCAAATATCGTCTCTCCATCCTCTCAATGTCCTCTCTTCATCCATAGGCGGCTTATTATCATTCATCTAGGAATAAATCAGGCTTCAATAACCCAAATGGCTAAAAAGGAGATGCATATTAAATGTATCGAAAATATGTCCCCCGGGGCTAGGGCTGCAAGAAGTGTCGAAATTTCTAAGCTCTCTTTAGTTCTAGTATACTCTTATTTATACACGTTTCGGCTCCGTTTATGTGTACTAACGATCAGACCGGTGTTCTTTCAGAGTAATTATGAAAACCTTGCCCATTTTGTGTTTTGGTACCAGAATGAGAGTTATTCCTAGCTATTTTAACTGGGTTTCCATGCATTACATCGTTCTAAATTATTTTTTTACATCAAAAATGTATGGCAACCCAGTTAATCATTGGCTCGAAAACCGGGTTGCCATACGTTTAGAAATTTTATTATTTATTATTGTTAATAATTCTAAAAGTATGATACAGGATAACAGCAAAAACTGCGCAGAAAAGACAAGTATATCATTTGTTGTATAGCTCAAAGTTCAGCTTTTTTATCTAAATCAAGCCTTCGCTAGCTCCATCAATATTTTATTTTCTAAATATTATCATTAATAACATAAGTTAATGATACCTCTAAGTAGACAAATAAGCCCTTTCAAGGTGGAATCTTTGTCCAGAAAATGTGATGTCAAATCTTGTCTCTCCGATTCCCGCGAAAATGAAAGTTTTGAAAAATATCTCGGACCCAGCGCCGCTGTGCGGTCGAGAATGAAACTATATTGGGCTGAGATAAATAAACCAATAGCAAAAAACGTTCTTTGTTCTCTGCAGGGGGAACGAATTTTCTATGGGAATACCGAAATTTATCTCTTTTGGGGAAGTTCAAGCTAGCCTTGCACCAAACGGGATTAAAGAAACGTCAGCTTCGGCAGTTCCAAGTGTATGTTAAGGCTACTTTGATACGCAGTACGGAGAGACATAGGTCAATTTGGACAAGCATATCCGCCATAGGCAGCATAGCCATTTGTCTACTTAGAGGTATCATTAACTTATGTTAATAATAATAACTAGAATTATTACCGAGGCCTTTTTTCCGAAAAATGTTTCGTATTTTTCGGAACAAAAATATAAAAAAAATTGGTTTTCATTCCATGATTAGCCTAATATTGTTCCCAAATTTAAACTTAACGGCATTTTCGCCTTATTTTGTCGAATTTAAAAGTAAAACTAAACTAGTCTAGAATAAAAACCACGAAAAATAAATATTTCCGCATTTCATTTTTACGGAAAATTATTAACTCTAATAATAAACAATTTATTAACGAAAACTTTTTTTGAGTAGATCCGACTTGAGCTAAAGGATTTTTGGGAACTAAGTATATTTTGCTATTGGGGTCAGCGACATTTTGATATTGGCAATGGCGACTTTTGACTTTGGTTTTATACGCACCTTTACGAGGATCATTTTCCTTCAATTCTAAGCTTTGAGAACATAAATAACAGGGGATTCTATTCTCTCTCTCTATCCCTGTGTGGGTCTATTCTATCAAAATCTCGTTACATTTGAGATTTTTCTTCCCATCGCTAACGCCAGCCACCCCCTCTATTGGCAATTTTCAGAACTATTCCTTGATTTTGGTTTCTTCTTGGGCGCTATAATCCAACTTCACCGCTTCCTTTTTTTATTCTCGCTATAGTAGGTCCGTTCGGAAAAGGAAGCGCTATTTTAGGCCCGCCCCCCGTTCAATTGGCGCGTGGAAGTTGGCCTGTCGTCCGAAAGACTCGATAAATCTCGCTTCGGTACAAATTATCTTGGCAACGGTTTCCCCCAGGCGGAGATAGCTTTCTTAGCCGCGACAAGGATAAAGTGACGAGAATGAATCAGAGAGAGAGCTTTAAGAGAAGGGGATTGTGACAATAAGAAAAATATTTTCTTTTAAGCCACCGTAGTTGCACGCTTTGCCGAGCGTGGCGCCACTAACGTACTTCGCGCGATGGTCTTTTAATGACGCCGACTCCTTTCCTCTCCTTCGAACTATGTACTCCTTTTTTTGCCTAGTTTGGTATTGAATGCGCGCTGTTTCTTCTTTTGATGAATGTTACAAATTTGAATTCGTTTTTTTAGAGAATGTCTCTAATGCGTAACGATGTTCCCTAATTTATTAGATCTAGCAAAATGTAGGTCCAAATGGTCGAATGAGCCGCGACGGACTGTGAAATAGCAAATTCCTGATACGGAATTAAACACTTCTTTAAGAGTCGTATTCGAACTGTAAAACAAACTATTACGCCAGAAGTAAATGAACTTATTTAATTTACTTCTGATTACGCTTAATATGAAAAATAATAAATTACCTTATTAAAATGGATATCTCAAATTAAATTTTTTAATATTGTTTATCATAAAATTTTGATGATCTAAAACAAGTCTAGTGGTCCCGTTATTAAAAATATAAACTATACATTAATAGCGGGTTTCACCAAAAAAACAAATGATATAAACTTAGGTTTTTGAGGTTGATTTTAATTACAGTTCTGGGGAGAGAGAGGATAAAAAGGAAATAACGTTCTTGATTGAAATTATTTTTTCTTCGTGATCCTCCACTGATGAAACTCAACTCCAAAAAACCAATTAGGAACCATTCCTCCATCTTTAACGTACTCCTCCCTTTCTCTCTCTGTGTGTGTGTGTGTTTTTATAGAATCTTTCTTCATTTTGTATTTTTTTCGAAGTCGGATCGCAGTTCTTTATTTTACTCTGATACTTCCTGGTGTAACAATGTACGGAATAGCGAAAGGTCGCAAAAAACGGAAGAATGAAAAACCGTTTTGCAATTTGACCCCGTTTTATTAGAGAAGAAATTGATTCGGCTCTTTTTAATCTAGTTTCGTTTTTGTGTATCCTTCCTTCTTTGGTGAAAAAATGCCTGCCCGGGTTAACGAGTCTCGACGGGGAAAGGTGCCTCTATAGAGAATTGTGGTTCTAATTACCCTTTACTCCTATTCTTTAGCCATTAGTATTAATGCGCTTCAAGATATAATATTCTTCCTTAGATATTCACGAGACAACGTTATGGAAAATGCTGGATTCATTTTGATTCCAAAATTAAATATGAATATTACGCAGATACAAATTCGATCCCAAAATTAAATATGAAATTTAGGCAGATCGAAATTCGAATTTTATTAAAAAAATTACAATTAAAAATTTTATACAATTGTAAAATATGAAATTCAATTTTATTCCTATTTGGTTAAAATTATTAGATCCAAACAGAATTGGATTCAAACTTGTCTGGATTCCTATTAAATCAAAATTTAAACATTGGATCTTTTTCTTAAGGTATAGCATAGGTTGCAAATCTTATATATATCTAAATATATATATATATTATAGTAAGTCAATTCTAAATCAAGAATTAGTCTGCTTTGTATAAATCTGTTGGCCGAAATGCGCAATAATTTGATGCATCATAAATATAATTCCTTTAATACATAATTCCTTTAATGGAGAAAAGAAATGATTTGGTAAGTCTACATGTACTGTATTAAATATTTTTTAGACAGATAATGGGTTTCAAGATCTTTTCACGGGATAACGGCTTAACAACAACGACCTGCGAGCGTCGACGTAATAAATTCCCCGTTAGGCCTAATACAATATTTTGGGTCTTCGCAGCCTGAACTCCCAAAATTTTAAATTATTCAAAAACCACGAAAAATATATATTTTTTTAGTTGCTTTTTATGTTGTGTAATTTTTACATAGCGTGATAAGTTTTTTTGTAAAAAAATGAGTAAGTATTTATCCCAAGCTCCCTGCCAAAAGTTTAAATTGGCTCCACCTGGTGTAAACTACAACATTAAAAACGAACCTCTAAGGGCTTACCTCTAAATGTGTACTTCCCCTGTACGCAATTTGCGAATCGTTTTATTACGAGTAATTTTCCTCGCCGGTTCACGTGCGAACTCTCAGGGACCTTTCGTGAAGCGTGCTAACGAAAACGCAACAAACTCAGCATTGGGTCCAAATGATGACTCGTGTGTATGGAGGGTTAACTGGAAAATCTTGTAGTTATTTCTCGGACTCCTCACCAGGGTTATCGATTTTTGGTTACGATTTTTTTGGTTTATTTAAAGGGAATATAACCTCAGATATTTGGTGTGGAACACCAACGTTTGCAGCTTTGGCCGCTCTTGCCTTTGGCTTTAGAAATGTTTGGCGCCACTGTACAGAGTGATTTGAAAAATTGAAAGATTGCTTTGCCGTTTATATTCCCTTTAAGTAAAATAAAATAATCTATTTTTAAAATGGAATTTTTTAATTTTATTTAAAATGGAATTTTTAATTTTATTGATTTAAAAGGGGTTTTTATTTTAATTGATTTAAAAGGGGTTTTTATTTTAATTGATTTAAAAGGGAATGTTTATTTTTATTGATTTAAAAAGGTTTTTTATTTTAATTGATTTAAAAGGGGTTTTTATTTTAATTGATTTAAAAGGGAATGTTTATTTTTATTGATTTAAAAAGGTTTTTTATTTTAATTGATTTAAAATGGGTTTTTTATTTTAAATTGATTTGAAATGGAATTTTAATTTTTATTGATTTAAAATGTATTTTTTATTTCAATTAATTTAAAATTGAATTTTTATTTTTATTGATTTAAAATGTATTTTTATTTCAATTAATTTAAAATTGAATTTGTATTTTTATTGATTGAAAGTGGGTTTTTCATTTTTATTGATTTTAATTTTCATTATTTTTAAACGTTTTTATATTAAGTTTTACTGGCAAATTTATTAATAATTTACTCGATTTGTGAATTAATCTAAACTAAAATTTAAATATAACCCCTTAATTACATTTGAAAGTTCTTGTAATTTGTAACTATTTTCTTTTCCAATTTTCAATTTTATAAATACGTAGAGGTATATTAACTGTTGACTTTAGATCAGATTGATTTAATATACGTACTTATCAAAACGTAACGAAGCCTTAAAAATGATTATGTATTTAATTGTATGACACAATTCCAAGATAGAAATTTAGTAATAAAATAAAGATAAATGGATCTCAGCGATTCCCGAATAAGAACGCAAAGACGTGTTGAAGCCTTTGATATAGGATAGAACAACGCCCAACTCAATTAAATTAATTTAATCCTATCATTGTGTCTATATTAGAGATTCGCGGTTGGAGCGTAAATAAAGCCGTAATAATATCCCAAATAGGTAGTTCCAGATTTGATTAAACCTAACTCAATTGACCTTTCGTCTCTGACCCTTAATACCCTTCGTAACGACGACTTTACGGATCCCTCTAAGCCCTCACCATGCCATTAGACAATCGAAATGGGAGGTAGTCGTGGGTACAGGCTTGAAATGGTTGTAGGCACTTCTTAGGAGAGGCTTCCCAACCAGAGTTTCCTCTATATAGACGCGATAACAGCGTGTTAATATTTCAAGTTTGTTTATCCGCTGGTGCGCCTAGCCTGGCCCGAGTTGATAGTGGCAGGCAGCGGAGGAATCCGTTACCTATCTCGCCTCCTCCTTCCTCGCCACTCTTTTGTTGAGACTCATCTCTTTCTTGCCCGCTGCTGGGCCTTCTTCATAGGCGCATAGCGTCGGAAAGATTTAGTGTAGAATCGTGTACTTCCCTTTTTCTGGCTTTTCAGCCTCGTTCTTGATACACCGTTATTATCTCCGTAATAAATATATTTCGTTTTTTCTTTGTTCGCTTTTCCTTTCTTGATCTGTGTTCTCCCTTTATCATACGCGAACCCGCGGTAGTTAGTGTTCTCGGGATCAGGTTGATACAATGAGGCTTGACAAACGATACCGGCATTACGGCTTTCAACGTGAGTCTACATTTTTCGGGATAAAGCTCATTTTTGCCATAATTCCGCTATTTTATATCAAGTTACCAATAATCACGGCTCTACCCTGAAGCAAATACAATATTTGCTAAAATGTAAACAACTATAATTTACCATAAATACTGTCTGAGTATTTGTGTTTCCGGTCGTGGAATAATTCTACCTACCATCTACGGGTCTGATTTCCGTAATCCAAGCCCCCGTAAATTAACTTCTCTCAGAACAGCGGTGTATCGAGGTTGGAACACTTTTACAGGCGCTTGTAGGCCAAATTCCCGAGTGCCAAAACTGTGAATTCCAAAGTGGTATTTAATAGGTGGTATATTACGTGGTAGATAACGTTATGCTAAATATGTTAAAAGTTTTAAATGTTACAAATTTGTTAGATAATATATTATAATGTGGTAGATAATGGTAATTTTTTTTTAACAGAAATTAAGGTTTTTGAAGGTTATACCACTGCTTACGAATAATTTGCTTCACTATTTACCAATTTTTACCGTTATTTAACATTATTAACCAATATTTACCATTATTAACCAATATTTACCATTATTAACCAATATTTACCATTATTTAACATTATTTATCTATATTTACCGTTATTTAACCCTATTTACCAATTTTTACCGTTATTTAACATTATTAACCAATATTTACCATTATTAACCAATATTTACCATTATTTAACATTATTAACCAATATTTACCATTATTTAACATTATTAACCAATATTTACCATTATTAACCAATATTTACCATTATTTAACATTATTTACCAATGTTTACCGTTATTTAACATTATTTACCAATATTTACCGTTATTTAACCTTATTTACCAATATTTACCGTTATTTAACCTTATTTACCAATATTTACCGTTATTTAACATGATTTACCAATGTTTACCGTTATTTAACAATATTTACCTGTGAGACGTACAAAATTAAACAATATTATAGTTTTTAAACACTATCCAAAAAATTAACAGTAATTTTTGGGGATAAAATAGATACATTTAAAATAAATTTTCCAATAAATAAATTTTAAATTTATAAATAATTTTTATAATTATCTTCGCTCTTGCGCTGTAACCAGAGAAATCAAAGGATTCTCCGAAAACGAAAGTCGGTGTCTAGATATGGTTATTAACTCAATAAAATTTACTCCGACACATGTTGTCCAAAAGCAAAAAGCTAATCGCCAGAGCCCATTAATTTAAACCGAACTAATTATTTCTCGCGGATAAAAGTCCCGCTGGTGATTTTAGATTGTTAACTTTCCAAGTTAATTACGATAAAAAAATGTAAAAAGGCATCAGTTTGCCTTAAGGCTTTACCCTTTTCTAGCGGAGGCCCTTAAAGGCGAGGCCTTAAGAAGCGGAAATACGCGGGGGGAGAAGAAATACCTTTTATGCCCCCGTGTAAAAAATGTCTTTCTCTGGCGTGTTGGTGACAGGTCGATTTCACGCTGCTGCGTTTCAGCGTCCAGCTCGCTTCTCTATACCTGCTTCTTTCTCGCTCACTCAAAGGGAAAGATATCTCCCCCCTTCTACCCGCGCTCACGTCCGTGGCTCCCTCTACACCCCAACTTGGGCTACGGACTTACGTCTAAATATGTTTTGACCCCTCCCCCGGCCTCCAATTTTTATCCAGGACGAAAACTCCGGATTTTTCCGTATCTACGTTATGATCTCTTCCGCCGTCCGTGGACCAAGAATAAAGGGGACTCACGGATAAATTTAGTTCAATATGGACAAACTTGGTGTCGCTGAAGTCGATAGGTGGGTTTACTGATGTATAACTGGGTAGTAAGTCACAGGGGCAGGACGATGTTAGGATTTTGTTTTTAATTTCAGAAGTTCTTGAGGTGGCGCCACTAGTACGTTTTCGCTACAATTTAGGAACTATTGGCGCCATCTCTCGATTGAAAGAAGCTAAAAAAATCCGAGTTTTTGCTTACCCCTGTAAAGCAAACTCGGCGTCGAACAAACTGTAAACCGACCTATTTCCGGCTTTGTTTCGTAGAGAAGCTGGAGCGTTCACGTTCATTTTTGACAAAATGGCGCCGTTGTTGTCGGTTAAATGATTAGGCTTAGTAAGTTTTAGACCTTTTATTTTTTAAATTGGTACTTTGGAAGTTTAAGTAATGGTAATTAAAAATTGTGTTAAGTAAAAATAACCAGTAAGCCGCGTATGGCTGAGGTTTTTTAATCAAATTCACCGGAATTCATTTCATTTCTATACTTAAAAAATTTAATGAACTAAGCCTAACCTAACTTTATCTGACTTTTGCCCCGACTATGCCTTTCTTAGTGAGAGTTGAACAGAATTCTTGAGGCGCTTCAAAGCGGCTGATGTACTGCAGTAAGCCTTCCAATTTAGGCCACGCCTACCTACCGTGTCCCAATATCTGGAACAGTAAGCCCCCTTAGATTCTTGGTCCATGTGCCTTTGCAGAAACTCGATTGACAGAAAACTCGATGTTATCAGGAGTGAAATATCACAGAGGCAGTCTTCAATCGGCGGAATTTTTCCGACAAACGTTACTCCGCCTTGCAATGTAAATTGACACTTGGTAGGGATATTTTACGATTAATAAAGCCATAAGTAACATAATACCTCTAAGTATGAGATTAGGAATTTTTTCTACTACATCCTTTCTTCACAGTGACGCCAAAACATTTTTAGAAATAGCTCCCCTCGGTAGCGGCTCCATGAACTAATCTAACCCATCTTCCATTAGCGTGATATTCCGGGAATTTGGTGCGCGATTTCAAATACCGTAATTTTCAGGCTTAATGCGTATTTAACCGCACTATGTTTAAGGAGTACTATATGATTGGCTGAATTTGAATTCTGACTCCTTTTAACTTTCGGGTAACAAAGCTGCTAGTGGACTTACTGATTTATCTTTGGTGAAGAAAGGATGTAGTATACTTAGAGGTATTATGTTACTTATGATAAAGCATAATATTCCCGATGTAAAGCTTCATAATAATCACTATGTGCACTAATCTATTCCTCTTCTGAAAAATGATATTTAGAAAAATTGGCTTGAGCCTGTTAAGGTAAATGTTTCAATCAATTATACTAACATTAGTAGGGGGGAGGAAAAACGTTACCAGTCAATTTTAGGAACCAATAATATACTGTTAGAGCATGAAGGGGATTGGGATATACTTATCTCTATGTTATTTTATATACTTCTGATATCATCTGAATAACGTATGATAGAAACATATTATACATATATTACAAATGTAATAATCCAGTTTAGCAAATTGTGTTTTCATTGCCGTGTTAATTAAAGATGGCCTAGAAGCATATTTTCTTATATTTGTTTAACACGTAATGATAATTTTGGCTGAAGATCTCAGCTCACACACTGCTCAGCGAAATTAGCACTCCTCCTTTTTTCACGCTCATTTGATTAACGAAATCAGCTGACGTCACTTTTCGCGCTCATCTAATCAACGAAATCGGTTGTCCTCTCTTTGGTGCTCAGTTGATCAACAAAATTGACGCTCCGTTTTTTCGCACTCATTTGATCAAAGAAATTTAAACCTAGCCAAAGTTGAGAAAGCTAATGGCATCTAAGCTATTAGCCTGGTTTTCAATAGTTCGAATATCCGTTAGGCCTAGTACAATGTTTTTGCGTCGACGCGAAGAATATCCGTTAGGCCTAGTACAATGTTTTTGCGTCGACGCGAAGAATATCCGTTAGGCCTAGTACAATGTTTTTGCGTCGACGCGAAGAATATCCGTTAGGCCTAGTACAATGTTTTTGCGTCGACGCGAAGAATATCCGTTAGGCCTAGTACAATGTTTTTGCGTCGACGCGAAGAATATCCGTTAGGCCTAGTACAATGTTTTTGCGTCGACGCGAAGAATATCCGTTAGGCCTAGTACAATGTTTTTGCGTCGACGCGAAGAATATCCGTTAGGCCTAGTACAATGTTTTTGCGTCGACGCGAAGAATATCCGTTAGGCCTAGTACAATGTTTTTGCGTCGACGCGAAGAATATCCGTTAGGCCTAGTACAATGTTTTTGCGTCGACGCGAAGAATATCCGTTAGGCCTAGTACAATGTTTTTGCGTCGACGCGAAGAATATCCGTTAGGCCTAGTACAATGTTTTTGCGTTGACGCGAAGAATATCCGTTAGGCCTAGTACAATGTTTTTGCGTCGACGCGAAGAATATCCGTTAGGCCTAGTACAATGTTTTTGCGTCGACGCGAAGAATATCCGTTAGGCCTAGTACAATGTTTTTGCGTCGACGCGAAGAATATCCGTTAGGCCTAGTACAATGTTTTTGCGTCGACGCGAAGAATATCCGTTAGGCCTAGTACAATGTTTTTGCGTCGACGCGAAGAATATCCGTTAGGCCTAGTACAATGTTTTTGCGTCGACGCGAAGAATATCCGTTAGGCCTAGTACAATGTTTTTGCGTCGACGCGAAGAATATCCGTTAGGCCTAGTACAATGTTTGTGCGCCGACGCGAAGAATATCCGTTAGGCTTAGTACACTTTTTGGCGCCCACACAAAAATACCACGTTACATTTTTGCGTCGCAGTGTTTTGGCCCTAGTGATAACCAACCTTTATACCGATGACGGTCAACTTTACGTGGCTACGTTTCGGCTCATTTCCAGCCATGGCGTCTTGGCCCGGAACCAACTATTTACAGCTTGCTCAACTTGTTCCTTTATATTCTTTGGGAAAAATGTATTTTCGATCCCGTGAATGGTTGTTTTATCAGAAAGAATTTTGACTCCATCCTGGCGCTTTCTCTTAGGATTTTTTCCTTTCTTATTCGCCACAAATGGATTCCACGAAAATGTCAATTTTTCTATCCGTCGGACTCTTTAGATATATTTCACGGTTTTTTTGCTTAAACGTACCTGATATTTTCCCGGGAAAATCTCTCGGATTTATCTAGGCTTACGCCTTATCACGCCTAAGGGAATTTAGCTTTACTTATTTCGAGGAATTTTTAGACGGTTTTATCGCGAAAATTTACCAGACGCTTTTACGGATAAAAACCTGTCATCTAGCAGGTTATTTCAAATATTAGGCGTTGATTTGTTCTTATTAAATCTTTAGGTCTAGAACTTATTTATTTATACTTAGGGAGAAGAATGGATTTATTTTCAAACACTATTTTCTTATAAAAAAACAAAGGGGGTTAAATTTGGATACATATAATTGAATTAAGTAAGTTTATGTAAAATGGGTAAATGCAAGTAAATTTGTAAAAGTTCGATAAATTTTAAGAAATTGACCAAATTTATGTAAATTGCCTACATTCCTGATAAAATATTGCAAATTTATTTGAAATCTCTAAAATTG
This sequence comes from Leiobunum rupestre, assembly GCF_980474605.1. Taxonomy (NCBI): domain Eukaryota; kingdom Metazoa; phylum Arthropoda; class Arachnida; order Opiliones; family Sclerosomatidae; genus Leiobunum; species Leiobunum rupestre. The sequence continues at coordinate 32,920,977 of NC_143392.1, forward strand.
AGTAAATTTATATTAATTGTCTAAATTTGGGTGGAATTAAATTTTTCGGAAAGTTAAATAAATTCATAAAATTGATAGAGATTTGAGAAAAATTTCTAAATTTATTTGAATTTGGTTAAAATTGGATAAATTGTGGAAATTTCGGTAAACCTTAGTAAATACGTACGCGTAGAATTGGTATATTAATTTAAAATGGATACAGTCGTGTAACTGGGATAAAAATGGATCAAGTACTCTTAATTGAATACATATATCTTTCCCAAAAATTTATCAAATTTACAATATTTAGACTATATTTTCTGTAATTCTACCCAAATTTAGACGTTTAATATAAATTTGTCCAATTTTAAAGATTTCAAGTAAATTTGCCCTATTTTATCCGGAATGTAGGTAATTTGCATACATTATGTCAATTTCTTAAAATTTCGAGGATTTTTCCAAATTAACTTGCATTTACCCAAATTTACCCATTCTACTTAAACTTACCCAATTTAATTATATATACCCAAATTTTATCATTTTATGTTTATTTATATAAAAAAATTGCATTTGATAATTTTAAATATTTTATATAATATTCGATTTTCCCATGTTAATTTACATAGAGCGTTTTCGGTTGCCACGTAAGAGACAACCCGGTATCTCATTGGTTCTCTAATAGAGTTTTCCATTTAACTGCTCCCGACTGCTCTAGATCACTCAGATCAACATTTTATGTTCTATTTGCGTACTTGGATCTGCTCCGATCAGGTTTCGCGTGTTCCATTTCACACTCTCGGATTTCGACAGATCAACGGGACGTGATCGAAATCATTTTACATTTTTTTGGCAAATGGCAGACCAAGGCTTAGAACGACGCGAAAATAGTAATTTCTAGCAAACGAAAAACATTAAAGCGCGGGAATATGTTCATGGAATGTTCCATTTGCAGTTTTACTCTAGTCGATAAGTCAATAAGTATTCACGACCGAAACGAGTCTAGGTGGCGTAACGGTGCCAGCTTCTGCGACGTAGCGCCTAAGATCTAGCGTCTGCTACAGACAAATGAAAAAGTCATAAGAACATTTTTTCTTAAATAAACTTATCAAAATATAAGCAAACAATGCAAAATATATTTCAAAATGCAAGTATAATTATTAACATAAGCCTATCATAAGGTCCCCATAAGTAAAGGTCTACCATATGGGCCCATGTTAACGGCGTTGTCCATGCGAGAAGAAAATGAACATACGACGATAGGGCAGTAGCGCCATCTTCGTTTTCAAAATTTCAACCTCTAAAATATTCTCTTAGTTGGTAGAGCAGACACGCTCGGGTTGATAAATGCCACACAAGACGCGTCTAAATCTCAAATTTGGAAAATAAATACCTCCAGAAACACAACTCTTATTTATAATAGCCAGTTTTAGGTTCTGATCAATCATTTTGCAAAGATAAGTGTTAATTTAAAGTTTTAAAGCGATAAAATTGATAATAAGCTACGGTGCTAAGGGCTCGCGGCGGAGATTTATCCCGCGTGGTTCTAAGTTTAAAAACGTTCGCGCACGGCTTGTGCTCATTCATCATGTATTTCACGAAATTTATTTCAGAAATGCGTAGTTGAGGACGTAGCCACTAGGAGGTGCAGATTTTGAATACCTACCTCTTAATAACGGGTATCTGATTGTCAAAAAATTTACGTAGACATTTGCTTAAGGGGAGCTTATGAAAGCCTTATGGTATTAATAAAGTCAAGTTTACGAATAACGATGATGAAAAGCTAATAGTGTCTGCTTTAGCCGCTACCTATCTAGGTTTCGATGGCGAACCAAAGAGGGCGTAGCGATAGTTTTTGGTCGTGATTAAATGAATACAACTATTATGTTGAGGCGATTCACTGGCACCATAGTCGAATGATCCCCCGTCATGAGCGAATGCGGAAGTATATTTTAGTTAAATAATGAGATACCGCACTGATTTGATTGTTTTAAAGGGACGAAAATACAGGTAGACCATGTCAGGGATTCAAAGAAAGGAGAAAAATGATTTCAAATTAATCAGCTAGGCTTATACCCATGGCACCACCTTAGGCCCTTATAATGCTTTTAAGCAGGTGGCCGGTTTATAATGCGTACACTCTTTAAAAAAAGGGTGTTTTAATGGTATATTAAGGGTGTAATGTCTGTAAAAAACACTCTTAATGTTAATTTAAACGCCCTAAAGGGATTTTTACTGTCCCAAATTAAAAACCTGAAAAGGTGTATAAAGGGTGTTATATTACCCCGTAAATTGAGTGATTTAACACCTGGTAAGGGTGTAGCTCCCTTAAGGCAGTAGTTTAGTACCCTAAACGGAGTATTTTAACACTTTAAAAGGAGTATTGTAGCACCCTTAAGGCAGTAGTTTAGAACCTTAAAGGGAGTAGTGATAAAACTTTAAAGGGAGTATTATAGAACCCTTAAGGGAGTATTGTAGAACCCTGAAGGGGGTAGTGTAACACCCTGAAGGGAGTCGTTTGGTACCCTAAAAGGAGTCGTCTTGTACCCTAGAGGGAGTAGATAATAACCCTGAAGGGAATAGTTTTATACCACAAACTGTTAACAAAGGAACCAAAACGGAGGACATAAGCACCCCAAACAGTGTAAATAAACACTCTAGCAGGAAAACTGCTTCTTAAGGTGTAGAATAGCATCCTTTATAAACCTGTTAAGGTGTTAAATATGGGACAAGAAAACACCCTTAAAGGTTTGAAAATAAACCCTTTTTTTAAGAGTGTAGGAGGGTGGTGGCGAACCAACAGCTCCCTACACTCATTATTACCGTTAACCTCAACAAGTTTTAATATTTATAATCCCTCTGATAAATAAATAAATATTATTCAAAATAAAGGATACCGCGAGCTTCTCAAAACGATATTAAACAAAAGTAATTTTTTTGAAAACTAAAAGGTTATGGAAACTTAAACGACGGATTAATTAAAACTGCTGATTATAATTTTCGTAATAGAATAGATTGCGCAATAATGAAATTTCACGGTGTGGAAGTTCAGATGGGTCGTCCCTTCCGCTCTGGCACCAGCGCGATACGCGATATCAAGGATATATAATGTGTTGACAAATTCGTCTCCTCGCTCTTATTAATTAAGGCCAGAATTTTGGTGCGTCCAGCTCAGAAGCGGGAAAGGCTGGATTTGGGAGGACGGAATACGGCGTGTTAGGCCTAATTGTCATCCTTTGTCAACTACGGGTGGCGCTTCGGAAGTGACAAGGGGGAGCTTACGGCATCCGCCCACCCCCTGTCGGGAACAAAATTCGGCTTTTAAAATTTTGGCGTTCCCAATCAATGAGGAATCATTTCTCAAAAGCCGCTTAAGCCTCTGCTTCGCGTTCTCTCGCTGTTTCGCGTCTCATTATTCAGAATCGGATCTCCGGGTCTTAATGCGCTCCTCGCACGAGCATTTTTGACGAATGAATACGCTCCGCCTGGACAATAAATCTGCCATAGACATCCCCCGCTCCTCTCAAACGCCAGGATTTACCAATCAGCCATCATACCAACCTACTCCTCTCGCCGAACTTCGAAAAGGTCTTAAGCATAAATACCGAATTAACTAGCGCACGCTAGGATAATTAGTGGGAACTTATAATTATGTTGCTTTCGACTTCGTTTTATTCTATTGCCGCCATTGATTATTGAGAATTGGCTGTTGTACGCTTTCCTGTTTTACACGATTATTGCTTATAATTATCGATCTAACATGCTTCGCGAGTCGACAGCTTCCTTCACTTACTATTATCGTTAACCTTTGCAAGTTCTTTGTTAGAAAACACTATATTTTCAATTTCGTTAACCAACCTGAAGGTCGAATTTTGTATACAGCTTAGGTGGCTTAGGTGAATGGGTCATTTTATTATACAGCAATATTATCAATTAGATACCGCTATTTAAGTGTAAACAATGGTTTATTTAAACTGATAAATGAGTTTGGCGCTCATCTTTACAAATCTAAAAGCTGACCAAGAATTTGCCACTTCGTACTCGAAAGGGAGGAAAGCACTCTAGCAGGAGCATGTACGGATGACTGTATTAACATGAGATCAATGTTTCAATATCACCTCTTAGCTATTAATGCTGGCACGAAGAATGGCAAACGTTAGTGACGGAAAATGGAAACCAAGTCTAAAGTTCAAATACAAATATAAATTGAAAATAGGGAAAAATAGTAATTAAAAATATAATGAAATTACAAATTCATGTATTAAAGGGAAAAAACCTATGTTGCTACTTACTTGTTAGTGGTTAAATTGTTGGGGTCTTCAGTAACACCATAAGTCTCTAATATTGTTCCATAAGTTTGTAACTTTGGGGAATATTTTACTGAGAGCTAGTAACGGAGTGACGTCATCACAAGAAGAAAATATCCCCCTAGCGAGGCGCTGACAAAGGCTACCTGTGACGCGCTAGCAAACGGACGCAAAACTGCGACGAAGCCAGTCTGTCTTACGAATAGCTCTCAGTGAAACTTTTGCATGTGAATAATAGGAAGTTATTATACACTTATAGTAACACGAGTCTTATATGTTATATTCCCTTTAAACGTATATTTATCGACTGCGATATTTTTGGTACAATCAAAATACCGGATCAATAAATATAGTAAATCTTTGGAAATTCATCTTTATTCTACTCGAATTATAACCTCGACTATAGATTAGATTTTCAACAACCCGGTTTCTGTTTCATAGTCAGAAATTAAGCTTTTGTATCTCCAAAAACCGGCGCAAATTTAGTTAAGGTTTTCTGATCGTGTAAGAAACGCGGGAGCGAATAAAATACGATTTCACCAAATTTGCCACGTCAGAAAATCCGGCTCGCGTCCGCGCTAACAATCTTTCTCTGGCAGATCGGGGTTTTCGACCGTTTTTCGTCATCATGCAAATGACATCCGAAAAGTAGCGAGAGAAGTTTTGGCAGTAGGAAAAACTGGCTGAGGCCTTTTGCATCAAAAAGGAAAAAGGGGAAAAAATGGACGGATCTGAATGCATAAAATAAGCTTTTGGGGAGGAAATTAGGCATATTTTTTTCTTCTGTCAATTCGTTTCTCTTTTCTCTTGGTAGACTTATCGTCCTAATGTAAAAATCGAAGGAGTCCGATTCCAGTCTTTCTACGACGTTCTTTTTAATTTCCATTTTCTCTTCGCGTCTACAGCGTATCATCAAAATATCGTGGTTTCCTGTCTTCGTATTATCCCAAATAATAAAAGAAGGGGAGAGAAAGTATGAAAATATTTGCTTTCACAAATGAGGATAACCACGTAATAAAATCTGGTTTTTTTCCCTCAATGAGGTTTTTATTGATTCAAACCATCTTCGACATTCCTAATTTAAAAATAAATAAAAAATAAATTTAAGGGAAGTGACGACATTTGCATCTTAGGGCGATGTATTTGAATAATACTCAATTTTCTTCCTTCGGGAATTCAGTAACCTCTTTGAAATTATTAAGAATAATACATTTTAATTTTATCGTATTGATTTCAATGTAGAGAAAATTTTATTTCATTCGTATTAAAATAAAAACATTTTGACTAAAAATGCGTCTTTTTATTTTCTACTCAATTTGGGCGCTTCTTTCAAAGTTTAATTTAGAAATAGGTTAAAAAAAACCTATCGACAAAGTCCGCTTCCTTTCTCCTAATTTGTTCCTCCTTTTACCTCGTTCTCAGAAATCGAAAATATGTCTTTAAAAAGTGCGCTCTTTTAAATCAGGCAAACAGAGACGCCTGTCGAGAGGTTTTGGAAGCAGGGTTCGGTTTCGAGTGGGCTCTATAAGCTTCTCTTTCAAGGATTCGTAAAAGACGAAATAAACTATTTGCAAATCTATCATTTTCTGATAAGTTTGCTCGCCTAGTATTTCTTTCGGGCTCCCTTCGCCGACCAAAACGACATTTTTATGAATTTCCCCAACTCTTAAAGCTCAGTTTGACTTTTTCTTTATTTAAATTTATTTTAAATCGAAGCGTGCGTGGGCCCTAAGTGCCGGGCTTAGGACAACTATGGCCACTGAAGTAGCATTTTTTTCTGATTACTGTAAATCGTTTTTACACGAGAGTAGATCTAATTGTATTAAAAATTTGTATAAATTGTATCCTTAGATATCATTTTATCTCTTTAATAATTTAAATTTAGTCGTAATAGGTTCGAAACTTTAATTCTTAAAATTTTTAACGTATATACAACCATTTTTCCTAATTTATTTATATATTTTTATATATACGGTTTGAAATATATAATTTATCTATTTGGTTGGAAATATATCATTTATATATTTTGTTAGAAATATATCATTTATCTATTTTGTTTTAAATATATCATTTATTCATTTTGTTTTAAATATATCATTTATTCATTTTGTTTTAAATATATCATTTATCAATTTTGTTTGAAATATATCATTTATCAATTTTGTTTAAAATATATCATTTATCAATTTTGTTTGAAATATATCATTTATCAATTTTATTTTATATAATTAAAATAATCATATATATTTTTATATATTTAAAATAATCATATATATTTTTATATATTTAAAATAATCATATATATTTTTATATATTTAAAATAATCATATATATTTTTATATATTTAAAATAATCATATATATTTTTATATATTTAAAATATTCATATATATTTTTATATATTTAAAATATTCATATGTATTTTTATATATTTAAAATATTCATATGTATTTTTATATATTTAAAATATTCATATGTATTTTTAATTTAAAATACACAAACCTACCGTGTTTCTGGAAGTTATTTTCCATGACCCCTTCAACACGCGAAAAATGAATGAATGAATATTTATTTAGGACGATGTCCAGGTTGAAAGCGGTGTTCTTCTATTAAAGAGGACCTAATGCAAAGCGGGCAAGTTGTTGAAATGTGGGTTAAAATTGGGTGTAAGAAGAGTAGCGGAGAAAGAGAAGGCTGCTGTAGTTTTAAAACGCGATAGAATATTCAACGAGGGACCACCTTTCTGAGCTTTCTCGATAAAGGAAAAAGAAAGCTAGAGAAATGTACCCTCTTTTTTCCCCTTTCCTAAATTTCTCTTTCGCAACATCGAAGGAGGGACAGATAAGACTTTCCAAATTCCATTATCCACCACGGAAGCGCAATTTTTTTTCATCCTATTTTTCGTTCTGGGGAGCTGGCCCTTCTTTATTCAAGATACTTTATTTTTTTAGCTTTGTTTTCCAGGGCGAGTTTCGGAATACCAATTCTCATTCGCCTTTCAATTCTGTACCGTAAAACTCCAAACCATTATTTTTTGGGGAAAACAGAAACGCACTCTAAAGGGCAAAACACGTTTCACCCTGGCGCGGTCCAATAAGAAACTGGGACGAACCCATTTTTTCACTAGACGGAAAAAAAATACTTTTCCGTAGAGCTCATCCCAAAAAAAAACACGTTGGAAATCTTACTTGGTTTTCGTGGCCCCCCTTCGTGGCCCCCCCTTCGTGGCCCCGGGGGATCACGCGGCTGAAATTACTAATCTATTTACAATAGAAAAGTAGCGCTTGTTTGAATTCAAACGAATCTATAGAGGATATATATCGAGATACCGTTTGTTTGTCCGTTTTTCCTCGAGCCATTTCCTCTTCTTCCGCTCGCCATTTCTTTGTTTCGACGACCAAATATCGAAGGACCTAAAGTTGGTACAATTTTATTTCATTCTGTTTTTCCCTTCTCGAGGTGTTTCCTAGATTTAGTACAACCCCGATTTTGTTTGATCAAATAAAGCTCAGAAAAAAGGAGAGCAAATTGTCTCGAAATTATTTCCTTAACTTCGATTTGGATAGCATTGTTTGGAATACGGAAGTGTTTTTTGATAGCGGAGGAAGTTTCAATTTTGTTCCGCGGAACGTTAACGATTTTGACGCGGTCCTTAGTCACGTAATTGTTGATTTTAAATTATTTTGGGTTTTTGGTACTTTTAAAAATATATAACGGTAGAAAATGGTTCTAAAACGTTACCTTTGGCTTTAATCAGATAGTCAAACTAGAGTTCTTAATTTTCCGGAAAAATTAAATGTGTAAAATTTTCCGCAAATCGGAAAAAATCCAAAATTTAAACATATATTACTTTTTGAGGGTTTTTATTATAGGGGTTACAACTTTAAGTTAAAGTAATGTCTAAGCCACCACCTTGGGCACAAATCAGCTAGCTACGTTTAACGACGTTAATTCGGGTGGCCGGGTTACAATGCGTAGGATGGTGGTGGAAAGTCCTTCATGTCACGCGAGCCAACAGTTCCAAACGCACCACTTTATATGGAAAGGGATAACCTAAAAACTCTAAAAGCCCTTTAACCAGCGAGGAAAGAACATGCAAACTCAACGCGGAAGGAGTTGTTCCCAGTTTTCACACTTTAACACCGAGGGGCACTGTTTTACATTGTCTGCTAATAATCAAGATTAAACTTTTAATCAAGATTTAATCAATTTTAATCTTTATACAGTGAAATCAATAGATTCGATTTCAATTCTTCTCCCAATAATCAATGATCTGATACGCACTGAACATTTTGTTTTCACCAGACATTCTATCGATAAACGTACGGAATAAACTAAGCGAGCGTGAAAATATGATCGGTCATTGATTGGAGTACTAGGGTATTCTAGCGAACATCTCTTCGCGGTTAACTTCCCTTCAACAAAAACTATCGCGTTCGGTAATGGCCAGCAACAGTGGCACCATCTAGTGGCGTGTGTTGCGAGAAAAGTTTCTTTCGGTTCGTGACTGTAGCGTTTAAAGTCCCTTAAAGCGGCCCACTCGCCTCCCAGTACCGGTCCATGGCCAATTTTTCGGACAGCTCCATATGCCGCTGGAGAGACATTATCCATCACTGACAAAAATAAAACACTGCGGCGGCAAAGACGAAGCCCTGGCAGCCGACTCTCTTTGGCAAAATCGCTTCAATCTTGAATCAACCTAATACCGTATGAAAAAGCTCGTCTACGCGGCAATCGCCCTCGATCTTGATTCAATCCATTCTAAAACGTCGCTCTTCCTACTTAAAGCGTGCACTTGACACCGAAGGCTGTCGTTAGCCTCGAAGAAGGTAGTCGGGCGGGCCATCGATTAGCGCGCGCTGGGCTTCTGGCTGGAGAACTGGCCGGTTAATAGGCCTTGTCTATAAGCCGTATAGGCCCCCGCCGCCGCCAGACTAGGCTGTAGCCTGTCAAGGGCCGCTTTTTAAAAGCCAGGACAAGAGGTGCTACAATACCCAGCGACGCTTTCGGGCGGCGGTGGAGGCTCGAGGTAATTCCGCTCCTCTTGGAGAGTGGGGGTACATTTTGCGTCTCTCTCCGAGGCCTATCTCTCTTTCTTCCCTCGTTCGTTTTCCGTCCTTATAGTCTCGCGCCACTGATTGGTGTATCCATCAACTCTACCAGGCAATCTCTCGTTGGTCCTAAATCCTGAGGTGATGTTTCTGGAAGAAATTTAGCCGGAGATTGCGGTGGTTTAGGACGATGATGTATAAGGATGCTGGCCGATTTGGACTACCCATATTTACTGGTTTACATAATGCGCCGAATGCCCTTACATTCGACTATTTCGCGTTTGCAAAGACTTACGCATATTTGTAAACAATAGTGTGTTGTATACCAACAAATACATCCATGGAAATATTATTCGCTACCGTGGGATTGCTATTTAAATATTAATATTTCGATAGCGTAGCAGATGGACTCTCATCTTTGTCGTCGTGAGTCAAGTACCTAGAGCTTGGAGAAGAGTAGGGGGTTTGGGAGGGGAAAGTACCTAAGCCCGGGACAGAGAGAGTTGTCTTTTTAGTTCGACGTACAGTTTGAAAGACATCTAGTGGTCAAGGTTAAATATACAGGGTGTTAACTCAAAAACGATACGTGATCAAAAACCCAACATTTGTTTTAGCTAGGAATTGGAAACTTTCGGGACACATAAAACGTGCAGGGGACACTTGACCACGGAAATTTCCTTGACCTTGAACAATGTCTTCAAGGTCATTAAAATTTATGGTTAGTTAAAAGGAACCACTTATGGACTGCATTGTAAAGGATGATAAAATTAGCGAATAAGTAGGTTAGTCCATTATTAAAAGGGATAATAAAGCTAAACCCTAAACAAATTTGAAGAAATTTAAAAACTTACTAATAGCTTTTAACGATAGGTCGTCGAGCAAACAAAAAGACGCGAAACTCGGACCAAATAGATCTTCTAGTGAAAAATTAAATTAAATTAAATAAAATAGCTAGAATAGGGGGAGCGTTGTGGAGATTAGTATATACGCAATGTACACATTGCGTATATACTAATCTCCACCACTCTCCCCCTATTCGGCTTTCCGTTGCTATGCAACTCGTTTTGAAATTTTTAATATTTAGGCTTAGTTTCTCTATTCGGTCGCGAGCCAGATTTCCCGCACGGTACTGACGAGTCCCAAATAGGACGAAACCGGTCTAACGTTGCAATTTCTGGCTATTTAATTTAATTTAATTTTTCACTCGAAGATCTATTTGGTCCGAGTTTCGCGTCTTTTTGTTTGCTCGAAGACCTATCGGTACGAGCTATTTGTAAGTTTTTAAATTTCTTCACATTTTTTTAGGGTTTAGCTTTATTATCCCTTTTCATAATGGACTAATCTACTTATTCGCTAATTTTATCATCCATTAAAATTTATCTCGAGAATCATTAGAGATACAAAATTGGTTTCAATTAGAAAAGTGTTCCCCGTCTCATTTCCGGTCTAAATAGCCTTGATACCACCTAATTTGACCAATAATAAGTTTAGGGAATTTAGACAAAAACAGGAAGGTCGTGATGAAAATAATAAAGGGCTGTTATCTCGAAAAGTACTCATGCTAGAGTATAAAAATGTTTGCAAACTCGAATGAAATTCAACTCACTGTTTAAGGTCATTCAAAGTTTATCTCGAAAACAAAAAGGGTTTATAGAGAAATGGTTCCAATTTAAAAAGTGTGTAAAATGAAATTTTAAGTCTAAATGTCTTTTACCATGATGAACCATTTATCTAAATCCATAGATTATTATAATTATATTGCATTACAGTCCAACCAATTGAACTCATCTTCGTGAGTTCTACAATAGTTGGTGAAAATTTTATACGCAACCACGATGATTATAGCGAATGGGGTTGGGATACTATTATAATTATATTGTAGTACAGTCCAAGAAATTGAACTCATCTTCCTATTTCCAGAACTCAACATTTTGCGTAGTAATAGTGTCTTAAGCGTTGTCCAGTTTATAAATGATTAAATATTGACCATACCATATCTCTTAAACGAATTGACGTTGTTTATTTTAATTTAACCCTAGCAATTTTAAATTAAACTAACGGGGTGGAACAAGCGTCTTTATGAAAATAAATTGAATTATATTCGTATGAAAATATCATTTAGATTTATTTCGGGGTCATTATACGTATAAGCCTGAGCTTGTCGGCGATTTCCACGTTTTGTTTGAAGATCAACACCCCTTTTACGACAAAGGTTATCCTAGCGAGTCTCTCGGTCTTTGACTCAACCCGCGCTTCGGTGGAGAGCGTCAGCATACGCGTCTATGGGTATATTTTCCTTTGCCCCTTCGCTCGACCCCCACTCGCGGTAATTTGTAGTCATTTCGGGTATAACAAGGCTGCTTAACCAAATATATCTCGCCTAGTAGCGCCAGTCCCGAAACCGTGATTTATGTACATTGGCCTTTCCGGCTATGGTCTCGAATTAATTTGGCACTTTATCCCGTGTTTACCAGCCGCCGTGGCCTCAGGGCGAAGCCTCTTGCCTTCCGTCGATCCGCCCGCTAATACGTTTAAACATAACCTAGCACCCCTTCGATTCAACCCTTGAACTGTCGCCTATACTAGCTTTTTTTTTAGTTCATTCTTGATTTGGTAGCCGACTCTACATACCCCAATCTCTAACGTTTGTCTTTCTAGAAAATTCAATTACTTTGCAACCGGGGTTGGCGTTCGAAAAAATCAGTCCTGTTTGTGCTCTCGCGGCATAGAAAATTCATATCGGGGGGGGGGGGGGGGGTTACTTGGTTATTCTTGTTTTTTTTTCCTTTTTCAAATTTTCGTTCGTACCTGTTGGTTTTCATTCTCCCGCCAGTGGATTAGAATTGACACCGTTGACAGGCTAAGTTCTATCGTCTTTTCGAACTGGTAGCCCTGGACTTATCGATTTATATATATTTCTAGTCCACGCACCAACCCGGGTGGTTTTATTATTCAACATTTTTTGCATTGTGGCTTACGTTTTTTTTGCTTTAAATTAATTCACTGATAAATTTTTTTTTTATTCCGAGACCCCGGAAATTGGAATTTTTCTGGGAAGCTACTTTTTTTTTTGTTCCTCGTCGTTTTCTGGCCTCGGGGGTTTAGTAGATTGAAATAGACAGCTAATTTGTACCTGAGTTTTAAAAAAAGGCGATTTTACTGCCGATGTATGCCTGGGAGTTTTGTGGCGGAATTTTTTTAATAAATTTTATATTTGGTTTTTACGCTCTATTTCCTAGATTATGGAAAAGTTTTATTAAAGAATTAAGCCTTGTCAAATTTCCAACTTTTTCATTATGTCAGTTGAACCAATTTCGACAGCTTTTTGTTTTTAAATTGCTTATTTAAATTTGGAAGTCAAACCAAATAAATTGAAATGGTTTTTTGTGTGTGTTATAATTAGACATTAAATTTAGTTCCTTAAAGCTAGGAGCAACAAACACAAGGAGAACGCAGCTAGCCTTTAAACACGCTAACGAAAGGTTGTGTACGAATTTCATTGGACGAACGTCACGAGCCTTTACGCTGAACGTTTTACGGGCGGGGGGAAGACAATTTCCGAATTTTCCCCTTCCGACGGCAGCAGGCGCTAAATCGTCTAGCCAATTAAAAATGTACACAAGAAAATCCACGACTTTTGACGGGTTGCGTTCTCCTTGTGTGGGGTGTTGTGTTTGTTGCTCCTAGCTTAAAGGGAGTATAATTTAAATAAATTATTAATAACATATTGGTATAGATGAAATAGATTTTAACCCTAAGCAAATTCATACAAAAGCTGATTTTATTTACTTCTTCAGAGGTGTAAAAATACCATATTTGGCGGACGGGGGTTTAGTAGTTTGAAATAGACAGCTAATTTGTACCTGAATTTAAAAATAAGACGATTTTACTGCCGATTTTTGTGACGGGATTATTTAGTTTTTACGCTTTTATTCCAAATTACCAACTTTTTCATTATGTCAGTTGAACCAAATTCAACATTTTTTTAGTTTTTAAATTGTTTATTTAAATTTGGAAGTCGAACAAAATAAATTGAATTGTTTTTTTTGTGTATTGTAATTAGACATTTTAGTTCCTTAAAGGGGGTATAATTTAATAATTAATAAATTAATACAAAAGCTGAAAAATTGTTACATCATTAGAGGTGTAAAAGTACCACATTTTGCGGACGGGATCGAATATCAAATATTTGTTTTCAAGCATAAGCGAATTTTTAAAACGTCGAGTAGTTTGGTAGAATACTTTGCAATGGAAAAACAGGGTCTGTTAACTAATCAAATACCAAATAGTATTTCAAATACCAAATAGTATTTCAAAAACCAAATAGTATTTCAAATACCAAATAGTATTTCAAATACCAAATAGTATTTCAAATACCAAATAGTATTTCAAATACCAAATAGTATTTCAAATACCAAATAGTATTTCAAATACCAAATAGTATTTCAAATACCAAATAGTATTTCAAATACCAAATAGTATTTCAAATACCAAATAGTATTTCAAATACCAAATAGTATTTCAAATACCAAATAGTATTTCAAATACCAAATAGTATTTCAAATACCAAATAGTATTTCAAATACCAAATAGTATTTCAAATACCAAATAATGTGAAGCATTTGTTTTTACAATTTTATTTTTAGTTTTACTTTCTAAGACCTTCCAAGCCGAATAGCTGACTGAGAACCTTTACACCGTGTCACAATCCGCTTTTGATGGCCTTGAAATTCAAGAGACAAGGCAACTCACTCGGTTATTCCACCAGTTTTGTAAACTATTTAAAATACCAAATATTATACCCACCCTTTTCAAATATTCGATTATCTGATCAGGAAATTCGAATATTCGTGAATACTTTTAATTTCTATTTGATTCGCGATCAATTATTCGACCCCTATTTTAACTACTTTTACCCAGCAAAAAATTATACTTTAGATATTTACTACATTTATCCACTAAACAACTTTTTTAGGTCTCTATTTAAACTAGACCTGCCCCTAAAATAAACACTAATTCCAAAATCAGACATTTTTATTTCACACAAATATATCCAAATTCATTGCACCAAAAGGCTTTCTTAGCCTTTGGTGGTCGTCCACGTTTGCGTTTTTCACCGAGATGAACCATTTTTGCCTGCGGTGGGACAACATACTTAAGCAGAGTTATGGCAATACCAACTAAATGTTTACAAAGGTACATTTTTAAAAATACCGGGCATGTGCAAGTCCCCTCCTCCCAGTTGTCCGAAAGCATAGTCACCAACCATAAGAGATTTTGAGATGGCACAAATGTATCCAACTTTTTCCAGTTTTGAAACTGCATTTGGTTCCGTTAAACAGCTATGCCTAAGTTTGGCCAATATGTTTTTGGGTACCGCCGTTGAATAAATGTGCTATCTGCTCTTTCGTTTCGTCAGGAATTGCTCCGTGTGCGTATGTGTTGAAGTCGTTTGATAACTGTCAGCTTTTAACGACCGACGCGACTCTTCTATTCTTAGCGCTTGTTTTTCTAAGCCTATCTATTTATTTAAAAAATATATAATAAAAATAGGGTACCGATAACTATTTTTAGGGGTAGGTCTAATTTAAATACGGTTCTAAAAAGTATTTTTGTGGGTAAAATAAATAAGTGTATTTTTAAGAGTTTTTTTAGGGCTAAATGCAGACAATTTTAGTGTAAAAATTAGAATAAATAGGGGTATGATAATAAGCCTTTCTATAAAGCCATTACGCTTGCCGAACCTGTTTTAAGGTATCGCCTTCGTCACGTGATACGTAGGAGTTCAGTTCAGTTTTGAAGATTAGATATTTATAAAAAGAGCGACTCGTCGAATTTTAATTCGTGTCTTGTTCAACTTGTTAAAATGTTCCACGCGCTCTTTAATATTTTAGCGTAAAAGGCTCGTGCATCTTTTTTAAATTCAGGGAGCACGCGCGAAATCACTCGAGCCCTTTTACGCTAAAATATCAAGACGCGCGTGGAACTTTTTAACAAGTTGAATAAGACATAGATATAGTTTATGCTAGCGTCTATTGGCTATCATAGTGAAACGTCACTTCTACGTCACGAGTCAAGCGCCCAATACATCTAAACAAGAAGGCCAATGTTACTTTATAGAAAGGCCAATAGGCGTTTAAATAAAACATCTTCCCAGAAATTGCCAAGAAGTAATATTTCCGACAGCCAGGACTCATAAGTTATTATTTATATAGTGCTTGTTGAAATATTAGAAAGCTGGAAACTTTCTCGAACGTAACATCGGGTTTTTGCTAAGCCTTAACATGCCAAAAACGTTACCTGGTTAAAAGGAAACACTTGTTGCATACCGTACTGCAAAAGTAATATGTTTAGTTCTAAATGAATGAGTTTTCATCTTTTTCCAAAAGATAATTTTATGCGAAATGAATTAACTCTGCCTCCATGAGAAGCTTTAAAATTGCCCGGTATTATAAAAATATTACATATAATTTTAATTATTTATACCATAAGAGGATGATAATAATAACAATATTATCTTCTTATACCTAGTTTTAGTAACATTATATATTTTACCTTAAAATATATTATCGAAAATTAACATTAGTACGTTCCTTATACACGTGAGCCGACGCGTTTCTTATCTGACGCAAAATTCTCATGAGGGCAAAAACGCGTCTCCAATTGGCTTAAATATGACTTTTTGGCTAGCCATTCTAACCGTTTAACCGACCGACCGGAAATAGCTCCTTCCCAGATGAATTTGGAGAGGGGAGTAGAAACCGAGTATCTTTTATTGAAGCGTCCATTACAAGCCAAATTATTTGATGTAACCAAATATCTAGACTTCATAGATTTTTGGGTGCTCTTTCACACGGCGATTATCCCATTGAAAATAGCGATCAAACTCTATAAAAATGCGTGTTCTACTTATCAGTTTGCCATGTATGGCTGTGCGAGTACTCAAACATCATCGATTACTCGAATAAGTAATTAGAAAATACTCGTCGATTATCGATTACCAAAAAATTGCATATTCGGGTACTCGATTACTTGAATAAGCTGCTCTAACGTCGTAAGTTCAAAGAGGGTTTTTTGTAACTTTTTCGGGTGGCAATAATATACGGTACCTTGGGGATGAATCACGGTTTTTAATACGTAGTGCGCCTGCGCGGTTTTTCCCTAAAGAATATTATTAAGGTTTGGATTTCGTTTGGAGTGTCACTTTGATGTCTCTTCACGAGTTCGGATGTCGGCCGGCGTTAGGACTCAAAAGTCTTAACTTCCTAAGCAATATACGGACAGACGGTACATTAATAATTTTAAAAAATGTATATTGTATTGTTATTTTACTATTAATTACAATAATTAGGCTAGTAGCCTAGTATACAGTGGCGGCCTAAGGTGGGCGGGGGGGGGCGGTCCGACCCGGGTACCAGGGCAGCAGGGGGTGCCATCGGAGAAGCTCGAGGGGGGGGGTGCAAATCAGAGCGATTAAACTTGAAGAAGACGGGCCCGTGAAAACTTCTGCACGGTCCTGGGGGGTGTCACAAAACACTGCCGTCGCCCCGGGGACCCAGCCTTCTTAAGCCGCCACTGCTAGTATACTAATCTTTTATATCCCACTAGTCACTATAAGGTTACTTAAGTTGTGAAAACTGTGGTTCATTTAAATTAAAGGAATATTTTTCAGTTAGTTTATACTCATTTTACCGCATTTTACATTTTATTTCCTAATGACTCGAATAAAACTAGCTCCTAATCAAGTATTCGATAACCCGACTCGTAAAAAAATTGCTTGAAGTTTTATCTCAATTACTTGACCAGCCTTTAAAATGTTTATCTTCCACTTATAGTAAAAGTTAAAATTTATTAATTTGAGAAATATACGATATGCTAAAATAATAATTCACATATCAGTTACGATTGAGATAAATTGTTTAAAGAATCTTTGGGGTATAATTTCTTTATGGCCTTTAAGGGGGAAGAATACAGTAAAAGCCTCTTTTTCGTTCAAGCTGAGCGTTTCTGTTTTAACAATTACATCATTGAATTATATTTTTCTTATTAGGCTGAACCTTCCTCTAGTGCTTAAAATAATTTTGATAATTCTAATATTAAGAGTTAATGAGATATAAAGTCCTATCTAAAGGGTAGTTTGGGCGCTTGCCCAACTTGCTTAGCTCCGGGGGTCCGAATTAAAACGTAATAACTTAATTATTTTTATATTTATAATTGTCAAAATTATTTTAAGCACTAAACAAGAGGCTGTTCTACACTTAAATATTAATTTTATAAGTTAAAATACAAAATTAAAAGAGGTCAGCTTGAAATAGCGCGAAATTAGACAATGGCCACTGTAGTCTTCCCCCTTATGGCTGACAAATACCAATATTTCCATTTTAATATTTATCGAAAATTTCATAACTCCATATTTGGAAAATTAAAAGTGATCAAAGCGTTTCACGGCCCATTTAGAATGCCCTACAGTTACATTACATTAAATAAGGGTAATTTAACTTCCCGGGGGTTCGAAATAGCTGTTATCTATTCAAAGCGAGCGTATAATGAAATGACGGCATTTCTTTGATTCTTCGGATTCGAAAAAGCGAGAGCCACTCAACCGGGTTACGCGGCTATCCCAACATTCTAATGGGATAGTCAAACATCCCTCCGCCCCTCATCAACGGGTTTCAAATTTAGCCTCGCTTTTTGCTGACTTTCTGCCTCTCTTCATTTGGTTAATTAACTATTCCCCGTTTCTCTCGAATTCGTCTTACGTCATTGGATGTTTTACCGTCAGCAGGTAGACTAGCAAAAGAGAGGAGCAGTTTTGAAGATTCTGGGAAACCCGGCTGACTTTTTAGGGCGCTGTCATCGCGAGCTGGGTTCAATTAAGGAAAGGCCCCCGGTTTCATCTTTCCGCCGTGTTGGTCGATCAATACAACGCACCCGAGCCTCCCTTTCTAATCCGGACGGCCTCCGTACGACATTCGCTCGATTTAATTGCCAACACTCTGTCATCGGAGCTTAAGTTCGCCGAGTTCTCTTACGCGTCTTCCAGTTTTCCATCGCTGTACCAAGAGTCTATTCGAGGGAACAGAGCTCCCCTTCGCCTTTCTCCAAGGTCAAAGGGGCAAGACACCCGTTGTAGAACCCGACGCCGATCTTTTTTTGCGCCGCCGACGGTTTATAATATTTTTTAATAGGGCTACCAGATTTTCCACTCTTTGCAGCTGTAACTAAAATGTAGTTCTTTATCACATTTCAATTATTACTTTGGTAGTGCAAATAAGGTTTACGCGAAACGAAAGTTAGTAAAGTGGATTTTGAATTCCTCGTGCTTTTCCAGCTTTTACCTAGGAGAAACAAACACAGCACCCCACACAAGGAAAACGCAACCCGTAAAAAGTTTAGCATTTCCTTGCGTACAGTTTTCATTGGTGCCGTCGGGAGGGGGAAATTCGGAAATTCCCCCTACCCGTAAAACGTTCAGCGTAAAGGTTCGTCCAATTAAATTTGTACACAACATCGCATTAGCGCGTTTAAAGGCTATTTGCGTTCTCCTTGTGTTTGTTGTTCCTAGCTCTGACAATCTACGGTTTAGCTCTAGCCTCGCCATCACGTGATTTCGTTTCCATGGTAACCTTTCAATAGCCAAAGGATAGATGTTTCGCACGTGGACGAAATTCAAAATTTTTATGGACTCGAGCACGTGATCTCTATTTTCAATAACTATAGCTACTGACGTAGTAAAAACATTTAAACTTGACCTCCCGTATTATAATAATTTTGGACATTTTGTGTCTGCTTATAGAATGTTTCGTGTAGGCATACGTCATAAATAAGCCCCGCCTTGAAACGGCCGCCATGAAATTAATTTCACATCACAGATCACGAGGCAAAACGCCACACGATCCTACGAAATAGTCACGTGACCGCCATGGGCGTCTTAATGTCATAGCCGACCGATACGCGTTTCCACGTCAACGGACACAAGCCACACACACGATTGAATTTTTTCTATGGAAATTTTGCACAGAGGCATACTTAGAATAGTTATGTTACATATGGTCGTACTTATAGGAATTGAGGTCATCGGAATGTTATCCAATATCCATGCTAAAACCTATTTGTAAAGAAAACAAATTTTATGGCTATTCGAAAAACATACTTAAATGGGTGACGTCAATCTGGTTTTTACCGTAGATAAATAAACTGCGTAGTTATTCCACTTGTAGGAGGTTGGATAACCACGCTGTACCAGAAATAAGCCACGGTCAGTTTTCAATTGTATTGGTCAAAACTGGGTTTTTAAGCTTTAGTGTGACCGTGGCTATAAAGGCGTGTCCCACAATCAGTCAGTGGAGGAGTTTATGTTGATTTGTTAGCAGCTCCCGCTATCACAGATAAATATAAGCTCATGAAAAAGTAAGGGCTTAATGCTTAATTACGAAAATAATATAATAAAAATGATTTACTTTTATAACATAGAAAATAGATACATACTTTCAGTAAATATTTATTTAAATTAAAGGCTTTCATTACTGAATGTTATTAATCTAGATGGCCATAACGATAAAAGAGCGTAATTTGGTTAATCGAATTCTGACTTATAGGCGCCGTTCGAATGCTTCCGTAATCCAACCTGTTAACGTTGAATAGCCCTGCTGCGACTCTTGCACACACACGATAGCCATCTATATTTACGGTATGTTATTAAAAGACAGACAAACTTTCGCTACCAGAGGCTAGGACATTATTGGCTTGCATTGAAGCGAAGGGAGCGAAGTTTCCTTATAAGCGAGAAAATTGTGAAACGTTTGTCATAGTCATAGACAATTAAAGTTAACCGATTTGAATAAAATTTTGAACGTATTCAGATTTACCGAGGTACCGTGTCGTAACGGAATCCAAATTTTAAATTTCCATTTAAATTTTCAAGGTTGAAGCTTTTACCACGTGAAAATATGGTAAACTATGACCGTGTTAAAATAAAATTAAGTATGTCAGTCAGCTCACGTCGAATACATAAATAAATTTCGCGTTATTTTATGTATTCAGGTTGTCCACTAAAAAACAAAAAATTCTAAATAACTGAAAAATTTGTTTTTTTTTTAATTGCAAATTTCTAAAGAACACTTCTCAAGCAGCGGGACATTTACTAGTGTAAAATTAAATTACCTTGAACCATGTCTTCAAGGTCATTCAAAAACTATCTCGATTGGTCAAATTTGGTCAAATCAAAGTTATTTGAACTAATAATATGGCGAGCAACAACTTTCTAATTGTAACCAAATCCGTAAACCCAACGGTTCTCGAGATAAGTTTTGAATGACCTTGAAGACATGGTTCAAGGTCATTCAATTTTAAACTAGTAAATGTTTCCCTACACGAGGAATGTTCCATAGAAATTTGCGATAAAAAATGTTTTTCAGTATTTTAAGTACTTAATTTGGAATTTTTTAAAGGTTGGAAAAATACGGGACGTATTTCAGGTATCTCCTCCCCTTCCGTCACGTGACTCTTACGTAGCTCCAACCTCAAAATTCAATGATGCCCCTGATACGCGTTCACCGCAGTGTCAGACAACCTAGTTTGCTGGTGATTGCAGAATAGGCAAAAATAAGGTCAATTACCCCAACACGTTTTTATGTTTTTTTTTTATCTTAATTCAATCTACCAAAAGTTGCGCTTTCTCTATGAGGGGGGTATAGAGATAGACGTCGATCGCCACTCCATACGCAACCGTTTGTACCTTACGTACGTCGAAAAAGAAACGTTTCGGAGTGGTAATCAACGTGTCTTTTGTCGCGAACGTAATTTGGACGAGCTTGGGAAGATCTATTAAGGCGTTAATATTGGAACTCGTCTCTAAGACGCTGTTCGTAATTGCCGTTCCTGTTTGGATTTGATCCCATTAACAAATAGAGGCGCGGGGGGGGGGCGAATCTGGGCAAAAGATCCCAAGGGAGGGGGGGACCAATACGCGAGCGGTGGCTCGTTTCTTTGTCCCAGTTAACTAAACAATCGGACATTCCTCCATCGGTCAGTGGCGGGGACCTTTTCCTTCATTATCGCCTGATTGCTTCCTCGTTAGATGGCGCTGCCGGCGCTGGACATCGGCTCTCGTTAAGGCGGGACATCGTTTATCCCCCTTTCGCTTTCCTCTCTTCCGTCCTCATCTGTTTTTGTTGACCTCCTAACTTCTAACCTTTCGCCAACTTTTTATCTTCTTATCTTCTATCTTTTTTTTACAACGACACCTATTCTCTATCATTTTATTACGGTTCTGTTACAGTAGTACACGCCAACTTTTACTGTTATTGGCTAATTTCCCTCTACTAATGAGTTCTATAGCTCTAATTACTCTTCTACTAAGATTGGCTTGGAGTTTCGCTTTTGGAGCTAAACGGAGACCAGCGGATGAAATCGCTGACTAAAGTTTCTTAGTTTAAGCTAGGAGCAACAAACACAAGAAGAACGCAGCTAGCCTTTGAAACGCTAACGCCGTGTTGTGTACGAATTTCATTGGACGAGCCTTACGCTGAGCGTTTTACGGGCGGGGGGGGAAGACAATTTCCGAATTTTCCCATCCCGACGGCTGCAGGCGCTAAAGCGTCTAACCAATGAAAACTGTAAACAAGAAAATTCACGACTTTTGATGGGTTGCGTTCTCCTTGTGTGGGGTGCTGTGTTTGTTGCTCCTAGGTTTAAGTGGGTCCAAAGTAAACACGAGTCTATGTTCTACATCGCAAAGAGTGACAAAAAACGCGGATAAGTAGAATAGTCCCCCATTTTGGCTCTCCGTTGCTACGCAACGCGTTTTGAAATTTTTAAGGTTTAAGCTTAGTTTCTCTTTTTGTGGAATAGTCGAAAGCCAGATTTCTCGCTCGCTACTGACGAGTCCCAAATAGGACGAGACCGGTCTACCGTTGGAAATTCTGGCTATTTTATTTAGTTATATTTAGTTTTATACTCGAAGATCTATTTGGTCCGAGTTTCGCGTCTTTTTGTTTGCTCAAAGACCTGTTGGTACGAGCTATTTGTAAGTTTTCTTCAAATTTGTTTAGGGTTTAACTTTTTTATCCTTTTCCGTTATGGACTATTCTACTTATTCGCGTTTTTTGTCACGAGTCTATGTACTTTGCTTTCGCCCCAAAATGTATGCGCCACCCTTTTGAATAAACCATGACAGGTAACCTTGCTATAGTGGGGTTCATGAAAATAGAGAATTGATGGTTAGGCCTAGCTTTTGGGTACTGTTTTGATTAATTTAGGTTAGGCTTAC
This sequence comes from Leiobunum rupestre, assembly GCF_980474605.1. Classification (NCBI taxonomy): domain Eukaryota; kingdom Metazoa; phylum Arthropoda; class Arachnida; order Opiliones; family Sclerosomatidae; genus Leiobunum; species Leiobunum rupestre. Next base: position 32,943,580 of record NC_143392.1, read on the forward strand.
TGGCTAAAGTTAAAGTTAGGTTAAGGTTACGCCGAAGGGCAGGTCACTTCCTTGATTAACGACGCACCCTTCAAATCATTAAATCCGATATAATCATTAATATTTTGATTAATTTCGATATAATCACGATTATATTTATTTAATCATATTTAATTCGATCGATATAATCACGATTATATTTATTTAATCATATTTAATTCGATATATTCACGATTATATTTATTTAATCATATTTAATTCGATATATTCACGATTATATTTATTTAATCATATTTAATTCGATATAATCACGATCATATTTATTTAATCATATTTAACCATGATTAGAATGTTAAAATCTGATTTAATCATGATTAATTTGTGATTGTAATGATTAAATTGTGATTGGAGTGATTAAATTGCGATTTGAATGATTAAATTGCGATGGTAATTATTAAAATTAGAATTATTATAGATATAATTATAAAACTGACGTTGGTAATTGACGTCCAACACAGTTTGAGAAATAAATACGAGTTTCCACGCGAAAAGGCAAAAATGTCACTTGTATGGGGATCGACACCTTTTGTTCTTCCGAATAATGGAGAGATACACAGAATTATAAAGATCTGTAAGACGTTAGCCATTAATGCAGCTGCTGAAGTTGGAATGACGGTTACCTCAAACGATTTACTTTGCGCAAGATTCAATAACCGACAAGATCTCGAGCAAAATCTACAGTGAAGCGACGATGAAGACGTCCAAGATGAAGTCGAACATACTCAAGTCACAGACACTGTACCAAAGGCTCGATTACCGGTGCCCTCAGCGGAAAAGAGTACAACCAGGAAGCTATAGAGGTATACACTTGGAATGTTTAAGGTTCCATTGGGACAGTGATACGAAAGCGCGTCGAGAAAAAGGCGGGGCTTAAGTACGTTAAGTGTAAGACGTAACACGACATTTCAAATTCATTGGCTCGAGGTTTGACGCGAAAAGAATGCGTCGTCATCTTAACAAATAGGCGATCTTCCCGCGCAAAAAAGGCTTATAAAATGATGAATTTAAAAACCTCAATTTGTTATCGTACTTAATATTTTGAAGTAATTATAACGTTCTTCGCGAAAGAAGCGTAGTGATACCTAATTTCAGGTATTTGTATGGTTATAAAAGAGATAATCGGGTAAGCTAATAATATAATAACCATGACTATAGGCTTAATGACGAGTTTTCGTCGAATGAGGGTAGCGAGGCGCGAGAGTTTTTCTCGTGAGTTTTCCCGCTTTAAGACACGCCCGTTTCTACGAGCTTCATCACGGCCGTAAAAATCTTCCTTAGACATTCCAAGTGTATACCTATATAGTTTCCTGGTACAACCGATTGGACAGAGAGCCCTTCATGGAGATTTGATCTCTGTAATAACACTTCAACTATTGAGAAACATTGTCTGACGATGCTTGTAAAAATCTTAAGGAAAGTCCGTATGTTGCATTAAGTGATTCAGCCGGTCACCATTATCCATATTGCTTATTTAAAAGGTCGACAATACTAATTATTTAATTAGGCTTGTATTAAAGTTCACGTATATGCATGGAAAAGGAATTGTTTACGAAGCGGTGATGTTTTAAATAAAATGTAAAAGTTATATTTCTGGTCAATCATTTCAATATAACAGAAGAAAGACGATCGATCTGCATTTAATAAATATTTATAATCCAAATAAATAAACGTACTTTTAGTTGATTGAATTATATTGTTTAAGCCGTGATTACAATGACTAGAACGATTAAATCTGATTGGAATGATTAGATCATGATTCAATGATTAAATCATGATTCACTGATTAAATCATGATTCAATGATTAAATCATGATTCAATGATTAAATCATGCTGCCATTGAAAGGGTAAAATTTGGAAATTGTCTCCCCCCCCCCCCGCCCTAAAACGTTCAGCGTAAAGGCTCGTCCAATGAAATTTGTACACAACACTGCGTTAGTGTGTTTAAAGGCGAGCTGCGTTCTCCATGTGTTTGTTGCTCCTAGGTGTTGGCAATTTAACATGGCGTCCGCAAGTACTCAACTTTTAAATGTAAGACACAAACAGTTTAATAATTAAATTTCTGAATAATATTCATTTAATTAATTGATTATTTCAAATAGTATTATGTATACATTTTAATATTTTCTGGTACTGTCCGAATATGTCAGCCAGGTAAAATAGCCGTCTTTAAAATCTACTAAAAAGGTTGGATAAGAATTCAGACGCACCCATACTGACAAGGAGACTACCCGAGGTAGTTATCACCGATTCTGTTGAAACTCAGGGGTTAGGTAGACCTTATGGTTGTATGAAAATTTGTCAAAGGGAAAAGTTGCAATCGGCTTTAGTTTTCCCATGGCAACCGAAAACGTTTTTGATCTCTCAAAACAAAATCTCCATTTAAAAAAGCATGGGATTTTCTCGATTTCACAGGGTACTTACTTAAAAAATTTGAAAAAATTAAATTTTCGAAACATACCCAAAAAATGAATTTGACCTATTTTAGGTAAAGTTGATCAATGATTTTGGCTAAAATTGATCAATGGTTTGGGCTAAAATTAATAAATTTTTGTTAAATTTTAACAAAATTTGGGTAACCGAAAAAATAACATGCTTTTTTAAATGAAGAGGTCAAAAACATTTTGGGTTGCCATGGGAAAACTAAAGCCCATTGCAACTTTTCCCTTTGACAATTTTCATACTACCATAAGGTCTACCGAACCCCCGAGTTTCAACAAAATCGGTGATAGCCACCTCGGGTAGTCTCCTTGTGAGTTTTAAAGAGTGGCGTGTTCGTGTAGGGGCGAAACAAAGCCTACAGCACTCTGCGTTAATAAATATTTATTGTTCCTTTATGTAACGGTGCCTATTCCCACTGGGAAATATTTTCACGAGTGCCAATGAGGCCACTTTGCTCGAGGGTGACAACTGGCGTATTGTAAATCTAATAATAGAACGGCGCCCTCCTCAAACACAATCGCCAGAAGTTTCCCCAAAACTTAAACATTTAATCTCCCCATTCTGTCGTGGTATAACAACCTTCCGAGTTTAAAGTAAACGCTCATTTTATTGATACGAAGTTAGCTCGGACACACGCATCTTGGACTAACGGATATTAGAAAGTCCATTTTTTTCACCTCTCAAGTTTCAACTAGCCTCTCTTCCTTCAAATCTCTGTTCTGTAAATTTTTGCGGCTGGAAATTGCCATCTTGGAAACTTGGCGGCCAAAAGTTCAATATTGGCTTTTCCGCCGGAGTTCGCCACTTTCCCCTTCGCTAGTTCATTCCCGTCTCGTCGCCCCATCTTTCGGCGGTTTTGTTTGGCATGGGAAACAAACAAGAAAAATCACTTAAACTGTCGCCAAACTTAGCCAGTCTTTTCTTTCTACGCTCGTCCAGACTTAGTTAAGCGAGCGACGTCCCACGCCCGTCCTAAATTGATTGATTTGAATTTAATCTTATTTTAGTTTATTCGAAAGTATCACCGTGTTCCCGCTTCCCTTTCCCGCGTAATATTAAAATGTCCTCATTTTGGACTTTTAAAATTGCGATTTAAGCCATTTCGGGCTGGAATTTAGTAAACCTGTTCTCACGAGTTAGTCTCGCTTATTTCGCGTTTAGTCGTCTTTATAGCTGAGCTCATGAAAATGCGCTTTAAATACGTCTAAAGATGATTTATCTACTGTCAATATATCGACAACGGACGCCTCCGTAGAAAAAAATTCAGCGTTTCGGTATCCAGTACTTGGGGTGGTTCTAAATAGGGTCAAAACGTCACGATGGTGAAGGATGACGTGAAAAAATGAATTGGGCATAACGGGGATATTTTGCGTCGATGCAAAATAAACTATTAGGCCTAAAGGCTGGTTCGCATTGAGGCCAAAATGCTACGAAGGCTAGCGTCGAAGCTAAAATCCCCGTTAGGCCTAAAGGTTCGCTTACACTAAAGCAAAATAAACAACGATTCAAATAACTTGTATTATTACAATGACAAGATCCCGCCGACGATGACCGTAAACTTTTAAAAACTTTCTTTGAAAATCAACGCTTATGCCTAACGGGAATTTTTTGCGTCGACGCCCAATCGTCGTGGCGTTTTTGCAGTAGGGAAAACAAGCCCATAGGCTTAACGAGGCAAGTTGTCGTCAACGCCCAATCATCGTGGCGTTTTTGCAGTAGGGAAAACAAGCCCATAGGCTTAACGAGGCAAGTTGGCGTCAACGCCCAATCGTCGTGGCGTTTTTGCAGTAGGGAAAACCATCCTTTTTGAAATCCAGCTTAAACGCTGATTGCCGTCCTCGAATGCTATATTAGCCTATCAACTTGTTCATTACGGTTGTATATTGAGTTACGCGATAAGCCGCATCGATCTAGGCTCTAAAATTAGACGGTAATTTCGGATAAACTCTACTAACCGATAAAGCGCGTTATCCAATAGAATACAATATACGCGACGCATTATTGTTGTCAGTACGCTAAAATTGAGCTCAATTGAGTTTAGGGGATAAAGAAAATTTTAATTTTATAGCCGATAGTCAACTAAAATCCTGGCAATCAGTAACAATTAAAAACGGGCCATTTGAGAGTAGTGTAGCGAGAGGTTATGAGCGAGGCTTAACACAACTTATAATTACAGAGCGTGTCTTAAGTACGAAGAGATGGGATGCGAGGGTCGCGAAACGGACATCGGGGTAATTTTTAAAATGCGTGAAATTAGCGAAAAAGGCTTTTACTTTCCCGCTAGCGCCTTATTTGCATACAAGCCTACGACAGAGTCCCTTCCGTACGTGGCCCCCGGTCGCCCCCCTCCCGTCCCACCGCGCCAACCTGCCGTTGATTCAAAATTAATCATGGGAAGGCGGGACAACTCCCTACCCATTAGCGCCCAATTTTTACTATTTCTCCAATGTCTCGAAAGATGGCGCTGAGAAGGCGAAACGAGGCTTAACGCGGCCTTTTCTCCTTTCTTCCTATCGTCGCGCGTTAATAGGCTGCACACCCCTTTCGTATCATTCATTTTAAGTCCCCGTCCTTATTAAACTTTCGGATAGGGACGCGCCGTAATGTCCGAAAATGAAAGAGGGAATAAGTCCCCGCGACTCCGCTAGATGGGGCTTTTAAATTTTCCCACCAAAAGCCGACTCACCCCTTCGATTCGACGCGTTTTCCTATTGCGCGTCCTGATAGGTCCCTTCTTCTAGTTGACGATTCCGCCATTAGTAGCGAAATGGTTAGGTCTGCGTGTTTTAAGGATACGCGGCAATTTCCAGTTAGTTTCGCTCTAATTTTCTAAATATACTCGAACCGAGGCTTAACGCGCCGGTTAGTAGAAGGTAACATTGACTTCCCTAAGCCTTTTCGAAACGGAATTTATACCGTTGGCCTCAAAATCCTTATTTGGAGCGCAGCAAACCCTTCAGTGGGCCGGCTAATAACGTTTGCGGGCGGTTTTAAAAGGTTGTATGATTTTGGGAAAGAGAAAAGATGGGATTAAAAGTGGAAAACGCCTCGTCAGCTGCATCGGAGAATGCCCTGGGAGGGGGAATAAGATTTGATCTAATTCCCCGACGGAGAGTTTTTGTGTCTGTTAAATTTTGTATTCGTCCTTCTATTTGCTGTTGGGGTGGAAAAATATTTGATCCGATTTCAACCGCGCGCACTCAAAGTTCCAAACACCACTGATTTGGCTCGAAACCATCGCGTTTGACCGTCAGCGAAAATCAACGTAACTAGGGCCATTATGATCTCTGGTAATATGATTCGTAAAACGGAATTTATCCGTGTTTGGGTCTTTTAATACGCGGGTAAATATTAATAGGCGTTATTTAAAATGTTTCCATTTGCGTTAATTGTTATATTTTTGCCTTACGTATTTCCATGATTTAAAGTCGATTAAAAATCCATTTATCTAAACTATCGTATTACATACGGCAAACCAACGAAAATTTTAAAATTGACGAGGCGTTCAGTTTTCGTCCTGTAGTGGAGTTGAGCAACCAATTTTTAGCGGTTTTATATACAGTGTGTTAACTAAATAATGGACCAGGGCGAATATCTCAAAATGTGTTTTAGCTACGATTTTGAAATTTTAGGTTGTTATAGAGTGCTCAGGGGGTCAACCAACTATGAAAATGTCAATGACCTTGAACAATGTCTTCAAGGTCATTCGAAAATTAACTTGAGAACCGTAAGTTTTACGAAGTAGGTTCCAATTAGAAAGTTGTTCCTCGTCCCAATCTATGGTTAACTAGCTTTGACTCGATCTGGTTTGCGAAATAGGAAGTTGAGCAATGTTAGGCCAAAATCAAGAAGGCCGTTAAGTTGATAACGTGTTAAAGACGATGTTCAACTGATAACTTTAAAAGTACTCTTGTTAGAGTACTGGAATTTGTTAGACAACCTTATCGTGGCTGAGGGTCTTTAGTTTGAAAATTTCAGCTCCCAAAACTCGTCTTCCACACGTTATCAACTTAACGACCTTCTTGTTTTTGGCCTAACATTTCTCGACTTCCTATTTCGCAAATCGGATCGAGTCAAAGCTAGTTAGCCATAAAATGAGACGGGAAACACTTTTCTAATTGGAACCAACTTCGTAACTTTTACGGTTCCCAAGTTAATTTTCGAATGACCTTGAAGACATGGTTTCAGGGTCATTGAAATTTTCATAGTTGGGTGACCCCCTGAGCGCTCTATAACAAACTAAAATTTCAAAATCGTAGTTAAAACACATTTTGAGATATTCGCCCTGGTCCATTTTTTTAGTTAACACCCTGTATAATATATCCGAATAGACACTTCCCAAAGCCGCGGTATAAACCGAAGCGAAGTTCCAAGAAGAGACGCTATAGAAAATAACGCGAAGTTGTCCCTTATAGAAAATTGCTAGCTTTGTTTTTACACCACATTGGGTCTATGATGGGTAGAGGCCAGAAAAATGCTCTTTTTCTTCTGGTTGTCACAAGCGCGTCTCTCGCCTCCTCCCGGCGGAGGACTAAACCGCGAATGGTGAAGCTGAAAACAGCCCTTTACCCCGTCACCGCGGCGAGGAGAGGAAAATGGTTATCTATAGATGTATATATTTTTGTCCTGGCGCCGGCTTTAAAATAAAAGCGACGATATGAACACGCAACTTTCGTTCACCACATTCTTCGCGGGTTCTACATTGATTTGATTTCGGAGTGTCCTCTTGTTTGTTTCTAGGCTCCATCGTATCTTGTCCCCATTTCTTGGAGAGACGGTGACGTATTTTACCTTCCTCTTAGGTTCCAACGGAACTGCCAACCCGTAGAGCGGGTACTAGACGCTATATAACATCACTTCTCACCAGATTTTGAACCTTCGCGGCAAAAACAACGAACTTAGGGCACGAACCAACTTTCCTATGTTTTTTTTTTATTTCTTTCTGTCTTTTCGCGTCTCACTCTGGTTGAAAGAAAAGACGAGAGATAAAAAAGGAAAAGGACATAGACCTCTGTTCTTCACATATTGGAAAAGACTCAAAGCGTGTCGCTCCTTCCCATGTTAAACTTGTCCCATTCGCTTGACTGTGGCGGTGGGTTGGGGTATATTGGCTTTGGGGGTTTGTGATGAGACATTTGTGAGAATGTCCGCGTGTGTACTGGAGAAGGAAACAGCCAAGAAAAAGGAATTCGAAAGAACGCCGCGATTGCACTCCTCTCCTCACTTTTAATCTTTTTTATTATTTGAGTCGCTTGTTTCCTTTTCGACGGACTTTCTTCGACTCTCGCTGGATTTTAATTTTTAATTTCTGCTTTTTTTTCATCTGCATTTTAATGTGGTGTTAATAACTTATTTTGTTTTATAAAAATTATAAAAATAATAAAAATTATAAGAATAATAAAAATAGTAAAAATTATAAGAATAATAAAAATAATAAAAATGATAAGAATAATAAAAATAATAAAAATTATAAGAATAATAAAAATAATAAAAATTATAAGAATAATAAAAATAATAAAAATTATAAGAATAATAAAAATAATAAAAATTATAAGAATAATAAAAATAATAAAAATTATAAGAATAATAAAAATAGTAAAAATTATAAGAATAATAAAAATAATAAAAATGATAAGAATAATAAAAATAATAAAAATTATAAGAATAATAAAAATAATAAAAATTATAAGAATAATAAAAATAATAAAAATTATAAGAATAATAAAAATAATAAAAATTATAAGAATAATAAAAATAATAAAAATTATAAGAATAATAAAAATAGTAAAAATTATAAGAATAATAAAAATAATAAAAATGATAAGAATAATAAAAATAATAAAAATTATAAGAATAATAAAAATAATAAAAATTATAAGAATAATAAAAATAATAAAAATTATAAGAATAATAAAAATAATAAAAATTATAAGAATAATAAAAATAATAAAAATTATAAGAATAATAAAAATAATAAAAATTATAAGAATAATAAAAATAATAAAAATTATAAGAATAATAAAAATAGTAAAAATTATAAGAATAATAAAAATAATAAAAATTATAAAAATAATAAAAATTATAAGAATAATAAAAATAGTAAAAATTATAAGAATAATAAAAATAATAAAAATGATAAGAATAATAAAAATAATAAAAATTATAAGAATAATAAAAATAATAAAAATTATAAGAATAATAAAAATAGTAAAAATGATAAGAATAATAAAAATAATAAAAATTATAAGAATAATAAAAATAATAAAAATTATAAGAATAATAAAAATAGTAAAAATTATAAGAATAATAAAAATAATAAAAATTATAAAAATAATAAAAATTATAAGAATAATAAAAATAGTAAAAATTATAAGAATAATAAAAATAATAAAAATTATAAGAATAATAAAAATAATAAAAATTATAAGAATAATAAAAATAATAAAAATTATAAGAATAATAAAAATAATAAAAATTATAAGAATAATAAAAATAATAAAAATTATAAGAATAATAAAAATAGTAAAAATTATAAGAATAATAAAAATAATAAAAATTATAAAAATAATAAAAATTATAAGAATAATAAAAATAGTAAAAATTATAAGAATAATAAAAATAATAAAAATGATAAGAATAATAAAAATAATAAAAATTATAAGAATAATAAAAATAATAAAAATTATAAGAATAATAAAAATAATAAAAATTATAAGAATAATAAAAATAATAAAAATTATAAGAATAATAAAAATAATAAAAATTATAAGAATAATAAAAATAGTAAAAATTATAAGAATAATAAAAATAATAAAAATGATAAGAATAATAAAAATAATAAAAATTATAAGAATAATAAAAATAATAAAAATTATAAGAATAATAAAAATAATAAAAATTATAAGAATAATAAAAATAATAAAAATTATAAAAATAATAAAAATTATAAGAATAATAAAAATAATAAAAATTATAAGAATAATAAAAATAATAATATTAACAAAAATAAGAATAATAAGAGTAATAAAAATAAGAATAATGGAAATGGAAATGGAAACTTGTTTATTGTGTATCAAAACAACACTTTTACAGCGTCAGCTAGTTGACACACATTGCATAAAAAGTGTTTAACCGAAAGGTTAAAAGCATAATATAGTTTTAATTGATAAGTTTTCACGGCTCCTACGTATTAAGAGCCGGTAAAGTTTTAAGTTCAGATAATTTACAGCTAAATAAATCGACTACTTCAGTATATTTGTTTGCAGTTCTTAAAATTGGATTAATGGGGTTTAAAGGACTTTTAGAAATTTTGAACAATTAGGGGTGCCTTGTATAATAATATAATAAGAATAATAAGAATAATAAGAGTAATAAAAATATGAATAATAATAATATTATTTATAGAGAAAAGTTTGCTGAAATTTCTGTACAAAATTATTTTGTATAAACGGCTTAGAACCGTGTTAATTATAATTGGACCCAAAATTATTTTCGATAAAATGTTATAGTAATAAATTCAACTAGAGAGTGCTTTACGTTTCGTCAATGGGTGCCCATCTCTAACTTGAAGACCCTTTTTATAAAAGTTATTTTTGTATTTCTTTCAAGGAAAAACATTGTATAACCTTAACCTTTCATTTGACATAATGAGAGTGAGTGTGTTAAAATTTCTTACCATAAATAAAAAGCTAAACAACGGTTTAATTCCTAGTGCGACACTCCGTTTGTAGAAGATAGAAATAGCCCATTTGACTTGAAAAAATATTTCTTTACCGGGAATCGCTGCGTGGTACGCGCGTAAAATTTTAAAAATAGTTCTTCAAATGGAATGCACTTACGTCGGGAACTCTCTACTGTTCTTCTCCGAGAAACTACGAAGAAAATACCTTTTCGTTGATGCGCTCTGAATGGTACGAGTTTTGAAGGCGCGCTACGTTAGCAAAGCGAGCTTGTCAATTATCCCGCGGATACTTATAAAAAGTAACGGTGCCAATTGGCCACGTGAAAAATATCTCGCTTGGTACCTACGTTCATCCATTGGCAACTGTTTTACCGCTTTATGTTTTTTACTACATAATTAAGAAAACCATTTTTCAAACCGTGTCCTAGAACGAAAACGAGCATCGTAGGTCATATTTTCTTTAATTCTCTATCAACTCTGGTAAAGCCGAAATTAACACATCAATTTAATAAACATTTTTTCCTCTGTATCAATACAAGGTGTTTCAAAAGGTTATGAAAAAATTTTAAGTAGTTGTAGGGGGTGAGTTGAGTAGTTTGCTTGTTTTTTTTCCCCATTTTCCTACGATGAGTTAAAAGAGCGCCAGAAAGCAAAGTGTGGCCTACTAGCCCCGGGAAGTAGGCTGCAACAAGTGCCAAACCAAGCAGCAGGGGCTTTAAATATTGTTTAAGGTTACTTTCTTACGCTGGTTACCTTGATTTGTCCTTTTTTACCTATCACAAGAACCTAAACCTTTATGTTCCCGTTTCCCTGCTTGTTGCAGCCTTTTTCCAGGGGCTAGTAGGCCGTACATTGAACTCACCCTCTACATCTCCTTCAAATTTTTGCATAACCTTTTAAAATGCCCTATATAATCGTTTAATTTATTCAATTAAACTTCGCACATTTAGAAAACAGGAGTACGTCCACAAAGAGATAATTCTCAACTTAAATCTGAGAATCATCAACTTAAATCTGAGAATCATCAACTTGAATCTGAAAATCATCAACTTGAATCTGAAAATTATGAACTTGAATCTGAGAATTATGAACTTGAATCTGAGAATTATGAACTTGAATCTGAGAATTATGAACTTTAATCTGAGAATTATGAACTTGAATCTAAGAATTATGAACTTGAATCTGAGAATTATGAACTTGAATCTGAGAATTATGAACTTGAATCTAAGAATTATGAACTTTAATCTGAGAATTATGAACTTTAATCTGAGAATTATTAACTTGAATCTGAGAATTATTAACTCCCTTCTCGTAGTCTAAACAGTATTTTCAATCGGATGTGACGTAGTTTTTTTCAGCAGCTCTTTCGAGAAGTGTGAGAATGCCTCCTCTCAGTGGTCAAAATTATATAGAAAATGGTGGCTAGGGGTCTAGTTGCTTTGATTGATGCTGAAAAAATTTAATTTTCAGTGACAACAATTAAATTTCGGATAAATTTATAATGGTTAGTTAATTTTCAAAAATATAGTTCAGTTTAAAATATTTATTAATCAGTATATTTTATCGAAAAAAATATAAAAATACTTATTATCAAAGACTTAGCCATTGACAGGGCTTATTTTTAGCTTGTGATTCCAAGCTAATAACAGTTGCATTATCTGATCTGAGGAAATTATTTCTATATATCAGATATCAGATTATACACATTTACGTTCAAATATTATTAGATCAGTTGATATGGGTCAAAATGCAAAAAAAGGTTATTTAAACCAGAAATTAATCTGAATTCATTGCAAGCCGACGTACAGATTGTGAGCAGATTTCAGATACCGTTTTCACTTATCCCCCGATTTCGAAATTTGTATAACTATTTATTTCGATTTCATTTTCACTAACGACGTAAGCGTAAAAGTCAGATAAATGTTCAGATAACTGATACCAATTAACTCAGATCAGTTCAAGCCGGTTATTTCTTTGACAGGGGAATATAAAAGATTACAGCAATTCAACTAATTAATTATCTTCAGATATCTGATAATTATGACCTGAATAACCTGATCAGTTGGCCATCTTGAGAAGAATTTTTTTTTTCAAAAGAGAGAAAATTATTTTCTCAAATGAAGAATACTATTCAGATTCTTTACGTACCACTGATACTAACAAGGAGACATCCCGAAGTTCAAAATCGGGGGATTGGGAGACCTTCATGTAACTTAAAAAATCCTAAGGGGAATTTATTCAATGGGCAACCGTTTTGCCATGGCAACGAAAAATGTTTTTGACAACACAAAATATTAAATTTTCCCATTGAAAATAACATGGGATTTTTACCGATTCCCTGTGAAAAATTTGAACAAATTTCAAAATTTCGAAAATGCCAAAAATAGCAAAAATAGATAAAAATTGACAAAAAACATTAAAATTAATCAACTGTTGATCAAATTGAGGTCAAAATCCCATGTTATTTTCAATAGGGAAATTTAATATTTTGTGTTGTGATAAACATTTTTCGTTGGCATGGCAAAACGGTTACCCATTGAATAAATTCCCTTTAGGATTTTTCATGAAGGTCTACCAATCCCCCGAGTTTGAACATAATCGGTGGGTTACACTTCGGGATGTCTCTTTGTAAGATATTCAAAAGAAATTGGGTCACTATATAAAAATACTTAAAAATGATTACCTACGCTAGATAGAAACACCATTCCCAATGGCAGTTAGCATTTATTTCTATAAAACCATCGACAGAACTAAGCTTAATTTTATTTTACATTTTCCCTTTAAACGAAAGATGGTCAAGATGGGCCGAGTGAGTGCGAACGTGTGCTCGCCATAAAATGGAAGGTTCCATGTATTGCTCGCGGGACTTTTTCCGCTTAATATGATTTGACACATTCGCACCCCATAGTGATAAATAAAAGCAAAGACATTGTTATGGCCGGACTGGTCGCTCCACCGAAATCGATGAAATTTATCCTTTTCCATGTATTTCTTTTCCGCGTGCCTTCTTTCATTTCTTGTTCGGCCACTCCACCTTAGATCCGCGTCTTACGAAATGGATACCCCTCTTCCATTTTCCCTCTTCCATTATTTTTTGGGGATTCGGTGCGAAGAATATCCGAGATTCGCGGATAGAAATTTTCCCCGAGAGAGAGAGAGAGAGAGAGAGAGAGAGAGAGAGAGAGAGAGAGAGAGAGAGAGAGAGAGAGAGAGAGAGAGAGAGAGAGAGAGAGAGAGAGAGAGAGAGAGAGAGAGAGAGAGAGAGAGAGAGAGAGAGAGAGAGAGAGAGAGAGAGAGAGAGAGAGAGAGAGAGAGAGAGAGAGAGAGAGAGAGAGAGAGAGAGAGAGAGAGAGAGAGAGAGAGAGAGAGAGAGAGAGAGAGAGAGAGAGAGAGAGAGAGAGAGAGAGAGAGAGAGAGAGAGAGAGAGAGAGAGAGAGAGAGAGAGAGAGAGAGAGAGAGAGAGAGAGAGAGAGAGAGAGAGAGAGAGAGAGAGAGAGAGAGAGAGAGAGAGAGAGAGAGAGAGAGAGAGAGAGAGAGAGAGAGAGAGAGAGAGAGAGAGAGAGAGAGAGAGAGAGAGAGAGAGAGAGAGAGAGAGAGAGAGAGAGAGAGAGAGAGAGAGAGAGAGAGAGAGAGAGAGAGAGAGAGAGAGAGAGAGAGAGAGAGAGAGAGAGAGAGAGAGAGAGAGAGAGAGAGAGAGAGAGAGAGAGAGAGAGAGAGAGAGAGAGAGAGAGAGAGAGAGAGAGAGAGAGAGAGAGAGAGAGAGAGAGAGAGAGAGAGAGAGAGAGAGAGAGAGAGAGAGAGAGAGAGAGAGAGAGAGAGAGAGAGAGAGAGAGAGAGAGAGAGAGAGAGAGAGAGAGAGAGAGAGAGAGAGAGAGAGAGAGAGAGAGAGAGAGAGAGAGAGAGAGAGAGAGAGAGAGAGAGAGAGAGAGAGAGAGAGAGAGAGAGAGAGAGAGAGAGAGAGAGAGAGAGAGAGAGAGAGAGAGAGAGAGAGAGAGAGAGAGAGAGAGAGAGAGAGAGAGAGAGAGAGAGAGAGAGAGAGAGAGAGAGAGAGAGAGAGAGAGAGAGAGAGAGAGAGAGAGAGAGAGAGAGAGAGAGAGAGAGAGAGAGAGAGAGAGAGAGAGAGAGAGAGAGAGAGAGAGAGAGAGAGAGAGAGAGAGAGAGAGAGAGAGAGAGAGAGAGAGAGAGAGAGAGAGAGAGAGAGAGAGAGAGAGAGAGAGAGAGAGAGAGAGAGAGAGAGAGAGAGAGAGAGAGAGAGAGAGAGAGAGAGAGAGAGAGAGAGAGAGAGAGAGAGAGAGAGAGAGAGAGAGAGAGAGAGAGAGAGAGAGAGAGAGAGAGAGAGAGAGAGAGAGAGAGAGAGAGAGAGAGAGAGAGAGAGAGAGAGAGAGAGAGAGAGAGAGAGAGAGAGAGAGAGAGAGAGAGAGAGAGAGAGAGAGAGAGAGAGAGAGAGAGAGAGAGAGAGAGAGAGAGAGAGAGAGAGAGAGAGAGAGAGAGAGAGAGAGAGAGAGAGAGAGAGAGAGAGAGAGAGAGAGAGAGAGAGAGAGAGAGAGAGAGAGAGAGAGAGAGAGAGAGAGAGAGAGAGAGAGAGAGAGAGAGAGAGAGAGAGAGAGAGAGAGAGAGAGAGAGAGAGAGAGAGAGAGAGAGAGAGAGAGAGAGAGAGAGAGAGAGAGAGAGAGAGAGAGAGAGAGAGAGAGAGAGAGAGAGAGAGAGAGAGAGAGAGAGAGAGAGAGAGAGAGAGAGAGAGAGAGAGAGAGAGAGAGAGAGAGAGAGAGAGAGAGAGAGAGAGAGAGAGAGAGAGAGAGAGAGAGAGAGAGAGAGAGAGAGAGAGAGAGAGAGAGAGAGAGAGAGAGAGAGAGAGAGAGAGAGAGAGAGAGAGAGAGAGAGAGAGAGAGAGAGAGAGAGAGAGAGAGAGAGAGAGAGAGAGAGAGAGAGAGAGAGAGAGAGAGAGAGAGAGAGAGAGAGAGAGAGAGAGAGAGAGAGAGAGAGAGAGAGAGAGAGAGAGAGAGAGAGAGAGAGAGAGAGAGAGAGAGAGAGAGAGAGAGAGAGAGAGAGAGAGAGAGAGAGAGAGAGAGAGAGAGAGAGAGAGAGAGAGAGAGAGAGAGAGAGAGAGAGAGAGAGAGAGAGAGAGAGAGAGAGAGAGAGAGAGAGAGAGAGAGAGAGAGAGAGAGAGAGAGAGAGAGAGAGAGAGAGAGAGAGAGAGAGAGAGAGAGAGAGAGAGAGAGAGAGAGAGAGAGAGAGAGAGAGAGAGAGAGAGAGAGAGAGAGAGAGAGAGAGAGAGAGAGAGAGAGAGAGAGAGAGAGAGAGAGAGAGAGAGAGAGAGAGAGAGAGAGAGAGAGAGAGAGAGAGAGAGAGAGAGAGAGAGAGAGAGAGAGAGAGAGAGAGAGAGAGAGAGAGAGAGAGAGAGAGAGAGAGAGAGAGAGAGAGAGAGAGAGAGAGAGAGAGAGAGAGAGAGAGAGAGAGAGAGAGAGAGAGAGAGAGAGAGAGAGAGAGAGAGAGAGAGAGAGAGAGAGAGAGAGAGAGAGAGAGAGAGAGAGAGAGAGAGAGAGAGAGAGAGAGAGAGAGAGAGAGAGAGAGAGAGAGAGAGAGAGAGAGAGAGAGAGAGAGAGAGAGAGAGAGAGAGAGAGAGAGAGAGAGAGAGAGAGAGAGAGAGAGAGAGAGAGAGAGAGAGAGAGAGAGAGAGAGAGAGAGAGAGAGAGAGAGAGAGAGAGAGAGAGAGAGAGAGAGAGAGAGAGAGAGAGAGAGAGAGAGAGAGAGAGAGAGAGAGAGAGAGAGAGAGAGAGAGAGAGAGAGAGAGAGAGAGAGAGAGAGAGAGAGAGAGAGAGAGAGAGAGAGAGAGAGAGAGAGAGAGAGAGAGAGAGAGAGAGAGAGAGAGAGAGAGAGAGAGAGAGAGAGAGAGAGAGAGAGAGAGAGAGAGAGAGAGAGAGAGAGAGAGAGAGAGAGAGAGAGAGAGAGAGAGAGAGAGAGAGAGAGAGAGAGAGAGAGAGAGAGAGAGAGAGAGAGAGAGAGAGAGAGAGAGAGAGAGAGAGAGAGAGAGAGAGAGAGAGAGAGAGAGAGAGAGAGAGAGAGAGAGAGAGAGAGAGAGAGAGAGAGAGAGAGAGAGAGAGAGAGAGAGAGAGAGAGAGAGAGAGAGAGAGAGAGAGAGAGAGAGAGAGAGAGAGAGAGAGAGAGAGAGAGAGAGAGAGAGAGAGAGAGAGAGAGAGAGAGAGAGAGAGAGAGAGAGAGAGAGAGAGAGAGAGAGAGAGAGAGAGAGAGAGAGAGAGAGAGAGAGAGAGAGAGAGAGAGAGAGAGAGAGAGAGAGAGAGAGAGAGAGAGAGAGAGAGAGAGAGAGAGAGAGAGAGAGAGAGAGAGAGAGAGAGAGAGAGAGAGAGAGAGAGAGAGAGAAATGGCGTTCTTAGAAAATTCAACGCCCGAATTATGAGCATCTCTTAAACTGCTCGATTTTCCCTCCAGGACTTCTCGTATTGTGTGTTTTTCTTATTACTAGGTAGATTACGCTTGTTACCAGATTTATAGATCCGGAAGAGACCTAAGGAGTCGGTTGGGAGGCTAAAATGACGATTTCCCAAAACACTTCTTCCACGGAGCGTTCTAGATGTTTTGTCAAAATCGTATATATTCAATTTTAAAATTATACGTTTAATACTGATTTACATATGGTTTAAATTCTAAACATTATAATACCATATTTACACATTAATGGTTTTATATTGATGTAGTTAAGAGTTTAATATTAAACCAAAATAAAGTTTGTTTAAAATTAAACCATTAAAATTTTAAACGATTTTAAACTAAAATGTCACAATTTAAATTTACAATTTCAATTTTTACAGTGTGTTACTGATTATTAAAAAGGTATTTATTTTGATACTACAGGGTTGCCACAGTTTTTTCACAATCAAATTCCCTGACTTTTCCAGGTTTTCCTTGATCATCTCCGGAGATTTTCCCTGTCATATTTTGTGCCAAGACTTTGTATTTTTTAACCTAAATATTAGTAAACGTTTTCTATTTGCAACCGAAATTAAATTCCCTGACATTTCTCCGATTTTGTGACTAATTTTTAAAATTCCCTGATTTTTCCCTGATTTTTATACCCATATTCAAATTCCCTGACTTTTCCAGGTTTTCCAGGTACCGTGGCAACCCTGTACTACATTTATTTCATTGTACTCCAGCTCTTAATTTTAAAAACCAAAAATATATAAAAAATAATCATTTTTATCGCACTCAAAACACGATTGTACGATTCTAGGCTTGAAACTTTATTTTACAATATACTCTCTTTAAACTTGAGTAGATTTATTTGATCTGTAAAACGTATTATCTGCCAGTGATGTAAGTAATCTTAATTTTAATTAAAACCCTGAAATATGTAAAAAAAAAACGAATTTTGATCGAATTTCAAAACCACGATCACATTCTACGATTGAAATTTAATATTCCATAATATATGCTATTGAAACGTGAGAAAATTTTTCTCTGTTGAAATAGGACACTCAACCAGTGATGTCAAAAATCTTAGTTTAAATTAAAACCCTAAAATGTATAAAAAAAATCATTTTTTATCGAATTCCAAAACCACGTTTGAAATGTAATTTCTACAATACATGCTCTTGAAATGCGTGTAGATTTGTCTGTACGATCCAACGGCTGTCAACGATACCAATATACCGATTTGAAAAACACCCTTATACGGCTAATCCACCTAAAATCCACTTTCTCTTCCCAGTCTAACACTTTCATTTCTGAGTTTATCCTCAAAGCTATATTAGATTTCGCTCGGCTCCGGAGATAAAAAAAACCACAGGTTCAACGAACCTGTATTTGTCGGTGGTAAACGGCAAAATAAAATATACGAAAATATACTTTACTTTTTTGTTTCTATTGAAAAAGAATGAAACGGTACCCCTGAAATTTAGTGGCGCAATGCAGCTTTTGATGTTAAGCGGGGAGCGATAGCCCTAAACCCCCGAAGTATAGTCCCAAGAAAAACGCCCCCTACCCCTCCTCCAAACCTCTATAAAGTTTAGCTTTTAGGGAACTACCGCCGGGAATAAATGGTCATAAAATATTGCAGTTTATACGCGTCTATCTGCCATATCCGCGCCATTGCAGTTCCCCAACTTCCCGCGGAAAATTCTCAGAGCTCCCTTTATATATCAGGCTTAAAGGTCCAAAAATTCAAATCCGTTCCGAATATCTCTAGATGGCGCTCGGAGAAAGATTTTTCACCCCCTCCCCCCTCTCCCTCATCCGCTTCTGTTCTCTTAAAGAGTTATCCGGAAGATGGCGGTATAATAGCGGTATCGGCTTTCAATTGAAAATCAACCGAGCTTGTAAACTAATTAAATTTCTTCCTTTCGCGATTTCTGGTAAAATTACTATCGTACTTACGTCAGTTTATTATCAATTGGTCGAAATTTTCCGTTTCATTTTACGTTTTAAATTTCGGAAGGATTAAATTGAAAAGTTTCTTCCCGAGCTAGTACGAAATAATTTAACAATACAAGAAAATCGCAACTCTTTTAAATTTGAGTATATTTCAATTTAAGTATTTCTTCTCCTTCGAGATTAAACTTTGCATTTGTTTTATGGATAAAGTTTCGGGATGGTTTGGGAAATCGTTATTTTAAAATGATTCGCGTTTGTAGTCGCTTTCATTATCTAAATTTTGTTTCGTAGCTACGCGTAGTTTTAGAAACTTTAAACCGCAGTTTTCTATAAACAACGTTATATAGATCGCCTTCAATTACCCCAAAAACTTTGGAGCGAAGGTAGTCGACTCGGCGCAATTTTTGAAGGCGCAATTTCGACTGTGACATACTTCCAAATATAAAACGTCGTCGCGCCTAAAGTCGTATACGCGTGCGACGACTGTTATAAATTCTTCTATAAACGTATTTCGGTCTTCCAAAACACGGTCGTATTATCCGCTAGATGGCGCGAACTTAGCATACCCCGAAAGCGAAGGTGTTTAGTGGGGAATAAAATAGGGCCGGCTCTCGGTCTCTCTCGCTATATTATCGGGGAAAACAAGAGTTTAGTGAAGTCGGAAAATTTAATTCGAAAATTCCAGAAGGCGAGCCATGCGGGAAAACTCAATCCGAGGGGTTGAATATGGCCCGCGCGAGGGCTGAAGCCCCGGAATTTTTGTTAGATAAGGATTGGGGCCCGGCTTCTCCGTTATATTGGAAAACCCAACACCGGCTCCGGATTCTCGCTTGCCCTCTTTTTTAGATTGGAGAGAAAAATTTTTGTTTTAGAGCAGGGTGAGCGTGGCCCGCTTTTTCGGCTATAATTTACCGGTTCGTTTATCGTTGGCCCCCCGCTCCAAAAAGACCCATTTTCAAATATATTTCCAGCGCTAAGCTCTTTCATGTTTAGGGGGTTGAATTCGCTTTTCGTTTTTACATCTTTCCTCTTCGGAATATTTATTATTTGCAGGCGAATTAAATTTGCTCGGTGACCGGATTAGTTTGCGGTTTATTAAGGTGTGGTTGGACGTTGAGGTTCGCCTTAGTGTCAGGTTAATTCACATTTTTTTGTCTATTTATTAATCGGATTTTTTTGGTTTGAACTCGCTTACGTCTGAAATTATGGATGTTTCGCGTATAATTGGTTCTCTATATTAAACGTTTTTCTATATTAACTACGCATTAATCAACTGTAATTGTTGTTTGTTAATTTTGCCGTAAGTTATTGCCTTCATTAATGGTTCCATCAAAGCGAAATTAGGATGATATTATCAGCTCGGTTCAGAGTGGGTATAATAGGGTTTGGTTCTAACTGTACTGAACCGCCACTTAATAATATTAGCAAATTTTTTATTCGAATAATTTTTGAAAATTTTAGATTTTGAAAATTTCGTAAATTGGTCAATTTTCAAAATTTTCTGAGTAATTTTTTAATAGTTTTGATTCTGAAAACTAATTTTTGATTCTTAAAATATTAAAAAAAATATTTGGATGATTTTTGAATAATTTAGATTCTTAAAATATACAAAATTTTCGATTCTTAAAATTACAAAATTTTCAATTCTTAAAATATACCAAATTCTCGGTTTTTAAAATATACCAAATTCTCGATTCTTAAAATATACCAAATTTTCGATTCTTAAAATAAACCAAATTCTAGATTCTTAAAATATACCAAATTCTCGATTCTTAAAATATACAAAATTTTCAATTCTTATCAAATATACAAAATTTTCAATTCTTATTAAATATACAAAATTTTCAATTCTTATTAAATATACAAAATTTTCGATTCTTAAAATATACCAAATTTTCGATTCTTAAAATATAGGAAATATTTTATTCGGATAATTTTTGAATATTCGATTTTGGCAAATGTTTAAAAGAAAATTGATTTTAGCTAATGTGTTAAGTTTAAAAAAAATTGATTTTGGCAGACGGGCTAAGTTTAAAAATTTTCGATTCTGGGAATTTTACCAAGTTTCGATTCCGATAATTTTCAGTACAAACACATATCGCAAACAGTTACTTAGGAGACCGAATTGATCAGCGGCACCCGTTTGAACAATAGAACAATACATTTGTAATCAACCATGGATAGTAGATTTTAGAGGATCGGTAAAAGGCCTGGTTTTTAGCCCCCGTAAACCAATCACACTAAGGGAGTCGTCCAAGGTCATTTGAAAAAAAAACAAGTATCGCTAAGAGTGGACGATACTGTTCGAAAAAAGAAAAAAGATAAACACGAAGTACATTTTTACGCCAAAAGGTATTTTTTCACGTTTTTATAGATTAAATATGATATACTAAATATCAGTTGATAGTTTTTATTGAATTAAAAAACCAAAATTAAAAATAACTAAAATATAAAGCGCAAAAAATTACGTAACAATATCAACCGCATTAGATTGCGATTTTGAAATTTTAAGATCACGTGGTATAAACGACGTTGCAATACTCCCTCGGAGTCTCTCGAGCTGATTGATACGCGGGGAGAAATAAAATGCACTGTGGAAGGCTATCGAAAACCTGTCCTCTCAATTTACTGTCCATGAATCAACCACGTAAGGCCCAATTTTTAATTTATAATAATTAACATAAATAATTGGATAAAAATAATGAAAAGGGAATTTAGTCGAGATCGCCTTTCGACCGGTAGATAATCGGGTTAATCCGGAAATCGGATCTTCTTGGCGTGTTTAAGAGAGGCCCAATGATTGACCCCCAACGGAATTAAGGGCACCTAACTACCTATATAACAATGGCGGCGAAGTTGTTGCTCAACGCGGTCCCGTAGCCTCTCCCTTCCATCGTTGAGCATTAGCGCTTTAATGATGACGACGCTAGATAAGTAGTCAACATAAAAACAGCTCCAAGAAGAGATGCTATAGAGAAGGGATCTATGGGCAAACGGAAGAAGAGGGATCAGCCACCACCTCGCTTCGGAATTAACTCTTACTATCATTACCAAAACCCCATCACCATCAGCGCGTGAACCAACGCGAAGGGATGGAGAAAAAAATACCCCTTCTCTTTGGTTTTAAAAAGTTTGCTTTCGCTGATAGAGGGAGCTGGTGTCATTCGCGTCTACAACCCTTACGAATCTTAGCTGATAGTTAATTTAAACTACGTCTTCTACGACGCCCCGTTTGATCTCGGTGTCAGGTGAGTCTCTCATATTAAGCGAAGGGACGACTTGTTCCCTTATATTAAGAACTTCAATGTTTTTCAGTCGATTTTTGGCGGCTATTTAGAGTTCTTTCGCGCCATCTAGAAGCCTTTTTCGTTTTTTGAATCGTTACCTAGCAGCGTTTGGCGTCGAGTTCTTAAAAGCCTGCCGGTGGAATTTGAAGAGTGTCTTTTGACGGGGGGGGGGCTATGTTGAAAGAGTAAAAAGGTAGGGGTGGAACTGAGTTTTCTAAATTGCCATTGGTTTACTTCGGGGCGCGCGGCGACGTTCTAGATTACGTTGTTAAACAAAGGCTTCTCTGAGACCGTGCCAAGGAAACTTTATAATGAATTTTCCGACTATTTTTCCCCTTTTTTCCTACGACACTTTGCGAGCCGCTAACGTTATGAACTTTTCCCTCTGGTGATGGTTCGCTCTCACGAGCCCGCAATTTTATATAACCTCCGCCAGGGGGACCTCTTTCCCGGGCCGAAAAAATAAAAAACTCCTATATGTACTCTCTTAATGTTCTTCGCGATTAAAAATTCCTGGTAACGGTAATTTAAGATCGCGACGGGCCAAGGATTTTAATATAGTTCTCGGCTTCGGAGAAAAAAAAATATATATAATACCGTTACTTGTATATTGCCCAAATCTTTATAAATTAAAAAAATGGACGTTAGGTTTTATATGAAGTATATAAAATATCTGTAACCCGAGAGGTATCCATATAGACTACGAATATGAAACCTTCGAAAACTTGAGGCAGTAAATAATTGTGGACCTGCGAAGTTTTCAAACGGATAACATAACCAAGATAAGGTCCTGTGACCATGAAGAATTGAAACTTAAGCCCATTGTTTCACTGGCCTTAATTGTTCTGTCTAGTTTCATAATTGATGAGCCGCGGAAATTTTTCACTCGTAAATTAGACTCTGATCATAGGGTCGCGTAAGTAGGGTGGCCCAGAGCGGGCCTGGGCCCCCACTAGGCCCCACTAAAACCACAATTTCGGGCCTACCATTAATAATTGCACTTTTTCGAGGTAAAACCACCTCACTTGTTCAAACCCGGGCCTGGCCCCATAAGAGGCATTACTACCTTTACACTTGTTTCAAAACAGGGCCCCGGAAACTGGTATCCCATCTCGTCATTGTTTTCACCAAGTTATGTAGACAAATATTACGTACTTTGTATAATTTACTTTAAATTAAATTACGAAATTATGAAATAATGTGTAAGATTTCCGGTTGATTAATAATGAGAACTTTGTATCGTAAAAGGGGGGTGGCTCTATTTCGCTTTTAGGCAAAACAAGAGGGCTTCATTTAAAGATGATTATTCATAAAAGAGAGAAGACCTAGATATGAAATGGAATGAAGTCTATTTATTCGGGGAAAGCCATTAGAAGTCATCCTTTCTCCCTAGATTCCCTTCTCATTGTGAGTTTCTTTGGAAAAAGAAATGACCAAAATAAAACTAGAAACATTCCTATCTATTTGGAAATGGAAATACAAGCCGTTAAGTATAGTCTTTACCTATTTGCGAGCCTTCGGGCTTAAGAATGAGCTAAGCTCAGGGGGAGTTTCGCCTCTAGCGCTTCGCCATTTTCTTCATCGATAATACTCGCTTCCATTAAAAGAGGAATGAAAGTTTGCCGGAAATAGACCCATCCCACTTCCGGTTTGGCACCAGAGCGAGTTTCCGGGATCAAATAGGAGGGACCGGAAGTCGCAGAGAGGATGTGGGCGGGGTTTCCACTTTTACGTCATCCACTCTTTGGGCACTAAGTGAGCGGAGCAAATGCGAGTCGGGCGGGAGGGGGAGGGGGGGCGGAAAGGGGAAAATGAACGGGAATGGAAAGTGAACGTAATGTAATATTATCCTGCTATGGTTTATCTCGCTTTCCTACGTAAAACAACATTATGTTTTGTCCATTTTTTCCCGTCCACTTCCGATATTAAGCGTATTCACGTTTCTTTTATTACAAATTTAATGACTTTTCGAACGTGTTTCTGTTTGCATAGTGTTCGGAATTGTTTATTCATTATCCACAAATTTTCCGATTTATTTAAAAAACGTTGGTAAAAAGAATATCATTTTAACTTATTTCATTATGTTTTTTACGCAACCAAGCATTTATTTGAATAAAAGTGGTACTTATTTAAATAATTTTTTGTTTTATTTAGCTTATTCACTTTCGATTATTTAAACATTTTACAATTTTTATTCAACTATTGGTTATTTAAATAAATATTATTTAAATATAGCCGAGCTTATTTTATTCATGGATAAAAATTAATCGACTGCCGAGCACTATGTTTGAATTGTCGCGCGTAGTATTTTCGCTATTTTTAAAGTTGAGAAAATAATAATTATCCTTTTTCTTTTGCAGCGTTGACTCTAGCAATACTTGTACTAAGGATCTGTCTCATGGCTAAAGGTAATTGCATTTTATTTATCATTTTTATTTTTTTGGCATTCTATTGTTATTATTCCAGTTTTATTCGCGACCGAAACTAGTCTAGGTGGCGTAACGGCTTCAGCTTATCTAAAACAAATGAAAAAGGCATAAAAACGTTTTTTCTTATATCAACTTATCGAAATATAAGCGAACGATATTATATTATTATAAAAATTATATTAAAATGCAAGTATCATTATTTATAAAGTTAAATTTACTAATAACGATGAGGAAAAACTAATAGCGTCTGCTTAAGCCACTACCTATCTAGATTTCAATGACGAACCAAAGGGGGCGTTGTGATAGTTTTCGGCCGCGAATAAGTTAAATAATACTTCGTCAGAAAACCAAATCCTCCTTACGTTTTGAAGAGTCGTTTTGAAGAATATACATTTAAATATTTCAAATAGTACGGTAGCAAATGTAACATAATCATTAGTAAGTATACCTTTGTATAACTGTGCCATAGAAAATATTTCTTTGACCTTGGTCAAATAAACTACTGAATCATAAGCAAAAACTAAACTATTAATATTGCACCGGCCGCCATCGATCCTAACGAGAGAATCAAAGAAATATTTGCAGTCAAATACAAAGAACGTGCATAAACTCGTTAAATGACTAGCTAAAGATATTATTAGGTCTAACGTCGTTCGCTTATTATATTGAGTGGAAATCTTTCCAATATCGGACACAGATGCGCTACAAGCGGCAAGAGCGCTATCTATAGATACGGGTTTGGTAGTTTATTATTTCAAGTTTTCCCACGGAATATATAATTAGTGAAGCGTAATATCTTAAATGGAAGTTTTTTTATATTTTTTGACCTTTGAAAAGGTTGCCATGGAAACAAAATCTTGTGATCGCGAGCCACGAGCTAAACTATAAATATAGTCAGAATCTTGCGAGTTTTTAAAATCTGGCGTCCGTTTCCCATGCCGCGTTTTTCGTCATTGACAAGGTGACTACCCGAGGTGTAACACACCGATTTTGTTCAAACTCGGGGGTTAATTAGCCCTTAATGAATCATGAAAATTCCCAAAAGGAAAAGTTTCAACGGGCATTATTTTTGCCATGGCAACCGAAAATGTTTTTGACAACACAAAATGGAAAATAAATTATCAATTTAATTTTTTTCATCAATTTTGATAAATCTTTCCTAGTTTTTGCATTTTAAATAATTTTAATTTTTTGGAATTTTTCAAAATCCCATGTTTTTTTTTTCGGTAAGGAATTTTCCATTTTGTGTTGTCAAAAACATTTCGGTTGCCATGGCAAAACTAATGCCCGTTGAAACTTCTCCTTTTGGGAATTTTCATGATTCATTAAGGCCTACTTAACCCCCGAGTTTGAACAAAATCGGTTTGTTACACCTCGGGTAGTCTCCTTGTTAGTTGAACGTGACGTAATTTACAAGCTTTCATTAAAGACAGTATGAACAAAATCAAAAAGTTGCCTGCTAAACACACGCTACTTGATTCACAGTAAGTTTAAAGAAAATAACATTATATAACAGCATAGTTTTAAAGAACTTTTTTCTTTAAATCTGATATTTTCGCGAACATTTCACTACATATATTAGAATTAATTGTAGATTTAAAGCAACTGTCGGCTCTATCATTGCCACCTGTATTATTAAAAGGCCCCTGTTATTAGAGATGGCCATGAATCTATCCGAATCTTCGAAAAAAATGACTTTCGCGGAGAGCGTGGAGCCATCTATTAATGGGAACGGAAGCTAAAATTCAAAATAGCGAAACAATAACGTGGTTAGAGAGCCATTATAGAGTATTATATTAAGACCACTTTTGCTCTACTTAGTGATCTTTAACCTAAATTATATATCCCATATAAAATATATTGTAAACAATTACTATAATTGAAGTTATTGACAAATTTACAAACGAGCCAATCAACGCGAAGCATACTTTTATGTCCCGCCTTTTGGGTCCAAATGCAGCTTCAGCATCTTGGTTTGATTTTTACGCTAGCGACATCTGTTGAAAAAAGAGCTACTTCACGTCGAGCCGACACTTGCTTTAAAAAAATTTAACTCCTTAAGGCAAAAACCCAGTCATTCGTGATACACGTTTTTGACTTTCAATCTAGAAATAGTCAAAGAAATTTTCGAATTTAATTTAATTTAGATTTGTCAGCATTTAGTCGTAAAATTGCAAATTACTAATTATTCGATCATTATTATTTTCCGCTTAACTGTAAACCGAATTAGTTCATTTTATCACTACGGATTTTGCCGCCAATTTTAGGCATAGCCCCATAATATGAGTGTAGCAAGCTGTTGGCTAGCGTGTTATGAAGGGCTTGCCAACACCCTCCTTCGTGGTATCTAGGATCAACAAACACAACACCCCACACAAGGAGAACGCAACCCGTTAAAAGTCGTGGATTTTCTTGCGTACATGTTTCATTAGTTAGACGCCTTAGCGCCTGCTGCCGTCGGAAGTGGAAAATGCGAAAATTGTCTCCCCCCCCCCCGCCCGTAAAACGTTCAGCGTAAAGGCTCGTGACTCTCGTCCAATGAAATTCGTACACAACCCTTCGTTAGCGTGTTTAAAGGCTAGCTGCGTTCTCCTTGTGTTTGTTGCTCCTAGGTGGTATAACCATGC
Organism: Leiobunum rupestre; assembly: GCF_980474605.1. Classification (NCBI taxonomy): domain Eukaryota; kingdom Metazoa; phylum Arthropoda; class Arachnida; order Opiliones; family Sclerosomatidae; genus Leiobunum; species Leiobunum rupestre. The sequence continues at coordinate 32,970,471 of NC_143392.1, forward strand.
CACCTACCTAATAGCAGCTAGGGTATTATCCTTGCTTTTCCATTAGCTTAATTCGAGTGTGTTATTTATTGCGTGAATAAAATAACCGTTAAGAAATTGCAAATTGAATTACCGTTCTTGATATCGATAAGAGAAGATGGATAACGTAAAGATCATTACTTCAGGATGCGTGTTTCGAAAACCTCTTTAATTCCGTCGGTGAAGAATTCAAGAACCACCACCTACAAAGTACACCTCCCGAAACTTCTTAAGAAACCGTCATTTCTTCTAGAACACATTCGCTTAGATACAAAGTTACGCTTTGGAAAAGAATAAGGCCGGGGAAAAAAATGTCGAAAAATACAATGCCGAAAAATAATTACATTCAAGGCTTAGGAAAACCTTTATTCCTTTTTCTTTGAGAAATAAATTTCGAGAATGGAGCAAAAAAATGCTTTTTTTTTGACGGAATATATCCTATTTTGAAAGGGGGAAGGAAATATTATCTTTTTTTATAATATTTGGTGGTTTGGAACTCTGAAGAAAAATGTATGGGTTTTATTGTCTAAGAGGGGAGGAGGAAGTTCGGCAATTGATGATGTAACATGAAAAGATGGAATTCATCTTTGTATTCATAAATTTCCACCAGGTCAACTTCATCCCGTTCGTTCTTTGCCATCCTGCGTGAGAATATTTTTTGTTATTCAAGTCTTAGAAGGATTGTATTTTATAAAGGGGTTGATAGTATTTTCTTTAAGGTCTTATTCGTACCGAGACTCTCTAATCCGGGTTTAAATCTATAAGCTCTAGGAGTAACGTTGAGAAAAAGACTCTAGAAAGATTTTGATGCGGCTTAAATTTGAGCTTATAAAATACTCGACTTTTAAGATACAGGTTATAAAAATTCAAATTAATTTAAACAAAATTTAATGGCATTAGGTATGAAATTTTAATCCAAAGTCATATATTTTCAGTACAAAAATTTAGACCGTCGTTTTATTATGATTTATTAAATCCCTTTAAATTTAAAGACAAGTTGTAAACTTTTAATAGTTTTTAATCGCGTTTAATATTTATCATTATACTCTTTATTTTTACATAAAAATTCGGTTGTTAAAAGTATCTGTTCATTTTATTAAAGAAATTCGACTATTCCTAACAGATGAACCGTTAAATTGAAACTCTTTTGACAAGGAATTATCCGTTGAGGGAAATTTGTGATGTAAATATGAAATATTATACCTTTGCGCGGTATAGCGTTGCCAAAATAATCCGCTAGTGAAATTTCAAACATACATACTGTCTTAAAAATATGTTTTTTTTTAAGAAACCATTCTCTTTCTTGGGTGATCCGCATGTCAAAACGTGTTCCTTCGAAGCGCGTGTCTTGGGCGTGCGCTACCCCGTGTGAGCCGCTTCCCCGCGTTCCTTTCTATTTCCTCTCTGTCACAGGAAATGTATTTAGACGGCCTCGTGCGTTTCTGTGTCACATATTTCGGACGGAATTTCTTATTTCTGCAATCCGGAAATTTGAAATTTTCGGTCTCATATTTTTAGGTATTTTGATAATTCCTAAAGAAATTCTATTTTACTTTCAGTAATACGCCAGTATCGACAGATCGAAATTACAATGATTTTACTGTAATAATAATAAAAATCTGATCTATTTTTGACCTAATAGCGCCTTTACATACATACATATTTATTTTCCTTTTGATTTTACAAACGCCTTTTGAAACCGGGGGGAAAACATTTAAATATGGATTCTCAGGAGTTAATATAGAAATAAAATTTCAGAATCATTTACACACAGAGTTAATGCAGGCATATTATAAAACACTAAAAATTAAGAAATTAAACATATATACATGTTTCTTATATTCTCCAACTCCCTCCGCGATACTACTCTGTGTTAGGAGAAGAAAAAATAGGGGTAATATGATTTTAGTCTTGAAGAGCATTTCGTAAGTTTTATCGTAACTTTAAATTTGTTAGGGTTTAGCTTTTTTTTCCTTAAATAAATAATAATAATAATCAGCTAGGCTAATACCCAAGGTACCACCCTAGGCCTAAGTCATCAAGCGACTTTTTAAGCCATTAATTAAGGTGGCCGGGTTACAATGCGTCCTCCGAGGGGACTTTGTACCCTAGGAGGGGTTATACAACCACCGTGTCTGTCTGTCTGTGGGTCAGTCTGTGGGTATGTCTGTCAGACCTGCGAACGCGTTCGCATTTTCGAGGCAAAGCGTAATCAATGCGTACCCAGTTTCTTAGAATACGGGAAAAGGTTTTTCCAAAAGCTCCCTCTTTTTGTCATTGGGTGTAGTATAATTCTTTAATCGGCCGGGATTCGAACCCGAGCCCTCTTGCACGACAGCTGAGCGTCCTACCGCAGAACCACGGATAAAGTTACGCTTCACTGAAAATTAAAAACTCTTCCGAGGAGAGGTATATTTTGGCTTGCCAACTTGTTTAAATATGGACCTATCCACTTTTTCGCGTTATTTCACTGCATTATAGTCCATAGGTGGTTTTTATTAACTTCAATTTGGTTAAATTTAACTTATCGTAATATCATAAGCCTATCATAAGATCCCCATAAGCAAAAGTCTACCATAGGGGCCCCATGTTAACGGCGTTGTCCTGGAGAGTAGAATATGAACGTACGATGATAGGGTAGTAGCGCCATCTTCGTTTTCAAAATTTCAACATCTAAAATATTCTCTTACTTGGTAGAGCAGCCACGCTCCGGTTGATAAATGCCACACAAAATGCGTCTAAATCTCAAATTTGGAAAATAAATACCTTCAGAAACAAGTTATCTTATCTCTAATAGCCAGTTTTAGGTTCCGATGAATCATTTTGCAACGATAAGTGTTAATGTAAGTTTGAAAGTGATAAAATTGGGAATAAGCCTTGGCCACGGTGCTAAGGGCTGGCGGCGTAGATTTCTCCCGCGTGGTTCTAAGTTTAAAAACGTTCCCGCACGGCTTGCGCGCATTCATCATGCAACGCGCGAAATTCATTTGGGGAAATGCCTAGTTGAGGATGTAGCCACTAGGCCGTGCAGATTTTGAATACCTACCTCTTAATAACGGGTATGTGATCGTCAAAAATTTGGGCTAGACCTTAGCTTATGGGGCCTTATGATAGGCTTATGGTAATATTGATAAAGTAAATTCCAAACGAACGCGTGACTTCGAATTTTCCTAACAACGAATAATGTTCGCAATACGGTTCTCTTGAAGCAGTGCGAACGCGACCTTATCTTTCGCTATTTGGGAAGAATTTTCGAGTTCAAAAAGGCGCAAGAATTCAGCTGTTTTTTTTTCCCATATGAGAAGATGGGGTTGAGAATGGCTCCCGCGACGGGGTGAGGTCGCTCCATTCTACGCTTATCGTTTACAGCGTTTCGTAGCTTCCGCGACTTGGCCACCAGGGAGAGCCACGTTTCGATTGTCCCCGACCATTCAAGTGATGCATAAAAGCCCGAGAGTTTCTCCGTCGAAGAGAGAGTAGTGGAGGGAGGGGGGGATCTCCTATCATTTCCCTCGAACCCTATCGACACGGGTATCAAAGTTTTTTAGAGGAAAAAGGTTTTGAATGTAGCCCGAAACCTTAAAAAAAGAAAATGGACGCCATTTTTATTTTTATTTTCCATTGGAAAAAACGATTGGCTTTTAACGCGAGAAAAGCAAAGTTTTTTCACACAATTCCTAATATGGGATTTGTGAGTATTGGGTCCACGTTAGAGCTCGGCGGAGCAGATCAATTAACCGCCAGAATCTCGATTATTCATAAAAATTTCTGTTAACTGTTTATTTATTGGGTATTAGCCTAGCTGATTATTATTATTGTTATTATTATTATATGGATAGAATTCGCGGTTATAAAATGATTTAATATGCAAAAATAAGTTTTTAAAATTTTTTGTTTATGGATAAAAACATAAGCCTATCATAAGGTCCCCATAAACAAAGGTCTAGGCCAGTGAGCGCTTTTGTTATTATGAGCGAAATTGAGCGACAAATGTTATTTTGAAAGAGTGCGAAACGAAAATGAGAGGAGCGCCAATTTCAGCGCTCAAAATAGAGCGAAAAGAGAGGAGCGCTTATTTTACCGCTCAAAAAAGTGTGAGCTTGAGCGGATATTATGCTAGCGAGTGCGAGCGGTGAAGGAGCTGAGCGGCTCTTTGACGAAAATAACCAACACTGGTCTAGGTCAAATTGTTTACGATCACATACCCGTTATTAAGAGGTAGGTATTCAAAATCTGCACCTCCTAGTGGCTACGTCCTCAACTGGGTATTTCTAAAATAAATTTCGCGAATTAAATTATGAATGCGCGCCGTGCACGAACCTTTTTAGCTGCGTAGCCAAGGCTTATTCATCATTTTATCGCTTTAAAAGTAAAAATTAACAATTATCTTTGGAAAATGATTGATCAGAACCTAAAACTGGCTATTAGAAAGGTATTTATTTTTCAAATGTGAGATTTAGACGCGTTTTGTGTGGCATTTATTTAAAAATCCATTATGGTTAAAAATGGTAGTTTAAACCGGTTAAAATAAATTAATAAAATTTGTCTCAAATTGCTCATTACTTCGAAAATGCTTAATTGCCCGATTTGCACGTGACAGTACCTTTACATTGTGAGGTATAGCAGGCTTATTTACCCGCTTTTATACCCTAACATGGCGGCGTATTTTCACGCGCAAAATGAATTTTAAGATCCCCTAATTGCTTATATCTAGCTCTCATTACTTACCACAAAAGGTGAAGGTTAAGTTTTAGTTTTTTCAATATTTCTAATTCATTTCTCAATATTTTTTTAATAAAAAAAAGTTGTTTTTAACCATGGATTTTTTCGGTGGTTTAAACCAGTCTGACTGTTTAAAAGCTTAGTCAGTTGAATCAACATATCTCGAACAGGTCAGACACGCAACTGGTAATCTTTAGATTTTATTTAACAAAAGGAAACTTCATTCACAGCAGGGCAAAAGGCTAATCTTCATAAAAAAAAATAATATTTACCGAAATATTAAACCTAAGTTCAACTCAAATTAAATTTTTTTTTATCATTATTCTTTTTACATCAATCGAACGAAAAGTTGCGACAATATACAAAATATTTTTCTAGATCTGGGATTGTATCTTTTTTAGGACCAAAGGAGTTTGATTATTTATTAATAATAAAACGTTTAAATAAAATTATATTAATATTAATGGGTGTGGAGAGCTCAATAATTATTTATAATTTGGTTTGATGTTAAATTTACTAATTTGGTTGCCTAATTTATCAAAAAAATTTAATGTAGAGTATAACTGCAAAAGTGTTTTCTCTTTATTGAACGGAAAGTAAGTGTTAATTTTAATTTCGTGTCTACTTTTAATCTTAGATAAAAATTTGTTAATAAAGAAATTATTATCGTCGCTGTCACAGAATAAAAAATATTAAATATGGTTTACACATAAGTAAATATCCATAGACTGAGTATTATTTACATTTTGAAACAGTATATTTTCAACTGTGTTTGGTTGTATGTTCCGATTTGATGGAAAATTCACGACACTGGAATACTTATCTCGTAAGAAATATATTATTTACTTCAGATAATACTACTTTATCTATCTTATTTTAACATCTGTAATTAGTATAATTCAATACTTCAAATTTAACGTTTGAAAGGATATGTAACGAATTGACAGGTTACATTTTATTCGCAATATTTTATCAACCTTTTCCCAACTTAGGAGCATTTGGTCACGCGTTGTAATTTCATTACAATGCACCACGTATCCTTCTATCAAATTCGATTTCGAACTGAAATCGTTACGAATTTAAGCCGAATAGAATATGGTCCGGAAATCCGAGTTAATTCCATTACAGCGAACGCTCTCCGTATAAACTATTTAGCTAGAATTCAAACTTTTATTTGCCCTTTATCAAAGAAAGAGCCCTTAATGATATCGGACAACGTCGAGTTAGTCCAAGCCCAATTTCACCTCTATACAACAATATTCAAATTAATTCGTTTTCTACATCTCTCTTGAATCGCTCCGTATTAGGCGCTAAAGCGATAAAACTCGCCTTTTTCAGCGGCGCCGAAAACGAACATGATTTGCATATTCACGAGTGAGATTCGACGGATATTGGAGCTATCGTTTTGACGGAGGGGAAGAGCGCTCCATTGACATTCTCGACTCTTCTTTGAGCTATTTGGCTTTTGGAGTTTCTTTTCCTTTATGGATGGCTGCGCCGGCGAGAGAAGGGATTGGCTCTTGGGAAGGAAGTTACTAGAATGTTCTTCTTTTCGAGGGAAGCGCCCTCTTTATTAAGACAATTTAATGAGAATCTTCATTATTTAATGATGTTTGTCTTTCGTTTTCTCAGCTTCTCTCGGTCTATTAATTGATAAAATCCAATTAATTGTTAGCGCTGTCCTCCCTTTCAACCGTAATGCTGTTTCTAGGAATGTTTCGTCTTCTTGGAAGGAGCAACAAATGATTACGTCATTATGGCTACGATCCTTAGTGATTTGTTTCTTTTTGAAGGTCTATCCTTTACGAAAATGAATTGGTTCGATATCCAAATTTCGAAGTAATTGGGATTCTAGACGCAAACAGTTTAGATCCACTTCTGCTTGGATCAAATAATTTCGGTCCAAATAAAATGGAATCTCATAAGTGGTATTTGAATCAAATATAACGCATTTCGGATTGTAATTTTCGATCAAAGTCCAATTTCAATTAATAAATCTTCTGTTTGGATCAAATAATTTCGATCCAGTAGAAATAAAGTTGAATTGCATACGTTGTAATTGAATCAGATAAAACGCATTTTGGATTGTAATTTTCGATCAAAGTACAATTTGAATTAATAAATCTTCTGCTTGGATCAAATAATTTCAATCCAATAGAAATAAAGTTGAATTGCATACGTTGTAATTGAATCAAATAAAACGCATTTTGGATTGTAATTTTCGATCAAAGTCCAATTTGAATTAATAAATCTTCTGCTTGGATCAAATAATTTCGATCCAGTAGAAATAAAGTTGAATTGCATACGTTGTAATTGAATCAGATAAAACGCATTTTGGATTGTAATTTTCGATCAAAGTCCAATTTGAATTAATAAATCTTCTGTTTGGATCAAATAATTTCGATCCAATAGGAATAAAGTTGAATTGCATACGTTGTAATTGAATCAAATAAAACGCATTTTGGATTGTAATTTTCGATCAAAGTACAATTTGAATTAATAAATCTTCTGCTTGGATCAAATAATTTCAATCCAATAGAAATAAAGTTGAATTGCATACGTTGTAATTGAATCAAATAAAACGCATTTTGGATTGTAATTTTCGATCAAAGTCCAATTTGAATTAATAAATCTTCTGCTTGGATCAAATAATTTCGATCCAGTAGAAATAAAGTTGAATTGCATACGTTGTAATTGAATCAGATAAAACGCATTTTGGATTGTAATTTTCGATCAAAGTCCAATTTGAATTAATAAATCTTCTGTTTGGATCAAATAATTTCGATCCAATAGGAATAAAGTTGAATTGCATACGTTGTAATTGAATCAAATAAAACGCATTTTGGATTGTAATTTTCGATCAAAGTACAATTTGAATTAATAAATCTTCTGCTTGGATCAAATAATTTCAATCCAATAGAAATAAAGTTGAATTGCATACGTTGTAATTGAATCAAATAAAACGCATTTTGGATTGTAATTTTCGATCAAAGTCCAATTTGAATTAATAAATCTTCTGCTTGGATCAAATAATTTCGATCCAGTAGAAATAAAGTTGAATTGCATACGTTGTAATTGAATCAGATAAAACGCATTTTGGATTGTAATTTTCGATCAAAGTTCAATTTGAATTAATAAATCTTCTGTTTGGATCAAATAATTTCGATCCAATAGGAATAAAGTTGAATTGCATACGTTGTAATTGAATCAAATAAAACGCATTTTGGATTGTAATTTTCGATCAAAGTACAATTTGAATTAATAAATCTTCTGCTTGGATCAAATAATTTCAATCCAATAGAAATAAAGTTGAATTGCATACGTTGTAATTGAATCAAATAAAACGCATTTTGGATTGTAAGTCCAATTTGAAATTTTTCATATATTGGAATCAAATATGATCGACCATTTTGTAGAAGAATATTTTGGTCATTTGATATATAAGACGAAACGGTTTAAATTTGGTTTTAAATCATTAAAGGGGAACGGTCAAGCTTTAACCAGTTAGATAGCCCTATAGCCCATTAAAAACTAAAATTTATGGCGAAAACCGCATCAAAAAATATTGAGTGGTTAATTTTCAATAAAATAAAGAAATTTCTGGAAATCGAAAAGCGCGCGTCCGCCGCGACACCTGGTGAGAAGTCAGTGAGACGGAAAAACAACGTAAAAGCGCGCGCTGCTGAAGACGCGAAAAATTTGTTTCGCACACGCGGCGCGTTCCAGTTATAAGAGACTTAAGCCTAAATTGCGCGATTTTAAAAGTTAGGATAGTTCGCAAATCGCTCATACGGGGTTAGGGGCGCTGGCGGCAGCCCCTAAGATGGCGGCGAAAATTCAAACCCAAACACCCGGCGTTATTTTTCGTTTCAACTTTTTGGGCCAAAAGCTATTTGTTCAAGACAAAAAAAAGGTACGTGTTAGTATATTGAACGTCTTGTTAATCTTTTGATACGGAAATAAGGCCATATTTGGAAAAGCTTGGCCGTTCCCCTTTAAATAGGTCGTTTCGAAGCTATTATGGAGAGGTTAAGCAGGCGTCTTAACGCGTACGTGTGCGGTGATACGTTTAATGAAGTCGCGTCTTGTCTAATTAAGCTTAATGACCTAATACCGTTACGGGACTAAAAATACGCTATTCCCCGAAAGAGGTGCCTGTATCCTTGAATTTCATTATTTGGAGACTTTAAATATTGAAAGGGTGGTCATCGTCGCGACGAAAGTAGAACCTTAGAGAGAGATTAGGATAAAATATAATTACCTTAGACGAGAAGTGTTAATTCAATTAAGCCGAAATATAATAATAACTTTCGAGGGTTGAATGGTGACACTAGAGGGCGTATACCCTCGTCTTTTAAGTGCCGGAGAGAGTCAAGCTCCTTTGACGTCACGTGGTCTCTTTTCTATCACTCGCCTCCCAATTTGAACGTTTAGCCAACGCGAGTTGGCGGGGTTGGCAAAGCCAAGGAGGTTGCGCTCTAGCCAATTAAGCGACGTTATAAGTGGCACACCGACGTTAGTTGGCATTTTACTCAATGGTAGGGAAGGGGTTGTAGTCTACGTCGATTCGTTCTTTTTGGAGCTCGACGATTGGGAGCGCGGTCTCTCTTGTAAATTGAATATTCAGTCCCGTAATAAGCGCGCGGTAAAAGCGTTAGGCAAAGATCTGAAGTGGCAATTAAGCTTGTTTCAGGTAGAGTAGCCCCCGGAACAAGTTCCATCGGGCTCTAATTACGTGATTTCCCCGCCGATTCGACCTCTCAACCTATTCTGGCAACTCCAGGACGTGAAGTTGGCGAATGAAAAAAGGAAGACCGTCGGGGAAAATAACCTTATTTTCGAGCCGATCGCCTGCTCCATTCATAAGCAGGCCGTTGTAGTGAGGTTTTGCTTTCGCCGAATGTAAGCTATTTGAGAAGAACACATTCGCTAATATTTGGATTAATTCACCCATTCCTATTGACGGGGTTTTTATCAAAACGTATACTCCGCCGCGGTAAAAATTAGTTCATTTTCTTTTGAGGAATTTAGCCATGAAGAAAATGGTGGATAAAATTTAATTCCAAAATGATATCCAAAATTTGGCAGATCAAAATTTAATTCCAAAATGATATCCAAAATTTGGCAGATCAAAATTTTACTTCGATCAAAAATTACGAACTAAAATGTGGTCAGGGGCGGATTAACCCTTTCGGCGCCTTTAGGCATAGAACAATTTGGCGCCCCTTGGCATTGGTCAGCTAAGGAGGGGCGTATCGGTTTTTAAAAAATAAATAAATATATTTTAGTTTCCCCAAATCTTTTCGGCGTTATTTTGAGTAGGGGCAAGCCAAGCACATGGACCATGGGGCTATATCAGAGTTTTGGCGCCCCTAGAAAAATGGCGCCCTAGGCACGTGCCTACTTTGCCTAATGGTTAATACGCCCCTGAATGTGGTATATTTGATCCAATTACAATGTATGAAATTCAATTTTTTTTGGATTTGATCCAAACAGAATTGTATTCAAACTGGACGTGATTTCATTCAAATTGTATCCAAATTTGGACATTTTCGTAAGACATAAAGCACATTAAGACTTGTAACTGTTTTCAAATATAGCATTATGTAGTTTTTAGCTTAATGTCCTCTAATTTTAGAGGGGAAAGCTACTGTTATTTCGTCTACTGTCGTTGGCGCTGGTGGTGGTAAGCGTGGTGTTCATGAAATTTGACCTTTGATAAGACTAGAACCGTTAAAGGTAAAAGAAACACGAATCGATATGTAACAAAGAAAACTCACCCGGGTGGTCTTGAGTTTCGTAAGTTGATGTTCATTTTTAGATGGAAACATGAAACTATATTTCGCGCTAGCCCATCTTGTTTATTTCGCTGTTCGGACAACTTTGAGATATTACATGGAAAAAAAATAATCAATTCGCGAGAAAGTATTAATACATAGCGCTCTAAGGATCAATTTGCGTTGTAGCAAACTAGTTAGCATTAACCTACGTAGTACCGTAAGTGTATAATATTGTTACATAAGGGTGACACTTCCTATTCTTCACATGCAAAAGTTTAACAAAAGTTTCTTCACAAGACAGACTGCATTACGGGCTTCGTCGCCGTTTTTCACGCGCTTGCTTACGCGTCACACGTAGCCTTTGACAGCGCCTCGCTAGGGGGAGATTTTCTTCTTGTGGTGCCGTCACTCCGTTACTAGCTCTCACTAAAATATTCCCCAAAGTGACAAACTTATGGAACAGTATTATAGACTTATGGTAGTACGGATGTCTAACCATATCTAACCAAACCCACGCTACAACCACAGCAACAACATCCAGGCTTCACCAGGATTTCACTATTGCGATCAATGAAGTAATTCAATATATATGAAAGGAATATTTAATTGTAAAGCTATTCGTTGACGTTTAAATTTACAAATAAGAAACCTATTGTATATGGTGCACCCGATAATAACCCTAATTAATTTACAAGCTACGTAACATTATACTAACTTAACACTAAAATAAAACTAATTATAACAAATTATAAAGTGAAGGTAAAGTCGATCAACTATTTTCACACAGAAATTATAGTTTTGGTTCGGAACTATTTACGATCGACCGTCCGATATTTTTGGTCTTTCTATAAATTAACTTGGCCTCCTGGTTTTAATGTTTCTTTTACGTCACTGTATCTTACTTTTACAAGTCTAGGAGCGCGTGATCAAGTCGCCAGTGGAATTTTGGATTTTCTAGGGCGCGTTCTAAGATTGTAGAGAGTAGCTAAGGGCTATGGAAATATTAAATGCTGGTGCCATGCAGTTATACTTCGCAATCTGAGGGAACTAACCAGTGCCCTCTAGTGCCTACATTTTCATATAGCCGTGGACATTGAACTCTTTAAGTTATAACGGATTATTATTGTTTATGGTTTTTAATATAATTATGAATTATAACACCTCTGTCAACAAATATAAATTAAAAAATTATCTTACCCTTTTCGAATCTTCAACCAGAGCGGAGAAAAAATATCGCACTTTTGCATTTACCAGATGGCGCTATAGACGGATTTTTAGGGCGTTTCCATTCTGAGAAGTATAAGATCCTGGCAGCATGGATCAATGTTATCGTACATAGTTCTTGATTGCTTTTATGCGTTCTTGATTGTACTAATATAGCTCTTTTTTGTGACTTAAGATCAACATTTTATATTTCTTATTTTTTGTTCACTTTGTCCAACAGTCTCCCACATCCTATATAAAACTATCTTATAATAGTAATACACAATATTAACAAAAATACAAAATAAATAACTAATGATAAACATAGATACTAAATTTAAAAAAAATGGTTTGGCAACCTTCAGTCTGGTTAATTCTCAAACAAATAATGCAACAAACATTGCTAAGCCCAATTTTACAGTCTCTAGACCTAACCCAGTAACTTTGATAACTCAAACCTAGTTGACTTGGTTTGTCGATTACAGTTGAAAACTGTGGCTAGCCAGGCTTATCTAGTAACCGACCAACCGAATTTGGCCAATCATGGCTTATAAAATTTGTTGGTTGAGTGCAAGTTTGGCCATCCCATGCAAGAGGGTTAAGGATCAGCCTGGTTCAGCCTACTATTATAACTTTAGCCGGTTTTTTTTCATGAGTTATTTTTAATCAAACTAATCAATCAATGTTCAATCAATGGGGGATTTGGCATTGTCAAAACAGGCCCAAGTTTAAAATATAAAATTGTTTCTTAGCCAGTAGTACCCTCCTAGATTTCAATCAAGGTATTTGTACCCCCCCCCCCCACAAATGCCCTTCCAAAAATCGCATTTTGGTCTATAATTTTTCAAAATCCTCAGAAATAATGATTATTTTATACATAATATAATTATATAAATTAAGAAAGTGTTCGAATGAAATACTGAATCAGACTTGCTATTTGCTAAGCACTACTCTTGTCTATGGTGGGGAAAATCAGCAACAAATATACCATACAAATTTAGAAAAACAACTAGGGTAGTATTAAGGCAGGTGCCAAGTGTGTCATGGCAAAGGGGCCCCAGATATAAATGTTTCTATCGGTATTTTATGTTTATAACCACATTGGCGATAATAGAGTCAAAAAAGTAAGGTTTAAATTTTTTTAGGGGCCTCAAATTCTACTTTGCACATGGCACCCAATAGTTTTAATCCGGCTCTGAAAACAAACAAATATTTTCCTTCCGCCGCCACTGTCTCTTACCAAAACAAAACTGTTCGGCCCATTTTTTTTTTAAAAAGTATGATTTTCATCTCCAATCTTCCTTTTTCGGGATCAAAAAAACAATTTCTGAAAATTCCACGTTCCAAGATATTTGTTTCGTGTACGGTTACAGTAATGTACTATACCGCGGAGCAGCTTTGGAAATAAAGGTGGTCAGGTGGTCAAAGGCCAGTTTATTAATTGCTCAGACCAGTTTATTTATTCAAAATTGGGGGGTCCCTGGTCATCGTGTCCAGTTTATTAATTCGAAATAATAACAAAAGAATAGAAGGTGACCAGTTTAATAATAAGAAATAATATCAAATAATAGGAGATGACCAGTTTATTAATTCAAGGTTTGTATCAATTTTGATTTCCTTATTCACCGGATTTCTGTGTACCGTGACTCCACGTACTACCGTCGCGGCCGAACGTCGACGCTTCATGCAGAGTCCCTCGCTCGCATCCCTCGAGCGAGTCGAACTGTCGAAGCCCCCTCTGGCCTCAAACCCTCAATCCTCGCTTTCCCCCGAGTACGGGGCCTAGAGTAGAGAGAGAATAAGGGTCTTCTAGGCTATGGCAGTAGTCTTAGGTAAGACAGTACTATATTTTATATTCTTGTGGTACTCATAAAATAAAGTTAACTACTGGTCATAAGGACCAGTTTAATAATTCATTAGCTAGGGTAAATGGTCACAAGGACCAGTTTAATAATTTATAAGCTAGGGGGTCACTGGTCACTACGACCAGTTTAATAACTCATAAGCTAGGGGGTCACTGGTCACTACGACCAGTTTAATAATTAATAATCTAAGGGGTCACTGGTCACAAGGACCAGTAAAAAAATACCTTATTTCCAAGGCTGCCGCGGAGGCAACATCGTAGCATACAGAGAAGCAGACGACGTGAGACAAATGAGGAATGACGAGGTAACGAAAAAAGCTTCCCAACCGGGGTGATAAATAAGGATTGTTTTTAAATTATCACGAGGGAAAATTCAAGGTTACGATGCACATTAAAAAATGGGTGCTAAATTTGAAAAACGGGATTCAAAATTTCTAAAAGTTAAACGTGGGCCGCAATATAATGAATTATATATTACTTTCGTGGGCCACAATTTAAAATAGTGTTGTTAATTTTCCGGAAAATTTTTCCGAATTGCGGAAAATTTTTCGCAAATCGGAAAAATAAAAATTTTAAACAAATTACCTTTTAAGGGTTTTTAATGTTTTTAACTTTTTATCGATATAAAATGTGTAATATCAGTAAACATACTACAAAACATTAATAGCGTTACATTGTTAATCAGTTTAAACTAGTCTAGAGGTTTAGTTTTACTTTCAGATTCGAAAAAATGAGGCGAAAATACCGCTTTATTTCAATTTGCAAACAATATATTAGACTAATCATGGAATTAAAACTTTTTTTTATTTTTTTCGGAAAAATACGGAAAATTTTCCAGAAAAAAGGCCTCGGTCATTTTCCGGAAAATTTTCCGAGCGGGAATTTTCCGACTTACAACACTAATTTAAAACAAGGTGGGCAATTTTGGTCATCCAGGCTCCAGTGAAGCCCAAAATGTTTTAAAGAAAACAACGCGAGTTTGGTGCAATTCTATTAGCCTGTTGAGCAGGGCCATCCCGAGGTGCATTGGTGCCCCAGGCCATTTTAGTTTCTATTTCATTTAATTTCGTTGTCACTATAGTGAAGAACACACTATGCACTGACCACACAGTATGCACTGACCACCACACAGTATGCACTGAGCCCACACTATGCACTGAGCACACAGTATGCACTGAGCACACAGTATGCACTGAGCACACAGTATGCACTGAGCACACAGTATGCACTGAGCACACACTATGCACTGACCACACAGTATGCACTGAGCACACACTATGCACTGAGCACACACTATGCACTGACCACACAGTATGCACTGAGCACACACTATGCACTGAGCACACAGTATGCACTGACCACACAGTATGCACTGAGCACACACTATTCACTGACCACACAGTATGCACTGAGCACACAGTATGCACTGACCACACAGTATGCACTGACCACACAGTATGCACTGACCACACAGTATGCACTGAGCACACACTATGCACTGACCACACACTATGCACTGACCACATACTATGCACTGACCACACACTATGCACTGACCACACAGTATGCACTGACTACACACTATGCACTGACGACACACTATGCAGTGACCATGTTAAGAGTTGTGCGTCCCCTTTTAAAATCCAATATCAATTTTAGGTTTCGGTTGGAGATTTGAGCCTAAAAACCCTTAGATACGCCTTTGTACCAAATGATAGGAAAATTCTATTAAATTAGAATCTCACAAAAAGCGCTGATAAATAAGCTAACATAGAGAAACGCCACTTTTCTTCAATAAACGTGAAAACAAAATAGAGCTGCACTAATTTTTTCAAAAAGCGCAAAAATAGAGGGACAACATTTCGTGTCGCAATGATCGTGGAAAAATAAGAGCGCTATACTAACCCCTCTAGCACATGAAGTCGTTTTAGGGTCGGGGTACGGTCGAAAGTCGCTTTATAGTCGACGACCAAATGCCGAACTAAAAACGTCCGAACGTTTTTCGACACTTAAACCGTAAATCCTTTTTGGGACTATTTATGGTCGGTATGCCGACCATTATCCGACTTAAAATAGACCTTGCATTTAATGATTGCCCCTGTGGCACAAAGAGTCGATTTAAGGTCGCGCTTTGTCAATTAATCGCTCAAAACTGTGAAACTTTGGCGATTTAATAAAACAAATTGAAATATTTTTAAAATAACTTCCTTTCTGTATTATATTTTTGCGAAAAAGATTATATATTCAATCTGAGAATGTTTCCATATTAAAAATATCTCAGCTCAAGCAGGTTACATTCGTATAGCTAAATATGTTAGGCTAAGATATTATTAACGAAGATTTAATCGTTACTTTTACTAGGCCCTAAGAAACTCTAGAACTCTGTACTCTAGATTCAAGAGCTTTCCGATTGACGTAAATAAACTCATTGTTTCACTCCCGTTCATGGGACTTGACCAACTACACACATGTATATAGCTATATATACGGTTTTATTTGGTCATTTTCAGTCACTTAAAATATCAAAAAGTAAAGCTGGTTTCCCACTCGACGGAAAATTAGCAGCGTAAAGTTGAACGTTAGCAGTATATCGAATGGGAATCAATTTTCAGCTCAACGTTTATTATCGTCTTTCCGGCATATTTTCCGTCGAGTGTGAAACCAGCTTTAGTCGTTTCGACGTAATGATACAGTACATTCTAAGTCAGGATGACGTCGTTTCGGAGTCGGTTCTTAGGTCTATTAAAAGGCGGTAAAGAGTCGACGTTTTGTAGGCGGCCGACGGTCGGCCGACCCTTTTACCCCTAGGACATTTGGACCCTAAATCCAAAGGTCGGCCGACCGTTGGCCGACTTTAGTGTTAAGTACACTCTGTTTGAAAAGTCTTCGACAGCTGAAATTTTTGCCCTCTTTTTAATTCTGCTTAAAAACTATAATAGATAGTTCGATGAAACCAATTGCAACTTTCATTTATTTTCCAATATCTTTCGTTATTTATTGGTTTCGTCCGCCAAAAATTAATAGTTTGGCGGGAACCGTCAAAACTCATTTTTGACACTTTTTTAAATATTGGTTCTACGGCACTGACTCATGCGTTTTTGAATTCACAATGGTCGATTCATATTTAGAAAGTGGAAAAATTATCCCTCTACAACCAACGGTTGAGAAGTTATAGCGTTTCCAAACTTTCCTCGAAACTAGGAAACACCTAAAATTCATCAAGCGATTATAAATAACGCAACTTCGATGACAATTTGGAAACGCGATAACTTCTCAACCGTTGGTTGTAGAGGGATAATTTTTCCACTTTCTAAATATGAACCGACCATTGTGAATTCAAAAACGCGCGAGTCAGTGCCGTAGAACCAATATTTAAACAGTTGTCAAAAATGAGTTTCGACGGTTCCCGCCAAACTATTAATTTTTGGTGGACGAAACCGATAAATAACGAAAGATATTGGAAAATAAATAAAAGTTGCAATTGGTTTCATCGAGCTATCTATTATAGTTTTCTAGCAGAATTAAAAAGAGGGCAAAAATTTCAGCTGTCGAAGACTTTTCAAACAGAGTGTACCTTTTGCCGACGTCGGCCCGACTCTAATTTGCTACAGGGGAATGTTTACAATGAGCGCAGTAAGAGAGGGGTGCCGTTTTGGTTTCGCAATGATCGTGGAATGTGTAGAGCGCTGTACTAGTGTTTACAATGAGCGCAGTAAGAGAGGGGTGCCGTTTTGGTTTCGCAATGATCGTGGAAAGTGTAGAGCGCTGTACTAGTGTTTACAATGAGCGCAGTAAGAGAGGGGTGCCGTTTTGGTTTCGCAATGATCGTGGAATGTGTAGAGCGCTGTACTAGTGTTTACAATGAGCGCAGTAAGAGAGGGGTGCCGTTTTGGTTTCGCAATGATCGTGGAAAGTGTAGAGCGCTGTACTAGTGTTTACAATGAGCGCAGTAAGAGAGGAGTGCCGTTTTGGTTTCGCGATAATCGTGGAAAGTGTAGAGCGCTGTACTAGTGTTTACAATGAGCGCAGTAAGAGAGGGGTGCCGTTTTGGTTTCGCAATGATCGTGGAAAGTGTAGAGCGCTGTACTAGTGTTTACAATGAGCGCAGTAAGAGAGGGGTGCCGTTTTGGTTTCGCAATGATCGTGGAATGTGTAGAGCGCTGTACTAGTGTTTACAATGAGCGCAGTAAGAGAGGGGTGCCGTTTTGGTTTCGCAATGATCGTGGAAAGTGTAGAGCGCTGTACTAGTGTTTACAATGAGCGCAGTAAGAGAGGAGTGCCGTTTTGGTTTCGCGATAATCGTGGAAAGTGTAGAGCGCTGTACTAGTGTTTACAATGAGCGCAGTAAGAGAGGGGTGCCGTTTTGGTTTCGCAATGATCGTGGAAAGTGTAGAGCGCTGTACTAGTGTTTACAATGAGCGCAGTAAGAGAGGGGTGCCGTTTTGGTTTCGCAATGATCGTGGAAAGTGTAGAGCGCTGTACTAGTGTTTACAATGAGCGCAGTAAGAGAGGGGTGCCGTTTTGGTTTCGCAATGATCGTGGAATGTGTAGAGCGCTGTACTAGTGTTTACAATGAGCGCAGTAAGAGAGGGGTGCCGTTTTGGTTTCGCAATGATCGTGGAAAGTGTAGAGCGCTGTACTAATGTTTACAATGAGAGCAGTAAGAGAGGGGTGCCGTTTTGGTTTCGCAATGATCGTGGAAAGTGTAGAGCGCTGTACTAGTGTTTACAATGAGCGCAGTAAGAGAGGAGTGCCGTTTTGGTTTCGCGATAATCGTGGAAAGTGTAGAGCGCTGTACTAATGTTTACAATGAGCGCAGTAAGAGAGGGGTGCCGTTTTGGTTTCGCAATGATCGTGGAAAGTGTGGAGCGCTGTACTAGTGTTTACAATGAGCGCAGTAAGAGAGGGGTGCCGTTTTGGTTTCGCAATGATCGTGGAAAGTGTAGAGCGCTGTACTAATGTTTACAATGAGCGCAGTAAGAGAGGGGTGCCGTTTTGGTTTCGCGATAATCGTGGAAAGTGTAGAGCGCTGTACTAGTGTTTACAATGAGCGCAGTAAGAGGGGTGCCGTTTTGGTTTCGCAATGATCGTGGAAAGTGTAGAGCGCTGTACTAGTGTTTACAATGAGCGCAGTAAGAGAGGGGTGCCGTTTTGGTTTCGCAATGATCGTGGAAAGTGTAGAGCGCTGTACTAGTGTTTACAATGAGCGCAGTAAGAGAGGGGTGCCGTTTTGGTTTCGCAATGATCGTGGAAAGTGTAGAGCGCTGTACTAGTGTTTACAATGAGCGCAGTAAGAGAGGGGTGCCGTTTTGGTTTCGCAATGATCGTGGAAAGTGTAGAGCGCTGTACTAGTGTTTACAATGAGCGCAGTAAGAGAGGGGTGCCGTTTTGGTTTCGCAATGATCGTGGAAAGTGTAGAGCGCTGTACTAATGTTTACAATGAGCGCAGTAAGAGAGGGGTGCCGTTTTGGTTTCGCAATGATCGTGGAAAGTGTAGAGCGCTGTACTAATGTTTACAATGAGCGCAGTAAGAGAGGGGTGCCGTTTTGGTTTCGCAATGATCGTGGAAAGTGTAGAGCGCTGTACTAATGTTTACAATGAGCGCAGTAAGAGAGGGGTGCCGTTTTGGTTTCGCAATGATCGTGGAAAGTGTAGAGCGCTGTACTAATGTTTACAATGAGCGCAGTAAGAGAGGGGTGCCGTTTTGGTTTCGCAATGATCGTGGAAAGTGTAGAGCGCTGTACTAGTGTTTACAATGAGCGCAGTAAGAGGGGTGCCGTTTTGGTTTCGCAATGATCGTGGAAAGTGTAGAGCGCTGTACTAGTGTTTACAATGAGCGCAGTAAGAGGGGTGCCGTTTTGGTTTCGCAATGATCGTGGAAAGTGTAGAGCGCTGTACTAGTGTTTACAATGAGCGCAGTAAGAGAGGGGTGCCGTTTTGGTTTCGCAATGATCGTGGAAAGTGTAGAGCGCTGTACTAGTGTTTACAATGAGCGCAGTAAGAGGGGTGCCGTTTTGGTTTCGCAATGATCGTGGAAAGTGTAGAGCGCTGTACTAATGTTTACAATGAGCGCAGTAAGAGAGGGGTGCCGTTTTGGTTTCGCAATGATCGTGGAAAGTGTAGAGCGCTGTACTAGTGTTTACAATGAGCGCAGTAAGAGAGGGGTGCCGTTTTGGTTTCGCAATGATCGTGGAAAGTGTAGAGCGCTGTACTAGTGTTTACAATGAGCGCAGTAAGAGAGGGGTGCCGTTTTGGTTTCGCAATGATCGTGGAAAGTGTAGAGCGCTGTACTAATGTTTACAATGAGCGCAGTAAGAGAGGGGTGCCGTTTTGGTTTCGCAATGATCGTGGAAAGTGTAGAGCGCTGTACTAATGTTTACAATGAGCGCAGTAAGAGAGGGGTGCCGTTTTGGTTTCGCAATGATCGTGGAAAGTGTAGAGCGCTGTACTAATGTTTACAATGAGCGCAGTAAGAGAGGGGTGCCGTTTTGGTTTCGCAATGATCGTGGAAAGTGTAGAGCGCTGTACTAATGTTTACAATGAGCGCAGTAAGAGAGGGGTGCCGTTTTGGTTTCGCAATGATCGTGGAAAGTGTAGAGCGCTGTACTAGTGTTTACAATGAGCGCAGTAAGAGGGGTGCCGTTTTGGTTTCGCAATGATCGTGGAAAGTGTAGAGCGCTGTACTAGTGTTTACAATGAGCGCAGTAAGAGAGGGGTGCCGTTTTGGTTTCGCAATGATCGTGGAATGTGTAGAGCGCTGTACTAGTGTTTACAATGAGCGCAGTAAGAGAGGGGTGCCGTTTTGGTTTCGCGATAATCGTGGAAAGTGTAGAGCGCTGTACTAGTGTTTACAATGAGCGCAGTAAGAGAGGAGTGCCGTTTTGGTTTCGCGATAATCGTGGAAAGTGTAGAGCGCTGTACTAGTGTTTACAATGAGCGCAGTAAGAGAGGGGTGCCGTTTTGGTTTCGCAATGATCGTGGAAAGTGTAGAGCGCTGTACTAGTGTTTACAATGAGCGCAGTAAGAGAGGGGTGCCGTTTTGGTTTCGCAATGATCGTGGAATGTGTAGAGCGCTGTACTAGTGTTTACAATGAGCGCAGTAAGAGAGGGGTGCCGTTTTGGTTTCGCGATAATCGTGGAAAGTGTAGAGCGCTGTACTAGTGTTTACAATGAGCGCAGTAAGAGAGGAGTGCCGTTTTGGTTTCGCGATAATCGTGGAAAGTGTAGAGCGCTGTACTAGTGTTTACAATGAGCGCAGTAAGAGAGGGGTGCCGTTTTGGTTTCGCAATGATCGTGGAAAGTGTAGAGCGCTGTACTAGTGTTTACAATGAGCGCAGTAAGAGAGGGGTGCCGTTTTGGTTTCGCAATGATCGTGGAAAGTGTAGAGCGCTGTACTAATGTTTACAATGAGCGCAGTAAGAGAGGGGTGCCGTTTTGGTTTCGCGATAATCGTGGAAAGTGTAGAGCGCTGTACTAGTGTTTACAATGAGCGCAGTAAGAGAGGAGTGCCGTTTTGGTTTCGCGATAATCGTGGAAAGTGTAGAGCGCTGTACTAATGTTTACAATGAGCGCAGTAAGAGAGGGGTGCCGTTTTGGTTTCGCAATGATCGTGGAAAGTGTAGAGCGCTGTACTAGTGTTTACAATGAGCGCAGTAAGAGGGGTGCCGTTTTGGTTTCGCAATGATCGTGGAAAGTGTAGAGCGCTGTACTAGTGTTTACAATGAGCGCAGTAAGAGAGGAGTGCCGTTTTGGTTTCGCGATAATCGTGGAAAGTGTAGAGCGCTGTACTAATATTTACAATGAGCGCAGTAAGAGAGGGGTGCCGTTTTGGTTTCGCAATGATCGTGGAAAGTGTAGAGCGCTGTACTAGTGTTTACAATGAGCGCAGTAAGAGGGGTGCCGTTTTGGTTTCGCAATGATCGTGGAAAGTGTAGAGCGCTGTACTAGTGTTTACAATGAGCGCAGTAAGAGAGGAGTGCCGTTTTGGTTTCGCGATAATCGTGGAAAGTGTAGAGCGCTGTACTAGTGTTTACAATGAGCGCAGTAAGAGGGGTGCCGTTTTGGTTTCGCAATGATCGTGGAAAGTGTAGAGCGCTGTACTAGTGTTTACAATGAGCGCAGTAAGAGAGGAGTGCCGTTTTGGTTTCGCGATAATCGTGGAAAGTGTAGAGCGCTGTACTAATGTTTACAATGAGCGCAGTAAGAGAGGGGTGCCGTTTTGGTTTCGCAATGATCGTGGAAAGTGTAGAGCGCTGTACTAGTGTTTACAATGAGCGCAGTAAGAGGGGTGCCGTTTTGGTTTCGCAATGATCGTGGAAAGTGTAGAGCGCTGTACTAGTGTTTACAATGAGCGCAGTAAGAGAGGAGTGCCGTTTTGGTTTCGCGATAATCGTGGAAAGTGTAGAGCGCTGTACTAATGTTTACAATGAGCGCAGTAAGAGAGGGGTGCCGTTTTGGTTTCGCAATGATCGTGGAAAGTGTAGAGCGCTGTACTAGTGTTTACAATGAGCGCAGTAAGAGGGGTGCCGTTTTGGTTTCGCAATGATCGTGGAAAGTGTAGAGCGCTGTACTAGTGTTTACAATGAGCGCAGTAAGAGAGGAGTGCCGTTTTGGTTTCGCGATAATCGTGGAAAGTGTAGAGCGCTGTACTAATATTTACAATGAGCGCAGTAAGAGAGGGGTGCCGTTTTGGTTTCGCAATGATCGTGGAAAGTGTAGAGCGCTGTACTAGTTTTTACAATGAGCGCAGTAAGAGGGGTGCCGTTTTGGTTTCGCAATGATCGTGGAAAGTGTAGAGCGCTGTACTAGTGTTTACAATGAGCGCAGTAAGAGAGGGGTGCCGTTTTGGTTTCGCAATGATCGTGGAATGTGTAGAGCGCTGTACTAGTGTTTACAATGAGCGCAGTAAGAGAGGGGTGCCGTTTTGGTTTCGCAATGATCGTGGAAAGTGTAGAGCGCTGTACTAGTGTTTACAATGAGCACAGTAAGAGAGGGGTGCCGTTTTGGTTTCGCAATGATCGTGGAAAGTGTAGAGCGCTGTACTAGTGTTTACAATGAGCGCAGTAAGAGAGGGGTGCCGTTTTGGTTTCGCAATGATCGTGGAAAGTGTAGAGCGCTGTACTAATGTTTACAATGAGCGCAGTAAGAGAGGGGTGCCGTTTTGGTTTCGCAATGATCGTGGAAAGTGTAGAGCGCTGTACTAGTGTTTACAATGAGCGCAGTAAGAGAAGGGTGCCGTTTTGGTTTCGCAATGATCGTGGAAAGTGTAGAGCGCTGTACTAGTGTTTACAATGAGCGCAGTAAGAGAGGGGTGCCGTTTTGGTTTCGCAATGATCGTGGAAAGTGTAGAGCGCTGTACTAATGTTTACAATGAGCGCAGTAAGAGAGGGGTGCCGTTTTGGTTTCGCAATGATCGTGGAAAGTGTAGAGCGCTGTACTAGTGTTTACAATGAGCGCAGTAAGAGAGGAGTGCCGTTTTGGTTTCGCGATAATCGTGGAAAGTGTAGAGCGCTGTACTAATGTTTACAATGAGCGCAGTAAGAGAGGGGTGCCGTTTTGGTTTCGCAATGATCGTGGAAAGTGTAGAGCGCTGTACTAGTGTTTACAATGAGCGCAGTAAGAGAGGGGTGCCGTTTTGGTTTCGCAATGATCGTGGAAAGTGTAGAGCGCTGTACTAGTGTTTACAATGAGCGCAGTAAGAGAGGGGTGCCGTTTGGGTTTCGCAATGATCGTGGAAAGTGTAGAGCGCTGTACTAGTGTTTACAATGAGCGCAGTAAGAGAGGGGTGCCGTTTTGGTTTCGCAATGATCGTGGAAAGTGTAGAGCGCTGTACTAGTGTTTACAATGAGCGCAGTAAGAGAGGGGTGCCGTTTGGGTTTCGCAATGATCGTGGAAAGTGTAGAGCGCTGTACTAGTGTTTACAATGAGCGCAGTAAGAGAGGGGTGCCGTTTGGGTTTCGCAATGATCGTGGAAAGTGTAGAGCGCTGTACTAGTGTTTACAATGAGCGCAGTAAGAGAGGGGTGCCGTTTGGGTTTCGCAATGATCGTGGAAAGTGTAGAGCGCTGTACTAGTGTTTACAATGAGCGCAGTAAGAGAGGGGTGCCGTTTTGGTTTCGCAATGATCGTGGAAAGTGTAGAGCGCTGTACTAGTGTTTACAATGAGCGCAGTAAGAGAGGGGTGCCGTTTGGGTTTCGCAATGATCGTGGAAAGTGTAGAGCGCTGTACTAGTGTTTACAATGAGCGCAGTAAGAGAGGGGTGCCGTTTGGGTTTCGCAATGATCGTGGAAAGTGTAGAGCGCTGTACTAGTGTTTACAATGAGCGCAGTAAGAGAGGGGTGCCGTTTGGGTTTCGCAATGATCGTGGAAAGTGTAGAGCGCTGTACTAGTGTTTACAATGAGCGCAGTAAGAGAGGGGTGCCGTTTGGGTTTCGCAATGATCGTGGAAAGTGTAGAGCGCTGTACTAGTGTTTACAATGAGCGCAGTAAGAGAGGGGTGCCGTTTGGGTTTCGCAATGGTCGTGGAAAGTGTAGAGCGCTGTACTAGTGTTTACAATGAGCGCAGTAAGAGAGGGGTGCCGTTTGGGTTTCGCAATGATCGTGGAAAGTGTAGAGCGCTGTACTAGTGTTTACAATGAGCGCAGTAAGAGAGGGGTGCCGTTTGGGTTTCGCAATGATCGTGGAAAGTGTAGAGCGCTGTACTAGTGTTTACAATGAGCGCAGTAAGAGAGGGGTGCCGTTTGGGTTTCGCAATGATCGTGGAAAGTGTAGAGCGCTGTACTAGTGTTTACAATGAGCGCAGTAAGAGAGGGGTGCCGTTTGGGTTTCGCAATGATCGTGGAAAGTGTAGAGCGCTGTACTAGTGTTTACAATGAGCGCAGTAAGAGAAGGGTGCCGTTTTGGTTTCGCAATGATCGTGGAAAGTGTAGAGCGCTGTACTAGTGTTTACAATGAGCGCAGTAAGAGAGGGGTGCCGTTTTGGTTTCGCAATGATCGTGGAAAGTGTAGAGCGCTGTACTAATGTTTACAATGAGCGCAGTAAGAGAGGGGTGCCGTTTTGGTTTCGCAATGATCGTGGAAAGTGTAGAGCGCTGTACTAGTGTTTACAATGAGCGCAGTAAGAGAGGAGTGCCGTTTTGGTTTCGCGATAATCGTGGAAAGTGTAGAGCGCTGTACTAATGTTTACAATGAGCGCAGTAAGAGAGGGGTGCCGTTTTGGTTTCGCAATGATCGTGGAAAGTGTAGAGCGCTGTACTAGTGTTTACAATGAGCGCAGTAAGAGAGGGGTGCCGTTTTGGTTTCGCAATGATCGTGGAAAGTGTAGAGCGCTGTACTAGTGTTTACAATGAGCGCAGTAAGAGAGGGGTGCCGTTTGGGTTTCGCAATGATCGTGGAAAGTGTAGAGCGCTGTACTAGTGTTTACAATGAGCGCAGTAAGAGAGGGGTGCCGTTTTGGTTTCGCAATGATCGTGGAAAGTGTAGAGCGCTGTACTAGTGTTTACAATGAGCGCAGTAAGAGAGGGGTGCCGTTTGGGTTTCGCAATGATCGTGGAAAGTGTAGAGCGCTGTACTAGTGTTTACAATGAGCGCAGTAAGAGAGGGGTGCCGTTTGGGTTTCGCAATGATCGTGGAAAGTGTAGAGCGCTGTACTAGTGTTTACAATGAGCGCAGTAAGAGAGGGGTGCCGTTTGGGTTTCGCAATGATCGTGGAAAGTGTAGAGCGCTGTACTAGTGTTTACAATGAGCGCAGTAAGAGAGGGGTGCCGTTTGGGTTTCGCAATGATCGTGGAAAGTGTAGAGCGCTGTACTAGTGTTTACAATGAGCGCAGTAAGAGAGGGGTGCCGTTTGGGTTTCGCAATGATCGTGGAAAGTGTAGAGCGCTGTACTAGTGTTTACAATGAGCGCAGTAAGAGAGGGGTGCCGTTTGGGTTTCGCAATGGTCGTGGAAAGTGTAGAGCGCTGTACTAGTGTTTACAATGAGCGCAGTAAGAGAGGGGTGCCGTTTGGGTTTCGCAATGATCGTGGAAAGTGTAGAGCGCTGTACTAGTGTTTACAATGAGCGCAGTAAGAGAGGGGTGCCGTTTGGGTTTCGCAATGATCGTGGAAAGTGTAGAGCGCTGTACTAGTGTTTACAATGAGCGCAGTAAGAGAGGGGTGCCGTTTGGGTTTCGCAATGATCGTGGAAAGTGTAGAGCGCTGTACTAGTGTTTACAATGAGCGCAGTAAGAGAGGGGTGCCGTTTGGGTTTCGCAATGATCGTGGAAAGTGTAGAGCGCTGTACTAGTGTTTACAATGAGCGCAGTAAGAGAGGGGTGCCGTTTGGGTTTCGCAATGGTCGTGGAAAGTGTAGAGCGCTGTACTAGTGTTTACAATGAGCGCAGTAAGAGAGGGGTGCCGTTTGGGTTTCGCAATGATCGTGGAAAGTGTAGAGCGCTGTACTAGTGTTTACAATGAGCGCAGTAAGAGAGGGGTGCCGTTTGGGTTTCGCAATGGTCGTGGAAAGTGTAGAGCGCTGTACTAGTGTTTACAATGAGCGCAGTAAGAGAGGGGTGCCGTTTTGGTTTCGCAATGATCGTGGAAAGTGTAGAGCGCTGTACTAATGTTTACAATGAGCGCAGTAAGAGAGGGGTGCCGTTTTGGTTTCGCAATGATCGTGGAAAGTGTAGAGCGCTGTACTAGTGTTTACAATGAGCGCAGTAAGAGAGGAGTGCCGTTTTGGTTTCGCGATAATCGTGGAAAGTGTAGAGCGCTGTACTAATGTTTACAATGAGCGCAGTAAGAGAGGGGTGCCGTTTTGGTTTCGCAATGATCGTGGAAAGTGTAGAGCGCTGTACTAGTGTTTACAATGAGCGCAGTAAGAGAGGGGTGCCGTTTTGGTTTCGCAATGATCGTGGAAAGTGTAGAGCGCTGTACTAGTGTTTACAATGAGCGCAGTAAGAGAGGGGTGCCGTTTGGGTTTCGCAATGATCGTGGAAAGTGTAGAGCGCTGTACTAGTGTTTACAATGAGCGCAGTAAGAGAGGGGTGCCGTTTTGGTTTCGCAATGATCGTGGAAAGTGTAGAGCGCTGTACTAGTGTTTACAATGAGCGCAGTAAGAGAGGGGTGCCGTTTGGGTTTCGCAATGATCGTGGAAAGTGTAGAGCGCTGTACTAGTGTTTACAATGAGCGCAGTAAGAGAGGGGTGCCGTTTGGGTTTCGCAATGATCGTGGAAAGTGTAGAGCGCTGTACTAGTGTTTACAATGAGCGCAGTAAGAGAGGGGTGCCGTTTGGGTTTCGCAATGATCGTGGAAAGTGTAGAGCGCTGTACTAGTGTTTACAATGAGCGCAGTAAGAGAGGGGTGCCGTTTTGGTTTCGCAATGATCGTGGAAAGTGTAGAGCGCTGTACTAGTGTTTACAATGAGCGCAGTAAGAGAGGGGTGCCGTTTGGGTTTCGCAATGATCGTGGAAAGTGTAGAGCGCTGTACTAGTGTTTACAATGAGCGCAGTAAGAGAGGGGTGCCGTTTGGGTTTCGCAATGATCGTGGAAAGTGTAGAGCGCTGTACTAGTGTTTACAATGAGCGCAGTAAGAGAGGGGTGCCGTTTGGGTTTCGCAATGATCGTGGAAAGTGTAGAGCGCTGTACTAGTGTTTACAATGAGCGCAGTAAGAGAGGGGTGCCGTTTGGGTTTCGCAATGATCGTGGAAAGTGTAGAGCGCTGTACTAGTGTTTACAATGAGCGCAGTAAGAGAGGGGTGCCGTTTGGGTTTCGCAATGGTCGTGGAAAGTGTAGAGCGCTGTACTAGTGTTTACAATGAGCGCAGTAAGAGAGGGGTGCCGTTTGGGTTTCGCAATGATCGTGGAAAGTGTAGAGCGCTGTACTAGTGTTTACAATGAGCGCAGTAAGAGAGGGGTGCCGTTTGGGTTTCGCAATGATCGTGGAAAGTGTAGAGCGCTGTACTAGTGTTTACAATGAGCGCAGTAAGAGAGGGGTGCCGTTTGGGTTTCGCAATGATCGTGGAAAGTGTAGAGCGCTGTACTAGTGTTTACAATGAGCGCAGTAAGAGAGGGGTGCCGTTTGGGTTTCGCAATGATCGTGGAAAGTGTAGAGCGCTGTACTAGTGTTTACAATGAGCGCAGTAAGAGAGGGGTGCCGTTTGGGTTTCGCAATGATCGTGGAAAGTGTAGAGCGCTGTACTAGTGTTTACAATGAGCGCAGTAAGAGAGGGGTGCCGTTTGGGTTTCGCAATGGTCGTGGAAAGTGTAGAGCGCTGTACTAGTGTTTACAATGAGCGCAGTAAGAGAGGGGTGCCGTTTGGGTTTCGCAATGATCGTGGAAAGTGTAGAGCGCTGTACTAGTGTTTACAATGAGCGCAGTAAGAGAGGGGTGCCGTTTGGGTTTCGCAATGATCGTGGAAAGTGTAGAGCGCTGTACTA
Organism: Leiobunum rupestre; assembly: GCF_980474605.1. Lineage (NCBI taxonomy): Eukaryota > Metazoa > Arthropoda > Arachnida > Opiliones > Sclerosomatidae > Leiobunum > Leiobunum rupestre. The sequence goes on from NC_143392.1 coordinate 32,998,474, forward strand.
GTGTTTACAATGAGCGCAGTAAGAGAGGGGTGCCGTTTGGGTTTCGCAATGATCGTGGAAAGTGTAGAGCGCTGTACTAGTGTTTACAATGAGCGCAGTAAGAGAGGGGTGCCGTTTGGGTTTCGCAATGATCGTGGAAAGTGTAGAGCGCTGTACTAGTGTTTACAATGAGCGCAGTAAGAGAAGGGTGCCGTTTTGGTTTCGCAATGATCGTGGAAAGTGTAGAGCGCTGTACTAGTGTTTACAATGAGCGCAGTAAGAGAGGGGTGCCGTTTTGGTTTCGCAATGATCGTGGAAAGTGTAGAGCGCTGTACTAATGTTTACAATGAGCGCAGTAAGAGAGGGGTGCCGTTTTGGTTTCGCAATGATCGTGGAAAGTGTAGAGCGCTGTACTAGTGTTTACAATGAGCGCAGTAAGAGAGGAGTGCCGTTTTGGTTTCGCGATAATCGTGGAAAGTGTAGAGCGCTGTACTAATGTTTACAATGAGCGCAGTAAGAGAGGGGTGCCGTTTTGGTTTCGCAATGATCGTGGAAAGTGTAGAGCGCTGTACTAGTGTTTACAATGAGCGCAGTAAGAGAGGGGTGCCGTTTTGGTTTCGCAATGATCGTGGAAAGTGTAGAGCGCTGTACTAGTGTTTACAATGAGCGCAGTAAGAGAGGGGTGCCGTTTGGGTTTCGCAATGATCGTGGAAAGTGTAGAGCGCTGTACTAGTGTTTACAATGAGCGCAGTAAGAGAGGGGTGCCGTTTTGGTTTCGCAATGATCGTGGAAAGTGTAGAGCGCTGTACTAGTGTTTACAATGAGCGCAGTAAGAGAGGGGTGCCGTTTGGGTTTCGCAATGATCGTGGAAAGTGTAGAGCGCTGTACTAGTGTTTACAATGAGCGCAGTAAGAGAGGGGTGCCGTTTGGGTTTCGCAATGATCGTGGAAAGTGTAGAGCGCTGTACTAGTGTTTACAATGAGCGCAGTAAGAGAGGGGTGCCGTTTGGGTTTCGCAATGATCGTGGAAAGTGTAGAGCGCTGTACTAGTGTTTACAATGAGCGCAGTAAGAGAGGGGTGCCGTTTTGGTTTCGCAATGATCGTGGAAAGTGTAGAGCGCTGTACTAGTGTTTACAATGAGCGCAGTAAGAGAGGGGTGCCGTTTGGGTTTCGCAATGATCGTGGAAAGTGTAGAGCGCTGTACTAGTGTTTACAATGAGCGCAGTAAGAGAGGGGTGCCGTTTGGGTTTCGCAATGATCGTGGAAAGTGTAGAGCGCTGTACTAGTGTTTACAATGAGCGCAGTAAGAGAGGGGTGCCGTTTGGGTTTCGCAATGATCGTGGAAAGTGTAGAGCGCTGTACTAGTGTTTACAATGAGCGCAGTAAGAGAGGGGTGCCGTTTGGGTTTCGCAATGATCGTGGAAAGTGTAGAGCGCTGTACTAGTGTTTACAATGAGCGCAGTAAGAGAGGGGTGCCGTTTGGGTTTCGCAATGGTCGTGGAAAGTGTAGAGCGCTGTACTAGTGTTTACAATGAGCGCAGTAAGAGAGGGGTGCCGTTTGGGTTTCGCAATGATCGTGGAAAGTGTAGAGCGCTGTACTAGTGTTTACAATGAGCGCAGTAAGAGAGGGGTGCCGTTTGGGTTTCGCAATGATCGTGGAAAGTGTAGAGCGCTGTACTAGTGTTTACAATGAGCGCAGTAAGAGAGGGGTGCCGTTTGGGTTTCGCAATGATCGTGGAAAGTGTAGAGCGCTGTACTAGTGTTTACAATGAGCGCAGTAAGAGAGGGGTGCCGTTTGGGTTTCGCAATGATCGTGGAAAGTGTAGAGCGCTGTACTAGTGTTTACAATGAGCGCAGTAAGAGAGGGGTGCCGTTTGGGTTTCGCAATGATCGTGGAAAGTGTAGAGCGCTGTACTAGTGTTTACAATGAGCGCAGTAAGAGAGGGGTGCCGTTTGGGTTTCGCAATGATCGTGGAAAGTGTAGAGCGCTGTACTAGTGTTTACAATGAGCGCAGTAAGAGAGGGGTGCCGTTTGGGTTTCGCAATGATCGTGGAAAGTGTAGAGCGCTGTACTAGTGTTTACAATGAGCGCAGTAAGAGAGGGGTGCCGTTTGGGTTTCGCAATGATCGTGGAAAGTGTAGAGCGCTGTACTAGTGTTTACAATGAGCGCAGTAAGAGAGGGGTGCCGTTTGGGTTTCGCAATGATCGTGGAAAGTGTAGAGCGCTGTACTAGTGTTTACAATGAGCGCAGTAAGAGAGGGGTGCCGTTTGGGTTTCGCAATGATCGTGGAAAGTGTAGAGCGCTGTACTAGTGTTTACAATGAGCGCAGTAAGAGAGGGGTGCCGTTTGGGTTTCGCAATGATCGTGGAAAGTGTAGAGCGCTGTACTAGTGTTTACAATGAGCGCAGTAAGAGAGGGGTGCCGTTTGGGTTTCGCAATGATCGTGGAAAGTGTAGAGCGCTGTACTAGTGTTTACAATGAGCGCAGTAAGAGAGGGGTGCCGTTTGGGTTTCGCAATGATCGTGGAAAGTGTAGAGCGCTGTACTAGTGTTTACAATGAGCGCAGTAAGAGAGGGGTGCCGTTTGGGTTTCGCAATGATCGTGGAAAGTGTAGAGCGCTGTACTAGTGTTTACAATGAGCGCAGTAAGAGAGGGGTGCCGTTTGGGTTTCGCAATGATCGTGGAAAGTGTAGAGCGCTGTACTAGTGTTTACAATGAGCGCAGTAAGAGAGGGGTGCCGTTTGGGTTTCGCAATGATCGTGGAAAGTGTAGAGCGCTGTACTAGTGTTTACAATGAGCGCAGTAAGAGAGGGGTGCCGTTTGGGTTTCGCAATGATCGTGGAAAGTGTAGAGCGCTGTACTAGTGTTTACAATGAGCGCAGTAAGAGAGGGGTGCCGTTTGGGTTTCGCAATGATCGTGGAAAGTGTAGAGCGCTGTACTAGTGTTTACAATGAGCGCAGTAAGAGAGGGGTGCCGTTTGGGTTTCGCAATGATCGTGGAAAGTGTAGAGCGCTGTACTAGTGTTTACAATGAGCGCAGTAAGAGAGGGGTGCCGTTTGGGTTTCGCAATGATCGTGGAAAGTGTAGAGCGCTGTACTAGTGTTTACAATGAGCGCAGTAAGAGAGGGGTGCCGTTTGGGTTTCGCAATGATCGTGGAAAGTGTAGAGCGCTGTACTAGTGTTTACAATGAGCGCAGTAAGAGAGGGGTGCCGTTTGGGTTTCGCAATGATCGTGGAAAGTGTAGAGCGCTGTACTAGTGTTTACAATGAGCGCAGTAAGAGAGGGGTGCCGTTTGGGTTTCGCAATGATCGTGGAAAGTGTAGAGCGCTGTACTAGTGTTTACAATGAGCGCAGTAAGAGAGGGGTGCCGTTTGGGTTTCGCAATGATCGTGGAAAGTGTAGAGCGCTGTACTAGTGTTTACAATGAGCGCAGTAAGAGAGGGGTGCCGTTTGGGTTTCGCAATGATCGTGGAAAGTGTAGAGCGCTGTACTAGTGTTTACAATGAGCGCAGTAAGAGAGGGGTGCCGTTTGGGTTTCGCAATGATCGTGGAAAGTGTAGAGCGCTGTACTAGTGTTTACAATGAGCGCAGTAAGAGAGGGGTGCCGTTTGGGTTTCGCAATGATCGTGGAAAGTGTAGAGCGCTGTACTAGTGTTTACAATGAGCGCAGTAAGAGAGGGGTGCCGTTTGGGTTTCGCAATGATCGTGGAAAGTGTAGAGCGCTGTACTAGTGTTTACAATGAGCGCAGTAAGAGAGGGGTGCCGTTTGGGTTTCGCAATGATCGTGGAAAGTGTAGAGCGCTGTACTAGTGTTTACAATGAGCGCAGTAAGAGAGGGGTGCCGTTTGGGTTTCGCAATGATCGTGGAAAGTGTAGAGCGCTGTACTAGTGTTTACAATGAGCGCAGTAAGAGAGGGGTGCCGTTTGGGTTTCGCAATGATCGTGGAAAGTGTAGAGCGCTGTACTAGTGTTTACAATGAGCGCAGTAAGAGAGGGGTGCCGTTTGGGTTTCGCAATGATCGTGGAAAGTGTAGAGCGCTGTACTAGTGTTTACAATGAGCGCAGTAAGAGAGGGGTGCCGTTTGGGTTTCGCAATGATCGTGGAAAGTGTAGAGCGCTGTACTAGTGTTTACAATGAGCGCAGTAAGAGAGGGGTGCCGTTTGGGTTTCGCAATGATCGTGGAAAGTGTAGAGCGCTGTACTAGTGTTTACAATGAGCGCAGTAAGAGAGGGGTGCCGTTTGGGTTTCGCAATGATCGTGGAAAGTGTAGAGCGCTGTACTAGTGTTTACAATGAGCGCAGTAAGAGAGGGGTGCCGTTTGGGTTTCGCAATGATCGTGGAAAGTGTAGAGCGCTGTACTAGTGTTTACAATGAGCGCAGTAAGAGAGGGGTGCCGTTTGGGTTTCGCAATGATCGTGGAAAGTGTAGAGCGCTGTACTAGTGTTTACAATGAGCGCAGTAAGAGAGGGGTGCCGTTTGGGTTTCGCAATGATCGTGGAAAGTGTAGAGCGCTGTACTAGTGTTTACAATGAGCGCAGTAAGAGAGGGGTGCCGTTTGGGTTTCGCAATGATCGTGGAAAGTGTAGAGCGCTGTACTAGTGTTTACAATGAGCGCAGTAAGAGAGGGGTGCCGTTTGGGTTTCGCAATGATCGTGGAAAGTGTAGAGCGCTGTACTAGTGTTTACAATGAGCGCAGTAAGAGAGGGGTGCCGTTTGGGTTTCGCAATGATCGTGGAAAGTGTAGAGCGCTGTACTAGTGTTTACAATGAGCGCAGTAAGAGAGGGGTGCCGTTTGGGTTTCGCAATGATCGTGGAAAGTGTAGAGCGCTGTACTAGTGTTTACAATGAGCGCAGTAAGAGAGGGGTGCCGTTTGGGTTTCGCAATGATCGTGGAAAGTGTAGAGCGCTGTACTAGTGTTTACAATGAGCGCAGTAAGAGAGGGGTGCCGTTTGGGTTTCGCAATGATCGTGGAAAGTGTAGAGCGCTGTACTAGTGTTTACAATGAGCGCAGTAAGAGAGGGGTGCCGTTTGGGTTTCGCAATGATCGTGGAAAGTGTAGAGCGCTGTACTAGTGTTTACAATGAGCGCAGTAAGAGAGGGGTGCCGTTTGGGTTTCGCAATGATCGTGGAAAGTGTAGAGCGCTGTACTAGTGTTTACAATGAGCGCAGTAAGAGAGGGGTGCCGTTTGGGTTTCGCAATGATCGTGGAAAGTGTAGAGCGCTGTACTAGTGTTTACAATGAGCGCAGTAAGAGAGGGGTGCCGTTTGGGTTTCGCAATGATCGTGGAAAGTGTAGAGCGCTGTACTAGTGTTTACAATGAGCGCAGTAAGAGAGGGGTGCCGTTTGGGTTTCGCAATGATCGTGGAAAGTGTAGAGCGCTGTACTAGTGTTTACAATGAGCGCAGTAAGAGAGGGGTGCCGTTTGGGTTTCGCAATGATCGTGGAAAGTGTAGAGCGCTGTACTAGTGTTTACAATGAGCGCAGTAAGAGAGGGGTGCCGTTTGGGTTTCGCAATGATCGTGGAAAGTGTAGAGCGCTGTACTAGTGTTTACAATGAGCGCAGTAAGAGAGGGGTGCCGTTTGGGTTTCGCAATGATCGTGGAAAGTGTAGAGCGCTGTACTAGTGTTTACAATGAGCGCAGTAAGAGAGGGGTGCCGTTTGGGTTTCGCAATGATCGTGGAAAGTGTAGAGCGCTGTACTAGTGTTTACAATGAGCGCAGTAAGAGAGGGGTGCCGTTTGGGTTTCGCAATGATCGTGGAAAGTGTAGAGCGCTGTACTAGTGTTTACAATGAGCGCAGTAAGAGAGGGGTGCCGTTTGGGTTTCGCAATGATCGTGGAAAGTGTAGAGCGCTGTACTAGTGTTTACAATGAGCGCAGTAAGAGAGGGGTGCCGTTTGGGTTTCGCAATGATCGTGGAAAGTGTAGAGCGCTGTACTAGTGTTTACAATGAGCGCAGTAAGAGAGGGGTGCCGTTTGGGTTTCGCAATGATCGTGGAAAGTGTAGAGCGCTGTACTAGTGTTTACAATGAGCGCAGTAAGAGAGGGGTGCCGTTTGGGTTTCGCAATGATCGTGGAAAGTGTAGAGCGCTGTACTAGTGTTTACAATGAGCGCAGTAAGAGAGGGGTGCCGTTTGGGTTTCGCAATGATCGTGGAAAGTGTAGAGCGCTGTACTAGTGTTTACAATGAGCGCAGTAAGAGAGGGGTGCCGTTTGGGTTTCGCAATGATCGTGGAAAGTGTAGAGCGCTGTACTAGTGTTTACAATGAGCGCAGTAAGAGAGGGGTGCCGTTTGGGTTTCGCAATGATCGTGGAAAGTGTAGAGCGCTGTACTAGTGTTTACAATGAGCGCAGTAAGAGAGGGGTGCCGTTTGGGTTTCGCAATGATCGTGGAAAGTGTAGAGCGCTGTACTAGTGTTTACAATGAGCGCAGTAAGAGAGGGGTGCCGTTTGGGTTTCGCAATGATCGTGGAAAGTGTAGAGCGCTGTACTAGTGTTTACAATGAGCGCAGTAAGAGAGGGGTGCCGTTTGGGTTTCGCAATGATCGTGGAAAGTGTAGAGCGCTGTACTAGTGTTTACAATGAGCGCAGTAAGAGAGGGGTGCCGTTTGGGTTTCGCAATGATCGTGGAAAGTGTAGAGCGCTGTACTAGTGTTTACAATGAGCGCAGTAAGAGAGGGGTGCCGTTTGGGTTTCGCAATGATCGTGGAAAGTGTAGAGCGCTGTACTAGTGTTTACAATGAGCGCAGTAAGAGAGGGGTGCCGTTTGGGTTTCGCAATGATCGTGGAAAGTGTAGAGCGCTGTACTAGTGTTTACAATGAGCGCAGTAAGAGAGGGGTGCCGTTTGGGTTTCGCAATGATCGTGGAAAGTGTAGAGCGCTGTACTAGTGTTTACAATGAGCGCAGTAAGAGAGGGGTGCCGTTTGGGTTTCGCAATGATCGTGGAAAGTGTAGAGCGCTGTACTAGTGTTTACAATGAGCGCAGTAAGAGAGGGGTGCCGTTTGGGTTTCGCAATGATCGTGGAAAGTGTAGAGCGCTGTACTAGTGTTTACAATGAGCGCAGTAAGAGAGGGGTGCCGTTTGGGTTTCGCAATGGTCGTGGAAAGTGTAGAGCGCTGTACTAGTGTTTACAATGAGCGCAGTAAGAGAGGGGTGCCGTTTGGGTTTCGCAATGATCGTGGAAAGTGTAGAGCGCTGTACTAGTGTTTACAATGAGCGCAGTAAGAGAGGGGTGCCGTTTGGGTTTCGCAATGATCGTGGAAAGTGTAGAGCGCTGTACTAGTGTTTACAATGAGCGCAGTAAGAGAGGGGTGCCGTTTGGGTTTCGCAATGATCGTGGAAAGTGTAGAGCGCTGTACTAGTGTTTACAATGAGCGCAGTAAGAGAGGGGTGCCGTTTGGGTTTCGCAATGATCGTGGAAAGTGTAGAGCGCTGTACTAGTGTTTACAATGAGCGCAGTAAGAGAGGGGTGCCGTTTGGGTTTCGCAATGATCGTGGAAAGTGTAGAGCGCTGTACTAGTGTTTACAATGAGCGCAGTAAGAGAGGGGTGCCGTTTGGGTTTCGCAATGATCGTGGAAAGTGTAGAGCGCTGTACTAGTGTTTACAATGAGCGCAGTAAGAGAGGGGTGCCGTTTGGGTTTCGCAATGATCGTGGAAAGTGTAGAGCGCTGTACTAGTGTTTACAATGAGCGCAGTAAGAGAGGGGTGCCGTTTGGGTTTCGCAATGATCGTGGAAAGTGTAGAGCGCTGTACTAGTGTTTACAATGAGCGCAGTAAGAGAGGGGTGCCGTTTGGGTTTCGCAATGATCGTGGAAAGTGTAGAGCGCTGTACTAGTGTTTACAATGAGCGCAGTAAGAGAGGGGTGCCGTTTGGGTTTCGCAATGATCGTGGAAAGTGTAGAGCGCTGTACTAGTGTTTACAATGAGCGCAGTAAGAGAGGGGTGCCGTTTGGGTTTCGCAATGATCGTGGAAAGTGTAGAGCGCTGTACTAGTGTTTACAATGAGCGCAGTAAGAGAGGGGTGCCGTTTGGGTTTCGCAATGATCGTGGAAAGTGTAGAGCGCTGTACTAGTGTTTACAATGAGCGCAGTAAGAGAGGGGTGCCGTTTGGGTTTCGCAATGATCGTGGAAAGTGTAGAGCGCTGTACTAGTGTTTACAATGAGCGCAGTAAGAGAGGGGTGCCGTTTGGGTTTCGCAATGATCGTGGAAAGTGTAGAGCGCTGTACTAGTGTTTACAATGAGCGCAGTAAGAGAGGGGTGCCGTTTGGGTTTCGCAATGATCGTGGAAAGTGTAGAGCGCTGTACTAGTGTTTACAATGAGCGCAGTAAGAGAGGGGTGCCGTTTGGGTTTCGCAATGATCGTGGAAAGTGTAGAGCGCTGTACTGGTGTTTACAATGAGCGCAGTAAGAGAGGGGTGCCGTTTGGGTTTCGCAATGATCGTGGAAAGTGTAGAGCGCTGTACTGGTGTTTACAATGAGCGCAGTAAGAGAGGGGTGCCGTTTGGGTTTCGCAATGATCGTGGAAAGTGTAGAGCGCTGTACTAGTGTTTACAATGAGCGCAGTAAGAGAGGGGTGCCGTTTGGGTTTCGCAATGATCGTGGAAAGTGTAGAGCGCTGTACTAGTGTTTACAATGAGCGCAGTAAGAGAGGGGTGCCGTTTTGGTTTCGCAATGATCGTGGAAAGTGTAGAGCGCTGTACTAGTGTTTACAATGAGCGCAGTAAGAGAGGGGTGCCGTTTGGGTTTCGCAATGATCGTGGAAAGTGTAGAGCGCTGTACTAGTGTTTACAATGAGCGCAGTAAGAGAGGGGTGCCGTTTGGGTTTCGCAATGATCGTGGAAAGTGTAGAGCGCTGTACTAGTGTTTACAATGAGCGCAGTAAGAGAGGGGTGCCGTTTGGGTTTCGCAATGATCGTGGAAAGTGTAGAGCGCTGTACTAGTGTTTACAATGAGCGCAGTAAGAGAGGGGTGCCGTTTGGGTTTCGCAATGATCGTGGAAAGTGTAGAGCGCTGTACTAGTGTTTACAATGAGCGCAGTAAGAGAGGGGTGCCGTTTGGGTTTCGCAATGATCGTGGAAAGTGTAGAGCGCTGTACTAGTGTTTACAATGAGCGCAGTAAGAGAGGGGTGCCGTTTGGGTTTCGCAATGATCGTGGAAAGTGTAGAGCGCTGTACTAGTGTTTACAATGAGCGCAGTAAGAGAGGGGTGCCGTTTGGGTTTCGCAATGATCGTGGAAAGTGTAGAGCGCTGTACTAGTGTTTACAATGAGCGCAGTAAGAGAGGGGCAGCGGTTTCGTTTCGCAATGATCGTGGTCTTCGTGGAAAGAGAGTAGAGCTATTTTCTTGTCTCTAGTGAGCTTCGCTTTTTCATAATGAGTGCTAAATGTATAATAGGATTTGAAATGAAATCATTAAAAAAAATTTAAAATACCATAAGTAACATAATAACATAAGTAGGACACTGAATGATTTCGGTTAATGATAGTCTGTAGTAGAGTTATTGCGTAGTCGGAAGTCGCGTAGCTGGAAACTCAGCCCTTTTTTCTCTCTTTGCTGGTGAAATTACTGCCAAATTAGTTTGATGGTTATAAATTCGAGTGAAAATGCGTTCAAGTCTCAAATTGTAAAAATAACTAACTAATATAATCGTAAAATCTATAGTAAATTGCTTTGTTAGTCCTTAGCCACATAATGATTTATAAGGTCATTGGCGAAACAGACTATCATTAAAGGACTTAGCCTAGTGAGAATAGGAAGTGGAATACTTATATTTATTACGTTACTTATGAAAATAAGAAATTGAAAAATAAAGAACCCTTTGAATTTGGTGCGCCAGGAAACCGCCTGTTTAGCCACGCCGTTGAGTCACTTCTGGAGAGTGTCATTTAAAATTATGTCAACCACAGTAAAAGCTAGAATACGCAGTCAGTCCAAGACTTTCTCCACATATTTACTTTTGGTCTACGTCATTCCGTATCATATCGTTTATAAAATGCTTCGACTTTCAATTCGTTTACGCGAGATGATAAACAAGTTAAGATTTGGCGTTTAATTATAACCGTTACATTTTAAAATTATCTTCGGTAGTAAATGAAACTAATCAAAAGATGATGTTCAATCTTGTTAAGGCGTTTCGAATGTTACTAATTTGATTCGGAGGAAAGTCGGAGGTACATTATGGTTAGATGAAAATTCGAAGACGCGAGGTAAATCCGGGTCAAAGGGAAGGCGCCTGGGTGGACTCTTCCCAGATGGCGCTGGTGGATTAATATTGCTGTCTTCAAATGATTTACTATTTCACTTATCACGGATTGCGTTATAAACCCGCTTCAGTTTTAAGTATGGAAAATTTCTCTCCATCACAAATCTTCCGTCGCGTTCGTAGCATTCCCTCGTTGGGCCCTGGCTCGCGACACGGTTGACATCGACCAAATCGATATTATAGTTTTCCTCGCAAACGCGTAATAACTCCCCAAACCATAATTTTACGGCCCCCTCTATAAATGAAACAAATAATTAAAGTTCGTACATTATTCGCTTTAAAACATTAAAGGCGTGAAATGGCTCGAAAAGTATTATGGAACATTAATGTTGTTCGGAGACGCGCCGCCTGGTGTTCGTAATACGCGATTGTGACAGATAAAGGCCATAGCTAGTCAACCGCTAAATCGTCTTATTAGATTAGGTTACCGTATTTGCCTCTTCCGCATCCTCATTCTTAGGCGTAGGCCGGCCGCCGGGTTTTAGAAGGCTCCCCTGAAAAGCTCGTCATTAGTGTGGAAATTAATAATGGGCAAACAGGCGGGCTAACGCCTTTTGGTAATTAGGATTAGATGACTATGAAAAGGCGGGAAAAAAGAGGGTATCTTGGCCACTTCAGCGGCTCCATTTTATATCGAGTCAATTTGAATTAGTTAAGTCTACTGGAAAATTAGTTTGTGCCTAATTTTAACCATCCCCTCTCTCCAAAAAAAATGATGCCTGTCTGCCATTAACACGCTCTACTAGATCAAGTCCGATTAATTTGCTTGTTTATTTTTTACTCATTAATGCCTCATATTTTTGAATTTCGGAAATTAATTAGGGAAAATATTAATCGTTGAAAAAGGTTATTTCGTCGTGGTGGGATTGTCTACCACAATTCGTTGAATCTTTTAGGCTGACCTATAAATCCTATAATTTCGAAATTTCTTAGTCAGGTTCGGGAATTCAATATCATATCAGACTGAAAAATACTAAATTTATGATAAAAATGAATAAATGTGTTTTTATTATTTTTAATATTTCAGTTTTTTTTTCATTTAAAATTTCATAAAAATTGAAATTACCGCCAAATACAATGTGTCCTATAATTTGGACTGGAAATCTATAATGTTTAGTCCTTCGATCTATAATTTGATTTTGGCTATCTGGCAACGCTGTCACCGGGCAGCTTTGGGGCTTTAAAAATAAAATGGCGTCTCTAGACCGAGCTGGAGGCAACAATTATAAATTGATTTACTGTTTTTCCTTAAAAATTAATTTGACGAGGTAATGTAATGTAAGTTTTACGTTAAAGATTTAACTAATTCAGTTAAGCCATAAATATGAAACGATGACAAGGATCTTTGTTAGAAACGAAACTTAATAAGTCTGCAGTCTGGAGGATAAAGTATGTGGTTTTTTTATTATATTATTAATTTTAACTCGCTTTCATTAAAGAATGCAATAAATTTTCTGTCTAGGAAATAAATTTTGTTGAAGACTGTTTCGAAAATTTACCATCTGAATCAACTGAAGGAAAATAAAATTAACAATATTGCGCTACATGAGCAAAAGGCTTAAACAACCAGACCTGTTTCTGTTTTGTATCCCGTATAATGACAATAATAATCTAATATTGACAAAAGTGACATAATTACCAAAAGTGTGACAATCCCTGTACTTTCGTATGCTAAAGGTAAAGGTTTAATGAATGCTCGACTCGAGATCGACCACATATTGTCGCTAGCTTTCTGGATCTTTTTTAGTCTATGGTATTATATCGTAGGTAGATGGCGATATCATCTCCACAGAATGACGAAAAATAAAAAGATACGCTAAGTTTGACCAGTGCTACTTAGTTCCTCCGTTCCTCACTACGAGGCATTATTTGTTGGTTTTAACTTCCTTCCCTCCCCAAGGCATACTTTCCCTTCTCCCCTCTCAACTTGTATTTCGCTCGTAACATTCATTAAGAAATAGGTCCGATTGACACACTTTTGGTAATTATGTAACTTTTGATATTGGATATATATTGAAAAACATAAAATCAAATAATATAAAATTAGTTATTGACTTCATGTAATGTACAAACACTAAACTATTCTTCAAATATTTTCAAAAAGTCACATATCTCTACTTTCTCTCGATTATTTTTAGTGTTATTTTGTTGGTAAAACGTTGAACACATAATTGGCAAGCTAACTAAAACATTGTTAAAGCTTTAAATAATTTTTTTCTATAAAATTTTATATTTTGATATAATCATGACAGAGCTGTTTTTTTTAAGGCTATGCAAATTTTAGTCATTACGGATGCAACTTTTAAAGAACAGAAATAAATATTATTATGGTCATGCTGAAGTTCAAGCCAATTCCAAAACATAAGAAATAATTTTGGAGTGTGTATGTTTTAAGTTGGTTTTTCAAAATGTATTTTTGTTTTAATTAAAATTCAATTTATAAACTCTGGGAATAGGCTCTTCACTAAATCATCTTCAAGGAAATTGTCAAGAAGTAATATTTCCGAGAGCCAAGACCCGCAAGTCTTTGTCTATATAATTCTTGTGGAAATGATTGTAACTTTTCACCTGCAAATAGAACGTCTTCTTTTTGCTAAGCCTTAATACGTCCAAAAAAACGGCTGGTTAAATGAAACAGTTTTTGCCTACCCTACAAGCGAAAAGTTTCCATTATTTCAAAAAGCACTTTGTAAACAGTAACTTGCGGGTCCTGGCTCTCGGAAATAATACTTCTTGGCAATTTCCTAGAAGGTGTTTTAAATAAGTTAAAACAGTAAACTACATCCCAAATCAGGGCCGCCCTCCAGGAAAACATAAATTCCTGGCCCCAAGAGAGCCGATACTACTGGAGATAGCTATACTTTTTCGCCGAGAAACCCGCCGAGAATACCTCGTTTGTTCAAACCCGGGCCCAGAGGCTGCACGGGCCCCGGTATTTTGTACCGACCTCCAACCTCTCTTGTCAGAGTGTTCCAAATTTGTGATAACGTTACAGTTTGTACTTGGCAACGCCATATTGTTTTGTGGGTCTTGACTCTTGAAGGTTGAAACCATTGAGTTGGGAGATCCAATCAAATCTGCTCCCCGCGAAACAAGTTTTTGAAAATTACGAATGTGCCGTCTCCTCTAAAATGACGAGAAAACGTTATCATATTCATATGACCCGTGGCGCCATCCATAAAAATTTGCCGGAAAACACGTCTTATTTGAACGAATCATTGAGAGATAGACGGCGCCACGAGTAGAATGATAAAGTTTTCTCGTCATTTGGGAGCAGACGGCAGTATTCTTATTTTTTAAAAACTTGTTTCGCTAAATACTGATATCCGACATTTTTATTGGACCTCTAGATTAATATTCCCAACTCAATGGTTGAAAACTTGGCGTTGCTCGAGATAGAAGAGAACCTAGTGGCCAGGATTGTCAAACTAAAATGAGAAAAGTGAATTGAAGAAATTTCGCGTGTATGGATATTTATAATAACGTAGTCAACGAATCTACACTGACGCGTTTTTGTGGCGAAAAATGTCTGCTTCAAAAACGACAATTTCACTGCCTCAAAAAGGGCTTGGCATTTTTTGTGGTTCTAGGACTATTGGTCTCGATTACGGTATGAATTCTCTTATTCCAGTACGGGTAGTCGGGTACAGATGTCCGCGGAAACTATAAAGGTATACACTTGGAATGTCTAAGGAAGATTTTTACGACCGTGATAAAGCTCGTAGAAACGGGCGTGTCTTAAAGCGGGAAAACTCACGAGAAAATCTCTCGCGCATCGCTACCCTCATTCGACGAAAACTCGCCATTAAGCCTAGTCATGGTTATTATATTATTAGCTTACCTGGTTATCTCTTTTATAACCATACAAATACCTGAAATTAGGTATCACTACACTTCTTTCGCGAAGAACATTATAATTACTTCAAAATATTAAGTACGATAACAAATTGAGGTTTTTAAATCCATCATTTTATAAGCCTATTTAGCGCGGGAAGATCGCCTATTTGTGACCATGACGACGCATTCTTTTCGCGTCAAACCTCGAGCCAATGAATTAGAAATGTCGCGTTACGTCTTACACTACACGCTTTCGTATCACCGTCCCAATAACCTTAGACATTCCAAGTGTTTCCTGCTATTACCAATGCACGAATTGGTAAAAAAACCAAAGCTAGCCACCCGTCAATATAGTGGCGTTCTGGATTCTTGAATGAAAAAGTTGTCGGCGTCAACCACCTCGAAATTACAAAACCAATAAAAATAATAATAAAAAGAAATTATTCTAACAATAAAGTTAAGTCTTAGCTACAATTTCGGAAGAAATTAACTATTAGTGTTTGTAAGGTGTACTACACCAGAAAAACTTAAATATATCTAATCAACCCAAGCAATCGTCCTCCACCCGAATGTCGTGTTCACCAGTAAAACTAAAAGTGTATAATATTGTTACATAAGTGTGATACTTCCTATTCTCCACATGCGAAAGTTTTACTGATAATTGTGAGAGCTATGCGCAAGACAGACTGCATAACGGACATCATCGCCGTTTTGCGTCCGCTTGCTAACGCGTCACACGTAGCCTTTGACAGCGCCTCGCTATTGGGATATTTTATTATTTTGAAGAGGTCACTCCGTTACTAGCTCTCAGTAAAATATTCCCCAAAAGTGACAAACTTATGAAAAAATATTATAGACTTTTGGTAAAACGTATTGTCCAATCAGTTTTTCATCCAATTGTCGCACCCACCGTTTTGCCTACACCGTAAAATTTTCTAACTTATTATCATAAACCCCACACCAGTATAGAGAAAATTTAAATTTAAATTTTGAAAAGTAACGCTACTTTTACCATAAGTTTGCTTTTACAACCGCCATAACAATGCCTAGTTAGATTGACGTGGGACTCGAGAAATGTTGTGTCTCTTTAAATCTACAACTTCCTTAGAATCCCATGTTAACCTGACAGGTTTAAACCATCATCTTGTGAAGTGAAACTTAGAACGAAATGAATCTCTCGATAGTCGTCAGATGGCGACACCTTATCCTTCTATATAATCGTTACGTTTCGCGTGGGCCGTAGTGGAAATGGTTCTAACAATATACCAAAGTCTACTATAAGCCTTTGTTCTTGGAATTCTTGGCATCGCGCGGGATCCCCGGCAACCGCTCGCGTCCAAACTCGGTTGTCCAGTATGGAAGGGAGTAACATGATCATCTTGTATGCGCATCGAAGGAAGAGCGGGACTTCCGTTCCACCCTCTTCGTTTGGATCCCGCTAAGACGATGAGAGAATCTCCGGGGCGATTTCGGTTTCCTTGGTAACCCCATCTCCTCCGATATCAAAGAGCCGTCGTCCGAAGAGGCTCGTTCCCTCCAAGAGGGTCCCCGATATTACATAATAGAGGGATGAGAAGCGAAGATAAAACTTCCTCGGTAGCATCACTTCCTACCCCCCCCCCCCCAGCCTTTATTATAGAGCGCGTCTGTACGTATTTCTCTTTTTCTGAAACATATGATTTAGTCTTATATTAAACTGGGGAAGATGTACTCTTTGAATGGCATAAGTACTGGAGCTCGTTTCTGAAAGAAAAAGAGTATGTTTTTCATCCATGATCTTTTGTTACTGTTTCCTCCGAGATTTCGGTTCGTTAATTTTCAAAGATTTTATATTCTGCCTTAATTTTAATATTATATTGTTGCCAAATATGGTATTTCTTTCGGTTATCATGAGGAGGTACTGTTTCGTCTATTTTTGATCGACTAGCCCCTGTAGAAGTGAATGAATTTTTATTTGCCAAATTCGTTTTCGAGCAGGAAGGAGCAAAGTTCACAGGCTATAATTATATTACAAGTTAGAAATATATATATTTATGTTGGAACATATATTGAAATTGTTAAAAAAAATTATGTATATTATCATAAGTAACATAATAACAATAAGTATGACACTTCCTATTGCTTTAATGCTAATTTTTTAACCGAACTTTTTCGGCACTGATACTATCTTCAAGCTGTGACCTGGACTCGCGACTTACCATTTTCGATGACTACTTTTTGATAAAAATTTAAGCCTAATATCGGAGAGCACGTTCTGAAGTCGCGAGGGGCTTTGGCTTTGTTTTGAAGCCCGCGTGCGAATCACTCGTGATAAAAAACATGAGCTCGTGGCGCCGAGAAAAACGTTTTTAAATTTTATCATTTTAGCCTAATATTCCGCCTAACTATCGAAAACCAGATATTTTGGCTAAGCGGAAGTTTCGCGTATTTTAGACACTAAGTTCCAGGTTCTCTGATCAATTTATTGTGCTCGATCGCTCTGAGATTTCGAGCAAGATATTTTCATGTTCGGGAATAAAGAGCACTATTTTTCGAAACGCTGTAAGAATGTAAGACTAAGACTATAACTTTTAGCATAAGTAACATAATAACAATAAGTATGACACTTCCTATTGCTTTAAAGCTAATTTTCTAACCGAACTTTTTCGGCACTGATACTCTCTTCAAGCTGTGACTTGGACTCGCGAATTGTCGTTTTGGATGACTACTTTTTGATACAAATTGAAGCCTAATATCAGAGAGCACGTTCTGGAGGCCCGAGGGGCTTTGGCTTTGTTTTGAAGCCCGCGTGCGAATCACGCGTTACAAAAAACATGAGCTCGTGGCGCCAAGAAAAACTTTTTTAATTTTTATCATTTTAGCCTAATATTCCGCCTATCTATCGGAAACCAGATATTTCGGCTTAGCGGAAGTCTCGCGTATTTTAGACACTAGAGGGCTCTGTGCTGAGAAAACATCTTGATTACGCAATAGCTATGAAAATCAGTTTGGTTGTAAATCTCGTTAATTGTCATACTTATAGTAATTATGTTACTTATGATGTTATATATACAAATTATTTCCAATTGTTTCTATATATTATTGTTTAGTTAGTTGATGTCATTTCTTTGACAATTAGAAAACGATCTCGCATATTGTCGAAGGCAAATAGGGTCACCATGGGTAACGAATAATGTTCGACAACTCTTTCCTCCTCGAGCGCTGGACACTCACGAACGATATTACACGGGTCTTCGTTGGGCTCCCCACCTAAGAGGCACGCTGGATCGTTTCCAAAGATTTCATGAAGACGTTTTCCAGTCGGAAGAGCTCCACAGCGCGCTTGCAAAAATAAGCGACCGCCGACGCCATTTGAGTAAACGTTTTCTATCGCTGGAGCCTCTATACGAGACTTTGGTGTTTCGCCACTTCGGATTTCCAATCTAATCGCGTTTTTTCTAATACCCCCTTCGCCACCCTTCCTCGCCACTCTTTCTCCGACTTCGCTTAACCCCTATTCGTCCCCTGTCCATACAGTTGGTGCGAATAAGTCATCCTTCGGAATCATTTTGTTTGAGTGCCCGTCAGGCGACCGTA
This sequence comes from Leiobunum rupestre, assembly GCF_980474605.1. NCBI lineage: Eukaryota > Metazoa > Arthropoda > Arachnida > Opiliones > Sclerosomatidae > Leiobunum > Leiobunum rupestre. The sequence continues at coordinate 33,016,137 of NC_143392.1, forward strand.
GTCGAAAACTCTTTTCGCGAGTCTATCGTGGTCCATGTGAAGGAGTCGACCTAGGTCATTTAGTTTACCTTTCGCCTCGCGCTCTTGAAATGACGACCACGAAAGCTCACCTTTACGGAAGCCTTAGACGTGAGGAAATTTCCACCAACGGCCGCGTGACTCACCCGATGCTGGGTTTGGTCAAATTTTTTAACGATAGCAGGATCGATTTTTAGAACCTCGTTACCATATTACAGGGACGGGACACCTACAGCTTTCCAGTTAGTGCGAGTAGTTGAGTATATGTCGTACCAAAAGTAACATAATTACCAAAAGTGTAACAATCCCTGTACTTTCGTATGCTAAAGGTTTAATGAAGGATCGACTCGAGATCGACCACATAAAAGACGGCTTATTGTCGACTTTCTGGATCTTTTTTTAGTCTATGGTATTATATCGTAGGTAGATGGTGATAGCGTCTCCACAGAATGACGAAAAATAAAAAAATACACTAAGTTTGACCAGTGCTACTTAGTTCCTCCGTTCCTCACTACGAGGCGTTATATGTTGGTTTTAACTTCCTTCCCTCCCCAAGGCATACTTTCACTTCTCCCCTCCCAACTTGTATTTCGCTCGTAACGTTCATTAATAAATAGTTCCGATTGACACACTTTTGGTAATTATGTCCCTTTTGGTCGTACGAATGGAATCCGACAATTTGCCTGCTTTTTTCAGAAGTAACTTTTCGTGAGCGTCCATGTCATTTAGGCTCGTAGAGAAGGTGACGCCAAGGTAGGTAGCTGTCTCTTGTAATCGATCTTTGATCCTTGGATGAAGAGGTCGGGATAGGTGTAGGGGATATTGGGGTTCATTACGAGGGCACTGCATTTTGCGGAGCTGAAGATGAGCAATGAATGAATGAATATTTATTTACTCTTTGTTAAAGAACAAATATAACAGGGAGGAAACCATAAATAATTAAATATGGATTCACGAGTTGCACTTTAAATTATATTAGCCATCGCAGTGGCGTAACGACAAATTTTGGGCTCCCCCGCAGGATATCAAAAGGGCCCTTTATAAAATACATTTTTTTTACCCCATTTTTACAAGTTCTCTGAAAGTATTCTGATATGTGCCAGATTTCTACATTTCTACCAATAGTTAAAACATAATTATTTAAAAATTTTAATAAATTTAAAAAATCAATACTTAAAACGAAAGGGCCCCTATTTTGTGAAAATGTCATGGGTACCCCGTGGTCGCGGGGTCTGCGGGTCCTTAGTTACGCCACTGAGCCATCGTCAAAAACATATTATATACAATAATTTCGCTTGAATAAATTGCCAAAAAAAACAATAGAATTTGGAAAAATAAAACAAAAAGGTGAATATGACAAATAATAAAGCTAATTACAATATGTACAGCTCATATATGAATGAATTTGAAAGAGGGAATACAATTTTAAATTTGGCACTAACTAGAAAAACGTTTAGCTCTCAATTGTCCCCAACGCCCCAGAATTCGTTTCGTCACGACCAGATCTGGTCATTTCGCACTCCCCGATCCTAAGCCCAAAAGATACGCCACGCAGATCGTTCGAATAAATATATTCTTTCGAATTTTGGACACTCAACTAGGAAATGGCCAATGTCTTCGACTGTTTGGTTTAGCGTTTGTAGCAGCCTACTGCCAGGGGCTAGTAGGCCACACTTTGAAGCTCTCGGGCTCTCTTTTAATGGGAAAAAACAGGCATACTTTTCAACTCACCCCCTACAACTCCTTCAAAATTTTTGCATAACCATTTGAAACACCCTGTATACTAGCTTTAGCCAGTCAGACTTATTTCACCGTCACAAAACGTGTTTTTGTCCAAGACTTAAATAAAAGCCCCCGCGAAAACCTAATGACTGTCTCGACTCGTTCGGAAACGCGTCAGGAATTGTTTATCTCTCGGGTTATTTTTCCCGCCGTTATCTTTTGGTTATACGCTTTAATAGAAACAAAACAATATCGGTAGAAGAGCGCGTTTCTGTCAGAACGTCTATTTGATTTGGGGCCTGGGGCGTTTTATTGGGCATGCCTGCAGCCAAGAGAAGGAAACCAATAGAGAAATCCTTTACACAAAGTTTTCTTTGTTTGGTCGGACGTTGGCTCGCATCACGCGACGTTAACATCCCTTCGCTCTTAATACCAAAAAGTTGGGATTTTTCTCGGGCGTCTATTCTACACCCCCTTTCTCGCTGCCCCCCCCCCCATCGAAGTTATCAGGGTGAGTTATTCCCTTCCACCCGCCACTCCGCCTCCAAAGATGGTTTTGCTGCCCCCTGGATTCCTTTTTTTCTCCGTTTCTGCTTTCTCCAGTAATTCCTAAAAAATTATCTCGGGTTGCGGACTTCGTTCTCTTTCGAATGGAGGAAAGTGCTTCTGGGAATCGAGTTTTGGAGCGGGTTCTGTACTCGCGTTTCCTTTGAACCGCTATTGATTAGTCCACTGCCGAGGCTTAACTTCTCAGGGATGTTATTTAGAAGGTTTTTATTACTTTCAATTTTCGCGCCCACCCAAGCTTTATTTCTATTCTACCGCGCCTAGTTTAAAGGCTTCCGCCGGTAATTTTCCGCGGAATTACATACTGTTGGTTAGTTCTAGGGCGTCACGCCGTCGGGAGTGGAGTTAACAACCAAGAATATTGGATGAAGATGGATAATAATATTTGTTAACGTGTTTACTTCACTTGAGATCCTTTATCGTTTCACTGTGGCTTTATCTTGAGCTTCATTTTTCTATAAATATTCAGTATAATCATGTGTCGTATCTTTTGGCGTAGGATTGTTACAGGGGCGTAGTTTTTATGATCACCATAAATTTACAACTCCAAATAACTCTCCAAGAATTAGGCTTAGAAGGGCCAGGGATATCTCAATCGAAAGAAAATATCATGCCATCGGTAGCCCGTTATGAATTTTGGAGATCAGAGGCCAACAAGTTGGTCATTTAACCCATTTTAGTGATTTTGGTGATATTCGACTTTAAATCTACATACTTTTTTTACATTAAGACCAACTTGGTGGGAAATTTTATTTTAGTTAGTACTGATCATTTCTGAACGACCTTTTCTGTTGCATTAAGTAATTTTAATTTTAAGTGAGTTTCTGGACCTCATAGCCCGCGTACGAACTATTATCATATTTGAATTTCGTTCCAATTGATACAGGCGCCATCTAACTCCAAAAAACATTTGCGTTTCGCTAACCTTATTTCCAAAATCAGGTAACTCGAAAAATTCGGTTTATCTTAAAAGTTCTTTAAATTAAAGTGTTCGCGTTTCGCTAACCTTATTTCCAAAACCAGGTAACTCGAAATATTTATTTTTCGATAAAATTCTTCTTGGGTTTATTAAGTTAATATACAAGATGATTGAAAAATATGTTGAAATTTATATTTCATATTTAAAATATAGTTAATACATCGGGGGTTATTGTGTGTACTTAAATGTCAGTGACAAATTTTTAAAACAAAAATGGCGCTACTGTCTTATAGCTTTCCAATTAGTTTCTTCTCTCATAGCGTTGCCTACGTTATTTTAAAGGCCCGTGCACGCCTCCTGACAGCCTATTTCTTGTTGTTTCTTGCTTCTGATTCACGAAAGATGGCTCCCTGATCTGGACCTAATAATAGTTTTCCAAAGAGACAATACAACAATTAATTGATATTAAAACCATTTAAATGAATGAAATCCTTCCATCGCCTTTCTTTTTCTTAAATTCTGGGGATTAAAACTTCTTTAGAGAAGTTCAAAAAGTAAATAACATTCCAAATTTGTTACAATGCCCCAAATGGGACTCCATATTGTTATTGTGGGACTTGGCTCTTGAAAGCTGAAACCTTGCCGTTGCCTAGACAACGGAGTATAGATTTGAAAGAAACTTGTGACCAGAATTGTCAAAATAATACAACAAAATTAAAATTGAAAAATTGAATTTAAAAACGTAGGCAACGAATTTACTATACTCACAAGGAGACTACCCGATTTTGTTGAAACTCGGGGGTTAGGTAGACCTTATGGTAGTATGAAAATTTCCAAAAGGAAAAGTTGCAATGGGCTTTAGTTTTCCCATGGCAACCGAAAATGTTTTTGATCTCTCAAAACCAAAAAAAACTCCATTTAAAAAAGCATGGGATTTTCTCGGTTTCACAGGGTACTTACTTAAAAAATTTGAAAAATTAAATTTTCAAAACATACCCAAAAAGATGAATTTGACCTATTTGGGGTAAAATTGATCAATGATTTTGGCTAAAATTGATCAATTTTGGTTAAATTTTCACAAAATTTGGGTAACCGAGAAAATCCCATGCTTTTTTAAATGGAGAGGTCAAAAACATTTTGGGTTGCCATGGGAAAACTAAAGCCCATTGCAACTTTTACCTTTGGGAATTTTCATACTACCGAACCCCCGAATTTCAACAAAATCGGTGATAACCACCCCGGGTAGTCTCCTTGTCAGTTGCAGTTTAAGAAAGGCAAAACATCTAGTTCATTTATCGGAAAGATACTAAAACCAATTTCCGGTAAATCGGTGGCGGAAATTTCAAATTTTGCCTATTTTCTGCTGAATTCCAAAATGTTCCTACGCGTGTTATATTGCGTAAATTTCAAAGTGATCAATAAATATTTAATGTTGATTATTATTTTTAAGCTTAGCGTATTTTTAGTATTATGCTCCTAGACAATCATCAAACTGCACTTTAAGTACGTCAACGTGGTAATCTCGGCAATACCCGTTCTATATTTACAATGGACTCGCCAAACAGCTTTTTTTAAAGAATGCTTTACTTGTAGTACTAAAATTGAATTATTTCAACTGTTTTAAAATCTTATCTATGTTAATTAATTAATAATCACTTTGAAATATAACGCAATATACGGTATTTTCCAAATTTATATAACGCGCGCAGGTATATTTAGAAATTAAACCGTAAACCGGGCAAATTCGAAATTCCCGCCACCAATTTTCCGAAAATCCGTGCTAGTATCTATCCACCAAAAATACTAGATACTTTGCTTTTCTTAACCCGCAACTGAGTATACGCGTTTCTTTGACGAAAAATGACTACTTCAAAAATGAAAATTTAACCACCTCAATTTCCTCACAAAGTGATTTGCATTTCTAATATATTTAAATTATAAAACGTGGTTGTACGTGAACCACTAAAGGTAAATAAAGTAGTAAGCTTTCATTTTTAACCAAATTTCTAAAAGAATTTAGATCAACATAAAACCAAGCATATCAAAAGTCAAAATTTCAGCCAGAGATTCCAACAGTAGACCGGTTTCGCCCTTTTGGGGCTCATCAGTACTGTGTAGGAACTCTGGCTATCCTCGGCAATCTGCCGATATCAGTAAAACCATATGTAACATAATCACTCATAAGTATGCCATAAAAGCATTTTCGATAATGAAACCTTGTTCACGGGATATGACGTAAATTACGTCACTTACAACTCCGTGACGAAATACGCGTCATCAACTTTACTAATGGGAAACGGAAGTTAGTGAGAATTCGCCGCGCGTTTCTGGCTTTGCCCATGTCAAGTTTAGCTCGTGCCTCGCGATCACATGATTTCATTTCCATGGTTACCTTTTCAATAGCGCAAGTATTATAAACATTTTTGCATTTTGGGTCCGCTCAATGTATGTTCCGCGTGAAACAAGGTCTCATTGAATTTTTTTCAATGGAAATATTATACAGAGGCATACTTATGAGTAATTATGTTACATATGGTAAAACTAATAAGATGTCTGCTGAATAGCGACCGCCATGCAATAATTGGTGAAGAATTTCACTATAAGTTGCAATGGACTGCTCACATATAGGGCACTCTGAATGTTTATTAAAACCAACGGGACTAAAATGTTAGAAATTAATAGAATTAATGTTGCGTGTATGGGCCCTGAAAATCACGTGAGCAAACGCTCATAGACAATGCTGTCTACCTTAACTTATGGGGACCATTATGATAGGCTATCATGAAATTGTTTCTTTAGTCAGAAGGTTACACCTTTTTCACATAAACTACTTTCCATTTCTGATCTAACCCATTCTTACCAGTGCAAATGGCTGCTTTACATGGCATAATAGTTGTGATAGCTTACTACCGGTTATCTTTGAAAGTGACTTTCCCGCTGGTGCATTTGAATAAGCATCTTACAACCTTCGCCAATTTGAGATGTTTAATTTCATCCAGGACTTGGTGTTTAATCTCTTTTACGGGTATCAAAGGCCCTGAAAGCTAATTTCCCCTCCCACGATATACGTATATAAGCTTTTAATATCGCTCTCGGATTTGGAAAAGTATACTAGCTCCGCTTTCACCCATACTTTTGTTCCCACCTTAAATATCTCGCGGCGAATTTTGAAGCGTATAGAGTAAGTTCGGCACTTCCCATTTCGCGAAAATGCAACCAATAGATGTCGTTTAATGAGTGGGGGTTTGCTTATACTGTCTACTTCGCCGAAAACTCGGAGTGTCAATGGCAGATATTTAAGCCTCGGCTACGGTACTTTTAGTTAGTAGCGTTGTTTCCATTTCCTAAGCCCGCTGCTCGACCGTTCGTCTAATCGAAATTTAGCGGCTTCGCCAGAGGCTGACGCGATATTTTCCGGGGAGATGTCTGGCAAACAGTAAAGACAGAGTGAAAGAGGGAGAAGCCCTATTACTTTGTCAACTTTGTTTCGTTACCCCGTTTCGCGTCTCGACTAGGCCTCGGCTAGGCCTTGACTCGGTCGACTTCTAGAGCCAATACCCCGAAGGAGGAAGACCTATTACTTCGTTTCTAACGCCGAGCTTGTTTACTCTTTCCGCTACTCCCTTTAGCCACTAACTTTCGTAACCGTGTTGGTTCGATAAGCCTAGGAGTGATATTCGAGTCTCTTTAACGGCCAAGTAGTTACTTCGGTCTCTCTCGCGCCATCTACGAGCGAACACTCGTAACTAGCCCTTAAGTAAGGGTGAGCTTGCTTTACAACCCGCGATTTATGATAATTACGACGTACGAGAAGCGGCTAGCGGGAATAATCTAATCACGCCCTCTCCAAGTTTTCCCTCGATTATAAATGCTAAGATATCGCCCAGTCCGACGGAATGGGATAAGATAAAAAAGGGAGAACTTTCGTCAGAAGGGGGCGCAAAAACCCGGCAAATGAATGGGCCCATTAATCAACGCGGTGTCGCTATAGCGTTGAGAACGTTTAATCCGCAGTAACGCTTCTTAGCAGGCGGGATACCCGTGAAAAATGCGCTCGAGAGTTGAGGAATAATACTTTTTCTCTTCGCTGGCGACCCTTGTCACTGAAAACCAAGGCTTAGCGACGTAGTTTTAACCTCAGCCTATCCGTTAATAACGTGGAAAGGACTGTGTCTCTCGAGGTCAGGCTAAACGGCGCGTTTGCCTTCGTCGTTGGAGGATGTAAGTGAAGCGAAAAAATACCCCCTTTTCCTTGTTGAAACAAGAACGCCGTTTTTTCCTCCTTTTTGTTAAGAGTTTATATAAATTCCGGACCAGAAGACGAAGACTAATTAAGGAATTTTCTCGAACCGACGAGTTTTACTCTATACTTCGCTTTAGATTTTTTTCCGTTTCTTCTTTCCAATTCATCCCTGACGTAGTTTTGACGCGAAATATGTAGCGGGTACAATCCTTTTAGCTGGTGGCCGAAACTCTACGCTCGTAGATCTTCGGAATAGACTCTGTCATCGGAAAGGGTGAAAGCTTTCTTGAAGGTGGAGGATGACGTTCTGGGGTTAACGATATTGCCCGCTTTTCGGACCTAAGAAAATGGGTCCAATTGGATTCATTCCCCATCTTTTCTTTTAATTTGCGAACACTATCGGCAAGTTTTCCACTAAAGCACTACGATTTTATAGAGCATTCTGATGGCCTTCCTAGCTGTGTCCTGGGAAATTGACTTTGCGATGAGAATACCGTAAAAAGGTTTTCGCTATTGCCATACAGCTTTTTTCTGAATTGGAGAAAATAACAGTTACATTTATCGTAAAAGATTTAACATCCAAATACCTTTTTAAAGGTTACAAAAAAACAATTTTTTTATTATAATATTTTAATATGTAATAAAATTCTATAATAATAATCAGCTAGGCTAATACCCAAGGCACCACCTTAGGCCTAAGTCATCAAGCGACTTTTGAAGCCTTTAATTCAGGTGGCCGGGTTACAATGCGTAGGAGGGTGGTGGCAAGCCCTGCAAGCCAACAGCTCCCTACACTAACTATTACCGTTAACCTCGACAAGTTTTTATGGAAGGGGAAACTGAAGAACTCGGGGGGAAACCCCTTAAACCAGTGGGGAGAGAACTAGCAAACTCAACGCGGAAGGAGTTGTTCCGAGTTTTTCACCCAGTGCCACAAGCTGGGATCGAACCCGGCTACTCTTGCTGCGAGGCGAAAGTGATAACCACTCCGCCACCCCACCTATATATGTATGTCATTGAGACGTTGATAGCATTAATCCCGAGCGATATTAAATTATAAACTTGACTGTTGGTTAAAAGGTTTTTCCCCTGAGTTCTTCGGTTTCCCTTATCTTAAAAACTTTTTGAGGTGAACGGTAATATTAAGCGTAGGGAGCTGTTTGTTCGCGTCGCGTGAAGTGCTTGCAACATGAATTAAAGGCGCGTTACTTAAGCAATAAAATACTTCCATTTGATGTCGAAATTAAATTCAGTCATTACTCATCAATTTAATTCTCAGTTAGATTAATCACCAAATAATTTAGCTATTGAAAAAATAATAATATTTCAAATATACCTCTATCTAAAATTTAATTTTACAATTTGTCTGTATCAGACTAAATTTGCGGTGTTCATTTGTAAAACTACGATTATTTACGACGTAGATAACCAACGGTAAGACATAGACCAATTCCATTAAAATAAAATATCTCAAGAGTAATTGGAAAAAGATGCCTTTGTTACGACCGAGTTTTTAGCCGTCTAGTAGTATCTCTAAGCGTAACCTTAGCTAAATAGAATTGTCCTAGTGGAACGCCTAACGGAAGGATTTTTTTGGAGCCCGAAACAACATACGATAGATAAGAAAACGGAACTGGAAGAGGCAGGGATCAAAACCCAGTAAATCCTTTTTCTGTCTCAGTACAGGTATACGGTAGCGGATAAGCCCTAGATTTTCGTCCAACGGCTCTTTCTTCTACATACAGATTTGTTTTTCTTGGGAAGATTTCGGTTCGTATCCATTTTAGATCCCCGTTACCCCGGGCAACCATCGCGTCTCCAATGGCATCTCGTTAAGAATTTGTGTATTTAGGTTAGAGCCATCGGTTCTTTCACCTGAGACTTCATTCCCGTTATAGCTCGCGTAATCTTCACCCAATTCGTTATTTGACTGTAGTATTAGGTAATTGCGTTATACAAACTTGAATGATGGCTTGTCCCTGAACACTGATGCTCTGCGGGTAAAACACTTATACAGGCGCTAGTAGACCAAAAATAGACCTAATTTCTTTCACCTATTGAACCGAATTTCGCGACGCTTTATTGTAATATTAAGAAATAATTTTATCTTACCGTTATAAGTTAAAATATTATCTGGACATAGTGTAAATAATAGAGCACTTGATTCTCAAAGAGAGTAAAAGTGCTTCACTTTATCTTAAAATGTTCGATTTTCTTGGATTCTCTGAAACTCTAATAATTGATTCTTTGCTCATCCATCTCCGGAATTCTCGATCAGAAAAAGAGAGAAGTGGTGTTTTAGGGAGTTCAGCCAGCTGTTTAATAATTTAGTACGATTGGCAAACCCCTCGCCGCTAAACAAAGTTTGTACAGCTCGAACAATGTTGGTTTTCCATCCACTTTTTCGATAGCTATATCCCAGAGTTTATCGAGATTACTATACGGACGCTCTTTCGTTTCTGTATTATAGGTATCAACCTATATTTTTTCTTTCAGTTAAAAGCTTTCCGTCTATTTACTCGCTAAAGCACTATTTAAATTTTTTTAAGTCTTCATTTTTATAGCATTAAAAATTGTGAGGTATTTTTTTGGGTTATAAATTTATAAAAAGTATTTTTATATAAATAAGGAATGTAGACGAAATACAACTTATTTTGTTTTAGCTTTACAACCGATAAGCTTTACAAAAAAAATTGTTTGAAGTTTAGGTTACTGAGAACGTACCGAAAATATCAATTCAAATTGAAAATAGCGCCATCTGTCGCAGATATGTTCGAAAATATTTTTTCTAACAAAATATTAATTGCTATATTCTATTCTATTAATTGATTATTTTTATGATTAATTAAATAAATTATATAGTTAATTTTAATAAAGTTTGCGTGAACTAAATTAAGAGTGAAATCAAGTTTTTCCGAAAACGTGCTCTTGACCGGTACAAGATGACGCTATACAATTGAAATAATTTATTATTTCCGTTTGAGAGAGGAGCTGAGATAGTAGATCATGATAGATCTGAAATATGTACGTTCTCTGTAACCTAAATACGTTCTGATTATACCAAAAGTACATTACCTTCGCTGATGGTCAGATAACAGTTTCGTTAAGAGAATAGAGGAAATAATTAAGATATTTCAGATATCAGATAATCCACATTTACGTTTAGATATTATCAGATCATTTGACTAATTTAATTTCAAACATATTAAATATATATTAACGGAGTTATGATTAAAATGATTTAACAATTTTGAATTTTTTTGTATTTATGAATAATTTCACTATACACTCCCTTATTAAAAAATAACGAAATTATAGAGTGTAAAAAGACTTAAATATGGATATAGTATTTGAAGGATATTTGATATTTAAATTTATAAGCCTTCTAAAAACATTATCTTTTAAACAAAAATTGGTCAATACTCCTTTAGCTTAAGCACAACACTAATTTCAAATGCATCGCAGTTAGCTTTTTTCCATATATCCCGACTAAATTCCCTTGAAAAATAAACTACTGTTTATTTTAATTTGCTTGAATCCACAAGATTATATATTTGGCTACTTGGGATAATGCATCAGATACAGTTTGGAAATCAGATTGCTGGGTTTAAATTCCCTTCCAAATTTAAATGACTGTTTTTTTTAATTTGCTTTCCACAAGATTATATATTTGGCTACTTGGGATAATGTATCAGATACAGTTTGGAAATCAGATTGCTGGGTTTAAATTCCCTTCCAAATTTAAATGACTGTTTTTTTTAATTTGCTTTCCACAAGATTATATATTTGGCTACTTGGGATAATGCATCAGATACAGTTTGGAAATCAGATTGCTGGGTTTAAATTCCCTTCCAAATTTAAATGACTGTTTTTTTAATTTGCTTTCCACAATATTATATATTCGGTTACTTAAAGGAATAATGCATCAGATACAGTTTGTAAATCAGATAATTGTTGGGTTTAAATTCCCATTCAAATTTAAATGACTGTTTTTTTTAATTTGCTTTCCACAAGATTATATATTTGGCTACTTGGGATAATGCATCAGATACAGTTTGGAAATCAGATTGCTGGGTTTAAATTCCCTTCCAAATTTAAATGACTGTTTTTTTTAATTTGCTTTCCACAAGATTATATATTTGGCTACTTGGGATAATGCATCAGATACAGTTTGGAAATCAGATTGCTGGGTTTAAATTCCCTTCCAAATTTAAATGACTGTTTTTTTAATTTGCTTTCCACAAGATTATATATTCGGTTTAGAGGTCGGGGATGGTTAACTTTTATTCAATAAATAAAGCTCTCAAAATTATTCGTAAAATGTTTTGATCAAGTAATTTATATTTCTGTATTATTCGATTAATTTTTTGATAAATTTGTAAAATTAATCGGAAAAACGACGTTTTTTTCGATAAAAAGCTCAAATTTTCCGAATATTACATGTTTTTTAATCATTTTCCGAAATATTAACCGGTAAAATTTTTTGTTTATATTTTTTTTCCCAAAAAAATCAATTTAATGATTAACCGTCCCCGACCTCTAATTCGGTTACTTAAAGGAATAATGCATCAGATACAGTTTGGAAATCAGATTGCTGGGTTTAAATTCCCTTCCAAATTTAAATGACTGTTTTTTTAATTTGCTTTCCACAAGATTATATATTCGGTTACTTAAAGGAATAATGCATCAGATACAGTTTGGAAATCAGATTGCTGGGTTTAAATTCCCTTCAAAATTTAATTACGGTTTATTTTAATCTTCTTTCCACAAGATTATACAGGGTCTTTTTTTTTTGCTCGGAAAAGTGTTTTTTTTCAAAAATTATTTATAGTACCGATTTCAAATTTGGAAGGTCAATTCTCTATACCGGGGGACATCAGTTTGAGAAATTTGAGCGTTTTCGGTAATGTTTTTCACCAATTTTGAAAAATTATTTTTCGACCACTAGGTGCGAGATAAAAAATTTCTATTATAAAGTTGTAGGCCGTCATCGAAAACCCTTAAAAATTGTTCACTCGACGAAAAACAACTTATTTTTCAGTGAAAATTCGAGCTTGAAAAATTTACAAGTTGGTGAAGCCAAATTACGATTGTTTGAAACGATAATTGAAAAGGGAACAAGTCTAATACAAACGTAGTAGAGTTTTCACACTTGAAAAAATGTACACGTTTGGTTTTTAAATGCAGATATTTTATTCACATAAATTTTTACAAAACATTTTCAATAATATCACCATTGGCTGCAACACAGGTTTGTGCGCGGACAATTAAGTTCTCAAACGCTTTCTCTACCATTTCTGGTGTGACGTCTCGGCAAGCACTGATTATTCGTCTAATGAGTTCCTCCCTAGTTTCAATGGGCGTGGCGTATACCTTTGCTTTAACGAATCCCCAGAGAAAATAATCCAGCGGTGTTAGGTCAGGTGACCTTGCTGGCCAATGCACTGGACCATTTCTCCCTATCCACCTTTCAGGAAACTCGTTGTTGAGGTGCTCAGTTACTTGCCGGGAAAAATGCGGAGGGGCGCCATCTTGCTGAAACCACAACTGACGTCTTTCAGCCAATGGAAGGTCGTCGATTGCGTCACTCAGTTCGTTCTGTAGAAAATGTAAATACCTTTGGCCGTTGAGGTTCGTCGGCAGGAAAAAGGGACCAATCAAACGGTTTCCAACAAGTCCAACCCAAACATTGACCCGTTCAAATTGAACCTGGTGATGATATTCAAAACCCCAATGTGGGTTGATGTCAGACCAAAGATGGCTGTTTTGATGATTAAAGGGCCCATCTCTAGAAGATGACGCTTCGTCGGAGAACAAAACATGGCGCAAAAATTGTCTATCTTCTTGGACAGCATTTAGTAACCAGTTGCTAAATTCATAACGTCTTTGATGGTCTCCGTCAATTAGTCCTTGGTGGAGCGTAGCTCTGTATGGGTGATAGCGATTCTTACGAAGAATTTTCCACACACGATTTGCAGAACAACCCAAATCAGCAGCGGCGTTAGCGCAACTGTGACGAGGATATGCCACAAAGTACGCGAGTACATTGTTCTCGAAGTCTAAATCCGGTTGACCCAATCCGCGAAACCTAGGTTGCAAGTTACCAAATTGATTGAAATCGTGAATTGCTCGTCTTACTGTATTTACAGATGGTGCTCCATTTGGATGTCTTTCTGCGAAGATTTCAGTCACTCTTCTAAGGTTTTGCGCTGCTTCTCCATAGTAAATGGCAACTATCTCGGTACGCTCAGCTACTGAATAACGAGGCATTGTTCGAAATATTATCAAACACTGATAATAAGCTCCCAAAGTTTTCCTTTAAATACCCAATGCATGTTTAGGATTGACCTATAGCCTCGTGTTTTTTAAATCCGGTCGTTTTTTTAACCAAAGTTTCAACTGGATTAGGTAATTCGGTTTCAATTATCGTTTCAAACAATCGTAATTTGGCTTCACCAACTTGTAAATTTTTCAAGCTCGAATTTTCACTGATAAATAAACTGTTTTTAAGGGTTTTCGATGACGGCCTACAACTTTATAATAGAAATTTTTTATCTCGCACCTAGTGGTCGAAAAATAATTTTTCAAAATTGGTGAAAAACATTACCGAAAACGCTCAAATTTCTCAAACTGATGTCCCCCGGTATAGAGAATTGACCTTCCAAATTTGAAATCGGTACTATAAATAGTTTTTGAAAAAAAACACTTTTCCGAGCAAAAAAAAAGACCCTGTATATTCGGTTACTAAGGATAATGCATCAGATACAGTTTGAAATCAGATTGCTGGGTGAAGAGAATGTAAAAGATTACCCGATCTGATTTAACTGATTACCTGGGCAAGTATCTAAAAATTACGACCTGAATAACCTGATCAATTAGCCGTTGGAAACACTTGTATAGAGGTGGACACATCTATTTTAGAAATATATAATTTACTTCTGGTAATACCCCGTCGTGTGCGATATATAAAATGAAACTAAGCGCGAATAATGCTCAACTACTTGGGCAATCTGTTTTTCCCTTTTCTCCAAAAACCAATTTTAAAATGATGTAGACTCCGGTAAGGGGGTAGACAACGAGGGGCTGGATATAAAAAGTGGATAGAGCTTCAATCGCCTCGACAATCAAAATGGCAAGTTGCGCGCTTGCTACTCGACTTAGCGTTGGAAATCAACTTCTCTTGTAGCGCCTTTAGCTGATGAGATTTTAAAGAAATAGGGAGTGAGGGCGTTGTAATAAAACCCGCGCCACCACTTTTGCCTAAAAAGTGATTCGACGTTAGTTCCCAAGGTGGCGCCTCCTTATTCGATACAGCCGGTATTTCATTTTGCACTAAGCTCTTTTCTCGAGTCCAACTTTCTCTTCCCGGGAAGGGAAATCCTCGAAAGACGTCCGGAAATAATTGTATTTTTAAACTTACAACAATCTCTCGAGACTTTGTTACGATAAACCTAAAATGAAATGGATAAAACATACCAGGAAAAGTATGATTTTAAAGTTCTCATCCCGTCTCTCTTTGCGGATGTTTCCAAGTAACAATAAGAGAAATAAAGAGAAATCGCGAATCGCGTCTTAAGATGGTGGGAAGTGATCGAAAGATTATAGGTTTAGGTTTTATATATTTATTTCATTGTTTTCTGGATGTATTTGGTATATTCCCTCGACAATGTTTTGGGAACAATATAGAAAATTGCAGATTTTATTGTTATCAAGAATATATTTTCCCTCGTGGTTTCCAAAATTTCAATTTATATATCTTTATTTTTACTTTGCTTAAGAAATGACCCTTGAATCAAACGAAAAAAAAATACCTCCAAATATTTCCGATATTAAAAAGTTATTTTTATAAAGTAACGCGACCTTCTTGTTTGAATGTGGCTCTGACGTCACAGTCTCTTACTTTGACAAGTCTACGAGCGCGCGCTACAGTCGTCAGAGGAATATAGGTTTTTCTAGCATGCGTGCATATTGCTCGTGTGAAGAATCAAGAATATACTAATAAAGCTGTCTTGTTGACATCATACATCGGCGGCTCCTGTCTCCACTCTCCAGTCTTCGGACTCCGAGACCGGAGACCTGAGATTTCTATGGAGATCTGAAAACCTGGAGACCGGAGGCCTTTAGTTGCGATGGAGACTGGAGGACCGGAGACTGGAGATCAAAGGTTTTGCTGACCATGCATCGGTGGAGACCTGGAGAGTGAAGGCCTCTAGTTGGGATGGTGATTGGAGACCTGGAGGCAGGATGACTCTAGTTGGGATGGTGATTGGAGACATGGAGAGTGAAGGCCTCTAGTTGGGATGGTGATTGGAGACCTGGAGAGTGAAGGCCTCTAGTTGGGATGGTGATTGGAGACCTGGAGGCAGGATGACTCTAGTTGGGATGGTGATTGGAGACATGGAGAGTGAAGGCCTCTAGTTGGGATGGTGATTGGAGACCTGGAGAGTGAAGGCCTCTAGTTGGGATGGTGATTGGAGACCTGGAGAGTGAAGGCCTCTAGTTGGGATGGTGATTGGAGACCCGGAGGCAGGATGACTCTAGTTGGGATGGTGATTGGAGACCTGGAGAGAGGTGGTCTCTAGTTGGGATGGTGATTGGAGACCTGGAGAGTGAAGGCCTCTAGTTGGGATGGTGATTGGAGACCTGGAGAGTGAAGGCCTCTAGTTGGGATGGTGATTGGAGACCTGGAGAGTGAAGGCCTCTAGTTGGGATGGTGATTGGAGACCTGGAGGCAGGATGACTCTAGTTGGGATGGTGATTGGAGACATGGAGAGTGAAGGCCTCTAGTTGGGATGGTGATTGGAGACATGGAGAGTGAAGGCCTCTAGTTGGGATGGTGATTGGAGACATGGAGAGTGAAGGCCTCTAGTTGGGATGGTGATTGGAGACCTGGAGAGTGAAAGCCTCTAGTTGGGATGGTGATTGGAGACCTGGAGGCAGGATGACTCTAATTGGGATGGTGATTGGAGACCTGGAGGCAGAAGGTCTCTAGTTGGAATAATGATTGGAGACCTGGAGACAGGAGGTCTCTAGTTGGAATAATGATTGGAGACCTGGAGGCAGAAGGTCTCTAGTTGGAATAATGGTTGGAGACCTGGAGACAGGAGGTCTCTAGTTGGAATAATGGTTGGAGACCTGGAGACAGGAGGTCTCTAGTTGGAATAATGATTGGAGACCTGGATACAGAAGGTCTCTAGTTGGAATAATGGTTGGAGACCTGGAGGCAGGAGGTCTCTAGTTGGAATAATGGTTGGAGACCTGTAGACAGGAGGTCTCTAGTTGGAATAATGATTGGAGACCTGGAGAAAGGAGGCCTCTAGTTGGGATGGTGATTGGAGACCTGGAGACAGGAGGCCTCTAGTTGGGATGGTGATTGGAGACCTGGAGACAGGAGGCCTCTAGTCGGGATGGTGATTGGAGACCTGGAGACAGGAGGCCTCTAGTCGGGATGGTGTTTGGAGACCTGGAGACAGGAGGCCTCTAGTCGGGATGGTGATTGGAGACCTGGAGGCAGGAGGACTCTAGTCGCGATGAAGACTGGAGGCCCAACCTTCCAGTGGAGACTGGAAGACCGGAGACTGGAGGACCAGAGACTGGAGACCAAAAGTGTTGCCGATCTATGGTTGACATATGAGTTAAAACGGTCTATTTTGGCATGAGCTACCATGAGAAAATATGCCTGGGACTTTGGATATGATAATTTTCGACCTTCGTTCTAATGCTGGGCCAAGGTTGATGATAGACTGTCCACCAAAAAATGAACTCCATAAAACCTAAATAGACTTTAAACCTCATTTACATAGACGAAACTTTTTATTTCAGCTACCGAGGACAAGCGAGTAGTTGACTACCAGCGTTATTTTAATTATCTTTTAGGTGTCAACAAGGGTTATAAGTCTGCTAAGCCGCTCAGAAAATCTTAACACTCAAATGCTCACTCAAATGTCATATTATATTTAACGTTCCTACTGCGGAATACCTTTTTGCCAGTTATACATATTTTTCTTCTGACCTTGGTCACGTGTTCCTTCCAATGACTAAAGACCAAAATTAATTCAGTCAACGATTTTATTATCTCTTTTTAATTTTGATTTATTCAGTCGAACGTTTCTGACGTTCATATATAGTTAAAATTAAATTTAACCTTACATTATATAAATTGGTGGACAGCCTTCGTTCCAAGTTTCGTAAGAGCGTGTATATTTGGGCAGGGAGTTAACTAGGTTTGGCGTTGTCTCTCTTACGTTGAAAGGCAAGTCACTTTCGATTCCCGTTTGATCCGCTCTCTTCAATTTATCCTTTCTTCCAACTTTTATGAAGCTCACCGTACTCCCGAACCCGCATTAAGTCGACGCAAACTGTACTTTATATTTCATCTAAGCCTGAGTCTAAATTAACCCTCCTATTTAGAGTATTTGTTTACCTCGCTCGTAGAAACCGCAGTGGCCTCGAAAGCGGAACCCCAGGCTATAGTCTGGGACCCAGTTGGTAAAACGTATAATTTATATCCTTCGCTATAACAGTATCGTGTTATTGTATATTATAGTAATGGTAAAAGAGACGTGACTTCGTTGAATTTCTATCAAATAAAGTGATATTGGTGTTGGTAATTGAGAATCACCATTGCCAATCGGTAAGAGCGAGGGGGGGAGAAGGTCGTGCGAAATCGTTTCCGAAGCCGTGTCTCCGCTCCCAGAATCCCAAGAGAGACATCTTCGCCCGCGAATTCCAATTCCGAAGAAAGAGAATCGGTAAAAGAACGGCGATAGGCCAGCCATCTATCGTCGCGGAAAATAAATAAGAAAACGGGGGGGGGGGATACCACACGCGCTCTTTTTGCTTGTATTGGTTTAAGCGGTTTTTCGGGCTATCGACGATCATTTTCGCGCGATGCCTCCACCGTTGACAACGCCACGCTGCGGAAGACTTTTCTTTATTTACCACCCTCTTTTCTAATCTGATTGTTACCGTGTAAAACGTCTGTTGAAAAGGGATGAAATTGAATTTTTTTTCTCGTACGAAGTGTTCCAAATGAAGGGGCACGTGTTCATACCCTTGCCAAATTAACTTTTGGAAAATCATGCGAGAATAGGTTTGAAACTGATCACTTGTAATTTTGAAATTAACTTTTTAATGATCATTCGAGAATAGTTTTGACACTGGTCACTGGTAAATTTGAAATTAACTTTTTAATAATCATGCGAGCATAGGTTTGAAGCTGATCACTTGCCAATTTGAAATTAACTTTTTAATAATCATTCGCGAATAGGTTTGAAACTGATCACATGTAATTTTGAAATTAACTTTTTAATAATTATTCGAGAATAGGTTTGAAACTGATCACTTGCCATTTTGAAATTAAATTTTTAATAATCATTCGAGAATAGGTTTGAGACTGATCACTTGCCAATTTGAAATTTAATTTTTAATAATCATTCGATAATAGGTTTGATTGAAACTGATCAATTGTAATTTTGAATCTGTTTTCGAATAGGCATTCTAGTATTGGTTCGAGCCCTATCAGTCGTAAATTTCAAATTATTTGAAAGCAGTAATAAATGAATCCGGAACTTTATAATAATCTGAGTCAAATAATAAAAAACATACTTTTATTATTTCCGCCTTCAATTCCTAAAGATAAACCTTTGGAAATCCCTTTTGACGTAAATTTATTGGAAATTTTCTCCATTCTCTCTCTCCTCATTGGAAAAACCAGAACTTGATTTATGGCAAATTTGAATTTAGAGAGCTTCCCTATTGATTCCCCATCTTTGCTCTCCCCCTCCCCTCCATTTGGGATCATAAATTATCGCTTCTTTCACCTCACCCGTTCCTCTACCCCCCTTTTTTGTTTCGTCGCGTACCGTATTTATAGGTTTTTGCGGTTATTTAATTTTTTTTTGGGGTGCCTCTCGTTCAAAATTCCACGCAACTGAAATATTTTACGTTTGACTTTTCGGTTGTCTATACGCGAAGTCGTCTTTGCGAATTGTGAACTAAAAATAGGCTTCTAATAAATATATAATTTATTTTCTCTTGGAGAGTCATGAGTGTTGTATTCAAAGCAGGATCTTTTAATGGGTGAGGTCAGCGTACTCTCGGTTCTTTTTGCGCAACTCGTTCGTCAGTTTCAGGCTGGGAAAAATTTTAACCACGCTGTTTCACGCCATCTATAATCCGATTAATATATTAAAAAAAAAACAATTATTATACGGTATCAATATAATTATTTGGTATCCTTTATAAGTAATAATATCTTAATATTTAAACATGAATTACATAATATAGTAAAATGGTAGGGTTCCATAGATGGTGCGTCGTAGTGTACAACCTTTATTCAGTCTACACAAATTTCGCGATAAAATTATATTAGTTCCACTAGTGGTGGTCAGATGGCGCGACGAGACTGTTATATTTTTTACTTTAAGCACTCCGTTTCCCTACAACACGAACAGACTATGCTCGTGACGAACGGGTTACAAAGCGTTATACAACAGAGATAGACCAGTACGCTGACCTCTTCATAAAAATACCCTGCTTATAGGTTTGGAGGATATAGAAAATTGATTTTTACGTATTTATTTGTCATTCAGTTGGATACCCCGCGAGCAAAATTCATAATTCCGGAAGTGACGCCTTGGAGCGAGACATAGTTCGTGCCTGCCACAATTTCAGCGCCGTCAATGACGACAAGAAGGAATTTTATTCGCCCAATTACCCTGGAGTGTATCCCAACAGTACAGAGTGTATATTAACAATTACTGGTAAGTTCTTCATTCTTATTTCAGTCACGCGATCAAAGTAGATAAATATTGATTGAGCTAAAGCGATAGACAAATAATAGTGTGGTTCGCAAATTGCTTACAGGGAAACAATCATTTAAAGAGAAGCCCTGAGAGGTTTAATTTTAACGCTTTTATTTATAGTAGATGGCGCTAATTGAAATTTTTTGGGTGGACCTGGAATAAATATTAATTTATTGAGTCAGCGTTTTAAGCGATTATTTACGTAAATACGACAGATAAATTAAAATTTCTGCAATTTCAGACTGTAAGCGCCATCTGGTAAAACATAAGGTATTTAAAATGCCCCTATCGGCGTTACCCCAATGAAAGTATCTTCTACATTTATCGATCTATAGATTACATCCGGGACAGCTAATCCTATACCTTTCCCCATACTAACCCAGCTAACACAAATAGGTCCATTGAATATCCAAATGATAATAACTTGGATTATCATGATGTCTTTAGGATATCCATATATCCAGGTTTGATGTAAATTAGATCCAGTAGATATCAAAACGCAGGATATTCAATATCCGGGGGATGTTATTGGAGAGTGGGGTGGCGGAGTGGTTAGCACTTTCACCTCGCAGCAAGAGGAGCCGGGTTCGATCCCAGCTTGTGGCACTGTATGAAAACTCGGAACAACTCCTTCCGCGTTTAGTTTGCAAGTTCTCTCCCCACTGGTTTAAGTGGTTTTCCCCCGAGATCTTCGGTTTCCCCTTCCATAAGAACTTGTTGAGGTTAACGGTAATAGTTAGTGTAGGGAGCTGTTGGCTCGAACGCGTGGCATGCAGGGCTTGTCACCACCCTCCTACGCATTGTAACCCGGCCACCTGAATTAATGGCTTCAAAAGTCGCTTGACGACTTAGGCCTAAGGTGGTGCCTTGGGTATTAGCCTAGCTGATTATTATTATTATTATACTAGAGATATTAAAAATAGGCTTTTCTTGGTGATATCAAAAGTGACATAATTACCAAAAGTGTGTCAATCGGACCTATTTCTGAATGAATGTTACGAGCGAAATACAAGTTGGGAGGGGAGAAGGGAAAGTATGTCTTGGGGAGGGAAGGAAGTTAAAACCAACAAACAACGCCTCGTAGTGAGGAACGGAGGAACTAAGTAGCACTGGTCAAAGTTAGTGTATTTTTTATTTTTCGTCTTTCTGTGGAGATGCTATCGCCATCTACCTACGATATAATACCATAGATTAAAAAATATCCAGAAAGGTGACAATAAATAGTCTTTTATGTTGTCGATCTCGAGTCGAGCATTCATTAAACCTTTAGCATACGAAAGTACAGGGATTGTCACACTTTTGGTAATATATATTAAACGTAACATAACATAGTATAGTAGATTTCTCGTAGATAAGATGTTTGATATTTAAATTACAGTCCGTTATATGTCCAGTGCTACGACAGAAAAGTAACGCATTTTCAATCTTCTTTGGATATCTAGTATTATTGATATTTTAACGTTAGGAATTACAGCGTCTAATTTAATTCAAAAAAACAAAACGTTAAAATATGTATAAACTAGTAAACCATCTACGTAATTCGTACTTCTATGGATTGATGACAGAATCAAAATAAAATAGGAACAGTTAAGTTAAAAGGAACCACGGCTATGGACTGCATTGTAAAGGATGATAAAATTGGCGATTAAGTAGATAAGTCCATAATGAAAAGGGATAATAAAGCTAAACCCTTAACAAATTTGAAGAAATTTAAAAACTTACTAATAGCTCGTACCGATAGGTCTTCGAGCGAACAAAAAGACGCGAAACTCGGACCAAATAGATCTTCGAGTGAAAAATTAAATTAAATTAAATTAAATAAAATAACCAGAAATAGGACGAAACCGGTCTACCGTTGGATTTTCTGGCTATTTTATTTAATTTAATTTAATTTAATTATTCGCTCGAAGATCTATTTGGTCCGAGTTTCGCGTTTTTGTTTGCTCGAAGACCTATCGGTACGAGCTATTAGTTAGTTTTTAAATTTCTTCAAATTTATTTAGGGTTTAGCTTTATTATCCCTTTTCATTATACACTTATCTACTTATTCGCCAATTTTATCATCCTTTAAAATAGGAACAGTTTATTTTTACCACAATTTGTAACGTTGTTCTTTAATTGTGAGGAAATAACTAGATTTTGTTCCAAATTTCTTTATTATGATTCCGATATATTTTGTTAAATTATTGATTAAATTGCGCTTGCTGGGAAGAAATTAACGCCCCTACAATAAATATTGCAAGAAAACCGGGCACTCTCCAGTTGGTCTTGAGTAGAGTCGTAAGTCGGGAAATTTTCCGTACTTTTCCGGAAAAAAGGTTTCCATTCCATGATTAGCCTAATACTGTTCGCCAATTTAAATTTCGCGGCATTTTCGCCTCATTTTGTCGAATCCAAAAGTAAAACTAAACCGCTGGTCTACTCTAGATAATAAGGAGCCTCTAAAATATTCCGGAAAAAGGGTCCTCGTGGTAAGAAGTGGCCCCTTTAAGAATCCGGATAAAAGGGTTCTCGTTGTAATAAGCGGCCCCCTATAATATTCCGGACAAGGGTCCTCGTGATAATAAGGGGTCTGTATAAGATTCCGGGGAAAAATGGTAATAAGCGGCCCCTTTAAGAATCCGGATAAAAGGGTTCTCGTGGTAATAAGGGGCCCCTATAAGATTCCGGTTAAAAGGGTCCTCGTGATAATAAGAGGTCTGTATAAGATTCCGGGGGGAAATGGTAATAAGCGGCCCCTTTAAGAATCCGGATAAAAGGGTCCTTTTGGTAATAAGGGCCCCCTATAATATTCCGGACAGAAGGGTCCACGTGGTAATAAGGGGCCCCTATAAAATTCCGGACAAAAGG
Source organism: Leiobunum rupestre (assembly GCF_980474605.1). Taxonomy (NCBI): domain Eukaryota; kingdom Metazoa; phylum Arthropoda; class Arachnida; order Opiliones; family Sclerosomatidae; genus Leiobunum; species Leiobunum rupestre. The sequence goes on from NC_143392.1 coordinate 33,039,262, forward strand.
GTCCTCGTGATAATAAGGGGTCTGTATAAGATTCCGGGGGAAAATGGTAATAAGCGACCCCTTTAAGAATCCGGATAAAAAGGTTCTCGTTGTAATAAGCGGCCCCCTATAATATTCCGGACAAGGGTCCTCGTGATAATAAGGGGTCTGTATAAGATTCCGGGGGAAAATGGTAATAAGCGGCCCCTTTAAGAATCCGGATAAAAGGGTCCTCTTGGTAATAAGGGCCCCCTATAATATTCCGGACAGAAGGGTCCTCGTGGTAATAAGGGGCACCTATAAGATTCCGGACAAAAGGGTCCTCGTGATAATAAGGGGTCTGTATAAGATTCCGGGGGGAAATGGCAATAAGCGGCCCCTTTAAGAATCCGGATAAAAGGGTTCTCGTTGTAATAAGCGGCCCCCTATAAGATTCCGGACAAAAGGGTCCTCTTGGTAATAAGGGCCCCCTATAATATTCCGGACAGAAGGGTCCTCGTGGTAATAAGGGGCCCCTATAAGATTCCGGACAAAAGGGTCCTCTTGGTAATAAGGGCCCCCTATAATATTCCGGACAGAAGGGTCCTCGTGGTAATAAGGGGCCCCTATAAGATTCCGGACAAAAGGGTCCTCGTGATAATAAGGGGTCTGTATAAGATTCCGGGGGAAATGGTAATAAGCGGCCCCTTTAAGAATCCGGATAAAAGGGTTCTCGTTGTAATAAGCGGCCCCCTATAATATTCCGGACAAGGGTCCTCGTGATAATAAGGGGTCTGTATAAGATTCCGGGGGAAAATGGTAATAAGCGGCCCCTTTAAGAATCCGGATAAAAGGGTTCTCGTTGTAATAAGCGGCCCCCTATAATATTCCGGACAGAAGGGTCCTCGTGGTAATAAGGGGCCCCTATTAGATTCCGGACAAAAGGGTCCTCGTGGTAATAAGGGCCCCTATAATATTCCGGACAGAAGGGTCCTCGTGGTAATAAGGGGTCTGTATAAGATTCCGGACAAAAGGGTCCTCGTGATAATAAGGGGTCTGTATAAGATTCCGGGGGGAAATGGCAATAAGCGGCCCCTTTAAGAATCCGGATAAAAGGGTTCTCGTTGTAATAAGCGGCCCCCTATAAGATTCCGGACAAAAGGGTCCTCTTGGTAATAAGGGCCCCCTATAATATTCCGGACAGAAGGGTCCTCGTGGTAATAAGGGGCCCCTATAAGATTCCGGACAAAAGGGTCCTCTTGGTAATAAGGGCCCCCTATAATATTCCGGACAGAAGGGTCCTCGTGGTAATAAGGGGCCCCTATAAGATTCCGGACAAAAGGGTCCTCGTGATAATAAGGGGTCTGTATAAGATTCCGGGGGAAATGGTAATAAGCGGCCCCTTTAAGAATCCGGATAAAAGGGTTCTCGTTGTAATAAGCGGCCCCCTATAATATTCCGGACAAGGGTCCTCGTGATAATAAGGGGTCTGTATAAGATTCCGGGGGAAAATGGTAATAAGCGGCCCCTTTAAGAATCCGGATAAAAGGGTTCTCGTTGTAATAAGCGGCCCCCTATAATATTCCGGACAGAAGGGTCCTCGTGGTAATAAGGGGCCCCTATAAGATTCCGGACAAAAGGGTCCTCGTGGTAATAAGGGCCCCCTATAATATTCCGGACAGAAGGGTCCTCGTGGTAATAAGGGGTCCCTATAATATTCCGTACAGAAGGGTCCTCGTGGTAATAAGGGGCCCCTATAAGATTCCGGACAGAAGGGTCCTCGTGGTAATAAGGGGTCCCTATAATATTCCGTACAGAAGGGTCCTCGTGGTAATAAGGGGCCCCTATAAGATTCCGGACAAAGGGGTCCTCGTGATAATAAGGGGTCTGTATAAGATTTGAGGGGAAAATGGTAATAAGTGGCCCCTTTAAGAATCCGGACAAAAGGGTCCTCTTGGTAATAAGGGCCCCCTATAATATTCCGGACAGAAGGGTCCTCGTGGTAATAAGGGGCCCCCTATAATATTCCGGACAAGGGTCCTCGTGATAATAAGGGGTCTGTATAAGATTCCGGGGGAAAATGGTAAAAAGCGGCCCCTTTAAGAATCCGGATAAAAGGGTTCTCGTTGTAATAAGCGGCCCCCTATAAGATTCCGGACAAAAGGGTCCTCTTGGTAATAAGGGCCCCCTATAATATTCCGGACAGAAGGGTCCTCGTGGTAATAAGGGGCCCCTATTAGATTCTGGACAAAAGGGTCCTCTTGGTAATAAGGGCCCCCTATAATATTCCGGACAGAAGGGTTCTCGTTGTAATAAGTGGCCCCTATAATATTCCGGACAAGGGTCCTCGTGATAATAAGGGGTCTGTATAAGATTCCGGGGGAAAATGGTAATAAGCGGCCCCCTATAATATTCAGGACAAAAGGGTTCTCGTTGTAATAAGCGGCCCCCTATAATATTCCGGACAGAAGGGTCCTCGTGGTAATAAGGGGCCCCTATAAGATTCCGGACAAAAGGGTCCTCGTGGTAATAAGGGCCCCCTATAATATTCCGGACAGAAGGGTCCTCGTGGTAATAAGGGGCCCCCTATAATATTCCGGACAAGGGTCCTCGTGATAATAAGGGGTCTGTATAAGATTCCGGGGGGAAATGGTAAAAAGCGGCCCCTTTAAGAATCCGGATAAAAGGGTTCTCGTTGTAATAAGCGGCCCCCTATAAGATTCCGGACAAAAGGGTCCTCTTGGTAATAAGGGCCCCCTATAATATTTCGGACAGAAGGGTCCTCGTGGTAATAAGGGGCCCCTATAAGATTCCGGACAAAAGGGTCCTCTTGGTAATAAGGGCCCCCTATAATATTCCGGACAGAAGGGTCCTCGTGGTAATAAGGGGCCCCTATTAGATTCCGGACAAAAGGGTCCTCTTGGTAATAAGGGCCCCCTATAATATTCCGGACAGAAGGGTTCTCGTTGTAATAAGTGGCCCCTATAATATTCCGGACAAGGGTCCTCGTGATAATAAGGGGTCTGTATAAGATTCCGGGGGAAAATGGTAATAAGCGGCCCCCTATAATATTCAGGACAAAAGGGTTCTCGTTGTAATAAGCGGCCCCCTATAATATTCCGGACAGAAGGGTCCTCGTGGTAATAAGGGGCCCCTATAAGATTCCGGACAAAAGGGTCCTCGTGGTAATAAGGGCCCCCTATAATATTCCGGACAGAAGGGTCCTCGTGGTAATAAGGGGTCCCTATAATATTCCGGACAGAAGGGTCCTCGTGGTAATAAGGGGCCCCTATAAGATTCCGGACAAAGGGGTCCTCGTGATAATAAGGGGTCTGTTTAAGATTTCGGGGGGAAATGGTAATAAGCGGCCCCTTTAAGAATCCGGACAAAAGGGTCCTCTTGGTAATAAGGGCCCCCTATAATATTCCGGACAGAAGGGTCCTCGTGGTAATAAGGGGCCCCTATAATATTCCGGACAAGGGTCCTCGTGATAATAAGGGGTCTGTATAAGATTCCGGGGGAAAATGGTAATAAGCGGCCCCTTTAAGAATCCGGATAAAAGGGTCCTCTTGGTAATAAGGGCCCTATAATATTCCGGACAGAAGGGTCCTCGTGGTAATAAGGGGCCCCTATAAGATTCCGGACAAAGGGGTCCTCGTGATAATAAGGGGTCTGTATAAGATTTCGGGGAAAAATTGTAATAAGCGGCCCCTTTAAGAATCCGAACAAAAGGGTCCTCTTGGTAATAAGGGCCCCCTATACTATTCCGGACAGAAGGGTCCTCGTGGTAATAAGGGGCCCCCTATAATATTCCGGACAAGGGTCCTCGTGATAATAAGGGGTCTGTATAAGATTCCGGGGGAAAATGGTAATAAGCGGCCCCTTTAATAATCCGGATAAAAGGGTTCTCGTTGTAATAAGCGGCCCCCTATAAAATTCCGGACAGAAGGGTCCTCGTGGTAATAAAGGGCCCCTATTCGAATCCGGACAAAAGGGTCCTCTTGGTAATAAGGGCCCCCTATAATATTCCGGACAGAAGGGTTCTCGTTGTAATAAGTGGCCCCCTATAATATTCCGGACAAGGGTCCTCGTGATAATAAGGGGTCTGTATAAGATTCCGGGGGAAAATGGTAATAAGCGGCCCCCTATAAGATTCCGGACAAAAGGGTCCTCTTGGTAATAAGTGCCCCCTATAACATTCCGGACAGAAGGGTCCTCGTTGTTATAAGCGGCCCCCTATAATATTCCAGACAAGGGTCCTCGTGATAATAAGGGGTCTGTATAAGATTCCGGGGAAAAATGGTAATAAGCGGCCCCTTTAAGAATCCGGATAAAAGGGTTCTCGTTGTAATAAGCGGCTTCCTATAATATTCCGGACAGAAGGGTCCTCGTGGTAATAAGGGGCCCCTATAAGATTCCGGACAGAAAGGTCCTCGTGGTAATAAGGGGCCCCTATAAGATTCCGGACAAAAGGGTCCTCATGATAATAAGGGCCCCCTATAATATTCCGGACAAAAGGGTCCTCGTGGTAATAAGGGCCCCCTATAATATTCCGGACAGAAGGGTCCTCGTGGTAATAAGGGGTCCCTATAAGATTCCGGACAAAGGGTCCTCGTGATAATAAGGGCCCCCTATAAGATTCCGGACAAAAGGGTCCTCGTGATAATAAGGGGTCTGTATAAGATTCCGGGGGAAAATGGTAATAAGCGGCCCCTTTAAGAATCCGGATAAAAGGGTTCTCGTTGTAATAAGCGGCCCCCTATAATATTCCGGCCAAGGGTCCTCGTGGTAATAAGGGGCCCCTATTAGATTCCGGACACAAGGGTCCTCTTGGTAATAAGGGCCCCCTATAATATTCCGGACAGAAGGGTTCTCGTTGTAATAAGTGGCCCCCTATAATATTCCGGACAAGGGTCCTCGTGATAGTAAGGGGTCTGTATAAGATTCCGGGGGGAAATGGTCCTCGTGGTAATAAGCGGCCCCTTTAAGGTTCCGGCCAAAAGGGTTCTCGTGGTAATAAGGGCCCCTATAATATTCCGGACAAAAGGGTCCTCGTGGTAATAAGGGGTCGGTATAAGATTCCGGGAAAAATGGTCCTCGTGGAAACAAGGGGCCCCTTTAAGATTCCGGACAAAAGGGTCCTCTTGATAATAAGGGGTTTGTATAATATTCCTGACAGAAGGGTCCTCGTGGTAATAAGGGGCCCCTATAAGATTCCGGACAAAAGGGTCCTCTTGGTAATAAGGGCCCCTATAATATTCCTGACAGAATGGTCCTCGTGATAATAAGGGGTCTGTATAAGATTCCGGGGGAAAATGGTAATAATCGGCCCCTTTAAGAATCCGGATAAAAGGGTTCTCGTTGTAATAAGCGGCCCCCTATAATATTCCGGACAAGGGTCCTCGTGATAATAAGGGGTCTGTATAAGATTCCGGGGGGAAATGGTAATAAGCGGCCCCTTTAAGAATCCGGATAAAAGGGTTCTCGTTGTAATAAACGGCCCCCTATAAGATTCCGGACAAAAGGGTCCTCTTGGTAATAAGGGCCCCCTATAATATTCCGGACAGAAGGGTCCTCGTGGTAATAAGGGGCCCCTATAAGATTCCGGACAAAAGGGTCCTGGTGATAATAAGGGGTCTGTATAAGATTCCGGGGGAAAATGGTAATAAGCGGCCCCTTTAAGAATCCGGATAAAAGGGTTCTCGATGTAATAAGCGGCCCCCTATAATATTCCGGACAAGGGTCCTCGTGGTAAAAAGCGGCCCCCTATAATATTCCGGACAAGGGTCCTCGTGATAATAAGGGGTCTGTATAAGATTCCGGGGGAAAATGGTAATAAGCGGCCCCTTTAAGAATCCGGACAGAAGGGTCCTCGTGGTAATAAGGGGCCCCCTATAATATTCCGGACAAGGGTCCTCGTGATAATAAGGGGTCTGTATAAGATTCCGGACAAAAGGGTCCTCTTGATAATAAGGGCCCCCTATAATATTCCTGACAGAAGGGTCCTCGTGGTAATAAGGGGCCCCTATAAGATTCCGGACAAAAGGGTCCTCGTGATAATAAGGGGTTTGTATAAGATTCCGGACAAAAGGGTCCTCTTGGTAATAAGGGCCCCCTATAATATTCCTGACAGAAGGGTCCTCGTTGTAATAACGGGCCCCTATAAGATTCCGTACTAAAGGATCCTCGTGATAATAAGGGGTCTGTATAAGATTCCGGGGGGAAATGGTCCTCTTGGTAATAAGCGGCCCCTTTAAGATTCCGGATAAAAGGGTTCTCGAGGTAATAAGAGGTCTCTATAAGATTCCGGGAAAAATGGTCCTCGTGATAATAAGGGACTCCTATAATATACCCGACCAAAGGATCATCGTGGCAATAAGGGGCCCCTATAAGATTCCGGACAAAAGAATTCTCGTGATAATATGAGGTCTCTATAAGATTCTGGGAAAAAATGGTTCTCGTGATAATAAGGGACTCCTATAATATACCCGACCAAAGGATCATCGTGGCAATAAGAGGTCTCTATAAGATTCCGGGAAAAATGGTCCTCTTGGTAATAAGCGGCCCCTTTAAGATTCCGGAAAAACGGGTTCTCGTGGTAACAAGGGGGCCTTTTAAGGTTCCGGACAAAAGGGTCCTCTTGGTAATAAGGGCCCCCTATAATATTCCTGACAGAAGGGTCCTCGTGGTAATAAGGGGCCCCTATAATATTCCGGACAAGGGTCCTCGTGATAATAAGGGGTCTGTATAATATTCCGGGGGAAAATGGTAATAAGTGGCCCCTTTAAGAATCCGGATAAAAGGGTTCTCGTGGTAATAAGAGGTCTCTATAAGATTCCGGACAAAATGGTCCTCGTGGTAATAAGCGGCCCCTTTAAGATTCCGGAAAAACGGGTTCTCGTGGTAACAAGGGGCCCCTTTAAGATTCCGGACAAAAGGGTCCGCTTGGTAATAAGGACCCCCTATAATATTCCTGACAGAAGGGTCCTCGTGGTAATAAGGGGCCCCTTTAATATTCTGGACAAGGGTCCTCGTGATAATAAGGTGTCTGTATAAGATTCCGGGGGAAAAGGGTAATAAGCGGCCCCTTTAAGAATTCGGATAAAAGGGTTCTCGTGGTGATCACAGGTCTCTATAAGATTCCGGGGAAAATGGTCCTCGTGGTAATAAGCGGCCCTTTTAAGATTCCGAACAAAAAGGTCCTCGTGGTAATAAGGGCCCCCTATAATATTCCGGACAAGGGTCCTCGTGATAATAAGGGGTCTGTATAAGATTCCGGGGGAAAATGGTAATAAGCGGCCCCTTTAAGAATCCGGATAAAAGGGTTCTCGTGGTAATAAGAGATCTCTATAAGATTCCGGACAAAATGGTTCTCGTGGTAATAAAAGGCCCCTTTAAGATTCCGGACAAAATGATCCTCGTGGTAATAAGCGGCCCCTTTAAGATTCCGGACAAAATAATCCTCGTGGTAATAAGGGCCCCCTATAATATTCCGGACAAGGGTCCTCGTGATAATAAGGGGTCGGTATAAGATTCCGGGGGAAATGGTAATAAGCGGCCCCTTTAAGAATCCGGATAAAAGGGTTCTCGTGGTAATAAGGGGCCCCTATAAGATTCCGGACAAGGGTCCTCGTGATAATAAGGGGTCTGTATAAGATTCCGGGGGAAAATGGTAATAAGCGGCCCCTTTAAGAATCCGGATAAAAGGGTTGTCGTGGTAATAAGGGGCCCTCTATAATATTCCGGACAAGGGTCCTCGTGATAATAAGGGGTCTGTATAAGATTCCGGGGGAAAATGGTAATAAGCGGCCCCTTTAAGAATCCGGATAAAAGGGTTCTCGTGGTAATAAGAGATCTCTATAAGATTCCGGACAAAATGGTTCTCGTGGTAATAAAAGGCCCCTTTAAGATTCCGGACAAAATGATCCTCGTGGTAATAAGCGGCCCCTTTAAGATTCCGGACAAAATGTGCCTCGTGGTAATAAGGGCCCCCTATAATATTCCGGACAAGGGTCCTCGAGATAATAAGGGGTCGGTATAAGATTCCGGGGAAAAAGGTCCTCGTGGTAATAAGGGCCCCCTATAATATTCCGGACAAGGGTCCTCGTGATAATAAGGAGTCTGTATAAGATTCCGGGGGAAATGGTAATAAGCGGCCCCTTTAAGAATCCGGATAAAAGGTTCTCGTGGTAATAAGAGGTCTCTAGAAGATTCCGTACAAAATGGTCCTCGTGGTAATAAGCGGCCCCTTTAAGATTCCGGGGGAAAAAGGTCCTCGTGCTAATAAGGGCCCCCTATAATATTCCGGACAAGGGTCCTCGTGGTAATAAGCGGCCCCTTTAAGATTCCGGACAAAAAGGTCCTCGTGGTAATAAGGGCCCCCTATAATATTCCGGACAAGGGTCCTCGTGATAATAAGGGGTCTGTATAATATTCCGGGGGAAAAAGGTCCTCGTGGTAATAAGGGCCCCATATAATATTCCGGACAAGGGTCCTCGTGATAATAAGGGGTCTGTATAAGATTCCGGGGGGAAAAGGTCCTCGTGCTAATAAGGGCCCCCTATAATATTCCGGACAAGGGTCCTCGTGATAATAAGGGGTCTGTATAAGTTTCCGGACAAAAAAGTTCTCGTGGTAAAAAGGGGCCCCTTTAAAATTCCGGAAAAAATGGTCCTCGTGATAATAAGGGACTCCTATAATATACCCGACAAAAGGATAATCGTGGCAATAAGGGGCCCCTATAATATTTCGGAAAGAAGGGTCCTCATGATAAGAAGGGGCTCCTAAAACTTTTAGGAGCCCCTTCTTATCATGAGGACCCTTTTTAGGGTAAAAGATTCCGGAAAACAGACCTCTTAATACGACGTGACCCCTAAAAGATTCGGGGGAAAATGGTCCTTATAACTAGGAGCAACAAACACAGCAACCCACACAAGGAGAACGCAACCCGTCAAAACTCGTGGATTTTCTTGCGTACAGTTTTCATTGGCCTGCTGCCGTTGGAAGGGGAAATTCGGAAATTGTCTTCCCCCCGCCCGTAAAACGTTCAGCGTAAAGGCTCGTGACGCTCGTCCAATGAAATTCGTACACAACCCTTCGTTAGCGTGTTTAAAGGCTAGCTGCGTTCTCCTTGTGTTTGTTGCTCCTAGCTTATAATAATGCTGAATAAAATACTCACGTGTTTATGTTAGTTTCATTTTACAGCTAAGTTGATAGCCCTCGCGCGTTGTTTTCTTTCGGGAGGCGCGTGCGAAATTGAACGAGCTCTTCTATATTGAAATATTACACAGCGTGCGCCTTAAAATATCACGCTTTACTAGTCTGTCCTGTCTCTCTGTATTACTACTTCTAGGCAAATCATTGAACAGGTTTTATTTAAGCGTCTATTGCGAATTAACCCGGTTTTTCGTCGAATAGCCCCAGCGAACCACGTGGTGCGCGTGGATTTCCTGGACAAATTCCACCTGGAGGACTCTCCGACTTGCGAGTACGACCGACTGGAGATCCGCAACGGCCAACACGGATACTCGGAGTTAATCTACAAATTTTGCGGCGACAAATTTCCGAACGAGGTGACGTCTACGGACAGACATCTCTGGCTCAAATTTACTTCGGATGACAGTATCGAGTACACTGGCTTCAGAGGGGTCTACTCGTACCTGAGACTCGGTAAGTTCTCATTCAATTCGTTTGAATTCGCCTTACCAATATTACTTTCAGCAGAAAAATATATTTCTACTCACAAGGAGACATCCCGAGGTGTTACTCCCTGATTTTTTTCACACTCAAGAGTTGAGTAGACCTTCGTGTACCTTGAAAGCTCCTAAAGGTAAAAGTTTCAATGGCCATTCGTTTGGCCATGCCAACCAAAAATGTTTTTCACAACCCAAATTTAAACTTTATCTGCATAAAATGGGGTGGGAAAATCACGATTTTTATTTAATTGATTTAACCCCATTTTATCGATTTTTTCCAATTTTATCGATTTTTTATAATTTTATCGATTTTTCCAATTTTATCGATTTTACCATATTTTTTGGCCAAAATTTAATTTTTTTAATTTTTTGAAAATGGTAAAGGGGCTTACAATCCGTAATTTGGCCATGCTATTTTATGTAGAGAAAGTTTAAATTTGAGTATCGAAAAACAATTTTGGTTGGCATGGCCAAACGAATGGCCATTGAAACTTTTCCCTTTAGGAGCTTTCAATGTACCCCCGAGTTTGAAAAAAATGGGGTTCGTACACGACCTGGAAAACCTGGAAAAGTCAGGGAATTGGAAAATGTTTCTAAAAGGTCAGGGAAAAGTCAGGCAATTTTAAAGGGTTTCCAAAAGGTCAGGGAAAAGTCAGGGAATTTGGAAATTATTCCAGAATGTCAGGGAAAAGTCAACAAATTTTAAAATGGTCCCAAAAAGTCAAGGAATTTGAAAATTTTCCCAAAAAGTAAGGGAATTTTAAAATTACCCCAAAAAAATCAGGAAAATAAATTTTTGAAAGAAAATATTTTTCAATTTTTTTACCTCAAACCATTCATTTATTCTACAAAAATGGTCAGGGAAAATTTGAAAATTTGTTCAGGGGAAACTTGGAAATTTTGTACGAACCCCGCGTATCCTTGTGAGTGAGAATGAAGATTTTTAGCGTAAATCCCAATCCCCCAAAAACTGACTGATTGAAGTTCACGCCGATAAAGATTTTCCTTTCCCCTTTCGATCATGACGCCCGCAGATCGTCTCAACTTAATCATTATCGCTAACAAGGAGACATCCCGAAGTGTAACCCACCGATTTTGTTCAAACTCGGGGGATTGGTAGACCTTCGTGTATCATGAAAAATCCTAAATGGAATTTATTCAATGGGCAACCGTTTTGCCATGGCAACGAAAAATGTTTTTGACAACACAAAATATTAAATTTTCCCATTGAAAATAACATGGGATTTTGACCTCAAATTGATCAAAAGTTGATCAGTTTTGATGTTTTTTTTTGTCAATTTTTATCTACTTTTTCTAATTTTGGCATTTTCGAATTTTTGAAATTTGTTAAAATTTTTCAAAGGGGGGGGGGGGGCTGGGAATCGGTCAGAATCCCATGTTATTTTCAATAGGAAAATTTCAATTTGTTGTTGTCAAAAACATTTTTCGTTGCCCATTGAATAAATTCCCTTTAGGATTTTTCATGATGAATGAAGGTCTACCAATCCCCCGAGTTTGAACAAAATCGGTGGGTTACACTTCGGGATGTCTCCTTGTATTATTTACTTCTGGTTAGACTAAACCGTCCCTTGAAAGAGCGGCTCAGCCTGTAAGGTCGGTCCCTTATTCCCAGATCCTCTCTACTCGCTTTACTCGGAGGGTATCAAGCTTTTAATATTTGGCCATATTAATCGTTTTTCTTTTGTGTGCTAACTAAATATAATATTATACTCGGCGGAATGGGCGTATACACTCTCCATCGTGCTAAGCCTCGGGTTTCGGGGAAGTAGACTCACGGGCGGCTCGAAAGAGATGAGAAAGACAAAGAGTGAGCCTCTCCCGAGAATCAAATGTGTTTGCCATACAAATTGGCAGAAATTCTCCCTTAATTAAGCTGGCCGACGCTGTTTTAATGACGATAGGCGGAGCGCCAACCGAAAGAGGAAGGTATATAAAAGTAGATTTTGGCTTTCCTACTTTTCCCATTCACCCAAAAAGGAGGAAATTTTAGCCCCCCCCCCCCCCCTTGCTCTTCTTTCACACGATCCGACTCTATTAACGAGTTTGCTCAAAATATATTTTTCAATTTTCGCCGTTCTCACCAGGGGGATATCATTTCAACCCTGGAAATTTTTCCCATTTAATCCAACCAAGGCTTAGTTTATAATTTAGGAATGTTCTTCCCTTTTTCGATTAGATAAATATTATTTTTGCGGTATTTTCGAAATTTCGGAACAGAATTTTAAATTATCACTCTATTTCTCGTCTTAATTAAAATTGAAATATTTTGATAAATATTTAAATATTATTCCAGAAATAAACTAAACCAATTAAGGCAAACTTTTCAGTTTTAATGGTTCTTATTTCAATTAATTTTTCGCTTTTTTGTTTCAGATACGTCACGGCCTCCATCCGAAGGTTAGTTCTTTCGATATTTTTGATTTTGTTGGGTTTTCCCTTCAACATAATAAGAAACAATTGATTTATTAATGTTTTTTTTTAAATATACATATGGACTAGTTCAGTGGTTTCCGAACTATGTTATGTATAAAGTTTCTTATATTTTAATGGGAGTTTCTACATATTGGCAGTCTCAGGGCAAAATCTAGTAAACCCCAATTTTGCAAATTTCGAGTTAGTAGTAAATTCAAGTATAAATTCCGATTTCACAAAACTCCACCTAGGATTATTAATAGTAGTTCCTACATGGATAACATCTGATCAGCAAATGGATTTTGCGACAGCAGCGCCGCTTCGGCGAAGTTAACGGAGAATTTCCGAAACTCCCGTAACACGTAGCCTTCTACAAGGCAGAACCCGTAACAAACACTTAGCAAATGCACGCGGAACGATAGAGTGGTATATCCAGGTAGGAACTACTATTATTTATCCAAGCCTCCACCTCCTTACGTTATTATAAAGGCTGGCTCACACGGGCAGTTTTTTTCTGATTTTATACGGCCTTTTCCCGTTGTTCTAGCGCACGGGAAAACGACTGTACACACGGACAAAACTTTCCGGATTTTACCGCCGCGAGCGCTGCCGGTAAACGAAAAAACAAAGAATAAGATGTTTAAATATCTCTACTTTATTTTCCCAGTTTTTTGAAGCACATTGAGCTTGACCAATCAGCGAGCGTTACGCTGTCACGTGATATAAGTGAATTTTCAAATCTTTAAAAGTAGGCTTACGAATTTTTGCGTCTATCAGGTGACGGCATAACGATCGCTGATTGGTCGAGTTCAACACGGCCTCCGTTTTATCGTTTACCAGCAACGCTCGCGGCGGTAAAATCCCTATAAAACTGGAAAATAGAGAAAACCAGGAAAACACTCGTATTTTGAACAAATGGCGTTTAATAGGTTTTGCCCTGAGACAGTCGATTTTTAGTTTAGTCTAATATTTGATACAGATCTTCGCGAGTCCTTTTGTACCAATTTTGTCTATTAAAGATTAAATGGAAAATTGGCACCATTGTAATTTTCAACTGTGGTCGAAATGAACAATTCAATCTTTTAAATCGGGGGCGGTTTGGGCTTTCAATATTAACAAAATTTCGGTAACCACTAGTCTAGTTAATATTTTTAGAGCATTATGATATTTTAAAAATACGTGATTACCTTATAATTTCATATTTATTATCGTTGGAAACTTAAAATAATGTTATTAGTCGAACGAACACCAAATGGTATTTCTTTGTAGATTTAACTGAAAAACATGAAATTTTAACCATCGATAATTTTTCCAACATTATTTTGGCTCCACTTCACTAAACCTTTGGGGATTGTAAATTGTACCTCTATACCACCCGATTCCGTTTCCACTAAGCCTAATCGTTTTAAAACTAGAAAATGCTTTGATCAGCAATCGCTCTAATCGACAAGGATGAAATTGAAATATTTCAGACATTCTGTATTGGTAAATGTTCCCATAATCTTATCAAAAGTTTTTGAAGCATCCTCTATTGAAATTGAGCGGAGTACGCGAGTCCATCCAGTTTATGTTTAATTTGAAATCCCCCAATTACGTGTATCAGTGAATTCTCATAGCCGTTTATTGAGACTATTACTGGCCCTAACTCGGTTTCCCGATGGAGATCCCTAACTTAAGTGCTATTCTGTCTATAATATATGGATGGCTGATGCTGCTACGTTCAGTCGAGGCTATGGTTAGTGTATCCGTTTGGGAAACCACTAACTTGCCCCCTTAATTAAGTTCGTATTGCGATGTGCGCGATATTTTAGCACCGTATCCCCAATTATACATAGTTTGCACCGAAGGGAGGGGCCTATGGTCTCCAAGGAAACTGGGAGGGCGATCAAAAATTCAAACCATTTCGCGCGTAGTTACTTAATAGGTAGCCATTTTGTTGGTAATCTCGTCAAAGCTACAAAACGTATTAGATTTATGCTTTAAAATTTTAAATGGGCCCTAAACAAAGCCAGATAAGATTCTAAGGCCGGGTTATTTAAATAAAATATCAAATTACTACAGAAATATCTACGAAAAGAAGTTAACAAAGCTTATCAAAGTTAGGCCTTTGCGGTCATCCTTTTTACAATTACCTTCACTATCGAATAAAATAAACAATTTTCGCTCTCCCTTGGTAATTAAACTACTCGAACAATTTTTAACCAGGCAGATAACCATTTTTAACGTGAAAATAATTCCTTAATCATTTGAAAATAATTAAAATCCGCAAACAGACGGTTGAAACTGTTAACCCTCCCGTTTTACTAAGAAATCTACACAAATTAAATATTTATTCTTGGTTCTTATATCTATCCTTGGAACTGCGTCATTGATGACGTAGGGATGCAAACTATGTATTTGACCAAATTACCCCCGTATACTTTGTACGATGGATGAAAATAGACGATTCCAAATTAAGATGATAGTTTTTACCATGAACTAATTTACCTGGGACTGCGGCTTAAACTTTATGCCCCACCACATTTCAGGCTCAATCTTCATTTTAAGTCGAGAGCGCCATCTTTTGAAAGGAATACGAAACACTTTAATTATAATGTTATTAATTAATTATCATAAATATATTATTTTTATAAATATGTTATATTTTTAATATTTATATACAGGGTCTTTAAAATCCGTAGCTTTAATTCCAACAAACATACATTTTTGTTATTTGCTTATTTTGGTTTCAAAAGAAGCTATTGCCTCCTACGGCCAGCTTGTCTTCTTTCGAACCCTCAAAACTCGAGGGAAATAATCGTATTTTGAACGAACCAATTGTATTCTTACTTTTTTTTAATATGCTCTTCAACTTTCTCATTGACACTTTTTCTCTGCGACCGGTGAAAAAATAAATTTTCTAAAATGCAAAACAATGCTTTGATTTTTCTGAAATTAACAAATTCAATTGATTACTATAATAATAATAATAATAATAATAATAATAATAATAATAATAGTAATAATAATAATAACAATAATAATAATAAAAATAATAATAATAAAAATAATAATAATAAAAATAATAATAATAATAGTAATAATAATAATAATGGTTTATTTAAATTTTCTGAGTTTTATACAATGGCGAAAAAATAAGCTAAATCATTTAGGACTTTTAAGCCTCAGCGTTGAAAAAAATCGAATTTTTTACATATATACATTCATATTACATAATAAAATTAGATTATAGATTGGACCTCAAATTAACGCCTTTTAACAAAACAAACTCTCTCGCAATTTTTTAAAATCTATGTACGCTATTTGGTAATTCAGATAAATCAAGAGGATTAATTATTGAGAATCTTTGGTTCCTTAGACCATATAATGAGGAAACGTTATATTTAAACAAATTTGAGATTGGATTAACTATAGTGACCTATATATAAAGGTTAACATACAAAAACATAAATATCTTCCATTCTTAACAAATTAAGTTTAATAAAAATAAGAGCTGTATGGGCCAGGTAAGAGGAATTGCCCACTATATATATGGCTTTTTTTGTAATACAACTAATTTATAAATAAAAATACAATAAGATAAGTAAATTAAAGTAAGTAATTAAATTACGCTGAAAGATCTCAATAGATAAATACTAAATGAGTTTTTGTTTGCTATATAATCAATATGTTTAGTCCAGGTCAAATGCTGGTCTATCCACAAACCAAGATATTTGACATACGAGACTCTCTTTAGATTAACACTATCAATATTTATATTATCAAAAGTGACATAATTACCAAAAGTGTGACAATCCCTGTACTTTCGTATGCTAAAGGTTTAATGAATGCTCGACTCGAGATCGGCAACATAAAAGACTATTTATTGTCGCTAGCTTTCTGGATCTTTTTAGTCTATGGTATTATATCGTAGGTAGATGGCGATAGCATCTCCTCAGGAAGACGAAAAATCAAAAAATATAGTAACTTTGACCAGTGCTACTTAGTTCCTCCGTTCCTCACTACAAGGCATACTTTCCCTTCTCCCCTCCCAACTTGTATTTCGCTCGTAACATTCATTAGAAATAGGTCCGATTGGGAATTATGTCACTTTTGATATTATACATGTTATTACCTAAAACTTATTGCGCGATCTGATAATCATATAATTAGTCTTTTCTTTGTTGATTTCAAGTAAATTAGATTTTAATCAATCATTGATAAGAGACATTTTTTCATTTGTATTAAGAAAAAGTATATCAAGACCTAGATTAGAATCCAGATGAAGGGTTTCATCGGCGTACAGTGTTAGGTTGTTATCTTCATCCAAATACGATATGTCATTCAAAAAAAGATTCAACAATAAGGGCGATAAAATCGATCCTTGAGGGATACCGCACGATACATTCTTTTTCGAAGAAAGATTAGAGGTCGGCGTTCGATTAACTTTTATCCATGGATAAAATAAGTTCGGCGATATTTAAATAATATTTATTTAAATAACCAATATTTGAATAATAATTGTAAAATGTTTAAATAATCGAAAGTGGATAAGCCTATTATTTAAACAAAACAAACAATTATTTAAATAAATACCATTTTAATTCAAATAAATGCTTGGTTGCTTAAAAAAACATAATTAAATTAGTTAAAATTATATTCTTTTTACCAACGTTTGTTAAATAAATCGGAAATTTTGTGGATAATGAATAAACAATTCCGAGCACTTCAGTTTAAGAGGTCCTATTACTTAAATAGCTTCTAATCCAATACTGAGCAACTCCGTGTATTCCCATTACATTTAATTTATGCAAGAGCAGCTCGTTTTTAATAAAATCAAAAGCCTTTTTAAGATCAATAAACACAGATAATGCAAATTTTCCAGAATCTACCTAGGGCAAAATCCACTCCACATTTGTCTCGGAACCCAAATTGTTTATCAGATAATAAGTTATATTTTTTAACAAAGTCAAAAAGGCGGGTAAAAAATCGCAAGAATAGATAATAATGAAATTGGTGGATTCGATATATATCTCTTTTTTTGTGAAGGGATAGTAATATAATTTTTTAAAATACTCGGATATTGCCCATTTTTAAAAGATAGATTAATTAAGTGTAACAAAGGATCTATGATATTATCGATGACTTGTAGAACAACTCTAGTGGAAATATTATCAAAGCCGGGGGCAGAGTCAAGTCAGTCAACGTTCAAACTTTTAATATGCATTGTATATACGCTAAACATTTAACAATTTTCCGTCACGTCGTTTTTGAGAAAAACGCTTGGATCGATCAATTTAAAAGACCCTGTATAGTATCTAAATTACATTTAATTCGTATTATTTTTTTTAATAGAAAAAGTTATAATTTTAAATTTATCATTATCGTTACAGTATTTTCCAAAAGTATATTTAAAATTAATTAGAAGTTGAGAAAATATGATATTTGTGGTTAGTTGCCATGATTTATACTTTCGATTTCGCTCTGAGTCTTACAAAAATAAACAAATTAGTAGAACCAAATATAATATCGACGTTATGAAATTACTGCCTCGCTCTACGTACCCACTTCCTACCGGAGCTCCGAAAGAATTAGCTCCTTATAGTTGCCACGGTAACCAACTATAGCAACCGATATAGGACGATTTTTCGGAGGTGACGTGTCGGTTACGAGTTCTTACTTACGTAAATCTCTTCTTCTTTTTACAATGTTGAGCCCTAACAATGAAAATATAGAAAGGTAATCGCGATTATAGTTTGACAAGACTTTAAAATGTCAAACCTTAAAGGAAATATAACCTCTGACCTTTGTCTTTAAAAATGTTTGGCGCCACTGTACAGGGAAATTTGAAAAATTGAAGAGGTCTTCCATCTAGGAGCAACAAACACAGCACCCCACACTAGGAGAACGCAACCCGTCAAAAGTCGTGCATTTTCTTGCGTACAGTTTACATTGGTTAGACGCTTTAGCGCCTGCTGCCGTCGGAAGGGGAAATTCGGAAATTGTCTTCCCCCTTTCCGTGAAACGTTCAGCGTAAAGGCTCGTCCAATGAAATTTGTACACAACCCTGCGTTAGCGTGTTTAAAGGCTAACTGCGTTCTCCTAGTGTTTGTTGCTCCTAGCTTCCATAAAGACAGCGTTGCCAGATTTTTCTGACCGAATTATAGTACAAAGGATAAAGAATTATAGAAATTATGGTACCAATATAAAATAGTATTAATTACTCCTAATTTAAAGTGTTTGTTGCAAAGCAGGCGGATAACTGTTACTGTTCTCGTGTGTCATTTTATTATGGGGAGTGGATGTAGTCAGTATCGACCACAGAAATCGGAATCACTAACTAGAACGATTTTTGAAATTTTGCCGCGCGTTCCGATTAGAAATTTTGATTTCTATGGTATCGAGTATCGAGTGATCTGGCAACACTTGAACGTGGGCTTAATATTTTGTAGCCTGAGTGCAAAAACCACGTAACTTTAACTATTCTTTTAATTAGTATAGCGTTACGTGGTTTTTGCTTTCAGGCGACGATTTTATATGTATAGTTAATAAGAAATTCTTGTTATATTAGTAGTAGAAATAATGTAAGTATAAAAATAGTACCATTATAGTAAGATAGGTTGGTAATATGGTACATTTTGGTACTATATAGTACGCTCTCAAAATTATAGTACCATTTATAACATGATTCTAATCATGGTGTTTCTTATACACATGGATGGTATAAGTATAAATATGACAGTGTCAGTCTTTAAAAACTTTATAATCTATGCGGTCATTGACCACAGAGACTATAGCTTAGTGTTACGAGAATAGGATTTGTTATATTAATCGTTCTTATGTTAATAATGTAAAATTTTTAGTGATAATAACTTTTGTTATGATCCGCGGCAGTACGGTCAAGTCACAATCGTGTTGGAAGACGGGGAAGGAAATAACTATGTCAAATGAAATGGGAATGGATGCATGCCATTTTTCGTTTTCTTCCCGATTTTGGTCAAGCTAGTGCCTCCGTGAACTATCTCTCGCAGGCTAACAGAGAAACCAGTGCGTCTATAGTTATTTAACCTATATAGTTTAGAGGTGCGTCGGCAGTCGGCTCGGCAGGGCATAGGAAATCACATTTCTCTATTCTCTAACGTAGGTGTTAGCGTCTGCCCTCTGGTTTTCGGTGGGTCGGAGGTATGGCAGTAGTAATTGAATGTTTTTAGTTTCATTTTTTGTTTGATTTTAAAACTCCGGAGCGTAAGGCACACTCTGTTGCGTTCAGGTTTCACAATGGTCCCTTATTTTATTGATTTAATGTCCTAACCAGTAGCGTAACTAGGCCAATGCACTCAATGCGCTGCATCGGGGCCCGCAAGCTAAGCTTGAAATATAGCAAGGTCCATTTGGCATTGGTGGCCAATTTTTCTAGTAACGCCCCTGGTCCTAACATGGACTAGTTTGGTTTGATCACGCATGTTGAAAGGCTCCCCAAATGCTTTTCATTTAATAATATGATATTAATTAGCCTTGTAATAATGTACGAAATTCTTTAATTCGGTAATTAGACCAGAATGAGAAAATGTATGTCAGTTGGAATGGGAATGGATGGAAACATGTAGTCATGGAACATGTAATGGGAATGAATGGAAATGAATGGAAACGTTTAGTAATGGAATGGGAATTGATGGAAACGGGTAGTAATGGAATGGGAATGGATGGAAACGTTTAGTAATGAAATGGGAATGGATGGAAACGTTTAGTAATGAAATGGGAATGGATGGAAACGGGTAGTAATGGAATGGGAATGGATGGAAACGTGTAGTCATGGAATGGGAATGGATGGAAACGGGTAGTAATGGAATGGGAATGGATGGAAACGTGTAGTCATGGAATGGGAATGGATGGAAACGGGTAGTAATGGAATGGGAATGGATGGAAACGTGTAGTCATGGAATGGGAATGGATGGAAACGGGTAGTAATGGAATGGGAATGGATGGAAACGTGTAGTCATGGAATGGGAATGAATGGAAACGTTTAGTAATGAAATGGGAATGGATGGAAACGGGTAGTAATGGAATGGGAATGGATGGAAACGGGTAGTCATGGAATGGCAATGGATGGAAACGGGTAGTCATGGAATGGGAATGGAGGGAAGACAAAAATTTGCGTATTGTAGTGGATTGAGAAAAACACAAAATAATCTCAGCGTAGCCATTTTTCCTAAGTATTAATAAATACATTTTTGATGTAAGATGAGCTACAATTTTTAAGGAAATTTCGCTATAGTTTCTTAGCTATTCTATGACCAATTAGATAACCGCTCACTCTGAACTCATGTTTTAATCTCCACTATGCAATAGTGACAACGCGGTGGGGCGGGAATAGTAATAGTTAGTGTAGGGAGCTGTTGGCTGGCCACCACCCTCCTACGCATTGTAACCTGACCACCTGTTTACAGGTATTACAAAATGACTTGTACCTATAAAGTGGTGCCTTGGGTATTCACCTAGCTGATGTATCCGACCAGTTTGCAAATTTAACACGAGTGGTGTGGAAATGATATAACCAGATCTACAACTATAAATACATTCATGATACTAGCTGTTGTACCCGGTATATCCCGGGGTAGTACACCTATTGTTTTAACTAAGGAGAGAGCGGCAATGGTGGACCTACGACACAATTATAACGAAAATAGAACCCTCGATGGCACCATACCCAATATAAGCAACTGTTTAATGGCAATATTTACCAATTATACGTTGACTACATAATATTTTGCCTTTTATCATACGGCCTAGTATCTATAGAAGAAGGCTTTCAAAAAAATAGCATCAATTTCAGATTTTTTCGTGTGTATGCCTAAAGAACTAAGAAACTCGGTCTTTTGGCTAAGATCACAGTGTAGTATCTAGCTGGGGTACCCGGTATTTCCCGCGGAAATATGCCAATTTGTATAACCTAATTATTAAATTAATTCAATTAATTAAAGTTGTTTTGCCGACTGTAACCGTCGAAAACCACACATATATATATATATATATATATATATAAACACTTAATACACTTAATTTCCACATACTAGCAGGCCACTTAATTTCCACATACTAGCAGGCCACTTAATTTCCACATATTAACAGGACACTTAATTTCCACATACTAACAGGACACTTAATTTCCACGTACTAACAGGACACTTAATTTCCACGTACTAACAGGACACTTAATTTCCACGTACTAACAGGACACTTAATTTCCACGTACTAACAGGACACTTAATTTCCACGTACTAACAGGACACTTAACTTCCACGTACTAACAGGACACTTAATTTCCACGTACTAACAGGACACTTAATTTCCACGTACTAACAGGACACTTAATTTCCACGTACTAACAGGACACTTAATTTCCACGTACTAACAGGACACTTAATTTCCACGTACTAACAGGACACTTAATTTCCACGTACTAACAGGACACTTAATTTCCACGTACTAACAGGACACTTAAAGGGCAACGCAAGTGGTCATGCAGGGGGGGGGGACTATGTTTTCTTCAACAAGCCGTAAGTAGGTTTTCCAAGGATGATTTTATACAGCGCGAAAGCCTTATTCTCCTTGGTGTAGCACACGTGGCGCAATTTCGCTCTCATTCTCGAATTTTTCGATTTTCTTCGCTGAGTTAGCTCGCAATCAACGAACCCAGGAATTTAGGCCTAGCTTAATTTATTTATTATGGATAAAAGAACTGGGTTAGTTTCCGAGAGTTGGACTTTGATATTTTCGATTTAACAATGTTTTGGAATAAAATTATTTGTGAATTGAATATTTTTAATAATGGAAGTTGAAACATTATGCCTTGGACGCGGTTAATCTCTGCCGCTAGCCTCACATTGGATTAAGAAAATTAAACACCACACACACTCCTATATACCGTCTCCCTTAACAATTTCCCTATCATTATACCCCGACAGAATATTTATCTTTTTTTATTACATTTATTTTGTAGAAGTTTAGGATCCGATTTGTCGGTAAGCACGGAGACTTCACTTTCCTCGGCCATTTTCGCGACTAAAGAATGCATGGATTTTGCGTAAAAACCGCGAGAGGCGTATTTATATAAAATAAATTCCGCAAATATGGTTCTGCTTTTTTTACAGAGGGAAAGGCTATGGCAGATAGCGCATGCGCAGTCGTTCTTTTTATCTATAAGATAATTTACCCCCCTGCATGGTTACTTGCGTTGCCCTTTAATTTCCACATACTAACAGGACACTTAATTTCCACTAGTCCGAACATTTCTCTTCTTCAGCGAGATATTTATAAAGTCCAGAAAATAAAAAAGGTTTTCCACTTCGATTGTCTTTAAAACGGACTTTTTCCAAAACTCTGGGGAGGTTCCAATATATATATACGTAAATCGATTTCTAAAAAGAGCCTCAAAAATCCTCCGCCATAAAATAGGCCTAAATTCTCACTTAACTTTATATAAAACGGTTAAGGGTGTGACGGGGTATCGCTATAAAGAGACTATATGGGCTGATGGAAAGTGTCGGTCGACTTTTATTATAGAGAAGCTGATCGAGGGGTGCCAAAGACCCACCCCAATCTTTTAGCAATCGGAGGTGGGGGTCGAAATTCCCCCCAGACGATATTTGGTCGATTTCTTTCCTAAAATAATGGGTGAAATGGTAAAGGAAAAAACGGAGTCGTCTGGAGGGGTTAACGGGCTTCAGCAGGTGTGCTAAATTCGATCCGAGTTCGCTTCTTTTATTTTTATAGATGAAACCTTTAACAGGAGCAACGCTTCTTTACGGGAACTGTATATAGGAGCTTTTGCGCGTTAGAATACGCTACGCTAAACCTTACGGCTTTGCCCTTGCCTGACCCCCCCCCCCCCCAAAAAAAGGGCGAAGTACTACGTAAATAGGATACCCGGCAAGAGGGTACAAAAGAATGGAGACTCGTATCTTTTTCCAACTTAAGAAACTCAAAGAAATTGATCCCCGAAAAATAAATTTAGTTTTCTTTGGGCTTCTTCTTACTCGCGGGCTTGCAAAAACAATGCGTCGGGTATTTTGATAGCGGAAGTATATCAGATGCGTTGAGTTTGCAAGTTCTATCTCCACTGGTTAAAGGGGTCCCCCCCCCCTGAGCTCTTTGGTTTCCGCTTCCATAAAAACTTGTTGAGATTAAATAGTTAGTGTAAGGTGCTGTTGTGCAGTTGGAATTAGCTTTCCTACGCATTGTAACCGGTCACCTTATTTAAAGACATTAAAAGTTGCTTAATGACTTAAGCCTAAGGTGGTGCCTTGGTATTACTCTATCTGATTATTATTAAGCGTCCATTATGTAAAATGGTAACTGAGGCATCTAAAATTTCCGCAATTTGGTTTTCAAAATTGATGCATATCGACTAATCTGATAAAATCTGAACGTAAATGCCCATAATCTGATATCGGATAAAATCTGAACCAAAAGTGACATAATTACCAAAAGTGTGACAATCCCTGTACTTTAGTATGCTAAAGATTTAATGAATGCTCGACTCGAGATCGACAACATAAAAGACTATTTATTGTCGCTGGCTTTCTGGATATTTTTTAGTCTATGGTATTATATCGTAGGTAGATGGCGATAGCATCTCCACAGAAAGACGAAAAATAAAAAAATGCACTAACTTTGACCAGTGCTACTTAGTTCCTCCGTTCCTCACTACGAGGCGTTATTTGTTGGTTTTAACTTCCTTCCCTCCCCAAGGCATACTTTCCCTTCTCCCCTCTCAACTTGTATTTCGGTCTTAAGTTTCATTAAGAAATAGGTCCGTTTGACACACTTTTGGCAATTATGTAACTTTTGTATGAACGTAAGTGCTGATAGTCTTATATAGGATTAAGTATGAAGGTAAATGCCGATAGTCTGACAGTGATATCTGATAAAATCTGAACGTTAAAGCCGATAATCTGATATATGATCAAATCTCAACGTAAATGCCGATAGTCTGACAGTGATATCTGATAAAATCTGAACGTTAAAGCCGATAATCTGATATATGATCAAATCTCAACGTAAATGCCGATAGTCTGCCAGCTATGAGCAACAAACACAAGGAGAACGCAGCTAGCCTTTAAACACGCTAACGAAGGGTTGTCTACGAATCTCATTGGACGAGCGTCACGAGCCTTTACGCTGAACGTTTTACGGGCGGGGGTGGAGACAATTTCCGAATTTTCACCTAAAGCGTCTAGCCAATGAAAAATGTACACAAGAAAATCCACGACTTTTGACGGGTTGCGTTCTCCTTGTGTGGGGTGTTGTGTTTGTTGCTCCTAGCTGCCAGTGATATCTGATAAAATCTGAACGTAAAAGCCGATAATCGGATATATGATAAAATATGTGCGTAAATGCTAATAGTCTGATATCTGATTAAATATGAACGTAAATGCCGATAATTTTATATTCGAAATAATCTGATATCAGGGATTTTTTAACAATAGGTACTTTTGTTTTTTTTTTTGTTTTTTGGTTTGCTATTTGTCAAGGATTACAGTAATGCAAAAAGTTTTAACCGCAAGTTATTATTTAAAAAGATATGATCAATGTAAAATTGCTACTTGCTAGCAATTTTTACAACGGAAAATACGACATATTTCGAGATTTCTGTATGTGTTGGATGAGGTAGGACTGTTGACGAGGACGATTCTTTAAATTACTAGATTTTAATACTTTTTGGATAAAGTAGGACGGATGACGAAAAAGAAAAAGGCTGAAATACAAAACAGTACTAACTTTTAAGGGTTGGGGATTTTTCCGGTATTTCAACGCATTTTAGCCTTTTGTTTAACCATACTATGTCATATTATATGTCGTCTGTATGATGTTGACTTATACAAGGTCGAATGTATTCTAAGTATTGGCGCCTGACGGCGCCGCGCACTCACTTCGCTCGAGCGCTGGGGGCGCGCGGCGCCTCCCCAACCCCATACTAAAAAAAGCTATGGACCATCTATAACGCAACCTAGAGGACAGCACCAAGCCTGACGTATCAAGTATCGTCAACCCGATATTAATCCAACCTAATAATATAAATAACCTAACCCATTATCCCCGCCAAAACCCCTAAAATGCATTGAAATACGGCGAAAATACCTGAAATAAAAAAGAAAGTTAGTATGTTTAGCATTTCCACATTTTCTTTTTCGTCATCAGCGCCACGTTATCCACAACGCACTAAAATCTAGGAATTTAAAGAATCGTCCTAGGGAAAATTCACTGCAAAAGGCCAATGTTTAAAAATGCATATCTTTGTTAATATTCATTTTCGCCAAAATAAAATGAAAATTAAAGTAATCCCCATCTTGCCCTCTATCCAAAAAAATATATAAAAAATCGGGTGGGGGGCAGCTATTCTACACTTAACCCAAAATTGCTGGCAAATAACAATTTTATATTTATCATATCTTTCTAAATAATAAATTGCTGGTTAAAACTTTTCGCATTACTGTAACCCTTGACAAATAATAAATCAAAAAACAATAACAAAACCAAAAAAGCCGTAAACACATTTTCGGTTTGCACACGTTTTAAAAATTTAGTAATATCTTGTCGTACAAAACCCAAAAAAAAACAAAAGTACCTATTGTTAAAAATAGCCCTGATATCATAATATTGTCCGTGTTTAACCAAAAATAATATATAAACCTCGTACTCTAGATTCGAAATCACTGCTTCGAGCTTAGTCGATAGCGTTTACCATGGTTATCCAATTATAGACAGCAACCGATGGACGCTGATTTTTCAGGAGTGAGTAATCTAGTAATCGAATCTAGGGTATGGATTCCTACCTTATCTTTCGACTTTGGTATAAAGCAAATGTTATCTGAGAATCGCTTTCAAAAGTTCGAGGCGGTTTTCAAGTGATTTTCTCGGAAATCCGTGAAAGTATTGGCAGCGTACTACAGGTTGACGTTGTAAATTTTAAAGGAATATTTGAACGCCAAATTCAAAGTAACGAGCCAAGGGCCCAAGGATATGAAATTTTTCATGAGGAAACTTGACACTTCCGCTAAATTAATGATTTTCGCTGAATAGGCCTATTGGCCTTCTTGTTTTGATTTTGTTGCTGCGTCACGGGTGACGTATCGATGACGTTTTACTACGAAAAGTCCTGGACATAAGAGTAAATTCGAAGGCACCCTGTTTTTAAGCATAGACTGGCTGTCGCGGGACCAATTTCGTTCAATATGGAGACTTTTTCAACTATATCGTTCAACCGTGGCGGCATCTGTCTCTAGTGGTGGAAACTATATTGCAATTGAATTTTTGCGCGAATCAGGTCCCGCGTAACCATGGCAACCGAAATTGTAATTGTAATTCTAGCAGTATTATTCCAAATTCAATGGTTATGATAGTTCGCAAATCGCTCATACGGGGGTTAGGGGCGCTGGCGGCAGCCCCTAAGATGGCGGCGAAAATTCAAACCCAAACACCCGGCGTTATTTTTCGTTTCAACTTTTTGGGCCAAAAGCTATTTTTTCAAGACAAAAAAAGATACGTGTTAGTATATTGAACGTCTTGTTAATCTTTTGATACGGAAATAAGGCCATATTTGGAAAAGCTTGGCCGTTCCCCTTTAAATTAGATAATAGTTTTAAGTATGACACACGTCCTATTCTCCTAACGCTAGTGATTCTACAAATGGTCTGATTCACCAATGATCATATTAATTTTACGTGGACTGACAATTATCCGAGAGTTCTTAATACTCATTGGAAAATGCATGTAACAAGCGCTTTCAAAAGTAAAAATAACGCAAATTTTGGAAAATACTGGTTTTTTTTTCGAATTTGAGACATAAACAAACTAACATGTTTGCGGATAATATAATAATATTATTATTCTGTATCTTGTACAAAAAAAAATTAATTTAAGAGATAATTTCATGAACTGCTTTTAAATTTTAGATAAACAAAACATACAATTCAGTAGGGTTTTTTTTATTAAGTTACTAAAAGCATAAGTAACATAATAACAATAAGTATGACCATTAACGAGATTTACAACCAAACTGATTTTCATAATTATTGCGTAAACAAGATGTTTTCTCAGCACAGAGCCCTCTAGTGTCTGAAATACGCGAGACTTCCGCTAAGCCGAAATATCTGGTTTCCGATAGATAGGCGGAATATTAGGCTAAAATGATAAAAATTAAAAATGTTTTTCTTGGCGCGACGAGCTCATGTTTTTTATAACGCGTGATTCGCACGCGGGCTTCAAAACAAAGCCAAAGCCCCTCCCGACTCCAGAACGTGCTCTCCGATATTAGGCTTCAATTTGTATCAAAAAGTAGTCATCCAAAACGACAATTCGCGAGTCCAAGTCACAGCTTGAAGAGAGTATCAGTGCTGAAAAAACGTTCGGTTAGAAAATTAGCTTTAAAGCAATAGGAAGTGTCATACTTATTGTTATTATGTTACTTATGCTAAAAGTTATAGTCTTAGTCTTACATTCTTACAGCGTTTCGAAAAATAGTGCTCTTTATTCCCGAACATGAAAATATCTTGCTCGAAATCTCAGAGCGATCGAGAACAATAAATTGAGAGAACCTGGAACTTATTACCTGCCTACTCGCTTTAGTCCCATTCGACCGAAATCCCATTCGACCGAAGGCGGTTTTTGAGGTGTCCCATTCGACCGAATTCCGCCGAAACGTGCGGTTTTTATGTGTCCCATTCGACCGAACGCTGCTATATAAATTGGCTTTTGCTATGTCAAAGAAATACGCTGAAATGAACTTAAGGTATGCAACCGCAATCAAAAACTACTACAAAGACCGCGAGAATCCTTTGAAATCTCAAAATGAAGTATCACTCTCCCTACTAGATGCAGTAGCTATGAATTTAGCGATGCCATTTTAATATCTTTGTACTATGCATTTATTTGAAAATAAAATGGAATGAGCATGAATTATATTTTTATCTTCACCTAGTCAAGAAAAGTAACTGAACCAAAACTGAAATAGTAAACTTAACCAACTCTAACCTAACCTAACTTAACCTAACCTAACCTAACCTAACCTAACCTAACCTAACCTAAACATGGATCTTCGATAGTACATACCTTATAAATAAAATACCAAATCACCCCGCCAATTGGGCTACATTTTAAAATTCTTTCGGTCGAATGGGATTTCGGTCGAATGGGAATAAACGGCCTACTTTATTCCTATATTTCGCTCCTCCGCGTCAAAACTTTTCTTCGATGTTTGGCTTTGTCATAATTCCTAATCAATTCCAAATTTTTTATTTTTCCTTGTTTTAATTCCTATTTAATATTTTTTGTTCGATTTATTTGTTTTAATTATTTGTCTGTATTTTTTACATTTTCTGTTTGTGTTGTCCGGTGACCACTAATTATAGGCTTTGCCTCTGTGGTCGCCTGCCTGTCGAAATAAATATTATTTTTGTTATTATTATTAAGCACGCAAAAAGTTGATCAGGGCGATTTCAAACGAGGGGTCCGACATTCGTACAAATCCCGTACACTCTAGAGAAAAATTATTTTAGAAATCTAAAAACCTACTTGAAAATCCAGAAATCGCTCCGAAAATTAGTTCCAAAATCTCGAATTCAACCTATATAACCAGAAATCAACACAAAAATCGAACTCTGAAATCCCAAATTAGTTTCTGATTTCTGAAATACCTTTGGGATTCAAAATCCCGTTCGCAAAATTTGCCAATATCGGACTCCTCGATGTCGAACGCTCAAATGAAAAACGCTATTTTTCCTAGGAAAAAAAAAAGGATAAATTTACCATCTTTGTTAATTTTTGTAATTTTCTTGTTTCTCATTCCACAGAATGTAAATTCCATCGAGGTGGTTTTGCGGGTGTAATTAGTAATAATGATATTGATAAGGGTGTTATGAATTATTCTATAAAATGGAACACAGCCCTCGACTGTACCTGGGTCATACAAGTGGAGGATGGCTACAAAGTGAGTTCATTTTATTATTTTTAGACCTTGAAGGGGACAATGTCAATTTGCTAGTTTCAATAACATTACCGCTATCTATTGGTTTTAAAAAAATGATCTGAAAGAGGCTGCGCGTTCTAAAAATAGGTGTTTCTATAAAACAAAACAATAAAAATTAGAAGTATAAAATGTTTTATCCGCGTCACAGGCGCCAGTTATTTAAGTGCTTTACTTTCACGCGCGTTTTGCACGCGGGTTTCAGATTGCGAAGGGTCTCGCGACTGCCGCGCGTGCTCTCTACCTTCAAGAGCTACAGCTAAGTGACGTAGACAAAACATTGTCACATGACCACCCGTATTTTATAGAAACACCTATTATCATCGCGCAAAATTACCATCTTGGCCAATTGCGTTAAAATAAAAGCGCGTGTTAAAATTATTGAAGTTGGCTGTACTTGTGGTATTTTAAAATAGCTTTAAATTATTGAAACTGGCGAATTGGGTTATTATGTTTATATTTTCCATATACCAAATTCTTTCATCTCAATAAGAAAGTCCAACACTTGGTTGATAAAAATTTATTAGATATTCAACCAACTGTAAAATTTTATCATAGCAGACGCACTTTGGTTATAACACCAGCGCCATCTCCAGGTTTGTAAGTTTCGCTTGTTCCGGGATTTCGGAGTAGGGTAAGAAGAGTAGCCCTATGACGTCATTTTACTCCGATTCTGAGGTGGCGAATAGTTCGAGTCGGAGTAAAAACCTTTTATCAAATCCATAGGGCAGACTAGGCACATTTCCTAGGGCCTACGAAACTTTTAGGATAAATTAGGACCTACGATTCCATATAATAGGGTCTACAAAGGTCCGAAAAACGTTAAATTAGATTTTTGCCTAAGTAATATTCCAGGGAAAGGTTTTGAAAAATGTATACGAAAAATATAAATTTTAGAGGCGATTTATAGGAAAATATAGGAAAAAATAGGCAAATTATAGGAAAATATAGGAAAAAAATTGCGAATTTTAGGAAAATATAGGAAAAAAATTGCGAATTATAGGAAAATATAGGAAACTAAATAGGTGAATTTTAGAAAACTATAGGACACTAAATAGGAAAATATATGATAAAATAATAATGCAATACTTTGACTCGAATCACCTAGAATATTGATAATTTTTTGTACACTGCTTTCTTGCATTATTGGATCACTTAGCGGATTTACAAAGCTCGTACATTTCAAGATTTTGTTCGAAAGTTTTCACTAAATGTTCTATGACCCGTACAAAAAAGTTCTTTCATTTTCAAAAGACCGTGATTTATAGGAAAATAAAGGAATTTATAGGAAAATGAAGGGATTTATAGGAAAATGAAGGGATTTATAGGAAAATGAAGGAATTTATAGGAAAATAATGGAATTTATAGGAAAATAATGGAATTTATAGGAAAATAAAGGAATTTATAGGAAAATTAAGGGATTTATAGGAAAATGAAGAGATTTATAGGAAAATGAAGGAATTTATAGGAAAATGAAGGAATTTATAGGAAAATAATGGAATTTATAGGAAAATAATGGAATTTATAGGAAAATAATGGAATTTATAGGAAAATAATGGAATTTATAGGAAAATAAAGGAATTTATAGGAAAATGAAGGGATTTATAGGAGAATGAAGGGATTTATAGGAAAATGAAGGAATTTATAGGAAAATAATGGAATTTATAGGAAAATAAAGGAATTTATAGGAAAATGAAGGGATTTATAGGAAAATGAAGGGATTTATAGGAAAATGAAGGAATTTATAGGAAAATAATGGAATTTATAGGAAAATAAAGGAATTTATAGAAAAATAAAGGAAATTATAGGAAATATAGGACGTCTGCTCACCCCTGGAGGTGGTAAAAAGTGACATACACCTATTGTTTCAGAACAAGCGAATAGTATCCACCTTCTAGATTCGTTGCAGAACCACAATTTAGCAGACGATATTTGCTAATTTATAGTTTAACAATACATCTAGGGATAACGCCATATTTGCGGCAGTCACGGGCTAATCTTCGTGACAGGCAGTAGGACCATTAAGAGAGTTTCAATATCCGCACTGCCATCTATCGGTTTTAAAAATTACTTTTAGGATGGTACTTATCACAAAAAAGGGAAACCTAAACTGAAGTCATAGTTCACCGAGGTCACGCTTAGGTGTGACCTCAAAGTACCATCTTTGTCTGCTTTTTCGCTTAACCGCGCATGCGTTAGATAATATTGATCTCGCTTATAAAGTACTTAAAAGAAGATTGGAAAAGTAAAATTAAACCCAAGCATTTAAAAAGATTTGAATATTTAATAACTCTTTCGTGGTTTCAAATCATAAATGTTAAATTCATTTTCTTGATAGGCATTATTTTAGCATAAAATTTGATAAATTTCTATTTCATTTAATCCGTTAAATTCCACGAAAAGGACGGTATGTTTACGTTACTTTCTTTCCCGATGTGAATTTCAGAATTTCACTCGGAGTAAGGGCGATGTCCGGAGAATCTAGGCCGTGTGTCCCCTAGTTTCGTACCGTACTCACTGACCCGCGGCAGATGGTCAGTTAATTAAGTCCGGCGAACGGCCCAAAACATCGCGACACATTCGCTGATATTATTTTCTAATTTTGGTGGAAACGCGAACGTTATCCGTGTTTGTTTCTGGTGGCGTAAAGGGAATAAATGTTTTCGATGGTTTGTTTTTTCGTCGCAGATTTATTTACATTTCCCGGAGTACAGACTGGGAGTTCCGAATAACTGCGAGGTGAACTACATCGACATTTACGAAGGGGCGCTCATGTTGGAGAACCAACTGGCCAAATTCTGCGGGACGGGTACCGAGCCCCAAAAGTCGAAAGGAAACATTTTGCACGTACATTATTTCGTCATGCCACAAGACGACCCCCTCAAAAGTCGATTCGAGCTGGTGTACACGGCGCTTCGAGAATCTCGTAAGTTCGCGTCCATCGCCTTCCCCTTTCGTTTCCGGAACTTGAGAAGCGCGCTTTTAATTAAAATTAGAGAAAAGCTTTGTCAAGGATGACGGCTGATGCTCTAATTTAAATCATCGTTAGCCGTTATCAAAAGTAACATAAGACCAAAAAGTGCGTCAGAACGGTATAGTAGTTAATGAGAGTTTGTAAAAAAGGGAAACGAAGGGGAGTCGGTCGAGGGGCAGGTCACTTCCATTTAGGGTGGGTAAAATGATTAAATCAGGGTAATCAAGATTAAAAAATCTAATCAAGATTAGAAAATCAAATCACGATTTAAACGAGATTTAATCATTCTAATCATGATCTTATCTTTTTAATCAGGATTTAATCATTTAAACGAGATTTAATCATTCTAATCATGACCTAATCTTTTTAATTAGATTTAATCAATTTAATTAGTTTAAATCATTTTAATCACGATTTAATCAATAAAATCGGTCGAATACATAATTTATCATTAAAATCCAAACTAAAGTACGATTTAATCATACTAATCACGATATAATTTTTTTAATCAGGATTTAATCATTTTAAACAGATTTAATCATTTTAATCAGATTTAATCAATTAATCATTATTAAATCAGATTTAAACATTCTAATCATGATTAAACGTGATTTAATCAACTTAATCGTGATTAAATTGAATTTAATCAAAATAATCACGATTAAATCGGATTTAATCTTTTGAGGGGTGCGTCGTTAATCAATTAAGTGACCTGCCCCTCGGGGTCGGTAAATGCGTCATCAAAATCGAGGTACTACAGCGCCGCCGAGTGAGGCGTTTTAGAACGTATGTCAACGGGTGAGTAAATCGAAGAGAGATAATCGCGTCAGACTAAAGACTAAATATAAAGTTGCTAGTACTATTCCAACTAGTAGGCTATGTAGTCTATAGTGTGACTAAGTTTCACTAGAAATTTTAATAGGCGCGAAGGTACAGCTGACACACTTTTGGGTCTTACGCTACTTTTGGTATTATCGTTTCTAGTCTTACGGATGGCTTTAAAAAGCGCTAAAGAGTTGGACTGCTGGAGCTTGTCGAGTTTGACACGTTCAAGACGTCTTAACGTAACTTAATTAAATCTTTCGCTCCGGAGACAGTGTTTTCTCTTAATTTTGTCGGAAAGCGTCGGTTTCCGGAAGATGGCGTTGTACGCTATGCTTATTTTTAATTAGCGCGAGATTAAGGTGGCTCTTCAAAAACTTTTAATGACGGTGGTTTCTCTGGTAGAAGTCACGAAGGCACTAGCGAATCTTCGCGGACATCTTTACACAGGGATCCATTTGCCTACTACTAGCTTAATGAACATCTCAGGTTTATTGAAATTTGTAAGACGAGAGTTAATTTCCTCTAATGGTTCGAAATGTCGTTGGGGTCGTTTTCGGATAATAATTTTCCATCTGGAACTGGAAAAATGTTTCAAATGCAATCCGAGGTCGCCTTTTTTCCCCAGGTAGCGATTTCGAGACTGATCCGTAATGTCTTTGTCTTTTGCGTATTCTCGTAGCGGAATGTAACACGGCGACGGAATTCAATTGCGAGGATGGTACCTGTATCGAGAAGAGTTTACGATGCAACGACCAGTTCAACTGCAAGTACAGGTACGACGAAGACGCTGCTATCTGTACCTCAGGTCGGTACTTTTCGTCGAGTCCTAAAGATGCTTCGATAAAACCTATACAGCAATGCGCTAAGACGTATTAATACGCGGAACCTGGACTACACTTTTGATATGGACGTTGGTAGCTTGAGTTTAAAGCGATGCCAGAAATAATGGCTGGTTTCTAAAAGGGGAGAAACGGCGCGATTTCGGGCGTAGACGCAAAAAATTGTGTTAGGCCTAACGGTTATTTTTGCGTCGACGCCAATCATTATTGATTTTCTAAGAAATTAAAATCAGTAGAGGTGTGCAAATACCATTTTTTGAGGATCGAATCGAATATCAAATATTTTTTTCGAGGCACGTCAAATACCAAATCGAATATTTAAAACGTCAAATAATTTGGGGGAATATTTTTAGGTCAAAAATCCAAGCCAGCTAACTGATCAAATACCAAACAGAATTTAGAATATCAAATAATTCAACGTATTTGGTTTTCAAATAACCCAATAATTTGTATATATTTATATAAAAAAATAAAAAAATATTGAATTTTACTTGCAAATAACAAAATAATAAAATAATTTCATTTGGGTCTTTGGCTAAAAATATGGGCTTCTTAACCGAGACCTATAATAATATAGTACATTTTAGTATCTTTTGTAAAAATGTAATTAATTAATTTAATAAATCTTGATAAATCCAAAATGTTACACAAAATTAACTTTTTTAACCACAAAATTATTTAAACCTTTCTCCCGGTTTTGTTTTAGACTTGGTTTTAGTTTTAATTTTTTATTCTAGAAAATTCCAAAACAGAAAACCGTGCACGCCAATAATCTAGCCAATAGGCGCTAAAATAAACAATTAAACAGATTTTGCCTTTCCCTAAAAAGTTTTATGGTCGCTTGATGACTTAGGCCTGAGGGTAATAGCCTAAATGATTATCTTTATATGGTTTTTTCCACCTAGGAGCAACAAACACAGCACCCCACACAAGGAGAACGCAACCCGTCAAAAGTCGTGCATTTTCTCTCGTACAGTTTTCATTGGTTAGACGCTTTAGCGCCTGCTGCCGTCGGAAGGGGAAAATCCGGAAATCCCCCCCCCCCCCCGCCCGTAAAACGTTCAGCGTAAACGCTCGTCCAATGAAAGCGTGTTTAAAGGCTAGTCGCGTTCTCCTTGCATTTGTTGCTCCTAGTTGCTACTATGGCCTAAAGAGGTGTCAGAAATAAGGACTACTTCGGAATTTCCATGGCGCACTCCTTATGATGGCCTTGAAAATCAACCAATTAGAAATAGACCCGCGGTTACTCGACCAGTTTGCAAACTATTTGAAAATACCAAATACTTTTAGAATATTCGACTATTTGATCAGGAAAAACGAATATTCGTGAACGTTTCCAAGTGCTATTCGATTTGGTATTCGATCGAATTATTTCGTCTCGCCAAATATTTTGCACACCCCTAAAAATCAGATTTAAAGAAAAAATTGCGATTATAAAATTAATGTCGAACCTAGTTGACTTGGATTCGCTTGATTGTAGTTGACTAGGCACGCGATCATGGCTACTAAGGGTTTACGCTAAGAGTTATAGGGTTTATCGAAGCGAGTTCGGGATGGTCATCCATTAATATACTAACGCGTTGGGTTGTTGTTGCTTTCTCTTTTTGGTGGCGCGAGCAGCCTCGAAGGCGGGCGTCGTGTTGACGTCGGAGCACATGATTATCATTCTGATCGTCTTCTTCGCCTTGGTGTTCGGGATGTGCGCCTCCATCACGATCTCCTGCTACTCGAAGATCAAAGAGCGGCGCGACCGCGAGCGAGAGATGAAGAACCGGCGCTCGAAAGAAGCCTCGGTGGACATCGGCCTTGACCGCAGCGTGACCAGTCTGGACCGTGGTCTGGAAGCCGCTTTGGCGGCGCAGGCGGCCGAGATCTGCGCCCGTCGCAAGATTCCGCCTCCGGGTAGCGCGGGCTCTTCGACGCGCCACGGACACTTTATGTCGGACGACGACGACGAAGACGGCGGGTGCTACGTTCCGGACATGGACATGGCCGTCTTCCGGAAACACCCGAACGGCGGGCCTCCGTCGATGAACCGAATGCAGCCCATGGTGAATACCATTTCGGACGCCAAGTCCTCGACGACCCCCTCGTACCATTACTTCTACGACCGTAGGGATAGCCAAGATAGCGGTAGCCAATCCCCGCCCCTCCCGCCTCCCCCGCCCCCTCCGCCGCAGCACCTGAGGAGCCGCCTCAAGGAGGAGGAAGGGGTAACGTTGTGTCCGCACGGGAACCCCTTGATTCCTCACCCGCCGGACTCTTTGCCGGAGGAGGAGGAGGAGGAAGAAGAAGACGTAGTGCCTTCGTTGCCTCAAAGGTTTAGGGCCGAGGCCGTCATCGAGATGAATCCTTCGAACGCGGGTTCGTCGCAGGGTGGCGCCACCGGCTCGGCGGCGCAGTCCAATCCGGGTTCGCGCGCGCGCAGTTTCGAATCGACGCGATCGGCGCCTGACGTCATTGTGCATCGCTGAGAACGGGCGTCGCGTTTCAGAGCCAAAGCTATCTTACGGAACTGAAATGTTCGTATCGCAAAAACCACACTCGTCACGATAATATACATACATATATATATTATAAATATTCAGAAATTACGAACGCGTTACAAAAACACCACTGTAAAGAAAGCGCTGAACATCTAATTTAACAAAAATCGAGTCTTCTCTGAGTTCCGGTTCCGGTTCGGGTACGGCTCGAGTTCCCCCTCAACAACATCGGTTTTATTTTATTTTCGTTCGTGGAAAATGGCGCGGGACTCGGCGCGAGTTTTACCTCCGAAAGAATCCAGTTCTCTATTTCTCTCTCTTTTTTATTATTTCTTTTATTTATTACAATTTTATTTTCATTTTAGTCTTTATACTCGGCCCCCCGACCGATTTCATCTACGTCTTTTCGTTTACTTTTTAGACAAAGTTTTTACGCGTGGCATATCAATGTTTAGGCCCGGTGTTCCATCGTAATAACAATATATATAACTACTTATAAATTTCAACAATAACTACACGAAAAAACCTTCACGAATTTCTATAGGTTCGCCAATAGTTTTGTTTTATATATATATATATACATAAATATATATATATATAAATCAGTCATAAATAAACACGCGTAAAAAGCGCTGTTCGTCCTTCAGGTGAACTTCACGAGTTTATATGGAAAAAAAAGATTATA
Source organism: Leiobunum rupestre (assembly GCF_980474605.1). NCBI lineage: Eukaryota > Metazoa > Arthropoda > Arachnida > Opiliones > Sclerosomatidae > Leiobunum > Leiobunum rupestre. Next base: position 33,076,159 of record NC_143392.1, read on the forward strand.
CCATCAATCAATAATAATAAATTAAAAAATAGCAAAAAAAAACATAAACAATAACGTTATACCATCAAATTAAAACAATAAAATTTATCATAAAACAAATTTCAACCAGAAAAGACAAGAAAATATCTGCGTTTCTACCGTTTAGATTTTACAATCAAACCTGTATCTCTGTTTTCACTTTTGAATCTTCCAAAATTTAGGCCTCGTTCATCAGAAACTTCGCTAATTATTAAAGAACAAAATTATTACAAACGAAAAAAAAAATACCTTCACTGTACCTAAATAACGTTACGATGATTGAACAAAAAAAACGACTTTCAATCAAATACAAATACGTACACTTCTTTTTAACCGTTCGGGGGTAAAAAAAATTTTATTTAAAAAATTAAATAAAAAATAAGACAAAAATATACATATGAATTTGCTCAAAGTAATTAAGGCAAAAATTTAATAAAAAAATGAGTTTCGAATGGTGGGGAAAATAATATATAGACTTGTTACTATTGCAAGGTTGAATGAAATTACTATAAAATGGTGCGTCTATGATAGAATTCCGCGGTTTACGCGAAAGATATACATATAAGTCCATTATTTAAAGAAACAAATAATTAGATTTGGCGGGTGAAGACGCGGGGGTTTATAGAATGGTAATATATAAATTGTTTTTATCATTTTTATTATGGTTAACATAATAATGTATTTATCATGGTGGAATTTTTTTTCGAGAGAAATCAAATAGTAGCTTTCCCTCCACACAAAAATAAAAATAAATATTTAAATGAAAAAAAATATTAAATAATTTTTCAGTTTCATTGTTTTAATTTACAGTTTATAATAAAAAATGGTAAAACAAAAAATATATAGTATTATTCCATGTAGAAAAGAAAGTTGTTGCAAAAATGATGCTCTTAAAACCATTAAAAAAATTGCCAATTTCGCGTTGCGTAACATATGCGATGGAAGATATTAGCGAGTGTTAAAATTGTTGAAATAAAATTAAAAACACGTAATTTTAAAGTGAAATCTATATTTCACGAGGCGTATAAAACTATTGAACCGCGCGGCTGATCGAATATCTGATTCTAAAGTTGACTCATACGTCGTTAGCGAATTTGGCCCGCTCCTGGTGATACCTTAGCACATGCGCAGAGTTAATAACGAATTTCTTAAATTAATTTAAAGGCCTAGGTTTTCTTCTGCCTGTTTTCCTTTAATTTTACTTCCCGCCGCGCAAATATCCTGGTGGTAGTCCAAGGTGTTATGCGGTTGGCCTACCACCAGGATTATTTGCGCGGCGGGAAGTAAACTTAAAGGAAAACAGGCAGAAGAAAACCTAGGCCTTTAAGGAAAAGGTTTAATAAACAGAGAAAAGTGTCGTGGCCAGGGCGATTTAGAGCCTCTCGAAACATTTCCTAAAATTCCCGAAAAGGTCCTGGTAAATTTTTCCAATGTTTAAAAATGCACTACTTTCACTAGGGCTTATGGTCTAAGCCGCCCCTAGCTTTAAACCCTGGCGACGCCACTGAATTAGAGAAATACGAGCCATGTTCTACAGACGCCATCCTCTGTCTCCGCCTTATTAATTCAACAATTGCGAATGTTAATTAGCTATAGTCACTTTATAAATAATGACTGTCAATAATTAACATAAAAAGGCAAAAACAAATAATCTATAGGTGAAAACATAAGGTCCCCATAAGCAAAGGTCTACCATATGGGCCCATGTTAACGGCGTTGTAGATAAGAAAATGAACGTACGACGATAGGGTAGTAGCGCCATCTTCGTTTTCAAAATTTCAACCTCTAAAATATTCTCTTAGTTGGTAGAGCAGACACGCTCGGGTTGATAAATGCCACACAAAATGCGTCTAAATCTCAAATTTGGAAAATAAATACCTCCAGAAACAAGTTCTCTTATTTCTAAAAGCCCTTTTTAGGTTCCGATGAATCATTTTGCAACGATGAGTGTTAATTTTAAGTTTGAAAGCGATAAAATTGTGAATAAGCCTTGGCCACGGTGCTAGGGCTCGCGGCGTAGATTTCTCCCGCGTGGTTCTAAGTTTAAAAACGTTCACGCACGGCTTGTGCTCATTCATAATGAATTTCGCGAAATGTATTTCAGAAATGCGTAGTTGAGGACGTAGCCACTAGGAGGTGCAGATTTTGAATACCTACCTCTTAATAACGGGTATGTGATCGTCAAAAATTTGACCTAGACCTTTGCTTATGGGGACCTTATGATCGGCTTATGGTGAAAACTATTCGCCAGACTGGAACCGTTTGAGGAGTCCTAGCACAAACTATTCGCTGAAAACCAATTATCGAACCTTTCTAACGCAAATTATTTGCTAGCGTGAACCAGTTTTCGGACCTTTCGGAACTTTTCAAGCAGTACCTGAGAGCAGGTACCATCAAGAACCCAAGGCTGAGCTGTGTGAGCTCTGTTAAAGGGAATATAATCTAGAAAGCAATGTTTATGTAAGACCCCTTCAATTTTTAAATTTACCATGTACAGTGGCGCCAAACATTTCTAAAGCCAACGTCAAGAGCAGCCAGATCTGCAAACGTTGGTGTTCCACACCAAATATACCTGAGGTTATATTCCCTTTAAATTAGTCTGCAATAGTTTTTTAGACTAATCAATACGTGCTTTTAAGACACAACAAGTTCTGAACTGTCCAGGCCGTTTCAGTGACGTCTTAGCTCAGTCCGAATCAGGGGGGCGATTCTGTAAAAAATCGAATTCGATCTCGATACCCTATACCATGTCGAAATCGACTTCGACAATTTGCATTGATTTATGCTTATTCGGAATCTTTACCGAATACCATTCGTCGAGATCTCGAAATCTAGTTTTCGATCGAAAATTGGATTTCGAATATTTACAGAATAGGCCCCCAGTTCTTTGAAAGCTTCCGGACTGGCGAATAGTTTTCATTTTATTTATAAGCGTATTATAAATCGATTCGACCTAGCAAGTTGAGCCAAATCCACGCATCGTTACTTGCCAAAGGTCCTACAAACCTTTGATACCTAAAAATCAAGCTAATTACGTAGTACACATGATGATGCAAACGAACTCGGCGCTGTGTCCAACTTCCAGGTAAGGACGGCTAGGAATCTCCTTCACCAGCAAATTTTTGGTTGGGACCAAGGCCTCACTAAAATTAAATTGCTTTTATAATGAAAACTGCCGTTTAATTTGACAAAATAATGACAAATTATTGAATTAGAACACAAAATTGACCATTATAGACACACTCTTCGCTTCTGAAGGAATGAATGTATTCATGTCAACTATTAATATCTAACTGCATTAGGTAGTCTAGCCTCAGTCGCTAGGATGGGAGGGGCTTAGCCGCCGCTCTAAAATTGTATTGAAGGGCAACTCTTTGAAACTTGACTAAAATAGGTAAGAATATGAATACTAAATTGCTTTATTTAAGATTATGAAGTAATTTTGTTAAAGTACAGGAATCACGAGTTATTTTCTTCGCCGGAAACGTTTTGTGGATCGAGTCAACGTGGTAAAATGTTAATGATATAGTTCGATAATCGTGGTTGAAATGAATACATTCATGCCGAAGATAGTTTTATAAGTTTTAAGTTGATTTCAAGATTAATAAAATCATTTTTCTCTAGAGTGTACGGGATTTGTAGGAATGTCAGACCCCTTGTATTTACCGCCATACACTTAACCTGGTACTCATTCTGCCAACAAAAAGGGTGAAACTACTAGCTTTCTTCGGCAACTGAAATAGTAAACGAGATTTGTGGGGCCTTTAGTCAGAAAAATAAGCAAACATGTTAGTCTAAGCAGACCAATAAAACCAAATTGGCCCACCCCTCCTAATATTTAATTTCTAGCGGAAACCTTCTTTTTAAAATCTCACCTAGGCCAAAACGACGTAACAGATGACACTATGACGTAAGGGAAGTGAGTCTTCGCAAGACAGCGGGAGGAATATTTTCACTCTCTGACTTTCGAACTTGATTTTTATTTCCCATTTCCTTGACAACTGCTTTACGACATTTGGTTTGAACCATAGAAATTTGAAATAGTAAATCTCCACAATTCTACTAGAGACTGATACGGAAGTGAAAGCTAGCAGATAACGCGTATTTTCTGGATGCGCTACGTTAAAGCTACGTTCCACCAAAAGCCAAAAAATGACACGTGACTTCAACTCCACGTTACTCTAGAGTTATCAACATTCTTAGGCCTAATCTACCGCGTTCTTTTTTTTTTCAAATACTAATTTTGAACACCAATAGATGGCACTATTACGTAGCGCATCCAGAAAATATTTTCCAAATACTAATTTTGAACACCAATAGATGGAACTATTACGTAGCGCATCCAGAAAATATTTTCCAAATACTAATTTTGGTCACTGATAGATGGCCCTATAGGGGCATCACTTTGGTTTTTCAGTGAGCACGAAAAGAGAGGGACATCATTTTCGTTTTTCAGTGAGCACGAAAAGAGAGGGGCATCACTTTCGTTTTTCAGTGAGCACGAAAAGAGAGGGGCATCACTTTCGTTTTTCAGTGAGCACGAAAAGAGAGGGGCATCACTTTCGTTTTTCAGTGAGCACGAAAAGAGAGGGGCATCACTTTCGTTTTTCAGTGAGCACGAAAAGAGAGGGGCGTCACTTTCGTTTTTCAGTGAGGACGAAAAGAGAGGGGCATCACTTTCGTTTTTCAGTGAGCACGAAAAGAGAGGGGCGTCACTTTCGTTTTTCAGTGAGCACGAAAAGAGAGGGGCATCACTTTCGTTTTTCAGTGAGCACGAAAAGAGAGGGGCGTCACTTTCGTTTTTCAGTGAGCACGAAAAGAGAGGGGCGTCACTTTCGTTTTTCAGTGAGGACGAAAAGAGAGGGGCATCACTTTCGTTTTTCAGTGAGCACGAAAAGAGAGGGGCGTCACTTTCGTTTTTCAGTGAGGACGAAAAGAGAGGGGCATCACTTTCGTTTTTCAGTGAGCACGAAAAGAGAGGGGCATCACTTTCGTTTTTCAGTGAGCACGAAAAGAGAGGGGCGTCACTTTCGTTTTTCAGTGAGGACGAAAAGAGAGGGGCATCACTTTCGTTTTTCAGTGAGCACGAAAAGAGAGGGGCGTCACTTTCGTTTTTCAGTGAGGACGAAAAGAGAGGGGCATCACTTTCGTTTTTCAGTGAGCACGAAAAGAGAGGGGCATCACTTTCGTTTTTCAGTGAGCACGAAAAGAGAGGGGCGTCACTTTCGTTTTTCAGTGAGGACGAAAAGAGAGGGGCATCACTTTCGTTTTTCAGTGAGCACGAAAAGAGAGGGGCATCACTTTCGTTTTTCAGTGAGCACGAAAAGAGAGGGGCGTCACTTTCGTTTTTCAGTGAGGACGAAAAGAGAGGGGCATCACTTTCGTTTTTCAGTGAGCACGAAAAGAGAGGGGCGTCACTTTCGTTTTTCAGTGAGCACGAAAAGAGAGGGGCATCACTTTCGTTTTTCAGTGAGCACGAAAAGAGAGGGGCGTCACTTTCGTTTTTCAGTGAGCACGAAAAGAGAGGGGCATCACTTTCGTTTTTCAGTGAGCACGAAAAGAGAGGGGCGTCACTTTCGTTTTTCAGTGAGCACGAAAAGAGAGGGGCGTCACTTTCGTTTTTCAGTGAGGACGAAAAGAGAGGGGCATCACTTTCGTTTTTCAGTGAGCACGAAAAGAGAGGGGCGTCACTTTCGTTTTTCAGTGAGGACGAAAAGAGAGGGGCATCACTTTCGTTTTTCAGTGAGCACGAAAAGAGAGGGGCGTCACTTTCGTTTTTCAGTGAGCACGAAAAGAGAGGGGCATCACTTTCGTTTTTCAGTGAGCACGAAAAGAGAGGGGCGTCACTTTCGTTTTTCAGTGAGCACGAAAAGAGAGGGGCATCACTTTCGTTTTTCAGTGAGCACGAAAAGAGAGGGGCGTCACTTTCGTTTTTCAGTGAGGACGAAAAGAGAGGGGCATCACTTTCGTTTTTCAGTGAGGACGAAAAGAGAGGGGCATCACTTTCGTTTTTCAGTGAGCACGAAAAGAGAGGGGCGTCACTTTCGTTTTTCAGTGAGGACGAAAAGAGAGGGGCATCACTTTCGTTTTTCAGTGAGCACGAAAAGAGAGGGGCATCACTTTCGTTTTTCAGTGAGCACGAAAAGAGAGGGGCGTCACTTTCGTTTTTCAGTGAGGACGAAAAGAGAGGGGCATCACTTTCGTTTTTCAGTGAGCACGAAAAGAGAGGGGCATCACTTTCGTTTTTCAGTGAGCACGAAAAGAGAGGGGCGTCACTTTCGTTTTTCAGTGAGGACGAAAAGAGAGGGGCATCACTTTCGTTTTTCAGTGAGCACGAAAAGAGAGGGGCGTCACTTTCGTTTTTCAGTGAGGACGAAAAGAGAGGGGCATCACTTTCGTTTTTCAGTGAGCACGAAAAGAGAGGGGCGTCACTTTCGTTTTTCAGTGAGGACGAAAAGAGAGGGGCATCACTTTCGTTTTTCAGTGAGCACGAAAAGAGAGGGGCATCACTTTCGTTTTTCAGTGAGCACGAAAAGAGAGGGGCGTCACTTTCGTTTTTCAGTGAGGACGAAAAGAGAGGGGCATCACTTTCGTTTTTCAGTGAGCACGAAAAGAGAGCAGCGCCACTTTCGTTTTTCAGTGAGCACGAAAAGAGAGGGGCGTCACTTTCGTTTTTCAGTGAGCACAAAAAGAGAGGGGCGCTGCTCGGTCACGCCACTAGCGGTGAACGTTTCTCCGTAGATGGATTGAGTTCGAATGAGTTCAGTAAGTATAATTTCTTTACGGTTATAATTAGCATAATTAGTACTGACGAGGAGACGACCCGAGGTAGTTATCACCGATTTGGTTCAAAGTTGGGGGATTGTTAGACCTAGATGTAACATGAAACCCGTTAAAGGGAAAAGTTACGCTGGGCTTCCGATTTGCCATGGCAACCAAAAATGTTTTTGACAACATAAAATAAGAAAAAGTCTATGTAAAATAACATGCGAAAATGACAAATTCTAAGGGTCCCCCCTGTGCAAAACTTCAATAAATCAAAAAATAATAATTTAAAAACAAATAAAAAAAATTAGTAAATTTAACATTTTTGGATTACTTTGGACAAATAGGCGGGAATAAAAACCATTTTGGCCGGGAGTAGTGGCTCACTCCTGTAATCCCAGGCGTCCGGGAGGCAGAGTTTGTGGAAGGCCGTGTGAGGACGACCACTAATCCCCCAACGGGTGGTTGTTATACTTCCGCCACGGGTGTCCCAACCCTATCCCCAAGTATCCTCCCGTTGGCGTAGCCGTAACACATATTTCGCACCTGATTAATCAAATGGACGAGCGGACTGTATTGTCACAATGGCTCATAACGAGCTTAAAAAAAAACACACACATTTTGGGTGAACTCGAGCGAATTTGATTAAATACGTCTAAATTTTTTACAAAATATTTGTATAACTTATGCCGTGATAACTGCCATATATTTTCGCCAATAAATCTTAAAATTTCTACATTACATTATCTGAACGATGTAAACGGATTTTTAGATTTCGATCGAAAAACGACGCCATTTTATAAAATGACGGATACAAATATAAATCATGGTGCAATAAGTTAGGTAATTTGTATCCGATTAACCTAAGATATTCTACGTTACATTATCTGCCCGAATGAATTCGTACTACAGATTTTTATAGAAATCCGACACCATTTTGGAAAATGGCGGATATCAATAAAACTCATCGTGCGATAAGTTCCGTAAATATTCGTCGGTTTATCAGTAATTTTCTACGTTTCATTATCTGCCCGAGTTAATTAGACCTATGGGTTTTCCAATAATAATCCGACGCCATTTTGAAAAATGGTAGATATAAATATAACTTATGATGCGATAACTGCCGAAATTATTTGTCGATTTACGTGAGATTTTCTACATTGCTTTATCTGATCGAATAAATAAGCCCCTTACACTGTGATAGAAATATGACGCCATTTTACAAAATGACAGATATAAATATCTCATAATGCGATAACTGCCGAAATTATTTGTACATTAATTTGAAATATGCCGTATGCAAAATAGCGCATAACAATATATATCTTGATTGTTATTAGAAAAATTATCGATTATCAATAATTTCCCGAGTTATCAATATTTTCCTGAGTTATCAGTATTCTCCCGAGTTATAAATAATTTCCCGAGGTATCAATAATTTCCCGAGGTATCAATAATTTCCCGAGTTACCAATAATTTCCCGAGTTACCAATAATTTCCAGAATTACCAATAATTTCCAGAATTACCATTAGTGTCAAGAATTACCAATAGTTTCCAGAATTACCAATAATTTCCAGAATAACAAATTATTTCCCAAATTACCAATTATTTCCCAAATTACCAATAATTTTCCAAATTACCCAAAATTTCCTGAATTACAACCATTTTCTGAATTCACAATAATTTCCCGAATTACCAATAATTCTACAATGCCAATTGAACTAATTTAATAATATTTCAATTTACCCAAATTATGCCTAAATGATAGATTTAATCATAATTATTTTCTATTAATCCAATGATATAAGAACTTACCCAATATTATTGGATTTTGCCGAAATGTATTAAAATTTACCCATTTTATATGAAGTTTCCTATAATTTTTAACAATAACAATATAGAATTTATCGCACCAAGGGATACATTGATGTGCGTTATTTTGAAATAGCACTAATTTACTCGGTCAGAAATAAAAAATTTCAGAATAGTTGAGGAATAATTACGGAACTTCTCAGATATGCGCCAATTTGCAAAATGGCTTCGGAATTCTTTCAAAATAGAAAGGACTTATTTATTCGATCATTTAATGAGACAGAAAAATTCTGATTTGATAATCGATAATTTTTCTAATAACAATCAAGATATATATTGTTATGCGCTATTTTGCATACGGCATATTTCAAATTAATGTACAAATAATTTCGGCAGTTATCGCATTATGAGATATTTATATCTGCCATTTTGTAAAATGGCGTCATATTTCTATCACAGTGTAAGGGGCTTATTTATTCGATCAGATAAAGCAATGTAGAAAATCTCACGTAAATCGGCAATTTCGGCAGTTATCGCATCATAAGTTATATTTATATCCACCATTTTTCAAAATGGCGTCGGATTATTATTGGAAAACCCATAGGTCTAATTAACTCGGGCAGATAATGAAACGTAGAAAATTTCTGATAAACCGACGAATATTTACGGAACTTATCGCACGATGAGTTTTATTGATATCCGCCATTTTCCAAAATGGTGTCGGATTTCTATAAAAATCTATAGTGCGAATTCATTCGGGCAGATAATGTAACGTAGAAAATGTTAGGTTAATCGGATACAAATTACCTAACTTATTGCACCATGATTTATATTTGTATCCGCCATTTTACAAAATGGCGTCGTTTTTCGATCGAAATCTAAAAATCCGTTTACATCGTTCAGATAATGTAATGTAGAAATTTTAAAATTTATCGGCGAAAATATATGGCAGTTATCACGGCATAAGTTATACAAATATTTTGTAAAAAAATTAGACGTATTTATTCAAATTCACTCGAGCAGACTTGGAATTAGCGGGAGTCTTGGGGCCAATGGCTCTTAATAAAAATCAGTGGGCTCTTAAAATAAATCATTCGAACGGGGGTTGCGGGCCACCGGGGCTCTCAATTTAATTAAAAAATATTTATTACACATTTTACGGAAATTTCTGGAACATATTGATTTGTAGCTGTTTTTGAAACTGTTTTCCTACCCTATACGAGAGCAGGATCTAGCGTTACAAATGATTATGTGTGATATTATAATATACTTGCTTGTTTTAAAATTAATAAATGTTATGTAAGTAACGTAACCAATTTTTTCCCCTACCCCCCTCCCCCGCTTGGGCCAGTGGCTCTCAATAAAAATAAACTTAAGGGGGGTCGGGGGCCCCCGTAAAAAATATCACTATTTCCAAGTCTGCACTCGAGTTCACCCAAAATGGTTTTTATTCCCGCCTATTTGTCCAAAGTAATCCAAAAATGTTAAATTTACTAATTTTTTTATTTTTTTTTAAATTATTATTTTTTGATTTATTGAAGTTTTGCACAGGGGGGACCCTTAGAATTTGTCATTTTCGCATGTTATTTTACATAGACTTTTTCTTATTTTATGTTGTCAAAAACATTTTTGGTTGACATGGCAAAACGGAAGCCCAGCGTAACTTTTCCCTTTAACGGGTTTCATGATACATCTAGGTCTAACAATCCCCCAACTTTGAACCAAATCGGTGAGAACCACCTCGGGTCGTCTCCTCGTGAGTATAACGAATAGAAAACGCGTACATTTTAAACAATTTTGTTTTATAGGCTCCGATTTTCTGATGAATGGCAACCCTGTTGCCATAATAGCTGCCCGACCTCCATCTATATTTTGTTAAAAAAATACTATTTTTACATCTACATTATAAATAAATATATTTGTAAATATATATTTATATCAATATTTTATAGTTTTTTAAATATTTATTGAGTAGTTTAAAAGAAGAATCGTGCCTATATGGAGCGTGAAAATGTAACGTGGAGCTCTCATTTTCGTTTGCTTAAACGAAGTACTTTCTACAACTAGAATTTGTGTTATAAATTGTCTTTCACCAAATAAATATATTTCAATAACTTCAAAAATTGTTATGTTTTTTCAAGTATTCTAAGGGGGGGGGGGGGCGCCGAATGGGATTTTCGATACGTAGTCAATACCTCGCCTTAAAATATTGCTCGATTTTAAAAGAGGAACCAACGATCGGAAAATTACAAACATGGGCTTCAAATAAAGCTTACACCTTACTTCAAATCAAGCTTACACCTTACTTCAAATCATATTAAAATCTCAGCGTTGACAAAAATCACAAAAATAACGAATAAGGTTCCTAAAAATGGGACTCTTTCGAAATATTTTCCTCATAGGATAACATTAGAAGGGTTGTCCCTGCTTTCAGCGCGCCAAGCGGAATTTTCCCGCGTAAATCGGCTTTTCCTCATACGCTCGTTAACATGGGAGGAACATAAAGCTGGGGGGCCTTCTAATGCGAGTAGCAGTGAATCCAAGGTTTTTAAAATCGTGCATGCACTACTGCAGTGAATCTAAGTTGGCCGTGTAGTAACTAAGCCCCTCGAATCCTCGCGACTGAGGCCATACGAAATGCAGTTCGATATTCATGGTTGAAATTAATACATTCATGCTTTAACATGATACGATTTAATGAATTCCCAAGGCTATTAGCAAGAATGGGGATCCAGCTAGGGTCTTCCTGGTTGAAAGCCCTTCGACATAACATGAGGAATGTCACAATGAAATACTCGTTGTACACCCCAAAAATTTAGGTTCAGCCATTGAGTTGGGAATATTAATCTAGAGGTCCAATCAAAACGTCGGATTTCAGTATTTCGCGAAACAAGTTTAAAAAAAAGAATACTGCCGTCTGCTCCCAAATGACGAGAAAACTTTATCATTCTACCCGTAGCGCCGTCTATCTTTCAATGGTTCGTTCAAATAAGACGCTTTTTCCGGCCAAATTTTTTTAACAAAAATAATGGATGGCGCCACGGATCATATGATAACGTTTTCTCGTCATTTTAGAGGAGACGGCACATTCTTAATTTTCAAAAAATTGTTTCGCGGGGAGCAGATTTGATTGGATCTTTAGATTAATATTCCCAACTCAATGGGTTCAGCACTCTATTTTACATCCTTCTCCGAAAGTAGCACTTGGAATTCAAAGACTATAATTATAAGCTATCGTCTTTGTTCAAACTATTCACAACCGAAACGAGTCTAGGTGGCGTAACGACGCTAGCTTCTCCGAGGTAGCGCCTAAGATTTTGCGTCTGCTACAGATAAATTAAAAAAAAATTTCTTAAATAAACTTAAATAAAAATTAAATTAAAATGCAAGTATCATTACTTATAAGGTAAAATTAAAGAATAACGAAGCGAAAGTGCTATCCACTTCGTCACCCCACCTAACTTTAGTTGTCAGCTCGGAAAATAGGGCTAGAAAATAGTATAATTTCCCAGTGGCACGAGCGGGGGTAAAACGTCACTGAAGCAGGCTTGGAAATAAGGTATATTTCTAAACTGGTCTATTTGGCCAGCGACTCCCAACTCTTGAATTATTTAAGTGGTCACGTAGACCAGTTGGCTAATAATACGGTAGATAATTTTGAATTAATAAACTGGACACTGGACCAGTGAACCCCTAGCTTTTGAATAAAAAAACTGGTCCGAGCAATTAATAAACTGGTCTTTGACCCAGTGACCACCACTTATTTCCAAGCCTGCACTGAAGTGTTCTTCATTCGCTTCGGCTGACGTCAGTTTTAGGGAACCAATGAGATACCGGGATGTTCTGAGTGGAACTGTCCTTAATGGGGTCACTGGATCCCCAGGTGCGAACCATACTCGACATTCTATAAACTTTCGGGGAGGGTAGTTTGCAGTGGAATAATAAGTCACTCTAGTCCTCAGCTGTGCGAGGGTGGGTTCCGGGCAGTCCATGGTGGGTGTTTTGTTTGTTATATGTGAGGCAGTCACGATGGCTGTCTCACTGGCCGAACGTTGTTTTGCAAAGCGCAATTTTGTCCCGGCCTTATTAGTCTCGTTAAATAACGCAATCCCGGAAACATTTTGTGGATCGAGTCAACGACAAACGTTTATCTCCTGATTGGCTCAAGTTATTACTTAAAACGCAAAAAAAAGCACCGCCCATCTGAGCCCCAGATGGTAGAAAGGGTAATAATATAGTTAGATATTCATGGTTGAAATGAATACATATACATTCATGTTTAAAGGTAATTTATTAGGGAACATTCAAACAAAATGTGCCATTTTGGACCTGGGGTTTATGAAAGTACCGCCAAGCATTTTGAAAAACATACCAGAAAGTTCCAATACGCCAATTTAATTTAATTTTCATTTAATTTCCAGCATACATTTTCAACGAAATTATACACTCTTTTTAGAAACGTTTACTGGGCGGCGCCATTATCGTACAGACAACCAACGAGCAAGCGCAAGCCCTCTACTGCGGAAATTTCATCCCCCCTAAACCGGTTTTTTCATCACCCTCCCCGTAGACTGTAACGTAATGGCGGTCGCTTGGGAAGGCGCGTTTAAGAATCTATACGTTAAATGTTTTACAATACATATCAATAAAATATTGGAGCCATATTCTACTATCTACATGGAGTTTTATTAACTTCGGACAAACTTAGTCACTACAGTAATTAGTGCTTGAAGGAATAAAGTTTGCAGGAGGAGCTAAAGGATGGGGAAATCGGCTTCAGTAGGAGCTGGAGGACCTCTGAAGCCACACCCTCAGAGTCTGTTTTTTTAGCTTAGGCCTTAGTTGTTTCCATGGACCATAATATAGCGCCAGGATAAAATAACCCCGACCAGGCTTGGAAATAATGTTTTTTTTTAAACTGGTCCTTGTGACCTTTGGACCCTAACATTTAAAATTATTTAAGTGGTCCTTGGGACCAGTGACCCCTTGCTCTTTTAGTTTTACTAGCCCAATATGATAAAAAAATGGTTACACAGTAACACCAGGGCCCAGGCCCTCCCAGTCTTAATCTAACGTCGTAAGTATTAGCATAAGTCTATAATATTGTACCCTTATGGTATTAGTAAATAATTTTTCTTCATTGTCAGAAAAAGTTAACTTTAATTTGACATCACAAAAAGATCACAGTACAATCAGGTACTTAATACATTACAAAATATTCTGAGAGTCCTGAGACTCCTGGCTTACTGAAATTCAAAATTCAGTTTGAAGAAATTCGGAATTGTATTCGTCCAATTCCAAAACCTCAACATTGCACTTTTTTTTTCTCGATTGAAATCTTTTTTGAATATCAGTTAGCCACAACGATAAAACTAAACTTGGATTAAAATCTTCAATTTTTAGAACTAATTAAAGTCCTATTATATTATATTACATTTACTGAAACTGTAACTAAGCATATTATTTCGAATATCTTTGATCGAGCTGGATATGACGCGGGATATCGTAAAGTGAGAGAGTACACATCTTTAGGACTGTCTTTTACTTTCCTTCTAAACTGACAACGTGAGTGGCTACCATTCGTTTTTAATCTAATTTGTTCTTCTTCACTAAGAATTTCATGGAAAAAATCTCCCACTTGTTGAATTTCAAGTTTATCGAATTCTTTTGGGTTACATTCTTTATATGCTGGCCAAAGTTGTATCATACCGATTTTCTAAGCATGAGGCAACATTATCGCAAAGTTCTGAGCATTCTTGTATGAAGTCTAAAGGTGTGCAAATAATATTTTTTGGGGATCGAATCGAATATCAAATCATATTTTTCAAAGCACGTCAGATACCAAATCGAATATTTATAAAGTCAAATAATTTGGTCGAATATTTGTAGGTCAAAAATTTAAGCCAGTTAACTGATAAAATACCAAATAGTATTTCGAACATCAAATAATTCGACGTATTTGGTTTTCAAATAACCAAATAGCTTGCATATTTGTCAAAATGAATAGAAAGGTAATTGAAATCACTGTTCTTTTTACTTGTAAATAGCAAAATACTAAACCAAATATATAATTTTGACTTTATCTTATTCTATAAATTGAAACTATAATAGACTTTTTCAAAGAAAAAATATTTATTAATTATAATTTAAGTTATCAACTTATCATACATATTTTAAATGGGTACTATGACAAAATAAGAATAATAATAATAATAATAGTTATTATTATTATCATTAGCTAGGCTAATACCCTAGGCACCCCCCCCCCCCCAGGCCCAAGTCAGCTAGCGACTTTTAACCGTTAGTAACTGGTAACTACAATTAAAATCAAAGGACATGCTATATACTTCATGGTATGCAAACACTTAATTAAAGTTTTTAAATATATGTAAAACCCGAAGGAGCAGATCTTTTATTACAAATTAAAAAATTGCATTTAATTTATAATAATTTTAAATCAATAATTTAGTGAACCCAAAAATTCCAAACAGAAAAATCCAAAATGTCACTTACTTCAACCTTCCTCCCGGTTTTTAGTTCCACATCGAGATATATATATCGAAGTGGGACTATTGCTATGGACGGATTGTCGTTAAGTGTTGTTGTTTGTGTGTTTGTGTGTTTGTTGTGGAAAAGCGACGACACGGTAGATGGAGCTGCGAAAAATAATTTATTAATATTAATTTCGTATCACATAGGCTTTTTCGCCCGTCAATTTTCTCCCTCGCCCCTGAATCGCGAAGCCCCGCTGACGGTGCGGTCTGCGGGTCAGACTGGGGATTTGCGGACAACCATATTCCGTTCTCTTTTCGTATCACATAGGCTTTTTCGCCCGTCAATTTTCTCCCTCGCCCCTGAATCGCGAAGCCCCGCTGACGGTGCGGTCTGCGGGTCAGACTGGGGATTTGCGGACAACCATATTCCGTTCTCTTTTCGTATCACATAGGCTTTTTCGCCCGTCAATTTTCTCCCTCGCCCCTGAATCGCGAAGCCTCGCTGACGGTGCGGTCTGCGGGTCGGACTGGGGATTTGCGGACAACCATATTCCGTTCTCTTTTCGTATCACATAGGCTTTTTCGCCCGTCAATTTTCTCCCTCGCCCCTGAATCGCGAAGCCCCGCTGACGGTGCGGTCTGCGGGTCAGACTGGGGATTTGCGGACAACCATATTCCGTTCTCTTTTCGTATCACATAGGCTTTTTCGCCCGTCAATTTTCTCCCTCGCCCCTGAATCGCGAAGCCCCGCTGACGGTGCGGTCTGCGGGTCAGACTGGGGATTTGCGGACAACCATATTCCGTTCTCTTTTCGTATCACATAGGCTTTTTCGCCCGTCAATTTTCTCCCTCGCCCCTGAATCGCGAAGCCTCGCTGACGGTGCGGTCTGCGGGTCGGACTGGGGATTTGCGGACAACCATATTCCGTTCTCTTTTCGTATCACATAGGCTTTTTCGCCCGTCAATTTTCTCCCTCGCCCCTGAATCGCGAAGCCCCGCTGACGGTGCGGTCTGCGGGTCAGACTGGGGATTTGCGGACAACCATATTCCGTTCTCTTTTCGTATCACATAGGCTTTTTCGCCCGTCAATTTTCTCCCTCGCCCCTGAATCGCGAAGCCCCGCTGACGGTGCGGTCTGCGGGTCAGACTGGGGATTTGCGGACAACCATATTCCGTTCTCTTTTCGTATCACATAGGCTTTTTCGCCCGTCAATTTTCTCCCTCGCCCCTGAATCGCGAAGCCTCGCTGACGGTGCGGTCTGCGGGTCGGACTGGGGATTTGCGGACAACCATATTCCGTTCTCTTTTCGTATCACATAGGCTTTTTCGCCCGTCAATTTTCTCCCTCGCCCCTGAATCGCGAAGCCCCGCTGACGGTGCGGTCTGCGGGTCGGACTGGGGATTTGCGGACAACCATATTCCGTTCTCTTTTCGTATCACATAGGCTTTTTCACCCGACAATTTTCTCCCTCGCCCCTGAATAGCGAGGCCCCGCTGACGGTGCGGTCTGCGGGTCGGACTGGGGATTTGCGGACAACCATATTCCGTTCTCTTTTCGTATCACATAGGCTTTTTCGCCCGTCAATTTTCTCCCTCGCCCCTGAATCGCGAAGCCCCGCTGACGGTGCGGTCTGCGGGTCGGACTGGGGATTTGCGGACAACCATATTCCGTTCTCTTTTCGTATCACATAGGCTTTTTCACCCGACAATTTTCTCCCTCGCCCCTGAATAGCGAGGCCCCGCTGACGGTGCGGTCTGCGGGTCGGACTGGGGATTTGCGGACAACCATATTCCGTTCTCTTTTCGTATCACATAGGCTTTTTCGCCCGTCAATTTTCTCCCTCGCCCCTGAATAGCGAGGCCCCGCTGACGGTGCGGTCTGCGGGTCGGACTGGGGATTTGCGGACAACCATATTCCGTTCTCTTTTCGTATCACATAGGCTTTTTCGCCCGTCAATTTTCTCCCTCGCCCCTGAATCGCGAAGCCCCGCTGACGGTGCGGTTTGCGGGTCGGACTGGGGATTTGCGGACAACCATATTCCGTTCTCTTTTCGTATCACATAGGCTTTTTCGCCCGTCAATTTTCTCCCTCGCCCCTGAATCGCGAAGCCCCGCTGACGGTGCGGTCTGCGGGTCAGACTGGGGATTTGCGGACAACCATATTCCGTTCTCTTTTCGTATCACATAGGCTTTTTCGCCCGTCAATTTTCTCCCTCGCCCCTGAATCGCGAAGCCCCGCTGACGGTGCGGTCTGCGGGTCGGACTGGGGATTTGCGGACAACCATATTCCGTTCTCTTTTCGTATCACATAGGCTTTTTCACCCGACAATTTTCTCCCTCGCCCCTGAATAGCGAGGCCCCGCTGACGGTGCGGTCTGCGGGTCAGACTGGGGTTAATAAGTGTGGCACTTTCTTATCGAAACCTTGTATGGTCAGAAGTAATAAGTGTGGCACTTTCTTATCGAAACCGTGTATGGTCAGAAGTAATAAATAAGTGGGTCACTTTCTTATCGAAACCGTGTATGGTCAGAAGTAATAAGTGTGGCACTTTCTTATCGAAACCGTGTATGGTCAGAAGTAATAAATAAGTGGGTCACTTTCTTATCGAAACCGTGTATGGTCAGAAGTAATAAGTGTGGCACTTTCTTATGGAAACCGTGTATGGTCAGAAGTAATAAATAAGTGTGGCACTTTCTTATCGAAACCGTGTATGGTCTTAAGAAATAAATAAGTGTGGCACTTTCTTATCGAAACCGTGTATGGTCAGAAGTAATAAATAAGTGTGGCACTTTCTTATCGAAACCGTGTATGGTCAGAAGTAATAAATAAGTGTGGCACTTTCTTATTAAAGGGAGAGTGACCGAAAAAAAAACAGTTGGTCTCATTCGATAGAACTCTTTAACGCGCACGCAGTGCCGTTAATTTCCGCCCCGTCCAACCAACCCCCTTAAAGGGAGAGTTACCGAAAAAAAAAGTTGATTTCATGAGGGTGGGCGGTGGCCACTCTTTAACATAGGATGGTGAATTTTATTTCAAACAATAGGAAATCACATGGGCCCAACAGATTTTTTATTAGTCAGCTGATGGTGGGCGGCATCCACTCTTTAACTTAGGGTGGCAATTTATTTATAAAAAGATAATAAATCACGTAGCCTCATTAGCTTTTGTATTAGTTTGCCTACCTGTGTCTACTAAGGGTGTATATGTTTGTCCACTCTAATACACTGATGTGGAACTAATATTACGGCCTGGGCCGACTTGTTAGTTTTGTTTTGGACTTGGTTTACGATTTAGTTTTACTTTGCTATAATAGAAAATTACATAACAACAGAGAACACGCGACTAATCCAAGGGCGTATCCAGGATTTGATTTCAGGGGGGGTTTTGAGGGAAATTTCAAGGGGGGGTGCTGACGGAAGTTTCACGGATTTTGATTAGCCCCCCCCCCCCAGTCATCAGCATTTCGGGGGGGGGGTTCAATAAGCCCTTGGACTAATCTAGCCAATAGGCGCTAGAATAAACAGCTTCTTCTGCCTTTCGCTAAGGGGTAGATAATGGACGTGCAAAACGGTTCAAGTTACTCTTTAGATGGTCCTTGTCGCTGTGGCATAAAGAGAGGTGCCAGAATTAAAGACTAGTTCGGAAATTTCACTGCATTGTCCTCTGATGGCCTTGACTTTCAACAAATTAGAAAAAGACCCGCGGTTATTCGACCAGTTTGCAAACTATATTTGAAAATACCAAATACTTTGTCCCTATTTTTTCGAATATTCGACTATTTGATCAAGAAAAACGAATATTCGCGAACTTATTCAATTTGGTATTCGATCGAATTATTTTGTCTCACCAAATATTTTGCACACTCCTAATAAAATATTTTGCAATAAATAAATCAATTTTTATGGGCAATCCCCTAAAAAAGCTCATTTGATATACTTTTAACCTTAATTCCACCTTCTTCTTAAGGTTTCTTATTTTAAATACAGCGCTATTAACTTTAGCATCGTACATTAATAAGTCTCTTTTCTGGAGCTTTATGGAAAATAAATGTCGTACGTTAAAGCTAGGGTGGTAATGCTAAATATCGTTATTCATACTCCCAGTGGCTCCCACGCAAGGTCCGTCGAGAAAAATACTGGCTCTCACGGACCCAATCCTTTAGTTTCCCTTCCCAGTTTCCCACTTTCCAACTATGCTTTCCACCTTACACTACTACCAAGGATGGTAGGAATCTTTCTAGTTCTCTCTAGCGAATGTACAAGAACAAGAGAGAGAGAGAGAGAGAGAGAGAGAGAGAGAGAGAGTTGGGCAATTTGGGCAACTTTGAAGGAATCGAATTTAGTAGGAAACTCGAACTCCAAGCTGAATTTTCATAATTAGTTGGATTTAATAAACTGGTCCTACCCTACTTTCTGAATAAACAAACCGGTCCGAGCAATTAATAAACTGGTCTTTGACCGAGTGATCACCACTTATTTCCAAGCCTGACCCCGAGGAGGGGTCTTCTGATCTTCAGCGACCCTTCAGCCACTAATGAAACTCAGTTGCAGCAAAGAATATTAAATACAAGAAAATATGAAAAGTTAACAAAGTATAAATAATTTATTTCTAGAAATATGTAAATTGTTTTTGGGCATTAACAAGTGGTTTTTTAATAACAAAAATCTTAAATGGGAAGGTAACTTTACCTTTCTTTTACTCTTGGGCCTTAGTTATTTTCTTAACTTTTATTTTACAATAGGTGGGTTTACTGATGTATATCTGGGTAGTAAGTTACAGGGGCAGGGCGATGTTAGGATTTTGTTTTTAATTTCAGAAGTTCTTGAGGTAGCGCCACTAGTACGATTTCGCTACAATTTAGGAAGTATTGGCGCCATCTCTCGATTGAAAGAAGCTAAAAACATCCGAGTTTTTGCATACCCCTGTAAAGCAAACTCGGCGTCGAACAAACTGTAAACAGACCTATAAGCGTGATCCATTATCATGAAAGATTCAAACTTACCACGTGATTTCCAACGGTTTTAAATGTATATTCTTATTAATAGAGGACGGGATCTGCCGATCGACTGTAAAAAACGACCATCCCCCTTTTCTTCAATGGCCCCCTCCCGGCAGCGGCGAGTTGTCACTACGGTGTTGGATTTAACGCCGCCTCCGAATTCCCCTCCCTACTATTCCTTCATGGTCCACCCCATCCCCAAATAAAAATTGGAGGAGTAGAATTAATTGGAAAGATAATCCTTAATAATCAACACAGAATAGTATAAAACAATCTTGGTTTTTAATTTGAATTATTAAAATTATATATTACTACTATGAACAAGCTGTCTCTTCATCTACACCCAATTCCCTTAATCCATCACTAGCTCCGCCTTTATTTATCATAGTTAACATTGCTTTAGCTGTCACGTCACTGTCTAAAACGCTTTTCTTCGGTACCTAAATGAAAATGGAAATTTCACATGTTTGCAGGAAAGAAACTTGAACAACTTACTTTTTCAAACTCTTTATAAGCTGGTCCTACTCTCCAAACCTCAACTGTGTCAACTTCGTATTGCTCTTTCCCAGATAGAAGTTCACTGCGATAAGTGGCACATGATAAAATTGAGTGTCCATGATCAAATTCAGAGTCTATCCATAGACCAAAGTTGTTCATTTGTCCACCAAAACCCTTGAACATAAATTTTTTAAATAAGCCTAAAATATTAAAACCAGGGTTATTCAACTTTTAAGAGGCGTTATTACCATCTTATACCACTAATAGAAACATTTGTCCTACTGAAGATTGTAATTATTAAGTAAACAAGGGTAGGGGTTGATTAATTATAAAAAATAATTTAGTTAAATTAATTTACTTTTAAAAAAAATATATTTTCAGTAAATATTTATTTAATTTTTACTATCTTTACTCTATGTTATTCGCCTCTGAAACGAGTCTAGGTGGTGTAACAACGCTAGCTTCTCCCAGGTTGAGCCCAGGGTTAGACATATGGCACTAGTTATTGCATTTGACTACTAAAATATATGCTCCTTAATATTTATAAATAATGGCGTATAATAAATTCATCATTCCCATTTTATTTAAAAAACATCACATCATGTAACCAAAAGTGACATAATTACCATCAATTACAATTATGACACTTTTGATGTAACTCAAGTGATAAAAAACTCCTATTTAAATTCTGACAGGTTGACGGGTAAAGCAAAAAGTTAGCTGTCCTTCTTGTTTATATACCCCCACTAGTCAGTGACTACTAACATAAATTAAGTTAGGAGGCTCACTAGGCAGGCTGACTACTTAAAAAATATCCTTATGTCCAACCTAGGAGGATTCAAGTGTACCTGGAGAAGAAATTTGTATTCCCCCGACTAATGTCTCGCGGCTCGGCTACAGCTGTCGCCTGGTGTGTCAAATACTTGGACATAACGTTTTTAGCGCCACCTACAAAGCTTCAAAGTAACCTAGGAGTTACCAAAACATTGGTCTGCTACAGTATTTCGAACTTTAACGGTTTTTAGCTTAGGCCACGTTGAAGAAATTTGCCCGAAATCTATATAATTTCAAAGAAAGTTGCAATGAATGTTGTTTTAAATTTAATTATGGGGAAATATTTTGCTTTGACAACTGTCGTAGCGATTCTAGGTGCCATAAAAATATAATTTTTTCTCCAGTCCCTAAACCAAACACGTGGTCATAGTTCACATTTTCCCCACTAGATGGCTCCGTTATAGTTTATGTCCAAGGGTTTGAGGCTTGGAGCATAAGAATGTTTTTTTTTCTAATAAAATTTACGAATAACTAATGATGAGGAAAAACTAAAAGCGTCTGGTTCAGCCACTACCTATCTAGGTTTCAATGGCGAAACAAAGGGGGCTTTGCTATAGTTTTTGGTTGGGAATGAACAGGGAATTTGGGGAAAGCAAGTCTTGACTTATGGGCGTCATAAAAAAAATTTGGTAATCTAACCTCCTTAACTGTAATAACCCTGCTGTAATCTTAAGTAAAATATTTTAGTATGTTCTGTAAATACCAACCAAACCATTAGGAAGAGTACGTTGATGTAAACATAGATACATAAAATTGTTGTTCATGCCCGAGCTCTCATAAATTTTCAAATCTGGCTGTAGTTTAAAAATGAAACTGTTCTGATTTCCTATTAAAATTTAACACCATTATTAAAGTTGGAGAAAAAAGATGTTAATCATACAAAAATTACCTACGAATTTTGGGAAAAAATCCCAGTCAACTGGCGCAAAACCTCCAAAAACATAATCATCTTTATCTTTTATTATAACTAACGTTGGACCTTTTTTTGTAATGTGACCCATTAAAGCTGAAAAACTAGCTCCATGAACATTTGAAGAATATAAAAGATGCCACGTTTCTCTTAAGCTTGGAGGCAAGGAGTGATTGAGAAGTAATAATGATGGCAAATCCAGTAGTGACGTAACTTTTGCCCAATTTGCACCCGTACATAAAGGCAATTTAAACCTTAACAAGTTCTACAAAAATAGTAATGTAATTATGTTAAAAAAAAATTAAGGGGATTTAGTGTCTTACTTGTGATAAAGGCAGAGCATTGTTAATTATCATGGTAAAAGCTGTGCCAATTAGAGATTCTCCCATAAACATTTGTTCAATTTCTGAAGCATCTATCGATATGGTTTGAGATTCCCACTTCTCTTTAGCCATTTTATCTAAAACAAATCTTATCTAAATTAATAGACTAACTCAAACACTCAAAATTTATCACAAATTCAAACCTTTCTTAAACAAATCAAAGAAAAACAACTTGGAAAGACGTGTCACTAAACTGTCATGGTTGGGAAACTTCCAGCTTTGGAAATTTTGGGATTTACTTAAAACATTTGGTAAAACTGACGCAATATCTTCAAGAACCTAATTACAAATAACAATGTATAGTTGCTAATGAAAAATTAATATAAAAGCCTGGCTTACAAGTCTGATTCGACTGATAGATGTAGTATTATTTCCTTCAGTTAGAATATAAGCAAATGCTTTTCCTTGTTCTTCATACGTTCCTTTCACCACACAACACATATACTGTACAAAAGTAGCAAAATATACACCCTTCCACAATTGTTTATCGGACACCGAAGACATCCCATTATATATTTGTTTCGCAAGAAGAGACGTAAGCGTCCTTCCAACATAGTCCTAGAAAGTGGTAAAAAGGGTATTTTGCAATATCAGCAGCAATAACAGGCCCATAGCTTAGATTAGATTAGACATAACAGTTAAGCCTTGATTATACATACTGAAATTAACCGAAATAAATACTTACTAGAAATTGGTCGAATGAGAAACATTTTAATGGAACTTTACTTTGTTCATTTTCTTGGGCTATGGCACGAAATATTTTATAACACTGACTTATTTCACTTTCTGATAAACGATTTAAATAGAGCTGCAAATTGTCCTTCGAACTCCCTGCTCCCATTTTGGAATGTGAACCAACTACAAGGTTGCCAACAAGTACTTTCAAAGGTGCTGATACGTTTCCGATTACTCCGACTTCCCATTACTCCGACTTCCCATTACTCCGACTTCCCATTTCTCCGACTTCCCATTTCTCCGACTTCCCTTGTCTCTGTGTAGTACGATTTGTTGGTCGGGAAAATTCTAAACTATTGAGCGGGATGTTTTTAATATAGGCGGGTAAGTTTGAATATCAATTGTTTAATGATTTATTTCTTCAATTGTCCTTAAGATCCATTTAAGTCTTTACTTGTTTCTGAAAAATCGCAGATAAATTTACAATAAGCATGAGTCTGATTGGTTTTAAACTAGTTTAATGATTTATTTCTTCAATTGTCCTTAAGATCCATTTAAGTCATTACTTGTTTCTGAAAAATCGCAGACAATTTTTAAATTGCAATAAGCATGAGTCTAATTGGTTTTGAAATACATATATTAGTTTTTTTATTTTTGGGTGTAATAGCACAAAAACGCATGTTTTCTATAAGATTTTTTTCTAAAAAATTGTCCCCTAAAATGGCACCACTGAGAAGGCATAGGAATGAAGCCTCGAGAGATTCAGGCACAAGGTTAGTAGAGAAAAATACACTATGATTCAGGCATTGAGTTGGGAATAAATAGAGGTACAACTAAATCTGGCTGACGCGGGAACAATTTATTTCAATAAGGAAACTTTATCAATTTTATCGATCGTTCTACCGTGGCGGCTTCTTTCTCTGGTGGTGGTCATTATATGGCAATTGAATTTTTGGGCGAATCTGACGCGAAATTGAAATGTATGATTTATCGTAACAAACAAACCTTTGAAGTTGTTTAAAACAATTTTATTCTGTCAACACGATCCTTTTTAACACAAGTTACAGTGAGTTAGCTAATAATTATTTATTTTCAACCATACAACTTTACAAAATATAGATGGCACTACCACCTAATTATAAAGATAAATTTCGTAGTCTTCTCAGAACAGGTCCCGCGTAACCATGGCAACCGAAATCGTGATTGTAATTCTAGCAGTATTTTTCCCAATTCAATGGATTCAGGTGGAGTCGGAGAAATGAGGTTGAAGATCTATAATTCAACACAAAAATAATTGCTTATGTGGCTGGGAAGATGCATTGCTTCTTAAAACACTGGTTTTCATGATTACAAAACAAAAAGTAACAGGATTTTATTACCTAGACGCCAATCAAATAATCTATTGTCCTACGGCAAAACGGACATTGGTTTTTTGTTTGAAGCATAGAAAAGCACCTGTAACATGCTTTATGGCTACATGGTATTGCTCTAGTGCTGGCAATATTGTCATAGCATATATTGCACTCTTCAGATTCGTTTTGATCGTTCTAAAACCAAAAGGTTTAATACATTTTGAATATTTCCGTACAATATTTATTTTTTTACTTATGCTTCAAGAAGAACATTCTGAATTAGTGCTGCAACAGGTTCTTCCTCAGAACGATCAGCTTCAATTGGCATTAGGCCGTCGTAAAGATCGTAATCTCTTAACATGCCTTCAACTGATTCAAGAACGCTCATTTATAATATATGTCAATGAAAAGTTTTTTGGCACACAAATTCAAGTTTACGCTTACCATTCACTATCGTTGCGGCGTTTGTTGCGATCGAAAACGGTGTCCGGATGGGTCCTTGGGGGCCATGGCAGACGCCGACGATCTGCCGGGGCCTTACGGTGGTTGACGGACCTGGCAGCGCTGTGGCGGAATTTTGAAAATACATAAAAAAAAAACTTGGCAAAAACAAATCTACGTCCCTAGTTTACGCTTACCATTCACTATCGTTGCGGCGTTTGTCGCGGTCGAAGACGGTGGCTGGATGGGTCCTTGGAGGCCATGGTGGGCGTCGATGATCTGCCGGGGCCTTACGGTGGTTGACGGTCCTGGCAGCACTGTGGCGGAATTTTGAAAATACGTCAAAAAAAACTTGGCAAAAACAAACCTACGTCCCTAGTTTACGCTTACCATTCACTATCGTTGCGGCGTTTGTCGCGGTCGAAGACGGTGGCTGGTTGGGTCCTTGGAGGCCATGGCGGACGCCGACGATCTGCCGGGGCTTTACGGTGGTTGACTGTCCTGGCAGCGCTGTGGTGGAAAAAACTTTGCAAAAACAGATCTACGTCCCTAGTTTACGCTTACCATTAACCATTCCAAGAACCGCTGGAGCGTAGGCGGCGTCTTTTCGTGGAGCTTCGACCAGCTCCAATCTCATTCCGAGGGGTGAATTTGGATCGCGCACTACCCTCATGCGCACCGTCTCAATAGTAGCTGTAACTGCTGCTGCTGCTGCTGATGGTGGTGGTGGTGATGGTGGTAGTAGTTGTTGGGCTACTACCAGAGGCGCCACTGGTGGAGACGTTTGTGGAAGCGTTGGTGGAGACCGTGGAGAAGCTGGTGGAGACTGTCGTGGAGATGGTGGTGGAAACGGTGGTGGAGATGGAGGTGGTTGGTTGCCTGGAATTTGCGGGTCTCCGAAATCTTGGTCATCTTCGTCATTCTCAGGGCTTATAAAGTGCTTTGCTCGCTCTAAGAATTGAACGATGTCGATTTGTTCGCTCTGAAATTCTTCGGTAAGAGCTCGTATTCGGCTACCAAAATTGTTACAGTTTGTATAATTGACACCCTTTAAAAGCAGAATTAAGTCAAAATATTGCTTATTATCATTTTGTACGTAACGCTTATTACGTGTCGATCGAATTTTCATCCCTTCAAGAGCGGCGGAGTGGTCTCGTCTTTGAGAGTCTTCCGTTAATTGGAGATGATCTAAAGAACAGAAAATTACTGGTTAATATTAAGAACCGACAATTTGGTTTTAATTTATACCAATGTATTTCCAAATTCCAATATTTTGATAGTTCACTAATCTGTTAAATCTTGAATTCCACGATTCATTATCATTATTGGTCCTCCTCAGTAAGTTCCAGACAGATATAACCGCCGGCGTTACAACTCTAATCCAGTAGTCTTGGACATACTGAGCAAGTCCATTTAATGCTGCAAACTTAGTGTTGGGTAGCTAAATAAATAATTACGTTATTGTAGCCGTTATACTCATTACTATTATATTACGAAAAGTCGAATAATTTATCTACGCACATAGGCCATTGCTGCCATTCTAAATCTAATGATATCCAATCCTTCCTGAATCCGTGCTGCTGGTAAGAGAGGAAGCGCCATAATCATTTTCAATGCGTCTCTAGCTGGTCCGTTAACTTTGTAGATATTTATCAAATGCACGGTTTGGATTTTTCGATATATAGCCTAATTTATTTTACAAAAATGGATGTTTTAAATTTACTACACAAATTACTGCGACATCAATGTAAAATGTATAAGGTGCTTTTATTTACCTGCGCAAAGTGGAACCAGCACCCATTCATTTGGGCGGCGGGAAAATGACGCCTGAGACTGTTTTGAAGGCCTAATTCATAATCAGTCATTATTTCGGTCGGAAATAGTGCAGGAAACTCTTGTGAAACGTACTGGAAGAGTTCGTTGTACGCCTGCTGTGATTTTACAGTCATCAGCGCGTAAACGGCTGAGAAAACCGGCACCAATTTAAAGTTCCTATTGTCAGTACTTCTGCTAAAATAAGTAAAATATAACTTACATAGTTTGTACGGTTGGCTGCCAAATGAATCACAACTAACTGTTTGAAGAGTTTTGGAACTTTAAATGCGCCGTCTACAAACATTGACGTTGCTTCTGGCATCACATTGTCCGCCATGTACTGAGACACAAAAACCAGAGTGTGAAAAAGGGGTAGCATCACTCTGAACAATGGGTTCTCACAAGAATCTCTAGAAAAGTGTTCAGCTATGCCTCTTTGACCCATATTTTCTGCAGCACCCTGGACGCTGTTGGGATTCACCGGAAATCTTTCCCGTGCTGCTCTACCCATCATGCTTTTCATGTTGGTATAAGTCACGTCGGTGACGTCATGTCTAAATATCAAATATACCGTTGTCATTTTCAAATCGCCTTTACAAAACTGTCTGATTTTCGGAAGAAAATTATTTACTTACTCCATACGAAGGCGGTCGAAAACTGTCTTCTGAGACGAGGCGAAACTTGAGGCTGCTAAAGTCCGTAATTTACCTTTGAACTCCATTTTCTTGGTTCTTCTTGCTGGTGGGTTGTGATTGTGTCCATGGTTATTACACATCTCCAAACGCTCAGCACCAGGTCGCAAAACTGCAGTTTGTTTGCACTTTAATACGGTGTTAGTTTGGAAATAACACCGAAAGTAAATGGAGCCATTGGGCTTTTTTTATTTCTTAAATACAAATACCCATCCTGCTTAAACACGCGACTGCCTTTTTGTTCACCTGTAATAATTTCCATGACTATTCTGGAAAGCAAAATCTCGTTGGAAAAGATTTTCAAGACGTGTATAATACAATTTATTTGCGGAACAAGTGGACAACGTTCGGTTTTATTCTGGAGGGCTGACGCGCTGTCCCTCTAGCCACTGGCTAACCTTTCAAATTGTTGGGGGAGGTGGGAGTTTTTTATTTCAGAGCTAACAGTGAAGTTTACCTATTTCGCGCAAATTGGCTAAATTCTAGGAAGCCGGACTCTCCCATTGCCCTACAAGTTTCGGCCCATTAATCAAGTGGAGATAAGATTTTAAAGTTTGACAGGGTTTTTTCCCACGTAGGCACTACAATTTAGGGCCCCCTCTTGCCCACCAATTTTAAATATATTTACTTCAACCATAAGTAACATAATAAACATAAGTATGACACTACCTATTTACCTAATGCATTTTTTTAATAATAGTCTGTTTCACCATTGACAACGTAAATTATTATGTCACTTAAGACTACTAACTCTCAAATTAAACTAATGTAGTATTGTTTCTGATATTTTTAAATAAAGGTTTGATTTATACATGAAAATATTTTAGCAAAACGTGTATTATTCTATATTAAAGTGTTTCTCATTATTTATACTGAAAAGAAATCTTGTCCAATGAAATAAATGCATCCTTAGAATATTTAGTACTCAGCTAGAGAAAAAAAATCTAAATCTTCGAAGCGTGTTCGGAGCCTTATAAAATAGCTGAAAGCACTGAAGGAATATTCAATTATTTGTATTTTTTTATATTTTCTATTTTTAACTCTAGTCTCCGTCCCACATGAAGAAGGCATTGTAGTTCTCCCCTTCTTTTACAACTTAACGACTTCTTCTGAGAATTGCTTAAAAGGAGGGACGATGTGTCCCACGAAAGTGCCCCTAAGCTCCTTTGACGAGCCGCATATCGGCATCTTTCTCCAAACCTTTATGGCCCATTGTTCAATGTCAAAAAGGAAGGGGGCGGCTCAGACTTCCAATTAGCGTGAACTCAGGGACCCATCTTCGTTTGCTAAAAAACCCAAAAATCATGAATATTAGGACACTGTGTAACGTCCATAGCCCTATATGACATCATGTTTTAGCACTTAACTCGCCTTTTAAACTATACCTCCTAAATCCAAAATACTCCTACGGGCCCCTCTAATACCGAATTTTGGTTACCAAAAATTGTCTGTAACAAAATAGGTTGTGTCGGAAAACCTTTGGTGGTAGAAAACAATATATCGAAGGTAGAAATCCGCTCAGAGTTAATTTTCAATAACGTCCGTCCGTCGCGGTAAAACGTTTGATGCAGGGTTAGAAATAAGGATTTTTTTTAAAGTGGACATGTGACCAGTGACCCCCTGAATAAATAAACTGGACCATGACCAGTGCACGTCGTCTGCTACATAGACGGTAAAATAAATGGGGGGGGGGAATTTTAAACCGTCATTGCCACTTAAAAACTGGACACTAGCCAGGGAGGGAACACCGGATTGGTTGGTATTGGAGCATGCGCAGAGGCCAATTTTTAACTTTCGCCGAGTAACAAATATCTAAATCGTGATTCTTCGTAGAGCACGTGGCGCCATCTAAGTAAACTGACCGTTATATTTCGGGAATAAAAGCTAGACAAAATGGTTGTTTAACTGTAAATTTACCTATAACTTGAATTCTTTAATTTAAAATACAAATTATTAACTGAGATCAATCGTAATGACGTGAAAAACGGTTGAAATGATTTCAGTGACAATTAAAGTCGCGAAGCGGAGAGGCTGGCAGCCATGCTGTCACGAAACGTTTCCCCTTTTTTCGTACCCCCAAATTCAAAAACCCTTCAGAGGCTGGGAAGCCGTTGGAATTTATTTTACCGTCTATTAGAATAGCGTGTTTTAACTTTTAACCGTTTAAGTGTTTTTAATTGGGTGAATTCGAATTGGAGTGTACAAACTAGTTAAATTAAACGTAAAATATCATTTATAACTTACTAGTATTTTAATGACTATTTATGAGTGTACAAAAAATGTATATAAAAAAATTAAAACACCTGGAATTAATTAAAAAAATTAATAAAAAATACGCCTCTGGCCTGGGCCGATCTAAAACTAAGAAAAGTAGTTAAGTTTAGATATTTCCTATCAACCCACCACTTTCCTTTCTACCACGAATAGGGCCGACCTAATTAACGATCGGGGTCCCGTTGACTGGCTTAAAAATTATCTAAAAATTCAAATTAAATGATATCGTCTCTACCGGTCCGTATGTAGTATGTGCCAAGAACTAGCTAAAAATATAACTTTCAATCAGTTTTAAATTTAAATAAGAAATCGAATGTTTACGGCAAAAACATAAAAAAAACACTAAAAGGGATAAGCAACTTACGTTGCATATTTGAATTTAAGGTACCCTAAATATGCTAATCATTCCCTCTGCGTAGCTTCGGCGCCTACTTCGTATTCCCACAATACCCAACTTTTCACAAATTTCTACAATACAGCTGGTTGCGGATCCCTTTCAGTAAATTTCATAAACATAGTCGTGACATTTATTTTGGAAATGTGTGGAGACATATGCAAATCAATATTCATCTATAGCTAGGTTTAATTAATTTGAAAACCTAGTACGTCCATGGTAATTATTAATAAAGAAAACAGTTTCGAAAAGGTCTCATGGGTAAAAAACTTTTTATTAAAATCAAAAAGCTGTGGCAAGCTTTCAACCGTCCTCGCGGTCTTCGTCAGGCACACTAATTACAAAATATACAGAGAACGTCCCGACAATACGTATTTTTTACAACTGATACCAAAAATTATTTTTTAACATTCGTTAATATTCCCCATAGTTTCGCCTCACTGTTCCCCTCCTC
Source organism: Leiobunum rupestre (assembly GCF_980474605.1). Lineage (NCBI taxonomy): Eukaryota > Metazoa > Arthropoda > Arachnida > Opiliones > Sclerosomatidae > Leiobunum > Leiobunum rupestre. The sequence goes on from NC_143392.1 coordinate 33,106,970, forward strand.
CAAGTTTAGCCCCCCTTCCCCGGTACTATTGATAAAAACCCCCTCTATGAATTTCCGCCTAAAATAATCAAGCTCCAAATAAACTAGTTCAGGGTTATCCCAATCTATTGTATGTTTAAAATCTGTTTCAATCAAATGTTTTGCGATGCCATTCAAATTATCTTTTTTCTTACACGCGTATTAGTGTTCTTTTAATCTAATTTTTATGTCCCCCCACAAGTTTTATTTATAGCTAGGTTTCTCCAATAATATGAAAAATAATTTAATACAAGATTACATTTACTTCTTACATCCACTTTTAATGTAAGGGTTGAAAACAAAAAAATCTTTCAATATTGGTTTTAACCACTATCTAAATATTGATTTCGTATATAGAAATTAACGTACGCATATGAAACTATTCCTCTGGTCACACCAAGCGTCTCTCTCGAAGGCCGATTCAAATTTATATACAAAAACGTGGTCTCGACACTTTAGCTTGACAGTGATATCAGAGTATTCTAAAGGTCTTGAACAATTCCTACATGGTTTTGTTTCAACCCTTCCACTATACTCCAAAAATTGGTAAGCAACGTCGCGGCGCTTCTTTCGCTGGCCATTGCTAGCGCGGAAACTTGGGTATTGGCTTTTCTTATAATTTGGCCAAGAATAGATTTTTTAAGGGACAACTGGGAATATAGTTGGCGTTTTCTGACCTAGAGCTAAAGACGGCACAGTTCAAAAGCGCGAATTGTCCCTCGTCTTTTTTCGTGATAGGAAATTTGACCTTGGAAATGAATGCGTTAGTAGCATACTACCATAAGTCACATTCAATAAGTTTAACTCGTTCGATATTTAGTCACTTCGTCGCTGACTCGCTATGGTCGTCTTCTAATTGCTATAACCTTGAGAATGTAAATTCGGAATTTCCATTGCCAAGTAAACAAAATCCCAATTTAAACTACCGACGTAGTATACAATATTTTCCTTGTGATTGCGGACACTTAAAATTAGAAACCGTACGACGGTCAGAATACACACAATCCTTCTGATGTGTTAAGTTTGTTTGACCTATTCACAGCGAGGGGCAGGTCACTTCCTTGATTAACGACGCACCCCTCAAAAGATTAAATCCGATTTAATCGTGATTATTTTAGTCAAAATTCAATTTAATCACGATTAAGTTGATCAAATCACGTTTAATCATGATTAGAATGTTTAAATCTGATTTAATCATGATTAAATGATTAAATCTGATTAAAATGATAAAATCTGTTTAAAATGATTAAATCCTGATTAAAATTATATCGTGATTAGTATGATTAAATCGTACTTTAGTTTTGATTTTAATGATAAATTCCCGATTCGACCGATTATATTGATTAAATCGTGATTATGCCACATTCGACCAAAAGCATAAGTTTCGGTTAGCGAATAGACTTATGCGAAAACATTCAATAAAGAATAGATAAACTAGATTTACCAAAACATTTTTCAACAAACTTACATTAAAAAAATATACTAAACTATATGTCCTATAATTAATATAAATATAATTATATAAAGGGAAAGCTATTTAAGACACCAGGGAGAGCGGATGAGTGACCGAACGATCCCAATCATCCCAGTCGATGGAGTTTTCCCTCCGCCGTAGTAACTAAAGACGTTTCGGAGAAATGGGAAGTCGGGGAAATGGGATGTCGGAGTAATGGGAAGTCGGAGTAATGGGAAGTCGGAGTAATGGGAAGTCGAAGTAATGGGAAGTCGGAGTAATGAAGCCTCGAGAGATAGGTTGAGTCGGAGAAATGAGGTCGAACCCTTTCAAACGGGTGTCAACTTTAATCAATTCCCGTGCATGCTCACTTTAAAAGGGGAAATATAGCCCGGGGGGTCAGAATAACGGGGAAATAAAGTCGGTGTACACGGCTGAATGCCTTTACACCATACGCGCCTTTGTTAAAAACAAGAAAAATACAAAAAGAAACTGTAGAGCAAAACAAAACATAATCAAAAAAAAGGAAAGTAGTTCGAAATACACTGCCCGGTGAGTCTTTCTTAACCGGGCAGTGTATTTCGAACTACTTTCCTTTTTTTTGATTATGTTTCAAACCATATGTAACATAATCACTCATAAGTATGCCCAGGAATTTATACATCGAACTTGGAATGGTTATCTCGCCCGATTTCCGTCTCTATCTAGGAGACCGTTTTTTTCCCCATCATTTTGACGTCAGAGCATACGTGTTTTCTCATACGATTTTCAATGGTATTAAATCCTAGTTTCAGATAATTTCATTCCCCAGTGTCGAAAAAGGGTTCAAACACCTTTTTGCTTTTCCCTTCGCTATCCCCGTATTGATAGCGACGGTCACCTCGTAATTCGGACTTCGCGGTTCTCAAGGGCATTGTAGCTGCTGACAATTTTGATAGCGCTAACAATGCCGGACTTAATCCTTCCACATGGAGAGGTCGGGAGAGCGAGCTGACCCGTCGCTATCAATGGTGGGATTTCAAACCCTAAATTTCGAAATGGCGCGGGAGTCGAACAACAAAAAACTACAGCTGTAAAAACGGGAGGTTGCGCGGGGTAAAAACTCATAAAGAGGGGAGACGCGTGCGAGGAGGCGATTTTTTTTTCTCATACACGTCACTGAAAACGGTCCCCGAGATCTTACCATAGGGAATACGGCCGGATAACCATTCCAAATTAGAGGTATGAATTCCTGGTATGCCATAAAAGCATTTTCTTTAATGAAACCTTGTTCACGGGATATGACGTAGATTACGTCACTTATAGCTCCGTGACGAAATATGCGTCATCAACTTTACTGATGGGAAACGGAAGTTAGTGAGAATTCCTTGCGCGTTTCTGGCTTTGCCTTTGTCAAGATTAGCTCGTGCCTCGCGATCACATGATTTAATTTCCATGGTAACCTTTTCAATAGCGCAAGGATTATAAGAGTTTTTGCATTTTTGGGTCCGCCTAATGTATGTTCCGTGTCAAACAAAGTCTCATTGAATTTTTTTCAATGGAAATGTTATACAGAGGCATACTTATGAGTAATTATGTTACATATGGTCAAACCCATAGATATAGGAAACCTATATAAAGGTCTAGATAAAATCAAGAATGTATTTATTTATACTCAGGGAGAATGAATATGTCGAGATTATTTTTAACGTTTCTCCAATTCCACCCGTTGGGCCCCCCGGTATGCTCCTCCGCTTTAATAAAATCAAGTAATACTGCAATCTCATTGGTTCTTAAAAATTACGTTTTTCGACGCGATTAACGCTGCTGCGAGGACGCAAAAAATAAAACCGCCTCCTTTTTTCCTCCCCCCCCCCCCTTAGCGTGACGGCGTTAGCATGGAGGAAGCACGTGACTGATACTGCGTTCTGTCAATAGGAGCGGACATCTCCATAGAAGAGGAAGGGTTCAAAAATCAAGTGGCTCTGCCGAACGGCGGAGACACGAACTGAGTCTAAGCGGAAGAATTTTCGTGAAAATTGTTTTTTCTCCCTAATGCTTTTCCTACGGGAATTTGTTTTCCTAACTGTGTTGCAATTCGGAGACTTTTTAATAATTTTAGTGTTTGTACTCAACTTTGAATTTTTCATATGATTTTTAGTAAGTTTCCAGGTTTTATTTAAGACTACTTTCATAATTTTCCCTTAATTATTTCGCTTGTAATCTACTTTTAAAATCGACGAAAATTTTAAGGCGAGGAAATGAATTCCCCGCCTTTGGGACCTGTATTTGTGCTAGGCCTCGGTTTTAATGTTTGGAATTTAAAAATCATTGCGCAATACCACGGCCAAAGTTGGCCAAAGTTGGCCGTGGCAATACCGAGGACTAGCGTAACAGGTCCCAAAGGCGGGGAATTCATTTCCTCGCCTTAAAATTTTCGTCGATTTTAAAAGTAGATTACAAGCGAAATAATTAAGGGAACATTATGAAAGTAGTCTTAAATAAAACCTGGAAACTTACTAAAAATCATATGAAAAATTCAAAGTTGAGTACAAACACTAAAATTATTAAAAAGTCTCCGAATTGCAACACAGTTAGGAAAACAAATTCCCGTAGGAAAAGCATTAGGGAGAAAAAACAATTTTCAAGAAAATTCGTCCGCTTAGACTCAGTTCGTGTCTCCGCCGTTCGGCAGAGCCACTTGATTTTTGAACCCCTCCTCTTCTATGGAGATGTCCGCTCCTATTGACTGAACGCAGTATCAGTCACGTGCTTCCTCCATGGCGTGAGGGCCTCAACGTGTCCGTCGATAGTCTCGACATATGCATTCTCCCTGAGTATAAATAAATACATTCTTGATAAAATATTTCAAAGGGAGTGAATACGGAGGTGACAGCTAGCAGAAACGCGTAATTTCGGCAGGCTATCCTTATAAGGCGCTATCTATCGGTAAGAAAGCTCGTGCTATCATCGCGAGAGCTAGGGGGGGGGTCGGAATAAAGGTTTACAAGTTTTTGGTGTATATAGCGGGGGCCTTCACACCAGGCGCGCAATTAAAAAACAAACAAAACAAAAAGAAAAATAATAAAAAGCTCGAAGTACACTGTAAAAAGGTACAAATAGTAGAATTACACCAAAAACAAAGGAAAACAATTTTTTTTTCGCGAGAGCTATTGTCTCCTGCTTAAAAATTATACTAAAAGTCACCAACAGATGGTGTCTAAAGACTACGGCCTGCGGAAAGGTCAAGCACTTATAGCGATTTCCACTGGGAAGCTCCGAGAGCGCCCCGAAATCGATTTCGACGTCACAGCTCGTGTCGAGATTTCCAAGGATCGCGGTCGAGCGAGTTTCCCAGTGAAATACAACCTCGTTTTAAGAGCAACTCTCGGGGCGAGCTTTTTCCAGTGAAATACGCGGAAAGTCATGGCGGACAATAATATTGTATTCGATAAACTTTATTAATCATCCATGGTTAAGCCTAGGCGTAAAGGAGAACTTACTTCATTTTCGGAGTAGGAATATACCACATCCTCTATATATCTTATTATTTTAGGCCTTTATACTATTTCCGGCGTTTGCCTTAAAAGAATTGCCTCTATTTCTTCGTCGGAACTATCCAAAGACGATTCTATAAACAAATAAGCAGCCCGAATATTTATTTTAAAAATCACGAAAACCGCTCGAAATCTGTCGATCCGTCGAATTTCTCGGATCAAAATTTTCGCTCTCAGAGCGCTCGCTGTAAGAGCGAGATTGTCAGTGGAAGACACGGATCTCGTCTCGAGCTGCTCTCGATTTCCCAGTGGAGGACGAAATCTCATCACGAGCGCTCCCGGAGCGCCCGAAATCCCCCAGTGGAAATCGCTATTAGTACTAAAATGCTAAGAGAGCTCGCGCTCTTGGTCACATGCCTTCCTCGATGTCTGCTAGGTGTCAATTCCGTATTTTATGTTAGACTTAGACGAACCGAAATTTATCTAGACCTTTATATACATTTCTTGTATCTATGGTCAAACCATAAAAATCTCATCATGCTGCCGTGTAACTGAGAAATAGTCAAACCGTCGTGGCAGACGATCGACCAATATCAACCAATCAGGACTCAAAGAGAGATTACCGCCGGTAGCGTGTGCCATCTAGCTTGAGTTCTTAATAATTATAAATTACGTTATACATTACGTCACTATAGAACCCGCAATTTATTGGCCGATATCTCTTTTATTTTTACCTCTCCGAGGGGACAAAGTCCCCTAGGAGGGGTTATACAACGACCGTGTCTGTGGGTGGGTCTGTGGGTGGGTCTGTCTGTGGGTCTGTGGGTCTGTCAGGCCTGCGAACGCGTTCGCATTTTCGGTGCAAAGTGTAATCACTGCGTACGCAGTTTCTCAAAGGGTTGGCAAAACCACCGTGTGACGGTGAGCGTTAACGGATGCACTTGCGGTTTGGTTTGGATGGTGTTTTTTCGCTCACCGTCGTGACGGTTTGGTGTATTACGTTTTTGTAATGTTTATGCGTAGGTTGTGAGTGTTGAATTTGTTGTGTTTGTGTTCTGATGGTTGTGCATGTTGAGTCTGTTGTGTTTATATGGGCGTTTTCTCTCTAACTTCTTCTTAATGACTTTGGGACGGACCGAGTGCTGAGTGTAATGCTACCTCTCAACGTCCAATGGCAGGGTTTCCACCAGTTGTACACGGTATTCGTCTTAGTATCAATTTGCGATCGCATCGGGCGGGATTTGAACCCGAGACCTCCTGATTGACAGGCGGACGTTCTACCACAGAACCACCGACACTTGTTACGCCTTATTGAAAATTAGACCTTCAGCTTTATCGGAAGCGTATTTAATAGAGTACGAAATTTTGGTTTAATTGAAATAGAATTGAAATTGAAATTATTGCATCGAAGAAATTCTAATTTAGCGTTTCTCTATTGATTAAAAACAAATGCGCCACCCAGGTTTCGAACCCAGACCATTCGGCTTGGCAGTCGAGCGCTCTACCACAGAACCACCGATAGCTGCTTAGATTCACTGAAATTAAGACAGGCATCGTAAGCATAATAGGTAATAAAGTCTTTTTTATTAATGAATTTATGAAGGCCTAATCTGGTATTTTTTAAAGGTTAAATCTTGTTTTAGCGCAGTCAGCCGAGATTAGAGGGTTAAAGGGTAGACCCTGTGGGTGGTCCACTTTCTTAACGACCTATATATAGTTCTGTTAATTCAAAGGAGATAATTTAACGTTAATTGCTTTAAGAGCTGGCGGTTAGTCAAGTGGCTCTCTGTGCTTTGTTGATGGTAAGGTTTTTGCTTCTTGTAAATACATTTGGTGTGGATATTTGGATATCTACGATTTCTAACGCAGTCAATGATTTCTTGGGTGTGCGAGTCATTATATGATATTGGAAATTGGACGGCATTGGTCTTTTTCATGTGGTATGTGTCACAACGTCAACAGGAAGTGAACGAGTCGTCCACTACCAGATATCTACGGTATCTGGAAGTGAACGAGTCGTCCACTACCAGATATCTACGGTATCTTCATCAAGGGCGAGTGTTGAAATAAAATGAGCGTTAAAGATGCGGCAAGTATTTCGTAAGCGAGTAATTCCAAAAAGCCTCTGTAGATATTTCTTTCATTAAAATTTGCTTCGTATTATATTTAACTGATAAACTTGTTCTGTAAAAGGGTTTAATTCAATTGTGCATAGAAATGGGTTAATATTTTTAACAAATCACTCTAAATTGCGGAGATATATCTTTAAGGGTTATCTCGAGAAATTAATACCACTAGGGACAATTCTTCCGAGGAGAGGTATATTTTGGCTTGCCAACTTGTTAATTTTACTGTCGATGTTTTAAAATATGGCGGGTGATCAAATTGTTCCGACGAGGCGATGAGAAAATAAAACGATTTATTTAATAATTTTAACTTTTATTGTTATGGCTCCTCGGTGTCTAATTCCGACGTGTAAAAAATATTCATCGGGCGCGAATGTTTCCTAGTACAGGTAATATAGTGGTAAAACCCTCGTGTTGGAAACGGTGGGCGATTTGAAATGTTTGTTTATAACTTAAAGGGCAACGTAAGTGACCATGCAGGGGGGTACATAATCTTATAGATAAAAAGAACGACTGCGCATGCGCTATCCGCCATAGCCTTTCCCTCTGTAAAAAAAGCAGAACCATATTTGCCGAATTTATTTTGTATAAATGCGCCTCTCGCGGTTTTTACGCAAAATCCATGCATTCTTTAGTCGCGAAAATGGCCGAGGAAAGTGAAGTCTCCGTGCTTACCGACAAATCGGATCCTAAACTTCTACAAAATAAATGTAATAAAAAAAAGATAAATATTCTGTATGTATTTACTCCCCCTCACGGTTGATACCTTGTCGTGGTGAGGGGGCTTGCGTGCGCCCGTATATAGTGGGCTACGCTGTCCGGAGCTCGTCTCCTGGTAGGGCCACCCAAGGCAGACCGGCCGCTATGGGCGTCAGACTAAATTCAACCGTATCCGCCGTGTTGACTACCGGTTGAGAACTGCCGTATGAGTGTTCGGGAAGATTTTTCAACATTGAAAATTTTTCGATTTTCGACAACGCACATCACCTTAACCTTACCCCGGAATTGTGATGGATAGGTTCCCGAAGAAAATTTTTCCACCAAAATTTTTATTGCTTTTTTTGGAAAAATATAAATTACCACCCGGCGACAAAAAAAATATTAGCACGAACCACTTTCGAGTCTACTAGTCTCTTCAATTTCATCATCCGATGTCCCGGCGCCCAGCCAACGCCGTTCGAGATGGGGCCCGAATGAATTTCCGCTAATGCACTCATCACTTCTCCGAACACTCTATATGGTAGTTGGATTCCTTTAGTCTTGCGGTGTCGACCCTTGTCATCGTTGGGGTCGGGCTGCGTGCTGCGGCCAGTTGCTTTTGCAACCCACCTCTTTGCCGTAGGTGGCGTCCTGTAACTCGGGCAAAGGGTGTTCTGGTGGCCTCAAACTTGAGGTCCCCTTGTTGGGCTCCATGGTGGGTGAGGGACGAGGCGGACGAAACTTTACACTTTCACCATGCATGAATCAACTCCTCAAAACCAGCCCTCGGGCAACCCAGCCGCGGAAGAGTTCCCACTCAACCCGACTGACTTAGCAGCTGTCAGTGGTGTTTCGTACACCATTGAGGCGGTGTTTGCCAACGCAAACAGCCGCGTTACCAAGGATGCGCAAAAAGAACTGCGCGATCAGTTCAACGTCCTTCGGGAGATCATCGGCAACCAACAGTGCCAAATTTCTGAGTTGAAGAGAAGTCTGACTTCGTCTCTCAACTCTTAGCAACCAAAACCAACTTTGCTACTGTCGCCAAACGTGGCGCAGTACCCACTCTACATACCACTCCTAAGCAACTTGCTTCCGGCTGTGCTCCCCGCCTGCCGAAGCCCATACCACGCACAGCCCAGAATGACCATGTCATTCTTGTCTCTCACATGGATGCCGCTGTCTCTGTGGACAGCCTTGAGAGCACAATGCGTAAAGAGCTTGATCCACGCAAGTCGGTCCGCAAGGGCCGCAATGGATTAGTCGTCCAATGCTCCACAGCAGAAGACGCCACTAAGTTTAAGGACTCCGTGGAGATATCCGACGCACTCAAGCATGTAGTCAAACTACGTAAACCTAGTTTGGCTAAACCTAAACTTCTGCTCCTCGGAGTGGAAAGCAGCATACCACTTCCGGAGATTGATCCTTCTCTGATCGAACAAAACCCTGAACTCAACATTGATCCCCAGGATCTGACTGCTAAATACCCTCTCTACGGAAAGGGTAAACGTTCTAACAATTGGGTACTGGAAGCCACTCCTGCAGTCTACAAGGCCCTCTTAGAAAAGGGCAAACTCTTCATCGGTTGGACCAACTGTCCAATTAAAGAGTACATTTACGTACCTAAATGCTTTAAATGCTGCTTTGTCGGTCATCAGCAAAAAGACTGTCCCCTGAAGGGTTCTGCAACCCAATTTTGCACTAACTGTGGGGAGGAACACTCCTACAAGGACTGTAAGTCCAAGACAAAGTGTTGCCGTGCTTGCACGGACCACAATGCCAAGAATGGTACGAAATTCCGCACCGCTCATCAGTCCATCGATTCTAACTGCCCACTGTTTAAACGTGAGGTAGAACTCCGTAAATTACGCACTGACTATGGACAACCCTCCGTATAGGTGGCTCCATTAGTCTTTCTTCCGCACTCCCCATGATTTCTTGCGCCCAGCTCAACTTGGCGCGCTGTCGAGCTGCAACAGCCGCAGCTCGGGAGTTCCTACTCAAAAAGAAAATTGATATCCTGGTTTTCCAGGAACCAATGGTCAGAGACTCGAAGGTCTTGGGCTTCCCCCTGGCCTGTCGCCTCTGTCATGCACCAGTAACTAAATGTGGAATAGCAGTCTTTAACCCTGCTTTTGATGTAGTGGTCCTCTACACTGATGAACATATTTCTGTTGCTCACATCGCAACCGGTACTACCGCTCTCATTGTATAAATTGTTTACTGTCCGCCGTCTGAGGACATTGGTCCGATCTTGGACAAACTAACTGAACTTACCAAGTCTTATGCTACTTCTAGGCAATGCATTTGTGGATATTTTAACGCTAAACATTCTCTTTGGGGTTCCCCGACGACTGATAATCGTGGGGACTCTGTGATAGAGTTCATCAATCAGATGGACTTCTATATATGCAATGACCGCAACTCTATCTCTACTTTTTTCCACAGTGGTCGCTCCAGTTGGATCGACCTCAACATGGTGTCCAATGACCTTGCCCCTCTTATTTTTAATTGGGGGGTCTTGGATGAGCCCTCCCTCAGTGACCACCGCTACATCACCTGGTCAATCGGAGCTTCCACGGTTCCATCCGCTACTGAATTTCTCTGTCATGCTCCCGACGCTAAATGTGGCATTGCCGTTTTTAACCCTACCTATGACGTAGTGGTTCTCTACACGGACAAACATATATCTGTTGCTCACTTAGCGACTGGCTCCACGAGTCTCATTCTTTTCAGTATATACTGTCCACCGTCTGAGGACATCTGTCCTATATTAGACAAGGTAACCGAGCTTTCACGGTCTTACGGTACCTCTAAGCAATGCATTTGTGGTGATTTCAACGCAAAGCACCCTCTATGGGGTTCCCCTACGTCTGACCACCGTGGGGATACCGTTATAGAATTTTTGAATCAGACGGATTTCTACGTTAAAAATGATCCTATCTCCATTTCTACTTTCTTCCAAAACGGTCGTTCCAGTTGGATCGACTTAACTATTGTGTCCAACGACCTCGTCCCTCTTATCTATAACTGGGCACAAACTGAAGTGTAAAGGTGTCTTACAGGCTGTAATGAGACCTGATGGTCAGTAGCCCCGCCAGGGATTTTATGCACGTAGGCCCAGCCTGAATTAGAGGCCCCATCTATAATGTTTATTTAAAAAATTCCCGAGTTTCAAGGATTTTTTTATTTAAATGTTTTAAATTTTGACATGATTTCTATTTTCCCATTGAATTTTTTAAAGGCATTTTAATCAAGGAATGACACTCTTCGATTAGTTTTTTTTTCCAAATTCGTCGACTACTAACTTTGGGTTTTCTTTTAAACAATTCGACAAATCACGATTTATCGACAGTGTAGCCAGATTTGAAAGCCTAAATTCTCCCATAGTTGTCCGTAGACGTGTTTCAATTCTTTTGAGTGAACTGAAACTTCTTTCTGAGATTGTATTTGCCACAGGAATGCGAGAAACAATTTTGTAGTATTTCATTAGGTCGGGGAACCCATCTGCCATTTTAATTAAATAGTGGAAGCAGTCGATTACGCTGGTAAATTTCTTGGGGATAATTAAATTTCTGGCTATTTTAATTTGGCTTTTTAACGAATTCAGGTCGAATTGAAACCGATTATAAGTGTTACAATGGGTTACGATATCGTTTTCGTTAAGAAAGTTTTCCGAGTTAGGGTCAGACGCCATTATATCTTTGAATAAGCCAGAGTTTTCCAATAGTCGAATTTTCATTTCTGAAATAAATTTATCAACTAATTCGAAATAGGTTGACCTCAACTGGTCAATCAGGGTTTTTGCTTCCGTTTCCCTGCTACCCGTTGTACTCGTTACCACACTATGTTTTAATCTCTTGTTAGGGATTATTTTACGTTTCCGTAAAGCTATCGGTTCGCTGTTACGATCAGGTACTGCAATAAAAGCAGATTCTGCGATTTTAGTAGCTTCTACCCAAATTAAATCAAAACGTTCCGAGTTCCTACATTCTTCTAAGGTCTTAACGGTAGCTTGGCAAATGGCAATGGCTTCCGTTAAAATAACTTTCGAACTTTGCAAGTATTCCGACAGGGAATTCGTTACGCCTAATACTTCGTCTAGTGCGACAATTAATATTAAGTTGTTAAAGTTATGTAATTGGGATATATACCCACGACACTCAGCAGCTTCCTCTGGTTTTCCGTTTTCAATTAGATTCTCTAACGTTAAAACTACGGAATCGAGTCTATTTCTAAAATAACTAACACCTTTTTTTTTACTCCACCACCGAGTGTCGCAGCTTTGTGGCATTTTAAGTATGTCATAGCCAAGATCTTTTTGGGAGTTTTCAAAATATTCGCTTCTAATAACCGAATTGCTTTGAAATGAAACCACGATTTTTACCACCCATTAAAGTTTTAGGAAAAGGATTGAGTTTAGGCTGAACTGGAAGCCAATCTTTATCTAAACTAATATCCAATTCGTGTAAGCGCACTTCTGTTAAATTAGTTAAATCTTACACATCGACAGATATAGTAGGGTTTCTAATAATTTCGGCTTCATTACTTAGTGCAATGTCTAAAGCAGAACTGACGTTTGGAAGAACATCAGAAATATTACCACCTTCGAATTCTAAACCCTCTTTTATTTCCCAAGCTTTCCCCGGGACTATCATTATGACTCTTGCCTGACGTTTTCAAAAAACGTTCCATTGCCCCAGATAAAAACTTTCGGGTGCTCATATTTTAAAACTTAATTTAAAACCTATTCTAAACGAAGCTTGTAATAGCTTAGTAGTCTCGAAAAGACTGTTTGGATAAAGCAGAGCTATAGTATATGTAAATATAATAGCTAATTAGGTTTCAAAAAGGCAGTGGGAAAATCAGCTACAAATAGCTTATTAGCCTTGAAAAAGGCTGTTTGGAAAATTAAGCTACAATAGCTTATTAGCCTTGAAAAAGGCTGTTTGGAAAATTAAGCTACAATAGCTTATTAGCCTTGAAAAAGGCTGTTGAAAAATCAACTATTAAATCTAGTTAAATTCTGGCCAAGAGAGACTCGAAATTGAGAACTATCTTGCTCAGGAGACAAAAACGAAATGACGATTGACGAAACGCGAGGCCCTAATCACTGACGGACCCCGTTCGATGGTCACTGAAATCACGTGACTTCGCAAAAGAGGGAAAAAGGGGAAACCCAAATTCCTCAATATTTGAAAGAATAACCCCTTCCTATCAAAGCAATAGGCTTGGGCTTTACCTCTGATGGGACGAGAAAGAGAGAAATCCAGTTTTGGCAATCCCCCCTCCGGTCCTCTTCACTGACGTCGTCAAATTCCAAGAAACTAAATGTCTTTGTTGTGTGTATTGTAGCTTCTCACTGACACCGAGGCAAAAAGACAGGTGTCCCTGCACTTTGCGGCCTAGCATGACGTATTTCCCCCTCCCGGCGTCACCATCTCTTATCAGTCAATTCAAAAGAAAAAGTTTTTTTCACGAACAGCGTTGCCAACCGTACTCTAATTATAGTACATTTCGATAAAATTAACTTTCGATTTTTTTCGTTTCCAATCTGTTATATTACTCTCAGTAGGCTAAAAATGGAAATATCAAATCTTATTTTACAAACTAGTAACTAAAAATATTGAGGGTTATAATAGGCACCGTTTAAAAAATTTAGAGGCCCCCAAAGTAGGCCTACACTTTTTCAACGTTGGCACGTGCCTACTTGTGCCTATTGCTGGCGGGGAGCCTGCTGATGGTACCCTCTTCGAGACCACTAATGACACATGTGCCGAAATCCTCGACGCACTCTTTATCGACGACAATGTTGCTGACGAAACTAATGATCAATCGTTAATCAGACTTGATTCACGCACGCCTCCGGATACGTCTGATGACGTCCCTATCACTTTATCCGAACTTGAGTCAGTAATTACCTCCATGCCACTTCATAAGGCTCCGGGCCTCGACGGGCTCTCTATAGAAATTGTACTAATACTCTTTCGAGCTATGCCAATTCTTTTACTGAATCTTTTTAACGCATGTCTCGCTCTACATTACTTTCCTCATGATTGGAAAATCGCTCACGTTATCCTGCTGCTCAAGCCAGGTCGTGATCCCTCCAACCCGTCGTCCTACCGGCCCATAAGTCTTTTATGTGTGTTGGGGAAAATTCTGGATAAGATTCTTACTCAACGTCTCTACTTTCAGCTCTTTACCAACGACCTCATCCACGAGGCGCAATACGGATTCTGCCACGGCAAATCCACGACCAATGCTCTGAACACTATTGTTACCTCCGTTAAGGAGGGTATCACCACGGGACATTATGCCTCTCTGATATCTCTGGATATCAAGGGCGCATTCGACAGAGTTTGGATACATGGCATCCTCCACATACTTAAGCACGCTAAATGCCCGGCCAATATCTATGGCTGCTTAGAGAGTTTTCTCTCCGATAGACAAGTTGCAGTACCTACAGCGGATTCTGTACTTCTCCGTCCTGTCACAAGGGGCGTTCCCCAAGGTTCCTGTGCGGGACCAGTTCTTTGGAACGTCGTGATCGACTCTTTACTTCGATTGCGTTTGCCAGATACCTGCGACTCGCTAGCGTTCGCAGATGACACCACTCTGATGGTTCGTGCCCTTTCCAGACGAAATTTGGAATCTTATGGTAACACTGCCCTAGAATTACAATTGGAGCACAACTTATAAGCTCACCTTCTCTCCCGAGAAGGCTGGCTGTATGACCTTTCACGGTCTGGGCGCTCCTGACCGATTACCCATCTACCGCTTAGGCGGAGATCCACTTCCCAATGTCCACCAAATCAAACTCCTTGGGGTTATAATCGACAATCAGCTAAGCTGGTTGCCTCACCTCAAGGCAGTTCAATCAAAAGTTGCGGCCCAGTATGCCCACGAAATCTGGGGGATTACTGGGGCCGCATTACGACAAATATACAAACGTGGAATAGAAAGAATTATAGTTTATGCCGCCGGTGTCTGGTGGAAAGAAACTGGCAATGTAAAACTAGTCCAGAAACTTCGTACAATCCAGCGTATATTTGCGTTACGCATTACTAAGACTTACCGAACCATATCTACGGATGCTCTCTTAGTACTGGCCCGTTTAGAGCCGGTCGACTTAGTTGCGAGTCGTGAGGCCTCCGTCTTTCGCCTCTTCAACATTGGCGCACCAGCTACTCACTGCGACGTACGGGTTGTTCCTCGCAATCTGCTCGGCCCCATGATATATGGACTGACCACCCGGCTAGCCGGCCCGGTCTACCTTGTACTACTACTGACCCTGCTGGTACATTTTATGAAATATACACCAATGGATCTAAATCTGATTCCAATGTCGGTTGTGCCTTTGTGGTCTACTGGCACGGTGCTGAGTGTTACTCGGCGCAATTTCACCTTAACAAGGAAACCGATATTTTCCAAGCTGAGTTATTTGATATTTCTCAAGCACTAACTTGGGTCAAAGAGGAGATGATTCTCGCTCCCGTAACCCTGTTTACTGATTCCCTTTCATCAGTTCATTCTGTTCGTAACCCAAAGTCTGATAGATCTTTGGGTCACGCAATTAAGCACCTAA
Source organism: Leiobunum rupestre (assembly GCF_980474605.1). Lineage (NCBI taxonomy): Eukaryota > Metazoa > Arthropoda > Arachnida > Opiliones > Sclerosomatidae > Leiobunum > Leiobunum rupestre. Next base: position 33,122,327 of record NC_143392.1, read on the forward strand.
TTCTGAATATAGGTATCGATGTTGTTAAGCTCTCATGGATCAAGGCTCATGCGGGTATCCGCGGTAATGAGCGCTCTGCTGCACTAGCGAAAGGTGCGGCGCTGGGCGACGGGCGTACGATCACCCTACCATTGACCAGAACTTACTATCAGAAGATCTTTCGGGATCTTTCTGTGCTTCGATGGCAACAGCAATGGGACCTCTCTGACATGGGCAGGTTCACCCACGCTCTCATTTCCAGAGTGGATTCTTTTGTATCTGACACTGATTACTTTACCACCCAAATTCTCAGCGGGCATGGCAAATTCCCAGCCTATCTTTTTAACCTTTCACACTACGCGGAACCCTCCTGTTACTGCGGTACGGAGATCGCAGATGCACACCACTACCTAACGGTCTGTCCTCTCACTGACGGGCACCGTAAGCACATTCTCAGCCCACAAGGGACTGTTTTCGTCACTAAGACGAATATAAAGCATTTCCGTTCTCTCATGAGACGGGTCATCATTCATTTTGAGGATATCATCTCTGCTCACGCTCCGATCGACGATATCTCCTCGGACTCATCCTACCACAGTTTTAGCGATACTGATGCGTAGCAACTGTCTGACGGCGTTCTTCCCAATTCTTGCTCGCCACTTCTTATTATGGTTTTCAATCGCTCCCCGCTTACTTCTGCACCTCAACTTTTCCCGCCAACTTTACGTACTGAATTTCTACATTACCACTAAAAATAATAGATATGGACTATCTTACCATCTTGACACTGTCACCCCTGTAGTATGAACATTGCTTCTTGTTCGTGGAGCAGGGGTCTACAAATACAACACCAACTGTCGGGGTATAATGATAGGGAAATTGTTAAGGGAGACGGGATATAGGAGTGTGTGTGGGGTTGAATTTTCGTAATCCAATGTGAGGCTAGCGGCAGAGATTTACCGCGTCCAAGGCCTAATGTATCAAATTCCATAATTAAAAATATTCAATTCACAAATAATTTTATTCCAAAACATTGTTATATCGAAAATATCAAAGTTCAACTCTCGGAAACTAACCCAGTTCTTTTCTCCATAATAAATAAATTAAGTTAGGCCTAAATTCCTGGGTTCGTTGATTGCGAGCTAACTCGGCGAAGAAAATCGAAAAATTCGCGAATGAGAGCGAAATTGCGCCACGTGGCTACACCAAGGAGAATAAGGCTTTCGCGCTGTATAAAATCATAATTGGAAAACCTACTTACGGCTTGTTGAAGAAAACATAGTTCCCCCCTGCATGACCACTTGCGTTGCCCTTTAATTTTATTTCGTGGGTTATCATAGCAGCGGGCTATTTATATGAAGTTCAATTTAAGTGACGCAGAACGATTTAAAAATTGTTTAATATAATTACAAAATATATGCCCAATACTGGTATTGCTGAAAGGAAAATTATCGTTGTGATTGTGTTGCTTTGGAAAGAAGACATATAGTAGACCCGACTGGAATGGATTCCATAAATGTCTTTGGAATTTGATTGTAATGAAATTTATGGCTGCGTATCTGGCAAACAGATGGGTATTGTTAAACAATAAATACATTTTGATAAACTTCCTTATCTTTGTAAAACATAGTATGGTTATGACTCTTATGAGCAACGTAGCCCCAAATTGTCTCATAAACGGGATTGTATAACAGATTATATCAAAGATCGTGATTGTGGCATATGAAATTGGTGGTTATATTTGTGTTTATTCTATCAAAACATTTGGAATTTGGAATTAATTTTTGGCAAATTTTGTTAGATTTGAATTAAGACAGGAGTTCTCTGAATGAATAAAGTTAAAGTTAAATAGTCAGAGCTAGGGTCCATGCTAGGGTTTATTGTTTTGGGCAAGCTAGACACAAACCTAAGGTTTTATACAGTGCATTTAAAATTAAATGTTTTCTTATAAAAAATCACTTAACAGCCTCATCATACGCAGTTTTTAAGATATTTACTGTTGTAGATAACGTCGTAATATTCCTATTTTGGATAGAGGGCGCGGATAGTAAAATGGGTTAAAGATAGGGAAAAAGTACAAGGTGATAAGAATATATATAGATGCCCGCTCTTAAACAAGGTTAGTCAGTTCTGTCCAGTCATGTAATCATGCAGACACAAATGGAGATGGGGACGGTCAATCAAACTACGAGAACCACGTGCAGCAGACAATAGACGACGATCATACGCCGAGGCTTAAGGGGTCCAATGTGCTAATCCAAGAGTTCTAAGACTTGGACATATAGCATCACAGTTGAATTCTGGTGGAAGTAATCTTCAAGTACATGTTCCTATTGTTCCTCAACAAATTATCATGACTGCAATATATGGAAAATTGGACACTTTTGACAGCAGAACTGAATCATGGTACCAGTACTCAGAAAGAATTGTTGCGTATTTCACGGTCAACAACATAACTGAAGATGCTAAGAAGAGAGCAATCATACAGACGGTATTGGAGGCCAATACTTATTCCGAGGGGTAAGACACGTAGGATTTTTGTGTACACCGGGAGTTCGAACTCTGCAGAGTTCTCGAGAGTTCGTGAGAGTTCACGAGAGTTCGCGAAAGTTCGCGAGAGTTCTTGAGAGTTCTTGAGAGTTCATTGGTGAGTTCTTGAGAGTTCGGAAGAGTTCTCGAGAGTTCGGGAGAGTTCTCGAGAGTTCCTCAGAGTTCTCGAGAGTTCAACGGTGAGTTCCAGAGAGTTCACTGGTGAGTTCCAGAGAGCTCATTGGTGAGTTCTCGAGAGTTCGGGAGAGTTCTCGAGAGTTCTCGAGGGTTCTCGAGAGTTCAAGGGTGAGTTCCAGAGAGTACATTGGTGAGTTCTCGAGAGTTCGGGAGAGTTCTCGAGAGTTCTCGAGGGTTCTTGAGAGTTCAAGGGTGAGTTCCAGAGAGTTTATTGGTGAGTTCCAGAGAGTTTATTGGTGAGTTCCAGAGAGTTTATTGGTGAGTTCGGGAGAGTTCTCGAGAGTTCTCGAGGGTTCTTGAGAGTTCAAGGGTGAGTCCCAGAGAGTTCATTGGTGAGTTCGGGAGAGTTCTCGAGAGTTCGGGAGAGTTCTCGAGAGTTCTCGAGGGTTCTTGAGAGTTCAAGGGTGAGTTCCAGAGAGTTCATTGGTGAGTTCGGGAGAGTTCTCGAGAGTTTGAGGGAGTTCGCGGTAGTTCGAGGAGAGTTCTTGAGAGTTCGCGGGAGTTCTTGAGAGTTCTCTAGAGTTCAGGGGAGTTCATAAGAGTTCCAATAGCAAATGTACACCTGAGTTCTTGAGTGTCTTACCACTCGACTTATTCACTATTGAGAAACCTAGTCCGACCAGCCACGATTCTCACCACGACGTATGATGAATTAAAATACTTCTGGATCTACATTTCAATCCAAGACCATCTAAAATTGTGGAAAGACTTCATTTTAACAACCGCAGTAGGAAGCAAGGTGAATCCATTGTTGTGTACATCTCAGAATTACGCAAGTTATCCGAACATTGTTGTTTTGGGACAACTCTTGAGGAAATGATTAGAGATCGCTTAGTCTGTGGTATAAATTATGAAGCTATGCAAAGAAGACTTCTTGCAGAGGATGATGCTCTCACGTTACAAGCTGCTACTCGAATTGTTCAGGCCATGGAAACGGCGACCAAAAACTCATATCAGATAAAGAATGCGGAGTCAAATGTAAATTCAGCTGCCAGAGTATCAACAAATCACGTTTCCAGTCAAAACGGACATCCTGATCACAGACCAAAGAAGAAGCCAATTAGGAAAGCAAATAATTCACATTCCCACCACTTCCAGAGCATTGCAGCACAGCAATGACCAAGATTTACACCAAGCTCAAATCAGTGCAATAGGTGCACGTCATCCAATCATCAGGGCTACGAATGTTGATTCATTAGCGAGAAATGTTACAACTGTGAGAAGACAGGTCATATTGCAAAGGCATGCCAATCATCCGCAATTGAAAAATCGAAAAAGAAAGAAACAATTCAAACAGAGCTCATCATATCCAACCAGCTCAGAAATTCCCAAGAGAATACGACTTTCCAGTATGCACCATCGTATCCAACTTAGAAGAAACTAATACCCAAACACCACCACCGGACATTGTCACATGCCAAATCAATGGCATAGATATCAAATTTGAAGTTGACAACGGTTCCGGGCATTCCATGATATGCGAGGAAGACGCTCAGAGAATTCCAGAATTACACAAAGTCAAGCGATTTTCATACACTGGAAATCCAGTAAAAGATCCTTGGAAGCACCACAGTCAAAGTCGCATATCAATCACGACAAGCTGAACTACCAGTCAAGGACGTATATAAGGGGGGGGGGGGGTTTAGGTGGTTCAAAACCCCCCCTTAGGACTCGATTCCTTTCTTAAGAAAGGAGCGCAACATTAAGAAATAAACAGTAAGACGTAAAAATGAATTGAAATATCCGCTACGCAGCAATAAAAATATTAAATTTTGCAAAAAAATATCAATTTTGTTCTTTGTTTTATTATCATTTTCTCGCAGATGTATTAAAAAACTTGGTTTGATACACGTGCGGAAATGTCATTGTCACTCGTCCCGAGTCTAGCCAGTACTTAAAATATGCGTAATTGCCTGCTAACGAAAAATTTCGCGCTCGCTGCGCTCGCGATTCCATCTGGTTCTGTTCTAACCCGCCCCCCCCCTTAGAATCTATATCTACGTGCTTGCTACCAGTACTTCTAGTGGAAGGACGACGACCAAACTTATGTGGAAGGAAATGGTTATTCTCTGAACTCAAGATGTTACCTACCATCAACGAGAATCAAATCAACACACCTGAGTCCGTACAGTGCAAAACTCGATGAATTACTGAAGAAGCATGAAGAAGTTTTCAAACCAGGGGTCCTATTATATCCTTTTTCATAAAAGTGAAACTCGTAATAAGTAACGAGTCCCTCTTAAAGGGGAACGGTCAAGCTTTATCCAGTTAGATAGCCCGATAGCCCGTTAAAAACTAAAATTTATGGCGAAAATCGCATCAAAAAATATTGAGTGTTTAATTTTTAACAAAATGAAGAAATTTCGGGAAATTGAAAAGCGCCCGTCTGCCGCGACACCTGGTGAGAAATCGGTGAGGCAGAAAAACAACATAAAAGCGCGCGCTGCTGAAGACGCGAAATACTTGTTTGGCTTAAATTGCGCGATTTCAAAAGTTAGGATGGTTCGCAAATCGTCCACTAAGGTGCTGCTGGCGCTGGCGATATACCTTAAGATGGTGGCGAAAATTCAAACCCAAATACTTGGCTTTATTTTGCGTTTCAACTTTTTAGGCCAAAATCTATTTTTGCAAGACAAAATAAGGGGTATATTCCCGTTGGATAGAATCCTATTGGGTCGAATTCCCAATGGATCGAATCAAAAAATATACTTTCCCCAATTGATCGAATTCTAATTTTGCAATCCCATTGGGTCGAATCCCATTTATTCGAAAAAGTTTATAGAATATTTTTACCTATCCAAATCGAAGTAAAAAACAATACCCGAACTGAGAGAAAATAATAAGGTTAGGTTAGGTTTCATGCTTTCACTTGTGAGCAAACAAAATGTCGGTCGAATGGGACCGGCGATCGAATGCGACAGTCGGTCGAATTGGACAGTCGGTTGAATGGGATTCGGTTGAATGGGCACCGACCCAATTTGACAAAAGCAAAATCTTTTGATATGCAAATAAGGCGATATTTGGAAAAGCTTGACCGTTCCCCTTTAACGAGTCCCTAACGAGTTTTTCACAAAAACGTCGGAAAACGGTAGTCTATCTCGCATCTCGTTAAGCTCTCGTTAACGAGTGATGACGTATTTCCGATATATAAGCCAATGAAATGTCTTGTTACATAGGAAGTGTTCCGCCAAATTTGTAATTTAATAACGCGTTTATTTCGTTCATTTCTTCTTTTCAGCCCGTCAGCTAGCGAATGTAAACTTACTTGTTTATTTACGAAATAAGTGATTAAATTTGTGGCGAAATTGCGGGGGGGGGGCGAGTTACGACTTTTCAGCAAGAAATCTTTTTAGATTAAATGGAGAGTCACCCGGAATTTTTAAATGGTCAATTTAGTGACTCATTTACAAGAATTCAAGGGAATAGAACCACCAACCTTTACGATTGACATATCTAACTTCTCTGAAAACTTCATCTGTGGTAGGTCGCTGGTGCGATAATTGCAATATGTGTACCATCGACACATTCTATCACACCTGGAAATCCTAAAGCTTCCATAAACCTATGACAAAAGTATTGATGTTAATTATGACTTCAATTGTGAAATTAAATATCTGTTGCCCAGTTTTGACAGCTTTTTGCTCATCATCTGTAACAGGGAATCTTATTAAATGATTCATAGCTGTGGGTGCTCGCCGATTGCCCGGCTGACACTCTTTATGCATCTACTTACGGTGGACGACTATATTGGAGATTAAGATCCTGTCCAACCGGCACTTGATAACAGCCCACAGCGTAAAAGCGTAATGCTATTAATACCTACGGTTACGTGAAAATTAATTAATAAACTTCGCTTTGAAGTCTTTTTTCAATATACTTTGCTGTCAACTGGCACAGCTGTGCTTAGCAGTCCAAAAAGGCGATCTTCCAAAGTTCTGCAAAGCTCTAAAACCAAAGTTCTTGGTAGCCGGAAACGTTTTTTTTTTATTTGTAATCACTTAATTCCCATGCTAGCGATACATTTCTAATGACCTTTTATCTTCTTAAATCTCTATTATTATTTTCTTCATAGTTATTATCATTTTCCTCCAATCGTCTTAATAACTCCAGTCTAAAAAAAGTCTGAAAGAATACTACAAACAAGAAAAAAATCTTCAAATTTGTATTCGTTTAATTCCTCTTAAAATAAAAATTTACCTCTTATGTCCGTATCCTCAAAAAATTTGCTTAAAACCTAAAAACTGTTTCCTCCAATGGGAGCACATTCGCTACCCTTACCGAGCCAAAATGATACTCGCTATCTTTAACTATAAAGTGTTACGTATTTTCGTTATCGTTTAGAGATGGAATTGCAAAATATTTTTTTCGGCAAAGTTAACGATTTTCGTAAAATCTAACGAGTAACGAGTCTGTTTTATCGATAACGATAGAGATAGAATAAGACCCCTGGTCTCGGGAAGCTAAAGAATATCCAAGTTAAACTACATATAAAACCGGAAGCAGTGCCAAAATATCTGAACGCCCGCACAATACCATATCAAATGACGGAGAAAGTAGAGGCAGAAATACAAAGGAAGGAAAATGAAGACATCATTCAACGAGTACCATTGTCCTGATATGCGTCACCCATTGTCCCAGTTATCAAGCCAAATGGGAAAATCAGAATCTGTGGAAATTTCAAGTCCACAACTAATCCAGCTATAAACACTGAAATATATCCCATTCCAAGAGCTCAAGATATCTTTTCGAGGCTTGCTGGATGCAAATACTTTACCAGAAGCGTACCCAGAATCCAGAGAATACACGGTCATCAACACATCTAAAGGACCATAACCGTTTACCATACGGGATATGCTCGTCATCCGCTATATTTCAACGCCAAATGGAGATAGTTTTAAAAGAGATGAAACAGCTCATGCCATTCCAAGATGATGCGCTAATTGGGTCCAAGACAGAGGAAGAACATTTACAACATATAGACCAGTTCGTATCCATCATAAATCGCAATGGTCTGAGAATACGTAAAGAAAAATGTCAATTCTTCGTTTCAGAAATAGAGTTCCTGGATGCTGAAGGTCTACACCCTTTAAACAGCAAAATGGAAGAAATTATGAAAGCTCCTGAACCAGAAAACATCGAGACACTACGTTCATTCCTGGGGATGATAAATTACTACAATATATTTTTACCAAATCATTCTACAAACCTGGCACCGTTACATCAACTACTACATAAAGATATACCATGGATATGGGGTCTGGAACAGATGACTGCTTTTCAACGAGCAAAAACATCGCTGCAACAGTCTAAGATGTTAACTCATTTTTACGACGCTTCAACTTATGGGCTTGGTGGAAGATTCAAGCGGCAAACTGATAGAGCGTCCAATTGCTTTTGCATCAACGAGTCTAACAGCAGCGCAAAAACATTATCCCCAACTGGAAAGAGAAGCGCTGGCCATTGTTTTTTCGGTCACCAAATTTCGTGATTACATCTATAGAAAGTAGTTTATACTCTTGACTGACCACCAACCATTGGTTTCACTTTTGTCAACAAATAAACCAGTTCCACCTATGGCAGCGGCAAGAATCCAACGTTGTGCACTGCTATTGGCAGCTTTTTAATATGAGATCAAGTTCCGCCAAGGATCAATAAATCAGAATTCTGATGCATTAAAGGGTCCCACCGGCGTTTGAATTTATCTCGTTTCGCGCCATAAAATCTGGGTGAAATTCGAGTAGCCAATTTCATTATAACTCGTGGTCAACTAGCACGTAATCCTCCGCGTTAGGAAAATGCCAATGCTCGAGAGATAAAGAAAGGTTTAACTCGTGTACCTCCGTGTACTTGTACAATGGAACAAATTTCTGGTCGCAAAATATTAAAGCCGAAAATTTCGATCAAAAAGAATAATTACGAAAGTCGAATACAACATATTGTCTTCGTTCGAGGAATGGGAAACGCAAAAAAAGGATTTTCAGCTGTACACCTGGGAAATCAAGTACCTCAAACAAGGCCCAAAAATTTTAGTTTTTCATCTGAGTCTGATTCAGGTATTTCTCTTACACGGAGTGCATAGGCATGCGCAGGCATTTGAAGCAGGCTGGGCCAGCTTATTTTTGCGCCCTTTTAAGCTGTTGCGCCCTCTATCTGTTAGAGCTAGCCTTGGTTGTATCAGGGGGTAGAAACGTACGCGAAATGCGTTGTCTCATGCGATTCCCTAGTGGGAGAGGTGGGGGACTGGGGGTGGAAGTTTAGTCTGAAAAGTTTCAGCGGGTTCGTCTGCTTCGATATATGGATAACAAAAACATCTATTTCTAAAGCAAGCTTCTGTTCGATGTATATTAACATTAGATTATTTGGTCTCTCTTGTGTTTGCGTTACTCTAAGTTTAGTTTTAACGTAGGTTAATTTCGAAAAAACCCTTTCACAGGAGCAGCTGGTGACAGGTATGACTGAAAATAACGTGGCTACTCTGTAAAACTCATTAAAAATAATATCCTTTTCAGTTTTACGCAACCAATCTAGCCACTCGTAACAGCCCATTTTATTTATGTCTCCAACGGCCCCCGAGCCAATCCTAGCCTTTAGCTTAGTTTCAGCATCAATCTGATCAGCTGAAACAAAAAATAATTTGCCAAACATTTTAAATCAACTGCCACTGATTTTCGTAAAAACAAATTAGAAGCAGCATTAATAATTTGACAACTTTCTTGGCCAAATCTTTCAGAAATACCCAATATTAAACTGTCCAACATAGAATAAAATAAGGTGCATCTCAAATCTTCTTCTTTCGATGGCGCATGATATTGCGTTTTGTGCTTTCCATCTACTCGTCGTGACACCTTTCTCGTTCTTGGCTTCGGTATATCTATTCCGTTGGCTTTACACCTTAAAGTTACTTCTTTGAAGCTTTCACGAAAAACTTCGGGATTACTTGGCATTTCTTCAAGAGCCAATTTGAGATTCAATACTTCATTCCACGCATTTTCAATATTAATTTTTGGATCCGGCTTACTTTATCGATTAACTGAACAACTGCGTGAACCACTTCTAAGCAACAAACGAAATTAAAACTTCTTAGTTGTGTCATAATTTCTCTCCCCTTGGCTTTAGTTTCGGGATCTTTAGTTGAGGAGATAATTTCCATAACGGCTTTCTTTATTACTTCATATTGTTCTCTCGCAACTGCAACCGCTTCCGCTCGATAAGCCCATCTTGTCGTTGATAAAGATTTTAGACTTATTAATTTAATTCCCATTTCCTTTCTAAGCTTTTCAAAAACAGCGTGGCGAACAGGACTAGCTTCAACAAAGTTGTAAAGCATTTGCAATGTCCCAAAAAAATCAAAGAGGACACTGTTTTCCTTTCGAGATATACACGCATCCACCAGAACTAAGTTAAGGCAGTGAGCATAGCAGTGTACATATATTATTTTGCGTTCTTTGCTTTGCATCGTGCTTGAACGCCAGTTATTTCTCCTGCCATTGTTGAGGCTCCATCAAAACAAACGGACAAAATATTTTTCCAGTTTATACCTAATTTTCCGACTAATTCGTCAATAGCATTGAAAATAGAATGTGCGTTAGTTGATAAAAGTCTTTCCATAGAGACAAAAACTTCAACTGGCCTATTATCACGGTCATTGAAATACCGAACAACAAAAGCCAATTGCTCATGGTGCCCGCAGTCGCTAATTTCGTCACACATAATTGAAATATTTTTCCCTATTAGAGATTTTTTTTATACCTTCTAGTATCACATTTTGGACAGATGATATAATATCGTTTGGAATTCGGTTGCTAGTATACGAAGCGTTCTTCGGCCCGTTTTGTAAGTGAAATTTCAGTAGTGGATCATACTTAGTAAAGACCACGATCAGGACTCAGTTTGGATTCCAAATGTCCTCTAAATGGTTTACCACTTTTAGCTAGTAAAATAGTTATGTCAATAAAACGTCGCATCAAATGTCGATTTTGTAACTTTTTCGCTTCTTTAGTATTTAGCTCTTTCGCATTTTGGTTATCCAACTGTACTTCAAGAGGTTTCCCCTTTTTATAATCCAGATGTGAATCAGGACTTGATATGTGATGAACACTGGTTTGGTGCGTAGTAAAAGATTTTGTAGCATTTTTTAAAATTGGAAAAACCCGTTTTAGCGAAAGTAGCATGATTTTCATCGGAATACGTTGATGGGAAACAGCGACAGACGAAACAAAAAGCAATGTCTTTCGTGGGGCTATACTCTAACCACGGAAAACGCTCATACCATGAAAGATAAAATTTTCTTAGACGAGAGCCGATTTTTCTATAAGGAAATTCTCCTAGTTTAGGTTGGTATGGGCCTTTTTTTAAAATATGTTCACGATCTAGTTGTTGCGTTGGTAGTGGATTTGAAGGATCATTTGCTACCAACGTGTTGGTAAAGCTAGTAAAATTTGGAATTTCAATATTAGATTCACATTTTTTTAAATTCACCCTTTTAGAGCAAGTTTTATTCAAAGAATCTCGAATGGGCTGAGTTGGTGCAGTGATTTGAGCAAACGCTTTAATACTTAAAAAAACTGAAGCAAGAATATGCGAATCATTTTCTTTTACATGGTGCTGATGATCGTTATCTAAAACTTCATAATGGGAAGTAGCATGGTCTTGAAAATCATTAACACTAGAAACGCATTTTGTCGAAGAAACGCTACTATAGTCTGGCAATATTACAGGAGTATCTTTGGTAGTCTCGGTAAATTTAGTTGTATTGAACTCTCACCTTCACAATAAAGAAAAGAAAGAAAAACCGATGAAATAAATAAAACATTCCATAATTTAATTTAATAAAAAAAACCCAAATATGTCACTGGAATAATTTAATAATAAACATTATTGTAGTGCAGTCTTACATTTATAAAGGTTCCGTCATCATTCCTACCCAATTTTATATCGACTATTTTTGCCAATTTTTTAGTATTATCTGCACACCACTAGTGTTTCTCGCGTGTTATACTACACCTATTCCCATAAAGTAAAATTTAGCCAAAATTGCGCCGGGGGAGTGGAAATTCGGCACCCCAATAGGTGGTTTTTTTTTCGCCTGTTCTGGGTTTTTTGAGCAGGTTAAAAAGTGTAGCCATATGACGTCATTTTACTACAATTCTGTATTGACGAAAAAAACGAGTTGGAGTAGAAAGGGAGTATTTAAAGGTTAAAGGCTATTTATAAAAAGTTTCCCATCATATTTTCGTGAAACGAAATTTAAGCAGACGACAAAACTAGATTACTCCCTCTACACCTCCTTTCGAGGAGGAGTCAAAAGTGTAACCCTAATACTCCGGAACAAGCGAACAAAATTCGGGACAGGGTAAATCTTACCCCGAGAACAGGCGAATAAAACGTTTTAGGGTAAAAAGTTTACACTTTTTGTCCCCGGACAAGCGAAAAAAAACCACCTAATATAAGCGAAAATTTTGGAAAAAAATACTTTGGCGCCCTTACACCCTGCCTAGCTACGACCTTGGGCTGTGCAATATGAATAGGAATAGATTCACCAAAAAGTCCAAAATCAGATGATCTAAAATACACATTAAATCGCGAAATTAAATCTCTAAAATACAGCTACACTTTACGAAATCACGATATTAAAACAAAATCCGTCAAACCTTTTATTTTATCATTTATAATCCAGATACCTAGTTTTCGTGTTTGATTTATTACTTGCTTTTCTCCCTGAAGCCTTTTTAAGCGTTCCTTTTTAAAATCGTTGCCAGACATACGTTTTAACATATTTATAATATCAATCATAAAGATAATAAAACTGTATTTAACAATATATTCTTCAAGTACGTACTGTACGTTACTAACTTATTACGGTATAGAGTACGGAGTACCCAAGGTTGCGGAGTACCGACCATAGATATAGGAAACGTATATAAAGGTCTAGTTAGATAAAATATCTTTTTTTTTTCTTTTTTTTTTTGGCTAATACCCAAGGCACCACCTTAGGCCTAAGTCATCAAGCGACTCAAAGGGAGTGAATACGGAGGTGACAGCTAGCAGAAACGCGTAATTTCTGCAGGCTATCCTTATAAGGCGCCATCTATCGGTAAGAAAGCTCGTGCTATCGTCGCGAGAGCCATTGTCTCCTGCTTAAAAATTATACTAAAAGTCACCAACAGATGGTGTCTAAAGACTACGGCCTGCGGAAAGTTAGTTAGTTAGTACCTAGGAGCAACAAACACAAGGAAAACGCAGCCAGGGCTGGCGCTAGGATTTTAGGGCCCCAGGTAATTTTTACTCCAAAATTTGGTTTTTTTTTGGAAATAGTCAGATAGTTTTAGTTAGGCACCCGTTCCGGCAGCCCCTTTCGGAGGCCCGGGCCCGGGGTACTTTTGGCCCGCTTAACCCCCCCCCCCCCCTAACGCCGGCCCTGAACGCAGCTAGACTTTAAAGAAGCTAACGAAGGGTTGTGTACGAATTTCATTGGACGAGCGTCACGAGCCTTTACGCTGAACGTTTTACGGGCGGGGGGGAAGACAATTTCCAAATTTTCCCCTTCGGACGGCAGCAGGTGCTGAAGCGTCTAGCCAATGAAAAACGTACACAAGAAAATCCACGACTTTTGACGGGTTGCGTTCTCCTTGTGTGGGGTGTTGTGTTTGTTGCTCCTAGGTTAGTACTAAAATGCTAAGAGAGCTCGCGCTCTTGGTCACGTGCCTTCCTCGGTGTCTGCTAGGGCCGCGTCAAAATTCTGAGAAGGAATTCTTCTCTCGAGAAGAGTTCTTCGTGAGAATTTTTCTCCCCGTGAGAACTCGCTAAAATGCGTCAAACTTAAAATGATTCTTCTAAAGATGGCGGCTTACAAAGTTACGATAATCCCACGAACGTAATAAACTAAGCCTTTGACAATTAATATTATTTTTACAGAATTTCACGACAATATATGAAGGAAGGAAAGATTTTATTTATAATTTAAAAGGAAAGGTTTCATAGGAAATTTAACTAACCATTCTATATTCTCTGAAATTAATAATCGTCCACAAAATTATCATAATGTTTATTTTCTTCAGCATCAAGCAAACTTATTAGAATATTAGCTGCCATTTTTATTTGTAATTTGACCGAGTGAGAATGCTCGGAGGCATTCTCACTCTTCTCAAGAGAACTCGTGAGTAGATATGACGTCACTTCCTGTGAGAAGGACTGTCAAAATTTTGAGAAGTGAGAATTCTCACTATCAAGGGAAGAATTCTTAGATTTTTGACGTGCCCCAAGTGTCAATTCCGTATTTTATGTTAGGCTTAGACGCCCCGAAATTTATCTAGACCTTTATATACATTTCTTATATCAATAGTACCGACAGCCACTCACCGGGTTCCAAAAATTAACGTATCCTAGCTAGTAGCTCCAAGCGACTAATTCCACGACAGTCGCCATTTACACAAACACTTTATTAAAATTAAATAAAAATGTGTCCGAAACGACTGGGAGATAGAAATCTCTAGTGAATCTAGAATATGGTGGGGTGGCCTCGCAGCAAGAGGAGCCGGGTTCGATCCCAGATTGTGGCACTGGGTGAAAACTCGGAACTACTCCTTCTGCGTTGCAAGTTCTCTCCCCACTGGTTTAAGCGTATAACACCAAAAACCATTATTTTTAGCATGTTCTGGTAACTATCCTTTAAATTTTTTACTTGTTATCTACATTATTTTTATCAATTTTGAATTGTTCTAGTTTAGAAACTTATTCTGGTGGTTTTTAGGAAATTTTTAGGCCTCTACAATGTTTAGGCTTGCGCCTTTTTCCCCCAGATTTTTTGCACCCTTTTAGTTTTCAGGTCGGGCCATGGCCCACCCTGGCCCTATCGTGCGCACGCCTCAGACGGAGTGTACTTATTGGCGGATATTATAAAGATGTTCCAAAGAAATATAAATACAAAGAACTATTTTGTTCCCATGTTTTGGAAATTAATTTAAAAAACTGTACCAAATGTTATACATCTGAAAAACAAAATGTTGGCACAATAACTTTTAACCAAAGTCACCCAAGTGAATTGCCAAGATTTTCTTACATTTTTATTCATATATCATATATTATATTTAAATAATTAACTTTTAATATATTAAATAGTTGCTCTCCAATTGATTCCACTAATAAGTTGCCAAAGAAACGTTTATCCGAACAAATAGATCCAATGTTGGATGCAGCGTGCTATTCTACACCCAAGAAGAAAATATATATTTCAATATATCTTGATACGCAAGGGTATACATGCCCTTCCGCTCTTACTACATACCTCTAGGGATATCGCTACGGTCGAACTTACCACCTCCTCTTTAAACGGCGAGGTGGAGCTGACTCTGGCATCAGCATACTTCCCATATGACGATCCTCTTCCTCCACCCCGCGGGAGGTGGCCAGTCTGGTCAACCACTGCGAGGGGACGGGAAGGAAGATGGTCATTGGCTGTGATGCTAATGCCCACCACAACATCTGGGGCAGCTCGGACTGCAATCAGCGTGGAAATGAGCTTGTGGAATATCTAGTTAGCACTAAGCTTAATATTCTCAACAGGAACAATGAACCAACCTTTGTTACGCGAAAAAGTAGATTAGTCCATAATTAAAAGGGATAATATAGCTAAATCCTAAACAAATTTGAAGAAATTAAAAAACTTACTACTAACTCGTACCCAATAGGTCTTCGAGCAAAAAACGCGAAACTCGGATCAAATAGATCTTCGAGTAATAAACTAAATTAAAGTTAAATAAAATAGCCAGAAATTCCAACGGTAGACCGGTTTCGTTCTATTTGGAACTCATCAGTACCGTGCGGGAAATCTGGCTGGCGACTGTCAAATCTAAAGGAGAAACTAAGCCTAAACATCAAAAATTTCAAAACGCGTTACTGACGGTACTGATGAGTTCCAAATAGAACGAAACCGGTCTACCGTTGGAATTTCTGGCTATTTTATTTAATTTTAATTTAGTTTATTACTCGAAGATCTATTTGATCCGAGTTTCGCGTTTTTTCTCGAAGACCTATTGGGTACGAGTTCGTAGTAAGTTTTTTAATTTCTTCAAATTTGTTTAGGATTTAGCTATATTATCCCTTTTAATTATGGACTAATCTACTTTTTCGCGTATTTTATCAACCTTTGTTACAATTAATAGAAGTGAGGTCATTGATCTTACACTGTGTACAGAAAATGTCGCAGAAGCAATTACTGACTGGCATGTGTCAAATGAACCGTCTCTGTCGGATCATAGACACATTTGCTTCAATGTCTTGGTCAAACCCGTAGTGACTTGTACTGAGGTTCGCAATCCCAGACGTACAAATTGGTCTGGTTATAAGGAAGATCTAAGTTTCTTCCTTAAGGATGATAAGCCAAGGCTTTCATCGGTTTTGGATTTCGATTTGGCTGTTGATCGAATGCAACATTATCGACTCCTATCACCGCAACTGTCCGGCGAAGACTACCAACCAGCCAAGGCTAGTTCCTTGGTGGAATCATGAGATTGGTAGACTTCGCAAAGCTAAGAGGTCGGGAGACTGGGCTGCCTATAAGCAGACCCTCACTGCCTACCATAAGGCTATCCGGAATGATAAAAAAGCTTCGTGCAGAAATTTCTGTGAGAACATATCAGATGTTCCCAGTCCAGCCAAGTTAATGAAAATTATGGCACACGATAATACTAAACATCTGGACACTATTAAGTTGAAAGATGGTAGTTTCTCTACTTCTGGCAAGGACACTTTAACTCATATGTTAGATGTGCACTTTCCAGACTCCAGAGTCACGAATAACTGTTACACTGATACGCTCCCTTTAAGGATCAAACGTACCAAAAGGGAAGATTGGGCAGTGGCGAATAAGGTTGTCACGCACTCTAGACTCGTATGGGCTATAAAATCATTTAAGCCCTATAAGTCACCAGGACCTTCCGATTTTGTTGCAAGAGGGCATTGATTCTCTCTGCCCTTTGCTGTTAAGGATCTATAGGGCTTGTATTGCCTTAGGGCATCACCAAGCACTTGGAAACTGTCTCGGGCCATATTCATACCCAAGCCTGGTAAGTCAAATTACCTTGAGGCTAAGGCGTTTAGGCCAATTAGTCTAACCTCTTTTCTCTTAAAAATTTTGGAAACGTTGGTGGACAGCTATATTAGAGAAGAGGTTATCTCTAAAAATCCTCTCTCTTCCGCACAGTTTGCTTATCAGAAAGGCAGGTCTACTCAGACCGCCCTTCATGGCATAAGCAACTACCTCGAAAAGGCAATTGATTTCAAGGAAATAGCGTTAGCGGTTTTTCGTGATATCGAAGGGGCCTGTAGAAAATAATAACGTGCTCCTGTAATTTAATTAGTTTGAAGTGTATTAAAACTAATTGAAATGAAGTGTATTTTGTATTTAGTGTAAAGGTGTATTTTGTATTTAGTGTAAAGGTGTATTTTGTATTTAGTGTAAAGGTGTATTTTGTATTTAGTGTAAAAGCGTATTTTGTATAAATTGTAAATAATCTTGTGTAATTAATATTTTGTTGTAAATTTTGTAAGCCGTAAAATAACGGCCAGATAAAACCATCTTAAAATTCCCATTGTAAGTCCAAAAGGACTCTCCTTGACAGAGATATTGGCGCCCGAGCGGCAATAGTTTCCGAAAACTAGAAATTTCTCGTTTCCGGCTTGTTTCCGGTGGTGCCTACGTCACTGGGGTCGAACAATAAGCCTCAGTTCCGTCATGGTTCCGTATATATACCTCTGTCAGGGAGCGTCCGAATTCAGTTGAACGTCACAATTTAATGCAAAGCCCAAACTAAAAGGGTCTCCTGCCAAAGCGGGCAATAGTCGGTCCCAAAAGGACAAATGTATCTTTAAAACTAAAGTGTTTAAATAAAATAATTTTGGTTCATCAGAACTTAACGTGTAGTTTTTCGCGACAAGCCGCGTATATTGTTTCAGTCCGATATACTCGGTGTTAAAACACTCTCCTCAAAAAAGAACCACCCAGCTTCGGAAGAAATTAAAATCAGTTAAAATTAAAATTCGGCAAACCCGCGAAAACATTTTCTTCATGGTGCCGAAGCACCCGGGATAAAAATAGCTATCGTCCAGTCACGAAAAACTCTCCAGGATGCCTACCGATCCGAAGAACACTGGAGGCGGGAAATCCAGTGATCCAGCCGGAGTCGACAACGGCGCCGCCACCGACGTAACCAGCAAACCAACCGACTCGAAGGAATTGAAGCTCGCCAAAGGTATCAGAGCCAGCGCCAGAAAAGCCGCTACGAGAAAGATCAATCAGATCAAAAAGATGATGCAAGACCCAACAGTTACGCTGGAGAGCTACGAAGATGCCCTCGCCATCCTGCTCGAAAAGGAAGACGACCTCATCAAAATCGACGCCCGAGTGGAAGCCCTCATCGAGGACGAAATTGAAATTGAACTAGAAACCGAGGGGCTAACCACTCTTAGAAAATCTGTACACTGGATTACGCTTAGATTTGCACTGCCAAAGGCCGGGACTTCAAAGATTACGCGTAATCCCATTAGTACAGTCAAAGGTACGGCTCTGTACACCGATTACGCGGAGTGATCAGCCCCTCGCTAGAAACGGACGGCGCTCTTCAATGTCGATTGTCGAGAGGAGCTTTCAGAGGTCAAATCCGCCGTAAAAAGAATCATTCAGAGAGCCTACGGTCAGTCAACGTCAAATATAGCCAGTTATTCAGGATCAACGATCTCCAACGTCTCCACTGGTAACGTTACAAACGTCGGTCAGGTTTTTAACCAGACCCCGCCAGGCCACGCAGTTTCAACAGGAGCAGCTCC
The DNA here is from genome assembly GCF_980474605.1 of Leiobunum rupestre. Classification (NCBI taxonomy): domain Eukaryota; kingdom Metazoa; phylum Arthropoda; class Arachnida; order Opiliones; family Sclerosomatidae; genus Leiobunum; species Leiobunum rupestre. The sequence continues at coordinate 33,140,855 of NC_143392.1, forward strand.
GGGCAACCAGACGCCCCCATATTCAGACGACGCCTTCTTCTACGGGAGTTGCCGCGCAGCCGACGGTAGGTCCGGTAAACCTCCAGCCGCCGCCCGGTCCGATCTATCTACAGCCGCCTACCGCTCCGTATCAAGCCGCCACTTCCAGTCACGAAGTTCGCCTACCGCAGCTGACCATCGTCAAATTCAGTGGAGACTACTCTAAATGGAACAACTTTTGGGGGAGGTTTAAAGCCACCATTGATCGAAACACGAAGCTCGAGAAGGTAGAAAAGTTTATTTATCTCACGTCATATTTAGAGGGGGAAGCTCTTAAGGCTTTGGTTGGGTTTTACGATCAAGCAGTCGCGTTATTAAAAAAGCGGTATGACCGCCAAGATTTAGCAATCCACTCCCATATAAACAAACTTTTAGACATTCAGCCCGTAGCTAGCTCTCAAAATTTGAGAGACCTAAGAAATCTATTAGATATTTGCGAGACAAGTCTAAGAAGATTGAAAGCGTTAGGGGTGAATACGGCTGAAAAGGCCTCGTTTCTCTGTCCGGCTCTGCTTAGATGCCTGCCGAGTGATATTAGAACCGATTTTTGCATACAAAGACGGCCCGATAGAAATATAGAGTGGGACGCCGACGAATTAATTAGGTTCATTAGGCAACAAATCGAAAGTCGAGAAATGGCAAAATTACTTAGCGCTGCACCGGGAAAAGCCGAGCACGTTAAAACTAGCGATAATGACCGGGAAGTAAACAAATCTAAGGGTAAAATTGGAAATAACGGGAATCAAAATTTTAGATCATCCTCTTCCGCCAAATTCAGAAAACATTTATTGCATATTTTGTAAAAACGATAGCCACAAAAGCAGTTATTGCACTGATTATACTTTAGAACAAAAACAAACCATAGTTAAAGACAGTTCTAGGTGTTTTCGCCTGGGTCACGACGCGAGAAGCTGTCGATCAAAATTTAGAAATTGCAAAAATTGCAAAAGGAGGCACAATTTTGCGTTGTGCGAGAATAACCCTAGTCATAAAAAATTAGAGGCCCTAATTTCCGCAACGGCGCCAGTAAAAAACCTCAAAAGAGAAGTCCTAATGCAAACAGCGCTAGCCGTAGTTAGAGATCCAAAAAACCGCAGAAAGTCAGAAGAAGCCCAATGCTTTTTCGATGGCGGAAGCCAAACCAGCTTTATAAAACAGGAATTAGCGAGAAATTTAAATCTACCTATAGTAGGAAAACTTCAAGGCCAAGAAGTTTATACCTTTGGTAGCAAGACGCCCTCGAAAAGATCGTTAAACTTGGTAAAGGTGACCTTAGAAAATAGGGAAAACCCAGCGCGTAAAGCTGAAATCGTAGCTTTAGCCGTTCCTTATATTTGCTACACTTTTACGAAAATTGACGACGAGGGTTTAGAGAAAATTATGAAATCTCAAAATTTGCAATTAGCGGATGATCCCAAGAGATCAACATCCACAGATCCGGAAGTGGATATTTTGATAGGCTCCGACCATTATTGGAAATTGGTTACGGGAAAAAACGAAAGATTCACTCGTTCCCTAGTGGCCACCGAAACAGTTCTAGGGTGGTGTATACAAGGCCAAAAATCCGGTCCGTCGAATGGAACTAACAAAAATCCAGTAACGACCATGCTAGTCTCCCTCGGTCAGAAAAGAGTAAATGAAACTTTAAAATCATTTTTTGACCTTGAAAGCATAGGCATAGATAATAGGGAAATTAAGGAAAACGTTAATGATCGAACCGTAGCTAATTTTTTCGAAAGCATAGATCACAATGGGGAAAGGTATGTGGTAAAATTCCCCTGGGAAACAAATAAGGAGTCCCTAGCAGATAACTACGGTCAAGCTATAAAAAGATGGCAAAATTTAGAAAAAAGATTATTATTTAGAGTATAAAAATATTATCAATGACCAGCTAGAAAAGGGTATCGTAGAAATTGTCCCAGATAACGAAATCCAAAATAAAATTCCAGGAACGTACTATATGCCCCACCAGGGGGTATCCAGGTCAAAGGCTCAAACAACCAAACTCCGAATAGTGTTTGACGCGTCCTCTCACGGGTACGGTTTACCTTCCCTAAACGCGTGCTTAGCACCGGGCCCCAATCTGAACCCAGATATCCTGCTCCTACTGCTAAGATTTAGAAAAAAACAAAATTGCACTATATTGCCGATATTGAGGCTGCCTTTCTACAAGTGGGATTAGATAACCCCGACAAGGACTCTGTCAGATTTCTGTGGGCGAGGGAGGAGCAAGGGGCAATCAAACCCAACGAATTAGTAACTCTTAGGATGACGCGAGTTCCCTTCGGAGTTAAACCCAGTCCATTTCTGTTAGCTTGTACAATCAAATACCACGTTCAGAAATCGGAAAATGTCGACGAAAGGGTTAAAGAAACGCTAAATAACGACCTGTACGTGGATGATCTGACGGGGGGAGAGAAAAATGTCCCGACAGCCCTAGCAACTTCTATAGGTGTCGCGAAGCTAATCAAGTGAGCGGGTATGAGGTTCCGGAAATGGGGAACGAATTCGGAAGAGTTAAGGGAACTGTGGAAAAATCAGTTGGATGGCAATGGGGAGGAATTGTTTGATCAAGCTAAAAATTCCGAAGATACTAAAATTTTAGGTCTAAAATGGAATCCCCTAGATGACAACTTCTCCTTTGATATGAGCGACCTAATCGAAATTCGTAAAAACCTGAAATTAACGAAAAGGCATTTACTTAGTTTCATATCCCAAATTTTTGACCCAATCGGTCTCCTATCACCCTTCACTATTCGAGCGAAAATGCTATTTCAGCTACTATGGGAATGCAATAAAGACTGTTATGACCAACTCCCCGTAGAAATAAGTCAACTCTTTGAAAATTGGGCCCAAGAGCTACCACTATTACATAACGTGAAAATTAATAGGTACTATTTTTCCGATACTAACGCTGAACTAGCCAGTCACGAATTACATTGTTTTGTAGATGCTAGTAAGAAAGCCTATGCCGCAGTCGTTTATGTCAGGTACACCACTAATTCGAATAAAGTAGGCGTGTCCCTAGTAACCGCGAAAACGCGAGTAACCCCGATAAAATTATCAAAAGACGAGCTGTCACTACCTAGGCTAGAACTAATGGCTTGCTTGCTAGTCGCCAGATTGACCAATTATGTTAAGGGAACGTTCCAAGAAAATTTATCTAATATTTACTTTTGGACGGATTCAACCGTAGCGTTAGCGTGGGTTAGAGATAACTCGAGGAACTGGAAATACAAAGGCTTACTGACAAGGGACACTGGTATCATTGCCCGAATGCCCGGGTATACTTAACCCCGCCGATCTACCCAGTAGAGGTATTAAGGCAGAAAATTTAGCAAACAATAAAACCTGGTGGGAGGGCCCCTTATTTCTTAGGGGCCCAAAAAGCACCTGGCCAAACAAAGAGCCCCAAAAGGTAGACACGCAGTCCGTCGCCGAAGAAAGGCGCAAACTAACGCTAGCCGTGGCTACAAAGGAAAAGTTAGGGGTTCAAAACATAGTTGACTTAAATAGATACTACAACGTAAACACTGCCGTTCGCGTAACTGCATATGTAAATCGATTCGTAAAATTTACTAAAACCAAGGTTAGATCGAGAGGTCTAGAAAAAACAATGGGTCCCATTACCGCGGAAGAGATGGAAACCTCCGAAAAATTATGGGTAATATCCGCGCAATCGGAAGATTTCGAATCCGAATTAGAATGCCTTAAAAGGGGGAAAACAATAGAATCTTGCTCAATAATAGCTCCCCTTCGGCCAGTCTTGAATGAGTCAGGCCTAATATGTGTAGGAGGGCGTCTTGAAGAAGCTTCACTTTCTTACTCAGAAAAGCATCCCATTATTTTGTCCAAAAATCACAGACTAGCTAAAATGTTAATCGTTCGAAGTCACTCCCAAGTTTTTCACGGAGGAATTAACGATACCATTACCCAACTTAGGGAAAGTTATTGGGTTTCTAGCGCCAGGCAAATAGCGCGGGCGGTAGTAAAAAATTGCACCCTTTGTAAAAAACTTCGGGTACAACCCGGTGATGCGCCCACCGCCCCCCTACCTAAAGATAGGATAGACGAATGTCCACCGTTCTCGATTATAGGAATCGACTTTGCTGGTCCGTTGTTTGTGAAAGACCAAAATATCATTAAAAAGGCTTACATTTGTCTCGCTACTTGCGCCGTGACCCGCGCGATTCATTTAGAGCTAGTGCCTACATTAAGTGCCGACGAATTCCTGATGGCATTCCGACGTATAATCGCGAGAAGAGGGGTTCCTACCATAATTTATACCGATAACGCCAAAACGTTCAAAAAGGCAAATACCGACCTGAAACATATTTGGCAGAGCATAAAGTCAGAGTCGTTTAAAGAATTTTTTGGAATTAGGGGTATTCAATGGAAGTTTATAGTAGAACGCGCAGCTTGGTGTGGGGGCTGGTGGGAGCGCCTCGTCAGGTCCACCAACACCTCTTTGAAAAAGACGCTCGGCCATGCCTCCCTGTCATATACCGAGCTAGAAACTGTATTGTTAGAAACTGAAGGTATAATTAATTCTAGGCCTATTACGTACACATATAATGATCAAAATGAGCCCACACCTTTGACCCCCTCTGAATTCCTGCTTGGTCATAGAGTCACTTCTCTACCCCCTCTAACATTTAGACGTGTGAAAATACCTTCGTCGAGAGTAGAAATAATTAAGAGAAACCAATATCGAGAAAATTTAATTCAAAAATTGTGGGTGCGATGGCGACACGAGTACATAATGGAACTACGGTCTGCACATCACTATCCGAAAACCAATTACAAAGGCGAATTCGCAATCGGTGACGTAGTCCTAATCGTAGAAGATAAGTTACCACGTCACATGTGGAAGCTTGGTGTAATTGTCGAAGTAGTAAAAGAGCCACGATAAGAAAACCAGATCGTGTCTTGTAAAGACTACAAATGGTAGCAAAATTAAACGAGCAATTCAACACCTTTGTAATTTGGAAATAAACGAAAAGTAGCACGTCATGAACCTTGGGTGATATTACAAGTATCACCTAGGGTGAGTGTAGAAAATAATAACGTGCTCCTGTAATTTAATTAGTTTTAAGTGTATTAAAACTAATTGAAATTAAGTGTATTTTGTATTTAGTGTAAAAGTGTATTTTGTATTTAGTGTAAAAGCGTATTTTGTATAAATTGTAAATAATCTTGTGTAATTAATATTTTGTTGTAAATTTTGTAAGCCGTAAAATAACGGCCAGATAAAACCATCTTAAAATTCCCATTGTAAGTCCAAAAGGACTCTCCTTGACAGAGATATTGGCGCCCGAGCGGCAATAGTTTCCGAAAACTAGAAATTTATCGTTTCCGGCTTGTTTCCGGTGGTGCCTACGTCACTGGGGTCGAACAATAAGCCTCAGTTCCGTCATGGTTCCGTATACAGGGTGTTAACTAAAAAACGATACAGAGCCAATTACTCAAAATGTGTTTAATGTAAGAATTTGAAATTTGCAGGTTACACAGAGGGTGCAGGGGGACAAATGTCAATGAAAATTTTAATGACCTTGAACCAGGTCTTCAAGGTCATTCCAATTTTATCTCGAGAACCGCTAGGATTAGAAGAATAGTTTCAATTAAAAATGTGTTCTACGTTTAATTATAAGTCTAAACAGCTCTGACCCGCTCTAATTTGACCAATGGGAAGCCGATCAAGGTTAAAACAAAAACCATAAGGTCGTGTGTGGTATTCTAATCAAGACACGACATTTCAAGGCTTATAAATCGAATACTACCAGATCTAATGGATCAAAATTGTCGTGACACCCTAAACTGAGTGTAACTTATGATGACCTTGAAACATTAGTTCAGGGTCATTCAACATTTATCTCGAGAACTATTATGATTATTAGAATGGTTCCATTTAGAAAAATGCCCGCCAAGGTTTTTTAAGTCAAATTACCTTTTACCCGAGGTAAATAAACTAATAAAACTCCCAAATAAACGTTAGATAATTGATTTAAGACGTACCAAGTATTTTTATTAACTTTTTTCGTTAAAATGTTTTAAACACAAAAGAAACGAAATAAGTAATTGAAATAAATAAGCAACTAATACACGAGCGCAAGCATGCGTAGTAACCAATGGAGGTATTTTTGAACACTTCATAAAATAAGTCTGGAATTTAAGGGAGCTTGAAACATTACATTATCATTGTTATGTTCATTATTATTTGAAAGTTAATCTTCAGTTTTTTCATTATTTATTTATTTAAATTATTTAAATAATTCTTACGTTTATTAGTTGCCTTTTTATTTCAATTTCTTATTTAGTTTCTTTTGTGTATAAAATATTTAACCTAAAAAAAGTTAATAAAAATACTTGGTACGTCTTAAATAAATTAACTAACGTTTATTTTGGAATTTTATTGATTTATTTACCTCGGGTAAAAGGTAATTTGACTTAAAATTAAACGTAGAACACATTTATAATTAGAACCCTTCTTCTAATCCTAACGGTTCTCAAGATAAATTTTGAGCGACCTTGAACTAATGTTTCAAGGTCATCATAAGGTACAAATTTCGAACTCTTCCACTCAGTTTAGAGTGTTACGACAATTTTGATCCATTAGATCTGGTAGTTTTCGATTTATAAGCCCTTAAATGTCGTGTCTTGATTAGAATACCACACACGACCTTATGGTTTTTTTCTAACATTTCACGGCTTCCCATTGGTCAAATTAGATCACATCAAAGCTGTTTTGACTTAAAATTAAACGTAGAACACATTTCTAATTGAAACTATTCTTCTAATCGTAACGGATCTCGAGATAAAATTTGAATGACCTTGAAGACCTGGTTCAAGGTCATTCAAATTTTCATTGCCATTTGTCCCCTTGCACCCTCTATGTAACCTGCAAATTTCAAATTCTTACATAAAACACATTTTGAGTAATTGGCTCTGTATATACCTCTGTCAGGGAGCGTCCGAATTCAGTTGAACGTCACAATTTAATTCAAAGCCCAAACTAAAAGGGTCTCATGCCAAAGCGGGCAATAGTCGGTCCCAAAAGGACAAATGTATCTTTAAAACTAAAGTGTTTAAATAAAATAATTTTGGTTCATCAGAACTTAACGTGTAGTTTTTTCGCGACAAGCCGCGTATATTGTTTCAGTCCGATATACTCGGTGTTAAAACGATCTCCTCAAAAAAGAACCACCCAGCTTCGGAAGAAATTAAAATCAGTTAAAATTAAAATTCGGCAAACCCGCGAAAACATTTTCTTCAGGGCCTTTAGTAGTGTAAAAGTGAGAGTTTAGAGCCACGGGGTGCAAAATTCCCATAGGGTTATAACGGGGTGCCAATATTTTCCATAGGGTTAGCGCGGGGTGCCGGTATCTCCCTCGAAACCGCGTCGGCTCGATGTGGCCACATTTGCCGGCATCGAGAATACGAGAGAGACCGATGAAAACGTGAAGTGAGAATCGAAGCCGGTCAGAGTCTTGTTGACGGGGTGTAATATCGTTCGAGGAGGAAGCTGAGTTTCGTGACGAGGTAGGGGAGAGAGACCCGGAAGAGAGTGAGGTCTCGGATTTCAACCGCGCCAGAAAGGAGCGGCTTGTTTATACGCGCGTTTCCTCGGTACGGGGTGGGAGTTTACGCGGGGATTAACGAAATACCCAATAGGGTATGGCATGGGGTATAATTCATGAACAAAGTACGGGTCAGCATCGAGAATACGAGATCGTCCGTCGAAAACGCGAAGGGACCATCGGAACCAGCCGGAGATTTATTGACGGGGCGTAATAAGGAAGCGGAATAGAGGTCTGCGATAAAACGAGGTCAAGCTTTTCATCCGCACCAGAAAGAAGCGGTTTGTTTATACACGTGTTTAGTCGGTACGGGGCATGAATCTACGGTGAGGGTAGCGATATTACGACGATTGTATATTTGCGGGGATTTGAACGGAGAGCAACGTCTAAGGTTAACCAGGTGGAAAGAAGCCGATTGTTTTCCAGCGTGTTTAGTCTGCAAATAGAATTCTTACAGATGCGAAACGTCAATTGAAATGAACGGAGAGTAACGTAGATGTTGATACGCCAAGGATTGAAATTACTCTTTTTGTAAAGTATATGAAACCAAGTAAAAAGCGCACGGATGAGTACTATATAAAGGGACTCAGTTTCCTTAAAATTACATCCCGAATTTGGAATCTTGTCTTTCACGATTTAGAAGCGGCGCTCACCAGTCATACGAGGAGTAACCCAAAATGTGAGTTTTATCACGTATTAATTATTCGCGAATCATTTTTAATTTGTATTGTCAATTCTAGGTCGGAGAATAACTCTCGCATTCTCGAAGTCAACTTTCTGAGAGCCAACAACGAATATGTTCTCAAAGAATTGGCATTCTTGGTGGTTGAAACTGGAGAGAGTGGGGTGTACGCCTTTAAGCCGCCTTTTCCGTATCACGAGCTAAACGTGAAAGACAAAAGACTTTGTTCGTGGATCTCGACGAATATTTGCGGGATGCAGTGGGACCAGGGTGAATACGAAATAAACGAATTGGATGGAATCATCACCTACATCACATCTAAAGCGTCAACCTTCTTCACGAAAGGTCTGGAGAAAACATCTTTCCTCTCGAATCGTTTCGTTAAGAAGATCATTAACGTTGAGGACATTGGATGCCCAAAATTTAAAAATTTTGCAGATTTGGGTCCAAGGGTCTGCAAATACCATTTTCAAAATTTCAATTGTGCATTATTTAAAGCGCATCAGATAAATTTATGGAAAAATATAAATAAAATATTTTGGTCTTAACCATATCTGATTTTTTTTCTTTTAACCTCTCTCATATACATTTACTTGAATCAAACATTGGGAAGTGGAATGGTTAAATAGAAACATTTTTACTTACAACCGTCTAATAGGTCTACCGATGGAAATCAGAATTAGTCTTATTACCAAGAATATATTTATACTAAATATAGGTAAATACAATCTATATTTATACCCCACTGTATAAATACGTTCTTATGTATACCTTATAGTATAAATACGTTCTTATGTATACCTTATGGTATAAATACGTTCTTATGTATACCCTATAGTATAAAAACGTTCTTATGTATACCTTATAGTATATATACGTTATTTATTCTTTGTGACATAAATAAAGCGTAATTTATGTCTTATGGCGTAAATACATTCTTGTTATTACGAAAGGTTGTAAACTATAAGCTCTATTTATTACTTGTGGTGGAGACGACTTCCAGAAGAAATTTCAATTCTGGCTGGGATATATAAGCCCATCTCCCGAAAATCAAAATCATTTTCATTTCAGAATGGCAACTAACAATACCGTCTTAGACAAAAAAGTTACCGTCGAGGTTTTAAGATATAAGGCTGCGCTGGGACACATTCCCGGCCGCCCCGAATTACCAGTCTTCAATTTTCGAACTTTCGAAGTCATTATCCGGAAGCAGCATCGGGGATTTTGGGTGGAATTCCGCCCGGATGAAGCGTGTGCAGTTATTGACGTGCACTTATGTTACCACCCGAACATAGCCAACATAAGACGGGCTCTCGGAGGATTAAACCAACTAATCGGGGTATGTTTATTTTCGTTTATTACGTATAAAACGTGTATTTATTACAATTATTTTAAGATCGAAAAACTGGATTTAACGATATCGGCGGAAGAAGACTCCATCGCTTCGCTCCTCTTTTTCGGAATGAACAACGAGCCGAATCCTTCTACGCCGGAAATCCCAGCCACACTATCATTGATCCCGACCACATCATCATTCACAATTCCTATAACCGGAAACTCATCATCATCTCTATCGTCTCTACCATCAATAGCGTCAACTTCTTCTACCCCCGAAGTTCCTTCGACTCTTCTCGCATCTGCTTCATTTTCCACACAGAAGCGGAAGAAAAGAAGCGCTCCATCAGAGAAGCAGATAAAAAAAAACAAAAAAATTGACTTTAACGATGATTTGGAAAAATTATTGGCTTTAGAACAAATTGTTCAACAAACCCTCGGTGAGGAATTTGTAATGTGAAAATAAATAAATATTAAGAGAAAATACCAAAGTTTAATTTTTACGTACTTATAATTTGGAATTATATTTAATTTTGGTTGGGAATTAATAAGATATTATTTTTTTAATCCTTGTAAATTCTAAAGAGCGCATCAGATATAATTTTCCAAAGATTCTTTATCACATTGAAAACATTCTAGCGAGGTAGAGGCGACCCCCGTTATAATAACAAAGTAGTTATTATTATATTATTATTTTTGCCATGGCGTCAATCAAGTACGCATCTAAACGGGAATTCCAATCTATCATTAAACAGTCATGCTCATCTTGCGAAAGATGATCAACTTCACAACCACTGCACTGCTTATTAATATAATCGGTAACTTTGTTTAGTACAGTTTCTTTAATATCGTTGAAGACGCGTTTGACTTCGTTATGGTAGATCATCACTTCACCGTATTTTTCCATCAACGTCTTCCAGGGGTACCGTGTCAGAGTGAATCCACGCTTGGTCAGGTAGTGCTTGCCGTAATTGGTCCCAGTGCCAAGAACGATTTCCCTGACTCTACGGTCTTGAAAAATGCACAGTTCTACCCGTCTCGTTTCCGATCCTTCGAAGAACCACGTTGAGGGTGGGATAGAATCGTCTTCCAAGAATGAAGTTATTTCCTCGTTCGCTCTCCACAATTGCTTGAATTGACTTTCAGTCAGCGCTATGCCAACGCCTCCTTCTAGGGTTCCGATGTAGATATTACAGTCGGGGGTTACCAACACTCCTTTCGTGGTAGAAACCGGAAAAACCTTACTGCTATTCCTGAAAATTTTATATTTGTTAAACAGAATCTCGGTATTAAGATCATGTTTTATACATACATTTTATCAGTATTCCAAGACGTCATAGACTAGCAATTACAAATTGAGAATGAAGTTTTGTGGGAAAATAAAACTCATTATATAGTACTCGTCGGGATATTTTTTTTTAACTTAGTTCCTATATTGCGCGATACATCGTTTTATTCATTATCATTTACGTTAATTTAAGTCTATTTCGTTCGTAGCAAATATTCTCCCTTTTCTCCGAAAGATATTATAATCGTCGTAATATCGCTACCCTCACCGTAGATTCATGCCCCGTACCGACTAAACACGTGTATAAATAAACCGCTTCTTTCTGGTGCGGATGAAAAGCTTGACCTCGTTTTATCGCAGACCTCTATTCCGCTTCCTTATTACGCCCCGTCAATAAATCTCCGGCTGGTTCCGATGGTCCCTTCGCGTTTTCGACGGACGCTCTCGTATTCTCGATGCCGACCCGTACTTTGTTCATGAATTATACCCCATGCCATACCCTATTGGGTATTTCGTTAATCCCCGCGTAAACTCCCACCCCGTACCGAGGAAACGCGCGTATAAACAAGCCGCTCCTTTCTGGCGCGGTTGAAATCCGAGACCTCACTCTCTTCCGGGTCTCTCTCCCCTACCTCGTCACGAAACTCAGCTTCCTCCTCGAACGATATTACACCCCGTCAACAAGACTCTGACCGGCTTCGATTCTCACTTCACGTTTTCATCGGTCTCTCTCGTATTCTCGATGCCGGCAAATGTGGCCACATCGAGCCGACGCGGTTTCGAGGGAGATACCGGCACCCCGCGCTAACCCTATGGAAAATATTGGCACCCCGTTATAACCCTATGGGAATTTTGCACCCCGTGGCTCTAAACTCTCACTTTTACACTACTGCCTTTGATAAGGTCTCTAGCGCAGTCCTTACGAAGGCTGCTAAGAAGTTTGGTATCAATGACACTTTGATACCAAATCCATGTTAACTGACCGGAAAGTGATGTCCTCCCTGCTTGGTGACTCCCTTATGGTCTCCACCAGCCGTGGCTGCCCTCAGGGGGGGGGGGTTCTCTCTCCCCTTTTGTGGTGCCTAGTGGTGGACGATCTAACGCGGAGGTTGAATAGGGGGGGATGTCGCTGTTTCGGTTACGCTGATGATATTGTCATCATTGTCACTGGGAAATTATCCACGACAGTAAAGGATGTAATGAGGAGGGCTCAGGCATCAGTCGAGTGCTGGTGCAAGGAGGTCAACCTCACAGGCTCACAGTTAATCCTAGTAAGACGGTCCTGGTCCCATTTACTTGTAAAAGGATCCAGGGATCGTTCAATGGTATTTCCTTATTTGGAACTAACCTAGTGGAAAGCACCGAGGTCAAAATGTTATTTTGGAGGATTAGGAGTACAGTCAGTAAATCATAGTCCCAGAGTTGTATACTGGCTGTATACTATGATCATCAGACCCATTCTGTCTTACGCAGCTGTGGTCTGGTGGCCAAGTGTTAATTTAAAAACCGTGCAGTCTGAACTGCGGACCCTGCAAAGGTTAGCCTGTATTGGTATTACTGGAGCTATGAGAACAGCCCCAAGTGCTTCTCTAGAAGTTCTCCTGAAAATTCTTCCTCTTCATCTTTTCATAGAGGAAGCTGCTGCTTTGGTTGCCTATAGGCTTAACCAAAATGGTTGGTGGAAGGCTAATAATTGTCTGGGAAAAAAGGTTATCCAAATATACACGGATAGTCAGGCCGCTCTTAAAGCTCTTAACCAGTATAGTATCACTTCTAAACTGGTTATTAGCTGCCTAGATCTTCTTTTTGATCTTGGGATGCCCAATAAAGTTCAACTTTATTAGATACCTGGTCACAAAGGGCATTACGGGAACGAAAAAGCTGACGCCTTGGCCCGGGAGGGTGCAAGACCTGGGTATAGTGGGCCTGAACCTGCTCTACCCATCCCCCGTGGCCTGCTACGCAGCCTGGTCTCCAAGTATATGTCAGATCGTCAACTCAAGCTTTGGCTTTAGACTGATGGTCAAAGGCAGGCCAAGGAGTTTATCCCTGACCCATCCAGGCATAGAGCAAAAGAGCTACTCTCGCTCTCTAAGACGAATATAAGGTTGGTAACTGGCCTACTAACAGGCCATTTCCAACTTAACAGACACCTAAATCTTATTGGTGTCAGTGATGACCCAATTTGTAGGGCTTGTCTAGCCGGTTGGAGACGCATGACTTCTTCAACATCCCGACCAAACAGATTCTTAACTTTGTGTCGGAAATAGGACTTTTTACTTAAAGTCACAGGTTGGGGGTTGCACAATGGACCTAAGGTTGAAGTGCACGGCTTCCCACCCCTTTCAATAATAATAATCAGTAGCGGCGCTAAGGTTTTTTCACAGGTGGGCTAATTATTTTGTGGCCCCTAAGAATTTTGTGGCCCTTAGCGGGAACCTTGGATTGACCATATTTCGGAAAAGTGGTGAAATCGAAAAAACCCAAAATTTTCCAGGAAGCGAGAAGAGCAAGGTCGTTTTATTGTTGCGGCTCTCATCGCGTTTTGTGGACCCCCTACTGACCTTGTATCTGACCTGGATGGGACACGTGCATGCCTGGGATAAATCCCTAAATTTCCATAAGCCCCTTTCTTTTCAACTTTATCTCAATTTCCGCTACCTTCCTCCCGAATCCATATGTTTATGGTCTACTACCTTTTTGAGTAAACAAATTGATTTGGAAAGATTTTTTCCAGAAAAAAAGGTTTCTTGGCAATAAAACAAATTTCTAGAGATAATGAAAATTCATAAATTAAAATATGTGGCCCTTTTAATATAAATATGTGGCCCCTCTCAGAAATGCAGGGGGCTAAAGCCCACTTCAGCCCACCCTTAGCGCCGCTACTGATAATAATCATCATAAGGTCCCCATAAGCAAAGGTCTAGGCCAAAATTTTGATGATCACATACCCGTTATTAAGAGGTAGGTACTCAAAATCTGCGCCTCCTAGTGGCTACGTCCTCAACTATGCATTTCTGAAATAAATTTCGCGAAATGCATTATGAATGCGCACAAGCCTTGCGCGAACGTTTTTAAACTAAGAACCACGCAGGAGATATCTCCGCCGCGAGCCCTTAGAACCGTAGCCAAGGCTTATTCGCAATTTTATCGCTTTAAAACATACACTTATCTTTGCCAAACTGGCTTTTAGAAATAAGAGAACTTGTTTCTGAAGGTATTAATTTCTCAAATTTGAGACTTAGACGCGTTTTATGTGTCATTTATCAACCCGAGCGTAGCTGCTCTAGCAAGTAAGATAATATTTTAGAAGTAGAAATTTTTAAAACGAAGATGGCGCTACTGCCCTATCGTCGTACGTTAATTTTCTTATCTCCAGGACAATGCCGTGAACACGGGCCCCTGTGGTAGACCTTTGCTTATGGGTACCTTATGATAGGCTTATGGAACAAGAGATAGAGTGGGGCAATCGAGGGGTCGGACACTTGCCATTATTTTATACGGGATTTCGGGATTTCGTAGAGATTTTGGCGATTTTATCATTACTTTTTGAAGTGATTTTGGGATTTCAATGATAATTTACCGTAGAGATAGTTAAAAGATTTTGCGATTTTAGACAGAGTGTACGGGATTTTGGTAAATGTCCGACCCCTCGGGGGCAATAGACGCTTCGATAAATCATTATCGCAGGAAATCGCGAAGAAGTAATATTTCCGAGAGCCAGGACCTGCAAGTCACTGTTTATATAGTGCTTGTTAAAATAATGGAAATTTTTCACTTTTACGTTAGCAACAATGGTTCCCCGTGGCGTTCCAGTTTAACCAGGTAGCTTTTTTGACATATTTATATATATTTACAGGTTAAAAGTTTCCATTATTTCCACAAGCACTATGTAAACAATAACTTGCGGGTCCTGGCTCTCGGAAATATTATTTCTTGGCGATTTCCTGGGAAGATGATTTATTTAAGCGCCTATTGGGCAACTGTGAAGGAATCGAAATTATCATAAAATCTGAATTATTAAACTCCTCCAAGCTGAATTTTCATAATTAGATGGAGTTAATAAACTGGTCCTAAGGATCAGTGAACCCCTACTTTTTGAATAAAAAAACTGGTCCGAGCAATTAATAACCTGGTCTTTGACCCAGTGACCCCCGCTTATTTCCAAGCCTGTGTCACAGCGCACGACCATTGAATTGGGAATCTGCCTTCCGCGAAACAATTTTTGAAAAATTGAGAACTCTATCATTTGTTGGTGGCGTCATCCACTGTTAGTGGCGGGAACTATATCCCATACAATTGAATTAATAGTACTAGTGTACTTGGAAAGTTATAGATGGCGCCACCCGTATAATGATAGGCCCTAAATGGGTTAGAGTGTGCAATAACTGGTGGCTTTACCGGGGAGTCGGGGTCCGGCTATTGTAACCAGTGCTTCCACTTTGAGGGTATTTTACCCTTTTTCGCGTAAAAATGACCTCGAGAGGGATTTTTTTTCGAGATTGAGGGTAATGGGTAAAATGAGGGTATTTTGAACATGGGAAATTTAAGGGTATTTAAAAATTTGGAAAATAATCTACCATGAAATATAATTTCCCTTTTTGACAAAGTGTAACTAAGTTGGCCGTAAGTGGAAAACTGGTTTTGCTTATGTCGAGACCTTTTTAGTTTATTTCTCTGTTGTCAGCATAGATAGAGGAAACGTATATAAAGGTCTAGATAAAATATTTCAAAGGGAGTGAATACGGAGGTGACAGCTAGCAGAAACGAGTAATTTCTGCATGCTATCCTTATAAGACGCTATCTATCGGTAAGAAAGCTCGTGCTATCGTCGCGAGAGCCATTGTCTCCTGCTTAAAAATTATACTAAAAGTCACCAACAGATGGTGTCTAAAGACTACGGCCTGCGGAAAGGTCAAGCACTTAGTACTAAAATGCTAAGAAAGCTCGCGCTCTTGGTCACGTGCCTTCCTAGTGTCTGCTAGGTGTCAATTCTGTATTTTATGTTAGGCTTAGACACCCCGAAATTTATCTAGACCTTTATATACATTTCTTATATCTATGGTTGTCAGGTTTGCCGATTGGAGCAGACAAAAATATTGTTTTCGTCCCTTAGTAAGCGAATTGCATACCTACCATTAATATTAGCAAGAACGTATATATGTATAAGAACGTTGAACCAAAGGCATCGCTTGGGCCATGATGTAATCGGTTTCAGAATAACTCCGCCCTAATATCCGCGTTCAGCGCGCGCTTGAACTAGAAACGGTTTAAACCTTTAGCGCGCACCGCACGCGGTTTTTTGGGCGGAGTTATTCTGTAATCGATTGCATCATTCCACCAGGCGCCAATTTGATCGTTCAACGTTCTTATACATATATACGTTCTTGATATTAGTGTCTTTTTCTTTGTAAAAATTAAAGAAAAAACTATGATAATTAAACTACCTTTTTTAAATCGATGTTTTTTATGGGAATTTTAAGGGTATTTTTAAATTAAAAATGGGTAAAACTGGCTATTTTATTGTTTGATTCTTGTGGAAATTTTAACGGTATTTTTGAAATTTGGAAAGGGTAAAAGTGGGTATTTTTCAGCTTATGTCTGGGTTAAATGATATTTTGGAAGTGGAAGCACTGATTGTAACCCATAAGGGCGGTGGCGCACTGGGAGATGTTAGCTCTGATCAAATGGTCCTATCTCCACCTCCGACTTCGGTCAGGTTTGGGCTGGATACTGAGTTTCGGTTCAGGCTAACGGAGAGGGTCCAGGCAAACTAGCCGCCTCGGCGGATTGGGTAGCCTACTGTGGGACGGCGAGCCTCCATATGCGGGCACGGCGGTTCTGTTTCCCGGCCTTTTGGGGTCCACCGGGATCTCCGGTGCCAGCTGTGCCGGGTTACTTGGGCTGCTGTGTGCTCGTCGTTCCCCTTTAGGAGCTCTCTCCAAAGGGCTTGACTCCCTGCCTTCATAGGTGGGGTGTCGGCTGGAGTTGCTATAGCATCCATTCTTAATCCCACTGCTGTGTGCGAAGTGGGGATTGGTCCACCCATTGCTGCACCTTCTGCTGGGTTGAGTGGCTTGCGTCAAAGGTGCGACCATCAGTAGTAGGGTACTGCTACCCATGCTGGATTTGTCACCTGTCCGGGCTAGGGGGACGCTGGCGTAGGGCACTATGATGATAGGCCTCCGGTGGTATGGTCTTTGTTACTAGGTACACCGGGCTATAAATTCTGACACACCCGTATAATGATAGAGTTGACGGCTGAATGTGCCGACTCGAAATTTCAGAATTTGTTTCGCGAAACCACGGCTCCCGAACGCGCCTTTGTCATTCTAGCGGTACTCCAAGGTTGGTAAAAATACTGCGTATAATAAGGTTAGCTTATAACGCGGGGTCGGGAATAGAGATATCTGCCTAAGAAGAAACCGGGGAAAACACGGTGTTTTCCCGGTGTGTGACGTAGCTGGATTCCAGCGAACAATCTACAACGAAAATAAACAGGCGTCGCGCATCTCAGAAACTCCGCGATGGAAAGACAGCGGAGGGCTGACCGTAAACATTCCTCTTCGGCCGGCAGGCCGCGTCCGCCTTTTTATAAATCTATAATTCGATTAATAGAGAAGCGTGTCATACCACCGCTTTAATTTTATCCGCATAATGGCTTGAGAGTCAAGAAAAGGCTTCACGTCCCGAAGAGGCCATTGTGTCCTAGTGGCCGACCACTCTTCAGTCCATGCCGATGAGATTGCCCTTCGGCAGGCCCCTTTTAGCTCCGCGAGGATGGAAGGAAGGGGGAAGTTAACCGGTAAACGTCCCACCGGGAAGCAATGTTCCAAAGTCTCGAGAGGAGACAATCCCTCCCACAAAAAGGAGGTGTAGTAAGCAGGAGTGTCTGCCGGGCCGTTGTGGGCGGGACCCCAAGGATGAATCTGAGAGCCGCATTTTGAACTTTGTCGAGCTTAGCAAGCGTAACCATGGCGATAAATTTTAATTCGCTTGTAAGATAGCGCGGATAGCCCGATTCCACCCTAATGACAGCCTTATATCTTGCCCGTTTCCTATGGGTTTGGCGGAAAGCGCAGTGGTTCTTCTAGTCTCATTTCTATTTCTATGGTATAAAGCGAGCTGCGGGATACCAAAGTTGGTTGGTGCCCGGGGCAAATTTTGAATGGTGACCCTTTTCACGTAAATGTGATTCAATATCGTTTTCCAGTTGACGGCTATTGAGCGCTCGAGATCGTACCGATCAACTTTTCACGTTCCATTTGCGTTCTCGGATCTCCTGCGATCAATTTTAGCGTGTTCCATTTATTGCTAATGAGCGCTTTCAGATCGCTCGAAACCGATCTGCCAATTTCGATAAATCAACGTATCGAGATCGCTCTGAGCAAGATTTCGGCGTGTTTTCCCAATCTCGGTACAATAGGGACACTTTTTTTCATGTGTTCAACTTTGGAATAATGGAAACTTTTCACCTTTAAACAGAACACCATGTTTTTGCTAAACCTTAATATGTCAAAATAAAGCTACCTGGTTAAAAGGAAACAGTTGTTGCACACCATACAGGTGAAAAGTTTCCATTATTTCAACAAACACTATATAAACAGTATATTTCTGGTCCTGGTTCTCTGACTTATTACTTCTTGGCGATTTCCTTGAAGATGATTTATTGAGTGTATTTTTTGTTAGGCCTTAATATGTTCCTGGTTAAAAGGAAACACTTTTTTCATACCATACAAGAAAAAAGTTTCCATTATTTCAACAAGCACTATATAAACAGTAACTTGCAGCTAGGAGCAACAAACATAGCATAATACTTCTTGGCAATTTCCTTAAAGATTTTTTAATGAAGCCTCTATAATTTCCTATAAACCAGATGGCCCAGATCCCATATAGTTCCATCCAATTCCATGATCAAAACACAACTACCCAAATTTTCTAAATGAAAATCTTTATTTATCATTTCTTTTAGGTTTGGTAACTTTAAATAATAAAAATTTGAATTTAAATAATGAACATGAAATTTATTAAGTTACTGACTGATAATCTTCATTATCATGTTCACAAGGCGCTAAAGAATTATAATGTTCACCTGATCGAAAGGCATGTCGATGATAGCTAAAAAAACATTGATTATAAGAAACTAAATAATTAAATATTAAATAAAAATTACCTAATGACTAAAGGTTCCAAAGTTGAATATTCTTCCCCAATAATAATACTGGGTCCTTCGGCTTGAACAACTTCTATGGGCCTCTTATAGATATGAGATAATGCCCGCAGCTTTGGAAAAAAAAACAAAAAGCTTTAATTAAATAGGTTTAAAAAGAAAAACCGAAGAAAAGTTAGGTTGATATTACCTCAAGCTGGCCTCCCCATACTGTAGATCGTGCTGTATCATCACAAAATTTATTAAATTCATCTGAAAATTGCATTACAGTTATTATTCCACTTTATAAAAACAAATAAAAATTATAATGAACCATCAGTCATAGCATCTCCAGTTTTGGGACTCGTTAAGAAAGGCCTGAAATCGTGTGAATTTTCCCTCATGTATTGGGAAGTTGCTTTTCTAAGAACATCGATATCAGACTGAAATAAATTAAAACATATATACTGTTAACTTGTAGAAACTAATTAAAACTTGTTAAAAGATACTTACGGAAATATTTTTCAACGTTAATTGATGTTCAATTGCTTTATACATGCTGTAAAGAATTAGAATACAGAATCATAGTATGAAAAGTAAATTCTTGATTATTAAAAATATGTACCAATTTCCATCAGAAGGAACCTGAAAATATATTTAAATAAGTGTATAAATCACTATGATACACAACTTTTAATACATACTTCCAAAATTGCCAGCCCTCTATCTGTTATAATTTTAAGCAACTTTTGAGCTTCTATATTCCGTACTCCGCGGATATTCTCTTCCTCTTGTTGAGCGATAAGATCCTCTCTATTTTTTTCCTTCATAGCTTTTTTATCCTTTCTTCTCTGGGCTTTACTAACCCGCGTAGTTTCAGTCTTAATTTCATTGGTTTCCTCATCAATATTTCCGTTTTCAATCATCTCAGAGTTGGTTACCTAAAAATATTATTGATTTGTTAGAAAATATTATAAACAAACGAATATCAAAATATACCTACTAGTATTTCATTCTCAATCGTTGCATCTTTCAGTTCATTATCATGCTTTTCTTTAAGTTCTGATTCTAATTTTGCAATTTCCAACATAACTTCCTTCTTTTTCTTCTTATCTCCTTTTGGAATTCCATGTTTCAAGCTTTGAATTTTGGCTAAAAACATTGATTTTATATTAAAATAGTCTTTTTTTAAAAGAGAGCTTGATTTATAAAAAAATATTTAAGCAATTATTTATAAATGTAATTTTATTATAAAAAAACTACAAGAAAAAGTAGAACAAAACTATTTTTAAATAATTAATCTGAAACCAAATCTTCATTGCTACTTTTGTTAAAAGAAGCGTCATATTCTTCTTCAGAAACATCCAATAAATCTAAAATGTCTTTCGATTTCGTAGAAAGATCTTCAAATTTTTTCTTTCTAAATCTGGACGACCTATTATTTTTGGGGATGTGGTTTTCTAATTCACCAAATCCATAACAGCAGATTTTAGTCAAGGCAAATTTAGCGAAACCAACTGTACATTTGCTTCTCTTTTTCTCTATATTTACACTACGGGGTGGATCTGGAAACATCCTCAGCTGAGTGACTCTTGTCGGTGTCATTAGTGCTTCTTTAAATGTTAACAGTTTCTTGATCTTTGGCTTGAATAGTTCAAAGAAATCCTTATTCTTAAACTCCTCTTCCCAATCTACCTGTTCTTGCTCCAAGAACAAGTTCAGGTCTTTATAAGTTGTATAACCAACACTCTCTTGATCTTTAGGAGCTGCAGCCACTTTTGGTGGAGTCTCTTCTAAAAGCCTGATACCAGTAATGTCCTTATCCATAGATGCAGACTGGATGGTATTGTTTTTATAAGATCTACTACCAGCACTTACATAATGTTCATTTGTAGCAGATAAGTTTTTTATTGCGGATTTGGCAGAAGGGTTAACAGTTTTGTTACACTTTGAAACTGTTTTTACAAGTGAAACTGATAATGATGATGGAAGTTTAAGTGCCACGTGCTTCTTTCCATTTTGATTAACATTTTTTTCATCATTGCCAAATTTTGGCAAAATGCTGTTGAAGTTTTGGGCACTTCTAGGAATATTTGGTAAAATGTCAAACATTAACCTCTTCTTCACTTCGAAGGTGTATTCCAGCAACATGATAGCTTTTTCTAAGATATGTTTTTGGATAACACAACGCCACGATCCACCGTTGAATATTTCATTGAAGTTTAAATTTTCTAAAGCTTCATCGATAATGTGTAGAACACAAGCTATACGAGCCAAAAGTTTTGGTTTATAATGGTAATGGCTATCTAGCCCCTGCTTCAACCACTCCTGATAGTTTTGGGTGTCTTCTCTCTCGCAATACTTTTGAAAAAGAGCTTGGCAGTCTATGGACAATTTGTACGTCACAGCATTGTTCACGTGTTGCATAAAGATAACTTTCAACAAATCTTTTAAACTCCAACTATCTTCATTAAGCAAAACTGGAAAGCCGGGCTTACATTGATCAATGGGGCATGCAATTAAAAAAAAATCTTGCAAAAATTGGGCAAATGGATCAGACTTGAAAAATAGATTTTGAAAGACACTCATTTCCTCATGCATTAATAAATTGAGTGATGTTTTTGAAAAGTACATCTGTTCAGTATTTCTATTACAAGCTAGTGATTCCCCATGAAACATTTTCTTGAACAATAAGATACAACTGGAATCATTTAATAAATCTGCTAACATAGCAGCCGTGGTATAGGCGCCAACAGCAAATCCACCATTGCTTTGTAGAAGGTTAAGAAAACCAGATTTATCAAAAATTTCAATCACAAAATTAATATTACTGGTGGTTCCCGAATTAAAACTCTCTGTTGAATTGCACTGAATACGAAATTCATTTTGAATTTCTATAAGCTGGCTTTGACAGTACTGAATTATTTCTTTATGCACAAAGCTACTTGGATACTGAGATAAGGTAAGGGTCCACAGTATGGGAGATTCTTGCCAATTAGGGGTTAGCTCAATACATGTAGAAGATCCTAAACAACCACCGCAAGAAGATAACAAAGGAAACAGAAAAAAGGCTTCGTGGCACCCGAATTTGGCTGAATTAACGGATACAAACTTCTTTATCTTATCGGAACACATGTTGGTAGTATTTGACATTATTAACTGAGCTTTATACAATCTTTGCATTCTTTCTCTCAATAATGCACTGTTGTCTTCCATCAAAGCAACTGCATTAATAGGGTCTCCTGTGAATCAAGAATTAATTTCATAACCAAGTGAACAATTTTCACATTTGAGTGCTATTTAATTCAACCAAATTACCACGCCACAAGCCTAGTTACAATAATTATTTAACCATCAGTAGTTACTATTAAATATAGGGGAATGAAAGAAACAGCTTTGGTAAATTGTGGTGTAATAACAAGTAAAAAAAGAGTTGTCTTTTCAACTGGAAGGCCTATCAACCAAAACGCCTCATTTGTTTCCCATATAAAGCTTGTTTTTCCCAAAAAGTTGGCCTATTTTACTTCATTGCATTTCGATATAGTTATCTCTCCAGTCCAACGATGGTTCTGTTTTGGGTAATTTGGTATTGGTATTTGGTAATGACAAAACCAAGGCTTAACTTTGACAAAATAAAATACTTTACAGAGTATGATTACAGATTTGAATAGAAAGACGATTTCTAGACGCCGATGTTTACGACAACATGAATATAATTCAAAGATAATTACCTTGCAATTGTTTTTTCTCCTTTTTCTGATTTTGACTTAAAGAGCTCGCTCCTTCATCGTCGTCGTCCATTTTTGACGGCTGATATCATTCAAGTTTCCCCAGAGGTGGCAGTAAAATCCTACCGAAATCCTATAATTTAACCCAATATCACCTTATAGTATGTACAATCCTGGAATACATATTAAACATTACTGTACGATTTAGCTTATTTTGTAGTGACCTTTGACTATCGTCAACAGAGAAAAGCATTCACGTTGTCCTTTCGTGGCTGATGCAACACTTTTAGGATTAATAAGAGTTTGTGAATATCTTTCAAGTTTATATATGAATTTGAATATTTATTTCTGAGTAGATCGAAATCGAACATTACTAGAGTTTACTAAAACATAAATTCTCAAGGAAAGTTCCAAAAACCTTTCAATATGGCTGAGGATGAATCGGTAAGACTAAAAATTGCTGTCTTTGTACCATGAAAATCATACTTACTGTAATTTTCTATCCTAGATTTTTGATCTTTCGCTCAAAAAGAAGAAAAAGAAGAAGAAGACTCCATTTGATATGAGTGCATTAGATGATGGAGGCGTTGGGGTTGATGAAACTCAACAAGAAAACGGAGTTGAAAATTCAAAGGACGATGGTGAAAAGGATGAGAAAGAAGATGGTTTGTCCTGAATATAATATTAAAAATTGTGCCATAACTAATCTTCCATTATTTTTGCAAAATGTTTAGATGCTACCTTGGAGTTCGATGACTTTTCTGGGTTGAAAAAGAAGAAAAAAAAGAAGAAACCTTTTAATGCGGAAGATATAGACAACACTCTACAAGTATAAAAATAACCTAGCAGGAAAAGTTCAGGTAGAATTAAATGTGGGTTTTACTTTCTTAGGAAGTAGAACTGGGTGAAGAAAGCTCAAAAGTTGTTGGAGATGAGAAAGAAATTGATGATAACCTCGGAATGGATGACGAAATAGATTTCAATCTTCCTAAGAAAAAGAAGAAGAAGAAAAAAATTACTTTCGAAGAACTTGAGCCGGAAAATAGAGAAGGAGATGAAGATGATGAGGGTGATGCTCAGTTTGGTGGGTGGTGGAAATCTAACAAACTAACAACAATGCTTCGCGGCGCTTAACAAGCTTATCTGGCATGAATTTGCGCTCACGTTGTTCTTTAATTTGGCCTTTTAGATTAATAACGGCTAAGCTTTTGATCCGTTATAATATTTTAAGAACCTCTGAAACAATTTTTTACTGATTATTAGGAGAAGAAGAGAACAAAAGTAGCTCTATTTCGTCTACAACATGGCACGGAAGTGACAGAGATTACACTTACGATGAGGTAGTTCTGTTAAAAATAAGTTATTCTTGAAAATGTTGTTACAAAATTTTCAAAAATATGTACGCTTTTATAGCTCTTGATTAGAGTTTTCAATATCATGAGAGAAAAAAATCCTGATATGATTGCGGGTGAAAAAAGGAGATTTGTAATGAAACCTCCTCAAGTTCTGAGAGTAGGAACAAAGAAATCGTCTTTTGCCAATTTCTTAGAAATTTGCAAAATGTTACATAGGCAACCTAAACATCTGCAAGCATTTTTATTGGCTGAATTGGGAACAAGGTTAAATATTGCTGGTTTTAAATTAAGTAGTGGATAAGCTAATTAAATAATCTTATTTGTAGTGGTTCAGTTGATGCAAATAACCAGCTTATAATCAAAGGAAGATTTCAACAGAAACAAATAGAAAACGTATTAAGAAGATATATTAGTACGTTCTATTTTAGACCAACGTACAGATTTTTATATTTTGAATCAAATATCTGATTGGTCCTAATCTAATTCATTAATTATTTGGTGTCTAAGGCCTTTGGCCAACACCATAATTTTGTTCTAAAAAAAATTACTAAAACAATTTCTTTAACTTGCAGAGGAATATGTCACTTGCCACACTTGTAGATCGCCAGAAACGATTCTTCAAAAAGATACTAGGTTATTTTTCTTGCAATGTGAAACTTGCGGTTCTAGATGTTCCGTTGCGAGTATCAAATCAGGATTTCAAGCTGTCACTAGCAAAAGAGCCGCAATCAGAGCTAAAACCGCTTGAAAGAGTTGCAATAATGTCTCGACTGAGAAGGAAAAACCTGGCAGATCCTTTTTACGAAACATTATCGCTGCAAATAATCGTAGCCTTGGTTAATTCTATGAAAATAAAATTTTTGAAAGTAGTTTGTAGAATTATTTTCACAAAGTTGCCCATCAAATTTGGCCCACCCTTAATTAGCATAGTGAAAATAGCCTTTCCAGGGTGAAATAGAAATTTTAAATACGTATATAACCTTTATTTACTTCACAAAGGATACAACGTCATTACAAAAACATTTAACCAACCAGCTATAAATGTAGCTTGGCCGGTATTGGATCAAATAATTTCTTCCTGAAAAGGCCATTTGGAAGAAACTCAACGTCTCTGCCGTTTAAAAGGCAAATTTTTGGTTTTCTGTTGAGATCTGAAAGATATTAAAAAACATTAAGCCAAAACGGGTGTAAATACATAAGCTTATTACAAGATAAAATGTTTAAATTTAACACAAATATCTTTAATGTTACATTTAAATTTTTCAGAACATTTTTTTGAGTGTTTTTAAGTATCAAAAATTGGTCACTATGTCACATGTGGTGACAAAACTAAAGCTTCATACACACACGAAGTATTGTTATTTAGTATATTACAAAAAAAAACTAGCATTCAATCTAATTAGTAACCAAATTTTTGATTTAGAAATTAATTTCTACAACTTTTAAATACATGTTGCGATAATAAAATGAAAAAAAAAAACACCTAACACTTAAAATCTAAAAAAGTGCATTACTGGTGGATGTTATGGCCTTCTACGAGCACTTTCTAAAAATAAAATACTTTGAAAAATACTACTTCACACAATTGTTTTAAAATTATATAAATGGTTAAAAAGTTTTAACTACATAGTACGTACGTACACGTACTATATTTGGAATATTTAGGGGGAAATAATTTTATCAGTGTTCAAGTGAAACGGAGAAGCGCGAGATAAAAATCACAGATTCCATTCCTTACAGAAAGTGATCCGCGAAACATTTGGATGTATACAAAAATATTTTAAAATGTGTATTGCAGAACGATTAAAACAACCATATCTGGCTGTTTTTTTAAACGTTTATTCTTTTCTAAGGAGGCACTCGGTAATAACTATAACTCTTCTAAATTTGAAGTGGAGATAAACAGCCTTTATCAAAAATTGAAATAATCTCGGGTGAGAGATCAGTTAATGGACCGGATTGAGCTCACGTTTAATATTAAAATCAAAACTCTCTAATTAAGAGCTACGTGATGACAAAACTTTATTGAGCTTATATCTTACTAAACTTGATTATCATTGCTCCTAATACAAAAGAGTCACACTCTTACTAAATATACTAGAAAGAAAAATATGGGAACGCAAAAAATATCGGTTACATTTAACTAATTACAAGCATATTTGGCTAAGTAATAAAGGAAAGTTCAATAACTTAAATAATTTTTTAAGCCTAGCAAAGTTATTTCAATTTTAATAAAGGCAAGATACCCCTCCCTCTCAATACACAACTGCATTAACAGAGTTAAATCTTAACAACCTTCCTTATTCAAAAATTAACTCTTTTCGTAATCACTCATTGTTAAAATGGCATAAGATTACGAAAGGAGAGTCTACGATATACTTCCTTATAGAATATTGTTAACAGTGGTTTTATTCGTTCAGGTAGTACCTGTACACTATAATACCTGTACTCATAAGCAATACAACACCTAAAGACAGCTTTTTGAACAACAACCTGCGACTGAAACTTGTTTCAGATTCCCTCTGCTTCTGCTTAATTCTTTGAACCAGTTGGGCAGTTTGCTCAGTGCGTTCTCTTCGACGCCTCTTTCTCAGCTCCAACTCCCTAATAAGATTTACAAAAACCCTAATTTAATATATGTGGTTGAATATAATTAAAAGTATTACTATTCACCTTTCTTTATCAGATGTACTAGTTGTTCCATTCCGACTTACAGAATCAATAAACCTATTAGTATCTCCGGAGAAAGCCTCTCCTAGTGTTTTTATTGTCTCAGGTGACTCTGACCCACTGTGTGAGTCGATGGGTCGCCCAATGCGAGGTGGCAAGGGGGGCGGAGTGCCCTCCGAGTCATCTTCAGTGTGACTACCTGTGGACTCTTCTATCCTATCGTTATCCTCGCTAGATTCTGTTAAATGGTTGGTTTTATGGCTATCATTGCTTGATTTTATAGAGTTCACGCAAACTCCATTGTCTTCAATTTTTTCCTCCTATTTGAAGAGAAAAAGAAAATCAGAACATTCAACTTACGCGTAAAATTTATATCCCTAATACCAGAGAAGGCACTTCCACAAACTCCTTTTGATTAGTAGTAGTAGTAGTAGTAAGTAACGATTTGGCCCCTTCGATTATTGCCAGGTAAGAAAACCGTAACTGGTCGGCAGTTTGAATTAAACCCATACGGTATTTTCTCATGTCCAACAACATTTCTTGTACATTAATGGAATTGGCATTGCCCATAGCTTCAATCTAAAAAAAAATATATAAAATAAGTTGTCCCGAAACATTTTCAGTTGAAATTTTCTCTTACAAGAACAAGGCAAGAATCTACGAGACAAAAGGTTCCGGATCTCCCAATTCCAGCGCTACAATGGACAACAGCGGGACCAACATCTTTAGAAAGAGCTCCTGATTTACGGACGGCCATCAGAAAATTTAAAAAGGCAGATGGAGATTCTGGTACACCAAAATCGGGCCATGTTGTGTAATGAAATTGAAGGATATCTCTTTCAACTCCACTCTGAAAAAATTATCAATTTACATAAAATTTTTTTAGAAAGCTTTCAAGATAAAAAAAAACATTAAATAGTTATAAATACCTCTAAATCAAGAAGTTTTAAGTTTCTAAGCGTATAGTTGTCAACTTCCTTTTCATCTACATATGTAACCTCAAGACCAACGTCATTTAGAACCATCTTATCTAAGCCATTATTTTTAGAACCCAAGGGCCAATATTGATGACACTTAACCTGCATAGTAAGAGTCTTAACTATAAGTAAAACTCAAAATAATACAGAGCACAACTAACGGTATTTTTTTCAACCACTCTATTGAGCATCAAAATAGCCTTTGATTTTTGTTCCCATACCATCAGCCAAAAATGACCCACTGTGCTGGGAAGCGGACCCTTTCAAAGGACAGTTTTAACCTTTGTTTTATTTATGATTAAACTAAAATAAACTTTAGTAGATTAACCTGTGTTAAAATGTAGGCACGATCAGCCTGAGGAACTTCAACTAGGCTGGCATTGATATAGTCTTTGCCACCACGCTGTAAACGCACTCTAGTGTGATCATCTAACACAAAAATAAAAGTTTACTCCTTGTTACAGGAAAAATTTAAATTCTTGGAATTTCAAGTTATTTTGAAACTCACAAGGGTTGACATCCCTATATCTATTGAGGTTTTTATTTTCTATCTTTCTGGCATCTTTGCAGGTGTATTCATAGCTACAGGACTCCTGCCGAATTTGCTGTAATTTAAAAAATTTAACTTAGAAGCCCGATTATGGGAAAGGGGCACCATTATCATGGCATAAAATTGTGTAACTCAAAAAGTATAAAATGTTGGAAAACCAGTTTAAGCCTAGGCCCAACTAAATATTGGCTTTGCTGCTTACTTGATAAACCAAATTCCAAGTATTGTTTTCATCTATTTCGTTAAATTCGGTTTCCATAGTACAGGCCAATTGATAATTAAAAATAAATAGCTAACAATATTCAAGTCTACTCCATAAATATTCAATAATTCGGTCAACACATCTAACATCGACGTAAAAATCAGGTCTAAAAAATAATAATTGGTGAACAAGCTACTAAAATACATGGATTAGAAACTCGCTTCTAAATTTTCGAATGCTGCACTGGGTTGCCGTGTTACGAAAATATTTTCGAATTAACAACGAGAATGACCAATTTTTAATTTTAAAATTTGCTTTAACACGGTTTAATAACGCTAGTAAAATTTTAAAAATTCCTTTTTCTAAAAATTTATTAAGAATCGTTGATTTACAATAGCTCGGAATAATAGAGCCTTCAGGAGTAGCGAAGGGGTAATGATATCGGTTTCATCAAAAGTAACCCGGGTACACTGCCGTGATTTGCACAAAGGCATTAACGACCATTTTTGACATTTTAATGTTTTAGTTTTATCTGGGTAAGTTGGTGGTGCTGATTCTGAATCTGAAATTAGTTTGTTTCTAGCCCTCTTAGGTTTTAAGATATACGCTTGTCACAAAAGCATTATTTCGGTACTTTCACGGAACTACTTCGCAAATAGGCATTAAGCGCCATCCTTTACTTAGCACAAAAGCATTTTATGGGTTTATCCAATCAGCATTAAATGCTTTTGTGCGAATAATTTAAGTAATATGAGATTACCTTTAAATAATTTGCGCAAAAGCATTATTGCCTTTGTGAACATTTAAAACTCAAAAAATACCATGCACATCGGAATTTAACTTAAAAAGCGGGATAAAGGAACCGCTAGTTTCAATTAGGAACTATAAATTTAAAAAGAGCAGAAAAAATACTACTAGATAGGATATTTTCCAGAAAATTCTGAGGGAAAGTTTTTCATTGATAAAAAAAAGTAACAAAAACTGAGTTTTTCTTAAAATGACGTTTTGGTTGTTAATGCCTTTGTGCAAATCACGGCAGTGTGACAGCTGACACACTTTTGGGTCTTATGCTACTTTTGGTTTCATCCATTGCGTTGGGAATATATACCACCATTATGTTCCCGTTGTTCTGGTGGGCTATTCTGTAAAAATAAAAAATGACACAAAAATCATGATCCGTCAAAAATGACAATGTGCGTGTGCAGAAGAGATTGCTATCGAAATATCAATGGTTTCATCCAAAGATTGTGAAATAGAATGAACCGAATCATGATTCTATGGTTTTAAACAAAAGACTATATATACACAGGAATTCATACCTCGAACTTGGAATGGTTATCTCGGCCGATTTCCGTCTCTATCTAGGGGACCGTTTTTTTCCCATCATTTTGACGTCAGATCATACGTGTTTTCTCATACGATTTTCAACTAGTTTCAGATAATTTCATCTCCCTGTGTCGAAAAAGGGTTCAAACATCTTTTTGCTTTTCCCTTCGCTATCCCCGTATTGATAGCGACGGTCCCCTCGTAATTCGGACTTCGCGGTTCTCAGGGGCATTGTAACTGCTGACAATTTTGATAGCGCTAACAATGCCGGACTTAATCCTTCCACATGGAGAGATCGGGAGAGCGAGCTGACCCGCTGACCCGTCGCTATCAATGGTGGGGTTTCAAACCCTAAATTTCGAAATGGCCGGGGAGTCGAACAACAAAAAACTACAGTTGTAAAAACGGGAGGTTGCGTGGGGGTAAAAACTCCTAAAGAGGAGAGACGCGTGCGAGGGGGCGATTTTTTTTTTATCATACATGTCACTGAAAACGGTCCCCGAGTTCTTACCATAGGGAATACGGCCGGATAACCATTCCAAGTTCGAGGTATGAATTCCTGATATACGCTACGCTTACTAGACAGGCGTCTCCATACAAAAACCTGTTTAACACTTTCGAAACACGGGAGAAGCTTCTGACCAGCCGTTAGAAGCGTCACTAGTAGCACCGCTGAAGCACGGGAAAAACTTTGACCAGCAGGTGCTATCGTATGCAAGTTGAGCCATTAAACATGGTTTCAGTAGCGAAGCGTATAAAAAGTCTCTGGTTTCAAAGAAGGTTCAAATGCTCCTTAAGTGGGGGATACAGCTAAGGTAAAATAAGAATGCAGTTGACAATCATGTCTTCATAAGTGTGCCGAAGATGTGTGGATTCCTCTTTTGTGGCGGGATTTCAACCGTCTGGCAGCCCATTGGTGAAACAGAATGGCACTGGCACATCTATGCACTACTCCCGTGGGTTCTATTATTCCACGCTATTGTGTCATCTTTCAAACGAAACCTTTCCCAACCAATAAAACATAAGTAAGGAATAGAAACTATTCAACACCAAAATATATTAACCACTCGCTCATTCAGCAGCAGTCAAAAGCTACATCAGGTGCACCTTAGCGTAGCCAGGATTTTGGTTCGACTGCCACACCCTTGGAAAAAAAGAAAAAAAATTGAAATATTTGTACGTTTCTGGGAGGATCGTGCCCCTGTGGCTCCCCTGCCTTAGAAACAGCCCCGGCCCTAGGGCGGTGTGAACGGTGCGACCACACCGAGTGCCATACAGGCCCGTACACGGGGGGGCGCCAGGGGATGCTCAGCGCCCCCAAATGAGTACTTGAGCATCCCCAATCTGACTGACCCAAAAAAAATCGATTGCTCAATTACCGAAAGATATGATCTAAAATATTTGTATATTAATCAAAAAGGAAAATTACTTTTACTAGAGAGCTAGTATCAGTAAATATTTGAAACAATTTTACTAAAGTTCATGAAAATTGCTTTCGCGCGTCTCACTGCACCAGAAAATTTTTCAATTGTAGAAATATTGAACCAGCTGATCAAAGATGTTTCGACGGATATTTTAGGGCTACAACCGGATTAGTATATTTACTAATTTCATAGGTGGGGAGATAAAAATTACTCAAGGTATTGGCACCCCCAAAAAGAATGTGAGCGCCCCCGAGTTTTGGCGACTGTGTACGGGCCTGTGCCATCATAGGGGATGGGGCGCCGAAAATGCAACGATATACCGGGACCAATAATCTGTGACCGCAAGACCGAAATGTCTGAGCTCGCGCTGTCAAAAGACGCCGTCACGCCAGTGTTCAGAGAGGCAACAATGAGATCTCGCACCACCTGAAAAACTTTCTAGGGCCGCTACTGCTTAGAAAAGTAAACTTTGATACCGCTCTTTACCGAGGCCTATAAACATTGGTTTAGAAAGAAAAAAGTGTATTTTTATATATATTTCAGTATGAAAAGTAAACCGTGGTTTACTAAGGCAGCGGTTCCCAAAAGGTGTTCCGCGGAACCCGGGGGTTCCCTGGAAGGGTTACAGGGGTTCCGAGAATTCGCAGCCCGGCCATCTTTGTTTGTGTCAAGAGTCTTTAAAGATAATTAAAAAAAATTAGTTGGGGTTCCGCCCATAGAAATCTCATAGGTAACTAGAATGCTGCCGCCTACGGCCGAGCTTGACGCCAGTTCGCCTTGAACCTTCAGCCAATGAGAGGCCGTAGAGTGGTTCCGCCTAATCCTCCTTGGATCCGCTACTATAGCGGGAGATAGGTGACGTTATTCTCTCTGGTGACATTAAATTCTTGGCAGAACCACTCTTTGAGCTCTGATTGGCTGAGATCTGGCTATCGTCTGCCACGGCGTTTGGCCCATTTGCCAGTTACACGGGAGCATTCTAGTTACCTATGAGATTTCTATGGTTCCGCCAGAATTAGGAAAATAATTTAGGGTTCCATAGCAAAACAAAATTGGGAACCGCTGTACTAAGGAGTCTAAATTGCCTTTTTTATCGAATGTAACAGTTTGGTGGCCAAGAATTAATTATATTTCCGAGAGCCAGGACTTGCAAGTTAATGTTTATATAGTTGTTTTCACCTGTAAATAGAAATAAGCCTTAATATGTCAAAAAAAAGTTACCTGGTTAAAATAGTTGATTTTATAAAATAAAAAATGGTCTTGCCCAACTTGTTAAAATGTTGCCCTTACGTCACAATACCCAGCTTTATTAGTATATTCTTAGCACAAAGATTTGCACGCACTCTAGAAAAACCAGGGCTGCATTCAGTAACTCTAGAAAAGCTGAACGGCTTTTTGACTTTCGGTTTTGACGTCCCATTGAGCAACGAAGTCATCGTTTTTTTAAGCAGGTTTTTACGTTGCAGCAACCAAATTTACAAGAGTAAAAAGCGTTCAACAAGATCCTACGTCACATTAGCAACGGTCTCAACGAAAATAATTTTTTAGATACTTCGTTGAGAGTTGTTGAACGCAGCCTTATATTCTTTGCGACTGTACCGCGCGCTCATATGCTTGTAAAAGCATAGACAGTAGATATCCTAAGGATACTGTCTATGGTAAAAGTAAGGGGCTGTGGCGTAAGAGCAGCATTTAAACAAGAAGGCCCGGTTACTTTATACAAAGATAATATAACTACGTACCCTAGATTCGAAATCAAGCTCCTTGCGCGTAAACGCAGGCTCTTACTGAGCTCCCGGCGGAAGTCCGAAAAATCTGCAGCGCTACCGACATCTAGTTAAAACGTGAAGTTTTAATGAAAATTGTGCCAGACTGAACTGTGATCGCTTACCTACCAATGAAAGACTATTCCTTATCAACTTAAAACAGTCGAATGCTTGTACTAGTTGTAACACTCAGGAGGTCCAGACAGTGGAGCATATTCTGTTCTCCTGTGTTCGTGGTCAACCAGTTAGGCCAAGACTTTTTCATGCCCTAAACACAGGCAGATATGATACAAATCTACAAGGGGTGAAAACCGCGGTCCAAAACGGAGACATGGCAATCATTTCTGATATCTGTGCTATTTTTCGCGCGGCCAGTATTTTTTAAAGCGCAAGTAGAATACAAAGCAGACATAAATAGTCATTTTTGTTTTTGTTAAAAACACAGAAGAGAAAACAGTAGAAAGGACTGCCAATTTTTATCTTTCTGTATATATATTTTTCTTCTTCTTTTGTTTTTGAGTATTTGTATCAGGGTGTGTATGGTGCGAAGGCCTAGTTGTCATGTGCACCAAAATAAAGTTTATTATTTTTTGAAAAAAAAAATTGTGCCGTGGTTTTTGACTTGCGGTTTTCAAGATACCAGATTTTTTTGCGTTATATTGTTTTAAAACAATAATGGATCATACCTATAACTTTAAAAAGGTTTCTAAACGAAATAAAACTTAAGGTGAGTAATATAATCTTGGGTTATCTATTGAAATTTTACGATTTCATCATGAATGTATCATAAACACGTTTATGCTTTTATCAAACAATTCTAAAGCACTATTTCATTTTAAATATTTATAGGAGTAATATTTGACGACAATTCTATCAACGAACATTTAAACTGATGTCGTTACAAAAAGAGGAGATTGAAGGAGATTTTTGATATAACTGGTCTTACGGTTGAGCTTTAAGTTATTTATCAATATTTCAAGTTATAGGATCTAATGTATTCGATAAAGTTAGATATAACTTTAAACAAACAGAAATGTTAGTTAATGATATACCGTAGTTTTTGCAAAACTCATATTGACATGATTTCCCCATCTTGGAAATGTCAAATGTTTATTTAAAAGGGCTCCAAAGTTCGGTGGCAAAAAAAAGAAAATTGAGCATGCTTTTCCTTCCCCCCCCCCAACCCCTCACTCGGCAAAGGCGGGCAGAGTCAACCGTAAATTTCGCACTTTACTGACTTTACACACATTTTGCCACCGAACTATGGAGCCCCTTTAATCAAAAATTCGTTATTTGATCAATAGATGGCGCATACTCCGCGGCAGCCTATGGGGCCCGATTTTTCCGATTTCCGGTGCGAACTCCGTAAAAGCCTCACGAGAAAACGCGCTATCGAGAAACGCCGTTATTTCGAATCTAAGGTACGTAGTTATATTATCTTTGCTTTATAAAAACAAGGATCCTATATGTTAGAAGGATATGCGGCGAGGGACGAAAAATGTCAGCGCCCTCGGTGGGTCATGAGCGATAGAGAATCCGTCTTTAGATTCCGTCAAGGACAAAACATGGAGGAAGCACCGCCAAAATTTGTCCTGGAGGGAATAGAAACAAGACGTCCCACGTATAGAGGCTCTCTTAATATCGACGGCGCTGCCGGCGTTTTGAAAACCCGGGCTGGCGGGAGGGCTACCTATCTGTTGCATACCGTACAGGTGATAACTTTCCATTACTTCAACAAGCACTTTATGAATAGTAACTTGCAGGTCCTGGCTCACGGAAATATTACTTCTTGACGATTTTTTTTATGATGATTTATTGAAGCGTTTATTCGAGCGCTAAAAAGGAACACGCAAAAAAAACTTGCTCTGAGAGCGATCTCGATCCAACGATCAGTCGAAATTTGCAGATAGGTTTCGAGCGATCTCTGAGCAGAAAATTGACAATTGATCGGAGCCAATTCGAGCACGCAAATGGAATATGAAATGTTGATCGGTGCAGTCAATGAAAAACGATATATAATTGTACCACCCACAAATTTAAAAATTAACAAACTAATATGACTGAAGTTAAAAACCATTATCATATGTAACTTAATTACTCATAAGTATGCCACTAGCTATATTTCTTCACTAACGGTTTGTTTCACAGATATTGCGTAATATTTTATGTCATATTTGACGTCATCGAATCTCAAATGCCGATTATGCCGTCGTATAATTAGCTCTACGTCTGATAAACCAACGGCCATTATTTTAGCAAAGATAATTTAAACTCGTACCCTAGATTCGAAATCACTCTCTCGCGCGTTGCCGATAGCGTTTACCCACTTCCCGCCGGAATTCAGAAAAAAGTCGCTCCATGGTTTGCGCCTTACCGCAACCACGGCCAACTTCGATCACGCGCTATATAGCGCGGCAGCGCGTGATCGAAGTTGGCCGTGCCGCAACCGATGGAGCCCGATTTTTCTGAGGTCACGTGCCGGAAAAGGGTAAACGCTTCGTAACAAAACCGTCAATGGGAAAGCTCTCAGTATTCGAATCTAGGGTACGAGTTTAAATTATCTTTGATTTTAGTAAACAAAATTAACAAACCGGTTTGAACAACCAATGCTTAGGAGCTAAAATGAACTACAATATAGTGTCAAGTTCTGTTAATGTAATAATTTGAAAATTAATGAAGTTCTCGGAGACTCACGTTCTAAAACAAATTTGCATTGTCAAATAAAAGAAGCAGGTTTATTGGAAAAAATAGTTGAAATTCACGTTGAGCTTTTCTGGCGCATCTTCAAGGTTGGAGTCTTTGCAGATTCTTTTAAGCCTAGGCCTAACTCTTCTAGGCTTGATATGGGTTTTAATAACGCTGGTTCCATTTCCCCAACCTTTTATCTTTCTAAATCTAACATAATTTAACTTCATCCGCACAAACCGAGCGAGTTTATGAATTTCAATAAAGCTACATTGGGCTGACTAAGGGCCTGTTGCAAAAGTC
The DNA here is from genome assembly GCF_980474605.1 of Leiobunum rupestre. Lineage (NCBI taxonomy): Eukaryota > Metazoa > Arthropoda > Arachnida > Opiliones > Sclerosomatidae > Leiobunum > Leiobunum rupestre. The sequence continues at coordinate 33,176,911 of NC_143392.1, forward strand.
TTCTTTGCTAGAATCGCACATGTTAAATTCAATGGGCTAGCACTTTTTTGAAACAGGTCCTAAAATAGTTCTTTTTATAAAGTAAAGTGGCCTTCTTGTTGAAATGTTGCTCTTACGTCACAGTCTCTTACTTTGACAAGCCTACGAGCGCGCGCTACAGTCGCGAGGAATATAGCTTTTTCTAGAGCGCGTGCAAATCGCTCGTGCGAGGAATACACTAATAAAGCTGGGTCTTGTGACGTAAGAGCAACATTTTAACAAGTTGGGCAAGACCACTTTTTATTTTATAAAATCAACTATTCCGATGCAAAAAGTTCCTTCTCAATTTAGAGGTTTTCTATTGGCTTAAATAAATATGTTACTAGCCAATAGTGTGACTCCCAAAATTACTAGGATAAATAAAAAGGTTAAAATCTAACGTAGTCCACCTTTTTACTGGTTCGTGGTGAAACATACCGTTAGTGAAGATTTTTGAATGGAATAAAGGTACAGTGGCATACTTATGAGTAATTATGTTACATATGCCATTATACATTAAAGATTTTTAAAATTGTAGTTATAATTCCTTGGGTATGTCTTCTTTGATTAAACACCTGTAAAAAAAATAAGGTGCGGCCTAATGCGGAAATCGAAACGTCCAACGGAAGTTGTATCAGCAAAACCACGGTTGAAGCTTTGTAAGGTGACGTCATTTCTTTACACCCTCGTCTTGCTAGTGGCTAGAGCCCAATTGTAACAGCTTATCTTGATAGTGCCCACAAATGTGATCGTAACAACTCTCCCACTATCTTTTATTTGAAGTTAAGTTGACTTTATTCTCAATGTCAAAAATTGAGTGACTCGAGAAAGTGAAGAATGGTCGAAGCAGGAAAAAAACGACTGGAACGCTTTCTAAGCTGGTAGTCTAGACAAAACAGCGTTTTTTAAATAAGTTTTGCGTTGTTTTAGGGTATAAAAAGTATTTATCAACTTCTACTAGAAGCTGGCCTTATATCTGATGAAGAACTTAAAGTTGTGCGTATTTCTCTACAAAATTAATCTTCGTATATGAAATGATTGCGTCTTTAGAATTTAGGCTTAGCGCGATCGCGCCATTTTGTAAGCCTTTGGTGAATCGGTGGGAAGCGTGACCAAGGCCTGTTTCCCACTCTTACTTTTTTAAAAATCGTCTTGTTTGTAATGCATATTTTGTTAGATTACGAGTATGGTTTTATGTATTGGAACCTCTATTTAGTATCTATGAGTTTGGTGGATTGAATGAGAATATTTCATATAAATTTTGCTTGATATTAAACTTGTCATGGCAATGTGAGAGCTTGATTATTAAAATAAAGACCTTATCATTCCATCTACTAGTATTATAAAGTTAAATTTAGTAGAATGATTATTGATTTTCTATGGGAATATAGATATTCTCTTTACTATGACCATGTATCGAAGATATTACGATGAAATTATCAATTATCTGGAAAATGGAACCTATTGGACAGGTGCTACTGACTCTGAAAAGGCCATCATTGAAAAAAGGTCATCAAAATATAAGGTAATTACCTGAATTTAAATATTCATCTGGATAAAATGGATGTAGTACTTAATGTTTACATATTTTAGGTCATAAATGGCATTCTCTATCACAAGGGAAAAGGCAGAGGTGTTGAAGACTTGAGATTCGTTCCAATATCAGTTGCTGATCAGTTAAATGCCATTCGTATTTCTCACACAAAAGATGAAGAACATTATGGAATCAATAAAACTGCTTCAATGTTATCAGCAAAGTTTTACTGGCGGATGATGTTCACTGATGTTATTAAATTTATCAAAAAGTGTCCTGTATGCAAAGAAATTAATAACATTCAATGGAATTTTCTACAAGAGGAAGAGAAAGAAAAAGCAAATACATGGAAATTGGTAAATGACATATCCATGTTCATTATCTGGGCATATTTTAAAACATTTTACTCCATGCAGGTTGAAATAGACATCTTGGAGAACTTCCACTCTACTAGAAAAAATGTCTTCCATGTTATTCGCCTGGTGGATGTTTTTTCTAATTTGACAAGTTACGTACCACTTACGGATTTGAATGAAAAATCAGTTGTCAAAGGAATATTAAAAGAATTCTCCACCATTGGCTTTCCATTGTCATTCAGATTTGTAAATTTAAAATCGCCTAGCTCTATACTCAAAGTGCTTCAAAGTGAATTGGTGAATTTTTCGATTGTGCACTCCAATAGTGACGGTTGCATCGATTACTCTGTACATGTTACCATGGAGGAAAGTTACACGAATGGACAACCAAAACCAAGCACGGAAGAATACCTAAATCAATACCAAGAAGTTTTGGACAAACATAAAGCTTCATTATATGTGTTTTTCAGTTCTTTTAGCATCACAGTTGAAGAAATAAACGCGTTTTATTGCAAGAAGCTTGAAGAATTTTGCAAAGAATATCCATACACGTGGACAAACAAATTGCACTATTTGTTGTTCTCAGTGCAAAATACAATTCCACCAGAAATGAAAGTGTCTCCTCATTCGTTAGTTTTTGGAAGATCTGGAGGTTTGTTCCATCCAGAATCAAATTCAGAAAAATTTTATGACTCAGAACTTTTGTCTGATAGTTTTTTTAACCTTGAGTGCGTGAAAGAAAAACCCAAGCCAAAAGCAAGAGTTGTTAATGATGTTAGTGATGAAGCTCCTTTAGACAGTCCCTTCACCATTGAGTCAACTGCTAGTCCAGGTGGTGGGCCAAAACAAAAAGGAAAGAAAAGGAAACCATCTCCCAAAGATGAAGAAACTGATGATGAATGGCCAAAATTAACAGAGGATGAAGATAAAATATTGGAGGAGATGTTTCCGGAGGATGAAAGAGTACCTAAAAAAGTTATTGGGAAGAAAAACAAAAATGAATCTAGGTCACTGAAAAGCTCCATGTCCAAAAAGCAAATCTCCCCTAACGAACCTCACAAAAACCGAAAACGTTCCGTTAGTTTCTTGACTGAGGAGCAGCCTGTGGTTGAAGCTAACAATTTAAATCAAATCCAGCCCAGTTTACCTAGCATCAATAATATTCCTCATTATTATCAAAGCCCTTCTAATAATCAAAATACGCCATCACGGGATCCATACGTTAGTCCCTTTTCGACTCCAGAACCATCCAAAGAAGGTCCGCCAGGCAGATACAGCTTCAGGCAGAACCTAAAGGCTAAAGGACCCTCCAGTAATACTTTTATTTATTCTTTTCGTTTTCTCACATTTGTTTACTACTCAATTTTTTTTCCTCAATTAGGCTTTGTTCACCGCTTTATCGCCATTTCAACAAGCAAAAGAGGTACAAGTCGCATGGAGCTTGAGAGCCCCGAAACTCCCACACCAGTTAAAAGAAAAGTTAAAAACAAAACTCCACCGGTTTACCCATCAACCTCAAGTAGCTCTCTTCTGAAGGATGTTTTAAGTGATTTGGCTGGTAAACAACAAGCCCCAATAGGCATTACTCCATTACCTGTCTTTAATGAAGATCCTATACCATCAGGACTATGGAATACTTCAGAAACACCCCAGGACCCCAGTGTTATCAGTTTATTTGATAAAACTCTCAATAAAACTAGCTCAATTTTGAACTCTGATTTAATTGTACCAAATACTGACCAAGCAGCTTTGAACAATGTTCTCAAAGGCGATCTATTTAGTACCACCATCTCAACAGCAATGTCTGAAAATTCTAGCCAGTCAAAAGAAAATAGTGTTTTTACTGAAGAACCTGTAGATGTGCTTTCTGATCGCGAAACTAATGAAGTTTTAGATAAAGAAAGAGACTCTGAAACTGAAAATTGCCTTAATATAGATTTGGCCAATGATGACCACAATGTAGAACAAATTAAGTTCAACATCTTGGCTGATGACCTTCAACTTAGTGACGAAGATTCCTTGATAGAAAAGGTTTCAATGGATATTGACATGGATGCGAATGTATCCATTCTTCAGGATGACAAACCAAATGAAACACCAACTTTTTCTCACTCTGTTGAGCCACAGAAAGCTCTAACACCATCTCACGATGAGATAGTTGTTGAATCCTCTGAATCTGAAGGAATTTCAACCACTATACCAATGCAAAGCTCTGAAGAACCAATTCCTATAGAAGATGATATTAATAAAGAGGTTCCACTGACCAAATCAAAAAGTCCATTGCTCGCTGAAGAACCTCAAAAGGAAACTATTCAGATTGTTGAAACTAGCGACAATATAATCGCTGAAGAAATAGGAGAAGTGTTTGTTTCAGAAGTTTGCGAAACCTACGAAACTTTCCCTATAGAAATGCAACATCCAGATATTGAAGATGCAATGTGCATAGTCGGAGACTCTGAAGTGGTTGAGGAAGAAGAGGACCAAATTGTTTTGGAAAACAAACCAGATTATCAAGGCTACGTTGAACCATTGATTCCGGAAAATTCTACCATCGAAAGCCAGCCCGTGGCATCTAATGAACCCATAGAAACTTTAAGCTCCAAGGTTGAAGGGATCTCTATTTCAATAGAGCCCAACCAACTTGCAATAACCGAGCCAAAGCCAATTGAGAAAGACAAGGAAATTAATCAAATGAAAATTACTTTAAAATCTTTGGATGTTAAGACTGTAGATCTGAAACCTAAATCTACCCAGCTAGATACTGATCATATTGTAGAGGAAACTGGATGTAACTCAAAACCTACACCTTTGGAGTTGCAAAATGAGAGTCCCGCTATCTTTACAGCATCTAGTTTTACAGAAGAAAAAAATATTGACCAAAATGGGGCTAGCAAAGCCATAGTTTTTGGAGAAGGTCTTGAACAGTTTGAAATTATTCAACCAAATGATACAGACTCCACTGAAATACCGAAAATACAAGATTTTTCTCAGTTAAGTGATCCAACAATACCCGCAAGTATTGACATTTTAGAAACTCCTTATGTGGAAAAAACTTGTACCAATTATTCAAAGGTATTTGGATTGAAGAAGTGTGACATCAATATACACGCGCTACCTTTAGACCTGGTCAGACAAGCCATGTCTCAAAGTGTCTATTTGAGAACTATAGTCTATAATAATCGAAAATCTTATTACTTTGGAAGTAATAAAATATTTGATATGAAGTATGAACCAAGGTTGCGCGAAGTCAAAGTAGTAGTAAAACCTACTGTAGTTGTAACAGCCAAAGATTTACTGCCTGTAAATGCTGACGTGACCTCGGGGTAAATATTTGTAGGCTAACAATTTTAAAATATTATTTTAACCATTTTTTTCATCACTAGCAATGATAGTAAAAAAACGACCAAGAAAAAGATTCCAATCATGGAAGAAAAAATATTCAAGTGCCCTGTCTGCCCAAAGACAACTTTAGCAAATGAAGATATGCTAAATTTACACTTGAAATTTCACTGCGCCAGTGGTATTCACTATTTTCCAAATACATAATTAATTGAGGAACCTCTTTCATAACCTGATTAAAACCTTTACAGAGGTTCGAAATATTATCTGTCCTATTTGTCAGAAGCCAGGCTCAAGCTGGCAAGCTCTTCTACGCCACTATTCTAATCACGATGAGGGCCGAGAAGAGCTTAAAAATTTGAATCTTGAAGTACCTAATAATGCTATGTAAGCATACCTATCTCTTGTTCATTCAAAAAGGTTTAGTTACTAAAGACACTTCTGTATTTCAGATGCCTAATTTGTCGTAAGATCTGTTCTTCAAAAGAAGCCTTGACCCAACATATGCAAATAAAACACCAGGCTAATGAAACTGGCGAAAGGTATAAGTGTGACAAATGCGATGAACAATTTCGGGATTCTAAAGCCCTGAAAAGGCATTATGAAAAACATGCGAATCAGAGCTTTGTGTCAGTTTTTTTTTACCTATTTTCTAATTTGTCAAAAATAACTTCTAGTAAATACGCAAATTGTTATAGCTGCGAGGATTGCGGCTACAGTACAAAAATCCATTACAATTATCTTATGCATAGAGATCACGAGGTGAAATTAAATTTAAGTGATTTAGTGTTTTTAATTTCATTAAATTAATGCGATTCTTGTAGTGCCAACTTGCCAAGAGGGGCATAGAAATTAAAACCGAACCTGTAGAAATAGAGTACGTTCTAACAATTTAATTTCACCCTCTCCTTTGTTTTTAATTTATATGGTTTTTTTAGTTTTTCTGCCTTGCAAGAGAAAGTATTACCGACGAAGTTTAACTGCGAGAAATGCAAACATGTTGCAATGACAGCAGAAAAATTGGAAGAACACTTGAAAAACAAACACCCTCCTTCAAAGAACATCAAAACTGTAAAATGTGAATTTTGTTCGCTTAAGTTTAAAAATTACAGTTTACTAAACGCCCATATGCCGTCCCATGAAGATCTCATGTTATTTACATGCAAGTTATGCGATTATAAGTAAGTGTTAGCCTTGACCTTACAAATTAACATATTTTCATTCCCCCCCTTTTTTTTAAAGAAATAAGCATAAAAATGTTGTTAGTCGACATGTGAAAAAGCATCACGAGGGGGTCTCGCTCAAACAAGTCATTAAAGGTCCTAAAAGACAGTGGCAAAGAAGAAAGCAATTGGAAATGGTGTCAGATGAAGAAGTAGACACGGATGGGTTAGAAGATAAGAAAGATAGTGTGGAAGATAGTGATGACAAAAGTAATATTGTTACTGAGGAGGAAGACGATGGCATTCCTACGGCAACGTTAGTTGTTAGTCAGGATGAATATGGTGGTATTGTGGTGTGTGATGAAGAAAATGATGCGGAAGTAGCTATTGACTCTAGCATCGCCGAACCCCCAACCGCTACTCTAGTTTTGGAAGATGGTGGCCTTGCCTTAGATGGGGATATGGCATTGCAGCTATTACACGGCTCCAACACCACTGTAGTGGATGGGACAGAAACCAAAGTTTTGTACGTTTCAATGGGTTCCGAAAGTTTTGAAGTGTTAGATAATTCAGCCTTTACAATTATTGACAATGACAGATAAAATCTGCTAAGTTAGTACCCGAAGATAAATATAATCTTGTTGAAATATTTGTATATAGGTTTTTAAACTTGTTGACCATAATCATCTCCCAATTTAAACCCCCATTTGTATAAGATATTTAACGCGAATTGTTACCCTGTACAATAATTAATTTTACACCTATATTTTGCACAGGGTCACAGTTTATAGTTTAAAACACTAAGGAATGTGATATTACGCTTTAAAAAAATTTAATTGTACATAAGTTAATATTTTCAATTCCCACCTTAACCTCCTTGGTTTTCTTCCCCCAATTTTACTTAGCCAGAAATTTGATTTTTTGTTTTTATTAGCCGTAATAGAAACTTTTCAGTGTTAGTTTTGTAAAAAGACAATAATAAACGACCCTCGTAACATGAATGTTGTACATTTAGAATTAAACCCTTGTTTTATAAAAACATTAAAAGTTTGGTTAATATTTCCTTAACTTTCTCATCATTTGAATCGAATTAACTAAACTACGAGGTTTGTTCCGCGACACCGAAAATAATTTATCCGGAGATGCTTTTAACAAGTCCAATAAATCCTGCAAGTTTTGCGATGGGACTAAACCTAAGTCTTCAAGTACATCAGACAAGTAGCCTATATATTCACACGCTTTTTAAAACTTGACTCTTTTAGACAACCCGAAAAAAATAAAGATAACTTACTTAAATCAGTGACAAGTTGATTCGTTGAAAACTGTGTTAGATGTTTGATTTGTAGAATTTTCTCTACGTAAGCTTCCAACGTTCCACGCGCAATTGATCCAAGCAAAAACTCAGCAACTTGATCCGCTTCATCTAAACACATCCCAATTAGTTCACTTCAAAAAGAGTTACGACTTAAGTTTAAAATTTAACTACAAGAATGAGGAAAATGCGTATAGATTTAATACGAATGCTGACCTGACTTAGTCGTGCATGGAAAATTTCCATACTGCATTGCTTTCAATAAAGCTGGGTTATCATGAAGAACAAAGGGTTCTATGTGTTGAGGCAATGTCATAAGGTATTGACCAATCTAAATTTTTTGCCCATTAAATACTTTTTAAAGATTTAAACTGTTACTTATTGTACCTCAGTAATATATTCCTGAGGAGAAATACTGAATGTGGGTAAGTCAGATGTTAATGTGGCATTCGACTGCTCATCCATCCAAACCTGTTAAATTTCAGAATCTAATCAATCATTTTATTTATATCGTGATTCGTGTCACCGTCCTGACCCTATTTTTAATTTTATCAAAAACATTGACCAATCATCATGCCTAATTATACGACGTCACTCTTAAACAAACCAATAATCAAAAAAACGCGGTAAATTTAAATCTGATCAGAACACATGGCAAAACGAAATTTTACTAAGTTCCGAGATAAAAATACGGCAACTTTAAAGACGATTTAACCTTCCATATTTCACATTTCTGCCACTAGGGGTGATTGGCCCTAGTTACATTAAAATAAGTAGCACATGTTAGCAGTTGATTTTTGGATTTAATTTCTACTCACTTTTATGAGCTTCTTGTAATGTTTTTAAATAAAAGGGGCGCTACACAACAATAAGAGACCAAAACTACCCTTACCTATTGTATGCGGGAACAATGCGCACTAATTTATTTTTATCGCATGTGGCATACAAAATAATTTAGTCACCCAGTGTTGTGTAGCCAGACTGGCAAATGGTGATATTTTTCATGAGGGTCACTGACTTGTGAGAGAGTGAAATGGGGTAGTGAAAATTAAATAAATATGTATATATATATATATATTTATATATATACAGAAATGACAGGAAAAGCAAATAGTTTATGATATGTTGCGAAATTTTTTAAAACTTTTTCATTTAAATTGGGGTCCTGGTGACCCTTGACCCCTCTTTGAATGATTTATTTCAAGGGTCCCAACATTTATTATGAGAGTCAATGACCCCCAGACTGAACCTAATTGCAAATCTGTTTGTAGCACTTCCTCATATCGAAAAATTTTGTAAGAACCTTATTTTATTATACACTTACTTTCATTGTTGGAACCATCTGAAGATGAGATTTAATGTTCTCAAAAACAAGGTCATAAGTTAATTTCCCAACTTCACCACACATATTCTCAATCACATTTCTGGCGCCATTTAAAAATTGTTTATCCTTACCTAAAATCAAATTTCAATTTAAAACAATAAATGTGTAAGAAACTAAGAATGCCACTTATATACCACTTTGAAATCTTCTAATTAAATCTTTAAGTTCCCTTTTGGTGGAAGAGGTTAACAACACATCGTCGTAACTATGAAATGGGCTGATTGGCAAGCTGTTAAGCAAAATATAACATAAGTTAAAAGAATATTAAACTAAAATACCTATCACCAACCGAGTCTCTTCCTCAGTGATAGCTTTTGAATGAGGATAACCTAAATTCTGAATCATTGTCTGAATATTTGATAATAAAATTTCCTCCAAGCTCTCAATTTGAAGTAAAACTCCACCTATAATTAGGTATAATCATAAATGAACTTAATTGTTCTTTCAACATTAGGTTGAATTAAAAATAACAATACATTACCCAATAGTTGAAGTAAATGAAGGGCATTTTGAAATCCAGTCCAATCGTGGTCCATAGCAGTCAAACTTTCACTTCCTTGTTTACTACCATTGTTTACTTTGCTAATAACAAGTCTAAACCTGGATACATACTCTCTATAAAATACCTCAACAGCTCTGAAAAGTGAAGGATAGCAACAGCCATTTGTAAGCTGCATGCATTGAGATTCAGCCTGGAAATAAAAGCTATATAATTTTTTTATTTTCTTAAGTAATTAGTAAAGATACAAATAATTACCTCACATATCAGACTAAATACTTTGGTAACTGAATCATTGAGTAGCTGAACTGACTCAGCGACATCTCCAGATATCAATTCCATATTTGATAGTCTACTCATCAGTTCTCTTTCTTGATATTTTTGGTACTTCTCCAAATGTACACCGTACATGGAATAAATAGTTTTTACGAGAGAAGTCAAAAAACTTGAATCCAAGGCTGCAAAAAATAATAATTCAGAACAAGCAAGAATGCATTTAGGGACCTATATCCGTTATTGTTATTACACTTCCTAACCTGTATTATTTGACTGAATGGCTAATTCTAAACTTCTGCAGAATCTATCAGTTTTCTATATGAAACCAAATAAGTTATATAATTAAACAGTGAACATCTTTTTTTTAAATGTATAGAAATAAAATCTTACTTGTCTTAAAGAAATAAGAAAAATCAATGGATTTGTTTGTTGTTTTAATGCAGCATCCAGACAAAATTCGAGACTAGGATCAAGACTAGATATGATATCCACAAATAAATCTGCCAAAATCTGAGACGGATTCACGTCCAGAAATATTTGACTCGTAAAGCCAAACTAAAAACAAATAATCGGTTTTAAAAACAATAGAAGGAAAAATGAAATGAAACTAATTACTTGAGTATGCCAAGTGGATAGTAACGTATCATAAAGATTATTTAAATGATCTGAAAATGATTCTTCAGGGTCAGCCTCAACAATTTTGCACCACATTTGAAGTACCTGCAACTAATTTAAAAAAAAAGTGCTGTAGCCAGGATTTTAGTTCGGGGGAGCGCATAATTGGTTAAAAAAATTAAATATAAAAAATATTTGTTCATACAATCCTACATTTAGGACGTACACATGACCCCCTAGTTTTTATACTATAATTAATACAATAATATCATGGAAATTACTCGTTGGCATTTATGATAGTATTTGATCATCTGCGGCATTCTTTTGATATCTCTGAATATTTTAGCGTACATTAATGTTGTATCTTGAGATATACAAAATATCACAAATAAAAAAATTTATTAAATTTTATATATTAGTTATAACACTTACCCATAGCCTGGGCATTGAAAGATGCTACCAGGTTTGGACTAAGTATAGCTTCTAATTTATTTTTCAACAGTTCTAAACGTTGACACCTTTCCTCGTAATCAGGGACATCAACCAGAATTTCCTTAAGATGAATAATTATTGAATATCATTTCATTCTTAATATTTACAAATATTCCAAAGAATATTACCAAACTACTTTGCATTCCAATAAGTTTAGAAGCAATCTGAAATAAGGAAAAATATAAATGGTTCCTTATTTCATTCATCAAAATTATTGGTACCTCATTGACATCTCCCTTTTTGAAAACTTCTTCAACATCATCAGATAATGTAAACCAATTATCAGCTTCCTGAATAAAATTAAGTTATTCCTTATACTTATGATAATAGTAAATGTATTAAAAATGGTACTTACTTTTAGAGCTTTAGTCGCTTCTTGCATTCTAGATTTAATGCTATCAATTTGAAGCAAATTATGCATTGATTTTGCAGAATCCCGTTCAACTTTTATTACGTCTTGCTTAATAGTTTTCATTTGCTCCTGTAAAAGCAATGCTTCTTGTTTCATAGCTTCCACTTCTCTAGTAACTCTTGGCAAATTTAAAATTACATGTTGAGCCGTCTCTTCTAATGCATTGTTTACCTCCTATAATAAAGGCATTTTAAAAATTACACTCTATCACTACTAAGAAAATTTAGCAAAATGTGGTTGAACCTGAATAAATAATTCCAGTTTTAATGTTAAAGAAGCAGCAAGCGCTTGTTTATCACTCTCATTTTCTTGAGCTTCAAATGTGGAATTTACCCAATCATATACATCAAAGTTGTTATTAGAAAATGCAGATAAATCCTGAAAATATCATTAATTTGTTTTAACCAAATTACACAAAACTAAATCAGTCAATTCGTACCATTTCCAATTTGACATTAAGTTCCAGGGAAATTCTTAACACTAGGCTCTAAAGAATATGAAGCAGACGAATCGAAATAGAAAGCAATAAATTTATTGGTTATTTTGGATCATGTGAACGTATTTTGAACTCTTGAACTCGATTACCTTTTAAACGTGGTAAGAATTAAATATTACCTTCCAAATCCACAATATTTTTATTATTAGTTTTTTTTAATATAGTTTCGAAAATATCGAAATGGTATCCAGACAGCCAAAAACATTCATTTCAAAATTTATAAACTGGTACAAAAATTTATGGATTCCAACTATGAAAAAGCCACCGTATAATTTTATTAGTTTGATAGGTAAAGAAAACTTTCAAATATGTAACAATTAAACATAGACCATTGAATTTTTATTCCTTATAAAGGGGACCCAGTTTTAAGAGCAAAAAGTGAAAAAGTTCAGCTTGATAAAATTAACAGTCAAGAAATAAGAGATGCAGGTTTCCGTATAAGGATAAACTATGTTCTGGAACTAAATATAAATTTTGTGGCTTAGATTGTGAATAAAATGAAATCTGTAATGAAGAAAGCAGATGCAGTGGGGTTAGCAGCACCTCAGATTGGTTGCCCATTGAGAATAATAACTTTTCAATTCACAGAGAAAATGCTGTCTCAATACCCCCCAGCCATAGTCAAAGCGAGAGAAATGAAAGTAATACCTTTCAAGGTACACTACAATTTTACTAGTGTAGTTTTGCTATGCTTTGTTAATAACTGCATATTTTGTACTAAAAGGTTTTCATAAACCCAGAAATGTCAGTACTAAATAACTCTAAAGTTGCATTTCCTGAATCCTGCGCTAGTGTTGGCAGCTACAGTGGTAGTGTCTCGAGGTTTTTAGAAGTAAAATTATCTGGTAAAATGTTTAAGAAAATGTTTTTCGCATTGAAATAACCTTTTTTTTCATCAGGATATGATGAAAAGGGCAAACATATAACCTGGCAAACCAGGGGTTGGTCTGCTAGGATAGTACAACATGAAATAGATCATTTAAATGGTCTATTATATGTAGATTTTATGGATCCAAAAACATTTATCTATGAACATTGGTTTTATGACAACGTAAAACAAAATAGATATTTTGTACGTATAAGGCCCACGAAATTCAAGCAATAGTGCCTCTAATGAAACTCAGTAAAATAAATATAATAATAATATCAAGTTTCACCACCATTATTTTGAAAATGTTAACATTTCATTTATTTTTGGAACGTGATACAGCTTTTTTTCCCCCTTAGTACATTTTCTGGTCACTGTTATAAATTAAAACTTTTATACCGCCAAATTGCAATTTGGAAACAAAATGCCAATTTCCAATCTTTTATTCTTCCCACTAACTTTCAAAAGCTCACGATAAAGTGTATTTACAATCAACCAAAGTTTATTTTATTCTTTTTTTTAACCAAATTAAGTTTTTTAAATATAATTTATATAAAAAAAAATAGGAATTCCTAATTTCTTTCGACGTATTGCCATGTCATTCCACACAAGAAAATGTTCAATTGAATTTGTAAAATTTTTGGGAAAAGAAATGTTTCAATAAGCAATAAATAAAAATAATTACTTACTAGAATTTGAAACATTTTTCAAACTCATAAATACTTCCAGTTAAATAATTTTTATTGGCAAATAAGAATTTAAAGAAAATTAAAAAAAATACTATACAAGTAGTATGACGAATATAAATTACTGGCTAAACATTTTGCAATTTTATTTTAATTTTCTTGATTATGTGGATGGAATGACAGCATTTTTTCATTAAATTATTTGAAGAAAAACAACCTGTTTAAAATTTACCTTTCAAAATCTTATAGATTTCACTGAAATTTACCACCCAATTCAGGCAAACTCAAGAGAAGTTTTGAGAAAGAGTATCAAAACCCAAACAAAAGATTGTCCTTCATACACTACTGAGTTTGGCTGTTTTTTGTGAACTGGATAAGTGTTGAAATTTGAGTAAAAATGAATTTTTTTCAAAGGGTAGAAAGAGCCAACTAATATAAAAATTAAGATAATAATTTTACAGCATAATTATATAAATCCCAGTTCTTGCTATACACGAAAAAAAACTGGCAGGCACTGTTCCCTCTGTCTTGAAATGCACAAGCACGCTTTTTTGGTTACTTTAAATAAGTTCTTCCAAAAGAAATGACCAAAATTGTCATTTCAAAATGGGTTGTTTATCAAAGTCAATGTTTGTGTCATTTCCCTATTACATTGAAACCAACCGTAAAGAGTCACTCTTTCCATCCTAGTAATTTTTCCATTTCAAGATGCCTGCCGAGGCCTGCATATATTTTTATACTCTACATACCAAATTTGCAAATTCTAAAATCAAAACAATAAATTGTAAGTAATGGATTTAAGATAAGAAGCAAAGGCAGTATTGTACAAAGTATTTGAAATGAGGGCAGCCAATTAACAGCTAGGAGCAACAAACACATCAGCCCCACACAAGGAGAACCCAGTTAGCCTTTTAACACGCTAACGCAGTGTTGTTTACAAATTTCATTGGATGAGCCTTTACGCTGAACATTTTACGGAAAGGAAGAAGACAATTTCCGAATTTTCCCCTTTACGATGGCAGCAATGAAAACTTACACAAGAAAATGCCTGACTTTTGACGCGTTGCGTTCTCCTTATGTGGGGTGGTGTGTTTGTTGTTCCTAGATTAACAGCAACTTCTAAGCTATTATTCGTTCAGCAATGAAACAAAAATTACAAAAATCAAAATAAATGTTAACGTACTCACCTTGCCTTAATACACGTAATAATTTTCACTGCCATAACGAAGCTGGGAAATTCCCTACTTCAGACTGTTCCAACACAGGAACACCATTGACGGAATAGGACACCCGTATCCTCATTCGAAGAGGCGCCTTCGGTACAAAGAAATTAAGCGCATTAAAAGATATGTTGATTAAGATTTCTCTATGTAGAATTTAAGAACTTACTTTGTTAGGATTGATGACTTTAATCAGTTGCTGGATGGCACCGGTATTACTTGGCGGTAAAATTGTCCCAGTTGGTGGAAGCAACTGGAGTTGGAAAGTCTATTTTGGCGAATAAAGTGGTCAAATTAATAAAAAGTTGGAAATCATAATAATGAAGCAAAGAAAAAAAGAATATTTACTTTTGGTACTGCCGCCTGAAAGAGAAACTCGTCTATTTGATTTATAGTTTCATTGCTGGCACTCATCGTGATGACTGTCATTGAAGGATTGTCTAATGGTTTCTCAAAGGCAAATTCCAGTTTTACTCCGTCCTTGTTGAAAGCAACGATAGAAGACAATTCGGATTTCGTTTGACCACTGTTAAACAACCCATCCATGATGATAGGTGGGTTCCCTAAGGATGGCAATGGGACTACTGGTACTGGTTGGGATATGGGTACTGGATTTTCAGGCGCATTCATATCCAAACTTCCTAAAAGATCCAAAAGATCAGCACTGCTTGCAGGAGGAGCCTTCATTTCAGAAGGAGTTATCTGAATTTCAGTCGGGCCACCTAACAGGTCCAACAAGGAATTCTGTGCAAAAGCAAATGATATTATTTGATTTGATTTATGATATTTCTTTTGAAAAAACTACCGTTTCTTGGTTAGGTTTCAAATCATTTCCGTCTAGAATTTCTTTACTGTCAACATCATTTGTCAGTTCGTCTTCCGTGGCTTGGCCATTTTGGAAGGGCGTGCTCGTTTGTTGTTTACTCTCCATGGGCGGCATTCTTTCATAAAGGCTAGGTCTATAAACGGAGAAATGGAACATTATCTTCAAAAAATCACTTGGTTTATGACATAACTAGAATTTATACCTTAAGTTATCGTGTTTCGAGAATAAGGAAGAGAATTCTACAGAACGTTGCTGAAGTTCTACATTCATATTTCCACCAAAGACATCTATTACTCTTTTGATTCTCCTACAAAATAAATTAATTCAATGGCACATATTTACTACAATCTAAGCCCTTTAGAAACATACGGTGCACTGTTAGGAAACCGCACACTCAATTTCATGAGCGACGTTAAGGCATATTCCCTCGTCACGATTGTCATGTGATGGTCAGTCAGAATCTTCTCATATACATCAACAATTTGATCTTCCGTGACCTGTACAGTTGAAAAAAATTGGAAAATTTCAATACACAATGGTAAAATTCAAATATAATTACATTAGCAGGTTCCGCATCAGTCTCTTCAGAACTGTTTAAGAGATCTCCGTATTCTCCTAAACACCAAGAAGCAACTTGAACCAATGGTTGTTGCAATTGCAAATCTCCCATTAATTGTTTCCATAATTGCTGTACAGTGTATGCATGCATCGTATTTGCATCAGAGATCAGTTGTATGAGATTACCAACAACGTCATCTCGGACATAATTGCCAGACTATATTAATAAAGAAACATTAAAATTCAGGCGTACAATCACAATTCCAGCTGCAGAGATATTTACCAAAGTTAAAACTCTAATCATGGTATCGATATGCCATCTTTTACTGGGTGAATACATTTCCGCAGCAATAAAAAGGTTGGATGAACACATGGCTTTGAACTCTGGATCAGTTTTCTCCAAAAACGAAAGCAGCTCCTTCGTCATAGTTCTTATGTTGTTGGAGTTCATCAGAGCGAAACAAAGTTCCATAGCCCGCCTTGAGTTGAAAAACAGTGGTCATAAACAAATTCCCTTTAAAATTTACCGAATTTAGCTTACTTTCTAATAGAAACATCAGGATCTTTTAAGCAATCCACAATTGTACTTCTGTGTCTTTGCACAGCGTTATAATCCGCATGTACTGTTTTTAATAATGTGTTTAAAGCCACATATCTAATATTTTTATCAGTGTTGAGAAGAAACCTGCCTAATATATTAACACCCAATACCTAAAAGCAATAGTCAATAAAAATATTAAAATTTTAATCTTTCAGGTAAACTTACGCAAACAACTTACTCTCAGGCCACTTTCTGATTTAATATCCATAATTGAAAGAACTGTTTCGTATAATATGGCATTACCAACATTTTTACTCGTTTCTGTGTTGGTCGCTACTTGAGCAAGGATATCATTCATCGTCTCACTAGCATCAGCATCATTTCTACCAAGAAGCCGAAGTAGCCTCAGAATTTTAACCTATAAACAGAAAATTTATAAATATCTTCCTTAAGAATTTTCTAAATTAAGACATTTCTACCTGAAGAAATGGATCACTAACTCCACAAACATCGTGCTCTGGGGAATACCCCGCCATGATCAAATTCTTTAGAATTCTAACCAAGTTGGGAACCAACTATAATATTCAACAAAAGACGAAATTTGTATTAGTTTATATACAGCAATTATAAAAAAAATACACATCTAAAAACATTTTTATGCAATTCCATGCCTAAAATGTACCAGGTAAAAACCATCCCAGAAGAAAAACTTTGGTTTTACAAAAACGAACTTTAATACATAATTAAATTAACCCAAAGATGTAAACTTGGTTCCAAATGTACAAGAAATTTCAAAATTATATTCCCTTCAATATGCGTTTCCATAAAATGAAATTTTAAAAATATACAAATGATGATATAAGTCATTTTAAGTGCGTGATTCAAATTTAGAAATTCCATATGGCTGCGACAGAAACTTTATAACTCTATAATTATTATTTTATTGAAACCTCCAACATTTAATAGAAACATCTATTGGTAATATTGTTTTAATGTGACTAAAATTATGAATAATCATCACCATTATAAAATACCACTAAATATAAATTTATAAACTGAAAGCTTGGAATTGAATATTTGAAAATTAATACCAAACTGTGCAAGCAGCCCCTTTTCCTTAAACACATTGTAAAACCATCAATAACTGACTCCCCAATGAAAAAAATCCACATTAAATAGAAATAGATAAAAAAATTATTTCTGAAGACAAAAAACTGGGCTAAATAGGTTGAGACAAAGGCGTGCCAGCAAGCAAGCAATAAATAGATTTCAAGAAATAACTATTCAGGTGCTAATGAAAATGGATTTAAACATCAAACAGCTCATTGGACAAACACGAACAACACAACACAAAAGTGAGAGAACGAAATGTTGGGACTAATACCTCATAGTACTGTTTCCACCATCAAGGGAAAAAGCAATAAATCGCAATAGAATAGAAGAGATAATAAGTAAAAACGTTACTACAGAGAGTTAACTCATGGTACTTGCAGTTTTGTACAAAATTTTGTATCTGACGTGCATTTATTTCAATTGTTTTTTTTTGTAGTAGTAGTAAGAGTAAGTGTAGAAGTTAGTAATAAGTAAGTAGTCACATAATGAATTTTTGAAAAGTGAACAAACTTTTACGACTAATGAGGTAAAAAACCGCGTAAACACAAACAGAAGTTAGTTACAAGATCAAATACGCACTATTAAAAGCCAAACATGCACAGAAAAATGCCACCTTAAACCTATAACTTACCTTTTTGAAGTGTTGCAAAGTATCCGGGCTTCTCTCACACATTTCCGTGATTAAAATTACTCCCGTTATAAGAACGCCTTTAAATGTAACGACTAATATAATATTGTCTATCAATACAATTGAAATTGACAAGAAATAAAAACCTACCGTGGTTCTTTTCACTTAACAAAGACCTTGTTGCTGGTATGAAAATTTCCATTAACTCAGGAACTTTCTTAATGATTCGAAATGCGCTTAAAGCAGCCTTCTTCCTAATATAGGCATTTGAAGACTTCACCAATCTTTCAACTTCTCCCGCTAAATCTCTACTCATTTCGGGAGAGCATATAGAACCTAGTGAACATAGAGCTAGTCCTACAATGAACTGGGTTTGACTATTTAAGTCACTAAGACAAAATAATACCATTCATTAGATAACAAATCGTACAACGTGAATGCTAGGTATAAAACTACCATACTTTTTTAAAGAATTTGTAATAAGCAAATGTACATCTTGCCGTTCATCTAACAGGAGCATTGCTCCTAAATAACCTATTCTTTTATCCGTGAACCGCGGAGAGGCAATGAGTTTAAGACATTCCAGCTAGAATTTCATGTAAAAAATAAATACTCAAAAGTTAAGTGAAGATCAATTTAAGAAATTACCTGGCCAAAATGAGCCGGATAACCAAGCATGTGTATGTACAAGAGTTTGGCAACATTACGGCACCGCCAGGAATTATCTTCTTCACGAAATGTTGATCTAATATATGCACATTCTTTTTGAACAACAGCTCTTTCATCAGCTGCTGTTCGCGCAGCCCTGATTTGCCTGATCAGGTCACGCAAACGCATAGGCGTTGGCATGCCAGAAGTGAGTCTAAGGGGGGAAAAAGAATCAATTTAAATCCCTGTTACACAAAAATTCGTCTAAAGTTAATATATTTTTTTAGGTCTCCAATTAAACAAATATTAGAGAAGAAACCACTTTTAATGAAAAATGCTGATTAAGTAACGGGACAGTTATCAGTAAGTTCGAGTTAAGTAGTACTGATAGTTCACCTTCTTTGAAACATAAGGCTACACTGTTTTATAGATAAAAGTACACAGAACTAGATTAAGGTATAGAATATGTCAATTTCGTGATTTAGAATCAATAAAAATCTGGATTGAAATAACCTTGTGTTTTTTCCCCTCAAAACTTCCATAAGTAACGAGGAGGAACGAGCTAGCTAGTAAACCAAATCCGGCCGCTCCGGCGACCTAGCCCATAAGCCAAGGCCTAAAATATGCTAACAAACTAGGCCCAGAATCCAGTTAAATAAATATTTTGAAAACTTCACTAAATTAAATTTAGGAAGTATTAATTAGAGGTAAATATTTGATTTAATTAAAATCACGAAAATTTTGTGCTTTATTTGTATAAAAACGTACTTTATTCCAAGAAAAGGAGCAATGCAGGAAAGCCACGAAATAACCCCAAAGAGCGAGGGGGAGCAAAGAGAAAATACCCCGATTTCCCATAGAAAAATGTAGGGGGTGTGATTCGTATGCGGTTTTTTTTGTGTTATTTTGGAAACACGCGACTATCTTGGTAATTACTAGCTTAATCCGAACACCAAACAAATAAAAAATTTGAACATTTATACCTGGAAAATAGTGCCCCTTGGAAGTCCATCCCGCCATCAACTAAAGTGACGTAAAAATTTTCAGCAACTAGGAAGTTTACACCGCTTCAAAGTTACAAAGCAGAAAACGGGTATTTAGTGGGCCTTTGGAATCCCCCTCATCTCTTCTCGCCCTCCCTAAAAAATCATTGGTCCAACGTAACCTGAAAATCGTAAAATTAATATTGGGTCAAGTTATTGGACTAAACTCCAACGTTAACATTTTTACAATGACTGGTAATTAATTACGATTTATTTTGTATTTTATATTATTTGATCAGTAATAATGAAGTACAAATAATTGTTATAGATCCGCCAAATTCTGCTGATCTCAAGGTTTATGTAAACCCTGATCAAAAAGTACTTTTACTATGGGGTTCCTCAGTTTCAGAGGATATTCTTGTGGCTACCGTAAATGATATTAAAAATAAAGTTGGAGATAGGGGAAAAGTTGCTGTTGAAAACATTGAAAGATTACTACTCTGTAATATTAAAAAATTACTGAAATTGTACGTAAAAAAAAACAACAAAATTTTGCTTATTCATTGCAGCTGATCATTCAGGATCTTCATTTGATGTTATTTTATGTGGTCTTATATCACCGTTATTTACATCTCACACCCTAGAGCTATTCACTGAAGTCGCACGTATTCTTAGACCCGATGGCAAACTTATTGTTAGGGAAGCCGTTTCCCTACAAGAATCACACGCAACTAAATTAAGATCAATAAGTAATTTAGTATCAACCCTAAAATTATCAGGCTACACAAACATTAGTGCGGTAATTCTGAAAAAAAAAATTATCTTCAAAATTTCGAAAAATTTAATCTAAAATTTATTTTTGCAGCACAAAACGATTCCTCTAACAGACACCCAGAAAATTGACCTTAAAAATGAATTTGATATGTCTGAAAACTCCAATGTAGCCCTAATCGAGATTACAGCTATCAAACCAAATTATGAAATTGGATCTACAATGAAATTACCATTTACCCACACTGGTAAAGTTTTTTGAATTGCAAAATATTTTGGAAGGCTATGTTTACCAAAAAATCTTCTAGTGAAAAAGCCAACTGACAGTGTTGCCCAAATTTGGTCCCTGTCTGCAATGGATGCTCTAGATGAAGATGAGTTGATTGAACAAGATGAACTCTTAGACGATGATGATTTCAAAAAACCTGACCCAGAGAGTTTAAAATGTACTTGTGTAAAAAAGTTTGGTTGCCAGGGTTATTTAACTTACGTTGACTGACCAATTTAGCAAACTGTAAAGATGCTGGAAAAAAGAAAGCCTGCAAAAATTGCAGTTGTGGTTTAGCTGAAGAATTGGAACAAAATGAAGCAGCTAAAATTCAGGAAAATTCTAAATCTGCCTGCGGAAATGTAAGATATTTTTTTTTTTAAATTTTAGGATAATTAGAAACGTTAAAATTATATATTTTTTTAAGTGCTATTTAGGGGATGCTTTCCGATGTTCTAGTTGTCCTTATATGGGTATGCCAGCGTTTAAACCTGGAGAAAAGGTCACCCTTAGTGATAATCAACTCAAAGCTGATGTATAAATGTAATATCATTTTCTACTTCAATCAGCATCAAAATTCTTAAAAATAATTTAGTTTAAGCACTGCAAAATAATTGACATTTGTTTTGTTCAGGATATCATTTTTCAAACATGTACAATTAATAGTTTATTAATAAAATTATTTTAAAAATATTCTGGATTAAAATAATGTTGACCAGCAAAAAATACAATATGTGTAAAACTCAATAAATTAAACTGGAATATTTGAAGTTACCATTGGACATTTAGTGTACATTTGGCCTCTGCATTTAACATTCAAAACGAAAATTTCATGGTGAAAGAAGCTCATCTGGAGGTGAAATAGACCGAGATGGTTCATCAGGAGACTTAATATAGTCATCTGTTTTGTACAATTCAAAGGGATCATATTTAAGCTGGCGCTTATACTGTGGCGACTTTTTCTGAAAATAAGAAATACATTTTATCTTTGAACATATTTATAAAATTTGTTAGTTTTCTCACTGAAAATAATGGGTTTTGCAAGGAAGAAAATAATTTCTTCACGCTTCGTCCTCCAAGAGCATTTTCCGCTTCATTAACTTTAGTCTCCATTGTATCAACATTTTGTTTGACTACATTAACAAATGCCTTGAACATGTATATAAAAATTTTAGTTCTTTAGTTCTTTGAAATTTGTGTACAAGGCACAGATAAAGATGAACTAAAACCACCTCCAACTTATCAATTTTTTCAAAAACTTGCTCCAATTCTTTGCTTTTATGAACAATATCCGGTAAAGTATTACTTAAGCACAAAGAATCATCACTACGGACCTTAAAAATGTGTTTGTGTTAAACTAGAATGGTATTTATTTAGAATGTTATAAAATTTACTATTTTGAAGCTATAATTACCATATCTACAAGCCCAGAAAATTCATCTAATCGTGTTAGTAAATCATCAATAGTCTCTTCCAAACTTTGTTTCTGTAATATTCTTAGCAAATTACCATCTGTTTTACTACAGTTCTTTTATTTGCTTAATTGCTAATATGCTTATAAACGTTAAGCCTTGGTTACAAATTGGAAAAAATATAATAAATAAACCCACCTCTGAAGAAACATCAACTTTTAAATAAGCAGCGTAATCATTCGCTAATGCTACTAATATTTGACTAGGAGTTTCATCATTATTACTATCAACATCTGTTAAATCGCTTAAGGCATCCGTCGCCGAACAGTTACTCGATCTTACGATCGCCATTTTTAATTTTCGAAGTTCAGACCATAGAGATAGAAAACAAATAGAGGCACTATTGTATCTGGCGAAGTTGACCGCGAGTGCCGACCCCTTTTTCGCCAATGTAGGAAGCCATGAGATGGGCAGATTACGTGGCGCCATCGCCGCGCGGTGAAATGAAATACATTATGCCTGTTTGAAAATCAACTGTCATTTGATGTAAACAAAGGAAGGATAGATAGCGTTGCAAATTCTGCCCATCTCCGCTTTCATACATGCGTGGGGGGGGGGGGGGGGTGAATTTTCCCGGTCAAAAACAGGGGTGCCTTTACGCGGTAATCTACCCTCTATTTCTTTTCTAACTCTATGGTTGAGACCATAGGTTCAGACCTTGGAATAGAGAAGGTGACTGGAGGGGAAATTCCCATATCTGTAGCATTGAGTATCTTCCCCCATCAATTCGGCCTAAGCCCTCCCAGCATGCACTGCGTTTTTGGTAGGGGCCTACGTTTTACCTTAGTCTAGCGACGAAAAAGAGAGTTATTTCCAAGGGTGTTGTGAATATTTGATCTTGATTTTATAGAACCAACTTTATATTAGATAATTGAACAAAATTTTTCATTTTTTTTTTTAATAATTTTGGAAAATGTGATATATGTGTGATCATGTTGGTATCCAAAAAAAATTAAACAAAAACAATCCATTATAAAAAGAACTAAAACAATCGGAAATAAAAAATTCATTCTAAACAACTCCATCTTCAAAACTAAAGCATCGCGAATATTTACAATTTTATTTCAATAAAAACCCGAATGAGGGCGACACTAAGGCGCCCCTACCGCGGAGCAAAGGATTCTGGGTAACGTTGAGCTTACAGACTTCCCACCCTCATTTTCCCTCCAGTCAACTTCTCTTCTCCAAGTTGAGATATTGATATAAGAAATGTATATAAAGGTCTAGATAAATTTCGGGGTGTCTAAGCTTGGAGTAGAGAAGGTAACATAAAATACGGAATTGACACCTAGCAGACACCGAGGAAGGCACGTGACCAAGAGCGCGAGCTCTCTTAACATTTTAGTACTAAGTGCTTGACCTTTCCGCAGGCCGTAGTCTTTAGACACCATCTGTTGGTGACTTTTAGTATAATTTTTAAGCAGGAGACAATGGCTCTCGCGACGATAGCACGAGCTTTCTTACCGATAGATAGCGCCTTATAAGGATAGCCTCCAGAAATTTACGCGTTTCTGCTAGCTGTCACCTCCGTATTCACTCCCTTTGAAATATTTTATCTAGACCTTAAAAATACGTTTCCTATATCTACGGGTTCAGATGACAAATTCACGTAGTGCTTAAAAATTTTAAAAATTTTGGCGGAAAATAGGCGCTTAAATAAATCATCTTCCAAGGAAATCGCCAGGGAGTAATATTTCCGAGAGCCAGGACCGGCAAGGTATTTATTATATAGTGCTTGTTGAAATAATTAAAACTGTTCACCTGTAAACCGAACTTCGTGTTTTTGTCAAGCCTTATTATGTCAAAAAGGCTATTTGGTTAAAAGGGAACGCCATGGGTAACGCTTGTTGCTGCCGTGAAGGTGAAAAATTTAAATTAGTTTAACAAGCACTATATAAACATTGATTTGCAGGTCCTGGTTCTCGGAAATATTACTTCTTGGCGATTTCCTTGGAGGATGATTTATTGAAGCGTCTATTGTATTAACCTATAAAATGTTTATAGTTTGTAGCGGCGCCAGCAACAGGCTGTGGTAGGCCTGGGCCTACTTGAAATTTTGGTAGGGGCCTCCAAAAGTCGTCTTAAGGGGCCCCAAAATTTAATATATGGGCCTCCAAATTATTTAATAATAATATTATTTCGAAGGTACGAGTAACTTTTCTTTGACAGTAGTTTATTTTTTAGTTTTACAAATAAATGGTTCTTAAACTTAATAATAATAATTTTATTAGTCAGGAAAAGAAAGTTAAATACACTTATTGAGCCCTGAAACCCGAAATAGACAAACAAAAGAAAACAAACTTTTTATCCATACCCTTTCTTCAGGAACGCCATACTGACACTGACCTTGGTGAAATTTACTCAATCCTATCTGGATCAAACATTCTCCAAGCTGACTTTTTTGACAACCCCCCCCCCCCCCTACCTCAACTAGAGGACATGACAAAAAGATCGTCGTACCACGCATACAAACTTCGATCCGCAAACATCACTTCCGCTACCGCACTATCTCAAAATGGAACAAATTACCTCAGGATGTTATTTCCTCGAAATCGAAACCACTTTTTATGGCTCACATGCGGAAACTCTCTGAACGCCTATAAGACATCTCTGATGACTTTGGTGTATTCATACAGAAGAAGAAGAAGAACGAAAGTGATATACAATATGGGTATACAGCAGATAGAAAATTATATAGCTGTATATATACATTTTAGTTTTTTTTCATTTAGTTTTTTACCAGCCACAAAACTTATCAAGGCGGGTCTTGAACGCTGAGGCTGAGGATTTAACCTTCACAATTGTCGGGAGCTGATTCCAATCATTTACAACCCGTTGAGTGAAAAACACACGGCGTTGCGCGCTATTACAGCGCTTTTTGACAATTGTGGGGGCTTTGCGCCCAGACCATTTGACCTAAAAAAACTCGTTATATTGGACATTGTAGAGACCATGAATAATTTTGAACGTCTCAATGAGGTCATTTCTTGCACGCCTGTCCTTAAGGGACATTAAATTTAAGCGTTTAAGGCTCTCTTCGTAAGAAAGAGTACGCGTACCATTAACTCTCTCGATATGCTCAATATCTTTGACTAGATGGGGCAACCAAATACTCGAGCAGTATTCGAGATGAGGGCGAATATATACATTGTACAATATTGTAAACGACTTAACACTGAAATGCGAAAAGGAACGGCGTAGTAAATAAAGAGCGCGCATACCACGAGCAGCGGCAGCACGACTATGAGTAGCTCCAAACATACGGCCACTGAGCATAACCCCAAGATCACGGACTACAGTTCGAGTCTCAATTAGCCTACCACCCAAACGGTACCCAAAACAGGGGTTTTTATCCCCACAATGTAGTACCATTGACTTAGAGGCATTGAAACCCATGCTATTGGAAGAACGGAAGAGTTTGGATGTCATTCTGTAGGAACGTCGAGTCACCCAGTGACGAAATTTTGCGGCCTATTTTGATGCCGTCTGCAAATATTTTCCGAAAAGACTCCTTGACAACCTGGGGCATGTCATTGATGAAGATGACAAAGAGACTTCAACCCAAAACCGAACCCTGGGGGACACCGCTGGTCACCTCACACCAAGAAGAACGCGCGACCAGTCAAGAATTCAGAAATCCAATTTACAATCGTAGAGGGGACCGCTAAAAGCTCCAGTTTACGAATAAGTAGAGAATGTGGCACCGTGTCGAAAGCTTTCCGCAGGTCCAAATAAATTAAATCAAAAGAGTCACCACCATCAAGACATCGAGTGACCTCCTCAAGAGTGGACAACATATTAGTGAAACAAGATCGCCATAACAGGAAACCAGGTTGATCTTTAGAGAAGAACGATCGACTCTCGAGGAAAGACACCAAAGTATCTCGAACATTTGTCTCCAAATGCTTACAAGGGATACAGGTGAGACTTTTACCTCTAAAATTATCATAGGCACAGGAGTCAGGGGTTTTACGGATAGCAGTGGTGTTCGCCTGTTTCCACAACCCAGGAAGTCTACCCAGTGAGATAGAGCGCGTATAAAGCGAAAGTAAAGGCGAGGCTAAAATCGAAGTGCCCTCGCCTAACAGCCGAGGGTGAACATTATCTGGACCCGGAGATAGCCGTTGTAGGTAGCGTCTAACAGTGAAGTACGTCAAACCGAAGTCAAGAGGAGTTAAAACGCTAGGAGGCGAAGTAAATTGAGAAAAGAAATCTCCTAAATACACAGCCTCCAAATGAGGCTCCACAGTGAAAATAGATTTAAAAAAAAAACATTTAAAGTGTCAACAATTAAGGCAGGGTCCCTCAGTGTTTCCCCCGGTGAATCCTCAACCACTATGAGTGGGTGTTTGGGGTTGAGGGAACGAGCAACGTGAGAGTAAAGGGCCTTTGGGTTACTGGGAATTTCATCAACTAAGCGGGTCTCATATTTAAATTTAGAAGATCGAATGTGTTTGGTGAGAAAGCTGCGCTGAATCGCGAAAGAACGTCGGGAATCACTTGACGGAGAGATTCTAAAAGCGCGAAAGGCGTCTCTCTTGGCCCAAATAAGCCTAGCCGTCTCACTGGACAACAGGGGCGTATTAACCATTAGGCATAGTAGGCATGTGCCTAGGGTGCCATTTTTCTAGGCGAGCCAAAACTCCGATAAAGCCCCACGGTTGAAGTATTTGACTTGCCCCTACTTAGCTGACCAACCCGTTATACAATGCCCAGGGGCGAAAAAAATTTATGTGCCTAAAGGCGCCGAAAGGGTTAATCCGCCTCTGCTGGACAACCACGGTTCCCTGCGTAATCCCGAACGCTTGTGAGAAGGTTTATTTACCGACGGGACACACTCATCCCTAGCTTCCGCCACGAATGATAGAAAAATATCAAACTTATTACTTTACTTACAAGGGAGACGACCCGAGGTGATAATCACCGATTTTGTTCAAACTCGGGTATAGTGTACACCTCCATGTACCTTAAAAAACCTGCAAGGGAAAAGTTGCGACGGGCTTTCGTTTTGCCATGGCAACCGAAAACGTTTTTAACAACATGATTTGGGATTTTTCCATTGAAAATAACATTTGAATCTAAAGGATTTTAAGGGTCTAAAATGAATTTTGCACATTAAATATTTAATAGTTAACACTATTGACCGCCAAATTTGTCCAGCAGGAAAACCGCATCACCAGGTGTTTTTTTTCGCCTGGTCTGGGTTTTTTGAACAAGTTAAAAAGTGTAGCCTTATGACGTCATTTTATTCCAATTCTGTCTTGACGAAAAAAACGAGTTGGAGTAAGAAGGGAGAGGTTAAAGGTTATTTATTTGCCGTAGCAGCCATAGTTTTGTTTTAAGATTGTGGCCGGTGGTGAGGTCATCAATATGTAGCTCACTTTTCTCATTATTTTAATAATATTAATAATCAGCTAGGCTAATATCCATTAGGCCTAAGTCATCAAGCGACTTTTAAAGCCATTAAATAGCATTTGCCAATTGGATTTTCGTTATTAAAAGCTTGGCACATTTGAAGAGGTTCTAAACCCGTCATGTTTTCGTGAAACGAAATTTAAGCAGACGACAAAGATAGATTACGCCTTCTACACCTCTTTTCGAGGAGGAGTAAAAAGTGTAACTTAGAGCTCTGGAACAAGCGAACAAAATTCTTACCCCGAGAACCGGCGAATAAAACGTTTTAGGGTAAAAGGTTTACACTTTTTGTCGCCAAATTTCCCGTTGGATCCTTCGATAAATGATCTGGTATGGGCCTGGACACTGGATAATGCTTCCGAGAGTATTTCCATCGTTTACCTCGAAGTCTAGCACTAATTAGAAAAGCGTAAAAAGAAAAAAAAACACGTCCAAATATAACCATAGATTATACAACAACAATGAAGGTTGTTTGATCCATTGGCTTAAACTAAAGCCCAGTTCACACTATACAATTAATTGGGCCATTTAATTGAAACCAACTAATTGTAAGCAAGAAAATTGAACAGTGTGGACAGAAAAAGTTGGAACAATGGTTACAATTTTTCTGTTCACACTATTCCATTTTCTTGCTTACAATTAGTTGGTTTCAATTAAGTGGCCCAATTAATTGTAGAGTGTGAACTGGGCTTTACTTCTAGCTATATTTTATCCTATAACTTGGAACGGAACCATTTGATCAACGGTTACGGCTTTCAGTCAAGAAGTTGGCAAGTTTTTTAGCTGACTTTTAACGTCAGAAATCGAATTGACCGACGTTTTAGCGCGCGACACTACAGAGACATGTCTTGGGCACACAGCCTACTTTGCGTGCTTTTTTGACCATAAAATATAGCAGGGCCATCTTAAGGCATGGGCTAAATGGGCTACAGACCAGGGCCCCCGGCCAGTTTGGGGGCCCCCGGCAACGCCAGCCATATAGCCTTTACTCTAGGGATAATGATTTAGTTGGTTAAATATTATTTATGCTCATTTATTACGCATCTTTTAGTTACGTCTAAAGTAATTTGACTCATCGCCACATCGCGTACATACGGTACTAACAATTTCCAAAACGTAACAGCGGGTCACTGTCAGTAAAAATCTTATTTTCAGTAGCCCTATGTTATTCTTTCGAAATTAAAAGTTTTAGTTAAATTTAGACCGTTGTGGATCGCAAAGGTCTTGAGAAATAATTTATCCTAGGGCCCCAAAAGGTCTTAAGACGGGCCTGAGTCATGTAGAGGTATTTTCACGCGCAAAATGAATTTTAAAAGCCGTCAATTGGTGGCCATTTTTAAAACGAAAATAATGAATGAAGAATTTGAACGACAACCTTATCTTCTTTCTTTGTCCTTTTTTAAATGGGCGAGCTTGGCGAAGGGTCACGAGTGACAACTCCCCATTAACCAAACCAAAAAACTAATTTAAATCATGGAGGAAGAAACTACTACTACTAAGTAGTTTAAATGGGTGTTTCTATAAAATAAATCAATAAAAAAGTTAGAAGTATAAAATATTTTTCTCCGCGTCACGAGCTTAAGCTTTTGAGTACTTTATTGGCACACGCGTTTCGCACGTGGACTTCAAATTTCAAAATCTTTATCGACTCGAGCGCGCGCTCTCTATCTTCAATAGGTGGTTTTTTTCGCTTGTCCGGGGACAAAAAGTGTAAACTTTTTACCCTAAAACGTTTTATTCGCCTGTTCTCGGGGTAAGATTTACCCTGTCCCGAATTTTGTTCGCTTGTTCCGGAGTATTAGGGTTACACTTTTTACTCCTCCTCGAAAGGAGGTGTAGAGGGAGTAATCTAGTTTTGTCGTCTGCTTAAATTTCGTTTCACGAAAATATGATGGGAAACTTTTTATTAATAACCTTTAACCTTTAAAAACTCTCTTTCTACTCCAACTCGTTTTTTTCGTCAAGACAGAATTGTAGTAAAATGACGTCATATGGCTACACTTTTTAACCTGCTCAAAAAACCCAGAACAGGCGGAAAAAAACCACCTAGTGAGGAGCGCGTAGTTTTAAATATTCGCGAGATCAAATACGTGAAATCTGATGAATATGACAGAGATAGGCCTAAGCTCTTAGAAACAGCTACCAACAAAAGCAAAGCTTCAAACGAAACAAAATTCTAAAATGTTGTCTGGGAAATTTAACTCAAAGAACAACAACGAAGTGAGACGACCTATTAATATAACCAATCGTGAAGTAAACGTTGTAATTGATTCGTTAAGCACACGAATCGTTGTAAGTACCATTCTTAGAGGAATAAATTCTGCACTAGAATACTATTTTATTTATTTATTTATTTATATATTTATTTATTTAATGTTATTAATATTTAATAAATAAAATAAATAAATAAAGTACCATGTTTATAGGAGTAAATTCTGCATTTAATTCTGAATTTAATTCCAGACCCAAACTAAAATGGTAATGGCCAACACTATACACGAAATTAAAGATCTATTCGAACTGCTTTTCTTTCCAATATTTATAACCGCCGTCATAATGGTCACCTGCTTATTGGTCTTCAAATGGGATGACGAACGTAATCATATTTACTGCGGACATTTTATTTGTAAAATATGGTATTGTAAGGGTTGTACAATCGCGGGACATGAACAACAAAGTTCCAACAATTATCTCCTTTGAAGAAATTAAAATTAAACCGTGAGAACGACGCGAAGCGATATAACTTATTTCCTATTTAAATCCCCCCTACACGCCCTCCCTTATTTTCAATTTAATCGCCTATTCGTGTCCCGGGGTAGCTCAGTGACGTCGAGACATGTCGTCATCCGACGTCACTATGAGGTATTCAATCCTTTCCCTTTCCCTCTTATACCTACACCTTCCAACCCTCCCATTTCGAACCGTTCGCTCGCTGTCAGGAGGGGGCGGGGGCGATGGAAGAGGATGCTTTCTGGGCGCCGGAAAATCTTTGCCTCTCTGCACTATCACAGCCAGAGACCGCGCTCTGAAGTTGGATGTCGGATCCATCCTCGAAGCTAAGCTTTCCAGTAGTACACGCGCTCTAACAAACCTTCTCGGATACTATTATATAATTACTGAGAAATCGTTCAAACCAGGTAATTTTAACCTTTTTTATACCGTAGGATAGAATTTTCTTAATAACGATCTAGGTAAATATTTCCGTATTAAACCTGCAACCATCAGCCATGTGCTTCCCCTTTTAACTTTATTTTAGCTATTACTCGTTGATATATAGATACGCGAAATGTTTGATTTAAAAAAATGCGTGAGGGAACGAGCTAAAATATTAGCTCGGTATTTTAATTAGGAGAGAATGCTTTTAAGAAATTCCGAAGTTGATGAGATGTTCGCGAATGGGTCACTGTGAAAGGCGACGACGGAATGTCAAGTTTTTCAAAACTGTCGGCCTCGTTTCTGGAAACATAGACTAATATGCTGGAAACTTCTTCTGGAATTCATTTTTTTCTCGACTTTTCCTTGTATTTAACAATGTTAACCTAATTTTACCATGGTTAATTTGCATTTAAATTTAATATTACTTAAGTTTTTAAAGTTTAAGCATCATTAAGCAGTATGTAGGATTACATTTTTTTAGTCATTTCTACACGCGTTTACAAGGTTCAGAGTTAATAATCATAGGGGATTTTCTACCAAAAAATTAACTCCGTAAAACCTAAATGGGTTTTTAACCTCGTTTACATAGACGAAAAACTGTACTTCAGCTATTGAGGACCAGCTATTAGTTAATCTCTCTTATTGATATCATTACTACAAGTTGGCAATAAATGCCAGTGAAAACAGGGTTTTTGATTTCAAATTTCAAAACAAGTATTTCGAAACTATAAGCGAATAGTCGATTTATTACGTTCCAATTCAATAATTTGTCGTTAATTCGTCGAAGTAAGCGTCAGGTTTCATTATGAAAGCG
Organism: Leiobunum rupestre; assembly: GCF_980474605.1. Taxonomy (NCBI): domain Eukaryota; kingdom Metazoa; phylum Arthropoda; class Arachnida; order Opiliones; family Sclerosomatidae; genus Leiobunum; species Leiobunum rupestre. Next base: position 33,208,774 of record NC_143392.1, read on the forward strand.
TTTTAATTATCAAAAGGGCTTGGCTCAATCAAAAATTATCTGACGAAGGAGATTCCTCGCCATCGTCACTTGGAAATTACACACAGCGCCTAGTACTGCTTGCGGCGTCTGTGTGAACTTTAAAATCAGGTCGATAATTGTTTTAGGTGACAACGTAGTCTACAGGTGCTTTAATACATGCATAGCCTAAAGTCAAATAATTGAAATATACATTTGGCTAAAGTTCAATAAAGTAGCTGGAATGTACATGTATTTAAAAAAAACGTGAATTTTCAGCTGGCGATCCGCCCAAAGTATGTATGAATCCCAAGTTTTAGCCTTTTCTTCCACGAAAATAGAAAATAAATAATCACTTAAATAAAGTGAGGCAAGTGAAGTTTCACAAAAGTTCAACTCAGGGGCTCACTACACATATTTGATAATTTTATCTATCTGAATTTTGATAAATTATTCGAATACAAATAGGCGTTTTTGCATAAGAAATTCTACCTTAGCCAGCGGACGTGGGTATATTCCAAGGAAAGTCGACATCCTTTTAATCTCCCGGCTCTCGCGATAAGTATACGATGTAATTGAAGCTAATTAATTCGATGGGAAACGTCTCTCTTCTAAGAAGCCAAGGCCCGGATCATACAAGGCGTGGACGCGAAGCTCAAACGTTACCTTACGCCCTCCTTCTGTAAACGTATCAGCGAAGACCCGCTCGGGTTGCGTGTTCGCTGGCTACAAAAAAGAAATTCAAGGGGGTCCACGGACAAGTATGAGAGAATCTTAAAGCAAAGAATCCCGTGTCTTTTCCTCTTCTCCAAATTAATTCCAGCATCGAACAAAGCTGATCAAACTCGCCCACTCCAGGACGCGCCCTTATTACGCCAAGAGATCAAGGTTCTAATATGATTTATAAATTGTTTTACTACTGTCATAAGTTTGTAATTATGTTCAGTGGCGTTGGAATGGGGGGGGGGGGTAGATCTTAGGTGGGGTACAATTGAGGAGTCGGATATTGTACAAAATACCGTAGAAAATGTCGGTAAAAATATACAAATCATCCAAATTAAAAATATAAAATTTGCGCGTTCCCAAGAATGTGTTTATTTATACATGTAGGGATAAGGACTATGTTGATACAATTCGCGGATAGCAAGATCTATATTCCCCCGGGAGTGTAGTTGAAACGCGTCAAAAGACGTCAGTTTTAGGGAACCAATGACATACCTGTTTGATTATTTAACATTTCCCCTAGTTTCCAGGGAACCGAGAATTATAAAGGAATATATCGAAACATTTTATTTATAAAACGTTTTAAAACTGTGAATTTAACTACCCTTAAAGTACCCGATTCTCTGTAAGATAATACGTCACTCATTCTTTTTGAAATTGAAAAAAAAAGTCATAGCTAAAGGTACGACGTGGTGTCAGCTAGGAGCAACAAACACAAGGAGAACGCAGCTAGCTTTTAAGCACGCTAACGCTAACGCCTTGTTGTGTACAAATTTCATTGGACGAGCCTTTACGCTGCACGTTTTACGGAAAGGGGGAAGACAATTTCCGAATTTTCCCCTTCTGACGGCAGCAGGCGCTAATCCATCTATCCAATGAAAAACGTACACAAGAAAATGCACGACTTTTGACGGGTTGCCTTGTGTGGGGTGCTGTGTTTGTGGCTCCTAGGTGTCACTAACTGGCAATTCCCTATAGCGCGTCACTCAACTTTGGGACATACAATCGTTTTAACGCGCGTAAAGAAAAATATATCATGAGGCGCGCTAATGGAAACCCAAGCTTAGCGTTTAAATCTCGCGAATATTTAAAACCACGCGCTCCACAAGTTAAATTTTCAAAAGTCAAATCTGAAGCTAGTCGTTGAAATTATTCAATCATTATTTTCGTCTTAACAATGGCCGCCAATTCTAACACTGACGTTAAAAGTCATCTGAAAAGCTTGCTAACTCCTCGACTAAAAGCCGAAACCGTTGATCAAATGGTTCCATTCCGAGTTATGGGAGAAAATATCGCTCGAAGTATGTATAGGCCGAGGCTTAGGTTTGTTCAGGAATCCATGGATTTCCGCTTGGTTTTTTAAACCATGATTGCATTGGGACGTGTTTTGGCTCATTGTACGCGTTTCTAACTAGTGCTAGTTGACGTCGAGGAAAACCTGATGGAAGTACTTTCGGAAGCCTTCGCCAATGTGCAGGTCAATAACAGATTGACAAACGTGGATCATTTATCGGAGGATCCCGAGGAAGATTTGGCAGAAATTATGGCTGATTTAGAGCAGCTTTGCGAACTTCGAAAGGAAATTAACAATGAAATGAATATGCAATGGAAGATCAAGCAGGAAATTATAATGCTGAAAAACACTGACGAAAAAGCGTTTCTAATCTGTGACGCCGTTTTCCTGCTGGACAAATTTTGCGGTCAACAGTTGTAACGAAATTTTGGATATATGCAAAATTGGTCAATATGTTATAGTAAAATTGTTTATATCTAGACCAGCTCTTTTAATGATAATTAAATAGAATAAACAAAGCATTGGTTCCCAATTTCATTGGCTGCTAATTACGTCATTTGGTTTCTTCTTTGAAGTTTCATAGAATCGTCTCGCGCTTTGGTTTATTCAGGATAGATTAGGTTGATTTTAGGTAAGGTAAAGTTACGTTAAATTCGTTACTTAGATAAAAAAAAACGTGTTTACACGAGTTTTTATCGCCACTTTCGACGAAGCTGCTAGTCAATCTGCTAAAAGAGAGATAAAACTACTAGTTTGTTCTCAGTAGCCAATGTCTAGCGTTTCTTCTACACAGACGAGGGTTACGGGCTATACTTGACAAAGCTAAAGGCAGTCTTTATTGCTTCGACAATAGTATCTCAGAATTTGATTTGGCGCAAAGCCGCCATTGACTACAGTACTCTGTTTAATGTCGTCTTTATGTTCTTCACAAAAGCTCTTCTTTAACCATATATTCACTACAGTCCAAATTAATTTAAAGAATACGTTTCATCAATAGAGAAATACGAGCCTACGTGTTTATTGGGAGTTCTACAGACGTCATTCTCGAGATTTCATTTGCTCCGTCTCCGTCTTATTAATGAAACAATGGCGAATGTTAATTACCAGCTATAGTCACATAATTACTGAGCTTCCACCGCTGGTATTACCTTAATCTAAACCCGCTGTAAATAATGATTGTCAATAATTAACAGGCCTAATTAAGAAGTTGATTGAATAATATAACATAATAACGAAAATTAAATTTAAATACCAAAAGTAAATAAGGAGAACAGTCTCGAACTTGAGTCAACTATCACCTATTGAGATGGTAAAAGATTATTGTTAAAGATTTATCTTCTTCCCCCACTCCTGCTTACAGGGTTTTTTACCAAAACTTGTTCTCTACCGCGTTAAAAAATAGTTCGTTTCTTTGCGAATCTTTTATCGGGCAAAACTAAAATTTAAAATGTTTAAAAAAAATTACATCACATAAATTTTAAACGCAGTGATAAACTGTCATAGCTAAAATATTAATATTTAATTAAAACTAAAAGCACAGTACAATAAGTCGATAATGTGTCATTATCGAAAAAGGCTTCTGATTCTTCCCAGAAAATCATCTGGAGAAGCACAATATTTATTTAAGAAAAGGGCACCAGAATATGTCAAGTTGTCAACCACAGTCCAAAGACTTTCTCCCCCCATTTAATATTTCTAATAACATAGTTACATAATAACAATAAGTATAACACTTCCTTAGTTTTCCACACTAACACTCTATTTCAGCTCCTACTTGGACTTTCAACTGAACTGAAAGGGTATTAACTAGCTTTATTAGGGCCCCTCGACCTAGGAATAGGGTGGGACCCCTTCCTTTTTGTCCAGCTTCAGGCATATAGGATTAAGCCTACTCATTCAATTAGTTAATCCGCCTTGGCAGTATTATGTTTCGCTTTAGACATATTTAAACACTAGGGGACTTTATGCTGAATTAAATTTTGATTATGCAATAATTCTGCAAATTAGTTCGGTGATAATTATTGTAAATTGTCAACTAATTGTTATTACGTTACTTATGTTAATACTAAATTCAAAATAAATGAAAAAATTTAATATAAAACCTAAAATTCATCCGAAACTATGTGCTTCCTTTTTCTTGGTATCCATCAAGAAAAAGGGTGTGTAAGCTCCAATTTCTATTTTGTAAAACTCGGGCAAATAAATTTATTTGATCCTACGATCTTTCTCGGTGTACCCCCCTCTCTCATTTCTTTCGGGGGGGAAATATGGTCGTGGCCCCGGAGTACATACTACACAACCAAAAAGAAAAGTCCGCGCTAGTACAACCGAGGGACACTCACCTTACCCGGTACCGTACTAACTGGGCTTGTAAACCCTTCGTCGCCTTCGTCCCTACTGTCAGTTGAAGAGGCGCGACCTCCGGCTTTTTGGTATAGCTGGGCGTATCGAGATCGATACCCGCTGACGTCACTCGGACGTCATTGCCAAGAGTTCCAGGGTTAAAACGGACTGATGCTTATAACCCCTCGCACCCGTATAACGTAGAGTACATTATATACAACGATTTAGGAGGGGCCGGATGTACCAACCACCCTCCCCCCTGCAACAACCACCATGCCCACAATCCATAACTGACCTCCTACTCGGTTCTTCATAACTCTCTATAATTTTTAAAGGGACAACCTAAGTAAACGTCTATTCTTTTTAGACCAGTGTTTTTTTTTTTTTGCTATTACAACTTACCGTGTTTGTATTAAAAGAATTATCTAAAAGCTTTACACGAATTTTTAAAGAAAATATTACTCAAAAGTCTATGGAATATTTATAATAGTACAGAATATATATTTTTTACATTTTAAATGACACTTTGATCGTAGCTTTGACATTTGGGAGGAAGGAATTTTTATTATTTTAAATATATATTTATATTTTATTAACGTCAGAAGGAACGTAATAAACATAAGTACGTCAATTGGCAAAAATTATGACCGGACTGATTTTCAGAGCTATTATAAACCTTTTTTTGCTAATCATTACAACAATGGTAATATATTTTGGTTATTACGCTTGAATGAAACTTCTTACAAACTCTACCTAAAAATATTTTGGGACTCATCGCCCCCTCCCCCCCGAAAAAAATCCTGGGTGCGCCACTGGTTCGGTTGCATTTTCAAGACCAAGCTGACCTAGACTGTCAGTATCGAAAAAAGGCAGGGTTGCATTTTGAGTTAGAAAAGTATTTGTAATTTTACATTTTGCATTTTGAATTTCTAGGAAACTATTTTGCATTTTGTGGGTTTGATAAGTGGAAAAACATTTTCAAAATGCTTCTTCAAACTGTTTTTACTCTAGTACCATCATCGTAGCTCTTGTAGAGAAATTTCGTCTGCTATTTACTCTCAAGTAATCATAGATGGAGATACTCAGTTATTCACTTACTCAGAAGCAGACGAACATTCGTACAGTGCCCCCGCTTTCACCGGCGGCGCTAAGACTTTATTCAGGGTAGGCTATAGAAGGTTTTTGGGGCCCCCCATAAACAGGTCAGGGGCGAGCGATTCTACACCAATTGATATTGTCTTTTATTTTCGTTAAAATTTCAACGATAAGAGTAGAATCACACCCCAGATGAAATTAATTCAAACATAGATTCAAAAAAACTTTTTATTCTAAAAGTTATAAATTATAATTAGGCTAGAAAAGTATAGAAAATATATAGGCGCTATTTATTTTACAGCTTAAATTGAAGCCTGCGATTGAGGGGGACAGATAATATTTATAATTTAAAGTATCCTGAGAATCATTTTTGGGCCCCCTTTTCATCAAATAGGGGCCCCCTATTATAGGCTACATAGGCTACCCAAAATTTGACATAGGCTATAGCCAACTTAGTCTGAGTGTAGCGCCGCCACTGACCGCTTTAATTCCCACGCTGGCTGTGAAGATGGTATTAAAATCTCTACGTAATTATTATTAATTAATAATTAATAAAAATAAATTATCAATAATTAAAATAAATTATCAATAATTAAAATAAATTATCAATAATTAAAATAAATTATCAATAATTAAAATAAATTATCAATAATTAAAATAAATTATCAATAATTAAAATAAATTATCAATAATTAAAATAAATTATCAATAATTAAAATAAATTATCAATAATTAAAATAAATTATCAATAATTAAAATAAATTATCAATAATTAAAATAAATTATCAATAATTAAAATAAATTATCAATAATTAAAATAAATTATCAATAATTAAAATAAATTATCAATAATTAAAATAAATTATCAATAATTAAAATAAATTATCAATAATTAAAATAAATTATCAATAATTAAAATAAATTATCAATAATTAAAATAAATTATCAATAATTAAAATAAATTATCAATAATTAAAATAAATTATCAATAATTAAAATAAATTATCAATAATTAAAATAAATTATCAATAATTAAAGTAAATTATCAATAATTAAAATAAATTATCAATAATTAAAATAAATTATCAATAATTAAAATAAATTATCAATAATTAAAATAAATTATCAATAATTAAAATAAATTATCAATAATTAAAATAAATTATCAATAATTAAAATAAATTATCAATAATTAAAATAAATTATCAATAATTAAAATAAATTATCAATAATTAAAGTAAATTATCAATAATTAAAATAAATTATCAATAATTAAAATAAATTATCAATAATTAAAATAAATTATCAATAATTAAAATAAATTATCAATAATTAAAATAAATTATCAATAATTAAAATAAATTATCAATAATTAAAATAAATTATCAATAATTAAAATAAATTATCAATAATTAAAATAAATTATCAATAATTAAAATAAATTATCAATAATTAATTAAATTACTAATAATTAATTAAATTACTAACTAACTGTACATTTGTAAAAACATATTTCATTTTGAAAAACCATTTGCTAAATGTTTTTTTATATTTTAATTTTGAGCTGTAAAAACTATTTTACATTTTACATTTTGCATTTTGAGTTATGGAGAAAGTATTTTGCATTTTGAACAACCCTGAAAAAAGGGTTTGGTAAGAAAATTGGCACTAACAATAGGAAGAGTCATACTTATCGTTATAATGTTACTTATGTGAACATTAACCCATTATGCCCATATTCGCGATTACATTACATTACTTGCTACGACGTATAAAATTTATGTCGCTTTGCCTTACGTTGGGCGATTATATGGATTTTTTTACATTTAAGCAGAAGTACATAATATGAATTTTGCAAAAGAAGTATAAAAATGATATATTCCAATGGCGTCGATTTTACGGTCACAAAGCGGATTTGTACACCGTATTACAGCTGAACATATATCACCTATGCAAAATGTAATTATATTTACTTATTTAAAGGGAATATAACATAAATGCATTCTTTATGGAAGACCCCGTCACAATTTGAGCAAGAATTCACTAACTAGCGCCAAAAATATCTAAAACCATATAATGGAGAGGCCAAGTGTTGGTGTTCCACACCATTATCTGCGGTTCTATTACCTTTAAGAAAATATTTTTCTTACGTAATTGTTTTAAAAAGCCACATATAATCTATTTTCCTCCGCACATTTTTTTATTTCGAAATGTGTTATGAAAAATCAGTAACATGATTCAATCTTATAATATTAGAAGCAGGGTTGGTCGATAATTATCGATGGATAATTATCAATGATAATTATCGATATTTATCCGATGAAAAAATCATGATAATTATCGAATTAAATTAAAATATATGAAAACAGTTTTTAAAGTTAAATTTAATAATTTTGAAAGCAATATCCAGCAGTATTAAGTATTTATGACATTTATGCTCGCATTTATGTGATGTTTACAACTATCCAAAATGAATTTTATCAAATTTTAAACTTTAAAATTTGAAATTTTTTTGAAACTTGAAAAGGCAATGTTGTTAATTCATCGGAATCATCGTTAAATTTTACAACTTAAATTCCAAATATTCATAATTATCAAAAAAATCCGATATTTATCCAAATAATCCGATAATTATCCAAATAATCCGATAATTATCCAAATAATCGGATTATTATCAAATGATCGGATAATTATAAAAAAATCCGATAATTATCGTATATATCGGTGTACAGAATTGAACGAAGTGGTTAGCCCCTCGCTCTGAACAGTTTCAGGTCTGGTTTTTTATGTATGGATACCAGTGGCGTAGCCAGAAATCCGTTAAGGGGGGGGGGGGATATGTAAATATTCACAGGGAAGTCAAGGTTAGGGGAAAAATGTCAAAGCAACTTCCAGGGGAGAATGGATACGTAACCCCTTCCCCAACGCCACTGATGTGTTCTGCCTGACAGGATAAGCCCTTAAAACGTGTAGAAGAAACTTGGGTGAGTGTAGGTGTGACAAGTCAAGTTTCCCCATACATGTTTCCAATTGAGTCGCTTAACCTGTTTATTTAAAAAATAAAATTTATAGAAATATAATAATAATGTTTTTAATGTGTTTTTTTTAATTTGTTAAATACATTCACCTTACTTACGCAATAATATTCGTGCCTCTCCATGATTTTATTTCATACTAATAATAATAATAATAATAAATATTTTTTAACTTTAAAATCACTCCCCGAAGCCGAATCCCCGAGGGGTCGGACACTTCCCATTATTTTGTACGGAATTTCGGGATTTCGAAGAGATTTTGGCGATTTTATCATTACTTTTTGAAGTGATTTTGGGATTTCAATGTTAATTTACCATAGAGAGAGTTTAAAGATTTTGCGATTTTAGTTAAAGTGTACGGGATTTTGGTAAATGACCGACCCCTCGCGAATCCCTGACCACGAGGGGTTGGTTGTTCACTAATTACGCAACGCAAAAATCTACTTGTACGACCCCCTCCCCCTCGCAACGAGGAGTGACAATTGGACATGACCCCTATCCCCTACATTACTCACCAAATACTCAACTCAATTATAATACCACCATTAATCTTCAAATTGTTAAGTTTAATTAAATATTTACCTACAGAAAATTAAAGGGAATAGAACCTCAGGTATTTGGTAAGAAACACCAACACTTCCATTATATGGCTTTAGATATTTGTGGCGCTGTCTAGTGAATTCTTGCTCAAATTGCTAGGGTGCTTTCATAAAGACTGCATTGTGGTTATAGTTCCTTCAATTATTCTATTTAAATTATAATAAAAATTAACAAAAGTTAAAATAATATAAATATTTTTGGTTGCGGTATAAAAATATGTTATGTGACGTAACATTTGAGTGACCCTTGTAACATCAGGAAACTATAGAGGTATAAACTTGGAATGTCCAAGGTTCCTTTGGGACGGTGATACGAAAGCGCGTCGAGAAAAAGGCGGGGCTTAACTACGTCAAGTGTATGACGTCACACTTTTAAAATTCATTGGCTCGAGGTTTGACGCGAAAAGAATGCGTCGTCATGGTAACAAATAGGCGATCTTCCCGCGCAAAATAGGCTTATAAAATGATGGATTTAAAAACCTCAATTTGTTATCGTACTTAATATTTTGAAGTAATTATAATGTTCTTCGCGAAAGAAGTGTAGTGATACCTAATTTCAGGTATTTTTAGGGTTATAAAAGAGATAATCGGGTAAGCTAATAATATAATAACCGTGACTAGGCTTAATGAAGAGTTTTCGTCGAATTAGGGGAGCGAGGCGCGAGAGTTTTCCCGCTTTAAGACCCGCCCATTTCTACTAGCTTCATCACGGCCGTAAAAATCTTCCTTAGACATTCCAAGTGTATACCTATATAGTTCCTGGTAACATTTATTAAATCTTTTATCAGCCCCCCAAATCCCCCTTTACTGCCTTACGTAATATGTGAACGACCCCTGAACGCTAATATCAAAGAGTACTTTTATGTTTTAAAGTAAAGAGATTCCGAGTGTTGAATTATGCCAATAATATTCGGCATAATAGGGACAGTATATTATACTTCTGGGTTATATATCTAACGACACTGTCGGCATTTTCTATTATCTCTCTGGTCGGCGAGTTGGTGGCGCCACTGTCGATTGAATCTAGCCAGCCGAGCTTGCTAGTTGGCTGTCGGGGCCTTTTTCAAAACTTCTACGGGAGTTTCGGTCTATTTAATCCCAAACCTCGCCTACTTCGAAATTATCTCGCTTTAAAATATGGACCTATATTCACTAATTTAATTTATTAACCTCACCACCGAACGCATTATAAAATAACTATACCTCTAGTAGTATATATTATATATCTTATGTTGTATTCGCTCATTATAATAATGTAAACGACATAACTAGATGGCCGAGTGATATATAAGTATGTCAATCAGGCGCGGCTCCAGAGACGGGGCAACGGGGGCCATGTCTACCAAAAAGTTAATATTTACCAGTGGCCCGGGGTAAAACACCCAAATCCCCCCCCCCCCCCCCGTTGCCTCTGGAAAAGTGTACTTTGCAAATTTCAAGAAAAATTAGTTTAATATAATATAATAATAATAATAATTATTATTATTTATTTATTCTTGAGAAAAAATAGGAATCAAACCATTTTTTGTACAGGGCTAAGTCAGATATGACTTTTTGCCGGTTAAAATTGTTTGCGTTTCCTAGGTTACATAAGTATAGTTTAAATTAGAAAACAAAAAAAAAATTAAAGTGACAATAAGAAAAAAAAACAAAAAACAATAAAAAAAAGAGAACAGTGTAGTAAACAATGAAAAAAACAATAAATAAAGAAAACTGTGTAAACACTAAAAGTAAAGGGATTAGGGTCTTATGGATGCCCTATATATTATAAAATCCCTCGCTAGTTTTTTAAATTGAGTCATGGTTTTTAGGTCTTTTATCATACATTGATTAAAAAGTTTTACTCCATTATAAAATATGGATTTGATTTTTTTGACGGTTCTTACTTTTGGTACTAAAACCACTCCATTTTATATGTAATATTTTGGGCACCCCTATGGCGCCCCCTAGCTACGCTTCTGTTTTTAACAAGCGTTTGTCATTTAAAAAAAACAACGACGCTTAGATTTTGTACAAAAATAATTTTACCAGTTTGATTTACTAAATAAAAGTAAATTAATATTATTAAAAACCAAGGTGATGGTCTCTTCCAAAATGTTTATCTGGATCCGCTCCTGATGACAATTAACAAACATGATCACAGCACTGATTTCAGAGTAATTTTGCTAACACGGTTATTCGGTTAAGTTCAGCTAGAGTGGTTAATTTTCCGCAAAAATGAAATGCGGAAAACTTACCGCAAATCGGAAAAATAAAAAATTGAAACATTATTATTTAAAGGTTTTTATTCTAGACTAGTCTAGATATACTTTTGGATTCGACAAACCGAAGCAAAAGTTTTATTTTATTAATATAATTGCTATAGGGAACTAACACTTCGTAGCTTTGGATGTAGCCATGTTGGGTAGATTTTTTTTTTTAATTTACGTAGGATAATTTGCCGTTTTCTGTACAATCGTTAATTATTACAATTACTTACGTCACGGTGTAATTTTCAATTTAATTTTTAAGTTGGAAAATATATTTACGAAAATACTATTTTTTTATTTTTTTACAAGCCCTCTCAAGTTCTAAAGCCCCATTTTCATGCTCGCTGGTAGCAGGTAAAAATCGACTAAATCCGCTTCAGCTATACACTTTTTCACTTTCCGCGTCGATCTGTTTCAAACAGATATTTTAGCTTTATTTTCACGCTTGCGAGTGGCGGAAGCGAATTTTGACGATTTTTATCCGCTACCAGCGAGCATGAAAATGGGGCTTTACTTCGTATTAGTGGCAGACAATAAATTTCAACTAAACTCAAATCACTTTATTTAGCGGACTATATTTCCGGCGGAAGCCGAAAAATTCCCGCCTTTGGTAGTGGTCGAAGGTCTTTTACTCGTTAAATGATACTTTTAAAGAATGAAAGAGTTTTTAGCACGATTTTGTAAAGAAAGATATAGTGGCTAGAGATCTTGGCGTCGTTTCAACGTATAAAAGAGAAACGTTAAATGACCGACACCCTTTCAGTAATTGAAACCTTAGCTCCAAGAACACGTAGTTAGCTCACATCCGGCTGAAAAGAGATAGACTTTCTATCGACCTCATGTCAGAGAATATATTTATTTATACTCGGGGATCCGCGACCATCATTGGTCGAAATTTCCCACAGACGATATATCGGCTATTTGTGGCCGATATTAACAAAGTTATCTGTCATAACCGTAGTGTATATGATAAAATCATTGTAAAAGATGGTTCAGTGCACTGTCATACCATTTTATTCTCATTTTTCATGGAAAAACGTTTGCAAGAGCATATCCGAATACGTTTCTTTTCATTTTACTTGAAACGTATTTTCTATCCAAAAACAAATATCGTTGTTTTGTATTTGTTTACACTCGTAAACCCCTGTCTAAAAAAAGGGACGATCTAGCTTCTGAAGTCTGGCGTACGTGGCGCGGCCAATCAAATCAAATATTATCATTAGTTCATCGATAATTTTCTTATTATTAAAAGTGTTCCCTGAAAATATGTTTCTAATACTGGTATCGACTAATATTGGCTTCGTTTAAGCCGATATTGGCCGATTCCAATATTAGAAAGAAGGGAGATCGCTCGAGGCAGATATATCGAGCGTGACTAGGAGCAAGGACAGTAGATACAGGGACGAGAAAGTGTATTGGCGGCCTCTGTTGGAATATATCACCTAAAACGACCTAAACGCGAGGAGAGTTAGTTGTAAACAAAAAAAATGGCGGTCACCTAATTTTAGCGGTTCTTGACGAGGCTTAAGTGTTCAAAACAAATGGGCATTTTTTATTTACGCTCGTAGTTTTATTTTTAATTTAACATCAAAATGGTAAAAACTAACTACAATAATACTGTCCATGGTGAACCACGTTTTAACAATGGCCGCGGTTTGTTTACATCTAACTCCCCGTGAATATGAAGACGTTTAAAATCGAATTTTTTCCCCCTTCTTTCTCGTCCCTGTATCTACTGTCCTTGCTAGGAGCAACAAACAGAAGGAGAACGCAGCTATCCTTTTAACACGCTAACGCAGTGTCGTGTACAAATTTCATTGGACGAGCCTTTACGCTGAACGTTTTACGGGCAGGGGGGAAAGACAATTTCCGAATTTTCCCCTTCCGACGCCATGCAGCAGGCGCTAAAGCGTCTAATCAATGAAAACTGTACGCAAGAAAATTCACGACTTTTGACGGGTTGCGTTCTCCTTGTGTGGGGTGCTGTGTTTGTTGCTTCTAGGAGCGTGAACGGAATTGGGAGCAATGCTAGTAAGTAGCCAATTATTCGTTACCCTCCCCATTTTGTTATTAAACGACGCGCTTACGTTTAAAGTGCCCAAATATAAAGTTTCGTTGCTTTCCGTTTCATAGTTAATTAGAAATAATTAGTAGAACGCCAAAACCATTTGAATTTTAGCGTGGTGATTGACGTCATTAACTACACGCTATTTCTCATTGGCCGCTATCACCAACATAGAGTTTAGGCTTGGATACCAAACGTAGATGCTACTGATTCTGTGGTCAAATCCGAAAGATCTCCTATAGAATTATGGGATTCTACTACTGAATTTTATACGTGGGTGTTTACATGGTTTTAAAAACACGCGCTCACGCTTATCCTTTAGAGCGCGCGCTAAATTGGCATCGCCATATTATCTAGCAAGAATATTACAATAATGATCTTGGTAGGATAGTGGGAACTATGTAATCTACCAGATTCAGTGGGAAAAATTCAAACAGAACCATAGTCCATGAAATCACAAACTAGGCGCCCTAAAATTATCGTTCAGAATAAAATCCGCAGCGGGGATATGCACGTAAATTTAATTTTAATATGAAATAAACTTAACGGCGGTATTTCATTAAGTGAGTTACATTTTCGGAAAGCCCATGATCAAATGAACAAGAAAAATGTAAAGTAGTTAAGTTTCTATTCCGAAAATCTACTTTCAACTGGCTCTTTAAATATTCTCCACCGAAACGAGTCTAGGTGGCGTAACGGCGCTAGCTTCTCTGAGGTTATCTGCCTGGTTAAAAATTGTTCGAGTAGTTCAATTACCAAGGGAGAGCGAAAATTGTTTATTTTATTCGATAGCGAAGGTAATTGTAAAAAGGATGACCGCAAAGGCCTAACTTTGATAAGCTTTGTCAACTTCTTTTCGTAGATATTTCTGTCGTAATTTGATACTTTATTTAAATAACCCGGCCTTAGAATCTTATCTGGCTTTGTTTAGGGCCCATTTAAAATTTTAAAGCATAAATCTAATACGTTTTGTAGCTTTGACGAGATTACCAACAAAATGGCTACCTATTTAGTAGCTACGCGCGAAATGGTTTGAATTTTTGATCGCCCTCCCAGTTTCCTTGGAGGCCGTAGGCCCCTCCCTTCGGTGCAAACTATGTATAAGGCCTACTCGGATTATATTACAAACTAGCAAGGTCAACAAAGACTATTAGGCCCGTATTGCTCAGTCCATTATCGGGAAGTGATTTCTTTATTCACTGTCGTTATGTTACACGTTTTTAACATTAGGCTGAATAGTTTTAATTTTAAGATTTAACTAATTTAAATGTAATACAAAATGTTTCAGAACCTTTGCCATTCTGATTTCTATACGAAATGATATCGTTGATATTTGAATTTAATTTGTATTAACAAACTTGAGGTAGCATGTGACGCTAAAGCAGGTTGACCAGGGAAAGGCTTTGAAAACTTTAGAGGAAAAATAGGAATATTAGAGGCGAATTATAGGAAAATATAGGAAACAAAATAGGAAAATATAGAAAAAATAATAAGGTAATTATTACATATCGGTATACTTTGAATCAAATCACCTAGAATATGGATAATTTTTTTGTACACTGCTTTCTTGCATTATTGGATCACTTAGCCGAATTGCAAAGCCCGTAAATTTTATGATTTGATTCAAAAGTGGCACAGTTGGCACTACATGTTTTATGAAACGTACTAAAAAGTTCTTTCATTTTCAAAAGACCGCGAAATTATAGGAAAATATAAGCAAATAGGTGAATATAATGGAATTTATTAGAAGCCATTAAAAATGTAGTCTGGTCACCCTGCTAGCGTCGCAACTGTAAATTCCACTCTGCCGATTTGAACGTAAGAATTGCTTTTCCTTATGACCGAATTGAGTTTCTGGAATGTGCTTGTATTTAGAAAATAACTATTTTGAGCCTATTTATCCCCAATAGTAGGCTGATTTTTCAAAATTCATTTCAGAAGAAATAAAAAGTGCGATTAGAAAACCATCATATAACGATTTCCCAAGGCTGTAAAAATGGAATATAGATTTATATATCAGAAAATATTCTGGGATGCGTAATTTAGGCAAAATACATTGGTAAGTAGAGTAAAACACGCTGTAAATTTTCAGCCGGTATGAGGTACACGATTCCGCGGTTTTGGCGGGAAATCCGCTCCTTTTGCTGACATTGCGGTAACTAGGCAGTTGCGATCCAGAGCTCTTCAGTGTTGAGGTTAACGGTAATAGTTAGCATTAAGGGCTAGCCACCACCCTCCTACGCATTGTAACCCGGACACCTGAATTAATGGCTTCAAAAGTCGCTTGATGACTTAGGTCTAAGGTTTGGCCTTGGGTATTAGCCTAGCTGATTATGTTCAGGTAACACAACCAATTCAGCTCTGCATTAGACATAATTTAACCCTTGATTATTTCCTTCGATTCAATTAAACTTCTCTTGATCGTCGTATGTTTTATTATTTTTGTTAACTACTGGTGCCCGGGTATCCAATTGATTTTTAGGACAATGGTGTAGCGACGGTACAGCAGGCCCTTGAAGTTAGGGGGTCCTTATCATTTCAGGTGTATTAAGGGTGAGGAGATTGTGCCCAAAATCTTTAGGTACGCTACTATATCCTAGGACCCGATTTCCGAGAATAAAATTATCTTTGATATAGTTAAATAATTGAAATTTCACCTAGAACCAGGGCCGTCTTTAGCTTTCAGGCGGCCCTGGGCTAATTATATTATTATTATTCAATTTCTACGCGGCTGACGGTCATCTTAGATTTTTCCTATGCTAAAAATTGCAATGAATTTTAAGCAAACTAAATTAACGGAACGCTATCGTTTGAATTTTGAGGTTTCCGGAGATGCAGGTCACTCTGATGCAGGGTGTCCAAATAATCATTATTTGACATTTAATAATGTATTAATAATTTTTATTTTTTGTACAACCCAAGCTATAGATTTGATTTTAGCTAATTTAATTATGATTTAGGGTGTCTTAATAATCATGGAAGTGATCTGCTCCTCGGGTTTCCCTTTGTAAATAATTCTGAAAAAGCTCGAAAATACTGAAGAGGAATTACTGAATTTTTAACCAGATTTTTGTGGCCCTTGAAAATAAATTATGAATATTATTTAAGCCTAACACCTCGCTCGACCAATAAACGTCAAATATTTACTAAATTCAGTAAATATCCAAAAAGGGCAATGAAATTAGTAAATAGGAATATTACCCTCTATAATCTGAACTTATAGACGCCAAATGACCTGGAGCTCGGTTAAAAATGACATTACAATTTAAAATGCGTATGCATAGAACCATCATTATTCTCACCGTCAAACATCACGCACACAAACTTGTACCATAAAATTTCAGATCTTAATTATTTTTCCTGCACAATTCGTTCTGTGATTGTCTTAGTAATTTACCCAAAAAATAAGGGGCCCAAGAAAAGCTGAATGCTGAGGTGCATATTGGCGAAGTGGTTAGCACTCTCGCCTCACAGCGAGAGGAGCCGGGACCGATGCCATCTGGTGGAAATGGATGAGTATTCGCAGCCAATCCTTCCACGTTGAGTTTTTAAGTTCCCTCCCTGCTGGTTAAAGGGGTTTTCCTCCGAGCTCTGCGGTTTCTTATTTGCATAAAAACTTGCTGAGGTTAACGGTTATTGTAAGTGTAGGGAGCTCTTGGCTTACGTGGCATGAAAGGATTGCCACCTGCCCACCACCCTCCTACGCAATTAAATCCGGCCACCGGTAATTGCCTTCACTAGTCTTTAGTGGACCTAAGTCTGTCTGGTTGTTTACAGTTTGGGTATTAGCTTAGCTGAGTTTTATTATTATCTTTCACTTTTATATCGTAGATAAATTCTTCTCTGTAAGAAATTGTTATAATATTGAATTGTATTGTCGCCATATCTGTCATTGATGGTCGCGTTTCAACCTTTTGACTGCGAACTGTCATTTTCCGATATTATTGTCTCCTCTGATTGAAAATGAAGTTCAAAATGTCAGCGAGCGACAGCCGATGTTTGAATTAATTAATACAGAGACGTTTTGATGACACTTAAATGCCCTGAGGAGCTCGTAAACGCTCATACCGTTGCCTACGTTATTATGAAGGCCCGTACAAGCCTCTCGACAGGTGGGGTACATTTTAAGGACACGACCACCTGTTTCTTCGCTTCTGATTCACGAAAGATAGCTCAAAGAAATATCTGAAAAATTATTTTCGTTTAAGCCGTTCCTAAGCGTGACGTAGGATCTTGTTGAACGCTTTTATGCTTATTGTAAATTTTGTAAAATATCGTCTTTCGCAGCGTCCGCAGCTAGATTTCATCCGTGCTATGACCAGTGTTGAACATAAGGCACTAGTCACGGCATTTGACTACTAAAATAAATGCTCTGACCATTAAAATTAAAGTGTTGGTTGCACGAAATCTTAGCTATGGTTAATTAATGATTCATTAGAAAGAGCAAACATTTTATAGCAAGTACAGAAAATTTAATCAAAATCGGTTTAGCGGTCTTTGAATTACTATAAAAAGAAGTCAAAATGGTGGAAATCGTGTTTTTCGGCGAAATTACAATTTCTAAAATTCTTAGACGTCAGAAAATGCGAAGCGTATCATTGGCTAATTGTCTGTAATACATTTCTTTACATCTGGGATTAAAAGCGGGTTGATTTAACACCCAGGAAAAAGTCCTACGCGGTAGTAATTGAAATAGGCATACACAAGCCTACGTAGTAGAAAAATGATATGAAACCGAAGGTTCCTCGCGCATAAAAACGTCATGTCGCGCGCGCCGCGTAGCGCGCCCGTAAAAAAAATATTTTTTTTTCGATAATAAGCCTAAGATTAAAAACCTCTGGTTTGAAAACTTCTACAAGTAAACAGAATCCCTCCACTTCAGTTCCTTCTATTTTAGGAATAAAACTACAGCTTTGATTTGCCCCAAATTGCTCGTACTACGGAGGAGAAAAATTCGCGGAAAATTTCAGGATTTTGAGGAGCGAAAAAGGTGGGCTGTATGGCTTTTCGCCCTAGCCCTTCCCGAACTCTAGAGAAAAAAAAGGTCAGTTTCGGACTCAAAATTAGTACACTTAGGCTTGGAAATTTGTTTCGACAATGAAATTTTTGGAAAGAAAACGTCCAGGGCTTCAAAACAAGCCCGCATTCTTTCGTTTTTATTACTATAGATTTTTCGTGCAACCAACACTTTAATCGAAATCTGGGGGGCTCGCTAGTCAATTTGACTAGTGCAAAATTTACCGAAATAGGCATATTCATAAATAATGGTGAATATGGCGTATCATAAATTTATCAATCCCATTTTATTAAAAACAAATAAGTGATCGGACAAAGTCACGTAACTCAAATGATAATAAATTCCTTTTTTTAATTCGGACGGGTAAAGCAAAATGTTGGCTGGGCTAGCGTCTGCTACCGACCCATTTATATTTTCAGTAAATATTTATTTTAAATTATGGCTATCTTTACTCTATGCTATTCGCCTCCGAAACGAGTCTAGGTGGCGTAGAGCCTATGATCTAGCGTCTGCTACCGGCAAATTAATAAGTCATAAGAATTTAAAACTTTATCAAAATGTAAGCAAACGATGCAAAAATTATATTTAAAATGCAAGTATCATTATTAATAAAGTAAAATTAACGAATAACCATGAGGAAAAGCTAATAGCGTCTGCTTTAGCCGCTAGCTATCTAGGTTTCAATTTCGAACCGAAGGGGGCGTAGCGAAAGTTTTCGGTCGTGAATAATTGATTTTCCAACATTTGAGACAAAACAACAATTAATATTAAAACCATTTAATCCGAAAAAAAAAATAAAAAAAGTTTTCATTCTATGATTAGTCTAATATATTGTTTGCAAATTTAAATAAGACTGCATTTTGGCCTCATTGTTTCGAATATAAAATTAAAACTAAACCTCTAGACTAGTTTAAACTGATAAAAAATGTAACATTATTAATGTTTTGTAGTATGTTTACTGTTATTAAACATTTTATATCGATAAAAGTTAAAAACATTAAAAACCCTTAAAAAGTAATATATGTTTCAATTTTTTAAATTAAAAAATTTCTGGAACTTTTTCCGGAATTTATTTTTCCGGAAAAGTAACAACTCTAATATTTACTAATTTCAGGAGTGACAATTAAAAATTACGATTTTTAGTATCAAGGCATTCAAATATTGAATACGCGCGCAATATAAGAGAACGACGTTAGGCTTAATATCTTTAGCTCGTCTTGGGCGCGCCAAAATTCTAAGAAGGAATTCTTCTCTTGAGAAGAGTTCTTTATGAGAATTTTCTCCACGTGCGAACTCGCTAAAAAGCGTCAAATCTAAAAATATTCTTCTAAAGATGGTGGCTTCAAGTAAACTGATTAGAATATTAGCTCAGTGGCGTAGCGTGGGGGGGGGGCAAAGGGGGCCATGGCCCCGGGCGGCATAGATGTAGGGGGCGGCCTGGCAAATTGAAACCAACGTGGCCGGCCGATATTCTGGGTCAGAAAAGTGACATTGGCGGCAGCCGCTGGCAGGCGACTATTGCAGTGTTGTCACAGGCCCTTAAGGGGTCTGAGTGTTCAATAACTGTGGCTTTACCGAGGAGTCGGGGTCCGGCTCTTGTAACCCATAAGGGCGGTGGCACACCGGGAGATGTTAGCTGAGATCAAATGGTCCGATCTCCGACCTCCGACTTCGGTCAGGTAAGGGCTGGAAACTAAGCTTCGGCTCAGGCTAATGGAGAGGGGCCAGGCATCCTGTCGCCTAGGCGGATTTGGTTGCCTGCTGTTGGGCGGCGGGTCTCCTATGAGGCGCTGTGGCCCTGTTTCCCGGCTTTGTGGAGCCCATTGGGATCTACGGTGCCGATCGTGCCGGGTTACGCTGGACCGCAGTGTGCCCGTTGTCCCCCTTTAGTCCACCTTTTCTTAAGGGCTTTGGCATCTCACCTATGTAGTTAAGGTGCTGGCTTCCGATGCTAGAGCCCCCGCTCATGTAACCCACTGCTGTGTGCGAAGTAGCGAATTGGTCAACCCATTGTTGCGCTGTGTTTATGAGATTTCTATGCCGTCAACAGAACAGTCTACCAGTCTAGCCGGGCAGCGCGCGGTGTGGCAACACTGCAACAACGCCAACAGAAAACAGTCGACGAGTCTAACCGGCTCGAACGAAACGTCAGTTATTGTTATTGAGAAGCGCGGTGCAGTTACTATTTAAAATCTACAATGTCGTTCAGATTAACAAATCTGGGTATCGTGGCAATCGAACAAGAGGTACAAATTAATATTGACCATTGCATTAAAGAGTTCGCGTTGAAAAAAACACGCAGAATAAAATTTTAATTTTTTAACGACTTGAATCATTTTGCAATCAACAGAGTATCACAGAATTTTTGCCTACTTTTGGGGGGGCGGAAAATTTAGGGATGGCCCCGGGTGGAAGAAATGCACGCTACGCCACTGTATTAGCTGCCATTTGCTTTGTATTTGGGTGTAAACGTTTCTCTACTCTCTCGGTAGGATCGCTGGCTGGCGAAGCGAGAATAGAGATGTATCACGTCGTCTGCTCTCCCTAGCTTTACCAGTGGAAACGGTCGCCATGTTGTGGGGGTTTCTCAATGCTAAAAAGCATTAATGACGTTAGTCACGTGGTCACTAAAATATCTCTATAGGGTTCTTACTTATAATTCGGGCCCTGTAGTTTTTGGACCAAGGTTACGCCATCTTACAGCTCTTAACGATATTACCAGGAAGCTAGAGGTATACACTTTGAATGTGTAAGGTTCCTTTGGGACGGTGATACGAAAGCGCGTCGAGAAAAAGGCGGGCCTTAACTACGTCAAGTGTAAAACGTAACACGACATTTGAAATTCATTGGCTCGAGGTTTGATGCGAAAAGAATGCGTCGTCATGGTAACAAATAGGCGATCTTCCCGCGCAAAAAAAGCTTATAAAACGATGAATTTCAAAACCTCAATTTGTTATCGTACTTAATATTTTGAAGTAATTATAATGTTCTTCGCGAAATAAGTGTAGTGATACCTAATTTCGGGTATTTGTATGGTTATATAATAGATAATCGGGTAAGCTAATAATATAATAACCATGACTAGGCTTAATGACGAGTTTTCGTCGAATTAGGGTAGCGAGGGGCGAGAGTTTTTATCGTGAGTTTTCCCGCTTTAAGACACGACCGTTTCTACGAGCTTCATCACGACCGTAAAAATCTTCCTTAGACATTCCAAGTGTATACCTATATAGTTTCCTGATATTACTGATTTACTGTCTCGATTTCAAAAAAACAGACGCAAGGAAGTAGGGTGGTGCATATTAATGGCAACAAGAGACGCTAGCCAAGGATTCCTCGCGTTACAGTAACAGGATCGTTCCATATGTGATATCGTCGCAATTCCCAGGTTGAGTTTCGCATTTTTTGCCGGTAGAGGGATAGGAATAAGCGTTTTTACCGAGGGGCAGATCACTTTGTTACAGGATGTCCTTATAATCATAATTAAAAATTTAAGCATGATTTAATCATTTTTAATCTTTGTACAGCCAAAGCTACAGATTTAATTTTAATCTAATCTAATCATGATTTAATCATACGAGGGTGTCCTAATAATCATTGGAGTGAGCTGCCCCTCGGTTTTTACATATTAGGGGAGCCGAAATATCCCCGTATAAAGTCTCACCACTATGCAATCGAGTACGAATTTTTTTCATTGATTATTCGAGTCGAGTAATATTGAAGTCGAGTCGAGTAATCGAGTACTTAATTAAGGGGAAATTTTCTCTTATTCGAGTCGAGTAATATTGAAGTCGAGTCGAGTAATCGAGTACTTAATTAAGGGGAAATTTTCTCTTATTCGAGTCA
This sequence comes from Leiobunum rupestre, assembly GCF_980474605.1. Classification (NCBI taxonomy): domain Eukaryota; kingdom Metazoa; phylum Arthropoda; class Arachnida; order Opiliones; family Sclerosomatidae; genus Leiobunum; species Leiobunum rupestre. The sequence continues at coordinate 33,231,037 of NC_143392.1, forward strand.
AGTAATTCAGAAAAAACCTCGAGTAATATTTTTAACGAGTTGGGTTATCGAGTACTTGATTAGGAGTTGGTTTTATTTAAGTAATTAGTAAATTAAATTTAAAATGCGTATAAACCAACTTTCAATGCTGAAAATATTCCTTTAATTTAAATGAACCACAGTTTCCACAACTTTAGTAACCTTATAGTGACTAGTGGGATATAAAAGTTTAGTATACTAGGCTACTAGCCGAATTATAGTGATTAATAGTAAAATAACAATACAATATAAATGTTTTTTAAATTATTAATGTACCGTCTGTCCGTATATTGCTTAGGAAGTTAAGACTTCTGAGTCCTAACGCCGGCCGATATCGGAACTCGTGAAGAGACATCAAAGTGACACTCCAAAACAAAACCAATCCGTAATCCATCCCCAAGGTACCGTTTATTATTTCCACCCCAAAAAGTTACAAAAACCCCTCTTTGAACTTAGAGCAGCTTATTCGAGTACTCAACCTTAAAAAATGCCGAGTAATCGATGTTGTTCGAGTACTCGCACAGCCCTACTCCCCGCCAAAATTTCAGCCTACGTCAGTTTAAATATCTTAAAGGGTCCCAGTATTGTTTGAATTTTGAGGAAGGGGCTACATAATCACGTGGGAAGCGGAGAGTCACGTGACGGAAGAGGACGAGCTACGTGAAGTTTGGCCCAAATTGGTTCATTAGTGTTAATCACGCTGTTAATTTCTAAGCTAGATATAACACGCGCCAACCATTTCTCACTACATGGAGACGTACGTTAGCGCGAATGGCTTACGTAACTGGTGAATCTGTATTAATTAGTCCAAGGCCGACTTTTTCTAGTCATTTGCTTGTCCTTAAAAGCGCGCGAAACATACGGTAAATAAACTCTAAATGCAGGGCAATCGTCGGAAACCCGGTATTTTTCTTCCGCTTCTTATCAAAAGCCATCGTCGGTCTGTTAATTATTCCGAGTACTTATTTAATAAACCCCATCGAACTCGCGTCCTGCATAGCGAGATTGCTGAAAAAATAACACGTTATCAACATATAGCGGCTTGAAGAGTTGAATGTCTAGATTATCGTGCACAATTTAATCGGTCAGGTGAAAAAATACATCCTTTGAGCCGCTACGAAAACATCCCCTGCCCCTCAGCTTAAAATTAGATTGCGCTGGCGGCAATACGAGTGTCGAGGTCTATTATAGGTTCATTTCGAGCCGCTTTTCTTCCACTCAGTGGGTTTACTTCTAAAATAGTCGCGAGAAATTGCCCATTTGCGTATCCTACGTACTCCTCGCTTCATCCCCGCGTTGTTCTTTGGGACGCGTTTCGAGTAAAATCCATTAGGCGGCGCTCTGACTAGAGGGAAAACGCTCGTGCCATTCCCCTATTTACATCCACGACCTTCACAAAACGCTATCAATGGGAGGCAAACTTTCCCTCTAACGCCACCGTCGCCGCATCACCTGCCAACTTCCAAAGAACAGTTATATACGAACTATACCCGGTTTATTTTGCTCAGATTGCCCACTACCACAATACTGGCTTTGTCAACACTGTCAAGTTAAAATGACGACGCTAATGTAGCTAGCGATCGATACGCGACACGGCCCAAAGTTTTAATAGTAGAAAATACCATATCATAGTATATTTCATACTATTTTGGCGGAATATAATATACTAGAACAGTATCGATTATTCTCTTTCTTCAAAAAGTGTACAATCATTTGCATCAAAATAGTGACTTTAACCATACAGCTGACGAAATATAATAAAAATTCGTAAATTTTAAATTAGTTAAATCGTTTTTAACAATGAAAAAGTTACGGTAAACCTTTATAAAAATTTAAATCAGCGTTTTGCGGTTACCATCTCCCATAATTTCGCAACCGCGCGCGGCATTAGACACGGCGAATGAGAAGAGGAAAGTAAATGGTATAATTATACTAACTCGGTAGTTTAAATTCCGCGCGCAGTGGATACCGGGGCTCCCGTTAATACCAGACCAAGATGGCGGGGTGTGGCTGGATAGTGGTCCGTTGAAAGGCCTTTTTTTGCCGCGATACCAGTGAAGGCGCTCTACGGATTGAAATTAAACGACCCTGAAACAGAGTTTTAGCAAAACAGATTCGAATCAACATTGCAGGTAAGCAAGCCCTCTTCTTTACTATTTTTATAGCCTTATCACCGATCCGCTATCACCCGTCGCCGACCCCTAGTGGAGGGTTATACGATCCCCCTTCCATCCCCGACTAAATCTCGCCTTTGATGTTATATCATTCTATTCAATAGTAGTTTTGCTTGTTGTTAACCCGGCGTTTCTACTGTAGCTTATTAATTTTCGCACAAGGTCACGCGTGAAGTAGCGGAAAATTCAAGTTTCAAGCGTATTATTTATTTTAAATTATAAGATATTTTTTAAATATTTTTCTGGTCTCTTTGTATCGTGTATATCATATCGTATGGCTTTCTCCAACACATTGTTACGAATTAGAAATTAACTATTAACTAGGCCAACTATTCCCCCCCCCTCGGGTTTTTAAAATGAAAACTCTATAACGTACGTTAATACGACACCGTTAATGTTTACTTTTCGATGTATTGCTCAATATTTCCCCTCGTATTTGCGTCACAAAAACGGGTATTGTTTTCAAATCAAATATTATTTTTGAAACGGTTGACGTAAAACAAAATGCCTTTTATAATTATTGTACGACACGTTTAAAAAAAAATATACAGGAGTTAATTTTAACCGTAGCTCCTGTATTAGGGCTACAACCGTTTCATTTGGTTACTCAAGGTTAAGCTAATATTTTGGGGTATATTAAAAGCAATAAAAAATTTGGTTTAAAATTATATAGCAAATTAATTTTTTTTTGCCATTTCAGTGCATGCAAATTTTAAATGGTTGAAATATATGTTTAGATATCTTTCTGCGTTTAATATAACATTTATATTTAATTTTGTTAACCAAGCTTCTACCACACACCTGATATACTTAAAAATCCGTATCTTTCTTCAAACTATCTTAATTTCAATAAAATCCGGGAAAAGTTAGAATCGGTTAAAAATATCTTGATATCATATTTTACCCTTTTTTTCCTCGAATTATTTTCAGATATTATATTTTGTTTTTAATTATTAGTTAATTAATCTGAAATAATTTAAAGTAATTTAAACAGGGATAGTAACTAAAAATATCTGTTTTTTAAATATAAAATTATTTTAAATTAATATTGCATTGATAATTTGTTTGATAGCGATAGCTTTGGACTAGAGTGCAATTTGTAAAGAGCTAGTCCAAGGGTAGGTAGGTATGTTTTATATATCAAACCATTAAATAAAGTGGTAGGATTCCGGGGGAAAATACTTTTATTTTGTCACAAAAATTTCAAAGTTTTACATATCGTTAAACAAAAGTAACCAAGACCTTAATTATTCCATCTCCATCTGTGCTAATTGCCAAAATTAATAGGGGTACTATACCCCAAAAAGATAAAAAATCGATTAATTTTCAGTGATAAGCGAGTAATATAAATACAAAATGAAATGGATAGCCTATAAACCATTTCGCTTAGCCGTCCATTTAACCCGTGTTTTTTTTACGAGTTCGCGTGACGTCAAATGGAAAGCACTGTTGCGCGTCGTGGCCGAGGCTTAGACGCGCCAAGTCGCGTTATAAAAATTCAAGGAAGCGCCTCGAAGAATAGAATGCGCAAAAAGCGCGCGAGTTGACGAGAATGACGTCAGAGCGACAGTCCTCTGACGTCAGTATCACGAATCAGAGGCGCTCTTTTTACTCCAGCCGGGATAAGCACGTGCTCTCCTCTCTCTCTCCGACTTGATCCGTCGCCGCCCCTGAGAGTCGGACTTCTCTTGCCTGATACCGTGGTCGTATTCGGCCGATCGAATTTCCGACAAAAGAGATTATAAACTTTTGGAAAATGGATTAAAAGTTGCACGGTAAATACGTTTTATAAAATAGGATAATATTTTGCATGACTGGGTTATACTTTAATTTTAATTAATTTTAGTATTTTGAGGTATAAAATTAATTTTTTTCGAAGCTCAAGTACTCAACGAATAAATAACAATTAATTATGTATTTTAGTCCCCAGGTTCACCCCATCCCCTAAATTACGTCCTAAATACTCAATCATAATATTACCGTAAACTTTAATATTATTAATTTACATCAAAAAATATATTTTTTGATTTACATCTTGAAAAAAGATAATAATCAAACATGTAGGGGAAATTTATCGGTGGTTTAATCTATCTATTAATTACGACTTTGAGGTATTTGTTTTCAAATTCTTCGATATCTACCCCTGTAGCAAATTAGAGTCGGGCCGACGTCGGCAAAAGGTACTAAACACTAAAGTCGGCCGACCTTTGGATTTAGGGTCGAAATGTCCTAGGGGTAAAAGGGTCGGCCGCCTACAAAACGTCGACTCTTTACCGCCTTTTAATAGACCTAAGAACCGACTCCGAAACGACGTCATCCCGACTTAGAATGTACTGTATCATTACGTCGAATCGACTTACTTTTTGAGATTTTAAGTGACTGAAAATGACCAAATAAAACCGTAAATATAGCTATATACATGTATGTAGTTGGTCAAGTCCCATGAACGGGAGTGAAACAATGAGTTTATTTCCGTCAATCGGAAAGCTCTTGAATCTAGAGTACAGAGTTCTAGAGTTTTTTGGGGCTTAGTAAAAGTAACGATTGAATCTTCATTAATAATATCTTAGCCTAACATATTTAGCTATACGAATGTAACCTACTTGAGCTGAGAGATTTTTAATAAGGAAACAATCTCAGATTGAATATATAATCTTTTTCGAAAAAAATATAATACCGAAAGGAAGTTATTTTAAAAATATTTCAATTTGTTTTATTAAATCGCCAAAGTTTCACAGTTTTGAACGATTAATTGTCAAAGCGCGACTTTAAATCGACCCTTTGTGCCACAGGGGTAATAATTAAATGTAAGGTCTATTTTAAGTTGGATAATGGTAGGCATACTGACCATAAATAGTCCCAAATAATGATTTACGGTTTTAGTGTCAAAAAACGTTCGGACGTTTTTAGGTCGGCATTTGGTCGTCGACTATAAAGCGACTTTTCGACCGTACCCCGACCCTAAAACGACTTCATGTGCTAGAGGGGTAAGGTTGTCTTGGTGAATTTCATTAATCCAGCCAGCATAAGAATGTAATTTTAAAAACGAAAAGTGTATGGTGTTAGAAATTTCAACCATAGTTCAAATATTCTTCTAATGCTTAAAATAAACCTGGCGAAATTCGAATTTCCCACCAACGATTTACTGAAAAGTCGGTATAGTATTTTCCGCCAAATGTACTAGATATTTTGCCTTTCTTAATGCAATGGGTACAGCGATTTACCCCTTAAAAATCTATACGAGAAAAAGCGTAGAGAATGCCATTTGTTGGGAATAAAAACCAATAAAAAAATATATTTATTCGCTACGTTCATTTGCATATATTTCTTTTGGGCCGTTATTGTAAATTGTCTGTAAGCGTAACCGATCAATTGAAAAGTAAACAGTCCCGACTCGTAGCCTATAAAATAAAGAAACGATAATTAACGCGTTCAATCGATACGTTTTTCTTCTTTTATTCGCGATAATGAAACAAATTGGTGTTTGACTAGGTTGTGTTAAATTGGGAAGTTACAATTACCGTTCTTTCTTTGTTTGGTTTCTTTTGTAAGGGTTCTGTCTGAGGCCAAAAGGAAAACGAGGATGTGTTGAGAAATTCGAGATGAGTGTGTCGACAATGGGCAGCTGCGGCGCGTGCCCATGTCCGGTGGCCAAGTGCTGGACATCGTCGGAGTCGCGTTAGGATCGCCTCCCGTCCGCTGCAGGAGGAGGACCAGGAGACTGCTGGGAGGGACTAGGTCTCCCAAGACTCGCTCAAGGTCATGGGAAGCAGTTGCTCCTCTGCCCAGAAAAAGAAAGAGAAAAACAAAGGAGGGTAAGAGATACCATCAACCTCTCTCTCTTCACTCCCACTCCCTCTCTAGTTATCGATATCATCAGCAGTTCATCAAGCTAAGTGTATTTCTTAGTAGACGAACCTGTATGTACGTGCTATGTTGCGTTTGAAGTTAAGTTAAAAGTACACGTTTTACCATGGCGCCATCTGTTGCATTTAAAGTTAATTTAAAAGGCCACTTTTTACCATTTGCGTCATCTGTTGCATTTGAAGTTAATTTAAAAAGCCACGTTTTACCATGGCGCCATCTGTTGCATTTGAAGTTAATTTAAAAAGCCACTTTTTACTATTGGCGCCATCTGTTGCATTTGAAGTTAATTTAAAAAGCCACGTTTTACCATGGCGCCATCTGTGGCCAATGTCATTAGTTTCAAAAGTAATTAAGAAATCTATGTTTTACCATGGTGCCATCTATTGCGCATTGCAGAAACTACAGGGCTGGAAAATGAAAGGCAACCAATTAAAATTAAGATAAATGTAAAAATTCAGAGCTACTATAATTATGATTTAAATATTGTATCATGGACCTTTAAATTTTACCAACAAACTAATGGGCAGAAACCAAATATGTCGGTTTCAGTCACAAGCCTATTTATTTCACCGCCTTATTTACATAATTTTGATTTTTATGACATCTCGCGTGGGACTAACTTGTATCCGTTGGAAGCTGAATTAGCCTATTCATTTTACATGGTTCCACCTATTAGCAACAATCACAGCACCCCACACAAGGAGAACGCAACCCGTCAAAAGTCGTGCATTTTCTTGCGTACATTTTTCATTGGATAGACACATTAGCACCTGCTGCCGTCGGAAGGGGAAAATTCGGAAATTGTCTTCCCCCTTTCCGTAAAACATACAGCGTAAAAGTTCGTCCAATGAAATTGGTACACAACACTGCGTTAGCGTGTTTAAATGCTAGCTGCTTTCTCCTAGTGTTTGTTGCTCCTAGCGGGTGATGTGAGAAGTGACGATAAATCAAAAAGCATCAGCTTAATCCAGAAGTTTTAAACCTGCATCTATTCAAACCGAAAATGGCTGATTATCGTACTTTGATGAACTTCTGATATCATTAAGAATTTTTTATTTAGTTAGTTTAGTTTAGTCGTTTGGGTCCACTTTTTACAAAGCTTGAAAAAATATTTTACTAAATAAGTAGTCGATTTTATTTATAAGGAGCCGATCCTGAATGTGGCGCCATACCTCGATTCTTTGCTGAACTATTAATTAAACCACGTCTACATAGACGAAAAACTATACGTCAGCTACTGACAACAAGTTAGTAGTGTATCTCGTAGAATGATAGTGTTAAATACGAGTGAATGGGTCGCTTGATGCCTTAGGCCTAAGGTGGTGCTGATTATTATTAACCCGTTTTTGATCTCGTATTTCAAAATAACTACCTTAAGAAACCAATAGAAATTATCAATAAAAATCAATCCAGATTCCATAATTTATCGTTAATTTTCCCAAATAAGCGTCCATTTTCTTTACGAAAGCATTTTAATTCTAACTAAGAATTTGTTTGAAGCTAAAATTAGCTGCCGAAGGAGTCTACCTCGCCATTGTTATCTGGAAGTTCCGTGCAGCACCAAATTCGTTTGTAGCGTATGTGTGAACTAAGTAATCAGGTCGATAATATTTTTCGAGATTTATAAGGCCTTTAAGAAAGCTCTCGGAACTATAGAAACTGTCGCCTTCTAAATAGTAGTTCAGAAATGAATCTTAAAGCAAGTGTCAGCTCAGCGTTAAGTAGCTATTTTTTTCAACAGATGTCGCTATCGTCGACATCAAAACAAGATGCTTAAGCTACATTTTGACCCAAAAGGCGGGACCTAAAGGTACCCCGCGCGTTGATTGCCTCGTGTTTAATGTTGACAATAACTTAAATTTTATGTGGGATATATAATTTAGGTTAAAGTCCACTAAGTATAGTATAAGTTGTCTAATTATAATACTCCACAATGGTTCACTGGCTAGTTATCGTTTCAATATTTTGAATTTTAGCTTCCTCTGCCATTTATAGATGGCACCACGCTCTCCAGTAAAGTCGTTTTTTCGAAGAATCGGCAATATTCATTGCCATCTGTAATAACAAGGGCCTTATCATAATACAGGTGGCAATGATAGAGCCGACAGTTGCTTTAAGATGGCGATAGTGTAATCACAAAAGTTCGTCTGCTATGATAAGAATTTACAGTAGATGGAATATATTGTATATTCTTACAAACGTTGAGTGGGATCGATTTAAGTCTCTCGACAGGGTGGAGCAACATAATCACGTGTTTTGAGAAGATGGAAGCTACCTGAATATTTAAACGATTCTGTGTCTCTTAATGCAGTGGCGGATACATATGCCCCCCCCTCCCCCCTTGACGCGGGTGGCCCAGCACCAAGCGCGGTGACTTGATGATTTGTTATTACGCCCACAACTCAAGACGCTTTAAGCCCGCCCCCCCCCCTTGAGTTTTTTCTGTATCCGCCACTGCTTAAATGTCAGTTTGAGAAAATAGACGTATCAATAAAACATCTTCAAGGAAATTGCCAAGAAATTTGTTGAAATAATGGAAACTTTTCAACTATAATAAAAATAAATGAACCGAAGTTATTGAAATAGCGCTCAGAATCGGAAGGCGTTTTCCTTATGAAAATGATGAGAAAATCGAGTCAAATAAAAGCTAATTTCCATCCCCGTCTTTTGACGTGATGAATTGCACTTGGAAATTGTGGGTATAGCTATTTATATGTGTAAAAAATGGTTTAATAAAAACAACATTTTTTTCCGGCCTAGGAGCGCGCAAAATTTCAAATTCTAGGTAAAAATGTAACTTCATAAGGAAAACGCCTCCAACATGGGGAGTTTAGCAGTCTGATAACTTCGGTTCATTTACTTCTGACCATACGGTATGCAACCAGTGTTCCCTTTTAACCAGGTAACTTTTTTGACATAAGGCTTAGCAAAAATACGACGTTCTGTTTACAGGTGAAACGTTTCCATTATTTCAACAAGCACTATATAAACAGTCCTTGCAGGTCCAGGCTCTCGAAAATATTACTTCTTGACGATTTCCTCGAAGGAAGCAAACATACTTTAAATTTCAGCTTAGTATAATATAATATAATTTAGTTTAATTTACAATTCATAAGTTAAATAATAACTATTTTGGCCGAAAACACTGGTTTTCAAACCTGATAAATAATTATCAAAGCTTTCATTAAAGATAGAATTTTAACCGCTATCTATTCGTAGCTTGCTCGTAGGTGTGGCTTGTGTTCGTTGGCATGGTAACGCGTATAGGTGAGTCATGACATTAAGACGTCCATGGTGGTCACGTGATTATTTGGCGTTTTACCTCGTGATCTGTGACGTGAAATTAATGTTATGGTGGTCGTTTCAAGGCGGGGCTTAGTTATGACATTGTTGCCAGGCGTCAGGGAATTTTAAAATGGGCCTAAAAAGTCAGGGATTTTAAGAATTTGTAAAACGCCAGGGAAAAGTCATGGAATTCAATTTTCTTTTGACACTTTTTGAAGGTAATTTTCAAATTTTATGATTATCATTTATTTCCTTGAAAGTTTGGCCAATTTTTTCAACATTCCAAAAACTTTTACTGAAATACAAGTCCATTTACATTTATTAACTTCTAATAAAATATAAAATAAACTAAAAATTTTGGCCCTAAAAAAGTCAGGGAAAATCTCTTAAAATGGTCATTGAATTTAGTCAGGGAAAATCTCTTAAAATGGTCATTGAATAGTCAGGGAAAATCTCTGAAAATGGTCATTGAATTTAGTCAGGGAAAATCTCTTAAAATAGTCAGGGAAAACAGGGAAGTGTCGGGGAAGATCTCTTAAAATAGTCAGGGAAAACAGGGAAGAGTCGGGGAAGATCTCTTAAAATAGTCAGGGAAAACAGGGAAGAGGCGGGGAAAATCTCTTAAAATAGGCAGGGAAGATCTCTTAAAATAGGCAGGGAAAACCGGGAAGAGTCGGGGAAAATATCTTAAAATAGTCAGGGAAGATCTCTTAAAATAGTCAGGGAAGATCTCTTAAAATAGTCAGGGAAGATCTCTTAAAATAGTCAGGGAAAACCGGGAAGAGTCAGGGAAAATCTCTTTAAATAGTCAGGGAAAATCTCTTAAAATAGTCAGGGAAGATCTCTTAAAATAGTCAGGGAAAACAGGGAAGAGGCGGGGAAAATCTCTTAAAATAGGCAGGGAAGATCTCTTAAAATAGGCAGGGAAAACCGGGAAGAGTCGGGGAAAATATCTTAAAATAGTCAGGGAAGATCTCTTAAAATAGTCAGGGAAAACAGGGAAGAGTCAGGGAAAATCTCTTAAAATAGTCAGGGAAGATCTCTTAAAATAGTCAGGGAAGATCTCTTAAAATAGTCAGGGAAGATCTCTTAAAATAGTCAGGGAAAACCGGGAAGAGTCAGGGAAAATCTCTTAAAATAGTCAGGGAAGATCTCTTAAAATAGTCAGGGAAGATCTCTTAAAATAGTCAGGGAAGATCTCTTAAAATAGTCAGGGAAGATCTCTTAAAATAGTCAGGGAAAACCGGGAAGAGTCAGGGAAAATCTCTTAAAATAGTCAGGGAAGATCTCTTAAAATAGTCAGGGAAAACAGGGAAGAGTCGGGGAAAATCTCTTAAAAAAGTCAGGGAAAATCTCTTAAAATAGTCAGGGAAGATCTCTTAAAATAGTCAGGGAAAACAGGGAAGAGTCGGGGAAAATCTCTTAAAATAGGCAGGGAAGATCTCTTAAAATAGGCAGGGAAAACCGGGAAGAGTCGGGGAAAATCTCTTAAAATAGGCAGGGAAGATCTCTTAAAATAGTCAGGGAAAACAGGGAAGAGTCGGGGAAAATCTTTTAAAATAGTCAGGGAAGATCTCTTAAAATAGTCAGGGAAAACCGGGAAGAGTCGGGGAAAATCTCTTAAAATAGTCAGGGAAAATCTTTTAAAATAGTCAGGGAAGATCTCTTAAAATAGTCAGGGAAGATCTCTTAAAATAGTCAGGGAAAACAGGGAAGAGTCGGGGAAAATCTCTTAAAATAGTCAGGGAAAACAGGGAAGAGTCGGGGAAGATCTCTTAAAATAGGCAGGGAAAACCGGGAAGAGTCGGGGAAAATCTCTTAAAATAGTCAGGGAAAATCTCTTAAAATAGTCAGGGAAGATCTCTTAAAATAGTCAGGGAAGATCTCTTAAAATAGTCAGGGAAAACCGGGAAGAGTCAGGGAAAATCTCTTAAAATAGGCAGGGAAGATCTCTTAAAATAGGCAGGGAAAACCGGGAAGAGTCGGGGAAAATATCTTAAAATAGTCAGGGAAGATCTCTTAAAATAGTCAGGGAAAACAGGGAAGAGTCAGGGAAAATCTCTTAAAATAGTCAGGGAAGATCTCTTAAAATAGTCAGGGAAGATCTCTTAAAATAGTCAGGGAAGATCTCTTAAAATAGTCAGGGAAGATCTCTTAAAATAGTCAGGGAAAACCGGGAAGAGTCAGGGAAAATCTCTTAAAATAGTCAGGGAAGATCTCTTAAAATAGTCAGGGAAAACAGGGAAGAGTCGGGGAAAATCTCTTAAAAAAGTCAGGGAAAATCTCTTAAAATAGTCAGGGAAGATCTCTTAAAATAGTCAGGGAAAACAGGGAAGAGTCGGGGAAAATCTCTTAAAATAGGCAGGGAAGATCTCTTAAAATAGGCAGGGAAAACCGGGAAGAGTCGGGGAAAATCTCTTAAAATAGGCAGGGAAGATCTCTTAAAATAGTCAGGGAAAACAGGGAAGAGTCGGGGAAAATCTTTTAAAATAGTCAGGGAAGATCTCTTAAAATAGTCAGGGAAAACCGGGAAGAGTCGGGGAAAATCTCTTAAAATAGTCAGGGAAAATCTTTTAAAATAGTCAGGGAAGATCTCTTAAAATAGTCAGGGAAGATCTCTTAAAATAGTCAGGGAAAACAGGGAAGAGTCGGGGAAAATCTCTTAAAATAGTCAGGGAAAACAGGGAAGAGTCGGGGAAGATCTCTTAAAATAGGCAGGGAAAACCGGGAAGAGTCGGGGAAAATCTCTTAAAATAGTCAGGGAAAATCTCTTAAAATAGTCAGGGAAGATCTCTTAAAATAGTCAGGGAAGATCTCTTAAAATAGTCAGGGAAAACCGGGAAGAGTCAGGGAAAATCTCTTAAAATAGTCAGGGAAGATCTCTTAAAATAGTCAGGGAAAACAGGGAAGAGTCGGGGAAAATCTCTTAAAAAAGTCAGGGAAAATCTCTTAAAATAGTCAGGGAAGATCTCTTAAAATAGTCAGGGAAAACAGGGAAGAGTCGGGGAAAATCTCTTAAAATAGGCAGGGAAAATCTCTTAAAATAGGCAGGGAAGATCTCTTAAAATAGGCAGGGAAAACCGGGAAGAGTCGGGGAAAATATCTTAAAATAGTCAGGGAAGATCTCTTAAAATAGTCAGGGAAAACAGGGAAGAGTCAGGGAAAATCTCTTAAAATAGTCAGGGAAGATCTCTTAAAATAGTCAGGGAAGATCTCTTAAAATAGTCAGGGAAGATCTCTTAAAATAGTCAGGGAAGATCTCTTAAAATAGTCAGGGAAAACCGGGAAGAGTCAGGGAAAATCTCTTAAAATAGTCAGGGAAGATCTCTTAAAATAGTCAGGGAAAACAGGGAAGAGTCGGGGAAAATCTCTTAAAAAAGTCAGGGAAAATCTCTTAAAATAGTCAGGGAAGATCTCTTAAAATAGTCAGGGAAAACAGGGAAGAGTCGGGGAAAATCTCTTAAAATAGGCAGGGAAGATCTCTTAAAATAGGCAGGGAAAACCGGGAAGAGTCGGGGAAAATCTCTTAAAATAGGCAGGGAAGATCTCTTAAAATAGTCAGGGAAAACAGGGAAGAGTCGGGGAAAATCTTTTAAAATAGTCAGGGAAGATCTCTTAAAATAGTCAGGGAAAACCGGGAAGAGTCGGGGAAAATCTCTTAAAATAGTCAGGGAAAATCTTTTAAAATAGTCAGGGAAGATCTCTTAAAATAGTCAGGGAAGATCTCTTAAAATAGTCAGGGAAAACAGGGAAGAGTCGGGGAAAATCTCTTAAAATAGTCAGGGAAAACAGGGAAGAGTCGGGGAAGATCTCTTAAAATAGGCAGGGAAAACCGGGAAGAGTCGGGGAAAATCTCTTAAAATAGTCAGGGAAAATCTCTTAAAATAGTCAGGGAAGATCTCTTAAAATAGTCAGGGAAGATCTCTTAAAATAGTCAGGGAAAACCGGGAAGAGTCAGGGAAAATCTCTTAAAATAGTCAGGGAAGATCTCTTAAAATAGTCAGGGAAAACAGGGAAGAGTCGGGGAAAATCTCTTAAAAAAGTCAGGGAAAATCTCTTAAAATAGTCAGGGAAGATCTCTTAAAATAGTCAGGGAAAACAGGGAAGAGTCGGGGAAAATCTCTTAAAATAGGCAGGGAAGATCTCTTAAAATAGGCAGGGAAAACCGGGAAGAGTCGGGGAAAATCTCTTAAAATAGGCAGGGAAGATCTCTTAAAATAGTCAGGGAAAACAGGGAAGAGTCGGGGAAAATCTTTTAAAATAGTCAGGGAAGATCTCTTAAAATAGTCAGGGAAAACCGGGAAGAGTCGGGGAAAATCTCTTAAAATAGTCAGGGAAAATCTTTTAAAATAGTCAGGGAAGATCTCTTAAAATAGTCAGGGAAGATCTCTTAAAATAGTCAGGGAAAACAGGGAAGAGTCGGGGAAAATCTCTTAAAATAGTCAGGGAAAACAGGGAAGAGTCGGGGAAGATCTCTTAAAATAGGCAGGGAAAACCGGGAAGAGTCGGGGAAAATCTCTTAAAATAGTCAGGGAAAATCTCTTAAAATAGTCAGGGAAAATCTATTAAAATAGTCAGGGAAAACAGGGAAGAGTCGGGGAAAATCTCTTAAAATAGGCAGGGAAACAGGGAATTTGAATCTGAAATTTTTTTGGCAACCCTGTATGACGTATGCCTACGAAGCTACGAGCAAGTTACCAATAGCCAAATTAATAAGAATAAAATAAAACTTCATTAAGTGCATTTTAATGGAAAAAAAGCAACGAAGGATCGGTTTTTTATTTAATTAAAGACATTCCTCGCATTGACGTGTCCTCTTGGTGTTTTTTACTCCTTGGTCGTGAGTGATGCAATAAGTAACTAACGGGGGCGACGACCCGTGTCTTTCGTCGGTACAGTTTGACCGTTCCGGATGAGCAGAGGCGTCAATCAGTGCTGTCGACGGACAGCCTTCCGTACGGGAAGGGCTCGCCGCCATCGGATCGAAAGAAGACCGATGCTACCGCCAGGAAAAGGAACTCTGGAGGCGCTCTCAACAACGCCACCGGTGGCGCCACCATCGAGGAGACGCCGCAGCCGCCGTCGGCCAACCAAGGCATCCACAGAGCGGCTAAACCGGAAACCTCGGACTACAACGCCTCTTCCTCTCCTTCCGGAGTTACTGTCACCCCCAACAGCGCCAACCTCGGGGTTAGTAGCGATTCATTGAAAAATAATCATCACTTCGATGATTAAATTTGCACCCTTGATCGATTAAAGCATGATTAAGCCGATTAAATCACGATTAAGATAATTAAATCACGATTAAGCCGATTAAATGACGATTAAGATAATTAAATCACGATTAAGCCGATTAAATCACGATTAAGTAGATCAAATCACTATTAAATCACGATTAAGATAATTAAATCATGATTAAGATGATCAAATCACGATTAAGCCGATTAAATCACGATTAAGATAATTAAATCACAATTAAGCCGATTAAATCACAATTAAGCCGATTAAATGACGATTAAGATAATTAAATCACAATTAAGCCGATTAAATCACAATTAAGCCGATTAAATGACGATTAAGATAATTAAATCACGATTAAGTAGATCAAATCAATATTAAATCACGATTAAAATAATTAAATCACGATTAAGATGATCAAGTCACGATTAAGATAGTTAAATCACAATTAATCCGATTAAATCACGATTAAGATAATTAAATCACGATTAAGATGATTAAATCACGATTAAAAATAAATATATTACAAAAATTAGGTCGTGATAAAATCGATTAAATCACGATTAAAAAATAAATATATTACAAAAATTAGGTCGTGATAAAATTGATTTAATCACGACTAAGTTTATTAAATCGCGATTAAGTTGATTAAATCGAGATTTAAAGGAATAACTTGTGATTTAAATCGAGATTAAGATAATTAAGTCACGATTACGCCGATTCTGTCACGACTAAGATCGTTAAGAAATCGATTTAATCACGATCAAGTCGATTAAATCGCGATTAAATGATTATATCGTGATTAAACGGATTAAAAATTTAATAGCGTTTAACACGATTAAGTATGCACCCGAAAGAGGAGTAACTGTTGCCTCTCGCTTTTAGCACGGTTTTATTCGCATTTTAAGTTACCACAGAGCCATCTAGCGAACAATGCTAAAAGTCAGAGACGCGTTCTTCTTTATAAACATCATGCGTCTGAAAGTTAAATTATCTCGTTGGTCGCTAGGTTGCTTTATTTATGGCCAGATTTATAAGAGGTTAATGGCGCTAGTTACGTTACAAAAAAGTTGCAGAGTTTTCAATTTAGAATACAAATTATTTACTATTAAAGAGAGTATAACCTAGGAGCAACAAACACAACACCCCACACAAGGAGAACACAACCCGTCAAAAGTCGTGGATTTCTTGTGTACATTTTTCATTGGCTAGACGCTTTAGCACCTGCTGCCGTCGGAAGGGGAAAATTCGGAAATTGTCTTCCCCCCGCCCGTAAAACGTTCAGTGTAAAGGCTCCTGACGCTCGTCCAATGAAATTCGTACACAACCCTTCGTTAGCGTGTTTAAAGGCTAGCTGCGTACTCCTTGTGTTTGTTGCTCCTAGGTATAACTATAGCAGCACCTTCAATCTGAAAAGGCTAAACATTTTAATAATCCTCTTTATCAGATATTTTACCAGGAGTCCATACCTCCTACTATGGATTTAGCCAAACATTTTCAGGATGTACACTATTGGGGACGGTCGTTGTTATTTGTAAATTTCATCAAAATCATGACATTTTTCACGGTTTGGGAATATTTATTTTTTAACTCGAAAACCTTAATTGAAATTGGTTTGGTTGGAATAGGTAAATGTCATGACAAATAACAAGTTGGTAGTAGGTGGCCTGAGCCTTTTCACAACTAATTTTGAAAGAAACCTATCTAAATTGTAAAGTTTGCATGTCTGATAAAAATTAACGTTTTTTTGAATAATTTGTTATTGGTAATTAATTTTGAGAGAAAAACAATTTTCGAAAGGGTTACAAAATTTTAAAAAGGAGGTTGTCTATAAAAATGTCTAATTTATGCCAACTGATTTCCCAGAGCTTTTTTTTTTGCATATGCACTTAAATTTAGGTTTCCTTTTAAGTATTTAAAGTGCGCCGTCACCGATACTAAAATCATTATCTCAACGTACTTCAGTATTCCTCGTTATAGCCGTGAACAACGGTCCAGGACAGTAGAGTTATATTACGATGATGGTCATCAAAACGCGCGTCTAGTAAGTCAGTTAATTCAAATGTTCTATGATGGCAGTCGACCAGATCACCACACTATTATCCGTGCTATTCTTGACTATAAAGATGATGGTGGACGAGGACATCATCGCATTAATATGAAAGACACAGCCATCGCCGACTTCGTCGCCTACCCTCGAGCAAATATAGAAATGGCATGCTCCGATTTGGACTGGTTGACGTATTATGTCTGGAGTGCTCTTGACCACCGTATCTTTCATCCATACCGTTCCACGCACCACCAAGCACTTCACGATGGTGAGGGGTGACTAACGCGACTTAGATTGGACTTTGGCAAACTGGTCCTACTTGGCTTTCCTACAGAATGAAATTGCAGTAGCGT
Organism: Leiobunum rupestre; assembly: GCF_980474605.1. NCBI lineage: Eukaryota > Metazoa > Arthropoda > Arachnida > Opiliones > Sclerosomatidae > Leiobunum > Leiobunum rupestre. The sequence goes on from NC_143392.1 coordinate 33,248,022, forward strand.
TGGAACATGTAACTTAGATCGACATCCCACACCTTTGGTTCCAGCATGACAGTGCCTCAGCAGCAAAGTGGTGTGGTACAATTTCTTAACACCGAGTTTCCTAGGCGTTGGATTGGAAGGAACGGTTCAGATTTGATACCGCCATACTTTTTCATGTGGGGATTTGTGAAGGAGAAAGTTTATAAGACCCCAGTCACTAGCGAAGAAGATAATTATTACAGCGTTTCGGGTTTTGGAATTATTGATCCTCATTTAGTATAAGACTGGTACATTTGTAAATTGTATAACACTTTTAGAAATTGTTTTTTTCTCTCAAAATTAATAACCAATAAAAAAATTAGTTTAAAAAACGTAACTTTTAGCAGTCATACAAACATTAAAATTTAAATAGGTTACTTTTTAAATTAGTTGTGAAAAGGCTTAGGCCACCTACTACCAACTTGTTCATGACCTAATTATCTCATCGACAAATTGACCTATTTATTACAATCAAACCAATGACATTTAAGGTTTTCTAGTATGTTCTACAACTTGATCATTGACAGTTTTCGTCTACCACTTAGCGTTAAATAAATTATTCCAAAACCGTGAAAAATGTCACGATTTTGCTGAAATTTACAAACAACAACGACCGTCTTCGATAGTGTACATCATAAAAGTTCCACATTTCTAGGTAATATAGTTTTTGAGCAAAATGCCTGGGGCGATCAAATTGAACCACCCTGTTTAAGCCAATTATAGGATTAAAAGTTATTAATTGGAAATTTTTGTTCTTTCTATTTCCTGCTCTGTTCAAAATCATTTCTGGATCCCGTTGGAAATGATAATTACAATTGTCGTTGGATTGTCAATGATCGTAGGATGGTGGCACTCCGCGATTCAGGGGAGCCGCGTCGCCGGAAGCGCAAGGGCTTCCAAATTTGCAACAGTTTCCGGAGCCAGTACTCGATTTGTTGATGGGAAAAGTGAAAGACGCCGCTGTGGCGACATCTGTCCGGGAGATTTCCATCTACATCTGCGCTGGTTTCAAAGGTTGATTTTTTTCTGTTCTACCATAATTAATTAATTAGAATTTGTATTACTCTCCATTTCATATAATTTTAAATATTTTAAATTCGCCTTACATTTATTTAAGTTTGATTAATTTTTAAATTAATTTGTTTATTATTAAATTAATTTGTTTATTATTAAATTAATTTGTTTATAAAAGATTTTACAACGCTTGCGGCTTATTGTTACCTTATTAAGCGAAATTTCAACTCTCAAAATTGGTTTCCAAAATTTGGATTCATTTTGGTCTTTTCGACTCTGTAGTGTTTCAAAAGCGACGTAGCAGTGTGTGTTCAGGGTCAAAACGACCATTATATAAGATCTAATCTCGTCCAAACGTAATATAATCTCCAAATTATAGCTTCCAGAGATCGAAGATTAATATTTAATCAACCTATATAGTTCGTAATCCCAACTCAAATGTCCCCAGAATAAATATATTCCCGGTAAAATCGATAAATAACGTTACTACCTAACGCCATCTCTCGGCTAAAATCAAAACAACGTACATTACGGATCTATAAATTTCAATACAATTTTTTTTCAAAATACACCGCTTTAATACTTAAATACTATAAGAAACATTGAAAAAGAATCGTTAAAATTAAAATGTACGAATTTGGATTTAAATCGAAAAATTAACCCTCTTCAAAGTTTCTTAACTCCGGCGTTAGATGGCGCCACGATCCAAGATGGCGTAGTGGCGGCGAGTTGTTCGACCAGTTGGATCAAAAAGGGAGAACCCGAGAGAATGAGCAACCGCTTTGGAGGAAGGCGTGTCCTCCTGATTTCCGCGAAGTTTCCTGTCGTGCTCCCAAGAGAGACAGAGAGAAAGGAAGAAGAATCAATAAATTGGATACGCGCGGGTTCAGCCCCCGCTTCCGAAATCGCGGGCTATAAACATTAATTCACCGCCTGAGCTTATAGTTTGCACAGAACAGGCTGTTGACCCATCCTGCGCTTCTCTCGCTCCTAATACGTCGGAATCATTCCTCTTTCCCCACCGCAATATTTACTACACTCCGACTAATTATCTTATTGCCTAGGCAAATATCGCAATAATAGAAAACGCATCTAGTGCCCCTCTCTTTCTTCATCCCCCGACCCAAACTACCCCCCCCCCCTACCCATTATATACGCCTGTACACATATTACAAATATGAAAAGTTTTCGATCAAATTATGGAATAACTGTATTAATTAAATGATTAACCGAATGAAATCCGAAATTTTCATTCTAGAATTTAAAATTAATAATCTGAGAATGCAAATTGTATGTTTTACTTTATTAATTTTTATTTTAAGATGAAATTAGGAAATAATTGTAATTTCATAATTTCGCATTATTGATTAATTAATTTAACACGGTAGATCATCCTTAAACCTTAACGTTTTTACACAGTACTATAAGAAATGTAATTTAAGATTTTCAAGCTTTGCGCGTTACAAATTACAAGTGTAGCAGAAGTTTATAGTCTATTTCTGACTATGTATTTAATTACGGTACGGGAGTAAATAAATCTTTAGAGTGTATAGAAGTATCCTAACGATGTAAAATGTATCTCATATCGTATAATTATAATATGGTTTATAAATAGAGATATTAATTTTCCGGAAAAATAAAATGCGGAAAAATTTCCGCAAATCGGAAAAATAAAAATTTAAACATAAATTACTTTTTTAAGGGTTTTTAATGTTTTTAACTTTTTATAGATATTAAATGTCTAATAACAGTAAACATACTACAAAACATTAATAGTGTTACATTGTTAATCAGTTTAAAGCTAGTCTAGAGGTTTAGTTTTACTTTTAGATTCGACAAAATGAGGCGAAAATTCCGCTTAATTTAAATTTGCAAACAATATTAGATTAATCATGGAATTAAAACTTTTTTATTTTTTTCCGGAAAAACGGCCTCGGTCATTTTCCGGAAAATTTTCCGACTTACAACACTATTTATAACTGAGTAAATAACCATTTACTTACTTATTTTCCAACCATATTTTAGTTGGTAATAGTTCTTTTTATAAAATAACCTTGGCCATCTTGTTGAAATGTTGCCTCCCCGCTTCAGCTGTGGATCCGTTTTCTCTCCCACTAAAGAGTTTATGAACTCCTTCTTAGGCGTTGGCTGAACTATTCCAGGGCAACATTTCAACAAGTTGGGCAAGCGTAAAGACATTTTATAAAATCAACTATTGTTTTAGAAACACGCTATCGGACGTATTTCGCCCTGCACAATTGTTCCACACTAAATGTAATTTGGAAAATCAGCTGGAGATAGATAGCATTATAGAGAGACCACAGACCACTTACCCCAAGAAGGACTTGCATCAAACTCTTTTTTTTTACAGCAAATAGAAAATAGGGCGTGAAAATTATTAATTTTTCGAAATAAACATAAAAAAGTCGAGCACTTCTACAATAAATTTTTATTGCCGCGCGTGCTCGTCTTAGTACCTTCAAAACTGCGCTACTTGCCGTGAGATGGCGTGCTGTAAAAAAGATGAATTACATTCGAGACATTAAAAATTGAAATTACTATAAGCGATACATGTCCCTCTTGTAGTAGGTTGTCTGTGGTCATATCTCTCAATATAATTTACTCTTGGTAAAATTCATTTAACACAGGCTTCTCTAATTCCCTTGAGTAAAAATCGTTTAAAAAAATGTGGTACTCATTTTAAAACTATGAAAATATGATTATATCGAGGATTATGCGAGGCAGGATCCGATGGTTGCAAACGGAGGTGAAGAGGACATTTATGGAGATTCATTGATTTTTAGAAGGATTCCCCGCACTCTCTTAACGCTATTCGCTAACGGTTGCACATTTTTGATAGATTAGGCTTGTTTCGCTCCCTCATAAGCGTACATCGATAAAAGCAGCGGGCTAAAATCCGGCGTTGCGGAGTTGCGGGCGACGGGGTTATAGCCTAAGGTGGAGAACGAGCTGAGGTGTAGAATAACCTATTTATTGTCAGCCGTGTTAATAGGCTTACTTATGGTCTTTTATCCATTATAATAAGGAGCTAAAACTCGATAAAGTCAATCAAAATCGTTAAGCTATTAAAACATCGCGACCTAACGAGCGATAAAAAATACGATAAATATTCGGATCGAATAACGTTTGTTTCTCCTCGAACACCGGTGCGCTGCTACTTGAACACTTATACAGGGGTTTATAGGCCAATAATAGGCCAAAGAGAATATCATCGTATGAATTTATACGATTATATACTGGCGAATTAACTCGAAACTGTATTCTCTCGTTCGAGTAATTCGTCTAATTAGGTTTGTTTAGTGGAGGAAAGTAGTCGAATTTCGATCGACGAAATTATAAATGTTATTAAATTTTGGGAAAAGGAGATAATCTTTGACGAAAGTGAAAAGGGATTTTTGTCTTTGGTCGTTGGCAGATACGGAGGTGGACCGAGAAGCGTTGACTGAAGCGGTCTTTCCGGAGCTGCGGCTTCATTGCGCGAATCGAGGCTACGAGCTGCGCCTGGTTGATCTTCACTGGGGTCACATCGGGCCATACCTGGACGAGCACGGCTACCGATTCATCTGCCTCAATACCCTCCAAGAGCTCAAAGACCGAGGCGCCTTACTCATTCTGGTAAACAAACCCTCCTCTCCGCTTCCGTTCTCTCTTCGCGTCTTTTCCATCGGACAAAATAGCCCCGCAAATCGCTCGCGCCTCGTTAACCCGATTTAGCATCCCGACTTTGAACACGACGCCGCGCGATGGTCACTGTTTGAAGATAAAAAATCCAATCTTGATCTCTCTCTTTGACGTTCGCAGCTACTTCTCAACGACGGATCGGAGCAACTGACCCTTCCTCCGCGTCGAGTCAACGCCTCGGACATGGAACAGGCGCTGCTGAACTTGGCCTCCGCCGACGAAGAGAACGAAGGTCGGGTGTCGTTGCTCAAGTGGTACGCTCGAGACGACAACGCGGTGCCGTCCAGCGGCGATTCGGAGCCCGTCTACGTCCTGAGGCCCATTCGAAATCACTTGCCCAATATCGTCTCCAATTTCGAGGATGAGAGGCAAGAGGCGCGGGAATCGTGGGCAATCGAATCCAGGTTACTAGTCACCACTCTCAAAAAAGTCTTCAGTGAGGAGCAAAGAGCCCTTTATTTCTCTTCGGGTAAGTTTATCAACAACCAATTAAATTTCGTGGGGATTTTGTTTAGTGCTGCACCGCCACTGGGTGAAAACTCGGAACAACTCCTTCCGCGTTGAGTTTGCAAGTTAATAGTGAGTGTAGGGAGCTGTTGGCTCGCGTGGCATGAAGGGCTTGCCGCCACCCTCCTACGCGTTGTAACCCGGCCACCTGTTTAAAGGCATTAAAAGTCGCAAGATGACTTGGGCCTAAGGTGCTGCCTTGGGTATTAGCCTATAGCTGATTATTATTATTAAAAACCCCATCAAAGTCCAATATTGAATTTGTGTTACAGTGACCGGATTTACAACCTGTTTTTTCTTTATACTGCCAAAGCTGTAATTATTATTATTAGTATTATTATATGGGTACAGCCGATATATCGACTATTCGTGGCTGATATTAACAAAGTTATCTATCATATCTGTAGTGTATATGATAAAATCATTGTAAAGGACGGTTCAGTACACTGTCATACCATTTTATTCTAATTTTTCATGGAAAAAAGTACATATTTTCTATCACAAATCGAATATCGTTGTTTTTATTTGTTTACACTCGTAACCCCCTTTCTAAAATAAGGTATGATCTAGCTTCTGGAATCCATACCTCTACTTGGAATGCTTATCGCGGCAGATTTTCGTTTCGATGTGGCTGGATTTTTTTTGACGTCACTATGTTAACGTAACAAACAACTACGTGAGAGGGGAGCACGCGCAGAGGGGATTTTTTTTCTCGTAGGCGGGGCCAAGGCCGTCAGAGTGATCTTACCATACGCGATACGGCAGGATAAGCATTCCTAATAGATGCATGGATTCCTGTAGTTAGTTATTCGAGAATTTTCTTATTTTCAAATGTTTTTCTGAAAATATTTTTCTAGTATCGGCTTAAGTGAAGCCGATATTGGCTGATACCGATATTAGAAAAACAGGCCGATATCTCGGTGCATCCCTAAAATTTCTACTTTTTTTATTTCTGATAGTGTTGGAAGACGAGATCTCTAAATTCGTGTTGGACGACCCCAAAATGTCGAAACGCTGCTTGTGGTTCCAAAGAACCTTCACCCATCTGGGAGTGGCGCGTATGACCCCTTCCGTCGAGGAGGAAGAACCGCCCGATGGGCTCTCCGGAGACGCCGCCGCCACTTCCGTTTTGGACCAAGTGGACGCCAACCGCGTGTCTCTCATGAAAGTCCGCTTGCAGGAGCAATTGCCCGACAACCAAAAGATCGTCTTCAAAGTGAAATGGCGCGGGGGAAACCGCGTCTTTCCGGAGGAATTCGAGGACCACCAGCAGTACTTGCGAGACCTGTGCGCCCGGGCCGGACAAGAGCTGAAGAAGCTCATCGATGGTATGGTCGAAGAGGACTTCCTCGAGGAAGCCAAACAAACTTATCGAGGTACGTGACGCGTTAAAGGGAATATACAAAAGAGCGTTCGATGTTTTTACCGCTAGGAGCGCTGTTGATTGACTCTAAGGGGAAAAGTTTTCCCCCGAGTTCTTCGGTTTCCCCTTCCATAAAAACTTGTTGAGGTTAACGGTAATAGTTAGTGTAGGGAGCCACCTGAATTAAAAGGCTTTAAAAGTCGCTTGATGACTTTGGCCTAAGGTGGTGCCTTGGGTATTAGCCTAAAAAAAAAGTACAATTTTTTATGAAAAGAAGTTTGCAAGAGCATATCCGAATATGTTTCTTTTCATTTTACGTGATACATATTTTCAATCACGAATTGAATATCGTTGTTTTTTATTTGTTTACACTCGTAACCCCCGGTCTAAAAAAAAGGTAGGCCTATGACCTAGCTTCTGGAGTACGTGGCGCGATCAATCAAATAAAATATTATAATTTGTTAGCAGGAATCCATACCTCTACTTGGAATGCTTATCGCAACAGATTTTCGTCTCGATGTGGCTGACGGATTTTTTAACGTCACTATGTTAACTTAACAAACAACTACTTTGGAGGGGAGCACGCGCAAAAGTGATCTTAACATACGCGATACGCCAGGATAAGCATTCCAAGTCGAGGTATGGATTCCTGTACCACCTTATTCTCGTACACTTTTAACACGGAGAGTTTCGTTTGGCCAACTTCTCATTTGGCCGACCACAAAATACACGTTACGCCGATTGTCCATTTGGCCGACTGCACATTTGTCCGACTGTCCATTTGACCGACTGAGAAGTCGGTCTAATGGGCAGTCGGCCAAATGGACAGTGCATTTGACCGACTGCTCATTTGACCGACTGCTCGTTTGGCCGACTGCTCGTTTGGCCGACTGCTCGTTTGACCGACTGCTCGTTTGACCGACTGCTCGTTTGACCGACTGCTCGTTTGGCCGACTACTCGTTTGGCCGACTACTCATTTTACCGACTGCTCATTAGACAGTGATTTTTCACAATTTATCTGTGATTTCCAGTGGCTTTCTTAAGCTATTTCCCGTGATTACCGACGATCTGTACACTTGATTACCTAAGTGACTAGCCCCTCGGTTCATACAGACCTGGAAAACCTGGAAATATCAGGAAATTCGATTGTCGACAGAGAAATCATAGAAATATCACGAAAATTCTAATTTTTTTGTAATAAAATGAAAACAACGATAGTTAAAAGTGCACAAGAAAAATTTTTATTATAAAAAGTCAAGCCCAATTCCAATTTTTTTGTAAAAATCAGGGAAATTAGGGAAATATCACGAAAATTCCAATTTTTTTTGTAAAAATCAGGGAAATCAGGGAAATTTATGAGGGTTCCGAAAGTTTGCGCTAATTAATACAAATTTACATCCATAAGTTTTCTTATCAAAGATTTGACTTTATTTTATCATTTATACGATAATATTGAACCAATTTAACTTAAATGACAATCATGAAATGAGTTACTCTGTAAATCTTAGTTTTATTTTATCTTGCACCTGGAAAAATCAAGGAAATATCCATGGGAAAACCTGGATTTATCGGGGAATTCGGCTGGCTAATAGATGTATGATCCCTAACTATGGCCTACCTCGAATTTTTAAAGCTCCCCCAAATCATACCATATAAATTAAAATAAGCGAAAACGTTTGAGATAAACTTTAAATTAATTTAAATTCTACAGATAATAATTACAGGGAGCATAGATATTGAGATTTTAAGTATGAATCACCATATTTTTCTAGCTTTAAAAAATAACAAGATGGCACAGCCACAATAGTAGCCTTTTCATCCTAGCACTCTTGATTTTACCCCTTTGATTAAAAACCGCGCCTTAGCACTGGCATAGGTAGATGGAAATAACTAATACCAATCGAATGAAGCCTGAATTCAATTTATATCGAGTGCCGTTTAAGATAATTGGTCGATTCCGGAGACCTATAGACAGCTTTAACTGTATTATTCACCTTCACAATCACCACCACCGTCTTTCCTCTATACTAGAAGAAACGGCTAAAAAGGGACACCAAAATCCTTCTAAGGGCCCAAAAAAATAATGGCCCCCTTCCTATACGTGGCCTAGATAACCTAAAAATGATCTGGGTGGAAGATCATTTGTTTAAAGAAAATTCCGGTAATCAACTGTGAGGACCAAAGGGTAGATTTGAATGAAACATGAATTTGAAATAACCGCCCCCAAAAATACTACCCCCCCCCCCCCTATTTAAAGCACTTGACATTCCCTTTAACAACCACCCTTTATTAATAAACCTCTCCGTACTCAGCAAAATCTCCTACAAATAACCAAAAGTATCGGCTTCATCATTAGAATTTTTTTTAAAGTATTTGGATCGAATGATTGGGCTTTTGAAAAACCGATATAAATTATCAAAGGACCCAATCAGAAAAATTCCTCCTCCAGTCTTATTAGCTCCTTTCACAATGTCTACTTGACGCCGGGGGGGGGGGGGTCGAATCGCAGGAGGCTATAAATAGAAGCGTCAAATTTGACGTGCTAAAATAAAAGTGAAAGGAGGGTAGTCGATTGTCGAGAGCTCCGAAATGTCAATTAATTTCGCGCACAAAGAATCGACGTCTTTTATTTGGAAGAGTCGCTTTGAACGGAACGAAGTCTCCATGGCGAAAAAAGAGATTGAAGTGAAATCGTTAATAGGATAAGCCGCGCGATGGCGTATGGTCCGCGCCGCTCCGATTTCCCGCCAAGATATCGGGCCAAGTGTAGCGAATTCGGCGGATGCTTATCTCCGGGTAATCGCTTTCCAATAAGAAGTTTTGCGCCTTCCTCCGCTCCCGCGCAAACTCTTAATCTTGGCCCTTTTTTGCCTCCTCTCAGTCTATACTTTACTTTTCTTCCACGCTATCTTATTTCTCTCGTGGCCTATCGTGGCGCCACCCTCGCTCTATCGCCCCCTCTAGTTCTCTTTCCCGCCTTTAAAGGGAAACAAGGACGTCGTGGGTTGGATATTGAACTGTTTCGTCCACTTGATACGCGACAGTTATTCAATCACATCGAGGGTGCCCAAAATTCAGAATTTAAAAGATTGGTATTTTCAAGGTCGAGAGGTCGAGATCGCCATTTTCAAGGTCGAGATCGGTATTTTTATGTTAATTAATTTTTATTATAAGATTTTAATATATTTTCGAGATCAACCTTTGAAGGTCGTGAACGAGGGGTAAGACAGTCTCAGATAATCTGTACACCGAGTTCGTGCATTTAGCACTGTTAAGGGTACATATTTTCAAGAGTTCGCGAGTTCCATTTAGCACTGTCAAAGGTACGGCAGTGTACACCGAGTTCGTGCATTTAGCACTGTTAAGGGTACATATTTTCAAGAGTTCGCGAGTTCCATTTAGCACTGTCAAAGGTACGGCAGTGTACACCGAGTTCGTGCATTTAGCACTGTTAAGGGTACATATTTTCAAGAGTTCGCGAGTTCCATTTAGCACTGTCAAAGGTACGGCAGTGTACACCGAGTTCGTGCATTTAGCACTGTTAAGGGTACATATTTTCAAGAGTTCGCGAGTTCCATTTAGCACTGTCAAAGGTACGGCAGTGTACACCGAGTTCGTGCATTTAGCACTGTTAAGGGTACATATTTTCAAGAGTTCGCGAGTTCCATTTAGCACTGTCAAAGGTACGGCAGTGTACACCGAGTTCGTGCATTTAGCACTGTTAAGGGTACATATTTTCAAGAGTTCGCGAGTTCCATTTAGCACTGTCAAAGGTACGGCAGTGTACACCGAGTTCGTGCATTTAGCACTGTTAAGGGTACATATTTTCAAGAGTTCGCGAGTTCCATTTAGCACTGTCAAAGGTACGGCAGTGTACACCGAGTTCGTGCATTTAGCACTGTTAAGGGTACATATTTTCAAGAGTTCGCGAGTTCCATTTAGCACTGTCAAAGGTACGGCAGTGTACACCGAGTTCGTGCATTTAGCACTGTTAAGGGTACATATTTTCAAGAGTTCGCGAGTTCCATTTAGCACTGTCAAAGGTACGGCAGTGTACACCGAGTTCGTGCATTTAGCACTGTTAAGGGTACATATTTTCAAGAGTTCGCGAGTTCCATTTAGCACTGTCAAAGGTACGGCAGTGTACACCGAGTTCGTGCATTTAGCACTGTTAAGGGTACATATTTTCAAGAGTTCGCGAGTTCCATTTAGCACTGTCAAAGGTACGGCAGTGTACACCGAGTTCGTGCATTTAGCACTGTTAAGGGTACATATTTTCAAGAGTTCGCGAGTTCCATTTAGCACTGTCAAAGGTACGGCAGTGTACACCGAGTTCGTGCATTTAGCACTGTTAAGGGTACATATTTTCAAGAGTTCGCGAGTTCCATTTAGCACTGTCAAAGGTACGGCAGTGTACACCGAGTTCGTGCATTTAGCACTGTTAAGGGTACATATTTTCAAGAGTTCGCGAGTTCCATTTAGCACTGTCAAAGGTACGGCAGTGTACACCGAGTTCGTGCATTTAGCACTGTTAAGGGTACATATTTTCAAGAGTTCGCGAGTTCCATTTAGCACTGTCAAAGGTACGGCAGTGTACACCGAGTTCGTGCATTTAGCACTGTTAAGGGTACATATTTTCAAGAGTTCGCGAGTTCCATTTAGCACTGTCTAAGGTACGGCAGTGTACACCGAGTTCGTGCATTTAGCACTGTTAAGGGTACATATTTTCAAGAGTTCGCGAGTTCCATTTAGCACTGTCAAAGGTACGGCAGTGTACACCGAGTTCGTGCATTTAGCACTGTTAAGGGTACATATTTTCAAGAGTTCGCGAGTTCCATTTAGCACTGTCAAAGGTACGGCAGTGTACACCGAGTTCGTGCATTTAGCACTGTTAAGGGTACATATTTTCAAGAGTTCGCGAGTTCCATTTAGCACTGTCAAAGGTACGGCAGTGTACACCGAGTTCGCAGAGTGTCTTACCCCTCGGTCGAGAAAGCCATTTTCCAGGTCGAGATTGGTATTATCAAGGTCGAGATGGCCTTGTTGATGCTAGTTATTTTCTTTATTACAAGATTTTAATATCATTTCGAGATCAGCCTTTGAAGGTCGAGATCGCCATTTTTAAGGTCGAGATCGTTATTATCAAGGTCGAGATGGCCTTGTTGATGTTAGTTATTCTTTATTAAAAGATTTTAATATTGTTTTAATATATTTTCGAGATCAACCGTTGAAAGGTCGGAGACGGTCTTGTTTATAATAATTATTTTATTATTAATTTTAGTATAAGATTTTAATATAATTTCGAGATCAACCTTTGAAGGTCGTCAACAACAATTTCAAGGTCTAGATTGCCTTATTAATGTTAGATTTTGTTAGTTAATATATTTATTATCAGATTTTAATATATTTAAGCGTTTCAAATTAAAATGTTAGATTTTAGCAGTAAAGGATTAACCAATAGGCTAATTGCCCGTGGCTTGCCCAAAATTTAAGGGACCCGTGACGAGAATGGAAGTTTCCAACCGATTGTAAGATGATAGCAGCGTTATCTGAACCAAAAAAAATTATTCGGATAGATAGATTATCCGCATTTACATTCAAATATTATCAGATCAGTTGATATAGGCAAAAGTAAATAGGGGCAGAAAGTCTATCACTACCTTCAGATTTTACCTTCCACCATGCTTGACACCCTTTTTAAAGAGCTAGTGATCACGTGATATTTCTAACCAATAAGGATAGCACATTACGCGCTAAGTAGTGCATTTGTGGTATTCCGGTCCGCGCTCAAGATGAAAATTTTGAATTTTATTCCCTGGCAACCATGTCACCGCCTCGCGATTTCAAATAGTCTCTCTGTCAAATGCTGACCATTATTTCCTTCGATAACGGTGGATTTTAATTAATAATTGCTATATCAATTGTAAAATAAACAAAAAAGCTCGTAGCTATATCAGTTAAACTTGCAAATTGTTAGGCCTTAACATCGTAGATATACCAATTAGCCCCGATCTCTGCTCTTAGATGGCGCCACGCTCTCCACGATTTAAGTGAGCGTTTTTCTAGTTACGGTTTATTTCTTTTCAAAAGTCGTGTTATAATTTTTAAAATGTCGCATTTTAGTTTCTATCATACATCTACTTTATTTAGGAACTAAATTAACCAAATTATCGAAAGCAAAAGTTTAATATTCACGTATTTTATTGAGAACTTTTTCATCGTGGCGGAGTACAACCGATACCTTTGAGTCCCTGTAAAGAGGCGAGGGGGAAGTCATTTATCGAAGCCCAAAAATTGTACCCCTCAAATAAGACGTCGTGCGGTTGTACCCAAGTGCCAGACTTTCTCCCCATATTTACTTTTGATATAGGTCAATATGCAAACCAGATAATTTAAATCCGAAAATTTTCTGAATTCATGGTAAACCGACGGAGATAAGATGAGTGGATTTCAGATACCTCCCAATTATCTTTTTATATATCCTTGAAATGTAATTTCTTTCAAAATGTTAATTACTGTTTATTTAGGTCGAGGGGCAGATCACTCCTCTTTCGGGTGCATACTTAATTGGATTAAATCCGAATAGTTGTGTTAATCGCGGTTAAATTTTTAATCCGATTTAATCATGATTTAATCTTGACTTAACCTTTTTAATCTGGATTTATCCTTTTTAATCTTGATTTAACCTTTTTAATCTTGATTTATCCTTTTTAATCTTGATTTAACCTTTTTAATCTTGATTTATCCTTTTTAATCTTGATTTAATCTTGATTTATCCTTTTCAATCTTGATTTATCCTTTTTAATCTTGATTTATCCTTTTTAATCTTGATTTAATCAGCTTAATCGTGATTTCAGCGTAATCGTGATTTCAGCGTAATCGTGATTTCAGCTTAATCGTGATTTCAGCTTAATCGTGATTTCAGCTTAATCGTGATTTATCCTTTTTAATCTTGATTTAATCAGCTTAATCGTGATTTCAGCTTAATCGTGATTTCAGCTTAATCGTGATTTCAGCGTAATCGTGATTTCAGCTTAATGGTGATTTAATCAGCTTAATCGTGATTTCAAATTAGTCATAACTTTATCTTACCGAATTTCACTCGTATTTTCCGTAAAATATTAACATTTACCTTAAATTATCAGTATTTACCCAAATTAATCGACTTGGTCCAATTTAGACGATTTAAACCAAATTAATTAAAATTTACCCTTTATTACTTATATTCTCGAATATTTCTCGTATTTCACTCAAATTTACTAAATTTTACTGAATTTTTCGGTTTCACCCAATTTATTGAAATTGATCGAATTTAGTCAAATATATCTGAATTAACTTATAATTTGTTCATATATTCACAAATACTTCAACTTACCCCAATTTATGAGCATTTACCCTAGCTCGCTCGCATTTACCCAACGACCGAATAATTCACTTAAAAATACTAAAATGTTACCAATTTATATATTTTGAGTTATTCATCTTATCGTATTTAACTCGCATTTACCTGAAGTAATATTTTTTTAATTTAATAGTATTTACCCAATTTAATCGTCTTTGTCCAATTTAGACAAATTTATTTAAATTAGTCGTAACTTACCGAACTTTACTATCTCTTACCGAATTTAACTCGGATTTTCCCTAATATATTAACATTACCTTAAATTATCAGTATTTACCCAATTTAATTGACTTGGTCCAATACAGACGAATTAACTCAAATTAATTAAAATTTACACGTTATTACTTATATTGCCGAATATTTCTCGTATTTAACATAAATATACCAAAATTTGTGTTTTTCGGGTTTACCCAATTTTTTTAAATTGGTCCAATTTAGTCGAATTTATCTAAATAAATTTCTATTTTGTTAGTCTAATTAGCAATTATTCACAAATATTTGAACTTACCTCAATTTACCCTACCTCGCTCGCTTTTACCCAACGACGTACCAATTAACCCAAAAATAGTATCTCTTACCCAAAAATACAAAATTTTTCCAAATTTACATTTTTTTTAAAATTTTAATTTTTTGAAATTTCTTTGTTTTTTCATATGTATGTGATTTGTATGTGATTTTCCCATGTTAAATCACATAGAGAAATTTGTATTTGGTGTTGTCAAAAACCTTTTCGGTTGCCATGGCGTAACTTTTCCCTTTGGGAATTTTGAAGTTACGTTAAGGTCTACTAATTCACCGAGTTTAAGCAAAAGTGTTAGTGGAAGGGAGCGCAGAAATGTAAATATAAAATGCTGAATAAAAAATGCCTCTTTTTGGGTGTAAACAAGTAACCTCGCACACATTAGCCAATTTTAAGACCACTCCCATTTTCAAAGGCGCTAGGAAAAATCCTGATTCGAAAAAACCAACAATTTCTTCTCGCTAGATGTCGCCAAAGCTTACGGGAAAAGCGCGCTCTTTTAAACCCGAGTTTAAAAACATTCGGGGTCATTTCGAGCCTATCATTATTGGAAGTGGGAGGAGTGAGTGGGGTTTCGGGTTATCCCTATTACCTCTCTACGGTATACCAAGAGGGGGGTAAAGAGGGGCTAAATCTTACCCCCAAAAAACCGCGCCCCGTAAAGAGAGTAGAATATATTTATCGTCAAAAAAGAGAAGAAGCGGTATGGAAATGAAACTGTACAGTTTAACGATATTCATAAAAAGATATGAATATTTTTGGGGTCGGGGTAAAAATGTTATTTTGATATGGATTCGGAGGCAGGGAGGGTTGAATAAAAGAATTTCTCTCTCGGGAGGAGGAGAGTCCATTTTACGCTTTTATACCCAGATGGAGAGATCGATTATTTTTCTTTGAGTCTTTACGAGAAGAAGGGAAAAAAATCGACTAAGAAAAATCGATTAACGAGTAGCTAGAAGCCTTAGCTCGTATTCCTGATTGTCTCTTCTATAAGAATTTTTTCACCAGATTTCTTTTATACAAAACTGATGGTTTTAGCCCCCCCCCCCCCTTCTTTTTCTATTATCCGGGAAAATGCAAAAATCTTTTAAAAATCCACGAAAGTAGGCCTTCATTTAACAAAGAACCGACAAAGCGCCTGAACTGTAATTATGGAAACCTTCATTCATCATACATATAATGGGAAAAAAATACACAAATAATCTAATTAAAATCATCCAGATACTTGTTTTAGCCACAATGGCGCTTAGACTAAATTAATTTTATCAGAAGTAAATAATGGGAGAAGTGTATATTTGGGACATAAACACAGCGGCAAATTTTTTCTTTTAAGATTATCTACATACTACTTTAACCACAATTGAATAGAGATATTTAACTAAATTATTGTTATCAGAAGTAAATAAGAAAGGTTACGAAATAAGTATATATTTGGGACATAAACGCAGCGGTGAATTTTTGCTATTAAAATTATCTACATACTACTTTAACCACAATTGAATAGAGATATTTAACTAAATTAATGTTATCAGAAGTAAATAAGAAAGGTTACGAAATAAGTATATATTTGGGACATAAACGCAGCGGTGAATTTTTGCTATTAAAATTATCTACATACTACTTTAACCACAATTGAATAGAGATATTTAACTAAATTAATGTTATCAGAAGTAAATAAGAAAGGTTACGAAATAAGTATATATTTGGGACATAAACGCAGCGGTGAATTTTTGCTATTAAAATTATCTACATACTACTTTAACCACAATTGAATAGAGATATTTAACTAAATTAATGTTATCAGAAGTAAATAAGATTAATGTTATCAGAAGTAAATAAGAAAGGTTACGAAATAAGGATATATTTGGGACATAAACACGGCGGCAATTTTTTTCTTTTAAGATTATCTACATACTACTTTAACCACAATTGAATAGAGATATTTAACTAAATTATTGTTATCAGAAGTAAATAAGAAGGGTTATGAGATAAATAAATATTTGTGTCATACACACAACGGTGAATTTTTGCTATTAAAATTATCTCCATACTACTTTAACCACAATTGAATTTAGATAATTAACTAAATTAATGTTACCAGAAGTAAATAATAACAATTACGAGATAAATATATATATTTAGGATATAAACACAGCGGTGAATTTATGCCTAGCCGCACTAGCTACGCTCTGTAAACATTTATTTTGAAAGTTTAAAACGGTTAAGATTTAGTAATTTTTAGATGGGATAAATTTAAAACTAGATAAAAATATTTGGGAGGAGGTATTGCGTTCCTACGCCCCCAATGGTGATTAACTACCATCCGGTCCCTTATAGGCTTGAACTTTATTAGACCCACTCCGACCTGGCTCTAGGCTCGTATCGTGGAACTTACACTTAAGGACGTTTCCGGATCTCTAGGGTTAAACCTATTCAGCCTAACATTAGCGGTATGTAAGGAGTAGGAAACTTATCTCAAAGTTAAAATGTGATATACTTCTGATATTATTAAAGTCGATTTCGTCCCTAAATTTTAATTTATAATCAGCGAGTGATCCTTTCAAGCGGTGACACGTCACTTTTATTAGCATTCCACTTAAACAAATGGCTCAATCATCAAAATGAGCCTCCGAATACTAGTTGCGTGGCCCCATCTCAATTTTTGCGTTTTCCCGAGGATCTTAACAATTAAGTCGTCAGCGACAAATTGACCTTTAAACGAGAACCGTCCTTTTGGTAACCCGATTCCTAATGGAAGAATAAGGGTCAAGCAGGGGAATAGCTTCGAAAAGTTGAATATCATTAAACTGGTTCTAGAGGAAATATCCAAAATTTTTAAACAGCTTCGTTCCGTGTTAGATGTCAAGGACCAGCTGCTGTTGAACCGAGTCAAGTGCTTGAAAGACCCTACAGGTCATCTTTAGCCCCGACTGTTTATTAACCCTATATATAAAGGAAGGGGCGAATGTAATTAATGGACCATATTCTTCTTGATGGTTTTAAATAAATATATACTGACTGCTTTAAAATGGAAAATTTATGTTGTTGTATGCTAAAATGCTACATTTTATGGCGGAATTATTTATAATATATTTACTGAGAAGTATTAATTTCTCTAGGTTTCCCACGCGCTTTCAATTTGGGACAAAAGTGTTCACTGCCATTTACTCAATGTACAAAAGCTAAATTTAATAATGTAACGCTTACCTTTTTAGGATCCCCTATCTTGTTCAAAATTTTATAGAAAAATTTGCGCTTGTTGCAGCCTACTTCCCGGGGCTAGTAGGCCACACTTTGAAGCTCTCTGGCGCTCTTTTAACTCATAATTGGGAAAAACAGGCATACTTCTCAACTCCCCCCTACAACTCCTAAAAAGTTTTGCATAACATTTTGAAGCACCCTGTATATTCACTATTTATTCAAAGTGGGTCCTATTTAAGTTTTTAACAATTTTACAGAAGGTAAATGGCCTTGTTTTGGGCCCCCACAAATTTAATTGGGGGGCCAACTTCATAACACGCCCCCCTAAATCTCACTCATTTCCAAAACTAATAAGTGCCCAATTACATTAATTATCAGTTTTAATGGAAAAATAAACAACCAAAAATCCTCTGAAAATCATCCACATACTTGTTTTAGCCATAACGTCATTTAGATTAAATTAATATTATCAGAAGTAAATAATAAGGCTTACGAGAGAAGTATATATCTAGGAAAATAAACACAGCGGCAATTATATGCTAATAAAATCATAGAGTGGCATTTGAATGTAGGCTTATATATTTATTCAAAAATAACGCCCTGTTTTAGTTTTTTTCCAAATTTTACAAAAGGTAAATGCGAGGGGCAGGCCAATTCCATTTTGGGTGCGTCTTAATCATAGTAAAATGATTTATTCAGGGTAATCGTGATTAAATCAGGGTGATCAAGATTAAAAAATTTAATCGAGATTAAAAAATTTAATCGAGATTATAAAATCTAATCACGATTTAATCAATCTAATCACAATTTAAACGTGATTTAATTATTCTAATCATGATCTAATCTTTTTATTCAGGATTTAATCACTTTAATCAGATTTTATCATTTCAATCATATTTAATCAGATGTAAACATTCGAACCATGATTAAACGTGATTTAAGCATTCTAATCATGATCTAATCTTTTTAATCATAATTTAATCATTTAAATCCGATTTAATCATTTAAACATGATTAAATCAGATTTAAACATTCTAAACATGATTTAAAGTGATGTAATCAACATAATCGTGATTAAATCAAATTTAAGCAAAATAATCACGGTTAAATTGGATTTAATCTTTGTAGGGGTGCGTCGTTAATCAAGGAAGTGACCTGCCTCTCGGGTAAATGTCTCAGCTTTCGGGTCGCTTTAAAATCGATTTGTGGTTGATCTAATTTAAAACAGTTGCATTGACGAACCGCTTTGACGTTTCCCGTCGAAACAAAACCCGATAAGTGAAAAACGGTGACCATTGCCGAAAATCCCTTCACTATAGTCTTCGAGCGCCATCTACCTTAATATCCGATAACTAAATATGTGAAGAAATAGCAGAGGACTTTTGAATGATTTTTGTTTGAACTTTCAGCTATTGTGCAGAGATAATTTTGAACGAGCAGACAGCTTTCACATATTCAATTTAAAACTCGGTCGGTAGGTGGCGATACTTATGACCTATTACACACGAAGCTTATAGGATAAAATGGCAAACGCTTATGACGGTGTCTAACTGTTAGAATTGATTCCAATACAATGGAGGCGAGGCTTAAGCCTTCATCTTTTTTTTCACCAAACTCCGCCACCCGTTTGAACGTGGCGATAAAGTAAACAGCTTACTGGCGCTCTTCCCATTTTCTTCCGTTACTCCCTATAAAAACTGTCAACCGCTCGATCCTCCCTCGCCGCGAAGCTACGCGCTAAAAACTTTATCTCCTTAAGAACATATTGCCAAAGAATATCTATTTTCCATACTAAACGACCGGCACCCGTAAATAGCTTTTATCCTCGTCTCATAATGTGTCCTTCTGCGGAGTAAGCTTACATTAAGCCTCACTCAGTGAGCTCCCCGGAAAAAAAGCGACTCGTTTAGCGGATAAATGCGCGACATTCTGAAAACGATAGAACGACAAAAAGACGGGATAAATAATCATTTTGATCTATTTATCGATCTACACTCGATTTTACACCCTTAAAGCAACTGTCGGCTCTATCATTGCCACCTGTATTATGACAAGGCCCTTGTTATTAGAGATGCCAATGAATAAAGCCGATTCTTCGAAAAAACGACTTTACTGGAGAGCGTGGTGCCATCTATACATGGCAGAGGAAGATAAAATTCGAAATATTGAAACGATAACTAGCCACTGAACCATTGTACTGATTATAATAATTATAATAATAATAATAATTATAATTAGACAACTTATACTCTACTTAGTGGACTTTAACCTAAATTATATATCCCATATAAAATATATTGTAAAAAATTACTAAAATTTAAGTCATTGTCAAATTTAAAATCGAGCCAATCATAATGTAGCTTAAGCATCTTGTTTTGATGTCGACGCTAGCGACATCTGTTGAAAAAAGAGCTACTTAACGCTGAGCCGACACTTGCTTTAATACTGGTAAATTATATAAAAATAACGTACCCCATAGCAGGGTGTATTCGCAATACATGTTTCCATCATATAAAACAATACCAAATTAAAAGTACTAAATGTTTTTCTCTGTGTCACGAGCGTAAGATTATTAGTACTTTATTGGCACGCGCGTTTCGCACGTGGACTTCAAATTCCAAAATCTTTATCGACTCGACCGCGTGCTCGCACAGTGGGGAAAAATTAATGCATTTTTGGAAAAAGATTTTTTAATTTATTTCAGGTTTTATCATATTAAAAAACAACACAGAATAAATATTTTATTTTTATATTTTTATGCTCTTTATAACTAAGCCTTAAAGGGAATATAACCTGCAAAACAATCTTTAATTTTTCAAATTTCCCTGTACAGTGGCGCTAAACATTTTTAAAGCCAAAGGCAAGAGCGGACAGAGCTGCAAACGTTGGTGTTCCTCACCAAATACCTTTGGTTATATTCCCTTTAAACAAATTTCCTACATAAAGTATTTTATAGGGAAACGTTCAAACGTGGGAAG
The DNA here is from genome assembly GCF_980474605.1 of Leiobunum rupestre. Classification (NCBI taxonomy): domain Eukaryota; kingdom Metazoa; phylum Arthropoda; class Arachnida; order Opiliones; family Sclerosomatidae; genus Leiobunum; species Leiobunum rupestre. The sequence continues at coordinate 33,268,728 of NC_143392.1, forward strand.
CATTTAAGTGGGGGTTTTTTTTTAAATAAGGGGCAAATATGTGCAATTTTTCTTTTATATTCTACGAATACAAGTAATTAAGATTATTTTAAAGTGAGAACCACAAACATGTTTGCCCTAATATCAACTATAATCTAAATTGAAATTTTAACGTATCAATACTTTCATTTTAAATTAATACTGTAAAACACTATGACTCACAAAAAATCTAAAAAAGTGGAGTAGTCTGTTGGTAAATTCTTCATATTGAAGGCAGTTATATATATTTTCAGAAAATATAGCCAAAGTCGCAATGGGTTATAGCCATTGAGTTGGGAATAAATAGAGGTACAACTAAATCTGGCTGGCGCGGGACCAATTTCTTTCGATAAGGAAACTTTATCAACTTTATCGTTCTACCGTGGCGGCATCTGTCTCTGGTGGTGGCCACTATATGGCAATTGAATTTTTGCTCGAATCTGACGCGAAATTAAAATGTATGATTTATCGTAACAAACAAACCTTTGAAGTTGTTTAAAAATAATTTTATTCTGTAAACACGATCCTTTTTAACTCAAGCTACGGTGAGTTAGCTAATAATTATTTATTTTTAGCCATATAACTTTACAAAATATAGATGGCGCTACCGCCTAATTATAAAGATGAATTTCGTACAGTCTTCTCAGAACAGGTCCCGCGTAACCATGGCAACCGAAATCGTAATTGTAATTCTAGCAGTATTATTCCCAATTCAATGGTTATAGCAATCACGGCTAGTAACAAATGAAAATTGGTGCTATGCGCGACAGCAACAACTTTGCAATTAATTTAATCTACGAGTTTCGACATGTTTAGACTTGTCCCGTGTTTTCTTTTCCGAATACGATGCACGAGATCTTTAATTATATTTTTAAAAAGAAAATTAGATTTAAATGGAAATCCTTTTTTTTTTAGTTTTGGCCAACTTTAATGGCGTTGGGCCCGCCCCACTCTGTGACGTTGTAAAATAATTTACACGTGACCTCCCGTATTTTATAGAAACACATATTTCTGAGTTATTGGGATATGGCCTTGTTGTAATGAATGTATTTGAAGAAAGTGGATTTTTGTGATACATACAGTGGCTTGTGCTGTAGTAGTGCCAAAATTGAAAGGGGTCCGTAATTTTTACAATTTGGGACATTAATAGTAGAGTAGCCCGGAGTTTGATTCGGGGACGGGGTTACAATTTAAAAAAAAATAAAGAAAAACAAATAATAAAAAAACAAACAATGATACTTTTCACCCCTATCTACGCGACTGGCCCTTGATATAATTTTTATTTTGCAATACTAGCAAAACATGGTGATTTATACCATAAATCTCAATTTCTATGCTCCCTGTTATTATTATCTGTAGAATTTAAATTAATAAAAGTTTATCCCAAACGTTTCGCTTATTTTAAATTATTTGGGCCATATTTGGGGGAGGGGCTTTAAAATTTCTATGCTCCCTGTAATTAATTTTGGTAAAATTTTAAGGAATTTAAAAGTTAACCCCGAATGGCTTTGGTTTTTTTTATATTTTGGGCCCCATTTGTTAGAATTTGGTGGTCCCTTTAAAATTTCAAGGTAGGTTATACGTCTAGCCCTTGGCAAAGCCACTGTACTTATGAAATACTTGTAAATGGAAAATTAACATTAACCACCTATTCTTCTCAATTGATAAGTGTGGAACGGGCTTAGGATGGACTATATAGCCATTAATTCAATATTAGCGGCCTAAATTTTCCCTAAGCCTCTCAAAACAATATAACGGGCTCTTAAGTGTGACCATAAGTCCATAATGTCAATAAGTATTTCGCAATATCAAGTTTGTTTGTGACATTTTGTTGACAGGAATCGAGGCGTCCTTGTACGACGAGCTACTTCGTCAGACGACATTTTGCAAAATTGGTGCTGCCGTCTTTTTCCACCAGGAGGAGCTGTTAGAAACTTTGAAGAATTACATCACCGGCGATAACCCCAACCCGCTGGTCATTCACGCGCCTCAAGGCAGGGGGAAAACAGCGTTGCTATGCACGGTGGCGATGCGGTGCTGCGATTGGGTGGCGGACACTCCCGTCGTGTTCCGATTGGTGGGTGCCACGCCGGATTCCATGACGCAAGAGCAGCTACTCAGGAGTGTTTGCGAGCAGTGTTGCGCCCTCTACGGGGAACATCCATCCGTAGCTTTTAAAGTAAGTCAAACACGATTTTTTTTTCCATTTTCTCTTTTTTTCCCTCAAACACAGATGGCGTTCTTATCGCGACAACCCTCGCGGAAACTAGATGTCACTAATAGCTTCTTCCAAAAATAAATGATGTCGAAACAGTTCGAGAATGGTAAACGCGGAGTTACCGAAGAAGTGGGTCAACTTGACTTTGGTGTTTAAAACTACGGGTTTTGAAATTTTCATTTTTCAAAGTTCTTTTACCAGCGCCGCGTAGGTTCGATAACGGCCGAGTCGTCTCAAAAGTCAAACAAAACTAGCCAAGTTAATAGCAGCTAGGAAATCATTACTTTTTTCCCCGTTTGGTGGCGCTACTTCCGCTAGTTTTAGTTGACTCTCGTAGCGAAGGCAAAACTTATTTCTCCTTTAACCGACTAACTTTGACATGTTAAGAAAGTGACACTAGTCCCGCCCCCCCCCCCCCCCCAGAGCCCCCTAGACTCTTTATTTCCCTTTTCGGGGGGGGGGGGGACCGGGTTGTTAGGAAGCGCTCCCTGACGGCGTTCCGACGAACTTCAAATCGTTATTTCGTCCTATGTTTTCTAGGGGGCAAATCCAATAAAAACACAGGCGCTTCCCATTATATAGATTACCGATAGTCTTATTAAGGGTAAGCCAACTTTAAGGAGAAGGGATTTATCCCGTATTTTATCTGGGAAATAAGGAAATAAATACCCAAGGCTTCGGGTCCTCAAAAAGACGCGGCTCCATTCTGAAGATCAATTGATTTTGAACGCGACTGTAAATTTAGAAAATCATCATTTTTTCCAGTTCAGTAATCATTTTCAAAACAAAAGAACACCCTTCACGGAGGTACAAAAGCAACGTAAATACAACCCATCGAAGACATTCGCAATCCGGATTTGGCAAAACATATCCAAATATTCCTTTATCGAAAGAGTCAAAAATGCTTAGTTGGAGAAATATAACCCCCGTATAACTCGCTTCTCCTTCCGTTATCATCCAGTTATAGAAAACTGAACGATCCAGTTCATATTGAAGTAGGCCCGGGCTGAACTTAAGAAGTTCCGTCCTTCTAAGATTCCCAACGACGAGTTAAGATCAAACTGAGGTTTGAGCCCGCTTTAAACGTAGCTACTACCGACGTAACTTGATCCGATATCTATTACATCGAGCGGTCGTATCAAGTTATCTCACGATCGAGCGTAACAGGAGCTTTGTTTTTCCAGGCGCGGTTTGAAGCTCGATCGTCGGACATTTCTAAAACCCGGGGCTGAAATCGGCGGGCGTTTTCCGGTGGGTTAAGCTTTCGCCCCCGCCTCCTAGGTGGCGCCCGCGCTTTCTCGTATTTCAATTGTGTATCCCTGCGCGACCAACTTAACTCGGAAGAAGAAGAGAGGAAGTTTCGTATAAATCAACCGATCCGAAATGGCCGTCGTATACCTCCACTTTTAAGTTCCCTTCCACCGAGAATTTTTATTCAAGTTTCTTCTGAAAACTCCCCCCCCCCCTCTACCCGCCGTTGGAATGCCATATTGAAGTCGACGCTCACTTTACGTGCTCGAATTTACCAAGTTTTTCGCGTATTTCTTAACATTTACGGTTCCCATCGATCAGTCTTCATCGATGGGTTTCTTCAAACGCTTATCCAGCGTAAGAACTGACGAATTTTTGAGGGGGTATTCTGCCATGGTTCCCACTGCTCCTATATTTTCTTATCATTCTGAAATGTCCTATATTCATTGCTTATTCCATATTTTCTTATGGTTCTTATAAGGTCCTATGTAATTGTATAATTTCATTCTTTATCCTTTATTTTCTTATTATTCCGAAAAAATCCAATATAATCATAAAATTTTATTATTTATCCTATATTTCCTATATTTTCTTATGGTTCTTATAAGGTCCTATGTAATTGTATAATTTCATTCTTTATCCTTTATTTTCTTATTATTCTGTAAAACCCTATATAATCATATAATACTATTAATTTTCCTATATTTCCTATATTTTCTTATGGTTCTTATAAGGTCCTATGTAATTGTATAATTTCATTCTTTATCCTATATTTTCTTATTATTCTGAAAAAACCCTATATAATCATATAAGTTTATTATTTATCCTATATTTCCTATATTTTCTTATGGTTCTTATAAGGTCCTATGTAATTGTATAATTTCATTCTTTATCCTTCATTTTCTTATTATTCCGAAAAAATCCAATATAATCATATAAACTTACAAAATAAAATATCAAAGGGACTGATACTTCATGGTTTTAAAATATTTATTTTCTTGGAGCTTTCGGACCGAGGTCCTTCGTCAGCCGTTAACTCATTATTATTATCCTTTATTTTCTTATTATTCTGAAAAAACCCTATATAATCATATAATTTTATTATTTATCCTATATTTCCTATATTTTCTTATGGTTCTTATAAGGTCCTATGTAATTGTATAATTTCATTCTTTATCCTATATTTTCTTATTATTCTGAAAAACCCTATATAATCATATAATTTTATTATTTATCCTATATTTCCTATATTTTATTAGAGTTCTGAAAAGGTTCCTAAATAATCGTATAATTTCATTCTTTATTTTATATTTCCTTATTATTTTAAAAAGGCCCTATGTAATTGTATTATTTCATTATATAACCCATATTTCCTACATTTTCTTACTATTCTGAAGAGGTCGTATGTAATCGTATTATTTCATTATTTATTATACTTTGAGTTTATAATTTCTACATTTCAGACTGTTGGCGCCATCTGGTGAGACTTCAGCTATTTAAAAATCTACCTTTAATGGTGTTACTCCCGTAAAATTATCATTTGGATCATAGATGATTTTCTAGATGCGGCATACGTGTAAAAATTAATAAATTCTATAATCTTGACTGCGCGCGCTTGTCTTCGGTATAATCGGTTTCTTAAAGGCCTATAATTATTCGATTTACTCTGTCTTTCACTGGAAGCTGGCTCGCTGGAAGAACATGTGTTATGTAAGCAGCCAACTACCAGTGAAAGACAGAGTAAACCCAATAACTTGGTATTTGATTTACTCTGTCTTTCACTGGAGGCCCTAAATGGGTTAGAGTGTGCAATAACTGGTGGTTTTACCGGGGAGTCGGGGTCCGGCTCTTGTAACCCATAAGGGCGGTTGCGCACTGGGAGATGTTATAGCTCTGATCAAATGGTCCTATCTCCACCTCCGACTTCGGTCAGGTTTGGGCTGGATACTGAACTTCGGTTCAGGCTAACGGAGAGGATCCAGGCAAACTGGCCGCCTCGGCGGATTGGGTAGCCTGCTGTGGGGCGGCGAGCCTCCATATGCGGGCACGGCGGTCCTGTTTCCCGGCCTTTTGGAGCAAACCGGTATCTCCGGTGCCAGCTGTGCCGGGTTACTTGGGCTGCTGTGTGCTCGTCGTTCCCCTTTAGGAGCTCTTTCCAAAGGGTTTGGCTCCTTACCTTCATAGGTAGGGTGTCGGCTGGAGTTGCTATAGCATCCATTCTAAATCCCACTACTGTGTGCGAAGTGGGGATTGGTCCACCCATTGCTGCACCTTCTGCTGGGTTGAGTGGCTTGCGTCAAAGGTGTGACCATCAGTAGTAGGGTTCTGCTACCCATGCTGGATTTGTCACCTGTCCGGGCTAGGGGGACGCTGCCGTAGGGCACTATGATGATAGGCCTCCGGTGGTATGGTCTCTGTTACTAGGTACACCGGGCTATAAATTCCGACACACTGTCTTTCACTGGAAGCTGGCTCGCTGCAAGACTTACGTGCTATGCAAGCAGCCAACTACCAGTGAAAGGCAGAGTAAACCGAATAACTATGTAGTCTGCCTTTAAACCATTTTTTGTATTGGCTCAAGAAATTCAAAAGGAGACGTATAAAAATAGAGCGTGAGTTTTTCCCGCGGTTTCAAAATATTCGCGGGTGCCCAAGTAATTAGAAATTCATTGAAGAACCCTTTTTCCCCCTCAAGACCAGGTCTCTATACGGTCAGGTAACAGTTCATTAAAACGCTGAGATAAGCGATTTGAAAGCCCAACCACACTTTGATCGTACAATCAATTCGTAACATCGCACCGACTATAGCTAAGCGCCCCCCTCATCTTAGCTTTAATCGCGCTGGTATTAATTCTACGGATCAGCTAAATTAATTGGCATTCTTTTCGTCTGTCCCCAGTGAAAGAACGGGGTTTGGAAAAAAAAATATATACGCATCTCGCTAAATACCGCTTTTGATGCTTTCCTCTTTCGAAATTTCGTCTGCTATTTTCGCTAAGCCTCGGCTCTTGGATTTCTTCCGTAAGCTTTTTCAGCTTACTTTGCTCTTATATAGGCAAAACCTTATTTTCTCAACGTTGCTTACAGAGAGAACGGGCCTCGGAGCCCTGATTGTACGTTTTTATACAACGTCTTCCGCCTCGCGCCGGCAGGGGGTGCTAGTGTAGGTTTTTGAGGGCTGTCCCCGTACCCCCCCCCCCTCTCTTCGTTACGCACGCTTAATTACCCGTCTTCCGGAGCGTGGACAATTAATTGCTTTTTACGTCTCATCCGACTCTCGCTAGCCTTTCCCCGAGTCTTCTAAGTTTCCCTTGTTCGGTACAGCGAAAGTCCTCTTTATGTTTCGTTTCCCCCTCCACAGATGGCAGTAGTTTGAACTAAGAAAATTAATTTGAAAAATCAACAGCTATGACAACGATGATAACAGTCCTCCTCCTCAAAATCTTTTTATCATTTATAGCCAAGAAATACACTCTTTTACGAAGTCGGCCATTTCATTACAGGCCTAATTTAAAATAGTACAGGCAAGGGCGCCTGCACGTGCTCATCAGCTCGAGACGTCGCGTGAAGCGGCCTTGCATGCACTCTTTGAAATCAGACCTGTAATAAAATGGCAGCTCTCACAAATAAAGATATAAAAGAGTGTATAGAACTACTCGATACTACTCCTCATAATATTCATTCTCATTTGGCGGAAAAGCGAATTTCGTTATTTTAGATGTATTTCATGCTATTTTATTTTGGGTGGCTGATAAAGTACGCAGCCTGGCAGCATGGTATTTGGTGAAGGTTTTGCGTCGCCGAAAAGTATCCTAAGCTGGCCGGCGGTTTTTTCGGTCGTTATTCTAAATTATCGACTCAAATTGGTTTTCTGATCTTTGATTGTGCAATTTCTGTGTATTTTAATCAATATAATATGAAACTGGCAACACTGGTTTTTTTACCGACTTCATAAACTAAACATTCTGGCAACACCGAAATTGGTTTCGGTTTTTGCGTCTCCGAAATGTATCCCAAGCTGGTAGGCGGCTTTTGCGACCATTATTTTAAATTATCGATTGCGAGTAAATTAAAGTCTGCAATTTCTGTATATTTCAAACAAAATAATCTGAATCTGGCTACACTGTTTTTTTACCGACTTTTCTGGCAACACCGAAATTGGTGGAGGTTTGGCGCATAGAAATAGAAATGAGAGTAGAACCACTGAGCTATCCGGTAATCTCAAGGAAAACGGGCAAGCTAGAAGGCTGCCATGAGAGTGGAATCGCTACTAACAAGGTCACAAGGAGACTACCAGAGGTGGTTATCTCCGATTTGGTTCAAACTCGGGTGGTAAGTAGACCTTCATGTAACTTGAAAATCCCTAAAAGGGTGGACAAGAATGAGCTTTCGTTTTGCCATGGCAACCAAAAATGTTTTTCGCAACTTAAAAACTGATTTTCTCTATGAAAATTAACATGGGAAAATCGAAGCTAACAATATTTTTCAAAAAATTAAAAAAGGTTCATCAATTAGATACATAAATCAGATCATGGCTAAATCTGGTACATTTGGACCAATATACGTCAATTTTGGTAAATATGAGTAAATATACATATATTGGGTAAATACGAGTAATCTGTTTTTAAGTTGTGAAAAACATTTTTGGTTGCCATGGCAAAACGAAAGCCCATTCTTGTCCACCCTTTTAGAGATTTTCAAGTTACGTGGAAGGTCTACTTACCACCCGAGTTTGAACCAAATCGGAGATAAACACCTCGGGTAGTCTCCTTTGTACGTGCGCCATCTATTAAACAAATTGAAACTTTAATTTTTTTTTCAAATAGATGGCGTGCTCCCACAAAGAATGCTGGCGATTCCACTCTCATGGCAGCCTTCTAAAGGCCTTTTCACACGAGCCAACTTTTGGATCCAACTAGAGGAGTCAACTTGAGTTGCTGACTCAGCATTTTGATTTAAAAAGTTGGCTCGTGTGAAAAGGTCTTTACTTGGAGGAGAGAAGTTGACTGGAGGGGAAATGAGGGTGGGAAGTCTGCAGTGGCGTCACCGGGATTTCAAAACTGGGGGCGCTTAAGCCATAAGCACTGGTCAGGGCGTCCTAGTGAGAGATATGGGGGAGGGGGGGAGCTCCTAAAAAGGTTTGTAAAGTTGAAACAATGAGGCCGACTAGGTAAAATTAAATTTTTTATGCCCATTTTTAAGTTCGAAGAAACTTTTCGACAAGTGAATTGGAAAAATTTAGGAGGCGCTTTTCGGAAATTTTAGGTGGCGCTTCAGAAATTTTACAGGTGGCTCAAGCGCCGCCTAAAACACCCTAGCGACGCCACTGGAAGTCTGTAAGCTCAACGTTACCCAGAATCCTTTGCTCCGCGGTAGGGGCGCCTTAGTGTCGCCCTCATTCGGGTTTTTATTGAAATAAAATTGTAAATATTCGCGATGCTTTAGTTTTGAAGATGGAGTTGTTTAAAATGAATTTTTTATTTCCGATTGTTTTAGTTCTTTTTATAATGGATTGTTTTTGTTTAAATTTTTTTGGATACCAACATGATCACACATATATCACATTTTCCAAAATTATTTAAAAAAAATGATAAATTTTGTTCAATTATCTAATATAAAGTTGGTTCAATAAAATCAAGATCAAATATTCACAACACCCTTGGAAATAACTCTCTTTTTCGTCGCTAGACTAAGGTAAAACGTAGGCCCCTACCAAAAACGCAGTGCATGCTGGGAGGGCTTAGGCCGAATTGATGGGGGAAGAGACTCAATGCTACAGATATGGGAATTTCCCCTCCAGTCACCTTCTCTACTCCAAGCGTCTAACTCGTACATATCGCCACAATCTAATCGTGCTTCTAGTGTCATTTCTATTTCTAAGGTTTTGCGTCCCCGACCGTTATTTTAAAATATCGACTCGAGACTATTGGCATTGTGACGGTTGATTGCCGGAGTAATTCTTGGTAAAACGTGTCGAATAAACCGTGGTCGTAAATCTTAGTGAAAATCATTAATAAAAAGGAAGTCCCTCGCCGTTTTTCAATTGAAATGTTTCGCATCACGATTCCCGGTTTTTAAGCGATATTTTACACGATTTTCCATCAGCGCGGTCTTTTAAGTGTAGATGGCGCCAGTCTCTCCTTCGCGCTCCCTTTTTCGCTCGGCAGCCTTCCCTTTCGCGTCCTCCGTCTCCTCTTTCAGCCATTCACTTTTCCGCTAAATTCCTCGGGGACGTTGAAAAATAGAGCTTCTTCTGGGTGAGGCCTATTTGGAGGACGAGGCGCGGGGGATCGATGGACCCGTACCCCTGTCATCTCCCCGCTCCCTATTTTCTTGCCTGGACATAACGTATGCTGAAGACTCTTCATGATCCTTTAGTTTCTTCTTTCCCTCCGCCGTTCTCCATCCTCATCTTCGTCCCGCTCTTTTCTTTTTTCGCTTCTCTTTGGCTCCACGCCATCCCGAGTTGGCCCCTTCCCTTTAATCACCGAACAGGAATTGCATTCGTGAAAATTGTGTTTGTCAGCCAAGAAGAGAGAGAGAAGAGTGGGCTTCCTCCGTGTCCTTCTTACGAGCTTAGTTCGCATCAGCCAGTTAATTTATACGTTCACACCGAGTTACTTTCACACTCCCCCTCCTTCTCATTTCTCTCCTTTGCTGTTTTTTTTTCCTGTTTGCCGCTGTCCTTATATGTCGCCAAGGTTTTAGTTAACAGTCAGTCGCTGCTCAAAGGCGGAACGAACGACCTTAGTGTGACCTTTCGCTGTCTTTGATGGGAGTTACAGACTCGTTACTATTTCGGTCAATACACGTTTGTCGGTCTTTCATATAGACAGAAACGCAGGGACGTCCTTTGGGTGGGGCAGGGGACCCCTCTTGAATTTTTATGAGCTAAAAATGTTCACGGAATTTTTCTAATACCAACTCAGAATTGGAGGAAGTACAAGCGTAAGTTTATATTATGGTTCTATAAGTTTGTCACATTGGTGAATATTTTACTGACAAGGAGACATCCAGAAGTGTAACCCACCGATTATGTTCAAACTCGAGGGATTGGTAGACCTTCATGAATCATGAAAAATCCTAAAGGGAATTTATTCAATGGGCAACCGTTTTGCCATGCCAACGAAAAATGTTTATCACAACACAAAATATTAAATTTTTCATTGAAAATAACATGGGATTTTGACCTCAAATTGATCAACAATTGATCAATTTTGATGTTTTTTTGTCAATTTTTATCTATTTTTTCTATTTTTGGCATTTTCGAAATTTTGAAATTTGTTAAAGTTTTTCACAGGGGGGGGTCCTAGGAATCGGTTGTGTTGTCAAAAAAAATTTTCGTTGCCATGGCAAAACGGTTGCCCATTGAATAAATTCCCTTTAGGATTTTTCAAGTTGCGTGAAGGTCTCCCAATCCCCCAAGTTTTAACAAAATCGGTGGGTTACACTTCGGGATGTCTCCTTGTGAGAGCTAGGTAATAGTGCAAGGAGTTGTTGGCTCGCGTAGCATGAAGGGCTTGCCACCACCCTCCTACGCATTACCCGGCCACCTGTACTAATGGCCATTCACGCACTAACGCCACCTAGCGGAACTAGATGGTTTTCTGGAACCAATAAAACCCTCACCATGGTTACGAACAGAAAGCTGGAAAAGTTGAAATGTACTTCTTCTAGATCCAGCATTTCTATGGACACGGAAGCGGAAATACGTCAATGGGAGCGTTAGGGGATAGGAAAGGGTGTGTTAAAGGGACCCGCAAATGCGACCGCAAATGGTACAAAAGGCGATGGGGACAAATTTTTAAAAACTTTTTGGGATAACTCTGTTTAGAAATCTTTCGGTAAAACTCTAAACTAGGCCTTTGAAATTTTGCTAACATCTTTTGAAATGATCAAAATTCGCGTAATCTCAAAGAAAATGCAATGAGGGAAAGGTGGTTCCATGAAATATTTTATTACTCAAACTATATTTCGGAATAGCAACAAAAAACTATACAGCAAAGCGCACTACATCAATACTCGAACGAAACTAGCTTTAGTTATCGCTCCAAGAAAGTCATAACCATATATAATATTTGTCTTCCTACCATTTACTTTCCATTTGAAATTTCCATTATCGCCCATTCCCGAAATTCTCGTTTCTGATGACAGACATTGGGACCAGTGTGTCAGAATTTATAGCCCGGTGTACCTAGTAACAGAGACCATACCACTGGAGGCCTATCATCATAGTGCCCTACGCCAGCGTCTACAAGCGCGGACAGGTGAAAAATCCAGCATGGGTTGTTGTACCCTACTACTGATGGTCACATCTTTGACTCAAGCCACTCAACCCAGCAGAAAGTGCAGCAATGGGTGGACCAATCCCTACTTCGCACACAGCAGTGGGATTAAGAGTGAATGCTATAGCAACTCCAGCCGACACACTACCTACGTAGGTAAAGAGTCAAACCCTTTGGAGAGAGCTCCTAAAGGGGAACGACGGGCACACAGCAGCCCAAGTAACCCGGCACAACCGGCTCCGGACGTCCCGGTGTGACTCCAGAAGGCCGGGAAACAGGACCGCCGTTCCCTCATATGGAGGCCCGCCGCCCCACAGCAGGCTACCCAATCCGCCGAGGCGGCCAGTTTGCACGGACCCTCTGTGTTAGCCTGAGCCGAAGCTCAGTTTCCAGCCCAAACCTGACCGAAGTCGGAGGTGGAGATAGGACCATTTGATCGAAGCTAACATCTCCCAGTGCGCCACCGCCCTTATGGGTTACAAGAGCCGGACCCCGACTCCCCGGTAAAGCCACCAGTTATTGCACACTCTAACCCATTTAGGGCCAGACCTTTCACGAACCGAAAATAAGATATCAATCTGATCCCACGCAACTATTCGGTCCCACGGCGAAAACTACTAGACGTCATTTATTACATTATAGATATTTCAGTTTCTGTATTTTGATTAACATTACCTCTTCCGGTAACGTAAGTGGTATTTAGTGGTAATAATAATAATCAGCTAGGCTAATACCCAAGTTATCTAGTGACTTTTAAAGCCATTAATTCAGTTAGCTAGGTTACAATGCGTAGGCGGGTGGTGATAAGCACTTCATGCCAAGAGCTTACAATTACTATTACCATATGTTACATAATTACTCGTAAGTATGCCACTAGCTCTATTTCTTCACTAACGGTTTGTTTCACGTAATATTTGACGTCATCGAATCGCAAATGCCGATTATGCCGTCGCACAATTAGCTCTACTTTTGATAAACCGAAGGCCATTAATTTAGTAAATAAACCGGTTTGAACAACCAAGGCTTAGGAGCTAAAATGAACTACAATATAGTGTCAAGTTCTGTTAATGTAATTAATTTGCAAATTAATGAAATTCTCGGAGACTCACGTTCTAAAATAAATTTGCATTGCCAAATAAAAGAAGCAAGTTTATTGGAAAAAATAGTTGAAATTCAAGTTGAGCTTTTCTGGCGCATCTACAACGTTGGAGTCTTTGCGGATTTTTTTGAGCCTAGGCCTAACTCTTCTAGGCTTGATATGGGTTTTAATAATGCGGGTGGAATATCCCACTTCGACGACTTGTTCCCTTTTCGGAAAGCGATCACTTATTGGTCATTTTCCCCAACCTTTTATTTTTCTAAATTACTCATAATTTAACTTCATCCGCACAAACCGAGCGAGTTTATAAATTTCAATAAAGCCACATCGGGCTGACTAAAATTCCGACGCAAAAAATTCCTTCTCAATTTCGAGGTTTTCCATTGGCTTAAATAAATATGTTACTAGCCAATAGTGTGCCTCCCAAAATTACTAGGATGAATAAAAAGGTTAAAATCTAACGTAGTCCACCTTTTTACTGGTTCGTGGTGAAACAAACCGTTAGTGAAGATTTTTGAATGGAATAAAGGTACAGTGGCATACTTATGAGTAATTATGTTACATATGCTATTACCGTTAACCTCAATAAGTTTTCATGGAAAGGGGAAACCGAATACCTCGAGAAAAAACCCTTTTAACCAGTGGGGAAATAATTTGAGCTGTTCAGGGTTTTCATCCAGTGCCATAAGCTGGAACCTCTTATTGCGAGGTGAAAGTGCTAACCCGAGGGGTCGGATATTCTAAAAAAAGCGTACGGGATTTCGAAATCTCTGTGATTTCGCGATTTCGTCGGAGATTTCGCGATTTCGTCAGATTTCGCGATTTCCTCAAAGATTTCGCGATTTCGTCAAAGATTTCGCGATTTCGTCAAAGATTTCGCGATTTCGTCAAATATTTCACGATTTCGTCAAAGATTTCGCGATTTCGTCAAAGATTTCGCGATTTCGTCAAAGATTTCGCGATTTCGTCAAATATTTCACGATTTCGTCAAAGATTTCGCGATTTCGTCGGAGATTTCGCGATTTCATCAGATTTCGCGATTTCGTCAAAGTTTTCGCGATTTCGATGGAGATTTCGCGAATTCGTCAAATATTTCACGACTTCGTCAAAGATTTCGCGATTTCGTCAAAGATTTCGCGATTTCGTCGGAGATTTCGCGATTTCGTCAAAGATTTCGCGATTTCGTCAAATATTTCACGACTTCGTCGGAGATTTCGCGATTTCCTCAAAGATTTCGCGATTTCGTCAAAGATTTCGCGATTTCGTCGGAGATTTCGCGATTTCGTCGGAGATTTCGCGATTTCATCAGATTTCGCGATTTCGTCAAAGATTTCGCGATTTCGATGGAGATTTCGCGATTTCATCAGATTTCGCGATTTCGTCAAAGTTTTTGCGATTTCATCAGAGATTTTGCGATTTCATCAGATTTCGTCTGAGATTTCGCGATTTTATTAGAGATTTCGCGATTTCATAAGATTTCGCGATTTCGTCAGAGATTTTGAAATTTGGTCAGAGATTTTGCGATTTCGTCGGAGATTTCTTCTGAAGTGTACGGGATTTTGTACAAATGTCTGACCCCTCGTGCTAACCACTCCTCCACCCCACTTATATGTCATACACGAATCTCCTTGGTGGGTCGGCAATGTTTCGAGTAGGTGACCAATTCGCGTATGGTTGCCATAGAGATAGACTCAAGCAAGTCGAAATAAGAATCCTTAGAATCGTCGAGTTTTTCTACGGTATTCCGACTCAATTCTTAATTTTTTCTAAATATTTTCGTGCACTTTAATTTTAAGTCTATTATGCTTGTAATTGCAGACTTAAAACATAAAGTCGCTTGATGACTTAGACCTAAGGTGGTGCTTTGGGTATTAGCCTAGCTGATTATTATTATTATTAATAGGTGGTTTTTTTTCGCCTGTCCGAGGACAAAAAGTGTAAACTTTTTACCCTAAAAAGTTTTATTCGCCTGCTCTCGGGGTAAGATTTACCCTGTCCCGAATTTTGTTCGCCTGTTCCAGAGCTCAAACGTTACACTTTTTACTCCTCCCTGAAAGGAGGTGTAGAGGGAGTATAGTCTAGCTTCTATAGAAAATTCATCTACTTAAATTTCGTTTCAAGAAAACATAACGGGTTTTGAACATCTTCACATGTGGCAAGCTTTTAATAACGAATATCCAATTGTTAAATGTTATTTAATGACTTTAAAAGTTGGTTGATGACTTAGACCTAAGGTGGTGTCTTGGGTATTAGCCTAGCTGATTATTATTATTATTAAATAAATAAGAAAAATGAGTCCTATATTGATGACCTCACCACCGGTCGCCATCTTAAAAACAAAACAAATATATAACGTTTAAGCTCTAACTACTCCCTTCTTACTCCAACTCGTTTTTTCGTCAAGATAGAATTGGAGTAAAATGACGTCATAGGGCTACACTTTTGAACCTGCTCAAAAAACCCAGAACAGGCGAAAAAAAAAACCACCTATTATCATTATTATTTGTTTTTCTAAAATTTTGGGTTTTTACACTTGCTTGAATTTTGCTCTAAGGTAGCGATATCTACTTGAATTTACTACAAACTCGAAATTTTCCAAATCGGCTCTTACTAGGTTTTGCCTTTGGATCTCTAAACACACAAATAAATATATCGGATATAATCAACTAAGATGCGATGGTAAGGCGAAAGGAAACTCAACGCGCGTAGACGCCCATTAAGCGCTTACAAATTAAAATCATTCCCCCAAATGATCAAAGCACCCACAAAACTCGTGCAAATGAGCGTCCCACGCAAATAAAGAAACTACTTCGAATGGAAAGAAAGAACCTAAATCTTCGTTTTCTAAAGATAGTGTCATTCAAATGGCGGTTCCAGACACTCGTTTTCTATCGCCACGATAGAGGGCGCTCGTAGATCGCGAAAGGGAGGCGACGAAAATCGCAACTTGGAAAAAGAAAGCGTGTCTATTCATTGAAGCAATGCACTTCGGGAAACAGGCGAAAAAGTAAACAGCGAACGGAGAGAACCGATGAGAGGAAGCCCGAGAGCAAAGGGATGATGTTGGGAGGAGGGAGAGTATACCCTCGGGTCTCCTTAGCCGTTATCGCCAAACTCAAAGATCGAGGCGTCACAACACGACCCAGCCACGGCCCCGCAGACCTTACACGCCATTTGGCAAACCCGTACCGCCCACTAGCCCGCGCGAATGGGTACAGCCTGCGCCGTACGCTAAGAGCGAATAATGAGACGAAACTGAGTAACGATAGTTGTTATTCCGCGGGCAAAAGCCAACAACACTTTTGAAAGGGCCGCCGCTCTACGGGGACCCCTTGTCTTCATCCGTCCGCTTTCGCCATAGCCTTTCAACCAACTCTCCTGATAAAAAGTATCTCATTTTGGAAACCTCACTGCGCGTTACTCTTCCCCGGCGGCACTAAAACCACGACTAACCCGTCTCTTCCGTTTTCACGGTTTTAATTAAGAGGGAAAATAAATAATTAGCCCGTAATTACCGCAAATGTACTCGCACGTTTCTCTTTACCTTCGTAACTTAAGGACCTTTGTACGCTACTACACAGGGTGTTTCGAAAGGTTATGCAAAAATTTGAAGGAGTTGTAGGGGGTGAGTTGAGAAGTATGCCTGTTTTTGTCCCATTTTCCTACGATGAGTTAAACGAGCGCCAGAGAGCTTCAAAGTGTGGCCTACTAGCCCCGGGAAGTAGGCGGCAACAAGCGCAAAAACAAGCACCTTTTATTTTTATTTTTATTGTTATTATCAAGAATGTATTTATTTATACTCAGGGAGAATGAATATGTCGAGACTATCGACGGACACGCTAAGGGGGGAGGGGGAGGGAAAAAGGAGGCGGTCTAATTTTTGCGTCCTCGCAGCAGCGTTAATCGCGTCGGAAAAGGTAATTTTTAAGAACCAATAAGATTGCAGTATTATTTGATTTTATTAAAGCGGAGGAGCATACCGGGGGGCCCAACGGGTGGAATTGGAGAAACGCTAAAAATAATCTCGACATTATCCCCGAGTATAAATAAATACATTCTTGTTATTATAAAATGTTTTGTAAATAGTGGAAATTTTTTTAAATATTGTTAGTGCATCTTTATTTCCGATTAAAAAATGTATATCGTTTCATGTTTTAAACTGCTCGCGGATCCAGAAATGGATTCCTCCCTGTTTTAAATGGTATTTGTCCATTACATTGAACTAATAAATATTCATTCATTCATTCATTCATACAGCAGGGACTTTAATTACTGTTTAAGTTTACTTTTTACGCTGGTTACCTCGATTTGTTTACAAAGTCCTTTTTTACCTATCACACGAACCCAAACCTTATTGTTCGCGTTTCCCCGCTGCTTGGTTTTGCGCTTGTTGCAGCCTACTTCCAGGGACTAGTAGGCCACACTTTGAAGCTCTCTGGTGCTCTTTTCACTCATCGTAGGAAAATGGGACCAAAAACAGGCATACTTCTCAACTCAACTCCTTAAAATTTTTGAATAACTATTGAAACACCCTGTATGTTTTTCGTCACTTTTCATAGTCCCTGTTGAATTTCGTACGGCTTTTAGCGACATCTACTTGTAAATAAATGGGAAAAAAAATTGAATCTTTGCCGGGTACAATAGTTTTGTTTTTGGTTTGTGTATTTATCTTCTTATCGCTGTTTGTATATACTTTAAATTTGTAGTCTAATTCTGTATGATGCACATGGTGTGAAGGCCTCCGCTGCCATATACACCAATAAAGTCTTTCTTATTTTTGAAAAGAAAAATGGAATCTTTTGAAACCCGGGGCAATCAAATATTGTAATTCGAATGAAACCATCCCCAGTTCGGTGGCCCGTGTTCTTATTTCTGACGCTTGTGTAAAGTAAGAGAACGATGGGAATTGTGGCCGGTAAAAAAGGTCTCTCAACGGAGGGAACGCTAGCATTTTCTTGATGAGCCAGGTTTTTACGTTGCTCCGTTGGGGATCTACGCTTTTTGGAAAGTAACGAAGAGCTAGAATTCCAAAAACTCCGCTGAGCAAATTCTACCTTTAGACAAATACCACGTTTTCGGGAAAAAAATCTCTTAACGTACCTTATTTTTATTTTTAAGACCACGCTACATTTTGGGCGAAGCTTATGGAATTGAGTAACGTTGTGGTCGTCTCGAATTTGACGTTGCAGCGAGAATGTCATCAAATAAAACACTGCGTTGACTATAGCAGGATTCGTACGTGACCTGGAAAACTGGGAAAAGTCAGGGATTTAAAAAGAGTTCCAATAAGTCAGGGAATTTCAACATGGTTCCAAAAAGTCAGAAAAGTCAGAGAATTTCAAAATGGTTCCAAAAAGTCAGAGAATTTCAAAATGGTTCCAAAAAGTCAGAAAAGTCAGAGAATTTCAAAATGGTTCCAAAAAGTCAGAGAATTTCAAAATAGTTCCAAAAAGTCAGAAAATTCAGAGAATTTCAAAATAGTTCCAAAAAGTCAGAAACGTCAGAGAATTTCAAAATGATTCCAAAAAGTCAGAAAAGTCAGAGAATTTCAAAATGGTTCCAAAAAGTCAGAAAAGTCAGAGAATTTCAAAATGGTTCCAAAAAGTCAGAAAAGTCAGAGAATTTCAAAATGGTTCCAAAAAGTCAGATAATTTCAAAATAGTTCCAAAAAGTCAGAAAAGTCCGAGAATTTCAAAATAGTTCCAAAAAGTCAGAAAAGTCCGAGAATTTCAAAATAGTTCCAAAAAGTCAGAAAAGTCAGATAATTTCAGAATGGATCCAAAAAGTCAGAAAAGTTAGAGAATTTCAAAATGATTCCAAAAAGTCAGAAATGTTGGGGAATTTCAAAATGGTTTATTGTACAAAAATGGTCAGAGCAAATTCATATTATTTAAATCTATCCATCCGATATTTAATTTTTATCAGTGCACCAGAAGTTTATATATCTAGCTAGGTCATTAATATGAAACATGGCAGGCTTTATATAGTTTTCAAAGGACGATAGTTTCCCCCCAAAACGCGCGTACACCTAACTACTTAAAAGGTAAAGATAACTACTGCTTCAGGATATGTAGTTATTTTTAAATAACTAGCTGAGAAGCTCGGCCTAAATTGGGGTTTAGAAAATGGAAACAACATGCACTTTGCTTTAAATATGCAAATTCAATTATTTTTAAATAGTAAATAGTAATTTTTTTAAATTGCAAAAGTTTAATAGTGCAAAATATCATATCTTGTAATATTAACATATATTTGTTTTCTTTGATTAGTGTAAGATGTAATTATGAAGTGTTTTTGTACACAATATTTGTAGTTTCTCCGTACGGAGTAAGTATGTACAGGTTATTTTCAGCTCCAACTCTTGAGCACGCCACATAAAGCTGACCATGGGAAAAGCATGGGTTTTCTAAATTAATTCCCACACCTTGCCAGTGGCGTAGCGTGGGCCATTGTCGCCCGGGGCGGAATCATAATTCCAAGGAGGATAGGAAGAGAGGCGAAGTAGAAGGGATGAACGCGCCAAAATCATCCTTGTAAAAAGGGGCAATTTTTCCGCCCTCCCCTCGCTACGCCACTGCACCTTGCGCTTTATTAATTGTCATTGCGAAGCTAAGATTGATTGGAAATTGCAGGCGTTTAAAATCAAATGGCATATCGGTTGGTATTATGAGTATGCGTGGAATGAATACGGCCTGGGCTAAGGTGCCTGTGTGACACAGATAGAGAGGGAGGGGGGGGGCGTCAAAAGAGAACGAACGCCAGCGAAAAGGGTCGAACATGGACACTGTATCCATGGTCGAATGTCGTGCCATGCAGCAGCTAAGTGAGGCAATTAGAGCCAGAGAGATAAACTCCCGTGTCTCTTAATTCCAGCGTCTCTTGACAGCGCGTGGTCAAAAACTACGAAGGTTAGCAATCTCAAGACGCCCCTAAAACCTGACGGCAGGGGCCACAATGCCACAGGCCAAATTTCGTGCGAATCGGACAATTATCTTGGGCGTGCATAGAAGGTAACAAACCAATATATATATATATATATATATATACACAAACATTAGATTTTATTTATATAGATTTGATATCGGTACTTGATCGGACTCGGAAGTTCGTAGGTATACATAGTAACATAAGTGTATAATATTGTTACATAAGTGTGACAATTCCTATTCTTCGCGGGCAAACGTTTTACTGAGAGTTATTCACAAGACAGACTGCATTTCGGGCTTCGTCACAGTTTTGCGTCCGCTTACTAACGCGTCACACGTAGCCTTTGACAGCGCCTCGCTAGGGGTAGATTTTCTTCTTGTGATGAAGTAACTCGGTTACTAGCTCAGTAAAATATTCACCAATGGAACATTATTACAGAGTTATGTTAGTAGCTAAGCCTTAAAACAGGTGCCCATGACCTTATTCAACGACAAATAATCCCGTCATGGGCGTCTTATTGTCATGACTGACATAAACTCGTTACCATGGTAACGGAAATATGCCACGCCCACTAGTAACCTACGAAAAGCTTTAGAAACCGGTTATTTTATGTATTGTTGTTTCCTAAACGTATTTTTAAATATCAACGGTAACAGTGACTGTAGGGAGCCGTTGGCTCGCGTGGCATGAAGGGCTTGCGACAACCCTCCTACGCATTGTAATCCGGCCACATGAATTAAAGAAATTAAAAGACGCCAGATGACTTGGGCCTTGGGTGGTGCCTCGGGTATTAGCCTAGCTCATTATTATTATTAAGTGAAAAACATTAGCAGATTAGGGAGGTGGATACTTATCTCAAAAAAAATATTATATACTTCTGGTTGAACTAAATGAGGAACGACGTAATATTTAGTACACTGGACCTGAACAGGAATTGGTCATAATTTAAAATATTTCTATTAGAAATGGAAAATATTACAGGGTTCGTACAGAACCTGGGTATCCTGGAAAACCTGGATAAGTCAGGGATCTGTAAAATGGAGGAAAAATGTCAGGGACAAGTCAGGGATTTAAATAATTTCGTAGAAAGTCAGGGAAAAGTCAGGGATTTTAGTTAGTCAACCAAACCACACATTAACAAAGAATTTTTGATCAAAAAAATTATAAAAAAATGTCCTAAAATATAACGAAAAAGGTCAGGAATATTGGCAAAAATTGGTCAGGGATAACCTGGAAAAGTCAGGGATTTTAGATCAGACATTTTTGTACGAACCCTGTTATTAAAATGAAACACTTCCTCAAGTTTAACACCAAAATGTCGAACCCTGGTTAATTACGCAGTTGTTTTTAACGTTTACGAACATAATTTATCATCAAATTTCTGCTATTTTTTTTTCATAGGTACGGATAGTAAATTCATTTTGCCTCGCTCTTTAAAAATCTATTAATGGTTTTTTTTTTCTGGCAAACTTTTTGCTTAGGGGCGAAGTCAGGCCCCTAAGCCTTATTTCAGGACTAAAAGACGCCAAATAAAAAACCCGTTGAATTCAAAGTTGGTTATAAAACCCAGTAGCGTGTATGATTGATCGTACACGGTTCCAGAAAGTGATGGACGCGTATGAACAAAAAATATTAAAAAAATCACTTAGAAGAATTTTAAAATTAATCGCCCCACATATTTGCCAAAAAAATGTCAGACGAAAAAACTTTGAAAAAAAAAAAAACAATATTGTTGTGCCCTTATTATATTAAAAATATTCCAGAATTTATTTATTTATATTTAGAAAGCGTGATTATGTTGAGACTCACTGTTCAGGCTTTAAAAAGCACGCATTAATATTGGGAATAGGAAAATCACGGTTAATGTTAGTTCATTATCGACACACTTGGCGTCGCTGAAGTCGATTTCCGGCGTTGTTTCGTAAAGAAGCTGGAGCGTTCACGTCATTGAATTGGGAATAATACTGCTAGAATTACAATTACGATTTCGGTTGCCATGGTTACGCGGGACCTGTTCTGATAAGACTGTACGAAATTCATCTTTATAATTAGGCGTTAGCGCCATCTATATTTAGTAAAGTTACATAAATAAATAATTATTAGGTAACTCACCGTAACTTGAGTTAAAAAGGATCGTGTTGACAAAATAAAGTTATTTTTAAACAACTTCAAAGGTTTGTTTGTTACGATAAATCATACATTTCAATTTCGCGTCAGATTCGCGAAACAATTCAATTGCAATATAGTTGCCACCACTAGAGACAGATGCCGCCACGGTAGAACGATAAAGTTGATATAGTCTCCTTATGGAACGAAATTGGTCAGCCAGATTTAGTTGTACCCATTGAGTTGGGAATATTAATCTAGAGATCCAATCAAATCTGCTCCCCGCGAAACAAGTTTTTAAAAAATTACGAATGTGTCGTCTCCTCTAAAATGACGAGAAAACGTTATCATATGACCCGTGGCGCCATCCATTATTTTTGAAAAAATAATCTTTTTGCCGGAAAACGCGTCTTATTTTAACGAACCATTGAGAGATAGACGGCGCCACTGGTAGAATGATAAAGTTTTATCGTCATTTGGGAGCAGACGGCAGTATTCCTATTTTTTAAAAACTTGTTTCGCGAAATACTGAAATCCGATGTTTTGATTGGACCTCTAGATTAATATTCCCAACTCAATGGTTGTACCTCTATTTATTCCCAAATCAATGGTTCACGTTTAATTTTGACAAAATGGCGCCGTTGATGTCGCTTAAATGATGAGGCTTAGTAACTTTTAGACCTTTTATTTTTGAAATTGGTTCTTTAAAAGTTTAAGTAATGGTAATCAACCATTGTGTTGAGTAAAAAAACAGTAAGTCGCGTATGGCTGTATTGGCTGAGGTTTTTAATCAAATTCACTGAAATCCATTTCATTTCTAAACTTAAACAATTTCACGCACTAAGCCTAACCTAACTTTATCGCACGTACTGTCGCATTAGCCACAATAAACCCCTCGTAGTGATAGTTGACAGAATTCTTGAGGCGCTTCAAAGCGGCTTGCGTACCTCAGTAAGCCTTCCGATTTAGGCCACGCCTACAGTGTCCAAATATCGGGAACAGTGAGTCCCTTTAGATTCTTGGTCCATGTCTCAATATAGTAGCTGTACCGAAGGATAAATTAACACATTATTGTGGTTATCACTTTCGCCTCGCAGCAAGAGGAGCCTGGTTCGATCACAGCTTGTGGCACTGGGTGAAAACTAGAAACATCTCTTTCCACGCTGAGTTTGCAAGTGTTATCCCCAATAGTTACAGGGTTTTCCCTTGTTGGCTTGCCACGACCCTCCTATGCAGTATAACTCTGACACCTGAATGAATGGCATTAAATGTCGCTAGATGACTTGAGCCTAGTGTTGTTAATTTTCCGGAAAAATAAAATGCGGAAAATTTTCCAGAAAAGTTTCCGAATTGCGGAAAATTTTCCGCAAATCGGAAAATTAAAAATTTGAAACATAAATTACCTTTTAAGGGTTTTTAACGTTTTTAACTTTTTATCAATATAAAATGTCTAATATCAGTAAACATACTACAAAACATTAATAGCGTTACATTGTTAATCAGTTTAAACTAGTCTAGAGGTTTAGTTTTACTTTCAGACCCGAAAAAATGAGGCGAAAATACCGCTTTATTTCAATTTGCAAACAATATATTAGACTAATCATGGAATGAAAACTTTTTTTTATTTTTTTCGGAAAAATACGGAAAATGTTCCGGAAAAACTGCATCGGTCATTTTCCGACTTACAACACTACTTGAGCCTAAGGGGGGGGGGGCGTTTGCGGTTAGAGCGTGAACGGGATTGGAATGGTCCTACACAGAGTCATTCTCCGTAAGTAAAAATAAATGCATTATCCGCTCTAATTATTGTCATTAAAAGCTCCCAACGACGATTGCAATAACTTATTAATTTACGCGATATCAAAATAAATTAACAATATCGTCAATTTCGTGTTCTAAGGATTAAGCCAATAAGACAGTCGATGTACGTACTGATGATGGCTTTAACTTAAAGTAGCCCAAAATTTTAATCTCCAACTAACGCCGCCTCTAATCAGATTCAAGATTTAAAAGCTGGAAGTCCGGCGTTCAGACTACGAATTCTGAATAGATAAACGTCTTAATTTCCCAATGGAATGAGACTTCCGAGTTTAATTGCATTTTGTACGAGTCAGTCTCGATATAACGCTAATCTAAACGAACCCTAGTTTTCCTAATAAGGGACAGAAAATCCCCATTTTTACAAATAAAAAATAAAACTCTTTTTCCCTATACTTTTCACAAATAATACTTGGATTCTTAGTTCAAACCTTAACTTTATTTTTTACCAGTACCTTGGCAGATTTCGTTGGATTTTAAGACCCGAGAACGATAAACTCTTTCGCGGGCTAGGTAGTAGTTAAAGAAACTGACGAATGGGGGCGCTAAGAGAGACTTACGCGAAGGAGGGGGGTGGGAAACGAAAGTCACGCTAATTACCTACGGACGCGCTTTTTAGCGTTACTAAAAATTACCCAGATTTGTTCGAAGGGGACCCCCCCCCTAGCGCTCTTACCTTCGCCCTCATCGTCTCATAACCCCTCCCCCTCTCTTACAAATTGTTAGTTAACTAAGATGAGCAACTGTGTTTTTATTACTTCGTTTAAGGCCCAAAAGTTCCCTCCCCTAACGCTGAAAACACAGGCTTCATTTTAGATACGTATAGTAGAAGAGATCAAAAAGTAAAGTCTATTAAGCTTAGAAAGTGGGTACGGTCTGCCTTATCCGCTTCCACACACCTTCACAGCCCTTTTGCTGGTACTATTGGCCGCGACTATAGCGAAAAAGAGCTTAGTTCTCATACAAACAAGGCTTTCATCTCCTTACTTCACCCATTTCCCCCTTTCATTTTTAGGCTAAACCTTAAGCCTTGGCGTACTAAATTATGATTGTCTGCGAAAAATTACCATTATAACTCAGGGGAATGGCGAATGAGGAAGCCAGGGGAAAAACTACGCTGAACCGAGTGAAATTTGTTTTAGTTTGGACGTATTTTCGCTTCTCTCGTTAGCAGTATTTCATTTTTTGTGTAGTTTTTTTTATCAATTTGAGCGTGCTTCTTAGAGTGAACAGACAATATTCTAGCAAAAGGGGTCTACATTAGTCTGGAATGTTTTTTCCTAACAGTGTTCATCTTTTTCTCATTGCCGTTATAATTTAATGAAAAATCGCGAGAAAAGTTTGAGAATTTGATTTTGTTAAAAATTAACTTTAAAAACCAGAGGTGATTGGAAAATCTTACTTCAATTCAATTCAAATTTCACATTGTGTATTATCAAAAGTATATATTAAATGTACTCAGTTGCAGCTAGGAGCAACAAACACAGCACCCCACACAAGGAGAACGCAACCCGTCAAAAGTCGTGGATTTTCTTGCGTACAGTTTTCATTGGCTAGACGCTTTAGCGCCTCCTGCCGTCGGAAGGGTAAAATTCATAAATTGTCTTCCCCCCCGCCCGTAAAACGTTCAGCGTAAAGGCTCGTGACTCTCGTCCAATGAAATTCGTACACAACCCTTCGTTAGCGTGTTATAAGGCTAGCTGCGTTCTCCTTGTGTTTGTTGCTCCTAGGTTGCAGATTGTGGAGGAACGATACTAACACAAATTTCCGGTAAATCGGCGGCGGGAATTTCGAATTTGGCCTGTTTACGGTTGAATTTCTAAGTATAACTGCGCGTGTTATATAATTTCGGAGAATACCGTTTATTGCGTAATATTTCAAAGTGATAATTAATTAATTAACATAGATAAGATTTAAAAACACGAGTCCAGGGTAAGTATAGAACGGGTAATGCTGAGATGACCAAGTTGGCGTACATAAACAATGTGATAATTGCTTAGGAGTGTAATACTAAAAATATGCTATAATGAAGCTTAAAAATAATAATCAACATTAAATATTTATTGATCACTTTGAAATTTACGCGATAAACATATCTAAAATGGATTAATATAACCATCGTAGGAACCTTTAGGAATTCAACAGAAAATAGGCAAAATTTTAAAATTTTGTATCTTTCCGCCAAATTTACTAGATGTTTTGCTTTACTTAACCCGCAACTGAGTATAGTAGAAAATAAGTATTTGAGATTAAAAATTACTAAACGTTGCAATGGTTATCACTTTGTAAGGGTTGAAATTTCGTTCGAATACGTAACAGCGTAAGTCTATTATTAATAACATATAATTTGCGTGTCAATTAATCAAAAAATTATTGAATTACACGTAGAACAGGCTTTTCCATAAAATAAGCTAGGCTTTCCGAACTTGTTTTTATGTAGTTCTTTCGTCACGAAATACGTTAATATTAATATGTAATATCATAAGTAACATATAACAATAAGTATGACAATTAACGAGATTTACAACCAAACTGATTTTCATAGTTATTGCGTAAACAAGATGTTTTCTCAGCACAGAGCCCTCTAGTGTCTAAAATACGCGAGACTTCCGCTAAGCCGAAATATCTGGTTTCCGATAGATAGGCGGAATATTGGGCTAAAATGATAAAAATTAAAAAGTTTCTCTCGGCGCCACGAGCTCATCTTTTTTTATCACGCGTGATTCGCACGCATCAAAACCAGAAGGCTAATGTTACTTTATAGAAAGGCCTATTTACCCTTATGTCCATGGCTTTTCGTATTAAAACGTCATCGATACGTCACCCGTGACGCAGCAGCAACGTCAAAACCAGAAGGTCAATGTTACTGTATATAAGGCCTATTCACCCTTATGTCCATGGCTTTTCGTAGTAAAACGTCATCGATACGTCACCCGTGACGCAGCAGCAACGTCAAAACCAGAAGGTCAATGTTACTGTATATAAGGCCTATTCACCCTTATGTCCATGGCTTTTCGTAGTAAAACGTCATCGATACGTCACCCGTGACGCAGCAGCAACGTCAAAACCAGAAGGCCAATGTTACTTTATAGAAAGTCATCCCAAAAAAGGATAAGCACCTCTAGCGATAAAAAAACGCAATTTAAAAACACCCAATATGACGACGAGGTAAAGAGCACGTATTAGGCCTAATGACCAGTCTAAAGTCCACCAAAAAAGTGTGGTTCTTATACAAATGAATCTCAGCAAACCTAGTAACGCTCATCAAAAATATCGATGAGAAATCGATGCCAACATTTTGTTACTGTACGATTTTTTGCGTTTCCGATTTCAAGATTAGCATCCGATGCTCATCAAAAACTATGGACCGAGGCTTAGTTTTATTTATTAACATTGTGGCAATAATTCTCTTTGAACCATTACTAACTATTTCAACACCAGTTTCTTCAAAGCAATGTAAAGGTACTATCACGCGCAAAAACGTAATTTTTAAATCGGTCAATTAAATATAAAAGTTTTCGCTTTTTTATGGTTTACCGCCATTTTCAACAACACCGATGACTGAAAGCGTAAGGTTCAACAAAATCTACGTCATCACAATGACGTTCAGACTCAGCGATTACAAATTTTAGAAAACTGCGGTTTTTAGTCGATGAGCTCTACTGAAAAGGGGACATCCCGAACTGTAACCCACCGATTTTGTTCACACTCGGGGGATTGATAGACCTTCGTGTAACTTGAAAAATCCTAAAGGGAATTTATTCAATGGGAAACCTTGTTGCCATGGCAACGAAAAATGTTTTTGACAACAACAAATTGAACATTTTCCCATTGAAAATAACATGGGATTCTGACCGATTTTTTCGTCAATTTTTATCTATTATTTTCTATTTTTTTGAATTTCAAATTTTTTAAATTTGTTAAAATTTTTCTCAAATTTAAATTTTTTGTTGTCAAAAACATTTTTCGTTGCTATAGCAAAACGGTTGCCCATTGAATAAATTCCCTTTAAGAGTTTTCAAGTTACATAAAGGTCTATCAATCCCCCAAGTTTAAACAAAATCGGTGGGTTACACTTCGGGATGTTTCCTCGTGAGTACTGACCGTAACCTAGGTCTATTATCCCCGGTACGAGAGTAGGGGGAATGAAAAACGCTTTTATCACGTGGCGAAACGTCAGATTTAGGGAACCAATGAGACACTGAGCTGATTTGACAAAAATTCGTCATTTTTCCAAAATAGAAAAAGAAATATTCTTTTTAAAACCAAAAGTAAATGAAGTTATCAGACTGCTATACTCCCCATGTTGGAGGCGTTTTCCTTATGAAGTTACATTTTGACCTCTAATTTGAAATTTTGCGCGCTCCTAGGCCGAAAAAAAAAGGTTTTGCTTTTATGAAACCATTTTTTATACATAGAAATAGCTTTACCCACAATTCCCAAGTGCAATTTATCGCGCCTAAAAGACGGGGATGGAAATTAGCTTTTATTTGACTCGATTTTCTCATCATTTTCATAAGGAGTGCTATTTTGATAACTTCGGTTCATTTACTTCTTGTAAAACTCAAAGATAAATAATTTACACAGTTATGTAAAACGTAATTATAACCTTATGGTATGTCAACTTTTAAGAGGTAATAGACGCTTCAACAAATCATCTTACCAGGAAATCGCCAAGAAGTAATATTTCCGGGAGCCAGGACCCGCAAGTCACTGTTTATATAGTGCTTGTTAAAATAATGGACATTTTTCACCTTTACGGCAGCAACAAGCGTTCCCCATGGCGTTCCCTGTTAACCAGGTAGCTTTTTTTTGACATATTAAGGCTTGACAAAAACACGAAGTTCGGTTTACAGGTGAAAAGTTTCCATTATACCCACAAGCACTATATAAACAATACCTCACGGGTCCTGGCTCTCGGAAATATTACTTCTTTGAGACTTCCTGGGAGGATGATTTATTGAAGCGCTTATTGTAGTTGATAATTGATTTTGCCTGTGAATCTTATATTTAATTTGAACGTTTGCATGACGCAAAAAGCAACGCGAAACCCGCCTTGAAGCTGCCTGTGTCTCCCCATCCGAGTTCTAAAAATATATCGTTCCCCTGATTGGCTGATTTTTGCCGCGCAAATCTGTCGCGTCGTCTGCGCAGTCGCAGTACTATAAGGTATCGATCGTCATTTTTCGCGCCCAAAATGTTTTCCCGCCAACGCCGGAGTTTTGCCGTACAAATATACATGCAAACCCGGCAGACAGAATATAACGTCATGGATTTAATCCTTTTCGCGTTGCCAGCTTTCACTCTTAATATTTAGTCCACGCGTCGTTTTTCCTACTAATTAATTAAAAGTGACTAATGAAGTAGTATTAAGGTACTGTGTAGCCGAGGCCTATATTTCGTTTCGCGTCTTTGGATTACGAAGTACCGTAACCGTTACAAAGACAACGATTTTAATTAAATTGAGTCCTAATCAAGATTATTGAATTTTTTTATTATTACGTTTCAGTGAACAATGTTAGTTACCTATTTTCCGTGTCTTAATTTTTGACTCGAAGGATCATACATTTTTAGCTTGACTTCTGGTCATTAACTCATAGTGGGCGCGTGCTTGCCATTGAGTTGGGAATATTCTGGGTTGCCACGGTACCTGGAAAACCTGAAATTCCTGGAAAAGTCAAGGAATTTCAATGTGGGTCAGAATTAAAATAGGAGTTTATTATCACTTGAGTTTCGTGACTTTGGCCGATCACAATTTTTAAATGAATTGCGATTGATGAATGATGAATTTATGATACGCTATGATCGCCATTATTTATGAATATTTAGGTAATTTTTCACTAGTCAAAGTGACTAGTGAGTCCCCAGATTTAGATTAAATTTAGAAGTCAGAGCATTTATTTTAGTAGTCATATGCCGTGACTAGTGCCTTAGGTCTAATCCTGGTATCGACTCTCACATCTATCATTAGTCGGTGGTGTCATCTATCTTTCAAAGAAAATTTCTATATTTTAAATGTCATGTGCTTATACTCTGTACACGCTAGTGGTAGATAGCACCACTGGCTTAAATTATTCTCACCGCTGCACGCTGGTTTGCCGTTGATGACGCCACCGACTAATAATAACTGTTTCGGTTCGTACGTGATTTCAAGAAAGTGCTCCCAGCCATCAAAAACAATTTTGGCTCTAGAAGTACTATATTCAAAACTCAATAGTGCAAGGAGCCGTGCCAAGGCCTAGGACCAGGGCTTGATAATTTGTTTTAGAGTCGTTTACATTTACCGCTGGAGGCGTTTATCTTCTTTGTTTATGACATGACGTCAATTCACACTTAGCTATAAGTAATTATATCGACTAACTGACACACTTATTTAATATAATTATAGATTAACCTTTCGAATAAACTACTAGACCCGAATCACATACAAAACCCCCATTTCTCGCGAAACGTTTCCACCAAAATTTTTATTTAATTTTATTAATTAATTAATTTAAACGTTAAATGCCGAGGTAAAATTAATATTAGGCCTAACGTCGTTCGCTTATTACTATTTGGGTGGAAATATTACCAATATCGCACACTGTGGAGCTACAAGCGCCGCTGCTCTGATATAACCAAGAGCGAAATCTAAATTCGGATCCAGTAGTTTATTGGTCCAAGGTCAATTTTGAATATTTTATCAGGCTAAATTTGAATAGTATCAAACTATAAATGGGATTGAATCGTTAACAGTTCGCTTCTATTGTACAGAACCTTATCGACTCCGAGGAAGAACCTTTGCAACTACTCTTATCTAAGGTGAGCTCTCGTCGACCTCTGGTACTACTCATAGACGGGTTGGACCGCATAGCACCCTACTCAAGCCGGGATCTCAGATGGCTACCCAAAAACCTACCCCCTCACGTCCGACTCATCCTAACAGTGCGGGACGACACCGAGGAGCTGAAGGCACTCAAGGTAAATATCAACACGTACCTACCACCATCCTCTATAGAAATACCGCGCCACTGATTGGATTAACTATTGTTCTCGTTCGTAAATCCCTCGCAGAAATATCCCTCAAAACGACCTTCGTTGTCACTTTGACTTTATCAGATCATTTTCATTTCCAAGTTTCACTTCGAAGCCTGTAGGGTTACGGATGGACAGTGAGGGTTAAATCCGATTTCCCATTCTCTATATCCAACTTAAGTCCGTTTGTTTTATATATATTTTGCCCGTCACAGCGAGCCTATTCGTCGAATAGACATCATCGATTCTGATGGCATCGCTATATCCCAAATCTTGGGATCCACCACCACTCGTTGTTTTTCGTTGGGCCTTTTTGGCTTACATCTATTAGCGAATACACGTCTATTTTCCCCTTCCGCCAGTGGAATGGCGTTTTTGTTTTGCTTGCGTTAGCAATTTCCTTTTTAGGTACGAATGTAGTCTTAGCTAAGTACGGAGTTAAAGGTAGGGATACGGTGAAGTTTATATCGACGAAAGTATACCTTCACCTAATAGATAAGAATAGTTCTAGGGTTCTATGGGGGGGTTTTTTTTGCATTCTTATCCCTGTTTTTTTTTCCGCTGCTGGCATCCCTTCATCCTTAGGCCAGCAACTCATTTGATTTCCGATGCCATCTATTCGGTCTCTTTTCTCGTGTTGTCATAGGAAGTTCCCGGAGTCCCTGATAGTTTCGACCATCTCTGTTTTTCTTTCCCCTTTTAGTCGATTTCTTCTTTCCCTTACATTGGCTCTTCGATTTCTCGCCGATACTTTCTCGAGGCTGGTTTTCTTGATTAAAAAAGGGCCGTCATGGCGCTGTACTCCGAATAGGACGTCGCTGGTTCCGGGTTAATGAAAATATCTGGACAAATTGAGTTAGTTACGCATTGGGAAAAACCAAATTTCTCCCGCCTATATAATGATTAAATTATTCCCGCGCGAAGGAGCTCCCACTTATTTTCTTAGCGTTTTCTTCGTCCACATCGCCTTCGTTATAAAGTGCGACGAAAAAAGAAGTAGCGATTTAGCGAGTATAAGGGATAACGGTTACTATGTTATGGAAATGATGCTGGATTATACAAGGGGAATTAAGCCTGTATTGGTTTATTAAATTAAGTAGGAAGATACGGTTATATCTCGGGTCGATAGTGGGAAACCAGGACGGGGATTGTGCCGATCCTATGAGCCATTAGATGGATAGGAAAATTCAGAATTCGAGATAGGTAACGTTACTTAATAGGCCAAAACTATTCACTCGCTTTGTGACGAAAAGAGTACACTTTTTACCCCAAACTACCAGCCAAAATGTATTTTGAAGTTCCTCGCTATTTCCTGAAAATTACCTCAAAACTAGCCAATAGTTTTCGCCTTATATGAAACAGTTTAAAAATGCTCGGGTCTGAGACATGGGAAATACTCAAATACAAGGTGGTCATTAGAATTACGGCGGTAAATTTCAAATTACCCAACGATCCACAAATTCTTAACGTTGCTCCAAACTTTACTAGCACTTTTAGTCCATGAAACGTTCAGGGATTATTCTTGTTGCCATGGATATCTCAAATAATTAGCTTTTCACGATGCTGGTAACGCAATTTATGAAATGTCTCGTATCTCTGGTTCTGTTGGTCGGTATCAGCTTTTCCGTATGGCAATAGTTTATGATGTCAATAGGATATGATATTATTATTCAAAAACCCAGTTACGCAATAAAGTCATATTATTCTGCCCCATAGAATTATTGTTCATTCCAGCTATCATTGAAGAAAATGGAACCAATAGTTTCTTAGTTTTGTCCACCATTTTGCAAGATTCCCGTCATGTTTATAACACGTGTAACTCGAAATCTGCGTAACTTAACAAATGAGTTGTCGTTCTTTTTCTGTGTTATAACTATCTCTAGACGACCGTATTATAGAAAGGTCAAAGGTCTTTTTCAGTAAAGACCTTAAAAGAAATTCGAATTTGTTTTACTTTTTACAACTGCATTTATCACAGTCTTAGCTCAAACTGTAGCTAAAGTATTTTTGTCAATTTTATTAAGATTTCTGAACACTTTAGCAGAATCTATGGGAATTTTACTTCTGTTGAAAATCATTTTTGTAGGGCTTTATGTTTAGCTAAAAGATCTTTTAGAATATATACCGTCTTTTATAGTAACTTTTATAGTTATTTCTACTTAATAGAGCGTTCTATAAAATCGGCCCAAAACCGGCCAAACGTTTCATACAGACTATAGAGCTAGTTCAGAAGGACTAACAACATTTGTTATTCTTTGGTTTAAGAGAATTCGGCTTATGTCCTGTCTTTATAGGAATATTTTAGAGACGTACCTATTAGGAGTTGTACGAGGCACCCTAGGTGTTGAAGTATTTTCATGATCTATGTTTCTTTTTAAACCCGTGGATTTGGGACAAGTATTTTGCTTATTTGCCATCATAAATTTTTTACAAAAATTATTTTAAATAATAAAAACGGCGCGAAAAGCCGTAAATTAGTGAAGCCTAGGCTAGCAACTATGCTACTCCTAAAAATCGACTGCTCTCAATTTCTTACGGGTTTGCCAGATAAATATTTTTCTCTCACACGAAAAACCGGCCAAACTCAAAAGGGGGAAAGCACACCACACCGATTTTATAGAACGCTCTATTGGGTATTTCATCAACGTGTGTTTTTACAAATCAGTTTAAATATGGATCTCTAAGCAAAATAACGAATTGGTTCTCCATCCACTTAAGTTAAGTTCTCTATGGTACTCTTCTTCAGTTTTCTATGCTCAATTAAACGTGTAATCTACAGTTTAAATGGATCTCTAAGCAAAATAACGAATTGGTTCTCCATCCACTTAGATTAAGTTCTCTATGGTACTCTTCTTCAGTTTTCTATGCTCAATTAAACGTGTAATCTACAGTTTAAATGGATCTCTAAGCAAAATAACGAATTTGTTCTCCATCCACTTAGATTAAGTTCTCTATGGTACTCTTCTTCAGTTTTCTCTGCTCAATTAAACGTGTAATCTACAGTTTAAATGGATATCTAAGCAAAACAACGAATTTGTTCTCCATCCACTCAGATTAAGTTCTCTATGGTGGTCTTCTTCAGTTTTCTATGCTCAATTAAACGTGTAATCTACAGTTTAAATGGATCTCTAAGCAAAATAACGAATTGGTTCTCCATCCACTCAGATTAAGTTCTCTATGGTGGTCTTCTTCAGTTTTCTCTGCTCAATTAAACGTGTAATCTACAGTTAAATGGATCTCTAAGCAAAATAACGAATTGGCTCTCCATCCACTTAGATTAAGTTCTCTATGGTGGTCTTCTTCAGTTTTCTATGCTCAATTAAACGTGTAATCTACAGTTTAAATGGATCTCTAAGCAAAATAACGAATTGGTTCTCCATCCACTTAGATTAAGTTCTCTATGGTACTCTTCTTCAGTTTTCTCTGCTCAATTAAACGTGTAATCTACAGTTTAAATGGATCTCTAAGCAAAATAACGAATTGGTTCTCCATCCACTTAGATTAAGTTCTCTATGGTACTCTTCTTCAGTTTTCTCTGCTCAATTAAACGTGTAATCTACAGTTTAAATGGATCTCTAAGCAAAACAACGAATTTGTTCTCCATCCACTCAGATTAAGTTCTCTATGGTGGTCTTCTTCAGTTTTCTATGCTCAATTAAACGTGTAATCTACAGTTAAATGGATCTCTAAGCAAAATAACGAATTTGTTCTCCATCCACTTAGATTAAGTTCTCTATGGTACTCTTCTTCAGTTTTCTCTGCTCAATTAAACGTGTAATCTACAGTTAAATGGATCTCTAAGCAAAATAACGAATTGGCTCTCCATCCACTTAGATTAAGTTCTCTATGGTGGTCTTCTTCAGTTTTCTATGCTCAATTAAACGTGTAATCTACAGTTAAATGGATCTCTAAGCAAAATAACGAATTTGTTCTCCATCCACTTAGATTAAGTTCTCTATGGTACTCTTCTTCAGTTTTCTATGCTCAATTAAACGTGTAATCTACAGTTTAAATGGATCTCTAAGCAAAATAACGAATTGGTTCTCCATCCACTTAGATTAAGTTCTCTATGGTACTCTTCTTCAGTTTTCTATGCTCAATTAAACGTGTAATCTACAGTTTAAATGGATCTCTAAGCAAAATAACGAATTTGTTCTCCATCCACTTAGATTAAGTTCTCTATGGTACTCTTCTTCAGTTTTCTCTGCTCAATTAAACGTGTAATCTACAGTTTAAATGGATCTCTAAGCAAAACAACGAATTTGTTCTCCATCCACTCAGATTAAGTTCTCTATGGTGGTCTTCTTCAGTTTTCTATGCTCAATTAAACGTGTAATCTACAGTTTAAATGGATCTCTAAGCAAAATAACGAATTGGTTCTCCATCCACTCAGATTAAGTTCTCTATGGTGGTCTTCTTCAGTTTTCTCTGCTCAATTAAACGTGTAATCTACAGTTAAATGGATCTCTAAGCAAAATAAGGAATTGGCTCTCCATCCACTTAGATTAAGTTCTCTATGGTGATCTTCTTCAGTTTTCTATGCTCAATTAAACGTGTAATCTACAGTTTAAATGGATCTCTAAGCAAAACAACGAATTTGTTCTCCATCCACTCAGATTAAGTTCTCTATGGTGGTCTTCTTCAGTTTTCTATGCTCAATTAAACGTGTAATCTACAGTTAAATGGATCTCTAAGCCAAATAACGAATTTGTTCTCCATCCACTTAGATTAAGTTCTCTATGGTACTCTTCTTCAGTTTTCTCTGCTCAATTAAACGTGTAATCTACAGTTAAATGGATCTCTAAGCAAAATAACGAATTGGTTCATCGTCCACTTAGATTAAGTTCTCTATGGTACTCTTCTTCAGTTTTCTCTGCTCAATTAAACGTGTAATCTACAGTTAAATGGATCTCTAAGCAAAATAACGAATTGGTTCATCGTCCACTTAGATTAAGTTCTCTATGGTACTCTTCTTCAGTTTTCTCTGCTCAATTAAACGTGTAATCTACAGTTAAATGGATCTCTAAGCAAAATAACGAATTTGTTCTCCATCCACTTAGATTAAATTCTCTATGGTGGTCTTCTTCAGTTTTCTATGCTCAATTAAACGTGTAATCTAGAGTTTAAATGGATCTCTAAGCAAAATAACGAATTTGTTCTCCATCCACTTAGATTAAGTTCTCTATGGTACTCTTCTTCAGTTTTCTCTGCTCAATTAAACGTGTAATCTACAGTTAAATGGATCTCTAAGCAAAATAACGAATTGGTTCTCCATCCACTTAGATTAAATTCTCTATGGTGGTCTTCTTCAGTTTTCTATGCTCAATTAAACGTGTAATCTAGAGTTTAAATGGATCTCTAAGCAAAATAACGAATTTGTTCTCCATCCACTTAGATTAAGTTCTCTATGGTACTCTTCTTCAGTTTTCTATGCTCAATTAAACGTGTAATCTACAGTTTAAATGGATCTCTAAGCAAAATAACGAATTGGTTCTCCATCCACTCAGATTAAGTTCTCTATGGTACTCTTCTTCAGTTTTCTATGCTCATTTAAACGTGTAATCTACAGTTTAAATGGATCTCTAAGCAAAATAACGAATTGGTTCTCCATCCACTCAGATTAAGTTCTCTATGGTACTCTTCTTCAGTTTTCTATGCTCAATTAAACGTGTAATCTACAGTTTAAATGGATCTCTAAGCAAAATAACGAATTTGTTCTCCATCCACTCAGATTAAGTTCTCTATGGTACTCTTCTTCAGTTTTCTATGCTCAATTAAACGTGTAATCTACAGTTTAAATGGATCTCTAAGCAAAATAACGAATTGGTTCTCCATCCACTCAGATTAAGTTCTCTATGGTACTCTTCTTCAGTTTTCTATGCTCAATTAAACGTGTAATCTACAGTTTAAATGGATCTCTAAGCAAAATAACGAATTTGTTCTCCATCCACTTAGATTAAGTTCTCTATGGTACTCTTCTTCAGTTTTCTATGCTCAATTAAACGTGTAATCTACAGTTTAAATGGATCTCTAAGCAAAATAACGAATTTGTTCTCCATCCATTCAAATTAAGTTCTCTATGGTGGTCTTCTTCAGTTTTCTATGCTCAATTAAACGTGTAATCTACAGTTTAAATGGATCTCTAAGCAAAATAACGAATTGATTCATCGTCCACTTAGATTAAGTTCTCTATGGTGGTCTTCTTCAGTTTTCTCTGCTCAATTAAACGTGTAATCTACAGTTAAATGGATCTCTAAGCAAAATAACGAATTGGTTCATCGTCCACTTAGATTAAGTTCTCTATGGTACTCTTCTTCAGTTTTCTCTGCTCAATTAAACGTGTAATCTACAGTTAAATGGATCTCTAAGCAAAATAACGAATTTGTTCTCCATCCACTTAGATTAAATTCTCTATGGTGGTCTTCTTCAGTTTTCTATGCTCAATTAAACGTGTAATCTAGAGTTTAAATGGATCTCTAAGCAAAATAACGAATTTGTTCTCCATCCACTTAGATTAAGTTCTCTATGGTACTCTTCTTCAGTTTTCTCTGCTCAATTAAACGTGTAATCTACAGTTAAATGGATCTCTAAGCAAAATAACGAATTGGTTCTCCATCCACTTAGATTAAATTCTCTATGGTGGTCTTCTTCAGTTTTCTATGCTCAATTAAACGTGTAATCTAGAGTTTAAATGGATCTCTAAGCAAAATAACGAATTTGTTCTCCATCCACTTAGATTAAGTTCTCTATGGTACTCTTCTTCAGTTTTCTATGCTCAATTAAACGTGTAATCTACAGTTTAAATGGATCTCTAAGCAAAATAACGAATTGGTTCTCCATCCACTCAGATTAAGTTCTCTATGGTACTCTTCTTCAGTTTTCTATGCTCATTTAAACGTGTAATCTACAGTTTAAATGGATCTCTAAGCAAAATAACGAATTGGTTCTCCATCCACTCAGATTAAGTTCTCTATGGTACTCTTCTTCAGTTTTCTATGCTCAATTAAACGTGTAATCTACAGTTTAAATGGATCTCTAAGCAAAATAACGAATTTGTTCTCCATCCACTCAGATTAAGTTCTCTATGGTACTCTTCTTCAGTTTTCTATGCTCAATTAAACGTGTAATCTACAGTTTAAATGGATCTCTAAGCAAAATAACGAATTGGTTCTCCATCCACTCAGATTAAGTTCTCTATGGTACTCTTCTTCAGTTTTCTATGCTCAATTAAACGTGTAATCTACAGTTTAAATGGATCTCTAAGCAAAATAACGAATTTGTTCTCCATCCACTTAGATTAAGTTCTCTATGGTACTCTTCTTCAGTTTTCTATGCTCAATTAAACGTGTAATCTACAGTTTAAATGGATCTCTAAGCAAAATAACGAATTTGTTCTCCATCCATTCAAATTAAGTTCTCTATGGTGGTCTTCTTCAGTTTTCTATGCTCAATTAAACGTGTAATCTAGAGTTTAAATGGATCTCTAAGCAAAATAACGAATTGGTTCTCCATCCACTTAGATTAAGTTCTCTATGGTACTCTTCTTCAGTTTTCTATGCTCAATTAAACGTGTAATCTACAGTTTAAATGGATCTCTAAGCAAAATAACGAATTTGTTCTCCATCCACTTAGATTAAGTTCTCTATGGTACTCTTCTTCAGTTTTCTCTGCTCAATTAAACGTGTAATCTACAGTTTAAATGGATCTCTAAGCAAAACAACGAATTTGTTCTCCATCCACTCAGATTAAGTTCTCTATGGTGGTCTTCTTCAGTTTTCTATGCTCAATTAAACGTGTAATCTACAGTTTAAATGGATCTCTAAGCAAAATAACGAATTGGTTCTCCATCCACTCAGATTAAGTTCTCTATGGTGGTCTTCTTCAGTTTTCTCTGCTCAATTAAACGTGTAATCTACAGTTAAATGGATCTCTAAGCAAAATAAGGAATTGGCTCTCCATCCACTTAGATTAAGTTCTCTATGGTGATCTTCTTCAGTTTTCTATGCTCAATTAAACGTGTAATCTACAGTTTAAATGGATCTCTAAGCAAAACAACGAATTTGTTCTCCATCCACTCAGATTAAGTTCTCTATGGTG
Source organism: Leiobunum rupestre (assembly GCF_980474605.1). Taxonomy (NCBI): domain Eukaryota; kingdom Metazoa; phylum Arthropoda; class Arachnida; order Opiliones; family Sclerosomatidae; genus Leiobunum; species Leiobunum rupestre. The sequence goes on from NC_143392.1 coordinate 33,307,561, forward strand.
GTCTTCTTCAGTTTTCTATGCTCAATTAAACGTGTAATCTACAGTTAAATGGATCTCTAAGCCAAATAACGAATTTGTTCTCCATCCACTTAGATTAAGTTCTCTATGGTACTCTTCTTCAGTTTTCTCTGCTCAATTAAACGTGTAATCTACAGTTAAATGGATCTCTAAGCAAAATAACGAATTGGTTCATCGTCCACTTAGATTAAGTTCTCTATGGTACTCTTCTTCAGTTTTCTCTGCTCAATTAAACGTGTAATCTACAGTTAAATGGATCTCTAAGCAAAATAACGAATTGGTTCATCGTCCACTTAGATTAAGTTCTCTATGGTACTCTTCTTCAGTTTTCTCTGCTCAATTAAACGTGTAATCTACAGTTAAATGGATCTCTAAGCAAAATAACGAATTTGTTCTCCATCCACTTAGATTAAATTCTCTATGGTGGTCTTCTTCAGTTTTCTATGCTCAATTAAACGTGTAATCTAGAGTTTAAATGGATCTCTAAGCAAAATAACGAATTTGTTCTCCATCCACTTAGATTAAGTTCTCTATGGTACTCTTCTTCAGTTTTCTCTGCTCAATTAAACGTGTAATCTACAGTTAAATGGATCTCTAAGCAAAATAACGAATTGGTTCTCCATCCACTTAGATTAAATTCTCTATGGTGGTCTTCTTCAGTTTTCTATGCTCAATTAAACGTGTAATCTAGAGTTTAAATGGATCTCTAAGCAAAATAACGAATTTGTTCTCCATCCACTTAGATTAAGTTCTCTATGGTACTCTTCTTCAGTTTTCTATGCTCAATTAAACGTGTAATCTACAGTTTAAATGGATCTCTAAGCAAAATAACGAATTGGTTCTCCATCCACTCAGATTAAGTTCTCTATGGTACTCTTCTTCAGTTTTCTATGCTCATTTAAACGTGTAATCTACAGTTTAAATGGATCTCTAAGCAAAATAACGAATTGGTTCTCCATCCACTCAGATTAAGTTCTCTATGGTACTCTTCTTCAGTTTTCTATGCTCAATTAAACGTGTAATCTACAGTTTAAATGGATCTCTAAGCAAAATAACGAATTTGTTCTCCATCCACTCAGATTAAGTTCTCTATGGTACTCTTCTTCAGTTTTCTATGCTCAATTAAACGTGTAATCTACAGTTTAAATGGATCTCTAAGCAAAATAACGAATTGGTTCTCCATCCACTCAGATTAAGTTCTCTATGGTACTCTTCTTCAGTTTTCTATGCTCAATTAAACGTGTAATCTACAGTTTAAATGGATCTCTAAGCAAAATAACGAATTTGTTCTCCATCCACTTAGATTAAGTTCTCTATGGTACTCTTCTTCAGTTTTCTATGCTCAATTAAACGTGTAATCTACAGTTTAAATGGATCTCTAAGCAAAATAACGAATTTGTTCTCCATCCATTCAAATTAAGTTCTCTATGGTGGTCTTCTTCAGTTTTCTATGCTCAATTAAACGTGTAATCTACAGTTTAAATGGATCTCTAAGCAAAATAACGAATTGATTCATCGTCCACTTAGATTAAGTTCTCTATGGTGGTCTTCTTCAGTTTTCTCTGCTCAATTAAACGTGTAATCTACAGTTAAATGGATCTCTAAGCAAAATAACGAATTGGTTCATCGTCCACTTAGATTAAGTTCTCTATGGTACTCTTCTTCAGTTTTCTCTGCTCAATTAAACGTGTAATCTACAGTTAAATGGATCTCTAAGCAAAATAACGAATTTGTTCTCCATCCACTTAGATTAAATTCTCTATGGTGGTCTTCTTCAGTTTTCTATGCTCAATTAAACGTGTAATCTAGAGTTTAAATGGATCTCTAAGCAAAATAACGAATTTGTTCTCCATCCACTTAGATTAAGTTCTCTATGGTACTCTTCTTCAGTTTTCTCTGCTCAATTAAACGTGTAATCTACAGTTAAATGGATCTCTAAGCAAAATAACGAATTGGTTCTCCATCCACTTAGATTAAATTCTCTATGGTGGTCTTCTTCAGTTTTCTATGCTCAATTAAACGTGTAATCTAGAGTTTAAATGGATCTCTAAGCAAAATAACGAATTTGTTCTCCATCCACTTAGATTAAGTTCTCTATGGTACTCTTCTTCAGTTTTCTATGCTCAATTAAACGTGTAATCTACAGTTTAAATGGATCTCTAAGCAAAATAACGAATTGGTTCTCCATCCACTCAGATTAAGTTCTCTATGGTACTCTTCTTCAGTTTTCTATGCTCATTTAAACGTGTAATCTACAGTTTAAATGGATCTCTAAGCAAAATAACGAATTGGTTCTCCATCCACTCAGATTAAGTTCTCTATGGTACTCTTCTTCAGTTTTCTATGCTCAATTAAACGTGTAATCTACAGTTTAAATGGATCTCTAAGCAAAATAACGAATTTGTTCTCCATCCACTCAGATTAAGTTCTCTATGGTACTCTTCTTCAGTTTTCTATGCTCAATTAAACGTGTAATCTACAGTTTAAATGGATCTCTAAGCAAAATAACGAATTGGTTCTCCATCCACTCAGATTAAGTTCTCTATGGTACTCTTCTTCAGTTTTCTATGCTCAATTAAACGTGTAATCTACAGTTTAAATGGATCTCTAAGCAAAATAACGAATTTGTTCTCCATCCACTTAGATTAAGTTCTCTATGGTACTCTTCTTCAGTTTTCTATGCTCAATTAAACGTGTAATCTACAGTTTAAATGGATCTCTAAGCAAAATAACGAATTTGTTCTCCATCCATTCAAATTAAGTTCTCTATGGTGGTCTTCTTCAGTTTTCTATGCTCAATTAAACGTGTAATCTAGAGTTTAAATGGATCTCTAAGCAAAATAACGAATTTGTTCTCCATCCACTTAGATTAAGTTCTCTATGGTACTCTTCTTCAGTTTTCTCTGCTCAATTAAACGTGTAATCTACAGTTAAATGGATCTCTAAGCAAAATAACGAATTGGTTCTCCATCCACTTAGATTAAATTCTCTATGGTGGTCTTCTTCAGTTTTCTATGCTCAATTAAACGTGTAATCTAGAGTTTAAATGGATCTCTAAGCAAAATAACGAATTTGTTCTCCATCCACTTAGATTAAGTTCTCTATGGTACTCTTCTTCAGTTTTCTATGCTCAATTAAACGTGTAATCTACAGTTTAAATGGATCTCTAAGCAAAATAACGAATTGGTTCTCCATCCACTCAGATTAAGTTCTCTATGGTACTCTTCTTCAGTTTTCTATGCTCATTTAAACGTGTAATCTACAGTTTAAATGGATCTCTAAGCAAAATAACGAATTGGTTCTCCATCCACTCAGATTAAGTTCTCTATGGTACTCTTCTTCAGTTTTCTATGCTCAATTAAACGTGTAATCTACAGTTTAAATGGATCTCTAAGCAAAATAACGAATTTGTTCTCCATCCACTCAGATTAAGTTCTCTATGGTACTCTTCTTCAGTTTTCTATGCTCAATTAAACGTGTAATCTACAGTTTAAATGGATCTCTAAGCAAAATAACGAATTGGTTCTCCATCCACTCAGATTAAGTTCTCTATGGTACTCTTCTTCAGTTTTCTATGCTCAATTAAACGTGTAATCTACAGTTTAAATGGATCTCTAAGCAAAATAACGAATTTGTTCTCCATCCACTTAGATTAAGTTCTCTATGGTACTCTTCTTCAGTTTTCTATGCTCAATTAAACGTGTAATCTACAGTTTAAATGGATCTCTAAGCAAAATAACGAATTTGTTCTCCATCCATTCAAATTAAGTTCTCTATGGTGGTCTTCTTCAGTTTTCTATGCTCAATTAAACGTGTAATCTAGAGTTTAAATGGATCTCTAAGCAAAATAACGAATTTGTTCTCCATCCACTTAGATTAAGTTCTCTATGGTACTCTTCTTCAGTTTTCTCTGCTCAATTAAACGTGTAATCTACAGTTAAATGGATCTCTAAGCAAAATAACGAATTGGTTCTCCATCCACTTAGATTAAATTCTCTATGGTGGTCTTCTTCAGTTTTCTATGCTCAATTAAACGTGTAATCTAGAGTTTAAATGGATCTCTAAGCAAAATAACGAATTTGTTCTCCATCCACTTAGATTAAGTTCTCTATGGTACTCTTCTTCAGTTTTCTATGCTCAATTAAACGTGTAATCTACAGTTTAAATGGATCTCTAAGCAAAATAACGAATTGGTTCTCCATCCACTCAGATTAAGTTCTCTATGGTACTCTTCTTCAGTTTTCTATGCTCATTTAAACGTGTAATCTACAGTTTAAATGGATCTCTAAGCAAAATAACGAATTGGTTCTCCATCCACTCAGATTAAGTTCTCTATGGTACTCTTCTTCAGTTTTCTATGCTCAATTAAACGTGTAATCTACAGTTTAAATGGATCTCTAAGCAAAATAACGAATTTGTTCTCCATCCACTCAGTTTAAGTTCTCTATGGTACTCTTCTTCAGTTTTCTATGCTCAATTAAACGTGTAATCTACAGTTTAAATGGATCTCTAAGCAAAATAACGAATTGGTTCTCCATCCACTCAGATTAAGTTCTCTATGGTACTCTTCTTCAGTTTTCTATGCTCAATTAAACGTGTAATCTACAGTTTAAATGGATCTCTAAGCAAAATAACGAATTTGTTCTCCATCCACTTAGATTAAGTTCTCTATGGTACTCTTCTTCAGTTTTCTATGCTCAATTAAACGTGTAATCTACAGTTTAAATGGATCTCTAAGCAAAATAACGAATTTGTTCTCCATCCATTCAAATTAAGTTCTCTATGGTGGTCTTCTTCAGTTTTCTATGCTCAATTAAACGTGTAATCTACAGTTTAAATGGATCTCTAAGCAAAATAACGAATTGATTCATCGTCCACTTAGATTAAGTTCTCTATGGTGGTCTTCTTCAGTTTTCTCTGCTCAATTAAACGTGTAATCTACAGTTAAATGGATCTCTAAGCAAAATAACGAATTGGTTCATCGTCCACTTAGATTAAGTTCTCTATGGTGGTCTTCTTCAGTTTTCTATGCTCAATTAAACGTGTAATTTACAGTTTAAATGGATCTCTAAGCAAAATAACGAATTGGTTCTCCATCCACTCAGGGGTCATTCCACGACAAATCGACCAAATTTTTTGAAATTTTCCACTCTACCTTCTTAGATTTGGATAACAATTTGCCTTAAGGGTTATTCTGGTCGAGAAATCCGATTTTCAAATTTTTTTTAATGTGCGATAAGCGGTTTTTGAGATATTCGCTATAGAACTTTACCAAAAAGGGCCAAAAAGGCCTGGACACCGAAAACTTGGAAATTGATATCTCCGTCAATAAAAGTCCGATTGTAATGGGATAAAGCTTATTGTAAAGCATTTTTCTTATACAAACCAGCATAAAATTTTAAAAATTCTATATTGAATTTCTCAGTCTCAAAAAACAGTTTGACCTTTACCTGTGTCCCCAATTTTAGTGAAATAGAAATATTGTTTTTCGAATTCCCCGTTTATGATTTAGTCGAAAAAATCAAAATCCCAAAGTAGTATTTTTAGTTCTTTAGAAATAAATTATTTTGTACAACCCCTCGTGCAGTTTTAGAGATATGGAACTTGGTATACATATCTTGTTAGTCCAGTCCATTTAAATTAAAAAAGGGGTGTAACTAAAAAAAATTTCAAAAGAATTTTTCTCTTTTGCAATGTGTTCCTAAAATCGGTCTGAACAGCCCCTGAAAAATTTTCATGAATCCCACCTTGGGAAAGTGGTCAAAAGTGGTCACAGGTGGTCAAGGTAGATTTTATTTGGAAAATACGGTCGGGGAAAATTAAAAAAGTTATCCTGACTTCATGCTTTGAGATAAAAGGCTGAAATTTGGTGAATATACTTCACAGCTATAGGGGATAATTATAGGTTAAAGCTTTTCACCGCCGCCATCTTGGATTCAATATGGCGGACGCAAGTTCGGTGTAAATCTCGGAATATCTTATCAAAAAACCTTATAACATATGCAAATACTCTTGATATTGTATATTATCTATATTTCCGGTTTATCACGGGCTTGAACGGTAATAATATTTTCCCGCCATTCGTAAAATACAATATGGCGGCCGTTTCACCCTACAAGAGTGAGAATCACAATTGTTACTGGGACGATTTAGTTTGGACTTATTCTAAAGGAACAGGGTTTATCTGTTTCTGTATCTATTTACGGTACGGGGCTATACAAATCTATTAGTCCATGTTTGGTGGTACATCAACTGATACTTTGACGGTCATTACATAGCCTTTTTTTTCAAAAGTTGCATCTAAGAGTTCACTTGTGAAACCCGAGAGTATTCCCCTAACTATTTGTATTTGTATGGAAATAAAACGTCAAAAATCTGAACCATAGTGACCGGGGATGGATATTAGAGGGTGGTCTGATAACGATGGACTTAACACCAGCTATAATTTGCTTACTAAATTTAGTACGCTGCAAATGTACCAAGAGGTGCTCCGATAAGAGTTGTCGATGCAAAAGCCAAAGCCTTAATTGTTCGTCGGCCTGCGGACCTTGCCAATTAGCTATTTGCGAAAACTCATTGAAACCGGATATTGAACTCTGATACCGAAAATATTTAAGTTTTAAAATTTTTAAAATAAATTATTTAGGTTAATTTCATGTTTATTTTTTTAAATAGTGTTTATTTTGACGGGAACGCTCCGAGAATGTAGTTTCCTATAGAATAAGCCAAAACTCGGCATAAATCGTCCAAGTAACAATTGTGATTCTCTCTCTTGTAGGTTGAAACGGCTGCCATATTGTATTTTGCGAATGGCGGGAAAATATTATTACCGCGCAAGCCCGTGATAAACCGGAAAAATAGATAATAGACAATATCAAGAGTATTTGCATACGTTATAAGGTTTTTTGATAAGATATTCCGAGATTTACACCGAACTTGCGTCCGCCATATTGAATCCAAGATGGCGGCGGTAAAAAGCTTTGACCTATAATTATCCCCTATAGCTGTGAAGTATATTCACCAAATTTCAGCCTTTTATCTCAAAGCATGAAGTCAGAATAACTTTTTTAAACTTTCCCCGACCGTATTTTCCAAATAAAATCTACCTTGACCACCTGTGACCACTTTTGACCACTTTCCCATGGTGGGATTCATGGAAATTTTTCAGGGGCTGTTCAGACCGATTTTAGGAACACATTGCAAAAGAGAAAAATTCTATTCAATTTTTTTTTAGTTACACCCCGTTTTTAATTTAAATCGACTGGACTAACAAGATATTTTTACCAAGTTCCATGTCTCTAAAACTGCACGAGGGGTTGTACAAAATAATTTATTTCTAAAGAACTAAAAATACTACTTTGGGATTTTGATCTTTCCGACTAAATCATAAACGGGGAATTCGAAAAACAATATTTCTATTTCACTAAAATTGGGGACACAGGTAAAGGTCAAAGGTCATACAATTTAAACTGTTTTTTGAGACTGAGAAATTCAATATAGAATTTTTAAAATTTTATGCTGGTTTGTATAAGAAAAATGCTTTACAATAAGCTTTATCCCATTAAAATCAGACTTTTATTGACGGAGATATCAATTTCCAAGTTTTTGGTGTTGAGGCCTTTTTGGCCTTTTTTGCTAAAGTTCTATAGCGAATATCTCAAAAACCGCTTATCGCACATTAAAAATAATTTGTAAATCGGCTTTTACGACCAAAATAACCCTTAAGGCAAATTTTTATCCAAATCTAAAAAGGTAGGGTGGATACCTTTGGACGATTTGTCATGGAATGACCCTCTGAAGATTAAGTTCTCTATGGTGGTCTTCTTCAGTTTTCTATGCTCAATTAAACGTGTAATCTACAGTTTAAATGGATCTTTAAGCAAAATAACGAATTGGTTCTCCATCCACTCAGATTAAGTTCTCTATGGTGGTCTTCTTCAGTTTTCTATGCTCAATTAAACGTGTAATCTACAGTTTAAATGGATCTCTAAGCAAAATAACGAATTTGTTCTCCATCCACTTAGATTAAGTTCTCTATGGTACTCTTCTTCAGTTTTCTCTGCTCAATTAAACGTGTAATCTACAGTTAAATGGATCTCTAAGCAAAATAACGAATTGGTTCTCCATCCACTTAGATTAAGTTCTCTATGGTACTCTTCTTCAGTTTTCTATGCTCAATTAAACGTGTAATCTACAGTTTAAATGGATCTCTAAGCAAAATAACGAATTTGTTCTCCATCCACTTAGATTAAGTTCTCTATGGTACTCTTCTTCAGTTTTCTCTGCTCAATTAAACGTGTAATCTACAGTTAAATGGATCTCTAAGCAAAATAACGAATTGGTTCATCGTCCACTTAGATTAAGTTCTCTATGGTGGTCTTCTTCAGTTTTCTATGCTCAATTAAACGTGTAATCTACAGTTAAATGTATCTCTAAGCAAAATAACGAATTGATTCATCGTCCACTTAGATTAAGTTCTCTATGGTGGTCTTCTTCAGTTTTCTATGCTCAATTAAACGTGTAATCTACAGTTAAATGGATCTCTAAGCAAAATAACGAATTGGTTCTCCATCCAGTTAGATTAAGTTCTCTATGGTACTCTTCTTCAGTTTTCTCTGCTCAATTAAACGTGTAATCTACAGTTAAATGGATCTCTAAGCAAAATAACGAATTGGTTCTCCATCCACTTAGATTAAGTTCTCTATGGTACTCTTCTTCAGTTTTCTATGCTCAATTAAACGTGTAATCTACAGTTAAATGGATCTCTAAGCAAAATAACGAATTGGTTCTCCATCCACTTAGATTAAGTTCTCTATGGTACTCTTCTTCAGTTTTCTATGCTCAATTAAACGTGTAATCTACAGTTAAATGGATCTCTAAGCAAAATAACGAATTGGTTCTCCATCCACTTAGATTAAGTTCTCTATGGTACTCTTCTTCAGTTTTCTATGCTCAATTAAACGTGTAATCTACAGTTTAAATGGATCTCTAAGCAAAATAACGAATTTGTTCTCCATCCACTTAGATTAAGTTCTCTATGGTACTCTTCTTCAGTTTTCTCTGCTCAATTAAACGTGTAATCTACAGTTAAATGGATCTCTAAGCAAAATAACGAATTGGTTCATTGTCCACTTAGATTAAGTTCTCTATGGTGGTCTTCTTCAGTTTTCTATGCTCAATTAAACGTGAAATCTACAGTTAAATGTATCTCTAAGCAAAATAACGAATTGATTCATCGTCCACTTAGATTAAGTTCTCTATGGTGGTCTTCTTCAGTTTTCTATGCTCAATTAAACGTGTAATCTACAGTTAAATGGATCTCTAAGCAAAATAACGAATTGGTTCTCCATCCACTTAGATTAAGTTCTCTATGGTACTCTTCTTCAGTTTTCTATGCTCAATTAAACGTGTAATCTACAGTTTAAATGGATCTCTAAGCAAAATAACGAATTGGTTCTCCATCCACTTAGATTAAGTTCTCTATGGTACTCTTCTTCAGTTTTCTATGCTCAATTAAACGTGTAATCTACAGTTAAATGGATCTCTAAGCAAAATAACGAATTAGTTCTCCATCCACTTAGATTAAGTTCTCTATGGTACTCTTCTTCAGTTTTCTATGCTCAATTAAACGTGTAATCTACAGTTTAAATGGATCTCTAAGCAAAATAACGAATTGGTTCTCCATCCACTCAGATTAAGTTCTCTATGGTACTCTTCTTCAGTTTTCTATGCTCAATTAAACGTGTAATCTACAGTTTAAATGGATCTCTAAGCAAAATAACGAATTTGTTCTCCATCCACTCAGATTAAGTTCTCTATGGTACTCTTCTTCAGTTTTCTATGCTCAATTAAACGTGTAATCTACAGTTTAAATGGATCTCTAAGCAAAATAACGAATTGGTTCTCCATCCACTCAGATTAAGTTCTCTATGGTACTCTTCTTCAGTTTTCTATGCTCAATTAAACGTGTAATCTACAGTTTAAATGTATCTCTAAGCAAAATAACGAATTGATTCATCGTCCACTTAGATTAAGTTCTCTATGGTGGTCTTCTTCAGTTTTCTATGCTCAATTAAACGTGTAATCTACAGTTAAATGGATCTCTAAGCAAAATAACGAATTGGTTCTCCATCCACTTAGATTAAGTTCTCTATGGTACTCTTCTTCAGTTTTCTATGCTCAATTAAACGTGTAATCTACAGTTAAATGGATCTCTAAGCAAAATAACGAATTGGTTCTCCATCCACTTAGATTAAGTTCTCTATGGTACTCTTCTTCAGTTTTCTCTGCTCAATTAAACGTGTAATCTACAGTTTAAATGGATCTCTAAGCAAAATAACGAATTGATTCATCGTCCACTTAGATTAAGTTCTCTATGGTGGTCTTCTTCAGTTTTCTATGCTCAATTAAACGTGTAATCTACAGTTAAATGGATCTCTAAGCAAAATAACGAATTGGTTCTCCATCCACTTAGATTAAGTTCTCTATGGTACTCTTCTTCAGTTTTCTATGCTCAATTAAACGTGTAATCTACAGTTTAAATGGATCTCTAAGCAAAATAACGAATTTGTTCTCCATCCACTTAGATTAAGTTCTCTATGGTACTCTTCTTCAGTTTTCTATATAAATAAACCGTATAAAGAGTTAATAAACCTTTGAGCTGAACAACGAAAAAAAATGCATTTATTTCTACCAATCCCATTGATTCGCGAAGAGTAAGCCCCTTCCCCCTAAGAAAACAAAATGAACTTGTTATCTCATTGGTTCCCTAAACCTTACATAGCTTCCAACGCGATTGAAGCACACCCCTGTGGCGCCAAGGGGGAAATTCCACCATAATGGCCGCGGGTCGTCTCATATTCTCCCTAAATATAAATAAATTCTTGTTTTAACTCTTTCTATGATCGTTATATCGGTGAGGGGTCGGATATTCAAAGAAATCCATTACAATTTCCAACTTCCAAGAAATCCGAAATCCAGCCTGGATTTCTTCAAAATCTCTAAATCCGGCAAAAATCCAAAAATCCGACATGAAATCTCGAAATACGGCGAGAAATCGAGAAATTGCAAAATCCCGTTCACATTTTTGGTGAATGTCCGATTCCTCGTATATCGGTTATACAGGGTGTTAACTAAAAAAACGATACAGGGCCAATAACTCATAATTTTCTTTAGTTAGGAATTTCAAATTTTCATGACACATAGAACGTGCAGGGGGTCACTTGACAACGGAAATATCCATGACCTTGAACCATGTCTTCAAGGTCATTTAAAATTTATCTCGAGAACCATTAGAGATAAAAAGTTGGTTTCAATTAGAAAAGTGTTTATCGTCACCTAATTTGACCAATAACCAGTCTAGGGAATTTAAACAAAAACAGGAAGGTCGTGATGAAAATAATTTAATTGCAAACTAGGATAACATTCAACTCATGGTTCAAGGTCCTTCAAAGTTTATATCTAGAACCAATGGATGTAGAGAAATGGTTCCAATTTAAAAAGTGTGTAAATTGAAATTTTAAGGCTAAATGTCTTTTACCCGATGAAAACACCACGATGAAAACCTTTCAAATTGGAACCATTTCTCTTAATCCATTGGCTATCGAGATAAACTTTGATTGACCTTGAACCATGAGTTAATGGTAATCTTGAGTTTACAAATTCTAAAGACGCCATACCAGATGAGTATGTCTAGCACATTTTGATACTCCAGCATGAGTATTGTTCGAGTGATTAGCCCTTCAACCTGGTCTCTGGTACATTATTTTCATCACGATCTAAATTCTTTCGACTTGATATTGGCCAAATAAGGAAGAATCAAAGTTATTTACACCTAAGATGTGAAGGGGAACACCTTTCTAATTGAAACCAACTTTGTATCTCTAATGGTTCTGGATATAAATTTTAAATGACCTTAACGCATTGGTTCAAGGTCACGGAAATTTCCGTTGTCAAGTGACCCCTGCACGTTATAAGTGTGCTGAAAGTTTGAAATTCCTAGCTAACATACATTTGGAGTTATTGGCCTTGTATCGTTTTTTTAGTTGACACCCTGTATAGCCAGTTAAATGGATATAAAACTGCCTTTTTTAGATAGCTAAAGTGAAGGTGAAACCTTAAGGGTCCATAAAGTCCGTATAGTTGAAAGGACTGGCAATATCTTACTAAAGCTACCCCAAAAATGTAGAATTAGAGAAAACTTTGAATGTTAAATTTTAAAATTTCATTGATTTTTAGTGGGAGCGTAAAATTTACATTTTAATGGTGGATCAACATATTTTGGTTAAAGAAAAAAAATTGTGAACCCAAAATTCTTCTAAGAGAAGAAGAGAACTTACTTGGCCTTCCTTACCAAAACATCCTGGAGCCGCCACTGCTAAGTTGGCCATAATGCAAACAAAATGATGTCCCTTAAAAATATCTTAAAAGCCAAACGAAATGTTCTAAAGTGCTTAGACAGTCAGACAAATTGACCTTTTATCCCACGGTCCCACCAAAGTGATCTGAGACGCAACTCAAGTGGCTTGAGATAAATACTATAATGGCCTGAAACTTCGTTATTTTTGTTAAAATACTTCAACATATTGATCCATTTTATTGTTGAAGAAGGTCAAAGAACCACGCACGTTAGTCCATTTAAGAACAATAATCAGTGTTTCTGTACATAAATTCAATTTACAAAACGTATTCAAACCAAATATTTTAAATTAACTTTATATGTATAAATCATGAAACCCAAAAATCAATTTACCATTTAAGTTTCAAAAATGTCTTTTGTTACATTTTTCGAGGTTTAGGTCTAACACGTAGAAAGAGAACGACCCTTAATTTGATAACCTAACAAAAAAACAACAATCAGCTAGGCTAATACCCAAGGCTTAAGTCATCAAGCGACTTTTAAAGCCATTAATTCAGGTGGCCGGGTTACAATGCGTAGGAGCGTGGCGGAAAGCTCTTCATGCCACGCGAGCCAACAGCTCCCTACCCTAACTATTACCGTTAATCTCATTAAGTTGCTAATTGGTGTGCATTCAAGTATTAGTAATTGTAGTAACATGTAGTCGAGTTTTTAGTAGAGTAAATTTTACAAAACGTTCATTTAGGAATATTTAACGTTGTATTTAATCTTTTTGTCGCGTTCCAGGATTTGCTGCAATCGGAAGAATGTTTCGTATCCATTCCGTCGTTGGGTCCTCAAAAGTACTTAGATCTGGTGGATAATATCGTCCAAAGAAACCAGAGAAGTCTGACGGAAGCTCATCGCGAAATAGTTCTGAAATGTCTTCAGATAGCGACACCGACTCCCAGGTACGCCTACCTGATCGGACATCGGGTCCTCGATTGGTGGAGCGACGAGGAACCCGACCTGTCCACCATTCCAAGTACCACGCCGGAAATGGTTCACGAAACGATGGCCTACCTGGAAGGTCATTTAGGGGTCGAAGTAGCCGCGTACATCGTCGGCTTTCTAGCCGCGTCGCGGTACGGGCTGACCGAGGCCGAGATGTTGGACTTGCTAACCCTCCAGGAGCCGGTTCTGGAGCGAGCGCTGGCTCACGACCCTCAATGCAAACTGCGGCGTTGCCCCTACATGGTGTGGGGAGTGGCCAAAAGGCGCATGAAACCCTTGCTGAGGTCGACGACGGTCGGAAAACGGACTCTGGTCACTTGGAGGTGCGACGCGTACCGGACATTGTGTCAGAAACGGGTCGGCGAAGACACTTGGGAAGCGTGTCTTCGAGGACTGGCGGCGTACTTCGAGGGGGACACGGGCGAGGCTAAAGGACTGGTATTGGAGCAGCCGACGCGCTTCGGCTCGTGGCCCAACCGACGGAAAGCCGACGAGCTCCCTTTCTGCTATTTCCAAATAGGAGACACCCTGAGCGACCGCTTCGCGTTGGACTTGAACTGGTTAAAGTTAAAGGTGAGCGCGGCAGATCCCTACTGTCTGCTCGAGGACATCGAGATGTGTCGGAGGCAGCTGGACGCCGACGAAGAGGAGGAAATCAAAGAACTAGAACTCTTGACGGGCGCAATCGCCAAGGCCTCGTACGCGCTGCGCTACGACGGTTCGCAATTAACTAGTCAACTGTACGCCCACTTGAAGGCCGTGGCGGACAAACCCAACTGCGCGGAGGATTGGCCCCTCTTGTTGAAACTTTTCCAACTGTCCTCGAAGCCGACGGAACCGGCTCTGCTGCCCGTTAGCTTCCCCGAAAGTAGCGGCGGCGACGTGTCCTTGTCCGTCTCGGCCAGCGACGAGGCGTCCTTCGCGGCGTTGCACACCATGAAGGGAAACCCCAACTATCTCATATCGCTGGCCACCAAGAGTGGACAGGTGACCGTGTGGGACGTCTACCGGGAGAAACCGACCAGGACTTTAACGGGCGTCTTCGAACCGAAAGACGTTCAAATGATCGACGACTTACGCGCTCTCGTACTCTGCAATCGCGAGCTCAAGGTCTACAACTTGGACGCGGGCTGTCTGGTCACCAAGCTAAAGGGCGTCATGAACCAGAAAATGGCCTATTACGGGTTGCACGACGAGAACTACGTGGTGGCGCTTTCTCGAAACCGAATGTACGTCAACATGATGAACTTAAGAACGGGAGATTTGGAGACTACCTTCAAAGTTGGCGAAGATAGGTAAGTTCTAACACCTAATATTATCTTACTACATTTCTCTTACAATTCACATTGTTATATCAACCTACTATCTACTGTTCTACGCTATTTAAATAAAGCCACGAACACGTAACTTTCAGCACACCGAGAAAAAAAATGGAAAATGTGGCCAAAAAGAATAAATTCTTTTTTCGATAATAACCGAAGAAAGTTCCCCTTTTATTAGCTAGGGCTAATACAGTAAGCCTGTAAGTTGGCTTCCTTTTTAACATGGCAAACGTCACAGCTCGAGGTTTTCCAAAAAGAGAAAGGATTTAATCGGACAGCGGAACTTTGTGGGAGAGAGAAAGATGGATAAAAATACAAGAGAGGCGGAGGAGCAGAAATTCGGGATGGAGCTAGCGAGGGGGGAGGGGGCGGATGGATGGAAAACGTCTTGTCGATTTGCATATTACAAGACGGCTAGTTTTCATCTTAGCCCCGGAATCGCCAGATTTTTCTCACGCTACTAAGTCAAGGCGGTTTCCGCCAAACAGCCTTCGAAACCAACTGACAAGTTAAATGGGATATTATTACGATCGAGCTTCTTCCTATCTGACACCGCTAAAACGGTAGCGACCCTATACGCCCCGCTTCGCGTCGAACTATCCGCTAAGGTACGTATCAAAGGGGGATTTATTTATTTAAACCCGCCAAGATGGCAGTACGCCCCCAGTAGGAACGTAGCTTAAAACGTAATCAACTTTATAAATGATACCGCCAGGACGTTATAAAGGACGCGTAAGTAGGCCCGTCCGCGTACATAGAAACGCGCAAAGAAAGAGTCCCGGTTAATACCCCCCCCCCCCTCGACCCTTCATACATGTATCCCTCCTTTTTGGGAAACTCTTTTTTTCTAGCTTCGTACTCAGACCGATTCATTAATAACAGTATGACGAGGGTTATGTTAAACTACCCCCCCCCCCCCTACGCTGCCTGGATGGGGGGGAGGGAGGTTGGCGCTCAGGAAAATCTTTTGTTTCCAAAAGCGTTTGTGTTAGGATAGACTTCATCATTTCCTCCCCACCCGCCCTTAGCCATTGCGCTCTTTTAGAACCGTATGGAAATTTTTATCAAAAAGAAAAGAGAATGAAAAGGCCTAGTGAAAGCGTAAAAAACATTCTTGGACATAATTTCTAGTTAATTAAGTTTAACTAGTTACGATGATGGCAAACTTCTCTTCCAAGACAAGGCCTCGCTGTAGCTTCGAGTGAAATGTTTACGAGAATAAAAATATGAAGGGAAAACGGATAAATATATGGAAACTTAGAAAAGAGAATCGAGCTTAAGGAAATCCCTTCATTGGGGGTCTCTTCGATTAATTCTCTACTCGCCCGAAACGTATTTGCTGTTTTGGGAACGAATATTCAAATTTAATTTGTATATTTATTCGTTAATATTATAATCGTAGCCGAGGTAACAACCTAATTTGGTTATTCTTCATTTGGAATGTATAAAGATTTCGATTGAAGTAACTTTTTGAAGTTTTAGTTGCACGTAAATTAATAAGACTAGAAATGCAAATTTCAAAAAGTGAGATATGCAAAGTAAAATAAAGCGAGGGGCAGATTGAGTATTCTAACAAATTGTAATTTAAAAAATTAATAATTTCTAATAATTATATACAGTCAAATTATAGATTTAATTTTAATCCCATTTAATCATGGTTTCATCTTTATGCAGTCAAAGCTATAGTTTTAAATTAAATCCCATTTAATCACGGTTTAATCTTTATGCAGTCAAAACTACAGATTTAAATTAAATCCCATTTAATCATGGTTTCATCTTTATGCAGTCAAAGCTATAGTTTTAAATTAAATCCCATTTAATCACGGTTTAATCTTTATGCAGTCAAAACTACAGATTTAAATTAAATCCCATTTAATCTTAATGCAGCCAAAACTACAGATTTAAATTAAATCCCATTTAATCTTAATGCAGCCAAAACTACAGATTTAAATTAAATCCCATTTAATCACTATTTAATCTTTATACCCATAGGAACTACATATTTAATCTTTATACCCGTAGAAACTACATATTTAATCTTTATACCCGTAGAAACTACAGATGTAATCTTTATACAGCCAAAATTACAGATTTAATCTTTATACAGCCAAAGCTACAGATTTAATTATAATCCCATTTAATCATGGTTTCATCTTTATACAGCCTAAATTACAGATTTAATCTTTATACAGCCAAAATTACAGATTTGATTATAATCCCATTTAATCATGGTTTCATCTTTATGCAGTCAAAGCTACAGATTTAAATTAAATCCCATTTAATCACGATTTAATCTTTGTACCGTAAAAACTACATATTTAATCTTTATACAGCCAAAATTACAATTTAATCTTTATACAGCCAAACCTACAGATTTAATTATAATCTCATTTAATCATGGTTTCATCTTTATACAGCCAAAATTACAGATTTAATCTTTATACAGCCGAAGCTACAGATTTAATCTTAATACAGCCAAAGCTACAAATTTAATTATAATCCCATTTAATCATGGTTTCATCTTTATACAGCCAAAATTACAGATTTAATCTTTATACAGCCAAATCTACAGATTTAATCTTTATACAGCCAAATCTACAGATTTAATTTTTATCCCATTTAATCATGGTTTCATCTTTACAAAGCCAAAACTACAGATTTATTTTTTATCCCATTTAATCATGGTTTCATCCAAGGGGTCTCGATCAAGAAGATGTTTTGAAAAAATTGATGACGTCACCCAGATGAGCCTCCGTTGATTTTCAATACGATCTCATCTGGCTGACGTCACGATTTTACCTAGCAACGCAAAAGCCGTAATATTTTTATAAAAAAACCATGCGATCGAGGCAACCTTATAGTTCCCTTTTTTACGAAACTTGGGTTTCATCTTTATACAGCCAGAGCTACAGATTTAATTATAATGTCATTTAATCACGATTTAATCTTCATATAGTCAAAACTACAGATTTAATTTTGATCCCATTTAATCATGGTTTCATCTTTATACAGCCAAAATTACAGATTTAATCTTTATACAGCCAAAATTACAGATTTAATCTTTATACAGCCAAAATTACAGATTTAATCTTTATACAGCCAAAATTACAGATTGAATCTTTATACAGCCAAAATTACAGATTTAATCTTTATACATCCAAAATTACAGATTTAATCTTTATACAGCCAAAATTACAGATTTAATCTTTATACAGCCAAAATTACAGATTTAATCTTTATACAGCCAATATTACAGATTTAATCTTTATACAGCCAAAATTACAGATTTAATCTTTATACAGCCAAAATTACAGATTTAATTATAATCCCATTTAATCATGGTTTCATCTTTATGCAGTCAAAGCTACAGATTTAAATTAAATCCCATTTAATCATGGTTTCATCTGTATACAGCTCAAGCTACAGATTTAATTATAATCCCATTTAATCATAGTTTCATCTTTATACAACCGAAGCTCCAATATTGATTTTAATCATATTTAATCATGATTTAATAATTTGATTAGTAATAATAATAAAATGATAATAATAATATTCAGTTAGGCTAATACCCAAGGCACCACCTTAGACCTAAATCATCAAGCGACGTTTGAAGCACAATATAATTTCAAGAAAAACTATTTTAATCTGGTTGGTTCCACAAGTAGCTTTATTGCGCTAGGGGTTGGGGGAAATTTATTTAATTGGTAAAAAATGACTAACATTATAAATGAGAGAAGTTCAGTGTAATAGGACCGTGAGAGATCTGTGCTTCGAAGATAATCTGCAGGTTTGTCATGATAATTGAACCTGCGCAGTATGGTCCTGACATCCACCAGAACTGGCAATTACTGGATACACCTTTTGGTGTCCAGCGATTTTAAACGTTTTTTAAAGCCATTAGCTTAGCATTAGTTGTTTCAAGATTAGCGACTGAAATTATAAGTGTTTCGAAAAAAATCAACGAATAGGCCATAAAAATAGATATTTCAGGATTTACAGACTATTAAAATCGTAGTCTTAGCAAGCGGTAGCGACTTCATTAAACAAAAATATCACTGGCCGTAAATTAATAATTAAGGTAAAATAAAAATTAACGGAAAAACATTAATTAAGGGAAAAATAATAATTAAGGGAAAAACATTAATTAAGGGGAAATTAAAATTAAGGAAAAATTATTTATTAAGAAAAATATTAATTAAGGAAAAATTATTTATTAAGAAAAAATATTAATTGAGGAAAAATTATTTATTAAGAAAAAATAATTAAGTAAAAATTATTTATTAAGAAAAAATATTAATTAAGGAAAAATTATTTATTAAGGAAAAAATATTAATTAAGGAAAAAATATTAATTAAGGAAAAATTATTTATTAAGAAAACTATTAAGGAAAATTATTTTAATGAAGGAAAATTATTTTAATGAAGCAAAATTATTTTAATGAAGCAAAATTATTTTAATGAAGCAAAATTATTTTAATGAAGGAAAATTATTTTAATGAAGGAAAATTATTTTAATGAAGGAAAATTATTTTAATGAAGGAAAATTATTTTAATGAAGGAAAATTATTTTAATGAAGGAAATTTAGTAAGGAAAATTATTTTAATGAAGGAAAATAATTTAATAATATTTTTTAATTAATTAAAAAGTAATTAAGGACACTATTTAATCAAATGAAATATAAATGATTATAGGAAAATATTTAATAAGAGGGAAATATTTATTTAATGGGAAATATTTATTTAGAGAGAAATATTTATTTAGAGGGAAATATTCGATTATAGGAAAAATATTTAATTATAGGAAAAGGAACAAATTAAATGAAAGTAATTAATCTATGGAAAAAATGGAGAATTTCTCGATTCGATGTCACCGTGTATGATGACTTAAAAAAATGAACAAGTAACCGCCACCAAATTTCTTTGAGCAACGCTTCTATACTACGGAGCAATGCGACTCTGTTTTGTCCGATTTCCAACCCTATTACTTCACCCCAAACCCTTAAAAAATACTAAATGA
This sequence comes from Leiobunum rupestre, assembly GCF_980474605.1. NCBI lineage: Eukaryota > Metazoa > Arthropoda > Arachnida > Opiliones > Sclerosomatidae > Leiobunum > Leiobunum rupestre. The sequence goes on from NC_143392.1 coordinate 33,327,271, forward strand.
AACCTAGCTGGAAAAAAGAAAGTTTATGATTTACGATCAACTTTGGAATGATATTTTTTCTGCGCATTCTTTGCTAGAAACTTCTTTTTCACTTTGTTTATTCCAGAGACGCTTTTTGTGTTTTGTTTTTGCGGTGCAGTTTAACTTCCATTATAGCGGCATACTTCTATTTATCAACTCAGTTGGCGGTTTTTGGCGTTTTACTCTTTTGTGACAAAGCTTTTTTTAAGGCCAACTGGTTAGTTTTTACCACCAATGTGGCGGGTCTGTCTGTTTTGTCTATGCCGGCCCTAAATGGGTCGGAGTGTGCAATAACTGGTGGCTTTACCGGGGAGTCGGGGTCCGGCTCTTGTAACCCATAAGGGCGGTGGCGCACTGGGAGATGTTAGCTTCGATCAAATGATCCTATCTCCACCTCCGACTTCGGTCAGGCTTGGGCTGGATACTGAGCTTCGGCTCAGGCTAACGGAGAGGGTCCGTGCAAACTGGCCGCCTCGGCGGATTGGGTAGCCTGCTGTGGGGCGGCGGGTCTCCGTATGAGGGCACGGCGGTCCTGTTTCCCGGCCTTTTGGAACAACACCGGGTTACTTGGACTGCTGTGTGCTCGTCGTTCCCCTTTAGGAGCTCTCTCCAAAGGGTTTGACTCCTTACCTGTGTTGTTAGGGTGTCCGCTGGAGTTGCTAGAGCATCCATTCTTAATCCCACTGCTGTGTGCGAAGTGGGGATTGGTCCACCCATTGCTGCACCTTCTGCTGGGTTGAGTGGCTTGCGTCAAAGGTGCGACCATGAGTAGTAGGGTACTACTACCCATGCTGGTTGGTATGGTCTCTGTTACTAGGTAAACCGGGCTATAAATTCTGACACACTGTTTTGTCTATGCCAATTAGAGGAAAATCTTTGCTTTGTGTCGTTCCAATCGAAAAACGTATATTTTTCACGAATTGATTACTAACCGTAATAATTTGGTTAAGGATAGTAAGGATAGAATAAATTAAGTTACTTTAATGGGGAACGGGGTCAACGGCCAAGCTTTTCCAAATATGGCCTTATTTCCGTATCAAAAGATTTAAACAAAACGTTCAATATACTAACACGTAGCTTTTTTTGTCTTGAAAAAATAGCCTTTCGCCCAAAAAGTTGAAACGAAAAATAACGCCGGGTGTTTGGGTTTGAACTTTCGCCGCCATCTTAGGGGCTTCCGCCAGCGCCCCTAACCCCGTATGAGCGATTTGCGAACTATCCTAACTTTTGAAATCGCGCAATTTAGGCTTAGGTCTCGTATATCTGGAACCATGGACATCCGCGTGCAAAACAAATCTTTCGCATCTTCAGCAGCGCGCGCTTTTACGTTGTTTTTCCGTCTCACCGACTTCTCGCCAGGTTTCGCGGCGGACGCGCACTTTTCAAATTCCCGGAATTTCATTATTTTATTAAAAATTAACCACTCAATATTTTTTGATGCGGTTTTCGCCATAAATTTTAGTTTTTAATGGGCTATATGGCTATCTAACTGGTTAAAGCTTGACCGTTCCCCTTTAATACAAAGGTCGTATTGATGGTCTTCTGCTTGAAAAAAATATTTCCTGGACTTAAATGTAAATGTATAATTTCTATTATTAAGATTAATAATCATAATCAGCGATTGGGTAGTCACTTTAGTAACCTGGTGTGTAAATCGTAGGTAATTACGAGAAAGTACTACGAAATATTTGGAAATCATCGAATGTTTTTCTAAAATTAATAATCAGTTGTACAAAGATTTTACGAATCCCTCGTACACAAGGCACCCAAAAATTGATACAATTTACCCAAACTTGATGAAATTTACCTAAATGTTGTCCAAATTACCCATTTCGTGATTTTCAAATTTTTAAAAAAATGTTCGATCCCATGCTTTTTAAAGGAGTTTTTTTTTGTTTTAAGTGGTCTAAACATTTTCGGTTGCCATGGCAAATCGAATGGGTAGTGCAACGTCTTCTTTTGGGAAATTTCATATCTCATATAGGTCTACCTTACGCCCGACTTTGAACAAAATCGGCAATAAACACCTCGGGTACTCTCCTTGTAAATATTACCGTTTACCTCCACAACTTTTTATGGAAAGGGAAAACCCCTTTAACCAATGGGGAGATAAAGATAAACCAACTAAACTCTGAAAATGTCTAAATTCAATCCTTGGTAGTTTTCGATAACAAATGAGCATCCACTTTTTGCAGCGGTAGACATTTTTGCCTATTTTGTTACCCAGTTAAGCCCTGTTTGAAAGATAAGTTTGAACTTTTTAATAATGATTAAAGGCTAAATAATAAAACAAATCCGGGCGTATGATAAATAAGCCTTAATGCGCCATCAAGGAAGGGCAATTTTAAACCGGGCACGCGGAGATGGCAAGGGGGCCCTTTTTCGTAAGTGATCCATCGCTATATACAGAAGTAGTATAGGAAATGGAAGGCTGTAAGATAGAATTCGTGTTCAGAGCGGCAAGACTGAGGGGGGGGGGGGCGGTATCAGGCGGCGTCATTTCAAGTTTCCAGCAATAATCCTCCTTAACCAGGTTCCGTCACGAACAAGATTTTTCTCTAAATCCGTCTATTTGAAAAGAAAAAAAAGGGGCCGAAGGAATCCATCTCTTCTTGCTCGTTCCGATCGCGTTTTTATTTTAAATTACTTTTGGCCGTGCTTTCGATTGCCCTCTTTCTAGTAGAGAGGGCGCCACTTTCGCAGGGGTTTTTTTTTTCATTATCTCCTTTATCCGTCTCTCCAGAGATATCGTAAAAAAATATATAAAAAAAAAGGTTTCCTTCGATTCCACGTGTGTTTCTAAGCCTTAAACCCTTTTAAGTATTAGTTAGCCACCGCCGCTAGGATCGTTACGGTCGACGTGTCCAATACGAAGTTATAGTCTGCTTTCGCGTCTGCTAGATCCGAAATCTCTAAAAGAATCGTCAACTAATGTTTGTTATCGATAAGTTAAGAGTAAAAGAAACGCGATGCTACGAATCCCTTAAACAAACAGTTTTTGCTGTTTGTACACAGTGTCTCTTAAATCGATTGCAGTTTCCTTTTTTCTAGCCTAGGTTTAAAAATAGACTAGAGTGAGTGCCATTAACCTTTTTTTTGGTTTATGCGATGTATAAAATAACGGAATAGAAATGAAAGTGTTGCAAGTCGGAAAATTTTCCGGAAAATGACCGAGGCCTTTTTTCCGGAATATTTTCCGTATTTTTCCGAAAAAAATAAAAAAGTTTACATTCCATGATTAGTCTAATATATTGTTTGCAAATTTAAATAAAGCGGCATTTTCGCCCAATTTTTTCGAATCTAAAAGTAAAACTAAACCTCTAGACTAGTTTAAACTTATTATAATGTTTTGTAGTATTTTTACTGATATTAGACATTTTATATGTTTAAAATGTTAAAAACTCTTAAAAAGTAATTATTAGACATTTTATATCTTAAAACTCTTAAAAAGTAATTAATGTTTCAATTTTTTATTTTTCTGATTCCGCATTTTATTTTTCCGGAAAATTAACAACACTAAGAAATTATTTTCGAAATTTCACTGACTATCAATATCAAATTTCATTGAAATATAAAAAAAAATCAAATTTTGAGTTACCGTTACCACGGAGACCCTTAAAGGTTGCTACGTCACTTTCTTATATATCGAATTCTCTAAAATATAAAAAACGCTTGGAGACGAAAGATAAAAAGTTCCTAACTTTGGTGTCCTACAAAACGTTTACATTGTTTTGAATACCGTAAAAAATACAGTGTCTCGAATAAGAAACCTATCTCCGTGAGATCCAAATTGAAGTTCCTTATTCCGGAGGTGTGGTGCACTCTGAATTTTAAAAACGTAGGATAGGGGGCGCCATACGAGGGCTTGTTATCGTCCTCATTTTCTCGTTCGCGAATATGTCGCGGATTGCTACGGACCGTGTTTCTCGGGTGACGTGCCTCGACTGCCAGCCCGTCTAATGCCGTGCCCACCGTGCCCACCAGGCCGCCCAAAGAAATGGGTACGTGACAAATTTTGGAGATTTATCCGCTTTTCGAGTCTTACCCACACGCTTATTTTTTAACCCCAACTTTTTATTTATTTTTTGTTTTGAGCCCCGCTGAATCGCAAATCAACACGTATAAAGAAAAGTTTAGTTGGAGCACCCTCGAGAAGCTTGTCGCATTTCCTAAACGCCTGCTTTTTTATCATTTACGCGCTTTCTTACTGCAATTTTTAAACTAAAAAATGTTGCACCGAACGTCAACTTTTGCAAGCTTAAATTTACAACTCAGATGCGTAGCCAGGTTTTTTGTGGGGTACAAATTGAAGCAAATGAAACAAAAAATTTAACATACAATCATTCGCCTCCGTTACAACTGTTCATTTTGAATTTCCCCTTGTAGATTTTGAGTACTTTAAATTACATTTAAATTTATTGGTTTTTTTTTTAATTTTAAAATTGTTTATAATAGGTTTTGAAAATTAAAAGTTTAAAAATATATGATATGTTTAAAAAATTAAACGTTATTTACGATAGGTTTTGAAAATTAAAAGTTTAAAAATATACATGATGTTTTAAAAATTAAAAATTTAAAAATATATATGATGTTTTAAAAATTAAAAGTTTAAAAATATATATGATATGTTTCAAAAATTAAACGTTATTTACGATAGGTTTCGAAATTTAAAATTTGAAAATTTAAAAATTATATACGATAGGTTTTGAAATGTAAAAATTATATACGTTAGGTTTTGAAATTTTAAAATTACTTATAATAGGTTTTGAAATTTTAATATTGCTTATATTCGGGTTTGAATTTTTTTAAATTACTTATAACAGGTTTTTGAAATTTTAATATTGCTTATAATAGGTTTTGACAGAATTTGAAAAGTATAAATCATAATTTTGCCTCACCTCGACTTTCTTGTTTTTCAAAATTCACCTTTTAAATAAATAAACGCAGTTGTATAATTATGTTTACCGGCTTTTTTTATCAGATTAAATTAAATTTCTCATCTCTAAATGGATGAAAACCTATTCATCGTATTATAAAACTGGGTATAAAGTGCTTTGTTTGAGTTGCTAGAAATGTTGGATTCCGTAGCGAAATGCTAAGCCTTCGTGAAAAGGTTTATTCGAAAGCTCTTTACGAGAGAGAATTTTACCAATGCATTTCATTTCATTTTACGTCTTTAAATCCACTTGGGAAAAAATATATAAATAAAATGGAAAAATAGTAGACTTAAAAGAAAAGACAACTTTAATATTAATTTGACGGGCTTAATTATTATGTTGACTTTTCAAAAGGAACTTAATATATTCAGAATGCAAATTTCGGTGTATTTCAATGAATTTTTCCAATTTTATTCGCTTACTTTATTTTCAATAGACCAACCTCATCAAAGAATAAAATATAATACATATATAAATAAGCAAACTAGCGGAACCTTTTTCGGGATTAGTGTCTATATTGGATTTGTCGTGAATTTTATGGAGCCAGCTTACGCTGAATCCTTAAATGTTAGTTTCTAGCGACGAAACGTTAGTTAGTGTAGGGAGCTGTTGGCTCGATCGCGTTGCATCTAGGAGCAACAAACACAGCAGAGTTTTCAATTTAGAATACAAATTATTTACTATTAAAGAGAGTATAACCTAGGAGCAACAAACACAACACCCCACACAAGGGCCTTGGCTGGTCCGTCGAAAAGCCTTAAAAGGCTGCCCAGAATTTATCTGCTAAAAAGGCCACAGGCAGCCATTTTGGAAACACGTTTTTAATCCGACTCAAATTATTCGCCACCACAGAATCAGAGATACTGGCAACTAGGAGCAACAAACACAGCACCCCACACAAGGAGAACGCAATCCGTCAAAAGTCGTGGATTTTCTTGTGTGCGTTTTTCATTGGCTAGACGCTTCAGCGCCTGCTGCCGTCCGAAGGGGAAAATTCGGAAATTGTCTTCCCCCCCGCCCGTAAAACGTTCATCGTAAAGGCTCGTGACGCTTGTCCAATGAAATTCGTACACAACCCTTCGTTAGCGTGTTTAATGGCTAGCTGCGTTCTCCTTGTGTTTGTTGCTCCTAGGTGGCATGCAGGGCTTGCCACCACCCTCCTACGCATTGTAACCCGGCCACCTGAATTAAAGGCTTCAAAAGTCGCTTGATGACTTAGGCCTAAGGTGGTGCCTTGGGTATTAGCCCAGCTGATTATTATTATTACTTAGGATAAGGTGAATTTTGATCCAGATATATGGTACTTTTAGTAAAGCCCAAGAACCGATTTACTCAAAGGAGAACTTAGCTAAGGTTTAATTTATTTTATTTTTGTAAGACTCAGATGCCGCCATCTGATGTCAGAACTCGGAAGTATTAATAATGGCCACTTTAACAAATACTTAACTTTCTAAATTTCTAACTACTTCTAAATATACTTAAACCTATAACTATAATGTTATCATAATATTATTTTACTAATGAATAAAATTACATTACATATAATTATGTCATTATATAAATATGTTATATACTAATATTATAAAATATATCGTATTTATAAAAATAATATTTAAAATAATTAATTAATATAATAATACTTAATAATAATAATCAGCTAGGCTAATACCCAAAGCACCACCAAGTCTTCTAGCGACTTCTAATGCCATTATTTCATGTGGCCGGGCATAATGTCAAATTATATTACTGTATGTATAGTAAACCTGATTTTAGTATTTTCAACATTCCGGTCATGATTTGAAATGGCTTTAAGCTTTGGCTATTAGCGAACCGGGGTGAAGCGGTTTCACCAGGGGCGTAGGAACGTTCTAGAAGTTGGAGGGGGCAAAGATAAACGAAAAGGGGTCTGGAGAATGGTTTTTAATTTTTAATGGAGTGTAGCTTCTCCGAATGCATGTGTACTTGTTACTACTATGTAAATTGGCGGGAAAAGACTGAAATTTAAACACAGTTGAGGTTCTATAAATTGTATATGCTTTTAAAATGATAATTTGAGTCTTTTGAAGATCTCAACTGACCAAAGGTTGGAGGGGGCAATAACATTAGTTGCCCCTCCCAGCAAAATTCTAGGGAGGGGCATTGCCCCCCCTGCCCCTCCCGGTTCCTACGCCCCTGGGTTTCACACATGTGAACCAAGAATTATCGTCGGCGGCCAAAACTGGCATTCAAATTTTTCTTATTTGGTTCATGAGATGGCGCTATAGACCTGAAATTAAAGCAAGTGGCGGCTCTATCAAAATAAGTAAAAAAGGGTTTACATAAATGATTCTAAAATCGCTTCTAGGTGGCAGCACCTTCCGGTAACTTAAAGTGAAGGTGAGTTGTCCGCGATCTATTGGCTTCCCGAAACCACGTGTTGAATAAGTTTATAATCACGTGATTCCGAAAAGCCAATCAACGCGAGAAATTCCTAATTTGCCACACCTTTTAGGCTAGTTTTGATGCTTACTCAACTTGTTGTGATTTATACGCTAGATCATTTTGTAACAAAACAACGGTGCGCTTTCGTTCGCACGTTGCACGAAAGATTTCTGAGATTTACCTGACGAAGTAAATTGCTCGTGATTCTTAAACAAACACTTCTACTGCTACAAAATATGTCAATTTATATTAATAAACGTATCCAATATTAATATTTTCAGTTAAGATTGTTTAATCAAAGGATGTGTAAGTAAATATTTGGATATAAATATTCTAAGCTAAGCCTCGGTTATAAAAACACCCGTTCGTCAAAAGCTTTTGTCTTGTGTTTTTCGAAAATGTTGCGTCCGGCGAATAGGTCAATAGAACGTTCTATAAAATCGGCCCAAGCCGGCCAAACTTTTCATACAGATTATAGAGCCAGTTCAGCAGGACTAACAACTTTTGTTATTCTTTGGCTTATGTCTTGTCTTAATATGTATATTTTAGAGACGTACCTTTTAGGAGTTGTTGAAGTATGTTTGGGGTTAAGAATATTTTCATGATCTAAGTTTCTTTTTAAACCCGTGGATTTGGGACAAGTATTTTGCTTATTTGCCATCATACATTTATTACAAAAATCATTTAAAATAAGAAAAACGGCGCGGAAAGCCGGAAATGAGTGAAGCCTAGGCTAGCAACTACTCTACTCCTAAAAATCGACTGCTCTCAATTTCTTACGGGTTTGCCAGATAAATATTTTTATCTCACACGAAAAACCAGTCAAACCTTCACCTCCTCCGAACTGAAATGGGGGAAAGCACACCACACCGATTTTATAGAACGGTCTATTTCTGGTACCACGAGGTTAGTTTCTACGGCTACTATAATGGCGTCGGAAAAGCGCGTGACATACCGGTAACGGATATGAAGTCAAAACCCCGCCGTTTCTAGTTAAACCGTTACACGACCACCGGACCCGCTTTTTTCAAAGATTAACTTCTCGATAAGAAACCCAAAGGGCGCCATCTAGTGGAGAGCCAGTTGGGCTTTTTGGGAAATCGGCCATATTTCAAGTTGACACTCTTTAGCCGTCCGCTCGTGGCGCCCCCTTTATAGAAGTATATTCCGTACACCATTTTGGCCCAAGTACCATTTTAGTGTCCATAAATCAGGTGGGCGTCCATAGAGGGTGGGCGTACGCCCTGGCGCGAGTAACAGCCGGGTCTTTCCTATTTTACACCATTTATTGGCTATCGAGTGGGCCTTTTGACTATTTTTCCCACACGAATTTCAGGAGCGAGCCAGCGCCTAGCCACTATTTGATAGCCTGGTCTCTCCCGTAAGATTTGGTCAATAGCGAAAATTTATAGGGTGAGGGGTTCGTTTTTTCCGAGGGAAGACGTTCGCGTAGTGACACAGTCCGCGGGAGCCCATAATATTGTTAGAAGGACACTGAATATGGCGTGTAACGGCCGCTTTTAGAACTAAACAGGACAAGCGGAAAATAAATGACCCATTGGATAGAGAATGGCTCCGTAACTTTGCTTTCCCTCCAACCTCCTTTCTAGAGCGTCTCCTCGATTCCATAAAAACCTTCGGACGTACTAAGCTCCTAAATCTTTATCGGCGACCCAACTTTGTCCGGAGCGACGGCTGGACCATTGGGAGAACAGCTTCTGTTTTCAGGGTTTATTAAATCGACGTTTAAAGGCAGGCTGCGATTGCATCGACGCGTCATGTTTTTTAACGTGTGGGAATGCACTACCAAAAGTATATCACTTAGGAGAGAAGTATTACTCTTTCTGTAGACTTTGATTCGCGGCAAAACGTGGGCTTACTATACGGTATCTTTCCATTGCGCCGAATCCCATTAGACCGAATTCCGCCAATGTTTTTAATGAAATTAGCCCAAAGGCGGGTTTTGTATCTAATCGACCGACGCAATATTCACAATTGAGCGACCGCAAAAAAAAAAGTTTTTCTTTCTACTCCTTTTGATTTTTTATGGAAGCGTTTTAATATATTTTTAAGTCTGTTAGGTTAGGTTAGGTGTGGTTAGGTAACACTGCATGCTGTTCTGACAGATGCTGAAACGGATAAAACCGAATCCTAAACCAGGAGAAGTGCGGGTTTTTTGGTCGAATGGGACAATCCCATTAGACCGAATCCTAAATCCGCAAAAGTGTGGCTTTTTCGGTCGAATGGAATTGGGTTCTGTCGAATGGGATTCGGCGCAATGGAACAGATTCTACTATACAGGGTGTTAACTAAAAAACGATACAAAGCCAATATCTCTAAATGTATTTTAGCTAGGAATTTGAAATTTTGACGACACATAGAACGTGCAGGGGGTCACTTGACAACGGAAATTCCTATGACATTGAACCATATCTTCAAGGTTATTTAAAATTTACCTCGAGAACCATTAGAGATACAAAGTTGGTTTCAAATAGAAAAGTGTATACCATTTGTCAGATAAACCGACGAAATAATTAGGCTAGCTTGGATAGCAGACAATCTGTATTTACCTTCGGAATTAATCATATCAGTTGGTATGGGTCAAAATGCAAACCAGATAATTTAAACCCAAAACTAGGGATACACCGATACTAGAAAAATATTTTCAGAAAAAACATTTACAAATAAGAAAATTATCGATTAACTAATGATAATATTTGATTTGATTCGCCGCGCCATGTACGTCAGACTTCAGAAGCAAGATCATACCTTTTTTTAGACAGGTGGTTACGAGTGTAAAAAAAAACAACGATATTCGAAAATATGTATCACGTAAAATGAAAAGAAAAATATTCGAATATGCTCTTGCTGCAAACTTTTTTTTAATGAAAAATGATAATAAAATGGTATGACAATGCACTGAACCATTTTTTATAATGATTTTATGATATACACTACTGTTATGATAGATAACTTTGTTGATATCGGCCGATATATCGGTGGATATTATCGTCCACGAATAGCCGATATATCGTCTGTACCCATATCGGTGCATCCCTACCCAAAACTAATCTGAACGTTTTTTTAAATGACAGACAAAAGGTTAGTGGATTTCAGATGCCCCACAGTTCTCTTTTATACATCACATGATTAAATTCCTGGAAAATTTTTAATTACGGTTTATTTTAATTTACTTTTTACTTGAATATATATACACTAACGAGGAGACTACCCGAGGTGATAATCACCGATTTTGTTGAAACTAGCTGGGTACGTAGACCTTATGGTAACAAGAAATTTCACCAAGGGAAACGTTGCAATGGGCATTAGTTTCGCCATGGCAACCGAAAATGTTTTTGACAACACAGTATGTATATTTTCCCATTGAAAATGACATGGGAATCTGAGCACTTCTAAAAAATAATAATAATTATAATTAAAATCATTAATTTTGATCAAATTCAAACAACTAAATTCTATTTTATTAATTTTTTTACCGATTCTGATCAATTTTTACATATTTTGATCAAATTGACCAAAATATCATAAAATTAATTTCATTTGTCAATTTTGATCTACTTTTTTGGTTTTGAAAATTTTCACAGGGGGGCCCTTAGAAGCGCTCAGATTCCCATGTTATTTTCAATGGGGAAATATACATACTGTGTTGTCAAAAACATTTTCGGTTACCATGGTGAAACTAATGCCCATTGCAACTTTTCCCTTGGTGAAATATCATGTTACCATAAGGTCTACGTACCCACCTAGATTCAACAAAATCGGTGATTATCACCTCGGATAGTCTCCTCGTATAGGCGTATAAGTCAGATAGATGTTGAGCAAACTGAATCCGGTGAATTGAATTATGTTAGATCAGTTCATATCGGTTACTTGGGATAGTGTAATAGATAAAGTCTAAAATCAGATTGCTGGATGAGGGTAATATAAAACATTAACTTGTTCTAACTCACTTGACAGGTATCTAAAAATTACTACTCGAATAACGTGAACAGAGGGCCGTTGAAAGCGTATATCGATTTCTCAATGTTCTATTAATATTGCATTTATAAAATTGCTATGTTTTGAAAATAATCTCTATTGACAGAAAATTTACTTTCTGGCTGACCATTTAGAAAATGCGAAATTAAATTGTAAAGGCGCGTGTAGTAACTAGAGAAAATGTAAAACAGAAATGTTTTGAAAATTTAATGCTGAATTTAAAACTAGTTTGACACTAGAACGAATAATTAGTCAAAGTAAATGAAAAATGTATAGAATTTGTAGAAGCGAGAGAAAATGAAATGAAAAAAAAGATAAATGGTGTTACTGTCAAAAAGAAGATACAATCTACGCTTCGGAATCAAATTAGTTTAGAAGAAACAACAAAAAGAAAATTTTAACATACTTGGAATACTTTTCCCTTTAATTAATGGATTACTTTATTCGCATCGTTAAATAATTGTACAGTAGTACGTTGCCACCTCGGAAGGGTACAAATTCTAGAGTAAAGATATATCATTTATTTCCGGAATTTCGAATTTGACCGATTTACGGTTGTTTTTATCAGTGTACCTCCGCGCGTTATCTTAATCCAAAAAAATAAAATAAAAGTTATAAATAAGCCAAATATTCCAAAAACATGGTAATAACTTATTTTTATTAGTTTGGTAAAAAAAACGAAACGTCACAAACCGTTTTATCCAATGATTTCAGTCTCACGTGACACTACGTCACCCGTGCTATTGCCCATAGAGGAAAAAACCGGCACAAAATGCAGCCATCATCAAAGCTACGAAGTAATATTACTCTATCCTGAAATCGCGAAATATAAATTATGTTTTGCTCGTTGGTATGAAAATTACTTATTTTATTTATAATTTTCAAAAACTTAATATATGAAGCAGCTAAGTGAGGCTAAATGTACCAATGGTTCCTAATTTCCATTGGTCAAAAATATCTTACAATCCAAAGACAAACGAATGACCTTAGTTTTATAATAACGTAACCTAACATGACTTCATCTTAACGTAACTTTAACCTTGGATTAACAATAGTAGTGCCTACCTGGATATATCACTCTAGCGTTCCACGTGCATTTCCTAAGTGTTTGTTGCGGGTTCTGCCTTGTAGAAGGCTACGTGTTACGAGAGTTTCGGAAATTCGCCACTACCCCTAGTGTAAATATGCCAAAGGCGAAATAGGCTACTATCAGTTCGATCAGAAAATTTGTATTAAACAATATTAAGTTTTATACTTATTAATAAATTATGTTACTTATGCTAAACGTAAGGAAAATAAAACTGATCTTGTGAAAAATATTCGTTTACATTTACATAAATTTATTTGTTAGATAGTTTTATATTTAGCTTCGGCTATGAATTGTTACCACAATTCGGTGGTTGTTCATATCACGAGGCAAAATACCACAAGATCCTATTTAGCCAGTAATCACGTGACCACCATGGACGTTTTAGATTCGTGGCCAACATAAACTCGTTACCATGGCAACGAAATTTAAACGGCTGACGACCTCCGCTTTGCATATTTTCTGTGTACACCTTGCTTTCCAAACGAATTTTAGAAGCGAAATTGACCAAATTTGAAATGACGTTTTTAGGGAAGACCCTACCACTACTACGTGTAGAGGTATTTTCAAAGACACAATGAATTTTAAAAGCTGTCAGTTATAGAAATTTCAGGTTTTCGCGTTTCGCGTTCGGGAATTCAATAGTCTGCTAAAACTATTATTACAAAGTTCTTGTAGTCATTTATCCAGTGGTATGATTTCAAACTCTTTCGTAAAAATTCAATATTTTAATAAATATTTGATTAACATTTTTCCATAATAAATGAATTTAAAAAAACTCAAAAAAGTCATTAAAATATATTTTATCGTTTTATTTATTTTATTTTCGAAATAGGCGGGCTCAAAGCTCACGCGTATGCCTAGATATACAGCTAGGAAGTGATGTTTAATAGAAATTATATGTCAATTAAAATTAAATTACTTAATTAATGGTTATATCGTAGACTTTATAGTCACCAACATCTCTCGTATGCATTGCCCTTGAACTACAGAGCTGTCTTCGTGAACTGTTTCTCTAACGTTAAAAATACGATTGCCTACCAAACGACCTTGACCTTTTCTATACGTAGATTCTCTAAAATATTTTCCAAGTCCATTTAACGCCAAAAATCCCACGTATTTCGTTATTTGTTTCGTATTACAATTAGCGTTCGCCATCAATTAACGATAGTAATCGGGTTTTTCGTCTACTTTAAATAACCTTATTTAATCTATGTTTAAAGACACATTGTGAACGAGCCAAAGGATGAAAAGTTACGAAACTAGCTTTTAAATAAACCTTGAAACATATTTCAAGTCATATTTATAATTCACTGATGACAAAATTCGCGAAAAGTATTAATATCGTTCCGAATTACAACCTACTTTCTAAAATCTCATTTAGCTTTTTAATACGCGGGTTGACAACGCAAACTTTACCTAGACGAGCAGCTGTTCGATTATCTACATGGCGCGTTAAAAATATTATTTTTGAATGTTATAAAGCGATAAACGATTTTTCAAGACGATTCTATATTACATTTAAGTTCATATAAAACTGTTATTTGACCGGAGCCTACGTTTTTAATCGTTTGGAAGCACTACCGGAGACAACCTAAGCTAATATTTCTACTCATATCCGTTTCGACTTTGTGACGTCATAGTTATAGTTTAGATGAAGTCATAAATTAATAAAATGATTAAAACATGACATGGTATTTTTTATTAAAAACAGTTATGTTTTAATCATTTTATTAATTTAGTATTTAAACCATGGTAGCAAAATGTTCCAACTTATAGATAATCCGATAATTCCATACTACCATAAGGTCTACCTAACCTCCGATTTTGTTGAAACTCGGGGGTTAGGTAGACCTTATGGTAGTATGGAAATTGCCAAAGGTAAAAGTTGCAATGGGCTTTAGTTTTCCCATGGCAACCGAAAATGTTTTTGACCCCTCAAAACAAAAATCTCCATTTAAAAAAGCATGATATTTTCTCGGTTTCACAGGGTACTTACTTAAAAAATTTGAAAAATTAAATTTTCAAAACTTACCCAAAAAGATGAATTTGACCTATTTTGGGTAAAATTGATCAATGATTTTGGCTAAAATTGATCAATTTTGGTTACATTTTAACAAAATTTTGGGTAACCGAGAAAATCCCACGCTTTTTTTAAATGGAGAGGTCAAAAACATTTTCGGTTGCCATGGAAAAACTAAAGCCCATTGCAACTTTTCCCTTTGGCAATTTTCATACTACCATAAGGTCTACTTAACCCCCGAGTTTCAACAAAATCGGTGACAACCACCTCGGGTAGTCTCCTTGTGAGTCACCTTAATTGAAAAACACTCAAAGATTCTTATTTTGAATTTCTTTCAATAGTCACGTATCTCGACTTACTTGACTTTTGCTCTCAGGTAGCGATTTTAATTTATTTATTGACCTAGATTGACCTTGATTGACCTTGATACCCTATTCTCTAACACGATTTTCTTAGCACTTTATAAAGGTAGAATGTGCTCCAGAATAGTACCCCTGGATTTCATTTATAAAGAAACCAATAAGAGTTTTTGTAAATATTTAAATGGTAGCTTGCTTCCAACTCTGAAATGGAGAGCTGGTATGATCCCCTTATTCTCCCCCCCCCCCCCCCCGTCACAGCGCGCCCTTGAAGTATGGCCGCCATTTTGCCTAAATTACTCGTGAAACGCGCTGATTTTTTCAAAAACACTCGGCGGCGTTAATTTTTTTAAATTTAAGAAAAAAATTCGTCGGTGCGATCAAAATGTATCGGCGGCGGCGTTGACGGCGCGCCGAAAAGTAAAAGCTGGTTTTCAATAGTCTTAGTCGATAGCTACGCCGCAAAATTTTCGTTTTGAAATCGAAAACATCTGTCAGCCTTGCCTCCATTCCGGCCTGTATCTCCATACCGAAAATGGCCGACGATTAGGCCGCCGAAAATATTTTACTAAACTGATCGGCGGCGTTTTTGACCGTTATTTTGAATTATCGACTAACACTATAGTCAAAAAACGCCCCGTCGGTGAATGTCGACGAGAAAAATTCCCGTTAAGCCGCATGCAATATTTTTGCGTCGACTCTCAGCGTTGTGGCGTTTTTGTCCTAGTGAAATACAGTGGCGTAGCCAGAAATTCGTCAAGGGAGGGGTCGAACTATGTGTATGTTAAGAGGGGGTGGAGAAGCGGGTGGAGAAGGGGGTGGACTCAAAGGTAGGCCCAAGGGGGGGTCTGGACCCGGAAACCCCCCTTGTCTACGCCACTGAGTGAAAACCAGGCTTTAATTTCTCGGCACCGGTGGATCGGCGGCGCTAGCCTCTAAGTGTAAATTGTCACGTTTGTTGTAGAAAAACAGCGGAGAAAGTAAGGGTAAAAAATACCTCTCCGGAAAGACCAATTTGGCTGCCTGTATTGTTGTAACTGAGGGGCTCTTTTTGTTTAAGGTGAGGGGTGGGGGCGGTAATTCGATGGAAACTACGCGGGCGAAAGAAACAATGAAATGGCTCTTTATTTCCGGTCAGGCCTTCGGGGGCATCGCGAGAAATCTAAGCCAAGGCTTAATCCGAGCCACCTCGTTAGATAGAACGTGATAGAAGAAAGTGGAGCAAACTTTACCCCGATTTCTAACCCGGGTTCAAGTGCGGTCTTAGATCTGAATTGGTCGGGGGACGCAACGGATTTTTTCCCGTCAGGAAGGGCGACCAACGATGGCTTATAACGACCTCCGAGAGCCCCCTAACAACCCCTTTACTCTTCCATCATACTTTTATCGGCGCTTAGAAGGAAACGTAGGACAATTGCGAAAAAAATATGTCTAATACTTCCCCTTTTTTCCTTTAAAAACAAAGATAGTTTTACTATAGACTTTATAACAATAAAAATGTAATTTTTTTCCCATTATTACATTTCATTTTACAGCAATAATTTTCGTTCAAACATTCTAGCCTATTTTTGACCTACGAGCTCCTGTAGAAGTGTTCGAACCGCAGTACACCGGTGTTCAAGGTGAAGTAAGCCCAATTACCAGTTTTTATTGTTAAAATTGGGTTTCTTAATTTCTGCCCTAAAAATAATACGACAAAGAATTCGAATCCCTAAAGATAATACGATAACGGATTCAGACCTGAGAGGATAATAAGATAAGTGATTAGGACCGGAAAATAATATACGATATAGGATTCAGACCTGAAAATAATATACGATATAATATTCAGACCTGAAAAGAATATACGATAGAGGATTCAAACCTGTAAGGTAATAAGATAAGGGATTCATACCTGTAAGGTAATAAGATAAAGGATTCATACCCTTAAGGTAATAAGATAAGGAATTCATACCTGTAAGGTAATAAGATAAGGGATTCATACCTGTAAGGTAATAAGATAAAGGATTCATACCCTTAAGGTAATAAGATAAGGAATTCATACCTGTAAGGTAATAAGATAAGGGATTCATACCTGTAAGGTAATAAGATAAGGGATTCATACCTGTAAGGTAATAAGATAAGGGATTCATACCTGTAAAGGTAATAAGATAAGGGATTCATACCTGTAAAGGTAATAAGATAAGGGATTCATCCCTGTAAGGTAATAAGATAAGGGATTCATCCCTGTAAGGTAATAAGATAAGGGATTCATACCTGTAAAGGTAATAAGATAAGGGATTCATACCTGTAAGGTAATAAGATAAGGGATTCATACCTTTAAAGGTAATAAGATAAGTGATTCATACCTGTAAAGGTAATAAGATAAGGGATTCATACCTGTAAAGGTAATAATATAAGGGATTCATACCTGTAAAGGTAATAAGATAAGGGATTCATACCTGTAAAGGTAATATGATAAGGGATTCATACCTGTAAAGGTAATAAGATAAGGGATTCATACCTGTAAAGGTAATAAGATAAAGGATTCATACCTGTAAAGGTGATACGGTAAAGAATTCAGACCTGTAAAGGTAATACGGTAAAGATTTGAGACCTGTAAAGGTAATACGGTAAAGATTTCAGAAATTTAAAGGTAATACTATAACGGATTCAGACCTGTAAAAGTAATACGGTAAAGGATTCAGACCTGTAAAGGTAATACGGTAAATGATTCAGACCTATAAAGGTAAAACGGTAAAGAATTCAGACCCGTAAAGGTAATACGTTTAATGATTCAGATCTATAAAGGTAATAAGATAAGGGATTCAGACCTGTAAAGGACACAGTGGCGGCCTAAGGGGGGCGGGGGAGCGGTCCGCCCCGGGTACCAGGGCAGCAGGGGGTGCCATCCCGGGGGGGGGGTACAAATCAGAACGATTAAACTTGAAGAAGACGGACCCGTGAAAACCTCTGCACGGTCCTGGGGGGTGTCACAAAACACTGCCGCCGCAACGGGGACCCAGCTTTCTTAAGCCGCCACTGAAAGGACAATACAATAAAGGATTTGGACCTGTAAAGGACGATACCATAAAGGATTCAGACCTGTAAAGGACGATACCATAAAGGATTCAGACCTGTAAAGGACAATACCATAAAGGATTCAGACCTGTAAAGGACAATACAATAAAGGATTCAGACCTGTAAAGATAATAAGATAAGGAATTCAGCCCTGACTTTCACCCTACATCATTTTCCAAAATATACAAATGCATCGAACGGGAAATCTATCAAATTAGCAGCATTAAAGGCAGCATTGATTGGGTTCGTTTCTCGAAAATAAATGAACTAATAGTTTAAATTGATAGGTTCAATTTAAAATCGAAAATATTTATAGTCTGATTTTTTCATTACAATGATAAAGTAATTTAAATAAGAAATTTTTCCTTTATAAAATCTGTCCCTTACATTTCGTGTTCTCAGAGGAAAGCTTAATTATAGCGAATTAATTTTTGTTAAATTTCCCGTCAACAGATGTCGTTACGGGTCCAATAACTTCGCGAAGAGTGGACGGCTTTGTTGGCGAGGATAAACTCGGAATATATCATAGTAAATCCCGCATTAAAATCGTGACCACTTTGAAGAGTTTGCAATAAGTTACAAGCTGTCGTTTTTAAGCGTTGGCGGCCGCGAAAAGATAACGGAAAACCATCTCCTTATTATACGAAATATTGGAACCGAAGAAAAACCGAAGAACAGTGAAAAAAGGCGGTGAACCAAAGCCTCGGAAGCTTCCCTTATTCAAAGTTCCGAAGAAGAGTCTGAGGAGAAGACTAACCGGAGATATTGCGCGGCCCTCGGATCGGGGCCCGGCTTCTGTTTCTCGCCAGGGCCAAGGCGCGGGCCCATCATTACGTGCTCAGTTTACAGATGGGATGAAAGTTGGGGGCAAACACGCCGAATGACAGTTAGGCGTAAAGGGGAAGCGCGGCGCCCTCCCCCCAAACTAAGTATTGATCCCAGAAGTTTCCGCCGTGCCTGATAAATCTGAGTAGGCCCTGATGTTACGAAATCCATCTCACCCGACTCTCTACTCGAAGGTCACGCTTAAGGTACAGTCCGCGTCGAACGACCTTGGGAGTAGGTGTCGGGTGCCCCTAAGCTAACAGCGACGCCTCCGGGGTCACCCCTGGAGAACCGGGCAAAGGTTACTCCGAAAATGGCAAAAGTTCGTCTCGCCAGGGAGTAGTTGGAGAAACGCGATGGAACTTAACAATCAGACGCGCGAGCCGATATTAGCATTTAAAAAACTCCATCTATGTTTTCCGAACGTCTACGGTTTCACCGCCAGAAATCGGCCGCGGTTTTGGCCGACAAAAATCGAGAAATAAATGGTTACCCCCGTTCTTTCTCGCTTTACAATATATCTTTCCCGTTTTGGGGTTTCTCATTTTGCTCCGATTCCCGAAATTATTTTTTGTTCTCTTTTTTTGGCTAAAAATCGATACGGAACTGGGGAAAAAAATAACTTTCTTTTTCTTTATATTTTTCTTTGAATTTTCGCAGTTTCATTTCCCTGGACGTCGAAATTCTCTTTAAATGGCTCCTATTAAAGTGTCAAATTCATTTCCACAAAAAAATATCTTACTCTTTATTCTGTCCTCCGCCATTAAGCAATAACAGAAGTATATTATAGTTATCTGAAAAGATAAGTACGTAGAGCTCAGGGAAACTGATAAATTAACCGTTCCAACTTCAATTAATCAGGAAAAAAATTATTAACGGTCTATTTATGGATATTATTCGCGACTATTATTCGATTTAATACGCAACAAATAAGTTTTTATTCGTATAATAATGTGGGGTGGCGGAGTGGCTAGCACTATCGCCTCGCATCAAGAAGAGCCGGGTTCGATTCCAGCTTGTGGCACTGGTTGAAAACTCGGAACCACTTCCTCGTAGAGTTTGCAAGTTCTCTTCCCACTGGATAGAGGAATTTTACCCCCTAGTTCTTCGGTTTCCCCTTCCCTTGGAAACTTGTCGAGGTTAACGGTAAATAATAATAAATAATAATAATCAGCTAGGCTAATACCCATGGCACCACCTTAGGCCTAAGTCATCAAGCGACTTTTGAAGCCTTTAATTCAGGTGGCCGGGTTACAATGCGTAGGAGGGTGGTGGCAAACCCTGCATGCCACGCGACCGAGCCAACAGCTCCCTACACTAACTATTACCGTTAACCTCGACAAGTTTTTATGGAAGGGGAAACCGAAGAGCTCGGGGGAAACCCCTTAAACCAGTGGGGAGAGAACTTGCAAACTCAACGCGGAAGGAGTTGTTCCGAGTAAGTGTAGAGATCTGTTGGTTCGCGTGGCATGAATGGCTTGTCACCACCCTCCTACGCATTGTAACCCGGCCACCTGAATTAAAGGCTTTAAAAGTCTGTATAGTGGATACTTATCTCGTAAAACATATATTATAGACTTCTGGCAATACTTTTAATCAATATGAAAATGTAATATGATCCGGACCGATCTGGGCTTCAAATCAGCCAATCTGTCAAAATAATCAACTATTGTTTATTAATTCCGTTATATAACTACTTTTTAAATATAATTTGATTATGAAAGCCATGGTGGGATAAAGCTGAACAGGGTAAAGTTGGGTTTAGGAAAATGACTTGATTTAATATTCAAATTGGGACCTAACCTGGAATCGAGAGACACCCAGTCGGAATCCAATTCTGTTGGAACCAAATACTTTGATAACATACACCGAAGTACCGCGTATCGGTTTTAAATAAATAAATATATTTTAGTTTCCCCAAGGGCACAAACGTTGTTGGTCTTTTTACCTTTTCGGCGTAATTTACATATACCACGGTGGTTCTCGTTTTTCTTGCATTTGCTAAAATACTTTTGATTCAACTTTAAAGTTAAATTTAATACATTGTAATTGAATCAATTTGGATTCTAATTTTCTATCGAAGTCGAATTATATCTTCCCAATTAGTCTTACATGACCATCACTTAAATTACCTGTAACTTTGATGTCATTACTAAAATCAATATTTTTCAAAACGCCAGACAAAAGGTTAGTTAGGTTTCAGTTTCAGTTTACGTTATATGATAATAAGACCAGGGGCGTACCAAGAGGGGTTGAATTGGGGGGAAAGGAGTAGCCAAATTTTTCCGAATCACTTTGCAAAATGTTTTTTCGAATTTTTCTTGAATGCAAAACAAAATAGGTTTTCAGAAACTTCATTTTGGCTAATGGACTTCATTTTGAAAAATCTCCCCCCCCCCCCCCCGTAAAGAGACATCCCTGAATATGACGAAATATCACCACAACGAACATGGTGTTCTACAATCTTAAAAAATGGTTATTTAATGGTTTATTAAGGGTCTAAAACATATTAAAAAATTACACTTTTGAGGGTTAATATATAGAGCCTTAACGCTTTTTTCTTGTTCCAAATTTAAAAACTGAGAAGATGTATAGACGGTGTTATATTATACCGTAAATAGAGTTATTTAACACCCGTTCGGGGGAGCTCCCTATAAGGCAGTAGTTTAGTACTCTAAAGGGAGTAGTTTAGTATCCTAAAGGGCGTAGTTTAGTATCCTAAAGGGCGTAGTTTAGTATCCTAAAGGGCGTAGTTTAGTACCCTAAAGGGAGAAGTTTAGTACCCTACAGGGCGTAGTTTAGTACCCTAAAGGGCGTAGTTTAGTATCCTAAAGGGCGTAGTTTAGTATCCTAAAGGGCGTAGTTTAGTATCCTAAAGGGCGTAGTTTAGTATCCTAAAGGGCGTAGTTTAGTACCCTAAAGGGCGTAGTTTAGTATCCTAAAGGGCGTAGTTTAGTACCCTAAAGGGAGGAGTTTAGTACCCTAAAGGGAGGAGTTTAGTACCCTAAAGGGCGTAGTTTAGTACCCTAAAGGGAGGAGTTTAGTACCCTAAAGGGAGGAATTTAGTACCCTAAAGGGCGTAGTTTAGTACCCTAAAGGGAGGAGTTTAGTACCCTAAAGGGAGGAGTTTAGTATCCTAAAGGGCGTAGTTTAGTATCCTAAAGGGCGTAGTTTAGTACCCTAAAGGGAGAAGTTTAGTACCCTACAGGGCGTAGTTTAGTACCCTAAAGGGCGTAGTTTAGTATACTAAAGGGCGTAGTTTAGTACCCTAAAGGGCGTAGTTTAGTACCCTAAAGGGCGTAGTTTAGTACCCTAAAGGACGTAGTTTAGTACCCTAAAGGGAGAAGTTTAGTACCCTAAAGGGCGTAGTTTAGTACCCTAAAGGGATGAGTTTAGTACCCTAAAGGGAGGAGTTTAGTACCCTAAAGGGAGGAGTTTAGTACCCTAAAGGGAGGAGTTTAGTACCCTAAAGGGAGGAGTTTAGTACCCTAAAGGGAGGAGTTTAGTACCCTAAAGGGAGTTTTTTAACACTTTGAAGGGAGTATTGTAGAACCCTTAAGGGAGTCCATTAGTACCCTGAAAGGACTAGTTGTGTACCCTGAAAGGACTAGTTGTGTACCCTAAAAAGCCTAGTTGTGTACCCTAAAAGGACTAGTCGTGTACCATAAAAGGACTAGTCGTGTACCCTAAAAGGACTAGTCTTGTACCCTAAAAGGACTAGTCTAGTACCCTAAAAAGACTAGTCTTGTACCCTAAAAGGAGTAGTCTTGTACCCTAAAAGGACTAGTCTTGTACCCTAAAAGGGAGTAGTTTTAATCAATGAACCAAAACGAGGACAAAAGCACCCCAAACAGTGTTAATAAACAAACTGAAAGGAAAAATGATATTTGAGGTGTAGATTAACATCCTTTATAAACCTGTTCAGGTGTTAAATAACAGACAAGAAAAAACCATTAAATCAGAATATTGTAGCGGCTGACGAAGGACTACGGTCCGAAAGCTCCCGATCATTTTATTTTAATAAAATCATTTTTTAAATTCCATGAAGTAGCAGTACTTTTTATTATAAATCATTACAACAAATTGAAATAGAACCAAGGAACAAAATTTTAAAATTCAAGAAAACCATTAAAGGTTTGAAAATAAACCTTTTTTTTAATAGTGTATACTATATATTCTAAAAAGCATCGCCAATTACGTCAACCATGCGCGAATCAATAGAGATTGCGTTATGGAAAATTGTACATCAAAGTAAACAGACACGTGTGGAATTATTACGCATCGGAACACGGAGAAGGGGGATGGGAGGAGTCCGGGAAGGTGAAAAGACATAATGGTAGAAGAGAAAACGAAAGGGGGGGGGGGGCGCCGTCCAACGCAATCTCGCGTCTCGACTGGGTCCCCTTGAGACTGCTAATCTGTTTGTAGTGTGAGGCGCTTCCATCCATCCATCCCTGCAGTCCGCCATTTGAAACGAGCGCTGCTCGGACGGCGAATGTAATTGCGCATTTCCAAGGCGACCAGTTAATGTAAATATTTCTTCTTATCGTTTGAAACGAAAGGATTACTCTCTCTTTGGTAGCGCCGCCTATCGCGACGCGTTACGTATCCTACCTCCTCCTCGTTCACTTACGATTCGACTGCCCCTACCGGCCGCCAAACGCGTAAATTAGGGATTTTATAGACCAAAGAGAGCGTGGAATTTCGTAAACTAATAAATGCCGTATTTTGCAGGCGCGGAAAAGCGCTAATCGATCGGAATTTGGTTCCCGGAATATGTTAATGAACAATGTATACCTTCAAACAAGCGCTTTAATATTAAAGCGGACCCGTTTTCATACGCCACCCGCCGAATCGCGCTCGCCGCCAGCCATTCGCCTGATTCAATTAACTCGCCTGTCACTCGACGTTAACGCCATCTATCACCAGCGAGGGTTATTAAAGAAGGGAGTAAAAACCTTTACATAATTGTCCTCAATGAAAAAGTTAGCTTCGTTAAAATAAGAGGTGTTAATCGTTTTAGGACCGCCATTTTTACCCTACTACCTAAAATAACTACGATATAAACATTCTAAAATTGGTTTCGGTTGTTTTAATCTAACTTTAACTTAACCTCATCGTATTTTAACTTTAACCTAACATAACGCAATCTTAATCTTACTTTAACCTAACATAACCTCACTAATCTAACTTTAAGCTAACATTAACCTAACATAACCTCATCTTAATCTGACTTTAACCTTACATAACCCTATCTTAATCTGACTTTAACCTTACATAACCCTATCTTAATCTGACTTTAACCTTACATAACCCTATCTTAATCTGACTTTAACCTTACATAACCCTATCTTAATCTGACTTTAACATAACATAACCTCATCTTAATCCAACTTTAACCTAACATAACCTCATCTTAATCTAACTTTAACATAACATAACCTCATCTTAGTCTAACAATAAACTAACATAACATCATCTAATCTAACTTTAACCTTACATAACCCCATCTTAATCTGACTTTAACCTAACATAACCTCATCTTAATCTAACTTTAAGCTAACATTAACCTAACATAACCTCATCTTAATCTGACTTTAACCTTACATAACCCTATCTTAATCTGACTTTAACATAACATAACCTCATCTTAATCCAACTTTAACCTAACATAACCCCATCTTAATCTGACTTTAACCTAACATAACCTCATCTTAATCTAACTTTAAGCTAACATTAACCTAACATAACCTCATCTTAATCTGACTTTAACCTTACATAACCCCATCTTAATCTGACTTTAACCTAACATAACCTCATCTTAATCTAACTTTAAGCTAACATTAACCTAACATAACCTCATCTTAATCTGACTTTAACCTTACATAACCCTATCTTAATCTGACTTTAACATAACATAACCTCATCTTAATCCAACTTTAACCTAACATAACCCCATCTTAATCGGACTTTAACCTAACATAACCTCATCTTAATCTAACTTTAAGCTAACATTAACCTAACATAACCTCATCTTAATCTGACTTTAACCTTACATAACCCTATCTTAATCTGACTTTAACATAACATAACCTCATCTTAATCCAACTTTAACCTAACATAACCTCATCTTAATCTAACTTTAAGCTAACATTAACCTAACATAACCTCATCTTAATCTGACTTTAACCTTACATAACCCTATCTTAATCTGACTTTAACATAACATAACCTCATCTTAATCCAACTTTAACCTAACATAACCCCATCTTAATCTGACTTTAACCTAACATAACCTCATCTTAATCTAACTTTAAGCTAACATTAACCTAACATAACCTCATCTTAATCTGACTTTAACCTTACATAACCCCATCTTAATCTGACTTTAACCTAACATAACCTCATCTTAATCTAACTTTAAGCTAACATTAACCTAACATAACCTCATCTTAATCTGACTTTAACCTTACATAACCCCATCTTAATCTGACTTTAACCTAACATAACCTCATCTTAATCTAACTTTAAGCTAACATTAACCTAACATAACCTCATCTTAATCTGACTTTAACCTTACATAACCCTATCTTAATCTGACTTTAACATAACATAACCTCATCTTAATCCAACTTTAACCTAACATAACCTCATCTTAGTCTAACAATAAACTAACATAACATCATCTAATCTAACTTTAACCTTACATAACCCCATCTTAATCTGACTTTAACCTAACATAACCTCATCTTAATCTAACTTTAAGCTAACATTAACCTAACATAACCTCATCTTAATCTGACTTTAACCTTACATAACCCTATCTTAATCTGACTTTAACATAACATAACCTCATCTTAATCCAACTTTAACCTAACATAACCTCATCTTAATCCAACTTTAACCTAACATAACCTCATCTTAATCCAACTTTAACCTAACATAACCTCATCTTAGTCTAACATTAAACTAACATAACATCATCTAATCTTAGTCTAACATTAAACTAACATAACATCATCTAATCTAATTTTAACCGAACCCTAACTTAACGTGTAATGTTGGTGATAATGTTGAAATAAGATACACGTTCATTATTACTAACAACATGTAGTTTTAATGATAATGTAGAAGTCTTATCTGGTTAAATATTATGAGACACAATATTTAAAGTTTTTAAACAGATGATGTGTAGACCAAACTACATAGTAAGTCAGGCTCCCCGCCAGCAATAGGCACAAGTAGGCACGTGCCTACGTTGAAAAAGTGTAGGCCTACTTTGGGGGCCTCTAAATTTTTGAAACGGTGTCTATTATAACCCTCAATATTTTTAGTTACTAGTTTGTAAAATAAGATTTGATATTTCCTTTTTTAGCATACTGAGAGTAATATAACAGATTGGAAACGAAGAAAATCGAAAGTTAATTTTATCGAAATGTACTATAATTAGAGTACGGTTTACAACGCTGTCCGTGATTATAGATTTTCCCCTTGAAAAAACTTTTTCTTTTGAATTGACTGATAAGAGATGGTGACGCCGGGAGGGGGAAATACGTCATGCTAGGCTAATAAGCTATTGTAGCTTAATTTTCCAAACAGCCTTTTTCAAGGCTAATAAGCTATTTGTAGCTTAATTTTCCAAACAGCCCTTTTCAAGGCTAATAAGCTATTGTAGCTTAATTTTTCAAACAGCCTTTTTCAAGGCTAATAAGCTATTGTAGCTTAATTTTCCAAACAGCCTTTTTCAAGGCTAATAAGCTATTGTAGCTTAATTTTCCAAATAGCCTTTTTCAAGGCTAATAAGCTATTTGTAGCTTAATTTTCCAAACAGCCTTTTTCAAGGCTAATAAGCTATTGTAGCTTAATTTTCCAAACAGCCTTTTTCAAGGCTAATAAGCTATTGTAGCTTAATTTTTCAAACAGCCTTTTTCAAGGCTAATAAGCTATTGTAGCTTAATTTTCCAAACAGCCTTTTTCAAGGCTAATAAGCTATTGTAGCTTAATTTTCCAAACAGCCTTTTTCAAGGCTAATTTGCTATTTATAGCTGATTTTCCCACTGCCTTTTTGAAACCTAATTAGCTATTATATTTACATATACTATAGCTCTGCTTTATCCAAACAGTCTTTTCTAGAGGTCGGGGACGGTTAATCATTATCCATGTTTAAATTGATTTTTTCGGGAAAAAAATGTAAACAAAGAAATTTAACGGTTAATATTTCGGAAAATGATTAAAAAACATGTATTATTCGTAAAATTTGAGCTTTTTATCGAAAAAAACGTCATTTTTCCGATTTTTTTTTTCAAATTTATCAAAAAAATAATCGGATAATACAGAAATATAAATTACTTGATCAAAACGTTTTACGAATAATTTTGAGAGCTTTATCTATTGAATAAAAGTTAACCATCCCCGACCTCTAGTCTTTTCGAGACTACTAAGCTATACAAGCTTCGTTTAGAATAGGTTTTAAATTAAGTTTTAAAATATGAGCACCCGAAAGTTTTTATCTGGGGCAATGGAACGTTTTTTGAAAACGTCAGGCAAGAGTCATAATGATAGTCCCGGGGAAAGCTTGGGAAATAAAGAGGGTTTAGAATTCGAAGGTGGTAATATTTCTGAGGTTCTTCCAAACGTCAGTTCTGCTTTAGACATTGCACTAAGTAATGAAGCCGAAATTATTAGAAACCCTACTATATCTGTCGATGTGTAAGATTTAACTAATTTAACAGAAGTGCGCTTACACGAATTGGATATTAGTTTAGATAAAGATTGGCTTCCAGTTCAGCCTAAACTCAATCCTTTTCCTAAAACTTTAATGGGTGGTAAAAATCGTGGTTTCATTTCTTCTTGGTACGACAAATATCGAATGCTTGAGTATTCAGTTGCAAAAAATGCAGTTTACTGCTTTTGTTGCCGTCATTTTCTAGGCAGTAGAAATACTGGATTTGTGAACGGATTTTCGGATTTGGAAAAATATGGCGAAAAAATTCGAAGAACATTTCACTTCGAATAAATCTTCCCACCAACTAGCCTATAGAATGTATTTAGACTACACTGAATTAAAATATCGTGGATCAATAGCGTGTCAGGTTAATGGCCACCATAGACTTGACGTAATTAGAAATAGAGAGGTATTATCTGCACACGTGGAAGTCATAATTTTATGTTCTCAACAAGATTTAGCACTTCAGGGGAATACATCTGCCGATAAAATTGGAAACAGAGGAAATTTTATTGAAATTTTAGAACTTCTGAAAAGAAAATGTCCTGATTTGAAAGCCAAATGCGAGAGTATGCCCAATAATGCAAAATATATTCACAGTACTGTACAAAATGAAATAATTGACATTTGTGCAAATTTAGTAAGGAAAATGATTGTCGAAGAGGTCATCGAATCCGGTGGGTTTTGCTTTGTAATTGCCGATGAAACCCGAGACAATGCAGGGGTGGAGCAGCTAAGCGTTTGTATTCGATATACTAGAATATAAATAGGTGTCGTAGAAAGATTTCTAGGTTTCACTGATTTACATAAGTTCGATTCTGAGAATATCAGCTTGGCAATTATAAATCTTTTGACAGAGGGTGGTTTAAAACTGGAGAATTGCGTTGGACAGACATATGACGGGGCAAGTGTAATGAGCGGACACGTAAAAGGAGTGAGGGTGAAAGTAGAAGAGGCAGTAGGCGGACATTGTCCGTACGTGCATTGCTACGCGCACCGCTTAAATTTAGTTTTAGTTGACTGTTGCTCCAAAATATTGGCAGTTAGGGAACTACTTGGTTTGGTTCAGGCCATATACAATTTTCAAAGCAATTCGGTTATTAGAAGCGAATATTTTGAAAACTCCCAAAAAGATCTGGGCTATGAGATACTTAAAATGCCACAAAGCTGCGACACTCGGTGGTGGAGTAAATAAAAAGGTGTTAGTTATTTTAGAAATAGACTCGATTCCGTAGTTTTAACGTTAGAGAATCTAATTGAAAACGGAAAACCAGAGGAAGCTGCTGAGTGTCGTGGGTATATATCCCAATTACATAACTTTAACAACTTAATATTAATTGTCGCACTAGACGAAGTATTAGGCGTAACGAATTCCCTGTCGGAATACTTGCAAAGTTCGAAAGTTATTTTAACGGAAGCCATTGCCATTTGCCAAGCTACCGTTAAGACCTTAGAAGAATGTAGGAACTCGGAACGTTTTGATTTAATTTGGGTAGAAGCTACTAAAATCGCAGAATCTGCTTTTATTGCAATACCTGATCGTAACAGCGAACCGATAGCTTTACGGAAACGTAAAATAATCCCTAACAAGAGATTAAAACATAGTGTGGTAACGAGTACAACGGGTAGCAGGGAAACGGAAGCAAAAACCCTGATTGACCAGTTGAGGTCCACCTATTTCGAATTAGTTGATAAATTTATTTCAGAAATGAAAATTCGACTATTGGAAAACTCTGGCTTATTCAAAGGTATAATGGCGTCTGACCCTAACTCGGAAAACTTTCTTAACGAAAACGATATCGTAACCCATTGTAACACTTATAATCGGTTTCAATTCGACCTGAATTCGTTAAAAAGCCAAATTAAAATAGCCAGAAATTTACCAGCGTAATCGACTGCTTCCACTATTTAATTAAAATGGCAGATGGGTTCCCCGACCTAGTTAAATACTACAAAATTGTTTCTTGAATTCCTGTGGCAAATACAATCTCAGAAAGAAGTTTCAGTTCACTGAAAAGAATTGAAACACGTCTACGGACAACTATGGGAGAATTTAGGCTTTCAAATCTGGCTACACTGTCGATAAATCGTGATTTGTCGAATTGTTTAAAAGAAAACCCAAAGTTAGTAGTCGACGAATTTGGAGAAAAAAAAACTAATCGAAGAGTGTCATTCCTTGATTAAAATGCCTTTAAAAAATTCAATGGGAAAATAGAAATCATGTCAAAATTTAAAACATTTAAATAAAAAAATCCTTGAAACTCGGGAATTTTTTAAATAAACATTATAGATGGGGCCTCTAATTCAGGCTGGGCCTACGTGCATAAAATCCCTGGCGGGGCTACTGATAGAAGTCCTAAATATTATTTTAAATATAAATCTCAACTTCATCAATATACTACGTAACTTAACCTTAAAATAACCTAATTTCATTAAAACGCTTCGAAAAACAAGGCTTAGCGATCAATTTGTAAATTTTCATTGTGTTAATATTTAATAATAATTTATCTTCAACGCATAATATTCGTATTAACCAGATATGTTAGCCCTTCAAACAAATTGATCTACTTTCAATATTCCCTACATTGGTAATGCATATTTAATTGTCGAACTTCCAGGACGTGTATTACCTAACTATAATTCTTTGGTGATTTAAAACCACTGGCACGCTATATTTAACGTAAGTTGTTTTAGGTTACACAGATTTATCATCCGAAGTCCGTGGAAACCGCTTTCAAATGCTTTAGACGTTAGGAAAAATGTTTCCATACTATAGCTTAGGAAATATAGCGCCATCTGCCTTAATATCCGTCAACTAAATATGTGAAGAAATAGCAGACGACTTTTGAATTTCAATCTTTTTCGTTAAAACGCGGTTGGTAGGCGGTGATACTTGTGACCCAAATTTAAATTACGCACGAAGCCTATTACCATAAGTAACAAAATACAAAAAGTATGACAGTTATGAAAGATTATCATTACGCAATTAAGGTTTAATTTTCAGCACAGAGCCCCCTAGAGTCTAAATATTCCCAAAGCGAAATATGCTACTGCCAAGGAAGATAATATATCCTATACTCAGTTGGGTTACGAGTCCAACGCGGACTTAGGCAAGAGTGTAAAGAAATTAGCATTAAACAATGGGAAGTGTCGTAAATACTTTAATTATATAACTTACGCTATTACCATAAGTAACATAATATCTCTAAGTATGACACTCGTGTTTTTTTTTTTACTTTCTTCACCAAAGATAAATCAGTAAAACGACTAGCAACTCTGTAACCCGGAAGTTCAACCCTCTTTGTGATTTCAATTTTTCTGTTGGTCCACAATTCAAATTCAGCCAATCATAAAGTACTCCAAAAAACTTCGTCTGTTGCGTAACCATAGTGCTGCTAAATACGCATTAAGCCGAAAAATGGCGGAATTCAAAATCACGCGCCAAATTCCCGGAATATCACGTTAACGGAGGTTGGGTTAGATTAGTTCATGGCGCCGCTACCGAGGGGCGCTATTTAGAAAGAAAAAAATTGGCGTCACTGTTAAGAAAGGATATAATAAAAAAAAATTATAATGTCATATTTACAACTTATTAGAGGTATTATGTTACTTATGCTATTACGGTATCCGATCAGATGGTGCTTAAACCATTTTGATATGGACATTTTCTTTAACTGTTAAGTAATTAGCCAGTTTCAATTATGTAAAGGTATTTTCAAATACCACAAGTACTTTCAACTTCAACAGTTTCGACAAGCGCTTTTATTTTAAGAACGCGCTGCCTTATTCAGTGCTAAATGTTTGAAACCGTTAGATAGCGGTAATGTTATTGAAACTGAAAAATTCTTGCTTAAATTTTTTCTTGTTTGGAAGGCTTTTGAAAAACTTTATTTCTGTCCAGGGGGTAGAAACGTACGCGAAATGCGTTGTCTCATGCGATTCCCTAGTAAGAGAGGTGGGGGTGGAAGTTTAGTCTGAAAAGTTTCAGCGGGTTCGTCTGCTTCGGTATCTGGACCTCGTTCGGGCCTCGGGCTAAAAATGGATCACGCTTATTGTCTAAAGAAACAACCCAAATCTAAAAAGCCGAATCGTTAGTATTACAATTTTCATTATCATCGATATAGTCATAAATTGTTTGTTTTAAATATAATTTCAGGGGTAAACTTTAAAAAACTCTTCAAAATTAATATATTTGCCCAATGAAGAGATTTATCCTGATTTACCTTTTGTAAAAATAAGTTTTAAATGCTTAATTTCAAATGTTTTTCTATATTTTTATTCTTTTTAAACAGCTTTGCTTAGAAAAAAATTAAGGCTAGAGGTCGGCGGAACGAATAAATTAACCGGCAAAATTTCGATTAACCATAAAAAGTTTGGTTACTGGTTTTTATGAACATTTTATACGAATAAACAACGATTTAACATGCAAAAATAATCGGGTTTTTTCGTATATTTTTTGGATAATTTGCGGTTATAAATAAAAATTAATAATTGGATAATTTCTTATTCAAACGCCGATCTCTAGAAATTTCGTTAAAAAATAATATTTCTAACGTGTTGTAAGCTTTCACCGTCAAATGTTTATACGGAGTATAAACTGAATATTCATTTGAATGTATCAAATACGGGGAAAAAGTTATTCCACTTTAGATTGATATCAAGAAATTAAAACTTAATTTAATTCATTGTATACACGATTTTGCCGTTAAATAACATTTCTGATGATGGTAATTAATTTTCAATTAATTATGAATAAAAGTTATGTCATTCCCGCGAATAGTTACTTGCCGTTAATTTTGTCAAAACCTAATGCGTTGTACTAACACGTGTAAGTTTTACAGAGTCCAATCCTAATGCAAAGTTCCAAATTATGAATCTCATTTAAACGGTTAAAATTAATTACCACATAACGTGATTAAACATTTGCCGTACGCGGGGAATATAGAATTAAGTAAATTCGGCACACTGCGAAAGCCGCTAAGTTTGTTACGGGATTTAATCTTCTAACTCTATGTTGGCTACAACCAAAAGTATATAACATTTAGATTACTAGAGAAGTATTTCTCTACCTATCCTGCTAAATGTTATTCGCAGGCGAAGACCGTCATACAGTGTTGGGCATTTTCGTCAAAAAACCGCTCAGCTCAAATCCGCTCGCACTCGCTAGCCTAATATCCACTCACGCTCACGCATTTTTGGGCGGTAAAGTCGGCGCTTTTCTCTTGCCGCTCTTTTTTGAGCGGTAAAATAAGCGCTCTTCTCTTTCCGCTCTTCTCTTTCCGCTCTTTTTTGAGCGGTAAAAATAAGCGCACTTCTCTTTCCGCTCTTTTTTGAGCGGTAAAATAAGCGCACTTCTCTTTCCGCTCTTTTTTGAGCGGTAAAATAAGCGCTCTTCTCTTTCCGCTCTTTTTTGAGCGGTAAAATAAGCGCTCTTCTCTTTCCGCTCTTTTTTGAGCGGTAAAATAAGCGCTCTTCTCTTTCCGCTCTTTTTTGAGCGGTAAAATAAGCGCTCTTCTCTTTCCGCTCTTTTGGAAGCGGTGAAATAAGCGCTCCTCTCTTGCCGCTCTTTTTTGAGCGGTAAAAATAAGCGCACTTCTCTTTCCGCTCTTTTTTGAGCGGTAAAATAAGCGCTCTTTTTTGAGCGGTAAAATAAGCGCTCTTCTCTTTCCGCTCTTTTTTGAGCGGTAAAATAAGCGCACTTCTCTTTCCGCTCTTTTTTGAGCGGTAAAATAAGCGCTCTTTTTTGAGCGGTAAAATAAGCGCACTTCTCTTTCCGCTCTTTTTTGAGCGGTAAAATAAGCGCACTTCTCTTTCCGCTCTTTTTTGAGCGGTAAAATAAGCGCTCTTCTCTTTCCGCTCTTTTTTGAGCGGTAAAATAAGCGCTCTTCTCTTTCCGCTCTTTTTTGAGCGGTAAAATAAGCGCTCTTCTCTTTCCGCTCTTTTTTGAGCGGTAAAAATAAGCGCACTTCTCTTTCCGCTCTTTTTTGAGCGGTAAAATAAGCGCACTTCTCTTTCCGCTCTTTTTTGAGCGGTAAAATAAGCGCTCTTTTTTGAGCGGTAAAATAAGCGCACTTCTCTTTCCGGTCTTTTTTGAGCGGTAAAATAAGCGCACTTCTCTTTCCGCTCTTTTTTGAGCGGTAAAATAAGCGCTCTTCTCTTTCCGCTCTTTTTTGAGCGGTAAAATAAGCGCTCTTCTCTTCCCGCTCTTTTTTGAGCGGTAAAATAAGCGCTCTTCTCTTTCCGCTCTTTTTTGAGCGGTAAAAATAAGCGCACTTCTCTTTCCGCTCTTTTTTGAGCGGTAAAATAAGCGCTCTTTTTTGAGCGGTAAAATAAGCGCACTTCTCTTTCCGCTCTTTTTTGAGCGGTAAAATAAGCGCACTTCTCTTTCCGCTCTTTTTTGAGCGGTAAAATAAGCGCACTTCTCTTTCCGCTCTTTTTTGAGCGGTAAAATAAGCGCTCTTCTCTTTCCGCTCTTTTTTGAGCGGTAAAATAA
The DNA here is from genome assembly GCF_980474605.1 of Leiobunum rupestre. NCBI lineage: Eukaryota > Metazoa > Arthropoda > Arachnida > Opiliones > Sclerosomatidae > Leiobunum > Leiobunum rupestre. The sequence continues at coordinate 33,361,221 of NC_143392.1, forward strand.
GCGCACTTCTCTTTCCGCTCTTTTTTGAGCGGTAAAATAAGCGCACTTCTCTTTCCGCTCTTTTTTGAGCGGTAAAATAAGCGCTCTTCTCTTTCCGCTCTTTTTTGAGCGGTAAAATAAGCGCTCTTCTCTTTCCGCTCTTTTTTGAGCGGTAAAATAAGCGCTCTTCTCTTTCCGCTCTTTTTTGAGCGGTAAAAATAGCGCACTTCTCTTTCCGCTCTTTTTTGAGCGGTAAAATAAGCGCTCTTCTCTTTCCGCTCTTTTTTGAGCGGTAAAATAAGCGCACTTCTCTTTCCGCTCTTTTTTGAGCGGTAAAATAAGCGCTCTTTTTTGAGCGGTAAAATAAGCGCACTTCTCTTTCCGCTCTTTTTTGAGCGGTAAAATAAGCGCACTTCTCTTTCCGCTCTTTTTTGAGCGGTAAAATAAGCGCTCTTCTCTTTCCGCTCTTTTTTGAGCGGTAAAATAAGCGCTCTTCTCTTTCCGCTCTTTTTTGAGCGGTAAAATAAGCGCTCTTCTCTTTCCGCTCTTTTTTGAGCGGTAAAAATAAGCGCACTTCTCTTTCCGCTCTTTTTTGAGCGGTAAAATAAGCGCACTTCTCTTTCCGCTCTTTTTTGAGCGGTAAAATAAGCGCTCTTCTCTTTCCGCTCTTTTTTGAGCGGTAAAATAAGCGCTCTTCTCTTTCCGCTCTTTTTTGAGCGGTAAAATAAGCGCTCTTTTTTGAGCGGTAAAATAAGCGCACTTCTCTTTCCGCTCTTTTTTGAGCGGTAAAATAAGCGCTCTTTTTTGAGCGGTAAAATAAGCGCACTTCTCTTTCCGCTCTTTTTTGAGCGGTAAAATAAGCGCTCTTTTTTGAGCGGTAAAATAAGCGCACTTCTCTTTCCGCTCTTTTTTGAGCGGTAAAATAAGCGCACTTCTCTTTCCGCTCTTTTTTGAGCGGTAAAATAAGCGCACTTCTCTTTCCGCTCTTTTTTGAGCGGTAAAATAAGCGCACTTCTCTTTCCGCTCTTTTTTGAGCGGTAAAATAAGCGCTCTTCTCTTTCCGCTCTTTTTTGAGCGGTAAAATAAGCGCTCTTCTCTTTCCGCTCTTTTTTGAGCGGTAAAATAAGCGCTCTTTTTTGAGCGGTAAAATAAGCGCACTTCTCTTTCCGCTCTTTTTTGAGCGGTAAAATAAGCGCTCTTTTTTGAGCGGTAAAATAAGCGCACTTCTCTTTCCGCTCTTTTTTGAGCGGTAAAATAAGCGCTCTTTTTTGAGCGGTAAAATAAGCGCACTTCTCTTTCCGCTCTTTTTTGAGCGGTAAAATAAGCGCACTTCTCTTTCCGCTCTTTTTTGAGCGGTAAAATAAGCGCTCTTCTCTTTCCGCTCTTTTTTGAGCGGTAAAATAAGCGCTCTTCTCTTTCCGCTCTTTTTTGAGCGGTAAAATAAGCGCTCTTCTCTTTCCGCTCTTTTTTGAGCGGTAAAAATAAGCGCACTTCTCTTTCCGCTCTTTTTTGAGCGGTAAAATAAGCGCACTTCTCTTTCCGCTCTTTTTTGAGCGGTAAAATAAGCGCTCTTCTCTTTCCGCTCTTTTTTGAGCGGTAAAATAAGCGCTCTTCTCTTTCCGCTCTTTTTTGAGCGGTAAAATAAGCGCTCTTCTCTTTCCGCTCTTTTTTGAGCGGTAAAATAAGCGCTCTTCTCTTTCCGCTCTTTTGGAAGCGGTGAAATAAGCGCTCCTCTCTTGCCGCTCTTTTTTGAGCGGTAAAAATAAGCGCACTTCTCTTTCCGCTCTTTTTTGAGCGGTAAAATAAGCGCTCTTTTTTGAGCGGTAAAATAAGCGCTCTTCTCTTTCCGCTCTTTTGGAAGCGGTGAAATAAGCGCTCCTCTCTTTCCGCTCTTTTTTGAGCGCTAAAATTAGCGCTCCTCTCATTTTCGTTTCGCGCTCTTTAAAAAAAAAAAACATTTCGCCGCTCAATTTCGCTCATAATAACAAAAACGCTCACAATGAGAGTAGTGGTGCATATCACTGCCGTCATATATTGATTTATTATATTTTATCAGGAAAATAAGGTTTATCAGTAGGTAAACATGATTACGCAGTGTCATTTTTACATTTACACGTAATCCGCTTCGAGCCTGCAAAAATACAAGTTTCATTTTAACGACCTAGATGGATAGTAAGACATTGATTCTGAGTGAATGTCCCCTCACCAGCCCTTATAATTTAAATTAAATTTAAAGCGAGGTTTAGGAAAATTTAAATTTCGCGCGACAAAAATGGGTTAGCCTTGTCGCATTTGGGGGGGGAGAACATTAAAACCCCCCGCAGAGTGAAATCCGAATTTTAGGGGATTGTGGTTTTTACGAACTCCACGGATTCATCTAATTCCCTAAACTCTCTGGAATGATGTAGGGTGGGATAAAAAATCTTTACATAAATTTGCGTTTTACTGGTTTCATCCCTCGAATTCAATCAGTAAGAAGTTTTTTTTATAAGAAATACTCCAGTGAGAAATAGGTAGGGGAGGGGGTACAGCCGGAACTGGGTTATTACTTAGATTTAGGAGATTTTAAATGACTGGAAGTTGTTTTAACGATGCCGGCGCGAATTTCCCTACAGGCTCGGCTACAGGCTAAGACTTCTCGCGTTATTTTTATTTTTTTCCATTCTCTCTCACTTCGCTCCTTTTCCATTAAACTTCCTCCAGTCTTTTGGAATTCCCCTTTTTTTTTCCTCTCTCTAGTTTTATTATTTTTTTCAATGCCTTCCCCTCTGGTCTCCGCCCCTCCCCACTTCGGCTGGAAAATGACTCCCATCTGCATTGAATGTTTCAAGGGGGGAGTCACACACAGAGCGAACCGCTCTCATAAACTCGCTCGTAAACTGCTAACTTCCCAAAACTCGGGGAAGGACGGGGTGGGGTCCCGTTCCGAGTTTTACGCGTACCCCCTCGTCCCTTACCTAGGCCCCCTAACACCCTGGGTTAACTGATAGCGAGTATGTAGCGCCCGGTCTAGGGTAGAGTCCGCGTTTACGAAATGACGACTAAGCCTCGGTTTAGGGACGGGACGCAAATCGAAGAGACGCCAATGCGAACGCGGTTAGTTTCCCATCTACAATAATTGCTCCGGTTTGACCGAGAAGACTTATAATACGAGCATACTATAGCGAGGGGGGTGTTGGGGGCGCGAAGATTTTCGTTCGAGGTCGGGACAGCGAGCACTTAGCAACCGGCGACTCCGCGAGTTACGACAAATCTTGCCACGTCGCGCGACTCATCTAATGTCTGGCGGACGCGAAAGACGCAAACCCGACCCGGCCCAGCCCCAGCGACGTGACGTCGGATCGCCGTCCATTTGGGAACGACTACCAGCTACTACTACTACTCGCCTATTTATACACCCGTTATTTCGCTGCCTCTACTCAAATGAGGACGTAGTTGAGATTGAGAGGGGAGGGAGGGGTGAGTGATAGTTAGGCCTAAAAGGAAATAAAAATCGGGCCTATTGTTTCACTTCGTGGTTATTGACCGAGAGGCGTTTGACGAGGGAGAACAAAGTTCCTTTTGCGGTGGGGTAACGCCATTAGAGGTCGATTTTTAAATACCCGAAGCCTTAGCAGATGGCGCCAACAGTCTGAAACGTAGAAATTTTAAATTATTTTTAAAATGTTTTTTATGCCGAATATTTTCTTAAATAAAATTTTTGTTTTTAACATATATCATCGATTAAAATAGTGTTAGAAGTTGTTGAATAAATAAATCAGTAGTTATTTATTTTAAATTGGCGCCATCTAGTTGAAATAAAATTATTGAAATTGGAACCTCTTAAGGGATTCGCTCTAAATGTTCATTTATCCGCAAACAATTTTCGAATTAAGTCAAGTTAACTAAATGATTTTTTCGAGAGTCGAAGTACAATCTCCGACGATATTTGTGGATGATTTTTAATAAACGTTTTAGTTTCTATCGAAGGAAGCCAGGGGTCATTTTGCAAAATTGGAGACGTGGGGGGGGGGGGACTTGTGCCCGGTTCAGGACCATTTATGGTGGAAACGTTAAGAGTTGAGTTTCGAGACTCTCAAAGGACCAGATGGTATTACGACCTAGCCTCCGATGGGAAACGGGATATTTTATCACGAGTCTTATCTCCGCCAAAAAAGATGGCGCTTTTTGCTCGAGTTTCGACTCGGGGGGAGGGAACCGCCCTGACGTCCTCCCTTCAACCGCGGGTGGCGCGCTACCGCCAAAGTCGTCCGTCCGAAGACTTACGATAGTCGGCAGTCGTAACAATCCACCAGCGTGATAAAGTAGACTGGGACTACTTATTTCGAAACGTTCTCGATATGGAAACGTTTATGGGAAACGTCTTAGACAGGGAATTTATTATTTTCCCTCTCGGGCGATAGATGGCGCCGAGAGAAACACTCCGGGGCCCTAACTCTATTAATAGAGCCATCTGTCATTTGTTTCCAGTACTATTTTTCCGAGTCATTTTATTTTTCGCGTCTTCTCTAATTCTATCGCTCTCTCTTTCGCAGGTTTTTGAACAGTCTGTTGGTCAGCGCGAACGGGCGCATCTGCGTCTGCGGTGACGAAACACAGAAGCCGTTTCCTTTGCTGGTATGGGACCTGGCCAACCGAAAATTGCTCTACGATCTTCGGATTCCGCATCACGAGTTCCTGACGCGAATGTCCGCCATTAGTCACGACGGACACTACGTTGTCTGCGTCTGCCGGGTTAGTATCCATCCCTCCCTCTTCTCGCTCAACAAAATAGATATATTTATCGCGCGGTTCCCACTAAAAAACCGAACCATTTTGCTTTCGTTTTTTCTATTTTTACGACCGCCGCGGTTGCAAAAGAAGAACGCGAAATTAGAGAAATAAGACCTTATTCTTCGCAAGCGCGGTTTTGCGTCATAGCCTTTGAGTTTACAAAAATAGCGCCATCTGCTTTTATACTTGTCAACTAAATGTGTGAGCGAGTAGCGGACGACTTTTGATTTTAAATATTTCTAGACTTAATCGTTCAGCCGCTGCACAGGGATAATTTTGAATGAACAGATTCAAAATTAATTAATTAATTAAATTAAAGCTTATGCCAACCAAAATTTAAATTTAATCACGAAGCCTATATATATACAGGGTTGCCACGGTACCTGGAAAACCTGGAATTCCTGGAAAAGTCAGGGAATTTCAATGTGGGTCTAAAAATCAGGGAAAAGTCAGCGAATTTTAAAAGTTAGTCTAATAAATCAGGGAAAAGTCAGGGAATTTTAAAAGTTAGTCTAAAAATCAGGGAAAAGTCAGGGATTTTTAAAAGTTAGTCTAAAAATCAGGGAAAAGTCAGGGAATTTTAAAAGTTAGTCTAAAAATCAGGGAAATGTCAGGGAATTTAATTTCGGTTGCAATTAGGAAGCCTTTACTAAAATTTAGGGTAAACAAATACAAAATTTAGCCACAAAATAAGTCAGGGAAAATCTCCGGAGATAGTCAGGGAAAACCTGGAAAAGTCAGGGAATTTGAATGAGAAAAAACTATGGCAACCCTGATATAGACTAGTTTTGTTAATTTTCCGGAAAAATAAAATGCGGAAAAATTTCCCAATAGGCGCTTAAATAAAACATCTTCAAAGAAATCGCCAAGAAATAATATATCCGAGAGCCAGGACCTGCAAGTTGCTGCTTTTTGAAATAATGGCAATTTTTTCACCTATAATGAGAATGTCGTGTTTTTGCTAAGCCTCAATATGACAAAAAAGGCTAACTGGCTAAACGGAAACACTTGTTGCATACCGTACAGGTTAAAAATTCTCCATGATTTCAACAAGCACTATATAAACAGTAAATTTCTGGTCCTGGTTCTCTGAAATATTACTTCTTGGTGATTTCCTCGAAGATGATTTATTGAAGCGTCTATAATAAAAATATGAAACATAAATTACTTTTTAAGGGTTTTTAATTTTTTAAACTTTTTATCGATATCACATGTCTAATATCAGTAAACATACTACAAAACATTAATATTGTTACATTGTTAATCAGTTTAAAGCTAGTCTAGAGGTTTAGTTTTACTTTTAGATTCGAAAAAAGTAGGCGAAAATGCCGCTTTATTTAAATTTGAAAACAATATTAGAGAGTCATTCCAGGTCAAATCAACCAGGTCCATACCACTCAATTTACCGATTTTGATGAAATTTGGTGAACCGGTGTAGTTATGCATAAAACCAACCCCTGTAAAGCAAAAGTGCTGAAAAAGTTTTTTTGACGGGAGTTACAGGACGGAATGTGTTTTGGCGGTTTTCCATATGCCAGTTGCGCCTTAGCTATAAAATCGCTATAACTTCAGTTTGAAAAGTGATGTAAATATGCCTAATGGCTTATTTTCAAGGTAATTAATCAATTAATGCCACAGATTATTATTTTCAAAAAAATTTAAATTTTGAAAACAAATTGAAATTTGAAATTTGGATACCCAAAATAGATATATTTAGAAAAAAAAATATTTTTTGGCTTTTATTGCTTTATTTGATCACATTACGTCATCTGTAAAAATATTTTCTTGTGTTTTCCAGTTTTAACGAAGTTACAATCAATTTACCTTACCCCCGCGCCTCAACCAATTTTAATTTTTTTGGGGGGATTTTTCAACCAAATTTCCTTGTATTTTTAAAACTTATTATTAGTTCCCCCAAGGTGTACTCCTGCTATATAAACACTTAAATATAATTGTTTCATTATTTGTGGAATTCAGGGCAAAGTTTACTCCATAGCACCATATTTTGATTGTTGGTTTTTAATAGCTAACGAACAAATAAAAAAAAGTTTTAATTCCATGTATAAAAAACTTTTTTTATTTTTTTTCGGAAAAATACGGAACATTTTCCGGAAAATAGGCCTCGGTCATTTTCCGACTTCCAAAACTAATATAGACCAGTTCACAAATTAATTTTTACGAGCTAAAAAAGTTCACGAATAAATTTCATTGTTTTGGCTTGAATATTATTATGGCAATTATACGATAATAATTGCTATATTGATAAAAAATAAAAAATAAATAATTCAAGTTCTGTCTCCTCCTCAAAAATCTTGAAATTATGTCCCTGGACATAACGTATCGCGGTCACTTCGTGCAGCACAAAGCCTAAATAGTTCTTTTTATAAACTAACGTGGCCTTCTTGTTGAAATGTTGCTCTTACGTCACAGTCTCTTACTTTGACAAGCCTACGAGCGCGCGCTACAGTCGCGAGGAATATAGCTTTTTCTAGAGCGCGTGCAAATCGCTCGTGCGAAGAATGTACTAATAAAGCTGTCTCTTGTGACGTAAGAGCAACATTTTAACAAGTTGGGCAAGACCACTTTTTATTTTATAAAATCAACTATTAACTGAACTATCCAGTCAGAGTTTACGTGGGCAGGCCCGTCTTAAGACCTTTTGGGGCCTTGGGCTAAATTATTTCTTAAGACCTTTGCGATCCCCAACGGTCAGCCTTTGTATGTCCGTTATCTAAATTCAACTATTTAATAATCAAACCAAAACTTTTAATTTCAAAAGTATAACATAGGCCTACTGAAAATAGGATTTTTACTAACAGACTCGCTATTAGGTTTTATAAATTGCTGGTACCTAATGATACGCTATGAGTCAAATTACTTTAGACGTAACTAAAAGATACGTAATATTAAATTAGCATAAATAATATATAACTAACTAAACCCTAATCCCTAGAGTAAAGGTTGTATGGCTGGCCTTTCCGGGGCCCCAAAACTGACTGGGGGCCCTGGGCTGTAGCCCATTAAGCCCATGCCTTAAGACGGCCCTGTACGTGGGCATATCAGGGCTCCCAGAGTACCTACAAATCCTATAGATTCCTATATTTTCAAATTGTTCCTATTCTTAAAAAATTGTACATATAAATCCCTATAATATTCAAAATTTTCATTAAATAGCTGCTGAAACGCCTATGTTAGATGTACTAAACATCTTAACTTATAGAAAATCTTAAAAAATCAGGGGCTCTTACTTGATAATAATTATGTAAAATATGTATATTACCTTATGGCTTCTTATGGAATCGTTCTTTTTTAAAAACCAAATCACTAATATATTTTTCCTATTTTCATTTTAAACGTGTTTTAAGTATATATTGAAGCAATATTAAATGTGATAGGAAAAAAATTAAGTTTTAAAGTATTTGACTTTTTTATAAGGGGTTTTATGGTGGAAGATGTTCCTATGTAATCCTATTATTTCCAGATAATTTTACCTCTAAATTAATATATTTTCTGTGTTCCAATAATTCCTATAATATTAATTGCCGGGAGTCCTGGCACGTGTATTGCAGCTGCTTTAGTCCCATTCGACCGAAATCCCATTCGACCGAAGGCGGTTTTTGAGGTGTCCCATTCGACCGAATTCCGCCGAAACGTGCGGTTTTTATGTGTCCCATTCGACCGAACGCTTTTATGTGTCCCATTCGACCGAAAGCTGCTATATAAATTGGCTTTTGCTATGTTTTTAATTTAGTTACTGAAGTCGTTTGCAATGGAGCGGATAGCTAATAAAGGAGGGTATATATCTAATCTAACCTAACCTAACCTAACCTAACCTAAACATGGATCTTCGATAGTACATACCTTATAAATAAAATACCAAATCACCCCGCCAATTGGGCTACATTTTAAAATTCTTTCGGTCGAATGGGATTCGGTCGAATGGGATTTCGGTAGAATGGGAATAAACGTTGCAGCGTGGACGGCCACAATTAGTGGGGCCAGTTGAGGAACAAACCTCACCAGACAATGTGCTAGATACCAACTCTTCTTATCCTACTCCAAAATGCCAGAATATGCGTAACGAAACCCCCTTATAAGTTATAACGTTCTACTTTTGGAAACCTACATAATGCTACCGCGATCCTACATTCGTTTGGCAATTTTCAGTTGTTGAGGGATCAGGGTGGTATGGTTTCTAGTAACCTACACGACGGCAGTATATTAAAGAGTGAGTTGCAAATTATTCGTTACCGCATCCATTTTGTTATTAAACGAAGCGCGTACGTTTAAAGTGCCCAAATATAAAGTTTAGTTGCTTTCCGATTCATAGTTAATTAGAAATAATTAGTAGAACGACCAAACAATTTGAATTTTAGCGGGGTGATTGACGTCATTGACTACCCGTTATTTCTCATGGGCCGCTATCCCCAACATTGAGTTTAGACTTGGATATAAAATGTAAATGCTACTGATTCCGTGGTCTAATTCGAAAAATCTCCTATAGAATTATGGGATTCTACTACTGAATTTTATACGTGGGTGTTTACATGGTTTTAAAAACACGCGCTCACGCTTATCCTTTAGAGCGCGCGCTAAATTGGCATCGCCATATTATCTAGCAAGAATCATCTTGGTAGGATAGTGGGGACTATGTAATCTACCAGATGCAGTGGGAAAAATTCCGAAAAAACCGTAGTCAATGACGTCACAAACTAGGCGCGGTAAAATTATCGTTCAAATTAAAAGCTGCAGCGGGGCTCTACACGCAAATTTCATTTTAATATTAAATAAACTCAACGGCGGTATTTCATCAAGTGAGTTACATTTTCGGAAAGCCCATGATCAAATGAACACGAAAAATATAAAGTTGTTAAGTTTCTATTCCGAAAATCTATATGCAACTTACTCTTTAAAGCAAGTGGCGGCTATATAAAAAAAGGGAAAAAAGTTTACAAAAATGCGCTTCTAAGTGGCAGCTAGGAGCAACAAACACAAGGAGAACGCAGCTAGCCTTTAAACACGCTAACGAAGGGTTGTGTACGAATTTCATTGGACGAGCGTCACGAGCCTTTACGATGAACGTTTTACGGGCGGGGGGAAGACAATTTCCGAATTTTCCCCTTCCAAAGGCAGCAGGCGCTAAAGCGTCTAGCCAATGAAAAACGTACACAAGAAAATCCACGAATTTTGACGGATTGCGTTCTCCTTGTGTGGGGTGCTGTGTTTGTTGCTCCAAGGTGGCAGCACCTTCCCGGACTTAAGGTGAGTTTTCTGCCATCTATTGGCTTACCAAAACCACGTGTTTAATAAGTTAATAATCACGTGATTCTGAAAAGTCAATTACCGCGAGAAGCTCCCAATTCGCCACACCTTTTAGGTTTTCATTATTACGCTAACGAAATCTAGTGCGAGCGCCACTTGCTTTAAAAATTCAATATCTACTCTGTAAATCAGATTCCCATATTTTATTAATATACTTCAGTTTGATCAAAAATGTATTACAAGCTCATTCAAAACGATGTTGTATGTAAAAATTACAAACAAAAGATCAACTCAGGAATATTCGGCATAGAAAGATATTAAAAATATGTATATTTTTAGAAGTAAAATGTCCAGGTTTCAGACTGTTGGCGCCATCTGGCAAATCTTCGTGTATTTAAAAATAGATCTCAAAATAAAGGCGTCTTCGATTTGTATTTGCTGTCATCTTGCAGGCCTTTATAGGAAACAAAACCTCGAATTTTGAAATTTCTGCTTACGCATCGTCTGTTAGTGTTATTTACTTTTGTGCCCAGTCCGTTTTTCATAATAGTCCTATTTTTTAATTATTGATAATAATAGGTGGACAAAAAGTGTAAACTTTTTACCCTAAAACGTTTTATTCGCCTATTCTCGGGGTAAGATTTACCCTGTCCCGAATTTTGTTCGCCTGTTCCAGAGCTCAAATGTTGTGTAGAGGATCTAGCTTATATAGAAAATTCGTCTGCTAAAATTTCGTTTCACGAAAACATGACGGATTTTGAACATCTTCACATATGGCAAGCTTTTAATAACGAAAATCCAATTGTTAAATGCTATTTAATGACTTTAAAGTTGCTTGATGACTTAGGCCTAAGGTGGTGTCTTTTGTATTAGCCTAGCTGATTATTATTATTATTAAATAAATAAGAAAAATGAGTCCTATATTGATGACCTCACCACCGGTTGCCATCTTAAAAACAAAACAAATAAATAACCTTTAACCTTTAACTACTCCAAACTCGTTTTTTTCCGTCAAGATAGAATTGGAGTAAATTGACGTCATAGGGCTACACTTTTTAACCTGCTCAAAAAACCAAGAACAGGCGAAAAAAAAACACCTAATTAGATTTAAGCAAGGAGCTAAATGTTGTGTAAACAAATATTTGAATTATTCTAAAACTCATTTAGTTAACAGCAACCACATACAATAAGCTTTTACAAGTAAAAATGATGCAAAAAGTTTAATTTGCGAAAAAACATTTATCGGTTCTTTAATGGATAATGTCAAAATTTCTGTCTTGCAGGAACTCGACGATGGATCTCCGAATTTTATTATCGTGTACGACTTGCAAAGCGGCACTCTCTTCAAGAAATGGAAACCCGAAAGTAACAGTTGCTCCATCGCCATCTCCTCGCCCGGAGGCTGCGTTATCAACGGATTGGAAAATACTCTGGTCCTGGTCTGGGACCTCGTCACCGGTGCTAGGAGGTCATTACTTAATATTGTTGCCGAGGTGGCCGGACATTCGACAAAACCCCGTACACTTTACGCAAAAAATGAAACAATTGTCTTGAAATCAACTTGAAAATTCCTGAAACATGAACGAAAATCAGTCCGGAATTATCATTTTGGCTATCATTTATATGTCAAAATTTTCAAGGTCGAGGTGACCATTTCAAGGGCGATATGGCCATTTACTGGTCAAGATGCCCATTTCAAGGTCGAGATGTCATTTCAAGGTTGCTATGGTCATTTCAAGGTCGATATGGCCTTTTTAAGGTCGATATGGCCATTTCAAGGTCCAGATGGCCAGTTTAACGTAGCAAGATGGCCAGTTTAACGTCCATATGACCATTTTCAAGGTCGAGATGGCCAGTTTAACGTCGATATGGCCATTTTCAAGGTCGAGATGGCTATTTTTAAGGTCGCGAGGTCCTTGTTTATCTTACTTATTGTTTGTTGCAAGATTTTAAATGTCGAGATTTAGTAAAGATCGGACATTAGAGGCACTGCTATTTGACAATTTCAAAATTAGTTTCAGATTTCTTAAATCACCTTGATATTCAAAATCCCGTTGCACAAAATTTGGAAATGTCCGACCCCTCGATTGTGGCTGTTGTTGTTATAAGGATCTGTGGTCTATGCTTATTCGCTTGTATCGTAACGGGGGAAAATGTTTGGCATTTGTTACAGGTTTAACCTTCAAGGTCATACTGCGCCAGTTGACGAAATCAAATTGGACGATGAAGGTGGTCGTTGTTTGACCTACGATTCGGCTGGTAGAGACAGAAGCATTCGAGTTTGGGATCTTGCCAGAGGTAAAAATACCACCGTTGATTTTATATTGTAAAATTTAAGCATTGACATTAAATCGAAATTAACTAGACGATAAACAGGGGCGTAGCTCGGATTTTGAATTGGGGTTGGGAGTATCGGTAGGTTTGCAGGTCGTAGACCCCAGTTTACAAGTCGACGAAATGAGTCCATGGACAAAAGTATAATAGTTCGTCTCAGGCTGATTTAAATCAACTTGATTTAAATCACGATTAAAATCTCGATTTAAATCAATTTTTATATAGTATTTTTGAAAAAGAAAAAACCTCATTATGATCATTGCTATAATTTGGGTTTAAATATAATCTTTCTTGTACTTCCCCCTAATGTTGCGTTGGATTCTACCTGTGGGTGGAGATTTTGTAAAGTACCAAAATAAGTTTAAAAAAATAAAAACTTCTATATGATTATTAGCTTAAATTTAATAAATTCATTATATATAGACTAAGTCTTTAAAAATTAAAACATATTTGTTTTAGGTAAAAATATGGTACTAAATTATATAAAACTTTGAAATTTTAATTAAAATCATAAAAATCAAAAAAAATCAATAAAAATCTGATTTAAATAAAAAAGATCGATTTATTTGATTTTTTTTTAAATCAAAAATTGCCAACCCTGGTTCGTCTGTGTTATAGTATTCTCGTTGCAATTACAAAGACGAAATAGTAAGCCTTAAACGTAGTTTCGTCCAAACAGCGTATTTCGTCGTCGTGTAGTCGGCTGTACTCAAAAATGAACTAATCCAACTGAAGTGCTGGCAATTAAATTGGAAATAGTACCGCTAGAATGACGATTTCAATCTGCCTTCCACGAAACAAATTTTCCAAAATTGAGAACTCTATCATTTGTCAGTGGCGTCATCCGCTATTAGAGGCGGAAACTATATCCTATACAATTTTTTTGCGTCAGCGGGAATTTGAAACTGATATAAGTTAAGACTTTGAAAGTGATAGATGGCGCCACCGTATAATGATAGAGTTGACGGCAGCCTTGGAAATAACGGTGGTCAAGTGGTCAGAGACCAGTTTATTAATTGCCCAGACCAGTTTATTTATTCAAAATTTCTGGGGTCACTGGTCACCATATCCAGTTTATTAATTCGAAATAATAACAAAAAAATAGAAGGTGACCAGTTTAATAATTCGAAATAATATAAATTAATAGGATATGACCAGTTTATTAATTCAAGGTTTCTATTAATTTTGATTTCCCTATAAACCGTAGTACCGCCGCGGCCGCACGTCGAGGCTTTATGCAGAGTCCCTCGCTCGCTCGAAACTGTCGAACCCCCTCTGCCCTATTTTGCCCTGTTAACTATTTTGAATACGTGTAAAATTAATGTTACCAGCATAATCTAACTTCTAAACATGCAGTATAGGTTTTTTAGGCTTATAAAATGACATTAGAACATTTTATATGAGACCAGTTTAATAATTCATAAGCTAGGGGGTTACTGGTCACAAGGACCAGTTTAATAATTAATAATCTAAGGGGTCACTGGTCATAAGGACCAGTTAAAAAAATAGCTTATTTCCAAGGCTGGTTGACGGCTGAGTGCTCCGACTCGAAATTTCTGAATTTGTTTCGCGAAACCATGACTCCCGAACGCGCCTAAGTCATTCTAGCGATACTATTCCCAATTCAATGGTGCTGGCCCCCTTCATCTCAAATAGGCAGTAGCTTTCCAGTCTTGCCCCGCCGGTTGCTGGTTCCGTAACTGATTATTACTTTCAGTTGACTTTAAAAATTAATAAAAGAAGCAATGCAATTATAGCCCTGTGCCCCCACTGACGCAAAACAAATCTAACGCCAAGGCCTAACAGCAAGAATGCATTTAGGTACCTAAGAATACTTTAGTAGAGCATTAGCCTCAAGTACTATCGTCGTAGCGTAAGTTCGTCAGCTTTTTTATAACCTTCTGTGAGAAAAAGTCCTATGAATAAATCGAAGGAATTGGGTTTAAAGTTTTTGCCTTTCCATATTCTAAGGCAACTTAATTCATTCTTTCTCACACCCGGGCAGTACCGGAGTTAGTAAAGGTGGTGCCCTGGACAGATTTTGGTGGGGGCCTATGTAAGGAAAGCAAAACTCGCGTGTCCCGAAGAAAAATCTCCATTGATTTCATCAGTGGTGGGGGCCCATAGGCCAGTGCCAGTGCCGGATTAAGACCTTGTGGGGCCCTAGACCCAAGCTAATTTTGGTGCCCCCTTTTCAGTGGCGAGCTAGGCGCTCCTGCAATTTATAATTGACAAATGATTGGAAAATACAATTTTAGTGTAGACTTTGCTGATATTTTAGTGACGTTAATAAATGATTGCTTTACACTGCTTCGAAAAATGTAAACGCATTTACTAAAATTACTACGGAAAAAAAATTGTGAAAAGTAAATGATAAAAGTTTTGTACTTTTATTTTTTTCTGAACCTCCTGGTGCCCCTGGTCGACCTATTGGATAATCCGGCCCTGCCCAGTGCCTAGAAATCCTAATCCTTAATCCGGCACTGCTCCCGGGCCCCTATTCTTGAGCTTCATTAGGGGCCCCTGACCTTGCTCTAGCCTCGACTGGGGCCGATTTACCTTTTGTGAAGTTCGACCCACACAGCCTTCTGGTTAATACGCCACTGCGCTTGAGACTTCAAAGAAATGTTAGGTACCCCTTTGCTCCATTTCGGGGGGTTGTTGAACCCCTAAACCCCCATTTTAAATGCGAGCTTATTAAATAGTAAATACACGTTACTAATAACGTATCTTTCATACGGAAAACATCAGTAGTTGTAAACAATATTCGTTTCCTATTTGAACAAAATGATAATTTTCCAAGCCTATATTAGCAAAAAGCATCATGTTTTAGCTAATGGTCCATTGTTTTAGGCGAGTGTTTGGCGGTACTGACACCGGATCTGGCCATCGCCTGCGCCCAACTGACGCTAGATGGAAGAGCGGTCGTGTTGGGTTTGAAACAGAGAGCGGGCATCGTTACATATCTCCTTTGTCAAAACTCGAGTCCACCGGAAGGTCTTCCGGAACGCGATCCGTACGGTGACCCCGAAAACGATGGCAAAGTCTTCGACGTCAGCCAGCAAGGTTAAAGGGACAATTCAGAGGCTCGCGGTGATGAAACCGATTCCAAAAACGGATATCGAACTTTCCAACTGAAACAAAAAAGTATGAACACATTTGGGTCTTTGCTCCGCGTAACAAATTTCACTAATTAAAACAAAAAAGAAAATTAATCCCGTTCGTTTAAATATGATAGTCATCTCGTACGGTAAAAAAAATCATCGTCCATAATTAAGCTTCATTTTTAAATGTCTCACGATAATTTAATTAAAAAAAAGTTTGGTATATTTCTTTGACTAAAAGTAAAGTTGGCCGAAATCTTGGTGTGCGTAAAACTGAATCCACCCAACCCCATTTTTCACAGAAAATAAAATAGACCCCCTCAAATCCAAAGCTACGTAATCCCTACTTGAGTGTAAATATGAAATATCTGGCCTACCACCCTGTACCACCCAGACCACGTAAACTTCAGAATCATTCTAATAATAAAACGGCACATTTTGTAACGCGGTTAACGACTACAGAGCAAAGTTTAAAGTCCTACCAAAAGAAAGTTACTAAAACATTTGGCAGCCGAAATAGGCGAACTGCTTCTCTCTTTATCGAGTTTTAGAATTCTTGATCTGTAGCGTGGTTTACTGAGTGATTCAATTAGTTGCCCCCTTAAGGGGTGTCCGTTTAACCGCCTAGTCTATTTAGGTAAAAAAAAATGTTATAACCGCATTTCGCTGTTAGGTCCCTGTTCTAAAAGTCCCTACGGTTTATGGTGTCTAATATAATTGGCGCGTTCCGTGTATATTACTAAAAGTTTGAAGAAGTGTTCATTTTTTTGCGCGATTAACAGTTGACGTTTCCTAAGTTATCAAAAACATTAAATTATTAACACATTGAAAATTGTCACGTTTCATTCATTTTCCTATTTCACACACAATAGACGCATTCACATATTGCCTACAGAGAAATGTGCAAAAAGGGGCGAAATCCACCCGAGGTACCTTCCTATTTAATAATGTTTGAGTTAGATGGCGACACTATACATTTTATGAAAAATAAATTAAAAAAAAAAAATATTAATTACTAAATTATAGTACTTTAAATTCTTATTAAAAATATATAATTTTTGTAATTTAAATTAACAATTAGTTTTAACAGTAGTTAACACTCTCCGCCATAGATAGCACTATAATACTATTTTAAATTATTCAATCAGGGAACTTCTGAGGGAAGATAATTTTGTATTTTAAATCTCGACAAAACCGTTCTCCACTAAAATCTGAAAACTTTCACCAATCGTTGAAAATCAAAATTATGACGTCAGAGCGCCATCTACTAACAAATAACGCCATCACCACGTTACCTCGGATGAATTTTACCCCTTTAAAGACGTCTTTGCCCGTTAAAAATTGTAAATCGATCTATTATACAGGTAGAAGCTCTGAATACGCTTATCAATTATCTCGACTGAAAGCAAAATACACGTAACTTTATACACAAATCTTAAAAAGATACGTGGATTTGCTTGGATTATTAATATCACGTGATGACTGCGCAATAACACTGAAAATCAGTTCGGTAATAATCTTTGCTTATTGTGATACTAATTGGTATTACGTTACTTGTGATACGACAAAGAAAAGCGACAATATGCGATGACATCTATTAATTAATAGATAGAGTTAAAATTATCATCTTAATAATAATAATAATCAGCTAAGGCACCTAGCGACTTTTATAGCCTTTATCCCAGGTGGCCGGGTTACAATGCGTAGGAGGGTGGTGGCAAGCTTGGCCCGTATCCAGCCGCCAAAGTTCGGGGTGCCAATGCCTTGATAGACTACGGTTACATGGAGCTCGGAGCGTCGACGTAAGGAAACGTCGACGTTTATTTTTCTCATGTAACCGCACGAACGTCGACGTTCGAAGAGATACGTCGACTTAACGAAAACTTCCTCGAACCGTCGATTAAACGCCTTACGTCGACGTTCGGCGCGGCATGTAACCTCTTTACGACGACGTTTCCTTGGCCAGTAGGGATTTTTCCTACCGCATATCCGACTGTTCCGAAATAAATTCGTTTTAATTTGAGTTTTTTATATTATTTTCTATTTATATTTATTTTTATATTTATATAATAATTATATAAATATTATTTTATATACTTAATTTTATTTCCTATTAATTTATAAATAATTTCAATTATTTCGAAACAATTTACTAACTACAAATTGCAATTTACAATTTATGAAACTTTTTAAATTATACTGAAAATATAATGAACATTATTTATAATTAATTTATATAATAAATTAATCAACGTATGAAAGATGTCATTTTATATTATTATTATTATATGAAATACTCGATATATTTATATTTAAAAATGTATTATTTTATAATTGAATATACTAATAAAACGCGCCAAAATACCCTGTTTTGGAAGGAAAAATCCGTAGAATTTTTTGAAACGACGATCATGTAACCGCTCCCCTTTTCGGAACGTCGACGTTCGTCGAAAGTCGACGTTCCCTACTAACCGTAGTCATACTAAAAATCGTCATTTTTAACTCCCACTCGTAAATTTGCTTTATTTTGTTATTTTTTTTTAATTAAAAATTTCGTTTTCATTGAAACCAGAATATTAAACCGCGTTTAAAACTAGCTATTTATAACGGTTGTAATTTTAAATAGCCTTTAAATTATTAGTTATTTAATATAGCAGGATACACGACCATTGTTTTATCGTCCAATCACTTTTCTCGTTTTCGTGTATCCTGGTGAAGCCCTAAAATATAATAATATTATAATATTAATTTATATAGTTAAAATAATGTTATGACATATTTCATTTTATTTTAATTAAATATTGTTATATAAAGCGTGTAATTTTTTTTAATTAAATTGCCGAAATTTTTATAGTTTTGTTTTCAATATTTCAACTTTTCGTGCATTAAAACGCGCGAAAACAAATTTTTCCAAAACTATAGTAAAAAGGTTTTAAATATTAACTGAAATTAAATTGTGATGTAGCTCGCTAGCTTCTTTTTTTGATTAATATATAAATATTTTAGATCCTATCTTTCGGTAGTTGAGCAATCAATTGTTTTTGGGTTGGTCGGGTTGGGGATTCTTAAGTATTCATTTGGGGGCGCTCAGTCACCAAGTGAGCTAACAGTTCCCTACACTTATTATCACCGTTAACCTCTAAAAGTAACAGGCCGTAGTTGGTATATTACTACACTGCTAGTATACATGTGTAAATATGGAGTAAGAAGACCATAAGCCTATAATCTTTCCATAAGTATGTGTCATTGAGTTGAAATAATTCCTGATAACAGTAACGCAAATATATGGGAAAAATATGTATTTACTTGATGTTTGCTTGATGAGCGCATAGTGACGTAGAAATTTACTTTACCGGTGTTATTTCTAGTCAGCGCTATTTTTAAAGATGACGGCTATAAATAAATCAGATGAAGCGAAAAATATTATTTTCAATATTTAATGAAATAGTAAATGGTGAAATTGTTGACGACAATATTCTTTATTGTTGCAACGATCATTATCTTATTAAAAAAGCGAAAACGGCCATTGCAGTAGCTGAGGCATTCCAATTAAATGATAGGCCTTTGACCAAACGTGTAGATTAGAACTACAGTTGTATAATTTTAACACCTCCGCCAGCTAAACTGTAAACACCGACGCGTTTGACGTCAAGACATCAAAAAATCCTTATCTCCTTATGAGCATCGGATGCCCATCGTGACGTCCAATCGGAAACGTGAAAAATCGTACAGTAACAAAATGTTGGCAATTGGCATCGATTACTCATCGATATTTTTGATGAGCGTCACTGAACGTATCCAAGGTATGGTAAGAGAAAAGATGGACAGTTCACAGTGTAGTCATTCTAGAAATTGTTAAGTTATTTTTACATTTTAAAAATACCGTTTACGCAACATTAACATTTTCACTTCAAATATTTAAGATAATTTTATTGTAGTCTTTTGATAATGTGATATAGAAATTTAATACAAATATCTAACATTTTAATACAAATATCTAACATTTTAATACAAATATCTAACATTTTAATACAAATATCTAACATTTTAATACAAATATCTAACATTTTAATACAAATATCTAACATTTTAATACAAATATCTAACATTTTAATACAATCCGATATTTTCAAGACAAAGATACTATTTAGGTTAATGAGAAAGTATGAGTCGACCCGTTTACGGAACCCTAACTTAAAATAGAAATTCAAATTAAACCATTAATGCCATCTGTCGGGAATTTTTTTAAATGTTTTTCTTGGCGCAATAATTGAGAATTTAACAACTATTTTGATATTTCTGATAGAGTAAAATTAAACCAATAAATAAATTTTTTATTAAGTTTTAAATCGAACTTTTTGTGAAACTCATTCTTACGACCGATAATGGATGGCGCTATTCAATTGGGAAAATGGATGTTTACTTTTGAGAGAAGAGCTTCGGTAATAGATCATGCGCATACGTTCTCAGTAAAATAAATAGATTCATGTTGAATTTGCCGTATTTACATCAATTTTCAGAGGTACGACGTTACAATACCGTTGAGCAGTGGTTTTCCAAGGGTGGTTCGCCAGTTAAAACTTGCATTTGGTGGGTTCTATGCAAGATCATCAGAGGATAAATTTGGGAAAGTAACCAATACCAGATAGCAATAATGTATATAGAATTTATAGACCGGTGTACCTAGTAACAGAGACCATACATACTATCATCATAGTGCCCTACGCTATCGTCCACAAGCCCGGGCAGGTGAAAAATCCAGCATGGATTGTTGTACCCTACTACTGATGGTCGCACCTTTGACGCAAGCCACTCAAACCAGCAGAAGATGCAGCAATGGGTGGACCATTTCCCACTTCGCACGCAGCAGTGGGATTAAGAGTGAATGCTGTAGCAACTCCAGCCGACACCCTACCTACGTAGGTAAAGAGTCATACTTTTTGGAGAGAGCTCCTGAAGGGGACCGACGGGCACACGCTGCGGTCCACATAACCCGGCACAGCTTCAAAAAGCCGGGAAACAGGACCACCGTGCCCTCATACGGAGGCCCGCCGCCCCACAGCAGGCTACCCAATCAATTAACAGATAATATGGTGGGAAGCATGATTCCCTGAAGAAAATCCACGCCCCTTTACTGGTGGAGATATTCTGGTACTCGCCCGATCTTCCGGGAATAATGAATACAGAGGCTACAGTAGCTCCCACATATTATCTGTTAACCTAAATAAAATCTTGCCAATACTAAATCCAGACACAAGGATAGACAACTATATACATTTCGTCAGACTGCCAGCTAGGAGCAACAAACACAAGGAGAACGCAGCTAGCCTTTAAACACGAAGGGTTGTGTACTAATTTCATTGGACGAGCGTCACGAGCCTTTGCGCTGAACGTTTTACGGGCGGGGGGAAGACAATTTCCGAATTTTCCCCTTCCGACGGCAGCAGGCGCTAAAGCGTCTAACCAATGAAAAATGTACACAAGAAAATACACGACTTTTGACGGGTTGCGATCTCCTTTTGTGGGGTGCTGTGTTTGTTGCTCCTAGCTGCCAGCATGGAATTTCCGGTTGCGACGCTATCGCCACCATTGTACGTGCGCTGGTATTACAAACTAAATTGAAAATCCAGAATCACGTCCATGAAGTATCAGAAATCGATGGTAATCAGAATTTTTAAGTTAAATTAAATTAAACATACAAAATCATAAGTAATTAATTGATAAATTAATATAAAAATAATCATAATCCCAGAAGAAATTAAACCAAATGTTTAACTATAATCATTTTATCTACATTCACAGAAAATTTTGCCATTTCCAGGAATACGTCCTTTTACGTTTTCGTTTTAAACATTTTTAAATCTTTACGATTCAGGATTTTAAAGTTTTAAATTTTTAATAGTTATTCGAGGGGCAGATTAAGTTTGCACCCTTGATCAATTAAATCTGATGAAATCATGATTAAGATGATAAATCAGGATTAAGTCACGTTTAAATCTGGATTAAATCGAGTTAGTGATTAAGTCGATTAAATCATGATTAAGCTGAATAAATCACGATTAAACTGATTAAATCGCGATTAAACTGATTAAATCTCGATTAAGCTGATTCAATCGCGATTAAACTGAATAAATCGCGGTTAAGCTAATTCAATCACGATTAATCTGAACAAATAACGATAAGGCTGATTAAATAACGATTAGGCTGATTAAATAACGATTAGGCTGATTAAATCACGATTAGGCTGATTAAATCACGATTAAGCTGATTAGATCGTGATTAACCAGATTAACTTGTGCTTAAATCAATAATAATGATTAAATCAAGATTAAAAGATCAAATCGTGACTAAATTGGATTGCAATTAACACGATTTAATACAATTATCCGGATTTAATCGGATTAAGTATGCACCTGAAAGAGAAGTGATCTGCCCCTAGTAGTTATTTCTTTATTTGGACTGTTGTTAAGTCTAATTTTGTTTAATTTCGCTAATTTCCTTATCGCGTGTCCTGTTTCACCAAATTGTATAACACATTTTACGTTATCTACACTTTTGTTTCTGGGAAATAGTAAGTTGTGTTTTGTGTTCTTCTAATAGCGAAGTAGATTATTCTTCTGATAGTGTAGTTAAAAGTAATTTTGAAGAGGAAGTCGACGGAATAACATCATTTAAAATTCACGATTTACGTAATGATAAAATGCGAATTATACAATGGAAAAGTATCTTATGGCAACATCAAGGAAGTGCAGTTGGTGTGACGACGAAATTATTATACACGTTCGAGAAAACGCGATTAACGTTTACAATTCAGTAATCGCAAAAAAAACAATCATTTGGTGATGTTGACTAAACAGTCGAAATCGACTTAATTTAGAAAACGCACTATTGTGATATTTGAATTTCTTACCAATTGATACAGGCGCCATCTAACTCCAAAAAACATTCAGAAAATTAATTTAAATTAACCCGTTCGCGTTTCGCTACCTTATTTTTTAAATCCCAGTAACTCGAAATATTAATTTTTGATAATATTCCTCTTGGGTTTATTAAGTTAATGTAAAAGATAATTGAAAATTTGTTCAAATTTAAATTTAATATTTCAAATATATTCAATATATCGGGGGATTGTGTGTACTTAAATATCGGCGACATCTAGTTTTAAATGTTATGATACCCTAGATCAAGAACAAATTTCAGCGTTTGAAAGTTAATCATTAGTTTCATTTTAAGGACACTGAACTGGCGTTCATACAGTTAAAATTGAAGTCACTTGAGCTTTGATCGTGAGGGATAAAACTATAAACTACATGAAAAGTTAAAAAAACTCATTTTTGTTTGAAAAGAAACCAAAACATATTGTTTACACTTTCTTTGGGCCTACGAGTAACTTTAGCAACTAGACGACCAGGATTTAAACGTCTACTCTTAGACTAGCTTACATAATCCTTTCGACTTCTTAAATACTGCTTTCAAAATTCCACGTCGCGTATCCAACTGTACCAAATATTTAAATATTTATTACAATTGTATATTTATAATGACGTCAATACTTTGTGGATAACGTAGGACTGATGACGAAAAAGAAAAATGTTGAAATGCAAAACAGTACTAGCTTTTTAAAATGAAATAACGGTTTACAGACATGTAAACTAACGTAAGTTTTGGCGCCCCCCAACCCCATACTAAAAACAGCTCTGGGCCATCTATAACGCAACCTAGAGGACAGCACCACGCCTTACGCATCAAGTATCGTCAACCCGACAGATTTTGTTGAGTTAAAGTTTAAAATAGGATCTTTGAGAACCGACATTGAAGGCTGGAGTGCAGGATTAATATCGGGTTGACGATACTTGATGCGTAAGGCTTGGTGCTGTCCTCTAGGTTGCGTTATAGAATGCCCATAGGTTTTTTTAGTATGGGGCTGGGGGGCACCGCACACCCCCCAGCACTCCAGCGAAGTGAGTGCGCGGCGCCGTCAGGCGCCAAAACTTAGTTTACATGTCTGTAAACCGTTATTTCATTTTAAAAAGTTAGTACCGTTTTGCATTTCAACCTTTTTCTTTTTCGTCATCAGTCCTACGTTATTCAAAAAGTATTGACGTCATTCAGGACTTTGTCGGGTCGCTATCCGCTCGTATTTTATATACCTAAATAAAAATTACCATTCGTTTCAAGCGAAACATTTTCGTAACATTAAAATGCTAGAAACCTAAAGATGAAAAAAAAATCAAATAAAACTCTAGGAACGACCTTTTCTTTGTAATTGTGGTAGTAAATTATGAATGATATCATACAAATCTTGTTTATATAACAAGCATAGCAATTTACAATCTGTTTTAGCTAATCCTTTTATTTTATGTACCCAATTAGCGCCATATCTAATTACTTCCAATGAATTTACATTTTAATTATACTTACACCGCCTTTTTCAAATTCGATATTTTTTTGAATATATTTTGACAGGTTTAATTCTAGTACTGCTAGTTTGAATTTAAAAGTGATAATTAAATATTTAATTTAATTACAAAAGCTTTTTAAAAATTTATTTGCGTATCGTTTTTATTTGAAGAAACAGCTTATTTAAATTATAAATTTCATTTCACGTCATGGCCGACTGATACGCGTTACCGTCGCAACGAACACAAGCCACCCCCACAAGCAATCTACGAATTTCAACCCCAAAAAAAACATATTAAATTTCTTTTTGATAGAGCAGGATATGTCAAAAAATGGTAAATATTGATCCGGTTTAAAATTAATTATAATTAATTCAATAATCGGTAGAAAAGTTTCCTCCATGGTAACACTGAGCGTTTTTCTCTAATTTTACAAAAGCTGACGCTATATCCCAAATGATCGAACGGGTCCCATTCAGTAGCGGCGCTAAGGGTGGGCTGAAGTGGGCTTTAGCCCCCCTGCATTTCTGAGAGGGGCCACTTATTTATATTAAAAGGGCCACATATTTATAATTAAGAGGCCATATTTTTGAATTTATGTATTTTCTTTATCTCTAGAATTTTTTTTATTGTCAAAACAAGTTTTTCTGGAAAAAAAATCTTTCATAATCAATTCGTTTACTCAAGAAGTTAGTAGACCATAAACAGATAGAGGAAGGGAGCAGAAATTGAAAGAAAGTTGAATGGACAATAGAAAGAAAAGAAAAGGGGAATTAAGGGAAATACCCCAGGCATGCTCGTGTCCCCTCCAGATCGGATATAAGGTCAGTAGGGGGTCCAGTAAAGGTGACGAGAGCTGCAACAATATAACGACCTTGCTCTTCTCACTTCCTGGAAAATTTTCGTTTTTTTTCGGTTTCACCACTTTTGCGAAATATGGTCAATCCAAGGTTTTCGCTAAGGGCCACAAAATTCTTGGGGGCCACAAAATACTGAGCCCACCTGTGAAAAAACCTTTGCGCCGCTACTAGTCCCATTCGATCGAATTTCCATTTGATCGAATTGCATTTGGTCGAATGGCATTTGATCGAACGAAATTTGATCGAAAGCTACTGTAGGGTAAAACTACTAGTTTTTGGGAGTAAATCGTAAAGGCAACATCTAGTCAGAAGGAGAAACAGTAGACTCTATGAATAATAATTACATACAACGGTGCATACGCGCCTACGGCGCGCGTACATCAACCTAACCTAACCTAACCTAACCCTATTTATATATATCAAAAACAACGGGTCGTTATCGTTGATGTCATATAAAATTCCATCATATAGTGTATAAAGTAAAAATCTCTTCATCTTTGTGGCTTAATACAGTTAAAGCAATGAATTATTCCATCATTATTCCTTCTGCACTTAAGCAATGAATTATTCCATCATTATTCCTTCTGCACTTAAGCAATGAATTATTCCATCATTATTCCTTCTGCACTTAAGCAATGAATTATTCCATCATTATTCCTTCTGCACTTAAGCAATGAATTATTCCATCATTATTCCTTCTGCACTTAAGCAATGAATTATTCCATCATTATTCCTTCTGCACTTCATAAAATAAAAACATACCAACTGGTACTATAAATACTTTTGAATTCGATCAAATAGTATTCGATCATTTGAAGGTTCGATCTTATGAAACAAATGACAAATGGGATTCGATCAAATGGAATTTCGATCAATTGCAACGTATAATGATCGACTTGTCGATCACATATTTTTCGATCAAATGGACCAACACCATATCATAGGCGCTACCTCAGAAGGGCGACTCCGCAGCGCCACCTAGAATAACGTAATTTGCGGAAAATGCACATCGTTATTTTTAAATCTACTATATTTTCTAGGCTACTACTATTTAATTAGCATTAAAGAAGCTCATTTCGATTAAAGCTTTTTCATCTAAAAGATTAACCAAAATTATTTTTGCACCTAATTTATTCAAATGATATTTTTAATAGGCGCTTAAAATAAATAATCCTCCCAGGAAAAGCCAAGAAATAATATTTCCGAGAGCCAGGACCCGCAGGGTATTGTTTATACAGGGTGTTTCAAAAGGTTATGCAAAAATTTGAAGGAGTTGTAGGGGTGAGTTGAGAAGTATGCCTGTTTTGGTCCCATTTTCCTACGATGAGTTTAAAGTGCGCCAGAGAACTTCAAAATGTGGCCTACTAACCCCTGGAAGTAGGCTGCAACAAGGATGATTTATTGAATCGTCTATTATAACTCTTGCCTGCAACAGAAGAACGTCGTCACTGACGACGTGAGTAGAAAAGCTTAATCATTCCTATTTTTGAAATTAAATATTTATCGCTTAATCTTAATTAATTTCCTTTCGAAACTCATAAAGGCGATCCAATAAGGCGAGTTTCAATAACCACACCGCCATCTACCGGCTTTAAAAGTAACGATTAGGATTTTACTTAGGAAAGACTAAGCTGATGTCATAGGTCACGCTTTTTCGTCTAACTGCGCATGTGTCAGATATTATTGAAACCAATGAAGTAGAATAAATAGAGATCCAAATCCGCCTTCCAGGACCTACCGTTTCGCGGGACAGTATTTGTTGAGTTGGAGATTTAGGCCTAGTAAATGAACTTAATCAAATCGTGTTGGAGCCATCTATCGTATTATTGGAAAACTAAACCATAATATATTTTGAAAAAGTGTCTGCTTATAGAAACAGATGGCGCCAACACGATTGGATAAAGTAGAAACTTAAGCCTAATTCTCCTACTCAAATAAAAAGTGTGCCGTGAATCCTAGATTTGTTTGTATCTCTAATTCATTTTCTACCTCATTGATTGAAACTCGTTTATTTCGCCTTAATTTCTGCCAAATCGTTCGTTAAATGAGCCACATTTGTCAATCTGGTATTGGCCTGGACGAAAGTTAATGCTACCGAAAGTACATCCATCAGGCTTTCTTCGACGTCCACTAGCCCTAGTTACAAACGCACCCAATGCGCCGAAACAGCCCCGTGCTACCGTGGATCAGTCTCGATGAGGTAGATTATAAACTAGAGATTTAATTCAAATATGCGTCTCTCGGGACCAAAGCAATCATCCCGGACAGACGGGAAACTTTATCATTAGGTGTTTACGCCATCTATCGAAATAGCCTTATCTACAACTCTTATATACGGCTAGATAATCATTGCTAGCGGTTATTTTTAGTAACTGAACCAAAACAAAAATGAAGACGATTACATTAAACGCAAATTCTAATAGATTTTGGTTGGAGTTTTTCGATTTTGAAATTATCGATGATTAGGATAATTAGTATTAATTACGTAATTAAAAAAGTATAATAAATTAAAAATATCATTTGTTTTTAATAATAATTCAAGTGACAGTTACGTTTCAATGGTAGTAGCATTAGTGGATAATAAACATAAGTATGGCACAGAACAAGGTGGGCACAGAACGAATTCGGTTAATGATAGTCTGTCGTGGAGTGATTGCGAAATGGGAAGTTTGCGAACAGGAAACTCGTCCCTTCCTACTCTTTCCGTTGGCAAAATAGTTGGTTAGTTTGATGGCGAGAAATACGACGGTACACGCGTTTAGGTTTGAAATTCGAAAAAAACTAACTTCAGTGTTTATAATAGTTATTTAAATCTTCCGCATTAGTAATTCATCATTATTTTCCAAAAGTAAACGTTATTTACACTTTTGAAAGCATTTCAATTTTCAAAAGGCTGCCCAGAATTTATCTGCTAAAGAGGCCACAGGCAGCCATTTTGGAAACACGTTTTTAATCCGACTCAAACTATTCGCCACCACAGAATCAGAGATACTGGCAACTAGGAGCAACAAACACAACACCCCACACAAGGAGAACGCAATCCGTCAAAAGTCGTGGATTTTCTTGCGTACGTTTTTCATTGGCTAGACGCTTTAGCGCCTGCTGCCGTCGGAAGGGGAAAATTCGGAAATTGTCTTCCCCCCCGCCCGTAGAACGTTCAGCGTAAAGGCTCGTACGCTCGTCCAATGAAATTCGTACACAACCCTTCGTTAGCGTGTTTAAAGGGCTGCGTTCTCCTTGTGTTTGTTGCTCCTAGCTGGCAATATATTGTCACTATCTCTGACATAATCGGAGTAAAATGACGTCATAGCCTTACTCTTCTTACCCTACTCCGAAATCCTGGAACAAGCGAAAAGAAACCACCTATTAATGTCTTCATTTAAATCATGAATATCGTATGACGTTGACAGGGTGACCCCAGGAAACCTTCCAATTTTTTATAGGAAAAATAGGAAATTCATAGTCATTTTTTAAAATGGAAATTATAGTCATTTCTTAAATGGAAATTATAGTCATTTTTTAAATGAAAAAAAAAATTTAAATGGAAATTATAGTCATTTTTTAAATGGAAAAAAAATTTTAAATGGAAATTATAGTCATTTTTTAAATGGAAATTATAGTCATTTTTTAAATGGAAAAAAAATTTAAATGGAAATTATAGTCATTTTTTAAATGGAAAAAAAATTTAAATGGAAATTATAGTCATTTTTTAAATGGAAAAAAAATTAAATGGAAATTATAGTCATTTTTTAAATGGAAATTATAGTCATTTTTTAAATGGAAATTATAGTCATTTTTTAAATGGAAATTATAGTCATTTTTTAAATGGAAAAAAAATTTAAATGGAAATTATAGTCATTTTTTAAATGGAAAAAAAATTTAAATGGAAATTATAGTCATTTTTTAAATGGAAAAAAAAATTAAATGGAAATTATAGTCATTTTTTAAATGGAAATTATAGTCATTTTTTAAATGGAAATTATAGTCATTTTTTAAATGGAAATTATAGTCATTTTTTAAATGGAAATTATAGTCATTTTTTAAATGGAAAAAAATTTAAATGGAAATTATAGTCATTTTTTAAATGGAAATTATAGTCATTTTTTAAATGGAAAAAATTTTAAATGGAAATTATAGTCATTTTTTAAATGGAAAAAATTTAAATGGAAATTATAGTCATTTTTAGGAAAATATAGGAACACTCAGGTGAATTTATATGAATAATTTTAATAAAGATAAAACAAATGCCTTTAAAGAAACTTTATATGAAAACATCAAAGACTAGATATGTATGATGGTAATATTACATTTTCATTTCAAAACACCAGCCAGCCGTAAAAGCCAATGAAATTAGTGCTTTAGTAAAACGTTTGCTGTTTTTGAGCGCTTTCTATTAAATTTTAAAACTATATTGAAAGCAAATCGGGAAGTACTATTTTTAGCCCCCCCCCCCTCCCCCCGAGGCAAGTGGCCCTAAATAAAAATAAACTTAAAATTATAAATAATTCGACATTCCAAGGGTGCGTCAAAATTCTAAGAAGGAATTATTTTCTAAAAAGCGTCAAATATGCAAAAACGTTCTTCTAAAGATCCCGACTTACGAGAATCCCAGGAACGTTGTAAACTAAGCCTTTGGCAATAAATATTATTTTAAAATGATTTCGCGACAATATATGAAGGAAGAAAACATTTTATTTATAATTTAAAATTCTGTATTCTATGAAATTCATTTTCGTCCCCAAAAATATCATACTGTTTATTTTCTTCCGCATCATTAAACTGACTATAATATTAGCTGCCATTTATATTTAATATTGACCGATTTCAAAATTACGTTTTCGCGCGTGTCAGTTACATTTTGAGGTATAGCCAGGCTTATTTACCAGCTTTTATACCCTAACATGGCGGCGTATTTTCCGCGAGCAAGGCTATAACGAGCGTGGCTGTACAGTTTTTTATATTGGCTGCAATGCAAAAACTATTCTAAAAATATTATTCCGCTAGGGGCGCTCAAATCATACAGATATCTTTTGCTCATAGGTTAACATAGAAACGTCAACGAATGGATTGGCCGCTATAGCGCGAGATCAAAGTTGGCCGTGCCAAATGAGAATACTCGGAGGCATTCCAACTCTTCTCAAAAGAACTCGTGAGAAGATATTACGTCACTTCCTGTGAGAAGGACCACCAAAATTTTGAGAAGTGAGAATTCTTACTATCACGGGAAGAATTCTTAGACATTTGACGCAGCTATGATTGAAGCTAGGAGCAACAAACACACCACCAGGGTTGGACATAGGGCACTAGTCACGGCATTTGACTACTAAAATAAATGCTCTGACTCATAAATATTAAACTTTCGTTCCATGGTTTAAAATATAAATAATTTAAAATATTAAAAGATCTGCTACTACATGGATTTGGAATACTTGTTTATTTAAAACTCGGGAGCTTTCAGACCGCGGTCCTTCTTCAGCCAAATAGTTTTTACAATAATAACATTTACATACATACAATTGAAAAAAGTAAAATTTCCCCTGGTGGTGTTTTTTTTTTAGACAATTAAAAAAATATAATGTAACGCTAATAAACAAATACTCAAATCTTTTAAAATCAAGTTTAATAAGAAATAAACCAAAAATAGAAGATGTAAATAAAGCTGGGATAGTTTATGAGATAAGTTGTGATTGTGGTGAGAAATATATAGGACAGACTAAAAGACAATAGGTGATTATGAAAAATATCGGTGGTCACGTGATTTGGTTAAGTACTACCAAGTTGAAAGTATCAAAATTGGCCCTTTTTGTAAATTCGTCTGGCTAGTTGGGCAAGGGTTAGCGAGATTTCTATTATTTCATTGTTCAATCGAAAGAATTTTTCGTTTTTCGTTTTGAGAGAAGTTTGCAAAGTCGTTAAATTAAGGTAATTGATTTATTAAATGAAATATTTTTAAATTCTATCCAAATTGATTTTAATTCATTTTCAGGAATAATGGAAACATGTATGTAAATATAACCTTGTGTCTTCTATTAAAATTGGGCTTGTTTCTTTATCAGTACTTGGTCTAGAACTATAAGAAATAAAAAAAATATATAATAAATTTGTTAACTTTATGTATTTTTAATAATTTTAGAAAAATACTAACTTTTCAAACAATCAATCCATGGTTGGTGCTTTTTACTAAACGCGGACGACCGCGGGCCTCGGTAGGTGCAGACGAATTTAAGCAGCCGACGCTTTGTCAAAAAATAACCAACTCCCGTGAGCCTCTGCGCGCAATTCTTTTTCATAACCACCTATTGGTATAGAAGATGTTTTAAGGAAGCGATATACATTAAAGATAGGGGTAGATTAAATATGGACATGGGAACGGTAAACATAACGGGGTGGGGAAGTTTTAGGTTTAAAAAAAAAAAAAACACCACCAGGGGAAATTTTACTTTTTTTCAATTGTATGTATGTAAATGTTATTATTGTAAAAACTATTTGGCTGAAGAAGGACCGCGGTCTGAAAGCTCCCGAGTTTTAAATAAACAAGTATTCCAAATCCATGTAGTAGCAGATCTTTTAATATTTTAAATTATTTAAATGCTCTGACTACTAATATTAATCAAATCTGTGGGCTCACTAGTCAATTGGAGTTGTGAAAATTTTTACAAAACATTCATAAATAATGACGAATATAGCGTATCATAAATTCAGAACTCATCAATCCCATTTTAAAAAAGTCACATCATGTAACTCAAGTGATAAGAAACTGCTATTTTAATTCTGACGGGTAAAGCAAATGTTTCTGTCCTTATTGTTTTTATACCCAGTGACTACTAAAATAAATTAGGATAGGAGGCTCACTAGTCAGGCGTACAATGACTGTACCGTCGTAGCTTGAATAAGCCGACCCCACGCGCGAGTTACTAAAATAAATCCATTGACTCAAAAATAAAATGGAAAAACTCGTAAATATGATATGAATGGTAGAAGATAAAATTACCATTTATCCCGAAAAATAGAAAAGTTCAAAGAGAGGCCGGCCTTTTTCTTGAAAACTGCGCTGAGAAAAAAGGGCTATAAGCAAAGGCAGCAGGAGGCGATTAGTGGAAATAACCAATTTAAAAGGTTCTTTGAAAAAGGAATGGTAAAGTGAAATGCAGACTACTGCAAGAAGATAACAAGATAAAAACATCGCACTGTCCACTACTACATGGACTGGAGCAGCTTACCCTCTTTTTAATGATCTACTGTCAGTAGGGATGTCGCGACGTACAGGCAAAACAGGCGGTTGCCTGGAGTGCCAAATTCAAAGGGGCGGCTAAACGATTCTTTATTTTTCAATTTTGTATTTTATAATTTTTTAAACGATTTCATTTCAAATCCTATTATACTTTTAGCACTCTTTAGAATAAGCGAATTTTAACGAAGACGACGCCCCTCTCTTATTGCGCTCATTGTAAACACTAGTACAGCGCTCTACTCTTTCGACGGTGATTTCGAAACGAAGACGACGCCCCTCTCTTATTGCGCTCATTGTAAACACTAGTACAGCGCTCTACTCTTTCGACGGTGATTTCGAAACGAAGACGACGCCCCTCTCTTATTGCGCTCATTGTAAACACTAGTACAGCGCTCTACTCTTTCGACGGTGATTTCGAAACGAAGACGACGCCCCTCTCTTATTGCGCTCATTGTAAACACTAGTACAGCGCTCTACTCTTTCGACGGTGATTTCGAAACGAAGACGACGCCCCTCTCTTATTGCGCTCATTGTAAACACTAGTACAGCGCTCTACTCTTTCGACGGTCATTTCGAAACGAAGACGACGCCCCTCTCTTATTGCGCTCATTGTAAACACTAGTACAGCGCTCTACTCTTTCGACGGTGATTTCGAAACGAAGACGACGCCCCTCTCTTATTGCGCTCATTGTAAACACTAGTACAGCGCTCTACTCTTTCGACGGTCATTTCGAAATGAAGACGACGCCCCTCTCTTATTGCGCTCATTGTAAACACTAGTACAGCGCTCTACTCTTTCGACGGTCATTTCGAAACGAAGACGACGCCCCTCTCTTATTGCGCTCATTGTAAACACTAGTACAGCGCTCTACTCTTTCGACGGTCATTTCGAAACGAAGACGACGCCCCTCTCTTATTGCGCTCATTGTAAACACTAGTACAGCGCTCTACTCTTTCGACGGTCATTTCGAAATGAAGACGACGCCCCTCTCTTATTATAATCATTGTAAACACTAGTACAGCGCTCTACTCTTTCGACGGTCATTGGGAAACGAAAACGACGCCCCTCTCTTATTGCGCTCATTGTAAACACTAGTACAGCGCTCTACTCTTTCGTGGTCATTTCGAAACGAAGACGACGCCCCTCTCTTATTGCGCTCATTGTAAACACTAGTACAGCGCTCTACTCTTTCGACGGTGATTTCGAAACGAAGACGACGCCCCTCTCTTATTGCGCTCATTGTAAACACTAGTACAGCGCTCTACTCTTTCGACGGTCATTTCGAAACGAAGACGACGCCCCTCTCTTATTGCGCTCATTGTAAACACTAGTACAGCGCTCTACTCTTTCGACGGTGATTTCGAAACGAAGACGACGCCCCTCTCTTATTGCGCTCATTGTAAACACTAGTACAGCGCTCTACTCTTTCGACGGTGATTTCGAAACGAAGACGACGCCCCTCTCTTATTGCGCTCATTGTAAACACTAGTACAGCGCTCTACTCTTTCGACGGTCATTTCGAAATGAAGACGACGCCCCTCTCTTATTATAATCATTGTAAACACTAGTACAGCGCTCTACTCTTTCGACGGTCATTGGGAAACGAAAACGACGCCCCTCTCTTATTGCGCTCATTGTAAACACTAGTACAGCGCTCTACTCTTTCGTGGTCATTTCGAAACGAAGACGACGCCCCTCTCTTATTGCGCTCATTGTAAACACTAGTACAGCGCTCTACTCTTTCGACGGTGATTTCGAAACGAAGACGACGCCCCTCTCTTATTGCGCTCATTGTAAACACTAGTACAGCGCTCTACTCTTTCGACGGTCATTTCGAAACGAAGACGACGCCCCTCTCTTATTGCGCTCATTGTAAACACTAGTACAGCGCTCTACTCTTTCGACGGTGATTTCGAAACGAAGACGACGCCCCTCTCTTATTGCGCTCATTGTAAACACTAGTACAGCGCTCTACTCTTTCGACGGTGATTTCGAAACGAAGACGACGCCCCTCTCTTATTGCGCTCATTGTAAACACTAGTACAGCGCTCTACTCTTTCGACGGTCATTTCGAAATGAAGACGACGCCCCTCTCTTATTATAATCATTGTAAACACTAGTACAGCGCTCTACTCTTTCGACGGTCATTGGGAAACGAAAACGACGCCCCTCTCTTATTGCGCTCATTGTAAACACTAGTACAGCGCTCTACTCTTTCGTGGTCATTTCGAAACGAAGACGACGCCCCTCTCTTATTGCGCTCATTGTAAACACTAGTACAGCGCTCTACTCTTTCGACGGTGATTTCGAAACGAAGACGACGCCCCTCTCTTATTGCGCTCATTGTAAACACTAGTACAGCGCTCTACTCTTTCGACGGTGATTTCGAAACGAAGACGACGCCCCTCTCTTATTGCGCTCATTGTAAACACTAGTACAGCGCTCTACTCTTTCGACGGTCATTTCGAAACGAAGACGACGCCCCTCTCTTATTGCGCTCATTGTAAACACTAGTACAGCGCTCTACTCTTTCGACGGTGATTTCGAAACGAAGACGACGCCCCTCTCTTATTGCGCTCATTGTAAACACTAGTACAGCGCTCTACTCTTTCGACGGTGATTTCGAAACGAAGACGACGCCCCTCTCTTATTGCGCTCATTGTAAACACTAGTACAGCGCTCTACTCTTTCGACGGTGATTTCGAAACGAAGACGACGCCCCTCTCTTATTGCGCTCATTGTAAACACTAGTACAGCGCTCTACTCTTTCGACGGTCATTTCGAAATGAAGACGACGCCCCTCTCTTATTATAATCATTGTAAACACTAGTACAGCGCTCTACTCTTTCGACGGTCATTTCGAAACGAAGACGACGCCCCTCTCTTATTGCGCTCATTGTAAACACTAGTACAGCGCTCTACTCTTTCGACGGTCATTTCGAAATGAAGACGACGCCCCTCTCTTATTGCGCTCATTGTAAACACTAGTACAGCGCTCTACTCTTTCGACGGTCATTTCGAAACGAAGACGACGCCCCTCTCTTATTGCGCTCATTGTAAACACTAGTACAGCGCTCTACTCTTTCGACGGTCATTTCGAAACGAAGACGACGCCCCTCTCTTATTGCGCTCATTGTAAACACTAGTACAGCGCTCTACTCTTTCGACGGTCATTTCGAAATGAAGACGACGCCCCTCTCTTATTATAATCATTGTAAACACTAGTACAGCGCTCTACTCTTTCGACGGTCATTGGGAAACGAAAACGACGCCCCTCTCTTATTGCGCTCATTGTAAACACTAGTACAGCGCTCTACTCTTTCGTGGTCATTTCGAAACGAAGACGACGCCCCTCTCTTATTGCGCTCATTGTAAACACTAGTACAGCGCTCTACTCTTTCGACGGTGATTTCGAAACGAAGACGACGCCCCTCTCTTATTGCGCTCATTGTAAACACTAGTACAGCGCTCTACTCTTTCGACGGTCATTTCGAAACGAAGACGACGCCCCTCTCTTATTGCGCTCATTGTAAACACTAGTACAGCGCTCTACTCTTTCGACGGTGATTTCGAAACGAAGACGACGCCCCTCTCTTATTGCGCTCATTGTAAACACTAGTACAGCGCTCTACTCTTTCGACGGTCATTTCGAAATGAAGACGACGCCCCTCTCTTATTATAATCATTGTAAACACTAGTACAGCGCTCTACTCTTTCGACGGTCATTGGGAAACGAAAACGACGCCCCTCTCTTATTGCGCTCATTGTAAACACTAGTACAGCGCTCTACTCTTTCGTGGTCATTTCGAAACGAAGACGACGCCCCTCTCTTATTGCGCTCATTGTAAACACTAGTACAGCGCTCTACTCTTTCGACGGTGATTTCGAAACGAAGACGACGCCCCTCTCTTATTGCGCTCATTGTAAACACTAGTACAGCGCTCTACTCTTTCGACGGTGATTTCGAAACGAAGACGACGCCCCTCTCTTATTGCGCTCATTGTAAACACTAGTACAGCGCTCTACTCTTTCGACGGTCATTTCGAAACGAAGACGACGCCCCTCTCTTATTGCGCTCATTGTAAACACTAGTACAGCGCTCTACTCTTTCGACGGTGATTTCGAAACGAAGACGACGCCCCTCTCTTATTGCGCTCATTGTAAACACTAGTACAGCGCTCTACTCTTTCGACGGTCATTTCGAAACGAAGACGACGCCCCTCTCTTATTGCGCTCATTGTAAACACTAGTACAGCGCTCTACTCTTTCGACGGTGATTTCGAAACGAAGACGACGCCCCTCTCTTATTGCGCTCATTGTAAACACTAGTACAGCGCTCTACTCTTTCGACGGTGATTTCGAAACGAAGACGACGCCCCTCTCTTATTGCGCTCATTGTAAACACTAGTACAGCGCTCTACTCTTTCGACGGTGATTTCGAAACGAAGACGACGCCCCTCTCTTATTGCGCTCATTGTAAACACTAGTACAGCGCTCTACTCTTTCGACGGTGATTTCGAAACGAAGACGACGCCCCTCTCTTATTGCGCTCATTGTAAACACTAGTACAGCGCTCTACTCTTTCGACGGTCATTTCGAAACGAAGACGACGCCCCTCTCTTATTGCGCTCATTGTAAACACTAGTACAGCGCTCTACTCTTTCGACGGTGATTTCGAAACGAAGACGACGCCCCTCTCTTATTGCGCTCATTGTAAACACTAGTACAGCGCTCTACTCTTTCGACGGTGATTTCGAAACGAAGACGACGCCCCTCTCTTATTGCGCTCATTGTAAACACTAGTACAGCGCTCTACTCTTTCGACGGTGATTTCGAAACGAAGACGACGCCCCTCTCTTATTGCGCTCATTGTAAACACTAGTACAGCGCTCTACTCTTTCGACGGTGATTTCGAAACGAAGACGACGCCCCTCTCTTATTGCGCTCATTGTAAACACTAGTACAGCGCTCTACTCTTTCGACGGTGATTTCGAAACGAAGACGACGCCCCTCTCTTATTGCGCTCATTGTAAACACTAGTACAGCGCTCTACTCTTTCGACGGTCATTTCGAAACGAAGACGACGCCCCTCTCTTATTGCGCTCATTGTAAACACTAGTACAGCGCTCTACTCTTTCGACGGTGATTTCGAAACGAAGACGACGCCCCTCTCTTATTGCGCTCATTGTAAACACTAGTACAGCGCTCTACTCTTTCGACGGTCATTTCGAAACGAAGACGACGCCCCTCTCTTATTGCGCTCATTGTAAACACTAGTACAGCGCTCTACTCTTTCGACGGTGATTTCGAAACGAAGACGACGCCCCTCTCTTATTGCGCTCATTGTAAACACTAGTACAGCGCTCTACTCTTTCGACGGTGATTTCGAAACGAAGACGACGCCCCTCTCTTATTGCGCTCATTGTAAACACTAGTACAGCGCTCTACTCTTTCGACGGTGATTTCGAAACGAAGACGACGCCCCTCTCTTATTGCGCTCATTGTAAACACTAGTACAGCGCTCTACTCTTTCGACGGTGATTTCGAAACGAAGACGACGCCCCTCTCTTATTGCGCTCATTGTAAACACTAGTACAGCGCTCTACTCTTTCGACGGTCATTTCGAAACGAAGACGACGCCCCTCTCTTATTGCGCTCATTGTAAACACTAGTACAGCGCTCTACTCTTTCGACGGTCATTTCGAAATGAAGACGACGCCCCTCTCTTATTGCGCTCATTGTAAACACTAGTACAGCGCTCTACTCTTTCGACGGTGATTTCGAAACGAAGACGACGCCCCTCTCTTATTGCGCTCATTGTAAACACTAGTACAGCGCTCTACTCTTTCGACGGTGATTTCGAAACGAAGACGACGCCCCTCTCTTATTGCGCTCATTGTAAACACTAGTACAGCGCTCTACTCTTTCGACGGTCATTTCGAAACGAAGACGACGCCCCTCTCTTATTGCGCTCATTGTAAACACTAGTACAGCGCTCTACTCTTTCGACGGTGATTTCGAAACGAAGACGACGCCCCTCTCTTATTGCGCTCATTGTAAACACTAGTACAGCGCTCTACTCTTTCGACGGTGATTTCGAAACGAAGACGACGCCCCTCTCTTATTGCGCTCATTGTAAACACTAGTACAGCGCTCTACTCTTTCGACGGTGATTTCGAAACGAAGACGACGCCCCTCTCTTATTGCGCTCATTGTAAACACTAGTACAGCGCTCTACTCTTTCGACGGTGATTTCGAAACGAAGACGACGCCCCTCTCTTATTGCGCTCATTGTAAACACTAGTACAGCGCTCTACTCTTTCGACGGTGATTTCGAAACGAAGACGACGCCCCTCTCTTATTGCGCTCATTGTAAACACTAGTACAGCGCTCTACTCTTTCGACGGTGATTTCGAAACGAAGACGACGCCCCTCTCTTATTGCGCTCATTGTAAACACTAGTACAGCGCTCTACTCTTTCGACGGTCATTTCGAAACGAAGACGACGCCCCTCTCTTATTGCGCTCATTGTAAACACTAGTACAGCGCTCTACTCTTTCGACGGTGATTTCGAAACGAAGACGACGCCCCTCTCTTATTGCGCTCATTGTAAACACTAGTACAGCGCTCTACTCTTTCGACGGTCATTTCGAAACGAAGACGACGCCCCTCTCTTATTGCGCTCATTGTAAACACTAGTACAGCGCTCTACTCTTTCGACGGTCATTTCGAAACGAAGACGACGCCCCTCTCTTATTGCGCTCATTGTAAACACTAGTACAGCGCTCTACTCTTTCGACGGTGATTTCGAAACGAAGACGACGCCCCTCTCTTATTGCGCTCATTGTAAACACTAGTACAGCGCTCTACTCTTTCGACGGTCATTTCGAAACGAAGACGACGCCCCTCTCTTATTGCGCTCATTGTAAACACTAGTACAGCGCTCTACTCTTTCGACGGTCATTTCGAAACGAAGACGACGCCCCTCTCTTATTGCGCTCATTGTAAACACTAGTACAGCGCTCTACTCTTTCGACGGTGATTTCGAAACGAAGACGACGCCCCTCTCTTATTGCGCTCATTGTAAACACTAGTACAGCGCTCTACTCTTTCGACGGTCATTTCGAAATGAAGACGACGCCCCTCTCTTATTATAATCATTGTAAACACTAGTACAGCGCTCTACTCTTTCGACGGTCATTGGGAAACGAAAACGACGCCCCTCTCTTATTGCGCTCATTGTAAACACTAGTACAGCGCTCTACTCTTTCGTGGTCATTTCGAAACGAAGACGACGCCCCTCTCTTATTATAATCATTGTAAACACTAGTACAGCGCTATTCTGTTTTCGCGTTTACTGGAAATGGAAAAGGAGCCTCTCTTTGGCGCTCATTGAAAACTCTAGTACGGCTGATCTATTGTTTTCAGGTTCATTGGGAAAACAAAACAGCGTCACTCTTATTTTTGCGCTCATTGAAAAAATTAGAACAGCTACTTTGTTTTCGCGTTTATTGAAGAAACGAAAACGGTGCCCCTTTCATTTTGAGCTTATTGAAAATCTCGTACAACGCGATTCTGTTATCGCTTTCATTAAAGAAGCAAAAGTGGACATTCTCACTTTACGCTTATTTATCAGTTCTTTTTGTGAGCTTCTAATTTAGTTTAATTTTCTCATTATCAGGCACAAGGACGTATCTAAGGAG
This sequence comes from Leiobunum rupestre, assembly GCF_980474605.1. Lineage (NCBI taxonomy): Eukaryota > Metazoa > Arthropoda > Arachnida > Opiliones > Sclerosomatidae > Leiobunum > Leiobunum rupestre. The sequence goes on from NC_143392.1 coordinate 33,400,867, forward strand.
GTTTTAAGGTTCAAACCCCAACCCGAAACCTAACATTGATTTTGATTCTAAAGGGAGGACGCAAAACCCTAATACGGTCAGTGCATAGTGTGTGCTCAGGTCATACGTTCTTCATTGTGGTGAACACGATGCGAAATGAAATAGAAACTAAAAGACGGCCCTGACTGCCAGTCGTAAATAATAACAAATATTAGTAGGTTGAAAAACAAGCTGGCTCTAATTGAAGAACCCACGGTCGCACAAATATTTCCCAGAAAAGTACTATTCTTCACCTGTTTAAAGTCTCAAGAAATCAGTGAGATATAGCTATTTTTGCGACGGAAACGATCATTTTGAGTTCGACCTCCCCAAGTGGAATCACCATATTCTTAATTATTATAATTAAAACCAAAATAAAAGTATACGAACCCCTTTGTTTTAGGCCTCATTTGTCAATGACTCCTAAAAAAATTGGAAAGGTGTCAAAATGACAACTTATTTAAATAATCTTATGTCCTGTCGTGGGCTGCGTTCAGTAACTCTCAACGAAGAATCTCAAAAATTATTTTCGTTGAGACCGTTGAACGCTTTTTACCGGGCGCATTTTACGCTTGATTTAAATTTTGTAAAATATCGACTGTTGCGGCGTCTGCAGCTAGCCTTACTCCGTGCAGCGACGTCACGTGACAGTTGAGCAACAGAAAAACCTGGGGTACGTTCAGTAACAGTCAACGGAAAAAAAACGATGGATTTGATATTTTCCACCGATGAGCCTTTTCGTCATAATGACGTCGTAAGTTGCTGAACGCTTTTATTCAGTCATCGGTGTTTTTTAAAATGGCGTAGCTTTTATAGTAGTTTTACGTCAGTCATCGGAAAAACCGACTCTTCCAGCCGATGACTTCGGTGAGTAACCGATGACCATAGAAATCTCATAGGTAACTAGAATGCTGCCGCCTACGGCCGAGCTTGACGCCAGTTCGCCTTGAACCTTCAGCCAATGAGAGGCCGTAGAGTGGTTCCGCCAAGGAGGATAATAATCCTCCTTGGATCCGCTACTATAGCGTGAGATAGGTGACGTCATTCTCTCTGGTGACATTAAATTCTTGGCAGAACCCCTCTTTGAGCTCTGATTGGCTGAGATCTGGCTATCGTCTGCCACGGCGTTTGGCCCATTTGCCAGTTACACGGCAGCATTCTAGTTACCTATGAGATTTCTATGCCGATGACTATCGTGACGTCAAAACCGGAAACGCGAAAAAGCGTACAGTAGGAAACCGATGTCACCGATTAGTAATCGGTGAGTCCGATGAGCGCTGCTGAACGTACCCCTGATCTTACAGCCGATGACTTCGTTGCTCAACGGACGGGCCACGTGACGTCAAAAAATCCGTTCAGTAAAAAACCACTGACCGTTGAGCTCAGCGCTGTGCTTTTTTAGAGTTACTGAACGCAGCCGTGGATACCAACTACTAAAAATTTCTGAGATACCAGACAAAACCACGAAATAACATCGCCATCTCTCGATTAAACGCTGAACCACTATGTAGTAGACGAGTATCTAAAATACCGCTTTCGCGTTCAGTAACTAGTCACGGACGGAGTCAGTGTTGAACCGTAGAAAGTCTTTTTGTACTCCGGTATTAGGCGCTTCAATAAAACATCTTCAAGGAAATCGCCAAGAATAATATATCCCTGCAAGTTACTATTTATTTGGTGCTTGTTGAAATAATTGAAACTTTTACCTGTAAACAGAAAGCCGTGTTTTTGCTAAGCCTTAAGTGAAAAAAGCCACCTGATTTAAAGTACGTTGCATACCGTACAGGTGATAAGTTTCCATTATTTGGCAAAATTTTACAATAGGTACTTTAGGTTTTTTTTTGCTCCACGATGCAATTTGTTTTTGGCTGAAATTATTTTTTTTTTTCTGAAAAATTTAAATTTTTTTCAAAATATAAATGTTTTGGGCGAAAATGTTTCAAAAAATGTATCGGAAAATTTATCCACTACAAATGATACTTTCGGGACCAAGGGTAAAAAGTTGGGGTTTTGGGTGGGGTAAATATATAGTATAAATACTAATAAACAATCAGAGTGCCCTATATGTGAGCAGTCCAGTGCAATTTATAGTGAAATTCTTCACCAATTATTGCATGGCGGTCGCTATTCAGCAGACATCTTTTACGCTCGGGCTTCCGTTAGTTTTACTGATATCGGCAGATTTCCGAGGATAGCCAGAGTTCCTACACAGTACTGATGAGCCCCAAAAGGGCGAAACCGGTCTACTGTTGGAAACTCTGGCTGAAAATTTGACTTTTGATAGTATAAATACGTCAAATAAAGTAATATATAAAGGACAAAATTTTTTTTAGGCGGAAATGAATTGTTTTTTTTTTAATTTAATATAGACTCCACCTACTATATCTCCTTAAGTATTAATTTACAATAAATAATTTTAACCATAGTGAAAAAGTTTTTAACCACTTACTTTTGCAGACTGTACCCGCCTCGTGTTCGAAAAACTATATCAATTAAGCCAAAAAGAAAAAAAAAACAATTCATTTCCGCATCGTGTTCAACACTGAATTCTGCATACTTTGGCGCAAAAAAAAACTGGAGTACCTATTATCATATGTAACATAATTACTCATAAGTATGCCACTAGCTCTATTTCTTCACTAACGGTTTGTTTCACAGATATTGCGTCATCCGTACCCTACGTAATCTCAAATGCGGATAATGCCGTCGTATAATTAGCTCTACGTCTGATAAACCGACGGCCATTATTTTAGTAAAAAACCGGTTTGAACAACCAAGGCTTAGGAGCTCAAATGAACTACAATATAGTGGCAAGTTCTGTTAATGTAATTAAATTGCAAATTAATGAAGTTCTCGGAGACTCACGTTCTAAAATAAACTTGCATTGTCAAATAAAAGAAGCAAGTTTATTGGAAAAAATAGTTGAAATTCAGGTTGAGCTTTTCTTGCGCATCTACAAGGTTGGAGTCTTTCTTTGCAGATTCTTTTGAGCCTAGGCCTAACTCTTCTAGGCTTGATATGAGTTTTAATAACGCTGGAGGTTCGGAAAGCGATCACTTATTGGTCATTTTCCCCAACCTTTTATTTTTCTAAATTACTCATAATTAAAACTTCATCCGCACAAAACCGAGCGAGTTTATAAATTTCAATAAAGCTACATTGGGCTGACTAAAATTCCGAAGCTAAAATTTCCTTCTCAATTTCGAGGTTTGCCATTGGCTTAAATAAATATGTTACTAGCCAATAGTGTGCCTTCCAAAATTACTAGGATGAATAAAAAGGTTAAAATCTAACGTAGTCCACCTTTTTACTGGTTCGTGGTGAAACAAACCGTTAGTGAAGATTTTTGAATGAAATAAAGGTACAGTGGCATACTTATGAATAATTATGTTACATATGCTATTATTACATTTGGCCCAGGGTGAGAAGTAAGGATTTTTTTAAAACTGGACCTGTGGCCAGTAGAGCCTAGATAGTTTTATTAAAAAACTGGCCACTGGCCATTTACCATTTTTAACCTTCAAAATCAGGCTTTCATAATTTGACGAACTAAAATCTTGAAGGGAAAAACTTTTAATTAATTAAGTGGTCACTAGGGCCACTAACACCCCGAGCATTTAATTTTTAAACTGGCCCCGCTAATTTTTAAACTGGTGATTGGCCTGTGATAGTGCCTTATTTCTTACACTGATTTGGCCCATTATTTCAACCTGTCCAGCAGAATATAAACAGTAACTTGCAGGTCCTTCGATTTCCATGGCAGATTTTTATTGAACCACGGCCAACTTTGATTTCTCGCGCATCTCTCGCGCTACAGCGGCCATCTCATTCGTTGACGTTCCTGTGTTAACCTATGAGCACAAGATGTGTATGACGTCAGCGCCCCTAGCGGATTATTATTTTTAGTATAGTTTTTACATTGGGGACAATATAACCACCGAGCGTGGCGCTGAACTCCTACACATTATAGTACAGTTTATATGGGGAAAATCCTTGCTCACGGAATTTCGACGAATGTGTTGGCCGTAGTAGCGAGAAAAGCGCGTGATCAAAGTTGGCCGTGATTGAACCGACTATTGATGTAACGATTCTCAACGGTTGTTCAATAAATTCAACGTCACAGTGAAGTTTTGAGCCTTATTTTAATTTGGGTTTTGCCAAAGCGTCTAATTAATAAAAATTGCACGATAATCAAAAATTTAGACGTCACGATTCACAACGCTAAAACATTAATTTATTTTTCATTCAATATTGATTAAACGGTACTAGTTACTGAACGTACCCTTTGCTGATAGTCGAGCGATTTAGTAATCTCAACAGAGTGGGGTCGACTTACTTCCAATCGGCTGATTTATGCCTATCCTTTGGATGGATTTAGTATTATCTGATAAATTAACCAATAATTTTGCTAAATTTAAGCCTGTCCCTTTCAAAAAACCAGCGCTGCAATTTTAAAGAATTAATTTATGCACTTCAAATGGCAGATTATTTAAACAACATACACAAATAAATAACACGCTTAAATTTTATTTTCTTCGTTTATGTACAATGTCTTTCCATTTTCTTTGACCTTATTTATAAAAAAGAGCATTTTTTTACCTAAGCATCACAGATATAATTGACAGACCAGTACTATCACAGCCTCAACTCCTTGCTCTTGGCTTTCAATTTGTTTTTGACAATGCTAAGGGGGGTGTTTTGTAGTTATTACACTTGTTAATTTCCATTTATAACCACCGACTAAATACTACATGGCATTTCTCTGTAAGGGGTGGACGGTTCACTTGGCACCTTTTTTAGATCCATTGATTCTATCGAGTCGAGGGTATTAATCAATATTACCATTTACAGCAAGAACAAGGTTTATTGAGGGCGATTAAATTACCGTTACTTATTTTTTGTTGAAAAATAATTTATTACACCATAAAATATGGCACATTTTCAAAACATTATTCTTTAAACTAAAAATATTGTTAAAAAAGCCAGGAAGAAAAATTTTGTAAATTAAAAAGCATGATACATGTTTTCACAAAATTCTTAAAACAACCAACAAATAATTTTTTTACCCAAATTCAGGAAATAATTGTTAAGAGAGAAAAATGGAATTACACTTTTATCACAGTGAACTTTTTGGGCAGAAAAAGCAATCACCTGCGTGTCTTCATTTTTTATTAATTCATTTGTATTTTAACTTTATTTCTCTTAAAAATGTCATTTCTATATTAAATTCTTAAATTGAAAATTTGTAACAGTTACCTAAATAAGCCTTCAAAGTTTTTTATTATTTTGTTGTTTTCGTACATACTAACTCGATAATCTTTTTCCGTTTTGAGCACCAAAAAAATATATAAAATTGCTTTCAGGAATGGAAAAAGATATAAAACAACAAAAATACGCCTTTTTGTTTAGGAGTGGGATGACTAGAGCACCTTGTTTTGAATATGTCGCCTGAGACCTCTCTTTCCCATTCATTTCATAGCATTGCTTCTTTTTGGTTGGTTAAAAAATTTCGTCTTAAACTAACGGAGCCTGAAACGTGTCATTCTATAGAAAAATTGTAACTGAGCATACCATGAAAGTAAAATTTAAAACTTACCATTTGTTGATGAGTTTCTGCGTTATCTTCCAACAGAATACTGGAAGAATGGCTATGAGCAAAGAATCTAACATCCCGGTCAGTGTCTTTCTGAAGGCTTTGTAAAGCTTCCAATAGTAAATCGTGATGAGGATTTTGGCTACTTGAAAAGTAGTCTGTTGACAAGCAAAAATTTATAAATTTAATGTATCGTATCAGAAGAAAAAGACAATTTTTGATTTATCCATATCTACCAACCATTCCCTAATTAATACCAAAATTTTATACACGTACCTAAAGATAGTAAGGTTTTAGATAAACAGCGAGCAACTGACATTCTAACATTAGCAACGCAGTCCCAGCAAAGATAAAGTAAATGTGGTAAAACATCCCTCGCAAACTGGTCCAAAGGCATGGCGTTTTCGTATATTAAATGTTCACATAGAAATGGAAATCTAAACAAAATAAAACATTCTTAGAAAACTAACTTTGTAGATGGACTTTTGATCTAATTAACACTTACGTCTGTCTAACTGACCACTTTGGGGCATGCGTAAATTGATCAGCTAACTCGGAAAGGAGACCTTTAAGTAGAGAGGGGTACTGACTTTGACCAATACGCCTGAGCATTACGGCCATCTAGAACATTTGGCTTATTAAAACGCAACTACGAATTGAAACGCAAAAATTATAGAAATAATACTGACCACTCTGAGAGCTTGCTGCCTAACTTCAAAAACTCTATCTTTGACCAAAGATAAAGCTAAAGGAACTAGATATTCCCTCACATCGGAAGGGCTGTATATATCTGCCAGTTGTATTAATTGTCTATTAAAAATATAAATATTTGAAACAACGCCTATGCAGTAGCACCTTATATAATAATAAATAAAGCGCCACTTACTCTCCTAAAGATAATCGAAACCTCCAATTTCTATCATTATCTAGTTTTAGAAAATCTCCTGTGTGTGGTAGAAAGTCTCTCCTTTCCGTGAGTTTTAACAACTAATTACCAAAGATGCGATGGTTAAAAAATTTCAAACAAACAATACAAAAACTGTACTCAAAACTAGCCCTACCTTTAAAAATACTGATAAATGTTGTAAAATTCCAATTCGAACTTCATCTAAATCTCTTAGGAAACCGTAAAAAATAGGTAATAGATCCCTGGCAGCTAGATCAGAGCCCAAAATAACAGCTAATTCATGGATGGAAGAGGCGAGTGTTCGTCTAACTTTCCACTAGGAAACAGAAAATTAATCATTCCATAACCATGAGCCAAAACATTGACAATAATGCGAAGTGTTTGTACAGGGTGAGGGTACTTTTATGCCTGGAAAAATAAAGGCAGGGTCAGAGAAGGTGTTTTAGAAAATATCTGAATGTTTCTAGCATAAATAATTGTCACTTTAGGAAGATACTAAAATTAACTTTATTGGAGTTTTTAAAACCAAAGATTTTAATTGGTTTTAGTTTAAAATACCACGGTAAAGTTGTTTCAAAACCCATAATATTTGGTATTTTTAATACACCTTCCACCCTCCTTGATTTTTCCTCATAAATACTGGGATTGGGGTAAGTATCCCAGACAAACACTAAAAAAAAAAAACTACCTGTAGATCTGAAGCTAAAATTTCAAAAGTTTCTCTGAGGCAGGGCCAATACTTTCTACCTAAAGTGAAAGCTACCGCCGGGAAACTATAGGCACAGTATCGAGCAATTTCAGCATCGATTAAGTGAGCGTGTGACGAATTTGTCATGCTTAAGTAGTGTTCCAAAAGTTCAGGAGGTACTATGTCCTACCAGGATAAAGAAAATGTACGTTAAAAACATGGACCTACGCATATACAACATGACGGGGATTAAAACAACAGAATGTCACGCACCTGAGATTGTATAAGATATTTTACGTCTCCTACATACATATTAACACTGCCTTGAGGTTGGGGATTCATGTTGTACATGAGTTTGTTGTCAAAATTGTAACGAACAGTGTGGGTTTTCTTAATCCCTATGATAAAGCAAACGAGAAAGGAAAAAATGAAGCCCCAAAATTATTCAGATACAATGTAGGCCCAAATGAACAGGTGCATTGATTTATGATAAAAAATTGGTTATGTTAGAAAATTAATTTAGGATGTTCGGTAGTCTAAAAAGGGAAGCACCTGTTAGTTCGCCATGAACAAAGGTGAGGCAGGCCTCGTTATAGCTAGAATCCAAGGTGTGTACCACTTTATGATTACCTGACGAATCTAAGACACTTGCAAAACAGGCAGTTTCAAATTGAGATTGATTAACACCTTCCTGGCTATGCTTCTCGGACGAATTACTGTTATGGTAAATAAAAACACTTGTTGTAGAAATCCCACAAACTGATTAAAGTGGAGCTCCACCTGACAGTAAAATTATTGCAGGTTCCTCAAATTTACAATAGAATCCCTAACTATAATCTATCGTATATATTTTAAATTTGACAATTCTAAAATGAGTAAGATAACAAATTTTACGAGCAAAAAATTTCAATGAAGTGAAAAATTTACTATCAAGTGCCTCCAACTTCAAACCATGCAAAGATTGGTACTCGCCTGGAAGTGCTGGTATTAGCTGTATCCATACTGCTAAAATGAATTTGGCCATTAGTCGCGGATGGTGCTGAAGATGTAAATTTAACACTCATATCTGAAGCAAAGACTTGTCTGTTTTCGGTACAAGGAACTCTAGCCCTAACGTGAATATTCGTAGTCTTCCCTTCTTCAATGTCTACATCCAGTTCTAATTCGGGTAAAGGAACTCTCCAATACTGGAAATTATTGAAGGTAGATTCATTGTCCAAGTGTAGGCGTATGTGACCGTTATTGGCAGTAACTTTAAACGATTCGGAATCTTTGCTAGGTTGTTTGTTACGTATGGAGTCCATGGGTTCTACACTATTTGCTTCCCTAATATCACCTATTTGTAGACCAGATGGAGTTAATTCTGGTTGAGATGTTTGATTCTGAAACCCGCTATCATCGTGAAAAGAGTACCGATGAGCCCTCTGCTCTTCCGGAGAAACATTCAACATTGATTGAGGTGAAAACCGACTATCACAGACAAGTTTGCACAGTCCATTACTCAAGGCCTCACTATCGTTAGATAAATCCATTTCACAGGCACTGGTTGTCTCACTGTCGTCCGTATTACTCTTCGAAACACAATCTTCTACAGTAACTGCTCCGTCCGTTTCTTCATTGCCACTATCTTTAAAATCACTAATTTTGATTTTTGACAATGTTTCTTGGATATCTTCTGGGTCATTGTGGCTTAAATTTGATTCATCATTCACATCCACCCGAGATTCCTGCTTATTCTCATCCTCCGTAAACCCATTCTCAACTGGGTTTTCGCTTTCCCCGCCGAGCGAACTACTGGAAAACTGGTATTGTTGTTGAGCCTCTTCATTTTCTCTTTGGATTTCCAAGTATTTCCGCTCCTCCTCCTCTTCCTCCATCACCTGAATTCCATCTTCGCTGCAACAAAGACCAGTTTTCGAAGGGTTTGCGAAAGTCGATATAAAAGGGCCTAAGGCTTGAAAAGCCGAAGTTTTAACCTGTTAAATTAGAGTCAAAAATTTGGTCGCTTTATTATACATTTGAATGTCTAAGCAAAAATGGGATGAAATAACACAGAAATATAACTTACCCATCTAGAGGAATCGCATAAAAGATTTACAAATAAATTAGCTAAATCCGTTCGTCGTACTTCCATGGAGCAAACGCAGGAAACCGGCATAAAAACTTCGGCACAAGATTTTCTAACCCCCCAAACGCTATCCTCGCATAACGAAAAGAATTTGGGTAGCTATTAAAAAATAAACACCTTTAAAAACCCTTAATCACCAAATCATTTACGAATTTGAAGAGAGAAACCCACCAAAAGCTTTTCCGTAGCTTCTTGACCCACAACTGCGCAAAATTCTCCAAAATTTGAGGCACAAACCTTTACACAAATTGAACAATTAGCTGAAATAATACTATAATAAATTTTAATAAAATACCTTTCTAACGTGAAAGGAAATATCTTGACACAAAGAGGCAAATCTATGGAGGAAAAGCTGTTCCGTAACGTCTCTTCCAACCAGAGGCGCCATTTTGCTCATCAACTACGAAAGTAAACAAATTAAGTTTTTTCTAAGGAACCTTTCAATCTAATAATAATAATAATAATAATAATAATAATAATAATACTAAAAAAAAACCCTAAACAAATGATTAATATTTGAAAGTTTCCCCTTTGGTTCCGCTCATCAAAGCTGGCTGTGATATGAAAATTATAGTCAACATATCACAGCCACTTTGACGACAGGAAACACAGGGCTTTATATAGTACGGAGGTCAAAAGTTCTCCGATGTAATCTCATCCACATCAATATAACGTTGTAGAGAAAATCTCTCTAAAATCCAAAAAGCCAATGAGAAGAAAAAATGGGATGTGCCATGATAAAGGTGAAATTTCGTTCCTTTAGATTATATTTTCTTCACTTTCTATTACTATCAAATCATCCAAAGACGCGTTAGATGGGAGGGGGAGTTAGGATGAAAAAAGATGAGAATGGAGAAGGAAAGGGGAAAAAAAATTGGGGCGGGCAATATGACCAATAAAGCTGAGGTTCCAAAAGTGACGCTTCACTTGTCCTTTCACAAATAAAAAGTGAGAAAGTAAAGGGGGGGGGGGGGGAAGTCGGTGGTGGAAAGGACATCGCGCGTCGATGGGCGCCTTACAGTGAAAGCTGCGACGAGAAATGACAGTTGAAAGATTGGCAATCAATAACAGGGCCACCCTCCCTTCCTATTCTCCTTCGCATCTCTTCAAGCTCCTCTCACACACACTCTCCTCCAGAGAAAGGATCTTTTTTTACAAGCTCCAGGAGAGGGAGTCGCCAGCTTGCAACTTTGTTCTTCCTTCCTGCCCGCGTCGCTCTCGTCCTTTCCCGTTCTTCATGATCTTCGGATGTCGCCAGCTTGCCTTCATCCGAGGCTTCTTTTAATCCCATCCGGAGAAAGAGGGCGGTAAGGCAAATAAAAGTCGGTCTTGGCCCGATGAGTCGAATATAAGCTCACTCCCTCCCCACTCATCAAAGCTGGCTGTGATATGAAAACGAAATAAACACATAACAGCCACTTTGTGAGTGGGGCTGAAGACGACAATTCGGAATCGATCTCGCGAGAACGACGCGCACACCTTTAATCCTTTTAGCGATCCGGCTGCCTCTTGATCTTCCAGTTTCCTATCGAATCGTCGCGTTACGCCGAAACGAAATACGTCAAGCTGGCTGTGATATGAATTTCCGAAAAGAACCAAATGACAGCCAACTCGACGGACCCGTAACGCGTATCATTCAATTGAGGAAACGAGTCGCTGCTTGATGACGCGATACATAGTCCGGCGCTTAAGTCGCCATCTACATTCGTTATGTGGATCCTTTTAAATTTAATTTTCACTTATTTAAGCTTTTAAATTTAACCTTCAGTCCCACTAGATAGAGGGCTCTGTATTCCTAGAAAATACATATCTGAAAGCGCCATCTAAACCAAAAAGCGCGGTTTTAATATTAATTTAATTTTAAAATTATTAAAAAAACTAGGAAAATACGAGGTTAATACGTCAACTAATTACCAAACCAAGTAGCCATGCCACTTTTAAGATTTTACGTAATAAATCTTATTTACACCGTTCTGCATCTCATTGGCTAATTCCAATATTCCAGAAATCTAAGTTTAACTCCCACTAGAACAGACAGCGACGAAGCCCTCTACATACTCTTCCTCTAAACCCTGGAACCCAGTCAGCAGATGTCAACCAAAACGAAATTTGTCCCTTTATCGGAGTATAATTCCAGCGCCATCTATGATACGGCGGACTAACTTGCGTCGATATTATTGGGCACCATCTCGTCTTCAAAGACAAGGTAGTGAGATGAAAGAAAAATCCACATCTCACTACCCATGTCTTTCAAAATGAAACTGCCTACTTCTTTCGATGTTATTGTTTTTGGGGAGACTTAAATGATAGACTAGCTTTCTAGAAATGGCACTTACAACAACAGCCTCGGTTCGATGGTCGTCCATGTTCTCCGCCTGAGTCAGTTCCAAAATTAACGGGCAGATGTCTTTCTCCAACTGATCTGTTTAGTAGATAAATTACAGATCTAATCTTAACATTCATTGAAGTTAGTATTCGTTACAGTCTTAGTTTATATAATTGGCCGAGCGAGCGAAGTTTTTATTTTGCCCAAATTTCAAAATAAAGCCATATTAAAAAACCACCCAATTTCAAAATCACCGCAAAACCACGCCATATTAAGAAACTAAGCTCGACCAAAAATCAATAAAACCGACTAATTTGAAAAACAAAATCAATAAAACCGACCAATTTGAAAAATAAAAATAAAAAATAAAACCGACCAAAATTAAAGGAACATTAATAAAATCGGCTAAAATTAGCTTGACTTTTTGCATCACAAATTCAACTAAAACTTAATTTGACAGAGTTAGGTAAATGAAAAGGAGGCTTACCCTTGTCAACTAGATGTTGTTCTAGCATAACAAGAAGGGCTCCCTGGGCCGCTTTCCGCACCTGGGAAAATATATTCCACAACGGGAGAAATTCATTATTAGGATTTGTTACTAGGGTTTTGCCCTCACCAGAGACGACAGAGGGAAAGACGAATTCGCAATAAACACGAAGAAGAAAAAGATTAAATGTATTTAGTGTTGTTTGGTAGATAATATGTAGTTTAGAGAGCAAAAAAAAAACAAAGTTATTCAATGCATGCACAATTTTAAGATTTGAGACTCGTGTATTATCAGAAGTTTATAATATAGCGTTTAGACAAGTACTCATCTCCCGTTATTGCAACTTCACGGGTTCACGCTTTTTCAAAAACATTTCGATAAGAAAAATAGTGGGGGTGAGATAAAGCTGGTTTCTAAAACTAGCAAATATCATTTAATCGAAATTGCCAGTTTCTTTTAGATTCAAACTCCCTGATAAGTTTCGACTTTTAAGCCAAAATTCCCCCATTTACTAGTTTTCAAAATTCCCCCATTTACTAGTTTTCAAAATTCCCCCATTTACTAGTTTTCAAAATTCCCCCATTTACTAGTTTTCAAAATTCCCCCATTTACTAGTTTTTAAAATTCCCCCATTTACTAGTTTTTAAAATTCCCCCATTTACTAGTTTTTAAAATTCCCCCATTTACCAGTTTTTAAAATTCCCCCATTTACCAGTTTTTAAAATTCCCCCATTTACCAGTTTTTAAAATTCCCCCATTTACCAGTTTTTAAAATTCCCCCATTTACCAGTTTTTAAAATTCCCCCATTTACCAGTTTTTAAAATTCCCTGACTTCTCCAGATATTAAGGCAACCCAGATTTTACCCAGTTAAACGCAAAGCAAAGTTTTGAGTGTGAGAAGGGAAAAAGTTTTAAAGGTGAAACGCTGGGGCTAGTTGTCATTAAGATATATTTCATAAACTTCGGTTAATATATATTTCGGGCTCGATTTCAAACGAAATTCGTTAAGCCCACAAATAAGAAACGAAATCTGCGAGTGAATAAAATATGATACCTGGTTGTTGACGTCAGTCAGATATTTAACAATGATAGGTACGAGGTGCTTCGGTATGATCTCGCTCAAACTGCCATTTTGCTCTCTGCAAAAAACAGCCAAAGCAGGCACTTGTTCCATCAACTCCGCTCGGACTCCGGGCTCTGCGGGAAACAAAAAATCCTTTTAACTACGTGGGTTTTATTTACCGCATCAAAAGCACCGCCGCGACAATTTCGGACGACGTTTTTTTTGGTCCTTTTAGGAATTTCCGATCAAAAGGGGTTTTACGCAGCACGTGCGCTGGGGGAACTTTTGTAAACCAAACTTCGTCGTCTTTTCAAAGCCCGCTTTTTCCATTCGGAATTGGCGCGAAATAAAGCCCGATGAGATTGCAAAGAGCATTCAAAGGATCTCAAAACCCCATTTCGGGGGCGAACCGGTTGAATAATGAAGAGTTAAAAAATCGTTAAGAAAAGCTTTCTTCCGACCAAAACATTTGAGCCCCATTCGCTACTAGTTTTGTATTTATTCGGGACCCATCTACCACAGATTTTCATAAGTAGCCACTACAATACAACGCTTGCGTAGTTTGACAGAGTATTGTACTAAGGGTGACCTAGGTGACCTATAACGTCCGCTTAAACTTCCCTTTGGTTGAAGTTATTTATAAATGAAACTAGCTCCATTACGTTTTGTAAGGGTTGCCACAGTTTTCTCTCATTCAAATTCCCCGACTTTTCCAGGTTTTCCCTGACTTATCTCCGGAGATTTTCCAATACTTATTTTGTGGCAAAATTTTGTATTTGTTTACCCTAAATTTTAGTAAAGGTTTCCTATTTGCAACCGAAATTAAATTCCCTGACATATCCTTGATTTATAGACGATATTCTAATTCCCCGACTTTTCCCTGATTTTTAGACCCATATTCTAATTCCCCGACTTTTCCCTGATATTTAGACCCATATTCAAATTCCCCGACTTTTCCCTAATATTTAGACCCATATTCAAATTCCCCGACTTTTCCCTAATATTTAGACCCATATTCAAATTCCCCGACTTTTCCCTAATATTTAGACCCATATTCAAATTCCCCGACTTTTCCCGGAATTGCAGGTAACGTGGCAACCCTGTTGTAGAAACCGTTGAAAATTAAATTTTCATAACAAACATTACTCTTTTCTACAAATACCGTGTACCTCATTACTAAAGTGACATAATTCAAATTTCCAATTATCAATATATCAATAAATTACCAATTTATCTTTGTATGAAAGTAAAATTAATCCTAAGTGGGAACGCAACCGTGTTGCATAAGAGGGGGTTGGAAAGGGGGTAGAAAGACGGCAGTTGCTAAAAAGAAAACTATGGAATAACGTAGAGAAAGGAGATCAGTAGGAGGGCAAAAGTTGCCAATCGAGAATGGGAGGGGGCGCACGTACCGGGTGGAGCTAGTTGGTCTTCCTGAGGGATGAAGGGGAAAAAGTCAACACGGATAATTCTCTCTCCCGCGCTTCTTTTTCTCGATGCCTGGAAGTCGGCGGCGCGTGCACGACTCGCTCCAGCGCGTGGCCAACGCGAGCCATTGCTGGCACGGCGTGTGGAACCATCCCCGGCCTGGATGGTAAAAATAGTTCCCGCTAAAGGGAAAATGCTCCGAGAAAATGGGAGAAGAATCTGGATCGAGGGAGCGCTATAATTTTTTAAGGCGGTACACAAAGAGGGCGTTGTTATCAAAGGGTGTACCTTTCGCGTACAGGAAAAGGGGATCTTGACCTCCGTAGTTTTATAAACATTTCCAATAGATCCTGTTCAAATGGGTTACTCAATATGGACGATACTACTAAATAAAACGTGGTTTTAATTATTTAAAAATCAATAAAGCGTTTAACTAAGGAATACCAACTGCTGACACCATGTTAACTTCTCAAATTGTGTCTACATTTTCATATTGTCGTGGATAATTAAAAATTATAACTTTAGATAACGAATAAACGAATGCAAATTTAAAAATCCTTATTTATTACTATTTTATTAAAAATATAATTCTTTAGTTAACGAATGCAAATTTAGAAATCCTAAGGGATTTGTGTGTACTGGGATCACGCGCAGTGTAGCCGATGCCGCCGCTGTATTCCACATAACGTTAGAAGAATTAGGCTTAGATAGGCCACTGATATCTCAATCGAAAGAAAATTTCATGCCCTCAGTATAAATTTTGGAAATCGGGAGCCCACAAGTTGGTCATTTGCCCATTTTAGAGATTTCTGGCGATGTTCGCCTTAAAATCTACATACTTTAAAAGGGAAGTCAGCAATAAGACGTTCTTACGACACTCCCTAATCAAGAATGGGTGAATTGGAGAAACTCTAAAAATAATCTCGACTTATTCATTCTCCCTGAGTATAAATAAATACATTCTTGCCCTAATTCTACAAATATAAGATATTAAACCTCAGTTTTTTGCATAATTTGGTTTGAAACATTAACTAGTCAATGATGGAAGATTTATATTCAAATTTATTTTTAATATTTAATTTTAAATATTTTTCAAACTATAGTATTACTGGCGGCCTTGAAAAAATCTTTCCACGCTACCTGAGAGCAAAAGTCAAGTAATTCGAGATACGTGACTATTGAAAGAAATTCGAAATAAGAATCCTGGAGCGTTTTTCAATTAAGGTGACTCTGAAAATATATTGAAAATTTTGTACCCTCTATTTTTTATCAATTTGCATTATTAGATTATCATTGTTATTATGCTAGATTTCGAAATTCGAACTTAAAATTTGTTTTTCTCAAATAGGGGTTTACAGACTTGCTTGACTTTTGCTCTAAGGTAGCGTCCAGCAAGAGACGTGTTTCAGCGCCATCTCTTATTTTTTCCCAGAAACACAAAACCACTTCCGCCTTAAAATTAAGAGCGACTTGGTAGAATATATTTTTAGTTAGTACTGATTATTTCTGAACTACGTTTTCGGTGCATTAAGAAATATTAATTTTAAGTTAGTTTTCTGTCCAATTCGCGGGATCCCACAACACTATTGTTATATTTAAATTTTGTGACAATTGATACCGGCGCCATCTAACTCTTAAAAAATCTTTTTCGGTAAAATTCCTTTTCAAGATGATTGGAAATTTGTTCATATTTAAATTTAATATTTAGTTAATACATCGGGAGGACTGTGCGTACTAATGTCCGTGACATATTGTTGAATCTTCAATCAGAGCGTGGAAAATATATCCCACTTTTGTACATTCCAGATGGCACCATGATAGCGGCAGCAGGGAACAATGTTACCGTAATGTTATCTTTTTAACGAGAAGATCTTCAAATACTCCGTATTTCCAAACTATAAAAGGTAAGTACTAAAACAGGGTTGCCCCCAAATTTTTTGAGGTTTAAATTCCCTGACCATTTTAAGAGATTTTCCTTGACTTTTTAAGTCCAAAATTTATATTATATTTTAGTTTTATCAGAAGTTAATAAATTAAAATGCACTTATATTTCAGTAAAAAGGTAATTTCAATGTTGAAAAAATTGGCCAAAACTTCAAGGAAATAAATGATAATCATACAATTTGTCATAAATCTCGAGTAAAATTACCTTCAAAGAGTGTCGAAAGAAAATTTAATTCCCTGACTTTTTACAAATTCTTAAAATTCCCTGACTTTTTAGGCCAATATTGAAATTCCCTGACGTTTCCCTGACTTTTTAGGCCAATAGAGTAGTTTCAGTTCGTAGCTTTGGCTATGGCCGCCATTTTGTGCGGGATTTTTTATCTATGGGAAAAAGCATGGGTGACGTCGTGTCACGTAATACTGAAATCACTATATTGAAATTCCCTGACTTTGCCCTGTATTCCCTGACGTGTGGCAACCCTGTAAAACAATTTTGTTTACATCAAACAAATCCATTAAAATTCCAAAGTATAAATTTAATCATTCAATTAAATTTAGAAAATAATCAGATTGAAACCGGTTACGTAAACGACAAACGAAAGGCAAAAATCATTATTCTTTTAATTAAAACCTAACAAAAGAGAGGAAAGAGCGGCCAGTCATTGCAATGTTTTTAGAGAGAGATTCGACGCATGGCCAAGAACGGCAGCAAAGGGAGGCGGGTTACCGGAAGAAATCTTTTTAAACGCGGGAAAACCGCGGTAATACAAATCCGTGTGAGAGAGCTCTGCGAGGTCATGAAACCGGACGGTAGAGGAATGAGAGGACTACTACAACGGCCAAAACGCGCCAGCGGTGCGATCAGCGAGTTGAAAGAGCGCTGCTTCGACAGTTTTCAGGGATCATGCACGCTCGAGCACCGCTGTAAAGATGGAGAGCCGGGAGGAGCGAGAGCGGGGATGAAGGGAATCTCAGCTTCGAGCCATCAAGCCTTTCCAGCCTATTTCACTCCGCCTTTGATAAATTCATTAGCGAAGCGTAGGCCATCTCAAATTTCCAGGTAATGAAGAGGAAAACGGGAATGAAACGGCAGGCACCCCTTCAGGCCTCACCGACAATTCCTGACTGATTTAACGCCGAATTTTAGGCTTTTCTCCGCTCTCCTAATATCAATTTATACCCAACGACTTTCATTTCAAGCTAAGCTATTTTTGAGAAATTTTATTTCATTCGTTTGGTCAAGAATGGGATGCTGGAGGAACTGTTAACGGGTAATAATGTAGGCAGCACCCTATTTGCCTCGTGGTGATTATCGGATGCCCATACGCCTATTGCATCGTTAAATCTACATCACCCCTTCCTCTGATTGGCTACACCAGTGCCCCTACTCAAAAATCTTGAATTTTTTTATAGGAAAAATGTCTTAATACATTTAAAATATAATCTTATTTGTTTGAAAATTATAGGATTTTATAGGACTATATGCTATTTCAAATACTAACTTAATGAATTTAAAAACCAAATCTATATTTAGTAAAATAAATCTTTGATTTTCACTTAAAAAATAGAAACGATTTAACCATTTTATCACAAAAATATACTAGTAGCTAACCGTGTTAACAATAACAAAAGTATAGACTAGAATGACTATATGAATTTATCCTTATAGCTAAATCTAGCGATTTAACCGAGTGACGGGATTTGCAACGAACAAAATATTAAAATTATAGGATTTATTAGGACCTTTTGGGGATTTTGCTAATATAGGATGTTATAGGACATTTTGGAAATATAGGATTTTGCTAAAATTATAGGATGTTGTTATTAGACATTTCTGAAAGTATAGTATTTTATAAGAATTATATTACCTCTGGGGGCCCTGGCCTCACTGATACGATTGCTGGTGTCACCGAACTAAGCTTTAGAGGAAAATATCGTTTGGGAATCGAAAACAAGAGGCTATAGTGGTAATTAATTATTCTCTGTTAACTAGAATACATTCTTGTTTTTAATAATGTATGATAGTACCAAGAATGTCTTTATTTCTAATTAGGCAGAATTTATGTGCTCCAATTTCGTCGGAAGACTTAAGTTTCGTAGAATTAATGAGTTTCTGAACAGATTTTATTGTCGGGTGACCAGGGAAAGGGTTTTAAAATTTTATAGAAAAATAGGAATTTTAGTTAAAGGAAAAGTCCAGGTTGGGTAAAACTTGGGTCTATTTGAAAGATCATGTTTAAATAAACTCGAAAATATCAGTCGTAAAATTGTACCTTTTTGTAATGACGAGAAATTAATTTTTAAACGAGTGAAATTTACCGCCAAGCGATCTGCCATTTTTTTTTTCGCGGTGACGTTTTAGGACTTTAATCACGCGCTGTTCGCGCTATAACAGGCTTTAACAGCGCTCTGTTCCCCGCGCGCGCTTGCTCCGCGTGCGGTCTGTGGAGGGAAGACGAAAGAAAATGGCAGCTCGCTTGGTGGTAAATTTCGCTCGTTTAAAAATTAGTTTCTCGTCATTAAAAAAAGATACAATTTTACGACTGATATTTTTGGGTATATTTAAACATGATCTTTCAAATAGACCCAAGTTTTACCCAACCTGGACTTTCCCTTTAAATTATAGGAATATATAGGAAATCAAATTGGCGAATTATAGAAAAACATAGAACACTAAATAGGAAAATAATAAGGTAATTATTGCATATTGGTATACTTGGAATCGAATCAGCTATAAATAATTTTTTGTACACTGCTTTCTTGCATTATTGGATCACTTAGCGAATTCACAAAGCCCGTGCGTTTTAAACAGGTCAAAAGGTACGAGTGAATTTAAATACAAAACCATAATTTAGTTTAAAAAATGGCAAATATGATTTCCAGATATTATTAGCGTACTTTGGACGTATCTCAAAAAATCTTCGAAAGCGCGAGGGGGGGGGGGAGAAAATTTCATGGTCATAAATCAAAAGATCGCAATTAACTTGTCAAGGCCGCCATCTTGTTCCAGATAGAGCAAGCAGCGAGCTCTATCCGAGATTTTGGCGAGTCTTTTAGAACACATTTTTCAATAGCTGCTACCCCCAAGAATTGATTGGGGAATAAGGGGGGGGGGAACGACCCTGGAATAATATAGAGGGTAAGAAGTCAACCCCTACAAAAAATTACCTAAATAAGTTCACATTAATATTTAATCAACATTTTTATTAACGTAATGATAATGACATATTACGCATCAACCAGGTGTACAGATAAAGTAGAGTAATCAAATCCAAATTGTTAGAAATCAGAGTGAAATCGCGTTTTTTATTTTGGATTTAACGCCGATCCCTCAGTTATAAATCAGTGTGAAAATCACAAAAACCATGAAAAATCATTGCAGGTTTCGTGCGAAATTTTCGTATTTTAAATCCCTGACTTATCCAGGTTTTCCCTGATTAATCTTTGGGAATATCCCTGACCTTTTTGCTAATTTTCATCATTTCATGTACAAATACCAAGTGAAACAATATTTTATTAAATATCCCTAACTTAATTCTCGGGAAAAGGTGCTAGCCATGAGCGCCCAAGAGCAGGGCCGTGCAGAGGGCGGGGGGGCAAAATCCCCGGGGCCCGTAGCTGTAGGGCCCATCGAAGAAGCTCAAGGGGGAGTGCAAATCAAGATAACTTGGGAGACGTTTTCAGGGCTCAAGGGGGGGGGGTGCAAATCGAAGGGGCCCGCGAGTAAGTTTGCCCCGGGCCTCAGGATACCTCTGCACGGCCCTGCCCAAGAGAAATTACTTCCTTTTCCAATAAAATCCCAGACTTATCTAGGTTCCGTACGAACCCTGCACTGTAAATAACTAATAAAGAAATAAAGAGTAATATTTGAACATCAGTAATCAAAAACTTTTCTTAAATATCTAAAAAGAAACATTAAAAGTTCGAAATATTAGACTAGTGTAAAGCCTTAACCTCCCTTAATATTTATGCCATATTCCATCAAAACAGAACAGATGAGGGGTTTGGATCTAAGCGAATTTGCCTTGGTGTGGCCGATACGGTAATTAAATATTTATCAGGAAAAACCAACAAATGTCGAACGCGATGCGGGTATTATCATTTGATCCCGCGGGTTTACTACGGGAAAATATGGTTGACACTAGCATTTTGCCAAAAGACGGAAGAAATAGTAATAAAAAGCGCTTTCATTAGGAATTTGCAGCGTGTTCTTGGCGGCTTTGACGGGAAGACCGCGAAGAAGCGTGACCCGACTACCAGAAAAAAAGATATCCCAAAGGTCAGTCTCCGCTAATAGCTTAACATCGTCGCGGTCGGGTCTAAAACTAAGTTAAGGACAAAGATTTCGCGGCGCGAAGTCCGCGGACGTGCCTTACTTCGGTTAGCCAATCTGGCCGTGGACCTATTCGCGTCCAAAACCTTTAAGTCGACGCTCCAAATTGAAGATAATCCCCCTCGCGAGGAAGAAACGAGAAATCTTTTTATTCCCTCACGTGATGGGATTACGATTTATAAATAGCACGACGAACGTGATCGTCTACCCTAATATTCGCGTTCCGTAACGAGATAACTTTTGGGAGTTTAAAATTATAAGATAACTTTTTCAAAATAAATATTAAGAGATTTGCGAGAGAATTTGAAAATATAAAACAATAAAAGCTTTTGCGAAATGGAAGATTTGTAATGATTAGGTGCACTTTTATAAAAATGTTGTATTAAAATCAAAATCGTAAAATTCGAAAAAATGAATAATTTCCGGAATTAAATTTGGATTATTCTAATGCCTATTAGTTTCTTTATTCCAAAAAACAACGACTATCGTTAAACCTTAACTAGGAATCATTTAGTCCAGATTTATTGAAAATAGGAATAGGGTGCTTTCTGAAATCAAATCCAATTTAGGGTGACCAGGGAAATTAAACGAAAAATTTAAAGGAAAAATAGGAAATTTGGATGCAAATTATAAAATATAGGATACAAAATTAATATAATAAACGAAAATATTGGAAACAAAGCCAAATGAATGATAACTGGGCAAAATATAGGAAAATAAGGTAAAATCAAAGGAATTTATAAGAAGGCATTGAAAATATAGGAAGTCTGGTCATCCTGCCAAATTTAAAGCAGTTAAAAAAAATATTAACTAAGAAATTTTAAGGAACTACAAATTTAACTAAAATAATTGTCTACATATCGAGAAAGACATCAAACAGATGGAAATATGGTCAAATAAAGACGGGAAACTTACCGACATCGTCGGACAATTGGCTAACTATCGAGATGACAGTGTCCACATCTTCGGGATTGGAGACGACCGACCTGAGCGTATCCAACAAACTTCGAGCCACCACTTGCCTGCGAGAGAAAGCAAAAAAAAGACAAACTATAATACTCCGGATGAACAAATAAGTGTAAAAATCAAGGTCGTGATTAAATAATGATAAGCCCGTCGAGAGAAATGAATATTAAAACACCCTTAATGCTACACACGGCACAAACATGAAAATCGTGATACCTGAATATAAACAAGCGCCGGCATCGGGTTACCCGCCAAGTGCGTGACCCAAACCGGGCCTAACCACATCTACATCACGCGTGGGATAAAGGGAATACTATAGTCCAAGTACGGTCCCGGCTAACAGCGCGCTCGAAGGCTTCTAATATCCTTACAAGGGACTCGCCCACTGTCCCTAGATTGAACTACCAGTTCGTGAATTCGCTAATTAAAGCGTTTTCTGCCCACTTTCGCCGCACGCGATCTTTTCGCCTGATATTAATAACGCGTAAAGAATCTTCGCGTGGTATTTACACACTGGTTTGCTCATTCATAAGATTTTTTCGGAATAAAAATATATTAAAAAATTGATTATTCACGGGCAAATAATATCAAAAGGCGCGAATTGCGTTATTTATAAAGTGATTAAATATTAACAATCGGATAATATCATTTTGTAAATACGGGAATAACATTTGGTATTTAATCAAGGCCCGTGTATGCTCGGGGGGAAAACATTTTCAGGTCTTTCGAATTCGCGGCGAATTTGAAAGACCAGAAAATGTATTTTCTTTCGATTAATTACGTAGGTAGTGGTCGAAGATTAGTAACAATTAAGCTCCATTATTATTAGTCAAATGAAAAGGGACGTAAAATCTATTGATATCGCGGGGAACTTCAAAGGAACGACCTAATCCGGCTTTAAATAGTCCCTAGGTCGGCAGAAAATAGACCGGAAATGGTCCAGACCAAGCAAACATTCGGGAGAGATTTAATTAAAATATTCGTCCCTTTCAGCCATTGTACCGTGGATTATCCCGTATATAAAGTAGCCCAAAGAAGGTCAACTATTAAGAGCATTTGCTACAGTAGGGGCGCAGTTCTCAACGGAGGGGCCCCTTAAAAGACCCCGCGTGACCTTAAGTAAAGCACCCCTCGGTGTAACCGGAAATATTCATCAAGTAACCTTACCCATCCGCTTCGGAAAAAAGACCTTATAAAAATATATTATCTATTTTTTCATTCATTTCCGGTTGAACGTGGAAAAAATATGTCCAATTACGCGTGGGTTTATTTAAAAACCTTCAAAATAACCTGACAATGTAAAAAAAAAATCTTTCAACGTACACACGAATGTTAAAAAAACAAAACGGTGAAAATTTGTATGAGACCTTATTAAAGTTTTTTTTTCGTGGTCTGAAGATGTCACAAAATATTTTTCGCACATCGCTAACCAAAGGCGACGAAAGTCGTATTAGAATCTTTTAACCGAAAAAAATGTCGATTGGGAATGGGACACGTCCAAGATGTCGAAGACGTTATTACTATAATGTCAAACTCGATCTTTTCAAACCAAAAAAAAATAGCTTTAATAAATTTTTTTTTATTAGCGTTTTATGTTAAAATAATTTTTCTTACTATCTAAGAGGGTGAGAGATGCTTTTAAGGTTTTTTAAAGAACACGTACTAATTTAGATCAATTTACGTTATACGAATCAATATTTAGAGAAACTGAACCAAATTACACAAGAGATAATTTCTTAGTTAAATAAAAAGTAGTCTAGACATTACTGACGCGAGAGTTACACTTCAAAAGAAAGTTATTTTTTGTATAAAGAATGATGAAAAAGTTAGGGACAAAAATATACAAAGTATCAAGAAAATGGGCGGTATAAGACTGCGAAAATTCGCTGGAATAGACGATTGGTGGGTCTAGACATTTACTTTCGCAAAGTTCGGAATATAACCACTCCTGGGGATGGGGATGGGGAGACGGGCAAAGGCGGGGCCAACGAGAAGCCAAGATTTACGATCTCGGTTCCATCTTCCTCTCTCAGTTCTCCCAATAACGAAGACGGTCTTACGCCAAAAATATTTGGCTAAGTTTAGATTCGGAAGTTTCCCAATCTTAGGGTTATTTTGGACTACGAAATAGTTCCCGGGAAAAGCTGACAGTTCAAAGAAGCCAGGGACCCTATATTTCAAATACGCGTGACCAAAGAAGTTCAACGGACTCCTGCAAATTATATCTCTTCTGGTCATTAGCGATGGAAGATCTAAAAACCTTAGCAGAGGTTTATATTTATTTTAGACATTACAAGGAGAGTACCAGAGGAGTTTATTGCCGATTTTATTCAAAGTAGGGCGTAATGTAGACCTATATGAGATGAAATTTCCCAAAAGGAGACGTTGCACTACCCATTCGATTTGTCATGGCAACCGAAAATGTTTTGACCACTTAAAACAAAAATATTTTTTTTTCCTTATTTTACCAAGAAGTTGTTACAATTTACCCAAAATGGACATTTCGTGATTTTAAGTGGTCAAAACCATTTTCGGTTGCCATGGCAAATTGAATGGGTAGTGTATCTCATATATAGGTCTACATTACGCCCTACTTAGATTAAAATCGGCAATAGTTAAGTTTAAAATGTATTGCAACGTTTAAAAAAAATTTCAAAGCTAAAATTTAAATTACCTCACTTTTAAATTGGATGAATTTATACCGTCAATTTCAATTAAGAAGACACTAGCAATTAAACATAAGATAACGAAATAAAGCATTTCATAGAACACGTGCCGATATTTTAAAATAAAGTAAAAAAACCCGCCAGGTGGCGTGGTGGTCGATTTAACGGTTGAAAAAAAGTTTGGAAATTGAGCCCAGATTTGCTATAAGTCCTCCCCTGATGGGTCGTTTCCCACCATATATTTCCTCCGAACACCCCCCCTTATAAATTTTTAAAGCCGCCATTAATCTGAGATTTAAGTGGAAACTTGTTTTACGAGAAGAAAAAAAAGGCGGCCAGTGAAGAGAAAAAAAAGTGGAAAAGGTTATACGATGGAGAAAAAAAACTAAAAAGAAGCGCGTAATAACATAAGACAAAAATAGCTATTTCATTTTCTAACCTATATTATACACGTAACCCCCCCATTTCCAAAAAAAAATCATTTATTAAAGAAAGAAAAAAATTGCCGAGATTTAACTTTGAAATAAACCGGTGCTTGTTAAAATTCGTTTTGTAGGGAATTTCTTACCCCGGGCTACGTCGCTTCGGTTCTATTTAAAATTTACATCATAGCTTCCTGCTTGTTGAAATTTTTTAGCGTTGTAAGTCGGAAAATTTCCGGGGAAATGACAGAGGCCTTTTTTCCGGAAAATTTTCCGTATTTTTCCGAAAAAATAAAAAGTTTTCATTCCATGATTAGTCTAATATATGGTTTGCAAATTGAAATAAAGCGGTATTTTCGCCTAATTTTGTCGAAACTGAAAGTAAAACTAAACCTCTAGACTAGTTTAAACTGATTAACAATGTAACGCTATTAATGTTTTGTAGTATGTTTACTGATATTAGACCTTTTATATCGATAAAAAGTTAAAAACATTAAAAACCCTTAAAAGGTAATTTGTTTCAAATTTTTATTTTTCCGATTTGCGGAAAATTAACATCCCTAAAATTTTTTAATTACTTTTGGTTGTCCCTTAATAAATCGGTTAATATTTAGTAAATAATAAAATATATCAGCTTTGAAATTAGTGGAGACCAACGTTAAAAAACGAAGTAAGAACTGCTATAAAATTAATTTTAGAAAAAGGGGTTTCGGAGAGAAACAACTGCGCCTATTAGACTATATTTATAGTTAGATTTGAATGATTGCACAGATGGTTATAAAACTTAAATTACAACATGTGTCAGAACTACATCAAAAACAATCAATTTATAGGAACATTTTTAGCCCAAAAATAGGAATTTATCGGAACATTTTAGCTAAAAATAGGAGTTTTATAGGAGTATATTGAAATTATAGGAATTTATAGGAACCGTTGATGTTTTCGGGAACAGCGGACCTAAGCTCTATTTAGAAGGCAAATTTTTCCCAAACGTTAAGGCTGTTTTCTAATAATTTTTTTTTATCAACCATTTTGGAGAAATCTATCGTCAAGACAAAAAGGATTTCTATTACTAGGTAGGGTAACAAGCCGGCCAATATCACAATTCAAAGTAGCACGTCCATAATTAATCGAAAGCGGTACATCCTTACTCCAGTTAATTTGGTTAGCAGCGACACACCGCTACAACATGGTACGTTTCCGTCCAATCTTATGGTGTCAAGCTGAAAACGCTAGTAGGGGTTCACCCTAGTTCGTTTTATAGCAAGATCCAATATTATTAGGGTTGATCCATCCAGAATGGAAAAGCGTCAATGCGAGCCGGAACGGACTACGGAGAAAGGGGCTAAAAAAGGAACGAGGGGGCCCCCCGCCGTCGCGAGCGCGCAGCTGCGGTTCGGCCCGAAATCCATCACCCCGTCCCAGAAGAACGCCGCACGCGCCTAACTCGCCGCCTTGCCAGCCCGACCCGAGGAACTCGAGGAGAAGCGGGAATAACAGGCGAGATGGGGGATGAAGCCTTCTGATTGCCCTACATCGATTTCAGAGGCTACTGTTATAGAGCACTTGTATACTTTGTTATATAAAAGTGGGGGGCGGGTGTTCGCTAGAGAATAGACCGAGAAGGGGGGAAGGCGGCTTTACTGCGAAACACGTAAGCGGGTCTACAATGGGGGCCCCTTCGGATTGATATCGGTTTCATCGACACGGGAATTTCTCGGTTGTGTTTACTGCTAATTTATTTTTGTTTTTCTCGTTCATCCCGCGCCATATTGCCAAAGCTACTAGCTAAGATTCTCTCTACACAAATCGGTATTTCATTAGCTATTTGGCCAGCGTTAACTGCAAACGGATAAAACAACGTTAATTGGCAATATAGCGTTGAATAAATAGGGGAGCAGTGGCGTAGCAAGTTGGGGGGGCGTGTGGCCAAAGTTCTAGCTACACCACTGTACGGGAAGCCTTTAAATTTTAAACATTACTCGTTAAAAGGGTAGAAATTATACGATAATTTACGGGGAGTAGCTATCTGAAATTTAGGGCTGACTTTTTCATACGATTCTGTAGCCCTTTACGTAAATATCAAGCTAATCATGTCATTAAACCTGGTGAAAGAAATATTTCATTTATCTTTCAAAATGGACCAAAAATTAAGTTATAATTTTCACGTTCCGTAATTTATGAACGACCCCTAAAAGTCACTTTAAAATCAGTCTTATCAAGCGCGAAAAAGTTTCTCAAATATATATATATATATTTGAATCCAAAAAGAAACTGGAAAAGTTATGTTCCGCGCTCTTAGGGGAAGACCCCTGCAAAAATGAAGAAAATAAAATGCAATTTTTCTTTACAGATCCTTCGGGAATAAAATAAAAAAAGAACGTCGAGCATCATCTGAAGAGAGCACGGGGGGGGGGGGGGGAGGTGGTACGTCTTTCGTGTCGATACTTATTACATTTCACGCCGTTTTTTCCTTCCATCCCGTCCGTTGAGAGATCTTCGGGATCGGGATGAGGATGAGGATGAGCAGAGAATCGGATATACGTCAAGAGGATGGATAAATTGAAGCGAGAAGTCCGGCAAAAGGAACAGCCGTTGACAAGCATCTCCTCGCTTCTTTTCCATATTTTTAGTCATCGGAATGGCGATTACACGGACCGAAGGATGCTGGGTATTCCATCATAGTCCGGACGGGAGTCGGGATAATAAACCGCGGGGTACCCCGTAGGTTAGTCCAATGGGACGACTGTACCCCCTATCCGGTACGTGATCCGAAGTATTAGATGAGTTATTTTTGGTGGTTGGAGTGGATAAGGGCTTGGCGTCCTTAAGACAATGGCGGCCGTCTTCGAAGATAGCGTCGCCCCTCCGGGGACCAAGGACGCGCTAATTTCACTAATTAAAGAAGATTAACGAGCGACACCTAGATATGTCCGCGACCAGATTACACTCGTTTTCATTCATCGGGATTATCTGGCGGACGTTACTCGAATTAACTTACGAAAGTTTCTCTAGACACGAAATAGCCATATTATTATTCATAGCTCGATTAGTTCCAACGGGGTTGCCACAATATTTTCAGTTTAAAATTTCCCTGACCCTTTCGGGCAATTTTAAGAATTACATTTATCTTTTCTAAAAAATTTTTATCGGAAGATATTTTTCTTTTGACATTTTGTAATATCAGGTTGTTTTAGATTAAAAGTTGTTGAAAAAGTAGCGAAAAAAATTGTAAGAAACATAATCACAGCTACTGTAAAATTACAATTAAATCACCATTAAATTAAAAACTAATTAAATTCCCGACGTTTCCCTAATTCTTAATTTTAAGTCAGATTTTCAGACTCCCTTTTCAATACCCCGCTCTTAAAAAGCGTCTAAATTGGTCTCCAAAACCGTTTAATTTGGTATTGTCAGGAGAAAAGACAGTAAAAAACCACGCTAAATTTCCATCAGAGAAAATGAAAACGCTATTATAAATACATTAGAAAATGGCAGACGTTAAAGAAAAGATTTGAAAGAAAAAAACAGCACGATGAGTAAAGGAATAAGTGCAAAAGGGAAATAACATTTCGTGAGGAATCGGCATCGAGTAATTGTCGGAAATGGACTGGGGGGGAGGCAGGCAAGGTCGCTAACCTCGACATTCACAACTGCCTTTTTATGTCTGCCGATAGCCTTCTAAGAAAAACATGCAAATTCCGAATACTTCCTTGGAAAACCGTACTCCATTCATTCAAAAGTCTAAGCATTAAATCTACAATTTTATTGTACGTATCGCGATGGAAAACACGCCAAATTTCGAATACTTAGGAAATCCATTTAAAAATCACTTAAAATAACAATAAATCTACAATTTTATTATACAATATTTAAGTAGTTGAAGAACATTTAGCAAAAATTATAAAAGAAGCACCCATTCTCTGATCACCCTAGAAACATGGCCAAGGATATATATACTATTTACATTTTGATTAATGGCTTTAAGATTCGCTTGATGACATAGGCCTAAGGTGGTGCCTTGGGTATTAGCCTAGCCGATTATTATAAATGATTCGGTAGTGAAATAAGTTACTAATACGTATCAATATAAAAACGCATACAGGGTTGCCACAAATTTGTCATACATCTAGAGTAAAATTACCTTCAAAAAGTGTCAAGATAAAATATAATTCCCGACTTTTTAGAAATTCTTAAAATTCCCTGGCCTTTCTAGGCCCTTTTTTAAATTCCCCAACTTTTACCCTGACGTGTGGCAACACTGGTATAAATTTCGAATACTTCCTCGAAAAGACGTACTCCATTCAAAAGTCAGTTGAAATCTACAATTTGATTGTACGTATCACGATGAACTATGTCTTGCCACAGAAAATACTATCGAAACAACCAGATTATAAAAACTACCCACTCAAAAACTTACAAGCGTAGTGTGCTTATTAAAACAGCCGTTACAAAATCGGTTATCTTAGATAAAGAGATTGAGATTACTAAAAAAACCGTTGTAGAACAAAAACAACCTCCGAAGATTTCGAGTGTTACCGAAGGAAATCACTTTACTAACTTTCAATGAAACTAAATCACGATTCAAAAAACAACTGCGAAAATTCCCAACAACGTCTACAGACTGAGAAAAAAATTACAGTAGCGAGGATGTTTAGTGTAACGGAAAATGAGCGTCAGAAGCGTGTAGGGCGGGAAAGGTATGAAAAACCAAATCGCGAGCGGAAAATTGACTAGACCGACTGGCAAATACAGACATCGCTTAATACTTCCGGTAAACAAGGCGGCAGACAAATTGCAAAATAGCCTTTTGGCCCTAACCTGGAAAGATGCCTTCGTATTAGTCACGACTACGGCCGTATTAAAATCAAGGATAGGATATTAGCGATAAAAACCATTCGGAATGTCTTATTGAATACAGAAATCGTTTCATCAAGGATTCATCGCCTCTTTTCCGAAGTTGCTTCTTTTATAAACTTGACAGGAAATTTAAAGATTTATAGCCACCGTGAGAAGGACCAAAGCAGAAAAAAAAAACAAAGGCTAAGATGGCATCTCCAGATGGAAGAGAACGTGAATAATTAACTACACGAGGATACCGAGCCTTTTTTGAACTTTTTTCAGCGCCGATGTAGTAGTTTATATTACGCACTTTGTATCAATTTTAAATACCGAGAATTGTTTAGTTAATTTATCTTGCGAGTGACGTTACTGCTTATGTGATTCCAGGGTTGCCAGTTTTTCAGATTCAAATTCCCTGACTTTTCCAGGTCGTATACGAACCCTGTAAATGGATTCGTCTGGTTTTAAAACAGGGTTGCCACCAAATTTTCAGATTCAAATTCCCTGTTTTCCCCGACCATTTTAACAGATTTTCCCTGACTTATTAAGGCCAAAACCTTTCTTTTTATATTTTACTTTAATCAGAAGTTAATAAATTTAGATGATCTTATATTTCAGTAAAAAGGTTATTGCAAGGTTGAAAAATTAGCCCATCATTCAAGGAAATAAATGATAATCGTGGAATTTGTCATAGATCTAGAGTTAAATTACCTTCAAAAAGTGCTAAGATAAAAATTTAATTCCCCGACTTTTCCGTAAATTTTTACCAATTCTTAAAATTCCCTGACATTTCCCAGACTTTTTTGGCCCATTTTTAAATTCCCTGACTTTTCTCTGACGTGTGGCAACCCTGTAAAAGATTGTTAACTTCTGATAATGGTACATTCCAATATTTTTGGGAATATAATCGGTCTTTAATCGTAACCTTCAATAAAATTTTGGGGAAAATAATTTGCAACCCGACCACAATGAAAACTTGTCCACATTTAGTTTAAAACAAGCTATATTACTGGAAACCTTTTCAAGTTCAAAGACATTTTAAAAGGGGGAAGCATTTTCCTATATTAAAAAAAGCAGCGTTATGAACCAATAAAAGAGGGGGGTAGCAGATTAAAAAACCAGAAAATTTGTAAAATAAAAACCATCTTAACACGCGAAAGAGAAGGGTAGGGGTGGGGAGGCTCGAAAATATGCCAAAAGAACATAAATTATGCAATGGAATTCTTGGGTCGGCCTCCAGGCAAATAGTAGTAATCGTGGGTTATGCAAAAGCGGGATGAGCAGAATTTGGGGGGAACGGACGTTGTAGAAAGAATGCTTAATACGGAAGATGTAGAAGTAAATTCCAAGAACTACCAACCTTGTTCCTTCAAAAAAAAAGCCGCCGTGAGGGGGAACGTAGGCAAAATATATAAGACAAGGTCGGAGGAATTTTCAAAACTACTACCAGTTTTTGAGGCTAATGGAATCGCGGCCTCCAACCAAAAAAAGATCGGGGGGACATAAAAAGGATGTACCGGTTTTGCAAGCTTTTTTCATTTTTTGCCATCTTCGATATAAGTTCAATTCGGGTCCAAAAAATTTATAAAATTGGTGACGTCTCAAGATCTAGCACGCTTCAATGCCTAATTAACGGCGGGGAAAGTTTAAGTTGAGGTATGGAAAGGCGTCATTTCAAACAGATTTTACCAAAACCGGCATGTCGACTACGATAAGAAGATAAAACTAAATTACCATGACTAATAATTTCCGGAAGTTTTATAGCACCCCCATTTTTTCGTAGTATTTCTGATCAAGCCTCTTTAGAAAACGTGAAAGAGATTTCTTAGTCTATTGTAAACATAAGTGAAGACTCATCTTTATCGGGGAAAAGGGCGTGGAAGAATTTAGTTAATTTCATGGAACAGTGAGGGTAGGATGTTGCTTTGTTACTAGGGATTTACCTCCTAAAGTATGTCTTAACAATGTGTGAATACCTGTAAATTTTCCGCGAACGGGATAGACTGCTTCAACCGTATAGACAAATTGGATTATTATAATAGATACTTTATATTACCGCACCTGAGAATAAGATTAATTATATTTATCTACTAAAATGTTACAATGAGCATAAGTAACATAAGTATGACACCTTATTGTTTTAACACTAATTTTTTTATCGTTGTTAATAGTATATTTCGTCTGCTCAGATTAAAATTCTTGAATCCCTACCACTTAAGTTATCCCTCACTATTTTTAGGGAAAAAAGTTTCATTTGGAAAGTTCATATTTTACCGTTATAGGATTTTATTATTTTTATCTCAGATTTTATTGTAGTGTAAATGGCTCATCCGGTTAGTTTCAATTCCCTGACTTTTCCCAAATTTTAAAATTCCATGACTTTGTATTCATGCTTTAAAATTCTGACTTTTCCGTTTTCCCCGATACAAACCTTTGCCAGGGTGACCAGGGAAAGGCTTTGTATATTTTATAGAAACTTAGGAATTTTAGAGGCGAATTGAAGGAAAATTTAGGAAATTAGACAATTATAGTAAAATATAAAATAGACAATTATAGTAAAATATAAAATAGACAATTATAGTAAAATATAAAATAGACAATTATAGGAAACTTAATATGAAAATATTGGAAAAATAAGGTAAAAATTGCGTAACGGTATACTTTGACTTGATAATTTTTGTACACTGCTTTCTTGCATTATTGTACCACTTAGCTCGTACATTTCCAGATTATGTTTTATGATACGTACAATTTTCAAAAGACTATGAAATTATAGGAAAATAGGTGAAAATATAGGAAGTCTGGTCAGGGTGACCTACAACCGCTGGCGTGGTCAACTAAAATATCACAGGATAATGGACATCTGAAAAAGGAACGACTAAGTAAAATATTAACTCTTGGTCGCCATCCTTTCATATATTGGAGGCGGCGGTAGCGCTCCCCTGACATCCGTATGGACTTTCACGGAGGCCGCGCGCGAAGGAGATGGGAATGGAAGAAGCTAAGCGAAAACCCATCTCCTATCGATACATAATTTACAGCAGGTTAGCCAACGGTAAAATAAACACAATACGGTAAAATCGTTTACAGTACGCGTACGAGCTGGAGATGGTCCCAAAAATAGACGCGCCCTAGATTTTACCCGAAAAATGTTTACCAGAAGAGAAAAAACGTTTCTAGAGAAAACGGTCGAAAAATCAATGAAGATGAATTAAAACTAGAGATACCCGAGAATTCTAGGAGTTGCTGGGGATAAAATAAAAAAGGATGGATTCCTCCGTCCGTATTTGGTCGAGCGTATAAACGAACTAAGGGGGGTGAAGGGGGCTTATTTTCCGAATTTCCGGATCGTCAAGTTTAAAAAACCTTATTATAAGCTCAAGAAATTTCCTTTCGCCAGAGAGCGCTGTCGAAAAGAAAATGGTGTATAAAATGGAGAAGGGGGTCAAAAAGTTCTTTTAATTGAGATGATTATATCAGGGTGGGGTTGAGGGGAAAAATTCGCCTTCACAAAGTAATCATTCTATCAATGAAGCGTCGCTTACATCCAGCGCAAATCGGCTGAAATCGCGAAAGGAGCGCTGGAAAAGGAGCTGGTTAAGCCGCTTCCTGACGTTTAACTATCAGCCGATCCGCTATCCCAGAACGCTTGGTGGGGAAAACACTCCTATCGAAAAATAAAAAGTAACAAGTTAGCCTACGCATCCTCCTCTATAAAGAATCCCAACTAGTCGCTATCAAGTAACTTTATAAACTTGAGAAAGTAGAAAAACAGTCTAGGAAATCCAGGGATATATGTATCTTCGAAAAAGTAGGGCACGCATGGACTAGAACGGAGATGAGAAACGGATTAAGGGAGAAACTTTCTCGTTCGAATCTGATACGTCAAAAATAATAGCGCGCCAAATCAGGATTGGACGATCGGAGGCGACGAATCGGCCAGATTAACTCTTCTTTTTATCTTCGCGAAGGTTCAAACTATGGAGCATTGCGAAAAAAAAAACCGGGTGCATTCTTATCGCGGCACCCCGACACGACACACACACACACCCGCGCTCTTCGGCCCTAATCAAAAAACCCCTCCAATTTAAAAAGATTAACCCTTAAGTCCTTGATAAGACAAAGAGGGACCTATACGGATGGGAAAGAACCTTATCGAAGAAAGCGGTAATAGCGAAGTGAGTCGAAGCTATATCGAGAGTGATTTCGACTCGCAGGCGTCACTGAAGATTCCGAACCCTTATTATTTAATAGAAAATAAATACTAGCTCCATCTATGCCGAAAATAAATGTACATCCGATTTGGACAATTGAGTCATTTAACTTCATCAAATGAGTTTCAATTGATAATAGCGGGCCTCCATTCGAAAACGCAAAAAAAATAGGAACCAAATATTGAAATAAATTATCCGAAAACTAGGCTTAATTTTTCAAAATAAGGCTTTAACAAAACTCCACAATTTTATTGTTCATATGGGCTATAAGGATTATCTAGCCGTTTAACAGGGTTGCCACAAAATTGAGATTCAAATTCCCTGACCATTTTAAGAAAATTTCCGCAGACTTAAAACCAAAATTTAAGTATTTTACTTTTATCACAAGTTAATAAATTTAAATGGACTTATAAGGTTATTGCAATGTTAACTTTATTTATTTGTCATAGATCTAGAGTAAAATTACCTTCGAAAAGTGTCAAGATTTTATAAAATTAACTGACTTTGTTCAAATTTATAAAATTCCGACTTTTTAGATCTATTTTTAAATTCCCTGACGTGTGACAACCGTGTTTAAGGACCAAAACCCTATTTTAGGTTCGTTTAAGTACCTTGATAAAAATCAAATAGGGACTTTTAGGTATTCTAAGGACCTGGTGAGTGGCCCGCTTATAGTCGATGACAAAAGGGAGGTTAATAATAAATTCTAATTAAATTAAATGTCGGAAAAACACCTGGAGGAAATGTAGATATTCTGTAAAATGTATTACTCTTTTCTTTCCTATTATCGCATGTAAACTTTACAGAATATAATATATAAAAAATACTAAAAAGAACATTTGCAGCTGCGTTAGCACTTGGTAAAAAATTTAAACACTTTTTATCCAAGCGATAGACGAAGGCCAAAAATTTCGACAATAAAGATTGGGGTCAAGGGGAAAATTATCGCTTTTAAGAAACTGTCGGTCGGAAGAGTCCATGACGGGGGAGACGAAGGAAAAAATGTATAACAAGATGGGTCATCGACCATATCATCGATATACCCCCAAAGCTACAAGCGGCGTACGGGAATGAGGAAGGAAACGGCGCGGACTACGCCATTTCATTAGCTTCTCCGTGACTGCGATTGGAGTGCCGAGACAAAAAGAGGAGGAATGACTACCTTTACACTAGAACCAAAAAAACCAGTTTACCACAAATCACTGGTAGAATACAAATCAGAAATTTCGGAATAATTAAAAATTGTTCTCTTTTCGTTAGTAGCTTTTTTGAGAAGGCAAAATGCATAGAGCCGTATCCCGAGCTTATCAATTTTGAAATATTTATAAAAAAAATGAATTGGTATAAAATTTGGTAATTGATTTCCCCTAATTATTACGGAAATCGGACCAAGTTAGCCAATAGCTTCGGCGTAAATAAGGTAATAAAATACAGCGCAGACTTAACCATTTCCGGAACCGATCGGCGAACAAGCAACCAACCTGGTCGTTAATTCTGGTCCCGTGTGAAGTAATTATTTCGGAATGACCATTGAAGCGATGCCTCCGAGATAGCCAAATAAGACCCTCGGGCCATAAAAACAAGGCCGTGGTGGAGGGCCATAGTTTGGGAAATTCTCAATTATAAATACGCCCTTTTTAACCTTCACACCGAGACTTTCAAAACTGTGGAATGTGGAGTACAGAAATTGGAAGACCCAAAATACGTGGATATATTTAGCCATGGGAAAAATATTTAATCACACTGGTTCCTTAGAATATTCCAAGAAAAGATTACAGTCTGGAAAAACCAGTCTTTAAAAATCTTCTAATATACCAAAATAAAAATAATTTTTCCTCTACCAGTCCCATGTTTTTGAATTATTAAAAAAATATTGAAATCTGATTTTCTATTTTAAGTAACTTTTCAAAAATGCATTTGGACATTGCTAAAGAAGCAATTAGCAATTAGAAACCCGAATTTAAAGCTATCCTATTGCTTAACATATTTAAAAATGAGTTTGAAAAACTATCCTGAATTATTTGAAAAACAATTATCCTGAATTATTTGAAAAACAATTATCCTGAATTATTTGAAAAACAATTATCCTGAATTATTTGAAAAACAATTATCCTGAATTATTTGAAAAACAATTATCCTGAATTATTTGAAAAACAATTATCCTGAATTATTTGAAAAACAATTATCCTGAATTATTTGAAAAACAATTATCCTGAATTATTTTAAAAACAATTATCCTGAATTATTTGAAAAACAATTATCCTGAATTATTTGAAAAACAATTATCCTGAATTATTTGAAAAACAATTATCCTGAATTATTTGAAAAACAATTATCCTGAATTATTTGAAAAACAATTATCCTTTTACCGACGTGCCAATAACGTTATATGATTATAAATGACACGGTCTAAAATGTGATATAATGATATCAGAATAAAGGAAGGTTTTTTTAATGGCAACGAAACCTATCTCGTACAGAAAACATTCGGAGGGGAAGAGCGAGTTACGGGGGTTGGGAGTGGCAAAGAAGATGAGATCCTGTACGAGAAACCATCGGAAAAGCGCCCCGAGGGAAGAAAAGAAGCTAGTCGAGAGCCCACAAAAGTCGCTGGAAAAAGATTCAAAAGCCCAGATGAGCCAATAAGGGGAAAAGCGTGGGCACGGGGAAAAAATCAAAAGGGAAGCGGCTGCAAAGCCCCCGGGCCTAGTTTCCAACGGATCAGACGAAGAGTGCAGCGAACGGCGAACCACCGATCTCGGGTTCAAACCTTCGGGGAATCCGTGCCCGTAGTTCGCTTGAGATTGCCTTTATTCTTTACTCTCAAAGTCAAATTGACGGTTGTAAGACTTCTTAGTCGGGGGTTTAGCTCCTACCGATAACGAGGCTCTGGTTAATCATCATCTTTATATTTTATAAGAAATACACCTGGTTTTAGTATCAGATTATAATAAACACCTCAATCGAATGCCGCAATTTCAACTAATTCCAGTGTGACCACAGAATATTTTAAAATCCTTTAAAGGAATTATAGGAAATTTATCAGTGAAATATAGGAAGAAAGTTGGGAGAAAAACCGGAAAAGATAGAAAATAAATTATAGAACGATTGTCAAAATTATTTAAAGGGAGAATAACTTTCAAAAATTAAGTGGATAACTGATAGATATAGTTGAAAACTATCGCCTAACAGTGTTGGAAATAAGCATCTTTAATAACTACGACGTTTTAATGATTTCTAAGGGTAAAATATCAACTATTTTAATTTCTTCCGACTTTTGAGTTAAAATATAGGATATTAAATGAAATTATAGGAAAAATAGGAAGGACGTTAAATTATAGGAAAAAATAGGAAATATAGGAACTGTGGTCACCCTTTATTTCTAATATTTGAGAGATTTAAGACAGGGTTGCCACAAAATTTTCAAATTCAAATTCCCTGACTATTCCCTGTTTTCCCTGACCATTTTAAGAGATTTTCCCTGACTTATTAAGGGCAAAATTTGTCTTTTATATTTTACTTTTATCAGAAGTTAATAAATTTGGATGGACTTATATTTCAGTAAAAAGGTTATTGCAATGTTGAAAAAATTAGCCAAACATTCAAGGAAATAAATGATAATCGTGGAATTTGTCATACATCTAGAGTTAATTTACCTTCAAAAAGTGCCCAGATAAAATTAAATTCCCTGACTTTTCCCTGAATCTTTAGAAATTCTTAAAATTCCCTGACTTTTTAGGCCCATTTTTAAATTCCCTGACTTTTCCCTGATTTCCCTGACGTGTGGCAACCCTGTAAGACAAGATGGCGGGCGGGTCGGGGAGGAAAGGTAAATGACGTCACTATAATAACCATTATAACAACCCTTATATTTTACGTATACAGCGCCACCCCGCCCCACAGCAAACCATTAGCTAGAGTCTGGAATAGACCTAACCGAGATACATAATAAAATTAATAACAAAAATAGGAGATAGCGAGGGTCTCGGGCCGCGGGGGGTGATAATGGTGGCGGATGCAGGTGGAAAGGATGCAAAAAACCATCTTCCCTAGAACACCATAATAATAAAATACTGCAGTGGGAAAAAAAATCGGGGCCAGATGTCGGGGCCGTTTCTACGTACCACCGAAAAAAAGGTGGTCATTTAGGCAGGGGGTCGATCCGGTGCTAACCCCCCTTACACGGTGAGACAGTGGCGGAACGGTTGAATGAGGTAAAAAGGGATTGGCTGTCCGGGAAGAGCGCGCTATCAGAAAACAATAAAAGAAATAAAAACTAGGGTCCGCGGCCGGCCTATTTAGGGACACAATTTATTAGCCCTTTTTCCTGTATCGGAAGTCTCCTTACAAACGTAATTAGCGATTTACCGACTTACGCTCCCTTACACACGACTCCCATTGGCAACGTCTTAGAGCGGACGATAAGGTAAAGTACGCGACGCGGTCATCGGAGCCCGCGATGCCATCCCGAAGTAGGGCTACCTTTTTATGGCGCCCGTTTGCTTTTGTCAGAGTGTAATGAAGTGAACAGATCGCGGACAAACGTGGTTACAACGACCACTAATAGAACAAAATGTGGATTTCCCTGGATGAATAACCTCGCTTTTCGTCACGCCTATTTTAACAGATACCATTGTTATAGACAGCGGAAAATAAGCAAATCTTTCTTCAAAAAATATATACGAAAATCAGCGTGACCAGCGAAATTAAGCTATTATTATAAGAAAATTCAGAAAATCGAAATTAATGAATTTTTTTAACGATTTTTAACTTTCCCCTCTACATTTTCGAATATTTCCCAGCTATTATAATCCTTTAATTTGATATTTAAATTAAAGAAGGATTTTTGTAGAGTTCAGATTGTGAATACCTCATTTTCGAAGTACTTATTTAGTCGAAAGTTCGAAGGCCTTTTTCACGGTATCAATACAGGGTTGCCGGTTTTTTCACAATGAAATTCCCAGATTTTTCCTTGACCATCTGCGGAGATTTTCCCCGACTTATTTTGGGCTAAGATTTCGTATTTTTTAACCTATATTTTAGAAAGTTTCCTATTTGCAAAATGCAAACGAAATTGTATTCCCTGAAATTTCCCTGATT
The DNA here is from genome assembly GCF_980474605.1 of Leiobunum rupestre. Lineage (NCBI taxonomy): Eukaryota > Metazoa > Arthropoda > Arachnida > Opiliones > Sclerosomatidae > Leiobunum > Leiobunum rupestre. Next base: position 33,439,993 of record NC_143392.1, read on the forward strand.
TTTATACCCATTTTCAAAATTCCAGGAATTCCAGGTACCGTGCCAACCCTGCAATAGGTAAAATACGAACAAAATTTTTTGAAAATTTCGGATTCCAAAACTAACTTATTCTTGCTTATCCCCAAAATAACTATTGTGTATTACCATTTGGTAAACTTAAGTATAAACGATATTTTACTTAAGGTAGAAAAACTAAATTTCAGGGTGGGATAAGGACCTTTGAATAAATATGGACAACCCTTAGCTATGGCTGTACAGATAAGGGTCGAATTTACTTCTACCTTTAAATACGTTAAATTTCTACGATAAAAAAAACGAAATTGGATCACTGTCGCTTTTACCGTATTTATCCCGCTAGTTGGTAGAATGAAATATTTCCATCCTGACATTCGAAGTGCCTTCCTAGAAATTATTAATTGCCTAGAGTTGCTAAATTTAACTGGGACTGAGCGTACCGGTGTATAATTTACAACTTACAAGGTCAATTAAAAGCAAATGATAAGTTCCTAAAAGTTTCATCTTAAAGGGGATGGCGCAAAAAAATCTGAAGAAATTGGCCTGCCTTGAGCAATCAATTATTTCCGTGGAGGAAATGAAACGGAAAGATGGAGGGGCCAAAAAGGGAGAGAGGTCAAAGTTAGTACCAATCTCCACCTCTGACACCAGGGGAAATCTTCAGAACCGTACTAAATCGAAAATTTGTCCATTTGAGAATTTGTACCTAACTCGATAGTTATCCTAAAATTACGCCTAAAGTTTCAGTTAAGTAAAACTGAAATTTTACAAGCATCCATACACCCAATCAACGAAATTAATTTATTTTAGTTAAGTTATTTTTATCTTTCACATGCAATATTATTTTCTCATCAACTATTTTAAACTGGCCTGGGCTTTTTAAAAGGCTGTACTCGATTTCATATGTCTGTAACCGTTGGAACGGATTTTGTGTAAGAGTAAAAATTACATTTCTGTATACCTAAAATTTTAAAATATTCATCAACTAACGACTTGTCAAAAACATTTTAATAATAATAATAATAATAATAATATTTATTTCGCAAAGAAACAAACTTTGCAGGCAACCACAGAGGCAAAGCCTATACGTGGTGGTTACCGGGTTTAGTTGGAAGGGATAGTAGACTACGAATATCGAATAACCTTTCGAAACAAATAGTTCTTATTAGGCTCGTATCAAAAATAATTATAAACCAAATTTATCTTCACGGCTGAGCGCGCGCTGATAAAACCGCCATTTTTTAAGACGTCACGCTACTAGAACAAAATGGCCGGGTTTTACGAAGCAGTGAAACCTATCGGTTACACTCTTGCTTTTCAATGTATAGTCCATATTTCAGGTGCCACTAACGCCTATTATTCAGAAACGCCATTGTAATTAACTAATTATACCCAAGGCTTAACTTTTATTAGAAATACAATAAGCTAAAATGGTTCATAAATTAAAGCCAACTTTTTGCAGTTTAAAATTTATAATTAAAATAGTTTAAAAATGCAAAACACGTTTCAAAATAGTTAAATGATCATTTTTACAGTTGCGTGCCAAGAAACTGCTTAGTGTAGAATTTATCCCTTTTTTTAGTAAGAGTGATCAACGGCCTAAACGGTGTAGCATTAGAACTACACTTTCCAATAGCTTCTAGTGTAGATAATTTTTCGCTACACTAGCTGAAAGTGTAACGCCAGTGTAGCCAGCAGTTTTCCACAAAAGATAATTACATAAAAGCGCGGGAAAAAGTTGCTCATTTTTTGTTTGCCAGAACGGACCCCAAGCGGAACCCATCAAAGGAAAAAAAACGAATAGCCCTAAGGTGTTTTTCTCCTAGTTTAAAACAAAGTTTTTAAAATGATAATTTCTAAAAAGAAACTTTTTTGTCCGTCTTCTACAAAGACTTTAGCTCTTATCAAAAGAGTTAGTTACGCATCAGTGACGCGTACTTAAAGAATACGTCCCGGAGAAAAATTACTTCAGGCGCTTCGCCTTCGCGTACATGGTCTGCCGTGGTCCCGTATATCCTGTAGGGCTGTGCGAGTACTCTAACATCGAGTACTCGGCCCTTTTTTGAGGTCTTTTGAGAGTTCTCGTCGATTACAGAGTACCAAAAAAATTGCGTATTCTAATAAGCTGCTCTTTAAACTCGCTTCAAAGTTCAAAGAGGTATTTTTACAACTTTTTGGGTGTAATAAACCTACAAAGTTGTGGATACTGTGGAATATTTTTCAGCATTGAAAGTTACTTTATACTCCTTTTAAATTTAATTATTTCTTGAATAAAACCAGCTCCTAATCAAGTACTCTATAACCCGAATCGTTAAAAATATTACTAGTTTTTTTTAGTTACTCGACTCGAATAATAGTTGGTTTCCTCTTAATCAAGGACTCGAATACTCGATGAGAAAAAAATTGATACTCGATAACCAACTTGATTGCCTAAAACCACTAATCGCACAGCTCTAATATCCTGGCTTCATTACGGAAAGCGCGTCAAAGAATAGATACCAATATGAACAGAATTGGCCTTTTCAGTAACGGCCACCACGAGAAGTTAATTTTTTTTACTATTACATAGGAAAATAGTTGAATATTCTTAGAACAATTTTAACATTTTACATCGTTCAGAGAGGGGGGGGTCCAGTAAAAAACTTAAGAAATATAGAAACAAATTAGCGAGTCGCATTCCGAACCCACACGCGGCAGCAGAACCCTTTCGCCAAGGCGAGAATTAAAACGAAACCGTAGGGGTACACTAGTCATCCGCGCAGAGCCGAAATACTTACGAGCAAAGTGAGAGAGGACAATTCTTTTACGCATCCGCCCATATCATCATCAATGGAATACGAATTAAACGCCAGAAGAAGAGTGTATTGACTCCCGCCTTTCTGACTTTGCAAATTGGTCGCGTCGTCGGGGGAAGATCATTTCCGGTGATGTTAAAAAAATATATCTTATAAGGGACTAAAACCCCAAGGGTGACGAGGTTACTTGGCAATTCGAGGATTAGGGCGCCAAGGGGGTATGGTTTGCGTATTTACTTTCGCGGGACGACTTTAAATAGAAAGTTGTTTGAACCGCAAAGTATTAGAACTTGCGGAGGAGGCAGGAAGTTTAAATATTCATCGAATGCAAAACCAGAGTTAATTCAAGAATTAAATTTGAGGAAAGGGCAAAGATAGATCAAGATTTTAGGTAACGTTACTTCCAAATTTCCTATTTCAACCAAGAGTATAAAATTAAAGCCGTTTTAGTTCGAGAATTACAGTGTTCCAAAGTGGAAATTTCTGGCCGGGACAAAAGGGAATTTGGTGGCAATTCTGGCCAAAAGTCGTCAATATTTTACCACAGAAAATTATAAAACAAAAATATTTTAACACTGAAATTTCAGATTTGGGCTACTTAAGGCATAGAAATGGTCAGATTCTGATTAACATTTGAATAGTGTAATTTTTTTTGAATAATTAATTGTCTAACATTGTAAGTTCAGTGTAAACTAAAATATTTTAACAATAAACTTCTTAAAAATGTAATTATAGTTACTTTATGCTTTGAAATGCAATTTTTCTTTATTAGCCACTGGTCTGAACTTTTCTCCAAAAATGTGGCTATTTGGGAACACTGGAGAATTAGTAATCGTATTGCTTATTAGTCGTATTTAGAATTCCACATTAGTCGTAATCTTGAATTCTAGATACGACTAATAAGCGAAATACTATTAATTCGGATTCTAAATACTATTAATTCGGATTCTAAATACTATTAATTCGGATTCTAAATACTATTAATTCGGATTCTAAATACTATTAATTCGGATTCTAAATACTATTAATTCGGATTCTAAATACTATTAATTCGGATTCTAAATACTATTAATTCGGATTCTAAATACTATTAATTCGGATTCTAAATACGACTAATTAGCTAGATACTATTAATTCGGATTCTAAATATGACTAATAAGCTAGATACTATTAATGTGGAATTCTAGATACTATTAGTGGGTTTCGATATTAAAAATGTAGAAATTTAGACACAACCGATATGTAAAAACAGCTTTCGCCATAAGAATATAATAAACTCACGTGAAATAGCGCACAGCGTATTTAAACCTCGACCAACTAAACCAATGAATTGTCTAACATTTATCAATAGCAATGTGTTTAAGCGAAAAAAAGCGTTCATCAAGCCAGAGAGCGCGAGTTAAAAAGCGGGGCTGCGTTGCAAAGCTTTCCGGTTAATGAAATTTCATTAGAATCTGCTTTGACGTCACTGCTGTGACGCCTATTTCGTAACAGGATAGTCTCGCTCTACGGCGAACGAAGGCGCAAAGTGTTGTTATTGTAAAGCGAGCGAATCCGACCTTTTAAGCGACCGCCGCGGAATATATATTATTTTATATCATATTATTTCCAAAGTGTCGGATATCGAAATTTAAGAAATAAAGCGGCGCCAAAAAGGCGCGAGAAAAAATTTTTGGGCCCAGTATCAGACTGACGCTACTGACATTCTACGAATATGTAAACAAGACTACTTATTCAACGCCCGCTATCTCTCTGGCACTCTCTCAGTGCCACCTCATAACGTACATTCCGAAGATATTAGATTTCAATTCACGGAGGTAAACCCTAATTTGCGGAATCGTTAAGGGGGGTTACATAAATTATTTTATTTTTTAGTGGCGAAACTGAAAATCTAACAGAAATGTACCATAAATATTTAATTAAATGCAATTTAAATTAGATATGAATGCGAAATCTAAAAACAAATCCGGAAATTACGTTTTATATTCTAAATAAGTCAACTATTTTATTTATTTTATCATTTCAGTGCCGCACTTGACGAAGGCCGGAAGAGCGCTTAACTTAGGCCATTGACTCATTCTGGTACGCTAAGTAGCTACGACCATGAGTGCCAGTACAAACCGTCCAAAAATACCAAGGACCGATTTGGAGATACAAAAACATTGGTCCTGACCAATAAAAGGTCTTAGTTACGCCTCGAACATCCAAAGGCCACAGATAAGAGGATGACCTTTCGGATAACTCTGACCCCCGGGGGGTATTACTCGCCGCGGTCCCCCCCCACCGAGGGTCGCCCGGAAATAGAGGGGGAGGATAAGAGGGGTTCGCAAAAAATACTGGGAATTATTACGACTCTGACTAAAGCGGCGTTGTAGTAAGAATAAGACATCCGGTTTGATTATAGCGACAAAAAATTACTTCCGGCCCGAGAAATTCCGGCTTCATCCAGGCCTAATAACGGTACTCGGCCAAGCTAAGCAGCGCATTAAGAAAATTAACCACCAACCTCTTTTCCACGTTGTTCGGGAATTTTTGGAACATTTTAAAAGCCATTAATTTCAACTTCACTTTATAATAATTTATACGTCGCGATTTGGATAAGTTTCGCATCTCTTAAATTTTAAAAATATATCTTTACAGATATTAAAGGTTTTCGGAAAATGTTCCACGAATTGATATTCGGAGAATTCCGCGATTAATAAGACCCTTAAGAAAAGCGTTAATCGTTTGAAATTGGTATTTTATCAGATAAAGTCAAAGGGCGTTTGGATAAGATTTATAAATTTTTATTCTAAAAAATTCCTTTAAAAAATTTATCTGGATGTGAAAATATTCCCAAGGGCCAACCCGAAGTAATACTAGCGGCCCTACGGTACCCCCTCCCCAATCAGCGACGCCGCCTTAAGAAGTTCTCGAGAGGGGTACGTGGCCCGGGAAAAATCTCAAGCGAAACCCCGGCGCGCTTTGGGAAATTATGGAGAGAGGATGTGGCGGCGGGGCTAACCTATTCGACAAAAAACTACCGAGAATCGTACGATGGGAAGCCGTTCGGCGGATGGTTCGCGGCTATCCTCTTTAACATCTCTCCTCAAGGACAACCAGCTATTTCCCCTAGATTACAAACTACAGAAACAGGGTTCGTACGAAATTTGCGATTTCAAATCCCCGACTTATCCAGGTTACCCCGATTAATTTTTGGAAATATCCCCGACCTTTTTGATAATATTCTTGCTAATTTTCATCATTTCATGATTTCATAGGTAAAAGTACCAAGTTAAACAATATTTTTTAAATTATATTTAATAAGAGATTACCGAGATCGACTCCACCTTCGCTCGGGAAAAGGTGCCGGCCATGAGCGAGCGAGAGAAGGTTTGTTGACTGAGTAAAATCCCTGACTTTTTACGATATTATTTAAATCAAGTTTCGTACGAACCCTGAGAAAAAACCACGAGGGACCCCATTTTTTTATACCCTTATTCCAATTGGATTTATAATAGGTTAAAAAAATAAAGAAAATGATTTAGTAAAATAAAATAGTTTTATAAAACGGGGATCCGTTTATTTCATAAGGAGGCGTAAAAAATAAGGAATTTAGTACTTACATTTTTTCGAGACATCTAATTTCGTCATCGTGGTAGCGGAATTTCACGGTGTCAAAAGGAGTATAAATTCTCCGAAGGGGGTTAACGAACTAAGCGGCGAACGCGAGCCGCATCGTGGGCGACGATACGAAGCCGCCCCCGGTTGTTGCCAATTTTCCAACGTACGGCACCGAACGTTTCGTAAGAATCCCACGGATCCATCATTACCCGCGCACACTCGGAAGCATCCGCCGGCGAAAACTCCGGCGCCGGAGACAGTCGACGCGGACGGCCAAAACCGCTTCGACCGACATATATTAAATCCAAAGACGAACCAAATCGCCCCAATCCTCTCGATTGTTTTTTCTTCCGGAGTGCCATTAGAATAATCCAAATAACAGCGATGCGTTGTCCAGATATTTCAACGACGAACGAAGAATTAAAAAAAAGCGCGGGCCGTGGTTCGCGGAGACGCGAAAAAAAGGCGGGAAAAGCGAACTTCGCTGACCAAAAAATGATTCGGCAAACGGGGGTACTCGAGAAGGACGCGAAAAAAAAGGCGCGAAGTGCAGCGCGCGCACCGAAGCGAGCACTCTTCCTCCTCGAAAGAGATGCTAAGAAATGGGGATGGAGGATGAAGAGAAGGAGACTCCGCGCTCGAATCGTAAAACCGCGGCGTCGAACTTGGCTATCGGCCAAAATATGTACCAGCCAGCCAGCGAGAAGGGGAAAACGAAGGGGAAAGCGACGCCGAAAAGAAAAAATTGCCCGCGTGGAGCTCCGCCTAGCGTCAAACGACCTTAGCCGACAGTAGGCGGCCAGGCTGCGAATACGATAAAACCCGCCCTTTTTCTACCGTTTCCTTCGCCTTCGAACCAACTGCCAGGTTACGTACGGTTAAAAATTCTTCCCGACTATAACGAAACTAACGTCGAAGTTAAAAGGGAAAACTGGAAAAAATGGGGGATCGTTTATAAAGGAGCTGACGGCGGGGATGTCCCCAGCGAGCGCCAAACCCAGACGGCGTGAAACAGCACCGGCGTATTAACCTGATCTACCGGAAATGGAGAAGGCGTTAGACCGGAAGAGCGCGCCAATGAGGGGACTTTTACGAGCCGATTTACGTACGCTAATTTTAACGCCATTAATAATACTTAATATTCAATATCGTCATTACTATCTTTATAGACGACCCTCCGAAATATTTGATAATACATTCCTGACGTAAAAACCAGGATGGGGGCGAAACGGCAAAAACGTAAGTCAATGAAATTAAACAGGCACTATTTTTTTGAGGACTAACGCGAATGAATGAAGCGTATATGTAAGCGCGTCCTACGGTAAAAGGTGCGAAGTTATAATATACATTTTGACACTTATTAAACGAGAGTGGGACGCTAATGAAAGTTGTCAAAAACACGTCTATAAAACGACATAATCGAGTGAAAATATCAAGATTTAAAAAATACAGAAAACCGAATATTTTCTCTCTCAAAAATGGCGGTTATATCCGATCGTAAAAAAAAAAGGCGGGAAAGCTGGACATTCTCCGAGTCAACAAAGAACATTTTTCGGCCGAGGTTCATCTCACCCCCCTCTCCACGGTTGGCTTTCCTCACACGCTATCGCCTCGGGCGATGACGCTAACTTCTTGAGCGTTCATGTCCTTTTTCAGAGCCCATACAAGAAGCGGCCTAAATGGAGTTTCTTCTAGGCGGAATCGCAGCTGCCCCAATTTTTTCCGCGCAGTGTGGCTGCATGCTGAAAACACACGCCGATCCTCGTGTCCCCCCAAAAAAATTTCCCTTCTAACGTATATACGTATAAAGGAGCGCGAAGTTGGCCATTCCGAAAGAGAACGCTTTTTTGGGGCGAGAAGTACACCCTACCAGATGGGGGCAGAAACTGACCCTGGGCTCCGCTTTTTAACGACATTCGAACTTTAGCGAGGATCTCCCCTCTCGCCCCCCCCCCCCCTTTCGCTTCTTACTCATCGTTACTCCCCCCAGTTTCGGACGAAGGACGTCGGTCCGACGTACCGTTTAAGCAAATAGTTGACGGGGAAGCTACGAGCACCAACTTCCTCGAGTCGTAGGTCTACGGGCGAAACGAAGTCGGTTCGCGTTTGCAAGTTAAATTGCCGACGGGTGAAAATGGACTGGTCCCACGCGAGAATATACCCAAAAGGAAGTAGAAAAGCCGGCGCGAAAAAAAAAGCGGCAGGGCCAGAAAAGAAGGTTGTTTTTTGCTCTTCTGGAGCTACTAAAAATTGTCCCATCTTGGGTTTTTCTCCTCCGCCTTACGAGGGAACTAGCCCAATGGGACGCCCGCGAGGATAAAGCCCGTATGAGCAGCCATTTCCCATTGCGGAAGTCAGCCTAATGTACAATTTACACCAGGACGTGGCGGGGGAGGCTGACAACTTTGGCATACCTCAAAATACCTCGTTCGCGTTTCCAGTAACCCCCCCTCCCCTACCCTACCCTCCCAAATTCTGAATTTAAATTATTCAATAGTTCTTTTAATAAAATAACCTTGGCCATCTTGTTGAAATGTTGCCTCCCCGCTTCAGCTGTGGATCCGTTTTCTCTCCCACTAAAGAGTTTATGAACTCATTCTTAGGCATTGGCTGAACTATTCCAGGGCAACATTTCAACAAGTTTATAAAATCAACTATTAGAACTCCTAAGAAATCAGAACGTTATTTGACATTTCAGATCTCGCATTTTATTCGTTTTTTTGTACAGGATTTGGATTTTGAACGTGATCTGACATTTTAGACGCTTATTGATAATTTTGTGTGACGGATTTGGAATCTGAACATGATTTGACACTTTAGACGCTTATTGTGAATTTTGGGTGATGGATTTGGAATATGAACGTGATTGGAAACTAGTGGCCATTTTCGTGCAACTGATTTTGAATCTGAATGTGATTTAACACTTAAGACGCCATTTTTGTGCAACTGATTTTGAATCTGAATGTGATTTGACACTTTGGACGTAATTTTTGTGAAACGCATTTTAAATCTGAACGCGATTTGACACTTTGGACGTCTTTTTGTGTAAGGGATTTTGAATCTAAACGTTTTTTGATATTGTACACGTACAATTTTAGAATTTTTTGTACGGGATTTTCATAGTAATCACTAATCAGAAACTCGAATTTTTTGGAAATTTAAATCGCACATTTTGAACCTGAAGGCGATTTCGTAAATACAAAACTAGTTTTGAGATATTAGTCGCCCATTTTCAGAATTCTGAATACAGAATTTTTTATCTGAAGTGTTGTAAATCCGAAACTGATTTTGAAATTTAAAAGAATTATTCCTTTTTTCCATGTTGATTGATATTTAAGTTAAGGTTTTGCTCAGATTGTGGGATTTTCAAAATTTCTTTTCAGTAAAAGTGTAGTTGATTTTTGACCTCTATTTCAACTGCACTAACCACACTATCACAAAAAAAGCTTAACTAAATAAAACTGTACATTTAAGATCTGGCATCAATCAATTTTTTCGGAAACTTTCAAAGATCTGAAAATAACTAACAAACCGAGACTATCAAATATCAAGGATTACTCAGAACTGATGTTAGTCTCCTCATCATGCTTTGAAGTACATAAAACGCGCGACGTTACTGTCTGCTCGCGTGGCTAAGACGCGTTACCCGAGGAGGCGAGCTCGTCGCTGTGACACGACGGATGGAACGAAAATAGTCGGTAGAATTGAAGCGTGTATTTGAATCAATGGAAGCAGAAGCCTATAGCGTATAATAGAATATATCTGTCATCCCGAGTGGTGTCTGCGTGGAAGGAAATGGAGCGAGCTAGAAAGAATGGACACTTCCTCCCTCCTCGAGCTGGGTTCTTTGCAAACGGAAATAGGCAGTTGTTAACTAATCAAGCGGCGAGACGACCTTCTTTAATCAGTAGATGGGCGACTACGCGAAGAGGGAGGAAATCGGCCAGACCTCGCGATTATAATGAATCATTCCAACAGCGGGGCCCCCGTTTATAAACACCCGTATAAATAAGACATGACGACGTTACTTTGGAATCCATGGCTTGGGAGGAAAATAACTAGTCGACAGAAACCCAACCTCGAACACCCAAGCTCTGGAACAAGGATATTGAAATAATGATTGGGAAACTGGGGGTATTTTTAAAGAAGTCTTTAAACGAAATATCAAGTTTCGTATTTATGGTGGATCGTTAAATTCACGTGGTTTTAATAGATGGGTCGCCCATTTGGTATATTTTGGGCTTTCTTAGAAAATTCTTGTTTTTCAGGGAAAATACGGGCTATATTGTCAATTAATTGGATTATACGGAAAACAATGTTATTACGTAAGGGCTTAGTTTCGAAATACTAAAGAATTGAACATTTTGTTTTAGTTCACTAGTTGGTTTCTCATTGGATTCAATTCGCAACGGGAGTCGGCAGCCGAAAGGACGTACCGATAGTTTTCAATCTCGTATTATGCAGAAAGACATAGGACTTGATTAACTTTTCAAGAAACTACAGGAGACTATGCAGGGTTGCCACGGGTTTTTCACAATCAAATTCGCTGATGTTTCCAGGTTTTCCCTGACCATCTGAGATTTTCCTGACTTATTTCGTGCCAAGATTTTGTATTTTTTATCCTATATTTTAGTAAAAGTTTCCTATTTGCAACCGAAATTAAATTCCCTGACATTTTTAGACTAAATTTTAAAATTTTCCGACTTTTCCCTGATTTTTATACCCATATTCAAATTCGCTTGACTTTTCTAGGAATTCCAGGTTTTCCAGTTACCTTGGCAACCCTGATATAGGGTTTTATAAGAATTAGAGGACTGTCTGAATATTCTTTCAAGGGTTATTCCATATAAAATCTATGGGAGATAAATTCTAGGATTTGTAAATGTTTACCCACGTTTTGTTCGAGATTTTGGCAAATGTCCGACCAATAGCGTTTAAAAGTAGCTAGGGTTACCTAATTAGTCTTTTAAACAGACAAATATCCTCTTAAGAAACTTAAATAATAGCATCGCTTGTATAGGCACATTTTTCATATTAAAAGAATTATTAAAGTTCCCACTTCTAACAAACACCGGTAGATGTCGCCTAAAACAGCTTTAAACTGATTTTTGCTGATAATCAGTAATCTAAAAACAGGCCAATTGAAAACGACAACAACTCCAGCGACGTCATCGATCCCAAGATACGCTAACCAGGGATATGTCCGCTAACGAATCGATGGATTAGGAAACCGACTCCCCCGGCCGCGCTCAGCAGTCGCAAAACGATGCCGTTTATACGCCAGGGATGGACGAAATTTATGAGAAAAAAACGTAGCCACCCTCCACCCCTCGTATTTTATCACTCGCCCACCTACTTGGCTATATAAAGACACGTTAAAATCCCAAGGATATCTGCTTAGAGTTAACGCGACTCTTTTTAAATAGAAAACCTTGGGACTTGGGAGAAGAACTTAAGCTTATAGACGACCTATCCAAAATCCTTACGTCAGTTCACTACTAAGCCTCGTATATTTCTTCAGACTGTAAGAGCTACCAAAAGAATAAAATTGTTTTGGTCTTAGCTAACTTGTTAAAATGTTCCCGGAAATTCGTCGTAACACTGCCAACTTCTATAAGGCGTTTCCGCGATCGGGGTTGGCCGTGGTCAAAACATGGGGGCTCCGTCACTAACAAGGAGACATCCCGAAGTGTAACCCACCGATTTTGTTCCAACTCGGGGGATTGGTAGACCATTGAAAATAGCATGGAATTCAGACCGATGCCTAGCCCCCCCCCCCTGTAAAACATTTTAACAAATTTCAAAAATTCGAAAATGCCAAAAATAGAAAAAATAGATAAAAATTGACAAAAACATCAAAACTGATCTACTTTTGATCAATTTGAGGTCAAAATCCCATGTTATTTTCAATGGGAAAATTTAATATTTTGTATTGTCAAAAACCTTTTTCGTTGGCATGGCAAAACGATTGCCCATTGAATAAATTCCCTTTAGGATTTTTCATGATACATGAAGGGCTACCAATCCCCCGAGTTTGAACAAAATCGGTGGGTTACACTTCGGGATGTCTCCTTGTAAGCCTATGTTAAAAAAGTCTTTTAGTCCAAGCCTTACATTTTTGGACAATTTTCTAGTCAGAGACTTATCACTATCAAATAAAAATACTAATGTCAGAGGCGTCGTTAAATTAAGTTTATCCTTTTTTTAATAGAAAAAATTTGTTAAAGGCCTAGGTTTTCTTCCGGGTGATAAAATACGCGAAAAAGTAGATTAGTCCATAATTAAAAGGGATAATATATCTAAATCCTAAACAAATTTGAAGAAATTAAAAAAACTTACTAATAACTCTTCCGCTTGTCCCCCTTTAAATTAGGCCAAAAATATAAAAATAGGCCCAATAAAGTAAAATATAGGATACATAAGGGTACACGACGACGAAAGGTTTTTGGGTTATACTACACGGTAAAACCAAAGTTATTATTCTTGTGTATTATGACAACTATTGTTTGGTGGAAATTCAAGACAAAATTGAAAATCAAAATAAGTACAACCACTAAAATGAATGAAAACTGGGGAAAATATAGGAAATAAGGTAAAATTAAACGAATTTATAGGAAGGCATTGAACAGGGTTCGTACAGAACCTGGATATCCTGGAAAACCTGGATAAGTCAAGGATCTGTAAAATGGAGGAAGAATGTCAGGGATTTAAATAATTTCGTAGAAAGTCGGGGAAAAGTCCGGGATTTTAGTTAGTCATCCAAACCACACATTAACAAAGAATTTTTGACCTAAAATACTAATGTCCTAAAATATAACCAAAAAGGTCAGGAATATTGGCAAAAATTGGTCAGGGATAACCTGGAAAAGTCAGGGATTTTAGATCAGACATTTTCGTACGAGCCCGGTTGAAAATTAAGGAAAAAATAGGAAATATAGGAAGTCTGGTCACCGTGCTGGTGTGAAAAGGCTTGAAATTTTAAATTATCTAACAACCGTTAAACAAATATGATATTTCTTTCAGATATGAACTATTGTTTATAGTTTGTACATAAAACATTTCTTAAAATAGTATTAGAAGTTTACTTATGTATTCCTTACCGTCAATATTCTAAGGAATACATTTTAAAAGCTACCATAGATCCAGGTTTTCCCCGAGGCATCAAAGGTTGCTATAAAATGTCTAAATTTCGCGTCACATTTGCCGTAACTTTGCGGTACGTTTCAATAAACTACAGCTTCAACAAAAACAATGACTCAATAGAAAGTTGGGAAGAAAAAAAACGAGAAAAAAACCAAGTAAGTCTGCTTATCTCGGGATTTTTGGGGGGGAAATGAAAATCTCCCGGATGATATGAAATGGGAGTTAGAAGAAATAGGAGGGATCTAGCGAATCCCATTGGAGGATGGAGAACCGCCTTCTCAGTCTCTCTCAGTCATTGAGGATGATCCAGACATCCTCAGCCTCCCGATAGGTGAAAGCCCTCCGAAAACGAAAAACCAGAAAATTTAGTTTTCTACTAAAATTAAGCGAACGAATTGAAGCTCTATTTTAAGAAGCGAAAGGGGAAAGAATCTTTTTCATTTATAATTAGCCAAGAAAAAATTATTTAGAAGTCAAAGCCACTAGCTGGCTTGACAAGTAGCCGAACTTTACGAAGCCAGGGGAAAGAACCCTTTCGCAATTTATTTCAAATATTTCTTTCTCGCTTTTATTTTGGAAACTTGGAGTCAGCGCGAGTGTTAGCTTTGCCGGAATGGGCGGAAGGAGCGAGAAGACGTTTTTAGAAGACAATCAATTATACAGCGAAAGGAATTAACGCTCTCTCTATCCCGACCGAAGGGACGATTTCTCTTATTTAACGAGTTAAGTATGCGGCGCAACCTACCGCGACGCGCGAGTTCCCAACTACTCGGATGGTGTTGCTGACTAATTGGAATTCAAATACGTATTCAAAGCATCGATAACGTAAAAATTCTTACTGTGGAAAAGTAATTACAGCCTACTGATAACAAAAAAATTGCTTTTTGTTGAATTGTGGTTAATCACAAACGTTTGCCCGACACCTAGTGCGGGGTTGCCACAAAACTTTGAGATTCGTATTTCCCGACTATTCCCCCGTTTTACCTGAACATTTTAAGAGACTTTCCCTGACTTTTTAAGGCCAAATTGTTTATTTTATATTTCACTTTTATCAGAAGTTAATAAATTTAAATAAACTTATATTTCAGTAAAAAAGTTATGCAAAAAATGGAAAAAACCGGAAAAAATGGAAAAATATTTGAAAGGGAAATTAATAATTGATATATGACTTAAAATTACTAAATTGTTACTGAAGTATTTACGTTTAAGTATAGGCTTAGGTATCTATTTAAAGTTTTAAACAACTATAATAAACATATACTTAAATTCTTATCTATAGAAATAAGGTCCCCGTTTTTTTAATTTTGCCATTGAAAGTGGAAAAAACCGCGGAAACATTTAGATTTTGCCACCCACTTTTTATCGGCAAAACTAAGTGGAAAAAACCGCGGCAAAAATTATTTCCACCCCTGGAAAAAATGTGCCAACCCTGGTCATAGATCTAGAGTTAAATTACCTTCAAAAAGTGCCAAGATAAAATACAATTCTTTGACTTTTCCCTGAATTTTTACCAATTCTTAAAATTCCCTGACTTTTTAGGCCCATTTTTAAATTCCCTGACTTTTCCCTGGCGTGTGGCAACCCTGGCGTTATAAAGCATTTATAATGGAGCCTCGATAAAACGTATCGAAAATTCCGGATAGGGACATAAACGTTGGTGTCGATAATCTACATAGCTCTGACAATGAACGAGCGAGACTACAATGGATACACTAAGGCGTTACACACCGTCGGGAAGATGAAGAAACTTTTCATTCCAATAAAAACGGGTTTATCCGGCGGGATATTATAGAATATCAAGCGCGCGTAGTCGAACATTATATACAAAAAGCGCGCATCTTTAGTAGCCGCTATTGTGACATAACGGGGAAAGTTGTCGGTGGGCGCGCTCGCTTCAATGGTGAAAGATACGCTGGGGAGGGGAACTAATACGGCGGGGGTTCGGACACAGCCTCAGTCACCATGGGCCCTTTTCGTCGTCTCGAGCGCCTTGGCCCGGCGCGCGCGCGCTCTCAACTCACCCCTTCCGCGGCTCTTCCAAATCTCCCGTTTAATTACATCAGAATGCGAGCCAGGGACGTTCCAATATCGAAAAGGGGTGGAAACGACCAAAAGACGCGTTTGTGGTTGGCTAAGGACGTGGATTACTCAAAGAAAGCCTTAATTTAAAGAATATTCGAATAGTTTATTTTAGAGTTGTAAGTCGGAAAATGACCAAGTCCTTTTTTCCGGAGAATTTTTAATATTTTTCGGAAAAAAATAAAAAAGTTTTCATTCCATGATTAGTCTAATATTGTTTGCAAATTTAAATAAAGCGGAATTTTCGCCTCATTTTTTCAAATCTAAAAGTAATACTAAACTTCTAAACTAGTTAAATCTGATTAACAATGTAACATTATTAATGTTTTGTATGGTTACTGTTATTAGACATATATAAAAAGTTAAAACATTAAAAACCCTTAAAAAGTAATTTATGTTTCAATTTTTTATTTTTCAGATTTGCGGAAAATTTTCTGGAAATTTTTCCGGAAATTAACACATTTAAATTTTCAAATTGATAATAGGTTTTGTTTATGAAGTAACGTGGCCTTCTTGTTTCAATGAGGAATATAGGTTTTTCTTGCGGACGTGCAAAGAATATACTATTTTTTTTTATTTAGGAAAAAAGAACTGTTACTTCATGGAAAACAAATATTTTATTTAAAATATTTGTTTTCTTTTTTTTTTCATAAATCTAAAAATATTCAAATTGAACCATGGATCTGAACTTCATTGAAGAATATACTAATAAAGCTGTCTTGTGACTTAAGAGCCACATTTAAACAAATGTCGTATTCCCAAATACCTCAACGCATTTTGATTGGTATGAAATTTTAACTCCGCTAATATAGAATCGAAATAAATTATCAGAAAACTATCATTAAAAGGTAAAAATGGATGACAAATCGTCAAGAAAAAATCAGTTTAGTGTCGTATTCCCAAATACGCCAACGAATTTTGGTTGGTATGAAATTTTTACGGCGCTAATATAGAATCGAAATAAATTATCAGAAAACTATCTTTAAAAGGTAAAAATGGATGACAAATCGTCAAGAAAAAATCAGTTTAGTGTCGTATTCCCAAATACGCCAACGAATTTTGGTTGGTATGAAATTTTAACTCCGCTAATATGAAATCCAAAGAAACTATCAGAAAACTATCAACGGTTATATTTCTTATAATAGGAGAAATAAAACAAAATAAAGAAATTAAGTATAAACAAGACTAAAGCCAGGCAATTTACAATATTTTAAAAATATTTTTAAAAATAATAGAGACGAGGGTGGTAAAGGTTGGGTGACGGAATCCCTTCCTCAAATCCCAACGGAAGTATAAAAGAGAATAGCTAGCGTAACCTTAGGACAGCAGCTAGCTAGGATGCAAAGACGGGTGGATTCGGGGAGAAGCTCGCATCCCATTCGAAGGAAGGCCGAAATTAATTAGAATGATAAAGTGACGCTATTCCTTCTGCTAGGAAGAGGAGAGAGAGGATGAAGAGAACGGCTGGATGAGGATGCTACGGAGGTAGGGACGTGGGGTGGGGGGGGGGGCAAGCGAAGGACGGGCGGGGGCAAGCAAAAGCGAGAGAGTGAATTCAAAATTATACCACGAGTCCAATAAGGCTACGAAGCAAAGGGGAGGGGGGTAGGATTCGCGTGAATCTTTCTACTCTATCCCCCCACCGCTTACGCGCAGGGGCCGCGCGCGCAATATCTATATAGACAAATCTTATAGAGTGGAAGAGAGCTTTAATTCCCGCGTCCCCCCGCATCATTCTGGTAACATCCGAAGGAGCGAGCTAGACATGCTAATGTCTGCAAATTTAGAGAGAGGGGAGGAAAAAGAAAACGGGAGAAGGTTTTGGCATATATTTTATACGTCGCGAAACGCGCGTGCATACCTCGGAACTACGAAGCCGCAAAAGGGGCCTACCGAACGAACGTGAGGGAATGGAAAAGACCAGTCTCGAAATTAGCCAGCCCGCGAGTATTGTAAACAAACAGAATCGCGAGCGTCACACGACCCCTTTTCCCTTTTTAGCTTTCATTCTTCCCCGGGAAAATATGTATTGACAATATTCCGGCAGCCGGCGCGTGCTACGCCGTGTTTTTAATAAATAATTTAATAATTGCTATAAGCCGATTTTAGCACCTTTATGGAAATTACTTTTACTAAGTATACCTCGGGGTAAAATTAATTTTAAAAAGTTACCCGATAACGGTATGAACGCGCGAGGATACGCAAATATTTTACGTTTTCCAAAAATGCGTTGACAACTATATTTGGATCCCATTTTTAATCAAATTAAAAATAACGCGGTTGCGAAATTCGCCAGAATATATTCACCGGGGAAAAGGGTAGGCGAATAGTTTTCATTATTGAGAAACCGAATAAGAGGATTTGTCGGGGGTGTAAAAGGGGGTAACAAAATCAACCGTGTGACGTGAAACAAGCGAAAAGCAACACATGCCCGATCAGCCCCTTCCAATACAGCTCCCACGTACGTAACCTCTCTTTGTATTAATTTTTGACAAAAGCTTTTCAAAAGGCTGGCTCCTTACTGAGAGCAATTAAGATTCGGCTTCTCCTCTATCCGAAATACATCCCAACTGCCCCCCCCCCCCCTGTAGAGCGCATCACACCCCCCTTCTACTTGATATTGGGACGCATTAAGGACCTCAGTCGACGGTAGAGATCGGCCAAAACTAAAGAGGGGGGATTAGGGGGGAAGGCAGGATGATGAAGCAATTAGTAAAGATAGAGAGGCTAGAATCAAGGTGCGACTGAACCGACCATTTCCCCATCCTTCGTGCCCCCTCCTCCCTTTGCCGAACATTTCTCCGTCTTCATCCACATCCCGCCAAACCAACAATACCCATCGATCCACCATCTCAGTAGCTGCCTATGATATTATTAGCTCGGGACGATTTTCGATTTTTGGACACCCGGAATAAAGTTCAATAAATTAGATCTCTCTCCAAAACAGAATAATACTAACCAACTAATTCGTGTACGAAATATTTTTCACTATAGCCATTAAAAGTCTTAGAAAGTACCGTTACTTTTAATTCGCATAAATTATAATACGCTCCCATCGACTAATACAAGTTTTAACGTTACTAGCCTTTTCCCGGAGGAAATAACGTTCAGAATAGACCATATTTGGGTCAACGTATAAAATACGCGTAAATTGCAAGATTTGCTTTAAAATATAAGTGGTTTTCTATTAAAACCCCAATTCGAGGCATTTGAAAGCCCGAGCATTTGGGATAAAAAATATTTTACTTCAAACATTAATATTTTAATGGTTCAAAATCGACTATGCTAATATTAAAATTTGTCGTCTTAGCGAAAAGCCTACCGTGAAGAAAAAAATATAATCCCGTGGCTTGTCCAGGGTGGGGCAAATGGCACGAGAACCATAACCAAGTAACTAAAAATTGATGCCAAAAAATATTTCACACTAAAAAAAATATTCCAAATATCAAATCTATGTAAGGGAATTATAAAATCAAAAATCGACTGCTAACAGAAATTAGCTTCTGTTAAACCTGGTGACGGAAATGCAAAATTCGGCGATCCACTATTAATATTCCCTTTAGACCCCCGACGATGTAAACGCCGGCGCGCCGCCGAACGTTTTTTTCGCCGCCGCCGCCGACGGTTTATCAAATTCAGGGTTCGTACGAAAATTTCTGATCTAAAAACCCCGACTTTTCCAGGTTATCCCTGACCAATTTTTTTCAATATTCCCGACCATTTTGATTATATTTTTGGAAATTGTTTTTATTATTTTAGGTCAATTTTTTTTTGTTAATGTGTGGTTTGGTTGACTAACTAAAATCCCATACTTATCCCGGACTTCTACGAAATTATTTAAATCCCTGACATTTTTCCTCCATTTTACAAATCCCTGACTTATCCAGGTTTTGCAGGATATCCAGGTTCTGTACGAACCCTGAAATTATTTAACAGCGCGACCAGATTTTTCGTAGATATCAGTCTCTTTGCAGCTGTAACTAAAATGTAGTTCTTTATCACATTTCAATTATTACTTTGCTTGTGCAAATTAATTTTCTAGGTGTTTACACGAACGTCTTGAACTCCTAGAAAAGGGATTGCTAAAACGTCCTACAATTAAAACGAAATTTTGGTTCAACGCCGCCGCCGACAAATATAAACGCCGCGCAACTCCACCGCTGCCGTTAAATTATGGTTCAACGTCGCCGCCTACAAAAAAAGTCGGCGATAGCGCAGACGCCGCCTATGGAAAAATCACCGGATCGCCGCCGCCGCCGATCAAAATTTCGCGGCGTCGGGGTCTAATTCCCTTTAATATTAGATTGTTTTAGATTGTAAAAAAAACCCGGGCATACGACTTGGGGCGAAAATTTAAACGTTTTTCTTATCAAATTTGATTAAAACTAAAATGAATGAACATAACAGGCGACGATTTTGAATGTAGATGAGGAAAGACGGGGGCGAGAGAGCAGGGGGAATCTGGTTAGCTTCAAAGGGCCGCAGCTAGAGCATTCGTAGAGAAGTCCCTTATGAGAGTTAAGACAAACAGGCCAAAACTATCGAGCTAATGATCACTCTCACACCGAAATAGCGCGATGCTAGCGCCATCCGTGGCTAGCTGCTTGAAAGATAATTCAATTGAAATTCCCAAGAAGTAGTACTAATATTTTAATCTAATCAATCTTTAGCTCTAAAAAGGAAAGGAATGGGGGGGGGTAGGAATGAGGCGATGGGGGTCACGTCCGGGGCCTCCAATCCAGAGTTAACTCGGCGATAATTAACCACGCCTTCTAGCCTGTTGTTTCACCCCCCCCCCCCCATCGGTCTTTGCTCCTTTTTATTGGCAAGAGAACCCAAGGATTTTTTTAATATATTTCTTTTTAGTTTGCGGGTTCCAAAGCGGAGAAAGTCTGCGAACACCGAAGACGAGAAGATTCCGACCTTAGCTGATACGACGAACCGTAAACGAGTGGTATTAACCGTACCCTATCCCTCGAGTATGGCCCGAGAGTCGGATCATCGCGGAACTCCCCAACTACAAAAAATTTTGCCAGGGGTGAAATCCGAGGGTATGTCGGTTTTTGGGGGGTCGGTCTGGGGCTGTTATACGAAGGACTCGAGAGAGAGGATGGGAAAAAAGTTGGCCCGGCCATTGGAATGCGAGAATGTCAGTCAAAATGGATGGGCAAAATGGCCGCCAGACGAGCGCGGGGTGAGAAAATAGATGATAGGGGATAAATAATTCCAACGGGGGAATGGGCTCCTTCAACATTCCCATATTGGTGGCCGCAAAAACTATACAAAAACGAAGATGGGGTATCAAATAAGCCCCGAAGATTTTCCTCCATCCTTCGTAATTTGACGCCATACGCCATTACCATCTCTTATTCTCCTTTTCAAAACGGGACACTTTTTCGCGACCGAAAGATACCGTAGATGGCGCTGCGAGTCGTAAATATCAGACAGACGGACCGAGTTATTTTAAGCCGCATTATCGGAATAAATATACCGGTTTATTTACCGAGTTAAGATCAGTCTTTCGTACTGGAGATTAATACTCAAGGGCTGCTGCTGGTGGTGTTTACGTAATATCATTAAATTCTTACAGAAATTAATGTACGGTCTAATTTACTAAGCCGTTTGCAGTTGGTATACTGGCAAATCTCAAAAGATTTACCAGAGTACTACTTAATCTAAGAGATAACAAAGGCCCAACCAAGTTGGCTTTCGTACAAAGCCGCGTCTATAATTATTGACAGTAGTGTCTTAGGTTTGTATTTTGTCGAAGATAATATCGTAAAAGACGCTCGGGCTCCAGACGAAATAAAAAATAATAAGGCAAGACGGAAGAAAAAAATCCCAATAAACCGCTGACCAACATTCCTTCGGTTGACCTATCCACATTTCGCGGATAGGGAGGAAGAGAAAACGGAGAATCTAATGGACGGGTTACCATAGCAACGGAATTCCCTCAGTTCAATTTCGGGGGGGGGGGGGAGCCGCGGTTGAAATAAAGAAGTGAAAAAAAAAGATATATTCTGAACTGGGACAAGCGGAGAAATAAAATACAGAAATGCCTATTATATGAAAAAGCAAAAAATCTCTTTAATATACGAAAAACGGAGAGGCATTCCAAGTTCTAACCTCGTCCCGAATGGCCAGGAAGGATAGGTTAAAATGAAGAGAGCCCCCGGTACAAAAACAAGGGCCTTATTTAAGATAGGCCACTTTTTCACAACTTCCGACGAGAATGGATCACGGAGGATGGTACAGGGATAAGAACGGAGAAAAAAGCTCCAGATAAAAAGATCCTTTGAATTCGGGAATGGAGGCGCGGATCTTAGGGAAGCGGAGGGATAATCAAATTGGCCAGAAAGAGAAAAGAGGGGGGCAATGAACCACCCCCTCCTTAGCGAGATAAGGTACCGAGTTCCGTATTAATCTATTCATTTCCCAAAATTAAGCCTTAACCGTGCACAATCGAGGCAAAAAAGGGGCTAAAATCCCGCCCCTCTCCGAAGGAGTAACGGCGGACCAATCAGGAAGGTCCGAGAGCAGTCAAAATATGGATGGAAAGGGGGAGGGCGAAAGAAAATCTACGCGCCACAGCCCCGACCTAAATACAATTGCCCCCCGTTTCCTTACACCGTGACGTATGGGGGCACCCAAAGCGTTCGCCCGCGACGCCCCAGCTGGAAGAGGGCGCGTAGGCGGCCGCCGCTCGATCCGGCCTTTCGTCTCGCTAACGGGTAAGGGCTCCATTCCGAAGCGGGGGAAGACAACATTCAGGGGGAACAAAATTCAATAAATTCCGACTGAATTATAGGTAGGGGGGTGGAAAGCGCGGATGGGGAAATTAGCTAACTCATCGCGTCCAGACTGCGCACTACATAAGCCAGAGTGAGAGGTGTATGTATACAGTAGCGGAGGTCGTTATACTCTCCTTTCACGCTTTTCAACAATTTTAGACATTTTCACGTAACTACTAAAGCAAATTAGCTGGGCAAGATTATGATAGCGTTCTCTTCGCACTCGCGGAGACCATTAGGCGGCGCCTCTAACTATTAAATATGGGAACCGCCGCTAGTACGGTTTCTATCGAATTAAAATTATAAAATCTGCCCTCCTCGAAATAAGACCCGTATTATCCAGAGGACATAATTTCACAACGAGACATAAACGCGCCACCGTCGCCCTGTTTATGGGACACTCAGTCTTATATTTACAGCGTAGCCGATTGGATGGGACGCTTTCTAAAGGGTCATAGCGAGACTATATTGGTTTTTTAAGGATAGGGCGAACGTGGTCAAAGAGTACGGATGTGATGGCCAGTTCTAGGTGTAGATTTGAGCTTAGGAACCAGCGACATCTTCACTGTCTGTAAGTGTATAGTATTGTTCCATAAGTGCGACACTGGCTATTCCTCACATGCAAAAAAAATTACTGAGAGCTATTCACAAGACAGACTGCATTACGGGCTTCATCGCCGGTTTTCAACCGCTTGCTCCCGCGTCACACGTAGCCTTTGACAGCGCCTCGCTAGGGGGAGATTTTCCTCTCGTGACGACGTCACTCCGTTACTAGCTCTCAGTAAAATATTCCCCAGAGCGACAAACTTATAGACGCATTCACATATTGCCTACAGGGAAATATTCAAAAAGGGGCGAAATCCACCCGAGGTATCTTCCTATTTAATAATGTTTGAGGTAGATGGCGACACTATAAAGTTTATGAAAAAAGTTATTACTAAATTATAGTACTTTAAATTCTTATTCAAAATATATAATTTTTGTAATTTAAATTAACAATTAATTTTAACAGAAGTTAACACTCCGCCATAGATGGCACTATAATATGATTTTAAACTATCCAATCAGGGAAGATAATTTTGTATTTTAAATCTCGACAAAACCGTTATCCACTAAAAACTGAAAACTTGCAACCAATCGTTGAAAATCAAAATTATGACATCAATCTGCTATCAGAGCGCCATCTAGTAACAAATAACGCCCTCACCACGTTACCTCGGATGAATATTACCCCTTTAAAGTCGTCTTTGCCCCTTAAAAATTGTAAATCGATCTATAGTATTTCACTATAAATGATACCAAGGACAGCATTTTCAGATTTAAGTTTTAAAGAAATTGTCAGGGCTTCAATTAGCCTTCTTGTTTTGATGTTGCTGCCGCGTCACGGGTGACGTGTCGATGACGTTTTACTACGAAAAGCCATGGACATTACGTAAATTCGACGAGGCACCCGGTTTTAAAAGGGAATATAACCTCAGGTATTTGGTGTGGAGCACCAACGTTTGCAGCTCTGGCCGTTTCTGCCTATAGAAATATTTGGCGCCACTGTGCAGGGAAATTTGTAAAATTGAAGGAGTCTTACATAAATATTGCTTTGTAAGTTATATTCCCTTTAAGCATAAACTTAACTGAACTACGTATTTCGTGACGAATGAGCTACATAAAAACAAGTTCAGCAAGTGTAGCTTATTTTATTTGATATCTTTATTGGGTCAAGGAATGACTGTGTTGAGAAAATCAGCGAGGCACCACCTTCAGCACCCTAAACTCACTATTACCGTTAACGTCCAAAAGAGTTTACTTAACAGGGAAAATATGGATGAGAATACCCCTTTACCCAGTCGGCTGTCCCATGGCAAAACCTTTTAACCAACACGATCGTAATTTTGATATATTTGCCTTTTTCAAAACCTAAGTTATAAGATTTTAACGTGGTTTTTAATGCGAAAATTATAAAATCCAAAACCATTTTTTAAGTCATAAATAGTTAAATTTTTATGACTTTTACCTGAAACTTTTACAGTACTTTTGTACATGCCTTAGAAATACTGATGCGTAAAAATATAATTTTTCAAAAATTTGTTGGTTACAAGGTTTTGCCATGGGGCAGCCGAAGTGAGAAGAGAGCTTGCAAACTCAATTCCTTTCGAGGTCTGCCAGTATGCGTCTACGCTCAAGAGTCAATGAAATCTAGGAGCAACAAACACAAGGAGAACGCAGCTAGCCTATAAACACGCTAACGCAGTGTTGTATAAATTTCATTGGATGAACCTTTACGCTGTACGTTTTAGGGAAATGGGGAAGACAATTTCCGAATTTTTCCCTTCCGACGGCAGCAGGCGCTAAAGCGTCTAACCAATGCAAAATGTATGCAAGAAAACGCACGACTTTTGACGGGTTGCCTTCTCCTTGTGTGGGGTGGGGTGCTGTGTTTGTTGCTCCTAAATGAAATCGACAGCGTCCCATTGTTTTATCATTTCGTCTATGGGATGGGATGGAATAAAGATGCGATGGCCACGCTTGTAATGACTAATTAATCTAGTCGCTTTTTAAGTAGTGGCAAACTAAGGTCAAAGCGATTCCACGCATTAACCTCTCTTAGTGGGTCTTAAGCGTAAAGCATCCTCAATGGGCGTCCATCAATCAGCGTTAAAGCAACGATATCGTCTCCTTCTAATTGGCTTCGTTTAACGCGGCCGTCACCCGCCAAATTCATAAAAGAAAATTATCGGCTTTTGTTTTAAGGGTCAGTCGGCTCGCGAAGACCGCCGCAAAAACTAAATGGTCAGGGAAAGTCGACGAAAAACCTCCGAAAGAGAGACCGCTTCAATTAGTTTGGTGGCCGTAAAGATAGAGAAGACCAGGAGAAATAAGAGAAGAATATATAGAGTATAGCGGGGAAGAGAGGGCGAAGGAGTCGAATAGATCAGGATGGGAAAGAAGGAGGCTCTGCCGCCAGTGTGTACAATGGAAGGCCTCCTTCAGCGGCAGCGCGCGAGCCCCAACGACTTTCGAGAGCCATCCAGCGAAGGGGAGATCGAAGGCGCTAAGGTCTCTTTCGCCGTGTCTTATACAAGAAAGTCCCAACTCCTCCCAGCCCGCGTCTTTTCGAAAAACCGACGCTATTTGCTCGAGAAAAAACCCTTCGAGGAATCATCGGATATGGCATGGTGGTGGTCGCTCTACTGTCTTGCCAGGCTTCTACGATAATGAAAGCGCGACCCACAAACCTATTTGCAAATTAAAATAACCGAAATTTATCTTTATTCGGTTGTTTTTACGCTTTTAATCCAATAAAACCGAAACTCCAGATTAATTAGATAAATTAACATAAGATAGAGCGGATAAAAATGCGGAAGAGATACAAATGTAATATTTCAATCTTGTATGTTTAAGTAAATATTGGAAGCCGTGACACCATCCCCCTAAATACATCTTCAAGATGTCATTTAGTAAGTATAACTTATCAAAATATTGCGACAGAAACGAGCGAAAAAAGTGTCGAGAAACGCGGTTAATTAGCGACGCTCGCTGACGGTGAATAAAATTAAAAGACGTCAAAACAAAACTGGCGTCAGCCAAATAGCCGAGAAAAAAGAGGCATCGTCTGGGTTGTCGGGTTTATATTTGGGCGGCCGAAGAAGGTCACCAGAGTTCTATTTTTGACACGCGTGAATCCCTTCGCGGAATGAGAACTCGAGGGCGCTTCGTAGAAAAACAAACCTAGATCCCAAACCTAAGCCAGCCAACGGGACCCAAACAACTAGGGTTCCAACTTCAATTAGGTTACCCCGGAGGCCGCCTTCGTCCAAATAACGCGCGAAGAAAACAACACGAAGGAGCGCGCCTATACGACGAAATTCCAAGACGATTACGCGGAGGCAGACTGTACTCCTCCTCTTAACCTCGACGTTAACTATCACCTAACGTCTAATGGATAAGCGCGGTGGTGCAACCACGAGGGGCGGACCACGCTTAAGCCGATACAGTCTTCACCCTTCCTCTTAACCTTTACGTCAACTATCACCTAACGGGTTAAGTTACCTCCGTAAATTGCAAGGTATACCGGGTATAATTTCTTTCGGGAAACAATTGAGCGCCATCACACGGTAGAAACCTTTAAAAATAATCACGTGGTTATAAAATTGCTTTAACGTTTACCGTTGAGCAATGACTTCCAGCTTCATCGAACAAATCTTTAAAAATTGAAAAAGTCATACTTAAGATTTTGTGGTAAGTTAAGTTTTTAAATACTTATACTTTTTCTAACAGAAAAAAAGATTAATTTATTAAACTTAATTTAACGACGACTCTGACATTAGTATTATTATTTCGATAGTGATGTTAAATTTCTGACTAGAAAATTGTAAAAAAATTGAAGACTAGAACACGTTTTTAACCTAGGCTTAGTGAAGCAGCCCCTATGTTTTGACCAAAGACTATATATACGCTTCGCTTACTAGACAGGCGTGTTCCTAGGAAAAACCTGTTCACACCTCTGTAGCACTGTAAAAGCTGGGTTAATTTTTGGACCCGCGGCTAGAGGCGCCACTAGTAACACAGCTCAAGCTAGGGGAAAATTTTGACCAGCGTCGAGATAGAGCCACAATCGGTATGCAAGTTGAGACATAGAACACGCCTGTCTAGTAAGCGAAGTGTATATATAGTCTTTGGTTTTGACCATGGCCAACCACGATCGCGGAAGCGTGTTATATAAGTTGGCAGTGCTATGACGCATTTCCGGGAACATTTGAACAAGTTAGCTTATTACGCTGATTTCTTATCCCAGCCATCCAGCAGTTCCCCTTTAAATAATTTCCGGGTGCGCCACTGGATAAAAGGTGTACGCCAATTGGCTGTGACTACGTAGTTTCTGGATGGGGTTTAATCTCGCTGGTCCCTGATAAAGCCAGCTTTCTCTTAGAGTCGTGGTCCAAATGCTAAAAAGAACCGGCGGACAAAAAATATCTGGGGAGGCCATCCTAATTAAGACGAGAGAAGCGAGAAGGAGGCTGCACGGAGGATGGAGATGAAGATGAGAATGGCGAGAGAAAGAACGCGTACAAACAAAAGGGGAGCGGGTGATGACGGCGATGCTGGCTGGAATCGAGACATTTCTCATCAGCCCGAAAAATTCTGTTTCGCCAACGGTAGAGAGCGCGGCCCAAACCGTTTCATCGCGTCACCTTATTCGCGAAAAGAAAGCGAATTAAACGCCAAGAAAAAATGAAAGGGAGCGATGGGAGACAGACGAGTGAAATGTCTGGAAATGCGCCACTTTCGTCGGCCAAAAGATCTGATTCATCAAATGCTTCATTTTTCGCTATTCCAATTTGCGACACGAGAGGAAAATCGCGTTGGGAATCTGGCACAAACTAGCTGGGTTAAGCGAATTACGGATAAACTTACGAATGCCGCAGTTCCACTTCGTGGTGATAAAATTGAATATTAGACAAGCCATTACTTATCTCGTTATGTTTTACAAAGTACAACCGCGTCTATGTCCGTACCATACTCGAGCGGCAAATATCGTGTCCGTACCGTACTCGAGCGGCAAACATCGTGTCCGTACCATACTCGAGCGGCAAATATCGTGTCCGTACCGTACTCGAGCGGCAAACATCGTGTCCGTACCGTACTCGAGCGGCAAACATCGTGTCCGTACCGTACTCGAGCGGCAAACATCGTGTCCGTACCGTACTCGAGCGGCAAACATCGTGTCCGTACCGTACTCGAGCGGCAAACATCGTGTCCGTACCGTACTCGAGCGGCAAACATCGTGACCGTACCGTACTCGAGCGGCAAACATCGTGACCGTACCATACTCGAGCGGCAAACATCGTGACCGTACCATACTCGAGCGGCAAACATCGTGTCCGTACCATACTCGAGCGGCAAACATCGTGTCCGTACCATACTCGAGCGGCAAACATCGTGTCCGTACCATACTCGAGCAGCAAACATCGTGTCCGTACCATTACCAAACTTCCGAGTAAATAACACGTCCGAACAAAATTCGACCAGCAAATATCATGCCCGCACCAAAATTCGACCAGCAAATATCAAGTCCGTACAAAAGTACCAAATAAATATGACGTCCGCCACAAAATTCTAACAAATATCGTGACAATACCAAAGAGTCGAGCAAATATGTCCGTATCTAAACTCGAGCAAACATCTTAGTCGCTAAGGATAGGGAATGTCTTCGGCGATAGGAGGCAAGTGCAATAAAAAACCCGCAATCCAATATTTCACTGGAATTAAGTACCCCTACCACTTCTGAGAAAGACTTTTATAGTAATTCAAAGGGGAAGGGGTAATATGCAAATGTAAATTGAACCATTCCTAGAAATACCGAAATAAGCGTTTAACTTTTATTCATTTAATACTTTATTCCCTAAAGATAAGTAAGGGCATACGCGGGGAAGGCATGTCAACTTTATCCACTGAAATGGTTTTAATATGATAAATAATCACGTATTACTTGTTATTTCCCCAAATGAACAAGCGCAAAGAGAAACACTGTTTCCCTCGAACCTTCTTGTTTTCGAATCGTTGAAAACGCTCACGAACCGCGAGTTCAATAGTTGATTTAATAAAATAAAAAGTGGTCTTGCCCAACTTGTAAAAATGTTGCTCTTAAGTCACAAGACACAGCTTGATTAGTATATTCATCGCACGCGCGCTAGAAAAACCTATATCCCTCGTGCGTGTGGCGCGCGCTCGTAGACTTGTAAAAGTAGTGTTAAGGGTCGGAAAATTTCCGGAAAATGACAGAGGCCTTTTTTCCGGAATATTTTCCGTATTTTTCCGAATAAATTAAAAAAGTTTTCATTCCATGATTAGTCGAATATATTGTTTGCAAATTTAAATAAAGCGGCATTTTCGCCTAACTTTTTCGAATCTAATAGGAAACTGAACCTCTAGACTAGTTTAAACTGATTAACAATGTAACACTATTAATGTTTCGTAGTATTTTTACTGATCTTAGACATTTTATATTGATAAAAAGTTAAAAACATTAAAAACCCTTAAAAAGTAATTTAAGTTTCAATTTTTTATTTTTCCGATTTGCTGGAAAATTTACCGCATTTTTTTCTGGAAAATTAGCAACACTATGTAAAAGTAAGAACTGTGACGTGCAGCCACAATAAAACAATAAGGCCACTTTACTTTATAAAAAGAACTATTGAAATAGTTCCATTATTAACGTTCTAGAAACACCGTCAAAGTACTTAAGACTGGGTTGGACTTAATTATGGTCTAGTACCGCCTTGTTACAGGAACATCATTAGAAAAAGCGTTTTTTATAGCTTTGCCATCAACCCCACCCGAAGAAAAGCGGGACTGGTTTTCGTCTTCAGATAAAGGAAGGAGCGGGAGACAATTATCATTGAATCCAAAAGTAAGCGCCACCGTTACCCCGAAATAATCAAGATAGGGTTTTAGAAATACTAAGGAAAAGCCAGCTGACAGGGGGCGATGGAGCGTAAGCTAGGGTCTGCAGCCTGGAAACGGATCTCTCAGCGCTAGAAAAACAAATCTACGAAGCTAGGGGTCAAGGCGCGCGGGGAAGCCGACTTTACTTCGACGCCCTATCCCCGGAAGCCAAGCCCCACGGATAATACTTACCACCGCCGTCACCCGACAACACCCGTCACTATCCGACGAAGAAACTTCACCTTCGTTACTAAGCACCGTAGAAGAATTAGGTGCGGAAAAAGGCCGAAGGCAATTTCTGGGAAGCTTTTCCTTCTTACAATGATAACTACAGATATAATCGAAGTAATGGCAAAATCAATGGTCGAGTCCGTGACCTCTTAGAAGGTCACGCGTGTCAATGGATTCTATTAAAAACTCATTACCTTCATTAGAGGCCAATTAATAGTAAGGGATGTTAAGACTAATCCCCTTAATCCCGTCTTTTTAATCACCCGCCTACAGGTTTAAAAACCTTTTTTAAAAAGGATTTAAATTCATCAGGCTATTATGAAATAAGAATGTAAACACAAGTTCCTATGAAAAGCGCCATCTTTCGGGCCATTTCCAACCTGATAATTGTAAGAAGGGAGAATATAAAAGGGAGCGGAAAAATCTCATCCGATTTCCAAATATGGAAATTAAATGTAAATGGTATTCATTTTTTTAAACACACAGACAGGCATCAATTCGAGAACCTAAAGATGCCTGGGTGGGGTGTCGAAGGGAGTCTTATATTTTTCTGACAGAGGGCAGAACGTAGCCCAGATGAACCGGAGTGGGGGGGTTGCGACAAAAAAAATATGGAGGTAAAAAACTTCGTGCTCCAACATAAATGTTAAGGTTTACGGGCGGGGGGGAGGAAATACCGAAGATTTTACGTTTTACTTCGTGCCTTCAAAAAGCGGGAGATTCTCAACGTTTCACTGTTAAAAACTTATGGTGATAGCCTATTTTATCAACCTCATATTTAAAGCCCAAATGTTTAGCTTAGAAAAGATTTAAATATAAACTTATTTCCAAAATTAATCATAATTTAGGAGCGTTTTCCCACATGACAAATTGTTTACATTAGAATGCTAGTAAACAGACTACAATCAATGTTTGAAAAAATTATTATATTGAAATACCCTTCGACAAAACTACCAGTTTTTCTTTAACGCACCGAATCTACTTTTTGAACCAGAAGTTATTTAATACCTGTATATAAAGCTTTAGGTAACATGTATCTTACGCTGCTTTCACTGTACTAATAAAGTAAAAGTTTATCTTCACTTTCGTTTGGAATTCTTGAAAGTAAGGTAGAAAAAAACTGGCCACATGAATAAGAAATTCGGCTCACTCAGGAGTTTTATCACAAACTTTGTAAATTCGTTTCCGCAATCTTGTGGTAGGTGGCACCCGAGAGACCCCGAGAGTTGTTAACAAAATGCTTTTATTTTTATACAGGGACACGGGGCTTACATTCCTCCGTTGACCCTTGACTTTGCTTTTTTACGAATTTTACCACCTATCATAACAGCTTCTGGCGTTTTACTCTCAAAACAGCAAGGTGGCATTCCAATTTCGTAGAAATCAAATATGGAAATATATACGTCTCGCAAGGCAAAAACTGCATGCAGTATTTTACATTTCATACCATACTTGTAAAAAACCCACCACCCGTGGACTACGAGTATAACGATAAACGTTACGTATACCCTTTAACATTTTGGATAACGCAGTTCTACCACGCGTGTTGTTGTAATATAAATATGTACGAATAAATTCATTACGCGAATGTCATCCCAAATTATGTGAGAAAATATAAGTTACGATAAATAACTAGCTTGCATAATTAAAATTATGGTTAATTTTAATTTATTCGTAATCATGCCCAATTTTCTAATTATTCTAATTTCCCAGCTAATCCAAATTAGAGTAAGCTTAATAATAATAAAACATTACCCGTTAATAATAAAACATTACCCGTACCTACCTTTGAGAGAACTATATTTTACTCCTTGATAACATTTAATTTTCTTCTACAATCTCGACATTTCAACACCATTATTTGCACGCATCAAAAACACTTCCAATGAAAACAAGACAAATTTCCAGTCACAATGTTACATAAAAATGTCTCTTACCGGTTGAACGTAATCTCACTGTCAGCATACTTCTGCAGTCGGGCCAATGGTGGCAATAGTTCATCGGGGTTAATTGTCAGGTCATTGCCGGAGCCATCCACCACCTCCTCCCCTTCTTCGTCACACGCAGACATGTCAGAGAGCTCTTCCCCACCATCGCCTATTGGAAACAATATAATTAATAATTCAAGCACACTTGATACAATAAACAAATTCCATTGAAAGAGTACTTCTACAGGCGGGGTAAAAATATTATAATGGTTGGAGCTAAGGCCTATTACGTTCAATAAGACTTATACTCATTTCCTATATTGTTAAAAAGGTTACACACCGAAGTAGATTAGAGCCAGTTTATTAATAAAAGTTAATGTAATGGTAGAAAATGATAAAACCGGGTTACAGTAACTGTACAACAACAAAAATGGCTAAGAATTTAACAAACTAAGCCTTGTACATGCAGCGTGAATTTTAAAACTGATTTCAAAAGGCCTTCATAGAAGAAAAATGGCTCTCAAAGAACTTGCTGCGTAATAAAAAGAACCTTGAACATTGTGCCTGTTTCTCTGATAGGAACAAGGACTACTATCTGGCAGTATTATCACAAGAAATATTATCTCTAAAAATACTACTAAACCTAATCAATTGAAAATGACAACACTGATTTAGCGGGGTTCTAAGCATTAATTATTTAACACATAATTAGATTTAAAATATACCGGTTCTTAAAGTTGTTACTAAATTTTATATATTTAAAAAATAAGTGGAGGTCTAAATAAACAAAATGTCACTTTAAAATATTAAAAAAAACCTTAAATGATAACTTGCACAAAGATTCATAAACATAAATATTAACATTAAGTACTTAAACAATAGATGTGATTAAAAAAGTCAAAAGACTCTTAGTTCTCATACATATTAAAATTTGGTTAGCAATTTTGTCCGAGTGCTATACTTAAAATACATTTAACCTTAAATTTTGCAGTACTGTAACTACAGATGTAACAAAACAATTGTCACTTAATATTATACAGTTAAATATTGTTTAATCTTATTTAGACCCGTGACATCACTTTGATATTCATTGAGCGACAAAACTACACTTAAAATTTGGAGAATGAATGACTAAGGGGGCAAATTCATTAAAATTCCACTATCCTAAAGTGGCTACTTGTATAGGTACCCCTTGTATAATATGTAACATAATCTTGTACGGTATTGTCAACCTTCAAAAGGCCAATTTTCATTTATAATAAAACTTACATTGTATAATGATATCGGGAACGTCATAGTTAAAGAGGCGATAGGGTAAAAGAAACGGCCGTGAAAGCGTAAAATCCGAAAACCTGGGTACTTTCTGCATGCTTAATAAGCCTACGAAAAGTCAACGAGAGCCGTGCAACGTTTCCACTAAAGGGACCTTAGGCCTAATCCGACTGCGACACAAGCGAGTAGTACTGCTACTCAAAAGTTAGGCTTAGGCGCCGCGAGGAAGAACGTAAAAAAACCGCCCAAAAAGGAGATTAAAAAACGGAAATAGTACCTTCGTTGTTGTCTTCCAGCCCAATATTGTAATCGTCGAGAAAAACAATATCTGTAATTAATAATATATTAATCAATATCGGCGGAACAAAATTTTAGGTTGGCAATCGTAACATCTACGCTCACTCACCCGCCATCTTTTCACTGCCGAGTTCGAAGAGAATATTTCCAATTGGCCAGATTTCAAATTTTGGGCAAATGAGAGCACGTCTTACAACGGACACTCAACCATTTTTCAAATGAGAGAAGCGTTCCCATTGGTTAAATTGAATTCCCAGTTAACTCCACCCAATCTTCGCTCCTTGTCATCCCCTACCCTAGAATTTTACAGCCCCCTCGATGGGCCGATGGAAATGGTCAACATTTTTTTTATAGATGATGGGAGAAAAATCCAACAAAACTATAAGAACTGGCACGGCGGCCTGATCAAGCGGAGAAACTGGACCAAGAAGAAACGAAACCGCCATGTGACAAGGTGCGCAAACATACAGCACCGTCCCTAGGTAAGTTTTTACCAGATTGTCATGTTTTAATTGCGTGCTCCTTGCATTCAATGCGTACAAATGTTTTGCATTTCATCAATTTTACTCTTGTCAATTTTTAGTACCCAATGAAATACGAAAATCTAATATTTGCAGATATTTAGCTTTCAATTGTAAAAAATAAACGCATGCTAATTTGTTGAATTAAAAAATGCTTTACAATATAATATTTAAATCCACTTTAATTATTGTTTAGAAATATTATACACCCAAAAAAAATGTAATTAAATGTATTTCATGAATATTATAAATTTTGCGTTACTAATTTTAACTATACTAGAAATATAAATATCACCTGATGCTTCAGTCAATGGCTAGTCAACACGATTTAGTCTCATACTTTAATATCAGGTAACTTTTATTTCTAATATAAAAAAAATCCTATAGTTTTAGTAATAGTCACAAAACAGCGTATAGAAGGTATGGGAAGGGGTAAAGTCAATAGAAGGGCAATGTAAATAAAGAGTTTTGACATCCGCAAAAAGCGTGACGTATGGTCCCGAATTTATCGGATGTTTACCGTGGTACGGCGTGTCCTTCACGAAGCGTCACTTCTCCAGCCGATGCTTTCCCCCCTGATTGTGGTCCCCCTCCCTTTCTGCGTTACTTTCTTCCACAAATTCCAAATCTTTTTGGCTCCTCAGTTTCTAATTGGCTGGATTTTGGCGCCCGAGATCGGTTTCGCTCTCAAGGATGAAAAGATGATGGTCCTCTTCCTCGTCGACAGAAAAACATTCCTCGAAGAATTTTGTTGGGCCGGCAAGCCCCGCATACGGGAGTCGCGATCCCACTTTGACCTTCGCTAATATGGTAATAGCTTAAAACAATTCGTATCTTTCTTAGCAATGGTGCAAACTTCGCGAAACTTTTTGGTTCGGATTCTTATAAGGATGAATAATTATCTTCTCCAGCTCATTATCACCGTATTATACCGTTGCGGTTACGTACAAAAGTTGCCGAGAGAACATTGCAACTTGTATTAATTAAGGAGAAGCGTTTGTTCCTAGACCTAATTGAGAAATTAGTTTAAATTATTTCAGCTTTTTCCCATAAGTTAAGGCTGAAATTAAATTTCTAAACTTGTATTTTTTTTTAAGTATGAAAACAATGTTATAAGTTTTGGAATGTTCCTAAAATTTTATACCAATATTTGTAAGTTTTTAGTTTTAATGAAAATGTTTGTCGACACACATCAATTCACCAAATATTTTGAAACTAAGTTTTCCTTAAATTTTACACTTTGTACGTTGTTTGTTTAGTTTTAATGGAAATTAGTGTCGACACTACAGATAATTTTTGAAAATTGCACAGTACAGGCGAAATTATTAGGCTATCTTCGTTGGTAATTCATAAGTCCCATAACATACGAACAACCTATGTGAAAAGCAGTGGCGTAACTAGAAACTCCGCCCCCCCCCCCCCCCCCGCGAAAAACGACTCTGGGCCCTTTTAAATAGCACCGATTTTAATCATGAACGTTTGGGGGCCCCCTAGTTCTCGGGGCGCCGCGGGGTCTTACGCCAGTGGTGAAAAGTGTTTGAAACTAACAAGATACGTCAAAATGTTACAAATCGAGGGGTCCGACATTTGCAAATTTTGCGTGCGGCATTTTGAATCTCATAAGTGATTCAGGGGCGGCGTTAGGAGTATGCGAGACAGGCTATAGCCTAGCTACGATTGTATTGACTTAGGGGCCCACAAATCGACTTCTGGGGGCCCACAATTGATAAAAATCTCCTGGCGCCGCCCGCCCCTGTAATTTCAGAGCATTATTTTCGTGTTGATTTCTGGTTTCTGAGACTGATTTCGAGATTTTGGAACTGATTTTCGTTCAGATTTCAGGATTTTCAAATTGGTTTCAAGATTTCTAAAATAATTTTTCTCTAGAGTGTACAGAATTGGTACGAATGTCGGAACCCTCGCCAAAATAGACTTAATTAACCTTCCGAAAAAATGGATAAATAGGATACTTTGGACGAGGGGCTAACCAGTAAGAATTTGCCTGTACACCGATTACGTAATCATTAATGAGTACAGAATGATTACGATGAGTACAGAATGATTACGATGAGTACGGAATGCTTACGATGAGTACGGAATGCTTACGATGAGTACAGAATGCTTACGATGAGTACGGAATGATTACAATGAGTAAGGAATGATTACGATGAGTACGGAATGATTACGATGAGTACACATGCATCCCAGAATTTAAAAAATGTTACAGATGAGTAATTGAGTACGGGATAATTATAATGAATACGCGTGATTACAGATTTCATAATGATTACAGATGAGTCCGCGTGATTTCATAATGATTACAGATGAGTACGCGTGATTTCATAATGATTACAGATGAGTCCGCGTGATTTCATAATGATTATAGATGAGTACGCGTGATTTCATAATGATTACAGATGAGTACGAAGATTACAGATGAGTACGAAGATTACAAATGATTACGGGATTACGAATGAGTACAAAAGATTACAGAAGATTACGTAATCATTACAGTTAGGGTGTACACCGAGTACGGGAAGTGGTTAGCCCTTCGACTTTGGAAAACAAAGTTTTTACGTTTTTAAAATGTCCCTTAAATTTTACACACCTTTTTTAGTTTTAATGAAAATCTTGGTCGACACTATAGATAGTTTCAGTTTTTTATTAACAAAATATAAACAACTTATGTCAAAAGAATTTAAAAGTGTGACCTAACTTGGCTTAAAAAATAGGCCAAATAAAATTTAAAACCCCGCGATAAAATATGGGTTTCCTACGTTCGGAGGGGGAGGGGGACTGGGAGACTGGCGTATCACCGGGTACTTTCCCCACGTCTTACTCTCGTATCCATCAAGCTTTAATCGTAACTACGAGGTGAAGTAGCGCGAAACCTCGCCACGAATCCCCGCCGTTGGAAGCGGGGACAGAGGAAAAACGAAAAAAGCGCCGAAAAACAAGTCGTTCTCTCATCCTATCCCAGTCTCCATCCTTCTTCTTCAGCTTCTCTTCGTACTCCGCCTCCTTCTTATTTTAGGACTTCTGATTGCACCCCAAAAAACCTCCATCTCGCTCCCATCGAACAATAGACGAAGAAACTTTACGTTAAATATAGTCCAAGAACAAAAACTCTCCCCGAAGAACTTCTTCCCAAAGGGGAATAAAAAAATAAGATTATTTTTTTTTACGAAAAGTTAATTTAAAGAATGGAAAGCCCTTATAGCCCGGCTCCGTTCTTTCGGTGTCCGTTGGTTGGAGACCAGGGAAATGCTATACCCTATAGGCCATTCACTCAACAGTTAAAAGATAAAGCTTTTTCCGTAACCTTGTTTGGCAAACATTAAAATGGATAAACATGGGTGGAATGCAAATTTTTATTTTTATTTTAAATGTCCCATTTAAGGTTTCGAAAATTCAACGATTTTTTTCGTGCTTATATGAAATTTATCGATAAATTTAAAGTAAATTATTTAAAATTATAAAGATGTTATAGGGTTTTTTCACGTTTTATTAAATATATCGATATATTTAAAGTAGTGTTTTTAATTTTCCGGAAAAATAAAATGCGGAAAAATAAAAAATTGAAACATAAATTACTTTTTAGGGGTTTTTAACTTTTTATCGATATAAAATGTCTAATATCAGTAAACATACTACAAAACATTAATAGCGTTACATTGTTAATCAATTTAAACTAGTCTAGAGGTTTAGTTTTACTTTCAGATTCGAAAAAGTTAGGCGAAAATGCCGCTTTATTTAAATATGCAAACAATATATTAGACTAATCATGGAATGAAAACTTTTTTATTTTTTTCGGAAAAATACGGAAAATTTTCGAAAAAAAAGGCCTCGGTCATTTTCCGGAAAAGTTTCCGACTTACAACACTTATTTAAAATTATAACGGTATTATAGGGTTTTTTTCGCGCCTAAATTAAATATATCGTTAAATTTAAAGTAAATTATTTAAAATTATAACGATGTTATAGGGGTTTTTTCACGTTTTATTAAATATATTAATAAATTTAAAGTAAATTATTTAATATTAAAAAGATATTGTAGGGTTTTTTTCGCGCCTAAATAAAATATATCGATAAATTTAAATTATTTAAAATTATAACGATATGATAGGGGTTTATTCGCGCCTAAATTAAATATAACGATAAATTTAAAGTAAATTATTTAAAATTATAGCGATATTATAGGGTTTTTTTCGGGTGGGAATGAGGTCAAAGGCTGAATGGTAGCGCGAACCTCCCTTTAGGTTTTTATTTCGCGCGCGCTTTTTCGCCGGTTCCCCGTCGAGTCGGGTGATGGTTCCCTTCGCGAAATTCCAGGAAAACCGACCAAAAATGTTCTTCACCCGCAGCGGGGAAAAAATAGGGTGGGTCAAAGTGAGGGCATAAACCCTCCGCCAACTTCTTCCTCCCTTTTCGTGGCTCGTCTCTTGTGTACGAAAAGTTTCGCCCTGCTGTTGGGTTCATGCCTGGATGAAGAAATATTCTCGCTAGCAGCGATGGTGCGTCGATGACTGTGGACCCACACCAGCACTCTGGCACGGGGTGGACGGGGCTCTGCAAAACGGCGGGAAAATTCCCCAAAAATCGTAAACAAAACATTTTACGGTACGAAGAACTACACGGGGTCGGCACTAAAGTTTTGAAATTGCGCGAAATTTCATTGCCGTAGAAAAATTCAAAAATTGAACATACATATACACTTGCCATGTAAATACTAAAACAAAATCGGCAATGGTATCTTTAAAGTGCGTCTAGACAAATATAAGAACTAGTGAACACTGTTGTTTTTGAAAGTCAAATGAAATTGCTCAAGGTTCCTCTAAAATTTAAATGCAGTAGTTCTTTTAAATTTGATTGTTTATCTTGTATTTAAATGCAGTAATTATTTTAAATTTGATTGTTTCTCTAAAATTTAAATGCAGTATTTCTTTTAAATTTGATTGTTTATCTTATATTTAAATGCACGTCTTTCAAATTGGAGTTATTTTAAGAAGTTGAATGTATTTTGTTTCATTTAATGGTTGAACAGGACTTAGGGTTCATTAAATGTGTACAATTTATATTTCCTGTACAATAAACTCTTATTATTATTAATCTTCATATGCCACTGACTGTCCACCCATTGTGGGTGACGATTGAACTTGTTGGCCCTTGTAAATATCGCGAGCCCCAATGCCACGCATTTGAGTGCGTTGGCCCAGTAATGCCATCAGGTAATATTTATTGTAATAATAATAATAATCAGCTAGGCTAATACCCGAGGCACCACCTTAGGCCTAAGTCATCAAGCGACTATTAAAGTATTTAATTCAGGTGGCAATGCATAATATTATGAAGATTACGTTATTTCAGAAGATATCATTTCCCTATAGTCCCAAATTTCTTAAAAATATAGGATACAAATCTTAAAATTATGAGATAAAAATCTCAAAATTATGAGTTACAAATCTTAAAATTATAAGTTACAAATCCTAAAATTCTGGGATACAAATCTCAAAATTATGGGATACAAATCCTAAAATTATGGGATACAAATCTCAAAATTATGGGATACAAATCTCAAAATTATGGGATACAAATCTCAAAATTATGGGATACAAATCTCACAATTATGGGATACAAATCTCAAAATTATGGGATACAAATCTCAAAATTATGGGATACAAATCTTAAAATTATGGGATACAAATCTCAAAATTATGAGTTACAAATCTCAAAATTATGGGATATAAATCTTAAAATTATGAGTTACAAATCTCAAAATTATGGGATACAAATCTCAAAACTACATGATACAAATTTCAATATTTAACTATACAAATATCAAAATTAGAGGTCACAAATCACAATATTTTAGGATAAAAATATCAATATCTTATATACTCAAAAGTATAGAATAATTATAGGACCAATATTACTGATTTTATCGGTTTAAAATATTAAAATATATTTAAAGGAAGTCATAATAATCTAAAATGGGTCGGTTTAGTTATAGCACTTTCTATAAATTCCTAGCTAAACAGGCCAAACACTTTCACAAAGACAACTTAACGCTACTTCAGTAGGACTTGCAAACCTATTTACTCTTTGGTTTTAAAAATTCTGCTTATGTTTATTCCTATTTGATTGGTATCGACGCGTCACCCATAAAGTAAATTTTTAAAATAAAGCTAAGACAGCCTACGTGAAGATAGTATATTTCAAAATATAGTACGTCCATAACTGAACTATTTACCAAATCAATGAGATATAGTTAATTAACTATTTATAATGGTTTGTATAAAACTATAACCCTTAAATGAGTAGGAGTTTGATCAAAAATCCACTATTTATCCAGGCAACTAGTTTGGCAGGTTTGCCAGATAACCCTTTTATGAGCCTCTCTGGTTCATGAAAAATCCGGCCAAACCTTCTGCCTTTCTATACACAAAAGTAAATAACCACATAAGTAGTATTTTATAGAATGGTCAATTTAAAAGTTAACCGCACAATTTATTTTGGTCCCGTGTTAGAATTTAGGGACTTCCCTTAAAATTTCAAGGTAGGCCATGGCCTACCTGGGCTAGCCACTGGCGCTATGCCTATCGGGAAAATTATAAAAATAAATGTTTACTGTTTATAAATATAATGTTAATGTAAGTTATTTAGAAATTCATCAGACCAATTTTAACAAATATGATCAAAATATAGGAAAAAACATAATTTACACGATTTTATAGGTTATACATTGAATCGCACGTTTTACTCCCAGCCCTCCGTGCTGAGGGAAAATTCTATACCCTCAATTTAATATTTGATCAAATTTCACTATTTTCGGAATATTTTTAGCAAACTTCAATTGACGATGGAAATCTCTTTCGAATATGGATCCGCTTATTAATAAGACTACTCTGAAATTAGAATGATTAATTTACGAAAATCTAAAAAGCGAAGTGGTTAGCACTTTCGCCTCGCAGCAAGAGGAGCCGGGTTCAATTCCGGCTTGTGGCACTGGGTGAAAACTCGAAATCACTCATTCCACGTAGAGTTTGAAAGATCTCTCACCACAGTGACTGGTTTAAGGGGTTTTCCCCGAGTTCTTCGGTTTTCCCTTTCATAAAAACTTGTTGAAGTTAACGGTGATAGTTAGTGTAGGGAGCTGTATGAAGGGCTTTCCCCCACCCTCCTACGCGTTGTAACCCGGCCACCTGTTTAAAGGGAATATAACCCGCAAAGCCATCTTTACGGAAGACCCCTTCAATTTTTAAAATTTCCCTGTACAGTGGCGCCAAACCCTTTTAAAGCCAAAGGCAAGAGTGGCCAGAACTGTCAACGTTGGTGTTCCACACTAAATACCTGAGGTTATATTCCCTTTAAGATATTATAAGTCGCTAGATGACTTGGGCCTAAGGTGGTGCCTTGGGCGATGCCCAGAGCCGTATCTATAGTCGAAATGGCGCCCTGGGCCAAAAACCAAAATGGCGCCCCCAGAACCTTAGGTAGAAATTTTTAAATTTTAAATATCTAATTTAAATGAAAATCATCGATTTTACGCCCCTAACATTTTGGCGCTCCGGGCCCCTGCCCCCGAGGGGCTAACCACTCTCTGAAAATGTGTACACCGATTACATAAATATGAAAATGAATACAGCCTTTGGTAGTGCTAAATTTGTACTCACTTACGTAATCATTTTAGTCCAGTCAAAGCTACAGGATTGTACACCGATTACGGGGAGTGGTCAGCCCCTCGCCTGCCCCTCTCGCCCTACCCAAGGGACGGTTCTGGCTATGCCTTGGGTATTAGCCTAGCTGATTATTATTATTATTATTATTATTATAGAGCGGTTAAATCCTCCCTAAAATCTGAGAACGAGTGAGCTTTTATAGGAGTGTAGATTGTATACGCGTTTTCTGGAGCTGGCTTAACCCGTGTAAAGTACGCGTTGAACCCATTTAGAAATTGCATTCACTGTCGATACAAAGCGATATTGTTATAAAATAGCTAAGATCGAATGATAGTGGACAGATCCGTTGGAATGCAAAACCCCGAGGGGAAAACTGAGAAAACACTTAAAACCCGCACTACGAAGGATGAGAAAAAGGCCCAAGTTTTCGCGTCTCCGCCTGTATCGCGGA
This sequence comes from Leiobunum rupestre, assembly GCF_980474605.1. NCBI lineage: Eukaryota > Metazoa > Arthropoda > Arachnida > Opiliones > Sclerosomatidae > Leiobunum > Leiobunum rupestre. The sequence goes on from NC_143392.1 coordinate 33,482,238, forward strand.
AAGGGCCTGGAAGCAAAGTAATCAATTTTTCTGCCGAAGCTTTTCTATCCGTTGCCCTTCCATTTGGCCCGTTATACGCTACAGAGGCGCTCGAAAAAGACCCTTCCCTTCTACTTCGTCAGGGCAGCTCCGCGGACTTGATGGATCTCCCGAATCATTGTTTACACTGCGCGCTCGATAGACCTTCTCTATCTACATATCCACACGCTCTCCATCCCTGGGATCGTTTAACCCGCCCCTATTGACTGTACCCGTTCGCGATCCTTCGTCAGAACTGTAAACTTCACTTAACGATAGCCTAAAACCCAAAAATAAGGAGAAATAAAGTAAAATACGCTTTTCGCTTCTAGATGAAAGTTTGACTGTGGGTTCCTATCGTGTTTGAAGAGCAGACGACGCTTCATTTTAGCGACGACCGAGACTGGCCGAGGTGGGCTATGGTCATGGTGGCCTACCTTGAAACCTCAACCCCCCCAGGAAGCATATAAATTGAAAGAAACAAATTCTATTTTTACTCTGGTGTTAATATATACCATGTATGGCATGACAAAATAACAGATTTAAAATCACTCCAGTCTATTAAAAAGAAAACAAATTTTTTGTTCTAGATCATAACTTATTTGTTTGCCTTATATTTGCTTGTTAAAATTACATGTAAAGTCTTTATTCTTTTCCCCTCCTTTTTGGGTAATCGCTCTTTTAATCTTTGTTATTTTTTGTTGAATCTTCAATTCTTATGCTAATGTACATTAACCTTTAATATATTTTTCTTCCTTTGTTGCGCAAACAAAAGAGGGCTATAAGTCGCAAGATGACTTGGCCCTCAAACCCCAATATAATGTAATTAAATAGTAAATTAATAAAGAATTGAATTGAATAAATCCTACTAAGGCGTTAAAAAAGGGGTGCCACTTTTATTTGACCTACCTGACCAAAAAGCCCCGAATCAACTGTTTCAAGTACTACACTTTGATGTACTTAGCCACCAGAAAGTCGGAAAGCTAAATAGATATTTAAAACCTCGCCATGATGGTTTTTAAACTCAATGATCTTACCGGTGTAAAGACTGAATTTCATACTAAAATCATCAATGCATGGGTATACGGTTTACATTTCGCGGCAAAGGCTTACTAAATATAAAACTCTTTAAAAATTAACCCTAGCTTGGACAAAATAATGTAGTGTTATTGAATCCGAACATAAAAAGACACGTTTAGTTTTTGAAAGGTATAATTATTGAATCTCAAAGCAGACATCAATTATAGGTGATATTGTTTCGGAAACAAATTGGGATAACATATAAAAACGAAAAATAAGGTAGTGCACTATTTTTCATGAGCGATTAATACACTGCGCTTTTATATGTACTGTCGAGAGTCAGTAGTCATCGTACTTGGATTATTTGCCTACCAGCGTTCAACGGCGCCTTTGAAACATCAGGGAGAATCGAGAAGGACTTCAGGCATAGACTAGAAAAAGGTGACTATATATGCTTCAGGTCCCTAAGAATGTAGAACTGCAGAAATCAAAGAATTTATTTATTTCGACTGTGGTATATCATGGTTGAATTTTCCTGCGCGTGTTATATTAATCCATTTTCTAAATGTCTATTGCGTAAATTTCATAGTGATCAATAAATATTTAATATAGATTATTATTTTTTAGGTTGATTATAGTGTAGTTTTAGTATTATGCTCCTAAGCAATCATCAAATCGCGAGTTTACGTATGTGGTAATATCGGCAGTACCCGTTCTATACTTACCCTGGACTCGCCAAACTGAATTTTGGTAAGTATGCCTCAGTTGAAGTACTAAAAATAAATTATTTACAACTGTTTTTAAATCTTATCTTTGTTAATTAATTAATGGTCACTTTGAAATATAACGTCATAGACGGTATCTTCCAAAATGATATAACGCGCGCAGGTATACTTAGAAATTAAACCTTAAACAGGCCCGCCGCTGATTAGCTGAAATTTGTGTTACTTTTGGAGAACCAATTTTAGTGGGAAGGAGCTTACTTTTGGAGAACCAATTTTAGTGGGAAGGAGCTTACTTTTGGAGATCCAATTTTAGTGGGAAAGAGCTTACTTTTGGAGATCCAATTTTAGTGGGAAGGAGCTTACTTTTGGAGATCCAATTTTAGTGGGAAGGAGCTTACTTTTGGAGATCCAATTTTAGTGGGAAGGAGCTTACTTTTGGAGATCCAATTTTAGTGGGAAGGAGCTTACTTTTGGAGAACCAATTTTAGTGGGAAGGAGCTTACTTTTGGAGAACCAATTTTAGTGGGAAGGAGCTTACTTTTGGAGAACCAATTTTAGTGGGAAGGAGCTTACTTTTGGAGATCCAATTTTAGTGGGAAGGAGCTTACTTTTGGAGATCCAATTTTAGTGGGAAGGAGCTGACTTTTGGAGATCCAATTTTAGTGGGAAGGAGCTGACTTTTGGAGAACCAATTTTAGTGGGAAGGAGCTTACTTTTGGAGAACCAATTTTAGTGGGAAGGAGCTTACTTTTGGACAACCAATTTTAGTGGGAAGGAGCTTACTTTTGGACATCCAATTTTAGTGGGAAGGAGCTTACTTTTGGAGATCCAATTTTAGTGGGAATGAGCTTACTTTTGGAGAACTAATTTTAGTGGGAAGGAGCTTACTTTTGGAGATCCAATTTTAGTGGGAAGGAGCTTACTTTTGGAGATCCAATTTTAGTGGGAAGGAGCTTACTTTTGGAGATCCAATTTTAGTGGGAAGGAGCTTACTTTTGGAGATCCAATTTTAGTGGGAAGGAGCTTACTTTTGGAGATCCAATTTTAGTGGGAAGGAGCTTACTTTTGGAGAACCAATTTTAGTGGGAAGGAGCTTACTTTTGGAGAACCAATTTTAGTGGGAAGGAGCTTACTTTTGGAGAACCAATTTTAGTGGGAAGGAGCTTACTTTTGGAGATCCAATTTTAGTGGGAAGGAGCTTACTTTTGGAGATCCAATTTTAGTGGGAAGGAGCTGACTTTTGGAGATCCAATTTTAGTGGGAAGGAGCTGACTTTTGGAGAACCAATTTTAGTGGGAAGGAGCTTACTTTTGGAGAACCAATTTTAGTGGGAAGGAGCTTACTTTTGGACAACCAATTTTAGTGGGAAGGAGCTTACTTTTGGAGAACCAATTTTAGTGGGAAGGAGCTTACTTTTGGAGATCCAATTTTAGTGGGAATGAGCTTACTTTTGGAGAACTAATTTTAGTGGGAAGGAGCTTACTTTTGGAGATCCAATTTTAGTGGGAAGGAGCTTACTTTTGGAGATCCAATTTTAGTGGGAAGGAGCTGACTTTTGGAGATCCAATTTTAGTGGGAAGGAGCTGACTTTTGGAGAACCAATTTTAGTGGGAAGGAGCTTACTTTTGGAGAACCAATTTTAGTGGGAAGGAGCTTACTTTTGGACAACCAATTTTAGTGGGAAGGAGCTTACTTTTGGACATCCAATTTTAGTGGGAAGGAGTTTACTTTTGGAGATCCAATTTTAGTGGGAATGAGCTTACTTTTGGAGAACTAATTTTAGTGGGAAGGAGCTTACTTTTGGAGATCCAATTTTAGTGGGAATGAGCTTACTTTTGGAGATCCAATTTTAGTGGGAAGGAGCTTACTTTTGGAGCGAGAGACTGATCACTGATGAGAGAGATTTGGAACAACGCTAAAAGTATAGTCATTCCTCTAAACAAAAAAAGACATTATTGTAGAATTCAAACATCAAAGAGACGAACATTTCATTAATTTTCCTGAAAAATAAATCTTTCACGTTACTCATTTTTCATAAACAAAACGTAGACGAGTAGAATAGTTTAAAACATATTTCGAGCAATTTCTTTGGAAGGAAGCGACCCTAAAGGTTAAAGCTTTAACGAACTCCCATGGTTAAAACACGAAGCTTTTTTTTGTGTATTAGGGTAAGTAATTTTGGGTGTATTCGGTTAAGACCCAGGTTACACGTGAATGATAACTTTTAGGTTTAGACATGGAAGGAGAAAAAGCATCTAGGTCACCAAAATTAAACTTTTCAATGAAAGCTAATTCCTCTCCAAATCACGTATTTGTGTATCGCATCACGGTTCAAAATTTAATATCTAAAAATTTAAATTAAAAAATATTACGCTTATATTTGCTTGTACCAGAAACCATATTTTATCGATGTAATAGATCTCGAAATCGCTATATGATGTATAGCTAATTAGCTATAAGGTAGGCAAGTTATGTTATAATAATAATAATCAGCTAGGCTAATACCCAAGGCACCACCTTAGGCCTAAGTCATCAAGCAACTTTTGAAGCCATTAATTCAGGTGGCCGGGTTATAATGCGTAGGAGGGTGGTGGCAAGCCCTTCGTGCCACGCGATCGAGCCAACAGTTCCCTACACTAACTATTACCGTTAACCTCAACAAGTTTTTATGGAAGGGGAAACCGAAGGGCTCGGGGGGAAACCCCTTAAACCAGTGGGGTGAGAACTTGCATACTCAACGCCTTGATAATTTAAAAGGGGACCCCAGATCCTATGAAGATGGCGCAAAAAAATTAGAAAGTTTGGGTATGTATCACCATATTTCGCTAGCTTCAGGAAAGAAAATGGGGTTGTAAAATAGCTGATTATTATTATTATTATTATATTTGGCCTACCTATTCCCTAAACTTATGCCCCAGCCACTTGTATTATGTCTCACAGTATTTATTACCCATTTTTATTATTCATCATGCGCGTGAAGTTAAATGTAATTTCTATCTGTACTAGTTAAATAACTGTAATCAACATTTAACTAGTATTTATTATACGCAGTTGGTGGCTTCGTAATGTTTTATTATACATATATTAGAACTGGCTTAACTAGAACCGTAAACATAATAATTGTACGTAATAATCATCATAGTTATAGTGAAAAAAGTTCCGAGTCTCGCGTGACTAAAAACCACTTAAAATTAATAATATTTCTTAGAAAGTGACTGGAACTAATTATATACGTAAACCTTAATTGTTTTTCGAGAGCGTAGGGATGAACAGGCTTAGCAGAGACACGCATCGCGGGTACAACGCCGAGGAGCAAACAAATGACGAAAACGATTTGTTTCAGATATATTTTTCAGATGCTAATGGCGAATCGGATTTTGCGAAATACTCCAAAACTGCGGAGCGGCTTACCAGAGGCATGGCGTTGTACCCATCAGTATTTATAGCGCGTTCCAGTGTCGCGTTTCTCAGTAGGAGAAACCGACACGCTTTTGAGTGATTACGCGAAAGAATTGCAAAATGAGGAAAAATCCATTTATTTCTAAGGCAATTGTTACGGAGTAACCCAACCTCGGTGGACATTTCGCGTCTCTACGGGTAACATCGTAAGGCTACGACTTTACGCCATCCCCGGCTTTCGATTTTACTATCGGGTAAGGAGCGAACGAATGAAGCTATAAATCTGTACATTCGATCTTTCCATCAGTTTGGATACATCTTCCTTGTCTTCCCGTTTCTGGCATCCTCCGGGAGGAGATCACGGTGAGATCGGCACCGGTGTAATTGCGACTCCCAAATTGGCAGGCGGCTCTTTAAAAAAGCCTACTGCACTAGGCGGGGGGGGGGGGAATATTCTCTGGGAATTATATAAATAGCCAAAAGATCTCCGCTTAATGACGTTACGCTTTATTATGCAGAAAAATCTACTCGTCATTATCCGAAATTTAACGAAAAATCTATCCCATGCCTGTTAGGCCAAATTCTACTCCCATTTTCATTGTGTGCTGAAGATTGAAGATTTCTTATGGTAGAGAATTCTATGGGAAATTAAAGTTGGTGGAACACTATTTTGTTCTCCGTGGAAAACCGCGATTGCAATCGTTGGATGGTGTAGTCGATATTTATCACTTACCGTGTAATGCTTTGTTTTGGAAATTGTTTGTCTACTTTCAGGCACCGCGCAAATCTTAATATAACCGTTAGATAATCCATTTTAGATCTAAAGAGAATTACGCTTACAAGGAGAGTATACCCGAGGTGTTTTTGGCCGATTTTGTTCAAAGTCGGCCGTAATGTAGACCTATATGAGGTATGGAATTTCCCAAAAAGGAGACGTTGCACTATCCATTCGATTTGCCATTGCAACCGAAAATGTTTTTGACCACTTAAAACAAAAAATCTCCATTTAATTTGAAAATCACTAAATGGGTAATTTAGACCACATTTAGGTAAATTTCATCAAGTTTGGGAAAATTGGAACATTTTTGGGGTAAACTTGTTACACTTTTTGGGTAAAATAAGGAAAAAAATCTTATTTTTGTTTTAAGTGGTCAAAAAACATTTTCGGTTGCCATGGCAAATCGAATGGCTAGTGTATCGTCTCTTTTTGGGAAATTTAATACCTCATATAGGTCTACATTACGCCCGACTTTGAACGAAATCGGAAATAAACACCTCGGTTAGAGCTGTTAAAGGCAGGGATTATATTTGCCTTTACCCGAAATATTGTTTGACCCTGTATGGATTAATGACTTTAAAAGGCCAGTTAAAAAATATTTTTTGAATAATGAATTAATTTATTTTTTACTTTTAAAGTTCGATTTTTGAAGTACTAGTGACGTATCTAGCTCAGGGTTACCACAGGAAATTTTTAGTCTATTTATAAGAGTAATATTTTAGGAAAATTTTAACATGATATATAATAACATTAATATAGGCCAATTTAAACATAATGAATAATAACATTAATATAGGCCAATTTAAACATAATAAATAATAACATTAATATAGAACCATTTTAACATAATACATAATAACATTAATATAGGACCATTTTAACATAATGCATAATAACATTCATATAGGACCATTTTAACATAATACATAATAACATTAATATAGGACCAGTTTAACATAATATATAATAACATTAATATAGGACCATTTTAACATAATATATAATAACATTAATATAGGACCATTTTAACATAATATATAATAACATTAATATAGGGCCATTTTAACATAATATATAATAACATTAATATAGGACCATTTTAACATAATATATAATAACATTAATATAGGACCATTTTAACATAATATATAATATCATTAATATAGGGCCATTTTAACATATATAATAACATTAATATAGGACCATTTTAACATAATATATAATAACATTAATATAGGACCATTTTAACATAATATATAATAACATTAATATAGGACATCAAATCCCGTACACTGTAGAGAAAAATATTTTGAAATCCACTTGAAATCCCGATATCTGGGCTAAAATCAGTTTCAAAATCTCTAAAACCAGAAATCAACACGAAAATCGGGCTCTGAAATCTCAAAATGAGTTTCTGATTTTTGCAAAATTTGCAAATGTCTGACCCTTCGGTATAACTTCAGGTTATTTGGCACAGTATTTGTATAACCGTGCAAGAGAGATTTAGTAAAGCGCTCTTGAAGTTTGAACGACAAAGTTGAGAGATATAAGTCATCATTTAAGACAGTTTTGATTTCACTTTTATACTTTCCTTTATGTTTCTGTGACATTTCAAACAATACTTATAGTATTGAAATAAAAATACCGAATTTGAAATTTAGGGGCAAATCGGAAAAATTCAAAATTGAAACATAAATTACTTTTTAAGGATTTTTTAACATTTTATAGATATAAAATGTCTAATATCAGTAAACATACTACAAAACATTAATAGTGTTACATTGGTAATCAGTTTAAACTAGTCTAGAGGTTTAGTTTTACTTTCAGATTCGAAAAAATTAGGCGAAAATGCCGCTTTATTTAAATTTGCAAACAATGTACTAGATTAATAATGGAATGAAAACTTTACCCAGAAAAAACCTTTAAACGAGTAGCTAGCCACTTCCTAAGAACCTATACACCGATTACAGAAACTGAGAACAACAATGGCGCACCCAGGGGCCTAGGCCCCCAGAATGAATAAGAAAAGAAGCATGACCGAAGCCTTCATAAAACGTTTTTTGCTTATCATTACTTGGGTGCGCTACTGGAGTACAACCTTTGAGGCTTTGACAATGCCTAAACCGAGGCTAAATCTTTAATCTGCGATGTAATCACTTTAGTACTGTCAACGCTACAGGCTTGATTTGGGTACATTTGTTCGAATTTCATTCGTCCGAACGGTGGTACAAATGTCCGAATGCCGGAAAACAGGATCGTATATGTCCGAAAACGTATTTCATTTGCCCGAAACATTTATCACAACTTTTGTTGGAGATTTAGTGCTTTAGTCCCATTCGACCGAAATCCCATTCGACCAAAGGCGGTTTTTGAGGTGTCCCATTCGACCGAATTCCGCCGAAACGTGCGGTTTTTATGTGTCCCATTCGACCGAACGCTTTTATGTGTCCCATTCGACCGAACGCTGCTATATAAATTGGCTTTTGCTATGTCAAAGAAATACGCTGAAATGAACTTAAGGTATGCAACCGCAATCAAAAACTACTACAAAGACCGCGAGAATCCTTTGAAATCTCAAAATGAAGTAGCACTCCCCCTACTAGATGCAGTAGCTATGAATTTAGCTATGCCATTTTAATATCTTTGTACTATGCATTTATTTGAAAATAAAATGGAATGAGCATGAATTATATTTTTATCTTCACCTAGTCAAGAAAAGTAACTGAACCAAAACTGAAATAGTAAACTTAACCAACTCTAACCTAACCTAACCAACTCTAACCTAACCAAACCTAACCTAACCTAACCTAAACATGGATCTTCGATAGTACATACCTTATAAATAAAATACCAAATCACCCCGCCAATTGGGCTACATTTTAAAATTCTTTCGGTCAAATGGGATTTCGGTCGAATGGGAATAAACGGATTTAGTCGTTCAATTTATGTTAACTTTACTGGCCGAGTTAATATATATATTGTTAATATAAGAAAATAGTAACATTAACGTGAACCTAACCTAACCTAACCTAAAATATCCACAACATTCAACGCAATTCCCACTTACTATATCGGCCAAAAAAAAAATCCGGATGAAAAAAAACACTAATAAGAAATACTAATTTAGCGACAGAATTCGGACAAGTGATGCTACCAATTCGGACGAATGAAACAAACAAGTTGTCCAATTCGAACAATTGAAACATTTGTTATTTCGGCGGTTCAGACGATTGAAATTCGAACAAATGTACCTACCCCACAGGCTTGTACACCGATTACGCCTTTGAACTAAAAGATAAGTGAAATTAAATTCATTAATTTCGATTAAGATTCTTTAAATATTGAATTTAGCGCCCCCCTTAAACGTAATAAAAATAATCAAAATGATATATTTTTAGGGCTGTGTGATTAGTGGTTTTAGGCAATCGAGTCGGTTATCGAGTATAAATTGTTTTTCATCGAATAATATTGAAGTCGAGTCGAGTAATCGAGTACTTGATTAAGGGGAAAATTTCTCTTATTCGAGTCGAGTAATATTGACGTCGAGTCGAGTAATTGAGTACTTGATTAAGGGGAAAATTTCTCTTATTCGAGTTGAGTAATATTGAAGTCGAGTCGAGTAATCGAGTACTTGATTTTCTCTTATTCGAGTCGAGTAACTAAAAAAAATCACTAGTAATATGTTTAAACAGTCGGGTTATCGAGTACTTGATTAAGAGCTGGTTTTATTCAAGTAATTAGGAAATTAAATTTAAAAGGAATATAAAGTAACTTTCAATGCTGTAAAATATTCCTATAATTTAAATGAACCAGTTTCCACAACTTTGTAGGTACCATTTATTGCCCCCCCCCCCCCAAAAAGTTGTAAAAACCCCTCTTTGAACTTTGAAGCAACGACGGTAGAAAAAACAAATACTCGACGAGTTTAGAGAGCAGCTTATTCGAGTAATCGGGTACCCGAATATGCAATTTTTAGGTACTATATATTTCAGTACCAATTTGTAGAGGGGTACATTGTAGCACCCGAGGGGTCGGTCATTTGGCCAAATCCCGTACAAAATTTGGGAAAAAATTCACAAATCTAAAGTCCAAGAATTTTGCTCCCATAGACTTGTTTGACAAATCCACAATTAAAAATCCAAAATCCCGTACACAAAACAGGCAAATATTCGACCCCTCGGTACCACCTGTTCCTACGCCACTGGGTAAGGTAAAGAAAATATGGTGACAACCCTGTTCAATCGGAATAAAAAAACATGATACGTATACACGTGCGATAATTAGCAAGTATTAAGTAGGCAATTAAACGAATTAATTTTCCATCAGTCCGCAACTATCGAGCAATAACCGTTGGTGCGGAAACAGCCAATAACGTATTTTTAGTTTCTCGGAAAGCGGAAAGTGATCGCTAGTTTCACTTTCTTTCGTTGGCAAGAAATCAGCAAATGATGGCAGCTGCCGTTCACTTCAAGCCCATAAAAATTTCCCAACTAACGGACATTAATTTCTAGGGCGGCCAGGGAATGATATAAGCGGGGTTTACGTAAGCAGATACTAACTTGAGGATGCCCTATAATCAGAGACGAAAACGGAAATCGGAATTCCAAAAAAACCCCAAAACAAATTGAATTAGGGGTGTTTTTCGGGGCAATGAATATAAATCATTTTAATTACGCCCCAACAAACCCAGATTCGGCGACATTTTCGTCCGCCAAAATTACGGCCCACTAAAAACTGTCCCCACAGACAGAAACGTAACATGGCGGTTCGAAAGAAAATATATATATATATATATATATACTTTTTGCTCCGCATCCTCCGCAGAAACGCACGTGCATTTTTTCAGCCTCTTCCTCCTCCGATTACATTCCGTCAAAAGTATAGAATCGTCGGCTATAAAGGAGGCACCGGAGGTCGGGGCGGTTCCCCCCTGGCGCACGTGAAAAACAAAAGCAGCTGCTGCTGGTGGGGACGCGAGGCCCGGCACGTGGCGCGCGCGTGCCCCCGAGACGTTCGCGACTCCTTCTCGTACTTGGTCCTTTTTCTTCGGAAAGATTCGCTGTCATACTTTAGACTTGTTTTGTTTTTTATGTGATTTTTAATAGTTAACAATTAATGGGGAAATTATGCGTACGTAATAGATACCCGCTATCCATTCTGATATTTTCTTTAATTGCTTATAATTAGCGAGATTTTCATCTCGGGAATAATTTTGGGGTACCAATACGGTATATCCGAATTTTGATTAGAATTATTTCAATTAGAAATGAGTTATAACAGAAGTATATAAGTTGGGTATTACGGGAGAAGTATCCTTGTGCTTTTTCAAATACGTTTTCAAAAACGTTTTCAAAAAGTGCGGAGCTAAATGTAAATGTACATATTGACTTTTTAGGACTATTAAAAAATGGTTTATCCGGCTTTTGACCTCTTTCTTGTCGGGCCTGTATGGCCTAGACGGTGACTTGAATTACTTCTCTCGTTATCGATATTATAAATTTCTGATTAGAATTATTTATAAATCAAGTTAAATTAAGCTCACAAAACGATGAATTTAATATTTATATTTTCACTTTTAAGTTTCAATCAGTAAATTCAATTTGATTAGTAATAATTTAATATTGACCTTTATATTACACTTTTAAGTTACAGTCAATAAATTCAATTTGATTAGTAATAATTTAATATTGACCTTTATATTAGACTTTTAAGATACAGTCACTAAATTCAATTTGATTAGTAATAATTTAATATTGACCTTTATATTACACTTTTAAGTTACAGTCAATAAATTCAATTTGATTAGTATTAATTTAATATTTAATGTTATATTACACTTTTAAGTTTCAATCAGTAAATTCAATTTGATTAGTAATAATTTAATATTGACCTTTATATTAGACTTTTAAGTTACAGTCAATAAATTCAATTTGATTAGTATTAATTTAATATTTAATGTTATATTACACTTTTAAGTTTCAATCAGTAAATTCAATTTGATTAGTAATAATTTAATATTGACCTTTATATTAGACTTTTAAGTTACAGTCAATAAATTCAATTTGATTAGTAATAATTTAATATTGACATTTATATTAGACTTTAAGTTTCAATCAATAAATTCAATTTGATTAGTAATAATTTAATATTGACCTTTATATTAGACTTTTAAGTTACAGTCAATAAATTCAATTTGATTAGTAATAATTTAATATTGACATTTATATTAGACTTTAAGTTTCAATCAATAAATTCAATTTGATTAGTAATAATTTAATATTGACATTTATATTAGACTTTTAAGATACAGTCAGTAAATTCAATTTGATTAGTAATAATTTAATATTGACCTTTATATTACACTTTTAAGTTACAGTCAATAAATTCAATTTGATTAGTATTAATTTAATATTTAATGTTATATTACACTTTTAAGTTTCAATCAGTAAATTCAATTTGATTAGTAATAATTTAATATTGACCTTTATATTAGACTTTTAAGTTTTAATCAGTAAATTCAATTTGATTAGTAATATTTATATTACACTTTTAAGTTTCAATCAGTAAATTCAATTTGATTTGATTAGTAATAATTTAATATTTAATGTTATATTACACTTTTAAGTTTCAATCGGTAAATTCAATTTGATTAGCAATAATTTAATATTGACATTTATATTAGACTTTTAAGTTACAGTCAGTAAATTCAATTTGATTAGTAATAATTTAATAACAATCAAATTACCCAGTTGTATATGTGAACTGAATTAACTTAATTTAATTTATACGGATAGTATAAATACGAGAAAGCCATTAAAAGGAGCGGGAAGGGGAGCCCTCAAAATATCAAAATGTGGGTACCCCACTTAAACGATAAGATTCCACGGCTAGCCTCAGAAACTCCGACGTTACAAAATGGAGTTTCATTTATTGAAGAGCGGCGCACGATGAAATGATACGTCGGGGGACTCTGCCTAATCTGGCCAAAGGGGTCCCCGTTTTGAATTTCCTCGAATTTTTTCGCGAGGGCGGGGGAAATTTTAGCCTTTTTCCGGTAATTTCCAGCAGATTCCCCATTCTGACGCCACGTGCGCCACTTTGACGCGAAGAATTTTTTTATCCCCCGGCTTACCAGAGTTCTTCCCTTCTTTCCCTAAGATTATTCTCAACGCCTGCTCCAAGACAGGAAATAGCATTCCGAGTCCCTTGACATCTGCTTGTTATATACAGGCAGCTTTCTTACAGCCCGAGGCCCCAACGGGTCCCTCTCCCATTCCTGGGACCTCGATACGATCCATCGTGGATTCCTACCCTCCCTTCTTACAAAAAATATCGGCCCAACGTACCTCCCCCCCCCTTTAACATTTCACCCGAGAATATACGTGCGATAAATTAATTTTTCTTTTAAATAAAAAGTAATCTCAAGGACGCGTTTTTTTGCCACAAAAAGGCGACGATTATGGCTGATAAAATATTATACGTTATTCAACTTATTCCCACTCGGGGGAAACCGTCGACGCGAAAAATAACGTATAAACCAAATCGATAACGAAATGAAAAGGAAAAATATAAAAAAAAATCGCGATTCTCAAATCGACAATTTATTGTTTACAAGGCTTAATCAAATAAGAGCGACGTGAACGGGGGGCGGAATTGGAGACGGGAGGGAAGGAGAATGTATGTGCGAATGAAAGTGGCTCGGAGGGATAGGGTTTAAGCCCCGCCCAGCGCGTCTGTGACGAAGGCGCTTGGCTCGCCTGGATGCGGGGCCGCCTTCGAGCCAGAACTTGGAACGTGGCCGCCACTCTGCGGATCTCGCTCGGCCTGTTTCCCAATAGTCGGCCACCCATCGCTGGCCAACCACTCCCTTCCCCAGCCTCACCTGACACTGCCGATTAAACAGGGACTCGTTACGTCACGTGTAAGGAAATACACGTAGAAATACGGATTAAAATTGAAAATATTTCTTTTCCAGTTTTCGAAAGAAAAAAAATTAATAACGCGCTATATAATAATATACTTATATTTAATTTAGCCGCTCTCTCTTCCGTGATTAATTAGTGGATTCTTAATTTAATTATGCCCGAAATTAACGATAAATGAATGAAGCGGACGCTACCTAGGCTGTTCTAATTGCTGCTAAAATGTAAATGCTAATTTGTACTAATTGTCGAATCTCTTTTGATTACGTTTTAAATCGCACTTAAACTCTATACGGCGTACGAAGGCTATTTAAAACGAAACCGCCCGTTAGTTGGCTTTTCCGCATTATTATTATTATTATTCTGGAGAAGACAGCTATCATCCTACGTTATCGCGAAAACTTTATACTTAGGAAAAGTTAAACGTAAACTTAGCCTTAATATGGCAAAATAATAATTGGTAGCCATAATCCTATATGGAAAAATAAAACTACACTTCAAACAAACTCTCGCGGTACAGAATAAACTTTATAGAATCCGGAATACAAAAAAATTAACAAGTTTTCTCTTCAATTTCTCAACCGACACTAAATTTAAATCTTATTTTACATTTTTGTTTCAAAACCGCGTGACAATTAAAATATAGCGCGCGCTCTTCAGAAAATTTTTAAAGGTCTTTTTCACATAATTAAAATTGATATTGTATGTAGAGACACGATACTACATGACTTTAATAAATAATTATTTATTTAAAACCGTAGTTTAAAAACATTACATTTATTTTTTATTTTTTTTTATTTCTTTTTCACATGTTTAGGAGTCTAATATTAAAATAAACAATATTTCCTTCATCATGTTCCGATTGTTCTCCTAATTAAAAGCGACATCTCATATCAAAAATAAAGCCACAGTCCTTTAATTTAAGTTCATATACATTTATTATTTAAGGCCTCGAAAGAGACTACAATGAAAATGTCATAGATGTATTCTGCAACGGGATTCTTAAGACTCCCCTTGACACCTACGGGGGTGTTGTCTAAGACGGGCTGGGACAGAAGGCAAAACCTATAACTGTCAAGTCGAGAGATGATATCTACACAATCTATTTCTGGTGTAGCCGCCAATGACCCCTCCCAGAGCCTGAAAACACGAGCCACCCCGACAAAAAAAAATGTTGACAGTGACTAAAAACAAAGTCTATTGTCATGTTCGGCATCTCCTCTATTTAGCCCCCAACGACACAGTGACAAAAATCAAAACACACGGCAGACACAAAAATGCTTATTATCTGTTTTCCACGCCACGACAATTTTGCCTTTTCTAGAAGACTACGCCCGCGTTCAAAGCAAAAATATTTTCGGAAACTTTGTAGAAGTTCGAAAATGTTTCTAGTTACAATACGCCTAAATTAAAAGGTGGGTAAAATGATGTCGACCAGCCTTAGGAAATTTCAATTTGCGTAGTTTCGTGTTTTCAGACGACGAGTAACGGGATAGCAGTTTCTTATTGGTCTTTCATATAAATTCAAATTTTGCTGTGTTGGTCGACGTTTTTACCCACCTTTTAATATAGGTATATATCGATTGATAAATATTATAAATATAAATAAATATATTACAAATTATTTTTTAGTTATAAACGCCAAAAATCCCTATTTCGTTTCTAATATTTTAAAATTTTCGGTTAAAACAATAATATGGCAAGTACGAAAAATTATTAAAATTGCGATTAAAATGGTAAAGAGGCATACTTCTCTCTCAAGAAATATATTATTAACTTTTGGTATAACTAATTATTGCTTAAAATTAAAAATGAATGCAATTAATAGGGTATGAGCAAGATTAAGTAAAATTAAAAATTACAGTATATCAAAATATCGACTTGCTACACTTTTTAGCAATCAAAATTATATGGTGAGTTTCGATATGATTACCTTACCTTCAGAAATAGTCGCAATCTTGATCACAACTCGAATGAAACCATAATGTAAAGATTCATATTTGAATTCGAAAACTTCATAAAGCTTAAAATTAAATATTCCAATATAAAAGATTGGAAATATTTCCCTTCCAAATTGCTAAATCATACGTGGGTGTATTATTTGGCTTAATTGTGTAAAATGTAAAAATTTCATTGTTATACTAAGGAAATCACCATTTGATCGTATTTAGAAAATCAGCGTGTTACTGAGAAGTTAGATGTTTCAAGCACATAACCTTAGCGATCTCGGAAAAATATATTATAACTTCCGACATTACAGAGATTAGCGTTATTAAGAGGCACATGTAATAATGTAATAATAGCTTTTTTAATTGTAAAACAACCTTTCTAAAAATAAATCTACAAGCATGATCCTCGTGGCTATGGTGCAACTGTACGTACATTGGGCTGAGTTTTACTAGAAATGCTAATAAAGATTATAATTATACCCTTTGGTGGTTATTTCATCACATGTTTGGACTGATAATCGACCAGTGCCATAGAATTTCCAAGAAATGGTAACAAAGAAATGAATTGGGCGCGGTAACCCCATGTACGAACAAGACCTGTAGTTTTTCTTGGAAAACTTGAGCGTGCCGAATAGTCCAGTAAAAGACTGGGAATACAGATGTTTTCGTGAAAAACGCTCAAAATGGCGGGTGCACACGCGGGTGGGGGCATTCGGGGGTTCCACACAAATTTTGAAGTTCGGGGGTCATTCTTATCGGTACCGTTTGCAAAAGCGACAATTTTCCAAGACGGTTAAATATCTTGAATACGTAGAATTTTTATATTATTTTATTATTATAATAATATTTAATTAGCTTTAATTTTCACCAATAATATTAATTCATTTGGGTACATATTCCACGACTTTTTATCGTTTTATTTGACCATTTGTAGCTATTTTTCTTGACCTTTTTAAAGGTCAAAATTAGTCAATTTTTAACTTTATATTTTAATTTTATGAGAAGTAAATGAATGTACTTACCGAATTGTATTTTAGTATAAAATTTATTATAAAAACAACGTTTAAAAATGACCGGGATGGTTAAGAAATTAAATAATAAAACCTACCTTCTTAAAATTTCAAGTTAAATTTAAATTAATAGTATTAATTCATAAAATTCCCTGACACCGCTGACAATCCTGTGCAAAATCCATATGAAATATAAGATAAAATTTCTTGTACTTACTAAATCTTGTACCGTCATGAAGGAATATTTTCCTGGTTATGAAAACTCGGTGTTCAGAATATTGGGTGCAAGAAAACTCGGTGTTAAGAATATTCAGTGCAAGAAAACTCGGTGTTAAGAATATTCGGTGCAAGAAAACTCGGTGTTAAGAATATTCGGTGCAAGAAAACTCGGTGTTAAGAATATTCGGTGAAAAAAACATAAGTGTTAGGGATATTTCTTGCTGGAAAATTCCGCGTGCTCTTTAAATAAACCATTATTATCTAAAAACATTATTACATTAATTTTAATTCCATATTAATTTTCTATATCATAAACAAAATAATGAAAAATGATTTATAAATTTAATAATTGTTTTTAAATATTAATAATGTTTCCTGCAAAACTAAATTTGAAGGGAATGTATATACAAACATACGAAACCGGTAGAAAATTACCGGGGCTATACTTATCCCTTAAAATGTATAGCTATCTAGTTTTGACTCTCTTGGGTTCCTGGGAGTCAGATCGAAATAGCGTTTTCCCGGAAACAAAATCAGGGTCGGGTACTTAGTACTCAATAATACTTCTAAATGGTTGTAAAAGAAAATAATGTTTGCATTAGTCTAATAACTATAATCTTTAAATGTTTAAATGCATGGTAAAAACTAAACATCTTTTTAGACTTCTTATTTCTGAATTATGTTCAAAAATAAGCGCAGATTTTACTCAGTATTTAATATTTCTGCAAATAATTTCCCTGCTTTTGAATTTTCTATACCCATCTTGTTGAAGCACTTGGACTTATGTTATACCAGAAGTACGGATTCTTCGTGTGTTTGTGATCAGTTAAGAATATCATTGTGAACGAAACCAAATAAATAAATAAAAATGGTTTAAAATTTAATTTTTCTTTACGTTTCTTTATTCATATCAGAAGTAAATGAACCGAAGTTATCAGACTGCTATACTCCCCAGGTTGGAGGCGTTTTCCTTATGAAGTTAAATTTTTACCGCGAATTTGAAATTGAAAAAAACCTTTCTGGTTTTTTGAAACCATTTTTTATACATAGAAATAGCTATATTCACAATTCCCAAGTGCAATTTATCGCGTCAAAAGACGGGGATGGAAATTAGCTTTTATTTGATTCGATTTTCATAAGGAAAACGCCTTCCGATTCTGATAACTACGGTTCATTTACTTCTGTGCATAGGTTTTGAAACATTTACACGTCACAAATACAAATGGCGCCAAAAAGCACGTTTTTAAGAAGCAAAATTTAATATTGCTATAACTATATACATTGCTTAAAGTATATTTTAACCTAACAAGTTAAAATTATTATTATTTGTTACTAACAGAAGCTTTATTCCAGCATGCACTTATAGACTTACTAAATATTTAGTGTGTGTTTCTTATTTTAGTTGCCACGCTAACAACGTATGCGTACCACATTATTACATTTGTACTTCAAACTAGAGGTGGTAACCCGTTCTATTTTCTGTATAGTTTCATGATTCAGCTTTTACAAACTCAATTTATATAGTTTTAGATGTGTTCTAGCAAAGTATACTTAAAATGTGTATAGATTAAGGTTAAGAAAGGCAAAATATCTAGTACATTTGGCGGAAAGATACTAGAACCAATTTCCGGTAATTTGGCGACGGGAATTTCCAATTTGTTCTGTTTACGGTTGAACTTCTAAGTATACTGGAGCTCTATACAATATAATTGTGATATATTTCGAAGAAATAATTAATTAATTAACATAAATAAGATTTAAAAACAGTTGTAATATTTTATTTTTAGTACTTCAAGTGGGCATACTTAAAAATTTCGTTTGGCGAGTCCAGGGTAAGTATAGAACGGGTAATGCCGAGATTACCGCGTTGTCGTACATACACGTGCGATTTGATGATTGTTTATGAGCGTAATACTAAAAGTACGTTATAATGAAGGTTCAAAATAATAATCTTCCTTAAATATTTATTGATAACTTTGAAATTTATCCAATAGCCATTTCTAAAATGGATTAATGTAACACGCGTTGGAACGTTTAGGAATTCAACAGAAAATAGGTGAAATTTGAAATTCCCGCCGCTGATTTACCGGAAATGCATGCTAGTATCTTTCCGCCAAATGTACTTGACATTTTGCCTTTCTTAACCCGCAACTGACAAGTGAGTGTAGCTACTTATTGACCTCACATCTTTCTAACTAGGATTCGTCAGGATAGCGTGCTTGTGTCTTTTAATAAGGCAGGGACCAGGGTACACGACGTAGATGTGGTAGGAAAGGACGATTTTTCTATGGAAAGGGGAAACCGAAGAACTCGATGGAAAACCATTGCCAACTCAACGCTGGAGTAGTAGTAACTCAAGTAACCGATCAGAATTAATCTTCTATTAAATTTAATCAGGAATCCATACCTCTACTTGGAATGCTTCTCATGCCGTATTACTCTGACGGCTTTGGCCCCGCCTACGAGAGAAAAAATCCCCTTTGCGCGCACTCCCCTCTCACATTGCTGTTTGTTGAGTTAACATAGTGACGTCAACAAAACCGTCAGCCACATCGAGGCGAAAATCTGCATTCCAAGTAGAGGTATGGATTCCTGATTTAATTTAATTTAATCCGCAGGTTATTCGGACTTCGGGTTCCCATAATATCGGCCGATATTAACAAAGTTATCTATCATAACAGTAGTGTATATGATAAAATCATTGTAAAAGACGGTTCAGTGCACTGTCATATCGTTTTATTCTAATTTTTCATGGAAAAAAGTTTGCAAGAGCATATCCGAATACGTTTCTTTTCATTTTACTTGAAACGTATTTTCGATCACGAATTGAATATCGTTGTTTTTTATTTGTTTACACTCGTAACCCCCTTTCTAAAATAAGGTATGATCTAGCTTTTTAAGTCTGGCGTACATGGCGCGGCCAATCAAATCAAATATTATCATCAGTTCATAGACAATTTTCTTATTTTTCAATGTTTTTTCAGAATACATTTTTTAATATCGGTAATTGTCAATATCGGCTTCGATTATGCCGATATTGGCCGATACCGATATTAGACAAATAGGCCGATATATCGGTGCATCCCTAATCAAAACTCGGAACCACTCCTTCCGAGTTGTGTTTAAGGGGTTTTCCGCCGAGTTCTTCGGTTTCCCCGGTCCATAAAAACCTCGATAAAAACTTGTTGAGGTGAACGGTAATAGTGAGTGTAGGGAGCTGATGGCTAAACTACACGAGGCATTCTACTTGACGTTGGAATGTGTCTCCCTATTAACCGGAGGCCAGCCTATTTTGACGAAATGGCCATAATAAAAGCCACACGTGTTTAACACTACCCGACACATTCAGCGCATTTAATAACGTTGGATTTTTTGAGCCCCTGCTTTTTACACGTCATACTTACCCGAGTCAGAGGCACCCCGAGACTCGAGTTAGGTCGATATACTAAACAGATCCACCACCGAAAATGAATAGTTTTTAAGGACCTCCCGACTGACTCTAAATTATCCAAAATATTTCGCGACTGCGCGTCGTTATCCCTACGTAGAAGCTAAACAGATTTAAAATATTACATGGTCCTAATGTGTTTTCTATTTTCTGCCCCTTTTTCTAAAAAAAAATTCCAGATGGAATTATTTTTAAAAGGACACGCGCTACAATTTTCAACTAGGTTTTGTTAAAAAATTTGGGATTGCCATAATACTTTCAAAAATTACCTGACTATTAAGGCTAGGCTAGGCTAATACCCAAGGCACCACCTTAGGCCTAAGGGTTATTCCTTGATCATTTGCAAATAATGTCCCTACAGTCAGATTCAAATTCCCCGTTCTTTCGGACCATTTTATGAGATTTTCCCTGACTTTTTTAGGCCAAAATTAGACAATTTTTAACTTTAAATTTACTTTTATCAGATGTTAATAAATTTATATAGACTTATATTTCAGTACAAAAGTTATTGCAACGTTAAAAAACCTTTTAATGAAATATATAGTAACATAATTTGTCGTAGATGTACAGCAAAATTACCTTCAAAAAGTGTCAAGATTAAACTAAATTCCAATTCTTAAAAATTACCTGACCTTTCCCTGAGGTTTTAGGCTCATTTTTTAATACTCTGACGTGTGGCAACCCTACCCTAATCCTTTAAGCCACAATGGCTAAATTTCTAGCTTATTATTTTGGTATTGTGATAACCTTCAAAATTGTTTTCCATTCTAAAATACATTCGATAACATTCCCTAACATTTTTGATCTTGTAACTTTTTTCTCTTTTTTAAGGCAACCCTGTATTATTAATATGATATGCAAGTCCGTTCTATCAAAATAACTAATTAAGGTGTTATTATCAAATTAACGTTTCTTTCGTCAGAAAATATGGCAACATCGATGTTCCTATATTATCCTATACCGACTACAAACACGAATTATCAGGATACTTGTCTGCCAGTTTAGTTTCCAGTCAAAGACCAAGCAGATTGCAAACTATTATGTCCTTGTGAATAATCCTGGTGTGTGAAGTAAATCTGGGGTAAAAATATTTCATCCAAAACTAAAAATATTCTGACTTAACACTTTTAGCTCTAAATTAACCTAATTTGCATGTCCTAACTTTTATTTTTAAACAGACGTGTGGCACTGGGTGAAAACTCGGAACCACTCCTTATGTGTTGGGTTTCTAAGCTTCCTCACCCGCTGGTGGAAATCACTGACAAGTCTAAATCACAATTACTGATAAAGTTATTAAGTTAGTGGAAATCACTGATAAAGTTATTAAGTTAGTGGAAATCACTGATAAAGTTATTAAGTTAGTGGAAATCACTGATAAAGTTATTAAGTTAGTGGAAATCACTGATAAATTTAGTGGAAATCACTGATAAATTTAGGGGAAATCACTGATAAATTTAGTGGAAATCACTGATAAATTTAGGGGAAATCACTGATAAATTTAGGGGAAATCACTGATAAATTTAGGGGAAATCACTGATAAATTTAGGGGAAATCACTGATAAATTTAGGGGAAATCACTGATAAATTTAGGGGAAATCACTGATAAATTTAGGGGAAATCACTGATAAATTTAGGGGAAATCACTGATAAATTTAGGGGAAATCACTGATAAATTTAGGGGAAATCACTGATAAATTTAGGGGAAATCACTGATAAATTTAGGGGAAATCACTGATAAATTTAGGGGAAATCACTGATAAATTTAGGGGAAATCACTGATAAATTTAGGGGAAATCACTGATAAATTTAGGGGAAATCACTGATAAATTTAGGGGAAATCACTGATAAATTTAGGGGAAATCACTGATAAATTTAGGGGAAATCACTGATAAATTTAGGGGAAATCACTGATAAATTTAGGGGAAATCACTGATAAATTTAGGGGAAATCACTGATAAATTTAGGGGAAATCACTGATAAATTTAGGGGAAATCACCGATAAATTTAGGGGAAATCACCGATAAATTTAGGGGAAATCACCGATAAATTTAGGGGAAATCACCGATAAATTTAGGGGAAATCACCGATAAATTTAGGGGAAATCACCGATAAATTTAGGGGAAATCACCGATAAATTTAGGGGAAATCACCGATAAATTTAGGGGAAATCACCGATAAATTTAGGGGAAATCACCGATAAATTTAGGGGAAATCACCGATAAATTTAGGGGAAATCACCGATAAATTTAGGGGAAATCACTGATAAATTTAGGGGAAATCACTGATAAATTTAGGGGAAATCACTGATAAATTTAGGGGAAATCACTGATAAATTTAGGGGAAATCACTGATAAAATTAGGGGAAATCACTGATAAATTTAGGGGAAATCACTGATAAAATTAGGGGAAATCACTGATAAATTTAGGGGAAATCACTGATAAAATTAGGGGAAATCACTGATAAATTTAGGGGAAATCACTGATAAATTTAGGGGAAATCACTGATAAATTTAGGGGAAATCACTGATAAATTTAGGGGAAATCACTGATAAAATTAGGGGAAATCACTGATAAATTTAGGGGAAATCACTGATAAAATTAGGGGAAATCACTGATAAATTTAGGGGAAATCACTGATAAATTTAGGGGAAATCACCGATAAATTTAGGGGAAATCACCGATAAATTTAGGGGAAATCACCGATAAATTTAGGGGAAATCACCGATAAATTTAGGGGAAATCACTAATAAATTTAGGGGAAATCACTGATAAATTTAGGGGAAATCACTGATAAATTTAGGGGAAATCACTGATAAATTTAGGGGAAATCACTGATAAATTTAGGGGAAATCACTGATAAATTTAGGGGAAATCACTGATAAATTTAGGGGAAATCACTGATAAATTTAGGGGAAATCACTGATAAATTTAGGGGAAATCACTGATAAAATTAGGGGAAATCACTGATAAATTTAGGGGAAATCACTGATAAATTTAGGGGAAATCACTGATAAATTTAGGGGAAATCACTGATAAATTTAGGGGAAATCACTGATAAATTTAGGGGAAATCACTGATAAAATTAGGGGAGATCACTGATAAATTTAGGGGAAATCACTGATAAAATTAGGGGAAATCACTGATAAAATTAGGGGAAATCACTGATAAAATTAGGGGAAATCACTGATAAAATTAGGGGAAATCACTGATAAATTTAGGGGAAATCACCGATAAATTTAGGGGAAATCACCGATAAATTTAGGGGAAATCACCGATAAATTTAGGGGAAATCACCGATAAATTTAGGGGAAATCACCGATAAATTTAGGGGAAATCACCGATAAATTTAGGGGAAATCACCGATAAATTTAGGGGAAATCACCGATAAATTTAGGGGAAATCACCGATAAATTTAGGGGAAATCACTGATAAATTTAGGGGAAATCACTGATAAAATTAGGGGAAATCACTGATAAATTTAGGGGAAATCACTGATAAAATTAGGGGAAATCACTGATAAATTTAGGGGAAATCACCGATAAATTTAGGGGAAATCACCGATAAATTTAGGGGAAATCACCGATAAATTTAGGGGAAATCACCGATAAATTTAGGGGAAATCACCGATAAATTTAGGGGAAATCACTGATAAATTTAGGGGAAATCACCGATAAATTTAGGGGAAATCACCGATAAATTTAGGGGAAATCACCGATAAATTTAGGGGAAATCACCGATAAATTTAGGGGAAATCACCGATAAATTTAGGGGAAATCACCGATAAATTTAGGGGAAATCACTGATAAATTTAGGGGAAATCACTGATAAATTTAGGGGAAATCACTGATAAATTTAGGGGAAATCACTGATAAATTTAGGGGAAATCACTGATAAATTTAGGGGAAATCACTGATAAATTTAGGGGAAATCACTGATAAATTTAGGGGAAATCACTGATAAATTTAGGGGAAATCACTGATAAATTTAGGGGAAATCACTGATAAATTTAGGGGAAATCACTGATAAATTTAGGGGAAATCACTGATAAAATTAGGGGAAATCACTGATAAATTTAGGGGAAATCACTGATAAAATTAGGGGAAATCACTGATAAATTTAGGGGAAATCACTGATAAATTTAGTGGAAATCACTATGTTTTTCGAAAATTAGTAATCAGATGTACCAAGATCTACCCCCTCAAGACAGGTCATCACGACTTCAAAATGTTTATCTCGAAAATTAACTAATATATTGTAATAAAAAATAAATAGTATAAACATGGCTATCTCGACATCCAAAAAGAACTTCAGGATCGCAAACTTGGTCACAGCTGTTGTCGAATAATTCCCATTAGATGATCCAATACGTACAAAAATACACAAACAAAATAGAGATAGACCATTTATTAAAACGAAACAAAGTATGTGTTTAAAAAATGCGCGAATACGCATCTTGGTCGAAAGCAAAAATTAGAGGTCATATTTTTTTTCCATAAAGATTTCATAGTATTAAATGCGTCAGGTATACGACACTTTTCGTAACTGGAAGGAATCTTGAGAAACGCTTACTTCATAGCATAGAGAAAAAATATCTAATAAAATTGACAGAGTACCAGTAGAGTAAAGATATCGTGGATAATACATTCAAATTATCGAAACATCAAAAGATTCGCGAATTAACCTTTTTGACATTTATGTACATTAAAATAAACGAATGAAATATGTACACAAACTCCCCCAACTTTTCACAAACAGAGAAACTTATTAACATACATAAAATGTTTGTAATAAAAAGCCCGTAACACTTTCATACAACAACGTTTCGCGTCAATGAACGAATTAAACTATAAATTTACACACATCAAATTCAATAAATTTTCCCCCACAAAAAAAGAAAATATTATAGGAACTAATAGTATATTTTGTTTAATCAATTAAAAATTATTAGTATTAAATAAAAACTTTTCATTGAAATGACTAGTTTATAGTTAAGTCGATTTCGAAATCCGACAACACGTAGATATATAATATACACTTCCTACCTGTTAAAATATATATCATAGAGAAAAGGACGGGATATATTTTGACCATTTTTATCAAAGAAATCATAAGGACAAAATGGCGGAAAAATGAAAGGTCCATTCGCCATTGGTAACGTCGTGACGCGCGGTGAAAGGCTAGGAGAGGGTTAAGTCTCCGAGCCTAAGTCCGCGACTAAGATAAATCCGAGCGAATTAATATTAATCTTTGGTCAGTTAATTTTCCAGCCACTAGATGGCGGTCAATATCGTTCTCTTGCATCATCGTACCAAAGGCGAATATATATAACTAATAATCTAGTCCTATCGATTTAAAACTTAAGCGCTTCACGAACCGACACAAATCTGAAAAATTTTATTATTCATTTGTTTGGCACTTTTTGTATATATATAATTGGCTTATTAATATTGATTTTTTAAATATATTTTACTTAAAAAACGCGCGCGTTTAATAAATTTCCAGCCAAGCCAGGAAAATAAATATTATTTCCTTATATTAAAAGAAAACAAAGCGAAAACAGTTAATTTCATTTTTTGGCCTTTCAAAAGGAGAAATTTGGACGCGAAACAAATTGTTTTTTTTTGTTAAGAGAATTTTCATATAGTATTTAAATCTCACGTATGGCTATATTAATTTTAAATATAGTTAAAAGTTTGTTTGGTTTTAAATAGTATATATATGATTTTTCGTGGTTCTTTTTATAGTTTTGGAGTGGTAACTATATATTTTTTAGATTGTACATTGATGATGGCACAATTAGTTGATCGGTATTATTTTTTGAATAAAAGTTTTGTGGTTTTTTTCCTATAGATTTCTTATTTAGAGAGTTCAACGGTAGATAACGAAATGAAATTGAAGAAAGATGATAAGGTAAAAATTTGGAAGATCAAACGCTGTGGAAAAAGAAGAATGGTATTAATACAATATATTGCTAATTACTATTTATAGGCTTTTTCAGTTTACATAGGGCCACGTAGCGGCCGAAGTGAGAAGTTCATAAGGTGCTGGATTCTGGTCCGCTAAGCAGAGAGCTAATGATCCAGGGTTGCCACAAAATTTCAGATTCAAATTCCCTGACTATTCCCTGTTTTCCCTGACCATTTTAAGAGATTTTCCCTGACTTATTAAGGCCAAAATTTTTCTTTTATATTTTACTTTTATCAGAAGTTAATAAATTTAAATGGACTTACATTTCAGTAAAAAGGTTATTGCAATGTTGAAAAAATTAGCCCATCATTCAAGGAAATAAATGATAATCGTGGAATTTGTCATACATCTAGAGTTAAATTACCTTCAAAAAGTGCCCAGATAAATTTGAATTCCCTGAATTTTTACCAATTCTTAAAATTCCCTGACTTTTTCCTGACTTTTTAGGCCCATTTTTAAATTCCCTGACGTGTGGCAACCCTGTAATCGCGTTGGCCGCTATGTGGTTTTGATTTATGTTTCAATTGAATTTAAGCTTATACACTAAACCTTTGTAACTTTTTTCTTTGTACAAGCTCAAAAAATAAAGTGATTCAATAAATAAATTAATAAATGTTTCAATAATTTGTGTAAATTTGAAGGTCAAAACACATTTTTAACAAAAATATGGCTGTGCTCAGGGAGAAGCCCATTTCGAAGGAGCGACAGTAGTGCTTCCAAATGCCAGTCAATCAGGTTATTGAGGTCAGATATTTCAAGTCTACTCGTAGATATAAAAAAAAGTCGAAAGTAGATCCAAAGAGAAAGATATTAAAATTTAATTTGCGGATAGTCAAATTGATAACTTACAAGGAGAGTACCCGAGGTGTTTATTGCCGATTTTGTTCAAAGTCGAGCGTAATGTAGACCTATATGAGATATGAAATTTCCCAAAAGGAGACGTTGCACTACCCATTCGATTTGCCATGGTAACCGAAAATGTTTTTGATCACTTAAAATAAAATAAATCTCCTTTTAAAAAAGCATAGGATTTTATCGGTTTCACGAAATTTTTTAAAACATTTGAAATTCACGAAATGTGTAATTTGGACCACATTTAGGTAAATTTCATCAAGTTTGGGTAAATTGTAACAATTTTTGGGTAAAATAAGGAAACAAAATCTGATTTTTGTTTTAAGTGGTCAAAAACATTTTCGGTTGCCATGCCAAATCGAATGGGTAGTGCAACGTCTCCTTTTGGGAAATTTTATATCTCATACAGGTCTACATTACGCCCGACTTTGAACAAAATCGGCCATAAACACCTCGGGTACTCTCCTTGTTAGAGGCATTGAAATCTGCTCACCCGCTCTGTCAGTTTACTATGAATTCAGATTAGTTTCAGGTTTAATCTATCTGGTTATTAACTCGTTTCAAATAACGCAAATAATCTGAGGATCGGTTTGAAGCACTAACTAAAAGGGCTCTTTAGTTTTTTTCCTTACAAATAAAATTAATATTGTAATATAATATAATATAATATAATATCATAAGCTGGCAAAATTACTGCCAAATTAGTTGGTCTCAAATTTGAAAATAAAATAATCGTAAATTCAATATTCAATTGCTTTGTCCATGTAATGGTTTTTGTGGCCATTGGTGAAACAGACTATCATTGAAGAACGTTGTTAGAATAGGAAGTAAGTGTCATATTTATGTGTCATTATGTTACTTATGATAATATTAATACTAAATTCAAATATTTTAAACTTGTACAAAAATTCGATCATAATTTTAAATTATGTTTCTAAATAGCTTGAGCAAACCTTCGCGTAAAGTCACCACGCTTGCCCAACTGGTTAGCTTGTATCTCTCACCAACAAGTAGAAGTAACGGATAACAGTGAAGGCATTGAATTTCCCTTTAACGGCTTTCAAACCAAATATTCCCCAGGCAAGGCTTAAATAAAATACCAAAGAATTCGATCAAAGCCAATCAGTTACCAATTTTATTATATTTATTTTTTAAAATTTAATCAATTCTGTCATATCTCGTGAACTTTTAATAGGGAACTAACACTCCGTAGCTTTGGCTGTGGCCCCTAAGTTGGGTACAATTTTTTTTCAATAGGAAAAAGCATGGGTGACGTCTTGTGACGTAGAAATGTTAGCTCCCTATAGTTTCGCTTTAAAATCATCCTCACCTCCAATTTCTCTAAATTTCGCGAATTTTCGGTACTAAATTTTCCACGTCGATCTGGCATCACTGACAACGAATAGAACGGGTAATATTTTACTTTGTAGAGAAAGCCTATCGACAGCCAATAGCGGGCGAATAAATCGAAAATAAATTTTGGGGTACCGGCCAAAATAGCCATTAAAATCCTCGACCTTGAAGTCGGCAATAAACCATTTAAACCATTTCGAGGCAGGGCAATACTTAAAAGCCTACTTTTTCACGCGCGCAATTATCCCAGAAAAAAAAAACGCCAACAATTCTGAACAGCGGGATATTTCCCAAGCAAACCAAAGATAAGGGTCGCGACTTCACCCGTTCACAAAACATTGACTTAGCAGTCAGTAGGCATAATGATAGGCGACCTTGAGAGAAGGTAAAAGGAACTCACCTACTGACCTTGGGAGGAAATGAGAAGAGTGGAAGCCACGAAGAGGTCGTGTCGTCCCCTTCGCGAGCAAAGTAGCGTCGATGAGAAAATGAAAAGTAGGCTTCCGAGGGCTGGAATTAGGTCAGGAACTGGAGCTTTCAACCCTTTCAGTGATTTGCCTCCGGCACATGGGACACACTTCCAGTTGAATGGCGCAGCTCGAGCAAAAACCCCTGCCAGAGAGAGATAAAGATTCGATCAATTCTCGGCGGATAACAAAGGAGCGCGACCTTGAGAGCGACCATACAAGGAGGTCCCCTTCTTCATTTTTTTATCTTTATCCGCTCCTAAAAACAGGTAAGACGCGCGCAGCCCCTCCTCGACGATCCCTTTTCATTCCCGATACGAAAAAGAAATCATTTCGGAAATTACAAGCCGTGACGCGACGATATCGCCATCTCTGAATTCTTCTGGTCCCTCTCTTTAGTGGCTTTTTATCGAATTCGGACGTTTAACGGGAAAGACTTCAGTGGCCAATGTCTACTTTCTCGCTTTTTCAAGCTGAACTCTTTTAATTTTGTATTTTAACATATAAAATTAATGAACAGCCTCTTGTTTAGTGACTAAAATAATTTTTACAATTTTAAATTTGAAAGTAATTAAGTTATTACGTTTTAATTCGAAACCCCGGAGCTGAACAAGTTAGGCAAGCGCCCAAACTACCCTTTAGTTAGGACCTTATGGGGTAGGGACATTTGTTCGAATTTCAATCGTCCGAACGGTGGAACAAATGTTCGAATTTCATTCGTCCGAACCGCCGAAATAACAAATGTTTCAATTGTTCGAATTGGACAACTTATTTGCTCGCTTGTTTGTTTCATTCGTCCGAATCGGTAGCATCATTGTCCGAATTCTGTCGCTAAATTAGTATTTCTTATTGTGGGAATTGCGTTGAATGTTGTGGATATTTTAGGTGAGGTTAGGTTCACGTTAATGTTACTATTTTCTTATATTAACAATATTTAAAAAAAAACAATTCCTAATGTTCGAAAAAACGGACAAACGATTATTCGAACAAATGAAATTCGCCAGTAAAGTTAGCATAAATTGAACGACTAAATCACCAACAGAAGTTGTGATAAATTTTTCGGGCAAATGAAATACGTTTTCGGACATACGGTCCTGTTTTCCGGCATTCGGACATTTGTACCACCGTTCGGACGAATGAAATTCGAACAAATGTAACGAAATCGACCTTATATCTC
The DNA here is from genome assembly GCF_980474605.1 of Leiobunum rupestre. NCBI lineage: Eukaryota > Metazoa > Arthropoda > Arachnida > Opiliones > Sclerosomatidae > Leiobunum > Leiobunum rupestre. The sequence goes on from NC_143392.1 coordinate 33,512,542, forward strand.
GTTTACTATTAATATTAGAATTATCAAAATTATTTTAAGCACTAGAGGAAGGTTCAGCTCAATAAGAAAAATATAATTCAATTGTGTAATTGTTAAAACAGAAACGTTCAGCTTGAACGAAAAAGAGGCTTTTACTGTATTCTTCCCCCTTAAAGGGATAATGAGCTGGTAAAACTGGGGCTAAAATAAAGATTTTTAGAACTGCCCATAAAAATAACCGCGAGCGAGTCAGCCACTATATACAAACTAAACCCCCAAAACAAAATTTCAATGAACTATAAAAGCAGTTGGAACCTTGGAATTATTTTATTTTTTATAATAAAAATAGGAAATTTATACTAATTTGTTTAAGAAATTATTGGAGTAATTTTTCGGTAAATATCGGAAATTGTAGGAGTAATATTGCTTTTGTCCCATTGGGTCGATTCTCATTCAACCGAATCCCATTCGACCGACATTTTGTTTGCTCACAGTCAAGTGAAAGCATGAAACCTAACCTTACCCAACCTACCCTAAACTAACCTTACCTAACCTAATGGCTTTAAAAGTCGCTGGACGACTTAGGCCTAAGGTGGTGCCTTGGGTATTAGCCTAGATAGCCTACTTCGATTTGGATAGGTCAAAATATTCTATACACTTTTTCGAATAAAAGGGATTAGACACAATGTGATTGCAAAATTAGAATTCGATCAATTGGGAAAGTATATTTTTTGATTCGATCCATTGGGAATTCGACCCAATAGGATTCTATACAACGGGAATATACCGTAATATTAGATAAATATATTGGAAATTATAGGAGTAATTTTTATGTAAATATAGGAAATTATAGGAGTAATTTTTATGTAAATATAGGAAATTATAGGAGTAATTTTTAGGTAAATATAGGAAATTATAGGAGTAATTTCTAGGTAAATATAGAAAATTATAGGAGTAATTTTTAGGTAAATATAGGAAATTATAGGAGTAATTTCTAGGTAAATATAGAAAATTATAGGAGTAATTTTTAGGTAAATATAGGAAACTATAGGAGTAATATTTAAAACTGCCTATAAAAAATAACGGCGAGCTAGCAAACCTCTATATACAAACTAAACCCCCAAAACCTAATTTCAATGAGCTATAAAAGCAGTTGGAACCTTGGAATTATTTTATTTTTTAACATCTTGTTAAATAAAACCACAATGGAAAACATAATAATCGCGATAAATTCAGAGTTTTAGAACTGCCCACTATTTTAGGCCCTAGGGTAAAAAATAAGCTACTTTGTCCTTTTGTAGATTAAAAATACGAGTAAGTACAAAAACGATATTTACCATTTCTTAATCGATTAAATTCAATTTGATTTTTGCGGAAAAGTAGGCTTAAAGCGAGGGGTTGGACATTCAAATACCGTACACTTTCCATGAAATCCGAAATCTAGTCTGGATTACTTAAAAATCCAGAGATCTCTAAATCCGACGAAAACTTAAGAAAATTAAAAAATATCCCGAAATACGGGACAAAAGTTAAGAAATCCAAGATTTCAAAATCCCGTACACATTTTTGGCGAATGTCCGACCACTCGGCTTAAAGAGCCACATAATCAAATTAAATTTCGGAAAAAGAGCTTCAAAATTACTAATAAAATTTGATACAACTGAAATTTAGTTCTTTTAATATTGATTTTCCGTGCTATATACAATCGATTTTGGAGTGTTTCCAGCGCTCGAACCGTGATTAAAATCAGTGTTCCTAAAAAGCCTAATTTTTGGAGAAAAGTCGAGGCCAGTGGCCAATTGTGGAAAATTACGTAAAATTAGTAAAAAGTGGCTAATAAAGAAAAATTGCATTTTAAAGCTTAAAAAAGTAATTGGAATAAATTTGTTTAGTCTTATAATGTTAGAATTAATTATTCCAAAAATTAAGACTATTCTAATGTTAATCAGAATATGACCCTTCCTATATATGTAGAGATCGGTGGAACAAATAAATTAACCGGCAAAATTTCGATTAATCATACAAATTTTGGTTAACTGTTTATTTATGAACATTTTATACGAATAAACAACGATTTAACATGCAAAAATAATGGGTTTTTTAGAATATTTTTTGGATAATTGTCGGTTATGAATAAAAATAAATAATTGGATAATTCATTATTCAAACGCCGATCTCTATTACTATGCATATTTGTGGCTGTAGTAGCCCAAATCTGAAATTTCTGTGTTCAAATATTGTGTTTATTATTATTATTTAAAAATGTTTTGTGGTAAAAATATTTATTGTCCACTTTTGGTCAGATTGGCCACTAAATTAACCTTTTTCCAGGCCTAGCTGATTATTTATTATTATTAAATAGTCACCGAAACAAAATTTGAAAGAGTGAAAGTTCCTGGAAAGTGTCGCGAATACAAAGAAATCGTGATCTGGCTAAACGGTTTCGCATCCGAAGAAGTTAAGTATCTCAGCATGGTTTCTTCACGGACCGAAAGAAGCATTTTTCTATTCGTTTTACCCAACCACTATATCACTTCTCTCTCGGAACGATGGACGATAACAAAAGAAAACCAAATCTGCTGCAGAAATATTCTGAAAGCTACATATGGGACCGAAAAAGTATTTAGGTTACAGAGAATGTGTGTCCGCAGCTATTGCCACTATTCCCTCCTACACGGGGAGAAAGCCCGAGATCGTACAGGGGTGTGTCTTCCACCCCTTACCGCCAGAAAAGGGGTCAATATTATACGTCTAAAGGTGAAGGAGTTTGGTTCTTTTTATCGGGAATCACGAGACGAACAGGGTGGTGCTGGCATAATCACTGTTAAATTAAGTACATTATTAAGGTCAGGGTGACCACCGGAAACCCTCCGATTTTTTTTAAAGAAAAATAGGAAATTTATAGGAGTAATTTTGAGGTAAATATAGGAAATTATACGAGTAATTTTGAGGTAAATATAGGAAATTATACGAGTAATTTTGAGGTAAATATAGGAAATTATACGAGTAATTTTTAGATAAATATAGGAATTATAGGAGTAATTTTTAGGTAAATATAGGAAATTATAGGAGTAATTTTTAAGTAAATATAGGAAATGATAGGAGTAATTTTTAGCTAAATATAGGAAATTATAGGAGTAATTTTTAAGTAAATATAGGAAATGATAGGAGTAATATTTAGGAAACTATAGGAAATTATAGGAGTAATATTTAGGAAACTATAGGAAATTATAGGAGTAATATTTAGGAAACTATAGGAAATTATAGGAGTAATTTTTAAGTAAATATAGGAAATGATAGGAGTAATATTTAGGAAACTATAGGAAATTATAGGAAATGATAGGAGTAATATTTAGGAAAATAAAGGAAATTATAGGAGTTATTTTTAGGTAAATATAGGAAAATATAGGAAATGATAGGAGTAATATTTAGGAAAATATAGGAAATTATAGGAGTTATTTTTAGGTAAATATAGGAAAATATAGGAGTTATTTTTAGGTAAATATAGGAAAATATAGGAGTCATTATAATAAAGATAAACAAATGCTTTTAAAGGAACTTTGGTTTAATAATAATATTACATTTAATATAAAACCATCACAGACTTTGTATTAAAGTAATATTTAAACCCCAGCCATCCGTAAAAGCCAATTAAATTAGTGCTTTGGTAAAAGGCTGGCTGTTTTTGAGCGCCTTTTATCGAACTTTAAATCTATATTGAGAGCAAAGAGCAAAGTACGAAAAATGGAAAAAAATTGGAAAATTGACAAATGGTAGGAAGTTATAGGAAAAAATATAAAATCAGGGTTGCCACACAATTTTCAGATTCAAATTCCCTGTTTTCCCTGACCATTTTAACAGATTTTCCCTGACTTATTAAGGCCAAAATTTTTCTTTTATATTTTAATTTTATAATGAATAATTTAATTTAATAAATTTAGATGAACTTATATTTCAGTAAAAAAGTTATTGCAATGTTGAAAAAATTAGCCAAACATTCAAGGAAATAAATAATAATCGTGGAATTTGTCATAGATCTAGAGTTAAATTACCTTCAAAACGTGCCAAGATAAAATTGAATTCCCTGACATTTCCCTGACTTTTTAGCAATTCTTAAAATTCCCTGACATTTCCCTGACTTTTTAGCAATTCTTAAAATTCCCTGACATTTCCCTGACTTTTTAGGCCCATTTTTAAATTCCCTGACTTTTCCCTGATTTCCCCGACGTGTGGCAACCCCGAAAATATAGGAAGCCTGGTCACTCTGTAAGGTCCATAATATTTATCCCGTTCTATAAAATGAAACCGATAGAGGCGTTTCTTCGGATGCGCGTGACAGAACAACCAGGCAACCTGAGATAAGATGAGATCTAAGGAATGCAAAACAGCCATTTCGAGGCAATTGGCGGATGGATATCGGCCGCGTTACTAATCAAACTCTGAGCGGTTTCATCAAGGAGGCAAATAAAACTTTGTTGCCCGTCAGGAGGCGGCCCAAAATAAGTGATTAGACCTAGCTGGAAGGCTGGCAGCCGTTTTAACGACATACTGGAAAAAATAAGGTAGTCTAAACGCTCGATTAGCGAGGGACCTTTCCCCGATTCGTTTGGGTCGTTACCAGACTGCTAGCCCAAAAACCTTTTTAAGCCATTAAAACCACCCCTCACCTTTCCCGATAATCCAGTAGAAAAAATGCTACGGTCCGAGTTAGCGCAATAGGTATCGAGATTTATCTCACCTAGAGAGTTGCCATAAACAAAAGCGCGGGAGACCCGTGGCTAATGATATGTATATTGCCCAGCATTGGAAAGGCCAACATTCTAGGGAAACAACTAAGGGGAAAATACCGATACTAAGTTCTCGAGATTAGCTTAGCTTCGAGAGCCCCCAGTTTGAAGAGCAGCCTTTATTTTCTGAAGGACCCGGTCTCATTAGCAGGATTGGTATCGATATTTTTTTACATCAGATTCGATTTTTTTAATACTCAAACCGTGTGTTGGAATATATTGATACCGTGAGATCAGGTAGTTTAATATATGCCCCATAATTCATAGTAGTTTCAATTTTGTACGAGGGGTCGGACATTCGAAAAAAATCCCAGAAATCCGATGAAAAATCTCAAAATCCGACGAGAAATCTCAAAATCCGACAAGAAATCTCGAAATTCGACGATAAATCTCGAAATCCGACGATAAATCCCGGAATCTCACAAGAAATCTCGTAATCTCACAAGAAATCTCGTAATCCGACGATAAATCTCGTAATCTCACAAGAAATCTCGTAATCCGACAAGAAATCTCGTAATCCGACGATAAATCTCGTAATCCGACGATAAATCTCGTAATCCGACGATAAATCTCGTAATCCGACGATAAATCTCGTAATCCGACGATAAATCTCGTAATCCGACGATAAATCTCGTAATCCGACGATAAATCTCGTAATCTCACAAGAAATCTCGTAATCCGACGAAAAATCCCGAAATCCGACGAAAAATCCCGAAATCCGACGATAAATCCCGAACAGAAAACCAATAGGAGTGAAGACTGTACGCAACAAAGCTACGTCGAAATATTATCTGTAATTCGTTTAACTTATCTAATTGGGTGCTGGCTCGTAGCGTCATATGTCGCTATGACATTATTTCACGTGACAGATCACGATGTAAAACACCGCAAGATCCTGAGATATAATCACGTGATCATCATGGGCGTCTTAATGTCGTGGCCGGTCTAAACGCATTCCCATGACAACGAACACAAGCCACACCAACGAACAAGCTACGAATATGAGATCCTCTATGTCTCAAACGAACACTTTCTCATTTGCGTTTATCAGTTTTTGACTTTCAATTTTGTCAAAGGCTTATTAAAAATTTCTGAAAGTTACTAATTAATAGTTCAGAACTAGAACAAAGGATGGCGCCACGTTTGCGGGGGGGGGGGGGGGCTGGTTTAATTTATACAAAGATAATATAGCACTCCGTACCCTAGATTCGAATAGTTCTTTTTATAAACTAACGTGGCCTTCTTGTTTAAATGTTGCTCTTACGTCACAGTCTCTTACTTTTACAAGCGTACGAGGCGCGCGCTACAGTCGCCAGAGGAAAATAGCTTTTTCTAGCGCACGTGCAAATCGCTCGTGCGAAGAATATACTAATAAAGCTGGGTCTTGTGACGTAATAGGAAAATTTTAACAAGTTGGGCATGACCACTTTTTATTTTATAGAGAGCTTGCTGATTGATGGTTCCGTACCGAAGCGCTTACCCACTTCCGGTACGTGACCTCCGAAAAACTGGCCTCCATCGGTCGCTGCCACAGGCCTATCACGACCAGCTTTGATGACGCTCTGTTGCCCGAACAGCACGTCATCCAAGTTGGCCGTCGTCATATCTATAGTTAGTTACCATGATAATTATGGAACTAATTTTTTCAGAGTTCCGACAGGAAGTGGGTAAACGCTATTGACTACGCGCTAGACAGCTATTTCGAATCTAGGGTACGAGGTTCATATTATCTTCAGGAATCCATACCTCTACTTGGAATGCTTATCACGGCAAATTTTCGTCTCGATGTGGCTGACGGGTTTTTTGACGTCACTGTGTTAACTTAACAAACAACAACGTGAAAGGGGAGCGCGCGCAGAGGGGATTTTTTCTCTCGTAGGCGGGACCAAAGCCGTCAGAGTGATCTTACCATACGCGATACGCCAGGATAAACATAATAATAATCAGCTAGACTAATTATACCCAAGTCACCACCAAGTAGAGGTATGTATTCTTGTCTTGGATTAGGGTAAAAACGCCACAACGGTGACCGTAGACGCAAAAATACTCTATTTGGCCTAACGAAGATTTTTTGCGTCGACACTCGTTGCCGTGACGTTTTTGCCCTAGTGAAAACCAGTCTTCAGTCTCCATGACACGGTAAGATCGGCTAATTACACCAACTATATTCGCAATAGTCGTAGTAAATAATTCAAAATAAAGTTCGAAAAAAACCGCTGACTAGCTTACGGTTACGTTTTCACCCATTGAGTTGGGAATATTAATCTAGGGGTCCAATCAAAACGTCAGATTTCAGTATTTCGCGAAACAAGTTTTTAAAAAATAAGAATACTCCCGTCTGCTCCCAAATGACGAGAAAACTTTATCATTCTACCCGTGGCGCCGTCTATCTCTCAATGGTTCGTTCAAATAAGACGCATTTTTCGGCAAAAAGATTTTTTTTTCAAAAATAATGGATGGCGCCACGGGTCATATGATAACTTTTTCATTTTAGAGGAGACTGCACATTCGTAATTTTCAAAGCTGATTTGATTGGATCTCTAGATTAATATTCCCAACTCAATGTTTTCACCTGCCATTTTGAGTGTGAAGAAACAGCGTTGCCAGGCAAAATTTTCTCAGCCGGCCAAAAAAAAAAGATAGCATTGTTGCCAGTTTAAGATTATTTCGTTCCAAATACACCGAAAATGGCGGATCTTCCCTAGCAAAATGCGGAGGTAGGAATGAATATTTGTCGGGGTTGTATCAACTTGGATTATCAGTAAGAAAGATACCGTTGGCAACCGTTAGTTTTATCGTTAGGGCTTCAGTCCCGCGTGGCTGGTGCTTCGGGCGTCATCAGTAACGGTAGTGCGATAAGTACACGTTAATGTAAGCAATACCACAAACTGACTCTTGAGTGAAGGCTAATTTAGAGACCATTAATTTCAGTCGCGTAGGAAGACTCGCGTATCGAGTAACGCGCGAAGGCTGGTTTCCACTAGGCCTAAAACGCCACGACGCAAAAAAATATCCGTTAGGCCTAACGAGAATTTTTCGCGTCGTCCTTCGTCTTTTGGTACGTTTTAGACTTAACCGCGATTACGGCAAGCACCAAACCCGAGTAATCTTTGGGGGACGCGGAAAAACAGCGAGTATCGACTGCGATTTCGTCAGTTTCCGAGACGACTATGTCACTGTCAACTTTCATTAGGATATCAAGCGCGCCAAAGGGCCAACTTCATCGAGGTCGACGCGCGGACAAATCCCGCAAAAACCAGAAACAAGCCATCATCTCCGGGCCCAGTGTCGAATCAAAATTGACTTCCCGATAGACTTAACAGGGATCTAGTCAGAGTTAATCGAAGATAACTGGCGGAATCTCAAGGCGGGAGAAAACCACGTTGCCACGTTAGGTTGCGTCGGTGAATGGTAGGAAGCGGGGGTTACGTCAGACATAGGATACGCGTATAGAACCGTAATCGTAAGCGTATCTAAAGAGCCGAGATTCTGCAAAGGCAAAAAAAGAGGAACGTAATCCAAAAACTGAAGGAACACGCGGGGTAGGATGGAGTAATGGTCTACGGCCCGGAGTTATTTCGATGGCCCAGAAGACACTAAATCAGGCGCGAGCGGCTGACTTGAAAGAAAGAAATTGTTGGGTCGCCGACGCCAACGGGGTAGTTTTACATTTTCATAAAAAAAATGGAGATGTGTTGGTAGAACTGTTGGGTAATACGCGTTCTCTAGTTTCTCTTTTTTTAGTTTTATTATCCTACATATCTTTTCAAAATATTCTGAAGGGGTGGTTAGCTTCCAGGGGCACCCTAAATATCCTTTACAAATTATCTGAAGGGATGGTTAACTTCCAGGGGTACCCTAAATATTCTTCCCAAATATTCCGAGAGTTCCAAGCCCAAAAATATATAAGATTTATAGAATATTTTTAAATTATAGCATAATTAATGGATAAAATTTGAAAACTATAGCAAAATTATTGTAAAAATTTGAAAATTATAGCATAATTAATGGATAAAATTTCAAAATTATAGCATAATTAATGGATAAAATTTCAACATTATAGCGTAATTAATGGATAAAAATTTCAAAATTATAGCATAATTAATGGATACAAATTTCAAAATTACAAGATAATTGAAGGATAAAATTTCAAAATTACAAGATAACTGAAGGAAATTTTTTTAAAAACTATAGGATATTTATAGGATAACATTTTAAAATTACAAAATTATAGGATAAAAATTTGAAAATTAGAGGATAAAAATTTGAAAATTAGAGGATAAAAATTTGAAAATTATAGGATAAAAATTTGAAAATTATAGGATAAAAATTTTAAAATTATAGGACTAAATTACCAATTGCAACAATAGAAAATTTGTGGACGGTTTGTTGGTAAAATAGGAAATTTGTGGTCAGATTGTAGGATTTTATAGGAAATAATTTTTGGAAAATACAGGAGAATTTCTGTGGAAATTACAGAAAATATAGATTTCAAATATTTATGAAGTGAAATCAATTTTTGTTTGAATCTGGGTAACGCGTAGGGGTGTGCGAGTATCAATTTTTGACTACCGAGTCGAGTTCGAATTTTTATAAATTTTCTTATCGAGTTCGAGTTCGAGTTTGAAAAACCTAGCGAGTTTACGAGTTTTAAAATATCACCTTTTCTAAGCTTCGAGCCCTTAACGAGTCTTAAAATTCATAACGAGTCTTAAAATTCATAACGAGTCTTAAAATTCTTAACGAGTCTTAAAATTCTTAACGAGTCTTAAAATTCTTAACGAGTCTTAAAATTCTTAACGAGTCTTAAAATTCTTAACGAGTCTTAAAATTCTTAACGAGTCTTAAAATTCTTAACGAGTCTTAAAATTCTTAACGAGTCTTAAAATTCTTAACGAGTCTTAAAATTCTTAACGAGTCTTAAAATTCTTAACGAGTCTTAAAATTCTTAACGAGTCTTAAAATTCTTAACGAGTCTTAAAATTCTTAACGAGTCTTAAAATTCTTAACGAGTCTTAAAATTCTTAACGAGTCTTAAAAATTTTCACGAGTTTTAAAATTTTTAACGAGTTTCTATTAAACCATTACATTTGGGAGTTTTAATATAAAAGAGTTAATTAGATAACTAAGATCTAATATTCGTAAAAAAAACAACAAAATTTGCATGATATTTATTATCACACAACTACAAGTTTCTATTTGTCAGTTCTAAGTAAATAAAACGACACAGCCAATGCTAGCTGTTTTAAACATCACATGAAAATTTAAAATTCGAAATCTGTCACATGATCCAATGAAGAAAAGTAGCTGATAAAGTATGACGTCGAAAGTGTTTTGTGAGCCCTAATTGGTGGAGAGCTATGACGTAATATTTTTTAAACTCGATATGAAGAACGAAAGCTGAGCAAGTTTTTCCATTTTTTATCCGAGTACTCGAACTCGATTCGAGTAATCGGTTTATACGAGTGCTCGCATAGCCCTAAAACTCGTTAATACGAAAACTGCTTAACGAGTCTTTTATCGAGTTTAACCTTGAACCAATTTTAAACTCGAAAGTTTGGCGAGTTTCTGCACAAGGCTTATCGAGTTTCGAGCCGAGTACTCGAGCTCGAACTCGATTCGAGTACTCGATTTAAGCGAGTGCTCGCACACCCCTAGTACTAACGCGATAGCTGAAGTAATTTTGTTCGTAGTTTCAGACTATACCAAAACATGTGATTTCAACCGGGAAAGAATGAAAAAATTCCAAAAAATATAAAAATAGTGTAATTTACAAAAGGTTATAGGAAAACAATGAAAATATAGCAAAAATTATAAAGAATGCACAGGATTTTGTTAATTAATAGTTCAGCTATTAATCTAGAGATGGCGGTAGTGTATTATTATGACCGAAATTTAAGTAAAGGTTAAAATTCTAATCGTACTGACAGGGTGAGATCGGCATATAAAATAATTTTTAGTAGAACGATTTAAAAAAAACCGTAACAATGTGATTGAGTCCGAAATTCAAGATTTTTAACGAATTCATTTCATCCAGTTAATTTGATTTAACATGACTTAATATCACAAGTAACATAAAAGCATAAGCTAGTTTGTTGCTGAGTGATCGTGTAATCGAAAATTTCTGAAGAGTTAACTTTTCAAGTATGAAAATATCTCCCTTCAGAAACGAAAATAAGAATATGACTGCTCAAAACGATCACTACAGTTAACCAAAAAAAATTATATATCTGATATTGTGAATGAAATTAATTTAGTTGTAGTTTTCTGAATAAACGATAAAGTGTAAAATTATCTACTAGCATTCAGATAATTCTTAGGAGTCCAAAGTGTCTCATTTCCATTTGATTTAGTACTCGCCCCAAAAATCTTATAGAAAAAATAGGAAATTTGTAGTTGATTTATAGGATATTATATTATTCTGAAAGATAAAAAACCAATGTTATTTACAATTTCCAAGCACTTCGAAACTAGTAGGACGAATCATTGTAAATAACATTGGTTTTAATTAAATATGCAAATTTATAATTTATTTTTTTTATCTTTCATAATCATCAATCGCATATTGGACTTCAAAATCACCTTAGCCTTTGGATAGGAGAGATGTTTTGGAAAATATAGAATAATTTCAATTGAAATTACAGAACAATATAGCTATCAAATACTTATGAATAGAAAATGCATGGCTTTGGAAGGGAATTTGGTTTACTAATTGGCTGGAAATAATTTTATCTTGAATCTGCTTGACGGGGCAGCTGACGTAATATTTTACATTACCATCATTATCAAAACACGTACATGCAACCGGTAAATCACGAAAAATTCGTTTATTCCCATTCGACCGAATCCCATTCGACCAAAAGAATTTTAAAATGTAGCCGAATTGGCGGGGTGATTTGGTATTTTATTTATAAGGTATGTACTATCGAAGATCCATGTTTAGGTTAGGTTAGGTAAGAGTTGGTTAAGTTTACTATTTCAGTAACTAAATTGAAAACATAGCAAAAGCCAATTTATATAGCAGCGTTCGGTCGAATGGGACACATAAAAGCGTTCGGTCGAATGGGACACATAAAAACCGCACGTTTCGGCGGAACTCGGTCGAATGGGACACCTCAAAAACCGCCTTCGGTCGAATGGGACTAAAGCCGAAAAATTACCCTAAAATAGGAAAAAATAGGAAAATTGTGTAAACCCTAAACCAATTTGAAGAAATTAAAAAACTTACAAATAACTCGTACCAATAGGTCTTCGAGCAAACAAAGACGCGAATCTCGGACCAAATAGATCTTCGACTAAAAAACTAAATAAAACAGTCAGAAATTCCAACGCGTTTTGAAATTTTTGATGTTAAGGTTTAGTTTCTCTTTTCAGTGTAATAGTAGCAAGCCAAATAGGACAAAACCGGTCTATTTTATTTAGTTTTTGACTCGAAGATCTATTTGGTCTGAGATTCGCGTCTTTATGTTTGCTCGAAGACCTATAGGTACGAGTTATTTCTAAGTTTTCTAATTTCTTCCAATTTATTTAGGGTTTAGCTTTTTTGTAGATTTTCATTGTGGACTATTCTCAGGGTTGCCACAAAATTTTGAGATTCCAATTCCCTGTTTTCTCTGATCATTTTAAGAGATTTTCACTGACTTTTTAAGACCAAAATTTTTATTTTATATCTTATCAGAAGTTAATAAATTTAAATGGGACTTATATTTCAGAAAAAAGGTTATTGCAATGTTGAAAAAGTTAGCCAGACTTTCAAGGAAATTAATGATAATCATAGAATTTGTCAAAGATCAAGAATCAAATTACCTTCAAAAAGTGTCAAGATGAAATTGAATTCCCCGACTTTTTCCTTTAATTTTACAAATTCCTAAAATTCCCTGACTTTTTCCTTTAATTTTACAAATTCCTAAAATTCCCTGACTTTTTCCTTTAATTTTACAAATTCCTAAAATTCCCTGACTTTTTCCGTTCATTTTACAAATTCCTAAAATTCCCTGACTTTTTCCTTTCATTTTACAAATTCCTAAAATTCCCTGACTTATTCCTTTAATTTTACAAATTCCTAAAATTCCCTGACTTTTTCCTTTCATTTTACAAATTCCTAAAATTCCCTGACGTTTTCCTTTCATTTTACAAATTCCTAAAATTCCCTGACGTTTTCCTTTCATTTTACAAATTCCTAAAATTCCCTGACTTTTTCCTTTCATTTTACAAATTCCTAAAATTCCCTGACTTTTTCCTTTCATTTTACAAATTCCTAAAATTCCCTGACTTATTCCTTTAATTTTACAAATTCCTAAAATTCCCTGACTTTTTCCTTTCATTTTACAAATTCCTAAAATTCCCTGACGTTTTCCTTTCATTTTACAAATTCCTAAAATTCCCTGACTTTTTCCTTTCATTTTACAAATTCCTAAAATTCCCTGACTTTTTCCTTTCATTTTACAAATTCCTAAAATTCCCTGACTTATTCCTTTAATTTTACAAATTCCTAAAATTCCCTGACTTTTTCCTTTCATTTTACAAATTCCTAAAATTCCCTGACGTTTTCCTTTCATTTTACAAATTCCTAAAATTCCCTGACGTTTTCCTTTCATTTTACAAATTCCTAAAATTCCCTGACTTTTTCCTTTCATTTTACAAATTCCTAAAATTCCCTGACTTATTCCTTTAATTTTACAAATTCCTAAAATTCCCTGACTTTTTCCTTTCATTTTACAAATTCCTAAAATTCCCTGACGTTTTCCTTTCATTTTACAAATTCCTAAAATTCCCTGACTTTTTCCTTTAATTTTACAAATTCCTAAAATTCCCTGACTTATTCCTTTAATTTTACAAATTCCTAAAATTCCCTGACTTTTTCCTTTAATTTTACAAATTCCTAAAATTCCCTGACTTTTTCCTTTAATTTTACAAATTCCTAAAATTCCCTGACTTTTTCCGTTCATTTTACAAATTCCTAAAATTCCCTGACTTTTTCCTTTCATTTTACAAATTCCTAAAATTCCCTGACTTATTCCTTTAATTTTACAAATTCCTAAAATTCCCTGACTTTTTCCTTTCATTTTACAAATTCCTAAAATTCCCTGACGTTTTCCTTTCATTTTACAAATTCCTAAAATTCCCTGACGTTTTCCTTTCATTTTACAAATTCCTAAAATTCCCTGACTTTTTCCTTTCATTTTACAAATTCCTAAAATTCCCTGACGTTTTCCTTTCATTTTACAAATTCCTAAAATTCCCTGACGTTTTCCTTTCATTTTACAAATTCCTAAAATTCCCTGACTTTTTCCTTTCATTTTACAAATTCCTAAAATTCCCTGACTTATTCCTTTAATTTTACAAATTCCTAAAATTCCCTGACGTTTTCCTTTCATTTTACAAATTCCTAAAATTCCCTGACTTTTTCCTTTCATTTTACAAATTCCTAAAATTCCCTGACTTTTTCCTTTCATTTTACAAATTCCTAAAATTCCCTGACTTTTTCCTTTCATTTTACAAATTCCTAAAATTCCCTGACGTTTTCCTTTCATTTTACAAATTCCTAAAATTCCCTGACTTTTTCCTTTAATTTTACAAATTCCTAAAATTCCCTGACTTTTTCCTTTCATTTTACAAATTCCTAAAATTCCCTGACTTTTTCCTTTAATTTTACAAATTCCTAAAATTCCCTGACTTTTTCCTTTAATTTTACAAATTCCTAAAATTCCCTGACTTTTTCCGTTCATTTTACAAATTCCTAAAATTCCCTGACTTTTTCCTTTCATTTTACAAATTCCTAAAATTCCCTGACTTATTCCTTTAATTTTACAAATTCCTAAAATTCCCTGACTTTTTCCTTTCATTTTACAAATTCCTAAAATTCCCTGACGTTTTCCTTTCATTTTACAAATTCCTAAAATTCCCTGACGTTTTCCTTTCATTTTACAAATTCCTAAAATTCCCTGACTTTTTCCTTTCATTTTACAAATTCCTAAAATTCCCTGACTTTTTCCTTTCATTTTACAAATTCCTAAAATTCCCTGACTTATTCCTTTAATTTTACAAATTCCTAAAATTCCCTGACTTTTTCCTTTCATTTTACAAATTCCTAAAATTCCCTGACGTTTTCCTTTCATTTTACAAATTCCTAAAATTCCCTGACTTATTCCTTTAATTTTACAAATTCCTAAAATTCCCTGACTTTTTCCTTTCATTTTACAAATTCCTAAAATTCCCTGACGTTTTCCTTTCATTTTACAAATTCCTAAAATTCCCTGACTTATTCCTTTAATTTTACAAATTCCTAAAATTCCCTGACTTTTTCCTTTCATTTTACAAATTCCTAAAATTCCCTGACGTTTTCCTTTCATTTTACAAATTCCTAAAATTCCCTGACGTTTTCCTTTCATTTTACAAATTCCTAAAATTCCCTGACTTTTTCCTTTCATTTTACAAATTCCTAAAATTCCCTGACTTATTCCTTTAATTTTACAAATTCCTAAAATTCCCTGACGTTTTCCTTTCATTTTACAAATTCCTAAAATTCCCTGACTTTTTCCTTTCATTTTACAAATTCCTAAAATTCCCTGACTTTTTCCTTTCATTTTACAAATTCCTAAAATTCCCTGACTTTTTCCTTTCATTTTACAAATTCCTAAAATTCCCTGACGTTTTCCTTTCATTTTACAAATTCCTAAAATTCCCTGACTTTTTCCTTTAATTTTACAAATTCCTAAAATTCCCTGACTTTTTCCTTTCATTTTACAAATTCCTAAAATTCCCTGACTTTTTCCTTTAATTTTACAAATTCCTAAAATTCCCTGACTTTTTCCTTTAATTTTACAAATTCCTAAAATTCCCTGACTTTTTCCGTTCATTTTACAAATTCCTAAAATTCCCTGACTTTTTCCTTTCATTTTACAAATTCCTAAAATTCCCTGACTTATTCCTTTAATTTTACAAATTCCTAAAATTCCCTGACTTTTTCCTTTCATTTTACAAATTCCTAAAATTCCCTGACGTTTTCCTTTCATTTTACAAATTCCTAAAATTCCCTGACGTTTTCCTTTCATTTTACAAATTCCTAAAATTCCCTGACTTTTTCCTTTCATTTTACAAATTCCTAAAATTCCCTGACTTTTTCCTTTCATTTTACAAATTCCTAAAATTCCCTGACGTTTTCCTTTCATTTTACAAATTCCTAAAATTCCCTGACTTATTCCTTTAATTTTACAAATTCCTAAAATTCCCTGACTTTTTCCTTTCATTTTACAAATTCCTAAAATTCCCTGACTTATTCCTTTAATTTTACAAATTCCTAAAATTCCCTGACTTTTTAGGCCCATTTTTAATTTCCTGACTTTTCCCGGACGTGTGGCAACCCTGATTCTACCTGTTCGCGTATTTTATCACTCTTTGCATTGCAGTGGTTTTTATTAACTTGATTATTATTTTTAACATTAAACAAGATGGCACAGCCAGGATAGTTGCCTCTTCATACTAGCACTCTTGATTTTACCCCTTTGATTAAAAACCGCGGCTCAGCAGTGGTATGGATAGATAGAGACAACTAATACCAATAGAATCACGCCTGACTTAATTTGATATCGAGTGCCGTTGAAGAGAATTCTACACTAGAGGAAGAGGCTAAAAATGAGCACTGTGAGAATAGAAATAGTTCTTTTAATAAAATAACCTTGGCCATCTTGTTGAAATGTTGCCTCCCCGCTTCAGCTGTGGATCCGTTTCTCTCCCACTAACGAGTTTATGAACTCATTCTTAGGCATTGGCGGAACTATTCCAGGCAGGGTTGGCAAGAGCCAGCCAGACTGGATTAAACCACCCTGGTTTAAGCCGGATTTAACCACCAAATAAAATCCATGGTTAAAACCACTTTTTTTATTAAAAAAATATTGAGAAATTGATTAGAAACATTGACAAAACTTAACCTTCACTTTTTGTCGCGAGTAATGAGAGCTAACATATAAGCACTTAGGGTATCTTAAAATTAATTTTGCGCGTGAAAATACGCTGCCATGTTAGGGTATAAAAGCGGGTAAATAAGTCTGCTATACCTCACAATGTAAAGGTACTGTCACGCGCAAAAACGTAATTTTTAAATCGGGAAATTTGAGCAATGAGGGCTTGATATAAGCAATTTGAGCATTTTTATTAATGGTTTTAACCAGTTTAAACCACCGGTTACAGCCGGTTTTAACCATACTGGATTTGTCAATTTTAAAAAAAGCCGGTTTTTTTCCAACCCTGATTCAGGGCAACATTACAACAAGTTGGGCAAGCCTAAAGATTTTATAAAATCATTTATTGTAATACTTATAATAATAAGAAAATGAGAAAACCGCGCGAGAAAACCGCAATTATAAGAGTGAAAATTTAGAATAAAGCTACAGCCAATTCCCGAGAACTTTCCCCGGGACCAACGCCTGTACTACAGAGGTAAAAATAGACGTGGCTATTTTTTGCTCTAATGGTGAAACAATGGACGAAGGACGTCGACCTTCGAGGAAAACCGTCCTGTTTTCTCTCTTTCTCACTCTCTCAACCGCCTACCCCCTCTCCAGGGTTGGCCTTACTTCGTAGCAGACACCCCAAATACATGTATCCAATATAATGGTTCGGGGGTGGATAGTGAGGGGGGTCAGCAGCATTGATATGTCCACGGCTTTGCGCGAGAGCTTGATTGAAAAATGACCATAGTAAGCAGATGGGCCCCTGCGAATCCTCAAAACAGCTGCGGAATTGGGAAGAAGAGGCCCCCGTGCCCCTGACACGGATCAAATTAGTTCAATCTACGTTATTTCGCCAACTGCTTCCTAGAACAATACCCAACTCCGGCACAATTTCTTCCTAAAAACTATCCATTTTCGAATTATTATTGCGAGGGTTTAAATAATTTTAATTTTAAATTGGAATTTTTTTGCCAAAAATTATTGGCAAAGGTTTATAATTACGGTTATAAGTGTGGCAGTTAGTTATCAAGTCGATAGCTATGTTTGGAAATCTACGTTATTTCGCCAACTGCTTCCCAGAACAATACCCAACTCTGGCACAATTTGTTCCTACAAATTATTCATTTACGAATTATTATTGCGAGTGTTTCAATTTTAATTTGGAATATTTTTTGCCAAAGATTATCGGCAAAGGTTTATAATTACGTTTAATAAGTGTGGAAGTTTATTATCAAGTCGATAGCTATGTTTGGAGAGACGTAGAATAAAAAGGTAAACGCCTTAACGATAGAAATAAGCAACTTAATTCGTGGAATTGTAGTCACTAGAAATCAAACTAAATCTTTAGAAATTAAGGAAATTTTTGAAATCCCGAAAATCATGACTTTGAAAAAAAATTGGGAAATCTTAATAATTCAACATTATATTTGAAATGATGAAATTATTGGGAATCAAATGAAATATTTGATTATCACTAAAAAATCCTAGAAATCGTGAATTGGACGAAAAAATCGAGAAATCTTTAATAGAAATTTAAAAATAAAAATCAGAAAATCGATTTGAATCAAATGAAATCTTAGAAACTTGGAAATCACGTCATACCTTAAACGATAATCGCCTCTAGCGAGAAACACACGCACCGGTTCTTTCCCTTCGCTGATGGCTCTTACACGGAGCCCAACCAATTATTTAAATTATTAAACTAAATAGAACTATATTTTTAAATTTATAGTATTATACCGGACCCAACATTTCAATAATTTCAATATATAGGATAATATAGGAATAAAATTTCTCAAATACACAATACGGGGAAATTTAAGCTTAAAAAATTAAAAGAGTGCCAATTTGTTTACGGGTACGACAATTATTTGAGAGCGTAAAAGGCGTTGACAATCAATTGTCAATGGTATTTTGAATAAATATATGCTAACTCAAAGTTATAACAGGGCCCCCACTCAAATCTTAAAGTTTTTTATAGGACTTTATAGGACTATTTTTCAAAATTATAGGACTTTATAGGACTATTCTTCAAAATTATAGTATTTTATAGGACTATTCTTCAAAATTATAGTATTTTATAGGACTATTCTTCAAAATTACAGTATTTTATAGGACTATTCTTCAAAATTATAGACCTTTTTTTTCAAAAATATAGGCCTTTTTTTTCAAAAATATAGGCCTTTTTTTTTCAAAATTATAGTATTTTATAGGACTATTTTTCAAAATTATAGTATTTTATAGGACTATATATGCCATTTCATTTACTAACTTTATGCATTTAAAAACAAAATCTATATTTAGTGAAATAAATCTTTGATTTTCACTTATTAGAAACTATTTAACCATTTTATCACAAAAATATACTAGTAGCTAAGCATTTTAAAAAAAACAAAAGCATAGACTAAAATGACTTTGTATAGGAATTTATCCTATAGATAAATCTAGCAATTTAACTGAGTGGCGGGATTTGAAATGGCAAAATATCCAAATATATAGGACATCCTAAAAATATAGGATGTTATAGGACGTTTTTGAAAATATAGGACTTTATAGGACCTCTAGGCGTCCCATAAAAGTTAATAAGACATTTCAAGGATTTACAGGATAGCATAGAAAATGTTTAAAAATAGGATTCTTTAGGAATTATAGGACCGCTGGGCTGCCTGTAAAAATATAATTATAAACTCACGCTATTTGATACTTTATCTATAAGCTTAATAACTGCTCTTTATCTAAGCTTATAATTTTTGAAAGAGGGGTTCCAATTGATGAAATTATCGAAAATAAGGGAAAATTTACAAAACAATTTTTGGGTAACTATAATTTAGCCATACAAAAATTGGGCGAATAACGTTATACCAAGGATACTGTATAAAATTGCCTTAGACCTAGTTTCGTTGGCGAATATGAAGAAATCGATGTACAACCATCACTGGGTTCATAATATTCCTATATAGAGATATTTTTATATATTTCTCCGTCGTAGTGGGGAGCGCCTGGGTGGCGTATCCGAGCCTCCGAGGGCCTCAATGTGGAGCAACGGGGGGAGGGGAAAGGGGGATGAAGGATCAGGAGGAAGCCGAACTCCGGGGGGGGGGGGAAGAGAAAGCGGCATCCTTCTCTTCAATCCGATCGAGCTTTGACATCCCAAGGTCACCGGAAACGGAGTTTCCACTCCCCCTCGTACCGTTGCCCTCCCCCCTCGAGGGTTACGAGTCGTACAATATGGCGGGAAATCGGAAAATGGACCAAATGGAAAAAAGAGGGGACACCGCTATAGTTCCGTTCGTACTCGATCGGAAAGCGCGCTGGAAGGCGGCACGGCGGTACCGCCTCATCGAGTTCAATTCAGACGGGGTATATACAAATGGATTCGGCTATTTTCCAGCGAGGGACGAGATTCGCTTGAAAGGCACGCGGGGGGGGCTCAAACCCCTTCCACCCCCCGGGGATTAAAGGCTAGGGGCAAATCTAATACGGGCACCTCATCTTTAACCCGGGGGTCCTCAACCCCGGAATCTTCGGGTTACGGAGCGTCTTATCGTCAGCGCGGAAATACGATATAGCGCGCCATCTAGTAAGACTCAATGATACTAAGCAAAAGTGATAACGGGAGGGCTACTTCGAACGCGGTACTTAGCCTCATTTAACGGAGATAATGTTATAACGAGCGGCAAAAGGGAAGAAGAAATATACGCTTACCAGTGTTTGCAAGGCTCGAGACGGACAGAGGCTACCGTGTCGCAACACAACGTGCAAGAGTCCTCCTTGACGCTGTTGTTTCGCAGGTTTTGCAATCTTATGTGCCTGCGAACAGAAAATCACGAAACCATGATACATACATTCACTAGGAACGGTTAGGAGGATGACCATGGTTCAAAATCCACAAATTTAATAGACAAATAGGAGAGTTTCGGTAAAGGGTTGAGATTGGAATTTAGTACTTCTAGAGCCAAAATTTGTATTTGATGGCTGGGGGCACTTTCTTGAAATCACGTACGAAGTTAAGCAGTTATCATTGGTCGTCATCTACCGCAAACCAGTGGTAAGAATAATTTAAGCCAGTGGTGCCATATAATTTCTGGTATTAAAGGGAATATAACCTCAGGTATTTGGTGTGGAACACCAACGTTTGCAGCTCTGGCCGCTATTGCCTTTAGCTTTAGAAATGTTTGGCGCCACTGTACAGGGAAATTTGAAAAATTGAAGGGGTCTCCCATAAAGATTGCTTTGCGGGTTATATTCCCTTTAAGAAACCCTTTTTCTTAAAAACAGGATTACCACACGTCAGGGAAAATAGGGAAATCAGGGAAAAGTCAAGGAATTTAAAAATGAGCCTAAAAAGTCAGGCAAAGGTCAGGGAATTTTAAGAATTTCTAAAAATTCAGGAAAAAGTCGGGGAGTTCAATTTCATCTCGACACTTTTTGTAGGTAATTTTATTCTAGATCTATGACAAATTCTATGATAATCTTCTATTTCCTTGAAAGGTTGGCTAATTTTTTCAACATCGCAATAACCGTTTTACTGAAATATAAGTGCATTTAAATTTATTAATTAAACGTAAAAGTTTTGACCTTAAAAAGTCAGAACAGAGTATTAAATTTAAAAAAAATATTTTGATAGGGGACGCCACCGATTAATGATTTTTCGTAATCATCATACTTATTTAAATTAAGTTACTTATGAAAATTTCCGGTAATCTTAAACTTTAAAATAACAATATTTTTCAGGGTTGTCACCAAATTTTCCGATGCAAATTCCCTGACTATTCTCTGACCACTTTAAGAGATTTTCCCCAACATTTTATGGCCAAAATGTTTATGTTATATTTTACTTTTAACAGGAGTTAATAAATTTAAATGGACTTATATTTCAGTAAAAAGGTTATTGCAATGTTGAAAAAATTAGCCAAACTTTCAAGGAAATAAATGATAATCATATAATTTGTCATAGATCTAGAATAAAATTACCGTCAAAAAGTGTCAAGATAAAATTTAATTCCCTGACTTTTGGGCTTTAATTTTACAAATTCCAAATTCTTAAAATAACCTGACCTTTCCCTGGATGTTTACAAATTATTAAAATAACCTGACCTTTCCCTGAATTGTTACAAATTCTTAAAATAACCTAACCTTTCCCTGAATTTTTACAAATTCATAAAAAAACCTTACCTTTCCCCGAATTTTTACAAATTCTTAAAATAACCTGACCTTTCCCTGAATTTTTACAAATTCTTAAAATAACCTGACCTTTCCCTGAATTGTTACAAATTCTTAAAATAACCTAACCTTTCCCTGAATTTTTACAAATTCATAAAAAAACCTTACCTTTCCCCGAATTTTTACAAATTCTTAAAATAACCTGACCTTTCCCTGAATTTTTACAAATTCTTAAAATAACCTGACCTTTCATCGAATTTTTACAAATTCTTAAAATAACCTGACCTTTCCCTGAATTTTTACAAATTCTTAAAATAACCTAACCTTTCCCCGAATTTTTACAAATTCTTAAAATAACCTGACCTTTCATCGAATTTTTACAAATTCTTAAAAAAACCTGACCTTTCCCTGAATTTTTACAAATTCTTAAAATAACCTGACCTTTCCCTGAATTTTTACAAATTCTTAAAATAACCTAACCTTTCCCCGAATTTTTACAAATTCTTAAAATAACCTGACCTTTCATCGAATTTTTACAAATTCTTAAAATAACCTGACCTTTCCCTGAATTTTTACAAATTCTTAAAATAACCTGACCTTTCCCTGAATTTTTACAAATTCTTAAAATAACCTGACATTTTCCTGAATTTTTACAAATTCATAAAAAAACCTTACCTTTCCCTGAATTTTTACAAATTCTTAAAATAACCTGACCTTTCCCTGAATTTTTACAAATTCTTAAAATAACCTAACCTTTCCCCGAATTTTTACAAATTCTTAAAATAACCTGACCTTTCATCGAATTTTTACAAATTCTTAAAATAACCTGACCTTTCCCTGAATTTTTACAAATTCTTAAAATAACCTAACCTTTCCCCGAATTTTTACAAATTCTTAAAATAACCTGACCTTTCATCGAATTTTTACAAATTCTTAAAATAACCTGACCTTTCCCTGAATTTTTACAAATTCTTAAAATAACCTGACCTTTCCCTGAATTTTTACAAATTCTTAAAATAACCTAACCTTTCCCCGAATTTTTACAAATTCTTAAAATAACCTGACCTTTCATCGAATTTTTACAAATTCTTAAAATAACCTGACCTTTCCCTGAATTTTTACAAATTCTTAAAATAACCTGACCTTTCCCTGAATTTTTACAAATTCTTAAAATAACCTAACCTTTCCCCGAATTTTTACAAATTCTTAAAATAACCTGACCTTTCATCGAATTTTTACAAATTCTTAAAATAACCTGACCTTTCCCTGAATTTTTACAAATTCTTAAAATAACCTGACCTTTCCCTGAATTTTTACAAATTCTTAAAATAACCTAACCTTTCCCCGAATTTTTACAAATTCTTAAAATAACCTGACCTTTCATCGAATTTTTACAAATTCTTAAAATAACCTGACCTTTCCCTGAATTTTTACAAATTCTTAAAATAACCTGACCTTTCCCTGAATTTTTACAAATTCTTAAAATAACCTGACATTTTCCTGAATTTTTACAAATTCATAAAAAAACCTTACCTTTCCCTGAATTTTTACAAATTCTTAAAATAACCTGACTTTTCCCTGGATGTTTACAAATTCTTAAAATAACTTTACCTTTCCCTGAATTTTTACAAATTCATAAAAAAACCTGACATTTCCCTGAATTTTTACAAATTCATAAAAAAACCTTACCTTTCCCTGAATTTTTACAAATTCTTAAAATTCCCTGACCTTTTAGGCTCATTTTTAAATTCCCTGACGTGTGGCAAACCTGTTTTTAAGAAAAAGACTTTCTTCAAGTTATCCCTGACTATCTCCGGAGATTTTCCCTGACGTTTTTGTGGCTAAATTTGGTATTTGTTTACCCTAAATTTTAGTAAAGGTTTCCTATTTGCAACCGAAATTAAATTCCCTGACTTTTCCCTGATTTTTAGACCCACATTGAAATTCCCTGACTTTTCCAGGAATTCCAGGTTTTCCAGGTACCGTGGCAGCACTGTTCTTAATACCGGAAATTAGGAAATTACCAGAATTTATTATTTTTTGAGATACTCTGTATAAAATAGCTAGTACTATTCCAGTCTACGTTTGAAAGGCAATAAATACTCGTATAAACAGAAAACCATCTCTAGGAAATTTAATTTAAAAGGCCACCTTTGGGGGAGATGAAGCTTGGCATTTCAGTATTTCACAAACTTTCAAATTAAATTAAAATCAAAACAAAAAGCCCCGGCCACGAAAGAACTGGGTCATCATAAAAGTAGATTAGTTTTCAATGCCCACCTGGGTAGTATGATCTTCTGGTCGTCGTTGAGATGGGCCGATTCGTTGAAGGTCCGAAAAGACACTCCCGGAGGAGGGAATTTCAAAGCTTGGCGGCCGAAATTAAACTCGCACTGCTGGAATGACATGAAACTGGCTGCGGCGAAGAAACCGGACCTGCGGAGAGACAAACATCAAATATTCCTATATGAGAAAAACTAAATATGTCTTCAAAGCAAAGACTATATATACGGTATGTTCCCATTTATTCCAATTTTACCTTCTCCCAAAGTTATCAGTTCTCCCAAAAACATGGTGTCCCATTTCCCAATTCCATTTCTCCGAACCGGAGTTCATTTAACCCAAAAATATGTATTCCCATTTTTCCCAACGATCAAGTTTCCCAAAAATATGGATTCCCCTTTCTCCCAATCATTATTTTCCAAATATATGGTAATTGCGCGGTTTTAGATCTCATCGGTACGAGTCGATATGTCGAAAAAAATACAGCGTAACATTTTGACGGCCTTATATTTTTTGACGACATTGTCTAATAAAATAGGAAGGGGCCCAAAACGAGAAATTTACGCCCAGGGTTGGTCGATAATTATCGATGGATAATTATCAATGATAATTATCACGATAATTATCGATATTTATCCGATGAAAAAATCATGATAATTATCGAATTAAATTCTCTGAAAACAGTTTTTAAAGTTTAATTTAATAATTTTTAAAGCAATATAGAGCAGTATTAAGTATTTATGACATTTATGCTCGCATTTATGTAATGTTTACAACTGTCCAAAATGTATTTTATCAAATTTTAAACTTTAAAATTTGAAATTGTTTCGAAACTTGAAAAGGTAATCTTGTTAATTCATCGGAATCATCGTTAAATTTTACAACTTAAATTCCAAATATTCATAATTATCAAAAAAATCCGATATTTATCCAAATAATCGGATAATTATCAAATGATCGGATAAGTATAAAAAAATCCGATAATTATCGTATAAATCGGATTTTTTGATTTTTTGCCAACCCTGTTTACGCCATAGATCATTTACGAGTAATCAAAAAACGTGCAGTGATTGAAGACGGCAGTTGAGTCCAGCCCTTTGGAATCGGTAAACAAAGTAAGTTTACCGTTTTGTGAATATGTGAATTGAATTGGCGTTAGGTTAGGTTAGGTTAGGTTAAATGGGCAAAATTTGATGTACTTGCATATTAAAATAAAACTTAGATTCATGTTTATACCAAGTGTAATTTTGGGACAAAAGGGATTTGGGATAACTATTTTGGGACAAATGGGATTTGGGATAACTATTTTGGGACAAATGGGATTTGGGATAACTATTTTGGGACAAAAGGGATTTGGGATAACTATTTTGGGACAAATGGGATTTGGGATAACTATTTTGGGACAAATGGGATTTGGGATAACTATTTTGGGACAAATAGGATTGGGAGAAATGGGAATTGGGAGAAATGGGAATTGGGAGAACTATTTTGGGACAAATGGGATTTGGGATAACTATTTTGGGACAAATGGGATTTGGGATAACTATTTTGGGACAAATGGGATTTGGGATAACTATTTTGGGACAAATGGGATTTGGGATAACTATTTTGGGACAAATGGGATTTGGGATAACTATTTTGGGACAAATAGGATTGGGAGAAATGGGAATTGGGAGAAATGGGAATTGGGAGAACTATTTTGGGACAAATGGGATTTGGGATAACTATTTTGGGACAAATGGGATTTGGGATAACTATTTTGGGACAAATGGGATTTGGGATAACTATTTTGGGACAAATGGGATTTGGGATAACTATTTTGGGACAAATGGGATTTGGGATAACTATTTTGGGACAAAAGGGATTTGGGATAACTATTTTGGGACAAATGGGATTTGGGATAACTATTTTGGGACAAATGGGATTTGGGATAACTATTTTGGGACAAATAGGATTGGGAGAAATGGGAATTGGGAGAAATGGGAATTGGGAGAACTATTTTGGGACAAATGGGATTTGGGATAACTATTTTGGGACAAATGGGATTTGGGATAACTATTTTGGGACAAATGGGATTTGGGAGAAATGGGAATTGGGAGAAATGGGAATTGGGAGAACTATTTTGGGACAAATGGGATTTGGGATAACTATTTTGGGACAAATGGGATTTGGGATAACTATTTTGGGACAAATGGGATTTGGGATAACTATTTTGGGACAAATAGGATTGGGAGAAATGGGAATTGGGAGAAATGGGAATTGGGAGAACTATTTTGGGACAAATGGGATTTGGGATAACTATTTTGGGACAAATGGGATTTGGGATAACTATTTTGGGACAAATGGGATTTGGGATAACTATTTTGGGACAAAAGGGATTTGGGATAACTATTTTGGGACAAATGGGATTTGGGATAACTATTTTGGGACAAATGGGATTTGGGATAACTATTTTGGGACAAATAGGATTGGGAGAAATGGGAATTGGGAGAAATGGGAATTGGGAGAACTATTTTGGGACAAATGGGATTTGGGATAACTATTTTGGGACAAATGGGATTTGGGATAACTATTTTGGGACAAATAGGATTGGGAGAAATGGGAATTGGGAGAACTATTTTGGGCGAAATGGGGGTAAACCATATATACGCTTCGCTTACTAGACAGGCGTTTTCCTAGGAAAAACCTGTTAACACCTCTGTAGCACTGTAAAAGCCGGGTTAATATTTGGACCCGTGGCTAGAGGTGCCAGTAGTAACACAGCTCAAGCTAGGGGGAAATTTTGACCAGCGTCGAGATGGAGCCACAATCGGTATGCAAGTTGAGACATAGAACACGCCTGTCTAGTAGGGATGCACCGATATATCGGCTAATTTTTCAAATATCGGTATCGGCCAATATCGGCTTAAGCGAGGCCGATATTAGCCGATACTTCTGGTATTAGAAAAATATTTTCAGGAAAAACTTTAAAAAAAGGCGATACTCAACGAACTAATTAATGGAAAACATTAATTGCCACAACCTTACATTTGATCGCTGTTGTAGGAAATAATTATTCGCGTCCAAAACGGTCAGGAATCATAAGTGGTTTTTCGACTCCAAAAGCCATAGATCATATCATTTTTTAACAGGTGGTTACGAGAGTAAACAAAAAAAGCATAATATTGTGATAGGTAACTTTGTTAATATCGGCCGATATATCGGCTATCCTAGGCCGATAAAATCGGCCGATATATCGGTGCATCCCTACTGTCTAGTGTCTAGTAAGCGAAGCGTACATGTATATATAGTCTTTGCTTCAAAGCGACCAAAAACTATCGCTACTAGGATTCCGCCTAGTCAAGACTTATGGATTTTGCGCCACTGAATATCTTATCGTCCTGATTCCCGGAAGAAAACCACGCCCCTCCGTCTTAAGTCGTTGAATCTTTCCCCCTTTTTGCCTTTTCTCTCCGGGTAGGCTTAGCGTATCTCCCGGGAATGATAAAACCGCGGCTACAGTTGCGGCTATACATATCCTCCGTTAACCGAATACATTTTTGGATAAAGGAATGAAACAAAACGCAACTTTTCATTTCAATAATGTTCCGACTAAAAAGGGGAAATACAAGCGAAATATGTAAAAGCAGAATTTTTAGTAATAACGCGACTACGAATGGGAATTCAATTAAACGTCGACAAAAGCGAAACCTTACATTTCGTTTTTGCGAAGATGTTTAAAGCGCCTTAAATCGTCCGGTATGAATGGTCATACTACCCTTTCGCTTCGTTCGTACTATCAGGTGGGTATCGCGTGAGTCGGGTGGCGACTGAGGTGGGTTACGAGCGATAACGAGAGGTCGCTCGGGTGCCAGTGTGTATGCTAATTACAAAAGCCACGCTCGTTTTACGTCATTTGTCAGCGAGGACACCCGAAAATAAAGAAAAAGCGAGTAAGAACCGAGATAAAACGAAATATGGTAAAAGAGACTTTCAACCCGAAAACCTCCGATATTATTTTCCTATATAGAGAGACCCGCTAGCACCATCAATTCGGGGAAGAAAGCCATTCTTTCGGGGGGCAAAAAGGGGCGCAGTTTTAAAGCATTACCCGCGAACGAAATAGAATGAAAAGTTAGCCCAAAATTTGCCGCTTGACTTAAAAGTTAATTGCCACTAATTCCGCGTATCAAAACGACCGCCGTTGCTAGAAATTTTATTTAAAAAGAATGTCGCGGGTGTATCTCTCCGCTTCGACGCTTAGCTGGCGGGGAGAGCGCCACCTTTACGTGGTCCAAACACCGCCACACCGCCACACCCACCCCCAAAAAACCAATTTCAGAAATGTTTCGTTTTAATATCCGCTGTTTTCATACGGAGTAGTTCGTTTGATATCGAGTGATTCTTCTTGCATTTTAATGGACGAGTCACGAGAATTTGGTTACGTTAACAAATAAGTGGGCGTAACTTGAGCCTCATGATTCCCGGAAGATACGCTCCGCCTACTCGGAGAGGGAGGGAGTTTCCGGGCCCACAGTGATTATTATTTTTTAATTATTGGAATTATAGGAACTTAACACAGAAAAAATAGGAATTTATAGGTAAAAATAGTTTGAAAATATAGGGAGCTAACAGTTCTACTTCACACGACGTCAACCAAAGTTTTTTTTATACTGCAAAGAATTTATGATTTTGTAAAAAATTCGATTTGAAGTCATTTATCACAATTTATTTCAAGATTTTCAGAGATTACCTTCGATTTCTACAACTGATTACTTAAATGACTACCCATAGCTACCTTTACTAATGAAACTAAGTCGATTTTTAAATTAAATTTAACTATTTTTCAACAGGTCTGATACTCACACAGTAAAATTAGTGAGTTAAGTGACTAAAATTTCTAAAATAGTAACCAAAAACTGACAAAATAATTTGGAAAACCAACTTTTTAAAAGGTAAAATAATATAATAATAGTTATATGTTTTGACTAGTTACGTATACAAATAGTAACTAAATAACCATAGAAAATTATACCATAAAAGACTAAATTTAGATTTATTTTTCTGAAATGGATTCAATTTATTTGAAAAACTGCTTAAAAGATAAACGCTAGGGAAACCTCCAAAAAAGTGATAAATAGTAACTAAATTTCGAAAAAGTAACTGAGTAACTGAAATTGAAAGAAAAAAGTGTTTTTTAAGTGAGTAAAGTATCAGGACTGTTTTTATTTGATTTAAATATTTGACTCTAGTCTCGGTCATAACTTATCGAACACATGGAAATTTTATCCGCGACCCGACTAAACATGTTGCCTTTACAAGGATAATGAATGGACATTCGTAGCAGCGTATTAAGCCTATACTATCTCATTAACTAGAAGCGCAAAAAAAAATATTTCTTAGGCTAAACGTCGCGTTGAGAAAATACGATAATATTCGTTGAAGTAAACAATTATAAACCTTGAACTAATACGAGAGCGGAAAAAGATAAGATTAGAAAAATCGTCTTGGGGAAAATACATTTTTCCCAGAGTACGTACGACACTCAAAAACAAGAAACTTAAAAAACACCGTCGAAAAGCGAGCCTTATTTAACAAAACCTTTAAAGACCCAATTAAAATCTACGAGCAAAGGCTTAAGGGTTTGTTAACTAGAAACACAACCATACTAATATTAGTGAAACGGAAAAAAGGCGAAATCTTCAATATAATTTGTAGAAAAATCTTTCTCCGCTTAATAGAAGTATTAAGATTTATTTGGAAAGAAACGAGATAGCGAGGCAAAAAAGAGAATCCGAACTCTCTCCAGAAAATGTCTTCGACTGAAAAGCTGAAATAAAGGTCTTTCGATCCGGCTTTGGGAATTGATAATTTTAACTATTTATAAAAAGGCACTAGGTTGTTTTGAATTGACTTTAAAGGGAATATAACCTCACGTATTTAGTGTGCAACACCAACGTTTGCAGATCTGGCCACTCTAGCCTTTGGCTTTAGAAATATTTGGCGCCACTGTACAGGCTAATTTAATAAATTGAAGGGGTCTTCTATAAAGATTGCTTTGCAGGTTATATTCCCTTTAAGTTTAAATTCATTATTTAAAATTAAGAGTCAATTCAAAACTATCTAGTGCCTGTTACAATGTTAAATAATCGATACAAAGTCTGGTAATTTTCGCGTGGGAATAACCATTTTTATTTTTTAAATAAATTGCAAAAATAAAATTGTAATAATGTATTTTTCAAATAACAACGTAATCGTATAAGCACATCGATTATAGCACAGTTTCCAATTATTTGAAACAGGGTATGTTATTAAACGAAATCCTATTTTAAATCGGATTTTCTTGAATTTATTGATTTCTAAATAAAATATTTAATTTTAATAATATATTATGTATAGTAAATAATAAATATAATATAGATACTTTTTACTTCTAACGGTTATATTAAATTAAAGGAAATCTTAATTGTTTTGGCCCATTTGTTTTACCTCAATTCGTCATGAATCAATAATTTCCTTGATTTAAATAAAATTTATTTAGCTCGAACAAACGAGGGGGTAGTCACTCGTAAATATTTTGTACACCTGATTTCGGATTTTCGTAAAACATAATATGATAACCAGTGATTTCTCATAATGTTTCAGTGATTTCCAGTGATTACCCAAAAATTTTCAGTGATTACTTGTGATTATTTTAAGTGAATACACCTGATTACTCGTGATTATTTTAAGTGAATACACCTGATTACTCGTGATTATTTTAAGTGAATACGCCTGATTACTCGTGATTATTTTAAGTGAATACGCCTGATTACTCGTGATTATTTTAAGTGAATACGCCTGATTACTCGTGATTATTTTAAGTGAATACGCCTGATTACTCGTGATTATTTTAAGTGAATACGCCTGATTACTCGTGATTATTTTAAGTGAATACGCCTGATTACTCGTGATTATTTTAAGTGAATACGCCTGATTACTCGTGATTATTTTAAGTGAATACGCCTGATTACTCGTGATTATTTTAAGTGAATACGCCTGATTACTCGTGATTATTTTAAGTGAATACGCCTGATTACTCGTGATTATTTAAGTGATTTGTACACCCGATTAATGAAATGACTACCCCCTCGCGAACAAACCACGATTTTAAAAATTCCGATCGCGCATTTATACCGCCATTTTGCGGCTAAAAACGGTTCTGAAATCCCGTAATCCTCGTAGACTGGCGACCAAAAATGGCTTTTGTATCAATCGCAACTAGACACCCGGTAACTCTCTATCTCCCGAAAACATACAAACAAACTAACGAAGTCATCTCTATTCAAAATAACAGCTGAAAAGAGAATCAACGCTGAGGGAAATCGGCTGGAAAGTCGACACGGCCAATACAATAAATAGCGAAAAGGGAAACCTCGAAATGGCGAATTCTTTTCCGAATGACCCCTCGTTACGGTATCCACTCGCCTTCTCTATTCTCATTATTAGCAGGGCCACCCCAGCCTCTTTTCGGCGTTGGAAGGTGACTGCGCAGGCGCGCCACTGTTTTGGATTCGCGCCAAACATGTCCGCGCTTTGGAAAGGAAAACTCGCGGTTTCGCAGTAAAAGGCGAGGTCCGAGAGAGAGAGGCAGAAGCTGTAAAAGAACGGAGATGGGAGGGGAGAGCGGCGCATTGAATGAAGGCTGCCAGATGAAAATTATCCGTTATTTACCGCTCGCTCGCTTTGCCTTTGACCCTTCTAGAAAAGGACTGGCGGCGAGATTCGCAGCGAGTAGATAGTGGGAGGGAAAGCAACCTTTCGCCAATCGAAAACAGGGGGGTTCCAAGATCGAGGGACGCTCGAGCTAGGGACGCGGGGGTTGGAGAGAGAGGGGTCGTCGGGGGGTGGGCCCGGGGAAAGGGTCGTAAAGCGATAACATCTCCGCGCTTTTTCGCAGCTTGGTTCGAACTTCTCGCCCGATAAAACTCGGGCCCATTTTTCATAAATTGCATCCGAATAAATTCGCATTAGCGCGAGTGAGAAAGAAGAGACGAAATATTTAGGCTTAGAAACTTACTGGCCGTTTTTACGGGCGATCCTCTCGCGGACACGGTGAGCCACGCCGTACGAGGCTGGTGGGATGCTAAACCTAATCGCGATTGGTGGGATGCCAGTGTTATCTACGGAGGCGATTGTTTGGACTGATAGCCCGCGCTTGCTTTTTGTTGTTTTTGGGATGTGTTGCGAGGGTTTAATATTGCCTTTTTTCGGCTTATTTTGTAGATTTAGCTTTTGGCTTAAATAAATATTTAAGAGGAAAGAGATTGACGTAGAAAGGGTAGTCTCCTGATTACCGATTTTCGGGAAAAGGTTCCTCGAGGATACCAGACAATAGTGCTCAAAAATATATACTTGGATAAATATAGTAATTGTTTTTTCAAAATTATAGGATAAATATAGTAATAAAAATTTCTAAATTATAGGATAATTTCAGGAAATAAATTTCTAAATTATAGGATAATTTCAGGAAATAAATTTCAAAATTATAGGATAATTTCAGGATAGAAATTTCAAAATTATAGGATAATTTCAGGATATAAATTTCAAAATTATAGGATAATTTCAGGAAATAAATTTCAAAATTATAGGATAATTTCAGGATATAAATTTCAAAATTATAGGATAATTTCAGGATATAAATTTCAAAATTATAGGATAATTTCAGGATATAAATTTCAAAATTATAGGATAATTTCAGAATATAAATTTTAAAATTATAGGATAATTTCAGGATATAAATTTCAAAATTATTGGATAATTTCAGGATATAAATTTCAAAATTATTGGATAATTTCAGGATATAAATTTCCAAATTATTGGATAATTTCAGGATATAAATTTCAAAATTATTGGATAATTTCAGGATATAAATTTCAAAATTATAGAATAATTATAGGATTTTACAAAATTATAGAATAATTCTAGGATTTTTCAATAATAGAGGATAATTCTTGGGTTTTTCAAAATTGTAGAATAATTAAAGGATTTTTCAAAATTATAGAACAATTATAGGATTTTTCAACATTATAGAATAATTCTAGGATTTTTCAATATTAGAGGATAATTATAGGATTTTTCAATATTAGAGGATAATTAAAGGATTTTCTCAAAATTGTAGAATAATTAAAGGATTTTTCAAAATTAGAGGATAAAAATTTCAAAACTAGAGGATATAATTTCAAAATTAGAGAATAAAAATTTCATAATTAGAGGATAAAAATTTCAAAATTTAGGGATAAAAATTTCAAAATTTAGGGATAATTTTAGGATATAATTTTCAAAATTAGACGATAATTTTAGTTAGCTAACTTGTTAGTAGAAATATAACCTTGCGGAAAGTAAATCAAAATGAAGTATTTAAAACTTCGAAAGGGATCTAATTGCGATATATGTATAATCGATAACTGTGAAGCCTCTGAAATCCTTTAAACTTCAGTCGCCTTACAATGAATTCAGATTAATTTCGGGTTTAAACAATCTGATTTCATTTTGACCCTTATCTCAACTGATAACATCTGAGGGTAATCCGAGGGGTCGGACATTCCCAAAAAAAGGGTACGGGATTTCGAAATCTCTGTGATTTCGCGATTTCGTCAAAGATTTCGCGATTTCATCAGAGATTTCGCGATTTTATTAGAGATTTCGCGACTTCGTCAGAGATTTTGCGATTTCGTCTAAGATTTCGCGATTTCGTCTGAGATTTCGCGATTTCGTCGGAGATTTCTTGAGAAGTGTACGGGATTTTGTACAAATGTCCGACCCCTTGGGGTAATCTTAACTCGGATTTATCACACTTATTTTCTAGCAATAGTAAGAAGTCTACCCTTTTTGAATAACTGCAATAAATCGCTTTTATGTAGCTAGGCACTTCTAAATTATTTTGTGGCGTAAGAAATAGAAGATTTAATAATTTGTCTCTAGTTTTAATAATTACTTTACTTTCATATATTTCGTTCTGATGGAGAGCCGAGTTGCCAGAAGAACAAGTTCGCTTATGACCACAGAGCAGCGATCAGCACAAAATGACTTTCGATTTAAATACAATTTTTATTATTTATTCTATTGTTTTTTTTAAACGTTTTACTTATCTTTTTCTTAGGGGTGCACCGATATGGGTACAGCAGGGCCCCCACTCAAATCTTCAATTTTTTTATAGGAAAAATAGGATTGTATTTCTAAAAATATAGGACTTTATAGGACTATTTTTTTCAAAATTATCGGATTTTATAGGACTATGTATGCTATTTTATTTACTGACTTTATGCATTTAAAAACAAAATCTATATTTAGTGAAATAAATCTTTGATTTTCACTTAAAAATAGAAGCATTTTATCACAAAAATATACTAGTAGCTAACCATGTTAACAATAACAAAAGTATGGACTAGAAAGACTTTGAATAGGAATTTATCCTCTAGCTAAATCTAACAATTTCACTGACATTATGAGTGGCGGGATTTGAAATGAGCAAAATATCAAAATTATAGGATTTTATAGGACTTTTTGGGGATTTTGCTAAAAATATAGGATGTTAAACGACATTTTTGAAAATATAGGATTTTATAGGAATTATAGGACTTCTGGGGTACAGCCGATATATCGGCTATTCGTGGCCGATATTAACAACGTTATCTATCATAACAGTAGTGCATATGATAAAATCATTGTAAAAGACGGTTCAGTGCACTGTCATACCATTTTATTCTCATTTTTCATGGAAAAAAGTTTGCAAGAGCATATCCGAATACGTTTCTTTTCATTTTACTTGATACGTATTTTCTATCCAAAAACAAATATGGTTGTTTTGTATTGGTTTACACTCGTAACCCCGTCTAAAAAAGTTTTTCTAGATATTGATAAATATTTTACGTACAGCGGTAATGTAAACTAAATTTTAAATAATTTTTAAAATTTAATTACTAGTCCTAATTTATAAATGCGACTTAAACCAATGATTTTTAAGAAAAATACTTGATTTCAAGCGAATGTTAAAACAATCTTAATTAATTTAATTTACTACTTCTAATTCAGTTTGCTTTGAATTGACATTTTTAAAGAACATAAATTTCCATAGCTGCATCAAAGATTTAAAAAAAAATCTAGATTTAAATAACCTATTGAAATCCAACTACCCTGAAAACTTAAAAAAACGTTTCATAGACAAAATAGGAAGTTTTAAGTGTTATAGGATTTTATGAAGAAAAATATTTTTAGAAAATATGGAAAATTTCTGTTGAAATTACAGATAAATATAAATTTCAAATACTTATGAAATGAAGTCACGGTGTAAATAAAAAGCACACTGATTTTAAAATATAAACCCAAAGAAAAATATTTATTTCAAAGCTAAACTCTTTATCTTTATGGATTAATTTACGCAACTGATTTTATCAGGCAAATTTTAATTTTTATAGAGTTGAAAATATTCCGGAGAATTACTCAGGCCTATTTCCGGAAAATTTTCCGTATTTCTACGAAAAAAAGGGATTTTGATTCCATGATTAGCCTAGTATTGTTCGCAAATTTAATTTAAATCATTTTCACCTCATTTTTTCGAATTCAAAAATAAAACTAACTAATCTAGAATAAAAACCCTTAATTTTTCCGCATTTAATATTACCAGAAATATCACAACTCTAAATTTTTCTCTCAGCAAACTGACACACACAGGGATCCGATTCAGATGCTTGCTCCAAAGAGGTAATATTATTCCAAAGCAGGGGGCAGGCGAAAAATTCTCGGACTATAGGACGAATTGTATAAAGAATACGATGCAGGGGGGGGGGGGGTAAAAGAGGGGGGAAGGAAGCGATATAGTGTGTGTGGGGACGGGTGAAGGGGTCGGTGGGGGGTGAAGGGGCCGGTAGGGGCTGGAATTATCGAGTATTGAGGGAGGAAAAGGAATTTGAAATTCTATCGGAAGCCTTCGACCAATATTGGTGACGTCCGCAAGATTTTTCCGGTAAGAGCTAAAAATAAGATGGCCCCACCCCTTATGGACTACTGAATGCTCAGATTCGGTATTTTACATATTAAACAGGGTTCGTACAAAATTTTCGGAATTCAATTCCCTGACATTTCCAGGTTTTTCCTGACGAAATTGCCAAATTTTCCCTGACCATTTGGGTAGGATAAATGAATGGTTTGAGGTAAAAATCTTGAAAATATTTTCTTTCAAAAATTTATTTGCCTGATTTTTTTGGGTTCATTTTAAAATTCCCTGACCTTTGTGAAACATTTTAAAATTCCCTGACTTTTCCCTGACCTTCTGGAAACATTTTCAAATTCCCTGACTTTGCCCGACCTTTTGGAAACATTTTCAAATTCCCTGACCTTTTTTAATCATTTTCAAATTCCCTGACCTTTTTTAATCATTTTCAAATTCCCTGACCTTTTTTAATCATTTTCAAATTCCTTGACTTTTCCCTGACCTTCTGGAAACATTTCCAAATTCCCTGACTTTTCCTTGACCTTCTGGAAACATTTCCAAATTCCCTGACTTTTCCTTGACCTTCTGGAAACATTTCCAAATTCCCTGACTTTTCCCCGACCTTCTGGAAACATTTCCAAATTCCCTGACTTTTCCCCGACCTTCTGGAAACATTTCCAAATTCCCTGACTTTTCCCTGACCTTCTGGAAACATTTCCAAATTCCCTGACTTTTCCCTGACATTTTGGGAACAATTTCAAATTCCCTGACTTTTCCTTGACCTTCTGGAAACATTTCCAAATTCCCTGACTTTTCCCCGACCTTCTGGAAACATTTCCAAATTCCCTGACTTTTCCCTGACCTTCTGGAAACATTTCCAAATTCCCTGACTTTTCCCTGACATTTTGGGAACAATTTCAAATTCCCTGACTTTTCCTTGACCTTCTGGAAACATTTCCAAATTTCCTGACTTTTCCCTGACATTTTGGGAACATTTTCAAATTCCCTGACTTTTCCTTGACCTTCTGGAAACATTTCCAAATTCCCTGACTTTTCCCTGACATTTTGGGAACATTTTCCAATTCCCTGACTTTTCCAGGTCGTGTAGGAACCCTGTTAAAGGGGTTGAAGGTTGCTAGCGGTAACTGGCGTTAGTTACGTAAAATTTTTGACAAGCGCTTCCAACCGGTTCTCAGATAAGTAATATTAGATCAATTAGATAAGATTATCGGCATTTACGTTCTGATATCATCAGATCAGTTGATACGGGTCAATATGAAAACCACATAGTTTAAACCCGAAACTAATCTGAATTCCTTGTAAACCGATAGACATAAGGTGAGCAGATTTCCAATTACACTCACAAGGAGACATCCCGAAGTGTAACCCACCGATTTTGTTCAAACTCGAGGGATTGGTAGACATTCATGTATCATAAAAAATCCTAAAGGGAATTTATTCAATGGGCAAACCGTTTTGCCATGGCAACGAAAAATGATTTTGACAATACAAAATATTAAATTTTCCCATTGAAAATAACATGGGATTTTGACCTCAAATTGATCAAAAGTTGACCAATTTTGCAATTTTGATGTTTTTTTTTGGTCAATTTTTATCTATTTTTTTATTTTTGGTATTTTCGAAATTTTTAAATTTGTTCAAATTTTTCACAGGGGGGTCCTAGGAATAAGTCAGAATCCCATGTTATTTTCAATGGGAAAGTTACCATTTGTTGTTGTCAAAAACATTTTTCGTTGCTATGGCAAAACGGTTGCCCATTGAATAAATTCCATTTAGGATTTTTCAAGTTACACGTAGGTCTACCAATCCCCCGAGTTTGAACCAAATCGGTGGGTTACACTTCGGGATGTCTCCTTGTCAGTTATAGATTTTACATATTTTAATTAGCTTCCACAAGATTACACATATACTATTTAAACGTTTAAGTCGAATAACTGTTCAGCTAACTGAATAACCTGGCGGGGTTTATTATGTCAGATCAATTCTTTTATGACTTTTTTAATAAAAATCAAATCAATCGATTTTTGATTTTATTGAATTGATTTTTATACAATAGGTGTTTTCATAAAATCCGGCTATGTTGTTTTCCCCTTTGACAAAAATTGCCTCCTCAGTCTTTGATGGGAGTTCAGTTCAGTACGTTCCAGTTCTAAAACCACCGGCGCGAGTCGCATGAATATACGTCAATAAGCTGGCAAACATGTTTCCCGAAAATTCAATAAAAACCAAAGACTACAGCCAGTTACATGTCCCTTACTAGAGTATACCACCTCCTAGGCTGTTCTTTGATGAGGATTTTATGGAAACACCTATTAATGGTTCTTTTCCTGTAAAATTAACCAGGGTTCATACAATATTTCAAAAACCATTTTCCCTGATATTTCCAGGTTTTCCAGAGTAGTTTGGAATATTTTGCTGGTGTACTTTTTAAAACAATAGGGTCTCTAAAATGTTAAAAGCAGTACTGTTACACTTTCTAATATAATTTAGTCAAGATTGAGCGTATGAATTCAATACTAAGTAATAATTTCATTAATACTAAAATAAATTGCGCATAATTTGGAGTTCTCATAATTATTTTCCCTGATTTCCCTGATTTTTCAGGAAAATTTTCATTTTCCCTGATATTTTCCAGACTTTTTTGCTTTAAATAAATTTCACTGATATTTCCAGGTTTTCCCTGATTTCCATGTTTGTATGAACCCTGTTAACGATTATTTAACTTTTATCAGCTACTTAATCTTGAATGAAATGAAATCTTAATCAAATTTAATAGTAATTAAATATTTTAGTTTGCTCAGATATTCTATGTATTTTAATTTTTTTAAAAACATTTTTTTCCTCCATTGAAATACATTTGTGTGATTTAAATCAAATAATTTTCTAAACAAAATCACTCGTGTTTTTGTTTAAAGTCTTTAACAAAGATGTTAGAGAGTCAAAGAAGTGTAATCCACTAATCCCTTTAAGGATAGAGTCCCAGAAAATGAAAAAGTTTTTAATTTTTTAATCTGTGCTTATAATTTTGGTACTTTAATTTTTTTACTCAAATTAAACTTTAGTACAGTTGAAAAAGAGTCAACACAAGCGAAAAAATAGTTTAAAAGTAATATAAACCTGTGTTTTAAAAAAATCTGGTTAAAACAAAAAAAAACAAAAAAACAGTTTTTTCCCCAGCCCTGTAAATAATTAATCTGATCTGACTAACTGGAGGGATTTGTTTTTGTAAAAGGAAAATATAGGATAAATTCCATTAAAATTACATGAAAAAATAGGTTTTAAGTAATTATGAAGTGAAAATCCTTGATTTTATGGTGGATTTGGTTAAATAATTGATTGGGAGAGGGAAAATTTATAATATTTCTAAACTAATTTCTAAATTTGTAGATTTCGATATCAAAAGATATAATTGTTACAGCTAAAGCCCGAAAAATTCCACAGATATAGCAAAAAAATTGGAAAATATTGTAATTATAGGAAAAAATAGGAAAATAGTGTAATTATAGGAAAAAAATAGGAAAATAGTGTAATTATAGGAAGCTATAGGAAAAATTATAAAATATAGGAGATGTGGTCACCCTGTAATTCGTAAAATATATACTAAATGTTAATTTCAAAACTTATGAAAACGTATTACAGATGTCGTGCCATCCACTTATAAAAAATCATCCCAATGGCGGCATATAATAAGCACACATTTCGATTCCCGTTGGATACAGATGATCTGAGATTAAAAATCAATTCGTAGCTCGAGTTAACAGACAATTTTTTCAAAGTACGCGTTACTATTGTTTGCCGAGGCTTAGAAGGATGGCTGTAAAAATTGGCGGGAAAGTAAAGTAATGACGAAATATTCGGTTATCGGTGAACAAAATCCATTTTGGCGTCGAAGATAAAGACAAAGTCCAAGCCTAGTTCACTAGGCATTTCTAACGTTAAAACGAACTAGGAGATATGGTATATCCGGTGTACAAGTAGCCAGATAAGTTATAAATCTATAGAGGCTGGGTGGGGGTGGAGGGAGAGTTTTGGCGCGAAATATGGCCCCGGGGAGGGGGGGGGGGCGTGTACTCTTCTCAGTCTATCCCCATCCATACATCATCAAATGGCGCATTGAAAATGGCTAAAGAAAATAGAAAAGTAACGAAACAAAGGAACCCCGAGGCTTACGAACAGAGGGAAAGGTAAACTAGACTAGACCGGGAGATAAAAGAGATCTGCTCTGGTCCTTTCTTCATCTCGATTTCGCGTTTCTTTTCTCACTTACAACAAAAAATATTACGAAAATAGAAAAATATATCTATATTGGTGGTTTATAATCAGTCGATACTGAAACCAAGAACAGTGGCGTGGCCAGAAATTCGTCCAGGGGGGGTCGAATTATGTGAATGTTAAGAGGGGGGTCGAGAAGGGGCTGGAATTAGTTAAGTCAAAGGTAGGCCCAAGGGGGGTCAGGACCCAGAAACGCCCCCCCCCCACTGATCAAGAATACATTTATTTAAACCAAGAATGCGTTTATTTGAAGCCAGAATGCATTATTTTAAAGCCAGAATGCGTTTATATAAAGCCAGAATGCGTTTATATAAAGCCAGAATGCATATACATAAAGCAAGAATGCGTTTATTAAAAGCAAGAATGCTTTTATTTAAAGCTAGAATTAGTTTATTTAAAGCAATAATGAGTTTATTGAAAGCAAGAATGCGTTTATTTAAAGCTAGAATGCGTTTATTTAAAGCAAGGATAAATTTATTTAAAACTAGAATGCGATGGAAGGCGTCAGTTTTAGGGAACTAATCAGATACCGAGACGATTTGATTGATGTTTAAGGGGAGGAGCATTCTGGGGGTCATGAGGTGGATTTGGATAAAGGGTAAAAATCGTTTCAACATTTCTTGCTGAAAAGTTCATATTAACATAAAGTAATCCCAATATTCAGAAAAATGATTAAAGAAAAGAAACGCTGTTAAAAGTTCACCCAAAGTTGAATTTATCCGTAATAGACTCGTAGGAATATATATTTCTGAAAAGCACCGATTTAGCAAGATTTGCGCTTAAACGAGCAAAGCGAATATGGGCTGGATATATTTAAATAAGGGTCAGTTTCCGTCAAAGAACAAGAAAAGTATAGACACGGAAAAGATGGATGGATGGTAGAAAACGGGGCATTTTTCTCGGATCCTTCATTCACGAGGTGACATCTATCGGCGAGTGCCTTAAATACAACCGGGACGCGTTCAATGGAAAAACATTCAAGATGAACGAAGAGGGGGTGGGTGAAGGAAAGACTAAGGGTTGTTCACCCCTTTTCAATAACCTTGACCGATTAGGTATCAATGACGTCAAACGTTGATATTCGTTTATGAGAATGAGGGGGAACACTACAGGGGTAGTTGTGATCAAAAGAGAGCAGCCGCCAACGAAACAAAATTGCCCGTTTGTTAAAACAAAATATCTATTTCAGATTGGAAGCTCCCTAAGGTCATTGCAGAAAAAGAAGCATAATTTTTGCATGATTAACTTCTTATTAAGACTTAAATCGTAATTAAAAAGCGAAACATAAATCTATCAATATTGAAAATTTCAAAATGATTTTCTGGTTCATTTTATGCTATCAGTTAGAGAAATGTATAATAACTATTATATTATTATTGTACCCAATACAGCACTAGCGCCATCTAGCAATAGATAAGTAAATTCGAACGATCAATAAAAGGGTCGCTGCAATAGATAATTAAATAAGTAGGAACGATCGATAAAAGTGTCTCCATCTATTGCACTACAGGCGGTTTTCTTTTGAGATGTAATATGATATTTAACGTTCTATTTATTATTAATATTGCATTATCAAGAAGTACTGATATGGGAAAAATAAATTGATTAATAATACTCTTTTGGGATCAGTAACAGTGTCGCCATCTAACATAACTTTAAATTGATTATATTGTGTCATTACCCAAAATTTAAAGAAGAGGTGAGGTAATTTACATGCAAACAACGTAAAAAGTAACCTACTTTGCGTTGCTGAAGACTTGTTGGCAAGGAGAAAGAGGTTTTCCATTGAGATAAAATATTATCCATTGATTTGTCACGTCAAGCAAGGACCCCAAAATGTCACCTGCAAAAAGTTAATGTTAAATTAAGTCAACAATAAATTAATCAAAAAGTTAAACCAGTAAAGACAACCTATTCTACGCTTTTCAGTACAACATAAAAAATACCACATAAAGTTACACCCCAATCATTACAGCAGTTCCAAATATTAAAATTTTATCACTCGGTAAGAAGCTCCAGCGTGGTTTAACCAAAGAAGAAAATTACTATTAATTCTTTAAAAAATACCTGAATCTACTACAATTAACATTCATAATAAAGATTTAAAATTTTCATATCTTAACTTATTTTAGTTCAATCAAAAAGATGTTAATTATAATTTATAAAATAAAATTTGGGGCTAAGCGATGGAAAATGTAATAAATACTGAAGAAATTACAAGAGTTATCTACTATATCTAGTCTGTTTATGATTCTTGGAAATTACAACCAATCAAAACTAATACACTAGGGGTACGTTCAGTAACTAGTATACGTAAAATCAACGTTGAATGAAAAATAAATCAACCCTACAGCGTTGAGAATCGTCACGTCTAAATTTTCTCTTGTGACGACATTTATATTGATTAAACGCTTTGACAGACAATAAAATCCAAATGAAAATCAAACTCAATGCTCTTTCAACGCTTCACTACAACGTTGAATCATGACGTCATCAGTTTCTGAATGGGACGCCCCAGCGTTGAGAATCATGACGTCTAAATTTTCTCTAGGTATGACATTTTTATTAATTAGACGCTTTGACAGATGACAAAACCCAAATGAAAATTAAGCTCAATGCTTTTTCAATGCTTCACTGCAACGGTGAGAACCGAGACGTCAATACTGGAGTACAAAATGTTGTTCAACAACTTTCAATGCTGACTCCGTTGACTAGTTACTGAACATACCCTACATCAGTTCAGTTCAGTTTTTTCCCACCCTGGGTAGGTCCCTTTCGATTCAGGGTGGCTCACTATCGGTTCTCGTTAGGGCACAGTAGGGGGAATGTGGTTGTTTCACCACGTTGGTCTTCGTTAGGTTTTCTAATCGACTATTATTTATC
This sequence comes from Leiobunum rupestre, assembly GCF_980474605.1. Lineage (NCBI taxonomy): Eukaryota > Metazoa > Arthropoda > Arachnida > Opiliones > Sclerosomatidae > Leiobunum > Leiobunum rupestre. The sequence goes on from NC_143392.1 coordinate 33,555,831, forward strand.
TAGAAGATGTTTGGTTGTCGTAGTAGTCTTCATTGTTGTGTTTAATGGCGTTAGACCCAGTAATCGAAGGGGATCTGGTACTGAATTCCAACAATGACATCTATTGGGCTATCAAGGTACTATATTATAGCTGTCAATATGAGTTTTTATCCTACCTGGTTTCCAACATGGATGGGTGTGTGGCGTGCTTGCGGCATTGTACCATATTAACTGTCTGCATCCGTCGTAGGCCAGAGAAAATTCATCATCTCCAATACCATAACCTTCCTAAATAATTCGAAATAAAGATAACTCTTAAAATTCTTTACCAAAGATTAATTAAGACAAAGAATAATCTTACGTGGTTCAGAAATTTACTGTCCTTCGTGGCCCAACCAATTTGCATCACCCCTGAAGTTATTATCGTTACTTCGTAATACCAGACACCAGAGTCGACTTGGAAAGTGCAACGAACACTTTCAAAAGAGGAAGCGTCGCAACGAGCCGCCAAACCATCCGCTGATATCTTCAAATATTCACTAACATCGTTACTATTGAGCATGGCATTCAAATTTGTGCGATCAGCTTTCTCATACGCAAATGGTCGTCCTGGACGTAAAACTGCCATTCGAAAGAAATTGAACTATCATTATTATGTTCAAAATATTCAATAATACGAGCGTAGCGAGTCCTAAACTGATACATACACAAGTTATCAAGACACCACTGAGCGCAAAAACCAACTTGTTTCTTTGTGAAATCTTGGCTGTTAATCCATGTTTCTAACTTCTCAAGAGGATTTTCGGTGCAAAGCTTTAGTCTTTTGTCAATGGTAGATTTGTTCTCACCTATTTAATTATAATTGAAGAATTAAAACGTAAATCTTGGCTACTTCAGACCAGAGTAAATTAACAAAACTTACTTGTTTGAGCAAATTTTTCTAAGGCAATTAATGAAAATAAAATCACAGAGGAATGGTATGTTGGGTCCTGAAGAAAAAAATAACTAAGATTCAATGATATTTATCTCCAATTTATAAGAAAAGATAAAATAAACGTACCAAATTCATTAAAAGATATTCCAGAGTTTGAGTTGTCAAGAGCGCTACACTGCTAGGTCCTACAGAATGAAGACCATTAATTTTAAATAATTTTTTTACATAAAATTTCTTATATAATAAATACCAGCTAGTTTTTCTGCGATACATCCTAGGACTACACAAATATTTCTATTTTTAATCGGCTGAAATTTCCCTTTCAATGTTAACGCCCTCGACAAATGAAATATATCTGGCAATTTTAGAATAGAATCCTAATAATTCAAAGAAATTTAGAATTAGAACAACTTTATATGATAAAATAAAATCTTATTTACTTTAGTGGGTAGAGGGCAGTCATCAAGGAGAAGGGTAATGACAGCTGGTCCTAAAGGGTCGTCCATTGGAATCACGTTAACCATTGATTGTACCACCATCAACCAACCCCTTTCTTTATCAGCTATGTAATGAAGCTTTAACATGGAAGGCGGTGGTTCTTGCTCACTAAAATTTGTGAAAAACATTGTAATTTAATTTAAGCTTCAGGTTCATTATATTTCAAAGAAAAACGACTTACTTGTCAACCAATTTCCGTATTACAGCGAGGGTTTCTAGTACTAGTTTATCTATGTGAGAACTTAGTTTCCCGCTGCTATTTATGGCATTCCAAACTATATCAACTTGATCTTGGATGCCCTGTTCAATATGGCTAGTGGAAATTTCGTTGGACTGTTGAGAAGAAAGCCTTCGTAAATGTCGTCTATTATGTTGACGCGAATGTCTTCGACTTTGCACGGAATCCTGCAACTGCTCAGGATTTCTCTCTTTACAAACACACACACCCATTGTTTGATATTATCAAGTGATTTGCCAAACTGGAATCATAATCAGTCCGAAGCTGAAAATTAAAATGCCTTCTTCACAATATAATGGGCATTTAAAGGTAGATGACTTCCAAATTCTATCATTGGCTACTTGTTAGTAATATTTCTTAGCAGCACGGACAGGAATTGTCAAAAAGAATTTCACAGTCTACTTAACATTAATACCCAAAATAGACTTAAATTTCGAAAATATTTCCTCAACCAGCTGCCAACAAACAGAATTCAATCTAGAAGGAAAACAAAATATTATTAAGACTTGGCTTGAGGAAAGAGTAAATGAAATTACTAAAATTTAAGGGTAGGTTAAATTTAACTCGTAAAATTATGATGAAAACAGCTAGAAATTATGGAGATTGGCTAAAAATTACCTGTACGTAGAAGAAAATCCCGATAAAAGGATAAAAAAATTAATTATCCAAGGATGAATATCGTCGAAGATCAAGGGATACTAAAAATGAACTTTGTTTCTGTTTACAAATATTGCTCATAGGTGTCGCCTGTAGTGTGTAGATTGGCTTAGTAATCGATAAACGGTTTTATTATCACTTTAGACAATCAGATTTGTAATAAAATGGACTTAAAAATATTGATAAAAATATTTAAAATCGTAAAGCACATTATTGTTATTTGAGTAACTGGGGGTTATTGACAATTGTTTATCATAAAACTATTCCTAAATATTCACAAAACTAACAATAAATTTGAAAACACTCAGACCTGTAGCAAGAAAATTTTGTTTGAAGTGGCAGTAGCTTTCTGTAAATAGGTGGAACAATTTTTAAAATATAAAAATTTGGGCAGTAGCGTGGCTAAAAATTGATCAAGGGTCAAACTACATAAAATTTCCCGAGGTTTACAAATTTAGTACTGTTAATAACGGAAACCCTTTTCGAGTTAGAAATTCGGGAACTCATGTGGGTTAATTCAGTTCGCTCGTCCAACTGATTAATCAGGCGTGAGATCTATGTCAAGGCCACACCAACGGGGGTATATTTGGGGGCGGAAGTAACAACCACCCGCTGAGTGAATTGATGGTCGCCCGCACCTCCCAGACGAATGGGATAACAAAACTACACTACGCCACTAGCCCCGGCAAGAAACTAATTCGCGACCGAAAACTATCGCTACGCCCCCGCTAGATAGTTTGCGGCTAAAGCAGACGCTATTAGTTTTTCCAAATCGTTATTGGAAAATTTGACTTTAATAGTAATGATACTCTTCAAAGCTTAAAGGTAAAGAGGACGTTATGACGACACTTGTAGCAAATCGAAGTCCGGCCGACGTTGGCGGCAGACGTAATTCGCGGAGTCGGGTGGAAGTTGGCCCACTGCACTATTTATGGTCGAAATGTCCTACTTGATTTAGGGTCGGCCCGACGTCGTATGTTCGACTTCTGCCGACTCTAAATGTTCGTCGTACGTACTCCGAAACATCGGTAGGCCGACTTGGTAATAAGACTTATTTTCGACCCAAAAATTTCTTAAAGGTGTTAGAACCAGAGTACCAGACGAGTGGTGTTTAAGAATTAAAGAAAGCTGTGAAGAGAAAGATATTAGTCATTTCCTCGATCACGGCGTTCGCCAGCTCGTTTTATCTTTAATCTTGTACACGATTAAAGTAAAGCAATTTAACAATGCATAGAACTTTTTCAATACATTTTATTTAAAAGTAAACAAAATGGGACAAGCTAGCACAGCAAATTTTATTGATTTAATCGATTAACTATATACGTTTTCAAAAAGTTAGCACAGTATTATTTGTAATATTTTGGGTTCATGAAACCCATAAGATGCCCAAAATCTTAATTATCAGAAAACAGTGTAAGGTCTTTTTTAAGTCGGAAATTGCACTATAAATTTCGGTCGGCACCCTGACTAAGAAAAGTCTGAAAAACGTACATATTTTGTTTTTTAAGATTAAGACATTTTGGGTCGGCTTTTGGTCATGGAGCTAAAACGACTTTTCGACCCAAGACCGACCGGTAACCAACTGAGGGTCCAACTCCCTTGTGCTACAGCGGTAGCCACACTGACTAAGAAAATCTGAAAAACGTACATATTTTTTTATTCGAAAAAGATTTAGACTTTTTGGGTCGGCTTTTGGTCATGGACCTAAAATCGACTTTTCGACCCAAGACCGACCCGTAACCGACTCCCGTGTGCTACAGGGGGAGAGGTAAAGTGATATAGGGGGAACCAAATTTTATCTCACTGCCTTTTGGAATCGATCCATTTGGTAAAACGAACAATTGCTTATTTCCATCCCTCTACAGCCAAAGAAATGCGTAACACCATATGTAACATAATTACTCATAAGTATGCCACTAGCTCTATTTCTCACTATAACGGTTTGTTTCACAGATATTGCGTCATCCGTACCCTACGTAATACTTGGCGTCATATTTGATGACATATTTGACGTCATCGAATCTCAAATGCCAATAATTCCGTCGCACAATTGATAAACCGAAGGCCATAATTTTAGTAAATAAACCGGTTTGAACAACAAAGGCTTAAGAACTAAAATGAACTACAATATAGTGTCAAGTGCTGTTATGCAATTAATTTGCTCAGGTTCTAAAATAAATTTGCATTGTCAAATAAAAGAAGCATGTTTATTGGAAAAAAATAGTTGACATTTCAGTTTGAGCTTTTCTGGGGCATCTACAAGGCTCGAGTCTTTGCAGAATTTTTAATAACGCTGGTGAAATATCTCACTTCGACGACTTGTTCCATTTTCGGAAAGCGATCACTTACTTGTCATTTTTCCCAACCTTTTCTTTTTCTAAACTACTCATTATTTAACTTCATCCGCACAAACCGAGTGAGTTTATAAATTTCAATAAAGCTGACTAAAATTCCGACACAAAAAATTCCATCTCAATTTAGAGGTTTTCAATTGGCTTAAATACATATGTTAGTTGCCAATAGTGTGACTCCCAAAATTACTGGTTCGTGGTGAAACAAACCGTTAGTGAAGATTTTTGAATTGTTAAAGGTACAGTGGCATACTTATGAGTAATTATGTTACATATGGTAACGCCATTTGCTCATCTGCGAAGGTATCTCCTGTGCTCATTGTCTTACCAAAAATCATTTTTCTGCAATAGCCTCCAGTAGGCCACATTCCAGAATTTTAATCTAAAAGACTGTATTACATTATGTTGTTTTGGAGATATTAGCTCTTTCTTGCAATTTTCCCTTTTACGACCTTTGTGATTTTGGTAAATTTTCTCGACTTCCTATTGGTCGAATCCGATTGAGTCTACGCTATATAGACCTAAAACGTGACGGAGAACACTTGGATGACCTTGAAAACATGGTTCAAGGTCATCGAAATTTTCAAAGACGGTTTCCCCCTACATACTCTATGCGACCTAAAAATTTCAAATTTGCACCTAAAACTGTTTTGGAGATATTTGCCCTGGTCCATATTTTAGTGGACACCCTGATGTATAGTAGTTTGATTTACAGGTCTGAAAATCACCATCTTTAATAGTTTCTACTGGTTTGTAACGTCAAGTTTCCATATTTCCATAAATTAAAGACAAAAAAAGTGAATTCATTTTACATTTAGATCACCAATTTCAATAAATTTATATTTAGATCACCCATTTCGATAATTTTGATATTTAGATCACCAATTTCAATAAATTTTATATTTCGATCACCCATTTCGATAATTTTGATATTTATTTCACCCATTTCGATAATTTTGATATTTAGATCACCCATTTCAATAAATTTTATATTTCGATAATTTTGATATTTAGATCACCTATTTAGGTAAATTTGATATTTAGATCACTTATAGCTATTTCGATAATTTTGATATTTAGATCACCAATTTCAATAAATTTAAAGTTTAGATCACCCATCTCGATAAATTTAAAGTTTAGATCACCCATCTCGAAAATTTGAAATTTAGATAACCCATTTCAATAAATTTTATATTTAGAGCACTCACTTCAATAAATTTGAAATGTAGATCTCCCATTTCGATCAATTGGATAATTAGATCACGCATTTCAATAAATTGGATAATTAGATCACGCATTTCAATAAATTGGATAATTAGATCACGCATTTCAATAAATTGGATAATTAGATCACGCATTTCGATCAATTGGATAATTAGATCACACATTTCAATAAATTGGATAATTAGATCACGCATTTCAATAAATTGGATAATTAGATCACGCATTTCAATAAATTGGATAATTAGATCACGCATTTCAATAAATTGGATAATTAGATCACGCATTTCAATAAATTGGATAATTAGATCACGCATTTCAATAAATTGGATAATTAGATCACGCATTTCAATAAATTGGATAATTAGATCACGCATTTCAATAAATTGGATAATTAGATCACGCATTTCAATAAATTGGATAATTAGATCACGCATTTCAATAAATTGGATAATTAGATCACGCATTTCAATAAATTGGATAATTAGATCACGCATTTCAATAAATTGGATAATTAGATCACGCATTTCAATAAATTGGATAATTAGATCACGCATTTCAATAAATTGGATAATTAGATCACGCATTTCAATAAATTGGATAATTAGATCACGCATTTCAATAAATTGGATAATTAGATCACGCATTTCAATAAATTTGATATTTATATTACAAATTTCAATAAATTTCAAATTTAGATCACCCATTTGAAATTAAAAAATTTGAACTTTAGATCGCCCATTTGAAATATAAAAATTCTAAATATAGATCACCCATTTGAAATTTAAAAATTCTAACTTAATAAGCGCTACCATGTTCGAATTCCGGTTTGAACAGTTGCCCTATTGGAACAATTCCACGTATTCCCAACCCTCTGAAACTCTTCTACGAGCGAATCCGTAATAAAAATACGGCAAAAAATCAATTCAATCCCTTAAGTAAACGCTAGATGGCGATTTGGGGCTATGAAATTGAAATTGACCGCGTAATTCTTCGCTAGAGACAGCGACAGAGCGAGTCAATAGCATACCGCGAGATCCCGGAGAGAAGCTAGGATCTCGGATCATATCCGCTCGAAGGAAAAGTCTCCGATACTCTTGCTCTTCCAATCCATAATATCCAGAACGAAGAAATGCTATCAAATATTCACAGCTATTAAAAGTCGGTGGAAAAGGGTTCAAATATATCAAACCTCGAAAAAACAGTGTTCCAAGGACTTTTCTTACCAGAGCAATGTTGACTAATTCAGTTTTCAACTCGATTTACAAGAAATTTCGTGCACTTTTCCATAGTCGTACCTGAGTTTTTTTGCGGAAAAAACGGAAATACAAAGTATATTTAACGAAATTTGGATTTTTGTCGACGTTAGGATTGCCTATCTAATTTCCAACTAAGTAAGTACAACTTTTTTACGAGTTACTTTATCGATAAAATTAAGTTTTTAGGTCGTATCAAGGTAGACGGTCCAGTGTACAAAGGTAGATGGTCCCGTTGCAATTGGGACAACACCTATACGTCGTCGGCAACTTTCGTATGGCTTTGTCTCGTTCGCGAAGAACTATAAAAACTGCGAAGCGCTGGCAAAAAAATCAAACCAAATAACTTTCAAAACGTTTCTAGACACGAAGTTTGTAAATTGAGTTCGATCAGTTGCCAGCGTTCTCGAGACAGGATAGATCGACTAATTTTCCATTGGATTAGTGGTCAAGACAGATTGTCCCTACGATCTACGAACTCTATCTTGACCGTAACGTTCGGGGACGACGCCCACTTCTATGGTCGGTCATCGCGTGAGTTAGGAAGAGTATGGTCAACTTCGGATGGCGTGCGAGCTCGGTCCGAGACGAGCCGTAAGCCGTTAAATAGCCCTGAGCCGCTCCCTAGAATATGAAGTACACGCTCATACATTATTTTTTTTTTTAGTGTTATAGCCGCCAATAGACTCGTACCATATCAAACATGGCACGCGATATTTCTAAAAGACAAAACTCCGCGGCGTAGCGGGTTTTACAGGGGGAACCGAAAAAGTAAGCAACTTTTTTATCCACTTCGCCGCTCAGTGAGGTCGGATTATTTATAACCGTGATTGGACGAAGAGATTAGAACGATTTTCTGCTCGCAATGAAAGGCTTATAAGGTTTTATGTCGAGAATTCGAGGACTCTATTGGGGCGTCGACGCCATATTTGGAACATTCATAACTTCCGGTTACCACATTAAATGATTTAGAATTCTAGCACGAAATAAAGTACTTATACTTTTGACTGGTAATCCAAGTGGAACGGTGAAACACCAGTGTTGAATTATGTTATTTATTGATTCAAAATAATCCTGTTTTGGAAACCAAATATTTTTTATTAAGCCTTTGCTAATATTTTATTTATAAAATAACTGGGATTTAGTTTTATTTATAAAATTAGTCGAATCTACTAACTGGACGTATCAAATACCACAATCGATTTCCACGCGAAAAATACTACACTTTGATCTTATAGTGAAACTAGGAAGAAGTAAATTATTTTCGCAGCTTTAAGCTTATTATTAAAATCAGGGGCGTAGGAACGTTCTAGAATTTGTAGGGGAACAAAGAGAAACGAAAAGGGGCCTGGAGAATGGTTTTGAATTTTTAATGGCGTGTAGCTTCTCCGAATTCATGTGTACTGTTTTCTACTATAGAAATTGGCGGGAAAAGACTAAAATTTAAACACAGTTGAGGTTCCATAAGCTCTATATGCCTTTAAAATGAGAATTTGAGCCTTTTGAAGAAGGGGGCATTAACACGAGTTGCCCCTCCCAGCCAAGTTCTAGAGAGGGGCATTGCCCCCTGCCCCCCCCCCCGGTTCCTACGCCCCTGATTAAAATACAAACCCGAAATCTTCTATTTTGTACAAAAGATAATATTTTGGAGGCGCATATTTAACATAAACGTTTTAATTAAGTATTCCAAAAGGATGTTACAGAACTACACCAAAATTTACACAGCAAAGAGAGGTACATCAAGTACATGTAGTACTAAACTTTCAACAATTGTTGAGGAACAAAACCATAAGACAAAACAAAACAAAAATATTTGGAATCTATTATGAGTACAAATTGTATATATTTTTATTTCGGGATAATAACTATGTTGAAAAGATTTGTAGCATTTTTCCTAATTCCCCGAATAGCAACCTCCTACCGGTGAAGTTTTCCCTCCCCCTCTCGCAGCACCAGTACCCTAAGTACAAAAAAATGCATTCTTGATTTATTTTATTTATGCTTGAGGTTGTTTTGTTTTTTTTTGTTATTTTTTTGATTTATTTTTGTTTATTATGGTTTTATTTTTGATTATTTTGGTTTTATTTTAGTTTTCTTTGGGTTTTGTTATTGTCTTATTGTTTTATTTTTGTTTTATTTATTTTAGTTTTATTTTTGATTAATTTTTGTTTTATTATTGTTTTATTTTTGTTTCATTTTTTTTTAGTTTCCTTTTTGTTTTATTTTTGTTTTATTATTGTTTTATTATTGTTTTATTGTTTTATTCTTGTTTTATTTTTGTTTTATTTTGTATTTTTTGTTTTATTTTAGTTTTCTTTTTGTTTTATTATTGTTTTATTGTTTTATTTTTGTCTTATTGCTTTATTATTGTTTTATTTTTGTTTTAGTTTTGGTCTATTTTTATTTTATTTTATTTTATTTTGTTTTTTATTTTTTGTGTATTTTATTTTATTTTGTTTTACTTTATTTTGCTTTATTTTGTATTATTTGTTTTTTTTGGTTTTATTTTGTGTTATTTTGTTTTATTTTGTGCTAAATTGTGGTTTTTTTTTATTTTTTTTATTTGTTAGTACAAGTTGTTTTCTACCATCTATATCTTCACTAAAGTTCTGTACATATCCAAAGGACATTTTATTTTAATCATGCAAACCGTGCAAGTACGGCATTTCGTATTTCGTATTTCCTAATGTATATTGGACAATTCCCGTACTAAATATCGTTATAATCCCACCCAAACGTTCTCCAATTTCTAAAAATTGAAGCGTATAAAGTTTCTGTAAGCCGGTGGCTGCTAGTATGAAGTCCATCATTTGAGGAACTGTATTCGCCTCGCTAAATTAACATAAGAAAAGATGCCGCAACGGAGACTGTACGTATCTCGGAAGCGCAAAAGTTTCCCATCGACTCTCGACTCTGACGCATTTCTAAAACGTAGAAAATGAAGATAAATTTGAGAAACGGATACTTCACACCCTTCCATAGAAACCGAACTCTCCCGGCCCCGACTCTTCTCAAACACAACGCTCTCTTCATCTCCAATGTATTCCACCTCTTTCGTGGTCGTTTTTTCTTCAATTCCATCATCGCGTGTCCTCTGGAAACTCAGTTTTATGACGCGTCCACTTTGCACTTTGCAGAAATATACAAAATTTTCAGCCACACTTTTTTCGGAAGATTCACACCCCATCCGAGGAAAATATTTCCATATTGATCAAATTTGCATTTAAATTTGATAGTATAATATCTAGAATGAAAAGAGTTATACTTTTGGATCCCTTTTGAAATATTGTCAAATTTACTTAAATATTGCGATTTTCAAAAGGGGTTTTATTCTATCTGCTTAATTTTTTTAAAGTTAGTTTTGATTTTCTAAGCCATCAATACAATTGATTTCTATTCCAAGAAATTCCGAATAAAAAGAAAGGTATTTAAATCGTTTCTAACCGCGATAGGTTATATGATAACGCAGATATTTTAAAATGTATCGAAATCGGATCACAGACCATCTACCCCAAGAAGGACTGGCATCAACCTCGAAAATTGGTATCTCAAAAGTGATGAGGCTGTTTTTACAGCAAACACAAAATAGCGCGTGAAAATGAGATGAAAATAAAGAAATTGTGAGCGAGCCAGCTTTTACAAGACATTTTTACTGTCGCGCGTCCTCGACTTTGTACCTTTAAAACCGCCTCTACTTGCCGTTAGATGTCGCGCTGTTAAAAAAACTCACATTTGAGACATAAAAATAAATAAATTACCACCAGCGATACATGTCCCTTTTGAAATTTTCGGTCGGCGAAATTTAGCTCCTCTCTTTTTTTCTCATTTTGAGTGGTGAAATTTTTGGTCCTCTCTTTTCGCTCTGTTTTTGAATGGTGAAGTTTTTGGCCCTCTCATTTCGCTCTATTTTGAGCGGCAAAATGTTCGCTCCTCTCTTTTTGCTATTTTTGAGCGGCGACATTTTCGCTATATTTTAAGCGGTAAAATGTTTGCTCCTCTCTTTTTGCTATTTTAGAGCGGCGAAATTTTCGATCCTCTCTTTTCGCGCCTCTCTTTTTGCTATTTTTGAGCAGCAAAATTTTCGATTCTTTTTTCGCTATATTTCGCTCCTCTCTTTTCGATATTTTTAGAGCTGTTAATTTTTTGCGTATAATCCTATTTCGTATGCATTGTTTTTACTAACACTCTGTATATATTTATAACAAGATCCTTTTCTGACACATAATCGACAAAATACCATTTTGACTATTAGTTTAAAATTGATTGCACTATCAAATATGCATGGAATCCAGTAGACAGTTGTTCGATTTGTAGCTAGTTCTATAACGAAGGAGGAGACAAAACCAACGTCTCAATCAAGAATTTCTCACGAAGGTACTAAGGCTTAACTAAGACATGATACAGAAATGCGAGCGGACTTTACCCGACCCCCGCCTATCCATCCGCCTCCATCGACTACCCGTAAAACGACGCGTTTTCATAAATAAGGAATGAAGGTTCGTCCAAACAATACGTCTCGAGAACCTTACAATTTTCACGTTGATACACCTGTTGAAACCGTTAACGAAATCAATACAATAGCACGCTATATCGGCTGCACTAGAAAAGCTTATCAAAACTTAATTGAAAAGCGTTAAGACAGATTCGTTGAGACACCGATAAGAAAGTGCGTAAGGCAGTGCTGGATTAAGGACTAGGCCTATGGGCCCCCACCAACAGAAGGTCCCAACCACTGACTAAATCAATGGCTTTTTCACTGATTCGGTTTAAGGGGGAAGAATACAGTAAAAGCCTCTTTTTCGTTCAAGCTGAATATTTTTGTTTTAAAAGTTACATAATTGAATTATATTTTTCTTATTAGGCTGAACCTTCCTCTAGTGCTTAAAATAATTTTGATAATTCTAATATTAATAGTTAACGAGATATAAGGTCCTAACTAAAGGGTAGTTGGGCGCTTGCCCAACTTGTTTGGCTCCAGGGTCCAAATTAAAACGTAATAACTTAATTACTTTTAAATTTAAAATTGACAAAATTATTTTAGTCACTAAACAAGAGGCTGTTCTACACTTAAATACTAATTTTATAAGTTAAAATACAAAATTAAAAGAGTTCAGCTTGAAATAGCGCGAAAGTAGACAGTGGCCACTGTAGTCTTCCCCCTTAAGAGAAAAACATATCAGGCTTGTTGCTTTATTATTAGAAAAATCCTTATTCTCGTCACATAAGCTCAACTTCGGGACATTCGAGTTTTGCGTTTTTACGCTTTCCTTAAATAGGCCCCCACCTTCAGTAAATCCGGTACTGGCGTAAGGATTTCATCTTAAGTATATTAAAAACAGAAGTATTTACTGTGGAAGAAACCGTTACAATGAGGCCTAAATTGCGTCCAATTTTTCGAGGACCCTCGGGGGTTTGGAGAGTCGCCATTGGCCACCGAGACACTCGACGAAGGGACAGGGTGCCTGACGATGTGTCGAAAGAAAAAACCTAAAAGAGTTAGCAACGTTCGGCATTTTTGGGCAATAGCTTACGGCGACGTGCTATATAATGCGTTTTTGGAGTAGAATTTGGATCGATTGAACAGCGGCCAGCGGCGTTCTGGCAGACTGGTTTCTCTTCGCCTTCCAGCGCCACGAGTATCAAAGTATAAAACTACTCGAAGACAGCGCGGGGCCTTACTTTCTTTCTTCTCAGGCGAGTGCCAAAATGTGTGGACGCTACGCTTTTAAATTGCAAATAAACAAGTTTGCCCAAAGACAAACATAGTACGGTGCTTGGGATTACTTTCGACATGAGTATAGGTAGAAGTTAATAACGTAAGAGAAGGCCGTAAAAATGTAACGTGTCGCAGCTTTTTTTAAGTACACACTTTTTGATAGGCAAGATTGTAAAATATGTATACGTTTCAAAGGGGACATGTTCAGAAAAACACGAAAAATGTTTCTTGTATGATTTTTACGAAATTAGAATTTTAGCCGATGGGTAAATCCACAATAAATTGAAACAGGAATCCATACCTCCACTTGGAATGCTTATCATGGCGTATAGCGTATGGTAAGATCAGTCTGACGGCTTCTAGAGAAAAAATCCCCTTTGCGCGCGCTTCCCTCTCACGTGGTTGTTTGTTAAGTTAACATAGTGACGTCAAAAAAACCGTCAGCCACATCGAGACGAAAATCGGCCGCGATAAGCATTCCAAGTAGAAGCATGGATTCCTGGTAGAAGTTAATAACGTATCTCTTAAGAGAAGGCCGTAAAAATTAAACGTGTACCATTGGATTCGGCGACTTTTTTTAAGTACACATTCTTTGATAGCCAAGATCTTTTATAAAATATGTAGGCCTATATGTTTCAGAAAAACACAAAAAATGTATGATTTTTACGAATTTTAAAATAAATATCAAAGGAACTGCTACTTCATGGATTTAAAAGCATTTATTGAAGTAGCAGCTCCTTTGATATTTATTTTAAAATTTGAAAATTTACCATGGATCGGAATTTTATCATTTATAATGAAAATCCACAATAAACTGAAATATATTAAAAATTTATTTTTATAGTTAATTTGTTCGTAAAGACAAGATCCATTTTTCTTTTGCAAGATACAGTATATATGATTTTACGAATATTAATTTTCACAGACTAAATGTTTTACGTATCTCAATTGTGACTCTATCGAGCTATTTGGGAAAGAATTAAAATGTTGTTGGAATTTATTTCGCGTCAGGAAACGGAATTCAATTTATTTGGCAGAGAGAACGCATTTGGGAGTAGAAACAGGAGCATCTTTACAGTGGCGTAGCTAGCATGGGTGCCACCCGGGCCGGATATCATGGTGTGCTACTTACTAGATTCTAGTTTGTGTAAGTTTTTATTTTTTTCACGGTCGGGTGCTTGCCACAATCCTCCTACGCGTTGTAACCCGGCCACATGAATTAATGGCTTTAAAAGCCGATCGATGACTTAGGCCTAAGGTGCTTCCTTGGGTATTAGCCTAGCTGATTATTATTAAATGCCTCATCAAAGTCCAATATTGAGTTTGTGTTACAGTGACTGGATTTAACCTGTTTTACTGCCAAAGCTGTAAACAAGGTTCTGGTATCAGTGTTCGGCAAGGAGCAAGACAGCTGGTTATGATTTTCTATAATGACCTTTTTAGCAATGCCTATGGAATTTTCACCTTTCAAAATTAGAAAAGGAATTTGTTTCAAAAAAAGAGGCAATAAGAAATATGTTAGTAATCTGCGTTTCAATGAAATCAACTTTTTTTCATTGCGTTTCATTGACAAATAAATATTTTAGTGGTTGCTACCGAGACGGATACAGCTGCACTGTAAGCGAAGACAGACAGACACACAGACAGACAGACTCACACACAGACACGGTGATTGTATAACCCCCAGCTACTAGGCTAATACCCAAAACACCACCTTAGGCCCAAGTCATCTAGCGACTTTTAATGCCTTTAAACAGGTGCTCGGGTTACAATGCGTAGGAGAGTGGTGGCAAAGCCTTCATGCCGGTTTGGGTCCACTTGCGCGTTTCCCATTTGCGGAATTGCTATTTGCGCAGCTCCCCATTTGCGCAGTTTGTCATTTGCGCAATTTACCATTTGCGCAATTTACCACTTGCGCGCTTTTTCCCGATTGTGCAGTTTCCCGCTTGCGCGGTTTTCTCGTTTGCGCAGTTTCCCGTTTGCGCGGTTTCCCCGTTAAAATGCTGCTAATACCTTGGCACCACTTTTAAAATGGCTTCTGTCGTAGGACAATATACGTCCTCTGTAGTAGAACACCTATATGAAAACGGTGCCTACGCGCCTGCGGCGCGCCCGGCTAACCTAACCGTTGCGCGCTTCGCGCGCTAGCCTTGATATAACTACCACGCAAATGACAAACCTGCGCAAATGATAAACCGCGCAAATGGAAAATATCTGCGCAAGTGGAAAACTGCGCTTACGGAAAAAGCGCAAATGAAAAACGCGGAAATGGGATACTGCGCTAATGAAAACTGCGCAAATGGAAAACCGCGAAATTGCATTTGCGGAAATGGGAACTGCGCTAATGGGAACTGCGCAATTGGCCCATTACCTTCATGCCACGCGAGCCAACAGCTCCCTACACTAACTATTACCGTTAACGTCTACAAGTTTTTATGGAAAGGGACAAACAGAGGAACTCGAGAGAAAGCCCTTTTAACCCGTGGTGTGAGAACTTGAAAACTCAACGCGGAAAGAGTGGTTCCGAGTTTTCACCCAATGCCACAAGCTGGAATCGAGCCCGGCTAATCTTGCTGCGAACCGAAAGTGGTTATTACCCTATAAATGAATATAACGTCCATCACATTGAATTATAACAGATATTTAAGCGTATTATGTTAAGTTTCAACAAGGTAAAGTTTAGGGACTTTTTAACATTGGAATTTTTGAGGTTACTTAGTACAGAGAAAAATAAATTTATAATTTTCTATAATGGAAGAACTGGTTACCAGTTTATCAGTCCAGCACCCCGTCTAGATGGCGACCGACCTCGAACTAGAAAAGACTTCTAGAGTGATGTATGGAAAAAGCAGTCTGGGGTGATTTCCTAATAGTCAGAAGACTGGCAGAAAACATTTCCAAAGCAATATATTATTTCGAATAAAACAAAACGAAGATTCACTGGTGCATATTTTAGAATTTGAATAATGTAGAGAAATAGCGCGGATGGTTTATCGGGAAACATTTTCAGTGATTTAAGTACACTTTCATTTATGGCGTTTTCTGGCCTCATAAAAATAGAATATGACTTTGATGACTGAGTCCAGGATTTGTGTTTAGATTTAAAAATTATAATGTTGAAATAATAATAATTATGAGAAAATGGTTGAAATTGAGAATAAAATATTTTTAATTACGTTGGTTTTTAAATACATTTTTGCTATTTCAAGCTGTTTTTACCTCGGTTTTTACGTATTATATTTATTTTTGTTTAAATTATGTAAATAGCGATTGAAACTTAATAACTAAATAATTTATAACTGATTTAGGTAATTCCAGATTTAAAAATAATAGTTGTTATTTTGCACAAACGGTTGAAATTCCGAATAAAATATATTTATAGGATTTTTATATAATGTTTTCCTATTTCAAGCTGTTTTATGTAAATAGTGCTTGAAATTTACTAGCTAAATAATAATTATTATTTTTGCCAAAATATATTTAAATTGGATTTTTAAATATTTGTTTGCTATTTCAAGTATCTTTACGCGTTATATTTAATTTGTTTTGATTCTGTAAATATTTATCAAAAATTTATTTATAACGGATTTGGGTAATTCAGGATTTGCGTTGAATTTTAAAAATAGTAATAATTATTATTATGCAAAAACGGTTAAAATTGGAAATAATATGTTTTGCGATTAAATGCGGTTTTTAATTTCCTTTATTTCACAATGTGCTCGTCACTTGATCTAGATATTTGTAGATGATTTCAATATTTCTTGAGCAAATAAGAATAAAAAGTCACACGGTTGAAATACTATAATTTTGAAATCTAGAAAGCCAAAACTTCAATACTTTAAAATTGACATTATTTTAATTTAAAATACGATCTCAAAGCCAAATTAAAAAAATCAATGATTTGAAAATTTTTAATTGGAAATCGATTGATATCGGTCGACTGTATAACACGACAATCAATCGTCAATAAGCTCAGGAACCTTTCACGCATAATTAAAATGATAGGATTAGCCAGTCGCTTCATTTTTTATTAATTAATTATATCGCTATGCACAGCTTCTGATCCTCACTCTGATCCAAGTATTTGGGTAGGTGGTTAATTGGAAGTTAATTCAAAGGCAAGGAAAAGGGTACAGTAAGTCGATTCCCTCCCTGTACGTACGCTGCAAGGTAATCCCATTGATTTCATAACAATCCACTTTTTCCGCGGTCGAAGAAAGTCGTTTAGACGCGATTAAAAATTTCAATTTTCCACGAGTCATTAGCGAAAAATAAATCAATAGATGGCGGTGTTAGCGGCATCGCCTCTTTTTCTATTTCCCCTTTTATCCGGGCGATGGCGCGCGAGCGAGTGACGTCAGCTTCTTTTTGGCTTTATTGAAAACCGACCCTTTGGGAATTTCAGAGTTTTCCACGCGAGAAAAGCAAACAAGACAAAAGTGGGGATATATTGAAAGGGGCTTCTTCGAGGGGGTCTTTTGTTTGGTCCGCAGAGATACGATCGCCGCCATTAAATCTTTTCTAGACACACTCTTTACGTGGGACAGTTACAGACGCTCGTAGAAAAACTGCATTTTCTTCATTCTTCTTCGTCTAGTAGATTCCAATGTAAACACAGATCACAATTTTTCGGATCTAGCGCTAGGATTTTCTATTAGGGAACCTTCTCGTCGGTAGGTAGCGCGCGCTACGTCCTGCCTTTCAGCCATGGCCGCCATAACTCGACGAAATTACTGAATCCTTCTTATAACCTAAATAAACGATATGACCGTATATATCGAAGGCTAAGAATGAGTTGAAAAGGAAATTAAACTTGTTTTATTGAATTGGCTTATTAATGATTCATGAGCTCGTCTAGAAAATAGATTTAGGGAATTGTAGGTCTTTTGATACAAAGCTATTCCAAAGGAATTCGGTCGCCAATATATTCTCATTAATTTTTGTACATTGAAAAGATAATTTTACGAAAACATTTGGTAACATTACCGAAATCTAATACGATTGTCGGACATCTTGGAAAATGGCCGTTATTTTTATAAAGTCTGTAATTCGATAAGTACGTAACCGAAAGTAATAAATGAGGTGCCGTTCTCAATCTACGTATCACACCAATCTTCGAAAAGTTTCAAAACGGTATTGTTACGTAAAGATCAAAGGTCAAAAACTAAATATAAACTTAAGTAAAAATTATTTAAATTTAGAAAAAAAAGTATTACACATTGTTTTCTTTTTTTAAATGGTAAAAAATCGATTACGTTGAAGCCATATCGATGCTATTTTTAATAAATTTAAAATAAATTTGAAATGCTTTTTCAAAAAACGCCAAAAAATTCAAAATTCGTTAAGTTGCCTTGGAACTAAGTTAGCGAATAATAATAATAATAATAATAATAATAATCAGCTAGGCTAATACCCAAGGCACCACCTTAGGCCTAAGTCATCGAGCGACTTTTAAAGCCTTAATTCAGGTGTCCGGGTTACAATGCGTAGGAGGGTGGTGGCCAGCCAACAGGCAATAGCTCCCTACACGAACTATTACCGTTAACCTCAGCAAGTTTTTATGGAAGGGGAAACCGAAGAGCTCGGGGGAAAATCCCTTAAACCAGTGGGGAGAGAACTTGCAAACTCAACGCAGAAGGCGTTGTTCCGAGTTTTCACTAGTGCCACAAGCTGGGATCGAACCTGACTCCTCTTGCTGCGAGGCGAAAGTGCTAACCACTCCGCCACACCACCATTGGGAAGAGGTTGAACTTAAAACGATGGCTGGTGATGGGATCAGTTCAAAGGTGAAAGATATACTTGAAGAGGCGGAGCAGGGTAGAGTTATTGGCTGTAGAATAATTGTAGAAGCGAAGCCGAAGAGATGAAAGTTCGAATACGCTAAGGAAACCAGGTAGTTGCCACATATTCGCACGTGGTGAGCATGCACAAAAAAGTAACTTACAATTGTTAGTTCTGCCACCTCCAACTTACGTTACAGTCAGAGTTTACACTGTTAAAAATAAAGGTTTCTAAAACGACCAAAATTGGACTTTTAATTTATTTCAAACCATTTGGATACTGAAAACGGTCTAATAAATTATTTTAGACCCATTTTACTCTTTCATGTTGAATACAATACCTTTTGGGGTATTGAAAAGGAACGAGCCCAAAGAGTAAACCTTTTCCAGTCCTGGTGGTAAAGGTATAAAAAAGTTACGTTCTAACATTTAGTCCTTTCGAATATCCAATTAATTTCCTTAAACGACGAAAAAAATGATATGGACCAATTCCGAGACTAGTATTTGAATACTACGTTATTTCTTTTTTTAATATTTTCTTTAAAATAACATAATGCGAAGAAATTCCAATCAGCAGGAATATTTAACTAAGGTTAAGTCTTTAAAAATTTGATAACAGATTTAAATATAGGGGATATTGATTGTGGCGTCAAAATATATTATAACCCAAATAAGGGCAGCAAAAAATTCTAGCTATGTGTATATCAAAAACTGAAAGTATTAAATGATACTTTACGTGATCAACTCCCTTCGTTCAACGACTATTTCCCCCTAGCGAAAACCAGCCTAACCTGCCCATGTTAATGGGTGATCTATTGAGTCGTATTGAATAATTATACAAAAATGAGGCCTATAAAGATCTGAAAATAAAGTTAAAAAGGATTAACTTCTTACTGTTTAAGAAGTAAAATGTATGAAATAATGTAATATAAGTACTTAAACATTCCACAAAAGGACTGAATTTGGGGAGCAGAAGGTTTAAATATGTTCTTGGATAAAACCCTGAATGGTCTTAAATATTGGAAAATGTCTTAAGCACTTTAGAGGTCTAAAATAAAACCTTTATTTTTAACAGTGTAGGTCGTTAACATCGGTTAACATACTGAGAGTTAAGAATCAACTAGACTAATATCCGTGGCACCACCTTAGGCCCACGTCATCTAGCGACTTTTAATGCCTTAAACAGGGGCCGGGTTATAACAGCACGGTGGCAGTAGCCAATGTAGCTTTGTTACATTCCGGAAGGCTAGGTATTTCAAAATGCAAATAAAATACTAAATCTTCTAATTTAACGCTCATTTTTGGTACGAGCGTTCCAAACGAGGGGCAGGTCACTTGCATTTTGGGTGCGTCTTAATCATAGTAAAATCAATTAATCAGGGTAATCAAGATTAAAAAATCTAATCAAGATTAGAAAATATAATCACGATTTAATCAATCTAATCACGATTGAAACGAGATTTAATCATTTTAATCAGATTTAATAAGTTTAATCAGATTTAATAATTTTAATCAGATTTAATCAGTTTAATCAGATTTAATCATATTAATCAGATTTAATCATTAATCATATTTAATCATTTTAATCAGATTTAATCAGTTTAATCAGATTTAATCATTGTAATCACGATTTAATCATTTTAATCAGATTTAATCATTTTAATCAGATTTAATCAATATAATCGAGATTTTATAATTAAAATCAAAACTAAAGTACGATAATTTAATATTATTTCATTAATATTGATGGTTCTATCGCAATTGTGTTTGATTCTCGTTCTAATTTCTAATCACGATTTAATCATTTCATCATGATTAAATCCGATTTAAACAGTCAAATCATGATTTAACGTGATTTAATCAACATAATCGCGATTAAATTGAATTTAGTCAAAATAATCACGATTAAATAGGATTTAATCTTTGGAGCGGTGCGTCGTTAATCAAGGAAGTGACCTGCCCCTCGGCACCAACGAATGCCACCGTTCGTACTAATTTGGTATACTAGAATGAACATTTTTCGTAAGGTAAAAATGTAGGAAAATAGCCTTCACAACATTAATTAAATCTTCAAATTAAAAAATACTTGACGAGAAAGTGAGCCAAAAATTCCAGGCTATTTTAATAAGTCTTATCACGGCATTTACAGACAATGACCAGGACGTAAACGCCTCTGTATAAGATATATCGCCATAAATCAGAACGCGGGGTACGTCGCAACTTCGCAACAAAACTCGCCTTTTAACCGTATACGTAGACGTTAAGAAATGGCGAGCAGCGGCGCAGGCGGTCCGAGTCTCAATCTGGGAAAATACTGGGCGAACAAAGGATCTTGGGCGTAAATGGGCGACAGTCGGCGCGGGCCTAGCTTTCCAAATGAAGGACCAACAACAAGTGAAATGAGTCTATTCTCGGAGCTACTCGCGCGAGGTATCAAAGGCCCGAAGGACCCAGCGGCTCGGCCACGGGCGGAGAAATCGCTCTCACGGTCCCGCGGGTCCGGAGCTCCTTAAAAGATGAGTTACCATGGCAACGGTGGCGACTCCATCAGGCGCGACACAATCCTCATCCGGCAGTTCCGTTAAAGGCGTTGGGAGAGGGTACAGCCGGAATATATCGAACCTATAGGAACGAGTGAGGGTGGACTCGAAATTGGACGGTCCATTATGGTCGCTGGAGAGACGTTTTCGACGACACGGGGGGACACGGAAATATTGCGCAAAAAAATGCGCTTCGAATTCTCAACATCTCGAACCTCACTCGTATTTTTATTTGCGGGAATTTGTAAAGGCGAAACCACCAGAATGGGAATAAAAGGCAAGAGGTAAGCGGGCCCCGGAACACGGATTCCTACTCTCGAAAATAAGGCCATATTTCACCGTTGCAAATGGGCTTACGTCTTTCATCGCGGTTTTCGAAAATAAAGCGAACTTGGCGGCACTTTAATTTCAATTGGGAAGGAAACTTTCATTTGTTAAGTCGGCTTACGTTTAATGAAAACACAATTCTCATTCGTAATGGAATTCTTAACATTTTTGTCCCGTAAATTTTACAAGTTATGATGTTATCTGATAATCCAAATTCGTAGGTGTAAATTTTACTGACAATATATTTGTCAATTTAACAAGACCTTGCTTGTATTTTTAATTATAAATCCTGTTAATATAACAATCTAGATAATGTAAAATATACAGGTTGGCGGTAAAATTACTCTATTACCATTTATTGAAATTTCAACTATCTTGAAGTAGTTTTTACAAGAGGATCAGTATTACTAATGTGAACAGAAACTAATTTTTACGGTTCCCCATGTAAAATGTACATTAGGTATTATGGTTAAATTTACACTGTAAAATTATATTAATGACATTTACGCTTTATAAAATAGGTCTTGCGAAACTATTTAAATTATCGTTGAAAAAGTCCATTTTTACTGACAATATATTTGTCGATTTAACAAGACCTTGCTTGTATTTTTAATTATAAATCCTGTTAATATAACAATCTAGATAATGTAAAATATACTGGTAGGCGGTAAAATTTATCAAATACCATATATTTCAATTTAAAACTATATTCAAGTACTTTTTACGGGAGGATCGGTACAACTAATGTTGAAAGAAAATAAATTTTTCGGTTCCTCGCTTAAAATTTACACCGAAAAATTACATTAATTACATGTGGGCTTATCTAGACGGGGTACCCGGTATTTTCCGAGGAGATACGCCGATTTCAGGTAAGGGCAGGTTTTCAAAGGGTAATATGTGTTTTACCGAAATGTGCATTTATTTCCCGGAAAAAAGCATTTTAAAAATAAGTGCAGTTCTATAAAGAACTATACACCGAGGCAAAATTTTAAGAAAAGCGCCAGTGATGAAACACCGGCAAGTCTAACACGTTAATAGAACGCTGGGATAACTCTCTCTACGCATGACAGCGTACCCTATAACCAACTGATTAATGAAAATTTTAACCAATTATACGTTGCTTACATAATAATTTGTCTTTTTTTATACGGCTTAGTGTCTATAGAAGAAGGCTTTTAAAAATTGCTATAATTTAAGCGTGTTTCGTGTGTATGCCCAAAGAATGAAGAAATTCGGTCTTTTGGCTAAGACCAAAGTGTAGTATCTTTTATATATAATGCTAGCCCAGTTACATAAACAAGAATTAATCGTGGAAAAAAAAAGTAATAATCTGTAATAATATGCATTACAAAACTTATGTATAATAAAAATTTAAGTTGTAAAATTTAGTCTTTTGCTGTGTTAACTTACTAACCATACTGATGTAAACATTGCTTGTAATTCATTGTAAAAAAAACAGTTAGTAAAAATTAAAAACCAATTACAACAGCTTGTTTTAAAAAGTAGAGTAAAATATATAATATCAAAGGATATGTAGCCTATATTTGACATTATTGATTACTGTTTAAACTATTTTTTCCTCAGTGTATATTAATTTTGTCGATTTAACAAGAACTTGCTTGTACTTTTAAATATAAACCCTGTTAATATAACAATCTATATAATGTAAAATATACAGGTTGGCGGTAAAATTTATCAAATACCATTTATTAAAATTTTTAAATTATCTTTAAGTAATTTTTACAAGAGGATCAGTGAAAATAATGTTGAAAGAAAATAATTTTTACGTTTCCTCGCGTAAAATTTACACTGAAATTGTATATCATAAGGTTTTCTGAAAATTTTATAAGGAAGTACAAAACGTATTTTTTAAATCAAGTCTGAAAACCACTATTTAAGAAAAACCAGTTTTAAGTTTGAAATCTAGCATAATATTATAATTAAAATTAATTAAAATAAAGTGAAAATATATATTGAAAATTTTGTACCAAGTCACCTTAATTTGAAAACCCTCGAGGATTCTTATTTTGAAATGTTTTTAAAAGTTACGTATCTCGACTTACTTGACTCTTGCTCTTACACAATATTATTTATTTAAACCGATTTTAAGCAAATAAACTAATTAAATTTAAATGGTTATATTTAAGTATATTTTATCTTAATTAATAAATAATATTGTGCAATAATATAAACAAGCCAATGTGTTTTTATTAAATTAATAATATATTCTTATTATCACTATTTGAATAATAATATGAATATTAAAAAATACGTAATACCATGATAATACACACAGACCGTGGTGTAACGAAAAATTTTGCCCCCCCCAAACAAAGATATCAAGATATTAATTATTAATTCTGTGTATTATTATGTCCATTTTAATTCTAAACATATGATTTACTTCCTGTTTATTTTGATGATTTTTGGTCTAAAACATGCGGATTCATTGTAATGTTAATTCCTCCCTGTTACAAAAGGGATTTGTTTCTTGCAAAGAGTTCATAAATATTCATTCATTCATTCATTCAGGACCCTTTTATGTGTTATGAAGCATTTGCACCCCCTTCCCCTCGAGCCTATTCAAAGCGTTTTCAATCGCTCGTTTAGATTTGCACGCCCCCCCCCTTGACCTTCTTCGGTGGGCCCTTAAAACGAAAGGGCCTCCTATTTGTCATGGGCCCTCGGGCTGTCGTGGGCTCTGCGGGTCCTTAGTTACACCACTGTCTTAATGTAAAATGAGCTTTACCGTGTAAAAATTTAAAAATATTTTTGGTTTGTTTTTTAAAAAGTAATATAACCATTTTACTAGTATTTAGTTAGTATAAAATACGTACTATGAGGTAATATTTAGTGTGAATATACTTTAATATCTATATAATGCTAGCTAAGTTACAAAAACAAGAATTAGTCGTTGAAAAAAACAGTAATAACCTGTAATAATGTATTACAGATCTTATGTAAAATCAAAATGAAAGTTGTAAGATTTAGTCTTTGGTTGTGTTAACTTACTAACCATGCCCATGTAAAAATTACTAGTAATTACATGAAAAGAATACGAATGCTAATTTTTTATTTACAGTTAGTAAAAGTTAAAAACCAATTACAACTGCTTGTTTGAAGAAGTAAGGGATGGACTTGTAAAAACCACAGTAATGTGGAGTAAACTATATAATACAAAAGGATTTGTATATTTTACATTATTGATTACTGTTGAAACTACTTTTTTTTCTCTCAGTGTAATTTCTACCTAACCCCCGATTTTAAACAAAATCGGTGATAACCACCTCGGGTAGTTAAACTTAACCGTAGAAAATAAAGAAAAGGATTTTGTAGATGATTTTAAAATATATTTCTAAACCTTTGGGGGCTTGCGGGAGTACTTCCGGTTAAGAGGCTCAAGTCAAAATATTACCGGAAGTTATTAGGTCTAATATTTTACAAATTAAAAATCACCATAGATATGGATTATCGAATCTAAATTTGACATGATTTTAAAATGTTTGCGCAGGATGCTTCCGGTTAAGATAAAATTAACGGAAGTTTATAGACCTAAAGTACCCCGAGATAAATGGCTAAGTTGCGAATCCTCTACTATATTTCCTACGGATTAACTGGTTTAACGAAATAATTTCCATTAGATACTACTCCTGGTAGTTTACTACTCCCAGCACACCAGCGTACTGAGGTTACAACACTTCTACAGGCGCTTGGTCTATTTTTGACCTACGGCGCAAATAACATTAAAGCACGCGGACTTTTCGCAGTCAATAAGTTTGACTTTATATAATTCTAAGTAATTATTACTGCCCGCTGCTTTTCCGCAAACACCCTTTAATCCGGATACACCATTCTAAGCCTACTCACATGTCCGTATCAAGAACGGATCAGTCCTTGTCGCTACAAAGGCGCCCGAGGAGAAATTCCCGTATACGCAAATTCGGTTACTGACGGCAGCGTAGATTCGGAAAAAGCGACTTATCCGTTTCCGGGGCTCTCTGTCGAGCCATCTTCACATCCAAATCGAGTTAAATGGGAATATCCCGCGGTCAAAGGAAAGACTAAATCGGATTCGGCCTTAGCTTTCCGTCACGTGACGATTGGTTTAACGGCAGTTAGCGAGGTGCGAGCTGTATCGGGAATGTTTTGGAGTTTAGAGGGCCCTTCAATTTCTCTCTTCAGCACGCTGGCGTACTTGACGAAAAGTATCATTCCCAGAGGAGACGATACGCGCTTAAGTGAGCGATAAACAGGGGGTCCTTTCTCCGCCATCTAGCGGCTTTTAATAAAACTAGCGAAACGCGTCCAATAGCCCGCGTCACAGAAATCATTTTTATTCTGTTTGCGAAAAAACCGACTCAGACAGCGAGTGAAAGTGTCGAGTTAAAATTAAAAGTGCGCTGTCTTTTTCGTAATGTATAATTCTAAAGCAAGGGACAAACATATAAGTGTCCGTTCCACGTGACAATTTCTACTTGTCTACGTTTAACGCTAGGAGCAACAAACATAGCACCCCACACAAGTCGTGCATTTTCTCACGTACAGTTTTCATTGGTTTGACGCTTTAGCGCCTGCTGCCGTCGGAAGGGGAAAATTCGGAAATGGTCTTCCCCCCGCCCGTAAAACGTTCAGCGTAAAGGCTCGTCCAATGAAATATGTACGCAACACTGCCTTAGCGTGTTTAAAGGCTAGCCGCGTTCTCCTTGTGTTTGTTGCTCCTAGCTCTCAGTGACATATTTAATTAAAAGCTAAGGTTATTTCAACGCTCTACAGTCAAACATATTTTGCATTAACTACGTAACGTAGAGATAAAGTAAACACTATAGAATTGGAGAAACCGTTACAGTGTAAAGCTTGGATCTTATGACCACCATTGAAAAACATAGTGAAAAGCCGGTCAAAAGGACGTTGAAATATAACTCAATTTCTATAGTTAATCAGTCAAAGAGAACCACGCTTATTTATCTCTAGTTCTGAACCTTTTAGGGTTTTGTAAACGCAATCAATGGCGGGTTTTCCACATACATCACAATGGAAGCCGTTTCCGATAAAGGGGTTCCATTTCATTAGATTTAATTGAATTTAAATTTAATCAAATTCGTCCCCCGCACCCTCTGGTGGCGGGGGACGAATTACTACGCTTCGTTTATGCTGTAATCTCTTGAGGGTTTTTCCTTATCAACGTGTTTTCCGTTTAATTGATGTTTCCATGTCCAACTCCTGTAAATGATTGGTGTCTGGGAGAAATTTTCAGATTATCAGATAGCTTTTGTACTCAAACTTGCGAGGTACCTTAAGCGTATTTACATAAATTTGCATAATTGAATGAGCGTTTCTCAAATAAAATTTTCAAACTATGTTTAGATTGTTATTTAAAGTTCAAAATTTAATATTTTTCTTTTATGGAAATTTTGAAAGGAAATTAAACGTGAAATATAAAAAATTGATAACTGATGAGAAACATCTGGAATCTGCTCACTATGACTGCCAGATTACAATGAATTCAGATAAATTTCAAATTTGAACTATCTGGTTTGCATATTGGCCCATATCAACTGATCTTATGGCCGTATTAAGGCATGTGCCAAGTGTGCCATGGCACGGGTCACCGCGAGGTTTAGGGCCCCCGTTTTCGAAATAAATGTTTTTCCATTTATTTAATATTATTATTTCAAGTCAAAAAGTAAAGTTTAGAATGTTTTAGCCCCAAATTATTTTTTACTCAGCGCCCCCAATAGTGTTAATCCGGCACTGACTGATCTGATAATATCTGATAATATTGAAAACACATATGGTCCTGTAGAAAACTTAATGGTACCTTCAATACGCTTTAAAAAAACAGCCAAATTAGTTTGACTTAAGCCACTACAAAGTGCTGTGGATAAACTTATCTAATACAGGTATTACATAAGTTTATGTAAATGTTAAGTCTTACATTTACATTTCCGACAAATTTATTTTCAACTTTGTGAAAAAAATCCGAAGAACTACGTACTTAATCCGGATTCTTTCGCACGCACTGTAAAAGTAGCAATATTACGCTGGAGTGTAACTAAATAAAGCCGGAGAAGGTTGGTTAGAATAAGTTAATAAGAGCCACCACTTCTTATTCTTCACAAGCAAAAGTTTTACTGAGAGCTATTCACAAGACAGACTGCATTGCGGGCTTCGTCGCCGTTTTGCATCCGCTTGTTCCCGCGTCACACGTAGCCTTTGACAGCGCCTCGCTACACAGTTAGAAAAAAGAGTTTGATTATAAACCCCCAAGGTTCTTAAAAAAAATTCAAACCCTCCAAAACCCTTTAACGGAAATTTTCAAACCCACAAGGCTTCAAAATGAGCACTTTCTGTATTTATAGATTCAATTAAAAACTATTAATTTAATTTACGACTTTATAACAAATTTTGGCGATTGCAACGGGCGCGTTTCGAACCCAAGCCCTCTAGCACGACAGGCGGGCGTTTTACCACAGAACCACCGAAAGATGTATGATTGCAACGATGTTTAGAGAAACCATTTTGGGGAAAGTCCGTCTTCCTTTACGTTTTATGAAATTATTATACGGCTTGATATCAAATTTTGGCGTAGATGGCGTGAGATAGTTTAAAACGTGCAGGGTTTGAAAAGGGTTTTAAAAAGTTATAAATTATTATTTTTTTCTGTAGGTTCTTAAATTGGAATCCTAAGGGTTTTCCATTGACCTATAGGGGTTTCCTTTAAACATTTAAACCTTTTAAAACCATGCAAGTTGCCAAAACAAACGTTAAGGGTTTATAATTTTTTCCTAAACCTTTTTTAAACCCAAAGCAAACCCTAATAAAACCCATGGAAACCCTTTTTTCTAACTGTGTAGGGGGAGATTTTTTTTTAAAAGCTCACAGTAAAATATTCCAAAAAGGGACAAACTTATAGAACAATATTATAGACTTATGGAACCACCAATGGACTGCATTGTAAAAAGTGCTAAAACTCGCGAATAGATAGAAAAAAAAGTTAAGCCCTAAACAAATTTGAAGAAATTAAAAAAACTTACAAATAACTCGTACCAATAGGTCTTCGAGCAAACATAAAGACGCGAATCTCGGACCAAATAGATCGTTGAGTAAAAAACTAAATAAAATAGCCAGAAATTCCAACGATAGGCCGGTTTCGTCCTATTTGGGACTCATCAGTACCGTGCGGGAAATCTGGCTCGCGACTATAACACCGAAAAGAGAAACTAAGCCTAAACATTAAAAATTTCAAAACGCGTTGCATAGCAACGGAAAGCCGTATAGGGGGAGAGTGGTGGAGAATAATATTTACGAAATGTGAAGTTAATAAGATTGGCAAAAACCAGCCTCCCCGCCCCTGTAGATTCGACTCCATTAACGAATTCCTTTTCACACTAGGAGGCGCCGATGAATTGAGTTATACGAAAGCCAAACAAACTAAAGGCCTTAATAAAAAATACCGTAAAAGACGTCGAAATCGCGGCAGGCAGTTTTCTAAGTTGCAAATTTCTCAGCTTTTTACGCTGTTTTTTGAGGTAATCGAATCCAACAGGAAACACTATAGGCGCCTATAGCCGAGAGTATAATAGGCTAAAGTGCTTCTCCATCTGCCCGCTAGGGGGATCACCGCCGCGCCCGCCTCCCAGCATCGATCAATAAAAGACATTTCACCCCCCTCGAGCGTACAGCGGGTAAAAAGCGCCCCCGTAGCTTTTCATTAGAGTAACGAGTGGAAATGATACCGTAGGACGTATCCCTTCGGGATTTATCACCTTAACCTTTTAGCGGGTGAACGACCTCCGAGGCGCGTCTCGATTTAAAACGAAGCCAAAATAATATCGTATTATCGACAAAGCCTGGCTTGGCTCCATTTTAGGAGGTGACCGGCGGCGCTGTGGAAATCTGGCTGTAAGATAAAATAATAGGCGAGGAGGCGCTCAAATCTCTTTCGAAGCAGGCTCAGGGGCGGATCGCCAGCGTGATGTAACATCTTCGGATGAGACCGAGTTAAGAACGGGGGCGGGTGCCCAACTATACATTCTGCCCTCGGGGCGACTCGCCGGGTCGTGTCGAGACAAACCCCGGGTCTTAGCTGACACTTACGCGGCTCGCATAGTCGCTTTCTTTCGAGGCAGACTACACCCTTTGGCTAGGCGACTGCCAATTGTTAGTTAATTCACGTTCGGGATATAGCGGATACGTACTTTTTAGTTTTCTCGATTCTCGGACCAAACTGTCGTCAATCGGCGGAATGGGTAAATGATGCTCTCCTTGAGTCTTAGGTTGGATTAAAGTCTCGGCGGCCAAAAAAAGGGAACTGGAAAAGGATGGCTAGAGGCTTCTAGTCTCGTCTTCTCCGTTACTGAAAGGCAGCTTGTCAAATCAAAGGGAATCCCTGGAGGAGAAAAACGGGTGGTCGGAATGCTGAGGAAGATGGGGATCTGGAAAGTGCTGAGAGAATGGAGATAAAAAATAGCGGAAAAAGAAGATGAGACGAAAATGGTAGCGAAGAAATACTCATAAAATGAGGCTGTTTTTCAGGGCAAGCCACCTCCAGGAGCTGGAGAGAGATTTATTTCCTAAAAAGGTGCGGGAGATTCAACGGGCTTAGTAATCTCGACCAGCGGGTTATCTTCGTGGTTTGCAGAAAACCTTCTGGGAAGTGAACTGCTGGAGAGACAGATAGGAAAAAAAAACTCTGTCTTTTTGGAAAAGTGTTTCGGAATAGTTGACTTTGAAACAGGTGGTAAACGAGTCTGGTGGGTCTTAAAAGAAGCTAAAATATGGAGACTTAAGTCCGAAAACCAAGACAAGGAAATATTGTCTCTACTTCAGAGTTTGAGATAAAGTTACGAATCTACACTCTTAAAAACAAATGGTTTATTTTCAAGCCTTTAAGGGTTTTTACTGGTCTCATATTTAACACCTGAACACGTTTATAAAAGATGTTATTCTACACCTTCAATAACATTTTTCCCTTTAGGATGTTTATTAACACTGTTTGGGGTGCTTTTGTCCTCGTTTTGGTTCCTTTATTTCACCGTTTGTGGTGTAAAACTACTCCCTTCAGGGTTCTTAGCTACTCCCTTTAGGGTACAATTAAGACTACTCCCTTCAGGGTTCATAGCTACACCCTTTAGGGTACAAGACTACTCCCTTCAGGGTTCTACCCAATGGTTCTACCTATATAGGAGCAACAAACACAAGGAGAACGCAGCTAGCCTTTAAACACGCTAACGCAGTGTTGTGTACAAACTTCATTGGACGAACCTTTAGGCTAAACGTTTTACGGAAAGCGGGAAGACAATTTCCAATTTTTCCCCTTCCGACGGCAGCAGGCGCTAAAGCGTTTAACCAATGAAAAATGTACGCAAGAAAATGCACGACTTTTGACGGGTTGCGTTCTCCTTGTGTGGGGTGCTGTGTATAAAGAGTATACTATTACTTGCTACTCAAAGACTAAATTAACCTTATTTTAAGCTCGTCACAAGGTATAATTAGGCATTTACTATTAGCATAAGTAACGTAATAACATAAAGTCTGACAATTAGCAAAAATTATCACCTAAGTTATTTTGAGGGCTTTTGTACAATCAAGGTATAAGTCAGCACAGAGCCTTGTTAGTGTCTAAATATACTAATACCAAAGTGCTTGGACAAGAAAATTAGCATTGAAACCATAGGAGGTGTCATACTTATATAAATAAATATATTCTTGGTATATCATAATATCAAAATGATTAACACCTTCTTTATAAAACTTGGCTTACAGGAATTTGAAGTAAAAGCTTATATACATGTAAATTCCGTTTATAGAAGCTTCGTTCGGTTAAAGGCGTAATAAGCGCTAATAAAAGAACGCTTGAAAGGGCCAATTTAGTTAAATTTCTAACTAAGGAATAATTAAATGCCCACGAGACCATTAACATTCGGCCTTTCGGTCTAATTTAGAAAGTTTTCATGTACTCAACTTAGTGACCTTTCGGCACGCGCAAAACTACATATATACAGTATAGAGCGAAGATTTCTAAGGAAAAATCTTTAATTACATTCCCCGCGAATAAAGGTACATCGTCTTTTCTAATCTCAGACGGGCCATTTTCAACGCAACGCCACTAAAGAAGCCGAGACGGAGAAAATCCCTTATCACGGCTTTCGGTACGCGCCGCCAAATTTAGGAGCTACTCCCGCCTTTAGAAGCGGCCCCGCCACATGGCCCGTAAGCGCTACGGGCTAGTTCGATTCCAGGGGCGATAGGGAGAGGGTATGCAACAGCTGCAGCTCTCGATCCACGCTGTTTGTCAGTACGGATACAGTTACGACGAGAGTAAAGTCTGCGAATTAATCTATAAGCAGTGGAGGATTAACCAATATACTAATGTATGGTTAGTGCCTAGAGCCCCGGAACTCTCTAAAAGGTAGGGGCATTAGCTAGACCGGTTTAAGCAAGGTCAGAGAGGGGGCAGTAGCGTAGCCAGAATTTTAGTTTTAGGGACACACGCAATTGAAAAAAATAAAGAAAAAATACCAATAGCTCTTTACATAAAATACGAGAGGTCACGTGATTACGTTAGATTCATCGTGCAGTTAAAGTTAGAGAGCGCGCGCATATTTTTGTTTTTGTTGAGCTCGCGCGAAAACGGACGAAACCATCTACATGGAAGTATTAGGAAGCACGCGCTCCAAATAATAAAACTTTTTATAAATGTATGCGTATATATTTTTTATAGAATAGGTGTTTCTATAAAATACGTTAGGTCACGTGCAAATGTTTTTTCTACGTCACTAGAATTTGAAGTCGACGTGCGAAACGCGCGTGCCAATAAAGCTTAAGCTCGTGACGCGGGGAAAACATTTTATACATTTAATTTTTTTATTGATTTATTTTATAGAAACACCTATTGCTATTGACGGATTTTGAAATGGACGTTTTATCGCGCGAAACTACAGGTACATGTCTTGGGCACACAGCCTTCTTTGCGTGCTTTTTTGACCATAACATGTAGAGGTATTTTCACGCGCAAAATGAATTTTAAAAGCCGTCAATTGTATATACAACCATACATTTCGAGGGAGATGCGTGACCGCTGTGCCCCCCTGGTTACGCCACTGAGAGGGTGTGCAATAAAGCTCAAGCCTAGGGGCTGCAAGGTGGTGTCTTGGGTATTAGCCTAGCTGATTATTATTATTATCCATTATGAAATATAATTATAAATTGTTCGCGCGTAGAATCCAAAGTCGTGTCAATTAATTAAAAATAATTAAGGGAGGGGTCAGAAAAATGAGCGTGTAATGGTAATGGTGAACTGGGTTTAATTTCGAGTATTCCCGCCAACCGCCCTTTGAGTTTCGACCCAATGCGGAATATCGACGTTAAACGTAGACGTCTGTAAGCCTGTAATCATTGAAATTCCGGCCTATATCTCGTTTGAGTCCGAGAATCGATAAATGCGGGAGGAGTGAAACTCTGAGCTTCATCAAATGACTTCGAGAAGGGCGAGAAATCGGCTTAAAAGCCATTAATAGGTAATGAGCGCCCTCCTCCGAGACACACTATATCATATCGAATCGCCCTTTCTCCTTTCCCTTCGCCGTCTCGAACGACGTCAACGCCACCTACGAGCGAAAAGTCGCGAAGACGGAGAAACGACGGAATAGGGGGGGCGTCCGCCCACCTAGCTTTCGAGAACCGCCAGACCGTGTTTCTGGGATCTGCCTGTGTTTGGGGAGACGGTGAAAGCGACGCTAAAAACACAATTAGGGGAATTTCAGCGTACACACGCCTTCGGAATTCTTTATTTCCCGAGCGGGGCCCCGTCCTACACGCGCCCGGAACAAACATAGATGCCGTTGTTAGCTTAATTCGTTTATTATCTCTATTATCACGAGCTTAATTCGATCTGCCACACTCGGAAGCGAGTTATTTTCCGCTAATTCAACGTAGCAACGTATTGGTGGTCTACCGCTTAGAAAACATACTCTTACTGCAATTAACTAATTGGGTGTATTACGTTAATATTCCCTCATTGTAACGTGAGGATGAGGTAGTTACTACATTCATAAGTTATATAAAAAAGTACGAAACTTTCTGTTCTTCTATTGTTATTTTTTGATGATAATCTGTTTCAACTAGAGTTGTTAATTTTCCGGAAAAATAAAATTCGGAAAAATTTCAGAAAATTTTCCGCAAATCGGAAAAATAAAACATTGACACATAAATTACTTTTCACGGGTTTTTAATGTTTTTATCTTTTTATCGATATAAAATGTCTAATATCAGTAAACATACTACAAAACATTAATCAGTTTAAACTAGTTTAGAGGTTTAATTTTGCATTTAGATTCGACAAAATGAGGCGAAAATGCCGCTTCATTTAAAATTGCAAACAATACATTAGACTAATCATGGAATGAATTTTTTTTATTTTTTTCGGAAAAATATGGAAACTTTTCCGGAAAAAAGGCCTCGGTCATTTTCCGGAAAATTTTCCGTCTTACAACACTAGTTACTTTCCACAATGATCATACAAGTCAGAACGTGGCTAAGGACTGCGAGTTTTTGGGAATGTCAAAGCTTACTGGAAATATCTGGGGTTTATCAACCTCAGAAGAGCTACGTTATGTTAATTGTAGCGCCATCTGTTGCATAAATACTAAAACCTTTAAAATCCATGGTAAAATGATATTAAATTCTTTAAAAGAAGAAGCTCATGGATTGTCAAATTAAAAAAAACCCGGCTGCAAAATGGCCGGGTTAGCGGAGAGAGCTTTCGGCCCTCGAAAGGCCTTTGTCAATCTAAAGTAAAATCTAAAAACCATTAGTATATATACTAAAAGTTTAAAAATTAAAAAGTTAAAACATCAAACATTTTTGTTGTAAAAAATGTCACGACTGATATTTATAAAATGTCCCCCCATAATTTTGGCTCCAAGCGGCCTTCGTCCAAGTTCATATTATCCTGATGTTTTTTAATAAATAAACCCTCAATAAATTTCCTTTTAAACCAATTTTTTTCCGAGTAGGCAATTTCCACCCCATTGAAATCTATCTTATGATTATCACCCGTAGAGTTCCAAATATGATGGGCTAACCCATTCTCTATGTCACCTCTAGCCACACAGTTCTTATGTTCACTCATTTTTGTATTTACCTTTCGCTTAGTTTCTCCAAAATATTTTTTAGAGCAACTACATTCTAATTTAAAAAACCACGCCACTGTGTTGTCCGACCAATACTTTATTATCAGGTTTATTTTTGTTATTAAGGATATTTTTTAAGGTATGAGTGCTGCTACTGACCAATTTAACGTTGTATTTTTGTTTTGACTACTGTAGTTACGAATATGGTTATAATTAAATCTGTTATCAATGCATTTTTCTGGGTGATTGGAGTTTAATAATTGCAGTTTTAATTTAGCTTTGTCAGCACAGGGATTATCGGATAACGATTCCACACGAGCTTTTAAACCTTTTACTAAGCCTAATTTAACATGACGCGGGTGGTTAGAAAAATAATTCAAAAATGCGTGGCTATGGGTGGGTTTTTGGTAGAGGGAGCAAGTGAGGGTTTCAGTATCACTGACTCTCTCTACCATTGCCCTTCCTCGATGTGGTTTATAAATTAGAATGTAGTTGCTCTAAAAAATATTTTGGAGAAACTAAGCGAAAGGTAAATATCAGAATGAGTGAACATAAGAACTGTGTGGCTAGAGGTGACATGGAGAATGGGTTAGCCCATCATATTTGGAACTCTACGGGTGATAATCATAAGATAGATTTCAATGGGGTGGAAATTGCCTACTCGGAAAAAAATTGGTTTAAAAGGAAATTTATTGAGGGTTTATTTATTAAAAAACATCAGGATAATATGAACTTGGACGAAGGCCGCTTGGAGGCCAAATTATGGGGGGACATTTTTACCTCTCCAAGGGGACTTTGTACCCTAGGAGGGGTTATACAACCACCGTGTCTGTCTGTCTGTCAGGCCTGCGAACGCGTTCGCATTTTCGAGGCAAAGGGTAATCACTGCGTACGCAGTTTCTTAGAATCAGGGAAAAGGTTTTTCCAAAAGCGCCCTCTTTTTGTCATTGGGTGAAGTATAATTTTTTAATTGGCCGGGATTCGAACGACAGGTGAGCGTTCTACCGCAGAACGACGGATACAGTTACGCTTCACTGAAAATTAAAAACTCTTCCGAGGAGAGGTATATTTTGGCAAGCTTGCCAACTTGTATAAATATCAGTCGTGACATTTTTTACAACAAAAATGTTTGATGTTTTAACTTTTTAATTTTTTAACTTTTAGTATATATACTAATGGTTTTTAGTTTTTACTTTAGATTGACAAAGGCCTTTCGAGGGCCGAAAGCTCTCTCCGCTAACCCGGCCATTTTGCAGCCGGTTTCTTTTAATTCTCTTTAAATTTGACAATCCATGAGCTTCTTCTTTTAAAGAATTTTATACCATCTGTTGCAATTCCTCTGAAGCGATAGTTTAATTAAAATTTTAACTATTTACGATGACGCTTATATTTATCGCCATCATACGAATCTTGCTGTAATTTTTCCAACGAGGAGGGTAGGGTGTGACGAGTTTCCGGTTCAGTGACGTTTTGTGAATCGACTTCCGATCCCTCACACCTCCCTTGAAAGCCGCTTTAAGCAATGGCTCTATGGCAGACCATCATAAGCCGTTTTCTGTCATACTTACTAATATTATGTGACTTATGAAAATATTTAAATTTTACAAGAAATAAGTCAGATATCTGCTACATAGCTTGGGGATCGAAAAGAATGTGATAAGTAAATGTAGCTAAAGGTAAATACCTCGGAACCAATCGGGGGATTCCACGTCGAAACCCCGCCTGGTCTGCGTCACTGCATGAGAATATGACGCGATCTAATTAAAATCAATAAACTTCAACATTTTATATTTATAATGTTTTAAGACATAGTGTTACTAAAGCCACCTGAAGAATACCGGTCATTGATTTTAGCTTACGATAATTTCATTGTTAAAAATTGCTCACTCACAAGGAGACTACCCGAGGTGATTATCACCGATTTTGTTGAAACTCGAGGGCTCGGTAGACCTTATGGTAGTATGAAAATTGCCAAAGGGAAAAGGTTTTTGACCTAGACTGGATTTAAAAAAGCATGATATTTTCTCGGTTACCCAAATTTTGTTAAAATTTAACCAAAATTGATAAATTTTACCCAAAATTCTCGATAATTTTTATCCAAAATAGGTCAAATTCATCTTTTGGGTAAGTTTTGAAAATTTAATGTTTTAAAATTTTTTAAGTAAGTAGCTACCCTGTGTAACCGAGAAAATCCCATGCTTTTTGAAGTGGAGATTTTTGGTTTTGAGAGATCAAAAACATTTTCGATTGCCATGGGAAAACTAAAGCCCATTGCAACTTTTACCTTTGGTAATTTTCATACTACTATAAGGTCCAACTAACCCCCGAGCCTCAACAAAATCCGTGATAATCACCTCGGGTAGTCTCCTTGTCAGTGGCCTAAATTCGTTAATTATAACCGCGTAAAACTGGAGCCAATTTTCTTGGCTTGGTTAAAATTAGAGAATATGAGATAAGAAAGGTCAGAATAAAGGTACAAAAAATTCTAAGCACATCGATAAAAGACATCCCCTCTAAACCACAACACAGCTTCTTCTAATCAGCTTAGATAGGATTAGTTTTATGACATAACGTGCTGAGAGAGAGAGAGAGAGAGGACCAGATCCGTGCACTCTCCCTTTTCACAATCATTTACTTAATCCCCGCACTCGTGGCGACATCGCGTGGTACTCAAAAGCCGTTTCATAACAATGTACTTCTATACTTGATGGCAACGATCTAAGCCGCAAAGTGCGCGCTTTAAGCAGCACGAAGCTATTGCTTTTAAAGCTAACTATCGACTGAAAGCTCATTCTACTATAGGCTACTGAATTATAGTACATCCAAGGAATAGCGATTTTGAGATAAATCTTACAAATCAATATTTCAGTAAATTTTAAATGCCATCAATGCTAAATATCTAAATATTTGCTGCTAAATATTTAAATATCCACTGCTAAATATCTAAATATTTGCTTCTAAATAGCTAACTATTTGCTTCTAAATATCTAAATATTTGCTGCTAAATATCTAAATATTTTCTGTTAAATATCTAAATATTTGCTTCTAAATATCTAAATATTTTCTGTTAAATATCTAAATATTTGCAGCTAAATATCTAAATATTTGCTTCTAAATAGCTAAATATTTGCTTCTAAATAGCTAAATATTTGCTTCTAAATAGCTAAATATTTGCTTCTAAATAGCTAAATATTTGCTTCTAAATAGCTAAATATTTGCTACTGAATATCTAAATATTTGCTGCTAAATATCTAAATATTTGCTGCTGAATATCTAAATATTTTTTGCTAAATATCTAAATATTTGCTGCTAAATATCTAAATATTTGCTGCTAAATATCTAAATATTTGCTGCTAAAATCTAAATATTTGCTGCTAAATATCTAAATCTCCGCTTAATTTAAAAATTAACTTTGCATAAAATTTTGTATTATTAGAATAATAAACCTGCGCGCGGAGAAGGGGAGGTTTAAAAGCAAATATTTTGGGAAGGTATTGATTTGAAAAAAATAAAACACGGGTAATGTTAATCAGCCTTTTAATAGAGTTTCGAGAGACGAGCCTTTTCAGAGAGGTTTCGAATCAAGCGCGACTTCTAAGAGCGTTTCCATAGCTACCCCAACAAACAGCTTTGTACGTCGGAAATTCTCGGAAGCGCGCGGTAGTGGTTGTGCTTTTCAATCCATTTGGTACAAACGAGGAAGAAACACAGCGGAAATATTTACTTTATCAGTAACATCCAGATCAAACTAAATTGGTGACCAAGTGGTTAGTGTTATTAAGAATGCATAGAAGTAGCGAAGAACTACGTACGATATCACTGTTCCCTGATGCCATGATATCATACTTCTCAGAATTGAAACGCCCTAAAATAATCTGTCTTTAGTACCATATCGAAAATTCAAAATAACAAGCAGTTACTACATCCACGTTTCGGTTGAATTGGTTCGCGGGAACTTGTCAGGATGATAAAAAAATACAATGAAGGTAGTTTAGACATAACACGGTTTGCTAAAATAAAAAAGTTGAGTGGGTTGAATTACGGAAGCTTTCGGATGGCCCCAAACTTAAGACTTGCTTTCCCTAAATTTCCCCTCTTTCATCGTTATTGCACAACTAGGTGAATTAAAGTTGACAAAGGAGACTACCCGAGATGTTTATCTCCGATTTCGTTCAAACTCGGGTGGTATGTAGACCCGAGTGTAACTTGAAAATCCCAAAAAGGGTGGACAAGAATGTCCTTTCGTTTTGCCATGGAAACCGAAAATGTTTTTGACAACTTAAAACCCGATTTTCTCTTCCGAAATTAACATGGAGAAATCGAATATTTCTCCAAAATTTAAAAGTTTAATTAGAAACATAATTAAGAATATGTGTAAATTGGGTAAATTGTGGTAAATACATGTCAATTTGGGTAAATATACTTAAATTGGGTAAATTGTGGTAAATACATGTCGTTTTGGGTAAATTTGGGTAAGTTATACCTAAATTTGTTGAAATATAGGTAATTTTGTTTAAATATTGGTAAATACGTACACGTTAATTTCCGTAGAGAAAATCAGGTTTTAAGTTGTCAAAAACATTTTCGGTTGCCATGGCAAAATGAAAGCCCATTCTTGTCCACCCTTTTTGGGATTTTCAAGTTACAAAAAGGTCTTCTTATCACCCGAGTTTGAACGAAATCGGAGATAAACACCTCTGCTAGTCTCCTTGTGAGTAGTGATAGCCATAGTTTTAAATAAACATTTACTTATATTTACTATAAATATTAAAACTTTTAGCCATGGTTTATTATAAATTGTTAAATTTAAAAAAAAGCTGCTACTTCATGACTTAGAAAAAAACTTTTTTCTAAGTCATGAAGTAGCAGCTTTTTTTAAAATTTAACAATTTACTTATATTTATTTATTTTCTAAGTTTTAATACTGGTATAGCGTCGTAATCCAACCTCGTAACAGTTGAATATCCAAGTCTTAAGAAGAAAAGGTGATTAAAATATTCTAAAGTTTATTTGGTAATCGCTAAGAGCCACTAGTTTAAGTTTTGAAAGCTAGATGGCGCCATTCAATCTAAACACAAAGAATTATAGTACTTCCAACGTTCATCTCAGGTTGTTCAAGAAGTAATTTTCATATATCTGAAGATAAGCATTAAGTCAGATCAGGTTTAATAACTCTCATCCAGCAATTCGATCTCAAATTGTATCTGATTCATTATCCCAAGTAACAGATCGGAACTCATAATTCATATCACCAAATTCGATTAGTTGAAATTATAATTTCTAATGGAATTTAAACGAGGGATATGTAAAATCGATAACTGTGAGGCATCTGAAATCTTCTCACCTGGTTTAAATTTTGACCCGTATCAACTGATCTGATAATATTTAAACGTAAATATATATTACTTTTTTCGTCCATCAAGTTAAAGATGGCCTGAAAATTCCAATGAATATTTATGAATGTTTGTTGGCCTGTCTCTACGTGTTCAACTATTTGTCTTAAAGCGAACAAACTTTGCATAATTAATCTCAATGTAGTAAGCGAATACTTCTATTTATGCCAACTCTCTTAAATTGAGGTCTATGGGAGCATATGCTTATCCTGTATTTTCATGTTGTTAAATGGGGGAGAGGGAGGGGATAACTATTCCATCAACCATAACTGACGTAACAAAAATAAGTAAGACCATAAGTATATAATATTGTAAATAAGCGTGACACTTTCTATTCTTCACATGCAAAAGTTTTACTATTCACAAGACAGACAGCATTACGAGCTTCGTCACCGTTTTGCGTCCGCTTGCCCTTGAAGTCACTCCGTTACTAACTCTCAGTAAAATATTCCCCAAAGTGACAAACTTATGGAAAAATATTATAGACTTATGGTAAGACCTTTCCTATTGTTTTAATGCTTAATTTCTTATCCAGATAGTTTTTAATATATTTTAGACAAACATCCATATTTTAGCTATTAATAATACTTCAATCACTTTCAAAATCTAGCGTATTTCCCATTAATTTAATAGTTTGATTCCTATACCACTAACGACTAAAATTACCTCTGAAAACTGACCACTATCTAAATTCGATTGTTACATTTGGTTGTATTCGGTAAAGAATGAAAATAATTAAAAGGAAAAATTTCATTAAGAATCTACACATACATATTTTAAGTTATTATAAAATTCAAAAATGTTAATTCTGTACGGTTATAATATTTCACACAATTTCTTTAAATTTTGGAGATCGGTAAAGTGGCAAAGATTTGGAGACAGTTGGAAGGTTCTGATACGAAAGCTCACCAAACCAGGCGCGAATTTTTAATTAGACATTCAGTCATCTGCAGCTGCTACAAGTCCCGTGCCACGAATGTTATATTCTTCCGTTCCATTGTATTTTTACACAACGAAGGTGTAGTCATCTGACTTATAATAGTTGCTCTGAAAGTGAAAACTTCGTTTGATTGTAATTCCTTTTCCTGGGTAGTTAATTTCTTCCTGAAAAATTGACCAGAAAATGTCAGGCAATCCCGGCAGTCATAATTGTCCATTGTGTTTAAAAAGCCACACCGGCGTTAAATAAATATTTATGAAAATCCTGGGGATGCTCAGCGCCCCCAAATGAATACTTGAGCATCCACTACTCGACCGATCTAAAGAAAAATCGATTGCTCAACTACCAACTAATATCATATAACATCGGTTACCTGTATTTTTAATAAAACAGCTAAAGTTTTGTTTTGATTGCAAAATTGTCACGTCGATAGAACAAGGTACGGAGTAAGGTGAGGTGGCGGAGTGGTTAATGTTTTCGCCTCGCAGCAAGAGAAGCTGAGTTCGATCCCAGCTTGTGCCACTGGGAACTTCCGCGTTGAGTTTGAAAATTATCTCCCCACTGGTTAAAGGAGTTTTAGCCCGAGTTCTTCGGTTTCCTCTTTTCATAAAAGTTATAAAGGTTAACGGTAATAGTTAGTGAAGGGCTTGCTACCACCCTCCTACGCATTGTGACCCGGCCACTTGTTTAGAGGCATTAAAAGTCACTCGATGACTTGGGCCTAAGGTGGTGCCTTGGGTATTAGCCTAGCGGATTATTATTATCGTGCAAACATACGCTTTACTGCGTATAGATATACGTCTCATTATTTACTTTATTTTTCAGAAAACAAGGGGCGCGAAGAGAGCATCGTCGCGATGCAAAATCTGATCCGGAAGCAGACGTCGAAAGGAGAACTACCCGTCGGAGACAAATTGGAACTGAGAGAAATGCAGGACCGGCTGATCGTCGAGAACGGCAACATGCACCAGTCCTACGGGACATCCAACCCGGCCTTCGACGGCGAGGTCAGCCCGGCCACCGCCGAGAGGATGGCCATGGACATGGCCACGGCCGACGAAAAGGGAGAGTTCAAACCGGAGTGCGAGGACACTCGCGAGTCCTGGGACAGCAAACTGCAGTTCATGCTGGCCACCATCGGCTACGCCGTCGGACTGGGGAATGTCTGGAGGTTCCCTTACTTGGCTCAGAAAAACGGAGGAGGTACGCAACCATTCTCTTTCAAAACCAATGTTTCCAAATTTTACTGACCGATAGCCAGTCAATTTAAATCTGCCGCATCCCAAAAGAAGCGACTAAACGTAGCAGCGGTTACCAATTTCATTGGCTGTGGATTACGTCATCTTATTTCTTTTTCGGAGTCTATGAAATCCACGCATCGATGGCTTGGCTTGGTTTTATCACTTGGTTAGGTTAGGCTTAGTTAGACTACTGGTTAAATTTGGTTAGACTATGGCTAGATTTGGTTAGACTATGACTAGGTTTGGTTAGACTATGGCGAGATTTGGTTAGACTATGGCTAAATTTGGTTAGGCTGTGGCTACGTTTGGTTAGACTATGGCTAGATTTGGTTAGACTACGGCTAGATTTGGTTAGACTATGGCTAAATTTGGTTAGACTATGGCTAAATTTGGTTAGGCTGTGGCTACGTTTGGTTAGGCTGTGGCTACGTTTGGTTAGGCTGTGGCTACGTTTGGTTAGACTGTGGCTACGTTTGGTTAGACTGTGGCTAGATTTGGTTAGACTGTGGCTAGATTTGGTTAGACTATGGCTAGATTTGGTTAGACTGTGGCTACGTTTGGTTAGACTGTGGCTACGTTTGGTTAGACTATGGCTAGATTTGGTTAGACTATGGCTAGATTTGGTTAGACTATGGCTAGATTTGGTTAGACTATGGCTAGATTTGGTTAGACTATGGCTAGATTTGGTTAGACTATGGCTAGATTTGGTTAGACTATGGCTAGATTTGGTTAGACTATGGCTAGATTTGGTTAGACTATGGCTAGATTTGGTTAGACTATGGCTAGATTTGGTTAGACTATGGCTAGATTTGGTTAGACTATGGCTAGATTTGGTTAGACTATGGCTAGATTTGGTTAGACTATGGCTAGATTTGGTTAGATTATGGCTAGATTTGGTTAGACTATGGCTAGATTTGGTTCGACTATGGCTAGATTTGGTTCGACTATGGCTAGATTTGGTTCGACTATGGCTAGATTTGGTTAGACTATGGCTAGATTTGGTTAGACTATGGCTAGATTTGGTTAGGCTGTGGCTACGTTTGGTTAGGCTGTGGCTACGTTTGGTTAGGCTGTGGCTACGTTTGGTTAGACTGTGGCTAGATTTGGTTAGACTATGGCTAGATTTGGTTAGACTGTGGCTAGATTTGGTTAGGCTGTGGCTAGATTTGGTTAGACTATGGCTAGATTTGGTTAGACTATGGCTAGATTTGGTTAGACTATGGCTAGATTTGGTTAGACTATGGCTAGATTTGGTTAGACTATGGCTAGATTTGGTTAGACTATGGCTAGATTTGGTTAGACTATGGCTAGATTTGGTTAGACTATGGCTAGATTTGGTTAGACTATGGCTAGATTTGGATAGACTATGGCTAGATTTGGTTAGACTATGGCTAGATTTGGTTAGACTATGGCTAGATTTGGTTAGACTATGGCTAGATTTGGTTCGACTATGGCTAGATTTGGTTAGACTATGGCTAGATTTGGTTAGACTATGGCTAGATTTGGTTAGACTATGGCTAGATTTGGTTAGACTATGGCTAGATTTGGTTAGGCTGTGGCTACGTTTGGTTAGACTGTGGCTAGATTTGGTTAGGCTGTGGCTAGAATTGGTTAGGCTGTGGCTAGATTTCGTTAGACTATGGCTAGATTTGGTTAGACTATGGCTAGATTTGGTTCGACTATGGCTAGATTTGGTTAGACTATGGCTAGATTTGGTTAGACTATGGCTAGATTTGGTTAGACTATGGCTAGATTTGGTTAGACTATGGCTAAATTTGGTTAGGCTGTGGCTACGTTTGGTTAGACTGTGGCTAGATTTGGTTAGGCTGTGGCTAGATTTCGTTAGACTATGGCTAGATTTGGTTAGACTATGGCTAGATTTGGTTAGTTTATGGCTAGTTTTGATTAGAATAAGGCTAGATTAGATTAGATTAGGTTAAATAGAAATTACACAGAAAAAAATAACGTTTAGGACATAAACGTTTTCTTAAACGTCAAAATGCAACGCGTTTTCAAACACATTTAAAAGCTAAATGTGTTTAGGTCCAAATCTGTTTATATAATACACATGTTTAGTACACAAAGTGTTTAGGCTTGTGATACGATTACAATCAATATGTTTACGTTTCAAACACGTTTAATATCCTTTCGTGTTTAGAATATACATTTGATAGTAATTAGTTTTTAAACATGCTTAGGCTTGAAGCTGTGTAGGTTTCAAACACATTTATATATTTTATGCTTGCTGGATTGGATGTATAGCTTTAAACGTGTTTAGCTTGCTAAATGCCAAGCATTTAAACATATCTTACTAGTTCTTTAATTATTGATATAAAATCTTAGAATGGAAAACCTTTTAATATAGCATTACACAGGGTGTTTCAAAAGGTTAAGCAAAATTTTTAAGGAGTTGAGAAGTATGCCTGTTTTTTCCTATTTTCCTACGATGAGTTGAAAGAGCGCCAGAGAGCTTCAAAGTGTGGCCTACTAGCACCGG
Source organism: Leiobunum rupestre (assembly GCF_980474605.1). Taxonomy (NCBI): domain Eukaryota; kingdom Metazoa; phylum Arthropoda; class Arachnida; order Opiliones; family Sclerosomatidae; genus Leiobunum; species Leiobunum rupestre. The sequence goes on from NC_143392.1 coordinate 33,600,532, forward strand.
GAAGTAGGCTGCAACGAGCGCAAAAACAAGCAGTAGGGAAACGCGAACATTAACAGTAAAAGCCTCTTTTTCGTTCAAGCTGAACGTTTCTGTTTTAACAATTACATAATCAAATTATATTTTTATTATTAAACTGAACCTTCATCTAGTGCTTAAAATAATTTTGATAATTCTAATATTAATAGTTAATGAGATATAAAGTCTTAACTAAAGGGTAGTTTGGGCGCTTGCCCAACTTGTTTAGTTCCGGGGGTCCGAATTAAAACGTAATAACTTAATTAATTTAAAATTTAAATTTGTAAAAATTATTTTAGTCACTAAACAAGAGGCTGTTCTACACTTAAATATTAATTTTATAAGTTAAAATACAAAATTAAAAGAGTTCAGCTTGAAATAGCGCGAAAGTAGACAATGGCCACTGTAGTCTTCCCCCTTAAGGTTTGGGTTCGTGTAATAGGTAAAAAAGGACTTTGTAAACAAATAGAGGTAACCACCGTAAAAAAGTAAACTTAAACAGTATTTAAAGTCCCTACTGCTTGGCTTTGCGCTTGTTGTAGCCTACTTCCAGGGGCTAGTAGGCCTTACTTTGAAGCTCTCTGGCTCTCTTAAAACAGGCATACTTCTCAACTCGGAACAACTCCTTCTGCGTTGAGTTTGCAACTTCTCTCCCCACTGGTTTAAGGGGTTTTCCCCCAAGCTCTTTGGTTTCCCCTTCCATCAAAACTTGTTGAGGTTAACGGTAATAGTGATTGTAGGGAGCTGTTGGCTCGATATTGTGGCATGCAGGGCTTGCCACCACCCTTCTACGCATTGTAACCCGGCCACCTGAATTAAAAGTCTTCAAAAGTCGCTTGATGACTTAGGCCTAGGGTGGTGCCTTGGGTATTAGCCTAGCTGATTAACTCACCCCCTACAACTCCTTAAAAATTTTGCATAACCTTTTGAAACACCCTGTATTCACTTAGCAATTGTTAACCAAAAATATAACTAATCTTTTTTTGATTAGCGTGTCACAAATTAAATTTACATTAATTGATGGTTTTACATAAAACTATCTAACTGATCCTTTTGGATTAGTGTGTTTAATTAGTATTTTTCGACAATTCTAAATATTTAAAAGATTTCTTATTCATCATAAAATTAGATTCTAAATGACAGATTAATATCTGATTAAGAGTAAGCCTTAAATTTCTAATATTATATTATTTTTTTAGAAAATTTCATTTGGTTACTTTTTAATGTATTTATTAACATCGCAATCATTATAGCTTGCCAAGGCTTAATGCTTACCTTATACATTAAGGCTTATACATAAAAATCAGAAATACACTTTATAATTTTTGAAATTTTCTCTAAATGTTAAAATCAAGAGCTCTTTCATGTAAAATTTGGTAATTCACCAAGTAAACCGATCCTGAATGAGTAATTTCAAACAGAAAAATGTCGGTTTATTTACCTGGACCAAAACTAAACTTTTAAGACTAAGCACTACATTTCCCCCTAAACATATAAGTTCACAATTGAAACGGCATGTTTAGAAAAACGTTTAATTTTCTTATCCGTTTCAAAAATAAACGTTTAGCGACGCATCATAAACCCTATAAGAAAGTGTTTACAATTTTGGTGTTTATGTAAAAAAAATCTATGCATTTAGGTTTTAAACAATTTAAACAATATGTTTAGGAAATATATATGTTTCGGTGCTAAAATTGTGTTTAAAAGCTAAACTTTTTTTCTGTGATAGGTTAAGGTAAGGTTTTTTGCTTGAAAAATTACTTTAGGTTACGAACCAAATTTTTAGACCAATGAAACTTGGAAACTGTTGCTACGACTTTAGTCACACGTTTCTCGTAATGATATGGAGAGTTCATTGACCTAAGTGCATTGAAAATATAGGGATGAAAAGACGAGAAAGTATCAAAATCTTTCAATACGCGCAATAAAGCCAAAATAAACCCCAAAGCGCGGATACGAGAAAATTTCAATAAATATTTATCATCAAAACTTTTAACGGAGCCCTCTTGTTACGTTCATCATCCCCCATTGGGCAGATGGGCGTCCAACATTTCAAATCAGAGCGTTCCAAATACCGTTATATTAAAAAGGGGGAAAAACACGATATCAATATTTCTTATTTAAATATAAAAGGGATTTTTTTCGCCGCAATTTGATGGCGCGGAAAACAGGGGCAATAATCGCTCGTCCCGACTAAAGAGAGATTCCAAAGATGAGAGGAAATATCCACTCTCCCTGGATGGAGTTGATGGGAAACTCTTCGCAGCTGCAATTAACGGAAAATCATCGCGGCTGTCATCTCAATGTTGCCTTTCTGGAATCGAAGCCTGCATTTGCGAGACAGATAAGACAGCCGGCCTAATACGAAATAGCCCCTCCAGTTATTAGGGTACGGCGACCAAATCACCACTAGCGCCACCTACCGCGTCTCTCCGTGAATCAATACTCAAGACGTCATAGGCGAAAGCGAATTTGAAACGAAAATATCCCGGCTATATGTATAAGGTGGAAATGGAGAAGTTAACCGAAATGGAATAATTTCCTTGTTATTACCAGTAATAAACTGTTTCCATTATGATACTGGATACGGTTCCGTCGTGCTGTGAAATCCAATAAAATGGAAATTATATTTAAAGGCAATTCGAATAATTTAAAATTTGCATATTTAATTTTTTTTTAAATACATAGTGGTTCAATTTGGTTAAATTCCATTTAAAAGGTCATCAAAACCAAACTTGCTTATATTTCCGCATAGTTTAAAAACTAAACTCATCTGGTGGTCTGACTCGATTCGGTTTGTTTGAGAAAGTTTTATGTGAAAGGTTTGCATAGCTGACAGCTATACAGTGTGTTTGAGAGAAGTCTGGCAGAAATTTACAGCCGTGTTCTTTGGGTAACAAAGAGTGAAAAGGGTCCTAAGAAACGTTTTCCTAAATTGAACCGTATCCGAGTAATTGGCCGTCTAAAATCGGCCTCCGAAACGTCGAAAAACGCGCAAATGTGCAGTTTCTATTATTCCTTGGACCCAATTGTTTCCTTTCACTAAGCATTGATTTCTTATCTTTTTCGATAAAAAACAAAACTAGTATCAAAAGTGCGTTATTAAAATATTAGTTGTTTCTAAGTAACAACGACTATTAAAAAAGGAAATTATTGAATTTCATTTTTTTACTCTTTTAATGCCATAAGTACAAATTTAATACCTTGTGAGGAGTTTCGAAACGTATCTAGCTCATTCCCGTGTTTTTTCCCCGAATGCTAGTATGAAGTTACCCAAGGAATATACCTGTAAATTCGTGCCAGACTTATCTTAAACACCCTGTATAAGCCTAGTTTTAATAAATTTTAAACTATGCGCAAACATAATTATGTTTTTTTTATTGTAATGACTTTCGAACACGCACACAGAATTGTAAATTGATAGGTCATTCCAGACCCTTCTTATCATGAGAATCATTTCTTTCTCAATATTTTGGGGGCCCTTGTTCTTCGGGGGCCTACCCGAGTCTCTCAGTCTCAGGCCCTGCTGGGCCTTTATTTACGCCACTGCTAGTGGATATTTAAACTACAGACGTCAAAAATAATTTTTAAATATTTTGTTTTTCAGGGGCCTTCTTGATTCCGTACTTCATCATGTTATGCGTTGAAGGGATACCGGTATTCTTCCTAGAGCTGGCCGTAGGTCAAAGGTTACGCAAGGGCGCGATTGGCGCCTGGAATTTGGTGTCACCTTACATGGGCGGAATCGGCATCACCAGCGCTGTGGTTTCGTTCAACGTGGCTCTCTATTACAACACCATCATAGCATGGTGCCTCTACTACTTTTTCCACAGTTTCCAGAGCCCGTTACCGTGGTCAGAGTGCCCCGAAGAATTCACCAACGGGACCATGAGGACTATTCCGGAGTGCGAGGTAAGGAACAAGTTGTATATGGTCTTACCAGATGACGACTATAGTCTGAAAACCATCGGATATTTTATTTTCTTCGTGTTAAATGAGATGTATCTACTAAGATCAGGTAACAATTCATAAATATTACGAGTTAAGTATGCTAGGGTGTAAAAATGAAACACGTACCTTAGGCGGTACGAATTTTGCGCCATGAGGCGGAAGCATACGCATCAAGGGTCAACATTTACGCCTACCAATGAAAACAGCGGCGGTGGAAGTTTTTTTTGGGGGTACAAAGAATCGAAACTAGATGTGTGGGCGGGAGCCGATAACTCTAGATTTTTTTGGCGAGATATTTAATGCATATTTCCAGATTTTCTTTAACCTTTAAGTTATCGATTTTAGTTTAATTTAACAGCTGGTTTAATCGAATAATAGAATCAAACTAGCCAAAAATAATTACAGAGAATATTCACACAAATTATATTTTAACTCTACTCTCTTTAATTTATTTATTTATATTAATGAAATCTTTAACTACCTCATTCATACGAATTTTATCTAGCTCAGATACTATTTAAGCGGTATTGTGTCATCGCCATTGAAAGCTAGATAGTTTTTCCTCATCGTTATTCTTAACTTATTTGACTTTATAAATAATGATACTTACAGTTTAATATGATTTTTGCATCGTTTGCTTATATCTTGATAAGATTATTTAAGAAACAAGTTGGCACGCTTGCCAAAATATACCTCTTCTCGGAAGAGTTTGCCCTTGGGTTTATTAACTACTGGACACGGTACTCAATGATATTTCGCCATCAAAAGGGTCCACCGAAAAATAATATTATCCGGGTACTAACCCAACCAGTAGATTATTTATTATTTTGATTATAAATATTACAAATGTTATTGCATTAAACAAATTTCCAATATCAATAGAACAAAAAACCAACTTTAGACCCAAAACGTTATTAAATTACCAAAGCAACAAAATGAGAAATAGAAAATACAAAATTTTAAATTATTAGAAAGCTCACGAAAGTAAAATATATGTGCGAGAAACTATTTTATAGAGAAAAACCAACCCATTGTATTATAGGTCTTAAACCATTAAACTTTTATAGAAAAACCAAAGCTAACGCGAAAACCAAAACTATAAGTGAAAGCCCTAATAAAAACAGCGTGGGCTCATGACGACAACAAAACGAAGCCGATAAAAAGTAATACAATTAAAATATCGTAGACATGAATAATCCCCCAAATTATCAACAAACAAGAAAAATAACCAATAGAAAAATATATAATAATAACCCAACTAAGTAACAAGTTAATTAAAATACTTAGGAATCAAGAAAAAGTCAATCTGAATACCCACAGTAATAAACATTGTATTAGAAGAAATATGCAATAAAAAATATAATAATAACCCAATCAAACAACAAGGTAATTAAAATACTTAGAAATCCAGAAAATGTCAATCCATATACCCACGGTAATGAAAACTGTAATAGAAAAAACCAAAAACACCTTACCGTTAACAATTCCCGGCTTATAACGCACACAAAAAACACCTTAACTGAATAGTGAAAGCTAAACAACAGCGCATATCTCAAAATATAAGACCAACGTAACCACATTAATGAAAATGTATCACACATTTAAAGCCGATAAGAAAACACGTAAAATAAATTACGAAGTTACGAGTAAAGTATGCAAAACGAAAAAAGCGCGTAGTATACCACTTGAAATTGTATTCATAAATGACCCTTAACGGTTCGAAAGTACCGATAGACAAAAAACTAACTAAGTGGACCACCCACGGGTTCTACCCTTTAACCCTCTTATCTCTGCTGACTGCGCTAAAAAATTTAAAATTTCATACCTAAAAAAATGTAGACTTTAAAAACTATTAATATACTCTTCCGCTTTAGCTGAGCTTCTATCGGTGGTTCTGTGGTAGAATACTCGCCGGTCACGCAGGAGGGCTCGGGTTCGAAACCCGCCCGTGAAAATTTGGTGGAAACCCTGCCATTGGGACGTTGAGACGTTTACCGTAACCCTCAGCACTCGGTTCGTCCCAAAATACACCCAATGACAAAAAGAGGGCACTTTTGGAAAAACCTTTTCCCTGATTCTAAGAAACTGCGTACGCAGCGATTACACTTTGCTCCGAAAATACGAACGTGTTCGCAGCCCAGACAGACAGACACACCCCCCGACAGACGCGGTGATTGTAATACCCCTCCGAGGGGACAATCCCCTCGGAGAGGTAAAAACGTTCTTATGTCTTATATTAATTTGTCTGTAGCAGACGCTAGATCATAGGCGCTACCTCGGAGAACGTAGCGCTGTTACGCCACCTGGATTCATTTTGGTCGCGAATACGACCCATAATATACACCACCCACGTACGCACTAAAGAAATGACACTAAGCTTAGTCAAAGAGAAGTTGTCAGTCCATTTGAAATTCTTATCAGTTAAGCGGACTTATGACACACCTCATAAATCCTATTAAATATTAAATAATTCAGTCCTGGTAATTCCACGGTTCCCGCTCATTTTTGGCATGGTACATAATTGATGGCAGCTTTGTCGAGCTTAATCTATCTCTCGTAAGATCCTACCATTATGAACCAAATCTCCGCGTACGAGTCCCAATTCGCAAAAGAGAGTTTCGCCTACGGTTGGTCTTTTCCCCGAAGCGAATAGAGCCCACGACCCGAATCCTTCCTTCTACGGACTGACAAGTAACTAAACGAACCTAAGTACGTCGCCAGGACATTTGGCACTCCGCGCGGTGACAATCCTCCCGGGAAGATTATAAAAGGAGATTACCAATCCCGGCAAAGTCAAGCATCCTTCTGTCCGGACCAAAGAAGATTAAGAAAAAAATGGAAAAATATAATGCATCTTCTTCCAGCTAATGTAGATTTATTTCTAAGAATTCACCCGTATTTTTAGGCTCCTTTTTTGAAATATTTCTTTTTATTACTCGTAATAAATGTTATAAAAGGATTTCATAGAATGAAATCCGAAAATAGCAAATGCGTGGGTTTTCTTGAGGGGGAAATATTTGACCTTTCACGCTACTCGAAAAAGCGTAAACTAGGCGTGTAGCTATATCCGTTTTTTGTTACTATAGGGTTGGATAAAAAAGATATTAAAGTGATATAATTTAATCGAAAGAAACCTATCTTCTAAAAAATTTCCTTCAAGCTTATTTCTTAGCAATATTTCGCAATGGTATCTGCTTAGGCCTTAAGAACATACTAAAGTAAGGTTATAAAAAATATTTTTAGTATCGTATTGAAATTTATCAACGCGAAAGTCGGGGTCAAAATTCACATTTTTTTATCGTTTGAATTTTTGGATATAAGCATTTCAAGTTGAGTTAGCAAATTTCTCAACAAATATTTATTTTGGTAAAGAAAGACACACGACGAGGAAAACCGTGAACTATACTACATTGGAAAAACTGGTAAGTTTACGCGTCGTGTTGAAATAGTTTAACTTTAATATACAGGGTATTTCAAAATATTATGCAAAAAACTTGTAGGGGGTGAGATGAGAAGTATTCCTGTTTTCCCCCCATTTTCCAACGATGAGTTAAAAGAGCGCCAGAGAGCTTCAAAGTGTGGCCTACTAACCCCTGGAAGTAGGCTGCAACGAGCGCAAAAACAAGCAGTAGGGAAACGCGAACATTTACATGATAGGTAAAATAGACTTTGTAAACAAATCGAGGTAACCAGCGTAAAAAAGTAATCTTAAACAGTATTTAAAGTCCCTGCTGCTTGGTTTTGCGCTTGTGGCCGCCTACTTCCAGGGGCTAGTAGGCCACACTTTGAAGTTCTCTGGCGCTCTTTTAACTCATCGTAGGAAAATGGGGAAAAACAGGCATACTTCTCAACTCACACCCTACAACTCCTTCAAATTTTGGCATAACCTTTTGAAACACCCGGTATAGCTCAACTGATACACAGTAAAATACTTAACTCTAACTTCTTCCTGAACACCGGTGTGTTGCTACTAGAACACTTCTACAGGCGCTTTTAGGCCAATAATGTACAAATATTTAGATTTTAGATTATGGGTTTAGATTTGGGATTATGGTTGTTTAGTTCGTAATAGCAAAAGTGACATAATTACCAAAAGTGTGTCAATCGGACCTATTTCTTAATGAATGTTAGGAGCGAAATACAAGTTGGGAGGGGAAAAGGGAAAGTATGCCTTGGGGAGGGAAGGAAGTTAAAACCAACAAATAACGCCTCGTAGTGAGGAATGGAGGAACTAAGTAGTACTGGTCAAGGTTAGTGTATTTTTTGATTTTTCATCTTTCTGTGGAGATGCTATCGCCATCTACCTACGATATAATACCATAGACTAAAAAAGATCCAGAAAGCTAGCGACAATAAATAGTCTTTTATGTTGTCGATCTCGAGTCGAGCATTCATTAAACCTTTAGCATACGAAAGTACAGGGATTGTCACTCTTTTGGTAATTATGTCACTTTTGGTAATAGTAACAAAAATGTACACTTGCGTGTGGTTTTGAAAACAGACAGTACTAATAATTTTTGTAAGATATTTATGACCTAAAACAAAAGACAAATTTCTTCCTAAAAATAACCAAAATATAAAACCTTCCAAAATAAAAAAGGGATCTTGGGTTTTACGAGACTCTTGACGGGAGAGGAGGACACTAAACAAGCTAGTAAAAATAGCTTTTATCATTTCCAAGGACAGAAAATTGAAAAGAGAATGAATTAAAGTTTTTCATGGTTTCGCTAAAAAATGGAATAGAAATGTTATTTTTATCCCCCGGCATTTCTTCGCTACATCGTCACTTTTTCCCAAAGATTATATTCAGTGAGCCATAATAATAAAAACACTCCATTCATGCAAGGTACGTAAAGAGCAGTTTTTTGAGAAAACTTAAATGACGTTTTTGTAGATTAGCTAGCCTATGGGTTTTAAATTCTTGCCATATGCAAAATTCTTATCAAAACAAAACCCGTAACTTTAAAAGTAAATAATAAAATTGGGAAAAATTATATACACAATCAAATTTAGTAACGTCCACATTTTCGTTTTTTTCTTAAGAAGCTAATCTCTTTATGCTTCTGTTGGTTGAAAAGTATTTTAAATTCATCCTAATACCCATTTTATAAAACCCCTTTCAACTAATGTTCATTTTGGTAAAGAAGGACAAACGACGAGAAAATTCGCCTTGGGCAGTACAATTGTTTTTTCTTCTTCGCAAACCCTGCTTTACGAAAATGAAGCTAGAGTGCAACCAACCTCAGGTTTACGTTTTCGTGTAGCTCAGACAAAATTCAGTTATGTACTCTAAGCCCGCCGTTTGAAAAGGCTATAGCCATCTATCAATATATTTAGGATTATCTAATTAAATTACGTTTCACAATGATAATATTTTACTGAAATTTTTAATTGTCTAAACTGAAAATTTCCCTTCCAATAAATTCTAACTATGAAATTAATATTATTTTAAACCTCGACTAGCAAACTTGATTGGAAAATTAGTTAATAATTCGGCATTCGGATCTGTAGTTAATTTAGGATAGAGGAAATCTACAAATCTCGAAATAATTGTTTACTCAATCGCGAAAGTTCGGTAATTTCGGACGCCAATTAGTAAACAAACCAAATCCCAATTTTAAACCCGTGGATCGAGGTATATGAATTAAATCAATAACCACGCGTAAATCGTTGGTTTCGTGGTGATTAATATAAAGCGAGTCTCGTTTATAAATTCTGAGCGCAAAACCTAAATCAGTGGCAATAGCTTGGCTAAGAAAGCCGCAATGAATATTGAACGCGTGCTCTTAGCGAAAGCTATTGGCGACGAATTCGAACAGTCAGGTCGGTAATTGGCATTCTGAGACCGCGAGATAAGGCGCTATACCTTGAAAGCAGTTTCCGATCAGTATATAGTGGCGCTAAGGGTGGGCTGAAGTGGGCTTTAGCCCCCTGCATTTCTGAGAGGGGACACATATTTATATTAAAAGGGCCATATATTTAAAATTAAGAGGCCACATATTTGAATTTATGAATTTTCTTTATCTCTAGAAATTGGTTTTATTTCCAAGAAAAAATTTTCTGGAAAAAAACTTTCAAAATCAATTTGTTTACTCAATAAGATAGTAGACCGTAAACAGATAGATTCGGGAGGATGGGAGCGGAAATTGAGAGAAAGTTGAATGGACAATAGAAAGAAAAGAAAGGGAATTTAGGGAAGTACCCCGGGCATGTCTGAGTCCCCTCCAGGTCGGATACAAGGTCATAGGGGGTCCAGTAAACGTGACGAGAGCCGCACCAAGAAAACGACCTTGCTCTTCTCGCTTCCTGGAAAATTTATAAGGGGTCACTAAATTTGTAAAATGGAGTGTAGCTACACTCCATGGTTGTAAGGGCCACAAAATTCTTAGGGGCCACAAAATAATTAGCCCACCTGTGAATAAACCTTAGCGCCACTACTGTTTCCGATTGGTTGTATTTGGTTGCTTTCGTATTATAAAATAGATTTATTTTATAATTTATACATAAGTAGACGGAATGGTATAAGTTTGGAGCTTGCATGTTTCCAAACGCCATACCTAACTTGGCAGTTTTAGACAGAAGTGGGTAGACGGTAAAGTTGCCCTGGTTTCCGGCACGAATTCGTGATGTAATCAAGGGACCTTTATATCCGTTCTAACATCTTCAATTAAGTGCGGCGACGGCGGTAGGAGCTTAATCCTTTAATACCCAAAGCAAAGCCCGCGACTCAGAGTCATTCTCTCCGTGGCTCTCTCTCCGGGAAAACTAAATAACGCTGTCCCATTTAATTAGAGACTCCCCCCCCCCTCCGAAAGCAGCTAATGACGAATTAATGACCACAGCAGCTCCTATTATTTTAATTTTTTCTTTCCCCATTTCGTGATTTATTTCAGATGGCGAGATTTCGTGTGCTCTGACAGAACAGCAAAAATACATATCCTGTAAGGACTTTAAGCCTTATATGTCTGACAGACTAATTTATAAAAACACCTCGACGTTAAAACTATTGGTGAAAACACTTTAAGCCATTCGTAAATTCCTAGCTAAACCCTTCACAAAGACTATAGCAGACTGCAGTAGGACTTAAAACTGTTACTATTCTTTGGTTTTAAAAAATAAGTTTATGTTCAGTCCTTTTTGGTTGATATTTTCTATATGGCCTGCAAAAATTGTGTGAATTTAGTATATTTCATAATATAGAACTGTATAATTTTATATAAAAAAATTTTCATAGATGTTTCTATAAAGCGAATTAAAAGAAAAATATATATTATGATACTATTACGTCACAAGACAAATCTTTATTAGAATTTTTTTCGCACGCGAGCTAGAAAAACCTATATTCCTCGTGACCGGAGCACGCACTCGTAGACATGTAAAAGTAAGAGACTGTGACGTAAGAGGTGGCCCGGTTACAACGAGTAAGAGTTATGGAAAAGGGAAAATGAAGAACTAGAGAAAAAACCCCTTTAAGGGGGAAGACTACAGTGGCCATTGTCTACTTTCGCGCTATTTCAAGCTGAACTCTTTTAATTTTGTATTTTAACTCTTGTTTAGTGCTTAAAATAATTTTGACAATTTTAAATTTAAAAGTTATTAAGTTATTACGTTTTAATTCGGATCCCCGGAGCTAAACAAGTTGGGCAAGCGCCCAAACTACTCTTTAGTTAGGACCTTATATCTCGTTAACTATTAAAATAATAACTATCAAAATTATTTTAAGCACTAGAGGAAGGTTCAGCCTAATAAGAAAAATATAATTCAATTATGTTATTGTTAAAACAGAAACGTTCATCTTAAACGAAAAAGAGGCTTTTACTGTACTCTTCCCCCTTAACGAGTGGGGAGAGAACTTACAAACTCAACGCGGAAGGAGTTGTTCCGAGTTTTCACCAAGCAAAATTTTTAAATTAGGGATACGTCTGCGCTTTTCGCATTCTAAACTGGAGAGTTAAAAATCAAATTACCTCAGTCAGAAAATTCCGACGTTTTAGTGACAACTGAGGCCTTGAGGGCCCAATTTTAGAAGGAGATGATCGGGTTCGATTACATTGTAACTTTCCCTTTGTTCATTATGCTAGAGTATTTCGAAATAAACCAATTGTCCAGGCCCCTAGATAGCCTGTAAAAACATTTTACTTCTTTTGAGACGTAATTGTTCCCGGGGGCAAATTTAAAGAGACGATTGAGAAAGAGAGGATGGAGGGAGCAATGTCAAATAAGTCTCTTTTACTTTCTGAAATTGGGAGCCTACACTAAAAATATTCATTCAAAACTAAAGACGTAGATCAAATTATTATAATTTCCGAATTGGTAAGAAAATGATAGACTTTACTACTTTAGTATTAGCATAAGTAACATAAGAACATTAAGTATGTCAATTAACAAAAATTATCAGCGAACTGATTTTCCGACTTTTTACGTGATCAAGGTTTAGTTCAGCACAGAGACCCCTAGTGACTAAATATTTCCGTAGTGAAATAAACTACTACCAAGGATGATAATATCCCTTACGAAAGGAATCTTATTTTAGGATGGAACTAGGATAATTAAAGTTAATGTCTTCGATATAAAAATAAATTAAGACTGAAACCCACGCGTGTTTAATATTTGCAGACTAAATATATAACTCATAGAAGTATTATTAATATCTTAAAACTTCTTTAGTTCTACTATACATTTCTAGTCATTTTAAGTCCTTAATAAGTTTTAAAATTTACGGAAATGAAGATAAAATATGGATGCTAATCTAATTTTCATGTAAGATTTCAAAAGGTCTTAAAGAAAGTTTAAATTTAAAGCCTTAAATGTGTTTTAATAAAAATATCTGAAAGTTGAAAAGTCCTTATTTTAGCCCTAGAAAAGCTCTGCAGTAAGGTAAAAATTAAAAATAAAGATTTAACGTATATTGAATTGCGAATTTTAAATACCAAATAAGGTTACCTTTAAGGCTCAATTATGGAATCATAGTTCTAAACATAAAAATTTCGTCTTTTATTTTAAAACATAAATAAGATGTTTTAATTTTAGTTTATAATTACAGCTTAGATCTTACGAAAATCGGAGTCTTATATTAGGATGGAATTAGGGTAATTAAGAATCAAGTCTTATAGTAGACTGAAATAAATTTAACAGACATTTTTGGAACATCAAAATATAATAAAAACTAAACCAGCTAATCAGCCAAGGCACCACCATAGGCCTAAGTCGTCAAGTGACTTTTAAAGCCTTTAATTTAGGTGGCCGGGTTACAATGCGTAGGAGGGTGTAAAATATTTGCTGACAAAATATCTCACGTAGGTCTAATATTTTAAATACGTCTTTATTACTACGTTACATTTCGATTCATATTAAGTACTAAATAAGTTCTAAAATTTACTAAAATAAAGGGAAAATAGTGATGCAAATATCCATATAATCGAAGATTTGAAAAAGTCTTGAACAAGGTTAAAATTAAATCCTAAATTGTTTATCGATGAAAAATATCCGCAAATTAAAAATCCTTATTTTAACCATATTAGAGTGCTAAAGTCAGTTAAAACATAGAGATTAAACGTTTATTCGAGTACGTATTTTAAATACTAAACAAAGCTTACTTCAAGTTCTAATTATGGATTAAATAAGGATCCAATAGTTAATCAAGTACACACTCAAAACTTACTGTTGAAAAAACAGCAAATACGGTTTATAATTTAAAGCAAGGTGTAGTTGAAGTGGGTTAACTGCAGTTTGTCGTAAAATTTACAGCTTTCTGCTGTATTTTGAAGAAAACAGTATTCGTACTGTTTTTAAAATGACAGTTATATTAAAATTAACAATATGAAACCGTGGTTGACGTTTTACTTCAAAAATGCGTAAAATTTACCACACGTTGTTGCTGTTTTTTTCTGTTATAAACGGCAAGCGCTAGTATATAAAACAACTAATTATTATTTAGTTGTCAAAACATTTTTTAAAATCGCACAAGTTTCATTTTAGTTTTAAATATAATCATATCCGATAAAAATAGTTTATATACTCTTTTGTATAAGTAGCACCCCACGCAAAATGCTATATTAATTACAACCCTTGTTCATCGTGTGCTTAATAATTTGAAACCAAGTTAATAGTTTACTTTCCTTTGGTTTTCCTTATAATTCTAAAGTACAAAGGCTCGAGTTGTAGTCATTTTTGATATTTTAATAATTTTATATATTTCTATCATGAGTTGATTAATGAAATATTTGAAAAATTTTAATTAAAGCAATATGATAATGGTTTGATCCGTAAAATATACGATGGAATTTGAAGGTTGTGAATAGGTTCTGTACTAAATACGTTTGATAACTAAAACTACGGCGAACACTGGAATTTTACAAACATTGGATTTTACTGTAAAAACTGCATGCATTTACCGTATTAAATACGTCTGAAATGGAGGTTAAATAAACAGCAATACTCTGTAAATATAACTTTATCTTGCTGTATTTTTAAACAGCAAAGTGTCCAGTAAATTTAACAGGAAGCATGACAATAAAAAAAACAGTCAGAGTTGGTGCTGAAATTAACAGCATTCTGCTGGCATCTATGCTGACCGCAGCTCACTGTAAAATTTACAATAATATTTTTCTGTGTGTAGTATTTTCGAAAGGAAAATTTCGAGCTAAAGTTGAATTAGTTTTATTTCCATTTAATTTGTCATATTTTGACTAAATTTGACACTTGGATAAGACTTAATTATCTCTAAACCATGTCAGCTACGTTTACGCTTCAATCAAAATAATATTAGGAATACTTTAGGATAAAATATACCTTTAAAGTTAAGATCCAAAAACGAATTGAATTCGATATTAAAAGGCAGCAGTGTAAAATAATCTCATTTGAACTTAAAATATTGGAAATGCAGCTTTTTAGGAATAAATTTGACGCTCAAACAAGACTTAAGTAGCTCCTAAATATGGCTGATATTTTCAGCTACAGTTACGTTTAGATCAATTAGTGTAAAAAATATTAATTAAAGGCAGTAATAAAAAATTAATATTAAAATGAGTCTTGAATTCGGTTTAAAAATTCCGCCTAGCCTTTACCGAAAAAGGAATCCTATTTAAGAAATTCAACGAGGACAATTAAGGATGAAGTGTTAGAATTAAATTAAAATAACATATATTTTTGAAACATCAAAATATTACTCATATTTAAGACTAATCCCAACCTACAATTGTAGAATGTAAATATGAACAAGTTTTAAACACGAGCCTTCAAATAGCAGATTAAGAAGTTAGGGATTTATCAAACAAAAAATTTCGAATAACTTGCAATAGAGATACTTAATTATCAGCCTGAGTTTTTAACTTATTTATCGGATATTTCCTAGTATAAATTTAAAATTAAGATACGACATTTATATATCTTTTTATTTTTGGGATTAGTCTTAAATATGAGTAATATTTTGATGTTTCAAAAATGTATGTTAATTTCAGTCTAATTCTAACACTTCATCCTTAATTTTCCTCGTTAAATTGCTCAAAAACTAATTTTAGTGTAAAAGAAATCTCGTATTATACTTTTCGATTGAGACTAAATTAACTGCGAATAGTTCAAATTAAATGTAAACTAAATCAAACCTGCTGTTTCAGATTAGATTGAGACTAATGTAATGTTCTACTGCATGATTAAGACCAGAATAAATATATTCTATTTAAATGTAGGCTAAAAAGTATCTATAATGCAGCTTTAAATAAGCTTTAAACTCAAGCTGATTATTCTAGCAGATAAAGACTCAACCAAGTCTCTGGATTACTAATAATTTCAGACTTTTTTGGGTTGATAAATCACTTAATTCCATCTGCAAATTTGAGTCTTAAATTGCGTACTTCAATTATATCTGCTATAAGGATGAACATGGGATTGAGTTTATTTTATTGGCACGTGTTTAAAACTTTTTCATATCTACATTCTACAATTGTAAATAAGCCTTCTTTAAGGTCGAAACCAAGCACGAATTAAGGTGGAAATAAGGATGAATATGGAACTGTGACAGCTTAAAACTTTTCTTTTATAAGTTTTTAAAATCAGCTTCGATTTTGATAAGGGATAAAACTCACAAAAGAGTAATCATTAATTATTTAATTAATATTAAAATTTTATATTTATATGTCAAATTGAATACCAAAAACTAAAACAAATAAGGATTATTATTGATCCTCATTCAAGTAAACCGATAAGTTTACTGTTTATTCCTATACTCGATTCCTGCCTTCTTGGCTAATAAATTAAAATTCCACAGAAATACTCAGATAAATAATTAAAAAATCTTATTATTTCATTGAGATTGTTGCTTTGTAAAGCAAGTCTCGCGTAATAATTTTAATATCTGTCCCTTGTTAGCAGTACAATTTAAAAAAATAAACACCGTTTTATCAGTTCAAAGAACCGCTTTTTGTATAATATCTTTAAGGACAGTTTTTACCCCATTACCCAGACTTTATCATAAAACGTTTTTGTTTGCTCCTTGCTAAGGACAATTTTTCTTGAGGATCGAAATTTCGAGTATAAGGATAAATTAAATTTCGATTATCTTTTTTATGCTTGCGATTCGTAGGCAGAGTAATGGAAACGTTATCTTGACATAAGATACCCCAGATTTCAGTCGGCGGTACAATGAGTGTAATCTTTTATAAAATTACATAAAAAGAATAGATGTTTGAACAAAGCAAGGTAATCGATTTTAGTTTATGTGTCGTAAAGTAAGGACACGAGGACAGTAACAGAGTAACTGTTTTTACAATAATAACAAAACGATTTTATTTATTTTTGGCGTTTTTACTTTTGTACCCCACCAACTGTAAGACAATAAGAAGAGAGGTTTACGCTATAAAACGCACTAGAAACAATATCGCTTCGCAAATTACCAAAGTTAAGTGTTTTCAAAAGTATTGACGGTTAATTCCAGTAGCCGGACGCACAACAAAACAAATAATAAAACGACCATAAAATATGACGGCAAGGAATGAATCTGTTCCATTGCGCCGAATCCCATTCGACCGAAAAAACCGCACTTTGGCGGATTTAGGATTCGGTCTAATGGGATTGTCCCATTCGACCGAAAAACCCGCACTTCCCGGGTTTAGGATTCGGTTTTATCCGTTTCAGCATCTGTTAGAACAGCATGCAGTGTTACCTAATCTACCCTAACCTAACCTAACTTAACCTAACCTCACCTCACCTCACCTAACCTAACCTAAAATATATTAAAACGCTTCCGTAAAAAATCAAAAGGAGTAGAAAGAAAAACTATTTTTTTTTGCGGTCGCTCAATTGTGAATATTGCGTCGGTCGATTAGAAAAATACAAAACCCGCCTTGGGCTAATTTCATCAAAAACATTGGCGGAATTCGGTCGAATGGGATTCGGCGCAATGGGAAGATACACAAGGGAATTAGGCAAAATAAGCACGTGTTGTTTATATTTTGAGTTATAAAAGTGCTTAGGGTCTTATAATTCGACCCTTGTGATGACTACTAATGACCAACAATGTAACGTCATCGATGAAACGCTGAATATTTATCGCGACCACGTTTCTACGACGATTTCACAAAGACTGTTTTCCCTTCCAAAGACCAGCAGTATGCTGTCAACAGCACTTTCAATTGTCTCGCGAGTTTCATTTGTATCGGACACAACTCTTTTAAAGCGAGTGATGGTTCTTGAGTAGTATCTCAAGGGCACCTAGTGTTTTAAATAACTGCCGTTGCTATTAGAGTCTTGGAGTCTCGAATTTAACCGAGGCCTAGCGTCAAAATGTAATCGTGAACTATAATAAACATATTTTCAATTGAACCAAAATATGAAAAAGTACATAAATACATTATTTTTATGAACAGATATTATAGTAGATTTAAAAGTAATTAGACTTTTCAGTTTTCATAGAGCCACGTAGCGGCCAACGGTTGAACCTCATAAACTGCTGGATTTTCGTCTGCTGAGCAAAAGTTTTGAAAATTATCGCCTGCTTAGTAGACGAAAATACAGCAGCTTATGAACTTCGCGCTTTGGCCGCTACGTGGCCATATTAAAACTGAAAAGGCCAATTGTCTTCAACGGTTTAAACTAAGAAATCGCCTTGAGGTGATAAATTTAAATATTTCACTGAGAGCTATTACCAAAAGCGACATAAGACCCAAAAGTGTGTTAATACGGAATAATGTTTAATGGGTTTGAGTCTATTTGATCGATTCCCAAATGATCGAATGGGTCCCATTTGATCGAATTTCCATTTGATCGAATTGCATTTGATCGAACGGCATTTGATCGAAAGCTACTGTAGGGTAAAACTACGGCGCGCGTACATCAACCTAACCTAACCTAACCTAACCTAACCTGACCCTATTTATATATATCAAAAACAACGGGCCGTTATCGTCGATGTCATAAAAAATTCCATCATATAGTGTATAAAGTAAAAATCTCTTCATCTTTGTGGCTTAATACAGTTAAAGCAATGAATTATTCCATCATTATTCCTACTGCACTTAAGCAATGAATTATTCCATCATTATTCCTTCTGCACTTCATATTGACATTCGGTAAAATAAAAACATACCAACTGGTACTATAAATACTTTTGAATTCGATCAAATAGTATTCGATCATTTGAAGGTTCGATCTTATGAAACAAATGACAAATGGGATTCGATCAATTGCAACGTATAATGATCGACTGTCGATCACATATTTTTCGATCAAATGGACCAACACCGTTTAATGAGAGATTGTCGCGAAGTAAAAAGAGGGAGTGGGAGAGGGGGTTGAAAATACGTCATCAAAATTTGAAATTTCCTCCACTTCAGCGCCGCCAAGTGAGGCGTTTTAGAACATATTTCTACGGGAGGATAAATCGAAGAGATAAAATCGCGCCAGACCATAGACTAAATATAACGTTGCTAGTACTATTCCAACTAGTAGGTTATGTAGTCTATAGTGAGACTAGCTCTCAGTAAATATTTTAACGGACGCAAAGGTAGAGTTGTCACACTTTTGGGTCTTATGTCACTTTTGCTATTACCAAGACAGACATCATCACCGTTTTGCGTCCGCTTGCTAACGCGTCACACGTAGCCTTTGACAGCGCTTCGCTAGGGGGAGATTTTATTATTTTGATGACGTCACTCCGTTACTAGCTCTCAGTAAAATATTCCCCAAAGTGACAAACTTATGAAACAATATTATAGACTTATGGTGTGAGTTTTCGAAACGCCCAATTTTAGTACGAATGGCGCGAGCTAGTTTATTCAATCACTACCTCAAAACAAACTCTGCTTGTAAATTCTAACATACGTGTCAATCATAAAATAAGACATTCCAAATAAAAAACGAAACAAAATCCTAATCTTTAGTCCTTTCAATAAATGAAACAGAGAACACTGTATTTCGGAATTTCCCAGTTTCGGAAGCTAGAAGCGAAAAAAACGTAGAACTAGCCACACACAGCGAGAGTTGAATGGAAATAGGATCACTCTGATTTCGTTATAGAGCGTACATCCCTACCGGAAGAGAAAAAGAAATATTGAACAATCTATAATCGATACGATGCTACAAGAAATCAAGGAGAGGAAGTGAGGTGGCAAAACTAGAAGCTCAAAAACATCAGCGTAAAACAATGGCTACTATATCAGCCTTTGTATTTTTTTCATCACTTTCCCGATTCCGTTGTTTCTTAGCTACAACCAAAAATAAAAAATATAAAAAACCGAGAAAAGGGATTTTTTTTTTTGGCTCTAAAACTTCTCCCAATTCGGGTAAAATTTTTCTTTCTCTTTTCCTCCTCTTCATTTGTTCTCGCCGGGCCGAAATTGTTTCCTGCTTCATTCTTCTTCCACGTGAGGCGCTGAATGCCTCGAGGATGGACGTTATTCGCGATTAGAGAAAGCTTAACCGTATTGTGTATATACCCCCAAAGTCATTATTGGATAGCAGGTTTTGTTTATCTTTCGAAATACCGGTTTTGTTTTGTTTTTGAATAAATTTAATATATGATTTCTAATCTTGGGATTCTTCAGCGAAAAATGAATGTTATAAATGTATATTCAAGCAAGAAATTTGAAGTCAAGAGATACTTTTGCAATTTAGAGTAGTTTTTTATGTTTCATAGCCACCCCTAAACCGCGTTTTGACTTAAAGGGTTGGTTGCACGAAAAATCGATAGTAATAAAAACGAATGAATGCGGGCTTGTTTTGAAGCCCAGGACGTTCTCTTTCCAAAAATGTCATTGTCGAAACCAATTTCCAAGCCTAAGTCCGAAACTGACCTTTTTCGCTCCCCAAAATCCTGGAATTTTCGGCGAATTTCTCTCCTACGTAGCACCACCTAGGAGCAACAAACACAGATGATAAAATACGCGAAAAAGTAGATTAGTCCATAATTAAAAGGGATAATATAGCTAAATCCTAAACAAATTTGAAGAAATTAAAAAACTTACTACTAACTCATACCCAATAGGTCTTCGAGCAAAAAACGCGAAACTCGGATCAAATAGATCTTCGAGTAATAAACTAAATTAAAATTAAATAAAATAACGCAACAAACACAACACCCCACACAAGGAGAACGCAACCCGTCAAAAGTCGTGGATTTTCTTGTGTACATTTTTCATTGGCTAGATGATTTAGCGCCTGCTGCCGTCGGATGGGGAAAATTTTGAAATTGTCTTCCTCCCCCCCGCCCGTAAAACGTTCAGCATAAAGGCTCATGACGCTCGTCCAATGAAATTCGAACACAACCCTTCGTTAGCGTGTTTAAAGGCTAGCTGCGTTCTCCTTGTGTTTGTTGCTCCTAGGCACCACAGACCAGTGGAAACACGAGCAATTTCGGGCAAATTAAAGCTGTAGTTTTATTCCTAAAATAGAAGGAACTGAAGTGGAGGGATTCTGTTTACTTGTAGAAGTTTTCAAACCACAGGTTTTTAATCATAATATTAGGCTGATTATCGGATTTTTTTTTTACGCGCGCGCCACGCGGCGCGCGCGTCCCGTCGTTTTAAGAAGAATTTACAAGGAGCCTTCGGTTTCATCAAGGATTCTGTATGTGTAAGAGGATATGTGGCATGATATAAAACCTGACGATGATTGAGGCCGGTCATGCGCAGTTGATTCAAGGCAGATTTAAATTTTTAAAGTCCCTCAAGGCCAAATATCTCGTTTCTGTTCGGTCTGCAATTAAAAAAATCGCCAAATACGTCTAATCAAAAAAGTGTCAGACTTAAAAAATGAATTAATACATTTTTTACATCTTAATATACTCTACTTTAATTAAAACATAATCATCCTTTCTAAAATAGTGTCTTAAAGAATCGCGCCCATTTTCAATACACCGATATTTGACCTTGAGGGAATCGAAACAACTAGTCGCATTTTAAATGTACTTTTGCTCTCTCTTAACCGCGACGATGCTGCCGGCAGTTTTTTTGTACAGGTTTTACGGGTCGCCTCATATCCTCCTACACATATAGAATCCTTGGTTTCATATCGTTTTTCAATTACTACCGCGTAGGACTTTTTCCTGGGTGTGAAATCAACCCGCTTTTAATACCAGATGTAAAGAAATGTATTACAGACAATTAGCCAATGATACGCTTCGCATTTTCTGACGTCATGCCGAGAAGAATTTTAGAAGTCTGGAAATTCGCCGGAAAACTCGATTTCCACCATTCCGACTTCTTATTATTGTAATTCAAAGACCGCTTAACCGATTTTGATGAAATTTTCGGTGCTTGCTCTTTCTAATGAATCATTAATTAGAAATAGCTAAAATGTCGTGCAACCAACACTTTAAAAAAATACATCGAAATTTTAACCCAGTGTACAAGACCAGTGTACAAAAATAATCCTATGTACTGTTTTCCTTCTCAGCCTATATACAGGGTGTTTCAAAAGGTTATGCAAAAATGTTCAGGAGCTGTAGGAGGTGAGTAATAATAAATAATAATCAGCTAGGCTAATACCCAAGGCACCACCTTAGGCCTAAGTCATCATGCGACTTTTAAAGCCATTAGTTGAGAAGTATGCCTGTTTTTTTCCCATTTTCCTACGATGAGTTAAAAGAGCGCCAGAGAGCTTCAAAGTGTGGCCTACTATCCGCTGGAAGTAGGCTGAAACAAGCGCAAAACCAAGCAGTAGGGACTTTAAATACTGTTTAAGTTTACTTTTTTTACGCTGGCTACCTCGATTTGTTTACAAAGTACTTTTTTACCTATCATATGAACCCAAACCTTAATGTTAGGCTAGTAGGCCACACTTTGAAGCTCTCTGGCGCTCTTTTAATTCATCGTAGGAAAATTGGGAAAAACAGGCATACTTCGTAATTATAATGTATTTAATGTAAAACGTAGTAAAAATTTTATGTAAAATAGACAATGTACTTTCCATCTAATATTTAAGTAACCATTAACCCAGTATTAATTTAAATTAATATTTAATTATACATATATTTTACTCACTTACTTCGAAAGGCCGCTATATATAGGCTGATAGGGAAAACATTGGTCTTGTACACTTGGCTAAAATTTAGATGTATTTTTTTTAATCCAAACGCGGTTTACGGGTGGCAACCATTTGTGGTTACCACGTCAGTCACCAGATGGCGACAGTCAAAACCAACACAGTTTTAAAAAGTATGCGCTAGCTTCGTAACATGGACCAAGAATCTACGATATTGTTAAAGGGAATATAACCTCAGGTATTTGGTGGGGAACACCAACGTTTGCAGCTCTGGCCGCTCTTGCCTTTGGCTTAAAAAATGTCTGGCGCCACTCTTCAGGGAAATTTGAAAAAATTAAGGGCCCGGTGCAGAGACATTTTTAAGAATCGCCAAATTGCGATTCATCGCCAAATTAACAGAAAACGCGCGTGCTATCGAACTTCGCGCCGAATCGGTGTGCAGAGACATCTCGCTCGCAAAAATAACAGGAAGTCGCTCTGTTTATTTTGCGAGTGGTCTTGGGCAGTCGCTAGCCGCCGAAAAGCTCGCAAAAATAATGGCAGATTGTATTACATAAAGAGCTCGGGAAATAAATTGAGAAGTAAACGCTTTTTACCTACTTTAATAAGATAAATTTTACAACACGATAGGTCAGAATCTTTTAAATTATTAAAATTTGAGTTTCTAGCTCATTATCGCTTCCCGAAAAATGTTTTTGTCGAATTATTGTCTGAGCCAAGGCCTAACCACAATCACGATTTACGAAACACTAAAATAAGCCAGCCACTCTTACAAATTTTACAGGTAAGAATAAATTATAATAGGGAATCTTATACACTACTACTTTGGGTGTATTCAAAGCCTTGGTTTATTTATAGATCCTTATTTGCTGGTACTGTATGCAGTGGGTTTTAACTAATGAGTCGGTAATGACATGGTGAATTGGTTCAGTGTATCAAGGATCTTAAGCTATCAACCAGCGTTTATACCAATTCATCTACCGAGAAGAAACCTTTCCTCAGGTAGACTAGGGAGTTGCGATAAAAGATGTATTGGAATATTCAAGTTTATTTGGCATACATCAAGAGCTTACCGAGCCAATAATTTGATGTATTACCTTAAAAGTGTTCGTCAGTTAATTCTACACGCTTATATCATTTGTTACAATTTATACCTGGATTAGGCTATGTAAATGCCAGATAATTAGGTAGAACAACAACTTTTATCAAATACTAGGACCATTGTTTTACGTGTGATCAATATAGGATATTTCGCTAGAAATTGCTTTAGACAATTACCATTTTTTGTAACCTCGTGAAATTGGTTTTTTTATTTATTGATTTATGTTATAACTAGTTTTATTTTAATTGCTATCAGCTAAGTTTTTAAATAAATATTTTCCTAAAAACCAAATGATACGGCTCATTTTCTAACAGAGAATCATTTTCGGAAAATGTTGGCTTATAATAGTAATGAATCTTTTTTTAATTCGTTATTTTATTGATGTACCAACCATATTATAAAAATATATCTTTAAAATAACAAAACCATTAAACTGTGTAATAAATGCAACCAATCTAATAAATAATAAGAGTAAGAAAATGATATAATCAGAAGAAACTAATTTTCATGCACTATTTAAGGCTTTAAAAAAGATTTTGGATAACCTCTCATTCTTCAGAAACTGTTTTGCTTTCCCTTCGTGGCTATATTATATAAATTTATTTTAATAAAATAACGGATTTAACTATAAAAATTATAAAACCTAATAATATAATTAGAGTTAGGAAATTATTAATTAGAAGAGCCAGGATTTCATCGTCAAAATACAAACCAAACATAACCACGTGATAGCTTTTTGCGTCAGAAATGGAGCTCTCCCATTGGTCCGTTACTTGGTTAAAAAAATTTGGAAAAATAACAGCGTCGCCGATTAACAGGAATCGCTAAAACGTCTCTGCACCGCGATTTCGATTGCGAGGATCGCCAAATAAACAGCTCGCCAAATAAACAGCTCGCCAAATCTGAATCGCTAAATTGCGATCGTGTTAAAATTAACAGGAATCGCAAAACGTCTCTGCACCAGGCCCTAAGAGGTCTTCCCTAAAGATTGCGTTGCAGGTTATATTCCCTTTAATCAGTTTAAAGCTAGTCTAGAGGTTTAGTTTACTTTTAGATTCGAAAAAAAAATAGGCGAAAATGCCGCTTTATTTAAATTTGCAAACAATATTAGACTAATCATGGGATGAAAACTTTTTATTTTTTTCGGAAAAATATGGAAAATTTTCCGGAAAACAGGCCTCGGTCATTTTGAGGAAAATTTTCCGACTTACAACATTTAATTAAACGTTCCATACAAGGGACGATCCTTATCAGAGACGTTCCTTACAAGGGACGTTCCTACAAGGGAGCCGGCCGAATGTGACGTAACATTTTATAATATTTTGTTTTAACCTAATACTTAAATAGACAAATGTTTTCAGTTATAATCAGATTTGAGTACTTATTTATATCTTTGAAAATAGAGCTATAAATTTTCTAATGGTAAAACGATAAATAAATGTTTATTTTTTTAAATACATTTTATAATTCTAAAGTTCTATGAAATTTGAGGGTAGGTTCGAATACTTGTTACGTTACTTAGAAAATGGTGAATGAACTTTGTTCACGGAGAGGAGTTGTCACGGTATTCGCAGATGACGTCACGGGGCAAAGAGTTAGCACGGTGTTCGCAGATGACGTCACGGGGCAAAGAGTTAGCACGGTGTTAAATCCCCTAATCTCCGTACTCAAATTGGGAATTTGCTCCCATCTTCTTACATTATTTTGTTAAATTTTCTGTTAGCAATTTTTATTCGTAGGTTGGTAATCTTACGTTAGTAATAAATACCAACAATTCTTAATTCATATATTTCTACATTTACCTTTATACTAAAAAACTAAATTTTATTTAATAAAGTCTTGTTCTTATAACGGATCTAAATCTTTTATTCACATAAGGATTCCAACTCACCTTTACTGCTACATCTTTCAATTTAACGCGCATGTATTGCCTTTTTATTTTTACTAATGGACTGATGGAGCTACAGAACGGTATTTCCATCTGTGTTCAATTTTGAACAATAATAATAATTTTGGTTATTTTTTAATTTTTATTAGAGTAGACAAAAACCATTAACAATTATTTTCAAGCTACGGCATTTTTCACTGAAAAATTAACACATGGACTACAAAATAGTTCTATAAAAGCAAAATTTTTCCGGAGGGTTTCGAACGCATAACTTTCATCACAGCGGTTGAGATATCAAATGGCGTACTTACCAAGTCATGCCTTTTAATAATAACACCCCCAAGTAGTATAATTTTTTTTAAAAAAAGATTATAGGCTTAGATTCCTCGTTTAGTTTAAAAATTAATCGAGCTTACGTCGGCCATTTTATTAATAATTATTGATTGTTGATGGACTACGAAATAAAACCAATCAGATCAGAACAATAATGCAAATTTTTTGGCAGTGGTAGAACGATCAAATCTACTGTATTTTATTTACAAAAATGATCATTAAAATTAGTTTTCAGTTCCTTAAATTTAATTAAAATCCAAATAATTATCAAAATACAAACCCCAATATTCCGAAGAATATCCATGTAAATTTTCAAGCTTGTTGATAAAGCCGTTTTGCCCTAATGTGTAATAGTATCGTTACGTATATATATGTTTTGCTATATAAAAATCATAATTGCTATTTTTCATAGGACATGAAAATATGTTTTTTTTTCTTCAAAGTTTAGCGTTGTAAAGTTTCAACTATTATGTGCGGTAGATATTATGAATGAAAAATTTCTATATTATGTTATACTGAGATATGATTATATTAATGTTTACTTTATTAATACTAATTTGTGTTAATATTAAATGTACCACTAAAAAGCCCAAATAATATAATAATCCAGGTGAAATCTAGAAAATAATTAAAATTAAAATTTAATAGCTTAATACCGGAATCCATACCTCTACTTGGAATGCTTATCGCGGCAGATTTTCCTCTCGATGTGGCTGACGGTTTTTTGACCTCACTATGTTAACTTAACACACAACAACGTGAGAGGGGAGCGCGCGCAGAGGGGATTTTTTTTTCTCGTAGGCGGGGCTAAAGCCGTCAGAGTGATCTTACCATACGCAATACGCCATGATAAGCATTCCAAGTAGAGATATGGATTCCTGCTTAATAAATAATATGATCATCTTCTTGATGGAAGTAATTAACTGTAGAAATTAATTCGTTGGTAAATTGGATTTTTTCCCTACTGAAGAAGCTAAATATATCATAAAATTATGAATGTTCCATAATTATATTTCATAATGTTACTTATGATCTTTTAACAGTATAAAATAATTTCCAAAATTCAGAAAATCTTATACGAATTCTCCTTTATATCTTTTCGATGTCGTAATTGAAGAGGGCGAACGAGAAAAAAAGTGAAACGGGTTGTGTTCATTATCCACAAATTTTCCGATTTATTTAAAAAACGTTGGTAAAAAGAATATCATTTTAACTTATTTAATTATGTTTTTTACGCAACCAAGCATTTATTTGAATAGAAGTGGTATTTATTTAAATAATTGTGTGTTTTATTTAAATAATAGGCTTATTCACTTTCGATTATTTAAACATTTTACAAGTTTAATTCATCTATTGGATATTTAAATAAATATTATTTAAATATCGCTGAGCATATTTTATTCATGGATAAAAATTAATCGAATGCCGAGCACTTAAACGGGTATCGCGGTTTGACGGCGCGAACGTAAAAGCCAGAGAATCTCGAAAACCAACATTAACCGCAGGAACCATTATTCCCATTTTTTAAACGCGTAATTTAAATCCGTCCCTTCACTCACACGCAATAAAAATTACATTAAAATGAATCTTCCTTTTACTAAAAACTGTTAAAAACCAAACGCTGGGAGTTTGGGTTGAGGACAATTTTAAGCGTCAAAGCACTCGTCCGCGAACGACGGGCAGACTAGATGACGTGGTCCAAATGACCCATTTCCGATTAGAGCGACACCTACACATCCTAATTTTTGCGAAAGAAGAACACGCGGCGAAGTAAAGCACGACATTTCAGCTCTTTCACTTCGCTGGCCGCCAAACTCATCAAGGGTGCTTTTCAATTCTGAAGCTATGCTCTTTCGCCATTTACAATCTACGGAGAGCGTCCGTTTTTCGCTGTTCGCAACTTCAGAGAGGAAGGGAACAAGTTTTAACAATAGCCCCGTTCGGGCATTCTTTTATAGCTAGGCGTTAATAAACGCAACTTCCGGTTCCTGATTTTGGAAGCACCCGACTTTACCGCCATCTGCCGTGTATTCTTTAAATGGATTAAAGGATTTTGGAATTTTCCAACTTAAAATATCGAGTTTTAAAAGGTTTAAAAGACCAACGCGGTCGATTTAGTAAAACCATGGGTATATAAATACGTTATCTATAAGTGTGCTAAGGTGGTCGATATAATTACTCTGAAATATAAGCGCCTCTAGTCGGAAAAATACGTAACTTAAAAACCATTACGCCTTGACGCGGCTCTCTGCACGCATCCATTATGAGGACGAGCGATTAAGCCTAATGGCTTAGTCTGAGCTCCAACGCAAATGCTTGGTTATTCTAGAAATGGCTCTGATTAAAGGCTTAACACTAAAGATAGAGAACTGACACACTTATGTTAAATGTAATTATAAACTTATGGTAAAAAATTATTTCATATTTCTTAGCTGTTAGATATTTTATTTTTATAACATTCTAACCTACAATCTTACAAAAATAGGACTGCAATAAATATTGAAAGAGAAAACCAAATCTAAAGAAGTTAAATTCAAATTCTATTTAAATAAAAGTGAAATTCCAAAAATATAGGCCAAAAAAAGCGGCAGTGTTTTGGCTAGTTCAGAGCGAACAATCAGGAAAATAAATATACGTACCAGCTAAATATAGCATCTGAAATATTTATGGGGAAAAAATCGATACTGACTAATTTTTTATTTATATACCCAAAAAGTGACGTTATCAAAAGTATATAAAATATTTCTTACGAAAGAAGTATTCATCTTCATATCCATCTAATGATACTTGCTTGAAACAAATACCTATTACAAAAAGGGGAATTCGGTGCATAAATAAGTAAATATCCATAGGCAGTGGTTTGTTTACATCTTACGTCATCGGACGATGAATTTTCAGCCGTGATTGGGTGAACGGGGTAGGTGCATTTGTTCGAATTACATTCGTCCGAACCGCCGAAATAACAAATGTTTCAATTGTTCGAATTGGACAACTTGTTTGTTTCATTCGTCCGAATCGGTAGCATCACTTGTCCGAATTCTGTCGCTAAATTAGTATTTCTTATTGCTGTTTTTTTTTGGTCCGGATTTTTTTAGTGCAAGAATTTAAAATAAAAAACTACATATATTTTAGGTTAGGTTAGGTTTGGTTAGGTTCACGTTAATGTTACTATTTTCTTATATTAACAATATTTAAAACAAACAACCAATTCCTAATGTTCGAAAAAACGGACAAACGATTATTCGAACAAATGAAATTCGCCAGTAAAGTTAACATAAATTGAACGACTAAATCACCAACAAAAGTTGTGGTAAATTTTTGCTTTAGTCCCATTCGACCGAAGGCGGTTTTTGAGGTGTCCCATTCGAACGAATTCCGCCGAAACGTGCGGTTTTTATGTGTCCCATTCGACCGAACGCTGCTATATAAATGGGCTTTTGCTATGTTTTCAATTTAGTTACTGAAGTCGTTTGCAATGGAGCGGATAGCTTATAAAGGAGGGTATTTATACATCAATAATAATTATTTATTCCGTCTTAATAAAAAGAAAGATACAAATTGCTATTTTTAACCTAACCTAACCTAACCTAACCTAAACATGGATCTTCGATAGTACATACCTTATAAATAAAATACCAAATCACCCCGCCAATTGGGCTACATTTTAAAATTCTTTCGGTCGAATGGGATTCGGTCGAATGGGATTTCGGTCGAATGGGAATAAACGAAATTTTTCGGGCAAATGAAATAAGTTTTCGAACATCCGATCCTGTTTTCCGGCATTCGGACAAATGATCATTCGGACATTTGTACCACCGTTCGGATGAATGAAATTCTAACAAATGTACCCAAATCGGGTGAACACATGAAATAAATATCCTTGGGCCGTGTTTATTTATATTTTTAACGTTTGTTTTTGTGGTCCTACTTCCCTTGTTACACTGAGGTATATACTTCTGTTCTTACGATTCTACCTTTTATGTAATCTTGAGATGCGTTTTAAGAATATTCCTTTAAAGCATTACCTTAATTTATTTATTTACTGTTGGTACTGCGGCATACATTTAAATGTCATATAATTTCCCTCGAGCAATCTCTATAAAATGCCAAAACCGGAAGCAAACCCAACTTCGCCCTTCACCTTTGCTAGGAGAGTACTTCTTTCGCGGATGGATACGAAGTAACGGAGGCAATTCGGTTAAATAGGGCAGAAAGATAAAGCGGAAGTGAATACAAAGAAAGACGACGTCAGGAAGCAATCTTAATCTGCCATTTTGTCTCGAAATGGAAATAGGAAAAGGAAAATCCTTTCATCCGAGTCGCAGCGTCCATCGCTACCTCTCTTCGGACGCTGTTACAGAAGCGGTTATTATAGGATGAACTTTGCGTCATCGGAAATGACTCGTCTGGTCTTATTCCACGGTCATCTTGCCCATCTTTTTCGGGCGCTGCGATTTTATCCAATATTATAAGGACAATCAAATTAGGTTATTTTCTTACGTTTCGTTTAGCAGATAGACATATACAAAACACAGACCTTGTTTTTAAGTTTGCTGTTAGATCGAGATAAATGTATCCCAAGAGTAACCACCAAAATAGGCGTTTCTTTTCGTAGGTTACTTTGCCAGCATCCATTAGGATAATACTACAAGTATCGTAACAACATAATAGATATAACACTGCCTATTTTCCAACGCTGATTTCTTCGTGATAGTCTATTTCGCTAATGATCATAGAAATCATTACGTTAAGGACAGTTAATTGTCTTTGGAACTTCCAAGAAATCGTAGAAAATAGTTTATTTGATTAGCTAAGGCTAAAAGTGAAAACGAGGCTTACTTTGGCTAAATAATGATTAATTCGAAAATAACTACCTTCAGAAAAAAAGGGGTGTTATTTTAATAGTCCACAAGATATTTTTAACAATAAAGGAAATCATAACTAAGAATATAAAATGTTGCTTTTAAGTACGAGACAGAGCTTTATTATAGTTTTAGCACGCGGGATAATAAATCCCAAATTTCTCGCAGCTCTAACTAAAACAAGTTGGCAAGCCAAAATATACCTATCCCCGGAAGAGTTTCTAATTCTCATTGAAGGTAACATGTATCCTGTCGTGCAGGAGGGCTCGGGTTCGAATCATGCCCGATACTAACGCAAATTGAAAACAATTTATACTACACCCAGTGACAAAAAGAGGGCTCTTTTGGAAAAAGCTTTTCCCAAATTCCAAGAAACTGCGAAAGCAGTGATTACACTTTGCCCCGAAAATACGTGCGCGTTCGCAGCTCAGACAGACAGACCCACAGACAGACCCACAGACAGACAGACAGACACGGTGATTGTAAAACTCCTAGTCCCCTCGGAGATGTAAAAAGTAAGTGACAAGATGGCTAAGTTATTTTGTAGCTACTTAGGATATCACCTTTAGAACTTCTAGCTGTCATCGGAAAAAGGTTTTCTCATCTTTGACTAAATTCAGAAAAATTTATTTTATCGTGTGATTACACTGATTGCTTAGTTTTGAAGGGAATAAAAATATTCAATTGGTAGCACTACTTTCACGAGAAATCGTTATGAGATATTTCATTAACATAGTGGCCATAAGGGGGTAAGTAGGATAGAAATACCTTCAAATATACAAGATATTAACGATATTTATTTACTAGTGAACAATATTTTCCTTCTCGTAATAGTATTAGCAAAAGTGACATAATTACCAAAAGTGTGACAATCCCTGTACTTTCGTATGCTAAAGGTTTAATGAATGCTCGACTCGAGATCGACAACATAAAAGACTATTTATTGTCGCTAGCTTTCTGGATCTTTTTTAGTCTATGGTATTATATCGTAGGTAGATGGCGATAGCATCTTTACAGAACGACGAAAAATCAAAAAATACACTAACTTTGAACAGTGCTACTTAGTTCCTCCGTTCCTCACTACGAGGCGTTATTTGTTGGTTTTAACTTCCTTCCCTCCCCAAGGCATACTTTCCCTTCTCCCCTCCCAACTTGTATTTCGCTCGTAACATTCATCAGAAATAGGTCCGATTGACACACTTTTGGTAATTATGTCACTTTTGGTATTAGTAAGTCATTATATGACGTAATTTTCCTAAATTCATTTTGGAAAATCAGCGGGAGCCTGCGATGGTAACCGAAATAATTTCTGATCCAAAAATAAGTTGAGACAGAGACCCAATATAATACCGGAAATTTGTTTCACGTTATAGTAGACGGAACGAGCGTGTAGCATTGACTTTTAAACTAGCCTATAAATCAAAAAGGAGTAATTTTCTCAGTTGGCGAAACGTAGGCTAGTAGCGTCGCGCGGCAGTCGACAGACGTCGTGCCCTGAGTCTAGTTGGCGGAAAAAGAAGCCTAAAAATAGAAGAAAAGGAGGTCTCACCAGCCGCGCGAAATCCAATTGTTCCGGTATCAGGATCCTCGGGCCGAGCGCGTCACCCGCTGTTAGATATCGGTTCATTGAGAAAGAGAGGGGAGCGCTACCACCAGGCCATGCGAGGTAGCCGCGTAGCTCGAGTCGCGGGATATACATCTTGACGTGACTTCTCCTCGGGAATGGAGACCCCTAAAAGAAAAGAGAAAAACGATATTTATTGACGTCATCTATCATGGCTTTCTTTACTGTACGGGTCAAAAATATACAGCTCGCCGGACGTGATACAGCGGGTCTATACTGAGGAAACGCCAAACTTCTATAGTTCTTTCCAGCCTAAATTGAAACGCGATGGCCAATTTTTATCAATAAAGGCGTTTGACCCTTCCATTTCCGAACAGGGAGATCGAAGTGAGCTACCACCCGACAACGAAATACTTGCCAAAAATTGTTTTACGCGAGTGACAGTAGGTTTGACTCGACTAGACCTCGAGAGTGAAAAATATGAGAAATCAACATTTTGTTGACGTTCAAATCGATTTATATATCCCTCGAGGTTGGTACAGGATCATTTTACCCATCGTGGGTTGAATGGCAGTCTTACATTTCTTATAAGAATAGAAAGCCAGGATAGAAACTGCCGCAAATGGTGAAGTTTTACGTTTAGTCCCAAATGGGAGTTGCATTTAAAAGTTCGAAAGCTTTGGACAACGCGAGGGAAAGACTGTTTCGAAAGCAATTCTGCTTTCAATTTTCTTCAATCACGGACGAAGTAAAAGTAAATAAATCCCCCATCGAACAGAAATAACTGGGTCTCTAGTCTCAAAAGACCATCCTGTACAGATCCTCGAGTATTAAGCTTTGGAAATTCAATAAACGCTATCCACAAGCGCTATAAACTGTCTAGCGTACTTCATTTTAGTTCCTTGTTTTAAAATCCCTCTACGAAGCAAAAAAATAGCTATTTCCTCACTGTCAAGACTGCTATTGCATTTCTACGAATTATTTTCAACACATTTAACTCTAAACGCCCAAATTTACAATATCGTAATGCGGGAATTTATAACTCTACTTAGAATGATTATTTGGAATACATTATATTCTGTAGTGGGCTATGGCGAAACGTTGCGGGCGGTGCTTATACGGCTGACGGGTATTTATAAACCATTGCCCAAAGCAATAGCTCGCGAACTTCATTGCTCTTTTGAAGCAGTTCAATAAGCGAATTGAAACTAAAATATGGAACCCAATCTTAGAAACTGTTAGCTAATAATAAGGATGGAAGGGGAATTGTGAACCCAAAATAATAAGGATGGAAGGGGGGAATTTTGAACCCTAAATAATAAGAATGGAAGGGGAATTATAACACAGAATAATAAGGATGGAAGGGAAATTATGAACCCAATATAATAGGGATGGAAGGGGAATTGTAAACCCAAAATAATAAGGATGGAAGGGAAATTATGAACCCAATATAATAGGGATGGAAGGGGAATTGTGAACCCAAAATAATAAGGATGGAAGGGGAATTTTGAACCCTAAATAATAAGAATGAAGGGGAATTATAACACATATTAATAAGGATGGAAGGGGAATTATGAACCCAAAATAATAAGGATGGAATGGGAATTATGAACCCAAAATAATAATAATGGAAGGGGAATTATGAACCCAAAATAATAAGGATGGAAGGGGAATTATGAACCCAAAATAATAAGGATGGAAGGGGAATTATAACACAAATTAATAAGGATGGAAGGGGAATTATAACACAAAATAATAAGGATGGAATGGGAATTATGAACCCAAAATAATAATAATGGAATGGGAATTATGAACCCAAAATAATAAGAATGGAAGGGGAATTATAACACAAAATAATAAGGATGGAAGGGGAATTATGAAATATGAACCCAAAATATTAAGGATGGAAGGGGAATAATTAACCCAAAATAATAAGGATGGAAGGGGAATTATGAACCCAAAATATTAAGGATGGAAGGGAAATTATGAACACAAAATAATAAGGATGGAAGGGGAATTATGAACCCAAAATATTAAGGATGGAAGGGGGGAATTTTGAACCCTAAATAATAAGAATGGAAGGGGAATTATAACACAGAATAATAAGGATGGAAGGGGAATTATGAACACAAAATAATAAGGATGGAAGGTGAATTATGATCCCAAAATAATAAGGATGGAAGGGGAATTATTAACCCAAAATATTAAGGATGGAAGGGAAATTATGAACCCAATATAATAGGGATGGAAGGGGAATTGTGAACCCAAAATAATAAGGATGGAAGGGAAATTATGAACCCAATATAATAAGAATGAAGGGGAATTATAACACAAAATAATAAGGATGGAAGGGGAATTATGAACCCAAAATAATAAGGATGGAAGGGAAATTATGAACCCAATATAATAGGGATGGAAGGGGAATTGTGAACCCAAAATAATAAGGATGGAAGGGGAATTTTGAACCCTAAATAATAAGAATGAAGGGGAATTATAACACAAAATAATAAGGATGGAAGGGGAATTATGAACCCAAAATAATAAGGATGGAATGGGAATTATGAACCCAAAATAATAATAATGGAAGGGGAATTATGAACCCAAAATAATAAGGATGGAAGGGGAATTATGAACCCAAAATAATAAGGATGGAAGGGGAATTATAACACAAATTAATAAGGATGGAAGGGGAATTATAACACAAAATAATAAGGATGGAATGGGAATTATGAACCCAAAATAATAATAATGGAATGGGAATTATGAACCCAAAATAATAAGAATGGAAGGGGAATTATAACACAAAATAATAAGGATGGAAGGGGAATTATGAAATATGAACCCAAAATATTAAGGATGGAAGGGGAATAATTAACCCAAAATAATAAGGATGGAAGGGGAATTATGAACCCAAAATATTAAGGATGGAAGGGAAATTATGAACACAAAATAATAAGGATGGAAGGGAAATTATGAACACAAAATAATAAGGATGGAAGGGGAATTATGAACCCAAAATATTAAGGATGGAAGGGGGGAATTTTGAACCCTAAATAATAAGAATGGAAGGGGAATTATAACACAGAATAATAAGGATGGAAGGGGAATTATGAACACAAAATAATAAGGATGGAAGGTGAATTATGATCCCAAAATAATAAGGATGGAAGGGGAATTATTAACCCAAAATATTAAGGATGGAAGGGAAATTATGAACCCAATATAATAGGGATGGAAGGGGAATTGTGAACCCAAAATAATAAGGATGGAAGGGGAATTTTGAACCCTAAATAATAAGAATGAAGGGGAATTATAACACAAAATAATAAGGATGGAAGGGGAATTATGAACCGAAAATAATA
Source organism: Leiobunum rupestre (assembly GCF_980474605.1). Taxonomy (NCBI): domain Eukaryota; kingdom Metazoa; phylum Arthropoda; class Arachnida; order Opiliones; family Sclerosomatidae; genus Leiobunum; species Leiobunum rupestre. The sequence goes on from NC_143392.1 coordinate 33,636,083, forward strand.
AGGATGGAATGGGAATTATGAACCCAAAATAATAATAATGGAAGGGGAATTATGAACCCAAAATAATAAGGATGGAAGGGGAATTATGAACCCAAAATAATAAGGATGGAAGGGGAATTATAACACAAATTAATAAGGATGGAAGGGGAATTATAACACAAAATAATAAGGATGGAATGGGAATTATGAACCCAAAATAATAATAATGGAATGGGAATTATGAACCCAAAATAATAAGAATGGAAGGGGAATTATAACACAAAATAATAAGGATGGAAGGGGAATTATGAAATATGAACCCAAAATATTAAGGATGGAAGGGGAATAATTAACCCAAAATAATAAGGATGGAAGGGGAATTATGAACCCAAAATATTAAGGATGGAAGGGAAATTATGAACACAAAATAATAAGGATGGAAGGGGAATTATGAACCCAAAATATTAAGGATGGAAGGGAAATTATGAACCCAATATAATAGGGATGGAAGGGGAATTGTGAACCCAAAATAATAAGAATGGAAGGGGAATCATAACACAAAATAATAAGGATGGAAGGGAAATTATGAACACAAAATAATAAGGATGGAAGGGGAATTTTGAACCCAAAATAATAATAATGGAAGGGGAATTATGAACCCAAAATAATAAGGATGGAAGGGGAATTATGAACCCAAAATAATAAGGATGGAAGGGGAATTATGAACCCAAAATAATAAGGATGGAAGGGGAATTATAACACAAAATAATAAGGATGGAAGGGGAATTTTGAACCCAAAATAATAATAATGGAAGGGGAATTATGAACCCAAAATAATAAGAATGGAAGGGGAATTATAAAACAAAATAATAAGGATGGAAGGGGAATTACGAACCCAAAATAATAAAGATGGAAGGGGAATTATGAACCCAAAATAATAAGGATGGAAGGGGAATTATAACACAAAATAATAAGGATGGAAGGGGAATTATGAAATATGAACCCAAAATATTAAGGATGGAAGGGGAATTATGAAATATGAACCCAAAATATTAAGGATGGAAGGGGAATAATTAACCCAAAATAATAAGGATGGAAGGGGAATTATGAACCCAAAATATTAAGGATGGAAGGGAAATTATGAACACAAAATAATAAGGATGGAAATGGAATTATGAACCCAAAATATTAAGGATGGAAGGGAAATTATGAACCCAATATAATAGGGATGGAAGGGGAATTGTGAACCCAAAATAATAAGAATGGAAGGGGAATCATAACACAAAATAATAAGGATGGAAGGGAAATTATGAACACAAAATAATAAGGATGGAAGGGGAATTTTTAACCCAAAATAATAATAATGGAATGGGAATTATGAATGACGCATGACTAGATAGGGATTCCTGCATAATGTTAAGACTGATTATTGATTATTGATTATTGATTATTGATTAATACATTTGTCGGTTTGATCTACTCGCTGTCACTTTTTGAATAGATAGCGTTCATATTATACATCAAGATCGGTAGGGGTGTACTTTTTTAGTACGTTTCGGATTATGTAGTACGAAAATACGTTTCCAAATATTTTATACGTATTTAGTACGTTTTCGATTTATCCCTAGAAATTGAAATATTTTTTATGGTTTTAGCATGTTTTAAGGGGGAAGAATACAGTAAAAGCCTCTTTTTCGTTCAAGCTGAACGTTTCTGTTTTAACAGTTACATAATTGAATTATATTTTTCTTATTAGGCTGAACCTTCCTCTAGTGCTTAAAATAATTTTGATAATTCTAATATTAATAGTTAACGAGATATAAGGTCCTAACTAAAGGGTAGTTTGGGCGCTTGTCCAACTTTTTCAGCTCCGGGGGTCCGAATTAAAACATAATAATTTTATTACTTTAAAATTTAAAATTGTCAAAATTATTTTAAGCACTAAAAAAGAGGCTGTTCTACACATAAATATTAATTTTATAAGTTAAAATACAAAATTAAAAGAGTTCAGCTTGAAATAGCGCGAAAGTAGACAATGGCCACTGTAGTCTTCCCCCTTAAATAATATTTTATCTGTAAAAAAATGTTAAATGTCAATTTTTAGTGTGAGGTACACTTAGAATTGCCAGTAGCGTCATTCTTTTTCATTCGTTTGACTTTTTTAAATTCAAATTTCGCGATTATTTAAATAATGATGAAAGTTGCACCAAAGAGGGCGAACTAAGCGTATTACCATGTGTAACATAATTACTCATAAGTATGCCTCTGTATAACATTTCCATTGAAAAAAATTCAATGAGACCTTGTTTCACGCGGAACGTACAATGAGCGGACCCAAAAGTGCAAAAATGCTTATAATCCTTGCGCTATTGAAAAGGTTACCATGGAAATGAAATCATGTGATCGCCAGGCACGAGCTAAACTTGACACGGGCAAAGCCAGAAACGCGCGAGGAATTCTCACTAACTTCCGTTTCCCATCAGTAAAGTTGATGACGCATATTTCGTCAAGGAGTTGTAAGTGACGTAATTTACGTCATATCCCGTGAACAAGGTTTCATTAACGAAAATGCTTATATGGCATACTTATGAGTGATTATGTTACTTATGGTATTACTAAAGAGAACGTTGAAATCTTGAAAAAGTACGTTTCGTGATTGGTGAAAATACGTTCCAGAAATCGCCCGGAACAAGACTTTGCAATGCGTGAGATACGAACATTAAAATAATGTTCATTCGTATGTGCACCAGATGGCACTTAATTATTTCAATTTTAAAGATACGTAAAGCTATGTATATGGTTTAGAGCGCAACTTGAGAATTATGTCACCTTTTCAACTTTTGAAAGTGAAAATAAAAATAACAAGACACTAAAGGAGATACGTTTTATTACTCTCTTCCCTGTAGAAAAGTAGTCCAACGCAGTACTTCTGGTACCGAGAGACGTTACAAATCTCGGAGGACATCAACCACCCGGTGGCATTCAACTGGAACATCGCAATCTGTCTCTTGGCAGCGTGGATTCTTTGCTATCTATGCATGATCAAAGGGATCGCCTCATCCGGAAAGGTAAATTGCAATTACTAACACTAATTGAGCAAATATTAATTTAGAGGCGAGACATTCGAACAATGAAGTCATTATATGTACGAACTTCGATGTTGGTTTTGTTACCACCTCGACAGGAGTCACAAACAGTTAGTATAATCAAATTGGCTTTGGAAGTCAGCCCCAAGGGAAACTGAATCAAGCTTCATCTTTAATTCATAACGCTACAAGACTGCTTAATAGTTTGATGAATTTTGATAACAATTACGCGGTTTTTTACAAGTTAATCAGTATTCATTAATCTCCAACTACAAAAATTAACATATCCTTTTTTGAAGTGGGCTGGAGTGAATTAAGCGAGATGGGCTGAATTAAACGGGACAGTTAAGTTACCAGAAACCTTTACCAAAATACCACCTAACATTTCCCCGGCTTTAATAAAATTACCCGAGTGACACCCACGTACTTCAACCGAAACTTCGAGCAAATCGTAAGCAACCCTTCAAAAGCGTCAGAATAAAAAAATAATTAACCTATCTGCAATTTCCTATTGGCTGTCGGCTCCTTGTAACTTTCTAAGGCAACCGCGCTCTTGACGGTATTTTTCGGCAACAAGAACTTCAAAAATGTCATTTTTGGTAAAACGTCTATGACCCAGTTTTTGGAGGAAGCCAGATTTCCCCTTCATCCATCAAACACCCCTTTCGGGGAGGCGTGCGCCCCCTGCCCCCCACAACATGCTCTTTTTCGGCACCCAACTTATTCTTCTTTTACAAGCCCCTATACGGAGCCCCCCCCCCAAACAAAAAGTCGAAAAGTCAGGATGAGCTTACCAATTCCCATCGTCTGTAAGATTGTCTGTCCGTTCCAAAATAAAAATAACGTTATACCTGCATGGAAAGACCTTATATTTGTAAAGTTCGTGTAATTTCGGACAGGCACGCGCGGTTTATTGGAAGGTTAACGACGGTCAAAGGGAAATTAGAGTGATTAAATGGGGGAGGGGGCTAGGGTGGTCACTTTACGCCTCAGACGCGCGCCGAATTTCTGATTCCTAACGCGTATATATAACTGGGAAGTGGGTAGTTTTTGGTAAAGGGTTGGGGTGCTGGAACTGACTTTTGGGCGCGTGCGCGGTCGCGACGAATCGATCCGAAGTTAGGCCTCGGTTTCATATTATAAGCGAGTCATCCGCGACTTTCACGCCCCCTATATTTCTAATCAATTCTAAATCGTTTCCACAGTGCAAAAGTTCTCTAATGTTTCTCCACCAACAATGAAATAGTAAGAGGGGAGGGAAGGAAGTCGTCGGCTTCGATTGGGATTCGCGTTGTTCATTCTCGCGTTAATTCCATTTATACCAGGAATTTTGCTTTTTTTAGGATATGGCAAATACGAACATAAACTTCTATGTAAATTGGGAATTCAGTGTAAACGGTATCTCCGAAATGTAAACATTTGTCTAAAAAGGGATATTAAACACGTGTCTTAAACTGGATTGTAAACACATATCTAAAATGGGAATGTAAACCCGTATCTAATATGGGAATGTATACCCGTATCTTTTATGGAAATATAAACACGTATCTATAATGGGACTTTAAACACTTATCTCTAACTGTAATGCAAACGCGTAGACACATCTTAAACTTTAATTTAAACACGTCTTGAACTGGAATTTAAACACATCTTAAACTGGAATTTAAACACGTCTTGAACTGGAATTTAAACACATCTTAAACTGGAATTTAAACACACATCTCACACTGGAATTTAAACACACATCTCACACTGGAATTTAAACACACATCTCACACTGGAATTTAAACACACATCTCACACTGGAATTTAAACACACATCTCACACTGGAATTTTAACACATACCTTAAACTGGAGTTGAAACACATTTTAAACTGGAGTTTAAACACATTTTAAACTGGAGTTTAAACATATATCTTAAACTGGAGTTTAAACATATATCTTAAACTGGAGTTTAAACATATATCTTAAACTGGATTTTAATCATATATCTTAAACTGGAGTTTAAACACATATCTGAAACTGGAGTTTAAACACATATTTGAAATTGGAGTTTAAACACATATCTTAAACTGTAGTTTAAACCCATTTTAAATTGAAATGTAAACACATCTTAGACTGGAATGTAAACACGTATCTTAAAGGCCTAGGTTTTCTTCTGCCTGTCACCCTTTAAATTCACTTCCCTTCCAAACAAATACCCTGGTGGTAGGCCAACGTGTTCCGCTGTTGGCCTACCACCAGGGTATTTGTTTAAAACCTAGGCCTTTAAATAAAATCGTAAGCCCGTATTAATAATGATAACGTAATCAGGGAAGTGTTCCATTTACTAACTTGAATGATATTTATATATAACCAGCGATGAGCGGTGGTAATAGGCAGTGGTTTCAAGACGTTAATTTAATTTTCCGGTTGCGATAAAAATTAATTTATCACTCGGCAGAAACGGCAAAATAAAAATCGCGTCCCCCTCGAGATTACAATCATTAATTTCAACTGTAAAAATCCGGCTCGGGGTAGACAGCCCCAATTCCAGAGGGGTGCGTTTAACGGGGGTTATTTTCCAAAGTAACCGCCCAGCGGAAAAGAAAAGTATCCTATAGGAGAAGTCCTTTAGGCTTTTCCACCTATTCTGTCATTATCCCCCTCGAGTCGGCCGCCCGGCGGAGGAAAAAGCCGTTTTATGTTCACCCATTTTGAGGCCTACGTTGAAAAATGAGCCGTGGCGCTGGCTACGCGATCACCCGTCCAAAGAGTGAAGCTCGTTAGCGAGCCCCGCCAAACCGAAAACCCCTTGTTTAGAAACTCCTATAGGCTAAGGTTATTGCCTCCCGCGTTACCGTTACACCATTTGAAGCTTATTTATAGATATTTCTCTACGCGCCTATATAAAGCGGTCGAAAATTTTGAAAATAAATTTACGCGACGCTATCTTCGCAATATTACCAAGTCAAATTTTAAGCAGACTCGGAGGTCATGTCATTGAGGAGGAATGAGCGGTGATTTGTCGCCTCGGAGGTGGTCTAAGGAGGGATAATTTTTATTTATTTTCAAATTCCCAAAGCCAAACACCTCTGATTTATTGACATATTTTTCGCACCTTTAAACCCCGAGCTATTTTTGGTACTAATTGATTCAAATCGAAGCTATTCCGACATGTGCAAATTTGGGTACGGGATTTTGAATCTCAAAGATATTTCAGAAATCAGAAACTGATTTTGAGTTTTCAGAGCGCAATTATCGTTTTGATTTCTGGGGTACGTTCAGTAACGCAAATCTGAGAAAAATCGGTTTTTACTTGATGTTTGCTTAATGAGCGCTTGTCGTCATAGTGACATAGTAAGCTACTGAATAGTGAATAGTGTTATTTTTAAAGATGGTGGCTATAAATGTTACGGGGCCCGCAAATCCAGAAGAAGCGAAAAATATTATTTTCAATAATGAGTTGGTAAATGACGAAATTGTTGACGACAATATTCTTTATTGTTGCAACGATCAGTCTTTTATTATAAAATCGAAAACCGCCATTGCTGATGCATTCCAATTAAATGATAGGCCTTTGACCAAACCAGTAGAATTGTTGATTAAAACTACAGTTGTATAATTTTAACTCCTCCGCCAGCTAAACTGTAAACACCGACGCGTTTGAAGCCAAGACATAAAAAAAAACCTTATCTATTCCCATTCTTCCATGTTTAAGGGAAGACGACAGAGCAGACGACGTTATGACGTAACTGATGAGAGTTTTCACTCGATACGGGAACAGGGCTGGACATAAGCCACTAGTCACGGCATTTGACTACTAAAATAAATGCTCTGACTACTAAAATTAATCGACTAGTGAAACATTTACCTAAATATTGATAAATAATGGCGAATATGGCGTGTTCATAAATTCATCATTCATCAATCACATTTTATTTAAAAATAATCACATCATGTAACTCAAGTGATCATAAACTCCTATTTTCATTCTGGCGGGTAAAGCAAAATGTTGGCTGACCTTCTTGTTTTTATACCCCCGTTTTTACCCCCACTAGTCAGGCTGACTACTAAAACCAATATCCTTATGTCCAACAGGAAACGTAATTTCCACCCACTGACTTTCGGATAAAGACACTCACTATATTTTTTTCCCCCGAAACGTCTTTGAAAAATCAACGAGATAGTGAGAAGTTACTTGTTTCAATCGAATTAAATTAATTAATTTATTAATAATAACTATCAACAAAACTCTATGCTCTTTTAAAACTAAAACCTTTGTAGGCTATATTTCTAATAATAAATTTAATAAATTTAATTTTTTCATACTTATAGACTCATTCGAACCTTCGTAGGCCCATTCGAACCTTCGTAGGCCCATTCGAACCTTCGTAGGCCCCTTCAAACCTTCGTAGGCCCATTTGAACCTTCGTAGGCCCCTTCAAACCTTCGTAGGACCTGGGCACAGTACCCATTGAATAAAACGGCCCTGGATAAGCTAATACCAAGGCTAATACGTAGTCCATTGCATAGACCCTTTGAGTTATATACTGGGAAATATTGCGTGTTATTAATGAATCTATTTCTAACAGTCATTTTTGCTGGTCGATTTTGTTTTGATCACAGGTAGTCTACGTCACTGCGACATTTCCTTACCTGGTGCTGGTGATTTTTTTCTTCCGTGGCATCACGCTAGAGGGCATGTCAGCGGGTGTCAAACATCTCTTTACACCCAATGTGAGCTCCGTTTCATATTCACCGTGTCAAAAATAGGGATAGATTAGATAGGAATTAGAGCATAGCGCCGATTTAATTTCGGTCGACGGCGGCGTTTGGCAAAAAACACCCGGCGGCGGCGGACCATGGACTAATGGGCGGACCCACCGATTTTTGGTTTTATTCGGCGGTGGCGGCGTGAAGGGGAAATAATGTCTCCCCTCCGCCTTTTGAAAATTTCAAAACTAAATTCCAAAATGTTTTTGAAAAAAAAAATCCAGTTACGTAGGAAAACTCAAAACATTTCGGCGGCGGGAACAAAATTTATCGGCGGCGGCGTCGGCAGCGCACCGAATAGTAAAGGCTGGTTTCCACTAGGACAGAAACGGGACGACGGCGACGGCGGACGCAAAAATATTGTATTAGGCCTAACGGGAATTTTTTGCATCGAAGCTAACCGTCGTGGCGTTTTTGGACTAGTGAAAACTAGCCCTAAATGACTCGGCGGTGGCGGTTCGACGCCAGACAATGGCGTAGTTAGAAATCCTTTAAGGGAGGGGTTCAAAATATGTAAAATACCTGAGAGGGGTCGAGAAGGGGTTGCAATTTTAGTACAGCCAAAGTAACGAAAACCCTCCCCTTGTCTACGCCACTAGCGCCAGAGAAAATATCAGCGACGGCGGCGTTGGATAGGCGGCGCTAGGCTCTAATAGGAATAACCGTACGACTATTTCGCGTCTTGTTGGGTCGTTCTAAGCGACCTAAAGCGGTGGTATTTGCCAACACGCGAATTAGAAGCAATGGGTAAATAACGAGTGCTGTCTGGGGAAATTGTCTTTCAGTGGAGCAAATTGTGCGATCCCGTCGTCTGGCTGGAAGCGGGCACGCAGATCTTTTTCTCTCTGGGCCTGGCCTTCGGGGGCCTGATTGCCTTCTCCTCGTACAACCCGGTCCACAACAACTGTATGAGGGACGCCGTCTTCGTCTCAGTGGCCAATTGCGGGACCTCCATGTTCGCCGGACTGGTCGTCTTCTCCGTATTAGGTATTTCGTTTGGTTCACTTATTTTTCATATTCCAGCATATTGCATCGGAAGCCAATACACCTGTACACGTTTGACAAGGAAGACCTTTTCACGGGGGTAAGGCTATTAGAGGTCGATTTTTTATATTACGGAATTCTTACACGATGCCGTAACAATTTTAAACGTAAAAATTGTAAATTATCTAAATTTTGCGTTTCATTTTATGCCTAATTTTTCCTTAGTTAAAATTTGTTAATAGCTTTTATATAAAACATCGTTTAAAATACACGCCGACGGCGACGCCGCGAAATTGTGACCGGCGGCGATCCGGGTCACCCGGTGATTTTCCATCGGCGTGCGCCGACTTTTTTAAAGAAAGAACTACCTTTTTGTTTAAAGCTGCAAAGAGACTGAAATAAATTTATCAATGGAAAATCTAGTAGCCCTGTTAAAAAATATTATAAACCGTCGGCGGCGCGCCGAGAAAACAATGGTGCCGGCGGCGCAAAAAAAAAAGGATCGGCGTTGGGGTCTAGTTTAAAATAGTGTTAGAAGCTATATTTTGTAATAATTTAAAGATACCATATTCAATTCCCGCCGAAAACTTTAAAATGGCGCCATGTGGCATAAATAAAACCGTTAAAATCAAACCTCTAATGGCTTCGTTCCAAATGTTTGTTTCTCTGAAAACAATTTGTGCCTATAGCTCTTTATTTCAACAAAGGTATTTTAAGTAAAGAACCGTATATTTATATGATTAGTCTAAATTCAATAAGCCCTTATTATATGATTTCATCGTAAACTTATAAAATAGGTAATTTTATGGTTATCTTAGAAGATACTAATCGCGCCTTTTCCATGCTATGATGTTGTCACTCGCGAATTTAATATCGAGCCAATAAAGAGGTTGTTGGAGGAAGAATATGACGTTTTTACGGCAAAAGAACGCCGTAAAAAGACGACATTCCATAACCTGATTAACCGAAAAACAGCGGGCCGACAATATTATTATTACTCCCCAGCCAGCTCTAGAATGACGCCGCGTACAGGATACGTCATTTCCTCGCTCCGAGGAATAACTGAGATTCGCTCTATTATTAGAGCGCCTAATACGTCAAGGCAATTTTTTCCCTTCTTTCAGGTTTCAAAGCTCACATGACGCACGAGAAGTGTCTCAAGGACCGAATCACGCTGCTGCAGCCCTACAACACCTCGCTGACGTCTAATACGGCTTCGGTCGAGGACATAATCCATGTGCTTAACTTCACCGGGCAGTTGTCCCCTAATTTCCAATTGCCCGAGTGCAACTTGCAGAAGGAACTCGAAGAGGTAACAGTTATCCTTTCAGTGGCGATAAGTGTAGCTCTACTTTTCCTACGAGCATAAGAAACATATAAGTATAAGCATAAGTGTATAATATTGTTATATAAGTGGGACCCTTCCTATTCTTCACATGCAAAAGAGGTATTCACACAGTGGCGTCACCAGGATTTCAAAACTGGTGGCGCTTAAACCAAAAGCCCTGGTTAATTAGGGACGTTCCATTGAGTGAAAGTTGGAACTTCGAGTTCGACTAGAAAAAATAAAGTTTTTGATGCCAATTTTTAAGGAAGCATTTAAAAAATGCTACAGTTAGCTCAAGCGCCGCCTAAAACACGCTAGCAACGCCACTGTATTCACAAGACAGACGGTATTACGGGTTTCGTTGCCGTTTTTCATCCGCTCGCTCCCGCGTCACACGTAGCCTTTGACAGCGCCTCGCTAGGGGGAGATTTTTTTATTGTGATGACGTCACTCCGTTACTAGCTCTCAGTAAAATATTCCCCAAAGTGACAAACATATGGAAGAATATTATAGATTTATGGTATTTAGTATGAATGACACTTACTATTCTAGTCGAAGATATTTTTTTCTGATGGTCTGTTTCGCCAAAGACCATACAAAATTACTACCCACGAGCGGGGCCGCCGAGACCGGGCCCCGGTAAAATACAAATTCCGGGCCCCAAGAGAGCCATTGCTACTGGAGATAGCTACATCTTTTACAGAGAGAAGCCCGAGAAAAGTCTACCTAATGTTAAATTAATAAGAACCACCTATTAAATACGCGAATAGGTATTTTATCACTCTTTGCAATGCAGGCCATAGGCCGTTCTGATATACATTTCGTATATATTAATCTCCACCCTATCCCCCTATTCAGCTTTCCGTTGCTAGGCAACACGTTTTGAAATTTTTAATGTTTAGGCTTAGATTCTCTTAGAGGACTCCCAAATAGAACGAAACCGGTCTATCTTTGAAATTTCGGGTTATTTTAGTTAGTTTTATGATCTAGGAGCAACAAACACAAGCAGAACGCAGCTAGCCTTTAGACACACTAACGGGGTTCTGTGTTTGTTGCTCCTAGGTTTGATTTAGTTTTTCACTCGAAGATCTATTTGGTACGAGATTCGCGTCTTGATGTTTTCTCGAAGACCTTTTGGTACAAGCTATTGTAAGTTTTTTAATTTCTTCAAATTTGTTGAGGGTTTAGCGTTTTTGGCCCTTTTCATTATGGACTATTCTACCTATTGGCGTACTTTATCACTCTTTAGAAGTATGCCTAGTTTGTTCAAATACGGGCCCCTAGTCTGCACGGGGCCTGGTAATTTGTACCGGCTTCTCCTCTCTCATGTCGGGCCTGTTACTAGTCTTTGGAAGTAGTAGTGCCTGGGAAATTTCCACTAAAGGAACAGCCAAGGATTATTGGAAATTTCCATTAAAGGAACAGCCAAGGATTATTGGAAATTTCCATTAAAGGAACAGCCAAGGATTATTGGAAATTTCCACTAAAGGAACAGCCAAGGATTATTGGAAATTTCCACTAAAGGAACAGCCAAGGATTATTGGAAATTTCCACTAAAGGAACAGCCAAGGATTATTGGAAATTTCCACTAAAGGAACAGCCAAGGATTATTGGAAATTTCCACTAAAGGAACAGCCAAGGATTATTGGAAATTTCCATTAAAGGAACAGCCAAAGCTTATTGGAAATTCAAACTCTTTCAACAATAAAAATAACGATTACTTTGGCAAAATAATGATAAATTACAGAGTCAGTACACAAAATTCGTTATTAAACAGGTTAATCCACCCACAGAAAATATGCAAGGAGTTATGCGTGTTTACAAAATCCATTTCACTAACTTCCGTTTCCCTTCTATAAAGTTGATGGCGCATTTTTCGTCACGAAGTTGGACTTTATGGCATACTTATGAATATCTATTTTACCTATGGTCATACTTATCATGTATAATATGTTACCTATGGTCATACTTATCATGTATAATATGTTACCTATGGTCATACTTATGTATAATATTTCACCTATGGTCATACTCATGTATAATATGTTACCTATGGTCATACTCATGTATAATATTTTACTTATGTATAATATGTTACTTATGCTATTAGATATAACATAGTATATCCTTGCGCCGTAGGTTCACGTTTATAGTAACCCACGATTGAAAGAGCTTGAATATTCTGTGTAATTTGTAAGGCCTACAATCTTATAGTGCAATGAAAGGGTATGGTTGGGTAAAGTCTGAATGTCGGCGTGTTGGAAAAACTACAAAGGGGGGGGGGGGGCGTTATGGCTAAAAAAAATCGATGAAAGAGGGATAGAACCAGTTTAGCTGGACAATGAGAATTTTTCAATTAGAATGAGTTCGTTCAGCACGATGGCTTTAAGGGGGTACCTTTTTCACTGGGTCATTTATTCAGTGCCGTAGATGGCGCCACATTAAGAATCAAGTACGCGTGGGACAAGAATAGAAAATAGACGAGAGACACTCCAAATTAGGCCACGGGCTCATCCTCGCTGTTCAGGCTTTAAAAACCACTCGAAAATACTGGGAATAGGAACGACGTCACGTTTAGTTTTAGTTCAATGTGGACAAACTTGATTTCCGGCGTAGTTTCGTAGAGAAGCTTTAGCGATCACGTTCAATTTTGTCAAAATGGCACCGTTGTGTTTGGTTCAATTATTAGGCTTAGTAAGTTTTGACCTTTTATTTTTGAAATTGGTCCTTTAAAAGTTTAAGAAATGGTAAAAAATAACCAGTAAGCCGCGTATGGCTGAGGTTTTTAATCAAATTTATTGGAATCCATTTCATTTGTAAAATTTCAAAAATGAATGAACTAAGCTTAAATATATACTTTATTGACATTTTAAGTGCTCAATGTTAACAGCAAGGTGCAAATATGGTGGCAAGCATAGTGATTACCGACCAAATCGCAACAAAACCTCGTTACAAATAGAATTTACATAACAAAATTGTGTGAAAACTATGATTATCGTAGTGATAGTTGAACAGAATTCTTGAAGCACTTCAAAGCGGCTGATGTACCTCAGTAATTAAGCCGATTTAGGCCACGCATTCCGTGTCAAAATATCGGGAACAGTGAGTCCCCTTATATTCTTGGTCCACGGGCTTATGAATTAAAAGTTAGGTTAGTCTTCTAAGAATTCACATTCTATTGAATTATTAAAACCCTTTAAAGGTAGATGGGAAATTTATTTATATATGCCATCACGAATGGATTTTTTTTCTACTTAGGGAGATCGACTATGTTGGGATGACTCGTGGATATCCTGGGGTGCGTCTAGTTTGTCATACTGTGTTCTGACAGAAATATTTTTTATGAGTCAGGAAAATTCTTAGCGTAAGATTCGAAACAGACGCGTTTCTTTTACCAAGAAATCTTTGTTGCATAAATTTTATCTAAAAAATCAAAACAAAAAGGGACGTGTTCCTGTTAGGACCAGGGCCTTTTTTCCAGATAATTTTCCGTATTTTTTAAGGGTGTGCGAGTCCTGTTTTTTGAAATTCGAGTCGAGTCTCGAGTCTTAGAAACTTGGACTCGCGAGTCCTCGAGTCCAAATATTAAGGACTTGATCGAGTCCTCGAGTCCTAAAGAATTAGGTTTAAAGCTTTCGAGTCCAATACGAGTCCGGAATGTTTTTAACGAGTCCAATTCGAGTCCTAATTTTTATCGAGTTCAATTCGAGTCCTAAGTTATCGTGGCCAATTCGTCTGAAATTTATTTGCCGCTGTTTAAATAATCTTGCCCAATAATAATGGACTCGCCGAGTAATAATGGACTCGCCGAGTAATATTAGACTCGCCGGGTAATTTTCAAATTATCTATTTACTCGAGTCCGCTTCGAGTAATTATGTACCCTTTTCGTGGGAATCGGGTACCCGTGCGAGTAATAAAATTACGTATTCCGAGTCCGAGTCCGAGTACTCGGACTCGGACTCGATAACGAGTACTCGCAATTTTCGAGTACTCGCACACCACTAGTATTTTTCCGAAAAAAATAAAAAAAGTTATAATTCCATGATAAGTCTAATTATTTAAATAAAGCGGCCTTTCCGCATCAGTTTTTAGAATCTAAAAGAAAAACGAAATCGCTAGACTAGTTTAAACTGATTAACAATGTAACACTATTAATGTTTTGCAGTATTTTTACTGTTATTAGACATTTTATATCGATAAAAAGTTAAAAACATTAAAAACTCTCAAAAAGAAATTTATGTTTCAATTTTCTATTTTTCCGAATTGCGGAAAATTTTCCGCATTTTATTTTCCGGAAAATTAACAATTCTAAAAATATCTGTTAGACATACATTAAAAATCAATGACCAATAATGTCGAAATATTACTTACCATTCACCATTCTTTCGTGTCCCCACCAGTGGCGCCTATCGCTTTTTCTCCCAATGGGGGCCGAAGCTCACTAATAAACTTGGAATGAGGCTGCTGGCAACACTTTCTTGCTACGGATGCTTAAAAGTAAACGGCCTTCCAATGGGGGCTTCAGCCCCGCCGCCCCCATGGGATCGGCGCCACTGGTCCCCACTGTTTTGCACATTAAATATAATTTATATCTGTTTCTGGATCGTATCACTAGTGTCAGAAGAAAATAGGGGGAAGTACGCTTCTAGTCAGCTTTGGAAAGGCGTCACTTTTCACGAATTTTCGCGCCAAAACGGTTTGGCGGGAAATCGCGGATGAATACATCGTTTAAAAAGTCATTTTTCTTAAATTGAACAATTGTAACATATTGCCCTTCTCATTCTCTGCTATTTGAGTTAAGGCGTATTTGCTTTCGTCGATTATAGCCGTGTTGAATCAAAACAAAAGTAGAACTACTTTTTCAGTTTGGTTTATTACGCGTAAAAAGGCGTTTTCGTGGGTCACACGACGACTTCTACGGCTCAAAGCTACAGATACGTACTTCCCCTATTTTCTTCTGCTAGTGTCATATCAATATCAGCAGCACTACACCCCGCCATTTTGATTTCTGTCGGCAAGGTACCTCGAAACTATTCTGACTATTTGGCTCAGAAAGGTCAAAATCCAATGATTCTATTTTTCGGTCAGAAGAAGTGTCTAGTTTCTCAGAATGAAACATTTCTGAGCTTCTGAGTTAGAATTCTGACAAACTAGACGTACCACTGGTCGAATATCACCCCGTCTTCAATCAGGTTGGAAGACGTCAGTTTTAGAGAACCAATGAGATATCAATAAAATCAACCCGTTATCTCATTGGTTCTTTAAAACTGAAGTCTTCCGACGTGATTGAGACACACGATCTTTCCTCCCTCCCCTTTTGCGATGTGGGAAAACAAGACCATGATGGTATGCTCCCGTATCGGCCATTCTCCCTAAGTTTAACAGAGATTAAGTCATCAGCACCCTGTTCTTCTCTTGATTCCCGGAAGAAAAACCACACCTCTTCGCCTTCCCCCTTTCTGCTGGTGTGGGCGGAGAATATCTTCCGGGAATCATGAAAACAGAGCCCATAGTTGCGGTTTCACATTTTCAGTTAACCTGACTACATTCTTGGCATAAATAAATATAATCATAAATGCAAAATTTAACCATGGTTAGTTTAAACTAGTAAATAGTAAGTAATATACTATAGAGACAGATACTTCATGGTTTAAAATAAACTTTTTAATAAAAGTTTATTTTAAACCATGAAGTATCTGTCTCTATAGTATATTACTTACTATTTACTAGTATAAATAAATATATTCTTGCGCTTCTTAAATTTGAAGTTCCATTAATTCAACTAAAAATCTCGGATCTTCCAGCGGAAATATTTATAGCTAGCTCTATTATTTTCAGTCAGGATTTACTCATTCCCATAAAGATATCAATCCTTAGGAAGGCATACATATTTAAACAGGACCCTCGGAAGTGTATCCACTGATACAGGGATACATCATCAACTACGGTCTGGAGTTCGGAGGAAATACACGCGAGCAGTGGGCTGTAACTGAATGATAAAAGCGAGGCCGACTATAGATTTTCGTTTTCTTACCTTAAATCTTAGCTAAGCCTCGGCTTTTCTTTCCTCTATCTTTTATTTTCGGTGACGTTGTTGGCTGTCACTGTACGAACATCCTCAGAGCGCCTCTGGTACGGGCCTGGCTTTCATAGCGTTCACAGAGGCGATAAATCAGTTTCCAGGAGCCCCGTTCTGGTCCATCCTCTTCTTCCTAATGCTCTTCACGCTGGGCATCGACTCGCAGTTCGGAACTCTGGAGGGGGTCGTCACCTCACTCGTCGATCTCAAGCTCTTTCCTAATTTGAGAAAAGAATTACTCACAGGTCACTTCCTTTGTTTCTCTCTTCCTTATTTAGTTAACCAAGTTCCCGATATACATTTCACTTACGAGAGAATTATCCATTTAGGGCGTTTTAAATTAAAATATCTACTTTTATTGACAGTAGCGTAGACAGAAATTCGTCAAAATGAGGACACTTACCCGAGGGGCAGATCACTTCCTTGATTAACGACGCACCCCTCAAACGATTAAATCCGATTTATTCGTGATTATTTTGATTAAATTCAATTTAATCACGATTAAGTTGATTAAATCACGTTTAATCATGATTAGAATGTTTAAATCTGATTTAATCATGATTAAATGATTAAATCTAATTAAAATGATTAAATCCCGATTAAAAAAATATATCGTGATTAGTATGATTAAATCGTTCTTTAGTTTTGATTTTAATGATAAATTATCGATTCGACCGATTATATTGATTAAATCGTGATTAAAATGATTAAATCTGTTTAAATGATTAAATCCTGATTAAAAAGATTAGATCATGATTAGAATGATTAAATCTCGTTTAAATCGTGATTATAATGATTAAATCTCGTTTAAATCGTGATTAGAACGATTAAATCACGTTTAAATCGTGATTAGATTTTTTAATCTTGATTACCCTGATTTAATCATTTTACTATGATTTAATCATTTTACTATGATTAAGACTCACCCAAAATGGAAGTGACCTGACCCTCGCACTTACCCCTAAAATCGCTTCGTTTAAGTAGTTTTCCATACCAGCGTGAGAAATCGCTTCGTGTTGGTTCGTGTAGCAACTCGTCCAAGTCGGTTCGCAGAATCGCTTTCAAAACGACCAGGCGGGGAAGTCAAATTGCTCGTATTTTCAAAAATAATGGGAATAAAATTCTAAATAATGTCGAATAATATTACATTGTGTATAGTAAACATGATTAACTATTTGTTTTGGGATACATTTTAGTATTTTCAAAATTCTGGTCGTAATTTGAAATGACGTTAAGCCTTGGCTATAAGCGAACCGGGGTGAAGCGATTTCGCACGTGTGAACCAAGAATTATCGTCGGCGGTCAAAACTGGGATTCAAATCGAAATAAGCTGGGTTTTAAGTTCTAGTGTGACCGTGGCTTAAGTAAAATTTCAGGAGGAGGTGAAAATTTACTTAAGTTAAAGCTACACTTAAGAAAATCTCTAGAAATAACCGAATTATTGTGAGAAAACAATGGAAATTACTGAGTATCTTTCGAAAATCAGTAATGAGGTGTACAAACGTGTTACGAGTGACTACCACCTCGGTGTACACCGCATAATTGCTGACGATTTAGCTCGTAACGATGTAGGGTTATGTACTAGTTATGTAACAGTTTTAGCAACAACCTATAGACGTTTTTCGCGCCAAAACATGGGCACCCAACTTTTCTATAAAATGAAATATTAATATCTCAAGGTTGTGTTACTATTACTTTTATAATATTGGTTTTTTAAATAAATATTTAATGTAGGTCATCTTAACTATATAACAAAAGTCGACCTTCAAGCTTACCATTTAAAAATGCTGAATTAAATGGTATTTTTCTTGTTGTAATTATTTTGAAAGAAAATATATTCCCTACCTATAGAGTAGTAGCACTCTGTAGCTTTGACCATGGCCGCCATTTTGGTCGCAAATTTTTCACAGTGCCATAATTCTATAAACAACCATAATAGTTATCGCATGTACAAAATGGCGGCATCCGAATTTTGGAGCGAAACAAAGTCTATGGGACGTTCTTCGTCCCGCACAATTTGATCTTCTGAAAAGTCCTTTGAAAAATCACGGTAGCCTGCGAAGGTAACTCGCGTTTTCTCTACAAGCAACCGCCACCTCTTTCCCTCAGAAATGGGTCCTCTTCAAGGGGTCGGACATTCAAAGAAATCCCATACACTTTCCAAGAAATGCGACATCCGGCAAGAAATCGAAAAATTTCAAAATCCCGAAATCCTACGATAAATCCTGAAATACAACGAGAAATCTTGAAATCCGGAACAAAAGTTAAGAAATCCGAAATCCAGCGTGAAATCCCGTACACATTTTTGGTGAATGTCCGACCCTCTATCCCCCTTCCAGGTAGAACCATTGAGTTGGGAATATTAATCTAGAGGTCCAATCAAAACGTCAGATTTCAGTATTTCGCGAAACAAGTTTTTAAAAAATAAGAATACTGCCGTCTGCTCCCAAATGTCGAGAAAACTTTATCATTCCACCCGTCTCTCTCTCAATGGTTCGTTCAAATAAGACGCGTTTTCCGGCAACAAGATTTTCTTTTCAAAAATAATGGATGGCGCCACGAATCATATGATAACGTTTTTTCGTCATTTTAGACGAGACGGCACATTCGTAATTTTCAAAAACTTGTTTCGCGGGGAGCAGATTTTATTGGATCTCTAGATTAATATTCCCAACTCAATGGGTAGAACGGCTATGGTAGGCCCATGATTATATTCGCGTCAACGCTAGGTGCTAATAACTCTACGTAATCAGTGTACAATGCGTAGCTTTGACTGTACTAAAATGATGACGTAATTGATTACACATTTAGCATTAGCAAAGGATGTATTCAGTTTCATATTTCTGTAATCGGTGTACAGACGTGGTTATCCTCTCGCGTCAAATAGTTCAAGCGAATAACATTAGTAGTATAGGACAATGGATACTTTTCTCGTTTGAGATACGTTACACACTTATGACTAAACTTGTTGGTTGATTGGTATTTATTTTGTATCGCGCAGGTGCCATATGTTTGGTGTGCTTCTTTCTATCGTTGACGTTCGCCCACGGAGCCGGCAATTACATCTTCACGCTGTTCGACAATTTCGCTGGCAATTTTCCTTTGCTCATTGTAGCCTTATTCGAATGCATAGCAATATCGTACGTGTACGGACTTAAAAGGTGAGAGCGCGACATTTCCGCGGGCCTATATTAACTTTTGTCACGCCAGTATATATGATAAATTCTATTGGCACCGACTGACGCGATTGAAGTTTTTCATTCCCCCTTTCGAACCAGGGGAAATTCGACCATGATGTCTACGTTTCGTATAAATAAATATATTTTTGTTACTAAAAAATGTTTCATTTAAATAACTATGGTTTCTATTGTTTAATACTTTTAGGTTATATTGGAATTTTCTATAATTGAAAATATTTAGTTGCAGAATGTTTGTAAATACAGTCACTTCTTTATGTATCTTATAGCGTTTTCCATTTGACTGCTCTCGAGCACTCTAGATCACTCTTCTCAACATTTTATGTCCCATTAGCGTGCTCGGATCTGCTCCAATCAAGTTTCGCGTGTTCCATTTCGCACTCTCGGGTGCTCCGAGATCGCCCTAAACTGATCTGCCGATTTCGACAGATCAACGGATCGAGATCGAGATCGGAGCAAATTTTCGCGTGTTCCTTTTAGATTTTTTGGCAAAAGGGCAGACCAAGACGCGAAAATTTCAATTACTAGCAGACGAAAAACAACAAAGCGCGGGAATATGTTCATGAAATGTTCCATTTGCGGTTTTACTCTAGTCGATTGGGGCGAGATCTATGACGTCAGAGACAGATTCAGAGCGAATCTTGAGCAATCAAATGGAAACCGCTAATACATACCAATTTTTTTGTAACTGACGTAACTACCAGAAATTTATTCACTTTTCAGCCTTTTGAACTGGAATAATCCCTTGATATATTCAGAAATTAATGACTCTAGAGTCTTTAATTACTCTTTCGGGAGCCCTGTGGAATATCTCATATGCCGGATTTGGCCACAGTCAATGCATTTTAGAAATAAGATAACTTGCAAGTCATTATGTAATTACATTGAAACATGAGATCTTAAAAATTTTGGAGGGAAATGTTTTTCTTTCCTTGGTCACGTGACTAATTGCGATTTTCCCCCTATCATGTTGCATATTCAACATTACCCAATGAAAATGATAAAATGCTAATTTTCTTGCTGAACCTTTTTTTAACAGTGACACTCTAGTGCAGCTCAGACTTGGACTTAAATCGTAATGAGTAGTATATTATCGTCCTTCGTATTTGATTACATTTAGACACTTGGGGTGTCTAATATATTACCTTTGATCATATTCCATGGAATTTACCATATATGCTACTTAAAAGGGAAAGGTATCCTATACATAGCAAATATTGAAGTGCGTACAAGTTTGATTAAATATTTAATAGTGCCTCAATAGAGAGGTTAAGCCAGCACCAGAAAGGTCCCCAAAACGTGTAGTAGGGAACTTGTAGAAGGTGCAGGCTGTACACCCAAAGGTACGTCTACAATCCAACAAGTTCCCCCTACACGTTTTCGGGCGGTCTATTATCAATGATATGAACTCGTAGCAATACGCAATGGTGGTGAGTTGCCCTGTTCCAAAAGGGTTGCATTTCTATATTGGTCTGCTAATAAGTTGGAATCATGTTTTATTTTAGGTTCAGCGACGACATCGAACTGATGACGGGGAAGAGGCCTAGCAACTACTGGTTGTTCTGCTGGCGATACGCCGCCCCGATTACCATGATGAGCATTTTGATCGCTAGTTTCGTTAAAATCGCCGCTGGCGGTATGGGCTACGAGGCTTGGGACAAGGATTTGGTAAGATACCTTCTCAACAGGCACTTCCATAAAACCGATTAAGTGATTCGCTAGGAAGTACTAATACAGGGTGTTCAAAAGAGTATGCAAAAATTTTAAGGAGTTGTAGGGGGTGAGTTGAGAAGTATGCCTGTTTTTTTTCCCATTTTCGTACGATGAGTTAAAAGAGCGCCAGAGAGCTTCAAAGTGTGGCCTACTATCCGCTGGAAGTAGGTGGCAACAAGCGCAAAACCAAGCAGCAGGGACTTAAGTTTACTTTTTTACGCTGGTTACCTCGATTTGTTTACAAAGTCCTTTTTTACCTATCACACGAACCCAAACCTTAATGTTCGCGTTTCCCTGCTGCTTGGTTTTGCGCTTGTTGCAGCCTACTTCCAGTTGCTAGTAGGCCACACTTTGAAGCTCTCTGGTGCTCTTTTAACTCATCGTAGGACAATGGGACGAAAAACGGCCTACTTCTCAAATCACCCCCTACAACTCCTTATAATATTTGCCCAACCTTTTAAAACACCCTGTATAAAGAACTTGGACGTGCAAAATACTCTTTGGATAGTCCTTGCCGCTTACATTTAATGCAGTGCAGAAATAAGAGCGATAATAAATGCAAAAAATGTCTTGAGCTTAAAGGACATTTTTGCGTCTATAAAGTGAATATCAAATCTAGTTGCCTTAAGGATGGGTTTCAGTTGGCTTCTTTGGATAGTTAGGCAATCATGGTAAATAACCAACCGAAAATATTTTGTTTTGTTTTACCATAAATGTTTTAATCTCAACCATTAATGTTGAACTACACAATATAGTTTGACACCAGGGGCTAGTACATTATTATGACGTTGGTTCAAAAATCATTTTGATGGGCAACGTTTGTAAACTTAGTTAGTTTCATTGCCAAGTCTTAGCTCCTAATCTATTTCGTAAATTTAGATATCCATCTTTTGGAGTTAATTAAAAAAAGTAAAAATATATGAACAGTAAATACTTTAACATCAGTCGTTGAAACGTTTTTGTATCGAGCTAACGACCAACGGCTGTCTCCTGATTGGCTCAAGTGATTACGTTAAACGCAAAAAGACACACCCCATTCTAACCCGAGATGGTAGAAAGGGTAATGATAGAGCTCGATATTCATGACTGAAATAAATACCGACCAAGAGGTGGATTTTAAGAGATATATAGTGTTTTATTAGATGGTTTCTTTTCTCTTGTTCCGGGATTTCGGAGTAGGGTAAGAAGAGTTCTGTGGTGGCGAATAGTTTGAGTCGGAGTAAAAACGTTTTTCCAAAATGGCTGCCTGGGGCCTTTTTAGCAGATAAATTCTGGCTAGCAGACGACCAAATCCGATTTACTCCTTTACACCTCCTTTTCAGAAGGAGTAAAAAGAGTAGCCCTAATACTCCGGAACAAGCTAATAGTTTACGGGCGGAGTAATTATCATCCCCGGAACAGGGGAATAAAACTTTTTAGGGTAAAAAGAGTACACTTTTATTCCGAGAACAGGCGAAATGAAAGCGCCTATTGAAGTGTATATTACCCAGCAACAATTGGTTATAAACCTACAATCTTGACACGTTGCGGCCAGTAGCGTAGCCAGGATTGGGTTTCGGGGAGGGCACACAATGAAAAAAAGTAAAACAAAATATAAAAAAATTGTACATACAACCATACGTTTCGGGGGGGGGGCATGTGCCCCCTGTGCCCCCCTGGCTACGCCACTGGTTGCGGCCCTTCTGCCCTATACTTGACCCTTGAATTTGATCCTACAAATCTGTTGCAGGCCACGCCTACTACGAAACAATGGCCATCGTGGTGCAATATCGTAATCGCGGTGCTGATTCTGATGGCCGTTCTGTGGATTCCCGTGGTCGCTATTTTGCGTCTCTGCGGCATTCGCGTCCTACCCGAAGAGGAGCCATCCTGGTTTCCGGCCGACGAGCTGCGAGAGTACCAAGGAGTGGCAACCCACAAGATAACCGATCTGGAGAAGTGCCTGTTCTGCATGCGAGAGGACGAGCCAATGGACGATGTATGAAACTATCCAATCTATCCTCTTTACACTATATACTAAGAACACCACTCACCACCAACTCTCCCGTAACCCTGACAACTTTAATAAGTTCTAACTTTAAGTAGTCGTAGTTACAGTAGTTCTTATAGAAAACAAAAAAATACTTTTTGAATATAGAATCAATGAAAAAATTGGCGAAGTGCAGCGTATTGGAATAAAAATAAAAACGAACTGCGTTTTTCAAATCCACGATTTTAAAATTCCGAAGCGCCAAAAAATATCGAAGGAAGTTGCGAAGACATTTTTCCAGAGTGCTAAACTGTAAAACCAAATATGATTATGAAACCAAGACCGCGCTATGAAACTTATTAACTCTCTCGTATAATAAAAATATACGGAAGAAAAAACCCTATTTTGTATAAAAATCGATCATTTTCTAGAGCTTTACCGTTTCTTAATTTTTTTCTTTGTTACCTTGATAAAATTTAATCTCGTAACTCATATTAATTTCCAGAATTTGTACAATATTGTTTTTCTATATTTTGTAAAAACGTAAACGGAAAAAATAATTGATTTTTACTCTTTAAATATTTCAACAGTCATAATGAGGAGAATTTGACTATTAACCCCGTCATGACGGAGCACCTTAAATAGAACAAGTCAAAAATAAATAAAAATTTGGGAACTTTTTCGAAGGTCGTAAACGAAAAATAAGAGTATTTGGTCCCCCCTTTTGAATATTATAAAAAAAATTATATATAATTAAGTAAACAAATACGAATATACTGTCTAGCTTAAGTATATCATTTAAATTATCGCAATTTTTCGGTAATTCGCGGTTGATTGGAGGACGAAAATTGACGGCTAAATGCTCGACATAAAGATTAAGCCTCACCAACGGCGAATTCCGAAATTATATTGTTACATTTTAATCCACCCGTTTAAAACCGTCTTCAAATTGTTCGTTTCACCAGATATAAAAACGAAAAATATTTGTGTGCCTAGATATATATTAAAAAAATATATATAAAAGTGCTATAGAATCTTAAGAATTCAGGTATAGGCTAAACTTCAAGCCATAGATTATGTGCTAGTAATCCAGTGTTTTCGGTATGTTAGGATAATGTTAGAATCACGAAACAACGTTAGCGGAACTGAATATAATTAAAGTTAATATTACAACAGCTCAATGTGAAACGTTTTACGGTGTTTTAATTTTTACTTGAGAAGAATGATATGATTTTAGTTTCATGTTGAGCCGCTGCAATGGCACAATTTAGATTATAAGAAAAGCTAATTTTAAAAACGCTTTTTGGTTAAATTAGTTTTTATCTGTATCCCTATTACGACTTCAATGATATAAATTAAAAATATATTAATGAAGAAAACTGTGATAATATTCCGTTGTTAGAACGATTGACAAAAATATTGACAAGCAACAAAAAAAATAATTATCTAAGAAAGGTGTTTTTTAATGATTTGTTGGGCCAAAAAAGCGCCAAAATAATGTGAATAACAACGCTTTCAATTTTGTTGTTATAAATTCGTGAATGTTAAGATATAACGTATTATCGTTGAGCGTACTGTATTATTGGTTATATTATAAAAAGAAAATTTTAAAAAAAGTTTCCAAATTTGCACCGTTGAAAATGAAAACAATAAAGAACTCGATGTGATCCTATAGGGTAGCGAAAACAAATACAAGATCTGTGTAAGTTTAGTTAGATTTGGGAATTTTTAAAACTTGTTAGAATTTGATTTAATTCGAACTTTCGAAGAGATTGGTAAACATTTGGGGTAAAACATTTGTGTAAGTATCGATGTCCAAAAAATTTCGATTTCAAAATATTCTTCCAAAAACTGTGTACAATACTTTTATCTACGAAACCACAATGCATTTTAATTTCACAGTCCTTAGTCCCAGAACGACCCGGCCGAAAAGGTTTACTAGTACCAGGGAGCTTCTATAAGCTATAGAAGCTCCCTGCTAGTACTTTCAAATGAACCAATATTATAACTAGCGTAATAAACAAAGGTTAATTGATAGGTCAAAGGCGAGTAGTACTACACTGACTGTACCTAGTACGTTCTTTCTACTGAAACATCACCTAACCTCGTTTTAAATCGGCACGTCCAACCAATATTTGCACTCTAGATTAAACTATAGATATACACACGGAATTTGAATATTTATTGTTAAAGCTTTTTTTAAACGTATCACCGGTACTAAAAAAATACCGAAAGTTGTAAATTAAGTGTATATTTTAATGTGTTATTATTTTTTATTAAGGATACTACCCGTTAGGCCTATATAACTATTACATTGACCGGCCAGAAATATTTGCCAAATTGTCAAAAATGAAGAAAACACAGATGAGTTGGTTTAAACAGATATCACTTGTAAATAAATACAAATGGTTGTAAATGTGTATGTATAAAAATATTAAAAAAAGAACTCCTGTATTTCTAAATGTGGTAGATTTAACACTGCCCGTCATTCTTTTGAATGTTTTATAGACTAAAAAAAAATTGATGTTAGCAGCTAATTAAAAAAAAAGAATGAAAAATCAAATTGATAGCGAGCACCTATATTTTGTTGGAAAATGTCTATGTACAGCTGTAAATTGTAATCTTAAATACATGTACTATAGAATAAACTATAAAATAGTTATTTTTTCGTTTTAAATCAATTATAACCAGTGACCGTGGAACTGGGGACATTGTACATGAAATCGACAGGGTTCCACCAATTTATATGAAATTTCTCAAAATAAGCTCCCAATAAAATTATGGCCAAATTTGGATTTTTATCATACCCAAAAAAATCTTTGAATAAAACGAAATATATTAGGTAAATTATCCCCACAATTTTCCACTTGATTTAACACAATTTCAAAAATTGTTATAATAATTTCCTAAATTGAACTGCTACTATTTTAAAAACAATTATCTAGGAATTTTTATTATGCGGATTTAGGCATGGTTTTTATGAGAAAAAATTAATTTACCATTTACCCTACCAAATGCATCTGATACACCCTAACTTGGGTTAATTGGGTAGGCCCCAAAACAGTGTTAGTCCAGGTCCGCAAAGTTAACGCGTTTACCCAATAGGCCTACCCATTTGCTTTTACCTGTTCTTAAAGAATTTTTGCTACTGCACAATAATTCTCTTAGACCTACTGCTAATTCTTTTTTATTCAAGTCCGCATATACTTCTACCAACACAGGATACGAGTCACAGTTGAAGTAACCAAAGGAATTCTTACAAAATACATATAGAAACTTTACTGGTTGATCTAGTTGAATCCCAAGGGAAGGCGATTGCTTAGTTCATTTTGCCCTGTACTTCAAGAGATCAGAAGGCATTTATATAAAAGTTACCACTTTATTTCTGAATTATAATATAATAGTTGTGACGGAAACTTATTAAGAGCTGTAGTAGCGTCTATATGATAGATCAGTGTTCCAAAATTACCAGCTTTTGGGATATTTTGCATACCACCAAATATTGTATAATATTACGCCAAAACTATTCGCTGGCTTTGGGACGAAAAGAGTACACCTTTTACCCCAAACTACCAACTTCTTCCATACTATAACAGCCAAACTGTATTTTGAAGTTGCTCGCTATTTCCTATAAAATTACTCCAAAACTAGCGAATAGTTTTCGCCTAGTATGTGAAATCAAGAAAATCTTTCAAAAAATAAATATATCAACTGTAGAAGATTAATCTACAAGTCAGTTCTAAATCTTAAAGGTTTTATCTCCATAAATGAAATTTAGATTTCAATTTTAAATACTCTAAATAATTCATGGAAATATATTATTTACCACTTTTCCCATTTTATATCATAACGTTATTTACCACCTGTTAAATATCACTTTGAAACCCTGAGCTAGATGCTAGGGCCAGTGGGGCAACGTTTGAGTGAAGATTTCGCTGATTAAAATATTTAAAAAAAGGAGACACCCATCCAAGAATGGTTAAATGGAAAGGTAATTAATTGTCTCTATTAAGTTTACAATTATTCCAGCATTAAAATTTTCCAAACCCCTTATTTCCGCCAAAACTTAGACAGCTTTAAGTGGATAACCAAGAAGCACATAAAAATTATTTAAGGATGAATTAAACCAACGACTGTCAGCTGTTATTGCACAAATGAACAGAGTTGGCCGTACGTTTGTACCCTCCCCTCATAATTAGTAGGGTCTCCATTTATCACCATTTGATGAAGCAAATGAAATAAATTTGACAGTAAAAACTAAATATTGATAAATTTGCTGCAGTTTAAGTGTTCTCCCTGTATCTTTAAATAGCGGAACGAAAAGAGACTTAAAACGGTTTTAAAATTCACAATTTATTTATTTAAAAAATCCAACGTTTCGGAGGAACTGTTCCTCCGAAACGTTGGATTTTTTAAATAAATAAATTGTGAATTTTAAAACCGTTTTAAGTCTCTTTTCTAATAAACAATCAGAGACTTTTGATATAAGTCTCTTTTCATTTAGTTTTTCACAATGTGCTTCTCTTCACTTCTATTTAAATAGCGGAATTAAGCCCGCGCTTGAAAGCGGGTATGGATAAAGTGCAGTAGTGTGAGATCCTGTTAGTTATTCATGGTGGAATGGAGTAATGGCACTGTGACGTCATACATGCTTTTTTAAATAAATAAAAAATTAACTCCATATTAGAGGCAATGGAACAAACTACTAATAAATGAAAAGCTTCATTTGTGAGCAGAATAAAGAGTTTGGGTGCTTTAAATTTTTTGTACGAATCAAATCTCTCTATTATTTATATTTCATAAATACAAATCAGAATGATCAAGATTTTGAATTCAAAAAGAAAATTTCTAGGCAACCGCCAAAAGCTACGATGCATTACCGCCATCTAGCAACGTGAAAGTGAACTACATTCGGCAATTTTTAGAAACCATAACAGCTTATACCCTTTTAATTTAATATGTACACTGTACAACGAGAGTGAAAGAAATACAATCAATGCCGCTTCGCCATTTTTCTTTCCATTTTCTTTTGTTTTTTTTCATCAACCTCTGGCGCAGGTTGGAAAAACCATGGAGATAAAATATTTTTCCATAACATGAAAAATGCTCTTGCCGGTGCCTATTAGTTGTAAAAAAAGGGATTTATTTCTAATACAATTGAGCAGCTCAGGTTAATAAAAGAATAAAAAATACTGACCACAAACCAGAGTAGCCAAAAGTAGTTACTGATAAGAGATAAAAGTTGAACAGCAGCAGTGAGAATTACCAAATCTTTTAAATGCCTAAATAAAATATTATTACAAATTATATCACATTTTAAGATAAACCCATAAGAATCTCATTTACTCTGATATTCCCGCTTCCATATTCAAGTCTATTCCCCCATCTAACAACGCTCCACTTTCGCTAAACGTTGCTTTAGCCATATATGACATAAATTGCAAAACACCGCCATATATGGCTATGGTTAATGCTACCATACACTACAGGTATTAAAAAAATCACTTCAAAGTGTAAAGAATATTAATAATGCATATGCAAACACTCTCCAAACTCTTTTTTTACCCAATAAAAAAACGTAAACGAATCCATGAAAAACACCACCATAACAAGCAGATATATAACCTGTTCGTTAATTCTATCGTTAAAAATTTACACTCAAGAAATATCCTTAATTAGAAAATAACCTTATTACCTCTGTTCCAATGCCCATTATACCATAAAATTTAATAGTTTCCTTATTTTCTTCATAAATTTGTTTTTGCCCTTTAGTAGCCTGCTTTCCTTTAGTGACCTAAAATTTGAAGTGAAGTTAAGCCTTGCCTTAGCCACAATAATGTTTGATATATATATAGAATGTGGTAAAACTTACAGCCATTATTGGAGTACCTTGTTAATATACTTGTCCCACAATATAATATTTTCTATATAAATTACAGTTTTTTAAGATGTCCTTTAAAAATGTTTAATAATTTATAAGCACACGCGGCACTGGCAGCAGGGTACTGAATCGTATAGTTTAGCAGACGACAACGCGAAATAAATTTAAAGTAGGAGTCGTCATCAAGCGGAGAAAAAAAGAACTGATATTTTGAAGCCAAAAATTTCCAATATGGCGACGAATGTGTTGGCGGTTATTCTAGTTATTGTTGTAGTATTTTCAAAATGATAAGTAATTTAATTTGTATAGATACTTAATTTTTAAGGTAAACTTAGAGTTTGAATAAATATCATTCGATTATTACAATGGAGGATCTTCTTTCGAGCGTTGGAATCATGAAGTTTGATATAGAAATAGCGTTAGAACAACAGCTAGGCGCGTTACCCTTGCCCTTTCCCGGCATGGACAAATCTGGGGCAGCGGTTTGTGGTTATTTTATGAAAGGAGCTTGCAGTAAAGGGGCAGCGTGCCCTTTTCGACACGTAAAAGGGGATCGGACCGTTGTTTGTAAACATTGGCTTAGGGGTTTATGTAAAAAAGGAGATCAATGTGAATTTCTTCACGAGTACGATATGACAAAAATGCCAGAATGTTATTTTTACTCCCGATTTCACGCTTGCAGTAATAAAGAATGCCCTTTCTTACACATTGATCCCGAAGCAAAAATTAGAGATTGCCCTTGGTATGATAGGGGTTTTTGTCGGCATGGCCCAAACTGCCGTCACCGTCACACTAGAAGAGTACTTTGTATCAATTATCTTTGCGGGTTTTGCGCAGACGGGCCAAACTGCAAGTTTATGCATCCCAAATTTGATCTCCCAGTATTGGACCCAATGATGCTCACGAAGAAATCTAATATTGTATGCCATTACTGTGGAGAATCTGGCCATAAAGCTGTAGCTTGCCTCAAGATGCCGCCCGAACTCCGCGAAGAACAACAAATTAACAGGATGCATAATTTACAAAGCATACAAGCGCAAGTTAATGTAGTACAGAACCACGATAATATTGGCCAGAAACAATTCAGGCCGCTTGATCAAGTAACGTGCTTTAAATGCGGAGAAAAAGGACACTACGCTAACAAGTGTCCAAAGGGACATTTGGCATTCTTATCATCCGCATTACAATCAAATCCACCGCCACACGCCCAAACAGCAAGCATGTAGCCAAGCCTGTTAAATTGAGTCACGGTAAAGTGACTCAATTTACGAGAAGATA
Source organism: Leiobunum rupestre (assembly GCF_980474605.1). Taxonomy (NCBI): domain Eukaryota; kingdom Metazoa; phylum Arthropoda; class Arachnida; order Opiliones; family Sclerosomatidae; genus Leiobunum; species Leiobunum rupestre. The sequence continues at coordinate 33,666,333 of NC_143392.1, forward strand.
TAAATATTTAAAATGGTTCTTCAGTAGGTTCAAACCACCTTAAATATTTGACCGGTGTGTTACCCGGAGTACATTAATATCATTAAAAAAAACCACATCATTCAACATTTGAAAAATCATCAAGTTCAAGTCAAATTCTCATCAAGGAAATTACCAATTCAGAAATAAAAAGTTTTAATTAATATATTTTTTTGGTTAATTTTTGTATAATTTCATATTTAAAGAAATGTAACAAAAATTTCCAAAAAAAAAAAAACATTTGTACTGGGTTAAATATATTTCATTTTCAGACATTTAAAACTTTGTATTAGAGAAAAAAAGAAAAATTTTGAAATGATATTGTAAAAAGTTATGTAATTTTTGAATTTGTAATAACTGGAGAGAAAAAAAAAGTTAATTTCCCTTCCCAAATTTTTGTGTCAATTGTTTGAATTTGTTGTTTCTGAAATTTCATTAATAAACCAATAAAAGAGTGTCTGCAGAAAGACACGAAGACAGAAGGGGAGAAGGCCAATCAGGTAAAGTTTTCCAACAAAATCGTTTTGTTCAATAAAGCTTCCTACACTTTCCAAATTACAATTATGGCTTATTATTTCCTATGGAATTAGAACACTGAACCACAAGTTTAGTAGAAGCATGTTCATTGGATGAGGTACACTAAAGTGATTCTTAAATCCCACCAAATTAACCGAAATAATACAAGAATTAGCTTATTCTTTTTCGATAATGAATGCTTTCTATATGTACCGAGACACGATACGCCATGCTTCCGTTACTTCCGTAGAGTTGTAACGGGTAATTCACTACCAACCTCTTTTATTAGCCCGAAACTACACCTAATATATAACGTCGGCGGGAGCAGCCGTCGTTGCGTCATTAAAGAGGGGGAAAGGAATGATGAGTGTTACCAAAGGCAGCTCTCTTCCCTACCATTTTTTTGGCGTTTCCATCTAAGAAACAAGTAGTCGCGATAGAGAATTGACTCTACATGAAGAAAAATATGATCACTACTGAATAAAAATTAGGAGAGGATATATTTATGGCCCAAAATTTGTTTTGGAAATTTTTATAGCAAAAATGTTAATATTTCAATAATATAATAAAAATAATAATACCCAAGGCACCACCTTAGGCCACCGCCCAAGTCATCTAGCGACTTATAATGCCTTTAAACGGGTGGACGGGTTACAATGCGTAGGAGGGTGGTGGTATAAAACATGCATATAAACATTTAAAAGTAAGAGTTATAGAGAAAAATTACAGGGCTGTTAAAATTTAATACAGTCAAAACTAAAGATTACTGAAAGGAATTAATGGAAAATAATCCAACGTCATAAATTTTGTTTAGTGATAAACTTTCTAAATATAATGCGTAACTAGTAAATAGTAAGTAATATACTATAGAGACAGATACTTCATGGTTTAAAATAAACTTTTATTAAAAAGAATATCGGGGAAGCTTTTCGAGCCCACTCGCTCCTTTTCCTCAATATTCTTTTTAATAAAAGTTTATTTTAAACCATGAAGTATCTGTCTCTATAGTATATTACTTACTATTTACTAGTTTAAATTAACCATGGTTAAATTTTGCGTTTATGATAATATAAAATAAAATATCTTAAGTTAATAAATTGGTAATTTATATATAAAATAGAAATTTATTTATTTAAGTCTTTTTTTCAGGGTAGTCTCGTCTGTTGACTCAGAAACGAAAATCGCTATTTTTCGTCTATTTTTAAGGGCATACGAGGGCGGAGTTACTAAAAATAAAATACAAAACAAATCGGCAAAAGGCAATAAATAGTCCGGCGCTTTATATTGGATTAAGTACTGACATTTAAAAACGATTATAATATAAATAGATTATTGGAAAATTTTACATTTATCGACTTATGAGCATTTACTGTAGAAGAGCCGAGTTTTACAGGGTCCTTACCAAAAAATAATTGTAGCCCAAAAGTGGGCTGGGAGTAGTGGCTTTGCCAAGGTTTCAACCATGCAGTGCCGGATTAAGACCATTGGGGGCCTCTAGGCACTAGGCTATCGGGGGCCTCTTTAATACAAGTAGAGGAAAATGGGAAATGGTTTTTTTCCATGGGCGCCCGCAGAGGTGTGCAAACGGGGAAATTGCTCCACCCCCCTTTCTTTAGCCATACCTCTTTACTCCCCCCCCCCGAATTGGGCCTTGCCCTGTTGTTTTTTCTGTTGAACTTTTTGGGGAGTGCAGTGACGAAGAAGAGTGATCCAGTTACTTGAAATGTGTGTTACATCAATTTCGAAAAACTTATATCCCTATTCCTACTAAGCTTTAGCTATAGCTCGTTCATTTATCGGATCGTTGTGTGTGTAAATGTCGGGCGAGTTCGCTATATGACTTGAAATTATTTCTGCCGGCGTCCATGCTCTCAGTAGCGTGGGGGGTGGACTTGCCCCTTGGTCCACCCATCTGGCTATGCCACTGCATGCTCCTCTCTATTTGAACTCTGTTTGAACCCAAAAACCAACCTAACTTTTCGCCCTACCACTCTAAGACCAAGCACTTAATTACATACGTTCCTGAATTCCATATGTGACAATTCACAACGTAACTTAAACCAAAAAATAAATAAAAATGCCATAGCACCCACTTAAAGGAAGTAATAACTGGACCATGATTATCCAAATTATAGTTCGACTATTCAAATTTGTTTAATGCTGGGAAAATGTTGTCAATTCAAATACTAACGATGTTTATATGAAAGACTATGTTGGGGCCAAACAAAATGAACAGAGGTGGGGCAACCCCCTCTCTGCTGAGCGGCCTGACACGGAGTCACAGAGTGGACAAGAGATTGGTTATGCAAGGTTACAAGGTAGTCGTTTTGGTACGGTTCTACCTCTATAGATCACCGTAAAACGAAATAGAGGCTACGCGGCAGTAGCGGACTGGGTCTAAAAATGTGGACTGCCAGGGGTCAAAGGGGGCCCATCCAAAACCAGAGGCGTAGACAGGGGGGAGACACCCTCCGAAAAAGGAACATTCCCCCCTGAAATATTGTTTTATGTTAATAATTTTTTCGCTTTAATTATTTTTACTCAATTGTGTGCGAACTACGCTACTGCCGAAAACTAGAATGATAAATGCTGAAATATTTTTAATTAAATCAAGGAATACCACTGGGCATGCCTCAGGCTGGAATCAAACCAGCGACCTGTGGGTTGCGGTCCCAACGCTTCTTCCATTTGGACTACCTAAGCCCACAATAAAGGTGTTCCCTTGTTTCGCGTAAAATATATCCCGATTTTGTATTAAGCCATAGCATTTTATAAATCACCTAGTAGTAACAGTTCCTTTTAATTGGAATACTCTTTGAAACGGCAACTCATAGGTCGCTGGTTCGTCGCCATTTATAGCGATATAATGTTTTTAATAATTACAGATAACATATTAAAGGCAATATACAGTCGATACTAAATGTAAACATAATTATACAGATTGTTATTATTAGTTTATATTTTAGACAAATGCTAGCTTTTTAAATAGGTATACGGTGCCGAAATTTTACTTATTAACCGGTTGTTTAAAAGCATGTTTCATGTTCCACTATATTTTCAGTAATCGTTGGAATACACTAGATGACTGTGCGAATCTGTCCATAATTGCTTTTACATCCAATTCATCTAACAATTACAAATACTCGGGCTTAGCCAAACTTTTAAAAATGTGTTAAAAATGGTTTAAATTGTTTTGAAACTGAATCCACGCTGAACCGCCAGCGCTTCGGCACCCCGACGATGTCATTGGAACTTTTTTTTTAAATAAAATATTAAGTTTTAGTTTTATTCAGTAAAAATAGAATTTAATATTGAAAGTTTTGGAACTTCTATTATACTTTGAAGCTACTATAATGTTGACATATTGTTGAAGGTTTAAGGTGTCCCACTGACCAAATTTATCATGGGGCCCACCTGCCATCGGGCAGGCCCAGTCTATGGCCAGTCCGTCACTGCTACGCGGTACTTTATCTCGACTTACTCGAATTCGTTTTTTAGTGTTTTTCGGAAGAGTATTTCATATTTCATTTATATTATAAATATTAAAAAAAGAATCAATATAGTTTCAAAGTTATTGATTGTTTTCATTTTGAAAAAACATGCCGTAAAACTGTTATTAAATTTAAATAAGCTTAATGTTTTTTTTCAAATAATTTATTCTTTGAACTAGCGTATTGACGTGGGATCTTTCGGGGCCCCCTGACCCTCGGGGGCCCCTAGGCAAGTGCCTAGTGTGCCTAATTCTTAATCCGGCACTGCAAGCATGGATTAAATAACCTTATTTAATACATTTTTCAAGTTTGGGTGCTCATTCCCCAGGACCATGCCAGGACATCCTGATTTACAAAAACGTTATAATTTCTTTAAGCTTAGAAGGGGAGTTTCCAGGAATACGTCAATTAAAATCATATAACGAAACTGTTTTAAAACTTTAATATTTGGTTTTCTAATTTTTAAACCTACAGTCAGTGGAATTTAACAATCGGTATTTATAGAATACAATTATTTTAAATTCTATATATCTCTTCACTATTATTGGAATGTCCGATTTTCTGGAAGTGTTTTTCGGAAATTTTTGGAGGGTCTTTACAAAGATTTTAGGTGGCTCAAACACCCTGGCGAAAGTCGTCATTCCTAGCTCCCTCTATAACAAACCAGTCCCTGAAATTAGGTCAAGTGTCCTATGATATTTTCTTTAGTGGCGTTATTAGGTAAACATGGTTTTTCCAAAATCGCAATGTTCTTATAGCAGTTTTATAAGTGTCGGCAGCTGCGGCTGGCGCCGGCAAAGGAATGACTTGGGGGCGCAAACGGAAAAGCAAGAGGCACCATTTATTTCGCGCGATCAGTTCAGCCGCTCTTATTTACGCCATTAGGTACCATGAACGCGATGCTATCCGCAACGTCGTGGCTGATAGCTCTGCTAATCGGCTTGGTAACGTTCTACATAACTAAACTATTGATGCGAATCAAAGAATTGCCACCTGGACCTTTACCCCTTCCCTTAATTGGGAATCTATTGAGTAAGTATTTTTGTTCACTCGACGCGTCTAATTCCGTAGATTAGGGATGCCCAAATGGGCGATTTCGACCTTCAAAAGATGACCATATTGACCTTGAAAATGCTCATCGTGATCTCAATCTTTAAAATGGTTTTTCTCGATAATATAATAAAATGTTGTAATTAAAGAACTGTTATAGACAAGGCGATGTCGACCTTGAAAATTGTCATTTTGACCTTCAAATTGGCGATCTATTAAATTGGAACTTTGGACATCACTGCCGTAGATATAGTTTTTGATCTGTAATTATTTTTTCCCAAGTGTTCCGCAGCCAAACACCGATCAGGCAGATGGCTTTCGATTTGAAACAGAGGTTCGGTGGAATATTCACCGTTTGGTTGGCTCACCAACCATTTGTTGTGGTAGCCGACTGGGAAATAGCCAAAGAAGCGCTTTTGGTGAAACGAAACGACGTAATATCTCGTCCTACGCTCCGATCTAGTAAGTCTCTATAGCTTACTTTACCCGCCTGGAAATTTTAACGAGTTCATAATATGGTTTATTCTTGTAGTGTTTTTCAGTCAGAATTACGTTACAAACATTGTCTTCGAAAATGACATTCCCAAATGGGAAAAAAGTCGCAAAATTGGCGCGGGAGCTATTAGGTTAGTGTATTCACTTTGATATTTTATTTCGTCAGAAATAACATAATTACGTAAGTAACATATAATAACAAATCAGCAAAGCTAATACTAGAGCTGAGTTGACCCGGCACGGCTCGAAAAGAAATAAAATAAATTATGCCCGATCCGAACAAAAACCAAAATAAATTTTACCTGGCCCGACCCGATCCGACTGAAACAATTAATATAACTAGTAAATGCTTACAATGTGGCCAATGTTGATGCCACCGCTAAATTCTACACAACTTTCCAACAGATAAAATATAATAATATATTATTCCATCTGTAGCCCATTAGGAATTTTTAATAAGGATTTAAGCCAATTCGAGGGACCTAGTACCAATTCAATATTAATAATTCAGCGCTACTGCAATCAACTTTTTTAACTCTTACTTTGAAATCTTTAACCGAAATGTCTACAAATAATCCCACGGCACCGAAGCAGCTAGCCGTCACTGTCGCTGTATCGATTTGGGCTCTACCGGCGATAAAATAGGGGTGATTGCATGGTTAATGAGAGCTCTCGATATCCTTAGCGCAGGGGATTGTGTATACTTGATTATCCGTGACAACGTAAGAGAAGAAAAGGTGAAAAAGTTATGGGAAGGTATTTCTTAAAGCTTGGACTTGTTTAAATGAACCATTCTATATTCGATTTTTAGGGTAAACCATATGTAACATAATCACTCATAAGTATGCCATAAAAGCATTTTCGTTAATGAAACCTAGTTCCCGGGATATTACGTAAATTACGTCACTTACAACTCCGTGACGAAATACGCGTCATCAACTTTACTGATGGGAAACGGAAGTTGGTGAGAATTCCTCGCGCGTTTCTGGCTTTGCCCATGTCAAGTTTAGCTCGTGCCTCGCGATCACATGATTTCATTTCCATGGTTACCTTTTCAATAGCGCAAGGATTATAAGCATTTTTGCATTTTTGGGTCCGCTCAATGTATGTTCCGCGTGAAACAAGGTCTCATTGAATTTTTTTCAATGGAAATATTATACAGAGGCATACTTATGAGTAATTATGTTACATATGGGTAAACTAATGAATTTAAAATTTCAAAGTAAGAAAGTTCCTGTTGGTAATAAACAGAATTTTTGAGGACAGGGCACTTGGAGCCCATTTGCTGTTCCTAGCACCCATAAGGATAGAAATGAAAATGATAAGCAACCCATAGGTGGTATCGTACCCTCACCAAAGCTGTTTAAATTTTGGGCTTTTGGGCTAAATAGTCGGGAGTTAGCTGTCCCTCAAACCATTGTCGATAGAATGAAAAATGGAGCATTAATTACCATTTTCAAGGTATACAAAAAATGTTATAAAATGTAACAAAAGTAAATTTTTGTTAGAAAAATAATTATCTTCAATTTTAAATTAGCTTTCACATTTAAATATTTATTTAAATCGGGCACCCGACTCGTCTCTAGCTAATACCAAGGAACCACACAGGCTTAAGTCAACTAGAGACTTGTGAAGCCGGGTTAAATTGAGTAGAAGTGAGGTGGCAAGCCCTTCATGCCAGGGGGTCAACAGCTCTCTACACCTACCGTTAACCTCAGCAAGTATATATGGAAAGGGGAAACCGAACCCCTCTAACCATCAGCAGGGAACAAAACTTACAAATACCACGCAGAAGGAGTGGTTCCAAGTTTTCACCCAGTGAAACAGGCTGGGATCGAACCCAGTATATGAAACGTAGTCACTCATAAGTATATCTCTGTAAAACATTTCCATAAGAAAGTTCAATGAGACGTTGTTTCATAGGGAACATTATTATATTCCTTGTGGTATTGAAAAAGCTTGGGCTCCGTTACCTAACACGTCCAAAGATTAGTAATAGCTTTCGGATAATTCTTAGTTAGTCACTTAATAACTTTCATGGCCATTAACAGACTATCATTAAAAATGGCTTTCATATATGTAAATTTGATAATAAAATGTTAATTACGCTTGGTTCCATCAAGAATTTATTTAAATTGGCGCTTTAACAGTAAAATCCTACTCCGTAAACAAAATCAAATCAAGCCGTTATCTCATTGGTTGTTCATTAAAACGTGCGACTTCCCCTTCTGATGCCGGGAGAATTTTTTACCATGATGATTTGTACTTCACCGTAATTATTAATAAATATATACTTGGCTACGTACAGGAATTTCGCGGATGCTGAGACATTGGCGATAATTGTAAGAGATGTGACGGAGGAATTCGTCGGGAAAGCGCTTACCAACAAGGAACCATTCGATCCGTCAGAGTTAATCAAGTTAACCGTCATTAACGTCATTTCGAAGACAGCATTCGGGTACGAGTCTTTGTAAAGACGGTTCTATTTTTTTAAATATTACAATATCATTTGAGTTATACCAAAGAGTGGGCGTTTTGACCGATGAAGAAAGCCAGGAATTGATTCAAGCATTTCATGAATTCCACGAGGTGGCCTCCAACAATCCCGGCAATTTGTCACCGTTACTTCTTCCATTTTACTACAAAAAAGATCAAGTTTTAAAAAATGTCTTGGCGAAATTCGGAGAAATCGTCAACAAGAAATACAAAATCAACGCCGAAAGCTTCAAAACTGGTAAATAGGAAGGAAGTACTTTGACAAAAATATATTTTAATCGTTGACTTTGTCTCGACTTTACAGATTCGGTGCGAAACTTTGCTGACGCCATTCTCGCGTCTGAAATCGAAGAGAACGCGGATGAAACGACAACCACCAGCAAGGGACACGTGCACGACGAAAATACCTGGAAAATACTTGGCGATCTTTTTATAGGTAATGATTGATTCGTATTGTTATACTGATAACAGTTCTCTGACCCAAGCACGAAATAATGATATATCATATTATCTGCATAAATTTACTTTCAGTTGATATTGGTCACAATGCAAACCAGACACTTTAAACCCGAAACTAATTTAAATTCATGGTTAAGCCACCTTCTTAGAAACGCGTAGGGGAACCTTATAGAAGATTAGATTGTAAACAAAAATGCTTCCCCTACACGTTTAGAAGGGCAGACTTAACTTGTCTAATGTTTTCAGAGGCTTCGAGTTATCGATTTTGCAAGTTTCTTTGACTAAATTCCTTTCGTAATTTTATTTACAATTTATTGTCTTTGCTCTCCATAAAATGTCTTACTGAACGAAATTATCAGACTGAATCTGTTCAGAATAATTATAGAATATCAGTACAGATCGGTTACTTCAGAGAATCAGTTAGTTTGAGATTAGATTGCAGGTGGGGGTAATATAAGAGATTACACTGATCTGAGTAACTAACTATCTTCAGATATCTGAATAGCCTGAAGCACAATATTCGCAGGCTTCCGCCAATTTTTCAAAATTATTTAAAAAAAATACTTACATACATTTTAAACTAACCTTATAAAAATATTAAATACTAAAATATGGTTCATAAATAAGTTAAAATCCATACATGTTGTAATGTATACTGGCGCGGTTTAGCGGTAAATACCTCCACAAATTTATGTGAATTAAAGGTAACTATTTCTCGTAGCCGGAACAGATACATCAACACAAGCTCTTAGCTGGCTTATTCTGATGGTGGCTAACTATCCCGAAATGCAAGCGAAATTAAGAGATGAACTATACAAAAACATAGGTAACGCATAAGTCTTGTGATAATATTCCATAGCTGTGTCCATATGTAACATAATCACTCATAAGTATGCCTCTGTGAAACCTTACCATAAGAAAAAAATTAGTGAAACCTTGTTTCACACGGAACGTAAAAAATCTTATAATCCTAATTGCTATTTGATAAAATTTACCGTGGAAACTAATTTTAATGACGCGTTCATCGTCACGGACTTGGAAGTGACGTCATTTCATTCAGGAAAATACCTTTATGGGTGCTTGTTACAAATGGAGTGTAGTTAAGTCGAAATAAGTACTAAAAGCCTTTTCGAAGAAACGTAGAATGAGCGAGTTTCAATATTATCGGACAAAAAGCCGACAAGGATGGTACTTTGACGTAGTATCTCAGCGTGACCTCGGTGACTTATGAGAGGTCAACTTAGGCCACCCTGTGTTGTGACAAAGTACCAGCCTAATAGTAATTTTAAACACGATAGATGGCGGTACGGTTATTGAAACTCTTATTGACGATCTAACCAAAAATATAAGCGGTTCTTGTTATAAAAATATCAAACTTCGGGGCGAATTGCAGCCAGTTCCTCCCCTTCCGTCACGTTACGGAATACCTTCTCGCTTCTCAATACGCATAATTACGTAGCCTCATCCTTCAAATTCAAACTATTTTGTGGCTCTTTAAATACAAACAGGAATCCAAACCTCTACTTGGAATGCTTATCGCGGCCGATTTTCGTATCGATGTGGCTGACGGTTTTTTTGACGTCACTATAGGTGTTTTTTTTTCGCCTGTTCTGGTTTTTTTTGAGCAGGTTAAAAAGTGTAGCCATATGTCGTCATTTTACTTCAATTCTGTCTTGATGAAAAAAACGAGTTGGAGTAAGAAGGGAGTAGTTAAAGGTTAAAGGTTATTTACAAAAAGCTTGCCTCATGTGAAGAGGTCTAAACAAGTCATGTTTTCGTTTAAGCAGATGACAAAGCTTGATTACTCCCTCTACACCTCCTATCGAGGAGGAGTAAAAAGTGTAACCTTAGAGCTCTGGAACAAGCGAACAAAATTCGGGACAGGGTAAATCTTACCCCGAGAACAGGCGAATAAAACGCTTTAGGGTAAAAAGTTTACTTTTTTTGTGCTCGGACAAGCGAAAAAAACCACCTATTGTTAACTTAACAAACAACTTCGTGAGAGGGAAGCGCGCGCAAAGGGGATTTTTCTCTCTCGAAGGGATAAGCATTCCAAGTAGAGGTATGGATTCCTGATACAAAATATAACGCCTCAGCACGGCTCACTAACGATGTAAGAGGACGAGGCACGAAAATCTGTGGTCATTCTAGAAACGGCTCTCAGTAAAGATTTAACTTGTGAAAGAAAGGGAACGAAGGCACTTATTTGAAACTTTTCCAGGAGACAGAATGCCGTTACAAAGCGACCGCCAAAACTGCCCCTACACTTGGGCCTTCATCTCGGAGACCCTTCGATTCAGGACCCCGGCTCCAATGGGAGTCGCCCATACCGCCACCGTGGACACCATCTTGGGAGAGTACAAAATCAGGAAGGGTACTGTCGTGGTCTTCAACTCCGATTTGATTCATATGGACTCGGACGTTTGGCAAGAACCGGATAAGTTTGATCCGACTCGCTTCCTGCACCAGGATGGCACCTTCAACCAAGAGTGCCGCAACGGGTTCTTGAGTTTCGGAGATGGCAAAAGGAAATGCATCGGGGAAAAACTGGCCCGCAACGATCTCTTTCTCACGCTGGCGAACCTGCTCCAGAGGTTGAAAATCGAGCTTGGTTCCGAATCGGTTAACTTGGAACCCAGAAACGACCCGCTGTTCTCCATGCCCAATAGTTACCAAATTCGCGTTGAAAAACGTTAAATTGTTATTGAAGTGGCTTAAGTGTTGATTTTCTTTCGATTTGTATTGCAATAAAAGTTTTTTTAACAGTCTGGAATAATTGTCAAATTTTCTCGGAAACCCCCGTGTAGCCAAGTGGAGGGGGTACTGGGTGCCAAGGGCTCACCGAAGTGTAGGGTCCTATTCGCGACCGAAAACTATCGCAACGCCCCCTTTGTTTCGCCATAGAAACTTGGATAGGTAGCGGCTAAAGCAGACGCTATTAGTTTTTCCTCGTCGTTATTCGTCAATTTGACTTTATAAATAATGATACTTGCATTTTAAATATAATTTTTGCATCGTTTGCTTATATTTTGATAAGATTATTCTAGGACCATTTACACCTGCACTACAATGCCAACGTTATAACTCCGATTTCACAGTGTCCGCTACAAAACACCACCAAGTGGAGAAAATCCGCGATAGTAATCCACAAACATGCAGCAACCCCCCCTTTTTTATCCCCCTTCTTTAGGAGGCGAACGGTTCGCGCTCTCTCTCTTGACGCCGTAACTAACGGGCGAAAATTGGTCATGACTCGCGGGGCGACCGAGTAAAATGTCTGGAGAGGAGCGCGAAGTGAACGCGTTTTTTCAGCCCGAATTCTCTTGTGGACGAGAGTTGCCTCTAAATAACGATGGTGGCGTTGGGGTAGCGGCGACACTAGCCTAACAACAACGCCTACCTTGAACCTTCATTGCAGTCCAGGTGTAAATGGTCTTAAGGCTGGTTCACACGGGCAGTGTTTTCCTGATTTTCTCTATTTTCTCGTTTTACCACCTTTTTCCGTTGTTCTGGCGCACGGGAAAACGACTGTACACACGGACAAAATTTAACGGATTTTTCCGCCGTCAGCACTGCCGGTAAACGAGAAAACGGAGAAAAAATGTTGAAATATCTCTACTTTATTTTCCCGGTTTTTGAAGCTTTTTGAGTTCGACTAATCAACGAGCGTTTCGCTGTCACGTGATATAAGGAGCGATTTTGAAAGTCTTTAAAAGTAGGCTTAAGAATTTTTGCGTCTACCACGTGACGGCATAACGCTCGCTGACTGGTCGATCCCAACACCCCTCAAAAAAAGGTTATACGTTTCCTCGTTCCCCGGCAGCGCTCGCTGTGATAAAATCCGGCAAATTTTGTCCGTGTGTACAGTCGTGTTCCTGCGTGCCAGAACCACGGGGAAAGGTGGTAAAACTAGAAAATATAGAAAACCAGGATTATTTAAGAAAAAACATTCTTGTGGCTTTTAAATGTGTCTGTAGCAGACGCTAGATCTTAGGCACTAATATCGGAGAATCTAGCGCATTTACGCCACCTAGACTCGTTTCGGTTACAAATAAATAAAATGTTGATCATTAAATGTTATTAGTCAATAGTCAATTAGTGTCGCCTATAACGAAACTCTAGGCTAAATATGTAAATCGATGGGTTATGCAAAGGTCAACTCAGCTATTTATCCTGCTTACAGAATTTAGCTGCCACGGGAGTAAGATCGATATCGGTACCTGGTGGAAATTTATAGAAACACGGGAAAATGGCAGCCGATATAACCGCTGAAACGTCTTTCCGTTAGAAAGTTAGACAGATGTATCTAGGAATATGAATTTCCAGCCTCCTAGGATGCATCAACTCAATATAGTTATTATTTAATTAGCAAATATTAAACGAAAAATAAGTCTGTAGCATGTAATTTCGATAAAAATTGGCAAATAATAACCAAACAACGGCAAAGAATACTAAGCCTTCGCCAAGTTTTAAATCGGTTTCTTAAGCCGGAAATGAAAGAGAAAAACGATTCAAAAGCTAACAAATTTACGAATGTTGACATCAAAACGAACTTACAGAATAAGTGGTAATTGGGACATTTGTGATATTTCAAAGATGACCAATTTTAATTATCACGTAGAATTAAATTATGAAGTTTGTAAATTTGTATTGAGGAATTTTGGAATTAAAGTAAATAAAAAATATATAGAATATTGAAGCATATGTTTTAAATAACGCAGTTCTTGACTGAACAAATAAACTTACATCTTTTTTAAATATATTAGTAGCTTAGTTAAATAGGTGTCATCCCAGTCCCACCGTTCCATGCCTAACAACACTTAATATCTAAGCCTTGTAAAACGTATGATATAGCAGACGATATTTTAATTTCGTTAGCTTACGTTAGATGGCGGTATCGTTACCAAGCGTCCCTCGAGAATCTTCTCTCCTTTTGAAGGGGTGGAATTTTCAACGAGAAAGAAAATTACCCCCCCGCGCTTTTGTAAGGCATTTGCGTTTCCAGAATTTCAGGCTCTGTAGTAACTTCTCTTAATCTAATTCTGGCAATATACTGATATTTGAATTTCGTACCAATTCAAGACTCAGAACACGAGAACCATCTGTCTCCTAATATTTGATCCTCGACATTGGGAACTACAACATGAATGCTTTGGATACTTTCATCGGGCTTTTTATGGTCCCTCACGTTTGTTATACGAAATTTACACTTAATGATTGAAATATTTATTGTTCATAATTAATGCACATTTTGATTATTAAAGCTTGGTCGTGGATTTTTCTTTGAGTAAAAATTACTCCTTGGTTAAGTGTAATTGAAATATTGTTTTAAATATACAGGGTGGTTGAGAAAACACTCATTTTTGACAAAATTTATCTTGGATTATTAAGTTAATGTACAAGATGACTGTAAATTTGTTTAAATTCAATTTTAATATTCAAAATATATTTAATACATCGGGGGGGATTGTGTGAACTTAATTGTCCGGGACATCTTGTTCCGTACTCGGATGCGGTGTTGGTGGAATATGACATTCAAAAATTAATCGGAAGTCTATATAAAATATTGAGGTACATATTATTAGCCTCAGCTTATAATAAGTGACCAAATGAAGTTTGCTTCTTGTCGTTATAGAAAAATAACAATTTAACACGTGTCACTTCTAAGGTTATTATCAAATCACACTATAGATATTGTTACTGAAGTCTGTTGTCCCACTTAACAAAAAATCGAAGGCCATTATCAAGAAACGAAACATATTCTAAATAATATTATTTTCCAGATCAGAGCCCATTTAATGGTATAAAATTTCCGTCCGACTTCAGAGAAATAGAAACTCTAAAGGCGAAATTGTTAACCGAAATTCTGTCCAAGGAAGCATCTTGGTTTTAAGCTTTGTTTCATTCTACTTGGACAATTTTGGACGAAAGTCAGGGAATATCCACTGGAGCCATTTCCACTTCCGTTCTTTGGAAACGTTGTATGTAGGGTAACAAATAACGCTTCGTGGAAAAAGTTAGTTTTCAGTGTGTAGAAGCGCTTTTTCGGAATTCCTATCGAGATCAGCCAATGATTTAGAGCACAAATATATTGTAGAGCCCTTGAAATAAATACAATTAAGCATATACCGTTCTCTTCTAGTAGATGTTCGTAGTTACACTAAACACATAAATAGACATTGGAGGTCGCGGTTACCAATCTCGAGTATTCATTCCTTCGATTTACTCTTATCATAGACAGTATATATCCCTAAGGGGACGAGAAATCGCCTACCTTCCACTGCATTAACGTAGCTGTTTCTCTCACTGACGCTCTGTTATTGTAAGAGGGGGGGAAACACGTAAGCTTCTAAGCGCTTCAAATGACCTTGAAAGTTCCCGTTTTTATTCAGTTGGGGCCCGAGCATCGACACGAACTCTTGCAGCTGGCCGCAAAGCGACTGTGATGGGGTCTAGTACTACCGTCTAAAAATCAGAGCGTATTCTCGTCCCCTTAGGGATATATACTGTCTATGCTCTTATAGAGTGTTGTCGTCTGAAACCCTGCGACGTCACCATTGTAATTTGCCTATTGATAAAAAAACGGTAACTGTCATGGCGGCCACTATTAACACTACAAGTTTTCAAAATCGCATCAGACGACAACACTCTATAATAGATTTCCACTGATTTTTAAGACTGACTGTTGCTTTATTTTCATGTATTACCAAGTATGCATATATTTCTACTTAGGGAGAATGCCTTGGCTGTGACGACTTATAGCATTGCTCCCAATCCCATCCATGATCGAAAAGTAAATGAAATGAAATCAGCCCAGTTCTTCATTGGCTCCGACACGATTGAAAAACACGCTGGTGACGTTTTTCCTTTCTTACCGTGGCTAAAATTCTACCATAATGCCCGTGGCTCGTCTCAACCTTCTCCTTAAGTATAAATAAAAATATTCTTGGTGAAGATTACCGTCATCAAATTGATAAGGATATTATTTACAATTGATATCGTTACACATCATTATTCTTCTATTCTGTCAATCATTACACTATTTGCAGGCCGTCTTAAATCGTATTACAATTCATTCCTTTTCACGTTGGTCGTGCCACAGCCCACAGTGGTGTTCAAATGGACGTCCTAAAGTCGATATTATTCACCGACAGCCTGAAAAAGGGAACGTCTTGGTTATCGGCTTTATTAATCGGACTGGTAACGTTTTACTTGGTGCAATTTTGCATGAAAGTGAGAGAATATCCACCGGGACCATTTCCACTTCCGGTCATCGGAAATGTTCTTTGTAAAGTAATGTATTATGCGCGACTGTGGAAAAATCGTTAACCGTGTTGAAAATCTTCAGCTTTTAGAGTGCAGAAGAGCTTTTCGGATATTCTGATCGACATGAAGAACAAGTACGGAGGGATTTTTACCGTGTGGGGGGCTTCACGGCCTATCATCGTCGTGGCCGATTGGGAACTCGCCAAGGAAGGGCTCATACAGAAGAAAAACGATATTTTAACCAGAGATCATGTTAAGTTTTGCACCTAAAATTTTTCTTCATCCTCATGAAAAAGCTCTAAAGAATCGTTCAGACCTAAAAAAGGTGGTGCTATAGAGTCTATATATTTCTATAGATATTTCTAGGTTTCCTTACCTTTAGATCTTTCTTTTTGTGTTATAATATCTAGAATTTTTAGAGCCCTATTCTAGGTTTTCTCTATAGAAGCTATAGAAAATATCTTTAATATTATGATAGATATCAACATAGAGGATTGGGCCAAATCTCTTTTCATTTCTTTATGTGTATCTATGGAAATCTGAAGAAATAACTGCCTTTTTGTCTATAGAATTCTATGATGTTTTTTCGTAAGGGAAGTTGTTATCGTTATTTCAATTTTAATAACTAAAGATTTGCAGTTGAACACCTTCAGAAAGAATTTATGGGCATCATTAACGAGAAAAGCGACCGCAAATGGGAAATCAGCAGAAAGGTTGGCGGCGCGGCCGTGAGGAAGTTTGTCGATGGCGAAAAACTGTCCATAATAGTCAAGAATGATATGGACGAGTTCGTGTCGAAAATCCTCAAGTTCGAAGGAAGACCTTTCGACCCCAGCGCTGACGTCCAAATCATGATGATTAACATCATTTCCGAAACCGCTTTCGGGTGAGGCAATAATTAGAACCATTTATTAACGAGGATCTGAGACACTAAATGGTGTCTTTGAAAATAGCACCAGAGGTCTAACGCAAGCGGAATACCAAAAACTGTCGTTTCTGTACAGCGAAATTCAGAGACTGGGCGGAAACTGCCCGGGAGACATCGCCCCCTGGCTACTGCTTTTGTATTACAACCGCGATTTGGCAGTCAAGAATACGGCCAAAGGTTTCGGACAGTTTCTCAGAGAGAAGTTCGACGACACAAAAAAGACCTATCAAAGAGGTAAGATCGTTAGACAGAAATATATTGATGGTGCATTAACCATTAAGCTGAATAGCTTAAACCTATGGGCCAGAACTTGCCAAACTATAGAAGCCCTCACAGTCCTAATAAAGATTAAGCTAAGGGGCCAGTGTGGTAGTTAGTTCACCATTGGATAAGAACAAAAGTACTTATGGTACACTGATGTTTGGAACTTCTCAACCTACTCAGGGGAAATCCGGAGCTTCACTGACGCGGTGATTACCTCTAAAATCGAGGCAGAGGGAGAAGACAACGACGTGACGCAGTATTTGGACGACAACGAAATGATGAAAATTATTGGAGCTTTGTATATGGGTTCGTTAAATGCGCTCTTATTACCTACCTCAGAAATAATTAATGTAAATTTCGGAATATCTAGCCGCTACCGAAACTACAGCCACAACAATTAGATGGATGATTCTCATAATGGCCTGTCATCCCGAGATCCAAGAAAAATTGATAGAAGAAATTAAAGAACAAATTGGTTGGTCACTTTTCACATTTGATTGAAACGCAAAAGTAACATTGGGTTGCGTTCCTAGGCCATGACCGAATGCCATTGCAGGCCGACAGAAAGAACTGCCCCTACATTTGGGCTTTCATGGCCGAGTGTATGCGTTTTAGAACCGCCGTTCCATTGGGAGTCCCACACGCTGCCAACGTGGACACGGAGCTTGGAGGTCACAAAATCAAGAAAGGTACCTTCGTTATATTTCACTCCGCTGCCGTTCACGCGGACCCGAAGGTCTGGCCCGAGCCCGAGAAGTTCAAACCAGAAAGGTTTCGAAAGGCCGATGGTACCTTCGACAACGACCGAACGGGCTTCTTGGCCTTTGGAGAGGGAAAGCGAATCTGTTTGGGCGAGAAAATGGCTCGCAACGACATCTTCCTCGTCTTGACCAATCTGCTGCAGAAGGTGAGGATTAAACTGGACGGGCCAACAGGATCTGCCGATTTAGAGCCCAAATGGAACGGTGCCGCCACTATCGCGATTCCCAAAAATTACAAAATTGTTGTCGAGTCCTTGTAATTAATATAAATACGTCAGTCATGTAGGGGACTTACTTCGTTTCACTTGGTCACAGTTACCAAATTATTATAAACACAAATCTATGACTGACTCCTACATTAGACTAATGTCTAATTTTATACTAACACATCTAAAGACATTACAGGTTATCTATGTTTCATATGTTTATAAGTAAACTACACGATATTACACGGTATTTATACTACAACATTTTCAATTTATATTAGAAAGATATTGCAAATAAATCCAATTCGACGTCAACAGATGGTCGCGTAAAATACAAACCCTGATTTTCTTGATTTGTTATTAATTCAGTCACATTAATTTATCGCTTTGGGTAAAAATAAGACGTTCTGGCTACGAGATGAGGTGATTGTTGGACGAGAAATGTCGGTAATGATAAACGAGATCACCGAGAAGTACATATTCCAAGGGAGAGACCTGGCCACGGATATTAACAAAATCAAAGGGGAAAGGAGTCTGGGAGACATGTTTGGCTCGCATCAGCACATTGCTCATCCACGACTACAGATGATTAGATTATTTTCTCACCGCATCAAAGAACGAACGATCGTTCTCCCGCAATGAATGGTGAAAATAAATTGAACCTTTTTAGATTTAAAACGATCGCTTTTGGAAAGCTCAAAGCTACACTGTCGGTATTGAGCTGAAGTTGCAGCCTAATTGAAGAACCGTTTTGCGTCACTCACTTTTTGAGAAGGGGTACAATATGACCCCAAATACCACAACATTTTAGATGTTGGTATTAGCTTTTTCCTAATTTTTCTACTTCCCTTTTTTTCGATAATAAAATATAAATAATAATAATAATAATAATCAGCTAGGCTAATACCCAAGGCACCACCTTAGGCCTAAGTCTTCAATTGATTTTCATTTTAGTATGTATAGGTTGGAATTCATTAAGTAAAACTTTCCACCCGAAGAACTTTCTTATTCGACCAAATGATCCTGAAACCAAGATCACGCCAGAGAACATTTATGAAGAGATGGTCATGGCTCCCGAAGAAGTCATCGACTGGATTCTGGACGACTATCCATTATGGACAAGGAAGTGTAATGTTCTACTTACAACTGTTCAACTAAAGAATTACTCTAAATTAAACAAGAAACGTTTATTCATATAACTGAAATAACACGCGGTTACATTCTTGGTCAGCCGTCAAGTCACTCCCTTGACTCCTGTAGTTCGTCGCAAGATCTAAATTATCATTTGTAGAGAGGCTGGCACCATATCTTAAAGGGGAATTGACACCACCCTAAAATTGGTTAAAAACCATTTAAATGGATAGAGGACGCCCGAAAATGGTTATAGTTTGTTTTGCTTGTATATAAATTATGTAGTAGTTGCATTGGGTAATAATTCTAATAATTAGCTATAGAAAATTAACAAACTCCCAAAATAAAAGCTTTGAAGTATATAGAATGGTTAGCTCCAACTAAACCAGTTTATAATAAAAGCAAACTGTTAAACATTAATCAGATCTACAGATTATCCTGCGTTAACTTTATATATAACAAGTTGGGAAGCCAAAATATACCTCTCCTCGGAAGAATTGTCCCTAGTGGTATTAATTTCTCGAGACGTCCCTTAAAGATATCTCCGCAATTCAGAGTTATTTACTAAAAACGTAATCCCGGTTCAATCCCGCCCGGTATAAAATTTTAATTTGAATTAAAATAATTGAGACGAAACAACCGAGTTTAATTTATTCAGAATAATATAAATTATAAATTACAACAGCGAGTTAGACGTACTAAAACAATGCACAATTGAATGTAACCCTATTTACAGAACAAGTTTATCAGTTAAATATAATACGAAGCAAATTTTAATGAAAGAAATATCTACAGAGGGTACCTATTTGTATTTTTCTCGCTTACAAAATACTTGCCGCATCTTTAACGCTTATGTTATTTCAACACTCGCCCTTGATGAAGATACCGTACAATAGCTATATTCGACATCTGGTAGTGGACGACTCGTAGACTTCCGCTTGACGTTGTGACACATACCGCATGATAAAGACCAATACCGTCCAATTTCCAATATCATATAATGACTCACACACCCAGGAAATCAATGACTGCATTAGGAATCGTAGATGTCCAAATATCCACACCAATAAAAAATTAATTAACAAGAAGCGAAAAACTTACCATTCACAAAGCACAGAAAGCCCCTTGACTAAACGACAGCTCGTATATCAATAAATGACCGTAGACGGAATAGTTAGGGCTCTTTATAAATAAAACAAACAAACCCAATTGATAAACGGCATTAAACATCTTAATCAGTCGAGAAAACGTTTAAAATAAATTACTAAGTAATGACGACCCAGTTAAAAACCCAGACCACTATGTAAACAATTCGATAATTTCTTCATAAATGAACCATTACCCTTGAAAACTAATACGCTAAACACAAAATAGATAAAAAAGACTGAAAAAACGAAATGAATTACAAAAAACTAACGGGTTCTACCCTTTAACCATTTTATCTGCTGACTGTGCTAAAACAAGATTTGACCTTTAAATTTTCATACGTAAAATATTTAGACTTTATCAAGTTCAAAAAAATTAAAAAACAAAGTTCAATAAACAATATATACAGATATTGTATTCATCCGTTAGTAAAAAAACACGCCTTATCATAATTGTTCCTTTACTTTCATAGGTTTATATTTATAAATATTTAATTAAATATAAGATTAATATAATTTATAAATATTTAATTAAATATAAGATTAATATAATTTATAAATATTTAATTAAATATAAGATTAATATAATTTATAAATATTTAATTAAATATAAGATTAATATAGTTTATAAATATTTAATTAAATATAAGATTAATATAATTTATAAAAAATGATGTAGATTAAATTATAGTACCTAACGTTATAACTTCGTAAAGGACATTCGCCAAAGCGGTTTTCGAAAAACACCGTAGCTTAACAAGCGTCGGTGACTTAGTGGTTAGAGTAAATCTCTTGCACGCAGCAGACCCGGGTTCGATTCCCGGCCGGCGCCAATAAATCGCAAATTGATACTAAGACGAATACCGTGGATAATTGGTGGAAACCCTGCCATTGGACGTTGAGAGGTTGCATCGCACTCGGTCCGTCCCAAAAGTCAATAAGAAGAAGTTGAAGAAAAAATGCCCGTACAAACACAAACACAACAAACTCAACACCCACAACCGTCTTAACACAAGCACAACATTCATACCCTACACATAAAAATTACAATAACGAAATATCCAAACAATATGAATTAAAACTGACACGACGGTGAGCGTTAACGAAAAAACACCATCCAAACCCAACCCAACCGCAAATTAATCCGTTAACGCTCACCATCGCACGGTGGTTTTGCCAACACTTCGACAGTCCTAGCAACTGCGAACGCAGAAATTACGAGAAACTGCGTACGCAATGATTAACCTTTGCACGGAAAATGCGAACGCGTTCGCAGCCCACAGATAATCAGACACACACACACACACACACACAGACAGACAGGATGATTGTGTAACCCCTCCTAGGTTATACACTAGGAGAGGTAAAAAATATAAAAGTCATTCCGATAGCCTCTTTAAGTTCACTATTTTTTTAAATAAAAATAACCACAAGATCTAAAAATGTATTAATAACGTCCCAACGTAAAACTACTGAAAAGTTAATTCCATGGACGTTTTTAGCAGTAGCATTTGACATTGTTCATGGATGGTCTACTGAAACACCAACTTATGACTTCAAATTTATGAGTAAGGGGTACAATTTTACAGGGATATTGATTTTTAAAATTAGGCAGAAATCGACTTTATTTTTGGTTATTAAAATAGGGTTAAGAAATTATTTTTTTAGGGGTCGAATTAATTTTATTCCGTTATTTTTTGTTATTTTTCTTAAATTAACATGAAAAATGAAATGTAAAATTTGTTCTGTAGATCCTTTTACAAAGAGGGCTATAATTATCTCGATGACTTGGCCCTCATACCCCATTGTACAAAACTCTAACGAGGAGACTACCCGAGGTGATAATCACCGATTTTGTTGAAACTAGGTGGTCATGTAGGTGGTAATGAGAAAATATACATACTGTGTTGTCAAAAACAGTTTCGGTTGCCATGGCAAAACTAATACCCATTGCAATTTTTCCCTTGGTGAAATTTCATGTTACCATAAGGTCTACAAACGCACCTAGTTTCAACCAAATCGGTGATTATCACCTCGGGTAGTCTCCTCGTAAGTGCAATAAATAAAATAAAATTTGAAATTTCAATTTGAATCCCGTAAATAAAACTAAATCTATTAGTTTAATGTGAGCGTTTATAACAAAACCCACATCGTCATCCATTCGAGAAAATGAAACCGGAATTCAGAAAACCACGTGATTTCCGCTTGACGAAACCCGCGCCAAGTGAAAACACTACACTACGGGACGTCGACGTAAGAAATTCTGCGGTTTGGCGTTGAGGAGCAATGTCAAGCGAAAATCTAGCTACAGGTGACACAATAAAACAGATGAATCGGGATGTAAATAAATACAATACGGCAATAAAACACGCATTTTAGTGGTTTCAATCATGATTTATTTTATAATATTTTAAGCCATTTCACATCACGCGCATTTTGCGCAAAAATTTATTGGAAGCACTGATAAAGTAAAATTCTAAATATATGGTCAATTTACATAACGAAATTAATATTAATAAAATAAATAAAGGTGATGAGTGTAAAAGCACCTTTCTAAAAAACGGTATTCATTTGCCAAACCAATGGAAAGGATTTTGAATATCTTCGTCGTCACAGCAATTACAAAGGTCAGTATTGACATTCTTCTCCTCATAGCATCCTAACACTGCACAACAGACCACTCTCTCTAGAATCATATTCGGGGTCTTGCCGATGATGTCTTTCATCGGGCAGCAATGAGTCACCCAATCCACCGCTTTATCGGGACTCATCGGTATTTCACGTTTCTCGAGGCTCAGATGATTTCCTTCAAATAGAAACGTAAAAAAGAAAATAAATTTCAGTAGCAGTTAAAACCAAAAATTGTTTAGTACACTTTTGATTAAAACGCCCAGTTTTATGTTTGTTTAATGAGAGCAGGGATACATTTAAGTGGTTGTATTTTTAAAATCAAGGTCTTAATTTGGAAAATTGTTTTTGCAAATGTTGAATTTCGCCATTCTAACTTTTATTAAACTATTATCCTTTTGCGTCTTGCGTTCAGTTACCTCCAACATTACAATTAATCCCTTGACCATATTACTGTTGAACATAACGGTTCGCTATCAATTTAATGAAGTTGTTGAGTAATTGAAAATAGTCTTTGACATGAAAACTAAACGTCTACATAAAACTTAGTCCATATTTTTGAAATTTAAATTTTATATTTTGTAAAATAAATTGTACAAAATATTTAAAAAGAACTAGAGCAGTGATTACAAATAGTACTAAAGCACAGCTTCGGAGGGAAAGTATTCAATACGGAGGCAGTATTGCCAGGCTGAACGCTAATAGCGATTCTTTGAAGAAAAACATTCAACCTAACGTGTGGAGTGTACGACCGATCGCGTGAGAGAGTGCCAAACCGTCAAGACCGAATGATATTTGGATATTATCATAATCATGTAATTATATAGTAAAAATATCTAATTATATATTATTGATTTTATTGAAAAACAATAAATATTTAACTCACCATTGCTTTTTGCGTTTATTTGATTAAATGCCATGATCAACATGGCTCCGAAAAAAATAAAACTTGATGGTCCTTGTAGTTTCGTCATTTTCTAAACCAAAAGTAGAATTTTATTTTTAGAATAGAGCTTACGAGCCTGGTGCTCGGCATTCGATTAATTTTTATCCATGAATAAAATAAGCTCGGCGATATTTAAATAATATTTATTTAAATAACCAATAGTTGAATAAAAATTATAAAATGTTTAAATAATCGAAAGTGAATAAGCCTATTATTTAAATAAAACAAACAATTATTTAAATAAATACCACTGTTATTCAAATAAATGCTTGGTTGCGTAAAAAAATAATTAAATAAGTTAAAATGATATTCTTTTTGCAAACGTCTTTTAAATAAATCGGAAAATTTGTGGATAATGATTAAACAATTCCGAGCACTATACGAGCCTGTTGGCCCTGCGCAGTTTTCAAACGGGTCGATAACAATTTTAAACATTTATTATTCAGTTTTACCATATTCATTAGATCTAAACTACTAAACAGGTTTTTTCTCGTTCACTCGTTGAAAATATAGCTAAAATGAACTTGATATACTTATAATAATATACTGTTTTTTAATATGCTTTTCCCAATTTTCGTCATTAAAAATAAAAACTATATTTTAGGTTTTTAAAAAAGGTTAACAATTTATGGTCTACTCGTACCAAACGTTTCTAAGTATAATCTTAAGATATATGTTAAGTTGTTTCTATAGATAAATTCTTCATATAAAATACTTTTACACTTGGACCTTTTTCTCAAATTATTTTCTTTACATATTAAATTAATTAAAAAAATATTGCTTCATTATTTGTTTCTTATAAAACTTATTAGATATTATTAAGAATGTATTAATTTCTACTGTCGTGAGAATGAATTTGTCGAGACCATTGACGTGTATCATAGTTTAGGTTCACGTCGGAGCGAGAGGGGCAAAGAATTACGTTAAAAAACAATTGATTTATTTAATGACCTTATGGCTAGAGCGTGAGGTGGCTTGAGAGCAAAGCTAATAAAAAGTGGTTTTTCCTAATTAAATATAATTAAATTCTTGTTATAACATTTAATTTAAACGATTTTATACACATGTTTTCGTAAAAAGATTTAATTACATTCTTGAAATTAAAATTAATTAAAACGATTTTCGACGTATAATTTCGGTTTTAGTGAATGTTTATCGGCTCAACTGGATGAAGAAATAAAATATTACTTACGGAATGTAGTTCTTCAACAATCTTCTGTAGCAAAAATTATAAGTAAACTACACGATATTACACTGTATTTGTACTATAACATTTCCAATTTATCTTAGACACATATTGTCATTTAAGTGATATTTCTAATGTATCATTGTAATAAGTCGTCGATTATATCCGGAACAATTGAAATAAATCCAATTCGACGTTAACAGATGTTCGCGTAAAATACAAACCCTGATTTTCTTGATTTGTTATTAATTCAGTCACATTAATTTATCGCTTTGGGTAAAAATAAGACGTTCTGGCTACGAGATGAGGTGATTGTTGGACGAGAAATGTCAGTAAAGATAAACTAGATCACCGAGAAGTACATATTCCAAGGGAGAGACCTGGCCACGGATATTAACAAAATCAAAGGGGAAAGGAGTCTGGGAGACATGTTTGGCTCGCATCAGCACATTGCTCATCCACGACTCCAGATGATTAGATCATTTTCTCACCGCATCAAAGAACGAACGATCGTTCTCCCGCAATGAATGGTGAAAATAAATTGAACCCTTTTAGGTTTAAAACGACCGCTTTTGGAAAGCTCAAAGTTACACTGTCGGTAATGAGCTGAAGTTGCAGCCTAATTGAAGAACCGTTTTTCGTCACTCCCTTTTTGAGAAGGGGTACAGTATGTGTTTTAAAACTCAGCGCTTATCATTTATAAATATTCGAAAACCAGAGCTTAAGATAAACCTTCATCATAAAGAAAAGCTGGGTGTTTTAATTGGATAGAGTAGGTATTCAGATGAATGCAAGGTTGTAGACACTTACCACGAAAGAGAAGTTCGGCAAAACATACACTAAGCAATCGGGTAAAAGTAGAAATGGAGATGTGAAAAGTTGGGCGTCCGATGAAGAGCTGGTAACTCACATAATGAAACTAGGCTACCAGCTGAAGCCGAAGACGCTGATCTCATTAAACAACACGAATGTCATAAAATTAACATACTGCCAAGAAAAGACAATAATGCTGGGTCTGAGAATATATAACCAGCTGTTAGTCTGGAAAGACGATAGGACAAGCCAGTGGCGTAGCCACTATGATAATGAGGAAAAAAGGTTCCATCCAAACCTGTGTTCAAATATCTTATGCACCCTAGTATATAGACAGAAAGTTTTTAAGCCGAAATAATGCTAACACCAAGTTATGGTGATCAACGAATAAATATGATGATGTATCAGAACCTTTTGAGGTTAACTGTACAGAATATTAAATACGATAAGTTAAGTTACAAGAGACCACCTATGGACTGTGAGAAGGATGATAAAATACGCGAAAAGGTAGATTAGTCCATAATTAAAAGGGATAATATATCTAAATCGTAAAAAAATTTGAAGAAATTAAAAAACCTACTAATAACTCGTACCGATAGGTCTTCGAGCGAATCTCGGATCAAATAGATCTTCGAGTAATAAACTACATAAAAACTAAATAAAATAGCCAGAAATTCCAACGGTAGACCGGCTTCGTTCTATTTGGAACTCATCAGCACCGTGCGGGAAATCTGGCTGGCGACTATAACACCGAAAAGAGAAACTCAGCCTAAACATTAAAAATTTCAAAACGCGTTGCATAGCAACGGAAAGCCGAAAAGGGGGGAGTGTGGTGGAGAATAGTATATACGATAAGTTAAGTTACAAGAGACCACCTATGGACTGTGAGAAGGATGATAAAATACGCGAAAAGGTAGATTAGTCCATAATTAAAAGGGATAATATATCTAAATCGTAAACAAATTTGAAGAAATTAGTTTTTATGTAGTTTATTACTCGAAGATCTATTTGATCCGAGATTCGCTCGAAGACCTATCGGTACGAGTTATTAGTAGGTTTTTTAATTTCTTCAAATTTGTTTACGATTTAGATATATTATCCCTTTTAATTATGGACTAATCTACCTTTTCGCGTATTTTATCAGAATATTAAATACCTTAGACTTAAAAATATGATATAGCAGCACCCCAGTAGGTAGCATCATTGAATAAAAACCATGGACGAAGAAATGAAAACGCTGGTTGACAGACATGTTGAAGAGCTAGGAGAGTAACTAGCAAATAAGTATACAAAAGGATACCGTAAAAAAATACCAATGTGACAATATCATCTAATTTAAGGCAAGGATAGTCGCACAGGACTTTAGTCCGATTTAGGAAGTTGATTATGATCATACTTTTTCTCCAGTAATTAAATTTTCCTTAATGCGTTTTTCGTCGCTTTATTTTTTACTTAACTTGGATGGGTTTATAACCACTTTGACGCCAAGAATACTTATTTGTATGAGAAATATGTTTTTTGTCCCCCAACGCTAAAAAATATTTTTTTTTGCGAATAAAGATCTCATGGGGCAAGCTTGAGTGGATTAAGAATAGTTTTGAAGGTCAACTGTAGATAATTTCAGATAACATTTGAGGTAGCGTAACTTATTTATGACGAGACCTTGTTGTTGAGAACATGCAAACGGGTTCAAGGTAATGAATGTCTTGTCCCTAAAATTAAGAACAATATTTAAATCAGACAATTGGTTATTTTGTATGAAAACTTAAATAACAAAACGGCAGTGAAGAGCACACCATTGATAGAGAAGCCAAGGTATATTTGCCAAATATTAAAAAAAAAAACTTTATATTTAATAATATTTTAAATGGGGAATAAAGTGTGCAACCTTATTTGGTTTAAAGGATAAATCTTTGACTAAGAATGAAATAATTTTAAAACTTGTATATTTTATTTCATTTTATAGATCCAAAATTGTGATTAATTAAAAATGTTGAACCCATGAAATAATTAAATGTGATAGTTTTTGGAACGCCACAATGGGAAACCAAGTGGAAGGTAATTGGTATGCAAATCGGATAAGTAGTTTTTCTCTAGAGCGGTCTGCAAGAAGAGGAAGAAGATGAAAGTTTTTTTTTTACATTTGGCTATCTTTGAACTACGTCGTATTATTAGCATAACAGCCCTAGATATATAGTTTTATTGTAAGTTTGTCGTATGCGCCTGGTCTTTCCAATGGTATATTGCTTGTCTCGCTATTCTGAGTGGTTGAGGAGACACAAGGGGCTGAAATCGGCCCTTAGTTGCTTCGGGTCTCGAAAAGCTAGTCACTTTCCCGGATCTTGCTGTGCGGACTACCGTCCCCTCTGATTTTCTTGAAACAAGCCCTGGTAAAAAAAATCTGAAACCTGGAAATGTTTATTTACTGAAAAATTTTATTTTTAGAGTGATCCCTATTGCAAAAATATACCCAGAATATTTTGTTATTCTAGATAATAAACGATTTGAATGATCTGTCAATTAAATTGAGAATCCCTGTATATTTTTAACTTTACCTTCTCCGATAGGGGTTTCGTACCCGAATTCTGTCGAATGATACATGTGGCTCTATGCTTAGCCAAGACGATACCCTCAATTTTACCATTATAATGTACCGTTAAACTAATTGAAGAATAATGGTATAATGCAAAAAAAAACTAAAAGGGACTAACATTTTTGAAAAACTAGTGCTTGTGCCGGTAGGCCTTCCTGAAGAATATTTGATAAATCAATGAAATGAAATATTCGTCGAATGGCGTCCTAAAGCGTTCTGTGATAAGAACATGGTTCGACCTAAAACTCAAAGAACTGTTTTTATCTTGTAGCAGTGGCGTCGCCAGGGGTTGAAGTTTGGGGGCGCTTAAGCCATAAGCCCTCAAGTGTAGTTGTCGACGAACCTTTTTTGGAACAACTCTTTTCAAGAAAAATTCCAAGATTTCGCCAAAATGAAGATGGAATTTGCGCAATCCTCGAATCCTCCCTCAAAATCGATCCTCTTCGGTACGCCCTGTTGTATGCGGTTCTCAATATTTACTTTTTCCGGGTAAACCGGCATAGCGAAAAATTAATAATTTCCTTTTGCTTAGAATAGGAGAGTTACGAGAGTAGCCAGTAAACATAGAAATAAAGGTATATAACGACACATTTGAAAAACTCAAGAGCGAAGAGGGACAGACTTTTGACGGTTTTACTAGAATTTCTCGGAAATTTTAGTAGAAGCAATAGCTTCATTTTAGGAGGCCTTTAAAGGAAATTTTAGGTGGCGCTTCTGAAATATTACAGATGGCTCAAGCGCCGCCTAAATTAGCCTAGCGACGCCACTGTCTTGTACACAGATAAAATAACTTCGTATATAGATAGGAAACTTCATGTTATAGAATTGACGCCAGAATTTTGGCCGACATCTGGTGGCGGCACCCGAATAATATTATTTAGTAAAGTTCGCGCTACTCGAGTACGTATACTAGAACCTTGGTGTAACGCAATCCCAATTGCAAAGGCTTAAGCGAGATATATGTATTAAAAGTACTTTTTCTTTAACTGAGAGCAAATTTAAAAAAATAGCATTCAGTAAAGATTTCAAGTTTGTTTTAAACGCTATTTCTTGTATATTTACGTTTATTCACAAAACTCCGACGTCAAATTTCTATATACGTTCTACGCTCTTGAGAACACAGCCAACTGGGGCAGTCACTAGATGTCAGGGAAATCTCGTGAGAGTCAGTTTGCCCCATTGAAGTTTCCTATCTATATACAAAGTTATGTTATCTATGGTCTTGTAGCTATACTTGACTAATAGGAAAAACATTTTATTGAATATCTCATTTTTTCCCCAAAACGATAAATTAAACTAATCGAATTAATAACAAATGAAGAAAAACCAAGTTTCCGAGAACATCTGTTGACCTCGAACTGGATTGATTTGCAATGGTTTTGGAAATAATCGACGATTTATTATCATGATGCATTAGAACTATTATTTTTCACGACAATGTGTTTCGGTGATTAATTGAAAATAATAATGAATATTAACCGTCTAATCTAGTGTACTTTACTATAGAAGATTTCTGAAGAACTTTAATCATAAGTAATTTTTTTTCTTCGCCAAGCATTTCGCTGTGGAGCCGTTAGCCAATCAGTTTACCGAAAATATAGTGTCCTAAAAATAAAACCCTTTAAAGGGGAACGGTCAGCTTTAACCCGTTAGATAGCCCTATAGCCCATTAAAAACTAAAATTTATGGCGAAAAACGCATCAAAAATATTGAGTGGTTAATTTTTAATAAAATAAAGAAATTTGGGGAAATCGAAAAGCGCGCGTCCGCCACGACACCTGGGGTACGTTCAGCGGACCTCACCGGTGAGTCCGGGCTCAGCGGTTTCTTACTGAACGCGATTTTTATTTTTACCGGTGACAGAAACTGACGTCACAACACTCAGCGGTGAGCCATTTTGGTCACCGACTGAAGTAGTCGGTTTTTTGGTCAGCGTGACGTGTTATTCGTCATAAACACGTGGTTGGAGATGGATGTTCCAGAAAAGTTAGTAGAAATCGCATTGTGCGATAAAGATAACGAAACATATTTAATTGCTGTCCGACAAGTAGACCACGATAGAATTATAAGAGGTATGGTATATTTAATTTATTTTATTAAATTTGTTCATAAAGTTGTTTAAAAAAATTAGTTAAACGTTAAGCCTTGGTACCATAGTTAAAGATTTACACATTTTTACAGATTCAGCTTTCGCTAGCTATTGTCTAGACCAAGCAAAAGCAATAGGAATAAAGCCGCTAAATAACTCCAAAGATGATTTATCGGAAGAACAATTACCAAAGGAGCACCCTTCATTAGCACAGTCAGAAGTTACTCTTGTGAATGATAAAGAAGATGCTAACACTGGACATGAGAGAAACGGACATGGTAAAATTATTTAATAGGTCTACATAACTTTAATTTGTACTAATTAAATAATTGTTATTCCCATTTCAGTTTCTTCTAGGAAATGGGTTAATAGCTCAATACTGTTGCTGATAGATTTATTTGCTAAATACAAAGAACGACTGGAAAATTCACGGAAAAAACATGGTGTATGGAAAAAAATTGCGGATGAGATGAACGTTAAAGGATACTCTTGGAGCGGAGATGATTGTGATGCAAAGTTCAGAAATTTGAAAGGAACGTAAGTCATGCTAGGAATGGTTTTTATTTTTTGCATAGTACTTCGCCAGGTCAAGCATCTCCAATAATTTAAGAAGCTACGCTACTATGATAGTACTTGCTGGATACTAATAATTTTTTTCTAATAGTTATAAAAAAGTAAAGGATAAATCTAATAAGACTGGAGAGGGGAAACAAACATGGCCATATTATGATCAAATGGACACAATATTTGGAACTGACCATGCTAATACACTCATCAACTTGTTAAATTCAATTAGCGAATCTCCTGAGGGTAAATCTCAAATTTTATCTTGTATTTAGCTTCTAAAGCACAGTCTCTATCAGCATCAACCTCATCATCATCCCAAACACCATCAACCTCTTCATCATCCCAAGCACCATCAACCTCTTCATCAGCATCTTCAATACCTGAGGCAGTTGATAAAACCATTATAATTCAAGAGAAAAAGAAGATAAAAATTAAAAAGAGTTCTCAACATGCTCCAGAGTGGTTTATCGAATGGTCGGGAAAAAATGAGCAGTTGGAAAAAAAAATCATGGAACAAACAAACAATTTTCAAACTGAGCTTCTAAAGAAGTTAGAAACCAAAAACGAAGTATTAACAAAACTTGTTGATTCTTTAATCAATATGTAAATCAAAAGGCTACATGTAATTAAATGACTTAACATTTACTGCTCGTCTATATCTCTTTGCAGCCTAAGCCTATCTGTAATAGCTTTTCGTTTATTTTTAGCAGCATCAGCTATTGCGTTTTGATTGTCAGCTTCTTCTACAATTTCAGCTGTGGCTGGGCAAATATTTATATCGCCAATGTAATCTTCTATGTCACTATTGCCGTCAATTAGTAAAATAAAGTTGTGTAATATACACGCGCACACAATGACCTCAGAAATCTGAGCTATCAAAGACATGTCTAAATATTTAAGTCGACGAAATCTTCCTTTCAAAAGAGCGAAACTGCGTTCGATCATTTGTCGCGCGGAACTGTGAAGTTTGTTGTAATTCCTTTCTTTCAGATTTAAATGCCCATTTTCTTTGTAGGGAGTCATTGTAAAAACATCCAACGGATATGCACTATCATCAAGAAGATGACCTTCACTAACTTCCCGCAATCCATTTGCTAAACACTTGTATACATAACTGGCCCTCCACATTCGCGCATCATGTACTTATCCAGGCCAGCCCGCACATACATCAATAAATATTAACTCTTCATTGCAAATACCTAGGATGTTTCATTAATGAGTTTAGTACAAAAATATATTTAGTATAAATATATTAATATATTTACCTTGCAAAAGCATGGAGGTTCTTCTTTTACGATTGTAATAACAGTTTTTGTTTTCTTTTGGTTCTTTGATATCGATATGACATCCATCTACTGCCCCTACAACTCCTGGAAAACCATAATGCTGTTCGCAAAAGTCTTTAGTGTTTGCCATACTTTCTACAGTAGGCCAAGCAATAAAGTTTTGCCTTTTCTTAGATACTAATCTTATAAATTCCATAAATACATAATGCATATTTCCCTTAGATAAATTAAATCGATCAGCAATGCTCCGAAATGAATCAGGTGTGGCTAATAGCCAGAGAGATGACAATACCCGCTTCTCCAATGACACTGATATAAAGTTTTTCTCAGACGCTACCGCTGCTCCATAAATGCCAATTACTTTCTGGATAAAAATTATTTAAAGATACCGAACAAACTCATTAAAACAGGGTAATTTAACTTACTTCAACTGCTGTACGACTCATTCTAAAATGACTTTTAAAATCTTTTAGAATATAATGAGGCACAACTTTTTCAACATAACCTGTAATCATCACTGGAGTAGACCGAGGGGCCAGAAAATGTGTTCGCAGCCATTTTACAAACACCGATTACTGAAATAAAAAGCGTTCAGCAAGTCATGACGTCATTATGACGACGGAGCTCAGCGGTTGAAAATTTCGAAAATCCGGTTTGTTACGGATGAGGGTCCGCTGAACGTACCCCTGGTGAGAAGTCGGTGAGACAGAAAAACAAAGTAAATGCGCGCGCTGCTGAAGACACGAAAAATTTGTTTCGCACGCGCGGCGCGTTCCAGTTATAAGAGACCGAAGCCTAAATTGCGCGATTTTAAAAGTTAGGATAGTTCGCAAATCGCTCATACGGGGTTAGTATATTGAATGTCTTGTTAATCTTTTGATACGGAAATAAGGCCATATTTGGAAGAACCAATGTTATTAGCTCTGCTCTCATTCCATCTTACGCTCTAACAGAAAACTCCTTTCCAATAAAAGGTATTTGCAAATACCTCATTAGTTCTTGGACGTACTTCTTTTACCCTTCTCGCACCGGGAGAATATTAGACCATGATGCCCACGGATCGTCAGATCGTCTCAGTAAAGTCTATCTGCCAAAGTTCAAATTATTTCATTCAATTTAAAGCTGTTTTTAATATGCTTTTAGAAAAAAGATATTATCAATATAAAAATCAAACTGGAGAAATTCATAAAGCGAACAATTTTATTTTGTTTTTTGGGGAAGTTTCAAGCCGAGGTCCTTTATCAAATCCATGAATTTAGGATTACACCTATTTTAGAAGCACGAGATTTTAAATTGTCGAATGAGACATAAAACCAACTTGTCCAATAAATAAAATAAAATTGTTTATACCATAACAGTTTCTCCATGGTACAGTACTTGAATAATAATAATAATAATAATATTTAAAATTTTTGTCATTTTTTAAATAAAATTCAACATTTTATGTAAATCTAAATTTTAAAAATTCATAGTTTTCCAAATTTACATAAGAACGAACTGTTACTTTTGTTTACTCTCAAGAGATGGTTCATTGAAATATTTCCAAACAGATGTTTTTTAAAAGCAAATACTATTTGAAAAATTAGCAAATCTGAAGGTATTCTAATGAAAAACCGAGTTAATATCTTAAGAGAGGTTTAATTTTCTTAAAAGTAATAGAATAGTTTTTGTTTAGAAAATGCCGATACTACTAGAACAAATTTAATTTTATTTTTTCGGAGTGTTGAGGATCATGGCATTTAATCTAATCAACGCTACAATCAATGGTGACTTAAAAAATTATTTATAATAAATTGAAAGTTTTAAAAATAATAAGATATTAGAACAATATAATAATAATAATATTGAATGTTTTATTATAATTATACCAAGAATGTATTTATTTATTATCTGAGAATAAATAAATACATTCTTGATTATTCTTAAATATAGGGTCGATGGATTTCATGTAGAAATCGAAAGTTTATCTTAGAGTTCAACTGAGAAATAGAAGACTGTTTGGCGATAATGTTACGGTTGAATCTTAAAGGAATGATAAAATCCTTATTGAAGCACAATCTAAGCTCTTCGTCCCACTTACTTGGCAAAAGTCCCATAACGAAGCTCATATTAAACGGAATATAGCCCCAACGCCAGAAATATCTAAAGCGGTATAACCGTTAATATTTAGGATAGCAAGAGTCAAACTTCGGTCAGAGATTGCAACAGTAGATCGGTTAGCTGTTTTTCGATGTCCTGAAATTTCACTGCAAGCTAACCACTGAAATGTATCATCAAGTATTTTTTAAACTTGGGAATAATGACTTTGTTGAAACTATCCGCGTAAGCATCATGGTAGAATGTTAGCACGAGAGTTGGTGAAGAATATTTTCATCAGTGTGCGCTTCAATAGCGAGCATCCAATAGCTTCGTAAGACGTCGATTTCAGGGATCTGTAGAAAATTATGTCGTTTTCATGCCAAAGTAAAAGAATTAACTAAAAAAATAAATTTAAACCTAAAACTATCTATTCTAGAAAATGCAAATGAATAGTCTAAAAATAGCTAACGCAGGTGCAATTATTGTAAAGGTGTTTTATTGTAAAGAAGAGGAGAGAGCGTACGAGAAGGGATTATTGCCTAAATCACCAAAAAAAAAAGCTAGCTCATTTTCGCCAAAGGGCCAAACCCTCGCAGTGTCCGGTGTCGATGGTTGCCTCTAATTTTCCGTGCATGTCGAAATATCCTTTCCTGGGGCGCATTCCCCTCTTTCTAAGGTAAACGATGGGTCGCGAACGATGGAAAGAAGCACGGAGCGTCCGTGAAGAACCCTGGCAAAGAAAAGTTATCAGTTCTCTTTTTTCACTCGGGCCTAAATGACCCACTTTTAATCCATCCCTACAAATTATGGAAAGTCTAACGCAACTTCTATTTTCCGTCTATTTAATGAATTCAATTCTTTGATTTATCTGCGAAGTCTAACTTAAGAAATTAAAAATAGTCGCTAAATAATTGTGCCGAAGACGTCGGGAAAAAATGCTACTACAAACCGAGGTGTGAAATGAATCTAAACATAAAATTTGAGAACTGCTATTCGGTGGGGTGGCGGAGTGGTTAGCACTTTCGCCTCGCAGCAAGAGGAGCCGGGTTCGATCCCAGCTTGTGGCACTGAGTGAAAACTCGGAACAACTCCTTCTGCGTAAAGTTTGCAAGTTCTCTTCCCACTGGTTTAAGGGGTTTTCCCGCGAGCTCTTCGGTTTCCTCTTCCATAAAAACTTGTGGAGGTTAACGGTAATAGTTAGTGTATGGAGCTGTTGGCTCGATCGCGTGGCATGCAGGGTTTGCCAACACCTTCCTACGCATTGTTACCCGGCCACCCGAATTAATGGCTTTAAAAGTCACTTGATGACTTAGGCCTAAGGTGGTGCCTTGGGTATTAGCCTAGCTGATTATTATAATAACGTTACTACAACTATATCGCAAATCGATACACTACTAAGAAGTCCTCAAGAAAC
The DNA here is from genome assembly GCF_980474605.1 of Leiobunum rupestre. Classification (NCBI taxonomy): domain Eukaryota; kingdom Metazoa; phylum Arthropoda; class Arachnida; order Opiliones; family Sclerosomatidae; genus Leiobunum; species Leiobunum rupestre. The sequence continues at coordinate 33,702,160 of NC_143392.1, forward strand.
GGTTCTATCGCTCGAAGAACAATTATCACTAGTCAGCATAAATGAAAACTGGCTAAAAGACATGGACTCTCAAATCATGACCTTAATATTTCCACCAGTGAAAACTGATGAAAACGAGAGCTGATTGAAGATCTGGTGACGGTAATGGAAAACGAAAACCAGATAGACTTAGCAAAAACCAGTGCCAGCAAGAAAATACAGTCACCGGACCCGAATATAGATTTGCTTAGGAACGGTTCATCACACCACGGTTCTACGCAGCTGAGAGGAGAAAAATGCACACTTCCAACGCTACAAATAAGACAATTCAAAGGAGACTACACTGACTGGCCACGACTCTGGAGTTCAGGATGAAGAGTGACTAACCAAGGTAGAAATTAGGTACTTAGATTCCGATTTAGAAGATGCTAGAGAGATTATAAGAGGTTTAAGAGCCTCAAATTAATTAAATATAAGATTAATATAATTTATAAATATTTAATTAAATATAAGATTAATATAATTTATAAATATTTAATTAAATATAAGATTAATATAATTTATAAAAAATGATGTAGATTAAATTATAGTATCTGACGTTATAACTTCGTAAAGGACATTTGCCAAAGCGGTTTTCGAAAAACACCGTAGCTTAACAAGCGTCGGTGACTTAGTGGTTAGAGAAAATCTCTTGCACGCAGCAGACCCGGGTTCGATTCCCGGCCGGCGCCAATAAATCGCAAATTGATACTAAGACGAATACCGTGGACAATTGGTGGAAACCCTGCCATTGGACGTTGAGAGGTTGCATCGCACTCGGTCCCTCCCAAAAGTCAATAAGAAGAAGTTGAAGAAAAAATGCCCGTACAAACACAAACACAACAAACTCAACACCCACAACCGTCTTAACACAAGCACAACATTCATACCCTACACATAAACATTACAATAACGAATTATCCAAACAATATGAATTAAAACTGACACGACGGTGAGCGTTAACGAATAAACACCATCCAAACCCAACCCAACCGCAAATTAATCCGTTAACGCTCACCATCGCACGGTGGTTTTTCCAACCCTTCGACAGTCCTAGCAACTGCGAACGCAGAAATTACGATAAACTGCGTACGCAATGATTAACCTTTGCACGGAAAATGCGAACGCGTTCGCAGCCCACAGATAATCAGAGACACACACACACACACACACACACACAGACAGACAGGATGATTGTATAACCCCTCCTTGAATCCCGTAAATAAAACTAAATCTATTAGTTTAATGTGAGCGTTTATAACAAAACCCACATCGTCATCCATTCGAGAAAATGAAACCGGAATTCAGAAAACCACGTGATTTCCGCTTGACGAAACCCGCGCCAAGTGAAAACACTACACTACGGGACGTCGACGTAAGAAATTCTGCGGTTTGGCGTTGAGGAGCAATGTCAAGCGAAAATCTAGCTACAGGTGACACAATAAAACAGATGAATCGGGATGTAAATAAATACAATACGGCAATAAAACACGCATTTTAGTGGTTTCAATCATGATTTATTTTATAATATTTTAAGCCATTTCACATCACGCGCATTTTGCGCAAAAATTTATTTGAAGCACTGATAAAGTAAAATTCTAAATATATGGTCAATTTACATAACGAAATTAATATTAATAAAATAAATAAAGGTGATGAGTGTAAAAGCACCTTTCTAAATAACGGTATTCATTTGCCAAACCAATGGAAAGGATTTTGAATATCTTCGTCGTCACAGCAATTACAAAGGTCAGTATTGACATTCTTCTCCTCATAGCATCCTAACACCGCGCAACAGACCACTCTCTCTAGAATCATATTCGGGGTCTTGCCGATGATGTCTTTCATCGGGCAGCAATGAGTCACCCAATCCACCACTTTATCGGGACTCATCGGTATTTCACGTTTCTCGAGGCTCAGATGATTTCCTTCAAATAGAAACGTAAAAAAGAAAATAAATTTCAGTAGCAGTTAAAACCAAAAATTGTTTAGTACACTTTTGATTAAAACGCCCAGTTTTATGTTTGTTTAATGAGAGCAGGGATACATTTAAGTGGTTGTATTTTTAAAATCAAGGCCTTAATTTGGAAAATTGTTTTGGCAAATGTTGCCTTTCGCCATTCTATTTTTTATTAAACTATTATCCTTTTGCGTCTCGCGTTCAGTTACCTCTAACATTGCAATTAATCCGTTGACCATATTACTGTTAAACATAACGGTTCGCTATCAATTTAATGAAATTGTTGAGTAATTGAAAATAGTCTTTGACATGAAAACTAAACGTCTACATAAAACTTAGTCCATATTTTTGAAATTTAAATTTTATATTTTGTAAAATAAATTGTACAAAATATTTAAAAAGAACTAGAGCAGTGATTACAAATAGTACTAAAGCACAGCTTCGGAGGGAAAGTATTCAATACGGAGGCAGTATTGCCACGCTGAACGCTAATAGCGATTCTTTGAAGAAAAACATTCAACCTAACGTGTGGAGTGTACGACCGATCGCGTGAGAGAATGCCAAACCGTCAAGACCGAATGATATTTGGATATTATCATAATCATGTAATTATATAGTAAAAATATCTAATTATATATTATTGATTTTATTGAAAAACAATAAATATTTAACTCACCATTGCTTTTTGCGTTTATTTGATTAAATGCCATGATCAACATGGCTCCGAAAAAAATAAAACTTGATGGTCCTTGTAGTTTCGTCATTTTCTAAACCAAAAGTAGAATTTTATTTTTAGAATAGAGCTTACGAGCCTAGTGCTCGGCATTCGATTAATTTTTATCCATGAATAAAATAAGCTCGGCGATATTTAAATAATATTTATTTAAATAACCAATAGTTGAATAAAAATTATAAAATGTTTAAATAATCGAAAGTGAATAAGCCTATTATTTAAATAAAACAAACAATTATTTAAATAAATACCACTGTTATTCAAATAAATGCTTGGTTGCGTAAAAAATAATTAAATAAGTTAAAATGATATTCTTTTTGCAAACGTCTTTTAAATAAATCGGAAAATTTGTGGATAATGATTAAACAATTCCGAGCACTATACGAGCCTGTTGGCCCTGCGCAGTTTTCAAACGGGTCGATAACAATTTTAAACATTTATTATTAAGTTTTACCATATTTATTAGATCTAAACTACTAAACAGGTTTTTTCTCGTTCACTCGTTGAAAATATAGCTAAAATGAACTTGATATACTTATAATAATATACTGTTTTTTAATATGCTTTTCCCAATTTTCGTCATTAAAAATAAAAACTATATTTTAGGTTTTTAAAAAAGGTTAACAATTTATGGTCTACTCGTACCAAACGTTTCTAAGTATAATCTTAAGATATATGTTAAGTTGTTTCTATAGATAAATTCTTCATATAAAATACTTTTACACTTGGACCTTTTTCTCAAATTATTTTCTTTACATATTAAATTAATTAAAAAAATATTGCTTCATTATTTGTTTCTTATAAAACTTATTAGATATTATTAAGAATGTATTAATTTCTACTGTCGCGAGAATGAATTTGTCGAGACCATTGACGTGTATCATAGTTTAGGTTCACGTCGGAGCGAGAGGGGCAAAGAATTACGTTAAAAAACAATTGATTTATTTTAATGACCTTATGGCTAGAGCGTGAGGTGGCTTGAGAGCAAAGCTAATAAAAAGTGGTTTTTCCTAATTAAATATAATTAAATTCTTGTTATAACATTTAATTTAAACGATTTTATACACATGTTTTCGTAAAAAGATTTAATTACATTCTTGAAATTAAAATTAATTAAAACGATTTTCGACGTATAATTTCGGTTTTAGTGAATGTTTATCGGCTCAACTGGATGAAGAAATAAAATATTACTTACGGAATGTAGTTCTTCAACAATCTTCTGTGGCAAAAATTATAAGTAAACTACACGATATTACACTGTATTTATACTATAACATTTCCAATTTATCTTAGACACATATTGTCATTTAAGTGATATTTCTAATGTATCATTGTAATAAGTCGTCGATTATATCCGGAACAATTGCAAATAAATCCAATTCGACGTTAACAGATGTTCGCGTAAAATACAAACCCTGATTTTCTTGATTTGTTATTAATTCAGTCACATTAATTTATCGCTTTGGGTAAAAATAAGACGTTCTGGCTACGAGATGAGGTGATTGTTGGATGAGAAATGTCAGTAAAGATAAACTAGATCACCGAGAAGTACATATTCCAAGGGAGAGACCTGGCCACGGATATTAACAAAATCAAAGGGGAAAGAAGTCTGGGAGACATGTTTGGCTCGCATCAGCACATTGCTCATCCACGACTCCAGATGATTAGATTATTTTCTCACCGCATCAAAGAACGAACGATCGTTCTCCCGCAATGAATGGTGAAAATAAATTGAACCCTTTTAGATTTAAAACGATCGCTTTTGGAAAGCTCAAAGCTACACTGTCGGTATTGAGCTGAAGTTGCAGCCTAGTTGAAGAACCGTTTTGCGTCACTCACTTTTTGAGAAGGGGTACAGTATGTGTTTTAAAACGCAGCGCTTATCATTTATAAATATTCGAAAACCAGAGCTTAAAATAAAGCTTCATCATAAAGAAAAGCTGGGTGTTTTAATTGGATAGAGTTTGGTATTAAAATAGATCTAGCAAATCTTGAAAAAAAAGGCCGCGCAAGGTCTAGCGTATTTGATGTCAAGTAGCGTGATATGCGGGCTTTTCTTTACTAAGAGTGATGAACAGGCCCATATAGAACTAGTCCATATTTCAAATTTAAGACCTTGCCCATGGTTTGATTTCACTACGTTCATGGGCTTAGACATTAGGACGTAGTGTTGGGCAGAGGACCTTGCGAATTTCAACCTTCAGGTTTTTGGCCAGATTTCATATATTTTTGTAGTTCCAGAACTATTAACCACTCTGCCACCCCACCTTAACCACTATTCCACCCCGGGAGTTTTATAGTTAAAATTATACTATAGTTATAAGCATATTTGTGTCGGGAAATTTAGTTGTAAAAACACAAATTCCCATAAGTAACTACAAACAATCATACCGAATTTTTTACCGACACTTTGGGAAATTGGGACCTAGACCTCTCTAATACTTAATTGGCACCTCTAGAAAAGAATTAGACAACGAGAGATAATTTTCTTTGTGGTTTGGAAATCTGATCCTAAAACTTCCACATCCCAAATTAAATTATTCTGAAACAATAGAGAGTTTAAGCCAACCCCCCCTCCTAAGCAAACGTGTAGGGGAAAATTGTATGATTTTATATTCTAAAAGTACGCTAACCATTTTACAATTTCTTACCTGGCAGGTCTTGTAGTATTTCAAAAATAATATTGAATATTCAAATTATTCAGCTAAATAAAAATAATAATATTGAATATGTATTCAAATTATTCAGCTATATAAATATAGTAGGAGTTATGACAAGCTTTTCTTATTATATGAGAATGTATATTAATTAAAGAAATCGTAATTACTATTTTAAATTGAAACGTGACGAAGCGTTCTATAGATTAGGCCTAAATCGTTATGATCATACATTTGTAGATATAGCGGAGACACGAAACCACGCAAACAAACAGGCTCTGTTTCAACGCAATTAAAATATTTGATAAAATATTGTGTTTGGGCTAAAGTTTTCCCACATCAACTCGACGACGGTTAGGCACTGAGACTTATCCTTTGGAACGCCACAATGGGAAAGCAAGTGGAAGGTGTTCACCTATTGTTATTAAAATCGGATAAGTAGTTTTTACTCTAGAGCGGTCTGCGAGAAGAAGAACAAAGAAGAAGATGAAAGTTTTTTTTTTAGACATTTTGGCTATATTTGAACTACTTCGCATTATTAGCATAACAGCCCTAGATTTACAGTTTTATTGTATGTTTGTCGTATGCGCCTGGTCTTTCCAATGGTATATTGCTTGTCTCGCTACTTTGAGTGGTTGAGGAGACACAAGGGGCTGAAATCGGCCCTAGTTGCTTCGGGATAATACTAGCTCGGTCTCGAAAGATAGTCACTTTCCCGGACCTTGCTGTGGGGACTTCCGTCCCCTCTGATTTTCTTGAAACAAGCCCTGGTAAAAAAAATCTGAAACCTGGAAATGTTTATTTACTGAAATTTTTTTAATAATAATAATAATAATAAACGATTTGAATGATCTGTCAATTAAATTGAGAATCCCTGTATATTTTTAACTTTACCTTCTCCGATAGGGGTCTCGTGTGGCTCTATGCTTAGCCAAGAGTCCAAGATGATAACCTAAATTTTACCATTATAATGTACCGTTAAACTAATTAAAGAATAATGGTATAATGCAAAAAAAAACTAAAAGGGACTAACATTTTTGAAAAACTAGTGCTTGTGCCGGTAGGCCTTCCTGAAGAATATTTGATAAAACAATGAAATAAAATATTCGTCCTAAAACTCAAAGAACTGATTTTATCTTGGACTTGTACATAGATAAAATAACTTCGTATATAGATAGGAAACTTCATGTTGTAGAATTGACGCCAGAATTTTGGCCGAACTCTGGTGGCGGCACCCGAATAATATTATTTAGTAAAGTTCGCACTACACGAAGTCCGTACTAGAACCTTGGTGTAACGCAATCCCAATTGCAAAGGCTTAAGCGAGCTATATGTATTAAAAGTACTTTTTCTTGAACTGAGAGCAAATTAAAAAAAAATAGTACTTAAGAAATAGCATTCAGTATTTGATTTCAAGCTTGTTTTAAACGCTATTTCTGGTATATTTGAAGACATTTACCTTGCAAACTACGTTTATTCACAAAACTCCCACGTCAAATTTAATAATACGTTCTACGCTCTTGAGAACACAGCCAACTGGGGCAGTCACTAGATGTCAGGGCAATCTCGTGAGAGTCAGTTTGCCCCATTGAAGTTTCCTATCTATATACAAAGTTATTTTATCTATAGTCTTGTAGCTATACTTGACTAATAGGAAAAACATTTTATTGAATATCTCATTTTTCCCCAAAACGATAAATTAAACTGATCGAATTAATAACAAATTAAGAAAAACCGAGTTTCCGAGAACATCTGTTGACCTCGAACTGGATTGATTTGCAATGGTTTTGAAAATCATCGACGATTTATTATCATGATAAATTAGAAGTATTATTTTTCACGACAATGTGTTTCGGTGATTAATTGAAAATAATAATGAATATTAACAGAAAACTCCTTTCCAATAAAAGGTATTAGCGAATACCTCATTAGTTCTTGGACGTACTTCTTTTACCCTTCTCGTACCGGGAGAATATTAGACCATGATGCCCACGGATCGTCTCAGTAAAATCAATCTGCCAAAGTTCAAATTATTTCATTCTTGATAGTATCAGGAACAATTTATAAAACTCGAAAAAGTGATTTTTTTCAAAAACTATGTTTTCTAGAAAGTTGAAATTTGTCCTGTACATTAAACGTGCCGGGGGACACTTTCTACCAAAATTGCATCTAAATCTAAAAATATGTTCACGTTTTTTGCTATAAGAAAATTGTCAATGAGAAAATTGTAGAGCGTCACCAAGTAGCGTTGGCGCGAAATAAATAGACGTCTTTTTCACTGAAAAAATACGACTTGAAAAAGTGACAAGCTGGGCAAGCTAAAATAACTTTTTTTCAATTCCATTAGGATAGTGTAACTTAAAATCCATGAATTTAGGATTACACATATTTTAGAAGCACGAGATTTTAAATTGTCGAATAAAAACAACTTGTCCAATAAATAAAATAAAACTGTTTATACCATAACAGTTTCTCCATGGTACAGTACTTGAATAATAATAATATTAATATTTAAAAATATTGTCATTTTTTAAATAAAATTCAATATTTTATGTAAATCTACTTTTTAAATATTCATAGTTTTCTAAATTTACATAAGAACGAACTGTTTTGTTTACTCTCAAGAGATGGTCCATTGAAATATTTCCAAACAGATGTTTTTTTTAAAGCAAATACTTTTTGAAAAATTACCAATTCTGAAGGTATTCTAATGAAAAACAGAATTAATATCTTAAGAGAGGTTTTATTTTCTTAAAAGTAAGTAATAGAATTGTTTTTGTTTAGAAAATGTCGAAACTACTAGAACCATTTAATTTATTTTTTTCGGAGTGTTGAGGATCATGGCATTTAATCTAATCAACTCCCCCAGTAAATGACGTTTTCATTTGGGCAAGCATAAAAGATTTATAGAAAGAACTATTATCACTAATCAGTATAAATGAAAACTCGCTAAAAGACATGGACTCTCAAATCATGACCTTATGGCCACCAGTGAAAACTGATAAAAACGAGAGCTGATTGAAGAACTTTTCTGCCGTGCAAAGCACAAAAGCATTAACGACCAAAACCAAAATATGGAGAAAACCCGCGAAATTCAAACTTTCTTTGCCTTAGGATACCCCAACTTACTTCTTTCAAGTGTATATAGGAGACTTGGATTTTTCAACTCAAATTATATTCTGGTACTAAACAATTTACAGGCCAAACGATATTTCAGAATTATCATTAAAACCATGTCTTAAAACGCGATTTGAATTTTAAAGAAAATAAACACATTAATGCGTTTTTGGTTTGAAAATAATGCAAAAACCTAAAATAATGCGTTTTGCAACAAGTCATTAGTAGGGTCTTCGAGCGGGTCCCAGGGAGTATACAGTGGAAGGCCTCCACCGAGTGGAGACTGCTCCACCGAGTGGAGACCGCTCCACCGAGTGGAGATTGCTCCACCCGGCGGAGGCCGCTCCACCGAGTAGTAAACGTACAAAGGCAGGGTGGCGCTGGTGGTGAATTAATAAAGTGACACCACCGGGCGGTGTGGGTAGTGAAGGCAGGGTGGTGCAATATTGCATCTCCACCGTAATGTTATAGTATAAATATAGGTGGGATCTTGGTAAAAGAACATTCTACGGAACAAGTATCAACACGAAATCATCTATGTAAGTATATTAGTTTTTTTTTTACTTAGTAAATATTTTTTGTATGTTCCTAACATATAAATTTTCATAGCATGTTTGCCCAAGTTTTGTTCGCCGTCTCGTCAGAGAAATTCATCGAGGTTACGTCTACACTAGATGTGCGTCTAGGACTCCGAGATAGTGCTACGGGAATCACCTTAGACGAAGCCGATTTTCATGAGTTATACCAAAAGAAGGATGAAATACTAGCTTTCTTCGAGAAGGATGACGCCCCAGGATCATCGTGCTTTTTCAGCGGTTCCGAGACGAAACGTGTTGAACTAAGAACGTATCAGAATCGAAAAATTTTGGATATCCGGGAGATGGTTCCGGGGTACGGTGAATTGTACGGCAAGTTTTTCCCAACCAAGAAGGGTTTCGCCATTGGTTACGCTCTCACCAAAGTGCTAATGGATATGTATAAAGACGTTGTAACATACCTAAATGAAGCAAATAGGATATATGACCTTTTAAAGGACACTATTTTGGAACAGTTGCGTGTTAATATCCGCCAGTGTTGCTACGGATGTACCGTGGACCATCCGTCACAGACTCAACACAACTGTCTAGAAGACTGGGATATGCGTGTTGAAATGAACTACGACACTGCGATAAGAAATCTTGACTACATTGAGATTTATAAAATTTTTACTTTAAAAACCTTTTTAAATGAAGAATTTTGTAAATGCATGGTCGCCAGAATAGTCTGTAACGCTAAACAACTTTTGTGAATAAAAACTATTTGATTTGAGAAAAATGTGTCATTCTTTAAAATGGATTTCAGGTTGCAACATCCTTTTAACGGTCTGATCGCGGGTGCGACTCAGTCTGGGAAATCCTTTTTCGTGGCTAGTCTTATCAAATATAAAGATACGTGTATTTCACCCCCACCAGAGAGAATTATATGGTGCTATACGGAATATCAACCCAAACTGTTTAATTCGGTATTAGATGATACACCCACCGTTGAATTTCACGAAGGGTTATTAGACGTTAAAATTTTAGACCCAAATGTCAAGAATTTTGTTATTCTTGATGATTTACTTTGTGAAATATCAAATAACAAGGATGTCACGAATTTGTTTATAAGAGGTTCTCATCATAAAAACACGTCGGTTTTTGTACTTATGCAAAATTTGTATTATCCTGGGAAGGAAATTAGAACGTTGAATTTAAACGCGCACTATCTGATAATTTTCAAGACACCACGTGACAAATCGGCGATATTTCATTTGGCTAGACAGATTTCCCCAACTAACAGTAAATACGTCATCGACGCCTTTCATCAAGCAATCGCTAGAGACTTTGGGTATTTATGGGTGGATTTGAAACCAACTACGTCAGACGATCACAGACTACGAACCGGACTTATACCAGGAGAAGAGGCTGCCGTTTTTATCCCAAAATGAAGAGAATTCATAATCATAAGGAGTTTTTAAAATATCTGTCTAAGTGTAATTCGTGTCAAAGAAATGCCGCCATCAAATATGCTAATAACGACGCGATTAAAGCTATTGTGGAATGCTGTATAAATGTTCTGCGTGGCAATGTAAAACTGTCAGATGATCATAAGAAGCGATTGAAGCGACATTGTCATATTTTGCGGAAGATATCTAAACCCACTACAATCGCAAAACGGAAAAAGATTCTAATACAGAAGGGAGGTTTTTTACCGTTACTCTTAGCACCACTTCTTTCAATTGTGAGCAGTGCTGCAGGCGCGGCTATAAGTAGAGCTATCAAAAATGGCTAGGAAGATGATCTTAGTCCCCGAAGACGTTTATCGACGACTCAATTCGCAACCAAAACTTGACGAAAACTTGGATACGAAAACGGTTTTAAATAATCAAAATCTTAATCAATCACAAAAAGTAGAATTGTACAACCATTTATTACAACTCAACAAAAGAACTAAGAAAGCGAAACTCGTTGAAGAACCGAAAAGAAAGAAAGACTGGTATTCGGAAATAGCTATCGCGATACCAGATTCACATCTAAAACCCGTCATTGCTTTGTACAAGTGGATTGAAAGAAACAGTAAAATTGAATGGTCCACCAGTGGTGAACTTATTTATAAAGGACGTCCTATAGTTAGATCTAATATCATGGATATTTTACACGAATCAGTTAAAGGATACAAAACCAAACCAAAACATGAAATTGTTGGATTAGATAACTTTTATAAATTGTTGGCCAAGGAAAATGTACCCAAATCACTTGTAAAAAATAAATTCCCCTTTGAATCCCCTATTGAAAATGTACCTATTATTTCTAACGATTCACCAGAAAAGGTGTACGATGATTCAGATTATTTACCTCCAAGTCCCGAATCAATGTATGGCAATGGATTATTGAGTTGGATAAATTTGAAATAAAGAATATAATAATATATCAGGTTTCAGTTCTTTCATTCACGAATTATACCTCAACATGGAAGGTGGCACCGATCCTACTCCGTCTGGGTTGATAACCTCTTTATCGATATCATACTTGAAATCACCCAAAGTTATTACGGCGTTTTTGTTATTATTTATTATTATCGTTTTTGAACTATTTGATTTCGCGTACTGGTATCACGAACGGAAAATGAACTGTACGATGAATGGATAAGTTAGAAGAAATATACTTCAATGTAAAGGACGCCGGTAGTTACGGAGGCATTCGTGGTCTCTATCGAGCTGTCAGAGAGAGGGGAATTAAAGTTAACATAAACGACGTGAGAGAATTTTTAAAACGCCAAGATACGTACACGTTACACCGACCAGTGAGACACAATTTTCGAAGAAACAAGACGATAGTGTATGGGATAGACGAACAATGGCAACTTGATCTGGCAGACATGCAAGATATAAAAAATCACAATAGTGGATACCGATATATCTTATGTTGTATAGATGTATTTAGCAAATACGCATTCGCTGTGGCTACCAAGGATAAGAAAGGATCAACTATGGTAAAGTCATTCAAATCTATTTTAGAATCAGGTCGACAGCCGAAGGTTGTACAGACTGATCACGGTAACGAGTTTCTATGCAAAGAAGTTCAAGGTGAATTAAAACGTAGAGGAATCAAGTTTTTCGCAACGCACTCCGAAGTAAAATCTAGTATTATAGAACGATTCAATCGAACATTGAAGTCTCGAATGTACAGATATTTTACGGAGAAAGATACGCACAAATATATCGACGTTTTACCAGATTTATTGGAAGCTTATAATAACAACTACCACAAATCTATTAAATGCAAACCCGTTGAAGTGAAGAATGAAAATTCTAAACAAGTGTGGCAGAACCTATATGGGAAAGTTAATTTTTCACCCCCAGTCTCGTTCCCTTTTGAAATAGGTGACTTGGTTCGTATAAGCAAGAATAAAACTACGTTCGAAAAGGGTTACAAAGCCAATTATACCGAGGAAATATTCAAAGTAGCGCAGTGCATACCAAGAGACCCTCCGGTATATAAACTGGAGGATTTGAAAACTGAGTTCATTTCAGGAGTGTTCTACAAGGATGAAATACAGAAAATCGGGAAAGACCTTGATAACTGTTTGTTTAAAATAGATAAAGTTTTGAGAAAAAGAACTAAACCCGACGGAACGAAAGAACTTTTAGTACGTTGGCGTGGTTACAGTTCAGATTTTGACTCTTGGGTGCAAGAAATCGTAGTACTATGAGTTTCTATATAACACTACCCTCGGACTCTTCTATACGTTATTTCAAAAACAACACTATAAGCAAGTTCAGGACGTATTTACCCGAACCCATTAAACTTGATGGAGCGTACGAAGTTGGTCTAGCCGAAATAAGTTATCCTAGAACGTGGAATAACGTTAATGAAGAATGTTTAGTTCGAATTTGGAATACTGTAGAAGATACTATAGACTCCTTGGAAGAACCTATAACTAAGAAGTCTAAAAAGCAGTCAATCAAGAAGACGGAAAAGAACCCCGAAAATTTTGTGAAGAGAGATCTCAAAGATGAAATGCGTGATATAAGCATTCTTATACCTCCCGGATATTATGGCTCTACCGAAGAATTACTAGAGATTATGTCACTCGATGATGACGGACAAAAAATTAACTCAAGGGTCGAGTTTTATTACAATAAACCTAATCGGCGGGTGGTTATCGAAATTAAAGGAATGAATCAAGTTTACATACCACATGAAATCGCCATTATATTAGGATTCACGAGAATTCCAGGCAAAGATGTAACTGTAGTTACTTCAATGACAGCTCCTTTTAGTTGTGATATGGACGCTGGGTTACATTCTCTGTTCATATACTCCGATATCATACAAAGTCGATCGGTTGGAGATTCAGATGTTCCATTATTACGTATTATAAGTATTCAAGGAAAAGACGGAGACACTGTTGAGAAGGAGTTTTCTAGACCTCATTATATGCCTATTGCGCATAACAATTTTCAAACCATTGAAATTAATATTATGAGTGAAATGGGTCAGCCTGTACATTTCGAAAGAGGAAAAGTTCACGTCACTCTACATTTTAGACCTCGAAGGACATGGACTTCTCTATAAAATCAGGTGTAAAAACTTTCTTCCGTTCATTTGTGGTTAACGTGTCAAAGGAGAAATATGTCTCCGCGTAATTTAGACCACGTTTCCGTAAACGATTATAATAACTATTATTTAAATCAAATTGGACACGGATCAATTCCGGTATACCGTGGAGTAGCCGTGCAAAGAGGATATGGTCTTGGAAATATATTAGCCTCGGCATTTCGGTCAGCCATGCCTTTACTCAAAAAAGGTGCCACATTCCTTGGTCGAAAATTTTTAAATACCGGAGCAAAAATTGCTTCCGACGTCTCGAGTGGTGTGTCTATTAAAGACGCGTTAAAATCTCGGGGGAAAGAGGCGGGGAAAGAAACCTTAAGAAGAGCCGCCGAAGCAGTGAGTAAACTTAGTGGAAATGGACGTAAAAGGAAACGTAAAACGTCTCCCATCATTAGTTCAGTTCGAACCAGGAAGAAGAAAAGACGTTCTCTGCTTCAGTCTGATATATTCTCGTAATCATTGAACAATGTCGTTAGCCCACCCCAGTTCGCAGAACAGCATTAGCTCGGAACTTGATTTATTTCACGTACCTTATACTCAAACTGGCATAATAGGAAGTCAATGGGTTGAATATAATCCAACATCAAACATAAATGAAAACCAAGCAATTATCTTTAGTATCGCTGGAAACTCGGAGACATACATTGATTTGAAAAATACTTTACTTCAAGTTCAAGTGAAAATTGTGAAAGCAGATGGAACTCTACCGAAACCCGATATTCACGACGCTGTATCTAAAACCACAACTCCTGCGGACAAAGTTGGCCCGGAAAATTTGTTTTTACACAGTCTCTTTGGCGAAGTTCACGTATCATTGGGTGACAGATCAGTTACGTCATGCCCTCAACAGTATCCTTACAAGAGTATGATTCAAACGCTCTTGACATATGGTGGGCCAGCCAAGGAAAGTTTCTTAACCGCGTCTCTATTCTATAAAGACAAAGCTGGGAAATTTGACGAGTTTTTCAATAACGACGGATTTACGAAACGCGCAAAATTTGCCCAAGAAGGTGTGATTGACATGATAGGAGTTGTACGAGCCGATATTTGTCAACAAAATCGATTTATTCCTAACCTGATAGACTTAAATTTCAAGTTTATCAAAAGCTCAAACGAGTTTTGTTTACACACAGACGGTGAAAAATGCAAAGTCATTTTCACACACGCATCAATGTTTGTCAGAAAAGTTAGATTGACGCCAGAGATTATGTTATCCCACGCTAAAACTTTGGAATTGGCAACAATGAAATATCCCATCACCCGTACGGAGTGTAATTCATTTTCAATTTCACAAGGGAACAAAATATGCGTCAAAGACAACTTATATAATGGTCAAATACCGAGTAAGGTGGTGATCGGATTTGTGGACCAGAATGCGTATTTGGGAGACTACAAAATGTCACCTTTTAACTTTAAAAATTTTTCGTTAACTCAAATCGCCCTATACCTTGATGGTAGTAGTGTCCCGGCAAAACCGTTAAACCCAAATTTCAAAGATAAGTTGTTTATGCGATCATACGTTAATCTCTTTCTTCAAACTGGGCAATGGAATATTGACGAAGGAAATTTTATCGACCGTGATGAATTCGCCAATGGAAACGCACTATTCGTATTCGATTTAACTCCCGATCTCAACGGAAGTTCAACTGACTGTTTCAACCTGGTAAAGAACGGGAGCGTTCGTCTCGAATTAATATTCGGAGAATCGTTGCCGTCAACAGTTAGCGTGATTTACTATTCCGAATATCAATCTTTGGTCGAGATCGACAAGAACAGAGCAGTTTTATATGATCAAAGTTCATAATGGACTCGCAACAACTTGAAATCATACTCAAGAAAGATCCGTATACCAAATATTTGTTCAGAGGAGTCTTCCCTGCCGACAAACTTCCCGAGAATGTGAAAACGTATCCTTCACTTTACATCGTGAACACTGATACGTCCAATGGGGTAGGAGAACATTGGTGTTTGATATATCTCTCAAGGTCACTCAATTGTACATTCTTCGAGAGTTTCGGGAACAGCCCTGATTTATTTAAATTTAACTATTTTATAGAGAAAAACAGCTTAACTGTCACGTATAATTCTGCTCAATTGCAAGGAAATTCTAGTAAAGCTTGCGGTGGTTACTGTATATATTTTGCAATTAATTTGTGTCAGGGAATAAAAATGTTTAGTATATTGGAAAGATTTTCAAAAAACAAAAATGTTAATGATCGTATGATTGTAGAATTTATGTATAAGAAATACTCAATAAATTTGTTATAAAAATATTTTATTGTTTCGTTTTATAATGTCCGTGCGCGAGCGTTGATATACCATCGTCTAAAATATAACGTTTATCATCGCACGGGTTTAAACACAATTTGTTTTGTCGCACAGTCGTCACAATATGCTTATTACTCACTATGCGCTTCATCTCCGCGATAGTTAACTTACGGTTCAGAAGACACTCGCGATATTCCGCGTGACGGACGCGCTTTTGCACAACACGTTTACACACACCCTTGCAAGTCTTTTTCTCACCTTTGGCGGACAAAATAGAGTACATTTTGGGTCTCAGTCCGCAAAATTCTTCAATAGGTGTACCGTCCATTTCATCTTTAAACTTTCCGAGTCTCTTTTTATTGGTTTCGTCAAACAGAGGATGATTTTTGGGGTATCCAGAAAAATCATACATTTCCTTCTGTTGGGCGAAATCTTCGTATAAATCCGGTGTTTGGATTTGATACGTGAGACTGTCTGTAAATTACAAATAATCATTAGAAATGAGCTATACTATATACAAGAGGGTATACGTACCAGTATCGGTAAAAAGAAGTTTGACCTTTTCTCCGTACTGTGGCTTTATGACCTCATAATGAAATCTATACATTAAAAGTTTCGATAGATCCAAAATGGCGAAACCTGTATAGATGGGCCGGTTTAGAATAAGCTTTTTCTTGGCGGAATGAATTCCAACAAGGTCGTTTTGGAAGATGGTGAACTTTTCGAACGCGGGCGAGCTAGCTTTTTTAACAGCCTTTTCTGGTGTCGTAACCAATTTAAAATCCTTACGTAAACGTAAGTTTTCCATGGTTTTACCTGCAAAAAAAAATTAATTTTAAATTAAATTTTTAATTTTAATTTTTAATTACTTACCAAAGACAGCGTTGTTCATTAATTTGAAAAAGTCCTTTTCAAAATCGTTGGCGGCCATCTTCCTTTTATCCGTATTAAAGTCAATATATGACTTTAACCAGGCACCTTGTTCGAATTTCATAATTCGGTGGATTTTCGTGATTTTTAGACCTTTTTCCACGTAATGCTTGAGATTGCGATAGTGTACAACGTATCGCTCCTTGTTGTTTAGGTTGGGCACCAGTTTCGGTAGGCTCTCTTTAACAGGTATTTTCAGTTCAGTCATCTGGGTTTTGGAATACTCGGAAAGCATTTCCGGTTTAATGGACATGGACTCTGGAGCTAACGGGTAGCAGTTATGCTCGTCGTGTAATGCGTCCGGATATTCCAAATCCACTTCCAAAATAAATCCCTCAGAGGCGTCGTTGGGGCAACTTAGAATTTCGCGTTGACAGTCAGGGGTGGGTTCAATCCACTCAAAACCTTTCATTGGTAACGCGTCGCACATGACAGTACCGTACAAATTGTTACAATCTGTTTAAAATAACATCGTTGAAATTAATTTTTTAATTATTATTATTTTTTTTTAATTATTATTTTTTTTTGTATAATTAAATTTATTATTAAAACTTTGATTATTCTTACCGAGATAACAGATGTAACTATCTGGTTTGGAACGGTCGTGTGTTTCCAGGTACTTGTTATTACCCTGTGCGAGACGATGGCTGATCATTGAAACTCCACCTCGTATCCCTTTTTCTATGAAAAGATGCATGTCCTCATCCAGAAAAAGGTCAAGACGCACCTTAGTCATACATAGGGCCGCCTGCCACGCGAAACCCGGGCCTGTGTACGAATGTGCGGGGTCTAGCCGGTAATACGTCATG
Source organism: Leiobunum rupestre (assembly GCF_980474605.1). Taxonomy (NCBI): domain Eukaryota; kingdom Metazoa; phylum Arthropoda; class Arachnida; order Opiliones; family Sclerosomatidae; genus Leiobunum; species Leiobunum rupestre. Next base: position 33,719,787 of record NC_143392.1, read on the forward strand.
CACATACGACGGAAACTTTGAAAGACGTCTGCCAGAAGTAATGTGTCAGACAAGACATAAATATCGTGATAACGTCCTTTAAAAATAAAATTTTCAATTGAAGATTATTCGTATTTATTATTTTAATAGTGTTCATACCCAAATTTCTGATGTTGAAAGTTTTCCAGATGTTTTGCGCATGCACGTAGTCAGCTTCACTCAGAGGCTCATCGGTTAAATCGTTGAAGAAACACTCGATAGGTGGTAGTTGTGTTTCTTTAAAACGATCTTCCGAATCCATGTAGGAATACGGATAAACCCCTTTTCGCAGAAGTAACTTAACCTCTTCAGGTGTGAAAACCGAGTTTAAGAGCTTAAAATTGTCAGCCCCACCTTTCGATAAATTTCCGACGAGGGTCTCGAGAGAAGCTGGCAAGAATCGGATGCTATCAACAAACCGTAGTTTGCCCAAAGTGAAAGAAATGTATGTTTCACTGTTGGTAGCGATACAGTCTATATTTTTATTTTTTATTTTTGCAATTTGTTGCATAATGAGGTGTGCGTCATATCTACAAATGTTTCATGTCATAAGTAAAAAATACCTTAAACATATTTGCATTTAACTTACCTGCTCAGATTATGAATTAAAACCGGGATGAATTTTGGCGCCTTCATTTTCAAATTGCAGTTCTGACAGGCGCAGCCCCTATACGCTCCTGTATAATGGTCATGGTCACGTGTTTTAATTGAAGTTTTGGTGAATGCTTCTTCGCAGACGTAACAATGAGTTGCGGTTTGGTAGGATGTTTCTTCAGCTTCAGAAAGTTGCATAGGAATGTTTTCCTTCAACGCTTCCGATATAACCGTAGACTCGTCCAAAAGCATATTTAAAAACTTCAACGCACCGTCTTGTCCCCTGTAGGTCTCGTGCTTTACGAGATTTCCTACATAGTAAATAAATATTAGATAAAGAATTAAAAGAATTTCTAGTGATCAAACGTACCAGTGGGACTGACAATTGCGTATGAAAATCCGCACGTGACATGAACGGCTAGGGTCGTGGTCGATGACAATGTTGCGTCTGGCAAACATGTCGCTATTTTTGACATTATCGACTCGAAATCGGCGAAAATGGTGTAAGGAACCTATATGAAACAAATAAATAAATATTTCGAATTTAAAAGAAGTATTAAATTATTTACCATTTGACTCCAACCAAAATTTTTGAATTTTAAAATTGGTTCTTTGGTTGGCATCTCCACGCGTTGTGGTTGGTGAACATTACAGTCACGCATATGGTCTTTGATAATGTCTTCGGAATTGCTCCTTTTTAGACACCGTCGACAATAAAACGTCTTGCCATTATGTTTGGAGAATCCACTGAACAAACGACTTAGGTGGCGGATCAAGACGTAATGTTTATTTTTACCGTTTGTCACCAAAAGTAAATCAATTTCCCTAGACTCGGGTACACGTTTTTCACTTACATAACGCGGGAAATAACCCTTTTCGTATGCGAAAATGTTAATTGATATGTTATTCGCCTCTTCGAATTTTTTAAGTTTATAAGCATCCAGTTCGAATGGGAATGTAATACCGCACAAATCAAGTTCGTTCTCGTAACGCTTATAATTATAAATACGGCTAGGGTGGTCTTGGGTTGGGTGTAGTTTAGCCAAGATTGACCACAAGAAACATTTATTGTCACTTGGGTCATCAGGGTTCACATTTACCGTAGCCCGTTTATTTTCAATCACGGGCGATAATTGAAAATATGTACCACCTACGAGAGGCAAATATTGAATAATGTTTATTTGTAAATACAAAATTTTATCCAAAACCCAACCACTTCCTAGTCCTTCATAATTGTTCATACTGTCGGCAATTTTGTCTCGACTTGAGTTTATTTGTTCGGGTATTACCTCGGCTGAAAGCGTCGCGTGTGTAAATCCCCTGAAATACGGCATTGCCTCAACGTCCGTACCAGTGTTGCCAAGTTCACGGGTATATCGTGCCCGCACCACCATATACCACTTTATTCCCTTATTGGTATTTAGTTTGTTTTGAAGATACGTTTCTACCTTAGCACGGTGTTCATTTATAAATAACACAGGGTCGGTAACGCCATCTGGTGCCGTTATACGAGCCGAAAAAATTGCGTCACCAAGCGCATTAACCTCCTCTATTTGAAGTGGATGGATGGCTGGTAGTACTGCTGGTGGGTCAGCTGGTAGCGCTGCTGGTGGATTAGCTGGTAGCACTGGTGGTTGTTGACCAACTGGAAGGGCAATGGGTAGGCTAATGGGTGGGTTAGCGGGTGAGTTATTGGGTTGGTTAGTAGGTAGGTTAGTGGGTAGGTTAGTGGGTGGGTTAGGAGCGTTGACGGCTTTCTGGTCAACAACGGCTGAACCAACGGCTGAACCAACGGCGGTTGGTTGTTGTTGTTTTGGTTGAAAATTATCCCAATGCTCACCAAGCCATTCGTCTTCGGCTTGAGAGGCTAATAGATTGTTTAAGGGATCCGGTTGTTGAGATTCGGGTTGATCGATGGCACCGTCACCGTGTTGGGCGTCCCAGTTCTCTATAAAGTCTTTTAAAACCTCATCATCTTGTGAGTCCAATAACGCGTCATTATCATTAAAAATCACTCCTAGAGCGTCCATTGCGCGATCACACTCGCTGTGTGTAATTTGTGGTCTTAACGTTTGCGCGGTTTCTACGCGCACAACATAATCATTGAGTTTATCATCACCGTCTTGGGTACACAATAACTCATGTAACGGGTCGTTGTCGAAGTTTTCGGAGAATAAGTGCAGCGAATAGTCCGCAATCGACTCGTGACTATTTTGATCCGCAACCGCAGCGTCTAATAACTCATTAAGAGAATGTATCCTTAAAGGATCAGACGGTGCGTGATCTTCTAATAGAGAAAGATATTTTATTTTCATGTACGAAATGTTAAAATGAGTTAAAGAAACTTACCATTTTCAACTCTGACTCTTTTAAGAGGATTTGAGTCTGAGGATGAAGCCTTTTTTACAGGAGAGTTCGACGGACCCGGCTGCGGGGATGATGGTCTAGCGCTTCGGGGAGCCTCAGTTGACGGAGAAGCAGCCGTAGATGGCACCACCCGATCTAGGATACGCGGCTCGGGCCTCGGCGGCGGCTCGGACCTCGAAGACGGTCCGGGTTGGAGAAACGGCATCGGCGGCGGTTGCAGAGACAGGACGGGTACCGCGGGTTGACCGTGATTATTTGCACGTTGATGACGTTTAAGGGCATCGCGTCTCGAAAAAGATTTATCACATACGGGGCATTTCAACGAAATATTACCATGAACAGTTACCATATGACGGTCGAGGTTTCTCTTTTGAGTAAAAACGAGGCTACAAGTACTACACGAATACATCTTGAAGCCGAATGTGATCCTTTTCACCCGTACACTTCCCTTTTATACCGATTGATAGACCTAACATGATTCGGCACTTTTACCGATTCACCACCAAGATTCTCATTGGTCAAAAAGAGCATATGCCTATAGCGGTGTCCGAGAGAGTGGTGTATACTTGGTTTAACCCAAACACAATATTGTGCAATTTTTGTGGAGCATCTCTCTCTTTACCTATATACGTTGAAAGTAACGTATCCAAAGTTAAGAGGCCTAGTTAGGTTACTGGGTTTCTTCAGGACATTTTGTAATTTTCTCCAATTTTCACGCCCGTCAATGATTGACATAAAGGGGAACAGGTTGGGGAGAGTGGTTTCTACTACGGATTACCACAAATATATTAAGAAAACCTTTCACTGTCCATCTCCCGTTGTTCATCGAAAAATAGCGAACACTTGATGGTTTTTCCGCAACAGTAGTTTTACTCTAGGGTATTTACGTTTCTCTCTATATTTAGTATCTATGGATCGTAAATCACGGTAAATACATAGTGTCATTAGGGTATTTCTTACTACTTAACCTTTGAGAAGGTTATTTTTACAACTACGGACAAAACCCGACATATCCAATTGGTACCTATAAAAAGGGGTTGCATCCGAATTGCAACATCTAGGTGTGTGTATTACAAGGGCCACCTTGGAAAACTTCCCAAATGTAATAGTTCTTTTTATAAAATAACCTTGGCCAGCTTTTTGAAATGTTGCCCTGGAATAGTTCAGCCAATGCCTAAGAATGAGTTCATAAGCTCTTTAGTGGGAGAGAAAACGGATCCATAGCTGAAGCAGGGGAGGCAACATTTCAACAAGATGGTCAAGGTTATTTTATAAAAAGAACTATTACAATTTGAAAATGTTTTTTTTTTTAAATTCATTAAAATATTTTTTAATTCTTTAAAATGTTTTTAAATTCTTTAAAATGTTTTTAAATTCTTTAAAATGTACTTTTTTATTCTTTTTTAAAATGTTTTTAAGATAAAAAAAAAATAAACCTCTTGATCTAAATAAATTGCTTTTTATTCACATAATCTCCAATTTACAATAAAGATATTTGTATATACCCACTTGGCATATATCGTACTTTTCTCTAAAGCACAAGAGTATTTCCTACTTTCAAAATTAGTATTGTGTCTAATAAGACACGTGAACCTGGGTCTGTATTCATCCAATTCAGTAACCTTCGGGCAACCTACACCATTTAGGTCTATCACTTCGCGGTGTATTAGTTCTAATAAAAATATACATTTCTCCTCGCCTTTACAAAATACGCGGTCATAGCCGTGAGTAGCCATTCGCATGCATTCTTCCAATTTGTTGTACGGGGTAAAACCATAGTCCCAAGCGAGACCGTGTATGTTCTTCTCAACCCAGGTGTTCTGTCGTTGAGTGCGCGAAGGGAGGTCAGCTCGGGGGTACGGTGGAAGAAAAACCCACGATGCGACCTGGGATGTATTTTCGGCCGAGCAAGCTGACGCTTCTTTCACTATTTTCTCCGGCTTCTCATCTTTGGTCCGCCCGTCAAAGAATTCAAAATCAATGACTATTGATTTCTTATGCCTATAATTCAAAAGTAAATACATTACCCTCCGAGAAAGAGGACTAAAATATAAAAAAAAAGGGATTATACTTACATAGTTCTTGTCGGGTTATTCTTCTTGATTTGAGTTTTCGTGTTTGAATGCTTATCTACTGAACGCTCGAGTTTATATTCTCAGTCATTGTATTTACATCACCACAGCGGAAAAACCCATGGATTTCGCTCCACCGCTATAACATTCACCACCACTCATTCGCCACTTTAATAATATCGGGGAAATCAGTGGTTCAAATTTAAGTCTAAGTTGCATAATAAAATGTTGTTTATTTCTCAATTCGTAGTTTACACGGTCTTCGTACGGTAGAACGTGTACAATAGTATCGGAGAAACGTACGCGCTTCATACAGGCGGTGAAAAGCGGGGAACGTCAATCAGGATTAAAACTCTTCTTTCTGCAGGTGGGGATCTTCTCTATACCGAGAAAGACTGCTGCCTTCTATAAGGCTTTCATTTTATCGGGGTACAGTATTTACGTTTTCTTATGCACCACTCTCTATAGCGTTACACGTTCACCACCAGTGATGTCCTAGCTTTACTAGTTCTCCACCCAATAAAAAGCGGGGACTGTCAATCAGGATCATAGCCCTTCTTTTCCGGAGGTGGGTAAAGAGCTGACCGTCAACCATTAATACACAGAAAGGCGGCTGCCTTCTACAATTCACCACCAGCGTCACCCTGTCTTTGTACGTTTACTACTCGGTGGAGCGGCCTCCACCGGGTGGAGCAGTCTCCACTCGGTGGAGCAGTCTCCACTCGGTGGAGGCCTTCCACTGTATACTCCCTGGGACCCGCTCGAAGACCCTACTGTCATTTCTCTAAGAACAAAAATTTTAAATTCGAAAATTAGTTCAAAATTGAATTTAACGTATAAAATAAGGAGAGATAAAACCACAATCTGTAAATCGAAAATTTGGTTGTTAATGCTTTTGTGCTTTGCACGGCAGTGTTGACGGTAATGGAAATCGAAAACCAGATAGACTTAGCAAAAACCAGAGCCAGCAAGAAAATACAATCACCGGACCCGAATAGAGGTTTGCTTAGGAACGGTTCATCAGTCATCACACCACGGATCTACGCAGCTGAGAGGAGAAGAATGCACACTTCAACGCTACAAATAAGACAATTCAAAGGAGACTACACTGACTGGCCACGACTCGGGCTTCAGCCGTTCAGGATGAAGAGTGACTATCCAAGGTAGAAATGTTTCGCTACTGAGATTCGGATTTAGAAGAAGATGCTAGAGAAATTATAGGAAGTTTAAGAGCCTCAAATGAAATTTACGATGTCGCTGTTAAATTGCAAAACGCTAGATATTGTCGCGTTACCAGACTAGCTGGACGAACGCACGGCTCACGGTAGACCTTCCAAAATTGCCACTGTAACCCACGCCACCGCCAGGGGAAAGAAAACGTTGCAGTCGTTTCGTTGGCCCTTAAAAGGGGCCTACGTGCCCAGTTTTGGGGATTCGCTCCCTCTCTTCTCCGAGGACCGACGTTGCAAAAGCGAAGTGTCAGAGAGGAACCGGCAAGGTTGCCAGCTGCAAAAGCTAGCCCGAGCCTCACCAGCGATCATCCCCGTCCGCAAGTATATTCCTCCTGGTTGGGACTAAGTTTTGTAGTTAAAGAGTTAAATAGAAGTAGTAAAAGTTCAAACTCCCGAGTTGTTTTTTACCTATTTAACAATACGGTCAAGAAAATTTAGAAAGTGTTAACGATACGAATGCTTTAAGGAAATTGTATGACTTATTCACGTCAAATATTGGAAGGCTTAGAACATAAGGGGTTGATACTATTGCAATGGCATAGCTTTGTGTTCCAAAATAATAGGCCATACGATATTAGATTAAAGCACACTATGAATTGTAAGACGAATGAGGAGTTTGATGTGAATGTTTTGTTGAGTTTCTTAAAGCAGCGTTCAGACTATGTGAAAATGTTACGTTAGCGTCGGTCGTATCGTTTCGGTTATGTTGGTCGCGTCGGTTCGTTCATTTCACTGTTCAGAAGGAACCAACCTTGCACGGAGATTAACATAAAAGGTGATTGTTCATCCAATCAGAGCTCAGTAATAACGGCGGAAAATTGAAATAGGCTACAATGGCGACAGATAATAGAAAGGCGCTAATTTTGAATAATAACAATTTACTCGCGGCCTACATGATCAATAGAATTAAAAACCGAAGAAATAGGGAAATTTTGATGAGTGATTTTTACAGTTAGAGAGAAAGATGGAGATTTCCACAATCTTATTCCGACGCGAATGGGTGTTAGAGGTCTGCGCTCCTCCTAAGCCGATATCTTCCCTGAGTTCCCGCGTTAAAATCCTGAATTGTCTGCTATGAACTTTTTGACCTTTAAACCGAGACGCCATCTAGGCAATCCGCAACGAAATGAAAAAATGTAAACGACACGCGCGAAAATTTAAAGTCTCTGTTGAGAAGTCTGAACGGTGTAAGAAATCGAAAGAACCGACACGATCGACGCAAACGTATTATTTTCACATATTCTGAACGCTGCTTAAGACGCGAGGCTGAAGTTAAAGAGTTGAATAAAAGTATTTAGAGTTCAAACAACTGGCGGAGGCGCTGGCTCGTTTCCATTCCTCACCGTATGAGCGATTCTTCGGACACCGAGCTAGTGCTCGGAATTCGTGTCATTTTTATCCAGTAGATAAGGTCTTATTTAATATTCATGGGTTTATCCATTTTGATGAAAATCAACCTTCTTATTATCAACCAATTCAGATAAAAGGAAAACTATATCGAAACTTGTAATTTTATACGTTTCACCTCTGACCCCTCTTATCTATAAAACGTTCAAATAATATTATACCTTGGGGACGAGTCGGCGAGTCGTCCCCAAGGTATATATAGGTAACCAGCGTTTTAACATTATAATCGATTAAACTCGATGCCTTCACGCTATGGGAAAGTTAACTTAAAAAGTAGACATTTTGGTGCTGAGGTACCCATAAGTATAAGTAACTTTTAGACACTTGTACAGGTAAAACGGCTTGGTTTGGGATGAAACTTTTCTTCGTTTATAGTTTAAATTAATTTCCTAGCCATATTATTTCTGTTAAATTTGAAAAGAAAGGTTATAAATAATTTTTCAAGAATTTTGCTGATTTTCAATTTAATTTCTTTTGAAATGACTTTGGTCCATGAAAAATGAAATAAAATGGCGTCCATGCGATGCGTTAGCTCGAGTTTCTTAAGCCTTGGTCTTCTAGTAAAAAAATGTGTCGCATAAAAAATGCAATCAGCGCATAGAAGTGTGGTGTAGTGGTTATAGGCGTTAATATTTTATAACCCTTTCGTCCTAACGAGGTGGGTTCGAATCTAGTTCGGATGAATTTGTTTCGGAAGGGTTTCATTTCGATAACATATTTGTTATAATTGAACCCTAATTTACTTACTTTATTACTTAAATTTAAATTAAATGTTAATATGTAAAAGATTATGGATTTATTAAATATTCCCCCTGAGAATAGCCTTGATCTATACCCCACTGGTGACTTCGGAAAATACTCGGAAAGACCTCTTTCTTTGTTGACTGAAGCACATTTTCGTCTTCAGAGTATATTAAATAAGGATTGAAGGTTTTCTAAAAATGAACAATACATTTTTCACCTTCTTTGTGATAGTGAAATCAAAGATTTGTCGAATAGCATAAATGTTACCATAAGTGGATCATTATCTCTAAGTAGACAAAACGCTATGCTACCTATGACTAGAGTCTTTGTCGGGGTCGGTCTGGCAGCCCTTTACAACCGCCCTATACTGTGTATCACCTCAACTTCACTCTGAATTTATACTGCCGAATCTAACGTTTCTTACATCTCTTATGGTACGTTTCACGTCTGAAACGTGTCTCGAGTGCCCGAGAGAGAGAAATTTTGGGGTTTGGCTCCTCGAATCCCCCCCCCCCAAAACCTATACCATATTTGAGCTACATGAAATAACGCGTCAAAATATTTGGAAAAATTATTGAATCAGTTCATTTCCGAAAATACAAAGCGCAGTACAGTTTTTGCATTGCGCAACTAATACTATGTAATAATAAATTTAAATAATAATAATTTTTTGTAGTTTTTACCTCTATCAATTTCTCTGAATTAGTATTATATAGGCCTATCTTTTTATGTAGGATAACCCAATAAATCCCCCCCCCCCTTCGCCTGACTACCCACCCGAGATTAACACGATCCGCCGGCCCGCCCAGGTCAATGTGGACATCGCTTCAAAAGTTACACGAGCAGTCCAATGTTACCAGTAAGCTTTTCTTTTGGCTATGGCTAAGATGGATGGGGTTCTCTACCGATTACAAACCAAACAGACTGCTAGAGCCGCCAGCAACGCCCATTCCGAAGACTGCCTGCATTTGTGGCACAGACGATTTGGACATAGGGACGTAGACGCCGTCATGGCACTTTCCTCAAAGACCTCGCCGACGGTATCAAGCTATCCGGCTGCAAGCGGAAAATAATTTGCGAGTGTTGTCTCAAAGGCAAGATGGCAGCGAAAACATACCAGGCTTCAATGTCGAAGAGCAAACGGCCTTTGGATTTAATCCACACTGATGCATGCGGTCCCACGCCAACACCTACGCCGAGCGGAAATCGATATATGGTAACGTTTATCGATGATCATTCAAGGTTTACCCATAACTACCTGGTGAAAACAAAGGACGTAGTCATAAAGTTTTCCAGGAGTTCATAGCAGTCACGAGCAACATGTTCGAGAGACACCCGAAGAAGATTCGATCCGATAATGGCGGAGAGTACATCAATCATGCTATAGAAGACTATCTAAAGGGACTTGGCTTGAGCATCAGCTAACAGTACCATATCATCCTCAACAAAATGGGGTCGCAGAACGCAAAAACCGATCTCTGGCAGAGATGGCGAAGTGCATGCTGCTGGACGCAAGGATGGAGAATAGCTACTGGGGTGAAGCAGTCAGTGGCGTAGCAAGGGTTTGTGGCGCCCTGGGCAAATCTCTTAAATGGCGCCCTTTAAGCATATAAAATCCCCAAAATGCAACGTTTTCCGTTGACAAAAAGGTCGTCAAACAGTTTTTGGCACCCCCTAATGAGTAGCGCCCGGGGCAGATGCCCCCCTGCCCCCCCCTCGCTACGCCTTTGGAAGCAGTTACGACAGCTACTTACCTCCAAAACCGCCTGCCAAGTAAAGCCATAGACCAAACGCCTTATCAACTGTGGACTGGGTCAAAGCCTCGTATTCGGAAGCAAGGTCTATTCCGACATTCCCAAGGAGAAACGAGTGAAGCGGGATGACAAGGCCGTAGAATGAGTCCTAGTCGGATACGGACTAGCAACGAAAGGCTATAGGATTTTGAATTCCAAAACTGGCCTGGTTCATTTCAGTCGGTCCCTAACGTTCGATGAAGGTAATGGCGATGACGTGTACAAAGACAGCGAATCATCAAAGCCAGAAGGGGAGGATCAATTGGTGTCGACAGACAGCCTAATCACTCCAGAGACGGCAGACGAAGAAGTGGAGATAGAAAAATCAGTTCCGAGGCGGTCTGAAAGAGGAAACAAAGGCGTCCCACCACCAAGCTTGACGTAGAAGGCCACAGTCGAATATCCTCGAGAACCCAGTTCATGGACGCAACTAGAAGATTTACATTCTAGAGAAAAGAAGAAATGGATTGACGCCGCAAATGAAGAAATTACGTCATTACACGACAGAGGAATTTGGGAATAGACTGATCTCCCACCGAATCGAAATGCTATTGGGTGTCGTTGGATTTTTAAAATGAAGCACGACCAACATGGGGAAATCAGCAAATACAAAGCATGATTGGTTGCGAAAGGCTATTCCCAGAAGTTTGGAGATGATTTTGACGAAACTTACGCCCCTGTCGTGAAGTACGAAACCGTACGACTTCATCTCACAATCGCGGCGGCCAAGTACTTGAAAGTCAAGCACTACGATGTTAAAACAGCTTTTCTTCATGGGGACATACTTGAAGACCTTTATATGGAGCAACCTCCAGGATTCGTTGAAACCGGGCTGGAAGATAAAGTCTGCAAACTCAAGCGCAGCCTTTATGGACTGAAGCAATCCGCAAGGGCTGAAGGATTCACTCGGAGTGAAGCAGATCCTGGACTCTTCAGAAAACTGGAGAAGGACGAAACTTGGACTTATATCCTGCTTTACGTGGATGACATGTTGGTAATAAACAAAAACGAGACCACCATCAATATTATCTACAAAAGACTTAACCACCATTTCTAAAGGGTTATGCTCCACACAAACTGCTATTATTGTGGAAGTTTAAATGCACGTGACATGTGAGCCTGTCCAGCATATTGCAAGACGTGTGGAAAATAAAATAACAAAACCATTTTGCTGAATGCTCTAAAGCGGACAACCCACAAAACTCTACTTCTACGACTGATACCAAAACTAAAAAGAAGTTCAAAAAGAAGAGTGAAGTGAACGCAGTGGACGATTACAATCCACCGAACTCTGATGACTCATGTTACTCAGTATACTATGTTACAATTTCACAAGCTACAAATGTAAAAAAGTATTATACCACACTAACAAGGAGACGACCCGAGGTGTAACCCACCGATTTTGCTTAAACTCGGTGAATTAGTAGACCTTAACGTAACTTCAAAATTCCCAAAGGGAAAAGTTACGCTGGGCTTTCGTTTTGCCATGGCAACTGAAAAGGTTTTTGACAACACCAAATCTAAATTTATCTATCTACATGTAATGTTATTGGAAAGAAACTCTATGTATCTTTAACGATAGACAAAAAGACACTTGAAATAGATAATTATTAACTAAATGGTTATAGCCACTCAATCTTACAAGGGAAGGTCTTGGACTGTAAGTCGGGGATCCGAGAAAAAGTTATGGCAACCTTTAGACCCTGCCCTAGGTCAAGTTTTATGACCTGTCGAAATTTTGACCTTAGTCGATCAGGAAATTCCTTATGGGATTTTATATGCTAAACATGCGTAAAAGTGGTCATTCAAAGTTAAAATTGGTAAAATGGCCAAAACTGGCCAGTTTGCTATGGGAGTGGTCAATATGGTTAAAATTAAAATGGTCAGTTTGCGATGGGAGTGGTTAATATGGTAGAAACTGGTCAGTTTGCGATGGGAGTGGTCAATATGGTTCAAAACGGTCAGTTTGCGATGGGAGTGGTCATATGGTCCAAAATGGTCAGTTTGATTTGGGAGTGGTCAATATATGGGCCAAAATGGTCAGTTTGATTTGGGAGTGATCAATATATGGGACAAAAAGGTCAGTTTGATTTCGGAGTGGTCAATATGGTCCAAAATGGTCAGTTTGCGATGGGATTGGTCAATATGGTCCAAAATGGTCAGTTTGCGATGGGAGTGGTCAATATGGTTCAAAATGGTCAGTTTGCGATGGGAGTGGTCAATACGGTACAAAATGGTCAGTTTGCGATGGGAGTCTCCATAATAAACAAAAATGGTCCCTAAAAACATTGAATTTCTGCAAGTTAGACCATAGGGAGTTCAAAATAAATAATTAAATTATTATCTGGCCACCACGCCGCAAGAATTTTTAATTTTCTTTGGAAAATTTCAAAATTGTTTGTATATGCCGTAATTCCGAACCCGCCATATATTTTTTGGTTACCGTACTAGACGCAAAAAATGGTTTTTGGCAAGTACACGTTTAGATGAGGAAAGTAGCGTTTATACTACTTTCTGGACTCATTTTGGCATATACAAATGGCAACGTATGCCCTTTGGCTTATCAGTATCCCCCAAAGAATATCAACGACTTTTAACCGAAGTTCTTGAAGGTTTAACAGGTGTCGAAAACATAACTTATGATCTCATATGCATTGGATGTGGTCATGTGGAGACACAATAGATGAAACCATCCGTGATCGCGATAAGAATCTCATAGCACTATTAGAAAGAGAAAGACAATGCGATTTGAAACTGAATAAAACCAAAATGAGATTAAGGATGACTACAGTTAAGTACATCGGACATATACTGATTTCACAAGGAGTTAGTCCAGAACCAGAAAAGGTTCGGGATACAAAGGACATGCCAGTGCCACAGAGTGTACAGCCGCTACGGAGCTTCATCAGTTTTATCCCGTACTTGGCAAAGTTCCTACCTGAGCTGTCAGATTATAGTGAACCTCTACGGAAACGCACTCGCAAAGGTTCGTCTTGGACATGTGGTAAGAAACATTCTCAGTTTGCAGTATGCATCAATAAATGTTGAAAATTTTACACTCTAGTCACTGTGGAATCCAAGCGTGCTTAAGAAAAGCTCGAGAAGTTGTTTATTGGCCAGGAATAAAAGACCAGGTGAAACAAACGCTTGACCAATGCAAGGGCTACAACGAATTTAGCTCAGCGCAAGCTAAGGAACCTTTGATTTCCTCGCTAACATGGCAAAAAGTAGCTATTTACTCTCAGTACAGACAATCGGAAGTACTCTTATTATTGGGAAGTTGATTCTTTACCTGATACTACAGGGGAAACTGTGGTGGAATGTTTTAAAAGATATTTAAGTGGTTTGGTCTACCAGATGTTATCATCTCCGAAAACGGCACTCGCTTCAATGGCCACGTATTTCAGGAATTCGCAGATCTCTATGGGTTTCGTCACGAAACGTCATCACCCTATCGTGCTTAAGGCAATGGCAAAGCAGAATCGGCCGTGAAGATTTCCAAGACAATGCTTCAAAAGTATGAGCGCACCACCTGCATATGGCCCTACTAGATTGGAGGAACGCTCCGACAGGAGGCTTTAATTCTAGCCCCGCTCAACGGTTGATGTCTCGTCGCCTACGCTACCAATTACCATTTTCCAAGGCTCAACTACGTCCGCCAGTCATAAAAGAAGCGCGGCGCACAGTTCGACGAACATACGAAATAGTTTCGCGACCTCAATCCGGGTGAAGCTGTACGGGTTAAGCCTAACCCCAATCTGCAGCAAAGGCGTCGTGGTATCCAAGGTCGCTGACCTCTCTTACACTTTCCGCATTGATGACCCAAGATGCGGATGGTACCTGAAGTGTTGCCAGCCTGCAGTACTTCCCCAAGGCAAGATAATTTATTTCCTAAACCAATCCCCCCTATTTCCGAATCTCCAGAAACACCGACTAGATGGAGCTCGCAAAGAGAAAAACTACCAGCTTCGCTGTTTACCTGTGGATAGACCTGAGCCATCAGCTCAAAGCTCTATCGAGTCCCAAGTCACCGGTAGCGACACAAAAAATTACTGAAACTAAAAGACTATTTCCACTAGCTTTAAAGTGCGTTATACGTGCTATTGATACTTACTTTTATATTTTGTGTAATAATTCTTATATTAATATTTGAATTTTCTTTTGTTCAAAAAAGTAGGTTTCATATTGTAAAGTTTTAATCTCCCGCCACTATAGACAAGACAATAAAGTACAATCTCCTTACTATATGTTACACTCTGTATTTTACAATATAAGCAGTCAGCTGGGCGAATAAAAACAAGCTCAGACAATGAATAAACGCTGTTAGTTATGTTGCGTCTAGACTCCATTTATTTAACTAGGGCGTCACAAAACCCCAACGGGTATTTTTGACAAAACCCTGAGCGGAACGAGCTAGCGACAATATAAATAATTCAAATATTGAACACACATTTAAAGAAATTAAGGTAATAACTTTTATTTTTATGACATACATATCATAGTAGTTTCAGCCTCTCCAGTTCTTTTTTTTTTTTTAAAGCTAGCCCGGTCTTACTATTGACTTTCAAAAGTCGTTCTACGTTAAATCCAGGATCGAAAATTATGCCGTACAATGTTTTTACGCGCGAAACGGCAACGTATGCCATGCCGAGAGCGAATTCGTTGGGTCCGAGATCAACAACTGCTTGCTCAAGTGTTAAGCCCTGGGAACGATGAATGCTGATTGCGTAAGAAAGTTGCAGTGGGAATTGCTTACGAGTACAAGTGGCCGCCCACTTTTTAAACGAAACGGTGACTGGTGGGATTGGTATCAGATTATTGTATAACGACGGACCTGAGTATGTTGGAAAATTAACAAGCACACAAAGTGGCAAATCGTTTAAATACTCGCGACTATCTGCAAATTATCAGAGCCCCCATCCCCCTCCACTTCTCTACAAAACGTTCCCGTGCAACTCGCTCCTATCCCCGCCGAGCGCCCCCCCTCTAACCTCTCGCTATCTCTCTCGCGACCCGTGGCGCATACCATGTGTCCCCCCTCCCTCCTTTGAAACTTACTAACGGACGACCGTTCCTATCCCCGTCGAGCACCCCCTACCCTCACGCTTTCTCTCTCTCTCTCGCAACCCGTGGCTCATACCATGTGTCCCCCCTCCCTCCTTTGAAACTTACTAACGGACGACCGTTCCTATCCCCGTCGAGCACCCCCTACCCTCACGCTTTCTCTCTCTCTCGCAACCCGTGGCTCATACCATGCGTCCCCCCTCCCTCCTTTGAAACTTACTAACGGACGACCGTTCCTATCCCCGTCGAGCACCCCCTACCCTCACGCTTTCTCTCTCTCTCTCGCAACCCGTGGCTCATACCATGTGTCCCCCCTCCCTCCTTTGAAACTTACTAACGGACGACCGTTCCTATCCCCGTCGAGCACCCCCTACCCTCACGCTTTCTCTCTCTCTCGCAACCCGTGGCTCATACCATGCGTCCCCCCTCCCTCCTTTGAAACTTACTAACGGACGACCGTTCCTATCCCCTTCGAGCACCCCCTACCCTCACGCTTTCTCTCTCTCTCGCAACCCGTGGCTCATACCATGCGTCCCCCCCCCTCCTTTGAAACTTACTAACGGACGACCGTTCCTATCCCCGTCGAGCACCCCCTACCCTCACGCTTTCTCTCTCTCTCGCAACCCGTGGCTCATACCATGTGTCCCCCCTCCCTCCTTTGAAACTTACTAACGGACGACCGTTCCTATCCCCGTCGAGCACCCCCTACCCTCACGCTTTCTCTCTCTCTCGCAACCCGTGGCTCATACCATGCGTCCCCCCTCCCTCCTTTGAAACTTACTAACGGACGACCGTTCCTATCCCCGTCGAGCACCCCCTACCCTCACGCTTTCTCTCTCTCTCGCAACCCGTGGCTCATACCATGTGTCCCCCCTCCCTCCTTTGAAACTTACTAACGGACGACCGTTCCTATCCCCGTCGAGCACCCCCTACCCTCACGCTTTCTCTCTCTCTCGCAACCCGTGGCTCATACCATGCGTCCCACCCCCTCCTTTGAAACTTACTAACGGACGACCGTTCCTATCCCCGTCGAGCACCCCCTACCCTCACGCTTTCTCTCTCTCTCGCAACCCGTGGCTCATACCATGCGTCCCCCCTCCCTCCTTTGAAACTTACTAACGGGCGACCGTTCCTATCCCCGTCGAGCACCCCCTACCCTCACGCTTTCTCTCTCTCTCGCAACCCGTGGCTCATATCATGCGTCCCCCCTCCCTCCTTTGAAACTTACTAACGGACGACCGTTCCTATCCCCGTCGAGCACCCCCTACCCTCACGCTTTCTCTCTCTCTCGCAACCCGTGGCTCATACCATGCGTCCTCCCCCCCTCCTTTGAAACTTACTAACGGACGACCGTTCCTATCCCCGTCGAGCACCCCCTACCCTCACGCTTTCTCTCTCTCTCGCAACCCGTGGCTCATACCATGCGTCCCCCCCCCTCCTTTGAAACTTACTAACGGACGACCGTTCCTATCCCCGTCGAGCACCCCCTACCCTCACGCTTTCTCTCTCTCTCGCAACCCGTGGCTCATACCATGTGTCCCCCCTCCCTCCTTTGAAACTTACTTACGGACGACCGTTCCTATCCCCGTCGAGCACCCCCTACCCTCACGCTTTCTCTCTCTCTCGCAACCCGTGGCTCATACCATGCGTCCCCCCTCCCTCCTTTGAAACTTACTAACGGACGACCGTTCCTATCCCCGTCGAGCACCCCCTACCCTCACGCTTTCTCTCTCTCTCGCAACCCGTGGCTCATACCATGTGTCCCCCCTCCCTCCTTTGAAACTTACTAACGGACGACCGTTCCTATCCCCGTCGAGCACCCCCTACCCTCACGCTTTCTCTCTCTCTCGCAACCCGTGGCTCATACCATGCGTCCCCCCTCCCTCCTTTGAAACTTACTAACGGACGACCGTTCCTATCCCCTTCGAGCACCCCCTACCCTCACGCTTTCTCTCTCTCTCGCAACCCGTGGCTCATACCATGCGTCCCCCCCCCCTCCTTTGAAACTTACTAACGGACGACCGTTCCTATCCCCGTCGAGCACCCCCTACCCTCACGCTTTCTCTCTCTCTCGCAACCCGTGGCTCATACCATGTGTCCCCCCTCCCTCCTTTGAAACTTACTAACGGACGACCGTTCCTATCCCCGTCGAGCACCCCCTACCCTCACGCTTTCTCTCTCTCTCGCAACCCGTGGCTCATACCATGCGTCCCCCCTCCCTCCTTTGAAACTTACTAACGGACGACCGTTCCTATCCCCGTCGAGCACCCCCTACCCTCACGCTTTCTCTCTCTCTCGCAACCCGTGGCTCATACCATGTGTCCCCCCTCCCTCCTTTGAAACTTACTAACGGACGACCGTTCCTATCCCCGTCGAGCACCCCCTACCCTCACGCTTTCTCTCTCTCTCGCAACCCGTGGCTCATACCATGCGTCCCACCCCCTCCTTTGAAACTTACTAACGGACGACCGTTCCTATCCCCGTCGAGCACCCCCTACCCTCACGCTTTCTCTCTCTCTCGCAACCCGTGGCTCATACCATGTGTCCCCCCTCCCTCCTTTGAAACTTACTAACGGACGACCGTTCCTATCCCCGTCGAGCACCCCCTACCCTCACGCTTTCTCTCTCTCTCGCAACCCGTGGCTCATACCATGCGTCCCCCCTCCCTCCTTTGAAACTTACTAACGGACGACCGTTCCTATCCCCGTCGAGCACCCCCTACCCTCACGCTTTCTCTCTCTCTCGCAACCCGTGGCTCATACCATGTGTCCCCCCTCCCTCCTTTGAAACTTACTAACGGACGACCGTTCCTATCCCCGTCGAGCACCCCCTACCCTCACGCTTTCTCTCTCTCTCGCAACCCGTGGCTCATACCATGTGTCCCCCCTCCCTCCTTTGAAACTTACTAACGGACGACCGTTCCTATCCCCGTCGAGCACCCCCTACCCTCACGCTTTCTCTCTCTCTCGCAACCCGTGGCTCATACCATGTGTCCCCCCTCCCTCCTTTGAAACTTACTAACGGACGACCGTTCCTATCCCCGTCGAGCACCCCCTACCCTCACGCTTTCTCTCTCTCTCGCAACCCGTGGCTCATACCATGCGTCCCCCCTCCCTCCTTTGAAACTTACTAACGGACGACCGTTCCTATCCCCGTCGAGCACCCCCTACCCTCACGCTTTCTCTCTCTCTCGCAACCCGTGGCTCATACCATGTGTCCCCCCTCCCTCCTTTGAAACTTAATAACGGACGACCGTTCCTATCCCCGTCGAGCACCCCCTACCCTCACGCTTTCTCTCTCTCTCGCAACCCGTGGCTCATACCATGCGTCCCCCCTCCCTCCTTTGAAACTTACTAACGGACGACCGTTCCTATCCCCGTCGAGCACCCCCTACCCTCACGCTTTCTCTCTCTCTCGCAACCCGTGGCTCATACCATGTGTCCCCCCTCCCTCCTTTGAAACTTACTAACGGACGACCGTTCCTATCCCCGTCGAGCACCCCCTACCCTCACGCTTTCTCTCTCTCTCGCAACCCGTGGCTCATACCATGCGTCCCCCCTCCCTCCTTTGAAACTTACTAACGGACGACCGTTCCTATCCCCGTCGAGCACCCCCTACCCTCACGCTTTCTCTCTCTCTCGCAACCCGTGGCTCATACCATGTGTCCCCCCTCCCTCCTTTGAAACTTACTAACGGACGACCGTTCCTATCCCCGTCGAGCACCCCCTACCCTCACGCTTTCTCTCTCTCTCGCAACCCGTGGCTCATACCATGCGTCCCCCCTCCCTCCTTTGAAACTTACTAACGGACGACCGTTCCTATCCCCGTCGAGCACCCCCTACCCTCACGCTTTCTCTCTCTCTCGCAACCCGTGGCTCATACCATGTGTCCCCCCTCCCTCCTTTGAAACTTACTAACGGACGACCGTTCCTATCCCCGTCGAGCACCCCCTACCCTCACGCTTTCTCTCTCTCTCGCAACCCGTGGCTCATACCATGTGTCCCCCCTCCCTCCTTTGAAACTTACTAACGGACGACCGTTCCTATCCCCGTCGAGCACCCCCTACCCTCACGCTTTCTCTCTCTCTCGCAACCCGTGGCTCATACCATGCGTCCCCCCTCCCTCCTTTGAAACTTACTAACGGACGACCGTTCCTATCCCCGTCGAGCACCCCCTACCCTCACGCTTTCTCTCTCTCTCGCAACCCGTGGCTCATACCATGCGTCCCCCCTCCCTCTTTTGAAACTTACTAACGGACGACCGTTCCTATCCCCGTCGAGCACCCCCTACCCTCACGCTTTCTCTCTCTCTCTCGCAACCCGTGGCTCATACCATGTGTCCCCCCTCCCTCCTTTGAAACTTACTAACGGACGACCGTTCCTATCCCCGTCGAGCACCCCCTACCCTCACGCTTTCTCTCTCTCTCGCAACCCGTGGCTCATACCATGTGTCCCCCCTCCCTCCTTTGAAACTTACTAACGGACGACCGTTCCTATCCCCGTCGAGCACCCCCTACCCTCACGCTTTCTCTCTCTCTCGCAACCCGTGGCTCATATCATGCGTCCCCCCTCCCTCCTTTGAAACTTACTAACGGACGACCGTTCCTATCCCCGTCGAGCACCCCCTACCCTCACGCTTTCTCTCTCTCTCGCAACCCGTGGCTCATACCATGCGTCCTCCCCCCCTCCTTTGAAACTTACTAACGGACGACCGTTCCTATCCTCGTCGAGCACCCCCTACCCTCACGCTTTCTCTCTCTCTCGCAACCCGTGGCTCATACCATGCGTCCCCCCCCCCTCCTTTGAAACTTACTAACGGACGACCGTTCCTATCCCCGTCGAGCACCCCCTACCCTCACGCTTTCTCTCTCTCTCGCAACCCGTGGCTCATACCATGTGTCCCCCCTCCCTCCTTTGAAACTTACTTACGGACGACCGTTCCTATCCCCGTCGAGCACCCCCTACCCTCACGCTTTCTCTCTCTCTCGCAACCCGTGGCTCATACCATGCGTCCCCCCTCCCTCCTTTGAAACTTACTAACGGACGACCGTTCCTATCCCCGTCGAGCACCCCCTACCCTCACGCTTTCTCTCTCTCTCGCAACCCGTGGCTCATACCATGCGTCCCCCCCTCCTTTGAAACTTACTAACGGACGACCGTTCCTATCCCCGTCGAGCACCCCCTACCCTCACGCTTTCTCTCTCTCTCGCAACCCGTGGCTCATACCATGTGTCCCCCCTCCCTCCTTTGAAACTTACTTACGGACGACCGTTCCTATCCCCGTCGAGCACCCCCTACCCTCACGCTTTCTCTCTCTCTCGCAACCCGTGGCTCATACCATGCGTCCCCCCTCCCTCCTTTGAAACTTACTAACGGACGACCGTTCCTATCCCCGTCGAGCACCCCCTACCCTCACGCTTTCTCTCTCTCTCGCAACCCGTGGCTCATACCATGTGTGCCCCCTCCCTCCTTTGAAACTTACTAACGGACGACCGTTCCTATCCCCGTCGAGCACCCCCTACCCTCACGCTTTCTCTCTCTCTCGCAACCCGTGGCTCATACCATGCGTCCCCCCTCCCTCCTTTGAAACTTACTAACGGACGACCGTTCCTATCCCCGTCGAGCACCCCCTACCCTCACGCTTTCTCTCTCTCTCGCAACCCGTGGCTCATACCATGTGTCCCCCCTCCCTCCTTTGAAACTTACTAACGGACGACCGTTCCTATCCCCGTCGAGCACCCCCTACCCTCACGCTTTCTCTCTCTCTCGCAACCCGTGGCTCATACCATGTGTCCCCCCTCCCTCCTTTGAAACTTACTAACGGACGACCGTTCCTATCCCCGTCGAGCACCCCCTACCCTCACGCTTTCTCTCTCTCTCTCGCAACCCGTGGCTCATACCATGTGTCCCCCCTCCCTCCTTTGAAACTTACTAACGGACGACCGTTCCTATCCCCGTCGAGCACCCCCTACCCTCACGCTTTCTCTCTCTCTCGCAACCCGTGGCTCATACCATGTGTCCCCCCTCCCTCCTTTGAAACTTACTAACGGACGACCGTTCCTATCCCCGTCGAGCACCCCCTACCCTCACGCTTTCTCTCTCTCTCGCAACCCGTGGCTCATACCATGCGTCCCCCCTCCCTCCTTTGAAACTTACTAACGGACGACCGTTCCTATCCCCGTCGAGCACCCCCTACCCTCACGCTTTCTCTCTCTCTCGCAACCCGTGGCTCATACCATGCGTCCTCCCCCCCTCCTTTGAAACTTACTAACGGACGACCGTTCCTATCCCCGTCGAGCACCCCCTACCCTCACGCTTTCTCTCTCTCTCGCAACCCGTGGCTCATACCATGCGTCCCCCCTCCCTCCTTTGAAACTTACTAACGGACGACCGTTCCTATCCCCGTCGAGCACCCCCTACCCTCACGCTTTCTCTCTCTCTCGCAACCCGTGGCTCATACCATGCGTCCTCCCCCCCTCCTTTGAAACTTACTAACGGACGACCGTTCCTATCCCCGTCGAGCACCCCCTACCCTCACGCTTTTTCTCTCTCTCGCAACCCGTGGCTCATACCATGCGTCCCCCCCCTCCTTTGAAACTTACTAACGGACGACCGTTCCTATCCCCGTCGAGCACCCCCTACCCTCACGCTTTCTCTCTCTCTCGCAACCCGTGGCTCATACCATGCGTCCCCCCCCCCCTCCTTTGAAACTTACTAACGGACGACCGTTCCTATCCCCGTCGAGCACCCCCTACCCTCACGCTTTCTCTCTCTCTCGCAACCCGTGGCTCATACCATGCGTCCTCCCCCCTCCTTTGAAACTTACTAACGGACGACCGTTCCTATCCCCGTCGAGCACCCCCTACCCTCACGCTTTCTCTCTCTCTCGCAACCCGTGGCTCATACCATGCGTCCCCCCCCCCTCCTTTGAAACTTACTAACGGACGACCGTTCCTATCCCCGTCGAGCACCCCCTACCCTCACGCTTTCTCTCTCTCTCGCAACCCGTGGCTCATACCATGCGTCCTCCCCCCCTCCTTTGAAACTTACTAACGGACGACCGTTCCTATCCCCGTCGAGCACCCCCTACCCTCACGCTTTCTCTCTCTCTCGCAACCCGTGGCTCATACCATGCGTCCCCCCCCCCTCCTTTGAAACTTACTAACGGACGACCGTTCCTATCCCCGTCGAGCACCCCCTACCCTCACGCTTTCTCTCTCTCTCGCAACCCGTGGCTCATAACATGTGTCCCCCCTCCCTCCTTTGAAACTTACTAACGGACGACCGTTCCTATCCCCGTCGAGCACCCCCTACCCTCACGCTTTCTCTCTCTCTCGCAACCCGTGGCTCATACCATGCGTCCCCCCCCTCCTTTGAAACTTACTAACGGACGACCGTTCCTATCCCCGTCGAGCACCCCCTACCCTCACGCTTTCTCTCTCTCTCGCAACCCGTGGCTCATACCATGTGTGCCCCCTCCCTCCTTTGAAACTTACTAACGGACGACCGTTCCTATCCCCGTCGAGCACCCCCTACCCTCACGCTTTCTCTCTCTCTCGCAACCCGTGGCTCATACCATGCGTCCCCCCTCCCTCCTTTGAAACTTACTAACGGACGACCGTTCCTATCCCCGTCGAGCACCCCCTACCCTCACGCTTTCTCTCTCTCTCGCAACCCGTGGCTCATACCATGTGTCCCCCCTCCCTCCTTTGAAACTTACTAACGGACGACCGTTCCTATCCCCGTCGAGCACCCCCTACCCTCACGCTTTCTCTCTCTCTCGCAACCCGTGGCTCATACCATGTGTCCCCCCTCCCTCCTTTGAAACTTACTAACGGACGACCGTTCCTATCCCCGTCGAGCACCCCCTACCCTCACGCTTTCTCTCTCTCTCTCGCAACCCGTGGCTCATACCATGTGTCCCCCCTCCCTCCTTTGAAACTTACTAACGGACGACCGTTCCTATCCCCGTCGAGCACCCCCTACCCTCACGCTTTCTCTCTCTCTCGCAACCCGTGGCTCATACCATGTGTCCCCCCTCCCTCCTTTGAAACTTACTAACGGACGACCGTTCCTATCCCCGTCGAGCACCCCCTACCCTCACGCTTTCTCTCTCTCTCGCAACCCGTGGCTCATACCATGCGTCCCCCCTCCCTCCTTTGAAACTTACTAACGGACGACCGTTCCTATCCCCGTCGAGCACCCCCTACCCTCACGCTTTCTCTCTCTCTCGCAACCCGTGGCTCATACCATGCGTCCTCCCCCCCTCCTTTGAAACTTACTAACGGACGACCGTTCCTATCCCCGTCGAGCACCCCCTACCCTCACGCTTTCTCTCTCTCTCGCAACCCGTGGCTCATACCATGCGTCCCCCCTCCCTCCTTTGAAACTTACTAACGGACGACCGTTCCTATCCCCGTCGAGCACCCCCTACCCTCACGCTTTCTCTCTCTCTCGCAACCCGTGGCTCATACCATGCGTCCTCCCCCCCTCCTTTGAAACTTACTAACGGACGACCGTTCCTATCCCCGTCGAGCACCCCCTACCCTCACGCTTTTTCTCTCTCTCGCAACCCGTGGCTCATACCATGCGTCCCCCCCCTCCTTTGAAACTTACTAACGGACGACCGTTCCTATCCCCGTCGAGCACCCCCTACCCTCACGCTTTCTCTCTCTCTCGCAACCCGTGGCTCATACCATGCGTCCCCCCCCCCCTCCTTTGAAACTTACTAACGGACGACCGTTCCTATCCCCGTCGAGCACCCCCTACCCTCACGCTTTCTCTCTCTCTCGCAACCCGTGGCTCATACCATGCGTCCTCCCCCCTCCTTTGAAACTTACTAACGGACGACCGTTCCTATCCCCGTCGAGCACCCCCTACCCTCACGCTTTCTCTCTCTCTCGCAACCCGTGGCTCATACCATGCGTCCCCCCCCCTCCTTTGAAACTTACTAACGGACGACCGTTCCTATCCCCGTCGAGCACCCCCTACCCTCACGCTTTCTCTCTCTCTCGCAACCCGTGGCTCATACCATGCGTCCTCCCCCCCTCCTTTGAAACTTACTAACGGACGACCGTTCCTATCCCCGTCGAGCACCCCCTACCCTCACGCTTTCTCTCTCTCTCGCAACCCGTGGCTCATACCATGCGTCCCCCCCCCTCCTTTGAAACTTACTAACGGACGACCGTTCCTATCCCCGTCGAGCACCCCCTACCCTCACGCTTTCTCTCTCTCTCGCAACCCGTGGCTCATAACATGTGTCCCCCCTCCCTCCTTTGAAACTTACTAACGGACGACCGTTCCTATCCCCGTCGAGCACCCCCTACCCTCACGCTTTCTCTCTCTCTCGCAACCCGTGGCTCATACCATGCGTCCCCCCCTCCTTTGAAACTTACTAACGGACGACCGTTCCTATCCCCGTCGAGCACCCCCTACCCTCACGCTTTCTCTCTCTCTCGCAACCCGTGGCTCATACCATGTGTCCCCCCTCCCTCCTTTGAAACTTACTAACGGACGACCGTTCCTATCCCCGTCGAGCACCCCCTACCCTCACGCTTTCTCTCTCTCTCGCAACCCGTGGCTCATACCATGCGTCCCCCCTCCCTCCTTTAAAACTTACTAACGGACGACCGTTCCTATCCCCGTCGAGCACCCCCTACCCTCACGCTTTCTCTCTCTCTCGCAACCCGTGGCTCATACCATGTGTCCCCCCTCCCTCCTTTGAAACTTACTAACGGACGACCGTTCCTATCCCCGTCGAGCACCCCCTACCCTCACGCTTTCTCTCTCTCTCGCAACCCGTGGCTCATACCATGTGTCCCCCCTCCCTCCTTTGAAACTTACTAACGGACGACCGTTCCTATCCCCGTTGAGCACCCCCTACCCTCACGCTTTCTCTCTCTCTCGCAACCCGTGGCTCATACCATGCGCCCCCCCTCCCTCCTTTGAAACTTACTAACGGACGACCGTTCCTATCCCCGTCGAGCACCCCCTACCCTCACGCTTTCTCTCTCTCTCGCAACCCGTGGCTCATACCATGCGTCCTCCCCCCCTCCTTTGAAACTTACTAACGGACGACCGTTCCTATCCCCGTCGAGCACCCCCTACCCTCACGCTTTCTCTCTCTCTCTCGCAACCCGTGGCTCATACCATGCGTCCCCCCTCCCTCCTTTGAAACTTACTAACGGACGACCGTTCCTATCCCCGTCGAGCACCCCCTACCCTCACGCTTTCTCTCTCTCTCGCAACCCGTGGCTCATACCATGCGTCCTCCCCCCCTCCTTTGAAACTTACTAACGGACGACCGTTCCTATCCCCGTCGAGCACCCCCTACCCTCACGCTTTCTCTCTCTCTCGCAACCCGTGGCTCATACCATGCGTCCTCCCCCCCTCCTTTGAAACTTACTAACGGACGACCGTTCCTATCCCCGTCGAGCACCCCCTACCCTCACGCTTTCTCTCTCTCTCGCAACCCGTGGCTCATACCATGCGTCCCCCCTCCCTCCTTTGAAACTTACTAACGGACGACCGTTCCTATCCCCGTCGAGCACCCCCTACCCTCACGCTTTCTCTCTCTCTCGCAACCCGTGGCTCATACCATGTGTCCCCCCTCCCTCCTTTGAAACTTACTAACGGACGACCGTTCCTATCCCCGTCGAGCACCCCCTACCCTCACGCTTTCTCTCTCTCTCGCAACCCGTGGCTCATACCATGCGTCCCCCCCTCCTTTGAAACTTACTAACGGACGACCGTTCCTATCCCCGTCGAGCACCCCCTACTCTCACGCTTTCTCTCTCTCTCGCAACCCGTGGCTCATACCATGTGTCCCCCCTCCCTCCTTTGAAACTTACTAACGGACGACCGTTCCTATCCCCGTCGAGCACCCCCTACCCTCACGCTTTCTCTCTCTCTCGCAACCCGTGGCTCATACCATGCGTCCCCCCTCCCTCCTTTGAAACTTACTAACGGACGACCGTTCCTATCCCCGTCGAGCACCCCCTACCCTCACGCTTTCTCTCTCTCTCGCAACCCGTGGCTCATACCATGTGTCCCCCCTCCCTCCCTTGAAACTTACTAACGGACGACCGTTCCTATCCCCGTCGAGCACCCCCTACCCTCACGCTTTCTCTCTCTCTCGCAACCCGTGGCTCATACCATGCGTCCCCCCTCCCTCCTTTGAAACTTACTAACGGACGACCGTTCCTATCCCCGTCGAGCACCCCCTACCCTCACGCTTTCTCTCTCTCTCGCAACCCGTGGCTCATACCATGTGTCCCCCCTCCCTCCTTTGAAACTTACTAACGGACGACCGTTCCTATCCCCGTCGAGCACCCCCTACCCTCACGCTTTCTCTCTCTCTCGCAACCCGTGGCTCATACCATGCGTCCTCCCCCCCTCCTTTGAAACTTACTAACGGACGACCGTTCCTATCCCCGTCGAGCACCCCCTACCCTCACGCTTTCTCTCTCTCTCGCAACCCGTGGCTCATACCATGCGTCCCCCCTCCCTCCTTTGAAACTTACTAACGGACGACCGTTCCTATCCCCGTCGAGCACCCCCTACCCTCACGCTTTCTCTCTCTCTCGCAACCCGTGGCTCATACCATGCGTCCCCCCTCCCTCCTTTGAAACTTACTAACGGACGACCGTTCCTATCCCCGTCGAGCACCCCCTACCCTCACGCTTTCTCTCTCTCTCGCAACCCGTGGCTCATACCATGCGTCCTCCCCCCCTCCTTTGAAACTTACTAACGGACGACCGTTCCTATCCCCGTCGAGCACCCCCTACCCTCACGCTTTCTCTCTCTCTCGCAACCCGTGGCTCATACCATGCGTCCTCCCCCCCTCCTTTGAAACTTACTAACGGACGACCGTTCCTATCCCCGTCGAGCACCCCCTACCCTCACGCTTTCTCTCTCTCTCGCAACCCGTGGCTCATACCATGCGTCCCCCCTCCCTCCTTTGAAACTTACTAACGGACGACCGTTCCTATCCCCGTCGAGCACCCCCTACCCTCACGCTTTCTCTCTCTCTCGCAACCCGTGGCTCATACCATGTGTCCCCCCTCCCTCCTTTGAAACTTACTAACGGACGACCGTTCCTATCCCCGTCGAGCACCCCCTACCCTCACGCTTTCTCTCTCTCTCGCAACCCGTGGCTCATACCATGCGTCCCCCCCTCCTTTGAAACTTACTAACGGACGACCGTTCCTATCCCCGTCGAGCACCCCCTACTCTCACGCTTTCTCTCTCTCTCGCAACCCGTGGCTCATACCATGTGTCCCCCCTCACTCCTTTGAAACTTACTAACGGACGACCGTTCCTATCCCCGTCGAGCACCCCCTACCCTCACGCTTTCTCTCTCTCTCGCAACCCGTGGCTCATACCATGCGTCCCCCCTCCCTCCTTTGAAACTTACTAACGGACGACCGTTCCTATCCCCGTCGAGCACCCCCTACCCTCACGCTTTCTCTCTCTCTCGCAACCCGTGGCTCATACCATGTGTCCCCCCTCCCTCCTTTGAAACTTACTAACGGACGACCGTTCCTATCCCCGTCGAGCACCCCCTACCCTCACGCTTTCTCTCTCTCTCGCAACCCGTGGCTCATACCATGCGTCCCCCCTCCCTCCTTTGAAACTTACTAACGGACGACCGTTCCTATCCCCGTCGAGCACCCCCTACCCTCACGCTTTCTCTCTCTCTCGCAACCCGTGGCTCATACCATGTGTCCCCCCTCCCTCCTTTGAAACTTACTAACGGACGACCGTTCCTATCCCCGTCGAGCACCCCCTACCCTCACGCTTTCTCTCTCTCTCTCGCAACCCGTGGCTCATACCATGTGTCCCCCCTCCCTCCTTTGAAACTTACTAACGGACGACCGTTCCTATCCCCGTCGAGCACCCCCTACCCTCACGCTTTCTCTCTCTCTCGCAACCCGTGGCTCATACCATGCGTCCTCCCCCCTCCTTTGAAACTTACTAACGGACGACCGTTCCTATCCCCGTCGAGCACCCCCTACCCTCACGCTTTCTCTCTCTCTCTCGCAACCCGTGGCTCATACCATGCGTCCCCCCTCCCTCCTTTGAAACTTACTAACGGACGACCGTTCCTATCCCCGTCGAGCACCCCCTACCCTCACGCTTTCTCTCTCTCTCGCAACCCGTGGCTCATACCATGTGTCCCCCCTCCCTCCTTTGAAACTTACTAACGGACGACCGTTCCTATCCCCGTCGAGCACCCCCTACCCTCACGCTTTCTCTCTATCTCGCAACCCGTGGCTCATACCATGCGTCCCCCCCCCCTCCTTTGAAACTTACTAACGGACGACCGTTCCTATCCCCGTCGAGCACCCCCTACCCTCACGCTTTCTCTCTCTCTCGCAACCCGTGGCTCATACCATGTGTCCCCCCTCCCTCCTTTGAAACTTACTAACGGACGACCGTTCCTATCCCCGTCGAGCACCCCCTACCCTCACGCTTTCTCTCTCTCTCGCAACCCGTGGCTCATACCATGCGTCCCCCCTCCCTCCTTTGAAACTTACTAACGGACGACCGTTCCTATCCCCGTCGAGCACCCCCTACCCTCACGCTTTCTCTCTCTCTCGCAACCCGTGGCTCATACCATGCGTCCTCCCCCCTCCTTTGAAACTTACTAACGGACGACCGTTCCTATCCCCGTCGAACACCCCTAACCCTCACGCTTTCTCTCTCTCTCGCAACCCGTGGCTCATACCATGCGTCCCCCCTCCCTCCTTTGAAACTTACTAACGGACGACCGTTCCTATCCCCGTCGAGCACCCCCTACCCTCACGCTTTCTCTCTCTCTCGCAACCCGTGGCTCATACCATGTGTCCCCCCTCCCTCCTTTGAAACTTACTAACGGACGACCGTTCCTATCCCCGTCGAGCACCCCCTACCCTCACGCTTTCTCTCTCTCTCGCAACCCGTGGCTCATACCATGCGTCCTCCCCCCCTCCTTTGAAACTTACTAACGGACGACCGTTCCTATCCCCGTCGAGCACCCCCTACCCTCACGCTTTCTCTCTCTCTCGCAACCCGTGGCTCATACCATGCGCCCCCCCTCCCTCCTTTGAAACTTACTAACGGACGACCGTTCCTATCCCCGTCGAGCACCCCCTACCCTCACGCTTTCTCTCTCTCTCGCAACCCGTGGCTCATACCATGTGTCCCCCCTCCCTCCTTTGAAACTTACTAACGGACGACCGTTCCTATCCCCGTCGAGCACCCCCTACCCTCACGCTTTCTCTCTCTCTCGCAACCGGTGGCTCATACCATGCGTCCCCCCTCCCTCCTTTGAAACTTACTAACGGACGACCGTTCCTATCCCCGTCGAGCACCCCCTACCCTCACGCTTTCTCTCTCTCTCGCAACCCGTGGCTCATACCATGCGTCCTCCCCCCCTCCTTTGAAACTTACTAACGGACGACCGTTCCTATCCCCGTCGAGCACCCCCTACCCTCACGCTTTCTCTCTCTCTCGCAACCCGTGGCTCATACCATGCGTCCTCCCCCCCTCCTTTGAAACTTACTAACGGACGACCGTTCCTATCCCCGTCGAGCACCCCCTACCCTCACGCTTTCTCTCTCTCTCGCAACCCGTGGCTCATACCATGCGCCCCCCCTCCCTCCTTTGAAACTTACTAACGGACGACCGTTCCTATCCCCGTCGAGCACCCCCTACCCTCACGCTTTCTCTCTCTCTCGCAACCCGTGGCTCATACCATGTGTCCCCCCTCCCTCCTTTGAAACTTACTAACGGACGACCGTTCCTATCCCCGTCGAGCACCCCCTACCCTCACGCTTTCTCTCTCTCTCGCAACCCGTGGCTCATACCATGTGTCCCCCCTCCCTCCTTTGAAACTTACTAACGGACGACCGTTCCTATCCCCGTCGAGCACCCCCTACCCTCACGCTTTCTCTCTCTCTCGCAACCCGTGGCTCATACCATGTGTCCCCCCTCCCTCCTTTGAAACTTACTAACGGACGACCGTTCCTATCCCCGTTGAGCACCCCCTACCCTCACGCTTTCTCTCTCTCTCGCAACCCGTGGCTCATACCATGCGCCCCCCCTCCCTCCTTTGAAACTTACTAACGGACGACCGTTCCTATCCCCGTCGAGCACCCCCTACCCTCACGCTTTCTCTCTCTCTCGCAACCCGTGGCTCATACCATGCGTCCTCCCCCCCTCCTTTGAAACTTACTAACGGACGACCGTTCCTATCCCCGTCGAGCACCCCCTACCCTCACGCTTTCTCTCTCTCTCGCAACCCGTGGCTCATACCATGCGTCCCCCCTCCCTCCTTTGAAACTTACTAACGGACGACCGTTCCTATCCCCGTCGAGCACCCCCTACCCTCACGCTTTCTCTCTCTCTCGCAACCCGTGGCTCATACCATGCGTCCTCCCCCCCTCCTTTGAAACTTACTAACGGACGACCGTTCCTATCCCCGTCGAGCACCCCCTACCCTCACGCTTTCTCTCTCTCTCGCAACCCGTGGCTCATACCATGTGTCCCCCCTCCCTCCTTTGAAACTTACTAACGGACGACCGTTCCTATCCCCGTCGAGCACCCCCTACCCTCACGCTTTCTCTCTCTCTCGCAACCCGTGGCTCATACCATGCGTCCCCCCTCCCTCCTTTGAAACTTACTAACGGACGACCGTTCCTATCCCCGTCGAGCACCCCCTACCCTCACGCTTTCTCTCTCTCTCGCAACCCGTGGCTCATACCATGTGTCCCCCCTCCCTCCTTTGAAACTTACTAACGGACGACCGTTCCTATCCCCGTCGAGCACCCCCTACCCTCACGCTTTCTCTCTCTCTCGCAACCCGTGGCTCATACCATGCGTCCCCCCTCCCTCCTTTGAAACTTACTAACGGACGACCGTTCCTATCCCCGTCGAGCACCCCCTACCCTCACGCTTTCTCTCTCTCTCGCAACCCGTGGCTCATACCATGTGTCCCCCCTCCCTCCTTTGAAACTTACTAACGGACGACCGTTCCTATCCCCGTCGAGCACCCCCTACCCTCACGCTTTCTCTCTCTCTCGCAACCCGTGGCTCATACCATGCGTCCCCCCTCCCTCCTTTGAAACTTACTAACGGACGACCGTTCCTATCCCCGTCGAGCACCCCCTACCCTCACGCTTTCTCTCTCTCTCGCAACCCGTGGCTCATACCATGCGTCCTCCCCCCCTCCTTTGAAACTTACTAACGGACGACCGTTCCTATCCCCGTCGAGCACCCCCTACCCTCACGCTTTCTCTCTCTCTCGCAACCCGTGGCTCATACCATGCGTCCCCCCTCCCTCCTTTGAAACTTACTAACGGACGACCGTTCCTATCCCCGTCGAGCACCCCCTACCCTCACGCTTTCTCTCTCTCTCGCAACCCGTGGCTCATACCATGCGTCCTCCCCCCTCCTTTGAAACTTACTAACGGACGACCGTTCCTATCCCCGTCGAGCACCCCCTACCCTCACGCTTTCTCTCTCTCTCGCAACCCGTGGCTCATACCATGCGTCCCCCCTCCCTCCTTTGAAACTTACTAACGGACGACCGTTCCTATCCCCGTCGAGCACCCCCTACCCTCACGCTTTCTCTCTCTCTCGCAACCCGTGGCTCATACCATGCGTCCCCCCTCCCTCCTTTGAAACTTACTAACGGACGACCGTTCCTATCCCCGTCGAGCACCCCCTACCCTCACGCTTTCTCTCTCTCTCGCAACCCGTGGCTCATACCATGCGTCCCCCCTCCCTCCTTTGAAACTTACTAACGGACGACCGTTCCTATCCCCGTCGAGCACCCCCTACCCTCACGCTTTCTCTCTCTCTCGCAACCCGTGGCTCATACCATGTGTCCCCCCTCCCTCCTTTGAAACTTACTAACGGACGACCGTTCCTATCCCCGTCGAGCACCCCCTACCCTCACGCTTTCTCTCTCTCTCGCAACCCGTGGCTCATACCATGCGTCCCCCCTCCCTCCTTTGAAACTTACTAACGGACGACCGTTCCTATCCCCGTCGAGCACCCCCTACCCTCACGCTTTCTCTCTCTCTCGCAACCCGTGGCTCATACCATGTGTCCCCCCTCCCTCCTTTGAAACTTACTAACGGACGACCGTTCCTATCCCCGTCGAGCACCCCCTACCCTCACGCTTTCTCTCTCTCTCGCAACCCGTGGCTCATACCATGCGTCCCCCCTCCCTCCTTTGAAACTTACTAACGGACGACCGTTCCTATCCCCGTCGAGCACCCCCTACCCTCACGCTTTCTCTCTCTCTCGCAACCCGTGGCTCATACCATGCGTCCTCCCCCCTCCTTTGAAACTTACTAACGGACGACCGTTCCTATCCCCGTCGAGCACCCCCTACCCTCACGCTTTCTCTCTCTCTCGCAACCGGTGGCTCATACCATGCGTCCCCCCTCCCTCCTTTGAAACTTACTAACGGACGACCGTTCCTATCCCCGTCGAGCACCCCCTACCCTCACGCTTTCTCTCTCTCTCGCAACCCGTGGCTCATACCATGCGTCCTCCCCCCCTCCTTTGAAACTTACTAACGGACGACCGTTCCTATCCCCGTCGAGCACCCCCTACCCTCACGCTTTCTCTCTCTCTCGCAACCCGTGGCTCATACCATGCGTCCCCCCTCCCTCCTTTGAAACTTACTAACGGACGACCGTTCCTATCCCCGTCGAGCACCCCCTACCCTCACGCTTTCTCTCTCTCTCGCAACCCGTGGCTCATACCATGTGTCCCCCCTCCCTCCTTTGAAACTTACTAACGGACGACCGTTCCTATCCCCGTCGAGCACCCCCTACCCTCACGCTTTCTCTCTCTCTCGCAACCCGTGGCTCATACCATGCGTCCTCCCCCCTCCTTTGAAACTTACTAACGGACGACCGTTCCTATCCCCGTCGAGCACCCCCTACCCTCACGCTTTCTCTCTCTCTCGCAACCCGTGGCTCATACCATGCGCCCCCCCTCCCTCCTTTGAAACTTACTAACGGACGACCGTTCCTATCCCCGTCGAGCACCCCCTACCCTCACGCTTTCTCTCTCTCTCGCAACCCGTGGCTCATACCATGTGTCCCCCCTCCCTCCTTTGAAACTTACTAACGGACGACCGTTCCTATCCCCGTCGAGCACCCCCTACCCTCACGCTTTCTCTCTCTCTCGCAACCCGTGGCTCATACCATGTGTCCCCCCTCCCTCCTTTGAAACTTACTAACGGACGACCGTTCCTATCCCCGTCGAGCACCCCCTACCCTCACGCTTTCTCTCTCTCTCGCAACCCGTGGCTCATACCATGTGTCCCCCCTCCCTCCTTTGAAACTTACTAACGGACGACCGTTCCTATCCCCGTCGAGCACCCCCTACCCTCACGCTTTCTCTCTCTCTCGCAACCCGTGGCTCATACCATGCGTCCTCCCCCCCTCCTTTGAAACTTACTAACGGACGACCGTTCCTATCCCCGTCGAGCACCCCCTACCCTCACGCTTTCTCTCTCTCTCGCAACCCGTGGCTCATACCATGCGCCCCCCCTCCCTCCTTTGAAACTTACTAACGGACGACCGTTCCTATCCCCGTCGAGCACCCCCTACCCTCACGCTTTCTCTCTCTCTCGCAACCCGTGGCTCATACCATGTGTCCCCCCTCCCTCCTTTGAAACTTACTAACGGACGACCGTTCCTATCCCCGTCGAGCACCCCCTACCCTCACGCTTTCTCTCTCTCTCGCAACCGGTGGCTCATACCATGCGTCCCCCCTCCCTCCTTTGAAACTTACTAACGGACGACCGTTCCTATCCCCGTCGAGCACCCCCTACCCTCACGCTTTCTCTCTCTCTCGCAACCCGTGGCTCATACCATGCGTCCTCCCCCCCTCCTTTGAAACTTACTAACGGACGACCGTTCCTATCCCCGTCGAGCACCCCCTACCCTCACGCTTTCTCTCTCTCTCGCAACCCGTGGCTCATACCATGCGTCCCCCCTCCCTCCTTTGAAACTTACTAACGGACGACCGTTCCTATCCCCGTCGAGCACCCCCTACCCTCACGCTTTCTCTCTCTCTCGCAACCCGTGGCTCATACCATGTGTCCCCCCTCCCTCCTTTGAAACTTACTAACGGACGACCGTTCCTATCCCCGTCGAGCACCCCCTACCCTCACGCTTTCTCTCTCTCTCGCAACCCGTGGCTCATACCATGCGTCCTCCCCCCCTCCTTTGAAACTTACTAACGGACGACCGTTCCTATCCCCGTCGAGCACCCCCTACCCTCACGCTTTCTCTCTCTCTCGCAACCCGTGGCTCATACCATGCGCCCCCCCTCCCTCCTTTGAAACTTACTAACGGACGACCGTTCCTATCCCCGTCGAGCACCCCCTACCCTCACGCTTTCTCTCTCTCTCGCAACCCGTGGCTCATACCATGTGTCCCCCCTCCCTCCTTTGAAACTTACTAACGGACGACCGTTCCTATCCCCGTCGAGCACCCCCTACCCTCACGCTTTCTCTCTCTCTCGCAACCCGTGGCTCATACCATGTGTCCCCCCTCCCTCCTTTGAAACTTACTAACGGACGACCGTTCCTATCCCCGTCGAGCACCCCCTACCCTCACGCTTTCTCTCTCTCTCGCAACCCGTGGCTCATACCATGTGTCCCCCCTCCCTCCTTTGAAACTTACTAACGGACGACCGTTCCTATCCCCGTTGAGCACCCCCTACCCTCACGCTTTCTCTCTCTCTCGCAACCCGTGGCTCATACCATGCGCCCCCCCTCCCTCCTTTGAAACTTACTAACGGACGACCGTTCCTATCCCCGTCGAGCACCCCCTACCCTCACGCTTTCTCTCTCTCTCGCAACCCGTGGCTCATACCATGCGTCCTCCCCCCCTCCTTTGAAACTTACTAACGGACGACCGTTCCTATCCCCGTCGAGCACCCCCTACCCTCACGCTTTCTCTCTCTCTCGCAACCCGTGGCTCATACCATGCGTCCCCCCTCCCTCCTTTGAAACTTACTAACGGACGACCGTTCCTATCCCCGTCGAGCACCCCCTACCCTCACGCTTTCTCTCTCTCTCGCAACCCGTGGCTCATACCATGCGTCCTCCCCCCCTCCTTTGAAACTTACTAACGGACGACCGTTCCTATCCCCGTCGAGCACCCCCTACCCTCACGCTTTCTCTCTCTCTCGCAACCCGTGGCTCATACCATGTGTCCCCCCTCCCTCCTTTGAAACTTACTAACGGACGACCGTTCCTATCCCCGTCGAGCACCCCCTACCCTCACGCTTTCTCTCTCTCTCGCAACCCGTGGCTCATACCATGCGTCCCCCCTCCCTCCTTTGAAACTTACTAACGGACGACCGTTCCTATCCCCGTCGAGCACCCCCTACCCTCACGCTTTCTCTCTCTCTCGCAACCCGTGGCTCATACCATGTGTCCCCCCTCCCTCCTTTGAAACTTACTAACGGACGACCGTTCCTATCCCCGTCGAGCACCCCCTACCCTCACGCTTTCTCTCTCTCTCGCAACCCGTGGCTCATACCATGCGTCCCCCCTCCCTCCTTTGAAACTTACTAACGGACGACCGTTCCTATCCCCGTCGAGCACCCCCTACCCTCACGCTTTCTCTCTCTCTCGCAACCCGTGGCTCATACCATGTGTCCCCCCTCCCTCCTTTGAAACTTACTAACGGACGACCGTTCCTATCCCCGTCGAGCACCCCCTACCCTCACGCTTTCTCTCTCTCTCGCAACCCGTGGCTCATACCATGCGTCCCCCCTCCCTCCTTTGAAACTTACTAACGGACGACCGTTCCTATCCCCGTCGAGCACCCCCTACCCTCACGCTTTCTCTCTCTCTCGCAACCCGTGGCTCATACCATGCGTCCTCCCCCCTCCTTTGAAACTTACTAACGGACGACCGTTCCTATCCCCGTCGAGCACCCCCTACCCTCACGCTTTCTCTCTCTCTCGCAACCCGTGGCTCATACCATGCGTCCCCCCTCCCTCCTTTGAAACTTACTAACGGACGACCGTTCCTATCCCCGTCGAGCACCCCCTACCCTCACGCTTTCTCTCTCTCTCGCAACCCGTGGCTCATACCATGCGTCCTCCCCCCCTCCTTTGAAACTTACTAACGGACGACCGTTCCTATCCCCGTCGAGCACCCCCTACCCTCACGCTTTCTCTCTCTCTCGCAACCCGTGGCTCATACCATGCGTCCCCCCTCCCTCCTTTGAAACTTACTAACGGACGACCGTTCCTATCCCCGTCGAGCACCCCCTACCCTCACGCTTTCTCTCTCTCTCGCAACCCGTGGCTCATACCATGCGTCCCCCCTCCCTCCTTTGAAACTTACTAACGGACGACCGTTCCTATCCCCGTCGAGCACCCCCTACCCTCACGCTTTCTCTCTCTCTCGCAACCCGTGGCTCATACCATGCGTCCTCCCCCCCTCCTTTGAAACTTACTAACGGACGACCGTTCCTATCCCCGTCGAGCACCCCCTACCCTCACGCTTTCTCTCTCTCTCGCAACCCGTGGCTCATACCATGCGCCCCCCCTCCCTCCTTTGAAACTTACTAACGGACGACCGTTCCTATCCCCGTCGAGCACCCCCTACCCTCACGCTTTCTCTCTCTCTCGCAACCCGTGGCTCATACCATGTGTCCCCCCTCCCTCCTTTGAAACTTACTAACGGACGACCGTTCCTATCCCCGTCGAGCACCCCCTACCCTCACGCTTTCTCTCTCTCTCGCAACCCGTGGCTCATACCATGTGTCCCCCCTCCCTCCTTTGAAACTTACTAACGGACGACCGTTCCTATCCCCGTCGAGCACCCCCTACCCTCACGCTTTCTCTCTCTCTCGCAACCCGTGGCTCATACCATGTGTCCCCCCTCCCTCCTTTGAAACTTACTAACGGACGACCGTTCCTATCCCCGTTGAGCACCCCCTACCCTCACGCTTTCTCTCTCTCTCGCAACCCGTGGCTCATACCATGCGCCCCCCCTCCCTCCTTTGAAACTTACTAACGGACGACCGTTCCTATCCCCGTCGAGCACCCCCTACCCTCACGCTTTCTCTCTCTCTCGCAACCCGTGGCTCATACCATGCGTCCTCCCCCCCTCCTTTGAAACTTACTAACGGACGACCGTTCCTATCCCCGTCGAGCACCCCCTACCCTCACGCTTTCTCTCTCTCTCGCAACCCGTGGCTCATACCATGCGTCCCCCCTCCCTCCTTTGAAACTTACTAACGGACGACCGTTCCTATCCCCGTCGAGCACCCCCTACCCTCACGCTTTCTCTCTCTCTCGCAACCCGTGGCTCATACCATGCGTCCTCCCCCCCTCCTTTGAAACTTACTAACGGACGACCGTTCCTATCCCCGTCGAGCACCCCCTACCCTCACGCTTTCTCTCTCTCTCGCAACCCGTGGCTCATACCATGCGTCCTCCCCCCCTCCTTTGAAACTTACTAACGGACGACCGTTCTTATCCCCGTCGAGCACCCCCTACCCTCACGCTTTCTCTCTCTCTCGCAACCCGTGGCTCATACCATGCGTCCCCCCTCCCTCCTTTGAAACTTACTAACGGACGACCGTTCCTATCCCCGTCGAGCACCCCCTACCCTCACGCTTTCTCTCTCTCTCGCAACCCGTGGCTCATACCATGTGTCCCCCCTCCCTCCTTTGAAACTTACTAACGGACGACCGTTCCTATCCCCGTCGAGCACCCCCTACCCTCACGCTTTCTCTCTCTCTCGCAACCCGTGGCTCATACCATGCGTCCCCCCCCCTCCTTTGAAACTTACTAACGGACGACCGTTCCTATCCCCGTCGAGCACCCCCTACTCTCACGCTTTCTCTCTCTCTCGCAACCCGTGGCTCATACCATGTGTCCCCCCTCCCTCCTTTGAAACTTACTAACGGACGACCGTTCCTATCCCCGTCGAGCACCCCCTACCCTCACGCTTTCTCTCTCTCTCGCAACCCGTGGCTCATACCATGCGTCCCCCCTCCCTCCTTTGAAACTTACTAACGGACGACCGTTCCTATCCCCGTCGAGCACCCCCTACCCTCACGCTTTCTCTCTCTCTCGCAACCCGTGGCTCATACCATGCGTCCCCCCTCCCTCCTTTGAAACTT
This sequence comes from Leiobunum rupestre, assembly GCF_980474605.1. NCBI lineage: Eukaryota > Metazoa > Arthropoda > Arachnida > Opiliones > Sclerosomatidae > Leiobunum > Leiobunum rupestre. The sequence goes on from NC_143392.1 coordinate 33,758,239, forward strand.
ACTAACGGACGACCGTTCCTATCCCCGTCGAGCACCCCCTACCCTCACGCTTTCTCTCTCTCTCGCAACCCGTGGCTCATACCATGTGTCCCCCCTCCCTCCTTTGAAACTTACTAACGGACGACCGTTCCTATCCCCGTCGAGCACCCCCTACCCTCACGCTTTCTCTCTCTCTCGCAACCCGTGGCTCATACCATGCGTCCCCCCTCCCTCCTTTGAAACTTACTAACGGACGACCGTTCCTATCCCCGTCGAGCACCCCCTACCCTCACGCTTTCTCTCTCTCTCGCAACCCGTGGCTCATACCATGTGTCCCCCCTCCCTCCTTTGAAACTTACTAACGGACGACCGTTCCTATCCCCGTCGAGCACCCCCTACCCTCACGCTTTCTCTCTCTCTCGCAACCCGTGGCTCATACCATGCGTCCCCCCTCCCTCCTTTGAAACTTACTAACGGACGACCGTTCCTATCCCCGTCGAGCACCCCCTACCCTCACGCTTTCTCTCTCTCTCGCAACCCGTGGCTCATACCATGCGTCCTCCCCCCCTCCTTTGAAACTTACTAACGGACGACCGTTCCTATCCCCGTCGAGCACCCCCTACCCTCACGCTTTCTCTCTCTCTCGCAACCCGTGGCTCATACCATGCGTCCCCCCTCCCTCCTTTGAAACTTACTAACGGACGACCGTTCCTATCCCCGTCGAGCACCCCCTACCCTCACGCTTTCTCTCTCTCTCGCAACCCGTGGCTCATACCATGCGTCCTCCCCCCCCCTCCTTTGAAACTTACTAACGGACGACCGTTCCTATCCCCGTCGAGCACCCCCTACCCTCACGCTTTCTCTGTCTCTCGCAACCCGTGGCTCATACCATGCGTCCCCCCCTCCTTTGAAACTTACTAACGGATGGATGGACGGACGGACGGACGGACGGACAAAACTTTCCCATTGAACTCGCTGCTAAGAGAGCTACGCTCGCTCCGCTCAATTATATAGATTGAAAGCATTCAAAGTCATGGTTACAATATTACGATTTAAATTTTATTATTTTATGCAAAGACACGATACTACATATCTGAAGTTTTTAAAACGGTTAATTAAAAGTTATTTTTGAAATATTAAAAATTTACAGTTAGCTTTCGAACCATAGTTCTTTATCAGGCTATTTAAATATAGACAGAACAAAAAGAATCTATATTGAGTAGTCACACCATCGATGGATGAAAAAAGTTGACTTTAAGACAAGAATTGCCGCCTTCGAATATACGCTGGTTTTTTTACCTCTCCGAGGGGACTAGTTCCTAGGAGGGTTATTACAACCACCGTGTCTGTCCGTCAGTCCGGGAGTTTCGGGGCAAAGTGTAATCACCGCGTTCGCAGTTTTTGGGATTTCGTAAAACGCTTTCCAAAACAACGTATCTCTTTTTTTTTGGTGGTTTGTGAATATTATTATGCGGTTACGTGGTTTTGGAAATACGGAAGCGCTTCTTTTCGATATCCATTCGTGTGTATTGTGCTCGTGATTGATGTGTGTTTTGTTTGAACTGGGTAAATATTCTCCAACTTCCACAAATCAGAAACTCAGCTTAAGCGGAAGAGTATACTAATAAAGTCTGACATTTTTTTACGCATGAAATTATAAAGGTCAAATCTTTTTTTAGCGCGGTCGGAAAAGATATTGAGATAAGAGGGACAAAGGGTAGAACCCCTGGGTGGTCTTCATAGTTTTTCGGCCGTATTCTGCATGACCCCGCAAGTAAGAAGGGAACCGCCTACTTGCTTCGGCCCTACCATTCGACGAGAGCTCACCGATTTCCCTCTTCTTTCCCCTTTTGCTTGGCCAATTGAAGGGTTACTTGTTTTTAATTCCCAACTTCCGGTTAAAATTTTCCGACATTTTTAATATCATTTGTCAAGTGAATTTTGCCGAAACTGCAATGGGAGTTATTGCTGCTGTCGTTGGAATTGAAACGATAGGCTTAGCGGAAGAAGTAAAATTTTTTAACGAAGGTAGCATGGAATTGAGAATGTTTAGCTAAGCGCATCATTGAAGAAGCAGGTATTTAATATGTACTTTAAAATCGTTGAACATAAGGTTATAATTAATTGACGTTATTTTTTACAGATAAGGCTCTTTTCAACGTGTTTTGTCTAGTAACCACGAAACTGGGCTACGTTCAGTAACGCTCATCAACACAAGCGGCTTTCAGGTACAAAATGATAAAATTGAAGAGCCAATGGTACAATACTCTTTGTACATTACGATTACATTATAAATTTGGAAATACAAATATTTTTATTTGCAGATGCATACTACCGAATGAACTTAATTAAAAATACTGAATGTAACAATTATCTCCTCGCATATTACCACTCTTTATATATTCCAGATTTTTCACAGAAAGCCCCTATTCAGATGTAAATACTACAAGGTACTCCTCCGTACGACACTTATTCAATAATATGTACAAGTGTTTTATTTTAAGTGGTTCATTTTTAAGTATGTCTGGATATTATCCGTTACCAGTATTGTTATTTCTTGCATCAGTTTTTAGGTTGTTCCATTATTTTCATATCAGATGAGGAAATTTTGGGAGCTAGCAAAGCAGAATTAACCACGAGTGCAACTGTGTCCCATCGATTATTCTGCTTATAGTTATGAGCACTGCTTTTATGCCGCTGAAGCTCTTCACATTTGGGTTCATTAAGATGGGGAATAGAGGCTTCCACTTCCTCCACAGTATATAAAGGGTCTTCATCACTCATTTTTAAACAATTGCTTAGTGCTTAACAAAATATTTCACCAAATCGAATTGAGTCAAATATTTATTTCACAAATTTCTACACATTTTCCAAACAATATACTAAAAACCTTTATTTATTTTTGTGATTGGGAGAAAAAAACCTGTAGGGATGGCGAATGGTTGAGCAGTTATTTTCATAGGTGGATTTAAGAGCCATCCCTATTTGAATACAGCCAATTATAGCAACATAAAAGGTGTAATTATCACCACCGCCTACATTTGGCTGTTGGAACAGAGCTCCAGCCGCTTAGTAGCTACTGATAATACAATTACTAATTCGCTACTCCTACAGATTCCTATTTCGATATGGCTTATAGGTGCATAATTTTATATAGCCTACAGGTTCATATTTCTTGTTAGAATTTAATTCCATAAAGTAAACAAACTAAAGAATATTCGTCACTTGTTGGAAACTTCACGAAGCTCTTCCGTTTTTCCCGCGCAACTGAGTGGTCAAAGTTGGCTGTACTTTTATGTAAATTTTATTCAATAAATTGTACACTAAAGCTGAATATGTAATAAAAATATTGTAAAAAATAATTATTTTTATTCTGTTTTAATTTCAAACAAGATTCAGATTACTATGGAAGGTTATTTTTAATTATTGTTTTTATCATAAAAGATGTTGTTCTAAAGTTAATGAAATTTAAAGTAGATGGCATTGTTTTAGGGCTATTACTTTTTTGTTTATAAGAAGATGGCATTACAAAAGTTTTGAATAAAAAATGAAAAATAGATGGCATTGCAAATTATCTTCCCTAAAATAACACTAGATGACACTGTACGCTTAATTTTGGTGTAGGGGGCGTTTTAACGTTATTTCCGGAACATTGGTTGTCAAGAGTCACGTCACACTAGTGACGTCGCTGCAGCCCTTCAATTGGCCAAGCAAGAGGGGAAGAAGAGGGAAATCAGTGAGCTCTCGTCGAATGGTAGCGCCGAAGTAAGTAGGCGTTTCCCTTCTTACTTGCGGGGTCATGCAGAATACGGCCGTTTGTCTATCGGTATTTACTTTTCAAGTGTAATGCGTCATTTATGAAAACAGGTTTGTATACATCGCGCTCTTCAAGGTTACTAAAGAATTTCTGCCCTTTCGTTTTACCTTACTCATAACTTCGTAATTTATTTTACGTGTTTTCTTATCGACTTTAAATGTGTGATACATTTTGATTAATGTGGTTAGCCGGGAGTAGTGGCTCACTCCTGTAATCCCAGGCGTCCGGGAGGCAGAGTTTGTGGAAGGCCGTGTGAGGACGACTACCAATCCCCCAACGGGTGGTCGAGATACTTCCGCCACGGGTGTCCCCACCCCTGTCCCCACGTATCCCCCCGTTGGCGTGGCCGTTACACATATCTCACCCTGATTAATCAGTTATTGTGTGTGTGCTGGTGTCTAAGGCCTCGGGTCGACACCGATGTTTGTGTATCTCAAAAAAAAAAAAGATTAATGTGGTTACGTTGATTTTATTTATACTGAAATACGCGCTGTTGCTTAGCCTTCACTATTGAGTTAAGGGTTTTTTGTGTGCGTTATAAGCCGGGTATTCTTAACGGTAAGGTGTTTTTGGTTTTTCTATTACAATTTTCATTACCGTGGGTATTTTTATTAACTTTTCTGGATTTCTAAGTATTTGAATTGCCTTGTGGTTTGATTGGGTTATTATTATTATATATTTTTATTGCTTATTTCTGCTATTACAATGTTTATTACTGTGGGTATTTGGATTGACTTTTTCTTGATTCCTAAGTATTTGAATTAACATTGCTTAATTGGGTTATTATACATTTTTCTACTGGTTATTTTTCTTGTTTTTTTTTTCGTTTATCGAAAGTGTTGTTAATGTGAGGGAGAATTCATGTCTACGGTTTTTTATTTGCATTGATTTATACCGGCTTCGTTGGGTTGTCGTCGTGAGCCCACGCAGTTTTTATTCGTGCTTTCACTTACGTCGTTAGTTTTGTTTTCGCTTTAACTTTTGTTATCCGTATATATGTGATTGTTTAAGAGCTATAATACAATTTAATGGGTTGGTTTTTGTCTTTAAAATAGTTTCTCGCACATATATTTTACTTTCCTGAGCGTTCTAATAATTGTTAATTCTGTATTTTCTATTTCTCATTTTTTGCTTTGTTAATTTAATAACGTTTTAGGTCTAAAGTTGGTTTTTTGTTCTTATTGATATTGGAATTTGTTTAAGGCAATAACATTTATAATATTTATTTTAATTATAATAAAAATATTCTACCGGTCGGGATAGGATCGGGATTAGTTTTAGGTGGAAGCTCTGAATACGGCGGTATATTGTTGAGGGTCGTTTCCAAAATTCCAATAGTGAATACACCCAAGGGCTAACTCTCCCGAGGAGAGGTATATTTTGGCAAGCTTGCCAATTTGTTTTGATATTATTTTAATAGAAATTCAAGGCTACCGTACTCAATTTGTTACAAGTATATATCTTCAAACCTTTTTTTCTGTCACGCAAACCTTCATTTATCTGTCAATTGCGCTATTTGGAGGCCGTATTAAATTGAACTTCGATTCATTGCTTTTGTAGGTGTCGTTAGAGACAGTGTTAAAATGGACGCCCTAAAGTCGAAATCATTCTCCGAAAGCCTAACAAAGGAAACGTCTTGGTTATCAGCTTTATTAATCGGACTGGTTGCGTTCTACTTGGTGCAATTTTGGATGAAGGTCAGGGAATATCCACCAGGACCATTTCCGTTTCCGGTCATCGGAAACATTCTAAGTACGTTTACTCGTATTGATTTGGGATAAATATCGGTAAACAGTGTGGGTATTCGATAGCGTTCCGAGGGAAGAAATCGATATCGAATACTCTGATCGACCTAAAGAGGAAGTACGGAGGGATTTTCACGGTGTGGGTGGCTCAGCGACCTTTCGTCATCGTGGCCGATTGGGAACTCGTCCAAGAAGGGCTCATACAGAAAAGAAATGACATCATATCCAGGGGAAATTTCAGATCATGTATCTTTCCTAAGAAATAGTCCTTTAAGTACTGTTTGCAATAAGATATGTTAATTCAATGTGCAGTTAACCACGTTCAGAAGGAAGTAATGGGCATTGTTAACGAAAAAAACGACCGGAAGTGGGAAATCACCAGGAAAGTGGGAGGAGTCGCCATCAGGTAAGCCCTTTCACTGTAGCATGCCGCAAATGGATTAAAAATCTATTCTTCGAGGTGATTTTAGAATGAAATCTTATCCACCACCCTCTGTCGGACTCGGTGCCTATGGAACCTTTTCGAGAAAGTGTTTTTAAAACACACTTGATGGTTTCATAGACGTAGAGGTTTTTAAGTTATTGGTTGGGCTCGAGTCGCTCAACTACAATTTTTCAGGAAAGCTATTCATATTTAGTGGCGTAGACCTCAGTATAGATATGATTGTATTTTATTTTCAACCGCTGAAAATTTTACCAAGTCTGATCGGCTCTGAACTTCAGATAATGTTGTGCTTAGAAATAACTTACGGCACTTGTACATAAACCAATGAAGATTAAAAATTGCAAAAACCACTTCTTGTACAATAGTTTATTTTAAATCTTTAAAATTCGGACGACTAGTTTCGCCGCCATTCGGGGGCTACATTGTTTTTTTATAACAATTATTTTTAATTTTAATTTTAATTTTATTAATATAACCAGATAAAGTAAGCGCAAAGGGCAATTATATAAACCAAAATTGGAGTTAGGGAATAATATTAATATTGAGCCAGTTTTGGGCAATGAAATTACCTGGACCATCGTCACGATTGAGTGTGTTGCCGTCTCGACGTATTTTTAGAATTTAACGAGATTCTCTAATGTTAAGTTTTAAATAATCTTTATTTTTTGGAAGTTAATTTCGTGTCCCGTTTCGGTAACGTGTTCGGCTAGCGCAGATGTCGTAGTTTTTTGGTTCCGAACTGCTAATATGTGTTCTTTTATTCTAAATTTCAAATTCCGTTTGATTTGGCCATTGTACACATGGTTACAACTACATGATGTTTTGTATACCCCATAGTTTTCCAAGTTACTTATAGGGTCTTCGATGGGTTTTAAATGAGTTTAATTTATTAAAGGGTTTTTTTACTGGTTTTATATTATTTTTCCCGAACACGTTACCGATTACATCAGAGACATTTTTAATATATGGTATTACAACTATTTCTTTTTTATTAGGCTCATTTATAAAGGAAGTATTGGATTCGATTATATTTCTATGTACAATACGGTCTATGCCTCTATTTAAAATATCACTGTTAAAACCTCCATCAGTAGCGATAGATTTGACAAATTCTAATTCTTGAGTTAGGGTAGTTTCACTTGAACACAATTTGACTGCGCGATCAATGAAGAAGTAAAAAGAACTTAATTTTTGATTTGGGGGGTGAGACGATCGTTCATGTGGTGGAATACAAACTGAGAAGGGTTACCGATAAACTTTAGTATTAACAGTATTGTTGGCTTTAGTAATTAAAATATCTAGGAATGGAATCGAATTATCAACTTCCAATTCGAAAGTAAATTGAATGGATTTATCCAAAGAATTTAAATATTGTAGAAATTTGTCGATGTTATTTATACCGTGTCGCCATAGAGCCAAAATGTCATCGACATACCGTTTCCAGAAATCCACATCTGCGCTAGCCGAACCAAAGAGTATAGGGGAGTATACCTATCCTTCTTGGCCGAACACGTTACCGAAACGGGACACGAAATTAACTTCCAAAAAATAAAGATGGTATATAAAACCGACCATTATTTAAAACTTAACATTAGAGAATCTCTTGAAATTCTAAAAATACGTCGAGACGGCAACACACTCAATCGTGATGATGGTCCAGGTAATTTCATTGCCCAAAACTCGCTCAATATTACTCCCTAACTCCAATTTTGGTTAATATAATTGCCCTTTGCGCTTACTTAATCTGGTTATATTAATAAAATTAAAATTAAAAATAATTGTTATAAAAAACAATGTAGCTGTGTGAGGGCTAGATAAAGCTCTGTATCGCGAGCGACGGCGTCTGACCCGACGAAGCCCCCGAATGGTGGCGAAACTAGTCGTCCGAATTTTAAAGATTTAAATAAACTTTTTATTGTACAAGAAATGGTTTTTGCAATTTTTAATCTTCAATGTTCTGCTTATATTACGTCTCTCCTAAAACTAACTAATATTTGATCTAGTTTATTATTTCCGAAAATGCATTAAAACTTATATTAAATTGAATGTGCATATAATTTACTTCTTCTACTTGTGAAGATTTTCTAAATACTTAAGACTTTATTCTTGGAATCATGACAATCTGCTCTTTCTACAATCATAGCTGGAAACTATAAACCATACTTCCATATAAACCATAAATACCGAGCCAAAAGTGATTTTAACAGTGTAAGATAATACTTCATAAGTTTTTAGTTAATTTTCATTTTTAATTGTTAATTTAGTTTGGTCACACGGCCGCTACCGTTTTGAGATTTCAAATAGACATTGTGACCAATTTAACTATTATTTACGTCTACGATGATAAATTTCAATTTGTTTTAATTACAAAATATAATAACGAGTTCATTGTTAATTAATTTACAGTTAATTCACTATTTATTTCGAACTTTGTAAAGTAAAACAATTCACCATTTCGTAAAAGGATAGTAAAGGTCTGTCCGTTAGATAGATTTTTCTGACCGAATGCTTGTACAAAGGCAGTGGCGTCGCTAGGGTGTTTTAGGCGGCGCTTGAGCCACCTGTCAAATTTCTGAAGCGCCACCTAAAATTTCCTAGAAGCGCCACCTAAAATTCCCAATTTTTCCAATTCACTTGTCGAAAAGTTTCTTCGAACTTAAAAATGGGCATCAAAAATTTAATTTTTCATAGTCAGCCTCAATATTTCAACTTTAAAAACCTTTTTGGGAGCTCCCCCCCTCCCCCATATCACTCACTATAGGACGCCCCTGACCAGTGCTAATGGCTTAAGCGCCACCAGTTTTGAAATCCTGGTGACGCCACTGTACAAAGGGTAAAAAGTCATAGTACCACAATATAAATTATGGTACCAATATAAAATAGTATTAATTACTTTTAAGTTAAAACATGCAGATAACTGTTATCGTGTGTCGTTTCTTTATGGGGAAAGGATGTAGTCAGTATGGATATAAGCCTATCATAAGGTCCCCATAAGCAAAGGTCTACCACAGGGGCCCATGATAACGGCTTTGTCCTGGAGAGAAGAAAATGAACGTACTACGATAGGGCAGTAGCGACATCTTTTTAAAAATTTCTAAATCTAAAATATTTTCTTACTTGGTAGAGCAGACACGCTCGGGTTGATAAATGACACACAAAACGCGTCTAAATCTCAAATTTAAAAAATAAATACCTTCAGAAACACAAGTCTTATTCATAATTAGCCAGGTTTAGGTTCTGATGAATCATTTTGCAAAGATCAGTGTTAATTTAAAGTTTTAAAGCGATAAAATTGATAATAAGCCTTGGCTACGGTGCTAAGGGCTCGCGGCGTAGATTTCTCCCGCGTGGTTCTAAGTTTAAAAACGTTCGCGCACGGCTTGCGCGCATTCATCATGCATTTCGCTAAATATTTTTCAGAAATGTATAGTTGATGACGTAGCCACTAGGAGGTGCAGATTTTGAATACCTACCTCTTAATAACGGGTATGTGATCGTCAAAAATTTGTCCTAGACCTTTGCTTATGATATAGGCTTATGGCATGGACCATAGAAATAGGAATAAATAACTAGAACGATTTTTGAAATTTCACCGTGCGGGCCGATTAGAAATTCGATTTCTATGGTATCGACTGTCGAGTGATCTCGCAACACTTGAACGTGGGCTTAATATTTATTTAGTATAAAGTTTTGCTTCCAGGCGACGATTTTATGCATAGTTAATATGAAATTCTTATTATTTTCGTAGTAGAAATAATGTAAATACAAAAATAGTACCATTATAGTACAATAGGTTGGATATATGATACATTTTGGTACTATATTTCTCAAAATAATAGTACCATTTATAATGTGATTTGTACCATAATTATAATACGTACGGAAACTTTGGCCGGGAAGGGCTTCCACATTTTATATCTAATATATTTCTTTTGCAATAATTTAATTAAACGAAAAATCGGTTTTTGACTTGGAAATAGCGTTGCGCAGGACGAGGCAAGTAGCCGCTAGCTATTACGTCCGTAAATCCTGAGTGAATGGCCTGAAGGATAGTCGTTAAATCCTCCGAAAGGGGCGAGGTGACGGAGTACAACAAGTAATAATCTCATAACCGTGGCCCAAACTGGGCGGTTGAATAGAATGTGAACCACGTGTTCCGCCAACGCACTTTGGTGTAGAGTCGCGTTGGTCGGGAAACGAATACAAACTAGAGGCGCAAGTGATAATTTGAGTTGCATGAGTAAGCTGGGACCAGGAAAAGGCTTAGCACCCACGAGTGGATATTGCGATGTATGAACATGCCACTGTTGAGTCCAGCCTCCAGGCCTACTCGCCAGGCCGTTTTATTTCCGCGAACGTAGAAAGGCGAATGAAGTCAACCCGTGCGGGGCGAACCAGCCGGGTGACCCCAGCCACGCTGTTGGCTACTCGGGACACCGATATGAGCTGGGCATCACAATAGTGTAATCGCACCCGGATACCCGTCACAGAAATATTGTAAGAATTTGACCACCGGATCCTCCGAGCGCGAATCGCAATGAAAAATCTAAATTATTATTCCAACGGAAGAGGGCGCTATTGTGGGTTTGCGGACTTTTTAATATTAAATTTCGTGTATAGTAATTAAATCGAACTCAGGATATATATATACACATTTTGGGAATAAGAAAATGAAACTCAATACATTTGATTAAATTAGGGAGCCGTAGCGATACACTCCCAACAACTAGAAAACTTATTTAAGGGACTGATTCGAGCAGCGGTTCCCAAAAGGTGTTCCGTGGAAGGGTCGCAGGGGTTCCGAGAATTTGCAGCGTGGCCATCTTTGTTTATGTCAAGAGTCTTTTAAGATAAGAAAAAATGAGTTGGGGTTCCGCCAGAATTAGCTGGAGAATTTACGTAACAATAGCACAAACAAAATTGGGAACCGCTGGACTAGAGACCCTCTGGTATGGTCTTTTAATCTATCAGTCTGAATCTAAAAACATTTTCAGAGTTTAGCCCCGTCTCTGAAATTATTCGGAGGACTCGGGCCCAACGGGCCTTATTTAGAATTTAATTCTTACGCTTGGGGCCCGAAATATAAATAGCGATGGATTGGCAACAACTGAAGACGTAGGGCCACAAACTATAAATCACAACGATAGCCAGAACGAACGACGTTGCTATTTTGAACGCAACAAACATTGACGACGATTAAGGGACTCGTAAAGCAATCACACAAATATGCCTTCAAAGAAAGTGTGCAATATCGCACCTTTAAAAAATTGTTTGTTTCAAATAAAAATGAATAAAATCTTACAGTGTCCCTTTCTTTTCACAAGGAAGTTTGTTGATGGAGAAAAATTGGCCATTATAGTCAAGGATGACACCGATGAGTTCTTCTCTAAAATGGTCAAGTTCGAAGGAAGACCCTTCGATCCAAGCACTGACATACAGGTTCTTGTCATTAACATAATTTCCGAGACCGCTTTCGGGTAAGACCATTCAGACCAAGTGTTTGCCTTACCCGAATCTAATAAATGCTAATTTCATAAACAGCGCCAAAAGCTTAACGCAAGCGGAATACCAGAAACTAACGTTCTTGTACAGTGAAATTCAGAGACTCGGTGGAAACACGCCGGGAGATATTGCCACTTGGCTGCTGATTTTGTATTACCACCGCGATTTAGCAATCAAGAATATAGCGAAGGGATTCGGACAGTTTCTTGGAGAGAAGTACGACGAGAACAAGAGGACATTCCAAAGAGGTAAATATTCAGTTTGAGGTAAGTGTTTGGCAACAAAGGAACCAGTATTAAGTATTTTTTGGCAGGGGAAATACGAAACTTTGGAGACGCGCTGATAACATCGGGAATTGAGGCCGAGAACGAAGACAATGACGCTAAGCAGTATTTGGACGACAAAGAAATGATGAAGATAATGGGAGCTCTGTTCATCGGTAAGTGCCAAGGGAAGTATCGCGTTCGTCTTATTATACAACTTAGAATCATTTAATTCAGCCGCTACAGAAACGACAGCCACTACTCTGAGATGGATGTTACTAATACTAGCAAATTTTTCCGAGGTCCAAGAGAAGATACGAGACGAAATCAAAGAACATATAGGTTCGTGATTAATGTTTATCATTTCCACAAAAAGAACTTTTCCATTACGCTCGTTTTAATTGTCTTTCTTAGGGGATAGAATGCCATTTCAAGAAGACCGGAAGAACTGTGCCTACATTTGGGCCTTTATGGCTGAGTGCATGCGTTTTAGAGCGGCAGTTCCATTAGGAATTCCACACGCGGCCAACGCCGACACCGAGTTGGGTGGGCACAAAATCAAGAAAGGAAGCGTCTTGGTTTTTCACTCTGCAGCCGTTCATATGGACCCCAAAACATGGCCCGAGCCCGAGAAGTTCAAACCAGAAAGGTTTCTTAAGGCCGATGGTACCTTCAACAATGACCGAACAGGATTCTTGGCCTTTGGAGAGGGAAAACGAATCTGTTTGGGCGAGAAAATGGCTCGCAACGACATCTTCCTCGTCTTGACCAATCTGCTGCAGAAGGCGAGGATTAAATTGGACGGGCCACCAGGATCTGCCGATTTAGAGCCGAAAAGGGACGGTGCCGCCACTTTCGGGATCCCCAAGAATTATAAAATTATTGTCGAGTCTTTGTAATAAATTAATTTAAGAAAGTCGCGTAGGATAGTCGCCGTTATACTAGGTCACTGCTACATTTCTCAAGTATTTATTCCAATGATGGATAAATAAATGGTTTACATTTAGATAAGCAATTTGCTGTTCTAAGAAATTTAGCGTCGTTATTTTTCTGTATTGTATTGGTTGAATAAAACAAAGTCATCTTAATCAAATTGATAAGGGTATCATTTCCAATCTAATTACACTTAAGTATTGAGTAACACTGTACTGTACAAGAAACGCTATCCCATGATCGAAATTATTCTCCGAAAGTCTTACAAAGGAAACGTCTTTATTAATTGGACTGGTTACTTTTTACTTGGTGCAATTTTGGATGACAATCGGAGAATATCCGCCGGGACCATTTCCGCTTCCTGTCATCGGAAACATTCTAGGTACGCTAACTCGCATTGAATTGTCGTTAAACATCGGCTACCGTGTCGTTATTCGATAGACGTCGGTGCTGAAATCAGGTAAGTTAAAAGCAATGGTGCAAAATTGAGCTTCCATAGGTGCTTTTGAACAAAATTTTATATGGTGCAATATCAAACCGTTCTGAGAAGGTGCTTGAGAAAGGCGCGTTATTTAAGATTGCAAATATGGGCGAGCTTGTGGTCTCCAGTTACAAACAGCCCTTGTAAATTTTGTTGAAAACAACCTTAAGATGGGCTCACGTTCAAAGAAGGTTTTTCACCATTGAAAAGACACAAACTAGAGATCACGTTGCGTTGATCCGTCTGATAACGTAGGGCCCTCAACAAAAGATCACTGTGGTTTGGGTCCCCATAAAGTACCCAGGAGGAAAGCTGTCGCTAGTTGGGGCGGAACAATCAGTGATGGTCTTGTTGAAACATCACGTTAGCTAAATGGATGAGGTGATCAATCAAGAGCGATTGGGAAGCCAAGTAAGGCTGGGTGATTTATAGGGCTCGTAAGGTATTTAGATAATGTCTATGATTTGTAACTCAGTTAGATTATGCTTAGACGCTTTTGCTATTATAGATAATTACTAAGGCCGTTTACGAGGCTAGTTTAGGTCTCGAGGTCTTAGCGGAGTTAGATGATGGCTTCTGTGGGGTGGCGGAGTGTTTAGCCCTCTCACCTCCAGCAAGAGGAGCTGGGTTCGATACCAGCTTGTGGCACTGGGCAAAAACTCCGAACTACTCTTTCTGCGTAGAGTTTGCAAGTTCTCTCCCCACTGGTTTGAGGGGTTTTCCCCCGAGCTCTTTGGTTTCCCCTGCCGTAATAACTTGTGGAGGTTAACGGAAATAGGAGTTCTAAGCGAGAGAAAATGATCATTAAACATGGTTATCACCACAACAGAAACAAAGGTGATTACACTCTTAAAACAAGGTGTTGGATAACACCTTTAAAGGATAATTCAAAATTAACATATGGGACACCTTTTTTGAGGATACAAATACACTCCAAAAAAGGAATACATGTAATATAAACCACTTAAAGTATGTAAAAATCTCCTTTTAATAAGTCAAATTACAACATTATTTAGTTTTAAATACACCTTATTGGGTGGTTGTGATAACCCTTCAATTATTAAATTACATTTGTATGGTTATATATTAACACCGTTAAAGTTATAAAATTGTCCTTATTGGTCGTCAAAAAGCACCTTAAAAATTCGAAAGCAAGTTTAATAAATATGGAACAACATTTTTTATATGAAAAACTTTAATATGTCAATATTAGTTATTTTTTATTGAGTTAACATTTTTAATAAATCTAAATACAATGATAACAATTATATTACTATTATATTATTATTCCCTTTTACACCTTAATACTACCATACATGGTGTTTCTGAAACCCCCGGTGTGATAAAGGTGTTTACACCATTTAACTCCCATTTCATAGTTATAACGACCTTTGAACACTTTTTTGATACCATTAAATCAAACTTCAACACTTGATTTTAAGAGTGTTAATTCAGAGAACCACAAAAGCTAGTTAGAGATAAGTGAGTGCGTATGCCGATAAGGGGGCACCTGCGGGCGGGGGAAACGGGCCCCTATAGGGGCCCCCTTTTTGCGTACATTTTCGACAGGTCAAAAGGTCAATAGCTGGGGGCACCCCATTTTAGGGTCAATAGATGATTTACGATGTTACCCTCATAAAACCTGGGTCAATAGGTTATCTGCCCCTATGGACACGATGCAAACAGCCGTTAAATAAGGGTGAAACAGGCCCCTGTAGGGCCCCCATTTTGCGGCAATATTCGGCAGGTCAATAGGTTAGCTGATTTACGATGTTAGGTCAATAGGTTATCTGCCCCTATGGTGGTGACACGATGTTATGCAAACAGCCGGCCCGTCATAGTTAATAGCTGGAGGCACCCCATTTTAGGTCAAAAGGTTAGCTGATTTACGATGTTATAACCCATAAAACCCAGGTGCTAACCCATTTTAGGTCAATAGGTTATCTGCCCCTATGGCGGTGACACGATGTTATGCAAACAGCCTAGGTGGTAACCCAATTTAGGTCAAAAGGTTAGATGATTTACGATGTTATAACCCATAAAACCCGGGTTATAACCCATAAAACCCAGGTGCTAACCCATTATAGGTCAATAGGTTATCTGCCCCACCCTATGGCGGTGACACGATGTTATGCAAACAGCCTACCCGTCATAGTGAATGTCACCCCCCTGTCTTTCGAGTTGGTTGGTTTTCGCCGACAAACACTTTCGGGCCCCTAAGGGTAGCGTAAAATAGCGGGCGTTCATCGGTAAAAGTGTTTTGGAAAAAAAGAGCAGAGTGTATACAAATTATAAGGTTTTATTTAGATATTCAAAGTTACAGTACATTAAGCGGATGAAAACGTTTAAAGATAAAACAATTTAGTTTTAATATATTTATGGTGTGTAGATACCATATTAAACAAATTGTAAAAGTTAAATACACAAAACATATTTTGGTTGGCCACTGTTTCTTTAAAATCGTCAATAATTTTAAATGCTGTTACGTAATTGGACGCGTAGCGGACAACGGTATCATACCTTTCAAGTTCATCCGATAGAAATAAATTGTTGGGTGCACATGGTTCTTTATACAATATTTCGTAAATTTTACGATAATTATCGGTTATAACGTAACCCATTAATTCAAAGAGTTTTTGGTTCACTTTAAGGAGTTGAATGTGCGAATTAATGAAATATTTGAGTCTGTCCAATTCTCGAGTTTCCGGCGCTTTGATTACGACCGACGCTTCGGATATCGTACTTTGCAAGGTTAATTCTTTTTGGTCAGACATGGCGGCGGTCACTAGCGCATCAGATAGCGGGAACGGTGATCGAAAGGGCAACCGTTGGGGATCATTTATTTGTTCCCAGTGGCCGTATAAATCATCCCAGGCGCGCGAAGACATTTCAAAGACCTGGTGTGTGATTTTATTGCATAGAGCTACAGATATATCGAGCTCAGACGTAAAACCCGTAGTAACGAAAAGCTCGGATGAAAGTGAATACCGAGGGTTAACTTTCCGCTGAGTCGGATCAAATTTAGACATTTTAGTAGGCGCTGGAACGTTATCTACACAGCTTCGTTTAGACATGATGCTCGAGAAACGGTTTGTAGTGTACTGCCGATGGATGACGGGGATGAATCCCTTATATAGCGATAATAATTTGATGACGTAATCAGGATGACGTAATGGGTTGACTCAATGACTCACGCGATTAGTCAAATTTTGCGGTGTTATGTGTATAGCGACGGCCATATTGGTAAACCAAAGAGATAGAAATTCTACAAGTCCCATTAAAAGTAAAATCAACGCGATTAGTAATGCGTTTTTAGGATTGTTCGCGATAAGGCGAGTAACGGGAAAGGCGGGATCGTCCCTATTCGGTAGGGCTGGTGGAATCATCTGACATGATGTTATGCAAACAGCCAGTAGCTATAAACCCGAGTAATGGGCCCCCTACGGCATCTGTCAAACACTTTTTTCCACGTGCGAGTGGTGTTATGAAATAAATCCAAATAGTTCAATGGGTCGAGCCCTTTGTGTATCTATTCATAACTATTTTCACCGACAAACACTTTCCCCGTGTAACATTATTTTCAAACACTTTTACGATGCGCAAAGCTATCCGTCTTACGGAATATCGGCCCTAAGGGGTAAAGGGTAGATAGAGGATGGCCCTTGCCCCCCGCGCGTAAAATAGACACAGCGGGTGTCCCCTCTCGCTAGCTAAAAGTGTCGTTTTTACATCAGGTGTGGATTCTTCGCGCTAAAATGGTTATAACAAACGATTGTTCCCACCAAAAATGTAAAATCCATCTCCGCTGTTCTCGGATGAGGACGTAGCCATTTAAGTTTTTATCAATTTTTATATTTTTAGCTTGGCGATGTATTCCAAAATTAAATGGTAACCAGTATGCGTTACAATTTCAAGATGCAAGATACTCGAGAATGGTAAAATAGTCTATATTTAAAGTTAAAATGCGAAAACTATATTTGTATAGTCGAAATTTATTTTAACGTATTAAAATAAAAATTCATCTTTCTGACAAGAGTCTTACCCATCATACATACACCATCTAATCTGGAATCTATGTTTAACAATTGGAGGAATTCGTGTTTACGATAGGCTCTTTTTTAACGTAACTTAGTACATTAATTGAGTATTTTGAAATATTTTAATATCGGAATTTTTTTTGATGTATTAAAAGTAGAGTTAAGATGCTTTTATAGTATTTTCTATGTATTAGCATATCTGAACTTGCGGTTCAATTTTGGGTACATGGACCACTTACACGCTAATGATATTCAAATGAAGTTTAAAAATATTTCCATTTGAACGAGTCCCTCTTTTTATATCAGCAAAGTACTGAACGATTCTATCTTATGGATTTAAATAGTTCTAACAATAGTACAACTACAACATTTGAGAAAGACACTTTTCCCATTGTGAAAGTGGAATCCAAAATAAGAATCACTTTAAATTTAAATATAGACTATTTTACCATTCTCGAGTAACTCTTTTTTTTTCTTTAAAAGCTGAAGAAATATTAGAAACGACATCAGTGATCAATTAATTGTTTCCGAGTATGACAGACGATTTTTGATATTAAAGAGTCATTTTTCAAAAGTAAGATTGTTTTCGGTTATTTTTTTTAAAGCTAGCTTAGAAATCATATTATTTTTATATATAATTATTTAGTTGTAATGTTAATTCTTAATTACTGGTAGCCTTCACTAGAAACTATTATAAGAATTATATATGAATTTATAACCAAGCGTGTATTTACCACTAGTGAATGCAATATCAGTCGAAGAATTGAAGAAAGACGGAATCACGTCATTATTAAGAACTGGTGACTACTTCTGTATATATTGTGACGGTTCAGTTTTTCATGTTCCAACTGTCGGACGGCTAGCATGGTACTGTGACGGATACTCAATCTGTTTGAAGTACCGTAAAGCTGTTTATTTCCAATCAAAAATAATTCTAAGTATAAGAATTCCTCCAGGTGTATTAAAAGCGTTACCACGCATATATTTGTGTTTAAATTGTGATATGTTGGGCACTAAGAGAGCAGCCAATTTGTCATATTGCGAAGTAACTGGTGGATGTTGTGTATTTCCAAAAATTAAAAAATAATAATAGTATGTGTGTGTTTTTCTATTATTTTTCCACCTATATTTGGCGTATTGAAAGCTATTTTAACGTATTGAACGTAGAGTCAGGGGTTTTTATAGTATTTTACTACCTATATTTACATTTTGGAAAGCTATTTAAACGTATTGAGCGTACAGAGTATTTTGCATTATTTATGGTAATAAAAGGTAATTATTGTAGAAAATAAAAGATATTTTAATTAAAACATTTCGGTGATCTATTCCAAAATTAAATGGTAACCCCGTATGCGTAACAATTTCAATATGCAAGATACTCGAGAATGGTAAAATAGTCTATATTTAAAGTTAAAATGCGAAAACCATATTTGTAGTGTTCAATTTAAAAGAAAATTACTTCAGCTTTTAAATAAGATTTTTTTTCTGTATCTACCCTATATCATTTACATATTATTTTTTTATTCTAATTTAACCATAACTTTAAAAACGTTGCACGTCTGAATAGCTGTGTAGAGTACGATTAACAGAGATAAATATTTCTGGGTTCAGTTAATGTGATGATTCGAGTGAAAAATTTGAATATGTTAAAGTTATTGGATTGAAGGAAACTTCAGTGTTTTCAGAGTGATAATTAAGGGAAGTTGCCGTACAATATAGTTGAAAATTATCTTTTTAAGTCTGTGTCCACCCATTGATTATGTTAGGAAGTGAAAAAATTTCATTTAGCAAGCTTTTCTTCAATTTCGGTATCCACCCTGTATCATTTAAAAGCTCAAGCATTGTTTTTATCAAGTTAATTTCAAAAATATCTTAAAACAAGCTTCCCTAAGTCTGACTAGCTCTGTAGGGTAATAATAAAATAGCTAAATATTTTTTGGGTTTAATACTTGTGATGCTTAGTGAAAATTTTCCATATATTACAGTATTAGGTTGGCTAATTATTTTTTTCACCTGCTACCATTCTCAACGGGTGAACATAGAATAACAAAGATAATTGTCCAATATATTTAAAGCCAACTTTCCTTACATTTCTCTATGAAAACACTGAAGCTTCTTTCAATGCGATAACTTTATTACATTCATTTTTTTTCCAGAATTACAATTATTGAATCGAAAAAAATATGGAACCACCCTAGAATTAACCAACACAGGTATTCAGAAGAGATGGTGTTCAATTTAAAAAAAATTACTTTTTTTGGATCCACCCTATATCAGTTATATAAAACCTGAAATTATTTATTTTTTTGAATTCTAATTTAACCATCACTTTAAAAACGGTAACTCCCCTTAAATTTCAAACTGAAAACACTAAAGTTTCATGCAATCCAATAACTTTGACTTTTGAAATTTTTTCACTCAGAATCATCACATTAAATGGGAGCCACTCTGTATCGTAAAATTAAAAGCTCAAGCAATTTTTTTTCCAAATTCATTTTTAACTTATCTTAAAACACGCTTCACTAAGTCTGACTAGCTCTGTAGGTTAATAATAAAATAGCTAAATATTTTTTGGATTCAATAATTTTGATTCTGAGTGAAATATTTGCATATATTACAGTATTAGTTTGACTAATTAATTTTTTTTTCATCTGCTACCATACTCAATGGTTGAACATAGAATAATAAAGGTAATTTTCCACTATATTTAAAGCCAACTTCCCTTACATTTCACTATGAAAACACTGAAGCTTCTTTCAATGCGATAACTTTATTACATGCATTTTTTTCCCAGAATTACGATTATGGAATCGAAAAAAAATATGTGACCACCTTAGAATTACCCAACACAGGTATTCAGAAGAGATGGTGTTCAATTTAAAAAAATTACTTTTTTTGGATCCACCCTATATCAGTTATAAAAAACCTGAAATTATTTATTTTTTTCAATTCTAATTTAACCATCACTTTAATAACGGTAACTTCCCTTAAATTTCAAACTGAAAACACTAAAGTTTCATGCAATCCAATAACTTTGACTTTTGAAAATTTTTCATTCAGAATCATCACATTAAATGGGAGCCACTCTGTATCGTAAAATTAAAAACTCAAGCATTGTTTTTATCAAGTTAATTTTAAACATATCTTAAAACACGCTTCCCTAAGTCTGACTAGCTCTGTATGTTAATAATAAAATAGCTAAATATTTTTTGGGAGTCAATAATTTTTATTCTGAGTGAAATATTTGCATATATTACAGTATTAGTTTGGCTAATTAATTTTTTTTCATCTGCTACCATACTCAATGGGTGAACATAGAATAACAAGGGTAATTTTCCATTATATTTAAAACCAACTTCCCTTACATTTCACTATGGAAACACTGAAGCTTCTTTCAATGCGATAACTTAATGACATGCAATTTTTTTGCCCAGAATTACAATAATTGAATCGAAAAATTATCCAACTCGGCTTATTACGCGGATAATACAGAAATATAAATTACTTGATCAAAACGTTTTACGAATAATTTTGAGAGCTTTATCTATTGAATAAAAGTTAACCATCCCCAACCTCAAGGGTGGTATCGCGCTTAGATAGAAGACCCGATATGTTCGCGAATTCCGACAACGACCATAATTTCAAACTATGTTTTTTATATTTTTTATTTATTTCTTTCTTTTATTTTGTTTAATTATATATATTTAAAATTGAAGCTGAAACAAATTTTAAAATGACTTTGGTTTCCCCATAAGACATGCTACCCTCCCCACCTCGCCGTCTTGCACGCGTGCGCTGATTTCCCCTGGGGGGGGCGCGGTCTGGGGCGCGGATTTCTCGGGGGGCGCGTCGCGGTTAATTTAAAAATCAAATGAAAACATAGATTTAAGTGTTTTGCGCGGTTAATTTGACTTTGAAACATGGATTTGAGTGTTTTGACGTCATAGAATATTCGTTGTTAAAGTAACGTAGAATTGAAATATTTTTAAACTTTATTTTAATATCATTGTAGTACTTAAATATGCTGGGCACTTGAACCTATATCACGAGTATTTCTTAAAACGACTATACATCTAAACTCTACTTTTAACGCGGGCAAAATACAATTCCGATATTCAAATATTTAAAAATACTTAATGAAAAGAGACTTTAACCGTTTTTAAAATTCACAATATATTTATGCCATCCCGATTCTCTCTGAGCTACGGAATAATATTTCTGGGTTTAAACCCCCCAAAATGACGTAATCTATAAAAATGACGTAATCTATAAAAATGACGTAATTTAAAAATGACTCACTAAAGATGACGTAATCTACACCATGAAACGTAAAGATTACGTAGATGCGTTGTGGTTTTCATAAGCCAGCCGCTATGGGAAAGAGGAAGATGTCTCAGCTTAGTGTACCCAAGAAATGCTGGATATGCGCGGAAATATACCGGTCCGTGAGAGGTTTCAAACAACATTTAATGACTCATTTATCGTGTAATACAATGAAAGAAGATTCGGATCTGGCGTGTGATTGTGATACGAGTGAATCTCTCCATTACACGGAGGTCGAGGAAATGTCAGATGATAAAATTATCGATTATCTTAACGAACTTATTGGGGAATGTAAAAAGCGCGGTGCCACAATGGAATCAACCGAGTCAACTACATCTAACCTGCCAGCCGAATTAAAAATGCCGACTGAAAAGGAAATGGCTGCTCTGATTTATTTTCAAGAATATTGTAAAACTAATCAAATTCATAATATTAAAACCGCTGTAAAGAAAATGTGAATAAACGTTTTTATATTGAATACATTGTTATTTTTAAAGGTGACCGTATAAAGTAAATTTTACATTTGGGTAAATTGACACTTAATATTTTTAAAATTCTAAAATACGTTTATAATATTTTTCCAACGTGGGCGAATGAATGGACACAATGAACTATTAATTACATAATCTAAAAAATGACGCGAGCAATGAGAAATAACGAGTCGGATTTATAAGATAATAAAAAATATTTATTTTTACAAAAAAATTTTATAAGATGATATATTACAAAAATTATTTTTCTTTTACGAGTCAAATAAAAATATTATAGTGCGATACAAAAAAAAATTAAAATGGACATCGTATTTGGTTATCTATTTCAGCGCGGTTCTGGGTAATCCAGTCGGCGAAAAGTAGACTTCGTTCCAAAGAACACGGTTGTCGGGTGTTTAGAGTTTGATGTCTGAATAGACATTTCACTGGCGGGGGCGTATCAAAAGTCACAGCTCGGGGACAGTCAAAAGTTTCCAAATCGTATATGGCGGTCTCAATATAATCGGCTAAAAATTTACACTTTACGTCTCCTTTTGTAAAAATCATATCAGCACTCGAAACAGCTGATATAAGGCAGGCGGATAGTTTATAATAGGGGAGATACCCCGCGGTCCAGCAAATACCGTGAAGGTTCCTAGACACCCAGCCGTTTTGTCTTTTAATGGCGTTCGGAAGTTGTTGTACTGGATAGGGTTGTTCGAAAGTCCAAGCTTGAACGGCGGGAGGGGTCGATACTGTTGATATAGCTAGTTCCTTCACGACAATGTCGGGGGGCTCTCCGCCGGAGCGCGAGGCGGATTTTCCTAGTAGAAAGTCAAATTCGACAACGGCCATTCTCGCCATGCCACCGACACGATACTGAGGGTTTAGTTATGAATAAAACGGGGTGTAGTCGCGCGACGGGAATTTATACTCCGTTTATGACGACGTAACACTAGCCTTTGAGAAAAAACGCGCGCGGCTAAAGAACAGTAGCCTCCACTATATGTATGCATAAATATTTTTTCGTCCCAAAGTTCCCCCGACCGCGCCCCCCCCCCCCGAGAAATCCGCGCCCCAGACCGCGCCCCCCCCCCCCAGGGGAAATCAGCGCACGCGTGCAAGACGGCGAGGTGGGGAGGGTAGCATGTCTTATGGGGAAACCAAAGTCATTTTAAAATTTGTTTCAGCTTCAATTTTAAATATATATAATTAAACAAAATAAAAGAAAGAAATAAATAAAAAATATAAAAAACATAGTTTGAAATTATGGTCGTTGTCGGAATAAGATAAGATAATTTTCAACTATATTGTACGGCAACTTCCCTTAATTATCACTCTGAAAACACTGAAGTTTCCTTCAATCCAATAACTTTAACATATTCAAATTTTTCACTCGAATCATCACATTAACTGAACCCAGAAATATTTATCTCTGTTAATCGTACTCTACACAGCTATTCAGACGTGCAACGTTTTTAAAGTTATGGTTAAATTAGAATAAAAAAATAATATGTAAATGATATAGGGTAGATACAGAAAAAAAATCTTATTTAAAAGCTGAAGTAATTTTCTTTTAAATTGAACACTACAAATATAGTTTTCGCATTTTAACTTTAAATATAGACTATTTTACCATTCTCGAGTATCTTGCATATTGAAATTGTTACGCATACGGGGTTACCATTTAATTTTGGAATAGATCACCGAAATGTTTTAATTAAAATATCTTTTATTTTCTACAATAATTACCTTTTATTACCATAAATAATGCAAAATACTCTGTACGCTCAATACGTTTAAATAGCTTTCCAAAATGTAAATATAGGTAGTAAAATACTATAAAAACCCCTGACTCTACGTTCAATACGTTAAAATAGCTTTCAATACGCCAAATATAGGTGGAAAAATAATAGAAAAACACACACATACTATTATTATTTTTTAATTTTTGGAAATACACAACATCCACCAGTTACTTCGCAATATGACAAATTGGCTGCTCTCTTAGTGCCCAACATATCACAATTTAAACACAAATATATGCGTGGTAACGCTTTTAATACACCTGGAGGAATTCTTATACTTAGAATTATTTTTGATTGGAAATAAACAGCTTTACGGTACTTCAAACAGATTGAGTATCCGTCACAGTACCATGCTAGCCGTCCGACAGTTGGAACATGAAAAACTGAACCGTCACAATATATACAGAAGTAGTCACCAGTTCTTAATAATGACGTGATTCCGTCTTTCTTCAATTCTTCGACTGATATTGCATTCACTAGTGGTAAATACACGCTTGGTTATAAATTCATATATAATTCTTATAATAGTTTCTAGTGAAGGCTACCAGTAATTAAGAATTAACATTACAACTAAATAATTATATATAAAAATAATGTGATTTCTAAGCTAGCTTTAAAAAAAATAACCGAAAACAATCTTACTTTTGAAAAATGACTCTTTAATATCAAAAATCGTCTGTCATACTCGGAAACAATTAATTGATCACTGATGTCGTTTCTAATATTTCTTCAGCTTTTAAAGAAAAAAGAGTTACTCGAGAATGGTAAAATAGTCTATACTTAAATTTAAAGTGCGTTTTAAATTGAAGTGATTCTTATTTTGTATTCCACTTTCACAATGGGAAAAGTGTCTTTCTCAAATGTTGTAGTTGTACTATTGTTAGAACTATTTAAATCCATAAGATAGAATCGTTCAGTACTTTGCTGATATAAAAAGAGGGACTCGTTCAAATGGAAATATTTTTAAACTTCATTTGAATATCATTAGCGTGTAAGTGGTCCATGTACCCAAAATTGAACCGCAAGTTCAGATATGCTAATACATAGAAAATACTATAAAAGCATCTTAACTCTACTTTTAATACATCAAAAAAAATTCCGATATTAAAATATTTCAAAATACTCAATTAATGTACTAAGTTACGTTAAAAAAGAGCCTATCGTAAACACGAATTCCTCCAATTGTTAAACATAGATTCCAGATTAGATGGTGTATGTATGATGGGTAAGACTCTTGTCAGAAAGATGAATTTTTATTTTAATACGTTAAAATAAATTTCGACTATACAAATATAGTTTTCGCATTTTAACTTTAAATATAGACTATTTTACCATTCTCGAGTATCTTGCATATTGAAATTGTTACGCATACGGGGTTACCATTTAATTTTGGAATAGATCACCGAAATGTTTTAATTAAAATATCTTTTATTTTCTACAATAATTACCTTTTATTACCATAAATAATGCAAAATACTCTGTACGCTCAATACGTTTAAATAGCTTTCCAAAATGTAAATATAGGTAGTAAAATACTATAAAAACCCCTGACTCTACGTTCAATACGTTAAAATAGCTTTCAATACGCCAAATATAGGTGGAAAAATAATAGAAAAACACACACATACTATTATTATTTTTTAATTTTTGGAAATACACAACATCCACCAGTTACTTCGCAATATGACAAATTGGCTGCTCTCTTAGTGCCCAACATATCACAATTTAAACACAAATATATGCGTGGTAACGCTTTTAATACACCTGGAGGAATTCTTATACTTAGAATTATTTTTGATTGGAAATAAACAGCTTTACGGTACTTCAAACAGATTGAGTATCCGTCACAGTACCATGCTAGCCGTCCGACAGTTGGAACATGAAAAACTGAACCGTCACAATATATACAGAAGTAGTCACCAGTTCTTAATAATGACGTGATTCCGTCTTTCTTCAATTCTTCGACTGATATTGCATTCACTAGTGGTAAATACACGCTTGGTTATAAATTCATATATAATTCTTATAATAGTTTCTAGTGAAGGCTACCAGTAATTAAGAATTAACATTACAACTAAATAATTATATATAAAAATAATGTGATTTCTAAGCTAGCTTTAAAAAAAATAACCGAAAACAATCTTACTTTTGAAAAATGACTCTTTAATATCAAAAATCGTCTGTCATACTCGGAAACAATTAATTGATCACTGATGTCGTTTCTAATATTTCTTCAGCTTTTAAAGAAAAAAGAGTTACTCGAGAATGGTAAAATAGTCTATACTTAAATTTAAAGTGCGTTTTAAATTGAAGTGATTCTTATTTTGTATTCCACTTTCACAATGGGAAAAGTGTCTTTCTCAAATGTTGTAGTTGTACTATTGTTAGAACTATTTAAATCCATAAGATAGAATCGTTCAGTACTTTGCTGATATAAAAAGAGGGACTCGTTCAAATGGAAATATTTTTAAACTTCATTTGAATATCATTAGCGTGTAAGTGGTCCATGTACCCAAAATTGAACCGCAAGTTCAGATATGCTAATACATAGAAAATACTATAAAAGCATCTTAACTCTACTTTTAATACATCAAAAAAAATTCCGATATTAAAATATTTCAAAATACTCAATTAATGTACTAAGTTACGTTAAAAAAGAGCCTATCGTAAACACGAATTCCTCCAATTGTTAAACATAGATTCCAGATTAGATGGTGTATGTATGATGGGTAAGACTCTTGTCAGAAAGATGAATTTTTATTTTAATACGTTAAAATAAATTTCGACTATACAAATATAGTTTTCGCATTTTAACTTTAAATATAGACTATTTTACCATTCTCGAGTATCTTGCATATTGAAATTGTTACGCATACGGGGTTACCATTTAATTTTGGAATAGATCACCGAAATGTTTTAATTAAAATATCTTTTATTTTCTACAATAATTACCTTTTATTACCATAAATAATGCAAAATACTCTGTACGCTCAATACGTTTAAATAGCTTTCCAAAATGTAAATATAGGTAGTAAAATACTATAAAAACCCCTGACTCTACGTTCAATACGTTAAAATAGCTTTCAATACGCCAAATATAGGTGGAAAAATAATAGAAAAACACACACATACTATTATTATTTTTTAATTTTTGGAAATACACAACATCCACCAGTTACTTCGCAATATGACAAATTGGCTGCTCTCTTAGTGCCCAACATATCACAATTTAAACACAAATATATGCGTGGTAACGCTTTTAATACACCTGGAGGAATTCTTATACTTAGAATTATTTTTGATTGGAAATAAACAGCTTTACGGTACTTCAAACAGATTGAGTATCCGTCACAGTACCATGCTAGCCGTCCGACAGTTGGAACATGAAAAACTGAACCGTCACAATATATACAGAAGTAGTCACCAGTTCTTAATAATGACGTGATTCCGTCTTTCTTCAATTCTTCGACTGATATTGCATTCACTAGTGGTAAATACACGCTTGGTTATAAATTCATATATAATTCTTATAATAGTTTCTAGTGAAGGCTACCAGTAATTAAGAATTAACATTACAACTAAATAATTATATATAAAAATAATGTGATTTCTAAGCTAGCTTTAAAAAAAATAACCGAAAACAATCTTACTTTTGAAAAATGACTCTTTAATATCAAAAATCGTCTGTCATACTCGGAAACAATTAATTGATCACTGATGTCGTTTCTAATATTTCTTCAGCTTTTAAAGAAAAAAGAGTTACTCGAGAATGGTAAAATAGTCTATACTTAAATTTAAAGTGCGTTTTAAATTGAAGTGATTCTTATTTTGTATTCCACTTTCACAATGGGAAAAGTGTCTTTCTCAAATGTTGTAGTTGTACTATTGTTAGAACTATTTAAATCCATAAGATAGAATCGTTCAGTACTTTGCTGATATAAAAAGAGGGACTCGTTCAAATGGAAATATTTTTAAACTTCATTTGAATATCATTAGCGTGTAAGTGGTCCATGTACCCAAAATTGAACCGCAAGTTCAGATATGCTAATACATAGAAAATACTATAAAAGCATCTTAACTCTACTTTTAATACATCAAAAAAAATTCCGATATTAAAATATTTCAAAATACTCAATTAATGTACTAAGTTACGTTAAAAAAGAGCCTATCGTAAACACGAATTCCTCCAATTGTTAAACATAGATTCCAGATTAGATGGTGTATGTATGATGGGTAAGACTCTTGTCAGAAAGATGAATTTTTATTTTAATACGTTAAAATAAATTTCGACTATACAAATATAGTTTTCGCATTTTAACTTTAAATATAGACTATTTTACCATTCTCGAGTATCTTGCATCTTGAAATTGTAACGCATACTGGTTACCATTTAATTTTGGAATACATCGCCAAGCTAAAAATATAAAAATTGATAAAAACTTAAATGGCTACGTCCTCATCCGAGAACAGCGGAGATGGATTTTACATTTTTGGTGGGAACAATCGTTTGTTATAACCATTTTAGCGCGAAGAATCCACACCTGATGTAAAAACGACACTTTTAGCTAGCGAGAGGGGACACCCGCTGTGTCTATTTTACGCGCGGGGGGCAAGGGCCATCCTCTATCTACCCTTTACCCCTTAGGGCCGATATTCCGTAAGACGGATAGCTTTGCGCATCGTAAAAGTGTTTGAAAATAATGTTACACGGGGAAAGTGTTTGTCGGTGAAAATAGTTATGAATAGATACACAAAGGGCTCGACCCATTGAACTATTTGGATTTATTTCATAACACCACTCGCACGTGGAAAAAAGTGTTTGACAGATGCCGTAGGGGGCCCATTACTCGGGTTTATAGCTACTGGCTGTTTGCATAACATCATGTCAGATGATTCCACCAGCCCTACCGAATAGGGACGATCCCGCCTTTCCCGTTACTCGCCTTATCGCGAACAATCCTAAAAACGCATTACTAATCGCGTTGATTTTACTTTTAATGGGACTTGTAGAATTTCTATCTCTTTGGTTTACCAATATGGCCGTCGCTATACACATAACACCGCAAAATTTGACTAATCGCGTGAGTCATTGAGTCAACCCATTACGTCATCCTGATTACGTCATCAAATTATTATCGCTATATAAGGGATTCATCCCCGTCATCCATCGGCAGTACACTACAAACCGTTTCTCGAGCATCATGTCTAAACGAAGCTGTGTAGATAACGTTCCAGCGCCTACTAAAATGTCTAAATTTGATCCGACTCAGCGGAAAGTTAACCCTCGGTATTCACTTTCATCCGAGCTTTTCGTTACTACGGGTTTTACGTCTGAGCTCGATATATCTGTAGCTCTATGCAATAAAATCACACACCAGGTCTTTGAAATGTCTTCGCGCGCCTGGGATGATTTATACGGCCACTGGGAACAAATAAATGATCCCCAACGGTTGCCCTTTCGATCACCGTTCCCGCTATCTGATGCGCTAGTGACCGCCGCCATGTCTGACCAAAAAGAATTAACCTTGCAAAGTACGATATCCGAAGCGTCGGTCGTAATCAAAGCGCCGGAAACTCGAGAATTGGACAGACTCAAATATTTCATTAATTCGCACATTCAACTCCTTAAAGTGAACCAAAAACTCTTTGAATTAATGGGTTACGTTATAACCGATAATTATCGTAAAATTTACGAAATATTGTATAAAGAACCATGTGCACCCAACAATTTATTTCTATCGGATGAACATGAAAGGTATGATACCGTTGTCCGCTATGCGTCCAATTACGTAACAGCATTTAAAATTATTGACGATTTTAAAGAAACAGTGGCCAACCAAAATATGTTTTGTGTATTTAACTTTTACAATTTGTTTAATATGGTATCTACACACCATAAATATATTAAAACTAAATTGTTTTATCTTTAAACGTTTTCATCCGCTTAATGTACTGTAACTTTGAATATCTAAATAAAACCTTATAATTTGTATACACTCTGCTCTTTTTTTCCAAAACACTTTTACCGATGAACGCCCGCTATTTTACGCTACCCTTAGGGGCCCGAAAGTGTTTGTCGGCGAAAACCAACCAACTCGAAAGACAGGGGGGTGACATTCACTATGACGGGTAGGCTGTTTGCATAACATCGTGTCACCGCCATAGGGTGGGGCAGATAACCTATTGACCTATAATGGGTTAGCACCTGGGTTTTATGGGTTATAACCCGGGTTTTATGGGTTATAACATCGTAAATCATCTAACCTTTTGACCTAAATTGGGTTACCACCTAGGCTGTTTGCATAACATCGTGTCACCGCCATAGGGGCAGATAACCTATTGACCTAAAATGGGTTAGCACCTGGGTTTTATGGGTTATAACATCGTAAATCAGCTAACCTTTTGACCTAAAATGGGGTGCCTCCAGCTATTAACTATGACGGGCCGGCTGTTTGCATAACATCGTGTCACCACCATAGGGGCAGATAACCTATTGACCTAACATCGTAAATCAGCTAACCTATTGACCTGCCGAATATTGCCGCAAAATGGGGGCCCTACAGGGGCCTGTTTCACCCTTATTTAACGGCTGTTTGCATCGTGTCCATAGGGGCAGATAACCTATTGACCCAGGTTTTATGAGGGTAACATCGTAAATCATCTATTGACCCTAAAATGGGGTGCCCCCAGCTATTGACCTTTTGACCTGTCGAAAATGTACGCAAAAAGGGGGCCCCTATAGGGGCCCGTTTCACCCCCGTTTCCCCCGCCCGCAGGTGCCTCCTTATCGGCATACGCACTCACTTATCTCTCTAGTTTCATGGCACATTATTCTAAATGGTTTGTTCCAAGTAACCCTAACCCCGAATGCGCACAAATTGCGACTAACATGCTATTAATTGATATCGTATCCCTTTCATGTCACAAGGAAGTTTGTCGATGGAAAAAAATTGGACACGGATGAGTTCGTCTCTAAAAGTATCAAGTTCGAAAGAAGACCCTTCGACATTGAAATTCTAATCATCAACATCATTTTCGAGACTGCCTTCGGGTAAGACCATTCCAACCAAGTGCTTGCCTTACCTGAATCTAATAAATGCTAATTTTCTAAACAGTGCCAAAAGCTTAACGCAAGCGGAATACCAGAAACTGACTTTTCTATATAGCGAAATACACCGGGAGATATTTCCACTTGGCTGCTGATTTTGTTCTACAACCGCGATTTAGTAATCAATAATATGGCGAAAGGATTCGGACAGTTTCTCAGAGAGAAGTACGACGAGAACAAGAGGACATTCAAAAGAGGTAAATATTCAGTTTGAGGGAAGAGTTAGGCAACAAAGGAAGCAGCACTAAGCTTTTTTTTTTGGCAGGGGAAATACGAAACTTTGGAGACGCGCTGATATCATCGGGAATTGAGGCCGATAATGAAAAGAATGACGCTAAGCAGTATTGGACGACAACGAAATGATGAAGATTATGGGAGCTCCGTTCATCGTAGGGCCGTAGCTAGGCAGGGGCAATTGGGGTGACTGCCCCGGGCGCGTAAGGGTTTAGGGACGCCAAAATATACTTTTTCTATAAGCAATTTAAGCTTAATATGGGGTGCAAAATTTTTATTCACCCCGGGTGCAATTTTGGATAGCTAAGGCCCTGGGTCATCGGTAAGTGCAACGGCAAGTATCGCGTTGGTCCATTAAAGATATTAGAATCGTTCAGCCGCTACGGAAACGACAGCCAGTACTCTGAGATGGATGTTACTAATACTAGCAAATTTTTCCGAGGTCCAAGAGATGATACGAGACGAAATCAAAGAACATATAGGTTCGTGATTACTTTTTATCATTTCTACAAAAATAACTTTTCCTTTACGCTTGCTTTAATTGTCTTTCTTAGGGGATAGAATCCCAGGTAGCATGTGCGCGTGTATATAAGGGTGATATTTAGTATTCATCGTTTATATTCCGTGTTGAGTAAAATATATACGTCATTTCAACGTGTTAAGTTAGTATATAAGACACTTATTCAGTCATGTGTTACACTACACGTGTTTCCTACGTTAGATATGGTGAATATATCACTAGATTGGCAGACAGGTATAGTTTTTTCGTACATAAATAGTAGATAAATAACTAGGTTGGAAAAGTTGCTACGTTGTGTTTACGTAGATATATGCCTAATTTATATGTGCTCCTGCTATACCGGATATATTTGCAAAATATATTAAGATTCTTACTCTTAAAACTAATTAGATTTATAGAAAATACTACCTAAGAACGGTTATAAACTCGTGAATTTGCTATATATATACTATTAATAAAGATTTGTTATTATCAAAGATTTATAAAGTTGAAGGCGGCCCATCAGCATCTCAGAGGGAGATGGAAGGTGAGGTTGAGGTGTTGTGCGATATTCCAATAGAACATAGTGGGGATCTATACCCGCAGCCTTAGCATTTATCAGCAAATTTTTTTATAGTCTGGATATGCCGCTCAGCCATGCCATTGGACTGAGGAAAGAGAGGGCTCGATGTTGTGTGGTTGACTACCCACTGAGTCAGGAAATCAGAGAAGGCTCTGGAATTGAAAGGTGGGCAGCCATGGCCTTGATCACAGCGTCGGCTGTGGTTGTGCGTAATTCATCAATTTCCATGCACTTACAAGGAGACGACCCGAGGTGATAATCACCGATTTTGTTCAAACTTGGATATAGTGTACACAGGGGCGTACCGAAGAGTGTACGTTTGGGGGGGAGGTAAGTGAAATTTGCCAAGTAAAAACCAAAGTTTGTCAAGTCGTCTAAGTTTGGATTGTTACGGTAGATTTCAATTTAAATGTTTCATTAAAATTATAATCGGTGGCGCCATCCGCTGTTAGCGGCGGGAACTATATACTATACAATTGAATTAATGGTACTAATGTACTTTGGAAGTTATAGATGGCGTCACCTGTATTATGATAGAGTTGACGGCTGAGCGCCTATGTCATTCTAGCGGTACTATTCCCAATTCAATGGCGAAAACGGCTCGGCGTCTAGTTATATTAAGTGAAGCATTTGCGTACTCTCTTTATATATAAAGTGAGATACACGAAGAAGAAAACAGAGATTCAACGATGTTACAGCAATTTAAAAATCCCATCAAACCCGCTTACTATTTTCTCGTCGTGTATCCCGCTGTAGTAAAAAATAGATACATTTCATCCTGACGAATACTAGTTGTTGTTTAACTGAACTGCTTTGAATAACTGGAATTATTCATACCCAAATATAACATAAGCAATTCAAACACTTATTGCTGAAATATTAACGTAAGAACAACCGACACTGTATCACACCATATGATCACACGTTATCTTTACCCAACGCAACTTTAGGAATATTGGCTTGTGAAATTTTCACTTTCCTAAAGAATATCACTATAATATTCACGACTTACCTAATTTTCCCTAAGTAAAAAAAATGTAACATCTCCCATAGAAATTAAAACTAGGTATTTTTATAAATTTTATACAGATTGCCAAATTTAACGTAGAAAATTAACACTGAAATAATAACGAACAACCGATATTCACTAACACGCGTCTATCTGCCTTTGAATTTTATAACTTAGGTGCTGTAGGAAAAATGACCATTTAAAAAGCTTTTACCACAAGGCTGAACTAAAGTTCCGACACACTAGCTGCCTAGCATAGAAATCAGGTCTTGTAAGTTATACATAAGGAGAAGCAACTACATAGAAATCTCAAATATAGTTAATGACTTTAGGGAAGTAAATTGCTGGGAAATTCTAAATGATTTGTTTACTATTGATTTAGTAGTTTTTTTAATTAACTAACATGTTTCATAATTTTCATTTTGCCAAGTCCACCTCGATTTGCCAACTCTACAAATCTTTGGGGGGGGGCACCCCCCCTGTCCCCCCCCCCCCCAAAGGTACGTCCCTGAGTGTACACCTCCATGTACCTTAAAAAACCTGCAAGGGAAAAGTTGCGACGGGCTTTCGTTTTTCCATGGCAACCGAAAACGTTTTTGACAACATGATTTGGAATTATTTCCATTGAAAATAACATGGGAATCTGAAGTATTTTAAGGGTCCCCCAATTGACCAAATTGCATTTAAACTTGATTAAATTTAATTTTTAAAATCAATTTAAATTTTTTTTAACGTTTTTGAAATTTTCAAATTTTTTAAAAGGTTTTATGCCTTGTTGAGGACTGTGGAGTTGATTTAAGATCATGCTGCGCAAAGATTTTCGTATAATAAGTCGATCACCTTTATATAGTAAGCCATTGTCCACATGTATTTCAGTCTAATGGGGCCAGTACGGTTTCATCTCCAAAGAGAGAGAATTGGAGTAGCGTGGCCAACCACATTCAGCATAGTGTTTTAATTGACTCATATCAGTAACAAGTTGAATGTGAGTTTTTATTTCATTTTCGCGGGTTGAAGAGAGTGTAGTTAGGGCATGCGATGCAGTTTGAGGACCTTCAAGATAGTCTGTGTTCATGTCGGTGGTTGGTAAAGGGGTGCGAGAAAGAGCATCAGATATGTACAGTACATTCGTGTTCCAGGAACATAAATGAGTCGAGGATTAAAGCGAATAAGACGAAGCACCAAGCGTTGCAGGAGAAAGGATGTGAAACGTTTTTTTGACAATGGATAGCACAACTGCACGGGCTCGTCTCAATTTTGAGCCCATTTGTGAGTTTGAGACCGAGTCCTTAAATATTCGAAATTTCGAATTAATTTTTGGGCCCGAGACGAGTCCCTTCTAAATTTCATTGAATCTCGAGCCTCGGCTGAGACCATTCGAAAAAACGTATAACATTTTGAGCACGAGACGAGACCAAGAAATTTATTGTCTAATTTTGTAGCTGAGACGAGACTGAGTCTGAGTCCCAAAAATAGTATAAAAAAGAGCCCGAGTAGAGACTTATCGTAATTATTGTTAATGATACGAGCCCAGGACGAGCTCCAGTGAATAAATACTTCTCAAAATGTTTCTAAATTCTATTTGCTCAGAGGACGAACTCATCAATAGTAGTCCACCCCTAAAAAAATAATTGACTGAACCGAATTCTATTGGCTGTTAAGTCGATGATGCGAGTCATGCGACCTTTGCACCCACGTGACCCACGTGTATTTTTGAAAAGTTCGTTTTTAACCGCGTATTTCGCAATTGTTCCGAGCTTTCGTGCGTTCGACGGGCAAATTATGTACGCTTCTGCCGTGTTTATTTTGTACCCTAAGCGGCAGCAGAGGCCTGTGTTTTTTTGAGGTACATTTATTTTTCTAAACAAACTCTACAACGGTATTTTCTATATTTTAACCTTATAATGTTAGTGCAGATGTTATTTTATGTTATAACGCATAAAGTAGATTTAGTTAGTCTCTTAATTTGGAGGAAAAGTGTTAGACATGGCAGTTTTCATTTGATCGGATAAGGTATTGGTATTCATTACATAAACCAGGGTACCCAAAAGGGAACAAAAAGCGATTGAAGCAGCGGCGGCGATCGCAAAAATTTTGGTGGGGGCTCGGCTGATTTTTTCATATAAAACTTATTTATATCAAACTAAATTAATATTAATGTTTAATTTCTAAAAAAGTGTTTTCTGATATCTGAAACGTCAATGAATTCATTTATAGTTAATTCAAAGTCGTTGTCTTCGGATAATTAAAATATTTTGATAAAGCTGTGTACGCGATGGATAAATTATGGGCTAAACATTTTATAGGACTAAAACTTATGCTTATTTCTTTTTATGTACCGTTCTTTAGTAATAACCAATTAATACATTTTAATAAATTAAAAACAATAATTTAAAATTGGTCTTGGGCCTTTCCGCACAAATATTTTTCAGTGGGGGCTCTGCACCTACTTTTTAAGTTTAACATCGAATATATATATTCGAAGTGACACTATTGCTATGGACGGAATGTCGTTAAGTGTTGTTTGTTTGGCGGCGTGGAAAGTGACTACACGGTAGATGGAGCTGCGAAAAATAATTTATTTAATTTCAATAATTTAAAAGAATTATGTTCGTCGTGTTCTGCTTACCTATTTCACCTTTGATACTTTCCGTCTATCTAACGATAGGAAATCACATGGCCTCAACAGCTTTTATATTAGTTTGCCTACCTGTGTCTACTAAGAGTGTATGGGTTTGCCCACCCGAATACGCCGATGTGGAACTAATATTACGGCCTGGGCCTACTTGTTAGATCCCCTCTCTGTAGGAAGTCGTTCTGGGACCTCTGGCCACGGTTCCCCTTTCGCTTTCTTCTTGCCGTCCCGCGGTACCGTCTTTATTGGGCTTACCTATGGTTATTTTCATTAAAGTAAGGACCATTTCCATCAATTTTACTCAAAACGTCGAGGTTTGCCTATCTAGTTGCCAATACTTTATTTTTGTATGTTTTATTTGATATGCGCGAATTCGTGGGAATTCCGCTATTCATTGAACAGGGCGATTGACCTAATTGGGATCGTCCTGCCAATACTTTTGCGTTCATATATGGTGAACTTTGATAATTTATGGTGGCCGCCGCCCTGGCGCCACTTTTGATATTTATACGGACAAGTGATGCGCGGGTCAAACCTTTGATGACGCCGGACATCGTGGCTGATCTCACGGTCAGGGATTGGCAGATACTACTCCCCGGGCTTTTCACAGAGGTCACGATTGGCCCGAATGACAGAAAATCTCTAAGACCACGTTGCGATCTGGTTCAAAAACTCGGACTTTGACATTTCTAAATATAGAACTCTGGAAGTCAACCGGAGCGCAAGACCACCAGATACAAGGGTCGGAAAGTCACCAAACTAAAATTGGGACATAGTCCAAGTACGGGTCGCGCAGACCGCTCTTAATAAAACGCGTGAACCTGAGTTCGCGATAAAGAGTCGAAGTGTAATGAATGCTAACGCGACATCGCCAGTTCTTCCGTCAAGGAGCCTTAAGCATCCACCGTCTCTGGACCATATCGTAAAACATTTTTATCTTCATTTATGATATATATTTTGTATTGTGGTTTATATTTGGCCTCATGCTAATTGGCGCCTTAATATGACGCCTTTGGCATCGTTGGACGTAGTCCTCCCTTTTTATGTTATAGTTCGCCACATTGGGCACTATTAGTTTTAAAAATGCATTAAATGCTTTGTTTTACTTGTCAAACCTCAACCCTATTGTTATCTTTTAGTATAAGCATACCCCTAGACATTAACTTTACATCAAATCCCCTAGACAATTTTATTTATCTCGCCCAGCCCAGTATGAAAGCGACGCGGGAGCTCGGGCTATTGTCTTAGTTTGACCAATGTAGTGAGGATATAGTTGTAATTAGGATTAGACAACCTCTTAGTCTCTCCTCGTGGTAATGGAACGTTCATGCTAAATATATTTTCGTTACAAAGTACCCAACTCTTATGTAGCTAATATTCGCTTG
Organism: Leiobunum rupestre; assembly: GCF_980474605.1. Lineage (NCBI taxonomy): Eukaryota > Metazoa > Arthropoda > Arachnida > Opiliones > Sclerosomatidae > Leiobunum > Leiobunum rupestre. Next base: position 33,795,495 of record NC_143392.1, read on the forward strand.
CTTTTTCAAAATACAATTTGGAAGAAAATTGTTTGAGATAAATAACCTCGTATAGAGTAATGGCACTGTGACGTCCTAGTACGTCACCCATGCTCTTTCAGATAGATAAAAAAATTGCGACCAAAATGGCGGCCATGGCCAAAGCTACGGAGTTCTACTACTCTATAGTAGACAGCTTAAACCCGACCTAAAATGGCAATCATCGGAGAGTCATCTATATTTATTGAAGAATACTGAATACATTAATATTTTATTTTATTTTATTTAATTCTCAAGAACCATTAGATTTAAAAACTTAGATTCAATTAGAAAAATGTGGACCATCACATTTCTAACCGACTTTGAAACCACGTGTATCGACTAATAAAAAGCCAATGAACTAAAGAAAAAAATTTTACCTTGAAAACATGGTTCAAGGTACAGAGTCTGAGTTAATAATGAGCTAGGCTAGGCTAATACCCTTGGCACCACCTTAGGCCCAAGTCATCTAGCGACTTATAATGCCTTTAAACAGGCGGCCGGGTTACAATGCGTAGGAGGGTGGTGGCAAGCCCTTCATACCACGCGAGCCAACAGCTCCCTACACTAACTATTACCGTTAACCTCGACAAGTTTTCAAGGGAAGGGGGAAAAGAAGAACTCGGGGGAAAACCCCTTTAACCAGTGTTGATAGAATTTGCAAACCCAACGCAGAAGGCGTAGTTCCGAGTTTTCACCCAGTGCTACAAGTTGGGCTCGAACCCGGCTTTTATTGCTGCGAGGCGAAAGCGCTAACCACTCCGCCACCCTACTATGATGAGTTTGTCCTGAAAGTTTTGATAATGTAGAAAAAGCAAACCTCTAATTTATAAACATTTGCGTGTTATATCTTGAATAGTTTTTATTTAATGACCTTGTTTTAATTAAAAGTTTATTTTCTGGGTCTTTATTTCGTAGGTTTAGAGACATTTCTAATAGGAACGAAGTTTCTAAACCTAATGGTTCTTGAGATAGATTTTAAATCGCCCTGAATCGCATGGGTCATTGAGTTTCTCATTGTCGAATGACCTCCGGCGAGTTCATTCAAATTCGTTGCCAAAAATACATTTTGACTTATTAGCCCTGGATATGGCTTCGTGAGTACTCGAACACTCGGCCTTTTTTGAGGTCGAGTTAATAAATAAATAAATAATCAGCTAGGCTAATACCCAAGGCACCACCTAAGGCCTAAGTCATCGAGTGACTTTTGAAGCCATTAATTCAGGTGGCCGGGTGCGTAGGAGTGTGGTGACAAGCCCTGCATGCCACGTGTTCGAGCCAACAGCTCAATACCCTTACTATTACCGTTAACCTCAACAAGTTTTTATGGAAGGGGAAACCGAAGATCTCGGGGGAAAACCCCTTAAACCAGTGGGAAGAGAACTTGCAAACTCTACGCAGAAGGAGTTGTTCCGAGTTTTCACCCAGTGCCACAAGCTGGAATCGAACCCGGCTCCTCTTGCTGCGAGGTGTAAGTGCTAACCACTCCACCACCCCACCTCGAATAGGTAGTTGGAGAATACTCGTCGATTACTAAGTACCAAAAATATTGTATAGTCTGGTACTCGATTACTCGAATAAGCTGCTCTCTAAACTCGTCGAGTATTTGTTTTTTCAATCCTCGTTGCTTCAAAGTTCAAAGAGGGGTTTTTACAACTTTTTGGGGGCAATAAACAGTACCTACAAAGTTGTGTAAATTGTGGTTCATTTAAATTAAAGGAATATTTTTTCAGTATTGAAAGTTACGTTATACTCCTTTTAAATTTAATTTCATAATTACTTAAAAACCAGCTCCTAAGCAAGTACTCGATGACCCGACTCGTTAAAAATAATACTCGAGGTTTTTTAAGTTACTCGACTCCAATAAGAGAAAGTTTCCCCTTAATCAAGAACTCGATTACTCGACTCGAATACTCGATGGAAAAAAATTTGATATTCGGTAACCAACTCGATTGCCTAAAACCACTAATCGCACAGCCTTAGCCCGGGATAATTTTTAGTGTACACACTGCTTCCGGTAATTAAACAAAAAACGACAAAATTCAGTACTTATACGTTGCTTTGATATCAAAAGTTAAATTTGCACTAGTAAATTTCGATCCATGATGGGTGCACGCTTATGTGATATGGCGGCAATTTTACGGCCATTGAAAAATGCTAGACCTAAATGAATACTAATCTCATAAAATATCTGTTATAAACTTCTGATACTACTTATGTCAGTTCTACTAAATTGCAAATGTCGGGGTAAGGAAACTATTTTTTAATGAAGAAAACACGAGAACGTAAGGAAGACAGTAAAAACATATATAGTTTCCCTACAAAAAAAGGGCGAAGGTCAAAAGTAAAGTCCAATCAAAATTGATATTATTTCAACAGTACCTGAAATAAAAAATTATAAAAAGGGCCCAGTGAATTAGGGTGATAGGTCGACGAAAGAAGGAATTTTAGACTAGTTTCCGAGGAACCGAGCGGAACGGTTTCGAGATTTCTGGACTTCGTCAATTTTAATTCGCTCGAATTTAATTTTAAAGATTTAACCTGAACGTATTTAAAAAGTAAACGAGTTGGCGATGTTTGAAAGAAGCAAAATTCTTCGCGAACCATACTCGCGAACCCCGGATATTTCAGCCAACGAATTACGCTACGTGGGAAACGATATAAGAGTATTTATCGGTCAGCCAGCGTCCAGCGTCGATGGTTGCGTCACTTGCCAGTCTTTCTTCGCCAATAACTTGAAAGCGGGTGACGTTTACAAATCCGCCATTCACGAGTTGCACCTCAGATGTAAATGGCCTATTGCCGGTAAGGAAAATCATTCTTCGATATTGACTGTTTATTAACGAGACGCTAAATTTGAGTTGATCGTATTGTCCATTGTCAGGTAATATTATCGCTGCCGGAAGCGATATAAAGCGGCTCTTGCGGTTCATAGCGAGAGAAAGTAAGGAACGGGTTTCGGGTTGGCACGACGGGCTGCACAAACCGGAGTACCCGAAAACAATAGCCGCGGGAGACGGGAATAATCAACCACTGACTATCGCCGAGAGACTACGAGATCAAGGTCCGAACTTGGACGAGGAAGGAGACAATCAAGGAGCCGAAGAAGTTCGGAAATCGCCTGTTCCAATATTGGTAGAAGAGGGTAATGAAAAGTCCGTTGAAAGTTTGAATTCGAACGGAGGCCCGCAGTATGGATTCGACAAATACCCAACTACTAAAGCGTCACCGGCCACGCCATCGTGGAGCGAAGAAGGGTTGTCACCGACGTCGTACTATTTCGGAGAAGATCTCTTCACGGGACCAGATTTTAGGCCAGGACGGGCCATAACTAAGAAGGTCAGAGTCGAAAATGGTTCCCCATCTCCAAATCGCGATATTTCTACTAAGAGCGAACCAACAGCGATTGGTACCGAGCGTCAACGAGAAAAAGGGTACCTGAGGCTGCCATCCCGATTACAATATCCATCCGGACACAAAAGCCCACTGTCATCGCCCATTCCATTCGGACTACCTTCGCCCTTGACACCGAACCGGTTATCTCCGGCCCTGGTCGAGTTGGCAGTCGGATCCGTGCCACTGGGGTCGCCGATTGGTGACGATCCGTCGCTGGAATGGAAACCTCTGGTGAGTGCAACCAGAGGCGAGGATATTACTTCGGACCCGTTCCTCGGAATCACGATTACGCCGCCACCAACCATCAAGAGCGAAGACTTGCTGTGGCCAACCCGCGCCAATAAACCCATTCGGTTGTCGACTCCGGGACCCAAGAAGTATCCGTTTTCTCGAATCCCGTACCCCTTTGGCAAGTTTGGGTTTCGTCCCAGCGAGCAGCCTAAGGTCCCGTTAAATGATTGTAAGTATACTTCTTAGCAAAAGTAGCGTAAGACCCAAAACAAAGGGTCAGCTGTACCTTTGCACTTGTTAAATTTCTAGTGAGACCTAGTAACACTATAGACTACATAACCTACTAGTTGGTACTACCAGCAACATTATATTTAGTCTATGGTCTGGCGTCATTTTCTCTCTTCGATTAATTCGCCCGTAGACATACGTTCTAAAACGCCTCACTCGGCGGCGCTGGAGTACCTCGATTTTGATGACGTATTTTCCGACCCCCCCCCCCCCTTCGTTTCCCTTTTTTACTTTGCGACAAATTATCATTATCTATACCGTTCTGACACACTTTTGGGTCTTATCCTACTTTTGTTCTTAGTAATTACTTTTTATTTTAAAATAATCTTAAATTTACGAGTGTAAAAATGTTATTTTTTTTCTCTGCCTAGACACAAATAATATCGTTCTATATCCATGCATACATTTGTTGAGTAGAGTTTCGTATGTTAATTTACTACCATTCCTAATTTCAACAGTTCTTTCTGCGGACGATTTCAAGGCTGTGGAAAACTTACTGATCCCTTCGCCAACTGGCCTACCACGGCAGGAATGCAATTCTCCTTAGGCCTCGTAGAATCTCCCTCCATGCAGTATATCAGAAGGCGTGATACGTTGGCTAAATCAATCTGGGCAATATTTTCGTCAAAATTCCGCCGCATCTCTACGTAGGTTTTAATCAAAAATATAACAAAATAACAAAATATCATAAAAATAGAAAAATATTTAAGTTTGCAAAAATGCCAAAACCTATTAAATTTACTTTTTCTATTAACATTTTAAAATTGTATTTTGTACCTTTTTTTCTTTTTAAATGTCGCTTTTTTAAGGTAAAATTGATGTAGTGCAATTTTAAATATCAGTTATTTTAAGCCGAAGCATTTATAAAAATGCTTTTTTAAACAAACAATAAAAATGCAGATTTAAAGGTATTTCCACCTTGTAGGATTTTTAAATAAAGTACGTCGTTATCAAAATAACGTGGATGTATTAATGGTACTTCTCACAAAACCTTAGTAAAACCATGGACACTGTATCTCTAACCGGACGGGAAAAGCTGGAGCTTCCACCATACAAAATCACCAAGAATTTTGAAAGTTTCGGGCTGTCAAGGCCATATAATTCGTCACGTGATCAACAAAACATTCCGTTGGAAATGGCGGTTTAGATTTTTCCGAATAACCTTGACTGCCCTGCGAATCGAGTACGGCCGACTATTTCAGCTATTACGAAGTAGGACGCAAACGGACAGTGAGGGGGTACCTCTTTTAGGCTGCTTTTCCCGTCCGGCTAGAGATACAGTGTCCATGGTAAAACATTCACTAATTTATGGATATAATTCCAACAATTATGAGTTGGACAATAATTTATTTTTGAAATGATTCTACGCCATCAGTGAACTAATTCGCACTTTCTATAACGTATAATAGCAGTTACAAGTTTGCTGCTCTAAATGGTTTGGTCGTTATGATACATTCAGAAAAAAAAAGTATAATACTCAAGCTTAGTTTCCCATAGGCGCTTAAAGGCCGACTACATAAATCTTCGGTTTACTCTGTCTTTCACTGGAAGTAGGCTGACTGCAAGGCATACGTGTATTGCAGTAAGCCTACTTCCAGTGAAAGACCGAGTAAACCGAAGATTTATGTAGTCGGCCTTTAAGAAGTAGAAATCCGGTCCTTATTCAGTTTGCCGAACTTCGCCGAAAGGGATTACCTACAGCAACCAAAACAAGTCGGCTTTTAGTATATCAAACGCCTTACGAAACTAGCTTAAAAAGAACTTTTCGATGATAATAATAGTGCTGTTCAGTCGAGAACTACAACTAATTCGTTCAAAGTTACTGCAAGAATGAATATGGGTAGTTAATAGTAGTATCCGAAGGTTCTATCCGCAGGCAATGGCTATTGCCACATATTCTTGGTTATCCCAATGAATTATTGGTTATAAATATAGAAGCAATAAGTTAATTCAAACAACCCAAGCTGAATATTTGAAAATGTTTATAAAGGATAGAATTCTAAAGGAAGTGTTTCTTGATTATGTGAAATGGGAACAGCTAATCATGTTTTAAAATTATTGATAAACGAATTTCATACCGTAGCGTCGGTTACTCCGAAAAATTTCGGTTAGAATTCTATTTCCGCCTTTCAATTCAATTCAATTCAATTTCCATTTATCTGAGTTTTAAATAGGCAAGTCAAAAAGATGACTTGGTAGGGGCTATTATAAATAAATATTTCGAAATTTAAAAGGGGATACGTATAAAGGAAGTTACATCAAATTGTTAACGTCTAATTTTGTGAATATTGAGTGAATTAATTGGCTATAAAATGACCCAGCAAATTATTATTTATGGTTCAAACCATGGGTGTTGCGTTGCTCATGGTGTGAGGGAACTTTTCTACTTCCCGTACGGGTGTTCCTGACCTCTGACCCTGGGGTTCGCCAAAAATCTGGTGTTTCCTGGTCTTTTCAATGATTTCCAATGGGCTAAATAAAATACGGACTCGGAATAAAAAAATCGCCGCGGTTGATAAAAGTTCTTATAGAATTTTCAAATGGGAAAAACTTTAAAAAAAAGTGTAGAGAGTATATGTTTAAAAGATTCCAAAAAAGATATTTGGCAAAATATTGTTGATCTTGATCCTTCTTACAAATCTTATTTTTTATAAAAAAAAAATCTCAGGGATTTTGAGTGTACTATTTTCAGTAGGTATGTACTATGTAATAGCCGTTGCTACAACTCTTCAAACGTTTATGGTTAAAATGGTGAATTATATTATACATCAACATAGAAGCAGAGGAGTAGCGATTTTAACTCCAAGTGCAATAATTAAACTATGATTTTAGTTAGGTCTCATCAATCGAGGGTTTTAGTCGACTCTTGTGATTATTTAATTTATTTATTTATTATTAGTGTTGTAAGTCGAAATATTTTACGCTGGTAAAATTTCGGTAAAATGACCTAGGCCTTTTTTCCGAAATAGTGTCACAGTTTTCTTTTCGCGTTTCTACATCGGAGTCGGAAGTTCGGAACCTTTTTAACAACTTGAAGACAACGCCAGTGGCGTAGCTGATGGTCCGCAGCGCCCGCGGTGCGGGGGGGGGGGCCTCGACCTTCGGGAGGCCCCCACTAACCAAAAAAATATGAAAAGGAAGGCCTCATAGAGATTTTGCCGGGGGGCCTCTGAGTTCTCAGCTACGCCACTGGAATCCTACCAAAAATTAACTAAATCCAGGGAAATTCGAGGGTAAATTTTTTTTTTAAAGGTAACAAAAAAAATGGCACACCGTCATTAAATTGACTTAATATGAAATAGTCAATTAATAAAATCATAAGTATTTAAGTATTTGGTGGGATTCGCTTTAGCTGGCACCACTGCAATTTGTTTTTTTGGTAATTTATAAAGACGTCTGCTAAATAACTGACGTAGTCTAGATCACGGTTTATATATTTACACAGGTTAGAACACTTCGGCTCAGAGATGGACGCTTATGAGCTACTCCCGCGTTTAGAGAATTAAAATTCTACTTCGCGCCTACCGCGCCCGCTTGTGTAAAGTTTCTGAACTATAATCAACTATGGTTAAAATAATATTTATATTTAAAAATGGAGCGCCACCTATATTTTAAATTGAAATGTATCGTAGATAATTAATAAATTTTAAAATACATATTATCAAATTATAAATACGGTAGCACATTAGTGTATTTATAATTAAAATTTATAAAAATTTAATTACTAATAAATTAATTAGTACTGTTTATATACATTAGAGGGCGTACCAGTAGCATAGTAGAAAACCGGGTTGCCTGTCAGAAGAACTTAAGAGGCTCAAACGCTAGCACGTATGAAGGTACAAGTAGTCTAACCTGTGTAAATATATAAACCGTGTCTAGATTATCTTTGCCCACAGGAACGAGTCTAAACGACTTTTTCCCGCTCTATCCCTAGTACAAACTGTGATTTTTATACTTGTAAAATTGTTCCTACTGTAGTTTTTATTCATTGCGAGATGAAAATAAAAGTATTATTTTCTTCAGGATATTTGTTATTTTTGTTTTACAACGTCCCAAGTAATTGTTTTACGCAAATATCATTGTTTTTAGTGTTTTGGAAAACTAGGGAAATTTTAGTCCAAAAAGGGAAATATCAAGGGTCGGGAAGGGAAATTCTATTTTCGCGACCTGGCATCACTGAGCAGACAGCTTTGCGAATAAAGACAAGCTCAGACAATGAATAAACGCTGTTAGTTATGTTGCGTCTAGACTCTATTTATTTAATTATATAGATTGAAAGCATTCAATGTCACGTTTACAATATTAGGAATTAAATTTTATTATTTTACGCAAGACACGATACTACATGTCTCAAGTTTTAAAAACGTTTAATTAAAACTTATTTCTAAAATATTAAAATTTTACAGCTAGCTTTCAAACCGTAGTTTTTCATCAGGCTATTTAAATATAGACAGAACAAAAACAAACGAAACAATCTATATAGAGTATTCACACCATCGATGGATGCAAAAGAGTTTACTTTAAGACAAGAATTGCGGCCTTCGAATATACGCTGGTTTTTTTTTGTATTATTTTTATAAAAATCAAGGCTACCGTAATCAAATTGATAAAAGTTTATATCTTCAAACATTCTTTTGTGTAACGCAAACATTCATTCTTCTGTCAATCATTGCGCTATTTAAAGGCCGTATTAAATTGAACTCCGATTCATTGCTTTTGTAGGTGTCGTTAGAGACAGTGTTAAAATGGACGCCCTAAAGTCGAAATTATTATCCGAAAGCCTAACAAAGGAAACGTCTTGGTTATCAGCTTTAGTAATTGGATTGGTTACGTTTTACTTGGTACAATTTTGGATGAAACTCAGAGAATATCCACCGGGTCCATTTCCACTTCCGGTCATCGGAAATGTTCTATGTAAAGTAACGTATTATACGCGACTTTGGAAAAATCGTTAACCGTGTTGAAAATCTTCAGCTTTTAGAGTGCAGAAGAGCTTTTCGGATATTCTGATTGACATGAAGAAGAAGTACGGAGGGATTTTTACCGTGTGGGGGGCTTCACGGCCTATCATCGTCGTGGCCGATTGGGATCTCGCCAAGGAAGGACTAATTCTAAAGAGAAACGATATTTTAACCAGAGGAGATATCAGATCATGTAAAGTTTTGTACCCAGAAATTAACGTTTTTGGCACCAGTTGTCATCGTCATATCAATATCATTAACTAAATTGGCAGTTGAACACCTTCAGAAAGAATTTATGGGCATCATTAACGAGAAAAGCGACCGCAAATGGGAAATCAGCAGAAAGGTTGGCGGCGCGGCCGTGAGGAAGTTTGTCGATGGCGAAAAACTGGCCATAATAGTCAAGAACGATACGGACGAGTTCGTGTCGAAAATCCTCAAGTTCAAAGGAAGACCTTTCGACCCCAGCGCTGACGTCCAAATCATGATGATTAACATCATTTCCGAAACCGCTTTCGGGTGAGGCAATAAATAGAACAAATGATTAAAAAGGATCTGCCACTAAATGGTAACTTTTACTTCAGCGTCAAAAGCCTAACGCAAGCGGAATACCAAAAACTGTCGTTTCTGTACAGCGAAATCCAGAGACTGGCCGGAAACTGCCCGGGAGACATCGCCCCCTGGCTGCTGCTTTTGTATTACAACCGTGATTTGGCAGTTAAGAATACGGCCAAAATTTTCGGACAGTTTCTCAGAGAGAAGTTCGACGACACAAAGAAGTCCTACGAAAGAGGTAAGATATGAATATAGATAAGAATATTAGAAATTTCAAAAAGATTAAGGCCCATGTGGTAGTTAATTCGTCGCTAGACGAAATAATAAGTACTTATGGTAAGTAACCGGATGTTTTAAATTGCTCAACTCACTCAGGGGAAATCCGGAGCTTCACTGACGCGGTGATTACCTCTAAAATCGAGGCAGAGGGAGAAGACAACGACGTGACGCAGTATTTGGACGACAACGAAATGATGAAAATTATGGGAGCTTTGTATATGGGTTCGTTAAATGCGCTGTTATTACCTATCTTAGAAACACATAACGTAAAAATTCGTAAAATCTAGCCGCTACCGAAACTACAGCCACAACAATTAGATGGATGATTCTCATAATGGCCTGTCATCCCGAGATCCAAGAAAAATTGATAGAAGAAATTAAAGAACAAATTGGTTGGTCACTTTTTACATTTGTTTGAAACGCAAAAGTAACATTGGGTTGCGTTCCTAGGCCGTGACCGAATGCCATTGCAGGCCGACAGAAAGAACTGCCCCTACATTTGGGCTTTCATGGCCGAGTGTATGCGTTTTAGAACCGCCGTTCCATTGGGAGTCCCACACGCTGCCAACGTGGACACGGAGCTTGGAGGTCACAAAATCAAGAAAGGTACCATGGTCATCTTTCACTCCGCTGCCGTTCACGCGGACCCGAAGGTCTGGCCCGAGCCCGAGAAGTTCAAACCAGAAAGGTTTCTAAAGTCCGATGGTACCTTCAACAACGACCGAACGGGCTTCTTGGCCTTTGGAGAGGGAAAACGAATCTGTTTGGGCGAGAAAATGGCTCGCAACGACATCTTCCTCGTCTTGACCAATCTGCTGCAGAAGGTTAGGATTAAACTGGACCGGCCAACAGAATCGGCAGATTTAGAGCCCAAATGGGACGGTGCCGCCACTCTCGCGATTCCCAAAATTTACAAAATTGTTGTCGAGTCCTTGTAATTCATACGTCAGTCATGTAGGGGACTTACTTCATTTCACTGGTTCACGGTTACCTATCTCAAGTAATCATTCCATCGATTGATGGGTAAATAAATGTTTTTCTTTTAGATAAGATTTAGTTATTTTTCTGTACTATGTCAAGAGTAAATTTATTTCTGCTTAGGGTGATTTATTATGTTGAGAGGAGTTATAGCGTTGCTTGCAATCCCCCTCATGCTCAAATGTAAACTTCTTTCCTCTAAAAATGTCAAATAAGCCCCGTTTCTCATTGGTTCCGTAAAACTGACGTCTTACGCCTATGACGTTTTTCTTTGCCCTCCTCACCCGTGACAACATTCGATCATAATGCCAGTGGATCGTCTCAATACATGTATACTCATTCTCCCTAATGGTAAATAAATACATTCTTGACTATTGATTAAATAAAAACTGAAGGTTATTGTAATCAAATTGATAAGGATATATATTAATATCGATAAAGACTGTGCCGTAACACGAACGTTATTCCATTATGGTTTCAATCATTGCAAAATTTTGGTTTCTGTCTTAAACAAATATCGTTTGCCCGTTGCTATCTTGGTGGTCGTAACAAAGCGGTGTTAAGATGGAAGCCCTAAAGTCGAAATCATTCTCCGAAAGCCTAACAAAGGAAACGTCTTGGTTGTTGGCTTTATTAATTGGACTGGTTGCGTTCTACTTGGTGCAATTTTGGATGAAAGTCAGGGAATATCCGCCGGGTCCATTTCCACTGCCGGTCATCGGAAACATTCTAAGTACGATTACTCGTATTGATTTGGGATAAATATCGGTAAACAGTGTGGGTATTCGATAGCGTTCCGAGGGAAGAAATCGATATCGAATACTCTGATCGACTTGAAGAAGAAGTACCTAGGGATTTTCACGGTGTGGGTGGCTCAGCGACCTTTCGTCGTCGTGGACGATTGGGAACTCGTCCAAGAAGGGCTCATACAGAAAAGAAATGACATCATATCCAGGGGAAATTTCAGATCATGTAGCGTTTCTTTCCTAAGAAATAGTTCTTTAGGTACTGTTTGCAATAAGATGTGCTAATTTAATGTACAGTTAACCACGTTCAGAAGGAAGTAATGGCCATTGTTAACGAAAAAAACGCCCGGAAGTGGAAAATCACCAGGAAAGTGGGTGGAGCCGCCATCAGGTAAGCCTCTTCACTGTAGGAACAAATGATTAAAATTGTACCCTTGGAGGTGGTATTATAGAACGAAATCTTATCCACCACCCTCTGTGGGTGCCTATGGAACCTTTTCGAGAAAGTGTTTTAAAAACACACTTGATGGTTTCATAGACGTAGATGTTATTATGTTATTGGTTGGGCTCGAGCCGCTCAACTACAATTTTTTAGGAAAGCTATTCATATTCAGTGGCCTAGATCCAAGTAGATATGACTACTTCATTTTCAACCGTCTGATCGGCCCTGAACTTCAGATTATTTTCTGCTTATATTACGTTTCTAATAATTAATTAATTAATCCCGAAAATTTCATTAAAACTTATATTAAATTGAATGGGCATATAATTTACTTCTTCTACTTGTAAAGATTTTCTAAATACTTAAGACTTTATTCTTGGAATCATGACAAAATAAAAGAAATATGCTCTTTCTACAATCATAGCTGGAAACTATAAACCATACTTCCATATAAACCATAACTACCGAGTCAAAAGTGATTTTAACAGTGTAAGATAATACTTCATAAGTTTTTAGTTAAAATTAAATAAAAACTATTTTAATTAATTTTTCATTTTTAAGTGTCAATTTAGTTTAGTCACACGGCCGCTACCGTTTTGAGATTTCAAACAGACATTGTGACCAATTTAACTATTATTTACGTCTACGATGATAAATTTCAATTAATAATTTGTTTTAATTGTAAAGTATAATAACGAGTTCATAATTGTTACTTAATTTACAGTTAATTCACTATGCCTTTAGAACTTAGAAAAGTAAAACAGTTCACCATTTCGTAAAAGAATCGTAACGGTCTGCCCGTCAAACTGAAAGTTACTCAGAAGCAGAAGTTACAACTCAAACTGAGATAATTGAAGTACAGACCTAAACAATCTTTAGGATGGTAGAGATGTTTGAGCTAGAAATAAACACGACAAAATCCGAAGAATTATTGAACGAGACCAAAAAGTTACAAGACATGCTTAAAAATGCTGGCAATCAAATTAAAAGCTCCAAAATTATGCTAGTCTCTTAAATTCGAAAATAGAAGTACTTCAAAGTGATGCTAGTCTCTTAAATTCGAAAATGATGCTAGTCTCTTAAATTAGAAAATAGAAGTACTTCAAAATGAACTTAATTTGAGAAACTGTGTTCAGTCAACATTTGTTAATAATGACTGTCGAACAAAGTTCTTCTCAGGACTGGAAACTTACGTAACTCTGATGAATTTGTTCAAGGGAATTCAGAGCATTTTTGTACTGGGAATAAACCGAATCATTTCTATAGGACAAAGGGCATTTTAATTCGAGGGCCCCTTTTCCGCAACAAGAACAATTTATTAGTCCATCCGGCGAAGCACCAATAAACGGATTGTCCTTGCTGAGGTATAAACCTGCAGCGGTGATTGAAAAATCTGCGTGTTGTTCGGATTGACGATTATAATAAACATTTCTCGCGATCTTGGCCCCATTTTGTCGCTTCGGTTTGAAAGTTGAAGGAATTTGGGTAGCAAATGGTGTTCAGTAAAGAGACAGATGGCATCGTTGGATCTGAACTGCAGAATCTCTTCGCATTTGATGCGGTTATTTTTCCTGATCTAAAGTTTGGATTCACTCTGTAGCCTGGTTTCTTTTTCGAGGGTTATCACTAAACGCTATATCTACAGTCTCGGAAAAATTAGAAGTTCAGGGTAAGACAAAGTTTTAACTTTCTCATCAAGGAGGTCTGGTAATACGGGTGGGTACTTTATATCAAGGCACTTTGGAACAAATCCTTCTTGAAATTTTGAAAGGACGCTAAATATAGCCAGTTTATTGTCTCCGTTGTAAAAATCTTCACACCACGTCATGAACTCATTATCGGTTATTTTCGGTACCTCTATTTGTTTCCTAACGTCACTTTTTGGTTTCGATGGTCTTTCTACTTCAGGGTTAAATAAGCTATCAAGCTGAGCTTTCTTCTTTTGAGGAGTTGTAAGATCGGCTTTGAACAAGGTGTACGCTTCTACAGCTTTGATACTTCGTACATTCCATTTATTTTTCTCTCCCGTTCAGCGTTTTCCCTCTTAAATTTAATTATTCCCTTTTGGGGTTTTGGAAGGTTGAAGTTATTTTAGGAAATGATAAAATAATGATATTATCTTTTACACCTTATTACTACCATACATGGTGTTTCTGAAACCCCCGGTGTGATAAAGGTGTTTACACCATTTAACTCCCATTTCATAGTTATAACGACCTTTGAACACTTTTTTGATACCATGAAATCGAACTTAAACGTGTTTCTCACCATAAATTAATTACGACTTCTTCCTTGGAGGCCGCCAATGTTTTTAATCAGTATTTTGCCTCTGCTATTCAACCTCTGCCCTTTGTCCCGTCTCCTTCTCGCGCTGCCTCTCTCTCTACTTTTGACAAATTTACCTGTACGCCAGCTGATATTAGTCGTCTACTTGGGAAACTAAAAATTGACAAGTCTCCGGGCTCCGACGGTATTCATCCACTCTTATTACGCAATTGTGCCCCTTCCCTTGTTTACCAGACGTCGGTGTAATTGGGGTGATGCGCTTGCTTAGCTTGCGGATTACCTTTATTCTCGTAAACAGCGTGTTGTGGTTCACGGTGAAGTCTCTGATTTGGGCTGATGTCCATTGTGTTGTCCCCCAGGGTTCTGTCCTTGGTGCCCTTCTGTTTAACTTCTTAATTAACTCCCTCCCTGATGTTGTTCGCTATGCGCTCTTTGAGCTCTTTGCGGATGACACTAAATTATTTCATTGTATCAAATCCTCTCCCGATTGTCTGTGTCTTCAATCTAACCTTAACGCTGTTGTTCTCTGGGCTGACTCGAAGGGGTTATCTTTTAACACCGACAAATGCTCCGTCTTACACTTAGGAAGGAATAACCCCAATCACACATATTTTATCAGGGATGCGCCAATTAACACCACTCGCGATTTAGGCATTATTGTGGATCCTTCTCTGAAATTCAGGAGTCACGCTTACAAAATTTCGAAGAAAATTCGCTCTATTACTGGTGTTGTCCGTCGCAATATTTTCTCCCGCTCTCCTAGGCTAATTCGTACCCTATATAATTCCCTCATTCTTCCCCACTTGGATTTCTGTTCCCCAATCTGACGCCCTCGTCTCCAATCGGATATCCTTGCTCTCCAACAAGCTCAAAATGCCTTCGCTAAGCTTCCCCACAAAATTTCGTATCTCCCTGCCCCATCTCGCTGGCAGTACCTACACATCGATCCGGTACATCTTCCACACCATGTTAATGATCTCTGTTTGCTTCACGCTTGTTTCTATAATAATTTAACTCTAAATTTTTATGATTTCTTCTCTCTTAGTTCCTCCCAAACTCGGGGACATTCGCTCAAACTCTCCAAGCCCGAGTACGTACCGCTCAGCGTCTAAATCATTTTTGCGGTTGTGTTGTTAATGACTGGAATTCCGTTCCCCACGAGATTGTTTCTATCCCCAATCGCCACGTCTCTGCCTTTTTTTTTCATTTTAAAGATTCCTCTCGCGTTACCTGATTCTTAACCTCTATTTCCTAATTTACTCATTTGTTTTCGTATCTCCCTTTATTTTATTTTTTTCGCATTCTCAAAATCCCATGTCTTTTTGTCAGTATTTTTATTTTATAGCGGTCTGGTTTTTTTGCGTCTTTCCGTAACGATGCTCAAACAAAAGCCCACCTGAGGCTTATTGAGCAATTATTTTTGTCATAAATAAATAGCCATGAGCATATCGACATCTAACTATTGGTTTCAGTTAAAGTAAATAGTAAAAGGAGTCATTATTTAGTCAAAAGGTACAATCATCGCGACTAAAAAATGTGTATTGACCGACTGTTACATTTTGACCAGTCATTGCCACTAGTTTTTGATGGCTGTTGGACGTCAGCCTGACGTCGTCACCAATGCTTAAAAGTAAACGGCCTTTAACATCGGCGGTTTTACCAATGGGGGCTTCGGCCCCGCCGCCCTCATGGGATCGGCGCCACTGACTAGTCAAAGTACTTGTAGAATGGGACATTCTTTATTTTATGTGCAAAATGTAGTTCTCATTTCATCAAAGTCCTCCTCTCAAATAATAACATCTAGAGGGTTTGCTTCTTAAATAACACAATATCTGTTATTAGGACGAAACACCTTTACTAAATACTTTCTTTTTGGTTTTATTAAAGGGGAACTGCCAAGCTTTTCCAAATATGGCCTTATTTCCGTATCAAAAGATTAACAAGACGTTCAATATCTTGGCCAATAGACTGACTATCACTAACGCGATTATTTTTTAACTATAATATTAAAATAGTGGCTTCTACACGAGCTCAGATCCATTTCCCTGACTGCAAAGAGGGGCCCTAAATGGGTCGGAGTGTGCAATAACTGGTGGCTTTACCGGGGAGTCGGGGTCCGGCTCTTGAAACCCATAAGGGCTGTGGCGCACTGGGAGATGTTAGCTTCGATCAAATGGTCCTATCTAACGGAGAGGGTCCGTGCAAACTGGCTGCCTCGGCAGATTGGGTAGCCTGCTGTGGGGTGGCGGGCCTCCATATGCGGGCACGGCGGTCCTGTTTCCCGGCCTTTTGGAACAACACCGGGATCTCCGGTGCCGGGTTACTTGGATTGCTGTGTGCCCGTCGTTCCCCTTTAATAGCTCTCTCCAAAGGGTTAATAATCAGCTAGGCTAATACCCAAGGCACCACCTTAGGCCTAAGTCATCAAGCGACTTTTAAAGCCATTAATTCAGGTGGCCGGGTTACAATGCGTAGGAGGGTGGTGGCAAGCCCTGCATGCCACGAGATCGAGCCAACAGCTCCCTACACTAGCTATTACCGTTAACCTCGACAAGTTTTTATGGAAGGGGAAACCGAAGAACTCGGGAGAAAACCCCTTAAACCAGTGGGGAGAGAACTTGAAAACTCAACGCAGAAGGAGTTGTTCCGAGTTTTCACCCAGTGCCACAAGCTGGGATCGAACCCGGCTCCTCTTGCTGCGAGGCGAAAGTGCTAACCACTCCTTACCTGCATAGGTAGGGTGTCGGCTGGAGTTGTTACAGCATCCATTCTTAATCCCACTGCTGTGTGCGAAGTGGGGATTGGTCCACCCATTGCGGCACCTTCTGCTGGGTTTGAGAGGCTTGCGTCAAAGGTGCGACCATGAGTAGTAGGGTACTACTACCCATGCTGTATTTGTCACCTGTCCGGGCTAGGTTGACGCTGGCGTAGAGCACTATGATGATAGGCCTCCGGTGGTATGGTCTCTGTTACTAGGAAAAACATTGATTAATTTACAAATTGGCCAAAATAATTTCTTATGGAAAATCATGATTAGTAAAAAATTATCGAAACCTTTTTTTTATATATTTGGTTTTATTTTACAACAGAAGCAAAGTAATTCGACTATTCGGAAAGGACTATGTTTTCCACCATTAACCCCACTCTCAGAAACGATTGTTAGTTTTCAAATTTTTGTAATTTTAGCTATTTTAGCTAATTAATTAATTAATTAAAAAAATTTTAAAGTAAATAGTTTAATATTCTAGAACTTTTCAATTCATAATATTACAGTGCATGCAGTTTCGTAGAAAATGTGTCTTATTAACCGACTAAACCAAAAGTATATTAACTTAAGATTATTGGACTAAAAAACAAATCAATTGGATCTATTCGTGTTATAATATTTTCATTAAGTGATCTTTAATAAATTAAGTGACTTTTAAAATGCCAAACATCGCTTTAAATGTTATTTTCCATTGAAGCTCTTATTTGTGTTACCCTCGTACGCGTCGAAATGCTTTTAATATAAACCGACAAGTGCATGCGTTCGATTTAAGTTGTTTATTTGAAAATTAAAGTTCATCATGGCTTTGGACTTGTTTCGTACTTCTTTGCAACCTCAAAGAAAACGATTTTGCGATATAAAATTGAAAACATAACTATTACTTAAATACTCTTAATCATTCATTTTTGAAACATTTATTAAATAAGCTTTTGGTTTCCCTTTTCCATAAAAACTTGTGGAGCTTAACAGTAATAGCAAAAGTAGCTACTTTTGGTAAAAGAAAGTGTAGGGATATCTTGGCTCGTGTGGCATGAAGGGCTTGCCACCACCCTCCTAAGCATTATATCCCGGCCACCTGAATTAATGGCTTTAAAAGTCGCTCGATGACTTGGGCGAAAGTTAGTGCCTTGTGTATTAGCCTAGTTGATTATTACTATTATTATTAAAAATATAAGATTTATAAACCATGAAAAGTCTTAAACAAGCTTAAAAAAAGGACTTAGTTCGATCTCAAATAACAAAAACAAACAATATACCGAAAATTCTTTCGTTAATTTTCCAACTTCATCAAATCTTTCTACAATTATGGAATTACCAGAAGATTCTTTTTATTTTAACTACTTTACTTATGGTCGACTATTTGTTAAGTTTTCTACTGTTACACTCACGTCACATACTGTCAAAAACACAGTAAAATTTACGATTTAAATGAAAGTTAGCTGCAGTATCTCGTAAATAACAACATATAACAGTAATGTAGACAAGGGCATATTGTTTTTCGAAATAACTGCAATTAATTTTCAAAAGTACCTGTAATTACTATCTATTTAAAAGTTGAATACTATTTATAAACAGTAAGATGTTGTTTCTCGCATTTCATTTCATTTGCCACAAAAAAAAAGAATGTTGCTGTTTTTAGGGAAAACTATTTATTGCTGTCATATAAATAGTTTTTGGTGCAAATATAACTGTACATTAAAACTGAAACATAAGTAGCCCAAAACTATAGAACACATTAAGCGACTAAACGATGAACAGTAGGCAGCGTTTTATCAAACAGTACGTTGCTTTTCATGAAACAGTGCTTTGCTCAATTTGAAACAGCACGTTACTGTAAATGAAGTAGTACGTTGCTTTTCATGAAACAGTACTTTGCTCAATATGAAACAGCACGTTACTGTTTATGAAATAGTACGTTGCTTTTCATGAAACAGTACTTTGCTCAATATGAAACAGCACTTTACGGTAAATGAAATAGTACGTTGCTTTTCATGAAACAGTACTTTGCTCAATATGAAACAGCACGTTACGGTAAATGAAATAGTACGTTGATTTTCATGAAACAGTACTTTGCTCAATATGAAACATCACGTTACGGTAAATGAAATAGTACGTTGCTTTTCATGAAACAGTACTTTGCTCAATATGAAACAGCACGTTACTGTTTATGAAATAGTACGTTGCTTTTCATGAAACAGTACTTTGCTCAATATGAAACAGCACGTTACTGTTTATGAAATAGTACGTTGCTTTTCATGAAACAGTACTTTGCTCAATATGAAACAGCACGTTACGGTAAATGAAATAGTACGTTGCTTTTCATGAAACAGTACTTTGCTCAATATGAAACAGCACGTTACGGTAAATGAAACAGTACTTTGCTCAATATGAAACAGCACGTTACTGTTTATGAAACAGCACGTTACTGTTTATGAAATAGTACGTTGCTTTTCATGAAAGAGTACTTTGCTCAATATGAAACAGCACGTTACTGTTTATGAAATAGTACGTTGCTTTTCATGAAACAGTACTTTGCTCAATATGAAACAGCACGTTACGGTAAATGAAATAGTACGTTGCTTTTCATGAAAC
The DNA here is from genome assembly GCF_980474605.1 of Leiobunum rupestre. Lineage (NCBI taxonomy): Eukaryota > Metazoa > Arthropoda > Arachnida > Opiliones > Sclerosomatidae > Leiobunum > Leiobunum rupestre. The sequence continues at coordinate 33,815,037 of NC_143392.1, forward strand.
AGTACTTTGCTCAATATGAAACAGCACGTTACTGTTTATGAAATAGTACGTTGCTTTTCATGAAACAGTACTTTGCTCAATATGAAACAGCACATTACGGTAAATGAAATAGTTCGTTGCTTTTCATGAAACAGTACTTTGCTGAATATGAAACAGCACGTTACGGTAAATGAAATAGTACGTTGCTTTTCATGAAACAGTACTTTGCTCAATATGAAACAGCACGTTATGGTAAATGAAATAGTACGTTGCTTTTCATGAAACAGTACTTTGCTCAATATGAAACAGCACGTTACGGTAAATGAAATAGTACGTTGCTTTTCATGAAACAGTACTTTGCTCAATTAGAAACAGCACGTTACGGTAAATGAAATAGTACGTTGCTTTTCATGAAACAGTACTTTGCTCAATATGAAACAGCACGTTACGGTAAATGAAATAGTACGTTGCTTTTCATGAAACAGTACTTTGCTCAATATGAAACAGCACGTTACGGTAAATGAAATAGTACGTTGCTTTTCATGAAACAGTACTTTGCTCAATATGAAACAGCACGTTACTGTTTATGAAATAGTACGTTGCTTTTCATGAAACAGTACTTTGCTCAATATGAAACAGCACGTTACTGTTTATGAAATAGTACGTTGCTTTTAATGAAACAGTACTTTGCTCAATATGAAACAGCACGTTACTGTTTATGAAATAGTACGTTGCTTTTCATGAAACAGTACTTTGCTCAATATGAAACAGCACGTTACGGTAAATGAAATAGTACGTTGCTTTTCATGAAACAGTACTTTGCTTTTCATGAAACAGTACTTTGCTCAATATGAAACAGCACATTACGGTAAATGAAATAGTACGTTGCTTTTCATGAAACAGTACTTTGCTCAATATGAAACAGCACGTTATGGTAAATGAAATAGTACGTTGCTTTTCATGAAACAGTACTTTGCTCAATATGAAACAGCACGTTACGGTAAATGAAATAGTACGTTGCTTTTCATGAAACAGTACTTTGCTCAATATGAAACAGCACGTTACCGTAAATGAAATAGTACGTTGCTTTTCGTGAAACAGTACTTTGCTCAATATGAAACAGCACGTTACTGTTTATGAAATAGTACGTTGCTTTTCATGAAACAGTACTTTGCTCAATATGAAATAGCACGTTACTGTTTATGAAATAGTACGTTGCTTTTCATAAAACAGTACTTTGCTCAATATGAAACAGCACGTTACGGTAAATGAAATAGTACGTTGCTTTTCATGAAACAGTACTTTGCTCAATATGAAACAGCACGTTACTGTTTATGAAATAGTACGTTGCTTTTCATGAAACAGTACTTTGCTCAATATGAAACAGCACGTTACGGTAAATGAAATAGTACGTTGCTTTTCATGAAACAGTACTTTGCTCAATATGAAACAGCACGTTACGGTAAATGAAATAGTACGTTGCTTTTCATGAAACAGTACTTTGCTCAATATGAAACAGCACGTTACTGTTTATGAAATAGTACGTTGCTTTTAATGAAACAGTACTTTGCTCAATATGAAACAGCACGTTACTGTTTATGAAATAGTACGTTGCTTTTCATGAAACAGTACTTTGCTCAATATGAAACAGCACGTTACTGTTTATGAAATAGTACATTGCTTTTCATGAAACAGTACTTTGCTCAATATGAAACAGCACGTTACGGTAAATGAAATAGTACGTTGCTTTTTATAAAACAGTACTTTGCTCAATATGAAACAGCACGTTACGGTAAATGAAATAGTACGTTGCTTTTCATGAAACAGTACTTTGCTCAATATGAAACAGCACGTTACTGTTTATGAAATAGTACGTTGCTTTTCATGAAACAGTACTTTGCTCAATATGAAACAGCACGTTACGGTAAGTGAAATAGTACGTTGCTTTTCATTAAACAGTACTTTGCTCAATATGAAACAGCACGTTACGGTAAATGAAATAGTACGTTGCTTTTCATGAAACAGTACTTTGCTCAATATGAAACAGCACGTTACGGTAAATGAAATAGTACGTTGCTTTTCATGAAACAGTACTTTGCTCAATATAAAACAGCACGTTACGGTAAATGAAATAGTACGTTGCTTTTCATGAAACAGTACTTTGCTCAATATGAAACAGCACGTTACGGTAAATGAAATAGTACGTTGCTTTTCATGAAACAGTACTTTGCTCAATATGAAACAGCACGTTACTGTTTATGAAATAGTACGTTGCTTTTCATGAAACAGTACTTTGCTCAATATGAAACAGCACGTTACTGTTTATGAAATAGTACGTTGCTTTTCATAAAACAGTACTTTGCTCAATATGAAACAGCACGTTACGGTAAATGAAATAGTACGTTGCTTTTCATGAAACAGTACTTTGCTCAATATGAAACAGCACGTTACTGTTTATGAAATAGTACGTTGCTTTTCATGAAACAGTACTTTGCTTAATATGAAACAGCACGTTACGGTAAATGAAATAGTACGTTGCTTTTCATGAAACAGTACTTTGCTCAATATGAAACAGCACGTTACTGTTTATGAAATAGTACGTTGCTTTTCATGAAACAGTACTTTGCTCAATATGAAATAGCACGTTACTGTTTATGAAATAGTACGTTGCTTTTCATAAAACAGTACTTTGCTCAATATGAAACAGCACGTTACGGTAAATGAAATAGTACGTTGCTTTTCATGAAACAGTACTTTGCTCAATATGAAACAGCACGTTACTGTAAATGAAATAGTACGTTGCTTTTCATGAAACAGTACTTTGCTCAATATGAAACAGCACGTTACTGTAACTGAAATAATACGTTGCTTTTCATGAAACAGTACTTTTCTCAATATGAAACAGCACGTTACTGTAAATGAAACAGTACGTTGCTTTTCATAAAACAGCATTTTGGTTTAAAGGAAACAGTACGCTACTTTATATGAAACAGTGCGCTTCTAATTCAGATCAAACAGTACCACTGTGCTCCAGAAATCCGAAATTTTGGAATAAATTCCACGAAAGATAATGTGAAAATATTTTTACATATTATGCTTCAGTGGAAATAGCTTCCGTTAAGGAACATCGAAATGAATAGTGCACCATGAGATTAGTCAAATAGGACAAGTTCAGCTTCTTAGGTATATTCAAACTCTCTGCACAGACGAAATAAGAATGAAAAACTTTGTTTCGGCCATGTTCAGTAGGTTATTATGGACTATTTTGAACTAAATCACGCCACGTTATCCCCAATCCCCCCTACGTCATTTTTGTTGTCTTTAAACTTATGGTGGATCAACGAATTTCACATTCCTGTCACCAATTTTAACAGAAGCTAGGAGTTATTGGCGCTAATTACGTTGAAAACCAGACGTAGCGCGTGTTCGGAGTTTTAGTTTTTACTCCCTTTAAGAAGCTGAACCTGTCCAATTTGACTAATGTGATGGTGCTCTATCCATTTCCCTAGGTGGTTTTTAAATATTCCTTAACGGAAGCTAGTTCCGCCACCAGGGGTCGCAGCGCCTCCGTTCTTATATTATAATAAATCGTAGAGTGTACTGAATTTATTCCAAAATTTGGGGTATCTGAAAAATTTTAGTACGTTGCTTCAATCGAAACAGTATATATCAATTCCATCGAAACATTATGGCAATTCTAACGAAATTAAAAAATGTGTAATTCTAAGTATATTGTCACGCTTATAATTTACGAGACGTTTGTTGAAAATAGAAATGGTTTTTATTTACACTTTATTTACAGAATGGTTTAATTGAAATAAGTCAAGAGCGCGGCGGTGAAACGGGGTTTCTCTCTTTAGGGATAATTTCCTCACGAGGCGCAGCTTTTACAGCTATATAATCCCCGTGAAGGAAATTGGTGTCCAGGGCGAGCTTTTGCAGCCTTTCCTCCAGATCACCAAACCTGTAGTAGGCTGGACTTTTCAGTCTTAAGATCCCACTACAGGCGGCCGAGAGATACTCTAAAAACCTCACCGAAGCGCGGCTTTTATACCCACCGGCGTTGACAACAGCGCTACTAGTGGTAGCGTCTGACGCTTGTGGCTTGCCTGACAGTCTTATGATTGTGAATGATTAATGTGTGGTCCGTCCGCGACAATATACCGCTATTAAATTCACTTCAGACCATAGACGCTTATTAGTCATAGCTTTTTACACACAATCCCTGAAGCATTTGTTTGTATAAATATGATTTGCTACGTAGAAGCCGCCGTTCGTTCGATTACTCTCGAACTGTTTGCGATCCTAAATAAAACGATACGTCAATCTATTAGACATATAAAACACTCGTCGCCATTGTTAATCATTTTGAAATCGGAGTCTAAGAAGATGGTCATTTGCCCATTTTAATGATTTTTGCAGAATTCTACTAAACTTTTCAACTGCCGGGCATAGAGTAGCCCACTCGCATACAATAGAAGGCTATTAGAGAAACTTGTTAACACTTTTCCTACGCAACGTCTTGTTTTCGTGGCGTTAAATTAACAAGTTGACCCAAAGGTAATGTACAATATCTGGATAAAAAAGAAAGTTTATAATCTAAAAAATGTAAAAACAACACCATCGCTCTACGGACTAAATTTATTCACGCCTCGAAAACCAGTTGGCCCATTTGGATAAATATTTCGTGCGCTTCCATTTACTTTATGGCTGCTACTTTGTGTATGAGACTCCTGGTTTTATGATATACTGAGCGTCAACGTGAACTGAGCTTAAAACTGCCAGACTTTTTTTTAAAGCGGAAGTAGAATATTTGGAGTGGCGACGGCAGTTGCGTAACTAAGACACCCTAGGCCCCCCGCGAAACTCTTTTCACGGTTTTAGTCGGTATCTAGCATATTATTTGATAAGAATTTAGGGGGCCCCTCCTGCATTGCGGGGTCTGCGGGGGCCTTATTTACGCCACTGGGCGACCAAGATATGATCTACAGACTTTACGGACAGGTGAGCTAACTCATCTCATCTTTACTCCGCGGTAATCTTTAAGCATAAGCAACAATTGACACAGAAACTATACCAAGAAATGCACCGATCGCACCAGCATTCATTCTTATCAATATCATACTATTTTCTATCTACTTTCAAAATTTGAATGTGATATGTCGAATACGCAGTGGCGTAGCGAGGGGGGCAAAGGGCAGCCACCCTGGGTAATGGAGGCTATAGGGGTGCCAAATTATGACTGATTACATCATGACGATTAGGTTTTGTGGCTGCCCGATTGCGGCAGTCAGGGGCGTGGCGAAAATTTGGGTGTTTTACCCTGGGCGCCAAATATCCTCGCTGCCCAACTGCAAATACGAGGGGCAAGTCACTCTGTTACAGGCTGTCCTAATAATCATGAAAGAAACCGTGTGTCCTGTTCTGAAAAGTCGTCTAACAAATAATCGGAACTTGTCCTATTTGACTAATCTGATGTTGTATTCCGTCGATTTTTCTATGTTCCTTAACGGAAGCTATTCCCACTGCCAGTGGTCACAGCGCACGCGTTTTTATATTATAATAATAAATCGTGTACTGAAGCATAAAAGGTAAAAATATTTTCACATTATCTTTCGTGGAAATTATTCCAAAATTTCGGATCTCTGGAGCTCTAGCTGTGGTACTGTTTGATCTGAATTAGAAGAGCACTGTTTCATATAAAGCAGCGTGCTCTTTCATATTGAGCAAAGTACGGTTTCATGAAAAGCAACGTACTATTTCATTTACATTAACGTGCTGTTTCATATTGAGCAAAGTACTGTTTCATGAAAAGCGACGTATATACTGTTTGATAAAACGCTGCCTACTGTTCATCGTTTAGTCGCTTAATGTTTCGATAGTTGTGGGCTACTGATGTTTCAGTTTTAATATACTGTTATATTTGCCAAAAAAACTATTTATATGACAGCAATAAATAGTTTTCCCTAAAAACAGCAACATTCTTGGTTTTTATGGCAAACGAAATGCGAGAAACAACATCTTTCTGTTTATAAATAGTATTCAACTTTTAAATAGATAGTAATTACAGATACTTTTGAAAATTAATTGCAGTTATTTCGAAAAACAATATGCCCTTGTTTACATTACTGTTATATGTTGTTATTTACGAGAAACGGCAGCTAACTTTCATTTAAATCGTAAAATTTACTGTGCTTTTGACAGTATGTGACTAGAGTGCAAGAAGTTTTAACAATCTTACATGGATCACACCCAGGTATCGTCCAAATGAAGGGTCTGGCCCGTATCTACGTTTGGTGGCACAAAATGGATAGCAAAATAGAGCATACGGTATAAACATGCGCTATTTGCCAAGAATCATGATGAAATCCACCCAAGGCACCAGTTCATACTTTAGAATGGACTGAAAAACCACGGTCTCGTCTTCACGTAGATTTTGCTGGTCCATACCAGGGACAAACCTTCGTAGTCGTTGATTCGCATTCGAAATGGCTCGAAGTCATTCACGTCTCTTCGATGACTTCAGCTACAACTATCGCTAAACTAGGAACTCTTTTCGTAACGCATGAACTACCTGTCACTATTGCTTCCGACAATGGCACTACGTAGTTTTCATCTGACGAGTTCGCCAACTTTCTATGGGCAAGCCGAGCGCATGGTCTCAACGACCAAAGAATCTCTCAAACGCATTATTATAGGTGACTGGCAAACAAGACTAGCTCTTTTTTCTACTGATGAATCGTCGGTTGTCTTCGCTTTTGGATCGCCTTCACGCCGATTTAAACAAAACCATGCGCGAGAAGCAGCGTGAGGCTAGAGCCACGGTCACACTAAAGCTTAAAACCCAGTTTAGGTCGGTTTGAATGCCAGTTTTGACAGCCGACGATAATTCTTGGTTCACACGTGTGAAATCGCTTCACCCCGGTTCGCGTATAACCCAGGCTTAACGTCATTTAAAAATATGACCAGAATTTTGAAAATAATAAAATGTATCCCAAAACATTAGTTAATCATGTTTACTATACATACAGTAATATTATTTGACATTATTTAAAATTTTATTCCCATTATTTTTGACAATACGAGCAATTTTACTTCCCCGCCTGGTCGTTTTGAAAGCGATTCTAACCAACACGAAGCAATTTCTCACGCTGGTTTTGAAAACGAATTATCTAAAACGAAGCGATTTTAGGGGCAAGTGTGAACAATCGTAAAACCGTGTTCATACCTTTTCACCGAACGAACCGCTATAAACCCGAAACTATTCTCTTGGCCAGCATTGGAGGGAGATACTAATTTGCTTATGCAAAATATTTTTGCAAAATTACCCAGAACTTGCTATTTTCAGAAATAGACTAGGATTTGAAAAATAAATAATAATTTGCCCAAAACATTTTGTAAAATACTTTACCCACATTTCGAAATTTTCCGAATGTAGGCCATAATTGACAAATCAGACACTAATTTACCCAGAACTTTTGCAAAATGCTATACTACAATATTAAATTTAACCAGAAAAACTTTAAAATAGCCCATATTTTTGCAAAACGAATACTAATTGACACAATAATATTTTAAAAAAATTTATTTTAAAATTTTAAATAGGCCATAGTTTTCAAAAAAGGTAACTAATTTACCCAGTTACGAAAAAGTTGAATTTTGAAATTTTAAATTTAAAATAGGCCATTTTTTGCAAAACAGATACTAATTTACCCAGAACTATTGCAAAATGCGACCTATCTATTGATTTTGCCCAGAAATATTTTACAAAGCGTTTTTAAAACTTTTAAAATAGGCCATCATTTGCCAAACGAATACTAATTTACCCAGATCTCTTGAAAACTGCTTCTCTCCGCTATTGAATTTACCCAATAATACTTTAAAAAGTTTCATCCTGGAACTACAAACCCTGCAGCGGCGTGGCAACAGTATAAGGCCACTTTCAAGATTTACGCTACGGCCTCGAAACTTTGCAATGAACAAGCTGAAACGCAAGTAGCAACTTTTCTTTATATTATTGGCCCTGTGGGTTGCAATATATATGACAACCTCACGATAACGCTGCTTGATGACCAAATACACCCTACTTTGGAGCAAATCTATACAGCCTTCGATAATTACTATGCCCCTTATGATAACCCAGATTCTCATCGTTACAAATTCTTTCACACCAAGCAAAAACCCCAGCAACCATTTGGTGACTTTCTCACAGACCTCCGTTTTCAGCCACGAAATTGTGGCTTTGGTGATCTCTCTGACTCACTTCTTCGATTTCAAATCCTGGCTGGAATCCATAAGACAGAACTACGCAAACAATTGTTCTCTCATCGTAACTTAACTTTAGAGCAGGCCATAACTATCTGCCAGGCCGATGAGACATTGACTAGACATTCCGAATTAGTTCATGGGACAACATCGATACAGAAAACTGCTGCCGCAGACGCTCTACTACACGGACAAGGACACCGACATGTACGTTCACAACCTTCGTTACCCACGGTCACTTAGCGCCCACGGAATGATTCTTCGTCCCGCCGCCCGTGGCACCCACAACCCATACAACGTCTTTCCGTACCACGTCAACAGTCAACACAGCACCAACAAAGGGGATCCAGTCGTTCGTCCATGCCAATGGCAGCTCAAAGTGTATGTTCAAACTGCGGCTTACCGTCAAGTCAGATGTCCGGCCACCAACTCCATATGTCATAACTGCCACCGACGAGGCCATTGGGCTGGTCTCTGCCGTTCCCGGACGTCTCAATCTCTTGCTGCTGTTAATATTGACTATTACCCTGATCCCAGCACTGACTCTATACAGGATCCAGCGGACTCACTACCCCAAGGAAGTTACTTTCTAGTCGACGTAGATGATCAAATGTCAATTGACGATTCCTCAAACTTTTGGCTATAATCTATAACGGCTTTATGCAATGCCACTACTTCAATCGCAGAACACTGCAGATGAATGGTATGAATCCATACACGTTAGTAATATTTATGTTTTATTCAAACTAGATTCTGGCTCGCAAGTAAATATTTTGCCCCATCTTATCTACAACACACTCACGACCCGGCTGACGTTACATCCTCCACCAAAACAAATAATTGCGTACACCGGGCACAGGGTGCCAATTCTAGGAGTTGTGGAGCTGTATTGTGCTTCCTCTACTACTTCGCAACAACGTCTATTGTTCAATATAACTCCGGTTCAAGCTACTCCCATTCTTGGAGCTCGAGCTCTGGAGACTCTGGGACTGGTACAACACACGAGACAAAGTATTCCCCAAGATATGGCGATATCAGCATCTATGGTACACACACCGTCGGGGCAAGAAAGCCCTGGGGCCATCATTGATCAATACACAGATGTATTTGATAGGATTGGGAAACTTCCGATAAAGTATCAAATTCAGTTGAAACCTAATGCCATGCCTTTTGTCTCTATAGCCCATAAACTACCATACGCATTAGAACAGCCGATTTATGATGAACTACAAAAATGTTGAAGGACGGGATTATCATACCAGTCCAAGGCCCGACTGAATGGGTGCACCCGATGGTGGTTCAGCGGAAATCAGATGGAGGAATACGCATCTGCCTGGATCCTCGTAAATTAAATCCAGCGATAAAGAGACCACACTGCCAGATGCCGACTGCACAACAGATTTTCTCCAAACTCCACGGAAGCACTATTTTAACGGTTCTAGATGCGAAAAGTGCTTTCTGGCAAGTGCAATTTACGGAGTCCAGCTCACACTTATGCACGTTCGCCACGCCGTTTGGAAATGTGGTCTCAGTGTTTCTTTAGAGGTAGTGTTCTGAGTTCGTATTAAGTTTCCTGTTGGTGTTGCTCGGTGCTCCATCAATACGTAGTTTAAATCACGACCTTCGCTTTTCGCCTTCACTAAGAGATTTTATGGTTTGCACAGATCTTTCTGCCATTCCATTGGAGCGGGGATAATAGTGACTACTAGCCACATGTTTAACACCCCAGTTGGTTAGGAATTCTTTGAATTGATAGGATGAGAATGGCGGGCCATTACCTGACATTAAACGTATTGGAGCACCTTATCGAGAAAAATGTGGCTTCAGGAAATTTATTGCTGTTTCAGCTATGGTGTTGTTTAGTTCTTGAGCTTCAATAAACTTAGAAAAATAGTCAATATTATGTACCTGGCATAGATCTATGGCCACCGATTCCCGTGGAAACTCTGGATTGTCATGTGGATGGACCTGGATTGATGGATTAGATGAATCTCGTGAACGGCAGACCGTGCAGGCTTTAATGTAATGTATTATATCCGACGTCATCTTTGGCCAAAAAACATGCATTTTTGCTTTCGCTATACAGGCTGAAGTCCATTGATGTACTTAATGTAACTGTCTAATAACATCTGTTCGCATTGCTGGTGGAATGATTAAACGATTACCCCTGTAAAGTAACCCATCCTCTTCATGAGGCTCTTCTTGGTATGCCCAATAATCTGCAAGAGCTAGAGGCGTTTTCTTCTGAGATGAAGGCCAGCCTTTGTAAATGTACTCCAGTAGAATTTGATATAACGAATCTTGCTGTATTTCTTTCTGGAGTATGGTCCGTCTCTCCTCAGACAGAGCGGTTACTGAGTGTATGGTGGCTTATGGGCCTTCCATATCAGAGGTGTCAATGGTAGCTTCTGGTAATGCAGCTCGTGACAACGTATCTGCTATAGGGAGTTTAGTACCTGGAACATATTTGAGATTGAATGTATAGCATAATAACGTAGCAGCATACGTTGAAGTCTTGGAGATAAGAGGTTCATGGGTTTCTGTACTATCACTAGTAATGGCTTGTGATCAGTCTCGATAGTTATATGCTTCCCAATAATGTAGAAGTGAAATTTTTCGCATACAAAAAGTATGGCTAGTAGCTCTTTTCGATCTGAGCATACCTTTGTTGAGTCGGATTCATGGTAATAGTGCAAGGGGATGCTGGAGAAGTTGGTTGTGTTTCGGAACATCTTCACACATCAGTAGAAAATCATCTGTTGCTATTAACGTATTTGGGAATTATTGTGGGGGAAAAATCTCATGCATAAATTGTTGGAAAACCTCCGATGCTAGGCACAACCCATAAGGGAGGCGTAAGTACCAAATGGCGTCGCGAATGTACATAAATAGGAACTTTCTTCAGTTAATTATGCTTGCTAAAATGCATTTCTCGCATCCAAAACCGTGAAGATCTTGTGGCCATGTAACTTTGCAATAATTTGCTGTGCAGTTTCCATCAGATTGTGAGGCCGAAGTATAGCATGAATCAGTTTTCTTGGGTCCAAGCAAATACGAACCCCCCCATTTGGTTTTCTCTGCACTACCAGACTCACGGACTGGAGTAATCACGCCTTCTTTCAGCATTCGTTGTATTTCTAGAAAAACTGGTTGTTGAAGAGCAAATGGTAATTTATGTGCTACAGAGACATGCGGTGTTACATTTGGCTTTAGTTCTATGTTATACTTAAATGGTAGTCTTCCTATTTTGTCCAAAAGCTGAGAGAATTCATTAATAATGTTCTGTGGTTTTACCGATGTTAGTTTGACAGGTTCACAGCTTGAGGAAGATCCAACAGTTGGTTGACCATCTGACCGTCGTTCCAAGAGGTTTGAATGTTTTACAGATTCCAATAATGCAAAAGGCAATGCAGGATTTTTCCGAATTCTTTGGACCAGTTGCAGCAACTCCAACGTAGAGGCTCCTAAAATTGGAGTATAAAAGAATAGGAGACTTCCTGAGGCTTGAATTGAAGCTCCTGGTAAGGTGACAACGCCAAGTACAGGTACTAGATGACCAGTTTAGGCAAGGATACGTCTTTGCAGGATGTTGACTTGCGACCCAGAGTCTAATTTAAAAAGAACTGGATTATTGCACACATATATGAAATCGTACCATTCGTCATTGTTTGTGAAGGGAGTTGTACTGGTAGCTTCACACACAGCTATTATTGAATGCAAATAAAAGTCGGTGGATTGTTCCACTGGAGTGAGTGCCTGTGTTTCAAAGAAATATTTGTCATATTGATGTTTATCTTGGAGTTGTGAAGTCCCATAGGTATATGCTGTAACATCTTTCTGTTGTGATTCCATATTTTGATGGTCATAGTTAAGGCGTTCATAGGCGAAATAGTTAGGACTGTTCTGATCGTGATATTCCCCATAATCATAATTGTGACTTTCACTTTCTAAAACGGCTATAGAATGGGAAGGGCGAGAGCGGCACAAGCCTGCCCAATGTCATTTCCAGCGACATATAGAATCAGCTGCTGGACACCGTTGAGGATGTTGAGTGCGGAGATTGACATTTGGATGCCAAGAACCTCGAGATGAAAACGTCGGGCGAGAACGGGAGCCATTGAAAACAGGACGTGAGTGCTGTATATGATATCGAGAACCCTGGCCACCACGGAAAACAGCATACACAGTGATTGATGGTTGAGTTGAGGTAGAACGACTCACTTTTGCAGCTTGGGTTGTGGAGGTCTCATCAGTTTGACATAATGAAATAGCTTCAGGGAGCGTAAGATTCCGTCGGGCAAACAGTAACTTCCGTAATTCAGAGTTGTAGATGCCAGCAAGAATCTGATATCGGAGTAATGAGTCAGATAACGTAACAAAATCACAATTTTGTGCTTTTTTTCGAAGATCCGTAAGGAAATCATCAAAGGGTTGATATTGTGATTGAAGAGTGTGAAAGAATGTATATCGATAATAGTCGGGGTTGTTATAGGAAGAATAGTAAGTATCAAAAGCAGTGTAGATTTGATCCAATGCCGGACTGGTTTGGCCATTTTGAGGTTGAATAGCTAGAGTATCATAAACTTTCCGACCCTTTGGTCCAACAGTATATAAAAAAGAGGCTACTTGCGTATCCGGATCCTCAGCTCTTAGCTTAGATGTGATAGCGTATATTTTGAAATTCTCCTTATAGGCCTTCCAGGCAGTGGCCGGATTCGCGGTACCAGTAGCGCCGCCAGCGGTAGGCACAAGTAGGCACGTGCTTGAGTTGAAAAATTTTGGGCCTACTTAGGGGGCCTCCATTTTAAGAACTATAGGCCTACTTGGGGCCTCCAATTTAAGAAAAGGTGCCTACTTTAGGCCTCCGATTTACGAAAAAGGTGCCTTCTTGGGGCCTAAAATTCATTAAAAAGATGACTAGTTGACTACCAGTTTTTTTTTCATCCTGAACGGCCGGTAATCTTTGCTTTCCCCTTTAGAAAACAAGCCCCCTCGGGGGCCCCCTGCAGCCTAAAAAGGGTAGGTTAAGCGGTGTTAACATTCCGAGTTTATTCGTAAAGGGGGATCATTGTAATTCGGGGGGAAAACAGATGCTTCCATAAGCCGCACACGTTATCGTAAAACGTAAAAATGATCTCGGACCTTAGCTTCGCTCCACCTCGTGGCAAGTTCAAAGAGCGAAATGTCTCTCCCCCCGCCACAAGTTGCAAATCGAGAAAGGGGGCCCCCGCACCTGACACCTGTTCGTCCGAGAGCTACCGTGTTGTCAAGAATGTCGTTTGTTGATAAACGCAATATCGTCCTAGAAGGGGTGGGCCTCCACCATGGGGGTAAAACTGGAAAGCTGCAGCTTATTTGGGGGTTTGTGATTCGCTCACTGGGTCACGTGTTCGAAAGGCCGGTGGTCACTCTTATCTTAACGAAGTTAAGACATTATTTTTCCCAGAGTTTCATTTCATTTTGTGCGCTCCTTCAAAGCAGTTCTCTACATTTCGGGTCTTTCTCAGTCAGTTAATTTAGTGTCCTTTTTGTTTAAATAATAATTTCAAGCTTTTTATTTAGTACCTAGTTATTTTTTAACAAAACTATATTAGTGGTGTCTGTTTTGTTTTAATATTTTTGGGAAAAGCCGACTTCTACCTCCTGGAGGTTTAAAGAAGCCGTACTGCGCTTGTTTTAAATAAAAATATTTCGGGCTAGTTTATATAGTTAGTTGGCTATTTTCAAGCTTTTAGTAGTTAGATATTTTGAACCAAACTATTGGTGGTGCCCAGGGTGGTACCATTCTTAAAACTAGTTTTTTTAAAGACTATATAAAGTGTTACCATTTTTAAAAGGCGTAATACCGGGAGTTTTTATATCATGACAATTAAGGTGAGAGCAGCACTTCTGACACTATGAAAAGATTGAGACTGTGGTTATAGATTAAAACATTTAATACTAATCGAATCTAATGTTTACAATGATGCGCTCTCTATACACTTGATTAAACCATGGGCCAATAAAAGATTTCATCTAGGACATGACTTCTCGCGAAAAAGCGTTCAATTAGAAAAACGGGTACTCGTGGCGTCATCTATCGGTTCCATTAAACCAAAACGGAAGTACGTCTCCTTTTAGATCAAATCACGTGACTACTTTCGGAAAGGGGGGGGGGAGGATTTTTTAATATTTGAAAACACGTGGAATCCCAAGCCTTAGCCTTTGGTGGAATGTAGCTGTGGGAAATCAAAATGTTTAGACTCAACACTTATATGACTCTAGGAATTGAACCTCCCCCTCTTGTTATTTTATCTGGTGAGTACTAATAAAATTGTTCCTTTTATTCCAATTGACTTGCTAAACAAAACAAATTTATTTTGTTTTAGATTCAGATTCTGATCATATTTTGGATGCACGTGAGCCAATTGTAAAGTGGTACGTATGTTAACATGGACTATTAATCTGGTGATCCACGTTTCTTTATATTTAACTTTTCTTAGTGAAAATACTCCACCCAAGAAAAAGACAAAGAAAGAACGGATAGGAAAAAAAGCTAAACGAGATAAAATTGTGGATGTAGAGAACTATGACAGAATGTTTTCTTGCGTTTTTAATTTCGCTATTGGTGCAATAACAACAGCTTTAAATGAAATGGATCTCCCCGAATCTAATGCAATGGTGATGAATTGGGCATTGCTATTAAACAATAACAAAACTATTGCATGTTTAAAAAATATCTTAAAAGAAGCTTTAACAAACACACCTGAAGAAAAATACGTTGCTGTTACAGAAAGCATTAAATCAAATGAAAGCTACTTGAATATTATTATAGCCACAATGTCACATATAACTGTAAGTTAAGGTTATCTTTAAATACACCAGTACAGATTAAGATAAACTTAATTTTTTAATTTTACTACCAACAGGAACCACCAATATCAAAGTTCCTAAAAACAAGGGCGGTCCATTTCTTGCTTCTACACATTTTTGAAAGGAGTTTAAGGTACAGCAAAGAGTCAGCTACACCAGTACCACCAAATGAAAAAGGAACAAATGAAGGTGCCCTTTTTTATGTAGTTTCAAAGCATTTGGACTTTTGGTTTGATGAGTTTTCTCAACTGACCTTTCAGCATTACCATTTATTTCAATGGCAGATTCGGTAGCTTCAGTAATAATATTGTTAGTTTCTTCAACCACGGTACTGAGTGATTTAGATATTTCCAATTTATCTTGAAGAATGACTGGCTTAATTAGCACAGACTTTCTGAATAGGGATGTTTTGGTTTTTGTACCAGAAATTGGTGTTTCTTGTGCTTTAAATACGCTCGAAAGTGGCATATCCGGGGTCATCAAAGTTAAAATTGGTGTGATTGTAAGAGGTAATGATGCCATGTTTGTACGGTCATTTAAGATTGGAGTGGATTCTATATTATTATACCAAAAAGTACCTTCAATTGTCACATCAGTAACTTCACTTGAAACAGATTCTGGTGTTGCGGGAGTAGATAACATTTCCACAGAAGTTGAGACTGTTGTCATAGCAGTAGCTGAAGTCTTCAATAGTGAAGGTTTTAATGTAGGAGTTGAAGCTTCCAGGAGCAATTCTCTTGGCTTAGTTGTCTTCAGCAGTGAAACTTGTGGTTTCACAATGGTCAGAATGGGACCTTCAGTTGTCACATGAGTAACTTCGCTTGAAATAGAATCAGGAGTTGCGGGAGAAGATAAAATTTGCGCAGAAGTTGAGGCTGTCATCATGGAAGTAGCTGAAGTCTTCGATAGCGAGGGCTTTATTGTAGAAGTTGAAGCTTCCAGGAGCGATTCTTGTGGCTTCAGCAGTGACACTTGTGGTTTCATAATTGTCAGAATGGGACCTTAGAGAAGCACATTATATAAAGCAGCTACAACTTAAATTGTTACTTGGTAAAGAAAAAACATACCTGGAGCTGTAATTTTCGGTTTTAACCATTCTTGGCTTTGAAAAAAGTCATCGTTCAAGTGTTTAGAGCAGATGTAAGTTTGATATTAAACCGAATTTACATTAAAACCAGGCTTAAATTTGGATAGCCACTCCGCCCATTGTTTACATAACGTAGGCTTAGATTTAAACTTTGGGAACGCTATGAACGTGACACCTTTCATATGGGGTTTATGAGAATACCTACTATCGCTATTGCAATTTGGAAATGCGCAATGCTTACAAGTAACCATTTTAAATACTAGTGAAAATCACCTAAACAATGAACACTTTCAACGGTCAAGTTAGCGCCATTACTGGAAAAAACATTGCCTCTGATATACGAGCGGTGCTTCACCGATGACCTTAAAAAATTACGGCTTCAGCCTGGCCTACCTCTTCTTCGCTGACGATATAGTTTTATTCGCGAACAACCCCAACGACATGCAGGGATTACTTGATATAGCAAGCTCATTTGCAAAGGATGTGGGGCTTACCTTCAGTTTTTTTAAATCAAAATTTATGTCCTTCAACGGTCCACCAGGCCAGATCCTTCTGCTCCAGGGTCGCGAAATGGAGGAGGTCACAGAATACACGTACTTGGGCGTTAAAATTGAAAACACGGATCTCAAACAGCAAACAAGAGAGAGAGCACTCATTACGAAGGCGCAAAGGTTTCGTTGGGGTGTGTGCACCTCAGCAAGGGAGTCCTATAACCCATATGCAATAGGTCGTATCATTTGGAAAACTGTGGCTGTCCCTGCCTTGACTTTTGCGAACGAGGTAATCTGTTATTCACCCAAAACTCTAGAGGTATTGGATAGAGCTCAGCGGGATGTTGGTAAAACACTCCTAAATGCGGGTCCAATGGCAGCAGATGCTGCGATCCAAGGCGAAATGGGGTGGAGCCTGTTTCGTGATAGGGAAGCTAAGAGTAAATTGAAGTATTTGGGAAGACTTAAATTTCTCCCTGAGAGAAGGCTAGTAAAGAAAATGTTCCTCTATATACGAAAAAACGGGATTCACACGGAGTGGACAAAAGCTGTGGAGCGTCTGGATCGTTCGCATGGGGCTGGTACAAACAGAGGAACGGCTGAAACGTATGTACAGTGGATCAACATAGTGGAGAACGAGGTAAAAAAGGCGTCTGAATGTGCTTGGAAGGCTAGAGTGCTGAGCAAAGACAGCCTACGACAATACTCGGCTAAGGAAAAACCAGCTCCGGAGATGTTTTATGACGGAACAAAGAGCAGCAGTTTGCTGTTCCAGGCCCGATCTGGGTTACTGTTGACAGAGGGGCGTCAGAGTCAGCTGACAGACTGCTCACCTGAATGTCCTTTGTGCGGGTGGTATTATGAAGATATTGAACATGTTTTGGCGGAGTGTCCTGCTGTGGGTACGAGTACCACGAGTAATGACTGGAGGGCTGAATGGTTTGACTCGTCTCTCAAAGATATGGTTGGCTTTGGGCGCTCTGATTGGAACCCTGTAGGAGTTAAATGTATCTTGTTGGAATGGCACAATGCCAGGGAGCAATGGCGCCGTGATAAGATGCACTGACCATTTTACGTTTCTTGTTTTTGTCAGAGGATGCTAGGGATGATAGGAATTAAGTTATAAAAGACATTGGTCAACTTGAAGTAAGGGTGGCTGAGATGTGTAAAGGAAAAGAAGTTGAGCCGCCTAATAAGGCTAATAAGACTAATAAGACTAATAAGACTTTTAATACGACTTATATTTGTATTTTATTTTTTATTGTTTTGCGTTTGTAGAGTGTTTATGGTATGAGGACGTTATAGTTTTAAATGTTGTTATAATTTTCGTAACTTTAAAACGCTAAAATTGTAGGCTGTGCTCCGGCCCTGTGTCGGAGCCGCCCTGTTATAAAAGGGTGTATAACTACGGCTACCAATAAACCTGTGAACCTGTAAACATTTCAAACAACTATCCACAGATGGCGCTACAGTTAACCGGAAAAGATTGCCGGAAACTTGATCTAAATTCCTGTTCACGCCCCATTTCCTACCCCTCTCATATAGGAAGATCGTTTTTCTAGGTAGATGAATATTTTGTAGGCACAAGCTTAGGAGAGTCATGTCCTAGATGAAATCTTTTATTGGCCCATGATTAAACTGACTACGTTATCACTTTACCATACAAAAATAAAGTCTAGTGCGCCATCTAGTAGTTACAAGTATTTCACAGGGCACCCTGTTTTTTGCACAGAGCACACGGTTTGTTGTCCAGGGTACAATGTTTTTGGGACAAAGCACGCTGTTTATTCTCCAGGGTACCCTGTTTATTTGCAGCCTACTTCCAGGGGCTAGTATTCCATACTTTGAAGCTCTCTGGCGCTCTTTTAACTCATCGTATGGGAAATGGGGAAAAAACGGGCATACTTCTCAACTCTCGGGAATCCAATCTTTCCAGTTTTGGAAAGAGGTTTATTTGTTTGAAGTTGACGCCGGGAACACCGTTCTCAGCGAACTCGCTGAAGGTGCAATAAAAATCCTATGCATCCACTCTTAATCCCACTGCTGTTAGCGAAGTGGGAAATGGCCCACCCATTGTTGCACCTTCTGCTGGGTTGAGTGGCTTGCGTCAAAGGTGCGACCATCAGTAGTAGTGTACTACTACCCATGCTAGGTTTGTCATCTGTCCGGGCTAGGTGGACGCTGGCGTAAGGCACTATGATGATGGACTCTGTTACTAGGTACACCGGGCTATAAATTATGACACACTGCTTACTACAACTCCTTTTAGAGAGAACGATTGTCTCCTCTCGAGACTTTGGAACATAGCTTCCCGTTGGGTCGCTTACCATTCCTCCTCAGGGCTTGGCGTTTGGCACAGGCCCACAACCTGAGCTGGCTCTTCAATACCTCCCGTCGCCATTTGTCTCTCAAGGAGGATTCGCCGTCCTGGCAACCGCCCGCCGCGACGATTCTGCCCCCCCCCCCCCCCCAATGATAACGGCGTCAGAGAACCGTTGTTGAGTATTATAATTAAACAATTTATACTTTATTTAGTGGACTTTAACCTAAATTATATATCCCATGTTAAAATATTGTTTATAATTGCTGTAATTTATGTTATTCACCAATTTACAAACGATCCAATCAGGCCCGTCTTAAGACCTTTTGTGGCCCTGGGCTAAATTATTTCTTAAGACCTTTGCGATCCCCAACGGTCAGCCTTTGTATGTACGTTGTCTAAATTCAACTATCCACTAACCAACCAAAACTTTTAATTTAAAAGTATAACATAGGCCAAAGATAATCTAGACTACGTACCCTAGATTGGAAATCTAACCTCGCGATTCCCTAGTTGCGGGGGGCAATGTCATAGCGAGGGGGTAAAAAGTCTGAAATATTCAGTTCGGTTCATTTTTAAATCTCGTAAAAATCGGGACTGGAGGACGAGGCCCGAGGTTTCGACCAAGTTTCAGCGTAAATTTTCTTTATTTTACTGATTGGAATTTTATTTTACCAAGGTGTAAACTAAATATGGTAAAATCTTGCCATTTCAAGAGTTGTAAGAACTATCACAAATCATCTTTAATCATAAGTTGGGTTAAATTGAAATTGTAGCGAAGTTTATTAATAACGTTGGTGCCTTCAATTGTAAATATATACAAGTAGGCCTAATGGAATGCTTCATTTGTCAGATAAGAAATTATCCAATTAATTATTTTTATTCATAACCGCAAATTATCCAAAAAATATACGAAAAAATCGATTATTTTTGTATGTTAAATCGTTGTTTATTCGTATAAAGTGTTCATAAAAAACAGTTAACCAAACTTTTTATGGTTAATCGAAATTTTGCCAGTTAATTTATTCGTTCCGCCAACCTCTAGCCTTAATTTTTTTTCTAAGCAAAGCTGTTTAAAAAGAATAAAAATATAGAAAAACATTTGAAATTAAGCATTTAAAACTTATTTTTACAAAAGGTAAATCAGGAGATTCAATCTCTTCATTGGGCAAAGATATTAATTTTGAAGCGTTTTTAAAGATTACCCCTGAAATTATATTTAAAACAAACAATTTATAACTACATCGATGATAATTAAAATTGTAATACTAACCATTCGGCTTTTTAGATTTGGGTTGTTTCTTTAGACAATAAGCGTGATCCCTTTTTAGCCCGAGGCCCGAACGAGGACACGAGGTCCATATATCGAAGCAGACGAACCCGCTGAAACTTTTCAGACTAAACTTCCACCCCCACCTCTCCCACTAGGGAATCGCATGAGACAACGCATTTCGCGTACGTTTCTACCCCCTGCATAGGCCTACTGGAAATAAGATTGTTACTGACAGTGACTCGCTGTTAGGTTTTAGCATAGAAATCTCATAGGTAACTAGAATGCTGCCGCCTACGGCCGAGCTTGACGCCAGTTCGCCTTGAACCTTCAGCCAATGAGAGGCCGTAGAGTGGTTCCGCCAAGGAGGATAATAATTCTCCTTGGATCCTCTACTATAGCGGGAGATAGGTGACGTCATTCTCTCTGGTGACATTAAATTCTTGGCAGAACCACTCTTTGAGCTCTGATTGGCTGAGATCTGGCTATCGTCTGCCACGGCGTTTGGCCCATTTGCCAGTTACACGGCAGCATTCTAGTTACCTATGAGATTTCTATGGGTTTTAGATATTGTAGGTACCGTATGATCATAGAAATCTCATAGGTAACTAGAATGCTGCCGCCTACGGCCGAGCTTGTCGCCAGTTCGTTTTGAACCTTCAGCCAATGAGAGACCGTAGAGTGGTTCCGCCAAGGAGGATAATAATCCTCCTTGTTTCCGCGTAACTATAGGGGTTGTCATTCTCTCTGATCACATTAAATTCTTGGAAGAACCACTCTTTGAGCTCTGTTTGGCTGAGATCTGGCTATCGTCTGCCACGGCGTTTGGTCCATTTGCCAGTTACACGGCAGCATTCTAGTTACCTATGAGATTTCTATGCGTATGATACACGATGTGGCTATGAGTCAAATTACTTTAGACGTAACTAAAAGATACATAATATTAAATGAGCATAAATAATATTTAACCAACTAAACCCTTATCCCTAGAGTAGAAGCTGTAAGGCCGGCCTTTCCAAAACTGGCTGTAGCCCATTTAGCCCATGCCTGGATAGACGGGCCTGGATCCAATTAACGCAAGGTGTACCTATAATTATCGCCTTTTGGGTCAAAATGTCACTTAACTATCTTGTTTTGGCGTCTACGATAGCGACATCTGTTGAAAAAAGAGCTACTTGATGTCGAGCCGACACTTGCTTTAAGGCCCGAAAACGGTTTTTTAGTGATTTGAAACGGTTTTAAGCGATTTATCCAGAGATAATTTATAATATTATAAATTATCTCTGATTTAACTAGGTTCACACTTATGGCCGAAAACGATTTGAAGAGCTTTGAAACCTTTTTAGACGTATCGCGTATGTGTGAACGTGACTATAGGTGAATCGTATTCGTATTACCGAGCGTATTAGCCTCGGTATTAGCTCGTCGTATTCTCGGGCGTATTACAATCGATAATCATTTGGTTGGCTCGAATTTTTTTTTCGATTGTAACGTGTGGGACAGTTCAGTCCTCACGTCTTTGATTAACCAGGGCGAGATATGTGTAACGGCCACGCCAACGGGGGATACGTGGAAACAAGGGTGGGGACACCAGTGGCGGAAGTATTGGTGGTCGGCCTCACACGGCCATCCACAAACTCTGATTCCCGGACGCTTGGGATTACAGGAGTGAGCCACTATACTCCCGGCGTTGGCTCGAATTTGGAACTTTGAAAGGTGAGGTTTGAATCTCAAGCAGACGGAAAATAAAGTGAGCCATTTTTCAGGGTGGGAAATAAGGAACTTTTTAAAGTGAACCAGTGAGTGGCAGTGACCATCGACTTAGCCTTCGACCCCGTGCCCTGAAATACCTGAGCTAATCCATAATATGTATCCGTAAACCAAGTTGAATTAAAGGCCACACCGGCCTTCAAATTGTTACAATTTCCGGTGCGAAATTATGACGTAGGGAATGAAATGTCACCTGCTACTCGATTTTCGGGCTGGATTTTTCAAACACCAGTGGGACCCTTTTATTAAGTGGGCTAGTGAACCACTGACCCCTTAACTGGCCACCTTCCATTTATTTTTCAAACTGACCTAGACAATTTTTAACTGGTCATTTGCCTAGTCACACCGGCTTTTCTATAATATTCGAACAGCTAGATTGGTTTTGGTTGCGAATAGATGAATCAAGTAACCTTGTACAAGTGTGTAGCCGAACAAGAATCACGGAATCAAATAAGAATCAAAGAATCAAGAGTGGAATCACGGAATATTAAGGAATCATGGTGGAATCACGGAATCTGGCTAGAATCTAGAATCTTAGCAGAATCAAGAATCTTGATTCCAGATTCCTTGATTCGGAATCTCGTACACGATTCCTCGCAGTGACGGACCCCTCGGGCGACAAGCTCGGCCGTAGGCGGCAGCATTCTAGTTACCTATGAGATTTATATGTCTAATAACTGCCTTCCCGCATCCAAAGTAAATTTAATTTTTCCGGAATCGATCATTTTCAACGCGGCAACTCCTGGCATTGGCATTTGGCAACGCTGCCATCAACATTTTCTTGACCTCGAGTTTTTGGGTTTTAGAATTATAAGTGTTTTTTTAATTCTTGTAGATAATTTTAACCTAATTTTTTATTTTAGTATAAGTTTTTTAGTCAGAAAAACTACAATACTTGGTTTTTCATAAAATGTAAGTCTTTCTCATTTTCTACTCGCTGACTCTAAGAGGTTAGTTAGTAGTAACTAACCAAGGCCTAATTAACACAATTTTTTTTTAACTTCAGTTTAAAATGACACGACACGCCCGGAATTGCACAGCCGGGGCTGTTTACACTTACCACGAAAAGCAAAAAGACACAAGATCATGTGGTTATGGCACGCAAAAATCTCGTGTTGGAAAAGATTCCGTGAAAGATTTTGATTGCTGCTCATTAACTTTACAACCATGTCGCAACCCTGTTATTACTCCCGATGGATACTTGTACGATAAAGAAGCCATCCTTGAATATTTCATCCATCAAAAAACCGAGATTGCCCGTCAATTGAAAGAATATGAGAAACAAAAGAAGAGAGAAGAAAATGAACTTAAGGAATTGGCGGAAGCTGAACAACAATCAAGAGCGGCTTCATTCAAAGAAACCGAACGCAGTATTGTCAAAGAGGGTCCTAGCACTAGCAAGGCTGGAAGTAGCATTTCCAACATGAGTAATGGGAGAGACAAAACCTTACCCAGCTTTTGGATTCCCAATTTGACACCAGCCTCCAAACAGACCAAAATTGAAAGACCTAGCACCGCTGTACTTTGCCCCATGAGTGGGAAGCCACTCAAAATCAAAGATCTGGTGGAAGTTAGATTTACACCTGTGAATGATCCAGATGATAAAAGATCACTAATCACCAAGAAAAATCGTTACATGTGCGCCGTTACACATGATATTTTAAGCAATTCTGTCCCATGTGCTATACTCAATACATCAAAGTGCGTAGTCACAATGGAATGCGTTGAAAAATTGATCAAATTGGATATGAAGGACCCACTTAATGGGAAGACTTTGACAGAAAAAGACATTGTTCCTTTACAAAGAGGAGGCACTGGATACGCAAGCACCAACGAAACTTTTGCTAAGGTTAAACGTCCAGTCTTACAAGCCTAATACTTCAGTTCTGTGGAAAAATCTCTGTACATTTCAATTAATAAAACTAATTATGGTTTCATCACATTTTTATTCATCACAGTTTTCTCTAGCTTAAACAAACTTTCCCCATGTTGTCCTACTATCCTAAATTAAAATTTCAGTCTATCAGTCCAGCATTTTGACTGACAACTTCATGAGTATTAGTAATTCGCCAGATAACATTAGAGGAAACTTTGCCTAATTTTCTGAAACTAGATTCAATAAGCGTATACAAGACAGCGGTTTCATTAACAATAGCTGATTAAAATTAATTTGAGACCTTAATTGAAGTTATTAAAACTACCTAAACTAGGATTTGAAACCGATTTAATGATACGCTTAATTATTTTACTAAAACTAGAGGATCAGAGTTCCCCTTCCAAGTGTGAGGATGTGGAATATGGCACATCTTTAAACTTGTCAGGAATCGGATCATCTCTGTGCTCTCTTCGATAGAAGCCTTTATCCAACAAAAGTTGATTGCATTCTATCTGATTCTTTTCAGTCAAATCAATTCGCTGAATTTCCTTCCCTTCCTTATTTAAGAATACAAGGTCGGGTGGAGCCCCAGGAACTTGTTTGAATTCAGCATTGTGGCTATAAAATCACTTAAGGAAAAACACAAAATATTACTGTTAACTTTATTTCCTAAATGATAAAAAAGGATACTAAAGTGGTATATCTGTATAGATGAACCTCTTCACTTCTGGCAAACGATTCAGTCGTCATCCTCCGCAGCTCTAATGATAATTCATACATTAAAATCTATTCAATTTCATTAAAAAAAAATAGTTATTACCTCAACTCTTGCAGATGCTATGATTGTGTCACTAGGTCCACTATCTTGAACTGCATACTGGCAAAGGCCAAGAAATACCAAAACGGCTTGGGCAAATTGAATTTGCTTCATTTTATTTTAAATTTAAGGGTTTAATTGAAGTTTTCATTGATTTTCAAAAACAAAGTAATCTTTGCGCCCGCTACATAAACAAAAGACGGCCTCTGCTACCACCTCCTTACACGCGTCAGTACACCTGTACTTACAAGGTTGCCAGAATTATGTCAGATGATATAGAGCTGGACATGGTTGGTGAAAAGTATCGAAAAGCATTAGGCGGAAATTTTAAATAACTAAAAATATAATTTTATTTTCGTAGTTTAAAAGCATATCTCTGTATAAAAACATTGGAGTTATAATAATTTTTCAAGAAATATATTTAGTATCAACGATTATGTTGTTATCCTTGTCCTTAATTCTTATTCTACCATTGGGGTATCTTGTTTCAATTTTACCATCTGAATGGGCTATTTTAATGGTGCCATCGGGGAATTCTCTCCTCTACAAATAAAATTTTACACAGTGAAAAATCACTTAATATGATAATATCAATAAAATACCTTAAAATCCGTAGTGTGTATTTCCCTCTCTCCATTTGAAAGCTCTAAAATCTCTGACCCATCCGTGTATATTTTTAACACAGATCCTTCGCTTGATTTGATTTCCTGCGTTCCATCAGGGTAGAACAAGTGTATTGATCCATCTTTGAAAGATACTTCCTTACATCCATCTTTATGTAAACGTTCTTCTTGGCCACTAAATTTAAAAACAAATTAAGGATAAGGATTTATATTAGCTAATAAGCAGTGGCGGGGAAATCAGGGCGTACAGTGGTACATTGTACCTTCCTAGATTTCAGGCGGGGTACAATCAATGTATTTGTACCCCCCAAAAATTTCATAAATTACAATTTGGTCTATAATTTTCCAAAACCTTCAGAATGATTATATAATAATAATATAATATAAAATAATATTTTCATATAACTATATAAATTAAAAAAGTGATTTAATAAAGCACTAAATTAGACTTGCTATTTTCTAAGCACTGCTCTATTTTCCCGAAAATCATTAGCAAATATGCCATACAAATACATAATTTTCTCGGAGTGCTGGGGACTGCCCGGATTTTTACTTTTGTACCCCACCTAATATTTTCCTTCGGCCACCACTGCTAATAAGCAGTAAGTAAATCCATAATTACTCTGGAAACTCCACGAGGGTCATTCCATCTGGATATTTAGTTTGTTTAATTCCAGAATCAATAAAGTGATAGACTTCAGATTTATCAGGTAAAATTAAAAGCACATCCCCATTATAAAAATACACTGTTTCAGTTGAACAATCTTCAGTTATAAGGCGGCGAGTTCCACTCTTATAAAGATACTCCCGCTCTCCATTGAAATAAATTCTTTCAACCTAACACAAAAAAAGAACTATAAACGTTCATATTTAATTAAGAAACCCAAGTTACCCAATTACTTTGTCAAAATGATTAATTTCTTGATATACAGACTGATCACATATACTTTCTGCTTCTTTAATAGCAAGCTCAGATTCTCTAATGTCATTGGCAAAACGTACTTTCTGTTTTGGTTTCATTTCGTCGAAACTTTCAGGTATGGAAATAGTTTTAACGCAAGTTTCCCCAGAAGCTGATTCTTTACGGACTAATTTAGAATTTGTAGGTTTCTTGTTTATATTTATAGACTTCCTTACAGGTGATTTTGGTTTGATAACAGTTTTTTTAGGTATTAATTTGTTAACAGTTAGTCTTTTAACTACAGGAGGTTTAGATTTCAGTTCCTATAAAAAGACGCAAGATATAGCTCAGAAGAAAATTATAAAATAAACATACTTTTAAAGCTGCTAAAATTTCAGATTTTTCAGTTTGCAATCTCTGAACTTCAGATTTCATTCGACTTCTTTCACTTTCCATAGATGAAGCGTGAGCTCTTAAACGTCCACATTCCCCAGTCAACTGACTTCTCTGTCTTTTTAGCTCTTCTTGCAGTTTTTGGACCTCAATTTTCAGGGCAGCTATTTCTTCCCTTTCCTTTTTATCTGGAAAATCGTTCTTGGACTTTTGATAGTTTTCAAAGGCTTGTTTTTGTTTTCTGCGTAAAAAATATTGTTATAAAAAATAGGCATGATTCTTCAGATGAAAGTTGCACCTTAATTTAAGTTTTTCTTCCTTTATGTACGTTTCAAATTTCTCTTTAGCTTCACTTTGTTGTTTTTTGAAAGCCGAGTGTTCTTTAGTCAACTGTTTCATCAAATCTTCGTGTTGTTTTCTAAGTTTCAAGAGGGCATTGTTTTGCTTCTTAAACTCGGCAATTTCATCCTCTAATTCCTTCAGTGTATTCTTTGTGATTTTTTCATTATCGTGAATATCCACAGATCCAACAGAAATAGTTGGTTTCGGCTCGGTATCTCTCTCAAGTTCTAGTTCAAACGGAGATGTACTCTCAGACCACTCCATGCTGCTAAAATCTTTCCATTTTGTCACTTTCTCTAACTCTTCACTTTCATCAGCGCTTTCTGGGACTCCAGCAGCCAACCTTTGCATCATTTCTTCGCAGTATTTCTTTAAGCCCACCATTTCCACTATTTCTTCATTAGCATTGCTGTTTAATTTTAAGCTTTCCGAGCTGGCAGAAGAACAGGACTTATTGTCATCATCAATATCCGAAGATTTCCACCTGAAGTCGGCATCATTAACTAGTGGTTCAGCTCTACCTTGTAAATTCTGCACTTGTGGTTCTAATAAAGGTGAACGGGCAATATTGGTGTAGCGTTCTTCATCTGATTCTAGTAAAGGAATTGGGCTACTCCTTTCAATGTTTTTCCCCCTGTTGACCAGTTTTGTCATTAAAGAGGAATCACTGTTGAAGGAACAATTTCTGGCAACTTTTTCCAAAATTTCAAATTCGGCCAAGTCTTCTTTTTCCTTTATTAATTGCAAAAACATTATTTACAGTAATTATGAAAAATTCCATAAATTCAAAATTACTTGGAATACTTCTTGCCTAGAATCCAGAGTATTATCTTCACTTTCTCCACAGTTTCTTTCAAAATCTTCTTCTTTTCTTGGAGGAATACTTTGATTTTGTTCAGACAACACAGGGACATCAGAATGTCTTCTTGTATTTGGAATAAGTTTTAACTTCCTCACCAGTATTCTTGTTTCTGGTTGAGTCTAATACGATTCAATTAATAAACTACACACTTTGGAAAATAAAACCTCAAGAGAGAAAAGGGTTGTTACATTTATTTTTGGCACTGGTCTATTGCTGTTAAAATTAGGCGCGCTTTTTGTTCTTGCTCTAGTGCTTTTTCCACCGAAGCGCGCAATACCCTCTCCTTTTTTCAAAAACCTGAAAGGTCCTTTAGGTTTTTCAGTTTCTTCCAAAGCTACGTTGTTTTCAACTACCTCAATGTCATTTTTTTCAATCTCATTATCTTTGATTTGAGCCATGGATACGGTCTTTTGATAGCTACTTGAAGCATTATTAAATGTTGGCGCATTTTTTACTTTCCTTTCACCTTTCTGACCTAATTGGGACCAATTTAAATGCTTTTATCTTTAAAGTAAATGTGAAAAATAATAATTAAAATGTAGAAATATATAATGATTAAATTACCCTCAGAATGTTTATCAAGTAGTTCTTTGACTTTCTCTCTCTCCAATCGAATTTGCTCAAATTGTTCTTTCTGGATATTACGTAAACTTTCTTGTTGCTGCTGTTGCCATAATCGTAATTGCTGTAGATGAGTTAATAATATAGTAGAGCTTCCTTCTAGAAAATAATAAAAAATGTTTACAACTAACAAGAGAATGCTCTGTTAATTATTAATTAAGTAGAATACTTCCACAACATGCAATGCTTAGTTGCTTACCAGGTTTCTCACTCATTTCAAATAAAAAAATAGATTAAAGTTTTATTACTTATGAAATACCAAATTTCATAAAATTTTAATTTTTTTAAATTTATTATATTTGGAAATAATAAACGGAACTCTATATGAAAGAACTATAAAAACACAATCCAAAAAAGTAGTTCTGAAAATCAGCGTGAATGTCAAAATTTCAAATTCGTAGCAGACGACTCAGTTAGGTTGAGTTCAGTTCAGATCGCAGCTCCTAGGATTTCGATTAGGGAAATAAAATCTTTCGGGGACCAACAGTTTTACCTTGCGGTCGAATATACCTTGGAGGAATAAAACAAGTATACTGGTTTTATTCCTCCAAGAATATACTGCCTGCATATGTAACATAATTACTCATAAGTATGCCGCTAGCTCTATTTCTTCACTAACGGTTTGTTTCACAGATATTGCGTCATCCGTACACTACGTAATATTTGACGTCATCGAATCTCAAATGCCGATAATGCCGTCGTATAAATAGCTCTATATTTGGGTATGAATAATTACAGTTATTCAAAGCAGTTCAGTTAAACAACAACTAGTATTCGTCAGCATGAAATGTATCTTTTTTTACTACAGCGGGATACACGACGAGAAAATAGTAAGCGGATTTTATGGGATTTTTAAATTGCTGTAGCATCGTTCAATCTCTTTTTTCTTCTTCGTGTATCTCGCTTTATGTATGAAGAGAGTACGCAAATGCTTCACTCACTATAACTAGACGCCGAACCCTTTTCGCCATTGAATTGGGAATAGCAAAAATATATATATATATTTTTGGGAATAGTACCGCTAGAATGACATAGGCGCGTTCGGTAGTCGTGGTTTCGCGAAATATAATATATAATTATTTTAATAAAACATTTAATTTTTGAATGGAATAAAGGTACAGTGTCATACTTATGAGTAATTATGTTACATATGCTGCCTGAAGTATGACAACAGTTGCAAAACCTTTCGTAAAACCAGTCGCTGTAGCATAAACTCCATGTTTGACCAGGGGGGGGGGGAGATTTTATGGATACACCCGTGCCCACTTTTGAGCATACATAAGTGGCATAATTACCCTAAGTGTGTCAGTAAGATAAATTTTACAATGATACCTTGTTTAAAGGTAAATGACGTCACTTTTTCCAGTGACGAAATTTACGTCACTTTATTCGGGGACGAAATTGGCGGGAACATTACAATGACCACATAGGGTACTAGATCGGAATTCGCGAGTCCTACGTTTCTTTGGTCCGTGTAGAACAAGCTCTCATTGATGAATTTCTATGGGAAAGCATGGAGGCTCTTATTGGCACACCTAGGGTAATTATGCCACTTATGCAAATAACAATATGGCACAGCCAGAATAGTAGCCTCTTCCTCCTAGCACTCGTGATGTTACCCCTTTGATTAACAACCGAGGCTCAACCATTGAGTTGGGAATATTAATCTAGAGGTCCGATCAAAACGTCGGACTTCAGTATTACGCGAAACAAGTTTTTAAAAAAATAAGAATACTGCCGTATGCTCCCAAATGTCGAGATAACTTTATCATTCTCAGAGCCGGCTCAAGAATATTTTTTCACCCGGGCAAGGGAGATTTTTGGCGCCCCTCTTACTTTGAAACTAAATTAAACTACGCGCTCCGTGCCTATATTGATACACATCGTCCTCCATAATGCTCACCGAAACCAAACTAGATGCTACCATATCGTATTTCCAGCTTTTTGGTCCTGACTTCGAGGTCTACTAGAAAGACAGGAACTTACACGGAGGTGGTGTTTGCCTGGCCGTCCACAAGGACCTCAAGTCCTACCCATTGGACCTGAAGGCTGAAGTCGAAGCGGTCGCGGCCCGGGTGACAATCGGCTCCTCATGTCTCCTTCTCTGCTACATTTATCGGCCACCGTCGGCCACCCTCACGTACACCAAGAGACTTAATTCCCTACTTGGAGGTCTGGCCGGGGGGAAGTCCGATCTCATCATCACCGGCGACTTTAACTTTCCCAGTATTGACTGGGTTATGCAGACAAGTTCCTCGTCAGTGGCAACGAGCTTTCTACATACTCTCTTGGCCTCTCACCTCAACTAACGTGTCACTGAGCCCACCAGGGTACGTGATTCAGCTGCCAACATCCTTGATCTGGTTCTGGTTTCCGATGACAACATTCTTGAAACTGTCTCCCATCTTCCGGGCATCAGTGACCATGATTTCCTCCTGCTCAATATTCGTGGGGTCCGCCCCTACCCAGGAATCATCCTAGATCGGTTCCTGACTTCAACAAGGCCGACTTCACGTCTATGGCATGCTTGCTCTCTGATATCCACCTCCCCGATGCCACTTCTATTGAAGAGATGTGGGGCGCTTTCACCTCGGCCGTCAGGCAAGTGGTGACGGATCATGTTCCCACAAAGCATCTATCCTCCAGGCATAATCTCCCGTGGGTAGACTCTTCCCTCAGACGTCTGATACGCATCACAAAGCGTACGTACAACCGCTCCCGGAAGTACCCTTCTGCTGCCAATGTACAACCCTTCAGTCGGCATCGTGCTATGGACAAATTTGCACTCCGAGCTGCGCGCACCCATCATGTTGACAAAGTAGCGTCGGATATCACAACCCACAGGAAAAAGTTCAACCAGCTAGTCTCCAAGAAGGTGAAGTCAGCGGGAGTTCCCGATCTCTCCAGCTCTGGAACGACGTTCACCACAGCAGTAGACAAAGCCAATCTCCTGGCGTCTACCTTCCGACGTACTTTTCCGGCGTATGATGTAGCCGTAGTTCCGCCCTTGGCACCTCTTGCACATCATCTTCTCAGTCAAAGGAATACACCAGCTGTTGACCAAAGTCAAACCGCATAAAGTCCCTGGCCCTGACGGCATCCAGTCAATTGTGTTGAGCCAGTGCGCCGATGCATTAGCGGCTCCGCTTACGACCATCTTCCAGCTGTCTTATGACGCCGGTGCTATTCCGTGTGATTGGAGTCGGGCTAACTTATCTATGACCTTATGGAAGTGAAGAGAAGCACATTATAGACTTGTAAAAATCCAGCTGAAGGAGGAACAGTTCCTCCGAAACGTAGGATT
Source organism: Leiobunum rupestre (assembly GCF_980474605.1). Classification (NCBI taxonomy): domain Eukaryota; kingdom Metazoa; phylum Arthropoda; class Arachnida; order Opiliones; family Sclerosomatidae; genus Leiobunum; species Leiobunum rupestre. Next base: position 33,846,810 of record NC_143392.1, read on the forward strand.
TTTCAAATAAATAAATTGTGAATTTTAAAACCGTTTTAAGTCTCTTTTCATTTATGACCTTATGGATTACGTCACACCTATTAAAGGTTTAAGACTTCAGATAATAAATACCACCGCAACGGTACCATTCGATCCTCCAAAATGGAATCCCGTGTCTGCCATCTATAGTCTTTATCTGAGATGAATTTATCAGTCACCGCGACGACGCGTTCTTTTGGTAAGCGCGATCGTTCAGTTGAATACGCGGCTGAAACCGTTGAATGCAGTTTTCCCTCTCTCTCACTGGCGAAGGCGAAAGTTTTCCAAGTCCCTAACCCTTAAATACATAGAAAACGTCGCGTAAAATACCTAGAGAGATTCGTAAAATATCCAGAGAGAACGTCGCGTAAAATACCTAGAGAGCTTCGTAAAATGTGTCTAGAAAACTGAAATGGCTATAGAAAACTGAAATGGGTCTAGAATGCTTGAAATGTGTCTAGAACGCTAGAAATATTCCTAGAAAACTGAAATATATCTAGAACTATCTTGTTTAGTTTTTCCCGGTTTGGCGCCCCATAAAGAGGCGAATAACAGTCTTTTTCACTTCTGTTGATGGTGATTGGCGACCTAAAGATGCAATTTCGAGCAATTCGGCTTCGGTCAAATTTTAACAGAGAGGCAACAGAACAAATGATAACGAAAACTTTATTCGTTCGCTGAATTCTTTGTGATTAATAATTACACGTTTGTTTAAATCACAGCTTTAGCTGTTTACTGGTACAAAATATACATATAAATATTTACAAGTTACAATTTACAATTATGGTAATTTATTACCGTAGAGTTCTTCCATACCTGACCTTTTTTATCTTTCAGATTTAAATTTAACACTTCAAACATATTTGATAACAGCGCGCGTAGAACAAAGATATTTTGAAGACTAAACACATCCTGACAGCTTATATTTTGGTTTTACTTGAATAGCAAAAATCATTCAATGTATAAATAAATTTTAAACCGCGTGGAAAAATCAGTTACCGATATAATTATTTTTTATTAAAAACACTTCTAAGGAAACACGGCTAATTCGGCGGTTGGTTGTTTCTTACAAGGATGATACAGATACAAAATAGTATACTGTACACATTATATATAACTATAATCTAAATATAGGATCGTATTTGAAATAGGCACTAATTCTAGAGAATTTTGATCATCGAAAAACCACGATTAAAAATGACGAAAAACAAATTATAACATTTTAAACACGACAAAAAATACTGCCTAACAAGATAGTCTAGAAAATTTGAATATACCAGATATTAATTTTAGAAACATCTCAGTAACCATCGCGTACATTTTAACTCATAACGGTTTAAAAAAATGTATATGGTTTTGATGCAGAATTAAGTAAGTCGAGGAAAACCGAAAGAAAACCTGTCTAATTAAGAACGCTGCACGTATTGGTGATGGCAGCCAGGTACGGGTAAACTACCAAACACGACTGGCGGTATTAGGAAACCGGTAACGCCGGCTGCTCGCGTTTTACGTTTTAGCACCATCCGAAGATTTTATTCAAGATAGAGAGGAGAGCAAATTCCTCAGAAACACGCTTCTCTAAATTAGGGCCACGAAAACTATATCTAAAACGATAAAATATACTTTGAGATCTATCTATAGCTAACGCGAGAATGTTTGTTGGTTCCGAAAAGATTAAAACGAAAAACATCAGAAAATGGACTCGCTAATGACCTAAATTTCAACTTAAAAATAATATGGAAAGTTAAAAACCGCGCGCGAAGAGTTCCCGTCAAGTATCGGAATACGCGCGGGAAACTACGACCGCAAATTCATCCCCGTAGCAAAATGAAGGGGGGTCATTGTTTCAAAGATACCACCCCCTGCTTAGTAGAAGCCGCCGCCACACTCGGTACGCTAACCACCATCATTGGTTTGATGGTACCCACGCCGGCTAAAGTACCGGAAGTGGGTGCCGCCGCGGAAGTTTGCAGTTGCAGCTGTTGCTGCAGAATAGGCACCGAATTGACAGTTTTCAATATCGGCGCGTTAGTCAGTACTTTGTTCAAATGATGGTTGACGGCCGAAGCTGGGACCATCGTAATCGGCGTCCCCAGCACGTGATTTCCCGACGTCACTATCTGTCCGATCGTCGGTTGAGTTACCAGCTGCGTGACCTGAGTTACCCTGGACAGTTGGGCCAACGGTGCTCGAATGGTGTTGACGGTGTTGGAGCCCGGTTTGATCGCGGTGGTCATCAAATGGCGACCAAAATTGTTAAGGCTCGACTGACCAACTACGATAAACGTAAATATCGTTAAGCAAAGACTAATTAGGTCCAGATAATTACAAATACGCACCACCAGCGTTGACGAGTGTTTGGGACAGAGCTTTTTGAGATACAGCTTGCAGAATATGAGAAGCCATTTTAGGCTGGACGTAGGCCAACCCGTTGGAAGCTACTGTCGCGTATTGTTGACCTTTTGGATTCGTCAAGGTTACGGTTGCGCCCGATTTCCCGATGTTAGTAGCTACGACGCGACCCGCCTGGTCCGACGTCAGGCCTTGGTTGAAGATGACTGGTTTTCCGTTGTTCAGCTGGTTAACGCTGACCATAGCCGACGAAGTGACTAAAGTGACGGGCGCAACGACGGTACTTTTGCTGGTAGCCGCATTGTTGCTCTGAGTCGAGAAACGGACCAACGATTGTTGACCGATCTTGGCCACCGTGGTTGGCGTAACCATAGCCAGAGTGGTGCTGGGATTGGCCATAGCTACTAAGGAGGAGGCGGCAGTCGGCGAAAATATACGCAGAGGACCATTTTGAGCGGAAAGAAGGGCGGAGCCACTTCCCAGAGTGGCGGGAGTGGCCGCGATCACTTTGACCCCGCTTCCTTGATTAATGACTTGAACAGCGTGTGGAGCGGCCAGCACTCCGGCCACGTTACCCAACTGAAGACTTCCGGAAGACGTGGCGCCACTCTATAAAACGATGTAATCAAGTTATGTATTTAGAGGTGCTAAATGGCTGGTTTTCATTAAGGCAAAAAATCTCCGTTAAGCTTAATTTTCAAAAGCGCATAACAAAACTCAAAACGGGTCTAGGTGCGAAAAGTAAAATACAATATTAAGCACGCTAGTGGAAATTAATCTTAGGCCGGAAGCTGTTTCTTTACACACTTAAAACACGCTTTAGTGTAAGCCAAGCATAATACCTTTTACGTCGACGCGAGTTTGCTCTAAAGAAACCCCAAGCTTAACTTACCGCGGCAGTCGCACTGGCGAAATGAATATGTGTGGCAGAAATTGCGGCATTGGAATGATAAGGAAGAGATTTGGCTTGAGAAGACGGGACCACATTCGTCGACTCTTTCGAGTTGGCGACCGATTTTGGAGGGCTCCGGTGTGCCACATCGGGTGATGGCTCGGTTGAAACGTGTTTTCCGTGTGACTTGTGAGCGGTGACGGTGGAAGCTAAGGGTAATCGAAGGTTATTATTTAATAAACACGGCGGTTTTCAAGATTCAATTTAGTTTTTCGTTCGTGAACTAACAAGAGGCGTCGTTTTGCGGATTATCAACGACGATGATAGGCGAGCCATCGCTAGACGCGGAGGAGGTTGAGGAGGTCTGGCTGGCAGTGTCCGGCGACGGGGGCCTGGCCATTGAAGGCCTGTTGCGTGAGCGCAGACTGTGAACAGACAAGCGGTCCATGCGGGCGATCTGGCGGACGGGACCGATAGGGTCGTCTTCTGGATCGCTAAGGGCCCCGCATTCTGTTACGCGAAAATAGCCCTGTAATATTGCATTTTTCATCGATTAATGAGGGCGTGATCTTCGGATATTTTTTACCGGAAGCGGTGGTAGTCGTCTCGTTATCTTGATCGGGCAGATAACGAGAAACGTCAATGTGGTCTACCTGCGATGAGAGACCCTTTTTCAAGGAAGCCAATTTTTGTTGAGAGGCGATTTTCTCCCTAGCCAACTTTTCCATTTCGTGCTCGTATTCACGCTCCTTCCGTTTTAGCACCTGCAACGGACTCAGTTAACAAACGAAACGGATCTTTATAAGGATTAATTTAAGACCCGTGTTTCCCCTTTACATCAATAAGGAGTTGTATCAAAGTGTTTCGAACTATCGCAATTTAAGTTTTTATAGAATTTTCTTTGAAAGCGCTTGACATAATATTTAACTCTTCACTACCGCAATCTGAAGGCATCTCACTACCAAATTTTTACTGCAGACTCTCCCCACTCGAAATTGATCCCAAAATATACGTAGATCAACTAACTTCGAGCAGGTTTTGAAGTTACTAAGTGGCGATCTCCACTGGGAAACGATCTGTAGAAGCTTTTGGACTCACTGCAGCGGAAGTCGCTACAAGTCTGTAGACTTAAGCAAAAAGCTGAAATTTCTTTATTACTAAAATAAGAATTTGAAGACGCAACCACATAAATTCCTGAAACAGCCTTATTTCGGTGTATTAAAGTAGTTCCTGACTTGGACAATTGATGGATTATGAAATTTTTTTAATGTAGTTTATCTTTATATTTCCAATATTTTTCAAGTTAGTTTCGATAAATAGGCGCAGTAATTACAAAACCGAAAGTCTGAAACAAATAAGTGACAGCCAAGCGTTTGATAGATCTGTGGTCAGAGAAAAGGAGTGAGCAACAAGAGTTGAGTAGACACTAGACAATGTCCTCAAGCCCTGCCCAAAGCCCGATCAGAGAACGCGGAACTTCGCGCCAAACTTCAGCTGATTCGTTGTCCTCCCACCCGGCCCGAGCCATCGGGACAGCAGCGGAAGGATACGCATTTTTAATGAGGCATTGTGGTAGTTACTACACAGATTCTTATATCAAGACGCCAGACAAGCAAGGCAGCGCGTGCGCGGGGAATGCCGAGAGAGAAAAGAAGAGCCTGCAGCTGGTGACGTTTCGGGAAGGGTTCAACCAATCAAAGGCCGTTATCGAACAACGTGCTCAGGGAGGAGGGGTGGGTCTTAATCATCCCACGTGACAGGGCTTCGAACCATTAAGAGGGTCGGCCTGGGAGCTACCCATAACAAACAATTTCCAATTATAAATATCCCAGTAATTATTAATCATCGGCGGAAATATAGACCTGAATGTAACGAAGAGCTCCTCTCAATATACTGAGGTTTGACGTTTTCCTTTCATCCATGGCTGGGAGCTGTCTTTTCAGCATATCGAAGCATTCCTTTAAGTGTGCTCTCCTATATTAAATTAATTTAATCACTTCAATCGCCTAATTGAGAATTTTGCATAATCTCCAATACACACCTATTTTTTTCCAATTTATTATGAACTTCTCGAGTGCCAGCACTGAGAAATAAAAACAATTGTCAAACAAAAAAGGAATTGAGGGACTACATGTTTCACTAAATAAAACGATTGGCTGCCAATACATTTTGAGACACTGTCTGTCTAACTCATAAACAATAAATCCAATCCCTACCCTCCAGTGCGTCTTTTATCCCTTGAATCGTCTTGATGAGAGTAACTCTGGCCGTAATAATCTTGATGGGAATGGGATGAACGAGTAGAGTCGCGGGAATGATCTGAATGATGAATTTTATTATTAGATCTATGAGATGATGTTGACGATGATTTTCCAGAGCTATGGTGACTTTTTCTTTTGGAGAAATGGGTGACTTCGGGTGGCGTTTCATCTAAAATTTGAAACAAATAATTTTTAAATAGGAGATTCTATAAAATACAGGAGGTCAAGTGTTTATGTTAGTTTTAGGGTTTTATTGTATTGTTAAAGAAGTGACTGTGTGCTTTTGTTTAAATTAAGAGAGACAAGAGACCGCGTGCAAAATTGCGCGAGTCCAATTATTTAAAGAATTGAACAGCGCGTGCCAAAAGAATACCAATTTAATACAAGTTTTAATGTTATAGAAAAAGCTAATAGCTAACTGGCGGTAAAAGGATCAATTCTAGTCACGCGATTGGCGGAGCTTCACAATTCAGTAGAGGCGTGGCCCTGTTAATAACATCTACCCGATTTTATCCCAAGTCACTCCCATCCTCATCCGCGAAAATTTTGACGTTACAAAAAATGTTTAAAATTAATTAAAAAACCGCCGTTTAGAGAGGGACTAAAAACTATGATTTTGGTAGAATAAAAGCGTTTACCTAACAAATAATATAATATCGTAAATTATACTAGGAATACTGACACAAAAAATCGCGCTTTAATGAGCGCCAAAAATTCTTACAGGCCTAGGCTTAACTAGCTTCGTCATACTTGACGAATTATAATTCAGCTTAAAAATCAAATTTTAAACTAAAGAGTGAGATACCAGTGTGGTAGCGTTGGCAAAAGCGATAAACCCTTGTCCAATTAGCTAAATTGCAAGATATTTGAATGAAGGGCAGAGGCTTAATTTACGGTGAAAATGAAACTGGGATTCGGGAGAAAAAGGATCTCGTAATCTCTTACCACGTGCTTCAACCTCAGCGGAGAATTCCAAGTATTTCGCGGCTTCCAACAATATTTCTAAACTCATCATGTACTTTCGTTAACACTTGACCGCAACGACTTATTACTTTCGGTTTACTTTAGCGCAATTTCATTAACTAGTCCGATTATAAAACTTCCCGTTCTGATTATGGCCCGTAGCCTGCCCAATATGGCGCGAGTGTGCATCAAAACATTCGAGCGTAGAAAGCGGTGGCAGGCTGGCAGCGGGCAATGAGGGGGGATGGCAAAAACCACGTGGTAATTTGATTGACGTCTATTTCGCTTCGCAACCGGCTGTAAGCACGTGCTCAACTTGTACGTGGACTACAGCATCCCTTTTCTTGTAAATTTTCTTTTTTTACCCCCTCTGGTATTACAAGTAAAAATGCCAAAGTACTTTGGGACGTTGCTAAAAAATAAACTCGTCCTAAAACCGAAATTGAGGGAGCCTTGCGAAATATCAAGTTCGAAGTCCGACCGAAATACTTAGAAACCAATAAAAAAAATTCCGGCTTAGTATCGCAAATTCGAGACGATAATATTTTGAATTACTACCGAAATTATCAACGGGTATAAGACTTAAATTGAACAAATAAAATGACGGGGAACTATTCCAATATACTCGGCGAAATCCGTAAACAAAACAGCTAGAAGCCCTAAACAACACAGTCAATAACTGTTCGTGGTTACCGGAAAAGGGCCAGGCTAAAAATGGCTGTTCTATCATTCGCTGTCACACCCCGAGTCACGACGGTGCGAATATACGAAAAACATGATATTCACGCTTTTCAAGCTTTTTATTACCTAAATTGGCCGTTCATTTTCATAACATTTGTTTAATACTACACTTTTCATTAATTATTAAACCAGAAAACTCAATACTAACGTCTAATTGAAGGGACTACATTTCTGAAACTAAAACGGGAGTGGGCGTGCCAGGAAAGCTAAAAATCGAACACGTTATATCTTTTACACGTGTTGATTCTGTTCCCGGGCTGAAGCCGAGCGGTGAAGCGAGCTACGAGGTCATGAGGGAACTCCGGTTGGAGGATAACAAAAACCGAAACGACCAATCGAAAACGTAACGATCGGTTTCAGTTCGACGATCATGTTGCGCAACATTTGTTTACTGTGACGTCAGGAGAAAAAGATGGATAATCATTTTTGTCCATCTTGGATGGTTTTTCGTTAAATAATAATATTTGCTCTAATTTTTATCAAAGTAAACTCATATAGTGCGATGTTACATGGAATTTGAATACGTTGTTTAGTAAATATTAGGAATTAAAGTAGAGTTATTATTTTTATCAATGAATATTTAGTTTTATAAGTCCAAGGCTTAATGCAAGATACATAGAAGAACTAATTATAAAGTTTTGGTAAATAAACAGTTTTGCAGTAAGTTTAAAATGACAGTGTCGCCGCTTCAAGGTTTAAAAGGCTTTGCAGCTAGCCAACCTCCATTATTAGTCTTTACCATATGCATTTTAGCATTTGGAATTACCACTATAATGTTAGCGTTTATAGTTAGGGATTCTGAATTCCCAAACCCAGATATTGAAATGGTACAATTAGTAAACGATACAATTGCTTAAAAATCAATAATATGATAATAATAATTCATTTTAGGATTGGAATGTATTCCTGAATCATATGTCTCAGCTGGATATGTGTGTGGATGTCAGGAATGCCACAAAACACAACGAGAAAGTCATTTACCTACAATCTAACTCCAAATTGCAATTAACCTTGACCAACTCCTCAAATTCAAACGCTTCCCTAATCCCTTCTGAACCACCACTCGGTGAAATGAGCTTGAGTGAACTCATACCTGACATATCTCAATTGCAAGCCTCAAATGATAAAAGTCCCTATGTAAACTTGACCAAACACATCATGGTGCCTCTTAAATTTGGACCAGAGATATTAAAAATCCCACCTCTTATTAGGTGGTTGAAAGGATCTGTCACTGGAAGACAGTTGGGTCTTCATGGTATTGCAATAAGACCATGAAAAAGTCTTAATTAAGCCTTAAAAAATTCTTTATATCCACAGGGAAATTATCAAAACAAACTTTAACTGTAAGCTTCTTCATTCCAACCTTTAATAGAAATGTTTTGGCTGAAAAATGTCGCATAGATAGCGAAAGATGTGCTTTAGAGTTAAATGTTTGCCTACTGTTTTTTGGGCCTTCCAACCTTTTCCCCAAAACTAGGTAAAAAAAAACTATCTTTAAACCAAATTTGAAAATCTACTTATTTCATTTCAATTTGCGTGAATTCTCCACAGGGAACCTCAGAAATGCAGTATGGCCAAGTTAGGAGGATCCAGGAAACCAGTTAACTTTGTTTTCCATAAGCCTGGCACTAATGCAAAGTACTGCATTGGGAAAACTCCCCTCAAAATTGATTATACCCCCCGACCAGACTACACAGTGATGCTAAGTGCTGTAATTAACATAAAATAATTAGACGTATAATTTAGGGCTATTGCTCATCCAGTCTTTTTTTCAGCGTGATAGATCTATCGTCAATCTACATCTTATGCACACTAGTTACTTTTTATTCGTAATAGTCGTAACCATGTTGTGCTATGCTTTAGTAAGGAGTCATTTCAGGAGCGCTAAGACTCTGGCACCTTCTGAAAAAGTCAATGTGTAAAAATATGTTAGTGCCAAATTAATTTAAAACAATTTTTTTATGATGTGATTTAAACGTTTTCTGCATTAAATACTTATAAGGGATTTTTTTTTTACCCAAAATAATAACCACATATGAAATTTCTTGATATTTATTCAAAAATCTAAAAAGATCTCATATACAATCTATATATTTTACACATTTTTTGAGCGATATATAAATTTACATTTTAATATGTTTCAACAAGGACATCATTAATCGCTCTTTATAACTTTAAAAAAAAGCAAACCTTAATACTAAAACTTGGGGACAATGTAATAGTGTAAATTAAGGAATAAAACTTTTGATTAAAGGAAAACAAAAAACCCCAAATCGAATGGCCATGATGTTTTTACATAAAATTAGTAGCACATTTGAGTTTTAAAACTTTTCAACTACAGTTTGCAGTAATATTAAATCTAATCTTAAATTTGACATTGATCGTTTTTGTGCATAGGGCTCGTTAGAAAGACATAACTGACTAGCATTAAAAGTTATTAAAAAAAGGCCATCGGTAAGTTATAAATAAAGTTGTTCTAAAAAAAAGCTAACAAAAATAGTAAATTTAAACATTATGCCTGGAATGCATTCAAATTAATAATTTAACAAAGGAAGATAAGCTCAAGAAATTTAAAGATATAGTTTAAAAAAATGAAATATTTCATTAAATCCTAACTCCCAAAACCCACGAAGAAAATCACTGCCATAAGGTACTATGACCCAGGCAAAGAAGTACACTTTTTTCCAGCAAATAGTTGTTTTAAAAAAATAGCTCAATTTTTTTTTCTGAAGCGATTAAATACAGATCCATTTTTACGTGAGAAGACTCTTCGGAATATTATCCCTATTATAAAATTTGTTGAAGTAATTTATAAAAAAAATTATATTTTGCGTTTTTAGGAGATTGTTTTACAATGCAAAATAAACCAAAAAAAACATTGCAACAGAGAGATCGTAATAGCAGTTAGTATTTTGATTAAGTTTTTATCTCCTGCAAAACAAGTATGAACACCAGTTAGCACATGAAGCATGTATCTACACCAGTGCTCGAAATGGACTGGAACGCCATTCTGTTTCGTAAAAGTTTTTCCTCATATCGTTTTGGTTCGTAAAGATTATTTCTTATTGCACAGCTCCCGTTTTTCAGAATAATTGGAAGCTTTGAAGGAAACACGTTTCGGTTGGTGAATAAGTCCATTTCGAGCATGGATCTACATCAAAAACATCAATTGCCCAAACATGCATTTAACCGCATACTGTAAGCCATGAAAATGTCAATACCCAAAGCAATAGACACAATGAAAAATATAAAAATATGAACTTACGGTCTGCCATTTTTTCCATTTTTTATTCTATAAGTGTTATATAACTCATCCTCGGAGTCGCTGCTGTCATGATATTCATTTTCGGCCAGGAGATGCTTTCTTGAGCCATTGCTTTTCACATTCTCTTCATCATCGTCAGTATAGTCTGTGAAGAGACCTTTGGCATTGTCCATTCTGTAGAACCCGATGCGACGGTTTCTCCGACGTAGCAGGAGGGCGTAAACGCATAGAGATCCAACCATAATTATAAGAACGATGGTACCAACTCCGAGTACAAAGATATGTCTTGATACCCCAGCAATTCTGGAATCTTCTTTCAGTTTTAACTCGATTGAAACCATTTCTCCTTTGTAAACTTTAACAAGCTGATAAAATTTAAATGTTCAGAAATAAAAAATGTAAATCTTTTATCAAAGCTAAAAATACTTGCTTTAGTAATGGGAAAGTATCCTGGAGCAGAAACCGTAATTGCGTGTTCTCCTTCTACTAAAACTCTATGGAATTTCCCATCGGGTAATGTTCTAGAAACCTGGTTTGATCGATTGATGACAATTGAAACATCTTTAATGGAATCTCCGTAAGTGTTGGTCACTTTTCCTTTAACTCCTTGGTGAACCTTGAGATTTACAAGCATTAAAAACAATTAAACTTAAATATTGAAATTATATTACCTGCGAAATCATTTGTAGCAGGGCTTTCTGATGATTAAGCCAAACGGAATAGAGTTTGTCAGCAGGGGGGCTAGAACAACAATCGATGTAAACATCGAAAGTCGGTACACCAAATGTTTCATAGCAATAATCCTAAATTAGGTAACATATAATTTTTTTGTAAGTGGTTTAGTTGATAGTCATTCATATTTACAGATAGAGTGCCATTCCTTTCGCCAGAGTCTTTGTTAGCTTGAGGACAGTTACTGGCAGCAGGTTGCATATTGACATTGGCCTCGACATATGATTTCGCAATGGTCTTGAAAAGTTCCACATCTAAGTCATTCATGTCTAAGGACAAATATTAAAAATATCGCAATTCAATCTACTCTGTAAAACTTTTGAAGGAGTACCTTTGTTGGGATAGTCAATTTTCAAATCACCACCAAAAACCGAAACTACGAAAGATGGAGATAATTTCTTCAACCAGTTTTCAATAGACAAAGTTTCCACTGTAGCTGAAAAATCTATTAAAAAAATTATAAAGATTTGCATATTACTCATGATATTCACTAGCATAAGATTAAAATTACCTTGGAAAGAACTAGCCAAATCTCTATTATGACCATTATTGCGTCCACGAGGGTCATTACACGAACCAGCAACAGCTACTTCCATGCCATCAGGATTCATAATGGGAACCATTATGATATTAGTTTTATGAACCAACTATAGATTAAAATCACTCGTTAATGACCAAAAAGCTCAAAGATAAATATGTCATTTTATTTACCCCTGTAACATCGTCATCCCAACCGTAATCAACCAACAAAAATTGAGCTAGTTGGAACAGAACTTCGCTGGTGATCAAGTCGTTTCCTCTCAATCCTCCTACAAAGGCAATGGTTGGGTTTGATGTAGAAATTTCATCAACACTGATGGAGTTCACTTCCAAGGCGTAAATGTCTTTGTTATTGTTGCTTTTACCAATACTATAAAATATAAAATGAATGAAAATTTCCAATCTAAAAAGAAAAACATTGCGAAAGAATACCTGTAAAATTTAGTATGAGTAGGATGTTGCTGCATCAAAGATTTCAGTGCGGCTACCATGTTTTCGTAATTGCGATAATTCAAATTTAGATTTAGAGGTTCCATAACAGTTGAGAGTTTAAGTTGCTCTTTGGGGTTGAGTTTAATGTTCAAAAGTTTTTTTATGTAACCATTAGCAGTTACTAGAAAGTTAAAAACAAAAAATTTCAACATCTCCACAGTTAAAAAAAGCAGAATTAAAAAATTTTACAGTGAATTTTATATGATCCAGGAGCTAGAAAAATGTCAAAGTAGCCAGTTGAGGGATCCACCTCAATTTTACGATGTGAATCTTCAAGTACTATCTCAATTCCAGGTACTGATTTTCCATTTTGATCAATCACTCTGCCTTGAAGACCTAGAAAATGGCATTTTATCATTACAATCTCATTAAGGTATTTAAAATTTAACATAAATACCTGTTCGGGCATTTTCGAGGAAATCCAGCAAAGGTTCTAAATTCTGCATCCAAACTTCAGGTAGTTCTTTTGTTTTGGGATAAGAACAGCAATATACGTGTTCATGAATCTTAAAGGAGTTGAGATAATTAATTAAAACCGTAAAAGGGTGGTTCTCAAGAAGCTGGCAAAAGCGGTGTATTAGTAATAATAAAGCTGTGTGTTCCGACTCACTTGCTCTATATATCCACTTAGCATATTTCAAAACATTTTTATGTATTAGCTAAGATACGATTCAATCTACGTGCGCAGTTAAAGCTTTGCACTGTTTCACAACAATCTCAAATGCTTACCAAAAAAGTGTTGGCTGTCTTAAAAGCATAGTCCCGAAGAGATAAACCAGACGTTGGTTGATGAGAATGGCGTTTAACATCATTCTTGGGACATTCGTTAGTTTTGCTCAATAGTTTGTGATGTTGCTTAAGTACGGTGGAAAGTAAATTTACAGCCGCAGAATCTGTTGGGGCTCCTTCATGACTATCAAAGCTAAAATATTTAAAAAAAAGTATTAAAGCGTAGCCATAATATAAATTTAATAAATGTTATTCACAACTTACTGCACTTCTAAACCACCACCGTTGATGCTCAAAGCAACAGGATACTTGTACTGTTTCCAGTTGTACTTCAAGGCTTCAATTAATCCGTATTTTTTGTCATTTTCAGGTCCAAATTTCCCTTCAAAGCTATTGCCAGTCTCCTCTACATGGCAAGTTCCTTCTTTGGCACTTGCAAAACCCTTATCATCCAACGATGGGTAAACATGTATTTCCAGAGATTGCAAAATATCCATCATTCGTGAATTGTGAAACTTATAGGCTGTTAGAAAATAAAGTAAGTTAACTCTAATACACTGTGTATGGTTCATTTTATAAATACCTTCAATAACATTCCTTAAAAATCTGACCAAAACTTCCCGACCAACTGTATCTGCTCCTTGTAAACTACCGAGCAAAGCCACTTTTGTTTTTGATTGTGCATTCTTGGTAATCTAAAATAACATGCTTACCACAATGAACACAATAATGAAATATTTTCATAATTTTATACCTCTGGATTTAGTATAACAAATTGCAATTCCATTTCTCCATTGATACCCGGGTTCATCATCGTTTTCATCAATAATGGATTATCCGCAGCCATTTTTCTCAAAGCTGAGTGCAATTCTTCATTTGAGAGATACTTTTCCTCCAAATTTTGCACAATTCCATAGTCCATTTCCACAGACCACTGATTATTTGAGGAAATCAAGGTGAAGTTCTGAACAGTGGTCCCTATTTCATTCACTGTGACCATGTGGCTCATATTCATGTACCTAAATTATCATTAATTAGTCTTACAATCCCAAGATTCTCTTGCAATGAAGAGTAGGGGTGTGCAAATAACCAAATTTTTTAATATTACCTAAAATTCACCCTAAAAATTAGTTAATTGTAAATTTTTTAACGACTCTATATAAGGGTGAAAGTTTACACTTTGTAATCAGAATGAATGATGAGCCAAATTTGTAAATAAAAGTATTTATATTTTTATCTTTGATCTCACGGGTCATTCTTCGTAAACACTCTTATTTTTATAATATAAGTCTAAATTAGTTAAAACTTTTACTTCATTACAAATTAACAAAATTTTAAAGAATCGCTTAAGCCTAATATTCAAACGAAAAATGGTTTAGAATCAAACTTTTCATAGTTTAAAAGGAATATTCGGTAATTCAAATAATTGTTTTTTAATTATTATTAGAATCAGTTTGAAAATTCACTATTCGCACATTCCTAACGAAGAGTCTAAATGTTATCGACTCACCCTGGATGACTGACCGTGACGTGATAAGTTCCGGGCAACAAAAGTCTCCAATAATCTCCATAAACATAAGATGTGACATCATGATCAATTCCTTGGACATGAATTGTAGCATTGGCTATGGCTTCTTTCTTATCATTCATAACGAAACCTTTCATTCCGGTATGTACCTAAATATGAATCAAGTCTTAATTGGATTTCAAAAAGATTTTTTAAACAGTATAGACTCAACTGCGCTCATAAATGCCATTAAAGACTTTTTATTTTCATTCCAATAACGTGGTAATTCTGTTGCATTTGGATATTTATGGCAGCCAACTTCAAGCGTAATGGCGAAACAGTTGCTGTGTAAGTAGTTCCAATCTTGCATACCTCCAGAAACGCTGTACCACATAGCTCCATTGCTAATGCCTTGATCAAAATGTTCTCCTAGTTTACCAAGGGCGCATGGCTTATTTACATACATCCTTTCATTATTCTGTACATAACATTATTATTGAAAAATGAAAGAAATCATTAATAGAGTTTTCCATTTGATTGCTCAAGATTCGCTCTGAATCTGTCTCTGACGTCATAGATCTCGCCCCAATCGACTAGAGTAAACTAAACAGCAAATGGAACATGCCATTAAGATATTCCCGCACTTTGTTGTTATTTGTCTGCTAGTAATTTGAATTTTCGCATCTTGGTCTGCCATTTTGAAAAAAAAATCTTAAATTAACATGCTAAAATTTTCTCCAATCTCGCTTTCGATCAGTTGATCTGTCGAAAACAGTAGATCGGTTTTGGGCAATCTCACAGCACCCGAGAGTGGGAAATGGAACACACGAAACTTGATTGGAGCAGATCCCGAGCAAGCAAATGGAACATAAAAGGTTGATCAGAGCGATCTAGAGCAGTCAAATGGAAAACGCTTTAAGTTTATCATTGTAGATCTTATTAACCTTGGAATAGATGAGAGCCAAATGTTTAAATAGTTCATCATCCGGAGATTTGCTGTAAATACTGTCCCGATTTTCGGGATTGTCATCAAATGGATAATTAGCAACTAAGGAGCCACCGTGCAAGTTAGCCGAGAGAACAAAAGGGTTTGAAAGTATCCAAGCCATCATAGCATTAGTTTCGGGTTCTTGAACTTTATTTAACTCATTTGTTACGAACTGATCAGGGAAATTGCGATTCAAATCCACATTGTGGGCGTTTCCTCTACCACGCGAGCTTTGGAAATCCCCTGCAAAATGAAGGTGTTTTTAACTTATAAACAAGGTAAGCTTTCCGTGTCTCAGGAATATACAATGCAATAACTTTTTTCCACCTTCTTTGGACATTTCATATCCATCCGGATTCATTGAAGGTAAAATGTGAATTCTGGTAGTGTCTATTAGTTGAGTAATTTCCTTGTTAAGGCCATAGTTCTCAGTCAAATATTTAATTAACAAAAGCAGCAGTTCTTTTCCAACGGCTTCATTTCCATGCATATTTGCCACATACTTAAACTCAGGCTCACCTGTAGAATTGTTTTTTAACTAATTGTTACCCATATATAATTTAAAGGTATAATGCTTACCAGGTTCATGAACACCAGGGTTCTTGGATATTTCAAGGACGTAGAGTTCTCTACCTTGCACTGATTTACCAATGCTGTACAGTCTCGTAAATGATGGATAAATATGAGCAGTTCCTTCCAAAAGTTCCTTCATTTCTGAATAACGATGATGTTTAAATTCAGGAGTTAAAACAAAATCCTTTTCTGTTGTGGTTGAGACAATAGGAGCTATAGATGTAGTCGGAACTTGAGTAGTCACAGACTCTGACTTTTTAGGCGAAACTGGAGAGAGTAAAGGTTCATCTTTTTTCACTTCTTCCTCCAACTGAATATCAAGCCAGGTTGGATTTTTTGAGTCCACTTTCACAGAGCGTTTAACAAAAGGTTTATACCTGATGTTACCAAAACTAATTAATAAAATTGCTTCAAATACATTTTATTTGAATATTTACCCAAAAGCTTTGAATTCAATATCGTATTCACCCGGCATTAATAACCTCCAAAATTCCCCATTTTCAGTTGTGGTTACACCATGGTCATTGCCTTTTACATCGACTAAAGTGGCTACCAAACCCTTTTTGGTGACACTATCTACAACCACACCCTTAATTCCCATATGTACCTGCAAATTTTGTTAAATTTAGTTTAAAAAAATAAATTTGATATCAATTTTGGTAACATTACATGTTCCATGTAAGTCAGTAATGATTCCTTATTTAAATTCCATTCCTTTTCAAGATCTTTAGCAGTAGGGTATTTGCAACAAGATAGTTCAACTGTTATTTCATAACAGTTACTGTGTAAGTAGTTATAGTCTTGCATTCCTCCAGGAACATCGTACCACTGAGCACCATTCGTTACACCGTGATCAAAATTATCTGTGGGGCAATTTTCTCCTTTTCTCATGGTATCATGTTTATCAGCATATAGATGAGCCAGATGTTTAAATAAAGGATCATCGGGAGTCGCACTGATAACCCCACTAATATTATGAAACTTGGAATCATCATATGGATAACTAGCCACAACCGCCCCTCCATGTAAATTGGCAGAAAGGACAAATGGGTGTGATACAATCCAACTCATGACGGCTACTGTTTCTGGTTCTTTATTATCCATATCCTGCGATTGCTCGTCAAACTGATCAGGAAAGTTACGGTTTAAATCTACCCCATTAGCATTCTCTCTGCCAGATTTTTCATTCGCACCAATACAAGACCCTTCTTTGGCCATTTCAAATCCATCTGGATTCATAGATGGAAGCAGATGTATTTCTGTACTATTTACAATTTGCGAAACCCTACTATCTGTCTGATAGCTATCAAGGAGGTATTTGGACAAGGCAAGTAAAAGCTGCCGTCCAACTGCTTCATTGCCATGCATATTGGCCACATACTTAAACATAGGTTTACCAATATCTCGGTGATTTAGATTGCTACTTATTTTCAAAACCCACAAGTCCCTATTCTGGGAACTTTTACCGATAGAGTATATTTGCGCGTTGTTAGGATACGTGCGTTCTAGCTCCTTCAGGTACTTGGTCATGTTGTCATGCTTCATGTAATAGAAGGGCAACTGAGTATCTTTAATAACCGAATCGGCACCATTAAATATTAAAATTATGAATAAGAAAAGTAATTGAAAGACTAGAAAACGATTCATTTTCGATATTAATTCTAATAAAAGTTCTTTAAAATAGAAAACACAATCATAAAATTACTGAACACATAAGCAACTAAAGTCCGAAATCGCCATTAACGAAACGAATCTTATTTCAGCCTTTCACAATGACTAACCTTTTTAGCGACACCTACCCGAAATTTAAAGCTACCATTTACCCGCGAAATTCAAAATGCATTCGCGGCATTAGGTGGTTTCTTTTCATTTATTCTGGGCATAGCCGCCTAGATTAAACAAAGCCCGTGCATGGTCGGAAAATCTTTTTTAAAACTGGCATTTTAAGGACGCTAGGGTTGACCGCTTGGTGGCGTGTTATGGACTAGGGACGATTACGCAATAATTTTCTAACGGTGCGGTAGAGGCGTCTGCTACGAGGCTTGGAGGCTGTGTGCCTCGTAAAGTTGTAATAAGTATTTCATTATTATTTAACAGGTAAGAAAATGATTTTAAATGAAAAATACTTTTTTAGAATAGTGTTTCGTTCATTAAATAACTAGTTTAAAGTGCACACTGTGCGGTGTACTTTATTTAGGGTGTTCTATTTTGAACTAAATGCTATATACGTAGGCCTTATCTTGGGCTATTTGTTAGGTCTTTTCCTAAAACTATTATTATTTTTCAGTTAAATTTGTTAAAAAATGGTCTACTGTTTGGTTCCAAGATGTAAGAATAACGATTGGCACAAGAAAACTTCTGATACCAGAAGTTTTCATAGGATTCCCAAGAAAAAAGATAATAGAAATAACTGGCTTTGTGCAATATTTGGTGAGAACTATGAAGTTCAAAGCGAATACCTTGAAAACATTAATAATCAGGGTGCAAGAGTTTGTAGTGATCACTTTAATCAAGCTGATTTCAGCATTTCAAGTTCCAGAAAATCATTACTGGCATTTGCTATTCCTTCAATATTTGTCGAAGACATTGTTGAAGACCAATTAAATGAAACTTTAGTTGATAAAAGTAATCATCAAAGTCATGGAGATTACGCAATAAATAAAACCCCTTTGTCTAATATAATACGCAATCAAAATCAAGAAGGGGTTTTTCACGCTAGTCAAGGAACTCAATATGACTCAAATTCTGTGCTCAATAAAATGTCATCACATAATACAAGGAATCCTTATTTATCTCCTCCTAAGAAGAAAAGGTCACCTGAAAAAGTACAAAATGAAAAATTAACATCTATTACTGATAATGAAGCTAGTCAAGAAATCTCAAACTTAGCAGCTACAGTTACTTACATTTTGAACTTTATAAGGACCTCCCTAGTCCCTAATACAATTTATTTTCCTTGAACCTTTATTAATGCCCCCCGAGTTCGTAGTCCATAAGACGCCATCCAACGGCGTACACAAGAACTAAAGCTCGGCTAGGAGTAAGTAAAATATCCCCCCCTCTCTGGGTACCATGCACGGGCTTTGTTTAATCTAGGCGGCTATGTTCTGGGATTTCAGAGGAACCCTATGACGTCATTTTACTCCGATTCTGTGGTGGCGATAGTTCGAGTTGGGGTAAAAATGCCTCTCACTTTTAAGGAAGAGTAGAAAGAGTAGCCCTAATACTCCAGAACAAGCAAATAGTTTGTGGTGCAGAGCAAATCTCAACCCCGGAACAGGCGAATAAAACGTTTTAGGTTAAAAAGAGTATTTTTTTAGTCTGAAAACAGGCGAAAAGAAACCACCTAGTGTTATAGCCATAGAATCATTTAAAATTTTAACCACCAACTTCTAAAAAAAACATTTATACAAAAAATATTATTTATTTTTGATTTTACAAATTTCTAGAAAAACATTAGATATCGGAATCACCATGCTTGAGCTGTTTAACGGCAAAACTAAACCCTATGAGAAACATAAATATTTAATTTCAATATTTATACCCAAAAAATTATTGAGTACCCTACTTCAAAAACATCAGGACTGGCTTTGTACAGTAAAATGAGACACGTTTTACATTCATTCATTAAAATTTCATCAGCTAAAATACAATATTGCAGTAAATAATTAATGAGTAAACTGAACTCACCAAATCACACAAACACTTGCCATTTTTATCTTTTTCCAGACGTTTTTCCTTCACATTAATATCATACAAAAGTTTAGCTAAGATTTTCATAATTTCCTCTGTATAATTAGGTATCCTATCAAAATCAAATTTCCATAAAAATTGTTAAACGCACAATCTTTACATAAACATTACCTGGGCCAAGCCACAATTATAAGTTTTTGCAAAGCTCTCAGAGTAAAAATCCTTGAAATTTCACTTGGCCCTTTATAAATGGATATATATTCAATAATTACCCGTTTCGTTCTCTGCAAATGTCAAAATATCAAAATACTAGGTGTATTAAAGAAAAAATCGACTTCAAATATTAAGAAAATTTTACCTGGAAATGTCGTAAGACTGTTATTCCCAATTTATCAATAAAAATGGGTAGAAGTTTCGAATATGATTCTATAGTTTTAAGTTTCGACTCCATTTCTGCCCTTCCTAAAAGCTGATTATAGATGGCATCTATATATCCTGGCTTAAACGATTAAACCAAACTAAATATTAATTAAATTAAACATCAACTATATATTTTTTACAAACATTTTTGTTCCTGTCCACTCTATTAGGATCTTTCTCCAAACCCGAAACAAGTGTCAAAATGCAAGGGTACACCAAATCAATCACTTGGGGTTCCTTCGAACGAGTTAAACGAAACAAAGCATCATAAAGAACTTCAGCCAAACCATTCCAGATCAACATAGCATTCGGCTATGTTTAAAATATTAGAAAGAGTTATTATAGATGAATTTTGATATATTAGTAAGACTTACAGTATGTTTTACAATTATATCTGCGCATTCAACACCCAATATTTGATTTTCAATTTGAAAATTGTCTAAAAAAAGAAGGGTAGGAGGAAATATATCCTGAAGCACTTTGGATACAAAATGATACTGAAAGTAAAATAATATTGTAATTGTTCAATAAAGAATAAATTTAAATTGCAAATAACTTACTGGCAGAGACTCTAAAATCCATTTAAATATTTGAGGGCTGGAGGGATTTTGTTTCCATTTTTCCAAGGTTAAGAAAGGTTTTAAATTCTCAAATATATTCTTGACCAAAATTTCACTTTGCGAATTCGATATTAAGAGAAGGTCTGTTAATGATTCACAGTTCTTAGAGCTACAAAGCCTCTCCAGTAAATCTGAAATCAATTTCTATATTAGAAAAATCTGTGTAAAAAATATTGTGAAACTAGAAACAACAAACTTTTCTGAAGGCTAACGCATTCTGCATTTGACCATAAAAATATTTTATGATGTGTACCACATATTAGGACAAGAGGTAGGTAGATTGCAAAGTTTGTTCCCCGTTTTAAACAATCTGTTTTTATTACGATTTTATTCAAACACTGAAAGCATTTTGATGCGACTGAAGATACTCCTTTGAAATCTTTCTCTTCAAAATCTAGAATTTAGGTTCAAAATAACATTAGATAGAGCTTAAGGAAATATTAATAGTAGTTGAATACCTCTACTCAATTCGCATGAGAATTCCTTGACTCTTCCTATTTGACACAATATCTCTATTAATTCTTGAACTTTTATAGGATCTTCATTTGTGGTTTCAGAACTGTCAAGCAAATTTAAGTCTTCCAGAAGTTCATTCAACGGTTTATTCTATAAATTACGTTAAGTTTAACATAAAAGTGACTGTTACTGAACTAGTGAACTTTTGACTTGGATCCGAGATAAAGTAATAGTAAAAAATAAAGTAAGTAAAACCTCACCAGTTTTGACAAACACCTTTCTTTTTTCAAATCAAGCACACGTGTTTCTAAATCGAGAGGCATGTTTTTGACGTTTATTCTAAAAATAAACCTTTACTGTTATAACTATCAAAGGCTAAATGAAAAGGAACTCATATTACATCGCTGCCCGTTTCTTTCAGTTTCAGATACTCTTCTGAAATTTCTGGTCTTTTAGACTTTTACCGTCTTTATATCGTTACTAATTTCCTTAACAGTTTCTTCATCACAGTATACTAATATTCACAACAATTCAGCAACATAACTCGTTTTTGACCAATCGCAAGTCGTAAAAATGTAAACAAACGACCGCCATTATCGATGTGACCACAAAGTTTTGAATAACTTGTAAAATTTATAAATCATGGATGTAATTATTGATGATTCGGATGAAGAATTATGGGGAGAAACTAACGAAAAAGATTTGAATCTATGCACAACAGCTCTTGATATAGCTGAAATTGAAGACTGTCATAAACCCAAACAGCTTAAATACGGTCGTACAGTTTTAATGGTTTCAGACCTAATCGCTCAAACTTGGTGCGAACAGCAGCTAGACTACAATATATCTGTTCCGGTTAGAATAGTCGAACCCGTACAAGTTACAACTGGAAAAACTATTCATTTAGCACGTGGTATGGAATTTTTAATTAATAATTAGAAAACATACAGAAAATAACAAAAAATTACTTTCAGAGTTAGAAATACAAGACAGAGTGCCCCTTAAGACTGTTACGAGAGAAGATAACTTTGCTGTTAAAATAATCAACTTATTAAATGCCGTTCTAAGTTTCTTAAACGCTGATGCACAAGTGTGCAGGGAGGTGCCTATATTTGGAATACCATTCAACTCCAATATTTACATGTCTGGAATCATTGATGAACTCAGATTTAATCCAAATACGTATGAAATTACTTTGATCGAGCTTAAAACCAGGGTATCATCTAGAAAACCATCTGAGAGCCAAGCTTTGGGCCACAAAATTCAAGTTGCACTGTACAAACACCTTTTTGACTGCATTATTCGCAATAAACTTAAGAAAACTCAAATAGGCAGTCATCTTGGACTTAATTTGTTAAAAATCTTCAGTAAAGACATACTAGAACAGGTGCAGTACTATAGAGAACCCTTGGCTGGTCCAATAACTAACCTAAATTCATTGCTCGAAAAACTTTTTTTGACCATGCAAGCTCTTCCTCAAATCAGTAACATGCAAATTGAGTACCGCCATCAAAAAGACAATTCCTTAATCGATTATGTTGAAGTGGTGAATGATGAATCATGGCTAGAAAATAAGTTAAATCATCTATTTCAATTTTGGAAATTAGAGAGAGAGGCAGAAGGTGTCCCGATTGAGGAAACATTTAAGTGTAATATGTGCCCTTTTATAGAAATGTGTGCCTGGCGTCAAAAGAAACATCAAGAAATTCAAAATGGAATGTTAGCCACTTCGTAGACTAGTAAAATTTCTAATGGAAAATAGGTGTTGCGTAAATTAATCAAGTTTTTTAAATTGTAAAATAAATTTTAAATTTAATGATATATCAAAATAATACTGGTTATCTTGGTTTCAACATCGTTCGAACACTTTGTACAAATCGGGTAAATTAGCTACTTGCAACAAGGTAGAGTCCACTGAGAAGTTCTTCGGGGGCAATAGAATTTTTTTGCAAGACGGATAAATCAAATGTTCAACAGTCCACTTCCATGTTGGACTTTTCTCTGTCTAATTTTTGTAAATAAACATTTAAGTTTATTGTTAAATCGAGAATAAAAATGTTGTACAAACTTACTCTAAGTGAAGATCCTTCATCAATATCTACGGGAATAGCAAATATTTTAGCCAAATTTCGAGAAAAAGTGTCAAAGCACAATTTTTCATCATCCCAATTGACATCAGCGGCTAAACGAACAATTCCCATAGGTAAATTATCCATAAATGGAAGGTATCCATCCAAAATTAGGGGCAGGGATTGTAAATTTCCTTCCTGTAATTAATTACAAGGTATTATTATTAGTTTCGAGATTTCACTGTGAAAATTAGAAACTTACCTCGTCAATTTCAAATGAAAAATATTCCATCAACATTTCCTTTTTGTCAATCAATGTTTCAACAATTTTTGACGCTAGTGACTCTTTGGTACCCTCTAACTCCGTCCAACCACTTTCTTCCATGTCCAAACCCATTTTTGCAAGTTCCAGTAATGAGGCGCGTGTCTATAAATTAATTATTTTTAAAAATAGTGGTAAATCCTTTAAGTTAAGACACTTACGGATAATTTGATATAGCCGAAACAGCCAAAGTTTCTTATCAGGAGTTGATAGAATAATTCTTCACTAAGTTTGTTCGTGTTAACGAGATAGAGTTCAGTGTCATGCTGAATTAAGGCACTTTGAGGGTTAACACACCTAGTACAGTGCAATTCGGACAAGACTTAGAGAAAATTTAAGGCAAGTAACTCTTAAAAAAAAGTTGTCTTTTGTAAAAAATTAAGTTTGGAAGTTCCAGAAAATGACCACTATCTTGAATTTTTTAGGTTTTACTTTTTTTCTTAAGTTTCCTGTGAAACAGTCCAGATTAGATACATGAAAGTTCTTTGAAAAACACGTTATTTTGAATACATAAATATACATGGTAAATTATTTTAATCACCAGAAATTTTATTTCTCTGCATGAATTAAGATTTTATTTTAATCTTCATATTTCTTTAATTAAACTCATTTTAATTTTTATTGACTTCCATATTGGTAAACCAAACCGTTTCACCATAAAATAGCGGCCATTTTGGGGGAACTTCACCCCCTATATTAAGCAAACTTTGTCCCACCATTGTATTTTTATTAAAATTAACTATACTAACCCCACAAAAGTGTGATTACGAATAAGTTTCGTCAAACCTAAGATAAAAAATGACAGTTGCTGCAGATATAAGCATTAAAATATAATAAGAAATTGTCATACCATTATGGTTGTTTGAGTTTAACTCCTCCCTTATCTCCAAAACGCTTGACAGAAGTACTTCGCTTCTGTTAAGGCCAAATTTGAATTCAGAATGATACATTAAATTCCTGATAGTTAAATTATTTGACTTACTGTAAGAAAATTTCATCTTTCTTTGACTTGCAGGAATCTTTGTTCAAAAACGTGTCCAATTTTTGATCTTTCGAATCGGTTCGCACAAGTTGATGATCGTATACTTTAGAGCTACTGGTACTCGGTTGATCATTAACCTCTGAAGTTTTCGAAGGGAAAGGCAGTAAAGACTAAAATTTACAACGTGATTAAAATTAATTAGCTTTCATGTTGAAATTGAATTACTAGTCTTACTTGAGTGAGAAAGGTTCTGGATTTGTTACAGTTCAACAGAGTTTGATCAAGTCCTTTCCCAATTCTATCAACAATGGCTTCTTCATGGAGAAAGTGAACCTCCTGTTTTGTGGGGTGAATGTTAACGTCTACATTCTTGGGATTTATTTCAATGCTGGAAAAGAAATAAACCCTTCATTTCCCTTTACAAGAACCCAATATGTTCAAATTTGAATACCTAAGGTATAAAAATGGGTGTGTGTGTTTTGGTAGATAATTTGAATAAACAGATTCAATAACTTTGCGTAGGGACGAACTATCCACTAATCTATCTGAAAACAACATAACGTGAAATTCTTAATTTAATTCAATTCTAAATAAATGGGACTGAGTTACTCTTACGATTTATGAAGAGAAGGAAGGTTAATTTCTTCACAGAGTAATTTGCATTTGAGATGAGACCTTTAGTTTTAAAGTGCAGACGCTCATCCTCGCAATTAAATTCCAAAAGTTCACTGCAAAACAAATTTATTATTATATTTATTATACCATTATACTTATATTTACTTTGCAACTGAGGCTCCATAAATTATTTTAATGTTATCCACCGGATTAGAGTTTGCATTAGTTAAAACATCATGAGAATTTTCGCCATACTGCAAAGAATGAATTAAAAATTATTTTAAATAATGCATTTATGAATATAATAGTAAAAAATGCAACCTTTTTTAATGCAAATCCAATAGAAGAATTATGAATCGCATATTTGCTAACAACATCCACTATTTTGGCATGTTCAGCTGAAGTATTGGCCATGGCTTTTCTACGCGTGGCTATATTATAAAACAGATCTTCCACCAATATTTGTGTTCCCTGATTTCCGGGACATGGCTTGGGGTTGTCTTTTGGTTTCCCATCTGTATAAGACACCCTACAAAACCAATTAAATTATGAGAACAGAGAGACCATAATGACTGAGGAGCAGGTCGCTATACTTTCGGGTGTTCTAATAATCATGTTTAAATGAATAAAAATGTATAAAAGACTGAAGCCACCATTGGACTGGGAATGAGTACAAAGTTAAACGCGAAAAAGTAAAAGGAGACCAACATTTAGGGGAAACTGAGCTTAATTGGGGAAACATTAAGCGCGGAATACAAAACTTAAGAGTAAAATTAAGTGTTGTATTCAGCCAGAAGGATTATATAATGAAATACCGTGCTTGTTTCCCTAATAAAGCTTAGTTTCCCCTAAATGTTGTTCTCCTCTTACTTTTTCGCGTTTAACTGAATAAAAATTTGGTCATAGTTTAATCGTTTTAATAATTTTACTCACGATTTTAATCATTTTTATCACGATTTAAACGTCCAAATTTCGTTTTATTCATAAAATATTTTATTATATTGGTAATCGTAATATACTTAGAATTTAATCCATTGAATTGCGATTTGATCCATTTAAATACGATTTTATCCATTTAATTACGATTTGATCCATTTAAATACGATTTTATCCATTTAATTACGATTTTATCCGTTTAATTACAATTTAATCCATTTAATTACGATTTGATCCATTAATTACGATTTAATCCATTAATTTCGATTTAATCCATTAATTTCGATTTGATTCGTTTAATTACTATTTTATTCGTTTAATTACTATTTGATCCATTTAATTACTATTTGATCCATTTAATAATGATTTGATCCCAATAATAACGATTTGATCCCAATAATAACGATTTGATCTATATAATAACGATTTGATCCCATTAATTGCGATTTGATCCCATTTAAACGATTTGATCCCTTTAATTACTATTATATCCATTTAATTACTATTTGATCCATTTAATTACTATTTGATCTATTAAATTACTATTCGATCCATTAAATTACTATTCGATCCATTAAATTACTATTCGATCCATTAAATTACTATTCGATCCATTAAATTACTATTTGATCCATATAATTACTATTTGATCCATATAATTACTATTTGATCCATTTAATAACGATTTGATCCATATAATAACGATTTGATCCATATAATAACGATTTGATCCATATAATAACGATTTGATCCATATAATAACGATTTGATCCATATAATAACGATTTGATTAATTTGATCAAATGTCCGAGGGGTCCGACATCAGAAAATGTTTGTGTATGGGATTTCAGAAATCAGAAACTGATTTTGAGATTTTAGGGCACAATTTTCAAGTTGATTTCAAGACTTTTAAAATCATTTTTCTGTAGAGCCTACGAATGCCGGAACCATCGGTATGAACATAGTCATTTTCCCTAAGTATAATCAAAAACATTCTTGGCCAAATCGCCAAAAATGTCAGCAGTCATATTTCGTTCGGCTGATAACTTACTTGTAGGCGCAACGTGATTTTTCCGTTTTTGTGGTAATGGTGAGATGGGAGACGTGACTAATACTAGCCAGGGCTTCTCCTCTGAATCCGTATGTTGCGATTGATGAGAGGTCATCGAAACATCTCAACTTACTAGTGGTAAATCGTTCGCAAACTATTTCCAAGTCTTCCTTCTAAATACTTCAGACCTTTAATAACTCCTTCGAGTAAAACAAAATCGTTGATAATTACGCAAATTCCAAGTCCGTTGTCTTGAATTATAAATCGTTTCAGGCCTCCATCCTTGACGATAATTACGATATTAGTCGCCTTAGCATCGATACTGTTCTCCAATAATTCTTTCAGAGCGTTGGCGGGTCTTTGGATCACTTCCCCAGCAGCTATTCGGTTGACAACCGTCTCGTCTAACCTTCTTATTATTCCTGGAGTTGTCATGTCCTCTACTTCGATGCCATTCGATTATTCCTATAAATAAGTTACCAAAAGTCGATTATTTTAAATTTTTCATAGACAAAGTATCGGTGGGATAATGTAGGTATAAGCCATAACATATTACCACGAAGTATGACAACTAGCAAAAATGATCACAGAACTAGTTTTCAGAGTTATTGTGATATTATGGTTTAGTTCTCAGCACAGATCCCCCTAGTGTCTATATATGCCTCAAGTCAAAATATATTACTACGAAAGACGATAATATTTAATATTTAATTTATGAGTAAGTCGTAGCTGGGCGAGAGTGTCCATGTCGAAAAAAAGTTCAACCAGAAAATGATCGTTAAAACAATAGAAAGTTTTATCCTTATTGTTATTATGTTACTTATGATACAAGCGAAATTCTTTGTGGCCAGAAGAACACAATAAATATCTTATGAGACAAGGATCGATCTCCCTATACTGCTAATGTTACTTGCTTAAATCGTGTCCTTCTGATGCTAATGTTACTTGCTTAAATCGTGTCCTTCTGATGCTAATGGCATTTGCTTGAAACATGTATCGATGTTTCTAATATTACTTGCTTGAAACGTGTCTCGATGTTGCTAATGTTACTTGCTTGAAACGTGTCTCGATGTTGCTAATGTTACTTGCTTGAAACGTGTCTCGATGTTGCTAATGTTATTTGCTTGAAACGTGTCTCGATGTTGCTAATATTACTTGCTTGAAACGTGTCTCGATGTTGCTAATGTTACTTGCTTGAAACGTGTATCGATGTTGCTAATGTTACTGGCTTGAAAAGTGTCTCGATGTTGCTAATGTTACTGGCTTGAAACGTGTCTCGATGTTGCTAATGTTACTTGCTTGAAACGTGTCTCGATGTTGCTAATGTTACTTGCTTGAAACGTGTATCGATGTTGCTAATGTTACTTGCTTGAAAAGTGTCTCGATGTTGCTAATGTTACTTGCTTGAAACGTGTCTCGATGTTGCTAATGTTACTTGCTTGAAAAGTGTCTCGATGTTGCTAATGTTACTGGCTTGAAACGTGTCTCGATGTTGCTTATGTTACTGGCTTGAAAAGTGTCTCGATGTTGCTAATGTTACTTGCTTGAAACGTGTATCGATGTTGCTAATGTTACTTGCTTGAAACGTGTCTCTATCAGTGGCGCCCTCCAGGAAGAAGAAGAAGAAAATAAGCATAACCGAAGCCTTCATAAAACGTTTTTTGCTTATCATTACAAACTCTACCTAATAATGTTTTGGGACCCCCCCAGAAACAAATCCTGGGTGCGCCACTGGTCCCTGTGTTGCCAATGTTATTTGCTAATTCTAGGAGCAACAAACAGAAATAGAACGCAGCTAAGAAATTTCATTGGACGAGCCTTTTCGCTGAATGTTTTACGGAAAAGGGGAATACAATTTCAGAATTTTCCCTTTCCGACAGTAGCAGGCGTCAAAGCGTCTAACCAATGAAAAATGTACGACTTTTGACGGGTTGCGTTCTCCTCATGTGTAGGGTGCTGTTCTTTGTTGCTCCTAGCTCCCGTTGATTTTTGAGATAAAAGTAGTACGGTAATTCTCAAAAGCAATTGAAACTCGAAAATAGGTTTTTTTTAAGTGCATAATAATCGGCTAGGCTAATATAAAAGGCCCCACTTTAGACCCAAGTCATCTAGCGACTTTTAATGCCTTTAACAGGTGGCCAGGTTACAATGCGTAGGAGAGTGGTGGCAAGCCCTTCATGCCACGCGAGCTAACAGCTCCGTACACTAACTATTACCGTTAACCTACAAGAGTTTCCACCCAGTGCCACAGGCTGGGATCGAACAAGGCTCCTGTTGCTGCGAGGCGAAAGTGCTAACCACTCCGCCACCCCACCAAGGAAATATAATTTTTATAGTTCATAATCCTTAGGCGAAGTAATACACGCGGTAAATGTTGGAGTCGTGATGCGGATAAATTAGCAAAAGTGAATCGTACCTGCGAAATTACATATTGGATTTCTATGCATTAAATGGATACTTTTATCGTAACCGTTATTTATAAACTTCTGAAGTTCTGGTGTTACGAAACTGTATTTTTATATTAGGATCAATTGTTAAATACGTTAAGCCAGCGCTAGAAAACGTGTAGAGAAAGCTTGGAGGAGTGTAGACGTAGCTTTATTGTGTGCAATCTACACGCCTACAAGTTCCCCCGTTCCCGTTTTCAAAGGGTTGGCTTAACCTGTCTTATAATAAGTTGAACGTTATCTGCTCAAACGAGAGATTATAGATGATCCAATGGGATAGCCGAAATCATTATGCACTTTCAAATCCGTAGCATTTGAAAATGGCTGCCATTTCCATAGTCAATTGCACTATACTTCAAGTACTCTGATTTTATTTGCGATGTGTTTTGAAGACGCACCTATCCGTTTCCGAATGGATATTTCCGGTTATTTAAATTCCATTGTTGATTAATGAAACTCAAGTTGGTTAAGAGCTAAATAAGCAAATTTATAGGAAATAAAACATTTCAAAGCGAAGATTGTTATTTCATTGGTGCTATTGTTCAAGGGGTAAGACAGTCTCAGATAATCTTTACACCGAGTTCGTGCATTTAGCACTGTTAAAGGTACATATTTTCAAGAGTTCGCGAGTTCCATTTAGCACTGTCAAACGTACGGCAGTGTACACCGAGTTCGCAGTGTCTTAACCCTCGCTATTGTTGATTAATGAAACTCAAGTTGTTTAATAAAGCATTTCAAAGAAAACCTTTATAAACATGATGAAGTAAATGGATTTACGTAATAGTTCTTTTTATAAACTAACTTGGCCTTCTTGTTTAAATGTTGCTTTTACGTCACAGCCTCTTACTTTCACAAGCTACAGTCGCGAGGAATATAGGTTTTTCTAGCGCGCACGTGCAAATCGCTCGTGCGCAAAATATACTAATAAAGCTGTGTCTTGTGACGTAAGAGCAACATTTTAACAAGCTGGGCAAGACCACTTTTTATTTTATAAAATCAACTACTAATCGGTCGTTTTAGTAGTCGTGGTGATTTCACCGCCATCTAGGAACATAGCCTGCGGTTACTAAATCATTAAAACTCGATTGTTCAAATATGACTAACCACGAGGAAACAATAGGATTGGATGTGAATGACGCTAGAGATGGCCACCGGTTCCTGAATCATTAAAACTCGATTGTTGAAGTATGTGTAACAACGAGGAAATAATAGAAATGGATGTGAAGGACGCTAGAGACAAGTCAGTGTTTAAAAATATTTTCCAATGTTACATTGTATTTTCATTTAAAATTCATTATTATTAATTAGATATATGAAGGGACATAATATACAACTGTACATTGTAGAAGATAGTAATTTACCTAAGAGAACAGGGCGTGGTGTAGAGCTAAGATTTTCGTAGTCACCGTAATGCGACAAGTTCGGTGTCAATAGACATTAAGCCTATTTTCTCAAATAAATGTTGACTTACCTTATTTTCTCTTTTGTAACCCTTTAAATACTAGTTTTATGAAGAGCATTTTTGATTTCAGTTTCAGTGTGAGAACGAATTTGCGTTTTTCAAATCCATATACTGGCAAGTTCATGTTCAGAGTGATCGTCTTCTTAGCCATCTTGAAATGGCCGCCATTTTGAACAGCTAAAGATTGGCGAGTGCATAGTGGAATTTTAGCTTTCCCACCGAATCATCTCTCAACCCTGAATGTTTCGTCTGGTTCAGCCTAACGAGACCGGCCAACGCAATTGACTAATGTTACGAAACAATTTCTAGCGGGAAACAAAGAGAGATGTTTCTTGACCAAAGGCGGTGACCAGCTAGAAATTTACAAAAGATCCAGGAAACCATTTTCCGTTTTGTTTCATCCCACGCGACAATGGGCAATTGAACGAGGCATTGCGTGGCTTTAACCACCCCCCGCAAGTTCACAATAACAAAAGACGCGTGGTCTTATATAAAAATTCATTTTAACAACAATAATTAAACACAGAAGATATCAAATGGTTAATGGTGGCTGGTAGCGTGAGCGTAGCGATTAAAAATGATTGGAGGAACTAAAATCATTAAAAGTAATTCGATATCAGACCGAGAATAAAACTTTAGTTTCCCCAATTTGGGATAAAAACGGTTTCCGAAGTCAATCGCGACCGCTCTCGCGTCCTCCCGTTCTTCGCAAATTCATACGACAGGTTCGAAACACTCGCGAAGGGCAAGGATTGGTACGTTTGGGATTCGCGACTAGCTTGGTTGAAGACGCGCGGGCGGCGGGAGAAAACTTGGGAAAACGCGCGAAATCCTTCCAATTGGAAGTTGGGGATCGGCACAGAGACACTGGTGGTTTCCGGATTACCTTAACCGATAAATTTACGTCTCACCGTCGCGATGGATAGCCAGGATGTGTCTACGGACGTGTTTTCGGTCACTTACGCCAACGAGTCGGTTAATCGTACAGACTTTTCCCCGACGTTCAATTCATTTTTGGAAATAATATGTTTGAACTGTACCGAAACCATTTCGTTGTCCATTGGTCAGATTACGACCCCGATCGGACATCGACTGACGTGGAGGGATGTCTTGGACCCACAGTTTTTCGAACTGGTCCCCGAACACTGGTTGCAATTCGAACCACCCTCGAGGGCGGATCACGTGGCGTTGGGATTTCTTTACATTTTCATTATCATACCCGCTTTGCTTGGAAATGGCATGATCATATGGTTATACTGCACGTAAGTACCAGAAATCGCTCGAAATCAGTTGTCATGGCGAGTCAAAATATCGCTTGACACCAGTTTTCATGGCGAGTTTGGAGTTACTGTTACAATATCGCTTTAATCCAGTTTTCAAGGCGAGTTTGGAGCTAGTGTCACAACATCGCTTGACACCAGTTTTCAAGGCGAGTTTGTTGTTACTGTCACAATATCCCTTTAATCCAGTTTTCAAAGCGAGTTTGAAGCTAGTGTCACAACATCGCTTGATACCAGTTTTCAAGGCGAGTTTGGAGCTAGTGTCACAACATCGCTTGAAACTAGTTTCCAAGGCGAGTTTGGAGCTAGTGTCATAACATCGCTTGAAACCAGTTTTCAAGACGAGTTTGGAGCTAGTGTCACTATATCGCTTAAAACCAGTTTTCATATCGAGTTTGGAGCTAGTGTCACCATATCGCTTAAAACCAGTTTTCATATCGAGTTTGGAGCTAGTGTCACCATATCGCTTGAAACTAGTTTTCATGCCAAGTTTAGAACCACGGTCGCCAGATCGTTTGAAATCAGTTTTCACGCCGAGTTTAGAGCCACGGTCACAATATCTCTTGAAACCAGTTTTCTTGGAGTGTTTAAACCGACGGTCACTATATAGCTTGAAACCTCTTTTCAAGGTGAAGTTAGAGCCACGGTTATAGTAAACTTTCAATGTGGTCAAAACTGGCAATAAAACCGATTTGAACTGGGTTTTAACGTGGCTTAAAGGTAGCCTTCTCTCTGTTTCTTGGTCTGATTTGTAACCGGGACCATACAAATAATAGCAATCCAATTTGCCTGATATTTCCCGGTTATCCCACAATTAAAACTAAGATTCACAGAGTCAACTTGCTTCCATATTATAATACATAAAGAAGTAATGAAGTCAAATATTATTATTTATGCGAAAAGGTTAATAAATTTTGTATAAGAAAACATATTGATGTAAATTTGTACTCATTACGGAAGACTTTCTCAACCCTCATAAATTTCCCTGATTTCCCTTATTTTTACTAAAAAATGGGAATTTCCCTGACTTTTCTGTCGACAACCGAATTCCCTATTATTTCCAGGTTTTCAAAGTCTGTATATGAACCTTGTGTAAGTACTATAGTTTCGATCGTAGACGAAATTAGTTCCGATTATTCATAAAAAAGGCGAGTTTTACTCAGCGTAGGAGAAGGCATAGCCATTCGGCTTGCTGCAAGAGATTTACCTCTGGAAAAACGATGATAAAATCACCACGCTTAGCGAATCATTCTCACGCAAAATTCGCTGTTCTTCCAATCTGTAACAATCGCGAAAAGTTTTCAAAGGAAATTATCGATTTTATTGGATAGAAGAGGCAAAAATTATCAAAGGTAGAGGAAAACGTGCAATCGGGCAAAGGGATGATTAAACTACTTTTTAAACCCATTGGATTTGGCCTATTTATATCTTCCTTTGTAGCCAATGTTAAAAGGTCGTTTCCCTATGAACTAGAGTTGTTAATTTTCCGGAAAAATTAAATGCGCAAAAAAGTTTAGAAAATTCCGCAAATCGGAAAAATAAAACATATATTACTGTTTAAGGATTTTTATTCTAGACTAGTCTAGAGATTTAGTTTTACTTTTGGATTCGATAAAATAAGGCGATATTAGGCTAATCATGCATGGAAAGGAAACTTTTTTTTCTTTTTTCGGAAAAATACGGAATATTTTCTGGAAAAAAGGACTCGGTAATTTTCCGATTAACAACTCTACTATGAACTAAAATTGACTTTCACGTGACGTCATTGTCCCCTTCCTCTATCAGTCCTTTGAGCGGCACCCGTAAATCTATAGCGGCAACGTGAACGTAATATTTATTATCCAGAAACTGTATTTATGGTTAAAGAACGTTGGCTGTTAGTAAGACGCCAACTTACATCGAAAGAGTACCATATATCTCCTTCGATAGAAGTATTTATCCCAATACCGCAAATGTTATTAGTTTGAAACACGTACCTTTATTATTATGTTTCGGAAGACATACATAAAGCCTTTGTAGTTTACACAGAGTAACGTAGCGGCCAACGCTAAGCAGGTGGTTAATCAAAAAATTAGGGCTGTGCGATTAGTGGTTTTAGACGATCGAGTCGGTTATCGAGTATCAAAAATTTTTTCATCGAGTATTCGAGTCGAGTAATATTGAAGTCGAGTCGAGTAATCGAGTACTTGATTAAGGGGAAACTTTCTCTTAATCGAGTCGAGTAACTAAAAAAACTTAAGAGTAATATTTATAACGCGTCGGGTTATCGAGTACTTGATTAGGAGCTGGTTTTAATTCAAGTAATTAGGAAATTAAATTTAAAAGGAGTATAAAGTAATTTTCATTTCTGAGAAATATCCCTTTTATTTAGATGAACCACAGTTTCCACAACTTTGTAGGTTTCTTTTATTGCCCCCCCAAAAAGTTGTAAAAACCCCTCTTTGACTTTGAAGCAACGAGGATTGAAAAAACAAATACTCGAAGAGTTTAGAGAGCAGCTTATTCGAGTAATCGGGTACCCGAATATGCAATTTTTATGGAACTCGGTACTCGACCTCAAAAAAGACCGAGTACTCGATGACAGGGTTCGTACAAAATTTCCGGAATTAAATTCCCTGACATTTCCAGGTTTTCACTGACCAAATTACCAAATTTTTCCTGACCATTTTTGTAGAATAAAAGAATGGTTTGAGGAAAAAATCTTGAAAAAGATGTTCTTTCAAAAATTTATTTGCCTGATTTTTTTGGGGTCATTTTAAAATTACCTTCCTTTTTTGTGACCATTTTCAAATTCCTTGATTTTTCCCTAACATTTTGGAATCATTTTCAAATTCCCTGACTTTTCCCTGACTCTTTGGAACATTTTCAAATTCCCTGACTTTTCCCTGACC
Source organism: Leiobunum rupestre (assembly GCF_980474605.1). Taxonomy (NCBI): domain Eukaryota; kingdom Metazoa; phylum Arthropoda; class Arachnida; order Opiliones; family Sclerosomatidae; genus Leiobunum; species Leiobunum rupestre. Next base: position 33,882,107 of record NC_143392.1, read on the forward strand.
TTCTGGGAACATTTTCAAATTCCCCGACTTTTCCAGGTTTCCCAGGTTTTCCAGGTCGAACCCTGGATGATGTTCTGAGGGTTTTTGCCGCTTAATTTTCATCCTTTTTGAGTATACTACTGGAAAATATGGTTAATAAATAAGAACCAGTGATAGCCAGGATTTTGGTTCGGGGGGGGGGAGGGAGCACACCTTTGTAAAAAAGTAAAAATATAAAGATTTGAACGTACGACCATACGCTACTGAAAAGTACATACCCCCCACCCTTACGAAAGTAAATCGATCCATTATCCAAATCAAGTCAAATCTATAAAGTAGAATTTTGTACATGGTAATTGTATCAGATACAACACATTTTGGATTATTATTTTCTATCAATTCTATAATTTTCTATCAATTCTGTAATTTTCTATCAATTCTATAATTTTGGATTATAATTTTCTATCAATTCTATAATTTTGGATTATAATTTTTTATCAATTCTATAATTTTGGATTATACTTTTTTATCAATTCTATAATTTTTTATCAATTCTATAATTTTGGATTATAAATAGGAAATCAAATTTGATCCATCATTTTCGAAATGGTAAACTAACAGTTAGTTTTACCTAGGAGCAACAAACACATTAACGAAGGGTTGTGTACGAATTTCATTCGACGAGCGTCACGAGCCTTTACGATGAACATTTTACGGGCGGGGGGGAATACAATTTCCGAATTTTCCCCTTCCGACGGCAGCAGGCGCTTAAGCGTCTAACCAATGAAAAACATACACAAGAAAATCCACGACTTTTGATGGGTTGCGTTCTCCTTGTGGGGGGCTCCATACCCGGCTCTCAAGGTCATGTGATCGGGGCGCTGGGTCACTGGAACCTCATGGGTGTTCCACACTCGTCATTCTGTGACCTACTAAGGAGGGTAGTTTGCAGTGGAAGAGGAAGCCACTCTAGTCCTCAGCTGTGCGAGGGTGGGTCTCGGGCAGCCCATGGTGTCGCCTTTTGTTGGGCCGTGATGAGGGCGTTTGTTTGCTATATGTGAGGCGGTCAAAATGGCTGTCTCACTGGCCGAACGTTGTTTCGCAAAGCGCACTTTTGTCCGGGGCTGGTTGTTTTGGTGGCCGCTGTAGTGCTTAAGGCGGAGCAGCGGGGTACAAATACATATACTTATGTTGTGTTTGTTGCTCCTAGGTTTTACCATGTAATTTTTACACTCAATGTCCTTGGGCGAAATAATAAATAAGTTGTAAGCTTGAGCGGTGTGGCGCAATGGAATCCGTGAAGGTAAACTTTTCATTTCACGTCGACTTATCAAGATATTATACACTTTTGCATATACATTTATTGACCATTTTAACATCTCAAATGACATCTCACTATATTTATAATGATTTCTTATTTTTTCAGGTCGAAACCGTTGCGGACTCCATCCAACATTCTCGTCGTCAACCTGGCTTTGGCCGATTGGTTTATGACGGCCAAAATGCCCATCTTTATATACAATAGTTTCAACTACGGACCCGTGACCGGAGCGTGGGGTATGTGATCTCACTAAAACTATTTACATAATATCTAAATACCGGGTTGCCACAATATTTTCAGATTCAAATTCCCTGATCATTTTATGAGATTTGACACTGACTTTTTAAAGCCAGAATTAGACAATTTTTAGCTTTAGATTTTACTTTTATCAGAAGTTTATAAATAGAAATCAACCTACATTTCAGTACAAAAGTTATTGCAACGTTAAAATATTAGCAAAACTTTAAAGGAACTAAATAATAATCATAGAATTTGTCATATAACTAGAGTAAAATTACCTTAAAAAAGTGTCAAAATAAAATTAAATTCCCAAACGTTTTACAAATTCTTAAAATTCCCTGACTTTTCCTTGACTTTTTAGGAACATTTTTAAATTCCCTGACGTGTGGCAACCCTGAAATAGGTCTTTATATAAAGTCACTACAACAAATTATTAAAAAACTAAAATCTGGTAAATCTAAAATAAAGTAATCAATAATTCAAATTAAGATTTAATTTTAAATCATACAATTAGACTATAAAAGCCATTCAATGTTTAGAAATCGATAAATACAAAAATATAAAAATTTCGATTAAATAAAAAAAATCGGTTAATTAGATTTTTATTAAAAAAATCATTAGGTGGCAACCCTGCCAGCGAAGATGTACGAACAATTCGCATTCCTTTAAGAAAGATGCTTTGAAAATAGCACCATCAAGATGTTTTCCAAGAGTATATTTGTGTTGTAGGAATAGTAGCGAATCGATTTGTAAGTGTTGCTCGCGGCGGAATAATTTAAAAGTCAATTCAAGAAGTTACAATAACACTCGAAGAAGAATGAATTTACCCAGAAGCATATAAAATAAGGCTTTCGACAGAAGTATCCATTTAGGATGTAACGAAGTGGCGTAAATAAGGCCCCCGCAGACGGCGCAATGCAGGAGGGCTTCAGGGGGCCCCTAAATTCCTATCAAATAATATGCTAGATACCGACTAAAACCCAGAAGATCGTTTCGCGGAGGGGGCTAGGTTGTCTTAGCTACGCCACTGACGTAACGTACCTTCACAGACATACATTTCGTCACTGCTGAAAGTTATCCGTGTGCATTAAGGCACGTATTGATAAAATCATTTAAAAATTACGAAGTTTATGAATATTTACATATTTTGCAATGAAATAGTGGAACGAAACTTATTTTAAAAAATTAGCGGGAGCTGGGAAAGGTTCACGTTTCAAGCAAATGTATAGGGAACCAACAATAACCTACCTCACAAAAACTATGGTGGAATTTTTAAATTAATTTAGATTCGCCATTATGGTGGAGCAGTCTGAAACTTAAGTCCAAGGCTTATATTTCTTGAGCCTTAAGGTCGACGTTTCAGATATTTTTATCACTTTGAAAAAACGACTTTTAGCACCAAGAATGTCATTATTTCTACTTAGGGATAATTACTATGTTGAGAAGATAGTATAGCGGTGTACCCAATAAGCTCCTTCCTCTAAAATACATAAAACCAGCCTGGTATCTTATTGGGTGTCTAAAAGTATAAATAAATGAAGAGCGAAAAACATAATTTCATTTTCGTCTAAAAGAATCGCCCCATGTAAATATTTCCAAATAAAGTGACGTCAGTACTACTACTCCGCTGTCTTCCTATACTTCTCTCTCGAAAAAAAATTATATACTTCTGGAAAAACTCAATTCCATTTTCGCATATCTATCACGCTTGGGGGATCAAAATTGACTTTGTTATTGAATAGGCTAGACAGGGAATAGACAGGAAATTTTCCTATGAAAACATCGCGTATTCGACCATAAATTCTGAATGATAAAGACATTTCATTAAATATTCGATGCTTGCTCGTAATGTCGTAGCTAAGCCCCGCCTTAAAACAGCCGCCATGATATTATTCTACGTCACGCGTGACGGGAACAACACCATATATAATAACGTGACCACAATGGGCGTTTTAATATCATGGCCGACATAATTCCTTTACCATGGCAACGAAAATAGGCCACACCCACTAGCGAGCTATTTACATATACCTATTTACAGGGTGTCAAGTATACGGATTCATGGGTGGATTCTCAGGAACATGCGCAATTATGAGCATCGCAGCCATGTCCGCCGAGAGATACGTGTCCATCAGTCGACCCTTGGACCCGGCGAGCAGGATGACCACCACCAGAGCCACGTTGATCGCGGTCTTAATCTGGATCTACTCTTTGATCTTCAGCAGCGCTCCGCTGTTGGGACTCAACCGATACGTCCCTGAAGGCTACTTAACCAGTTGCAGCTTCGACTACTTGTCCCGCGACCTTTCCAGTCGCGCCTTCGTGCTGGTTTACTTCGTGGCCGCCTTCTGCGTGCCGTTGGTCATCATCTGCTACAGCTACTGCGGCATCGTGGTGGCGGTGCGGAAGAGCGACCGTCACTTCCGGAGCTCGTACCAGACGCACGGACCCCGACAGGAAAGGGGAAAGACCTCGCGGAAGGAAAAGGAACTTAAATTGGCCAAAATCGCCTTCACCCTCATTTCCATCTGGTTGCTATCGTGGACGCCCTACGCCACCGTGGCTTTGATGGGCATCTTCTCCGATAGGAAACGGCTGACCCCGATGACCTCCATGATCCCGGCCCTCTTCGCCAAGGCGTCGTCGGTTTTCAACCCGTTCGTGTACAGCTTGACGCATCCCAGGTTCAAGATCGAAATCAACCGGCGGTTCTTCTGGTGGAGCGCCGCTCGGAATTCCATCCGCAATCGTCTCTCCTTCCGTTCCTCGGCCAGTAGGTCATACGGCGACCCTGTCGACAACGAAGACGAGGAGGGCGAGGAAGGCGATGACATATCCTGCTACGAAAACAATCAGGATGTCGGTGGTGGGGTCATTCGCGTCACTAATCAATCGATTCTCAATGAGGAATGCCAACGAGTGAAGAAACCAGTTGATGCCATCCATCAAGTAACGGACGAAATTAGGCTCGAATCGGTGCGGATAGTCACTACTGACAACCGCGAAGGGAATGGAGAAAAGAAAGAGTCCGTTTTCACCATCTTTCAACCCAAAACGAAACCGATAATAAGACGATCATTTTAAAAATGTAATGCATTGGGCATATAGGCAGGATTCGCGAGTAATTGGGTCAAAATGGCGGACTGGCTCAATGATGAAATTTCGATGACACTAGGCTTCCACGATAAATATGACCACGCATCGTATACTTATTAAATACCCCCGGATTTAGCACGGGAGGGGGCGTTTCCCTCTCTGGCGTCTCTTGGATGAGACGCCCGCAGCCCGCACCCGTCACACGCTTCAGCGAGTGACAGAAATGAAAGAACAACGAACGACTACGACCAAGTGATTTTTATAATAGGTGCTTTCTTTTCGCCTGTTCTCGGACTAAAAGTGTACTCTATTTACCCTAAAACGTTTTATTCGCCTGATCCGGGAATGATAATTACTCCGCCTTTCCGCCTTACAAACTATTCGCTTGTTCCGGAGTATTAGGGCTACTCTGTTTACTCCTTCTTAAAAGGAGGTGTAAAGCAGGGTTGGACATAAGGCACTAGTCACGGCATTTGACTACTAAAATAAATGCTCCGACTACTAAAATTAATCGAAACCTGGGGGTTAACTAGTCAATTTGACTAGGGAATAAATTACCTAAATATTCATAAATAATGGCAAATATGGCGTATCATAATTTCATCACTCATCAATCACATTTTATTTAAAAATAATCACATCATGTAACTCAAGTGATCATAAACTCCTATTTTAATTCTGACGGGTAAAGCAAAATGTTGGCTGACCTTCTTGTTTTTATACCCCCGTTTTTACCCCCACTAGTCAGTGACTACTAAAATAAATTAAGGTAGGAGGCTCACTAGTCAGGCTGATTACTAAAAAAATATCCTTATGTCCAACCCTGGTGTAAAGGAGTAATCGAATTTTGTCGTCTGCTAGCCAGAATTTATCTACTGGAAAGGCCACAGGCAGCCATTTTGGAAAAACGTTTTTACTCCGACTCGAACTATTCGCCACCACAGAATCGGAGTAAAATGACGTCATAGCCTTACTCTTCTTACCCTACTCCGAAATCCACGAACCAGCGAAAAGAAACCACCTTATATAAATGACATCAACCTTCCACAGTAAATATGACCACGTCACGTGAAAGCTGCTTATAATATTATACTTATTTGCGAGCTTATTAAATACCCCCCGACTTAGCATGGTAGGGGGAGTTTCTTCAGGGTTGCCATAATATTATCAGATTCAAATCCCCTGTTTTCCTGACCATTTTAAGTTATTTTCCCTGACTTTTTACAGCCAAAATTACAGATTTTAACTTTTACATTTATCAGAAGTTAATAAATTTAACAACTTATATTTCCGTACAAAAGTTACTTAAAAGTTAAAAAACCTTTCAAGGGTCTAAATAATAGTAACAGAATTTGCCATACAGTGTTCCCGGGTGGTAAATACCACCTGACATTTATTGTGGCAAATAGTGGCAAAAAGTGACATGGCAAATAATGATTTTTAGTGACAAATTGACATATAGTGGCAAATATTAGAAAAAGTAAAAATACTAATAAATTTTTCGTATGAAATACCATAAAAGCATTTTTAGGCTATTTTTGTAACTATCCTACCCGTGGTTGCCAAGAATTGGGCTATTTTTTATATTTATTTTATTTTATTCATTGCTAAAAGTTATAGCAAATAAAGTGTTCAAAGAGTACAAAATTATTTGTTTCCCCTATTTGTCATTATATGCCATCATTTGTCAAATTTGTCATTATGTGTCACTATTTACCAGTGACAACGCCTATATTCGAAAAAAGTGACATTTTAGGAACACTGTTGCCATAGATCTAGAGTAAAATTACCTTAAAAAATGGCAAGATAAAACTGATTTCCCTGACGTTTTACAAAATTCATAAAAATCCCTAACTTTTTAGGGAAATTTTTAAATTTCCTGTTTTCCCTGACGTGCGGCAACCCTGTTCTCTCTCTCGTTTCTCTTGAGCAGGGTAGGACATAAGGATATTTTTTTTAGTAGTCAGCCTGACTAGTGGGGGTAAAAATTGGGGTATAAAACAATAAGAACAGCCAACATTTTGCTTTACCTGTCAGAATGAAAATAGGAGTTTATTATCACTTGAAATACATGACTTTGGCGGATCTCAATTTTTTCACGACTAAAGGCTGGTTCACACGGGCAGTGTTTTCCTGATTTTCTCGTTTTACCACCTATTCCCGTTGTTCTGGCGCACGGGAAAACGACTGTACACACGGACAAAATTTAACGGATTTTTCCGCCGTCAGCGCTGCCGGTAAACGAGAAAACGGAGAAAAAAATGTTGAAACTTTATTTTCCCCGTTTTTGAAGCTCTTTGAGTTCGACTAATCAGCGAGCGTTTAGCTGTCACGTGATATAAGGAGCGATTTTGAAAGTCTTTAAAAGTAGGCTTAAGAATTTTGGCGTCTACCACGTGACGGCATAACGCTCGCTGACTGGTCGAGCCCAACGCCCCTCAAAAAAAGGTTATCCGTTTCCTCGTTCGCCGGCAGCGCTCGCTGTGATAAAATCCGGCAAATTTTGTCCGTGTGTACAGTCGTGTTCCTGCGCGCCAGAACCACGGGAAAAGGGTAAAACTAGAAAATATAGAAAACCAGGAAAACACTGCCCGTGTGAACCAGGCTTAAGAGTCTTTGACTAGTTTCAAATATTTTCATTGATAATATCATCAAATGACAAATTCATTTGAGATCGAGATTCTGAATCAGAACTTGTATGAGATGCAGTGGACTCTCGGGACTCTTGATTTTCTACAAGCATGTTGTGATTTTATTTAAATAAAATGGGATTAATGAATGAATGATACGCCATGTTCACCATTATTGATGAATATTTAGGTAAATTTTTCACTAGTCAAATTGAGCCCCAGATTTCGATTAATTTTAGTGGTCAGAGCATTTATTTTAGTAGTCAAATGCCGTGACTAGCGCTTTATGTCCAACCCTGCTCTTGAATCAGGCGCACCCGATGCACACTTCCCCGAGTGACAGAAATACGAGTAAGACGAACGACGACTACAGCTACGACAAAGTGGTTTTTATTATATAGATAAGAGAATTAAAAACAGCGGGTGAAGCTAGTTCTACCGACTAGAGAAAACTGTAATACGGCTTCAAAAGGCTCAGATGGCATATCCTCGCGTACAAGCAGATTTAATAATTTACTAGTCATTATAGCAGAGTTGAGCCTTGGTGTTTTTTTAAGGGATCATTATAAATGGACTGTAACGGTCATTAGAGGGAGCTAGTAATGGTCCTATTAAGAATGTAGGCGCTTGTAGTCGTAGAGGAACCATAAATTTGCATATACGGATTTTAGAAGATTTATTTTTTTAAACTGAAGACGGGCTTAACCCCAAATGTAATAGTATGCCCAATTATTTTTGAAAGGGTTTAAATACCGTCAATACGGTTCCGTCCAATTTTTTTACTGTCATTTTTGTGGTAATTTATTTAAATGAATATTGTTTTACGCACATTGTATTCTAGTCACTAAGTGGGTTTTATTTATTAAAATTAGCAGACATAATTGCTGTAAACCCTCATCGAAAATAAAATTTATAAAGTATTTTGCGAGTCTAATTTCCCAAATTAAATAATTTTTCTTCAATTAGGGTCAAAAATGTTTCAAATTCGAACTTATTTCGCCAAATCTTGTTTATTATGTTTGGTTTTTCGGAAAAACAAACCGTACAAATGTAAAGTTGGTTTTTCTGAAAAAAAAAAAAGAATTTTCTTGAAATATTCTACGTTGACACACGGGGGACTCTTTGTGCTGGTTTCCTTCCTGTTAAAATACATCATTATTATTCCAAAAAGCGAGCTCCTACGTGGTTACGATCTGTGAAGTAACACCCTTTCTTAAACCAGAAATACGGGAGAAGAAATATCGCTAAAATTCAACCTAACAACGATTGATAATATTAATTTTTACTGCTTCTTGATATTTCAAAATCCACAGTTTACAGTCTAAAAGAATCGTCTGATAGCAGTTAAAACAAATAATGGCCGCTTATCAATATATGGGAATTTTAGGACTACCCTTATCTCTTTATCTAAACCCTCTCGAATTCCATCGCATGAACACGACGACGCCTAATTCGGCCGGGTCGAAAACGTTTCTCTAAAAAACAACAACGAATATTTCAGTAATAATAGACATCCGTCGTAGTAGAATTAACGAATTTAAAACTATTTTTATTGTCATTGCGCGGCGAATAAGAGTAATTACGTTACAAAGGGAGCTTCTAAAAGCAAAAGTCACGTGACTGTGAAGGTCTCAATTTTAGACGCTACTGAAAACACACGCTCGACGGGAGGGGGTACCGTAAACGTAGACCCATGATACTACCCGAGCGTACCAAAAGTTGTTAATAGAGTTCGTACCCCCTCTTGTTTCACACCCTCCCCATTAAAAGTCCCAATAAAAAAGTTTCTCCAGCAAAAAGACACACAGGACGCCGCGTTTAGTAAGATTGAGGTTGCGACCGGGAAAGTTAGGCGTTTAACAACAGCATAAAAGTTCGTTTCTACATTGCCTCAAAAATGAAATATTTATATTTAATAGGTTTCTGCCTTTTTGTTCTTTTCGAAGTTTGCGCAGGTACGTTATTTGTGATATTATTTTAAATATTAATTAAATTGGTTTTTCGACATAGCCCTTGCGCAATGTGACCCAATTATGCAATCTTGGAAAGTCTACAAAATCTTTTTCCTACCACTTTTTAGCTCTGAAATGTTACCAATGCAACTCTAAAAATGATCCCGATTGCGATTCCTTGAAAGATGAAAAATACCTACAAGAATGTGGAAATGGAAATTTAAAAGACAGCTCAGCGTTTACTGTTTGTCGTAAAATGGATCAGTGGGTTGATTTTCAATTACTAGAGCGTATGTCTACTTGTTATTTGGTTCAATTTAATATTTCATGCAATTATTAACTTAACGCTCCATCCACCAGAAAAACCATTTCAAAGTGTTGTTCGACAATGCGGTGTAGAAAAGGACGATAGAACATGCTCTTACAAGGCTGGTTTGGGAGGCAGAGTCAATGTCTGCCAGTGCGAAAGTGATGGTTGTAACGGGGCCTCATCACTGACCATTGTACCATTTGTTGTAGTGTTTGCATTAGTTAGTGCTTACTTCGCACGATCCTGACTTTCAAATAGTTTGGCTCATTAAATATTTATAGGTTTTGAGACATTGGATAAAATCATTTTTTCAGTTTAAAAGAAATGCAATTATGAACAATCTTCAAACTTTAGTTTATCGAGCTTCCATTTGATTAGAGAAAGTTTGTTACCAAACGTAAAAAAATGCCAATCTATTTAGTGCCTTAACGGTTAACTGTCATCAAATATATTTACCCTCAAATTTGTAAAAAAAAAAAAATATTTTTAAGAAAGTTAAGCAATAAACTAGATTTTTACAATTAAAAAGTATCCTATCATTTACCTTAATATTGAAGAACCTTTTCCCAAATTGTAATTGGGTTGAATAAATTGCAAACAACCACTTTTTAACGAAAAATAGCAAAACGCATAATCAGAAAAAATTTAACAATGAATTAATGAAGGACGTAAACTTTTAAAAAGGTTTCCTCTTCTCTTACGCCCAGCGATGGCGCTGTAGACACTCACAACGTATGTAGCGCCTTCTATGACGGATAAAGCGAATCTAAAAGACACGCGGGGAATTTGATTCATATAAAAAATTGGTAATTTGAAACGAGGTTAAAAATGAAACTATTTGGTACTTAAGGAAGGCCTGCCACAGTTACAGAATTTAAAACCATTAATTTCGAAAAGATTCCAGTCATCGATATTTTTGTTCATAACTTTTACAAACTACTACAATCATCTTAAATTTTGAATATTATTTTTATATTTTTAAACCGATTATTTTTATTAACAATAACAGGTCGAAATTCATAGAAAATTAAATTGTCGTTATTTATGCAAAATAATTAGAACTTACATCGCGATAGCTCCTACTTCCACGAAGAGAGTCTCGTAACTGAATTTGCGACTCAAAAAATAGGTCTCCTCTAAGACAAAACGTAGAAGTACGTAAGTCCTGATGCCCCATGTAAAACCAACTACCAAAGCCTATCCGCCCGGACGGGCGCTAAGTGGAGTTGGAAGGTAAAACAGCCGGGTTAATCAGTTGCAAAGTACAACCTAGTCACGCTGGTATAATTTTTAAATGCCAAAGTTTGAAAGGAGAATAGGGTAGAGCGCTACCGGTGGGGCCCTCAAAATGTCATAACTACATTTTCGAAGGTCTGCCACGTTTCTTAAAGGCTGCCTGACTAATGACGCGCTGGGTTTATTTTTGGGTGCTCGCAGCTGCAAACAAAAATGCAAAAGAAATCGCGGGAGGGTGGAAACACAAACTAGTTCCCCTCTTTTCGCCAAAGTATTTAAAGGTTGGGGAGGAGTAGGGGTATATGGAACAGCTAGGCACCTGAATAATAGTCGAAAAATAAGCAACCTCCATCATTTTATTTTGGGCCTCACGTAGAAGAGGTAGCCGAGCCAACCTTTCCAAGACTCGATAGTCGTGGAAGAGAGGGAATCGGGCTTTAAGACCTACAAATATCGTATCGATAAGAACCAATTTTATTTTATCTCAATCCCCATCTTCGCATTCACCGTTCCTCATCCGGACCACTGGAGAATCAGCTATTTATAGCTATTCCGCCGGATTCTTTCGACGCAAAAACAGGGAATTAAGTTTTGACTTCATTAGACTCGCTTTTTCGCGCCGTTTTCTCCCCCATCACCTATCTTCGCCGGCTGCGGAAAGGTTTCCTTCCATCTCCTTCGATCGTGGGCGATGGATTTTAAAGTTTACTTCATCTGTCTGTTCGTAGCTTTCTTGTCGCTACTGGATCAAGGTAAAGATGGATATTTATTACCTTTTTTTATAGTAATTTAGGTAGTTTACGGGTTTACAAGCGCGTTTTATTTCACAGGTCAGGCGCTGAAATGTTACTGGTGTAATTCCGTTAACGACAAACACTGCGATACCGTTAAAAATGGGACTCATCTGGTGAATTGCGATGACCAAGTACATATACTTAAACCACCCGGTGGACAATACACTCTTTGTCGTAAAATGGTCATTTCACGTAAGATTCTACAAATTTTTTTGAAAATAGTAATGTCTTAACTAAGGTTTAATATACGGATATTAAGTTTTACCCTTCCCCTCAAAGTCAATTGCCAATCATTATAATTTAAATTACATACAATTACGAAGCATAAATGGTATGACGATTCGGATTTCTTGCTAACCTAGTTGCGACGCGTTCAATTAAGCTTTCAAATCTTAACACGCCGCGAATTATTTGATTCGTCATAGAGCAAATGACCGTACGATTAAAGTAAAAGTATCGTAATCCAATAGCTCTCGCTGGATTATCGGTACACGAAAATTATGCGTAAAATGCACGGAGCAACATGACGAAGATTAAAGCTCGAATTTAGAAGCCACCTTAGGCAATTTACTGCGAGTTTAGAATCAAATGAGCCGTGTTAATTGCTTTGATTTTGTACCAAAATTCGAACCGTTATCGCATTATTTAAAATATTGGCTTTAATCAGCGCAATTTTTTCCGCCTAATAGATGGTAGGCCTAGCTCATTTTCCGTTAGGCCTGAGAAATGCTACTGTCTTAAATATTTTCTAAAACAGTCAGTATCGAATTTAAACTAAAACGAAGGTTTTTGCCATATCACGCGGAATAAGAAGGATTGTGGTGATTTATTATGTAAATGTTTCTGCTTTTAAGAAAAAAAGACGCGAAAAAACCTGTTACAAAACTATACGAACTTTGGCGTGGGAGTAAATTGGCAACTATTCTTACAAAAATATTTCTTATTTGCCGTTAAAAGACTAAGGTAGTTGTAGTCAATCAATAACCAAACAATACATCCGATTCAAACGACTTTTACTGCAGGATAAAAAGTAGAAGAGTAAGATTTCAATTTCGTTTCATATAAGTGTGTTAATTCCGCATTTCCACGTGTGCAATTTAGCATGACCATCCATTTTTGGTGGACTTATACCATGAAACCATATTTAACATAATTACTCATAAGTGTGCCTCTGTTTAACATCTCTGTATTAAAAATTTAAATGACTTTGTTTCACAGCCACCAAAGAAAATAGGGACTAACGTCGCGTAAAACTGGTTTTAACTTACTTCCCTCCCCGCCAGAACCAGTTTTGATGACGATAAAACCGTCATCGACTTTGAAGTGACGTCAATTACGTCATAACCTTTGCAACAAGGTCTCATTGAGAAAAATTTATTTCTGGCACACTTATGAGTAATTATGTTACATATGATGAAACTAATCAACACTGTTGAGAAACCCCACCCGACCAGCAATAACTTTCCGTGACTTCAACGAAGGCCCGCTAGGGGGCGTTGTTAAGGCACATTCTTAAGGTTTTCTCGCCTGCGAACAGGCCCAGTGTTGATTAGTTCTACGCCAAAACTAAGTCATTAAGCTTAATACGTGATCTTCGCTTTGTCGTCATAGTGAGCGCGTGCAGGTACACGTAGGAGGTGGGTCGAAATAAAGGTTACAAGTTTTTGGTGTATATAACGAGGGCCTTCGCACCAAGACGTGATACGCATCGTCCATAGCATCGCAGCGAGTGCAAGCGTCCGTCACACTGAGATTGAACCGGTGTAGGGTCGCATTTGTAGGAAGCCGACCTCAACCCAGTCGCGAAAGAAGAGTATCGTCCTTAAGAGAGTTTCAAACGGAGTATAGCGCTCAGTGGCGTAGACAGGGGGGGGGGTTCCGTGTCCAACCCCCCCCCTTGGGCCTACCTTTGACTGCACTAAATTTCCACCCCTTCTCGACCCCCTCTTAACATTCACATACTTCGACCCCCCCTTAAAGAATTTCTGGCTACGCCACTGATAGTGCTAGAGCCGGGAAAAGGTTTTGCCTCCTGTAGGACCGACGCCTAATAATTGACTCAAGTTGCATTTTTCTCGCTAGAGGCGCTCATCTTTTTAGGCATTACGTCAACTATACATCACTCCACGCACATGGCGAGTAATTATCCTTTTAAGTTTACACAGAGCGGCCAGAGCCACATAACGGCCAATACGAGAAGCTCAAACGGGTGAACTATGCAGAAGCTTTGTGATTTATCGTCTGCTTAGCAGATAAAATTTCAGCAGTTGGCCGCTACTTGGCTCTATGTAAACTGAAAAGGCTAATTATTTCGATGATCAGGCATACTTATGGGTACATAATTATAGACTTTTAGTTGAGCTAAATATTTCTTTCATCATGTTTAGTGCCTGGTGGCGAAAAACGTACCGTAAGAAACTGTGGATGGGAAGATCACCCTAAATACGATTGTAAGAATTAATACGCCTGTAATATAGTTTAAATAATAGGCTAAATAATTGTGTTATAATTCAGGTTACTACACAACTACCATGGACGTCAAATCGTCGGTTTGCGAATGCTTCGAAGACGAATGTAACGAGTCTCCAACTATAAACGCCTCAACTTTCTTAATTCTTTGCGCCTTAACTCTAGCTTCACTATTAAGATAGGGGTAAAGTTTCATTTAATATCGACGCCGCGTCGGATCGGTAAACTGTTTTTTTAATAGAATCGCCTATATTGAATTTTGAGCTAGGGGAACAAAGAGTACTTTGAGAGAACAGTTGCTATAGTGAATGAAGGTAAACGTTACAAAGAAAAGGATTATTTATAATCTGTCTCGTGTATTTTTAGAAGGGGCGCCACGCGAAGAAAACATTTCCAGAGATAATTATGGCCCATGCCCAAAAAATTAGTGATATATCTTTGTAGAGGGGAACAGGAAATATTATGAATAGATGGCCTACTTGAAGACGCGGTTTCTTCAATTTTTTAATTGTATTTAGAACAACGTTACATAAAACCATTTATTTGTTCATCTTAATCGAATAAAATTATATTTAAAATTCTTTTTTGTTTCTTTTTGAAAAATATCATTTTTTTTTTCAGAATTTGACCTACTTCCTAGAAAGTTAACCTATAGTTGGAGTATTCCTTGGGATTATTAAAAACCATACTATATAGGTGCAGTGGCGGATTTCGTTCTTTTGAGGCCCTAGGTGCAATTTTCTCATATGGTTTTTATATTTTTATTGCTTTGTAATTTTTGCGGCCTACAGAGGCCATGGGGCCCTAGACGCGCGCCTAGTGAGTCTATTGGATAATACGCCACTGTATTGGGTGCTTGCTTGTAGCGTCGTAGCCCGGATGGCAGGATATTCTTGTAACGAAAAGGATACTTGGTCGTTGGGGGGGCTTACGGTTAAAAAGGACAAATTGATCTCTTGACATTTTGGTTGTGTTGGTTGTACATAGTCAGTATATTGGTTGTATATATCATCCAAAGACTATATAACGCTTCGAAGCGTTATATAGTCTTTGATATCATCCTTTAAAATTTTTAATTTTTTCAATTTTTTAAATTAATTTCATTGTTTTTATTTTTGGCGCATTTTATATTTGTTTTTAAAGTGCTAGCGTATTTCGTTTTATGTTTTTTCCCGCGAATCCAGTAAATGGTTTCCTCCCTGTTATAAAAGGGATTTGTATTTTAAAGGGAAAATAAATATTCATTAATTCATACATCATAGCTAAGCAACGCCTTGAAACGGCCGCCATGACATTAATTTCACGTCACAGATCACGAGGTTAAACGCCACACGATCCTGCGAAATAATTATGGCTGACCTATACGCGTTACCATGGCAACGAACAAGCTTGGAGTAAGATCTAGATTTTATTTTTTAGTGACTAGTAAACAATTGAAATAAAAAGACATGTAATAATAACATTTTATTTTAATTTTGAGGATAATTTGAGTAATAATGTTTTACAGCCTGTTTCCTCTCATTTGCAATTAGACTTTCAACTAAAAAAACACCCAAGAAATAAATGCTTTGATTTAAAAATAATTTCCAACAATGCAACATACCTGGTTCTCTTTGAATGTTTGACCCAAACGCTTTCCTCTTTTTAAATTCCATTGCACTATTCCCAACTGTAGACTGGGACAAAGCACTATCAATCGGTACTACCTCAAATTCCGTTTGACTTTAACAAAGTAAATAAAAGGAAGAAATGTAGAAAAAAATTTGACAAAAATAATAACTAGGCATGTGCAAGTACTCGGTGGAGCTTCAAGCCGAGTAGCCTCAAATCGAGGCTAAGGCTTCACTTTCGAGAACTCGAAACTTTATTAATCTTACCACAGACATTAAAAATGGCGGGAAAAGATACTAAAAAAATTCCCTTTAAATTAGTGGGCTCGGTACCCAAAAAGTGAAATTTTTCATACTCTAAGCTAGGCTCGCACATGCCTAAAAATAACTGATTTAAAAACCCTTACCCATGAATACCGATATAATTTTCTTCGTAACTTGGAATACCAGTATCAACCTCTTTATTTATTTCAGATTCTTCTTCCTCTACATTATCTTCAGAAATTTCATCCGCTTTACGTTTACCATGTTGGTACATTTTTTTAGACTGTTCCTTTCGGTTTGAAAACTGCGTAATTTTTTCCAGGAAAGCAGCTGGTAATTTTTTCCCACCCAATTCCATTATTCTGGTCATCTGGGTTGAGTTATAGTCCAGAAAATCCTTTTATTAACCAAATATTTATTAAAATAAATGTAAAGTACCGACTTTCTCTTGCTTTTGAGCAGCATTTCGTTTATGAACTTCTTTCCTTTTCTCTTTTAGTAGTCTTTTTTCCTCACGAGCTTTTGATGCCAAAGCATCACGTTCTTTCAGCGCGCTATCCCTCGATGTTTGGAACCCTTCTTCTTCAGGCGCTGAATCACTGTCACCTCTTTCAATCTGATACTCTGAATTATTGGTGTTTTTCATCTCTTGAAAAACAAGATAAATATAATAATTCTAACCCCAACCATCTTAAAAAAAACTACACGCACAATATATTTATTTTCTATTCTAATGGGTTTTTTGCCAATGCCTTATTGAAAGGGTTATTTTAACAAAATAAATTGCTTTGCAAACAAAAGCTCACTTTTAAAACCTAAAGCTTACCACAATTGGGTTTAACCGGGTCTGTTATAAGTCTTTGGTGGAGAACCTGAAGGCAGTGAGCAAAAATACGACTCGCTGTCGCCTGCGACACATTGAATCTGTAAGCTAAGTCTCTCTGTGGAGTATCCAAATGGATTCTCATGCACGTTAACATAAGTTGTTGGAAAGGCGTTAATGACATTTTGTGAGAGGGCAAATCTTCCTTAACATGGCCCAAAAGTTCCAAAAATGAGTCATACGTTGATATTCCCGTGTAGAAACACACTTTTTTATTGTCACCTTCAAAGTAATCCTCATCTAGAGTCATTTTCTTTAATTTACTTCTTAAGGTGTAAACTTCTTCGTTTCGTTGACGAAGTTCACTTTCTAAAGCATTAATATGCTCCATTAACAAGGAAGTTTGGATACCACGATTCTGGCACGGTGGAATGAAAGGAGTTTTAACTAAAATATAGTTGGTACCTTCTTTTGGTACATTGTCTTCCAGTTTTTCCGGAACTATAACTTCAGAGCTGTTACTATTTCGGAACATATCACACTGAACTGAAGAAGGTTCACACATAGTTTGCGCAAATGCTGTATTGGTTGGCTCAAATGAAGTGTCAGTTTCAGAATTTTGCATAAATTCCAAAATTTTTGGTCCATAGGACTTTTCTACAAATTCCGCCGCTTCCAAGTCAAGAGAATTTTGGTCAAATTGAAATTCTATTGTTTCTGATTTTGAAGGACTTGGCCCACTATGCACTGCCTTTAGTTTGTATGTTTGTTGAGGCTTGTTCGTGGGCCCTACAGGCTCGACTTTTTTATCCAAACTAGCATAGTTTAAAAGATCTAAATCTGCTAATGTTCTTGCCACATTGATTTGAACAAGAGGTTTGGAATATCTAACGTCATACTCTTTATCATTAGAATACTGTGTTCCAGTTTTGGACAAGTCTGGCATATTTTGTGTAGGAAGCCAATCAGGGCTTTTAGTATCATATAGACTGGCCGGTTTCCCTTCAAATAAAATCTCAACTTTAATTTACTTCATTACATAAGTAATATTAGTTATACTTTTTAATTACCTGTAAAAAAGTGGTCGCTGCATAGTCGGTACCTATCACTAGCACTGTCACTGAGTTTATCGAAATTTCCAAGAATAAGTTCAAACCATTTACACCGACGCAGCTCACTAAGTTTAAGCGTCTTCTCTCCTTGATGAGTTATCACTTTAGGAAACCGAAATAAAGACAATTTCTCGTTTCTCGCGCGTTTTTTAAAGTAATTATTATGACAATCCCGAACAATACACGACGAAGAGCCCATGGCTATGTTTTAGAAACAAACTTTTAGGTAAAGTTCATCTAGTATGACCAAGTCTTAGTTAAGATGATAAAATGAAGTTTAGTGGAAATTGGGCATTTTATAAGACTATAATATCAAAGCGCTGGGAAAACCATTTTATATTAGATTAATAAGTTAAAATATTCCAGTGGTCACATTTATAAAATACAGAATGTGAAAATTAACCGAGTCAATAAGGCAACTTGCTTGACCCCAAAGGTCAGGGTAGGAAAAAATATTACGTCATCACCAGCATGACGTTTCTTTTTAAGCCTTTGAGTCTGAGCCCACCACCATGCATGGCGAAAACAAAGAAATTCCAAAATGCATTTACCTTTAGAAAGTGTTATATTTCAGAAGATGTGACTAAACGTAGCAATTAAAAGTTGTTTGAAGTTCAAAAAGTCAATATATTGACACCAAATAAATTGTGAAAACCAATATTAAGAACACAACTCGCTCACACCGGAACAGGTCTCTTTTGAGAACAGAATGAATGTCCAACTTCGATAGTGGATTGGAAACCCACAGCTATTGGGTGGAAATGGCCGCAGAACCCAAGTTTCTTCCGAAATTTCAGCCAATAAAATTGTATCAACTTAACCGCAAAATTCAAATTATAAGAATTTTTGTGAAAATAACACAAGGCAACATTGTGTTTTCCGCTAATAATTCAACGGAAGTTACCTCTGTCCGCATACTACTATGCCTATTAAATATAAAATATGCCAAAACAAGTGTTTTAAAAAAACATACAATTAGTATGGAGAACGTAGTTTATTATTGAAATGATCTGAGAAAAAACAGAGCAAAGCCTGAGACAATCTCAATAAATATTCATTGAATTCTATAAACCAAACTTTAGAACTTCTATGACTTTTTAGTTTTGCGTAATGATGGTATTTCATTTCATTCTCACAACACAAGTCTTTGTTATCTATAGAGGGATGTGGTTGTTTTCTTTTTTTTTTTCAAAATACAAAAAAATTATACAGGTACATACATCACAAGATCGGTATACGACAATAATTTTGAACTGCCAAATGGCAAAAACTTTTCCAACTCCTCTCTCACGATTTAAATAACCTATATGTAATGGACCAGGAAAAAGGCGACTGTTTCATATCAATTTTTCATTTAATAACTTTGTTTTTAGTTTAATAAGGGATCACAGTTTGTTTTCTAGGTTTATTTGTAATAAGTTTCCCTGTGATATCCACGTAATAATTTTATTCAGCTAAAAAATTGCAGAAAAACCCCATAAACCCATTAATGCTTACTATTTTTATTTAAAAGGCGGGTACTTTTCGTTCTACAAAAAAACTCACCGGCAAAATACGCCGCAATCCGATTAAATTAACGAGGGCGATAATAATTTTATTATACAAGAAGATTAAGACATCTTCTTTTTTAAATTTCAATATATCTATCGAGTTAGGGTATATAATTTGACAACCACCCAATTTCGCAACAGAATTCTCGTAGAAGAAAAGTACTCTAACGTCTTTAATATTTTTTCAAATATTTATACTTTCTATCTAAAAACCCCAAAAGGCATCCGCATGTAACTTCTTTTTGCAAAAATTGAAAATTATCTATAAGATATATTTTACAAATGATACAGCAAACGCTACAAAATGTCTTTTGTTTTATATCTTCAAAGCCTGACACATTTTGGTTTGTTTTTAACCATTAAATTTATTGATTGTTAAGTGAGAGAGAATAAAACAAATTTGGAAAATCACAAGAACTGTAATTTTCGCCAAAATACACTTTTTTGTGGTCTATAGTTAGCTCGATTAATGAAATATACCACAAACACGCGATTCTTGTAATGAGCGTTGTTTTCCTTTAACAATGACACAATAAATAATGTATTAAGTACATAAATATTTCATATAAAACTGTAAATAAAACAAAACTTGTCACTTTTTTTAGATTGTAATAATTAAGGGTTAGATAGTCACAGCTATAATTAGAAGGCTCAATTGTTTACTTTCCAGTATTCTCATTAGGCTTTTCTTAATCAAGGCTGCAAGTAGTATCCGACTGGTAGGTTTTATATATATATATATATATATATATATATATATATATATAATATAATTTAGTGGACTAGAAAAATCCATCACCTCATTTCGAAAAAAAAGGAGGAATAAATTCCAAAAATGTGATCATTATAATTAGACATACATGTTGAAAAATAGTACAAACACTGAGTATATAGTAGAAGTTCATAGATATAATTTGTTTATACACTAGTCTGCAATGTTTCAAAAACGGGCAAATACAGCATATTATCACTTTGCAAAAAATTAAATACTGGAGGAGTTAAAAACCCACGGTGGAGGATTTAAGTTTTCAATTTTCTCTTGAGGCAGGAAAAAATTTGAGTGCAATAAATTACATTAGAGTATTTTCCTTTTGCTGTTAATATAAAGGCAGTGCTAATTTTTCAAATAAAGTTTGTAACCAACTTAAAATTTGAAATCGCGAAAGTTTTGAATTTTTAACTCTTGGAACCAAAATACCCATTCAGCTGCGTTAATTCTGGGGGAAATTAATTGACTATGCATAGTAAATACTTCCATAAACTGAATATTTTCTATTAAAGAGAAAAATTATAAAATAAAAAGGGGGTATAAACACAATTAAACTGTCCATTTTGTAAAGATAGCTCAGAAATTCAACATTCACAACTATTTTTTTCCTCAATTTCTGGGAGGACAAATAACAAAGCCTCCAATTTTTTTTTCAGAAACGATTAAAAATGGAGACATTCAAATAGAGAAATTTTTCAAATTATTTTTTATCTTATACTTCAAAAAGCTAAATTGTTTAACATCTCATAGATTCAAAATTTACATTTTTTTTTTCCTTTCGCAAAAAGATTTTTTCCCCAACTAGATTTTTTTATAATTATGTAGAATGGATTTCGTATAAACTGCTAGATTACTCTGAACATTTCTCGTTCACACATGTTGCAATTAAGAACTTAAGTATAAGCGCTTGCCCCAATGTTTATATTAACCATTTGAAAGAAACGAGGTAAAAAGGGGGATTATTTTCAAATAAAAAAATTGGGGAAACTTGTGGCATTAATTGATAGGGAATGAATATAAATAATGTTTTATCCCCTTTCTGTTCATTTTTTTGTAAAAATCTCTTCCGATATATAATTATAATACACGTAGCAACTATGAAATAATATTTTTTTCCTTTCAACAATATTAATTCTAAACCATTATTTCGCTTCTAAATATTTTTATCATTTTTAAACTAAATAAACAAAAACATTGGATAAAAACCTGAGCAATTTTTTTATCTTCTTCATAGGGTAATTTTTTTTTAATAACAATAACAATAAATTAAAAAAGGGTGAAAACTCCAAAAAGTTCATGAAGGAACCATATGATATGTAGCAGCTAAAGGCAACTTTTAATTATATAAAATTTTTAAGCAAAGTAAAGGGAGGCTTTAGTGGGGTAGGCCTGAAGGGTAACGAAATATTCATTTAGAAACTGAAGTTTTTCATTGCTTTATGGCTATTTAAGTCCTTTTTTTAAAAAACATCGGTAGAATTTAAATAAAAGTTTTAAGAGAAAACTTTTCAACGAAACACGGTGAAACCAAAAATGTCACCATTGATTTAATTTTTTTGTTTTTTCTTTCTTCGTGGCTATAGGACGAGATAGATAGATCCTAATACAGTTGATTAGTTTTTATAAACGTAATTTTTTGTTTCAGTTGTTACTGCTTGTGGGCGGCAGAATAGGGTGATGGGGTAGAGCCTGAGCGATGAAAATGAACATTCTGCCATTTGCCATCACGCTTATGCCACACACGCGTCTCTTCCGATTGTTGCGTGTGAGCATGACCACACCTACACAGTTCAATCATTATCAAAGAGATTATAGTTAAGTATTTGAAAATTGTACTCATGAAGCCTCAGTAATTAACCAAAATTCCTTTTTGTATGCCTTTATTTTGGTTAAATATGTACTTAAATTTTAATTATTAAAATCTAATGGATTTTACAAATGCATCTAGTCATTTCCATTAAAAGTGAAATATATATTATATTTATTATAATTATAAGAATTTAGAAGTGATAAAACGCAAATAATAAATGACACTTATAACATCACAGTCAGATCAAGCTAAAAGGTTAATATTATTGCAATGGAAACATTGTCGACCAAATCACCAAATAAACCCCCTGAACTATAACTGTTACATTTATATTCTAGATCCAGTAGGACTGTACCATGATGGTTATCAGTAATGCAGCCAATCGGATATGATTGTTTTTATGTTTCCCCCAACAGAAAGATTTTTTAATTGGCACTAGTAGTAAGAGTCACATAAAGAATGACTATTGGTTGAAAGTCCTGCTAAATAACTCTTTAAGTACAATATGCCTCTCATTTGGGGTCACTAGCTCTTTTGCTAAAAAACCACAATAAAGGTGGATTGCACTGTTTTGCGATATTCAGGTAGTTCTAAAATTGAGTACTACCCCAAAAATTTAAGGGTGGAAGTTATCTTGGGTTGAGACAAAAAAATTTGCTTAAGTAAGATAGTTTTCTTTATACTAGGCCTAAATTTGGTTAGTTCTAAAAAAATCCTTAAAATGGGCAGTGAAAGGTGGCTTACTTGTCCATATACTGAGTGAGGCGAATATAGGCAATGCAAGCAGCATCTTCTCCGAGCAAATGTACTGTTGGATTCAAAATTGTAGTATTGAGAGACTTGCAGTTTTTTCCTAGCACTGTTTGAAAAGGATAATAAATAATAAAAAACATTATTACTCTGAGAGCTAATTTTTTTAAGGTAACTGAGAAAACCTTCAATGTAATAACCACCATTGTCAAAATAAAACTTATGGAAATCCATTCCTTCCACTAAATTGCCAAGAGCCTCAGGTTCAAAGGCAGTCAAATGTGGATCACAGTATTTACTATAATTAAAGAGATAATTACGCATTAGCGAACTATCAAAACCGAGAACTATAAACTTGTAAACAATTTAAATTACGTGTAAGCTTCGAAGTCCCCTCCATTAATAGCTTCGATTAACTGTTCAGTTATTTTTACAACTTCTTGTTTTCTGGCTACAAAAATTAACCCACATTTTTTTTTTTAAGAATTCAGAGGAAATGAAGAAAAGCTTCGATTTGCCCTATAAATGCGTGAAAAAGCTAGGAAGGTTTATTTCTAAAACAATATTGAATTTTTTTTCTAGTGCAGGGTAGTGCAAATTGTGATTTTTTTTATGAAATTGTTAAAATTATAAAAATGGAAAAATAAAATTTATAATTCTGGTTTAGGAATATGTGGCATGCTACGGCCTGATTAATGTTGTTAATAAATTGTAGAAAAGCAAAATTAAATAAAATCACCAAAATAATAAAAATTATAGTATGTCATTCCATGGATGATAGCGATTATGAGATGGTTATGGCAATTGCAAGATATAGAGAAATACTTACGATCCGAGGTATTGCCATTTATCTTTACAGCTATGAAAATTAAAAGCATTTTGATTTTTTTTTGTTTAAAACAAAAAGTGTCAAACGAGAAAGAAATACTAATTTGTTAGTACTAATTATTGCAGACAAAATTACTTGGAATACTATTAAATATTATATACTACTATATAGAGAAAAACTATTATTACAGTTTTTAGTACTAAGTGCTTTGGAACTATTAACAATAAGAATACCAAATTTTCAACAACAGGTATATTTAGCAAGAATCCATTTATGTAACATAGAACGCACAAGAGAGATTTAAACATTTTTCCTATTAAAATTGTGACTTTTTGGCAACTACTAAAACAAGCCCTTTATCATTTCAACTTTAAATATGATAGAAAGACAGTAATTTTAAGGAAAATAACCTGTATTAATCAGTTCTGTTTACATTTCTGGGTTCTTGTGATATTAGCAAACGATTTATAGCCACAAAAACAACACTACAATTTTGCTCTACATATATGTATATATACGTAAAACTTTTTTTTAACAAGAGCCACTATGGGTTAATTGTTAGTTATTTACACACTATAGTTTTATTTTACACGAACGAGAATGGGATGTTAGAAGCCCTACTGAACCAGAATGTAAGGGTTGAGTATAGAAAAGCCCACTAATTTTCAATATTTTGGTTGAGGGGAGACGAACACAATTTTGCTTAGTTTTGAGTTTCCCATTCTCACCTGAAGTTACTGTGACTAAAGAGATTGCATCGGGAACAACTGCTTTTTGTGTTGGTTTATTATCAGGGTTTGGCGTTTTTACTTTTAAAACAATAAAGAGATGGGATCAAAATTTTTCAGGATTGAAAAAATATTGGGGGGGAAAAAGAGAAAAGTTCAGAAGCACTTTTGAGTTAGAATGAAAAATAAAATCGAAAAAATCAGAATAACTAATAGAAATAAAGTCATGAAGGTCCCATAAACTTCATACTGGTTATGGAAATATTTTGTCAATACCTAGCAATGTCTACAAGTATAACAGGCCTACTATATATAGTTTATACAAGTACACACATTTGTATAGTATATCATTCATAAAAATGCTCAACTACATCTATTTAGAAACAAAATGTCAAGATATCAAAATATTCCAAACACTATTATGATGTATAAAAAAGGTTACTATTCCTATTAAGGCCCACTTATGGATGTTAATTTATAATAATTACCCTTAATAACTAATGATACTGTTAAGTCTGTCCTTTAAAGAAACACTTTTTATTATAGTGTTAGAAAAACTGACACTCAAATTATATTTTATGTTCTCATTTAACAATAACAGGTTTTTAAAACAAAATTTTCATTTCAGTTTGAGATATTTTGAGTTTCGACTTATTCAGTTTCATGGAACATTCTGTACATGTAGTTAAACTATTAATTGTAGATCAGATAAAATGATGATTAGAATTGTACCTTAGAAACGCGAGCTATCATTGCATAAATGTTGTGACCACAGGCAATAAAAGAAACCGAAATTCCTACCTTGATCTACTTGGATAACTGTTTTACTTCGCTCTGGCCCGGCGTGACTAGTTTCTGATGATATTGGGCAGAGAAATAGAAACGGTTTTTTGTTTGGCCAACAGAGAAGAAAAAGAGGAGAGAGAGAGTGCGAAAGAAAAACACAAGGGATAGAGAAGAGAGAGAGAGAGAGAAAATTGCAAAGTTGAGGAGCAAAAAATTAAAAGCCAGAGAAGAAATGGATACTGGTCTGACAGAGAGAAGCACCAAATATATTCATTCGAAAAAATTATAACAGGGGTAATATTTATCTTTCTTTCAAATAATCAAAAAGGTCTAGCTTTAAAGAGATAAGTAAACCAAAATTGCAAAAATTCTGGAGGGAAAAAGAGTAACTACAAAAAAGGGGAAACTACTATATAAATATCTAAGGAGTTTCAGCTATATAAAAATTTACCAAGAATTATAAAGAAAATCATTACCAATCAAACTATAGGAGTATATATAAATAAAGTATTTAGACGCGCAGTTTTTGAAAAGCAAAAACACCAAATTTGTATTATTTCGACATAAGTAAGTCTAGCTTTTACAACTTAGACCCCCATAAGCTTAGCTTTGTCAAATATTGCACTACCCTCATATCTAAGTTTTAATCAATAACTATACCAGTATTATTTCTATTAAATATTTGTGTTAAAACGATACCTTTGACGTCATCTTCTTCCAATGTTGTACTGCTATCGGTGGATTCCTTGACTTGGGAACCGTCCCCTTTTTTGTTCATCATACTACGACCTACAACAATAGGATTTTTGCCATGAATTTCGATTCTGGTACAGAGTTATTATTATCATAACTAAACCCATAAAGTAATTTCCTAAGACACTAAATTCTAAAAACGCAACTATTTAATTTATCCAATACGCTCAGAATGATTAAAAAATTAAGTCCCCACCTTAAAAATACACTTAAACTCAAAGACAACTTATTCTTAGAAATGTACCAATGAAATAGCATTATTTTGCAAAGCAACGTTGTCAGGCTATAAAAAACGATTCATGCTAGGGAATATTTTAGCGTGGCTTTAAAATAAACACGTCTTCGGAATGTTCTATTAATGCTATTTCATGGTAACATATAGCAGCAGCACCTAGCTTTATTTTTGAGACACAATGGGGTTTCAATGGAGTCAAATGCGCATCCAGAGGTCACGTACTGGAGGGTGGTCAAGGAGTTGATTTTATCAAAAAGTCGGGCGTAGAGGGAAAAAATTGTTTACAAAAATATGATATTGTAGTGTAGAAGGGTGGCCATGCCCACGGGTGTTTCATTTAAAGGACAAACTTCTAAGCACAGGACAATATATTTGATGTGTAGCAGATTTTGTTTTTGGGTAAAGTCCAGCCCTGGGAATTTTTGCGATTGGTCATACAATTTTCGTACTTTGAGCGAGAAAAATAAGCGAAGGTTTTTGGGATTGAAAATTCCACTTTTGTTTAAAAAAATGTCAATACCAATTTTCTATTTATAGTGGAAAAGCGTAGCGGTTACTACACTATAAGGGTTTGAGTTTAAATAAACGTAGCGGAGGCAGCTAATAAACACTACCAGGATTCATTGCTACATTTCCAATATGAGCATAGCTACCATGCTGATATAATTTTATGTGCCCCTACATTAATTTATGGATAATAAAATAGGGTGGGTAAAAAACACACAAAAATACATCAGGAAGTTCTTTAAAAATTATTGAATTATTGTGGTGATTCTTAAACACAGTGATGATCAAATGAGATGGTGAAAATGAAGTGAATATTTAATAAATTGGTGATGTACTCTGTGTGCCTGTCACATATGGGTTTAGTTTGAAAGTTATGCATAACTGATGGTAATTATTGAAATAGGTAACATATTTTAATATCCCCATGCCACTACAACAAACTATATCATTGCCCCCTTCAATTACCAGTGTCATCAAAAACAGTACTTAGTACATTTAGACTCATGCTACATTTATAAAATGCACGGTGTAGGAATTTCTTTAAGATAGCAAAATGAATATACAAAAACAACTTTCACCAGGCCAATTTTTACAACAATCACTCTGAGACTACATTAGTAGCAAAAACGAATTAACAACGCTAAAACATTGATCATGATATCGCGGTTAAATAGACAAATACGAAGGGGAAATAGGCGAAAAAGGGAGAAGGGTTGTGCATTAAAGGTATTTAGGCAGAGATGCTGCTGAATTATGGGGGACTTGTTAATTATTACATTTTTTAATTAGCTCATTAAATAATAGAAAGACTTCATATTTTTACCTGCGTTAGTGGCTGTAGCATGGCCTAGAGCGAGGCAAATAAAATTGTAAAAGTTATCAAGCAGGAATTATACTTAAGACTTATGTTTCGCTCTTTTTCCTATATTACGTGCACAACCATTTCTCCCAAAGTATGTTAGTATATTCAAGCCCAAGTTAAACCAAACCAACCCAGCGTGTTAAAAATAATTAAGAAAAAAGCCCCTAGTTAGTAGGAAAATTTTTTGAAAATTAAATTATAGATTAAGGCATATTGCGGGAAATTAAATAACTTAACTGTCTAAAAACTGGGGTAAGAATGGGAGGTGAAGTATCGAACACCCGTTTTTTTAGAATATATAATGTGAACCAAGAGACATCCATACCAATACAGACCACAAAATGATGATGAAACTGCGCATCTCTCTGGAGAAATTGGAATGATTTAAAAAAAAAACTTACATAAAATTGCCTTTAACAATATCTTTTAAATGGATTGTGTTTAAATTTCCCACACAATCAGATTTGTTATAATGATAGCAAGTAATATAGAAGAGACTTATAAACTCGGTTAGGTGCAAACTTGCGCAATAAAAAAACTCAACAAAAAATTTAAGAAAAAACACTCAGTGAAATAGGAGTGCACAAAAAATTCAAAGAAAATAAAGTAAGTTTTGACAAAAAAGAAAAATTACGGAAAATATTGAATATATCAAGGTTCCAATAAGAATAAGCGGGAAATGTTTGCACCTTCCTAAGTTTTCTATTCTTATTAGTTATTAAACTGTTTCACTTATACACATATGTATAATAATGATATTGGATATAATTTATGGAAGTTGATTGTTGTTAGCTAGTGTGAAAATATCGATTTTATTGGCCTGTAGCTATTTGACTAAGTCCTCGCCCTACCACCGAAATTCATAATTTTCTTCAGGAGTACTTGTATGTCAATCTAATCCAAAGGGAGTTTATTAGAAACTTGGAAAAACGTGGAATAAACCACCAATGTATGAAATAATAAAAATGTTTAAACATCCAGGAGTCCAGGACGAAATCATTTGAGTTTCCTTTTAAAATGTTTTGAAAATTTTAGTTGTAGCGCCAAAGAATATAAACCCATCTATGCCGAATACGGGCGTTAATTCAATTTCCGCAAACGGGGTTTTTGGAAAGCTGTCTAAGGTGAAAAGTTGAAGCAGACGCTATTTCAACAGGGTTGCCGAGCATCTTTTGTTCAAATTTATTTCACGCCAGACGTCATTAATTATAGGACTTTCCAATAATTTTTAGGGCATACTATAATTTTAAGCGCGTACTTCGACAGGACTTTTTAATATTGTAAAAGTTGTCAAAAATGAGTTTTGAGTTTCCCGCCAAATTATTAATTTGTGGCAGACGACACCAATGAATTACGAAAGATATTAGAAAATAAATAATATTGGCAATTGGTTTCATGGATCTATCTCTTATAGTTATCTGGCAAAATTTCACCTGTCGAAGGCTTTTTAGACTGTGTACTCTTTGTTGGATAATTCGTTATCGGCGTACTATAAAATCGATAATTTGGTGACGGAAGGGCTGATTTCAATTACTTAACGTTTACTTCTTTAAAAATTCGACAAAGAACCACATTCGGATTTCCAGCAAACATGCGGAGACTTTGTCGTCAACTAGTCTTGGGCTGCATCAAAATTCTTCCCTTGATAGCAAAAATTCTCGCTTCTCAAAATTTTGACAATCCTTCTCGAAAGAACTGACATAATATCTTCTCGCGAGTTCTCTTGAGAAGGCATTCTCACTTGGTTCTAGGGCTCCCCTTTAGCTGCTATTATGAAAAGAACGAATTATCATTTGGCACTTTTAAGAGTTCTCATGGGGAGAAAAATTATCCTGAAGACCTCTTTTCACGAAAAGAATTCCTTCTTAGAATTTTGACGCACCCTTGACGTAAGGTCACGTGACTCACACTATTATTATAGTTCTCAGCCTTGATTACGCTGCGTTTTTTAATTCAAATTTGAATTTTCCGACGAATGTTTTGGGAACTATTAATTTGGACTGAAAATCTATAATTTTTAGTCTCTGGTATGATGATTTGACTTTTGCAATTAGGCAACGCTGCGTCTGCATTCCAATAGTCCCCTTCCTCAACTCGCAAAACCCGCCTAAGTGCAAAAATGTAACTTGCCACGTTTATTAAGAACGAACGTTGGGTAATTCTAGCCTTTGTTAGAAGTACTGAATAACGTTGACAAAATAGTCGCGATAAATTTATCAATATTATTTTAGAAAATTTACTAAGTACTAGTACCTACACATAAATAAACTTTGTTCAACTAGAAATATTTATCTATTATTCTAAAATAATCTTTAAAATAATGGAATTTGAATTTGCATAATTAAAAAGCATGGTCATCAATTCTCATATAGTGAATTATATTCAAAATGCATATACTTAACTTTATCAGCGAGAGTACCCATGGTATAAAGAGATAGAGAAGACGCAGTTGCAGAACAATACTACCCAACTACACACTAGCCTGTAGTTTAAGGCAAAAAACCCCCCAAATGGCAACAGAACTCAACTTACTAGAGAAATTTCTCGTAGCCAACATTGTGGTTAAGATGGCCCCCTGTTGATTAAAAAGAAATAAAGATAACTGTCAAGATAATAAAATAATATCAAAGAAATATAAAAGTCTTGTTAAACCCAGATTGTAAATGTTTATGCTGGCAATTTGTATCTTTTCGATTGATAAAAGTGGTTGACGTTGAAGTGGAACAAAACTACAGCTACAATTTATATTGTTAAATTACATACAGCGTACATGTTTTTCCTCCCTTTATTGAAGCAACTGGTTTCTATTTTGCGGGGAATTTGGTTTAGATATAAAAATATAACGTAAATTTATCTATAAATGGATTATTAATTTATTAGATGTTTTAATTGAAAAAATCAATTGTTCAAACACATTTTTTTTAAAACCTGTTTCATAGTAAGAAAAAATAAACCTGCAATTATTACTTTAACCTTGAATATTAATTTATGATGATAGGGGATTTGAAATAATATAATTTATAGCTTTCTCACTGTCACTGCAAGATTTTGTAGCCAATTTTTGCAATTCTAAGCCATCCCTGAACTATTTTACCGCAACACGTTTTCAAAGGACTTACATAACAAAAATGACATGGAAACGAACCTTGAGTTTCCGCCTGGCATTGAATTTCTTCAAGCAGTCGACCGTCTCTTGCCTGTGTAGAGTAGAAGCCACACGTTCCCGTTGCTGAAATAAAAAGTATAATGATTTAAATTAATACATTGAAAATAAATAAAAAGATGCGTACGCAAATCCAGGGG
This sequence comes from Leiobunum rupestre, assembly GCF_980474605.1. Lineage (NCBI taxonomy): Eukaryota > Metazoa > Arthropoda > Arachnida > Opiliones > Sclerosomatidae > Leiobunum > Leiobunum rupestre. The sequence continues at coordinate 33,912,825 of NC_143392.1, forward strand.
TGCTTCAGTGCATCTGCAGCAGTTATCCTCTTGGCAGGGTTTACAGTAAGCATGCTGTTGATGAGATTCTTCGCATCCGGCGTCACAGTGTCCCATTCTGGTGAAGGGTACTAGGAAAGCAAACAAAAAAGCTTAGCAAATAATCAGAAAAGCATTCGCTGGGTTTAAGTTACATCGTAAGCTCCTGCTTTGATTTGGGCATATAATCTATGCTGGTCCTCATCCCAGAATGGAGGGTAACCTACTAGTAATATGTACAATATGACGCCTGAATGACATAAGAAAATGAAATTAAGATAGAAAATATTAGTCATTTTACTAAAACTTCTATAGTTTCGGCGAGCAAAGGCTTAGCCGTTTCATTTACCAAGGCTAAGAAACATTAAATCTGTAAACATTACCTAGCAAAGGCTTAGGTGTTTCAATATTACCTACCGCAAGCCCATATATCAACAGGTTTCCCATATGGGTCCTTCTTTAAAACTTCGGGGGACAGGTAACCGGGAGTTCCGGCAAAACCTGAAGAAAAATTTAATTTTTTCTATCAATATTGAAGAAATACTTTAAGGATTAATTACCACAAAAAGTCATCAGAAATTGCGGAAGAAACTTACCATACCATGCTTGCTGTTCACCCTGAACCTCGATTGCAAGGCCAAAGTCTGCTAGTTTCACTGCCGCTCCCTTGGCTTTGCTAGCCAGTAATAGATTCTCTGGCTACATCATATAAAACATTATTAATTTACTATAGACGTGATTTTTATTTCCTAAAGAAATAATACCTTGAGATCTCTGTGAACGACACTATTTGTGTGGCAATGGTTAACACTTTCGAGAATTTGTTGAATACAGTGACTGAGCAAGAATGAATAAAAAACAATATTAATCGGATCCGTATAATTAGGTGGAACTGGAGATAAAGAGATAGTTAAGCACCTTGCATCTGCTTCGCTGTAATATTCTCTCGCTACAATGTCTTCAAATAATTCTCCTCCTGTGACTCTGAGTAGATAAGTGGGCAAAATTATAATATTAATTCAGTTCGACAACTGTGAAATTACGTTCGTTGCTTACAAATCAAATATTAAATAATGGAAACCTTCTTCTTGTATGCTATCATGTAGCCGTACTATGTTAGGATGATTTAATTTTCGACAGATGCGAGCCTCGCGCTCTAATTTCTGGAAATCTGAAGTTCAAAAATGAAATAATATTAAGTTAATTCTCTTATTAAATAATTATAATATTTTAAACACGGCTAAAATACCTCGTGCTGATAATTTTTTTGTGTTTATGATTTTGGCCGCAAATTCTAGGCCTGTGGATTTTTGAACGCATCTTCTTACAATTGAAAATGCCCCCCTAATAGAAAATTTATATTTATTAATAAGAATATTAATATCACGTAGGCTAATATTACAAGTAATAGCACTTCAGTTAAGGGTGTTAATTTTGGGAACAAATTAAATATTAAACTGACTTCTACAGATACAGAGGCTAGAAATGCGTGGGTGTTGAGAGTAATATTATATAATTTTCATATGATAACAAAATTAGTATAAATTTAAATAAATTGGATCCATAATTGATCCAAATAGGGTCTTAAGGGTGCAAAATATTTAAATTTTATTGGTAATATATTCAGAACCGTCTTTCGTATTGGAATATTTCGTATAAGCCAATTCATCTAGGCCAAGAGGCCAAGTACCTGAAGCCTTACTTCAGATATAAATATGCCTGGTATAAAATTAACAAGGTTTGTGGAATAGGTATAAAAATCAACGTAGAGTTGAATTACAGAGAGCGGCGGGAGAGGAAAAGGGCGCAAAATGGGGAAAGTGTACGAATTCCTATCACCGCATCGGAGAGCGATGATTCCTACTTTAAAGGGAACTCTCATCGGAGGAGCGGGGCATCATTTCCCTCGTTCCTTCTCTCTCTTTCGGAGTACGGAAGATGGGCGGCCACGTCTCGGGAGAGTTCCCTTAGGGGGGACGAGGCCAATGGATTGTCAGCCGGGAAAGGCCTTAGCCATGGCGGGTCGCGAAAACGTTAAATTAAAGCGGTACTCACTTTCCTAGTTCTTCTTTGAGGTCGTAATTATCACTAAACCTAGTTGTTACAATAGGCGCAGCCATTCTGATTTCGCTACAATGAAGAACTCTGAGGATTCGGCGTCTCGCGAATTCTCGTTCGCTTCGTGAAAATTAAATCGCTTCTTCCCAACAAGGCACATGCGTGCGCGCATCCCTTCCTTTCCACCTCTTCTTCTCTTTCCCGGACTTGATCCGACGCCGTCTCCTGCGAAAAAGATTACGGAAAAACGACACGCATTATTACACCCGCTATTTCAACGACGAAAAGACCACCGAAAATAAAAGATTAAACGAAATATTGTTCCTACCCACTTAACCCTTAAAATTACTTATCAGTAACGTTTAAAAGGTCAAACACATACTGCACCCACTCCGAGCGAAAACTTATCACTTTCCTTTCCCCTCCTGTTGCCCCCCCTACGTGAAAAAAAGACAACCGGAACCAGTTTTGGCGGGAAAACGAGCTTATCGCGGGAAAATCAACATATGGTCACAACGGTACCTATTTGCTTAGTTTCAAACTACTATAAACTAAAAGAAACGTCGAATACCATTGATTACCTCGTAAAAATGTATTAACTTTAAAACAGCAACGTTTAATATTTCAACCCGGCTGTTTGGTTTTCGTAAAATGAAGTTATTTAAGCGGGGATTACGGCCATACCTGGGCCTGAGTTGATTAATTATTACACCAGCATAGTTTGGTATCTTTATTTCCCCCTCACGTCAGAGATAAAAAAACTGGTTAAATTTAGGGCGCAATTTACGTCACTAGAATTTTTGAAGGAATTTTCTATCTCCCTTTTTTCCTCGAGCCGTATACCAGGGTTTGTTCTACACCGCGTTTTGTTCCCCTTAAAACCAGCGAGGAATAACAAATAACTTTCTTTTTGGGTGGTAGAATCGTAATATCATAAGTACATAAACGTTTGGATTGTGAACTATTGTGATAGACTTATGGCAATACGCGCGACTTAGGCTTTGATAACAAATCAAATCGATAGGTTTTATATTTAAATTGTATTTTGCGAGGTTATTGATTTTTAGACAATTAATGAATATTTTCTAAATTAATTGATGGATACTTGTATCAGTTATGGTAATAATCAATGTTAAATATAATATTCGTAGCCGGCTCGTGGGTGTGGCTTTTGTTCGTTGCCATGTTAACGCGTATAGGTCAGCCATGACATTAAGACACCCGTGGCGGTCACGTGATTATTTCGCAAAATAGTGTGGCGTTTTTCCACGTGATCTGTGACGTGATATTATTGTCATGGCGGCCGTTTCAAGGCGGGGCTTAGTTATGACGTATGCGAGGGGCAGGTCACTTCCATTTCGGGTGCGTCTTAATCATAGTCACATGATTAAATCAGGGTAATCAAGATTAAAAAATCTAATCACGATTTAATCACTCTTATCACGATTTAAACGAGATTTAATTATTCTAATCATAATCTAATCTTTTTAATCAGGATTTAATCATTTTAATCATATTTAAACATTTTAATTATATTTAATAATTTTAATTAGATTTAATCATTTTAATCACAATTTAATCATTTTAATCACGATTTAATCAATATAATCGGTCGAATCGAGATTTTATCGAGCGCGGTAAGTACGAAATAATAATTCTAAACACATATTCTGATTCTCGTTCAAATTTCTAATCGCGATTTAATCATACTAATCGCGATTTAATCATACTAATCACGATTAATCGTTTAAATCAGATTTAATCATTTAAATCAGATTTAATCATTTAAATCAGATTTTATCATTTAAATCAGATTTAATCATTTAAATCAGATTTAATCATTTAAATCAGATTTAATCATTTAAATCAGATTTAATCATTTAAATCAGATTTAATCATTCAAATCAGATTTAATCATTTAAATCATTTAATCACGATTAAATCAGATTTAATCATTCAAATCAGATTTAATCATTTAAATCATTTAATCACGATTAAATCAGATTTAATCATTCAAATCAGATTTAATCATTTAAATCATTTAATCACGATTAAATCAGATTTAATCATTTAATCATGATTAAATCAAATTTAAACAGTATTAATTGATTAAATTTAATTTAATCAAAATAATCACGATTAAATCGGATTTAATCTTTCGAGGGGTGCGTCGTTAATCAAGGGAATGACCTGCCCCTCGGACGTATGCCTACGACACTAACAATTGTAAGAGCAAGCACTCAATTAATCAAGGACTTGATTGAAATCAGCAGCGCCTGTTGCGTCTATTCACTATGGTTTATTTTCACTAGTTTCAAACGTGAGCCCCGTAAATAGGGCTAAAAACCAGAATATGATTGGCTGGTTTCGCTATGGCGATGTACGGAAGATTTTCGCCCAGATCTTCCAAATACCGGTGTGGTCCTTTAAGCTAAAATTTTAAGAATTAATTTTATACGTAACGTAAATATAAAATGGGTTGGCATGTACATAAAAAAGCAGTGGAATTTAATATTTATTTAAGGCCAAAACGGCTGGCTGAGTTTCGGTAAAAATCGTCCAGGGTAAACATTTCTATAATACCTGTATATTCAACGGGTAGAGTTTATTTAAGTAAATGCGCTCACAAGGTTGAAGGCCTAGTATTGAAGAACAGTAGAAATAACCCGAAAGCAGCAACTATTTTGCCGTTGCCAGGAAATATAAATGTACTCAAAAATCCAATAATCTTTTGGATTAAAATTATGTAGAAACTTAAAATTTTTCAGTGCAGGATTAGATATCTAAAGGCAGAAGTAAATGAACCGAAGTTATCGAAATAGCGCTCAGAATCGGAGGGCGTTTTCCTTGTGATGAGAAAATCGATAAATTGCACTTGGGAATTGTCGGTATAGCTATTTCTATGTATAACAAATGGTTTTATAAAAATAAAAACGTTTCTTTTTTCGGCCTAGGAGCGCGCAAAATTTCAAATTCGAGGTCAAATTGTAACTTCATAAGGAAAACGCCTAAAACATGGGGAGTGTAGCAGTCTGATAACTTCAGTTCATTTACTTTTGCTAAAGGTCATTACGGAATTCTGAAACTGTTTTTGCGATTTTTAAATTACGATTTTCTAGTAGAATTTTTTTGGTAGTGTTAAAATAAAATAAAATAGGTTAAAATTTATTCATCTTTAAGGGCATATATTTATATATATTTCGAAAAATAATAATACCAATAATTAATTGCCTATCACACTAACAAGAATGTATAAGAAGTCTATTCGCAACGGAGACCACCCCCAGCAAACCAACCCAGAGTCTCAGACGGAACAAATTTCAAAGGAAATTGGAAGGCAAAAACAGTTCTTAGTAGAGAAAAGACCTTGGAAATTTTCGAGTGAACTGTAGGTGGGGTCTTCATACCTTCAAACAATACGGGTACTGTGTGTATAGTTAATCCTACAGACACCGAATGATAGATACACCCAACAACAACGCAACAAGAGAAAACGAAATCCAACTGTTCAAACGAAAGGATATAAAGTATTTTTGGTATACTCAAAGGCTTTGTTTAAAAGCCGTATAATCCTCGTTGACACCTAAAAAAAATTATCGACCTGATCACGAAGTTCACACATACGCCGCGAACGAATTTGGCGCTGTAGGTAGCTTCCAGGTTACAATGGCGAGGAATCTACTTCGAAGACTATAAGACCTTGGATAAATAATAGTAGTTCCTGCTACTATTACTTATCCAAGATAAGACCAAGGCCTATTAAAAATTTAATTAGCGTTTATTTCGGCGATACGTTAAATTTACTATTTTACGCCCTATTTTGGTTGTCATCGAACAACTAGAAAGGTAGCGTATCCAGTAGTTTAACGACATATAATGGTATGCAATAACGCGTATTAGAGAGTTATGATGGATGTAATAAAAGCTATGCAGGGTTAATATTTTAGGACCGGGAAGGGGACACCCGTGGCGGAAGTATTCCGTCCACCCGTTGGGGGATTGGTGGTCGTCCTCACACGGCCATCCACAAACTCTGCCTCCTGGACGCTTGGGATTACAGGAATGAGCCACTAGTCCCGGCAATTTGTTTTTATAAAATTACAGATTTAGCCTTTTTTTTCTAATTTGACAATAGCAGACGTTAGGCCATAGGTGCTACCTACTAAGAAAGTGGCGCCGCTGCGCCATCTAGATTTGTTCCGGTGGCGGATAAACACTCTCTTCGTATCGCAAATGATTTATTTGCAAATCTAAGAGGAATTTCACTGGTATTTATGGACATCAACGACTCCTTCTGCGTAGAGTTTGTAAGTTTTCTCCCCACGGGTTAAAGGGGTTTTCCCTTTCTCTAAAAACGGGTTGAGGTTAACGCAATGGCGGATACAGAAAAAACTCGGGGGGGGGGGGTCGCGTAGCATGAAGGGCTTGCCACCACCCTCCTACGCATTGTGACCCGGCGACCTGAATTAATGGCTATCTGATTATTATTATTATTATCAATGCAGCCAGCTAGTCATATTACCTACAAAAAGATATAAAACTACTATCTTGTCTTCATAAAACTAGTATCTTGTCTTCGTAAAACTACTATCTTGTCAAGTTCATAAAACTACTATCTTGTCTTCATAAAACTAGTATCTTGTCTTCGTAAAACTACTATCTTGTCAAGTTCATAAAACTACTATCTTGTCTTCATAAAACTAGTATCTTGTCTTCGTAAAACTACTATCTTGTCTTCATAAAACTAGTATCTTGTCTTCATAAAACTAGTATCTTGTCTTCGTAAAACTACTATATTGTCTTCGTAAAACTACTATCTTGTCTTCATAAAACTGGTATCTTGTCTTCATTAAACTACTCTCTGGTCTTCATAAAACTAATCTCTGGTCTTAATTAAACTTATCTCTTGTCTTCATTAAACTACTATCTTGTCTTCATTAAACTACTATCTTGTCTCCATTAAACTACTATCTTGTCTTCATTAAACTTCTCTCTTGTCTTCATAAAACTACTATCCTGTCTTCATGACATAAAACTATAAGCTTGTCCTTAGTAGTTGAAGTATAGCATTTGTTCTATGTACACGGGGTTATAGAGCCTTTAAATTCACTTTGTTTGTCAGAAAACGCGAATTAAAGAGTTTAATCGAAAAGAGCGTAGGGATTTGAAGAAAAAAAATCAGGGGACTGTACTCTGAAAATCTTATTAACCTATTAATGAGAAGAATGGAGAACTGGAGATAAAGGGAGCCAGAGTAGAGAGGGGTTGAAGTGAAAGAAAAAAATGTGAACATCGTCATCTCTGCCTCAATTACCAAATGATGAAGGGAACTTCCTTACCTCGTCACCAAAAAAAGCGTAAATTGAGCAACGTTTAGAAAAAAAAAACGTGCCTAGAAAAATCGATGGATTTTCATTCATTAATCAAATATTTTTTCAACATTTTATTTCTACCTTTTCTTTAAAATCTTTCGATTGTACATTAACTTACAAGGAGACTACCGATTTTGTTCAAACTCGGGGCATTGGTAGACCTTCATGTAACTTGAAAAATCCTAAAGGGATTTTATTCAATGGGCAACGGTTTTGCCATGGCAACGAAAAATGTTTTTGACAACTTAAAATGGAAATTTTCCCATTGAAAATAGCATGGGATTTTGACCGATTCCAAGGGTCCCCCCCCCCCCCCGTGAAACATTTTACAAAATTGAAAAAAAAATTAAAATACCAAAATTATAAAAAAATTTATAAAAATTGACGAAAAAAATCAAAATTGGTCACATTTTTATCAATTTTTTACATTTTTTTCACAGGGAAATCGGTCAAAATCCCATGTTATTTTATGTTGTCAAAAACATTTTTCGTTGTCATGGCAAAACCGTTGCCCATTGAATAAAATCCCTTTAGGATTTTTCAAGTTACATGAAGGTCTACCAATCCCCCGAGTTTGAACAAAATCGGTATGTAACACCTCGGGTAGTCTCCTTGTTAGTTCTTTTTATAAAGTAACGTGGCCTTATTGTTTTAACGCGCCTCTTACTTTTACAAGTCTACGAGTGCGCGCTACAGTCGCCAGATAAATATAGGTTTTTCTAGCGCGCGTGCAAATCGCTCGTGCGAAGAATGTAATAATAAAGCAGTGTCTTGCGACGTAAGAAGCAACATTTTAACAAGTTGGGCCAGACCACTTTTTATTTTACAAAATCAACTATTGGTAGACGCGTTTTCGAAATGAAACTGTTGAAAGGACGTGTAGTTAGATTGAAACGGTGACTGGAATCAATTATAAACAAATTAACTATTTTATTTTTCAACCAAAAACGCGTGAGCTAAGCCCCGTTTTCTAGCGAGTAATTAAATATATGCAAATTAAGGGAGCCCGGTTTTCCGCGAAATGTTGCGGCGTTACAATGGGGGGATTTAGGCTATTAGCATTGTCGTTGTAGGCCCTAAAATTGTCTTCCACGTAACGTCATCATCTGTACCCGAGAGCAAGAGTCAAGCAAGTCAAGATACGTTATTTTCGGCCAGAACTTTTATTGTACAAGAAGTGGAGGTTGTTGTTTATAATTTAGATTGAGTTATTACTATTTTAAAATGTTGATTTAACCTTCTTTTTTTTATTATATTTCAATTATTTGATTATTATTGCTATTATTATAGATATAAAACTAAAAACCTCGTTTTTAGTAATAATAATCAGCTAATACCCAAATATTATTATTATTATTATAATTATTTAGTCTTCCACTTGTATATTGTTTTGTTTTTTTTTCTACCCACTGCCCCTTTAGCCGTGCCATTTACTTGTCATATTCTCCTAAATTTTGATCTCTTATTGTCACTGAATCTGAAAATACGTATTTTTTTTCTGTCTAATTTCTTCTCATTGTTTCGAAGCTCCAAGAGAAGCCCACTCTGTGGCTTTTGGAGCCTTTGTATATTTAAATAAATAAATAAATAAATAATTAAATAAATAAATAAATAAATAAATAATAATCAGCTAGCGCCTTGTGAAGCAAATAATAATTGAGTCCATTAAGAAAAGGGATAATAAAGCTAAACCTTAAACAAATTTGAAGAAATTTAAAAACCTACAAATAGCTCGTACCGATAGGTCTTCGAGCCAGTGGCGTACCTAGGGGGGGGGGGGGAGGGGCGATCCGCCCCGGGCGGCACTTTCTAGGGGCGGCATTTTTCACTCAAGAAAGAAATTCGTCTTTTTAGTAATGATTAACGTTTAGTCTTTTCTCGTAGTGAGCAGGCCCAGATTTAAGGGTAGGCATCCTAGGCACCTGCCTAGGGGCCCCCACAAAAATTAAAAAAACAATTCCAAAGGATTGAAAAAGTCCAAAAATTTGTTGAGACTTAGCTACGGCCCTGGGGAGTTCCATAGGGCCCCTCTTTAGTTCATTTTATGACCTTGATTTTATTTTATTCTATCACGGCACAAGGTTTTCAGTCCTTAGGAAAAGATTTTTCGATAAATCGGGGATAATTATAAATGAAGAAAGTATCATAGAAATCGGATAATAAACTAGAACGCTTAATCGAATGGCTGACAAGGTACCGATTAGATTCTTGGCTAAAACGACAGTAACGCCATCTGCGCTGCCTAAAGAGGCGCGCTCGCGCGTAACTTGGTTAAAAGTTTTCCCCCACCCCATTGAAATTAATGTAAAGTTGGCGATAATTAAACGTTAATTAACCTACCAAATGATATAAGAAATATTCCACTGACAATTTTTCCCGTTTATATGAACTTAAATGTAATATAAAATCGTCTTGAAAAATCGTTTATCGCTTTATAACATTCAAAAATAATATTTTTCCCGCAATATGTAGATAACCGAGCATCTGCTCGTCTAGGTAAAGTTTGTGTTGTCAACGCGCGTATTAGAAAGAAAAATGAGATTTTAGAAAGTAGGTTGTAATTCGGAACGATATTAATACTTTTCACGAATTTTGTCATCGGTGAATTATAAATATGACTTGAAATAAGTTTCAAGGTTTATTTAAAAGCTAGTTTCATAACTTTTCATCCATTGGTTCGTTCAGAATATATCTTTAAAGTAGACGAACATTTTAAGGCGCGGAATCTTGCCCAGTCTATTTTGAAACGGAAAAACCCGATTACTATCGTTAAATCTTGGTTAAATGATGGCGAACGCTCCTTGTAATAAGAAACAAATAACGAAATACGTTCTAAGCTTATTTAACGCCAAAAATTCCACGTATTTCGTTATTTGTTTCGTATTAAAAATATCATATTATTAATCCAAGATTATAGTAATCGGGTTTTTTCGTTTCAAAATACGCGCGTTGACAACGCAAACTTATTATATTATTAATGTTAATAATTTTAATTTTATTTTTGAATGTTATAAAGCAATAAACGGTTTTACAAGACGATTTTATATTACATTTAAGTTCATATAAACGGGAAAATTTGTATGTTGAATATTTCTTATATCATTTGGTAGGTTGATTCGCTCGCGTTCTACATGTCGAACAGTCTCATCGGTGTCGTGTTTTCTTTTCAAAGCATTGATACTGGTCTTTTGGATTTACTCCTTACGGCAGTCAGTATGAACTTAAATTGAAGTGACCCATTATTCCGACTTTCCCATCATTTTGTCTCACACAACCTTCACAATAGCTTCATTTTCAAGCGATTTATTTCAAAAATAACAAGAGTTAGCTGGGTGGTAAATTTTAAACGCTGTTACATGAAGAGCGGCGGATGCGTTTTAAGTCAACGAAGGCGCAAAATTATAAGACGCGTTTCGGGTACAACGTTAAAACCGCGATTACAACACAACGATTGCTCGTATGTAAAATGTTTTTAGAACATTGTTTGTAGGAAATAGCCGGACCCTAATGTTCATACTTGGGTTTATAGCCGTACATACAATACTAACGTAGATATTCACGATAAACCATTACTGTGCACCGGTTTTCCCCATAACCATTGCTCGTAAAACAACTATTTCTAACAGTAACCTGTGAAAAGATATGTTTTTGTTTGAGTAATTACTCCTTAAATATTTAATTACGGAATTTTGAACCATTCTTCATTTTTTATTTAAAAAACTATCTTTCAATGATTTGAAAGAACCGCGTTTTCTAGTGCGTTCTTAGCGATTAGAAATTATGGTAAAAAGAAAACTATTTCTAACACTAACCTGTGAAAAGATATGTTTTCTTTTGAGTATGTACTCTAACACGATTTGATTACTTTAATTAAACATAAGTTACTTTAAACATGTAAGAAAAACCGCGTTAGCGTCGAGCTAAAGTCAGCCATTTAATTTTAGGCGAAATAGAGTGTTAGTTCACCAGTTTGGCACCGATGGCGTAACTTTCGTTGCCAGCCAAACGAAAAGCATGGGCCAAAGGCAGGGTTTTTTAAAAGTTCTAATCGGAACCCGCTACAAAATTTCAAAAATCGTTCTAGTTTGTTATCCGATTTCTATGGAAAGCTAGAATTATACAAGTTTTTAAATACGAATTTTACTTTCCTGAGTCCGGCGGCTACTATCGTTGTAATAACCGTAGATAAATGTCCGTCGAAGTTTTAGCCGATCGTTTTCAGTTTTTAGATTAACGGAAACGGATTATACGGATAGTTGAAATATATCTGTGCTGTACTTGTAGTGTAGATTACTCATTTGACATTGACACCGACTTTTAAGTTTGTAAGTAGTTTTTTTTCTGTATTTGTTTTTACTTCATTAATTTTACATGACATTGATAATACATATAGTAAATTGTTAACCAAGTTTATTAATCTTGAATTAACCCTTGGTTTAAAATCGAAAATCTAACAATATAGTCAAAGATAATTTAAACTCGTACGAGTTTAAATTATCTTTGATATAGTGAAACCAAAACTTTATCATTTCCTTCAAAAGTTCCATATTGTTATGATGTAGTAGTGTGCACGACCACACAAGACGACATAATTTTTTTTTAGGTAATACTAATATACCGTTATATATAATCCGTTTTTAATCTTACTAAATACTAATTATACCGTATAGTTATACGTAGACACGTATAATACGTGTCTACGTACGCTATGATGGGGAAATATAATTTCAAAACCTTTATAGCACGAAAATCGAAACGAGTACAAACAATTTTGTTCGATTTAAATACGTTTATCACATCTTAACGAATTACGAGTTCTACTCTACTTCACTTTAACTTACATTGTTAGACTGCCTTGAAATCACCGTTGCCAGACGTACAATAATTATTGTACAAAACAATGATCTTAGGTTAAAATTTTGGTCGTAACATAATGTTAGGCTTGCACAATATTGTACGCTTATTTATAGTAATAGAATATTATATTATATTATATACTTTACATTGCGTTTTGGATCTTTTGGAAATTGGGAGGGGCGGCAAATTCGTGACCCGCCCCGGGCGTCAAAGGGTCTAGGTACGCCACTGCTTCGAGCAAACCAAAAGACGCGAAACTCGGACCAAATAGATCTTCGAGTGAAAAACTAAATTAAATTAAATTAAATAGCCAGAAATTCCAACGGTAGACCGGTTTCGTCCTATTTGGGACTCGTCAGTAGCGTGCGGGAAATCTGGCTTGCGACTTATTTTATCATCCTTTACAATGCAGTCCATAGGTGGTTCCTTTGAACTTAACAAATAATAATTGAATTTGTTTAGTTGCTTTTACTCTGATATAGCGATATCGTCCCGGCTTTTGGCCATGGCCGCCATCTTGACAGAATGTTTAGTACAACCGAATCAAATCATTCGTTTTAATTTCCTATGATTTATCACAAATTTGCCCTAATTGTTAGCAGTGGCGTAACTAAGACAACCTAGGCCACCCCGGCGCAACTCTTTTCTGGGTTTTAGTCGATATCTAGCATATTATTTGATATGAATTTAGGGGCCCCATGAAGCCCCGTGGCCCTCCTGCATTGTGGGGTCTGCGGGAGCCTTATTTACGCCACTGACTGTCAGTGATTTCTCACAACATTTCTGTGATTGTTAGGGGTTTTTCACAACATTTCTGTGATTGTTAGGGGTTTTTCACAACATTTATGTGATTGTTAGGGTTTTTCACAACATTTCTGTGATTGTTAGGGGTTTTTCACAACATTTCTGTGATTGTTAGTGATTTCTCACAACATTTCTCTGATTGTTAGGGATTTCTCACAACATTTCTCTGATTGTTAGTGATTTCTCACAACATTTCTCTGATTGTTAGTGATTTCTCACAACATTTCTCTGATTGTTAGTGATTTCTCACAACATTTCTCTGATTGTTAGTGATTTCTCACAACATTTCTCTGATTGTTAGTGATTTCTCACAACATTTCTCTGATTGTTAGTGATTTCTCACAACATTTCTGTGATTGTTAGTGATTTCTCACAACATTTCTCTGATTGTTAGTGATTTCTCACAACAATTCTCTGATTGTTAGTGATTTCTCACAACATTTCTCTGATTGTTAGTGATTTCTCACAACATTTCTCTGATTGTTAGTGATTTCTCACAACATTTCTCTGATTGTTAGTGATTTCTCACAACATTTCTCTGATTGTTAGTGATTTCTCACAACATTTCTCTGATTGTTAGTGATTTCTCACAACATTTCTCTGATTGTTAGTGATTTCTCACAACATTTCTCTGATTGTTAGTGATTTCTCACAACATTTCTCTGATTGTTAGTGATTTCTCACAACATTTCTCTGATTGTTAGTGATTTCTCACAACATTTCTCTGATTGTTAGTGATTTCTCACAACATTTCTCTGATTGTTAGTGATTTCTCACAACATTTCTCTGATTGTTAGTGATTTCTCACAACATTTCTCTGATTGTTAGTGATTTCTCACAACATTTCTCTGATTGTTAGTGATTTCTCACAACATTTCTCTGATTGTTAGTGATTTCTCACAACATTTCTCTGATTGTTAGTGATTTCTCACAACATTTCTCTGATTGTTAGTGATTTCTCACAACATTTCTCTGATTGTTAGTGATTTCTCACAACATTTCTCTGATTGTTAGTGATTTCTCACAACATTTCTCTGATTGTTAGTGATTTCTCACAACATTTCTCTGATTGTTAGTGATTTCTCACAACATTTCTCTGATTGTTAGTGATTTCTCACAACATTTCTCTGATTGTTAGTGATTTCTCACAACATTTCTCTGATTGTTAGTGATTTCTCACAACATTTCTCTGATTGTTAGTGATTTCTCACAACATTTCTCTGATTGTTAGTGATTTCTCACAACATTTCTCTGATTGTTAGTGATTTATCACAACATTTCTCTGATTGTTAGTGATTTCTCACAACATTTCTCTGATTGTTAGTGATTTCTCACAACATTTCTCTGATTGTTAGTGATTTCTCACAACATTTCTGTGATTGTCACACAGTATTTCGTTGAAATACATCAATTTGTCGTGATTTCCTCCGATTTTTTACACCTGATTACTTAAAGGCAATATAACCGTATGTATTTGGTGTGGAACACCAACACTTCCATTATGTGGCTTTAGATATTTCTGGCACTAGTTAATTCTTGTTCAAATTGTTAGGGGTCTTCCATAAAGAACGCGTTGAGGATATATTTCCTGTAAGTGATTACCCCCTCTGTTAGCCCTACACGTTATCGAGCTGTCTATTAGTTATACTTTTGGTTCTGCCCTACGAAAGATTTAGTACGTTTTTGCTGGGACTAAATGTTAAAAGGTTGGTAGTGGTGTAGGTTAGGTACACTTCAACACCGCTACTACATACATCCTCTACCTGGCTCATACCAGTATAAAATATTCAATATAAGCTGCTATTAGTTCCAAACGACACCAATAATAGGTGATTCCGAAAAAGATCGGTGGTCACATGATTTGGTTACATTCTGTTGTATGGTTGAAGTATTTGAGCGCGTGCTTTATTTTTCATTTTCAACGCACGTGCACAATCGCGCGAGCCACAATCTACTAATATATCAAGAGCGCGCGCCCATAAAATTAACTCTTTTGTACATGTATTTGTCGATATTATATTTCAGAATCAACTATTGTGGGTTATTTAGAATTTATAGGAATCAGTTCAGTAGACAGTTTTTACATCCCCCTCAAATATTTACACTCAGATTCCACTTCAGGGTAAATTAACGGTTGTCCGTCTGTTCTAATTAGACGTTAGAATTGTAATAGCAGACTTTTTTACCTTAAATATTTCATCAACACATTTCGCTTTCCAACAGGTACTTGCTTAAAGGGAGTAGGAACTATGAAGTTTTATATTTACGGTGGATTAATTTCAATTGGCGCTAGTTACGTTAATAATATCTCATTGCGTGTGTTAGCAGACGATTTTTCAATTTAGTGCTTTTAACGAATTTTAGAAATGAAACCGATTCACAAATTGCTTACAAAGAAACAAAACATTCAGAGCGAATGCATCAGAGGTTCGTTTTTAAGGCATTTATTTCATACTAGATGGCGTTGATTTGAATTTTAAAAGGAATAAACACTAACTGATTTATTTATTTTTTAAATCGAACGCTATTTTAAGTGGAACGCTATTTTAAGTGATATAAAAACTGTAAACAAAATATCAACTCAGGAAAAATTTCGGCGTAAAAAGAAACGAATTTCTAAGTCTCAAACTGTTGGCGCCACCTGTCGGGTATTTGATCTATAATAGCGTTATCCCTGTCTTCAACGCTGCAAAAATATGTACAACGATTACACGTAACTGATTACAGGTCTATATAAAATGTACACGGTACAACCTTCGCTAATGCTGAATCTGTAATCAGTTACGTCATCACATTAGTACAGTCAAAGCTACAGGCAAAATTGATCTAGTCCTGATTTCAGAAAACACAGTTACAATTTTCAACAGTCATTGCACAGACGAGGGAATTTTAAAACCCACCTTTGTGTCGTTGCAGACAATAAATTCAAGATCACTTATCCCGCGAGTGGGGAGAGAACTTGCAAGCTCTACTAGTGTTCGTACGGGGACCCCGACCCCGACCCCGAAAGTCGGGGATCCCCGACTTTTGTCCCCGACCCCGACCCCGACCCCGACTGTCGCAAATCAAGTCAGGGTTTTCCATTTTTCGGGGTTATGTTTTCGTAGTGTAATTTTAAATTTTCGCGCCGACGCACCCCGCTAAAATCCTAAAAATATAAAATAGATAGGTTCCTTCTCTCCCCTTTTTTCGTGGGCTACAATAGAATGATCCGAATGACCTTCGGCTATGCCGTTGACGTATAAGTTTTAGTTTCATAATTGCCGTTGTTTCGAACTCTCTCAGTCTCAGCTAAGGAGTGTGGAGTTACAACGTTTGTAAATAACTTGTGTATTTATAAAACAACTTATTTAAACAATTACAATGCCTAAGCTATAGACCTCTATTTTAAAATCTACCTATCTTATCTATTTTTACTATAGTCCTAGTCGATAATTCAAAATAACGGTAAAAAATGCCGCCGATCAGTTTTGTAAAATATTTTCGGCGGCGTAATCGTCGGCCATTTTCGGTATGGAGATACAGGCCGGAAGGCAGGCAAGGCTGCCAGATTTCGATAGACCGAAAACGGCCAACTCTCTCCTATGTTTTCGTTTTCAAAACGAAAATTTTGCGGCGTAGCTATCGACTAAGACGATTACTAATAGTCCCTAGGCTCAGAGGCTTGCTTACACAAGATACACTATCTAATCTTAACCAGTAAAATTGGGGTATTTTGATAATTTTTCTATTCTTAATAAATACAAAGAATTTTCCATCCCCGACCCCGACCCCGACTTGTTTTTCGCGGGGTTAGACCCACCCCGACCCCGACCCCGACCCCGACCCCGACCCCGACTTTATTTTGACCCCGTACGAACACTAAGCTCTACGAAGTGTCATTTTAAAATATTATAATTTTAAATTAAATAAGCGGTTCCATTTAATTATCCTATAGAAGGATAGTAAAGCGTAAGAAAGATAGTATGTACTTCTGGTATTTTACCGCTATTTGTTAACCCAGTTCCAAAATACATCCAACGCGAAGATAGCTTTCATAATACGAATAAAATACTGAAACCTTTTCCACGTATAAAGAGCGAAATCTGAATATATAAAAAAAAATGGTTTTGGTCCCCCTTCCTTCCCACGTTTATCTCAAGCGATCTCCCCCCACCCTCAAAAATCAATAGGGGAAGCCAAATTGATAGAAAATTACTATTTGTCACTTGGAACCCATAGTAAGTTAAGAAGGGGGGGGGACGAAGTCGGCTAGACTTCGGCTCATATCATATTTGGATCAGAGTAACTTTATTTATATTCAGTTCAGAGTTAAAGTACCCCAGCGTTTATTTAAGCGAACTACGTCCATATATTATCAAGAATTTTATTTACTTGGGGAGTGAATAATAATCCAAATTACTTCAATATTATAGTTGCATTTGTTAAAAGCTTAAATAATGGAAACGGCAGGGCCCCAGCCTAGGCTTCGAGGTTCTATTCGAGCTCTCAACACCCCTCTGCTCTTGGTGGGACCAGGACCGGCCCTACCATAGGGCGAACGGAGCGGCCGTTCCAGGCGCGAAGTCTCAGGGGGCGCCTCGGTGGTAAAGAAAAATAAAGGAAAAAAATATTTTTATATTAGGGGCAAGCAAGGGGCGCTATAATCGGATCTAGCTCCATCCTAAAACTTGCTTCGAGCCGGCACTGGGTGGGGCCCTAGACTTCGATCTTCTTTTGGGACTCTCAACATACCCCTGCTCTTGGTGGAGCCCTAGACTTCGAGCTTCTTTTGGGGCTCTCAACATCCCCCTGCTCTTGGTGGGGCCCTAGACTTCGATCTTCTTTTGGGGCTCTCAACATACCCCTGCTCTTGGTGGGGCCCTAGACTTCAAGCTTCTTTTGGGGCTCTCAACATCCCGCTGCTCTTTGTGGGGCCCTAGGCTTCGATCTTCTTTTGGGGCTCTCAATATCCCCCTGCTCTTTGTGGGGCCCTAGACTTCGATCTTCTTTTGGGGCTCTCAACATACCCCTGCTCTTGGTGGGGCCCTAGACTTCGAGCTTCTTTTGGGGCTCTCAACATCCCGCTGCTCTTTGTGGGGCCCTAGACTTCGATCTTCTTTTGGGGCTCTCAACATACCCCTGCTCTTGGTGGGGCCCTAGACTTCGAGCTTCTTTTGGGGCTCTCAACATCCCGCTGCTCTTTGTGGGGCCCTAGGCTTCGATCTTCTTTTGGGGCTCTCAATATCCCCCTGCTCTTTGTGGGGCCCTAGACTTCGATCTTCTTTTGGGGCTCTCAACATCCCGCTGCTCTTTGTGGGGCCCTAGGCTTCGATCTTCTTTTGGGGCTCTCAATATCCCCCTGCTCTTGGTGGGGCCCTAGACTTCGATCTTCTTTTGGGGCTCTCAACATACCCCTGCTCTTGGTGGGGCCCTAGACTTCGAGCTTCTTTTGGGGCTCTCAACATCCCCCTGCTCTTGGTGGGGCCCTAGACTTCGATCTTCTTTTGGGGCTCTCAACATACCCCTGCTCTTGGTGGGGCCCTAGACTTCGAGCTTCTTTTGGGGCTCTCAACATCCCGCTGCTCTTGGTGGGGCCCTAGACTTCGAGCTTCCTTTGGGGGTCTCAACATCCCCCTGCTCTTGGTGGGGCCATATACTTCGAGCTTCTTTTGGGGCTCTCAACATCCCCCTGCTCTTGGTGGGGCCTTAGGCTTCGAGCTTCTTTTGATGCTCTCAACATACCCCTGCTCTTGGTGGGGCCCTAGACTTCGAGCTTCTTTTGGGGCTCTCAACATCCCGCTGCTCTTTGTGGGGCCCTAGGCTTCGATCTTCTTTTGGGGCTCTCAATATCCCCCTGCTCTTTGTGGGGCCCTAGACTTCGATCTTCTTTTGGGGCTCTCAACATCCCGCTGCTCTTTGTGGGGCCCTAGGCTTCGATCTTCTTTTGGGGCTCTCAATATCCCCCTGCTCTTGGTGGGGCCCTAGACTTCGATCTTCTTTTGGGGCTCTCAACATACCCCTGCTCTTGGTGGGGCCCTAGACTTCGAGCTTCTTTTGGGGCTCTCAACATCCCCCTGCTCTTGGTGGGGCCCTAGACTTCGATCTTCTTTTGGGGCTCTCAACATACCCCTGCTCTTGGTGGGGCCCTAGACTTCGAGCTTCTTTTGGGGCTCTCAACATCCCGCTGCTCTTGGTGGGGCCCTAGACTTCGAGCTTCCTTTGGGGGTCTCAACATCCCCCTGCTCTTGGTGGGGCCATATACTTCGAGCTTCTTTTGGGGCTCTCAACATCCCCCTGCTCTTGGTGGGGCCTTAGGCTTCGAGCTTCTTTTGATGCTCTCAACATCCCCCTGCTCTTGGTGGGGCCCTAGGTTTCGAGCTTCTTTTGGACCTCTCAACATCCCCCTGCTCTAAACAAATTTGAAGAAATTAAAAAACTTACTAATAACTCGTACCAATAATTCTTCGAGCAAACAAAAAGACGCGAATCTCGGATCAAATAAATCTTCGAGTAATAAACTACATAAAAACTAAATAAAATAGCCAGAAATTCCAACGGTAGACCGGTTTCGTTCTATTTGGAACTCATCAGTACCGTGCGGTAAATCTGGCTGGCGACTGTTATATCGAAAAGAGAAACTAAGCCTAAACATTACAAATTTCAAAACGCGTTGCATAGCAACGGAAAGCCGAAAAGGGGGGAGTGTGGTGGAGAATAGTATATACGATAAGATAAGTTAGTTAGTTAGTTTTTATGTAATTTATTACTCGAAGATCTATTTGATCCGAGATTCGCGTCTTTTTGTTTGCTCGAAGACCTATTGGTACGAGTTATTAGTAAGTTTTTTAATTTCTTCAAATTTGTTTAGGATTTAGCTATATTATCCCTTTTAATTATGGACTAATCTACTTTTTCGCGTATTTTATCATCCTTCGCACAGTGCATAGGTGGTTTCTTCTAACTTAACTAAGAAACAGACAAGATTATCATGGTTATTTAAATATCAAAAGAAAAATAGTTTCGTAGCTTTGAATGTACAAAGGTTTCATCACTTTTCTGTAATTTTTACAGCCTTGCAAAGTCGCCTATTCACAAATTGCTTGAATGCTGAAGGTAATAAATACCTTTCATTGAAATAAATATTTTAAAATTTGCGATAAAATTGTTTGATGGTGATTTTTAAATGTTTTTAATACAAGAGTTTAGCGCAATTTTAAAGTTTCAGTTTATTTAATTTCAAAAATTAGGTTGCTGAATAAATATTATTTTATATCTTACAAAAAAAAACTACTTTTAACAATATTTGAAGCAATGTTTTATGTAAAAATAATATATAATATTAAGCACTTAAAAAGGTTAACATATTTGGCGTTTTTGACTAATTAAAATGTCGACTTTACTACCGCCATCTGGTAAGATTTTTCGAATTTAAAAATCGACCTTCAATGGCGTTACCCCTGTGAATAGATCTTTTCTCTTATTAATTGTGTATCGATCTATTAACAAAAGTCTCTAATTTGAAGAGGAGAAGGTACCACGTCATCCCCTTTCGGTGGTGCTTACCCCCTTCGCGGCAGAATACCAGTCGAGGCATTCAACAAGATTCGTGCTTAATCTGCTCAGATGAACCGAAGAAGTTGAAACAGTTTAAGAAAAATCCCACTTGGAACAATACTTTCCGTTGGCAAAGGGGGAACAAAGTTGATAGAACAGACTTAGAGTTTTGTGTTTATTTACTTTTGGCATTAGTAAATGGAGATATTAGACGAAAGGTTACAAATGGGAAGTCTGAAAGTTTCTATAATTTCGTTTGTAAATACAGTTACGCCAATAAATGTAATTATATGAAATATTTAAAATTTATTTCGTCTGCTATTTCGATTCAAATTAGAGCTTTTATTTTGGCTCTGAAGTTCATATTTGTTAAAACGGTTTTTCAGAAACGCGTAGAAAAGCTTTGTGTTGCTATCTTATACATTTTCGACGAACGCTTAATATTTCTGATAACCCTTACAAAAAATTTCTATAAATATTCTATAAAATCTTATAGAGCCATATGTAAGGTCTAGGTTTTTCTATACACTGTAGACTTTTCTATAAAAATTATATAGAAAATAAAATGTTTAATTCATAGTTTCTATACAAATTTTATAGAATTGTTTCTATGAAATTTCTACAGATTTTCTACATAAATTATATATCTTATATATTAACTTTCTATAGAATAAAAAAAACTTAAGAAGGTATAAATACATATATTTTTCTATATAAATTATGTATAAAACACCAATAGTTCTATAGAAAAAAACCAATAAAAATTCCAATTAAGCAGATCGAGATCTATTTATTAAATTATCAAAAAATCAAAAGTCGCTTTCAATGGTGTTAACAAAATTAGCAACATATCCATCAAAATTTGACATATCAAGAGTAATAGTTTTACTTTTAATAAATGTGACTGGATAGGCTTTAATTTTATTCTTGGGTTTTGTCAAAACCACAATTTGCCTACGCAAAGATCTATCACAATATTCCTTTAAAGGTATCATAGTTATAAAAATATATGTCAAGCAAGAGCATTTCTCCGCACAAGAGCAATCTTTTATAGGTGTGTAATTTTGGATTATTTGAAAATTGTCTTTATGTTTATAATATTGATAAAATTATGATTTTTTTAGGCTACACTTTGGGGAAATATCCTAGTTGTAAAAGACGAGATATAATGGAATCGTTATCCAATAAAGTTAAAGAAATAAACTTTAAATGTCGTAAACAAATGTAATGTTTTTTTATTTTATTAAACATAATTTCAAGCATTATGTGTTTTTAATTAACATGAAATTTGTGTCCTTATCTATAGAAAACATTCGGGTTTTCTATAGAAACATTTGTTATTTTTTATGGACTATGAAACTTTTCTATACAAAGAATCCTAATTTTTTAAAGGAATTTATATTCTTTCTATAGAAAACTTTTGGGGTTTTCTATAGAAACATTTGGTATTATTTTATTGACAGTTAATTTTTCTATAGACAGAATCCTGTTATTTTATAGAAAATCCATATTCCTTCTATAGAAAAAAATGATTTTCTATTAAAAATACCAAGTATTTCTGTAGAAAAGAAATATATTTTCTATAGAAAAGCTATTAATAATCCTAGTTGTTTTATATAAAATCATAATGTTTTTTTCTATAGAAAATATATAGAAAATTCTGGAGAATATATTTTATGATCATAGAAAATTGACCCAAATTTCTATTGAATTTCTCTAGAAAATTTTTAAGAACCGATACGCTTACAGGTTCCGTACACGACCTGGAAAACCTACAAAACCTGGAAAAGTCAGAGAATTTGAAAATGTTTTCAAAAGGTCAGGTAAAGGTCAGGGAATTTTAAAATTATTCCTAAAGGTCAGGGAAAAGTCAGGGAATTTCAAAATGTTTTCAAAAGGTCAGGTAAAAGTCGGGGAATTTGAAAATGTTTCCAAAAGGTCAGGAAAAAGTTAGGGAATTTGAAAATGTTTCCAAAAGGTCAGGAAAAAGTTAGGGAATTTGAAAATGTTTCCAAAAGGTCAGGAAAAAGTTAGGGAATTTGAAAATGTTTCCAAAAGGCCAGGAAAAAGTTAGGGAATTTTAAAATCATAAAGGTCAGGGAGTTTGAAAATGGTACCAAAAAGTAAGGAAATTTTAAAATTACCCCAAAAAAATCCGGCAAATAAATTTTTGAAAGAAAATATTTTTCAAGATTTGTACCTCAAGCCATTCATTTATTATTCAAAAATGGTCAGGGAAAATTTACCAATTTGGTCAGGGAAAACCTGGAAATGTTAGGGAATTTAATTCCGGAAATTTTGTACGAACCCTGGTTTAGCTACAAGGGAATTTTTAAACTATTCAAGGATTCCAATAATATAATAAGAATTATAGGAAAACAAAATGTGACAGGAGTTTTCGGGAATATATTTAAAATATCCTAAGACAGAAACTTTGGACCCATGAAGTGAAACTTGCTTTGCCAAGATCGGAATTCTAGAGAACACCATGTTTAACGAGAAAAATACAAACATAAATATATAGTCTGTTAGCGTGTAATCTATTTAGAATTTTCTCAGTTTGAATTTAAGCATAAATTAAAAATATTATGAAATATAAGGCAAAAAATTAAATTATTGGATTTTATAGCGCAATTTCAGTGTTGTACTAAAACACAAGAAGGTTTCAGAAGGGCTAGCCACTTCAACTCGTATTACGTAATTGCTGAACGGTTACAGATATTACATATCGATTACCAAAAGGATTACTGAATGAATACAAAGTGATTACAGAATAATTAGGGAGTGTTCACAGGTTCATTACGGAGTAATAACAGTATAATTACGGAGTGTTTATAATATAATTACGGAGTGTTTATAATATAATTACGGAGTGTTTACACGGTGATTACAGTGTAATTATGGAGTGTTTGCAATATAATTACGGAGTGTCTACACGGTGATTATAGTATAATTACGGAGTGTTTACACGGTGATTACAGTATAATTACGGAGTGTTTACACGGTGATTACAGTATAATTACGGAGTGTTTACACGGTGATTACAGTGTAATTATGGAGTGTTTGCAATATAATTACGGAGTGTCTACACGGTGATTATAGTATAATTACGGAGTGTTTACACGGTGATTACAGTATAATTACGGAGTGTTTACACGGTGATTACAGTATAATTACGGAGTGTTTACACGGTGATTACAGTGTAATTATGGAGTGTTTGCAATATAATTACGGAGTGTCTACACGGTGATTATAGTATAATTACGGAGTGTTTACACGGTGATTACAGTATAATTACGGAGTGTTTACACGGTGATTACAGTATAATTACGGAGTGTTTACACGGTGATTACAGTGTAATTATGGAGTGTTTGCAATATAATTACGGAGTGTCTACACGGTGATTATAGTATAATTACGGAGTGTTTACACGGTGATTACAGTATAATTACGGAGTGTTTACACGGTGATTACAGTATAATTACGGAGTGTTTACACGGTGATTACAGTGTAATTATGGAGTGTTTGCAATATAATTACGGAGTGTCTACACGGTGATTATAGTATAATTACGGAGTGTTTACACGGTGATTACAGTATAATTACGGAGTGTTTACACGGTGATTATAGTATAATTACGGAGTGTTTACACGGTGATTACAGTATAATTACGGAGTGTTTACACGGTGATTACAGTATAATTACGGAGTGTTTACACGGTGATTACAGTGTAATTATGGAGTGTTTGCAATATAATTACGGAGTGTCTACACGGTGATTATAGTATAATTACGGAGTGTTTACACGGTGATTACAGTATAATTACGGAGTGTTTACACGGTGATTACAGTATAATTACGGAGTGTTTACACGGTGATTACAGTGTAATTATGGAGTGTTTGCAATATAATTACGGAGTGTCTACACGGTGATTATAGTATAATTACGGAGTGTTTACACGGTGATTACAGTATAATTACGGAGTGTTTACACGGTGATTACAGTATAATTACGGAGTGTTTACACGGTGATTACAGTGTAATTATGGAGTGTTTGCAATATAATTACGGAGTGTCTACACGGTGATTATAGTATAATTACGGAGTGTTTACACGGTGATTACAGTATAATTACGGAGTGTTTACACGGTGATTACAGTATAATTACGGAGTGTTTACACGGTGATTACAGTGTAATTATGGAGTGTTTGCAATATAATTACGGAGTGTCTACACGGTGATTATAGTATAATTACGGAGTGTTTACACGGTGATTACAGTATAATTACGGAGTGTTTACACGGTGATTATAGTATAATTACGGAGTGTTTACACGGTGATTACAGTATAATTACGGAGTGTTTACACGGTGATTACAGTATAATTACGGAGTGTTTACACGGTGATTACAGT
Organism: Leiobunum rupestre; assembly: GCF_980474605.1. NCBI lineage: Eukaryota > Metazoa > Arthropoda > Arachnida > Opiliones > Sclerosomatidae > Leiobunum > Leiobunum rupestre. The sequence continues at coordinate 33,937,882 of NC_143392.1, forward strand.
GTAATTATGGAGTGTTTGCAATATAATTACGGAGTGTCTACACGGTGATTATAGTATAATTACGGAGTGTTTACACGGTGATTACAGTATAATTACGGAGTGTTTACACGGTGATTATAGTATAATTACGGAGTGTTTACACGGTGATTACAGTATAATTACGGAGTGTTTACACGGTGATTACAGTATAATTACGGAGTGTTTACACGGTGATTACAGTATAATTACGGAGTGTTTACACGGTGATTACAGTATAATTACGAAGTGTTTACACGGTGATTACAGTATAATTACGGAGTGTTTACACGGTGATTACAGTGTAATTATGGAGTGTTTGCAATATAATTACGGAGTGTCTACACGGTGATTATAGTATAATTACGGAGTGTTTACACGGTGATTACAGTATAATTACGGAGTGTTTACACGGTGATTACAGTATAATTACGGAGTGTTTACACGGTGATTACAGTATAATTACGGAGTGTTTACACGGTGATTACAGTATAATTACGGAGTGTTTACACGGTGATTACAGTATAATTACGAAGTGTTTACACCGTGATTACAGTATAATTACGGAGTGTTTACACGGTGATGAAAGTATAATTACGGAGTATTTACACGGTTATTACGGGGTGGCTACAGATTTATTACATTATGATTACAGGGTGGTTGCAAAATTATTACATAATGATAACAGAATGATAACGGGGTGGTTATGGCTATTATTATGCTTTTACTAAAACCCTTTCATCTAGAGTGTACATCCGCTAAGTAATTTATGCGTTATTTCTTCAAAGACAATGCTAAATGTTTCGCGTTGGATACACTTAGAGAAAATAGAATTAAGAGCTTCGAAATCGTTTGTAAGCACGCATTTACACGCGGCTTTCCTGTTGTTTACCGTTCCCGAAAAACAAACTAACCAGAACACGAGTTTAGGAGACTCTTTTCGAGCAAAGTTGAGAAATCTTACAAAAGCTAAGTACCTTATCTACGAGTCTAATCCACGGGATCTATTTGGAAAATAACGGTACATAGGAGGCGGTAGATTGGATGGATGCCTAACACGGCGGAGAAAACCTAATAATCCTATAGTATGATACTTTCAGGCTGATGTCCGCCGGTATACGAGATAATGGTTTTAACGGCGGTCCACTCGTAACGGCCAGCAAGAAGGGACCGACTAAATGGTCCTAATTGACCAGAGAAATTTTCGCGTTCCTATTTACGTAGGATGCGACGAAACTGACCAGAGAAGAGATGAAGTGATGGCTAATCTTTGCCGGCGGGGGGGGGGGGGGGAGAAGAGGACTTAATTTGGGAAAGTAGTACAGCCCCGGCCTCGTATATACCGCATTAATCCATTTGGACCCGCGATTTGCTCTCTTTCGGCAACCCCCCTCGGCCATTTACCGCCCAAGGCGAAATTCGTGTCTTCATTGGGAAGGAGCCAACGATGATTGAGGGTCGCCACTATAACGCCATCTGTTATCGGAAAAGGGAAACCGGCGACTCCTACAAGTTGCGAAAATTACGCGGCAGTCATCCTATAATATAATGCTTGAGTGCTATATGTCATTGATTGTGTTAATGGTTAATTTATAATACTTCTATATTTTGTTAAATTACTCTATTCACGTAGGTCACTTTAATTTGATTAAAAAATTCAAAATTCTGATTGGAAATTTTATTTGCTAGGTTTTAAACTTTCCAGATTTTTCCCAGACCTTTTTTCTAGTTCTTAAAATTACTTAACTTTTCCCTGACCTTTTTTCTAGTTCTTAAAATTACTTAACTTCTCCCTGACCTTATTGCTAGTTCTTATAATTCCCAGACTTTTCCCTGACCTTTTTGCTAGTTCTTAAAATTACTTAACTTCTCCCTGACCTTTCTCCTAGTTCTTAAAATTATCAGACTTTTCCCTGACCTTTTTTCTAGTTCTTATAATTCCCTGACTTTTCCCTGACCTTTTCTATAATTCTTAAAATTACCAGACTTTTCCCTGACATTTTTTTTCCAGTTCTTAAAATTCCCGGTCTTTTCCCTGACCTTTTTTCTAGTTCTTAAAATTACCTGACTTTTCCCTGACCTTTTTTCTAGTTCTTAAAATTCCCAGAATTTTCCCTGACCTTTTTGCTTGTTCCTAAAATTCCGCGACATTTTTACTAGTCTTGAAATTCTCCGACTGGTTTACTAGATTTTATAATTCCCTTGCTTTTTCCCAAACAGATATTGTGGCAACTCTGACGTACCATTTTGTCCGGAGTGTTGACTTGGATCTCAATTGTACACGCTAAAGAAAAACATGAATTTATATCCCCCTAGAAATAAGCTGGTCGATCTAGGTGATACTAAAAATAGCTCTTGCAGAATCCATAGAAGGAAAACTAAACATTGATTAATATGATCTCTCCACCTCTCTCGGATACCCCGTTGCTTAACGTTCAAATACACAAATAAACCCTTACCGAAGTTTTATTATTAAAGATTCATAAAACATGATTTACGTAGTATGATAATACGCCGACGAAGGGGCGAGGTAGGCCGACCAGCAATACGGAAAAGCGCGGCGGCTGGAACACTTCTACGGGCGCCAGTAGGCCAAAAATAGACCAATCGATTTCGCCCGTTACGGAACGTACCACGAACTGTATAAAACGAGATTACAGAATTTCCATCTCCACGTTATTCCAATACGTTTCGGTGTTGGTAGATTAAAATTGAGTAACGCGATAATGCACTCCGGTTCCCTTTGTTCAATTTTAAAGATAGAGGAGAATACGTTTTGGAATTTCAAATATAAACGCCTCTATAATTCTTATCTTAGTGCTTGTTGCTTATTTATAGAAATTTCGGGAAAGGCGACAAGGAGGGGATGAAATTTCTGATAAAATCAGTTTCCGATTGGTTAAAAATAAGCTACTTATTTAAAATTTTATATAAATCTAGGCTTATTTAGTCCCATTAGCTAAGACTACTTTTTCGGCACTTTTTAAATACTTGCAATTTTATTATGATGTTTTGTTTTAATGTATTTTAAATACGGGCATGCATTTGAAAGTAGATTTTTCTTTTGAAACTTTAAATATCAATAGCGTCATCTTTTAATTTTAAAAATAACTAAGATGACGTCATAAGGTATATAATCTACAGGTGTTTCCCAAATTTTATTAGCTTACGTCATCTAGTTTCATTAATAATAATTATTATTATAATCAGCTAGGCTAATACCCAAGGCACCACCCTAGGCCCAAGTTCTCTCGCGACTTTTAAAGCCATTAATTCAGGTGGCCGGGTTACAACGCGTAGGAGGGTGGAGGCAAGCCACGCATGCCACGCGAGCCAACAGCTCCCTACACTCACTATTAACGTTAACCTCTACAAGTTTTTATGGAAAGGGGAAACTGAAGAACTCGGGGGAAAATCCCTTTAACCAGTGGGGAGAGAACTTGCAAACTCTACGCAGAAGGTGTAGTTCCGAGCTTTGCACCCTGTGCCACAAGCTGGAATCGAACCCGGCTCCTCTTGCTGCGAGGCGAAAGTGCCACCTCACTTAATTTAGGATAGGTTGAGGTTAAGTTTAAGGTTAGGTTTAAGTTAGGTTAGGTTAAAGTTTAGGTTAAATTTAAGTTTAAGGTTAGGTTTAGGTTAAGTTTAAGTTTAAGTTTAGGTTTAGGTTAGGTTAAAGTTTAGGTTAAGTTTAAGTTTAAGGTTAGGTTTAGGTTAAAGTTTAGGTTAAGTTTAAGTTTAGGTTTAGGTTAGGTTAGGTTAATGTTTAGGTTAAGTTTAAGTTTAAGGTTAGGTTTAGGTTAAGTTTAAGGTTAGGTTTAGGTTAGGTTAGGTTAATGTTTAGGTTAAGTTTTAGTTTAGGTTTAGGTTAGGTTAGTTTAAGGTTTATGTTAAGATTAAGGTTAGGTTTAAGATAACGTTAGGTAAAGTTTAGGTTAAGGTTAAGGTTATCTTAGGTTTAAGATAAGGTTAGGTAAAGTTTAGGTTAAGGTTAAGGTTATCTTAGGTTTAAGATAAGGTTAGGTAAAGTTAAGGTTAAGGTTATCTTAGGTTTAAGATAAGGTTAGGTAAAGTTTAGGTTAAGTTTAAGGTTATCTTAGGTTTAGGCTAAGTTTAGGGTTAGGTTATGTTAGTTTAGGCACAGTTTAGGGCTAGGTTATGTTAGATTAGGTTATGTTTAGGCTAAGTTTAGTGTTATGTTAGTTTAGGCACAGTTTAGGGCTAGGTTATGTTAGATTAGGTTACGTTTAGGCTAAGTTTAGTGTTAAGTTACGTTTATTTTAAGGTTAGGTTATTTTTTAGTTAAGTTTTATTTTAAGGTTAGGTTAGTTTTAAATTAAGTTTTATTAGGTTAGTTTTAGGTTAAGGTTAGATTAATTTAAGTAACTATATGTATTCTTAAGTGTTTTAGTTACTTAATGATTTTTGACCAATGAAAATTGGGAACCATTGCTGCGTGCTGTTAATTACCTTTGAGTTGCTAAATGATTTTTGACCAATGAAAATCATGAACCATTGCTACGTGCGTCTTCAACTCTGTCATTCCCAGACTCGGAAATAGCTGGAGTCCTGGGGCCAATGGCTCTTAAAAAAAATCAGGGGGCGCTTAAAATAAATCATTCGAAAGGGGGTGGCGGGCCCCGGGGCCCCCTAACTTAATAAAAATATCTATAAAAAATATTTCCTGAAAATATTTTTCTAAGCCGTCTCAGAAGCGCTGTTTTCCTAATCGAGAGCGAAATCTAGCGTTAAAGTTAACGTTTCAAAGTCAATAAATGGTTGCGTATGTAACTTAACCAATTTTCATTCCCGTATTTTACCTCCCTATTATTAATTTCCCCACATTTCAACCCCCCCCCCCCCCCTAGGCCAGTGGCCCTCAATAAAAATAAACTTAAGGGGGGGGGGGAGACCGTAGGGCCCCCGTTAAAAATATCACTATTTCCATGTCTGGTCATTCCTTTCGTTTGGCCGAACCGCACACGCGTAGCACAATACTGACATTGATATAACAGTCGACGTCAAAGGAAAGAGATAGAAAAAACAATAACTAAGGCTTAGCAAGAACAATATATTTCAAATCCACCAGTTATAAGAGCGGTTACTATTTCCAAATAGGTTTCAACGTGTATTTTTATATGGTTCTTTTTCAATTACCGCTCCCTGAAATTTCGTAAGGTTTCTTTTATTTGAAACAGAGGATGAGGGGGTGGAAGATAATAGGGGGGGGGGCTTAAACGAAAACCGAGGCTTAGCGCCAACAATACGGTCAAAGGCCAGGTTCTAAACTAGCGTACCGAAAAGAGGCAAAGAAATATAACAAATAGGCTTATGGGGCGAATATCGACGTCTCGCCGAAGAACGAGTGAGAGTTCAGGTAAAAATCGGACCGTGCTAAGCCTTGGCTGGCCTCAACGCTACGGCTGGGTTAAAAGGCGACGCCCGATCGATAGCGTGTTAAGACTCGGTCGGCGTCGGTGAAGGCGGGCCCGCTGCCGAGTTGCTGGAGCGCGTCGTTCCTTTCTCGACTGTCCGTCGATTACGCGAGCGGCTTTGGAGCCATAAGAATGAGGCTGAAAAGGTCGCCTAATCGAATACGGCCCGAGAAAGGCGGAAAAGCTTAAAAAATGAATAATGTGGCGCCGTCTAGTTAGAAAAACTGTAACTACTTACTTTCTTTACTCGTTTAAAAGGTTTAAAGTATTTTTTCAAGGTAGATAAATTTGTTGGTGAAAAATAGGTCAAACGCCCGTAGAAGTGTTCCATACGCCTCACTTCGGTGTACATTTAGAAGCCAACTTCCAGGGTAGACGTACTATTATCGCTATAATAATCCGGGTTTTAAAAAACCCGGGATTTATTTTTAAAATCCAGACCCATCTGGTTTTATTGGGTTTTATTTTGGGTTTTATTAAAATTTAGGCTAACAAGTTAACATTACAAAAATCGACGTATTTCGATATTAATAAAATTTAAGACATTTCTAGTAAAATCTATGAACCATATATTTAAATTTTTTTAATAAACATGTGTTAAAATTAAATTAAGTGTGAACTGAGTCTTTCTTATATTAAAAACAACCCACTTTTTTTAAAGTGGGTTTTATAGTGGGGTTTTTTTTAAGTAGGTCGTACCCAAAAAAACCCGCGCTTTATTTAAATTTGCAAACAATGTTAGACTAATCATGGACGAAAACTTTTTGTATTTTTTTCGGAAAAATACAGAAGCTTTTCCGGAAAAAAGACCTCGGTCATTTTCCGAAAAATTTTCCAACTTACAACACTAGCTATAATAATTCGAAAATTTTGTTTATATTTATAAACTAACTTTTAAGGTTTTTCAAAAGTGTTTTCGGAAATATAAATTATATTTCAAGTCCAGAGTATTTATCGAGTTAAAAAAAAGGGAAAATCCACCCTAGATTTTACAATCAAACGCGACTTGGACAATACAAAATATCAGTATAAAAATCCCCTAGAAAATGCCAGATGTTTCTTATAGATATGGTCGTACTATAGCATCGTTTCTTTGTCGAAAATAAGTCGAGAGTAGAGAAATTGCCCACAGCCTCCAAAACGTTTTCCCACCGCGAGATGATGAAGAGAGACAGAGCTAAAAGAACCTCGAGGAGAAACTCTCCTTTCAGGGAAAAGGGGGAAAGTGTTAAAAGTTAGCAGCGCGTGTCCCTCGATCTCGACCACGCGATGAACCTACGATCTTGGACAAGTGAGTAGTGACAGCTTCAAATCCAGTCGAAGCCGATGGATGCTAGACCCCCGGGGGTAGACAAACGGAGAGAACTTCGGAGAAGCGAAGGGAATGGAGCTTTGTAATTGGCTATTCGTCGGTTCGGGGCTTCGACCTAAAGGCTGATCCCAGGGCTACCTGCCAAAAATTTTCAGAGAGAAAACCAAGTTGGTAATTATCGGGAATAGGCCTTGGACTTACTCCTTCAATTCGAGCTGTAGAGGGAAAAAGCAGTAGATCTAACAAATTACTAGTTATAGTTAACAAATGTTATGGGTTGTATTATTGTTGACTAAATTCTTCCTAAAATAGTCAAACTAAACAATAATAAAATTATAAGACAGGGTTAAGAATTCACTAGAAAAAGCTTTGGGAAAACTTGAAGGGTAAACAGACTGTGCGCAATAAAGCTACGTTTACACACCAACACATTTCGGTACACGTTTTCTACCTAGGGCTTAACCTGTCGATTATATCCGTTTTGGTCTAAGGTTATATATAATTTAAATCTTTTATTCTACAAGGTTGTAATTCATTCAGTTCATATTTGTTTTTGAAATGAAAAATTACGTGAAATCTTATTTTTAGCTAGAAAGTTTTAAGTTACTGAAATTCAAATTTCACCACCTGTCGAGAATTGGTTTTCAAATTTCACCGCCTGTCGAGAATTGGTTCTCAAATTTCACCACCTGTTGAGAATTTGATTCCAAATTTCACCGCCTGTCCAGAATTTGTTGTCCAATTTCACCACCTGTCTAAAATTTGATTCCAAATTTAACCGCCTGCCGAGAATTTGATTCCAAATTTCACCGCCTGCCGAGAATTGGTTTTCAAATTTTACCGCCCGCCGAGAATTTGATTCCAAATTTCACCGCCTGCCGAGAGTTGGATTCCAAATTTATTTTTTGGTACAATATTTAAGAATCCATTAACTATTTATAAATAAATTATTTAAATAGGTAAATTGAGCTTTTATTAAAGTTACACGAACAGATTAGGAGTAAAATGAAACTACAAAATTTTTCAAAAAAATATTACATAGGAAGTTATCTATGTTATAAATAAAATATTTGGGAGGTTCCTACCACACGAATGTTTATTTAAGTTTTTCAAAATGTATGTAACAGAACTACACCAAAAACTCAATTTCTTTGCTGATTTTAATTTTTCAAAATGCAAAAACGGAGTGATTTCGAGCGTGGACGCAAAAAATCTCGGTTAGGCCTAACAATTTTCACGTCGACGCAAAACAATTTCCGTTAGGCCTAACTCAATTTTTTTAGAGTGGGCGTTCTCATCATTGTGAAGGAAAACCAGCCTTTACAAAAATCATATAAAGAGTAGGTTAATACTCGCTAGCGAATCGCCGAATGAGTTTTATCGAAATGTCTATTGAAGTATTGATAGAATTTCAATATTTTTCGGGAAATTCAGCGTCAGCGCAAAACAAATACAACCAAAAATATTTTAGAGTCTATACTAGTAGTTGTGGCTCACTCGACCAAAAAATTCTTGACTTTGTCTCTGGAATAATGAGGCAGCATCTAAAGGAGTCCATTCTGACAGACGCGTCAATTATCGGACATAAGCGAAAGAGATGATCAAACGACGTCGAAATAGGCATCGATGGCCGTAACGTCGTAAAAGGAGAGAGGGGATACCATAAGTGGATAATAAACATAAGTAGGACACTTTCTATTCTGCCAATGCAATTTTTTTAATGATAGTCTGTTTCGCCAATGACAACGTAAACCATTACGTACCGACGGACTGACAATAGAGTGTTGTCGCCTGATACGATTTTGAAAACTTGTAACGTCATATGTGTTGTAATTTTAATAGTGGCCGCCATGACAGTTACCGTTTTTTTATCAATAGGCAAATTACAATGGTGACGTCGCAGGGTTTCAGACGACAACACTCTATTCTCCGCGATCGGCTCCTAGTATTTGGAGGAAGCCCGGAAAATCGGTGACGGTCCAACGGCAGCCTTTTCGACGGACCAGCCAAGGCCTATTGAAAATTGAGAATGCTTTCAATAGTGTAAATAACGCTTAATTTTGGAAAATAATGATGAATTATTGAATCGTATTTCTCGCCATTAAAATAACCTACTATTTTGTCAACAGAACCGTAGGAAGGGACGAGTTTCCTGTTCGAAAAATTCCTATTTCGCAAACACTCCACGACAGACTATCATTAACCGAATTCGTTCTGTGCCATACTTACGTTTATTATCCACTTATGGGGATACTAAGAAACCGTCTACCAAGCGCGTAAACCAAAAGTAAATGAACCGAAGTTATCAGACTGCTATACTCCCCATGTTGGAGGCGTTTTCCTTATGAAGTTACATTTTGACCTAGAATTTGAAATTTTGCGCGCTCCTAGGCCGAAAAAAAGTTTTTGTTTTTATGAAACCATTTTTTATACATAGAAATAGCTTTACCCACAATTCTCAAGCGCAATTTATCGCGTCAAAAGACGGGGATGGAAATTAGCTTTTATTTGACTCGATTTTCTCATCATTTTCATAAGGAAAACGCCCTCCGATTCTGAGCGCCATTTCGATAACTTCGGTTAATTTACTTCTGCGTAAACGGGATGAGAATAGCTCGTAATGACCTTTCATTCGTTAAATTTGGCGCCCTTGGGCCATCATTGCGGAGGAAGAGGGTTAAAAAAGGGATGAAGAAGAAAGGTCCCATTCGGTTACTCCTCCCACGCTTTCTCAAACCGCCATTGACAGTTCTATTTCGGGAACGCGCCACGCCAAAAATCCATTCTTATTAAAATCAGGTGGAGCAAACACGAGACTATTTTGCCTCGAACATTGCTCTCTCTCTCTCTCTCTCTCTCTCTCTCTCTCTCTCTCTCTCTCTCTCTCTCTCTCTCTCTCTCTCTCTCTCTCTCTCTCTCTCTCTCTCTCTCTCTCTCTCTCTCTCTCTCTCTCTCTCTCTCTCTCTCTCTCTCTCTCTCTCTCTCTCTCTCTCTCTCTCTCTCTCTCTCTCTCTCTCTCTCTCTCTCTCTCTCTCTCTCTCTCTCTCTCTCTCTCTCTCTCTCTCTCTCTCTCTCTCTCTCTCTCTCTCTCTCTCTCTCTCTCTCTCTCTCTCTCTCTCTCTCTCTCTCTCTCTCTCTCTCTCTCTCTCTCTCTCTCTCTCTCTCTCTCTCTCTCTCTCTCTCTCTCTCTCTCTCTCTCTCTCTCTCTCTCTCTCTCTCTCTCTCTCTCTCTCTCTCTCTCTCTCTCTCTCTCTCTCTCTCTCTCTCTCTCTCTCTCTCTCTCTCTCTCTCTCTCTCTCTCTCTCTCTCTCTCTCTCTCTCTCTCTCTCTCTCTCTCTCTCTCTCTCTCTCTCTCTCTCTCTCTCTCTCTCTCTCTCTCTCTCTCTCTCTCTCTCTCTCTCTCTCTCTCTCTCTCTCTCTCTCTCTCTCTCTCTCTCTCTCTCTCTCTCTCTCTCTCTCTCTCTCTCTCTCTCTCTCTCTCTCTCTCTCTCTCTCTCTCTCTCTCTCTCTCTCTCTCTCTCTCTCTCTCTCTCTCTCTCTCTCTCTCTCTCTCTCTCTCTCTCTCTCTCTCTCTCTCCCCCCCCCTAAGCCCACTTTTTTTGTAAACGTTATATTTCGTGGTTGATCCAATATGCCCTTCAATAAAACATCTTCAAGAAAATCGACAAGAAGTAATAATTCAGAGAACCAGGACCAGAAATATACTGTTTATATAGTGTTTGTTGAAATATTGAAAACTTTTCACCCGTAGCTTTTTATGACATATTAAGGCTTAGCAAAAACACGACGTTCTGTTTACAGTCTTTTTACCAAATAAACAGTAACTTGCAGGTTCTGGCTTTCGGAAATTTTACTTCTTGGCGATTTCCTTGAAGGTGTTTTATTGAAGGGCCTCAGGGGCGGATCCATAGGGGGGGGCGATGGGGGCAATCGCCCCCCCTTAGAATACTTGAAAAAACATAACAATTTTTGAAGTTATTGAAATATATTTATTTGGTGAAAGACAATTTATAACACAAATTCTAGTTGTAGAAAGTACTTCGTTTAAGCAAACGAAAATGAGAGCTCCACGTTACATTTTCACGCTTAATATAGGCGTCGAGCTTAGAAACGATAGCGCCCATCTACTTTAATACCTGCCAACTAAATTTGTGAAGAAATAGCAGACGACTTTTGAATGCCCATGATCGCCCCTCCTTACTTGATGGCCTGGATCCGCTCCTGAAGGGCCTATTTAATTTGTTTTTCACGTATATAAGGGTTGCCCGTATCAGCAATCAGAAGCGTTTAGTTTAAGAACCTAAACAAATAACAACGGATGATAGAATTCACAACGCCATCTAGCGAGTACAGCTTTAAACACAAATATAAACACGAAACGTATTTGAAACACAGGACTGTTCGGAATATAAAGATTCTGGTCTAGGCTATCCGGAAATTACCAGGATGTTAAGATTCTTGTCTGGACTATCCGGAAATTACCAGGATGTTAAGATTCTTGTCTGGACTATCCGGAAATTACCAGAATGTTAAGATTCTTGTCTGGACTATCCGGAAATTACCAGAATGCTAAGATTCTGGTCTGGACTATCCGGAAATTACCAGAATGTTAAGATTCTTGTCTGGACTATCCGGAAATTACCAGAATGTTAAGATTCTTGTCTGGACTATCCGGAAATTACCAGAATGTTAAGATTCTTGTCTGGACTATCCGGAAATTACCAGAATGTTAAGATTCTTGTCTGGACTATCCGGAAATTACCAGAATGTTAAGAATCGTGTCTGGACTATCCGGAAATTACCAGAATGTTAAGAATCGTGTCTAGGCTATCCGGAAATTACCAGGATGTTAAGATTCTTGTCTGGACTATCCGGAAATTACCAGGATGTTAAGATTCTTGTCTGGACTATCCGGAAATTACCAGAATGTTAAGATTCTTGTCTGGACTATCCGGAAATTACCAGAATGCTAAGATTCTGGTCTGGACTATCCGGAAATTACCAGAATGTTAAGATTCTTGTCTGGACTATCCGGAAATTACCAGAATGTTAAGATTCTTGTCTGGACTATCCGGAAATTACCAGAATGTTAAGATTCTTGTCTGGACTATCCGGAAATTACCAGAATGTTAAGATTCTTGTCTGGACTATCCGGAAATTACCAGAATGTTAAGAATCGTGTCTGGACTATCCGGAAATTACCAGAATGTTAAGATTCTTGTCTGGACTATCCGGAAATTACCAGAATGTTAAGATTCTTGTCTGGACTATCCGGAAATTACCAGAATGTTAAGAATCGTGTCTGGACTATCCGGAAATTACCAGAATGTTAAGATTCTTGTCTGGACTATCCGGAAATTACCAGAATGTTAAGAATCGTGTCTGGACTATCCGGAAATTACCAGAATGTTAAGATTCTTGTCTGGACTATCCGGAAATTACCAGAATGTTAAGAATCGTGTCTGGACTATCCGGAAATTACCAGAATGTTAAGATTCTTGTCTGGACTATCCGGAAATTACCAGGATGTTAAGAATCGTGTCTGGACTATCCGGAAATTACCAGGATGTTAAGATTCTTGTCTGGACTATCCGGAAATTACCAGAATGTTAAGAATCGTGTCTGGACTATCCGGAAATTACCAGAATGTTAAGATTCTTGTCTGGACTATCCGGAAATTACGAGGAATTTAGGATTCTTCTCTAGACTTTAGAGAAATTACCAGGATGTTAAGATTATTTTCACAATTATCCAGAAAATACCGGAATGTTAAGATTCTTGTCTGGACTATCCGGAAATTACGAGTAATTTAGGATTCTACTATGGACTTAAGAGAAATTACTAGGAAGTTAAGATTCTTGTCTGGAATATCCGGAAATTACCAAGATGTTAAGATTCTTGTCTGGACTATCCGGAAATTACCAGAATGTTAAGATTCTTGTCTGGACTATCCGGAAATTACGAGGAATTTAGGATTCTTCTCTAGACTTTAGAGAAATTACCAGGATGTTAAGATTATTTTCACAATTATCCAGAAAATACCGGAATGTTAAGATTCTTGTCTGGACTATCCGGAAATTACCAGGATGTTACGATTCTAGTCTGGACTATTCGGAAATTACCAGGATGTTAAGATTCATGTCTGGACTATCCGGAAATTACCAGGATGTTAAGATTCATGTCTGGACTATCCGAAAATTACCACGATGTTAGATTCTTGTCTGGACTATCTGGAAATCCCCAGGATGTTAAGATACATATCTGGACTATCCGGAAATGACCAGGATGTTGATTCTTGTCTGGACTATCCGGAAATGACCAGGATATTAAGATTCATGTCTGGACTATCCGGAAATGACCAGGATGTTGATTCTTGTTTGGACTATTCGGAAATGACCAAGATGTTAAGATTCGTGTCTGGACTATCCGGAAATGACCAGGATGTTGATTCTTGTTTGGACTATTCGGAAATGACCAAGATGTTAAGATTCGTGTCTGAACTATTCAGAAATTACCAGGATGTTAAGATTCTTGTCTGGAATATCCGGAAATTACCAGGATGTTAAGATTCATGTCTGGACTATCCGGAAATGACCAGGATGTTGATTCTTGTATGGACTATTCGGAAATGACCAAGATGTTAAGATTCGTGTCTGGACTATTCAGAAATTACCAGGATGTTAAGATTCTTGTCTGGACTATTCAGAAATTACCAGGATGTTAAGATTCTTGTCTGGAATATCCGGAAATTACCAGGATGTTAAGATTCTTGTCTGGACTATTCGGAAATTACCAGGATGTTAGATTCTTGTCTGATGTTGATAATTTGTTTTTAATTTAAGTATTTTTGTTGCTAGAGGCAATCGAATCAAGAAAAACAGTCCAATTAGAAATTTTAGAATATATTAGTCAAATCGAATATAAATCGAATCAAGTTAAATCAGACCTACAGTATTTGATGTGCTCATCTAATCGAATCGAAAAGCAATCGAAGCTACTAAAACCAGCGCAATTCGATTGTAATATATTGATTTGATGTTTTCGAAGAATGGAATGAAATAGTGATCGCATCAAGTAATTTATTGCTTCGATTGAAGGGTTGGAAACCATATATAAATTAAGCGGAGCTAGAGCCATTATTTATTTGGAGAGTAGCTATATCAGTGGTCCATTCTCCAGAGAGTCTACGAGCAAAACCGGTAAAGCCAAAAAAAAAAGATAACCAGAAAAATTGGCGAACCTAATTCCATCCGTCGAATTATTAAGAATAAAATATTTATGGCTCGTCTCCACGTTTTTTCCTTACCTCATCTTCTCTCCACTATTTTTGCGTATTTCCTTTTACTACCTTTCCACCCCCGCTGGTTTTCTTCCCTTCTTCGCTCAGCTTATTCCGGACGTAGCCCCTTCCACGGGGATTTGCTATCCCGCAATGCATTATTTATAAGGCTGAGAGATCAGAGCGCTTTTTTATGGACGCCCGGAAAGCAAAAAGAAATACTACGGAGTCAAGAAGGACGCGAAAATACCCTATTGTTAAAAGAAAATACAGCCGAGCCAAGAACCAGGTGACTTTTAAGGAAGCGAGCATCTCAAAACATTTGACGTCTTTAAGGACGACGATGAAAGCTTTTTAACTTGGAAATAAATAATCCAGCGGGTCAGCTATTAAGCAATCAGCGATGAAAACTTCGACGCATTTTTTTTTCAGGCGGAGTTTTTACTAATAGCGTTTTCCATTTGATTGCCCCAGATTCACTCCGGATCTGTCTCTGACGTCATCGACGAGAGTAAAACCGCAAATGGAACCATGGACCAAGAATCTAAGGGGACTCACTGTTCAGGCTTCAAACTTGGCGTTGTTGAAGTCGATTTCCGGAGTAGTTTCGTAGAGAAGCTGGAGCCATGGACCAAGAATTTAAGGGGACTAACTTTTCCCGATATTTTGACACGGTAGACATGGCCTAAATGGGAAGGCTTACTGAGGTACACCAGCCGCTTTGAAGCGCCTCAAGAATTCTGTTCAACTATCACTGCGAGTTGGGACCATTTCTATTTCTATGGTTGGGACTTAGGAGACAGTACGAGCGAGAAAGTTAGGTTAGGCTTAGTTCTTTAAATTTGTTAAGTTTAGAAATGAAATAGATTCCAATAAATTTGATTAAAAACCTCAGCCATACGCGGTTTACAGGTTATTTCTACTTAACACAATGGTTAATTACCATTACTTAGACTTTTAAAGGCCAAATTTCAAAAATAAAAGGTCAGAAACTTACTAAGCCTAATCATTTAACCGACAACAACCGCACCATTTTGTCAAAATTAAACGTGAACGCTCTAGCTTCTCTACGAAACTACGTCGGAAATCGACTTCAGGGACGCCAGGTTTGTCCACATTGAACTAAAATTACCCGTGATTTTCCTATTCCCAATATTAACGCGTGCTTTTAAAAGCCTAAACATTGAGTTCCTTTAGATCCTTGGTCAATGCTGGAGCATTCACGTTCATTTTTGACAAAATGGCGCCGTTTTTGCTTAGTAAGTTTTAGACATTTTATTTTTGAAATTCGTTCTTTAAAAGTTTAAGTAATGGTAATTAAACATTGTGGTAAGTAAAACCATATGTAACATAATTACTCATAAGTGTGCTTCTGTTTAACATATCTGTATTAAAAATTTAAATGAGACCTTGTTTCACAGCCACGAAAGAAAATACGGACTAACGTCGCGTAAAACTGGTTTTAACTTCAATCCCTCCACGCCCGAACTAGTTTTGATGACGATAAAACCATCATCGACTGTAAAGTGACGTCAATTACGTCATATCCTTGCAACAAGGTCTCATTGAGAAAAAGTTATTTCTGGCACACTTATGAGTAATTATGTTACATACGGTAAAACTAAGCCCCGTATGGCTGAGGTTTATTTTAATCAAATTTATTGGAATCTATTTCATTTCTAAACTTAACAAATTTAAAGAACTAAGAATAACCTAACTTTCTCGCACGTACTGTCGCCTAGGCCCCAACTTAGCCTGTCGTAGTGATAGTTGAACATTAATTCTCTAGGCGCTTCAAAGCGGCTGATGTACCTCAGCAAGCCTTCCGATTTAGGCGACGCCTACCGTGTCAAAATATCGGAAATAGTGAGTCCCCTTAGATTCTTGGTCTATGATGGACAATCCATAAACATATTCCCGCGCTTTTTTGTTTTTAGTCTACTAGTAATTTGAATTTTCGCGTCGTGCTAAGCCTTGGTCTGTCATTTTGCCAAAAAATCTAAAAGGAATATACGCAAAAATTTGCTTAAATCTCGATCCGTTGATCGAAATCGGGCTTGGGCGATCTCGGAGCACCCGAGAGCACGAAATAGAACACACGAAACTTGATCGGAGCAGATCGGGGCAAGCAAGTGGAACATAAAATGTTGATCAGAGCGATCTAGAGCGCTCGAGAGCAGTCAAATGGAAAACGGTATTAGCTTTCTTTGTAGCTAACTCGTGACATTTTTACTACTAGACGTAAATGGTTTTGGTCCTATGACATTCTAAGATGTACATTTGACGGAAAATTATTATACCGAAAATATTAAGTAACATTGTTTTAATGCTAATTTTCTTATCGAAACCAATTTTTCGACACTGACACGCCAAGCTCCGATTTGGAACTGAATGGTAAATTATCGCCCTTGATAGTACATTTCACCTTGGGAATATTTAGACACTAAGGACTCTGTGCCCAATAACTCTGAAAATAAGTTCAATGATGATATGCAAATAGACATAGGCCTACTTATTGTTATTATATTTCTAATGATAAACTCTATTAAATTAGAATTTCCTATTATTTTCAAATAAATTCAACCTTTTTCCTCAAATCTACTTATCAAAAATTTGCAACTAATTCTGCTACGAAATATATAATTTATCTTAAATTTAAAATTAGTAAAAACTATTTATATTTAGAATGTAACGACAAAGTCGAACAAGGCCTAACACAATTCACGAAAAAAAGCCCATTTCAAACATGGTTAATAGTCAGATTTCTTCGATGATAAGCAGAAAGTAGATTTTGTATTGCCGTATTTCCGATAGATAGCGCCACTGGCGCAGTATCCTGGGAAATTTCTCTTTCCCGGAAACAATACTACAAATCCAACATTACCATTTTTAGGGATGGAATGGCGACAGAGGTGGGCGGTAAAGAAATAAAAAGTGCCTGGACGCGATCGACAAATAGGCCGTTTTTTTGGGACGAACAAGTTCGAAAGAGATGGGAAGAGGTCTTCCCATTTTCGGACTTTTCCGTGAGCGATTCACCCATAAAAAGGGGACACATTTTTAGAACATAACCGAGGCTTAACCCATAGATAGTTTAAGCTGGAATTGGGTACTTAACTACCTTTAAGTACGCTATCAGGTGACTCGGAAACGATAAAAATGGGATGATTTTTTCCCTACTTTTCTTCGAGGAGTACGAAAAAGAAGTGATGTTTGGAAAAAGGGAGCGCAGTCTTACTGATCTTCGCAGCGGTACCTGAGATCTCTAGGAATTAGGTTAGCCTAACCCTTGGCGCTAACTCCCTTCTCGCTCGTTTCTATGCGGAGTTATACAAAAAAGGGAGACTACGCGGATAAATGACCCGCGAATAGAGTGCGTGTTTACGTTTATATCGGAATAGGGGATGTTGTTACGTAGGCAACAAACAAAGAACGAGCAGAATGGCCGCCACTCACTTTGGGACCGTAAATTCGCTCTATTAATGCGCCATATACTTTAAAACTCGCTCTAGCTCGCGTGGCGACTTTTAGTATTCTAGTCGTAAAATTTAACAAATTTTAACTCTACGGAAAGTTTTATATTCAAGGTTATTAAAGTTCGCTACAAAACATAGAGAAATAGGCGCTTCCTCCCACCTACTTGGTGAAAAGGGGATCGATGAATAAAATACTTCCGGTTGATCGGTAACCGGCTTCGCCTGAATAGCCAAAGAAGCCAACTACAATCAAATCGAGTCAAATAGCTTCGAAATTCACTTAATAAACCCATTTTTTTCCCTTATGGTTGATTTTAATTTTTCAAACTTAGGCAAAACGGCGTGACTGCGAATGTGGACGCAAAAAAGTTCAGTTAGGACTAACAATTTTCACGTCGGCACCAAAAAGGTCAGTTAGGCCTAACAATTTTTCGCGTCGACACAAAAACGTTCAGTTAGGCTTAACAAATTTTCGCGTCGACACAAAAAAATCTCCGTTAGGCCTAACTCAAAAAGTGTTTCCTTAAAAAAAATAAAAGTATAAAATGTTTTTCTCTACTTCACGAGATTACGCTTGTTAGTGCTTTATTAGCACACGCGTTTCGCACGTAGACTTCAAATTCCAAAATTTTTATCGACTCGAGCGCGCTCTCTAACTTCAATAGCAAAAGCAAGGCCAACTTTGATCACGCGCTGTTCGCGCTACAGCGGCCAACCCATTCGTTGAGGTTTCTATGTTAACCTATGAGCAAAAGATACGTGTATGGTTTCAGCGCCCCTAGCGGAATATTATTTTTCTAATAGTTTTTGCATTGAAGCCTATATAAAAACGAGCGTGGCGCTGAACTGCTACAGGTTATAGGGGGAAACTCCTTGCTCACGGAATTTCGACGAATGGGTTGGCCGTGGCTAAAGCTAATAACTAAAAATATTTTACACGTCACCTCCCGTATTTTATAGAAACACCTGGCTTTTTTCCATTTTGAAAACCAAAAATTACAAGGATGTAGCTGTATTAGTATTGACGTTTAAGTTTGTTAAAGGGCGTTTGAATTTGACCGGTTTCACGCGCTAGTTTCCAGAATAAGATTTTTCGTAAATGTGGACCAAATGTTTCAAACGCTGGTGTGGCCCTTTAATTATGCGATTTATATTTCTAAAGATTTTTCACGTACAGTTACTTTAATTGTGTACAGACTGTTTCCTTATAAGTTCTCCCTACGCATTTCAAACAACAACATCCCACGACTGGTCAAAAAAACCACTTCCAACCCTAGACAAAAAAACACGTTTACACTGGAAAAAAGGTTTATCCTGGCCAAACGTTTTTTCCTGGACCAAAACAAAAACACGCTTACCCTGGTCAAAAACGTTTATCCTGGTCTTAAAACACGTTTACCCTTGTCTTAAAACAGTTTTACCCTTGTCTTAAAACACGTTTACCCTAGTCTTAAGACACGTTTATCCTGGTCATAAGACACGTTTACCCTAGTCTTAAGACACGTTTATCCTGGTCATAAGACACGTTTATTCTGGTCTTAAAACACGTTTATCCTGGTCATAAGACACGTTTATCCTGGTCATAAGACACGTTTATCCTGGTCTTAAGACACGTTTATCCTGGTCTTAAGACACGTTTATCCTGGTCTTAAGACAAATTTACTCTGGTCTTAAGACACGTTTACCCTAGTCTTAAGACACGTTTATCCTAGTCTTAAGACACGTTTATCCTAGTCTTAAGACACGTTTATCCTAGTCTTAAGACACGTTTATCCTAGTCTTAAGACACGTTTATCCTGGTCTTAAGACACGTTTATCCTGGTCTTAAGACACGTTTATCCTGGTCTTAAGACAAATTTACTCTGGTCTTAAGACACGTTTACCCTAGTCTTAAGACACGTTTATCCTAGTCTTAAGACACGTTTATCCTGGTCTTAAGACACGTTTATCCTGGTCTTAAGACACGTTTATCCTGGTCTTAAGACACGTTTATCCTGGTCTTAAGACACGTTTATCCTGGTCTTAAGACACGTTTATCCTGGTCTTAAGAGACGTTTATCCTGGTCTTAAGACACGTTTATCCTGGTCTTAAGACACGTTTATCCTGGTCTTAAAACACGTTTATCCTGGAAAAACCTTTGCGAAATTGATCTCATCTAATACGGTCCAAAAACTAAAACCCAGCCCAGTTAAAAACTCGTTTATCCTTTCCAAAACGATTTGGCGGAATCTAGCAGATCTAATTCCTTGGAAAGATACAATATCCTGCACTGGCCAAAACAATTTATCCTGGTCATAAAACGTTCCCTTCCATCCCGGACCAAAATACTTTGCGAAATCGATAACACCTAATACTTGCCAACAACACATCTATACTGTCCATAATACGTTCCCTACCATGCTGGACCACATCTATCCTGGCCAAGTACTTCACATTTATTCTGGCCATAATACGTTCCCTTTGATGCTAGTCAAAACAAATTTTCAGTATCGACGACATCTGTCGTGGCCAAAGACGTGTATCGTGGTCATAAGACATTCCTCTTCCGAGTACAGTGGCGTAGCCGGGGGGGGGGCACCCGGGCACAGAGGGCACATGCCCCCCCCCCCCGAAACGTATGGTCGTACGTACAAATATATATTTTTTTTCAATGGTGTGCCCCCTCCCCCCCCCGAAACAAAATCCTGGCTACGCTACTGTCCGAGTAGTAAAGTCGCTAAAAACCAAGATGGTTTGCCCAACAAGGGCGCGCCCTGAAAAGTGTAAGCAAACCTAACACTGCCCCCAAAAAGTAACCGGTTTAACGTCGATTACGTCATCACTCAACACTCGAACCAATTTTGTTAAAATGCCGGAGAAAAATAGATCTTATTATTACTATTACCAGCATTTCATGAGTGGTTGAAGAAAGGTATACGACCTCTATTTTCACTTCCTGCAGCCCAAACTATAAACTTTTTATCGAAGGCTGTGGATGACGCGCGTCTACAACCGAAAACTATACACTAGCCAGGGGAATCGCTCGCTATTTTTATCACGGCACGGAATTTTTTCGGATGGCGCGTTATATTTTTATTTTTCGTTCAAAGAGTCTGTTTCGCCAAGAGACGTGTTGGAAGGCCAAGGCCTCATCATCCGACGCCGATACCCAACCGGGGAAGAGGGGTGAAGTCTACGTTGGGTGTTGATAGGAGCCGCTGTCTACTGGAGGCGGAACGTGTTTGAACCGTAACTCCTTTATTATTCGCTTTTCGCCAGTCAAGTGTTATTGTCGAAGTTATAAAAGATATTGAGAGTGAAGCTCTAGGTTCGGGTTTTGCATTTTTTACCCCTTTCCCTCGAATGCAGCCCCGCGTTGGATGGGGTTGAATTGCTTATTATACGCGTAACTTTTAAGTTACTTTTTAGAAATGACAAAATTTCACAAAGTTATACGTCTTTACTGAAAATATTCAAACCGTAAAAAATAAGAAGAGCTAAAAATGTTTTTTCTTTTAAATGTTCATTTTTAAATTGTTACAAAATGTGTGCGATCTGTGGGGTCACACTTAAAATGATTATTTATTAAAACATTTGTAGTTGGTCCCTACTTCCAATAACTGAACCGGAAAACATTACAGCTAATTTAAGCTACGCATCCTTGCCAACGAAATACGAAACTCGAAGGAGTTGGATTTGAAATATAGTAAACAGGCATATTAAAGTAAATCTCTCAAGAGGCAGATACATACACGGTTTTAAAAGTTACTTTAATTTAAAAGACAGATACGTCAAGGATTGTAAAGGGTTACTTTAATTTAAAAGACAGATACGCCAAGGATTTGAAAGGGTTACTTTAATTTAAAATAACAGGTACGAAAGGATTTTAAAGGGTTACTTTAATTTAAAAGACAGATACGCCAAGGATTGTAAAGGGTTACTTTAATTTAAAAGACCGATACTTCAAGGATTATAAAGGGTTACTTTAATTTAAAATAACAGGTACGTCAGAGTTTTAGGGGGTTACTTTAATTTAAAAGACAGATACGTCAAGAATTATAAAGGGTTACTTTAATTTAAAAGACAGATACGTCAAGGATTGTAAAGGGTTACTTTAAATTAAAAGACAGATACGCCAAGGATTGTAAAGGGTTACTTTAATTTAAAAGACAGATACGCCAAGGATTGTAAAGGGTTACTTTAATTTAAAAGACAGATACTTCAAGGATTATAAAGGGTTACTTTAATTTAAAATAACAGGTACGTCAGAGTATTAGGGGGTTACTTTAATTTAAAAGACAGATACGTCAAGCGTTTGAAAGTTTCGTTAAAGTATAAAATCGATAAAACAGTACATTAGCTATAAATATATTTTTAAAATACCGCCAATTACGTGCTATCTATATAATTTTATTTTGAAGAGAAGGTCGATATAGAGAACGATATCAATAAAGAAATCGTGATCAAAGAAGGTCGTAAAAGCCGGAAGACAATACAAAACGGTTTGAACTGTCGATCGCCCGCAAACACGCGAAAGTCCAATCTTTAAATCCGCGCGCAACAATCAAATGATATAGCGTAAAGAGACTGCTGAAGAAATAATTTTCTTTTATGTTATTTATATCGAAAAGAGCTGAATTGTCGATAGGAAATCCTTAGTAGCTGAGCGGCACATAGTCCTCAAGAATAGGGTCATTATCTCTTATTTTCCTTACATGGGAAGTATTCCTCTATAGTTCATTAAAATGGAAGATCTACCTTTACAGGCTCGAAGCAACTTCAATGGGCGCCATTTTCTCTACCAACCGCGGAAACATACTCTGCCTAAAGATGTAAACTGAAGAAATAAAACCGCGTAAGGAATATTTAATTATTTATTTATTAATCACTATAATATATATTAAAATTAAAACGCAATTTGAAAAATCAGTGAGGAGACTGCTAGGGTACATGTTTCCAGTGAATTACATTAGGCGGAGATGAATATTTCCTTCTAAATTTCCAAATGATGTCTTATATGCTTCTGGTGTTACTTAATTGGTGTTTAACATAGCAAACCAGCAGTTAATAAAGGAAAATGGTATATAAAGAAGGATGGACAAACTACTCCAAGAGGGACTTGTAACGAAGTATTTTGTAAGCTATATGATTGATTCCTAATTTTACCGTCGCCATCTTGTGCTATTCAAAGTATTTAAAACCAGGGGCCAAGTGATACTGTTTCGAGGCTTTATTGAGCCCCCTTCCTATTTTGACTAATATATACACAGCTAGATGAATAGTTTTGCGTCATTTTAAAAACTCACTCGGTATCAAATATCAGGTGTGATTTAAAATTTTCGAAGAATTGTCCGTACGAATTTTTGTGAGGCTTAGAGTTTATTCAAATGGTAAACTTGAAAAAAAATTGAAAACGTATGAATTTCTTTAAAAAACGGTTAAAGGCCTAGGTTTTCTTCTGTCTGTTTTCCTGTAAGTTTACTTCCCGCCGCGCAAATATCTATCTATCTAACGATCTATCTATTTAACGATCTATCTATCTAACGATCTATCTATCTATCTAACGATCTATCTATCTATCTAACGATCTATCTATCTAACGATCTATCTATCTAACGATCTATCTATCTATCTATCTATCTATCTAATTAACGATCTATTTAACGATCTATCTATCTATCTATCTAATTAACGATCTATCTATCTATCTAATTAACGATCTATTTAAATATCTATATATCTATATAATTAACGATCTATCTATATATCTGTCTATAGATTAATAGATCCCAGAGCAAAATCGTTCATTTTAAAATGGATGACAGTGCGAATTCCGAAACTGTCATATTACTCAAAAGATACTTCATTTACCAACTACTCAATGCTTCTATTGAAAACATGAATAGTGAAGTTTCCGAGTGTCGTCATGATTGCCGCCATCTTTTCAAAATGTCAGGTTAAACATTCCCGAAACAACGGCATCACGGTACGATAGTAAAATGAAGCGCGTCATAAGAGAATATTCGACCCGAGCGAGAGATTCAATTTGGAAAGAAAAGATTTTAATCGGAAGAAAAATTATTCTAATCAAAAACAATCTATACGGGAATGAAATAAGCTATTTTCTGGGAGCTTTGGCTTTTACGACGAGAGATATTAACGGAAACTGCGAGAGGGGTCGCTAAGAAGTTGCCTAATAAATCAAAAGAGAGCGCGTGATTATTTATATTTACGACATCTCCGGCGGGTTGTGTCAGCGACGGGAGGGAGGAAAAAATATCACGGAGACTGGTGGCAGTCGGAAGTTGGGCCGTACTCCGTCGCGCCCCCTATCTCTCGGCGCTGCAACTAGAGACGGCGAGGCGACCAAGAAACGTCCAATCGATAGCCAGGGCGCCGAGTGTCCATCCCGCTAAGCCAGTCCCCGAAGGCCGCTAAGGACAGCGCGACTGACCCAACGCCACCCGACAGCAACGCCCAATTGGTATCGACCGTGGTCCCCGTTTGTAAGGCGCTATCGGGTCAGATCAGGGCTGGAAAATGGGCGAAAATAAATAAAGCATACAGGAACCCTTTTGAAAGCCGATGACCAAAAAAACCGTTTCAAACACACACAGAGAGAGACAGTGCAGAATGAAACCTTGCACGCGATTCTATTCAACGGAAAATCATTTTAGAGAAATGAAGTTTGTATTTCTCTCCCGCGCACCCTGGAATTAAGGTTCCATCCCTGGTCATCGGCCCCTTTTCATAGCCCTTCTTCTAAGCCTCCCCCTTATTCCTAGAAATTTGCGACGTCGCCACAGATATTTATTTTACCATTTAATTAGATTCCAATTAAAAGGGTCTGCAATGCCTCTTCTTAAAAGGATAAATATACGGTAAAATATTATCATCTTTCAGCAACTTCTTTCCCTTTTAATTAAATTTGCAAGGAGTAATTACTAATTTCCTTTCCCTGAGCCCAAAAAGTTATTTATCAAAGGAATCTAGGATTGGGAATTGCCCGGAAAAAAGTTAAGGAAAATGTTTATCGTGATGAGCTACGCTAATTGGTATCGGAAATTAGGTAAACCCCTTTTTCGAGACGTAGTATTAACATTAATTTTTATTTATTTAATCAAAATATCTTGTTTTTTGTGGTAAATGCGTTTAATTGACGTTACAACCATTTGCTTTTATGTTTTAATAGCTGGTATTCGAGGCGAAATTAGGCAATTTGGGGGTTATGTTTCTAACCTTCCACGTCACTAGAATACCAATATATTTTACCTTAAACTATTTCATTAGAAAAATAAATATATTTATTAAATACTTCTGATTTTTCGGTGTTTCTAACCTTCCACTATCGTGATGGCGACGTCACTATAATACCAATATATTTTACCAGTAACTATTTCATTAGAAAAATAAATATATTAATTTTTTTTACTATTACTACATCAACCTACAATAACTATAAATTATTTTAAAATTGTCGGGCGCCTAACCGGTTTTAAACGAAAGGGATCATGGGATTGAAAACGGTACTTTATGACGTCACAGTCGTAAAGTCAGCCTTAATCGTCGAAAGAAACAGTAACATCCATTAGGCAATAGTAACATTAAAAGCCGATAGATGGAGTTGTTTTAAATATAGGGGCTGATATTTAATATCCTCTACCGTTTAAAAAGTCACGTATAGTCTAGCCTTGAACACAGCGGGATTTAACAGCGAAGGAATGAAAACATAATCGTATAATAGAGTGGAAAGGGGGCAGAGAGTTTAAAGTCAGCGTTTGGGTATGCCTTTCGAATTAAGTCACTGACCTTCCGAGCGGATATAGAAATGTAGGCAAAGCGAAGGAACAGGCGCTCAGCCTTTCCAAGGCCGATATTGATTAGGGCTTCTGTACTTGACGGTGGAAAGGTTTCTCGTAGCCCCTAACAGACTAGCACTCATTAAGAGTTGCCAGATTAAATATTTCGCAATAGGCCATTTATCTACGAATGGATAAAAAAATGGACCCCGCAGGCGTCTCCGAAGTTGACTGGAGCCGTCAAGGACCACCAGCAAATACCCCAACCGCCCTGGGTCTCCGGGGGGTCCATCTCCGTGGTTAGCCGCTGCTTTATCCCATTAGGATAATTATTAGAACATAGGACGGCTATCTTGGGCGTGTTATTAGCTATTAACCCTTTTCCGAGAACGCGGTCAAACGCTCGACCAACTCTTTCAAAATGTATCAAATCAGATTTGGAATTTTTAATCGTAAGCGCCGAAGTGGACGCTTCCTAACTTTGAATTATCAAGAGCGTGACCACGGAGAAAATGGTTTACACCCTGGACACATTGCGTCACTCGGAACGGGTTAAGTAGGATTTGTATACGTGTTATCAGAAGTTTGTTTTCCACTGGCGCGCGCGCAACGACGCGTTTCTCAGCTTTGAAACGTTCATACGTTTTTACGCGCGTAAAGAAACTAACATTATGACGCGCGCTGGTGGAAAACAAGCTTAAGCTAACAGTTGCGTTATCTGAACCAAGGAAATAGGTTAGTTCAGATGTCAGATAATCCGCATTTATACGTTTAGATATTAGATAATATTTACGTTCCAATGTCCGGTAATCTGCATTTAAGTTCCAATGTCCGGTAATCTGCATTTAAGTTACGATGTCAGGTAATTTGCGCTTACGTTCAGATATCAGGTAATCTGCATTCACGTTCAGATATCAGATAATCTGCATTTATACGTTTAGATATTAGATAATATTTACGTTCCGATGTCAGGTAATCTGCATTTAAGTTACGATGTCAGGTAATTTGCGCTTACGTTCAGATATCAGGTAATCTGCATTCACGTTCAGATATCAGATAATCTGCATTTATACGTTTAGATATTAGATAATATTTACGTTCCAATGTCCGGTAATCTGCATTTAAGTTCCGATGTCAGGTAATTTGAGCTTACGTTCAGATATCAGGTAATCTGCATTCACGTTCAGATATCAGATAATCTGCATTTATACGTTTAGATATTAGATAATATTTACGTTCCGATGTCAGGTAATCTGCATTTAAGTTACGATGTCAGGTAATTTGCGTTTACGTTCCGATGTCAGATAATCTGCATTTACGTTCAGATATCAGATAATCTGCATTTATACGTTTAGATATTAGATAATATTTACGTTCAAATGCAGGTAATCTGCATTTAAGTTCCGATGTCAGATAATCTGCATTTACGTTCCAATGTCAGGTAATCTGCGTTTACGTTCAGACATCAGATAAGTAAAGTAAAGGAGTAAAGAGAATAATCTGATAAAATCGTCTACTTATCCAAAATGTATCTGCTAAAATGGGCACACAAGGTACAGTCCCGATCAAAAGTTTCTGGCCGTTTTCTCTTTTAAGTGAAACAAAGCACTTAAAAATTAAATAAGGGTTAATTTTCATGTTTTCCGTCATCACTATTTCTTCAATAACTTTACAAATTACAATCACAAATCCGATTTGAAAAATAAAAGCAGATTTAGTTTCCGAAAATTATGACGCTTCGAACAAGAGTAGACACGACAAATTATATTTTTTTCATGACGTCATTTTCGAGGGCTTTGGCTATTTCCGGCTTTGCTCGCGCCCTAATGGTGGTAGGACATTAATTTTCACTGCATATTGTTTTCGTGAGGGTATTCTTTCATAAACGCCCTCATTCGGCTCTCTACCTAAAATAGAAATAAAATGGCTGCCAAGAGAAAACGGCCAGAAAAGTTTGATCGGGACTGTACATGTTTCAAGCAAATATAGAGAGATTAATACTTATCTTAAGAAATACGTCATTGTAACC
This sequence comes from Leiobunum rupestre, assembly GCF_980474605.1. Classification (NCBI taxonomy): domain Eukaryota; kingdom Metazoa; phylum Arthropoda; class Arachnida; order Opiliones; family Sclerosomatidae; genus Leiobunum; species Leiobunum rupestre. The sequence continues at coordinate 33,965,207 of NC_143392.1, forward strand.
CGTCCACCTGAATTAATGGCTTTAAAAGTCGCTTGATGACTTAGGTGGTGCCTTGGGTGATTAGCTTAGCTGATTATTATTATTATTATTATTTATTATAAAAATATTACATGTCATATTTTAATATCAAAAATTAATTTTAAATTATTTTAATTAATAAGAGCAATTTATGATACGTTATTTAAAACCTCAGAATGCCAATTTTTACATTATTTGTTAAAGACCACTTGCCCTTACCAAGAATGTATTTATTTATACTCAGGGAGAATGAATATGTCGAGACTACAGACGGACACGTTGAGGCCCTAACCCCGTCACGCTAAGGGGGGGGGGGGGGAGTAGGCTGTCTTATTTTTTGCGTCCTCGCAGCAGCGTTAATCGCGTCGAAAAACGTAATTTTTAAGAACCAATGAGATTGCAGTATTATTTGATTTTATTAAAGCGGAGGAGCATACCGGGGGCCCCAACGGGTGGAATTGGAGAAACGCTAACCATAATCTTGACATATTCATTATCCCTGATTATAAATAAATACATTCTTGCCCTTACGTTATTTGAAAAAAAATACCCTTGTCTTTACGTTATTTGTTAAAGACCCCTACGCCTTACGTTGTTTGTGAACGACCCTAAGTATGAAACATTATAAAAGAGCTAACTTCCCGAACTGCTAGGTCAGCGCGCTTGTCAGTGAAAGTCAACACGGAAAATATTTAACCAAAAAGACGAGGGATACGAATTGGTGTAGACAGAATATTAAGGGAGTTTGACAGTGAATAAATATATTTCGTAAACAGATTATATATTAAATCTCGTAGTCACAGAAAGTCATACGCTAATTTTTGGATCAATTTTAAATTAGCCTCGTGCGCGGTTGATTGTACACTGGAGTCAAGCGAAAACCCCTCATTACTTGTCCAAATATTTACCCCTAATTAGCTTCGTCGATCGCGCTTCAAATAACACCTTCGGGATAAAAAGACCGGCAACCTTTTCTCTCTCGACTGGACTGCCTCGCTACGGCAGAGTTGCCAGCTATTGAAAATCAAATTATCGTACCGAGGACAGAAAATTATCGATTTAAAAAATTATCGTACCAAGGACAGATATTCTTGTTTATACTTTATATAATTAATAAATAAATTCTTGGTAAAACAAAAACCTAATATTTACTGCCAACTCCAAAATTGTTTTGTACATTATCAACTCAGGTTGAATTATAGGGAAATAGCGATCTATATAATGCGTCATTGAAATTATCGTGTGGTTCAAAAATTAGCTCGAAGTTATCGACGTGAACGATAATTATCGTACGGCCCAAAAATTAGCTCGAAGTTATCGACGTGAACGATAATTATCGTACGGCCCAAAAATTAGCTCGAAGTTATCGACGTGAACGATAATTATCGTACGGCCCAAAATTTAGCTCGAAGTTATCGACGTGAAAGATAATTATCGTAAGTCTGGCAACGCTGCTGTACGGAAAATTTTGTATGAAAAAAAAAAGGTCCACTCAAGGAAATCTCTGGCGAGTTTGAATGCGGGGCTTACAGGGCTGCCCGACCGGACTGGCACGTTCCTAACCCTCTTTTTGTTGTTTTCCACCGCAGCAGCGGCAGAGTTGTCCGATCCTTCAGAGCAGTCGACCCGCTTCGTTCCTGCACGCTTGGACGAGCCCCTGCCAGGGACGCTTCGCCGCTTTTCACTCGAGCAAAGTGGTATAGCTCGCGGAAAGGAACGCCAGCGGGGACACGAGCAAAGGGCTAGGAAGAGAAACCTATAGAAGCAAAGGCGAAGGCGGTAGGGGGGAGTTGGGGGAATGAAAAGTTGGTAACAAAACGGAGCTAAAGTTAGTGTACCGACGCCAAAAACCGAGGGCGGTAAGGGTGGACTGCCAAAAAAGGAGTGAAAACCCCCCTTTTCGGACCATCTGATCAATTTTCATTCCATAACAGTCGCGGGGTGGCGCTGAATGTCGGTTGACCGAGGCCCATAAAAGGCGGACGTTACTTTGAACAAACACGAGGGCGACCGAAAGGAAAAAAGAAGCTCATTTTCGGGATTTACCCCGGCGATTATAAATCAAAGGTGGATACAATCAAAAGGACGCGAAATTGAGAGCCAAGGCCTAGTAAAAAGGGTCTCTCTTTTTAAGCAAGCCGCGCGGAGATCGGGGCCAATCTAGAGGACCTCATTAGTCGGGGATGAAATAAATCTTATTTTTGCGCTTTCAATCCCTGGGCGCCCTATTACCCCGCGAGAAGGGATTATCGAAGGATACAATCGATAAATGATTCGCTGGCCCTCCGATGAGTGCTTCGCGTGGGGGCCAATGAACCACTGGTCCGCCGGAGATGATGAGCTAGGCCTCTAAATTGCTACGTAAATAGCCCATTGAGAGACGATAAATTAATTAACTTATAGAGTTTCGGCTCCCGAATACGACAATTATTAGTATAGCCTTAATTCGGGTTCATTTTGATTCGTCTAGTTTGAGATCCTTTTTGGTTATCAAAAGACTTAAAAGTTCTCAAATACGCCAGCGGCGGCGGTCGGAAAATATTCCTGTGGGGGCCCGGGCCATTATTTTCTATCCAAAAATTCACATACTTAAATCTTAAGTTACAAAATGTACAGCTCTAAATCCTTATTACTAATTTCTTTTTATCTTTGATAACAAAATTTAAGTCGATGTTTTCAGAAAAATCTAGATCATTAAGCCTTTTTTGGCCACATACATAACGAAGGAATTTTAGGTTATCTAACATAACTTGGCTGAAACAGGGTACACGACGAGCCAATTTTCTGTTTGGACGAATCTATCGAAATCAATTTTATGCTAGTTAATCTTAATGTTACTTACACAGACCCGGTGTTACGGTATGCGGGGCCCTAGGCAGCAAGAGATGAGATAGGAGCACAAAAAAAGTGATGCGCGGGGCCCTAGGTGGTCACCTCGCTCGTCTTGCCCTTACGCCGGCCCTGCTTCAATACCAAAATAACTTCCTAAATAAGACTGAATTTGAACCAAAATAAAGGCAGTGATATCATAATATTTTCCCTGATTGCTATTTGCCCTCAATTTAATTTTAGGTGGGGGCTCTGCCCCCGTATGTTTTTCCTTGTGGGGGTTCAAGTCCCAGAGCCCCCACGGGATCGTCGCCACTGAAATACGACACTTTTGTATTTATTGTGACGCCATCTACCGCAGGTTTTCGAAGGAAGATACTATTTAAATGGCAACAAAAATGGTTTGGGGAAAACTACGTGGCAGAATCGGCTCCAACTGCACGATGACGCTGAAGCTAGTACCTTTGCACGGTAACGCCACAAACGGGCTTTCCACAGTGCCGTAACTAGGAACTCCCCCCCCCCTGCGAAAAACGACTCGGGGCCCTTTTAAATAGCACCGATTTTAATGATAAACGTTTGGGGGCCCCTAGTTCTCGAGCCCCCCCCCCGTGGCGTGGGGTCTGCGGGGGCACTATTTACGCCACTGTAATACATTCCACATTTCCACGCGTCAAATGTATCTCTTCGTTCATGTAAAATATTGAAAATACACTGCGTAGGGATATTTTTGTTATAGGAAAACCATATTTTATCCTACCTAATAGTTTTAGAAAGTTAATTCTACTAACTACACTAGTTTTTGAAAAATTCGTGAGATTCTCGGAAGACAAATTTTTCAAACAAATAACATTAATCGAATCGCCAAGTGGATACTTCTACAATTTTCACAGTCGCTATAAAATTCTGATCGGACACTTCTCCCTGAACACGCGTGCATTGCGTGTTGAACACTTCTACAGGCGCGGGACCTATTTGTGGCCTATTAGTTAAAATTTTAACGAAAGTGCCAATAAATTACCATTTAAAGTTTTAAATTACGTTAATTAGGCCTTAGTTGAACGTCTAACAATTTAGAGGTATAAAGTGGGGGAAAAACGGCACTATATTAACCCAAATTGAATTAACCTCAAAACCTGGTCAATGAATAGTGACAGGGCTAGTTAGCCAGGTTGTAATTAATAGGGCGAAGGAAATAGAAAGGCTGGACCGACCATCGGGGGACCCTGGCGGTGGAAATCCTCACCAATAAAGTTCTTTTCTGGCCGCAGCTCCGTTACGAGAGGGCAAACGAATCGAATGGGGTTCAATATTAGGCGAACATCGGCAAGAAAAAAAAGGAAGCAAATTACATCCGAGACTCGAGAGAAAATGAAGCGCGGGGAAGACGCGAAAAAGGGGACCCCATTTACGGCCGGAAAAACCGGTCATTAGAGTGTCCAAAATAATGGAGGTTCCGCGCAAAAAGACACCTAGATGCGGTACTACGTCGCCCACGAACTCTGGCGGAAAAACCCCAAAAACAAATTGAAAACAAATTACACCCTAGACGACTATATTGGGCGGAGTATTGTTCGCGTTAAGACCACCAAATATAGAACGTATTTAATGAACCTTAACAACGAAATTACGTTTTAACTTATTTAAATCGCGGGGTTCACAATCGTATTAAAATTGTTATATATATATTTTTTTTTTCATTTAAAAGCTAAGGCTTAAGGGAAATAAAAAGAGAGCTCTCGAAAACCCGAATTCCCGGAGTAAAACAACTACATGGTTTACTGAATTGGGGCAGTTGCTACAAAATCGATTGTAGGAGGTCTCCACGCACAATGGACACATTGTATGTGGAAAATCAGGCCTTCGTGTTATCAGGCATGGAACTTGGGGTTAGTACCTTTGTAAGATAACTGATAGTTGACCGAAAAAATCTGTGATTTCCCGTGATTAATCAAAATGTTTGTGATTTTTTTGTGATTTCCATTGATTTCTTAAAGAAAATCCTGCGATTTTCTATGATTTCTTAAAGATAATTCTGCGATTTTCTATGATTTCTTAAAGATAATTCGGCAATTTTCTATGATTTCTTAAAGATAATTCGGCAATTTTCTATGATTTCTTAAAGATAATTCGGCAATTTTCTATGATTTCTTAAAGATAATTCGGCGATTTTCTATGATTTCTTAAAGAAAGTTCTGCGATTTTATGTGATTTCTTAAAGAAAATTCTGCGATTTTCTATGACTTCTTATAAAAAATTGTGTTTTTCTATGATTTCTTATAAAAAGTCGGTAATTTTCTATGATTTCTAAGAAAATTCTGTGATTTTCTATTATTTCCAATTTCTCTGTGATTTTTGTGATTTTCCACAGTTTTATGTGATTTCTCACAATTGGTTTCTGTATTTTTTTGTGAATTCCCGTTATTATCTACGTATTGTACGCCTAATTACTTTAGTAACTACCAACCTGCGATGTTAACAAGGACCTGATTGTAATCCCGCTTTAAAACGTTTTAAATAATAGCTTTGTCGCTTTAATATGATGTCAATTCAGTAAATTCGATCTAACATAAAAAAGAGTCCACTATAGGTACGGACGAGGGGTAAAAAGTAACCCCCCGACTTAGCCCCTTTTATATGCCTTAATATAGAAATTGAAGAAGAAAAAATGGATAGATAAAAAATTGAAGTAAAAAAAAACAATAATCGACAGCCAAAAAATAACAGATAAAAAATGGAAGAATGAGGTGAGGGGGGAGGGGATTATGATGAAGGGGATTAAAAATAGCTGTCAGAGCGAGGCGCCATCTCTCGGACGGAACAGGTAGCGAGAGAGGCTGACGACAGATAGAATGATACGGAAGATAAAAGGAGAGAAAAATGCGTGTGGTACGTACGAGTGGAGAAAGGCGGTTCGTTCTATAAATCCAGTGGCTCAGAGGGTTCGTTTACATTGTCGTGCCCCTTACAACATCCTGGACCGATATTTTACAAATTTTTCGCCGCGATCCAAAAAGTGCCGACGAAAAAACCCTTTTCCAGCGATATATCGGAGATATAAGAAAAGGCTGCGAGAACCCCGGGGTTTTGAACTTTCACCTTTCGCGACGAGCGCTTTGGAAAGCCGCCAAGTCGACGGGAGAGTTTACCCGCTTCTGACAATACTCTGACGCCCGAAAAACGAACCAGAAACTCAGGCAGGCGGCGCTGAAGGAAGGAAGGCTTCGCCCCCCCCCCGTCCCTCCATTACTCGAAGCGTCCTGCCTCCCCCACCAGGCTAGCGCGGTTCGCGGGAAGGAGAGAGAGAGAGAGAGAGAGAGAGAGATGCGATCCAACAGCGCCATCTGCCGATGGCCGTCATAAACTCCGAAACGGGGAGACGCGTTCGAGCTAGAATTAGGTCGTTACGTTCATAAAATTGTAACGGAATTTATATAATGAAATATAGTTTTTTTATATTTACTAACAAATACTACTTTAATTTAAATTAAAAAATTCCGTTTATTTTGGTTATATATTTATTAACAAATACTACCTTAATTTAAATGAAAAATTCCGTTTATTTTCTTATATATTTAGTAACAAATACTATCCGAACTTAAAATAAAATTTAGTTTAAATTTAGTTTCATATTTACTAACAAATACTGCTTTAATTTAAATTAAAATTTCGTTTATTTATGTTATATATTTACTACAAATACTAGCCTAACTTAAAATAAATCTTAGTTTAAATTTTGTTTCATATTTACTAACAAATACTACTTTATTTATATTAAAAATTATGTTAATTTTGGTTATATATTTACTAATAAATACCATCCTAACTTAAAATAAAATATAGTTTAATTTTTGTTTCATGTTTACTAACAAATACTACTTTAATTTAAATTAAAAATTCCGTTTATTTTGGTTATATATTTACTAACAAATACTATCCTCAATTAAAATAAAACTTAGTTTAATTTTTGTTTCATGTTTACTAACAAATACTACTTTAATTTAAATTAAAAATTCCATTTATTTTTGTTATATATTTACTAGCCAATACTATCCTCACTTAAAATAAAATTGAGTTTAATTTTGTTTCATATTTACTAACAAATACTAGTTTAATTTATATAAAAAATTCCGTATATTTTGGCGATATATTTACTACCAAATATTACCCCCAGTCATATTTTAACTAGGTCAAAATAATTTTTAAATAACTAAGTAGCGTTTGCCTCTCCCATAAACCCACGGATTTTAACGGTAATAGTTAGTGTAGGGAGCTGTTTGCTCGCGTGGCATGAAGGGCTATCCACCACACTCCTACGCATTGTAACCCGGCCACCTGTTTAAAGGCAATAAAAGTCGCTAGATGACTTGGGCCTAAGATTGTGCCTTGGGTATTAGCCTAGCTGATTATTATTATTAGTATTATTATTATTATTATTATTATTATTATTATTATTATTACTATCATTAAATATTGTAAAAATATAAAATCTACCACGAGATGTCATTCCTTGTAGCGCCTGTATGACGTTTCCGTAGTTCATGGGGTTCTGACCTCTGCGAGCACTCTACCAAATAGGCTATAGAAGCTAGATTCGATCGGCAGCCACCCCCCCCCCCACCCCTCGTCCTGGCTGGCGTAAACGCAACCCCCTTCTCCGAGAGCGGAACTTTAGATCTAAGCAGGCATCCATACCTTTACTCGGAATGCTTATCGCGGCAGATTTTCGTCGCTGACGGCTTTTTGACGTCACTATGCTAACTTAACAAACAACAACGTGAGAGGGGAGCGCGCGCAGAGGGGATTTTTTCTCTCGTAGGCGGGGCCAAAGCCGTCAGAGTGATCTTACCATACGCGATACGCCAGGATAAGCATTCCAAGTAGAGGCATGGATTCCCGAGCTTAGTAATAACGAGAAGGTTAATGGCGATTGTTCAATATTTATGCAAGGCTATTTTTTCATTCTTTAAAATGAGGCCTTAACACCAATATTAACCATAGGGAAAAAATAAACAATATACAAAGCGTTAAGTTAATAAGAACCACGGCTATGGACTGCAATGTGAAGAGTTATAAAATACTGGAATAATGAGATTAGTCCATAATGAAAAGGGACAAAAAAGCTAAACCCTAATTTGAAGAAATTAAAAAAACTTACAAATACCTCGTACAATAGATTTTCGAGCAAACAAAAAGACGTGAATCTCGAACCCAATAGATCTTCGAGTTAAAAACTAAAATTGGTTTGTAGGGCTTGCCACCACCCTCCTACGCATTGTAACCCGGTCACCTGTTTAAGGCATTAAAAGTCGCCCTAAGGTGGGGCCAAGGGTATTAGCTTAGCTGATTATTACTATTTTTATATTTTAGGCACAAAGAATTATATATTTACAAGAAACGCATTAAAATAATTAATTTGTTATTGTATTACGAATTACACGTTTAAAGAGACGGATATCCGTTTTATCTCGAATTTCATCTGGTAGAAATCTGTGTCTACCTAGCAAATGTTCATGTTACACTTTTACGCCCTTAGTGGATACTTATTCCGCGAGATGAATTTTATATACTTCTGGTAACATTGATAATTTTAATTATACGCGCGCTGTACGTTTAAGATCACTTTGAAGTTCCGTTTTGGAAAGAGGTTTTCTTTGCCGACAAAAGTGGAAATGTTTCTACTTCCTTTCGCTTCATTTTTGGCGCGTAATTAAGATAATAAATTTGCCCACTTATATTCGAATTGGTTGGGCGGAGCTCTTGACCACCGGTCACCGGTGGCTTTTATTATTTTCACTTTTGACAACGAGATGAAAGTCATTTGGAAGTGGAACGGAATGACGCCCTCCGCAAACGACTTCTTAAATGATACAACCGAGAATTTCAAATCATTTGACATTGAAGACGTGCTGCTAATAGTTTCACGCTAATTTCACGAATCAGATAAACGAAGATAACCAGAGAGAAAAATTGAAAGATTCGGAAAATATAGAAAAAAGATCTAATTAAAATACTAGTAAAGGAAAGTTTCTTTAAAAAAAACTGAATGGGAAATTTAAAAAATTGAAAGATTCGGAAAATAAAGAAAAAAGATCTAATTAAAATACTAGTAAAGGAAAGTTTCTTTAAAAAAAACTGAATGGGAAATTTAAAAAATTGAAAGATTCGGAAAATAAAGAAAAAAGATCTAATTAAAATACTAGTAAAGGAAAGTTTCTTTAAAAAAACCTGATTGGAAAATTTAAAAAATTGAAATATTCGGAAAATATAGAAAAAAGATCCAATTAAAATACTAGTAAAGGAAAGTTTCTTTTAAAAAAACTGAATGGGAAATTTAAAAAATTGAAAGATTCGGAAAATAAAGAAAAAAGATCTAATTAAAATACTAGTAAAGGAAAGTTTCTTTAAAAAAACCTGATTGGGAAATTTAAAAAATTTAAAGATTCGGAAAATATAGAAAAAATATCTAATTAAAATACTAGTAAAGAAAAGTTTCTTTTAAAAAAACTGAATGGGAAATTTAAAAAATTTAAAGATTCGGAAAATATAGAAGAAAATGATCTAATTAAAATACTAGTAAAGGAAAGTTTCTTTAAAAAAACCTGATTGGGAAATTTAAAAAATTGAAAAATTCGGAAAATATAGAAGAAAATGATCTAATTAAAATACTAGTAAAGGAAAGTTTCTTTAAAAAAAACTGATTGGGAAATTTAAAAAATTTAATATTCGGAAAATATAGAAAAAAGATCTAATTAAAATACTAGTAAAGGAAAGTTTCTTTAAAAAAACTGATTGGGAAATTTAAAAAATTGAAAAATTCGGAAAATATAGAAGAAAATGATCTAATTAAAATACTAGTAAAGGAAAGTTTCTTTAAAAAAACTGATTGGGAAATTTAAAAAATTTAAGATTCGGAAAATATAGAAAAAAGATCTAATTAAAATACTAGTAAAGGAAAGTTTCTTTAAAAAAACTGATTGGGAAATTTAAAAAATTTAAGATTCGGAAAATATAGAAAAAAGATCTAATTAAAATACTAGTAAAGGAAAGTTTCTTTAAAAAAACTGATTGGGAAATTTAAAAAATTTAAAGATTCGGAAAATATAGAAAAAAGATCTAATCAAAATACTAGTAAAGGAAAGTTTCTTTAAAAAAACTGAATGGGAAATTTAAAAAATTGAAAGATTCGGAAAATATAGAAAAAAGATCTAATTAAAATACTAGTAAAGGAAAGTTTCTTTAAAAAAACCTGATTGGAAAATTTAAAAAATTGAAAGATTCGGAAAATAAAGAAAAAAGATCCAATTAAAATACTATTAAAGGAAAGTTTCTTTAAAAAAACCTGATTGGAAAATTTAAAAAATTGAAATATTCGGAAAATATAGAAAAAAGATCCAATTAAAATACTAGTAAAGGAAAATTTCTTTAAAAAAAAACTGATTGGGAAATTTAAAAAATTGAAAGATTCGGAAAATATAGAAAAAATATCTAATTAAAATACTAGTAAAGGAAAGTTTCTTTAAAAAAACCTGATTGGGAAATTTAAAAAATTGAAAGATTCGGAAAATATAGAAGAAAATGATCTAATTAAAATACTAGTAAAGGAAAGTTTCTTTAAAAAAAACTGATTGGGAAATTTAAAAAATTGAAAGATTCGGAAAATATAGAAAAAAGATCCAATTAAAATACTAGTAAAGGAAAGTTTCTTTAAAAAAACTGAATGGGAAATTTAAAAAATTGAAAGATTCGGAAAATATAGAAAAAAGATCTAATTAAAATACTAGTAAAGGAAAGTTTCTTTAAAAAAACTGAATGGGAAATTTAAAAAATTGAAAGATTCGGAAAATATAGAAAAAAGATCTAATTAAAATACTAGTAAAGGAAAGTTTCTTTAAAAAAACTGAATGGGAAATTTAAAAAATTGAAAGATTCGGAAAATATAGAAAAAAGATCTAATTAAAATACTAGTAAAGGAAAGTTTCTTTAAAAAAACTGAATGGGAAATTTAAAAAATTGAAAGATTCGGAAAATATAGAAAAAATATCTAATTAAAATACTAGTAAAGGAAAGTTTCTTTAAAAAAACCTGATTGGAAAATTTAAAAAATTGAAATATTCGGAAAATATAGAAAAAAGATCCAATTAAAATACTAGTAAAGGAAAATTTCTTTAAAAAAAAACTGATTGGGAAATTTAAAAAATTGAAAGATTCGGAAAATATAGAAAAAATATCTAATTAAAATACTAGTAAAGGAAAGTTTCTTTAAAAAACTGTTTGTGAAATTTAAAAAATTGAAAGATTCGGAAAATATAGAAAAAAGATCTAATTAAAATACTAGTAAAGGAAAGTTTCTTTAAAAAACTGTTTGTGAAATTTAAAAAATTGAAAGATTCGGAAAATATAGAAGAAAATGATCTAATTAAAATACTAGTAAAGGAAAGTTTCTTTAAAAAAACCTGATTGGGAAATTTAAAAAAATTAAAGATTTGGAAAATATACAAAAAAAGATCTGATTAAGAAACTGAATAAACGTCTTTGAAAATACCAGTAAAGGAAAGTTTCTTTTTAAAAATTATCTGATTGGGAAATTTTAAAAATTGCTAGGTTCGGAAAATATTAGAAATATAAGAAACTGGGGAAAATTATAAGATAAGAAAACTGTGAAAAAGATCGGAGTAGAAAATTGGAAACCATCAATAGATTATAAAACTTGAAAAAAATTATCAGATTCAAAAACTGAGAAAAAATTAACAGATTCCAAAACTGAGAAAAAAATTATCAGATTCCAAAACTGAGAAAAAAATTATCAGATTCCAAAACTGAGAAAAAAATTATCAGATTGGAAAACTGGAAAGATTTGTGAAACTCGAAAATTATGTGAAAACTACTACATTCAAAGGTTAGAATTTTTTAAATTATCAAATTCTTAAACTAGACAATTCGAAAACCAGAAAAAAATTATCAGATTTGAAAAGTAGAAAAATATCAGATTGGAGAATTATAAAAGTTATCAGATTGAAAAATTATAAAAATATCAGATTGGAAAATTATAAAATTATCAGAATTTAAAATTATAAAAATATCAGATTTTAAAATTATCAGAATTTAAAATTATAAAAATATCAGATTGGAAAATTATAAAAATATCAGATTGGAAAATTATAAAAATATCAGATTGGAAAATTATAAAAATATCAGATTGGAAAATTATAAAAATATCAGATTGGAAAATTATAAAATTATCAGAATTTAAAATTATAAAAATATCAGATTTTAAAATTATCAGAATTTAAAATTATAAAAATATCAGATTGGAAAATTATAAAAATATCAGATTGGAAAATTATAAAAATATCAGATTGGAAAATTATAAAAATATCAGATTGGAAAATTATAAAAATTTCAGGTTGGAAAGCTAAAAAATAACGGTTTCGTAAACTTGAAAGCTAAAAAATAACGGTTTCGTAAACTTGAAAGCTAAAAAATAACGGTTTCGTAAACTTGAAAGCTAGAAAAAGATATCAGATTAGAAGATTAGAAAAAAAATATTAAATTAGAAAACGGGAAACAATTTTCAAATAAAAAAAAAACTGTGAAAATGATCAGATTAGAAAAATTTGAGAAATGGCCTAATGGATCCCAATTTCTTTGATCACAGCCCGCCCTTGATCTTCCACTACGAAATGGTACCGCGATTAGAACATGATAAAAATTATCCGAAATAAAAAGAGCCGTTATGTGAACTTATAAATAGCAGAGAGCGAGAGAACGAGTCAAAATGGAACCCGAGAACGAAAAGTCCTCTGCTCAGTCTTGAGACTGCGGGATGAAATACTTGTTATTAGGGGAATGTACCCGCGTTTCACGGATTTCAAACGATAAATTAGCTATAAATAAATGGAAAATCCCGACAGCGACGTTTACACTTCCGCCTCTCCCGCAACCAAAGCACGCGCCTTCCCAGAGAATGAAGACAACTATTCCGAGCATTTCCCAACCATTTCTTCCAACCATTACAAAGATAACAACACCGCCGAAATGATGAGGAAACACCAGCGCTGGACAAATCCGGGGTTTTCCTCTAAAAAAAAAACATTGTGGTTTTTATTTCCAAAATAAAAAAATATTTTTTCCAAAACGAACGAAAACATTGTTTTATCCCAAAATAATAAAAATATTTTTTCCCAGAAATTTTTTTCCAAAGGAATAAAAACATTTTTTTTTTGCAAAAGGAACCAAAATTCTTCAAAAAACGTCGATTTAAGAGAACAAAATTGTTTTTATCAACAAAATTATTGTTTTAATTATAAAAATAGTTTTTATTAACAATTAACAAAAATTGTTTTTATTCACAATTAACAAAAATTGTTTTTTACTAACAAAAGTGGTTTTTTTATTCACAATTAACAAAAATTGTTTTTTACTAACAAAAGTGGTTTTTTTATTAACAAAAATTGTTTTTATTAACAATTAACAAAAATTGTTTTTATTAACAATTAACAAAAATTGTTTTTATTAACAATTAACAAAAATTGTTTTTTACTAACAAAAGTGGTTTTTTTATTAACAAAAATTGTTTTTAATAACAAAAATCGTTTTAAATTTACAAAAATAGTTTTTTAATAACAAAAATATTTCAAAATGATCAAAAATATGTTTATTAACAACTTTTTACAGAAAACAATATTTTTTCAAAGAAAATAAAACTTTTGAAAAAGAATAAAGAAAATGTAGCTTTTAAAAAAAGAAAAATATTGGTTTTCATAAACAAAAATATTTTTTCCAATAAAAATATTTTTTTTTAAAAGAACAAAAATTATTTTTCCAAGAAAATAAAAACACTTTTTCCTCAAAAGAAAGAAACATTTCAAAAAATAAAATTAACAAAAACCCTATTCATTGCTTTAAACCGTTTAAATCAAACAAAACACAATAAAAAAATTTAGTATAAAATTTTAATTATAATTAAAATAATTGAGACGAAACAACCGAGTTTAATTTATTCAGAATAATATAAATTAAGTAGTTACAACAGCGAATTAGACGTACTAAAACAATGCACAATTGAATTTAATCCTATTTACAGAACAAGTTTATCATTTAAATATAATACGAAGCAAATTTTAATAAAATAAATATCTACAGAGGGTATTTGTATTTTTCTCGCTTACGACATACTTACCGCTTCTTTAACGCTCATTTTATTTCAACACTCGCCCTTGATGAAGATACCGTAGAATAGCTATATTCGACATCTGGTAGTGGACGACTCGTAGACTTCCTGTTGACGTTGTGACACATGACGCATGAAAAAGACCAACACCGTCCAATTTCCAATATCATATAATGACTCGCACACCCAGGAAATCAATGACTGTATTATTAATCGTCGATGTCCAAATATCCACACCAATAAAAAATGAATTAACAAGAAACGAAAAACGTACCATTCACAAAGCACAGAAAGCCCCTTGACAGCTCGTATATCAATAAATGACCGTAGACGGAATAGTTAGGGCTCTTTATAAATAAAACAAACGAACGAAAATGATGAACTGCATTAAACATCTTAATCAGTCGAGAAAATGTTTAAAATAAATTACGAAGTAATGACGACCCAGTTAAAAACCCAGACCACTATGTAAACAACTCGATATTTTCTTCATAAATGAACTATTACCCTTGAAAACTAATACGCTAAACACACACGCAATAGATAAAAAAGACTGAAAAAACGAAATAAATTACAAAAAACTAACTGGTTCTACACTTGAACCATTTGATCTGCTGACTGCGCTAAAACAAGATTTGACCTTTAAATTTTCATACGTAAAATATTAAGACTTTAACAAGTTCACAAAAATTAAAAAACAAAGTTCAATAAACAATATATACAGATATGGTATTCACCCGTTTAGTAAACAAACCCGCCTTATCATAATGGTTCCTTTACTTTAATATTTTCCCTAAGGAAGTCAATGGCTCGGTGGTGAACTATCCGCATTGTAACAATGTGACCCGAGTTCAATTCCTGATCACGATCAAATTTTACATTAAAATACTAAAATATTTAATTAAATATAAAATTATTATAATTTATAAATATTTAATTAAATATAAAATTATTATAATTTATAAATATTTAATTAAATATAAAATTATTATAATTTATAAATATTTAATTAAATATAAAATTATTATAATTTATAAATATTTAATTAAATATAAGATTAATATGATTTATACGCAATGGTTACGCTTTGCTCCGAAAATGCGAAAGCATTCGCAGGACAGACACACACACACACACACACAGACAGACAGATACGGTGATTGTATATTCCCTCCTAGGTTACATAGTACCTCGGAGAGGTAATAAAACGGTATAAATCTTTTTCCTGCGGCCATTTTTACACCTCATGAGAGCTACCATCTTTTATGGATTTTCACTGCCAAGTGTTTTTGTCCATATTTTTGTGATTGGCCTGGGAAGTGAAAAAACTAAGTGATAAAATAGCGCGCAAGGTAATTTTAGGGAAAATATTTCTTGGTGTCTAAGGTCTGGGACCGACACCACCTTGTGAATCTTCAAAAACAAAAAAAGGGAAAATATTTCAATCCGTAACCGTTCACGCTTGTTTTTTTACGATAATCAAGTTAAAACTGTTTAGTTTATAATCGTATAAGTTTAGTTTATATCTTTAAATTTCTAATGAGGAAATTACCGTTTATTACTACAAATTTTATAGTTAAATAAAAATAATAATCAACTGAATGAGAGTTTTGGTAAGTATATAAAGTAACTCAACTTAAATCTTTCCAAGGCTTAATATATGCTGTATCTTTTCTAAGGTACATCATGACTGGTTCAAATTGTATTGTTAGGGACTGCAAAAATAGCCATAGGTTACTTTCAGCAAATTGGAAAAATCTAGTCTGTTAAATTCATAATGTATTCAAGAAAGAATGCTTTTGTAAACCACCCTTCACATTGTATTCTTTACCAAAAAATGACATTGCCAAAGTTTAAAATAGTTTAACACCTTTTTCAAAGGACAAACTGTAATTCTGAAAATAATTCTAAATTGAAATGCGTTCTTAAAAAAAAGTGACTGTTCATTAAAATTACATGATCTAATTCGGTTAAAGGAATTTGCTTTCTAGCCTATTTTTCTTCATAAATTTCTGTCTCTTCAGTCACCTCATTTTGTTTTTCCTAATTTTAAATATTTTAATACTATGCTAATTTTTTTTCAATATTATATAACTTACATTTTCAATTTCATAATTTGCAAGCTCTATACATATATCTGTATCTTCTAATGCACCAGCTGTGTATTGTACTTGATCAGTTTCAATTTCCATAAATTCGATCTGTTGTTGGTTTTCTTTTTAAGTCTGAATTGTTTAACCTTTATGATTGTTTGCCTATGTTTTTCGCAACCAAGGAAAGAGTACATTTAAGTCAATGCGACTGTAGGTTTTCTAAAATTATTTGTTAAATTAAAATTTAGATAGCTTATTTTAATTTTATTTAGTCAATTTGTTAAATACAATTCCTCTTTTAATGTGTTGCTCTGGTAAAAGCAAAGTCCGATTCCAAAAATTGATCACCACAAATCACGTCATTTGGATCAGGAGTCCAGTTAAAATTACCTATAGCTTCAAGCCATTCTTTCAACAAATCCGACCGATTAAAAGGAAATCTTCAAAACAGAACATTTAATGGGTGAAGTAAGGTACACAGACACACGAGATTTTCGACCAAGTGGTATATTTATTTGATACCTTGGGCGATGGGGAATATTTGGGTGCAAGAATTATGCGGCGCAAATTTATATTCGCGGAGATATTTAACTTTAAAAATTTAGATTTTTCAATGGATGTTTACTAAAAATTCCTGATTTCGAATTTTTAGATAACGTAGAACACCTGACGGTTGGACGATATTAGGTGCGTTTGGCTAGGTACTGTCCTCTCGGTGGCGTTATAGACGGCCCATCGCTTTTTTTAGTATGGGGTTGGGGTGCGCCGCGCGCCCCGAGCGCTCGAGCGAAGTGAGTGCGCGGCGCCGTAAGGCGCCAATAAGGGGAACGCTTGATATTCGTCGTCGTGTGTTCTGAGGCAGTGCCATTTATTCTATGTTCCATTCACTTTTTTAGAAGCTGCTGCAACTTTGCATTCCCCAACGCCTTAAGCACACAAAAAGACGGTTTACTTTTTTCATTGGTTCTACTGCACTGAAAACCACTTGAATATTTCGGAAATAAAATATATATAAAATAAAAAAACCAAATTTTTGCCCCTAATTCTCCTACTCAAATAAAACGTGTCTCGCGAATCCCAGATTTGTTTGGATCTCTATTTATTCTACCTCATTGCTTATTTCTATGAAGTTATCCATGTTGAGAGCTTAGATTTAGTTAGGAATCTCATACAAAATATTTGTTTTTTGTTTTCAAGATTCACAAGGTGGTGTCGGCCCCAGGCCTTAGACACCAACCGTACAACATAAATTATTTTAAATGTACCTCGTGTTAACGGATGGACGGACGAAAATTACAAAGGGATATTCTATCGTGGAACGACATTATGGTCGATAAGTTAACAGGGCTACCAGGTTTAAAACAAAATGGCGGACTACAGTGAATTATCGAAAAAAAGATTTATAGGATTAAGTGACGTTAATAACTTTATAACAGCGGAAAGGACTTTGGTCAAGGCTGTTTTCTAAAAACAGCGATTATATACAAGCATAGGTGGCTCTTTGGTAGAGCACTCACCTGCCACGCAGGAGGGTCCGGGTTCAAAACCCGTCCGATGCAATCGCAATTTGTTAATAGGACGTATACCGTGAACATTTGGTGGACACCCTGCCTTATGGACGTTGAGAAGTTTATCGTAACCCTCAGCATACGGTCCGTCCGAAAAGTCAATACATAGACGTTGGAGAGTATATCGCAAACGAAACACAAACATCACAAAAAACAACACGTCACAAGTGCACAATACACATCCACATTACAATCGCAACATCTCGAAAAAGACTACCAAGTCACAACTGTCGTGACAGTGAGCGTTGATGAACAAAAAACCCCAAACGCAAATATTATCCGTTAACGCTCACTATCACGGCAGTTTTGCCACAATTAAGAATCAAAGAAACTGCGCACGCAGTGATTACGCTTTGCCCCGAAACTGCGAACGCGTTCGCAGGACACACAGACTGACAGACACCCACAGACACGGTGATTGTATAACCCCTCCTAGGTTACATATAGTACCCTCGGAGAGGTAAAAATATTATTGAAGAGAGGTAACAATAAATATATTATATTATATTATATTATATATCATTTCTGTCTGTTACATCGTCTGGATGAAGCCCAAAAGACTACGCTGCCATGAACAGACAGCCCGAAACACAGGGAACGGGGCATCGTTCAATCTAAGCAATTGGTTTACTCATGGCTCTATAAATTGTACATAAATATGTCAGGAACAGAACGGGAGAACATTGAAGGCACGACTATACGGAGAAATTTATAAAAATATGTCATATGCAGGAGCACGCAAGTCACCTACATAATTACAATAACAACGAGCTTGGATAATAAAGTAATACCCTTGGCACCTTCTTAGTTCCAAGTCATCTAGTGACTTTAAATGCCTTTAAATCAAGTGGTCGAGTTAAGATGCGTAGGAGTGTGGTGGAAAGCCCTTTATGCCACAGTAGCGTCGCTGAAGTGTTTTAGGCGGCGATTGAGCCACCCGAAACATTTCTGAAGCGCCACCTAATATTTCTAATAAGTGCGTCCTTTACGGGAAGAAGCCTTGATTTGGCCAACTCTATGGAATTTTCTTATTCACCTACTATTACCATCCTCGTACGCGTAAAATGTTCAGCGTAAAGGTTCATCCAATGAAATTTGTACACAAAACTGCGTTAGCGTGTTTAAAAGATAGCTGCGTTCTCCTTGTGTTTGTTGCTCCTAGCTGACATCGGATGTACAATCCTGGACCGTGTTCTTGTTTAGACAAGCTCCGAACAATCCTTCAATCGAGACTCAACCACCAGCTTGAAATAGTCCCATCTATGTGCCAATAATAGTTTTCTACACGTGGAGTCGTGGGAGCAGTCTTGACGACCAGTGGCGTAGCCAGAAATTCGTCAGTTTTTTCATCAATAAATTCCCTGACTTTTCCAGGTTTTCCCTAAATATCTCCAGAAAATTTCCTTGACGACCAGTGGCGTAGCCAGAAATTCGTCAGTTTTTTCACCAATAAATTCCCGGACTTTTCCAGGTTTTCCCTAACCATCTCCAGAAATTTTCCTTTGCGACCAGTGGCGTAGCCAGAAATTCGTCAGTTTTTTCACCAATAAATTCCCGGACTTTTCCAGGTTTTCCCTAACCATCTCCAGAAATTTTCCTTGA
Organism: Leiobunum rupestre; assembly: GCF_980474605.1. Classification (NCBI taxonomy): domain Eukaryota; kingdom Metazoa; phylum Arthropoda; class Arachnida; order Opiliones; family Sclerosomatidae; genus Leiobunum; species Leiobunum rupestre. The sequence continues at coordinate 33,984,490 of NC_143392.1, forward strand.
TGAGTCTTGTCGACGAAACCGACTGGGATGCCTTCCCAGTTCTTTATTGACCTTGTTTCATCTAGGGAGCCATCGATCGGAACCAATTAATGTTCAAAAAGACAGATGTAATTTCCTTTGACTTCGAGATCCTGCAAACCGAAAGTGATTATTTTTTCAGTTAACGTAGGTTACCGTTGTCTCCCTTTGCATCTATTATATCGTATCTGTTGGAAAATTACCGACACGACACGTTTTTCTTCCGTTCTATGTAGTTTCTCTTGATCAGTTAGTTAACAAAAGAGTAGACGTCTAGTCTTAAACATCATAAACGTTTCTATACGACCCGAGTACACCCGGCCCTGATTCGTTCTTGGAGAATTTATAATGTTCTTGCCATAACTTCTCTAGTTACGCCTAAATTCACGTATTTAGATGGTTAAAAAAACCAAATGAGCCGAGGCTTAACGTCGAATCGGTGACAAGTTAAAACAATTGTCGCTGCTCGACGTGAAATAGCTCTTTTTCAACAGATGTCGCTAGCGTCGAAATCAAAACAAGATGCTTAAGCTACATTTTGACCCAAAAGGTGGGACATAAAAGTACCGCTCGCGTTAATTGATTGGCTCGTTTGTAAATTTGACCATAACTTAAATTATAGTAATTTTTTACAATATATATTTTAAATGGGATTTACTATTTAGGTTAAAGTCCAATAAGTAGAGTATAAGTTGTCTAATTATAATAATTATAAATGGTTATCTGACGACGTTATTGTTTCGCTTTTTTGAATGTTAGCTTCCTTTGCCATTAATAGATGGCACCACGCTCTCCAATAAAGTAATTTTTTCGAAGAATCGGATAGATTCATAGCCATCTCTAATAACAAAGGCCTTATCATAATACAAGTGGCAAGGATAGAGCCGACCGTTGTTTAAAATCTTGACTATAAACCACATCTATTTTTAAAGAAACCATCAGGGCCACCAAAGTCTTCCTTAGACATAGGTAAACTAGATTTACAGTTGAATCTGCGATGTAACCATAAGGCCAAGCGAGGTCAGAGGGGTGCTTTTAGATGACAAATACGGCTGTTTTGCTACAATAACCACTCATTTCCGATTACATAAAATTTTCAGCGATTGAGACCAAACTTCAATAGTCTCGTCTACGTCTTGTTCACAACCTATGCTGAAAATGTCAAAGCCTTCTGTGTAAAACCAAAATGTTTTCGATCCGTCAATAATTTCAATATGAATCCGCTCAACCAAAACAAAGCATCCCATATGATTGGTTAGCCATCAATCACGAAACAGTATGAAAGACTTTACGTCGCAAATTCTATAGGAGAAAATAAATCAATATCCGGAGTTCAAAAAAGAAACTATAGTCACATTTAAACCTATTTTATTCAGAAATAAATATTTTAGTAATGCACCTATTTTTGCGTCATAATCTAAAAACTTTACTTCAAAAATTACTTTGAAAAAATGTTTAAAAAAATTAGTTTAAAACGTTTTACAAAAATTAGTGTTTTTAAAAAAATGCAATTCCAACTAAACAAAACCGAACAAAACCTTCTTCTTTGCCTTTTTATAATTCATAGTCTTAAATTAATAATTCATAAAGTATTTCATTTGTAATTCCAAAAGTTTTTAATTTGTAATTCATAAAGTCTTAAATTTGTAATTCATAAAATCTTAAATTTGTAATTTATAGTCTTAAATTACTATTTCATGAAGTCTTTTATTTGTAATTCAAAAAGTCTTAAATTTGTTATTCATAAAGTCTTAAATTTGTAATTCATGAAGTCTTTTATTTGTAATTCAAAAAGTCTTAAATTTGTAATTCATAAAGTCTTAAATTTGCAATTCATAAAGTCTTAAATTTGCAATTCATAAAGTCTTAAATTTGCAATTCATAGTCTTAAATTTTGTAATTCATAAAGTCTTTTATTTGTAATTCAAAAAGTCTTTTATTTGTAATTCATAAAGTCTTAAATTTGTAATTCATAAAATCTTAAATTTGTAATTCATAGTCTTAAATTTGTAATTCGTAAAGTCTTAAATTTGTAATTCCTAGTCTTAAATTTGTAATTCATAAAGTCTTAAATTTGTAATTCATAAAGTCTTAAATTTGTAATTCATAAAGTCTTAAATTTGTAATTCGTAAAGTCTTAAATTTGTAATTCATAAAGTTTTAAATTTGTAATTCATAAAGTTTTTTCACCGGAAATGAGACATCTATTTCTAAGTAGAAAATTAGTTTATAAAAATATATAAATTCAAAAATATCTAGCTGTTAAACTAGATTTCGGAAATTATATATATATTATTGAGGTTCGCCCTTTGGCAAATCGAGAGTCAGCGAAATCTATCCCATTTCGAATGACTTATAATTCCTCGGAGAATGTCACCCTCTGTGCCTTTCATTTCTTGCTAAATTTAGTCGCAAATCCCGGAATTTTACGAAATAAAACAAACAGTCACATCCCCGAACGTCTCTCTCGGTTTGACGAGAACAATTCCAACTTCTCTCCGCCATCTTAAATAGCTTTTAAACTCCAGTGACCCCTCTGGCATTAACTCGTTCGAACTTTCGCGAGGATTAGAATACCCTTTCACTTCTCGCGATTATCTTCATCAAATGAGCGCTATATAACCCTTTCAAATTTTAACAAAGATATACGGCGAATTTTCTCATTAATTATTTGTAATTTGAGATTAAAATTAAATTATGCAGTACAATATAATACTAATTGGAACAGTCTATTTAAATTTTAATGAAGAATGTATTTAATTATACTTCAAGTATACTTGAGTTTGCAAGTTATCTCCCCGCTAGTTAAAGGGGTTTTCCTCCAATCTCTTCGGTTTCCCCTTTCCATAAAAATTTATCGAGGTTAACGGTAATAGCATAAGTAACATAATAACAATAAGTATGACAATTCCTATATCTATATTGCTAATTTTCTAACCGAACCTTTTTTCGGCACTGATACTCTCTTAAAGCTGTGACTTGGACTCGCGACTTACCGTTTCGGATGACTACTTTTTGATAAAAATTGAAGCCTAATATCGGAGAGCACTTTCTGGAGTCGCGAGGGGCTTTGGCTTTGTTATGAAGCCCGCGTGCGAATCACGCGTGATAAAAAAAGATGAGCTCGTGGCGCCGAGAGAAACTTTTTAATTTTTATCATTTTAGCCCAATATTCCGCCTATCTATCGGAAACCAGATATTTCGGCTTAGCGGAAGTCTCACGTATTTTAGACACTAGAGGGCTCTGCGCTGAGAAAACATCTTGATTACGCAATAACTATTAAAATCAGTTTGGTTACAAATCTCGGTAATTGTCATACTTATTGTTATTATGTTACTTATGGTCATAGTCTTATATTTGTTTGGGCACTTCAATGGATTATCGATAATTATTTTCAATAAACTGAAATAAACGGAAAACCATTATGTATCAAAATAAATCAGTTTAAAGGTAATAACATCTTTATTTTGGGTTAGAACAATGAGTAAAAACAACGATATTTAAAAGTGCACAAAAATTTGTTTATTGGAAGAATAAATTTAAAACCCGACTAGTTTCGGCTGCATTATCGCTCCGTCATCAGGGGAGCGATAATTATAACTTGTGCAAGTCGCTAAATAATATTAAATATCTTTATTTTGGTTTACGTTGAAGGTCTAATTTGAAATTAAACTAGAATTAACGTTTGAAAGAGCCTTTGGATTTGTTATAGCAGACGAATTTTCGAAGATAGAGTTTTACCGGAAAAAACCTTGAAAATAAATATTGTTTCGGCCATAGGCGGCACTAGCGTCAGGTCTACGTCACTTTTTTCCCCCATTTTCAAACAAAACCTTCCTTCGAGAAGAGGACTGGCGAGCTTGTTTATTTTTTTTTGTTGGCTCGCGTGGCTTCAAGGGCTTGCCACCAACCTCATACGTAATTTAACCTGGCCACCTGTTTAAAGGTAATAAAATCGCCTCAGGCGTTCGAACGCGTACCCCTGGCTTAAGCTCTCTCTGGGAAGGTTATTCAACTTGCGATGAGGTTGAACTACTATTACCTTGACACCTAAGTCGATGTGCCAAAATTTCTGGCGCCTGTGTCTTAACGACTAGCGCCTGATTAGTGGCACCTAAATGACTGGCGCCGGGATGAAGGCTTTTAAATTTCGGGGACCGTTACTGATATGACTTTTACTACTTTTGGATGTACTAAAATATAAAGTAAATAATCTATTTCCACATTTGTTTTGGGTACATTTGTTCGAATTTCATTCGTCCGAATGCCGGAAAACAGGATCGTATGTCCGAAAACGTATTTCATTTGCCCGAAAAATTTATCACAACTTATTTTGGTGATTTAGTCGTTCAATTTATGTTATCTTTACTGGCGAATTTCATTTGTTCGAATAATCGTTTGTCCGTTTTTTCGAACATTAGGAATTGGTTGTTTTTTTTAATATTGTTAATATAAGAAAATAGTAACATTAACGTGAACGTAACCTAACCTAACTTAACGTAATCTAACCTAAAATATCCACAACATTCAACGCAATTCCCACATACTATATCGGCCAAAGGAAAAAAAATTAATTCTTGCACTTAAAAAAATCCGGACAAAAAAAACAGCAATAAGAAATACTAATTTAGCGACAGAATTCGGACAAGTGATGCTACCGATTCGGCGAATGAAACAAACAAGTTGTCCAATTCGAACAATTGAAAAATTTGTTATTTCGGCGGCTCGGTCGCTCGGACGTATGAAATTCGAACATTTGTTCCACCATTCGGACGATTGAAATTCGAACAAATGTACCTACCCCCCACATTTACTGAATATTAGATTGACAATTTTCCAAAATGGCGTTGAATTTCAACCCAAAACAATAGGTCTCATGTGCTAGGTGTGACCTGGATATTTGCCCCTTCAGCTGCACCGTAATACACGGGCGTTTTGAGAGGGAGTACGGGTCTATCGAAGAGACAACTTCGCATCCTACATAAATCCTTATATATAATTTCTAGGATTAAAAGCCCGGTATTTGCTCAATTCCATATTTAGTAACCATTTTGCTAAGATTTTTTTCGAAAAGTTTCTAGCTTGATGAATAATTTATTTTACTAAGTAGTGGGATAGCATCGAACATGATCGTAAAAAACTGTATCGCAAACATTGTTGCTCAAGTTCACAGAGAGTTTCCACCATCTGTTAGAAGACATTTAGAAAAAGGGAATATCGAGACTTAGTACAATCATTCACACTTAGAAATGCAAACACCTGGTTATCGTAGACAAATAAAGCAGAGACTGTTCGAAAACTTTCCGATAAATTATTCAATTGCCAAGCGAAAGAGCCGCGTAGTGGGAAAGGGGAGGGGTATCAGCCAAGGCCTAAAACTAAGCCTCGTAATGAGTACGTGAGCGGAGATCCTAATTTCGTATTAGAAAAAGCGTTTTTCCCATTTGGTAAGCGCGCTCTTTCTTAGACGAAATTGTAGGCGAAGAAATTCTATTCGCTTGGATGACGCAAAAAAAGGCCGAGGCTTAAGTCATTCAAAATTGGAAGGCCGATAATTCCTTATTGGGAGTCACGTTTAGTTAAACCAATTACTCGGTTGTCATAGTTACGAATAATGATCGCTAGCCGTCTCCACTCTCTTTCTAATATGTTTTTCCACCCCAAATTAAAGCTAGGATTTTAGTATGTGCCACGACGAAAGCGGTGTGCTCTCGGAATAGAGAATAAAAACATTTGAAACCAAGTCCGCCCAGCCGTAATATAAGTTCCACATCGTATGTGTTAAAGGGTTCCATCCATTGAGTTGGGAATATTAATCTAGAGGTCCAATCGAAACGTCGGATTTCAGTATTTCGCCAAACAAGTTTTTAAAAATAAGAATACTGTCGTCTGCTCCCATCGGCGTCCCAAATGACGAGAAAACGTTATCATTCTACCCGTGGCGCCGTCTATCTCTCAATGATTCGTTCAAATAAGACGCGTTTTCAAGCAAAAATATTTTTTTTCTTCAAAATAATGGATGGCGCCACGGGTCATATGATAACGTTTGCTCGTCATTTTAGAGCAGACGGCACATTCGTATTTTTCAAAAACTTGTTTCGCGGGGAGCAGATTTGATTGGATCTCTAGATTAATATTCCCAACTCAAGGGTTCCATCAGCCTCGTAAGGGGATGACAGTGGGGGCTGAAATAGCACTATTTTTTTAACGCGGAAGGAGACAAATGTTTGGTAATACGAAACTTTACAAAACACGTGGTCATTTCGCGGAAATTCGGATTACGAGATCGGTCGCGACGGACGGAGTTTTTGTCACCTCGGTCTAGTTTGCTTTTATTGGAATTTAATTAGAATTAATATGGAAAGTTGTTCTTGTTCAACGAATTGTCTTAGTGATTGAATTTCTTTTCGTTTATCATGTTTTTTATATTACCATTAATTTCATTGCTCGACATTGTTAAAGCCGAAAATTTTAAAACAGACTGGCGAACTCGCGGAGGAATACTACGCGGTCATCGCACATTCGTTTAGCGCCCTCTAGTGGCGGTAATCAAAATCAAAATCCGGACTGACTAGGGGGGGGGGGCGAAAGTTTCTCCATTTACGAGGCCGATGGAACCCTTTAAGCTACTTAAAGGCATGTCCAAAACTAGTGTTGTAAGTCGGAAAATTTTCCGCGGAAAATGACCGAGGCCTTTTTCCCCGAAACTATTCCGTATTTTTTCAAAAAAAAAAGGTTGTCATTCCATGATAAGTCTAATACATTGTTTGCCTAATGTTTTAGAATCTAAAAGTAAAACTAAACCTCTAGACTAGTTTAAACTGATTAACAATGTAACACTTATTAATGTTTTGTAGTATGTTTAATGATATTAGACATTTTGACACGGTAGGCGTGGCTTAAATCGGAAGGCTTACTGAAGCGCCTCAAGAATGCTGTTCAACTATCACTATCCGGCTTAGTCGGGGCTTAGGCGTGTTTGCTACCATATTTGCACCTTGCTGTTAACATTGAGCGCTTAAAATGTCAATAGAGTATATATTTAGGCTTACAATTGTTAGTTCATTAAATTTATTAAGTTTAGAAATGAAATGGATTCCAGTTAATTTGATAAATAAAAAACCTCAGCCATACGTGGCTTACTGGTTATTTTTTACCATTTCTTAAACTTTTAAAGGACCAATTTCAAAAATAAAAGGTCAAAAACCAGGAAACTATAGAGGTATACACTTGGAATGTCTAAGGTTCCATTGGGACGGTGATACGAAAGCGCGTCGAGAAAAAGGCGGGGCTTAACTACGTCAAGTGTAAGACGTAACGCGACATTTCAAATTCATTGGCTCGAGGTTTGACGCGAAAAGAATGCGTCGTCATGGTAACAAATAGGCGATCTTCCCGCCCGAAAAAGGCTTATAAAACGATGGATTTAAAAACCTCAATTTGTTATCGTACTTAATATTTAGAAGTAATTATAACGTTCTTCGCGAAAGAAGTGTAGTGATACCTAATTTCAGGTATTTGTATGGTTGTAAAAGAGATTATCAGGTAAGCTAATAATATAATAACCGTGACTAGGCTTAATGAAGAGTTTTCGTCGAATTAGGGTAGCGAGGCGCGATAGTTTTTCTCGTGAGTTTTCCCGCTTTAAGACACGCCCGTTTCTAAAAATCTTCCTTAGACATTCCAAGTGTATACCTATATAGTTTCCTGCTAAAACTTACTAAGACTAATCGTTTAACCGTCAACAACGGCGCCATTTTGTCCAAATGAAACGCGAACGCTCTAGCTTCTCTACAAAACTACTAAAATTACTAGTGATTTTCCTATTTCATGTATCAACGCGTGCATTTTAAACACAGTAACAAACACAAGGAGAACGCAGAGCAAGCCTTTAAACACGCTAACGCAGTGTTGCGTACAAATTTCATTGGACGATCCTTTGAGCTGAACGTTTTACGGAAAGGGGGAAGGCAATTTCCGAATTTTCGCCTTCCGACGACAGCACCAATGAACACTGTACACAAAAAAATGCACGAGTTTTGACGGGTTGCGTTCTCTTGTATGGGGTGCTGTGTTTGTTGCTCCTAGTTGAACAGTGAGTCCCGTTAGATTCTTGATACATGCTCTATAGACGCCTTCCCAATCGACCGCCATTACCTTACAGTCTACGGGGAGGGTGATGAAAAAACCGGTTTTGGGGGGATGAAATTTCTGCGGTAGAGGGCTTGCTCGTTAGTTGTCTGTACGATAATGGTGGCGCCCAGTAAACGTTTCTAAAAAGAGTGTATTGAGTAGTCCCAGTTCGTAGCTTTGGCTATGGCTGCCATTTTGTGCGGGATTTTTTCTCTATGGGAAAAAGCATAGGTCACGTGATACTGAAATCACTGTATAGTAAGGTTTTTTAACGAATGTGTAAAATTTCGATAAAATCTTTGAAAGCCAAATTACTACTACTTCTACATTTCGGCCCTAGCAAAAGCTCCACGAAATATATTTCGATGTGGAACTAAAAGGCCAGGTTACGAGACTGCAAGACTGGAAAAATCTCGCAATTCTAAGTACGGAATTTTAATAACGCTATGGCATTCTTAGGGTCTCTCCCTCGACATTTTTTGCTTTTCCGAAAGCCCACTAAGTTTTATGGCTTATATTAAATCTAAGGCCGTGTTCGAATATTTAAGTTTATTTTTTTATACCCTTGCATTGCCACTATGCGACTAGCATACTTTTGGTTTCTTCAGATTTTAACTCTCTTAAAACCGAGATAAGGGTTCACTCGCCCGTACCCCAACAGAAATATTTTTTAAAAATTATCTTTGACGCTAGATGGCGTAGAGGTCGGGGATGGTTAACTGTTATTCAATAGATAAAGCTCTCAAAATTATTCGTAAAACGTTTTGATCAAGTAATTTATATTTCTGTATTATACGATTAAATTTTTGATAAATTTGTAAAATTAATCGAAAAAACGACGTTTTTTTCGATAAAAATCTCAAATTTTCCGAATAATACATGTTTTTTAATCATTTTCCAAAATACTAACCGGTAAATTTCTTTGTTTACATTTTTTTCCGAAAACAATCCATTTAAACATGGATAATGATTAACCGTTACCGACCTCTGTTAAAATTAAGGCGTAGTCTATAACCACTGCTATAGGCACGGCTATACAGTAACTGTAGTAAAATGTAATTTTTGTTTACTGATCCAACTGTTGGATCAGTAAACAAAAATTACAAGGTACTATTTCTGGGTTCCCTCGCTTGTACCAAACAACATAAATATTTTTAAAATAAATCTTCAACCCCTACAAGGCGCTTAATCAGTGATGGTAAAATACATCGTTTTCTGAATTTAAAATAATATGCTAAATACTTGCTAGAATAAGTATTTAAAGGAAAAGTCCAGTTTTGGTAAAACTTGGGTCTTTTTGAAAGATCATGTTTAAATAAACTCAAAAATATCAGTCGTAAAATTGTATCTTTTTGTAATGACGAGAAATTAATTTTTAAACGAGCCAAATTTACCGCCAAGCGATCTGCCATTTTTTGTTTCGCGGTGACGTTTTAGGACTTTAATCACGCGCTGTTCGCGCTATAACAGGCTTTAACAGCGCTCTGTTCCCCGCGCGCGCTTGCTCCACGTGCGGTCTGCGGAGGGAAGACGAAAGAAAATGGCAGCTCGCTTGGCGGTAAATTTCGCTCGTTTAAAAATTAATTTCTCGTCATTAAAAAAGATACAATTTTACGACTGATATTTTTTAGTATATTTAAACATGATCTTTGAAATAGACCCAAGTTTTACCAAACCTGGACTTTTCCTTTAAAATAAAATATTCAATACACTTCGGAAAAAGTATTTAAAATAAAATGCTAAATACTGGTTAGAATAAGTATTTAAAATAAAATTCTCAATGCACTTTGGAAAAAGTATTTAAAATAAAATGCTAAATACTGGCTAGAATATGTATTTAAAATAAAATACTCAATGCACTTTGGAAAAAGTATTTAAAATAAAATAGTTTATTTTAGTATTTTAAAATATAAAATTCTATTTAGGAACAATTGCTTTAAGTAACAATAACTGCTCGAAATTATTATCTGTTAGTTTATTTATTCCCAAAGTATAAATAAGTTTAAAGCAAAATATGTGTAACATTACCTATTAAGAAATCAACAATGATAATTTTTAAAATAAGCCATAGCTCTTAACACTTACTCTCTTATGTTTTAAAAGATTTGATATCGCATTCGTTTGAGCCGAGAGAGTAGTGCTGGGACCAAACGTACATTTTGCTTTAACGTTGATCGTAATTTTATGAAAGCTAACTATTTTAAAAAATTATCCATTTAAAATTTTGGGAAAATTATCATTATCTGATGTATCTATTTTGACATAACAGATAAAACTGCTGAAATCACATAGAAAGAACGTTCTCTTCTTAAAATAAAATACTAAATACTTTATCAGAAAAGTATTTATACTTTATCAAAAAAGTATTTAAAATACATATCTTTAATATTAAGACGTAGTCTTTGAAGTGTAAACAAAAAACCAAAATTATATTTTACGATTGCAGGATTCTACTAAATGTACCGCAACAAAACTATTTCCAAAAATATCTTCAACGCTAGGTGGCATTTAAGATTAAGGCGTAGTCTACGAAGTATTCGAGTTGGATAAATAAACAAAAATCGAATTTTTCGATTGCTTCCTCGAATAATAAAAATACATTCGCTACTATTGTTTTATTAAAAAACACGCGAAAAAACCAAAATCCAATCATACGATTTTACCCGAAATAAATTTTTTGTTGATATTTTTTAACGGTCCAAACCTAGCTATTAAGTATGGGTTGCAACAAAACCGAAATATCTGGGAAAACAGAGAGGTTAAGAATTACGTTTCTAGAGATGCCTAACAACTTCTAACTCTAATGGTGTTAGGTTATGCGAAAGCCTGATACGTTCGACGTATTTCACGAGCTTAAACTCAATAATAAGAGAGTATCCGATGCTGTAAAACCTATATAAAATCCCCCTAAAACTCCAGAAAAATCAAGCCATCCTAATTTTTTTGTACTCCAAAACCCCAAATCCTCGTCTCGTAAAAATCGTAAAAAGCAAGGCCTAAAAATAAGAGATTTTGAAATGAATTTGGTAACGGAATGGCGGATCTCGCGAGGCGAATCAAAAACGTGCGTAGATAAAAATGGAGGAACGAGGAGGGGGCAGGGGGAGACACTAGGGCCATCTAGCGGCGGCTAAAAGTTCTTTTCGCGAAATTACAAATTTGAACAAGAAAGGAATATCTTTTTGAGGGTTGGAAATGTTTGCCGGAGATAGACGCAAAAGGAGGGTGAGGGGGGGGGGCAATCGTGAGGTCATCCGCCTGGGCATGGAACGAACGAGATTTACGGAGCCAAACTTTACAACTTTGCTCTAGCCATAAGTAACATAATAGACATAAGTTTTACATTTCCTATTCTATCGACGTTCATATTTTTAATGATAGGTTGTTGTATCCCATGACTTATTAAAATAACCACGACGATGAGCGGTGAAAAATATGCTATTAGGCCTAATGGGGATTTGTTTGGCTCGACGCGAAAAATATGCTATTAGGCCTAATGGGAATTTTTTGGGTCGACACAAAAAATATGCTATTAGGCCTAACGAGAATTTTTTGGGTCGACGCGAAAAATATGCTATTAGGCCTAACGGGGATTTTTTAGGTCGACGCGAAAAATAGGCTATAAGGCCTAACGGGGATTTTTTGGCTCGACGCGAAAAATATGCTATTAGGCCTAACGGGAATTTTTTGGGTCGACGCAAAAAGTATGCTATTAGGCCTAACGGGAATTTTTTGGGTCGACGCGAAAAATATGCTATTAGGCCTAACGGGGATTTTTTGGCTCGACGTGAACAATCTGATATATTATTATAAAATTCCGATTACGCAATCACTCATTAACCGAAATCATTCCGTGTCATACTTACGGGGCGTTGTGTTACTTCCGGCGTAGACGTTTCGCCTAGCTAACTTAGAAACGCCGTAAAAAGCATACAATCGCTGCCGTTAAAAGGTCTAGACGATTTTGCTCTACCCGAAATTGAAGGGGGATAAACACGTGGAGGGGGGGGGGGGGCATTTTTCCTCGAATCTCAATTTAGTGCCCTTTTTTCCGGGAAAATTATGGTTTCTTCTACAAAATCATTTTCACGTTAAAAAGTAAAAGAAGGCGGCTTATAATTTGATATCACAAAGATTTCTCTTCTTCCCTCGCGACGGACTAAAATTCAAGAGAAACGATTATCCCAAAATAATAACAACTTAAAGAGCCTCGAGTCTATCAGCCATGATTTTATACTATTTTCTCAGTGTTTGAGACACGTCTACGAGTAGGTAAATTATTTTCGAAACCATAATTTAAAAATAAATTACAGCGCCTGGTAGCTGACTTCACCCTAAGCACCGAAGTGCGACGGGTTGAACACTTCTACAGGCGTTTGATCTATTTTTAACTTAAATATTTACACTCTCGTTAAATCAAAGTTCGAAATGTAATTTTACAAATTACGATTCTCTTTTTAGTGGCGTTTTTACAGATGAGCCTTCCGTGTATGGGCTATAAGTAACAAGGCTGTGATAAGTATGACACAAAGGTGGTCGGTTATTGAACCGGAAATTCCTCATTTCTAACTTTCCTTGTTTTGCAGAACTACCACCAAAAAAGAGTAAAGGATTCAAAATAGACCACGTTCCAAATTCATTATTAATCATTACTTTGCCAATGTAAGCGCTGTTTTTACTTTTGCAAGACTGGTAGCAAGATTTCAGTAAAATATCAGGGAACATAGCTTGGAAAAAAAATATTTTTATATTAATTAAAAGCAGGTAAAAAAAAACAGATATTGTATTTATATGAAGCCGAAATCGCCGGTCTCACGCGGTTTCTTGTTTTCGTTTTAAAAATCTTCATTTCAGAAGATGTGTGGGTGATAGGTTTTTTCCGTGGAAAACTTTCCGGAAAATTACCGAGGTCATTTTTCCGGATAATGTTTCGTATTTTCCCGAAAAAAAGAAAAAAGGATTTCATTCCATGATTAGTCTAATATTGATTGCAAATTTAAATTAAAGGGGAACGGTCAAGCTTTAACCAGTTAGATAGCCCTATAGCCCATTAAAAACTAAAATTTATTGTGAAAACCGCATCAAAAATATTGAGTGGTTAATTTTTAATAAAATAAAGAAATTTCGGGAAATCGAAAAGCGCGCGTCCACCGCGACACCTGGTGAAAAGTCGGTGAGATGTAAAAACAACGTAAAAGCGCGCGCTGCTAAAGACGCGAAAAATTTGTTTTGCACGCGCGGCGCGTTCCAGGTATAAGAGACCTAAGCCTAAATTGCACGATTTTAAAAGTTAGGATAGTTCGCAAATCGCTCATACGGGGTTAGGGGCGCTGGCGGAAGCCCCTAAGATGGCGGCGAAAATTCAAACCCAAACACCTGGCGTTATTTTTCGTTTCAACTTTTTGGGCCAAAAGCTATTTTTTCAAGACAAAAAAAGGTACGTGTTAGTACATTGAACGTTCTAGTTAATCTTTTGATACGGAAATAAGGCCATATTTGGAAAAGCTTGGCCGTTCCCCTTTAAATCATTTTCGCCCCGTAAACTAAAACTAAACCTCCAGACTACTCTGGAATAAAAACCCTTAAAAAGTAATATATGTTTCAATTTTTTATTTTCCCGATTTAAGGAAAATTTTCCGGAAAATTAACAACTCTACTTTCAGGTTTTAAAGTTCGCTATGAACCCGATATTTAATCGGGAAAATGAAATGACGAAGAAACAGGGGTCAAAGAACCACGGTTGGCCGGCGTCAGTGAAGAGTTTACCAAATAGGTATTTTCCGTTCAGAAAAAAAACCCAACTTCGCCGTTAAAGCGAATGTACGTTGCTTAGCTATACAGGGTGTTTCAAAAGGTGATGCACAATTTTTAAGGAGTTGTAGGGGTGAGTTGAGAAGTATGCCTGTTTTTCCCCATTTTCCTACGAGGAGTTCAAAGAGCGCCAGAGAGCTTCAAAGTGTGGCCTACTAGCCCCTGGAAGTAGGCTGCAACAAGAGCGAAACCAAGCAGAAGGAAATGCGAACATTAAGGTTTGGGTTCGTGTGATAGGTAAAAAAGTACTTTGTAAACAAATCGAGGTAACCAGCGTAAACAAGTAAACTTAAACAGTATTTAAAGTCCCTGCTGCTTGGTTTTGCGCTTGTTGCAGCTAGTAGGCCACACTTTGAAGCTCTCTGGCGCTCTTTTAACTCATCGTAGGAAAATGGGGAAAAACAGGCATACTTCTCAACCCACCCCTTACAACTCCTTAAAATTTTTGCATAACCATTTGAAACACCCTGTAGGTCGTAAGCGTAAAAAAACAGCTTTAAAAAAGTGGCCGGTGAGTAAATATTTGTGGAGGTAAAAAGGTTATCTAATAGGCCTACGGCCATTGGACGATGGAGAGCACGAAGCGCAGGTCTCGGCGGGATTTTCCAGATAGACGAACGCGCCAGCCAAGCTTCCGGAAGGACCACGTCGGGGTACATCAAAGAAAGGCGAATCGAGGGGGGCGAGAGTGGAAAAATAGATGATCTCTTTATCTGGAAAGCCAGAGGCGGAATAGAGATGAATCATGCATGCCATACTCGGATCAAAACCATTTTTATTTTTGGGTCCCTGTTTTTTTCTATACTAAACGCGTTTAGATTACGCCGGACTTTTTCATTTGGAGTAATCGAATAACATATCACTGTAAGATGGCTTATTCCCAAAACATCTTTCCACGTAGCACTGTTATTTCAAAATTAGGTTTTAACAAAAGTTAATTTATTGACTATGTTGAGATGATTAAGTTTGCATCCTTGATCGATTAAATTCGGACAAATCATGATTAAGATGATTAGATTGATTAAATCACGATTAAATCGAGTTAGTGATTAAGCCATTTAAATTGAGATTAAGCCAATTAAATCACGATTAAGCGGATTAAATCACGATTAAGATTATTAAATCCCGATTAAGATGTTTAAATCACGATTAAAGCAATTTAATCACGATTAAGCCGATTAAATAAATATACTCAAAAAATTAGAATTCATCGAATTAATCACTATTAAGTCAATTAAATATAGAATAAGTTGATTAAATCACGATTAAAAGATTATATCGTTATTAAACAGATTAACTTGTGATTAAATCAAGATTAAAATCATTAAATTCGAATTAAACAGATTAACGTGTGATTAAATCAAGATTAAAATCATTAAATTCGTATTAAAAGATTAAATTAGTTAAAAAAAGCAATCTGGTTAAAAGTTTAATCACGATTAACACGATTTAATATATTTAATCGGATTAAAAAAAAGAGTGCCAATTGTAGAGAGTCCCACGTAAGAAATGCCTTGGAAACATGTAAATTGCAAAAGCATTATATAAAATTACACTTACAATTAATATTGTTTCTCCTCGAGCGTTTGATGTCAAATGCAATGAAAATAAAGTTTTGATTCGACTTCTCCGTAACCACCGCTCGATATTGTGTAAAAAAGGCAGTTCATACTTCCTCAGTGCAAGACTCAGAAAAAATTTACTTCGATAATGTATAATGGTGTTAAGCCTTTTAACTCTGTTCTTGAAAAAAAAATATAAAAAACCTTTTCCATTTAAAAAAAACACTTAATTTTTTAATGTTGGCACAGCAATAAGATGTTAACATCTGTATATTATATAACCTTAAGATTGTTTTAATGAATTTATACTGTATGTTTTAAAGGGGATCGGCCAAGCTTTTCCAAATATCGCCTTATTTTCATATCAAAGATCAACAAGACGTTCAATATACTTACACATACCTTATTTTGTCTAGAAAAAAAAGTTTTTGGCCTAAAAAGTTGAAACGCCAAGTATTTGGGTTTGAATTTTCGCCGCCATCTTAAGGTGTATCGCCAGCGCCAGCAGCACCTTAGTGAGCGATTTGCGAACTATCCTAACTTTTAAAATCGCGCAATTTAGGCTTAGGTCTTGTATATCTGGAACGCGCGTGCTTTTAAGTTGTTTTTCTGTCTCATGGATTTCTCACCAGGTGTCGCGGCGGACGCGCGCTTTTCAATTTCCCGAAATTTCTTTATTTTTTAAAAAAATAACCACTTAATATTTTTTTATGTGGTTTTCGCCATAATTTTTAGTTTTTAACGGGCTATAGGGCTATCTAACTGGTTAAAGCTTGACCGTTCCCCTTTAAGTTTCTTTTTTTAGTATCTACATTTCTTACTACCTAACCTTAACTTATTGGGTTTACAAATCATTTATGACTTAGATGGTCCAGTCATATTGTAAATGAAAAAGCACAATAATTTTGACTTTATTTGAGTGGTTCTAGACTTTAGCTTGAGACTGGTCCAGTATCATTTTACGGATATTTAGTTGAAACATCTTTTTTCTGAAACATCATTTGAAAAATTATGTTTTAATTATGTAAAATGGTACATAAATATGAATACTAATCTCGTAAGATATATATTAACTTCTGACAGGAATCCATACCTCTACCCGGAATGCTTATCGCGGCAGATTTTCTTCTCGATGTAGCTGACGGTTTTTGAGAGAAGAGCCCGCGCAGAGAGATTTTTTATCTCTTAGACGGGGCCAAAGCCGTCAGTGTGGTCTTACCATACGTGATACGGCAGGATAAGCATTCCAAGTAGAGGTATGGATTCCACTTTGGTCCCATTGGGTCGATGCCCATTGGGTCGATTCTCATTCAACCGAATCCCATTCGACCGACATTTTGTTTGCTCACAAGTGAAAGCATGAAACCTAACCTAACCTAACCTAACCTAACCTAACGAAATAAACAGATTTCAATTTATATTACTTTTTAGAATAAATGGGATTCGACCCAATGGGATTGCAAAATTAGAATTCGATCAATTGGGAAAGTATATTTTTTTATTCGATTCATTGGGAATTCAACCCAATAGGATTCTATCTGGGAATTCGACCCAATAGGATTCTATCCAACGGGAATATACCATGGATTCCTGCTTCTGATAGAAACAAATTTCGATTTTAACTAATTCGAAATGGTTCTCCTTTTATTGATGATAGTAAAACGATTCACTTCTAAATAACGATTGGTCGACGTACAAATGACGTCAAGTAAACCGAAACACGAACTTGGACAACGCAAAGCCGCCGAGGTCAAGGAGGAGGTCCGACTGCGTGTGGAACTATTTATCAAGCCTAGGCTGTTTCTTAGTCTGCTAACACGACAACGGTGCAAATGAAAAACAGTAACTATCATTTCAAATTAATTAAATCCGAAGAGAGTAGTTGGCTCATTTTGCAAATGCAATATGTTAATGGCCCTAGCGCGTCTCTTCCTCTTAATTCAACCCCATTAAACCACCCTCAACCGAAAGTGACGTCAAAGGCGGGCAAGCGGGTAAAATCCGCGTCTGTTTTATCCAAGACAAAAGCACCAAGTAACGTCGTACCCAATCCGTAATATAGCCGTGACCACGTTAAGTAAAAATGGCGGCGAGACGTGGGAGGGTTGAAACGATGAAAAGATGGGTTACCAGGAGGAGGAGGAGGAGGAGGAGGAGGAGGTTGGGGAGGCTAAGCATCCTTTTGTTCTTAACCGTTTCACTCCCCCTCTCCCCTTTGCTTTCTTTCTTCGTTATCCACTCACTAACGCCTTCTATCGTCGGCTTCCAAAATCCTTTCAAAGCAACTATGGCATCCAGCTCCTAATGCATAGTCCTCGAAATCTGACTATTATCTTTATTCTTAGATTCCAGCCTTTCGAGAGTTTTAGAATGCAAAGTGTCGCCTTAATGGATCTTGTTGTCTATTTCGGTGGCACTAAGACCGATATTTTAAAAATAGTTAAAAATAATTCGTTTTCCAAACGGACTCTCTTAAGACCGTCAGGATTAAGTTAAGTATTAAATTTAGACAATTTAAAAATGCAAGCTATAAAAGTTGAGATTAGGATGTAAGTTTTCAATGCGAATATAACTTACGAAAATCCGTGAAGAAATATCCCGAAATACGACAGTTAAAATAACGACCATAAATTCGGGTGGGATTCTATTTATATATTTATTACATATAACCGCGAGTCTATAGTAACGGTCTTACGATATAAGTTTCCATTTAAGCCATAAAAATGAAACAGGTTTGACACAGATTCCATTGGTCGGGAATTTCCTGCTAAAACGCGTATCAAAGTTTTAAATTTAACACGCGATTTTTTTAGTAACAATGTCAAATGTTAAAATTGCATTGCATAAGAGTATGTACAATCAGCGGGAGCCTGCGAAGGTTTCAAGCGAATGACATTAGCGGGTTCGGGGAGATAAATACTTCTCTAGTAAGATAAATATTATTCACTACTGATATAACACGGATTCATATTATGTAACCCGAATTTATGTGTATGTAGTGCTCGGAATTGTTAATTCATTATCCACAAATTTTCCGATTTATTTAAAAGACGTTTGTAAAAAGAATATCATTTTAACTTATTTAATTATATTTTACGCAACCAAGCATTTATTTGAATAAAAGTGGTATTTATTTAAATAATTGTTTGTTTTATTTAAATAATAGGCTTATTCACTTTCGATTATTTAAACATTTTACAATTTTTATTCAACTATTGGTTATTTAAATAAATATTATTTGAATATCGCCGAGCTTATTTTATTCATGGATAAAAATTAATCGAATGCCGAGCACTATGTGTATGTAACCCGAATTGATAGGTATGTTTGTTACCCGAATTTATGATAATGTAAGCCGTATTTAAATGTATGTAACCCGGATTTATGAGAATGTAACACGAATTTATGAGAATGTAAGCCAAATTTATATGTATGTAACCCGGATTTATGAGAATGTAACACGAATTTATGAGAATGTAAGCCAAATTTATGAGAATGTAAGCCAAATTTATATATATGTAACCCGGATTTATGAGAATGTAACACGAATTTATGAGAATGTAAGCCAAATTTATATGTATGTAACACGGATTTATGAGAATGTAACACGAATTTATGATAATGTAAGCCAAATTTATATGTATGTAACCCGGATTTATGAAAATGTAAACCGAATTCATATGTTTGTAACCCGAATTCATATGTATATTGTAACCCGAATTCATATGTATATTGTAACCCGAATTCATATGTATATTGTAACCCGAATTCATATGCATATTGTAACCCGAGTTTATATGTATATTGTAACCAGAATTCATATGTATACTTTAACCCGAATGCATATGTATATTGTAACCCAAATTCATATGTATATTGTAGCCCGAATTCATGTGTATATTTGTAACCCGAATTCATATGTATAATGTAACCCAAATTCATATGTATATTGTAGCCCGAATTCATGTGTATATTTGTAACCCGAATTCATATGTATAATGTAACCCGAATTGTTATGTACGTTTATAAGTAGGGATTGCAATCCAGCAGGGTTTTCAATCCAGCTGGATTTTTGCTGGACCGACATCTATCCAGCTGGATCCAACGCGGATCCAGCAATTTTTATATTTTTCAAAAAAACTACAATTTTATCAAAAATGACCAACAAGTTGGAAAGCCAAAATATACCTCTCCTCGGAAGTTTTGCATGGAGAACGAACAGGCGTTTTTTTGAAAGGCGATGCTAGCGTCACATGGCTGTCGTACTGTACTAAATAGCGTGACCAAATTAAACTTATCCTGTTATTCCTCCATGGTATGTCTATGATATTATTTATATTCAATTAGTAGACGTGGCAGTCATTGGCTCAGCGTAAAGGAAGACGGATTTTCCCAAAGTTGTTTGTATAAATATCGTTGCAACATAATTTACCGTAACCCTAAGCACTCGGCCCGTCCCAAAAGACAAAAAATAGGAGTTGCAGAGAAGAAGCCCCATATACATACAGAACACACACAACATTCACCCATGTCTGAACACAAACACACAGTACACAAAACCTTAAAAAAACACTAATTTGAATACAAACGTTCGAAAGTTGATTTACACTAACTAGTAAATCAAAACCGTCGCTACGGTGGGCGTTAATGTTAAAAAATATATCAGATGTAACGAGGAGTTTAGCCGTTACACCAGCTTAGCCCTGGTGAACCATTTCCATAGTTCATGAAACTACCAACGCGGTGAATACACTTTGCCAACAGACACACCAAACAATTTTAAAACCCCTCGTGAGAGCTCTGTTATGGAAAATTCTTATTAGAAGTAGGAGTTATAAAATATTAGTCTTGAAGTATTTTAAAGGATTAAATCAATCACGTTTGTATAATTTGTATCTATCTACACCAAATAGTTAAGGAGATTCTTGTTCACATCTTGGAAGAATAAGGCAGACGATTACAAATAAACCAGACTGTAAATACTGGCAACAGCTACATTTTATTAATTATTAAACCACATACATTAATACAAGAGGCTTTTTTTTCACTTTTCGGGAAGTACAATCTTAAGAAACAAATGGTACTGATGGCCTTGCCTCATGCAGGGCCCTGGCGCACCTATCAAAGCGGGAACGTTCACTTTTGTGCCATTCGCGTCACGCGAATCGTGATTCACGTGCCAATTATTTAAAAGTTAATTACTTGCGAATCCGCATCGCTGGATCCAGCTGGATTGCTGGATGAGGGATCCAGCAATTGCAATCCCTATTTATAAGTATACAGGGTATTCCAAATTGCTCGATCCGGCCATTTTTCTCAAAAACCCTTTACTATAGAAAACTGAAATTTTCCGGAATTACGTTTTACGAAGAGAAGACGTTATTTTGTTAATTTCAGAAAATCGTAAAACTTTTCACGTTCTTAAATTGGTGTTTTTTTACCGATAGGTGTTAGTGGTAACGTTTCAATGAGAAACTTGTAGAGCATACTTGGAAACCTACTAGTAACGTTGGTTTGGTGAGAATGGGAAGATATGAGGTCTTGATACAAAAACAAGTTCGTAGTAAGTGGCAATAGCTATTATGGCAGAAAACGATAAGCATATTGGTCTATTCCTAAAAATGATTGTTTGAAAAAATTAAATTGAGGAAAACAATGTTGTTTATTTAAAATAAATAATTATTACAAATTATGTTTAAAATTAAAAACAAATCACGAAAATTTTGTAATTATTACGCTGTCGGCTGCACGATGAATCATGTTACGAAATGTTCTTTGGATCATGTCGGAAGTTAGTAGGCGGCACACGCTGCCTCAATTCGCCTTCGTAATTCTTCATTGCTTGCCACAGGTGCTTTATATACGTGCACCTTTATCAAGTCCCAATGGAAAAAGTCAAGTGGTGTTAGGTCCATTTCGATGTAGATGAGCTGGTGCATCATCGTGCTGGAACAATAGGCGTTTAGATAATTCACAACATTTCGATGTTGATGAGCTGGTGCATCATCGTGCTGGAACCATAGGCGTTTAGATAATTCACAACATTTCGATGTTGATGAGCTGGTGCATTATCGTGCTGGAACCATAGGCGTTTAGATAATTCATAACATTTCGATGTTGATGAGCTGGTGCATCATCGTGCTGGAACAATAGGCTTTTAGATAATTCACAACATTTCGATGTTGATGAGCTGGTGCATCATCGTGCTGGAACCATAGGCGTTTAGATAATTCACAACATTTCGATGTTGATGAGCTGGTGCATCATCGTGCTGGAACAGTAGGCTTTTAGATAATTCACAACATTTCGATGTTGATGAGCTGGTGCATCATCATGCTGGAACAATAGGCTTTTAGATAATTCACAACATTTCGATGTTGATGAGCTGGTGCATCATCGTGCTGGAACCATAGGCGTTTAGATAATTCACAACATTTCGATGTTGATGAGCTGGTGCATCATCGTGCTGGAACCATAGGCGTTTAGATAATTCACTACATTTCTATGTTGATGAGCTGGTGCATCATCGTGCTGGAACAATAGGCTTTTAGATAATTCACAACATTTCGATGTTGATGAGCTGGTGCATCATCGTGCTGGAACCATAGGCGTTTAGATAATTCACAACATTTCGATGTAGATGAGCTGGTGCATCATCGTGCTGGAACCATAGGCGTTTAGATAATTAACAACATTTCGATGTAGATGTGCTGGTGCATCATCGTGCTGGAACAATAGGCGTTTAGATAATTCACAAAATTTCGATGTTGATGAGCTGGTGCATCATCGTGCTGGAACCATAGGCGTTTAGATAATTCACAACATTTCAATGTTGATGAGCTGGTGCATCATCATGCTGGAACAATAGGCTTTTAGATAATTCACAACATTTCGATGTTGATGAGCGGGTGCATCATCGTGCTGGAACAATAGGCTTTTAGATAATTCACAACATTTCGATGTTGATGAGCTGGTGCATCATCGTGCTGGAACAATAGGCGTTTAGATAATTCACAACATTTCGATGTTGATGAGCTGGTGCATCATCGTGCTGGAACAATAGGATTTTAGATAATTCACAACATTTCGATGTTGATGAGCTGGTGCATCATCGTGCTGGAACCATAGGCGTTTAGATAATTCACAACATTTCGATGTTGATGAGCTGGTGCATCATCATGCTGGAACAATAGGATTTTAGATAATTCACAACATTTCGATGTTGATGAGCTGGTGCATCATCGTGCTGGAACCATAGGCGTTTAGATAATTCACAACATTTCGATGTTGATGAGCGGGTGCATCATCGTGCTGGAACAATAGGCTTTTAGATAATTCACAACATTTCGATGTTGATGAGCTGGTGCATCATCGTGCTGGAACAATAGGCGTTTAGATAATTCACAACATTTCGATTTTGATGAGCTGGTGCATCATCGTGCTGGAACAATAGGATTTTAGATAATTCACAACATTTCGATGTTGATGAGCTGGTGCATCATCGTGCTGGAACCATAGGCGTTTAGATAATTCACAACATTTCGATGTTGATGAGCTGGTGCATCATCGTGCTGGAACAATAGGATTTTAGATAATTCACAACATTTCGATGTTGATGAGCTGGTGCATCATCGTGCTGGAACCATAGGCGTTTAGATAATTCACAACATTTCGATGTTGATGAGCTGGTGCATCATCGTGCTGGAACCATAGGCGTTTAGATAATTCACAACATTTCGATGTTGATGAGCTGGTGCATCATCGTGCTGGAACAATAGGATTTTAGATAATTCACAACATTTCGATGTTGATGAGCTGGTGCATCATCGTGCTGGAACCACAGGCGTTTAGATAATTCACAACATTTCGATGTTGATGAGCTGGTGCATCATCGTGCTGGAACCATAGGCGTTTAGATAATTCACTACATTTCTATGTTGATGAGCTGGTGCATCATCGTGCTGGAACCATAGGCGTTTAGATAATTCACTACATTTCTATGTTGATGAGCTGTTGCATCATCGTGCTGGAACAATAGGCTTTTAGATAATTCACAACATTTCGATGTAGATTAGCTGGTACATCATCGTGCTGGAAACATAGATGTTTAGATAATTCACAACATTTCGATGTAGATTAGCTGGTACATCATCGTGCTGGAAACATAGGGGTTTAGATCGTGAGGTTTGATCTGCTGTTTGAATAGGATACCGCTTTCTAAATAGTTGGCTTACTAAATTAGTGTTATGATTATTTTGACCATAGAATAAGGCATACTAGATTTGCATTAACAAATTCAAGAATGAGTGAACGTATGGAAACTATCGCTTTAAATACTACATTAAAATAATGACCTTTGTCCGTAATAAAAAGTAATGTAAAATCGGCTTTAAAATCAAGGTCTATAACGTTGAAAAGTGTGTTCCTTATTTGCCAAAATTATTTGTTTTTATTTTAAAGCTTAGAAATAAACCACGTTGTTTTCCTCAATTTAATTTTTTCAAACAGTAATTCTTAAGGACAGACCATTATGCTTACAGTTGTCTGACAAAATAGCTATTGTATCCTACTATTAATTGTTTTTTTTTTCAAGACCTCATATCTTAGTGAAAAATTAGCATATTCCGGCCGAACCAACGTTACTAGTAAGTTTTCGAGTATGCTCTACAATTTTTTAATTGAAACGTTTTCAACTAGCACCTATCGATTAAAAAAATGTAAACCGTTTTTTCTGAAATTTACAAAATAACGCCTTCCCTGAAAATGTCAGTTTTCTAGAGCAAATTGTTTTGAGAAAAATGACCATATCGCGAAATTTGTAATACATTATGTCCAAAATCAGGTATCTCAAAAATGTACATTTGAACAAAACCATTTTTGACAAAGAGCTCATGGTCTCATAGAAAGGGCATATACACCAAATTATCTTATATTTCAGAATGAGGTATTCTATGACGGTTTAGACACGTCAGTTATAATATTCCCCATAAAAATTGTAATAAAAAGTACGCTAACAAAAATGCGAATTTATCGGGGCGTTAGAATCTAAAAGAAAAACCTCAAATATAGTAAAACGCAAACACGTCAGATTTTGGAAAAGGATCTCCCCGTTTCTTTAAGCAAACATCAAACAACCCTGGCTTTTAACCCCTTCCCCGAGCTGGCAGGGTGAATTGTTGACTCTTTAGATCGAAGCTGCCCCGAAAAAAGAATTTATTCTTAACTCGACGTTTTTGTTCATTTTACGCTCAGAGACTTGGACCAAAATTCGATATCTTTCGGAAATGGACTTTGTCAAAATGCATTTTTTCCCTCTAAATCGTGGTAAAGTGGCTTTCGATACAAACAGTCGTTCGAGGGTAAAAACCCAAGGCTATTGACCAATGGGAAATTAGATACGGAAATTGGCTATGACCAGAAGTATATAATATACTCTTACAGAGTCCTGAAGTATGTAATGTATTACTTAGAGATCAGAAGCATGTAATTATCTCAAACAGATTAGAAGTATGTATCTCTTAGATATAAGATGTATGTATTAAGTCTCTTAGATATCAGAGGTATGCAATTATCTCAAACAGATCATAGGTATGTAATTATATCAAACCGATCAGATGTAATTATCTCAAACAGATCAGATGTAATTAATAAAAAAAATGTATTTATCTCAAACAGATCAGATGTAATTATCTCAAACAGATCAGATATAATTATCTCAAACCGATCAGTTGTAATTATCTCAAACAGATCAGATGTATTTATCTCAAACAGATCAGATGTAATTACCTCAAACAGATCAGATGTAATTATCTCAAACAGATCAGATGTAATTATCTCAAACAGATCAGTTGTAATTATCTCAAACAGATCAGATGTATTTATCTCAAACAGATCAGATGTAATTATCTCAAACAGATCAGATGTAATTATCTTAAACAGATCAGATGTAATTATCTCAAACAGATTAGAAGTATGTATCTGTTACGCATAAGATGTATGTAATGAATATTTTAGACATAAGATGCATGTAATGAATATCTTTGATATCAGAAGTATGCAATTATCTCGAAAAGATCAGAAGTATGCAATTATCTCAAACAAATCAGAAGTATGCAATTAACTCAAACAGATCAGATGTAATTATCTCAAACAGATCAGATGTATGTAATTATCTCAAACATATCAGATGTATTTATCTCAAACTGATCAGAAGTATGTAATTATCTCAAACCGATCAGATGTATGTAATTATCTCAAACCGATCAGATGTATTTATCTCAAACAGATCAGATGTATTTATATCAAACATATCAGATGAATTTATATCAAACAGATCAGATGTGTTTATCTCAAACAGATCAGATGTATTTATATCAAACATATCAGATGAATTTATATCAAACAGATCAGATGTATTTATCTCAAACTGATCAGATGTAATTATCTCAAACATATCAGATGTATTTATCTCAAACTGATCAGAAGTATGCAATTAACTCAAACTGATCAGAGGTATGCAATTATCTCAAACAGATCAGAAGTATGCAATTAACTCAAACAGATCAGAAGCATGCAATTAACTCAAACAGATCAGAAGTATGCAATTAACTCAAACAGATAAGAAGTATGCAATTAACTCAAACAGATCAGAAGTATGCAATTAACTCAAACATATAAGATGTATTTTTACAGATCAGATGTATTTATCTCAAACTGATCAGAAGAATGTATTTATCTCAAACTGATCAGAAGAATGTATTTATCTCAAACTGATCAGAAGAATGTGTTTATCTCAAAGAGATCAGATGTATTTACCTCAAACCAATCATATGTATTGATCTCAAACCAATCATATGTATTGATCTCAAACCAATCATATGTATTGATCTCAAACCAATCATATGTATTGATCTCAAACAGATCAGACGTATATAATTATCTCAAAACAGAACAGAGGTATGTAATTATCTCAAATAGATCAGATGTAATTATCTCAAACAGATCATAAGTATGTCATGTATCTCAAACATATTATAATTATGTCATGTATCTCAAACAGATCATAAGTATGTCATGTATCTCAAACATATCATAAGTATGTCATGTATCTTTTAGAGATCATAAATATGTAATGTATCTTTTAGAGATCATAAGTATATCATGTATTTCTTCGAGATCAGAGGTACGTAATGTATGTCTTGGAGATCAGAAGTTTGAAATACATGTAGTCGTTCCCATTGAAAAATACCTCAAACCGGCGAAGGTACATGTTCTATTTATGATATCACAGATGGAAACTTATCTAGTAAGGGATATCTTATATACTTCTGGTTTATCCAATTTATTTTTTCTGCTCTTTACCGCTTAAAAAAGCACCGTAAATCACTTAAGGAAGTAATCCAAGATCAATTTACTTTCTAGCAACCAGGAGAAATCAAAAAGTAGAAAAATAATAGAAAAAACTATTGCTCCCTGTAGGAAGCTCGACTCATTTTTTTTTGGGCCAGAAAATCGGGTGTTTCTTACCACGCGTTCAATTGCAAAGACGTGCCAGACGAAGCCCACTTGGACCGATCGAACGAACGTCTACACCTTATATAAAGAAATTGGCTGTATTGGCTCTCTTCTCCAATTTTTAAAATTAGCCATTCTTGTAGAGTATTCTTTGCGTTCAGAAGGGGGGAATTAGGGAGGTTGGCGGGGGTAGAAAATAAAAAGGGGATGGAGGTATCGAGACAATGATATCAAGCCCATCTCTGGCTCATTTATAGTTCACTTCCGATGCGAGGCACGGAGCGCCTTCCGCGAACGGACGGTGGAAAACTAAAGCTTATGATTACTTCAAACACAGACTCCCGCCGTTCTTTCCTATCTGAATTCCAAACCGAGGTTTAAAGGCGGGTTTAATAATAACGTGCAAACTGTACCCCTTTGACAGGATAAGAGCGGGGTTCGGGGTCGACACTCGAAAGGAATTGTATAATAACGTAGAAACGGAAATATCCGGCGAGAGG
This sequence comes from Leiobunum rupestre, assembly GCF_980474605.1. NCBI lineage: Eukaryota > Metazoa > Arthropoda > Arachnida > Opiliones > Sclerosomatidae > Leiobunum > Leiobunum rupestre. The sequence goes on from NC_143392.1 coordinate 34,012,029, forward strand.
TCGGATATTGTCGGGATTAAAGGAATTAAATAGGCGGCGCCACTTTCGACGCGGGGGGGGGGGGAGGGGGGAGCTTCCGTGAAGGGACAAATAATACAACGGAATCAGCAGTAAACCAAGCGATGAGTTCGAGAAGTAACCTTGGGGTTAATTTCGCACTCCGCAGCCACCCTTCTTCTCGTCCTCATCGCTATTGTGTCCCTCAATCCCAGGGACTTGATCCCGATAAGCCAGTCGCCAGACTTTATTGGATGAAAGTGAGAAACATTGAAGATACTTTCCGGCCGTAAATAGTTTCCAGAGTCACGTGGCTCACATTGAGTTGACAATTTTCGTATTTTCTTTCAATAGAGAGTTTCAGCAACCCCCTTCTAGGCGTAGACGCGAACGTCTACGCCATATCCGAGAAATTTATCGTTAAGTAACGCCATAAATGTATAATATTGTTCGATAAGTTTGTCAATTTGAGGAATATTTTACTGAGAGCTGGTAACGGAGTGACGTCATCACAAGAAGAAAATCTCCCCCTAGCGAGGCGCTGTCAAAGGCAACGTGTGACGCGTTTGCAAGCGGACGCAAAACTGCGACGAAGCCCGTAATGCAGTCTGTCTTGTGAATAGCTCCCAGTAAAACTTTTGTATATAAGTGAGTGTATAGGGAGCTGTTGGCTCGCGTGGCATACAGGGCTTGCCACCACCCTCCTACGCATTGTAACCCGGCCACCTGGATTAATGGCTTCAAAAGTCGCTTGATGACTTAGGCCTGAGGTGGTGCCGAGGGTATTTGCCAAGCTGATTATTAAGTTACTTCCTGTATATAAAGAAAACGAAGTGTCAGACTTATGGTGACGCTCATCAAAAACATCGAGGAATCATCGATGCCAACATTTTGTAACTGTACGATTTTTCACGTTTCCGATTTGACGTCATGATGGGCATCCGATTTTTCACAAAACTTTTTCAAAATTTTTAGCCAAGGTTTAAGAAAATCTTAATTTTTAATGTAATTTTAAATAGTTAATAGTTTTATTTGTGAAAATGGCCAAAATATACAACTTTAAACAATAGATATAGGTTAAATAATATTTCGATTTTAACATAATGTAATATAAATATTCGGATTAAAAAAGTACTTACAAATTAGTGTTATATATCTTCAAACTCTGTCCTACGAAGCTTCGATGTAGTCATTATCGACCGCAGCGTACGTGATTTAATCACCATGGCCTAGGCTATATATACAAGGCCTGAGCAGTAGATTCGTCTTACAAGCGCACCTAGCGTGAATCGGCGATGAATTCGCAGGACCAGTAAATATTTTATTTTTCGAGCATGAACGGGCCTTTATTAATTACGTAGGTAGTGATGCCTTTCTGTGAGTTATAATTATAAACTTGTGTTCTTAATATCCTACTACTAAGCTTTAAGTGATAGGTTAGGACTAAAGTAAAGTTGGTAAACAAGACCTAATTCCAAAAATACCCCATTTAGGTAGCAACGAGTCAAAGGCGTGCTTCGAAGACGCATTAAGAAGGATGTATGCTCTCGTCTTGGGTATATAGAGAAGCCCTGACCAATTTCAATTTGCTTTACGACGCTAGGCAATTTAATAAAGGTTAGGCAATATCCTAGGCCATAAAACTTTTAGTAACGCGTCCAAAAGCCCTACGGCAAAGTACGAAAACAGAATCGTGGTAAGCCTGTTGTATAAAACAAAAATAATATAGAAACGACTAACAAGGGGAGTACCCGAGGTGTTTATCGCGGATTTTGTTCAAAGTCGGGCGTAAAAGTTTAAAGGTTTTTATTTAAGCCGTCAAGATGGGTTCAATTCTATTGGACCGAATCCCATTGAACCGAAAAGTATTTTGGTTTATAGCCCAACATGGCGGGATTCAGTTGAATGGGAAATTTAAATGTGGTTCGTTTTCACTTCGGGTAGGTTAGTTCAGGTTGGGTTAGGTTAGGTTAGGTTAGTTCAGGTTGGGTTAGGTTAGGTTAGGTTAGGTTGGGTTGGGTTAGGTTAGGCTAGGTTAGTTCAGCTTGGGTTGGGTTGGGTTAGGTTAGGTTAGGTTAGGTTGGGTTGGGTTAGGTTAGGTTAGCTTAGGTAGGCAACTATTTCACGTCGGGTCTTATCAAGGTTATTTTCCAAAAGTAAACCCGGAAAATATCAAATTTCAAGGGAAAAAGGTCTAAAAATACACGTCGGTAAGAAATAATAAATATTTAAGACATAGTTGAGTCCAAATTAGATATACTATCGTCACGTAACCTACGATATATAAATATGTATCACTAACGGTATATTGAATGAAAACAGCGCAAAACGCGGTTTTCGGTCGATTGGAATTCGGTTGAATGGTACATTCGGACGAATGGGATTTCGGTCCAATGGTCTATAATCGTCAAGATGACACCCTTTTGAAACAGGGCGGCTCTACAAAAAGTGAGCACAGCTATCAAAATACAATAATATATCCAATATATCCAAAGGATGGGACAAACTGGACAGACTAGTAAGATAATAAACTAGTAATAAAATAAAGTAACCTAGCATATAATACAAAAAACGTCGGGTAGTCAATATATCCCAAACAACGTTCAGTGTTTCAGTGTTAAATTGTCAAATTGTTAAATTATTAAATGTAATGTAGACCTATATGAGGTATCAAATTTCACAAAAGGAGACGTTACACTAGCCATTCTATTTGCCATGGCAACCAAAAATGTTTTTGACCACTTAAAACCAAATTAAGATTTTTTCCTTATTTTTTCCAAAACGTGTTACAATTTTACCACAAAAATGTTCCAATTTACCCAAACTTGATGAAATTTACCTAAATGTGGTCCAAATTTATCATTTCGTTATTTTAAATCCCATGCTTTTTTTAAATGGAGATTTTTTTGTTTTAGGTGGTCAAAAACATTTTCGGTTTTCATGGCAAATCGAATGGGTAGTGCAACGTCTTTTATTGGGAAATTTCATATCTCATATAGGTCTACATTGCGCTTGACTTTGAAAAAAATTGGTATTAAACACCTCGGGTACTCTCCTTGTAAGAACCAGACCCCTTCGCCCTGGAGAAGAAAAATTGATCTAAGAACACCAATGAATTTGTACGGCTAGCGAAACACATTTTTATTCAAAGAATAATGGGAACGAAATAAAAACAATGAAATGGAATGGCCGTGAATTATCTGGTCAACTTGAAGTAGGTCCAGTAGACGAGGGAAAAGAGAAGCATGACGGAAGGGAACAGGATACGGGATATTTGGTCCAAGCTCTTCTCCGGTCGTTTCATTCCGACAACGCGTGTCGTCGCGGACGAGTGAACGGCGCTTAGTGGCCGGTATATTTGGCTCTGGTCCAGTTTGACCGTCGCCTTGTGAGAAATCGCCTCTCCGCCAGACTCTTCCGTTTTGAAAGAATGGTTTTTGCTCGACCAGCACTCCGAGGAGGTCAATAACTTTCGCCGGTTGCAAGAGACGCAACTCGTTTCCGGAACGACCTTTAGGAAAATATTTATGGAGGAAATCGACGTTGTAATAAATCCTAACGAGGATAAAGCGAACAAAGTGAAACGTGAAATGCCAAAGTTATCGCGGTTAAAGTGTCCAAATACTCGCAAAAATTAAAACCTGATTGACGTTTTTCGTATAGGCGAATCCGTACTCGACCAGGCTAGCGAAGACCATGGATACGCAAAAGAATAACCAGATGTCCAAGGCGGTCACGTAGTCCAAACGAGGCAGAGTCGCCCTCGATTGCAAAGTCTGGGTCGTGGCGGTGAGGAGAGCGGTCGCTCCCAGCGTAACTCTGGCAGGGACAGCGTTGGCGTTCAACCAGAAGGCCAACCAGGATAACATGACGATCAGAGTCGTTGGGATGTAGACGTTGATGAGACTGCCCGTTAAGCGGCGTTGGAGAGTAAAGTTCGTCCATAGAATCGTGTAATTACCTACAAGGCAGTTAGAGTTAAGATAGGTGGGAATAGAGGTGATTGTGAGGTGCTGATCACTTAGAGGTTGTCTACCGATTACGTAATCAGGGAGTAAGAATACGATAAGTACGTCGATATTTCACGGACTACACGACGATTGCCAAAATTAAGTCAAGATTACGCGTAGTACGTTGAGATTACGACAAGATTAAGTATACACATCACGAAGAGAGTACGCGGAGTACACAACGGTTACGGAGGGAGATTACGTGGAGTACGCTCAATATTACGTCACGATTACGACAAAATTAAGTGTAGTACTCCGATATTAAGTCGAGTACCCTGATATTACGTGGAGTACGCTCAATATTACGTCACGATTACGACAAGATTGCGTGGAGTACGTCGATATTACCTCGAGTACCCTGATATTACGTTGAGTACGTTCAATATTACGTCACGATTACGACAAGATTGCGTGGAGTACGTCGATATTACCTCGAGTACCCTGATATTACGTTGAGTACGTTCAATATTACGTCACGATTACGACAAGATTGCGTGGAGTACGTCGATATTACCTCGAGTACCCTGATATTACGTTGAGTACGTTCAATATTACGTCACGATTACGACAAGATTACGTGGAGTACGCCAATATTACCTCGAGTGTCCTGTTATTACGTGGATTACGCTCAATATTACCGCACGATTACCTCGAGTGTTCTGTAATTACGTGGAGTACGCTCAATATTACGTCACGATTACGACAAGATTGCGTGGAGTACGTCGATATTACCTCGAGTACCCTGATATTACGTTGAGTACGTTCAATATTACGTCACGATTACGACAAGATTACGTGGAGTACGCCAATATTACCTCGAGTGTCCTGTTATTACGTGGATTACGCTCAATATTACCGCACGATTACCTCGAGTGTTCTGTAATTACGTGGAGTACGCTCAATATTACGTCACGATTACGACAAGATTCCGTGGAGTACGTCGATATTACCTCGAGTACCCTGATATTACGTTGAGTACGCTCAATATTACGTCACGATTACGACAAGATTACGTGGAGTACGCCAATATTACCTCGAGTATCCTGTAATTACGTGGAGTACGCTCAATATTACGTCATGGTTACTACAAGATTACGTGGAGTACGCCGATATTACGTCGAGTACCCTTAGATTACGTGGAGTACGCTCAATATTACGTCACGATTACGACAAGATAACGTAAAATTACGAGGAGTACGCAGACTACTCTGCGATTTCGTAATCATTACGGAAAGTGGGCACATTGCTTACGAAAAATAATCAGCTCCTCGGGTGATTGTATACTACCGGTTGGCCACTTGTTGACCGTTTTATGAGTGGTTATCGGTGGTAACAAAGCAAACTCCAAGAGACTGAACTCTTCCTCACGCCGGATATTCTTGATGGTGTAATGAAGTTTCAGTTCCGGTAGCGTGTCTTCCACCCAGCTAACGGTGGCCAAGTGATCCGGCGTAGTCACTGCGTTTGAGTGGAGATGGCGTTATTTAGAAACGACTCGAAAAGGAACATCGTTTACCCAATTCCATTTTGAAATGGCACTGTTGCGAGTCCATGGGGTACCGCTGAAACTCCATATGGCAACCGACGATTAAGATGTACCTTTAATCAATTATCCAGTTACCACGAATGAAAGCGTTTGAGTAAGATAGTTTGGTAACCTGGTCAGTCGTTGGACGTAGGTCCCTTGGACGACCCAGTAGCGAATGTTGGGCACGGATACGGGGAATATCTTTCCGTCCTTGCTATTGGGGAAGGTCAAATCGGGTTTCCACATGCAGCGAACTATCTTATCCGACAGCACGTCCGTCCGGTTGCTCTCGGGTAGACTCAGCGTCCCGTCGAACCACAACTCTCCGATGGTCACTTGAAGACGGTACTCCATCTGATCCTCGTTGACCTGGTCAATGTCGTGGATGAAGAGGAACATGCTGACCACGATCGGTTTCCCTATTTGACAAACGCGACAGTCGACAAATGGACTTGGACACGTATAAACAAATGATAGTTGGAGAAAGTCTAGATCTTGGATTTCGCGTCCATCCCCCATTTCTGTTTAAACGTGAAATCCACCGCGGTAAAAAGTAGTTCGCTTCTTTTTTAAGGTTCTAATAAGTTAAAATTGAATTCTACAATATATTTAAGCAGTTATAAAGCAGTTAAGCTAAAGTTTATCATATCGTAATTAAATTTAATCAAAGTACAATAATTACTTACTTGGCATGAGACTAAAACTTGGATATCGACCCCGCATGCCTCGTTTGCAAATATTCGACAGAGCTCTATTAAATACCCATTTGAAATCTTTGTAAATCTCAGCCAATCGGACCTAATACACTAACAAGGAGACTACCCGAGGTGGTTATCACCGATTTTGTTGAAACTCGGGGGTTCGGTAGACCTTATGGTAGTATGAAAATTGCCAAAGGGAAAAGTTGCAATGAGCTTTAGTTTTTCCATGGCAACCGAAAATGTTTTTGACCTCTCCATTTAAAAAAGCATGGGATTTTCTCGGTTACCCAAAATTGATCTATTTTAGCCAAAATCATTGATCCATTTTACCCAAAAAGGGTCAAATTCATCTTTTTGGGTATGTTTTGAAAATTTATTTTTTCAAATTTTTTAATTAAGTGAAACTGAGAAAATCCCATGCTTTTTCAAATGGAGAGGTCAAAAACATTTTCGGTTGCCCTGGGAAAACTAAAGCCTATTGCAACTTTCCCCTTTGGCAATTTTCATACTACCATAATGTCTACCTAACCCCCGAGTTTCAACAAAATCGGTGATAACCACCTCGGGTAGTCTCCTTGTAAGTTGTAAACGACATCTTGTGGTACTGGGAGAAAACTATAGGAACCACTCCTTCCGCGTTGAGTTTGTATGTTCTCTCCCCGCTGGTTGAAGGGGTTTTCTCCCGAGCTCTTCGGTTTCCCCTTTCCATAAAAATTTGCCGAGGTTAACGGTAATTGTAGGGAGCTGTTGGCTTGAAGGGCTTGCCAGTACCCTTCTACGAAATTTAACCCGGCTACCGGTAATTGCAGGGTTGGAAAAAACCGGTTTTTGACGGGACATCTGGGAAAAACTGGTAGAAACCGGAAAAATGGAAAAAACTCTTTTCATGCTAAATTAATCATTGATATATCTATTAAGTGACTAATTTGGTCATTGCAAATATGAGAGATGAAATAAGGCCAGAAGAAGAGTGAATAGAATAAAAGAATATACTGCTTTTATTATTTATTTTTTATTGAATTTTGAAAAAAGCCTTGGAAGTACGATTTTCCACAGTTTTTAACAGGAAAACAATAGGTGGAAAAAACCGCGAAAAAATCTAGTTTTTTCCACCCGGTTTTTTCCTAGAAAAACCTTGGCTTTACAAGTCACTAGTTGAATTTTTAAATAGAATGTGTTTTTGAGCTCGTTTAAGACCACATGAAGGTGGAAACTACAATTCGCGGTCAGTCCTAGACTTTCTCCACTATTTGCTTTTGATAAAACCAAACCATGGTTGAATGGCAAATCCGTCTTAGAACAAGTCTTTTCGATCGGCGAGTTCTGGTTCCTACACGTCCAAGTCACTCTTTGAAACGAAAGTACAATACAATAAAATTGAGACTACGGCCAACTTACGTCATTGCAGTTTCCTGGGTGTACGCGACGACGAAGTAGACGTACATCGATGCCAATAAAGAGACAAACGAATTGAAACAAATGGCCATCAATTGGTCAAGCGAAGCTTCCTTAATGAAGACGTTCCTTCAGATTACCTCGACAATGTCGTTTGACCGGAGATCCCCAATGGCCGAATGGGGGGGGGGCGGCAAAGCAAATGGGGAGGAAATAGTGTGTCCGAATTCCCGAGAGAAATTAAAATCGGTTGGGTGGCCTTTTTCTAATGGAGAAATAATAAGCACCTTTCACGGCTGGCAAAACTATGGAGCTGAGAAAAACATCCCGTCAGAATGGAATAAAATTTAGACTTCTTCGATTTGTTCTTGGAGAGGGGTTCGTACGACCCGGAAAGCTTCACCTCATTTAACTCGCGAGAAAAACAGAGGAATTAGTTCAGTTTATAGATCTTTTAGTGTTTTCTTTCGTGTTCCAAATGTGGCTTTTTCATGTTGTCAGGGTGTCTATCGGAGAAAAATTCACACAGGCAGATCGATAACTAAACGCGTAAAAGCAGTCATTCAAAATCGAAAATTGGCATTGATTGCGTGAACAAACGCTAAACTAAAGCGTTTTACCCCGTTTTCGGGAATAATATGCGGCTAAATCGATCGAAACACGTCAATAGTAAACATAAAACTTGTGTAAAAACCACAATTTAGGTCGTGATTCGTGAATTGTTTACGATAGGTTTATAATAGTCAATCAGGTAATTCAGGTTTATTGATATACCTGAAGATAATCAGTTAGTCAGATCGGGTTAATCTTTTATATTATCCTTACCCAGCCATCTGCTTTCAAACTTTATCTGTTATAATTATTCTCACCATATTTAGTTTGGTGAACAGTTATCTGACTTATAAGCTTAGTGTTTATTTAATGTGGGGGAAGCAAATGAAAATAAACTAATTAAAAGTTTGATCCCATTTTTTGTCGGCTTACGACGAATTTAGTTTAGTTTTGGACTTAAGCTATCTGATCAACTGATCTGATAATATCTGAACGTAAATGCAGATTACCTGATATCTGAACTATCCAATTTGCATTTTGTATCCACATTCGATATACCCGTCACCACCTATTAGTCACTAGATGGTGATAGTGAAGCTATGAAGGCGTGAAATTTGAAAACGGCGATTAAAAATATATCCCATAAGGAAAATGCATTTAGCGGTCTGATAAATTTGGTTCATTTATTTCTGTTATTATTTTTTATTAATTTATACATTAGCAGTAAAGAGACAGGGTTGCCACATTTGTTTTACAAACAAATTCCCTGACTTTTCCAGGTTTTCCCTGACCGTCTCTTGAGTTTTTCCCTGACTTATTTTGTGCCAAGATTTTGTAATTTTTAACCTATATTTTAGTAAAAGTTTCCTATTGACAACCGAAATTAAATTCCCTGATATTTCCCTGATTTTTAGAGTAATTTTTAAAATTCCCTGAATTTTCCCTGATTTTATACCCATATTCAAATTCCCTGTCTTTTCCCTGATTTTTCAACCCATACTCAAATTTAATAAAAGTTTCCTATTGACAACCGAAATTAAATTCCCTGACATTTCCCTGATTTTTAGAGTAATTTTTAAAATTCCCTGACAATTCCCTGATTTTTATAACCATATTAACATTCCCTGTCTTTTCCCTGATTGTATACTCATATTCAAATTCCCTGTCTTTTCCCTGATTTTTATACCCATATTCAAAATCCCTGAATTTGCCCTGAATTTATACCCATATTCAAATTACCTGTCTTTTCCCTGATTTTTATAACCATATTCAAATTCCCTGACTTTTCCCTGATTTTATACCCATATTCAAATTCTCTGACTTTTCCCTGATTTTTAAACCCATATTCAAAATCCCTGAATTTGCCCTGAATTTATACCCATATTCAAATTACCTGTCTTTTCCCTGATTTTTATACCCATATTCAAATTCTCTGACTTTTCCCTGATTTTTATACCCATATTCAAATTCAGTGTCTTTTTCCTGATTTTTATACCCATATTCAAAATCCCTGTCTTTTCCCTGATTTTTATACCCATATTCAAATTCCCTGTCTTTTCCCTGATTTTTATACCCATATTCAAATTCCCCGACTTTTCCAGGAATTCCAGATTTTAGAGGTAACCGTGGCAACCCTGAGAGAGACGAATAATTCTCAAAGAAAAATATTGTATACTTTTGGTATCTTAATGACGTCTCAAACGTTCAATTGAGCGTTTACTATTATGATTGAAATAGCTCAATCCTATTTATTGGGCAAGGCGGCTGCCAGACTTCAACTACCTCCATCTACCGAAACGTAGCCGAACCGCAATTTCAGCAACTGACAGTTTCTATTTTTTGAAAATGACGCCGATAAAAATGAAAACAAATTAAAGCGCAAAGAGAAGTAGACGGAAAAGATAGATGAAAGTATGTTTTAAAGGCCATTGCAAAGGATTAAGAAAGGTATCGAAAGTGGGGCCAGGTCCTTAATAGGAACTCAAGAGTGTCATTTATCTGGCGCGTTTTTTGGTGATCCGCCTTTTCCCGCGTGCCACTCGTTGTAGCGTGTAATCAAGCTCGCCCATCGTCCATTACAATACGTCAAAACAGGCGTTGCTCGAACGCCCTCTCTTTGACACGGCCCCTAGATGGCGTGCGAGACCGACAAACAATTCATTCCACGGAAGAGAGATTTTATTTACTCCCTAGACAAATAGTGACGTCATCATAATTCACAATTTCATTCGAAATGTTTTCTTACGATGGAACGCGACACTGTACGGGGATGCTATTCAATTTTAAGTTACCCAACTCAAGAATGAATTGTACTTTGGGAGAATTACTATGTTGATACGATTTTTTGCTCATGCTCGAAGAGTAAGCTCCGCCCCCCTAAAATACAACTAATGTTTCAGGGATTTTAAAGGTTACTTTAATATAAAAGACAGTTACGTCAAGGGTTTTAAAGGGTACTTAATTTAAAAGACAGCTACGTCAAGGGTTTTAAAGGGTACTTAATTTAAAAGACAGCTACGTCAAGGGTTTTAAAGGGTACTTAATTTAAAAGACAGCTACGTCAAGGGTTTTAAAGGGTACTTAATTTAAAAGACAGCTACGGCAAGGGTTTTAAAGGGTACTTAATTTAAAAGACAGCTACGGCAAGGGTTTTAAAGGGTACTTTAATTTAAAAGACAGATACGTCATGGGTTTTAAAGAGTACTTAATTTAAAAGACAGCTACATCAAGGGTTTTAAAGGGTACTTAATTTAAAAGACAGCTACGTCAAGGGTTTTAAAGGGTACTTAATTTAAAAGACAGCTACGTCAAGGGTTTTAGAGGGTACTTAATTTAAAAGACAGTTAGGTCAAGGGTTTTAAAGGGTACTTAATTTAAAAGACAGCTATGTCAAGGGTTTTAGAGGGTACTTAATTTAAAAGACAGTTACGTCAAGGGTTTTAAAGGGTACTTTAATTTAAAAGACTGCTAAGACAAGAATATTAAAGGTTACTTTAAGTTAAAAGATAGATACTTCATATTTTTTTTAATGTTCTTTAATTTCCTAGCTATCAAAGGATATCAATAATTTTTTTATTTACTCTTTGGGAGAATGAATTTTAGTCTGAAATAATTTGTTGGCAACATGATGCTATGCTACGCAAATATTAAATTACCCGATTTTGGCCTAAAATATGTTATTGACATCATAACACTGTAAAGGGAAGCTATAAAATTTTAAATTACTCAAATTTCATTGAATTTTCGCACGAAGGTTCAATTCGCAATCGGAAATTGGGGATATTTAATCCCGCCCATCGTACGAAGTAAACATCCAATAATCTGATCCTCCAGGGACCGTCTATAGTTCTTTATTCCATTATTGGCATTTAACGTAAAAGTAAATATAGCGGAACATTTTAAGGGCGTTCATAATCGGACGGAAAACAATGGACCAAAAACTATTTATCAATCGTGACTTGCCCACTTTTCAATGGAAAGTTAAAGGCCTGTTTTCACTGGAAAGTTTAAAACTGATTTTCATTTAAGCCGCGTTCACACGTACCCACGTTTTGCGTCGTTTCGATCTCGTAGCGTTTCGAAAACAAAATTAGCTGAACACTGGGTGGAAACGTGGACTTATACTCCTTCCGCGTTGAGGTTACAAGACTGCTCTTCCCGACTGGTTCAAGGTTTTTCCCCCGAGGTCTTCGATTTCCCCTTTCCTTAAAAACCTTTGGAGGTTTTAACTGTAATAGTTAGTGTAGGTAGCTGTTGGCTCGCGTGGCATGAAGGGCTAGCCACCACCCTCCTACGCATTGTAACCCGGCCACCTAATTTAAAGGCATTAAGATATAAGCTTAGTTGATTATTATTATTACTTTTCTGGTTTACGCTAAATTAAACTATTCGTTGGATCTGGTGGAGATAATTACTGTAGACCGTGAGCTATTAGAAGAGTATTGGGACTACACTTTCTACACCACCTCAAAGCGGGGGTAAATGGCCACTGGCAGTTATTTTGGAAAAACATTTTTACCCCTACTGGAATTTTTCACCACCACAGAATCGAAAAAATGACGTCATATGGTTACTCTTCTTACACGCGAAAAGTATTCGCATTTGGTTCAAACATACGATTTCGAGAGCTTTTTCCACCAATGGGAAAGCGGGTGAAAGGTCACGCTTTTTCCTTGCCAATAGAAAAGAAGGGCAAAGGGCAATAACCTTTTTCCCGTTTTCCCATTGGTGGAAATACCTTAAATAACCCTAGAGCTTAGTGGTGCCATCTAATCGGTGTAGAGCACGGGTTTTTATTATAAATATGTATTTTTCGCCGCGCCGAAGCCGCCCATCTTTCTCGGCGCTATTATTTTGGATCGAAGTTCGCAAATGACGTGTAGTATTCTTGGTCTCAAACTTTATGTGTAAGGTATGGAACTGGTAACTTCTTTTAGAATAAAGAATGCTAGATACTAGTCCTTTTGTTAATTATTTTTCATTATTTATATTGTTCATCTAATTTTTAATGCTTATGCCGGCAAACGCCGCCTCCACTGATTAAATTACTCTGAAGCCGCCGCCGTTAAAAAATTGTCGGCGCGCCGCTGCCAAGCTCTCTAACTACTTTTAGAATAAAGAATGCTTACGTTAAATACTAGTCATTTTGTTATTTTTTTATTTTTTTATATTCTTAAACTCATTTTTATTGCTTAAGCCGGCAAACGCCGCCGCCTCTGGATAAATTACCCTAAAGCCGCCGCCGAAAAAATATATTCAGCGTGCCGCCGCCAAGCGCTCTAAAAATAGGTTACGCCGCCGCTAGTAATTTTTCATCGACTTAAAATCGGTGGCTGCTCTTAAATATTTCCTAAGATTATAGTGTGAACGCGGCTTAGGCTCGCCGCAAAAAAAAATCTCTTTTAGGCTTAATGGAATAGTTTGGCGTCGACACTCGGCGTTTTGGCTCTAGTGGAAACCGGCCATTAAGCGCGGCCAACTCTCCAATACGGCGCATGCACGATTAAAAAAAAGTAAATAATTGGGCCCTTCTGCGAATGAAACAATGCACGAAAAGAAGGAAGAAAAACCAGCAGGCTTTCTCGGAGCGGATCGAAACACACACAGAGAGAAGATTTGGCCTATTAAGGCAGCGCGGGAATGCCAATTGGGAACCATACATTTGAGAGTTTCACTGCCGCTAAAACGCCTAAAAATATGGTATTTTTAAACAGTACAACCATAAGTTTCTAATTACGTTTCACATAAGTGTGTCAGTTTTATTGAAAAATTTACTTAGTTGAATATGTTTTCGGGCATTATGGTCGAATCATTATCGAATCGCGTTTTCGGTCATTATGGTCGAATCATTATCGAATCGCGTTTTCGGTCATTATGGTCGAATCATTATCGAATCGCGTTTTCGGTAATTATGGTAGAATCATTATCGAATCGCGTTTTCGGTCATTATGGTCGAATCATTATCGAATCGCGTTTTCGGTCATTATGGTCGAATCATTATCGAATCGCGTTTTCGGTAATTATGGTAGAATCATTATCGAATCGCGTTTTCGGTCATTATGGTCGAATCATTATCGAATCGCGTTTTCGGTCATTATGGTCGAATCATTATCGAATCGCGTTTTCGGTCATTATGGTCGAATCATTATCGAATCGCGTTTTCTGGCATCATGGTCGAATCATGGTCGAATCGCGTTTTCGGGCATCATGGTCGAAGGATGGTCAAATGATGGTCGACTCATTGTCGAATCGCGTTTTCGAGCATCATGGTCGAAGGATGGTCGAATCGCGTTTTCGGGCATCATGGTCGAATTATGGTCGAATTTCGTCTTCGGGCATCATGGTCGAATTATGGTCGAATTTCGTCTTCGGGCATCATGGTCGAATCATGGTCGAATCGCGTTTTCGGGCATCATGGTCGAAGGATGGTCGAATCGCGTTTTCGGGCATCATGGTCGATTGTCAATTCTACAATAGCTACTTCGACTGACCGATACACTTATGCAAAATAGTTATAGACTTATGGCGCAACCCAAAAATCCGGGTTTTCGTTAGGCTGAAGGCAAGTATCGATTAAAGGCGTACTTTTCACACGTTCTCCGTATTCGTGGTTTCTACGACGCTTAATCTCTCTATTGAATAAAATATTCGATAAAATATAACCCAGAAAAGGGTGGTTAAAAAATACAATGTCATTTAATATTTAGGCGAGCCGGGGGACGCACGAGCGGTACGAAAACACACCTGGGTTTCATTTTTTAAAAGCTATTACACATAAGCTATGTAGTCAGATAAATGTATTTTCATTGGGACTGCGCGAATTATTTTTCGATACAGGCTGTTGGCTATTATCTCTCTTTCTTTATTTACCACCATTTTCAACAACAGTCCTACAATCGTGAAACGAACCTATAATTATTTTGCCTTATTTTTCGGTCTGGGAGTGTTACCGAGTACAGGCGGTGCTTAGGGAGAAGTCGTAATTTAGGGGTAGTGGAAGTGGTGGAACTATCGCTTAATTTACTTAAAAAAATTAAATTATTCGGAAGATTAAATTATAAATATTACAATGGATATAAAATGGAATAAAGGTCGTAAATACGACAATAAAAAATAATCATTTTATTCCCGCCCAAAAGGTCTTTGACTTCTTTTAAATATCACGAGATGACGCGAGGTAAATGAAGATAGAAAATGGATTAAAATAACGCGCGTAGAATCGGTTTCGTTTTTCAGTAGGACGCGAAATGAGCGACCGAGGCTTAGCGGACATTTGCCCCTTACCTCAGTACGAGTAGCCTTTACTCTCGTATCCCGCCTTTAACATTATAATCAGCTAGTCCAAGGCTTAAGGCTTCGAAAAGGAGAAGACCTCGCGTGAAATCGATATTCCCAGGGATCAGCGCTCCTCCTAGCCCAGCCACGGACACTAACCGTTCTCCTAAAAATATATCCGTAAAATACAGCCTAGCTTTCCTCGAAAATAGAACTCTAACGCAAAAAATATCCCGATTTATGAAAGGATTTTGCATTCTAAATATAAGATTTAGTTTTTTATTTAGCAGTTGATATCCCCGTATTATTTATCCTCGAGTGAAAGGAAAAATATATAAAAAAGATTTAGCCCATCTCTCCTCGACAACGGGAGAATCTCAATTTGGTTGTCCAGGAGAAGCAAATAATTAAAATGGGATTTTCGCGTATGTATAGAATTTGATTCTCGCGATTTGGAGGGAGCTTAAGCTTGAGAAGTGAAATAAAAAGAAGGCCCTGGAGAAGGAATGTATCGGTGAATTCCTCCGCTTCTAATTAACGATAAACGAGATTAGAGTCACCATTTTCGACAGAAAAATAACCGAACTCATTAGAGCGGTATACAGACTTTGTTTCGCGTCTGTATGTGCCGCCATTTTGTACATTTTATGAGTAGCCACACTGCTGTCGTGGTTATTTATAAATCGGTAGTATAATTGATATAGTAAAAAATTAACTAATTAATAATAAATGTTATGTTTGTTTATAAGTAGGCAGTATATAAGTTACAGTAAATACGGATTAATTTATTACGGTACTTTCTAACATACTAATAGAAACGTCGATATTTATATTTAAGTTATATAGCTATAGTGACCTACGTGAATAGAATATTTTTCAAAATATAGTAATATTATCGATCAAATAGAAACGCATTAGTGAGGTATCGTTATTTCACTGCATACAATAGATTGTTTTAAAAAAATTAAGAGAAAAATAAGTGGGGTTTCGTATTTATATCTACGTATTTAATATCTGTTCAAATCTTCAACAATTCAAATTCCAAGGGCCAAAGCACTCCAGCAGACGCCTTTAGGAGGAATGTAGGAACATGGAGAGAATTTCACTACTAGGCGAGCGATAATCGCGGATATCGTTAGCGGCACAATTTCCTCATAGCACGGTAATTAAAAAAAATTATTCGAGTAAACAAATTTTCTAAATATTAAATGTGCAAGGTATAAGCAAGAATGTATTTATTTATACTCAGGGAGAATGAATATGTCGAGATTACTTTTAGCGTTTCTCCAATTCCTCCGCTTTCATAAAATCAAATAATACTGCAATCTCATTGGTTCTTAAAAATTACGTTTTTCGACGCGATTAACGCTGCTGCGAGGACGCAAAAATTATACCGCCTCCTTCCCCCCCCCCCCCCCCCCTAGCGTGACGGGGTTAGGGCCTCAACGTGTCCGTCGATAGTCTCGACATATCTATTCTCCCTGAGTATAAATAAATACATTCTTGGTATAAGTATTGCTTTTGAAAAATTTTAAAACCACACGACACGCAATCACGCGAGAGCTAAAAGAACATTTGGCCGACTCAAAACACTATCAATCAAACGGTGTAAAAATTTCTTCCCGTTTAAACAATAATTATAAAAGAGGTTGCTCAAAATGAGCAGTCTGAAAAACGGTAGATAATGCGTTCATATTTCAAAGGTGTTCGCGTGAGATTGGTCTGGCGCCCGGGCATTACAATTCCATAAACATTTTCACGCTATCCGTAAAACCAATTTATCCCAGTTAGGAAAATGTATTTCGCCTCGAGCTTATTATATTACTACGGTAATAAATTTTAGGGGTATATTAAGACCATAGGATTATTATTAGGATAGTCGTAAATACGGTCATTTTGATATCCAATATGACCATAATTACTATCCATATTCCTTATATAAATTTTCATTATGCTATAATCGGCAGTAAAAGGACTAACAATATTAATTAGAAAACTTGTACTTTTTAGGCCTAGCGACGTGCCGTACTGCCGTTCCATTTATTGGCTAAAAAGAAGTTGAGGGAGGGAGGGAGGGTACTAGAAGCAACAGTATCGTTGCCTTAGTAACTGCCGCTTCCCCTCCCTTGACAACCTAAGCCAAAGAAAATGGCCGCTCCAACTTTATGGAATACATTTTCTTTCAGCCAAGTTACTTCCCCCCTTCTTTTTGGAAGCTCCAAGAAAGTAGTGGATAGATTCGCTGGAAATCCAATCGTCCAGGCTAAAGTCAATATTTTAAGCTTGTTATAAAAGGAAGGCGGAGAGTTGTGTTTGTTTATTTATAGGGCCGAGATAGAGCCCTCCCGATTTACGACCTACACAAATCGATCCTTTTCAGGTGGCGCCCTATTCCGTTAAGCCTAGTTTCGATCGACGACTTTGTTTCTACTTTATACGAATCCCGGTATGAATTGAAAGTGGTTGCGGGGCGACATCTATCGGATACTATCAGATTTATTTAATTATAGGTAGATATTTATATAGACATCGTTATATTTATATTTATTAAAGAAAAGTCGATTTTTGTTTAATTCACACCGTGTTACGTTGAAAAAATTAAATGTAAAATTTATTTGGATACTGAGTTTTTGAAGTCGACGATTGATGGCGCTATCAGTACAGGTATCTTTTAAAATGGCTAGCTGCGTCCATGGACCATAGAAATTGAAATTAGACTAGAAGCACTGCCCTTTCCGCCAATCCCAAGGGAAACAGGCAAGCTAGAAGGCTGACATTAGGGTGGAATCGCGATGTACGCGCCATCTGACCAACGCATTAAATATTGTCGCCATGGCTACGACGCGAATTTCGAAGAGGAAAAAAAAACGCGATCCACTGCGCATCACGTCGTGCGCAGCGGCGGTCTTTTCGTGTTTAAATTTTTGCGTCTAAAAGCATATCCGCAAATATGGTCAAAAACTGCGCTTTTTCACATTGTAAAGAGAGGTCTGGGAAAGAAATAAAATTCTCATTTCATAAGTATGTAATATTATAGTAAATATTTTATAATAATCTCGGAATAAGGGATTTTTTTACAATAAGATTTCCTCTGAGAAATGCTGAATTACTAGGAAAATAGGTTTTAGCGGTAAATTGCGAAAATTGGACTCCATCTTCAATTACTTCATATGACTTTGTGTGTAGTAAGCATTTTCTGCCGGATGAAATTTACTTTCAAAATGGAAGGCACCATTTGAAAGCAAATGCTGTACCTACACAAATAAAAATTACCCTATACATTCTGAAATAAAAACTAACTGAAATATGAATAATTTCTTTATTAAAACAAGAATTTGAAAGAGCTCCTAAAAATATCCATTCCAGAACAAAGCATATTTACATCTTCTAGAGTATGCCAATTTATTGATTTTAGTAATTGTTATTTAGTTTCCCTATTTATCAGAGGTTATTTCAGAAAACTTACGGAAAAAGTGAACTACCGGAAACCACTCAATTTGACTTTCAAGACTAATACTGATGATAGTTTAAAAGACACTGAAACCAAGATTTTGGAATCTCATATGTAGGCATATTTTAAACCACACTGAAATAATTAAAATTTAGTTAAACTGTGATGATTTGTGGTATTTCAGATTTACAACGATTGCGCAAAGTTAACGTGTGACTTTAAGGGTGACACGGTAGATATAGTAGATTCTTGAGATTTTTAAGATTTTCCTAAAGCTGTTTAAATAACTTAATATAATGTCAGATAAATAAAAAAAGTTTTTAATACGTTGCCTACGATCTGTTTTATGTTATTCCACGTGACCATATTTACTTATTTAGTTTAAATGGTTTCTATGAGATGGCGCGACTATCGCGATTCCACTCTGATGGCAGCCTTCTAGCTGGTACGTCCCCGGACAATCCAATCGTGCTTCTAGTCTAATTTCTATTTCTATGCCGTGGACCAATAATCTAAGAGGACTCACTGTTCAGCCTTTAAAAAACACGCGTTTATACTGGGAATAGGAAAATCACGGTTCATTTAAGTTCATAGTGGACAACTTGGCGTCGCTAAAGTCGATTTCCGACGTAGTTTCGTAGAGAAGCACTCACGTTCAATTTTGACAAAATGGCGCCGTTGTTGTTGGTTAAATCACGGCCAGCTTTGATCTCTCGCGCTACAGCGGCCAACCCAATCATCGAAATTCCGTGAGCAAGGATTTCCCCCCTATAAACGGTCCTATAGGAGTTCAGTGCCACGCTCGTTTTTATATTGGCTTCAATGCAAAACTATTCTAAAAATAATATTCCGCTAGGGGCGCTCAAACCGTACAGATATCTTTTGCTCATAGGTTAACATAGAAACTTCAACGAATGGGTTGGCCGCTGTAGCGCGAACAGCGCGTGATCGAAGTTGGCCGTGGTTAAATGATTAGGCTTAGTAAGTTTTAAACCTATTATTTTTTAAATTGTTTTTTAAAAGTTTAAATAATGGTAATTAACCATTGTGTTAAGTAGAAATAACCAGTAAACCGCGTATGGCTGAGGTTTTTTTTATCAAATTAACTGGAATCCAGTTCAATTCTAAATATTTCAGCGGCGTTGAATGTGAAACCATAAGCCTATCATAAGGTCCCCATAAGCAAAGGTCTACCACAGGGGCGCATGATAACGGCGTTGTCCTGAAGAGAAGAAAATGAACGTACGACGATAGGGCATTAGCGACATCTTCTTTTTCAAAATTTCTACATCTAAAATATTATCTTACTTGGTAGACCAGCCACGCTCGGGTTGATCACGGCCAACTTTGATCTCTCACGCTACAGCGGCCATCTCATTCGTTGACGTTTCTGTGTTAACCTATGAGCAAAAGATGTGTATGACGTGAACGCCCCTAGCGGATTATTATTTTTAGAATAGTTTTTACATTGAAGTCAATATAAAAACCGAGCGTGGCGCTGAACTCCTACACGTTATAATACAGTTTATGGGGGGAAAATCCTTGCTCGCGGAATTTCGACGAATGTGTTGGCCGTAGTAGCGCGAACAGCGCGTGATCAAAGTTGGCCGTGGGTTGATAAATGCCACACAAAACGCGTCTAAATCTCAAATTTGAAAAATAAATACCTTCAGAAACAAGCTCTCTTATTTCTAAAAGCCAGTTTTAGGTTCTGACGAATCAATTTGCAAAGAAAAGTGTTAATTTAAAGTTTTAAAGCGATAAAATTGTGAATAAGCCTTGGCTACGGTGCTAAGGGCTCGCGATGTAGATTTCTCCCGCGTGGTTCTAAGTTTAAAAACGTTCGCGCACGACTTGCGCGCATTCGTAAAATAATGTTTTTATAATGTTTTTATAAGGTTTTTTAAAATGTTTTTATAATGTTTTTTAAAATGTTTTTATAATGTTTTATAAAATGTTTTTATAATGTTTTATAAAATGTTTTTATAATATTTTGAGAAATAAACGAAGTACTATGAAGTATCCGTCGTTGCTAATTTATATTTTTTACTGTGTATTTTAATTTGCATCCAAGAAGTTTCTATATATCTGAATCTGGTGAGACGTCGAATTATATCAGATCAGTTCTGATGCAAATTGAGGTGAATATGTAAGATAAACTTGATCTAACTAGCTGATTACTTTCAGGTATCTGAAAATTACGACCAGAAGAAATTGACCAGTTGGCCGTTCAAGAAACGTTTGTTTGGCTATTCGTTCTCGATAGAACAAAATCGAATACACAATGTAATGGAATTCTTTTCCGAGAATCGCCAAGTGTTGAGATCAAACGCGAGGGCGACAGAGTCACGTTGGCTCTCACGCCGTGCTTCTCTCATTAAGAAATTATTAATCTCCCAAGAGTCGCGTTGGAGGATAAGAGAATCGTTTCAAGGTCACTTAAAGGACAGCGGGTTCGATGACTTTACCTGGAAAAAAGACCATGTCCGAACATTTGGACAGAGAAGAGATTTATAGAATCGAAGGAATTAAGTTACCTTGTAAAAAACGACGTCCCATCATTTGGAGAGAGATTTAGGGCCCGTTGCAAAAGTCCTAGCCAAATTTTTAGCCCATCGGCTAGAAATCGCAAATTGGCTAGGTCGATTGGCGAGCTAGAAAAAAATGGGTTGCAAAAGTCTCCGAAGTGCGATCTAGCAAAATTAGATCTAGCCAAAATAATTCTAGCCGAAATTACGCCCCGTCCACTTTATAACCAATAGGATAGTCCTATTTTCGCGGTAAATCGCGGGTTTTTTAGGCAGACGACAGAGAAACGATTTTCGTGAACTCGGTGAAAATTATCTTTTGTGAAGTTTGCTTTCAAGAATTTTTGATAATTTTGTGTAGTTTCGTGGTTGAAACGTAAAAGATTATGGCACCGCGGGAAGGATATTAACCAAATTATAATGCAGAATGCAACGGTGGTCGACTTCTCAACACTTCAGGCTCCAGATCAAGTCGTAGTTCATTCCATAACTTATTTTTGATTGTAGACCATTGGACCGAAATCCCATTCGTCCGAATGTACCATTTAACCGAATCCCAATCGACCGAAAACCGCTTTTTGCGCGGTTTTCATTCAATATAACGTTAGTGATACATTTTTATATATCGTAGGTTACGTGACGATAGTATATCTAATTTGGACTAAACTATGTCTTAAATATTTATTATTTCGTACCGACGTGTATTTTTAGACCTTTTTCCCTTGAAATTTTATATTTTCCGGGTTTCATTTTGGAAAATAACCTTGATAAGACCCGACGTGAAATAGTTGCCTACCATATCTAACCTAACCCAACCGAACCTAACCTAACCTAACCTAACCCAACACAACCCAACCTGAACTAACCTAACCTAACCTAACCCAACCCAACCCAACCTAACCTAACCTAACCCAACCCAACCCAACCCAACCTGAACTAACCTAACCTAAAATAACCCAATCCAACCCAACCTAACCTAACCTAACCCAACCTGAACTAACCTACCCGAAGTGAAAACGAACCAGATTTAAATTTCCCATTCAACTGAATCCCGCCATGTTGGGCTATAAACGAAAATACTTTTCGGTTCAATGGGATTCGGTCAAACGGGATTCGGTCCAATAGAATACAACCCTTCTTTTTGGTAGTCGGTAATACCCCAAAAACTCTTTTTCATCCAATTCCAATGGATTTTGGCGTATATGTTGCACTCTTCTACGTCTTAAAACAGGTACTCTAGCTTCGTTTTCGCGATTAAAAAACCCGCCTAAATAAAATATTGATAAATATTTCGCCATTTTCCCCGTTCTAACCGATTGGCGAGTGGGTTAGACCAGTCGCCAATCGGCTAGAAATATTTATCGCTAGCCGAGTTGAAAATTATACTTTTGCAACGCGTTTCTCAGCTAGAATCGCCAATCGGCTAACCACGCCTTTTTTGGCTAGAATTATGACGTAACATTATAGCCAAGCAGACTTTTGCAACGGGCCCTAAGATAACACCAATAATAGCATCCGAGGTTTATTTTAGGATCTGCTCCTGTACTTTTACTTCTCCCTGTACACCGATGTAAGGCGTGTGGAACACTTCTACAGGCGCGCAGTAAGCCAAATTTTCGTAATTTGATGGAATTTTGTGGGGTGGCGGAGTGGTTAGAATTTTCGACTCGCAGCAAGAGGAGCCGGGTTCGATCCCAGCTTGCGGCACTGTGTGAAAACTCAGAATACCTCCTTCCGAATTTAGTTTGCAAGTTCTCTTCCCACTGGTTTAAGGGGTTTTCCCTCGAGTTCTTCGGTTTCCCCTTCCATAAGTATCTTTTTACATTAATAATAGAAACGAGAATAGGATTTTAATTATTTAAGAAATGCTTTCAAAACCAATTTCTTTTTACAGAATAGGTAATTTAAAGGGATTTTGGCTCAACACGGCCAACGTGGTCCCAAAATACGTGAATAAAATAATTTATGTCGACCGATTAATATTAATTAAAGGAGTTTATTGTACAGGAAATACCAAGTGTATATATTAATTGGACACTTTGTCTTGGGAAATAATAAAGTAAAATTAAAAACAAGTAAGATAAAGAATCAAATTTGATAGTACAGAATTTGAATTTTAGATAAACAAACAAATTTGATAGTACAGAATTTAAAGTTTAGATAAACAATAAAATTTGATAGTACAGAATTTAAATTTTAGATAAACAATCAAATTTGGTAGTACAGAATTTAAATTTTAGATAAACAATCAAATTTGATAGTAAATAATTTAAATTTTAGAAAACAATCAAATTTTATAGTAAATAATTAAAATTTTAGATAAACAATCAAATTTGATAGTAAATAATTAAAATTTTAGATAAACAATCAAATTTGATAGTAAATAATTAAAATTTTAGATAAACAATCAAATTTAAGGAATACAAATTAAATGAACACGCGAGAAACGTAGATTATTTTAATTTGACTTTCAAAAAGCACCGTGTTTACGAGTTCTTATAATGGTCTTATATTTTTTAAACTAGTGATTAAAACCAAATGAAATTGAATTGCAAAATCTGTAATCAGTGACGTAATCACTTTAGCACAGTCAAAGCTAAGGCTTGTAAGGAAGTAATCGGCCACTCATCTTAATTTTAAATGAATAGTTCTCAACGACACTGACCACAATCCACTCCGGGTCAAAAGTAAACAAACAAAGATTGCTTCCAAGAGATCAAGGATCTTCCATTGTCAACCTTTTCAAAGTCCGCTGTTAACCAGGAGTCCCTATCGCAAAAGGCAATCATAAAGGGAAGGAGCCCACACAAGTTCTAGTGTATATGGCAGATCGTAGGTATGTTACAGCACCCCGCAGATGAGAAAATTAGCTCACTCGACTAACCCCGAAAATATCCCCTATAACCACTACAGGGTAAATTTCGTGGAAAGACTGGAGTAGCTGCGTAAGTAACATAATTCCAATAAGTATGACAATTAGGAAAAAATTATCATCGAACCGATTTTCACAATTATTGCGCAACAAAGGAACTTCTTTAAATAATGGGCAGGGTGATTAAAAATTGTTCCCAATGGGCAGGGTGCTTTAAAAGTGTTTCTAATGAACAAGGTGTTAGCGTTGTTATTGATCTTTCATTGGGGTAGAGTTACAATAACGATAATCAGCTAAGCTCTTAACCCAAGGCTAGTGACTTTTTGTCTTTAAACCAGGTGGCCGGGTTACAATACGTAGCATGGTGGTGGCAAGCCCTTCAAGCCACGCGAGCCTACAGCTCCCAACACTAACTATTACCGTTAACCTTTACAAGCGGGGAGAGAACTTGCAAACTCAACGCGGAAGATTTTGATCCGAGTTTTCACCCAGTGCCACAAACTGGGATTGAACCCGGCTCCTCTTGCTGCGAGGAGAAAGTGCCACTCCGCCACCCCACCGTCAATTAAACCGTTAATGATTTGTGAGTTAATTATGATCAAGTACCGGTTGTTAATAATAATAATAATAATCAGCTAGGCTAATACCCAAGGCACCACCTTAGGCCTAAGTCATCAAGTGACTTTTGAAGCCGTTAATTCAGGTAATGTTCCTAATATATATTATTAAGCAGTAAAAAATTAGTCACCTGAAAGAAAAATCCACGTAACTTTATACACTAATCTTTAAAAGATACGTGAATTTGGCTTTCAGGCGACGCCTAGTGTCTAAATATGCCCAAGGATAAAAATACTACTTCCAAGGACATTAGTTATACCTGGCGGTCAACGCTGAAACTTAATTTCACAGCCGTATTTTCGTCTGCTATGCAAACGCTTAACTGAAAAGGCCAATTTCCAATAAGTTAAGATCTATCCATGACGTAATTTTATCTAATACGTAATATATTTTGTAAAAACAAATAATTCTTAGATGAAAATAATAAAAAATTTAATAGATTTTAGCAATAGTAACAAATTAGAAAAAAATCATAAGCAAACTGATTTTCAGAGTTTAAGTCTAAAAATAGATGTCGATAAGAAAATTAGCATTAAAACAATATAAAGTGTCATACTTATTTTATGTAAGATATTAAGTTACTTATGGTAGGTGTAAATTGCGGAAAGGGCGCCACTAGAGCATTGCGGGTCAAGTGATACGAAAACATACGGGTGACCAATCAGGGATTGTCCTGATAACGTCATATTATATTTTATCTCTTTGACTACAGTTAGAAGAGTGAAATGTCATGTCAAAAAAAATGAACCAACATATAAGCTCAGACTGAAAATATTGACAAAATGACTTGTGTGTTGTGAATGATATTTCGTCTAAGAATTAAATACATTTAAATCGTTATGCAGAGGTAACTTGTAAGAGATGAGGCTGTACAGAATAAAGCTTGCAAACTATATGCTAGTTTTGTGAAAATTAAAACATTTAATACCGGAAAATATAGTTTAAAATTAAGTATTTTACCGCCGTGAACTATATAAGGCAAGGTTGTTATAATAGCATAGTTTGAAGGTTCTTAATGTGTTTGGGTAATCACTTAAATACGGGAATTCATGATTTTAAATAACGTTTAAGTAAAACATAGTTTGTGAAATGACCTTCAATTAAAAATTATTACTAACTTCATTTTAAAAAATACGACAACTATAGCTCAAAATCGTACCTTATTTAACGAAAAATTATGAAATTAAAATAGTTTTCTTATTTTATCATTCTCCATTTACACTACAATAAGTACATTTTCCTAATTTTATCATTCGCCATTTACACTACAATAAGTAAATTTTCATAATTTTATGATTCGCCATTTACACTACAATAAGTAAATTTTCATAATTTTATGATTCGCCATTTACACTACAATAAGTAAATTTTCATTATCCATTTAATAATAATCAGCTCAGCTAATACCCAGGGCACCACCCTAGGCCTAAGTCATCGAGCGACTTTTAAAGCCTTTAATTCAGGTGGCCGGGTTACAATGCGTAGGAGGGTGGTGGCAAGCCCTGCAAGCCAACAGCTCCCTACACTAACTATTACCGTTAACCTCGACAAGTTTTTATGGAAGGGGAAACCGAAGATCTCAGGGGAAAACCCCTTAAACCAGTGGGGAGAGAACTTGCAAACTCAACGCAGAAGGAGCTATTCCGAGTTTTCACCCAGTGCCACAAGTTGGGATCGAACCCGGCTTCTCTTGCTGCGAGGCGAAAGTGCTAACCACTCCGCCACCCCACTACAATAAGTAAATTTTCCTAATTTTCACATTCGCCATTTACACTACAATAAGTAAATTTTCCTAATTTTCACATTCGCCATTTACACTACAATAAGTAAATTTTCCTAATTTTGACATTCGCCATTTACACTACAATAAGTAAATATTCCTAATTTTCACATTCACCATTTACACTACAATAAGTAAATTTTCCTAATTTTCACATTCGCCATTTACACTACAATAAGTAAATTTTCCTAATTTGTACAATAATTTGGATGCATTTGCTAAAAGTAACACGATTTTTATCTTGGATACAATCTTTATCAACATTTCTGAAAAAATCCTAGATAACGTATTTTCGCTCTGAGGTAGCGGCGATAGGGCAGCAGCTGCATTAGCAACACTGTACATTGGTCTCGAAGGAGGCGGGGGCGGAGGTTGGGGGGGGGAAGAAAAGTTTGCGTGGGCAATAAAAGTTTGAGCGCGCGCCCGATCGCAGCGCCTCCATCGTCGTCGCCAAGAATTCATCAAATCAGCTCGCGCAGTCAAGTTAGCAAGCTCTTTTACTCCCGAGAACTTAACCAGCGCGAATGGAAAGACCTGACGCGCTTATAATTTGACCCTCAGAGTGACCACCGGTCAAACGTACCCTTTGCCCCCTTCCAATTATGGGGACAGATCAGGGTGAGTGGCGAGCTGACATGGCGCCCAAAGACGACAGTACGCGAGGTAAGATTTTGATTTTTATATTCAATTAGTAATTTAGTTGGCGATATTTTTGATATATCATGTAGTTTTGGGAAAAAAATTAACGTTAGAATTTGATATTCTTTTTTAATTTTAAGTAAATTTCTTTAGTTTATTTTAAACTAATAAAAACGAAGGTTTGGTTCGGTTAAAACGCGTTAATTTGGACGGTAAAATCGATAGTTTATTTAACTAAACCAAGTCTCAATACCATTTCCTTTTAAATGAAATACAATATAGCAAAGAGTTATTAGTTATTAATTATAAAAGTTTTAAAAATGGAAAAATGGACCGTGGAAACATTTTCGTTCAACCAACCGTATGGGTACTGCGGCTACTACAAAAGTTTTTATAATGGAATAGACTAACGAGTAAGTTATTTTATGTTATAAACGGAACAATTTAGAGACGAATTACTCTTATTTGTTCAGGATGGAACGCGTCGTAGAAACGTGGTCTGGAAATTGGGTTCACGGCAAAAACAACCTTTTATTCGAATGTCAAAGTTACAGGGGAAAAAAACACAATGTGAACTCCCCCCACATTTTTTCAACCTCTACGATTTACCAATATCATCCGTCTGCTTTTAAAAAAACTACGCGTGTTGGTATTAGGACATCCGTTTGACCTCAAACCACTTACATCCAAGGGGATTCTTAACGCCACACTATAGATATTAGTCTCTTTACGTAAGCTGATACATTTTGGTGGCGCCATCAGTTGAACGTTTATGTAAACTTATTGGGTACTTATTTAAAATATTAAATATTAAGCGAATTATTACGAATAAGTATTAAATTAATAAGAATCTTCAAAGCTCTAGTACCTAGTACGTAATAATTTGTAAAATATTTAGTATTTTTAGGAATGTTAATTTATAAAGAAACTTCAATTTACGACAGCTGATACATTTTTGGTGGCGCCATCAGTTGAACGTTTATGTAAACTTATTGGGTACCTATTCATAATAATTCGCTTAATATTTAATATTTTAAATAAGCATTAATTTAATAAGAATCTTCAAAGCTCTAGTAATATTAATTTATAAAGAAACCTATTAGGTGTTTCTATAAAATAAAACAATAAAAAATAGAAGTATAAAATGTTTTTATCGGCGTCACGAGCGCCAGTTATTTAAGTGCTTTACTTTCACGCGCGTTTTGCACGCGGGTTTCAGATTGCGAAGGGTCTCGCGACTGCCGCGCGTGCTCTCTACCTCCAAGAGCTACAGCTAAGTGACGTAGACAAAACATTGTCACATGACCTCCCGTATTTTATAGAAACACCTATTTACGACAGCTGATACATTTTGGTGGCGCCATAATTTTTACGTAAATGTAAACTTATTTGGTACGTTATAAATATAATTATTCGTAATAATTCGCCAAATATTTAATATTTTAAATAAGTGTTAATTTAATAAGAATCTTTAAAGCTGTTGAACTTTATAATTTGTTAAATATTTAATATTTAAGTAATATAAAGAACCTTCAAATATTTCATATTTTAAGTAAATGTTAATTTATAAAGAACCTTCAAATATTTAATATTTTAAGTAAATATGCATTTGTAAATAAGCATTGGTACATAATAATTTGTAAAATATCACTAAATTTAAAAAAAAATATCTTGAAGAAGAATTAGCCTCTTCAGTGTACGTAGCGGCGTGTAGCGGCCAACGTGTGAAGCTCATAAACTAGCAGACGAAAAATCAAGAAGCTTAGTATAGTAACTTTGGATATAAGTAGTCTAAGGTGTGACCCTAACTGTCATAGAGGTTAAAATGCCTACGTTCACAACGAGAACGTCTTGGGTTATCTGTAAAAGCGAAATTGCAACCGGGGTCTCAATTAGCCCTTAGAGAGCCGCGAGAAAGGATAAAAATGGAGATGATGACGATACATTGAAAGCGTACAAGGTTTTTCCTGGAGCGAAACGCTGTGATGGATTATGATCCCGTAAAATAAATGGCTTAAGCAAACGCAGAAAAGAGATAAGCCGCAACATACGTCATTGATTCGAACGGGCTGCTTTTTAGCGTCTACGTCATTGGCTTCAACGCCACCGTTGCAGCCATCATTTTTCCTCTTACGTTGCTATTAAACATAAACCTCCGACAGTTAAACACTAGGTTAAAAGGGTAATACGGGATACGTAAACGGTTGGTTGTCTTGTGTTTACTTTACAAGATGTAAATAAATAAATGGATAAATGCATGAACAAATGAATAAATGGATAAATGCATGAATAAATGAATAAATGGATAAATGCATGAATAAATGAATAAATGGATAAATGCATGAATAAATGCATAAATAAATGAATAAATGGATAAATGCATGAATAAATGAATAAATGGATAAATGCATGAATAAATGGATAAATCAATAATCAATTGAATAAATGAATAAATGCATGAATAAATGAATACACGGATAAATGCATGAATAAATGAATAAACGGATAAATGCATGAATAAATGAATAAACGGATAAATGCATGAATAAATGAATAAATGGATAAATGCATGAATAAATGAATAAATGGATAAATGCATGAATAAATGGATAAATCAATAATCAATTAAATAAATGGATAAATGCATGAATAAATGGATAAATCAATAACCAATTGAATAAATAAATGAACGAATGAATAAATGAATGAATAAATGAATGAATGAATGCATGAATGATGGAATGAATGAATGAATGAATGATAGAATGAATGAATAAATGAATGAATGAATGAATGAATGATAGAATGAAAGAATAAATGAATAAATGAATGAATGAATAAATGAATGAATAAATGATAGAATGAATGAATAAATGATAGAATGAATGAATAAATGAATAAATGAATGAATAAATGAATACATAATTTATTCTCCAATAAATGCCGACCCCTTGATCAGGAAAGCTTAAAATTAAAAAATATAAAAAAATAATAATAAATAAATTAGATTGAAATAATTAAAACCACTATTGAACAATAAAAACGATATTTAATTAAAAGACCGATGTCGAAACGGCCGTAGAGGTCTTTTAATTAAATATCGTTTTGATTGTTCTATAGTGGTTTTAATTATTTCAATCTATTCATATGTACAGGACTATTCATTTCTCATCTGAACTTTTTTTAATAAGAGTCAAATTATAAAATATGTTTACTTTATCAAAACGTTAAAATTATTATTACAAAAATAAGAAATAGATAAATAAGAAATAAACAAATAAAATAAATAGCGGTGTTACCAGTTTTGACTGTGCAGGTTCTGATTACTGTAATTTTTACACTCAAAATCTTCATTTATTTTCCTCAAATTCTCCTCTAGTGCTAAAAATAAATTTTATTTTCAGTTGTTTTTGTCATGTAACTAAAGGCTAGTTTTGAGCTAATACACCAATTTAAGCTTTGCTACCTCATATATAATTAGTATGTTTAATATTAAAAAAATTCTAAACTATTTAAGCACTAACTAACGGAAATCTGTGATTATCAGAATCAGGGACGTGTTTTTGCCGGGACATGTGGGAAAAACTGGTAAAAAGCTGAAAAAATAGAAAAAACCGGAAAACACTCTTTTCATGCTAAATTAATCATTGATATATCTATTAAGTGACTAATTTGGTCAATGCAAATAGGAGAGAGGAAAAAAGGCCAGAAGAAGAGTCAATAGAATAGAAGAATATACTGCTTTTATTCTTTAATTTTATTGAATTTTGCCACTAGAGGTGGAAAAAACCATGGAAGTACGATTTTCCACACGGTTTTTAACAAGAAACCATAGGTGGAAAAAACCGCGGAAAAATCTAGTTTTTTCCACCCGGTTTTTTTTTAGAAAAAACCGCGGGTTTTTTCAACCTTGGCCAAATTGTGCCAACCCTGATCAGAAGTATATAAAATATTTTTTAAGAGATAAGTAAGCGTCTAGGCTATAAATGTTTCTGCCACCAGGTTTAACATAAGCGACTAGGTGACTGATGCTAGTTACGTTAAAAAAGACATATCGTAGCGAGTTTTAACATGTAATTTGCTATTTAGTGTCTATTTCCTTAAAGATTTAAAAAACAATCGTCAGAGACAAGGTCATTTGGAAAATAAGAGTTTTTTGGGCTTAACCGCGACGATTCAACGTAAAACGAACCGTCATTCACGGGGTCTGCTAATTTATCTTTATCTCGAAGATTAAGAGTGTGTTCGCGTGGGTGTAGATTAGGGGGGGGGGTTAATTTAATCCTAGAAATCCACCTTAACCTCAATATAACCCGGATTAAGGCAGCTACGAAGATAAACCTTTCGAAACTTCTACGCTATGTCGACGAGCGATAAATTTTCGGGAAAATATTTTAAGGTCAGGTTGAACTTGGGGAGAGAATGATATACGGGTATTATTCTCGTCGTACCTGTACCGTATATTACGGGTGGAATGTAGGCGTATTTTAAGTATTATTACTCAAGCATACAGCGGTATACAAAGAATGAAATGCTAGTTGAACGACGGTCGCGAGCGTTACATTTTTTAATGCTAGCACAGCTGCGCATCTCACCTTCATTAGGGAGCTTAAGCGAGTCTACTTTTAACGCGAACTTCGGAATGCTTTAGAGGAACTGCCTAGATAGATTGACGAAATGTCGGCGAAGTACCGTGGAAGAGTTAATATTCTTGTTCGAGATTTCGGCATCTTAACCTTACCCCATTGTGCTACCCTTGCCTGATTGCTAAGATTAATTACGTAAAATATGTTAGAACGGAGTCACGAGCGGTCAATATCGCTAGAATAGGGTGCTAATCGGCGAATTACACCCCCCCGGGTTGGGGTATACAGGTTTTAAACACTATTGTTTACTTTTGGTATTATGAAAATTGAAAATTTTTTGTAGGTATTTTGAAAACACGCATCTGGTGACGGTTTGAAAAATTAAAAAAAAATATTTCGGTATTGTGAAAAAAGCACCGGTTTAGGGTTTAAAAATTTCAAGAAAAAACCCGCCATAGGGTTAAGGTCTAAAATTAAAAGTAAATGTTGTTCAAATAGTCGGTTTTTTGAAAAACACCCTAGGGTTAAGGTATAAAATTAAAAATAAATGTTGTTCAAATAGTCGGTAATTTGAAAAACACCATAGGGTTAAGGTATAAAATTAAAAATAAATGTTGTTGAAATAGTCGGTAATTTGAAAAATACCATAGGGTTAAGGCATTAAATTAAAAATAAATGTTGTTCAAATAGTCGGTAATTTGAAAAACACCATAGGGTTAAGGTATAAAATTAAAAATAAATGTTGTTCAAATAGTCGGTAATTTGAAAAACACCATAGGGTTAAGGTATTAAATTAAAAATAAATGTTGTTCAAATAGTCGGTAATTTGAAAAACACCATAGGGTTAAGGTATAAAATTAAAAATAAATGTTGTTCAAATAGTCGGTAATTTGAAAAACACCATAGGGTTAAGGTATAAAATTAAAAATAAATGTTGTTCAAATAGTCGGTAATTTGAAAAACACCATAGGGTTAAGGTATTAAATTAAAAATAAATGTTGTTCAAATAGTCGGTAATTTGAAAAACACCATAGGGTTAAGGTATAAAATTAAAAATAAATTTTGTTCAAATAGTCGGTAATTTGAAAAACACCATAGGGTTAAGGTATAAAATTAAAAATAAATGTTATTCAAATAGTCGGTAATTTGAAAAACACCATAGGGTTAAGGTATTAAATTAAAAATAAATGTTGTTCAAATAGTCAGTAATTTGAAAAACACCATAGGGTTAAGGTATACAATTAAAAATAAATGTTGTTCAAATAGTCGGTAATTTGAAAAACACCATAGGGTTAAGGTATAAAATTAAAAATAAATGTTGTTCAAATAGTCGGTAATTTGAAAAACACCATAGGGTTAAGGTATAAAATTAAAAATAAATGTTGTTCAAATAGTCGGTAATTTGAAAAACACCATAGGGTTAAGGTATAAAATTAAAAATAAATGTTGTTCAAATAGTCGGTAATTTGAAAAACACCATAGGGTTAAGGTATTAAATTAAAAATAAATTTTGTTCAAATAGTCGGTAATTTGAAAAACACCATAGGGTTAAGGTATAAAATTAAAAATAAATGTTGTTCAAATAGTCGGTAATTTGAAAAACACCATAGGGTTAAGGTATTAAATTAAAAATAAATTTTGTTCAAATAGTCGGTAATTTGAAAAACACCATAGGGTTAAGGTATAAAATTAAAAATAAATGTTGTTCAAATAGTCGGTAATTTGAAAAACACCATAGGGTTAAGGTATAAAATTAAAAATAAATTTTGTTCAAATAGTCGGTAATTTGAAAAACACCATAGGGTTAAGGTATAAAATTAAAAATAAATGTTGTTCAAATAGTCGGTAATTTGAAAAACACCATAGGGTTAAGGTATTAAATTAAAAATAAATTTTGTTCAAATAGTCGGTAATTTGAAAAACACCATAGGGTTAAGGTATAAAATTAAAAATAAATGTTGTTCAAATAGTCGGTAATTTGAAAAACACCATAGGGTTAAGGTATAAAATTAAAAATAAATGTTGTTCAAATAGTCGGTAATTTGAAAAACACCATAGGGTTAAGGTATAAAATTAAAAATAAATGTTGTTCAAATAGTCGGTAATTTGAAAAACACCATAGGGTTAAGGTATAAAATTAAAAATAAATGTTGTTCAAATAGTCGGTAATTTGAAAAACACCATAGGGTTAAGGTATTAAATTAAAAATAAATTTTGTTCAAATAGTCGGTAATTTGAAAAACACCATAGGGTTAAGGTATAAAATTAAAAATAAATGTTGTTCAAATAGTCGGTAATTTGAAAAACACCATAGGGTTAAGGTATAAAATTAAAAATAAATTTTGTTCAAATAGTCGGTAATTTGAAAAACACCATAGGGTTAAGGTATAAAATTAAAAATAAATGTTGTTCAAATAGTCGGTAATTTGAAAAACACCATAGGGTTAAGGTATTAAATTAAAAATAAATTTTGTTCAAATAGTCGGTAATTTGAAAAACACCATAGGGTTAAGGTATAAAATTAAAAATAAATGTTGTTCAAATAGTCGGTAATTTGAAAAACACCATAGGGTTAAGGTATTAAATTAAAAATAAATGTTGTTCAAATAGTCAGTAATTTGAAAAACACCATAGGGTTAAGGTATACAATTAAAAATAAATGTTGTTCAAATAGTCGGTAATTTGAAAAACACCATAGGGTTAAGGTATAAAATGAAAAATAAATGTTGTTCAAATAGTCGGTAATTTGAAAAACACCATAGGGTTAAGGTATAAATTTTTTTAAAAATGTGGTTCAAACAGTCGGTTTTTTGTAAAGCACCATAGGGTTAAGGCATAAAATAAAATAAAATATTGTTCAAATAGTCGGTGTTGAAAAAATCCAAACTTTTTGGTTTTTAAAAATGTGAATTTCTTTTGGTATTTGGAAAAATTACGCCCCGTGTTATAGACAATATAGTTTTTCTGTCAACTTAGTCAGTGCCTCCAAACTTTTGGTATCATGAACCCCCCGACCGCCGATTAGTTTTAAAAATGTAAAAAATATTTGGTCGTGGTATTTATTAGAGAAAACTGTATACTGGTACACGTGATATGTATGTCTGTATAACACAAGTTGGGGTAGGCACATTTGTTCGAATTTCAATCGTCCGAACGGTGGAACAAATGTTCGAATTTCATTCGTCCGAACCGCCGAAATAACAAATGTTTCAATTGTTCGAATTGGACAACTTATTTGTTTCATTCGTCCGAATCGGTAGCATCACTTGTCCGTATTCTGTCGCTTAATTATTATTTCTTATTGATGTTTTTTTTTGGTTACATTCAAAATAAAATGAATGTAAAATATTTGAATAATAAACGGAAATAAGCATTATAATGTCTAATCATTTTATCCTATTATGTCCATATTTCCTTTGGCTGATATAGTAAGTGGGAATTGCGTTGAATGTTGTAGATATTTTAGGTTAGGTTAGGTTCACGTTAATGTTATTATTTTCTTATATTAACAATATTTAAAACAAACAACCAATTCCTAATGTTCGAAAAAACGGACAAACGATTATTCGAACAAATGAAATTCGCCAGTAAAGTTAACATAAATTGAACGACTAAATCACTAACAAAAGTTGTGATAAATTTTTCGGGCAAATGAAATACGTTTTCGGACACACGATCCTGTTTTCCGGCATTCGGACAAATGATCATTCGGACATTTGTACCACCGTTCGGACGAATGAAATTCGAACAAATGTACCCAAATCCACAAGGTAGACTTATTCCAAATGGTAACTTTTGCGTAATAACACCAATATTAGGTTTGGCGTGATCCGACAGGTGGAACGATACAGATAACGACTCGTAAAATGATTTATAAAAAGCATTCCAAAGATAAGCGAAGTAGCGGTACGAAATCCTGGTGGTCCGTAAAGCGAACAAGACCACAAATTACATTTTACAGATACAGTACGATGTCGCAAATATTCATACTTTTAACAGCTTCGTTCAGAGTACTTTGAATAGGTTGGTTTTTTAACTTTAACGATTTGACAATGGTTATCTTGAGATATTCAAGTCTTATGTAAGGCAATAAGTTGTGTTCAGATTGGTCATCGATGTAAGTTATTACAGCCATCGATAGGCGTTAGCATCCAGGTGGTTGTAGCTCGTAAAACATTTATACACCTGTTTACTGATTTTTGAAAAACGTTCTGTGACTTCCAGTTGATTTATTGCAATTATTCGGTGATTACCATTTAATTTATAACGATATTTTCAGTACTTTCCAGTAATGTCTGATGATTTTTAGGTGATTTTCAATAAATTATCACAATTCAGGGTTATCAGTAAATTATTACAACCATTCAGTGATTTACAGTAAACTATCACAACCATTCCGTGTTTTTCAGTAAATTATCACAACCATTCAGTGTTTTTTCAGAAAATTAACACAATTATTTAGTGATTTACAGTAAACTATCACAACCATTCCGTGTTTTTCAGTAAATTATCACAAGCATTCTTGTATTTTCAGTAAATTATCACAACCATTCTCGTGATTTTCAGTAAATTATCACAACCATTCATTGTTTTTCAGTAAATTATCAAAACCATTCACGTGATTTTCAGTAAATTATCACAACCATTCATTGTTTTCCAGTAAATTATCACAACCATTCACGTGATTTTCAGTAAATTATCAAAACCATTCACGTGATTTTCAGTAAATTATCACAACCATTCACGTGATTTCCAGTAAATTATCACCACCATTCACGTGATTTCCAGTAAATTATCACAACCATTCACGTGATTTTCAGTAAATTATCACAACCATTCACGTGATTTTCAGTAAATTATCACAACCATTCACGTGATTTTCAGTAAATTATCACAACCATTCACGTGATTTTCAGTAAATTATCACAACCATTCACGTGATTTCCAGTAAATTATCACCACCATTCACGTGATTTCCAGTAAATTATCACAACCATTCACGTGATTTTCAGTAAATTATCACAACCATTCACGTGATTTTCAGTAAATTATCACAACCATTCACGTGATTTTCAGTAAATTATCACAACCATTCACGTGATTTTCAGTAAATTATTACAACCATTCACGTGATTTTCAGTAAATTATCACAACCATTCACATCATTTTCATTAAATTATCACAATTATTCAGTGATTTTCAGTAATTTCTTACGATATTTCGGTGCCTTTCGCAAGCTAATTTCAGTGATTAAAGATGGTTAGTGACGACCCCTCAATTTGAATTTGTATATAGAGTCATTTGCCTGAAAATACTTGATACATAACTTGACCAAATGTATAGATTTTCATCCTACTGAAAAATAACGTCTTTTTTATATCTTCTTAAATTTGAGATAATAGGTTAAGCCCGCGCTAAAAAACGCGTAGCGGAACACGTGTAGGAGTAGCTTTACCGTGCACAGACTGATTACCCTCCACGTTTTTCCTACGCGTCTTCTAGGGCCGGCTTAGTCTTTTTCGTAATACGATGTTTATTCGGTCAATTTCCTTTTGGATCATTAAAATGAAAGGAGCCTTTTGGGACACGCTGCTCAAGTTACAATTTGTGTTGAAATCGAAGGTACTTCAAAACCTTCAATTTTTAGAGAAAATATAATGTAGGTTAAAGTTCACTTAATACAGCCAGGAAACTATAGAGGTATACACTTGGAATGTTAAAGGTTAGATTGGGACGGTGATACGAAAGCGCGCCGAGAAAAAGGCGGGGCTTAACTACGTCAAGTGTAAGACGTAACACAACATTTCCAATTCATTGGCTGGAGGTTTGACGTGAAAGAATGCGTCGTCATAGTTACAAATAGGCGATCTTCCCGCGCAAAAAAGCCTTATAAAACAATGGATTTAAAAACCTCAATTTGTTATTGTACTTAATATTTCCAAAAGTAAATAGGGGGAGAAAGTCTGGTACTTGGGTCCAACCGCACGACGTCTTATTTGAGGGGTAAAATTTTTGGGCTTCGGAAATGACTTCCCCCTCGCCTCTTTACAGGGACACAAAGGTATCGGTTGTACTCCGCCACGATGAAAAATAGTTCTCTATAAAATACGTGAATATTAAACTTTTGCTTTCGATAATTTGGTTAATTTAGTTCCTAAATAAAGTAGATATATGATAGAAACTATAATGCGACATTTTAAAAATAATAACAAGACTTTTGAAAAGTAATAAACCGTAACTAGAATAACGCTCACTTAAATCGTGGAGAGTGTGGCGCCATCTAAGAGCAGAGATCGGGACTAATTGGTAAATCTACGATGTTAAGGCCTAACAATTTGCAAGTTTAACTGAAATAATAGCTATAGGTACGAGCTTTTTTTGTTTATTTTACAATTGATATAGTAATTATTAATTAAAGTCAACCGATATCGAAAGAAATGATGGTCAGCATTTGACAGAGAGACTATTTGAAATCGCGAGGCGGTGACATGGTTGCCAGGGAATAAAATTCAAAATTTTCATCTTGAGCGCGGACCGGAATACCACAAATGCACTACTTCGCGCGTAATGCGCTATCCTTATTGGTTAGAAATACCACGTGATCACTAGCTCTTCAAAAAGGGTGTCAAGCATGGTGGAAGGTAAAATCTGAAGGCAGTGATAGACTTTCTCCCCCTATTTACTTTTGATATTTTGAAGTATTTGACGGCTTTTAAAATTCATTTTGTGCGTGAAAATACCTCTACATGTTATGGGTAAAAAAGCACGCAAAGAAAGCTGTGTGCCCAAGACATGTATCTGTAGTGTCGCGCGCTAAAACGTCATTTCAAAATCAGTCAATTATAACGCTTTTCGCGAAAGAAGTGTAGTGATACCTAATTTCAGGTATTTGTATGGTTATAAAAGAGATAATCGGGTAAGCTAATAATATAATAACCATGACTATAGGCTTAATGACGAGTTTTCGTCGAATTAGGGTAGCGAGGCGCGAGAGGTTTTCTCGTGAGTTTTCCCGCTTTAAGACACGCCCGTTTCTGCGAGCTTCATCACGACCGAAAAATCTTCCTTAGACATTCCAAGTGTATACCTATATAGTTTCCTGATACAGCATAATATGCCAAATTATTATTATCCACCACCGTTTTCTGATACTTTGGTTATTTGAGATTCAGGGCGGTTTTGACCTCTACATTGGTGATGTCGACCTTCAAAATATATACAACGAAAATATACTAATATCTTTTAATAAAAAACTATTTGCTATAAACAGGGTGATTTAGACCTTGGAAAATCTTCATTTCGACCTTCAAAAAGGTGATGCCGACCTTCAAAAAATATTTTCATAAAGATAATTGCTATAAGCAGGGCGACTTCGACCTTGGAAAATCTTCATTTCGACCTTCAAATTGGTGTCGTCGACTTTCAGCAAATCTTATAAAAAATAACTGATTTAAACAGGGCGATTTCAAACTTGAAAATCGTCATTTCGACCTTCAAATAGGTGATGTCGACCTTCAAGATAA
The DNA here is from genome assembly GCF_980474605.1 of Leiobunum rupestre. Lineage (NCBI taxonomy): Eukaryota > Metazoa > Arthropoda > Arachnida > Opiliones > Sclerosomatidae > Leiobunum > Leiobunum rupestre. The sequence continues at coordinate 34,050,983 of NC_143392.1, forward strand.
TTTATAATAAAAAAACTGCTAATAACAGGGCGATTTTGACCTTGCAATTCGTTATTTCGATCTTCAAAATAAAGTTGTATTCGTATTCAGGGTCATTGAATTTTAAATTGAAAAATCGATTTATTTGATTTAATAGGGATTTTAATTGCCTTTATTTTTTTTATTTATTAATAATTTCAGTGGAACGGTAATATAAGTAAAATTAAAATTAATTTTAACTAAATTTAATTAGTTTTTAAAAACCAAATTAAATTTAGTTTACCCTAATTAACATTGCCTGACAGTTTACTTTTGTAAATTTTATTAAGTAATAATATAATCAGCTAGGCTAATACCCAAGACACCACCTTAGGCCTAAGTCATCAAGCGACTTTTAAAAGCCATTAATTCGCTTTAGTCCCATTCGACCGAAGGCGGTTTTTGAGGTGTCCCATTCGACCGAATTCCGCCGAAACGTGCGGTTTTTATGTGTCCCATTCGACCGAACGCTTTTATGTGTCCCATTCGACCGAACGCTTTTATGTGTCCCATTCGACCGAACGCTGCTATATAAATTGGCTTTTGCTATGTTTTCAATTTAGTTACTGAAGTCGTTTGCAATGGAGCGGATAGCTTATAAAGGAGGGTATTTATACATCAATAATAATCATTTATTCCGTCTTAATCTCAAAATGAAGTAGCACTCTCCCTACTAGATGCAGTAGCTATGAATTTAGCTATGCCATTTAATATCTTTGTACTATGCATTTATTTGAAAATAAAATGGAATGAGCATGAATTATATTTTTATCTTCACCTAGTCAAGAAAAGTAACTGAACCAAAACTGAAATAGTAAACTTAACCAACTCTAACCTAACCTAACCTAACCTAAACATGGATCTTCGATAGTACATACCTTATAAATAAACACCAAATCACCCCGCCAATTGGGCTACATTTTAAAATTCTTTCGGTCGAATGGGATTCGGCCGAATGGGATTTCGGTCGAATGGGAATAAACGATTAATTCAGGTGGCCGGGTTACAAAGCGTTGGAGGGTGGTGGCAAGCCCTTCATGCCACCTAGGAGCAATAAACACAGCACCCCACACAAGGAGAACGCAACCCGTCAAAAGTCGTGCATTTTCTTGTGAACAGTTTTCATTGGTTAGACGTTGTAGCGCCGGCTGCCGTCGGAAGGGGAAATTCGGAAATTGTCTCCCCCCCCGCTCGTCCAATAAAATTTGTACACAACACTGCGTTCTCCTTGTGTTTGGTACTCCTAGATGCCACGCGATCCAACAGCTCCCTACACTCACTATTACCGTTAACCTTAACAAGTTTTTATGGAAGGGGAAACCGAAGATCTCGGGGGAAAACCCCTTAAACCAGTGGGAAGAGAACTTGCAAACTCAACGCAGAAGGAACTGTTCCGAGTTGTCACCCAGGACCACAAGCTGGGATCGAACTCAGCTCCTCTTGCTACGAGGTGAAAGTGCTAACCACTCCGCCAACCTACATGATAAGCGATTTAAATCAAATTGATTTAAATCAGGCGACATTCGTCAAAATCCTCTACACTCTAAAGAAATCTGGAAATGAACTTGAAAATAATAAAATAATAATCCTATCTCGAAATCAGAGCAAAAATATCAAATGAAAATGTCGAAATATTTTTCTAACTTACAAAATCAAACCTGAGATTCCAAATCCCTTTACATGTAGGCGTGTAGACTGTACATCATAAAGCTACGTCTACACTCGGCTACAGGTTTCCTCTACACGAACATTCTCAGGTTCTGAAAGGTTGCATCCACCTAGAAACCAATTGTTTCAGTTATTTTTTTTTGGAGCCGAAACTTTCTGTAAAATAGTTGTTTATGAAACGGCGCCTGTAGTATTGATCAAGTCTGACTTACAAGGTTCCCATGACTCACATGATATTTCTCCCCGAGTCCCCATTCGAACACTTTATATTTTTCTAGACAACATAGTGTAATTACCCATAAATAACACGCGCTACAAGCGATTTCAAGATTGCAGTTATACATGATTGTACGTAAACAAGTCTTTTAACGTTACTCTAAAAATAGGCTCCCATCTTACGCTAAAATGCACGAACTAATTTTACATATTCATTTCGGTAATATCAGAAGTTTATAACGTGTCACTAACGTGAGAAGTATCCAACTATAGGTTATTAAATGAAACACGCAGTTTTCAATGGGAGCCATTGGCCCCAATAGTACTACACTTTCAACTAGTGTTGCACGAAATCAAACTCTTGGCGCCAAGTATAGCGCACCAGAAATAAAACTAGAAAATTTGAACTACACTTTCCGATACACTGAATACTCTTACAAGGAGAGTACCCGAGGTGTTTTTTTGGCGATTTTGTTCAAATGTTTTTGACAACTTAATACAAAAAAAAATCCCTTTTAAAAAAACATGGGAGTATCTCGTTTTCACGAAAATTTAAAAAAAAAATTAATCACGAAATGTGTAATTTGGACCACATTTTGGTAAATTTCATAAAGTTTGGTTAAATAGAGCGTTCTATAAAATCGGCCCAAAACCGGCCAAACTTTTCATACAGACTATAGAGCTAGTTCAGCAGGACTACCAACAATTGTTATTCTTTGGTTTAAGAGAATTCGGCTTATGTCCTGTCTTTATATATTTATTTTAGAGACGTACCTTTTCGGAGTTGCAGGAGGGACCCTAGGTAGGCTAGGTGTTGAAGTATGTTTGGTGTTAAGAATATTTTCATGATCTAAGTTTCTTTTTAAACCCGTGGATTTGGGACTAGTATTTTGCTTATTTGCCATCATACATTTATTACAAAAATCATTTAAAATAAGGAAAACGGCGCGGAAAGCCGCAAATTAGTGAATCCTAGGCTAGCACCTACGCTACTCCTAAAAATCGACTGCTCTCAATTTCTTACGGGTTTGCCAGATAAATATTTTTCTCTCACACAAAAAACCGGCCAAACCTTCACCTCCTCCGAACTTAAATGGGGGAAAGCACACAGCACCGATTTTATAGAACGCTCTATTGGAACGTTTTGGCGTAAATTTGGAACAATTTTTGGGTAAAATAAGGAAAAAAATCTAATTTTTGTTTTAAGGGGTCAAAAACATTTTCGGTTGCCATGGCAAATCGAATGGGTAGTGCAACGTCTCCTTTAAGGAAATTTCATATCTCATATAGGTCTACATTACGCCCGACTTTGAACAAAATCGGCAATAAACACCTCGGGTACTCTCCTTGTTAGTGTAGCCAATAGTTTCACTAATTATGTGTTTCGCCGAGCACTATTTTCTTTGACAAAACGCTTTTTGAAAGAAATGCTCTTGGAGCTTGCTCAGGTACGTGTTTCAAACGAATACATGCTTTCGCACTCCGAACTCGCCAGAGCAATTAAATCCGCACGTAATGTACAATAAAATATCTTTACAATAATAGTAAGATTTCGTGCTAAAATGGGAGAAAGATGGCGCCATTGGTTGTAAGTCAAAAGGGGGAGGGGGTAACGTAATAAAAAATGACGTCGAGGGAAATCTACTTATATGGAAAAGATTGAAAGGTTTCGGAAAAGCGAAGCTATAGGCCAGTGGGCAAAAACATTAACAATATAAACGAGATCGTAAAAAAGCACTTTGAAGAAAGGCCAATATTATTGGCGAAAGGTGAACTTGCCCGTGGGTCACGGACAGTTTAGAGAAAGCCTTCAAGACGGAAGGGAAACCAACGGGCAGGAGAAGAAAATATGGTTCGTTGCCCGAGTTGTATCCGCTCTTATTTTGCTTCAAAGTTCAGTGACCCGCAGTTTGTATGCCGGAAGAATAAGAACCTGAGAGCACCAGGAAGCGATCGGATCGGATTTCGACTATAATGTACCTTCCTCTGTCTTGGATATATTTACATATCAATGCGAATCCATGGCCACCTTAATACTCTATATATTAAATTTCCTATCGGCGAAGCAGATTTTCAACTTTCGAATACGACTCCGATACAAAGCTGAATACGGAGGTTCAATACTCATAATAGCGTGGACAAAATTGCATCTGTATTTGTGAAAACGGCTTTAAAATGTATTTTGAGATACTTCCGCTTTATATATATTTAAATTGTAGAGGCTTGTGTCGTAAGATTACCGGAAGTTTATAGACTTATAAAGTTTCCTGAGATGATAAATCGACTTTCAGTTTAATTCCATTTATTCCACTTTTTAATTTGAAATAAGTTAAAATTTAAAAAGGTAGACAGTTTTCGCTGCCGCTAAAATTTGTCAAATTGGAAGGCTAACGCCTAAAGGTTTCTATAATTTAACAGTCTAACAAGTTGGCTAGCCAAAATATACCTCTCCTCGGAAGAATTGTCCCTAGTGGTATTAATTTCTCGAGATGACCCTTAAAGATATATCTCCGCAATTCAGAGTTATTTATTAAAAACGTAATCCCAGTTCTATCCCGCCCGGTATAAAATTTTAATTATAATTAAAATAATTGAGACGAAACAACCGAGTTTAATTTATTCAGAATAATTGAATATAATACGAAGCAAATTTTAATGAAAGAAATATCTACAGAGGGTATTTTCTCGCTTACGAAATACTTGCCACATCATTTCAACAATCGCCCTTGATGAAGATACCGTAGAATAGCTATATTCGACATCTGGTACTGGACGACTCGAAGACTTCCATTTGACGTTGTGACACATACCGCATGAAAAAGACCAATGCCGTCCAATTTCCAATATCATATAATGACTCGCACACCCAGGAAATCAATGACTGCATTAGGAATCGTAGATATCCAAATATCCACACCAAATTTATTAACAAGAAGCAAAAACCTTACCATCAACAAAGCACATTGAGCCAATTGACTAAACGACAACTCGTATATCAATAAACGTTAAATAAACGCCTTTGCATTATTACAACTATATTTAAGACGATAATAAAACCCGTAAATAAATAACAAACAAGTTGGCAAGCCAAAATATACCTCTCCTCGGAAGAATTGTCCCTAGTGGTATTAATTTCTCGAGATAACCCTTAAAGATATATCTCCGCAATTTAGAGTTATTTGTTAAAAATATTAACCCATTTCTATCCCGCCCGGTATAAAATTTTAATTATAATTAAAATAATTGAGACGAAACGACCAATTTTAATTTATTCAGAATATCATAAGTTAAGTAGTTACAACAGTAAGTTAGACGTACTATAACAATGCACAATTGAATTAAACCCTTTTACAGAACAAGTTTATCAGTTAAATATAATACGAAGCAAATTTTAATGAAAGAAATATCTACAGAGGCTTTTTGGAATTACTCGCTTAAGAAATACTTGCCGCATCTTTAACGCTCATTTTATTTCAACACTCGCCCTTGATGAAGATACCGTAGATATCTGGTAGTGGACGACTCGTTCACTTCCTATTGACGTTGTGACGCATACCACATGAAAAAGACCAATGCCGTCCAATTTCCAATATCATATAATGACTCGCACACCCAAGAAATCATTGACTGCGTTAGAAATCGTAGATATCCAAATATCCACACCAAATGTATTTACAAGAAGCAAAAACCTTACCATCAACAAAGCACAGAGAGCCACTTGACTAACCGCCACCTCTTAAAGCAATTAACGTTAAATTATCTCCTTTGAATTAACAGAACTATATATAGGTCGTTAAGAAAGTGGACCACCCACAGGGTCTACCCTTTAACCCTCTAATCTCGGCTGACTGCGCTAAAACAAGATTTAACCTTTAAAAAATACCAGATTAGGCCTTCATAAATTCATTAATAAAAAAAGACTTTATTACCTATTATGCTTACGATGCCTGTCTTAATTTCAGAGAATCTAAGCAGCTATCGGTGGTTCTGTGGTAGAGCGCTCGACTGCCAAGCCGAATGGTCTGGGTTCGAAACCTGGGTGGCGCATTTGTTTTTAATCAATAGAGAAACGCTAAATTAGAATTTCTTCGATGCAATAATTTCAATTTCAATTCTATTTCAATTAAACCAAAATTTCCTACTCTATTAAATACGCTTCCGATAAAGCTGAAGGTCTAATTTTCAATAAGGCGTAACAAGAGTCGGTGGTTCTGTGGTAGAACGTCCGCCTGTCAATCAGGAGGTCTCGGGTTCAAATCCCGCCCGATGCGATCGCAAATTGATACTAAGACGAATACCGTGTACAACTGGTGGAAACCCTGCCATTGGACGTTGAGAGGTAGCATTACACTCAGCACTCGGGCCGTCCCAAAGTCATTAAGAAGAAGTTGGAGAGAAAACGCCCATATAAACACAACAGACTCAACATGCACAACCATCAGCACACAAACACAACAAATTCAACACTCACAACCTACGCATAAACATTACAAAAACGTAATACACCAAACCGTCACGACGGTGAGCGAAAAAACACCATCCAAACCAAACCGCAAATGCATCCGTTAACGCTCACCGTCACACGGTGGTTTTGCCAACCCTTTGAGAAACTGCGTACGCAGTGATTACACTTTGCACCGAAAATGCGAACGCGTTCGCAGTCCTGACAGACAGACAGACCCACCCACCCACAGACCCACAGACAGACACGGTCGTTGTATAACCCCTCCTAGGGGACTTTGTCCCCTCGGAGAGGTAAAAACTAACAAAGTGGATCACCCACAGGTTCTACCCTTTAACCCTCTTATCTCTGCTGACCGCGCTAAAACAAGATTTGACTTTGATTTCATACGTACAAAATGTAGACTTTAAAAACCATTAATATACTCTTCCGCTAAGCTGAGTTTATAATTTTCAAAGAAGCGGAGCATGAATCGGTGGTTCTGTAGCAGAACGTCCGCCTGTCATACAGGAGGACTCGGGTTCGAATCCCGCCCGATGCGATCGCAAATTGATACTATTACGAATACCGTAAAAATTTGTTGGAAACCCTGCCATTTGGATGTTGATACGTTTATCGTAACCCTCAACACTCGATCCGTCCCGAAAGTCAATAAGTAAACACCCATACATACAAAACGCATAACAACAAACTCATCACACACAGACACCAGACACGCAGACACGGTTATTGTAAAACCCCTCCTAGAGGACATAGTCCCCTAGGAGAGGTAAAAATCGTTATGCAAATCCACGTTGGAGTGTTAACTGTCTAGAGAAATTATTAACGGTAAAGAACGTCTGCAATATTTGGCTCCGAATTTCAAGTTTGTAAATTTTCGAGTGCTGCTGAAACTGTCAGTTGCTTACATCCCTTTTATAAATTATTGAATTCAAATTGCATCTCGTAAGTGTTCATTATTAAAAATTACCTAGGTGCTATACGTAGCCTATCTCTAGATTCATTGCTGAACCACCATTTAGCAGTAGATGGCGGTAGTGTAGTAACACCAATTTTGTCTGCTAAATTGTGGATCATCGACGAATCTAGAGATGGCAGTAGTGTAGTAACACCAATTTTGTCTGCTAAATTGTGGATCATCGACGAATCTAGAGATGGCGGTAGTGTAGTAACACCAATTTTGTCTGCTAAATTGTGGATCATCGACGAATCTAGAGATGGCGGTAGTGTACTAGTAACACCAATTTTGTCTGCTAAATTGTGGATCATCGACGAATCTAGAGTCTAGATTCGTCGATTATCCACAATTTAGCAGACAAAATTGGTGTTACTACACTACCGCCATCTCTAGATTCATTGCTGAACTACCATTAAGCAGACAAACATATTGTAACTACACTATCGCCATCTCGATAGATTTGTTGGTGAACCACCATTAAGCAACCTTCAGAGCAGACGACAATTTCTCAGCAATAAATATGGGGATGGCACCACGTTTGAGATTGGCTTATTCTTTAGAATACGTCTTTTAACCTCACAGTTAGTTACCTTATTATCTACATCTTCTGGTACCTTAGATTTCAACGTATCATCTTATATTATCAATCTAATCTGCTTCTTCGCATAGAATAAATATATAATTTTCTCAAAACTTAAGACTATTTTTGCCACTTCCATCAGATACATACAAGATCATTTAGAAAAATAATAACATTCTATCAAAATTATAATCTTTCAGGTCATGAGGGTTGTGTTCTTGAGAATCATCATACCAGTTGAATGTACTTGTTATCGAAGCTTTAAATATTCCAATATTTGAATGAAACAGACAAACAAAGCTACGTCTCTGCGGATAGCATCGTGAACTTCATAGACTAATTACCCACGTCTTTCGCGAAGTGCACTAATTAGTCCATTGTTAAGTTATTTAATTAAAAACGGTCGTAGTACTCTACTGTCCTGGGAATTGGAAAAAACTTCCTGGAACCACCACAGTGCAGTTTATAAGAACAAATAGGCGTGAAAGCGCGTAGACAATGAGACGAGAATGGGCCGCCTGTAGCGCGTAAACAAAAGGATTCCTGGAAATAACGGAACAAGGTGTGTCTCGATAATAGAGACTGTAATTACCCGACACCTAAGCCAATAACAAAGCGAGACAAACTCTACCCTCTCGCGTGGCTTTGGTAAACAGGTCAAACGAGGGAGCGATAGACTACGTATTACGGAGAAACGATTGCGTGGGAGTCATCGAGCAGCTTAATCAGCCTATGGGCAAACGGGAAAAGCGCCGAGCCCCGGAATTCGAAGAATCAATACGGCCAAAAATAAACATATCATTGGGAGATTTACATCGCTAGGATTAGATCCCGATTCTGCGGAAGAGAGCGATATTTTTCTATTTCGTAGAATGGGAACTCATTTGGGGGTACAACTCGTTCGATCCATTCACGGATGATTATTAATTAATAATTATGTAGTCGGAAAATTACTTATTCTCTTAAGCCTGGATGCTTATTTTTATTCCCGTTGATTTAAAGTGGCTATAAATAATAGATAATGCCCTTTAAGATTATATTTAGCATGAAATAAACTCATCCCAGGTACTGCCTACGACTACCGCGCCATCTATGTGAAGTTCACCGACATTTTGGCCGATTACAGGCAAAAATGCTTAAAGAATTAGTACTATCTTAACATAGACCCTGACAGTGGTGTTGCCAGAAATTCGTCAAGGGGGGGGGTCAAAGTATGTGAATGTTAAGAGGGGTCGAAAAGGGGGTGGAAATTTAGTACAGTCAAAGGTAGGCCCAAGAGGGGGGTCTGGACCCGGAAACTCCACCCCTTTTGTCTACGCCACTGGACCCTGATACAAACGAAGGCAGGGAACTGGTATTGCTCCGCACTGCCATCTGTCTGAACGTTGCTAAACCAATTGATTAATTAATAATGACAGAATATGAGTGGGATTGATATTTCGAAATACGCTGCTTTCCGACCAATCATAGAGAACATCTTCATAGGTCATAAGCCTTATCAAATCTGCTTTCATATTTTTAGATTATTTTAAAAATTTTTGATTATTTTAAAAATTTTAGATTATTTTAAAATTTTTAGATTATTTTAAAATTTTTAGATTATTTTAAAATTTTTAGATTATTTTAAAATTTTTAGATTATTTTAAAAATTTTAGATTATTTTAAAATTTTTAGATTATTTTAAAATTTTTAGATTATTTTAAAATTTTTAAATTATTTTAGATTTTTAGATTATTTTAAAATTTTTAAATTATTTTAGATTTTTAGATTATTTTAAAATTTGTAGAATATTTTAATATTTTTAGATTATTTTAATGTAATTACATTTATATCAGTTTAATCTAATTACATTTATATTGTAGTAGTAGCAATTTAACTCTAGTAGTAGCAATTTAACTCTAGTAGTAGCAATTTAACTCTAGTAGTAGCAATTTAACTCTAGTAGTAGCAATTTAACTCTAGTAGTAGCAATTTAACTCTAGTAGTAGCAATTTAACTCTAGTAGTAGCAATTTAACTCTAGTAGTAACAATTTAACTCTAGTAGTAGCAATTTAACTCTAGTAGTAGCAATTTAACTCTAGTAGTAGCAATTTTACTCTAGTAGTAGCAATTTTAATCTAATTACATTTATATTAGTTTAATCTAATTACATTTATATTAGTTTAATCTAATTACAATTATATTAGTTTAATCTAATTACATTTATATTAGTTTAATCTAATTACATTTATATTAGTTTAATCTAATTACATTTATTTTAGTTTAATCTAATTACATTTATACTAGTTTAATCTAATTACATTTATACTAGTTTAATCTAATTACATTTATGTTAGATTAATCTAATTACATTTATATTAGTTTAATCTAATTACATTTATATTAGTTTAATCTAATTACATTTATATTAGTTTAATCTAATTACATTTATATTAGTTTAATCTAATTACATTAATATTAGTTTAATCTAATTACATTTATATTAGTTTAATCTAATTACATTAATATTAGTTTAATCTAATTACATTTATATTAGTTTAATCTAATTACATTTATATTAGTTTAATCTAATTACATTTATATTAGTTTAATCTAATTACATTTATACTAGTTTAATCTAATTACATTTATGTTAGATTAATCTAATTACATTTATATTAGTTTAATCTAATTACATTTATATTAGTTTAATCTAATTACATTTATATTAGTTTAATCTAATTACATTTATATTAGTTTAATCTAATTACATTAATATTAGTTTAATCTAATTACATTTATATTAGTTTAATCTAATTACATTAATATTAGTTTAATCTAATTACATTTATATTAGTTTAATCTAATTACATTTATATTAGTTTAATCTAATTACATTTATATTAGTTTAATCTAATTACATTTATATTAGTTTAATCTAATTACATTTATATTAGTTTAATCTAATTACATTTATATTAGTTTAATCTAATTACATTTATATTAGTTTAATCTAATTACATTTATATTAGTTTCATTTTACTCTAGTAGTAGCAATTTTACTCTAGTAGTAGCAATTTTACTCTAGTAGTAGCAATTTTACTCTAGTAGTAGCAATTTTACTCTAGTAGTAGCAATTTTACTCTAGTAGTAGCAATTTTACTCTAGTAATAGCCATTTCACTCTATTAGTAGCAATATTTATCTCTCGGAATAGCAATTTACTTCTATTTATATCTATTTAATGATATTTATATCTATTTAATGATATTTATATCTATTTAATGATATTTATATCTATTTAATGATATTTATATCTATTTAATGATATTTATATCTATCTAATGATATTTATATCTATTTAATTATATTTATATCTATTTAATTATGTTTATATCTATTTAATTATATTTATATCTATTTAATGATATTTATATCTATTTAATTGGATTTATATCTATTTAATTGGATTTATATCTATTTAATTATATTTATATCTATTTAATTATATTTATATCTATTTAATTATATTTATATATATTTAATTCTATTTATATCTATTTAATTCTTTTTATATCTATTTAATTCTTTTTATATCTATTTAATTCTTTTTATATCTATTTAATTCTTTTTATATCTATTTAATTCTTTTTATATCTATTTAATTCTTTTTATATTTATTTAATTCTAGTTATATTAATTATATCCTATTAATGTCAGTTTAATTATATTTCTGTCAATTAATAGTAATTATATCTATTTAATTACATTTCTGTCAATATAATTCTAGGTATATTAAGTTACTCCTGTTTATGTCAATTTATTTATATATTTAAATTTATTTAATAAATTTCAATCCGAATTAATTTACATATCTCATTTGAATTCCGCTATTTCATCCTGCAAACCGAGACATTCGTGGGAGGTTAGGCTAGTGTTAAAAAAGCCAATTAATATTTAAATAGCACCCGAAAATCTATTTTAAATATCCTCAAATACTGTTTGTTCAAGATGCGAGGTCGGCCGTCTTGGCCAAAATTAAATTACCAAAGTTTTCTCTTCAGTTAGCCAAACTCGGTCGTTTATATACGGCAGCAGACCGGGCTATTATAAGATTTCATACCTCTTTCTTCGTCGAGTAATAAAATTGAAATTAAATTATGTCGTGGGTCACGGTGTTACCGGATAGTTCAAACAATGTCTGGTGTATAGTAAAATCCGCGTATCGAGACTCTTAGTGAACAGTCGGGTTAGGTTCAATCCTTATCCATTGCGTGGGTGTTACGGTCCACTCTTATCTTCAAAATAAGTTAGCTTCCCCCATCCTTTTGTAAACGCCACCCTTTCCCCCTGGCGGACGTCTTAAGCAGCGAGGAAGTTCAGTAGCGCTTAATTAAAATCGGAAAATCCAAAGTTCGCATAAAGAGGATATGCAAATTCGTGTTATATTTTAGTATTTTAGAAGGGTTAATCGTAAACCGCCTGTTGCTAGCGATACTCTTTATCGTCAACGTGTTGGAAATATAGTGTACCTTTCAAAATTCAACCCATAAAGTAATAAATTTTTAGATCGCGATACGTTTCAACGAGCTTATAAATAAGAAAATCATCCATCAACACTTCAAAGACGAACAACAAAATACTACGATAGGTTTTACAATCCTTGGCCCTTAGAGATACGAACTTCCTTACTTCTATTTCGAAATTATCTCGAAAATTCCATAAATTTAAAAGAAGCAATGGGATTCACAAATAGTATTGCTAAAATCCTCTGGGTCATCAAACATTACGTCATATCAAAAGTGTGTGCCATTTTTTTAAAAAAATTAGAAGGATTCTATTTATTATACGGCTTGAAATATGTACCTTCGAAACGCCCCTCGAGCTTGCTAAGGTAGTTTTTTCATTTCAATGTCAATATGGTTACTATTCTCGTAAATGAACGTGAATTTCAATGGTCTAGATCGATACTTTTCTCGTAAGAAAGTATTAATTCTGATATTACTTAAGTTACCGTTTTTTATGGTTTAGCTGCATACTTCTCTCAAAAGAGATATATTACTTCTGATAATACTTGAGTGAATGTGTATTTAAATGGTCTAGATGCATATTTCTCTCTTAAGTATTATCAGAAGTAATATATCTCTTAAGAGAGAAATATGCATCTAGACCATTTAAATACACATTCACTCAAGTATTATCAGAAGTAATATATCTCTTAAGAGAGAAATATGCATCTAGACCATTTAAATACATATTCACTCAAGTATTATCAGAAGTAATATATCTCTTACGAGAGAAGTATGCAGCTAGACCATTTAAATATACATTCACTCAAGCATTATCAGAAGTAATATATCTCTTACGAGAGAAGTATGCAGCTAGACCATTTAAATATACATTCACTCAAGCATTATCAGAAGTAATATATCTCTTACGTTAGAAGTATGCAGCTAGACCATTTAAATACACATTCACTTAAGCATTATCAGAAGTAATATATCTCTTACGTTAGAAGTATGCAGCTAGACCATTCAAATACACATTCACTCAATCATTATCAGAAGTAATATATCTCTTACGAGAGAAGTATGCAGCTAGACCATTTAAATATACATTCACTCAAGTATTATCAGAAGTAATATATCTCTTAAGAGAGAAGTATGCATCTAGACCATTTAAATACACATTCACTCAAGTATTATCAGAAGTAATATATCTCTTACGAGAGAAGTATGCAGCTAGACCATTTAAATATACATTCACTCAAGCATTATCAGAAGTAATATATCTCTTACGTTAGAAGTATGCAGCTAGACCATTTAAATACACATTCACTCAAGCATTATCAGAAGTAATATATCTCTTGAGTTAATGTGTATTTAAATGGTCTAGCTGCATACTTCTAACGTAAGAGATATATTACTTCTGATAATGCTGGAGTGAATGTATATTTAAATGGTCTAGCTGCATACTTCTCTCGTAAGAGATATATTACTTATGATAATACTTGAGTGAATGTGTATTTAAATGGTCTAGATGCATACTTATCTCTTAAGAGATATATTACTTCTGATAATACTTGAGTGAATGTGTATTTAAATGGTCTAGATGTATACTTCTCGCTTAAGAGATATATTACTTCTGATAATACTTGAGTGAATGTGTATTTAAATGGTCTAGCTGCATACTTCTCTCGTAAGAGATATATTACTTCTGATAATGCTTGAGTGAATGTGTATTTAAATGGTCTAGCTGCATACTTCTAACGTAAGAGATATATTACTTCTGATAATACTTGAGTGAATGTGTATTTAAATGGTCTAGCTGCATACTTCTCTCGTAAGAGATATATTACTTCTGATAATGCTTGAGTGAATATATATTTAAATGGTCTAGCTGCTTACTTCTAACGTAAGATATATATTACTTCTGATAATACTTGAGTGAATGTGTATTTAAATGGTCTAGATGCATACTTCTCTCGTAAGAGATATATTACTTCTGATAATGCTTGAGTGAATGTGTATTTAAATGGTCTAGCTGCATACTTCTCTCGTAAGAGATATATTACTTCTGATAATGCTTGAGTGAATGTGTATTTAAATGGTCTAGCTGCATACTTCTAACGTAAGAGATATATTACTTCTGATAATACTTGAGTGAATGTGTATTTAAATGGTCTAGCTGCATACTTCTCTCGTAAGAGATATATTACTTCTGATAATGCTTGAGTGAATATATATTTAAATGGTCTAGCTGCTTACTTCTAACGTAAGATATATATTACTTCTGATAATACTTGAGTGAATGTGTATTTAAATGGTCTAGATGCATACTTCTCTCGTAAGAGATATATTACTTCTGATAATGCTTGAGTGAATGTATATTTAAATGGTCTAGCTGCATACTTCTCTCGTAAGAGATATATTACTTCTGATATTATTTAAGTTACCGTTTTTTTATGGTTTACATGTAACTTTTCTCGTAAGATATATATAACTTCTGATAATGCTTGAGTTAATGTGTATTTTAATGGTCTAGCTGCATACGTGTCTCGTAAGACATATATAACTTCTGATAATACTTGAGTGAATGCGTATTTAAATGGTCTAGCTGCATACTTCTCTCGTAAGATATATAATACTTGTGATATTATTTCAGTGAGTACGTATTTTAATGGTCTAGATGGATGGATACCTCTCCCGCAAAGAAATATTATTTACTTTTGGTGATATAAAGGTTTCTGAACCATTTTCCCGATATACACTCATCGCAACAAGTAATTCGTAAGATTCTTGAAATTTCCATTAAAGCTCAATTTCGAGAGGCCGCGATTTCAGTCGAGCAAACCTTCCTAGAATTCTCAAATTCGTGTGAGAATAAAGGTTGAACGCCCACGGCGTCTTGTTACCCCCGTTAAATCCGGGGCACGGCTGAAGTTCCAGAAGCGGGTTGTCCACCCTTCTGCTTCTCCAAGATCCCAGACCTCTCGTTTAAAGCGGCGCTATTCGGGAAGTCGTGTTGTCTCGCATCAACCTTTCTATTTTTAAATACTAATTGTTGATGAGGGGTCGATACTCTTCTCCGAGTCCAAACTAAAAAGAAAGGATTGAATTATTATTGGATTAAGCCTCCGGAAAATAGACTCGTTAAGTACCCGCGCAGTCCAACGACACCATTAAAAAAAGACGGCTATAAGAAACCAGTGAAAAATTGCTATTCTTGGAAGGGGTTCCATCTCGTTAATTGAAGAGGGGGTTTTGGTTTACAGGTTACACCAAAAAGTGCCTTCAAATAAGGAATCGCGTTAGACGGTCAACCTTGCGTAGCGCAGTGTTTTCCTAGCAACCCATACCTAATCAAAGGCAGTTTTCGACTTCGGTTGACAGGATATTTCTGGTCACTTTTTTTCGTTTTTTTCTTATTCTATTTATAGCCAGTCTCGCAACTAGCTAGGGGGATGAGGAGGTCAAACCAAGTGGGTTGTGGCTAGACCTGTCACGGCTAACCACTACCTCCCTTCTGAAAGTTTTTATATGACCAGGAGTCCATCGAGATACGAGTATTCAACTCTGAACGGTATACGTACATAAGGTGGGCGATAAATTAATAGGCGGTCAAGATTTGTGGTTGCGACCCATGTTTCATTTTTGGACCATTGGTTTGTGGCTAAAATATGAAGGTCACTGAGAGTAATATTTATATTTATCTTAATTTTGAATATATTTATTTATATTAGGTGAGTACTTTCGTTTCGCAGCAAGAGGAGCCGGGTTCGATCCCAGCTTAAGGCACTGGGTGAAATCTGGGAACCACATCTTCCGCGTTGATGTTGCGAGTTATCTTTTCTCTGGTTAACGGATTTTGTACTGAGTTCCTTCGGTTTCCCCCTTCTCTAAAAACTTGTAGAGATTAAGCGGAGCGCTCTCGAAGTTTGAACGACAACTTCGAGAGTCACGTGATTATTATCCACGGTTTTCTTTTCGCGTTTATACTTTGGAGTCAGTGTTGCCAGATTGTGGGAAATTTCCCATAGTGTGCGTCCATTTTGGCTCTGTGGGAAAAAGGTAATTTATTTTCAAGAACGTTGATTTTGTGGGAATTTTCATGACTGCCGGTATTTATATAAATACCTAGGATATATCCTAGGTTTTTTTTTAAAATTTGACTATCAATAGAGGGCTCAAAATTATCAAGAGCAGTGTATTTGGTATCTTCCCATTGCGCCGAATCCCATTTGACCGAATTCCCATTAGACCGAATTCCGCCAATGTTTTTGATGAAATTAGCCCAAAGGCGGGTTTTGTATTTTTCTAATCGACCGACGCAATATTCCTTTTATAACTTGAAGACGACACCATATTTCTAAAGGGGCTAATGTGACCAATGAGGTAGAATAAATAGAGATCCAAAAACGCCTTCCAGGACCTACCGTTTCGCGGGACAGTATTTGTTGAGTTGGAGAGTTAGGCCCATAGATATAGGAAACGTATATAAAGGTCTAGATAAAATATTTCAAAGGGAGTGAATACGGAGGTGACAGCTAGCAGAAACGCGTAATTTCTGCAGGCTATCCTTATAAGACGCTATCTATCGGTAAGAAAGCTCGTGCTATCGTCGCGAGAGCCATTGTCTCCTGCTTAAAAATTATACTAAAAGTCACCAACAGATGGTGTCTAAATACTACGGCCTGCGGAAAGGTCAAGCACTTAGTACCAAAATGCTAAGAGAGCTTGCGCTCTTGGTCACGTGCCTTCCTCGGTGTCTGCTAGGTGTCAATTCCTTATTTTATGTTAGGCTTAGATGCCCCGAAATTTATCTAGACCTTTATATACATTTCTTATATCTATGGTTAGGCCTAGTAAATGAACTTAATCAAATCGCGTTGGCGCCATCTATTGTGTTATTAGAAAATTAAACCTTAATATATTTTGCAAAAGTGTCTGCTTATAGAAACAGATGGCGCCAACACGATTGGATAAAGTTGAAACTTAATCCTAATTCTACTACTCAAATAAAACGTGTCCCGCGAATCCCGGATTTGTGTGGATCTCTAGTTCATAATCTACCTCATTGAATGTGACACGTAGTAGTGAAAATATCCAGTAACCTTGACACGTAGTATAGTATCTATATCGTTTAAATAAAATACTGAATATTTCAACTTTCCTGCTCAACAAATCGAGATATAATTATGGCAAGTTATTCCTTTTCTAGCAAGTTATAGCAAATCGTAAATAGTGGTTCAAATAGTAATGCTCTTAAGCCTTGTAAATTGTAGGCGAAATCGGACTACGGAAATACATTTAAAGTAAAGCAGGGTACACGAAAACAAATGTTTGTCTTTAGACAACGCTCACAGCCATCAGGGTGACCACTGAAAAACACCAAAAAATTTATAGGAATATAGGAAATTCAACAGTCGATTTATAGGAGAATATAGGAGTATTTTCTTGGAAAATATAGGAACATATTTTTAGCGTTACTCCAATTCCACGCGTTGGGGCCCCCGGTATGCTCCTCCGCTTTAATAATATCAAATATTACTGCAATCTCATTGGTTCTTAAAAATGACGTTTTTCGACGCGATTAACGCTGCAGCGAGGACGCAAAAAATAAGACGGCCTACTTCTTTCCTCCCCCCCCCCTTAGCGTGACGGGGTTAGGGCCTCAACGTGTCCGTCGATAGTCTCGACATATTCATTCTCAATGAGTATAAATAAATACATTCTTGTATGAACTTAAATGTAATATAAAATCGTCTTGAAAAATCGTTTATCGCTTTATAACATTCAAGATTATTTTTAACGCGCCATGTATATAATCGAACAGCTGCTCGTCTAGGTAAAGTTTGCGTTGTCAACGAGCGTATTAGAAAGCATAATGTGATTTTAGAAAATAGGTTGTAATTCGGAACGATATTATTGCTTTTCGCGAATTTTGTCATCAGTGAATTATAAATATTACTTGAAATAAGTTTCAAGGTTTATTTAAAAGCTAGTTTCATAACTTTTCAACCAATGGTTCGTTCACAATGTATCTTTAAAGTAGACGAAAATCTTAAGCCTCGATTTAATCTACCGCGTATTTTGAAACGGAAAAACCCGATTACTATCGTTAATTGATGGCGAACGCTAATTGTAATACGAAACAAATAACGAAATACGTGGGATTTTTGCCGTTAAATGGACTTAGAAAATATTTTAGAGAATCTACGTATAGAAAAGGTCAAGGTCGTTTGGTAGGCAATCGAATATAGCTCAGTAGTTCAAGGCCAAAAATATGAGAGACGTCGGTGACTAAAAACGTTTACGATATAACAATTAATGTAAGTAATTTAATTTTAATTGTCATATAATTTCTATAAAATATTACTCTAGGTTGTACAAGATAGAAGTATTTAAATTCACCGGGAAACACCGCACTCCCCCTAGATGTTTATCTAGGCATACGTATGAACTTTGAGCCCGCCTATTTCGAAAATAAAACGATAAAATATTTCTTAAAGGCTTTTTTTGGGTTTCTTTTATATTAATTTATTATGGAAAAATGTAAATCAAATATTTTTTTCTAAAAACGATTTGTTAATTTACTTAAAATCATCGCTACATTTACATTAGCGACAACGGGAATTTATAGTTTATTTTTAACCAAGTTAAGCGCGGGCTCGCCCCTAGAGGCGCTGCGCGTCAATCGCTCGTACTCGATAGTAAAATATAGGAAAAATGGTTAAATTATAGGAAAATAAAGGAAAGCGTTGTAATATAGGAAAAATGATAAAATAAAGGAAGAATGGTCACCCTGACAGCCATACATAAGGCGCGTTTTAGTATTCGTGAAAATCCTTTTTATGTTCGTCATGCAAAAATTTCTAAAATGTATTAAAATTTTATTGTAACTGTAAATGTTTTCTTTAGCAGTCAAAGTGAAAGCGTGCTTAACCAATTTTAAAGAAATTAATTTCATGAACGTGTAGATACTCGCGACGTTGTCGTTCAAACTTGTAGAGCGTTCTGCTTAACCTCTCTAGTAAGTGTAGGGAGCTGTTGAATCGCGTGGGTTTTGACCACTATCCTACGCAATTTAACTAGACGACCGAATGAAAGGGATTAAAAGTCGCTAGATGACTTGGGCCTAAAGTGGTGCCAAGGGTATTAGCCTAGCGGATTATTGATTCATCTCAACATAAAAATAAATGCATTCTTGGCCATACGTTTAGTTCCGCCTTTGCACGATAGGCAGCGCTCTCCTTTCGCTTCTCCCATGACGTAGTCACTGATCTGAAATATTTTCGGTCGGGCGGTAACAGGGTTGCCAATTCTACCGGTAACCAACCAACCAAGCCAACTTCAATTCGACTTGTAAAATAGATTTTGCGTTTCACTTTCACCATGCTTTCACAAAAGAGACCAGCCTTTGCACACGTGTTCGTCCTGGTCGAAGTAAATGATAAATTTTATATAAGGTAAAATTTTATATTTTTTAAACTTTTATATAACTTTTACCGCCTAAAATGTGGTGTTATTTTCGACACCGCTTCAAAACCAAGAGACAAATACTAAATAAAACCTAGCTTTCCATTCTATGCTCTCAGTGCTATTACTCCTTGGGGACTCGCTGATCTGCTTTTATCGAGACGCCTATTAAATTTGAGCTTGATGTTTGAGCTTGACAGTAATCGCAATAGATTTCGCTTACAACACTACAATGCACATGATGTAACGCGTTTGCGTGGGTCTGTCTACAACGAAATGACAGTGTAATACTGGTACCTTGAGGAACTCCCGAGTCCTGTGGCGCGCCAAAATTCTAAGAAGGAATTCTTCTCTTGGGAAGAGTTCTTTGCGATAATTTTTCCTCCGTGAGAACTCGCGAAAAAGCGTCAAATGTAAAAAAGATTCTTTTAAAGATGGCGTCTTACGAGAATTCCACGAACTAAGCCTTTGAAAATAAATATTATGTTTACAAGATTTCACGACAATATATGAAGGAAGAAAACATTTTATTTTTAATTTAAAAGGAAATATTTCATCGGAAAATTACTTAAAGCAAGTGTCGGCTCTAAGTGAAGTAGCTCTTTTTTCAACAGATGTCGCTAGCGTCGAAATCAAAACAAGATGCTGAAGCTACATTTTAACCCAAAAGGCGGGACACAAAAGTATTCTTCGCGTTGATTGGCTCGTTTGTAAATTTGTCAATAACTTCCATTATAGTAATTGTTTACAATATATTTTATATGGGATATATAATTTAGGTTAAAGTTCACTAAGTAGAGTAAAAGTGGTCTAAATATAATACTCTATAATGGCTCTCTGACGACGTTATTGTTTCGCTATTTTGAGTTTTAGCTTCCGTTCCCATTAATAGATGGCTCCACGCTCTCCACGAAAGTAATTTTTTCGAAGATTCGGATAGATTCATGGCCATCTCTAATAACAGGGGCCTTTTCATAATACAGGTGGCAATGATAGAGCCGACAGTTGCTTTAACATTTGGTTTTCTCTTAAACTCATTTTCGTCCACAAAAAATCACACTGTTTATTTTCTTCAGCATCAAGTAAACTGACTGGAATATTAGCTGCTATTTTTATTTATAATTCCCCCCCCCCCTTTTGACCAAGTGAGGAGGCATTCTCACTCTTCTCGAGAGAATTCGTGAGAAGAGATTACGTCACCTCCTGTGAGAAGGACCGTCAAAATTTTGAGAAATGAGAATTCTCAGTATCAAGGGAAGAATTCTTAGAATTTTGACGCGCCCCTGATATGACATACCAACCTAAATTTCTTAGCGCGTTTTATTCAGTGACGTCGTTAACTACATGAGCGTCATTTTGTTTAACGCAGATTCGAGTCTGTGGTTGTATCTGGCTGGTGGAGGTACGGCAGCGACTGCCTTCGTCTTCGTCTCAATCATTCTCGTGATTTACATAAAACGCAAACGTTCCAAAGTCAACGGCACGGACAGTCCAGAATCGTCCATCGTGGGACACGTCTGCAGCCATAAAATGTGAGACAGGACCACGAGCGTCGTTAAGTAATTGTACTGATTGTACTTTTTGTACGACAGGCCAGTTTCAAGTTACACTTCATCCAGCTCGGCGGACGAAGTCGATTTATCCTACCCTTACCCGACCATTCCTTCGCCCAAAAGGATGGCCCTCATACAGTCGCCTTCGGTGGACATTCCGATGCAGTTGAAAGCCAACGGCAGTGCTACTGGATTTACCAACAGGCCACCATCCCTCCCCAGATGGCATTCCATGGGAAATTACTACCCTTCCACGGTTATCGGCAAAGTTCAACCCGATCTTTACAGGTAAATTATTCCATAAGTTTAAAATTACGTTTCGCACAAGCGTGCCAGTTAGCTATCTTCCACTTCAGAACCTTTGCCTTGTCCTCGTAGTCGGGCCCGACAAGAGAGGGGAAGCCGGTACAAATTATCGGGGGCCATGCAGCCCAGGGGGCCCCGGGTTTCAACCAAATAGGTATACCTATCCCGGGTTTCTCTCCGAAAAAGTATAGCTATCTCTTTGAGGCCCGGAATTTATATTTAACCGAGGCACACTATTATAATAATAATAATAATCAGGTAGGCTAATTCCCAAGGCACCACCTTAGGGCCAAGTCATCAAGCGACTTTTAATGCCTTAAACATTTGGCTGGGGTAAAATGTGTAGGAGGGAAGTGGCAAGCCCTGCAAGCGACGCGAGCCTACAGCTCCCTACACTAACTATTACCGTTAGCAGGAATCCATACCTCTACACGGAATGCTCATCGCAACAGTCGCTTGATGACTTGGGCCTAAGGTGGTGCCGTGGGTATTAGCCTAGCTGATTATTATTATTATTGAAACAGATTTTCGTCTCAATGTGGCTGACGGTTTTTTTGACGTCACTATGTTAACTTAACAAACAACAACGTGAGAGGGGAGCGCGCGCAGAGGGGATTTTTTATATCGTAAGCGGGGCCGAAGCCGTCAGAGTGATCTTACCATACGTGATACGCCATGATAAGCCTTCCAAGTAGAGGTATCAGTGTATGACGTCAATTCACACATGGCTATCAGAAATTATTTCGACTAACTTGACACACTTATTGGCTGTTGTAACCGGGTTGTAAAATATAACAATGTTTCTAATTAAATTTCATTAAAACAATAGAGGCTCAGACGATGACGAACCGAATTCGCCCCCTTGCGGCAACGGCCGACTCTGGTTTTCCGTGACTTACGAAGAATCGGAAGAGAAACTGAAAGTCAACGTTGTGAAGGCCAAATATCTACCAGGTAAATCTAGTCAAACTGAAATTAAACCTTGTCTAGATCCGCTATTGTTATCTCGTTAGGGCTAGAAGAATTTTCGCGATAAATTTGTTTAAGATGGCGTTCACGGTTCAAAGTCAGGGCGTACTGGGAGTGGGAGAACGAAACTCGGAAGAGCAACTTTTTAATTTAATCGAGAGTATGTGGGCGACGAAACGGAATATCGGTAACGCGACCCCAATTTATTATGCGAAAGCAAAATAATCCCCGAGGACGTATCAGGGTTGATTGGTGGGATTATCTTTGGTAAACAGGGATTTATCCCGAACCTAATTAAGAGCGAAGTGGGAGGGAAAATTATTCTAAAATAGAACCAACAGTCGCTGAAAATTAATCATCTTTCGCGTGGCGTCCCACGACTAGGTCGAGGATACAATAACAACCCCCGAGATCCCTTCGTGCGTCTGTACCTGTTGCCTGACGACGAACACTACGAACAAACCAAAGCCAGGAAGCGGACCCTTTCGCCCAAGTTCAACGAAGTGTTGCAGTTTCAAGTACGTTTATCTTTCTTTAAATAGCGAGAACACGGTTTTAATCGAAGACATTTTACCAAAAGGTGACTAAAGATGAATTAGCGACTCGAACTCTAAGGTTGTCCATGTACGACATTGACAAAAGGAAGGTGAGGCATTCGCTGGGTCACATCTTCGTCGTACTGAGCAAAGTTGACTTGAAAAGCGCCGAAGTCCTATCCAGAGACTTGGAAACGTCTTGCCAAGTATGAACCATCCATTCGTGAAGAAAAAGTGGCTTTGTAAAACAAATTGATCGCGTCTCCGTGATGTCAGCGCGAGAATGGTGGGAGTTTATTTCCCAGCTGAGGAATTAGTGGCTTTGACGTCGTCACGTAGGAAAAAAGACACGGTGTCAACTCCCTTATTTGGTTTTACAAAACGATTCCTCACTTTTTCCCCCATGATCCATCCAACGATAATACACGTTTGTCAAACTAAACTAACGAATCATTTAATTTCATAGCCGTCTTCTGTCGGGGAGTTACAACTAACGCTGTCCTGCAATCCTATGACGAACAGACTCAAGGCGGTGGTGGGGAGACTCAAGAACGTACGAGGGATCGACAACGGAGAAGCCGGTCTGTACACCAGGGTTCAGTTGTTCCACGGCCACAAGCTGATGAAGACGAAGAAGACCAGTCTGAAGCACCACGACAAAGAGCGCGACGAGGTGGTTTTCGACGAAGCCTTCAATTTCGCCGTGGCCAGCAAGTACTTCGACTCCTTCAGTATCAATTTCACCGTCGTTATCAGCGGACCCACGCCGCTGGTCAAGGATCAGCCAATCGGAAAACTGGTGGTCGGACCTTTCATGTACTCCAGGGGCGACCCGCTGTTGCATTGGCAAGAAATGCTCTCCAATCCGAGAAGTTTGGTCACCAGGTGGCACACCCTCGAAGAAATCAGTCTCTGATGGAATTTTTCCTATACTACATTCTCTGAGCATTTCGCGAGTTGAAGGTTATCAAGACGTTTCGTCGTGGTGCGTTGATAAGACAGTCGCAACTTGGATCGCTCGAATTTATCCGCCTTCCACCACGTTTTGTTCGCGGACGAATACAAAGCTTCGTGGAAGGGAAAGCCGAATGGTTCTGGAGTTGCGAAATGAGACGGCGTATTCCTTATCCAAAAGTAGACCCCGTTTTCTTTCAAATAATTCCAGATTATCAAAATTCGGTGCTACATTTTTTAAATGTTATTTATTTTTCAAAATCGAGTGGTGGTTATTTTTGAAGAGTAAGATTTGATTGGAGTTTTTTGCTCGAGACGTCGTTAGCCTATTGTCACACGTTACTTACGTAGGTATAAAACGGGTTTCCGTAAAACAATTTAACCAGCTAAATGCCCCCTTTCGGAAGCGCATCTTTGGCTACGTTATTTTGAGGTACAATTTTGGATGTATAACTTGTTTCGATCTGACCATATTCTGACCTCTATTTCAGTCAATTTTCCGAAATTGAAACTCAAAGTTATCTTATCACGAACTAATTATATTATGGATTACAAAAATAACGTAAATATTACAAATGTTATTAAATATATCGATATTTAAGTCATCCTCGTAAAAGTGTAGAAATAAAAAATATAAACTTAATATTTTGTAAATTTGTATATTGCACGTTTTTAACTTTGTTGATAAATCGAACGTTTTTACAAGGGTGTTCTTCATCGAACAATAATATTATGTATCGAATGTTGAAATGGAATCACAATATTAAATTTTGTTAATTTAAAAATTAATTTATTTTAATTTATTTTAATTAAGCCTACACAGCTAATTGTTTGTTTGAAATAGACGCTTAAATAAATCATCCTCCCAGGAAATCGCCAAGAAGTAATATTTCAGAGAGCCAGGACCGGCAAGGTAATTGTTTATATAGTGCTTGTTGAAATAATGGAATATTTTCTTATTTTAAATTATACTTCAATATTTTTAAATGTGTGGCTCTTAACAAACTGAGTAATAATGGTCATGCTGCGGTAAATCAGACTAAAATATAAATTAACCTTAATTAAATTTTTTACTACTTGTAATTTAGTTTGGCATGGCTACAGACACTACTTTTGTATATTTCTATAAATAGATTGAAGTATAATCGGTGATTTAAATCCATGATTTTCTTTGAAGCAAGTGGCGGCTGTAGTGTAGTACAATAGATATCCTTTTCGGCAGTTTCTCCAACTTGAAGCTTATGAAGGGAGACAAAACAAAGGGGCATGCGGTGTCGCTATATTCAAGTCCTGGTCTCTCGAATTTAACACGTTCACCATCTGATGACGAAGGCTTAGCGGCAATTTGTTTTCGTTAAAATTAAAATATCATTTGATTTAAATTAAAATATCATTTGATTTAAATTAAAATATCATTTGATTTAAATTAAAATATCATTTGATTTAAATTAAAATATCATTTGATTTAAATTAAAATATCATTTGTTTTAAATTAAAATATCATTTGATTTAAATTAAAATATCATTTGATTTAAATTAAAATATCATTTGATTTAAATTAAAATATCATTTGTTTTAAATTAAAATATCATTTGATTTAAATTAAAATATCATTTGATTTAAATTAAAATATCATTTGATTTAAATTAAAATATCATTTGATTTAAATTAAAATATCATTTGATTTAAATTAAAATATCATTTGATTAAAATTAAAATATCATTTGATTTAAATTAAAATATCATTTGATTTAAATTAAATAACATTTGATTTAAATTAAAATATCATTTGATTTAAATTAAAATATCATTTGATTTAAATTAAAATATCACTTGATTTAAATTAAAATATCATTTGATTTAAATTAAAATATCATTTGATTTAAATTAAAATATCATTTGATTTAAATTAAAATATCATTTGATTTAAATTAAAATATCATTTGATTTAAATTAAAATATCATTTGATTTAAATTAAAATATCAGTTGATTTAAATTAAAATATCAGTTGATTTACATTAAAATATCAGTTGATTTAATATAAAATATCACTTGATTTAAATTAAAATATCACTTGATTTACATTAAAATATCATTTGATTTACATTAAAATATCATTTGATTTAAATTAAAATATCATTTGATTTAAATTAAAATATCATTTGATTTAAATTAAAATATCATTTGATTAAAATTAAAATATCATTTGATTTAAATTAAAATATCATTTGATTTAAATTAAAATATCATTTGATTTAAATTAAATAACATTTGATTTAAATTAAAATATCATTTGATTTAAATTAAATAACATTTGATTTAAATTAAAATATCATTTGATTTAAATTAAAATATCATTTGATTTAAATTAAAATATCATTTGATTTAAATTAAAATATCATTTGATTTAAATTAAAATATCATTTGATTTAAATTAAAATATCATTTGATTTAAATTAAAATATCATTTGATTTAAATTAAAATATCATTTGATTTAAATTAAAATATCATTTGATTTAAATTAAAATATCATTTGATTTAAATTAAAATATCATTTGATTTAAATTAAAATATCATTTGATTTAAATTAAAATATCATTTGATTTAAATTAAAATATCATTTGATTTAAATTAAAATATCATTTGATTTAAATTAAAATATCATTTGATTTAAATTAAAATATCATTTGATTTAAATTAAAATATCATTTGATTTAAATTAAAATATCATTTGATTTAAATTAAAATATCATTTGATTTAAATTAAAATATCATTTGATTTAAATTAAAATATCATTTGATTTAAATTAAAATATTAATTTTAATAGCGACTTAAATATCATTTAATTTTAATAGCGACTTAAATATCATTTGATTTAAATCAGGATTGAATCAAATTGATGTACTTCAAAAATAGATGTATGCCTTTTTTCAAGTTTATTGTTTTTAGTATTTAGTATGTTTAATAATTCGAACGAAGTACAAATTCTTGAATAGTTTCTTTTATTTCTCCAGAAAACTACCTTAAGTAGGAATGGCAAAAGGAACACGTTTTTTTCTGTGTATAAGGAGATAAGAAAACATAATTTGATCTGTTTTTTTTTGTTTTTCTGTTATTTTTTATGTTTCATTTTTGGAATTTTTATATCAACCTACATGTATATTTTATGTCTTAATTTTTTTTTTATAAAATGTCCCTGGCATAGCTTTACGTTCCCATAGTAGTAACAAAACTCTACAGGTTAACATCAACAACAATGCGGGTGTTCTTACATTTGTGTTTTTGATTGGACTATTAAGAAAGCCCCAAATCGTATAAACCACCAATCTCCCATTATTATTTTTTTAATTTTTAATTCGAAAACATTTCAGCCAGGATTTATATAAACTAAATATTATTTTAAATTTTCTTTTGATTGGGTCGAGTGTAAAATAATTTTATGTTGCTCGTAAGTTTCCCGCTTTTGCATAGCAATTTTATTTATTTGTATTTTTCTTTGTTATTTCTTACGTTTTGTTTTCAAATATTTTTTCGCTCCAAAATTGATCAGTCTCATTTGTTTGAGATTTTACGGAATCAACTGATAATTTAAAGTTCCACATTTTGTTAGGTAATTAACACGATTACACGAATAGCTTTCCCAAAATTAAATTAGAAAAATGGTTTGCATTTCGAGACATCACGGGAAAGAAAGCTATCGTGAATGGACAACTTATACGTACAACGGAAATTTCAAATGAAATTAATTTAAAAAGTTATTTTCAGAATTTAATATTTAGACTAAAAGGGGGCGACCACTTTTGTACAGTATTAAGGGTTACTTTCAACTTTTTCATTTTCTTTTAATATAATATACACGTAGTTATTTGTTTTATCGTAATAATTAATTTTCATTATGTAACAAGGATTGTGCAAATGTGAAAGCCCGGGATATATTATTTTAAGGTGTTTTTGTTTTTTGTTACGCATATTTATTTTAGTTTTGTACATTGGATCCGTGTAAATGGAAATTGTGCTCTTTAATATATATTTAATATATATTATATATTTATCCTATAACTCTGTCACTATAGAAACAAATGACACCCCACCAGCCCATATTTTGTTTTGGTCTACCAAAATTTCGAGCTTCTACTGACCGCCGATAGATGTCTCCGTTTAAACAACTCTACGTACGACTAGGATCGATTAAACGCGGGACTGCGAATGAGCGGTGTACGATCAGAGGAGGAAACGATCAGGAGGAGGAACGATTCGATCGTTTCCCAAATATTGCTGGATTTATTTAAACCTCGAGTGTTTTTTTTTCACAGACAATTATATAGGCCTAAAATGGAAAAACGAAACTCTAACGACAACCGATAGATGGCGTTTCCAATAGCTAGACGCGAAATCAGAGGATCGCGCAAACGACCGACTGTCGAATGACGACCGTGGTGTCCGCGGACCCGTTTTGCCCGGACATCTTAGCGTCCCCAGATACGGGGGAACCGCCGCCGCCTCCCCCCATCAGAGATGGATTACCGGAAACACTAGTTGGAATGGCCGCCCTGGAAGAATCGGCGGCGGAGGCGACGGCCGCGCCACTCTGCGGAGTTCGGAAGAGGATTTCAGCTTTCTTGTCGTCTTTGAGGGGCTGCGGCGACAGCAAGATGGTCGGTGGAGGGGGGAGAGCGGGGTTGACGCTGGACAGCGAGCCACTTTGGGTGAATTCGGGGAAACAGGCGAACATACTGTGCTGCTTTTTCAGAGTTTTGTGCTTGGGCAACTTGGGTTTGTCGCCGTGGGCTCCGCCCCGTAGGAGACCGCGCCCCACGTTGCCGTCCCAAATGGTGCCGGCCAAATGCAGGTGCTCTCGGGAGCCGAAAGGCGAAGGTGCTCGCTTGAAGTCGTCGAGACTGGCGCCAATGTCGTGCTTGGGCGAGGCGGAGCGCAGGTCCCAGTAGAAGGAGTCGAAGGACTGCTCCCGCTTCAAGTTGCCTCGCAGCAAGACGCGTTTGGGGACGACGCCCCGCCAGGAATGTCCTGCACGGAAAAACAAAACGGGATGGTGAATTGCGAAGACTAACACCAATGACTAACACCAGGAATCCATAACGCTACTTGGAATGAATAACGGCTTCGATTCCCCGCCGTTGTGGCGGAACATAGTAGGCGGAGCTTATAAGCCTTTGTTTGTCACTGAATTTGACGCCATTTAAGGCGGTATAAGCGTTCTAGCCCCTCCCACAATGTTCCGCCACAAAATACCACAGGGGATATGGGGAGATACTCATTCCAAGTAGCGTTATGGATTCCTGCTAACACCAATAACGAAAAGATTGTAACCTGAGAAATGTGAAAATTGCTGACAGCTAGGAGCAACAAACACAAGGAGAACGCAGCTAGCCTTTAAACACGCTATCGCAGTGTTGTGTACAAGTTTCATTGGACGAGCATTTACGCTGCACGTTTAACCGGCGGGGGAAAACAATTTTCCCCTTCCGACGGCAGCAGACGCTAAAGCTTCTAACCAATGAAAAATGTACGCGAGAGAATGCACGGTTTTTGACGGCTTGCGTTCTCCTTGTGTGGTGCTGTGTTTGTTGCTCCTAGATGACAGGAAAAAGTGAGTGCAACCACGAAAGCTGGGCGAAAATAATCGTCGCAACAAATGTGCAGAAGGTGCAACACCAAAATGACACTGAACTCAAAAACAACCACTTGGAAAAATTAAATTCAAAATGCAACTCAAATTAGGAAGCTAAAAAAACTAGCAAAGAAATTTAAATTTATATCAAAGAAAAAACCAAATGTTAAGACATTGTGAAAACATTCGCTCACAACTTAAATTATCATGTGATAAAGTACTTGAAATGCGAATCACTGTTAAATACTAGAAAATACCAAGATTTTTGTCCACTACGGAAATTATAATGCCAACTTTTATAATACCAACTTTTATAATACCATTTGTATTAGAAACTTCATACAATGGGTTCAAACGTCAACTATTTCTACGTTTACTCAAAGCTTTGACCATATTGAATGGCTTAGCCATGGGGAAAAGGTCAGTAGTGGGGCTGCATTACAATTTTAACCTGTCACCCTTACTTTAACGCCGGCGGAAGAATTGGGGGCTGAAGTAAGGGGGAAATAACGGTCGAAATAATGTGTGGACGTTTGCATCATATTCGTACAACACCACTCAATAGCTTTTCACCATGACTTCGCTGTGTAGTCTGATTTTTAAACAGTGATATAAAAATATGATAAAATGCAGACTAAATAACAAATTTAATATAATCAACTTACAAGGAGAGTACCCGAGGTGTTTATTGCCGATTTTGTTCAAAGTCGGGCGTAATGTAGACCTATATGAGATATGAAATTTCCCAAAAGGAGACGTTGCACTACCCATTCGATTTGCCACCGAAAATGTTTTTTATCACTTAAAACAAAAATAGGATTTTTTTTCTTATTTTACCCAAAAATTGTTACAATTGTCCAAAACTTGATGAAATTTACCTAAATGTGGTCCAAATTACTCATTTCGTTTTCAAATTTAAAAAAAAATTCGTATGTGAAACCGAGAAAATCCCATGCTTTTTTAAATGGAGATTTTTTTAAGTGATCAAAAACAGTTGCCATGACAAATCGAATGAGTAGTGCGACGTCTCCTTTTGGGAAATTTCATATCTCATATAGGTCTACATTACGCCCGACTTTGAACAAAATCGGCAAAAAAAACCTCGGGTACTCTCCTTGTTAGTGCAATAATTTACTCAACCAAACTGTGAATTTTGCAAATTTGCATCGCAAATAAAAAGCTCAAAAGACGCAAAAACCACAAAATGAACAGTGCAAAGGCTTAAGAAGATTGAAACTGACCTGGAGTTTTGGCCTCTTCGGTGACCGGCGTGACCGGCGGAAGATCTAAGTTGAGTCCCTTGCCAGGGTTGTTGTGAAGCCTCAAGATTGGCACCTGTTGATTGTTGGCGAGATGGACAACCAGAAAACCCACGTTCAAAGAAGTCGACACGTTTAAGAGAGCCAAATGAAGATCCAAAATGGCGATGCGATGACCCGTTTGGCTGTTCCACAACTGCATAGTGTTGTCGTCCGAACCTTTACGCAATAAACAGAATAAATCCCGCCACTTGTAAAATGACGGCGTCATCAAAGAAAATACACAAGAGGAATAGAAACTATGGCTTCCGACGGCCACCTGATCAGGTCATTCAGATCGTAAGATAATCAGATCAGTTTAATATTTTATATTCAACTCACAGGCCACTCTGATTTCAAACGGTATCTTATTCAATATCTCAAGTAACCAATCTCTTCTGATCTGCTATAAAATTTATCACCAGATTCACGATCTGAACTGATCTGCCTAAAATCTTATCACCAGATTCACGGTCTGAACTGATCTGCTATAAATCGTATTACCAGATTAACGGTCTGATCTGATCTACTAAAAATCGTTTTACCAGATTAACGG
The DNA here is from genome assembly GCF_980474605.1 of Leiobunum rupestre. Taxonomy (NCBI): domain Eukaryota; kingdom Metazoa; phylum Arthropoda; class Arachnida; order Opiliones; family Sclerosomatidae; genus Leiobunum; species Leiobunum rupestre. The sequence goes on from NC_143392.1 coordinate 34,082,646, forward strand.
TCTGATCTGATCTGCTAAAAATCGTATTACCAGATTAACGATCTGATCTGATCTGCTATAAAATGTGCCACCAGATTAACGGTCTGAGCTGATCTGCTATAAATCGTATTACCAGATTAACGGTCTGATCTGATCTGCTAAAAATCGTATTACCAGATTAACGGTCTGAGCTGATCTGCTAAAAATCGTTTTACCAGATTAACGGTCTGATCTGATCTGCTAAAAATCGTATTACCAGATTAACGGTCTGATCTGATCTGCTAAAAATCGTATTACCAGATTAACGGTCTGATCTGATCTGCTATAAATTGTGCCACCAGATTAACGGTCTGATCTGATTTGCTAAAAATCGTATTACCAGATTAACGGTCTGATCTGATCTGCTATAAATTGTGCCACCAGATTAACGGTCTGAACTGATCTCCTATAAATCGTATCACCAGATTAACGGTCTGATCTGATCTGCTAAAAATCTTTTTACCAGATTAACGGTCTGATCTGATCTGCTAAAAATCGTATCACCAGATTCACGGTCTGAGCTGATCTGCTATAAAATGTATCACCAGATTCACGATCTGAACTGATCTGCCTAAAATCTTATCACCAGATTCCCGGTTTGAACTGATCTGCTATGATTATTCTGACCAGACTCAGTTGGCCCATGAAAACCTGTGGAGAGCGAATAAAATTCAACAGTAATTATAATTCCGAAAGGAGTTTAATCAGGTAAAAACGATAACTGTGAGTCATCTGAAATCTGCTCCCATTATGTCTTTTAGTTTCGGATTTAAAATATCTGGATTTCCGTTTAGACAAATATCTACTGATCTGATCATTTCTGGACGTAAATGCGGATAATCTGATATCTGATATCTGACTTATAGATTTTTGCTCGGTTCAAATAACTCAACTGTTATCTGAAAATCGGTTGGAAGAGCTAATTAATGGCGTTTTCCATTGGAGTCCTCTGAGCGCTCCTGGAGCGCTCCTAAATATAAAACGTGTTCCATTGGGACAAAAAGGGCAACTCCAAAAAGGAGGCACGTCTTCCATTGGCACTGTTGCTCCCTCGCGGATTGATCCGAGCTGCCCCAACTCGAGGGACGGGGCAACCAAAAAAGAGCAATTTTTAAGCAAAGTGACTCCGAGAAAAATTCGTATTCCATTGGGAGGGCTGGAAGTCTAGTCCTCCGAGCACCTAGCGGAGTTCTCCGTGGTAGAGCGATGACGTAGAAGGCAAATCCGGATCACGCTCGGAGCAGTCCCAATGGAAAACGCCATAAAACTACGTCGGTGTTTGAAAGTTCACGCTTTTAGGCGATAAACTTCCGGCTATTAAAATTACCGGAAGTTAGTAGTTCTAACAAATCCCGAGATGAATTTTCTATTCCTTTCTGTATTTTCTTTTCCGACTAACTAATTAGAAAATGACGAACCAGAAACGACGATACTGCCATCTAATGTCAATTTGACGGTTTTCACAACTTCCGTGTGTCCCCTGAGGGTGAAATTTTCGGAGCCAGAGATCATGTCCCAAACAATAAGATTGCAATCCATACTGCCAGACACGACCATCGCCGAACTGAAAGGAGCCACTGCGACGCAAGTCACTGGTCCCTCGTGTCCGACTAGAACCTTCAAAAACACACGGTTAATTAATAATTTGGACAATGCGTCCTTTCATGCAAGCCCTACATTCCACTTGAGCCAGCAGCCAAGTTAATTTTTTGGAAAGAGGAAGAGCTCAAATGAAAACCCCTTTAAGAAACTGCAAACTCAACGCAGGTTTTGAGTTTTCACCCAGTTAGCGAAAGCTTTGGTCTCAATTAAAAATTAGTAGCTCTCCATGGTTACTTGGAATCCTGGATGATACACACAGGGAAAGATTCGCTCGCGGCGTCTGTGTAAACTTCATAACCAGGTCGATAATTTTATTCTGATGTTAACAAAGGTTTATAACCCCTTTAAATATTGTACGTGAATTAATCACAAATGTTATAAATTTTAACTATAATTCCAAAGTTTATTATAATAATAATAATAATAATAATAATCAGCTAGGCTAATACCCAAGGCACCACCTTAGGCCTAAGTCATCATGCGACTTTTAAAGCCCTTAATTCAGGTGGCCGGGTTACAATGCGTAGGAGGGTGGTGGCAAGCCCTGCATGCCACGCGTTCGAGCCAACAGCTCCCTACACTAACTATTACCGTTAACCTCAACAAGTTTTTGTGGAAGGGGAAACCGAAGATCTCGGGGGAAAACCCCTTAAACCAGTGGGGAGAGAACTTGCAAACTCTACGCGGAAGGAGTTGTTCCGAGTTTTCACCCAGTGCCACAAGCTGGGATCGAACCCGGCTCCTCTTGCTGCGAGGCGAAAGTGCTAACCACTCCACCACCCCAGAAGTAAATTAACCGATGTTATCGAAATAGCGCTCAGAATTCGTAGTGCGTTTACCTTATGAAAATGATGAGAAAATCGAGTCAAATTAAAGCTAATTTCCATCCCCGTCTTTGAAGCGATAAATTGCACTTGGGAATTGTGAGTGTAGCTATTTATATGTATAAAAAATGGTTTTATATAAAAAAAACGTTTTTTTTTCGGCCTAGGAGGGCGAAAAATTTCTATTTCGAGGTGAAAATATAACTTCATACGGAAAACGCCTCCACCATGGGGAGTATAGCATTCTGATAACTTCGGTTCATTTACTTCTGGTGGTATCCAAAGCAAATTCGTAGATAACTGGAATATTCCTAGAAATGAAACGGAACTCACCTGCGTGAGCTTTCCAGACGCCAATTCCCAAACTTTCAAAGACATATCTTGGGAACCCGTGACGATGGTATGGCAGTCGTAGGTGACAGTGTAGCAGAGGATGGCGTCACTGTGGCTGACGCTCTTTTCATTCTCCATGTCCATCAGTGGCCAGAATTTCAAACTGTTTCCTCCAACGGCGAACACGAAATTGGAATGTAAAATAACTTGGGCCATGGCCTTGGTGCTAACGGACATTTGCTGCCCGGTATCGGACAGCCACAGACGATGCAGTCCGTGGCCGTCTACCGATAAGACTCGCCTGCTATCGGCCGAGACCGCAACCGCGGTGATTCTGTACTGATGTTCCTGAGAAAGCGATGTAAATTACAGCTTCAGTGACACCCACGATCTATTCAAAGTCCATCTTACTTTGAAAGACGATACGACTAGACCTATGGTCAGCCCCCAGACCCTGACCGTCATGTCCTCCGAGCCGGACACCGCGAACAACCCGTTGGGAGCGAATGTTAGGCACGTGATTGCCCCGACGTGACCTTCCAGACTCGTGGTCATATCCCCGCTATTCGTTTGCCACAATTTGCAACTGCCGTCTTTGGAACCTGAAGAAGAATGCCTTAGATTATTCTGAAACGTTAACGTTCGTAGCGATCGCGTACCGGATATGGCCAAGCTTCCGTCTCTGGATACGGCGATGGCGGTAACTGGTTCCTTGTGATCTTCCAGCTTCCGGTGCTTGTGTTTCTGATGCATTCGAGGCTTCTTCGGTCGGTAGAAACTCCAAACGATTACTTTGTTTCCACCGGCCGTAATTAGAAAGCCGTCTTGTTCTTGAGCCTAAAAAAAGAATAATTCGTTGAAGCAAGGTATTCGCGCTACTTCCAGCAATAGGAAGGACATTCGGGGTGCTCACCTGAGCGGCCACTATGGGTTCGGAATGGCCCGCGAGGACTTGAATCCGTTTGGCCGAGTGAATATCGAAGACGAAGCATTTCCCGCTGGCGTTGCCGATGACGCATCTGCAGTTGTCCTTGGCGAAGGTGGTGACCGTCACCCGCCCGGAGTGATCCTCCAGCGAATGGACGTCGGAGCCGGTAGTCAATGACCGCACGTGGACGCTATTGTCTTCGCAGGTGAGCAGCAGGAAGGTGCTGTCTCCCGAAATGTTCATGTGGCAAATGGGCGAATGAAGGCAAATGGAGTTGAGCAAGCTGAAATCCTCCAGACTCCAAATCAAAACCGTTTTGTCCGCCGAACCTACGAAGACGGAACGAATTAAATGCGCGTTTAGACGTTTGTTGCAGCGACAACGTATTTTAAACGCTGCCTTCTGAAGAGGAAGGAGAAATACGTTCGAGAGTCGTAACGTCCACGAAAAATGAAACCGCCCGCGGAGTTTCCGTGCTACACGCGAAGTTTTCCTTTTTCGGTCAATTTGCTCGGACAGTGGCAGTTGAAAGAACGAGACGCGTTATCCGATTGATCGATGGCTTCCCAGTCTCATTTGCCAGCGGGAGAAAAGGACAGACCAAGATGGATGACATTCGTTCGGGTTCCTCGGCCAGAAAAGGTATTCGCGACCGAAATACGGCACGCGCGCTACCGTCCGAATTAAGTCGTCAAGATAGACCGTGTCTTCGAAAGGACGTTAATTAAGACAAAACGGCTGCTCGTGCCTTTTCATTTCGTTTGACAGATGGCGCTGAAGAATTTTACCTGTGGCGAAAATGTCGTCCCCGCTATTGACGGCGATACAGCTGATGACTCCGCGGTGTCTTTCGAGCTTCTGTACCACTTCGCCCGTGTCTAGGCGCGACACGATGGCGACCCCGATCTCGGAGCCGCTCAGAACCAGGCTTTCCGATATCGTCGTGGTTAAACAAAGGACCCCCGCGATGTGATGACTGAAAATGAGACGAAACTCGTTACTTTCCGAAGGTATAAGCCAATCCTAATTTCTTATGGCAAACGCCAATGCGTGTGTCACCATCTATAGATGCATTGCTGAACTAGAGCTCTGCGTAACAGATAAATTAACTGACAAAATTTCGATTAATCGTAAATATTTGTTTAACTTTTTATTTATGGATATTATCCATGGATAACGATTTAACATGCAAAAAAATAATTTATATTTTCGGATAATTGTAGGTTAAGGATAAAAATAAAATAAGTGGTTAATTTTTATACAAACGCCGAGCTCTATGCTGAACTATTATTAAAAGAGCCATAAGGTATAGTTTGAATTTTACTAGTTTATCGGTCGGGCTCCGGAAATAGGGCTTGAAAACTCCAAGTATGTGATTGGCCGGATCTACTATCCTTCTATCTATTCACCCACATTTTTTCAAACACCAGTGTGGCCCTTTAATCAAGCTCTTTGGATTCTAGAAACTGTGGTTTAGCAACGACTCTAGAGATGGCGGTAGTGTAATTAACAAATGTCGTCTGTTATGACAGGAATTTACAATAGGGGAATCTCTAGTTTATTTCTACCAATGTAGGTGGTGAGATGGGTTAATTAAATCAAGAACGCATAGAAGTAACTAAGAGCTATGGAAATATGAAATGTAGCCACCATGAAGTTATATTTCTCAAACTCTGGGAATTGACTTTCGCCCTCAAGTGCCTACATTTTCATATAGTTGTGAAAAATTTAGTGTACAAATTCTAATTTATTATTTTTATTTATTGCTATTATTACTATTTTATAATTATAAAGTATAGTACTTCAGTCAGCAAATGCAAATTAAAAAATTATCGTTCCATTTTTTAATCTTAACTTTTTCATTTCCAAGATGGCGCCACAGACAGATTTTTAAGTTTAAGATCGTGGCAGCTAGGAGAAACAAACACAGCACCCCTCCATCGACAAACTACACAACGAGAACGCAACCCGTCAAACGTCGTGCATTTTCTTGCGTACAGTTTTCATTGGCTAGACGCTTTAGCGCCTGCTGCCGTCGGAAGGGGGAAATTCGGAAATTTTCTTCCCCCTTGGACGTAAAACATTCAGCGTAAAGGTTCATCCAATGAAATTTGTACACAACACTGCGTTAGCGTCTTTAAAGGCTAGCTGCGTTCTCCTTGTGTTTGTTGCTCCTAGCTGTCAGCAGGTAATAATGCATGGACCAAGAATCACTGCTCCCGATATTTTGACATGGTAGGCGTGGCCTAACTCGGAAGGCTTACCAAAGTACGCCAGCCGCTTTGAAGCGCCTCAAGAATTCTGTTCAACTATCACTACGAGAATATTAGTCGGGGCCTAGGCGACAGTACGTGCGATAAAGTTAGGTTAGAAATGAAATGGATTCCAGTGAATTTGATTAAAAAACCTTAAAAATATACGGCTTACTGGTTACTTATACTTAACACCATTACTTAAACTTTTAAAGAACCAATTTATAAAAAAAAGGTTAAAAACTCACTAAGCCTAATAATTTAATCGACAACAACGGCGCCGTTTTGTCAAAATTAAACGTAGACGCTCCAGCTTCTCTATGAAACTACGCCGGAAATCGACTTCAGCGACGCCAAGTTTGTCCACATTGAACTAAAATTAATCGTGATTTTCCTATTCCCAGTATTCACGCGTGCTTTTTAAATCTTGAACAGTGAGTCCCATGGATAATGTTATGGTGTATAGTTCTTAGTCACTTGTACGCGTTCTTGGTGAAATGAATTGTGATATCAGTTACCTGAGTCTATGCCTAATATGTCCAGTGCTCAAGTCCCAGATTATAACGTCAGTATCTTCGGAACCGCTGACCAACCAGCGACCAGATGTGGTGATATGTAGGCACGTGATGTTAGCTTTATGACCTATGGCAGGTAAATACGATAAATTCAAGGTACAAAATGGAGGACCCAAAATAATGGGTCAATGGCGAATAGGAAAGGTACCTTTGAAGGTCCGAACTTGGTTGCGGGAAGGCAGATTGTACTCGTAGATTGTCTTGTCCGAGGAGCTACACAGGACGTGCTGCGAGTCGGGAGTGGCCACCATGTGGGTAATCTGGTGCGGGCAGGTCATGGCCGTGATCTGCGAGGGCAAGGCCAAGTTGAGCCACGAGTTTTGAGGCACGAGGAGCGAAGTTGACCGGTTATTGCACCACTGCAATGCCTGACTGACCAGCGAGTCTAAGACGGCCGAAGAACACTCTAGAGAAAAAACGGCCCAATCGGATCCAATTAATTTGAAGCCTGCGATAGTCTACGCTATTTGGTAAACAGTCTTACAGCGTTCGATTCAAACGATTAAATCTCGATTCAAAAGAATATATCTCGATTCCAATGATTAAATCTCGATTCAAAAGATTAAATCACGATTCCAATGATTAAATCTCGATTCAAAAGATTAAATCTCGATTCAAAAGATTAAATCTCGATTCCAATGATTAAATCTCGATTCCAATGATTAAATCTCGATTCCAATGAGGAAATCTCGATTCCAATGATTAAATCTCGATTCAAAAGATTAAATCTCGAATCCAATGATTAAATCTCGATTCAAAAGATTAAATCTCGATTCCAATGATTAAATCTCGATTCCAATGATGAAATCTCGAATCCAATGATTAAATCTCGTTTCCAATGATTAAATCTCGATTCCAATGATTAAATCTCGATTCCAATGATGAAATCTCGATTCCAATGATGAAATCTCGATTCCAATGATTAAATCTCGATTCAAATGATTAAATCTCAATTCAAATGATTAAATCTCGATTCAAATGATTAAATCTCGATTCAAATGATGAAACCTCGATTCAAATGATTAAATCTCGATTCAAATGATGAAACCTCAATTCAAATGATGAAATCTCAATTCAAATGATTAAATCTCGATTCAAATGATTAAATCTCGATTCAAATGATCAAACTCGATTCAAATGATCAAATCTCGATTCAAACGATGAAATCTCGATTCAAACGATGAAATCTCGATTCAAACGATGAAATCTCGATTCAAACGATGAAATCTTGACTTAATCATTTTAATTAATAAATATCGGTTCAAATGATTAAATCGCGCTTCAAATTATTAAATCTCAGCTTAATCATTGGGATTATTATATCATCACTACAATGGTTAAAATGATTAAATCACGATTGAAATAATTAAATAGTGACTAAACTTTCAATCATTTACCCACAATAATAGTGACCTCCCCCTCGGTCAAGAACCACAATATAATGTCTCTCCTGTAAATATATCCGAAGCAAACAAAACACCATCAAAGCAGAAGCTTATTTACTTCCTTTTGAGCTCGCCATTGAAAACTTTCCCACTGATAGGGGGACAAAAAATGTTTAGAGCTCTAAAAACGAAGGAATAAAGTTTCCTCAGTCGACGTGACTACACTTCCGATGCCGGATATATAAATACTAAGGCCTACGGAGGATAAGAATGAGAAGAAAAGCCCTCTGTCGAGACAACTGACCAAAGGCGAAAGAACCGTTTTAAACCCGTCCCAAAAAAGGGACGTAAGGAAAAAAGTGTTTCCACTTTTCTGAAAGGCCTACAATCGTCCACGGAAGAAAGTCTGGGAACTCCCAAAAGGTGTTGAAGAGTTCCTACCTGTACACGTCCATTACGGACAAAAGGATGGCGACTCGAGTCTTCGTTGTTACCCGAAAACAGGTATTTGGAATCCGTCCAGATAAAAAGGAAGACATTTGGCCCTCATCTTATAGAAATCTCGCGACTGGGGTCTTGAACTCCAAACACGTTCGATCTCTCAAAGGAGGTCCATTTGATACCGACGCGCTCATCACGGGAAAGCTCTTAAATTGACCATCTCCGTACCTTCACCTCCATTTCGTTCAAACGTTTTCGTACTTTCAAAAGCGTATAATATATCTCTTAAAGGGAGTATATAACCCTCCTTGTTTGGTAGGGTGCGCCATAGCTTCTCTCTTTTCTCGCTCATGGCGCTAGTCTAGAACGATAGTAGTAACACCCAATTCTTCTATTAGAGGAAGCGTGCCCGCCCTGAAGAGGTTTTCTCACTTAAAACCTTTATCGTCTCATATTTAGTGTTTATTTGTTAAATGCACCCTTAATTAACATATAAACATCAATAACCGAGCTATAAATTAATTATGTTAAAAATAGTTTGGATATTTATTCAAATATAATTTCGTAATAATGAGTTACGTGGTTTTAGATTCACGAAAGGCGTTCTAGTAGATATGAGAAATTAACGAACTACCAAAGCGGGGATACTTTAAGTGGGATAATTCCTCAAAACCGCTGTAATTCACACTACGTATAACACGTGGTTAGAAAAATGAGGGGAGGGAATTATGTATTGCCCCAAATTCCTGAAAAGGTTATACTCCCTTTAAGAGAGAAGTATCCTATTTTTCTAGAACGTTAATTTTGTTCGCTTGAAACAAGTACCTTAGCAGGCTCACGTTGTTTTAAAATTCGTTTCGAGGGAAAAATTATATCCCTCGACCGGATTGGCAGGTCACTCTTTTAAAGAGTGTCCTAATAATCATGATTAAAAATTTCATCAAGATTTAATCATTTTTAATCTTTGTACAGTCAAAGCTACTGATTTAAATTCAATCAGATTTAATCATGATTTAATCACGCGTAGGGTGTCCTAATAGTCATGGCTGTGAACTGCCCCTCGCCTCGATCAAATATCCAAATTTGGATCGAATTTTGAATCATAATCAAGATGTAATTGGATATAAATGAATATAACACATTTTTGGATAGAAATTTCAATCAAAGTCGAATATGAATCTTTATAATTTTGAATAAGATTTTATCCACTATTTTCGTTGGGGATTTCAATCAAAGTCAAATATAGGTTTGTAAAATTTTGGATATAATTTTGAATCAAATTGGATCCACCATTTTCTTTAGGAATTTCGAACCACACTATCGTAAGCTATTACATCGATAAAATATTGGTTTTTAATAAATATATATCGCAAAGCAGTGCAAACTTTCAAGTAAAGTATATTTTGTAGTAAATTTTGGCTGCATTCGGTAACGCGCAAACGTTGCTCAGTAAATTAATCTGCTGATAGAGCAGCTCTTTCTGTTATTTGCCTTTAACATAATGGATCGAATGATAGTTATATTTAGAGGCCTGCGCCGATCTGATAAGGGTTGGCGGCGGCGTTTGACCCAAAATATACCGGCGGCGGTGGCGTACGCCGGCGTTTAGGCCTACGGCGGCGGCGTCTTCGGCGTGGCCAAAATGACCGGCGGCGGCGGCGTACGCCGGCGTTTGTGTAAATTTTGGAGCTATTTTTTGTAGCGACAGTTTAAAAAACACGCGACCAGAAGGGCACGGGCAAATACCAACTCGTACTAGTCCTTCCATGGACTAATTAATGTACTTCACACAGGTACGCCCCGTTTCCGAATATTTGCTTCGGACGATTGTTAAATGTGCGCGCTGGCGGCGGAGTTAGGAACTAACGGAAAACTAGGGTCAACTAGGGGGGGGGGAACATATCGATAAACCAAGCAACATTTAAATTTAAAGGGAATTAAAATGTGGATAAGCTTTAGTTATATTAGTGACTCTCTCTATAGCCAAGATAACAATGCTGGAATCTATTGACGCTAAGTGAAAATGCTATAACTCTGCGTCAACCGAAATCCGAAAACCAAAATTTGACGTTCGACGTCGTGTTCAAATGTCGATATTTCGCGTAAATGGAAACCAAGCTTAATATACCAAAAAAAATAGTGTATAAATAAACAAGTTGGCAAGCCAAAATATACCTCTCCTCGGAAGCATTGTCCCTAGTGGTATTAATTTCTCGAGATGACCCTCTAAGTTATATCTCCCCAATTCAGAGTTATTTACTAATAACGTAATCCTGGTTCAATCCCGCCCGGTATAAAATTTTAATTTGAATTATAATAATTGAAACGAAACCACCGAGATTAATTTGTTCAGAATATTATAAATTAAGTAGTAACAACAGTGAGTTAGACGAACTAGAACAACGCACAATTGAATTTAACCCTATTTACAGAAAAATTTAATCAGTTAAATGTTATACGAAGCAAACTTTAATAAAAGAAATATCTACAGAGGATATTTGAATTTTTATCGCTTACGATATAACAACACAGAAAACCTTCTTTAAACCACTTCACACGAAAAAATGATAATTAAAGCCAACAATACTGCCCAAAAGCTCAACACAATCATAATTAAAATACAACTAGCGGTATTAATTTCTCGAGATGACCCTCAAAGTTATATCTCCCCAATTCAGAGTTATTTACTAATAACGTAATCCCGGTTCAATCCCGCCCGGTATAAAATTTTAATTTGAATTAAAATAATTGAGACGAAACAACCGAGATTAATTTATTCGGAATATTATAAATTAAGTAGTTACAACAGTGAGTTAGACGTACTAAAACAATGCACAATTGACTTTAACCCTATTTACGGTACAAGTTTAGCAGTTAAATATAATACGAAGCCAATTTTAATGAAAGAAATATCTACAGAGGGTATTTGTATTTTTGTCGCTTACGAAATACTTGCCGCATAGTTAACGCTCATTTTATTTCAACGTTCGCCCGATCAAGATACCGTAGATATCTGGTAGTGGACGACTCGTAGACTGTCGGAACCATCCTGTTGACGTTGTGACACATACCGCATGAAAAAGACCAAAACCGTCCAATTTCCAATATCATATAATGACTCGCACACCCAGGATATCAATGACTGCATTAGGAATCGTAGATTTCCAAATATCCACACCACCAAAAAACTTATTAACAAGAAGCGAAAAACGTACCATTCACAAAGCACAGAAAGCCACTTGACTAAACGTATATCAATAAATGACCGTAGAGGGAATAGTTAGGGTTCTTTATAAATAAACACAAACGAACCCAATTGATGAACTGTATTAAACATCTTAATCAGCCGAGAAAACGTTTAAAATAAATTACGACCGAGATGAAAACCAGACCAACTCGATATGTTGTTAATAAATGAATTATTAAGCTTGAAAACCAATAGGCTAAACCTAATAGATAAGAATATACGACTGAAAAAACTAAATAAATTACAAAAAACTAACGGGTTCTACCCTTTATCTTATCTGCTGACTGCGCTAAAACAAGATTTGACCATTAAATGTTTTGAAAATGCGACGTATACACTTTGAAGGTTCCGTCAAAAGTTATCCTTTCCCAAACGTAAAGGTTCTCAAAACATTAATACACAAAAAATAAGTAAAAAGGTTCCTCCAAAAAATGAACCATTTTGCGGAAGAAGTAAATAATTTTAAAAGAATAAAAGATAAAACAAATATACAACCGCAAAAATAAAACGTCAAATAATAGAAGAAAAAAATCTTTAACTCCATTCATTAAAAAAACCCTAAACAAAAGTATCAAATTGAAATAAAGCACCTTATTATATTAAACAAGATTAAGTCTTTATAATTTTTTCGTAAAAAAACCACATTAGGCCTTCACAATTTCATTCGTAAAAAAATTCAAGACTTTGTTAACTATTATGCTTACAATGAGTGTCTTATTTGCAGGATAGCTTGAAGTTATCGTTGGTTCTGTGGTAGAGCGCTCGACTGCCTAACTGAACGGCCCGGGTTCGAAACCTGGGTGACGCATTTGTTTTTAATCAAATGAGAAATCGCTAAATTAGAATTTCTTCGATGCAATAATTTAAATCTTCCACGAAATCTTGCTCTATTTCAATTAAACCAAAATTTCATACTCTATTAAATACGCTTTCGATAAAGCTGAAGGTCTAATTTTCAATGAAACGTAATAAGTGTCGGTGGTTCTGTGGTAGAACGTCCGCCTGTCAAACAGGCGGTCTCGGGTTCGAAACCCGCCCGATGCGATCGCAAATTGATACTAAGACGAATACCGTGAACAATTGGTAGAAACCCTGCCATTGGATGTTGGGAGGTAGCATTACACTCAGCACTCGGTCCGTCCCAAAAGTCAATAAGAAAGAGTTGGAGAGATATACCACCCGTACATACACACCACAAACTCAACACCCACAAACGTCATAACAATAACACAACATTACCACCCTACACATAAACATTACAATAGCGAAATATCCAAACCACTGAATTAAACCTGTCGTGACGGCGAGCGTTGACGAAAAAGAAACCACCAAACCAGCCCCGACTGCAAATTAATCCGTTAACGCTCACCGTCCCACGGTGGTTTTGCAAACACAGTTTTTCGACTTTGTTCCCTAATTACTAGCAACTGCGAACGCAGAGATCTCGAGAAACTGCGTACGCAGTGATTACACTTTGCACCGAAAATGCGAACGCGTTCGCAGTCCTGACAGACAGACACACCCACAGACCCTCGCACAGACCCACCCACAGACAGACACGGTCGTTGTATAACCCCTCCTAGGGGACTTTGTCCCCTCGGAGAGGTAAAAAGGAAACGGCGGTGCGCCGTTCTTTGTATCGGCGGTGGCGGCGTCGTGCGCCGATTTTCGAACAATCGGCGGCGGCGGCGGCGCAAGCTTCTAGTTCTATTGTTTTGTACATAATATTGCAAAGTAATGACGAAAAAAGAATGAAATCATTAAATATTATTTAAAATAAAACATTTCAATCTAAATTATTATTATACGTGGAAATTTTAATCAAGCGTTTGTACACACGAGGTAGGCGCCATTTCACAAATTTAGTAATGGTTAAAGAAAAGGGTTCAGAAAGAATGCTCAACGGTTTCAACCATTGAGTTGAGAATAATCTAGAGCCCCAGACCGGATTCTCTGCATAGGCCTTAAGCTTATCATTAGTGGCAACGGGACTGAAAATCTTTATCGCCTGGCGCCTTCTGTTGATAATATTAAACAGCCTTTGACAGAGCATTAATGTCACGTGGACTTGCAGGCGTGCGCAGTCTGGCGCCAGACGAGAATGCATTGTAGAAGGTAAATTATAAAGTTCCTTGATTTTCAGTCCCATTGCCACTTATGGAGAAAATCCGGTCCCGGCTCTATATTATTTTCAACTCAATGAATTCAACTAAAATATGTTTCTTCTCTGTTGAATCTTACTGAACGCCATATTTTGATTTTAAAATATGGTAATATGAATATTGAGATTTAAAAAAAATACTTAAACATTAATTTTATTCTTTAAACACCGTAGCCTACGTGATTTATCACCATGGCATATTCTTTAGACAAGGCCTGAGCAGTAGATTCGACGTACACGCGCACCTAGTGGCAATTTGCGGCGAATTTGAAAGACCATGTAGGGGCTTTGATTAATTACGTAGGTAGTGAAAGGATACTTCTAGTGCTCGGAATTGTTTATTCATTATCCACAAATTTTCCGATTTATTTAAAAGACGTTGGTAAAAAGAATATAATTTTAACTTTTTACGCAACCAAGCATTTATTTGAATAAAAGTGGTATTTATTTAAATAATTGTTTGTTTTATTTAAATAATAGGCTTATTCTCTTTCGATTATTTAAAAATTTTACAATTTTTATTCAACTATTGGTTATTTAAATAAATATTATTTAAATATCGCCGAGCTTATTTTATTCATGGATAAAAATTAATCGACTGCCGAGCACTAGATACTTCTCTCGGCAAAGATGTTTTATACACTTCTCATACTGTTTCAGATGAACATTTGATCTCATCCGCAGTGAATGTAATTTACAGTTTAAAACGAATTTCCTCGGGTGAAACTGGCAATGGTGTTGGCCAAATTGTTGCCTGTTCCGTTCGTTGATACGATAAAAAGAAACAAGCCAAAGCTCTCCCCCCAAATATCGCCATCTAGTAGAGAAAGAGTTGGTGTTAAAAGGCGAAACGCGAAAGATTTTTCCTCTCTCCGTTCTCTCTTTGGCCGATTTCCTTTTATTGCCAATTGTCGCGATGTCGTTATCAAAGCTTAGACGACAGCCATGACCTCCGAAGAAGGCGTACTCTCCCCCTGGTGGTCGTCTCAAAACAAAAAGCGCCACGACGGAGAAAGCCATTAAGGGAACGACGCTTGACCATTTGTCTCCCCGAGACGGGTTAAGAGGTCAAATTGACTGGACTCGACGACTTTTTGTTCTTATTCCCTTTGTCCACACACTCACACATTGCGGGGAGAGGCGGTTCTTTCATTAAAGTCATTGAGACATCGTCTTCTACCTGGGAAATTGTTTCTCAGCTGAATCCTAAAGACTGTAATTGAAAATGGTTGCTCAGGGTGTTTTTTTCACGACTTCTCACAAATAATCGATATACCGTAAAGCTTGTTTTCCACTAGCGCGCGTCATAATGTTATTTTCTTTACGCGCGTAGAAACCTTTGAACGTTTCAAAGCTGAGAAACGCGTCCTTGCGCGCGCCAGTGGAAAACAAGCGTAAAGGCGGATGCACACATAGCCTTCGCGCGCGAAATTTCGCTGGCAAATCGCGTCGCGTCGCGTGACTTAAATAGAATGCAAGTCATGGCGCATGGGCGCGTGCGCGAAAATTCGCAGGCGAAATCGCTTGCGAACCGTATGTGTGTTTGGGCCTTTAGAGTGTAAGACGCCAGAGGCGTTTAACTGTAAAAGCCCAAAATAACTTCCTCTTCATTTTCTTAATCACTTTCGCGTAGGCCAAATCGTGTAAATTAACATTTCCCTGGACACGAGTGTATTTCGACTTCCTGGATCCAATCCAAAGTGGGCCTGAAACAGGGTTGCCCGTTGTGCCCAGTTCTCTTCGCTCTATACCTGGAACCGCTTGATCCTGCACTCTCCGGATCGGGACTTGAATTTCATCGCAACATCCGTCCTGAGCTGAAATTTCGTAAACCTTGACTGGCCAATATTTCGCGGATGATGTGAATACAATATCTGAGACTGTGGAAGATCTTCAAAGCCTTCGGAAGCGAAAAACCTAAAATTATCCAGCTCTCAGGTAATAATAACTCTAACGCCGTATTTCAACCGTTGTACCTTCAGGGCTCACCGGTTCAATTCTTTACTCAGATTGATTAACTACACTCTTAAAAATAAAGGCGTTATAAAGGTGTTTAAGGGTGTTATAATGGTTTGAAAGGGGTGTGAAAATGGTGTATAGCCTCTTGTTAAGGAATGAAAAAAGTCTCGAAAGGGTGTTATAAAGGGGTGGGATAGGTTTAAACACCATTATTACACCTTTTGTGGGAGTTACACTACACCCTGTAGGGCAAAAGTAAGGTGTTAAAAGAGCATATAATAAAGAGGTTTTATCTTACAAAAAAGGTGTTTAGGGACACCTTAAAAGCGCCCTTGTAAAGGATTACCTCTACACAGTAGCGGCGCTAAGGGTGGGCTGAAATGGGCTTTAGCCCCCCTGCATTTCTGAGAGGGGCCACATATTTATATTAAAAGGGCCACATATTTATAATTAAGAGGCCACATATTTTAATTTATGAATTTTCATTATCTCTAGAAATTTGTTTTATTGCGAAGAAACGTTTTTCTGGAAAAAATCTTTCAAAATCAATTTGTTTACTCAAAAAGGTAGTAGACCATAAACATATAGATTCGGGAGGAAGGAAATTGAGATAAAGTTGAAAAGAAAGGGGCTTATGGGAATTTAGGCAAATATCCCAGGCATGCACGTGTCCCCTCCAGGTCAGATACAAGGTCAGTAGGGGTCCAGAAAACGCGACGAGAGCCGCAACAATAAAACGACCTTGCTCTTCTCGCTTCCTGGAAAATTTTGTGTTTTTTCGATTTCACCATTTTGCGAAATATGGTCAATCCAAGGTTCCCACTAAGGGCCACAAAATTCTTAGGGCCAGGGGCCACAAAATAATTAGCCCACCTGTGAAAAAACCTTAGCGCCGCTACTGCCTCTACACCACCATATACTACGAATATTGAAAAATAAATGGTATTAGAAGCACCTTTTATACTGTTAAAAACACGCTTTTGAAGATCGAAGTGACACCCATAAATGATTAGATTACACTGTTTATGTTCTAATTAGCACCTTTTAAGATCTGAATTAACACCTCTCGGGATCCAAATTAACACCGATTTGCCAAAGTGTTAATATGCCTTTTTAAGAGTTAAATCACACCTTTAAGAGTGTAAATAAGCCCTTTTGTTAGAGTAAAATCACATGTTTAAAAGTGTTAATACGCCTTTTTTAAGAGATAAATAGCACCTTTTAAGGTGTTAATAGGTCCTTTTGTTAGAGTTAAATAGCACCTTCGAAAGTATTAATACGCCCTTTTTAAGAGTTAAATAGCATCTATAAAGGTGTTAATAGGCCCTTTTGTTAGAGTTAAATAACACCTTTAAAAGTGTTAATACGCCTTTGTAAGTGTTAAAACACATCTTTAAAAGTGTTAATAAGCCCTTTTGTTAGAGTTAAATAACACCTTTAGAAGTGTTAATACGCCTTTTTAAGAGTTAAAACACATCTTTAAGAGTGTTAATAAGCCCTTTTTAAGAGTTAAATAACACCTTTAGAAGTGTTAATACGCCTTTTTAAGTGTTAAAACACATCTTTAAAAGTGTTAATAAGCCCTTTTGTTAGAGTTAAATAACACCTTTAGAAGTGTTAATACGCCTTTTTAAGAGTTAAAACACATCTTTAAGAGTGTTAATAAGCCCTTTTTAAGAGTTAAATAACACCTTTAGAAGTGTTAATACGCCTTTTTAAGTGTTAAAACACATCTTTAAAAGTGTTAATAAGCCCTTTTGTTAGAGTTAAATAACACCTTTAGAAGTGTTAATACGCCTTTTTAAGAGTTAAAACACATCTTTAAGAGTGTTAATAAGCCCTTTTTAAGAGTTAAATAACACCTTTAGAAGTGTTAATACGCCTTTTTAAGTGTTAAAACACATCTTTAAAAGTGTTAATAAGCCCTTTTGTTAGAGTTAAATAACACCTTTAGAAGTGTTAATACGCCTTTTTAAGTGTTAAAACACATCTTTAAAAGTGTTAATAAGCCCTTTTGTTAGAGTTAAATAACACCTTTAGAAGTGTTAATACGCCTTTATAAGAGTTAAAACACATCTTTAAGAGTGTTAATAAGCCCTTTTTAAGAGTTAAATAACACTTTTAAAAGTGTTAATACGCCTTTTTAAGAGTTAAAACACATCTTTAAGAGTGTTAATAAGCCCTTTTTAAGAGTTAAATAACACTTTTAAAAGTGTTAATACGCCCATTTGTAGGGCTAAATCACACATTTAATACTACACGTTTAAGCACATCGTATTATTAAATTACAATCAAAAATCGAATAACTGCATATATATATTTTGTAAATATTTGTGAATTTTAAATGTTATTGGAATTTCAATTAATCTTATTGTTTAATTTACTTATTGGTTTAAGCAAGAAGTGTTAAAATTTCTATAAAATGCGAATTAAAGAAGAAATAATGACCAATAAATATCATGTTTTTGATTGATAGTGACACCTATTATCACGTTAAGTCGAAAGTTTCAGTCCAACCTGGGCTTTAGTGTCAATTTTTGAGTTCTTGCTTGAAAATCTACAACGCCTGGGCCAATGAAATGATCCACAACCCCAAATTTGCCCATTGCGCAAAGCGTATCAACATCCGTGAATTCTATATAACAGAGCTGGTCCGAGATGATCAGAAATTACGCCTCAAGTAATATCTTCATCGCGGGTGATTAGTTAAAGGAAAAGTCCAGGTTGGGTAAAACTTGGATCTATTTCAAAGATCATGTTTAAATATACTCAAAAATATCAGTCGTAAAATTGTATCTTTTTTTAATGACGAGAAATTAATTTTTAAACGAGCCAAATTTCCCCGCCAAGCGATCTGCCATTTTGTTTCGCGGTGACGTTTAAGGACTTAAATCACGCGCTGTTCGCGCTATAACAGCGCTCTGTTCCCTGCGCGCGCTTGCTCCGCGTGCGGTCTGTCTGAGGGAAGACGAAAGAAAATGGCAGCTCGCTTGGCGGGCAAATTTCGCTCGTTTAAAAATTAATTTATCGTCATTAAAAAAAGATACAATTTTACGACTGATATTTTGGAGTATATTTAAACATGATCTTTGAAATAGGTCTCTACCCAAGTTTTACCCAACCTGGACTTTTCCTTTAAATAAAATACGATAAAGATATTTTTTCGTGCTTAAGTTATCAATAAGTTTTTATACATATTTTATCTCTCCGTCATTCGGTTTTTTAACAGATAAGAATACTTTTTTTACACGTTTGGTTTTCGGTATAAAACACCCTGGCATTATTGTTCCTTGTCGCAGTGCTATTTACGTCTTAGGTGTAGCCGGTTCGTTGTTGTGTTGCTGTAGTAATACTGAAATTTTTAAAAACTGTCTCAATCACTTTGCCGTGCTGTAAACTTTTACACTTTCTTCATTGAAAAACAACTTCTTCGAATCAGTTTAATTGGAACCATGTGAAATGAAAAATATCAATTTGTATTTAACTACACTAGTTTTTTGTATTTTCACTGTTTCTATTGGTAAAATAGTATTTATTAGAAACACAATTCCTTTAACAATCTTTCAAGGGTGTTTTTCAAACCGACAAAAAGTGTTATTGAACACTTTCATATGACATTCTAAAACCATTACAATTGTTAGTGAGCTTTTAGGAGCAATGTACCTTTTAAAAGGTCATTTAAACAGATTTATAGGTTAATTTATTTATTGAAGGTGTGATTTTACTCTGCAAGGGGCATATTTATACCTTTAAAACAGTGATTTTACTCCTTAAATGGGCATATTTATAAATCTAAAGGTGTGATTAAAGTCTTACCAGGTGCAACTAAACTGTTTTAAAGTGTGCATTTACACCATTGAAAGTGTGATTTTGCTCTTTAAAAATACGTATTTACACCTCTGTCGGTGTTATTTATCTCTTACCAAGTGCAATTTCTCTGTTTTAAAGTGAGCATTTACACCTTTAAAAGAGTGATTTTACTTTTTAAAAGAACCTAATTACACCTCTGTAGGTGCGATTCAACTCTTATCAGGTGCAATTTTTATCTTTTAAAATGTGTATCTACACCTTTTGAATTGTGATTGTACACTTTAAAGGTGAGATGTAACTCTCACCAGGTGCAAATTACACCTTTAAGAGTGTAAATTTATTTAAAGGTGTTCTATAACTCTTTAAAAGGGTTTTGAACTCCTTCACGGGTTTGATTTTTCCTTTTAATACGCGTATTGTCACCTTTAAAGGCATGATTTAATGCTTAAAGGTGCAAAATGACTCTTTAAAGGTGTATTTTCTGCCGCCAAAAGGTATACATTGTATTTGTATAATTTTAAAGGTGTAGTTACTGCCAAAAAAGGGTGCAATTGCATACATTTAAAGGTGTAGTTTCTGTTGCAAACAGGAGTATTTTCGTTTCAAAAGGTGTACTTTGTATCGCGAAAGGGTGTACATTAAGTATCTGGAAGGTGTCATATTTGTGGCGAAGAAAAAGGTGTTATTATGCACCCGTTTTTTTAAGAGTGTAGGAGTCTCTTAATTTGTGTACGGAGATTGACTATTTAGAGCCGTATGAAGCCAAGATTCGATCAAAATCGGGTCACCTTCAGGGTGTGATCAAACACAAAGGTACCAACAAATCGAAAACTTGAACAAGCGCAATTTTCCGTGGGTAAAGCCGCGGTGGGGGACAATTTCGTGACAGCGAGATGACCTGGTCAGCTTTTGTTGGGCGGGAAGCTCTTGGTAAATTGTCCTGCCTGGGTCGACTCATTCGTAGGGCTCCGGAACGTACCCCGAACAAAGTGTATCGATAACTACGGACAACGGGTCATGGATTGGGCTTACAGTTACGGTCACTCCCGCGGAAAGGTAAACACGATGGCTGATTGGATCAAGGCTGTGGAAAACTCCAACGCGAAGTGGCGTCAAGAGATCGACAAACACCGGAGTCTCTCATTGTATAGCAGAGAGCTAGAAGTCACGGTACATCTTCGTATTTATAAACAAATAATATATATTATAAATAAATAATGTATATTGTAAATAAATAATGTATATTGTAAATAAATAATGTATATTGTAAATAAATAATGTATATTGTAAATAAATAATGTATATTGTAAATAAATAATGTATATTGTAAATAAATAATGTATATTGTAAATAAATAATGTATATTGTAAATTAATAATGTATATTGTAAATAAATAATGTATATTGTAAATAAATAATGTATATTGTAAATAAATAATGTATATTGTAAATAAATCATGTATATTGTAAATAAATCATGTATATTGTAAACAAAATCATGTATATTGTAAATAAATCATGTATATTGTAAATAAATCATGTATATTGTAAATAAATAATGTATATTGTAAATAAATAATGTATATTGTAAATAAATCATGTATATTGTAAATAAATAATGTATATTGTAAATAAATCATGTATATTGTAAATAAATCATGTATATTGTAAATAAATAATGTATATTGTAAATAAATAATGTATATTGTAAATAAATAATGTATATTGTAAATAAATAATGTATATTGTAAATAAATAATGTATATTGTAAATAAATAATGTATATTGTAAATAAATAATGTATATTGTAAATAAATAATGTATATTGTAAATAAATAATGTATATTGTAAATAAATAATGTATATTGTAAATTAATAATGTATATTGTAAATAAATAATGTATATTGTAAATAAATCATGTATATTGTAAATAAATAATGTATATTGTAAATAAATCATGTATATTGTAAACAAAATCATGTATATTGTAAATAAATCATGTATATTGTAAATAAATCATGTATATTGTAAATAAATAATGTATATTGTAAATAAATCATGTATATTGTAAATAAATCATGTATATTGTAAATAAATCATGTATATTGTAAATAAATCATGTATATTGTAAATAAATCATGTATATTGTAAATAAATCATGTATATTGTAAATAAATCATGTATATTGTAAATAAATCATGTATATTGTAAATAAATCATGTATATTGTAAATAAATAATGTATATTGTAAATAAATAATGTATATTGTAAATAAATAATGTATATTGTAAATAAATAATGTATATTGTAAATAAATAATGTATATTGTAAATAAATAATGTATATTGTAAATAAATAATGTATATTGTAAATAAATAATGTATATTGTAAATTAATAATGTATATTGTAAATAAATCATGTATATTGTAAATAAATCATGTATATTGTAAATAAATCATGTATATTGTAAACAAAATCATGTATATTGTAAATAAATCATGTATATTGTAAATAAATCATGTATATTGTAAATAAATCATGTATATTGTAAACAAAATCATGTATATTGTAAATAAATCATGTATATTGTAAATAAATCATGTATATTGTAAATAAATCATGTATATTGTAAATAAATCATGTATATTGTAAATAAATCATGTATATTGTAAATAAATCATGTATATTGTAAACAAAATCATGTATATTGTAAACAAAATCATGTATATTGTAAATAAATCATGTATATTGTAAATAAATAATATATATAAAATATAACATCAATTAAAAAAAATTAACGATGGAAAATGTATGGCACTCGCGAACTCATTGATATGGTTTCCTCCCTGATTTAAAAGGGATTTGTTTATAACAAAGAGTAAATCAATATTCATTCATTCATTGCGTGTGGAACACTTCTACAGGCGATAGTAGGCCATAAATGTAAATCACTACTAAACACCATGTCGTCAGTCTATATTCTACCAGAGAAATAACCTGTTTACGTTTTCATTTTCTAAATCACTTTTTTGTACATATAACTTTTATAGGCGAAACCTTGTAAATTAACTTACCCCAGGACACTGGTGTACTGCGGCTGGAACACTTCTACAGGCACTAGTAGGCCACAAATGTTAAACACTAAAATCCACCATGTCGCCAATCGTCATATATTACAGCCGAAAAACAACCTTTCCATATTTGTACCAACCTATTTCTACCCTCAAAGTCAGATGTATTAAACCACCGGAAATGTCATAAATGACAATTTCGTAAAAACCAAAATATCAAAACATATATAGAGATTTAGCTTCCAATTACAGGAGATCTTAAAACCACCAGAATCAGAACCACCGTTTGAAGGAGGATTGACGGATAAAGTAAAAATAAAAAGATGAAATAAAAAAATTCTAGAAGAAAAAAATCATTTTTAGCGTCGACCATTTTCGATATCTGTCCAAAAACTCTGTCGTGAAAATGTAAGGGATTGGTTTCCGTCTTACCAGTGAAAACGACCCCGTTCTACACAGTGTAGATTAAACTTCGTTCCCCGAATTTTATCAAACAACACGGTTATAGCGTTAGCCTGGAGAAAACTCTCAACTTCCATATATATTTTTTTTGTGCTCCTTTTTTACGATACACTTTTTTTTGGGCGCTGGAAGTGAAATTCGTTTTCAGGCGGTTTTTTTGGAAATGGGTCCTCCATAGAAAGTGATAGCTTCCAAGGGAAACGAAAAAGGGAAAAATAATAAAAATGAATCAAATTTCCGGAAGAGGAAAGTGGAGTTTAAAATTCAGAAGTACGATCGAACATTTTGATCCAATAAAATACTTTCAAAGGAAAAAAGTTTATGAATATTCGTAAGAGCGGACTCTCCTGTTAAGAAGGATTGAAATAAGAGCATTTATCTAATATTTTAATCGTCTATTTTAGTCCTCTTTGGTACTAATGGTATTTAACTGAAAGAATGAAATTGGGCGGGGAAAAATATCTTCATTTGATGGAAAATTTTCCGTATTTTCTGAAGGAATTACCAATACAATTCGAAATTCATTTAAAAAGACAAAAGCTTTTTGGGATGAAAGTTCATATAAAAAATGGTAAGATGGAATAAAATGAAAAACCATTAAGATCATTAAGAGCTCAACCGCTTGAATAAACAACAGCAATTCGTTTTGATAAGGATCACTTAAAAAAAGTCAATTTTAGTTTAGTACCAACATAAGTAACATAATGACGATAAGTATGACCCTTCCTATTGCTTTAATGCTAATTTTCTAACCGAACCTTTTTTCGGCACTGATACACTCTCTTCAAGCTCGCGACTTACCGTTTCGGATGACTACTTTTTGATAAAAATTTAAGCCTAATATCGGAGAGCACGTTCTGGAGTCGCGAGGAGCTTTGGCTTTATTTTAAAGCCCGCGTGTGAATCACGCGTGATAAAAAAACATGAGCTCGTGGCGCCGAGAAAAACGTTTTTAATTTTTATCATTTTAGCCTAATATTCCGCCTATCTATAGGAAACCAGATATTTAGGCTTAACGGAAGTCTCACGTATTTTAGACACTAGAGGGCTCTGTGCTGAGAAAACATCTTGATTACGCAATAACTATGAAAAACAGTTTGGTTGTAAATCTCGTTAATTGTCATACTTATTGTTATTAGGTTACTTATGGTACCAATAATTTTAGCTCTTCGTGTACTGAATCCATGTTAACGACTTTATTTTGCCTCAGCATGAACTCCGTTGATATTTATTCTTAGTAAATGTCACGGGGGATTGGATTAAAATATATGGAGCAAACGGGATGTGGTTTCATTTCGGCGTCCAATCAATCAGAACTTCTTATATTAAAATGCCAAATCGGGGGTTTACGGATAAATCGGAAAAGCGTCACGTTACGTAATCGGGGAGCGAAATTCAGCCTACATCAGGCGACCAAGACAACCCCCCACCAGCGCCAATATTAACGGCTTGTTCGGTCGTGGCTGGTGACCAAGCAATAATGATTAACAACAGGTGACGCGCTTCATTACTGGGCTTTATCGGCGTCCGGCAGCCAGAGGCGAGATCGACTCGTTTATTATTCACGCTCGACACGCTGCCAAGGTTCGACACTCGCCCACACCCTCCGACTTGACATCGGGGTTTGTGTATTCTAGTCCATCAACAGACGCCGAATAGGTCTTTGTTCTACACCCAGACTCGTTAATAGCAACCCGATTGTTTCGAGGATTCTATTAAACGCGCCAACGTGACCCCGTCGGCGACCTTAATTACACCGCGTTGTTTTAAAATGCTTATCTTTTTCTTACCGGAAAACGGTCTGATCCAATTGAGAATTTCCGTGGCCATCTGTTGCGGATCTTGACTGAGGACGTCCACGGAGAGTTTAGTCATGCTGTACAATAATTCCACTTCCCAATCTAAGAGCTGCGAGTGGTAGTTATAAATGGGGTCAGGCAGCGGCTTTATAGATAATCTATTAGGCCTAAATGCTGCTTTTCACTAGGACTCAAATGACGCATTGGCGAGCGTAGATCCTGGTTTTCACTAGGTCAAAAACCAAACGACGCAAAAACGTATTAAGCCTAAGGGCTGGTTTTCACTAGGGCAAAAACCAATCGACGCCAAAATCTATTAAGCCTAAGGGCTGGTTTTCACTAGGGCAAAAACCAATCGACGCCAAAATCTATTAAGCCTAAGGGCTGGTTTTCACTAGGGCAAAAACCAATCGACGCAAAAATCTATTAAGCCTAAGGGCTGGTTTTCACTAGGGCTAAAACCAATCGACGCAAAAACCTATTAAGCCTAAGGGCTGGTTTTCACTAGGGCTAAAACAAATCGACGCAAAAACATATTAGGCCTAAAAGCTGGTTTTCACTAGAGCAAAGTTTATGTTCAAACGTTGAGTGGAAACTAAGAATTAGTCTTAACGGGATATATTTGCGTCAAATTTGTACGCTAACGAAAAGCAGCCTCTAAAATATAGTGAAACCACGTAAACGTACCTTGCATCGCACTAATTCCAAGACGCTGCGTACGTAACTGATGGAAGCGCCCCTGATGGCCGATAGGAGAAAGTCGAAATTACAAATAGCGTCTTGTTTCAATTTCAGGTGGTCACCTGCAAATTATCGTCAAATCCAAAAATATATATTATTGTATAAAAATTAAAATTGGTTTTAATTACCGCTCATCATAAGATGAAACCAAAGCTCGTCAATTTCTCTGAGCATATCTGACCAGTCGCCTTTCCTCCAACTGGAACCTCTGGTCACTGCGGGACTTCCGTTCTCGACCACAGGGGTGCCCTAACCACACACAAACAATATAGCCCATTTTAAAGGTCACATAGCAAATCTATAAATGACCGAAGGGATAAGATCCTTTCATAGGGGTACCGCCATTAAAGGGCGATTTTTAAATATCCGAATTCTCACCAGATGGTACCAACAGTCTGAAACGTAAATATTTTAATTGATCTTAAAACTAGGAAAAACCATTTCTTTAGTGTTGATCTTAGGCTTAAAGTTTTTACTTAAAAACCTCTAGAGTTGTGTTAGAAATGTGTTTGTATTCCCTTCCAGTCTAAAAGAATAAACTGGCGCTCTCTATGATAAATAAAAGCATTAAAATCTAACCCCTAAGGGATTCACTTATCTGAAAGTAATTATTAAATCTGCCTATTCATCCCTAAAATATTCATAGGTTTCCCACGGACGGTTATTTGGACGCGCAAAATCCACCAGGTGGCAGTGTTAGATACCTAAAAATAACCCGACAAACAGCGCTACCATTTAGCGGATTTTCTAGGTAGTAAAATAGCCTCTTTGAAAACCCAACAAGCCGAAAAAGTACCAAAAACGAACCCTTTTTGGCTTAATTAAGGAAATGTAAACATTGGATATTAAATTACGCCTATTAGCCTTTTAAGATAAGTTAATTTTAATGGCTGATTCCCCTCCGAAACTCGGTAACAAAATTAAAGGAAACGTTAATATTTGCCCGTAGATATTTTGAAAGGTAAGACTAATTACTACCAGAAGTATATTTATCCATACGTAGAAATGGAAAATGAAATTAAATATTTAATACAAATTTTACATCGTAAGGCAAATTAAAGTTTGATAGTAAAATCGCGTTAATTGAAGCTTTTAACCAGCCTCAATGACTTCAAAGTGTACTCTTATTTTGAGAAGGGACCCCTGGGCTCTCGCGTTGATGAAAGAGAATGGACACATACCTACCTTCTCATCTTTTTCCGAGAGAAAACTCTGGTGGAAGGCGCTGGCCAAGTCCGTGTGGCAAGCCAGTGTGTCCACTTCGAGCGACAAGTAGCGCTTCTGAACCACGCTTGAAATGGAGGTGTGGCTCCAATGGGAATACGCCCGCCCGTCCACCAAATATTCCTTCATCATCACTCCTAAAAGTAACGACAACAAGACAATTCATTTTCGTCCTTGGTAGTAGCTAGGAGCAACAAACACAACACCCCACACAAGGAGAACGCAACCCGTCAAAAGTCGTGCATTTTCTTGCGTACATTTTTCATTGGCTAGACGCTTTAGCACCTGCTGCCGTCGGAAGGGGAAATTCCGGGAATTGTCTTCCCCCCGCCCCCGCCCGTAAAACATTCAGCGTAAAGGCTCGTGACGCTCGACTAATGAAATTCGCACACAACCCTTCGTTAGCGTGTTTAAAGGCTAGCTGCGTTCTCCTTGTGTTTGTTGCTCCTAGGTAGTAGTATATTGAGCGTTTTCAAAATTACTTTTTTGCGCGTAATTACATTGTGAGAGCACAGGCTTATTTACCTGCTTTTATACCGTAACCTGGCGGCGAATTTTCAGGTGCAAATGAATTTTAAGATCCACCAAACTCGCCTCGGGAATATTTAGACACTAAGGGGCTCTGCGCTGTGAACAAAACCTATTTTTCCTAATTGACATACTTATTGTTAAATTACGCGAAAAAGTAGAAACGTTCATAGTAAAAAGGGGGCCAAAAAGCTAAAGCCTAACAAATTTAAAGTAATGATAAACTCGGTGCAATAGGTCTTCAAGGATAAAATTAAAACACGAACCTTGATGTTATTTATGATTGTAGATTGCACAGATTCACTTACATTGTTAGTATCATCATAAGTAACATAATAACATTAAGTATGACACTTCCTATCGCTTTAATGCTAATTTTCTAATCGAGCCTTTTTTCGGCATTGATACTCTCTTCAAGCTGTGACTTGGACTCGCGACTTACCGTTTCGGATGACTACTTTTTGATAAAAATTTAAGCCTAATATCGGAGAGCACGTTCTGGAGTAGCGAGGGGCTTTGGCTTTGTTTTGAAGCCCGCGTGCGAATCACGCGTGATAAAAAAAACATGAGCTCGTGGCGCCGAATCTAAAAGTAAAACTAAACCTCTAGACTAGTTTAATCAGGAATTCATTGGTAGTTTTAGAATTTCTCTAGGATGAGTTGCTTCTCGGCTTAATCACTCCCACTTATTTCCCATCTGAAATTCAGGTTATACGATTCTCAGTCTACCG
Organism: Leiobunum rupestre; assembly: GCF_980474605.1. Classification (NCBI taxonomy): domain Eukaryota; kingdom Metazoa; phylum Arthropoda; class Arachnida; order Opiliones; family Sclerosomatidae; genus Leiobunum; species Leiobunum rupestre. The sequence goes on from NC_143392.1 coordinate 34,110,739, forward strand.
TACACCATTCATAAAAGAAAAAAAAAATATTTTTACCCCAGAGATAGATTTTTAGAAAGCCCAGCTTCTTTTATTTAATTGTTCTAGGCTAATACCTTGGGCATAGAAGGACTTTTAAAGCCATTAATTCAGGTAGCAGGGTTTTACTGCGTAAGATAGCGATGAAAAGCCCTTCATGCCAAGGGAGCCGACATCTACCTACACTCACTATTTTCATTCAGCTCTGCAAGTTTTTAAGGAAAGGGGAAATCGAAGTGCTCGGGGGAAAACCTATTTAACCCGTGGGGAGAGAACTTGCAAACTCAAAAATGGCAATGCTGCCAGATGACCAATTCCGTTTGGGTCTTACAACGCTGCATTGTTACCAGACAACCAAATTTATATTATTTATTTCAGTGAAAGACACTTATCGTCAACGACAAAGCGCCAGAATTGATTTCTGCGGATATGTCGTTAGAATTCGAAAAGAATGAACCATGTCAAAACAGACGAAAATCCATTCTTCACAACAAAGAAAAAAATAAAAAACCATTAAATAAACCAATGGAACATAAATATTATGCATTAAATGAGGCTTTATTAAACAACTCTTTATAGTTCCTTGAAAAAAAAAGCGCTTGTCTTTAGATAATATATCTATATTTTTAAGTACCTCAAAAGCTCGATAGATGTCACTAATGAAATACGACATTTTCCCGAGCTCTTTCTATGCGAATATAACGCAAAAAGAGGTTAAACACTTTAAAATACAAACGCGAACGTTTTAAAGTACTTCAGAACTTTCCAGACGTTCCGTTAAGTACTTTTAATATAAAGCAAAAGAGAGACTTAGCACTCAATATTACGAACGCAAACGTTTAAACGACCTCGATATTTTCCAAACGTTACGTCATGTACTTTTAATACACAGGAAATAAGAGGTTAAGCACTCAATATTACGAACGCGAACGTTTAAACGACCTCGGTATTTTCCAAACGTTACGTCATGTACTTTTAATACACAGGAAATAAGAGGTTAAGCACTCAATATTACGAACGCGAACGTTTAAACGACCTCGGTATTTTCCAAACGTTACGTCATGTACTTTTAATACACAGGAAATAAGAGGTTAAGCACTCAATATTACGAACGCGAACGTTTAAACGACCTCGGTATTTTCCAAACGTTACGTCATGTACTTTTAATACACAGGAAATAAGAGGTTAAGCACTCAATATTACGAACGCGAACGTTTAAACGACCTCGGTATTTTCCAAACGTTACGTCATGTACTTTTAATACACAGGAAATAAGAGGTTAAGCACTCAATATTACGAACGCGAACGTTTAAACGACCTCGGTATTTTCCAAACGTTACGTCATATACTTTTAATACACAGGAAATAAGAGGTTAAGCACTCAATATTACGAACGCGAACGTTTAAACGACCTAGGTATTTTCCAAACGTTACGTCATGTACTTTTAATACACAGGAAATAAGAGGTTAAGCACTCAATATTACGAACGCGAACGTTTAAACGACCTCGGTATTTTCCAAACGTTACGTCATATACTTTTAATACACAGGAAATAAGAGGTTAAGCACTCAATATTACGAACGCGAACGTTTAAACGACCTCGGTATTTTCCAAACGTTACGTCATATACTTTTAATACACAGGAAATAAGAGGTTAAGCACTCAATATTACGAACGCGAACGTTTAAACGACCTCGGTATTTCCAAACGTTACGTCATGTACTTTTAATACACAGGAAATAAGAGGTTAAGCACTCAATATTACGAACGCGAACGTTTAAACGACCTCGGTATTTTCCAGACGATGATTTAAGTACTTTTAATACAAAAAATAAATAGTTTAAAAAGCCAATATTAGCGTTATTTCAAGTACTTTTAATATAAAGAAAATAACAATAATAATAATAATAATAATCAGCTAGGCTAATACACAAGGCACTAACTTTCGCCCAAGTCATCAAGCGACTTTTGAAGCCATAAATCCAGGTGGCCGGGTTACAATGCGTAGGAGGGTGGTGGCAAGCCCTGCATGCCACGCGTTCGAGCCAACAGCTCCCTACCCTAACTATTACCGTTAACCTCAACAAGTTTTTATGGAAGGGAAAACCGAAGAGCACGGGGGAAAACCCCTTTAACCAGTGGGGAGAGAACTTGCAAACTCAACGCGAAAGGAGTGGTTCCGAGTTTTCACCCAGTCAGAAGTTAAGCGATTGCGAATATAAAATCGAAAGCTGTATAGATATCTAGGGAAACTCGTAAAAATCGACAATTTATTCGGACTTAAAGAACTACGAACTTAAGACTACCAACGAAATAATCAGTGATCATCTGCTTAGAGGACTTTCAAAGACTCGCATCCCCATTGTCTTTAAATTGTAAGAGCAGACGAAAAAAGATTATCACCACCTCGTAATCTCGGCGATAAGACTGGTTTAGGGACACTACCGTTCACCGTTCAAAATATTGTCGGAGTTTTTATGGAAAGGGGAAACCGAAGAACACGGGGGAAAACCCCTATAACCAGTGGGGAGAAAATAGTATTGTAAAGCCCCATTTTCATGCTCGCTCGTAGCGGATAAAAATCGACAAAATCCGCTTCCGCTACACACATTTTCACTTTCCGCGTCGATCTGTTTCAAACAGATATTTTAGCTTTATTTTCACGCTTGCGAGTGGCGGATGCGAATTTTGACAATTTTTATCCGCTACCAGCGAGCATGAAAATGGGCCTTTAGTTCTCCGGAAAAATAAAATGCGGAAAAATTTCCAGAAAATTTTCCAGCAAATCGGAAAAATAAAAAATTTAAACATAAATTACTTTTTAAGGGTTTTTAATTTTTTTTTACTTTTTATCGATATAAAATGTCTAATAACATACTACAAAACATTAATAGTGTTACATTGTTAATCAGTTTAAACTAGTCCAGAGGTTTAGTTTTACTTTTAGATTAGAAAAAATGAGGCGAAAATACCGCTTTATTCAAATTTGCAAACAATATATTAGACTAATCATGGAATGAAAACTTTTTTATTTTTTGCGGAAAAATACGGAAAATTTTCCGGAAAAAAGGCCTCGTTCATTTTCCGACTTACAACACTAGGATAAAACTTACAATCTTAACACTGAAGTAACAGTTCCGATTTTCCACCCAGTGCCACGTGTCAGGCTGGGATCGTACCCGGCTCCTCTCGCTGAGAAGCAAAAGCGCTAAACACTCCACTACGAAGCTAGGCACTCCATTCTACGAGCCCGAACGTATAAGGTACCTGGGTATTTACGTTACTCCAAGTACTTTTAGAACGTTCACGGGCCTTCGCTTAATCTCTCTATTATCGAGGGAAAATGGAGGATTTAATGGAGAAAGAAGCGCGAATACCATTAGACGAAAAGAACGCGCAAGGAGAGGGGGTAGACAAGCATTCCCGGCCCCCCTCGTCGAGGGACAACAGAGGGACTCCATTAAACAGATGTCAAGCAAATGCGAGCGAGACGAGAAGGATATGAGAAGGGAAGGACTTGTTCCCAGAGGCGGAACACGACCGCAGATGCGGATTCCCACCACTCGATCCCATTTCTTTTCGGAGAAGAGGAAAAACCTAGCTTATTATTATTCCAGGTACGTTGTCACCATAAAGGAATATATCATTACGCGAAAGCCCGTAGTGCCCAAACAAATTCTATAAACAGTTTATCATATATCCCTTATCCACTGAGATAAATTTCTGGCACGGAAATATTGTACCGTATTGAAATGTACCGAACTTATTTATTGACGCGAAACAAAAGTGGTATCAAAGATAATATAGAACTCCGTACCCTAGATTCGAATTCTGAGAGCTCTCTGATTGACGGTTTTGTAACGAAACGTTTACTTGACGTCCGAAAAATCGACCTTCATTGGTCGCTGCCATAGGAGCAACAAACACAAAGAGAACGCGGCTAGCCTTTAAACACGTTAGCGCAGTGTTGTGTACAAATTTCATTGGACGGGCCTTTACGCTGAACGTTTTACAATTTCCGAATTTTCCCCTTCCGACGGCAGCAGGCGCTAAAGCGTCTAACCATGAAAACTGTTCACAAGAAAATGCACGACTTTTGACGGGTTGCGTTCTCCTTGTGTGGGGTGCTGTGTTAATTTTTCCTGGGTGGCATGAAAGGCTTGCCACCACCCTCCTACACATTGTAACCCGGCCGCCTGAATTACCTTTAAAAAGTCGCTTGATGACTTAGGCCTAAGGTGGTGTCTTGGGTATTAGCCCAGCTGATTATATTATTACTTAATAAAATTTACAAAAGTAAACTGTCAGGCAATGTGAATTAGGGTAAACTAAATTTAATTTGGTTTTTAAAAACTAATTAAATTTAATTTAAATTAGGCCATAATCCTATCATGGCTATAGTCGGTTACCTTGGTAATAATGAAGCTATTTTTTCGGAGTTCCGGCAGGAAGTGGGTAAACTTTATCGACTATGCTCGAGACAGTGATTTAGAATCTACATGTAGGGTACGAGGTTTTTATTATCTTTGGTCGTATTTACTATAAAACATAAAAAACCTGTTTATTTTATCTTAAGAAATGAAATAGTTACCAAAAATTGTAGAAATAATAGACCTTCATAATCCTAAAAAATGCATTTTTTTTATGCAAATTTTACTGAAATGGTGGACTGGGAAAACTTTAATTCCTACTAACATGATCTGTAAAAAATTCCAGTGTACTTTTTTTGTTAAAACGTTTTAATTCTGTATATGTTACGGAAATATTTTGAAAGATTAGGCCTAACTGTAATTTTTACTAGCAACTGCAAAAATTACAGTTGTACTTCTGTAAGTTGAAATATACATTTAAATTTCACAGAAATAATTTAAGTTATACGACATAAGTATTTATGTAGGTACTTTTGAACCCGTAACACCTCATGATGGTTCAATATTTAAAGTTTAAAAACGAAAAATGTAAATATTTATATACTTAATTTAAAGGGAAACGGTCAAGCTTTAACCAGTTAGATAGCCCTATAGCCCATTAAAAACTAAAATTTATGGCGAAAACCGCATCAAAAAATATTGAGTGGTTAATTTTTAATAAAATAAAGAAATTTCGGGAAATCGAAAAGCGCGCGTCCGCCGCGACACCTGGTGAGAAGTCGGTGAGACACTCCCGGTTCGATTAAAATTGATAAAAAAAGCTCGCGCTGCTGTAGATGCGAAAGATTTTAGTTTTTTTAATTTGCACGCGCGGCGCGTTCCAGTTATAAGAGACCTAAGCCTAAATTGAGCGATTTCAAAAGTTGCCTAAGATGGCGGCGAAAATTCAAACCCAAGCACCTGGCGTTATTTTTCGTTTCAACTTTTTGGGCCAAAAGCTATTTTTTCAAGACGAAAAAAGGTACGTGTTACCTAGGAGCAACAAACACAAGGCGAACGCAGTTAGCCTTTAAACACGCTAACGCAGTGTTGTGTACAAATTTCATTGAACGAGCCTTTAAGCTGAACGTTTTACGGGCGAGGGGAAGGCAATTTCCGAATTTTCCCCTTCCGACGGCAGCAGGCGCTAAAGCGTCTAGCCAATGAAAAACGTACGCAAGAAAATCCACGACTTTTGACGGGTTGCGTTCTCTTTGTGTGGGGTGTTGTGTTTGTTGCTCCTAGGTGTTAGTATATTGAACGTCTTGTTAATCTTTTGATACGGAAATAAGGCCACATTTCAAAAAGCTTGGCCGTTCCCCTTTAATATGTTTTAATGTGAATATATAAATGAATAAGATAGGCATTACATGATTTTTTTCGGCCTCACATTTTTTTCCCCCCAAAATATTTTTTTGATAAGAAGAAACATGTTTTAGCCGGGATAGGCAGATGCACACTTCTCTAGCAAGATATATTTATATACTACGGATTCTATGAAACATTATTCTCCACACTGGGTCTAACATAGCTTGTTCAATAATGAGTGAATATTTATTAGAAATTATTGACAATTTATACAGTTCGTGTTTAATTTTAGATTTCCCCACCAAAAAGATATATTTAAATTTGTTGTTGATATATATTTATACACCAATTTGAATAAATGAATGAATTTCCTAACTTTGGTTCCTCTTTTACAAGGATATACGTTCACAGGATTATTTATTAGTTTTAATTTCAATTTCTACTTTTTTAACAAAATATTAAATTTAAAAATACAACTACATAATAAAAATATTTCCTAGAATATTTACGAATAAATTGTATGATACTCGGGGACAAGCGAGCCACCAGGGGATTACTAAACTGAAAATTATTTACAAGGGTATCCCAGCTTTTGAGTATGGATATTGTCACTTTAAAGCAAGTGGTGGTTCATATCTAGTTGAATTCGCTCCCACAAGATGCCGCTAGCGTAATTATCAAAACAAGCTGAGTAAGCATCAAAATCTAGCCTAAAAGGTGTGGTAAATTGGGAGCTTGTCGCGTTGATTGGCTTTTCGGAATCACGTGATTATTAACTTGTTAAACACGTGGTTTCGGAAAGCCAATAGATGGCAGACAACTCGCCTTTCGCTTTAAGTCCCGGAAGGTGCTGCCACCTAGAAGCGCCTTTAGAAGCATTTCTGTTAACTTTTTTTTAATTTAAGGATCTTGAATTCTATAGAGTGACCCAATCCCAAACCAAATGACAAGTGACTTCATACTCTACGGCTATCAACATTATTAGGCCTAATCTATCACGTTCTTTTTTACAAATACTAATTTTGAACACCGATAGATGGCACTATTACGTAGCACTTAGGTTTGGGTTCGTGTGATAGGTAAAAAAGGACTTTGTAAGCAAATCGAGGTAACCAGCGTAAAAAAGTAAACTTAAACAGTATTTAAAGTCGTGATGGACCGTTATTTCTCATCACTTTCAAACTGCAACAATGGAGTTCACTTTGGAAGAACTGGAGGATATTCATTTCGTGTACGGACTAGCGGATGGAAATGCTTTGGCTGCTCAACGTCTCTACCAGGAAAGGTACCCGAACCGGCGCATCCCCGTCTCACGGACTTTTACCAACTTCTCCGCGACTGGTATTGTTCGTTTTACAGAACAAGAACGAAGTAGGTCGACCACGGGTTTCCCGCAATGTTCAGTTGGTTTTGATCTTGTTGCGGCCTACTTCCAGGGGCTAGTAGGCCACATTTTGAAGCTCTCTGGCGCTCTTTTAACTCATCGTAGGAAAATGAGAAAAAAACAGGCATACTTCTCAACTAGAGGTCGGGGATGGTTAACTTTTATTCAATAGATAAAGCTCTCAAAATTATTCGTAAAACGTTTTGATTGAGTAATTTATAATTCTGTATAATCCGATTATATTTTTGATAAATTTGTAAAATTAATCGGAAAAACGACGTTTTTTTTCGATAAAAAGCTCAAATTTTACGAATAATACATGTTTTTTTTTTAAATATTAACCGGTAAATTTCTTTGTTTAAATTTTTCCCCCGAAAAAAATCAATTTAAACATGGTTAATGATTAACCGTCCCCGACCTCTATTCTCAACTCACCCCCTACAACTTCTTCAAATATTTTCATAACCTTTTGAAACACCCTGTGTGCGTCATGTATCTACGATATAATACGGAAACATCTAAATTTAATCCGCCTCCTTAAAAGTGAAAAAGGGATTTAACGCCAGTCGATTAAGAGGCGATTTATCAGCGCGCGGACAGAAGTAGGCATTCTTCGTCGTGGAATAGACTCATTAGAAAGAGCTCTCTCGAAACTACCTTCTTCGCGAGAGATAAAAGCGGAAGTTTGGACAAAATGAACTCCTCTTCAAAAACGGCTCAAAGTTCCGCCTGGAATGACACCCCCCGGTATAACACGCGCGTGAGATTCTCTTTAAAAATGAAGTCGTTAGAAAAGCCGGAGCATTTTCCAATCTTCAGCGTGCTAAAGGTAATCGGGATTTAGCTACGAGCTGCGTTGTTTAAACAAAGAGGTTTATCAAAATTCATTTCAGTCACGCTTTACTATAGACGGTAATACCAAAGCGGAGAGATATAGCGCGTAATATCTCGTAGGATAGAAGTAGAGCTTCGAGCCTCTTTCAGCTGGAAAATTCTTGGGAGTAAACAGTGCTTGTATTAAAAGTTTTCCCAGCTTTTAAATGAAAATTGATTGCCTCGCTTGTGAGAAGTCTTCGCGACTGTTACGGCAAGGGCTAAAACTATATGTCTAGAAAAATTGGGAAATTTTACGACGATTTTTTTTATTTGCAGGATTAAGTTAGAAATTTTCGTGGAGGATATAATTAGAGCCAAAATTCATATTTTGAACGAAGAACGGTAGTGTCGCTAAACCAGTCTTATCACCGAGATAGCGAGGTGGTGATAATCTTTTTTCGTCTGCTCTTAAAATTTAAAGACAATGGGGATGTGAGTCTTTAAAAGTCCTCTAAGCAGATGATCACTGATTATTTCGTTGGTAGTCTTAAGTTCGTAGTTCATTAAGTCCGAATAAATTGTCGATTTTTACGAGTTTCCCTAGATATCTATACAGCTTTCGATTTTATATTCGCAATCGCTTGACTTCTGACTGGGTGAAAACTCGGAACCACTCCTTTCGCGTTGAGTTTGCAAGTTCTCTCCCCACTGGTTAAAGGGGTTTTCCCCCGTGCTCTTCGGTTTTCCCTTCCATAAAAACTTGTTGAGGTTAACGGTAATAGCATATGTAACATTATTACTCATAAGTATGCTACTAGCTCTTTTTCTCACTAACGGTTTGTTTCACAGATATTGCGTCATCCGTACCCTACGTAATATTTGACGTCATATTTGATGTCATATTTGACGTCATCGAATCTCAAATGCCGTGGTGAAACAAACCGTTAGTGAAGATTTTTGAATGGAATAAAGGTTACAGTGGCATACTTATGAGTAATTATGTTACATATGGTAATAGTTAGTGTAGGGAGCTTTTGGTTCGCGTGGCACGAAGGGCGTCCCACCACCCTATTACGCAATTTAACCCGGTCACCTGAATTTAAAAGCATTATAAGTCGCTAGATGACTTGGGCCTAGGGTGGTGCCTTGGGTATTAGCCTAGTTGATTTGAAGATTTAAAGGCTGACTTCGTGAAAATGATTAAGCTTGTGTACTTTGTTTATCGGAAAATTATTGTCATAAATTGCTACTATAAATATAAAGGATAAAGGTGATAAACTAATGTTTCCAATTAGTGAATTTTAAGAATTATAAATAAAGTAGGATTTAAATTTCGCAATTAGAAAGTTCAAAGTTTCTTGAATTAAAAGGGAATATTGTTTCCGATTAACACGGAAAGCAAATATTAGAAGACTGGCGGCAGTAGGTTCCGTCGTAATTATTAAATAATTATTTTCAAGATTATGTTCCGTACTGAAATATCAGAACTGCAGAAACAGTTAAATAATTGTCTGGATCAGTAAATATTTTTGAGTAGGATTTTAATTGCAAAATTGTTAAAAAAAAAACGCCAACCGCCAAAACTATTTCCGAAACCGTTAAGAAGAAAATTATAAAAATATCTTTATGCGCTGCCAATATATCCTGATATTATGGTTGAAACATCTACGGAAATTCGCTGAAACTTTATCGTATGAAGCCATTGTGACTAGAGCTCGGAATTGTTTATTCATTATCCACAAATTTTCCGATTTATTTAAAAAAACGTTGGTAAAAAGAATATCATTTTAACTTATTTAATTATGTTTTTACGCAACCAAGCATTTATTTGAATAAAAGTGGCATTTATTTAAATAATCGTTTGTTTTATTTAAATAATAAGCTTATTAACTTTAAATTATTTAAACATTTTACAATTTTTATTCAACTATTGGTTATTTAAATAAATATTATTTAAATATCGCCGAGCTTATTTTATTCTTGGATAAAAATTAATCGAAATCCGAGCACTAATTGTGACTTAAAACGGGCGATGTCTCGAATTAAGAGCGTAGTTGGTTTGAGTTACAGCCTAATGAACTCTCTTCGAAAGGAGCCAAGCGAGTCTAATTTTGGACGAACAGGCTCTCTTAACATTGTCCTCCGCGGAGATCAAATTCGACTTGAAACGGGCCCGAAAATGAAGTTAAGCCTGCCAATATGGCCGCGCGTTCTAAATTCATTTTCTGATTAGCAACTATCAGACGCGTATGCCATCAATGTTCGTCCTGGAATTATGGAGCGGAAATATCCACGGTCGCGTAACGCGAGGCTGCCAGCAATAAGGGGCGGGCGATACCGAATGGAGATATGTAATTTAAAGCCTCGCTATAGGCTCAATCCTGACCCGGTCTACTTTACGTGCCGAAATTTGTTTTGCTAATTTGATTTTCTCGAGCGAATCCACTGATTGAAATTTATCGTAAGCTCGAACGAGTGAAACGGGATTAAAATTTTATCGTAGAAAGTTTACGAGTTTAATCTTCGAAGGCCTTTTCTGTCTAAGATTAGATTAGATTAGAGTAGACCAAGATAACGCGTCCGGTGTTCGTATATATCGCTAGCTGGCTGTTAAAGCGCTCAAAATGTGTAAAAAGCAAAAACTCACTCATTTCTTCCTTGATGCCGAACCAGCAACTTAAGGAGAACTCCGATTTCTTGTCCTCGCCTTGAATGTCGCTGACGGGTCCCTCGAAGTCGGTGGACGACAAGAGTTCCACGATTTCCGCTTCCCGCAGCCCGAAGTTGGTACACGTTAAGTAGGAGGCGAGTTTTCGAATGGTTCGGGCCCCGTAACGGGTCTCCAGTTCGTCCAAAGACAAGTTGACCAAACGTTCCAGGTCGGTGAAGACGTCCTCTTCGGTCAGTTTGGTGGAGGACATCCATTTGCGGGCCCGATGGGACAGTAATTTGACGTACAGGGGACAAACGGTGGCTTCGGCCATCCGAAGCCGGACCACCTCCCATTGTTCCGGGGTCAAGACGCGCTTGTGGTCGCGCAGGTTCGACTGCAACATGCTGACCGCTGCTGAATTGGTCAAAGGGGGAATACGGACCAAGTTATCGCTGCTGGAAATGCGACTCTTGAGCAAGGCCAAGACGGTCTCGGCTTCTTCGGCGATGGAGCACAGAATGTGAACGTTCATGGGCAGGTTCCAGGGCAGCCAACCCAGAATGGCCGCCTGATGGTTGGCCGTCGAACGCAATTGGTGCAAATTGTCCAGAATGATCACCAACTCGCTGGTCGTTGACTCGACCATTTTCAGCAGGTCTTGGAACCAGTTGCTCAATTTGCCCAACTCGAAGCTGTAATGTTTGGGCGTGATTTCGAAGCCGAAGACGAGGCTGATGTGCAGACACAGATTGCGCAGCAGCTCCGGCGTGTACATGGAACAGGGACTTTGACCCACGTGCCGCACCACGCGAACCACGTCGTTGCCCAACCATTCCGGGCAATACATCAAAACCTACGGAGAAAATTGCACAGTTAGCCACCACTATTTTGACTATCTCAGACTAGAAACGCTACTAAAATATTTACAAATAGAGTATAAATTTCCAATAGCTCTTTCTATAAAATAATATATACGCATACATTATTATTATTTTTTTCGAGCGCGCGCTTCCTAATATTTCCGCGTAGAGGGTCTCGTGCGTTTTCGCGCGAGCTCAACAAAAACCAAAATATGCGCGCGCTCTCTAACTTTAACTGCACGATAAATCTAACGTAATCACGTGACCTCTCGTATTTTATATAAAGATCTATACACTCTTTTACGAAATCGGCCATTTCATTACAGGCCTAATTTAAAATATTACAGGCAAGGGCGCCTGCACGTGCTCATCAGCTCGAGACGTCGCGTGCACTTGACCGCGTGAAGCGGCCTTGCATGCGCTATTTGAAATCAGACCCGTAATAAAATGGCAGCTCTCACAAATAAGGATATAAAAGAGTGTATTGGTGTTTCTATGAAATACGGGAGGTCACGTGTAAATGTCTTTTCTACGTCACCAGCTATAGTTACGGAAGATTTTTGAAACGCGCGTGCCAATTAAGTACTAAAACGCTTAAGCTCGTGACGCGGATAAAAACATTTTATACTTTTATTTGTTTTTGTTTTATTTTATAGAAACACCTATTAAACCCCCCCCCCCCCCATCAACGCTAAATAAACCTAGTTGTACGTACTTTCGATATCAAATTTTATTATATCAAATCAACCAATCTCTATTTAAAGATAATTCTTTTGATTTTATTGAATTTGTTTGATTTCTGAACAATTTTTGGTTTAGGGTCTAATTTATGGATTTACAATTGTATAAATTAAACTTAAATTAAATCTAATTTAAATTAAATTAACATTTAATAGTTTACTTTGCTTAGATTTACTTTGAATTGCTTTAGACTATATTTTTTCAAATTTTTTATTCCACCATTGAAATAAGGTGGTTTATTTTCGCATGTTCTCGGACTAAAAGTGTACTCTTTTCACTCTAAAACGTTTTATTCGCCTGTTCCGGGGATGATAATTACTCCGCCCCAGAAACTATTCGCTTGTTCCGGAGTATTAGGTTACTCTTTTTACTCCTTCTGAAAAGGAGGTGTAAAGGAGTAAATCGGATTTTGTCGTCTGCTAGCCATAATTTATCTGCTAAAAAGACTACAGGAAGACATTTTGGAAAAGCTTTTTTACTCCAACTCAAACTATTCGCTACCACAGAATCGGAGTAAAACGACGTCATAGCCTGGCTCTTCTTACCCTACTCCGAAATCCCGGAACAAACGAAAAGAACGAAAAACCTTAAACTTAAGAAATGATTTAAATCCGTTAACCCTGAACAAAGAACTACTAATATCTAAGCTCAGTTAAAATAATTGAAGCCTCCATGCATTTTCCAATAAAAATATTCAATTACAATATAAGAGCGACAAACGGAACCGCTTTTTGAAAGCGACCAAATGCGAGAAGTCCCATTTCATTTGAGCCGGTGGGTTTCCTGCTCTTACATCACTATTTCGGATGTCGCTATGCAAATTTCCTTTTCAATCCGCTTAAATAAAAAGCTACTCTAGGTTTTGTTCAGCGTAATAAAAAGAATCTACACATATTAGATTTCAACCTTCCATTTGGGACGCCCCGAAACTGGAGGTTGAACCTTTCGAGAGATTGTCACGTTGAGATGACAAGAGTACAAAATAGCAAAGGGCAAATGTGTTGGGGGAGAGTTGGGGGAGGAAATACGGAAGGATAACGTTAAAGGAGAAACAAAGCCAGAGAAAGCAGGATGGATCAAGAACGCCGGCAGAATTCCATCCTCCATTGTTATTTAAACTTTCAAAAGAAAATATATTTACTGTAAGGATAGCCATATACCTTGGCTGATACTTTAAGGCGATTTCCAAGCAAAGGGAGACTAACTTCCTGGGAATACGACAACAAAAGAATTGCAAATTCCTATTTCCCAACACGGCTTAGAGAAGTTGAGCAGCCGAATTGTTCACGCGAACGTCTAGTTGAACTTCGCAATGTCAAAGGTTTATCATAAGTCCTTTCTAAAGCGTAGTCTTTTTAAGATGCGACAAAACTGAACCACGGTTTCCAATTTCATTGGCTGTGGATTACGTCATCCTATTTCTTTTCCGTGGTTTATGAAAATCGTAAATTGAGGGCTAAGCCTAATTTTTCGCGTTGTTCTGTTTAATTTAGGTTAAAGTTGATGGTTAGGTTAAGATGACTTAGCCCAGTAACCTTTTGTAATAAATTTATTTAAAGATAAACGTGAAACTGGAGCTTGAATATTAGGATAAGATTAAGTTAGGGTTAGATTAAGGTTAGGTTAAGAGTAGGTGCAGGTTAGGGTTAAATTAAGGTTAGGTTAAAATTATGTTAGGGTTAGACTAAGGTTAGGTTAAAAAATGTTAGGGTTAGATTAAGGTTATGTTAAAATTATGTTAGGGTCAGATTAAGGTTAAACTAAGAGTAGGTGCAGGTTAGGCTAAGAGTAGGTGCAGGTTAGGCTAAGAGTAGGTGCAGGTTAGGCTAAGATTAGGTTAGGTTAAAATTATGTTAGGGTTAGACTAAGGTTAGGTTAAAAAATGTTAGGGTTAGATTAAGGTTATGTTAAAATTATGTTAGGGTCAGATTAAGGTTAAACTAAGAGTAGGTGCAGGTTAGGCTAAGAGTAGGTGCAGGTTAGGCTAAGAGTAGGTGCAGGTTAGGCTAAGATTAGGTTAGGTTAAAATTATGTTAGGGTTAGACTAAGGTTAGGTTAAAATTATGTTAGGGTTAGATTAAGGTTATGTTAAAATTATGTTAGGGTCAGATTAAGGTTAGGCTAAGAGTAGGTGCAGGTTAGGCTAAGAGTAGGTGCAGGTTAGGCTAAGAGTAGGTGCAGGTTAGGCTAAGATTAGGTTAGGGTTAAATTAAGGTTAGGTTAAAATGATGCTAGGGTTAGTTTAAGGTTAGGTTAAGAGTAGGTGCAGGCTAGGCTAAGATTAGGTTAAGGTTAGGTAAAGGTTAGGTTAAGATTAGGTTAAATTAGGCTAATATATACTAAGGTCTTTTGGTTATAAAATTACTTTGAGTTGCCAGAAAACTTTTGAGCAACGAAAATTGGGAACCGCTGCTACGTTTAGGCACATGTTCTTTTGAAGGTAATGACTAAAGAATTCACTTCCTGACCATGGACTGACGACTATGGGCCTGATAGTGTTTGTTAACCTTGAAAGACTAGAGCCGTTTGCTAGTCTGACTAAATAACGACGCTTTAGAAAATACGTATGCAACGTTAATTGATTAATTGTCACTGGTAAATATGAATCACTTGACTTAATTTATTCGGTTTAAGATTCTATTGTAAATACAAATGTTAAACCGGCCAAATTTGAAATTCAAGACAACGGTTTATTGCGCGATAATATCACTGTCGCTCGATTGAAAGGAGTAAAACTCTGGAGTCGTTTTGTAAAACAATTTGAATGCCAGCCGGAGAATATGGGATGCCAACAAAGGGGGTAAGCACCGACACTTCTATGGCGCTTGCAACGACAGCTGGTGAATTGGTGCCTTTGACGCTATTTTTAACGTTGTCCACCCCCTTTTTGTCAACCCCTAATTCTCCGGACAATAGGGGATGCCAACAATGGGCGACAACGACCGCTGACGCTCCCTTGGACGACGTCACGTCCTAAAAAACCGAATGTCAACCCCTTTTTTCAGCCCCCATTCTTCCGCAGACATAACACCAACCTCCTTATGGTCAGACTCAAACATGATCCCACAGATATTACACCTCCTTACTTTTTCTCCACGCTTCGTTTAAATTTCAGCGAAGGTTCGCTTAACCTATTTATTCCAGTCGCGTTTGTTGGAATTAGGAAGAAATAGCGGGGCTTACGAGCGTCCATACTAATTTCTCCCTTTCCGGAAACGCGGCAAATTGAATGAATATAGGGAAGTAAGGGGGAATTGGGTTACTGCCAAGGCTTATAGGAAATAACGCGTCGTTTGTGGGTGGACACGATTCAACGATTAAAGAAGACAAGGAGGGAACTGAAATACCTGCGAGAGCAGAGTGGATTTGCCGCATCCCTCTTTGCCAGTGACAATGATGGGCGTGTGCCGCAGTCGGTTGCTGTCGTCCGCCACGCACATCAGCTCCTGGATTTGCAACAAGGGCCCGCAGTCACTGTCCAGACATTGAGACACTCCCAACACCCTCAGGTGCTGACGGCAATTGCACAAGTGAGTTTGAGATTCACGAACCACTTCCTGAGCGGGAACGAAATAAAAATTTAACTTTTATTATAAAAAAATTATTTGGTTTAGAGAATGATAAATTCAAATATATTTCACACGACGTCTGCAAACGTATTAACTACCACAGACGGGTATAGATGGATAAAAAAACCATTCAAATATTGTAACTGTCAAAAACTGGGTCTATCTTTAGATCCTAGTACACGCATTTTATTAAACATGGCTGCCCTTCAAAACATATTCACGATCGGATCCTAGTCATAGCATAAGTAATAATAATAATAATAAGTATGACACTTCCTATTGCTTTATTGCTAATTTTCTAACCGAACGTTTTTTCGGCACTGATACTCTCTTCAAGCTATGACTTGGACTCACGACTAACCGTTTTGTATGACTACTTTTTGATAACAATTTAAGCCTAATATCAGAGAGCACGTTCTGGAGTCGCGAGGGGCTTTGGCTTTGTTTTGAAGCCCGCGTGGGAATCACGCGTGATAAAAAAAACATGAGCTCGTGGCGCCGAGAAAAACTTTTTAAATTTTTATCATTTTAGCCTAATATTCCGCCTATCTATCGGAAACCAGATATTTCGCCTTAGCGGAGGTCTCGCTTATTTTAGACACTAGAGGGCTCTGTGCCGAGAAAACATCTTGATTACGCAATAACTATTAAAATCAGTTTGGTTGTAAATCTCGGTAATTGTCATTATGTTACGTATAGTCATAGTCTTATACTTGGTATTTGTTTGTAAACTTCAATGGATTATCGATAATTATTTTCAATAAACTGAAATAGACGGAAAACCATCATGGATTCAAAATAAATCAGTTTAAAGGTAATAACATCTTTATTTTGATTAACGTTGAAGGTCTAATTTGAAATGAAACCAAAATTAACGTTTAAAAGAGCCTTTGGATTTGTTATAGCAGACGTATTTTCGAAGATATAATTTTAACGGAAAAAACCTTGAAAATAAATATTGTTTCGGCCATAGGCGGCACTAGCGTCAGGTCTACGTCACACCCCCTCCCCCTTTTCAAACAAAACCGGGAAGAGGACTGGCGAACTTTTTTTTTAACCGTCTATAGAAAAGCTCCAAATCGCGATAGTTTTGTTTAGAGAATGATAAATTCCGAAGAGAAAATGACTTTGAAAATATCTCCCATCTTATATTTCATATGAGGTTTGCATACGATAAAACTACCACCAAGGGGCTGATCTCTCGGCGTAATCGGTGTACAAGCCTGTAGCTTTGACTGCACTAAAATTATTACGAAAATGATTACAGATTTAGTACTGTCAAAGGCTGTACTCATTTTTGTACTCCCGTAATCGGTGTACAGATTTTTAGGAAGTGGTTAGCCCCTCGACTGGAAAAAGCGGGTGGAAAAAACCAAATTTTTCCGCGGTTTTTTCCACCTATTGTTTTCCTGTTAGAAACCGTGTGGAAAATTGTACTTCCATGGTTTTTCCACCTCTAGTGGCAAAATTCAATAAAAATAAATAATAAAAGCAGTATATTCTTCTATTCTATTCACTCTTCTTCTGGCCTTTTTCATCTCTCCTATTTGCAATGACCAAATTCGTCACTTAATAGATATATCAATGATTATTTTAGCATGAAAAGGGATTTTGCCACTTTTTTTTCCGGTTTTTACCAGTTTTTGCCAACCCCGGGCTGATCACTGTCCGTAATCGGCTTACAAGACTGTACTATAAGTCACTGATGACTTGGCCCTTGCATCGAATTTGTATATTTTAATCATAAAGAATAAATTAAACTTGAACTCGTATAAACTTGAAAGTTATTACGTAATCGATTACAAATTTACCACTATCAAAGGCTGAACTCGCTGTAATCGGTGTACAGAATTTAAAGAAGTGGTTAGCCCCTCGACTACCACAGACGGGTATTATAGCTTCATTTACAAAACGAATTAACTAAGTTAAAAAGTGACATAATTACCAAAAGTGTGTCAATCGGACATATTTCTTAATGAATGTTAGGAGCGAAATACAAGTTGGGGGGGGGGGGAGAAAGTAAGGTATGCCTTGGGGAGGGAAAGAAGTTAAAACCAACAAATAACGCCTCGTAGTGAGGAACGGAGGAACTAAGTAGCACTGGTCAAAGTTTGTGTATTTTTTGAGTTTTCGTCGTTCTGTATAGATGCTATCGTCATCTACCTACGATATAATACCATAGACTAAAAAAGATCCAGAAAGCTAGCGACAATAAATAGTCTTTTATGTGGTTGATCTCGAGTTGAGCATTCATTAAACCTTTAGCATACAAAAGTACAAGGATTGTCACTCTTTTGGTAATTATGTCACTTTTGCTAAGTCTTAATATTTGATAATATTTAAGGTCCTTGTGTTAAAAGGAACCACCTATGGACTGCATTGTAAAGGATGATCTACTTATTCGCCAATTTTATCATCCTACGGATAACACGACTGTTACAATATTCGCACCACCATCTATAGGCTTTAAAAATAACTATTAAGATGGTACTTGTCGTAAACAATGTGAAGCCTAAGCTGACGTCATAGGTCACCGAGGTCACACTAAGATATCACGTCAAAGTACCATCCTCGTTTGATTTTTGGTCTAACTGCGCATGTGTCGGATATTATTGAAACTGATTTATTTTCATTTTCAAAGCGTTTTAAGTTTCGCTAAGCCTCGTCTTCAAATCGTTGCGAAGTGAGCTGATGTAAATACATCCCCGTTAGTATAGTGAGCAAAGTCGCTACCAGGTGGTGCTATTTTATAAATTTTGGTCGTCACTATGAATAAACTAAGTAATACAAATTGCATCCAATGTTATTATATTATTATTTATAAAACGTATAGTTTAAGTCCAGCCCATTTCTTCGGTTGCTGTCGTAGCCTTCGACAATCCTAGTGTACAGGTATATAGTTTCTGGCGAAAACTCATTAAAAATAGGCAAAGGCATACTAGCGACGTCAGGCCTCGTTCATTTCGGCTACGGAGGGAGCTCGTTACTTAAAAATACTCATTACGTCGTCGATGCGAAAATTTAAGACTGAGAAATCCAATTTCATAGGAGAACGCTGGGCAGAACGTCTTAAAAACTTTCGAAGTTTAAAGGGGAAAGGGGAAAGGGCGTGTTGGGGTGGTGTCGGGGGAAAGAGGCCTCGCAGGAGACGCGCTTTCCTCAAATTGAAGTTTTGCCCGACGACGTGCGAGATTTGAGCGGGCTCCGACTAATAACACCCCCGAAGAGACGGCGACGCTCATTAGCGGCTCTTGTTGTAATTATCGTCATCATATTTTACAATCTCTACCATCTCTACCATCTCTACCATCTCTGTACGCCGACTATACCCAGTTGCAGGCTAAGAAAGGCAAAATATCTAGTGCATTTGGCGGAAAGATACTAGCATGAATACGCGTTTTCATAAAATCCGGCTATGTTGTTTCCCCCCCCCCCGAAAAAAATTGCCCCCTCAGTCTTTGATGGGAGTTCGGTTCAGTACGTTCCAGTTCTAAAACCGTCGGCGCGACTCGCATGAATGTACGTCAATAAGCTGGCAAACATGTTTCCCGAAAAATCAATAAAAACCAAAGACTACAGACGGTTACATGTCCCTTCCTAGAGTATACCACCTCTTACGTTGTTCTTTGATGGGGACTTTATGAAAACACCTAATATCCGGTAAATTGTCGGCGGGAATTTCGAATTTCGCCAATTTTCTGTTGAGTTCGTAAAGGTTCCTACGTGTGTTATATTAATCCATTTTAGAAAGGTTAATTGCGTAAAATTCAAAGTGATCAATAAATATTTAATGTAGATTAATTACATAATTATAGCACATTTTTAGTATAACCATAGAATAGCCCAGTCACATAGAGTGGAAGGCCCTATGGAAGCGCATGAAACATTAATCCTAAGGGACCAACTTGTGGATAAACTCGACAAAAATGCCCAACACTGGATGTATATTCCGACGAATAGCGAGGGGGTAACTGTTTCGCACCCCACAGAGCTCTGCTGAGTACGCTACCATTTTTATGAACTCTAGCAAAATTTATGTCGACCAACTTTTAAGGATAGAAACGCTCGAACGAACCAAGTACGAGGTCCCTTTTTCTCTGCATTATTAAAGTTATGTTCCCATTTAACCCAATTTTACCTTCTCCCAAAGTTATCAGTTCTCCCAAAAACATGGTGTCACATTTGTCCCAATTCCATTTCTCCGAACCGGAGTTCATTTAACCCAAAAATTTGTATTCCCATTTTTCCCAACGATCAAGTTTCCCAAAAAAATTGATTCCCATTTCTCCCAACGATCAATATTCCCAAAAATATGGATTCCCCTTTCTCCCAATCATTATTTTCCAAATATATGGAAATTGCGCGGTTTTAGATCTCATCGGTACGAGTCGATATGTCGAAAAAAACACAGCGTAACATTTTGACGGCATTATATTTTTTGACGACATTGTCTAATAAAATAGGAAGGGGCCCAAAACGAGAAATTTACGGGTGTGTTTACTCAAGACTTTTTATATTCTCACCGCATTTAATTATTACCCGTTTTCTACTCAAATGACTTGGCGTTAGGTTAGGTTAGGTTAGGTTAGGTTAGGTTAGGTTATATTAGGTTAGATTCATGTTTATACCAAGTGTAATTTTGGGACAAATGGGATTTGGGATAACTATTTTGGGACAAATGGGATTTGGAATAACTATTTTGGGACAAATGGGATTGGGACAAATAGGATTGGGAGAAATGGGAATTGGGAGAAATGGGAATTGGGAGAAATGGGATTGGGAGAAATGGGATTGGGAGAACTATTTTCTGCGAAATGGGGGTAAACCGATAAATATAGTCCCATGTTTTTAATTTTTTATCCAGATTTTGTATATTACCTTTTAGACCAACTTGTTTATTTCACGTCTCGAAAACAAGACGTTGCGTACGAAAAGTGTTAACAAGTTTCGCTGATAGCCTTGCACTCTACGTGAGTGGGTTACTCTATGGTATAACGCTCATAAACAGCCAACGAATCGCATATTTATATAAGTCAACGTGGTAATCTCGGCACTACCCGTTCTATACTTACCCTGGACTCGCGAAACGGAATTTTTTAAGTATATCTCACTTTTTGTACTAAAGTTAAATTATTAAATCTTATCTATGTTAATTAATAAATTGTCATTTTGAATTATAACTCAATAGACAGTATTTTCCAAAATTATGTAACGCGCGCAGGTATATTTAGAAATTCTACCGTAAATAGGCCAAATTCTAAATTCCCGCTGCCGATATACCGTAAATTCGTGCTAGTATCTTTCCGCCAAATGTACTAGATATTTTGCCTTTCTTAACCCGCCACTGCTCGAGAGCCAAGGCTTAGTCCGGTCCGAAACTTACACCAAGAATATATTTAAGATAGCGAATAATACGTAGTCGCCTCTATACCCTGTGTTTTCATGATACCCGGAAGACAATCTCCGCCCACATGGGGAAAGAGAATGCGATCGTATCAGAGTGTCGTTCCCCCCTTACCGACATAAAAGATGGAAAGATTACACTAGGAAAGGCTGAGGGGCGTGGTTTTAAAACAAGGGAATCACGAGACGAAAAAGTATGAAATAATTAATTTAGAGAGCTTTAATAAAAATTCCGCCAAGGACTTCGCCGTCTCGAGGGGCCTCAAATAATATTTACAACATAAAATAGCTTAGAGGGCCTCCAAGGTGCTTAATCCGCCACTGCTGTTGCTCGCCTATTATCTTTTAACATAAATACGTTATCGATCACACTATACGAAAAACTAGTTAAATATAAATCTTATTCGCTAAAATATTAAAAGGTGCAATATAAAAGATTAGAGTTCACAGACCAAGCCATAATATAAGGCCAGTCTTTCCTATTTCAAAATTGCGAGACGTCAGAAGGATATAACAAATGGGATAAGGTGGCGCCATCCATTTTGAATAAAAGAAATTAAAAACTTATCCAAAATCCAATTTATCCGCTTAAAAATACGTGGGTGATTCGAATACCTTTCAAGCAGACTGATTTGAATTTAACAAAGTGTTCGAATATTCTCCACCAAACAAACGAGAAAGAAATGCGAATTTAAAGGGGGAATTTTCTCGTTTTCAATCCACGTTTAAAGGAGAAAGATAAATTAAAAAGAAAAGGGAGCTGCTTCTGGTAGGCAACAATGACAGATCGTTCCTGGGCAAATGGCCGCTTCTACCTTAGGCTCATCTTTCAATTCGAAATGGACCCGCGTTGGATCCAAGATCGATTACCTACCCTCTAAAGAGAGTTCGAAGCGCGAAGATAAAGAAATAGTTGAACAGGGGTGCGAGAACTCCGAGAGAAAAATTACGAGATGGCCATTGAAGAATAATGAAAGGAAATTCAGAAATTATGCACTAAAATCGCATTTATATTATCAATTACTATTTGATATTTATATTCATAAAGGATGATAAAATACGCGAAAAGGTAGATTAGTCCATAATTAAAAGGGATAATATAGCTAAATCCTAAACAAATTTGAAGAAATTAAAAAACTTACAAATAACTCGTACCAATAGGTCTTCGAGCAAACAAAAAACGCGAAACTCGGATCAAATAGATCTTCGAGTAATAAACTAAATTAAAAATAAATAAAATAGCCAGAAATTCCAACGGTAGACCGGTTTCGTTCTATTTGGAACTCATCAGTACCGTGCGGGAAATCTGGCTGGCGACTGTCAAATCTAAAAGAGAAACTAAGCCTAAACATTAAAAATTTCAAAACGCGTTGCATATAGCAACGGAAAGCCGAAAAGGGGGGGGGGGGGAGTGTGGTGGAGAATAGTAAATACGATAAGTTAAGTTAGTAGAAACCACCACAGTCCATAGGTGGTTTCTTCTAACTGAACACTACTTTTCAT
The DNA here is from genome assembly GCF_980474605.1 of Leiobunum rupestre. Lineage (NCBI taxonomy): Eukaryota > Metazoa > Arthropoda > Arachnida > Opiliones > Sclerosomatidae > Leiobunum > Leiobunum rupestre. The sequence goes on from NC_143392.1 coordinate 34,133,404, forward strand.
AATATTTCTTGGGTCATTTTTTAATATTAGTATTCTAGTTTGTTAAGTTTTGAATAAAATGTGGATTTTTACGCGTTTCTTTCGTATTATATACAGGTTTCTATTTTATAATCGCAATATATAAAAACGTGTTGAAGGTTTTACCAAGCCACCTGATTTAAAGGCACTAAAAGTCGCTCGATCACTTGGGCTTAAGGTAGTGTCTTGGGTATTAGCCTAGCCATACGTTTCGGGGGGGGCATGTGCCCCCTGTGCCCCCCCCCCGGCTACGCCACTGGTCAAACTATTTTACGCCTGCTTCATTTATACTCGATCTAATCAGGATTTCACGACAATTTCATTTCCCGTCAAAATATTCCTAATTTCATGACGACTTTACTTCTGATTAAACTATTCGGGATTTCGAAAAGACTTAGCTTGTGATCAATCTATTCGGAGATTTCGAAACGACTTAACTTGTGAGCAAACTATTCGGGATTTCGAAACGACTTAACTTAAAATTGTGATCAAACAATTCGGGAGTTCATGACGATTTTACTTGTGATCAAACAATTCGGGATTTCGAAACGACATGTGATCAAACAATTCGGGATTTCGAAACGACATGTGATCTAACTATTCGGGATTTCGAAACGACTTGTGATCAAACTATTCGGGATTACGAAACGACTTGTGATCAAACTATTCGGGATTACGAAACGACTTGTGATCAAACAATTCGGGATTACGAAACGACTTGTGATCAAACAATTCGGGATTACGAAACGACTTGTGATCAAACAATTCGGGATTACGAAACGACTTGTGATCAAACTATTCGGGATTACGAAACGACTTGTGATCAAACTATTCGGGATTACGAAACGACTTGTGATCAAACAATTCGGGATTACGAAACGACTTGTGCTCAAACTATTTGGGATTTCGAAATGACTTGTGCTCAAACAATTCGGGATTACGAAACGACTTGTGATCAAACAATTCGGGATTACGAAACGACTTGTGCTCAAACTATTTGGGATTTCGAAACGACTTGTGATCAAACAATTCGGGATTTCGAAACGACTTGTGATCAAACAATTCGGGATTTCGAAACGACTTGTGATCAAACAATTCGGGATAACGAAACGACTTGTGATCAAACTATTTGGGATTTCGAAACGACTTGTGATCAAACAATTCGGGATTTCGAAACGACTTGTGATCAAACAATTCGGGATTACGAAACGACTTGTGATCAAACTATTTGGGATTTCGAAACGACTTGTGATCAAACAATTCGGGATTTCGAAACGACTTGTGATCAAACAATTCGGGATTACGAAACAACTTGTGATCAAACAATTCGGGATTACGAAACGACTTGTGCTCAAACTATTTGGGATTTCGAAACGACTTGTGATCAAACAATTCGGAATTTCGAAACGACTTGTGATCAAACTATTCGGGATTTCAAAACGACCTAACTTATGATCAAACTATTCGGGATGTCATCATGGGAATTTGGGGTAGGATCGTCATCCAAGCCAATAATTAAACAGTTGGCATCCTCAGCGTGTTTACCCCTTTTTTGTAAGCCATTTTTAACCCGCTGTCATTACAGTGAAGTAGTTAAAATAGTTAAAACGCTTTTATAGTGCCATTCTTGACATTTTCTCGATTAGTAATTTTGAATAACTAGTTTGACCACCAAATTTGTCGAAACTAATAGGCAGTAAATTAATCACTGTGGAAAGTAAACATCGGTAAACTTTTTTCGGTTCGGTGAGCGATTTTTGTGTTAAAAATTTGACTGAGATACGCGACTATTTGAAATTCAACCAATGAAATCAAGGTATTCCGTGACGTCACTGACGCGGTAACTTTGAAACCTTTGACCCGTCGTCCGCTGACTATATAATATTGCTATTATCGAAATAGCAGACATAAATAATTTTAAGCGGCTAAACCTAATTTTTAAATTACAACCGGAAACAGTATAGCAGACGATAAGAAAAACTACGAATAATCTCATTAGAAGAACACAAATCGTTAGCCCTCGTGTGGACAATTTTCGTACTATCGCAACCCACAAAAATTGAATATAACTCATTGGTGGAAAGCCGTGAACAGGGTAGGGTGACCAATAAAATGGTGTATTGGATATGGAAAACTAATTTGGCACCAATAAAATTGCATAGTTTGAACTAGTGTTGTTAATTTTCTGGAAAAATAAAATGCGGAAAAATTTTCAAAAAATTTTCCGTAAATCTTAAAAATAAAAAAATTAAACATAAACTACTTTTTAAGGGTTTTTAATTATTTTAAAAACTTTTTATCGATATAAAACGTCTAATAACAGTAAACATACTACAAAACATCAATAGCGTTACATTGTTAATCAGTTTAAACCTAGTCTTGAGGTTTAGGTTTACTTTTAGATTTGAAAAAAAATTGGCGAAAATGCCGCTTTATATAAATTTGCAAACAATATTAGACTAATCATGGAATGAAAACTTTTTTCTTATTTTTCTCGGTAAAATACGGAAAATTTCCGGTCATTTTCCGACTTACAACACTAGTCTGAACCGTACTTCATAGGTTCAAATTGATAGGTCAAACCAACGCTAGAAACCTTGTTGGATTTCGATGGACGCATTAACATGTCAAACAGACAACAATAGGATTTGGGCGTGTGGGCGTGTTAAAATAGACAAACCCATCGCTAACAAGCAGCTAGAGCAATATTTAACAATTGGCGTCAATTCGAACCAATTAAGGCAAACCGGAATAGATAAATCTCGGGAATAAAATAGATGTCGACACCAGCGTCACGAAGACGTTATTGAACCCTATTCTCCGGTGGAGGTAGGACATCCGCTACCCCTTATTGGAAAGAGCAGTCAACTGAGGCTGGTCTCGAATGTATTAAGTAAGAAGACGACACTATTCCGATCGGGGATTCTCCGCGAGAAGAGATAAAAGATAGCGAACTGCGATTGAGACAGACTCTCGAGCAGGAAACAAAAGGATGGAGTCCGTGGCGTCATCTGCCGCCGAAAGAAGAATACGAAAAGGAGAGGAATCCTTTAATAAAGATAAACAGCTGAAAAGGGAAAACACGCCAGGGCAGCCAATATTCCGAGACAGAAAAGCAAAAATGAAGATTTATTTATTCTTTTGGCCATAGACCGACTGACATAGAATAAACGCAACCGGGGTATGCTTTCCTAAAAGGTAGAAAAATCTTTATAAAAGCACCGTTCTAAAAATAACTCGGTATCATACTGAAAATCACCTTTGAAGCGTAGTGCCCGAGGGGTAAGTCACTCTGCGAACTCGGTGTACACTGCCGTACCTTTGACAGTACTAAATGGAACTCGCGAACTCTTGAAAATATGTACCTTTAACAGTGCTAAATGCACGAACTCGGTGTACAGATTATCTGAGACTGTCTTACCCCTCGGTAGTGCCTCAACACCAAACCTATACAGGGTGTTTCAAAAGGTTATGCAAATATTTTAAGGAGTTGTAGGGGGTGAGTTGTGAAGTATGCCGGTTTTTTCCACATTTTCCTACGATGACTTAAAAGAGTGCCAGAAAGCTTCAAAGTGTGGTCTACTAAAGCCGCTGGAAGTAGGCTGCAACGAGCGCAAAACCAAGCAGTAGGGACTTTAAATACTGTTTAAGTTTACTTTTTTACGCTGGTTACCTCGATTGGTTTACAAAGTCCATTTTTACCTATCACACGAACCCAAACCTTAATGTTCGCGTTTCCCTGCTGCTTGGTTTCGCTCTTGTTGCAGCCTACTTCCAGCGGCTTTAGTAGGCCACACTTTGAAGCTCTCTGGCACTCTTTTAACTCATCGTAGGAAAATGGGGGGAAAACAGGCATACTTCTCAACTCACTCCCTACAACTCCTTCAAATTTTTGCATCACCTTTTGAAACACCCTGTATACTATAATGCCTTACAAGGTAAAAATACACCACACTAAGATACACCAGAAGTATAATATCATAATATTTATCCTCGATATTATCAAAAGTCTATCATAAACTCACCAAAGTGAAGGTCTGGCATAAGGTTTCACATTAACAGCTTTGTTAACTTGTGCGAAAAGGAAATTGTTACCAATTTTCATCAATTAAAAATGATCTTGCACAGTAATTTTTAAGCAAAAGACATTAGTCGTTAATAAGCTAATTTTACCTTACTTTATGTAACCTAAATTAAACTCGAAGTGTTGTCTCAAATTCAAAATATTTAATATTAGGGTAGCCACCAAGGGCATAGAGCCAATTTAATTTGGGTCGGCGTCGGCGTTTCGCGAAAATAACGCGGCGGCGGCGCGGCGCACCGATTGTTCCAAAATTTGGTGGTGGCGGCGTGAAGGGGCCAAAGTTCATCCCCCCTTTTTAAAATTTGGAACAATAACTCCAAAATGTTTTTGAAGGAAAAAAAATAAAGTTACCCTGAAAATGTCAAAACAATTCGGCAGCGCGCTGAAAAGTAAATGACTCGGCGGCGGCGGTTCAGCGCCAGATAAAATATCGGCGGCGGCAGCATTGGATCGGCGGCGATAGGCTTTACAAGTTGACTTAAGCCTGGGTGGTACCTTGGGTATTAGCTTAGCTGATTATTATTTTTGATTATTTATTCTAATATTTTTCTTAAATGTACAAGTCTTATTTTCTAAATTTGTCGCAAAGTATGAAAGAATAATTCATAAATTATGCAAAATTTAAAGCTTGAAAATTCAGTTTATCTTAGCATTAAAAACTTGTGATTTACCATCTTTATTAATATTTTGCGAAGTAGGCTATGAATACTCTATCTAAAATTGAAATATTCGAAGAAGGTTAATTATTTGGTTTCAAACTGCTATGTTTAGATATGATAATGGGTCTCATAGATTTGCTTTAAATCTAAAATAATAGATGAGAACGTAGCCAACGAAATAGTGCTAATAAACAAGATAGTTTAAAATCAGGGAATTTTCAAGCTCTACATTTATCGCAAAATATGTCCACAATTATTCATTTTGGTAAGACTCCAACATTGAAAATAACAAAATAAGTATTACGCTATTAATTTCCGTTCAGAAACGTTAATTTTTAGATTTCTTTTCAATAATGTAAGTATTTAATTTTAATTTTGAAATTGTTTCATTTTCCGATAATGATAAATAGTGGTAAATATTGGTAATAATTATATGTGAAATCAAGAAAATAATTCAAAAAAGAAATATCTTAGAAGATTTTTAACGTTATTTTCATTACTTTACAAGTTTGATCCAAATCTTAAAGGTTTTATCTCCATAAATGTACGTTTAAGTTTTAAATACTATTAGTAATTCATGAAAGTATATTACTTACCATTATCTACTATTATTTACTTCTGTTCCCCATTTTATACTATAATGTTCTTTACCACATTATTTACCGCCTGTTAAATACCACCTCCGAACCCTACTCGCCTCTGATGAGAGACAATTTATTTGAACGTTAATCTAACAATTGAACGCGATGTTGAGAGGTGTTCGTACCCCATCTGGTGGCAGAAAACGTCACTAAACATTCACACGGTTTTTCCCTTAACGCCTAGATGAAAATATCAGAAATATATTTTATCTACTATTTTGATGTAACTTTTAATGACTTCAAAGAAATGGTTATGAAACTGTCATTATCGTTTATTCCCATTCGACCGAAATCCCATTCGACCGAAAGAATTTTAAAATGTAACCCAATTGGCGGGGTGATTTGGTATTTTATTTATAAGGTATGTACTATCGAAGATCCATGTTTAGGTTAGGTTAGGTTAGGTTAGGTTAGGTTAGGTTAGGTTAGAGTTGGTTAAGTTTACTATTTCAGTTTTGGTTCAGTTACTTTTCTTGACTAGGTGAAGATAAAAATATAATTCATGCTCATTCCAAAAGCCAATTTATATAGCAGCGTTCGGTCGAATGGGACACATAAAAGCGTTCAGTCGAATGGGACACATAAAAACCGCACGTTTCGGCGGAATTCGGTCGAATGGGACACCTCAAAAACCGCCTTCGGTCGAATGGGATTTCGGTCGAATGGGACTATAGCGTCATTATAGCTAAGCCACCTTTTTGCGTCTTGCCTATAAACGTGGGTGTGAATGGTAGGCCGGATGCGGTCAGTGAAGAAGGATTTGGGAAGCTCCGGGAGGTGAGATACGCGAGGAACGAAAGCGGAAACGTCGTCGAAACAAAAGATTTATCTACTCCAAATCCAGGTGACCCGTGACCGGCGAAAAGCCAAAGGATGACCTACGTATTTTATCGCTCTAAATCTCAGGTAACGGAGCGAAACCAACGGCACATACGCGGCCGGATGATCACAGTTTGAGAGCAAATCAGGAGAGCGCGCGAGATTTATAACGGCGGGCCACCTTTATACTCGATACGGCGGTAGATGGCGCAACGAATAAGCCGATCTCTTTCGATTTGTATTCGGCTCACTATCGCCGAAGTCATTCTCCGCCCGGCCAAACGATAAGATAATAGTAAAATCGATTGCCAGGAAAAAGAAAAGGCGACAGAAGGCGCCAAACAATGACCGGAAATCTTACCTTTTCATACCCTACTAATACCGTAAGTAACGTACTAAACGTAAGTGTGACAACCAATGGTTTTGGTCAATGTTAGTCTGTCCAGTTATCGGAAATCGGAATATTGTGAAAAATAATAATTAATAATAATTAGCTAGGCTAATCCAAGGCACCACCTTAAGCCTAAGCGAACGTTTTAAAGTACTTCAGAACTTTCCAGACGTTCCGTTAAGTACTTTTAATATAAAGCAAAAGAGAGACTTAGCACTCAATATTACGAACGCGAACGTTTAAACGACCTCGGTATTTTCCAGACGTTGATTTAAGTACTTTTAATACAAAAAATAAATAGTTTAAAAAGCCAATATTAGCGTTATTTCAAGTACTTTTAATATAAAAGAAAATAAACAATAATAATAATAATTATAATAATCTGCTAGGCTAATACCCAAGGCACCACCTAAGACCTAAGTCATCAAGCGACTTTTAAAGCCATAAATTCAGGTGGCCGGGTTACAATGCGTAGGAGGGTGGTGGCAAGCCCTTCATGCTACGCGAGCAAACAGCTCCCTACACTAACTATTACCGTTAACCTCAACAAGTTTTTATGGTAGGTGAAACCGAAGAGCTCGGGGAACAAACCCTTAAACCAGCGGGGAGAGAACTTGCAAACTCAACGCGGAAGGAGTTGTTCCGAGTTTTCTCCCAGGAAAGATTCCCATTAGATTGTAATAAAGATCTAAATAAACCTTATTTATTGCGCGTGATAGGCGTGATATACGCCTATATTTAAAGGTGGGTAAAAATGTCGACCCACCCTTTGAAATTGAATGTCTCGAGTAGTTTCGTGTTTTTGGTTTAAAATCATCCGCGTTTCAGATGACGTGTCACGAAATAGCAGTTTCTTGTTGGTTTTTCATATAAATTCAAATTTAGCTGGGTGGGTCGCCTTTTTTACCCGCCTTTTATTATAGGGGTTTACTGCAGTGTTTTGATGCTCAATACGGCAAAATTACTTCTTGGTTGGTACCTCCTCAGGTCTACATTTAAAATACAGGGTGCTTCATAATGTTATGCAAATATTTTAAGGAGTTGGAGGGGGTGAGTTGAGAAGTATGCCTGTTTTTTTCCAGGTTCCTACGATGAGTTTAAAGAGCGCCAGAGAGCTTCAAAGGGTGGCCTACTAGACCCTGGAATTAGGCTGCAACAAGCGCAAAACCAAGCAGCAGGGACTTTAAATACTGTTTAAGTTTACTTTTCTACGCTGGTTACCTCGATTTATTTACCAAGTCCTTTTTTACCTATCACACGAACCCAAACCGTAATGTTCGCGTTTCCCCGCTGCTTGGTTTCGCGCTTGTTGAAGCCTACTTCCAGGGGCTAGTAGGACACACTTTGAAGCTCTCTGGCGCTCTTTAAACTCATCGTAGGAAACTGAAAAAAAAACAGGCATACTTCTCAACTCACCCCTACAACTCCTTAACGTTTTTGCATAACCTTTTGAAACACCCTGTATAATTAACTCCAGAAACGAACAGGCTTGTTATAATAGTTAATTTTACCGATTCAAAAAAGCATCATTATTTTGTCAAAGTAAACGTTATTTTTACCGTTGAAAATAAGCTTTGGCTAATGCTTCAAATATAAAATATAGTTCTCAGTCCTTAGCCACGTAATGATTTATACGGTCATTGGCTAAACAGACTATCATTCACAAATAGCGGGTTTTCCCCCGCAATCTTCGGTTTCCCCCTTCCATAAAAACTTGTGGAGGTTAACGGTAATAGTGAATGTAGGGAGCTGTCGGCTAGCTCGCGTGGCATGCAGGGCTTGGCACCACCCTCCTACGCATTGTAACCCGGCCACCGGTAAATAAGGCATTAAAAGTCGCAATCTGACTTAGGCCTGTGGTAGAGATCGCCGATACAAATAAATTAACCAGCAAAATTTCGATTAATCATAAAAACTTTGGTTAACTGTTATTTAAGAACATTTTATACGAATAAACAACGATTTAACGTGCAAAAATAATCGTTTTTTTCTGATATTTTTTGGATAATTGTCAGTTATGAATAAAAATAAATAATTGAATAATTTCTTATTCAAACGCCGATCTCTAGCCTGTGGTGGTGCCTAGGGTATTAGCCTAGCTAATTATTATTTAATATTAAAAAAAATAAGAAAGCGTCATACTAACACGTACTAAGTTACTTATGGTAAAACTATAGATCCATAATAGTCAGTTGGCAGTAGGGTGCGTAAAAGGAGCTTGCGGTTTACCTAAATTACCTAGATACGAGCAACGCGTGTTCAGAGGCTGAAAGAAAAGATTTTGTGGGAAGGTGGCGCTGCACGTCATAAAAGAAAAGGGGAGGGGAAGCTTTCAAATTGATTTTCCAGCTTCATTTGTTTGGATCAACGTCACCCGCATTTTTACCCTTTTATCAGCTCGTGGTGTTATTATTATTATTATCGGCTGCCCCGTCGCGCCACCTACATTTGCCGGCGCTGGCTACCGGCGGAGGGACGAATGAAAGGTGCGGCAACAATAGACGCCTTTCACGGCGAGCGCGACATCGTTTCTCGACCCGGTTCTTCAACAAAGGCGCCAAATGTCTCTCACTCGTCGATAAAATTACGTCATAAAAGGCGACACAATTGGCCCTCCGGGGTTCCTTAAAATATGGACGAGAAACCACCTATATTTAGATATCAAGGGCTTATGAAGTATACTGTGATTTAGTGTTTAATACCTAACCTAAACTTACAGCGTATTTCACTCGAATCTTTTGAACACCGAAATCTTTTAACAAAAGATTTAAAAGTCTTAAAGTTTTTTATTAACTTTGTTGGTGCGCGTATAGAGCTCTGCGTAACAGATAAATTAACTGACAAAATTTTTATTAATCGTAAATATTTTGGTTAACTGTTTATTTATGGATATTATGGATAAACAACGATTTATCATGCAAAAAATAATTTATATTTTTGGATAATTGTAGTTTATGGATAAAAATAAAATAAGTGGTTAATTTTTATCCAAACGCCGAACTCTATGCACGTATTATTCGCAAAAGACGCTGGCGAATTACTCCTAACTTTAAACAAGTATATCTTCTACCATAAAATATGTCAATTTATATAAACAGCTACTAAGTTCCCGGCTATCCCGAGACAATTACGGGTGAATTTCAAAATTATCTTTTAATTTAACGATTTACTAAATGACATAAATCCGGAAATAACTTAAAATGTTGACAAATCTAATCTTTGAAATGTCAGGATTTCATAGGTTGTTTTATAATTTATCTAGGATGAGTAGCCTAGGTAAAATATTTTATGTAACTTACTATCTAGAATTCAGGTGGTTAAGATTCATAAGAGCAGAAAAAAACATAATTATCAGCCAGGATAATACCCTTAGCACCACCTTAGTTCCAAGTCATCTTGCGATTTTAAATGCCTTTAATTCGGTTAGCCGGATTACAACTTGCAGATGAGTGGTGGAAAACCCTTCATGCCACGCGAGCCCACAGATCCCTACACTCACTATTAATGTTAATCCTAGGAATAATGGAAAGGTCAGGAACTCGGCGAAAATTTGTAAACTCAACGCGGTTTTCGCGAAACACACAAATATCCAAGGGCCCGCCGTACACTGCAAATTTCAATTTCACTCCGAGATCATTTTTGAACATTTAGAGATCACTTGCAATGTACCTTGAGTGATCCGTAACCGATTAAATGTAATCTGAAGAGGTTCATAGGTAATCTGAATTTTTTTCATAGTGATCTATATGTTAGAGTAAGTGATGTACAACCGTTCATATGCAATCTTACCCGAAAGTAGATTACTAGTCATTTTCAGATCACATAACCGCTTACTTCTGAACACATTTTCACCTATATAGATCACCACGAATTCTTAATTGAAATTTTTCGCTATTCAAATATTTGAACCAAATAAATTTAATTTTTCAATTTCATTTTTCTTAAGTGAAAACTATCTTTAATATCATTAGATTTATTTAAAGATAAGTGTTTGTTTCAATAAAATTTATTAGTTATATAATTACTACAAAATAAATAACTAATTATAAAACTGATATAACCAGCACATTAAAACATTTAATTTTGTACTTATTCATTAAATTCTCAATTAAGTTCTCAATATAATAAACGTATAATGAATCGAAAACTAACAGCGCAGGATTAATTAATTTTAATTAATTTATCTAAGGATTAATTATTTATCAACTTCCTATCTGGCGACGCTCGCGTAGCCAATCGGCGCCACAGGACCTGCCTAGCTCGATGGAAAATTTAGAAAATAGAAAGGGGGAGTTATACATTTTACCCGAAGAAGTTTATAAATTACCCAAATGGAAACACTGAAAACGGGGGATATTCACAAGGTAATTTAGTGTTTTTTTACCTATGTTATCAAATGTTGCCATAGAAATAATATAATTTTAGTAAATTATGGTTTGACTAGTGACTACTATTACTATAGGGGTTTCCATATTCCATACTGTTCCACAGTTCCTCGAGAGTTTTTCACACGTGTTGTATTGCTGTGAGCAGCCATAGAGATAGTTGCAAGCCATATTTCTTTTGCATTGAAAAATTAAAATCTTTTAAAAATTGTTAAATTTATTTAACTGCAATTTGGGTAAGTATAGTTTTTTCGAATTTAGGCAATTTTAAGACATATAATTGAACTTCAGGCTGATTTTCTAAGGGCATTTAATACCGTCCATTAGCGTCGTAACCGTCCTAACTTTTTGAAGATGCCTGTATATTTGGTAAGCCTTTGGGTTCCCCAAAAATAGGCCTAAATTTCTAACCTTGGATAAATGATCATAATTCATTTAAGGACCTTGGCCTAGTAAACTTTTAAATCTCCCATATTCACTAACCTAGAATTTATTATCGTGAAGCAAGTTGCTATTTCGTTAACGTTCAAAATGGGAGAAAATAATCAAAATTATTCTTGTGAAATGTGTAGTTTCAAAACTAATCGTATTGAAATGTTGAACCAACATACTATCAAACTTCATAAGAATGAGAGCTTGTTTAGTATTTCTTGTAGAGTTTGCCCATATAAGACTACCAGTTATAGTGCTTTTAAAGTTCATTGTCGTCGTAACCACCAAAGTTGTTTAGGTGCTGAAGCAGCTTTTGAATCTGAACCAGAAAATGAACAAATGCAAATGGATTTCAGTGCTAATGACAGTTCAGTTGATAGTCTCCCTAACAGTCCAAATCAAAATCCTATAGTTCACGATGAAATAAATCCTGACATTAAGAAAAAATCTATACAAACATCCTTGGCTTATTTTTTTTAAGACTAGAAGGCCGACATGGACTAAGCAAAACCGTAATTAACAGTATAGCTCAGGAATTTTTACAATTATTCAGTGAAATTTCAGAAACTTTAAGTGACGACCTTTCTAGAGTTGTAGCTGTAGATTTCAAAGATCACAGATTTGATTCGCTTTTTGATTTTTCAAATACTGTAAGCCAAATGTTAACTGATGCTGGTAGGCAGAAAATCTTTAGACAAAAATTCAATTTAGGAGATGTAATGCCTGTATACCTTGGTACAAGGAGAGTTAAAGTTAAAGGGAGATTCACTGCTAAAAATATTTATGCTTATTGCGTTCCTTTTCTGGATAGTGTTAAAGCTTTGCTTAGAACTCCTGATGTAAAGTTTTGGCTTGAAACATCTCACGAAAGCGATTCTAATGTCATGAAAGATTGGTGCGATGGTTTGTATTACAAGGAACATGCACTTTCTAAGTCAAATTGCCTTCAAACAGTACTTCATGTAGATGATATTGAAACTGTGAATCCAATAGGGGTTCATAGGAAAACTCACAAATTGACAATATTTTCTTATGAACTGGCAAATATTCCACCTCAGTTTAGGTCAAAACTGCATACGAAGCAGGTATTGGCAATTGTCAAATCTGCAGATGTAAAAGAGTTTGGTCTTGAACCTGTGCTCTTAGATTTTATTCAAAGTATGAATGATTTACGTAATGGGATTGATTTGCTTAATAATGGTACTATTTATTTTGGTATAATTGTTGGTACTCCTGCCGATACTCCAGCTTCAAACCAATTATGGGGTTTCAAAGAAGGGGTTGCGTTTGCTAAGAAGCCTTGTAGAACTTGCATGGGTCAGAGGCCTGAAATATTTGAAAAATTCAGAGCGTTAGATTTTCAACGACGAGATATGGAGGAACACCTAGAAATGTGCGAGATTCTTGATGAATGTGAATCTGAAGTTGCGAGAAAGCATTGGAGTAAAGAATATGGGATATATAATCTTTCCCCTCTTTTTTCAATTGAAAATGTTTCGTTATATTTAGCTGTTCATGACCCAATGCACGTGCTTTTAGAAGGTATAGTATTAGTCGAACTAAAAGCCACGCTTGCTAATTTCATTAATGTGGAAAAGTTTTTTGACATTTCTTGGTTAAACTCCCAAATTGATCAATATCATTATTCTTATTTAGAAATTAGAAACAAACCAACGAGAATAGAATTGTCAAATTTATCAGATGATGGGCATATATCTCTCTCAGCCTCTGCAGCTTTAACTATTCTAGAAGTGCTACCTTTTATTTTGGCATCTAAAGTAGATTCTGACAACCCAAAGCTAAAAAATTTTTTACTGATGGCAAAAATAACATTTTTGTGCACTTCTCCATATTGTGTACAGGAAAGTAGTGAACAGCTTGAAAATGCTATAAAAGTGCATCATGAAGTGTTTTTAGTTGAATATCCCAATATCGGTTTAAAACCGAAATTCCACTATTTAATTCATTTCCCAGAACAAATGAGGCTTTTTGGTCCTCTCAGACACCAGTGGTGTATGAGATTCGAAGCTCATTTTAGTGTTTTTAAAGGTCGAAAATGGGGCTCATTTAAAAATATTGCTCTTAGCATGAGCCGTTTTCATTTATTAAGAAATTGTTTTTATCAAAACACCGTAAGTGGCGCGCCAAATAGAAATTTTTTGTACGGGTCTGATGAAGTGAACATAGATGTGGTAGTATTGCCTGGAGAACTTAGCGAAGAAATCGGATTGTTAATTACTCCTTTTTTAGAACCTTATGATTTACAAATTTATGTTATAAAAGAATTCGGGGTTCATGGGCATGTTTACAAGCCAGGAGCTGCATTATGTCTCTCTCCACTAACAAGGGAGTTACCAGAGTTTGGGATAATTCATGGAATAATTGCAACTAAGAGACATTATCTATTTATTATTAAAACCACAGAAATCATTGAGTATGTGCCTTGTTTGAATGCCTATGAAATTAAATTAAGCAACAATCAGGTTGTTATACAAAGAGATCAATTAGAAAATCCTTGGCCATTAGGAATGAAAGTATTAAATAACCAACATTTCATTGTGCATAAGTATTCGTGCTTAATTGGATAATTTGTAAGCTAATGTAATAATTCCTTAATGCTCATTTTTTAAATTAGTTTAGTGTTGTAAAAATTAATTTTATAATTTGACCACAGTTACCTTTGAATTTAGTAAAAAGCAACTTTTAATTAAGTCCAAAAGAAAGATACTGTAATTTTACAGATAAGACAACAATTTAAATTGCACAGCTACTGTTAAATTTTATTTCAATCTCATTATGGTGTACATTTGCGACGCTTTAATATTTTATTAGAATTTCTCCCTTTTTTCAATCAAATTTAAATTTTTGCATCTGACCTTTGGAATTTAGATTAAATTAGCTGTCCTCGTATTGTTGCTAATAGGATTTGAGCAAATTTCACTCTCTTAATAGTAATTTTTTCCTAGCAAATTGGTTTCTTAGGTTGTGATAATGCGTTAACGAGTGATTTTTACCTATTTGCCTTAAAATTTATATTGCACAGCTACTGTTAAATTTTATTTCAATCTCATTATGGTGTACATTTGCGACGCTTTAATATTTTATTAGAATTTCTCCCTTTTTTCAATCAAATTTAAATTTTTGCATCTGACCTTTGGAATTTAGATTAAATTAGCTGTCCTCGTATTGTTGCTAATAGGATTTGAGCAAATTTCACTCTCTTAATAGTTATTTTTCCCTAGAAACTTGGTTTCAAATCAAACATTCCCAACATATAGGCCTAATACTTTAATACTTTATCATAATTTCACCATTGTTTCAAACGAAATTGCATTTTCTACATCTTCATTGTTATTTTTTTTATAAGAGCAAATTACTCATTAAATGGTTTTAATTTTAGTTCAATTCGGCTTATCTAAAGGGTTTTTTGTCAAATTAAGGGCATTTTTTTACATAGAGATTGCTTAGAAATAAAAATTCTTAACTTTTGAACATCAAAAAAATTAATTTTTTCGAAATTAGGAAACTGTTGATATCTTAAAATTTTATTCTATTTTCATTATACAAGCACCAGTTTAAAAAATGTTAGATACCAGAGGCTGTTATCGTGGAGAGTGTAAATAATGTGTAGGAGAATGTCTGGATTATGAAATGCCAAAATCGACTGATAATTCAAACTGTTTTTATTGCGGCTGCCCACCAACCAAGCATAAAGGTGTTTATATTTTTAATACCGTATTTTCTGGTTAAAACGCCACAGTTCATAAAGTATTCAAAGTTGAATGGTATCGTGGCTTGTCATACACAGTGGTGTTTCTATTGACTAACTTTTTTAATAAAAGAAACAATCATGAGTGTGTAATGAGTGTGTAATTAATGTGCAAACTTGTAGAGTGGTTTTTCTAACTGAAATTACGGTATTAGTTGTTACGTTAAATGTTTTAATTTTGAATTATATGAACAGTTAACACTGAACATGGGAAGACCTCCAATATCACAACTTCCCCAAATGAAAAATGTAAGGGAAACGCCCCAATTAAAGGGAATTGTTCAGGAGAAGTCACAAATATGGAGAAATGTGAGGGTGATGATGTACAAAAACAGAAATATAGTAGTCTAGATAAACTAGTTCACACGGAAAAGCCATCTGATGAACACACTTCTCAACAAAGGGAAAATGAGCCTCAAAATAAAGTTATTAACACTGAACTCTCAATAAGTCCAAATTTAGGAAATGATATTCAAATGCTAACTGAAACAAATAATTACAGGGTAAATCTATTTTAAATTCTTAAACCTGATATATTTTGGTTAAACAATTTTTTTTTTAAAAATAGAAGTTTTCTTTCCCAAAATTTTCACCGTTAATATTGAGTGCATTGGAAAATGGTATTCTGAGTATTACACATGATTATTGGAATGCATTCATTCATGAATGCGCTGCACATTTTGTTAGTTTTCCAAATGTGCGTACTCAAACTGTCTATGGGGAAATTGGAATGGAGATGACAGCCGAATATCCATGTATTAAAGCACCAGGAACTAAAGCTTGGGCAAGTAATTTATTTACTTTTACCTTAACTCTTAAATTTAAAAAAAAAATCATTTTTCAGACTACTTTTTCTTCTGCTTTAAGTCTGAGAATCAGGAAGGAACGAGGAAAACTTAAAAATGACAATTCTAAAGATCCAAAAGGTTTTTTGAAATTAGCCAATGTTTCCGGAAACTCTTCACCTGGGCAATCAGCTTCAAATACTGAACCGCCATTTAAAAAGAGAGCTGCTATTAACTGGTATATATAATGTGTCAAAATTTTTAATGCTTTATAAACTGTCTTAATTTGGGTTGATAATATTTCACATATAAAATTTAGTTACTCAAGAGACAACTTTAAAGGAGAACTTCTATCAGAAGAAAAATTTGAAGAAGCTCTTTTAAAATTGAAGAAGGAATATCAAAAACCAAAAATTGATTGGGGTTCCATTCGAGCTTTGCTTCGTCAAACTTTCCCGAATCGATCAATATTTCTGAAAAGCATGAAAAATTTGGACATGATTCAATTTTTAAAATATTACCCATGCTTCGACCATACAAAAGCAGTACGTAATATCACTTATTAACCTTTTTCAATCATGAATAATTATTTTTATATATTATTTTCAGTTTGTGATTGAACTCAGATTAACCTTAGGTGCACCACGTTACGATAGCTTTTTGAAAAACGTGGAACAATTTGTGAAAGTTATTGTTGAAGTTACAAATTCCGATATCAAAACAAAGGTATTTTATATAATTGTATATAGGTGTATAATTTTGCCTGTCTTAATTTGGATTTATTACTAATCATTTTAGTGCGAAAAAAAAGTAGCCATAACTAACACTAAAGGGACGAAATCAGAACCAATAATAAAAGAAGTATCTGTAAGTCTTAACTTCATTTTTTCCATAATATAAAGCATTTTTTTAGGTATCCCAATTTATCAATTGTTTACTTATATCGGTCTTTTTGGTATGGTGTAATTTTTTTTAATGAAGGGAAAATACTATGGCAAGCCATCCTGGTCAAAATTAAGAACAAAAATATTCACTTATGTGTTGAAAAAAATATCCCCTTTTTCTTTTCGTAAAATTCATATTTTTATAAACCATTTAGGTCAAAATTTACACTATGTATTTATTTTTTTCAAAAATATTTTTTATATTGACCTGGATGGCGTGCCATAAAATACCTATAGTCAATTTAAAATTTTCCGTTTCTAATTTGTTTAACAATTACTTTAAAAATTAATATTTTTTGTAATATTTATGTTATGTATTTTTAATATAGCCAGAAAAATTTCAAGGCGAAATAGATGTTTTCAAACAGGGTGACATAATGGACATTAATAGTTTCCAAAATGACCATCTGAAGGAGGCCGCCATTGTTGGTCTGGGCAACATTGTTCCACTCATGGAACAAAATTTAGACCTAGCGAACATTTTACACATTTTAGTAGCATACCATTATGCTTTAGAAATTGATTACCCGAAGCAATTTCTTCAAGCTATGGGCCTTATGGGCAAGTTTGTTTTAAAGCACAGTTATTGCAAACTGGGAACCAAAGCTGTAAAATTGGAAACGGAAATTATGAAAATTTGGAACAAGTAGAATAAATAAATGTATTTTGAAGTTAATTTTTTGGGTTGTTTTGCATAAATTATCTTTTACCTATAGTTTTCTTGTAGTGGTCTGTATACGTTCTACCTAGTTTACTTAGGAGTGTTCTTGTTGCGTTCTTGTTGCGTTCTTATATGCACAAGCGATCTAAAATTGAGACAAAAGTGATCTTTAAGTGCACTTTAGAACGCTAACAGATCACTCATATTTGATCGCTTTAAAACGCATAAAGCACACTTGGGAATTACTTTTGGATCACACCATAACACCTTTAGATCGCTATCAGCACACAGGGCCGTCTTTAGATGATTGGGGGCCCCAGGGCAAAGTGATAAGCGGGGCCCCTAATAATTCCAGACAATTTCTTAACCTCCAATGCGAAGCTCATCGTTGCCCTAATTTACAAATATTGGTTCAAATAAAAAATATCACGAAAAGACATGTTTTAGATAGTTAAATAATTTTAATAATTTGCCTTACAAAAGTTGAAAATGGGGCCCTCCAGAATCTTGGGGCCCTAGGGCAGTGCCCTATTTGCCCAATGGGAAAGACGGCACTGTCAGCACATACACATATAGTGATCCAACTGTGTACTAGTGATCTAAAATTAGGACAGATTTTTATGATCTATAAGTGAATTTTATGTGATCTCAAAGTGAAATTGAAATTTGCAGTGTAGTCTTATTGAGTTCGTTTCATTTTAACATTAACCTACTTTTTTAAAGTACAATACCACAAATAACTTTATATGATTAATTAAATATTATCATTTAGTTATACGCATTCGAAAAGATGTGTAACAAAATTAGTATATTGAAATATTTGAAAAGCCTCGGTTAGTAGAAGCGACTGTGCTTCAAAACTTGACCAACAAAAGCGTTTCTGTCAGGATTCCGAAGTGGTATTTAACAGGTGGTGAATTATGTGGTAAACAATGGTAAATAGCGATATGGTTTAAAATGAGAAAAGTGGTAAACAATGGTAAATAACGATATGGTATAAAATGGGAAAAGTGGTAAATAATGGTAAATAACATTATGATATAAAATGGGAAAAGTGGTAAATAATGGTAAATAACATTATGATATAAAATGGGAAAAGTGGTAAATAATGGTAAATAACATTATGATATAAAATTGGAAAAGTGTAAATAACATTATGATATAAAATGGGAAAAGTGTAAATAACATTATGATATAAAATGGGAAAAGTGGTAAATAATGGTAAATAACATTATGATATAAAATTGGAAAAGTGGTAAATAATGGTAAATAACATTATGATATAAAATGGAAAAAGTGGTAAATAACGGTAAATAACATTATGATATAAAATGGGAAAAGTTAAAAAAAATGGTAGATAATGGTAACTAACGTTATGGTATAAAATGGGAGGTGGTAGATAATGGTAAATAATATATTTCCCTGAATTTTTTACAGTATTTAAAACTTTAACCTACATTTAGGGAGATAAAACCTTTAGGATTTAGAACCGATTTGGTGAGTAATGAAAATAAAGTTTAAGATCTTCTAAAGTTGACATATATTCCTTTTTTCATGATTTTCTTGATTTCACATATTATTATATAATATAAATCAATATTTACCATTGTTTACCATTATTTACCATAATTTATCATTGTTGACCATTACTTGCCATAATTTACCATTGTTTACCATTACTTGCCATAATTTACCATTGCTTTCCATTATTTACTATTGATTTCCATTGTTTAACATAATTTTCCATATTTACCATTACTTAACATAATTTTCCATATTTACCATTATTTAACATAATTTTCCATATTTACCATCATTTAACATAATTTTCCATATTTACCATTACTTAACATAATTTTCCATATTTACCATTATTTAACATAATTTTCCATATTTACCATCATTTAACATAATTTTCCATATTTACCATTATTTAACATAATTTTCCATATTTACCATTATTTAACCTAATTTTCCATATTTACCATTATTTAACAATTTTCCATATTTACCATTACTTAACATAATTTTCCATATTTACCATTACTTAACATAATTTTCCATATTTACCATTATTTAACATAATTTTCCATATTTACCATTATTTAACATAATTTTCCATATTTACCATTATTTAACATAATTTTCCATATTTACCATTATTTAACATAATTTTCCATATTTACCATTATTTAACATAATTTTCCATATTTACCATTATTTAACACTATTTACCAGTGTGCCACAATACTCGAGAAAATTGGTATTTTTGGAACGCTGTTTTGCGTTGTGTGGCCAACACGTTGAGGAATAATTTTATCCCTCGTTTTGGTCAACAAGATTTTGCAAAAAGGATTGGTGACAACGCGTACTAAATTTCAGAATATTGAAAATAACAAAGCGTTGAAGAGTATAATAATTAGACCATTTAGGTTATATAAAGTTGACTTTAGCCTAAATTATATTTTTTATATAAAGTACTGTACATATTATATGAAGACGACATTTGCAAAGAACCAATCAGCAACAAGAGCATACGATTTCAGTATCATTGTAGATTGAACCATTTCAAGAATCACGTGTTTTAAAAAGAGGGAAAGTCACGAATTTTTCAAAAGATTTTGTTGCCTTTTAACGAGGGGCAGGTCACTTCCTTGATTAACGACAGACCCCTCAAAAGATTAAATCCGATTTAATCGTGATTATTTTGATTAAATTCATTTTAATCACGATTAAGTTGATTAAATCACGTTTAATCATGATTAGAATGTTTAATCTGATTTAATCGTGATTATTTTGATTAGATTCATTTTAATCACGATTAAGTTGATTAAATCACGTTTAATCATGATTAGAATGTTTAATCTGATTTAATCATGATTAAATGATTAAATCTGATTAAAATGATTAAATCTGTTTAAAATGATTAAATCCTGATTAAAAAAATTATATCGTATGATTAAATCGTACTGAAGTTTTGATTTTAATGATAAATTCTCTATTCGACCGATTATATTGATTAAATCGTGATTAAAATAATTAAATCTGATTAAAATGATTAAATCTAATTAAAAAGATTAGATCCTGATTAGAATGATTAAATCTCGTTTAAATCGTGATTAGATTATCTAATCTTGATTAGATTTCTTTAATCTTGATTACCCTGATTTAATCACGATTACCCTGATTTAATCATTTTACTATGATTAAGACGCACCCAAAATGGAAGTGACCTGCCCCTCGCCTTTTAAATCGACAAAACTATACACATTTCTTGTGAGAAAATATCGGTTGTTCCAATGAAGTTGAGTTTTGAGAGATAGGATTTGGACAACTTCCGATTAAAAAAGTGTGTAACCCTTTATAACATATTTCTATTCGATCCACTTTCTTTTGTTAATATACAAAGTCAAATCCAATCATATTCCGACAATTTACTTTACTTCTCTAAGGAACAAACACTTTTATTCCTCAACTTCTTGGAAAGCTTCGAAATACGTTTTCAATTGAAGCTTCGAAATACGTTTTCAAATGAAACCAGAGTTCAAAAATTGAAAACTCTTTCTTTATGTTGGTTTTTCGAAACCAATAGCGAAACAAAAATACGTTTTTCTCTAGAGCTGACTGTGATTTCGACTGTAGTTACAATCTCGGGTAAAGTAAAACCAAATTGCTATACTTGTTATTTCTGGTAGTCAGGTGGGGCTGGGTTAAACAAAATCAGAGGTATTTGGAAACTTAATTCAGAGTTCCCCCTGATTCCGAATCAAAGGTTTCCCTCCCGTTTTATCAATGGGCATCCAAGCGTATAGAACCCACGCAAAGATACCAGTCGCGAAGTAGAGCTAAATCCGGGCATGCTAGTTTGGTGGTAGCCCGAAGGATGGTCGCCGATAGATGGAGCCAGAGAGAGAGAAGGTAGACTAACCTGCAAAGCGAGTCTCAAGGGAGGCGGGAACTCTCCCCAGGAGGGGGCGCTGGCGACGGCGGCTTCTTCCGAAAGCAATTTCAAGTTGTTGAGGACCAGCTGAGAGAACTTCTCCAGGTACGTCGAGTGCTCCTCCAAATCCGGATCCACTCCGCACTCTCGGAAAGGGACTCTAACGACGGTGGCGCCACCCAACAGCCAATTCCAATCACGAGCCGAGTAGAAAGACATCGGCGGTCAACGAGAAAGGGAGAAACATAAATTAGATTGGATAAATGTATTCCGCGAGATCTCCGGCTCGTTTTAAAGAGTCATTTTCATTTCAAATCTTTTCCACCAAGTTCGTTCCGCGCAACGACGATTCGCGCCTGGCAGAAATGCTCATTAATTTCGCCCTCATTTATTATTTAAATCCTTCTTCTTCCGTTACTTACTTGATTTGATATCGCGAACTTCGGGCCACTTAAAATTATATCTCGTTCATTCCGAGTTTAAAAACATCGTAACTTTGAAAAGACGATTTTAGAGAAAATTTAATTTAAATTTTAAAATCCTTAACAAAGTATAGGGTAAGTCGTTATTAAAATATTTATTGTCAGTATGATGAAATAAAGTACACTGCGCGAAAGATCAACCCAAAATATCTTATTAAAGATAAAATTAGAACTACGATAAAATTAAAATTACAACAACGATAACATTAGAACTACGATAAAATTAGAACTATGATAACATTAGAGCAACGATTAAGTTAAAACTACGATAAAATCAGATCTACGATAAAATTAGAACTACGACCAAATTAGAACTACGATAAAATTAAAACTACTATAAAATTACAACAACGATAAAATTAGAGCTACGATAAAATTAAAATTACAACAACGATAAAATTAGAGCTACGATAAAATTAAAATTACAACAACGATAAAATTAGAGCTACGATAAAATTAAAATTACAACAACGATAAAATTAGAGCTACGATAAAATTAAAATTACAACAACGATAAAATTAGAGCTACGATAAAATTAAAATTACAACAATGATAAAATTAGAGCTACGATAAAATTAAAACTACGATAAAATTTGAGCTACGATAAAATTAGAGCTACGATAAAATTAAAACTACGATAAAATTTGAGCTACGATAAAATTAGAGCTACGATAAAATTAAAACTACGATAAAATTAGAGCTACGATAAAATTAGAGCTACGATAAAATTAGAACTACGATAAAATTAGAACTACGATAACATTAGAGCTACGATAAAATTAGAGTTACGACGTTTTTAAAATTAGAACTACGATAACATTAGAGCTACGATAAAATTAGAGTTACGACGTTTTTAAACTTAGTAAACGAATTATAGAACATGTACCCTAGTTTGTTGGACGAAAACGTAATCAATTTCCGTTAAAAAAGCATTACAATTTGTTTTAGTCTAACATACGCCTTACGCCATGGCAAAAAATTATCATAGGAAACTAGATATTGCATGTATTGAGTGACTCAATGACTACTTTTAAAATTCAGGAATAGTTGCAGTGAAATCGGAAACTGTGCTTTGCAAAGCGCCACTGAATGAAAATTAGTTTAACTTCAAAAACAAAGACCGAGGGAGGAGATCCTTTCCCGGGGGTAACTCCATTAGGGTCGATTTTTAAATGCCAGATGGCGCCACAGTCTGAAATTTTAAATACGCTAAAAGCGGTGAAAAATATTATTTCGTGTTTCTTTTATTCCGATATTTTCTCGAGTTGAGCTCAGATTTTCAAAGTTTAACATTAGAAAATCGTTTAAAATAGTGTAAGAAATTCTTATTTATTAAATATTAATACTTTTCCCATTAAAAAGATTAAATTAACGCCATCTAGAATAAATAAAAGCATTAAAATTTAACCTCTAATGGGCTTCAACCCGTTAAGCCTATCGAATGAAATGTTTTTTCTTTAAGAAAAATGTAAACAGCAACTGAGCCAAACTGAGGTCGAATCGACGGGCGCAAAGGTAAAAGTTCAAAGGGCCGATGAGTGTTAAAAGAAGACCTTAATTACACAGCGCACCAAATTTACACCCCAATAAAATCAAATTGAAACTCGTCTCCCGAAGGCGGTTCCTTTTCAGGTCGGGAATATCTTCGAATCTCTGGGGGGGATTTTACCACTGCCGTGTTTCGGTGTTATAGTGGCCATGGGATTGGGTCTTGAGAATGGCTCGATATATTCGCATTTCCTTCAGCTCAAAGTCGAAAGACCGAAATTCTAAAGACTTTGTCGCCGCCTTCGATATAAACTATAAGGGACAACTTATTACTTAAAATTTAAAAGGAAATATGAGAATATTCGGTTTAAGACTCTTATCCTTAAAAGCTAATGGTTAGAAAGGGACTTTTTGATCTTTGCAAGACTTTGATGCAACCAACGAAAATTTCGGGAAAGTTTTACACTTGTCCATTGTCATAAAAGTAGAAACGACTCACTGCTAAGAAGGACAATCTTGGTACATCAAACGTGTGAAAATACGCGTGTGAATGTAATAACGGCACGCGATGCACGCTCTGTGGTACGTATCAATTAACACGTAAGCGGCAAAGCTCGACTAATGTTGTTGTCTGAATAAAAATCTGGCCAAATTAAATAAAAACTAATGTAATTAATGAGTCTATAGAAATTGCTTTATTAATAATCAAGAGATTCCTGCACGTATTTAAGGTTTTTTTTTAAATAATGTAAATCTAGAGAGAGGTACTACAATGACCTAATTTGCCCCAAAGTTTTCTTGTCGAGTTGTTCGACTGTCAATATTTTATTTCTGTAGCGGCTTTTAATTAAATGAATTTTTTGGTACAATAATGGTTTCTTGTCTTGTTATTTTTCATTTAGTAGAAACGGGAACTGCCATTGTCTGATTTAGCTAAAGTTTGGTCTCAAAAATAGTACTTTGATTTCAAATTCTATGGTACCTATAATTTATTTTCAAATATTTTCTGTGATAGTGTACCCCTACAAATGAGTATTTCGGTCTCTTAGTTAAATCAGAAGTACATGAAATATGAAGCATGTACAGGATAAAGCAGTTTGCACAGCTCAAAATTTATCACGTTTACTACTCCACCTAATAACATAAAATGTAAAAAATACTCTATACAATGACAATATTTTCTAGTCATTGTGAATTTCACCCGCACTATTTTTCTTCCGAAAACGTATTTTAAAAAGTATCAGCGGGATCCTGCGAAGGTACGTGCTTCAGGCGTATCAAAGAGAGATGGATACTTCTTTCAAAAGACATATATCATTTACTTCTGGTTACATCCATATATATTGAAAATATTCGAATTATATTGGATATATTAGAATTCCATTGGATATATTGGAATTTTATTGGTCATATTAGAATTCCATTGCATATATTAGAATTCCATTGGATATATTGGAATTTTATTGGTCATATTAGAATTCCATTGCATATATTATAATTCCATTGGATATATTAGAATTCCATGGGATATATATTATAATTATATTAGATATATTAGAATTCCATTAGATATATTAGAATTCCATTAGATATATTAGAATTCCATTAGATATATTAGAATTCCATTAGATATATTAGAATTCCATTAGATATATTAGAATTCCATTAGATATATTAGAATTCTATTGGATATATATTAGAATTCTACTGGATATATAAGAATTCTATTGGATATATATTAGAATTCCATTGGATATATTAGAATTCCATTGGATATATTAGAATTCCATTGGATATATTAGAATTACATTAGATATATATTATAATTCTATTAGATATATTAGAATTCCATTAGATATATTAGAATTCCATTAGATATATTAGAATTACATTAGATATATTAGAATTCCATTAGATATATTAGAATTCCATTAGATATATTAGAATTCCATTAGATATATTAGAATTCCATTAGATATATTAGAATTACATTAGATATATTAGAATTCCATGAGATATATTAGAATTCTATTGGATATATATTAGAATTCTACTGGATATATATTAGAATTCTACTGGATATATAAGAATTCTATTGGATATATATTAGAATTCCATTGGATATATTAGAATTCCATTGGATATATTAGAATTCCATGGGATATATATTATAATTCCATTAGATATATTAGAATTCCATTAGATATATTAGAATTACATTAGATATATTAGAATTCCATTAGATATATTAGAATTCCATTAGATATATTAGAATTCTATTGGATATATATTAGAATTCTAATGGATATATTAGAATTCTATTGGATATATAAGAATTCTATTGGATATTCCATTGGATATATTAGAATTCCATAGGGTATATTAGAA
Organism: Leiobunum rupestre; assembly: GCF_980474605.1. NCBI lineage: Eukaryota > Metazoa > Arthropoda > Arachnida > Opiliones > Sclerosomatidae > Leiobunum > Leiobunum rupestre. The sequence continues at coordinate 34,159,291 of NC_143392.1, forward strand.
TTCTATTGGATATATATTAGAATTCCATTAGATATATATTAGAATTCCATTAGATATATATTAGAATTCTATTGGATATATAAGAATTATATTGGATATATATTAGAATTCTACTGGATATATAAGAATTCTACTGGATATATAAGAATTCTATTGGAAATATATTAGAATTCCATTGGATATATTATACTTCCATTGGATATATTAGAATTCCATTGGATATATTAGAATTCCATGGGATATATATTATAATTCTATTAGATATATTAGAATTCCATTAGATATATTAGAATTCCATTAGATATATTAGAATTCCATTAGATATATTAGAATTCCATTAGATATATTAGAATTCCATTAGATATATTAGAATTCTATTGGATATATATTAGAATTCCAATGGATATATTAGAATTCTATTGGATATATAAGAATTCTATTGGATGTATTAGAATTCCATAGGGTATATTAGAATTCTATTGGATATATATTAGAATTCCATTATATATATATTAGAATTCCATCGGATATATTAGAATTCCAATGGATATATTAGAATTCTATTGGATATATAAGAATTATATTGGATATATATTAGAATTCCATTGGATATATTAGAATTCCATTGGATATATTAGAATTCCATTGGATATATTAGAATTCCATGGGATATATATTATAATTCTATTAGATATATTAGAATTCCATTAGATATATTAGAATTCCATTAGATATATTAGAATTCCATTAGATATATTAGAATTCCATTAGATATATTAGAATTCCATTAGATATATTAGAATTCTATTGGATATATATTAGAATTCCAATGGATATATTAGAATTCTATTGGATATATAAGAATTCTATTGGATGTATTAGAATTCCATAGGGTATATTAGAATTCTATTGGATATATATTAGAATTCCATTATATATATATTAGAATTCCATCGGATATATTAGAATTCCAATGGATATATTAGAATTCTATTGGATATATAAGAATTATATTGGATATATATTAGAATTCCATTGGATATATTAGAATTCCATAGGGTATATTAGAATTCTATTCGATATATGGGAATTCTATTCTTTTTCCTTATTGGGGCAACAATTTAAACTGAAATGATCAATTAAACTATCGCTATTTAAGTAAGAGACCAAAAGTTTTCATTTAGACCTTGGCTACCTGACTAAGTAATTTCCTTTCCGAACAAGTCCTCAAAATGCCAATTCAGCCAGAGGGTTTGCTCTCGTGGCGTGGGACTATGTTATAAATGAAGATTCAGTCAAACAAGCAGTTCGTTTCGCCGCTAGGACAGAAAGGGGCGAGTATTAAAGACGTTGGATAGGTGCTTACGAGAAATAGTGGACATTCTTGCGGCTGACGCCCAGGATGACATCCTCGAAGAGTTGTTGAAGGCCAGAGTTGCTCTCGTCGTCGGCGGCCGGCGTCCCTGTCGAGTCCACGAAGTCGGCGGACGGAGCCCCGTCAATTACCGGCACTTCTACGGATCAAAGGAGAAGTAACAGCATCTCGTTAAAATACCGCAAATTCTTCGCCCTTTTCGCCCTCCTGTTAATCTCGCCAACCAAATTGAGCCGGGATCAAAGCTGATCCGCCCGCAGTCATCGGATGACACGGTTTGCCCGGAGACGCGTTTGACTGCGCTTAAGAGCTGTTCTCCAGACAGAACCTTGACTCCGGCCTCGCTAATCGACAATACTCATCCTTACACCGCGAATAAGAGGAATATTTGATGCGCGTATAGATATAAGCCCACGTAAGTGTGTCAATATTTCAAATATACGTTCTTGCGCGTGACATTACCTTTACATTGAGTGGTATAGCAAGCTTATTTACCCGCTTTTATACCCTAACATGGCGGCGTATTCTCACGCGCAAAATGAACTTAAAGATCCCCCAAACGACGCTAGCATCTAGGAGCAACAAACACAAGGAGAACGCGGCTAGCCTTTAAACACGCTAACGCAGTGTTGTGTACAAATTTCATTGGATGAACCTTTATGCTGAATGTTTTACGTCCAAGGGGGAAGACAATTTCCGAATTTCCCCCTTCCGACGGCAACAGGCGATAATGCGTCTAACCAATGAAAACTGTTCGCAAGAAAATGCACGACTTTTGATGGGTTGCGTTCTCTTGTATGGGGTGCTGTGTTTGTTGCTTCTAGGTTTCATTTAAGAAAATGCTTTTACGGCATACTTATAAGTGATTATGTTGCATATGCGCTTTAGTTTTAAACATTTCGACCACGCATTTTTGGTCAACTTTAGGCTACGTCATAATATATAATACGTGCTTTTTGAGGTGGTGCATGGAGCCGTGACGAAGAGTAGATCGTACCGACGGCAGCAGGCGCTAAAGCGTCTAACCAATGAAAATTGTACGCAAGAAAATGCACGACTTTTGACGGGTTGCGTTCCTCTTGTGTGGGGTGCTGTGTTTGTTGCTCCTAGCTAGCATAAACTCTATTTATGTCTTATTCAACTTGTTTAAAAGGTCCACGGGCGTCTTTGTATTTTAACGTAAACGAGCTCGGGTGATTTCGCGCGAGTGCCCTAAAATAAATATAAAAAATGCGCGAGCCTTTTACGCTAAAATATGGCGGAGCACGTGGGACATTTTAACAAGTTGAACAAGACAAAGAATTTCCGCAAGTGCCAATTTCCCATCTTTTAATAGGTGATTCTATAAAATACGGGTGGTCACGTGTAAATGTTTTTTCTACGTCACTAGCAATAGTTATTGAAGATAGAGAGCATTAGTTTTGCCATGGCAACCGAAAATGTTTTTGACAACACAAAATGGAAAATTCCTTACCCAAAAAAACATGGGATTTTGAAAATTTCTTAAATGCAAAAACTAGAAAAAATTTATCAAAATTGACGAATTTATCAAAATTTTCTAGTTTTTTGCATTTTAGAAAGTTTCAAAATCCCATGTTTTTTTTGGGTAAGGAATTTTCCATTTTGTGTTGTCAAAAACATTTTCGGTTGCCATGGCAAAACTAATGCCCGTTGAAACGTTTCCTTTTGGGAATTTTCTTGATTCATTAAGGCCTACTTAATACCCGAGTTTGAACAAAATCGGTGTGTTACACCTCGGGTAGTCTCCTTGTAAGTCATTTTTCTATTTTACGGGTTCTTTGCGTGCTGGGGCGTAGGACCACCATCTGATAACAGTATTTAAAGCCACGTATTATCCAAGCTAGTGGCACTATTTACGAATAACGTCACTGGCACGTAAGCTAAAACTTTGCTCGTTTGGTTCGTAAACCAAATAACGCCCCTCAAAGCAGACGACATCTTTTTGTCAGCCGCTTAAAGCACCACTAACTCCGTCAGGAACCTAGTGATAAAGGTTTTAGCTAGCCTACAGATTCTAAGTCACTCAATCAGTAACTATTTCGAGTAACTGACACACTTATGGAATATCATTATAGACTTATGGTTTAGCTATAATCAGAAGTAAATGAGCCGAAGTTATCAGACTGCTATACTCCCCATGTTGGAGGCGTTTTCCTTATGAAGTTACATTTTTACCTCGAATTTGAAATTTTGCGCGCTCCTAGGCCGAAAAAAAACGTTTTTGTTTTTTTGAAACCATTTTTTAAACATATAAATAGCTGTACCCACAATTCCCAAGTGCAATTTATCGCGTCAAAAGACGGGGATGGAAATTAGCTTTTATTTGACTCGATTTTCTCGTCATTTTCATAAGGAAAACGCCCTCCGATTCTGAGCGCTATTTCGATAACTTCGGTGCATTTACTTCTGCTATAACGTATTCGAGAGCGAGTTAGAGAGTTAGACGTACCAAGTTTTGGAACCCTGATTAATAGACTACGGTTTCAGGGATTAGAATACATGAAAGTGTAATATACATCACGGCTTAGAGACTGTATACTCACCATAAAAGCCAAAACGACACTTTGGAAAAACAATTTGCGAATTCGTTATAAGCGTCTACGAGCCAAAGCTCATTTCCTAGCGTTAAAAATGAAATCTGCGCCCGAAGCCATTCGCGAGTCACCAATTTTTGAGCCTGAGGCACATTTCATTTGCTTAGAAAAATAAGCCTGTAATGCAATTTCGAAATATTCGCGGGGAGAATATACAGGGTGTTCTGATTTGATCGAACAGGGCCCAAAGCTCCCCAAAATGTTTTAAAACTGTTCGGACATCCTGGAGATGGTGAGGTATATTTTTAGTTAACTTCACTGTGTTTGAAACAAAAATTTAAAATATTTTTGTTTGAATAAAATCAAAATATTTTTGTTTGAATCAAATCAAAATATACTTTTTTAATGAAATCAAAATATTTTTGTTTCAATCAAATCAAATTATATTTTTGTTTCAATCAAATCAAAATATTTTTGTTTCAATCAAATCAAAATTTTTTTGTTTCAATCAAATCAAAAATTTTTTGTTTCAATCAAATCAAAATATTTTTGTTTCAATCAAATCAAAATATTTTTGTTTCAATCAAATCAAAATATTTTTGTTTCAATCAAATCAAAATATTTTTGTTTCAATCAAATCAAAATATTTCAAAATAGTTACACCAAATTGTTTTAAGTCTTTTTGAACTTCCAAGAGACGGTGAAATATATATATATATATTGAATCTTCACTGAGATTGAAAACAAAAATGTATATTGTTTTTCTTTGGATCAAATGTCTAAAATCAAAATTTGTAGAGTTTCATCGCTATTCAGATTTTTGATTATGGAGGTTAAGGCTTCTTAAAAACGGCTAGCGAGAACGTCTAACGAAAGAAGTCTGTACACAATAAGACTACGTTTACATTCAAGCACGTTCTCTATAGGTGTTTTCTATCGCTACCTTAATCGCTTAATTCAACTGACACTATTACTCTTATTAATAATTCGTTAAAAATAATTAAAATCTGATATTTAACTTATTCGTGAAATAAAATTAAAAAAATATTTTTGTTCTATCCTGAAAATCAGAAAATTTTCGTTCATGATATAAAAAATGGTCTCAAGCAGAACTAGAGCACCCTGTACATCTCGATGGCTGCGGGAAAGCCTGCCATTGCGGGGCACCGTTAATACGAGGAGAGATACATTATATCGATATATGTGGCCTGGCTGGTTTATTTTATTGTTGGCTTGAATTTTAAATCGAAAACACAGATAAGAAAAAGTATAAAAAGAGAAAACCAATTACTACAATTTCTTTCGGTCCCCGCCGAGAAATGGCCAAGTACACAAAAAATATTTATATTTGAAAATTATTCTTCGCGGCTTAGAAATACTATTTTTATCGCGTCGAAACAGACACGCTAAATCTTTGAAACCACCTCTATCACCTTTTGAAAAAACCTACCGGGTGCCTAACACCGACGCTGGGTTTGAAAGCCGTGAGATTATAGAAGCTCTGAGCATATTACTTTTTATACGTTGGTGCGTAGAAATAGAAATTCCAATTTTTACGGGAATTATTTGTTAAATCAAAAATACTTCCACGATCGCGTTACGAATCGAATAGTAGGAAAATCAATTTATCTCGGGCATGAACCGAACCCGCAAATCTTTAACCAGTACGTTTTCTAATTAATTTTTGTTTGGATCAAAATGTCTCTAATCAAAATAGTTAATCATTTTTTAATCAAAATAGTTAATCATTTTTTAAATCAAAATAGTTAATCATTTTTTAAATTAAAATAGTTAATCATTTTTTAAATCAAAATAGTTAATCATTTTTTAAATTAAAATAGTTAATCATTTTTTAAATCAAAATAGTTAATCATTTTTTAAATCAAAATAGTTAATCATATTTTAAATCAAAATAGTTAATCATTTTTTAAATCAAAATAGTTAATCATTTTTTAAATCAAAATAGTTAATCATTTTTTAAATCAAAATAGTTAATCATTTTTTAAATCAAAATAGTTAATCATTTTTTAAATCAAAATAGTTAATCATATTTTAAATCAAAATAGTTAATCATTTTTTAAATCAAAATAGTTAATCATTTTTTAAATCAAAATAGTTAATCATTTTTTAAATCAAAATAGTTAATCATTTTTTAAATCATTTTTTTCGATAAATATAATAATATTTAAGTTTTACTGAAATTTAAAACAGAAATTTAAATTGTATCTTGTTTGAACCCAAAACTCAAATCCAAATTTGTAGGGAATCATCGAAATATAGGTACACCAAAATATGTAAAAAATTGTAACATTCCAGATACGGAATAATATTTCTTATTTTGGACCCAAAATTTGAAGGGCATCATCGAAATTAAAATACACCTAAATATATTAAAAAAATAAATTCCAGATATTGATAAATATTTCATATTTAATTTTAACTGAATTTTGAAACCAAAATTTAAATTATTTAATATTTGGGCCCATAACTCAAATAAAAATTTGTAGGGCATCATCGAAAACAAAGTACACCGAGATATGTAAAAAATTAAAATTCAACATACGGATAAATATTTAATATTCAATTTTCATTCAATTTTGAAACCAAAATTTAAATGGTTTCTTATTTTGGACCCAAAACTCTCTAATTAACACTTCTAGCCCATTATCACCAAAAAAAATAAAATTGGCTTTGAGATTACGCTGTACAAATTATACAGATTAAAATTGTCTTAGAAAATGTCTACAATCCTAGACGTTCTTCGCAGGCATTTCTTAGGCTTAACAAAATAATTGATAACGAGGCCTACTAGTAAATTATAAATATGTTTGTGTACGTCCTGACTCAATAGAATGCTTTAGATTTCTTAAAAGAAGTTTAGGTTCTTTGGCAATGCATCAAGTGGTTGCTGACTTGCTGTACAAGTTTTGGTGTAATTGTGTAACACTCCCCCAGTAGGCACTGTTGAATTATTTTTTTTATAAAATCAATAAAATGGATGAAATTAATTTTTTATACATTACGAATAAGCTTCTTCATTGTTTACCTAAGATAGTAGTTTAGTAGTTTCCACCGATTTCCTTTCCGTATATAATTTCGCAAAAAGAGCGGAAATCGTAAAATCCGTTTTCCTAATTTTTTTCTCGCTTGTGAGTTTTCACTGGCCGAAACGAATTGTTGCGATAGATTTCATCCTATAGTCATGATTACATCTTTGTAGCTCGAGTTTTTATATGGGTATTTTCTAATCTCTTCTACAATAGCTTCAGAATTAATTTTTGTCATTTTAACTTAACCGCTGATGATATACTATATCAGATCGAAGAGCTAAGCCTATAGGTCTTATCTCGAAATTTCAAAATGGCGACTTGAAAAAGGTAAACACACGCACTCCCTCGGTTTCCTAAATCACGTGACTAAAAGACTGGCTATGATTGGTCTACGGCTACGGGGAAAAAAACCGCACCAAAATATATATCGCAAAAATAGAAATAGGACCCGCGACGCAAAAACACGAATTTCACAAAAATAACAGGAAATGTTTTTTCCTTTTCCGCAAAAAAATACGAAAATCGCGCAAAAATCGCCCAGTGAAAACCGGTCGTAACAAAATAGATGAAATTAAATTTTAAAAGATTACGAATAAGCTTCTTCATCGTTTGGCTAAGATCAAAGTGTAGTATTGTTTCGTACAAATAAAATGGATGAAATTAAATTTTCGTATCCGAGGTAAAATATATCTCGTGTATGGATTTATACGAAATACATACTTTAAAAACTCTTCTATTTTTAAGAGTGTAAGCATTACACGATACGTAAAACGAAGAATTTAGTTAAATTCTAACGAGCACCCCTTAATACGAACTAAAACCAGCGTATTGGTAATACACGAAGATTTGTTGGCGCGAAAGCGGTACACGCGTTCGGGGAAAGCGAGTTGGAACAAACGAGAGTTTGATTATTATTTGGGCCGGAAATTAAAAACTTAGCCAAGAGTCGCGATGATTCCGCACAGCGCGCCACCGGAGCAGACGACGTAGAGCGAGGAAGCGAACAACTTCCGGCCATCCCTCGGGGGTTTCAGGATCCAAAACCCCAAAAGCAAAGCTCGCGGGGTATTTAATTATGCATCCGCGATGCCGTCGCATCGATTTTCCGAACCTTCCATTTCCCTCCCACCATCTCTCTCCGTCCCTTTGGCTGAACTAAGTCCGAACTACGCGTTTAACGGCGACCTCACTCGAGAGATGGAGCCACGGGCGGCGAGTAATCTTTCGACACCGTTTGGCGACACCCCGACAGCGTTTCGAGCTTGGATTTCAAATTAAAGCGGTATAGAGGCGTCAAAGGAAACGGGCCCAAAAGTCTAATATAATGAAATGAAGAACAAGGCTTAAGAGTTGAAGGCGCTCCACGAGCTCCCTCTGCCGGCGGCACGCGTATCAAAAGAGTCTCATTCCCGGCGACACCTTTCGGCATTCGTGTCGCCGACGTAATAGCGCCATTCGCGGTAATTAATCTCCAAGCGACGAAATACGTTTAGCTAGGCTTCTCGAAATAGCCGCTTTCAATTGACTCTAGCGCCGCGTACCGGCCCGAAATTTGTGCATTTATTTTGGTTTTAGTCGCAAACCGGGTACTCCGAATAATGGCTTACGGCTAACAAAGAAAACTTACAACGGAAAACGTTACATTGTAAAACGTTACCAAAACTATATTTTATATTTTCGTAATATTTTCCGTCGATTAAGATCAAAGTTTAAAAAATAATAAAGTTGAGTTCTTTGTAATGTTGTAAGTCGGAAAATTTTCCGGAAATTGACCGAGGCCATTTTTCCAGAAAATTTTCCGTATTTTTCCAAAAAAAGATAAAAAAATTTTCATTAAATGATTAGTCTAATTTATTGTTTGCAAATTTAAATAAAGCGGCATTTTCGCCTCATTTTTTCAAATCTAAAAGTAAAACTAAGCCTCTAGACTAGTTTAAACTGAATAACAATGTAACACTATTAATGTTTTGTATTATGTTTACTGATATTAGACATTTTATATCGATAAAAAGTTAAAAACATTAAAAACCTTTAAAAAGTAATTCATATTTCAATTTTTTATTTTTCTGATTTGCGGAAAATTTTCCGGATTTTATTTTTCCGGAAAACTAACAACACTAGTTCTTTGGTTCCCATAAACCCACTTTGTAACTATATAAATGGTTACATTGTGAAAAAGTGTTTCCGAAACCAAAACCATTTACATTGAGCTACTGGACTCCAAAGGAAATGAAAATCAGTTTGCGTCTTTCAAATCTTATGATGTATTCAGTCGATGAACAAATTGACCATGCTAAGTGCTCTGTTTAGTCAATATCTAACACCATAAGTCTATAATATTATTCTATTAGTTGGTCACTTTGGGGAATATTTTACTGACAAGGAGACGACCCGAGGTGTAACCTACCGATTTTGTTCAAACTCGGGGGATTGGATCATGTAACTTGAAAAATCCTAAAGGGAATTTATTCAATGGGCAACGGTTTTACTATGGCAACGAAAAATGTTTTGACAACATAAAATGGAAATTTTCCCATTAAAAATAACATGGGATTTGGACCTATTCCAAGGGCCCCCCCCTGTGAAAGATTTTAAAAAATTGAAAAGTTTTAAAATACCAAAATTATAAAAAAAAAATTAAAAATTGTCGAAAAAAATCAAAATTGATCACATTTTGATCAATTTGAACCAAATGGGTGAAAATGAACCGATATGGCTTAAATAGGAAAAATTTCAATTTTATGTTGTCAAAAACATTTTTCGTTGCCATGGCAAAACCATTACCCATTGAATAAATTCCCTTTAGGATTTTTCAAGTTACATGAAGGTCTACCAATCCCCCGAGTTTGAACGAAATCGGTGTGTAACACCTCGGGTCGTCTACTTGTGAGAGCTAGTAACGGAGTGATGTCATCACAATAAGAAAATCTCCCCCTAGCGAGGCGCTGTCAAAGGCTACGTGTGACGCGTTAGCAAGCGGACGCAAAACGGTGACGAAGCCCATAATGCAGTCTGTCTCTTGAAAAGCTCTCAGTAAAACTTTTGCATGTGAAGAATAAGAAGTGTCACACTTATGTTACAATAATTTACACTTATGACGATACATATCAGTAAAACCTGCTCGTAGGACAGGTTAATTTGTTAATATGTATCAAGTAAATTAAAAGCAAACATGTTCGGATATGCTCTTACAAACTTCTTTTAATGAAAAATTAGAATTAAATGGTATGGCAGTGTACTGAACCATCTTTTATAATGATTTTATCAAATACACTACTGTTATGATAGATAAATTTGTCAATATCGACCATGAATAGCCGATATATTGGCCTTACCCTATCAGGGTTGGACATAAGGCACTAGTCACGGCATTTGACTACTAAAATAAATGCTCTGACCACTAAAATAAATGCTCTGACCACTAAAATAAATGCTCTGACCACTAAAATAAATGCTCTGACCACTAAAATAAATGCTCTGACCACTAAAATAAATGCTCTGACCACTAAAATAAATGCTCTGACCACTAAAATAAATGCTCTGACCACTAAAATAAATGCTCTGACCACTAAAATAAATGCTCTGACCACTAAAATAAATGCTCTGACCACTAAAATAAATGCTCTGACCACTAAAATAAATGCTCTGACCACTAAAATAAATGCTCTGACCACTAAAATAAATGCTCTGACCACTAAAATAAATGCTCTGACCACTAAAATAAATGCTCTGACCACTAAAATAAATGCTCTGACCACTAAAATAAATGCTCTGACCACTAAAATAAATGCTCTGACCACTAAAATAAATGCTCTGACCACTAAAATAAATGCTCTGACCACTAAAATAAATGCTCTGACCACTAAAATAAATGCTCTGACCACTAAAATAAATGCTCTGACCACTAAAATAAATGCTCTGACCACTAAAATAAATGCTCTGACCACTAAAATAAATGCTCTGACCACTAAAATAAATGCTCTGACCACTAAAATAAATGCTCTGACCACTAAAATAAATGCTCTGACCACTAAAATTAATATAAAATTTGGGGACTCACTAGTCAATTTGACTAGAGAAAAATTAACCTAAATATTCATAAATAATGGCGAATATGGCGTATCATAAATTCATCAATCCCATTTTATTTAAAAAAAATTGTGATCGTCCAAAGTCATGTAACTCAAATAAAAAAAAATCCTCTTTTAATTCTGACGAGTAAAGCAAAATGTTGTTTTTATACCCCCTTTTTACCACCACTAGTCAGTGACTACTAAAACAAATTAAGATTTGAGGCTCACTAGTCAGGCTGACTACTAATAAAAAATATCCTTATGTCCAACCCTGATCCCTATTAGAGACCCATATAGGTTTTCCGTGAATGTCTATTTTTACCTACTAGCGCCTGTAAAAGTGTTCCACTCGCAGTACACCGGTGTTCAAAGATAAGCGACCCACCAAGAGAAAAAGTTATCCTCTCAACAAAAAAAAACGATAATAAGAAACTAATTGGACGTATGTACAGCCGTTAACAAGGGGAGGGGGAGCGAGGCTAGTAAGGGGAGGGAGGCCAACTAATCAGAAAACAATTACCGGAAAGGATGGGCTGCTTAGCAGGGAGGAGAATGGTCGTTCAATAGATTAATAATTAGAGACGATTAAGAAATGTTCGCAATGAAAAGTTAACAAGCAAAATCCTCTAACGAGAGGGATACCCGATAATGATCCATATTTATCGTGTTTTCAAAAATCAACCGCAGTCAATATGTTTTAAGCGAATAATATTAGCAGTCCTATACTTCTGATATATATCTTTGATATAACTGCCAATTTGCTAATTAACTAACTTGAAACATGTACAAGTTTCTAATTAAACCAGGAGGGCTATTCTGTAAAAATCAAAAATCCAAGTGTGGAGAAGAGGCGGATATCGAAATATCAAACTATCGATTGTGTAAGTTCAATTTTAAGTAATAATAATCAGCAATGCCTATCATCAAGGAGCTTTTAAAGCCATTAATTCAGGTGTCCGGGTTACAACGCGTAGGAGGGTGGTGGCAAGCCCCTCATGCCACGCGAGCCAACAGCTCCATACACTAACTATTACCGTTAACTTCAACAAGTTTTTATGGAAGGGGAAACCGAAGAACTTGGGGGGAAGCCCCTCGAACCAGTGGGGAGAGAACTTGCAGATAGGTGGGAGTGGTTTCCCCTTCCATAAAAACTTGTTGAGGTTAACGGTGATAGTTAGTGTATGGAGCTGTTGGCTCGCGTGGCATGAGGGGCTTGCCACCACCCTCCTACGCATTGTAACCCGGCCACCTGAATTAATGGCTTGTTGACTTAGGCCTAAGGTGGTGCCTTGGGTATTAGCCTTGCTGATTATTATTATAGTGGCAGTATGTTACGCTATATCCGGTATTTTAGTCAAATCATAAACTAAATGCTTAAGCGGACGTAAAATACCTGTTTATTTTTGGTGCCCAAGACTTCAATTGTAGTGCTCGGCAGTCGATTAATTTTTATCCATGAATAAAATAAGCTCGGCTATATTTAAATAATATTTATTTAAATAACCAATAGTTGAATAAAAATTGTAAAATATTTAAATAATCGAGAGTGGACAAGCCTAATATTTAAATAAAACAAACAATTATTTAAATAAATGCCACTTTTATTCAAATAAATGCTTGGTTGCGTAAAAAACATAATTAAATAAGTTAAAATTATATTCTTTTTACCAACGTTTTTTAAATAAATCGGAAAATTTGTGGATAATGAATAAACAATTCCGAACACTATTCAATTGGCACCATCGACCGTAGCATTTCATTAAAACCACTTACGTCGGCATTGCAGACCGCCACGATTTTGAATTTCACCAATAATTCGATATTTCGATAGCAGAGTCTTCCGCATACGCGCATTGCTATTTTTGACGGATCGTTATTTTTTGTCATTTTTGATTTTTACAGAATAGCCTCCCAGTAAATAAAGTTTATACTTATAGTAAACAAACCCTACAAAATTTCCTTTTTACATTTTTTTCGTCGTTAGTTAGAGTAATAAGTTTCATAAATTTTAAACGCCCATTAGGAACTTGCTCAAGCCTGCAAAGGTTCATGTTTAATTTCTATGGCCTAGAATATATCATATAATTCTGCCTAAGCTAAACATTTGGTACGAAAAAAGTACAGTTATTAGCTAAATTTCCTCCTACAACTTTTATTAACTCTCTAAACGAACATTTACTTAATCAAAGGCATTGATTTAAACTTTGAGTTACCATATTTTGGCACTTGGGAATCTCTCCATGCTCCCTCCCTCTGGGCGCGAATTGCTTCGGTTATTCTTAACTAGTGTTGTAAGTCGGAAAACTTCCCGCTTGGAAAATTTTCCGTATTTTTCCGAAAAAAATAAAAACAAGTTTTCATTCCATGATTAGTCTAATTTATTGTTTGCAAATTTAAATAAAGCGGCATTTTAGCCTAGTTTTTTCGAATCTGAAAGTAAAACTATACTCGCTCTAGACTAGTTTAAACTGATTAACAATGTAACACTATTAATGTTTTGTAGTATGTTTACTGATATTAGACATTTTATATCGATTAAAAGTTTAAAACATTAAAAACCCTTAAAAAGTAATTTATGTTTCAATTTTTTATTTTTCCGATTTGCTGGAAAATTTTACAAAATATTTTCTGGAAATTTTTCCGAGTTTTATTTTTTCGGAAAACTAACAATTAACACTATTCTTAACGTAATATCATATGTAACATAATCACTCATAAGTATGCCATAAAAGCATTTTCGTTAATGAAACCTTGTTCACGGGAAATGACGTAAATTACGTCACTTACAACTCTGTGACGAAATACGCGTCAACAACTTTACTGATGGGAAACGGAAGTTAGTGTTAATTCCTCGCGCGTTTCTGGCTTTGCCCATGTCAAGTTTAGTTCGTGCCTCGCGATCACATGATTTCATTTCCATGGTAACCTTTTCAATAGCGCCAGGTTTATATGCATTTTTGCATTTTTAGGTCCGCTTAATGTATGTTCCGCGTGAAACAAGGTCTCATTGAATTTTTTTCAATGGAAATGTTATACAGAGGCATACTTATGAGTAATTATGTTACATATGGTAATATTGATCTTTTTCCTCAATCTCTGCCCTCACCACCGTATACACACAAAGTGTAACAGATTCTCTAATACCAGAGATTGCGAACGATAATGTTTGCCTTTAGTCTAGGCCAACGTTTCTTCAGAATACAGCGCTACCGGGCGACTAAGTTTTAGTCTTTTATAATACACTCAAAGACTGACTACGAAAGAAGCGTCTTTTGCAAAAACGGAAATTTTTTCCTCTCGTGTTTGGATTTTGCATTTTGATTAAATCTCTAAAGCAGCGTTCGGGGAAGGAAAGCACGACTATAACGATCGCCTTTGACTTAATGAGGAAAAGGTCGGAAGGGGGGTTGAAAAACGGGGGGAGCTAAGGTGTTGAAAAGATTTTGCCTCGGGAAGTGAAAAGGAGGAAGTTCAAGTTATTAGGGAAGCGAATAGTTTTTTTAACCTTCTTTAATTTTGAAACTTCTTTCAAGCAAAAGTTTGTGAATAACCAAAACGCCTTCAAAAGGCAAAACGTCTCATATTTTGTAAACTTTTTTATCATTTTTCTAAGACTAGTTTTGAATGGAAAGATACCGCTCGCGGCTAGTTTTAAATGAAGTATCACTTACCGTCGAATTGGCGAACGACGCAAACGATGCGGTTCTCGTTGGATTTGGAGAGGCTGAGTGCGTGCCTGAGTTGAGTGTGAACACCTGCAAAATGTACAACTTTATTAACCGGCTGAGATAAGCGATTATAAAGCTCGTTAAGTCAAGGATTTTGCCCGCCTAGATATACTCCTAAATAAGCGAGTTTCGATATTAGAGTGTTGCCTACGTTATTATAAAGGTTCGTGCGCGGGGCTATATTTTAAGATGCCTCTCTGATCTGAACCATAGAAATAGAAATGAGACTAGAAGAACGATTAGATTGTGGTGAGGTGTACGAGTTAGAAGGCTGCCATGAGAGTGGAATCTTTGTGCAAGCACGCCATCTATTTTAAAAAATGTAAAGTTTAAAATTTTTTTAATAGATGGCGCACTTCTATTAGTGGCGATTTCACTCTCGCGTCAGCCTTCTAGTTTGCACGTTTCCCTTGAGATTACCGGATAGCGTAGTGGTTCTAGTCTCATTTCTATTTCTATGATCTGAACCTAATAAGGGTTTTCCTAAAAAACTAGGCTTAACCTTTTCCATTGAGACCAAACAACAATTTATATTAAAATCATTTAATTTAGTTCTTGCACTCAATTTCAGGGCACTTAATTTTTTTAAATGGTAATTTTCCTCCCAAATTTGTTAAAATGCAACAATTTGCATTTTGAAACGCCATATTGTTTAAAGGTCTCAGACTCTTGAAAGTTGAAAAATTGCCGTTGCCTAGGCAATGGAGTACAGATACGAGAGAACCAGGTGGCCGGAATTCTCGAACTAAAAGGCCTGAAGATATTTTCCGTACGCTGGCCTTTATAATAACGCGGGCAATATTAAGTAACATAATAACAATGTGTAAATTAGGAAAAATTATAACCGTACTGATTTTCAGAGCTATTGCGTAATTTGGGTTTAGTTCTCAGCACAGAGCCCCCTAGTGTCTAAATATGCCTAAGGCGAAATATGCCAAGGACGATAACACGACACTCACAAGGAGAGTACCCGAGGTGTTTATTGCCGATTTTGTTCAAAGTCAGGCGTAATGTAGACCTATATGAGATATGAAATTTCCCAAAAGGAGACGTTGCACTACCCATTCGATTTGCCACCGAAAATGTTTTTGACCACTTAAAACAAAAATAAGATTTTTTCCCTATTTTATTCAAAATTTCTTACAATTTTACCCCTAATATGTTCCGATTTAGCCAAACTTGATGAAATTTACCTAAATGTGGTCCAAATTACCCATTTCGTGATTTTAAAATAAAAAAAAAATTTCGTATGTGAAACCGAGAAAATCATTTCTGGTTGCCATGGCAAATCGAATAAATAGTGCAACGTCTCCTTTTTGGGAAATTTCATACCTCATATAGGTCTACATTACGCCCGACTTTGAACAAAATCGGCAATAAACACCTCGGGTACTCTCTTTGTCGGTTTGAGTGGCAGTCCAAGTCACAGCTTGAAGAGAGTATCAGTGTCGAAAACAAATTGGGTCCGGAAATAAGCATTAAAGCAGTAGGAAATGTCATACTTATCGTTTTATTTACTTATGCTATACCAAGAATATTTGTACTACGTTTAAATTGAAGGTTACGTTTACCTACACTTTAATTGTGTACCAGTTTCATCTCGTGATTAGACAGGTTGACAATGAAAACGCGTAGGAGAAACGTGCACGACTGCAGAGCTTTATTAGGGTTTCCTAGCTCGAGTTTTCTTTGAAGACTTATATATGATATGCTCCGCGACTTAAAATTTGTTTTTACAAGAAACCCTAAACAAGATAAGACATTTTTGGTCAACTTTAAGCACCCATCAAAAAAATAGCAAGTCTGTGGTGTGCGTCCATTTCTGCAATTCCTTTTTCATTACCAAATGCACTCTCCGGAATGAAAACCACGAAATGCTATAACTTCTATTTTACTATCAACAGAAGTATACAGAGTGTTTCAAAAGGTTATGCAAAAATTTGAAGGAGTTATAGGGGTGAGTTGAAGTGGGGTGGCGGAGTGGTTAGCGCTTTCGCCTCGCAGCCAGAGGAGCCGGGTTCGATCCCAACTTGTGGCACTGGGTGAAAACTTGGAACTACTCCTTCCGCGTTGAGTTTGCAAGTTATCTCCCCACTGGTTTAACTGGTTTTCCCCTTCCCATAAAAACTTGTCGAGGTTAACGGTAATAGTTAGTGTAGGGAGCTGTTGGCTCGCGTGGCATGAAGGGCTTGCCACCACCCTCCTATGCATTGTAACACGGCCACCTGAATTAATGGCTTTAAAAGTCGCTTGATGACTTGGGCCTTAGGTGGTGCCTTGGGTATAAGCCTAGCTGATTATTATTATTATTATTATTATTATTATTTTAATACCTTTAAACAGGTGGCCGGGTTACAATGCGTAGGAGGGTGGGGGCAAGCCCTTCATGCCCCCTAGGAGCAATAAAATAAAGTCAATCCCTAGTGTACCCGAGGTGTTAGTCACCGATTTTGATGAAACTCGGAGGGTATGTAGACCTTGAGGTAAAATTAATTTTCACGCTGGGCTTCCGTTTTGCTAAGGCAACCAAAAATGTTTTTGACAACTTAAATTTAAAAAATCTACATTTAAAAATAGCCATAGCAAAACGGAAGCCCAGCGTATTTTTTCCCTTGGTGAAAATTCATGTTACATACCCCCGAGTAGCATCAAAATCGGTGATTAACACCTCGGGTACACTCCTCGTAAGTGGAAATAACATACATTTTTGGTACGTGCTAAATTGTAAGCCCAGTGGAATCTGCGTTGAGCGTGCTATTAAGGTACCGGTTTATTTGAATAGTCCAGATGGATCATCCACCGGCAATCACCGAGAGATGCTCTTAAATAATTTAAAAATAAACTTAGACGTTAGAAAGGTAAGAACGCGTGTCACGCTAAAGGAGGTGGAACGACAGATTTTTTTGGTCCGTCAAACGAAATCTTTTCCGTCATAACGGATTTACGCGTATATTTTTCCATTCCACGGGGACAAGTATGGATTTTCCATTAGCTCTTACGCGGAAACCCCCTACTTCGCACTTCGTGTAAGGCGTGAAGCTCGTATCTTCGCCTTGCCACTCCACCATCAGGTCGAAATGGTACGCCGTAACGTGGTCCCAAGAGAATCAACGCCTTCTTCTCCGTCTTTGGATAAAGTAGCGGAGGCAAAAAATGGGACTTGGAGCGTCTCTCCGTTCCAGTCTGAATCTAACGTAACAGCGGGTCCGCAATAACAGATATTAAAAAGGCGACGAAAAATATCAACGCTAAGAGAAGAAAACAAATAAAAATAAGGAATATGGTTCTTTTTTCAATTCGGAGGGAAGGAATTGCGAATGGAAGGAATTGCGATTTGCCGGGTCCCCCTTTTCCCCCGGTGAGAGTGAATGCTCACTGATTATTAGTTCTAGCCGGCTTTTATAACGTCGCAATGGGTCAGATATCGAGAGAAAGGACTCGGAGAAAATGGACAATCGATGACCAGTGTCCGGCCTTGTACGGATGGAGTCGAGATGAACGTTCGTCCAATATCGCCCTTTATGCTCGGTACATCAAGCGTGTCTTTACGGTATACGCGATCGGATAAAATGACGCGAAAATGAATGTGAAAGTGCATTGGGCTCTTATTGGATGGCGAATGTTAAAAACTCTAACACGGAATTATTCGGAAGAAAATATAAACGTGGTATTTATAAACCCAACTTTAAAAAAATAGTTTGCAGTCACTTAGCTTATTATTATTAGCTTTATCTATGTTTCTATTAAAAACACGGTTTCATATTATGTGTTTGTGACGTTATAGCTAAAGCTGGATTTCTCCAACAAGGTTAAAAAATTTATAATACGTCAATTGATTTCATTCTTTGTTCCTTACTTTTGGATGGTATTCTGTAAGCTACACTTTAAACTCTAAAATATCTAGTTTTTAACAAAATATATGACTTTGTTTAGAATATATTTTTTTTAAATTTGATAATAAGTTTTTTTTGTTTGACCAAGATCCAAATCTTTGGTATCAACAACATATTTAACTTCGTAAAAATATATATATATATATTTTTAAACTTATTCATAAGTTTCTTCATCGTTTGGCTAGGATAAAAATGTAATATATTTTAATCAATAATAATCAGCTAGGCTAATCTATGATCAAAGTGTAATAGATTTTAATCAATAATAATCAGCTAGGCTAATACCCTTGGTACCACCCTGGGCCAAAGTCATTTAGAGACTTTTATAGCCAGATGGCCGGGTTACAATGCGCGGGAGACCACACGAGCCAACAGCTCCCTACAGTCAACATTATCGTTAATCTCTACAAGTTCTTTTTAGAAAAAAATCGTGGGAAAACCTTTATAACCAGTGTGGGGTGAGAACTTGCAAGCTCTACGCAGAAGGAGTGGTTCCGAGAGTCCACCCAGTGCCACCGAACCCGGCTCCTTTTGCCGCGAGGTGACAGTGCCAAGGTGACGCCCTACTAACGTTTAGTAATGTTTTCGACCACCAGATGGGGTAAGGATTTACTCATCGTGCAGTATAGATAATTCAAGGATCCTATATGTTAGAAGGATATGAGGCGAGGGACGGAAAATGGCAGCGCCGTCGGTGGGTCATGCGCGATTGAGAATCCGTCTTTAGATTCCGTCAAAGACAAAACATGGAGGAAGCACCGCCAAAATTTGTAATTGAGGGAATAGAAACAAGACGTCCCACGTTTAGAGGATCTCTTAATATCGACGGCGCTGCCGGAGTTTTGAAAACACGGACTGGCCGGAGGGCTACCTATCCTTCTAACATATAGGATCCTTGGATAATTTGCGGCGCTTTCGACTCTAGGCTACCATTTTTATTATTTTCCCCGTTACGACCCCCCCAAAGTCACCTTCACTATGGGTAACCCCCCCCCCCCCCCCCCAATATCACCTCTAGTAGGATATTTCAGTAGGATGAAAAAAGAATATTTCTTCCCAGGGGAATCCCAGCTGATTACATTGTAGCAGAGACAACTGAGACAGAAACCACGTGAGCGATTGTAGATTCTAAGCCTTGCCATTTTAGCCCGTGTACTTTTCCTAATTTTGATCCTTTAAAGCTTTTAACTCATAAAACATAAAAACTAATTAAGCTTACCTTTAATATTTGTGTTCTCTTAAACACTAAGGAAATGAATGGTAAATCACAAAGCCCTAAAAGTGATATCTCACGCTACAACTATTTTTTTAAACTAATAGAATTAACAGTAGGATAGTAGATACTGTATGGAAAACCGCTTTTCATCAACAGGGCTACCAGAACATTTTTACGAGCTTCAATTTCAGACGCCGCAAAAGGTCTATTAAGTAGAGTAACGCAGAAAGAAATAATATCTATCCAGACCTGCAGTAAAAACGTGCAAAATAAGCAAATTTAAAAATAACAACTGTTACGTATTTATAATATTTTCGGCTCTATAAGTATGGATAAAGTGCGATTGAAAACTCTTATTTTAATTAATTTGAATAAAATAATTAAGGGTCTAAATTGGAAATATGCTCTAAACAGATTTAGAACTATTATCTATTTAACGAAATTAAACCAACCCCATCCAATTATCTTACGCCATTCTCTAAGACAAATAGATTTAAAATTGTAAGTTTAAGATAAAGGGTGTTAACTAAAAAACGATACATAGCCAATAACTCAAAATGTGTTTTGAAATTTTCATTTCCGTGACCTTGAACCATGTCTTCAAGGTAAATCCCAATTTATCTCGAGGACCATTAGAGATACAAAGTTGGTTTCAATTAGTAACGTATTTCCCGTCACATTTTAGGACGCTTTTTTAACGCTCAAAAAAGAGCAAAAAGAGAGGAGCGCTTATTTTATCACTCTAAAAAGAGCGAAAAGAGAGGAGCGCTTTTTTACCGCTCAAAAAAGAGCAAAAAGAGAGGAACGCTTATTTTACCGCTCTAAAAAGAGCGAAAGAGAGGAGCGTTTATTTTATCGCTCAAAAAAGAGCGAAAAGACTGGAGCGCTTATTTTACCGCTCTAAAAAGAGCGAAATGAGAGGAGCGCTTTTTTACCACTCAAATAAGAGCAAAAAGAGAGGAACGCTTATTTTATCACTCTAAAAAGAGCGAAAGAGAGGAGCGTTTATTTTATCGCTCAAAAAAGAGCGAAAAGACTGGAGCGCTTATTTTACCGCTCTAAAAAGAGCGAAATGAGAGGAGCGCTTTTTTACCACTCAAATAAGAGCAAAAAGAGAGGAACGCTTATTTTATCACTCTAAAAAGAGCGAAAGAGAGGAGCGTTTATTTTATCGCTCAAAAAAGAGCGAAAAGACTGGAGCGCTTATTTTACCGCTCTAAAAAGAGCGAAATGAGAGGAGCGCTTTTTTACCACTCAAATAAGAGCAAAAAGAGAGGAACGCTTATTTTATCACTCTAAAAAGAGCGAAAGAGAGGAGCGTTTATTTTATCGCTCAAAAAAGAGCGAAAAGACTGGAGCGCTTATTTTACCGCTCTAAAAAGAGCGAAATGAGAGGAGCGCTTTTTTACCACTCAAATAAGAGCAAAAAGAGAGGAACGCTTATTTTATCACTCTAAAAAGAGCGAAAGAGAGGAGCGTTTATTTTATCGCTCAAAAAAGAGCGAAAAGACTGGAGCGCTTATTTTACCGCTCTAAAAAGAGCGAAATGAGAGGAGCGCTTTTTTACCGCTCAAATAAGAGCAAAAAGAGAGGAACGCTTATTTTATCACTCTAAAAAGAGCGAAAGAGAGGAGCGTTTATTTTATCGCTCAAAAAAGAGCGAAAAGACTGGAGCGCTTATTTTACCGCTCTAAAAAGAGCGAAATGAGAGGAGCGCTTTTTTACCGCTCAAAAAAGAGCAAAAAGAGAGGAACGCTTTTTTACCGCTCAAAAAAGAGCAAAAAGAGAGGAACGCTTATTTTACCGCTCTAAAAAGAGCGAAAAGAGAGGAGCGCTTTTTTACCGCTCAAAAAAGAGCAAAAAGAGAGGAACGCTTATTTTACCGCTCTAAAAAGAGCGAAAAGAGAGGAGCGCTTTTTTACCGCTCAAAAAAGAGCAAAAAGAGAGGAACGCTTATTTTACCGCTCTAAAAAGAGCGAAAAGAGAGGAGCGCTTTTTTACCGCTCAAAAAAGAGCAAAAAGAGAGGAACGCTTATTTTACCGCTCTAAAAAGAGCGAAAAGAGAGGAGCGCTTTTTTACCGCTCAAAAAAGAGCAAAAAGAGAGGAACGCTTATTTTACCGCTCTAAAAAGAGCGAAAAGAGAGGAGCGCTTTTTTACCGCTCAAAAAAGAGCAAAAAGAGAGGAACGCTTATTTTACCGCTCTAAAAAGAGCGAAAAGAGAGGAGCGCTTTTTTACCGCTCAAAAAAGAGCAAAAAGAGAGGAACGCTTATTTTACCGCTCTAAAAAGAGCGAAAAGAGAGGAGCGCTTTTTTACCGCTCAAAAAAGAGCAAAAAGAGAGGAACGCTTATTTTACCGCTCTAAAAAGAGCGAAAAGAGAGGAGCGCTTTTTTACCGCTCAAAAAAGAGCAAAAAGAGAGGAACGCTTATTTTACCGCTCTAAAAAGAGCGAAAAGAGAGGAGCGCTTTTTTACCGCTCAAAAAAGAGCAAAAAGAGAGGAACGCTTATTTTACCGCTCTAAAAAGAGCGAAAAGAGAGGAGCGCTTTTTTACCGCTCAAAAAAGAGCGAAAAGAGAGGAACGCTTATTTTACCGCTCTAAAAAGAGCGAAAAGAGAGGAGCGCTTTTTTACCGCTCTAAAAAGAGCAAAAAGAGAGGAACGCTTATTTTACCGCTCTAAAAAGAGCGAAAAGAGAGGAGCGCTTTTTTACCGCTCAAAAAAGAGCAAAAAGAGAGGAACGCTTATTTTACCGCTCTAAAAAGAGCGAAAAGAGAGGAGCGCTTTTTTACCGCTCAAAAAAGAGCAAAAAGAGAGGAACGCTTATTTTACCGCTCTAAAAAGAGCGAAAAGAGAGGAGCGCTTTTTTACCGCTCAAAAAAGAGCAAAAAGAGAGGAGCGCTTTTTTACCGCTCAAAAAAGAGCAAAAAGAGAGGAACGCTTATTTTACCGCTCTAAAAAGAGCGAAAAGAGAGGAGCGCTTTTTTACCGCTCAAAAAAGAGCAAAAAGAGAGGAACGCTTATTTTACCGCTCTAAAAAGAGCGAAAAGAGAGGAGCGCTTTTTTACCGCTCAAAAAAGAGCAAAAAGAGAGGAACGCTTATTTTACCGCTCAAAAAAGAGCGAAAAGAGAGGAACGCTTATTTTACCGCTCTAAAAAGAGCGAAAAGAGAGGAGCGCTTTTTTACCGCTCTAAAAAGAGCAAAAAGAGAGGAACGCTTATTTTACCGCTCTAAAAAGAGCGAAAAGAGAGGAGCGCTTTTTTACCGCTCAAAAAAGAGCGAAAAGAGAGGAACGCTTATTTTACCGCTCTAAAAAGAGCGAAAAGAGAGGAGCGCTTTTTTACCGCTCTAAAAAGAGCAAAAAGAGAGGAACGCTTATTTTACCGCTCTAAAAAGAGCGAAAAGAGAGGAGCGCTTTTTTACCGCTCAAAAAAGAGCAAAAAGAGAGGAACGCTTATTTTACCGCTCTAAAAAGAGCGAAAAGAGAGGAGCGCTTTTTTACCGCTCAAAAAAGAGCAAAAAGAGAGGAACGCTTATTTTACCGCTCTAAAAAGAGCGAAAAGAGAGGAGCGCTTTTTTACCGCTCAAAAAAGAGCAAAAAGAGAGGAACGCTTATTTTACCGCTCTAAAAAGAGCGAAAAGAGAGGAGCGCTTTTTTACCGCTCAAAAAAGAGCGAAAAGAGAGGAACGCTTATTTTACCGCTCTAAAAAGAGCGAAAAGAGAGGAGCGCTTTTTTACCGCTCTAAAAAGAGCAAAAAGAGAGGAACGCTTATTTTACCGCTCTAAAAAGAGCGAAAAGAGAGGAGCGCTTTTTTACCGCTCAAAAAAGAGCAAAAAGAGAGGAACGCTTATTTTACCGCTCTAAAAAGAGCGAAAAGAGAGGAGCGCTTTTTTACCGCTCAAAAAAGAGCAAAAAGAGAGGAACGCTTATTTTACCGCTCTAAAAAGAGCGAAAAGAGAGGAGCGCTTTTTTACCGCTCAAAAAAGAGCGAAAAGAGAGGAGCGCTTTTTTACCGCTCAAAAAAGAGCGAAAAGAAACGAGCGCCAAAATTTTTCCACTCAAAAAAGATTGAGCGTGAGTGGGTATTAGGCTAGTGAGTGTGAGCGGCTCTTTGACGAAAATGCTCAACACTGCAATTCACACACTTTTCACGGGGAACACTTTCGAATTGAAACCAACTTTGTATCTCTAATGGTTCTCGAGATAAATTTTGAATGACCTTGAAGACTTAATTCAAAGTCAAGCAAATTTATGTTGTTAAGAGACGTTCTGTGTGTCCTGAAAATTTCCAATTCCAAGCTAAAACACATTTTGAGTTTATGGCTCTGTATCGTTTTTTAGTTAACACCATGTATATTAAAACAATAACTAAAGAGTTTAATATAATCAACAAATTGCTCAGAACAAATTCGAAAATACATATATAGATTTATTAGATTTATCTCCAAAAAGAATGGTTCTAACAAAAACCGAAAGACAGGAAAACTTTTCCAAAAATGACAAATTCTCTTACGACCAATATCACCATTTCAACCGTTAAAAATCTATAACATACTTATTAGCTCGGTCCAATATTTCGTAAATTGAAATTAATCTTACAAATATTGCGTAATTAAGCTAATTTTTTCAATATATCAGCAAAAGTGACATAATTACCAAAAGTGTGTCAATCAGACCTATTTCTGAATGAATGTTACGAGCGAAATACAAGTTGGGAGGGGAGAAGGGAAAGTATGCCTTGGGGAGGGAAGGAAGTTAAAAACAACAAATAACGCCTCGCAGTGAGGAACGGAGGAACTAAGTAGCACTGGTCAAAGTTAGTGTATTTTTTGATTTTTCGTCGTTCTGTGGAGATGCTATCGCCATCTACCTACGATATAATACCATAGACTAAAAAAAGATCGAGAAAGGCGACAATAAATAGTCTTTTATGTGGTCGATCTCGAGCCGAGCATTCGCTTTGGTCCCATTCGACCGAAATCCCATTCGTTCGAAAACGATTTAACATTGAGTCCCAATCGATCGAAAATACCCCAATTGCGCGGTTTACAGCCCAATTTTGCACGTTTATATTATTTTTTTATAGTACATCAAATTTCGTTTTTATGAGACGTTTTTTAAATAGGTTTACTTCTTATATAAATAAGTGTTGATAGTCTTATTGGAGCCAGTTAGCTAAAATGGAGAAAATAGCTCACAAAGGAGGGTTTTTGTACATTAAGAATGATTATTTGTTTCGCTTACACAAAACGGTAAATAAATCTAGTTATTATTGTATTCTTGATATAAATAAAAAGTTCAAAGCATAAATATATTTATAAAAGCGCGCCACCCTAGGGAAGTGAGAGACTAACCTAACCTTACCGTTAGTACACCTGTAGCAATTTTGTTTAGGTCAAGGAGGTATAACGTTTTTTGCGTACCCTGCTATATCTCGGGGCAAAAATAAAAAACAAAACAAAAGGTCCCAATGAACCGAATCCGCCTTTTGGGCTCTATTTCGGAAACATATTGAATTCGGTCGAATGGGATTTCGATCGAATGGGAATATACCGAGCATTCATTAAACCTTTAGCATACGAAAGTACAGGGATTGTCACACTTTTGGTAATTATGTCACTTTTGATATCAGTCGATAAGAACTGTCGTAAATGAAGGCAATTAGAAGCGTTAAAATTAGGTTGAGTGTCTTTTGTTTGGCAGTTCCAAAATATCAGAAAATTGTCGCCAAATGCTCGTTCGTTTGGAGATTTTAGAGTCGTTCGGAGAAAACAAAACAAGTCGAACTCTGTTTCTGTTCTGTGCAAAATGACTTTTCCAATAATAGGCGCGTTCCCATTAGCGTCGTGACACCCCTCCCGTTTCCTTTTCAGCTCAAACAAATAGGAAATTTACTCGTTCTAATTACGCGCTGACTCCATCGGCTATATTATAAAAGGAACCGGAGAACAATTCGACAACAATAGCTGTCTAATTAATTCCGTATTGTTCTGGAAATTCATTTGAAGACGTCCGTTTTAGAGAATCAAACAGATACCGGTCCCATTTGAGCTTACTCTTCAAGCATGAGGGGGATTGGGTGCAACTCGCGAGTCGTCTCCAAATAGCCGCTCTCTGTAAGTTGAAATAGATACAATTTTGGACTAACTGTGAAAAATGGGAAAACCCAACTGACGAGGAGACTACCCGAAATGATAATCACCGAATTTGTTGAAACTAGGTGGGTATGTAGACCTTATGGTAACATGAATTTTCACCAAGGGAAAAGTTGCAATGAGTATTAGTTTTGCCATGGCAACCGAAAATTAACACATAGGAATCTGAGCACTTCTAAGGGTCCCCCTGTAAAAAATAATACTAATAATTCTAATTAAAATTATTAATTTTGATCAAATTCATTTATTATCTTCGATTTGGCGATTAGTTGGCAAATACAACTTTTTTGCGTTTTTGTTTGCTCGAAGACCTATTGGTACGAGTTATTAGTAAGTTTTTTAATTTCTTAATTTTGTTTAGGATTTAGCTATATTATCCCTTTTAATTATGGACTAATCTACTTTTTCGCGTATTTTATCATCCTTCTCACAGTCCATAGGTGGTTTCTTCAAACTTAACATAGGGCAAAACTAATGCCCATTGCAACTTTTCCCTTTTTGAAATTTTATGTTACCATAAGGTCCACATACCCACCTAGTTTCAACAAAATCGGTGATAATCACCTCGGGTAGTCTCCTCGCGAGTAGAGATATTTACCGCTTTTAAACCATATCTTCCTGATACAAAGTTAGTATTTGATGGTTTTCTTCTGAAATATATTTAAATAAACTACCGGGAAGCCATCGATTTTACATGTAAAGCGACTTTTAAAGCCATTAGTTCAGGTGGCCAGGTTACAAGGCGTTGGAAGGCGGTGGTAAGCCCTGCATGCCACGCGAGACAACACTAACTATTACCGTTAACATCAACAAGTTTCTATGGAAGGGGAAACCGAAGGGCTCGGGGAAAAACCACTTAAACCAGTGGAGAGAGAACTTGCAAACTCTACGCGGAAGGAGTGGTTCCGAGTTTTCACACAGTGCCACAAGATGGCTCCTCTTGCTGCGAGGTGAAAGTGCTAACCACTCCGCTACCCCAGCGTATAACACTATAGTAAAGCGTACATCGAATTTGTCGTTCACTACGAAGAACATTACTCGTAATATAAACGTTACTATAGTGTGCAAAATTAATGTTCTAATTGAAAGAAATTAGTCTGAAAATGACGTTGCCTTGGTAGTAACAATTACCGCCATTTTTGAAACCATACGCAACAAAACAGAAATTTACTCTTAAGTTCATTGGCTTCATGCGGCGAATCTAACAGAACGAAATGGACTGATTCATTGGTGACTTTCCACTTGGGTTTATAGTCCTAGTCGATAATTCAAAATAACGGTCAAAAACGCCGCCGATCAGTTTAGTTAAATATTTTCGGCGGCCTAATCGTCGGCCATTTTCGGTATGGAGATACAGGCTGGAAGGGAGGCAAGGCTGCCAGATTTCGATAGATCGAAAACGGCCAACTCTCTCAAATGTTTTCGTTTTGAAAGCGACAATTTTGCGGCGTAGCTATCGGCTAAAGCTTGTTTTCCACTGGCGCGTTTCTCAGCTTTGAAACGTTCAAACGTTTTTACGCGCGTAAAGAAAATAACATTATGACGCGCGCTAGTGGAAAACAAGCTTAATGCTTGTTTTCCACTGGCACGCGCAACGACGCGTTTCTCAGCTTTGAAACGTTCAAATGTTTTTACGCGCGTAAAGAAAATAACATTCAGTCGCTTTCAACGCTAAGCCTTTTTTCTCCAACCTCTTGAAGTTTCGTTTTATTCTCACTTTGAAACAAACCACGCACGTGCTAGTGTCTTCGAAATCATCGACATCAAAGGAGCTCTTATTAAGAATAGCGAGAAAGTGGGAAAATCAACGTTGCAGCCAAGAAGACAAGTCCACTTTGAATCGCGAGTATACTCGAGCGAATATTTTCAAAGTGAAGAGCAAACTCCGGTGGTTTTTACAGCCTTGGCCGCTGGTCGTTGGAAGATAAGTGTTCGTGGAAAAGCGCGTTTTCTCGACGTGAAATGGATAAAGCGACAAAGCGGGGATTGTTCCTAAACTTTTTAATTAATCCGCGAAGCGAAGACTTTTGCGGGGCCTGCAGTGTTGACAGAGTACAGTTTAACTTGATGGCTTCGGCATTAGTGTCAGAGACAATGGGTGGGCGGCCGACCAGCCTCCGAGGCTCAACAGCATCCTTCAACTCCGCGCGTCATCCCTCTACCGCCCGAGAGATACTCTTAATCTCGGGGTTCTGTTCGAACTGTACGACTCCGATCTATGTCCTCAACTCATCTTTAGCAAAAATGTACTGATGTTAACAGAGAATACGCGTGCCTGTTCGGCTCGTGAAACCACAAAGAAAAACCACGCCCCTCCGATTTTGCGCTTGTAATCTTCCTCCTTAA
Organism: Leiobunum rupestre; assembly: GCF_980474605.1. Lineage (NCBI taxonomy): Eukaryota > Metazoa > Arthropoda > Arachnida > Opiliones > Sclerosomatidae > Leiobunum > Leiobunum rupestre. The sequence continues at coordinate 34,187,684 of NC_143392.1, forward strand.
TCTCACCTAGGAGCAACTAACACAGCACCCCACACAACGAGAATGCAACCCGTCAAAAGTCGTGCATTTTCTTGCGTACAGTTTTCATTGGCTAGACGCTTTAGCGCCTGCTGCCGTCGGAAGGGGAAAATTCGGAAATTGTCTTCCCCCCGCCCGTAAAACGTTCAGCTTAAAGGCTCGTTCAATGAAATTTGTACACAACACTGCGTTAGCGTGTTTAAAGGCTAGCGGCGTTCTCCTTGTGTTTATTGCTCCTCGATCTCACTCTGGGGGAAGATGCTCCGGTACGGTCACAAGTTCTCTCTCGGTGTAGGCGGATTTTATTTCTGGGATTTCACGACAACAGACTCTAAAGGTTGCAGAAACGTATATTCTCTGTTTAGACTAATTAATTCTTGTCCATATTCGAGAGCGGTGAAATGTACCAATTAAGCGGATTAAATAACGTCTAGTTTCGACGTACGCTAATGGTTTGAACTTAAACCTTTCCAAGTTTGACTTTTCTCCCCTAATACCGTACTAATTGGCTCGCAACAAGTGTATAAGTCTGCATTGTAGCCCATACGGATTTGTGGTAATTCGCCTACAAACGATATCTCTATGCAAGACCCAAAGTTTCGTCAAAAATAACCTTTGTTTTAAGTGGGCAATTTGGTCGTTTGCACGAAACTTGGAATAAGTTGGCTGATATCCTCCGGTAGAAAGATTTGGATTTTAACGAATGATTTTATGAAAATTCTTAATTTTCCCTAATTTTCCAACATTTTATTTAATTATTTCAAATTTATTTGCTAATCTCTCGTTGGTTTTATAATTATTTGATCTCTTAAATTTTAATTTCTTATTTACTTGTTTCTAATCTATTTGAAATTTAGTAGCGGTAACCTCTTAGAATAAGCTTTTAACTTACGCGAAAGGTTCATAATAAAAAGGGGGCAAAAAAGCTAAGCCCCAACAAATTTAAAGTAATGATAAAACTTACGAAACATAGGACAAATAGTTCTTCGAGGATAAAATTAAAACACGAAATTCGAACCAAATAGATCTTCGAGTCAAAAACCAATTTAAACGGAATTACAATAGCCAGAATTTCCCGGTTTTGCGCGGGGAATCTTACTTACAACTAAGCCGTAAAGAAAAGCTAGCCCCTAACATAAAATATTTCAAAACGCGTTGCGTAGCAACGGAAAGCCAAATGGGGGATATTGTTGAAGATTGAAATGCGAAACCAGTCCTGGCTATTTTAATTGCATTTAATTTGTTTTTGACTCGAAGATTTATTTGTTCCAAGTTGCGCGTTTTAATTTTATCCTCGAGACCTATGGACTGAGTATTTCGTCAGTTTTATCATTACTTTAATTTGTTAGGATTTAGCTTTTTTGCCCACTTTTTATTATGGACTTTTCTACTTTTTAGTTTTATTTAACCGCAATATAGTCCATAGGTGGTTTATATTAACTTTAACTTAGAATAAGCTTTGCCTCAATGTTTGCTAGTAAAAATGTATGGATTTATACTGAGAAAATGGCTATGTTAAGATATATTTCTGATTCCTCCAATCAATCGCATTGTCGGCCAATTTGCTCCTCCCCTTAAACGTCAATCAAATCGATTCGGTATCCGATTGGTTCCTTAAATATGACGTCTTCCCCCGCACGTGGCTAGTGAAAACTAAACCATGGCGACCGTGAATCATTGTCATTTAAAAAAAGATAAATAAAAAAACTTTCTCTTCTTTGCGAAATATATATGAAAGTTTGTTTCTAAACTAAAAGATAACTGCGTAAAATATTTCGCAATGTCTAATTCGAACGAGACTCGCCGTCGAGCGGAAAACCGCCCAAGGAGAAGCTACTCGAAGAAAGCGAATTTCTAAGAAAGGAGATAGCCAACAACGCTACAAACAGCGCCTCTCCTGTTGTTGGCTTTTTTGCAAGTTGTTCACTTAGTAATTAACATGGCCTCGGGGGAAAGCCCTCCCCCACTAGACTTAGTCTTTGAAAAGACCGCAACTCCGCACTCGAGATACTTCAGCCTTTTTTACCTAATATAAAACCGAACGACCCTCAAAAAGTGAACTTTTAAACTCGCGTCCTTTGAAACAACTACTAAAATACAAATATACGACCATAAGTACCGTAAAAGATGAAAGTATGACACCGAACGATTTTGCCGCTTCCGGGCAACCATGAGGTCATAAGTAACATAACACCGACTAAGTATGACACCGAACGATTTTGCCGCTTCCTGCCATCTAAGAGCAATAAACACAAGGAGAACGCAGCTATCCATTAAACACGCTAACGCAGTGTTGTGTACAAATTTCATTGGGCGAGCCTTTACGCTGAACGTTTTAAGGAAAGGGGAAGGCAATTTCCGAATTGGCCCCTTCCGACGGCAGCAGGCGCTAAAGCGTCTAACCAATGAAAAATGTACACAATAAAATGCACGACGTTTGACGGGTTGCGTTCTCCTTGTGTGGGGTGCTGTGTTTGTTGCTCCTAGCTGGCATCAATGAGGCCATAAGTAACATAACATAGATTAAGTATGACACCGAACGATTTTGCCGTTTCCTGCCAACAATGAGGCCACAAGTAACCTAACATTGCATAAGTATGACACCGAATGATTTTGGTTAATGATAGTCTGACGCGAAGTGATTTAGTAATCTGAAGTTTATTGGGTGGCAGGTTACTGCGACGAGGATAAAATCGTTTGAAAAAACGTTTGAGTCTCAAATTCGAAAATAACTATCTTTAGAAACAAAGCGACTGTTTATAATAATCAATTTTATGTAACGATTCAATAAATTATCATTATATTTAATAATAATAATTATAATAGTCAGCTAAGTTAATACTCAAGGCGCCACCCTAAAAAAGGGTTGATTTGTATGTTCATTAACAAAACAGACTTTCACAAAAAAAACATCCGGAGAATAGTAAGCGGCCATACTTATGCTCATTATGTTACTTATGATACTAGGTTTATAAAAATAAAAATAGGAAGTACCGTAAAACGAAAAAAAGGGCTTATAAAGGTACTTTAAAAGTCTGTTAAGTGCCTAAGCCCCATTTATATTTCGTGCTACGTTAAACGCGTGGAAAATGTACCCTGGATAGCGACGGGTTTAGCGTTTCGAAGTTTCAAGTGGGCATCACGTGGGCTCCTTTTAAAGAATTAAAGGAAGTTCGATAATGTGGGTCGTACCGGAAAAGAAGTAGCATTTGTGTCTCTCTTCTTGTTCCTGAGTGATGAGTCCTTCGTCGTAGGCGACGCGGGCGCCGTACTGCACGAGCCGGATCATCTTCTCCAGCTCTTCCGTCCATTCCAGCACTTCGGCTTCGCATTGGGGACGACTCAACTCGTCGGCCCGTCTACAAAATTAAAGATCTTGTTAATAAATAATAATAATCAGCTAGGCTAATACCCAAGGCACCACCTTAGGCCTAAGTCATCAAGCGACTTTTAAAGCCATTAATTCAGGTGGCCGGGTTACAATGCGTAGGAGGGTGGTAGCACGCTCTTCATGACACCCGAGCCAACAGCTCCCTACACTTAAGGCCTTTTCACACGAGCCAACTTTTTGACCCAACTGGATGAGTCAACTAGCTGGTTCCAGTGGCGGCGCTAGCGGGTAGGCCAGGTAGGCCATTGCCTACCTTAAAATTTTGAGGGGCCCCAAAATCATCCTATAAGGGGCCCCAAATTGATCTAGAAAGGGTCTCAAAATTGTCCTAAGAGATAAAATTATTTATAAAAAACAATGAAACAATTGTCGATAATGTATTTAGAAATTTTTGAGGCATCTCCTAGTAAATACTGTTGTTAGAACTTTTTTGTTCGTCATGTACATCACTACTTTATTTTACTGAAGCATTTCGTTGCTAACTCAACATTTTGATTTGAAAAGTTGCCTCGTGTGAAAAGGTCTTAACTATTACCGTTAACCTCGACAAGTTGTTATGGAAGGGGAAACCGAAGAGTTCGGGGGGGGGGACCCCTTAAATAAGTGGGGAGAGAACTTGCAAACTCAATGCAGAAGGAGTTGTTCCGAGTTTTCACCCAGTGCCACAAGTTCGGATCGAACCCGGTTTCTCTTGCTGCGAGGCGAAAGTGCTAAGCACTCCACCACCCCATCCAGACGAGATTTCTGGTGGCTACAGATAATTTTCTTTAACGGTCCCAGACGCCTATTAGCGAATGTGATTAAGAAATACACGGTTCAAAGTTATTGCGGTGATAGGTGCAATGTCCAGGGTTGGACATAAGGCACTAGTCACGGCATTTGAATACTAAAACAAATGCTCTGACTACTAAAATAAATACTCTGACTACTAAAATAAATACACTGACTACTAAAATAAATACACTGACTACTAAAATAAATACACTGACTACTAAAATAAATACACTGACTACTAAAATAAATACACTGACTACTAAAATAAATACACTGACTACTAAAATAAATACACTGACTACTAAAATTAATCGAAATCTGGGGGCTCACTAGTCCATTTGACTAGAGAAAAATTTGTCTAAATATTCATAAATAATGGAGAATATGGCGTATCATAAATTCATCATTCATCAATCGTAATTTATTTAAATAAAATCACATCATGCTTGTAGAAAATCAAGAGTCCCGAGAGTCCACTGCACCTCATACAAGTTCTGATTCAGAATCTCGACCTCAAATTAATGCGTCATTTGATGATATTATCAATGAAAATATTTTAAACTAGTCAAAGAAAAAAATTGTGATCAGCCAAAGACGTGTATTTCAAGTGATAATAAACTCCTATTTTAATTCTGTCGGGTAAAGCAAAATGTTGCCTGTTCTTATTGTTTTTATACAAGTGACTACTAAAATAAATTAAGATAGAAGGCTCACTAGTCAGGCTGACTACTAAAACCAAAACCCTGGCAATGACCTAACGTTGCTGAAGAGCAAAATGTACATCAATTACAGGGCTGCCAACAAAATACAATATGAAAATAAATTAGGGAAACTTTCAAGGAAAAAAATGTGGTAAACCACATAATAGCCATTGGGCCCATTGTACAACAAACTGAAATGTTAGAAATAAATTAAAATATGATAATTATTTAGGGAAATTTTACGGGAAAATGCCATAAATGGGCGCCGCAATAAAACATCTTCAAGGTAATTTCCAAGAAGTAATATTTTCTAGAGCCAGGACCCGCAAGTCTGTGTTTATAAAGTTCTTGTTGAAATAATGGTAACTTTTCACCTGTAAACAGAACGTCATGTTTTTTCCAAGCCTTAATATGTCAAAAAAAGCTACCTGGTTAAAAGGGAACACTTTTTGTATACCGCAAAGAATTTATTACAACAACAAAATGAGATCTTAGAAATAAATTATAATATGAAAATTAATTATGGAAATTAATGAAAAAATGCGGTAAATTAGGAACCACAAAGAGGCCATTGTACAACGAAATGAGATCTTAGAAATAAATTATCCAAATTCCAAGAATTCATTAAGAATCCAAGCCTACGCGCTACGCCTTTACCAATTAGTAATTACCGTCAAGGTAACGAGTAATTAGAAATCTACTCTTCGCCATGGCGCTGGCTATCGTGCAATGGCGAAACTGAATAAACGTGAGAAAACGTATGATAGCCAATTAAAATTAAAACCAGTAATAAAATCTGCTAGGCTACTATCATTTGCAACATAATTACTATTGAGATGGTTACCATCGAAACTAAATCACGTGATCGCGAGGCACGAGCTAAAACTATAGTTTGTTAAAATTAGAAATTCGGCTTATGTTCCAAATCCGCTATACTAACTTCCGTTTCCTATTTGTGAAGTTGATGACGCGTTTTTTGTCACAGAGTTAGAAATTACGTAATTTGCGTCATATCCCGTGAACAAGGTTTATTCTACGAGCAACAAACACAAGAAGAACGCAGTTAGCCTTTAAACACGCTAACGCAGTGTTGTGTACAAATTTCATTGGACGAACCTTTACGCTGAACGTTTTACGGGCGGGGGGGAAGACAATTTCCGAATTTTCCCCTTCCGACGGCAGCAGGCGCTAAAGCGTCTAGCCAATGAAAACTGTACGCAAGAAAATGCACGATTTTTGACGGGTTGCGTTCTCCTTGTGTGGGGTGCTGTGTTTGTTGCTCCTAGGTTTCATTTAAGAAAATGCTTTTACGGCATACTTATAAGTGATTATGTTGCATATGCTTTTTAGTTTAAACATTTCGACCATACATTTATGGTCGACTTTAGGCTACGTCATTACGAATATAATAAATATATAATACGTGCTTTTTGAGGTGGTGCATGGAGCCGTAATGAAGAGTAGATCGTACTGGCGCGTGCTAATTTGTTTGTTAAGTTTGCCTTTTTTTCTCGTTAGAGGCGCTTATCTTTTATCGCATGACGTCTATCTACGTCACTCAACCCACCAGTAATTATTTCAATTATATGATACACTTACGAAAGTTAATTATGATCGAACCTAACTCATATATTGATTATAAAATACAGCTACTTGTAGAGGTGCTTATTTTTGGGTCTGACGTCAATTGTAATTACTGGCAAACTTATGGAACGCAATTATAGACTTATGATCGAATCTACCGCATGGAGTGACTGCAAAATACCGCTTATCTGATTGGGCATGAGGTCAATTTTACTAACTAACACACTTATGGAACATAATTATAGACTTATAATCGAATCTACCTCATAGGATGACTGTTAAATACAACTTATCAATTTGGGTATGACATCAATGGTACGTCATTCCAGTACGTCAGTAATTATTTCGACTAATTGGCACCCCTGTGGAACATAATCATAAGACTATTTTTGGCATTCTATGGGTTTAGGTTCAGCTAAAACTAAAGCAGAAATTTAAGAATTGTTAAATCATAACAGGCTTCATTGCGGTACTTAGAGTGAAATTGAAAAATTGGCGTTTTTTCTTGTGTATATAGATAATTAAATAATAATCGACTTTTACACTATAAATATTACTATATTTTTAACAATAAAGCACTACATGTTTCGACGTGCACTCACGTCGTCGTCTTGCACCTGACAATTACTTTATTGTTCAAAATAAAGTAATTTTTATTGTGTAAATGTCGATTAGCATTTAATTATAGATTAAAGAGATTTAGGTGCGAACAAAACCCCGGGGTTGGGGGGGTAGGGAAAGGGGGAACAAGGGAATTAGGGAGAATCGACATAACAAGATCGTTTTCCCAGTAATATCGCAAAAGCCAGACTTATACCATCGAAAGAAGATATAAAACCATAAATCTTGGAAAATCCGTCGCTTGGCGCGCAGAATCTCGCGGCGAATATGATTTCTGCGAGGCAACGTAGCGTTATTTCACATTTCCAATTCAAGAAGGGAGCTGAAAACGGAGTTACGCGAGCAAATGTGGAATCCAAAAGGAGGGCAGTTCAGACGTTAGCCGGCGCTTCGATTTAAATATAATCCGCTTATGCTTTGGGACGAAGGCTTCTAGCTTGGCCTTCCGCAGCCTTTGTCGAATCGATAAGGCACGGTCGTTATGGCTAGGCGAGGCGGAACAGGTGGTATCGGCCAACCACTTTCTCTCTCGCTAAAAGTGAGTACCACCCGTGGAAATATTTCCTAATAATAGAGAAACTCGGAACTCCAGTAGATGGCGATAAACATTTAGAGAAAGCCGGAATATGTTGATACGCTCACTGGATAACGTCACCGGGAGAACTTCAGTTTCGAGTTATACTCTATATTGGAACGATTACGGTGTTGCCAGATCGGAGAGACTATTGCATCTGGGAAATCGTTCGTCCCAAACAGCCCAACTTTCTCATCCATACTGAAAACGTTAATACTAGTTTTATGTTCCGTAGGTGTATAATTGCGTTCCGTTAACGTATAATTAAGTTCCATAAGACTATAATTAGGTTCCATATGACTACAATTAACTTCCATAAGACTACAATTAACTTCCATAAGACTATAATTAAGTTCCATAAGACTATAATTAAGCTCCATAAGACTATAATTAAGCTCCATAAGACTATAATTAAGCTCCATAAGACTATAATTAAGCTCCATAAGACTATAATTAAGCTCCATAAGACTATAATTAAGCTCCATAAGACTATAATTAAGCTCCATAAAACTATAATTAAGCTCCATAAGACTATAATTAAGCTCCATAAGACTATAATTAAGCTCCATAAGACTATAATTAAGCTCCATAAGACTATAATTAAGCTCCATAAGACTATAATTAAGCTCCATAAGACTATAATTAAGCTCCATTAGACTATAATTAAGCTCCATAAGACTATAATTAAACTCCATAAGACTATAATTAAGCTCCATAAGACTATAATTAAGCTCCATAAGACTATAATTAAGCTCCATAAGACTATAATTAAGCTCCATAAGACTATAATTAAGTTCCATAAGACTATAATTAATTTCCGTTTATGTAAAAATAATTTTTATAACCGTATAATTAAGTTCCGTAAAAGTATAATAATTTTCCGTAAAAGTATAATTAAGTTCCATTAGACTGTAATTAATTTCCATAAACATATAAATAATTTTTTTTCCCGTATAACTAAGTTCCATTAGACTGTAATTAAGTTCCATTAGACTGTAATTAATTTCCATAAACGTATAAATAATTTTTATACCCGTATAACTAAGTTCCATGAAAGTATAATTCAGTTCCATTAGACTGTAATTAAGTTCCATAAGACTATAATTAAGTTCCATAAGACTATAATTAAGTTCCATAAGACTATAATTAATTTCCGTTTATGTAAAAATAATTTTTATAACCGTATAATTAAGTTCCGTAAAAGTATAATAATTTTCCGTAAAAGTATAATTAAGTTCCATTAGACTGTAATTAATTTCCATAAACATATAAATAATTTTTTTCCCGTATAACTAAGTTCCATTAGACTGTAATTAAGTTCCATTAGACTGTAACTAATTTCCGTAAACGTACAATTAATTTCCGTAAGAATATAAATAATTTCTATAACCGTATAAGTAAATTCCGTAAACGTATAATTATAAGCTAATAGTTAAGTTCAAAAACCTCATAGTTGAGTTCCATAATCTCATTATTAAGTTCCAAAAGCCGATAATAAAGTTCCATAAACGTATAATTAATTTCCGTAAACGTATAATTAAGTTCCATGAAAGTATAATTAAGTTCCGTAAACATATAATTGAGTTCCGTAAACGTATAATTAAGAGCTTATTTTTAAGTTCCAAAAGCTCATAGTTATAAATTCTTTAAGCTATTATTATTCCATAAGCCCATTATTAAGTTTCAAAAGCTCCTAATTCAGTTCCATTAAAGTATAATTATGTTTCATAAGCGTATAATTGAGTTCCACGCGTAGTTTTCCGTAGAATTGTCGTCATACCCAAAAAGATAAGCGCCTCTAGCGAGGAAACTACACAACTTAAAATCAAATTATCAAGCGCTCACTATGCCGGCGTGGTAAAGAGCGCGTAATGCAATTCTAATGAAACATTCGCCAAAAATGCAATTAGTTCTTAGTAAATATTTAACAAGTGCAAGATGAGGAACTGATGGCAGACTTATGTGAAACAATTATAAACTTAATATAAACTGTGTTGTCTTTGTAAGCAATTTAATGACTCTCGAAGTGTCTCAAAAGCTTTAGACAGTCTTCAGACGATCTCTAAATATGCCGATCTTGGTTTACTTTCAGAGCTCTGATAAATTATACATTTAAAGACTTAAGTAACCCCGGCGTAAAGATTCAATTTCGTTTTATAAACCCAAATTTACAAGTCTAGTTTGAAGGAGGAATTAGCAATAAATATTATTAATATTTTACGTTGATTAAAATTGCAAAATATATTGAGCAATGAGGGATATTTATTTTCCAAATATACAGGGTGTGCACTAAAAAATAAAAAAAATTCTATGGAGCATTCCTCTTGCAGGGGGACATTTACTAGCGTAAAATTGAATGACCTTGAACTATCTCTTCAAGGTCATTCAAAAACTATCTCGAGAACCGTTGGGTTTAAGGATTTGGTTCCAAATAGGAAGTTTTGCTGGCCGAGGGGCAGGTCACTTCCATTTTGGGTGCGTCTTAATCATAGTAAAATGATTAAATCAGGGGAATCAAGATTAACAAATCAAATCAAGATTTGAAAATCTAATCACGATTTAATCAATCTAATCACGATTTAATCAATCTAATCACGATTTAATCAATCTAATCACGATTTAAACGAGATTTAATCATTCTAATCATGATCTAATCTTTTTAATCAGGATTCAATCATTTAAACAGATTTAATCATTTTAATTAGATTTAATAATTTTAATCACGATTTAATCAATATAATCGGTTGAATCGAGAATTTGTCATTAAAATCAAAACTAAAGTACGATTTAATAATACTAATCACGAAATAATTTTTAATCAGGATTTAATCATTTTAATCAGATTTGATCATTTAATCATGATTAAATCAGATTTAAACATTCTATTAATGATTAAACGTGGTTTAATCAACTTAATCGTGATTAAATTGAATTTAATCAAAATAATCACGATTAAATCGGATTTAATCGTTTGAGGGGTGCGTCGTTAATCAAGGAAGTGATCTGCCCCTCGTTGCTGGCCATATTATTAGTTCAAATGACTTTGATTTGACAAAATTTGACCTGTCAGAAGCCGAGCCCTTTGCCTTTATTTCAAACTTTCAATGAAAAAACGTTACTTTTCCCATTGGTAGAAATAGCTTAACTCCTCTAGAACTTAATGGTACTATCTAATCCGTGTCTGCTCTTAAAAATTTCCCTCAAAAATTGAAATGTGTTGTTTCCCGCAACCTATTTGTTTCAACCCGCCAAAATCGGCGGAGAAAGAGCGCATCGGGCAACCACGTCCGATGCGAATTTCCAGGTTCGAGTAGACCTAACAGAGCGATGCCAGAGAGAGAGAGATAGAAAGGTGGGGTGGTCCAAATGGAATTTTATTATCGCGGCAATAACATAAATTAAGGGAAGGGCGAGCGCCCTTTACGAGGATTCACAGACGTTTAGAGAGATCCATTCAACTGCTACGGCTCTGTTTCCGTCCATTCTCTCAGCAGCGCGCCCGGTTTACGACCTTTCTCCGAGAGAGCTCGGAGCACTTAAGACCTTTCCTGGCTAAGTGATAGCCATACATTTGGCCACAAGTACTTCCAAACAACGGCGCCAGCAACAGATCAAATTTATTTCGGCTCGCATTCGCCCTGAGACGACATTCCATAAATTACGGATACAATATGGCACCGCCTTCACGTTACTAAAACTATCCCAGCACTTTTCAGCAATGGACATTGTTTCGGACTAAAATGTGGACGTCGACATTGCCTACAAGTGCACTATGTCCGCCACTCTCTATAATTAACGGTGATTGCAGGTGGGGATTTTGGAAAATTTCGCAGCGAGTGATCATTGAAAATATTTTAAAATCTTACTATTAAATATAACTGATATAAACAAAGTAATCTTGACCTTGAATATGGTCATCTCGACCTTGGAAATTGCAATCTTTTAAATTGGAAACTTGGGAATTCTTGGGCTACAGTAGTCTTACATTCTAGTTTTTCAGAAGATATTAAATATGGAATAATAAAATATAACTGATATAAACAGGGGGTTTGACCTTGAAAATGGTCATCTCGACCTTGGAAATTGCAATCTTTTAAATTGGAAACTTGGGAATTCTTGGGCTACAGTAGTCTTACATTCTAGTGCTTTCAGAAGATATTAAATATGGAATAATAAAATATAACTGATATAAAGAAGGAGTTTGACCGTGAAAATGGTCATATCGACCTTGGAAATTGAAAAATTTTAAATTGGAAACTTGAGAAACCTTGGGCTACAGTCATCTTACATCCTATTACTTTGCCTAATACATTAAATATGAAGTAATGAAATATAACGGACATGAACAAGGTGATCTTATAATAATAATCAGCTAGGCTAATACCCAAGGTACCACCTTAGGCCTAAGTCATCGACCTACAAAATGGCGATCTTTTAAATTGGAAACTTGAGCACTCCTGTCCTACAGTCATCTTACATTTTTTAATGTATCGATAAAAAGTTAAAAAAAATTAAAAACTCTTAAAAAGTAACTTATGTTTCAATTTTTTATTTTTCCGATTTGCGAAAAAATTTCGTGAAAATATTCTGGAAATTTTTCCGCATTTTATTTTTCCGGAAAATTAACAACACTAAATAAATTATAACTGATATAAACAAAGAGATTGACCTTGAAAATGGTCATCTCGACCTTCAAAATTGCAATCGTTTAGATTGGGAACTCCTGGCCTACAGTAATCTCACAGTACTTTCCCAACGACATTAAATATGCAGATACTCATTTATCGGTTTAATATTTATTTTTTAATCCATTTTATTCAGTGAAATAACGATATTGATTTTGCTAATATCTAATTCATAATAATTCTATATTTTGAAAAATATATTCTGGTCACGTAGTCCACCTTAGCTGTTCAAAAAAACATACTACAAACTATAATATCAGTGTTTCCAACCAGGGCATTTTCAAAATGATGACCCCCACATTGAAAACGAATATGTCCACAGAAATCGTAGACAGAGAGAGCTACCATACCTGAGACTGAACTTCCGGTACTTGTGTTTAACCGGCTGCAAGACGTAAGCGGGAGGACTCAAGTTGTTGTTGAGTTGAAACCAGTTGTCCAAGAAGGAGACGTCGAGACCAGACTCTTTGGCGGCGTTGTAGATGGCTTGGTACTCTGACGCTTCGAAACTGGTCGGCAAGACGTACGGCTTGTATTTGTTCCCAATCATACACTGCAAATAAAATATTACTATATCAAATAATCGTTATTTGTTTTTGTCAGGTTCCCGATAGAAACGTTAAACACTATATGTTTTTATTTATACTAACCTTAAGTCTAAAAGGAAAAGGCTATAAATACAGATTTAAAAGGGCTGAAATATTGTCTGAAAACGGAAGATTTTACGACCCGAAATGTCAATCGTTTATCTCAAAATAAAATTTATTACAGTACAATCCACGTTCTATAAAATAACACGGAGTTTTCTTCAATAATACGGTTGTACCATGGCAAAACCTATTAAACGCCATTTGGGTATTTCAGATTCTTTATTTTGGTTAACATTATTTCTTTTGGTAACGTAAGTGGTATATATCATCCAGGACATTTGGGAGTCTTGAAATTTTTACAGTAGGTATAAGTAGCTTGCTCGTGGGTTTGGCCTGTGTTAAGTAAGTTAATTCGTGTAACTGATTTTGAAATCCGGAACTCACGTATTTCAAGATTTCTTGTTGGATTTCGGATTTCAATTCAATTCAATTATTTATTATTATTTTTGTTTGTTTGTCATTGATGTTAGAGGGCCAAATCTGCATGCGACTTCTAGCCTTCTTTTTACAAAATTATCATAAAATAACAATAACAGATCTCAATGTAAATTTAAAAAGCGATAAGTTAAAAAAAAAGAAAACAAAGTTATTGAAAACAGTAAAACAATTTTTTTTGTTACAAGACTAACAGAGCTTAGATGAGATTTAATTATTTATAATTAAACATTTCACTTTTAAAAAATCTTTTGATTAAACATTTTAACCCCGTATAAAAATTTGAGTTAATTTTTTTGTTGTGTTACAGAAGGGCGGAGTTATTGCAGTTTCTGCTCCTGTAACTGTCGTAGAAGTATTTAAAACAAACATTTCTTAACTTTAGTCCCGTATTTCGGAATTTCTCGTCAGATTTTGGTATTTCAAGGCAGGACTTAATGTTAGCTACGACGTATGTATACTACGCTACAAATAAGCAGCCTTATTTGCCAATTATACTTGAATTTACAACTAACTCGAAATTTTTAAACTGCGCGCTTACTGGGTTTTGTCTTTGAATTACTACGACTTGTAAAATACGATAAAATGAGATAAAAAATAACGATAAATCACCGTCTAAAATCGATAATTTGAAGTTAACGGCAAAGCTCCCTATTTATTCTAATACAAGCAAAGGCCTATTTTTCGACTTAGCACAAAGGCTTAGCTAAAAACGCCTTTAGAAGAATATTATTTCGTCATTAAGCTGCACAATTTTGTAATTAAAAGATGAAAAAAACCTTAAACGCTTAGGACGAAATGGAGCGGAATTTCCGACCATTTTAGCAAGCTACTTGTTTGTAATTAAACACAAATCTTCTAGCCTGTTCTCTGCACGATATAAAATCGCAGTAGGCTTAAAAACAAAGAAAAATGACCCCCCTGTTCGCGGGAAATTTGCGAATTTTTCGGCTGTGCTCGAATGGGAATTTTTGATAAATGTCCATTCCCTTCGCCGTCAAAAAAGAACTCTCTAAAATCGTTTCAAATTTCGTCGACTAAAGCGGAACGCCGGAAAAGGTTTCGTATATTTGAAAAAGGCACGTTGCGGATCCTACCTTTCCACACCTGGAATTTATTTTTAGATGTTTCAAAGTATAGGCTTTGTGGCCTCCGTGACATGTTTGTCGCGATCCTTTTCAGGTAATTTTAAAAGAATGTGAAGGACAATTTATTAAGATAGAAGCGAGTCTTTCACGCAAAAAAAAATTTTACTTTGTTGCGGGAATATCTCTTTCGTTTTTAATTGGTTTTTGGCCTTTTCAAATTTACTTGAAAGCCGAGGTTTTTCTTTGATAAAGTCCGAAAAGTGAAATCGCTTCGTAAGCAGAATTTTAAATTACTTCGCCAAATATTTAATTCCATTTCTTAAACGATTTTATTTATTATTAAACGTAATTAACTTAACTGTCAAATGCCGCTACATAACGTGAATTAATTCAGTATTTCTGCATAGTTAATTAATTCTACATAACTTTATCCGAATAGAATCATAATCGTTTGACTTCGTAAAATCTGATGACATTTTTAAGCTCAGACAAATTTGAATACGTTATTTGTGCGGGTTATTTCTATTGTCAATTTATATTTTAATAATAGCGGTGCAAATTGAGTATCTAGTATTTCTAAAACAGGGATTTTTTTCCTTATTTTACCCAAAAATTGTTCCAAATTTACGCCAAAAAGTTCCAATAGAGCGTTCTATAAAATCGGTGCTGTGTGCTTTCCCCCATTTAAGTTCGGAGGAGGTGAAGGTTTGGCTGGTTTTTCGTGTGAGAGAAAAATATTAATCTGGCAAACCCGTAAGAAATTGAGAGCAGTCGATTTTTAGGAGTAGCATAGTTGCTAGCCTAGGCTTCACTCATTTCCGGCTTTCCGCGCCGTTTTTCTTATTTTAAATGATTTTTGTAATAAATGTATGATGGCAAATAAGCAAAATACTAGTCCCAAATCCACGGGTTTAAAAAGAAACTTAGATCATGAAAATATTCTTAACCCCAAACATACTTCAACATCTAGGGTCCCTCCTACAACTCCTAAAAGGTACGTCTCTAAAATATTCATTTAAAGACAGGACATAAGCCGAATTCTCTTAAACCAAAGAATAACAAAATTTGTTAGTCCTGCTGAACTAGCTCTATAGTCTGTATGAAAAGTTGGCCGGTTTTGGGCTGATTTTATAGAACGCTCTATTACTACAAAATAAATTATTAAAATAGCAGATAAGAATGAAAGCATTACAAAGAACCAACGTTTGGAGGAATGGGTTCTATTAGATTTGAAATTGTTAATTGGGTGTTTGTGATTCTATTAGATTTGAAATCGTTAATTGCGTGTTTGTGATTCTATTAGATTTGAAATCTTTAATTGTGTGTTTGTGATTCTATTAGATTTGAAATCTTTAATTGCGTGTTTGTGATTCTATTAGATTTGAAATCGTTAATTGTGTGTTTGTGATTCTATTAGATTTGAAATCTTTAATTGGGTGTTTGTGATTCTATTAGATTTGAAATCGTTAATTGCGTGTTTGTGATTCTATTAGATTTGAAATCGTTAATTGCGTGTTTGTGATTCTATTAGATTTGAAATATTTAATTGTGTGTTTGTGATTCTATTAGATTTGAAATCTTTAATTGCGTGTTTGTGAGTTCTATTAGATTTGAAATCTTTAATTGCGTGTTTGTGATTCTATTAGATTTGAAATCTTTAATTGTGTGTTTGTGATTCTATTAGATTTGAAATCGTTAATTGCGTGTTTGTGATTCTATTAGATTTGAAATCTTTAATTGTGTGTTTGTGATTCTATTAGATTTGAAATCGTTAATTGCGTGTTTGTGATTATATTAGATTTGAAATCTTTAATTGTGTGTTTGTGATTCTATTAGATTTGAAATCTTTAATTGCGTGTTTGTGAGTTCTATTAGATTTGAAATCTTTAATTGTGTGTTTGTGATTCTATTAGATTTGAAATCTTTAATTGCGTGTTTGTGATTCTATTAGATTTGAAATCGTTAATTGTGTGTTTGTGATTCTATTAGATTTGAAATCTTTAATTGGGTGTTTGTGATTCTATTAGATTTGAAATCTTTAATTGGGTGTTTGTGATTCTATTAGATTTGAAATCTTTAATTGGGTGTTTGTGATTCTATTAGATTTGAAATCGTTAATTGCGTGTTTGTGATATCTATTAGATTTGAAATCGTTAATTGTGTGTTTGTGATTCTATTAGATTTGAAATCGTTAATTGTGTGTTTGTGATTCTATTAGATTTGAAATCTTTAATTGCGTGTTTGTGATTCTATTAGATTTGAAATCGTTAATTGTGTGTTTGTGATTCTATTAGATTTGAAATCTTTAATTGTGTGTTTGTGATTCTATTAGATTTGAAATCTTTAATTGGGTGTTTGTGATTCTATTAGATTTGAAATCGTTAATTGCCCGTTTGTGGGTTCAACTAGATTTGAAATCTTTAATTGGGTGTTTGTGATTCTATTAGATTTGAAATCGTTAATTGCCCGTTTGTGGGTTCAACTAGATTTGAAATCTTTTATTATGTGTTTGTGGGTTCAACGAGATTTGAAATCGTTTATTGTGTGTTTGTCGGTTTTATTAGATTTGAAATCATTAAATGCGTGTTTGTGAGTTCTATTATATTGGAAATAGTTTATTGTGTGTTTTTGAGTAATATTAGATTTGAAATATTTTATTGCGTGTTTGTGAGTTCTATTATATTGGAAATAGTTTATTGTGTGTTTTTGAGTAATATTAGATTTGAAATATTTTATTGCGTGTTTGTGAGTTCTATTAGATTTGAAATAGTTTATTGCAAGTTTTTTGAGTACTATTAGATTTGAAATATTTTATTGTGTGTTTTTTTAGTTCAATTAGATTTGAAATCATTTATTGTGTGTTTTTTTAGTTCAATTAGATTTGAAATCATTTATTGTGTGTTTTTTTAGTTCAATTAGATTTGAAATCATTTATTGTGTGTTTTTTTAGTTCAATTAGATTTGAAATCATTTATTGTGTGTTTTTTTTAGTTCAATTAGATTTGAAATCATTTATTGTGTGTTTGTTAGATTTCTCCATTAATTTTGATCTCTTAGCAATGCATAGCTTCCTTTGCTGTATATATTTTGATGTAATTAAATAACACACGTTTTGAAAAAACTAAAACATTTATGAGAGGATATTAACTTCTTAAATATTTAATTTTAAACAAAAGAAATGAATTTTTTTAATCTAATTTATTTAAAAAAAAATTAGTCAATGCAGGGAGCCCAACCAAAAATTAAAATTTCGTATAGGAAAAATAGGATTATTTTTGTCAATTTATAGGATTATACAGGGTAGAGCATTATATAAAATTTCAAGAAATTAAAGAAGAATATAGGTTAAAGATATAAGAGAAGCCTCTAACTCTCTCAAAATCGTGAACGTCTCGTTTTCGAAGAAGAGGAATTCGGAGGGATACAGATTTGTTAGAGGATATGTGGCCAGAAAATATAGTCCTCTCGATATATTCATACCGAGGGACTTCAGGTGTACAAATCAGCAGTGCAATCACTTGAAATCACGTAAATTTAGTAGCTTTAATATCTTTAATTAATTAAATATTGACATCACTTAAAATCTGAAATCAGATGTACAAAATTTCTAGCATTTTTAATGATTGGATTGCCCCTCGATTCATACGCGAGCAGAAGCGGAGAAAACATTTGAAAAATGCAGACGATTCTTTACATTTTAGTTCGTTTTATTCCCATAGGTTTTTGCTGGGGATTTTAAATTTTGAGAGACTCGCCTCGTTTTGATTGAGCTGGGTAATTTCTACATTATAAAGGTAATACATGTTAAAACTACTATTTGCTATCATAAATATACATACTAATGAACAATAATCGTGATTCTGAAGGTGATATATCCGTATTATTTTCTCAATACGCTAGGGTTCCACGGTACACAGTTTAGGACACACTGATCTAAATCATAGTTAAGGTTAGAAACGAACATAGTATACGAAAAATGTCCGTGTAAAAAAATCCTATCTTCCCAACTGTTTCAGCCTTTCCACAATTCTCCTTAACAGGGTAACTCCCATACCAAGTCGATATCCGCTGTACCGAGTATACTTGAAA
This sequence comes from Leiobunum rupestre, assembly GCF_980474605.1. NCBI lineage: Eukaryota > Metazoa > Arthropoda > Arachnida > Opiliones > Sclerosomatidae > Leiobunum > Leiobunum rupestre. The sequence continues at coordinate 34,206,294 of NC_143392.1, forward strand.
AGGCTAAAGGGTCGAACGAACCACAGTAGCTTGTCCTCCCCAAAGAATTAGAATATAGATTTAAGGTATTGGTATAGCGGGCATACCCATAAACATCGTTATAGACAGAAAACTCAATAGCGAGGCGGACAAACGGACGAAAAGAGAAAAAGAGCTGTATTGGTCCTCACCAAGAAGAAGCACCCGAGAGAGGTCTGGTAACATTCTTCGATTTCACGTCGCTGCCGATCGAAGACGAAAGGTTCGAGACTGGCCTCAACCTCGTTGCCCCTCTGCGTGTCCACGAACTGGACATCAAGGCCCAGCGACAGACAATGGCGCTGCAGATCGGGCAGCACGAACTCTTGAAGGACACGCCGCTCTTGCTCGAAATCTGCAAAATCACAAACAAAAACATTCCTCAGTTAAAGAGTGTCGGTTAATGACTTTGGCGAGTGTCTCCGGCGAAAGACTTTAAAGGAAAGTTCGCTTGACTCAAGACGCGATGCGGGAAGTTTCGTCGAAGAAGGTCAAGGGGTGCCTCATAAATATTTCACGGGTAGCCATGCGTCCTTAAATTGATACTGGTCGCGGAAGAGAATAACCGAAGGAGGGGCATTCGCCCACCTCGTCGCCCCGAAGAAAATTATTCCACTCGAAAGCAGGGCCAATTTGACCGAGTCAGCGAATCTAAATCGGCCGGGCGTCAAAGCGAAGAGACTCCCTACCACAAATTTTTAAACCAATAAAAGTCACCCCTTTGCACTCTACTTTTCCGAGTTACTTCTCCCCCCCCCCCCCTTTCCAGGGGTCGTTTTAACTCTCCCTCTTTTCACCGCAAACTCCGACAAGCTCGGCGTCAATATTTGGGTTGGGAAATTATTCCCCAGAAGAAATTTATTCAAAAACACAGCGCGTGGCTCATTATTATTCACAATCTCGGATCCTTTCCTTGTCGAATTTTACAATACACGGTGTTTGTTTGACGTCGGAGCCATCTAACGGACAAAATTCAAAGGTCGTTTATCATAGCGCCAGATAAATTAAAAAAATGATGTTTGTTCAGGGCTCAAACAAAAAACTTTAATTTTGATAAATTAGCGCCAAACTGTGGAGGTCAGCAATTTAGAGTTAGTTTATTTTTATTTTTTATTTGGATCTGTGTACAACAAGTACTATTTAGTTTAAATGGTCAGTAAGAAGGTCAATTATTTGGACATAACCAAGGTGCCCTTTGTGAAGACAATATTTTTCAATGTATAGAAATATTATCATTGGAATATTAACACAACATTAATAACAAGAGTTTAAAATAATTAACCCATTCATATTCAAAAGGTACAAACCAAATCTGTAAGTATTACCTGATTTCGATTGACGCAAAATTTACGCTAACTCTTAAAAAACGTTAAAATAACAAATATATCATAAAATTAAATCGGTTATATCCCATAAAACCGAATTCCCATTCGACCGAATCAATATATAGTCAATATTGTTGTAAAAATAGCACGAAAGTTGGCGGGGTTCCATTCAACCGAATTGAGCAATATCAGTATTAACATTTTACAAAACAGACTTATCAGAATCCGACAATCCCTGTAGTAAAGGATGATAAAATACGCGAATAAGTAAATTAGTCCATAATTAAAAGGGATAAAATAGCTAAACCCAAAACAAATTTGAAGAAAATAAAAAACTTACAAATAACTCGTACCAATAGGTCTTCGAGCTAACAAAAAGACACGAATCTCGGATCAAATAGATCTTCGAGTAAAAAACTACTTAAAAAACTAAATAAAATAGCCAGAAATTCCAACGGTAAACCGGTTTCGTTCTATTTGGAACTCATCAGTACCGTGCGGGAAATCTGGCTGGCGACTGTTATATCGAAAAGCCTAAACATTAAAAATTTCAAAACGCGTTGCATAGCAACGGAAAGCCGAAAAGGGGGGAGGAGTAAAAACATTATTGGCCACGTTTCGTCAAATTAGCCATGAAAGGGAATATAACCTCAAGTCTTTTTTAAGTTTTTTATGTTAACAATTTAGGCGGGAAATCACTAACCAGCGCCAAAAATATCTGAAGCCTTAGGAGGGAGCGGGAAATGGTCGAAGTGTTGGTTATATTCCCTTTAAATTAACTTTTCTTCCCGACCGAAATTTTCCACTATTTTCCACATTATTAGCCACCTGGATTTCCCCCCTTCGGAACACTAATGATTGAATTTTAAACCTCTGTTGATACTAAGAAGAATCGATTAAAAATGTCGTAACTTCGATAATAGGCAATTCGAAATTTAACGGGATAAACCGAAGAATAAGCTGGAAAATATATATCGTCCCAATCAATTCTCGCAAAACCAGCGTGGAAATATCTAGAGTGGATTTCAATTTCAAAGGCGAGTAATCGGATTTGGCGAAACGTCGTCGGTTCCAAAGATCAAAGCAAAGATTTAGCTTCCACGAAGAGGGCGCCAAAGACCGAATCAGAATCCAATCAAATTTAGGAAGCAACTCTTTCGCATTATCTTCCTTCCGCAAAAAGGATTTCCAAAGAGGGAAAAGTCGTAGTAGAAAGGGACCCGTGTCTCCGGTAATTGGACCAGATATATTAATCTCGTACCTTCAACTGATTCGATTTCGAACAGTTCCCAAAAAATCTTACGCCTTGTCTTCTCCAATATTGCTTTCGAACTAGAAATATATATCGAACTTTCGCTGTCACTCGCAGTTGTATTTTTTTATTTCGTGCCGCCCACACGGGGGGGGGGGGGGACCGAAATATTGGGAGAGGGACCGGGACGCCGTCGCCGCCGCTCCCATTCAGTTCGACGTCTTCAGCACTTGTTTATTACGCTTTTGGGCGTAAATCCGGACGGGGAACCTCTTTCGCCACTGTCGCCCGCAACGAGTTCAATAAATTGGCCGCGGAAATTCTGACAAGTGTTGGACTACGGCTGACTTTTCCCTCCTGCCTGGATGGTTTGGATAGGATTTGTCACGCCAATAAAAAGATTTATTTCACTTGATTGATCGCGAGTAAACGAAATGTTATTTACAACCGAATGGCTTTTTTACAGTCGATTGAAATTTAATTAAAAAATAATATAATGTCGTCAATTCTGCGCGTTTACCCAAATATATTACGTAAGCAGAGGTTTTCTCAAAATCAATCATTGAAACGCTTCACCGCGCGAACAAAAATATATCCTTCATATTCGTTTTAAAATTATTCATAAACCGCTTTCAAAATGCTAAATCTGTCTCCGTAAACGGGAATTTAAAGTTGCTTCCATCGCGATTTGTGAACTCCGTAACTAAACTGCATTTAAATTATTCAACGAATCAGCCCGTTTCGCAGACATTGTATATAGACGCACTTTCCAGTCCATACCGCTTTCAGTACCACTATTTGAACCATTAGGTAAATACTTAGCGGGATTGTACCAAGAATATATTCAAGTAAACCGAGAATATGCTTATGATGCCCTCGTTTCAAACCACGCCTCTCCATCTCCCATAGCGTAATCTTTTCCGCCTTGCTCTTGGTAAGAGGGGGGATAAAATCCGGTACAATAGTGGGCTCTCTCTGTCCGGGAATCATGAATTTGTCTGAATTCGTTCTTGGCTGGATGTAAAATATGGCGACATCCTGAGGCTACAAAAACGAGTTATTTTCGAGCAACGAAAAATAATAACTGCGCAGTCTTGCACGGCCCCCAGAAGTCCTATAATTTCTATAAAATCCCATATTTTCCAAAATGTCCTATAACATCCTATATTTTTAGCAAAATTCCCAAAAAGTCCTATAAAATACTATAATTTTGATATTTTGCCCATTTCAAATCCCGCCACTCACTTAAATTTCTAGATATATCAATAAATTATATATAAATAATATATATATATAAAAATATATATTATAAATTAATTTGAAGCTCTCTGGCGCTCTTTTATCTCATCGTAGGAAAATGGGAAAAAACAGACATACTTCTCAACTCACTCCCTACAACTTTTGAAACACCCTGTATAGTCCTATAAATCCTATAGTTTAAAAAATAGTCCTATATAATCCTATAATTTAATAAATAGTCCTATAAAATCCTATAATTTAATAAATAGTCCTATAAAATCCTATAATTTTAAAGTCTTAAAAATCCTATAATTTTAAAAATAGTCCTATAAAATCCTATAACTTAAAAAATAGTCCTATAAAATCCTTTAATTTAAAAAACAGTCCATTAAAATCCTATAATTTAAAAAATAGTCCTGTAAAATCCTATAATTTAAAAAATAGCCTTATAAAATCCTTTAATTTAAAAAAACAGTCCTTTAAAATCCTATAATTTAAAAAATAGTCCTATAAAATCCTTTAATTTAAAAAATAGTCCTATAAAATCCTATAATTTTAAAGTCTTAAAAAATCCTATAATTTTAAAAATAGTCCTATAAAATCCTATAATTTTAAAAATAGTCCTATAAAATCCTATAATTTAAAAATAGTCCTATAAAATCCTATAACATAAAAAACAGTCCTATAAAATCCTATAATTTAAAAATAGTCCTATAAAATCCTGTAATTTAAAAAAATAGTCCTATATTTTTAGAAATATAATCCTATCTTTCCTATAAAAAATTGAATATTTGAGAAACACTAATATATGGAAAAGGCAAATTTAAAGGAATGAAAATCGATTTGTCAGCGCGGTTTGCACCCCGGGAACAAAATAAATAGAGGAAAGAGGCACGAAATATTGCAACATAAACACGACTCCGTTTATCCTAAGAATCAATAGATCGCCGCTAAAAGAGTGAAACCGTTCCAATACATTCAAATCAAACAAGTAGCACCCAAGAAAATCCATTGGCCTGACGCCGACTGCAAAGAAAAAGCTTAGCAAATAAAAATATATATAGTCACACTTTTCAGCCGCGATAGACAGTTTGAACTTAGTAAGAGACATCTATCGGAGGCTTTTTGGAACATCGGCAAGCCAAGTCACTGCGGCATGCTTATTGGAAATACGTTTTTTTCAGCCTCGACAATGTACGAAAGAGGAGTTATTGAGGCCTTCTTATCATATTGTTTAAGAACAGAAATGTCCTTTCTAAAATACTGTCAAGAAAAAGGTGACCTCTATTTCTCACAAAGAAAGAAAAATATGTATATATGTGTATATATAGTGGATATGTGTATATATATATATATATATATATATATATATATATATATATTAACCGACCTTTTCCCCGGAAAACATGAAATATGTAGTTATCCCGTGACTCAAATATTTCTTGTTAGTTCTGCGTTACCTGGTAGTTGGTACAAGGGTATAGGTGAGATAGTAAAATGGCTTTCATTCGGTATATGGGTGACGGTAGAGTTAGAGTTTGGACAAGTTGAGCTGCTTCGCGGTTTTGAGTGGTTGTCACTACCGGAAAAAGAAGATTCAAATATTCCGGGGAGATTAGGACGAAAAAATAAACCAAGCTCGGTACGTAAGAAAACTTTTTTTTAGCCCGAATTCTGTGGAATACCCGTTATAAAATACGAAAGTGACTGGCCAAGATAGCCCTTTACGCGATTTCAGCTTATGGTGATACGTTGACGTTACATTCGTAGAATCCAGATCCCTTTGTGGAGAGGTGGTCGTACTACTTTTCATTTTTGTGCCACTCATTCGTCAGTTATAAACATTGAGTTGGGAATAAATAGAGGTACAACTAAATCTGGCTGGCGTGGGACCAATTTCATTCAATAAGGAGACTTTATCAACATTATCGTTCTACCGTGGCGGCATCTGTCTCTAGTGGTGGCAACTATATTGCAATTGAATTTTTTCGCGAATCTGATGCGAAATTGAAATGTATGATTACTCTTAACAAACAAACCTTTGAAGTTGTTTAAAAATAATTTTATTCTGTAAACACGATCCTTTTTAACTCAAGTTACGGTGAGTTAGCTAATAATTATTTATTTTTAGCCATATAACTTTACAAAATATAGATGGCGCTACCGCCTAATTATAAAGATGAATTTCGTACAGTCTTATCAGAACAGGTCCCGCGTAACCATGGCAACCGAAATCGTTATTGTAATTCTAGCAGTATTATTCCCAATTCAATGGTTATAAATCAGGGTAAATATTTCAGAAGCTGCGTTCAACAACTAGAATTGTAAATTAATCCGATATATTTCTGATTGCGTTACCGTCAGGACGCCAAAACGCTAAAAACCCGTAGAAAATTAATCAATCAAAATGGCGGCCAGCGGAAATTTTTAACTTGCGCGTGACCTTTATGATACCATAAGTCTATAAGTTTGTCACTTTGGGGATTATTTTACTGAGAGGTAGTATATAATACTTTCTTTGATTGGCAGCGCCACGTACGCCAGACTTCAGAATCTGGGTCATATTTTTTTAGGCAGAGGGTTACGAGTGTAAGTGAATTAAAAACAACGATATTCGATTTGTGATTGAAAATATCATAAGTCTATAATATTGTTTCATAAGTTTGTCACTTTGGGGAATTCTGTTTCGCGAATAGCTCTCAGTAAAACTTTTGCATGTGAAGAATAGGAAGTGTCACACTTATGTAACAATAATATACACTTATGATGATACATATCAGTAAAACCTGCTAGTAGAACAGGTTATTTGATAGCTTTCCGATACCTATCGTGACGTCATAAACGGAAGAAGCAAAAGTCGTTTAACAGCTGTTTCGGTTTTTCTGATTCATAATAGGGAATGAGTCAGAAGGTTGTTGAACGTAGCCAGAGTGTTAATTTGCGCCATCTGTACTACATACAAGAAATTGCATAAAACATTACTTTATACTACCAATATTATAATGTAATATTTTGTATTCTAATTTATTTCTACGAATTTTCCAATATTTAAACAGAAAGTATATTTAAATTTTAATAAATTTAAATTCAATAACGCGATCGAAAGTTTTCGGTACGCCCTCTTTTGGTTGTCGTCGAAAAATATATAGGTAGCAGACGCTATTAGCCAGTAGTGTAACTTTACATCTCTTTGTGTTTTCACCATGGCTACACAGAACCATTTCGATCCCCATATTTAGGCATTTTATCGAATTTGACCATAGCAGACGCTAAATAGTTTACCTAGGCTCATTTCGGTCGCGAATAGACGCTCCAATAAATCATCCTCCAAGGAAATCGCCAAGAAGTAATATTTCCAAGTGCCAGGACCTGCACGTCACAGTTTATATAGTGCTTATTAAGATAATGGAAATTTTTAACCTTTACTGCAGCAACAAGTGTTCCCTTTTAACCAAATAGCTTTTTTGGTATCTTCCCATTGCGCCGAATCCCATTCGACCGAATTCCCATTAGACCGAATTCCGCCAATGTTTTTGATGAAATTAGCCCAAATGCGGGTTTTGAATTTTTCTAATCGACCAACGCATTATTCACAATTGAGCGACCGCAAAAAAAAAGTTTTTCTTTCTACTCCTTTAGGTCAGGTTAGGTTACTTAACATTGCAGGCTGTTCTGACAGATGCTGAAACGGATAAAACCGAATCCTAAACCCGGAGAAGTGCGGGTTTTATCGGTCTAATGGGACAATCCCATTAGACCGAATCCTAAATCCGCCAAAGTGCGGCTTTTTCGGTCGAATGGGATTGGGTTCGTTCGAATGGGATTCGGCGCAATGGAACAGATTCGCTTTTTTGACATATTAAGGCTTGGAAAAACACAACGTTCTGTTTACAGGTGAAAAGTTTCCATTGTTTCAACAAGCACTATATAAACAGTAATTGTAGGTTTTGGCTCTCGGAAATATTACTTCTTGGCAATTTCCTTGGAGGATGACTTATTTAAGCGACTATTGCGTCATTTACGCTTTAAAAATTACACTAGTTCCGTAAGAGAGCGTTAGATGTCGCGACGATACACAGTGATATTATCCCCTTTCCGTGATAGCTGAGTGCTCCAACCTTTCCCTAAAAAGATCATGGTAGAATTGTCAATCGCATTCTTAAAACAATGGCTTTAACGCAACAAGATTCCCTTATATCGGTAATCCCATAAGGCTAATCCGAGCAATAACGCGCAAACTTCTAAGCCTCTTTCCAGTAGTATCATAATGCGGGTTTACTTTTTATTATTTCTATATAAGAATTACCCGGCTAGCCTACATAGTCCATCTAACAAACGGAATAAGATAGACTACTGAGATAAAAAAGTAAACATTTTCTTCCAGAGAACCGTGCAGAAAGATAAAGGAAATGAACTAAAGTAACAAGGAATGTAAGGTTTATAGTGTCGATGCGGAGATAAGCTACGGCAAATGAAGCGGAAATAACGGGCCCACATCGAAAATCCAGTCACCATAGCTAAGTTCGACACATATTCTCCCTTTGCCTATCCATTTCCAATCTTTGAAACAAAGTCTTAGACGCGGACTGATACAAAGATTATATTTTCTCTTTCGGAGGGTTATTAATGGAGGAAAATAACCATCAAATAACCATAAAATAACAATAAAATATTCTGAATCGATATTTTTCTAAGCCGAGTAACAAATAAAAACTAAAAAATAATCTATTTTATAAATTAGGTTATTTATTTCCACATTGGGACTATTGAAATAATCCTTTAAAAATACATAATTTCTAAATGGTAGAATAAATTGATTTGCCAAGGGAGTTTAACCATGGTTTAATGGATTTACATAAAACATCGCTTAAAAGAGTGCAAGTAGATATTTAACTCATCATTCATTACATTCCCGCCAAAAAGTTTAATTTGGCGCCATCTAGAATGAATAAAAGCTTTAAAATCGAACCTCTAAGGGCTCCTATCTAAATGTTTGTTTTTCTGTAAGCAATTTGTGAATCGGTCTACAAAGAGCTAAATCCGCTATAATAAAAAGACCGCATTGTTCGTTTAGCCTGCTCGAAATAAGACTACGTCTACACGGGTACAGGCTCTCACAGAAAGTTGTTTTCTTCGGTCCAGTTATTGCTTTTCAAGATTCGACAAGTTAAATTGATAGTGCTGTCGAAGACAAAAATCCCCTTAAACGTTCTGCGGGGTTATTCGTCCTGGTATAATGGATGTGCTAGTGTGCTAGTATAGAGGATGTGCTAGTGTGCTAGTATAAAGGATTTGCTGGTCTGCTCACATAAAGGATGCGCTGGAGTGCTTGTATAATTTATGTGCTGGTGTTCTAGTATAATTTATGTGCTGGTAGGCTAGCATAAGGATGTGCTGGTTCGCTAGCATAAAGGATGCGCTGGTTCGCTAGCATAAAGGATGCGCTGGTTCGCTAGCATAAAGGATGCGCTGGTTCGCTAGCATAAAGGATGCGCTGGTTCGCTAGCATGAAGGATGTACTGGATCGCTAGCATAAAAGATGCGCTGGTTCGCTAGCATAAAAGATGCGCTGGTTCGCTAGCATAAAGGATGCGCTGGTTCGCTAGCATAAAGGATGCGCTGGTTCGCTAGCATAAAGGACACGCTGGTTCGCTAGCATAAAGGATGCGCTGGTTCGCTAGCATAAAGGATGCGCTGGTTCGCTAGCATAAAGGATGCGCTGGTTCGCTAGCATAAAGGATGCGCTGGTTCGCTAGCATGAAGGATGCGCTGGTTCGCTAGCATAAAGGATGCGCTGGTTCGCTAGCATAAAGGATGCGCTGGTTCGCTAGCATAAAGGATGCGCTGGTTCGCTAGCATGAAGGATGTACTGGTTCGCTAGCATAAAGGATGCGCTGGTTCGCTAGCATAAAGGATGCGCTGGTTCGCTAGCATAAAGGATGCGCTGGTTCGCTAGCATAAAGGATGCGCTGGTTCGCTAGCATAAAGGATGCGCTGGTTCACTAGCATAAAGGATGTACTGGTTCGCTAGCATAAAAGATGCGCTGGTTCGCTAGCATAAAAGATGCGCTGGTTCGCTAGCATAAAGGATGCGCTGGTTCGCTAGCATAAAGGATGCGCTGGTTCGCTAGCATAAAGGATGCGCTGGTTCGCTAGCATAAAGGATGCGCTGGTTCGCTAGCATGAAGGATGTACTGGTTCGCTAGCATGAAGGATGTGCTGGTTTGCTAGCATAAAGGATGTGCTGGTTTGCTAGCATAAAGGATGTACTGGTTCGCTAGCATGAAGGATGTGCTGGTTTGCTAGCATAAAGGATGTGCTGGTTTGCTAGCATAAAGGATGTGCTGGTTTGCTAGCATAAAGGATGCGCTGGTGCGCTAGTATAAAGGATGCGCTGGTGTGCTAGTATAATGCACGTACAAGTTACTGTTGTTTCTCGCTTATAGGTAAAACAAAGTAGACATTGTCTACACTTACTTAGTCAGGTAAGTAAAATGTTATTTTTTTGAACGAAATTACTCGAATCAAGAAATATTTATGTACACACTAGGATTGTCTAAGCAAGTCTAGGGCAACTAGGAGCAACAAACACAAGGAGAACGCAGCTAGCCTTTAAACACGCTAACGAAGGGTTGTGTATGAATTTTATTGGACGAGCGTCACGAGCCTTTACGCTGAACGTTTTACGGGCGGGGGGAAGACAATTTCCGAATTTTCCCCTTCCGACGGCAGCAGGCGCTAAAGCGTCTAGCCAATGAAAAATGTACACAAGAAAATCCACGACTTTTGACGGGTTGCGTTCTCCTTGTGTAGGGTGCTGTGTTTGTGCTCCTAGATGGCAATCTCGATGATTTCCATAGAAATGGGCGTGATTAAAAGTCAAGATTTTTGCTTGTGCACTCTTACGTTAAAATCTGTGCTGATTTGATACTAAGCCTTGGCTCGAATTGAAGTTCACTTATTATATTTTATCTTTTCAAACCATCTAAATACACGATTTAACGCGGAGCTAGACTAGTTACGTGAAGAACTTAATGAACTCTCCAAGAACTTCAATGCAAGAGTACCAAGAGAATATTACATCCATTTTTTATTAAGTCTATTTTACAAGACAGTTAATGTGCTTGAAAACCAGTTGTTATGGACAATTAAATACACACAATTTCCCTGATGTATATATATTAAAATATTAAATTTAAATTTGAACAAATTTTCAATCATCTAAATTAAAATTAAAACTTCTGAATGCAACATAAAACGTAGTTTATAAATGATCAGTACTAACTAAAAAAAATCCAACCAAGTCGGTTTTAATTTTAAAAAAATATGTACATTTAAAGTAAAAAATCGCCAAAAATCACTAAAATGGGCAAATGACGAACTTGTGGGCCACCGATATCCAAAATTCATAATGGCTACCGAGACCATGAAATTTCCTTTCGATTGAGATATCACTGACCCTATTAGACCTAATTGTTAAAGAGTTATGTAGAATACGATAGTGGCCTGTTTCTCCAGACGCAATCACGGTGGCAATGGATCCTTAGTCATTCCAAGTTTATTAATATATAATTTCCTGGTCTGCGAGATTGACAGTTCACAAACGTGAGTAAGTACCTCCCCATTTCCAAACCTAGTCTTTCCAGCATAGTGTAACAGCTTAAAACTATCAAGGATGTTTAAAACGCAATTAATAGTTAAGTAGATAGAAATGATCCAACCTCATACCATGAGCGTTGGAAATCTAACCGTAGAAAATATAAAAGAGGAATAACAACTCTTCTCGGGGTACTTTAGGCTTATACGTTCATATTCAAATTAACTGGCCCATGTCGCATATTTTCCCTGAATTTTTAAGGCCCAAATTATATTTTTTAAATTTTAAATTTTACTTCTATCGAAAAATAATAAATGTTTTCAAAATATATTTTAGTATAAATGGTATGCTTTTTCAAATTCCCCAACTTTTAGGTCTATTTTCAAATTCCCCGGCTTTTAGGTCTATTTTCAAATTCCCTGACCTTTTATGTCTATTTTCAAATTCCCTGACCTTTTATGTCTATTTTCAAATTCCCTGACCTTTTATGTCTATTTTTAAATTCCCCGACATTTTAGGACTATTTTCAAATTCCCCGACATTTTAGGACTATTTTAAAATTCCCCGACATTTTAGGACTATTTTTAAATTCCCCGACATTTTAGGACTATTTTTAAATTCCCCGACATTTTAGGACTATTTTCAAATTCCCCGACCTTTTAGGCCTATTTTCAAATTCCCCGACATTTTAGGACTATTTTTAAATTCCCCGACATTTTAGGCCTATTTTCAAATTCCCCGACATTTTAGGCCTATTTTCAAATTCCCCGACCTTTAAGGCCTATTTTCAAATTCCCCGACATTTTAGGACTATTTTCAAATTCCCCGACATTTTAGGTTTAATTTCAAATTCCCCGACATTTTAGGTCTATTTCCCTGACACGTGGTAGCCCTGTATTAAATTCCGGTATTAAAGCCTTGTAAAAGTTGGGAGTCGCTATTCCTCGCCTGTATTTTCCACGAAATCAACGCGGAGCTATTTCCCAAAGGTATTTGCCAGCGAAACGGCTGAAAGCGCCGCAGTGGGAACTGGCGAATTTGGAATTTAAATCGGGCCCACCGTCAAACATTCCGAGACCAACCTCAACGCTCATCATATCAAATATTTTGCCTGAACTCTCGTAAAAGTAAATAAAATAATAGTTTTGAAGGGTTCTAGCCGTATAAATATATCCTTAGGACAGATACTCTCAATGAGAAGTTGAAGAATATATATCGTTTAAAAGTGCGTAGAAGGACAACAAATATATTGAAGTTCAGTACAAACATCTAGAGAAAGAGTGAGATTGAGTGACATTTCTCCGAAGGATTTTTGTTTGGCGCCTTAAGATGGTAAATATTTATCCGTGTGCATTCAGTGATATCGCACGCACCTTTACTATTAGATAAGAACAGAAAGACCCTACTAAGCTCGGTTCGCATTGGGCCAGTTTACCTACTGGGCCAGTGTTTTGCTACAGAAGTGGAGAAAAGTCAAAGAAATATTAGAGGATGACCCAGGCGTGCTTTCTTCGTGGAGGGAATAGTGAAGATTGGCTTCGCATAGAGCTGGCATATGTGGTTTAACACTCTAACCAGTGGCGGGCTCAACCACAGGATCTTACGAAGTGTAGCGAGGAGATGCCCATTTATAGTTTTCCAGTACACACTACACATTAGTCGGAGTACTCTGAAAGTACACGGAGAACCCTGAAAGTACGCGAAGTACGCCGTGATTACTCCGAGAGTACGTGGAGTACGCTGAGATTACTCAAAGAGTACACCGACATTCGCTGAGATTACGCCATGAGTATGAAGAGCTTACGCGTACACGTGTACGCGGAGTACGCCGAGATTACACTACTAATACGCCGAGGTTACACCAAGAATACACCGAGGTTACACCAAGAGTACGCCGAGGTTACACCAAGAGTCCGCCGAGGTTACGCTACTAATTTGTGTTGCCAAAAAATAATAGTAAAAGTAAGCTTTGGTGGAAAAACAAGACCTCTTTAATAATATCTTAGCTTCCGAATTCTGCTCTTCGGCGTTTCAAAGATATTTCAGACGAATTAAAACTAATAAATGAAATATATAATAAAATTTCAAAATAATATCATAAAACGAACGCTCGAAAAGTTTCAAAAAGTATCCCTCAAAAATTTTTAAAACATGTCAAACTCTTAATTTAGGCAATTAGCAAAAATTATTAGATTCGGAAGTTAGCCGAAATTTCGACCGATAAGGGGGAAGAATACAGTAAAAGCCTCTTTTTCGTTCAAGCTGAACGTTTCTGTTTTAACAATTACATAATTGAATTATATTTTTCTTATTAGGCTGAACCTTCCTCTAGTGCTTAAAATAATTTTGATAATTCTAATATTAATAGTTAACGAGATATAAGGTCCTAACTAAAGGGTAGTTTGGGCGCTTGCCCAACTTGTTTAGCTCCGAAGGTGCGAATTAAAGCGTAATAACTTTTTAATTTTTTAATTTAAAGTTGTCAAAATTATTTTAAGCACTAAAAAAGCTGTTCTACACTGAAATATTAATTTTATAAGTTAAAATACAAAATTAAAAGAGGTTAACTTGAAATAGCGCGAAAGTAGACAATGTCCACTGTAGTCTTCCCCCTTAAAGTAGTATCAGACATAAAAAGTAGCCAAAATTATCAGACTATAAAATTTGAATAACAAATAATAGAGTGAAACAGAGGTGTAAACTCTCCCCGTTCATTTTTGCAAATGTAATTAGAATAGTTTCGTCGACATCTTCCTCTTCTTGAATTTAGTACAAACAAGCAAAAGCCTCTCTTAATGCAAATTCAATGGTCATTCTATCAGGCCAAGAAAATTAGATCTCTCCCCTTTCTCGCGAATGCTCCAAATTACCATCGAGCTAAATCCGGGGCTTACCTAGTTTGGAGTCCTTCTCAGCTGACCGCCGTTTCGGGGCACATACGAGGCTGGGATTAGCATTTTATTGATAGCTAGTCTCGGAAGACAGGCCGCAATTTAATCTCCAACTGGGTCCTTGCCCCTTAATAACATTTGTACCTAATAGAATATATGCCAGAATAGTACCCTAGCTACGATACCGAACTTGGGCCCGCTTAGCAATTCCAAGTCCTTATCCTTTCTAAATTGGGAGAGCAGCGGGGTTGAATCCCACGAAGGGTTAAGCCTCGCGAGGGTCTTTCAACGCTACGCATCAACCCATCCTTTACTAAGCCGACCATTGCTGTGAAAAGACCGTCTTATCAAAATTCAAAGATATTTATATTTCTACTAGGCTTGAATATATTAAGGGCGGGTCTATTGTGATAGTGGAAGGCGTTTAACCCCGGTTAAAGTTGTAATTATCTGCCGAATCATTTTCAAACCCGCGTCAGAATTCTAAGTCTAATTACAATTTTGGATTCGATAACATTTTCTAATATCTATTCGATACTCGATTTGAACGTAAATAATGAAATTATTTCAAGCGTAAATAAACGATGAGTTGTGCCGCCATCAAATTAGCTCGCGGAAATACGGGGCTTCACATTTCTAAATTACATCGTTAATCGTCATTTGCGAGTTATCTATTAAGCAAGTTGTTAGCAAGCGTCTACTTCCTTCGAGGCCCCTGAGGAGGTCATAAAAGGGAACATAAGTATGTAATATATCTCTTACGCCAAAAGTATCGATCTGGGATGTGAAGTACGTTTACACGGATTAAATAGGAACATAAGTATGTAATATATCTCTTACGCCAAAAGTATCCATCTAGGATGCGAAGTACGTTTACACGGATTAAATTTGTTTCTTGTTTGAATAATATTTAACTTTCACCAGAAGTTTATAATAAATCTCTTATGAGATAAGAATCCACAGGGTGTCCACTGAAAAGCGACCCAGAGTTAATAATTGGAAAGCTATTTTTCCTAGGAATTAGATGAAACCAAACTCAATGACCTTGAACCATGTCCTCAAGGTCATTCAAAAACTATCTCGAGAATTGTTGGGTTTAGAGACTCTGTCCCAATTAGAAAGGTGTGTGACATCGCATTTTATGTCCAAGTGACTCTGAACCGATGTAAATTGCCTAATAGGAAGCTAAGAAAATAAACACCAAAAACAAGAAGGTCATAAATAAAAATGTCCAAGAGATCATGCTTAGGTGTTAATCATTTAGAAAGTATTTGCGTTACGGCATCGATATTTTCAGGACAAATTCACTCTAGTGAGATCCCGGGCTGGACTTAGAGATCCAGGGCTGGACTTAGAGATCCTGGGCCCATAGGCAGATAAGGAGTCTGGGCCCCCTTTTCACGCGCTGCATTTACTCTTATCCCTGGAACTAGGTTGTGCCTGAATTTCCCTGATTCAGCGTAGAAGTCTGAGCTCTACGGTTATATTACTAAATAAAAGCTCTTAACAATCGTCGACTAAATACGCGATAATTATGCAACATTGCAAATTAAGGCTGCGTCCGTAAACTGCCAGGCAGAAATTTTGGTAATTTTAAAACAAAATCTTCTACCTAGGAATTTCTCCAATATAAATTACGATTGATATTATAGATTTATGCCTTCGAATACAGTAATTATGGTCACTGGAGGGCCCCTTAAAAGGATGGGCCCCTACGATGAGTTAAAAGAGCGCCAGAGAGCTTCAAAGTGTGGCCTACTAGCCCCTGGAAGTAAGCTGCAACAAGCGCCAAACCAAGCAGCAATATTTAAAACTTCTGCATAACCTTTTGAAACGCCCTGTATATTTTAGGGAATCGGTGGCAAGAGGAGGTATTGTGGTGGGCACAACTGGACGCGCCTGCTCAGTAAGAGCGGAATCGTCTTCAATTGACGGCGAGCCGTAATGGGGAGGAAAGAAGAATTAAGCATTAAGATCAATAAAAGCTATAGCCAGGCTCTTTCTTGGACAAATACCCCATTCTAAATCGGTCTCTGTCTGTAGACAATAGAGCGGAAGATGACTCGGATGGTGTCGCGGTATCCGGGAAGATGCCAAGTAAGCCCCTTCGTTCTCCCGTCGGGTGCAGGGTGAGAATTGGGCTCCTAATTCGGTCGGGAAACCCAATTTCGTTCTCTCACCCAAATCGGATTCTCGTTTCTCCATCGATCGCTTTGTCTCGGCCACGCGCGTTTTGAGTGCGCGTAAAACCTACTCCGTTCCACTCTATGGCAAACCGATATTCTTCATACAATGTTCATCATAGGTCGATAGTTTTCGTTTGTTTTGGAATTAAAAGAATACACTGTTTACCCTAAAATTTACCTATTCGTCTGCTCTGGTGGTGAGAATTACACTAACAAGGAGACGACCTTCATGTAACTTGAAAAACCCTAAAGGGAAATGTCTCCATAGGCAACCGTTTTGCCATATCAACCAAAAATGTTTTTGACAACACAAAATTGAAATTTTCCCATTGAATATAACATGGAAATCTGACCAATGTTACCTTCGTAGGCCCCTTCAAACCTTCGTAGACCCGTTTAAACCTTCGCAAACCCCTTCAAACCTTCGTAGTCCCGTTCAAACCTTCGTAGACCCGTTTAAACCTTCGCAAGCCCCTTCAAACCTACGTAGTCCCCTTCAAACCTTCGTAGGCCATTTCAAACCTTCGTAGTCCCTTCAAACCTTCGTAGGCCCCTTCAAACCTTCGTAGACCCGTTTAAATCTTCGCAAGCCCCTTCAAACCTTCGTAGGCCCCTTCAAACCTTCGTAGACCCGTTTAAACCTTCGCAAGCCCCTTCAAACCTTCGTAGTCCCATTCAAACCTTCGTAGTCCCCTTCAAACCTTCGTAGTCCCCTTCAAACCTTCGTAGGCCCCTTCAAACCTTCGTAGACCCGTTTAAACCTTCGCAAGCCCCTTCAAACCTTCGTAGTCCCATTCAAACCTTCGTAGTCCCAATCAAACCTTCGTAGACCCGTTTAAACCTTCGTAGTCCCCTTCAAACCTTTGTAGTCCCGTTCAAACCTTCTTAGTCCCGTTCAAACCTTCGTAGGCCCCTTCAAACCTTCGTAGACCCGTTTAAACCTTCGCAAGCCCCTTCAAACCTTCGTAGGCCCCTTCAAACCTTCGTAGTCCCGTTCAAACCTTCGTAGGCCCCTTCAAACCTTCTTAGGCCCGTTCAAACCGACGTAGGCTATTTAAACCTTCGTAAACCTTGGGCACAGTGCCCATTGTGTCCATTGGATAACACGTCCCTGCCCACAAAGGATTGTCCGTGGTTGAATGACTACACCAGGTACTTTATCTCAAAATCACAGAACTCTTTGTCCCCCACAATTGGACGTCCGTGGTCCAATGTCTACACCAGATACTTTATCTCAAAATCACAGAACATGTTAAAAATATCAAGCTAATTACGAGCTTAAAGGTACCTCGTAGAGTATTAGTCACTAATTTCCATTGAGTACTTAATTTTCTCAATGCCCCAGAATCTGTAATAAAAATTAAAATAATGAAAGTATCAACTGACCAGATTTGGTGGAAGAGACGAAGACTTTGACAACCCTGGATGGCGGGTTGGGGACGCTGGTGAGGTTCCCGTGGAGAATCGACTGAAGGATGTCGTCTTGATCAACGGCCATTTGAGTCATACTTGCGGCAGCAGCTTCGAGAAGAGGTGACTATGCTGTTGAAGAGCGCGCTACCCGCGAGTCGACCACGAAACCGGATTCTGCAGGTCTAACTTCCGGAAAATCATTTGGCCTATATTAAATAAAGAAAAAACACGGAATTGAATTTAAATGTTACGGATATCCATTTACTTAAAGAAACATGTTCTTAGCCTTACGACAATAGTGGATCAAATTTGTTCCCATAATTATACTGAAAATTTGACCGCTCCAAATTCGACTTTGATCGAATATTTCAATTCAAAATGTGTTAAAACTGCAGTGGTGTAGTCGGGCCAGGGCGTCGCCCCGGTGCTTTTTTCAAAGGCAGGGCGCCGCCCCACCTGGGTTTTTCCATTTTGCCAGGGCATGCCCTGCCTCTTTTTTTCCACTTGCCAGGGCGCGCCTTGCGTCTATTTCGTAAATCATTTTTCTCGAATAAAGAGTGTGTGAATTTATTATAAATTTTGTTTTAAGATTTAAGATTTAAGATTTATTGGTAAACCCATACAAAGTACAACCCCTTGAAATCGGGGCGGCGTCACCAAATTAAAGGGAGCACGGTTTCAAAACCACTATCTTGATACGGCCAGCTTCGATCACGCTAAAAATCGAAGTTGACCGTACATTTATAGCGGCCGGTACAGCCAATTTCGATTACGCGTGAAATCGAAGTTGGAGCTACATTTATAGCGACCGGTACAGCCAACTTAGATTACGCGTGAAATCGAAGTTGAACCTACATTTATAGCAGCCGGTACAGCCAACTTCGATTACGTGCGAAATGGAAGTTTGACGTACATTTATAGCGGCTGGTACAGCAAACTTCGATTACGCGTGAAATCGAAGTTGGATGTACATTTATAGCGGCCGGTACAGCCAACTTCGATTACGCGTGAAATCGAGTTGGCCGTACCCTGGTAGCGCCCCCATGAGCGCCCCGGTTCTTTTTTTTTGGACTACACCAAAAAGATCTAATGAAAATATAGGAAATTCAACTTTATGTGATCGAATTTATTTAATCCAAACACAAATGGATTTAATTTGGTCCACCATTGAGTTGGGAATAAATAGAGGTACAACTAAATCTGGCTGGCGTGGGACCAATTTCGTTCAATATTGAGACTTTTTTCAACTATATCGTTCAACCGTGGCGGCATCTGTCTCTAGTGGTGGCAACTATATTGCAATTGAATTTTTTCGCGAATCTAATGCGAAATTGAAATGTATGATTACTGGTAACCAAACAAACCTTTGAAGTTGTTTGAAAATAATTTTATTCTGTCAACGCGATCCTTTGTAATTCAAGTTACGATGAGTTAGCTAATAATTATTTATTTTTAGCCATATAACTTTACAAAATATAGATGGCACTACCGCCTAATTATAAAGATGAATTTCGTACAGTCTTCTCAGAACAGGTCCCGCGTAACTATGGCAACCGAAATAGTAATTGTAATTCTATCAGTATTATTCCCAATTCAATGGGCGGCACTGCTTTAAAATTTCAAAATGTGTGTCAAAACATAAATTTTTCCATTTACGGTTTTTCAAAAATTTCCGTCACATTTTTAAGGGCTCTTCATGTAAGTTACTCAAGAAGTATTTTTTTCAACCACCCCATCAACCATAAATTTAATAAATTTCATAGAATCTTAAGCCTATTTCTTTATTGTTTTACCTCTAGAAAACAATAATCAAACTATTATAAATGAGGAAAAAAAGTACTTAATTACGACTTTAAATTAAAATTATTGATCATTTATATTCCTTACAAATCACATAATAACAATAAGTTATGGTTTAGTTCTCTGCACAGAGCCCCCTAGTACCTAAATATGCCCAAGACGAGATACACTACTACCAAGGACTATAATATACTATTCAGTTCGGTATCATGGACATTTAAGTACACACAACTAACTTTATTTTAAATATTAAATTTTAATTTTAACAAATTTTCAAACATCTTGTCCATCAACTAAATAAACTCAATAGGAATTTTATCAAAAATTAATTTTTCGAAAACGTTCATTCAAATTAATTTTTAGACAAACCATATATTTTGAAGTGAAGTGAAAAACTAAATGAAAAGAGACTTAAAACGGTTTTAAAATTCAATATTTATTTATTTAAAATAAATATATTTCGAGTTACCTGGTTTTGTAAATAAGGTAGCAAAACACTCATTTAAATTAATTTTTAGACAAACCGAATAATTCGAGTTACCTGGTTTTAGAAATAAGGTTGCCATGTGTTTTGAGTTAGATGGCGCCTGTATCAATTGGTACGAAATTCAAATATCACAATAGTGCGTACGCGGATTAGGGGGTCCCGCGAATTGGCCAGAAAACTCACTTAAAATTAAAATTTCTTAAAGAAACCTAAAAATTAGTTCAGAAATGATTAGTACTAACTAAAAATATAATTTCCAGCAAGTCGGTTTCAATTTTAAAAAAGTATGTAGATTTGAAGTCGAAAAACGCGAAAAACCACTTAAATGGAAAACGCTTTTGGGCTCCGATTTAAATATTTTATGACGGGCTACCGAGGACATGAAATTCCTTTCGATTAAGATATTTTTGGTCCTTCTAAGCCTAATTCTTGGAGAGTGATGCGGCTACACTGTACGTTGGCCCAGTACACACAAATCCCTTAGGATTGTGTGTAAAAACTACTTGAAATATATCGAACCATTTTATAAATGTGCTACTAACAATCAGACGACCCGAGGTGATAATCACCGATTTTGTTCAAATTCGGGTATAGTGTACACCTCCATGTACATTCAAAAACCTGCAAGAGAAAATTTGCGACGGGCTTTCGTTTTGCCATGGCAACCGAAAACGTTTTTGACAACATGATTTGGAATTATTTCCATTGAAAATAACATGGGAATCTGAACGATTTTAAGAGTACCCCAATTGACCAAATTAAATTTAACCTTGATTAAATTTAATTTTTAAAATCAATTAAATTTTTTTTTAATTTTCAAAATTTTTCGTCTTTTAAAAGGTTTCACAGGGGGGATCACCCTTCAGATTCCCATGTTATTTTCAATGGAAGAATCCCAAATCATGTTGTCAAAAACGTTTTCGGTTGCCATGGCAAAACGAAAGCCCGTCGCAACTTTTCCCTTGCAGGTTTTTTAAGGTACATGGAGGTGTACACTATACCCGAGTTTAAACCAAATTGGTGATTATCACCTCGGGTCGTCTCCTGTAAGTCAAGACCCTATACAGGAAACTACTGTTTCCATAAGACAATTATCAAACATTATCACGGTGCTTATTGGGCAATCAAAGGTTTAATTCAGCACATAGCCATGTAGTGTCTAAATATGACCAAACCATTATCGTCGCCTTTAAAACAAAACCACGTAACTTGAGATACGTGGTTTTGTCAAAATTGACATACTTAGATTCTACACCCCAATTTACGTATATAACATTAAAAACATTAATAGGTTGCAATTGGATTTATTTTTTTTTAAATCGAGAAAACATTTAAACGTATCTTTGATATTCACAATGAATTTCGCGCAAAAGCACGTATCTTGCTTATTTCAGCTCCTATCTCACTTCATGACGTGAAACCACGTATCTCTAAAAATTCCCCCTTAGCAAAATATTTTTTAAATTAAAATCCTCATAAATTCAATATTGAAACGAAATTATTTAACTATAAAATTAACTCGCGTGTAAAAACCTAACACGCGATTTCACAAGTCCCTGCAAAATTAATAAATCCATTTTTCTCAAAAAGGCCACCGAAAAGATACGTGGTTTTGTTTTAACGGCGACGAAATGTACTACTGCCAAGGACGATAACGCAAGGAGACGACCCGAGGTGTAACGCACAGATTTTGTTCAAACTCGGTGGTTTGGTAGACCTCCATGTAAATTGAAAAACCCCAAAGGGAAATGTCTCCATAGGCAACCGTTTGGCCATGGCAACCAAAAATGTTTTTCACAATACAAAATGAAATTTTCCCATTGAATATAACATGGGAATCTGAACAATTCTTAGGGTACCCCCTGTAAAAATTTTAATCAATTTCGAACTTTTTCATTATTTTTTTTATTTATATTTTCTATTTTTATAATTTTCAAAAATTTAAATATTTTAAAATTGGTCAGATTCCCATGTTATCTTCAAAGGGAAAATTTTCATTTTGTGTTGTCAAAAACATTTTTTGTTGCCATGGCAAAACGGTTGCCTATGGAGACATTTCCCTTTAGTGTTTTTCAATTTACACGAAGGTCTAGCAAACCCCCGAGTTTGAATAAAATCGGTGCGTTACACCTCAGGTCGTCTCCTTTATCATTATCCAAACATTGTTCGGTAAGAAAATGTGAATTAAAAACCATAGGAAGTGTCGTACTTATATTTCTTATGTTACTTACGCTATAACTAGAAAAAAAGCATATAGAATACGCAACTTTTGTAAGTACGAAAATAGTTTCCATAGTAGCGTTAAGAATCAAAACCAAGAAAACGCGACGAGACAAAAACTATCAATTCATCTTGCCAAGTTTTTCCTTCGTAAAGCTAAATATATATCTTTTATTTAAGTAATTCGCGCTCCGTCCGCTGGATGGCGTAGGTGTCCCTTAGTAATGGGCGTAGCGGGGCGTGCTATTCTTCCGGCTTAACGAGGCGAGCGCCACGTCATCGACTAGCATTCCAGAAACAATGAAGAGTTTTTCCCGAAAGAAATATTCCCCCTTTTCAATCGGAGGCCCGCGGAAAAAGATCCATTCGGATGAGCTGGGAAAACCGCAACGAACCGAAAAGTATGAAAAAGGTTCGCCTTTTTTTGGAGCAGGAAGCAGCGACGAAGAAAAGGCTAAAAATAGGCCTACAAACGCCAACGAAATAGGCGCCCATTTAGACCCTAGCGGTCTTTGATTGAACTGTCGGTTGGGGCTTTCGGCGGAGTTGTATTTGGCTAGAGAGGACGACGAGACAAGACCTTGAACCGCGGTCATCCGTCACGGCGTGGACAGGCGGGGACCAGAGCACCCGTTCCCGATTAGCGGGGATGTCCGCACCCCTCTTCGGCGCGGGAGTTGAATAGCGCCATTATTTACTGGCCATATACTATGCCCGACTGATTCGGAAGGTTGCTTAGTATCCTACAATTGATCACTCCAGTTCCTAAAGATAAGCTGCTAGCAATTTCAAACGCGCCAGTATCTCTCAAAGCTCCCGAAACTCCAGTTACAAGTTAGTCGCTTTTATTAAGGAAAGACTGTTTGAAATATACTACAATGTAACAATGTATTAGAATCATGCAATCAGGTAAATGTACATTCTTTTCAAAAAACGTTGATCAAAAATCACTGCTCAAATGTTATTAATAATTCATTAGGTGAAATAATATAGAAACTTTGTTTTAATGATTGTTTTAAAAAATCACTTTGATGACTAGGCTAACACGCAATTAAGGCACCACCCTAGACTTAAGTAAGCCTATAACTTTTAATGTCATTTTTTTAGGAGGCAAGCCCTTCATGCCACGCAAACCAACAGCTTCCTACATTCATCGCAGAAATCCAAACCTCTACTTGGAATGATTAACGCGGCAGATTTTCTTCTCGATGTGGCTGACGGGTTTTTTGACGTCACTATGCTAACTTAACAAACAACAACGTGAGAGGGGAGCGCGCGCAGAGGTGATTTTTTCTCTCGTAGGCGTGGCCTAAGCCGTCAGAGTGATCTTACCATGAGCGATACGCCAGGATAAGCATTCGAAGTAGAGGTATAGATCCGTATCCACCGTTAACCTAGACAAGTCTTATAGTAAGGGGAAACCGAAGAACTCGGTAGAAAACCCCTCTAACCATTAGCGAGAGAGCTTGCAAACTCAACGCGGAAAGATTTGTTCCAAGTTTTCACCCAGTGCCACAAGCTGAGTTTAAATCCGGCTCCTCTAGCAATGAGTAGAGAGAGAGCTAACCACAAATCCACAGGGTGGAAGAGTGGTTAGCACTTTCGCCTCGCAGCAAGAGGAGCCGGGTTCGATCCCAGCTTGTGGCACTGGGTGAAAAACTCGGAATAACTCCTTCCGCGTTGAGTTTGCAAGTTCTCTCCCCACTGGTTTAAGGGGTTTTCCCCCGAGATATTCGGTTTCCCCTTCCATAAAAACTTGTTAAAGTTAACGGTAATAGTTAGTGTAGGGAGCTGTTGGCTCGCGTGGCTTGCAGGGCTTGCCACCACCCTCCTACTTATTGTAACCCGGCCACCTAAATTAAAGGCTTTAAAAGTCGCTCGATGACTTAGGCCTAAGGTGGTGCCTTGGGTATTAGCCTAGCTGATTATTATTATCCATAACTCAATCCGGTGGTAACCATGGCGACCTTTTCGTATCTTCCATCGCGTCACCAGAGAGATATTATACGACAACGTACCGCCCGACAGAAACAGGACAATAATCTTGAATTATCTATCAAGATGAACTCGCACCTCCGGTCCCTAAAACCGAAATGAACTCCAAAGAAATAAATATTTTAAGAGGCAGGAGATCGGTGGAAATATTTCAGGAGCTTTCCATGGCCCTATAGGGATTTTCCTTCACGCGGGTTTTGAATAAATATTGTTATTTTTCCATCCAAAAATGTTTTTGGCTTAAATTGAGTGTATTCAAATATTTCATAATTTTAGTCAAATATTTATCCGGATGAAGCCGAGTTCAAATCTATTAACAATAAAGTTTGTCCATCAACTATAAATATAAAATATTTTTGGGGTAAAAAAGTACCGTTTCAAAATGTATCTAAGGAATTATACGCTAAAACCCTTTACAGTTTTATAACGTCTTCCTGAACACTTTTACATGCATCCAGTACATTTTTAAAGCCTAAAACAAGAAAAATCCAAGACTACTAGAATTATATTCTGTAGCGTGTAAACGTTTAAATCGACTTGATTTAAAAAATTTAAATCTTCTTGATTTAAAATTTAAATCCACTTGATTTAAAAAATTTAAATCTTCTTGATTTAAAATTTAAATCCACTTGATTTAATAGGTTTAAATCGACTTGATTTAAAAGGTTTAAATCGACTTGATTTAAAACGTTTAACTCTACTTGATTTAAAACGTTTAACTCTATTTGATTTAAAACGTTTAACTCTATTTGATTTAAAACGTTTAACTCTACTTGATTTAAAACGTTTAACTCTACTTGATTTAAAACGTTTAACTCTACTTGATTTAAAACGTTTAACTCTACTTGATTTAAAACGTTTAACTCTACTTGATTTAAAACGTTTAACTCTACTTGATTTAAAACGTTTAAATCTACTTGATTCAAAACATGATTTATATATCTACTTGATTCAAAACATGATTTATATATCTACTTGATTCAAAACATGATTTATATATCTACTTGATTCAAAACATGATTTATATATCTACTTGATTCAAAACATGATTTATATATCTACTTGATTCAAAACATGATTTATATATCTACTTAATTCAAAACAGGATTTATATATCTCTACTTGATTCAAAACATGATTTACATATCTACTTGATTCAAAACATGATTTATATATCTACTTGATTCAAAACATGATTTATATATCTACTTGATTCAAAACATGATTTATATATCTACTTGATTCAAAACATGATTTACATATCTACTTGATTCAAAACATGATTTATATATCTACTTGATTCAAAACATGATTTATATATCTATTTGATTCAAAACATTATTTATATATCTATTAGATTCAAAACATGATTTGTATATCTATTTGATTCAAAACATGATTTATATATCTATTTGATTCAAAACATGATTTATATATCTACATCACTACTGGCAGCATGCAAGAAATTTATTAAGAAAGTTTTTCAAGAAAAAGTTGTAATAAATGTTTAAAAATCTACAAAATCAAAAACATCAAATTAATCGCCTAATATACTTCAATATATGGAAGAAAATGTACAAACAATAACATATGTAACAATGCTAATTCAGAGCAATATAAATTACAAGTAGAAATTAGATTTAAATACACTAAAATTTTAGTGTACATTATCACTGCAGGAAATTTATGAATTTGTCAAAAAAGGCAATAAATGTTGAAATACAATAAAATGTAAAAAAAAACGGTTCATTAAGTCCGATTTAAATCAACTATATCTATATTTTCTCTCAATAATAAGTAACAAACTTAGGAACATAATATTTCGTTATGTCAAATTAAGCAAAATTTGTAGACGATTTACCAAATTCCTATTTATACTTGACATTTCATGGGTAAAGTATTGAATTCTGTTTATATAACTTAACTGTCATCGGAGAAATGACAACGCCATTAATTTACCTGTCACATTTTACCCGCAGTTCCGCTTTTATGATAGAGTAAAATAGTAAATGACCTTTTGTCATTAGTGCCAAAACGACGTAGACAGTGAGCAAAAATAAGTAAGTGGGTAGCCAAACGAAATTGACATGTACCGTGACGTATCTCAGGAAACACTAAACCTGCTCCCTTTGGTTTCCCCCGAAACAACGCTGAAGGAAGTTGAGATATTAAGAATGCGATTAGAAGACTTACGTCCAAAATTCCGAGCTTCGTTAGTCGCGAGGACAGAGGCAACTTTTTCGTTTCCGGGCACGAAAAAGCTAATGGCTCTGATGGCCTACGCGATAGAGACAAGATCAGGTCGTAATTCCAGCCTCCCAAAATTCTAGACTAACGATAAGTGACCGTTGCAAAAAGGGTGGGAGAAAAATCATATCGATGGATATATTGTCACCGGCTTAGGCCTAGTTTCGACTAGCGGAAATTGCCAGGAATCCGCTTTCGAGAAATATTTCGGCCAAAATAACGCGGCTAAGTGCAGCAAAGAAGAAAAAAAGAATGAGGTTTTATGTACCAAAGGAAACCGAAAATATTCCGCAAGGTGAATCTTGCGGAAACCGTTTTTTTTTCTCGCGTGTTTACCGCCAATGAAAACTAGGCTCTATCACCACCGTACCGTTACGAAGATAAAGATAGCAAATATTATTATATTTTCCTCTTTCGTAATATGAAAGTGCGCTCGTTATTATAGGCGCTTCCAAGGTTGGAGAAGTGGCGAAACTATACGTCTCCCACCTCGCCATTATAACGAAACCTTGTCAAAACCTAACACACTTGAGTGCAAAGAAATCAAGATTACCATCGCTACCTTAGCTGAAGAATATTGTAACAACGAAAATTCTAGTGTTGTAAGTCGGAAAAATTTCCAGAAAATGAACGAGGCCTTTTTTCCGGAAAATTTTCCATATTTTTCCGAAAAAATAAAAATGTTTTCAATCCATGATTAGTCTATTATATTATTTGCAAATTGAAATAAAGCAGCATTTTCGCCTCATTTTTTCGAATCTAAAAGTAAAACTAATCCTAGCTTTAAACTGATTAACAATGTAACACTATTAATGTTTTGTAGTATGTTTAAAGTTATTCGACATTTTATATCGATTAAAAGTTAAAAACATTAAAAACCTTTAAACAGTAATTTATGTTTCAATTTTTTATTTTTCCGATTTGCGGAAATTTTTCGAGAAATTTTTCCGCGTTTTATCTTTCCGGAAAATTAACAACACTAGAAAATTCATCATTAAGCAAATTTTTAATCATAAACGATAAAAGATAAACGTTAAAGAATAAACTTATTGCCCTACAAATTTCAAATGTAAATTCAACCGTGATCGACTCAACAGCTCCCTAATTATAAACAAATATATTAATGATAATATTTTTGAAAATTAATGGCTTTGAATTTAGCCAAAAATTTAATGGATCTGTCCAATATTTAAAACAATTTTGCAATTAAATTGGATATTTGCAGGGCCGTGCAGAGGTATCCTGAGGCCCGGGGCAAACTTACTCGCGGGCCCCTTCGATTTGTACCCCCCCCCCCCTTGAGCTTCTTCGATGGGCCCTACAGCTACGGGCCCCCCTCGTGGGCCCTTTTCACCCGGGCCCCGGGGATTTTGCCCCCCTGCCCCCCCCTCTGCACGGCCCTGGATATTTGAGTAATTAAAAGTGTCTCGATTCGGTGAAGATACACGTTCTATCGGAGTAGGCTAAATGGATACTTCCCTCCTAAGGGATAAAAACTTCTGGTGTTACCAAAAATTCGTATTGAGAGTTTTCCACTTCAATAATATTTTTCTTTATCTTAAAAGAAGAGTCTACGCGACAATCAATGTCGGTACCGTGTGTACGGATATTGTCTATCGCTGCTCCCTCTGGCGGTTGATAATGGCAATATTTCCAATTGGGCGAAAAGGAATGGATAGCTTCTTATATTGCTAAAATAAATATTTATAAGACCCTTCAACGCTCGCTCTTCCAGAGCTGAGTATTTATCTAGCGTCCTAAGCTTATTTTCGATCACGCGCTTTCATCGCCACGTGACCAAGTCTCGTTGCTGGTTTTGACAGTTTGAAGCCGCAAAATGGGCCAATATTGAAATTTTAAACCCGATAGTCTTTCGTTAAGGGAAACTAAATTGGAAAAGTTCGATTTCAAAATGTATCCAAGGAATTATAAGCGAAAACCATGTAAATTAACTTTTCCCTCAACACTGGAGCTTCGCGTGTGGAACACTTTTACAGGCGTTCAGTAAAACTATTATTGTAATGACCAAATGACATCATATGTATTGACAATTTTGGATTACTTACATTGTAATGACCAAATGAAATCATTTGTATTGACAATTTTGGTCTATTTACATTGTAAAGACCAAATGATATCATATGTATTAACAATTTTGGATTACTTACATCGTAATGACCAAAAGACATCATACGTATTGACAATCTTGGTTTACTTTTATTGTAAAGACCAAATGACATCATATGTATTGACAACTTTGGTTTACTCTTATTGTAAAGACCAAATGACATCATATGTATTAACATTTTTGGTCATATTACATTGTAATGACAAAATTGCATTATATGCATGAGCAATTTGGCTATATACCAAGTTAAATAGGTCAAGATTATAAATTTAAACACAATAAATGTAAATTGAATTACAAATAGTGTTCTTTTTCAACACCACTAAAGCCATTCTCAAAGGCTGGCAGATCGACCGGTGCACACTCGTAAATGCCTAACAGCCCCCGAAAAACTTTCATCCATTCTCATTTTATTTTAATTCATTTTATTTTTGTCAATTAGCATTTCAATATTTGTTTTTGTACATTTCTCTTTGTAATATTTATCTTTTGTAATATCTTTTAAATACTCAAATTTAAAATTAAAATTCAATTTTTTTTATTGCACTTAGAGATTAATACATTGGGGTTAGAATAAGTTTTAAAATTAGTTTTTCATTTAAATTTATAAAAGGTTAAAAAAACACACAAACAGACGTTTTGTATATCAATTTTTAAAGTCTAAATTTCAGAATATAACTATTTTTGTAATGACGGAATGACGTCATAATGTATATCAAGTAATTTTGAACTAATTAGTAAGTTCTAACGCACTTTGATTCTTAAGAAAAATAAGCATACATAAACTATTTTAAACAGACTTGAAAATATTCTAAAACTAAAGGTATGTTAATCTAGCACTAGAAAATGTATAGTTTTATTGCGTAAAAGTTTTACGTACAATTTTTTTTTAACTTCTCTGTAAAATAAAGCACCAAAAAAATTCTGTCCAATATGGTCAATGAGGTAAATTTTAACGCGCAGAAACGAAAGAAATATTCACTTGATTGAGCAAAAAAAAAGTATCGCCTCGAGCGGAAAAATCAATTTTCTAGTTCCGCCGATAACCAAACGAGGGCGCTCAGAGCGGCAAAAGTAAAACAAAAGGTGTTGCGGGGGGCGTAGCCGAAGAGGGGGTTTAAAAAACAATAACGTTAATAATCCTTTGGGCTTAGTTTTTGGCGCGGCTGGCACCCGTTCGGAAAACTCATCGGTTTAAAGCGACCTCGTCACGTGCGGGCAATTAAAGGCGAGGGAAGTAGCGCCCTCTTTGAATGGGAAAACGCAATTACACCTTGGCCGCCGCTACGAAAGCCTTATTTGTCATTAGCACGTAGCCAACCGCATTTAGCAGTTTCAAACGGGTAATGCGCGCGTGGCGTCGTCAAAGGGACGCAGACGGAACGTCGGGGCGCTTAACCTCGGTACGGTTACGGCAACTCCCTTTTATTTACGGGGCTGGGCCGGCCCCGCAATTTATTCAATAACACTCGGAGCAGCGCCACCAAGCGGCGACGGCGAAATGAAGAGGAATAAAAGAGGAGAGATGTATTAAAAGCTATCGTGTTTCTGGGCGTGTTTGCTCCGCGCACAGACCACTTTCCCTGAGAAGGACTCGCATCAACCTCGAAAAAATGTTGTCTCAAAATTGACGCGCCTTTTTTTACAACAAACAGAAAATAGCGCGTGAAAATTCTTTATTTAACGAAATAAATGCACGAGCCAGCTTCTACAGTACATTTTTTTATTGTCGCGCGTGCTTCGTCCTTGTACCTTCAAAACTGCCTCTACTTGCCGTGAGATGTCACGCTCTTATAAAAAGCCATCTCACATTCAAGACATACAGGGTGTTTCAAAAGGTTATGCAAAAATTTTAAAGGAGTTGTAGGGGGTGAGTTGAGAAGTATGCCTGTTTTTCCCCATTTTCCTACGACGAGAGAGCTTCAAAGTGTGGCCTACTAGCCCCGGGAAGTAGGCTGCAACAAGCGCAAAAACCAGCAGCAGGGACTTAAAATACTGTTTAAGTTTACTTGTTTACGCTGGTTACCTCGATTGGTTTACAAAGTCCATTTTTACCTATCACACGAACCCAAACCTTAATGTTCGCGTTTCCCCGCTGCTTGGTTTTGCGCTTGTTGCAGCCTACTTCCAGGGGCTAGTAGGCCACTTTTTGAAGCTCTCTAGCAGTCTTTTAACTCGTCGTAGAAAAATGGGGAAAAAACAGGCATACTTCTCAACTCACCCTTTTCTCCTTAACATTTTTGCATACATTTTTGAAACACCCTGTATAAATACTGAAATGACTACCAGCGATGCATGTCCCTTTTGGGGTAGGTGGTCTGTGCTCCACGAGATCCATTCCACGTATTTTTCTGATGAATTACACCGCGTTAAGTCTATTGACGCCCATTTCCCGCCACGGTCACGCGTGGTCACCGTCCCAAAAAGGGGCACAGATTTATAGGAAATCACCAATTTTAGTGATAGTTGAAAATAAGTTACGGCGAATCCTAACTACTTATTAAACTTCCTCGAGAGCTCCCAAAAAGCTAAATTGATGGAATATGATTATCCCTAATCACTCAACTTCTGGAGGGAAATTATTGCGAAGAAAAAGCGTGATCTTAGACCTAGTAAAGTACGTGTATATTTTACGGGATCCTAATTAGGACTCGAGGAAAGACCCGTAAAGGTCGTCAATAAATGATATACGGGTATAGAAGTCTGGATCAATGGACACACATTTTTCTTTGATAGCTTCGGACGGGATGGGTCCCCGAGGATAATCATTTCTACGAGGCCCGTGATTTCCTGCGGAATCCTGCGCCACGGAACTCTCGTTATAGCCCACCGGATCGAGGTCGCTCACGTCATTGGACTATTTATCTTAGGCTCTGGCTCGCTCTGGCGGAGTTTGGCCGAACTACAGATGCCCCCCGCACGTATGCCTTGGAAGACGGATAGGCCTCCCTATAATAAAATACTTTTTGCTTCTTCCGCGCCTGACACTGATTTATAATCGCTTTATTTCCAATTGGATTTTATGCAAAGTAAGCCGTCCCGTTCGAAGTGGACGAGTAATCAGTTAACTAATAGCCGCTGGACTGGTATCTTTTGTTTGGAGGAGAGTGTAGACTATGTATTACCGGGAAATCGAATTAAAGTATACCCATAAAAACTAAATTGATTTTTAAATAAATTGTCATTTTCAAGTTATTACAGTTTTAAATAAATTGTCATTATCAAGTGATTAGTTTTAAATAAAAGGTCATTATCAAGTTATTACAGTTTTAAATAAATTGCCAATATCAAGTTATTACAGTTTTAAATAAATTGCCATTATCAAGTTACTACAGTTTTAAATAAATTGTCATTATCAAGTGATTAGTTTTAAATAAATTGTCATTATCAAGTTATTACAGTTTTAAATAAATTGCCAAAATCAAGTTATTACAGTTTTAAATAAATTGCCATTATCAAGTTACTACAGTTTTAAATAAATTTTCTTTATCAAGTGATTACAGTTTTAAATAAATTGCCATTATCAAGTTATTTCATTTTTAAATAAAATTCCATTATTACAGTTTGAAATATAAATACTAGGACCACGAACGTAATTAGGTCACTCCGAGAGCCTACGAGTCTACAAAGAATATTTTCAAATGACAATTGTAAAAATTTATCTCGACGTTCTAAATCTAGGATACTTCCGGCATATAGCAATATGCAAGGCTGTCTTCAGAATATTACCGGAAGTTAATAGACCTACACTAGGCGTAGACTATAAATAGACAGAGTTGCTATTCCTTTTCTATATTTTCTATTGTATACCCTCCAGGCCCACTAGCTAAGCTTTTCTGTCAAGGATAGTCGGAATTTAGTCAAAATACTTGTTGATTTCCAGGGCCCATCCAGAGCCCCGGAAATACGTTTATACCACGGTCAGATATTTCACCCTGCGGATATTGTGGCTAAACTTTACCATTGTCAAATATTAAGCGGGTAACTCGCCGAAATCCGTCGAAACTAAGGGTAGAGGAGAGGGAATAATCCCCGGGTAAAAGGTTAACCAGAAATTAAAACAAATTCTCAATATGGATATACAAAAAAGAACTTTTAAGAAAAACTGTAGTCGAATACATGATTAACCTTCGCAGAATTGGCGTCCCGCGGGGCAGCCATCCTCTCAGTCCAATCCCGGGAAAAGTTTCCAAGCACCGGGATAGTTTAAAGGTAAAGGCCCTGGGCATCGGATGAATCTACACGGATGGCTCACCTACAAACGAGACAGTAGCTTCCGAACGGAATCGACCCGTACAGAGTGTACCAGGGAGCCCACCTTCAACCGTAATAGCTGCTGTCTTCGAGGGGGCATTGTAAAAGCGTATCTTAACAAATCGAAACTAGGCTGGAGAGAGAGCGAACAAAAAGTCTGTCGGCATCATTATGGCAGAGAGCATGCCGGCTAACGTTCGGATATTCCATTAAAAGCGAGCCGCCCGTGAGAGAGTGGAAGACGTATTCGCGGGGCTATCGAAATCCGATAGCTCTTCCCGACCAGCGAGGGAAAAGGGACGGGGATAGAGTGGAATTAAGGACCGAGCATCCATCTCAAGAACCAAGGACAAGAATATCAAGAAGAAAAAGACAAGTTGGGCTGCTACAATTGTATTCTGACGTCCCTATAGAATAGGACCGATACTAAACTAAATTTGATCTTAACCAACTTGTTGAAATGGGAAAACAATATCACGTGACTACCACAGCCAACTTCGATTCGGTAACTCGTGTTCGTAGTTGGCCGTGTCACGGTAAAGAAAATAATTATTACTTCCAGATACAGCAGACAGCTAATTAACATACACGTTTATATTACAAAATGTTTTAAATAATAATAATAAATAGATAAGTTAGAAGAATCGATCAAAATGTAAACCACCATTAGCAAAATAAAACGAATAATAATTCGCATTTCTTAGGATAGATGGCGCTGTAGTTCTCCACAAAGTCACGTGACTACCATCTTTTCAGCCCCCTTGAACTTTATAGTTTAACCTATTGCTTACGTGGAAATCGAGTGGTGAGGTTAACGGTAATAGTGAGTGTAGGGAGCTGTTGGCTCGCGTGGCATGAAGGGCTTGCCACCACACTCCTACGCATTGTAACCCGGCCACCTGAATTAATGACTTTATTAGTTGTTTGATGACTTAGGCCTAAGGTGTTGCCTTGGGTATTAGCCTAGCTGATTATTATTAAAGATCGCAAATATTATGTATGGAATTTTGAATCTCAAGGTGTTTTCAGTAATTAGAAACTTATTTTGAAATTTCCGAGCACGATTTTCGTGTTGATTTCTGGTTTTTGATCTGATTCTGAAGTTGCCTTCAAAATCTCTAAAATCAGTTTTCTCCAAAATCTACGGGATTTGTAGGAATGTCGAACCTTTAGAGTGAAGCCATTAAAGGTTTGATTTTAATACTTTTATTAATTGTAGATGGCGCCAATTTAAATGTTCTGGGTGAGGATTTATTACAGAATTCCACAATTTCTAACATTATTTTAATAAATTTTATATGTAAATGCAATAACAGAAACAACAGCTTTGAAAAAATTACCCATAAAAAGAAATGATATTTTTCGCGGTTTTTAAATAATTTAAAATTTCTACATTTCGAACTGCTGGTGCCATCTGGTAAGGCTAAGGGTAATTAAATGTCAGCCCCTAATGGCGTAACTCCCGTGAAAGGATCTTCTCCTTTGTATAATGTATATCGTTGTATTTAAGTGCAAACCTTCAGTTGCATCACTAAAATTAATACAGCCAAGCGCAGGAGAATCAATAGTCGGGTCGCTAAAATTTTTAAGACTTTTAAGCGATTTTCATGCCCAAGATTCAGTATTGTGGATCCCTAGCGGGATTATACTTACTGTCAACAATTATTGTCTGGAAGTACTACAATGAATATTAATGTTTCAGCGTTGTTGTACAGTACAGAGATAGCCATACGGATTTGTTGCTACTGTCAACTTCATCCCGTCATTTAACGAAAGTTAGTCGACTGTAGATAAGGAGCTTCGTACTGTTATGAGTTAGAGTACCATTTTTGACATGGAAGGCAACTGATCAGCTCGTAGCCAGTTTCCCGGAAAAATGCAAAAATAAAATTTTGTCCGTCTTCGAGTTAACGTTGATTTTCGCACTTTACTCAAGAAATAATAAACCATTTCGTATGGGAACTTTATTTAAATCTCATTATTTATACGTAATTAAGTATTTTTTAAGTAACGATTATCATTTTCGTAATTCATTTAATTGAAATTTAATAGTAGTTAACATTTAACCGTTAAGCCTTTGCTTCGTAGGGAAAATTAGCCTGTAGAACCCGATCATATATTCTAGGTTAAAACTAACGTATTTAGTAGTACCAGAAATAAT
The DNA here is from genome assembly GCF_980474605.1 of Leiobunum rupestre. Lineage (NCBI taxonomy): Eukaryota > Metazoa > Arthropoda > Arachnida > Opiliones > Sclerosomatidae > Leiobunum > Leiobunum rupestre. Next base: position 34,241,507 of record NC_143392.1, read on the forward strand.
TTTGTGGAAAGTAAAATTTAGTTTGAAGTTAATTTTTTTATCTCTTACATATTTTTTTTACTCAGCTAATTTTTTCAGAGTTAAAAAACAATAATCATTGAATTTTGATTTAGGTGTATTCATTTAGCATTGTGAAAATAATTTTGAGAATTTTAATTACAGTAAAGAAGTATGGTAAATATTTGAATAATTTTTCATAACAATAAACGTTTGGGCATTCAAACTTAATCCTCTATGTAAAGGCGTCTTAATTATTCAAAAGCTTAAAGATAAATTATTGTTATTTGAGGATCAGTAGTGTACGAGCCATACCGTTGTAAGGTAGTACAGCCAGAACAAGTACTGTTGATAAATGTGCTTACTTACACTAAGCGCGTTAGAAATTTTTTTTAGATTTTTAATATAATATATATTCATATTAATTGCCTTTGTGGCTATTTTCATTTACAATGTCTGTGTACCCCATTCTATTATAATATAAATTACACATGGTTGGTTTTTTATTTGAAAGCTCGGCAGAGTTGGAAAACTCTTGATACATGATTGAGATAAAAGTAAACGATTAGAAGCTCTTCACAAATCATGCTATGCTACCCATAAACACTATCTCATCAAAGGTCTGTTTTTGATTGAAAGTTTTACTAAAATTAGCATATTTCACTTGCTTACTAGAACCAGTTATACACCCGTTATCTAAGTCTTAATGGCAAATTAAACCTCAATTTGACATAACCAATTATCATCTTTATTTCCCAATGTTAAGTAAAATATTTAAAATAATATTCAATATATTAAATTACATTCAATTAAAATGTCTGTACAAAATATTTTTAAAAATAAAACCTATTTATTTTCTAACTTAAGGATTTTATTTTCAATTATAAATTTTAGTCAAAATTTGCCCTGTGATGCAGAGCAAAGGGACAGCTATTAAATAAAAAATGCTTTTATCAAAGCAGTTGGAAATTTGATTTAAGGGGTAGTTCGGATCTATGAAGGCACAGATATTTGAAATGTTTTAGATTAAAGAGTTATTTTTTGGAATTATTTTAAAAAGCAAATTATATTTCTAAAATAATTTCCATAAATTTTCCCTCACCTTTTATATATTTTAAAACCATTTCCTTAAATTTGAGCCTTGAAACTGTAACAGTAAACTGATAAAATTTTAAATTGTAAAGGATTACGTGTAAAATTGCAGCATTTAAATTGCTGAAACTCATTATAGAAACTAAACTAGTAAAGAAGTCATCAATAAAAGAGATTTGCAATCAATTTAATCAAGAAAGTTATTAAAGTTAACATGCCGTACATTGTAAACCCAAAGTTACGACTGAATGACTTATTTCAATTTGACTAACAAGGAGAGTACCCGAGGTGTTTATTGCCGATTTAGTTCAAAGTCGGCCGTAATGTAGACCTATATGAGATATGAAATTTCCCAAAAGGAGACGTTGCACTACCCATTCGATTTGCCATGGCAACCTTACAAGGGTACTTTCCTTGTAAGTCTTTCTTGAAAGTCCCTTTAACAATTCAAACAGGCTACTGCAGTGTAACTGCACACATTTCATCAGGCCTTTCTAGAAAGAAATGGTGTCATTTTAATGTAACTCTTTTGTCATTTTTTTTTACTACTACTTGACTTGGATCTTCAGTTTTTCATGATGTATGCCAAATTTAAATACTGTTGCATAGTTCTACTTTAAACCAGAAGTTTAAAATAATAAGTGCAGACTTGGATAGATAGAATTTAGTACGTGTCTGTTTTATAAATTCATTATGAGAATTAGCTTACATAGAAAGTTGCAAACTCCTTTAACCGTTTAATTTCTTATGTATTTAAACAAAATTTTTATTTAACATATAAAACAGCATATTAATTAAGGTTATAATATTTTGTCGTTTCGTTGGAAACACAAAACTGCAGAATCCAATTAGGACAGCATAGCAGACGTCTATACAGGGCTTCCACATTTGATATCTAAAATTTTCCTCTTGCGATAATTTCATTTTCGCGTTTTCGACCTAGTAATTCCCATTTTTTATCCCTCGCTCTTAATACTAATTTATATAGATATTAAGATTAATTCTTAAAATTATTGAAAATTTAAGGTTTTATTTATTACAAAATTACTTACATTTTAATAATTTTGCAAAAACATATCCTCAAAAGTTGCTTTGGATATTTAGATTGTGACTTTCATTACTTTTATAATGACCCTTTATTAAATTTCCATCGCTTTTCCCGTTTTCCCTTTTAAATTGCATTATTCCCTTTCAGTGTTTTTAAAGGTTGAAAAATTCTGGAAAAAGGAAAAATTCCCCGAATATGGAAGCCCTGCGTCTATAGCATTGAAAATCAATGCCAGAAATAAGCGTTTCAAAAATATGGTGCCTTATCAAGCAAAATAACTCAGCTCGTAGTATGTCTTCTCTTTCGAATTTTTTATCCCACAGCCTTATTTTATATCCATGGCGGACGATTTTAAAATTCATTTTAAATATTTCCATTAGAATATACATAATTCTGAACTAAACACGCGTACTCCTTTACAATTTAAAATTTTCTCAGTTTACTGTTACAGTTTCAAGGCTCAAATTTAAGGAAATGGTTTTAAAATATATAAAAGGTGAGGGAAAAGTATATAAGTTCCGTATCTTTTGAAACATAATTATAGACTCGTGGTATATCTCTTTACGAAAATGGTTTATCAAATTTGATTACTAAATTATATTGAATGTGATTCCTGAATAATCGAAATTAGGACATTTTATAGAGTTGTTTCCTTACTGGTTACTTCTCATTATTAGAAAACTGCATTTGAAACAGAAATGTTACCATTTCTTCCCATTCCCGCTAAAACACATCCACTTCCATTCAAATATTTGTCTTAAAACCATTAACATATTTGGGTTAAGGCCTAGGATTTCTTCTGCCTGTTTTCCTTTCAGTTTACTTCCCGCCGCGCAAATATCCTGGTGGTAGGCTAACCGCAGAACACGTTGGCCTACCACCAGGATATTTGCACGGCGGGAAGTAAACTTAAAGGAAAACAGGCAGAAGAAATCCTAGGCCTTTAAGTTTTCGAGATTTGCCATTCCCACCCATTCCCGAAATTTCCTTTCCTGATTCAAGGTATTGGGATCAGATGGAAAATCCATTTCTTCCCATTCCCGCTGAAAGAATACCCATTTCCCTTCAAATATTTGCCTACCAAACATTCCCATTGTATTCGACTTCAATTTTCCCATTCCAAAAATTTACATCGCCAATTCAAGGTTTGGGGATCAGAATTGAAAATTATAGTGTTGAAAGACGGAAAATTTTCCGGAAAATGACCGAGGCTTTTTTTCCGGAAAATTTTCCGTATTTTTCCGAAAAAAATAAAAACGTTTTCATTCCATGATTAGTCTAATATTGTTTGCAAATTTAAATGAAGTGGAATTTTCGCCTCATTTTTTTGAAATTTAAAAGTAAAACTTAACCTCTAGACTAGTTTAAACTGCTTAACAATGTAACACTATTAATGTTTTGTAGTATGTTTACCGTTATTAGACATTTTATATCGATAAAAAGTTAAAAACATTAAAAACCCTTATAAAGTAATTTATGTTTCAATTTTTTATTTTTCCGATTTGCGGAAATTTTCTGGAAATTTTTCCGCATTTTATTTTTCCGGAAAATTAACAACTCTAGAAAATCCATTCCTGAACCAAAAATAAGGTACCAATCTGATCGCCATCCATTCCCACGCTTACCTTGGTAAAAGGCAAAAAAACCGTATATATGGAACTTTACTCTCCGTAATCTGTTATCTGTCTGCGTTAGTATTGAAAATAATCAGAGCGAATAATTTGTAACATTAACATTAACATTAACCAATATGTTTCTGTTCAAAACTTCAGGTATTGGTAACTTCTTTTCCAACGCTTCAGGGAAAGGACGTTCTAAAAACGAAGAAAAATAATCCAAAATAAGAAAGACCGGAAAGAGATGGAAAACATCTCAGAACCTCTCTCTTTACTTAAAACTTTTAGGGGAGTAGTTTCACTCGAGCCATTATATTTTACGAGGAAATCGATAGCAAGAAATCGATCGACGTTAAGTATGATCGTTACGGCGCCAGCACGATCGATATCTTTGAAATATCGTTATATTGAAGTATAAATGAAGAAATTCTATTAACTATGACAAAATGAAAATAAATCGAAAACGTTGAATAAATGACGCGGCACGTACATCAATCGAACGACAGCCAATTACGTCATAAGGGGAGGCTATGAATCGATACGAAGAAAATACAAAATCAGTTTTGCTAGTTCTTTGTAGATTGTCTGCGTTCAATCGAAGGGATATGGGGACTAAAATGATTTCGCTATTACTAATATCAGAAGTAAATGAACCTCATTTATCCCCAGTCATGTTGGAGGCGTTATCTTTATGAAGTTACATTTTGACCTCGAATTTGAAATTTTGCGCGCTCCTAGGCCGAAAAAAAGGTTTTGGATTTTAATGGCCTAGGTTTTCAACAGCGGAACACGTTGGCCTACCACCAGGGTATTTGTTTGGAAGGAAAGTAAATTTAAAGGGTGACCGGTGGAAGAAAACCTAGGCCTTTAAAGAAATAGCTTTACCAACAATTCCCAAGTGCAATTTGTCGCTTCAAAAGAAGGGGACGGAAATTAGCTTTCATTTGACTCGATTTTCTCATCATTTTCATAAGGAAAACGCCCTCCGATTCGGAGCGCTATTTCAATAACTTAATAATAATAATAATAATAATCAGCTAGGATAATACCCAACTTCGGTTCATTTACTTCTGCTTATATCAGAAGTATATAAAAATATAACGTGTACCTTGACAGGCTCGAGAAATTTTCAAATGAGAGCGATGTTATGAGGTTGATGAATAATGGGAATATAGTGAAAGAAAAATTTGTGATTTTCTCATTATTTTGAAAAATCAGTGGGAGACTTCGAAAGTACGTTTCTAGCTAGTAACATTATCAATATAGGAAAGTGGATACTTCTATCAAAGATGATATTATATACTTTTGATAATATTAAATAGACTAGGTCTAAATAATAAACAGTAACCTGAAGTTAGTTTAATTGGAAATAGAATGTTTAAGCCACTTTTTTAAAACAGTGACTCCGCCCACCTCCATCTTGCAATACATGTAAGGACTTGATTTTAACATTAATGCAAATTGTAGCAATTGCCGAGGCCCGTGCAGCTCCAGATCCCTTTTCTCATTTCCTCACGATACTTTCATAAACGTATGTTTCTCTTGGGGCCCGAACTTTGTTTTACTGTGGCCCGTGCAACCTGAGGGCCCGGATTTAAACCATTCTCCAACGAAACTTTCCTTAAACGTATGTTTCTCTTGGGCCCGGACTTTGTTTTACTGTGGCCCGTGCAACCTGAGGGCCCGGATTTAAACCATTCTCCAACGAAACTTTCCTTAAACGTATGTTTCTCTTGGGCCCGGACTTTGTTTTACTGTGGCCCGTGCAACCTGAGGGCCCGGATTTAAACCATTCCCCAACGAAACTTTCCTTAAACGTATAGGTATCTCCAGTAATAGCAGTTGTCTTGGGGCAGGAGCTATTGTTTTATACGTGCCCGTGCAGCCTGGGGCCTGGATTTCGATCCATCTAACAAGAAACCTACCATAAATGTACAGACATTTCCAGTATTAATGGCCCTACTGTTATGCAGGGGCCCATGCAGCCTAGAGGGCGGGCCGGCTTTAAACCATTATCACATGATATTTTACATAAACGTATTGCTTTACCCGGGGACCCAGGCAGCCTGGGGCCTGGATATAGATCCAGTATTAATGGCCCTATTGTTATACATGGGCCCGTGCATCTTAAAAAGTGGGGCGGGGCTGGCTTAAAACCATTATCACACCTAAGAGCAACAAACATAAGGAGAACGCAGCTAGCCTTTAAACAAGGTAACGCGGTGTTGTGTACAAATTTCATTGGACGAGCCTTTACGCTGTACGTTTTAAGGAAAGGGGGAAGACAATTTCCGAATTTTCCCCTTCCGACGTATTGCTTTACCCGGGGACCCAGGCAGCCTGGGGCCTGGATATAGATCCTTCTATCTATCTCCAGTATTAATGGCCCTATTGTTATACAGGGGCCCGTGCATCTTAAAAAGTGGGGCGGGGCTGGCTTAAAACCATTATCACACCTAAGAGCAACAAACATAAGGAGAACGCAGCTAGCCTTTAAACAAGGTAACGCGGTGTTGTGTACAAATTTCATTGGACGAGCCTTTACGCTGTACGTTTTAGGGAAAGGGGGAAGAAAATTTCCGAATTTTCCCCTTCCGACGGCAGCAGGCGCTAAAGCGTCTAACCAATGAAAACTGTACGCAAGAAAATACACGACTTTTGATTAATATTCCCAACTCAATGATTACAACAATCATCTTGGTAGGATAGTAGGTACCATATAACCTACTAAAAGTAGTGGGGGAAATTCAGCAGAACCATAGTTAATGACGTCACAAACTAGGCACGATAAAATTATCTTTCATTTTAATATTAAATAAACTAAACGACGGTATTTAATCAAGTGAGTTAACCCACCTTCAAATGAACGATAAAGTATAAAGTAGTTAAGTTTCTATTCCGAAAATCTATTTGCAACTTATTCTTTAAGTAGAAATCACTTAACCTAGCAGACTATATTTCGGGCATTGGCTTTAAAATCCCTGCCTTTGGAGGTAGTGCGAAGTAACCCTGATATTGTGTATAGAAATGGTAGTTTTACCAGAAAAGGTTTTAGTCAAATTATAATTATTGTCGTCCTTATTTCGATAATTTCTTAAATATTGCACTCTTACCTTCTAAATCTGTTCCAATGTTTGAAAACATAATTCATGAGAAATTTCGGGTAAATTGAACAAAATTTAGAGCTTGAAAATTGTCAGTATCTTAGCATTAGGAAAAACGGTGATTTTTTTATTTTGTATCCATATTTACGAGTTAGTTACGGATAACGGCTACTCTATCTCAAAACCAACCACTCTGTTGTTGAATATGTCGTTAGATTATCTGGATTACAACTGTTTTGTGTACTATTACTCAAAATGGCCAGTCTATTGGATCCATTGCCATGCTTAAACCTAGGAGCAACAAACACAAGGAGAACGCAGCTAGCCTTTAAACACGCTAACGCAGTGTTGTGTACAAATTTCATTGGACGAGCCTTTACGCTGAACGTTTCACGGAAAGGGGGAAGACAATTTCCGAATTTTCTCCTTCCGACGGCAGCAGGCGCTAAAGCGTCTAACCATTGAAAAATGCACGACTTTTGACGGGTTGCGTTCTCCTTGTGTGGGGTGCTGTGTTTGTTGCTCCTAGATCACACGATATTTTACATAAAAGTATTAATGACGGCTTTGTTAGATCCCGTACCTATTGCTTACACGGGCCCGTGCAGCCGGGGTCCTGGACCTATACTAATTTCCTACGATATTGGGGCCTGGATAAAGCACCTTCTACCAAGCAACTTTCCATGAACGTACAATCATCTCCAGTATTAAAGGCTTTATTGTTATACCGGGGCCCGTGCAGCCGGGGGTCCTGGACCTATACTAATTTCCTACGATATTGGGGCCTGGATTTATTTTTGCTAAGGGCCCGGGCCAGAGAACGCCATTAACTTCAATACGGAGAAAATGAAGTCACGCGAAAGAAACTTTTACAAGCCAAAGCCATCTTAAATTCAAAAAGCTCAATCATGATCCCAGCCGGGGGTAAAAAACAAGCGAGGCTCGATAATAGGACGAAATGTGATAAGGAGGGACGTCGTCTAGTCTTATCGAAAGCCAACGCGGGAGGGCGCGCTTTGTTCCTTACAGTTATTATTTGGAGAGACAAGGCTAATTAGGATTTATCTTTGGCGTTCGCTCTTTCCCGCGAAAAAGCTTCACTTTTATATCGCGGACATTGAAAGGACGGAATACTTGACATTTAATTAGGCTTCTGAAAAACGTTTTTTTCTCCCAAGGCCACCCGATAATGTTGATAAAGTTTATCCGAGTTAGGAAGCGCTGCCATCTGCTCGGGGATAGGGCATTCGAGTATCGTCAGGAGAATAAAAATATTGCATTGTTTGAAAACTACTTAATAAGAGAGGAAGGCGATAAGTAGAAACAGAAGTTTTACAATATCTCTATAACGACAGAAGTATCCATAAAAATTATACCTGTACCTTTAAGGCTAAGTGGAGTGGGGAAGCCAAATAACCGGGCCTGTACCACCTATAGGGCCTAGGCACATATCAACTGGGGGCCCGGGTTTGAACAAACTACGCTTTCGACGCCCCTTAAAAAGCGTAACTACCCCCAGTAGTAACGGCTCTCTTGGGGCACGGAATCATTGTTTTACCAGGGCCCGTGGTCCGCTGTCGGGAAGCCAATTTACAGAGGCCAATACCTACTGGGGCCCGGGCTTGAGCAAACTACGCTTTCGACTCCCCGTAAATGTATAATTATCTCTAGTAGTTGGGGCCCGGAATTTATATTTTACTGGGTCACTGAGTCGTAGCTTTCTAACTCATTATATAATAAACTTAAAATTAACAGAAAATATATCAAAGAAGTTGCTGAAAGTTTATAGAAAGGGTTACCCTAATTTAAAAAAGATAAAGTTAAAAAGGTCTATAGACTGTAATTTCCCTATCCGCCAATAAAAATCAAGAGAGGCTTTCCTTAAACGTTGGCCGGCCATGCTAACTCTTTCCTCTGGCAGGACGGGCAGGAGAATCCTCGGATGGAAGAGGGTGAAAACGGAACCCTGAAAATGGGACACGATATTTCGAGCTACAGGTATATGTTTTTGAGGAAAGCGGAAATTGAATGGGTGACATCGAGGCTTGATCTATTACTAGTTGCATTTCATTCGCCTTCGTTTATTCTTATACGGAACGAGCCCACTCCTGCAAAAACCGGGCGAATAGTTAGACCAACTGGTGTGTTAACCGACTTAACTTTAGCCCAAGAAACTATATACAGGGTGTTCCAATTGTTGCAGCCTACTTCCAGGGGCTAGTAGGCCACACTTTGAAGCTCTCTGGCGCTCTTTTAACTCATCGTAGGAAAAGGAAGAAGAAAAACAGGCATACTTCTAAACTCACCCCCTACAACTTCTTCAAATTTTTGCATAACCGTTTGAAACACCCTGTATAGTATTAAAGATTGTTACTAGAAATATTAACAAGAAAACATAATTAAATGTTCCAGCTATTTTTCGCAATGGAGATCCATTAATTTTATATTTAAGGAACTAAAATCCCGTGAAGACCGAGTCATAAACAAAACGCTATTCCCCCCCCCCCCCCCAGTCTCCATTCTCCAAGTGACGATGACGTAGCCGCGAAATTGACTGAGGCAGAAAAATATTGGTTGTATAGGTGTATGTAGGTTGCAGTATTGCAGGATTCACGGCACCTTTCCAGGGGCAAAAATACATAGATTTCAACTCGCTTTTTAACATTCTTTAGAGAAACAGACGCAAGACAGACAGACAGACAGACAGACAGAAGACACTTAGGAATATAGTATAGATCTGAATTTCGTTACGCTTATAAATTAATATTAAACATTGCAAGGTATTTTTGGAGCCGGAAAGTGCTCCAATATGTAAGGTCCCCATTCCGACTTTAAAAGGGATAAAAAAAAGTACTTACACGGAATTTTCTCAAAAACGTTTAAGACTTTTAGAGTCGCCATTTGGACCAGGACCCAAAAGTTACTTTTTGACCAAAGGCCGATCCTAAATCGACTGTTTGTGCTACAGGGGACACGTATATACTTGTAATGTTAAAGGCACCATTGGTACCGTGCTCCGAAATCGGTAATAGAAACGGGGGTGGGGCTTAAACTACGTCGAATCTAAGACGTAACGTAGGATTTTCAAATTCATTGGCTGGCTGTGAAGGACACTCACTCGGAAAATAAACTTACCAGAAAATGTATTTATAAAACCCCGATTTTGAACTTCTATTCGAGACAAGGCTTAGCGTCGACTAGGAGCCGAGTCTAGCTTATCACATCGCGACGGAAATCTCCGCTGTTAACCACGGCCGTTGCTTTACTAAGTCGAAAACGGCCTGTAGAAAACCACAGATTTTAAGCAAGGAAAATAAAGTCTACAATTTGATCGTTTCTGAGCAGAAAAATAGCTCTCAACCATTTATTTTTAGGTGTATATATTTTAGGGTGGTCCTTATTTTGTTTATTTCTTAACTGTTGCAGTCTTACTCTATAAATTTGTTCCAATGTATGAAAATATAATTCATAAGAAATTTGGGATAAATTGAGTAAAATTTAGAAGTAGCTCAATAACGTTGAAAATTCCCAATATCTTAGCATTAGAATAAACGGCGTTTTTTAAATTTGTATCCATGTTTTTCGAGTTAGTTACGGATTGCGCTTACTCAGTGCCGGATTAAGAATTAGGCACACTAGGCACGTGCCTAGGGGCCCCCGAAAGATCCCACGTCAATACGCTAGTTCAAAGAATAAATTATTTGAAAAAAACATTAAGCTTATTTAAATTTAATAACAGTTTTACGGCATGTTTTTTCAATATGAAAATAACTTGGAAACTATATTGATTCTTTTTTTAATATTTATAATATAAACGAAATATGAAATACTCTTCCGAAAAACACTAAAAAACGAATTCGAGTAAGTCGAGATAAGGTACCGCGTAGCAGTGGCGGACTGGCCATAGACTGGGCCTGCCCGATGGCAGGTGGGCCCCATGATAAATTTGGTCAGTAGGCCACCTTAAACCTTCAACAATATGTCAACATTATAGTAGCTTCAAAATATAATAGAAGTTCCAAAACTTTCAATTATAAATTATATTTTTACTGAATAAAACTAAAACTTAATATTTTATTTAAAAAAAAAGTTCCAATAACATCGTCGGGGTGCCGAGGCGCTGGCGGTTCAGAGTGGATTCAGTTTCAAAACAATTTTAACCATTATTAACTAATTTTTAAAAGTTTGGCTAAGCCCGAGTACCCGACGAAAGAAACTACGTAGTTGAACAGTTACGTCTTATATTTGGCAGGGTCCCGCTGATTTTCGAGTAAATGTGTTTAACCTAATAATGGACCGCATTTTCCAGTCACTATATTCACGTTTTTTACAACACAAAAAGTTGTATAAAGATTTATCTTGCTTTGACACAGCAAATTTTAAAAATATTACAGAGAAGGGCCTAGAAGATGACGCCTTGAATGGTGTTAAGCTTTCTCCACGAATCAGTAAAGATGAAGTTATGTTGGAATTGCTTTCTTTTGCTTCGAGCTTGTCCGTCCTGTGTACCAAAAATTCTGGCATCCAACAGACTTCACGACAAGGCATATGATAACCTTTATGAACTTTATAAAGTCTTCTTGTAACATAAAATAATGGACTTATTGCATTTAGCCGTTACACTAAAAAGCTCTTAGCTCTCGTTAGATATATTTCAAAAACCCTAATTATTATTCCGTGGAATTCAGTTTATTTTTCTCCAGGGAGTGTTTCCGCATGTGGGGTAGTTTACTCCACTCGCGCGGGACGCGAGTGGAGTAATTGACTCCATATTCGACCATTCCCTAAGATTCCCATTGTGTGTAGGGGAGTGATGACTCCGTAGGCCTAGGGGTCCCGCTTCCCGCTTCCTCGCACCGAAGTCGTTCACTATTGTCCGCTTAAAGCGATAGCTGCTGCTGTCTTTTCCCGGCCCTTGCGTAAAAAGTAATGCCATTGTATTTTAAAGTGTTTCTACCGTAAAATGAAGGTCACACGTGGCCATCTCCTTATCTTTCCTTCACCCCGCGAATACTTGTTCTTTCTTTAACCTTTCTAAATATGGTTTGCCACCGGATTTATAAATGTATCCCACATGTTGAAAAGTGTCGCGTATGTTTCCCAAATGTTGAAGGTGTACCGATGTTTCCCAAATGTTGAAAGTGTACCGATGATAGTGTGTTCCCCATATGCCACGAGATTTTCCACGTGTGTGTCCCAGGTGTAAGGGGTGTGACCCCTTCACCAATTGGGTAATAAAAGGTCAACCCCTTGCCGACGATTTGGTATTGAAAACAATGACGCCAATGACGCTCCGTTGATGGACAGGAGGCTCGAACAAAACTAAGCTGCAGAGCCGATAACCCTAAGTTTTTCATAAGTCACGCTTGGAACTTGACTTCTACTCGGAGCTGAAACCTTGCCTACGATGATCGCGTCAAATGACATAACTTTTGCCCTAAGTGGTATAATATCAGTTGCGCTCGGTCTCCGGCTAAACTTAGATGCGGACTCACTCACTGAGTCAGAGGATCCGACCGTGCGTCGACCCAAGCTGTTGCGCGGGCAGGTAGCGTTAGTGCGTGAGCGTGTGATCCAACTGCGTCCAACAAGATCTCCAAAGAGTGCGCTGCCCAAGTGAACCAAGGCAAGTGGACGATGACGAGGTATAAAAACCGTTGACTTTTAATGTAAATATTGTGGGAATTGATGTATGGGAAATTGTTTATGTTGCGTTATTTATTTTATGTTTGAGTGGTTAATTACTGTTTGTTTCGCCCTATTAAACCCTGGTAAAACCATTTAAATCTAAATTTAATGATAGTTGTAAGCTTACCATTTTCTAGACCAGCAGCTACGCTATCTCCAATAGTGAACGATACGCGTTTCACCCGGGACGAACTTAATTGTAACGGCAGAATAGGTAAGTTAGCCATGGTGCGATCAACCCTTTATTGCGAATAGAAGGGTGCGTGTAAAAGTCGCGTAAGTTACGTGTCTGCACACTATCAGTTACTCAAGTCCAATGTGAGAGGGCATTTTCTAAGCTAAAAATAATAAAGACAAGGCTAAGAAATTAACTGTCCGAGGAGAACCTGGAATCGTGCATAATGCTATCCATTGAAAAGGAATTGTTAGATGAAGTGGATGTAGAAGCAATTATTGACAGATTCGCACAGTCATCTAGTGTATTCCAACGATTACTCAAAATATAGTGGAACATGAAACATGCTTTAAACAACCGGTTAATAAGTAAAATTTCGGCACCGTATACATATTTAAAAAGCTAGCATTTGTTTAAAATATAAACTAATAATAACAATCTGTATAATTATGTTTACATTTAGTATCGACTGTATATTGCCTTAATATGTTATCTGTAATTATTAAAAACATTATATCGCTAAAACATTTCTCTTTATAAATGGCGACGAACCAGCGACCTATGAGTGGCCGTTTCAAAGAGTATTCCAATTGAAAGGAACTGTTACTACTACTAGGTGATTTATAAAATGCTACGGCTTAATAAAAAATCGGGATATATTTTACGCGAGACAAGGGAACACCTAATTTGTGGGCTTAGGTAGTCCAAATGGAAGAGGCGTTGGGACCGCAACCCACAGGTCGCTGGTTTGATTCCAGCCTGAGGCATGCCCAGTGGTATTCCTTGATTTAATAAAAAATATTTCAGGATTTATCCTTCTAGTTTTCGGCAGTAGCGTAGTTCGCACACAATTGAGTAAAAATAATTAAAGCGAAAACATTATTAACATAAAACAATATTTCAGGCGGGAATGTTCCTTTTTCGGAGGGTGTCTCCCTCTGTCTACGCCTCTGGTTTTGGGTGGGCCCCCTTTGACCCCTGGCAGTCCACATTTTTAGACCCAGTCCGCCACTGCCGCGTAGCCTCTATTTCGTTTTACGGTGATCTATAGAGGTAGAACCGTACCAAAACGACTACCTTGTAACCTTGCATAACCAATCTCTTGTCCACTCTGTGACTCCGTGTCAGGCCGCTCAGCAGAGAGGGGGTTGCCCCACAATTGTTAGTTCTGTTTGGCCCCAGCATAGTTTTTTTATATAAACATCGTTAGGATTTGAATTGACAACATTTTCCCAGCATTAAACAAATTTGAATAGTCGAACTATAATTTGGATAATCATGGTCCAGTTATTACTTCCTTTAAGTGGGTGCTATGGCATTTTTTATTTATTTTTTGGTTTAAGTTACGTTGTGAATTGTCATTTATGGAATTCAGGAACGTATGTAATTAAGTGCTTCGTATTAGAGGGGTAGGGCGAAAAGTTTGGTTTTTGCCTATTCAAATAGAAAAAGGTTGGTTTTTGGGTTCAAACAGAGTTGAAATAGAGAGGAGCATGCAGTGGCATAGCCAGATGGGCAAGTCCACCCCGTACGCTACTGAGAGCATGGACGCCGGCAGAAATTATTTCAAGTCATATAGCGAACTCGCCCGATGAAATATACAAGTCTAGAGCTCGGCGTTTGGATAAGAAATAATCACTTTATTTATTTTTATCCACAAACCAAAATTATCCGAGAAAAAACGATTATTTTACATATTAAATTGCTATATAGCCGTGGATAATATCCATGGATAAACAGTTAATCGTAATTTTTATGGTTAATCAAAACTTTAGCGGTTAATTTATCTGTTTCGCCGAGCTCTATATACAACATTATTTTCACATACAACGATCCGATAAATGAACGAGCTATAGCTAAAGCTTAGTAGGAATACGGATATAAGTTTCCCGAAATTGATGTAACACACATTTCAAGTAACTGGATCACTCTTCTTCGTCACTGCACTCAACAAAAATTTCGACAGAAAGATTAACAGAGCAAGGCCCAATTGGGGGGGGGGGGAGTAAAGAGGTATAGCTAAAGAAAGGGGGCGGGGATGGAGCAATTTCCCCGTTGTCCCACCTCTGCGGGTGCCCATGGAAAAAAACCATTTCCCATTTTCAAAATGGTCATTGTGTCAACTCTAGAAAAAGTTGGTTTGCTTAGCTACCCTCTTACTCCATCCTTGAGTCCTCTACTTGCATTAAAGGGGCCCCCGATAGCCTAGTGCCTAGAGGCCCCCAAGGGTCTTAATCCGGCACTGCGCTTACTCTATATATAAATCAACCACTCCGTGTTGTTTAATACACCTTTAATTATCTCGTTTCCAACTGCCAAACGTCCTATTACCGAAAGTGGCAAGTTATTACCATACGTAAACAAAGCAGTTTTGGAAATTTCCTTTATTTAGCAATCGAACAAACGTTAATTTTTAATATTTCGCGAGTTAGTTACGGGTTATGGCTACTTTCTTTAAATCTGAAATATTCCAAGTAGTGTAATAAATAACAAAATATGGTTTCAAACTACTTGGTTTAAGCGTGGCAATGGATCCAATAGACTGGCGATTTTGAGTAATAGTACACAAAGCAGTTGGAATCCAGATAATCTAACGACATATTCAACAACAGAGTGGTTGGTTTTGAGATAGAGTAGCCGTTATCCTTAACCAACTCGATAAAAATAAAAAAATATATATACAAAAATATTTATTTTTTCTAATGCTAAGATACAGACAATTTTCAAGCTCTAAATTTTGTTCAATTTACCCGAAATTTCTAATGAATTATGTTTTCAAACATTGGAACAAATTAAGAAGGTAAGAGTGCAACATTTAAGAAATGAACGAAATAATATATATATAATATATTTATATAATTTTCAATTCATTTTTCCCTAACTTTGGTCTCAGTTATAATTATCCTAATAGTTCTTCCAACGTTCAACTGATCAGGTTATACAAGTCATCATTTTCCAATACCTGATGGTAACTAGTTAGTCAGATCAGGCAATCTTTCCTATTCCCTTCATTCTGCAATCTGACTTCAAACTGTATCTGATACATTATCCCTAATAACCGCACTGAACTGACATCTCACCAGGTTCAGTTTGCTGAACAGTTATCTAACGAGTAGTATATATTATCTTGTGGAAAGTAAATTAAAAATAAACAGTAATTAAAATTTTTAAAGGAATCAATTGGAGGCTATAGAAAAAAGTATAACTGTGAGTTATCTGAATTAATTAAGATTAATTTCCGGTTTAAACTATCTAGTTGGCATTTTGAGCCGTATCAACTGATCTGATATCTGAACTATCTAAAAAAATCTCTAATCGAGGAAAATAAGTAACTGTATTATGTTACTAGGAGGTTTCTTTTCGCCTGTTCTCGGACTAAAAGTGTACTCTCTTTACCCTAAAACGTTCTATTCGCCTGTTCTAGGACTAAAAGTGTACTCTTTTTACCCCAAAACGTTCTATTCGCCTGTTCTAGGACTAAAAGTGTACTCTTTTTACCCCAAAACGTTCTATTCGCCTGTTCTAGGACTAAAAGTGTACTCTCTTTACCCTAAAACGTTCTATTCACCTGTTCTAGGACTAAAAGTGTACTCTTTTTACCCCAAAACGTTCTATTCGCCTGTTCTAGGACTAAAAGTGTACTCTCTTTACCCTAAAACGTACTATTCGCCTGTTCTAGGACTAAAAGTGTACTCTCTTTACCCTAAAACGTTCTATTCGCCTGTTCTAGGACTAAAAGTGTACTCTCTTTACCCTAAAACGTTCTATTCGCCTGTTCTAGGACTAAAAGTGTACTCTTTTTACCCCAAAACGTTCTATTCGCCTGTTCTAGGACTAAAAGTGTACTCTCTTTACCCTAAAACGTTCTATTCGCCTGTTCTAGGACTAAAAGTGTACTCTTTTTACCCCAAAACGTTCTATTCGCCTGTTCTAGGACTAAAAGTGTACTCTCTTTACCCTAAAACGTACTATTCGCCTGTTCTAGGACTAAAAGTGTACTCTCTTTACCCTAAAACGTTCTATTCGCCTGTTCTAGGACTAAAAGTGTACTCTTTTTACCCCAAAACGTTCTATTCGCCTGTTCTAGGACTAAAAGTGTACTCTCTTTACCCTAAAACGTTCTATTCGCCTGTTCCAGTGATGAGAATTACTCCGGCCCATAAACTATTCGCTTGTTCCGGAGTATTAGGGCTACTCTTTTTACTCCTTCTGAAAAGGAGGTGTGAAGGAGTAAATCGGATTATTCGTCTGCTAGCCAGAATTTATCTGCTAAAAATGGGCAGCCGTTTTGGAAAAACGTTTTTACTCCGACTCAAACTATTCGCCACTACGGAATCGGAGTAAAATGACGTCATAGCGTTATTCTTCTTAACCTACTCTAACTAGACTCTTTGTCAAGAGTAACAATTTTACGTCGAGCATGTCTATTTATTAACAATATACACTCTTTTACGAAGTCGGCCATTTCATTACAGGCCTAATTTAAAATAGTACAGCCAAGGGCGCCTGCACGTGCTCATCAGCTCGTGACGTCGCGTGCACTTGACCGCGTGAAGCGGCCTTGCGTGCACTATTTGAAATCAGACCTGTAATGGCAGCTCTCACAAATAAGGATATAATAGAGTGTATACAGATAGTATAATGACGTCATGTTTTTTCACGGTATATTTATAACGGGGAGCAACATCAAAAATTTTTATGTCGATACCATGGACATAATTGGAGAGATGATGATACTGTTTTCTACATCCCATAAAGGGGAAATATCGTTAGCTTTAATTAAGTTCAAATTACCACATTTTTTCAGTCTGACCTAAGTAGTCCTCGTTAGACTCGTCCGTTCTCAATAACCTTACAACGTTCTTGCTATTACCGCCTTTTCTTCCATTGGCTTTCTTTACATATACAAATACAGGCGCAACCTAACCATTGTCGAAAGCGGGATGGAAGTGGGGCTAGCTTTTAGCTTCAATAAGCATCTCCGGAATTCGGTGGCTGAGGGTGCGAAAAACCCCGAAATGAACCCGGAGAGAAGATGAAAAAGCACCCGAAAAAATGCGTAAAAAAGCAATAAAGGATAAAGGCCAAAGGTACAAGTGGAGCGCCTCGCGGAAAGCTTTTTTCTTCTGGTCCACCTAGGCCTTAACTAAGACCCACTCTCATCCGCTACTTCTACTTATAGTTATGGAAAGGGTACAGTTTGTACCGACTGCGGTAAAGGTTGACTATTTATCCGTGCCACTTTCCTTTGTCCTAGGCACGATGGCTTTAATTAAGGGAAAGCCGTACTCTCTTTATTAATTTAATAAAGAACTTTTGCCGTCGGCCGTTCGGGGCTCGCCACCCCGCTGACAACGGGCGTTTTTTATCAAATATTTACTTTTAATTTAATTTTTGTTTGGAATGGCAGATTTTACGGTGACCAAATTGTAAGTGTTTGAGGTTTTACGTAAATTATAGTTGCTAACTAAATGTAAATATAATCTTTATACCAGTTCCTTCAATGTAATCGATGAGTGAATATTTATTCGCCTTTGGTTATACTCAGAATGGAATTCATTAAACGTGGCCACGAACAGATTCAAACTAAAACCAAAAGTAGCATAAGACCCAAAAGTGTGTCAGAACGGTCTAGTAGTTAATGAGAGTTTGTCGCAGAGTAAAATAGGGAAACGAAGGGGGGTCGGAGAATACGTCATCAAAATCGAGATACTCCAGCGCCGCCGAGTGAGGCGTTTTAGAACGTATGTCTACGGGCGAGTAAATCGAAGAGTGAGAATCGCGCCAGACTAAAGACTAAATATAATATTGCTAGTACTATTCCAACTAGTAGGTTATGTAGTCTATAGTGCGACTAGGTCTCACTAGAAATTTTAATAGGCGCGAAGGTACAGCTGGCACACTTTTGAGTCTTATGCTACTTTTGCTAAAACTAATACACAATTCAGTGATTTTAGTCTCACGTGTAGGGCTGGGCTAGTAGAAATTAATAATAATAATAATAATATTAATCAGCTAGGCTAATACCCAAGACACCACATTAGGCCCAAGCCATCTGGCGACTTTTAATGCCTTATTATAACTATCAACTCTATCTGTGGTCCAGTGTACAGCGGGTGGAGCACTCTTACAGGCGCTAGTAGCTCAAAAATAAACCAAACCCTTTACCATGTAAATTAAGTATTACTTTAAAATATTAATAATTTATGTTGGTAATGAGTGTTAATACAAGTATTTTAAATGTATATGTAACTACTTCGATGAACGTCAACAGAATCAACAAGTAAATTATGGGGATTAACTTTGTTGATGAAAATAATTTTTACTTTTTTACTGCAGTTAGTCTTAGTGACCAAATTATTACGGAGAAATTTTGCATTTTAAACTAAAATTATTTAGATGCACATATACCGAAGTTGTAAATTTAATTGATAAGGAATACCAATAGCCTACATTACTTAAGAGTACCTAATATTAATGAAGATACAAAAAAATGCCAAATTATTTTGGAAAGTAATTTAAATTTAAAGCCAGTAATAAGTTCAAAAAGTTTGAATCACTGACTTAACCATTTGGTTTTATTTAATAGCATTTAATAAAGTAAAACCACCTGCTAGTGAAGGCTTTTCCTACTTTATGGTATAATTCAAGAAAATCAAATAGTCTAAACTATGTCTTTAAAGGGAATATAACATCAACGCATTCTTTATGAAAAACTCTTAACAATTTGAGCAAAAATTCAGTAACTACACCCTTAAAGGTTTTTTAATGGTATATTAAGGGGCTAAAATAGATTAAAATAATACTCTTTAGGGTTACTATATACACCATTAAGGGTTTTTTCTTGTCCCAAATTTAAAACTTGAAAAGGTGTATAAACGCTGTTATATTTCATTGTAAATATAGTGATTTAACACCCGGTAGAGTGTAGCTCATTTAAGACAGTAGTTTACAGTGGCGCCGATCGCTTTTTTCCCAATGGGGGCTGAAGCTCACTAATAAACTTGGAATGAGGCTGCTGGCAACACTATCTTGCTTAAAAGTAAATAGCCTTTAACATCGGCGGTTTTACCAATGGGGGCAGAGCCCCCATTGTTTTTGCCCAATGGGGGCTTCGGCCCCGCCGCCCCCATGGGATCGGCGCCACTGGTAGTTTATTACCCTAAAGGGAGTTTTAAGTACCTTAAAGATAGTTTTAAGTACCTTAAAGATAGTTTTAAGTACCTTAAAGGGAGTAGTTTAGTACCTTAAAGGGAGTAGTTTAGTACCTTAAAGGGAGTAGTTTAGTACCTTAAAGGGAGTAGTTTAGTACCTTAAAGGGAGTAGTTTAGTATCTTAAAGGGCGTAGTTTAGTACCTTAAAGGGAGTAGTTTAGTACCTTAAAGGGAGTAGTTTAGTATCTTAAAGGGCGTAGTTTAGTACCTTAAAGGGAGTAGTTTAGTACCTTAAAGGGAGTAGTTTAGTACCTTAAAGGGAGTAGTTTAGTACCTTAAAGGGAGAAGTTTAGTACCTTAAAGGGCGTAGTTTAGTACCTTAAAGGGAGTAGTTTAGTACCTTAAAGGGAGAAGTTTAGTACCTTAAAGGGCGTAGTTTAGTACCTTAAAGGGATTAGTTTAGTACCTTAAAGGGAGTAGTTTAGTACCTTAAAGGGAGTAGTTTAGTACCTTAAAGGAAGTAGTTTAGTACCTTAAAGGGACTAGTTTAGTACCTTAAGGAGAGTTTTAAGTACCTTAAAGGGAGTAATTTAGTACCTTAAAGGGAGTAGTTTAGTACCTTAAAGGGAGTAGTTTAGTGCCTTAAAGGGAGTAGTTTAGTACCTTAAAGGGAGTAGTTTAGTACCTTAAAGGGAGTAGTTTAGTACCTTAAAGGGCGTAGTTTAGTACCTTAAAGGGCGTAGTTTAGTACCTTAAAGGGAGTAGTTTAGTACCTTAAAGGGAGTAGTTTAGTACCTTAAAGGGCGTAGTTTAGTACCTTAAAGGGAGTAGTTTAGTACCTTAAAGGGCGTAGCTTAGTACCTTAAAGGGAGTAGTTTAACGCTTTAAAGGGAGTGGTTTAACACTTTACAAGAAGTATTGTAGAACCCTTAAGGCAGTAGTTTAGTACCCTAAAGGTGGTCCTTTAGAAACCAAAAAAGGAATAGTCTTGTACTTTAAATTGAGTAGTGGTTTTATACCACAAACGGTGTAATAAACACACAGAAAAATATTAATGTAAATTTTACAGTAAGCTGCGGTCAGCATAGATGCCAGCAGAATGCTGTTAATTTCACAACCAACTCTGACTGTTTTTTTTATTGTTATGCTTCCTGTTAAATTTACTGGACAAAAATACATCAAGACAAAGTTATATTTACAGAGTATTGCTGTTTATTTAACCTTCATTCCAGACGTATTTAATACGGCAAATGTTTGCAGTTTTTACAGTAAAATCCCAGTGTTTGCCGTAGTTTTAGTTGTCAAACGTATTTAGTACAGAACTTGTTCACAACCTTAAAATTTCACCAAAAATATTACGGATTACACCATTAACATATTGGTTTAATTAAAACATTTCAAATATTTTATTAATCAATTCATGATAGAAATATATAATTTTTTATCAATTATTAAAATTATTATAACAAAAATTTTGACCAAATATTTTCATAGTTCAAGAGCAACATTTAATCGTATTTACCAAACATGACTACAACTCTAATTGATTATGTTTAGCTCGATCCTTTGTATTTCAGAGTTATAGGGAAAACCAAAGGAAAGTAAACTATTAACTTGGTTTCAAATTATTAAGCACACGATGAACAAGGGTTGTAATTATTATAGCATTTTGCGTGGGGTGCTGCTTATACAAAAGAGTATATAAAAATATTTTTATCGGATATTATTATATTTAAAACTAAAATGAAACTTGTGCGATTTTAAAAAGGTTTTGACAACTAAATAATAATTAGTTTTATATACTAGCGCTTGCCGTTCATAACAGAAAAAACAGCACCGTGTGGTAAATTTTACGCATTTTTGAAGTAAAAAGTCAACCACGGTTTCATATTGTTAATTTTAATATAACTGTCATTTTAAAAACAGTACGAATATGAATTTTTACAGTCGCTACTGTTTTCTTCAAAATAAAGCAGAAAGCTGTAAATTTTACGACCAACTGCTGTTAACCCACTTCAACTGCACCTTGCTGTAAATTATAAACCGTATTTGCTGTTCTTTCAACAGTAAGTTTTGAGTGTGAAGGAACTAAAACGGAGGACAAAAGCACCTCAAAAAGTGTAAATAAACACTCTATTAAAGGTGTAGGATAACATCCTTTGTAAACCGGTTAAGGTGTTGAATATGAGAGAGAAAACACCCTTAAAGGTGTAGAGCCAGAAATAGTGGTGTTCTATTGCGGTTCTATTTCCTTTAAAGAATATTCAGAAGTAATTGAGAGTGACCTTCGACCGCTGGGTAAACAATGACCAGATGCATTTGTGGGTTACGTACACTCTTCAAGTGCGGCCACAGACTGAGGCAGAAATGTAATTAAAGCCGGCACTCTGAGAACGAGACTCGCACGTGTTGCTCATGGCCTGCGGAATCTATTATGAATTATCTAAGAACCGAATAAGCAAAATTAATCAACCGATGCACAAATTGAGAGACCCACATAAATTCATCTATAAACAGCAGCGACTAAAGGTTGCGATAGTTTAATAGTTTTACGTGCTCTATGAGATTTGCGAATCGGTTGTTAGGCAGCAATTACTTTGGTATGTGGGAGGATTTCTGTTCAATAGAAATTGAGAACCGTTACTACGTTTGGACACACGTCCATAAACAAGACAAATTGAACCTCCAACAACAATATAATTAGTGAACTTCTGGAACAACATTGGTAAATATTTGATTATAGAAATTGGTACAACTCAAAATCCCAAAACATTACAGATTAAATTTTAAATGATAACACCAGTTACTTCAAAGTCTTCTGATTAGTTTTCACTCAAAACAGATGAAGCCACTCTATGAAATTCAATTATAATAATACTTCGAAGATTTGCTAAAAAAGTTGATGAGACAATTTTTACGTGTTGTTGGTACTTAATTGATATTTAATTTCTGATTGAAGATCTCATCATGATTTTGGAAAACATGGAACTCCAAATTTAGACTTGTAATCATTGTTGTAAGTCTTTGGAAAAGCTACAAAAGTTCTGTAAGTGTAAGTGTAAGTAAATACAGCACTACTAATATTTGCTCGACCATGGGTGGATAACTTGGGGAATTCTTGATATGGCAGCCAACTAAATTGCAGTTTTTGGGAACTAAGGGTAAGCAAGTAAAACTCTTAAAGAACAATTACAAATAGATCAGTGGATTTAAGTACAGAGGAGGTTGTATCTCCAGAAAAATTGGAAAGTAAGATTTTATTTCGGTATTCCTATTTAGGACGTTAATATTTAATTTTTCATTCCAAATTTTCGAGCACGTATCGTAGAAAAGAAGCAGAATTATAGCACCTATAAAGTTTCTTCAATTTTATTTATCCACGACAGTTATTGTTCATCAGATTGAAAGCAATAAATGTAATTCCAGTGCTATAGTTATATACACACGCTAATATTGACTACTCGTATTTCGTTTAATTTTCCTTCAAAATAAGGATTTCATATTTCAGTTTATATAAACATGAAAATGAGGCAATAACATCAAAGAGTATAAAAACTACGTAACCTAGAGATATAATGACGGTCGAAAGCAGTAAAGGAAGTTGTAGCGACCGGGGGGGAAGGCACTCAGTGAATTTGCACTTCAAATTTCGGTACCGCAGCGCCACTACGGCAGTATTTAGTACAATAAATAATAAAACCGGAGAAAAATGGCAGTTACGGTGTTGCGGAGATGCTAAATTTGGCATTTTGGATATTTAATTGTCTAATATCTGTCAATTCAAAAAAGTGACAGTAATTGGTTACTGTTTCGTGATTTTTTTAGTTAGAATTTGTGGATTCGTTGTTTTGGTGTTTATTTTCAAAAAGTGAAGAATAAGGCGTTTGTTCTCTAACGTTGCCAAGTCTTAAAGGTAACCAATTCCTTAAGGAATTTTCAAGAATGTTGAACTAAATCAAAATGATTGCCACTTAAAACTGCCGTAGTGGCGCTGCGGTACCGAAATTTGAAGTGCAAATTCACTGAGTTACTTCCCCCCCCCCCCCGGTCGCTACAACTTCCTTTACTGCTTTCGACCATCATTATATCTCTAGGTTACGTAGTTTTTATACTCTTTGATAACATCAATCTCTGGTACCACTCTCCCACAGTTCATAGCGAAAGTTGGATCACTTGATAATCATAAAACTTTAAACTGATCACAAAAATTCGTAAGCAGATGAACCTTCGCTGCAAAGTATGGTTTACAATCTCTGCAGTCCCATGTCCTTTGGGTACTGAATGTAACTTTAGACTGACTAATTTATATTGTATCATTCAGGAACGAATATCAGCAAACCTTTAATAAGAAAATGTTAATGATGTAAATTTGCACTCGTTAAGGAAAACTTTCTGAACCTCATTAATTTCCGTTAATTTTCTGTATTTTACTAAGAAATGGGAATTTTCCTGAATTTTACTTAAAAATATGGAAATTGCCCTAGCATATGTGTTTTATACTAAAAAATTGTAATTTCCTGATATATATGTGTTTTATACAAAAAAATTGTAATTTCCTGATATATATGTGTTTTATACTAAAATATGGTAATTTCCTGATATATATATATATCTATATATATATATATATATGTGTGTTTTATACTAAAATGGTAATTTCCTGATATTTTACAAAAATGGGAGTTTCCCTGATTTAAAAAAATGTAATTTCCATGATATTTCCCTGATTAAAAAATGGAATTTCTATGATATTTCCCTGATATTTACAAGAAAATTGGAATTTCCATGATATTTTAATGATTTTTAATTTAAAAAAATATATAATTTCCCTGATTTTTACAAAGAAAAATGGTAATGGTAATTTTCTTGATATTTCCCTGATTTCTACTTTAAAATGGTAATGGTAATTTCCTTGATATTTCCCTGATTTCTACTTTAAAATGGTAATGGTAATTTCCTTGATATTTCCCTGATTTCTACTTTAAAATGGTAATGGTAATTTCCTTGATACTTCCCTGATTTCTACTTTAAAAATGGTAATTTCCTCGATATGTCCAGGTTTTCCAGGTCTGTATGACCTTGTTAAGGGTATCGCATGGGCATCATAACGTCCAAACCGAAAATGAAAAAGGCGTTCGACGGAAAATAATGACATCGATTACTCACCGATGTTTATGAAGAGCGTTGGCGAGCGTACACCTTTGAAGTCGAAATTTGAGAGCTCAGCTAAATAAGTTCTTGGTGTATGGACAAAGAGCGCGTAACTTAATCCGCCGATGGTCGGCTGGTGGCCGTCAACCCAATTTAATTAGGGAGCTTCACGCAAAAAGCCGTAATAATAAAGTGATAATTCATTATCGTTAAGCCTTCTTTTCCGTCATTATGTTTTGGCCTTTTAATTTCTCCTTCTTTCCCGCACATGGACCCGTTCCGACCCCGGATCCATCGATTTCAAATTTCTATTTACTTCCGGCTCAATAGGCGCTTAAATAAAACATCTTCCCAGAAATTGCCAAGAAGTAATATTTCCGACAGCCAGGACTCATAAGTTATTATTTATATAGTGCTTGTTGAAATATTAGAAAGCTGGAAACTTTCAGTTTTTTGCTAAGCCTTAACATGCCAAAAAAGTTACCTCGTTAAAAGGAAACACTTGTTGCATACCGTACTGCAAATGTAATATGTTTAGTTCTTAAGGAATGAGTTTTCATCTTATTACAAAAGACAATTTTATACGAAATGAATTAACTCTGCCTCCATGAGAAGCTTTCAAATTGGCCGGTATTATAAAAATATTACATATAATTTTAATTATTTATACCATAAGAGGATGATAATAATAATAATATTACCTTCTTATACTTAGTTTTAGTAACAATATATATTTTACCTTAAAATATATTATCGAAAATTAACATTAGTATGTTCCTTATACACGTGAGCCGACGCGTTTCTTATCTGACGCAAAATTCTCGTGAGGGCAAAAACGCGTCTCCAATTGGCTTAAATATGACTTTTTGGCTAGCCATTTTAACCGTTTAACCGATCGACCGGAAATAGCTCCTTCCCAGATGAATTTGGAGAGGGGAGTAGAAACCGAGTATCTTTTATTGAAGCGTCCATTGTCGCTTCCATATTGACGATACTCCACTTTTCGTAATGAAACATTTTTACCAAACTCCAATTTTTGGGAGACCGGTTTTCGAGGGGTCCGACATTTGACAATTTCGCGTACGGGATTTTAATCGCAAAATGATTTCAGAAATCAGAAACTGATTTTGGAATTTCCGGCTGATTTGGAGATTTTGAAACTGGTTTTAGCCCAGATTTCGGGCTTTTCAAGTTGATTTCAAGATTTCTAAATTATAATAGGGATGCACCGATATGGGTACAGTCGATATATCGGCTATTCGTGGCCGATAATATCGGCCGATATATCGGCGGAAATATCGAATGATATATCGGCCGATATTTACAAAGGCAAGGGGTCGCACATTTACCAAAATCCCGTACACTTTGTCTAAAATCGCAAATCTTTTAACTCTCTCTAAGGTATATTAACATTGAAATCCCAAAAACACTTCAAAAATTAATGATAAAATCGCCAAAGTCTCTACGAAATCCCGAAATCCCGTACAAAATATTGGCAAGTGTCCGACCCCTCGAACAAAGTTGTCTATCATAACAATAATGTATATGATAAAATAATTGTAAAACAACAGTTAAGTACACTGCCATACCATTTTATTCAAATTTTTCCTGGAAAAATGTTTTCAAGAGCATATCCGTGTTAAATCTTCGCTAAGATTGCGTAATTTTTGTATTTAGTTTGTTTATTTCATTGTGAATTCATTTTTAAGTTTATAAGGTATTTCTATTTTTTCTAAGTGCATTTTCCCACAATTTTGTTAACGACCCCTTTTTATTCTTCGCTTCTCGAAGAATAGTTGAAAAGCCCCAATATTGTCCCCAGTTTCTTTCCGTGGTGAAATCGTGGAAAGGTTTTCTCCGTGCGTCAGCGGACCAACATTTTCCACTCCCAGGGTACAAAACCCGAGGACCTCTCCGAAGCTGGGGTCAGTCGTCACCTTTGTTCATTCCGAGAGAAACCCTTTTCGAGACCTTCCGCGATTTTTTAAACCAAGTTTTAACTAATTCTATTTTTTTGTAAACCCCTCTTTATATTTTCAATTAAATTCAGTTTATTTTCAATTCTTAACAAGTCGTTATTATTTAATGTCGATTAAGTTATTCGCGTTACGCGTTAAGTTTTCATTCAGTGATTCCGTGATTCCGCGAACACCGGGCTTATTTTTCAGTCGGTAGGCCCACCTTCCGTGACCCCCAAACGCTCTCCCAAGCTATTCGTGCACATTTTTGGTGCCGAAACCCGGGAACTTTCCGCGAAACGTGATTTAAGTTTAATCGGTGTTAACTCTGAACTGTGATCGTGATAATTGAAGATCGTCATCATGACCAGCACCACCATCTTGACGGGATTAAGAAAGAAGAGAGGAATCATCCGTACAGCGATAACCAAGAAAGTCAACGAAATTACAGCGGAGCTAGAGGAAACCGCCGTAAATTACGAGATAATTAAGGTGAATATTATTTCATTAAAAGTCAAAGAAAAAGAAGTCCTAGCGCTTGACGCCCAAATTGATCCGATGGTCCTCGAATTGGACGAAAATAATTACGAGAAAGAGATAGAAGAAATCGAAAAATACAAGGAGGACATTCTTGAAATCAAGACGCTAGTTGACCTACGACTCGAAGCGATGGAGGCAGCGAAAACACGAGCTAGCCCGCCGCCGAGGGGAAACAACCACGAGCAAGCGGAATCCTCCTCGGGGTCCTCCGCGAGAACGGAAATCGTCAGCGTAGGCATCACGGGCGGGAGCGGAACCGGTTCGGACGACCAGGGCGGTTTACCGAGCGGCAGCAACGGGACGGGAAACCCCCTTCTCGACCTTGGACTAGGAGTGGATCCTCCCTACCGGACACCCCCTTCAGCGATACCGAGAGAGAGGAGTGAGCCGAGACTTAACGTCAGGTTACCCAAACTTGAAGTAAAGAAATACAACGGCGAACCTGCAGAATGGCTCAACTTTTGGGGAATATTTGAATCGAATTTTCATCGAACAACTTTAAGCGATAGCGAGAAATTTAGCTATTTGAAGTCATTTCTGGAAGGCAAGGCTGCCAGAGCGATCGCCGGTCTCACATCTTTAAGCTACGACGCCGCTATCAGCATCTTAAAGAAGCGATTTGGAGAACCGGAAGTCATCATAGCGGAACATTTGGACAACCTACTCTACATGGATAAGGTCAGCAACGCGAGTGATTTGAATGCCCTTACCAAGCTATACGATACCTGCGAGATCGAGATCAGAAGTCTAGAGTCACTCGGAGTTGGCAGCGACACCTATCGTACCCTTCTCTGCCCAATTCTAATCAAGCGAATTCCGGAAGAAATAGCCCTTGCTTTTACGAGAACATTAAAGCCGAATCAGCGATGGAGCCCCCGCGACCTTCTATCATTTCTGGAAATCGAGATATCAAGTCGCGAACGCGCTTTTGCCGTATCAAAAACGAGACCGGAACGAAAGCAACCGCAACAATCTTTATCGCAGAAATCAAGCTATGGGAGACCCGATTACCGCTCATCAAACGATGAACCCCGTCGCCGCACAAGCGCCGCAGCCTTCACTACGGCCACAGACAAATACTGTGTCTTCTGCGAGATCACGTCACACAGTACCCTCGATTGTAAGAAGTTCACCGTCGCCGAGAGGAGGGAGATAATAGCAAAGAGACGCCGATGCTTCACCTGCCTACGGGAGTTTCACAAATCACGAGATTGCAGAGCGAAAAATCAACAATGCAAGTATTGCAAGAGAAAACATCATTCAACTCTATGCGACGCCGAATCCAGACCGAGAGAATCTACGAGAGTACCAAACAGAGAGCAGCCGGAAAGCGAAGCGGAGAAAGTTCTAGTAGCATCAGCAATTGTCGACGGGAGAGACAAAACCACCGTCCTACTCCAGACAGCGCAAGCCTATCTTGGAAGCGATCGAGACATGAAATACCGATGTCTACTGGATCCAGCCGCTCACTGTTCATTCATCAAAGAAGACGTTTCCAAAAAACTGAACCTCGAAGTCATCGCGGAAGAAGCCATCGAAGTATACGGCTTCGAAGGAGAGGAGCCAGTCAGAAAAGTCCGCAAAAAGGTCCTCGTGGAAATATTCAGCGTCAAAGATCCGAACAGCAAAGCCGTCATCGAAGCTTACGAGACGCCGGAAATATGTGGGGCCGTCTTCGCAGTACCCGGATCAGCGGTCGCACGAGAAATGCGGAGAAGAGGACTCGAGATGGCGGACAAACCGATGACAACCACCCGCGATCCCACTCATTCATCGTTGGATCTCTTAATCGGCATGAAGCAGTACTGGAAAATCGCACTCGGAAAAACCGTACGCCTAGGAGAAGCCTTCGTCGCAATGTCCTCGAAACTAGGATGGATAGTCAGCGGCGAAACATCAGTCACTTCCGGTCAATTCAGAGCCAACGCAGTACCAGTCATGCTATCAGCGAGCAGGGAAGATCCCCTTTCAGAGCAACTACAACTCTTTTGGGACTTGGACGCTATCGGCATCGACAGCCGAGAAATGGAGATTCCAGTCAAAAACCACGTACTTGAAGGGTTCGAGGAAACCGTCAAATTCAGCGATGGACGTTACGAGGTAGGCTGGCCTTGGAAATCCAACAAAGCGCTTCTGGGAGATAACTTTTCTGTAGCAGCGAAGAGAACAGACGACCTCATGATGAAGATGCAGCGAGATCCAATCCTTTTCGGTGACTATAACCAGGTCATGAAAGATCAGCATGACCAAAACATCATCGAAGTCGTCCCTCCCGAGAATTTGAAGACCGCAACGGGACCAGTCTATTATCTACCACACAGGGCAGTAATCAGAGAATCAAGCGCCACAACTCGCCTTCGAATCGTCTACGACGCATCATCACGAGCCGTTGGAAAACCGTCTCTAAACGATTGTTTAGAATCGGGCCCAAACCTCAATCCGGAGCTGCTAGACGTCCTAATCCGCTTCCGAGAAAACGCCATCGCCTTTACGGGAGACGTGGAAAAAGCATTCTTGCAAATTTCCATCGCCGAGACAGACCGAGACGCCGTACGTTTCCTATGGATCAACGTCGACAATCCGGATCCGACGGGTCAACTCATCACCTATCGCATGACGAGAGTTGGCTTTGGAGTCACCTCTTCACCCTTTCTTCTGGCCGCGACAGTCAGACATCACGCGAAGTCCTTCGAAGATGAAAAACCGGACGCCTGTCGCTTAATCCGAGACGCCCTCTACGTGGACGACCTGCTATCAGGAGCGAGGAACGCAGCAATCGCCAACAGTCTCACTAGCGACGTAACCAATATCCTGGATAAAACCAATATGCAGATGCGAAAATGGAAAACCAATTCCCCCGAGCTGAGACGATTATGGAGACAACGAGGAAATATTTCCGAGCCTGAAGCTGAAGAGACGCTAATTGGATCATCACCGCAAAAGGTACTGGGTCTATCATGGAACACCGCCACCGACGAGATAACGTTTGACGTAGCGCCGCTTCTGAAGTTCCTACAAAAGCGAGAAGAAACCAAGCGATGGGTTCTTAAAGCGGTAGCCAGGATCTACGACCCTTTGGGCTTTCTTGCCCCCTTCATCGTGAGAGCGAAGATCCTGTTTCAGCAACTATGGAAACTGAAGTCAGCAAAAAACAACGCCTTGGGTTGGGACGAGAAGTTACCCGAAGATTTGGCCAATCAATTCAACACCTGGTGCGAAGAATTACCAGATCTACGTCACGCGAGAATACCAAGATTCTACTTCGGAGAAGTCAAGACTGGCAGCCCTTCGTTTGTCCAGTTACACTGTTTCGTCGACAGCAGCGAGAAAGCGTACGCAGCAGTGGTCTACCTACGCTATGAAGATGACGGAGGAAACGTAGCTACAAGCCTAGTCGCCTCGAAAAGCAGAGTCGCACCAACAACAAAGACGAAAGAGAGGCAAAAAGCCACGCCTTCGGAAGAGAATCAGTCTACTGAGAAATCCCTGACACTTCCGAAGCTCGAACTGATGGGCGCCCTCCTTGGAGCCCGCCTAGTGAACCATCTCCTGAAAACCTTCAGCGAAAAACCGTCGTCAGTCTACATGTGGTCAGACTCAACTATCACCCTGCAATGGATCAAAAAGCCGCCGACAAGCGGAGGATGGAGAACCTTCGTAGCGAACCGTGTCAACGAGATTCACACACTAACGACTCCTGAGATGTGGCGCCACTGCAAAGGAGTCGATAATCCAGCAGACCTGCCCACCAGAGGGAAGAAGATGACCGAGCTAGTCAACAGCGAATTCTGGTTTCACGGTCCAGCCTGGCTACGTGGCGATTTGACTCAACACATCGAAATTCCGATTCCTGACCAATTCCTGGCAGAAGCAGCTGCCGAAGAGAAGAAAAGTACAACAGGAAACGCAGTCCTGAGCATCATCGAGTCCCCGCCAACCAGCCTCATCGACTTGGAGAGATTCAGCTCCTTCAAGAAGGTCACCCGTATCATAGCGTACGTTTTACGTCTCATCGACATCAGCGTCAAGAAACGCCCCGAGAATAGAAGCAAGCCGCTGACCGTGGAGGAACTCGTGAAAGCGGAGAATCATCTCATCAAAACCGCTCAGAGGGAAAGCTTCGCCGAGGAGATCTCAAGTCTGTCGAAAGGAGACGAAATTCGCCAATCCAAGCTTCACACGCTAAACCCCTTCCTCGATCCGGAAGGCCTTCTGCGAGTTGGCGGACGCTTGGGACAGACGGAATTTACCTATCAAGAGAGGCATCCCGTAATTCTGCCACCCACGCATCGACTTTCCGAGCTAATTGTGAAAGACCATCACGAGAGACTCATGCACGCAGGCGTAAATAATACTCTAACGGAAGTAAGAAGCTACTATTGGATTCTTCGCGGCCGTCAACTTGTGAAAAAAGTGGTTAACAGCTGCACCGTATGCAGAATTTTCAGTGCAAAACCTTCCTGCGCACCCATGGCATCTTTGCCAAGTAGTCGAGTCAACGCGACGCGCCCTTTCCAAAATATTGGAGTTGATTTCGCAGGTCCAATCGACACACGTGATGCGAAGAAAAGCTATATCGCGCTTTTTACCTGCGCGGTCAGTCGTGCCGTTCACCTTGAGTTAGTGACAGATATGTCAGCTGATAAATTTCTTCTCGCGTTTCGACGTTTCATTTCGCGCCGCGGAATACCTCAGCAGATTATGTCAGACAACGCCAAGTCTTTCTATCGCGCGGACGCCGATTTAAAGAAATTGTGGACCTCAATCAAAAGCCCCGAAATTCGACAGCACTTCAACAACCTGAAAATCAAGTGGACATTCATTCCCGACCGAGCACCATGGGTAGGAGGATACTGGGAGCGCATGGTCAAAACTGTGAAGAGTTCCCTACGCAAAGTCTTTGGACAAGCTTTTCTAACGTACGAGGAACTGGAGACTACTCTCATCGAGGCAGAAGCCGTCGTCAATTCACGACCGATTTCATTCATCTACAACGAGCCGAATGAGCCATCCCCTCTAACGCCAGCGCATTTCCTGATCGGGGATAGATTGACAACCCTGCCTTCACAAACGACTACATCTGCAGCCGACAAGCCGCTGATGAGAAAGGAGTTGGTGCAACGTCTGAAGTACCGAAAAACTCTGATGGACAAATTCTGGAACCGTTGGAAGAAAGATTATCTTCTGGAATTGCGTTCAGCGCACCATCGTACCAACGCTACCCCGACGAAACCCTTACAAGTGGATGACGTCGTCCTAATAGAAGAGCCCCGAGCTAAGCGACAAGATTGGAGGATGGCCGTGGTTCACGAAGTTCATCCTGGACGCGATGGTCATGTGAGATCGTGCCTTATACGTTTGTCAAACGGGACTATTTTAAGAAGACCAGTAAAATTACTCTATCTTCTCGAGAGTCAATTTTCTTGAACGGAGTCCAAGGGCGGGAGTATGTTAAATCTTCGCTAAGATTGCGTAATTTTTGTATTTAGTTTGTTTATTTCATTGTGAATTCATTTTTAAGTTTATAAGGTATTTCTATTTTTTCTAAGTGCATTTTCCCACAATTTTGTTAACGACCCCTTTTTTTATTCTTCGCTTCTCGAAGAATAGTTGAAAAGCCCCAATATTGTCCCCAGTTTCTTTCCGTGGTGAAATCGTGGAAAGGTTTTCTCCGTGCGTCAGCGGACCAACATTTTCCACTCCCAGGGTACAAAACCCGAGGACCTCTCCGAAGCTGGGGTCAGTCGTCACCTTTGTTCATTCCGAGAGAAACCCTTTTCGAGACCTTCCGCGATTTTTTAAACCAAGTTTTAACTAATTCTATTTTTTTGTAAACCCCTCTTTATATTTTCAATTAAATTCAGTTTATTTTCAATTCTTAACAAGTCGTTATTATTTAATGTCGATTAAGTTATTCGCGTTACGCGTTAAGTTTTCATTCAGTGATTCCGTGATTCCGCGAACACCGGGCTTATTTTTCAGTCGGTAGGCCCACCTTCCGTGACCCCCAAACGCTCTCCCAAGCTATTCGTGCACAATCCGAATATTTATTTTCATTTTACGTGATACATATTTTCTATCACAAATCTAATATCGTTGTTTTGTATTTTTACCCTCGTAACCCCCTGTGCCCTGTCCAAAAAAGGAATGAGCTAGCTTCTAACGTCTGGCGTACGTGGCGCGGCCAATCAAATCAAATATTATCATTAGTTAGTTATTCGATAATTTTCTTATTTCTAAATGTTTTTCTGAAAATATTTTTCTGATACCGATATTGGCCGATACCGATATTAGAAAATAGGCCGGTATATCGGTGCATCCCTAATTTCTAAAATTATTTTCTCTAAAGTGTACCGTATTTATACGAATGTTGGACCCATTAATTCACGGTATTGCGTACGAAATTTGGATATCCTCGGAAATCTGCCCAAATCAGTCAAATATATGTGAGCTGTCCAATGCAAGTTTCAAGACAAACATTTTCCCCAACTTTGTTTATGAGCGAAATTTTCGGACGATGTAATCTCGTATAAATTAACGTTTCTGACATTGTCATTTCTAACCACTTATGTACGTTGATATAAGGTTATAGAAAAGATTATTTAACTTTTCCAGTGCACACTTATAGTGTTAATTTCGACGACTTCTCGTGTTACAATAGCTAATGTAAATTGTTTAATATATCTAGTAATGACGTATATAATGCATATCTATAACAGCTACAATTCGAACATTTTACGGTTAAAGGTCTTTTATTTTCAGATATTAGGCCTACTTTTTACGAATATTAGGCCTACTTTTTACGGATATTAGTTCCACTTTTTACGGATATTAGTTCCACTTTTTACGGATATTAGTTCCACTTTTTACGGATATTAGACCCACTTTTTACGGATATTAGGTCTACTTTTTACGGATATCAGGTCTACTTTTTACGGCCTTAATATAAGCATTAAGTTGTGTATAATGAATAAAAAGGATGTTAACCAAAATTGACCTATTAAAATAATCAAAGCTAAGCCTCAGTCGTGAAAATTCGGTTGACGACGCGTGGCATTTTTCGATGTTCCTCAAAATTTACGCAAAATATTTATAGCAAACACGGGTCGCCAAATGTGTTGACAGTTGATCCTTGAAATGTGAAACACTTTCTACAATGTGTCGGGCACACAAACGCTTCTGTTGGAGCAATTTTTATAACCAAGGCTTAGCGTTAATATTTAATCTATTAATTTTCACGCTAATTTTTTTGATTAAATAAAATTAAACGGAAGCGTGACGTAAAGGAGGTTAATGTGAAAAAAAAACAAGTTGAGAAAAAATGTTGGCTCGTATGAATAGGCCTAAATCAAACCGCCGATTGAGTTTTAATAGCTCATAATAATAATAATAATATTAATAATAATAATAATAATAATTTGATAGGCTAATACCCTAAGTCATCTAGCGACTTTTAATGCCTTTTTAATTCAGATGGAGCCCTTCATGCCACGCGAGCCAACAACTCCCTACACTCACTATTAACGTTAACCATAAAATGCTTTTATGGAAAGGGAAAACCGAAGATCTTGAGGGAAAACCCCTTTAACCAGCCGGGAGATAACTTGCGAACTCTACGTGAAAGGAGTGTTTCCGATTTATCAACCAGTCAGCGTTGCCAGACGCCCTAAAATTATAGGGAAAATCTATAATTTTGTCACAAAATTTTCGGTGCCCTATAATTTGAACAGTATACTATATAGGGCATTTTTTCGATTTTTCGATATTGAAGACCTATAAATCCTATAATTTCAAAATTTCTTATATCAGACTGAAAAATACTAAATTTATGATAAAAATGAATAAATGTGTTTTTATTATTTTTAATATTTCGGTTTTTTTCATTTAAAATTTCATAAAAATATAAATTAAAGCCAAATACAATGTGTCCTATAATTTGGACTGGAAATCTATAATATTTAGTCCTTGGGTCTATAATTTGATTTTGGCTATCTGGCAACGCTGCAACCAGTGCCACAAGCTGGGATCGACCCCGGGTCCTCTTGCTGCGAGGCGAAAGTGCTTCCCAGAATCCCACGCAATCGCCAGAAATATGAGTAAAAAAATCCCAGAATGTGATTGAACGGGAACTCCTCGATTTTCACCCAGCTGGTTTCAAACACCGTTGTGGCCCTTTAAGATTTTACAATGTTTGCCTTAAATACAGATTTCGGGTTCGTTGTAAAATGAGAGCCATTGTGTCTTGGAAATTAGCGAGTTGTTTATAGAGCCAGTTAAAAGGGAACCGACTTCGAAATTAGCCTTTAATTACCAAATAACACAAAGAGATTTTCAAAGAGAGTATGCTCATTAAAATCACCAAGAATGCATTAAGGTTAACAGAGAACTTGTAGCCGTAACCATATCCTCTGATTTCATGACAACTTGGAGAGAGAGAGATATTGGAGGGGCGTGGTTTTTGAGCCGGGAATCAAGAGGCGAGCAGGGTGCTACAAACTCGGAACCACTCCTTCCGCGTTCAGTTTGCAAGTTCTCTCCCCACTAGTTTAATTTTCATACTACCATAAGGCATGGATTAAACACTAAAGGATGTTCCACTGGCGAAGAAACACAAAAATGCCCTGTCGTGTCGCCACCTAGCGGCGCGAGTCCGAAAAACCGGAAATTAATTTTCTCTCCGCTCTATCCAGGGGCAAACAAACCCTAGTGCTTTTAAATAAATAATGGTATCGAAAAAATAGCATACGAATTCTAAAAATCACGGTATAAAAGTTTCAAAAAATAACAGATGGCGCTACAAACTCATATCCGGTGCCCCTGGATAGAAGAAAAACAAAAAATAACACCTAGCTAACGAGGACTTTGCCTTAGGAAGCTAGCTCGTGGAACATCCTTTAGTGTTTAATCCATGCGTAAGGTCTCCCTAACCCCCGACTTTCAACAAAATTAAAGGTCGGGGATGGTTAACTTTTATTCAATAGATAAAGCTCTCAAAATTATTCGTAAAACGTTTTGATCAAGTAATTTATATTTCTGTATTATCCGATTAATGTTTTGATAAATTTGTAAAATTAATCGGAAAAACGATGTTTTTTTCGTTAAAAAGCTCAAATTTTCCGAATAAGACATGTTTTTTAATCATTTTCCGAAATATTAACCGGTAAATTTCTTTGTTTACATTTTGTCCCCGAAAAAATCAATTTAAACATGGATAATGATTAACCGTTACCGACCTCTAAACAAAGTCGGTGATAACCACCTCGGGTAGTCTCCTGGTTAGTAAACACAGAGCGTGTCTGATTCGCAGATATTCCAGCGAGACACCGTCGAAACAACGCGAGACTGCAGTATCCCATTACGAGGCAAATAGTAACCCAAGCTCAGACGTTGAAAGTTAAAATATTGGGGTTTCGAGTGAAAACCGTTGTAGCTTAGCTCAAATAACCAGACGAACGCGGTTAGAGCATAGACCGAGAACCTTTTCTTGGTCTATGCTTCCTTCGCGAAGGATAAATCGAAGAACCAAAAGGAGGATTTTTTGAAGATGAGCCAACAATGAGTAATTCTCAGACGCGGGGGGAAAGAGGGCCGGAAATCTTTCAGCTTTTCGGAAACCTTTTTTTCCCATTTTTCCTCACTTCCAAAGGATGCCAATATGGATTTTCTTTCGATGCCCGCTTCCCACCCGGCCGAAGCCGTCCACAAATCTGTTCGTTCGCCATTCCTCGAACACTCGCTTCAATAAGGAATCACAGCGAGACGGGCGGGGGGTCAAAGTGGTCGATTTCTCGGGCAAAGTCACGTGATTAATTTAAAATGTTTTTTCTCTCTGCAAAAGCTATAAAGATGGAATTTTTTGGAAAATATTTCGTTAAGCTCAGAGTAAAGCCTAGTTCCCACTTGACGAAATATTTCGAAAATTCAAATCGCTTGGGCGGTAGGTTCTCATTTGGCGCAAATATTTAAAAACACTAAGCCTAATATCGCTAGAATTTCCATAAAAAAATTAATTTTACTTAATATCTTATTGGTTTATGTAATATATGATAAATTTTTCTCCAAAATCAAAAACGTTTTTGGATTAGCAATATATTTCAAAAAATACAGGAACAGCTAGGGCTATTTCATTAACCTTATTCAAGAAATGAGGATTTGTGACCGATAAAGTTTTTTCAAGTGAGTAATTTGAAATAAACAATGTTTGACAGATAAAGAAATTAAAATTTTATTTGCTTTTTAGGTTCTTTCGAATGCATTCAGAACAATACGATGTATTTCTAAATGTAGTGCGAAATAGGATTGAGAAGAAAACTACCAGATTTCGAAAAGCTTTTTCTGCAAACGAACCGGTTTTTACTTTTCGGGATGTTTTATAATTTCTTTTTTTCTTCGTGATTGTAACGTGTGGGACAAATTTATTCCGCTCGTCCACCTGATTAATCAGGGCGAGATATGTGGAACGGCCACCCCAACGGGGGGGATACGTGGGGACAGGGGTGGGGACACGCGTGGCGGAAGTCTTCCGACCACCCGTTGGGGGATTGGGGGTCGTCCTCACACGGCCATCCACAAATTCTGCCTCCCGGACGCTTGGGAAAATGACCGAGGCCTTTCTTTCAGAAAATTTTCCGTATTTATCCGACAAAAATAAAAAAGTTTTCATTCCATAATTAGTCTAATATATTGTTTGCAAATTTGAATAAAGCGGCATTTTCGCCTCATTCTAACCTCTAGACTTGTTTAAACTGATTAACAATGTAACACTATTAATGTTTTGTGTGATGTTTACTGATATCAAACATTTTATATCGATAAAAAATTAAAAACATTAAAAATCTTTAAAAAGTAATTTATGTTTCAATTTTATATTTTTCCGACTTGCGGAAAATTTTCCGCATTTTATTATTCCGGAAAATTAACAACACTAAGATTTTCGCAAATTTTATTCGCGCGCGTCAATTTACAGCGTGAAAACTGCTTTTTCTGCCAAGTGGGAACTAGGCTTTAATCTATAATGGTTTTTCGCCCGTTTTCGCAGTGTTTAAGAATATATTTTTGGCTCCCTCCGTTGAAAGAGTAATTGGACGAAAATTTATTAAATGATGGTCTTAAAGGCTTCGCGCGTGAAAGGCAAACACAGAGCGTGTTTTAAGGGGACGCTTGGTCGCGTGCGAGTTTTAATGGTTTGGGGTTTGTATCGGAGATTGCGAAAACGCCGAACTCAAATTGTTTACTTTTTTTCTTTACTTATGTCGAAAAACGCGATGAAAATTGCTAGTCCAGTTTTTTCCCGTTG
Source organism: Leiobunum rupestre (assembly GCF_980474605.1). Classification (NCBI taxonomy): domain Eukaryota; kingdom Metazoa; phylum Arthropoda; class Arachnida; order Opiliones; family Sclerosomatidae; genus Leiobunum; species Leiobunum rupestre. Next base: position 34,280,326 of record NC_143392.1, read on the forward strand.
CGTTCAAAATTTTCAACCGTGATTTTAGCTAGTGTTTCCAACGATAATCATTGATTTGCTTCCAGATTTAGTGCAAAAGTAAATTTGCTTTTGACTTAGCGTATATATTATATCGTGGAAAGCGAGTTAAAATAAAAATACGCATTTTTAATTAACCCAGCTAACCGATCGGAAATGATCTGCTTAAATAATCTCTCCAGATTCAGTTTGGCGAACCGTTATCTGACTTATACGCTTAGTGTATATATAATCTTGTGGAAAGCAAATTAAAATAAACTAATAAAAATTAAGAAAATAATTCAAAAAAGTTAGCTGTGATAAATTTGGAATTCACTCACCTTCTGTTAATTGGTTTACAATGAATTCTGATTAGTTTCGGCCTTAAACTAACTGGTTTGTATCTTGACATTCATCAACTGATCTAACAATATCTAACTTCAAATGCAGTTACTCTGAAATCTGATCTTAATTATTTACTCGGTTCAGATCATCTGTTGGAAGCTCTAATCTTCGCCATTGAAACTTTTGGTCTATCACCAAATGTTGAAAATCTTATTTAGAATTGGGTTAAATTTGGGAATCAAGACGGAATGAATTAATCACAGGCTATAATTTTAGAAAATGAGTATTACAATTAATATTCGGGCTTCTAACGACTATCTGAATAAGGCAAACTGATTACTATTTCTCATATCAGATATATTTCCGATAAACATCTGATTTCGCTGGCTACTTGTACCCTTTTTTATCTGACCCGCGGCAATCGGGTTTTTATATTTGGTTTCGGTAACCGACGATACCACAGATATAGTAAGAAGTTTTTTCTCAGATAAGCGCGTAGATATCGGTCTTCGTGTGGTCTACCTTTAGACATCTAGATAAATGTGTTTTACCCTTTAAAATTTTTGTATCGCAACAAAAATATTCCTTAGTTCCACCAAGCCAATATAAAGATACACTAAAATAGTATATCCGCAGTTATCGCGGATTAAAGAAACAATTTAAAAAGCAGATCAACCCGTGAAAATCATTTAGGTTTGTCAGACAATCGCAAAGCGTATCCGCGTACTGCCGTTAGAGTAACAAAATATGTTATCCGCTAAAGGTATAGGATTAAAAATAATCCAGTTAATCTTGGAAAGCCACAGATCACCGTTAGAAGCCCTAATTAATATATACATATTAAAGTATATGTAATAGATTTAAAAATTAAGATCATAAATTATTTACGTGTTAAAAGTTATTTACAAAAGAGTATTTATAGGTACAAATGTTGGTTGAAGTTTGAAAATAATTTATTATTCTGAATTTGCTTGTTTAACTTCAGTTCTTTTAAGCCACCACGGTTGAGTAAGAATTTATTCGCAATAATTAATTAATTAAATAAATAAATAATAATCAGCTAGGCTGATACCCAAGGCACCACCTTAGGCCCCAATCATCTAGCGACTTTTAATGCCTGAAACAGGTGGCCGGTTACAATGCGTAGGAGGGTGGTGGCAAGCCTTTCATGCCACGCGAGCCGACAGCTCCCTACACTAACTATTACCGTTAACCTCAACAAGTTTTAATGGGAAGGAGAAACCGAAGAACTCGGGGGAAATCCCTTTAACCAATGGGGAGAAAACTTGCGAACTCTACGCGGAAGGAGTGGTTCCGAGTGCCACAAGGTGGGATCGAACCCAGCATCGTCTGCACTCTCGAAAGCCAGTATTGTCTCAACTACACAAATTACTAGCAGGGAAACAAACATTTAGAGCAAAGCCCTTAGAGGTTAGAATAACCCTTGCACCAAAGGTAAATCTGAATTCATTACTCACTTGTGGCGCAGCAGTCTATATCGTATTATATAATTCCAGAAATATTATTGGTTTTTGTATACGCTTTGGCATCAAAGAATAAATTTTCAAATAAATATTTTTCAAAAGTGTCCAAACTTCGCCATGTCCATTCTTACCCTCACTCACCATATAAAAATAATATATTTACGCCAACGAACTGGACAAGTCGGCCAATTGCTTGGCGTATCTTTTGGGCTTAGAATCGAAGAGTTCGAAATGGCAAGTTCTGGTCGTGACGAAACGAATTCTGGGGCGTTGGGGACAATCGAGAATTAAACCTTTTTCTAGTTAAGTGTGCCAAATTTAAAAATGCAAATGCATTCATATTTGAGCTGTACATATTGTAAATAACTTTAATAATAATAATAATCAGCTAGGCTAATACCCAAGGCACCACCTTAAGCCTAAGTCATCAAGCGACTTTTAAAGCCATTAATTCAGGGGGCCGGGTTCGAGGGGCCGGACATTTGTACAAAATCCCGTGCACTTCTCAAGATATCTTATGAAATCGCGAAATCTTTGACGAAATCGTAAAATATCTGACGAAGTCGCGAAATCTCTGACGAAATCGCGTTATCTTTGACGAAACCGCGAAATCTCCGACGAAACCCCTAAATCTCCGATGAAATCGCGAAATCTCCGACGAAACCTCGAAATCCCGTACGCTTTTTTTGGGAATGTCCGACCCCTCGGCCAGGTTACAATGCGTAGGAGGGTGGTGGCAAGCTCTTCATGCCACACGAGCCAACAGCTCCATACACTCACTATTCCCGTTAACCTCAACAATTTTTTATTAGTCCTATCCATCCTTTGGTTTTATTTTATTTTTCTAAATTTCTATAGTTTTTTTGCCAATTTTATTCTATCGAAATTATTGTATATAATATGTTTTTGACGATGGCAAATATATTTTAAAGTATGTAACTCGTGGGATCCATATTTATGGATTTCTCCCTGTTATAAAAGGGATTTGTTCTTTAACAAAGAGTAAAAAAATATTCATTCATCATTCAATCAGTCTATTCGAAACTCTAAAAATGCCGTAATTGACTTAAATAAGTAAATTCCAAACTCCAATTTAAAACGGCAAACCAGAGCGTAATAATTAAAGTAATTTAAAATGTAGATACTTTTAAAATAGGTAAACTTTATTTCCGCTCGAATAACGTATGTTGCCATAGTAACGTCCCCCCTTTGTCCCGACTCTTCCCCCTCGTTGCGTTTGGCAACCCAATCATCGCGCGTTGCGGAAAAGCGAGAAACTTCCTTCTAATTGCCAATTTGCAGCCATCAACGAGCCTATAGCCGCCTGGATGATTAGGCAAATCCACGTTTATCCCTTAATCAGCCTACAATCGACGCGGATCGACCGTACGGCGCCTTTGTAAACGCCTTAGGATAAAATAATTTCGAGTTAGTCCCTCATAAATTCATAAATTTTAAACTCCAAAAACGGGGCAGGACTTTCTAAACTTTAGCGTCGCGATTATTTACGCAAACGAATGCCGCGGCTCCCTCCAAACGGTGGCGCTAGATACGTTCCCTCCTCAAACGCTCCAAACGTTAAGCGACACACTGTATAAAATATTTAACAGCGAATCCCGCTCAAAGGATAATTAGGTTAAAAGGGTTTTACGTTTCACGGCGAAAACTCTATAGGTCAACTGGAGACGCGATTAAAGGCAGCGAGGAGAGTACAGTTCCTATTAGGGAAGGGGAAATTTGGTTTCCAAGTAAGCTTCTTTCGGCTTCGATAAAACGCGAGCCGAAAGTCTCAGCGGGGAGAAATGAAGGTATTGTTTTCGAGCCGCAACACTTTTTTGTTTGATATCTGTCCTTGGGAAAACAAGCAATTACCAGGACGGACATAAAAGGGCCGCCGCCACCGTGAAAGGACTTAAGCCTGGCCATTGGGATATTTTATAGTTAAGAGGAGATACGTTTAGAATGCCTAAGATTAGGATCCTTTCGAATTTCCTCGAACGCGTCGAAGCTTTTACGGTTAAGCCCTTAAGCCAGCAGCCAAAAAATTCATTTCTTACGGGCTCTAATCCCTCGTTACGCGCTTTTATCCCCCTTTGCAAAATAAAGCCGTATTCAAGGCAATTACGTTTTGATTACGCTTTAACGAAGTTAGAACCGGTTGCGTTTATTTACAATGGGCGCCACCATCTTTTTTCAACGGCCAACTTCAAATCCGTAGTATAGTCAGTGATGGCAAAAGCGACATAAGACCCAAAAGTGTGTCAGAAAGGTAAATCGTTCAGTGGGAGCTTGTTGCACTGACAAGGAGACATCCCGAAGTGTAACCCACCGATTTTTTCAAACTCGGAGGATTGGTAGACCTTCGTGTATCATGAAAAATCCTAAAGGGAATTTATTCAATGGGCAACCGTTTTGCCATGGCAACGAAAAATGTTTTTGACAACAACAAAAGGAAATTTTCCCATTGAAAATAACATGGGATTCTGACCGATTCCTAGGGCCCCCCCCTGTGAAAAATTTGAATAAATATCAAAATTTCAAAAATGCCAAAAAAAGAAAAAATAAATAAAAATTGACAATAAAAACATCAAAATTGATCAACTTTTGATCAATTTGAGTTCAAAATCCCATGTTATTTTCAATGGGAAAATTTTATATTTTGTATTGTCAAAAACATTTTTCGTTGCCATGGCAAAACGGTTGCCCATTGAATAAATTCCCTTTAGGATTTTTCATCATACATGAACGTCTACCAATCCCCCGAGTTTGAACAAAATCGGTGGGTTACACTTCGAGATGTCTCCTTGTGAGGGGAATGAACTGGGATCAGGGGGTAAGAGTGACGTACGAGCTACGTCACCCAATTCGGAAAACTTTCACGACTGCAGCGCTACCGAGGTAGGCGTTTTAGAACGTATTTTTATGGGCAAGTAAATCGAAGAGAAAATCGCCCCAGTCAATAGTCCTCATCAGGAATCCATACCTCCACTTGGAATGCTTATCCGGCCGTATCACGTATGGTAAGATCACTCTGACGGCTTTGGCCCCGCCTACGAGATAAAAAAATCCCCTCTGCGCGCGCTCCCCTCTCACGTTGTTGTTTGTTAAGTTAACATAGGGACGTCAAAAAACCGTCAGCCACATCGAGACGAAAATCTGCCGCGATAAGCATTACCAGTAGAGTTATGGATTCCTGACTAATTATATTGTTGCTAGTACTATTCCAACTAGTAGGTTATGTAGTCTATAGTGAGACTAACTCTCGCTAGATGTTTTAGCAGGCGCATTGGTGGAATTGACACACTTTTTGGTCTTATGTCGCTTTTGGTGATGCCAGGTCGAGGGAAATTTGGCCCCTTAAAAATACAAAAAGGGAAATCGAAATCAGACCAAAAATTCGCGAAATCTAGGGAAATTTGACAAAGGGTGATTTTAAAGTGAAGCAACTAATCTAAATAATCACAATATTTAAAATAATTGATTTAATTTGAAGAAAATAATATTTTCCCCGGTTTTATCGTTTTTGGGTCGGAACTGTCGTCTGCTACGACATTCTCCTTAGCTTTTTAACCGAGTTATATTCGTAGATTGTAGTTTATCGTGTTTTTAAAATGCCATACACGCCACCATTTCTAAAATTTTTGCCGCTTCATTCTTTTGGTGCTGCACATAGGTTCAACCGCGATTTCTGAAATCTTTGAAGCCGTTTGATGTAGGTTGCGGAAAAAGTAGCGTAACTTTTTAAATACTTTCCCAATAACTATAAAATTTCAGGTACATAATCATTAATATATTTGCTATCATTTTGTAAAAAAACCTCGTAAATTTTGGTTTTGGTGACAATTCCCTTTTAAGATTAATTAGGGGCGTATATTTTAATATTGGTTACGAAGAAGGCGCTATGTGTTGAATATAACTTTTTCAAGGCCAATAAAAAATATTTAACCAAGTGTTATGGTTCTCAGGGTTTCGAGTCAAAAAGGAAAATTTCAAGACCCGGTGAGGGAAATTTCGTTTTGGCGACTCTGCATTATTCAGTTGGTAGACCAACGAACCAATTTCGCGGTTAAGAGCGGAAATCTTCGAGCTGTTTGCATAGTTTTCCATAATGATGGTTTCCATTTTTTTCGAGAGGGAAATACGGGTAAATGTGGTCCCTGAAAGGAAATGGCGACGCGGCAAGATTTTATTTTCAAAGGCACTCCAAAGATCGCGCTCGGGGAGTTCTAGATACTTACAAGGCAGAAAAAAATGGGTATTGCTTCAAAAACATATTGAATTTGGTTGATCATGGAATCTTTTGAGGTCGTTTTGGAACCTATTAGATATCATTTGTTGTTTAGTGCTAGTTGCAATATACTTCCAGGGGCTAGTAGGCCACACTTTGAAGCTCTCTGGCGCTCTTTTAACTCACACTGTTAAAAAAATTCGTTCAGAAGACGTTCAACTTAGAACAGTCTGTTCAAAAATGAACGATAGCGTTCTAAAGGTATGTAACAGAGAACGGTGTGTTCAAGATATTTTATTTCGTTCAAATAAGAACGAATGCTCTTTCGCCCTCTGGAGGAAGGCTTGTAAACTACACAATAGAATAGATTCGTTCCAATAGCTAGGAGATCAGGTTTTACACACAATTCTATATGGATTTCTTTGTATTGGTTTCATGTACATGTACTAACATACAAAAGTGACACTTTCAACGTATGACCAAAAGTAACAAATAAGTGTGACACTATTTTGCGGAAAACGTCGTAAGGCCAAAAGTAACAAATAAGCGTGACACTATTTTGCGGAAAACTTCGTATGGCCAAAAGTAACAAACAAGTATAACATCCATAAAGTAATAAATGAGTGGCTTAGAGTGCGCTTTGTTATAGGTAGTTTTTTCGTACATTATTATGTTGTTTTAAGTTAGTGTACTGGTTAATTAAACTATTTGGAAATTTACCGAAGATTCAATTTCATTGTTGGAGCGTAGCTCCTTCACCAGCGACTCAAATGGCGTTAGGTCTGTAACGCTGTTTCTCAGAAACTACCCCACCTATTGAAAAGAAACTTCACACAAATAACGATATAAATAACCTCCGGGTCCTAACGAAGTGGAAAACGAAAAAGGGTTGTGAAAGGTCCGAATTTATAGGACACGCACCGTTTTTTTTAAGTACATTTTTATTTGATTGGCAAGGTAGACTAAATTCGTTCGGAAATGTAATTGCCCAAGTTCCAGAATTAAAATTTACAGAAAATATTTCGTAATATACTGCAATTTGGTTTGACGTTTTCAGCATAGAAATAAATTCTAAAATCGTAAGTTACCAGTTCTCGGCCTTTCGGCTGAGAATAGAAAGTTATACCTATTGTGCTATGAAAAGGTTTGATAAATTTAGGCCTATCACTTTCGTGGTAGATAATTTAAGCTTAATAAGATGGTTGTAATTGATATTGGAACTAAATTTAAATAATCTAGTTTTAGGCCTGGTTTGCCTTTTCGGTGGGCAATGGGTTATGTTCGGTTACTTTTTTAATTTAGCATGATGAACCGCCGTCAGGAGACATGAGCTATAATTTTGAAAGCAACAAATTGATGTACTCTTTGCATTTGATAATGATAAAACATTCTAAGTCGAACGAGAAAATGATCCACGGCGAACGACAAAACGTTCTAATTTGAACAAAGAAGGTTTGTTCAATATAGAACATCTAAGTTCAATATTGAACCATCAACCATCGTTCTTTATCGAAAGAAAATTTTTTGTTCATATTAGAACAAAATGGCGTTCTGTTACAGGGACAACCTTCTGAACGGCAATTTGTTCAAATTAGAACAATTTTTTTTAACAGTGCATCGTAGGAAAATTTAAAAAAAAAACAGGCATACTTCTCAACTCACATCCTACAACTCCTTAAAATGTTTGCATCACTTTTGAAACACCCTGTATATTTTTCTTTATAAATAAATTGGTTTATATCAGTATTATGATAAATCATAAAAGTTTCCTTTAAAATTCGTCTCTAATTACGTTTAAGTACATAAAAATTAACTCTGATGTACGTTCGTCTTCCCCGCAATACACCCGGCGGAAATCTTTTGACTGGCTCAAAAATCTGATAGGCTCTCATACGAATGATACGATCAGTGTTGCGTGATTGTGGGAAATTTCCCATATTGTGGGAACTTTTGGGGTCCATTTTGGCTGTGGGAAAAAGGTAATTTATTTTTTTCAAAAACGTTGATTTTGTGGGGATTTTCATGTCTTCGGGGGTTTTTTTAATTTGAATTTCAATAGGAAGCCATAATTTATCTAGAGCGGTGTATTTTTGTTAACATTGGAATTTTATAAATAATATAAAGGAGACGCCTCCTAATCCTTCAATCAATCAATGCATATGCCTAACAACCAAAATTAGGGCTGTGCGAGTCCTCTTTTTTGGATTTCGAGTCGAGTCCGAGTCCCAAAAAATTGGACTCACCAATTTGCGAGTCCCACTTTCGAGTACTCATTCGAGTCTTCGAGTCCCTAAGAATTAGCCACGAGCAATATTCGAGTCTTAAATTTCCGAACGAGTCCAGTATGAGCATTAAATTTATTCGCGAGTCCAATTCGAGTCATAAATTAATTCAGAGTCCCCAATTTGCAGTTGAGCCCTATCTAAGCCTTATATTGCTAAAAAGTCAGAATCATCCTAAAAATTAAATCAGTAATTAATATTTAAAATACTTAATTTACTTATCTACAATTTTTATAATAAGAAGTAATTTTACTAATTTACTAATTTAAGTAATTAAAATTTTCTTCAAAAATGTTTTAATATCTGGAATCTGGATTTTTTTGGTTACTAAAACTTACTACAAGAACTATTCACCATGTGAGTCATGTGACCTCTGACTAAACAAACTGCGTTAACGCTGCCGCAGCGCCAATACGGGACTTTTACAAAAAAAATAAACAAATAAAAATGACGGACTCGGTGGAAAATAACGGACTCGTCTTAAAAAAATTGGACTTGCGAGTAATTTTTAGGACTCGGTGAACGGCTCGCAAGTCCATTCGAGTAATAAAAATTAAAATATTCGAGTCCGAGTCCGAGTACTCGACTCAGCCCTAACCAAAATGTTTAAAAATTGTAATTTCAATAAAATTTTATTTTAAAAATTGTAATTTCAATAAAATTTTATTTTAAAAATTGTAATTTCATTAAAATTTTATTTTAAAAATTGCAATTTCAATAAAATTTTATTTTAAAAATTGTAATTTCAATAAAATTTTATTTTAAAAATTGTAATTTCAATAAAATTTCATTTTAAAAATTGTAATTTCAATAAAATTTTATTTTAAAAATTGTAATTTCAATAAAATTTTATTTTAAAAATTGTAATTTCAATAAAATTTTATTTTAAAAATTGCAATTTCAATAAAATTTTATTTTAAAAATTGCAATTTCAATAAAATTTTATTTTAAAAATTGCAATTTCAATAAAATTTTATTTTAAAAATTGTAATTTCAATAAAATTTTATTTTAAAAATTGCAATTTCAATAAAATTTTATTTTAAAAATTGCAATTTCAATAAAATTTTATTTTAAAAATTGCAATTTCAATAAAATTTTATTTTAAAAATTGTAATTTCAATAAAATTTTATTTTAAAAATTGTATTTTCAATAAAATTTTATTTTAAAAATTGTAATTTCAATAAAATTTTATTTTAAAAATTGTAATTTCATTAAAATTTTATTTTAAAAATTGCAATTTCAATAAAATTTTATTTTAAAAATTGTAATTTCAATAAAATTTTATTTTAAAAATTGTATTTTCAATAAAATTTTATTTTAAAAATTGTAATTTCAATAAAATTTTATTTTAAAAATTGTAATTTCAATAAAATTTTATTTTAAAAATTGAAATTTCAATAAAATTTTATTTTAAAAATTGTAATTTCAATAAAATTTTATTTTAAAAATTGCAATTTCAATAAAATTTTATTTTAAAAATTGCAATTTCAATAAAATTTTTTTTTAAAAATTGTAATTTCAATAAAATTTTATTTTAAAAATTGTAATTTCAATAAAATTTTATTTTAAAAATTGTATTTTCAATAAAATTTTATTTTAAAAATTGTAATTTCAATAAAATTTTATTTTAAAAATTGTAATTTCATTAAAATTTTATTTTAAAAATTGCAATTTCAATAAAATTTTATTTAAAAAATTAATTTCACAAAACGTTTGAAAATTATGACATGTTTTCCGTTGAGTTTTGGTTGGGACGGGGCTAAATAGGGGTGTGGGAAATCGTTTGAAATTTACTATCCAGCAATGCGAATTTCGACTTTTGAACATTGGCAACACTAGATACGATCAGATCGCGGAGTCGCATTTTTGTCACGTGGTCGAGGCTTCCTCTAACCGCTTCCGGTATTGAGTTTTTTCCTATTTTAATAATGTGTATAATCAAAGGTTGAAAAAATAATAGTATATTTACGCGAAATAGTGGATATTTCACGATACCAGATTATTAAACTAATCCCGATTTGGTTAAAGAATGGCTAAAACAGGCAAAAGATATGGTTAAAATGAAGTAAGAAAAATAATCAGGAGTAATTAATTCTTTCCAATGACTATATAAATAATCCAACTTTATTCCGATTTGATCAACCTTATCTAAACAGAATAACATAAATTGGATTTTATCTTGATTAGATTTGATCCAATTTTGGATCATTTTCGCATTAGTCCGGAACCATCTCAACGTTGCAAGCTTTGCTTTTGCGTTATAAATCTTAATAGTTAATAATATTAAAAAACTAACAAGTAACTTCATATTACTACCGGAAGTGAGTAGCCCTAACATACATCCGAGATTAAACCGATGAATTCCAAAAGACAGTAGGTGGAAATCCCCCCTCACTGATCTAGCGAAGTCTCATAAGGGCCACCGAAAGCGGGCCCGGTAAAATATTAATTTTAGGCCCCAAAATAGCTTGGAGAGGAGGAGAAACCAGGGAGAAGAGATCCTCGTTCGATGAAACCTGGGCCTTAGAATTCACGGGCCCTAGTCATTTGTACCGCTTGGAGAGGAGTAGAAACCCGGGAGAAGAGATCCTCGTTCGATGAAACCTCGGCCTTAGAATTCACGGGCCCTAGTCATTTGTACCGCTTGGAGAGGAGTAGAAACCCGGGAGAAGAGATCCTCGTTCGATGAAACCTGTCCCTTAGAATTCACGGGCCCTAGTCATTTGTACCGCTTGGAGAGGAGTAGAAACCCGGGAGAAGAGATCCTCGTTCGATGAAACCTCAGCCTTAGAATTCACGGGCCCTAGTCATTTGTACCGCTTGGAGAGGAGTAGAAACCCGGGAGAAGAGATCCTCGTTCGATGAAACCTGGGCCTTAGAATTCACGGGCCCTAGTCATTTGTACCGCTTGGAGAGGAGTAGAAACCCGGGAGAAGAGATCCTCGTTCGATGAAACCTGGGCCTTAGAATTCACGGGCCCTAGTCATTTGTACCGCTTGGAGAGGAGTAGAAACCCGGGAGAAGAGATCCTCGTTCGATGAAACCTCGGCCTTAGAATTCACGGGCCCTAGTCATTTGTACCGCTTGGAGAGGAGTAGAAACCCGGGAGAAGAGATCCTCCTTCGATGAAACCTCAGCCTTAGAATTCACGGGCCCTAGTCATTTGTACCGCTTGGAGAGGAGTAGAAACCCGGGAAAAGAGATCCTCGTTCGATGAAACCTCGGCCTTAGAATTCACGGGCCCTAGTCATTTGTACCGCTTGGAGAGGAGTAGAAACCCGGGAGAAGAGATCCTCGTTCGATGAAACCTGGGCCTTAGAATTCACGGGCCCTAGTCATTTGTACCGCTTGGAGAGGAGTAGAAACCCGGGAGAAGAGATCCTCGTTCGATGAAACCTCAGCCTTAGAATTCACGGGCCCTAGTCATTTGTACCGCTTGGAGAGGAGTAGAAACCCGGGAGAAGAGATCCTCGTTCGATGAAACCTGGGCCTTAGAATTCACGGGCCCTAGTCATTTGTACCGCTTGGAGAGGAGTAGAAACCCGGGAGAAGAGATCCTCGTTCGATGAAACCTCAGCCTTAGAATTCACGGGCCCTAGTCATTTGTACCGCTTGGAGAGGAGTAGAAACCCGGGAGAAGAGATCCTCGTTCGATGAAACCTCGGCCTTATAATTCACGGGCCCTAGTCATTTGTACCGCTTGGAGAGGAGTAGAAACCCGGGAGAAGAGATCCTCGTTCGATGAAACCTCGGCCTTAGAATTCACGGGCCCTAGTCATTTGTACCGCTTGGAGAGGAGTAGAAACCCGGGAGAAGAGATCCTCGTTCGATGAAACCTCAGCCTTAGAATTCACGGGCCCTAGTCATTTGTACCGCTTGGAGAGGAGTAGAAACCCGGGAGAAGAGATCCTCGTTCGATGAAACCTGGGCCTTAGAATTCACGGGCCCTAGTCATTTGTACCGCTTGGAGAGGAGTAGAAACCCGGGAGAAGAGATCCTCGTTCGATGAAACCTCAGCCTTAGAATTCACGGGCCCTAGTCATTTGTACCGCTTGGAGAGGAGTAGAAACCCGGGAGAAGAGATCCTCGTTCGATGAAACCTCAGCCTTAGAATTCACGGGCCCTAGTCATTTGACCGCTTGGAGATGAGTAGAAACCCGGGAGAAGAGATCCTCGTTCGATGAAACCTCGGCCTTAGAATTCACGGGCCCTAGTCATTTGTACCGCTTGGAGAGGAGTAGAAACCCGGGAGAAGAGATCCTCGTTCGATGAAACCTGGGCCTTAGAATTCACGGGCCCTAGTCATTTGTACCGCTTGGAGAGGAGTAGAAACCCGGGAGAAGAGATCCTCGTTCGATGAAACCTGGGCCTTAGAATTCACGGGCCCTAGTCATTTGTACCGCTTGGAGAGGAGTAGAAACCCGGGAGAAGAGATCCTCGTTCGATGAAACCTCAGCCTTAGAATTCACGGGCCCTAGTCATTTGTACCGCTTGGAGAGGAGTAGAAACCCGGGAGAAGAGATCCTCGTTCGATGAAACCTGGGCCTTAGAATTCACGGGCCCTAGTCATTTGTACCGCTTGGAGAGGAGTAGAAACTCGGGAGAAGAGATCCTCGTTCGATGAAACCTGGGCCTTAGAATTCACGGGCCCTAGTCATTTGTACCGCTTGGAGAGGAGTAGAAACCCGGGAGAAGAGATCCTCGTTCGATGAAACCTGGGCCTTAGAATTCACGGGCCCTAGTCATTTGTACCGCTTGGAGAGGAGTAGAAACCCGGGAGAAGAGATCCTCGTTCGATGAAACCTCAGCCTTAGAATTCACGGGCCCTAGTCATTTGTACCGCTTGGAGAGGAGTAGAAACCCGGGAGAAGAGATCCTCGTTCGATGAAACCTCAGCCTTAGAATTCACGGGCCCTAGTCATTTGTACCGCTTGGAGAGGAGTAGAAACCCTTGAGAAGAGATCCTCGTTCGATGAAACCTCAGCCTTAGAATTCACGGGCCCTAGTCATTTGTACCGCTTGGAGAGGAGTAGAAACCCGGGAGAAGAGATCCTCGTTCGATGAAACCTCAGCCTTAGAATTCACGGGCCCTAGTCATTTGTACCGCTTGGAAAGTGGGGAGATTAGACGACGTAGCAGACGACTCTATGACGTAGTGGAAGCGAGTTTTCGCAAGTTAGAGGTAGTTGAATTTTAACTCAATGAAGGTTAGAAACGAGCTCATCTTCCGCGAAACACAGAACAGGCGATTTCAAAAATCGGACAACAACATCCATCCTCTACAAAAATATGAAAATTTAAATATATTAATAACAACATCCGCGCTATCTAGGCGCCACAATAAACATTACGTAGACGAGCCCTGTGAGTTTTACAAAACCCGTATTATCAGGATAATATATTCCGTTTATGAGTATATATCTCCATAAAACATTTATTTAACAGTCTACTCATACGCAAACCTTTAAGTAAAGAAAACCATGCCATGATTTAAAAATGATAAAACCCTGATAACAAAAAAATAGGTCAACCTTTTCTTTTCCGACGGAAACATTAAAGGGGTAGAGAGTTTAAGGAAAATGTACGGAAAATAGATGATGGATAGATTATTCAAGAATATCTCATTTAAATAGAAAGCCTGAGTCCATATTAATAATACAGAAAACAAAGTTACTCGGTTCAGGGGTGTATTTCTGAATAATGGAGATCTCCGGAAATTGAAAACAAAGTTCGGAAAACAACCCTGGGGAATTTCATTGTATAGTGTAATGACCATGGTACTATTATGAGTTTTTGCTATATATAGCAAAAAAAATCCTAATAGTACCATCAAGAAACGTTTTTTTTAAACAATTTTCTATGGTTATCGTACAAATCCCGCGGAAATGAGCGGGAATCCCCTTGAAGTCTTATTTTCGGTAAGGGAATAGTTGGGAAAGGTTATTTTGACTTCAGTAATAAATTATCAACCTTTAAATACGCTAACGGAGTTTTGTGTACAAATTTCATTGGACGAGCCTAGTCGCTGAACGTTTTATGTAAATGGGGGAGACAATTTCCGAATTTTCCCCTTCCGACAGCGTCTAACCAATGAAAAATGTACACAAGAAAATGCACGACTTTTGACGGGTTGCGTTCTCCTTGTATGGGGTGTTGTGTTTTTTGCTCCTGGGTGGAAGTCACCAGGATTTCGAAACTGGCGGCGCTTAAGCGATAAGCACTGGTCAGGGGCGTCCCATTAAGTGATATGGGGGAGGGGGCCCCCCTAAGGGGTTTGGAAAGTTGAAACATCGAGGCTGACTAGGAAAAATAAATTTTTTGATGAGCATTTTTAAGGAAGCATTTCAAAGATACTTTTCGCCAAGTGAATTGGAAAAATTCTAAATTTGAGTAGGCGCTTTTCGGAACTTTTAGGTGGCGCTTCAGAAATGTTACAGGTGGCTCAAGCGCCGCCTAAAACAGCCTAGCGACGCCACTGGCTGTGTTTGTTGCTCCTAGCTGGAAGTAATATTTTGAATTGAGAGTGGAATTTCGGGAACGCATTTGTGGGGTGGCAGAGTGGTTAGCACTCTCGCCTCGCAGCAAGAGGAGCCGGGTTCAATCCCAGCTTGTGGCACTGTTTTTAAACACGGAACAACTCGTTCGGCGTAGAGTTTGCAATTTTTCACCCCACCAGTTAGAGGGGTTTCCCCCTTCTTAAAAACTTGCTGAATTTAACGGAAATTGTAAGTGTAGCTAGGTAATTAGCTTCACAAGTCCCTAGTTGAATTAGGCCTGTGTGTTCCCTTGGGTATTCGCTTAGCTGATTATTATTAGTATTTTGAAAAGGTTAGCAATACTTTGCATCGGGATTCGGGAATGGGTATTTCGGTAATGAATTTTCAAACGGATCGCAATGCTTTGAATATGGTAACTTTTGAAAAACTTCGAAATTTTAAAAAATAATTCTACTTGCACATTCTATGGTTTTATCAGAAGTATATAATATATATCATTTGATATAAGTGTTCGAAGGTTCCCGCTTATTAAACCGTTTTTTTTTTGTTAAATTGTTATTCCACACTAGAGGCGCCAACATTCAATAGGCGATACTATAAAGTAAATTTGGTCTTAACCAACTTGTTAAAATGGGAAAACAAATTCACGTGACTACCTTTTCACAGCCAACTTCGATTCGGTAACCCGTGTTCATAGTTGGCCGTGCGACGGTAAAGAAAAAAATTATTCCTTCCAGATACTGCAGACAGATAATTAACTTACACTTTTCTATTACAAAATGTTTTAAATAATAATAATAAATAGATAAGTTAGACGAATCGATCAAAATTTAAACCACCATTAGCAAAATAAAATAAATAATAGTTCGCATTTCTTAGGATAGATGGCGCTGCAGTTCTCCACAAAAGTCACGTGACTACCATCTTTTCAGCCCCCCTGGACTTTATAGTTTCGCCTATTATCGACGGCAACTGAACGATGCGTAGCGACAGTTTCAGTCACTAATTATGTCACCAAACAATTTGGTATTTTGGAAACATATACTAACTCAAACTTACTAGAATTTACAGGATAATATAGGGTAGGTCTCAAAATATCTGATTTTACAGGAATTATAATTTTGGCGATGAATCTGCAAATTTACACGTTTCATTTTAATGTCCTAGATCAGGAATCCATACCTCTACTTGGAATGCTTATCGCGGCAGATTTTCGTCTCGATATGGCTGACGGTTTTTTGTGACGTCACTATGTTAACTTAACAAACAACAACGTGAGAGGGGAGGGCGCGCAAAGGGGATTTTTATATCGTAGGCGGGGACAGAGCCGTCAGAGTGATCTTACCATACGCGATAAGGCAGGATAAGCATTCCAAGTGGAGGTATGGATTCCTGCCTAGATAGATACTTATATTCTCTAAAATACATTATATACTCCTGGTCTAACTCTACTTTAATATAACCCAATTCCAAGTTAGGCTTTTCTTTCTCCAAAAGTTCGATAATCCAATTTTCTTTTAACTAACAATTTCGAGTTACTTATTTTTTGCCTCGAGGCTTATGAAATGTGGAGGATATATTTAAGGGTAGTATTATCATCATTACCGGTCGAAAATATTAAAGGTTGTAAAACGGGCTAAAATCAATAGAATAGGTCTGATGCTGATTATCCTAATGATATTGGCACTGTTATTGTTCGTGATTTTTTCAGGGCTTTATTTGGTGGGGGACTAAAGCCCTAAGGACTGTTTTATTGCAAGCCCTTCGATTGGAATAAATTGAAATTTAATAATCATTAGTAATATTGCAACCTAAAATATAAAACATTCCCCTGAAACCAAAGTCGACGTAGCGGTATCTTCCCATTGCGCCAAATCCCATTCGACCGAATTCCCATTAGACCGAATTCCGCCAATGTTTTTGATGAAATTAGCCCAAAGGCGGGTTTTTTATTTTTCTAATCGATCGACGCAATATTAACAATTGAGCGACCTCAAAAAAATAGTTTTTCTTTCTACCTTAGGTTAGGTTAGGTGAGGTTAGGTAACACTGCATGCCGTTCTGACAGATGCTAAAACGGATAAAACCGAATCCTAAACCCGGAGAAGTGCGGGTTTTATCGGTCGAATGGGACAATCCCATTAGACCGAATCCTAAATCCGCCAAAGTGCGGATTTTTCGGTCGAATGTGATTGGGTTCGGTCGAATGGGATTCGGCGCAATGGAACAGATTCGACGTAGTGGGCCCGGGCTCTTATAAAACAATAAATAGAGGCCCCAATAATTAATACTAGAGATAAAGATTGGTTTTCTGGGATACTCTAAGAAGAAGGGTACCTAACTTATACTGACAGGGGCCCCGAAGCTGCACGAGCCCCAGTAACTTGTTCTGACTTATACCCTTCTCTCAAAAATCACACATAGTAACTTTTGGCAGTGAAATCGTTGGTAACATCAAAAACGTTACGGGGCTATTAATTTAAAAGGTGTAAACAAAAATGGCTTAGTTCCAAAACCAGTTAACTCGAATTAAATGTATTTGCTTGTTTAAACAGTGTGTCCACTAAATAACGATCCAGAGCTAATAATTGAAATGCTTTTTTACCTAGGAATTTGATATTTTCAGATCGCATAGCACGCGCTGAGGGTCATTTGATGATACAAGACCCAATGGACTTGAACCATGTCCTCAAGGTCATTCAAAACCTATCTCGAGAACCGTTTGACTTAGAGACTCGGTTCCAATTAGGAAGGTGTGGGCCATCGCATTTTATGTCAAGAAGGTCATAAGTTTGGTTTAATCTAATGACCCCCTGCGCGTGCTATACTATATGAAAACATCAAATTCCAAGGAAAAATAGCTTTTCAATTATTAACTCTGGATCATTTTAGTGGACATCCTGTATAAATTTTATATACAAATTTATGGATTTTTTTGCTTTTTTTTTAATTTTTGTGTAATATTTCTTTTCAAAATTTAAATGTTTTTATTTAAGTTAAATATTTGGAGATACCTTATTGTGGAATTAAGGTAGGTAAATAGGAGATGCAGTGTAAATCCTGTATAGAACACATTAGTGCCGAAAAACTGGCTCAAAATAAAAATATAGCACGATATAAAAGTAGAAAATATTTTATCATCCATCTGCCGAAAAGGGGGAAAAAGCAAAGATAAAGTCGTTACCTGAGTTTAAAATCATCGTAACTCTTAATTTCATCGAACTCGGTTTTCAACATTTTCTAACGTAAGTTGGTTGGGTTGATATTTCCCGTAATGCACTCTATTTTATCAAAAAGATAATAGATTTCACGATATTAAGAAGATAAGAATGTAGTAACTTATATTTTTTGAAAATATGATTTGAAAAGTAGATAAATTGTATCGTAAGTTTAAGTTACAATAAAATTTGTTTGAAAAGTAGATATATCTTATGGTAACGTGAAAAGTAGATATATTGTATAGTAAGTTTAAGATACGATACTATTCGATTGAAAAGTAGATAACTTTTATGGTAACTTGTAGTTACAATAAACTTTGTTTGAAAAGTAGATATATTTAATGGTAGCTTAAAGTTAAAATATTATTTGTTTGAAAAGTAGGTATATTTTATGGTAACGTTAAGATACAGTAAAATTTGTTTGAAAAGTAGATATATTTTATGGTAACTTGAAGTTCGAAAATTTAAGAACCGGAACTGGAACCGATATACTCCAAATAAATGGAACCATTACATCCCTAGTAACTTGTACTATATTATTGGTTTGAAAAGTATTTACATTTTGTGGTAACTTGTACGATATTATTTGTTTAAAAAGTAGATAAATTTTCGGGTAAATTGAGTTACGTTATTTTTTGTTGTACAAGTAGATTAAAATTAATGGTAACTTGAGTAACGATATTATTTGTTTGAAAAGTAGGTATAATTATTCTATTTTAGTAAATTACGGTCAAATTTAATTTAATGTTAAGATATTTTTGGTGAAAGTTTAAAGTTAAAATATAGTAACTGGACCTATTTCAATTATAACTTTATTTTTTATAATTTTCGGTGATTGGAAATAGTTAACTACCTTTCTAAATATTCAAAAAGCGTATGTAATAAATTTGATGGGTATTCTTGATTTGCGAAAATTTTAAACTTACAAGTGGATTTTCCCAAATTTCGATATCTCAAATTACGATGTTCTTAACCTCGGGTAAGGAGGTTAAAGAAAGAATTTGGGGGGGGGAGTTAAGAGTGTCGTGCCCCTCTCGTTTTAAGACAAAGAATTCTACAGCCATCGATCCTTCTTTGAAAAAAATGGTCATTGGTCCAAATACGCAAAGAGCCAGATCAAACAAAAATTATAGGATTTTAGCAGATACGGGGCTACCGGACGACCAAATTTTACATTACCATCAAAAGCAGACGGGCAGTGTTGCCGGACAGCCACCAAATACATTTATTTATATTAAAATACATGAAATTACACGCGTACGCTGGGTATACGAGTATTTTTAGGAAGATAAACAGGAGCTGTATAGTTAGGAATACTCTCCCCATTTATTCAGCCCCCCCCCCCCTAAATCTATAGTTTTTATGGATTTTAATATTTTTCTAAAGGAAAAAGATTCCAATATTTTTCTTCCGATTTTCTCCCTTTTTGGAAACGTTCCAAAAAAAGTTCATCCAAAAATATGATTAACGACATCTAGTGAGAGGCGAAAAAATCAACTCGATTCATTGTGATAGTAGTAACGCCCACCAGGCGACGGGCCGATGTTGCTAGGGGAGATAATTTGGTGTATTCTCTCCCCCCTCTATCCTAAGCGGGGGGGGGGATACTTTAGCTCCGCCCTCTACGTTTCATTTCGTTTTAACACACTGAATATCGAAATTATTTTTTCTTTTTTATTTATTAAGGAATTTTTGTTTGAAGTATTTCGTAAAGTAAACCTCGCCCTAATTAGTAATCCGATAATGTATAAAGAAATTTGGAAATTATGGTCCCTACCATCTGAATTTGATAGGGCCCCGTCAAGATGATGGGCCCGCGCAGCATGGGGCCCGGGTTTGGAGTCTTCTCCTAAGTTAATCTACATAAATTCAATGTGGATTTCAGGCATAACGGCTATCCTGGGGCCCGCCGTTGTTCTTTTACCGGGGCCCGGGCCCGATTTCGGAATTGAATTTGGTACTTCCTAATTTTTTTGGGTTTTCTAAATCAATAGTAGCCAGTAAAGCAGACGACAAACGTACCTCCGTAGAAAGAAAATATATCAGATCAAAGATAATAAAAACCTCGTGCGTGATCCGAGAAAATTAGCTCCATAATTACCATGGTAACTTACTATATATAGTAACCAGAAGTGGGTAATCACTTCGTTACAAAACCGCCAATCGGAAAGCTCCCTGAACTCGAATTTAGGGTACGGAGTTCTATATTATCTTTGATCAGATCCAGTATATATTTTTATCATATAACGCCATCTACAGAACATTCCGTATAAAGAAATGTATCACCCATTAGAGCAAAGGGAATTCAGAGCAAGTTTGGAGCAAAAATTGTGTTTTTTTTTATTATTTAAATCTTCATATTTCTAAATAATAAAGCCTAATATGAGTAATTAAATACTTGTATTTCTAATTTTTTATCATAGCGTTGCTTTATTCGAAATGAATGTAGTTGTTATGGCAGCAAAAAACTCAAAACAATTATTTTGCGCAAATAGTACCTGACAACTTCGGTTTAATTAAACAACTGATTAAACTTCACTTTAATTAAACGATTAATTAAACTTCACTTTAATTAGAAGATTAATTAAACTTTCCTTAAATTAAACGATTATTTAAACTTCCCTCTAATTAAACGATTATTTAAACTTCCCTCTAATTAAACGATTATTTAAACTTCCCTCTAATTAAACGATTATTTAAAATTCCCTCTAATTAAACGATTATTTAAACTTCCCTCTAATTAAACGATTATTTAAACTTCCCTCTAATTAAACGATTAATTAAACTTCACTTCAATTAAACGATTATTTAAACTGCATTTTAATTAAACAATTAATTAAACTTCACTTTAATTAGACGATTAATTCAACTTAATTGTTACCTCTCCGAGGGGACAAAGTCCCCTAGGAGGGGTTATACAACGACCGTGTCTGTCTGTGGGTCTGTGGGTGGGTCTGTGGGTGGGTCTGTGTGTGGGTCTGTGGGTGGGTCTGTCTGTCTGTCAGGACTGCGAACGCGTTCGCATTTTCGGTGCAAAGTGTAATCACTGCGTACGCAGTTTCTCAAAGGGTTGGCAAAACCACCGTGTGATGGTGAGCGTTAACGGATGCATTTGCGGTTTGGTTGAGATGGTGTTTTTTCGCTCACTGGCGTGACGGTTTGGTGTATTACGTTTTTGTAATGTTTATGCGTAGGTTGTGAGTGTTGAATTTGTTGTGTTTGTGTTCTGATGGTTGTGCATGTTGAGTCTGTTGTGTTTATATGGGCGTTTTCTCTCCAACTTCTTCTTAATGACTTTGGGACGGACCGAGTGCTGAGTGTAATGCTACCTCTCAACGTCCAATGGCAGGGTTTCCACCAGTTGTACACGGTATTCGTCTTAGTATCAATTTGCGATCGCATCGGGCGGGATTTGAACCCGAGACCTCCTGATTGACAGGCGGACGTTCTACCACAGAACCACCGACACTTGTTACGCCTTATTGAAAATTAGACCTTCAGCTTTATCGGAAGCGTATTTAATAGAGTACGAAATTTTGGTTTAATTGAAATAGAATTGAAATTGAAATTATTGCATCGAAGAAATTCTAATTTAGCGTTTCTCTATTGATTAAAAACAAATGCGCCACCCAGGTTTCGAACCCAGACCATTCGGCTTGGCAGTCGAGCGCTCTACCACAGAACCACCGATAGCTGCTTAGATTCACTGAAATTAAGACAGGCATCGTAAGCATAATAGGTAATAAAGTCTTTTTTTAATAATGAATTTATGAAGGCCTAATCTGGTATTTTTTAAAGGTTAAATCTTGTTTTAGCGCAGTCAGCCGAGATTAAAGGGTTAAAGGGTAGACCCTGTGGGTGGTCCACTTTCTTAACGATCTATATATAGTTCTGTTAATTCAAAGGAGATAATTTAACGTTAATTGCTTTAAGAGGTGGCGGTTAGTCAAGTGGCTCTCTGTGCTTTGTTGATGGTAAGGTTTTTGCTTCTTGTAAATACATTTGGTGTGGATATTTGGATATCTACGATTTCTAACGCAGTCAATGATTTCTTGGGTGTGCGAGTCATTATATGATATTGGAAATTGGACGGCATTGGTCTTTTTCATGTGGTATGCGTCACAACGTCAACAGGAAGTGAACGAGTCGTCCACTACCAGATATCTACGGTATCTTCATCAAGGGCGAGTGTTGAAATAAAATGAGCGTTAAAGATGCGGCAAGTATTTCGTAAGCGAGTAATTCCAAAAAGCCTCTGTAGATATTTCTTTCATTAAAATTTGCTTCGTATTATATTTAACTGATAAACTTGTTCTGTAAAAGGGTTTAATTCAATTGTGCATTGTTATAGTACGTCTAACTTACTGTTGTAACTACTTAACTTATGATATTCTGAATAAATTAAAATTGGTCGTTTCGTCTCAATTATTTTAATTATAATTAAAATTTTATACCGGGCGGGATAGAAATGGGTTAATATTTTTAACAAATAACTCTAAATTGCGGAGATATATCTTTAAGGGTTATCTCGAGAAATTAATACCACTAGGGACAATTCTACCGAGGAGAGGTATATTTTGGCTTGCCAACTTGTACCTCTCCGTGTCAGTCTGTCTATCTGTCTGTCTGTGGGTCTGTGGGTCTGTCTGTCAGGCCTGCGAACGCGTTCGCATTTTCGGGGCAAAGGGTAATAACTGCGTACGCAGTAGAATAACCGTTTTAGCAGTTTAAAGGTTGGCAAAACCACCGTGTGACGGTAAGCGTTAACGGCTAAATTTGCGATTACGTTGCGTTTGGTTGCATTGGTTTTTCGTTAACGCTCACCGTCGCGCCAGTTGTTATGGGTGCGTTCTCTCCAACTCCTTCTTATTGACTTTGGGACGGACCGAGTGCTGAGTGTTATGGCAACCTCTCAACGTCCAATGGCAGGGTTTCCACCAATTGTTCACGGTAATCGGCTTAGTATCAATTTGCGATCGCATCGGGCGGGTTTCGAACCCGAGACCGCCTTCTTGACAGGCGGACGTTCGACCACAGAACCACCGACGCTTATTACGCTTCATTGAAAAGTAGACCTTCAGCTTTATCGGAAGCGTATTTAATAGAGTATGAAATTTTGGTTTAATTGAAATAGAACAAGATTTCGTGTAAGATTTAAATTATTTTAATATCATATGTATTTGGGTTTTAGGCAAAGGAAGGGTCGTATGTTATTTTTACTGATCGAGATAATGTTGTTTTTTGTCTATTCTTTGATCTTATATTTTTATCTTTGGTTTTTTGAGATTATTTTGTTTCCACGAAAACGTCCAGTTTTGGAGGATACTTTATAGTGTGTAGGTCGTGTTGTTTAGCTTATCCGGTTTCATGATAATAACGTCGAAAATTCCTGTTTGTTAATGGTAAGGTGTCGCACTAACTATTCCGTCTACGGTCATTTATTGATATACGAGCTGTGGTTTAGTCAAGTGGCTTTCTGTGCTTTGAGAGGGTAAGTTTTTCGCTTCTTGTTAATACATTTTTTATTGGTGTGGATATTTGGACATCTACGATTCCTAATGCAGTCATTGATTTCCTGGGTGTGCGAGTTATTATATGATATTGGAAATTGGATGGTATTGGTCTTTTTCATGCGGTATGTGCCACAACGTCAACAGGAAGTCTACGAGTCGTCCACTACCATCTTCATCAAGGGCGAGTGTTGAAATAAAATGAGCGTTAAAGATGCGGCAAGTATTTCGTAAGCGAGAAAAATACAAATACCCTCTGTAGATATTTCTTTCATTAAAATTTGCTTCGTATTATTTACTGATAAACTTGTTCTGTAAATAGGGTTAGATTCAATTGTGCATTGTTTTAGTAAGTCTAACTCGCTGTTGTAACTACTTAATTTATAATATTCTGAATAAATTAAACTCGGTTGTTTCGTCTCAACTATTTAAATTAAAATTAAAATTTTATACCGGGCAGGGATTGAACCGAGATTACGTTTTTAGTAAATAACTCTGAATTGCGGAGATATCTTTAAGGGTCGTCTCGAGACATTAATACCACTAGGGACCATTCTTCCGAGGAGAGGTATATTTTGGCTTGCCAACTTGTTTTAATTAAACGATTAATTAAACTTCACTTTAATTAAAAAATTTAGAATAGCACAAAACAACAAAAATCTAGAAATATGAAAGAGTTAATGTTATATTTTATTTCTCAGCGGAAAAACCCCCAATGGTAAATGATTTTATTATGATAACAAAGAGACTAAAAAAGCCAATCTAGGTTATTTTCTCGTAATATACAACGCCGCTGTGTCGCATCGTCATTAAGTCCTACAATTTGTCGCCCTGACGTTTATGTCTTTTTCAGTTTCATCGGATCCATATATACTATTTATTACAGCAAAATACAAAAAATATGGCACTGATATATCATTAAAGAGACACTAATATCAAAATAAAAGAATAGGGTGCAGTCGGCGAGGTTCAGGCTGGGAATGGAAGTACCCGGTGACGGAAGTAGGAAGTGGCGTAGGGTGCTAAAAATACGAAGCCCGTTTACGACAGCTGTTTTGCATAAAAGACGCTGGAAGACTGACTTTCCGCGCGTGTTGGAATGAGACAGTTTTAATGGAAGCGCTTGTTTATTTTGTAAACGCCCGGAAACCATTTCGGCAGAAATAAACCTCTCGCTTTTACCGATGGAAAGATCATTCGGCTTTGGCTCGGTGCACGTCCGGGGTTGCCCCTCGGGTTGCCCTTATCCCTGGAACGAAATCGCACGGAAGTTGGCGAAATAAGGAAAACATATTTTACAGTGGATATTGGATATTTAGAAACCGGAGACCACATTTTACAGTGGATATTTAGAAACTGGAGACCATATTTTACAGTGGATATTGGAAACCGGAGACCATATTTTACAGTGGATATTTAGAAACCAGAGACCACATTTTACAGTGGATATTTAGAAACCAGATACCACATTTTACAGTGGATATTGGAAGCCGGATACCATATTTTACAGTGGATATTTAGAAACCAGAGACCACATTTTACAGTGGATATTTAGAAACCAGATACCACATTTTACAGTGGATATTGGAAGCCGGATACCATATTTTACAGTGGATATTTAAAAACCAGAGACCACATTTTACAGTGGATATTTAGAAACCAGATACCACATTTTACAGTGGATATTGGAAACCGGAGACCATATTTTACAGTGAATTTGGAAACCCGAGACCATATTTTACGATGTATATTGGAAACCAGATACCATATTTTACGATGTATATTGGAAACCAGATACCATATTTTACAGTGGATTTGTAAAATGGAGACCATATTTTTCAGTGGATATTGGAAACCGGAGACCATATTTTACAGTGGATTTGGAAACCGGAGACCATATTTTACGGTGGATATTGGAAACCAGATACCATATTTTACGGTGGATATTGGAAACCGGAGCCCATATTTTACAGTGGATTTGGAGCCCGGATATCATATTTTACAGTGGATATTGGAAACCGGAGACCATATTTTACAGTGGATATTGGAAACCGGAGACCACATCTTTCAGTGGAGGTCTGGAGACCTGATTTTTCAGTGGAGGTTTGGAGACCCAATCTTTCAGGGGAAATTGTAGGTATAGAGACTACATCTTCCAGTGGAGACAGTAGACAAAACAACATTCCAATTTACGTGATTTCGGCCTCTTGGGTTTGGATCGGAAATTTAAGGTAACTGAAGAGACCTGAGTATCAGAGACTTATAGATGAATCTGATACTGGAGGTCGTAAACGAGATCTTCCCGCGGAGACTGTAGACCAAAAACTGGAGACCATATATATATATATATATATATATATATATATATATATATATATATATCATCAGTAACGGTTCAAAAACTAAAATACCATTTCCGCTGAAATGATTTTTCACATTAATAGATCTGTCACATTGTTCTACGAGCCACATTCGTCGGTAAAAAAAAACAAACAAAATAAACGGTCTAGCTTTTGGGGCTTCACCAGAAAAGTTAGAAAAAATGACTCGAAATAAATATACACGACTCAGAAATGCGCATTCACAGCCACACACGCGAAAAGTTTGGAAGCCGAAGGCATTGTGGAAGAGGGCTTTAAGCCGCTGTTGGAGGAATCAGTCAGTTAGCGAGGAAACACTCCGTTTAGCGAAAGCCTCGCGCCCGCACGTTCACCTACGCCTTCTAGCTCGCCCGCAAATCGTCCCACGGACTCCGCCCATCCTTCAAAAACCCCGCCTCTCACCCGCTACCCCGTAACGTCGAAGAGGTAGAAGTGACCAGGACAGACTGATACTCCCTCCGTCGCCCTCGCGTCTGGTATTAGATGAGACGGCCTCTGGGATGTGCCATTTACATATCACGAAAGCGGTTTCGGCGAAATTGAATTTGGCCGAAGCGACATTCGCTCGCGAGCGCCCTCCAGCGGCGCGTCTCTCAGAGTCGGACAAATGCCCGCCCCCCTCCGACCCGCGACCCCCCTCAAGCCATATCACACCATTTAATACCATTGAGAACCCCGTTTGCTAGCGTCAGAGATACAATTCGGTTCCGCATCATCTACAATTCCTCCCTCCCACTGGTTTATATATTAAGGGTGTGTCAAGACGGCCAGAATTCTCGCGAGATCTTGTAGAGGAATTCTTACTAAATCTCGCGAGATCTTGCAGAGGAATTCTTACTAAATCTCGCGAGATTGAGGAATTCTTACTAAATCTCGCGAGATCTTGCAGAGGAATTCTTACTAAATCTCGCGAGATCTTACAGAGGAATTCTTACTAAATCTCGCGAGATCTTGCAGAGGAATTCTTACTAAATCTCGCGAGATCTTGCAGAGGAATTCTTACTAAATCTCGCGAGATCTTACAGAGGAATTCTTACTAAATCTCGCGAGATCTTGCAGAGGAATTCTTACTAAATCTCGCGAGATCTTGCAGAGGAATTCTTTCTAAATCTCGCGAGATCTTACAGAGGAATTCTTACTAAATCTCGCGAGATCTTACAGAAGAATTCTTACTAAATATCGCGAGATCTTGTAGAGGAATTTTTACTAAATCTCGCGAGATCTTACAGAGGAGTTCTTACTAAATATCGCGAGATCTTGCAGAGGAATTCTTACTAAATCTCGCGAGATCTTACAGAGGAATTCTTACTAAATCTCGCGAGATCTTGCAGAGGAATTCTTACTAAATCTCGCGAGATTTTGCAGAGGAATTCTTACTAAATCTCGCGAGATCTAGCAGAGGAATTCTTACTAAATCTCGCGAGATCTTACAGAGGAATTCTTACTAAATCTCGCATTATCTTGCGGGTGGATTTAGCGCTGTACTTTCGCCAGTCGTTTGCTTGAACCTAGGAGCAACAAACACAACACCCCACACAAGGAGAACGCAACCCGTCAAAAGTCGTGGATTTTCTTGTGTACGTTTTTCATTGGCTAGACGCTTTAGCGCCTGCTGCCGTTGGAAGGGGAAAATTCGGAAATTGTCTTCCCCCCGCCCGTAAAACGTTCAGCGTAAAGGCTCGTGACGCTCGTCCAATGAAATTCGTACACAAACCTTCGTTTAAAGGCTAGCTGCGTTCTCCTTGTGTTTGTTGCTCCTAGCTTGAACCAACACTGCCTTTCTATTCAAACTTAGGGTTGATAGGCTTATGACCGTAGCTTATTGGTCTTCTAACGCGATTGAAGCAGACGCTGGTGACTTATTTCCGTCCCCCACTTTTACCGGGGAGGAGTGGATCATGATGACCACGAATCACCTTAACGTAGTTTACGCAAGAACGTATTGAGGTTAACAGATTATTTATATGATTCCCGGAAGTTAAACCACGCCCCTCCGACTTACCGTGCGTAATATTTCCCTTTTCTGTCGGTAAGGGGGAAAACACTCACATACGAACACGGACTCTATCTCCGTGTTCCGGGAATTATGAAATGAGAGACTTTACTCGCTTTACATATTCTCTGCTCACCAGAATAGATTCTTGATTTAAATAAATACAATAATACATGATGACACTTGTCAAGGGGTACGTTCAATAACGCAAATCTTTGGAAAATCGGTTTTTACTTGATGTTTGCTTAATGTTTGCTTGTCGTCATAGTGACGTAGGAGATTACTGAACGGTGTTATTTCTAGGCAGTGCTGTTTTTAAAGATGGCTGTTGTAAATGTTATGGGGCCCAAAAATCAGAGGAAATAAAAAATATTATTTTCAACAATTAATGAGTTGGTAAATGTCGAAATTGTTGACGACAATAATCTTTATTGTTGCAACGATCAGTCTTTTATTAAAAAAGCGAAAACGGTCATTGCAGTAGCTGAGGCATTCCAATTAAATGATAGGCCTCTGACCAAACCAGTAGAATTGTTGATTAAAACTACAGTTTTATAATCTATAGCCCACATTTTAAAATAAATATATACCTATGAGTTAGTGTTAGGGTATGGGTTTGGTTTAGGGTAAAGGGTTAGTTAAGGTTGCGTTAGGTTGGGTTTCATTCTTTTAACTTAGGTATGGTTCAGTTGGGTTAGGTTGGGTTCGGTTGGGTTAGGTTAGATTAGGTTTAATAAAATGACAATTAATTATTGCATATTAAAAGTTCATCGTTAAAAAATAAATAATAATCAGCTAGGCTAATACCCAAGGCACCACCTTAGGCCTAAGTCATCAAGCGACTTTTAAAGCCATTAATTCAGGTGGCCGGGTTACGATGCGTAGGAGGGTGGTGGCCAGCCCTTCACGCCACGCGAGCCAACAGCTCCCTACACTCAGTATTTATTTGAAATCCGCCAAAATTGTAGGATTCGGTTGTATGAGAGACAAGCCATCGGATGCACATCTTGACGTCAATTGGGAAACACGAAAAATCGTACAGTAACAAAATGTTGACATCGAATACTCATCAATGTTTTTGATGAGCGTTACTGAACGTACCCAAGACATCCACTCGAACGGGTGCTCGAATCCCAACCATGGCTGCCGCTTAACCTCCCAATCAAGTCGTTTCATAGTTGGAAAATAGACTTGTTTGGAATTCGGGCAGAATGAAACGGGTGGAAAGCAATTAACTGGTGTCGGAGCACGGACTGGTAAAGACGTAATAACTTCATGGTTCCCGTGTACCCTGGGTAACCGGCAAAATTACTTTTAATCCTGTAAGTAGTTTTCCATTATCTAAATGAGATACGGACGAGCCCTACGAGGCAGCTGGCCGGCTCAGGGACATAGCCAAAAGGTTTCGCGATATAATCGTCATTTTCAAAATATGAAAAAGCGAGAGTCTTCCTACGATTTTATTCCCATCAAGATTGTCTCCTGGATGTCGGTTAAAGGGGACAATTTTACTTACGGAATTATGAATATTTATTAAAAGGATTTGCGCCTGCTCTTGAAGAGAGGAATTTCAATGATAGTACAAAGAGATCCCCAACGGGTTTTCATCCCAGTGAAACGCCATTAATATTTATGACCGTGTGTATTGAAATTGCTCGAATATTTCGCGGATGTTAACGGTACATCCCTGTTTTGGTTCATTGAATTTAAATTAATTGTAAATTGGGAATAGGTTGATAAATTTTCAAGAAGAAATTTACCGCTACGATACCATAAGTTAATAAATTCCAATTACTGAAGTATTTGGCGATAGTTAACGGTACATCTCTGTTTTCGTTCATTGAATTTATATTAATTGTAAAATTGGGAATACGTTGACATTTTTACCATTATACTACCATAAGTCTATAAACATAAATTATATAACTATTTTCCGATAGTTAACGGTACATCCTTGTATTGGTAAATTGTATTTAAATTAATAGTAAAATTGGGAATACGTTGACATTTTTACCGTTATAATACCATAAGTCTATAAACATAAATCATTTAACTATTTTCCGATAGTTAACGGTACTTTTCATGACTTAGTTATTTCAATTTCAATTATTTGTAAAATTGAAAATACCTCAAAACATTTTCAATAAGAAATTTACCGGTACAATATCATAAGTCTATAATACTATTCCATAAGTAGGTCACTTATTTAGGATTCGTAAGACCATTAAGCATACCACATGTTATATATAACATTTTTACTGAGTACCATTCACAACACAGACTCTATAGAGGGTTTTCGTCTCCGTTTTGAGCCCGTTCGATCTCGCGTCTCAAGTGGCCTTTTCTAGGTTCCCGCCACAATAAAATATTTCCCAAAAGCGACATACTTATGGAACAATATCATATACCTATAACAATATATACCAAACCAAACAGAAAACAAATTGGTAGCAATCGTTATATCATTAAACACAATTCGTACAAAATATTCAGCAAACCTAAACCGAAAATATGAAACCGACCAAAAAAACACAATTAAAAATTAGACTTACCCAATAAACGCCTCTGCAATGTCTCCTTTATATCGCCTTTTATTTACGTCATTTTGAAACGGCTAAGAAATAGAAATATAAATTATAATAAATTATCACAAACTGCAACCAAAACCACACATCAAAAGAAACTTCCCGAAACGTACCGTTAAAGAAAGAACCTTTATTTAAAATAAATCTCGAGCATGTTGGCCATGATTAACAAGATCGCCGCGTTAAAAATAACTAAACCGGGAAACCTGATTAAGTATTGACCGTTGTCCGTGAACGACTCTCGCCACTAGTGACCATTAACGAAAAATTAACGTCCAACCGGAACGTCCGGACTTTCTGGATCGAAACAGAGCTAACTGAATTGTTTTGATAATGATATTTATAAGCAAAGGCTTCTCTGATTAAAACCGCAAATGTGATCTAACGGAAATAATGGCAAAAATTCCGATTTGCTGGGGAACCTCCGGAATCAAGTAGCGGCACCGGCAGTCGGTACGGGTACTTCTAACGGCGACTCTCCAACGGTGGGCGAGCCGGCCCCGAAATTTATCGACACGCCGGAAGGGGCGACGGGGACAGTGGCGCCCTCCGACGACGATGCGAGGAAACATATCGCATCGATATTTTTACGCGGAAATGTACGGTAAAGTGATACCAAAGAAAATATGTATCGGCGGTGGAAGATATTAGAGGGATTGTCAAAGGGATCTACGCGCTTAAGTAACAGCCGAGCGTAACGAAGGAACTTGTGGGAATTACTTTTCGGTTCTCTTACCTCTATACCGTAAGTTTATAATTGCACTTGACGTAAGTGTGACTGTTTTCCTAATAATTCGAGTTGACCGGATTTTGGTTTGGTTTAGCGTTGTTAATTTTCCGGAAAAATAAAATGCGGAAAAATTTACAGAAAATTTTCCGAATTGCAAAATTTTTTCGCAAATCGGAAAAATAAACAATTGAAACATAAATTATTTTTTAAGGGTTTTAAATGTTTTTAACTCTTTATCGATAAAAATGTCTAATATCAGTAAACATACTACAAAACATTAATAGTGTTACATTGTTAATCAGTTAAAACTAGTATAGTGGTTTAGTTTTACTTTTAGATTCGAAAAAAATGAGGCGAAAATGTCGCTTTATTTAAATTTCCAAACAACATATTAGACTATCCATGGAATGAAACCTTTTTTTATTTTTTTTTTTGGTAAAAATACAGAAAATTTTCCGGAAAAAAAGGTCTCGGTCATTTTCCGGAATATTTTCCGACTTACAACACTTGTTTGGTTGGCATTTAATAGGCCTTTCTGATAAGTAACATTGGCTTTCTTGTTTTGATGTTGCTGCTGCGTCACGGGTGACGTATCGATGACGTTTTACTACGAAAAGCCCTGGACATCAGAGTAAATTCGACGAGGTACCCTTTTTTAAGCATAGATTGAACTGAACTTCTACGTATTTCGTGACGAATGAGCTACATAAAAACCAGTTCAGCAGGAGAAGCTTATTTTATAGAAAGGGCTATTGAAAAATGTAAATTAGAAACCAAAAGTATGCCCTATATGCCCCCTGGCGTGGTCAAAATTAGCTTGTGCCCACTGTGCCCCCGGGCGTGGTCAACATTAGCTTGTGCCCACTGTGCCACCTGGCGTGGTCAACATTAGCAGGTGCCCCCTGTGCCACCCTGGCAATATTTCCAACTTTTTTGTTTGCTTATTATTAACACAAAAATAGGAAATTTTGATTAGACATTATTTTGAAGTAATATGTCCGATACGAAAGAACTGTAAATTGCTGGCAGATGAAAGAAGCCTTTTGTCTTTATCGAAGGGGGTTTACTGAAGTCTTCAACGTGATTACAAAACACGCCGCGCGTCTCAACCCTAATTTGAAGTCATAATTTCATCATGAACAATTCCATTTACTTGTCCACTTACGTGACCGAAAATGAAAACGATAATCATTATTAATAAAATTAATATTCTTATTATTAATTAATTAATCTAGGGTAAGAAAAGTTCAAGGGTGACATTCTCGGTATAAATAAATACATTCTCGGTATAAATAAATACATTCTCGGTATAAATAAATACATTCTCGGTATAAATAAATACATTCTCGGTATAAATAAATACATTCTCGGTATAAATAAATACCTTCTCGGTATAAATAAATACCTTATCGGTAAAAATAAATACATTATCGGTATAAATAAATACCTTCTCGGTATAAATAAATACATTCTCGGTATAAATAAATACATAATCGGTATAAATAAATACATTATCGGTATAAATAAATACATTATAGGTATAAATAAATACATTATCGGTATAAATAAATACATTCTCGGTATAAATAAATATCTTCTCGCTATAAATAAATACCTTCTCGGTATAAATAAATACATTCTCGGTATAAATAAATACATTCTCGGTATAAATAAATACATAATCGGTATAAATAAATACATTCTCGGTATAAATAAATACCTTCTCGGTATAAATAAATACATTATCGGTATAAATAAATACATTCTCGGTATAAATAAATACATTCTCGGTATAAATAAATACATTCTCGGTATAAATAAATACATAATCGGTATAAATAAATACATTATCGGTATAAATAAATACATTATAGGTATAAATAAATACATTATCGGTATAAATAAATACATTCTCGGTATAAATAAATATCTTCTCGCTATAAATAAATACCTTCTCGGTATAAATAAATACATTCTCGGTATAAATAAATACATTCTCGGTATAAATAAATACATAATCGGTATAAATAAATACATTCTCGGTATAAATAAATACCTTCTCGGTATAAATAAATACATTATCGGTATAAATAAATACATTCTCGGTATAAATAAATATCTTCTCGGTATAAATAAATACATTCTCGGTATAAATAAATACCTTCTCGGTTTAAATAAATACATTCTCGGTATAAATAAATACCTTCTCGGTATAAATAAATACATTCTCGGTATAAATAAATACATTCTCGGTATAAATAAATACATTGTCGGTATAAATAAATACATTCTTGGTTTATAAATAAATACCTTCTTGGTTAAAATAAACACATTCTTGTTTAGGATTTAAAAATGGTATCCAGTACTACCGCAATATTGATTACATTCCTACTGAAAAAATATAAATTCTCATTAAAATTAATGGGTTTTTGTACAACTTATTAAAAATTTAAAATACTCAAGTTCTAGTCCTTAACATAATTTCCTGGAATATCTTTGAAATAGGTAATAAGGAATCAAGAGCCACTTAGAACGCGATTCCTAAAATATCCTCCGAAACCAAATGCCACAACATTAAAAGAAATGGAATACGAATAATGTAAAACGAAAAACAGCGTAGCTCGAAAGTTAAATAAAGTAAATAAAAAAGGAAATAAATTGTGAAATAATATATGCTTATTTATTTTTATGTAGTTATCTACCGCACCATCCATAAATATTCTGCATCGACGTTTAATAAGGTTTACCCCCATTTCGCCCAAAATAGTTCTCCCAATTCCAGTTTCTCCCAATCCCATTTCTCCCAATTCCCATTTCTCCCAATCCCATTTCTCCCAATCCTATTTGTCCCAATCCCATTTGTCCCAAAATAGTTATCCCAAATCCCATTTGTCCCAAAATAGTTATCCCAAATCCCATTTGTCCCAAAATAGTTGTCCCAAATCCCATTTGTCCCAAAATTAAACTTGGTATATATTACATGAAATAAGTCCAAGTAATTCTTTATATTACTACAATTAGGATATGCCTACTAACCTAATCTAACCTAACCTAACCTAACCTAACCGCGCAATTACCATATATTTGGAAAATAATGATTGGGAGAAAGGGGAATCCATATTTTTGGGAATATTGATCGTTGGGAGAAATGGGAATCAATTTTTTTGGGAAACTTGATCGTTGGGAAAAATGGGAATACATATTTTTGGGTTAAATGAACTCCGGTTCGGAGAAATGGAATTGGGACCAATGGGACACCATGTTTTTGGGAGAACTGATAACTTTGGGAGAAGGTAAAATTGGGTTAAATGGGAACATACCTTTAATAATGCAGAGAAAAAGGGACCTCGTACTTGGTTCGTTCGAGGGTTTCTATCCTTAAAAGTTGGTCGACATAAATTTTGCTAGAGTTCATAAAAATGGTAGCGTACTCAGCAGAGCTCTGTGGGGAGCGAAACAGTTACCCCCTCGCTATTCGTCGGAATATACATCCAGTGTTGGGCATTTTTGTCAAAGAGTCGCTCAGCTCACTGACTGCTCGCACTCGCTAGTCTAATATCGGCTCACGCTCACGCATTTTGGATCGGTAAAATTTAGCGCTCCTCTCTTTTCGCTATTCTTTGAGCGTTAAAATAAGCACTCTCTTTTCGCTCTTTTTTGAGCGTTAAAATAAGCGCTCCTCTCTTTTCGCTCTTTTTTGAGCCGTAAAATAAGTGCTCCTCTCTTTTCGCTCTTTTTTAGGCGGTAAAATAAGCGCTCCTCTATCTCCGCTCTTTTTTAAGCAGTTAAATAAGCGCTCCTCTCTTTTCGCTCTTTTTAGAGCGGTAAAATATAGCACTCCTCTCTTTTCGCTCTTTTTTGAGCCGTAAAATAAACGCTCCTCTCTTTGCGCTCTCTTTTGAGCAGTTAAATAAGCGCTCCTCTCTTTTCGCTCTTTTTGAGCTGTAAAATAAGCGCTCCTCTCTTTTCACTCTTTTTGAGCGGTAAAATAAGCACTCCTCTCTTTTCACTCTTTTTAGAGCGGTAAAATATAGCGCTCCTCTCTTTTCGCTCTTTTTTGAGCCGTAAAATAAACGCTTCTCTCTTTGCGCTCTCTTTAGAGCGGTTAAATAAACGCTCCTCTCTTTTCACACTTTTTAGGCGGTAAAATAAGCGCTCCTCTATCTGCGCTCTTTTTTGAGCGGTCAAATAAGCACTCCTCTCTTTTCGCTCTTTTTGAGCGGTAAAATAAGCGCTCCTCTCAATTTCACTCTTTTCGAGCGGTAAAATAAGCGCTTCTCTCTTTTCGCTCTTCTTTAAGAGTTAAAATAAGCACTCCTCTCTTTTCGCTCATTTTTGAGAGCTGAAATTGGCGCTCCTCTCAATTTCATTTCGCACTCTTTAAAAAAACATTTTTCCGCTCAATTTCGCTCATAATAACATAAGCGCTCGCAATGCGAGTAGCGGTGCCCATCACTGTATACATCAAGGCTTTTGCCGGCGCCCAACGGAAAATGATTGTGCATGTACGTGATCGGAGAGTAAGAACGACGTTCTATTCTAGCGTGTCCGAAATATTAGAAAGTAGTTGGAAGCAGATACGCTTTATTATTTATTAAGTAAAGACAAGCGGAGATTGCCGGAAAACTTTGGATTTTTTCGCTTCGAGGAAGTGATTACCGATTTATCAGGTTCGTGATCGGGTTATCCGATGCGCCTGGACATTTTTTATCAGCGCGCCATCTAGTAGTGGGAAAAAGAAACGCGTAGTATTTCGTTTCTTTCACCCGTTTCCGCGCGTCTTAAATAATCTAAGATGTTTCGCGAAACTTCAGTAGATGGCGCCACCAAGTACCGAAGTGGGATATTTATGGGCTTTCCTTCGTCGCTAACCAATGTCAGTACATTAAAATTTAAAAGATTTAAAGTAAATACTGACAAAAAGCTTCGGGAAAGTTCTTTTAGGTAGAATCACCTTCCAACAGCAACTCCAGGCGAAAAGCCACTCATCTGGACTACGTCTGCCATCTATTGGTGGTAAAACATACTAAAATACCGAATATTCGTAATAAACACGGTTTTAGAGTAGAATACCTTCTACCCAAAACCGTGTTTACTACGAATATTAACTAACTAGATAAAAGTAACTTAACTTTAACCTTTATTAAAGTTCACATATAAAAATATGGTCAAAGGTTATCATAATTTAATATTTTATATTTACAATGAGGTATCCAAATGTGCTAAGTCGAGTTACCTGGTTTAGGGACTAAGGTAATGCTTTTGAAAAAGGTTGAAATGGTGGCCGACACGGCAAGGGCCTGTTTTGCATTTTCAAGCTCTGGGAATGTAAATTTAAAGCAGCTATTTTCGCAAATATATTACCACGTAGAAAAACAGTAGATCCGATTGTTTTTGCAAACGATAAAAACCTTTTAAATATTAATGGAAAAAAAAGTAAAAATCTGTTTTTCTTTGGAACGGAGGGTTTGTCGATTTTCAGGGCTATTTTTATATGATAAACAAGAAAGCTTAGGCTAGTACTGCACCAAATAAATAACCAAAAGAAAATAATAGAAAATACACAACGACATCCCAAAAATTTTGTTTCGCTGGAGAAGAGTGAAAAATCCTCGAAAGAAATCAATAGAGGTTAAGAACGAAATGCCCGTCTACCCGCTACGTCAAGCGTATCAGGCTTAGCAAGCCTTTATTTGAGATTGACACGTATAGAGTCCCTCTTTACTTTTTAGGAGCTAGAAGTCGCTAGGCTTAAGAAATGCCTTGTAAAATTTGAACTTATTTGACATATTTCTAGACGAATTTTGAGATCTTAACCTCGCCAATACACAGGTTAAGCTACCCGCTCGAAAACGTGTAGGAGAAACTTTAGCTGAGATTTGATTGTACACTCCTGCAAGATTCTTCTACACGTTTTTAAGGGGTTTCTTAACCTTTCTAATATCAGATATTTTCCTCTAAAGAAAATATATTTGAAACAAGATGATCGAGCAGCAATAGACAGATTTCACAAGGGATATTCTTTCACATGGGTAACGCAATTAAAAGTTGATTTTAAAATAACCAGATGGTGCCAGTAGTCTCAAAAATATAAATTTTAAATTATCCCAAAACCACAAAAAAAAAATATTTTTTAAGCCGATTTGTTTTCTAAAGTTTACTTTGGTTTATAGTTTGGCACATAAAACCTCACTCAAAATGTATAAGAAGTAGTGTTTTAGTAATAATTTGTTGAACATTTGGTCCCTTCCCCCTAAAACGCTTAAATTCGCTCCGTGTAAGATAAATAAAAGCAATAAATTGGAGCCGCTAAGGGCTTCGCTCTGAATTTTTGTTTCCCCGTAAGCAATTAAAAAATTCAACCGTATTTTTCAAAACACGTGGATTTGTATTTTTTCAAAATCCAAAGCTTTGTATTTTTTGATGGATTTGCGAATATTGTCGATGATTTTTATTTTTTAGTAATGCGGAAATTTCCAAAAAAACATTCGGCGGATTTGTTAAAAATCTAGGATTTTAAATGATACTAAATAGTTGCTAGAATTATTTCTTAAGATTTTAGGTTTTTCTATGGATTTGTGGACTTTTCTAACAGTTTAGGATTTTGTTAAATATTCTAACAATTTGTAGATGTTTCTATGAATTTGTGGATGTTTCTATGAATTTGTGGATGTTTCTATGAATTTGTGGAGATTTCTATGAATTTGTGGAGATTTCTATTAATTTGTGGAGATTTATATGGATTTGTGGAGATTTCTATGAATTTGTGGAGATTTCTATGAATTTGAGGAGATTTCTATGAATTTGAGGAGATTTCTATGAATGTGTGGAGTTTTCTATGAATTTAAGGAGATTTCTATGAATTTATTGAGTTTTCTATGAATTTGAGGAGATTTCTATGAATTTGTTGAGGTTTCTATTAATAGGCGTGAAATGAAACGAAACCACGCACAGAAAACTTTAGATTTTCTCCTTCTGGAATCCCACGACACAAAATGTGCTTTACTTTACCTGCGCAAGTACTCTTTGTAAAGTTTTTTGGTAATTACAAATATATTGGTTAGGGAAAGACTTGATTTCTGCTTAAGTAGAAATAAGTACTATGTTGAGACAATCACGGGCATCCAAGTCGAATTTCCCTCCTCACACGAGAGGGGGGGGGAGGAAAACCGTTACCGACGTGCGCTTCAATCGAGTTGGAAGATGTAAGTTTTAAACAACCCGGATGTTTATATTTTTGCTTGGGGAAGGAGCAGTGATGCCAGATCGAGGGAAATTTCCCACATCTAGGGAAATTTAAACCTAAAATATTTGGAAAATGGATAAGGGAAATTATAAATCTAGGGAAATTTGAAGTGAGGATGATTTTAAAACGAAGCTAAAAATCACAATATATGACAAAATTAAATTAAAAAAGTAAATATAATAAAATTAGCCATTGATACTATTAGCTTGTTTTGGTATTTTATTTAACTGAAAAATCAACCAATATTAAAGATGAATTATGGGTATATATTGAGAATATAGAAAGCGCGTTATTTTATATACTAGGGACATCAGAGATAATTATTTCGAAACAAAAATTAAAACGAAATTTTTTCCCAGGGTTACTTATGTACTTTTTCATGTAAATATGAATGTATCTCCGGCTTTGGAAACTAGGGAATTTTGACGCCGTGAAAGGTGGACTCGAACAAACGCTAAAAATAGTATCAACATGGTCATTATACCTAAGCAGAAATAACATATATATTAGGTTATGGTCTATCTTCGAAACGATTGTGGTTAATATTAATATAAGTGACTTATA
The DNA here is from genome assembly GCF_980474605.1 of Leiobunum rupestre. Classification (NCBI taxonomy): domain Eukaryota; kingdom Metazoa; phylum Arthropoda; class Arachnida; order Opiliones; family Sclerosomatidae; genus Leiobunum; species Leiobunum rupestre. Next base: position 34,319,388 of record NC_143392.1, read on the forward strand.
GTCAGGGGGGAAGGTAGGAGGGTGATAGAGCCACCAAATGAGGCAGATCTGTTGGGCTAAAATGAACAGGGGATAAAGGGGGATGGGGGGAGGGGGCTCATCCAAGCGAAATGGTTCCAAATTGATTGGTTAGTCAAGAGGAACGAAAAATGACTACGTCCCAAAAAGTGTCGCGCAGTCACAAATCAAAAGTTATGACTTTCTTCTGCCAAAGCATTGCTGCAAAAACACCAGCCTTTTCTTCCTGGTTCTAAGGGAGCCCAAGCCCTAATGTACCCCGCCGTCAGTTAACAGCGCTACCAACAGCGGGGAACAGGGTAAAATATCCACTATCGTAATCCGCTACGAATGGCCTTGGAACCACGCGGTCAGGTGACTGCGGACGACCACGATAAAAGAATTTGTTGGAAGAGTTCAGAAAGGGGGTTATGGGTAGGGGCAAAAAGGGGTTAGGGGTAGGGGAATAAGGGGGGTTAGGGGTAGGAGCCGGTTCTCATATCTCCAAAGACATTTCCTACGCTCTGTCGGAAACTAGTTCTTATATCAAATTTATCGTCTATACCGAGGATTTCATTTTTTTAAGGTTATTAAGATATTCTACCTGGGAAAGATGAGATATTACAGAGGTTGTACGTCCGACGTTACAAACGGGAATCTATAGGCTTCGCTAGTACTTCACAGACGTTACGTCGAGCTAACTTGGCATACATGTCCGAAACTTAGATAGAGTGTCGCTTAAACTCTCTATAATAAATCATCCAAGTTAGAAAATTAGAGGCTATTTTTTCGGAAATCTTTCGGGGCTCTGATCTAACAAGCTCGATCATTTTTCGCACTCGAAATCGATGTTACCCGAGACTACTAAGCATTTGAAGAGGTTCATTAACTGATCCATAGATGGAGCTACTCGTCTGTCGCTTTTTTTTAATAGGAGCACTCACGCTCTACCTTTGCCATCTGCTTTATGATAAGGCCCTTGCTATTACAGATGGCAATGAATCTATCCGATTCTAGATAAAAAAGACTACTTAACTGGAGAGTGTGGTGCCATCTATTAATGACAAAGGAAGCTAAAATCTAGTGTTGTTAATTTTCCGGAAAAATAAAATGTGGAAAAATTTCCAGGATATTTTCAGGGAAAATTTTCCGCAAATCAGAAAAATAAAAAAATTATACATAAATTACTTTTTAAGAGTTTTAAATTTTTTAAACTTTTTATCGATATAAAATGTCTAATAACGGTATACATACTACAAATAATTTGTTGTGTTACATTGTTAATCAGATTAAAGCTAGTTTAGAGGTTAAGTTTTACTTTTAGATTCGAAAAAATGAGGCTAAAATTCCGCTTTATTTAAATTTGCAAACAATATTAAACTAATCATGAAATAAAAACTTTTTTATTTTTTTCGGGAAAATACGGAAAATTTTCCGGAAAAAAGACCTCAGTCATTTTCCGGAAACTTTTCCCAGCACTACAACACTACTAAAATTCAAAATAGCGAAACAATAACATCGTCAAGAACCATTGATAATTATTATAGTTAGACAAATTGTACTCTACTTAGTGGACTTTAAGGGGGAAGAATACACTAAAAGCCTCTTTTTCGTTCAAGCTGAACGTTTCTGTTTTAACAATTATATGATTGAATTATATTTTTATTATTAAGCTGAACCTTCCTCTAGTGCTTAAAATAATTTTGATAATTCTGATATTAATAGTTAACGAGATATAAGGTCCTAACTAAAGGGTAGTATGGGTGCTATAAAAATATATTGTTAAAAATTAATATAATTTAAGTTATCGTCAAATTTACAAAGGAGTCAATCAATGCGAGCGTTGGGTCAAAATGTAGCGTTGTATCTTGTTTTGATTTCGACGCTAGCGACATCTGCTGAAAAAAGAGCTACTTTACGTCGAGCCGACACTTGCTTTAAATCAGGGTTCGAATTTATAAAACCCACCCAAAAAAACCCACGGGTTATTTTGGGTTGGACCCACCTTAAAAAACCCACAATAAAACCCACTTAAAAAAACCCACCTTAAATAGTTTCAAAAACGACGAAAAAAGTTTAAATTTATTGTTTAATAATTAAACTATATTAAACTATATTAAAGCATTTAAAAAATTAAACTTTAATTCTTTAAATTCTATAATAATACAAAAATATTGCTTTTTTATAAAACGTATTTACACAAAATACATTACCAGTGTTTTGGTAAACACTAATCTAACAGTAGCAAGTTAACAGTGTTAACTAAACAGTAAGTTTTAAACTTCTGCAACTTTCAATAAATATTTAGCAGAACATGGAGCAGACGATACTTTACGTCTACGAAAGATAAGAATAAGAGCGATAAATAAGTAGTGCTAAATTGAAAATAAAAAATAAAAATGAAGTAAATCATCGATTTAGGGTATCATTTTAGGTAAAAAACCCTAAAAAACCCAAAAAAAAAACAATAAAACCCAAAAAAACCCAAAAAAGCCCAATGGGCTGGGTGTTTTTGAAAAAACCCGGGTTTTTTTAAACCCTGCTTTAAATAGCTAATCATCCGTTTTCTCTTTTAAAACTTGCTCTTTTAAAAACAGGGAGATTTGGTTGTTTAAATTTTAAATTCGGAAATATTTTATTCAAATAATAAAATTTATTTATAGGCCCTTTTTAACTTTTGTTATCCATTTTAAAGTGAAACTATTTATTTAAACCAACTCTAATCTAATATTACTTCAAAGTGATCTTTTTACCTAGCCAAGACTACTACTATGTGAGACGAGCCACGGTCGTATTTTGGGATACAGGCCTGTTTTAATTTGGTTTAAAGGGAAGGAGCTAACTCTTCGAGCACGAGCGCAGTGATGGGCACTTTCATTAAAGATCCGCTCAGCTCGTACTCGCGAATGTTTTACTCATCTCTTTTCTCCGTTTGAGCGGGGAAATTTCAGCTCCTCTCATTTCCGTGTTGAGCTCTTTTAACAGTTATTTTACCGTTCAATTTCGCTCAAAACGAGTGGAGTGCCCATGACTGCATGAAGGAGATTGGGAGCAACGCTCAAATTAATCGTTTTCCTTAAAGAGTAAAATTATACGTTACCGCTTTAATTTTGTTATTAAACGAAGCGCTTACGTTTAAAATACACAAATATAAAGTTTCGTTGCTTTCCGTTTCGTAGATAATTATAAATAATTTGTAGAACGCCAAAACAATTTGCATTTTAGCGGGGTGATTGACGTCAATGGCTATAGAGGTCGGCGGTCGATTAATTTTTATCCATGGATAAAGTAAGTTCGGTGATATTTAAATAATATTTATTTAAATAACCAATATTTGAAAATTAATTGTAAAATGTTCAAATAATCGAAAGTGGATAAGCCTATTATTTAAACAAAACAAACAATTACTTAAATAAATACCATTTTAATTCAAATAAATGCTTGATTGCGTAAAAAACATAATTAAATAAGTTAGAATGATATTCTTTTTACCAACTTTTGTTAAATAAATCGGAAATTTTGTGGATAATGAATAAACAATTCCGAACACTAAATGGCTACACGTTATTTATCCTTGGCCACTGAACCCAACATAGAGTTTAGGCTTGGAAACAAAATGTAGAATCTACTGATTCCGTGGTCAAATCCGAAAATCTCCTATAGAACCATGTGATTCTACTACTGAATTTTGTACGCGGGTGCTTACATGGTTTTAAAAACACGCGCTCACGCTTATCCTTTAGAGCGCGCGCTAAATTGGCATCGCCATATTATCTAGCAAGGATCCTACAAGGCTCCGTAAACTTGGCCCCTCCAAACCTCATAATTAAAATTTACTTATTCCATCATTTTGCTCTCATTTTGCTCTATTACGCTCCGTGTCGTAACCATTTTGCTCCGTCTCCATTAATTACTTATTAACATTTTAATTGGGGGGGGGCTAAGTTTACAATAGGCCCCCTCACTTATGATAAAACAACGATTAAATAGATAATTAAATTGGCTTTGTTTTGCTCCATTATGCTCCACAAAAATCAAATTTTGCTCCACATTGCTAATCGAGATAACTAATTTCTAATTGGGGGGGCTAAGTTAACGCTTTCCCCCCCAGTTCACCGATCTCTTTTAAACTTAGAATATAATTTTTCGCTCTAATACTCTAACGATTGCACTTAGTTAGAACTTTTGCTCCATATGCAATAGGGAGTTAATTGCATTTTAATTCGGAGGCCAAGTTAACATTTGGCCCCCCCACCTGTTCCGATTAATATCAAAATGTGAATTCTTTAACTTCTCATCTTGCTCCGACGACCGCTTAATTCCAAAACATTTGCTCCATTTTAAAACTGAAGTTATTCAAATTTTAATTGGCGGGGCCAAAGTCACGGTCGCCCCCCCCCCCCCCAAATCTCTTCGCAATTCGAAACGCAAATAGCCATTATTTCGGCATTATTTTGCTCCACAGTATTTTATAAAAAATTTCATTTGCTCCACAATTAATCCGGAGATATAAACCATTTAATTTTTCAAAAATTACGTTCGACCCAAATTTATTGGTAATTATTAATTAAAAAATTTACTTTGCTTCGTAATATTTCGCCGAAAATTTAAATTAGATTGAATTCATCTGGAAAGTGTTTATTATGGGTGGGGTCTCTGTAGAGGCTAACGGTTAATTTGAACCAACCAATAAAAATAATAAAGTGTTAAAGAATAATCTCTTAATTTATATATACGATAACGATAAATTAATTTTTCTATAAAATTACTTAATTTGATAGTTATTTTTGGTAAAGTCAGGTTATGTTTTCAGAGTAAATTAATCGATATTACTTAATATTTTCGAACCTGAATTATCTATGTAGGATGGTGGGTACTATATAACCTACCAAATGCAGTGGGAAAAATTCAGAAAAAACCTAGTCAATGACGTCACAAACTAGGCGCGATAAAATTATCTTTCATTTTAATATGAAATAAACTTAACGACGGTATTTCATCAAGTTAATTACATTTTCGGAAAACCCACCATCAAATGAACGAGAAAAATATAAGTTGTTAAGTTTCTATTCCGAAAATCTATTTGTAACTTACTCTTTAAGTAGAAATCACTTAACCTAGCAGACTATATTTCGGGCATTGGCTTTAAAACCCCTGCCTTTGGAGGTAGTGCGAAGTAACCCTGATATTGTGTATAGAAATGGTAGTTTTACCAGAAAAGGTTTTAGTCAAATTATAATTATTGTCGTCCTTATTTTGATAATTTCTTAAATGTTGCACTCTTACCTTCTAAATCTGTTCCAATGTTTGAAAACATAATTCATGAGAAATTTCGGGTAAATTGAACAAAATTTAGAGCTTGAAAATTGTCAGTATCTTAGCATTAGGAAAAACGGTGATTTTTTATTTTGTATGCATATTTTTCGAGTTAGTTACGGATAACGGCTACTCTATCTCAAAACCAACCACTCTGTTGTTGAATATGTCGTTAGATTATCTGGATTACAACTGTTTTGTGTACTATTACTCAAAATGGCCAGTCTATTGGATCCATTGCCATGCTTAAACCTGGGAGCAACAAACACAAGGAGAACGCAGCTAGCCTTTAAACACGCTAACGCAGTGTTGTGTACAAATTTCATTGGACGAGCCTTTACGCTGAACGTTTCACGGAAAGGGGGAAGACAATTTCCGAATTTTCTCCTTCCGACGGCAGCAGGCGCTAAAGCGTCTAACCATTGAAAAATGCACGACTTTTGACGGGTTGCGTTCTCCTTGTGTGGGGTGCTGTGTTTGTTGCTCCTAGCTTCAAAAAATAGTTTGAAACCAGATAAATTGGTTACATATTACACTACTGGGAATATTTCAGTTTTAGAGAAAGTAGCCATAACCCGTAACTAACTCGCGAAATATTAAAAATTAACGTTTGTTCGATTGCTAAATATAGGGAATTCCAAACTGCTTTGTTTACGTATGCTAATAACTTTCCACTTTCTGTAATAGAACGTTAGGCAGTTGGAAACCAGATAATTAAAGGCCTAGGATTCCTTCTGCCTATTTTCCTTTAAGTTTTCTTCCCGCCGCGCAAATATCCTGGTGGTAGGCCAACGTGTACTGCGGTTGGTCTACCACCAGGATATTTGCGCGGCGGGAAGTACACTTAAGGGACAACAGGCAGAAGGAATCCTAGGCCTTTAATGGCATATTAAACAACACAGAGTGGTTGATTTTTAGATAGAGTAAGGGTAATCCATAACTAACTCGAAAAATATGGATACAAATTTAAGAAACGCCGTTTATTCTAATGCTAAGATATAGGGAATTTTTAAGGTTATTGAGCTACCTCTAAATTTTGATAAATGTATTCCCAAATTTCTTATGAATTATTTTTTCATACATTGGAACAAATTTATGGGCTAAGAATGCAACAGAGAAGAAATAAACCAAATAAGGACCACCCTAATTAGAATGTATATTTAATGTTTTATAACAAGATAGCGAATTACATTTTTAAAATATTGGGGCAGATTGTGTAATGGGCTTAGCTTATCAGAGAAGGAATTAATTCGCGTTTGATCACAAATAGATAGCTTCCTTTGATTAGGACCACCAGGCTCAGAAACACTTTTTTAACCTAGACCCCCGCATTACTTCAATGGCTCGACAGCAATGAATTGATTCCAAAACAAACCGTTCAATTTGCCTTCCTAAATCAAACAAAGCTTCAGAATAGACAATATTAAATTATACAGAATGGTACATCGATTCTTATTTGCGAGATTTTAAATTAAAAAATCCGGTTTATCAGTGTATCAGTTATTATTTAATAATTTTTATTCTTCGTTAATCATATTAATAATTATTAATTTTTTAATAATTGGTATTATTATTGTTTTTTAATTATTATGATTTTTTTAATTATTATTGTTTTTTTAATTATTACGTTTTTTTTTAATTATTATTGTTTTTTAATTATTATTGTTTTTTTAATTATTATTGTTTTTAATTATTATTGTTTTTTAATTATTATTGTTTTTTTTTAATTATTATTGTTTTTTTAATTATTATTGTTTTTTTAATTATTATTGTTTTTTTAATTATTACTGTTTTTTTAATTATTATGGTTTTTTAATTACTATTTTTTTCGTTATTACTATTATTATTATTATATTATTATTCTTCTTCGTTAATATTATTAATTATTATATATTTTTTTAATAATTGTTAGTATTATTTTTTATTATTATCATTATTATTAAATTAAATAATCAGCTAGGCTAGGCTAATACCCAAGGGACCACATTAGGCCTAAGTCATCATGCGACTTTTGAAGCCCTTAATTCAGGTGGCCGGGTTATAATGCGTAGGAGGGTGGTGGCAAGCCCTGCATGCCACGAGATCGAGCCAACAGCTCCCTACACTAACTATTATTATTATTCTTCTTCCTTATTATTATTAATTGTTATTATTTAAAATCAAGTAATGGTTTTCTGAACCACTGAGATTCGACGTGGTTCAGAAAACCGTCACCAGATTTCACTGGCTAATTTGAAATCATCTATAAAAAATAATCAGCTAGGCTAATACCCAAGGCACCACCTTAGAATTTTTTCAAATATAGCAAAAGCATCAATTTCCCATATAGCTTGCCCGTCTTGTTTTAATTAAAAATTGAACGAGCCCAAAGACGGGGCGGGAATAAAGTGGCAGTGAAGTCAATCGCGGGGTCGACCTCTCCCCTTCATTAATAACGATATCAGCTTAAGATTGAGCCGAGCGCGATCTACATTTTTGCGCCCTATAGGCAACGTAAATCCCTTCACCGAATATGTAAATTCTCTTCATCTTTACTCTCCCAGCTTCTGGCGATCCCAGAAGCTCGGGAGGAAAGGGGATGAGAGGTGCGGAGAGAAACGCTCGCCCGGGCCTCGACGAGGCTTACAAGAAGGAATATTTCAAAGTTAATCGACGTTTCATTTGGTATGCAAATTAGTTTGACCTTTTTACGGCGTTTTCGCTAGCTGTAAATCGACTTCCGACACATCGCGACGGGCGACGCTTGGCGACGATTCTAGCAAGCTCGAAAATACCCCGGGGAATTAACGACGATGACGGGATGAAAAAAAGTATTTTTTTGCCATCCCGTCGAAGCTTAGGTCTCTTATAGCTTTATTTCCGGGAAAAAATAATTATCTTCACGGGTTTAAATTATAAATAAGGTTGAAAAAGGTAAATTACACAACCTTGAAGGAGAAGGAAGTTAAATATTTATTTTGAAAATCTTTGCTTCACTTTTATGTACATAATTAAATCAACGGGTAAAGACTATAATTTGTATTTTATTTATTCATTATTATTTATTAATTGTGGAGGAAAATTAAACGTTATTTTGTTTTCTAGGCATAACAAATAGTTTGGCCAACCGAAAGAAATTAATTTAAAAATCGTGCAGAAAATAGTTAAAACTATTAAATCATAATTAAAACTATTAAATCACAATTAAATCTATTTAATCACGATTAAAACTATTAAATCATAATTAAAACTCTTAAATCACAATTAAATCTATTTAATCACGATTAAAACTATTAAATCATAATTAAAACTATTAAATCACAATTAAATCTATTTAATCACGATTAAAACTATTAAATCATAATAAAAACTATTAAATCACAATTAAATCTATTTAATCACGATTAAAACTATTAAATCATAATAAAAACTATTAAATCATGATTAAAACTATTAAATCATAATTAAAATTATTAAATCATAATTAAAACTATTAAATCATGATTAAAACTATTAAATCATAATTAAAACTATTAAATCATGATTAAAACTATTAAATCATGGTTAAATCTATTAAATCATGATTAAAAATACACCTCCACGAAATTACTATTTTAAAAGTGGGTCGTTTCGGGTTCGAAAAAAGTATGCCGTATTACGCTATGTCTAAAAACACCTCCACGAAATTACTATTTTAAAAGTGGGCCATTTCGGGTTCGAAAAAAGTATGCCGTTTTACGCTATGTCTAAAAACACCTCCACGAAATTACTATTTTAAAAGTGGGCCGTTTCGGGTTCGAAAAAAGTATGCCGTTTTACGCTATGTCTAAAAACACCTCCACGAAATTACTATTTTAAAAGTGGGCCGTTTTGGGTTCGAAAAAAGTATGCCGTTTTACGCTATGTCTAAAAACACCTCCACGAAATTTTAAAAGTGGGCCGTTTCGGGTTCGAAAAAAGGATGCCGTTTTACGCTATATCTAAAAACACCTCCACGAAATTACTATTTTAAAAGTGGGCCGTTTCGGGTTCGAAAAAAGTATGCCGTTTTACGCTATGTCTAAAAACACCTCCACGAAATTACTATTTTAAAAGTGGGCCGTTTTGGGTTCGAAAAAAGTATGCCGTTTTACGCTATGTCTAAAAACACCTCCACGAAATTACTATTTTAAAAGTGGGCCGTTTCGGGTTTGAAAAAAGTAAGCCGTTTTACGCTATGTCTAAAAACACCTCCACGAAATTTTAAAAGTGGGCCGTTTCGGGTTCGAAAAAAGTATGCCGTTTTACGCTATATCTAAAAACATCTCCACGAAATTACTATTTTAAAAGTGGGCCGTTTCGGGTTCGAAAAAAGTAAGCCGTTTTACGCTATGTCTAAAAACACCTCAAAGAAATTACTATTTTAAAAGTGGGCCGTTTTGGGTTCGAAAAAAGTAAGCCGTTTTACGCTATGTCTAAAAACACCTCCACGAAATTACTATTTTAGAAGTGGGCCGTTTCGGGTTCGAAAAAAGTAAGCCGTTTTACGCTATGTCTAAAAACACCTCCACGAAATTACTATTTTAAAAATGGGCCGTTTCGGGTTCGAAAAAAGTAAGCCGTTTTACGCTATGTCTAAAAACACCTCCACGAAATTACTATTTTAAAAGTGGGCCGTTTTGGGTTCGAAAAAAGTATGCCGTTTTACGCTATGTCTAAAAACACCTCCACGAAATTTTAAAAGTGGGCCGTTTCGGGTTCGAAAAAAGGATGCCGTTTTACGCTATAACTAAAAACACCTCCACGAAATTACTATTTTAAAAGTGGGCCGTTTCGGGTTCGAAAAAAGTATGCCGTTTTACGCTATGTCTAAAAACACCTCCACGAAATTACTATTTTAAAAGTGGGCCGTTTTGGGTTCGAAAAAAGTATGCCGTTTTACGCTATGTCTAAAAACACCTCCACGAAATTACTATTTTAAAAGTGGGCCGTTTCGGGTTTGAAAAAAGTAAGCCGTTTTACGCTATGTCTAAAAACACCTCCACGAAATTTTAAAAGTGGGCCGTTTCGGGTTCGAAAAAAGTATGCCGTTTTACGCTATATCTAAAAACATCTCCACGAAATTACTATTTTAAAAGTGGGCCGTTTCGGGTTCGAAAAAAGTAAGCCGTTTTACGCTATGTCTAAAAACACCTCAACGAAATTACTATTTTAAAAGTGGGCCGTTTTGGGTTCGAAAAAAGTAAGCCGTTTTACGCTATGTCTAAAAACACCTCCACGAAATTACTATTTTAGAAGTGGGCCGTTTCGGGTTCGAAAAAAGTAAGCCGTTTTACGCTATGTCTAAAAACACCTCCACGAAATTACTATTTTAAAAATGGGCCGTTTCGGGTTCGAAAAAAGTAAGCCGTTTTACGCTATGTCTAAAAACACCTCCACGAAATTACTATTTTAAAAGTGGGCCGTTTCGGGTTCGAAAAAAGTAAGCCGTTTTACGCTATGTCTAAAAACACCTCAACGAAATTACTATTTTAAAAGTGGGCCGTTTTGGGTTCGAAAAAAGTAAGCCGTTTTACGCTATGTCTAAAAACACCTCCACGAAATTACTATTTTAAAAGTGGGCCGTTTCGGGTTCGAAAAAAGTAAGCAGTTTTACGCTATGTCTAAAAACACCTCCACGAAATTACTATTTTAAAAATGGGCCGTTTCGGGTTCGAAAAAAGTATGCCGTTTTACGCTATGTCTAAAAACACCTCCACGAAATTACTATTTTAAAAATGGGCCGTTTCGGGTTCGAAAAAAGTATGCCGTTTTACGCTATGTCTAAAAACACCTCCACGAAATTACTATTTTAAAAATGGGCCGTTTCGGGTTCGAAAAAAGTAAGCCGTTTTACGCTATGTCTAAAAACACCTCCACGAAATTACTATTTTAAAAATGGGCCGTTTCGGGTTCGAAAAAAGTATGCCGTTTTACGCTATGTCTAAAAACACCTCCACGAAATTACTATTTTAAAAATGGGCCGTTTCGGGTTCGAAAAAAGTATGCCGTTTTACGCTATGTCTAAAAACACCTCCACGAAATTACTATTTTAAAAATGGGCCGTTTCGGGTTCGAAAAAAGTATGCCGTTTTACGCTATGTCTAAAAACACCTTCACGATATTACTATTTTAAAAATGGGCCGTTTCGGGTTCGAAAAAAGTATGCCGTTTTACGCTATGTCTAAAAACATCTCCACGAAATTACTATTTTAAAAGTGGGCCGTTTTGGGTTCGAAAAAAGTAAGCCGTTTTACGCTATGTCTAAAAACACCTCCACGAAATTACTATTTTAAAAGTGGGCCGTTTCGGGTTCGAAAAAAGTAAGCCGTTTTACGCTATGTCTAAAAACACCTCCACGAAATTACTATTTTAAAAGTGGGCCGTTTCGGGTTCGAAAAAAGTAAGCCGTTTTACGCTATGTCTAAAAACACCTCCACGAAATTACTATTTTAAAAATGGGCCGTTTCGGGTTCGAAAAAAGTATGCCGTTTTACGCTATGTCTAAAAACACCTCCACGAAATTTTAAAAGTGGGCCGTTTCGGGTTCGAAAAAAGTATGCCGTTTTACGCTATGTCTAAAAACACCTCCACGAAATTACTATTTTAAAAGTGGGCCGTTTCGGGTTCGAAAAAAGTAAGCCGTTTTACGCTATGTCTAAAAACACCTCCACGAAATTACTATTTTAAAAATGGGCCGTTTCGGGTTCGAAAAAAGTATGCCGTTTTACGCTATGTCTAAAAACACCTCCACGAAATTACTATTTTAAAAGTGGGCCGTTTCGGGCTCGAAAAAAGTATGCCGTTTTACGCTATGTCTAAAAACACCTCCACGAAATTACTATTTTAAAAGTGGGCCGTTTCGGGTTCGAAAAAAGTATGCCGTTTTACGCTATATCTAAAAACACCTCCACGAAATTACTATTTTAAAAGTGGGCCGTTTCGGGTTCGAAAAAAGTATGCCGTTTTACGCTATGTCTAAAAACACCTCCACGAAATTTTAAAAGTGGGCCGTTTCGGGTTCGAAAAAAGTATGCCGTTTTACGCTATGTCTAAAAACACCTCCACGAAATTACTATTTTAAAAATGGGCCGTTTCGGGTTCGAAAAAAGTATGCCGTTTTACGCTATGTCTAAAAACACCTCTACGAAATTACTATTTTAAAAGTGGGCCGTTTCGGGCTCGAAAAAAGTATGCCGTTTTACGCTATGTCTAAAAACACCTCCACGAAATTACTATTTTAAAAGTGGGCCGTTTCGGGTTCGAAAAAAGTATGCCGTTTTACGCTATATCTAAAAACACCTCCACGAAATTACTATTTTAAAAGTGGGCCGTTTCGGGTTCGAAAAAAGTATGCCGTTTTACGCTATGTCTAAAAACACCTCCACGAAATTTTAAAAGTGGGCCGTTTCGGGTTCGAAAAAAGTAAGCCGTTTTACGCTATGTCTAAAAACACCTCCACGAAATTACTATTTTAGAAGTGGGCCGTTTCGGGTTCGAAAAAAGTAAGCCGTTTTACGCTATGTCTAAAAACACCTCCACGAAATTACTATTTTAAAAGTGGGCCGTTTCGGGTTCGAAAAAAGTAAGCCGTTTTACGCTATGTCTAAAAACACCTCCACGAAATTACTATTTTAAAAATGGGCCGTTTCAGGTTCGAAAAAAGTATGCCGTTTTACGCTATGTCTAAAAACACCTCCACGAAATTACTATTTTAAAAATGGGCCGTTTCGGGTTCGAAAAAAGTATGCCGTTTTACGCTATGTCTAAAAACATCTTCACGATATTACTATTTTAAAAATGGGCCGTTTCGGGTTCAAAAAAAGTATGCCGTTTTACGCTATGTCTAAAAACACCTTCACGATATTACTATTTTAAAAATGGGCCGTTTCGGGTTCGAAAAAAGTATGCCGTTTTACGCTATGTCTAAAAACATCTCCACGAAATTACTATTTTAAAAGTGGGCCGTTTTGGGTTCGAAAAAAGTAAGCCGTTTTACGCTATGTCTAAAAACACCTCCACGAAATTACTATTTTAGAAGTGGGCCGTTTCGGGTTCGAAAAAAGTAAGCCGTTTTACGCTATGTCTAAAAACACCTCCACGAAATTACTATTTTAAAAATGGGCCGTTTCGGGTTCGAAAAAAGTAAGCCGTTTTACGCTATGTCTAAAAACACCTCCACGAAATTACTATTTTAAAAGTGGGCCGTTTCGGGTTCGAAAAAAGTAAGCCGTTTTACGCTATGTCTAAAAACACCTCAACGAAATTACTATTTTAAAAGTGGGCCGTTTTGGGTTCGAAAAAAGTAAGCCGTTTTACGCTATGTCTAAAAACACCTCCACGAAATTACTATTTTAAAAGTGGGCCGTTTCGGGTTCGAAAAAAGTAAGCCGTTTTACGCTATGTCTAAAAACACCTCCACGAAATTACTATTTTAAAAATGGGCCGTTTCGGGTTCGAAAAAAGTATGCCGTTTTACGCTATGTCTAAAAACACCTCCACGAAATTACTATTTTAAAAATGGGCCGTTTCGGGTTCGAAAAAAGTATGCCGTTTTACGCTATGTCTAAAAACACCTCCACGAAATTACTATTTTAAAAATGGGCCGTTTCGGGTTCGAAAAAAGTAAGCCGTTTTACGCTATGTCTAAAAACACCTCCACGAAATTACTATTTTAAAAATGGGCCGTTTCGGGTTCGAAAAAAGTATGCCGTTTTACGCTATGTCTAAAAACACCTCCACGAAATTACTATTTTAAAAATGGGCCGTTTCGGGTTCGAAAAAAGTATGCCGTTTTACGCTATGTCTAAAAACACCTCCACGAAATTACTATTTTAAAAATGGGCCGTTTCGGGTTCGAAAAAAGTATGCCGTTTTACGCTATGTCTAAAAACACCTTCACGATATTACTATTTTAAAAATGGGCCGTTTCGGGTTCGAAAAAAGTATGCCGTTTTACGCTATGTCTAAAAACATCTCCACGAAATTACTATTTTAAAAGTGGGCCGTTTTGGGTTCGAAAAAAGTAAGCCGTTTTACGCTATGTCTAAAAACACCTCCACGAAATTACTATTTTAAAAGTGGGCCGTTTCGGGTTCGAAAAAAGTAAGCCGTTTTACGCTATGTCTAAAAACACCTCCACGAAATTACTATTTTAAAAGTGGGCCGTTTCGGGTTCGAAAAAAGTAAGCCGTTTTACGCTATGTCTAAAAACACCTCCACGAAATTACTATTTTAAAAATGGGCCGTTTCGGGTTCGAAAAAAGTATGCCGTTTTACGCTATGTCTAAAAACACCTCCACGAAATTACTATTTTAAAAATGGGCCGTTTCGGGTTCGAAAAAAGTATGCCGTTTTACGCTATGTCTAAAAACACCTTCACGATATTACTATTTTAAAAATGGGCCGTTTCGGGTTCGAAAAAAGTATGCCGTTTTACGCTATGTCTAAAAACATCTCCACGAAATTACTATTTTAAAAGTGGGCCGTTTTGGGTTCGAAAAAAGTAAGCCGTTTTACGCTATGTCTAAAAACACCTCCACGAAATTACTATTTTAAAAGTGGGCCGTTTCGGGTTCGAAAAAAGTAAGCCGTTTTACGCTATGTCTAAAAACACCTCCACGAAATTACTATTTTAAAAGTGGGCCGTTTCGGGTTCGAAAAAAGTAAGCCGTTTTACGCTATGTCTAAAAACACCTCCACGAAATTACTATTTTAAAAATGGGCCGTTTCGGGTTCGAAAAAAGTATGCCGTTTTACGCTATGTCTAAAAACACCTCCACGAAATTACTATTTTAAAAATGGGCCGTTTCGGGTTCGAAAAAAGTATGCCGTTTTACGCTATGTCTAAAAACACCTTCACGATATTACTATTTTAAAAATGGGCCGTTTCGGGTTCGAAAAAAGTATGCCGTTTTACGCTATGTCTAAAAACATCTCCACGAAATTACTATTTTAAAAGTGGGCCGTTTTGGGTTCGAAAAAAGTAAGCCGTTTTACGCTATGTCTAAAAACACCTCCACGAAATTACTATTTTAAAAGTGGGCCGTTTCGGGTTCGAAAAAAGTAAGCCGTTTTACGCTATGTCTAAAAACACCTCCACGAAATTACTATTTTAAAAGTGGGCCGTTTCGGGTTCGAAAAAAGTAAGCCGTTTTACGCTATGTCTAAAAACACCTCCACGAAATTACTATTTTAAAAATGGGCCGTTTCGGGTTCGAAAAAAGTATGCCGTTTTACGCTATGTCTAAAAACACCTCCACGAAATTTTAAAAGTGGGCCGTTTCGGGTTCGAAAAAAGTATGCCGTTTTACGCTATGTCTAAAAACACCTCCACGAAATTACTATTTTAAAAGTGGGCCGTTTCGGGTTCGAAAAAAGTAAGCCGTTTTACGCTATGTCTAAAAACACCTCCACGAAATTACTATTTTAAAAATGGGCCGTTTCGGGTTCGAAAAAAGTATGCCGTTTTACGCTATGTCTAAAAACACCTCCACGAAATTACTATTTTAAAAGTGGGCCGTTTCGGGCTCGAAAAAAGTATGCCGTTTTACGCTATGTCTAAAAACACCTCCACGAAATTACTATTTTAAAAGTGGGCCGTTTCGGGTTCGAAAAAAGTATGCCGTTTTACGCTATATCTAAAAACACCTCCACGAAATTACTATTTTAAAAGTGGGCCGTTTCGGGTTCGAAAAAAGTATGCCGTTTTACGCTATGTCTAAAAACACCTCCACGAAATTTTAAAAGTGGGCCGTTTCGGGTTCGAAAAAAGTATGCCGTTTTACGCTATGTCTAAAAACACCTCCACGAAATTACTATTTTAAAAATGGGCCGTTTCGGGTTCGAAAAAAGTATGCCGTTTTACGCTATGTCTAAAAACACCTCTACGAAATTACTATTTTAAAAGTGGGCCGTTTCGGGCTCGAAAAAAGTATGCCGTTTTACGCTATGTCTAAAAACACCTCCACGAAATTACTATTTTAAAAGTGGGCCGTTTCGGGTTCGAAAAAAGTATGCCGTTTTACGCTATATCTAAAAACACCTCCACGAAATTACTATTTTAAAAGTGGGCCGTTTCGGGTTCGAAAAAAGTATGCCGTTTTACGCTATGTCTAAAAACACCTCCACGAAATTTTAAAAGTGGGCCGTTTCGGGTTCGAAAAAAGTAAGCCGTTTTACGCTATGTCTAAAAACACCTCCACGAAATTACTATTTTAGAAGTGGGCCGTTTCGGGTTCGAAAAAAGTAAGCCGTTTTACGCTATGTCTAAAAACACCTCCACGAAATTACTATTTTAAAAGTGGGCCGTTTCGGGTTCGAAAAAAGTAAGCCGTTTTACGCTATGTCTAAAAACACCTCCACGAAATTACTATTTTAAAAATGGGCCGTTTCGGGTTCGAAAAAAGTATGCCGTTTTACGCTATGTCTAAAAACACCTCCACGAAATTACTATTTTAAAAATGGGCCGTTTCGGGTTCGAAAAAAGTATGCCGTTTTACGCTATGTCTAAAAACATCTTCACGATATTACTATTTTAAAAATGGGCCGTTTCGGGTTCAAAAAAAGTATGCCGTTTTACGCTATGTCTAAAAACATCTCCACGAAATTACTATTTTAAAAATGGGCCGTTTCGGGTTCGAAAAAAGTATGCCGTTTTACGCTATGTCTAAAAACACCTTCACGATATTACTATTTTAAAAATGGGCCGTTTCGGGTTCGAAAAAAGTATGCCGTTTTACGCTATGTCTAAAAACATCTCCACGAAATTACTATTTTAAAAGTGGGCCGTTTTGGGTTCGAAAAAAGTAAGCCGTTTTACGCTATGTCTAAAAACACCTCCAC
Source organism: Leiobunum rupestre (assembly GCF_980474605.1). Taxonomy (NCBI): domain Eukaryota; kingdom Metazoa; phylum Arthropoda; class Arachnida; order Opiliones; family Sclerosomatidae; genus Leiobunum; species Leiobunum rupestre. The sequence continues at coordinate 34,336,542 of NC_143392.1, forward strand.
GAAATTACTATTTTAAAAGTGGGCCGTTTCGGGTTCGAAAAAAGTAAGCCGTTTTACGCTATGTTTAAAAACACCTCCACGAAATTACTATTTTAAAAGTGGGCCGTTTCGGGTTCGAAAAAAGTAAGCCGTTTTACGCTATGTCTAAAAACACCTCCACGAAATTACTATTTTAAAAATGGGCCGTTTCGGGTTCGAAAAAAGTATGCCGTTTTACGCTATGTCTAAAAACACCTCCACGAAATTACTATTTTAAAAATGGGCCGTTTCGGGTTCGAAAAAAGTATGCCGTTTTACGCTATGTCTAAAAACACCTCCACGAAATTACTATTTTAAAAGTGGGCCGTTTCGGGCTCGAAAAAAGTATGCCGTTTTACGCTATGTCTAAAAACACCTCCACGAAATTACTATTTTAAAAGTGGGCCGTTTCGGGTTCGAAAAAAGTATGCCGTTTTACGCTATATCTAAAAACACCTCCACGAAATTACTATTTTAAAAGTGGGCCGTTTCGGGTTCGAAAAAAGTATGCCGTTTTACGCTATGTCTAAAAACACCTCCACGAAATTTTAAAAGTGGGCCGTTTCGGGTTCGAAAAAAGTATGCCGTTTTACGCTATGTCTAAAAACACCTCCACGAAATTACTATTTTAAAAGTGGGCCGTTTCGGGTTCGAAAAAAGTAAGCCGTTTTACGCTATGTCTAAAAACACCTCCACGAAATTACTATTTTAAAAATGGGCCGTTTCGGGTTCGAAAAAAGTATGCCGTTTTACGCTATGTCTAAAAAAACCTCCACGAAATTACTATTTTAAAAATGGGCCGTTTCGGGTTCGAAAAAAGTATGCCGTTTTACGCTATGTCTAAAAACACCTCCACGAAATTACTATTTTAAAAGTGGGCCGTTTCGGGTTCGAAAAAAGTAAGCCGTTTTACGCTATGTCTAAAAACACCTCCACGAAATTACTATTTTAAAAATGGGCCGTTTCGGGTTCGAAAAAAGTATGCCGTTTTACGCTATGTCTAAAAACACCTTCACGATATTACTATTTTAAAAATGGGCCGTTTCGGGTTCGAAAAAAGTATGCCGTTTTACGCTATGTCTAAAAACACCTCCACGAAATTACTATTTTAAAAGTGGGCCGTTTCGGGTTCGAAAAAAGTAAGCCGTTTTTCGCTATGTCTAAAAACACCTCCACGAAATTACTATTTTAAAAATGGGCCGTTTCGGGTTCGAAAAAAGTATGCCGTTTTACGCTATGTCTAAAAACACCTCCACGAAATTACTATTTTAAAAATGGGCCGTTTCGGGTTCGAAAAAAGTATGCCGTTTTACGCTATGTCTAAAAACACCTCCACGAAATTACTATTTTAAAAGTGGGCCGTTTCGGGCTCGAAAAAAGTATGCCGTTTTACGCTATGTCTAAAAACACCTCCACGAAATTACTATTTTAAAAGTGGGCCGTTTCGGGTTCGAAAAAAGTATGCCGTTTTACGCTATATCTAAAAACACCTCCACGAAATTACTATTTTAAAAGTGGGCCGTTTCGGGTTCGAAAAAAGTATGCCGTTTTACGCTATGTCTAAAAACACCTCCACGAAATTTTAAAAGTGGGCCGTTTCGGGTTCGAAAAAAGTATGCCGTTTTACGCTATGTCTAAAAACACCTCCACGAAATTACTATTTTAAAAGTGGGCCGTTTCGGGCTCGAAAAAAGTATGCCGTTTTACGCTATGTCTAAAAACACCTCCACGAAATTACTATTTTAAAAGTGGGCCGTTTCGGGTTCGAAAAAAGTATGCCGTTTTACGCTATGTCTAAAAACACCTCCACGAAATTACTATTTTAAAAGTGGGCCGTTTCGGGCTCGAAAAAAGTATGCCGTTTTACGCTATGTCTAAAAACACCTCCACGAAATTACTATTTTAAAAGTGGGCCGTTTCGGGTTCGAAAAAAGTATGCCGTTTTACGCTATATCTAAAAACACCTCCACGAAATTACTATTTTAAAAGTGGGCCGTTTCGGGTTCGAAAAAAGTATGCCGTTTTACGCTATGTCTAAAAACACCTCCACGAAATTTTAAAAGTGGGCCGTTTCGGGTTCGAAAAAAGTATGCCGTTTTACGCTATGTCTAAAAACACCTCCACGAAATTACTATTTTAAAAATGGGCCGTTTCGGGTTCGAAAAAAGTATGCCGTTTTACGCTATGTCTAAAAACACCTCTACGAAATTACTATTTTAAAAGTGGGCCGTTTCGGGCTCGAAAAAAGTATGCCGTTTTACGCTATGTCTAAAAACACCTCCACGAAATTACTATTTTAAAAGTGGGCCGTTTCGGGTTCGAAAAAAGTATGCCGTTTTACGCTATATCTAAAAACACCTCCACGAAATTACTATTTTAAAAGTGGGCCGTTTCGGGTTCGAAAAAAGTATGCCGTTTTACGCTATGTCTAAAAACACCTCCACGAAATTTTAAAAGTGGGCCGTTTCGGGTTCGAAAAAAGTATGCCGTTTTACGCTATGTCTAAAAACACCTCCACGAAATTACTATTTTAAAAGTGGGCCGTTTCGGGTTCGAAAAAAGTAAGCCGTTTTACGCTATGTCTAAAAACACCTCCACGAAATTACTATTTTAAAAATGGGCCGTTTCGGGTTCGAAAAAAGTATGCCGTTTTACGCTATGTCTAAAAAAACCTCCACGAAATTACTATTTTAAAAATGGGCCGTTTCGGGTTCGAAAAAAGTATGCCGTTTTACGCTATGTCTAAAAACACCTCCACGAAATTACTATTTTAAAAGTGGGCCGTTTCGGGTTCGAAAAAAGTAAGCCGTTTTACGCTATGTCTAAAAACACCTCCACGAAATTACTATTTTAAAAATGGGCCGTTTCGGGTTCGAAAAAAGTATGCCGTTTTACGCTATGTCTAAAAACACCTTCACGATATTACTATTTTAAAAATGGGCCGTTTCGGGTTCGAAAAAAGTATGCCGTTTTACGCTATGTCTAAAAACACCTCCACGAAATTACTATTTTAAAAGTGGGCCGTTTCGGGTTCGAAAAAAGTAAGCCGTTTTTCGCTATGTCTAAAAACACCTCCACGAAATTACTATTTTAAAAATGGGCCGTTTCGGGTTCGAAAAAAGTATGCCGTTTTACGCTATGTCTAAAAACACCTCCACGAAATTACTATTTTAAAAATGGGCCGTTTCGGGTTCGAAAAAAGTATGCCGTTTTACGCTATGTCTAAAAACACCTCCACGAAATTACTATTTTAAAAGTGGGCCGTTTCGGGTTCGAAAAAAGTATGCCGTTTTACGCTATATCTAAAAACACCTCCACGAAATTACTATTTTAAAAGTGGGCCGTTTCGGGTTCGAAAAAAGTATGCCGTTTTACGCTATATCTAAAAACACCTCCACGAAATTACTATTTTAAAAGTGGGCCGTTTCGGGTTCGAAAAAAGTATGCCGTTTTACGCTATGTCTAAAAACACCTCCACGAAATTTTAAAAGTGGGCCGTTTCGGGTTCGAAAAAAGTATGCCGTTTTACGCTATGTCTAAAAACACCTCCACGAAATTACTATTTTAAAAGTGGGCCGTTTCGGGCTCGAAAAAAGTATGCCGTTTTACGCTATGTCTAAAAACACCTCCACGAAATTACTATTTTAAAAGTGGGCCGTTTCGGGTTCGAAAAAAGTATGCCGTTTTACGCTATGTCTAAAAACACCTCCACGAAATTACTATTTTAAAAGTGGGCCGTTTCGGGCTCGAAAAAAGTATGCCGTTTTACGCTATGTCTAAAAACACCTCCACGAAATTACTATTTTAAAAGTGGGCCGTTTCGGGTTCGAAAAAAGTATGCCGTTTTACGCTATATCTAAAAACACCTCCACGAAATTACTATTTTAAAAGTGGGCCGTTTCGGGTTCGAAAAAAGTATGCCGTTTTACGCTATGTCTAAAAACACCTCCACGAAATTTTAAAAGTGGGCCGTTTCGGGTTCGAAAAAAGTATGCCGTTTTACGCTATGTCTAAAAACACCTCCACGAAATTACTATTTTAAAAATGGGCCGTTTCGGGTTCGAAAAAAGTATGCCGTTTTACGCTATGTCTAAAAACACCTCTACGAAATTACTATTTTAAAAGTGGGCCGTTTCGGGCTCGAAAAAAGTATGCCGTTTTACGCTATGTCTAAAAACACCTCCACGAAATTACTATTTTAAAAGTGGGCCGTTTCGGGTTCGAAAAAAGTATGCCGTTTTACGCTATATCTAAAAACACCTCCACGAAATTACTATTTTAAAAGTGGGCCGTTTCGGGTTCGAAAAAAGTATGCCGTTTTACGCTATGTCTAAAAACACCTCCACGAAATTTTAAAAGTGGGCCGTTTCGGGTTCGAAAAAAGTATGCCGTTTTACGCTATGTCTAAAAACACCTCCACGAAATTACTATTTTAAAAGTGGGCCGTTTCGGGTTCGAAAAAAGTAAGCCGTTTTACGCTATGTCTAAAAACACCTCCACGAAATTACTATTTTAAAAATGGGCCGTTTCGGGTTCGAAAAAAGTATGCCGTTTTACGCTATGTCTAAAAAAACCTCCACGAAATTACTATTTTAAAAATGGGCCGTTTCGGGTTCGAAAAAAGTATGCCGTTTTACGCTATGTCTAAAAACACCTCCACGAAATTACTATTTTAAAAGTGGGCCGTTTCGGGTTCGAAAAAAGTAAGCCGTTTTACGCTATGTCTAAAAACACCTCCACGAAATTACTATTTTAAAAATGGGCCGTTTCGGGTTCAAAAAAAGTATGCCGTTTTACGCTATGTCTAAAAACATCTCCACGAAATTACTATTTTAAAAGTGGGCCGTTTTGGGTTCGAAAAAAGTAAGCCGTTTTACGCTATGTCTAAAAACACCTCCACGAAATTACTATTTTAAAAGTGGGCCGTTTCGGGTTCGAAAAAAGTAAGCCGTTTTACGCTATGTCTAAAAACACCTCCACGAAATTACTATTTTAAAAATGGGCCGTTTCGGGTTCGAAAAAAGTATGCCGTTTTACGCTATGTCTAAAAACACCTCCACGAAATTACTATTTTAAAAATGGGCCGTTTCGGGTTCGAAAAAAGTATGCCGTTTTACGCTATGTCTAAAAACACCTTCACGATATTACTATTTTAAAAATGGGCCGTTTCGGGTTCGAAAAAAGTATGCCGTTTTACGCTATGTCTAAAAACATCTCCACGAAATTACTATTTTAAAAGTGGGCCGTTTTGGGTTCGAAAAAAGTAAGCCGTTTTACGCTATGTCTAAAAACACCTCCACGAAATTACTATTTTAAAAGTGGGCCGTTTCGGGTTCGAAAAAAGTAAGCCGTTTTACGCTATGTTTAAAAACACCTCCACGAAATTACTATTTTAAAAGTGGGCCGTTTCGGGTTCGAAAAAAGTAAGCCGTTTTACGCTATGTCTAAAAACACCTCCACGAAATTACTATTTTAAAAATGGGCCGTTTCGGGTTCGAAAAAAGTATGCCGTTTTACGCTATGTCTAAAAACACCTCCACGAAATTACTATTTTAAAAATGGGCCGTTTCGGGTTCGAAAAAAGTATGCCGTTTTACGCTATGTCTAAAAACACCTCCACGAAATTACTATTTTAAAAGTGGGCCGTTTCGGGCTCGAAAAAAGTATGCCGTTTTACGCTATGTCTAAAAACACCTCCACGAAATTACTATTTTAAAAGTGGGCCGTTTCGGGTTCGAAAAAAGTATGCCGTTTTACGCTATATCTAAAAACACCTCCACGAAATTACTATTTTAAAAGTGGGCCGTTTCGGGTTCGAAAAAAGTATGCCGTTTTACGCTATGTCTAAAAACACCTCCACGAAATTTTAAAAGTGGGCCGTTTCGGGTTCGAAAAAAGTATGCCGTTTTACGCTATGTCTAAAAACACCTCCACGAAATTACTATTTTAAAAGTGGGCCGTTTCGGGTTCGAAAAAAGTAAGCCGTTTTACGCTATGTCTAAAAACACCTCCACGAAATTACTATTTTAAAAATGGGCCGTTTCGGGTTCGAAAAAAGTATGCCGTTTTACGCTATGTCTAAAAAAACCTCCACGAAATTACTATTTTAAAAATGGGCCGTTTCGGGTTCGAAAAAAGTATGCCGTTTTACGCTATGTCTAAAAACACCTCCACGAAATTACTATTTTAAAAGTGGGCCGTTTCGGGTTCGAAAAAAGTAAGCCGTTTTACGCTATGTCTAAAAACACCTCCACGAAATTACTATTTTAAAAATGGGCCGTTTCGGGTTCGAAAAAAGTATGCCGTTTTACGCTATGTCTAAAAACACCTTCACGATATTACTATTTTAAAAATGGGCCGTTTCGGGTTCGAAAAAAGTATGCCGTTTTACGCTATGTCTAAAAACATCTCCACGAAATTACTATTTTAAAAGTGGGCCGTTTTGGGTTCGAAAAAAGTATGCCGTTTTACGCTATGTCTAAAAACACCTCCACGAAATTACTATTTTAAAAGTGGGCCGTTTCGGGTTCGAAAAAAGTAAGCCGTTTTACGCTATGTCTAAAAACACCTCCACGAAATTACTATTTTAAAAGTGGGCCGTTTCGGGTTCGAAAAAAGTAAGCCGTTTTACGCTATGTCTAAAAACACCTCCACGAAATTACTATTTTAAAAGTGGGCCGTTTCGGGTTCGAAAAAAGTAAGCCGTTTTACGCTATGTCTAAAAACACCTCCACGAAATTACTATTTTAAAAATGGGCCGTTTCGGGTTCGAAAAAAGTATGCCGTTTTACGCTATGTCTAAAAACACCTCCACGAAATTACTATTTTTAAAATGGGCCGTTTCGGGTTCGAAAAAAGTATGCCGTTTTACGCTATGTCTAAAAACACCTTCACGATATTACTATTTTAAAAATGGGCCGTTTCGGGTTCGAAAAAAGTATGCCGTTTTACGCTATGTCTAAAAACATCTCCACGAAATTACTATTTTAAAAGTGGGCCGTTTTGGGTTCGAAAAAAGTAAGCCGTTTTACGCTATGTCTAAAAACACCTCCACGAAATTACTATTTTAAAATTGGGCCGTTTCGGGTTCGAAAAAAGTAAGCCGTTTTACGCTATGTCTAAAAACACCTCCACGAAATTACTATTTTAAAAGTGGGCCGTTTCGGGTTCGAAAAAAGTAAGCCGTTTTACGCTATGTCTAAAAACACCTCCACGAAATTACTATTTTAAAAATGGGCCGTTTCGGGTTCGAAAAAAGTATGCCGTTTTACGCTATGTCTAAAAACACCTCCACGAAATTACTATTTTAAAAATGGGCCGTTTCGGGTTCGAAAAAAGTATGCCGTTTTACGCTATGTCTAAAAACACCTCCACGAAATTACTATTTTAAAAGTGGGCCGTTTCGGGCTCGAAAAAAGTATGCCGTTTTACGCTATGTCTAAAAACACCTCCACGAAATTACTATTTTAAAAGTGGGCCGTTTCGGGTTCGAAAAAAGTATGCCGTTTTACGCTATATCTAAAAACACCTCCACGAAATTACTATTTTAAAAGTGGGCCGTTTCGGGTTCGAAAAAAGTATGCCGTTTTACGCTATGTCTAAAAACACCTCCACGAAATTTTAAAAGTGGGCCGTTTCGGGTTCGAAAAAAGTATGCCGTTTTACGCTATGTCTAAAAACACCTCCACGAAATTACTATTTTAAAAGTGGGCCGTTTCGGGTTCGAAAAAAGTAAGCCGTTTTACGCTATGTCTAAAAACACCTCCACGAAATTACTATTTTAAAAATGGGCCGTTTCGGGTTCGAAAAAAGTATGCCGTTTTACGCTATGTCTAAAAACACCTCCACGAAATTACTATTTTAAAAGTGGGCCGTTTCGGGCTCGAAAAAAGTATGCCGTTTTACGCTATGTCTAAAAACACCTCCACGAAATTACTATTTTAAAAGTGGGCCGTTTCGGGTTCGAAAAAAGTATGCCGTTTTACGCTATATCTAAAAACACCTCCACGAAATTACTATTTTAAAAGTGGGCCGTTTCGGGTTCGAAAAAAGTATGCCGTTTTACGCTATGTCTAAAAACACCTCCACGAAATTTTAAAAGTGGGCCGTTTCGGGTTCGAAAAAAGTATGCCGTTTTACGCTATGTCTAAAAACACCTCCACGAAATTACTATTTTAAAAATGGGCCGTTTCGGGTTCGAAAAAAGTATGCCGTTTTACGCTATGTCTAAAAACACCTCCACGAAATTACTATTTTAAAAGTGGGCCGTTTCGGGCTCGAAAAAAGTATGCCGTTTTACGCTATGTCTAAAAACACCTCCACGAAATTACTATTTTAAAAGTGGGCCGTTTCGGGTTCGAAAAAAGTATGCCGTTTTACGCTATATCTAAAAACACCTCCACGAAATTACTATTTTAAAAGTGGGCCGTTTCGGGTTCGAAAAAAGTATGCCGTTTTACGCTATGTCTAAAAACACCTCCACGAAATTTTAAAAGTGGGCCGTTTCGGGTTCGAAAAAAGTATGCCGTTTTACGCTATGTCTAAAAACACCTCCACGAAATTACTATTTTAAAAATGGGCCGTTTCGGGTTCGAAAAAAGTATGCCGTTTTACGCTATGTCTAAAAACACCTTCACGATATTACTATTTTAAAAATGGGCCGTTTCGGGTTCGAAAAAAGTATGCCGTTTTACGCTATGTCTAAAAACATCTCCACGAAATTACTATTTTAAAAGTGGGCCGTTTTGGGTTCGAAAAAAGTAAGCCGTTTTACGCTATGTCTAAAAACACCTCCACGAAATTACTATTTTAGAAGTGGGCCGTTTCGGGTTCGAAAAAAGTAAGCCGTTTTACGCTATGTCTAAAAACACCTCCACGAAATTACTATTTTAAAAGTGGGCCGTTTCGGGTTCGAAAAAAGTAAGCCGTTTTACGCTATGTCTAAAAACACCTCCACGAAATTACTATTTTAAAAATGGGCCGTTTCGGGTTCGAAAAAAGTATGCCGTTTTACGCTATGTCTAAAAACACCTCCACGAAATTACTATTTTAAAAATGGGCCGTTTCGGGTTCGAAAAAAGTATGCCGTTTTACGCTATGTCTAAAAACACCTTCACGATATTACTATTTTAAAAATGGGCCGTTTCGGGTTCGAAAAAAGTATGCCGTTTTACGCTATGTCTAAAAACATCTCCACGAAATTACTATTTTAAAAGTGGGCCGTTTTGGGTTCGAAAAAAGTAAGCCGTTTTACGCTATGTCTAAAAACACCTCCACGAAATTACTATTTTAAAAGTGGGCCGTTTCGGGTTCGAAAAAAGGAAGCCGTTTTACGCTATGTCTAAAAACACCTCCACGAAATTACTATTTTAAAAGTGGGCCGTTTCGGGTTCGAAAAAAGTAAGCCGTTTTACGCTATGTCTAAAAACACCTCCACGAAATTACTATTTTAAAAATGGGCCGTTTCGGGTTCGAAAAAAGTATGCCGTTTTACGCTATGTCTAAAAACACCTCCACGAAATTACTATTTTAAAAATGGGCCGTTTCGGGTTCGAAAAAAGTATGCCGTTTTACGCTATGTCTAAAAACACCTTCACGATATTACTATTTTAAAAATGGGCCGTTTCGGGTTCGAAAAAAGTATGCCGTTTTACGCTATGTCTAAAAACATCTCCACGAAATTACTATTTTAAAAGTGGGCCGTTTTGGGTTCGAAAAAAGTAAGCCGTTTTACGCTATGTCTAAAAACACCTCCACGAAATTACTATTTTAAAAGTGGGCCGTTTCGGGTTCGAAAAAAGTAAGCCGTTTTACGCTATGTCTAAAAACACCTCCACGAAATTACTATTTTAAAAGTGGGCCGTTTCGGGTTCGAAAAAAGTAAGCCGTTTTACGCTATGTCTAAAAACACCTCCACGAAATTACTATTTTAAAAATGGGCCGTTTCGGGTTCGAAAAAAGTATGCCGTTTTACGCTATGTCTAAAAACACCTCCACGAAATTACTATTTTAAAAATGGGCCGTTTCGGGTTCGAAAAAAGTATGCCGTTTTACGCTATGTCTAAAAACACCTCCACGAAATTACTATTTTAAAAGTGGGCCGTTTCGGGCTCGAAAAAAGTATGCCGTTTTACGCTATGTCTAAAAACACCTCCACGAAATTACTATTTTAAAAGTGGGCCGTTTCGGGTTCGAAAAAAGTATGCCGTTTTACGCTATATCTAAAAACACCTCCACGAAATTACTATTTTAAAAGTGGGCCGTTTCGGGTTCGAAAAAAGTATGCCGTTTTACGCTATGTCTAAAAACACCTCCACGAAATTTTAAAAGTGGGCCGTTTCGGGTTCGAAAAAAGTATGCCGTTTTACGCTATGTCTAAAAACACCTCCACGAAATTACTATTTTAAAAGTGGGCCGTTTCGGGTTCGAAAAAAGTAAGCCGTTTTACGCTATGTCTAAAAACACCTCCACGAAATTACTATTTTAAAAATGGGCCGTTTCGGGTTCGAAAAAAGTATGCCGTTTTACGCTATGTCTAAAAAAACCTCCACGAAATTACTATTTTAAAAATGGGCCGTTTCGGGTTCGAAAAAAGTATGCCGTTTTACGCTATGTCTAAAAACACCTCCACGAAATTACTATTTTAAAAGTGGGCCGTTTCGGGTTCGAAAAAAGTAAGCCGTTTTACGCTATGTCTAAAAACACCTCCACGAAATTACTATTTTAAAAATGGGCCGTTTCGGGTTCGAAAAAAGTATGCCGTTTTACGCTATGTCTAAAAACACCTTCACGATATTACTATTTTAAAAATGGGCCGTTTCGGGTTCGAAAAAAGTATGCCGTTTTACGCTATGTCTAAAAACACCTCCACGAAATTACTATTTTAAAAGTGGGCCGTTTCGGGTTCGAAAAAAGTAAGCCGTTTTTCGCTATGTCTAAAAACACCTCCACGAAATTACTATTTTAAAAATGGGCCGTTTCGGGTTCGAAAAAAGTATGCCGTTTTACGCTATGTCTAAAAACACCTCCACGAAATTACTATTTTAAAAATGGGCCGTTTCGGGTTCGAAAAAAGTATGCCGTTTTACGCTATGTCTAAAAACACCTCCACGAAATTACTATTTTAAAAGTGGGCCGTTTCGGGCTCGAAAAAAGTATGCCGTTTTACGCTATGTCTAAAAACACCTCCACGAAATTACTATTTTAAAAGTGGGCCGTTTCGGGTTCGAAAAAAGTATGCCGTTTTACGCTATATCTAAAAACACCTCCACGAAATTACTATTTTAAAAGTGGGCCGTTTCGGGTTCGAAAAAAGTATGCCGTTTTACGCTATGTCTAAAAACACCTCCACGAAATTTTAAAAGTGGGCCGTTTCGGGTTCGAAAAAAGTATGCCGTTTTACGCTATGTCTAAAAACACCTCCACGAAATTACTATTTTAAAAGTGGGCCGTTTCGGGTTCGAAAAAAGTAAGCCGTTTTACGCTATGTCTAAAAACACCTCCACGAAATTACTATTTTAAAAATGGGCCGTTTCGGGTTCGAAAAAAGTATGCCGTTTTACGCTATGTCTAAAAAAACCTCCACGAAATTACTATTTTAAAAATGGGCCGTTTCGGGTTCGAAAAAAGTATGCCGTTTTACGCTATGTCTAAAAACACCTCCACGAAATTACTATTTTAAAAGTGGGCCGTTTCGGGTTCGAAAAAAGTAAGCCGTTTTACGCTATGTCTAAAAACACCTCCACGAAATTACTATTTTAAAAATGGGCCGTTTCGGGTTCGAAAAAAGTATGCCGTTTTACGCTATGTCTAAAAACACCTCCACGAAATTACTATTTTAAAAGTGGGCCGTTTCGGGTTCGAAAAAAGTAAGCGGTTTTACGCTATGTCTAAAAACACCTCCACGAAATTACTATTTTAAAAGTGGGCCGTTTCGGGTTCGAAAAAAGTAAGCCGTTTTACGCTATGTCTAAAAACACCTCCACGAAATTACTATTTTAAAAATGGGCCGTTTCGGGTTCGAAAAAAGTATGCCGTTTTACGCTATGTCTAAAAACACCTCCACGAAATTACTATTTTAAAAATGGGCCGTTTCGGGTTCGAAAAAAGTATGCCGTTTTACGCTATGTCTAAAAACACCTTCACGATATTACTATTTTAAAAATGGGCCGTTTCGGGTTCGAAAAAAGTATGCCGTTTTACGCTATGTCTAAAAACATCTCCACGAAATTACTATTTTAAAAGTGGGCCGTTTAGGGTTCGAAAAAAGTAAGCCGTTTTACGCTATGTCTAAAAACACCTCCACGAAATTACTATTTTAAAAGTGGGCCGTTTCGGGTTCGAAAAAAGTAAGCCGTTTTACGCTATGTCTAAAAACACCTCCACGAAATTACTATTTTAAAAGTGGGCCGTTTCGGGTTCGAAAAAAGTAAGCCGTTTTACGCTATGTCTAAAAACACCTCCACGAAATTACTATTTTAAAAATGGGCCGTTTCGGGTTCGAAAAAAGTATGCCGTTTTACGCTATGTCTAAAAACACCTCCACGAAATTACTATTTTAAAAATGGGCCGTTTCGGGTTCGAAAAAAGTATGCCGTTTTACGCTATGTCTAAAAACACCTTCACGATATTACTATTTTAAAAATGGGCCGTTTCGGGTTCGAAAAAAGTATGCCGTTTTACGCTATGTCTAAAAACATCTCCACGAAATTACTATTTTAAAAGTGGGCCGTTTTGGGTTCGAAAAAAGTAAGCCGTTTTACGCTATGTCTAAAAACACCTCCACGAAATTACTATTTTAAAAGTGGGCCGTTTCGGGTTCGAAAAAAGTAAGCCGTTTTACGCTATGTCTAAAAACACCTCCACGAAATTACTATTTTAAAAGTGGGCCGTTTCGGGTTCGAAAAAAGTAAGCCGTTTTACGCTATGTCTAAAAACACCTCCACGAAATTACTATTTTAAAAATGGGCCGTTTCGGGTTCGAAAAAAGTATGCCGTTTTACGCTATGTCTAAAAACACCTCCACGAAATTACTATTTTAAAAGTGGGCCGTTTCGGGTTCGAAAAAAGTAAGCGGTTTTACGCTATGTCTAAAAACACCTCCACGAAATTACTATTTTAAAAGTGGGCCGTTTCGGGTTCGAAAAAAGTAAGCCGTTTTACGCTATGTCTAAAAACACCTCCACGAAATTACTATTTTAAAAATGGGCCGTTTCGGGTTCGAAAAAAGTATGCCGTTTTACGCTATGTCTAAAAACACCTCCACGAAATTACTATTTTAAAAATGGGCCGTTTCGGGTTCGAAAAAAGTATGCCGTTTTACGCTATGTCTAAAAACACCTTCACGATATTACTATTTTAAAAATGGGCCGTTTCGGGTTCGAAAAAAGTATGCCGTTTTACGCTATGTCTAAAAACATCTCCACGAAATTACTATTTTAAAAGTGGGCCGTTTTGGGTTCGAAAAAAGTAAGCCGTTTTACGCTATGTCTAAAAACACCTCCACGAAATTACTATTTTAAAAGTGGGCCGTTTCGGGTTCGAAAAAAGTAAGCCGTTTTACGCTATGTCTAAAAACACCTCCACGAAATTACTATTTTAAAAGTGGGCCGTTTCGGGTTCGAAAAAAGTAAGCCGTTTTACGCTATGTCTAAAAACACCTCCACGAAATTACTATTTTAAAAATGGGCCGTTTCGGGTTCGAAAAAAGTATGCCGTTTTACGCTATGTCTAAAAACACCTCCACGAAATTACTATTTTAAAAATGGGCCGTTTCGGGTTCGAAAAAAGTATGCCGTTTTACGCTATGTCTAAAAACACCTTCACGATATTACTATTTTAAAAATGGGCCGTTTCGGGTTCGAAAAAAGTATGCCGTTTTACGCTATGTCTAAAAACATCTCCACGAAATTACTATTTTAAAAGTGGGCCGTTTTGGGTTCGAAAAAAGTAAGCCGTTTTACGCTATGTCTAAAAACACCTCCACGAAATTACTATTTTAAAAGTGGGCCGTTTCGGGTTCGAAAAAAGTAAGCCGTTTTACGCTATGTCTAAAAACACCTCCACGAAATTACTATTTTAAAAGTGGGCCGTTTCGGGTTCGAAAAAAGTAAGCCGTTTTACGCTATGTCTAAAAACACCTCCACGAAATTACTATTTTAAAAATGGGCCGTTTCGGGTTCGAAAAAAGTATGCCGTTTTACGCTATGTCTAAAAACACCTCCACGAAATTACTATTTTAAAAATGGGCCGTTTCGGGTTCGAAAAAAGTATGCCGTTTTACGCTATGTCTAAAAACACCTCCACGAAATTACTATTTTAAAAGTGGGCCGTTTCGGGCTCGAAAAAAGTATGCCGTTTTACGCTATGTCTAAAAACACCTCCACGAAATTACTATTTTAAAAGTGGGCCGTTTCGGGTTCGAAAAAAGTATGCCGTTTTACGCTATATCTAAAAACACCTCCACGAAATTACTATTTTAAAAGTGGGCCGTTTCGGGTTCGAAAAAAGTATGCCGTTTTACGCTATGTCTAAAAACACCTCCACGAAATTTTAAAAGTGGGCCGTTTCGGGTTCGAAAAAAGTATGCCGTTTTACGCTATGTCTAAAAAAACCTCCACGAAATTACTATTTTAAAAATGGGCCGTTTCGGGTTCGAAAAAAGTATGCCGTTTTACGCTATGTCTAAAAACACCTCCACGAAATTACTATTTTAAAAGTGGGCCGTTTCGGGTTCGAAAAAAGTAAGCCGTTTTACGCTATGTCTAAAAACACCTCCACGAAATTACTATTTTAAAAATGGGCCGTTTCGGGTTCGAAAAAAGTATGCCGTTTTACGCTATGTCTAAAAACACCTCCACGAAATTACTATTTTAAAAGTGGGCCGTTTCGGGTTCGAAAAAAGTAAGCGGTTTTACGCTATGTCTAAAAACACCTCCACGAAATTACTATTTTAAAAATGGGCCGTTTCGGGTTCGAAAAAAGTATGCCGTTTTACGCTATGTCTAAAAAAACCTCCACGAAATTACTATTTTAAAAATGGGCCGTTTCGGGTTCGAAAAAAGTATGCCGTTTTACGCTATGTCTAAAAACACCTCCACGAAATTACTATTTTAAAAGTGGGCCGTTTCGGGTTCGAAAAAAGTAAGCCGTTTTACGCTATGTCTAAAAACACCTCCACGAAATTACTATTTTAAAAATGGGCCGTTTCGGGTTCGAAAAAAGTATGCCGTTTTACGCTATGTCTAAAAACACCTCCACGAAATTACTATTTTAAAAGTGGGCCGTTTCGGGTTCGAAAAAAGTAAGCGGTTTTACGCTATGTCTAAAAACACCTCCACGAAATTACTATTTTAAAAGTGGGCCGTTTCGGGTTCGAAAAAAGTATGCCGTTTTACGCTATGTCTAAAAAAACCTTCACGAAATTTCTATGAAAAAAGTGTGACGTTTTGGGCCATTTTTTTAAAAAGTGTACCGTTTCTGGAAACCTCGGTTGTGAGGACCGTTGTCAAGCAAGGGAAGGATGAGAACGAAAAGATTGGTCCCTCCCGCCTAGATAACCCGCAGCTCCCCCTTGCGGTGATCAATACAAACAATTTAAAGGGATAAGAAATCGGAGATCTTTCGTCGAAGAAAGGATCCAATTCAGTTCTTTTTCGGCTACTTTCGGAAGCCTCGCTCTGAACCACTCTGCTGGAACGGGAAAATAATTGAATCTGTGGTTTCCGAACAGCTGTTCGCGATTCGATGATAGTCCTACCGAAACAGGCCAGAGCGCCCGCACGTGAGCGGAGAGACTCCGAAAGCACTCGAGGAACAACTAAAACCCTAAAACCCATTACATTATTGCGAGTGCCTAAAAATATTCCACCGTTTGGTTTTGGCAATTAGATTTTGGAAACGCAAAAGAATTTGGCAATGTTAAGAATATATTTATTTATACTTATCAGGGTTGCCACAGTTTTTACGGATTCAAATTTCCTGACTTTTTCAGGGTTTCCCTGGTCAGTTCCGGAGATTTTCCCTGGTCATTTCCGGAGATTTTACTCTGGACATTTCCGGAGATTTTACTCTGGTCATTTCCGGAGATTTTACTCTGGTCAGTTCCGGTGATTTTACCCTGGTCATTTCTGGAGATTTTCAATGACATATTTTAAGACCAAATTTTACATTTTTTAAATAACATTTTGGTGAAAGTTTTCTATTTGTAACCACAATTAAATTTCCGGACTTTTCTCTGAATTGTATACTAATTTCTAAAAAATTCCCTGACTTTGAGAAAACTTTTCAAAATTCCCTGGCTCTCCTGACTTTGAGACCCATTTTAAAATTCCCCGGATTTTCCTGACTTTGAGACCCATTTTAAAATTCCCTGGCTTTTTCCTGACTTTAGACCCATTTTAAAATTTACGGGCTTTTTCCTGACTTTGAGACCCATTTTAAAATTCCCCGGATTTTTCCTGACTTTGAGACTCATTTTAAAATCCCTGAATTTTTCCTGACTTTGAGACCCGCTTAAAATTCCTTGGCTTTTTCTTGACTTTGAGACCCATTTTAAAATCCCTGAATTTTTCCTGACTTTGAGACCCGTTTAAAATTCCTTGGCTTTTTCCTGACTTTGAGACCCATTTTAAAATTCCCTGGATTTTTCCTGACTTTGAGACCCATTTTAAAATTCCCCGGATTTTTCCTGACTTTGAGACTCATTTTAAAATCCCTGAATTTTTCCTGACTTTGAGACCCGTTTAAAATTTCCTGGATTTTTCCTGACTTTGAGACCCATTTTAAAATTCCCTGGATTTTTCATGACTTTGAGACCCATTTTAAAATTCCCTGGATTTTTCGTGACTTTGAGACCCATTTTAAAATTCCCTGGATTTTTCGTGACTTTGAGACCCATTTTAAAATTCCCTGGATTTTTCGTGACTTTGAGACCCATTTTAAAATTTCCTGGATTTTTCCTGACTTTGAGACCCATTTTAAAATTCCCTGGATTTTTCGTGACTTTGAGACCCATTTTAAAATTCCCTGGATTTTTCGTGACTTTGAGACCCATTTTAAAATTCCCTGGATTTTTCGTGACTTTGAGACCCATTTTAAAATTCCCTGGATTTTTCGTGACTTTGAGACCCATTTTAAAATTCCTTGGCTTTTTCCTGACTTTGAGACCCATTTTAAAATTCCTTGGCTTTTTCCTGACTTTGAGACCCATTTTAAAATCCCTGAATTTTTCCTGACTTTGAGACCCGTTTAAAATTCCTTGGCTTTTTCCTGACTTTGAGACCCATTTTAAAATTCCCTGGATTTTTCCTGACTTTGAGACCCATTTTAAAATTCCCCGGATTTTTCCTGACTTTGAGACTCATTTTAAAATCCCTGAATTTTTCCTGACTTTGAGACCCGTTTAAAATTTCCTGGATTTTTCGTGACTTTGAGACCCATTTTAAAATTCCCTGGATTTTTCCTGACTTTGAGAGTTGTAAGTCGGAAAATTAGTAATTTTCCGACTTACAACTCTACTAAGAAAATTTTATAAATGTTGTTTTATTTTATACGTTTTAAAATTTACTATTCATATAACCTTTGATTTTCCGGAAAAAAAGGATTGGTAATTTTAAATTACCAATCCTTTTTATAAAATAAAAACAACATTTATAAAATTTTCTTCCATTCCATGATTAGCTTAATATTATTCACAAATTTAAATTTTGTGGAATTTTCACCTCATTTTTTCTAATACAAAAGTAAATCTAAACCTGAAATACCAAATTTTACAGGTACTGTGGCAGCCCTGATTAGGGATAATGACTATGTTGAAACCTATCTAGGCAACTGGTTGATTTCAGGCACTTTTTAATAAAATTCAGATCAATCAATTACCACTTTTTGAAACCTAACAGCTAAAAATGCTTAAATAACCACCTAAATTACCACCCTTCTAAACCTAACAGTTAAATATACTTAAATGTTCCATAATATTATCTTTAAAAAATTATAAAATTGAGAATAAATTGGTAAAAATTAAAAAAAGGTACGCGATAATTTCCAATTTTAATGTTTCGTTTTATTACCTTTAAAACAAGATGATAAAATTGAGAATAAATTGGGAAAAATTAAAAGAGGTACATGACAATTTCCAATAAAGAGAAGAAGATTTAATCCGAGCGTGGTGCTACCTGATTGAAAAGCACCTGACCTTTGACGCGATGCAAGCCTCGCACTTTCATATAGTTCTTTTTTTGAACGGAATAAATTCGGCAGCCGAAGGGGGGGACCTTGTTTGATCGTTGGCCTGTTACAGTTTGCTTCTCTATTAGTCGCCAAGGCAACAGTCCTCTGCCTCGAATCGATCGGCGCCTTACTCGCCACAGACGCGGGTGGCGCCGCGACCAAGGGACCTGGCAGTGAGCTCGAAGGGCAGGGTTTTCGTCGTGACGTTGCGACCAGGTAGGAAGAACAAAAGGATGCACGAATCGGCAGAGATACCTTACTAAACATCCCTCCCCCCCTACATTAGGACTCTTGACGACCACTTGTTGCTTGCCTTTACCTCCCCCACCCCCAAATAGAAGGTTAAGATAGTGCTCTATTTAAATTTATTATGGAAATTTACCATAAGTCTATAATTTGGTTTCATAGGTTTGTCACCAGTGTTACCTATATGTCACTTTTTAGAATAAAGTACACGTCAGTGGTAAAAAATGACAAATATGGCAAAAAATGGTAAATATGGCAAAAAGTGGCAAATGTGGCAAATAGGGGCAAATTTGGCAAAAAGTGGCAATATGAAAAAAAAATGGTAAATTAGGCAAAAAGTGGCAAATGTGTCAAAAAAGGGGTAAATATGGCAAAAAGTGACAAATATGACAAAAAATGGTAAATATGGCAAAAGTGGTAAATGTGGCAAAAAGGGGTAAATATGGCAAAAGTGGTAAATGTGGCAAAAAGGGGTAAATATGGCCAAAAATGGTAAATATGGCAAAAAGTGGCAAATGTGGCAAATAGGGGCAAATATGGCAAAAAGTTGCAATATGAAAAACGATAAATATGGCAAAAAGGAGCAATATGAAAAGAAATGGTAAATATGGCAAAAAGTGGCAAATGTGGCAAAAAGTGACAAATATGGCAAAAATGGTAAATATGGCAAAAAGTGGCAAAAAGTGGCAAATGTGGCAAAGAGGGGTAAATATGGCAAAAGTGGCAAATGTGGCAAATGTGGCAAAAAGGGGTAAATATGGCAAAAGTACCAAATGTGGCAAATGTGGCAAAAAGGGGTAAATATGGCAAAAAGTGACAAATATGGTAAAAAATTATATGGCAAAAAGGGGCAAATAGGGGCAAATAAGGCAAAAAACTGACAAATATGGCAAAAGTGACAATTATGTCAAAAAGTGAAAAATATGAAAAAGTGACAATTATGGCAAAAAGTTGCAATATGAAAAATGGTAAATGTGGGAAAAAGGGGTAAATATGGAAAAAAGTGACAAATGTGGCAAAAAGTGGCAAATGTGGCAAATAGGGGCAAATATGGCGAAAAGTGACAAATATTGAAAAGTTAAAAATATGGCAAAAAGTGGTAAATATGGCAAAAAGTGGCAAATGTGGCAAAAAAGGGGTAAATATGGCAAAAAGTGACAAATATGACAAAAAATGGTAAATATGGCAAAAAGTGGTAAATGTGGCAAAAAGGGGTAAATATGGCCAAAAATGGTATATATGGCAAAAAGTGGCAAATGTGGCAAAAAGGGGCAAATGTGGCAAATAGGGGCAAATATGTCAAAAAGTGGCAATATGAAAAATGGTAAATATGGCAAAAAGTGGCAATATGAAAAGAAATGGTAAATATGGCAAAAAGTGGAAAATGTGGCGAAAAGGGGTAAATATGGCAAAAAGTGACAAATATGGCAAAAAATGGTAAATATGGCAAAAAGTGGCAAATGTGGCAAAAAGGAGCAATTTGAAAAGAAATGGTAAATATGGCAAAAAGTGGCAAATGTGGCAAAAAGGGGTAAATATGGCAAAAGTGGCAAATGTGGCAAAAAGGGGTAAATATGGCAAAAAGTGACAAATATGGCAAAAAGTGGCAAATATGGCAAAAGGGGCAAATGTGGCAAAATGTGGCAAATGTGGCAAATAGGGGCAAATATGGCAAAAAATGACAAATATTGCAAAAAGTGAAAAATATGGAAAAAAATGGGAAAAATGGCAAAAAGTGGCAAAAGTGGCAAATAAAGGGTAAATATGGCAAAAAGTGACAAATATGACAAAAAATGGTAAATATGGCAAAAAGTGGCAAATGTGGCAAAAAGGAGCAATATGAAAAGAAATGGTAAATATGGCAAAAAGTGGCAAATGTGGCAAAAAGGGGTAAATATGGCAAAAAGTGACAAATATGGCAAAAAATGGTAAATATGGCAAACAATGGTAAATATGGCAAAAGTGGCAAATGTGGCAAAAAGGAGCAATATGAAAAGAAATGGTAAATATGGCAAAAAGTGGCCAATGTGGCAAATAGGGGCAAATATGGCAAAAAATGGTAAATATGGCAAAAAGTGGCAAATGTGGCAAAAAGGAGCAATTTGAAAAGAAATGGTAAATATGGCAAAAAGTGGCAAATGTGGCAAAAAGGGGTAAATATGGCAAAAGTGGCAAATGTGGCAAAAAGGGGTAAATATGGCAAAAAGTGACAAATATGGCAAAAAGTGGCAAATATGGCAAAAGGGGCAAATGTGGCAAAATGTGGCAAATGTGGCAAATAGGGGCAAATATGGCAAAAAATGACAAATATTGCAAAAAGTGAAAAATATGGAAAAAAATGGGAAAAATGGCAAAAAGTGGCAAAAGTGGCAAATAAAGGGTAAATATGGCAAAAAGTGACAAATATGACAAAAAATGGTAAATATGGCAAAAAGTGGCAAATGTGGCAAAAAGGAGCAATATGAAAAGAAATGGTAAATATGGCAAAAAGTGGCAAATGTGGCAAAAAGGGGTAAATATGGCAAAAAGTGACAAATATGGCAAAAAATGGTAAATATGGCAAACAATGGTAAATATGGCAAAAGTGGCAAATATGGCAAAAAGGAGCAATATGAAAAGAAATGGTAAATATGGCAAAAAGTGGCCAATGTGGCAAATAGGGGCAAATATGGCAAAAAATGGTAAATATGGCAAAAAGTGGCAAATGTGGCAAAAAGGAGCAATTTGAAAAGAAATGGTAAATATGGCAAAAAGTGGCAAATGTGGCAAAAAGGGGTAAATATGGCAAAAGTGGCAAATGTGGCAAAAAGGGGTAAATATGGCAAAAAGTGACAAATATGGCAAAAAGTGGCAAATATGGCAAAAGGGGCAAATGTGGCAAAATGTGGCAAATGTGGCAAATAGGGGCAAATATGGCAAAAAATGACAAATATTGCAAAAAATGAAAAATATGGAAAAAAATGGGAAAAATGGCAAAAAGTGGCAAAAGTGGCAAAAAAAGTGTAAATATGGCAAAAAGTGACAAATATGACAAAAAATGGTAAATATGGCAAAAAGTGGCAAATGTGGCAAAAAGGAGCAATATGAAAAGAAATGGTAAATATGGCAAAAAGTGGCAAATGTGGCAAAAAGGGGTAAATATGGCAAAAAGTGACAAATATGGCAAAAAATGGTAAATATGGCAAACAATGGTAAATATGGCAAAAGTGGCAAATGTGGCAAAAAGGAGCAATATGAAAAGAAATGGTAAATATGGCAAATGTGGCAAATAGGGGCAAATATGGCAAAAAGTGACAAATATTGCAAAAAGTGAAAAATATGGCAAAAAGTGGTAAATATGGCAAAAAGTGGCAAATGTGGCAAATGTGGCAAAAAAGGGGTAAATATGGCAAAAAGTGGCAAATGTGGCAAAAAATGGTAAATATGGCAAAAAGTGGCAAATGTGGCAAAAAGTGACAAATATGGCATAAATGGTAAATATGGCAAAAAGTGGCAAATATGGCAAAAAATGGTAAATATGGCAAAAGTGGCAAATGTGGCAAAAGGGAGCAATATGAAAAGAAATGGTAAATATGGCAAAAAGTGGCAAATGTGGCAAAAAGGGGTAAATATGGCAAAAGTGGCAAATATGGCAAAAAGGGGGCAAATGTGGCAAATAGGGGCAAATATGGCAAAAAATTGACAAATGTGGCAAAAGTGACAATTATGTCAAAAAGTGAAAAATATGACAAAAAGTGACAATTATGGCAAAAAATTATAAATATGGCAAAAGTGGCAAATGTGGCAAAAAGGGGTAAATATGGCAAAAAGTGACAAATATGGCAAAAAATGATAAATATGGCAAAAAGTGGCAAATATGGCAAAAAGGGGCAAATGTGGCAAATAGGGGCAAATATGGCAAAACATTGACAAATATGGCAAAAGTGACAATTATGTCAAAAAGTTGCAATATGAAAAATGGTAAATGTGAAAAAAAGGAGTAAATATGGCAAAAAGTGACAAATGTGGCAAAAAGTGGCAAATGTGGCAAATAGGGGCAAATATGGCAAAAAGTGACAAATATTCCAAAAAGTGAAAAATATGGCAAAAAGTGGTAAATATGGCAAAAAGTGGCAAAAAGGGGTAAATATGGCAAAAAGTGGTAAGTATTGCAAAAAGGGGTGAATATGGCAAAAAAGTGGTAAATATGGCAAAAAGTGGCAAATGTGGCAAAAAGGAGCAATATGAAAAGAAATGGTAAATATGGCAAAAAGTGGCAAATGTGGCAAAAAGGGGTAAATATGGCAAAAAGTGACAAATATGGCAAAAAATGGTAAATATGGCAAACAATGGTAAATATGGCAAAAGTGGCAAATGTGGCAAAAAGGAGCAATATGAAAAGAAATGGTAAATATGGCAAAAAGTGGCCAATGTGGCAAATAGGGGCAAATATGGCAAAAAATGGTAAATATGGCAAAAAGTGGCAAATGTGGCAAAAAGGAGCAATTTGAAAAGAAATGGTAAATATGGCAAAAAGTGGCAAATGTGGCAAAAAGGGGTAAATATGGCAAAAGTGGCAAATGTGGCAAAAAGGGGTAAATATGGCAAAAAGTGACAAATATGGCAAAAAGTGGCAAATATGGCAAAAGGGGCAAATGTGGCAAAATGTGGCAAATGTGGCAAATAGGGGCAAATATGGCAAAAAATGACAAATATTGCAAAAAGTGAAAAATATGGAAAAAAATGGGAAAAATGGCAAAAAGTGGCAAAAGTGGCAAATAAAGGGTAAATATGGCAAAAAGTGACAAATATGACAAAAAATGGTAAATATGGCAAAAAGTGGCAAATGTGGCAAAAAGGAGCAATATGAAAAGAAATGGTAAATATGGCAAAAAGTGGCAAATGTGGCAAAAAGGGGTAAATATGGCAAAAAGTGACAAATATGGCAAAAAATGGTAAATATGGCAAACAATGGTAAATATGGCAAAAGTGGCAAATGTGGCAAAAAGGAGCAATATGAAAAGAAATGGTAAATATGGCAAATGTGGCAAATAGGGGCAAATATGGCAAAAAGTGACAAATATTGCAAAAAGTGAAAAATATGGCAAAAAGTGGTAAATATGGCAAAAAGTGGCAAATGTGGCAAATGTGGCAAAAAAGGGGTAAATATGGCAAAAAGTGGCAAATGTGGCAAAAAATGGTAAATATGGCAAAAAGTGGCAAATGTGGCAAAAAGTGACAAATATGGCATAAATGGTAAATATGGCAAAAAGTGGCAAATATGGCAAAAAATGGTAAATATGGCAAAAGTGGCAAATGTGGCAAAAGGGAGCAATATGAAAAGAAATGGTAAATATGGCAAAAAGTGGCAAATGTGGCAAAAAGGGGTAAATATGGCAAAAGTGGCAAATATGGCAAAAAGGGGGCAAATGTGGCAAATAGG
This sequence comes from Leiobunum rupestre, assembly GCF_980474605.1. NCBI lineage: Eukaryota > Metazoa > Arthropoda > Arachnida > Opiliones > Sclerosomatidae > Leiobunum > Leiobunum rupestre. The sequence continues at coordinate 34,360,456 of NC_143392.1, forward strand.
GGCAAATATGGCAAAAAATTGACAAATGTGGCAAAAGTGACAATTATGTCAAAAAGTGAAAAATATGACAAAAAGTGACAATTATGGCAAAAAATTATAAATATGGCAAAAGTGGCAAATGTGGCAAAAAGGGGTAAATATGGCAAAAAGTGACAAATATGGCAAAAAATGATAAATATGGCAAAAAGTGGCAAATATGGCAAAAAGGGGCAAATGTGGCAAATAGGGGCAAATATGGCAAAACATTGACAAATATGGCAAAAGTGACAATTATGTCAAAAAGTTGCAATATGAAAAATGGTAAATGTGAAAAAAAGGAGTAAATATGGCAAAAAGTGACAAATGTGGCAAAAAGTGGCAAATGTGGCAAATAGGGGCAAATATGGCAAAAAGTGACAAATATTGCAAAAAGTGAAAAATATGGCAAAAAGTGGTAAATATGGCAAAAAGTGGCAAAAAGGGGTAAATATGGCAAAAAGTGGTAAGTATTGCAAAAAGGGGTGAATATGGCAAAAAAGTGGTAAGTATTGCAAAAAGTGGCAAATATTGCAAAACGTTACAAATAGTGACTAATATTTAATCAGTAAATGCATTTAAATGATGTAAATAATATCTTTCAGATATGTAGCACACGAATTCAAACTCAGTAAAAATAGTCAAAAGAAATAACTAGATTGGGCTATAATTGAGTTTTTAGCCTAAAACCAGGCAACTAATCCAGTATATTTGTCTAAAATAGCACAAATATTTTTTTCTTTGGTATGTTATCAAAATTTATTATTTACCACCTTTTGCCACATTATTTGACCTTGGATAAATAATCGTAGTTCCTACCGGGATATATCACTCAATCGTTCCGTGTGCATTTCCTAAGTGTTTGTTACGGGTTCTGCCTTGTAGAAGGCTACGTGTTACGGGACTTTCGGAAATTCTCCGTTAACTTCGCCGAAGCGGCGCTGCTGTCGCAAAATACATTTGCTGGTCAGATTTTTTCCCAGTGATATATCCAGGTAGGAACTACTATTATTAATCCAAGATTTGACAGCAGCTGACATTTACCACTTCGGAACACTTTGTCATTTTGGGGAATATTTTACTGAGAGCCAGTAACGAAGTGACGTCATCACAAGAAGAAAATCTCCCCCTAGCGAGGCGCCGTCAAAGGCTACGTGTGACGTGTGACGCGGGAGCAGTGATGCCAAGTCGAGGGAAATTTCCAAAATTTTGACCCCTAAAAATCCAAAAAGGAAAAAGGGAAATCAGACCAAAAATTGGCGAAATCTAGGGAAATTTGACGTAGGCTGATCTTAAAGTGAAGCTACTAATCTAAATAATCACAATATTTAAAACAATTGACCTGGCACCCCTGCAATTTGCCTTTCGACGTTTTTAGTCTTTTTTTCGACGACTAGTCTGCTACAAGAGACTCAGGAGTGAGATTTGGGTGATTAACGGAGTGGTGGAAATTAAGATTGTTAAAGTGACGTAATTTGCATCATATCCCGTGAACAAGGTTTCTTAAAGAAAAAGCTTTTATGGTATACTTATGAGTGATTAAGTTACATATGATATTAGTAATGGAACTGTTTGATTTAACTCTTAATTTAGTTCGTACTTCACTGCTTGAGCCGGGGAGAGGGGGTTTGAAGGTCCCACATTTCGGGTTTGGGCTTATATCTCGGAAACAATGCGTCCTAGCGACATGACCAATCCATACAAAATGAAAGCTGATTAAATTTGCTACACTTTTTACTCCGTCAAATTGTTCGATATCTTGTATAGTTTTCGAGATATCCGCTCTCGAAAGTCTGTAATTTTGGAGAAAAAAAAACATTTTTGCCTCATATTTTTTGCTTTTTTTGAACGGAGAAAAGTGAGTAAGGATTTTGGGAGATCTTCTCCATCTTTAAAGAAGTCATCGGTTGGGGGGTATTCCTTGTGATTGCAAATTTTACTCTGAATATCATGCCTAATGATTTCGGCAGCTTTTTGCACAATCCTCAGTCTTTCGTCACTTTCCTTGTTCTTTTTTTCTTCATACCAAGCATCGCGTAGGATTTGTTTGCACGGCACTGGAACATCGAATCTGTTAGAACCTTCAGAAACTATCAAACGAGACCCATACTTGGCTTGAAGATGTGCTTTTATAGTTTTCCATACAGGTTTCTCCCCAGTAATTGCATCGAGAATATCAGTCTATGAGAACTGAAGGCATAAATATCATTCATTGCTTTTGCTACGTACTCGGATGAGGAACTTCCTGATTTCACATGAGCATATAAGGGCCTGATGAATTTCAAACCACAGTCATTAACACCGGCAAGGCTGCAGATATACATACTTTATGGAAATCAAGAGTGCGGACTGGATGTACCTTCCTTCTTTTGTCTTGACTCTTCTTAGTTTCATGTTGAATGAACTCTCCACAAAGGAAACAATTCTTCTTGAACTTGGGTAATGCAGATCGCAGCACCGATGTTTCAGGCTGAGCAGATGTTGATGCCTCTTGTTTCTTGAATGCCGCGATCGACTGGGTCCTCGCGTAATTTTTTCTACACAACGTGTGGGCGAGAAGTGAAGTCACATTGGCTAGTTGGCTGATTTTGCCGTCACCCCGCTTTACTGGCTTTTTTAAGGGAAACTATCCCTTTTTCACCCACTTTAGAAACCTCAGGACTCGATGCAGTCACTTCCTCATCACAAACAAAACACTTGCTGCTCATTTTGACGACACAACACTCACGACATCGTTATATGGGTGTTGGTCCATTTGATCGAAAAATATGTGATCGACAGTCGATCATTATACGTTGCAATTGATCGAAATTCCATATGATCGAATCCCATTTGTCATTTGTTTCATAAGATCGAACCTTCAAATGATCGAATACCATTTGATCGAATTCAAAAGTATTTATAGTACCAGTTGGTATGTTTTTATTTTACCGAATGTCAATATGAAGTGCAGAAGGAATAATGATGGAATAATTCATTGCTTAAGTGCAGAAGGAATAATGATGGAATAATTCATTGCTTAAGTGCAGAAGGAATAATGATGGAATAATTCATTGCTTAAGTGCAGAAGGAATAATGATGGAATAATTCATTGCTTAAGTGCAGAAGGAATAATGATGGAATAATTCATTGCTTAAGTGCAGAAGGAATAATGATGGAATAATTCATTGCTTAAGTGCAGAAGGAATAATGATGGAATAATTCATTGCTTAAGTGCAGAAGGAATAATGATGGAATGATTCATTGCTTTAACTGTATTAAGCCACAAAGATTAAGAGATTTTTACTTTATACACTAAATTATGGAATTTTTTATGACATCGACGCTAACGGCCCGTTGTTTTTGATAAATAGGGTCAGGTTAGGTTAGGTTAGGTTAGCTTAGGTTAGGTTAGGTTGATGTACGCACGCCGTAGGCGCGTATGCACCGTTGTATACGAGGGGTATGACCACGTTCACGGCCCTTCTATTGCTAAAAATTAGGTACAGAGTTCGTTTTTTTAATAGGTCTTTCTATCAATTATGTCCGAGAGAATATTTTGTTTTCTACGTCACTGCGCTCAGGTTTTTTTTTTTCGGTATTAGAGTCTACTGTATCTCATTCTGACTAGATGTTGCCTTTTCGATTTACTCCCAAAAACTAGTAGTTTTACCCTACAGTAGCTTTCGATCAAATTTCATTCGATCAAATGCCATTCGATCAAATTCAATTCGATCAAATGGAAATTCGATCAAATGGGACCCGTTCGATCATTTGGGAATCGATTCAATCGATCAAATAGACTCAAACCGTTATATGTGACACCAAAACATCCCACTGAAACAAACAAAACAAAATATGACAAAAACAAACAAATGAGTGCCCAATTAGTTTATAACTAGCAGTAAAGCACAAAAACAATTTATATTTTGTGTAAAAATAACCTAACCATGTCACAAAATGATAGCCGAAACGCTCCTTGTCTATTAAAACTATCAGACGCGTTATCGTAGCGATCGCCGTCTATGATTTATGTTAGATACAATAAATCTTCAATAAAACAGCTAAAAATAACTTAAATTAATTAAAAATTAGATTATTTACCTTCCAATGATGTATTATTTTATTATTTATTATATGGCGTCGAAACATAACAAAAAAAGATGGTGAATTTAATGCTCTACAACCCTATGGCCGACATTTATTTTTTGGGTGCATCGCATAGTCTCCCCGGCTCAAGGGCTACGGGCGGGGACTTTTGATATGTTCACCTCAAGTCAAAAATTGTGTTCCCAACATTTCCCTCTATACCTTTTTTTGAGCATTCGTTGACTGGACTATAATTGTTAGGACCAGAAAAATATTTTAAAACAACACCCTTACAAATGGCGTGGCTGTTTCAATTTTGATTGCTGTTTGTACAGGGTTCGTACAAAATCTCCGGAATTAAATTCCCTGACATTTCCAGGTTTTCCCTGACCAAATTGTAAAATTTTCCCTGACCATTTTTGTAGAATAAATGAATGGTTTGAGGTAAAATCTTGAAAAACATTTATTATGTATATCTTTCAAAATTTATTGACCCGATTTCTTTGGGGTCATTTTCAAATTCCCTGACTTTTCCCTGACCTTTTGGAAACATTTCAAAATGCCCTGACTTTTCCCTGGACTTTTGGAAACATTTCAAAATTCCCTGACTTTTCCCATGACTTTTGGAAACATTTCAAATTCCCTGACTTTTCCCTGGACTTTTGGAAACATTTCAAAATTCCCTGACTTTTCCCTGACCTTTTGGAAACATTTCCAAATTCCCTGACTTTTCCCTGACCTTTTGGAAACATTTCCAAATTCCCTGACTTTTCCCTGGACTTTTGGAAACATTTCCAAATTCCCTGGACTTTTGGAAACATTTCAAAATTCCCTGACTTTTCCCTGGACTTTTGGAAACATTTCCAAATTCACTGACTTTTCCCTGACCTTTTGGAAACATTTCCAAATTCCCTGATTTTCCCTGGACTTTTGGAAACATTTCCAAATTCCCTGACTTTTCCCTGACCTTTTGGAAACATTTACAAATTCCCTGACTTTTCCCTGGACTTTTGAAACATTTCCAAATTCTATGACTTTTTCCAGGACTTTTGGAAACATTTCCAAATTCCCTGACTTTTCCCTGGACTTTTGGAAACATTTCCAAATTCCCTGACTTTTCCCTGACCTTTTGGAAACATTTCCAAATTCCCTGACTTTTCCCTGGACTTTTGGAAACATTTCCAAATTCCCTGACTTTTCCCTGACCTTTTGGAAAGATTTTCAAATTCCCTGACTTTTCCCAGGACTTTTGGAAAATTTTTCAAATTCCCTGACTTTTCCCTGACCTTTTGGAAACTTTTCCAAATTCCCTGACTTTTCCCTGACCTTTTGGAAACATTTCCAAATTCCCTGACTTTTCCCTGGACCTTTGGAAACATTTCCAAATTCCCTGACTTTTCCCTGACCTTTTGGAAACATTTCCAAATTCCCTGACTTTACCCTGGACTTTTGGAAACATTTTCAAATTCCCTGACTTTTCCCTGACCTTTTGAAAACATTTCCAAATTCCCTGACTTCTCCAGGTTTCCCAGGTCGTGTATGAACCCTGTTGTAGTCTTTAACGCGTACTTTCTCAATAACCTAAATACGTTCTTGGTACTATAAACGAAATTACTGCCCTCTACAAGACACAAAAGCATTAAACGACATAAGGATAGTATTGAGAAAAACCCAATCATTCCTTTTTTGTTTGCCTTTCGGCTTCAGTGAAATCTCGATTCGAACTTTGGGACTAGCCAGCAATATTTTTTTAACAGTCTAACAGTCAGTCGCATCGTTTTTTGAACAGCAGTACAACCAACAAAGGAATATTTATAAATAAGGGTAGATCTTGGTCCTTCACGTGAAATAGACCAACGCTTAGAACAAGTTTAAACAAATCCGCTTTAGATAAATTTCCAATTTAAATTTCCCGCGATGTTTTCCATAGTAGCACTTTAATTTGAAAGACCATTTTTGCCTCAGGCAATATTTTTTAATAAAACTTCACGTTTTTTCATTTCATTTTACGACCAAGTTGACGAAAGGGGGCACCTCATCCATAAAACGTTAGGAGCGAAGGGCTAAGGTCGGGTTAAGAAGTAAAATAAAAATGCCTTACGTGACTTTCGGTGCGTTACCATGGAAACAAATTTTCAACTTAAACAAAAGTCGGTCCTACACGGGTACACACATCATCCCCGAAAAAAATTAAACAACACAGGAGATGTTGTAAAAAAAATCGACTTAAGAGTAATCAAAAAGAGGTACATCATCTGATTAAAGCGTGGCACCAAGACATAATCTCGAGGCTTTTATGACTCCCCCTTTCCCCCCTCCCTTTATTTACTCCCACTTTCCCCCTCCCTTTATTTACTCCCCGTCCCTTTATTTACTCCCCCTTTCCCCCTCCCTTTATTTACGCCCCGTTTCCCCCTCCCTTTATTTACTCCCCCTTTCCCCCCTCCCTTTATTTACTCCCCCTTTCCCCCTCCCTTTATTTACTCCCCCTTTCCCCCTCCCTTTATTTACTCCCCATTTCCCCCCTCCCTTTATTTACTCCCCCATTCCCTAAACGTGATCAGGGTTGTAGAGAGATGGTTCGATCACTTAGATTTTTTATTTGGCGAAATATTTTTCTACCACGGATGGCGCTAGTGACGCTAAGTAGCACCTACCGATATTTTGTGGGCTTTACCTCATTACACTGGAGTACCTAAGGAAAGGGAACACTGCCAAGTTTTCGTGTCGATCGATCTCGGTTCTTTATGATCTCTAAATTAGTTAATTTTCGCTTTGTTATAAATTCATTCACAATTTATTTTTTGAAAATTGCGAACAATCTAAGCAAACCTAAGCTAATTAAGAGCCAAAAAGCAAAACTACGGTCAGTGTTATTCCTTTATTAATTCTAGTACAAAATTTGTATTTCAGTTCAAATAAATATCTGAGAATCTGAAATTTAATGTTCGCTAATTATAAATATTAAAAAAATAAAATTCCTTAAAATTCACACGTGTAAAAACGAAACATAAATTAAATTGATCCCAGTTAGCTTGTAAAATTTAAATTTCCCGCTATCTCCTATAAATTAGGCGGTACCTCAGTACTTCTATGCATTGGGGGAATGCCCATAAGTATCTTAAGGGGCTACGCGGTGTCGGGCGCTATCTATTTGCCACTTTTTCTTTAGCCAAACTCTCCTATGGTAGAATTGCTCAGTGATCGAACCATCTCTCTACAACCCTGACGTGATCGAAGTTAAAATTCCCTATTTCTCCCAGGGCTCTTTCGTTGACATAGGGGGGGTTATCCATCTGTATAATCTGTTTTCATTGTGAGTATTTTAGTATGGTCTAACCTTTTTGTCGTCGTTCTGAGTCCTACGTTACCCCAAAAATCTTTTTAGTTGAAAATGATTTCGGCAAATTGACGGCGGTAGTTAAATGGTTACCGAGGGAAAAGCTTTGGTTGGTATGCAACGAAATTTGGCATATTAGAGAGGATAAGCAATGCGCTCTAGAAGTTTTAACAACAACGTCGGGAGAACCTCGACGTTCTAGGATAAATATTCTTTAAAATCGGTTAGGCGCGATTTCGTTCATCGTCTAACGCAATCAAATACGTTTGCAATAGAATTTTAACAAATTGCACACCTTTCGCTAACCCAGGGTACACGAAGTTTAAAAACGTTGTTTGAACAGTACTAAAACAGTCGTTATTAATGGATGTTAGTGTTGTCGAAATACAATTATTTATTTCTTCGTGTGCCCGGGTGTACCACAAATTTATCTTTTAATATACTCGTACTTATTTCATCAAATTAGTCTCAATTGTACAAGACCAGAAGACCTAGGTTTATTTCAATTCGAACAAGTATTTACACTTTTTTACAAAAATGCTGCTAGAGAAATAAGCTAAGTTGTCATAGCTCTCTCTCTCGATTTGTTGAGTTGAAAAATTATAATTATAATTATCAGTATTTTTATTTAAACACTTTAAATAAGCTCGACAGAAATATGGTGTCGTCTTAAAATTGTTAAATATTCGACTCCGAAGCAGCGTTGCCAGATCGAAAATCTTAATTTATCGTATCTAGGCCAAAAAATTATCGATTTTACTGGAAAATTATCGCACATTCCTTTTTGGCGCTAAATTTTAATTTTTAAATAAATGCGTTGAATTTAGATGATTTTTTTTAAAGCACTACAGGAGTTTTATTTCAGGGAAAAAACCCATGCCTTTTATCATTATTAGCTGAACTTAATATGTTTAAAAATGTTTTTAAAAAATGCGGTAACAGCTAGGAGTAATAAACTCACACTCAGGATTACGCACCACATTCGGCAGAAAATGTATATCATTCATATTTAAGTAGACGTTATATAAATTAATTATAAAATTTCGTTCGTAAGTTTTTCAAAAAATCTCAAAATGGAAGTAGTTTACATCTGCCCCAATACTAGTTTTGGGTGACTTAGGGTACGCGACGATTAGATTAATAGCTGTAGACTAAATTAAGGCTTGTTTCAATAGAAAACAGGGTATTTAAATACGGAGCAGCTACCAAAGAGCGAGAAATGGCTTGTTTCAATAGAAAACAGAGTAATTAAATACGGAATAACTACAAAAGAAACAAATTTTTTATTACAATGAAAAACAGGGAATGTGCATTCGGAGAAGCTACAAAGGGCCAATGATGGCTGGTTTCAATGGAAAACAAGGTAATTAATTACAAATCCGCTACAAAGAACCAGAAATTGCTAACCTAACCTAAACCTAACCTTAGCATTGAAACAAGCCATTTCTCGCTCTTTTGTAGCTGCTACGTATATAATCAATATGAACATCAATATTCTAGCCTACAACTATTAATACAATCGTCGCGTACCCTACGTCACCCAAAACTAGTATTGGGGCAGATGTAAACTACAGTCAATAAGATTAACAAATATTAGTATAGATCAAACATAAAACCTCGTCTTCATCAGTTCTACGTCAACCAAAATTAGTATTGGGGCAGAAGTAAACTACAGCCCTCAAAATTATCGTACATCATCGTAAGTTGAGGCAGAATAATCGAAATAATGGTATATAGGATATCGTACGCCATGAAAATTATAGTAGGACCTAAAAATTTCGATGAAATTATCGCACTGTGCGATAATTATCGTACGTCTGGCAACGCTGCTCCGAAGTGCAAACGGGAAACGAAAAATGTTCGCGTGACTTCTAGAGTGCTCTGCTTAACCTCTCTATTATAAACTAGAATGCATTTATTTATAATTGGGGATAATTACTGTTACATGGTCTAAGTCCCCAGGGCTGCTACGAGAGAAGGGAGGAATTGGTCAATCTCGTATTATTGGATTGACTGAGTTTTAAATTGGCTGATCATTTACAAAAAGACACAAATACAACCCAATTGCTAGATTTTTGCTAATACCTGATTTTCTGATTTAAATCAAGTATTTTAGTCTCTATCACTGCCGCCGGTATTATGATAAGGCCATTGTTATCAGAGATGGCAATTAATCTATCCGTTTTTTCGAAAAACGACTTTACTGGAGAGCGTGGTGCTATCTATTATAATGGCAAAGGAAGCTAAAATTCAAAATAGCGAAACGATAACGTCGTCAGAGAACCTTTGTAGAGTATTATAATTAAATATTAAATATAATTATAAATTCGCTCGAGTTCACCCAAAATGGTTTTTATTCCCCCCTATTTGTCCAAAGTAATCCAAAAATGTTAAATTTACTTTTTTTTTAGAATTTGTCATTTTCGCGTGTTATTTTATATTGAGTTTTTCTTATTTTATGTTGTCAAAAACATTTTTGGTTGCCATGGCAAAACGGAAGCCCAGCGTAACTTTTCCCTTTAACGGGTTTCATGTTACATCTAGGTCTAACAATCCCCCAACTTTGAACCAAATCGGTGAGAACCACCTCGGGTCGTCTCCTCGTTAGTGGAGCTTAACCTAAATAATAAATCCCATATAAAATATATTGTTGAAAATTACTATAATTTAAGTCATTGTCAAATTTGGAAACGAGAAAAACGTTGTGAGGGGTACTTTTGGGTCAAAATGTAGCTTAAGAATCTTGTTTTTACGTCGACGCTAGCGACATCTATTGAAAAATGAGCTAGTACACGTCGAGCCGACACTTACTTTAAAAAATCATTGGTTTAAATCACCTATTATTCCTCTATGCATTTTTGAAAGTGTACAAAAATATAATTACTGTAGCAATGCCAATTCAGAGATAATTAAATTAGGATTAATAATTAAATGTAGATCTTTAATTTTAATTAACATTACCCAATGCACTCAAATTATTAATGTTTTAAAATAAAATAAAATAAAATAAAACATTAAAACATTCGATTTTATTAAAATATCAAAAAACTTATGGTCTAAGTTAGAAGTGTCCAGTGGCGGCGTAAGGGGTGGGCGAGGGGGCCGGTCCGCCCCGGGTACCAGGGTAGCCAGGGGTGCCATCAGAGAAGCTTGAGGGGGGGGGGGTGCAAAACGAAGGACCCGTGAAAATTCTGCACGGTCCTGGGGGGTGTCACAAAATATTGTAGCCCCGGGGACCCAGCCTTCTTAAGCCGCCACTAGAAGTGTCGTACTTATGTTACTTAGGAAACTACTTAAACAAATGCCCAGATTTTAGTAATAATTTGAAGCAGCGTCTACAAGTTCACATTTCCCGTTATGTTTTCGTTCGTAACCTCTCAAGTATTCTTACGTAAAAATATTAGACATGGATGTTATAAATATTCTGATAAGCCTAAACAATAAACACTGAGAAATTGTAAGGGCAAATATTTTCGTCAGTAGTTTACTAAAGGGTTTGTTAATTGTCAATGTCAACGGGCTATAAGCATTCAGGAATAGGCCTAGGGCGACCAATTTCACATCAGATTAAACATAGCAACGGTTCCCACTTTTCGTTGGTTGAAATTTCTCCTCACAAACTAAATTAGCCTAATCTTAACTTATTTTAAACTAAAGTAACTTTTACACAATGTAAATTAAATCTAAATTAACTAAAACACGTCGAAAAACTAGGCCTAGCAATCAATTAATGAATTTTAAAGACCACAGAAATGAAACCCGATTATGTAATCCCAAACCAATTAAAATGGGAACTTTTGCTACGTTTATTTTCTACTAAAATTTTAGTGGGGTCAATATTTGGGTTTTACCTGACTAGGCTCAAGGGGCGCCAAATTATTCTATTCCTAGAAGGGCTGATAATAGTTATAAACTAATGGGACTAATTATTAATTAAAAGCGTTGCTTAGCTATTAATTAGTTCAAATTAGGTCAATTTCAAAATATGGCTACTTACCCTTGCCCTAGACCGTGAAAAAGTAGAAACTACATATTTAATTATCATAATTTCATAATCTTTGGTTGATCTGGTTTGGATACGCGACTTCCGGTCTTCAAGTCTGCTTAGAATTTGCATTAAACTTATGTTAAACGCTAAATATAAAAAGTAATAAAATCTGTCGCTTCAGTTCTAGCGATTTTCGAAAACGCGTCTCGCAAGGCGACGCGCCATCTATCTTGCAGCAGTTAAACTACGCGACCAAACTATGAAGCGCCATCTCTCGTTTCAAATATAATATAATTGAACTTTTCACAATATAATTTATAAAAAAAAGTATTATTTAACGAAACGTTTTCAGTTACAAACCAAACGTTATTATTTATTTTAATAAAAGAACACCATAAAACAACATAGTTTTTTAAAATCAAAAGCTAATGCTTTCTACGCATCTCATTATCTTTGGTTGAATGTCATCAAATTAATTCCTTGTTAGAATACGTTTGGTAATTGTCGGTGAGTCGATGTAAAATATGCAAATTATACAAAATTTTCGGAGTATTATCAGAAGACTATAAAATCTCTTAAGAGAGAAGTGTCCATCAAGGCCATTAAAATGAAACTTTTACCTTCCCAGGCTCGAGGCAGTTATTAGCGGGATAAAACTTCCAGTAAAACCGCGGTCAACATCGCTCAAAATATAACACCTGTATTACTCCGCCTGAGAAGGTACATGCTTCAAAACTAATAACATTAGTATTACAGTAGATGCTAAGATTCATAATATATGCTACTGGTATTATCTTGAACATTTAGAAGACTTTTTACACTCTGAGTAAAGTTGTCATTTAAACATGTGTCCCTTATATCATTAATCTATTTAAGCCATGAATATTCAAATCTATCATTAGCCACGGTATACTTTGAGGGAACGTGGGGCGCAGCCTATTTTCGTGCCACCCGAGGGATTTACTTTTTTAAGCCAATTGGAACGAATTCGAAAATGATGTAATTCTAGAGCAGAATTATCGCAAAATTATTTCTCACTGACGGTTCCCGTTATTTTGTTAAAAATAAGGTTTAAATTTATAAATATTTCAAGAATAAAATTACAAAATGGAGGAATGTAACTTCGATCTTTTGAAAGCGATTCTATCGAATGCCTGTGAGGTTTTAAACAATTTATACCATTGAGTTGGGAATATTAATCTAGAGGTCCAATCAAAACGTCGGATTTCAGTATTTCGCGAAACAAGTTTTTAAAAAATAAGAATACTGCCGTCTGCTCCCAAATGACGAGAAAACTTTATCATTCTACCCGTGGCGCCGTCTATCTCTCAATGGTTCGTTCAAATAAGACGCGTTTTCCGGCAAAAATATTTTTTTCTTCAAAAATAATGGATGGCGCCACGGGTCATATGATAACGTTTTCTCGTCATTTTAGAGGAGACGGCACATTCGTAATTTTTAAAAACTTGTTTCGCGGGGAGCAGATTTGATTTGGATCTCTAGATTAATATTCCCAACTCAATGATTTAAACATGCAAACTATTTCTGAAAAGCTAAGCCTCGGTTTATACTTTGGAAGAAAACCTGAATCAGTGTTGCCATTTTATTATTATTATTAAATAATAAATTATCTGTTTATAATAATAACTATTATAATAATAATATTTAATAAATACATGAATCTATTTAATTTAATTTATTTAATTAAATAGATCCATGATAAATATTTCAAAAAGGAAACCTAACCATAACGCGTCATTTTAGGAACTAACGCTTCGACTGATAATAAATAACAGGCGAGTTCTATTTCGACTACGTCACAATAAATTGGGTAGGGTATTCCAGTTGAATATTTATGGGTTAAATAGATTAATGCATATATTGAATGAATTGAAAAGTTTGTGTATATAACTTTGAACTGCAACTTTCGTCAGTTCGTAGACTAAATATGAATGCTGATCGCTCGAAGAAAACCAACGAGAACTAGTTTTAGTCGTTACCTAGGCTCGATTATCATTTTAATTCCATTTTCGGAACGCAGCACCATTTCGGCCACCAACTGAATCTGATCTCTTTGTTCGAGAGATTTCAAAGTGAAGTTCCTGATGACGTTTGCAAGAACCACTTTTTGCTCCATGACGGCAAATTTTTGACCTGTGGATAACGGAAATGCCTATTAGAAAAATAATACGGGTCTTATGTTCGACCTTGAACGGTTGCAAAAGGTCAAATCATAAATAAAATAGGAAATGCAAGGCCAAAAGACAATCATAATTCCGAACGAATATAGAGTCCTAATAATAATCTTTAATGCGAGTCTTATGTTCGACCTTGAACAGTCGCAAAAGGTCAAATCATAAATAAAATAGGAAATGAAAGGTCAAAAGACAATCCTAATTCCCAACGAATATTGAGTCCTAATAATAATCTTTAATGCGAGTCTTATGTTCGACCTTGAACAGTCGCAAAAGGTCAAATCATAAATAAAATAGGAAATGAAAGGTCAAAAGACAATCCTAATTCCGAACGAATATAGAGTCCTAATAATAATCTTTAATGCGAGTCTTATGTTCGACCTTGAGCAGTTGCAAAAGGTCAAGCCATAAATAAAATCGGAAATTCTTAACTACATGTAATATATTGTTAAGAACCAGTCAATAGCGTAGATACGGAGTACAAGGGACACATTATCCCCTGAAATCTTTTGTTTTATTTCTTAGTCAGTTGCTTGCCTTCGAACCAAAGTCCTGGTCCCAATAGACCATAAACAACCCAACAGATACCACAGAACCAATTGTTCGAAATTTTAATGGAAAAATCGAGCCATATATAAACAAAACCAAAACAACCGTGTACTCAATTTTCGAAGACAGTCCCAGAGGAAACAGCGCGAATACAAAGCTAAAACCAAGAAGATAACGCTTACCAATGCAGTTTCTGGGTCCTGCCGAAAAGGGAATGTAGGCGTAAGGGTGTCTTCCGGAGCAGTTTTCCGGAAGGAATCTATCCGGATCGAAGAGCTCAGCCTTAGGGAAGATCTCTTCGTTACGATGAAGCATGAACGTAAAGATCATCAGACCCGTTCCGGCCGGCACTGGATATCCATCTATTTGATCGATAAAAAAGCGACAAACTTGAAGCGGGATTGCCCCGGGTTATTAACGGGAAAACGGAAAGGGCGTACTAATGACGGCATCCTCTTGAAGCTCTCGTCCAATCAGGGGCAAAGAAGGATACAATCGCTGACTCTCCTGTAACGAGGATAACGAGGTTTTCTGAGAAACGTAATCTTCGCTGGAAAATGTGATTTTTGGCGCCTACCTTCATGACGCATTCGATGTACTTCATTTCTTTCACGTCGTCCATAGTCACTGGACGATCTTTATCGTCGCCAAAAATCGAATGGACTTCTTCGTAGATTTTCTTCTGGACTTCGGGGTATAATCCGATGAGGTAGAGAGTCCAGCTCATGCCCACCGCCGTCGTATCGTGACCCTGAAAATGACGCCCCAAAAGGTGATTCTTACGCCAATAATCGATAATCATCAGATAGGCTAATACCCTTCGCACCACCTTAGGTCCAAGTCATCTAGCGACTTTTTATGCCATTAGTTCAGGTGTCCGGGTTATACAGCGTAGGAAGCTGGTGGAAAGCCCTTCATGCCACTCGAGCCCACAGCTCCCTACACCTACAATTACCGTTAACATCAACAAGTTTTAAGGCACCACCCTAGGCCCAAGTCATCTAGCGACTTTTAATGCCATTAATTCAGATGTCCGGGTTATACAAGCGTAGGAAGCTGGTGGAAAGCCCTTCATGCCATTCGAGCCAACAGCTCCCTACAGCAGTAATTACCATTAACCTCAACAATATTTCTTGGATAACGGGGTTAGAGGGACTCTCGGGGACCAGACATTGGTCAAACCTACGGCAAACATGAACGTGTCCACTTCTTCGCGGATGTCTTCTTCCGTGAAGGTTTCATCGGCCAAGTGGTTCCTGACCAGAATGTCCAAGAAGGCTTTGCGACTCTTCCCGTAGCCAGACTCCTCCTCCGAGTCTTCTCCGGCCTTGATGCGTCTGATCATTTCGACCTTCCTTTCGCGAATAACCTGCGCATTCAAGTCTCAAGTTTACTCATTATTAGAGAACAAATGTATATTCACTAAATAGGAAATAACCCTAAGCTGACAAAATTTCGTAGTTCGATAAAGTTTCTGAAAAACAATCTAGAGACTTAAATATTCATTCGGAGAAAAAATACAGGAAGTATAGAACTTGCGATAAAAATTTCAATCACCGTGAGTTGAATAAATTAAAAAACCGTGAAGAGAAGGTGACAGCTCACACGGAGCCACGGAAGATTTTTACCCAGTAAAATATCTCACAGGAGAAAGGTTTAGTCGCTCCTATCTTAGCCGATAAGACACCAGTAAATTTTGCTAGATTTAAAATAACGTAAACGGTACAGACACTAGGCGAATAGTCGGTATTGTTTGGTTTGAGGTCAACCGTGATCCCACGGTGGCACATGACAGATAGAAGAGTTGAAAGTAGCTTTCAAGCGTCCATCACTGATATACAGTGTTTCCACTTTGCGGCGAAAAAGGGCGTTTTCGGCGAAAACTGTCTTGGTGAGCACCAGAAATTTTAAAACCGGCGAAAAGGCGAAAACCATTGGAAACGGCGAAATTTGCGGCGTAAATATTTTCAGTCAGAAAAACTAAAAAATCATCGTCTCTGTAGTCCACCTACTGTGCCCCTTATGGCAACCCATTCATTTTTTGGCAGAGATAAAATTTATCTAAAATGTTTTTTTTTATTTAAAAAACAAATAGTTACCTTTTGTAAAAAATAAATATATTGCCTGATTCTAAGATTGGAAATAAAGAGAAGAAACATATGCAGTGACACTAAATCTATGGGGGGGAAATTGTGGCGAAAACGGCGGCGAAAATCGACTATAGGACCGGCGAAAACTGGTAAAATTGTCCCTAAAATAGGCGAAAATTTCGACCGCAGAGTGGAAACACTGCTGATATAGGTCCCTTTGGTGTAAATTGTTTTACCTCGTAAACCTCTTTTTTTTTAATAGGAAATGGGTTCCGGAAGATATAATTGTACCCTTTCAATTTCACGTTTATCTTGCTTCTGTTCATTAGATTTTTTTTCCGAAATAGTTCAATAGGTTTTCCCCCAAGCAACACTGACGAAGCTTTGACTTAAATTTCGACCTCCTCCTGAACCTAATTTTTACATAATCTGACCCCTTCCTCTTGACAAATTTCTTGCTACGCTACTGCACGGCTACTTATGGGGCAATTTGGTCAGAGATCACTTAATAAAATATTTTTGAAAGCAACTTACGTTTCTTGTAAAATCCCCCATATGCTGCATGCACTCTTTGAACCTACGTCCTCCGGGTGACAAATTGAAAATCCAGTCGGGCCAAAGCCAAGGACGCATGATACGATACATAAACATCTCAGACGCGCTGCGGAAGGATGGACAAAGATATAGTCACCATTGTAAAGTACCAAAAGATCGATTCACAAATTGCTAACAGGGAAACAAACATTTAGATCAAAGCCATCAGAGGTTGACTTTTAATGCTTTAAATTTTACTAGTTGGTTTCAATTTAAACCTTTTGGTGGTTAGGGAATAAATACTGATTTATTGCGAAGGACAATTTAAAAAATCATTTTAAACGATTATTTGTAAAGACTGTAATCGAAAGTTAACTCAGAAAAACATTTGGCATATTTATAATAATCAGCTAGGCTAATATCCAAGGCATCGCCTTAGGCCTAAGTCATCAAGCGACTTTTAAAGCCATTAAAAGGCATTAACTCAGGTGGCCGGGTTACAATGAGTAGGAGGGTGGTGGCAATCCCTTCCATTGAGTTGGGAATATTAATCTAGAGGTCCAATCAAAACGTCGGATTTCAGTATTTCGCGAAACAAGTTTTTAAAAAATAAGAATACTGCCGTCTGCTCCCAAATGACGAGAAAACTTTATATCATTCTACCCGTGGCGCCGTCTATCTCTCAATGGTTCGTTCAAATAAGAAGCGTTTTCCATCAAAATTTTTTTTTTCCAAAATAATGGATGGTGCCACGGGTCATATGATAACGTTTTCTCGTCATTTTAGAGGAGACGGCACATTCGTAATTTTTTAAAAATTGTTTCGCGGGGAGCAGAATTGATTTGGAACTCTAGAATAATATTCCCAACTCAATGATCCCTTCATGCCACGTGAACCAACAGCTCGTTATTACTACCGTTAACCTCAAATTTAAAATTTTAACATTTTCGATTATTGGTGCCATCTGTTAAGATTTCTGGTTTTTAAATTCAACCTCTAATGGCGTTAGTTCTAAAGAAAAGAAAAAACTTACTCGCTGAGAGCTTCTAAATAGGGGTTCTCGGACTTCTGTTGGGCTCCCACGTATTTGCCCATGGCGGTTTCTAAACATTCCAATAAAATACAGTAAGGATGAAACTATAGTGTTGAGACGAGATTGAGAACACACTTACCGCAAAGAATGTCCAAGGAACAAAGCGTTGTATGAGGAACCATGTCGAACGCTCCCAATGGCGCCTGCTGTTTCAACTTCTGCACCAGGACGGATGCGTGCTCGTTGATGACTGGCAAAAAGTCTTCCAGGATCCTGAAGTGGAAAGCTGGCGTCAACAGCTTCCTGCGTTTCTTCCATTTGCCGCCAGTACTGAAACGCCATCATGAAGGAAATTATATCATTATTGTCGAAGTCCCAACTATCCCGAAGGTTTTACGGGCAGACGAAAACGTTATCTGTTATTATATCTGGTTGTCGTCTTTTTCTTACCCTCACCTCTATCTCAGGTTGCCTTTGCTACCTTTTGAGCAAATTTAGAAATTACCTGACCTCTTTAAAATAAATGATTCGTAAAAGATATGTTGAAAACCGAAATGTTTTAAATATCAGGAATGAGTTTGTGGTTTGAGAATAAACCATTCTATAAAATACAAGTTATGTGGTTATTTAATTTTGTCAGGAATCCATACCTCTACTCGGAATGCTTATCGCGTCAGATTTTCGTCTCGATGTGGCTGATGGTTTTTTTGACGTCACTATGTTAACTTAACGAACAACAACGTGAGAAGGGAGCGTGCGCAGAGGGGATTTTTTAAGCCGTCAGAGTGATCTTACCATAGGCGATACGCCAGGATAAGCATTCCAAGTAGAGGTATGGATTCCTGCTTTTGTGCATAGAGAGGCTGAAGGTTTGGCCCAATTTTTCATGAACCAGAGCGGTTCATTATTATCTGGCAAACGTGCAACACAGGTCGGCTGATCGATATAAAAAATAACTTAATAAATGCAATATGTCTAGCCCGAAAAAGAACGGAACATAAGCTAAATTCTTGAAACCAAAGAATATTTAAAGTTGCCAGTCCTACAGCAATAGTTTTAATCTCTTTGATAAGGGTTGGGCCGGCTTAGCTCGGATTTTATAGAATGGTCTATTTCTCTACGATGAGTGTAAAAGTAAAACCACCATTTTTTTACATCCAGAAATATAACACTTTCACCTGCTTAACATCTATAGTGCTGAAATGGGCTAATTTATTATGGCTGAACTCTGGAGCTATTTCCTTGTCGGAAAAACGCGTTTCTAGATAAACTTAAAAGAATAGTTCGAACAAAGGGTTTAAATCGAGTAAAGTCTGCGTTGAGTAAATCCGCTATAAGGTATTACCTCGTGATAAGACCGGCTTTGAACCATTCGTTGAGAAACTGATACACAAAGCTCTTGTCCAGTATTGTATTACTGCTGAGAACCACCTAAAGGAAATAAGAACGTGAGCTCACAGGGTTGAAGGGTTAATTGAGCCGGTGTTTCGTACAACTAGAAAACTTCTAGAAAACATAACGTAAGAAATGAAATACTTCGACTGTTTCCGGTTTGTAGAAGACGATAATTGGTCGAAATCCGAACCAGAATCGGTAAATTCTTTCTCGCTCGAACATTTGAGTGACTCCGCATAGCACTTGAAAAGACACTGTTAGAAATTAAATAAAAAAGGAGTAATTAACTAAAATCCAGTAACTTAAATAAATACAATTCCATTACGAAGATTGTTAAAGAGGAACGGTCAGATAGATAGCCCTATAGCCCGTTAAAAACTAAAATATATGGCGAAAACCGCATCAAAAAATATTGAGTGGTTAATTTTTAATAAAATAAACAAATCGAAAAGCGCGCGTCCGCCGCGACACCTGGTGAGAAGTCAGTGAGACAGAAAAACCACGTAAAAGCGCGCGCTGCTGAAGACGCGAAAAAAAATTTTCACGCGCTACGCTATCCAGTTATAAGAGACCTAAGCCTAAATTGCGCGATTTTAAAAGTTAGGATAGTTCGCAAATCGCTCATACGGGGTTTAGGGGCGCTGGCGGCAGCCCCTAAGATGGCGGCGAAAATTCAAACCCAAACACCTGGCGTTATTTTTCGTTTCAACTTCTTGGGCCAAAAGCTATTTTTTCAAGACAAAAAAAGGTACGTGTTAGTATATTGAACGTCTTGTTAATCTTTTGATACCGAAATAAGGCCATATTTGGAAAAGCTTGGCCGTTCCCCTTTAAGAAAATAAACAGATCGGTGCTAAATTACCATCGTCCAAAATAACCAAACCCTTTAATAAAGACAATCAAGTAATTATTAATATACAAACGCTTCGATTCCCGGCAGTTTAAAACCAGGGGGAAAAAACTAATTACGGAGGTTATTAAAATTCCAATCACGTCCCAAAATTTTACCCCGCAAAGCACGAAATTTCTAGCGTTTCATTAAAAAAATTAATGGTGAATCCCAGATACATAGCTAGACGTAAGCCGAAGTAAATTGCAACTTTGTAACGCGACATAAATTCAGGGTTACTGGGAACGTATTTGAGGAAAGTGAAAAGAATATCACAGAAAAAATATCGCCGTAAAAAACGGACCATTGTCACTAGATACTAAAAAGTAGGTTAGAATAACGATACTGCCGCCGTTAAAGATAGAACAATAATTATTTTCTCAAATAATAATAGCGTCGGCTATCGAAGATTCAATCTCTATTTCAGCTCCCAAGTTAAGTGTTTTTCAGTACTTTCTTAATATAGAATTCTTTGTTTAGTCATTTTTCAATATCTGTTACTTTTTCGTGGGAAACAATACTCTTCCGTTAAATTAATTTTTGACCGTCTGCTATTATTTCTACCATACTTTTTTAGCGTTTGAAAATATTAAGAAAATATTTCAGTAATTTCATTATTTATGTTATCATTTTTACGCAAATGTTTTTTAAGGTTTGAAAATATTAAGAAAATATTCCAGTTATTTTATTAATTATGTTATCATTTTTACGCAACCTTTTTTAACGTTTGAAAATATTAAGAGATTATTTAAGTAATTTCCTTATTTATGTTATCATTTTTACGCAAATGTTTATTAAGGTTTGAAAATATTAAGAAAATATTTCAGATATTTTATTATTTATGTTTTCATTTTTACGCAAACTTTTTTTAGCGTTTAAAAATATTAAGAAAATATTTCGGTAATTTCATTATTTATGTTATCATTTTTACGCAAATGTTTTTTAAGGTTGGAAAATATTAAAAAAATATTCCAGTTATTTTATTATTCATGTTATCATTTTTACGCAAACCTTTTTTAGGTTTGAAAATAATAAGAAAATATTTCAGTTATTTTATTAATGTTATCAATTTTACGCAAATGTTTTTTAAGAGTTGAAAATATTTCAGTAATTTTATTTATGTTGTGGCGTTTACGCAAAATTGGTTTTGAAGTTTAAGATTTAGATAATCGGAGAGGGGGCCAATAACAGAAACAAATTACTAGTTTTTCGCCCGCTTATGACGAACAAATGATAATAAAATTACCGTTAAATATCTTTAAGCGCCTACTTTACTCTCAACCCTGCCTTCCTCTTCACTTTTAGCTTAGCTGGACTGATTCTTTTTAATATGGAGGAATGTGAGGAATGCTAGCTCATTTTTAAGTAACCAAATACTTTCTAAGTATTTTTCTGGAAAAAACAATATTTCTTAAGACAAGTTGAAAGAATTCTCGAAATTTCACAAAGGGCGTCAAAGCTTTAACCCCGATTTCACACTTTCTAATTAGAGTTTTTATAGAAATTGTTACGAGCCTAATTAAAGCTGAATACAATAAGTGATTATTTTCCAACTTAACTTTCAATTCCGGGGAAATTTATAATAGATTTTAGCGATTGTGTTAGGAAATGAACAACGAGCGCTGGGAATATTCCAATAGCCCGAAGCACTTGCTTGCCTAGGGGCTCCATTTTATTAAAGAAGTAAATTATAATAATTTTACGAGGATCACGAGTAACCGGAAATTATTTTAAAACAGTAAATTATATCTAAAAATTAGGTGTCACTTTAGAGGGGAGGTTTGTAGTAAATTTTCTCTCGAAGGAGAACAATTTAAAATTGGTTGTACATACGCAGTAATTTGCGAATAAATGTTTTCAACATTAATAATATACGATTGGATATAATAGAAGGTTTAAGCGAGTTTTTGGAAATTTTTAAAAAATTTTGTATGGTTAAAATGTATAAAATTTTTGTCTAGTAAAAATGAATAGATATTTATCTAGTAAAAATGAATAAATATTTATCTAGTAAAAATGAATAAATATTTATCTAGTAAAAATGAATACATATTTGTCTAGAAAAACTTAATAAATTAAGTAAGTAAAAAAATATAAATTTTTTTACTATAAAAATATAAATTTTTATAGTAAAAAAATATAAATTTTTCTAGTAAAAAATATAAATTTTTTCTGGTAAAAAATAAATTTTCTAGTAAAAAATATAATTTTTTCTAGTAAAAAATAAATTTTCTAGTAAAAAATATAATTTTTTCTAGTAAAAAATAAATTTTCTAGTAAAAAATATAATTTTTTCTAGTATAAAATATAATTTTTTATAGTAAAAAATATAATTTTTTCTAGTAAAACATAATTTTTTCTAGTAAAAAATATAAATTTTTCTAGTAAAAAATATAAATTTTTCTAGTAAAAAATATAAATTTTTCTAGTAAGAAATATAAATTTTTCTAGTAAAAAATATAAATTTTTCTAGTAAGAAATATAAATTTTTCTAGTAAGAAATATAAATTTTTCTAGTAATAAATATAACGTTTTCTACTAAAAAATAGAAATTTCTGTATCGTCGAAAAATATAACATTTTTTGTTTATTAGAAATATATACAGCTCCATATAGTCGAAATATATACCTTTTTGGTCTAATTTTAAAATGAATTTTTTGGAAACTGCTAATTTTACCAGCGCTATTTTCCGACCTAGATAATGTTTTACCATTTTCAAAAATTAAAATGAATTCTATCCAGAATAGCGAGTAATACGAGGAAAGTCAGCGTAACGGCAACTTACTGACGTTCGAGTTGATTCTCTTTTGCGCCATGATGGCCCTGCACACCGCGACGGCCACCAAAAAGGGATTTCCGTTGGAACCGGGCACTTTCCATAACATGTCGCTCTTCCGTTTAATCTTGAGGAAGAGGTAGGCACTGGGCACCACGGTCACCAACAGCACCGTCGCCCACCATAATGTCCACAGGGAGTAGTTCTCCGGGATTAAGGTGGAGAAGGTGACCGGCAACAAGTCCGAGGACATCTTCTATAACAGAAGGACCAGCGGCGGCACAAATCCACGCGAAGCAGTCAGTATCCGAGAATTATCACTCTCACTCGTGGTTAAGGCGACTGATCCCACCAGCTTTACACTTCCACCTACAACTAAAGTCAAATCAAACTGATACGCCTCAGGTGCCATTATACGGATTTTAACCATCATTTGCAGCCACCGCTGTCGCCCTGGTGGTTCGTTTCATCCGACCCCCATCCGGAATTGAATGCCCCCCTCGCCGTTTCCATTTTAACTTTCACTGGTCGGAAGAGAACGAAATCTGGGTCACACTCGAGTGAGTCGGAACTCTCTTCCTCGCCGAGAGCCGCGGGTATTCCTCCAAAATTCACCACTCGCGTGACAGCGCGCTGGAAGGCGGTGAAAGACCCGCTCCACGCTGACTGCTTTCCACTTCGTTGTTGGGTGAACCGTGTCACGCTTCAGATTCGCGTGTTTAGTACATCATTTGTACAAACAGATAACGAACTTTCAACCCAAAAAAAAATAACCGCGGGATTAAATTATAGATATCAACTGGGTATTCTTCAGTCTGAATTATTATATTCTGATCAAACGCGATTGTAGGGTATAAATGTAACTCTTACGTGACATCGTCATCATTGTAGGGGAAAGTAAGTGTCACCCCCCGCCCCCCATTCGAACCATGGCGGGCTTCTTGAATGGATTAAATTTAGAACTAAAGACTTGTACTTAAAAATCAATTGATTTTTTTTAAATCAGATGAGTTCTTTTGTCTGAATTAAAACTTCAAGATTTTAAAATTAACGTTCGGTATTTATAGACTGTTACTCTTTAAAACGTTATTTTAAAGGTAACCCAAAAGGTAGTTTTTATATTTAACTTGTACCAAATTTAGGGGGGGGGAATAACATCATCTAGGTAATCATAATAAACTGTATTTTTAAATATCTTCATTTTTATCGGAATATTTTTCAATAATCTAAAATATAACAATTAAATATCGAAATTAGAATGCAGGGGGATATATTTGTAAAATTAAAACCACGTTTAACGTTCGGTATTTATAGACTGTTACTCTTTAAAACGTTATTTTAAAGGTAACCCAAAAGGTAGTTTTTATATTTAACTTGTACCAAATTTAGGGGGGGGGGGGATAACATCATCTAGGTAATCATAATAAACTGTATTTTTAAATATCTTCATTTTTATCGGAATATTTTTCAATAATCTAAAATATAACAATTAAATATCGAAATTAGAATGCAGGGGGATATATTTGTGAAATTAAAACCACGTTTACAACAAAGTGTTGTTAAATTAGGGTTTTATTTCTCTTTTGAAAATTATTGATTTTTCATACAGTTTAAGTCTTTTTTTCATGACAAATTGCTAGATATTTCGCTAATATCAATAAAGAACTAAAATTTCATTTAATATTAATATTACCTAATTACCTACTTGGTTTCTACTTGGTATTTGTTTACTTCTAATGGTAATTCTTACGGAAGATTTTTGTAACTTCCAGCGATTTAAAAAACAAATTGAGGAATATTTAGTGATTTAATTTAATTATTATTTATATTAGCATTGAAAGACAGTTTGGCCGGACAAATATCATTAAAATTTCCAAGGCTTCCCAAAACGGCAAACTTTTGAAAATAATTCCAAAAACGGTGTCTCAAATTCTATAATAGGTAGGTTATTTTTTAAATTTCAGGGCTTACGTATGAAAATTAGAAATTAGATTGTTCCCTACGTAAACCCTGAAAATTTAAAAACTCTACCTAAGCCGCGTTCACACTAGACACTTTAGAAACACTTAAAAGCAGTTTAGAAAGATCAAATTGTAAAATTTTGGTGTCGAATTTATTTATCGTAAGCTTGTTAATACAGATGACCCCGAAAATGTTCAATATAATCTTTCGAAACCGTTTCAAAAATGTTTAGTGTGAACGCGGATTTTGAGAAAAATGCGATAACGGTTTTAGGACGCATATTTAAAGGTTACAAACTAGAATAATTTTTATCTATAAAATAAAATATTTTTTATAAAACAAATTGGGCCGTTTTAGCCCATTAGAAAATATACGGTTTTTGACTATACTCACAAGGAGACATCCCGAAGTGTAACCCACCGATTTGGTTCAAACTCGGGGGATTGGTAGACCTTCGTGTAACTTGAAAAATCCTAAAGGGAATTTATTCAATGGGCAACCGTTTTGCCATGGCAACGAAAAATGTTTTTGACAACAACAAATGGAAATTTTCCCATTGATCGATTCCTAGGACCCCCTGTGAAAAATTTGAACAAATTTCAAAATTTCAAAAATGCCAAAAATAGAAAAAAATTGACAAAAAAAAACCATCAAAATTGATCAATTTGAGGTCAAAATCCCATGTTATTTTCAATGGGAAAATTTAATATTTTGTGTTGTGATAAACATTTTTCGTTGCCATGGCAAAACGGTTGCCCATTGAATAAATTCCCTTTAGGATTTTTCATGATTCATGAAGGTCTACCGAGTTTGAACAAAATCGGTGGGTTACACTTCGGGGTGTCTCCTTGTCAGTTAAAGGTTAAGAAATTCAAAATATCTAGTTTATTTGGCGGATAGATACTAGCACAAATTTAGGGTAAATCGGCAGCGGGAATTTCTAAGTATACCTGCGCGCGTTATATAAATTTGTAAAATACCGTCTATTGCTTTATACATCAAAGTGATAATTTATTAATTAACATAGGTAAGATTTAAAAACAGTTGTAATAATTTATTATAAGTACTACAAGTGAGGCATACCTAAAAAATTCCATTTCCATTTGGCGAGTCCAAGCTGGGTAAGTATAGAACGGGTAATGCCGAGATCACAACGTTGACGTTGCGATTTGATTATTTTTTATTAGCATAATATTAAAAGTACGCTATAATGAAGCTTTAAAATAATAATCTACATTAAATATTTATTGATCATTTTGAAATTTGCGCAATAAACATTTCTAAAATGGATTAATATAACACCGCGTAAGAGCCTTTATGAATTCAACAGAAAATAGGCTAAATTCGGAATTCCCGCCGTAAATTGATGTTAGTATCCTTCCGCTAAATGTACTAGATATTTTACCTTTCTTAACCCGCAACTGAGTATAAAATATATTTAGGGGGGAAAGTGAACTGTGCTGACTTGGATGACCTCCAAAATTTCAGACTGACGTCACTATTTTTTTATCCATGCCCGGATAATATACAAAAAATGGCCGACATTTTATACAAAATATTTCGGTAAAATATTGATCATCGATTATATAATAGTTTAGTTTTCAGAAACTATTTTTTTTTGTGAACCGATTTAAATGGTCTGCTAGCTGCCGCGTTATTACGAAAGCATACCAATAAGTGATGGGCATTTTTTGGATATTCAATCTCAGCTCACAAGCCGCTCGCGAGAACCTGACATATTTGTATTTCACGCTCTTCTCAAGAGTGGATTAGATAATTTATACGCTCTCACATACGCTCATATCAAACGCGTATACTGATAGCTCATATCTTTGCTTATTTCAATTTTGAAGTGGGGTAGAATTGGGGGGGGGGGGGGTACAATTCGAAAAACGCGCCAAATTGGTCCCTCATTTTCGAATTGAATATTGGGAAAGCTCTCTCGCTCTCAGCTCAAAGAAAATATGAGTTATTTCACTCGTCTCATCAACCAGGTCAACAACCGTAAAAAACTTAATCAGAAATCCTTAACTAATTCTATCATATTACCTATATTATCAAGAAAATAAATTCTAGAGCTACCTAAATAATATAAAATTCTGAAAACTCTACGAAAAGCGAAGATTTAATAGCCCAGAATTCACACTTTTTAGGCTAATTATAATTAACTCGTCTCAGTTTTTTTAGATTTTAAGAGATAAAAAAGAGCTTGGCTCTTCACTCGCGAGCTCATCTTTAAGGTCGGCTCACTTTCAAGCTAAAATTGAGGTTATTGATCCTCACGCTCATTAATAACTAATTACAGAGGCAGCTCCGTTCTTCTCCTGTCAATTATGTAAAAGTTAGCGCTCATTCCGACCTCAAACTCTCCGACCCACTCTAAAATGAGCTGAGCGCACCCATCATTGATAGCAATTAATCCAAACGCAGCTTGTATTAAATTCGTCTGGAATTCACGTATTTGAAACGCCATAGGCGCATCACGTGCGTGTTTGTTGCCGAATATTCCATCATGAGCGTCGTCTGGCGGTCAGCACGCTTATGGGCATACGCGAAAAATGGGGGTCAATAAACAAGATTTTCTCGTACTGGCGAAAAGATCCCTGTGAAAGTTTATTGGGTTATTGTGGTGTAACCAGAAACCTCAGAAAGGGGAAACTTTTCTTGGCTTATATTTTAAACTGACCCGTGTTGGGTTCCCCTACAGGTCAAAGGGTCAAGCGGCGACTGCCTACTTTCGAAAGTTCAGAACTATTAGCTATTTAAATGGTAAATAACATGTTAATAATTGTATTTTTAAAATTAAATTGCCATAAATGGAACTAAATAACGGACTAAATCCAAAACTGGTTTGTTTTTCTCAATTTCCAGCTTTAAACTAGGCTTTAGTCTACAGTCGAAATATTGTGTTTGTGCATTTAAATTTTAGAAATACATCAACAGATATACCTTTTTTTGTATAGTTTTTAGTGTAATATTATGTTACATTCTTTTTTCAAAAACGTAAAAAAAACCTTTATTTTCAGAAGTATTTAATAAACAAACATCAACAAAATATATGACTTCTTAAAAGGAATATTTAATAATAAGATTCTTCAACCTTTAGCTAAGATAAAAGATGACGTCTTAAAAGTGATCTTTAAGTATTCAATAAAAGCTTTCTCGCTTTTTAGATAAGATCAAAGTGTAGCATATTTCCTTAAAAATGATCCTTAAATATTTATTAGAAGCTTCTTCGTCTTTTAACTAAGATGAAAGTGTAGTTTCGGCCAAGATGACGTCTTAAAAGTGATCTTTAAGTATTCAATAAAAGCTTCTTCGCTTTTTAGATAAGATTAAAGTGTAGCATATTTTATTAAAAATGGTTCTTAAATATTTATTAGAAGCTTCTTCGTCTTTTAACTAAGATGAAAGTGTAGTTTCGGCCAAGATGACGTCTTAAAAGTGATCTTTAAGTATTCAATAAAAGCTTTCTCGCTTTTTAGATAAGATCAAAGTGTAGCATATTTCCTTAAAAATGATCCTTAAATATTTATTAGAAGCTTCTTCGTCTTTTAACTAAGATGAAAGTGTAGTTTCGGCCAAGATGACGTGTTAAAAGTGATCTTTAAGTATTCAATAAAAGCTTTCTCACTTTTTAGATAAGATTAAAGTGTAGCATATTTTATTAAAAATGGTTCTTAAATATTTACTAGAAGCTTCTTCGTCTTGTAACTAAGATGAAAGTGTAGTTTCGGCCAAGATGACGTGTTAAAAGTGATCTTTAAGTATTCAATAAAAGCTTCTTCGCTTTTTAGATAAGATTAAAGTGTAGCATATTTTATTAAAAATGGTCCTTAAATATTTATTAGAAGCTTCTTCGTCTTGTAACTAAGATCAAAGTGTAGTTTCTTTTTCCATCAGCAAAATATATGACTTCTTAAAAATAATTTTTAAATATTTAATAATAAGATCAAAGTGTAGTATATTACGCTTCAGCAAAAATGACTTATTAAAAATTATAATATTCATTAAAAGCTTCTTCGTCTTTAAGCTAAGATGAAAGTGTAGTTTCTGTTAAAAATGTCTCACCACGTTCACCATTAAAATTGAATTGATCTATACCATACATACTAGTTAAGTTCAATAGATTCAACAAAATTTAAGTATCACGAATTAAAACTAAAAATTATTTAAATAAATTTTCATAACTTAAACCAAATTAAGGTTAAATCATTCCATATTTTTATTTATTAAAATTATCGGGAAGAATTTCTGAGTAGAAATTGTCGAATATTCCAATTCAAATCCATAAAATTAATATTTACCCGTAAAAACCTAATAATAATTTCTCGAATTGGATAAAAGAACATCGGTAAACACTTTTCTCTTTAAATGATGCATACCCATTTCTTTTCTACTAAAGTGAAAGTTATCAGCCACTGCGAATTATTAAGGAAACCACGTACCCATTTGCATTAATATTGACAGCGCACCTTAGACCCCTGCCACGACTCGGAATGCATTAGCAGCGGTTCACTGACACTCGGCGCGATATACAAACAATGAGGTTAAGATATAGACAGTTATAACGTCGGTCATATCAGCTTAAATCCAGGTGTTTCTTACGCCTAATGCTTTGTGACTTTAGAAGAATTTAGGTTTAGAAAATGCCTCGATAAAGACTGATATCCTTGAAGTATTATCTCGACGGATTTAACATTACTTAATTTCTTTCCCGCATCTACAGGCGGCTGTGTAGGCGGATTCTGCTAATCTAAAAACAAATCTAAAGATACACTTCGTTGCTCATTAAAAGTGTCCGCGATTTTTATTGGGACCGGCATCTTACCATCATTGGGAACATCGCAAATGTCCGACTTTGATTGTTTCGACAGAATTTGGACGATTCTTATCCATATTTAACTTAAAAGTTTAATTTTAATTTAATATTAAAAGTATATTGATAGAAATGACCACCATTATAAAATATAATTAAATGCACATAATATAATATGTATAATACATAATTTAATCCCAATTTCTTTCAATTTTGGTTAGAATAATCATAAATGTTTCAAATTATATTATATTATTTATTAGGGAACATTTTATATCTTATAAAATACAATAATAAGTAAAATTATAAACAGAAGTGTAAAATAAATCTAATTAGATAATTATTAATTTCATTATTCTGAATAAATTGTTAAATACTTCTTTCGTGATATATATTATACACTTTTGGTATTACAGATGATTTTTTTACGATTGAACCTCGCGGCCTTCGAACGAAATTACGTCACGCATTGTTTTTTTTTTTAAATTACAGAGTGAAAATTTTGAATTTGATATAGCCTAAGTAGGTGCAGTAAAACACGAAATAAATGTTGGGCAGTAATACAGTGAACCGACGAAGGTACTTCAGATAAAATACCGCAGGCGTTTACTTGTCTACGTGAAAATATTTTTACAACTAATTTAGCGTCTACGATAAATTATTTTAGCGTCTTGGTGAATATATATTTTTTAACTGATTGAGCGTCTTCGTGAATTTATTTTTTTAACTGATTGGGCGTCTTCATGAATTTATTTTTTTTAACTAATTTAGTGTCTACATGTATATTTTTTTAAACTAATTTAGCGTCTTCGTGAATATATATTTTTTAACTGATTGAGCGTCTTCGTGAATTTATTTTTTTAACTGATTGAGCGATTTCGTGAATTTATTTTTTTAACTGATTGAGCGTCTTCGTGAATTTATTTTTTTAACTGATTGGGCGTCTTCTTGAATTTATTATTATTATTATTATTATTATTATTATTATTATTATTATTATTATTATTATTATTTTAACTAATTTAGCGTCTATGAGAAAATATTTTTCTAACTAATTTAGCGTCTACGATAAAAAAAAATTCTAACTAATTTAGCGTCTATGAGAAAATATTTTTCTAACTAATTTAGCGTCTACGATAAAATATTTTTCTAACTAATTTGAGGTCTATGAGAAAATATTTTTCTAACTAATTTAGCGTCTATGAGAAAATATTTTTCTAACTAATTTAGCGTCTACGATAAATTATTAACTAATTTAGCGTCTATGAGAAAATATTTTTCTAACTAATTTAGCGTCTATGAAAAAATATTTTTCTAACTAATTTAGCGTCTACGATAAAAAAAAATTCTAACTAATTTAGCGTCTATGAGAAAATATTTTTCTAACTAATTTAGCGTCTATGAGAAAATATTTTTCTAACTAATTTAGCGTCTATGAGAAAATATTTTTCTAACTAATTTAGCGTCTACGATAAATTATTTTAGCGTCTTCGTGAATAATTTTTTTAACTGATTGAGCGTCTTCGTGATTTTATTTTTTAAACTAATTTAGTGTCTACTTGTATATATTTTTTAACTGATTGAGCGTCTTCGTGATTTTATTTTTTTAACTGATTGAGCGTCTTCGTGATTTTATTTTTTAAACTAATTTAGTGTATACGTGTATATATTTTTTAACTGATTGAGCGTCTTCGTGATTTTATTTTTTTAACTGATTGAGCGTCTTCGTGATTTTATTTTTTAAACTAATTTAGTGTATACGTGTATATATTTTTTAACTAATTTAGTGTCTACGTGTATATATTTTTAACTAATTTAGTGTCTACGTTAAAGTATTTTTTAACGAATTTAATGTCTACGTTAAAGTATTATTCCAACGAATTTAATGTCTACAATTATTACTTTGCTGAAAATTTTTTGGAATGAAAACCACTTTTTCAGAAAGGTAGAAAATGTAAAGCAAGACGTTGATTGAAAATCTTTAAAAGCCGCTACCTCGATAAAAGTAATGTTAAATTGAGAAGCGCTTTCCAGTAGTTAAACTGGCTTTGTTTGAGTAGGAACCCAAAAAAACTCGTTTACAGATTCGCAAGTACCATTTGAATAAAATGAAAGTGAAAGTTACTTTCCTGGCAATTCAATAAAAGGTTTTTTCGATTGATTAATTTGCCCATGCGGTGATTCTTCAACTCCGTCTGACACCCTAACATATTTAAGGAAAAAATAAATGCGACCTTATGCACATATTTTATGAAATTAAACTTTAAATTATATTTAAGACGGACAATTCTTCAATTCGATCAGAAACCCCGTTGATACAACCCGTCAATACCTGTTAAAGGTGTCAAATTTGTCTTCAAAATACTGAATGTTAATGTAATAGCAGAGGTGGAATATGGCTTTAAATTGAACGTTTGTAACGTCATACAGCAGAAATAACAGCTTACAAGGAGACTACCCGAGGTGTTACATACCGATTTTGTTCAAACTCAGGGGATTGGTAGAACTTCATGTAACTTGAAAAATCCTAAAATGATTTTATTCAATGGACAACGGGTTTGCCATGGCAACGAAAAATGTTTTTGACAACATAAAATTGAATTTTTACCATTGAAAATAACATGGGATTTTGACCGATTTCCCCGTGATAAAAAAATAAAAAAATTGATCAAAATGTGATAAATTTTGATTTTTTTCGTCAATTTTTATCAATTTTTTTATAATTTTGGTATTTTCATTTTTTTTTTTTCAATTTTGTAAATATTTTCACAGGGGGACCCTTGGAATCGGTCAAAATCCCATGTTATTTTCAATGGGAAAAATTTCCATTTTATGTTGTCAAAAACATTTTTCGTTGCCATGGCAAAACCGTTGCCCATTGAATAAAATCCCCTCAGTATTTTCCAAGTTACACGAAGGTCTACCAATTTGAACGAAATCGGTGTCTAACACCTCGGGTAGTCTCCTTGTTAGTGGTGGCTATATAAACAGGGAATAAACAGGTATTAAAACCCAGGCTAAACACTATTAAAGGTTTCGATTGTTGGTTTTTGTTTATAATGCAGAACACACCCAGTTTATTTTCCAAGACTATTATGAATATTTAAATGTCGGAAATCTGATACGCGATAGTTCATTGGTTTTATTTCCGATGGCAGGTAATTAAAAAATTTAATTGTGGTGTTGACGTTCATAAGCCGCTAATTCCTACCAAACATGAAAATACAAATTAATTAACTGTATTGACCTCTTCTTATCCCAATTTTTAAACTTTGAAGGTGTAATTTTCTTAAAGTAAATAACAGTAAACTATCAATATTACATTAATTTGACCATTTTCAAGAGACATGTTTCTTCCAATATCAACCACAGCTGCCTTAAAACCAATATACAATTCTGTTGGGATGCAGCGCCTAAATGTCTCCTAGCGGGAAACTAGTCGCAGAATTCAGCGTTTAAGGGCCCCACGGTGCCATCACGTTTAATCATCAGCTAGGCTAATACCCAAGGCACCACCTTAGGCCTAAGTCATCATGCGACTTTTGAAGCTATTAGTTCAGGTGGCCTGATGCTAAAAGTTCCTTATCAAAAATATAATTTGAATTAGCGTATTTTAATCTGTAGAAATATTAAGAAATATCTGTGTTTTAAAAATCGGACTTGATTTAGAAAATTTCAAATCCTTCTGTGAAAACCTACGACATTTATCACGGTACTCAGATTGGGGGCCCAAATGTTTTCGATTCGCGTAGTATTACAGGGCCACCTAGACGCCTTAATTAAATATGAATTTAAAATTATGGAAATAGCAG
Organism: Leiobunum rupestre; assembly: GCF_980474605.1. NCBI lineage: Eukaryota > Metazoa > Arthropoda > Arachnida > Opiliones > Sclerosomatidae > Leiobunum > Leiobunum rupestre. Next base: position 34,393,921 of record NC_143392.1, read on the forward strand.
ATTTGAAATCGGTCGTCTGACACAATTTTTAATTGCACTTCGTCCGATATTTCAATTTATTTTTCTCGAGAAATGACGCAAGACGAGGAAACCCGAATTTACAGCAAGAAGGACCAACTCGATGAAAAATGAACTCGAAACAAATTGAGAAACTGGCTGACAATCGGGGGTTAAAACGGACAGGAAGGAAGTTGAGAATTCCGGGCCAACAGGCTTTTAAAACCCGTTTCAACCACCACGTTTATAAATGTTACGTCTATTCATTTACGATTTGAATTTAAAACTAAGAGTTTGACTCATCACATTTTTTAACCGTAAACGGAACTTACCAACAAAATTCACTCAAGAAATTTCGATTTTGAGAAAACGTTCCTCCAAGAATCAAAGTTCTAATAATTTGTTAATCTTTAAAAGCATGTGGGTAGTAAATGTTTATTTTGCAAATAATTTAACGACGTCGTAAAGTTTTAAGATCGTTTGAAATAGGTTTACTTTGCTCTCGCTGTTGTATTACTATAAAAAGTGTATAACATTAAAGGGTGCTAAAAGTCAAAAATATGAGATGGTTGTGAAATATAAATATAAAAAATTTAGTATGTAACTTAACATATGTAACATAATCAATCATAAGTTTTTATGCCATAAACCAGTTGAAAAAAAAAACACGGAATCCGTAATAGGTGGGGGGCGCAAATCTGTGTTTTCGTTTTTTTTATAAGGAAAAAACCTCCGATTTAATTTTTTTTAACTAAATTGTGCAACAGGACTCGCGAAAATGGAACAAAATTGGAGACTAAACTAAAGATGCATAATTTACCCCAAGATAGTATGTGCTCGCCGTCTGACTGCAACTAATAAATAGCATTTAAATAAAGTCAAAATAAACAGCATAAGTTTTACGTGCTACAAATTTAAGCTCTATGGGTTATTAGCATTTTATATATTTTTTCCCCACAGTTTGGGAAACGACTGCCATAAACTATTTTTCCCTAATGAAACCAAGGGTGCGTCAAGTTAACAAAAAATATGCATTATTTTAAGAACAAAGTCCTGTAAGAATAAATCTTAAAGTAAGAACTCTACAAAATCGTGTCAAACGTATCCGTTCAAAAACGCTAAGCCCTGGATATTTTTAAGCGACTTCTATTGGTACGAGGTCGGTTAATTTAAGTAAATAATTAAGTGCGCACGTGTAAAACATCTGTTTAATATAAATTGAACGGATTTAGCACAAAAACGATTTTTATGTGCTTTTAAATTGAAATTCGTAGGGTGAATGTATTAAGGGAGCAGCCATCTTGAATTTTTTATTGTAAATTACCTCCAAATCCATCTTAAAAATCTGTAGAAAATGATGTCTTTGATCGCTTTAATATTTTCAATTAAAAAAATGCCGGAATTGACCAAATGCCAAGAAATCTTACAAATCTTGCCAGATAATTAATAACTTCCAATTGGTAACGCATCTGAAAGAAAAGTACAAACTCAATTATTCTACGTACTGTGTGAAACAAGATCTATAGAGATGTTATACACAGGCATTCTTATGAGATATTATGCTACATACGATTCTATTATATGGAAGGTAAACATAATTTTCGGTTTTGACTAAATTAATTAAGTTATTATACCATAAATTAGTTATTTAACAAGTCGAGCATCCACTGAAACATAAAACCTGTCTTAACCTAAAGCCTAAAAGGGTTAGGCAAATATTCAAAGAACTTAAACGATTATTTTAAAAATACCAAACGCAACCCTAGAGTTTAAAATCTTTGAGCGCAGAATAAAATATATTGGTTAGGAGGTCAAAAAGTTTAAAACTCAGTGTGAGGGAAAGTTTTAATCCGAAACGGATGGAGTGGGGGAATTGAATTGAAATATTTTTCCAAAATATACCGTATATGACGAAATTGAAAGAATACATTCGGTAGGCCTTGGTAGGTTTATTTTGGCGATAATGATGGGATATTTAGGATACGAAAATAGAGCGAAAAGCTTGTACGATAAAATAAAACGCTTCCGTTGTATTGTAAAATATTCCACCCCTTCACAACAATGATATTGAGAAAATGCTAAATTTCTACAATAACTAAAATAGTTTAAATAACGCACTTACAACAGTCAAATAAATAACAGGGTGGATGTCAAAATATAAATAAAAAGAGAATGAAATCTGACTTTTAAATCGGAGGTAGCGCGAAGAATTTATTAAATTGAGCAGAGAAGACGTGGTTGCAATTATAGCTTCTGATATCAAGATTCTCGTCTGGTACCTACAAAGAAATAAAACCTTCGATCGCCACCTAGGAGCAACAAACACAAGGAGAACGCAGCTAGCCTTTAAACACGCTAACGCAGTGTTGTGTACAAATTTCATTGGACGAACCTTTACGCTCAACGTTTTACGGGCGGGGGGAAGACAATTTCCGAATTTCCCCTTCCGACGGCAGCAGGCGCTAAAGCGTCTAACTAATGAAAAATGTACGCGAGAAAATGCACGACTTTTGACGGGTTGCGCTCTCCTTGTGTGGGGTGTTGTGTTTGTTGCTCCTAGCCGCCACCACGTGAACAGGGTGCTGCCCACCTATTCACCTTCCTAAAGTATATGGAAAACGTGGTCACTTTAAAAACTATAATTGTAGCTGTATGGTAATTTTTTAATTATGAATAAATATAACTTTAACCCAAGGATCACTATCCGTAATCGGTGTTCAAGCCGGTAGCTTTGACTGTACTAAAGTGATTACGTAATCGATTAAAGATTTAGCACTACCAAAGGCTGTACTCGCTGTAATCGGTGTTCAGAATTTGAAGAAGTGGTTAGCCCCTCGCTTTAATCTATTAATACGTTTAAAAAGCGGTTAAGTAAGACAAAGCAAAATTTATATAAAGATAATTCTTGGTTCTTTATAGACAAACAGTATGATAATAATAATAAATAATAATAGTAATCAGCTAGGCTAATACCCAAGGCATCTAGCGACTTTTAATGCCTTTAATTCGGGTGACCGGGTTACAATGAGTAGGAGGGTGGTGGCAAGCCCTTCATGCTACGCGAGCCAACAGCTCCCTACACTAACTATTACCGTTAACCTCAATAAGTTTTTATGGAAGGGGGAAACCGAAGAACTCGGGGGAAAACCCCTTTAACCAGTAAGGATAGAACTTGCAAACTCTATAAAATACCTTCAGCAATTATCATTATTCTTTTTTAAGGGTATTTGCAGAGTCGCTATTTTCTTTAGGGTAACTGAGATTTTATCTTTAAAACGATATTTTCCTAAGGTTTATCTATATAAAATCTCTATTAAGCTGAAAAAGGATTATTTTAAATTTCTGTAGAAAATCTCTTTACTGGGTAACCCATAGAACTATTATACCTAGCATCGGTCTGTTACGAAATGTCATCAACATTTTTCAATAAAAACGAATACCAACATTGCACCACCCTCGCAACAATAAAAGAGTTCATGGCAAAATTAATGGCCAGATTAGATTTAAATCCTATTTTTTCTTTTGAATATTTTATAGTTCTTCGTTGTACCGTATACACCCAGAAAGATTTTTAAAAACAAACACGACGAAATACCGTACGTTGCTGGGTAACACAAATCTACCAAAATATTAAAAATTCACGCAAAGTTTCAAAAACCTACAGCGCGCGGGGGAGACTAGATTCAAAGGTATTTTTTCTGGGTTAAGTGTTATCTGTTAAGGGGCATCATTTAATTTATGATAATTTGGCGTGTACCTAATTAAAATTCACCGCGTAGTGAAGCGTCCACCTTTATCGTTAATTATAAGCGTCTTAAATGAATTTAAATCAGATCTTTTCGTGTCATTAAGGAAACATTATTTTCAATAGAAGCAACAGCTTCTTGATCGTTTTGTGATAACTTTAGATTGATAATTTTACAAGCTGAATACCATTGGTAAAATAGGGAAATAATTAGATTGATTCAATTAAGATGGCTTATTTCGGTCGAGTTACACCAATTGAAATTTTCTTTTAACTCGCTATCAGGTAGTTAGAAATTTTTACATAAATCTGATAAGTACAGTTTGGTTTTGTTTATTGTGAATTCTTTTCAACTGTGCTGCAATCATTTCAAACCAATCCTAAAACATATTTAAAGTAGAAATTATTATTTGAATTCAATTGAGAAAATGATTCCTTAACTTATTTTTGATTGAATTTAAAGATATAAAATTTGGTATTTCTGTTTTCTAGGAAAGCGTAAATTTCTACTTCTTCTATTTTAAACGCAGGTTTATACTGCGCAGACTGTTTTTATTTTATTTTATTATTTTTATTTAATATTTTATTTTATTTTATTATTTTTATTTCATATTTTATTTTATTTTATTACTTTTATTCTATTTTATTTTGTTTTATTTTATTACTTTTATTTTATTTAATTTTATTACTTTTATTTTATTTTATTACTTTTATTCTATTTTATTTTATTTTATTTAATTTTATTACTTTTATTTTATTTTATTTTATTACTTTTATTTAATATTTAATTTTATTACTTTTATTTAGTATTTAATTTTATTATTTTTATTAAATATGTTATTTTATTATTTTTGGTTAATATTTTTATTTTATTTTATTTTTTATTTTTATTTAATATTTTATTTAATATTTTATTTTATATTTTATTTAATATTTTAATTAATATTTTATTTAATATTTTAATTAATATTTTATTTAATATTTTATTTAACATTATTTTTATATTTTTTTATTTAATATTTTATTTAATATTTTATTTAATAATTTATTTAATATTTTATTTAATATTTTAATTAATATTTTATTTAATATTTTATTTAACATTATTATTTTATTTTATTTTAATTAATATTTTATTTAATATTTTATTTTATTTTATTTTTTTTATTTAATATTTTATTTAATATTTTATTTAATATTTTATTTAATATTTTATTTCATATTTTAATTAATATTTTATTTAATATTTTATTGAACATTATTATTTTATTTTATTTTATTTTTTTTAATTAATATTTTATTTAATATTTTATTAAATATAATATTATTATATTTTTCACTTACTTTAATGCGTTAAATATGATAATTTTCATTAATATAGTATATAATTAATAGTATAATTTGATACAAATGAAAAATTCATTTAATCTGTAGAAAAAGCGCAGATTTAAAAAATACAGGAAGAATTCGTTTTTCATTTCATCAAGCATTTCATATCTTTAATCCGTATTCAACCGATAAAAAATTCCTGAGCGTCAATTGACTTAGTTACCCCTCCCAGTTAATCTTATGGGGGGCAGTTTCCCCCCTTCTGTTCCTACGCCCAAACGCATTAGTATTAGAATTATAATTTAACAAACATTACAGCTCTATATGGGTTGGAGTTAAATCAAGTCAAACGTAACAGGTATATATATTACGATCTTTTGAAATGCGTATAAAAAACCGCGGTAAATCATAGCAAAAAAAGTAAGGCCTTGCTTCCGTAAGCGGCACAGGTGAATTTGAAAAAAAAAAGTATAACCCGGGTTATACTTCCACTACTTTTTACGTCGCTGCTATAAAAAAGGCGACAACGTTGAACTAAATACCCAGCCATGAGAATCGCAAATACACACAACGAGAATAATAAATACTTTTTGAAATATACTACCTTTGTTCCCGCGCTTTCGGAATTCAAAGCTTTTTTAAACATTTTTCTTTTTATAAATAAAAAGCTAAATTTATTTTCGATTTCGATGGATACGCTCAATTGTAAACCCGCTTTTGAAAATTATTCTCAATAAAAATATATATTAATATAATTGGGTTTCTAACACCATTCAGTCTAAATAACTCTCGTAAAGAAATTTAAAAATATACACAGTTTATTAATTTAAAATCGTACTGGACATAGCAAACTGAAAATATACAAATTATTTATTAATAATGATTTAAAGTTATTCTAAACAGTGCCGGTTTTATAAACGGATAGTTTTATTAAAAAGTAAAAGCGAAGTTGGTTCCGCGGTTTGTAATAGCGACCACGCTAGTGGCAATATAATTTGAATATTAAAATAGGGGTAAAAATAAATATATAAATAAACGTATTCTTTCAACGTAAACACGTCCCACTTAACAACTATGTTAAATGTAGCGTTAAACATTCACGATAAACACGTCAATATAGGTTGTGATTTTGGAAAATTCCAACAGTCATCATACAGGCTTTCCCCCTTTTGATTGTGAAGGGGGTAAGTTTTGTCTAGATTTAAAATAAATATGAGTGCAAATCCTTACTAATTTTTGGATAAAATGTTTAAACAAACTATTGTATACATTATAACAATGATATCTTATTGATTGTGTAAATATGCCACCTTTTTTATTGCTTTATTTTGAAAAGTACCCTCTTCACGTAGGTTACCATAGCTATACTTAGGAAATACTAAGAAAAGAAGGAACTGTTATTTTTCGAGATGCTACTCATGTTATGTTCCCTTTAAAATCATCATAATAAAGTTTTCTAGCGTTAATATTGTTAACAACAATACTACTACTAAAGCCGTGTTCAAACTTTACCCTCTACTCAACAAATTTACAAGTTAGTAGTTAATGCTTACAGGCCTACATTTACTAGTCGGATACGGTGGGGTGGCGGAGTGGTTAGCACTCTCGACTCGTAGCAGGAGGAGAATTTTCACTTGCCATTATCAATATAAATGGCAGCTAATATTTTATTCAGTTTACTTGATGCTGAAGAAAATAAACAATATGATATTTTTGTGAACGAAAATGAATTTCAGAGAATACAGAATGGTTCGTTAATTACCGATGAAATATTTCCTTTTAAATTAAAAATTAAATGTTTTCTTACTTCATATATTGTCGTGAAATCGTGTAAAAATAATATTTATTGTCAAAGGCTTAGTTTACAATGTTCGTGGAATTTTCGTAAGCCGCCATCTTTAGAAGAATCATTTGACGCATTTTAGCGAGTTCTCACGAAGAACTCTTCTCAAGAGAAGAATTCCTTCTCAGAATTTTGACGCGCCCCATGCTGGTATGCTTTTCTTTTTCAGTTGGAAAAAGCATACGTGACATATTATCTACGTCATGCTGCCAGTATTTAAAATTGGTAAAAATATCGAAAAATCTCCATAGAAACCCAATAAGAGCTTTCACGATAAATTTGGTCAATATGACGAAAATAGTTAAATGGATTCGGTTATTATAGAGATGTTGACGTCACGTGAAATGTAACTAAAGCTTCCGCATTCAACCCATTAACCAAATAACCTCGAAGCAAGTAAGTGGGTGCATTATAGAGAGTAACATATTCACGCCATCGTGTTACCATGTTATGACCCGAATTGCTCTTGTTAGGAGTGATAATTATGAAAATCGCCAGCCGTTAAAGACACACAAAAAAAAACACAGACAACAGTATATTATTACACAATCTTCAACAAATAACTTGGCTTCCGGGGCCAACGAATTTGAAAAAAAGTTTTTTTGAGACATCCAATACGCAATAAATTTATAATGACAAAATAAAGATGTTGAGTTCTTTTATTTTTTATGAAAAAGTGAAAAATACGTAACAGTTTCGTAATGGGGGTGTTAAGGGCTTAAAGCCCTAAATACCTGCTTAATTTGAAATTTCAATACGCCAAATTGTTGATACCTTTATTTTAAATTTCACCGTATTATCCTGTAGAATAGTTTTTGGGGAAAATCCCGGAGCGCATTTATCAATTAGTACAGTACCGTTCCTGGGTTGATGGTCATTCAAGTGCAAAATCACCGCCCTTAGTAATTTCATATTATTTAATTAAGAATTTAATCTACCGTAAAATTCCGTGAAAAATTAATTCGATTGAATTATTAAACCGTTAATAATCATCAAAACTTTTTTCGTTAATATTCTTATTTGTAAAAATTTTCCATATAATTGTGTAATTAATTTAATGAATTATTTTAATTTAATTTAGTCATTTATTAAAATACTATTATTATTTTATTTGTAAAATTCATTTATTAAAAAAATATTTTTTAATTTGCAAAATTAATTTATTAAAAAAATATTTTTTAATTTGCATAGTTCATTTATTAAAACATTATAATTTAATTTCTATAATACATTTATTAAAAAATATAATTTAATTTCTATAATACATTTATTAAAAAAATATAATTTAATTTTCATAATTAATTTATAAAAATATTATAATTATCTAATTTGCATAATCCATTTATTAAAATATTAGTATCTAATTTGCATAATCCATTTATTAAAATATTAGTATCTAATTTGCATAATGCGTTTATTAAAATATTATAATTTAATTTGTATAATTCAGTTATTAAAATATTAGTATCTAATTTTCAGAAAGAATTTATTAAAATATTAGTATCTAATTTGCATAAAGAATTAAAATATTATAACTTAATATGCATAATTTATTTATTAAAATATTATAATTTAATATGTATAATTCATTTATTAATATATTATAATTTAATTTACATAATTCAGTTATTAAAATATTATAATTTAATTTGCATAATTCATTTATTATAATATTCTAATTATCTAATTTGCATAATTCCTTTATTAAAATATGTTCATTATATAATTTACATAATTCAATTATTATAATATTATAATTATCTTATTTGCATAATTTATTTATTAGAAGATTATAATTATCTTATTTGCATAATTTATTTATTAGAAGATTATAATTATATAATTTGCATTATTATTTTATTATATTATTATAATGATTTAATATACATAATTAATTTATTAAATTATTACATTTTTTATTTTATATAATTAACTTATTAAATTACTATAATTGTTTATTTTATATAGTTAATTTATTAAATTATAATAGTACTCTATTTTATATAATTTATTTATTAAATTATAATAATACATTATTTTACATGGTTAATTTATTAAATTATAATAATACTTTATATTACATAGATAATTTATTAAATTATAGTAATACTTTATTTTACATAGTTATTTTATTAAAATGTTATTTTATTTAACATAATTTATAACTGAGCAGAACCCTGAATACGTATTATCACAAACGAATTTTGTAAACTAAATGATAACAACAAGTTAAAACAGGATTTAATATAAGTTTCAATTTTAAAATCTCTTCAAGTCTGATCTAGAAATCATTTAGTTATGTGTTGGTATAAATTTTCTAAGATTAATCAATAATTCAAGTAAAATCCCCCAACACGGAGAGATCGGTATCGTACCTGATATTCGATAATACAAGCGGAAAGGCTTGCGGATCACGAGCCCAATTATTAATTCTGGATTAAATCAAGTGGAAATCCCTAAAGTTCCAATTTGTTATCCTACACGCAAAGATGGCATTCGAGTTAAACAAAGCGTGTAATATAATTGACCTAATTGGCTTGATATAGATCCCGCGAATTTTAAGTAGAGCATTGGAAAAGAGTGTCGAAGTTCAGTGGTCCGTGCCTGCCAACTTCAATTTCGAATCCCCTCTGTTCGCCTATCAAAACAACATCAGCTGCTCAATTGTCCAAAACGCGGTTTACCACGCACCTCCGTGAAGAAAAGTTAGAAAGGCTAAGGCTTATTTTTAAAGGTGAATTTAAACTGCGATTTCATTGAAAGCTTAATGTATTAATTTTAGGGATGCACCGATATATCGGTAACCGATATATCGGCCGATATATCGGCTAATTTTTCAAATATCGGTATCGGCCAATATCGGCTTAAGCGAGGCCGATATTAGCCGATATTTCTGGTATTAGAAAAACATTTTCTGGTGGTTCTTTTTGATCGCTGTTGTAGGAAATAATTATTCGCGTCCAAAACGGTCAGGAATCATAAGTGGTTTTTAGACTCCAAAAGCCTTAGATCATATCATTTTTTAACAGGTGGTTACGAGAGTAAACAAAAAAGCATAATATTGTGATAGGTAACTTTGTTAATATCGGCCGATATATCGGCTATCCTAGGCCGATATTATCGGCCACGATTAGCCGATATATCGGCCGGCCGATATATCGGCTGTACCCATATCGGTGCATCCCTAATTAATTTTCATTTTAAAATAATATTTTTATTATTATTAAGTTAATCAAATATTTGTAACGATAATACATCGATAATATTTTAATATTTGACAACTGATACGAAAATATACTACACTTTGATCAAACGACTAAAAACTTAAATATGAAGTTGAAAAATGTTATTTCATAGAGTATAGACCATAGATCTGTTTAACGATGAGGAAGCTGATTATTTAATTTGAAAAACAAATTATATGAAGTCATTTATTTTGTTGATTTTTGCCAAACGACGAAACTGTTTATTATTATTATTATTATTAAAATAAATTACATGAAGTCATTTACTCAAATTTATGCGGAAAGATACTACATTTTCACGAAACCATAATATTAAATTTAAAAATATTATTTAATACAAAATTATCTTTTTTGAGGAGCGAAACAATACTACACTTTAATCTTACAAGGAGACTACCCGAGGTGGTTATCACCGATTTTGTTGAAACTCGGAGGTTAGGCAGACCTTATGGTAGTATGAAAATTGCCAAAGGGAAAAGTTGCAATGGGCTTTAGTTTTCCTATTGCAACCGAAAATGTTTTTGATCTCTCAAAACCAAAAATTCTCCATTTAAAAAAGCATGGGATTTTCTCGGTTTAAATTAAATTTTCAAAACTTATCCAAAAGATGAATTTGACCTATTTTGGGTAAAATTGATCAATGATTTTGGCTAAAATTGATCAATGATTTTGGCTAAAATTGATCAATTTTGGTTAAATTTTAACAAAATTTGGGTAACTGAGAAAATCCCATGCTTTTTTAAATGAAGAGGTCAAGAACATTTTCGGTTGCCATGGGAAAACTACAGCCCATTGCAACTTTTCCCTTTGGCAATTTTCATACTACCATAAGGTCTACCGAACCCCCGAGTTTCAACAAAATCGGTGATACCTTTTCGTTTGGTGCTAATTCACTATCTGAATTTCGTTACTCTTATAAATTAATATTAAACATTGTAAGGTTTTTTGGGGTCGGAAAGTGGTCCAAATGTGAGGTCGTCATACCCACTTTAAAAGGGATCAAATACGTACTTACGCGGAATTTTCTCAAAAACGTTTCAGACTTTTAGAGTCGGCTTTGCACCAAGACCCAAAAGTAACTTTTCGACCACGACCCCACCCTAAATCGGCTCTTTGTGCTACAGGGGTTCCATCAAGCTAAAGTGTGAAAAATACGTCTTAGAGTAATTACTTTACTAGAACCAAATATAAGGTGGCTAATAACGCCAATAATTATGAGCTTACCTCACTTCCTTGTTTTACAAGTTGAGTATCATAACACAAAAAATAAGGAAATAATGATTGATCTCTTCCGAAAAAGAAACCCAACCGAAAATACAAATTAAGTTTAATCTGACGTTAATAAAATTCCTTGACCCATTAAATTTACACTCTCGCGCGCTAGAAATTACCAAAATATGTTTTGGGTTTTAATTGGCCCTTTGCACCACTGATTTTAATTAAAATTTCGAGTTAAAAACTGCTCCTTGGGACCACTGATTTTAATTAAAAGTTCGAGTTAAAAACTGCTCCTTGGGACCACTGATTTTAATTAAAATTTCGAGTTAAAAACTGCTCCTTGGGACCACTGATTTTAATTAAAATTTCGAGTTAAAAACTGCTCCTTGGGACCACTGATTTTAATTAAAATTTCGAGTTAAAAACTGCTCCTTGGGACCACTGATTTTAATTAAAAGTTCGAGTTAAAAACTGCTCCTTGGGACCACTGATTTTAATTAAAATTTCGAGTTAAAAACTGCTCCTTGGGACCACTGATTTTAATTAAAATTTCGAGTTAAAAACTGCTCCTTGGGACCACTGATTTTAATTAAAATTTCGAGTTAAAAACTGCTCCTTGGGATCACTGATTTTAATTAAAATTTCGAGTTAAAAACTGCTCCTTGGGACCACTGATTTTAATTAAAATTTCGAGTTAAAAACTGCTCCTTGGGACCACTGATTTTAATTAAAATTTCGAGTTAAAAACTGCTCCTTGGGACCACTGATTTTAATCAAAATTTCGAGTTGAAAACTGCTCCTCGGGATACCTATTTTTTTAATTTCTAGTTAAAGACTGCTCCTTGAGACCACCAATTATTATTAAAATTTCTAGCTAAAAACTGCTCCTTAATTGTGACCACTGATTTTTCATTAAAATTTCTAATTAACAAGTTGGCAAGCCAAAATATACCTCTCCTCGGAAGATTTTTTAATTTTCAGTGAAGCGTAACTGTATCTGTGGTTCTACGGTAGAACGCTCACCTGTCGTGCAAGAGGGCTCGGGTTCGAATCCCAGCCGATTAAAAAATTATACTACACCCAATGACAAAAAGAGGGCGCTTTTGGAAAAACCTTTTCCCTGATTCTAAGAAACTGCGTACGCAATGATTACCCTTTGCCCCGAAAATGCGAACGCGTTCGCAGGCCTGACAGACAGACCCACAGACAGACAGACACACACGGTGGTTGTATAACCCCTCCTAGGGGACTTTGTCCTCTAGGAGAGGTAAAAACTGCTCCTTAATTGTGACCACTGATTTTTCATTAAAATTTCTAATTAAAAACTGCTCCTTACCCCTAATTTAGAATTTTACCCTTTTGCGCCAAATTGAATTTGACTTTTTTTGCACCCAATTGAATTTTACTCTTTTGCCCAAAAATTTATTTTTCTTTTTTTGCACCCAATTGAATTTTACTCTTTTGCCTAAAAAATAAATTTTACTTTTTTTGTACCCAATTGAATTTTACTCTTTTGCCCAAAATTGAATTTTACTCTTTTGCATCAAATTGAATTTTACTTTTCTGCACCAAATTGAATTTTACTCTTTTGCACCAAATTGAATTTTACTCTTTTGCACCAAATTGAATTTTACTCTTTTGCACCAATTTGAATTTTACTCTTTTGCACCAAATTGAATTTTACTCTTTTGCACCAATTTGAATTTTACTTTTCTGCACCATATTGAATTTTACTCTTTTGAACCAAATTGAATTTTACTTTTTCCACTGTTACAAAGTCAAAAGAAAATGTAAAGCCTACCTTTAAACAACCATAATGGTCATGCTTTGTTCGAAATAGCCAGGGCCTACTTGAACTTTTGCGGGGCCGGGTGAAAAGTGCATTTTCGGGGCTCATGACTTTGTAAAAGTTCCTCCCCCCTTTCCCTCTCCTTTTAAGAGATGAGTTATTGTCAGGGAAAACATTTTGCCAAACTTAAACATCCAAAAAAAGTTTTTATTTCGTTCAGTAATTAAGTACTTGTTGAGTCGTTTCACAAAATGTTTACCTCTAAAATTGGCACCTAGATAGCTCTTTCTGCTGAAAAATCTGATTATTTCATTAAACTCTAATGATTTCGCCACTTCATTTTCGATTGACAATATGGCAAGCGATGACAATCTTTCCTGGCTAATGGTTGATCTTAGGTAGTTTTTAGAAAACCATCTTTCGGCTGAAGCTACCGAAACTGGAGTAGTCAACATAATTTTTAGGGCTATTGCAATATTAGGGTACAAAATTCAAATAGCCGACATTTTGGCGTATCTAGCCAAGATTCTCGACTAGCTTTCAAAATTCCATATAAAATTGTTGAAAGCGAGTAGGTTTAGTACGCGGAAGTAGCGAGTTCCAATTTGAAACAGTCGGGCTCATCACACGCCTAGCTAATAGCTAATTCAGAAACAAAACCAGAATTTATTTCTGTCACAAAAAGAGCGAATATACGAGCGTTAATGATACGTATATATAGGACACTACGGGTTTCCCATTACCGTGGGTAGGCCCGTATTAGAAACGAATAATTAAAGGGTGAAAAGTCTACTCCTACCCAAGGATATGATCGCGTCACTTTCGCCAGGGTGAAGTCAAAATGCTCAGACGTAACAATGTCAATAATGCTATTTAGTTCGAAAGAACCGCCCACACCACAATAGGGTGCGGTGAACGTTTCTTGAACAGAATATCACTATACCGATAACTATACACACGACAATGAATTTGTTAAAATTAATGCGTGCTACTTTCACAATATTATTCAAATTAAGTTTGTATCAGAAGTTAATAATCTTTTTCTTACTGCTATTAAAATGAATCACGCACCTTCGCGGGTTCATAAATTGCGCGTGAATTTACAACTCAAAATTAACCCTTTAAGATGTCAAATTTTAGAATTACACTGCGTGGGTATATTTAACCTAGGAGCAACAAACACAAGGAGAACGCAGCTAGCCTTTAAACACGCTAACGCAATGTCGTGTACAAATTTCATTGGACGAGCCTTTCCGAATTTTCCCCTTCCGACGGCAGCAGGCGCTAAAGCGACTAATCAATTAAAAATGTACGCTGGAAAATGCACGACTTTTGATGGGTTGCGTTATCCTTGCGGGGTGCTGTGTTTGTTGCTCCTAGATTTAACAATGTATGAAATAGTATAAGAAAATCAATAAGACGATATTCAGTTTTCTTCACCTAGCACTATTTTTTCTTGCCTAACGTGTTTTGAGAAATCAACGGAAGCATTCGTAGGTAAATGTTTCGAACGAATAACATTATCAAGATCTGTAGCGAATGATTTGTCGCCAGAATTACCAAGCAAACGCGGAACAGCTGGAGTGATATTCAACCATGAACTAATAAACATTATAAATGCTAATCTTATTTATATCTTTCGTTATGCCTGAATTACAAAATGCGTAGAAATTTTAGGGGCAATTTATAAATTATAAGCGGCTATTATTTCAAATAATGGGCCAGAATAGGGCCACTGATTTCGGATTAAGATTGCAACAATACCCGTAAAGGTTTATGTTTAAAATGGCGGAAATTATCAAGTGTCAACGTATCTGATTCGTCTCAAAAGAGAGGTTTTAACGTGGTACGGAAAGATTTTTAAACGATATGCTTTGAAGTAGAAATAACCAGTTACGAAATTTAAATATATTGAAACAAATTTCAAATATTTTAAATTTATAATTTCAATTTGAATTGGAACGAAAATGTTATTCCATTGAGGCATTTCAATTCTGATTAACATAAAAGAGTATATTATTGAAATTATAAATTAAAATATTAGGAAATAATCATTTATTATAAATATAAATTAAAAGAAAATTACTATTTTTTGAGTATTTTTATTTCAAATCTGATTAATATGAATGGGGTTATAAATTTGGTAATATGAATAAAAAATATTTGAAACTAAACCCTTTAAATTAGACGGATAATTATATTTCTTTGAAGCAAAATAATTTCAAATCTGATTAACATTAAAAGTTATATTTTAGGAAATATTACATTATAATATTTTTCAATTGAGGCATTTTAATTTCAAATCTGATTAATTTATAATATTATAATTTTTGAAATTATGAATAAAAAATATTTGAAACTAAACCCTTTAAATTAGACGGATAATTCCATTTCTTTGAAGCATAATAATTTTAATTCTGATTAACATTAAAGGTTAGAATTTTTGGAAATATTAAATTATAATATTTTTTCATTGAGGCATTTTAATTTTAAATCTGAATAATATATAATATAATATAATAATTTTTGAAATTATGAATACAAAATATTTTAAACTAAACCCTTTAAATTAGACTTGATAATTATATTTCTTTGAAGCCAAATAATTTCCATTCTGATTAACATTAAAGGTTTTAATTTTTGGAAATATTAAATTATAATATTTTTTCATTGAGGCATTTTAATTTCAAATCTGAATAATATATAATATTATAAATTTTGAAATTATGAATAAAAATATTTCAAAATAAACACTTTAAATTGGAAATACAATTCTATTTCTTTGAAGCAAAATAATTTCAATTCTGATTAACATTAAAGGATATTTTTTCATTGAGGCATTTTAATTTCAAATCTGATTAACATTAAAGGTTATATTTTAGGAAATATTTAATTATAATATTTTTCCATTAAGGCATTTTAATTTCAAATCTGATTAAAATATAATGTTATAATTCTTGAAATTATGAATAAAAAATACTTATAGTTAAGCTGACATTTATTAGACGTATATATATATTTTTTTTTTACGTGGGAAAATAACGGGCTAAGTCAATATTGACTTTTAAGCCACAACGCAGTTTTTCAAATTACAGTTTTATATAAAACTATTTTATATATATATATATCTTTTTCTTACAAGTAACCTTTAAAATTTTTACATATAGAGTTTTTACAAAGACTTTTTTACAGATTTACATATAAAGTTTTTACAAAGTTATATATTCCAAATAAACACTTTAAATTAGAAATATCATTATATTTCTTTGAAGCATAATAATTTAAATTCTGATTAACATTAAAGGTTCTAATATTTTTCAATTGTTGCATTTTAATTTGAAATCTGATTAATAATTGGGGAATCGCAACAACAAACAACAACAAGGGGTAAACTGGTAAAGTTGGGCTGGTCAAATGGCCAGAGAGACGGCCAGCACCACGGCTGATGTAGGTCAGTCACGAAAACTATAATATTGCCTCATGTTTTCGCTTTGCAACCAAAAAGCAGAGATAAGACCCCCAAACAATAAATTGGCTCAAGTCGAGATAATCTCTAAACAAGCTTTTATGCGGGAATATTTCAGGAAAAAATCATAGAAGCATATTTCTTTACGGGTGTTTCTCGGCTTATGATTATTTTAATATTACTTTCAGGAGTATTATTCCGTTTTTTTACTTTTCAGCGCGTAGAAATATTATTTGGAATCAACGCTGGAGAACACGTCTTATAGTTTTTTTGGGGGTATATTAGTTTTCGCAAGCAAACTCTTTGCGCAAGTTTTGATATTTTCAGAAATAGCCAATAGTTTTCAAATCAAATACCAATTTGCGCAAGATTTTTGCAAACTTTTCACGGTTATTGGTGTTTTCAATTATATATACCTCAGATATCATAGTTTGCAAAAATATACTATTTTGCGCAAGGTTTTTGCAAACCTTTCCCTGTTATTGGTGTTTTAAATTATAGATATACCTCAGATATCATAGTTTGCAAAAATGTACTATTTTGCGCAAGGTTTTTGCAAACCTTTCCCTGTTATTGGTGTTTTCAATTATATATACCTCAGATATCATAGTTTGCAAAAATATACTATTTTGCGCAAGGTTTTTGCAAACCTTTCCCTGTTATTGGTGTTTTAAATTATAGATATACCTCAGATATCATAGTTTACAAAAATATACTATTTTGCGCAAGGTTTTTGCAAACCTTTCCCTGTTATTGGTGTTTTAAATTATAGATATACCTCAGATATCATAGTTTGCAAAAATGTACTATTTTGCGCAAGGTTTTTGCAAACCTTTCCCTATTATTGGAGTTTTAAATTATAGATATACCTCAGATATCATAGTTTGCAAAAATAGACTATTTTGCGCAAGGTTTTTGCAAACTTTTCCCTATTATTGGTGTTTTCAATTATATATATACCTCAGATATCATAGTTTGCAAAAATGTACTATTTTGCGCAAGATTTTTGCAAACTTTTCCCTATTATTGGGGTTTTCAATTATATATACCTCAGATATCATAGTTTGCAAAAATATACTATTTTGCGCCAGATTTTTGCAAACTTTTCACGATTATTGGTGTTTTCAATTATATATAACTCAGATATCATAGTTTGCAAAAACCTTGTGCAAAATAGTATATTTTTGCAAACTGTGATATCCGAGGTAAATCGAATTGAAATTATCAATATCTGATAAAATTTTGCAAAAATCTTGCGCAAATTAGTATCTGATTTGCAAACTATGGGCTATTTCTGAAAATATCAAAACTTGCGTAAAATTTGCAAAAAGAGTTTGCATGCGAAAATTAGTATCGCCCAAATCGCTTGTGACGAACGCGTCAAACGCTTAAAACGAGTAAATTTCCCAAACAAAAATTATTTTATTGCGTTTACCATAAGTCTATAATATTGTTTCATAAGTTTGTCACTTTGGGAAATATTTTACTGAAAGCTAGTAACGGAATGATGTCATCACAAGAAGAAGATCTCCCCCTAGCGCCAAAGTTTTAATTTTTTAATTGTCTGAAGATGGCAAAACGATTGGCCATTGAAACTTCTCCCTTTAGGAGCTTACAAGGTATATGAAAGTCTACTTAACCCCCGAGTTTGAAAAATAAATCAAGGATAAACACCTCGGGATGTTTCCTTGTTAGATATTTACAGATAGAAGTCAATAATTTTATGTTCCATAAGTGTGCAAGTTAGAGGTTAACGGTAATAGTGAGTGTAAGGAGCTGTTGGCTCGCGTGGCATGAAGGGCTTGCTGCCACCCTCCTACGAATTGTAACCCGGCCACCTGAATTAATGGCTTCAAAAGTCGCTTGATGACTTAGGCCTAAGGTGGTGTCTAGCTGATTATTATTTTATATATTGATAGTTATATTTATATAAAGCAAGAACACATGGAAATTTCAGTTTAATTATAACTGCACCGTTTTTAACTAAACCAATTTTTCTATGCGTACTTCCTTTTACAAAATAATACTATTTTTGAATATAAAATATTTTAAGAAATTTCAACTTCCACGAAAAATGGTCAACGTTGTGTTGAAGTGCACATCGGAAATACCATTTTCGTATCAATAATTACTGACGGCTATGTGTAGAGTGACGTAGAATTTAAAAAAACGCGAGAATTTAAAATAACTCCCGTCCTAAGTCACGACATGGTTCCTTGCATGCGTCCACTAAGACGACGACGTAAAAATCAGGTATTGCACCTTATGACGACTGAGTCTGAAGTTCACCAAAAATGTCTGAACGTTTTAGAAATGGCTCTCAGCAGAAATTTAATTATTAAGATAAAAAACTGACACACTTATGTCAATTAGATTTATACACTTTTGTTAATGGTCAAGTTTACGTAATTAGGTGTTATTTAAAAAATGAACATTAAAAAAGTGTCTGGAAGTTCTACACCGTTTACGCGTTTAACCCATTAGGCTTAATCTCGCTAATAATCAGATCCGGAAAGCTGATACGGCGATTTTTTGAAATTAATTGAATGGGAATTGAAAATCCCTCAGGTCCCCACTCAACCGTAGATTGGAATAAATTAAAATGTATCTGTATCGATGTTTGTTTACATCAACTTCATTTTTATGTACGTAAACGAGATTCGTACAAAGCAAACAAATAAATGCCTCGGGTCTTGATTCATCAATGCCTTATTATTATTTACTTATTTTTCCAATAAATATTTTAAAAAATGTGAAGAATTTCTAACAAAAACGTAATAAAAAATAGCCTTTTTACTAGAACCAGCCAGACTTGTTTAAGCCGAAAAAAAATCCATGGTTAAAACCACTTTTTTATTATAAAAATATTGAGAAATGAATTAGAAATATTGAAAATCTGAAATAATATTTATTCATTTTGCACGTGAAAATACGCCGCCATGTTACGGTATAAAAGCGGGTAAATAAGCCTGCTATACCTTACAATGTAAAGGTACTGTCACGCGCAAAAACGTCATTTTGAAATGGGCCAATTTTACCATTTTCGAAGTAATAATTAAGGGGTAGATATAAGCAATTTGAGTATTTTTTATTAGTCATTTTAACTGGTTCAAACCACCGGTTACAACTGATTTGAACCATACTGGATTTTTTATTTTAAAAAAATGTTTTTTTCCAACCCCGTCTTAGTGCCTATGAACTTAATTTGAATACACATTCAAATTTATGGACGAACTTTACCTTATAGTGAGGATTTGCAAATAAGAACACAGTACACAAAAGGAATTTTACTACAAGCTAATAAAGATATGAGTTAATATGGTTAAAATTGCAGTTTCACGGTATCAATGGAAAACGGTAAACAAATTGGTCGTATTTACCTTCGTGGTTATTAAAACCGCTGGGAAAGCAAACATGGTAAAAGCTTCTGCGGTACGTCATTTCACGAAACCCTCATCAAACAAAAAGCGTTGGAACATATATTTTCTCGAGAATACAATTAAAACTAAACTGGGATTCTTAGAAAAGTTATTTATTGGTATTAACTTTATAAATTTCCATTGTAATGTTCAGGTAACTCGAGATGAATATATAAATATTAATTTAAAATTCAAATGAAGTTACGGATACAATAAAATTACCTACAAAATTAAATTACTGAATAAATTAAAATTACCGACAAAATTAAATTACCGATTAAATTAAAATTAAATAATTTGTAAAAGTAAATTACTGATTAAATTAAAAGTAAATTACTGATTAAATTAAAAGTAAATTACTGATTAAATTAAAAGTAAATTACTGATTAAATTAAAAGTAAATTACTGATTAAATTAAAAGTAAATTACTGATTAAATTAAAAGTAAATTACTGATTAAATTAAAAGTAAATTACTGATTAAATTAAAAGTAAATTACTGATTAAATTAAAAGTAAATTACTGATTAAATTAAAAGTAAATTACTGATTAAATTAAAAGTAAATTACTGATTAAATTAAAAGTAAATTACTGATTAAATTAAAAGTAAATTACTGATTAAATTAAAAGTAAATTACTGATTAAATTAAAAGTAAATTACTGATTAAATTAAAAGTAAATTACTGATTAAATTAAAAGTAAATTACTGATTAAATTAAAAGTAAATTACTGATTATATTAAAAGTAAATTACTGATTAAATTAAAAGTAAATTACTGATTAAATTAAAAGTAAATTACTGATTAAATTAAAAGTAAATTACTGATTATATTAAAAGTAAATTACTGATTAAATTAAAAGTAAATTACTGATTAAATTAAAAGTAAATTACTGATTAAATTAAAAGTAAATTACTGATTAAATTAAAAGTAAATTACTGATTAAATTAAAAGTAAATTACTGATTAAATTAAAATTAAATTACTGATAAAATTAAACTACTTATTAGATTAAAATTAAATTACTGATAAAATTAAACTACTTATTAGATTAAAATTAAATTACTGATAAAATTAAACTACTTATTAGATTAAAATTAAATTACTGATAAAATTAAACTACTTATTAGATTAAAATTAAACTACTTATTAGATTAAAATTAAACTACTTATTAGATTAAAATTAAACTACTTATTAGATTAAAATTAAACTACTTATTAGATTAAAATTAAACTACTTATTAGATTAAAATTAAACTACTTATTAGATTAAAATTAAACTACTTATTAGATTAAAATTAAACTACTTATTAGATTAAAATTAAACTACTTATTAGATTAAAATTAAACTACTTATTAGATTAAAATTAAACTACTTATTAGATTAAAATTAAACTACTTATTAGATTAAAATTAAACTACTTATTAGATTTAAATTAAATTTCTGATAAAATGAAATTACCCATAACATTAAATAACCGATAAAATTAAATTACGAATAAAATAAAATCACCCATAACATTAAATTACCGATAAAATTAAATTACGAATAAAATAAAATTACCCATAACATTAAATTACCGATAAAATTAAATTACGAATAAAATAAAATTACCCATAACATTAAATTACTGATTAAATAAATTTTAAAATGAAGAATATATTTTCAGATAAAATTGGAAGTAAATAAATGAAAAGTTGATGTTAAAAATAATGTTTTCATAGCACCGATTTCGGCCAAACCGTACAGCTCAAAGCACTAAAAAAGAAACAACACAATTCTCTCTTGAGAATATACAATTCCATCACTCATTTTGACATCAGAACTGGTACCAGGTACGCTAAACGTTTGGCTATTTTTAATACGCCACAAACGGTAGTTCGAATATTTTTAATCTGAAGAGCGTGAATCGTGATACATAAAAACGACTTTTTCTCACATCCGGAATGCAACCGCCGAAGTTCCAACTTCACCAGGATTCCTCGAGAACATCCCGAGAAGAATGATTAGGCCTAGCCTCAAATAATAAAAATAACCAAAAAAACTTCCCACCACTGAATTTACAGGGAGCTAGTAAACGCGTGAAAAAAACAGGTTGCCAACTACAACAAACGGTGAAAACATACGTCGTTCTATTTATAATATTGTACTTATGACTTACACTAATAGGTTGTTTCTATATATGCAAACTGTACTTGTCTGTCTTTATAAGCTAACGCTATTGAATTCGAGGGCTTCTTGGCAATACTGCTCTACCTGAAAGCGAAAGTGTAGCAAGTCGAGATACTTCACTTTTGAAAGAAATTCGTAATAACTTTATGTTTTTACATTAGGCCTTAATTTTTAATTTATTTTAATATATTTTATTAGTTTATTTATATTATCAAAAGTAATATAATAGTCATAAGTTTGACACTTCCTATTGTAAGTCAGAAAATTTTCCGAAAAATTAGCGAAGCCTAGCTTTTTTCCGGAACATTTTCCGTATTTTTCCGAAAAAACATAAAAAAGGTTTTAATTCCATTTCTAGCCTAATATTGTTCGCCAATTTAAATTTCGCGGCATTTTCGCCTCATTTTATCGAATCCAAAAGTAAAACTAAACCTCTACACTAATCTAGAATTAAAATTCAATTTTTAATTTTTTCGATTTGCGGAAAATTTTATGGAAAAGTTTCCGGTTCCCGCATTTAATATTTCCGGAAAATTAACAACTCTACTTTTATTTAAATATTTATGTTCGAAACGTTTTTCGATACTGATACCCTCGCCTTGTTTCATTTTGGTTCTCATTTTAAGAAAAAATGTAAAAATGATATTATTAAATTATCATTGCTATTATTCTAGATATAAAAAAAACTCGATTTAAGACTTGCTTGATTTAGGATCTCGGTTAGATAAATATAAAAATAACTAAAAGTTATATTTCCGATCCTTAGCTATAACTAATGTCATGTCGATAACGGTGAAATAACAAATTACAAAAATACTCGAGAAATCAACGTGGAGGGTGGAAGGTACATAAATATTATATAGACCCGGGCAGGGGGTAAGGACTAGATAAACTTAAAATACCATTTGGCAGGATAGGCGCGAAAAAAAGCGTGCCATTTTATTTTAAATCCAATTGAAGCCCGAATTCATTATTTACATAACGACTCGAGAGGTATCTCCCATTTTTACCACCAACGATTCAAAAGCTCGTTTCCTGTTTCTCTTCGCAGTTTAAAAATAATTTTCGCTTGAGGCCATAAAACTAATACGATATAAAACAGCTATAAAATATACCTAAATCATAACTATAAATTATTTATTTCAGGTTGTTTTCGGTGCGGCGTACCAAGATTTTTGGTGCAGGCGTACCACGATTTTTGGTGCAGGGGTACCACGATTTTGGGTGCAGGCGTACCATGATTTTCGGTGCAGGCGTACCAAGATTTTTGTGCAGGCGTACCATGATTTTCTGTGCAGGCATACTAAGATTTATGGTTCAGGGATACCATGATTTTTGGTTCAGGGATACCATGATTTTTGGTTCAGGGATACCATGATTTTCTGTGCAGGCAAACTAAGATTTTTGTTGCAGGCATACCATTATTTTTGGTGCAGGCGTACCAAGGTCTTAGGTGCAGACGCACCATGATTTTCGGTGCAGGCGTAAGAGAATTTTGTGCAGGCGTACCATGCTTTTCGGTGCAGGCGTACTAAGATTTTTGGTGCAGGCGTACCAAATTTTTGTGCAGAAGTACCATGATTTTCGGTTCAGGCGAACCAAGGTTTTAGGTGCAGGCGTAAAAAATGTGTTACAGTGGCTTGTCCAGTCAAAAGTTCGATTTTTTGTACCTAACTGAATAGTATTTTTCCAACTACATGTAGGGCAATATAAAAGAGAGTCAAATCTGCTTACCAAGATCACTGTCGTAGTTTTATGAGATATTTCAATTAGTTAGGCTAATACCCAAGGCACCACCTTAAGCCCAAGTTACCCAGCGACTTTCAATGCCTTTAAATCAGGTTGCCGGGTTACAATGCTCAGGATAATATGATTGCAAGAAAATCGTCTTATAGCACGTGCTACGAAATGGTTTTAACGTAACTAGCACCAGTTATCTGGTGGCATAAATGTTAAATAAGTTTTCTCCCTTTAAGTCACCCCACAATTGTTATCATTCAAACCAAAGAATTATTTTCACTTTTTGAAATATTTTAAAATGTTTTTTGTGTTTTTTTTACGACAACGTTTTTACATGATACATACATGGCTTAAAATAGTGTGATAAGTTGTTTGGAAGAAAACAGTAAGTGTTCATTTGATTTGCGTCAAAATGTTTAAAGGGAATATAACCGAGGGGCAGGTCACTTCCTTGATTAACGACGCACCCCTCAAAAGATTAAATCCGATTTAATCGTGATTATTTTGATTAAATTCAAGTTAATCACGATTATATTGATTAAATTACGTTTAATCATGATTAGATTGTTTAAATCTGATTTAATCAGATTAAATGATTAAAATCATTAAATCTGTTTAAAATGATTAAATCTTGATTAAAAAATTATATCGTGATTAGTATGATTAAATCATACTTTAGTTTTGATTTTAATGATAAATTCTCGATTCGACCGATTATATTGATTAAATCGAGATTAAAATGATTAAATCTAATTAAAATGATTAAATCTAATTAAATGGATTAAATCTAATTAAAAAGATTAGATCACGATTAGAATGATTAACTCTCGTTTAAATCGTGATTAGATTTTCTAATCTTGATTAGATTTTTTAATCTTGATTACCCTGATTTAATCACGATTACCCTGATTTAATCATTTTACTATGATTAAGACGCACCCAAAATGAAAGTGACCTGCCCCTCGAATATAACCTCAGGTTTTAGGTGTGGAACGCCAACCTTCGACCATTTCCCGCTCCCTCCTATGACTTTAGATATTTTTGGCGCTGTTTAGTGACTTCCCGCCAAAATTGTTGACATAAAAAAGCATAGAAAACATAAAAAATGACTTGAAGTTATATTTCCTTTAAATTGACGCCATCTAGAATAAATAACAGTCATCAAAATCGAACCTCTAATGGCTGCCTTCTAAAGATGGGTTTCCCTGTAAGATATTCGTGAGGTGTCTATGTCAGATCGACTCATTTGGCGAAACCCAGGAAAGCCTATTTTGAAAATATTTAAATTACATGTTAATTTTAAGGTTTTGGAAATAATTTTACATCTCCAGTAAAAATTTCCACTAAAATAAATTTAATTAAATATAATATAATATAATAAATATAACAATATTTTGAAATTAGAGTTATTTCTTGAAAAACCAAGTTAAAACTCAGTATGTTCAAATTATATTTCGCTGTACCATGGTATTTTAAATACCTTATATTATTATATAAAATGTTTGTTTTGGAAACTTAAGGGGGAAGAATACAGTAAAAGCCTCTTTTTCGTTCAAGCTGAACGTTTCTGTTTTAACAATTACACAGTTGAATTATATTTTTCTTATTAAGCTGTTCCTTCCTCTAGTGCTTAAATAATTTTGAGAATTCTAATATTAATAATTAACAAGATATAAGGTCCTAACTAAAGGGTAGTTTGGGCGCTGGCCCAACTTGTTTAGCTCCGGGGGTCCGAATTAAAACGTAATAACTTAATTACTTATAAATTTGAAATTTTCAAAATTATTTTAAGCACTAAACAAGAGTCTGTTCTACACTTAAATATAAATTTTATAAGTTAAAATACAAAATTAAAAGAGTTCAGCTCGAAATAGCATGAAAGAAGACAATGGCCACAGTAGTCTTCCCCCTTAATTACTATGGGAAATATTGCATCAGATATTATATAGAAAGTATTTAAACCTACGACTGGAATTATTTGAAATGATAAATAAATAAAACAAAACCTTAAATATGTAAAAATGCTTTACTATTGGTGTTTGTAAGGACTACATCTTACATAGAAGAATTTATCACCACGGGACTTCAGGAAGTGCCCGATGATAACGTACGCGTCAAACCCCCCAAAACAAGAAAATTGTTTATTGTATAGCGATTATTTTTTTGTAAATGATAATCATATTTCCAGTTTCTCCTTCAAAAATGAAATCGACTAAACTTCGTCCAAAGAATGGATAAAACCCTAAAGAAACCCAGTGGTACATTGGACCCCTCCCAAAAATAAGCAGGGGTATCAAATAGGGACAAAATTAACATTTCCGCCCGAGATAAATAAAAATGTGATGACGGAGGGTTCAGCGAGACAACACGCGACCCAGTAATAACATGTTCGAGAAATCGAGAGGGAAAACGGTAAATCAAATTAAAAAGTATAATTCGTATTCTGGATACAACCATCTTTATTTCTAAAAAGCATTTATACAAATATTTCCTTGATGATTCATATTTTGTAGTAAAATAGGTAGACCTAAGACCTATTCACGCGAACGGAGCTGCTCATCTCGGTGTGAATTGAGAAATAAATTATCACAACGTGATCAGCGCACAAATGCTTTTGTTGGTTTAGCTTTGAAGAACGACCGGTTTTATATCTCAAATATTTCAATTTAATAATATGAACGCAATTTTAATTCAAATTCAACAAAAATAAATGAAATTTTTTTTAGTCTTATTAATGTAAGTTGGCATATTTTGTTTCTGTAGTATATAGAGGTAGGCTATACCACATTTATTACAGTAGATTGACAAATTGTGTTGTTGTATTAGAGATATGCAACATTTACGAATGTAGATTGACAAATTTTGTTGTTGTAGTAGAGGTATAAAACATTTACGAATGTAAATTGACAAATTTGGTTGATGTAATAGAGGTATTCAACATTACGAATGTAAATTGACAAATTTTGTTGATGTAATAGAGGTATACAACATTACGAATGTAAATTGACAAATTGTGTTGTTGTAATAGAGGTATACAACATTACGAATGTAGATTGACAAATTTTGTTGTTATAATAGAGGTATAAAACATTTACGAATGCACATTGACAAATTTTGTTGTTGTAGTAGAGGTATAAAACATTTACGAATGTAAATTGACAAATTTTGTTGTTGTAATAGAGGTATACAACATTTACGAATGTAGATTGACAAATTGTGTTGTTGTAGTAGAGGCATACAACATTTATGATTGTATATTGTCAAATTTTGTTGTTGTAATAGAGGTATACAACATTACGAATGTATATTGACAAATTTTGTTGATGTAATAGAGGTATACAACATTTACAAATGTAGATATCCCAGTTGTGTTGTTGTAATAGAGGTATACAACATTACGAATGTAGATTGACAAATTTTGTTGTTATAATAGAGGTATAAAACATTTACGAATGTACATTGACAAATTTTGTTGTTGTAGTAGAGGTATAAAACATTTACGAATGTATATTGACAAATTGTGTTGTTGTAGTAGAGGCATACAACATTTATGATTGTATATTGTCAAATTTTGTTGTTGTAATAGAGGTATACAACATTTATGAATGGAAATTGACAAATTGCGTTGTTATAATAGAGGTATAAGACATTTACGGATGTACATTGACAAATTGTGTTGTTGAAGTAGAGGTATACATTATTTACGAATGTAAATTGACAAATTTTGTTGTTATAATAGAGGTATAAAACATTACGAATGTAAATTCACAAATTTTGTGGTTGTAATAGAAGTATACAACATTTATTACAGTAGATTGACAAATTGTGTTGTTGTATTAGAGGTATACAACATTTATGAATGTAGATTGACAAATTGTGTTGTTGTATTAGAGGTATACAACATTTAAGAATGTAAATTGACAAATTTTGTTGTTGCATTAGAGGTATAAGTAGAACGTGTGAACTCGAACACAAAGTATTTGAAAATTCGAGTGGTGAACGGTGTTCAACAAAAACCTTTTGCAAAAATTTGGGACTCGTAGTGTGAGTAGCACTTAAAATGATGCCTAAGTACTTTGATGATAATAATAAGCTATATACCAAGGCATAAGTCATATAATTTTAATGGCAAGTCCTTCATGCAATGCGAGCCAGCAGTTTTATGGAAAGGATAAATCAAATTACTCGACGGAAAACCCTTTTGACCAATGGGGGCAAACTCAGCGCGGAAGGTGTTATTCATAGTTTTTACTAACTACCACTCCACCCCCAATCTTTTGCTTGCATACTTTCCTATGTATAGAGATTTGTTGCGCAAGCTCCGTAGAATCATTGTAATATTTCTACGTAATTATGTTCGAATTAACGTATTACAAAAAGATTACGTAAAAGTACAATGATGGGCGAAAACCGAAAATATGTGAAATTGCGACGAAAAACAAGTTGACGTTCCGACTGCGTGAACATTTTATCAAAGAACAAATCTATATCTGTACAAAGATTCCCAGAAATTTCATAGGCTCACGAACAATAAAATAAGACAACCGTTTCGTCAAACAGAAATACACAGAGATTGTCCGCATCATGAACGCTTATTACCGGTTGGGGAATCGCAGCCACGACGAATGGCTACTGCACACGCTGATTTCGTCAAAGATTTCATCCAAATAAGCGTAACGAAATAATCACAATTCCGCTTTCCGCTCATTCTCAAGGACATTCTAATCTCTCGCCGAAATACCAAAACCACCACATTTTAAATGTTTCAAAAATGTTTTAAACGTTTTTATAGATATTGTATGTTTTAGAAATATTTTAAACGTTTTTATAGATATTGTATGTTTTAGAAATATTTTAAACGTTTTTATAGATATTGTTTGTTTTAGAAATATTTTAAACGTTTTTATAGATATTGTATGTTTTAGAAATATTTTAAACGTTTTTAAAAACATTTTAAACGTTTTTATAAATATTTTGTTTTAGAAATATTTTAAACGTTTTTAAAAACATTTTAAACGTTTCTATAAATATTTTGTTTTAGAAATATTTTAAACGTTTTTATAAATATTGTATGTTTTAGAAATATTTTAAACGTTTTTATAGATATTGTATGTTTTAGAAATATTTTACACGTTTTTATAGATATTGTATGTTTTAGAAATATTTTAAACGTTTTTATAGA
The DNA here is from genome assembly GCF_980474605.1 of Leiobunum rupestre. NCBI lineage: Eukaryota > Metazoa > Arthropoda > Arachnida > Opiliones > Sclerosomatidae > Leiobunum > Leiobunum rupestre. Next base: position 34,423,062 of record NC_143392.1, read on the forward strand.
TATTGTATGTTTTAGAAATATTTTAAACGTTTTTAAAAACATTTTAAACGTTTTTATAAATATTGTATGTTTTAGAAATATTTCAAACGCTTTTAAAAATTAGAAATTAAAAAAACCTTTTGAAAAAATTAAAAAAATTTAAAATAAAAATAAAAATGTTTGGAAAAAAATTCAGGAATATTTTGTGGGAAAAATAAAACCTAATTTTAAAATATTTTGTGGAAAAGATATAACCTAATTTTAAAATATTTTGTGGAAAAATTAAAACTTAATTTTAAAATATTTTGTGGAAAAATATAACCTAATATTAAAATATTTTGTGAAAAAAAAATAAAACCTAGTTTAAAAATATTTTGTGAAAAAAAATAAAACCTAGTTTAAAAATATTTTGTGGAAAAAATAAAACCTAATATTGCAATATTGTGTGGAAAAATATAACCTAATTTTAAAATATTTGGTGAAAAAAATAAAACCTAATATTAAAATATTTTGTGAAAAAAGTAAAACCTAATATTAAAATATTTTGTGGAAAAATATAACCTAATTTTAAAATATTTGGTGAAAAAAGTAAAACCTAATATTAAAATATTTTGTGGAAAAAATAAAACCTAATTTTAAAATATTTTGTGGAAAAATTAAAACCTAATTTTACAATATTTTGTGGAAAAAGTAAAACCTAATATTAAAATATTTTGTGGAAAAAAAAAGCGTAATATTAAGATAGTTTTTGAAAAATCATCTTAAATAAATATATAAAAAAAACAAATGAAAAATTAAAATATTTTTTAAAAATTATTTTAAATATTTCTAAATTGTTTTTTTTAATTTTTATGATTGTAAACGGTTTCGAAATTACTACTTTAAAATTATACTTATTTTAAGTATAATTAATTAAGTATAATTAATAAATTAATTTCCAGCAAGCCCTAAATCATGACGTTACGATCTGTCGTATTGTTACGAAATACCGTGTCACATTCTTCTGAGTTGATAAATTTCGATTAAAAAACATCTAAAGCAAAACCGCGATATTTTCCAACTTTACAAAAGTCCAACTTTTTTTAAAGCAAGCCTACATATGTGAAATCTATATTTTTTCTCTTTGAAATCATAAACAAGTTTACCGTAAGCTTATAAGTGATTAATGTCACGTCAAAAAATACCAGGGCGGTCGGCTTGGCCACCATTAAGCCTAATTCTCAAGAATCCTAGGTTAATCCATTTTAGCTTTCGTGAGCTTTTGACAGCGTCTCGCATTATACGGACTTCCAAAAACCCATTGGATATACAGTCAACGCCTTCAAAGTAACTTAAGCCACGTTCACACTAGAGCCTAAAACCCAGTTTAGGTCGGTTTGTATGCCAGTTTTGACCGCCGACCATAATTCTTGGTTCACACGTGCGAAATCTATTCAGTCCGGTTCGCTTATAGCCAAGGCTTAACGCCATTTCAAATTATGACTGGAATTTGGAAAATACTAAAATGTATTTCAAAACAATTAGTTAATCATGTTTACTATACATACAGGAATATTATTGGACATTATTTAGAATTTTATTCCCATTATTTTCGAAAATACGAGCAATTTAACTTCCCCGCCTTGTCGTTTTGAAAGCGATTCTAAGCGAACCGACTTGGACGAGTTGCTTCCCGAACCAACACGAAGCGATTTCTCACGCTGGTTTCGAAAACTAGTTATCTAAACGAAGCCATTTAAGGGGTAAGTGTGAACGCGGCTGTATTCTTAAAACACGCATACTATAAGAACATTATTTCGTCAGACTACCAGTTCTAAGGCCAGAAATCACTCCACTGACCCTCCGAGTCAAGCAGGCCTTGCAATGTCAAAAAATGAAATTTTAATACGAATTAACTGTATAATCACACAGGTGAAAAATTAAAAAATCATAATAATGACAAAATAACCATTTTATAGGGCAAAATTATCGTTTTTTATGCTTAGACTATATTTATATCTCCTTCATAGTTCCTTTAATTTAACTTGGAAATTAATGTTTTGGATAAAAGTAATTTAAGTTAATTTTGCTAGCTTAAAATTCCGATGGCGCCCATAATTCCGAATTGCTTTTCCAAAATTCACGCTCTTTTACAATTTAATTATCCCCCCCCCCCCCAAAGAGTACCATCTATCTTATTTAAATTGAGTAGATAGCCTTAATTTTAAATGAATAGTTACTGAAAATATTTATTTTCTGAGTTATAAATGTAAATACATTTTATTAGATTATTTTAATAATTAATGAACCACACCACACTTCATTTATTTATTTACGCTACTATTTGTTTGCAATAGAGGGAGCTGTTAACAAATCAACATAAAATGAGGCGTTTCTGTTACTAATCTAACCTCCTAAAATTAAGTAACTCGGGTATTAATAAGTTTGGTGTTGAGTACTTCTAAATTTAATTTTTTGTATTTTACGGAAGATATAATAAAAAGTTGTCGCCAAGTTACGTTGAAGTAAAACAAATTCAGTTTACATCGTTTTAATTAAGACCCTTTAATTAGATTTAATTTAATTGTTTCTATATACTCCGCCTGTGGTTATCTAGCTGGTGATAAGAACTTAATTATAGGTAGTAGCTTTCGTTTCCTTGGGAGTTCTGGTATTAATCAAATAAAAACTAATGGAAATAAAAGGCTTCTGGCAGTGACTAGACTTCAAATTTATCTTTAAACCGTTAGCGAAAAACAAACGCGATAATAATGTCATTTTCTGGTTTCTAAGTGCTGCGCGATAAGGAAAAGTTAGCGGAATATCTAGAAAAAATACGAGACTATAGCGCCATCTAGTCATCAAAGCTGGAACTAAGTGTTGGAGAGATAATTTATGAAGTGATCATACGCTGCTATTGCCATCTAGTATTATAGTTTGGGTAGAAGTTCATACATATGTATAAAAAATATATATATAGATATTTTAATATAAATATATGAATTATATTTATTTGTTTACATTATAAATTAATTACAAAGTAATTAAGTATACTTTACTTTACATTATTAAATTAAAACTAAATCATAGATGGCGGGCTATTCGAATTGTATAACTCTTCTTTTTCAGTTTAGCCCTATACCATGGACCAAGCATCGACAAGAATCTAAAGGGTCTCAATTTTTAGGCTTTAAAAAGCACGCGTTAATACTGGGAATAGAAAAATCACGGGTAATTTTAGTTAAATGTGGACAAACTTGGCGAAGTTGGCGTCGCTGAAGTCGATTTCCGACGTAGTTTCGTAGAGAAGCTGGAGCGTTCACGTTCAATTTTGACAAAATGAAATTGGGCCTTTAAAATTTTAAGTAATGGTAATTAACCATTGTGTTAAGTAAAAAATAATCAGTAAGCCGCATATGGCTGTGTTTTAATCAAATTTACTGGAATCCATTTCGTTTCTAAACTTAAAAATTTTATGAACTAAGCCTAACCTAACTTTCTCGCACGTACTGTCTCTTAAGCCCCAACTCGCAGTGATAGTTGAACAGAATTCTTGAGGCGCTCCAAAGCGGCTGATGTACCTCAGTAAGCCTTCCGAGTTAGGCCACGCCTACCGTGTCAAAATATTGGGAACAGTGAGTCCCCTTAAATTCTTGGTCAATGCATACTAAGTTTGCGTCTTTTCAAACGCCAAATTTTAATTAACATTTAATTAATCAAACCTGAAAAACCTGAAAATCAAATTCTTCTACCAAATTCAGAAAGTTATCGATTTCCAAACAAATACGTTAAAAAATACGGAGACCGGCGATTTCTATGGAGACTGGATTCCTGGAGAACGTAGGCTTCTATAGTCGCGATGAAGACTGGAGGACCGGAGACTGGAAGCCAACCTTCCAATGGAAAGTGGACGAGCGGAGACTCGAGGATCAATCTTCCAGTGGAGAGTGGAGGACCGGAGACTGGAGGTCCAACCTTCCAGTGGAGACTAGAGGACCGGAGTCTGGAGGACCAACCTTCCAGTGGAGACTGGAAAACCGGAGACTGGAGGCCCAACCTTCCAGTGGAAACTAGAGGACCGGAGACTGGAGGCCCAACCTTCCAGTGGAAACTAGAGGACCGGAGACTGGAGGCCCAACCTTCCAGTGGAAACTAGAGGACCGGAGTCTGGAGGCCCAACCTTCCAGTGGATACTGGAAAACCGGAGACTGGAGGCCCAGCCTTCAAGTGGAGACTAGAGGACCGGAGTCTGGAGGCCCAACCTTCCAGTGGATACTGGAAAACCGGAGTCTGGAGATCCAACTTTCCAGTGGAGACTAGAGGACTGGAGACCAAAAGTGTTGCGGAACTATGATGGAGACTGGATTCCTGGAGACCGGAGGCCTCTAGTCGCAATGGGGACTGGAGGACCGGAGACTGGAGGCCCAACCTTCCAGTGGAAACTAGAGGACCAGAGTCTGGAGGCCCAACCTTCCAGTGGATACTGGAAAACCGGAGACTGGAGGCCCAACCTTCCAGTGGAGACTAGAGGACTGGAGACCAAAAGTGTTGCTGAACTATGATGGAGACTGGATTCCTGGAGACCGGAGGCCTCTAGTCGCAATGGGGACTGGAGGACCGGAGACTGGAGGCCCAACCTTCCAGTGGAAACTAGAGGACCAGAGTCTGGAGGCCCAACCTTCCAGTGGATACTGGAAAACCGGAGACTGGAGGCCCAACCTTCCAGTGGATACTGGAAAACCGGAGACTGGAGGCCCAACCTTCCAGTGGATACTGGAAAACCGGAGACTGGAGGCCCAACCTTCAAGTGGAGACTAGAGGACCGGAGTTTGGAGGTCCAACCTTCCAGTGGAGACTAGAGGGCCAAACACTGGAGGCCCAACCTTCCAGTGGAGACTAGAGGACCGGAGTCTGGAGGTCCAACCTTCCAGTGGAGACTAGAGGACTGGAGACCAAAAGTGTTGCTGAACTATGATGGAGACTGGATTCCTGGAGACCGGAGGCCTCTAGTCGCAATGGGGACTGGAGGACCGGAGACTGGAGGCCCAACCTTCCAGTGGAAACTAGAGGACCAGAGTCTGGAGGCCCAACCTTCCAGTGGATACTGGAAAACCGGAGTCTGGAGATCCAACTTTCCAGTGGAGACTAGAGGACTGGAGACCAAAAGTGTTGCGGAACTATGATGGAGACTGGATTCCTGGAGACCGGAGGCCTCTAGTCGCAATGGGGACTGGAGGACCGGAGACTGGAGGCCCAACCTTCCAGTGGAAACTAGAGGACCAGAGTCTGGAGGCCCAACCTTCCAGTGGATACTGGAAAACCGGAGACTGGAGGCCCAACCTTCCAGTGGAGACTAGAGGACTGGAGACCAAAAGTGTTGCTGAACTATGATGGAGACTGGATTCCTGGAGACCGGAGGCCTCTAGTCGCAATGGGGACTGGAGGACCGGAGACTGGAGGCCCAACCTTCCAGTGGAAACTAGAGGACCAGAGTCTGGAGGCCCAACCTTCCAGTGGATACTGGAAAACCGGAGACTGGAGGCCCAACCTTCCAGTGGATACTGGAAAACCGGAGACTGGAGGCCCAACCTTCCAGTGGATACTGGAAAACCGGAGACTGGAGGCCCAACCTTCAAGTGGAGACTAGAGGACCGGAGTTTGGAGGTCCAACCTTCCAGTGGAGACTAGAGGGCCAAACACTGGAGGCCCAACCTTCCAGTGGAGACTAGAGGACCGGAGTCTGGAGGTCCAACCTTCCAGTGGAGACTAGAGGACTGGAGACCAAAAGTGTTGCTGAACTATGATGGAGACTGGATTCCTGGAGACCGGAGGCCTCTAGTCGCAATGGGGACTGGAGGACCGGAGACTGGAGGCCCAACCTTCCAGTGGAAACTAGAGGACCAGAGTCTGGAGGCCCAACCTTCCAGTGGATACTGGAAAACCGGAGACTGGAGGCCCAACCTTCCAGTGGAGACTAGAGGACTGGAGACCAAAAGTGTTGCTGAACTATGATGGAGACTGGATTCCTGGAGACCGGAGGCCTCTAGTCGCAATGGGGACTGGAGGACCGGAGACTGGAGGCCCAACCTTCCAGTGGAAACTAGAGGACCAGAGTCTGGAGGCCCAACCTTCCAGTGGATACTGGAAAACCGGAGACTGGAGGCCCAACCTTCCAGTGGATACTGGAAAACCGGAGACTGGAGGCCCAACCTTCCAGTGGATACTGGAAAACCGGAGACTGGAGGCCCAACCTTCAAGTGGAGACTAGAGGACCGGAGTTTGGAGGTCCAACCTTCCAGTGGAGACTAGAGGGCCAAACACTGGAGGCCCAACCTTCCAGTGGAGACTAGAGGACCGGAGTCTGGAGGTCCAACCTTCCAGTGGAGACTAGAGGACTGGAGACCAAAAGTGTTGCTGAACTATGATGGAGACTGGATTCCTGGAGACCGGAGGCCTCTAGTCGCAATGGGGACTGGAGGACCGGAGACTGGAGGCCCAACCTTCCAGTGGAAACTAGAGGACCAGAGTCTGGAGGCCCAACCTTCCAGTGGATACTGGAAAACCGGAGACTGGAGGCCCAACCTTCAAGTGGAGACTAGAGGACCGGAGTCTGGAGGTCCAACCTTCCAGTGGAGACTAGAGGGCCAAACACTGGAGGCCCAACCTTCCAGTGGAGACTAGAGGACCGGAGTCTGGAGGTCCAACCTTCCAGTGGAGACTAGAGGACTGGAGACCAAAAGTGTTGCTGAACTATGATGGAGACTGGATTCCTGGAGACCGGAGGCCTCTAGTCGCAATGGGGACTGGAGGACTGGAGACTGGATACCCAACCTTCCAGTGGAGACTAGAGGACCGGAGTCTGGAGGCCCAACCTTCCAGTGGAGACTGGAAAACCGGAGACTGGAGGCCCAACCTTCCAGTGGAGACTTGAGACCAAAAGTGTTGCTGGCCTATGATGGAGACTGGATTCCTGGAGACCGGAAGCCTCTAGTCGCAATGTTTGCTAAAATAAAATGTCATGACAACTTTTAGCAGATTGAGAATAACTTTAGAATAATATCACTTCATAAAGTTTTTATTTATTCTAAATTAAATGTCAATCTTCAAAAAGTTGTTATGAGATTTTATTTTAGCAAACTCAGAACACAAAAACCTTAATTTGGCTTGCCTGTCAGAAATTTACTTTTTTACCGAAAAAGTCATTGCATAAGACGTACTGCAGATAAATGTAATTGGTAATATGTCTTTAAACCTATAATTAAATTTTAGTTAATCGTAACAATTTGTGAGCCAATCTGGACTTTAAAATTATTTGATTTGATTGAATGAATCAGTTTTCCCAGGTGATGTTGCAAATTTAAAATTAAAATATAATTTTTAAGGTAAAACAAATTGAACCAAGAATGAAAAATTATCAAGTTTAGATTTAAATATTCTATGAAATGCGAGGAGTTAAAAAGCCGGAATATCAGAATTAAATATAATACTTGTTGTACACAGCAGATAAAATGACATCACAGCGTGACATGAAATGGAATCAAATTTATTGCTTATAGTTAAGGCCTTTTCACACGAGCCCACTTTTTGACCCAACTAGATGAGTCAACTAGTTGGTTCGTGTGAATAAAAGTTAATCCACCAAAAAAGTACGCGAGAAAAAATGGATCACTGATCCATTTTTGCTGACTCAGCTTTTTGTTTTGAAAAGTTGGCTCGTGTGAAAAGGTCTATAGAGTTCAAATTAAAGGGGAACGGCCAAGCTTTTCCAAATAGGGCCTTATTTCCGTATCAAAAGATTAACAAGACGATCAATATACTAACACGTACCTTTTTTTGTCTTGAAAAAATAGCTTTTGGCCCAAAAAATTGAAACGAAAAATAACGCCAGGTGTTTGGGTTTGAATTTTCGCCGCCATCTTAGGGCTGCCGCCAGCGCCCCTAACCCCGTATGAGCGATTTGCGAACTATCCTAACTTTTAAAATCGCGCGATTTAGGGTTAGGTCTCTTACAACTGGAACGCGCCGCGCGTGAAAAACAAATTTTTTGCGTCTTCAGCAGCGCGCGCTTTTACGTTGTTTTTCCGTCTCACCGACTTCTCACCAGGTGTCGCGGCGGACGCGCGCTTTTCGATTTCCCGAAATTCCTTTATTTTATTAAAAATTAAGCACTCAATATTTTTTGATGCGGTTTTCACCATAAATTTTAGTTTTTAATGGGCTATAGGGCTATCTGACTGGCTAAAGCTTGACCGTTCCCCTTTAACTTGAGCAATTTATTTTGATATTATGACCTGGTTTTTATCATAGAAATTAACATTTTCGGCAAAAATTTTATTTTGTGGTTTTGGTCGGATGAGTGCAGTCATTGGAGTTAAAATTCGGTCGTGGTCGTCAAGGCCTGTTAATCAGTTGGATAGTAAATCGATTAAATATAGTAACTGTAGGCTTTAACTAGATGCTGTTACGTTGATTTTCATTTCACATTAGAAAAAGTTATTAACTAACTTCGTACCTTTCTGCCAAACTAAACCGAATCTTTTTTTTTGGAAATGAAATTTTTTCAGAGTTGAAAAGAGATTAAGCGGTTATCCTAATTATTTAATCTATGTTTATGAAGCCATCTTCTCAAATTTAAAATATCATGAATATTATACGTAACTTTCTACGAAACAGGTCCCATGTATCACCGAAAAGGTTCTTATGTGTCATAACGTTTCTTCATGTAACAATAAATATGTGAAATTCGTCCTTTCCGAATTTCTCAATGTGAAACTAAATTTACGGATTGGCTAAATTGTATTATTTGTTTGCAACAAATCCTTTCAACGCTTCGTCTCGAACAGCTCACAAATTTTAAATTGCGAAAAATGTCAGAGAGCGAAGGCAGGTGAACTCATACGAAGAAATAAAAAAGATTTCAATTAAAAACGTTTTTAAAAGAGTTTCATCTTGCAGGGTTAAGAATTTATTTAGAGTACCTGGATAGGTATAATATTTTAATTATTATTTCTATTCACCTTTTAATATATTAATACATATTTGCTATTCCAGGATGATCTACCTAGTGCTCGGAATTGTTTATTCATTATCCACAAATTTTCCGATTTATTTAAAAAACGTTGGTAAAAAGAATATCATTTTAACTTATTTAATTATGTTTTTTACGCAACCAAGCATTTATTTGAATAAAAGTGGTATTTATTTAAATAATCGTTCGTTTTATTTAAATAATAGGCTTATTACTACCATTTCGCCCAAAATAGTTCTCCCAATTCCAATTTCTCCCAATCCCATTTCTCTCAATTCCCATTTCTCCCAATCCCATTTCTCCCAATCCTATTTGTCCCAATCCCATTTGTCCCAAAATAGTTATCCCAAATCCCATTTGTCCCAAAATTACACTTGGTATAAACATGAATCTAAGTGTTATTTTAATATGCAAGTACATCAAATTTTGCCCATTTCATTTTACATCGAATCCCCATTTTATCGCTTCGAGGAATTCTTCTGGGGTTTTGGATCCTAACCTAACCTAACCTAACCTAACCTAACCTAACCTAACGCCAAGTCAATTCACATATTCACAAAACGGTAAACTTACTTTGTTTACCGATTCCAAATAATGATTGGGAGAAAGGGGAATCCATATTTTTGGGAATATTGATCGTTGGGAGAAATGGGAATACAAATTTTTGGGTTAAATGAACTCCGGTTCGGAGAAATGGAATTGGGACAAATGGGACACCATGTTTTTGGGAGAACTGATAACTTTGGGAGAAGGTCAAATTGGGTTAAATGGGAACATACCTACCAAAGCATACCTAATTACACGGTAGGTGCAGTGTTATTACTAACCCCATAAGTGGATAATAAACATAAGTATGGCACAGAACGAATTTGGTTAATGATACTCTGTCGTGGAGTGATTGCGAAACAGGAAGTTTGCGAACAGGAAACTCGTCCCTTCCTACTCTTTCCGTTGGCAAAATAGTTGGTTAGTTTGATGGCGAGAAATACGAACCTACACTCGTTTAGGTTTGAAATTCGAAAAAAAAATAACTTCTGAAATGGAGCCAGTGTTTATAATAGTTAAAGGAAAAGTCCAGGTTTGGTAAAACTTGGGTCTATTTGAAAGATCATGTTTAAATAAACTCAAAAATATCAGTCGTAAAATTGTATCTTTTTTTAATGACAAGAAATTAATTTTTAAACGAGCGAAATTTACCGCCAAGCGAGCTGCCATTTTTTGTTTCGGGGTGACGTTTTAGGACTTTCATCACGCGCTGTTCGCGCTTTAACAGGCTTTAACAGCGCTCTGTTCCCCGCGCGCGGTCTGCGGAGGGAAGACGAAAGAAAATGGCAGCTTGCTTGGCGGTAAATTTCGCTCGTTTAAAAATTAATTTCTCATCATTAAAAAAAGATACAATTTTGCGACTAATTTTTTTAGTATATTTAATCATGATCTTTCAAATAGACCCAAGTTTTACCCAACTTGGACTTTTCCTTTAATTTTATCTTCCGATTCAATAATTCATCATTATTTTCCAAACGTAAGCGTTATTTAGACTTTTGAAAGCATTTCAATTTTCAATAGGCCTTGACTGGTCCGTCGAAAAGGCTACCGGCGGATCATCAGCGATTTTCCTGGCTTCCTCCAAATATTAAGAGCAGTTCGCGGAGAGTTGACAGTCCGTCGGTACGTAATGGTTTACTTTGTCATTGGCGAAACAGACTATCATTGAAAAATTTGTATTAGTTGTCATACTTATATTTTTTTATCCACTTATGTTTCGTTAAGATTTACATGTTTATACACAAATTCAATTGTGATTTTCATTGGTCTGTTTTCCCCTACTGATGCATGAAAATCCTGACACAGCGAAACGAAATACATCCAGGAAAAATAACTGACAGTTTTGTCCAAGAGATGGCACTGATGACAACGTATAGTATTTATTTGCCTATCGAAGGCGGTTTCTGTTTCAGTCTGTGGACATTCAGAGTAACCAAAGAGGGAAAATCGGACTTTGGCTGGGTTTGTCCTTGATGAATGTCACCAACGGCACTTGGCCACTCTGGCATCCAACCTACTGCTCAAATCCGAGGGACAGTTCAAGGTCGCAAAGTCACCCAAACTTTTTGAAAAATCCACAAATCTGAAGAAAAATACACCAGTCCACCAGATTAAAGAAATTTTTTTTAAGATTTCACAAATTCCAAGCGAAACAGCTACAAATTCTCAATAAAAATCCACATATCCTGAAAAAAATAGTAAATCCAAGGATTTTTCTAAAATAAATTTGGATATTAGAAAAGTTCACAAATCTGGTTAGAAATCCGCTGTAATAACAAATCTCGCAAATTTTTCTTCTGAATACACAAAATTTTGATCATATTAATAAAAGTAAAAGTTTATCATTTTGACCAGATAACACGTAGACGTAGTCGAGGACAATGCTTGGCCCAATAATTTTTCTATATAGATGTATGTTCGATTTTAGATTTAAAGAGCTATACAGTAAGTATATTAATATTTTTCAAAGAAACTACCCTAATAATGTGACTACTCCATTGACTCCGATGTAAGGCACCACCCAACTTTGATTTATCGCGCATCTCTCGCGCTACAGCGGCCATCTCATTCGTTGACGTTTCTGTGTTAACTTATGAGCAAAAGATGTGTATGACGTCAGCGCCCCTAGCGGATTATTATTTTTAGTATAGTTTATACATTGAAGACAATATAACCACCGAGCGTGGCGCTGACCTCCTACACATTATAGTGCAGTTTATAGGGGGAAAATCCTTGCTCGCGGAATTTCGACGAATGTGTTGGCCGTAGTAGCGCGAACAGCGCGTGATCAAAGTTAGACATTTATCTCTTTAAGCCTAAACGTCGACGAGCAAAGAGTCTTTTAAAAAGGTGAAGCACACTGTCAGTTTCACAGCAAACAAAACGGCTGCGTTTCTAACAACATTTTAACCAAATTTAGACTCTTTGCTAACCCAGGATACACCACGAAATTAATAACGTGTTTGAACATTTTATTAAAATTCAACTTATGTGTGGCTGTGAGCGCTGTCTAAACACTGAATTGCGTTTTCGTGTACAGTTAATATATCTCCTCGTATACTCGTGCCTTACTTCTACAAATCTTAAACGTCGTTTAATTTAGGTTTAACTACTGTAGTATTCCTAAGATCGAAAAAATTAAGTCACGTTACGATAAAACATTTAATATAAGTTCAAAGAAATTAACACTTTAAAACAATTTTTTCTTCTTGTTATGAATTTTTCGAGGGCTTTTGACTTTCCCCGGCTTGGTTGGCTTCTTTTTGGTCTTCTTAATCGTACCTTCGGAAGGCAGTGAGTTGTAGAACCGCGAGCGTGCTCCGGATAAACCTTTGCTCGTAGATGCTTTTGACGTAGAGCCATCGGACATCGACGTATTGGTTCCCGTTGACGTGGACGCTCCCAGATCTGACGCGTTGCGTTGGACATCATCCCACGACGACTTCGTGGCTGAATTCGCAGTCCGTTTGAGACTAGATGACGAGGGAACGGATCCGGTCAAGGAGATGGTCCTGCCGAGTTCGGACTGGCCCTTGGCGGAGACGCGGCCGCTCAAATCTCTCTTTCCTTTGTTGACGCACTGGAGGAATACTTCGCTGACGACTTTGGCTTCTTGGAGACCAGCGTAATCCGGGTGAGAGGGTTCGGTCTTCTGAAGCAGCTGCTGCAATAACAAGTCGTACCTCGTCACTCTTTGCATGGGTTTCATCGCGAACTGGTTCATGTTGACTAAACGAACGTCGAAGTGGACCCCGTCTTCGGTCATTTTCTTCTTGACCTTGCGATCGAACTTTTCGAGGGTGTGGTTTACGCCGTAGGCCATCTCGACCTCCTTCAGAGCCACGGTGGCGTCTTCGGTGTACCTGATGTATAGTTCCAGCAATTCCCGGTCCAAGAAGAAGGACTTGACCAAATCGGCGATGGCGCGGTCGTCATCCGACACTGACCAGCGGCGCCTTAAGTCCATCGCGAACCTTTCGTGTTTCTTGACCAGAGCGGGAAAGGTTCCCAACGTTCTCTCCACTAACCGGGCCGGCAAGACGCTGGTCAGTTTACCCTTCTTGCTGGTCAAGTACTTGAGTGGCACGTAATAATATTCGACAGCCAGTTTGAGGTCCCGGACGTAATCGCGTTCCGTCTTGATCAGTTCGGCGATTACCTGGTTCCTGGGTCTCTCAGGATGGAACCACTTTCCCCCCGTGGGCCCGGGAATGTTGGACTTCGGTTGAACCGGCTTCGACTTCCTCGGAAATATTTTGGCTTCCGTCTTTTTCTTGCCATCTTTGCCGAAAATTTTATTCATTCTGTTAAATTTTGCGCTTAAGTATAAAACTTTACGTAAGAGGTTTTTAGGGCCTAATTCTAAAGTTTTTGATTTGCGCGGTCGCGCGCTTTTTTGCGATTTTAAATACCTCGCGTTTCAGTTCGTGAGACTCCGCGTGTAATTTTATTACTCGATAAATTGAAGTTTCTATAGTGACCAGCGGCCCTTTTTAATGTTACAATGTTTATATATGTTGCTATCTAGGAGCAACAAACACAGCACCCTACACAAGTAGAACGCAACCTGTCAAAAGTCGTGCATTTTATTTCGTACAGTTTTCATTGGTTAGAGGCTTTAGCTCCTGCTGCCGTCGGAAGGGGAAAATTCGGAAATTGTCTTCCCCCTTTCCGTAAAATGTTCAGCGTAAAGGTTTATCCAATAAATTTGTACACAACACTGCGTTAGCGAGTTTAAAGGCTTGCTGAGGTCTCCCTGGGTGGGGTGCTGTGTTTGTTGCTATTAGTTGCCATAGACAGGAGTTTCTTAAAAATAGTTCGATTCTGTTGTGGTTTGGGTGAGTGGTTAGCACTTTCACCTCCCAGTAACAGGAGACGGGTTCAAGCCATCTTGCGGCACTGTGTGAAAATTCGTAACAGCTCCTTTTGCGTTGCGTTTGCAAGTTTTCTCCCCACTAGTTAAAGGGGTTTCCCCCCGAGATCTTCATAGCGTTCGTACCAAAATTTCTGATCTAAATTCCCTGACTTTTCCCGGTTATGCCTGACCAATTTTTGCCAATATTCCTGACCTTTTTGGAAATTTTGGTTATGTTTTTGGACATTTTTTTTATTATTTTAGGTCAAAAATTCTTTGCTAATGTGTGGTTTGGTTGACTGACTAAAATCCCTGACTTATCCCTGACTTTCTACGAAATTATTTAAATCCCTGATTTACCCCTGACATCTTACTGATTCTGTACTATTTTGTGTTGCAGCAAAGAAAAACACAAATTTATAAAATTTCTATAATAAATATTTGTTTTATTAATCATATTGTATAATAAATAACATTTGTTTAATAAATTTTGTACTATAAATGAAGTTTGTCACATTTCATACATAGAAAAATGGGAAGGTACTTTCTTTTTCGTTTAATTATTCCTCTTTCAACCTTGGAACTCTTCCCAAATGGTAGCTAAGTTTTTATTTTTACTAGGTATTTCATCTACATTTTTTTAATTTGACTAAATATTTCATTTACTTTTTTTAATTTGACTAAATATTTCATTTACATTTTTTTAATTTGACTAGATATTTCATTTACATATTTTTTAATTTGACTAGATATTTCATTTACATATTTTTTAATTTGACTAAATATTTCATCTACACATTTTTTAATTTGACTAAATATTTCATCTACACATTTTTTAATTTGACTAAATATTTCATCTACACATTTTTTAATTTGACTAAATATTTCATCTAGACATTTTTTAATTTGACTAAATATTTCATCTACACATTTTTTAATTTGACTAAATATTTCATCTACACATTTTTTAATTTGACTAAATATTTCATCTACCCATTTTTTAATTTGACTAAATATTTCATCTACACATTTTTTAATTTGACTAAATATTTCATCTACACATTTTTTAATTTGACTAAATATTTCATCTACACATTTTTTAATTTGACTAAATATTTCATCTACACATTTTTTAATTTGACTAAATATTTCATCTACACATTTTTTAATTTGACTAAATATTTCATCTACACATTTTTTATTTTGACTAAATATTTCATCTACACATTTTTTAATTTGACTAAATATTTCATCTACACATTTTTTAATTTGACTAAATATTTCATCTACACATTTTTTACTAATGGCCTTGTCAGATATTTTTCCCAATTCTGCGTTTTGTTTAAGCGTGCATAGCTTTAATATTATAGGTTTACTTTTACTTAAGTTTAAATTTGAGTATTTTGTTGAATTAGCTTGTTTTGATTTAAAATCATCTTCAGTTAAATTTTCCCGACTAATAGAAACGAGGAGTATAGTTTTTTTAGCGCGCGTGCAAATCGCTCGTGCGAGGAATACACTCATAAAGCTGAGTCTTGTGACGTAAGAGCAACATTTTAACAAGTTGGGCAAGACCACTTTTTATTTTATAAAATCAACTATTCTAATTCCAGAGAAAGTTATATGGCTTTTTTCTTCAAAGGTACATATTATTGTTCAAAAAAGGTTTCTTACCGTGTTTTCTTTAATAGATTCTTCATCCAATGATAGTGTTCAATTTGTTTTGTTCTCTTTATCGCAACAAGCTTTCACTATTTCGTCAACGTTGGTGTGAAGAAGACTTAAATAATCATCGTTAGACCTATTTATATCTGGTCCTAACAACTTGATAAAGTTATGGAATTCGTTATGGAAACTATCAGAAATTGGTGATTTGGGTACATTTGTTCGAATTTCATTCGTCCGAATGGTGGTACAAATGTCCGAATGTTCATTTGTCCGAATGCCGGAAAACAGGATCGTATGTCCGAAAACGTATTTCATTTGCCCGAAAAATGTATCACAACTTTTGTTGGTTATTTAGTCGTTCAATTTATGTTAACTTTACTGGCGAATTTTATTTGTTCGAATAATCGTTTGTCCGTTTTTTCGAACATTAGGAATTGCATGGTTGATTTTTTTTAAATATTGTTAATATAAGAAAATAGTAACATTACCGTGAACCTAACGTAACCTAACCTAACCTAACCTAACCTAACCTATCCATAACATTCAACGAAATACTAGAGGATTTCGGAAAGGTGGTAGGAAGGGGAAGCAAGTCTGTGACGTATGTTTAAAAGCAGCGCCATCTATGTACAGATATCAAAACTATAAAAAACGTTAAAAATCAATTTCGTCTGCTGGAGTATTTTTGAGGAAAACATAAGCCTTAGCAAGAATCGTGGCCTTACGCGAACGTTTCTTATGATTAACACGTAAATTATAAGTTAAAAATATAAAATGAATCGTCTAATTGGAATTGGAGGATTTGTTTGCTGTTTTATTTAAATGCTATTTAATTTACATTTATCAAAAACATTAACAAGTCTTTTCATTGGAGAATCCATCGCTTTAAACTTGCCGATTCGCGAATTGCAAATTCGTTAGACTGCAAAAAAAACGTCGAAGTTGGCCGTAAATTCCCACCAATCAGAGAAATCCTCTTTTTCGCAGGTTTACGCGGGGGAAGCACTGATGGGAAGTCTCCTCGTACGATAATATTTTTATCGGCCTATTCCCACTTACTATAGCAGCAATTAAGAAAAAACAACTTGAACAAACAACGATATTTTCAATGTAGTTTTTTTTTTAATTCTTGCACTAAAAACAAGTTGGCAAGCCAAAATATACCTCTCCTCGGAAGTATGGTCCCTAGTGGTATTAATTTCTCGATACGACCCCCAAAGATATCTCCGCAATTCAGAGTTATTTACGAAAAACGTATTCTCGGTTCAAACCCTGCCCGGTATAAAATTTTAATTTTAATTTAAATAATTGAGACGAAACAATCGAGTTTAATTTATTCAGAATATTATAAATTAAGTAGTTACAACAGCGAGTTAGATTCACTAAAACAATGCACAATTGAATTTAACCCTTTTTACAGTACATGTTTATCAGTTGAATATAATACTAAGCAAATTTTAATGAAAGAAACATCTACAGATGGTATTTGTATTTTTCTCGCTTACGAAATACTTGCCGCATCTTTAACGCTCATTTTATTTCAACTTCCAGTTGACGTTGTGACACATACCGCATGAAAAAGACCAATTTCCAATATCATATAATGACTCGCACACCCAAGAAATCATTGACTGCGTTAGAAATCGTAGATATCCAAATATCCACACCAAATATATTTACAAGAAGCAAAAACCTTACCATCAACAAAGCACAGAGAGCCACTTGACTAACCGCCAGCTCTTAAAGCAATTAACGTTAAATTATCTCTTTAGAATTAACACAACTATATATAGGTCGTTAAATAACAAAAAAAACTAACAAAGTGGACCACCCATAGGGTCTACCCTTTAACCCTATAATCTCGGCTGACTGCGCTAAAACAAGATTTAACCTTTAAAAAAAAAACAGATAAGGCCTTCATAAATTCATTAATAAAAAAAGACTTTATTACCTATTATGCTTACGATGCCTGTCTTAATTTCAGTGAATCTAAGCAGCTATCGGTGGTTCTGTGGTAGAGCGCTCGACTGCCAAGCCGAATGGTCTGGGTTTGAAACCTGGGTGGCGCATTTGTTTTTAATCAATAGAGAAACGCTAAATTAGAATTTCTTCGATGCAATAATTTCAATTTCAATTCTATTTCAATTAAACCAAAATTTCGTACTCTATTAAATACGCTTCCGATAAAGCTGAAGGTCTAATTTTCAATAACGCGTAACAAGTGTCGGTGGTTCTGTGGTAGAACGTCCGCCTGTCAATCAGGAGGTCTCGGGTTCAAATCCCGCCCGATGCGATCGCAAATTGATACTAAGACGAATACCGTGTACAACTGGTGGAAACCCTGCCATTGGACGTTGAGAGGTAGCATTACACTCAGCACTCGGTCCGTCCCAAAGTCATTGAGAAGAAGTTGGAGAGAAAACGCCCATATAAACACAACAGACTCAACATGCACAACCATCAGAACACAAACACAACAAATTCAACACTCACAACCTACGCATAAACATTACAAAAACGTAATACACCAAACCGTCACGACGGTGAGCGAAAAAACACCATCCAAACCAAACCGCAAATGCATCCGTCACACGGTGGTTTTGCCAACCCTTTGAGAAACTGCGTACGCAGTGATTACACTTTGCACCGAAAATGCGAATGCGTTCGCAGGCCTGACAGACCCACAGATCCACAGACAGACACGCTGGTTGTATAACCCCTCCTAGGGGACTTTGTCCCCTCGGAGAGGTAAAAATCCGGACAAAAAAAACAGCAATAAGAAATACTAATTTAGCGACAGAATTCGGACAAGTGATGCTACCGATTCGGACGAATGAAACATTTGTTATTTCGGACGAATGAAATTCGAACATTTGTTCCACCGTACGGACGATTGAAATTCGAACAAATGTACCTACCCCAAATTGGTTGGTACCATTCCAAGATAGTTTGATTTCTCTAGAACTTTAAGTCCTTTGTTTTTCAGGGTTTATATTTATCAAAGATGCAGCAGAAAAGCTCAACCTAATCTAAATCTAATAAATCTGCTTCTTTTATTTGACAATGCAAATTTATTTTACCGAATACATTAATTTTAAAATTAATTGCATTAACAACACTTAACACGATATTGTATTCCATTTTAACTCGTGGTTCACGCCGGTTTGTTAACAAAAATGGTCGTCGGTCTATGAGACCGTAGAGTTAATTGTGCGACGGCATTAGAGATTCGATGACATCAAATATTACGTAAGGACGTAAGGTACGGATAGAGGTCGGCGGAACAAAAAATTAACCGCAAAAATTAAAATTAATCATTAAAATTAGTATTATTTATTTTATACGAATAAATTATACGAATAAACAACGATTTAACATGCAAAATTAATCATTTTTTTCGAATATTTCTGAATAATTCTCGGTTATGGATAAATATAAACAATCGTATAATTTCTTATTCAAACGCCGACCTCTAGGTATGGATGACGCAATAGCTGTGAAACAAACCGTTAGTGAAGAAATAGAGTTAGTAGCATACTTATGAGTAATTATGTTACATATGGTGGTAGTGTATTTTGTTTCGGGCATATTTAGACACTAGTGGGCTTTGTGCTCAGTGGCGTAGGAACAGGGGGGCACAGGGGTACAATGTACCCCCTTGAAACTGGACAGGGGAGCCAAATTGGTTCGAAAAGGGCGCGAAATTGTATTAAAAGGGGGGCGTCAATTTAAACACACAAACTGTACCCCCCTTAATCCAAAACGTTCCTACGCGCCTGTTTGTGCTGAAATTGAATGTTGAGATATAAGAAAGACTATAGGCTTCAGGCTCAATTAAAATTTTGTACATAAGTATCGCCGCCTACCGACCGAGTTTTAAATTGAATATATGAAAAAGGCGTCTGCTAATTCTTGGCATATTTAGTTGACGGATATTAAGGCAGATGGCGCTATATTTCCTAAGCTCGAAGCCTATAGTGCCACACTGTAATTACTATTTCTTAGCTGTTCGGAGCATGGGCCAAATAATGATGATTTATCATTATTTGGCCCATGTTCGGAGGTACCTCGTGGCGTTCTGGGTTAGCGAAGTTGTTTTCGGAGTTAAACAAATTTGTCCAGACATTGCCTTTGGCAAAATTGATTTTATTTCAAAGTTAATAGACTTCGAAAATATCTTATCAATATTCTTGATATAACCTTTCTTCGGGGGCAATTTTGAAATACTCCACCATTCTGAAAAGATTATTTTTTTAAAAAGTTTTAAAATCGTAAAATATATTGTATTCAGGTTTCTACGTAAGACATCACTTAAAATAGTGTTAGAAAGTATTTGTGATAAATGTATGTTTATTCACTTCCAACCCAAAAGTTTAAATCAGCTCCGTCTAGTATAAATTATAATTTTAAATTCTTATCTCTTTATTCTCTGCTGTAAATGTTTGTCAAAAATTGGATAATTGGATAACACAGACTAATAAAATATTATCCTCTCCGAAACGCGTCATCTCAACGTAACCCTTGACAACTGAAAAAAATGTTGCAAACGCCAAATTACATCAATTTAATTATAACTTACCCCACAGACTTGTACGAAATTTTAGACCGACGAATACTGTTTGGAAAAACAATCCGGATTCTGTAATTAATCCAAAGAATATAAAGCCCCAGGAATGGAAGGATTGATATTATTGGCCGCGTGTTTTGGCTGCGCTAGAAACTTCCGGCAAAGCAAATCAGAGTAACCGGGAACGGTTACCGCAACCCGGTCTATCTTTAAAAACGAGAGGCGCAAAAGTTCCACTACACGGAGCTACACCTTCCATTCCTGGGGCTTTATATTCTTTGCTTAATCCCGGTTAGGTTTAGAAGTCGACAACGGTATTTAGAAGGGAGAACGATACGGGATTCCCTACCGAAAACTATCACTACGCCCCCTTTAGTCCGCCATTGAAAGCTAGACCGGTAGCGACTAAAGCAGACGCTATTAGTTTTTTCCTCGTCGTTATTCGTAAATTTGACTTATTAAATAATAATACTTGCATATTAATATATTTTTGCATCGTTTTCTAATATTTTGATGATAATATTTAAGAAAAAACGTTCTTATGCCTTTTTAATTTGTCTATAGCAGACGGTAGATCATAGGCGTAGCCTCGGAGTAGCTAGCGCCGTTACGCCACCCAGGAGCAACAAACACAAGAAGAACGCAGCTAGCCTTTAGACACGCTAACGAAGTTTTGTGTACGAATTTCAATGAACGAGCGTCACGAGCCTTTACGCTGAACGTTTTACGGGCGGGGGGAAGACAATTTCCGAATTTTCCCCTTCCGACGACAGCAGGCGCTAAAGCGTCTAGCCAATGAAAAACGTACGCAAGATAATCCACGACTTTTGACGGGTTGCGTTCTCCTTGTGTGGGGTGTTGTGTTTGTTGCTCCTAGACGCCACCTAGACTCGTTTCGGTCGCGAATAATAATCATGGAAAATCTTTTATTTGTTTATGGTCTACCTAATTAAAAACAAAATCGCTAGTTTTTGGTCCAAATGTTTTTGATCATTAGTTAGATATCTCTCTATATACAGTGTTGCCATAAATATTTTCACGTGAAATATATAAATTCAAATGAAAAATGCATGGCGCCCATAAAATCAGAAAAGTAACTTCTCTGATTGCTAAGGTTTCACCATTGTCCCTTCATGCGCTTCGAAAACTCGCCGCTTGGCGTTAATAAGAATAAGGCGCTTTACATACTTACGAGAGAGCGTTATGAACTTCTGATACCGAATCAAACGCGGCACCTTGGAAAGTGGAAACGAATGAATAAACATAGAAGCACGAAGAGGAAAAAGAGAAAGAAACATATTTAAAGAATGAAAAGCGAAAAAATCGAGAAAACAAATTATAACATCCTTGATGCCCTCACATATTCGACCTAGTCACAAAAACTAGCGTCGATATAAAAAGAAGCATTGTAAATAAGCGTCAAATAATACAAAAGGCGGCGCACACAAGTATTTCGCTTTTTTTACCATTATTTCGCTCGTTTTCACAAAAAGTTTCTTTCAAAGCAGCGCCGCACGTTCCAAATTAAGGCTTGTTTTATCCAAGGGCAAAACAGCCACTCTGGAAGGTATTTTGTGCTACATTTTTTTACTTAATGCTGGTTAACATGTTAGTTTACTCTACTGCCAAAACGCAAAATAACATTCGTTAGGCCTAACAATGTTTTTTACGTCTACATTCCCAGTGGTTGGGTCTTGTGGTTAAGTTTTGGACTAAAAGCTGGTTAACATTTCGGTTTTCTCTAGGGTCAAATCGCAAAAAAAATATCCGTTAGGCCTAACATTTTTTGCGTCGAAGCTTGCAGTTGGAGTTGATGCGTTTTGTGGGTAGTATTTTACTAAAAGCTCGTTTACATGTCGGTTTTCACTAGTGCCAAAACGCTTAAAATAGGATCGACGCAAGAAATATCCGTTAGGCCTAACGTTTTTTGCGTAGACACTCGCATTGGTTGGGTTTTGTGGTTAGGCTCCAATAGACTTAACTTTTTTTGCGCCGAAGCTTTCAGTCAATGCGTTTTGTGGGTAGTATTTAACTAAAAGCTCGTTAACATGTCGGTTTTCACTAGTGCCAAAGCGCCAAAAATAGGATCGACGCAAAAATATCCGTTAGGCCTAACATTTTTTACGTCGACGCTCGCAGTCGATGTGTTTTTGTCGCGCCGATTTATTTGGATAGGCCATGGGCCAAATAATGATAAATCATTATTTGGCCCATGGATAGGCAATTACTAAACCGAGTTCACACTTTGCCTTGAAATCGATTCAAATAGTATAGTTTGAAAAGTCTAGATTTATAGTATTTTACAAAAGTGAGTAAATTAGTTATTGGAAAAAACGAGTCACTAATTAATTAGCTGAATTAGTTATTTGCATTACTTGTATAATTAGTAAGTTGTTAATTTTGCACTTACAATTGTTAGTAAACTTGTAATTATTTTCTCAATAGAAAATAAATAATTTCCTTGATTAGTAAATTAGATTTGTTTAATAAGTGTGTATTTTCCTAAATTATTAATATCCTTGATAACTAAACGATTAATATTCTTATTTTTTAAACAAAACTATTTTAACACAAAAATAATTAAATTTGATTGAAAATTAATAATTAAGAATACACGACAAACAATCCCTTTCGAAATGTACCAGAAATGATGTAGTTTTTATTATGAATCTGTTTAAAAGGGCGTCACAAATCCTAAAACTGCTACTTAGTTTTAGTCTTAGCCCTTAGGCATAAACAAGATTTCAAAAATTGGCGCTCCTAGTCCAAAAAAGCCTTTATGTATAACGGACATTTTTTGCGGTGTTTTTCCCTAATAAAAACAATCCTTGGCCCAATAGAGGTTTAAAGGAAAAGTCCAGGTTGGGTAAAACTTGGGTCTATTTGAAAGATCATGTTTAAATAAACTCAAAAATATCAGTCGTAAAATTGTATCTTTTTTTAATGACGAGAAATTAATTTTTAAACGAGCAAAATTTACCGCCAAGCGAGCTGCCATTTTCTTTCGCCTTCCCTCCGCAGACCGCACGCGGAGCAAGCGCGCGCGGGGAACAGAGCCCTGTTAAAGCCTGTTATAGCGCGAACAGCGCGTGATTAAAGTCCTAAAACGTCACCCCGAAACAAAAATGGCAGATCGCTTGGCGGTAAATTTCGCTCGTTTAAAAATTAATTTCTCGTCATTACAAAAAGATACAATTTTACGACTGATATTTTTGAGTTTATTTAAACCTGATCTTTCAAATAGGCCCAAGTTTTACCAAACCTGGACTTTTCCTTTAAGTGAAGACCACCCTCCTACGTGTTCTTACGTACAATTTGGTTCGTTCATAACAAACCACTAAGCAGCGGCGAAAATTTCCAAAACCAAAGGAAGAAGTCTCTAATATTGGAACCAATTTTTTGGCGACACAAATGCTATAGAGATGATATTCCTTAAAACGAAACGAAATCTTCAACGTCGTATTGTTAATTTGAGAGGCCTCCGCTATTCAAGGACGTCTATCGATTTTTGCCACCGAATCTCAGTAATAATAAAGAACCATTAAGTACGAAAAACCAATCAACAAAATTGAAGTCCGCGAAATGACACGGTTTTTCTGATTTTTGATCCAGTGCCCAGCCCAAGCCTGAGACTTTTGTCAAGGTTAAAAAGCAACCAGGAAGTATATCCAAATAAAAAGCGTCCTTATTATTATTATTATAATTATTCGTTTTGTTCGAATATTTGAGCATTTGATCATTATCAATTATTTACGGGTAAATTTCCATCATTCTCCAAAGATGTAAAGACAATTTGAAATACTTATGCATAAAAATGAAAAATTTTAAGCGTATGAACGTAAACTTGTACGCCTTCTCTAGACGTTTGAACTAACGCGTGGGGAAGCACAGCGATAGCCAACAAGTTCACGTGCATACGGTCGATACTTAAACTTACTAGCAATTAAAATAATTAAGAAATTTGGACACTTGTACCAACCTTGGAATCTGGTATACAGCGCCAAGAGGACCACCCATTGCAAAACGTTTGGCAACGCCACAACCATTATATCCAACTAAGCAAGGCTGAATAATGTTAATTTATTTAACATAAGTAAACGTTTTAAATCACTTTAATTGAAAAAGACATTATAGATTTAAATTATATAGCTTTAGTTGATGGTTTTTTTGTAAACGTCAGAATAATAATAAATAATATTAGTAATTAAATTTCATTGAAATGAAATCAGAAGTTAAAAGGGCCGTTTGATTATACTAGGGATAAGACAATGTAGATAGCTTTAGGCTACTACACGCAGACTTAAGGTACTACCTATACGCTCACTTCATTTCTGTAACATTAGCATAATCAAAGTTTAAAAAGTAAATAAATTCAATTGAAGTCGAATAAATCTAATTTAAATCCAATAAAAATCAATCAAATCAAATTGGTTTATGATTGATTGGAAATTCAATTCAATTCAATTCAAACTTTGTTTATTCTGTATAAAAACATGTTGGTGACACTTTTAAAATTTATACAGAGGTTAAGTTTGTTATATTATTTTTTTATATTGTTACAAAAAATAGCACAAAAGTTTTACATATTTATTTGTCATGCTTTACGTAGTATTTAAATCGGTTTTTTCTTAAGTTAAAAGTTTAAACAAAAAATGAGCGATTCGGTTATTTATTAACGTCAATTTCTTTTAAGCGTGCCATTATATTATTTTTAAAGGAGTAAAGGTTCTGATTACACAAGTCTAAGGTGTAGTTATCAGAATTATACAATTTGTTAAATTTACTCTGAATTCGAGTGATAGGGTTAATAGATTTTAACTTTCTGACATAAAAAACTTCCTGGGTACGCGTTTTATTATTGGGTATTTTTAGGTGCAAGCAAGAACGGATTAGTGAGACAAACAGTTGAACAATTAATTTCGGAGAGTTAATCGATTTAGCTAGCAAATAAATCTAATTTAATCAAATAAATCTAATTTAAGCAAATAAATCTAATTTAAGCAAATAAATCTAATTTAAGCAAATAAATCTAATTTAATCAAATAAATATAATTTAAGCAAATAAATCTAATTTAAGCAAATAAATCTAATTTAAGCAAATAAATCTAATTTAATCAAATAAATCTAATTTAATCAATTAAATCTAATTTAATCAAATAAATCTAATTTAAGCAAATAAATCTAATTTAAGCAAATAAATCTAATTTAAGCAAATAAATCTAATTTAATCAAAAAAATCTAATTTAATCAAAAAAATCTAATTTAATCAAATAAATCTAATTTAATCAAATAAATATAATTTAATCAAATAAATCTAATTTAAGCCAATAAATCTAATTTAATCAAATAAATCTAATTTAATCCAATAAATCTAATTTAAGCAAATAAATCTAATTTAATAAAATAAATCTAATTTAATCAAATAAATCTAATTTAATAAAATTTAATCAAATAAATCATATTTAATTAAATTTAATCAAATAAATCATATTTAATCAAATTTAATCAAATAAATCATATTTAATCAAATTTAATCAAATAAATAAAATTTCATCGCATAAATCAAATTTCATCACATAAATCAAATTTAATCAAATAAATCAAATTTCATCAAATTAATCAAATTTAATCAAATAAATCATATTTAATCAAATTTAATCAAATAAATAAAATTTCATCGCATAAATCAAATTTCATCACATAAATCAAATTTAATCAAATAAATCAAATTTCATCACATAAATCAAATTTAATCAAATAAATCAAATTTCATCAAATTAATCAAATTTAATCAAATAAATCATATTTAATCAAATTTAATCAAATAAATAAAATTTCATCAAATTAATAAAATTTAATCAGTTGTAATTGAGAAAGGGAAGTTTCGGGTAAACCCCTAATACGCATCTCACACACTTATGACGTAATTATTCCAATTAAATTGAAAATGTAATTAGTTATCATAACATAATAATCAGCTAGGCTAATACCCAATGCACCACCTTAGGCCCAAGTCATCGAGCAAATTTAATATATACTGTAACCGGGCATTACAATCTCAAAAATTGCGTATAATTCAAAAGGTTTGGCATGTTATCAAAGTTTTCCTGCAATTTCTTCATATAACAACGAGTCTTCAGTGGAGAGTTAATCTGGCGAAAAGCTGTTATTTAATGGCTTTTGTTTCACGTTTAAAAGTGACTGGCAACTCCGATTTCCCTAGTTGTCTGTTAGTAGGTGGCATATTTTCTTATTTGGTTTGATATTATCAGAAGTAAATAATACAGATCCTAGAGATAAGTATTCATATTTCAATGTGGTTCAGCTGATTTTTCAGTAAAGTTTCGAAGTCATTTATCACCTGAATTTATACAGGCCTGAGGCCCTTCTAACAGCGATACAGGGGTTGTGTTTAGCCCTGCCTGTAGATGTTAACAAGTAATAGTAAGTGTAGGGAGCTGATGGCTCGCGTTACATGAAAGGTTGCCACCACCCTCCTATATACGCGTTGTAACCCGTCCACCTGTTTATAGGCATTAAAAGTTGCTCGAGGAGGTGGTGCCTGGGGTTATTATTAGTATTATAACCAAAAGCGTCCCTACACTAACTATGACTTTAAAACCTCCGCAAGTTTTTATGGAAAACCTATTTAACAGAGAACTTGGTAAACTCAACTCACAAGGATTTGTTCCGAGTTTTCACCCAGTGCCACAAGCTGGGATAGAGCCCGGACTCCTCTCGCGTGCTAGGCACTTCGGCATCCTGTCATATTTAAAATCTGTTCAAAACCTTCACCCCTTCGTACTCAAAAGTGGGAAAGGCACTGTACCATGACGGTAGGAACATGGGTATAATTTTGTCAATATAATCTCTTACAATCCTTATCGGTTGATCGCGAATGTAGTCTACGGCTAATGGCTCCACCCTCTGTTGGACTTGAAACCAAATCAATTACGAGGATTTAGCTCGGTTCTTATATTGCAAAACTAATCTAATCAAAAATTATGATTAATAATTGTATTAACGTTCGAGTTAAGCTAAATGTTTTTATTTCGGATAGGTAGTTAAGTGTAAAATTGGAGGAAATGAAATTTAAGATGTGTCCACTGACCCATTGCCTTTGTTAATTCTGACGATACCGCGTTAATAACGGATAAATTGCGTAGTTGAGAAATTCTTTGAGCTCAAGTGGGTCATGTGTGTCACGGATTTGGAGGTGGTGATTATTCGCATTTACCTTTGTATGAGAATTTCACACTTTATCACTTGTGAACAGTAACTCAAACTTAAAGTTAGAATTTGTTTTTGGTGGAAGAGTGTACGCAATTATAGTACAATTATAATATTTATTGGAATCTATTTTCTGCACCAGTGTTATTCTAGTGTTTCATTAAAACAAAATATTGCTGAAAAGTGAAACGCAAAATATATACACTGGAAACTAATTGTTAGTGATTTTGAAAAGTGTAACACCATTGGACACTAACCTCAGCTCCAGTCTACACATCGACATTACTGAATAAATAAAATTGTCATTTCCGGAGAAAAAAGTGTTGTTTATTTTTCTTATTGTAAAACACAAACGGTGAAAATAATCTTAAAATATCTACGATCACACGTTTTAGATAATAAACCAACGAAAGATTTGCACTGAGCGAGTTACGAGTGATTTAGCGTAATTTAGACGCCATTTTCCAAAATGGCTGATTATCCACGAGTGGCTGGTTAAGGGAAATTGCATCTAGATAAACAAGAGACACAATGTTTAATCACAAAAACTAGATTGTCGTACTACTTTTCAAATAGAGGTGAGGTCATGGCCGTAACTAAACAGTTTAATGGAGATAATGCATTGGCAATGGAGAAGTTACCTGGTTGGGATTCCCTTCTTATAATCGAAACAACTCTAAATGCCCACTACGCCACACGATTTGCTTCAAAGATGCCTTTAACATTAAAATTGCGACAGAAAGTAAAAGTGATAGAAGCGTATCGAAAATTCGTTGGCGAAATTTAACCGCGAAGGTATTTTTAAAAAACCACAAAGAAATAATTTGAAGGAAAGTACAAAATATTCTGGACGTATTTTTTTTGTAACGTGGGAAACCGTGGCAATGCCAAAGCTATAATAAATAAAAGTCAAAATAAGGAAAAACGTCGCTCTAAAAACACTAAAGAAAGGATTTAGAGTAAAATTCATCGGGAAAAACCAGGTTTTCTCAAGCCTATCGGCTAGTGCACGTCGAAGGCTAGGCCGAGTTCCAAAGAGTTATGAGATCCTGCCAGTTGTAAATAATATAAATGACTACGTAAGTTTAAAAAGTGGGCAGACCTCTTTTAGCGTTTTTTCTGTTAACTATATTCTCTCATTGAAGATAAGAGATTAGATAAAAATGTTTCCGAAATTGATCGGATTAAAGGCTAAACCTACTTCTTAAATAGTTGCTCTACAACTTTCCCCCAAAAGCCGTTCTAAAATTCGGTGTCATATCATGTTTCAATTAGTAATAAAATGTAAACAAATTTTTAAGCGTCATTCGTGTATTGGGACCTTCAGGATATATTTTGTTTGTTTTTAATTAATGTGAAACAATTTTATCGATAATGTTAATGTGGATATTTAAATAAACTGGAACTCATTCTGTTCCAGTACAAAATACGGATATAATACACTTTACACAAAACGGTTCAGTACAAGCAAAAAGAAAATTAATAACTACCTAACTTTTTATCGATATGAAAAAATGGTTTATATAATTTTGTCGATATCACTAGATATAAAGATGGTTAATGTTCATGTGAAATATATTTCGGAAGTGTGAGTGTGAAGTTTGAATTTGAAATGTGAGTGTCAAGTTCAGTGGAGTAGCCAGGATTTTATTTCGGGGGGGGCACGCCATTGAAAAAAAAGTAAAAAAAAATAATAATATTTGTACGTATGACCATAGATTTCGGGGGGGGGGCATGTGCCCCCTGTGCCCCCCTGGCTACACCACTGGTCAAGTTTGTATTCAACGTATTAATGTGAAGTTTGAAATTGAGGTTTAAATATGAGTGTTAATTTGAGTGTAAAGTTGGAATTTGAAGTTTAAATGTGAATGTAAAATGTTAATTTGAGTGTAAAGTTCGAATTTGAAGTTTAAATGTGAATGTAAAATGTTAATTTGAGTGTTAAGTTTGAAATTGGAGTTTAAATGTGAGTGTAAAGTTTTAATTTGAAATTTAAATGTGAATGCGAAGTGTTAATTTGGGTGTGTAGTTTTAATTGGAAATTTAAATGTGAGTGTGAAGGGTTAATTTGAGTGTTAAGTTTGAATTTGAAATATAAATGTGAGTGTGAATCACAACTTTAGCGTGAATATGAGTATTGGTTTGTTTATTTATGAAAACTTAATTTCAACTTAAAAAGGTAGGAATATTTTCAAATAGTGTAGAAATAATCTTCGTTGAAAAAAAGCTCATTTATAGATACTGAACAATGGAGTTACTCAAGCGAGCTAAATCGCGCTCAGTAAATATCTACCATTTCCTTCATTTAAACCCGCGATACGGGCATTATAGACCAATCATCTTCAATTGAGAGTGTTGGGAACGAGAGTTGAATAACAATTGCTTTTTCCTATTTTGGAAATACGATAACTGCCCATTCGCAAATATAGACTCGAATTTTTAATAGGAAAACATATGTTGTCCAAATAAAGAATATACCAAATGAGGCTAGACAATTAATTAATCAAGTGCGACCCTGCTAATATTAAGGTATATTCCCATTCGATCGAAATCCCATTCGACCGAATTCAATATGTTTCCGAAATAAAGCCCAAAAGGCGGATTCGGTTCATTGGGACCTTTTGTTTTGTTTTTTACTTCTGCCCCGAGATATAGCAGGGTACGCAAAAAACGTTATACCTAAACAAAATTGCTACAGGTGTACTAACGGTAAGGTTAGGTTAGGTTAGTCTCTCACTTCCCTAGGGTGGCGCGCTTTTATAAATATATTTATGCTTTGAACTTTTTATTTATATCAAGAATACAATAATAACTAGATTTATTTACCGTTTTGTGTAAGCGAAACAAATAATCATTCTTAATGTACAAAAACCCTCCTTTGTGAGCTATTTTCTCCATTTTAGCTAACTGGCTCCAATAAGACTATCAACACTTATTTATATAAGAAGTAAAACTATTTAAAAAACGTCTTATAAAAACGAAATTTGATGTACTATAAAAAATAATATAAACGTGCAAAATTGGGCTGTAAACCGCACAATTGGGGTATTTTAGATCGATTGGGACTCAATGTTAAATCGTTTTCGAACGAATGGGATTTCGGTCGAATGGACCAAAGCAATATTAATGTTACCGTATTTACGATACGTAAAAAAAACATTTATTGTTTAGTTGGAATTATATACCGATTCATTAATGTTTAATTTAATGGTTATCGGTTCAGTGATCACAATTTTATAATTTACGCTTATCAAATTAAAAAAAGAACTAAAATACCCCTTTTCTGAAATAATTTTAACTTTTTTATTATTGATTAAATTTGTTATTCAAATACTGCTGTGTTCATTTGATTATTATTGCTTTAAATATTATAAAATTGTTTAACAATTTATACAAGTTAAAAATTGACAATGTATGGTGGATATCTGTACCACGATCAGCGAAAATATTTCAACTGATTGAAACTCCGATAAATGATAATTAAATGGTACATAATTAAATAGTACATAATTAATTAAAAAATATTATTTTTTCTGATGGAATAAATGACAGTGTTATTTAACTTTGTTTTTATCTTAACTTAATACTGAAGTGAAACGAATCTATGATCCAAATCAAAAGTAAAAAATGATCAAACAGCAATCGGAATGCATCTAACACAGATGTAAAAGAATGATGAGTAAAACTAATATACTGATATCGGCAGATTTCCGAGGGTAGCCAGAGTTCCTACACAGTACTGATGAGCCCCAAAAGGGCGAAACCGGTCTACTGTTGGAATCTCTTTCTAAAATTTTGACTTTTAATAACGATGAGTAAAACCAGCTTTGCCTTCGGTGAATTTACTGTTATCTTTTGTCAATATCACAAAGAAAACTATCTTCGTAGTACAATCGGATAGCCCGGGAAACCAATTTTGCTATATTCCGTACAACCTTTGCTTTCTATCGCCCGTAGCAATGGTTTGACATTATCCCCATTTTTTTCATATCATTTCTTTCGGATTTAATTATACAGTTTTAGAGAGCATTCTGTTAATCTGCGGCCGCCGTCAACGTTTTTGGATTCGGCCCGTAAAAGCTTAAATTCGTTCCACGTTGTGATTTCAGTTGATAAATCAAAACATCTGTCGGAAATAACTTGTGACCCGATTATGCTATTATATTTAACGCGCTTACTTATAGTTACGAATTTTTAAATGACCGCAATTTTTTATCTAGACATATAAATCACGTGTTTCCAACTTAGGAAAAAAATAATAATAGAAAATATAAACTTGTACTATTCACAAACTCGAGTGAAACTGGAATGAGTAACTTTGGAAGAAGGCGATCGAGTGAAGGGTGGATCCCACGAATTTAACTTTTACGCCAGCACGTTTAACAGAAGACACTGATGATTGGTGCTAGTTAAGTTAAGTCCCTTTAATTACCAAACATCTTTCGAATATGGCACGCGGAGTTCTTATTAAATTTATTAACTAATAATTTAAGTAAACTGTCTTGGTTTTCCCTGAATATGGCTAATTATAAGATACACAAATACTTCAAAAATTAGAACTTTAAACCCTACAAGCATGCAAAAACATAAACACGCGAAGAAAGATTTAAGAGTGAAATTTTTAAGAGGAATAAGAAGTATAAAAACAACTTCAAAAATACCGATGTATATGAAGACATTTTGGCGGGTGAGTCTTAACGGGTCAACTAGGAAATTACATCTTGACAAGGAAAATATTGCGAACTCGATTCGAACACGCACGTGCTAACTTGAATTCGAGGGGTGAGCCACTTCGAACAAATTCCTGAGCTCCAAATATTTCTGATACCTCGATGGTATTTCTGGATTTTTGGATTTCTCGATATTTCCTGAGATCCCTTCCGATATTTTGCAATATTTCATATATTTCTTAAGTTAAAAGGAACCACCTATGGACTGCATATTATTCTTATATTTTCAACATTTCATATATTTCTTGTATTTTCAACATTTCATATATTTCTTATATTTTCAACATTTCTGATATTCCTATATTTCCAATATTTCGGATATACCGAAATTTTCATCATTTCTGTAATTTCTGATATTTTTAACATTTCTGATATTTCCAATATTAATTAAATATTTTAAATTTTTCCAACATTATTCAATTAGTTTAAATTTTTCCAACATTATTCAAGTATTTTAAATATATCCAGCATTAATCAAATATTTCCAACATTAATTCAATATTTCCAACATTGATCCCATATTTTCAACATTGATCCAATATTTCCAACATTAATCAAATATTTTCAACATTAATTCAATATTTCCAACATTTATCCCATATTTCCAACTGTCCAACATTTATCCCATATTTCCAACTGTCCAACATTAATCAAATATTTCCATCATTAATTCCATATTTCCAACATTAATCAAATATTTCCAACATTAATTCAATATTTCCAACATTAATCAAATATTTCCAACATTAATCAAATATTTCCATCATTAATTCAATATTTCCAACATTAATCAAATATTTCCATCATTAATTCAATATTTCCAACATTAATCAAATATTTCCAACATTAATTCAATATTTCCAACATTAATCAAATATTTCCAACATTAATCAAATATTTCCAACATTAATCAAATATTTCCAACATTAATCGAATATTTCCAACATTAATCAAATATTTCCAACATTAATCAAATATTTCCAACATTAATCAAATATTTCCAACATTAATCAAATATTTCCAACATTAATCAAATATTTCCAACATTAATCAAATATTTCCAACATTAATCAAATATTTCCAACATTAATCAAATATTTCCAACATTAATCAAATATTTCCAACATTAATCAAATATTTCCAACATTAATCAAATATTTCCAACATTAATCAAATATTTCCAACATTAATCAAATATTTCCAACATTAATCAAATATTTCCAACATTAATCAAATATTTCCAACATTAATCAAATATTTCCAACATTAATCAAATATTTCCAACATTAATCAAATATTTCCAACATTAATCAAATATTTCCAACATTAATCAAATATTTCCAACATTAATCAAATATTTCCAACATTAATCAAATATTTCCAACATTAATCAAATATTTCCAACATTAATCAAATATTTCCAACATTAATCAAATATTTCCAACATTAATCAAATATTTCCAACATTAATCAAATATTTCCAACATTAATCAAATATTTCCAACATTAATCAAATATTTCCAACATTAATCAAATATTTCCAACATTAATCAAATATTTCCAACATTAATCAAATATTTCCAACATTAATCAAATATTTCCAACATTAATCAAATACTCCAGATATTTCGGATATTAATGAACTATTTCAACTGGCATTTACAATATTAATAAGATATTTCCAATGTTTCTCAATATTAATAAGATATTTCCAATGTTTCTCAATATTAATAAGATATTTCCTATGTTCTCAAAATTAACCAGACATATCCAATTTTTATAAAAAACTTCCAATATTTCCAAAGTTTCTCAATATTTGGTAGAATAAAATATTTTCTTATCTAGAGATTTCTAATAATTCTTCGTATTCCTCAACTTTCCAATATTTATCTCCTTCCCAATATTTTTATGATTTCCAATATTTATCTGGTTTCCAATATTTATCTCCTTCCCAATATTTTTATGGTTTCCAATATCTATCTCCTTCCCAATATTTGTATGGTTTCCAATATTTATCTGGTTTCCAATATTTATATCCTTCCCAATATTTTTATGATTTCCAATATTTATCTGGTTTCCAATATTTATCTCCTTCCCAATATTTTTATGGTTTCCAATATCTATCTCCTTCCCAATATTTTTATGGTTTCCAATATTTATCTGGTTTCCAATATTTATCTGGTTTCCAATATTTATCTGGTTTCCAATATTTATATCCTTCCCAATATTTTTATGGTTTCCAATATTTATATGGTTTCCAATATTTATCTGGTTTCCAATATTTATCTCCTTCCCAATATTTTTATGGTTTCCAATATTTATCTGGTTTCCAATATTTATCTCCTTCCCAATATTTATCTCCTTCCCAATATTTTTATGGTTTCCAATATTTATCTGGTTTCCAATATGTATCTGGTTTCCAATATTTATCTCCTTCCCAATATTTTTATGGTTTCCAATATTTATCTCCTTCCCAATATTTTTATGGTTTCCAATATTTATCTGGTTTCCAATATGTATCTGGTTTCCAATATTTATCTCCTTCCCAATATTTTTATGGTTTCCAATATTTATCTGGTTTAAAATATTTATCTCCTTCCTAATATTTTTATGGTTTCCAATATTTATCTGGTTTCCAATATTTATCTCCTTCCCAATATTTTTATGGTTTCCAATATTTATCTCCTTCCCAATATTTTTATGGTTTCCAATATTTATCTGGTTTCCAATATTTATCTGGTTTCCAATATTTATCTGGTTTCCAATATTTATCTGGTTTCCAATATTTTTATGGTTTCCAATATTTATCTGGTTTCCAATATTTATCTCCTTCCCAATATTTTTATGGTTTCCAATATTTATCTGGTTTCCAATATGTATCTGGTTTCCAATATTTATCTCCTTCCCAATATTTTTATGGTTTCCAATATTTATCTGGTTTAAAATATTTATCTCCTTCCTAATATTTTTATGGTTTCCAATATTTATCTGGTTTCCAATATTTATCTCCTTCCCAATATTTTTATGGTTTCCAATATCTATCTCCTTCCCAATATTTTTATGGTTTCCAATATTTATCTGGTTTCCAATATTTATCTGGTTTCCAATATTTATATCCTTCCCAATATTTTTATGGTTTCCAATATTTATATGGTTTCCAATATTTATCTGGTTTCCAATATTTATCTCCTTCCCAATATTTATCTCCTTCCCAATATTTTTATGGTTTCCAATATTTATCTGGTTTCCAATATTTATCTCCTTCCCAATATTTTTATGGTTTCCAATATTTATCTGGTTTCCAATATGTATCTGGTTTCCAATATTTATCTCCTTCCCAATATTTTTATGGTTTCCAATATTTATCTCCTTCCCAATATTTTTATGGTTTCCAATATTTATCTGGTTTCCAATATGTATCTGGTTTCCAATATTTATCTCCTTCCCAATATTTTTATGGTTTCCAATATTTATCTGGTTTAAAATATTTATCTCCTTCCTAATATTTTTATGGTTTCCAATATTTATCTGGTTTCCAATATTTATCTCCTTCCCAATATTTTTATGGTTTCCAATATTTATCTCCTTCCCAATATTTTTATGGTTTCCAATATTTATCTGGTTTCCAATATTTATCTGGTTTCCAATATTTATCTGGTTTCCAATATTTTTATGGTTTCCAATATTTATCTGGTTTCCAATATTTATCTCCTTCCCAATATTTTTATGGTTTCCAATATTTATCTGGTTTCCAATATGTATCTGGTTTCCAATATTTATCTCCTTCCCAATATTTTTATGGTTTCCAATATTTATCTGGTTTAAAATATTTATCTCCTTCCTAATATTTTTATGGTTTCCAATATTTATCTGGTTTCCAATATTTATCTCCTTCCCAATATTTTTATGGTTTCCAATATTTATCTCCTTCCCAATATTTTTATGGTTTCCAATATTTATCTGGTCTCCAATATTTATCTGGTTTCCAATATTTTTATGGTTTCCAATATTTATCTGGTTTCCAATATTTATCTCCTTCCCAATATTTTTATGGTTTCCAATATTTATCTCCTTCCCAATATTTTTATGGTTTCCAATATTTATCTGGTTTCCAATATGTATCTGGTTTCCAATATTTATCTCCTTCCCAATATTTTTATGGTTTCCAATATTTATCTCCTTCCCAATATTTATTTAGTTTCCAATATATATATGGATAATTAATTCGATTTCTCGCTCCTTTAACGCCAATTTTCAAAGTGGCAAACTCCTGGCGTGAAATTTTTCAAATCTTTTTTCGTCTATTGCAAAGAAACGAAGCGATTCAAATTGGATCTTTTGCATGATGCCCAACTGTAGCTCATTATTTAGGTGTGTACGTGCATTAAAAATTTGTCAAGGAAAAAGAGCTACCGCGATGGAAAGTTCGAGTTTAAGCCTTGAGGGTGTACAATCTTCATGGATCGGAAACTACAACGTTTATCCTAATAAAGTTTTAAATTTATAATTGTTCGGCCGTCTCAGTTCGGCGCTTCTTGGGCACTTTAAAAAATGTTTCCAGAGTAGTGTGAATATGAGGTTCCTGGCGCGTACGTGGTAACAATTATGACACGAAATTTGGTTGCTATATAAAGTTTATATTTTCCTGTGAACCTAATCTTTGATTAGAGCTCATTTGTTTTCAATTATGTATCTAGCCTTTGGTTGGCGGCCATTTTGATTTTTATTATTTATCTAGTCTAGGGTGGGCGGCCATTTTGTTTTTAAACGAGTCCAGTCCTTTAGATTAGAGGTCATTTAATTGTTTTCTGAAGTTCTAACCTTTCATTGGTGAACATTGATTTTTTCTTTCCTTGCCTAGAGCTGACAATTATTTTGCTTTTCTTGCTTGCCTAACTAAGGGTTGACAGTTCTTTATTGGCTAAGGGATAAATCAACTTAAAACTAAATTCAAAATCAGTTTTTAGAATTATATTTTATTAGCAACATGACAAATATTTTAACACAACCACCATCAAATTAACTAGATATTCAAATTATAATTTGTGTTACTAAACGTGTAATGACTTTGAAAATTAATCTTTATTATTGAATGATGCAATACTGTAATTTCCGAATTCCAGTGTTTCAATACCATCTATAACATACCTCTCGCTATCAAAAGGGCCTAACGCAATTTTAG
The DNA here is from genome assembly GCF_980474605.1 of Leiobunum rupestre. NCBI lineage: Eukaryota > Metazoa > Arthropoda > Arachnida > Opiliones > Sclerosomatidae > Leiobunum > Leiobunum rupestre. Next base: position 34,460,325 of record NC_143392.1, read on the forward strand.
TAGTATTTGTCGTATTTAGCTCAAGATTTTGCGCTGCTATTTTGTTGGTGTTCGCTAACATTACGCGTAGCGTAAATAAACATTTCCGGTAAGAGTTGTGTTTTATATTTCTCTTGACAAAATGCCTTTCAACACCTTTGGCAGTATTCTTGTCTCCAATTTCACACTGTAGCGAATGTATTTTTGGTTTTAGACCAACGAAAGAGAGGCCAAGTCTGCCACACAATTCATCTTTCATAAATACAAGTTGTTTTTTGTAAGTTTCACCATAAGTTAATGGTATCATAAACTTATGGTTTCACTAAATAGTATATGATCTTTTGGATAGTCTAAAAAATCATAAAGACGGGTTGACGTTGCCATGCCGTTGTAAATATCATCAGTCTCAATCAGATAACATAGAGAGTCAGTGTCCGTGAAACACAGCTTTCAGGGTTGCCAGTTTTTCACAATCAAATTTCTTGACTTTTCCAGATTTTCCCTGACTATCTCCGGAGATTTTCCCTTACTTATTTTGCGCCAAGATTTTATATTTTTTAACCCATATTTTAGTAAAAGTTTCTTATTTTCAACTGAAATTATTTTCCTTGACTTTTCCCTGATTTTTATACCCATATTCAAATTCCGTAACCTTTCCCTGATTTTTATACCCATATTCAAATTCCCTGACCTTTCCCTGATTTTTATACCCATATTCAAATTCCCCGACCTTTCCCTGATTTTTATACTCATATTCAATTTCCCTGACCTTTCTCTGATTTTTATACCCATATTCAAATACCCTGACCTTTCCCTGATTTTTATACCCATATTCAAATTCCCTGACCTTTCCCTGATTTTTATACCCATATTCAAATTCCCTGACCTTTCCCTGATTTTTATACCCATATTCAAATTCCCTGACCTTTCCCTGATTTTTATACCCATATTCAAATTCCCTGACCTTTCCCTGATTTTTATACCCATATTCAAATTCCCTGACCTTTCCCTGATTTTTATACCCATATTCAAATTCCCTGACCTTTCCCTGATTTTTATACCCATATTCAAATTCCCTGACCTTTCCCTGATTTTTATACCCATATTCAAATTCCCTGACCTTTCCCTGATTTTTATACCCATATTCAAATTCCCTGACCTTTCCCTGATTTTTATACCCATATTCAAATTCCCTGACCTTTCCCTGATTTTTATACCCATATTCAAATTCCGTAACCTTTCCCTGATTTTTATACCCATATTCAAATTCCCTGACCTTTCCCTGATTTTTATACCCATATTCAAATTCCCTGACCTTTCCCTGATTTTTATACTCATATTCAATTTCCCTGACCTTTCCCTGATTTTTATACCCATATTCAAATACCCTGACCTTTCCCTGATTTTTATACCCATATTCAAATTCCCTGACCTTTCCCTGATTTTTATACCCATATTCAAATTCCCTGACCTTTCCCTGATTTTTATACCCATATTCAAATTCCCTGACCTTTCCCTGATTTTTATACCCATATTCAAATTCCCTGACCTTTCCCTGATTTTTATACCCATATTCAAATTCCCTGACCTTTCCCTGATTTTTATACCCATATTCAAATTCCCTGACCTTTCCCTGATTTTTATACCCATATTCAAATTCCCTGACCTTTCCCTGATTTTTATACCCATATTCAAATTCCCTGACCTTTCCCTGATTTTTATACCCATATTCAAATTCCCTGACCTTTCCCTGATTTTTATACCCATATTCAAATTCCCTGACCTTTCCCTGATTTTTATACCCATATTCAAATTCCCTGACCTTTCCCTGATTTTTATACCCATATTCAAATTCCCTGACCTTTCCCTGATTTTTATACCCATATTCAAATTCCCTGACCTTTCCCTGATTTTTATACCCATATTCAAATTCCCTGACCTTTCCCTGATTTTTATACCCATATTCAAATTCCCTGACCTTTCCCTGATTTTTATACCCATATTCAAATTCCCTGACCTTTCCCTGATTTTTATACCCATATTCAAATTCCCTGACCTTTCCCTGATTTTTATACCCATATTCAAATTCCCTGACCTTTCCCTGATTTTTATACCCATATTCAAATTCCCCGACCTTTCCCTGATTTTTATACCCATATTCAAATTCCCCGACCTTTCCCTGATTTTTATACCCATATTCAAATTCCCTGACCTTTCCCTGATTTTTATACCCATATTCAAATTCCCTGACCTTTCCCTGATTTTTATACCCATATTCAAATTCCCTGACCTTTCCCTGATTTTTATACCCATATTCAAATTCCCTGACCTTTCCCTGATTTTTATAAACATATTCAAATTCCCTGACCTTTCCCTGATTTTTATACCCATATTCAAATTCCCTGACCTTTCCCTGATTTTTATACCCATATTCAAATTCCCTGACCTTTCCCTGATTTTTATACCCATATTCAAATTCCCTGACCTTTCCCTGATTTTTATACCCATATTCAAATTCCCTGACCTTTCCCTGATTTTTATACCCATATTCAAATTCCCTGACCTTTCCCTGATTTTTATAAACATATTCAAATTCCCTGACCTTTCCCTGATTTTTATACCCATATTCAAATTCCCTGACCTTTCCCTGATTTTTATACCCATATTCAAATTCCCTGACCTTTCCCTGATTTTTATACCCATATTCAAATTCCCTGACCTTTCCCTGATTTTTATACCCATATTCAAATTCCCTGACCTTTCCCTGATTTTTATAAACATATTCAAATTCCCTGACCTTTCCCTGATTTTTATACCCATATTCAAATTCCCTGACCTTTCCCTGATTTTTATACCCATATTCAAATTCCCTGACCTTTCCCTGATTTTTATACCCATATTCAAATTCCCTGACCTTTCCCTGATTTTTATACCCATATTCAAATTCCCTGACCTTTCCCTGATTTTTATACCCATATTCAAATTCCCTGACCTTTCCCTGATTTTTATACCCATATTCAAATTCCCTGACCTTTCCCTGATTTTTATACCCATATTCAAATTCCCTGACATACCAAAGAATTCGTTATTCATAAGTTTTAAAAACGACTTGCTAAACTCATCCTACCTCATATTCACACTACTTTCCATAAATATGAATTACATTTTACCATATTCAATTCTAAAACTACCGAAAGAAATGTTGTTTCTCATTTCCTTAATTTTTAATTAAAATTTGGTCACTTGATAAATTACCAAGACTTCATATAAACATGGCAAAATTCTAGTTCGGAGTTTTGAAGTCTTTAGAAAACATTAATGTATCTACTTGGGGATAATGCCTTTTTCCGTAGGTTTATAAATATGTTTCATAGGTTAAATTTTTACTGATAGCCGTTTCTAAAATAGCTACAAATTGGTCAATTTTGAAATGAACAGCCTTATTTAACTGGTTTTTTTTTTGCCCAAAACATAGCGTGCTATTTTCATGCGCAAAATTAATTTGAAAATCCATCGCTTATTTTTGTGGATTTCTTTAGGTTTTTTATCTCGTTGTTTTAGAGGTCGCGTGCATTAACCGTCACGCCACAATTGATAATTAAATTGCATATTTTTCCATTAGAGGTGTTTATCCATTTGATATCAATAATTATTTCGACTAACTGGAACTCTTATGAAACATTTTTATTTTATTATGGTACAATTGTTTTATCAAAATATCGCAAATTTTACGAAATCATTTGACAAAAATAATGTTGACGACACATCACAACGGGTTAAAGCTGGATTAGGATTAAGTTGAATCTATGGTACATTAGGATTTGATAATGTATCATAAAAGGTACTACACTTTGATCTTAAAACAATTATGAAGAAGCTTATTACTTAATATCTAAAAACAGTATAGGCAGAAATCTATTTGGTACAAAACAAAATATTTTAGAGGTGCATATTTACGAAAGTCATTTATTTTGTTGATGGGAAAATATACTACACTTTGATCTTAGTCAAACAACGAAGAAACTTATTAAATTTTAAAAAATTGTTTTATTCGAATTAATCTATTATGTGCAAAATAAAATATAAATAAATATAAATTTTTAATTTACGTTTTGGAAAACGTATGTTGCAGCCATTTTGGTTGAAGTTATCTTGTCAAAAACACACAAAAACGATTTCTGGTCTATTATTAGTCGATCTTTAAAATTTAAGACCTATTTTAAATAATTAAAGAATATTGCTATAAATAATATTACTTTGAAAATGGTATTTGCAAAAATCCCCTCCCACCAAAAATTAAACCTGAAATATTTCCTTTAATAAGATGATGAATTGTCGTTCAAGAACCAATCGCGCTGACCAACTACCGGCGAATAATAAATCAAATACACCTTTTGGGAAATGTCGTAGAATATATCCAGCCATTTTTTTAAATAATCTTTTTAAAACTATGCAATTACAGCGTCACTTTATTGGGTCAAAGAATAGTTTGGGGAAAGTGTAACAATATTGGAATGGTTCGGCGCAGCTGACTTGGAGGAAAACCGTTCGAAACGTTCAATGGAAAGTCAGACTTCCGAAAGGTCCGGTTCGCAGCGGCGATACCCAATTTTATTTCGTGAAGACTAAAAATACTTCCCGCGTTTTATTAAAGAGCATGAGCTATAAAATCGAGAAAGTCTTAATCTTCGCGAAGAGTCTTTCCTTCTATCGGAATAGAATGTGACCCTGTTTCTGCCTTTGTTGTTGTAAAAACCTCACTTTCGCCGCGTGGTTTCGCGGGGCTTTCGAACCAATAATACCAAGAAAGTACTCAGGGTAACAGAGAATATGTAGACGTGACTATAGGATATGTCTTCGTGACAACCGCCTACACGAGGAAACCCAAAGGGGCGTGGTTATTTATCTCGGGATAGAGCCCACATGTTCTCTGTTCACCTGAATACTTTCTTGATAATAATGGAAGAAATATATGAACAATAGCCGCGTTTTTCTATTTTGTTTTGACAAAGAATAAGGAAAAAGTAATATAGATTTTATTTACGTATAGTGAAATTGTTATCTACGATTGGTTTTAGAACGAATATGTGGATAACTTAATGCTAGGGGGTCAACCAATAAGCGCTTAAATAAAAAATACTTCAAGGAAATTGCCAAAAAGTAATATTTCCGAAAGCCAGCACCTGCAAGGACTGTTAAGGTAGTGCTTCTTGAAAGAATGGAAGCGCCTATTATCATAAAACTCGAACCGTGCTTCGAAGTTAGTCCAAGTTTTACAAAATTCTATTTTAGATTCAAAGTTTATTTAATACGATAAATTTAAATCTTAAAAAATTATATTTGAAAAACCGAGAACCATTATGTTTCTTACAAGATTTTCACTCTTCAACAGATTTTTGACAAATAGGTTTTTGTGAACCTGAGACTGCTTTTTTTGCATAGGAAATTTTTGTAAAACTGCGGAGACTGACTTTTCCGTATTTTTCCGGAAAAAAGTTTTCATTCCATGATTAGTCTAATATATTGTTTGCAAATTTAAATAAAGCGGCATTTTCGCCTCATTTTTTCGAATCTAAAAGTAAAACTAAACCTCTAGACTAGCTTTAAACTGATTAACAATGTAACACTAGTAATTTTTTGTAGTATGTTTAGTGTTTACTGTTTACTGTTTACGCATTGTAACCCGGCCACCTGTATTAATGGCGTTAAAAGTCGCTTGATGACTTAGGCCTATAAGGTGGTGCCTTGGGTATTAGCCTAGCTGATTATTATTAGACATTTTATATCGATAAAAAGTTAAAAACATTAAAAACCCTTAAAAAGTAATTTATGTTTCCATTTTTTTATTTTTCCGATTTGCGGAAAATTTTCAGCAAAATTTTAGGGAAATTTTTCCACATTTTATTTTTCCGGAAAATTAACAACACTATTTTTTGGAATAAAGGTTTATGTGAAACTCAGACTGACTATTTGGCATATACGATTTCTCGTAAAACTGAGACTGGTTATTTTGCATACGAGATTTTTGTAAAACTGCAGAGACTGGTTATTTTGCATACGAGATTTTCGTAAAACTAAGACTAGTTATTTTGAATACGAGATTTTTGTAAAACTGCAGAGACTGGCTATTTTGCATACTCGATTTTTTGTAACACTGAGATTGATTATTTAGCATCAAACCTTTTATCTAAAACTGAGACTGATTATTACGCTTACAAGAATTTTGAAAATTTAAAATATGTAATAAGAAATTAGACTGATCACTTCGACAAAAAAGTTTAATTTTTCCATAAAAAATATATAAAAAACTGATTTCTCAATTTATTAAAGGCCAAATATGGGCACTGCTCCGGTCACCGAAAAAAGTAATTGGCTATTGAAGTAATTATTATTATTATTATTATTATTATTAAATATTATTTCAATATTTAGGGGTGATTGAATTGGAGCCGTTGAACCACAGCGGTTCCAAATAACGAATATAGCGGTCAAGCACGCGGAATGGTCAACACTAAGATGGCGGGGGAGGAAATAACGAAATGGTCATCACGGACTGAACTGTTACAATTAAAAAAATAAATACTTCAAGGGTGCTGATTTTTACCTAGTTCAAAATTAATTGGTCTTTTAATTCGTAACCCTTTATCTTACGTAATTTCCCAGACACCTTGGTTTCATTCGAAGAATTTAAGTGGAAAAAAAAGTCAAAACAAAAGATTTATTATCATTTAATCTCAAAGAATTAGGTTAAATGATAAATTATATTATTTTGTGAAGTTTAAATGTGGATTACTTTTATACATAAAACGGATAATATCGCGTATTCTATTTGCTGACTTGTTTGTTTTTATGACAAAGTGCATTTTTTTTTATTTGCAATTCACCTTTTGCGTTTTACAATGAGAAATAACAACAAGAAAAAGGTATAAGGAAATATCACCGTAAAAACCACTCTATAAACCAACGGTTATTACCGAACAATTTTCTTTAAAGATGCTCAAGTTTAGACTATACCCGTAATAAAAGACGAATTTTAAACGCTTATTTCCTGAAGACGAACCGGAGATAAATATAGAGAAAATGCGTTTAAATTTGCGTACTAAATTTGAAGATCAGGTCCGTAGCGAGAGATAGTACAGCGTAGACAATTAATTGATTAATAATTCCATCGGAGTTACGCGGCAAATCTCAAACGTCTAGGAAAAAACGTCAGGATAAAATGACATCCGTACGCCCTCCAAGCGTGGACACAAGCGGAACGAATGAGGGATTTCACTTTCCTCGGGCTAAATCGACGGCCTCTCACTTTTCGTTAAAGGAAATATAAGGAAAACTTTCGAACGTCTTTAAAAAAATATATAAATTCATAAAGAAGCTAGTTGGAATCGAGCTCGAAGCGGATTACGCCAAGGATTGGTGCCTCTCAACATTGGAAGGGGCAGGGTACAGGCTACATTCCGGCGTCTGCTAGAAACGCGTCTCTATTGGCCGCTAATTTATGACGTTGGTCTCGATCGAAAGAGCCGAGCGGAAAGTAATTTCGAAACGAGCTATAGGTGCGCTTTTTAAAAGATTGATCACGAAAAATCTCGTTCAGGTTTTTGACCAGGTAGCGAGAGTCCCGGTCGCGACTGTGGCATTCCGTCGAAGGAGCTTCCGGTGGAAGGATCGCGCCATAGTTCGGTCCGTCTTTGCACTCTCTCTCGTGACGCCTCTCCCAGAGATGGTGGACTCTAAGGATTTCACCGATTCATATTTGGTCAAGAGCCACGATGACCTGCCCGTTTACCTGTTCGCGGCTTTATTTCTCTTGATGGTCCTACTCTCAGTGATTGTGTTGTATACCACGCGTCTCAAGGAATATTTGTCCATGGTGGACATGATGCCGGGAGCGCGTCATAACCCCTGGCAAAGCATCTTCGTTCCCCTGCTGCCCGTCATCAGGAACAAGAAAGTCGACATGAATGTCAGTAAGTACCGCATTTTCCCTACGTTTATTGACAATTGGTAATTATCAATTAATAAAGACATTTTCATATTCCGCTTATTGCGTCCAAAATTGACTTTTTAAAATAAATTTTGGTATTCAAAAATATAATTGACAGCTTTTAAAATTCATTTTGCGCGTGAAAATACCTCTACATGTTATGGTCAAAAAAGCACGCAAAGAAGGCTGTGTGCCCAAGACATGTACCTGTAGTGTCGCGCGCTAAAACTTCATTTCAAAATTCGTCAATTCCACCGTGGATTTTCGATATAAAAATTCGTTTCCAAAACTCATTTATCAAAATTAGGTTATCATTCAATTGAGACAAAAAATTAAGATTTTAAAATTAATTTTGAGATTCAATATAATTTCACTTTAGATTTGCGATTTAGAAAATTGTATCGAAGAATTTTAATTGCTGATTTATCAATTTTTAGTTCAGATTTAGTCTATTTTGGATATTTTTTAGTCCAAATTTTGAACATCGAATTTAAAAATTTCCAATTCAAGTTAATAAAAAACCTCTATGGACTATAATGCAGTAAAAAAGTAGAAAAGTCTATACTGAAAAGGGGCAAAAAAAGCTAAATACAAACAAATTAAAGTAATGATAAAACTTACAAAATACTCGGATAAAATTAAACAAATTAAAATGGAATGCAAATAGCCAGAGTTTCCAATGATAGACCAGTTTCACCCAATTTGGAGCTCATCAGTACCGCGCTGGAAATCTGGCTCGCGACTAGCTTAACCAAAAGGAGAAGCTAACCCTAAACATTAAAAATTTCAAAACGCGTTGCGTAGCAACGAAAAAACCATTAAGGGCTTCAAAAAGTCGCATGATGACTTAGGCCTTGGGTATTAGCCTAGCTGATTATTATTATTATTATTATTTATTAATAAAAATCTCCTATGACCTTTTCATTTTCTACCTTTTCGCGTTATATAAAAACGTATTTCTAGATTTATAAAATCAATTTCCTGGGAATTGACGGCTTTTAAAATTCATTTTGCGCGTGAAAATACCTCTACATGTTATGGTCAAAAAAGCACGCAAAGAAGGCTGTGTGCCCAAGACATGTACCTGTAGTGTCGCGCGCTAAAACGTCATTTCAAAATCCGTCAATTGTGCCGAAAATTTCGCCGTATTCAGTTATAATTATCTAACTTCAAAACCCCTGTTCGTGCTAAAAGAATATTCCGTAAATAATAAATAATTTTAAAATATTCGGTGTGCAACAAAAACAATCGTGTTTATTTGTAAAACAATAATTGAAAATAATTTATGTTTTTCCTGGTTCAATTTTCGAATATGCTAATAATTTAGGGCTCCCGGCTTTAAACAAACTACGCCTAAGGTCCCCGAAATAAAGCTCGTTACAATAAATAAGGGGGAAATGGCGGAACCCATCTGAAGAGAAAAACGTATTCTCATTTTGTCTGCGGTGGCGAATCTGGGGCCACCGTTAAAAATCTCCGATCCGAAATATTTCTTTGTTTCTTTTCAAATATGAAAAACTGCTTTCCATGAGCGAACTCGCCGAGTTCAAAATATCGTTAAAATATTTGGGCTTTGAAACGAATAATGTTGGCGTTGAGCTCTTGAAGGTTTAAAAACCCGCGAGTGAACTCTAGATCGTTATAGAAAATGAAATTTCACATAAATTAAGTTATTCAACAAAATTGCTCAATTCTAAAGATTCATAACAATTAAATTACGTATTTCATTTACATAAATATACGTGAATATATTAAATTCGATAAAATTTCGGAATTCGTAAATTTTCTAAGTATTAAATTTCTCGTTTAATTAAATAAATTGTTCATTTAAATAATTTAATTATATGGGTATATTAAATTCCAAAAAAATAATTTAATATTTTTGCCTAAATTCTTATATTTCATCAGAATGAAATTGCATTGTAAACTTCGCAAGAATTAAATTACTTATTTAATTAATAAAATATACTAGTATATATTTAGTTAAAAAATTGTGAATTTCAAAATTTCATAAGAATTAAATTACCTATTTAATTAATTAAAATAAACGGGTATATTTTAGGTTAAAACAGTGGTTAATTTCCAAACTTCATAAGAATTAAAATGTCAATTTAATTAATTATACGCCCATATGCTTTTTGGACAATTTGTAATTAATAATTTTTGCCTAAATTTTAGCATGTACTATTTAGCCTGTTAGAACTACTACAGGTTTGTAAATGAACCACGTTAGTTTCAATATAGCGATTGGAAATCGTACGCGAGCTAAAAATATTTGACAAACTAAATGTTTAAACAAAAATTAAATTCCAGTTTAAAAAAGCCATAAACGTATATTAAACGATCGTAAATTTTTACTGTCGTTTTAACAAATCCTGTTTAATAAAAAAAAGATGGTATTACTGAGGTTAAGCCGTAAGCGATTAACTACAACGTCGGAGCAGTGGCCTTAGGGTTAGTAAATAGCTTTCTTTTGGTCGACCAGATCATATCAAGAAATTGAAATTGAAAGTGTATTATCACTACCAGAACTATAAGAAAATAAATTATACGTGGATATTGAAAAAAGAAGTATCTTGGTTAGAAAAGGTCCGTCGCCGTTAAAACAAAACCACGTAACTTGAGATACGTGGTTTTGTCAAAATTGACATACTTAGATTCTACACCCCAATTTACGTAAATAACATTAAAAACATTAATAGGTTGCAATTGGATTTATTTTTTTAAATCGAGAAAACATTTAAACGTATCTTTGATATTCGCAATTTATTTCGCGCAAAAGCACGTATCTCGCTTATTTTCAGCTCCTATCTCACTTCATGACGCGAAACCACGTATCTCTAAAAATTCCCCTTTAGCAAAATATTTTTAAATTAAAATCCTCATAAAGAGTCAATACTGAAACGAAATTATTTAACTATAAAATTAACTCGCGTGTAAAAACCTAACACGCGATTTCACAAGTCCCTGCAAAATTAAAAAATCCATTTTTCTCAAAAAGGCCACCGAAAAGATACGTGGTTTTGTTTTAACGGTGACGAGGTATTTCTCAAAAAATTAGTCCTGATTCTCCTTCAAAAATAATTCTTCGTAATTAAAAATCAACAAAAATTAGACAGGTCTGACTCACCTTTAAAGATAATTTTTCGTAAATAACAATCAATGCAAAGAAAAATTTCAATTTGATAACACTTTTTGAGGTTTACCGTTAACCTTACTATAGAAGTTTCACCTGAACTCTATGAGATATCCGTTTAAGTATCCATCTCCCTAACCCGCTAATTTTATTATTTGAAACATGTACCTTTGCAAGTTCACGCCCTTTTTTCAAAAAACATTTTCAGGCTAAATTCGTAATTATAGTAATTTTCTATGACAAATATGGGTTTATAAATAGGTGAGGGGCAGGTCACTTCCTTGATTAACTACGTACTCCTCAAAAGATTAAATCCGATTTAATCGTGATTATTTTGATTAAATTCAATTTAATCACGATTATGTTGATTGAATCACGTTTAATAATGATTAAATGATTAAAAATGATTTAATCATGACTTAATGATTAAATCTGATTTAATCATGACTAATTGATTAAATCTGATTTAATCATGATTAATTGATTAAATCTGATTTAATCATGATTAAATGATTAAATCTGATTAAATACTGATTGAAACGATTAAATCATCATTAGTATGATTAAATCGTGATTACAATGATTAAATCGTGATTACAATGATTAAATCGTGATTACAATGATTAAATCGTGATTACAATGATTAAATCGTGATTACAATGATTAAATTTGATTACAATGATTAAATCTGTTTAAAATCGTTAAATCGTGATTAAAATGGTTAAATCCTGATTAAAAAGATTAGATCTTGATTACCCTGATTTAATCACGAAAACCATGATTTAATCATTTTACTATGATTAAGACGCACCCAAAATGGAAGTGACCTGCCCCTCGTAAATAGGTAAATATCACAACGCGTTGTAATTTTTCCATTTTATATTGGTAGTTAGAGCTGTGAATTCTTCTTCATTATTAAAACTGACTGGAACCTTCGAAGGTACGGGTTTAATTATCATTCCATGGATTCAGACTTTGGTATCAACCATCTGAAAGCGATAGTATAGGCTTCCACAACGCATTTTAAGCGTAGAGAAGCAACAACTTGATCAAATCCTGGAGTATTGGATTGATAAAGGAAGACGTAAGATCATCTAACACTGTGTAATAACCGTGAAAACATTTTAGGCGTTCTATCCTGTTTACCATTTTTCTGGAGAAATTACTATCTTTAACGGATTTGAAGTAATACCTGCCCGTAAGAAATACAAGTTCCATTTTATTGTGTCAACTTGGAATGCAGGTTTTTTAAAGAAGCTGGTGTCTATAAAACTTCTTAACGAATCAATTTGAGGTCTCTGAAAGGAAGTTGAAGTAAAATGGTCCGGAGCTTAAGGCTTCAAAAGGGGCATACAATTTGAGCAATAAAATGAAATATTCAACATTTGAGCTGTAAAATAAAATATTCAATATTTTGTGCATTAAAACAAAATCCTCAATATTTTGAGCAGTACTTAAAAATATTCGGTATTTTGAGCAGTAAAAATATTCGGTATTTTGAGCAGTAAAAATATTCGGTATTTTGAGCAGTAAAAATATTCGGTATTTTGAGCAGTAAAAATATTCGGTATTTTGAGCAGTAAAAATATTCGGTATTTTGAGCAGTAAAAATATTCGGTATTTTGAGCAGTAAAAATATTCGGTATTTTGAGCAGTAAAAATATTCGGTATTTTGAGCAGTAAAAATATTCAACATTTGAGCAGTAAAATAAAATATTCAACTTTGAGCTGTAAAATAAAATATTCAATATTTTGTGCATTAAAACAAAATATTCAATATTTTGTGCATTAAAACAAAATCTTCAATATTTTGAGCAGTAAAAATATTCAGTATTTTGAGCAATAAAAATATTCAGTATTTTTATCAGTAAAATTTGTATTTATTTATATTTAGGCAGAATTACTATGTTGAAATATAACAGTAAGCTCCTCCGCCCTTAAGGCTTCAAAAGGGGCATACAATTTGAACAGTAAAATGAAATATTCAACATTTGAGCAGTAACATGAAATATTCAATATTTTGTGCAGTAAAATAAAATATTCAATATTTTGTGCAGTAAAATAAAATATTCAATATTTTGAGCAGTAAAATAAAATATTCAATATTTTGAGCAGTAAAATAAAATATTCAATATTTTGTGCAGTAAAATAAAATATTCAATATTTTGTGCAGTAAAATAAAATATTCAATATTTTGTGCAGTAAAATAAAATATTCAATATTTTGTGCAGTAAAATAAAATATTCAATATTTTGTGCAGTAAAACAAAATCTTCAATATTTTGACCAGTAAAAATATTCAACATTTGAGCAGTAAAATAAAATATTCAACTTTGAGCTGTAAAATAAAATATTCAATATTTTGTGCATTAAAACAAAATCCTCAATATTTTGAGCAGTACTTATAAATATTCAGTATTTTGAGCAATAGAAATATTCAGTATTTTTAGCAGTATAATTTGTATTTATTTATATTTAGGCAGAATTACTATGTTGAAATATAACAGTAAGCTCCCCCTAAAAAATTAAATAAGTCCGGTATCTCATTCGTTCCTTAAATCTGACGTTCATAAATAAAATATTTAATATTTTGAGCAGTTAAATAATATGTTGAATATTTTGAACAGTTAAATAATATATTGAATATTTTGAACAGTTAAATAATATATTGAATATTTTGAACAGTTAAATAATATATTGAATATTTTGAACAGTTAAATAATATATTGCATATTTTGAACAGTTAAATAATATATTGAATATTTTGAACAGTAAAATAAAATATTTAATATTTTGAGCAGTTCAATAATATATTGAATATTTTGAACAGTTAAATAATATATTGATATTATATACTTCTGGTGTTATAACTTAAAACTCAGCAGCAGGTGCTATCTACGTTGAATGGTTTTGTTCAAAAAAATGTTAAAAATATTTCCTCCTTTATAAGTTTTGTATACCCACCAAAAAAATAACAAGTAATTACAAAAATAGCCGACGAAAACATTGTTAATTTTCAATTGTAAAATGAAAAAGGCGTGGCAGGTACAATTAATCAAAAGAGCGAAAAAAGCACGAACAAAGGTGTTATTAATTAAATATTCCACCTGGGAAAGAAAATGATTTTTTTCTGTGTCTCGGTGTATCGTGACCCCATTTTGGGACTGCACTTTTTCTGTCGGTTTGATATGGTCCAGCCAAATCATTTCTGGTCTCGAACTCTACATTTTTCATGTCACGAGGCACCTAACTTTTATTTTTATTTTTCTCAGAGCTAAATGCGGGGGATCGCCACTCGGGAACATTTAGTAGTTGACTTTATAAGGATTTTATGAATAATTGCTACTTGTTCTTAAGTAATCTCCCCTTCGATGAGAGTTAACTGCCGAAATGGCCTAAAGATACCAAGGGGGCCATACTCGGCCAACCTAAATTATAAGCTATAGGAAAGAAAAATCATTCTACCCTGATACACCAGAGATAAGACTGTCTGCTGATAAGGTGCCCCTAAAAAGTGGATTATATAAATTAACTTCGTATAATTTATAGTTTACGCCAAACTTTTTTTTCCTGTTAGAATTTCTATATTTTACCCAAAATGACTCGGTTTTTGTTGGATTTTTTTTCTGGTCGTCATCATCGAAATGTAACGACATTTACTTTTATTTTATTATTTACTTTATAATATTAAGAAACGCGATTGACGAAAAAGCTATGTTTTGACTTCAAATTGACAGTGGGCGTCGACTTATTACTTAGATCTTTATACTCAGCAAATCATTGACTGTCTTAAGCGAGTAGAAAAACGTATTACCATAATATTATACAGAGATTTTTATTATTTTAAGAGTATGTATCTATCCCGACGGGCGGTTCACTTCCATGCATATTAGGACACCCTACGCGTGATTAAATCATGATTAGATCTGATTGAAATAAAATCTGTAGCTTTGACTGCGCAAAGATTAAAAATGATTAAATATTGGTTAAATTTTTAATAATGATTATTAGGATACCCCTCGATCTATCCCATTTTACAGCTGGTGCTAAACGATACCACACTTTAATGTGGTTAGCACTTTCGCCTCGCAGCAAGAGGAGCCGGGTTCGATCCCAGCTTGTGGCACTGGGTGAAAACTCGGAGCAACTCCTTCTGCGTTGAGTTTTAAAGTTCTCTCCCCACTGGTTAAAGGGATTTTCCCCCGAGATCTTCGGTTTCCCCTTCCATAAAGACTTGTCGAGGTTAACGGTAATAGTTAGTGTAGGGAGCTGTTGGCTCGATCTCGTGGCGTGCAGGGCTTGCCACCACCCTCCTACGCATTGTAACCCGGCCACCTTCAAAAGTCGCTTGATGACTTACATGTAGGCCTAAGGTGGTGCCTTGGGTATTAGCCTAGCTGATTATTATTAATCTTAGGCAGAAGATTAAGCTTTTTAATAAATCAATAATAATTATACTAAGTCATCTATTTGGTACAAAAACAAATATTTTAAAGGGCTTATCTACAAATCCATGCTTTATTTGCGTTATTCAAAAAGTATGTTACAGAAATGCAGCAAAGAAAGGTGTAACAATTGCTATAATATCAACCTTTTTATATATATTTTGCGTTAGTTTTCACGTAAAGACAAACTCAACAAATGTTTTGAGAGAACTACAGTAGTCCTAGCTCAGCCAAATAAAAACTTATTCGTAGAACTTCAAAAAGATATTTGCAAATTATCAAGTATTTTGATAATTGAACATTAAAACTAATATATGGAATTAAATGACAGTATAGGCGTTGATATATTCTCTGAAGCTTTGCATAGAGCTACGGTATTCTTGGTTGTTACAATATTTTCTATGCAACAGTGCATTTTCTTCGATCAAAATTCCCTTTTTTTACAGTTAATCATATCATTATACAAATATTTACACTCCGCTTTTTAGCGTACAGATAGTTTCTATAGAAATTCTGAAGCCACTTCTAGAGCTTTGAAGTGTAATTTACACGGTTCTATAGCCTTTGGAATATTTTATAGATAATTTTATTTATATTTCTTAAGATATTTAAAGCTTTGAAATAGTACCCTCTAGATTATGAAAGGTTTCTATAGATAATTATGAAGTTTATTCTAGTGTAAGTTCGCCAAGATTTATATTAAAGGATAAAATTTCCCTAACGTTTATTTGACCAATGTAATTTTCCTAACGTTTATTTTAAAGAATATAATTTTCCTAACGTTTATTTTACCAATGTAATTTTCCTAACGTTTATTTTAAAGAATATAATTTTCCTAACGTTTATTTTAAAGAATATAATTTCCCTAACATTTATTTTAAAGAATATAATTTCTCTAATGTTTTTTCTAAAGAATAAATTTTTTCTATAGCATTATTCTAATGAATAAAATTTCTCTGATGTTTATTTTAAAGAATTTTACTTTTTTACGTCATTCGAAAGAGTGTAATTTCTCTAATATTATTCAGTAGAGTATAATTTCCCTAACGTTATTCTCGAGAGTTTAATTTATCTAAAGTTATTCTACAGGTGACTGTACCCAAATACCTTTGGAAATAAAAATTATCCCTCCATAATTCATTCCGCACTAGTATTATACAATTTCTTTATAGAAGCAGATAATAAATATCCTTAGAGTATTCCAAGTTTTCCCCCTTGGAAAATGTTATATAATTTCTTATAATATTATAAAAAGATTAATCTGCAATTCAGCATTTTATATTTTTTATTGCACCTGTTTCTAGCTATCGCAATTAAAGTTGGGTGCCTTATCGAGTTCTCCAAAGACTCCCAAGCCCACTACCGGGATAACCTAAATTCCAATTCCATATATTCAATGATTTTTTCCCTAGACCGTTAAAACAGTCACACAAATCGGAAATATACATTTTTGGGAAAACAGGGGCTCCTGAAATCCCCAAACGAAGAAAAGCGGATCATTTCCTGCGACAGACAAAAAACCTGTTGGATGCCTCCACTTTGTACCGCGTGCACGTCTCAGATATTAAACTAGATAGAGTGCATATTTTGAGTGCATCGTGCTAAAGGAAGTTAAAAGAAAGCCAATTCCTAAGCTACGTAATCAATGATCGGAATATTAAAACGAATGAAAATACCTTTGAGGTGATTATACAGAAAAAAAGTTAATTAGGAATCGGAAATGATTCCATAAAAGTTCATTTCGAACAATAACATTTTCCCAACTGATTATTTATAAAGAGTGCATTTATTGGTATCTCATTGGTTCTCTAAATCTGACGTCTTCCGACACAATTGAAGCTCACGCCGGTGACGTTGTTCCTTCCCGCCTCTCATACCTGGAGAAAATTCGACCACGATGCAACAAGATATTAATTTTCTCTATGCATATGAGCAGTAAAATAAAATATTGAATATTTTGAGTAGCAAAATAAAATATTACAACATGAAATATTTATTATTTGGAGTAGTAACATAAAATATTTATTTCTTTAAGTAATAAAATAAAATATTTAATATTTTAAGTAGTAACATAAAATAATTAATTTTTTAAGTACAAACATAAAATATTTAATATTTTGAGTATTAAAATAAAATATTAAATTTTTTGAGCAGTAAATAAAATATTAAATTTTTTGAGCAGTAAATAAAATATTAAATTTTTGAGCAGTTAAATAAAATATAAAATTTTTGAGCAGTTAAAGCAAGTGTCGGCTCTAGGGGAAGTAGCTTTTTTCAACAGATGTCGCTAGCGTCGAAATCAAAACAAGATGCTTACGCTACATTTTGACCCAAAAGGCGGGACATAAAAGTATGCTTCGCGTTGATTGGCTCGTTTGTAAATTTGTCAATAACTTCAATTATAGTAATTGTTTACAATATATTTTATGATATATATAATTTAGGTTAAAGTTCACTATAAGTAGAGTAAAAGTGGTCTAAATATAATACTCTATAATGGCTCTCTGACGACGTTACTGATTCGCTATTTTGAATTTTAGCTTCCATTCCCATTAAAAGATGGCTCCACGCTCTCCACGAAAGTCATTTTTTTCGAAGATTCGGATAGATTCATGGCCATCTCTAATAACAGGGGCCTTTTCATAATACAGGTGGCAATGATAGAGCCGACAGTTGCTTTAAATAAAATATTTAATATATTGGACATTATAATAAAATATTTAATAAATTGTTCATTATAATAAAATATTTAATATACTAAACATTATAATAAAATATTTAATATATTTAACATTATAATAAAATATTTAATATATTAAACATTATAATAAAATATTTAATATATTAAACATTATTATAAAATATTTAATATATTAAACATTATAATAAAATATTTAATACATTAAACATTATAATATAAGATTTATTATTATATATCAGCTAGGCTAGGCTAATACTAAAGGCACCACCTAAGGCCTAAGTCATCAAGCGACTTTTGAAGTATTAATTCAGTTGGCCGGGTTACAAGACATAGGAGGGTGGTGGCAAGCCCTTCATTGGGCATTATAATAAAATATTTAATATATTGGACATTATAATAAGAGATTTAATATATTGAGTATTATAATAAAATATTTAATACAATGGACATTATAATAAAATATTTAATACAATGGACATTATAATAAGATATTTAATATATTGAGTATTATAATAAAATATTTAATACAATGGACATTATAATAAAATAATTAATATATTGGGCATTATAATAAAATATTTAATATATTGGACATAATAATAAAATAATTAATATATTGGGCATAATAATAAAATATTTAATATATTGAGCATTATAATAAAATATTTAATATATTGGACATTATAATAAAATAATTAATAAATTGTGCATTATAAGAAAAGATTTAATATATTGGGCATTATAATAAAATATTTAATATATTGGGCATTATAATAAAATATTTAATATATTGGGCATTATAATAAAATATTTAATATATTGGGCATTATAATAAAATGTCCAATAATCATTCTCCTTGAGCATAAATTAAAAAAATTCTAGGTTGTAATAATACTGCGTGAACTGTTCTTAAATTGGCGACGAATATTAAGGTTCTCAAAACCACAATCACGTGTGTAACCGTTTCAGCTAAGAATTAACTTAAATTCTGTTCATTTGTTTTTTGAAATTGAGGTTAAAATTTGTGAACAGTTTCCGCTAAGATTTCGTATTTGTCCCAAAAAAATAGTTTTCCTTAATAAATGAATACGAAGAGGAAATCTTTTTTTTTAACGATTTTTAAGCTTCACGAGAAATTTGTTGAAATGGTGGCCATGGCTCATAATTGGGAAATTACTTTAGCTATGGAGATTATGCGCAGAAATCATAAATCAGGTACACTCTGTTTAAAAGGTCTTCGACAGGTGAAATTTGTGCCCTCTTTTTAATTCTGCTAGAAAACTATAATAGATAGATCGATGAAACCAATTGCAACTATTATTTATTTTCCAATATCTTTCGTTATTTATCGGTTTCGTCCGCCAAAAAAATTATAGTTTGGCGGGTACCGTCAAAACTCATTTTTGACAACTTTTTAAATATTGGTTCTACGGCACTGACTCGCGCGTTTTTGGATTCACAATGGTTGATTCATATTTAGAAAGTGGAAAAATTATCCCTCTACAACCAACGGTTGAGAAGCTATCGCGTTTACAAACTTTCGTCGAAACTAGGAAACACCTAAAATGCATCCAGCGATTAATAATAACGCAAGTGTTGGCAGCTTTGAACTCGCAACGAGTGACTACTTCCTGGTAACCCTAAAAACACGGTTACCATCTCAACCAATCCGCTGTTGTAATGAAGATTGTACTCGGAAGAGTGAGCGTAATAACTAAAAGAACAGACATGATAAGCATTTTGAAGACGATGGGCTATTGTTTGTAATATATTAACGACTTTCAAAACAAACAACGCAATGTCAAACATTTAGATATCTTTTGAAAAGCATCACCCACATTATCCACAGTAGGGATTTTAATATTATGTCATTTTGCAATAAGAGTTTCTCATTAATTTAATGGGTCAATAAATATTTTCAACTAGGATGTGACGTATACGAAAATTAACCTCCAAGAAAAAAAAACAAATCGGTTAAAATCGTAAAATTCAAGCTATAAGCGGTTCAAATCTGGTGACTAATTTGAAGCTTTTAATTGGCCGATAGATGCCCATATACTCAACCGGAAGCTTGATTTAAATTCCGATTGTTTCCCTTCTGAAGATCAATTACAAAAATTTGTGGCCTAAATTTTTTTTAAATGATATTAAAAATTATGTAGGTTCAAGTTTGATCGAAAATTACCATAAAAAATTTATTATATTTGATCGAATTTCAATAAATGAAATTTGATTTGATAAAATTTATTTATTCGGAACAGAATTGGATTCAAACTGTATTTGTTTTAATTTCAGTCGCAAACATAATTTGTTTTTGAAATTTCAGTAAATGGGTGTTAAATAACGCTACCAATATACAACTCATAGCCAGAAGACAGAAAAATATTAGAAATTCCAAAATAGTACTGTCATTTAAACTAATATCTTAAATTGCTAGTATAAATAAATACAACGCACTAATTCTGGGGAAAGATAATTATGGAGGTATTTAACTTATGGCTCGTTCACACCAAACATCTGTCTGCTACTTTATCGGGACAGTTTGTGCCGGGTCTATTATTTGTTCCTACTCCGCGACGAAAAATCGTCGTCAACTTTACAGAAGGGAAACTGAAGTTAGTGAAGCGGATTTTGAAAACGAGCCGAATTCTCCGCCCGTTTCTGGCTTTGACAATCAAAAGTTTAGTTCGTGCCTCGCGATCAGGACATTTTGTTTTCATGGTAACCGTTTCGATAGCGCTAGGAACTTGGTCAGCTGTAAAGCTGGGTGGTGTGAACAGATCTTTGCTGTAAGGTATGGCTTTCATGTTTGCAAGAAATAGCTTCGAGGCGACGATAAAGTATCCGATACTAATTAAAGGGAATCTCCCGAACTTGCTTCTCGATTTCCGAAAAATGAAATCGTGTTTAAGAAAAACAAGGAAGTAAGGTACAAAATAACGCGGTAGATAACCAAATATTTCCTGACTGAAACCACGGTTTCACGCGAAGAGCTTCAAAATCGAGTAATTGAGCTCCTAGAATAAATAGCGAGGTTCAAGATTTTAATTGTGACCTATAAAAAAGTTTTAGCCACAGCTACAATATTTACATAATCTAATAAACTGATGCACGTAGCCTCAAACTTGAACACTCAACAAAACCTATTATTTAATTCATTTCACTAATTGACAGTCGTCACGCTAGAAATTAATTTGCCCGTAAAATACCCTCTTCCGTGTTTATCAAAGAGAATGGACCCAACATTGCAGAAATTAAGATTCTACAATGTTTCTCCAGACGCTGCCGAATCTTGTAAGAAATCTTGGCGTTATTATTTTATTACGTAATTATTATAATTTGAGAATAGAAACATAACCTGTAACGCGAGATGTTTTAGGTGTATGGTAATTTTTCAATTGTACTCTTTACTGAGTTTGCAAGTTCTCTCCTCACTGGTTCAAGGAGTTTTCCCCGAGTTCTTCGGTTTCCCCTTTCCTAAAAACTTCATGAGGTTAACGGTAATAGTTAATGTATGGAGCTGTTGGCTCGCGTGGCATAAAGGGCTTGCCACCACCCTCCTACGCATTGTAACCCGGCCACCTGTTTCAGGCATTAAAAGTCGCTAGATGACTTGGGCCTAAGGTGGTGCCTTGGGTATTAGCCTAGCGGATTATTATTATTTTTAGCAGTTGCACGGACACTAATAGCGTTTTCATTTTAACTGCAATTGGATTCGCAAAACTCTTGATAGGAGTTCTTGAGAGCAGTAAATGGAACACGCAATAATTGATCGGAGCTTATCAGAACAAGCAAATGGCACATGAAGCAGATCCGAGAACTATAAAGAAGCATGAAATTGTGATCGGAGCAGCTCTGAGCACAGAAATGAAACATGAAATACTGCTCAGAGCAGATCCGAACATTGGAATGAAACTGAAAATACTGTTCGGAGCAGCTCTGAGCACGCAAATGGCACATGAAGCAGATCCGAGAACTATAAAGAAGCATGAAATTGTGATCGGAGCAGCTCTGAGCACAGAAATGAAACATGAAATACTGCTCAGAGCAGATCCGAACATTGGAATGAAACTGAAAATACTGTTCGGAGCAGCTCTGAGCACGCAAATGGCACATGAAGCAGATCCGAGAACTATAAAGAAGCATGAAATTGTGATCGGAGCAGCTCTGAGCACAGAAATGAAACATGAAATACTGCTCAGAGCAGATCCGAACATTGGAATGAAACTGAAAATACTGTTCGGAGCAGCTCTGAGCACGCAAATGGCACATGAAGCAGATCCGAGAACTATAAAGAAGCATGAAATTGTGATCGGAGCAGCTCTGAGCACAGAAATGAAACATGAAATACTGCTCAGAGCAGATCCGAACATTGGAATGAAACTGAAAATACTGTTCGGAGCAGCTCTGAGCACGCAAATGGCACATGAAGCAGATCCGAGAACTATAAAGAAGCATGAAATTGTGATCGGAGCAGCTCTGAGCACAGAAATGAAACATGAAATACTGCTCAGAGCAGATCCGAACATTGGAATGAAACTGAAAATACTGTTCGGAGCAGCTCTGAGCACGCAAATGGCACATGAAGCAGATCCGAGAACTATAAAGAAGCATGAAATTGTGATCGGAGCAGCTCTGAGCACAGAAATGAAACATGAAATACTGCTCAGAGCAGATCCGAACATTGGAATGAAACTGAAAATACTGTTCGGAGCAGCTCTGAGCACGCAAATGGCACATGAAGCAGATCCGAGAACTATAAAGAAGCATGAAATTGTGATCGGAGCAGCTCTGAGCACAGAAATGAAACATGAAATACTGCTCAGAGCAGATCCGAACATTGGAATGAAACTGAAAATACTGTTCGGAGCAGCTCTGAGCACGCAAATGGCACATGAAGCAGATCCGAGAACTATAAAGAAGCATGAAATTGTGATCGGAGCAGCTCTGAGCACAGAAATGAAACATGAAATACTGCTCAGAGCAGATCCGAACATTGGAATGAAACTGAAAATACTGTTCGGAGCAGCTCTGAGCACGCAAATGGCACATGAAGCAGATCCGAGAACTATAAAGAAGCATGAAATTGTGATCGGAGCAGCTCTGAGCACAGAAATGAAACATGAAATACTGCTCAGAGCAGATCCGAACATTGGAATGAAACTGAAAATACTGTTCGGAGCAGCTCTGAGCACGCAAATGGCACATGAAGCAGATCCGAGAACTATAAAGAAGCATGAAATTGTGATCGGAGCAGCTCTGAGCACAGAAATGAAACATGAAATACTGCTCAGAGCAGATCCGAACATTGGAATGAAACTGAAAATACTGTTCGGAGCAGCTCTGAGCACGCAAATGGCACATGAAGCAGATCCGAGAACTATAAAGAAGCATGAAATTGTGATCGGAGCAGCTCTGAGCACAGAAATGAAACATGAAATACTGCTCAGAGCAGATCCGAACATTGGAATGAAACTGAAAATACTGTTCGGAGCAGCTCTGAGCACGCAAATGGCACATGAAGCAGATCCGAGAACTATAAAGAAGCATGAAATTGTGATCGGAGCAGCTCTGAGCACAGAAATGAAACATGAAATACTGCTCAGAGCAGATCCGAACATTGGAATGAAACTGAAAATACTGTTCGGAGCAGCTCTGAGCACGCAAATGGCACATGAAGCAGATCCGAGAACTATAAAGAAGCATGAAATTGTGATCGGAGCAGCTCTGAGCACAGAAATGAAACATGAAATACTGCTCAGAGCAGATCCGAACATTGGAATGAAACTGAAAATACTGTTCGGAGCAGCTCTGAGCACGCAAATGGCACATGAAGCAGATCCGAGAACTATAAAGAAGCATGAAATTGTGATCGGAGCAGCTCTGAGCACAGAAATGAAACATGAAATACTGCTCAGAGCAGATCCGAACATTGGAATGAAACTGAAAATACTGTTCGGAGCAGCTCTGAGCACGCAAATGGCACATGAAGCAGATCCGAGAACTATAAAGAAGCATGAAATTGTGATCGGAGCAGCTCTGAGCACAGAAATGAAACATGAAATACTGCTCAGAGCAGATCCGAACATTGGAATGAAACTGAAAATACTGTTCGGAGCAGCTCTGAGCACGCAAATGGCACATGAAGCAGATCCGAGAACTATAAAGAAGCATGAAATTGTGATCGGAGCAGCTCTGAGCACAGAAATGAAACATGAAATACTGCTCAGAGCAGATCCGAACATTGGAATGAAACTGAAAATACTGTTCGGAGCAGCTCTGAGCACGCAAATGGCACATGAAGCAGATCCGAGAACTATAAAGAAGCATGAAATTGTGATCGGAGCAGCTCTGAGCACAGAAATGAAACATGAAATACTGCTCAGAGCAGATCCGAACATTGGAATGAAACTGAAAATACTGTTCGGAGCAGCTCTGAGCACGCAAATGGCACATGAAGCAGATCCGAGAACTATAAAGAAGCATGAAATTGTGATCGGAGCAGCTCTGAGCACAGAAATGAAACATGAAATACTGCTCAGAGCAGATCCGAACATTGGAATGAAACTGAAAATACTGTTCGGAGCAGCTCTGAGCACGCAAATGGCACATGAAGCAGATCCGAGAACTATAAAGAAGCATGAAATTGTGATCGGAGCAGCTCTGAGCACAGAAATGAAACATGAAATACTGCTCAGAGCAGATCCGAACATTGGAATGAAACTGAAAATACTGTTCGGAGCAGCTCTGAGCACGCAAATGGCACATGAAGCAGATCCGAGAACTATAAAGAAGCATGAAATTGTGATCGGAGCAGCTCTGAGCACAGAAATGAAACATGAAATACTGCTCAGAGCAGATCCGAACATTGGAATGAAACTGAAAATACTGTTCGGAGCAGCTCTGAGCACGCAAATGGCACATGAAGCAGATCCGAGAACTATAAAGAAGCATGAAATTGTGATCGGAGCAGCTCTGAGCACAGAAATGAAACATGAAATACTGCTCAGAGCAGATCCGAACATTGGAATGAAACTGAAAATACTGTTCGGAGCAGCTCTGAGCACGCAAATGGCACATGAAGCAGATCCGAGAACTATAAAGAAGCATGAAATTGTGATCGGAGCAGCTCTGAGCACAGAAATGAAACATGAAATACTGCTCAGAGCAGATCCGAACATTGGAATGAAACTGAAAATACTGTTCGGAGCAGCTCTGAGCACGCAAATGGCACATGAAGCAGATCCGAGAACTATAAAGAAGCATGAAATTGTGATCGGAGCAGCTCTGAGCACAGAAATGAAACATGAAATACTGCTCAGAGCAGATCCGAACATTGGAATGAAACTGAAAATACTGTTCGGAGCAGCTCTGAGCACGCAAATGGCACATGAAGCAGATCCGAGAACTATAAAGAAGCATGAAATTGTGATCGGAGCAGCTCTGAGCACAGAAATGAAACATGAAATACTGCTCAGAGCAGATCCGAACATTGGAATGAAACTGAAAATACTGTTCGGAGCAGCTCTGAGCACGCAAATGGCACATGAAGCAGATCCGAGAACTATAAAGAAGCATGAAATTGTGATCGGAGCAGCTCTGAGCACAGAAATGAAACATGAAATACTGCTCAGAGCAGATCCGAACATTGGAATGAAACTGAAAATACTGTTCGGAGCAGCTCTGAGCACGCAAATGGCACATGAAGCAGATCCGAGAACTATAAAGAAGCATGAAATTGTGATCGGAGCAGCTCTGAGCACAGAAATGAAACATGAAATACTGCTCAGAGCAGATCCGAACATTGGAATGAAACTGAAAATACTGTTCGGAGCAGCTCTGAGCACGCAAATGGCACATGAAGCAGATCCGAGAACTATAAAGAAGCATGAAATTGTGATCGGAGCAGCTCTGAGCACAGAAATGAAACATGAAATACTGCTCAGAGCAGATCCGAACATTGGAATGAAACTGAAAATACTGTTCGGAGCAGCTCTGAGCACGCAAATGGCACATGAAGCAGATCCGAGAACTATAAAGAAGCATGAAATTGTGATCGGAGCAGCTCTGAGCACAGAAATGAAACATGAAATACTGCTCAGAGCAGATCCGAACATTGGAATGAAACTGAAAATACTGTTCGGAGCAGCTCTGAGCACGCAAATGGCACATGAAGCAGATCCGAGAACTATAAAGAAGCATGAAATTGTGATCGGAGCAGCTCTGAGCACAGAAATGAAACATGAAATACTGCTCAGAGCAGATCCGAACATTGGAATGAAACTGAAAATACTGTTCGGAGCAGCTCTGAGCACGCAAATGGCACATGAAGCAGATCCGAGAACTATAAAGAAGCATGAAATTGTGATCGGAGCAGCTCTGAGCACAGAAATGAAACATGAAATACTGCTCAGAGCAGATCCGAACATTGGAATGAAACTGAAAATACTGTTCGGAGCAGCTCTGAGCACGCAAATGGCACATGAAGCAGATCCGAGAACTATAAAGAAGCATGAAATTGTGATCGGAGCAGCTCTGAGCACAGAAATGAAACATGAAATACTGCTCAGAGCAGATCCGAACATTGGAATGAAACTGAAAATACTGTTCGGAGCAGCTCTGAGCACGCAAATGGCACATGAAGCAGATCCGAGAACTATAAAGAAGCATGAAATTGTGATCGGAGCAGCTCTGAGCACAGAAATGAAACATGAAATACTGCTCAGAGCAGATCCGAACATTGGAATGAAACTGAAAATACTGTTCGGAGCAGCTCTGAGCACGCAAATGGCACATGAAGCAGATCCGAGAAC
Source organism: Leiobunum rupestre (assembly GCF_980474605.1). Classification (NCBI taxonomy): domain Eukaryota; kingdom Metazoa; phylum Arthropoda; class Arachnida; order Opiliones; family Sclerosomatidae; genus Leiobunum; species Leiobunum rupestre. Next base: position 34,487,385 of record NC_143392.1, read on the forward strand.
TATAAAGAAGCATGAAATTGTGATCGGAGCAGCTCTGAGCACAGAAATGAAACATGAAATACTGCTCAGAGCAGATCCGAACATTGGAATGAAACTGAAAATACTGTTCGGAGCAGCTCTGAGCACGCAAATGGCACATGAAGCAGATCCGAGAACTATAAAGAAGCATGAAATGGTGACCCGAGAAGCTCTGAGCACAGAAATGAAACATGAAATACTGCTCAGAGCAGATCCGAACATTAGAACGAAACTGAAAATACTGCTCTGAGCACGCAAATGAAACAAGCAATTCTGATCGGAGCTGCTCTGAGCACGCACATGGAACACAAAATGCTGATCGAAGCAGATCCGAGCACTAGAAAGAAACATGAAATGCTGATCGGAGCAGCTCTGGGCTTGAAAATGAAACATGAAATCTAGATCTGAGCGATCCCAAACAGAGCTCTTTAGAGCAGCAATGGAAAACGCTATAGACAACTCAGATTTTATGAAGTCTTTTATTAACACATTATGCATAGCTCGTCTTTTAAATCGAGGCATTACAAAATACACATTATCTCGAAATTTCACTTCTAACGTTTACTTCTTTATTCAAATAATTAAATTTCAAATCGTGTTAAGGAAAAGTGGTCATTTGGGGCAGCGAAAATCTGACCAATTCACAGGTACAAAAGAGTCGCGTATCCTTCTAAAAAGGAAGAAAATTACCACCCACGCAACGATAAACTTCCAATGTTTGCTATAATTTATAAAGTTGCGATATCAACACGGTTATTCAAATAAAATGTCACTTAACGTTTCTACTATGAGCCGTATAATTAAAGAACGAATTTAAAATTTAATTTTAATTTAAATTCTTTAAAAAAAACATGGTAATCATTTTTGATTGACCTTTACAGTTTAGTTATAATGAAGTAGCGGTAAACGCGAGAAGTTGGTTAACTGCTGGATTTTCGTCTTGCCATTTTAAAACATAAAGCCACCTGCTTAGCAAACGAATTCTTAGCAGCTAAAGAACTGTTTGCAAAACATCAAAATTGCTGTAACTAATTTCAACCAAAAAATAAGTGATAGAGGTCCGTAGCCACGGGGGGCATTCAAAAATAAATGTTGCCCCTCAAATGAAAGTTTTATTTGCCCCACCTGCCCCCTCAATTTGATCCATTCCCCTCAAAGAATATACATCTCTATTAGTTTTTTAAACTTCTATTCGTTGAAATTTTCCTTTTGGACCACTTGTCTTTTTCTAAGGTCTAGATCGTTATTTATAGGTAACTATTTCTTAATAAAATACAAGTTGTAGAACGGCCTGCTTCAGAAAGCAACGGTTTTTTTTGTTAAACACCAAAAACATTTCACGGCGCCACTTATGTTAATTTTAGAAATTAGATATCATAAAAAGGTGCCCCCTCACAAAAAGTTACTGCCCCCTGAGCGAAATTTTTCTGGCTACGGGCCTGTAGGTGATAAAAAAGATACGTATGATTTTGTAAACGTTTGGTACTTGAGCTAATTTCTACCCATAAATAAATTATAAAAAAGTTAGGTATGATTTTGTAAAAATTTGCTGCGTTAGTACACGAACGACAGCAAACTCTTACAAGTGTTCTAAGAGACAGCAAACTCTTACAAGTGTTCTAAGAGACAGCAAACTCTTACAAGTGTTCTAAGAGACAGCAAACTCTTACAAGTGTTCTAAGAGACAGCAAACTCTTACAAGTGTTCTAAGAGACAGCAAACTCTTACAAGTGTTCTAAGAGACAGCAAACTCTTACAAGTGTTCTAAGAGACAGCAAACTCTTACAAGTGTTCTAAGAGACAGCAAACTCTTACAAGTGTTCTAAGAGACAGCAAACTCTTACAAGTGTTCTAAGAGACAGCAAACTCTTACAAGTGTTCTAAGAGACAGCAAACTCTTACAAGTGTTCTAAGAGACAGCAAACTCTTACAAGTGTTCTAAGAGACAGCAAACTCTTACAAGTGTTCTAAGAGACAGCAAACTCTTACAAGTGTTCTAAGAGACAGCAAACTCTTACAAGTGTTCTAAGAGACAGCAAACTCTTACAAGTGTTCTAAGAGACAGCAAACTCTTACAAGTGTTCTAAGAGACAGCAAACTCTTACAAGTGTTCTAAGAGACAGCAAACTCTTACAAGTGTTCTAAGAGACAGCAAACTCTTACAAGTGTTCTAAGAGACAGCAAACTCTTACAAGTGTTCTAAGAGACAGCAAACTCTTACAAGTGTTCTAAGAGACAGCAAACTCTTACAAGTGTTCTAAGAGACAGCAAACTCTTACAAGTGTTCTAAGAGACAGCAAACTCTTACAAGTGTTCTAAGAGACAGCAAACTCTTACAAGTGTTCTAAGAGACAGCAAACTCTTACAAGTGTTCTAAGAGACAGCAAACTCTTACAAGTGTTCTAAGAGACAGCAAACTCTTACAAGTGTTCTAAGAGACAGCAAACTCTTACAAGTGTTCTAAGAGACAGCAAACTCTTACAAGTGTTCTAAGAGACAGCAAACTCTTACAAGTGTTCTAAGAGACAGCAAACTCTTACAAGTGTTCTAAGAGACAGCAAACTCTTACAAGTGTTCTAAGAGACAGCAAACTCTTACAAGTGTTCTAAGAGACAGCAAACTCTTACAAGTGTTCTAAGAGACAGCAAACTCTTACAAGTGTTCTAAGAGACAGCAAACTCTTACAAGTGTTCTAAGAGACAGCAAACTCTTACAAGTGTTCTAAGAGACAGCAAACTCTTACAAGTGTTCTAAGAGACAGCAAACTCTTACAAGTGTTCTAAGAGACAGCAAACTCTTACAAGTGTTCTAAGAGACAGCAAACTCTTACAAGTGTTCTAAGAGACAGCAAACTCTTACAAGTGTTCTAAGAGACAGCAAACTCTTACAAGTGTTCTAAGAGACAGCAAACTCTTACAAGTGTTCTAAGAGACAGCAAACTCTTACAAGTGTTCTAAGAGACAGCAAACTCTTACAAGTGTTCTAAGAGACAGCAAACTCTTACAAGTGTTCTAAGAGACAGCAAACTCTTACAAGTGTTCTAAGAGACAGCAAACTCTTACAAGTGTTCTAAGAGACAGCAAACTCTTACAAGTGTTCTAAGAGACAGCAAACTCTTACAAGTGTTCTAAGAGACAGCAAACTCTTACAAGTGTTCTAAGAGACAGCAAACTCTTACAAGTGTTCTAAGAGACAGCAAACTCTTACAAGTGTTCTAAGAGACAGCAAACTCTTACAAGTGTTCTAAGAGACAGCAAACTCTTACAAGTGTTCTAAGAGACAGCAAACTCTTACAAGTGTTCTAAGAGACAGCAAACTCTTACAAGTGTTCTAAGAGACAGCAAACTCTTACAAGTGTTCTAAGAGACAGCAAACTCTTACAAGTGTTCTAAGAGACAGCAAACTCTTACAAGTGTTCTAAGAGACAGCAAACTCTTACAAGTGTTCTAAGAGACAGCAAACTCTTACAAGTGTTCTAAGAGACAGCAAACTCTTACAAGTGTTCTAAGAGACAGCAAACTCTTACAAGTGTTCTAAGAGACAGCAAACTCTTACAAGTGTTCTAAGAGACAGCAAACTCTTACAAGTGTTCTAAGAGACAGCAAACTCTTACAAGTGTTCTAAGAGACAGCAAACTCTTACAAGTGTTCTAAGAGACAGCAAACTCTTACAAGTGTTCTAAGAGACAGCAAACTCTTACAAGTGTTCTAAGAGACAGCAAACTCTTACAAGTGTTCTAAGAGACAGCAAACTCTTACAAGTGTTCTAAGAGACAGCAAACTCTTACAAGTGTTCTAAGAGACAGCAAACTCTTACAAGTGTTCTAAGAGACAGCAAACTCTTACAAGTGTTCTAAGAGACAGCAAACTCTTACAAGTGTTCTAAGAGACAGCAAACTCTTACAAGTGTTCTAAGAGACAGCAAACTCTTACAAGTGTTCTAAGAGACAGCAAACTCTTACAAGTGTTCTAAGAGACAGCAAACTCTTACAAGTGTTCTAAGAGACAGCAAACTCTTACAAGTGTTCTAAGAGACAGCAAACTCTTACAAGTGTTCTAAGAGACAGCAAACTCTTACAAGTGTTCTAAGAGACAGCAAACTCTTACAAGTGTTCTAAGAGACAGCAAACTCTTACAAGTGTTCTAAGAGACAGCAAACTCTTACAAGTGTTCTAAGAGACAGCAAACTCTTACAAGTGTTCTAAGAGACAGCAAACTCTTACAAGTGTTCTAAGAGACAGCAAACTCTTACAAGTGTTCTAAGAGACAGCAAACTCTTACAAGTGTTCTAAGAGACAGCAAACTCTTACAAGTGTTCTAAGAGACAGCAAACTCTTACAAGTGTTCTAAGAGACAGCAAACTCTTACAAGTGTTCTAAGAGACAGCAAACTCTTACAAGTGTTCTAAGAGACAGCAAACTCTTACAAGTGTTCTAAGAGACAGCAAACTCTTACAAGTGTTCTAAGAGACAGCAAACTCTTACAAGTGTTCTAAGAGACAGCAAACTCTTACAAGTGTTCTAAGAGACAGCAAACTCTTACAAGTGTTCTAAGAGACAGCAAACTCTTACAAGTGTTCTAAGAGACAGCAAACTCTTACAAGTGTTCTAAGAGACAGCAAACTCTTACAAGTGTTCTAAGAGACAGCAAACTCTTACAAGTGTTCTAAGAGACAGCAAACTCTTACAAGTGTTCTAAGAGACAGCAAACTCTTACAAGTGTTCTAAGAGACAGCAAACTCTTACAAGTGTTCTAAGAGACAGCAAACTCTTACAAGTGTTCTAAGAGACAGCAAACTCTTACAAGTGTTCTAAGAGACAGCAAACTCTTACAAGTGTTCTAAGAGACAGCAAACTCTTACAAGTGTTCTAAGAGACAGCAAACTCTTACAAGTGTTCTAAGAGACAGCAAACTCTTACAAGTGTTCTAAGAGACAGCAAACTCTTACAAGTGTTCTAAGAGACAGCAAACTCTTACAAGTGTTCTAAGAGACAGCAAACTCTTACAAGTGTTCTAAGAGACAGCAAACTCTTACAAGTGTTCTAAGAGACAGCAAACTCTTACAAGTGTTCTAAGAGACAGCAAACTCTTACAAGTGTTCTAAGAGACAGCAAACTCTTACAAGTGTTCTAAGAGACAGCAAACTCTTACAAGTGTTCTAAGAGACAGCAAACTCTTACAAGTGTTCTAAGAGACAGCAAACTCTTACAAGTGTTCTAAGAGACAGCAAACTCTTACAAGTGTTCTAAGAGACAGCAAACTCTTACAAGTGTTCTAAGAGACAGCAAACTCTTACAAGTGTTCTAAGAGACAGCAAACTCTTACAAGTGTTCTAAGAGACAGCAAACTCTTACAAGTGTTCTAAGAGACAGCAAACTCTTACAAGTGTTCTAAGAGACAGAAATCTCAAATTTAGTGCTTCGTTGAAAATAAAACTGTCAGATAAACGTTCATATTCTATGACTGGGCTTTTTCCTATACCGATCTAACTGCTTCTAAATTGAAATCGGATGTTTTGAAGCCGGTGACGTTGCTTTTTGTGGCTTTATCACTTCAAATTAGTGAGACTAAAGCCCCGTTTTTAATGACGATATTTTTCAGGCTTTTCGCTTTTGCTTTTTTGACGCGCTTTTATTTCAAAAGAAGCCTATATCAAAACCATTTGTGTATCTGCCAATAGAGAAGCTTCTCCCGGTTGGTTTTGACACAAAAGCGTGATTTTTGATCGGAAAAATCGTGATTGAAAACGGGGCTTTTGGCTTTTACGAATGAAAATCATGTAATCCTCTCGACGAACTAAAAACAAATCGAATATATGTGGAATGGGAAAAACATTTTCCTTGAAACTAATAAAAAAAATTATTATCTGGTGTAACTCCGTACAGTCGAGTAACCGGAGTGTTAAGTAAAATTAACTTTAATCAATAAAGTTCTGAAGCCTAACGAGAAGTAAAATTAACTTTATTCAATAAAGTTCTGGAGCCTAACGAAAAGTAAAATTAACTTTAATCAATAAAGTTCTGAAGCCTAACGAAAAGTAAATTTATCTTTAATCAATAAAGTTCTGAAGCCTAACGAAAAGTAAAATTAACTTTAATCAATAAAGTTCTGAAGCCTAACGAAAAATAAAATTAACTTTAATCAATAAAGTTCTGAAGCCTAACGAAAAATAAAATTAACTTTAATCAATAAAGTTCTGAAGCCTAACGAAAAGTAAATTTATCTTTAATCAATAAAGTTCTGAAGCCTAACGAAAAGTAAAATTAACTTTAATCAATAAAGTTCTGAAGCCTAACGAAAAGTAAAATTAACTTTATTCAATAAAGTTCTGGAGCCTAACGAAAAGTAAAATTAACTTTAATCAATAAAGTTCTGAAGCCTAACGAAAAGTAAAATTAACTTTATTCAATAAAGTTCTGGAGCCTAACGAAAAGTAAAATTAACTTTAATCAATAAAGTTCTGAAGCCTAACGAAAAGTAAAATTAACTTTAATCAATAAAGTTCTGGAGCCTAACGAAAAATAAAATTAACTTTATTCAATAAAGTTCTGAAGCCTAACGAAAAGTAAATTTATCTTTAATCAATAAAGTTCTGAAGCCTAACGAAAAGTAAAATTAACTTTAATCAATAAAGTTCTGAAGCCTAACGAAAAGTAAAATTAACTTGAATCAATAAAGTTCTGAAGCCTAACGAAAAGTAAAATTAACTTTATTCAATAAAGTTCTGAAGCCTAACGAAAAGTAAAACAAATTTTCGCGAGACTGTACTCTAAACTTAGTCACTTTATCTGAGAACCATGAAATATGGTTACCAAGTTCTGGTACCAGATTGACTCTCAGTAGTTATCCTTGAAAATCACCACAATTTGAAGAGGTCAATGATTATTGGACATTCATACAGACGCATTCAATAAATATATTTACAGATTTCTTACGAGGAAAGTATAACCGAATTTCATACAAGGGGAGCATTCAGAAATAAACTATGACCCAATACGTTAATAAATCAAATTTGCCGCTTCTCAACCGCCGCGAGAATTACTTTGATTGAGTGCGAGTCAAAATAAAATTTTCGTCTGTTAAATTCGTACAAAGTCAATCTACCTGAGTACCTGTATACAGGAATTCCCAATTTTGTGATGGACGTTACAAGGTCAATTTGAAAAAAAAAGTACTAGGATTCGAAATAAAGAATCACGTTAAATTCCCAAACCTCAAATCAGGAAAAAGTTTTCTTTATATTAACTTTTCCAACTGGCGGATCTAAAGGAAAATCATTAAATAAAATATCAAAACAAATTTAATATTTCTTCAAAAAGATATATTCAAATCTCGTTTTAATAACGCCCGTTTTAAAATGACTAGATAAATGATTATTTTTGTTCCCATTAATTATTTCCCATAGTTGTTATTTAAGCCAATCCACTTAGTTGACGAGCCCACGAGGCTAATCGCTGTCAGTTGCTGAAACATTTGTTGCCAATGGGGACAATTAAAAAGAATATTTTACCGCCAAAAATCATTAACCATTGTCAATCGAAATAAAAAAGGAATAGTATTACTTTTTCTAAAAGAGGTTTAAGCGCGTAGTGGCCCGGTCTAAAAATTTCCCCTGTAGCACATGAAGTCGTTTTAGGTTCGAAGTACGGTCGAAAAGTCACTTTATAGTCGACGACCAAATGCCGACCTAAACCGTAAATCCTTTTTTATGACTATATATGGTCGGTATGCCGACCATTATCCGACTTAAAATAGACCTTACATTTAATTATTGGATTCGACATTAACATTATGAAACCGACCATATGTATTTAGGAAAAGGGGATATTTTAATTATTTTCTGACTATTTGATGATTTTCTGAGATAATTTTTATTCGCTTTTATTTTTTCTTCAAACTTATTTGTATTTGAAAAACGCGGCATCTAATAATTAGATCAGTTTTGGTCAGAAATAAGCATTAATATAAAGTCGGCACGACGTCGTTTCGGAGTTGGTTCTTAGGTCTATTAAAAGGCGGTAAAACGTCGACGTTTTGTAGTCGGCGCCGACCCTTTTGCCCCTAGGACATTTCGACCCTCAATCCAAAGGTCGGCCGACTTTAGAGTTTAGTACCATTTTCCGACGTCGGCCCGACTCTAATTTGCTACAGGGGTTTGAGTTTGTATGTCCTGGCCACTTTTTCTCTAACTTGTTAAAAATTGCTGAAGATGGCGTCACGTGTGAATTGGAACGGGAACGCTCCCCAATTTTGTGTACCGCCATCCAGTGGCGTAAATAGCGCCCCCGCAGACCCCGCGGCGCGGGAGGGGGGCGAGAACTAGGGGGGCCCCAAACGTTTATGATTAAAATCGGGCCCCGGAGTTCCTAGTTACGCCACTGCCGCCATCTTCAGCATAGTCGGAGTAAAAACCTTACTCGTAGCATCTAATGGCTAATGGTAAATACTGCCTTCATTTCGTCCTTTTGAACCAAATAAAATGTATCGATTAACCGCCCTGATTTTAGTTAAATGAAATAACTGTAATTGAATTTGTAATTTCCGTACTGCATTCCGGTATACATATTTTGCATCCCTACTAGACCCCGACGCCGCCGATGGGAAATAATCGGGTCGCCGCCGCCGGTCAAAATTTCGTGGCGTCCGGGTCTAAATTCCTTACGTCATCAATGACGCGGTTCCCAGTATAGATATATGCACCAAGAATAAATGTGTAATTTGAAGAAGAATGAACCCTACAATGCCTGAATGCCGCCATTTTGCTGGTGTAGATTTCTTAGTGAGGGTTAACAGTTTCAATCGTTTGTTTGCGGATTTTAATTTAATTTTTAAATGATTAAGAATTTAGTAAAATTAGTTGACTGCCTTGTTAAAAATTGTTCGAGTAGTTCAATTACAAAGGGAGACCGAAAATTGTCATTTTATTCGATAGCGAAGGGTTCACCATAAAGGCCCAATTTGATAAACTTTACCAACTTCTTTTCGTAGATTCTCATGTCGTCATTTGCTATTTCATTTAAATAAGCCAGGTTTAAAATATATGATCTGGTTTGGTTTATGGCCCGTAACGATTTGAATTTAAAAATTTGAAAGCATAAATCTAATTTTCGTACATTTTGTCGCTTCGATGAGTTCAGAAGCAAAATGGCTACCTATTGAGTATCTAGGCGCGAAATAGTTTTAATTTTTGATCTCACCTCCCAGTTTCCATCGAGACCATAAGCCCCTCCCTACGGTGCAAACTATGTATAGTAGTATGATCAGATTTCCCCCAAGGTAGGACCAAAACAAGGTAGCATAGTTCTAAGAACACCATCAGATTTGTAGCATTTTACTTCATAAAGTAGGATAGTCATTTAGAAATCGCTTAAGTTATTTTCATTTTCCAAATCCGTAAAGTTTGCTTCTAAATCTAAATTTTTATTTATTAATATTTTACTGTTCAAATCTATCAATCTTAGTTTTTTTTATAGAAACAAGTGTGCCAAATTTTATTTCAATCCGCTGATCCATTCTGGCATGACTAGGTGCATCCATATGGAATTACCTCACCCTCATAATTTTAATAAGACAATAATGGCAAAACCATGAATTTCATCGATCCATGATAGAAATTGTTCACTTTAAAGCTGGCTTTGGAAACTTTGCCCAAAACCACGTGGTTTATACCTAGGAGCAACAAACACAGCACCCCACACGAGGAGAACGCAACCCGTCAAAAGTCGAGCATTTTCTTGCGTACGCTTTAGCGCTAGCTGCCGTTGGAAGGGGAAAATTTGGAAATTGTCTTCCCCCCGCCCGTAAAACGTGCAGCGTAAAGGCTCGTCCAATGAAATTTGTACACAACACGGCGTTAGCTTGTTTAAGGGCTACCTGCGTTCTCCTGTGTTTGTTGCTCCTACTTTATACGAAATCAAAACTAGGTTGTAGAAAATGAAAATACGAATAAAAATATGGATTGTTTCATCTGTCTAAATCATTTTTCAACGTTGTTTTTGAGTTGAATATAATATCGAACGTTTCATTATGTAGAAAAATATCATAAAATGTACAACCCTGGCTGTCGGGAAACGGTGATACGATATTTCAAATCATCTGTCATTAAATTCGTGTTACGGAGGAGTGTTTGCTTTCACCAGAAGTATATATAATATATATCATAGATATAACTATCCACCTCCCTATACTGCTAATGTTATTTGCTTGACTCTACTTGATTTTTCTAAATATTTCTATTTAGAAAATATTGAAAATGTTCTTTCTAAAACAAATATCAATGGTAATATGGATAAATTTCGTGCCCATTGAAATTTTTAAAGCTTAGTTCAATATTTTTATCGTATGTAAATATTATAATTCTACTTATTACTTGATTAAATATTAAAAAAATATTACTTCTGGCGTTTTTCAAGATATTGAAAATATTTGGTAACTGAAATGTTTATAAAAAAAATTGCAATTATCAGTAGCGGATTGTGGCCAAAAATATTGGTTGCCAGAAGTATAAGGCTATTATTTAGTTTGAATATATACGATTGACCACTTCAGTAGACGCCCATAGGGCCCACTTGCCATCGCACAAGGACCCCTATGTACAGTCCGCCACTGACCATAGGGCCCACTTGCCATCGCACAAGGACCCCTATGTACAGTCCGCCAGGGACCATAGGGCCCACTTGCCATCGCACAAGGACCCCTATGTACAGTCCGCCAGGGACCATAGGGCCCACTTGCCATCGCACAAGGCCCCCCTATGTACAGTCCGCCACTGACCATAGGGCTCACTTGCCATCGCACAAGGCCCCCTATGTACAGTCCGCCACTGACCATAGGGCCCACTTGCCATCGCACAAGGCCCCCCTATGTACAGTCCGCCTCTGACCATAGGGCTCACTTGCCATCGCACAAGGCCCCCTATGTACAGTCCGCCACTGACCATAGGGCCCACTTGCCATCGCACAAGGCCCCCCTATGTACAGTCCGCCAGGGACCATAGGGCTCACTTGCCATCGCACAAGGCCCCCCTATGTACAGTCCGCCACTGACCATAGGGCTCACTTGCCATCGCACAAGGCCCCCTATGTACAGTCCGCCACTGACCATAGGGCCCACTTGCCATCGCACAAGGCCCCCCTATGTACAGTCCGCCACTGACCATAGGGCCCACTTGTCATCGCACAAGGCCCCCCTATGTACAGTCCGCCAGGGACCATAGGGCCCACTTGCCATCGCACAAGGCCCCCCTATGTACAGTCCGCCACTGACCATAGGGCTCACTTGCCATCGCACAAGGCCCCCTATGTACAGTCCGCCACTGACCATAGGGCCCACTTGCCATCGCACAAGGCCCCCCTATGTACAGTCCGCCACTGACCATAGGGCCCACTTGCCATCGCACAAGGCCCCCCTATGTACAGTCCGCCAGGGACCATAGGGCCCACTTGCCATCGCACAAGGCCCCCCTATGTACAGTCCGCCAGGGACCATAGGGCCCACTTGCCATCGCACAAGGCCCCCCTATGTACAGTCCGCCACTGACCATAGGGCCCACTTGCCATCGCACAAGGTCCCCCTATGTACAGTCCGCCACTGACCATAGGGCCCACTTGCCATCGCACAAGGTCCCCCTATGTACAGTCCGCCACTGACCATAGGGCCCACTTGCCATCGCACAAGGTCCCCCTATGTACAGTCCGCCACTGACCATAGGGCTCACTTGCCATCGCACAAGGCCCCCCTATGTACAGTCCGCCACTGACCTTGATCCCCAATACAGAATACATTAAACTTTATTTATTTTATTAAATATTTTGTTTCATACGAAGTTACCTTTTATCGAAAGTATGATAGGTTGCGATAAATTTTCTCCGAAATTTTTATCGTTTTGAAATTTCACTATAATACGCCTGTAATTTTATTATTTTGTGTCATTTTTAATGTTATTTTTAAAATAATGGAATTTTTACATCAAAGAATCAATATGTGTATCAGGATTATAAAATATTTTAATTACGAAGATAAATAATATATTGTTTTGTTGTCGCAGAAATTAAATAACAGTCTACACAACGAAACTAAATCTTAATATATATTTCAGCTTTTTTCCAAACACTCTGCGCCTACACGAAATTATACGGTGAGTCTGGAGTCTGGAGATATTGGGCGTTCTTTCGACCTATTGTTATCGTCTGCAAGCCAGAAACGGTCGAGGTAGGCTCTATTTCAAGCAAATCTAATTAATGGCTTCCAGAGTTAAAGGAAAATATTTTCAGGAAATACTTAGCAGTAATATCATTATTGACAAGTCGGCCGAATACAATTTTATGAGGCCATGGTTGAAAACGGGTCTGGTGGTCAGGTAAACGTGCTCAAACATTTAATTGTGATATTTTTAATCCACACCAGGAATTAATCGAGATAGGAGTATTCTACTTTGAACCGCGTCTAAGAGATAATAATGACGTCTTCGATAACGTTTAAAAATATATAAATCAAAAAGGGTTAAAAATTTGTGTTTTTAAGCGGTTTCTGTCACCTGGGTTTCTGGGTAAATTTGGAAGATCACTATTTGACAATTACGTTCTGATTTCGTTTATTATTCATTGAATTTTCATTTGAGTTTGGATAATATCTCAGAAAAACTTTAATTTTGTGATAAAAATATGTAATTTTTCATATAAATATAGAATAACAATTTTAGCTTGTATACCCAGCAGTCCACTATCTTGAATCCAAGATGGCGGATTTCGAAACTTCCGTGTAAATTATATTTTCTTATTTACAACCGCTGAGTCAATTGCGAGTGGCTTTAACAAACCGCAAGATAAAATCCTTAACTCAATCATCCGCCATATTGAATCCAAGATGGCGGCCATATCATTAAGTAATAAGTGAATTTTATTTAATTTCGCCCTTGCACGATAGGATAAAGGGTAAATATTTAAATGACAGCTTTTATAACAGATGGCGCTTCGGACGCAAAAAAATTACGTGACGTAGAGCGTCTACATGGGTACTCCTATCATGATAAACTTCTGGTTGCATATTCACACTCTCGGTGTATTAATTCTTTCTCAACAATAGCGGAGGAGCCAAATGGAAGAGCAGACGAAAGCTCTTGACATCCGCCTTCCATTTCCGAGTTTTGGAAGTGTTCCTTCCGGTTATAGAGGAACAATCGCTAATTCTGATAGATAAAATTAAAAGTCTGAATGGAACAGGAACGGACATCGTTCCTTTGGTCACTCTCTGTACGCTGGACATCATTTGCGGTAAGTTGCGAATTGAGAAAACCGAATACACCAATATGTCTTAAAACACCCCTATATACGTGTTTCAACCTATTAGCTTTGAAGCGCTCCCACCGAAGTCGACATTCAGGGGCGCCCGATAATTTAATCATTTTTATATTGCAGAAACGGCGATGGGAAAGTACATAGGAGCACAGAAAAACAACGACTCGCCCTATCTTAACGGATTACACGTGTAAGAGTCTATTTTTTTACCTTTTAAATATAATTTAATCAGTTGTTTAATAAGTCATTTAGTAATTCATTTAATAATTCATTTAATGTCATTTAATAATTCATTTAGTAATTCATTTAATAATTCATTTAATGTCATTTAATAATTCATTTAATAATTCATTTAATGTCACTTAATAATTCATTTAATGTCACTTAATAATTCATTTAATGTCATTTAATAATTAATTTAATGTCATTTAATAATTCATTTAATAAGTCATTTAATAAGTCATTTAATAAGTCATTTAATAAGTCATTTAATAAGTCATTTAATAAGTCATTTAATAAGTCATTTAATAAGTCATTTAATAAGTCATTTAATAAGTCATTTAATAAGTCATTTAATAAGTCATTTAATAAGTCATTTAATAAGTCATTTAATAAGTCATTGCGTCATTTAATAATTCATTTAATAAGTCATTTAATAAGTCATTTAATAAGTCATTGCGTCATTTAATAATTCATTTAATAAGTCATTGCGTCATTTAATAATTCATTTAATAAGTCATTTAATAAGTCATTTAATAAGTCATTTAATAAGTCATTTAATAAGTCATTTAATAAGTCATTTAATAAGTCATTTAATAAGTCATTTAATAAGTCATTTAATAAGTCATTTAATAAGTCATTGCGTCATTTAATAATTCATTTAATAAGTCATTTAATAAGTCATTTAATAAGTCATTGCGTCATTTAATAATTCATTTAATAAGTCATTGCGTCATTTAATAATTCATTTAATAAGTCATTTAATAAGTCATTGCGTCATTTAATAAGTCATTTAATAAGTCATTGCGTCATTTAATAATTCATTTAATAAGTCATTGCGTCATTTAATAATTCATTTAATAAGTCATTGCGTCATTTAATAATTCATTTAATGTCATTTAATAATTAATTTAATGTCATTTAATAATTCATTTAATATTTCATTTAATGTCATTTAATAATTCATTTAATAATTCATTTAATAAGTCATTTAATAAGTCATTTAATAAGTCATTTAATAAGTCATTTAATAAGTCATTTAATAAGTCATTTAATAAGTCATTTAATAAGTCATTTAATAAGTCATTTAATAAGTCATTTAATAAGTCATTTAATAAGTCATTGCGTCATTTAATAAGTCATTTAATAAGTCATTGCGTCATTTAATAATTCATTTAATAAGTCATTGCGTCATTTAATAATTCATTTAATAAGTCATTGCGTCATTTAATAATTCATTTAATGTCATTTAATAATTAATTTAATGTCATTTAATAATTCATTTAATATTTCATTTAATGTCATTTAATAATTCATTTAATAATTCATTTAATAAGTCATTTAATAATTCATTTAATAAGTCATTTAATAAGTCATTTAATAAGTCATTTAATAAGTCATTTAATAAGTCATTTAATAAGTCATTTAATAAGTCATTTAATAAGTCATTTAATAAGTCATTTAATAAGTCATTTAATAAGTCATTTAATAAGTCATTTAATAAGTCATTTAATAAGTCATTTAATAAGTCATTTAATAAGTCATTTAATAAGTCATTTAATAAGTCATTTAATAAGTCATTTAATAAGTCATTTAATAAGTCATTTAATAAGTCATTTAATAAGTCATTTAATAAGTCATTTAATAAGTCATTTAATAAGTCATTTAATAAGTCATTTAATAAGTCATTTAATAAGTCATTGCGTCATTTAATAATTCATTTAATAAGTCATTGCGTCATTTAATAATTCATTTAATAAGTCATTGCGTCATTTAATAATTCATTTAATAAGTCATTGCGTCATTTAATAATTCATTTAATAAGTCATTTAATGGTGAAAAAGTATAAATATACAGGAAATAAATTGATAAAATTAAAATTAAATGCCCTTAATAAATTACAATTAAAGATCTAATATAAATACCAAGTCATTTTATCATAATTTAATCCAGAAAAGTTTTAATATAAATACCAAGTCATTTAATTAAAACTTTATTCAAAAAGTAGAAATATAAATACCAAGTCATTTAATTAAAAATTTATTCAGTAAAGTAGAAATATAATTATAAAGTCATTTATTTAAAACTTTATTCAGAAAAGTAGAAGTATAAATACCAAGTCATTTAATTAAATTTTATTTAGAAAAGTAGAAATATATATAAATATAAGTTCATTTAATTAGCATTTAATTGAGAAAAGAACAGATATAAATATAAGTTCATTTAATTAGCATTTAATTGAGAAAAGAACAGATATAAATATAAGTTCATTTCATTAACATTTAGTGATAACTGAACTCTTTTTTGCCAATCATTCAGAGTTTGCGAAACCATTTTCGCCCGCATCGTGCGACCTTGGTTGTGGTACAATAAAATCTTCTATCGAAGCAAAAGGGGCAAAGAATTCAATAAATGCGTGAAAGCCATGAGCGATTTCGTTCAGCAAGTAAGTTCAGCAGGAACATTTTTCCTCATCATTTAAATAAATTTACCCTTTTTATGCTGAGGAGAGGAATTATTTAAATTTATAAAGTGTAGGCAGACTTGAATAATATAATATGTGACCGTAATGCTTGAAAGGTTTACACTTTGATTGGAGGCGGAAGTTGGGAAAGGTACAAGTGGCCGTAACCTTTTATATTTGAGATTTCACTTTGGAAAAAAATAATATCATGTAAAGATTAAAACAGATTCGGAGATTTTCAAATAAAATAATTAATCAGATATTACATTCGGAATTATGTGGAATCTACGATGCATTTATTTTCCTAGATATATCGTTTAGATTAGATAGATCGTTTATATTCAATTTTAGTGGTTGATATGTTAAACAGTTGATACTACACTTTGATTTTAGCCGAATTTTGAAAACGTCTATTATTAAATTAATATAAAAACAAAATATTTTGGTACCAAACAAAATATTTTTAATAATATTAAGATTTTTAGAAAACAATGTACAGAATTACACCAAACCTGTTCAGCAAAGAAAAATGTATCAATAAATGTAAATTGCCTTATGGCAAGACATGACCTCAAATGTCAATAACTTTAGCTATAGTCGGTTAAGAACCTTAGGCGAAAATCAGTCAGACTATTTACAGTGTTTTTCTTGCCTTAATTATTATGATTAAGATTCGTACACCCGAATACATTAGCGACTAGCCCATTCGAAAAACTACTGCCCAGGAAGTTAAAAATTAATTGAAAATTGGCTCATTCTTCGAAAGGGTTCCGGAGACCCAAATCCGATGGGCTTTCCCACACTTTATACTGTTTAAACAAATTTCCAAAGAATACCAAATATAAGGATCGCCTCTAGCTTACGAAGAGAGTATTTTTCCTGTTAAGTTCGCGGCGGCCGCGCGTTCCCAGGTAGCTCGAGCTAATCCTAAACCTGTCCATTTCCATGGTCCACTTTCCCCATACAGGAAATGACCAAGTCCCACTTTCCAACCGACAAATTAGGCTTTTATTTTAACGTAAAAATGGTAAATGAAAATAATTCGGAAGGAGGGGGCGTCGGGTTTTATTCGCGGGCTGACCCTATTGGTGTGCGGGTATACATTTTCTTTCTGAGAATTTTTCTTTTTTTATTCTTTATCCAGCCAAGAATAAATATTTCCTGGTACAGTTTCGCTTTCATTTTTTTTCTTCTGGCCCTTAAATTGGGTAATTATGCGGGTCGGGGAATAACGAAAAAAATAAGACTACCTACCCTCGTTTTTCATAAATTCTTCTCCGATAAAAACAGTTTTTTTTCTTTTTTTGTTTTAAAAAACCATTTTTTTATCTACCTGCCTGGTTAATTATAAATTCACGCTTTTTTGTAATAGGTGCGAAATTTATTTGTGAGAAGGTACAATTATCGCTTTAAAAAACTCTTAATTATTTAATCTCGTTATTTTTTTAAAGCGGATATAAACAAAATTAGGTTTAAGACGACCAAAATGTTTTGAAGCGTGAAAGGAGGAAACATTATACCACAAATATATTTCGGTCTATAATTATAAATTAATTATGGGGTAAAATATAATTGAAATAATTCGAAATCACTGAAAGGTCAATCGTTTTAATGAGGACTGTGGCTAATTTCAAATTACCCTAAGGCAAAGTAAAAACATATGATCATATTTTGCGTTAGAAAATTAAGAAATGTCCCTTTTCAACGAAATTACAGTTTTAAAAATTGGTTTTCAAGATAGTATGTTTTAAATTTATGTCTTTTTTAATTGATAAGTTCGATTTTTAGACAACAAACTTAAGGCTTCAAAGGTCGCTTGATGACTTAGGCCTAAGGTGGTGCCTTGGGTATTAGCGTAGCTGATTATTATTATTATTATTATTATTATAGGTTTTTTTAATGTTAGCTTGTGGTTTTCGATTAGAAATTATGTTTATATGGTAAATTTAATTTAACGCCACATAGAAATAAAAGAGAAAAATAGCATTTCAAAATTAGGTTTAGTCGATTTATGTAATACCGAAAATGTCCGGACAGTTTTTAGCGTTGCTCCCAATCCACCTCATGCCCTAACAAAAGGTTTCGAGCTTAGGAAATATAGCGCCATCTGTCTTAATATCCGTCAATTAAATATGTGAGAAATAGCAGACGACTTTTGAATTTCTATGTTCAATTGGTTGAACTTTCAGCTGTCTAGCAGAGAGAATTTTGAACGAGCAGACAGCTTTCAATAGCGTTTACCAACTTCCTAACGGAACTCCGAAATAATTAGCTCCATAGTAACAATGGTAACCAACTATAGATATGACCACGGCCAACTTTGATGAGGCGCTGTTGCGCGAACAGCGCCTATCCAAGGTTGGACATAAGGCACTAGACACGGCATTTGACTACTAAAATAAATGCTCTGACTACTAAAATTAATCAAAATCTGGGGGCTCACTAGTCAATTTGACTAGTGAAAAACCTACCTAAATATTCATAAATAATGGCGAATATGGCGTATCATAAATGCATCAATCCCATTTTATTTAAAAAAAAATCACAACATGCTTGTAAAAAAATCAAGAGTCACTGTCAAGTTCTGATTCAGAATCTCTAAGTCAAATTAATGCGTCATTTGATGATATTATCAATGAAAATATTTCAAACTAGTCAAAGACTCTCTGTGAAAAAATTGTGATCGGCCAAAGTCAAGTAACTCAAGTGATAATGAACTCCTATTTTAATTCTGACGGGTTAAGCAAAATGTTGCCTGTCCGTCTTGTTTTTATACCCCCATTTTTACCCCCACTAGTCAATGACTATTAAAATAAATTAAGGTAGTAGGCTCACTAGTCAGGCTGACTACTAAAAAAATGTCCTTATGTCCAACCCTGGTCAGGTGCCGAAAGTGTGTAAACGCTTCGTTCCAAAACCGTCAATAAGAAAGCTCTTAGAATTCGAATCTAGGGTACGAGCAGGGTTCATAAAAGAAAAGCGGCTAAAATCAAGTGGGTCTCATGTACGAATAAAAATCTATTGGCCAAACCAGGTGACGTCACCTGTAACTTTGAGAAGGCTAGTATTTTCCGAACCCAGGGACGTCATGTACTACAGTAGAAGGCTGAGTAGCAGACCTAGAATAAGACGACGCATAAACCAAAACCCCCTTTTCGAGGCAACCTTTTCTAGTCTAAATTTTACCAACCTTGGGCTAAAACTACCATCTACTGACGCACGGGTAACTTTGATCACTCGCGCTAGCGCGAACAGCGCGTGATCAAAGCTGGATCAAAGTTGGCCGTGACTGACGTTTATCCTTCCCCCGTCTAGATTATCTTCTTAACATTGTCATAAATAATAATATAGAATAAATAAATAAATTTGTAGGCAACATAGATGGACAGCAGTGAACGAACAAATTTGAAAGTTGCATATTTATTGCATCAATATATATACACAGTTTAAAAAACATACAATTTTATAAATTTACTGATAAAAAATAAAGAGAGATTAAGAGATTTTTAAGCGCCCACATAATCTTTAAAATTTCCTGCGCAAATAAATGTCATTTAAATGTTTTTGAAACAGGCACGAGTTTTGAAAGTGCTTACGAAGAGGGGTAAATATTGGTTTACGAGAGTTCAAAAAGTAAGAAAAGCTGTATATTAACGGCATCGGGCGCCCATTTAGACGGAAACAAACACGGAAACTAATTGAAAATGCAAATACGTAATCACCTTTAAAATTGCAAATGGGTATTCACCATCGAACAAACACGCGTTACAAGCGGGGAAACCCCCCTCTCGCGAATGGTCAATTTGGGTCAACGCAAGCCGATAAAACTCGTTTATGAACTTTTCGTTGATACCGACGTCAATCAACTTTATTAGATTGTAGACTATACTTTCACGTGGCTGCTAAGCCTTTGGGTCGCCTTGAAGGTGAAACTCGAAATTGGGGGTCATTTAGAGAAACTACGAATAGGTGCCAAAATTATAACGGTTTTTCCTTAAATTGAAGAAATTTATTTCAAGCTTACACTTGATTGGCACAAGTACAAAACGCCCAGCCGGGCTGGCGAAGTCTTCGAAGCCCAGACACCATGAAGGCGAAATTGGGAACTTTAATCTTTCCTCAAAACCTTTATTGGCTTTAGGCGTGGCTCCCTGAAATATAAAATGTCAAATACTAGGATACCCCATATAATTTGCAAAGTTCTAAACACACCTGGGACTTGATGCGAGGGCTCTAACGTTAGTGGGCTCAAAATCTGTAATTTCAAGATCGTACTTAGGTTACTAAGAACGCACGACCAGTTTATAGAAGCCAGAACTATCTGGTTCAGACGAAAAATTGCAATTCAAATTAAAACAGTAACGCCATCTTTCGGGGACATATTATACGTAATAATTTAAATTCTATCAACTAGGATTAGTTCACTGAATTAAATCTTTAAATTCAACTTTTATTAAAGTTGCAATAAGTATATTAATAATTAATTTTTCGTTAATTGAATTTGGAAGTACAAAACTATATTTTCTTGTCAAAGGCTCAATAAGGGTAACTACATGTTCAAAAGATTGAAAATCTAACGCGTACGAAGGCGTACATTCCCATAGCCTTAACAATATAAACTTTGACCTCAAAATCAAAATTCAAAATTCGTAACGACACGGAGGCTGATTAGCAAAGACTATACAGGGTGTTTCAAAGGGTTATGCAAAAATTTTAAGGAGTTGTAGGGGGTGAGTTGAGAAGTATGCCTGTTTTTCCCCCATTTTCCTACGATGAGTTAAAAGAGCGCCAGAGAGCTTCAAAGTGTGGACTACTAGCCCCTGGAAGTAGGCTGCAACAAGAGCGAAACCAAGCAGCAGGGAAATGCGAACATTAAGGTTTGGGTTCGTGTGATAGGTGAAAAAGGACTTTATAAACAGCCTACTTCCAGGGGCTAGTAGGACACAATTTGAAGCTCTCTGGCGCTCTTTTAACTCATCGTAGGAAAATGGGAAAAAACAGGCATACTTCTCAACTCACCCCCTACAACTCCTTAAATTTTTTGCATAACCTTTCGAAACACCCTGTATAGATCGATTTACATTTTTAACGGGCAAAGACGACTTTCATGGGGTAAAATTCATCCGAGGTAACGTGGTGATGGCGTTATTTCTTAGTAGATGGCGCTCTGATAACAACATGACGTCATAAATTTGATTTTCAACGATTGGTTGAAAGTTTTCAGTTTTTAGTGGAGAACGGTTTTGTCGAGCTTCAAAATACAAAATTCACTTCCCTGAACCTTGATTGGATTTTTAAAATTGTATTATAGTGCCATCTATGGCGGAGCGTGTTAACTACTGTTAAAATTAATTGTTAATTTAAATTACAAAAAGTATATACTTTTAATAAGAATTTAAAGTACTATAATTTAGTAATTAATTAATAACTTTTTAAAAAAGTTTAGTTTTCATAAATTTTATAGTGTCGCCATCTATCTCAAACATTATTAAATAGGAAGGTACCTCGGGTGGATTTCGCCCCTTTTTGCATATTTCCCTGTAGGCAATATGTGAATGCGTCTATATACGCTTCGCCCTGATTAGTTCTGTATATCTGCAATGTTTTATTACATTTTTCTTGATATTATTTGAGAAACAGCTTTTTGGAATGAAATCTAATCTAAGATAACTCTCAGGTCATCCTCGAACGAAAAGAAGAGATGTTACAAGACAAAAATATGAATAAATTGGCGGAAATCGCCAATACCGCCGACGAGGGATACTACGGAGCCAAAAAGAGACAAGCTTTCCTCGATCTGTTGTTGTACCATCACATCCGAGACAACAGCCTCAGTTTGGAGGACATTGAAGAGGAAGTGGACTCATTCATGTTTGCGGTAAAATACATCCTTACCACGGATTCAAGTAAAACAAATTACCAAACATAATGTATTCCGTCTGTCTTCTTTAGGGACACGACACGACAGCGGTGGGCATAAGTTGGATGTTGTACTTGTTGGGTTTGTACCCCGACGTTCAACAGAAAGCTTACGAGGAAGTTTACGAAATATTCGGAGATGACACAGAAAGAAACGTCACCCTCGAGGACGTCAAAGAAATGAAATACTTGGAATGTGTACTTAAGGTATATCAAAATATTCGGTGTACAAAGCGGGAAAGCTGAATCTTTTTATCTCTGTCTAGGAAACGCAACGTATTTACCCTTCCGTTCCATTCGTTGCTCGCAAAATTCGAGAGGAAACTTTAATTGGTACGTCTTGATTTCTTGATAAAAACAAGAACGCGTAGAAGTAACTAAGCACTATTAAATTGCTGGCACTATGAAGTTAAAAACTGAGGGAATTTACTTGCGCCCTCTAGTGCCTACGTAAATTATGATTAATGTTTATTAAACTTATATCAGAGCGGTAGGGAAAATATCCCACTTTTGCAATTTCCAGATGGCGCCACAAGCAGTTTTAAAAAAAATTCCATTCTAAGAAAAAAAAATCGGAAACAGGGGACCATGTTATCGCACATCAGGGGCTTGCCAACCACAGGGCCAGCGGAGGCGACTTGGCTAGTAAGTTGGCCCCGCTATTTTTGCAAGGGCAGACTTTCCGCAGTTGTAGATAAAGTTGTCAGATGGGCGGTTTTCCCGCCCGATTGGGCTATTTTTCAAAGCGTTTGCGGGAAAAAAAGGCTTGGGCTGGAGCATGGCTGGAGGCGGTCTAGGGAATAATTTTACGGTAAAATTCGTAAAACCATAAACTTAGGTATCGTAAACTTATAATAAAACGGAGGGAAAGTTGAATGAAAACGAGGCGATAGCGGCATCGCTAAAGTCCACGGGGACGGGGGTCACGGGGTAAAAACTAGGGCGTCTCAAAACCCGAAACGGGCTTTCTCGACAAAAAATTGAGCGGAGCGCGCGTAATGGCTGGAATTCAAGTCATTAGTTTTTATTTCCTTTACTTTGATTCAAACATTTTAAGTGTAAGAAAGCTACATTTTATAATGGACAAAACCACGATAAAAACTACAGGGAGCCGGTAAACGATTTTCAATACATACGGAAGAAACAAGACTGAAGAATGAAGACGAAAAAAAAATTTCTTTCAAAATACGAAACGCGTCGCAATGCTGACATAAGTTTTATAAGCGAAGAAAATAGAGAAAACTGATGCTTACCTAGTACTGGTAATATAACTATAACCTACAGTGTGTCAGAATTTATAGCCCGGTGTACCTAGTAACAGAGACCATACCCACCGGAGGTCTATCATCATAGTGCCCTACGCCAGCGTCCACCTAGCCCGAACAGGTGACAAATCCAGCATGGGTAGTAGGAACCTACCACTGATGGTCGCACCTTTGACGCAAGCCACTCAACCCAGCAGTGGGATTAAGTGTGGATGCTGTAGCAACTCCAGCCGACACCCTACCTACGTAGGTAAAGAGTCAAACCCTTTGGAGAGAGCACCTAAAGGGGAACGACGAGCACACAGCAGTCCTAGTAACCCGGCACAGCTGGCACCGGAGATCCCGGTGTGACCCGACAGCACGCTACCCAATCCGCCGAGGCGGCCAGTTTGCACGGACCCTTTCCGTTAGCCTGAGCCGAAACTCAGTTTCCAGCCCCTACCTGACCGAAGTCGGAGGTGGAGATAGGACCATTTGACCAGAGCTAACATCTCACAGTGCGCCACCGCCCTTATGGGTTACAAGAGCCGGACCCCGACTCCCCGGTAAAGCCACCAGTTATTGCACACTCTGACCCGTTAACTATAACATACAGCTCTCGCCCATAATGTGAACGAGTCGATGATGGAATAAAAAGTGCGGAAAAGAAGTTAAGGTCAGTCAGGGCATTTGAGTTTTCCCCTCTTACCAATGACAAAATATAGGCCTAACCCTAAACGGGGGAACTCTCTTTCATACCCATTGAACTGGTACTTTTCCACTGTTTCACAATGTGTTTCAATTGGCGACAACCAGGCGACGGTCATGTGGTTTTGGTTAATTTTTTTCTGTAGGCAGAGACGATAGAAAGAGGTAAATTCCAATGCTCTCCTTCTCTTGGTTCCTCGCGATATTCTCGTTCTATTGTTAGAGGCTAAAAAGGGGGGAAGGAAGCGTTTATTTGCTCATCTCCATTTACGCACTCCCCTTACGCTGCGCGATGAACAGCCGACAGACAGAATCTTTTCCATTGAAGTTGCTGTAGCTCCCCTCCATTTACGCGCCCCCTAAAAACGGACGGACAGCACGACAGGCATCTTTTCCATTGAAGTCGCTGAAGTGAGAGCTTCGCTCGCTCCGCTCAATTACGTGTGACTACCCTAATATTAGACCACAACTCTGTTTAAAACAAAAATTACTTGTTATATAGTAATTATTTGACCGAAAATTATCGACTCTATGAAATTTTCCACCCTATTTTGTGAAAATATGCCTATAAAATGGGCAAGAATAGACCCATGTTGAAAGTTGGGGGGCCGAAAATTAACATTTTTACCTGGCAACTCAGCATTTGGACGGAACATCCGTTTCCTTACTTCCGCCTGTATATTTCAATGGCGGTCACGTGGTTCAAAACGTCACAAACAGGATGTTCCGTCCAGAGGTCTCACTTAAGCCTCGTCTGCGGCCCCTCTTTTGTTATGGGTCTATTTGGGCTATTTTTAGAAAAAAAAATTTTGACGGTGGCCGCTTTTTTGGGCTAGTTTAATTTCGTATTGGGCTGCGGGGCGTCACTTATACCTGGCAACTATTTGTAGTTCACTCTTGAGTCTTGAAGGAGAGAAGCTGTATTCTGGAGGCGAAAAGGGGCCTCGAAGATTGGGCTGCGATTGGTTGAATCATGAGATACAGTGTCCATGGTTGAATATTTTACCATGGAATGTAGATTAATCAACCCATGATGCTAGTGTTTACGTGGGGCTATGATCGAATAGCCATCTATCGTGCGCTTGGTAGACTAGTCTCAAAATATTTTTTTTTGGAGTCGCACGTACTCGTTAAGTTTTAATGGCTTAGAAGTGTTTTGAACTAAAGTTGTAGAGTCGAATTTTGTTAATTCAATGTATGTGTATAAATTCCTGAAGTTTTAAAGAGCTTTTAACAGGGGCGTATTAACCATTAGGCAGAGTAGGCACGTGCCTAGGGCGGAATATTTCTAGGGGCGCCAAAACTCTAAAATTTACAGTCCGTGCTCTGATAAAGCCCCACGGTCCAAGTACTTGGCTTGCCCCTACTTACAAGGAGACGACCCGAGGTGTTACACACCGATTTTGTTCAAACTCGGGGGACTGGTAGACCTTCATGTAACTTGAAAAATCCTAAAGGGAATTTATTCAATGGGCAATGGTTTTGTCATGACAAAGAAAAATGTTTTTGACAACATAAAATAACATGGGATTTTGACCGATTTCCCTGTGAAAAAAATTAAAAAAATTGATAAAAAATGTGACTAATTGATTTTTTTCGTCAATTTTTATAATTTTTTTTATCATCTTGGTATTTTAATTTGTTTTCAATTTTGTAAAATGTTTCACAGGGGGGGGCCCTTGGAATCGGACAAAATCCCATGTTATTTTCAATGGGAAAATTTAAATTTTAAGTTGTCAAAAACATTTTTCATTGCCACGGCAAAACCGTTGCCCATTGAATAAAATCCCTTTAGGATTTTTCAAGTTACATGAAGGTCTACCAATGCCCCGAGTATAAACAAAATCGGTGTGTAACACCTCGGGTCGTCTCCTTGTTAGTTGACCAACCCGTTAGACAATGCCCAGGGGCGAAAAATGTTTCTGTGCCTAAAGGCGCCAAAAGGGTTAATCCGCCCCTGGCTTTTAAGTAAAAGTTTCTGAAGTTTTAAAGCTGTTTAAATTTTTTGATAAATTAAATGTTTGATCTACTGGTTGGTACCGACCACAAAATGCACATTATACACACGGTGATGTACTTTTATAGTATCTACCGTCAGTGGCGTAAATAGCGCCCCCGCAGAACTAGGGGCCCCCAAACGTTTATTATTAAAATTGGTGCTATTTAAAAGGGCCCCCGAGTCGTTTTTCGCGGGGGGGGGGGGCGGAGTTCCTAGTTACGCCACTGTCTACTGTTATGTCATTACAATTAATTGCTTTTAACCATTTACTACACTTTTCCAAAATTAACGAGATTCCTAGTTTCCTACCAGGCTTTGGTACTGGATTAAAAAATTCATCTTTGTGATAATCACTCTTATACCGTTTATAAAGCGATAATACTTTTTGGTTAAAAATACGACTAAACATGCGACACTCTTGTGTTTGTTTTTCTATCTCGCGGAATTTTTTCGAACGTAACAAGGTATGTGCTTATAATTTTTTATTTGCCACGGTGACCGCTTTCGTAAAACGTTGGCACGCTCCTGTCCTGAATTAATTCAGATGTATTGATTCCCCAAAAAAGTAAAGCTTTTTTCGATCCCTTTACCAACTAAAAAACTAAGAACTCACTCTGCGCCAATGGGAAAATATCACAATATTTAAACGGATAACAGGGGAGTGCAAAACGTTAGTAGCGACCAAAAGGGGTGCTCAGTTTAAATCCCTTTATTAATAAGTCCAAGCGCATATTGTTATTAATACGTCCTTGATTAAAAGCCCAAAAATTGCGTTTTTGTCACTTGGGAAATTTTTTAATCTAAACATTACACTTCAAAGGTGTTACTTTTTCTTCAATATCAGTGCTGTAAAACGGAATTTGTCCAGTGGAGGTCCAAAAGGGGTTAAAATTTAGTACCGTCAAAGCTACGCCCAGGGGGATTGACAGGAAAACTAACAACTCTAGCTCCGCCACTGCGCCAAATGTACATATTTAGCCTAAAACATTCTTCCAAATTTTAGTTAATATAAGAAGCTTTAACTAAAAATTACTTTAACTGATATTTGAAAACCGAGTTTAATACTTCAATTTCATAAAAATTAACAAAATTAAGCCTGAGCCTATTAGAAAAATTAACAAAATTATGCCTAAGCCACATTTGTGATTGTATGAGCTTCACCTACACTACCAACAATAAATTTTTTTGACATAACATAATTATTTTTTTAGCCGGTTACAGAGTACCGAAGCATTCCACTGTCTTGGTATTTTCTTACATGATGCACCAAAATTCCAAATACTACTCAGACCCTGAAACATTCAACCCAGAGCGTTTTAGACCAGAAAATTGCAACGGTAGACATCCCTTCAGTTATGTACCATTTTCAGCTGGTCCTAGGAACTGCATAGGTAGGCACCAAGCAGTTAGACATTTGATAAAAAACACTTTATTCACTTGTTATTTTCCCTTAAGGTCAAAAGTTTGCCTTTATGGAAGAAAAAGTAATTGTAGCCAACATTTTACGCCACTTTGTCGTTAACTCATTGGATCACAGGGACAAGATCCATTTTACGATGGAAATGGTGTGTAGATCAAAGCACGGACTACGCCTGTCTTTTACACCCAGAATTCCTGGTTCTAATTGCAAAATAAGAGCTGAAGGATAATGTCTGATTAGCTCATCAAAGCGCGTGTAAATTTTAATCGTTCAATTAACAATCCCAACGCATAAATGAGCTCCTACATCCTGGAGCTTTATAAACATTTTTTAACATAGCACAAACTCATACCCCTTGCAGACCATAGACAGTGAACTTTTTATAATTTCTGGATCCAAACAAGGTCTATGACAGACCTAAGTTGTTAAGAAACGGGTTCATTTTTAGACAAAAGTGTGATAACAATACCACTCCACCATTACAAACAAAAATCTGTAAACTTATTTTGGTATGCAACACTAGTCTTAGTATCTAAATATTACCAATTTATTTGTGTATTACCACATAAGTGATTTATCTTTTTTTTTTCTATAACGAATGTATATAATTATATTGAACAGATATATTTGCTCAATAAAAAGGTTATTTTTATACGCAATGTTTTTACCTTTAAAATTTTTTAATCACCCAACATTTTATTTTCAAAAATTTATTTTCACATTTATACGACTAATTGATTGTTCACAAACAAAAAAATTGACCAAATTTCATCAGCCAATAACCTTTCTTATTTATAAGGGCCTGCTCTTTTTTTTAAATTTGAGAACAATATTGGATAAATATTTTTTTATATATGTAATAGTATCAGTGAACCCAAAGAAATGAAAGATTGCCACAATTAAAAAACGGCAATTTAGCTCGGCTTCTCTCTCCCGATACGCACTCCTGGCAGGATTTTAGAGAGTTCCTCCGCGCACGCGTGATTTAACTTTTTTTTAAAGATTTAACTAGCTACAATTAAATATTTATTTTTTGAAAACAATTATTTTCTTTAATAACTGGAACCTATGTTGTGGTAAGAGGAGAACTATTTACGCTTCAAACCATTTCTTTCCGATCAGTCAATGGTTTATAGGCTCCGATAGTATGAAAATGTTTACTGATAATTGTTTTTTTTATAATCCAGGTAAAAGATTCGTCCAGTCATTAAAGCGCTAAACATACTCGCGAATATTTACTGATGAAGAGCCTTCGCGGTTCTAAATAGTTTCATTTATTTTACAACATGAAAAAACCCCTAGAAAATTTTACTTTAAATATATTACGTGTATTAGAGTCACTTTGAAACCTGCTGTTTTAGATGCTGCAAGAATTCGTAATACGAAAACGAAGATTCTGATCGATCGTCATGCATTTGTTGAACGAAAAGATGTTTCATTTTACTGTCTTCCCTAAATTCAAGACATACAAATTAAATGACAAAACATTTTAGAGTGAACGAGCTCCCTTTCCCCAAACCATATGATTATCTTTTTGAACGCAAAAACTTCCTCCCTAACAATGTCTTGACTTAACAAACTACATTAACAAGGATACCACATGGGAGGTGGTTATTACCAATTTGGTTTAAATATGTGGATTTAGTGGACTAAGAATGTATTTATTTATTAATACATAAGGAGAATGATATCATTTCCTAGTTTCCCCATGCACAAGAGGGGTGGTTAGGACTTTCGCCTATGCGTAAGTAGAAATAAATACATTGTTGGTAGACCTTCGGTAGTAATTTGAAAAATCCTAAAGGGTGTAGTTACAATTTTGCCATAGCAAAGTGAAAACCAAACTTTCAATGTGATTTAACATGAAATATACAGAAAAAAATTAAATATTTTGCTAAATTAATAGATGGGTAAATTGGAGAAAAATTGGGAAATGATTTAATTTAATAACAAAACAGAAGTTCAACATAACTTTCCCCTTAAGGAATTTGCAAGTTTCATGTTCTACTTAAACCCAAAGTTTGAGCAAGATTGCTGAGAATTACCTTAAAAAACTTACTAATAACTCATACCAATAGATCTTCGAGCAAACAAAAAACGCGAATCTCTATCTATCGAGTTATTACAAAGTTTTTTAATTTCTTCAAATTTGTTTAGGGTTTAGCTATATTATCCCTTTTAAATATGGACTAATCTACTTTTTCACGTATTTTATCATCCTTCGCACAGTCCAAAGGTGGTTTCTTCTAACTTAACTAGTTGTTCCTGATTGGTCAACGATTTTAATTGTAGAAAATGAAACCAAATCCATCAGTTACATAACGTAGTGTGCCCTAGCTGTTTATTGTCATTGGCGGTTCATCAGTCCACTATTTCCTAAGCTAAGCCTAAAAGCTCGAAAGCTTGATAAAATTTTAAAGCTCAGCTCGATTCTCGAAAAGTGAAATTTTTCATACTCCAAGCTTGGCTCGAAACCCAATCAAGGCTCGCACATGCCTAACTAGAGTAACAGTGAGGAAAAAGTATATTACCTTATAATCATTAATGGAGCGTGGAATGGCCTTTGGCTTAAGATCCAGGAAATGAAAGTTCGTAACCTATTATTTTCTGGGCACTCCAATTCTGGTATCTCACACTGTATTAATAAAATTAAAATTGTTATAGCCAATTATAAAATTAAAATGGGTTAAAATAAGAATCGCTTACCAATCCTTCCTGAATGTTATGATAATTCGGTACCCCAAGAACATTAGCGCAAAAATGATCACTGATGGCTCTGCCAATGTAAAGATACATGCACTCTAACGTATCCAGCAAATAAGCTCCATGTCTGTCAACCTTCTCGAAAGAAAGTTGAAGTAGTGGGGGCTGCGGTATAACTACATCATTCTCATTCAAGGCATTCTAAAGATATTAACATGGAAATTAAAATGCAAGACGAAATAAGTCAAGTAACAAAAAGTTAACCATTACATTATCATCTAAAGCATGAACAGGATATAAATTAGGATAGATATAATTGAGTAGGTAAGCAATGGGTAGTGTCTTCATTTGCTCCATGGCAAACACTCTATCGTCCAGTTTTGTACTAACAGCGACCCTGAATGCAGGCTGAAAATAAACAAAGTTCAATAAATATTACGAGATTTTATGTAATTATGATGGTGCAATTTACATGTTTCAATAGAGCAATAGCGTAGAGAGGCACTAATCGAACTGAAAAAGGAGACATTAAAGCTCCGGCTGTTTGTGACGCTGGCAATGTTGCTTTAAAAGCACTCAGAATATCTATACAGGCATTTATTAAAGCGTCTCTCGCATCGGATAAAGATGAGGTTATACTTCGGTCAACAGCTGAAATTGAATTAATTTCAGAAAATGGGAAAAGTTTAAAGCGTGGCCAATAACCATTTACCCATTTTGGACAATAAACCAACAATGGCGTGTTGGTCTGCTCCTCCTAAAATTTCTGTTAAATTTGGCGAAACAGGGAGGCTCAGAGTATGCACTCTAATTCGTCTTTCACCTAGAAATTAAAATTATGTTAAATAAACTATGGCATGAGATTTAGACAATTGTGGTTTACCTTTACTAGATGTATAAAGAACAGCTGCTTGAAAGCAGACAACATTGGATTCCGTTAGGTTCTCCTCAATAGAAATTTGCATTCCAAAGCCATTGTCAGGGTTGATATTGGGCAAAGAGAGAAGATCGGTAGATCGCACAAAGAAATTTCCATGGAATGTGTGAATTGACAAGCCTCGAGTGCACCTAATCCTCATGACTGCTTCGAACCCAATCTTACGAGTGAAGTAACGCCTCAAATCATTCTCATACCTTTCAACTTGAAGATTGTTTTGAGCCCTGTGGTATCCCGGATAGTAAAACATGCAGCCAGAGGAAAACTTTGATACGCAAGCTAAAACAAACCAATGGAATTCCTTAAGAATATTTATTTATTTCAAAATATTAGTTCACTATTACCTAATGTCGCAATATCAGCATACTGAGTGCTTAACAAGAACAGGTCAACAGCAACTTGCTGCCCAGAACAATCGAGAGCCAGTTTCTTATAGAAATCACTGGCTGGACCAAGGCATTGATTATTTATATCCTACAAAAATGGTCTTAGTAAGCTATTAATTCCAAAGACACATTCGAAACACTTTACTTTGGCTGCTCTTTGATTTGGATCTTCTCTGGGCTTGAGGGCTCCCGGACCAAGGTTTGGTAATGTGGATTGCATTACGGTTACCCGACCTCCAACGGGGGACTTGAAATTACAAGTAAGCCGTTACGAAAAGAATCAACATTTTGCCAAAAGAGCAGTTCCTACCACCATCTTGAATGCGGCTTGAAGAGCAGCACCCAAGGCACTGTTGGTGTCATCATTATGAGCGAATTTAGTGGGCAGTTCGGTTAACAACTCTTGAAGGAGCTGCAATAATCGGCTTGGTTATAGCAAGAAACCAAATTAAGAGTCTAAAGTCATGGTTCTTTTTAATTACCGTTTTATTCTCATATAGATTAACCAATAAATTATCCGGTAGAGGAACAAACATTTCTAATGAATGTAAAAAAAAAAATTTATTTGAGTCCAAAATTTATTTGGAAATTTATAGCATAAAAACGTACCGTCAATATCCGATACAACCAGCATATGGGGGCGGGTCATTCCCTCACATAAGCTGTAGAAATGAATTGAACTATCATACGTAATTATTCCTAATCTGGTTCTAGCATCCCCGGGTAAGTTGTCTATTTCCTCTAATAAAATTTGACAAAATGCTGATAGGTAACCTAAGAAATGATTCAATAATCATTAATTACTTTTAGTGTTATATAAAAAAGCCATCTTCAAAACTTGCCTGTTTCTATAGCAGCGTGAGATACATCTAACAAAAACAGATATATCGCAGGTTGAGGGGGTCTAAGCTAAAAATGTAAAGAAAATGTAATATTCCATTGCTGATCAACATTTTTCTCTAAACTCACCATGTACTCAGATGGGGCTATAAATTCTATTGTGGCATTCTTAATTTCGGGTCTCCTAGTTGGATCACCAAAAGTCCCGCTCGCTGGATCAAAGAAAAACTCTTCGGGTACTAAAAATTGGTATCAAAGTTTTAATTTACAATCCAAATGTCAAAATAACTTACTTTTTTCAATTCTTACAATCATTTATTCTATAGCAAAGATTACACTTCCATCTTCTTTGGTCAACGAAGGATACAAAAGGATTAATATAGGTCCTACAGCTCCGACATCTTACTATAGTGTTACATTGAATTACGGGAAGATGCTAAAAAAAATCAAAACTTAATTTATAACTTTATCGGATATAAAAAACGAAGGCAAAATATCAACACAATTTTTTTTTGTGATACTTTAGACATTTCTGTGTCAAAATTATTAAAATATTTTTATTTTTCAGAAATGAAAATTCACGGAGCCACCCCAACCCCATTCTGACTAATCATGATGGGCTGTCTAGCATCGTGACTTTGATGACATATTACCAAGAAAAAATAGGAAATACTTTTTGCCCACCCAATATTGCACAAAACTGAAATTTTCATGTACCCTACTATACCACAAACGGCAAAGTAACGCTAGAAAACGTTAATTTTTGTTAATTTTCAAAAATTAATATCTCCGCAAAATAATTTTGACACAGAAATGTTCAGTATCATCTAAAGTCATAAGCCTATCAACCCTAAGTTTGAATCGAAAGGCAGTGTTGGTTCAAGCAAACGACTGGCGAAAGTACAGCACTAAATCCACCCGGTGGCAATGCATGATGCCAGCTGCTTTGGTAAGAGAGAGGTGCGTAGAGAGAGAAAGGGGGAAGGAAGAAGCTTCAATTTATCTCTATCAGGTGCCAATACTATCGCTTGATTTCTTCTTTTTCACCCGTCCAGTGGTGGTACAGAGGGCGCTATGCGCGTTTCAAACTTAGAGGTTATAGGCTTATGCTAAAGTATATATATAAAAAAAAACTGACATGCGTTGATATTCATATAAAATTAAATATTAGGTAAAACCTATACTTACGCTAACGTCTTTAAAGGGATGAATTAAAATACCAAGTGGAAGCCTTGATTTTTGTAGTAAAGAAGAGTTTTCAGGGACTTTGGTTAAAGTGCATCTAAATATACTGCAAAAAAAGAGATTAATTCACCGCTAAAAAGGGGTTTGCTACGAAGCCGCTAAAATCTTACTCTGGACTACAATTTGCTTTCTCTTGTGGCAAGATTGGTTTGGGAGGATGAACAGGCGTGGGAGGAAGAATATGACGGTCTTGCAGGAGATTTACA
Source organism: Leiobunum rupestre (assembly GCF_980474605.1). Classification (NCBI taxonomy): domain Eukaryota; kingdom Metazoa; phylum Arthropoda; class Arachnida; order Opiliones; family Sclerosomatidae; genus Leiobunum; species Leiobunum rupestre. Next base: position 34,520,987 of record NC_143392.1, read on the forward strand.
CTGTCATTTCCCTGTTAAATCAAGAAAAATTAAAATTTCACTTGCAAATGTAACAATTTAAAGATGGCTAAACTGACCCACATCCTTGAGAAGCTATTATGAACACTCATTCCAGCCATTCGGGCATGTAATTGAGGGTCATACCCTCCGGGAACTCCACCAACAGGCCCTTCAGGACCAGACATTTGAGGTCCTGGAGCATTAGTGTAGTTTGGCCCACCGTAGTTGTTACCATATGGCTGGTTCATTTGAGTCATCGCGGGTGCCTGACTAGATGGAGTTGGATAACTGCTTTGACTGTACCCTGTCTGTTGCGGATACCTCGGTCTCTGAGTTGGAGCCGATGGAGCGTGGGGCAAAGGTGGTGCCAATGGATTAGGAGATCCTTGAGATGATTGGTTCTGAGGCGTAATTTGCTGTGGTTGATGAGTGATTGGCGCCGCAGGATGGGTCATATAAGAAGGGGGAACCATAGGCCGATATTGAGGCGTGCTGTTGGGAGGTGGTGGAATGCTTGGAAAGGTAGAAGGGACACTTGTTGCGGGAGCCATCCCAGTATTTGGAGGAGATTGGGGACCAGTTGGGGGACCAGCTAGTGATTGGAGATTAGTTGAAGAGTTAACGGGACCTGCAATAAAATGATTTAGCTATTCAAACAGGTGTGATGAACTTAAAATGCGCAACACATAAAAGTTACAAAAAAAGCTACTATCGTTACAACGAAAGGGTGAGTTTAGATGAAAATAAAAATGGAAGATTTTGCGCAAACACCTACTGGGCCTAGGTGATGGAAACTGTCCTTCCATGCTGTCATAGCTTCGATTGGGTAAAGGAGAAGGGTTTCTCGAGGAGCGTGCAGAATTTGGTTCTATTAGAAGAAAGCCGTGACACATTATTATCGCAAACATCACATAGATTTGAAAATTAGTAATCAGTACGGATAGAAAAATTCTACAAAAATAATTATCATGCTTAGCAAAAACATAACTTCATAAACACTTAATTACTGGAACATTTTTATAAATCAGTCTACCAAGAGGAAAACTAAACTGAAATGAACACCATAAAGGAAAAGAATGAACATCTTACCAGAGGAAGTTTGTAAAAGACCTTGGCTACTTGTCCGTGATATGGACCCTGGCGGTACATTTTGATATGGTTGCTGCATGTATGGTTGTTGCTGCACACCTTTATTACAATTATCATTGTTCAATCAATTCAACAAATACTAAATAAAAAATGACATACCATCTGGTTTAGTGCCAGGAGTGGTAGAAGGCACAGAAGAATAAGAATAAGGAGTATTAGCTGTGGGTACAGCTGGCTGGTAGGAAATATTAGGTGGACCTCCCACATTATGGGGTCCCATTCCAGGTAATGACTGCGGATGCTCCTGGGGTATCCAATTAGGTTGATTTACACTAGGGACACCATTCACGCCACTATAGTTATTAAGTCCGTTGAAGTTATTGGGAGCAGCGTTTTGCATTCTATAAGGTCCATTTTGAAATGGTCTCCTAACATCACCATTGCTAGTTAAGGGTGGTTTTACTCCATCATTTTCAATAGTCCCTCCTAAAGAAGGGCTGTTCAATTTTTCCGCGTAAGGCGTACCTCCGATGCTATTTGGGGGTGGATTTGGTGAACCGTAGGACTGAAGAGGTTGGGGCATTCTGGCTGGTGGTCTTGGTGCCATCATATTTGGTCCTGGCGGAAATCCAAGGTTTGGAGCCATAGGAGGACTCCTAATATTTGAATTTTGTTGGGCCATTGTTTGGTGTAAAGTGCCTGTGGAATAAAACAAGATTTAATTTAGATGGATTAAAAATTTTAATAAAATACCTTTGGCTATCATGGCAGAGTTTCTTATCAAAATACATTTGTAATGTAATAAACAAACCTCTCCTTAAATCAACACAGATACATATTGGAGTTAACCAAAAAAATAAATGGCTTTTTGCCAACATACTTATTCATTACAAATCTAAGAAGATATAATTAATTTTAGGCATTAAAATGGACCCTATGACTTATATTTTACATTAGACCTTTCTATTATCCACGTATGCAGAATATGTTAGAAATTTCTAAAAATGTACGAAGTAAAAAGAAATTGAAATCACTATCAGGGACGAACCCGAAGCCTAGGCCTAGATTAGATACAGACATTGGCCTAAATACTTGACTAGGAACTTCATTGAAATTAACAGGGGTTGCTATTCCGAAATACTTAGGACTTTGTAAAATAAATTCATTACCTTTTATTTACAAACTTGGCAATTTCTTAAAATATAATTTATCTAAATAACTAAACTTAAAAATTAAATATGATAACGAATTAAATTTAAAAGGCGACGTAGCCCAAGGCCGAAGGAAAATCATTGAAAAATTCAACCATTATTAAAACTGTTACGTAGAAGATTATCAACATCAAGGCGCCAGCGTAGTGTCAGAAACTTCTGAAGGAAGTTCGCCGAAAAACGCGTCTCATTCCAACGTGGCAATACTTCCGGTTTTTTCGTAGCCGGTAGCAGGCTTCCTGCCATCTACAGTGAAACCAATAAACTACTATCACTGCGTAATTTTAAAATACTTAAATATGAATAACATACCTCTCCCAATAAAAATTTAAGTAAAATTCAATAAATGCGTTTGAAATGAAATTTGAATAGACAAAATTTTAAAGTTAGTAGGGCAGCTATGAGATGGTGGTAAGAGCGAGGTTTTTTGAAAAAAAAACGGCGGCAATTCCTTAAATACCCGCAGTTTTATTTACAATAGTTTGGTAAGAGATTTAAAATATCAAAAGAAACTACATATAAATGTTTCTTTAATTCTTATATTTATATTGCTATTCTTTGTAATGTATACCAGCTAATTTTTGCGTGTAACCAAGGCCTATTGAAAATGAAAACGCTTCCAAAAGAAAAATGAAGCTTCCTACAGCAAATTGAACCGGAACATTTAACTTATGGTTTTTCAGCTTTTGAAGCAGTTATTTTGAAATTTTCATTGGTATTAATCGCCATCAACATTATACCAGAAGTCCATCTATACCATAAAAATGTACCTTGTCAGGCTAGACGCAGATTCGATTGGGTTCAAATTTCCCGCAAAAACCGCGGATGTATAAACCGCATCACGGATCAAAATTTATACCACGTATTAATTTTTCTAAGCATGCAAAATGTTAAAATTACAATGTATAGGAATTTGTACAAATTAGTCAATCATTTTCACTCTGTAATAGGTTTAGAAACTCGCTATATGATGAATTTCGGCCATAGTTTGCAGCTAAGGGAGGGGCCCATGGTCTCCTTGGAAACCAGGAGGGGAGTGAAAATTTCAAACCATTTCGCGCGTAGCTACCAAATAGGTAGCCATTTTGTTGGTAATTTCATCAAAGCGACAAAACGTACGAAAATTTTATTTATACTTTAAAATTTTTAAATTAATATCGTTAAGGGCTTTAAGAAAACCCAGATAGGATTTTAAACCCGGGTTATTTAAATAAAATAGCAAATAACGACAGGAATATCTAAGAAAAGAAGTTAGCAAAGTTTATAAAATTAAGCCTTTGTGGTGATCTCTTTTACAATTACTTTCGGTATTGAATAAAATGACAATATTAGGTCTCCCTTTCTAATGGAACTACTCGAACAATTTTAACTAGGCAGTTAACCATTTTTAACGTGAAACTTAATTCTTAATCATTTAAAAATAATTAAAATCCACAAACAGACGATTGATACTGTTAACCCTTGCGTTTTATTGAGAAATCTACACCAGAAAAATAGCGACATCGTACCGTTCATTCTTGAGTAAATTACATATTTATTCTTGGTGGATGTATCTATACTTGGAACTGCGTCATTGATGACGTAGGGATGCACACTATGTAATACATAGTTTGCATCCCTAAAACAGCGGGAGATTGCGAAGGTACGTGTTTTAAGCGATTAACATCAGCAATAAAGGGAGATGACTACACTAACTTCTCTCGTAAACGATATGTTATACACTTCTTCTAGACGTTCTAGTACTCCTTCTGTCAACCAACTACTAGCTTGTCCTCAGTAGCCTAAGTATAGTGTTTTGTCTATGTATACGAAATGTATAGGTCCTTTAATAAAAGTCACAGCGTGCTGATTTATCGTAACGTACTGACTTAAAGTAACGTACTAATTTATAATAAAATGCTAATTTATAGTAAAGTGTTAATTTATAATAACGGACTAATCTAGTGAAGTGCTAATTTATAGTAAAGTGCTAATTTATAGTAAAGTGCTAATTTATAGTAAAGTGCTAATTTATAGTAAAGTGCTAATTTATAGTAAAGTGCTAATTTATAGTAAAGTGCTAATTTATAGTAAAGTGCTAATTTATAGTAAAGTGCTAATTTATAGTAAAGTGCTAATTTATAGTAAAGTGCTAATTTATAGTAAAGTGCTAATTTATAGTAAAGTGCTAATTTATAGTAAAGTGCTAATTTATAGTAAAGTGCTAATTTATAGTAAAGTGCTAATTTATAGTAAAGTGCTAATTTATAGTAAAGTGCTAATTTATAGTAAAGTGCTAATTTATAGTAAAGTGCTAATTTATAGTAAAGTGCTAATTTATAGTAAAGTGCTAATTTATAGTAAAGTGCTAATTTATAGTAAAGTGCTAATTTATAGTAAAGTGCTAATTTATAGTAAAGTGCTAATTTATAGTAAAGTGCTAATTTATAGTAAAGTGCTAATTTATAGTTAAGTGCTAATTTATAGTAAAGTGCTAATTTATAGTAAAGTGCTAATTTATAGTAAAGTGCTAATTTATAGTAAAGTGCTAATTTATAGTAAAGTGCTAATTTATAGTAAAGTGCTAATTTATAGTAAAGTGCTAAATTATAATAACGGTCTAATATATAATAACGTGCTAATAGTAACGTAATAGTAACGTGCTAATTTAGAGTAACCGACTAATTTACAGTGAAGTGCTGTTTTATGGTAATGTTCTAATTTATAGGAGAGTGCTGATTTATAGTAACATGCTGATTTATAGTAACGTGCTAATTTATAGTAACGGACTGATTTATAATAACGGGCTGATTTATAGTAACTTGCAAATTTAGAGTAACCGACTAGTTTACAATGAAGTGCTGATTTATAGTAAAATACTGATTTAAAGTATAGTGCTAAATCACACCTAAATGTGGTTAAGGAATAACCACATATATTTCGAAAGACGTACTATTCATTGTAGTTTCCATGATTTACCTGTAACATTTCCACCCAATCAACGTGTACATTAAGAAGGTGAAAACGTATTAAGATGAAACCAACGGAACGGTCGTGGTTAATTTAATCTCTGATTGTTGTGGGGTTTTTTCAATGAGCAGTTTAAAATGGAAGACCCTGAGCTTTGAACTTCCTTTTATTATAAAACACTGTTTATTAATTGTTAGTAGTTATGTTAAAATTATTATAAGAACAGAGACAGCATAAGGCTTATACTTATTCGCTACAAGAACTTGCGATGTCTTTTTCTCAAGGGGTCCGACATTCGTGCAAATCCCGTACACTCTGGAGAAAATGATTTTAGAAATATTGAAATCCAGAGCGAATATCAGTTCCAAAATCTCGAAATCAGCCTAAGCAAGATGTCACGGACATTTAAGTACATACAATCTGTATTTTAAATATTAAATTTAAATTTGAACAAACTTTCAATAATCACGAATTTCAAATATGACAATAGTGCGTACGCGGGTTGTAGGGTCCCTCGAATTGGTCAGAAATATTACTTAAAATTAGAATTTCTTAATGCAACCGAAATCGTAGTTCAGAAATGATCAGTACTAATTAAAAATATAATATTCAACCAGGTAAAATTAGCGTGTAGATTTTAAGGCGAAAATCGACAAAAACACTAGAATGCTTAAATCACGTTTAATCATGGTTAGAATGTTTACATCTGATTTAATCATGATTGAATGATTAAATATGATTGAAATGATTAAATATGATTGAAATGATTAAATCTGATTAAAATGATTAAATCCTGATTAAAAATATTAGATCATGATTAGAATAATTAAATCACGTTTAAATTGTGATTAGATTGATTAAATCGTGATAAGATTTTTTAATCTTGATTACCCTGATTTAATCAGGATTACCCTGATTTAATCATTATACTTTGATTAAGACGCACCCAAAATGGAAGTGACCTCAGTGACCTGCCCCTCGAAAATTTCGCTCTAAAATTTCAAAATCAGTTTCTGATTTTTAGAATTACTTTGAGGCTCAAAACCGTGTAGTCGGTTTTTCTACTGATATTTAACTGCTTTTACTGGAAATTGTTTAAAAGTATCTACAAATTTCGTTATTCACTTTGTAAAGTTCAGCTTCTGTACATATAGAAATGTATTTAACCAAAAAAAATTGTAAATTTGTTTCAAGGGTGCTTCATTCTTTATAAAAACGTATTATATGCCTACAAAAACCTTGTTTGGCGTCGCACTGCGAAAGTGGATTTATACCCAACTCAGGTCAAATTTGTATTGAGACAGAAATTATAATTGAAAAGTGTTAATAATATTTAACAAATTAGAAACATATTAAATTAATTATACTTAATTAAATTAAATTATATAAAATAAATTATACCTAATTAAATTAAATTATATAAAATTAATTATACTTAATTAAATTATATTATATAAAATAAATTATACCTAATTAAATTAAATTATATAAAATAAATTATATCTAATTAAATTAAATTACATAAAATTAATTATACTTAATTAAATTAAATTAAATTATATTAAATTAATTATACTTAATTAAATTAAATTATATAAAATTAATTATACTTAATTAAATAAATTATATTAAATTAATTATACTTAATTAAATTAAATTATATTAAATTAATTATACTTAATTAAATTATATTACATTAAATTAAATTAATTATACTTAAAATTAAATTATATTACATTAAATTAAATTAATTATACTTAAAATTAAATTAAATTAATTAATTAATTAGATTAATTATACTTAAAATTAAATTAAATTAATTAATTAATTAATTAGATTAATTATCCTTAATTACATTAGATTAAATTAGATTAATTATCCTTAATTACATTAGATTAAATTAATTATACTTAATTAAATTATATTAAATTAATTATATAATTATAATACCAAATTAATTATATAATTATAATACCAAATTAAATAAATAATACCAAATTAAATTAATAATAATACCCAATTAAATTAATAATAATACCAAATTAAATTAATAATAATACCAAATTAAATTAATAATAATACCCAATTAAATTAATAATAATACCAAATTAAACTAATAATAATACCAAATTAAATAAATAATACCAAATTAAATTAATAATAATACCCAATTAAATTAATAATAATACCCAATTAAATTAATAATAATACCAAATTAAATTAATAATAATACCAAATTAAATTAATAATAATACCAAATTAAATTAATAATAATACCAAATTAAATTAATAATAATACAAAATTAAATTAATAATAATACCAAATTAAATTAATAATAATACCAAATTAAACTAATAAGAATACCAAATTAAATTAATAATACCAAATTGAATTGAATTGAATTGAAACTGTTTATTTCCTGCAAAGTAACATGTTTTTTAACACTTTTAACAACTTTACAGGGTTTTGATTTTCGTTTTAAAAAGGAGGAAAAAAATTACAATAATTTATATTATACAAATTTTCTTATACAGTACTATTTTTATGTTATGAAATTCTAATAATTTTTAAGGTTTACAGTTCTTTTTCTTTTAAGTTATACAATCCCTTTTCTTTTAAGTTATACAATCCCTTTTCTTTTAAGTTATACAATCCCTTTTCTTTTAAGTTATACAATCCCTTTTCATTTAAGTTATACAATCCCTTTTCTTTTAAGTTATACATCCCTTTTTAATTAAAGGTTTTAATTTTAAGTTCTACAGTCCTATTTTTAATATTTTCAATATTTTCAATAATTTTTCAATAATTTTCAATAATTTTAATATGCCCGCCGTTTTAGTCTAAAAGCACCCGAAAATATTTAGGTATACAAAATTCAATGAAAAATCTGGAGCAAAAATAAACTCGCGTTATACAATTGTTTAATTTTTTTTATATCAAAATATTACATTCAAATGTGTTTCACAATAAAGTTGCAAATAATAAAATTTCGATTAGAGAGATGATCAGCCGACGCTTAGGACACATTTAGAAGCAGCTACCTAAATAAATAGTTCTGCAGCGCTCTTTTAAACCTAGATTTGTTAATCTCTGAAAAGTCGAGTTCATCGCATATTTTGTTACAAGTCATTTGACTAATAATACTGAATTAAATTAATAATACTAAATTAAATAAATAATACTAAATTAAATTAATAATACTAAATTAAATAAATAATACTAAATTAAATTGATAATACTGAATTAAATTAATAATATTAAATTAAGTTAATAATACTTAATTAAATTAATAATACCAAATTAAATTAATAATACAAAATTACATTAATAACACTAAATTACATTAACAATACTAAATTAAATTGATAATACCAAATTAAATTAATAATACTAAATTTAACTAATAATACTTAATTAAATTAATAATACCAAATTAAATTAATAATACTAAATTACATTAATAACACTAAATTACATTAATAATACTAAATTACATTAACAATACTCAATTAAATTAATAATACCAAATTAAATTAATAATACCAAATTAAATTAATAATACCAAATTAAATTAATAATACAAAATTAAATTAATAATACAAAATTAAATTAATAATACAAAATTAAATTAATAATACCAAATTAAATTGATAATACTGAATTAAATTAACAATACTAAATTAAATTAATACTAAATTAAATTAAATTAATACTAAATTAAATTAATACTAAATTAAATTAATACTAAATTAAATTAATTCTAAATTAAATTAATACTTAATTAGATTAATACTAAATTAAATTAATTCTAAATTAAATTAATACTAAATTAAATTAATACTAAATTAAATTAATACTAAATTAAATTAATACTAAATTAAATTAATACTAAATTAAATTAATACTAAATTAAATTAATACTAAATGAAATTAATACTAAATGAAATTAATACTAAATGAAATTAATACTAAATGAAATTAATACTAAATGAAATTAATACTAAATGAAATTAATACTAAATTAAATTAATACTAAATTAAATTAATACTAAATTAAATTAATACTAAATTAAATTAATACTAAATTAAATTAATACTAAATTAAATTAATACTAAATTAAATTAAATTAAATTAATAATATTAAATTAAATTTATAATACCAAATTAAATTAATAATACTAAATTACATTAACAATACTCAATTAAATTAATAATACCAAATTAAATTAATAATACCAAATTAAATTAATAATACCAAATTAAATTAATAATACAAAATTAAATTAATAATACAAAATTAAATTAATAATACAAAATTAAATTAATAATACCAAATTAAATTGATAATACTGAATTAAATTAACAATACTAAATTAAATTAATACTAAATTAAATTAAATTAATACTAAATTAAATTAATACTAAATTAAATTAATACTAAATTAAATTAATTCTAAATTAAATTAATACTTAATTAGATTAATACTAAATTAAATTAATTCTAAATTAAATTAATACTAAATTAAATTAATACTAAATTAAATTAATACTAAATTAAATTAATACTAAATTAAATTAATACTAAATTAAATTAATACTAAATTAAATTAATACTAAATGAAATTAATACTAAATGAAATTAATACTAAATGAAATTAATACTAAATGAAATTAATACTAAATGAAATTAATACTAAATGAAATTAATACTAAATTAAATTAATACTAAATTAAATTAATACTAAATTAAATTAATACTAAATTAAATTAATACTAAATTAAATTAATACTAAATTAAATTAATACTAAATTAAATTAAATTAAATTAATAATATTAAATTAAATTTATAATACCAAATTAAATTAATAATACCAAATTTAACTAATAATACTTAATTAAATTAATACTAAATTAAATTAATAACACTAAATTAAATTAATAATATTAATTAGATAAATAATACTAAATTAAACTAATATAACTAAATTATATTAGTGATACTAAATTAAATTAGTGATACTAAATTAAATTAGTGATAGTAAATTAAATTAGTGATACTAAATTAAATTAGTGATACTAAATTAAATTAGTGATACTAAATTAAATTAGTGATACTAAATTAAATTAGTGATACTTAATTAAATTAGTGATACTAAATTAAATTAGTGATACTAAATTAAATTAGTGATACTTAATTAAATTAGTGATACTAAATTAAATTAGTGATACTAAATTAAATTAGTGATACTAAATTAAATTAGTGATACTAAATTAAATTAGTGATACTAAATTAAATTAGTGATACTAAATTAAATTAGTGATACTAAATTAAATTAGTGATACTAAATTAAATTAGTGATACTAAATTAAATTAGTGATACTAAATTAAATTAGTGATACTAAATTAAATTAGTGATACTAAATTAAATTAGTGATACTAAATTAAATTAGTGATACTAAATTAAATTAGTGATACTAAATTAAATTAGTGATACTAAATTAAATTAGTGATACTAAATTAAATTAGTGATACTAAATTAAATTAGTGATACTAAATTAAATTAGTGATACTAAATTAAATTAGTGATACTAAATTAAATTAGTGATACTAAATTAAATTAGTGATACTAAATTAAATTAGTGATACTAAATTAAATTAGTGATACTAAATTAAATTAGTGATACTAAATTCAATTAGTGATAATTCAATTAATAATACTGAATTAAATTAATAATATTAATTTAAATTAATAATACTGAATCAAATTTATAATACTGAATTAAATTAATAATATTAAATTAAATTAATAATACTGAATTAAATTAATAATATTACATTAAATTAATAATACTAAATTAGATTTGTAATAGTAGTCTAGCGCTATTATTACGTTTAATATTTCATTTAATATTAGCCTAATATTAAGTTTAATATTTCATTTAATATTAGCCTAATATTAAGTTTAATATTTCATTTAATATTAGCCTAATATTAAGTTTAATATTGAATTTAATATAAGTCTAATATTTCATTAAATATTAGTCTAATATTTAATTTAATACTAATCTAATATTTCATTTAATATTAGTCTAATATTTTATTTAATATTATTCTAATATTACGTTTAATATTAGTCTAATATTACGTTTAATATTTGATTTATTATTAGTCTAATGTCACGTTTAATATTTCGTTTAATATTACCCTAATATTACTTATTAATATTATACTTATGGTTATTCTAAAAGAAACATTTTATTTCCTTAATTTATTCCAGAAATTATTACCAGAAATAATGTTGGCAACTGGTAATTTTAATGAGATAACGCCAACTTTAATTTTTAGTAATTTTGTAAAATTCCTGAATTTTATCACTTTCGGAGACTCAATAGCTTTGGCTTCTGAAAATAATTATTCCCGGAATTACATTCATAATGGATTCTGATAGTCTAGCTGGTTATTATTTATTTGTTATTTAAAACAACCTTCCAAGTTTCTCAGGGCATTAAACTTGAAAAGGTATTATTTTAAATTTTGCCGAATTTTACGGCTATTTCAATTTCATTTTAATGATGGTAATAATTGACTGATTTAACGGTTCATTTCTGACCCGCCAACCGTTTCACGCGACATAAATCCAAGTTATTTTCCAAAACTACGCAGTTCACGAGGTGACGTTTTCTCAGGTTATAAAATTAATTCGACCAAATACCTTTCACTTTCCAAGACTAATCAAGCGAACATATATTTACGTATCTATGTAACCTCTAAATCCTGATTTATCAGAAGCTAATAATATATCTCTTACGAGAGAAGTATCCATTTCGAGATGGTGAATGTGTACACTACAACGTCAGAGCAAAGCGCGGATTTAATTTGGGTCGGCGGCGCCGTTTCGCGAAAATCCCGCGACGGCGACTTGGCGCGGCGCGACGATTTTTCAAAAATCCTCGGCGGCGTTGAATTTTTTGTCGGCGGCGGCGGTGGCGTGAAGGGGCAAAAGTTTATACCCCTTTTGAATATTTGGGGGAAAAAATCCAAATGTTTTTGAAGGAAAAAAAATGAAGTTACTTAGAAAATCTCAAGAAAAATTCGGCGACGGTATCAAAATTTATCGGCGGCGGCGTCGGCGGTGCGCTGAAAAGTAAAAGACTCGGCGGCGGCGGTTCGGCGCCTGAGAAACGTGACCAGGGACGTCATTTGGGTGGGGCAATATAAATAAATAAATAAAACCAGGATTTATTTGGAACATCTTTTAAACTTTCGCTTATTTACAAAAGTTCCGTTTATTTCTCGAGATTTAAAATATTTCTTTGGATTTCTCGAGATTTCTAATATTTCTTTGGATTCCTCTAGATTTCTAATATTTATCCTGAATTTCTAGATTTCCAGAAATGTCCAATATGTATCCTAGATTTCCAATATGTATCCTAGATTTCCAATATTGATCCTGGATTTCCAATATTTATCCTGGATTTCCAATATTTATCCTTTATTTCCAATATTTATCCTGATTTCCAATATTTATCCTGGATTTCCAATATTTATCCTGGATTTCCAATATTTATCCTGGATTTCCAATATTTATCCTGGATTTCCAATATTTATCCTGGATTTCCAATATTTATCCTGGATTTCCAATATTTATCCTGGATTTCCAATATTTATCCTGTATTTCCAATATTTATCCTGGGTTTCCAATATTGATCCTGTATTTCCAATATTTATCCTGGGTTTCCAATATTGATCCTATATTTCCAATATTTATCCTGGATTTCCCATATTTATCCTGTGTTTCCAATATTTAACCTGGATTTCCCATATTTATCCGGGATTTCCAATATGTATCCTGGATTTCCCATATTTATCCTGGATTTCCAATATTTATCCTGGATTTCCCATATTTATCCTGTGTTTCCAATATTTAACCTGGATTTCCCATATTTATCCGGGATTTCCAATATGTATCCTGGATTTCCCATATTTATCCTGGATTTCCAATATTTATCCTGTATTTCCAATATTTATCCTGGATTTCCAATATTTATCCTTTATTTCCAATATTTATCCTGGATTTCCAATATGTATCCTTGATTTCCAATATGTATCCTGGATTTCCAATATGTATCCTAGATTTCCAATATGTATCCTGGATTTCCAATATTTATCCTGGATTTCCAATATTTATCCTGGATTTCCAATATTTATCCTGGATATCAATATTAATCCTGTATTTCCAATATTTATCCTGGATATCAATATTTATCCTGGATTTCCAATATTTATCCCGGATTTCCAATATTTCCTATATTGCTTGTGGATTTCTATATTTCCGGAAATAATTATTTGGATTTCTGACTGTTTGTACACCAGATTTCTTAGGTGGCTACCTCTTCGGGAAACGTGATTAGAATTTTCATTTAAAAAACAACTTGTGAAGGTTAACGGTAATATATTTAAGGTAGACGGACGACTGGTTGGTATGAAGAGCTTGCCCCCATAAATCTACAAAATACAGGCTCGTAATTATCAAACGGGTAAATTACTAAGTTTAAATAAAAGGTCAAAATCAGGAAAAAGCCTTCATTTGTTATTTGTGATCATACAAAGGAGTTTCAAGATCGAGTAGAAAATAATGATTACTTTCGAATCGAACGTGAGACTGTGAGAAAAACTAAGTATGCCCTGTGGACGAATGATAAAAGCTCTCATTGCCAAAAACGAACTTGTTAGTAAAAACATCGAGTAGTTAATTCTAAAAATATTTTTATATTCTATCCAGGGTTAAACTATATGAGTTCTTCGTCCTTCTGTCTAAATTAACTAAAGGGGATTTAAAGTTAAGACAACCCAAATATTTCTCATCTAGTGAACAGACAACAGTGTTGCTGTAACGAAATTTGTCAGTTAACCGAATAAACTGCCAGTTTCCTGTGTCTAGTGGCAAATGGCGAACCTAATTTGTGATCCATTTATTTAATGCGTTCTAATTGAAGCTCCATCCGTAAAAGAGGCTTCGTAGTTTGCAAAATATAACTTAATGATACGTTAGTTCGTCACTAGCGCCTTTAGGAATTTCAAAAGAACTGAAACGAAAGGGAAAAAAATGAGGTAGGAATTTCTTAAAATTAGGATCAAGTTCTTTTTGTTACATTTCAGCGTAGAGTTTACCATCAATTAAAAAAACTTGGATAATTTACGGTTAAATTTGCCTATTTACACAAATACTTCAAAGGGGAATACCGACTTGATTGTATACTACTTTTGTAAAGTGTTGTTAAAATTGCTACGGTGTCACGGAGGTTTAAAATCGAAAGTTTTCCCGATAAGAAATGGTCGATAAAACGCGCGTTCCAGCAATTCGTAGGCCCGTTAACAAATATTAACTTTTGGAAACTTTTTAACGAGAAACAAGTTGTATAAAACGAAATTTCTTTCCCATAAAAATAATCGAAGATAAGATTTCCTCTAAAGTACCGGTTTCATCGTACAGGAAGTAGAAAATATAACTTTCATTCATTTTCAATAAAAGGAAAAAGTGGGTATTTTTGAAATTTTACTATCTTGTTAATGTACATAATTTCGATATTTCTTAATTATTTTTCTCATACAGTTTAAATAGTATAGTCCGGATGTTTCTAAATTTGAAATAAAGTCAGAAGATTTGATATTATAAAATTATTTTTTTAAATAAATTTAAAAAGCTAATCTGGATGATTCTAAATTTTAAATGAAATCAGTAGTTTCTATAATATTAAATTACTTTTTATTTTTAAAAAGCTAATCCGGATGTTTCCAAAATTTAAATGAAATAAGAAATTTCGTTATTGTAAAATTATTTTTATAATAAATAAAACTGATTCTGATGTTTGTAAATTTTAAATAAAGCCAGAATTTTTGATATTTTAATTTTTTTTCTATTAAATTTAAAAATCTAATCCTCGTGTTTTTTAACTTTTAAATGAAATCAGAAGGTTTGATAATATTAAATTAATTTTCTAATAAATTTAAAAAGCTAATCTGGACGTGCCTAAATTTGAAATAAATTTAGAAGTTTGGATAAAATAAAGTTATTTTCTAATAAGTTTAAAATGCTAATCTTTATGTTTCTAACTTTTAAATGAAATCAGAAGTTTCGCTATTGTAAAATTAATTTTATAATAAATTAAGAGATAACTAGAATGTTTCTAACTTTTAAATGAAATCAGAAGTCTATATATTAATAAATAATTTTTTAATAAATTTGAAAACAAATCCTGATGAGCCAAAATTTTATATAAAGTCAGAAGTTTAGATATTATAAAATTATTTCCTTATAAATTTAAAAACTAATCCGGATGTGCCTAGGTTTTAAATGAAGTCTGAAGTTTAGATATTATGAAATCATTTTTAATAAATTTAAACACTAATCCGGATGTTTCTAAATTTTAAATGAAGTCAGAAGTATATACCATGTCTCTCAGAGAGAAGTATCTTCCTGAATCCCTGCTATTGTTTTCAGTTCATATTTTATTATCGCATCCTAGATGGTTACTCCCCTAGAAAGAGTTACGTTATATACTTCTGATCAAGTTTATTTAATAAAATGAACGTATGAAATATTTGAGCTATGCCGTCACGAGTGGATTCGCTTAGTAAATTATCATAACTTCATAAGGAATCACCAACAAAGCTCTGTAATTGGGCTACCTGCAAAACGTAGTTCTAAAAGATCATAAACAAAAACGCGTATTTTCTCCGAATTTCGCAATGGTCCCGGGTATAACCCAGGGTTTGTAAGTTGGCAAATAGGGTTTAACCTCTGGTCAAGTCATTGTCCGGGATGGGGGCCCATTGCCCCAATTTTTCGCCAGCAATTTCGTTGCCAGCGGGACAGTCCGCGAATCTCGAATATGTCGAGATCGCGCGTAACAATCGGAATTCTCAGCGGATCGGCTGGGTTAAGCGAAACGCGCGTTTCCACGGGATGACGTCATCCAACGAAAGAGTGGTTCCGATTGGCTGACGACGCCGGTCGGGTCTCGGATGATATCCCCGCGCGAAAAGTAGTGGCGCCACTCTCTCAGCCTGCGCTATATCGCGCTACAAACAAATACGGCCCCATCATCCTCCCCGCGGAAAGAGAGAGAAAGTGGAAGATATAGCGCGCATTTTCGAGAGTCGGAGTTTGACATTTGAGCGCGCGCACGATCTAGGAAAGCCCCTACAGCGGATACCATGTGCCAGCGGTGTGATTTCTAATAAAACGCGTAGAGAAAAGAGCGAAAGATCTGGGAAGTTTCCCCCCAAAACCCAAACGCCGCCACCGTCAAATCCACCTGGCATTCGAACGCGTCTTTACCCCCGATAACGAAAAAAGCTACTTCCCCCTCGTCGTACGGACAGCGGTCATATCTTCGTAAGAGCTTGAATCGGCAGTTCGTAGGCGGTAGTTGGTTCCTCGACATCGGCTTCTGGCTATCAGACCATAGCACGGTCTCGGCGAATTTGGGTCGCCGACGGAGTAACTGCTAAAAACGCGCGACTTTTTCGACTTTTCCCGTAGATTATATATATTTAATTTCGCGCCAATCGCCCGAGGAGAGCCGACAGACTTAAAAATAAAATACCGCTTTTTTTTCTCTCGAAAATTTCCGTTATCGTTACGCTCGCGAGCGTTTTTGCGAGACTTAAGTGCGCGCGTAAAAACGAAATATCAGTTTTAAATCGGCGTGCTCCATTCCTAAGCCTTATCCTATGGCTTAGAGAAGCGAGTTTCTCTTCGTAGCCTCGCCTGTTTCGTATCGATTGCCTCGCTCGTCGCGCGTCTCCGTCGACTACACATTTCACCTTCGAAAAGTAAGTCATTTTTTACGCAATTTACACCCTGGATATTTTAAAACATTACCCGGTGACCATCCCGTATGTAAAGTTAACTTCCCATCAACGCCCTTTTCAAAATAGGATAGACTTCCGGGATAACCCTTTTTCACTGACAATCCTTCCAATAGTTATTACAGAGTTAGTTAAAAACGAATTTTCTTTTATCAATTTTAACGTTCAATAATTCATATAGATTTACGAATGTAACAATTTATGGATGTATAAATTATTGGTTTAACACCTTTTTACATTTGGGGTGGAAAGTGTAAAGGTTTGGCTCATATTTTGAGCGGTCGGCATCGATCGGCCACATTACGTAAAATACGCCCGAATCGATCACGTCATAGAGGTAACCACCTCCCTCTTTACATTCTAAGGCGAAGCTATGAGAATGGATGTAGTGACGTCATATTGATGTAAATGTTTTATTTTAATTACGAGGGTGGCAACGTGAGCTTGCATTTTATTTGAAATTATCATGCCCATATTCATACTAAATCGTATTTAATTTTTAAATCTAAGCAAACGCAAATAGTGTTTAAACTTGTCACAGGTTTTCACCTTGACACAAATATAAGGCTCGTAGAATATGGAAAATTTTGGGTGTCTCTCCCTCTTTGCTTACACACCCGCGTGCACCCGTCTCCCTCGGCGCCACATGGGGCTCCTTCAAGTGTGATGCGTTGATTATTGTGATGATTTCCTATAAGTGAAACCTCTAAGCCTAAATTTGGATTGTATTACGAGCGGAAAGGGCTGACCGCTAAAGCGTGAAAAAATATAGGTTACTTCGCTCTTGAAATATTATGGAAGTTCTTTACTTCTGCCTCCACGATATTATTGCGTGTAGTAGGATATACGACCATGAAATTTTTGTCTGGACAATACTACATTCCAATTTGAAGCTGATTTTGATAGAGTAGTGTATTTTCCTTATCGGGGGGTTGCCGTAACCCCGCAGTCTAGCAAATCACGGGGGAAAATTGTTATGTGGTACCTTGTGAAAATTTAATTTAAGCTAAACTGTGACTAGAAATATTATTTTTAAGCTCAATTGAGACCAAAAATATTTTTAAGCTCAATTGTAACCAAAAATATTATTTTTAAGCTTAATTATGGCTAGAAATATTAATTTTAAGTTAAAATTGGGTTAGTGGAATTAATTTTAAACTAAATTACTCCTATAATATTAAGTTTAGGCTAAATTACTCCTATAATATTAAGTTTAGGCTAAATTACTCCTATAATATTAGTTTTAATTTAAATTACTCCTATAATATTAGTTTTAATTTAAATTACGACTAGAATAATTAATTTTAAGCTAAACGATGGCTATATTAAATAGCTAAACTATGGCTACAAATATTAATTTTAAGCTAAACTATGGCTACAAATATTAATTTTAAGCTAAACTATGGCTACACATATTAATTTTAAGCTAAACTATGACTTGAAATATTAATTTTAAGCTAAATTACGGTAAGAAATATTAATTTTAAGCTAAATTACGGCTAGAAATATTAATTTTAAGCTAAATTACGGTTAGAAATATTAATTTTAAGCTAAATTACGGCTAGAATAATTAATTTTAAGCTAAACTATGACTTAAATTTAAGCTAAATTACGTTTAGGAATTAATTTTAACCTAAATTTCGGCTGTGAAAATTAATTATAAGCTAATCTGTGGCTAACAATTTTACTTTTAAGCTAGCTATATCTATTGAACAATCTAAGCGTATGTTTTTTAATCATCACCTACAAGTACGTTTGCTGTAATAATTAACTACTCTACAGTCTACACCTAACTGCAGCGTAGTTTAAATCATTTGAAAAAGCACTTGCTTTGAAAGCTGCTTTATTTTCTACTACTACGCACTAACCGCAACAGTAATGGTTGGAAAGACGGTTTTAATCACTTGGCTTTTGTTTTAACTATAAATATGATCTGTCAATGAATTTGGCCATTCTGCCACAAGGTGGAACAACAACTCTCCAAGGTTATTGTCCATCAATTACGTCATTTAGCAGACGACTTTAACGGATTTTATATTATCCTAATAACTATTCTATATTATTCTAATAACTATTCTATATTATCCTAATAACTATTCTATATTATCCTAATAACTATTCTATATTATTCTAATAACTATTCTATATTATCCTAATAACTATTCTATATTATCCTAATAACTATTCTATATTATCCTAATAACTATTCTATATTATCCTAATAACTATTCTATATTATCCTAATAACTATTCTATATTATCCTAATAACTATTCTATATTATCCTAATAACTATTCTATATTATTCAAATAACTATTCTATATTATCCTAATAACTATTCTATATTATCCTAATAACTATTCTATATTATCCTAATAACTATTCTATATTATTCAAATAACTATTCTATATTATCCTAATAACTATTCTATATTATCCTAATAACTATTCTATATTATTCTAATAACTATTCTATATTATCCTAATAACTATTCTATATTATTCAAATAACTATTCTATATTATTCTAATAACTATTCTATATTATCCTAATAACTATTCTATATTATTCAAATAACTATTCTATATTATCCTAATAACTATTCTATATTATTCAAATAACTATTCTATATTATCCTAATAACTATTCTATATTATCCTAATAACTATTCTATATTATCCTAATAACTATTCTATATTATCCTAATAACTATTCTATATTATCCTAATAACTATTCTATATTATTCAAATAACTATTCTATATTATTCTAATAACTATTCTATATTATCCTAATAACTATTCTATATTATCCTAATAACTATTCTATATTATCCTAATAACTATTCTATATTATTCAAATAACTATTCTATATTATCCTAATAACTATTCTATATTATCCTAATAACTATTCTATATTATTCTAATAACTATTCTATATTATCCTAATAACTATTCTATATTATCCTAATAACTATTATATATTATCCTTATAACTTTTCTATATTATCCTAATAACTATTCTATATTATCCTAATAACTATTCTATATTATCCTAATAACTATTCTATATTATCCTAATAACTATTCTATATTATCCTAATAACTATTCTATATTATCCTAATAACTATTCTATATTTTCCTAATAACTAATATTAACTATCTTTATTTTCCTAATAAGTAATATTAACTATCTATATTTTCCTAATAAATAATATTAACTATCTCTATTTTCCTAATAACTAATATTAACTATCTCTATTTTCCTAATAACATATTAACTATCTCTATTTTCCTAATAACTAATATTAACTATCTTTATTTTCCTAATAACTAATATTAACTATCTTTATTTTCCTAATAACTAATATTAACTATCTTTATTTTCCTAATAACTAATATTAACTATCTCTATTTTCCTAATAACTAATATTAACTATCTCTATTTTCCTAATAACTAATATTAACTATCTCTATTTTCCTAATAACTAATCCTAACTATCTCTATTTTCCTAATAACTAATCTTAACTATCTCTATTTTCCTAATAACTAATATTAACTATCTCTATTTTCCTAATAACTAATATTAACTATCTCTATTTTCCTAATAACTAATATTAACTATCTCTATTTTCCTAATAACTAATATTAACTATCTCTATTTTCCTAATAACTAATATTAACTATCTCTATTTTCCTAATAACTAATATTAACTATCTCTATTTTCCTAATAACTAATATTAACTATCTCTATTTTCCTAATAACTAATATTAACTATCTCTATTTTCCTAATAACTAATATTAACTATCTCTATTTTCCTAATAACTAATATTAACTATCTCTATTTTCCTAATAACTAATATTAACTATCTCTATTTTCCTAATAACTAATATTAACTATCTCTATTTTCCTAATAACTAATATTAACTATCTCTATTTTCCTAATAACTAATATTAACTATCTCTATTTTCCTAATAACTAATATTAACTATCTCTATTTTCCTAATAACTAATATTAACTATCTCTATTTTCCTAATAACTAATATTAACTATCTCTATTTTCCTAATAACTAATATTAACTATCTCTATTTTCCTAATAACTAATATTAACTATCTCTATTTTCCTAATAACTAATATTAACTATCTCTATTTTACTAATAACTAATATTAACTATCTTTCTTTTCCTAATAACTATTCTATATTTTCCTAATAACTAATATTTACTATCTTTATTTTCGTAATAACTATTCTATATTTTCCTAATAACTATTTTATATTTTAATAATAACTATCCTATATTATTCCTGTATTTTCGTAATAACTATTCTATATTATTCCTGTATTTTACTAATATATATCCTATTATTATCCCAATATTTTCCTTTATTTTCGTCTATTTGGTTTTATATATTTTCCTATAAATCGCTTCTAAATTAAACTGCCGATCACGTAAAATTATGATTGATTATTTAAATGTCTTAATAATTAGCTAATTTATGAAGGAATATAGATGTAAACTTCATAATGGCATTTAGTTCTTTTGTCTGTGACAAAAGCGGCGCTCAGTACGCCATGACACGACCGTAAAATAGCCTAATAATCGCGATGAAATCCCATTACAAATAAAACCCAGTGCTCTCAAAAAGCTGCGCCGTTCAAATGTTTGGGTCAGCAGTTTTTGCGCGCCTCCATTTCTTTCGAAAAACACAAAAAAATGAGGTCGCTAGAAGAGAAATTAGAAATCTCTCAAAGAAACTGAAAGTAGAATTTTTTCTCCTGTCTGAGTACCTCTGTATTTCCTGCTTTTTGCTGAGTTACCTGTGTGTTTTGTACTGCCTCCCCTTTTAGCAGTCGCCCGAGCTTAAAACGGAAAGTTATATTTGTTTTTTATCGGGGGAATTTCTGGACGTTTCACCCCAGGGCGATTTCCAACCTACTAATTTTTGATTACGAAAATTTTTACGCTAATATCCAACATTCAAAAAATGCGAGGAAACTTCTTGGTACCTATTATACAAATAATCAAACCAAAAATCCTAAATTTCATAGGACAAATTTATTTAATTATTATTTGTGTGATAAATGTTTACTCAAATTGTGATTTTGTAATAAATAGTTACTCAAATTGTGATTTTTGTAATAAATAGTTACTCAAATTGTGATTTTTGTAATAAATAGTTACTCAAATTGTGATTTTTGTAATAAATAGTTACTCAAATTGTGATTTTTGTAATAATACTCAAATTGTGATTTTTGTAATAAATGGTTACTCGAATTATTATTTGTGTGATAAATTTTTACTCAAATTGTGATTTTTGTAATAAATGGTTACTCAAATTGTGATTTTTGTAATAAATAGTTACTCAAAATTTGATTCGGGTAATAAATTTTTACTCAAATTTTTATTTGGGTAATAAAATTATTACTCAAATTTTTATTTGGGTAATAAATTTTTACTTAAATTATTACTTGTTTAATAAATTGTTACTCAAAATTTTATTTTATTAATAAAATAGTTACTCAAAATTTTATTTGGGTAATAAATAGTTACTCAAATAATGATTTGGGTAATAAATAGTTACTCAAATAATGATTTGGGTAATAAATAGTTACTCAAATAATGATTTGGGTAATCAAATTATGATTTGAATAATAAGTAGTTAGGATGAATTGAAACCATAATACGGAAGCAATTTCATTCCCAATGAGTGGAATTTGAACGAATAATGAAATTTTTAATTCAAATATTCTAAACGCGTACTTACCGTAAACAATGCCCCGGTGTTTTACGCTTGAAATATTAACGTAAGAAATTTACTTCCTCCGTTCTTCCGGTGAAATTTAAATATAAGCGAGATATCTCTTGGTATATAGGTTAATTGTTTCGCTATCTGAATTCTTGTCAATGAAAAGAAGAAATTAAACCGAAAATACCGGATCTATATTTATGTCAAAAAATTTCCTCTAAAAACTTGACAAAGGCTTGGTTTGCAAATCCCGATTTTCCACAATTTTTTTATATTTTATTTACGCTTAAAGAGTTCTTCTAAGGTAAATATTTAAAATACGAGGTATTTTAACCTAATATTTATTACTCTAGGCCAGTATTTTACCCTCATATTTATTACTCGAGGCCAAATAAAAATTATTTTTCAGAAATTTAAGGTTCAATGGGTAATTACTGAATCTATAGTGACCTCCAAGAAAATTTATTTTAAAAAAGTCGTTAAATCAGGGTTTTTAAAATTTTATTGATTTTTAAACATTGTTGAGATTTTTTCTGGCAAATTGGTTATTAATTCGTATACATTGGTAAATTGAATTAATCCATTTAATTACGTTTAATTAGTACAAACAGTATGGTACTTCCTATGGTTTTAATGTTAATTTTAGGGATGCACCGATATATCGTAATCGGCCAATACCGGTATTAGAAAAATATTTCCAGAAAAAACATTTAAAAATAAAAAAATTATCGAATAACTAACTAATGATAATATTTGATTTGATTGGCCGCGCCACGTACGCCAGACTTAAAAAGGTAGATCATACCTTATTTTAGAAAGGGGGTTGGAAGTGTAATCAAATACAAAACAACGATTTTCCATCTGTGATGCAAAATATGTATCACGTAAAATGAAAAGAAATATTCGCATATGCTCTTGCAAAATTTTTTCATGAAAAAATAGAATAAAATGGTATGACAAATTGACAATGCACTGAAGAACCGTCTTTTACAATGATTTTATCATATACACTACTTTTATGATAGATACCTTTGTTAATATCGTCTGATATTACCGCCGATATATCGGCTGTATAAAAATCAGGGAATTTTAAAAGTTATCTAAAAATCAGGGAATTTCATTTCGGTTGCAAATAGGAAACTTTTTCTAAAATATAGGTTAAAAAAATCTTGGCACAAAATAAGTCAGGGAAAACCTGGAAAAGTCAGGGAATTTGATGGTGAAAAAACTGTGGCAACCCTGTTTCATGTTAAGAGTATAATAAAACCTAATGAAGCAACAGTGTTCCGAAGTGGTAAATGTCAGGTGTCAAATAATGTGGCAAAAAGTGGTAAATACCGACATGGCGAATAATACTTTTACTGGCTAATATGCCAAATAGTGGCAAATAATCAATTTTAATAAAAATAAAAAAACGTACCAAAGGATAAATATATTTGCGCTATTTTAGACAAATATACTGGATTAGTTGCCAGGTTTTGGGCTAGAAACTCAATTGTAGCCCAATCTAGTTATTTCTTTGGCTATTTTTCAACAATTTTTCCTGAGTAAGGTGTTTTTAATGGTTCTTTTGTGAAAAACTGAAACATTATCTCACATCTCTACATATCTGAAAGATATTATTTACATCATTTAAATGCAATTACTGATTATTTGTCACATTTTGCCACTTTCTAAAAAAGTGACATTTAGGTAACACTGGACCGTACTCCGTAGTACGATCAATTTGGGTGCAGAGGTTAAGAACCGCGAACGAAACGTCTAGATAATACGCGTAGCGTACGAGCCATTTCTAATCGCGCACGCCTAGAAATTCGTGGAAAAAGCCAGGGAATAATCTATATTCTTCTTTCTGCTGCTCGTAGATTGTCCGTCTAATTAGATCAATTAATTTGGCGAGTCCCGCGCGTTCTGTCCAGCCGCGATATCGACCCTATGTCCGAGTGGCGCCACCGTAGCTCGCCTCATTTCAGTTTCAGCTGACCGCCGGTCACTCAACTTTGCCTTTTTTGGCGAAGTTCACTCCTCTCTCCGTTGTAAACTGACATTGGACCCAGATTGTGCCTTTCAACATTAATCAGACGATTTCTTTTTATCTTCGCTTTGAACTTCAGCCAAAAATATTCGAGTCGCTTTAATTTGTACAAATTTTCTTTCTTACAATTCAAGGTCTAAAAAAAATGTTTCAAATTAAATTAATTTGCCAATTTCATCGTGTTACTTACAAATTAAAATTCAAGGCTTACCGATTTACGTGTATTTGCTTTTTAATATGTTTTCAATTAACGGGTATTTTTTAATAATAATGTAAGCATATAGTACTTATTTTTACGAGTGTTGGATTTTTAATATTATTTTTAAGTGTTATAAAATAGCGTGGCCTTCTTGTTTAATTGTTTTCCACTTCTACAATCCTTCTCCAGCTCTTCCACCAAAAAGAGCTTATGAATTCGTCCGTAGGCTTGACTGCGCTATCTCAAAAACAAGTTGGACAGTCGTAGCGAATTTATGGAAAAACCTATTAAGGAAATCTCTTTCTGTCATTGCCATATAGTAAATTCTAAAATTCAGGATTTTAATAAATAAGAATTAATTTAAAATACAACTACGCTGTACCAAGGTATCTCAACTATGTTCTTGTCATTCAAAAAAAAACCTCCATAGACATAATTTTATAAAGCTCTGACTAGACATAAATTTGTCATTTTCAGGGCTTCTTACCCACTGCTGCGCCCAAGAGAATTTTAAAAGGAAAAAATTCACGCTTTTTGCTCATATCTGATTACTGATTAGTCCAGCTTTGCTCTCTCGCGGAGGGTTTCTAACATTCTTTTCCATTAAAATACCAAGACTCATAATTTATATTTGACACTTTCGTCGGGGTTGGCAAAAACAGTGTTTTGCCGGGACATGTGGGGAAAACTGCTAAAAACCGGAAAAAAGTGGAGAAAACCCTTTTCAGGATAAATGAATCATTAATCTATTAAGTTACATAGAAGTGAAGAGAAGCACATTGTGAAAAACTAAATGAAAAGAGACTTAAAACGGTTTTAAAATTCACAATATATTTATTTAAAAATCCAACGTTTCGGAGGAACTGTTCCTCCTTCTTCAGGGATTTTATACTGTCAGACTTGTAAAAATCCCTGAAGAAGGAGGAACAGTTCCTCCGAAACGTTGGATTTTTAAATAAATATATTGTGAATTTTAAAACCGTTTTAAGTCTCTTTTCATTTATTAAGTTACAAATTTGGTCATTGCAAATAGGAGAGATGAAGAGTGAATAGAATAGAAGAATATACTGCTTTTATTCTTTATTTTATATTGAATTTTGCCCCTAGATTTGGAAAAAACCATGGAAATACACAGTTATTTCTACCCTTGGCAAAATCATGCCAACCCTGACTTTCGTTGTGTTACTTATTTTTAATTAAATTATTTCCACTAAAATAGCCAAAAGTAATCGAAAGAAATGTTGAAATGCACCTTTAAAATCCGATTTTGTGGTAAAATATAATTAATATAATTTTATTATATGTAAAATTACGCAACTTATAAATTGTCGTATGATGTAATTTCATTCCAATCTCCAAGATAACCCAACAAATATCCCGAAATAGATGTCTATTTTGATATAATCATAGCGATTATACCTCGAGACGGCAAACGTGGTCCGTCTGAATAACACTGTCTCCGCACATCGGACCACGAGAAGATAGTCACTCCACAGACATTCAATGAGCTCATCACGAGATGATACAACACTTTCGCGCCGTATCTGATAATATACTTTCGCGTTGACGCGACGTACAATCGTATACTCATTTACTTATCAAATATGGATACGTCTCGTGGCGAACTCGTGAACATGCGATGCTGCGCTCAGCGAAAGGCCACCCCGCAATTTCGAGATAATTCCACCCACCAAACATCGAATCATCCCGCGCGCGGAGATCCAATATTTCAAGGTCGCATCGCCTCATCCCCCGAGGTTGCCTCCCCCACCCCTTCTCCTGATATTTCAGCGTGGTGAAAGCGCGTCTCAAGATGCCAAAAAAATAAATCTATCGTATGTTTTCCCAATCACCTCTTCTTTGCTCCCGAAGCTGCAAACCCTTTTCCCATCCTGCACTCCGTTGCTGAAGCACGCATTATGATTTTTTTGCAGTTTTGTTTAAATATAATTTTAATTTAATTATATTTTTTATTTCATGTTTTTATATAGTTTTACCGTGGCCCTGAACTATTTTTCATTTAATTCTATTTCATCCCAAAAGTTGTCTGCAATTATTTTTTAAACTTGCCTTTTTTTAAAAATAAAATCGGTTCTATTTGGTTCGTATTATTTATTTTATAGTCACTTTCTTTTATAAAAAAAAATTATATTTTCGATCATTTATTTGGAGCTTTTTTTTAATTTGGCTATGCATTTTTTGATTTCTATTATTTCATTTATTTGTTTTTTAAAATGGTTTAGTTCCTTTGTTATATAAAATGGTTAAACAGTCGTTTGACGGCAGTAGTCAATTCGGATTTGGGAAGATAACTTTACCTTCGCGGAAGTCGGTACGCGGTTAGCCAGAATAAAGTAAAATTTTAAAAGTATATTCGCGTGTGAAATCTAGAAGGATATTGAGAGCTTGCGGGGGCATGATTTTTGAGATCACCGGCACGTTAGATATCATTTCTAGGTATATTATAATAACGGTCCCCATTTTAAATTATTTTTCTTTTATTATTTCTGAATTGCTCGTATAAGCTTATTTTGTTTGCTCAGCGCATGCACCGCTCAATTCTCTTTTTCGTTTTTTTCTCATTTTTGTAGTCTCTTTACCGCCGCCAGCGCCGCCACCGCCGCACCAGCGACATCAACGCCGTTCTTCAACATGTCGCAAACACTCGGAGCCGACATGCGGGTGTCCTTCTCGCCCAATTACTCTTACATCTTCGCTTTCGAGCGCAACTTCGACAAGCAAAGTCGCCGGCAATGGATGTTGGACAACTGGCACACGGTGTTCTACTACATCGCCGCGTACATGATCCTGGTCTTCGGCGGACAAGCCCTGATGAGTCTCAGGCCCCGTTTCGAGCTGCGCCGGTTCCTGGCCACTTGGAACATCTTTCTGGCCGTCTTCAGCATCATCGGGGCTCTGCGCACGTTCCCGGAACTGGTGTACGTGCTGAAGCAGTTCGGCTTCCACCATTCCGTCTGCAACCCCAGCTACATCGAGGAGAACAAGGTTAGCGGCTTCTGGACTTGGATGTTCACGCTGTCCAAGGTGCCCGAACTGGGCGACACGATCTTCATCGTGTTGCGCAAGCAGAACCTCATCTTCCTGCACTGGTACCACCACATCACCGTCTGTCTGTACTGCTGGTACACGTACAAGGAACACATCGCGATGGGCAGATGGTTCGTCTGCATGAATTACTCCGTCCATTCCGTCATGTACACTTATTACGCGTTGCGTGCCTTAAAGTTCCGGGTTCCACGCTGGGTCGCCATGTTCATCACGATGTCGCAGATCGCCCAAATGGTGGTGGGCTGCTACGTCAGCATCTACGGTTACCAGGCTCGCGGACGCGGGGAGGCTTGCGTCATCACCCAGGACATCGCCAAGCTCTCTCTCCTCATGTACTTCAGCTACTTCGTGCTCTTCGCGAAGCTGTTCTACAATAATTACTTCCCATCTTCCAGAACCCCCGCCAAATACATCAAGAAAGAACAGTAAATTTCGCGCCGGGACCACCCCCTCCCCCAATTTATTACGGGACACCTCACCAAAAAAACACACCCATGAACGTATAACTAAAAAAAGGTTTATTTTAAAATCGCTATTTTTCGTTTTTTGGGGGAAAAAAGTCGACATTCCGTATTTTTCGTTCCAATTTTTTTTTTTCGTCCAATTTTGTTTTAATCGGAATAATCTTTAGTTTAAAGAAAAAAATTCAGACTTTTTTTTTACGCGAAGTCGTGTTCGTATATGTGACGACAAACTTAAAACGCGTTATATTTTCGCAACGAAAATTTCATAGGTGTCTACTAATTTTATATTCTACGTAAGGAATATAAAAATTTTGGTTTATGTTTATTGTTTTTCCGTTAACTACTACAATACCAAAACGTGGGGAAAATTTGAAGATCCTCCGAAAGGAACTTAATTTTTCCAGGACAAAATAAAATATGCTCAAGCCATATTTAGTATATATATATAGCCTTATAAGGTATATTCAGTAACGTATCTTTAAATAAAAAACTTAATGGGCTTTTTTATATTAAAAAGAATTATAAAAACCTCCCACCTATTAAAGATTTTTTTGTTAAAATTATATTAATATGCTAGAAAGTACGAAATTTAATTTTGGTACCATTAGCTTAGCTCTTTCCTTAAATGAGAAAATTAAAAAATTGAAGATTTAGATCATTAAAAAAAATGTATGAATTTGAAATTGGCTCAATTTCGATTTTATTAAATGTTGTAGATACCGCGTTGTTATTTAGTGTGATTTAAATAAATTCGCGGGAAAGGAAATCGAAACTTGTTTTGTTATATATAAATTATTAAATACTACGTAAAATTAAAACTAATGTACATTTTACGGGTCTATAGATAAAGCGATATAGTCTCTTCGAAATAAGCTCTCGTGAAATTATACTTTTAACGGAAAAAACTAGTTGACCAGTTCTTTCCATAGTTAGGCGAAAACAATGTGAGATAATCATATTAAATCTAAAAATGAAACTGTAGGTTTTCTCCTAATAAAATAGGAGTGATTCTCTAAATTTCGGGATGGTATTATTAACGAGCTTTAGGTGTTTTCAAGCTATACAGCTGTAAATATATTTTGAGCAAAACGTTTTCGTCATTATTTTTATATAGGAAAATAAAAAAATTAAAAATAAAAACTTAAATACTGTCACTAATTACTGAATGATTAATTTATCGGTCTGTGTCAAAATTATATTTTAGTTTCGCGCCATAAGGTACTTCTTCAGTCAACCTTTGAAAAATTTGTACAAGTGTTATTAATCCATTTTTGAGACATTTTTTGAAATTACAAATTTTTTCTTAAAAGCGCTCTTGTATGAACTAAGTTAGTTTCATATCCAATAAAGATTTTGGGTTTTTTTAAATATTTTTGGTTTCATTTTTGAAGATAATAATTATTAGTTTTAAATAGCTCTTACAGATAACTGATTTGCGAATGCTACTGCCATAAGTAGCATTATTACTTTTAACACTCGCCCACCCTCGACTTGGATTCGCAAACGAACCGAGTATTTTATTATCATCCTTGGTAGTATTTTATTTCGGCTTGTGTTATATTTGGGTAATAACTGAAAATCAGTTTTAGCTAATTGTCATACTTGTTGGTAATATGTTACTGAAACCGCTACTCTATGCGCCTATATTAAGAGATGGGTAAAAATGCCAACCCAGCTAAATTTTAATTTATATGAAAGTCCAATAAGAAACTGCAATTTCGTGACACAAAACTACGCACGACAGGAAATTCGTCTCCATAAAAATTAAAATTTCGCAGGGTGGGTCGACATTTTCACCACCTTTTAATATAGTCGTATAGGTAATATCATCGTGACGTCATTATCACTATAATGAAAGCATAGTGTCAACATCCACCCCCCTCACGCCTTGCATCTTGTCTAATTTTATCGTGAATACCAGAGATATGTAATAATTCTCAATTTTTCATCCTGCATGAGAGAGGGGGAAGGCTATGGTATAATTCTATCTTGGAATTTGGGTCGTACAATAATTAACAGTGTGCTATATGGTACGCCTTTTTGCGTTATTGTAATAGGGTGTACCATATTTTCAATAATGTTAATTGGGAGTACCATATTTTCAATAATGTTAATTGGGTGTACCATATTTTCAATAATGTTAATAGGGTGTACCATATTTTCAATAATGATAATAGGGTGCGCCGTATTTTCAATAATGTTAATAGGATGTCCCATATTTTCAATAATGTTAATTGAGTGTACCATATTTTCAATAATGTTAATAGGGTGTCCAATATTTTCAATAATGTTAATTGGGTGTACCATATTTTCAATAATGTTAATTGGGTGTACCATATTTTCAATTATGTTAATTGGGTGTACCATATTTTCAATAATGATAATAGGGTGTACCATATATTCAATAATGTTAATAGGGTGTACCATATTTTCAATAATGTTAATTGGGTGTACCATATTTTCAATAATGTTAATAGGGTGTACCATATTTTCAATAATGTTAATTGGGTTACCATATTTTCAATAATGATAATAGGGTGTACCATATTTTCAATAATGTTAATAGGGTGTACCATATTTTCAATAATGTTAATTGGGTGTACCATATTTTCAATAATGATAATAGGGTGTACCATATTTTCAATAATGATAATAGGGTGCGCCGTATTTTCAATAATGTTAATAGGGTGTACCATATTTTCAATAATGTTAATAGGGTGTACCATATTTTCAATAATGATAATAGGGTGCGCCGTATTTTCAATAATGTTAATAGGGTGTACCATATTTTCAATAATGTTAATAGGGTGTACCATATTTTCAATAATGATAATAGTTTGTAAAATATTTTCAATAATGTTAATAGGGTGTACCGTATTTTCAATAATGTTAATAGGGTGTACCATATTTTCAATAATGTTAATAGGGTGTACCATATTTTCAATAATGTTAATTCGGTGTACCATATTTTCAATAATGATAATAGTTTGTAAAATATTTTCAATAATGTTAATAGGGTGTACCATATTTTCAATAATGTTAATAGGGTGTACCATATTTTCAATAATGTTAATAGGGTGTACCATATTTTCAATAATGTTAATTTTGTGTACCATATTTTCAATAATGTTAATTGGGTGTACCATATTTTCAATAATGTTAATTCGGTGTACCATATTTTCAATAATGATAATAGTTTGTAAAATATTTTCAATAATGTTAATAGGGTGTACCATATTTTCAATAATGTTAATAGGGTGTACCATATTTTCAATAATGTTAATAGGGTGTACCATATTTTCAATAATGTTAATTTTGTGTACCATATTTTCAATAATGTTAATTGGGTGTACCATATTTTCAATAATGATAATAGGGTGTACCATATTTTCAATAATGTTTGATCTGGAAAATTCACTCATAATTTTTAAAAGCTAGCCAAAGTCTCAAAACGCCTGCATAATGAAAGATAAATAATTTTGCCAAGAATTCAATAGTTTTGGAGTTCATATACCATAATTTCATTTTTTTCAATCAGATTTAGGGAACCAATCAAATACCGGGATGGTTATATATTTGCTTGGGGACGGAACTTACTCTTCGAGCACAGAAGTAAATTGTCTTAACCATTACACTTACTATTACCGTTAACCTCGGTAACAGTTCACGTTATTTTGTTAAAAATAAGGTTTAAAGTTATAAATATTTCTAGAATAAAAATACAAAATGAAGGTATGTAACTCCGATCTTTTGGAAGCGATTCTATCGAGTGCCTGTGAGCTTTTTAACTATTTAAACGTACAAACTATCTCTGAAAACCTAAACCTCGGTGATACTTTGGAAAAAACCTGACTCACAAGGAGAGTACCCGAGGTGTTTATTGCCGATTTTGTTCAAAGTCGGGCGTAAGGTAGACCTATATGAGATATGAAATTACCCAAAAGGAGACGTTGCACTACAAATTCGATTTGCCATGGCAACCGAAAATATTTTTGACCACTTAAAACAAAAAATCTCCATTTAATTTGAAAATCACTAAATGGGTAATTTAGACCACATTTAGGAAAATTTCCTCAAGTTTGAATAAATAGTTCTTTTTATAAACTAACCTTGGCCATCTTGTTGAAATGTTGCCTCCCCGCTTCAGTTGTGGATCCGTTTTCTCTCCCACTAAAGAGTTTATGAACTCATTCTTAGGTATTGGCTGAACTATTCCAGGGCAACATTTCAACAAGTTGGGCAAGCGTAAAGACATTTTATAAAATCAACTATTGTAACAATTTTTGGGTAAAATAAGGAAAAAAAATATTTTTGTATTAAGTGGTCAAAAACAATTTCGGTTGCCATGGCAAATTGAATTTGTAGTGCAACGTCTCCTTTTGGGGAAATTCATATCTCATATAGGTCTACATTACGCCCGACTTTGAACAAAATCGGCAATAAACACCTTTGGTACTCCCCTTGTCAGTGTTTGCCATTTTATTATAATAATATTATTATTAAATAAAAAATACTCTGTTATAATTTTATTATAATTATAACTATTCTAATAATAATATTAAATAAATACATGCATATATTTAATTAAATAGAGTAATGATAAATGCTACAAAAAGGAAACTTAACCATAACGCGTCATTTTAGGAACTAACGCTTCGACTACGTCACTATAGATTGGGTAGGGTATTCCAATTGAAGATTCATGGCTTAAATAGATTCATCCTCAACGTAGTTCTTTTCCAGATCAAAATAAAAAGGTTCTTGTTATAATATTGCGTTTGGCGTGGGAAATGTAATTTGCAAGTAGCAAAAACGCCTCATTGATTTCGGTAAGGTTTTATTCCTCGCATTTAATTGGGATAAAACGGTGGTTGTTGGAAGAGGGTTTCGAGTTGGCAAATCGTCATAACGCTTGAACCGCTTTAGAGTTATAATTTCAAAAGCACAAACAAATTTAGCGAAATGACGTAACGCGATGATTTCTAAAGACTTCAAACTAGGCAGTTTTTACCTTGATCTACTAAGATTGCATCATGACTCATGTCCGATATCAGTTCGTTTCATAAAAATGACGAATTAAACGAGCAATTTAAAAATCAGACAGAAATGTACAGGGTGACGCCATTAATTCGTAAACTTTGAAACGTAAAATGCTTAATAAAAAAATAAATGGAAACATGAAAAATATTTAAATTTTACAAAGTTTAATCAGCCTTTTTTAAATACCACATAATTACAAGTATTTTATAAATTTTAAAATCGATAATATTTTACAAAACTTGGAGCCAATTTTCTAGTGTTGTAAGTTGGAAAAATTTCCGCGGAAAATGACCGAGGCCTTTTTTGCGGAAAATTTTCCGTATTTTTCCAAAAAAAAATAAAAACGTTTTCATTCCATGATTAGTCTAATATTGTTTGCAAATTTAAATAAAGCGGCATTTTCGCTTCATTTTTTCGAATCTAAAAGTAAAACTAACCTCTAGACTAGCTTTAAACTGATTATCAATGTAACACTTAAACACTATTAATGTTTTGTAGTATGTCATTAGACATTTTATATCGATAAAAAGTTAAAAAAAAATTAAAAACCCTTAAAAAGTAATTTATGTTTCAATTTTTTATTTTTATGATTTGCGGAAACGTTTCTGGAAATTTTTCCGCATTTATTTTTCCGGAAAATTAACAACACTACAATTTTCCAAACACATAACACGCGATTTTTTGTTAATGTACATCACAGCCTTTTGGATTACCACGTAAATAATTATATTTTTTTGCTTTCATAAATTTGGTACAATTTAAAAAAAATTACTTTTCAATTTTATATTATAATAATAACTATTATCAAATATTTATAAGTATCCGTCAAGCTATTAAAATTAAACGTTTACCGTCGCAAGCTCTAGGCGCATTTCTAAGATTCTAAATTTATCGCGTGTATTACTTACTTGTTAGTGTAAAAATGAAACCCCTTAGGTATTTATATAACTAGAATCTGCGAAGCAACTCGGGAGGCCGAGCGGGTCAGTGTTGAAAATTCCAACTTTCCAAGGCCTTCTTAGGGAAAGAAAGCAAAACTTAGTAAGTGAAGCCCAGTTCACACTATACAATTAATTGGGCCACTTAATTGAAACCAACTAATTGTAAGCAAGAAAATTGAATAGTGTGAACAGAAAAATTGTAACCATTGTTCCAACTTTTTCTGTTCACACTATACAGTTTTCTTGCTTACAATTAGTTGCTTTCAATTAAGTGGCCCAATTAATTGTATAGTGTGAACTGGGCTTTAGTTGGGATGTTATAGTTTTTAAAGGGGCTGGAAATTGGGGTTTTGAAAAACGTCATCCGTGACGTCATTAACGAAATTTGGCGCGTAGAACTACTTTTTCTCAAGTTCACGAAGACGTAAACAGGTACCGCTGAGTTGGGATTTTTGTATGACGAAATCCAGCGTGGTCTTGGTTAGTGTTATAGCCGAGCTCGTAGGAAGTTTTCAAATTTCATTAATCTTTATTGAGATTTTGTTTAGTGAACAACAAATATTTAACGAAAAATTCATTTGAATCGAATTTTGTAAAAAAACGCTAGATGAATCGAAGCCAATTTCTTAGGGCCTTGGTTTCACTGGAGCATTTTGATACACCTTAGTACTACACCAGTTTTTTTGCTTTTTCCCACTTATCTAATTCACCAACAACAGATATTTTCGTATCATCACGTTTCCGTTTTTTATTTGAATTAAACTCGTTCATTAACTTCATTATAATTAAATAAATATTAAAATACTAGAACCAAAACCACGTCCACGAAGTCCCGAATATCTTAGTTCGCGTATGAATACCTGTCACTAGTCTCTCTCGGGTCGCTCACTATTTTCAAAACATCTCCGTCAGAGCCAAATTCCTCAAGCGGGGAAAAAAGGAAATAAAGCAGGGTCCGGATTTTTTTGGAGATACTACGTCACTAGACGATTTCAAAACCCCACTTTCCAGCCCCTTTAAATTAATCTACTTAGCACTACACTATTTTTTATTAGTAGGATAATGGGGGGGAAACACTAATCTTGGACTAATTAATAAAGGGACTAAATTTCTTTAGCGAGCTTTAAAACTCTTCTTCCCCATCCCTCTATCGGGAGAAATAGGCGTAACAGTGACTGCGCATGCTCAGAGTAAGTTGCGCATTTTTGAGTTGTGAAAGCCCATATTATTATTTTTGAAATTCAACAACCGTATAATTCTAATACAGCTCTAACAGAAAAATGAAACAAAATTATTTCAGTATAATGGATGATCCTAAACGTACTGGTGGCGGGGATCGAATGCGGTGTTTTCATTTGCAAGGGAATAATGACATTTTGCGAATGTCGTAAATACGAATTGGACTCGGAAATATAGTTAACGTTTTTTTTACCTTCAAAATACGGCAAACTTTGGAAGCGAAAACTTTTTAAAACAAATATTTTTGGAGTTATATTGTTTTGGCACTGGGAAAATGACGATATTGTAAAACCCAAAAATCGTCAATAAATCTTATCTCCAGGTAAAAAAAGAAAATGACAAAGTTACTCTCCTGATAAAATGGGACAGTTTTTGGCAAGATATCCAAGCCGCATTCCCCAGTATGGGGCCTATTTCTCCCCACCCCCTTTCTTAAACCTTTTGAAGGTCGTAGTGTCAAGGTTTGCTATCTTTAGACCCAATGCTTTTTCCCCCTTTGGCAATTTATTTTTTTCTAGCTATTGTTATCATTGTTGGAGGGGTCACAGGTCAAGGGGAGGTCGCGTCTTCTAAGTTCGTTGAAAAATGAAAACGAAATTCCTCTATCCTTGACCACACCTTACTGCTAAACAAGCTGTTGCTATTGTAATTTTTATAAGTTAACAAAGGGTAGAAACTTAACAGGTTGAAATTCGATTGTAGTTAGACATTGAACAAAGATAAGCAGTGAGGGGTTTCATACGGATTATAATGAAATAGGTTTTTTTGAGGAAATGTTCTTTGCCTATAAGCTCAGGATTGAAATGTGTCACACTGGTGACAGTGACAAGTGTTCTACCGGTCGTTTTAGAGTTTGAAATCTACTACTACAAGTACAAGTTTTATACTAAATGTTTTGTAAAAAAATTTACAAAACATTTTGAAAAATTATTTACGAAACATCTTGAAAAATTATTTTACGAAGCATCTTGAAAAATTATTTTACGAAACATCTCGAAAAATTATTTTTCTTTTCAAAATGTTTTTTAAAATAATTTTAAACTTTTTTTGTATAGTTTTTCAATTTTTTTTGTATAATTTTTAAAAACATTTTGTATCATAATTTTTCAAAATGTTTTGTAACATATTTTTTCAATATCAAATAATATTTTAAAATTTTTTGTAAAATAACTTTGCAAAGTAAAGTATCACTAAGAATTTTAAATAATGTTTTATTTTTTTAACAATTTTTAGTTTATTTTAAAAGTTGTTATACGATAGAATAATATCCGAACTTTTGGACTTTCCTGTGGGCGATTAATCTAGTATTTCCATGTATCGATATTAGATAACAGTGATATTCAAGATAATTATGAGCAAAAACACGTAATATGTTAAAACAACTGTATATATTTATTTCTAAGCTGGTAGGAAAGTAGATAGTAGCTAAAGATAGGTACATTTAACATTTACATTTTTCCACGAACAAATAGATCAGTTTAATTTTACTTTTTGTGATTTAATGTCGCTACTGAAAGTTAGTTTCGCGATTTAAATTAGTTTTCCTTTCGTGAATTTGGAAAAAATTAAAAATTGTAACAATAAAAACCGATTACGTTAAAGGCAATGTTTTTATCACGCCTAAAACACCTACTAAACCAACATAATAGAGTAGTAGCACTCCGTAGCTTTGGCCATGGCCGCCATTTTGGTCGCACATTTTTTATCTATAGGAAAAAGCATTGGTGACGTACTAGAACGTCACAGTGCCATTACTCTATAAAGAAATTTCGTTTGTTATAAAATAATTATATTTAACTTTCTAGTTGAATTTTGATTGAATGTCGATTTTAATATTAATTTTAACCATTCAAAATATAATATTTTTTTTATAAATGTTTTCTTAATTTTGTAATATATTTTTAAAATAAATTTACATAACTATAAATATTGATTTATTTTAAATCATGAGGTTTTTTCTTGGGTATTTAACTAAACATTTTGATAAAGCCAATTACAAAATCAAAATTTTCTAGACAAACGTACGATATTGATGAATAGAAGGTTGTTGTTGAAGGAAAACGAGCGGTTTGTCAAGCCCTGCCACTTTAATTTTAAAATCAAGATTCTTTTTCTATGGATGAAATTGAATTTTCTCTCCTCTACTATTATATAAAGCTTTTAAATCTTTAGAAATAATTTTCAATACAATCGAGGAACTTAAAAATCATCAGCAAATTGTGTCGCTATAATAGGTCCAAAATACAATCAGTGGATGGTTTTCCTGGTAGCCGTGGCACTGGTTTAGCAACTCTGGCTTTTCTGATTGAATAAATAGACATGTAATGGCAGTCAAAAATTGACGGAAAACTCGTACATATATGTACTTAAAATTGTTAGTAAAGCGTACTTCATACTATACAACTTTTGAATGTCACCTTGAACGAATAATTTATGGACTCAAAACCTAAGGTCCTAAGCAAAATACCCGGTTCCACAATTTGTATCGCCCGTCAGCGCTCCTACCGAGAGAATCATTAAATATTTCTATCCAAATACGAAACAAGCGCGTAAAAATTGTGCATTCCTACATTAGGTCTGCTCAGCTGTTTTTAATAGAAGTGAGACTTTTTTAATTTTAGTAGGCTTTGAATCGGGTAACGATTTAATTAATTTAAATTGGAAGTTCGCTTTAATGTTTTGGCATATATAGTTTGTGTGAAGGTTTCAGTGGCGGTCTAAGGGGGGGGGGGGCGGGGCGGTCCGCCCCGGGTACCAGGGCAGCAGGGGGTGCCATCGGAGAAGCTCGAGGGGGGGGGGGGTGCAAATCAGAACGATTAAACTTGAAGAAGACGTACCCGTGAAAACTTCTGCACGGTCCTGGGGGGTGTCACATAACACTGCCGCCGCCCCGGGGACCCAGCCTTCTTAAGCCGCCACTGGAAGGTTTAAATAGATTATAAATTTAAAAACGCCTAGTCAAAATGGAAATAAGCTTTGACGACAGTGACGAGCTAAGAACGTTAGGCCTAACGTCGTCCGCTACTATTGGGCACGTGTTTAGTATTTGGATAGAAATCTTTCCAATACTTGACACTACGGCGCTACAAGCGGCGCTGCGGTAAAAGCACCAACCGCGCCATTTGGTTTCGGGTCCCGTAATTATTCGTGCCACTTAAAGGGAGTAGAATCCTTCTTGTTTGGTAGGGTGCGCCATAGCTTCTCTCTTTTCTCGCTCATGGCGCTAGTCTAGAACGATAGTAGAAATACCCCATTCTTCTATTAGAGTGCCCGCCCTGAAGAGGTTTTCTCACTTTAATTAATTTACGGTACGGGGGTATATAAATATATATAATGAATGTCTTATATTTAGTGTTTATTTTTTAAATGCACCCTTAATTAACATATAAACAACAATATCCGAGCTATAAATTAATAATTTTCATTATAGTTTGGATATTTACTCAAATATAATTTCTTAATAATGAGGTACGTGGTTTTAGATTTACGAAAGGCCTTCTAGTAGATATGAGAAATTAACGAACTACCAAAGCGGGGATACTCTTAGTGGGAGAATTCTTCAAAAGCCACTGAATTTCACACTACGTATAACACGTGGTTAGAAAAATGAGGGGAGGGAATTATGTATTGCCCCAAATTCCTGAAAAGGTTATACTCCCTTTAAGGCCTTTTCACACGAGCCAACATTTTGACCCAACTAGTTGGTTCGTGTGAATAAAAGTTCGATGAGTAAACGAGAAAAAATGGATCACTGATCCATTTTAGCTGACTCAGCATTTTGATTTGAAAAGTTGGCTCGTGTGAAAAGGTCTTTACAATGTTAGTTGGGCTTTCAAGTTTGCCCAACTAATTGGGAATATAATAAGTCGTGTGAACAACGAAGGCTGGTACAATCAGCCGTAGCGCCAGGATATTTGGAATAGGTAGGCCCAGGCCCACAAAAGAGGGGGGAAACCGGGGACCATCCAGCCTAGGAGTCCGTGCAGCCTATGGGGACCGTGCAGCCTAGGGGACCGTCTAGCCTAGGGGACCGTCTAGCCTAGGAGTCCGTGCAGCCTAGGAGTCCGTGCAGCCTAGGGACCATCCAGCCTAGGGGACCGTCCAGCCTAGGGGCCATCCAGCCTAGGGGACCGTCCAGCCTAGGGGCCATCCAGCCTAGGGGACCGTCCAGCCTAGGGGACCGTCCAGCCTAGGGGCCATCCAGCCTAGGGGACCGTGCAGTCTAGGGGACCATCCAGCCTAGGGGACCGTCCAGCCTAGGGGACCGTGCAGCCTAGGGGACCGTCCAGCCTAGGGGACCGTCCAGCCTAGGGGCCATCTAGCCTAGGGGACCGTCTTCGAACAAACCAGGTTTATTCATCCCGGCTTTCTCTCCGAAAAAGTATAGCTACTTCCAGTAGCAACGGCTCTCTTTGAGGCCGGGATTTTTAATTAGGTCCATTTTATTTCCTCAAGCTAGCAAAATATGGTGGTTCATAGTCAAAATTTAAACTTATACGCTCCATGTAATAATTTTCTGTAGAGTTAAGAAATTTAAACGCATTATAAAAAAATTGGGCCCACTTGGTAGGGTTTGGGAACCCTTTAAAATTTCAGGGTATACCATAGCATACCTTTCCTAGAATCCTAGTCCTTAGCACAGGCACTGGGGACCAACTCGCAACTTTTTTCAGGTAGCTGATTGATACACAGTTTCCAGTTATTCAACAATTTGAAATTCAACCAATGAAATTGAGTTATTCCGTGACGTCACTTTGAAACCTGCATTCTCGAGAAACCCAGTATTTGTTTAAAACGTCCTGGAGTAGGAAACAATAACCGATTACGTAACCTTAATTAATCTATTTATCGAATTGGAGTAATTATGTATGTTGGACTCGGTCGAAGAAAAAACTACACGCGATCAATCAAAATAGTTGATTTTATAAATTATAAAGTGGTCTTGCCCACCTTGTTAAAATGTTGCTCTTACGTCACAAGACACAGTTTTATTAGTATATTCTTCGCACGAGCGATTTGCACCCGCGCTAGAAAAACCTATATTCCTCTGGCGACTGTAGCACGCGCTTGTAGACTTGTCAAAGTAAGAGACTGTGACGGAAGAGCAACATTAAATCAATTAAAAGAAGTATTTAAATTAACGTGTTCGCGTTTCCTTACCTTATTTCCAAAACCAGGTAAATCGAAAAATTAGGTTTGTTTGGAAATCAATTTAAGTTGGGGTGGCGGAGTGGGTAGCACTTTCGCCTCGCAGCAAGAGGACCCGGGGTCGATCCCAGCTTGTGGCACTGGGTGAAAACTCGGAACCACTCCTTCCGCGTTGAGTTTGCAAGTTCTCTACCCACTGGTTTAAGGGGTTTTCCCCCGAGCTCTTCGGTTTCCCCTTCCATAAAAACTTGTTGAGGTTAACGGTAATAGTTAATGTAGGGAGCTGTTGGCTCGCGTTGCGTGAAGGGCTTGCCACCACCCTCCTACGCATTGTAACCCGACCACCTGAATTAATTGCTTTAAAAGTCGCTTGATGACTTAGGCCTAAGGTGGTGCGTTGGGTATTAGCCTAGCTGATTATTTATATATTTTTATTAAAGTGTTCGTGTTTCGCTACTTTATTTCCAAAACGAGGTAACTCGAAAAATTCGGTTTGTTTGGAAATCAATAGTTGTTTTTATAAAATAAAAAGTGGTCTTACCCAGCTTGTTAAAATGTTTCTCTTGCGAATGCAGTTCTTATTAGCTTAACATTTCTTAAACCGGGTGTCTACTTAAAAACGAAAATTGAGAAATAACTGAAAATCTTTTTTTTTAAATTTCAAATTTCGGGGTAGGTACATTTGTTCGAATTTCAATCGTCCGAACGGTGGAACAAATGTTCGAATTTCATTCGTCCGAACCACCGAAATAACAAATGTTTCAATTGTTCGAATTGGACAACTTGTTTGTTTCATTCGTCCGAATCGGTAGCATCACTTGTCCGAATTCTGTCGCTAAATTAGTATTTCTTATTGCTGTTTTTTTATAATGTCTAATAATTTTATCCTATTATGTCCATTTTTCCTTGGCCGATATAGTAAGTGGGAATTGCGTTGAATGTTGTGGATATTTTAGGTCAGGTTAGGTTAGGTTCACGTTAATGTTACTATTTTCTTATATTAAAGGGAATATAACCTCAGGTTTTTAGGTGTGGAACACCAACACTTCGACCAT
This sequence comes from Leiobunum rupestre, assembly GCF_980474605.1. Lineage (NCBI taxonomy): Eukaryota > Metazoa > Arthropoda > Arachnida > Opiliones > Sclerosomatidae > Leiobunum > Leiobunum rupestre. The sequence continues at coordinate 34,563,061 of NC_143392.1, forward strand.
TTCCCGCTCCCTCCTATGACTTCAGATATATTTGGCACTGGTTAGTAATTTCCCCCCAAAATTGTTAACATAAAAAACATAAAAAACCCTTAAAAAGACTTGAGGTTATATTCCCTTTAACAATATTTAAAAAAAACAACCAATTCCTAATGTTCAAAAAAACGGACAAACGATTATTCGAACAAATGAAATTCGCCAGTAAAGTTAACATAAATTGAACGACTAAATCACCAACAAAAGTTGTGATAAATTTTTCGGGCAAATGAAATACGTTTTCGGACACACGATCCTGTTTTCCGGCATTCGGACAAATGATCATTCGGACATTTGTACCACCGTTCGGACGAATGAAATTCGAACAAATGTACCCAAATCCAAATTTCTATGGAACATTCCTCGTGCAGGAGGACATTTACTGGTGTAAAATTGAATGACCTTGAACCATGTTTTCAAGGTCATTCAAAAGCTATCTCTAGAAGGTTGTTGCTCGCCATATTATTAGTTGTAATAACTTTGATTTGACCAAATTTGACCAATCAGAAGCCGAGAAACGTGTTAGAAATTTTGAATGTTTGGCTTAGTTTCTATTTTCGGTGTAATAATCGCGAGCCAGATTTCCCGCACGGTACTGATGAGTCCCAAATAGGACGAAACCGGTCTACCGTTGGAATTTCTGGCTATTTTATTTAATTTCATTTCATTTTTCACTGGAAGATCTATTTGGTCCGAGTTTCGCGTCTTTTGTTTGCTCGAAAACCTAATGGTACAGGTTATATGTAAATTTTCTAATTTCTTCAAATTTTAGGTTTTAGCTTTCGATTCCTTTCCTTTTCGCGTATTTTATCACTTTTGAGTAAAAGATGTTCATTAGAAAATAGTCATTCCGAGAAACCGTGAAATAATACCAAAAGGGTATAATTATGTTGCGCAAGTAAGTTAGTAGAAATAATTACTAATAGTTTTGTGTAGAGTGACGCAGAATTGACGTCATAGCCAAAAAGACAAACGCCTCTAGCGAGAAAAATGAACAATTTTAAGGACAAACAACCTCTGTAGTGTATTACTGTGGTATCGAAAATCTACGTCTTCCTAAGGCTTTTAATAATTTTGACGTGGTTTAGGGGTTTGCTGGTGAGGTAATCCATAATATTTTTGCGGTCATCGGTTAAGAACGTGTTTAAGGTTAAATTCCCTTTGAATGTTTGCATGAATAAATTTCTTTATAATTAAAACATTGAATATACAAAATTTAAGGGAAATTTTGTCTCGTGACTTAAAGGGGAATTGTCACCAAAACCAAACTTTACGAGGTTTTTTTACAGAATGATAGAAAATATATCAATGATTATGTCCCTGAAATTTTATAGTTATTGGAAAAGTATTTAAAAAGTTACGCTACTTTTTCCGCAACCTACATCAAACGGCTCCAAAAATTCCAGAAATTGCGGTTGAACCTACGTGCAGCGCCAAAAGAATGAGGCGGCAAAAATTTGAGAAAGGGCGGCGTGTAAGGCATTTTAAAAACACGATAAACTACAATCTACGAATATAACCGGTTAAAAAGCCAAGGAGAATGTCGTAGCAGACGACAGTTCCGACCGAAAAACGATAAAACCGGGGAAAATAATATTTCGTTCACGAGATGGCGCTGCAGGTAGGTTCAACCAAGCGGTTCTGAGAAAATCGAGTCGGAGGAGATAAAACACGAAAGTTGGTTGCTAATAATAAATCAAATACTGGAAATATTAACATTAAATTTTTTTGTATAACCATTTTCGGACGTCCTCTATCCATTTAAGAATCTAACTTGAACGGAAGTAGTTGTGTAAAATTAATGTTTCCCTCGTCTCTTTGAAAGGAACCCAGTGAACCGAAGATGTGGCAAAACGGATCGTTTCTGTTCTCCTTCGAGAGTGACTTCGACAACGTGGCTCGCCGCCAATGGATGACGGACCACTGGAACCGGGTGCTGTACTACTTGCTGGCCTACGTCCTGCTCATCTCGGTGGGGCCCGTCTACATGAAGTCGCGCACGCCCTTCGAGCTGCGACCTCTACTGGCCGTCTGGAACTTCTGTTTCGCCAGTTTCAGCCTGATGGGTGCTCTCCGCACCATCCCGGAGTTCCTGCACTCCCTCCGAGACCACGGCTTCCACTATTCCGTCTGCAATCCCTCCTACGTAGAGCAAAACAAAATCAGCGGCTACTGGACCTGGCTCTTCACCTTGTCCAAGGTCATTTCGTATATTACTAAGGGTCGTAGACGTAGGGTAGCGAGGGGAGACTAGACCTACAATTTTCATTTTCCACTTGAGCAGTGGCGCACCCAGGATTTGTTTCGGGGGGCGGGGGGGCTTCGGTTATGCTAGTTTTCTTCTTCTTCCTGGGTTGCTGAACCCCCCTGAGTGCGCCACTGCACTTGTCCAAGGTCATCGAAATTTTTACTAGGGCTCATAGACGTAGGATAGTCATACAAGACCAGACCGCATTAGTGGACCCTGATAATTTAAATTTTATAGAGGTGTTACACCAAATATTTCGATCGAATACCAATTCGAATATTCGATTAATCGAAGCGAATAGACCTGGAAATTTTCGCCTATATTAATTTTTCAGGAACAAATAGTCGATTATTCGAACAAAATATTTGGTAGAAAATTTAAAATAGTTCGAAAAATTGGACTAGTAGCCGCGGTGTTTTTCTTGATTATTGAGTTTCAAGACAGTCCTCTCATTTAGAGCTTATTGATACTTTTGAGCGAAATTAAGTGGTAAATTTTCTTTTAATAATAAAGGAAAATTTGGAGAAAATCAATTTCCAGCGCTCGAAAAAGAGCAAAAAGAGATGAGCGAAAAATTCAACGCTCAAACCAGAGCGAAAATAGAGGAGCGAAAAATTCCACTACTCAAAAAAAGAGTGAAAATTTTCAATGCTCAAAAAAACGCACGAGCGCTAGCGGCTGTTTTACAAAAATGCCCATCTCTGCATCGCCGATTCAACTACATCCTAGTAATATATCACTTAGGATAGAAGTATTATGGATTATCAGCACATCCTCGCATGATTAAATCTGATTAAAATCACGTCAGTTGTATAAAGATGAAAAATGACTATATCATGATTAAATTTTATTCTTGATTATTAGTAAACTAGGTCACAGCGTGATCTGCACCATAACGTATTCCTCCCAGCCAGCAAAATGAAACGTACGCCTTCTAATGGTCGTGAATTTCCCGGCAAACGGTGGAGGGGTACAGCGCTTCGCGACTCGATTTTCCCGGCAAACGGCGGAGGGGTACAGCGCTTCGCGACTCGATTTTCCCGGCAAACGGCGGAGGGGTACAGCGCTTCGCGACTCGATTTTCCCGGCAAACGGCGGAGGGGTACAGCGCTTCGCGACTCGATTTTCCCGGCAAACGGCGGAGGGGTACAGCGCTTCGCGACTCGATTTTCCCGGCAAACGGCGGAGGGGTACAGCGCTTCGCGACTCAATTTTCCCGGCAAACGGCGGATGGGTACAGCGCTTCTCGACTCGATTTTCCCGGCAAACGGCATAGGGGTACAGCGCTTCGCGACTCGATTTTCCCGGCAAACGGCGGATGGGTACAGCGCTTCTCGACTCGATTTTCCCGGCAAACGGCATAGGGATACAGCGCTTCTCGACTCGATTTTCCCGGCAAACGGCATAGAGGTACAGCGCTTCGCGACTCAATTTTCCCGGCAAACGGCGGATGGGTACAGCGCTTCTCGACTCGATTTTCCCGGCAAACGGCATAGGGGTACAGCGCTTCGCGACTCGATTTTCCCGGCAAACGGCGGAGGGGTACAGCGCTTCGTGACTCGATTTTCCTGGCAAACGGCGGAGGGGTACAGCGCTTCGCGACTTGATTTTCCTGGCAAACTGCGGAGGGGTACAGCGCTTCGCGACTCGATTTTCCTGGAAAACGGCATAGAGGTACAGCGCTTCGCGACTCAATTTTCCCGGCAAACGGCGGATGGGTACAGCGCTTCTCGACTCGATTTTCCCGGCAAACGGCATAGGGGTACAGCGCTTCGCGACTCGATTTTCCCGGCAAACGGCGGAAGGGTACAGCGCTTCGTGACTCGATTTTCCTGGCAAACGGCGGAGGGGTACAGCGCTTCGCGACTTGATTTTCCTGGCAAACTGCGGAGGGGTACAGCGCTTCGCGACTCGATTTTCCTGGCAATCGCCGGAGGGGTACACGTCTCGAAATTTACCTAACTATGATGTATTTCGCCACGCACTATGTTTTCTTCCAAAAAGCATTTTGAAAATCAATGGGAACCAGCGATTAATATTCTATTCTTCGTGTTAATGGTTCTATGGTTAGCTAACGAGTAAGATGACCCGAGTTTGCGCAGTAGACCGAACTAGAGCTTATGATGACGTCATACTAAGAATCACCGTATTTAAACACCTCTTAGATACAAAATAACCAAGACGAATCAATTGTTAGAAAGCGTTACCATAACAGAATCGACCTACTTTGCAAGTTCGCGTATCACAAATAGGGAAATATGCAAAATACGCCTAATGTTTTTTTTAAATTTTACTGACGTTCAATTGCCATCAGAGCCATCTTTCGGCATGGGGGAAATAATTCATATTATCTCATGGGTTTCCTCCGCTATGAAGTAGTTTTATTCCACTTTTTTTCCATATAGGGAATTGGAAAATCCATAGGTCACTTGTTATCTACGTCATCCCAATTATAGCTAAAAAAAATATGACACTTCGTATTTTACCGATTGTATTTTTGTAATGTTAATCGGCTTCACCCATTACCAAATAAATCATTGCGTGGCTAAGGACTGATCACTCCACTGTTACTAGTCTTTGGAAGTGTTAGGTAACGGTACCGATAGCAGCCTATTCGAAGGATCAGCCAATTAAGGCTTTGTAAAAATTTAAACGCGTTTAACATTTAAAAAGACTTTTATGTTGGCAAAATAGTTATGGGTATTATGTTACTTATGATCGTCGATTTAAACGCTGAAGTCAAGTGTGGTAAAGCGTCACTCGCAGACGTTGAACGTCCTCGGCTCAGTATCGATTCAGCGTAGCGTGGAACGATACATCAATATAAAACATTGTCCCCATTTCACTATATTCGCGTAGCAGCCGAAAAGCTTTACGCCATTATCGACCCCTATACCAATGTTTTACTGGCTAAGCACGAGTGCCCAGGGAGAAGCGACCCTAAAATCCATTCTGTATATTTAACATTGGCTTAATCGAAATTGCTTTATTATATTATTGTCTATTATCGAGAACCCATAAATGTACGTTTATCGATCTTGCAATATCATTGAAAATACAATGCGGTATTGTTTGAATGAAAATTATATTTTAAATTAAGTATTTATTTATATTCTCTATTGTAGCATTGTCGTCAATGTATGATTGTTTTTATTTAATAACTTATTCAGTGACCGATTTATTAAATATACTATCAAACGATTGAATATTTCAATGTCATGTTTTCGTTTGTTCTTTTGGAAAATTCGGGTTTATTAAAAATGCTTCCTTCGGGTGCAGCTGTTACTGTTGCCTAGGTTCCCTGACAATAAGGTACCAAAATATAATAAATTATTACCTTCAGGATCGATGCTGACTTATCATCTAATTTGTTAGCAAACCGTTTCTTCTAGAACTGTTCGATTTAAAAATAAATAAAATACAAAATATTTTCCATGGCTTTTTCGCATTATTAGATGTAGTGGCCCCGTCACATCCGAGTTTAGGAATTATCCAATATATGAGCACTTTAACCTTGTATTACTTCAGATTAATTTTTAAATAAATATTTCTTCTAAATTAATAATAATAAAATAATAATAATAATCAGCCAGGCTAGCACTCAAGGCACCACCTTAGGCCTAAGTTATCAAGCGACTAATTTGTCTTTAGATTTTAATTAATTCATCAGTAGTCAATGGGAATTGGAATTATGTAAACACAATGGGAAATCATAAAAGTATTGGAATTATGTAAACTCAATGGGAAAGCATAAAAGTATTGGAATTATGTAAACTCAATGGGAAAGCATAAAAGTATTGGAATTATGTAAACTCAACGGGAAAGCATAAAAGTATTGGAATTATGTAAACTCAACGGGAAAGCATAAAAGTATTGGAATTATGTAAACTCAACGGGAAAGCATAAAAGTATTGGAATTATGTAAACTCAATGGGAAAGCATAAAAGTATTGGAATTATGTAAACTCAACGGGAAAGCATAAAAGTATTGGAATTATGTAAACTCAATGGAAAGCATAAAAGTATTGGAATTATGTAAACTCAATGGGAAAGCATAAAAGTATCGGAATTATGTAAACTCAATGGGAAAGCATAAAAGTATTGGAATTATGTAAACTCAATGGGAAAGCATAAAAGTATTGGAATTATGTAAACTCAACGGGAAAGCATAAAAGTATTGGAATTATGTAAACTCAATGGGAAAGCATAAAAGTATTGGAATTATGTAAACTCAATGGGAAAGCATAAAAGTATTGGAATTATGTAAACTCAACGGGATAGCATAAAAGTATTGGAATTATGTAAACTCAATGGGAAAGCGTTAAAGTATTGGAATTATGTAAACTCAATCGGAAAGCATAAAAGTATCGGAATTATGTAAACTCAATGGGAAAGCGTTAAAGTATCGGAATTATGTAAACTCAATGGGAAAGCATAAAAGTATTGGAATTATGTAAACTCAACGGGAAAGCATAAAAGTATTGGAATTATGTAAACTCAACGGGAAAGCATAAAAGTATTGGAATTATGTAAACTCAACGGGAAAGCATAAAAGTATTGGAATTATGTAAACTCAATGGGAAAGCATAAAAGTATTGGAATTATGTAAACTCAATGGGAAAGCATAAAAGTATTGGAATTATGTAAACTCAACGGGAAAGCATAAAAGTATTGGAATTATGTAAACTCAATGGGAAAGCATAAAAGTATTGGAATTATGTAAACTCAACGGGAAAGCATAAAAGTATTGGAATTATGTAAACTCAATGGGAAAGCATAAAAGTATTGGAATTATGTAAACTCAATGGGAAAGCATAAAAGTATTGGAATTATGTAAACTCAACGGGAAAGCATAAAAGTATTGGAATTATGTAAACTCAATGGGAAAGCATAAAAGTATCGGAATTATGTAAACTCAATGGGAAAGCATAAAAGTATCGGAATTATGTAAACTCAATGGGAAAGCATAAAAGTATCGGAATTATGTAAACTCAACGGGAAAGCATAAAAGTATTGGAATTATGTAAACTCAATGGGAAAGCATACAAGTATTGGAATTATGTAAACTCAATGGGAAAGCATAAAAGTATTGGAATTATGTAAACTCAATGGGAAAGCATAAAAGTATCGGAATTATGTAAACTCAATGGGAAAGCATTAAAGTATTGGAATTATGTAAACTCAATGGGAAAGCATAAAAGTATCGGAATTATGTAAACTCAATGGGAAAGCATAAAAGTATTGGAATTATGTAAACTCAATGGGAAAGCATAAAAGTATCGGAATTATGTAAACTCAATGGGAAAGCATAAAAGTATCGGAATTATGTAAACTCAATGGGAAAGCATAAAAGTATCGGAATTATGTAAACTCAATGGGAAAGCGTTAAAGTATTGGAATTATGTAAACTCAATCGGAAAGCATAAAAGTATCGGAATTATGTAAACTCAATGGGAAAGCGTTAAAGTATCGGAATTATGTAAACTCAATGGGAAAGCATAAAAGTATTGGAATTATGTAAACTCAACGGGAAAGCATAAAAGTATTGTAATTATGTAAACTCAACGGGAAAGCATAAAAGTATTGGAATTATGTAAACTCAATGGGAAAGCATAAAAGTATCGGAATTATGTAAACTCAATGGGAAAGCATAAAAGTATCGGAATTATGTAAACTCAATGGGAAAGCATAAAAGTATTGGAATTATGTAAACTCAACGGGAAAGCATAAAAGTATTGGAATTATGTAAACTCAATGGGAAAGCATACAAGTATTGGAATTATGTAAACTCAACGGGAAAGCATAAAAGTATTGGAATTATGTAAACTCAATGGGAAAGCATAAAAGTATCGGAATTATGTAAACTCAATGGGAAAGCATTAAAGTATCGGAATTATGTAAACTCAATGGGAAAGCATAAAAGTATTGGAATTATGTAAACTCAATGGGAAAGCATAAAAGTATCGGAATTATGTAAACTCAATGGGAAAGCATAAAAGTATTGGAATTATGTAAACTCAATGGGAAAGCATAAAAGTATCGGAATTATGTAAACTCAATGGGAAAGCATAAAAGTATGGAATTATGTAAACTCAATGGGAAAGCATAAAAGTATTGGAATTATGTAAACTCAATGGGAAAGCATAAAAGTATTGGAATTATGTAAACTCAATGGGAAAGCATTAAAGTATCGGAATTATGTAAACTCAATGGGAAAGCATAAAAGTATCGGAATTATGTAAACTCAACGGGAAAGCATAAAAGTATTGGAATTATGTTAACTCAATGGGAAAGCATACAAGTATTGGAATTATGTAAACTCAATGGGAAAGCATAAAAGTATTGGAATTATGTAAACTCAATGGGAAAGCATAAAAGTATCGGAATTATGTAAACTCAATGGGAAAGCGTTAAAGTATCGGAATTATGTAAACTCAATGGGAAAGCATAAAAGTATTGGAATTATGTAAACTCAACGGGAAAGCATAAAAGTATTGGAATTATGTAAACTCAACGGGAAAGCATAAAAGTATTGGAATTATGTAAACTCAATGGGAAAGCATAAAAGTATCGGAATTATGTAAACTCAATGGGAAAGCATAAAAGTATTGGAATTATGTAAACTCAACGGGAAAGCATAAAAGTATTGGAATTATGTAAACTCAATGGGAAAGCATAAAAGTATTGGAATTATGTAAACTCAATGGGAAAGCATAAAAGTATTGGAATTATGTAAACTCAACGGGAAAGCATAAAAGTATTGGAATTATGTAAACTCAACGGGAAAGCATAAAAGTATTGGAATTATGTAAACTCAATGGGAAAGCATAAAAGTATTGGAATTATGTAAACTCAACGGGAAAGCATAAAAGTATTGGAATTATGTAAACTCAATGGGAAAGCATAAAAGTATTGGAATTATGTAAACTCAATGGGAAAGCATAAAAGTATTGGAATTATGTAAACTCAACGGGAAAGCATAAAAGTATTGGAATTATGTAAACTCAATGGGAAAGCATAAAAGTATCGGAATTATGTAAACTCAATGGGAAAGCATAAAAGTATCAGAATTATGTAAACTCAATGGGAAAGCATTAAAGTATCGGAATTATGTAAACTCAATGGGAAAGCATAAAAGTATCGGAATTATGTAAACTCAACGGGAAAGCATAAAAGTATTGGAATTATGTAAACTCAATGGGAAAGCATACAAGTATTGGAATTATGTAAACTCAATGGGAAAGCATAAAAGTATTGGAATTATGTAAACTCAATGGGAAAGCATAAAAGTATCGGAATTATGTAAACTGAATGGGAAAGCATTAAAGTATCGGAATTATGTAAACTCAATGGGAAAGCATAAAAGTATTGGAATTATGTAAACTCAATGGGAAAGCATAAAAGTATCGGAATTATGTAAACTCAATGGGAAAGCATAAAAGTATTGGAATTATGTAAACTCAATGGGAAAGCATAAAAGTATCGGAATTATGTAAACTCAATGGGAAAGCATAAAAGTATTGGAATTATGTAAACTCAATGGGAAAGCATAAAAGTATTGGAATTATGTAAACTCAATGGGAAAGCATAAAAGTATTGGAATTATGTAAACTCAATGGGAAAGCATAAAAGTATCGGAATTATGTAAACTCAATGGGAAAGCCTAAAAGTATTGGAATTATGTAAACTAAATGGGAAAGCATTAAAATATTGGAATTATGTAAGCTCAGTGGGAAAGCATAAAAGTATTGGAATTAAGATTTCCTTGATACCATTGAACCTTAAATCTTTGACACCAGTGACCCCTAATGTCTCTAATTATCGCTGTGATACTTGGCACCTGTGACCTTGCCTGATTATTTTTCATTCTGAGAAATCGGAAATGTTAATTTTAATTATTCCCAAACGCGTGGACAGCACGGTGTCAATGAATCCTTGAGCATCTCAAGCGTATGCTAGAAGTGCGTAGTATTGGTCTCAATGGATCCTTGGAAATACGAACTGTACGCTAGCAGTGTTTAGAATTGGTCTCAATGAATCCTTGAGCATCCAAAGTGTATGCTAGAAGTGCGTAGTATTGGTCTCAATGGATCCTTGGACATTCGAACTGTACGCTAGCAGTGTTTAGAATTGGTCTCAATGGATCCTTGGACATTCGAAGTGTACGCTAGCAGTGTTTAGAATTGGTCTCAATGAATCCTTGAGCATCCCAAGTGTATGCTAGAAGTGCATAGAATACAAATCGTGTATTATTAAAGTGGTCCTTCAATTGGGGCAGTTTCCAACAACTATTTTTGTGATAGAAATTCAAATATAATCGGAAGAAACTGATTCTTCATTTAAATCGATAGTCTCATAGACATTTATAATGTCTTAGATTTTCATTTTAATTGTTTCACATAAGTGTTTCAGTTCCACTGTCTTTTTACTGATAGCCTTCAGTCAGGTCTTAGACAAGACTAACCATCATACTCATGTAAAATTTGGATACTTATGGTGTGAGGGAAAACGATTACTAGTTTTAATTTAAATTCCGCGCCTAAAATCACCCGTGGTTAGTTGTCTGTATTCAAAATTTTAATAAACAAATTTCTGTGTATGTATTTTATATCTGATAACAGGTCCCTGAGCTGGGTGATACCATCTTTATTGTACTGCGTAAACAACGATTACTCTTCTTGCATTGGTATCACCATATCTTGGCTGCCTTCTACTGCTGGTACACCTATCGGGAACATACGGCTATGGCCAGGTGGTTCATTTGGATGAATTACAGGTAAGTGTCCTCAAATTCATTATGTCCGTTACGAGAGGTTCGACATAAGTACAAATCAACTTGAAAATCCTGAAATCTGAGCGAAAATCGTGCTCTGCAATCCCATAAGCAGTTTCTGATATCACTTTGAAATTCAAAGTTTGCCAATGTCGTAGCCCTCGTTCTGTTTTTTCCACATTGTTTTCTAAAGTCCGTTCTTCTTCTATCCCGTAGCATACACTCGGTAATGTACTCTTACTTCGGAATGCGAGCACTCAAGTTCCGTCTGCCCAGAAGTTTCGCCGTCTTCATCACCACCGGTCAAATCTTGCAGATGGTGGTGGCCAGTTTCATCAGCATCTACGCCTACTACGTCCTGGTCAGGGGTTACGATTGCACTGTGACCTTCGATACGGCCAAACTGTCCTTCCTCATGTACTTCTCCTTCTGCCTACTCTTCGGAAAACTGTTCTACGACAATTACCTACGAAATAGCAAACCCAAATTGAACAAATCGAAAGACGTAGCGCCGAAAGAAGACCCACCCGTTGCGGCCCGACAACAAATCGTGGAGCAAAACGCGACGGAAAACGCGAAGAAAGAAAACTGAAACGCTGTCGCCATCTATACAACGATCGAGAAACTATTACAAAAAAACAAAACTCACGTTTTTCTTACAAATTTACCCAAACAAATTATAGGTACATTTTTAAACACGCAAAACTTTATTAATAAACACAGCTACGAAACGCACCACGTTTTGATTGGGGACCCGACAAGGATACGAATATTTACAGGCAGCTTTTAAAGTTTGAAGGGGAAATTTAAAATTAAAAGTGAAGGTAGGCTTTAAAAATGAGGCTTTTTATAGAGGGATTGAATTAAATAACTTAATTATTAAAAGAAACAAATAAAGAGTAGCTTAGAAATAAATTAGGGCTGAGGTATTCGATACTAAAGGGTAGTTTCAGCTATGTAAAAGTGAGACTAGCGAATTTATAGGCAGGTAATTTTAAAAAAGGGAAAGGTGAAATAAATTAATCGAACTCGTCTGTTTTTTAGTAAAGACAACGAAAATTTTGAGAAAATTAATAATATTAAAAAAACACTTTACAAAATTAGACTAGATCCAATATCACCCCAATAGTATCACATCTTTCACCTGATAGAAACTAACGAAGTAATTAATTATAATATATAGCCTTAAATAAAACTAGTATTAAAATATATACAACACGGTATATAAAGCACGTATACTTAATAATCGAAATTGATATAAAAACGCCCCAATATTACAAATTATACAATAAAATGATTTTGAACATAAATAAAAATTCCTAAAGCTAATATAACCAAGCCCAATTAATTTGTCTAATTTTAAAATTAAAATGAATTGTTTTTTCTTATAAATAAAAATTAATAATACTAAAGTTAACAGAATGAAAAGCAATAACCAGATGGAACGCCTTTGATATCCTCTTTAATCACCTAAAACAAATGCAAATGAAAAAATTTACAACATTTTTTAATTGCGATATCATTGCCATATTTTTTTTTATTTTATATTTATTATTATGATTCGCTAGTCATATTATTAAAACACCCAGTGTATGCCTTTATTTTTCTCAAGTTGGCTTAGTTATATTTTTTTATGTTGTGTTATGAATTATCAGATAATTCAGAAATGTTGAATCTTTTCTTCTTAAGAGTTCTATGAAAATAAATGAATAACACTGGTACTAAATAAAAAATATACTTTATATTTCTCGATTTTAAAATCCAACATTTTGAATTTAAGAAAACAAAATAAATATTAATAACAAGAATGATAATTTAACAAATGTATTTAAACATGCATCTATGAAGTGCCTTTGTTGTAATTATAAAAATAAAATGGGCAAATAAAAAAATAATAATAAAAGAATTTTATACACAAAGCTGTATAGAATTTAAAGTCGTTTCATTTCATTGATAGATGTCGCTAGTGTTTCTACATCTTCGTTTCCTACACTCCATGGTAAAACCATTGAGTTGGGAATATTAATCTAGAGATCCAATCAAATCTGCTCCCCGCGAAACACGTTTTTGAAAAATACGAATGTGCCGTCTGCTCTAAAATGACGAGCAAACGTTATCATATGACCCGTGGCGCCATCCATTATTTTGAAAAAAAAAAATCTTTTTGCTTGAAAACGCGTCTTATTTGAACGGACCATTGAGAGATAGACGGCGCCACGGGTAGAATGATAACGTTTTCTCGTCATTTGGGAGTCCCAAATTGGGACGCCGATGGGAGCAGACGACAGTATTCTTATTTTTAAAAACTTGTTTCGCGAAATACTGAAATCCGACGTTTTGATTGGACCTCCAGATTAATATTCCCAACTCAATGGGTAAAACAAAATTACACATTACACTTACATTCTTGTGATTTTTTCGGAGGCCGCATTCTCACTCGTCTCATAAGCAGGCTAGGAAATAAGCGGTGGTCACTGGGTCAAAGACCAGTTTATTAATTTCTCGAACGAGTTTTTTTATTCAAAAGCTAGGGGTTCACTGGTCCAGTGTCCAGTTTAGTAATTCAAAATTATCTACCGTATTATTAACCATCTGGTCTACGTGACCATTAAATAATTCAAGAGTTGGGAGTCACTGGCCAAATAGACCAGTTTAGAAATAAACCTTATTTCCAAGCCTGCTCATGAGAACTCGCGAGAAGAGATTACATCACCTCCTGTGAGAAAGACCGTCAAAATTTTGAGAAGTGAGAATTCTCACTATCAAGGGAAGAATTTTGACGCGCCCTGGCTAGAAAATTAAGCCTTTTTTGACCATATACCTAGCCATAGATATAAGAAATGTATATAAAGGTCTAGATAAATTTCGGGGCGTCTAAGCCTAACATAAAATAGGGAATGGACACCTAGCAGACACCGAGGAAGGCACGTGACCAAGAGGCAGAGTGCGAGCTCTCTTAGCATTTTAGCAGGATTTAGTACTAAGTGCTTGACCTTTTCGCAGGCCGTAGCTTTTAGACACCATCTGTTGGTGACTTTTATTATAATTTTTAAGCAGGAGACAATGGCTCTCGCGACGATAGCACAAGCTTTCTTACCGATAGATAGCGCCTTATAAGGATAGCCTGCAGAAATTACGCGTTTTCCATATTGCTATTCATCCTGTGGGGGCTCTGCCTCCGTATGTTTTTCATACGGGATCGCCGGGGATTGGGAGCCATGCTAAAAGGGTCACAATGACTAGTTTCACAAGAAAATCAACTGCGCTATAGAGAAAAAGAACTAAAATAGAAAAGCTTCTGTTACGGTTTACTAAATATTTAAAATCCTGTAACCTCCATTTTACCGCATCGCCTATAAAGAAATCACGAAAAAACTTATTAATAAATGATTACAGAAGTACATAATACAAATCTTGGAGCTAAGTATTAATTACTATCATGAATCTATTTAACCCATGAATATTCAACTGGAATACCCTAGGTCACCTCTGGCGACGCGTGGGGCGGAGCCAATTTATAGTGACGGAGTCGAAGTAGAACTCAGATGTGTCAGCTGTTATTTATAAGCAGTCGAAGCTTTTTGCAGTACTTATCATTAATCTATTTAAATAAATAGATCTATTTCATATTATTATTAGAATAGATTTTATTAGAATAAAATGATAACAGAGCATTTATTATTTAATAATAATATGGCAAACGTTGACTCAGGTTTTCTTCCAAAGTTTCACCGAGGCTTAACTTTTCAGAGATAGTTTGTATGTTTAAATTGTTATAAATCTCACAAGACACTCGATAGCATAAGATTGCTTTCAAAATATCGGAGTAACATTCCTTTTTAATTTATATTTTTATACTAGAAAGAATTATAACTGTAAAGCTTAAACGTGAACCGTACCTGAGAAGTCATTTCGCCGCGGCTATTCTGCTCTCGTAAATTATCTGGCGCTAAAATGACATCATTTCCGAATTCGTTCTTATTGGCTTAAAGAGTAAATCACTCGTATGGCGCGAAAATAGGCTCCGCCCCACGTTCACTCAGAGTATACCGTGGCTAATGATAGAGTTGGATATTCATGGGTTAAATAGATTCATGTTACTATATATAGTGCTTATGTTATTCACTGGAAACATGCATGGTTTGGCTATACTTAAAAACGTTGCTTCACGTGTCGTCTGCTACTCTGTAGTGTTACCAGAATTTTATTGGAATTATCTATCGGAAAACGCCTATATATTGACACACTACGTTTTAGCACCAAGATTAGGTTAGTTCTTCTCATTTTAATTTCGGGCACACAAAACAAATTTTAGGGCCCCCGGAAGCGCTTCCTCAAGTAGATTCCGGGTCCCAAGTCATGCCTGTAAAATTTGGAAACGTCTTAAAGCAACTGTCGGCTCTATCATTGCCACCTGTATTATGAAAAGGCCCCTGTTATTAGAGAGGGCCATGAATCTATCCGAATCTACGAAAAAATTACTTTCGTGGAGAGCGTGGAGCCATCTATTAATAGGACCGGAAGCTAAAACTCAAAATAGCGAAACAATAACGTCGTCAGAGAGCCATTATAGAGTATTATATTTAGACCACTTTTACTCTACTTAGTGAACTTTAACCTAAATTATATATCCCATATAAAATATATTGTAAACAATTACTATAATGGAAGTTATTGACAAATTTACAAACGAGCCAATCAACGCTAAGAATACTTTTGTGTCCCGCCTTTTGGGTTAAAATGTAGCTTGAGCATCTTGTTTTGATTTCGACGCTAGCGACATCTGTTGAAAAAAGAGCTACTTCACTTAGAGCCGACACTTGCTTTAAAGAGCCGGCTTCTTGGAAACGAGCAGGGATAACTTGTAGCAAAAGTAAATAGGGGGAGAAAGTCTATCACTGCCTTCAGATTTTACCTTCCACCATGCTTGACACCCTTTTTGAAGAGCTAGTGATCACGTGATATTTCTAACCAATAAGGATAGCACATTACGCGCGAAGTATAGCATTTGTGGTATTCCGGTCCGCGCTCAAGATGAAAATTTTGAATTTTATTTCCTGGCAATCATGTCACCGCCTCGCGATTTCAAATAGTCTCTCTGTCAAATGCTGACCATTATTTCCTTCGATAACGGTTGATTTTAATTAATAATTACTATATCAATTGTAAAATAAACAAAAAAAGCTCGTAGCTATAGCTATTATTTCAGTTAAACTTGCAAATTGTTAGGCCTTAACATCGTAGACTTACCAATTAGTCCCGATCTCTGCTCTTAGATGGCGCCACGCTCTCCACGATTTAAGTGAGCGTTATTCTAGTTACGGTTTATTACTTTTCAAAAGTCGTGTTATTATTTTTAAAATGTCGCATTTTAGTTTCTATCATATATCTACTTTATTTAGGAACTAAATTAACCAAATTATCGAAAGCAAAAGTTTAATATTCACGTATTTTATAGAGAACTATTTTTCATCGTGGCGGAGTGCAACCGATACCTTTGTGTCCCTGTAAAGAGGCGAGGGGGAAGTCATTTGCGAAGCCCAAAAATTTTACCCCTCAAATAAGACGTCGTGCGGTTGGACCCAAGTGCCAGACTTTCTCCCCTATTTACTTTTGTCGAAATTCATTTGGGGAAATGCCTATAGTTGATGACGTAGCCAATTATAGGAGGTGCAGATTTTAACGGGTATGTGATCGTCAAAAATTTGGCCTAGACCTTTGCTTATGGGGACCTTATGATAGGCTTATGGTCAGACTGTATATATTACAAATTTGTTATTTAAATTTTCTTTAATTTAAAATTTAAGGTATAAAAAATTGCAGAAATTTCGTAATAGCTAACTATTAAACTTGATTTATTTTGTTTATTTTTGATGAAATTTGTTTCTAAACTTCTAAAGTGTAAGCTAATTTAGTATTCATGTTGGATATTTTCTTCTAGATGGTATGTTAGATGTCATAAATGTCACAGGCCAGGTAATTTTTCAAATGATTAAAAAGTTAGATATCCTATTTACGCACTTTGCATACTAATCAAGGTGATTCCCACGTATGTACTTTCTCAAGGACTTTAGCGCAGCAGCTCAGCACCCTTGCAAATTTCGTATAAATGTGTATACATAAAAATCCATTCTATATGAGAGTTGATAAGGGTAACTTTTAATAAAAAGCAAAATCGACGAAGCTATCAAATTTCTTACAGGAAAAAACCTATTTAGAGCGGTTTGATTTTTATGCTGTTCTAAGTTAAAGAAGAATGATTGAACCGACATGTTTAATAGCATAGCATGATTTATTACAGTTGATTTACAATCGGGAGATAAGTGTTGTTAATACAATGGACGCTTCAATAAAAGATACTCGGTTTTTACTCCCCTCTCCAAATTCATCTGGGAAGGAACTATTTCCGGTCGGTCGGTTAAACGGTTAGAATGGCTAGCCAAAAAGTCATTATTAAGCCAATTGGAGACGCGTTTTTGCCCTCATGAGAATTTTGCGTCAGATAAGAAACGCGTCGGCTCACGTGTATAAGGAACGTACTAATGTTAATTTTCGATAATATATTTTAAGGTAAAATATATAATGTTACTAAAACTAAGTATAAGAAGATTGTTATTATTATCATCCTCTTATGGTATAAATAATTAAAATTATATGTAATATTTTTATAATACCGGGCAATTTTAAAGCTTCTCATGTAGGCAGAGTTAATTCATTTCGTATAAAATTATCTTTTGGAATAAGATGAAAACTCATTCATTTAGAACTAAACATATTACTTTTGCAACAAGTGTTTCCTTTTAACCAAGTAACGTTTTTGGCATGTTAAGGTTTAGCAAAAAACCGATGTTACGTTCGAGAAAGTTTCCAGCTTTCTAATATTTCAACAAGCACTATATAAATAATAACTTATGAGTCCTGGCTGTCGGAAATATTACTTCTTGGCAATTTCTGGGAAGATGTTTTATTTAAGCGCCTATTGATCTCAATTTCTGTATTATATTACCATGTGACTATAAATAAATAATAATTATTATTATTATTACACACCGCCGTCAATTCGCCGAAATCATATTCAACGAAAAAGATTTGGGGTAACGTGGAACTCAGAAAGACAAAAATAGGTTAGACTACACTAAAATACTCAAAATGAAAACAGATGGCGTGATATTTACCCAGTTGTTCAAATTCTGGTTAATATTTTGGTGTTTTTAAAATGCGCGCGTCGCAAAGCAGAGAAACTCTATTGAATTCTCATGCCATCTGTTTTCATTTTGAGTATTTTAGTATAGTCTAATCATTTTTTCGTCTTTCTGAGTGCTACGTAATCCCAAAAATCTTTTTCGTTGAAAAGGATTTCGGCGAATTGACGGCGGTTCGATATACATGTATATACACAAATATTATCTTATCTAAAGTGATAAGCGTTTTTTAACAAACATGCGAGGTTGATTACTCTATTTCATCTACAACGAATGCTTTGATTTATTCTAGATGGCGCCAGTTTAAACGTTTTGGTGAAAAGAGAATAAATAATCACCGATTTATAATCACCGATTTATAATCAACAACATAATTTTAACATTAACAGTGTTCCATGTGAACAAAGAAAAATTCGGCGTAAAAATAAATAGAAAAAATTGTATATTAATCGATTTTTCTACGTTACCAGACTGCTGGCGCCATCTGTTAAGATTTTGGGAATTTAAAGATTTGCTTATAATGGCGTTTCAAGCGAGGGGTCGACCATTCACCAAAAATGTGTACGGAATTTTGAAATCCGAGATTTAACGATTTCTTGGTGGATTTCGGATTTCTTAATTTTTGTCCCGGATTTCAGGATTTCTCGTTCGATTTCGGGATTTCTCGCTGTATATTAAGATTTCTCGTTGGATTTCAGGATTTCTCGATTTCTCGCTGTACATCAAGATTTCCCGTCGGATTTAGGAATTTCTTTCCAGATTTCGAGATTTTACTTCGGATTTCTTGCCAGATACGGGATTTCTTAGAATTTCCGACCCCTCGGTTACAAGAGTAACCCGAGTGAAAGCTTTTATAGTTATGAGCATTTTTAGTGAACATCCCCTCGCGCTAGCCGGTTTTTGAGCTACCATGAGATTAAAAATTTTCACTTCTATCTATTGCGCTCTTTTCATTTTCGCTTGGCGGTCTTTTAAAGGGAATAGAACCTCCAACGCGTTCTTTATGGAAGACCCCATCAATTTCCTTTATTCCCTTCACAATCAGCGATTATCAGCGCCGCCGGTGTGAAAAGCCACGGGAGGCAGCGGACAATATTGGAACCCTCGGAGGGCGACAGAAATACCAAAAGTTATATTCCCTTTAAAATGAAATTTCACCGCTCAATTTCGCTCGTGGTAAATAGTATCGTAAAAAACGATAAAATGTAAAAAATTAAAAAAGTAAATATGGAAGATAATGGTAAATAACTAATTAATAATTTACATTAAATTTAAATCGACTGTTATCACAGGCAGAATTTTTTGTAAATAAAGTTTTAATTAGCGTTTTAATTTTTTAAACCTTTTTTTTTATAAAATATTATTTATACTATTCACCGTTATCAGAATTTTATATATATCTTGAGATAAGTGTTAATATAGGCTGATAAAATGAAACATTTACCTTTGCAGGATCCAACCACTACTAAATGGGATGGTATATCCCAGCAAATCACGGATGTGTAGATAGCATCACTCCATCTATCGATGTAAAATGTAAAAATTACTCTTAATTATTTATAAACCATATTACCTCCGACATAATAACTTTAGAAAGTTAGAAGCTACAAGTTTCACTTTCAAACGAATAGCACTCGTACAATATATTTTATACGCTTATGCCATTATTTATTTGTAATCTCGCGAATATTTGGGAAAAGTGGATCAATTATGAGAAGATTGTCAAGATGGTGAGCCCGGCTCAAGGTCTATTGAAAATTACACATTTAAAATGTCCAACGGCATTGAAACGCAATTCGAGTCGAGTTAAAATCTCTTTAAACGTAATAAAGGAACCTGAATTACCTCGTGCTGTTGTAACAACCATTTTTTCTCCGGAAGGTGATTGCACCTCCGAAATTTATCTTAAGTTTTGTAGCACGCGCCTGATTTATTTAGCCCAAATTATTTCTACCTGTCGTGTAGGGTAATTGTAAAAGTTCATTACCACTACACAATGCGCAATCGAGAGTTTTGGTAACTAATTTGGCGTTGCTGTGGAAAAACTAGGACAGCATTTTGCTAAACCTTTCTGTGAGGTCAAGGTTAATGAGATAATGTACATAATAATGAATTATATTCAGATTGAACTTGTATCAAACTGCGAGTGGTTTATGTAAGTCTTTTGAAATGGTGTTTAGGCTAATATTTATTTTTCAAAAGTCATTTTCCACGATGGCGAATTTATTGATTTTACTATAATCTGTACAATCTAATATCCTACAAGCAAAAGTAAATAGGGGGAGAAAGTCTGGCACAGCATAAAAATCAAACCGCTCTAAATAGGTTTTTTCCTGTAAGAAATTTGATAGTTTCGTCGATTTTGCTTTTTATTAAAAGTTACCCTTATCAACTCTCATATAGAATGGATTTTGTGTATACACATTTATATGAAATTTCCAAGGGTGCGCTAAAGTCCTTGAGAAAGTACATACGTGGGAATCACCTTGATTAGTATGCAAAGTGCGTAAATAGGATATCTAACTTTTTAATCATTTGAAAAATTACCTGGCCTGTGACATTTATGACATCTAACATACCATCTAGAAGAAAATATCCAACATGAATACTAAATTAGCTTACACTTTAGAAGTTTAGAAACAAATTTCATCAAAAATAAACAAAATAAATCAAGTTTAATAGTTAGCTATTACGAAATTTCTGCAATTTTTTATACCTTAAATTTTAAATTAAAGAAAATTTAAATAACAAATTTGTAATATATACAGTCTGACCATAAGCCTATCATAAGGTCCCCATAAGCAAAGGTCTAGGCCAAATTTTTGACGATCACATACCCGTTAAAATCTGCACCTCCTATAATTGGCTACGTCATCAACTATAGGCATTTCCCCAAATGAATTTCGACAAAAGTAAATAGGGGAGAAAGTCTGGCACTGGGTCCAACCGCACGACGTCTTATTTGAGGGGTAACATTTTTGGGCTTCGCAAATGACTTCCCCCTCGCCTCTTTACAGGGACACAAAGGTATCGGTTGCACTCCGCCACGATGAAAAATAGTTCTCTATAAAATACGTGAATATTAAACTTTTGCTTTCGATAATTTGGTTAATTTAGTTCCTAAATAAAGTAGATATATGATAGAAACTAAAATGCGACATTTTAAAAATAATAACACGACTTTTGAAAAGTAATAAACCGTAACTAGAATAACGCTCACTTAAATCGTGGAGAGCGTGGCGCCATCTAAGAGCAGAGATCGGGACTAATTGGTAAGTCTACGATGTTAAGGCCTAACAATTTGCAAGTTTAACTGAAATAATAGCTATAGCTACGAGCTTTTTTTGTTTATTTTACAATTGATATAGTAATTATTAATTAAAATCAACCGTTATCGAAGGAAATAATGGTCAGCATTTGACAGAGAGACTATTTGAAATCGCGAGGCGGTGACATGATTGCCAGGGAATAAAATTCAAAATTTTCATCTTGAGCGCGGACCGGAATACCACAAATGCACTACTTCGCGCGTAATGTGCTATCCTTATTGGTTAGAAATATCACGTGATCACTAGCTCTTCAAAAAGGGTGTCAAGCATGGTGGAAGGTAAAATCTGAAGGCAGTGATAGACTTTCTCCCCCTATTTCCTTTTGATTTCGAGCGTTGCATGATGAATGCGCGCAAGCCGTGCGTGAACGTTTTTAAACTTAGAACCACGCAGGAGAAATCTACGCCGCGAGCCCTTAGCACCGTAGCCAAGGCTTATACACAATTTTATCACTTTCAAACCTAAAATTAACACTTATCGTTGTAAAATGATTCATCAGAACCTAAAACTGACTTTTAGAAATAAGAGAACTTGTTTCTGAACGTATTTATTTTTCAAATTTGAGGTGTGGCATTTATCAACCCGAGCGTGGCTGCTCTACGAAGTAAGATAATATTTTAGAGGTACAAATTTTGAAAACGAAAATGGGACCCTATGGTAGACCTTTGCTTATGGAGACCTTATGATAGGCTTATGAAAGTACTCATGCAAGAGTATCAAAATTTGCTAGACATACTCATCTAGTTAGGGGGTTTTAGATTTTTCAAACTCGGATGACCTTTAACTCGTGGTTCAAGGTCATTCAAAGTTTATCTCGAAATCGAATCAATATAGAGAAATGCTTCCAATTTGAAAAGAGTGTGAATTGAAATTTTAAGTGTTAATGTCTTTAACCCGATTAAAAAAACCATGATGAAAACCTTGAAGACATGGCTCACGGTCATAGAAATTTCCCTTGCCAATTGACACCTTGCAAGTGGTATGTGTCCTGAAAATTTCAAACTCCTAACTAAAACATATTTTTTAGTTATTGGCCCTGTATCGTTTTTTAGTTAACATCCTGTTTACATATATGTTACTGTTTTTTATTAGTTTTTGTATGTAATAAAATTATTATAAATAAAATCATAGGTAACATAATTACTCATACAGCGGCGTAGCGATGGCTAGGGGTTGCCAAAGTATTACATGTGAAATGGATTTGTTGAATAATATGTTAAACTCCTTTTTCTTGATACTTGGAAAATACACTTTTTTTTTTAATTATGGATTGAATTCCGCGTGTTTTCTATTTCCCATCTGTAAAGTTGCCGAAAGTGATGCATTTTACGTCATATCCTGTAAACAAAGTTTCATTAAAGGAATAAGTTATAATGTTACATATCATAATATTATTACAACAATAATAATAATTAAAATATTCATTACAAGTAACAATAATTCAAATATTTATTTACTAAATAATCGCGATTTTCCGCTGACATTTTCAAGGGAATAATTTCCACAAAGTACCGTTGATATCTCGACGTATATGTCGGGCTCTTAAACTCGGAATTCCGCGGGGCAAAGTTTGAAAAGTGGGAAAAAGCAATTGTTTCCCGACGGCCAGAAAATATTGTTCTTAATCTGATGTTTGACCCAATATTGGATCACAATTTCAATGAGTTAATTACAACGTAATAATTTTTTACATAAAGTAAAAAGTCGATTTTCATTCTTAATTATTCTTATAATCGAAAAATAATTGAACAGTCATAATTCTTACTAAATTACTTGAAGCAACCGTTGTAAAATGGTTTATCTCTCACTACACCTAAATGTTATTTTTCTATTGGGTGAATTACACCTTACTGTTTACTGTTTGAAGTAGAGGTCGGGGATGGTTAACTTTTATTCAATAGATAAAGCTCTCAAAATTATTCGTAAAACGTTTTGATCAAATAATTTATATTTCTGTATTATCCGATTAATTTTTTGATAAATTTGTAAAATTAATCGGAAAAACGACGTTTTTTTTCGATAAAAAGCTCAAATTTTATGAATAATACATGTTTTTTAATTATTTTCCGAAATATTAACCGGTAAATTTCTTTGTTTACATTCTTTTCCCGAAAAAAATCAATTTAATCATGGATAATGATTAACCGTCCCCGACCTCTAGTTTGAACCATATGCACGTTTCAGTTTAATGGTCTACAGTAATAGATACTCCTTTGGTAAGATATACAATTAACTTCTGGTATTACAGAAGTAAATAACGCAATCAAGTTTAAGCCGTGGTAAAATGGCACACGTTTCAGTTTAATGGTCTAAAGTGATAGATACCCCTTTGGTAAGATATACAATTAACGTCTGGTATTACAGAAGTAAATAACGCAATCAAGTTTAAGCCGTGGTAAAATGGTACACGTTTCAGTTTAATGGTCTAACGTGATAGATACTCCTTTGGTAAGCTATACAATTAACTTCTGGTATTACAATAGTAAATAACGCAATCAAGTTTAAGCCGTGGTAAAATGGTACACGTTTCAGTTTAATGGTCTAAAGTGATAGATACTCCTTTGATAAGGTATATTATAAACTTCTGGGATTACAGATGATTTTTTAATTAAAGTTAAACTCTGATTCTACGTTTAGGTCAAGGCTTCGTTTGAAAAGACTGAACTGGGTTGGCGAAAAAAATAACTTTTTCCAAATCTCAGATGTAACCGAAGATGCGATTACAAAATTTTTATTAATTGTAAATGTGTAAAAAAGCTAAAGCTATGGTTTTAAATGTTTTACAACTGCATATTTTACAAAGGTTTTTTCCGCGTCAAATTACGCCTTATCCTCTAAAATAATTTGGATTAGCAATTATTAAAAGATATGAAGAAAGTAGCTTAGTCGCCATAGATTAAATTGTGAAAGAGATTGCATACGATTTGTGAGGGTAGAATATTAGCCAATTTTGTGAAAAATATTTATCAATGGAGAAATAAACTTTTATTTGTCAATCGATCTTCACACGTAAGATCGCGTGATTTGCCAAAATCAATTGCACATATTCTTGGGTTCATTTTCGGGAATTTTTAATTAAAACTCTCATGTTATATAATAATTGAACCATCATAATTATAAATAATTTATATTTATTGTATCATGTTTATTAATTTAATTTTAATAATCCTATATTTATTGTATCATGTTTATTAATATAATTTTAATAATCCTATATTTATTCTATTCTATAATTTTATTAATCCAATATTTATTAAATTCTATAATTTTAATAATCCAATATTTATTCTATTCTATAATTTTAATAATCCAATATTTATTCAATTCTATAATTTTAATAATGCAATATTTATTCTATTCTATAATTTTAATAATCCTATATTTTTTCTATTCTATAATTTTAATAATCCTATATTTATTCAATTCTATAATTTTAATAATCCAATATTTATTCTATTCTATTCTATAATTTTAATAATCCTATATTTATTCAATTCTATAATTTTAATAATTCTATATTTATTCAATTCTATAATTTTTATAATCCAATATTTATTCTATTCTATTCTATAATTTTAATAATTCTATATTTATTCAATTCTATAATTTTAATAATCCAATATTTATTAAATTCTATAATTTTAATAATCCAATATTTATTAAATTCTATAATTTTAATAATCCAATATTTATTCTATTCTATAATTTTAATAATCCAATATTTATTCAATTCTATAATTTTAATAATCCAATATTTATTCAATTCTAAAATTTTAATAATCCAATATTTATTCTATTCTATAATTTTAATAATCCTATATTTTTTCTATTCTATAATTTTAATAATCCTATATTTATTCAATTCTATAATTTTAATAATCCAATATTTATTCTATTCTATTCTATAATTTTAATAATCCTATATTTATTCAATTCTATAATTTTAATAATTCTATATTTATTCAATTCTATAATTTTAAAAATCCAATATTTATTCTATTCTATTCTATAATTTTAATAATCCTATATTTATTCAATTCTATAATTTTAATAATTCTATATTTATTCAATTCTATAATTTTAATAATCCTATATTTATTCTATAATTTTAATAATCCTATATTTATTCAATTCTATAATTTTAATAATCCTATATTTATTCAATTCTATAATTTTAATAATCCTATATTTATTCAATTCTATAATTTTAATAATCCTATATTTATTCAATTCTATAATTTTAATAATCCTATATTTATTCTATAATTTTAATAATCCAATATTTATTCTATTCTATAATTTTAATAATCCAATATTTATTCTATTCTATAATTTTAATAATCCAATATTTATTCAATTCTATAATTTTAATAATCCAATATTTATTCTATTCTATAATTTTAATAATCCTATATTTTTTCTATTCTATTCTATAATTTTAATAATCCAATATTTATTCAATTCTATAATTTTAATAATCCAATATTTATTCAATTCTAAAATTTTAATAATCCAATATTTATTCTATTCTATAATTTTAATAATCCTATATTTTTTCTATTCTATAATTTTAATAATCCTATATTTATTCAATTCTATAATTTTAATAATCCAATATTTATTCAATTCTATAATTTTAATAATCCAATATTTATTCTATTCTATTCTATTCTATAATTTTAATAATCCAATATTTATTCTATTCTATTCTATTCTATAATTTTAATAATCCAATATTTATTATATTCTATAATTTTAATAATCCTATATTTATTCAATTCTATAATTTTAATAATCCAATATTTATTCTATTCTATTCTATTCTATAATTTTAATAATCCAATATTTATTCTATTCTATTCTATTCTATAATTTTAATAATCCAATATTTATTCTATTATATTCTATAATTTCAATAATCTTATATTTGTTATATTAAATATAATTTGCTTATGATTTAACAACGGCTTGATTATATTTATTAATATAATATAATAATATACTTAGCAAATGTTTCGAATAGTGACCGGCAATGTTATATATCCAAGAATAACGAAATATTTCACATATCTGCCACTAGGATTAATAGAACCTGTAGATAATCTGAAAAGTGACAAAGTAGCTTAAGTAGCTGATTTGGTGTATGTCTAACTGATTATTAATAATTATTTTAACTGGCTTTGGTTACGTTAAAACATTTCCTAATGCTTGTTTTCGATTTGGTGTACACCCCCTTTAACCTCGAAACTGGCAATTTAGGGACTGTGCACTCCATCTCGTAAACAAAAATGTAAATTTACCAAAATCAAGAGTTTTGGGTGTAATCATAAGTAACATAAAATTATGTTACTTATAGTTCAATGGATAGTCAAATTGTAAAGCCATTGTTTTGTATTTAGTATGTAGATTACGAGGGGTCGGACATTTACCAAAATCCCGTACACTTTGTCTGAAATCCCAAAATCTTTTAACTCTCGCTATGGTAAATTAACATTGAAATCCCAAAATCACTTCAAAAAGTAATGATAAAATCGCCAAAATCTCTACGAAATCCCAAAATCCCGTACAAAATAATGGCAAGTGTCCGACCCCTCGGTAGATTACGTTTTTCAGTAACAATTGCCCAAATGGTTTATTGTGTTTTACTCAAAGTACGCATCTAGTCATAAACATAAGTCTATTATTACTATTCCATTAGTTAGTTAACAAGAGTGTGCCCATTATCAGAAATATAAGCGCCTCTATATAAAATAATTATTAAATTTAAAATACAAATTATTACTTGTCGGTTATAACTGCTGACGAGGTCAAAAGCATTGCTTATTTCTAATGACTTGATCTAAAGTCCGCCATTCTAGAAATAGCTCTACCTGGCACACTTATCATAAAATGTTATTATAAACCTTTGTTTATACGTACGTTTATTATATTACTTATGATTCTGTGTTGCTTTACTCCTGATGGCCGTTCGATTTGGATAGTTTTTGACGCACGATGCTACCATCGTATTAGTTAAATTATTAATTAATTTTAAACAGGTAGGAAATATGAAGCTTAAGCCTTTGATCTCCATTGAAACCAGGAGCGGAGGAAACTAAAATATATTTATTTAATACGCTAATCCCGATAGGCCTTCAAGGCGAAGGTACCTTCGCCTCTATATTTTAGTTTCCCCAAACGTTGTTGGTCTTTTTTACCTCTTCAACCGTGTTTCTTTTACAATTACTGAATGAACTAAAACTGAACTAAACTAAAATACTGTAATTAAACGAACTAAAAACACTATAATTAAATGAACCAAAAACAATGTAAATAAATTAATACTTTAATTAAATGGGCACTGCCAGTGTCTAGGCCTAAAAGTCTTTTAAGACTTGGCCATATTGAACTGTAGCTAACCAAATACTTGGTCAAATAAATTTTGTTTTGAATTTGAATTTGAATTTGAATTTAAATTATCTTCGGTATCGCATAAAATGACAATTTTCGGTCTCCCTTTCAAATTGAACTGCTCGGACAATTTTTAACACGGTAGCAGAATTAGATTAGGAGAAGTTACTACAGAGCCCTAAATTCTGGAAGCGCAAATGCCTTACAAAAGCGTGGGGGGTAAGTTTCTTTCTCGTTGAAAATTCCATCCCCTCAAAAGGAGAGAAAATTCTCGAGGGACGCTGGGTAACGATACCGCCATCTAACGTAAGCTAACGAAATTAAAATATCGTCTGCTATATCGTAAATTTTACAATTCTAGGCTTAGATATTAAGTGCCGGGAGTAGTGGCGTACTCCTGTAATCCCAAGCGTCTGAGAGGCAGAGTTTGTGGACGGCCGTTAGAGGAAGACCACCAGTGACCAATCCCCCAACGGGTGGTCGGAATACTTCCGCCACGGGTGTCGCCCTGATTAATCAAATGGACGAGAGGACTGAACTGTCCCACACGTCACAATCGACTAAAAAAAAAGATATTAATTATTTAAGTGTTGTTAGACATGGAAGCGTGGAACTGGGATGACACCTATTTAACTAAGCTACTAATATATTTAAACTAGATGTAAGTTTATTTGTTCAGTCAAGAACTGCGTTATTTAAAACATATGCTTCAATATTCTATATATTTTTTATTTATCATTAATGCCAAAATTCCTAAATACAAATTTACATACTTCATAATTTAATTCTACATGATAATTAAAATTGATCATCTTTGAAATATCACAAACTAATATCCCAACTACCACTGATTCTGTAAGGGTAGATTAACTCTTCGTTTTGATGTCAACATTGGAAAATTTGTTAGCTTTAGAATCGTTTTTCTCTGTAATTTCCGGCTTAAGAAACCGATTTAAAACTTGGCGAAGGCTTAGTATTATTTGCCGTTTTTTGGTTACTATTTGGCAATTTTTTATCGAAATTACATGCTACAGACTTATTTTTCGTTTTAGATTTGCTAATTAAATAATAACTTTATTAAGTTGGTGCATCTTAGGAGGTTGGAAATTCATATCCCTAGATGGATCTGTCTCACTTTCTAAGCTGTTAATATCCATAATAGATCGCAAAGACGTTTCAGCGGTTATATCGGCTGCCATTTTCCAGTGTTTCTATAAATTTCCACCAGGTACCGATCTCGGTCTTACTCCCGTGATAGGGGGCCAAAATTGTCATCGCGCCTAGTCTCTCTCTCTCTCTGGCAAGTCAAATGCGCCCACAATGGGCTCTATGGCTCTATGATAACTTCCTCCAATCCAATTCTGACGGCAGTTAACCAATTTTAACGTGAAACTAAATTCTTAATCATTTGAAAATAATTAAAATCCGCAAACAGACGATTGTAACTGTTTAACCTCGCGTTTTACTAAGAAATCTACACCAGCAAAAGGGTGGCGTTGCCGGGCGTTGCACTGTTCATTCTTGCTCAACTTGCATATTTATTCTTGGTGCATATATTTATACTTAGAGCTGCGTCATTGATGACGATTTGCTCCACAGGCAGCTGCCATAGACGTACTGCACGTAGCTCTACCGTGGAAAGTTCTTTCCCCCAAAACCCGTTCTCTTGCGTGTAGCACGGTAATGGCGACTCCCATGAAATACGCGCGTAAAAGAATCTATTGAGAAAGTTTCCACGGAAACGAAATCACGTGATCGTGAGGTACAGTCCCGATCAAAAGTTTCTGTCCGTTTTCTCTTGGCAGCCATTTTGTTTCTATTTTAGGTAGATAACCGAATGAGGGCTTCTATGAAAGAATACCCCTCACGAAATTAATATGCAGTGAAAATTAATGTCCTACCACCAATAGGGCGCGAGCAAAGCCGGAAATAACCAAACCCCTCCAAAACAATTGTCGTTGTTTACGTTTGTGTTTTTTTAAATTTTATTCACATATTTTGTTTTCCCATGTAAGAAAAGCATTTTTTTTTGTCAAACACATTTTCGGTCGCCACGGCAAAACAATGAAACATATAATATAGACTGACACCCGGTCAATCATATCCGCTAATTTCATTAATTAGAAGCGCAACTTTTATCATACTTAATTCTATGAGCTTTCGGCGCCACTATTTGGGGCGAAGCAAAAAATATCAGGGTCTCGAGCGATATTATTTTAAATACTACTTTCACGCTGACTTTGTTTCAATTAAAAATTAAATTAGGGTTAATTTGCATAAATAACTTTACAACAACAAATCTGATTTGAAAAATGAAACCAGATTTGGTTTTGAGTATTATGACAAATTCTATTCATTTTTTCATGACGTCATTTTGGAGGGGTTTGGCTATTTCCGGCTTTGCTCGCGCCCTAATTGTGGCAGGGCATTAATTTTCACTGCGTATTAATTTCGTGAGGGTATTCTTTCATAGAAGCCCGTCACGGAGTTTAAAGTGACGTAATTTACGTTCCATCCAGTGAGCGTGTGTCAGCTTGCACACATTTTGAATTTGGTGATTTAGGGTCCATCATAATATACAGTGATATCAGTATCACGTCACACGACGTCACCTATGCTTTTTCCCATAGAGAAAATATCCCGCACAAAATGGCGGCCATAGCCAAAGCTACGAACTGAAACTACTCTATAGATTTTTATGTCCACAATTCTAAAATTTTATGGCACTTGAAACAAATATTTATGTGTTAATCACTAAATTGTTGAGGATAGAAAGAAATTTAGTAGATTTTCTACCAAATTCCTACCGTTCCAGTTTTTGTGAGGATTAAATAAGTGTATAAAGTTATGTATTGATTATTTGGGCGCGCGCTCCTAATATTTGAAAAGAATTTGGCTCCCATGAATTTGTTATGTCCTTTCAAAAATTAACTATGACTTGAAAAGTGTGTCGGAAAACCACCAATATGTTTCGAAAGCTTATTACATTATTGTTTCTTTTGGAGATAAGGTATTTATTTATGTTAGAACAAAAACACGAGAACCACCAATGGTCTAGAGAGTAAAGGCTTGTTCCCACTTGCCGAATTTTCGAGACGAATAAAAAAGACGTGTTTTTTCGGTCGCTGGGGAAGCGGTTCTCACTTTAGCGCGAAAATTTAAAAACGCTGAAAACAACTCGTGTGGATTTTTAGTAATGTTTTAGGTCTAACATAAAACATCAGTTCAAAATGAACCAAATGGATGTTCCTGTTGATAATTTCAATAAATAAACGATTCTATTCGTGAGATAGTTACCTTTACTTCAGTATCTTGGTCAAGTTGGCTGAGCCGCTTTTCTAAAGACCTAGGCTTAATAAGTGACGGACGGGAGTGGAATAGATCGAGGGAACGCGTTTTCTGATTGGCTGAAGCTTTTTATCGCCAAGGTGTGGACGTCAAAAAATAGAACATTCGCTAGATACCGCGGAGACGCGACTTTAGCGGCGAATTTGAACAAAATCGCAAATTTTATTCGCGAGCGTCAATTTTCAGCGCGAAAATAGTTTTTTTCGCTAAGTGGGAACTAGGCTTTAGGAGTAAAAACGCGAACAAGTAAAGTGACCAAGAAGTGGGGGAGAAAACTAAGCTTTATTGGGGGAAAATATGCGGTACTTCGGCCGATAGGCCTTCAAGGCGAAAAACTTAATTAAGACTAACCGCATATTTTCCCCCCATAAAGCTTAGTTTTCTCCCCCACTTCTTGGTCTCTTTACTTGTTCGCGTTTTTACTCCTATTTATTTATGTTTATTGATAATTAAAATCCTTATACGTAAAACAATTAAATGATTTTATTAAACGTGGAATTTCGATTCCGATGTCGTATTAGTGTTTTACATAAAGGTTTAAAATTCTTTTTGAAAATCCCAAATTTTATCTCGGGTCTCTAGTGGTAACCAATATAAACATCTACCGGCAAATGACGTCAATAATAGGTTCCCATAAAATGCAGGGAAGCCTACTCCTCCATTTAAAAACTTCAATATTTATTTTTGTAAGTAAAATCGTCATTACCATTATTAATATCATTATCTAATTATACCAAGAATATTCTAACACTCTCTCTTTGAAGAAAATGCTTCTATGGCATACTTATGAGGAATTATGTTACTTATGGTTATATGTTCTACCAGCCTAGGCAGTGGTTTATCCTCAGGATATCAGCTTCAAAGCAGGATTAAAATATTTTTCTAAATTCCCCGAGGGGGTAGTCCCTTGATACTCTTAAAGCCTTTGCACACCTGTGCCTTTCCAAACACGTTTTGTGATTTCCAATCATTTCCCGGAATGTTTGTGGAATTTTTCCTGTGTTTTTCTGCAATTCGTACACCTGGGTACTCTAGTGATGATCGCTTCCAGCGTGGGCCAAATTCATACCACAGTGTTGCCAGACGTACCATAATTATGATACAGTTCATTAATTCTAGATAGGAATTTGGAACGTACCATAATTTAACCAGTGTGCCATAAATTATGGTACGCCTTTTTGTAATAATTTTAACAGACCGTACCATATTTTCCATAATTCTGATAGGACATACCATGTTGTCAATAATTTCCGAACCGACTATCATTTTGCACTCACGTTCAGCCCAAAAAGATTAATAGTTGACCTTGTTAAATAATTTGTCCAAGAATTCAATCATTTTTGAGTTCGTATACCATAATTTTCAGTTTTACATCTGGCAACGTGGTCGTACCATCAGTCCATCTGATATTTTCTCTTCGACACTTTCTCGAATTCAGAACTTAAGTGAAAATTGTAATCCAAATTTCTGATTGCCAAAGATTGGATTCGATTTTTGGTCGACTCCCAATCAAATAATCTTGGATCTTTTAGATTTCCCTTTTTTTGGTCGAAGTCATGATATCCTCAATTTTTTACTGATTACCAAAGATTTCCCCGATTTCTAAACATTATTTTTGATTCCCAGTGGTTTTATAATTTCGAAAATAATCTTGGATTTTTAAGATTTTAAAATTTATTAAAGATTTCCCAATTTTTGTTATCGAAACTATGATTTTCGGGTTGTTTTAAGGATTAAAAAGAAATTATGATTTCTAAAGATTATTTTTTATTCCAATGATTTTATGATCTTGGATGTTTAAGATTTCCCTATTTTTTTGACAATGCCATGATTTCCAGATTATTTTAAGATTTCCCTAATTTCTAAAAATTTCTTTGGATTCCAAACAAATTTATAATTTCTATAATAATCTTGGATATTGTTTTATTATAGACAAACGTCAATGGTTGCCGAACTAACAGAGATCGCAACGATTTTTCACCGCAATTAAATTATATGACTTCTTGTCTACCCATAGTAAAAAGATTTACGAAATTGACTCGCAACGTTTGGACAAAGACTATAGAAGCTTACGCTTAGCGTAAGCTTCTATAGTCTTTGGTTTGGAGTTAAAACCAGTCAAAAATGGCTGATTTTGTGCATCTTTATTTATATGCCAAACATCGCCATCCAAAAAATACTACGTTATATGAGTAGCTTAATCTAGAAAATTATATTAAACAAATATTATAAAATACAAAAATCTGAAGGCGATACGCAAATATTTAAAATTGATATTTTTTCGGAAATAGTGCTTTTTCTCAAATAATTTAAATCAAAATCCACTAAATCAATGATTTTCACTTAAAAATCCCTTTATCCCACAAAGCCAAATAAATCGCCAAAAATCGCCACACATTGACAACACTGTAATAGTTTTCCCCACCATAGACTGTATAAAGAACCACCTGAAAAGAAAATGGCGTTATTTCTTCTTTTTTTAAGTACGAAGGAAAGCTATTTTAAGATTTTGAGCGAACATTTTTAAAATTCCCTACAGGCGGCGGCTACACAGATAACCACAACGACGCACCCAGAAATCTTTTAACCGGGAAAGGGGTTGGGAGCTGTAACATTTGAACAAATAAATAAGTAGATCCGTATCCCAGGATGCCATCATGCCAGATTTTGAATCCTAAACCCGCCAAAACAAAACTGAAAAAAGCCCAAAAAAACCGCCAATCCTTTTTTTGAAAAGTAGCCCAAAAACAAGCCAAAAGATTTGCCGTAAATTTTTTTATTTTTTATTTTAAAGTTAAAGACACATATAATACATAGGTGTCTTAATCGTAAATTGACGAGTTGTAGCTTTCAATCAAGTTTAATGGTGGCTGTAACTTCGAACTTTTGATGTTTTTAATCCCAAGTACAAAACGCTTTCTAATAATTCCAATCCCATGCGGTTTTTTTGTTCGTCTTTTAATTTTAATGGATTTTGGCCCTTGGCGGTTTTCTCAGTACAAAAAGTCCAAAACAAAAACACGGAAACCCAATTTTCCGCCAACAGCCAACCCTTCTATTTCCAGCCAATGTTCTTGAAAAGAAGCCAAATTGGCTGCTTTCCAGCCCAATCTGGCATCCCTGAATTCCCAGGATCGGAAGACCGCTATCAATGGAGGAGTTCAGAGGGCTGGCGTTAAGAGACCTTTGAACCTAGGAGGATGTATAGAGTTTGAAGTTTTGAACACATTTCAAAGGTTTTTTTTTGGGGCTGGGGTGGGGGGACCTAGTACCTTCTTTCCAAACGCAGGACCAAAGACCATATAGTCTTTGCGCAGGACAGTCCTTAGGTTACATTAATTTCTAGCACAGTAATAAATACTTCAACTTAGGGATAGGAAATTCAGGGATTGACGAAAATTAGACGAAGAAATGAAACATTAAAATGAATACCATAATTTTCGGGAAATGAAAATAATTTGTTTCCCCATTGTTTTGTTTGTTTGTGTTATAGTGAATAAATTATTTTTGGGCTAAGATGTACGACACTAACTTCAATTTTCTACATTATCTATCAAATACCAATTAAAATCTACCTCAAATACTCACTTTTTAATCTACCTCAAATACTCACTTTCTGATTTACCTCAAATACTCGCTTTCAAATCTACCTTAAATACTCGTTTTCTAGTCTACCTCAAATACTCGCTTTATAATCTACCTCAAATAATCACTTTGAAATCTACCTCAAATACTCGCTTTCTAATCTACTTCGAATACTCACTTTGAAATCTACCTCAAATACTCGCTTTCTAATCTACTTCAAATACTCACTTGGAAATATACCTCAAATACTCACTTTGAAATATACTTCAAATACTCACTTTGAAATCTACCTCAAATACTCGCTTTCTAATCTACTTCAAATACTCGCTTTCTAATCTACTTCAAATACTCACTTTGAAATCTACCTCAAATACTCGCTTTCTAATCTACTTCAAATACTCGCTTTCTAATCTACTTCAAATACTCACTTTGAAATCTACCTCAAATACTCGCTTTCTAATCTACTTCGAATACTCACTTTAAAATCTACCTCAAATACTCGCTTTCTAATCTACTTCAAATACTCACTTTGAAATCTACCTCAAATACTCGCTTTCTAATCTACTTCAAATACTCGCTTTCTAATCTACTTCAAATACTCACTTTGAAATCTACCTCAAATACTCGCTTTCTAATCTACTTCGAATACTCACTGTAATAGTTTTCCCCACCATAGACTGTATAAAGAACCACCTGAAAAGAAAATGGCGTTATTTCTTCTTTTTTTAAGTACGAAGGAAAGCTATTTTAAGATTTTGAGCGAACATTTTTAAAATTCCCTACAGGCGGCGGCTACACAGATAACCACAACGACGCACCCAGAAATCTTTTAACCGGGAAAGGGGTTGGGAGCTGTAACATTTGAACAAATAAATAAGTAGATCCGTATCCCAGGATGCCATCATGCCAGATTTTGAATCCTAAACCCGCCAAAACAAAACTGAAAAAAGCCCAAAAAAACCGCCAATCCTTTTTTTGAAAAGTAGCCCAAAAACAAGCCAAAAGATTTGCCGTAAATTTTTTTATTTTTTATTTTAAAGTTAAAGACACATATAATACATAGGTGTCTTAATCGTAAATTGACGAGTTGTAGCTTTCAATCAAGTTTAATGGTGGCTGTAACTTCGAACTTTTGATGTTTTTAATCCCAAGTACAAAACGCTTTCTAATAATTCCAATCCCATGCGGTTTTTTTGTTCGTCTTTTAATTTTAATGGATTTTGGCCCTTGGCGGTTTTCTCAGTACAAAAAGTCCAAAACAAAAACACGGAAACCCAATTTTCCGCCAACAGCCAACCCTTCTATTTCCAGCCAATGTTCTTGAAAAGAAGCCAAATTGGCTGCTTTCCAGCCCAATCTGGCATCCCTGAATTCCCAGGATCGGAAGACCGCTATCAATGGAGGAGTTCAGAGGGCTGGCGTTAAGAGACCTTTGAACCTAGGAGGATGTATAGAGTTTGAAGTTTTGAACACATTTCAAAGGTTTTTTTTTGGGGCTGGGGTGGGGGGACCTAGTACCTTCTTTCCAAACGCAGGACCAAAGACCATATAGTCTTTGCGCAGGACAGTCCTTAGGTTACATTAATTTCTAGCACAGTAATAAATACTTCAACTTAGGGATAGGAAATTCAGGGATTGACGAAAATTAGACGAAGAAATGAAACATTAAAATGAATACCATAATTTTCGGGAAATGAAAATAATTTGTTTCCCCATTGTTTTGTTTGTTTGTGTTATAGTGAATAAATTATTTTTGGGCTAAGATGTACGACACTAACTTCAATTTTCTACATTATCTATCAAATACCAATTAAAATCTACCTCAAATACTCACTTTTTAATCTACCTCAAATACTCACTTTCTGATTTACCTCAAATACTCGCTTTCAAATCTACCTTAAATACTCGTTTTCTAGTCTACCTCAAATACTCGCTTTATAATCTACCTCAAATAATCACTTTGAAATCTACCTCAAATACTCGCTTTCTAATCTACTTCGAATACTCACTTTGAAATCTACCTCAAATACTCGCTTTCTAATCTACTTCAAATACTCACTTGGAAATATACCTCAAATACTCACTTTGAAATATACTTCAAATACTCACTTTGAAATCTACCTCAAATACTCGCTTTCTAATCTACTTCAAATACTCGCTTTCTAATCTACTTCAAATACTCACTTTGAAATCTACCTCAAATACTCGCTTTCTAATCTACTTCAAATACTCGCTTTCTAATCTACTTCAAATACTCACTTTGAAATCTACCTCAAATACTCGCTTTCTAATCTACTTCGAATACTCACTTTGAAATCTACCTCAAATACTCGCTTTCTAATCTACTTCAAATACTCACTTTGAAATCTACCTCAAATACTCGCTTTCTAATCTACTTCAAATACTCGCTTTCTAATCTACTTCAAATACTCACTTTGAAATCTACCTCAAATACTCGCTTTCTAATCTACTTCAAATACTCGCTTTCTAATCTACTTCAAATACTCACTTTGAAATCTACCTCAAATACTCGCTTTCTAATCTACTTCAAATACTCACTTTGAAATCTACCTCAAATACTCGCTTTCTAATCTACTTCAAATACTCACTTTGAAATCTACCTCAAATACTCGCTTTCTAATCTACTTCAAATACTCGCTTTCTAATCTACTTCAAATACTCACTTTGAAATCTACCTCAAATACTCGCTTTCTAATCTACTTCGAATACTCACTTTAAAATCTACCTCAAATACTCGCTTTCTAATCTACTTCAAATACTCACTTGGAAATATACCTCAAATACTCACTATGAAATCTACTTCAAATACTCACTTTGAAATCTACCTCAAATACTCGCTTTCTAATCTACTTCAAATACTCACTTTGAAATATACCTCAAATACTCACTATGAAATATACTTCAAATACTCACTTTGAAATCAATCAATCTTGTAAGATTTTTAAAAAACGTAATAAAGTTTAAATCTATAATTAGGGCCAATTTCATTAAATTTCGTCAAAGGTTGACAAAGTAGGCGTTAGGATGTTTACAATAAAAGAAAGTAATTGAGAAACGTTACGGACGAATAATTAAAGACAACGTTCAAGGATCATTTTGATCAATTTAAAATTAAAATTTGAATCACGTACTCTTGGAAGATACAAGGTAAATATTTATTTCTATATTTGCGACCGAACCAAGGTCGTTTTAATCGAAATACAAGAAAATAACAAGTACATTAATCCGCAAAAATGTTCGAATCACGGTGAATGTTCCTTAAAAATAACGTTCAGAAATCGACCTTGTGAGATAATCTCTGGTGTAGCTTCATTAAAATTCGAAATCCGGAGGTGACGTTTCAGTGGCCCTTTAATTATTAAGTGAAAAAAACGCATCCAAGATATTTTTTATAGTAAAACTGGATTTCGTGGGGAGAAATTAATATGTAAAGCCCGTACTCTCGGCGTAAATTCAATCCCTTTACCGGAATCAGCTATAAAGGTGATAAAATCATAAATGAAACCCTGGAGTGTATTTTGCAACGTACTGGTTTCAAATTGTTCCACTGCGAAATCGAGTTTTATTTGGCCCATAGCTCGCGAGAAAACGGAAAGAGAAAACTAACTGATTGAGGAGAGCGTTTGGGTGCCACCTTTCTACGCTTCGACCACTCTTTCGATCCTTAGTCACCATCAGTCGCTGTTCGAATTACTCTATTACCCTTTTGTTTTGACAAACGCGTAAATACGCGAAGAAAATTCGAAATATTCATTGTTACTCTTCGACTTTTTCTCCACAATTTACAAATATTTTGTTTGCGGGAAGTGCTTTAAGGTCGGTTTTTGTATATCGCGAGGTGACCTTGCTAAACCTTTCTTCGAACATTTCTTGGCGAACCAAACTGATACTGGCCCTCCCCTTTAGGACTAACGTTGAAGATACCCCGCTGAGTTTTGGTAGAGCGACCTGTAGGAACGGTTTGACCAACAGCGGCGCATTTTTCTTAAAAGGGGGTCAGTGATAGGGGTCGAATCTATTCTTGGGGGCTCAAATTCAGTGACAAAGAGCCGATTCCTAGGGACATAATTTTGGCCAGGTTGAGCAGTGTCACTCCGACCTGGACGTTGTATCGCGCCAGGAGTATCTCGCGCAGGTCATCCCATCGTCCGAAACTCAAGACATTCATAATCAAAAGAGTAAGATTGAAATGCTACTATTTGTTTTTACATTTGTGTCGATATATAATTTAACCCTTCCACCGTAATAAAAGTCGCTAGATGACTTGGGCCTAGTGTGGTGCCTTGGGTATTAGTCTAGCTGATTATAATAATTATAATTATTATTATTATTATTATTATTTTTATTATTAATATATATTTAATAGGATTACGCGGTAATTTCCCCTCCGAATACTTTTACCGCGTATATTAAGGGTATTTTCCTCGAAACCACGGCTCGTGCTAATCGAGCATATTTTAAAAGAGGTAATAAATATTTAATGGTTGGCCGTTCACA
The DNA here is from genome assembly GCF_980474605.1 of Leiobunum rupestre. Classification (NCBI taxonomy): domain Eukaryota; kingdom Metazoa; phylum Arthropoda; class Arachnida; order Opiliones; family Sclerosomatidae; genus Leiobunum; species Leiobunum rupestre. Next base: position 34,602,486 of record NC_143392.1, read on the forward strand.
CTCGAATAGTACAGTAAGCGGCGTTTAAATGTTAAACAAAAATTAATTAATTAAAGTATAGAATGCCCGAGGCTAGTTATTAGCGTTCAATTTGACGTCCGTTATAGGACAAATGAGGAAAGGTTTTCCTCAATAAATGTTGCCTGAAACTATTAATTTAATTAGCATTAATCTAAAGATTAATTAATCAATAGTAGTTAATCGTTGTTTTAGCGGCGCAAGTTTTAGATTAAACAATTCAAGAATGCAAACAAGCTTACGGACTCAGCACTCAAGCCTAAAACGTAGGGACTCGGCACTCAAGCCTAAAACGTAGGGACTCGGCACTCAAGCCTAAAACGTAGGGACTCGGCACTCAAGCCTAAAACGTAGGGACTCGGCACTCAAGCCTAAAACGTAGGGACTCGGCACTCAAGCCTAAAACGTAGGGACTCGGCACTCAAGCCTAAAACGTAGGGACTCGGCACTCAAGCCTAAAACGTAGGGACTCGGCACTCAAGCCTAAAACGTAGGGACTCGGCACTCAAGCCTAAAACGTAGGGACTCGGCACTCAAGCCTAAAACGTAGGGACTCGGCACTCAAGCCTAAAACGTAGGGACTCGGCACTCAAGCCTAAAACGTAGGGACTCGGCACTCAAGCCTAAAACGTAGGGACTCGGCACTCAAGCCTAAAACGTAGGGACTCGGCACTCAAGCCTAAAACGTAGGGACTCGGCACTCAAGCCTAAAACGTAGGGACTCGGCACTCAAGCCTAAAACGTAGGGACTCGGCACTCAAGCCTAAAACGTAGGGACTCGGCACTCAAGCCTAAAACGTAGGGACTCGGCACTCAAGCCTAAAACGTAGGGACTCAGCACTCAAGCCTAAAACGTAGGGACTCGGCACTCAAGCCTAAAACGTAGGGACTCGGCACTCAAGCCTAAAACGTAGGGACTCGGCACTCAAGCCTAAAACGTAGGGACTCGGCACTCAAGCCTAAAACGTAGGGACTCGGCACTCAAGCCTAAAACGTAGGGACTCGGCACTCAAGCCTAAAACGTAGGGACTCGGCACTCAAGCCTAAAACGTAGGGACTCGGCACTCAAGCCTAAAACGTAGGGACTCGGCACTCAAGCCTAAAACGTAGGGACTCGGCACTCAAGCCTAAAACGTAGGGACTCGGCACTCAAGCCTAAAACGTAGGGACTCGGCACTCAAGCCTAAAACGTAGGGACTCGGCACTCAAGCCTAAAACGTAGGGACTCGGCACTCAAGCCTAAAACGTAGGGACTCGGCACTCAAGCCTAAAACGTAGGGACTCGGCACTTAAGCCTAAAACGTAGGGACTCGGCACTCAAGCCTAAAACGTAGGGACTCTGCACTCAAGCCTAAAACGTAGGGACTCTGCACTCAAGCCTAAAACGTAGGGACTCAGCACTCAAGCCTAAAACGTAGGGACTCAGCACTCAAGCCTAAAACGTAGGGACTCAGCACTCAAGCCTAAAACGTAGGGACTCTGCACTCAAGCCTAAAACGTAGGGACTCAGCACTCAAGCTTACAAATTACTCTCTTAATTCCCCAAACGTTGTCCGTCCAATCATTAGTCATTGCATAGCTAGTTAAGTAATCCATGATCTTTGATTCTTTGGATATATATTATTTTAAAACAGGGTTGCCGTTTTTTTTTTAAAGTAGAAGTGGATGTTGTTATTTTAAATTTTTTATTTTAATTTCGAAATTATTTTTTAAAGAATTTTTAGTGTTTGTAGTAGACAATACATTTAAACTAATCTATTATTATTACTTAAGATAAAATTATTTTATTGCCTGCCTTTGGTAGTGGTGACGGGTGATTTTTGGGCAGGGACCATGAATATTTCATTAGGTTTTTAATTTTATTTTTTACTATAAATGTTTTAATTGAAAATATTTACTGATGGTTAAAAAAAAATATTTTTAAAATGGTAAATATTGTGAAGAGACCAAAGGTACATTTATCAGCTCAATATTTATATTTAAACTCGGGCGTATTCGAATGGAAATACTAGTTCGTAATAGATCTACCATCGGAAACGTAAGTAAAAGTTGTATCTCCTTTCTAGCCTCGAGGTATCGCTAAATTAATTGTAATCAAAACTAGATTTGTTTCCGTAATGAATTTCGATTTCATTAATTACGACTTGATTCTTGCAAATTCCTTTTGGGGTAACAGATAAAGTAAACCTCGTAAGATTGCAAACGTAGCTTAATAGCGTACAAACTGTTTATCACACGCCTTGTCTCTAAGCGTTTTTTTAGAGCTAGCTTAACCCGTCTACACTAATTAATCACGTGAAGGTTCCATTAATTTGAACGGTAGAGAAAAATTTTGAAGTATACAACGAAATGGCCCAAGTTAAAGGCCTAGGTTTTCTTCTGCCTGTCCCCCTTTAAATTAACTTAGTGGAGCACAAATACCCTGGTGGTAGGCCAACCACTGAACATGTTGGCCTAATTTAAAGGGGGACAGGCAGAAGAAAACCTAGGCCTATAAGACGACATTTTTACACGCTCTTCATTACATATTAGATTTTGCGTACAATTTAGCCTTAGGGTTAATCGGGACTACTTACTTAAAAAAGTCTACCCGGCTCTTTAGAATTCTAAAGTTATTATTGGGTAAAAAAACTCCCAGGTTCAAAAAACTAGCCTCGGTGGCCAACGCGTAAGTTGCTTTTAAAAGAAAATAGTTTTTGACTGAAATGATTATCTGATGCTTACAGGAACCTCGAGCATCCAGCAACGCCATGCTCCGAACTAACGTGACGTTCGCTTACTCTCCGAACTACGCCTTCATCTTCCCCTTCGAAGAGAACTTCAACAAAGATGCTTGGCGAGATTGGATGGAGCGCCACTGGCAACTGGTCGTCTACCTTGGGATCGTCTATTTGGTGGGAATCTTCGGGGGCCGGCACTTCATGCAGAAAAGACCCCGCTACGAACTCCGCAACGCCCTGGCCGCCTGGAACGCCACCCTGGCCGTCTTCAGCATCATGGGGACCTTGAGGACCGTGCCCGAGTTCGTGCACGTCCTGACCAACTACGGCTTCCATTTCTCCGTCTGCAACCGTAGCTACGCCGACTTCAACCCGATCAGCGGTTTCTGGGGTTGCATGTTCGTCTTGTCCAAAGTGCCCGAGTTCTTCGACACCGCCTTCATCATTTTGCGCAAGCAGAAACTTATCTTCCTGCACTGGTACCACCATCTGGCCACCGCCACCTTCCTCTGGTACGGCTACACCGACCATTCCTCGACCGCGAGGTGGATCATAGTCATGAATTACAGGTACGACTAGCAGGGACGTCCTTGGGTAAAATCAATCCACCCTGAACTTCCAACCACCTCCTAGCATTCCCGTATTGGGTCTCCTGTTAATTTCTTCGTTACCATTTTACTAAATGTCTTTTTTCATCTGTTGGCACAGCGTACATTCGGTGATGTACACGTACTACGCCTTCCGCGCCTTGAAGTACCGCGTCCCCAAATGGATCTCCATGTTCATCACAATGTTCCAGATCAGTCAGATGGTAGCGGGTTCCGTCGTCTTCGGCTACGTCTTTTACGTCAGTATTAACAACTACCAATGCGACATCAAGAAGAATTTGGCCAACCTATCCATGGCGATCTACGTCTCTTACTTCATCCTTTTCCTCAACTTCTTCATCCAAGCTTACGTCAAACGTCACGACAGAGAAAAATTGGCCAAGAGCCAAGCCGTCAACGGTACCGTATCCAACGGCCATCTTTACCAAACCAACGGCCATTCGCAAACCAATGGCAAGAAAATCGACTAGAACTTATTCAGTTATCTTAGAAAATTTTACTAATGTACTTTACAAAATAGTAATTTCTAAATATTTTCTACTACCGAACCGAAGTATTATACCCATCTGTTAATAGTGCAAAACGTAACTACGTATTATTTCCGATTTCCCAGAGAAATTCCAAAAGCTGCTTTTTTATTGTTGAGGGAGTACTTTTCATTTTTCGCGGGTTCTCTCGTAGGTGGCTCCACCTATCTGAAGAGCAAGGAACGTTTTATTAGTCACTCGCATAATTCTTGTTATTTCAGCGAATCATTTGTCAAAGGTGTGATTTTAGTTTTGAACCGCGAATTTTGATACGCTATACAATGGACTTTTTTTTGTAAGATGTTATTACGCAAAAATTAAGGTTTTAAAAATAAAATTTGATTACATAAAAACTGATTCTCTTTTTAGATTACATACCTGTTTAAATATAATGTTATTATTGTACATGGCTTAATATTTGACGGTTAAGAATAGAAGAATTATGCATGGAGATCTTTTAAACTATATTTCAGATTTAAAACCCGGAGCTTTCGAACTCCTGGCTCTTTTTCAATTAATTATCCTATATTTAAACTCCTTCTCAACGTACCAGTAATTAATTAATGTTCATTTTTATACCCTGTTTTTTCATATTCACAAGATTATATACATATTAAATTAAAAATGTGATTTTATTAATATTCATACAATTGATATTTAATGTTCTTATAAATATGAACATTAATTTAACGTTTGTGTGATAGATATAAATTAAACGTTTGTGTGATAGATGTAAATTTAATGTTCATAATTTAACGTAAATATAATGACAAATTTTAGGTTTTTATAATACGGATATATCATTTTGACTTAAATATTGAAAAATTTTACTTGTTCATGTAATATGGAAATAAATTTTACTTGTTCAAGTTTTACGTTAATATATTTTTGACTTAAATTTTACATCCATGTAATATTGACATAAATGTTACGTTCATAATATTGACATAAATTTCACGTTCATAATATTAATTGACATACATTTCACGTTCATAATATTGACATAAATTTTAAGTTTATACTATTGACCAAAATTGTACCGTCATATAATATTGACATAAATTTTATGTTCATATTAATATTGTACTTTCATATAATATTCGTATAAATTTTACTTGTTCATTTAATATTCGTATAAATTTTACATTCATATAATATTGTCAAATTTTAGGTTTTTATAATACGGATATATAATTTTGACTTTATAATATTGAAAAATTTTACTTGTTCATGTAATATGGAAATAAATTTTACATTCATATAATATTAATAAGTTTTACATTTATATAATATTGACAAATTTTAGGTTTTTATAATACAGATATATAATTTTTACTTTATAATATCGAAAAATTTTACTTGTTCATGTAATATGGAAAAATTTTACTTGTTCATGTAATATGGAAATAAATTTTACGTTCATATAATATTGACCATAATTTTACATTCAAATAATATTGATATAAATTTTACATTCATATAATATTGACATAAATTTTAAGTTGGTTATATTGACCAAAATTGTACTTTCATATAATATTGACATAAATTTTATGTTCATATTAATATTGCTATTAAATAAATATTAAAGTTAAAACAATTTTCATATTAATACGAACATTTTATTAATAATTGTTATTTAATAAAACTAATTTAATGACAAATTACAATTAATATTAAATAAATATTAAAATTAAAATAATGCTTATATTATTAATACAAACATTTTACTAATAATCAAGTATTAAGCATTAATAAAATTAATTTCAATCAAATAATAATTAGTAAAACATGGTTTACAGCAATCTAAAAAAATTAAGTGATTGTACCTTTGAAATCCAATTAACAAATAATGCAAATCGAAAAATCTGGCACGGTTCATATGGTCTCTATAGACTTTCTAGTGTATTGAGCTTAACCTCAATCTGAACCCTTTAAAATTAATAACGCAAACGTCCTATCCCCAAGGACTAATCCATTGTTTTATTTTTATATAAGCTTGATTTTTCATAGCGAGTCATTTAAGCGTACTAGGATCTAGGAAGTGGTGGCGATATATGTAACAGGTTAAGCACGACCCACAAAACGGGTAGGCCGGACGGGTACAGCGAGTCGAGTCAGCGCGCGATCAACCGACGCTTGCACACCCTCTACACTTGCTTCTAACGCGGGCTTATCCTGTCTATTATAATCTGAAGAACTTTAAGGCGCTTGGATTGGTTAGAAGTTTAGATTAGGAAAGCGGTCGCGGCGACATCTGGTAACGGAATCTTGAACTCCTTCCCACGCGTGAAATATCGTTAACCGTCCGCCGCCAGGCAGTGGTCATTACGCCAGCGACAGCCTGGCTCGGCCCGAGCGATAGCGTGTTAAAAAGCCCAGATTTATTACAAATTATAACGCTAATAATATTAATTAAATTAACGTCGTTTATTAATAATAGGTGGCAGTAGTTATGTTGGAAAAATACGGCGTTTTATATAACTCTTAAAAAACGGAACACGAATTTAAAGTGGAACGAAAAAAGGAAATAAAAGTTATTTCTTAGTAGCGAATCTAGATGAGATTAATGGTAGTGGATTAAGTAAACAACATTAAAACATCCTGGTGTTCAAAAATGGCTGTTACAGAGTATCTGTGAGTCGTCTAATTAGGTAAGTTATTGGTTTTATATAAATAGTATTATCGATATTCATTATCGCTTAGTGTCAATATTACTAACCGTAGTGGTTCTTTGGGAGGTCAATACCACGCCTGTCATCCTAACAAAAGCAAGAATAACGAGCGGTTCATTTATAATCTTGGCAAAAGTGTGGTACGTGATTTTGCTTTTAATTTTTATTTTATACTTCTTAACTGTAATTCACAACTTGTATCAGTAAGTAAATAATTAAATAAATCAAAATGCTTGTCGTGTCGTCCCACTAATAAAGCAACCAAAAATTATAAAGCCCCATATTTGGTGAGCCGTCGCCTAAAGGCAAAACCCAAATAACACGATATACGATTTTAAACACGAGTTATTTAAATTATATAATGAATTCCGATACGAGCGGATTTTAATGCCAATATTAGGCAAAATATTAATTTTTTTATACAACGCAATCTGGAATATTATTTCAAATAATCAAAATAATATCTTTCAAAATGCCCGACAAAACCGTTACGTGGTTTTCGCTTTCAGACGATGCTTTCAAAACTACAGAGGCGTTAAATTAGAGAAACAATTTATATAGCCACCGCTAGGAAGCTAAGTTTAAATCATATCCGTTAGCGTGAAAAAATCCAAGCAGTTGAGATTTATCTTTGGAGTTGTTGTATTTTGATGAAAATATCGTGTCTGTAAGGCATCGGGGAAAATGCAACCCTTTCACTGGCGAACAACCAGTTTTTCCACCTCGATGAAATGTTATTGACACTCTTCCGAGAGAGAGGAGTTTGAACAAACTTTATAACGCCGCGGTGCGAAGTGACGTGGGGAAGTTCAGTAGGATGCGTTACCTCTGCCCTTACCAGATAGTATGGACGACTAATTCGTTCGTTTCCCCCAACCTTCCAACGAACTATCTGGTAACTTTTTCGCCAAAGCGGCACCTGTGGAAACACTTTATTGGGTAAATAGGTGAAACTATAAAGTCTAGGGGGGCTGAAAAGATGGTAGTCACGTTATTTTGTGGAGAACTGCAGCGCCATCTATCCTAAGTAATACGAACTATTATTAATTTTATTTTGCTAATGGTGGTTTACATTTTGATCGATTCCTCTAAATTATCTATTTATTATTATTAATTAAAACATTTTGTAATAGAAAAGTGTAAGTTAATTAGCTGTCTACAGTATCTGGAAGGAATTTATTTTTTTCTTTACCGTCGCACTATGAACACGAGTTACCGAATCGAAGTTGGCTGTGAAAAGGTAGTCACGTAAATTTGTTTTCCCATTTTAACAAGTTGGTTAAGACCAAATTTACTTTACAGTAAATACTATAAAGTATATTTAACCCCTTTTTACATTCGTATTATTAGTATGAAACACGATAGATCGTACAAATTGTGGTTACCAAGGATGCCATGATTTATCAATTTTTATAATATTTACCAAAGATGCCATGATTTACCAATTTTTATATTATTTACCAAAGATGGCATGATTTACCAATTTTGATATTATTTACCAAAGATGTCATGATTTACCAATTTTTATAATATTTACCAAAGATGCCATGATTTACCAATTTTTATAATATTTACCAAAGATGCCATGATTTACCAATTTTTATAATATTTACCAAGGATGCCATGATTTATCAATTTTTATAATATTTACCAAAGATGCCATGATTTACCAATTTTTATATTATTTACCAAAGATGCCATGATTTACCAATTTTGATATTATTTACCAAAGATGTCATGATTTACCAATTTTTATAATATTTACCAAAGATGCCATGATTTACCAATTTTTATAATATTTACCAAAGATGCCATGATTTACCAATTTTTATAATATTCACCAAAGATTCCATGATTTACCAATTTTTATAATATTTACCAAAGATGCCATTATTTACCAATTTTTATATTATTTACCAAAGATGCCATGATTTACCAATTTTTATAATATTCACCAAAGATGCCATGATTTACCAATTTTTATAATATTTACCAAAGATGCCATGATTTACCAATTTTTATAATATTCACCAAAGATTCCATGATTTACCAATTTTTATATTATTTACCAAAGATGACATGATTTACCAATTTTTATAATATTTACCAAAGATGCCATGATTTACCAATTTTTATAATATTTACCAAAGATGCCATGATTTACCAATTTTTATAATATTTACCAAAGATGCCATGATTTACCAATTTTTATAATATTCACCAAAGATTCCATGATTTACCAATTTTTATATTATTTACCAAAGATGACATGATTTACCAATTTTTATAATATTTACCAAAGATGCCATGATTTACCAATTTTTATATTATTTACCAAAGATGCCATGATTTACCAATTTTTATAATATTTACCAAAGATGCCATGATTTACCAATTTTTATAATATTTACCAAGGATGCCATGATTTATCAATTTTTATAATATTTACCAAAGATGCCATGATTTACCAATTTTTATAATATTTACCAAAGATGCCATGATTTACCAATTTTTATATTATTTACCAAAGATGACATGATTTACCAATTTTTATAATATTCACCAAAGATTCCATGATTTACCAATTTTTATATTATTTACCAAAGATGACATGATTTACCAATTTTTATAATATTTACCAAGGATGCCATGATTTATCAATTTTTATAATATTTACCAAAGATGCCATGATTTACCAATTTTTATATTATTTACCAAAGATGCCATGATTTACCAATTTTTATAATATTCACCAAAGATTCCACGATTTACCAATTTTTATATTATATACCAAAGATGCCATGATTTACCAATTTTTATAAAATTTACTAAAGATGCCGTGATTTACCAATTTTTAAATTATTTACCAAAGGTGCCATGATTTACGAATTTTTATAAAATTTACCAAAGATTCCATAATTTACCAATTTTTATAATATTTACCAAAGATGCCCCAATTTTTTCGATTCTTAGTAATTTGGGAAATAAACTTGAATTTTTAAGATTTCCCGATTTTATTTTGTCAAAGCCATGGTTTAGATTTTTTTATACTGCTGATTATCAAAGTTTTCCGAAGATTTATTTCGATTCACAGTGATTTTATAATTTCGAAAATAATTTTGGTTTTTTAAGATTTCCATGAAAGATTTCCCGATTGTTTATTCTCGGAGCCTTGATTTAATATTTCCACGACTTCTAAAGATTTCTTTCGATTCCCAAGATTTTATGATTCCGAAAATAATCCTTTTAAGACTTCCATAAAAGATTTCCAGGGTTCTTACTGATTATAAAATTACCAACGATTTCCTTGATTTTTTACGGATTACCTAAGATTTGCCCGATTTCTAAAAATTCTGCCGATTTTCAGTGACTCTATGGTCTCCAAAATAATATTGGGTGTTTAAGATTTCCCGTTCTTTGGTCGAAGCCATTGTTTCATAATTTTTTAGTGATTACGAAATATTTTCCCTATTCCTAATTTTTTTTTATATAATTTTGAAAATAGGCTCGAATTTTTAGATTTCCATGAAAGTTTTCCCGATTGTTGGTCCAAGCCATGATTTCCTTATTTTTTACTGTTCACCAAAGATTTCCCGGTTTTCTAAAGATTCTTTCAATTCCCAGTGATTTTATGATTTCCCAATTTTTTAACTGTTCACCAAAGATTTCCCGGTTTTCTAAAGATTCTTTCAATTCCCAGTGATTTTATGATTTCCCAATTTTTTGTCCAAGCCATGATTTCCTAATTTTTTTACTCTTTACCAAAGATTTCCCTGATTTCTAACTATTTATTTTGATTACAAATGATTTTATGACTACTAAAATAATCTTAATTTTAAAACTATTTATTTTCTATAATTTAGAAATAAAAACTCGTTTAAATTGCTTTTTTTTAAATGAAACTTTTTTTTAATAATTGATTGATTTTATTTGATTTTAAGAAATCAAGTAATCGTTTTTTTTAATCCGATTTATCGAGTGGCTGGCCCACTCGATATTTTGTTGGGTTTATGGCAAAGGGTTGCAAATTATCGAAAATTTACCGCTTTCGTGGTTATAGTTTGTCAGTTCGAATAATTTCAAGGACAGATATAAATTAATGAACAGAGTCGAATGTAGGAAAAACCGATTAGATAAAATCGGTTCGTCACATTTTTGGGCGGAATTAAATCCTAATAGAAACAAGATGTCACGTACATTAATACACACCATCCCCCGATGCATTAAATATATTTTAAATTTGAACCAATTTTCAATCATCTTGTACTTAATAAACCCAAGAGAAATTTTCTCGAAATTGAATGTTTCGAGTTACCTGGTTTTGGAAATAAGGTAGCCATGTTATTTGGAGCTAGATGGCGCCTGTATAAATTGGCACGAAATTCAAATATGACAATAGTGCGTACGCGGGTTACCACTTAAAATTAAAATTTCTTAATGAAACCAAAAACGTAGTTCAGAAATGATCAGTACTAATTAAAAATATAATTTTCAACCAAGTCGGTCTTAATTTAAAAAGATTATGTACATTTTAAGTTGAAAATCTACTAAAATTAGCAACTTGTGGGCCCCTTAGTGGCAAAATGAATATGGGCTATTGAGGATCTGATTTTTCCTATCGATTGCCACATCAATGACCCTTCTAAACCTTTTGGTTGATGCGTGATGTCAGATTCGGCGGCGGCGGCGGCTATTCTCAACAACACGGTACGTGATTTTAGTACCCACAAATCCCTCAGGATTGTGTGTAAAAAGCATTAGTACACTCTACCAAGAAATTTTAGCTTTGCCTTTTCGTTATAAAATAACAGAAGGTACTTAATTTATATAATTTATCAATTTGTAATAGATTTTTCCCCACCGAATCCAAAAATTAATAACTTTAGACCTTGATACTTTCAATTTCCAGGATTTTTTAATAATTCGGGACCATTGCCAGAATTTTAATTATACCGATTACCAGTATTCAAATTACTCCTATTGAAATTCTAAGCATTTTTTGATTACGTCAAAACAGTGATTATGTGAAAGAAATTTAAACCACTTGAAGCGTCATTATTTTTTAATTTTTCGTCAATAATTAATAGTTATATTTAAAGTCTTAGTATTTCCCCGTGTTAAATTTTAACTGAAATTCAGTTATATTTAAAGTTTTAGTATTTCCCCGTGTTAAATTTTAACTGAAATCGAGTTATATTTAAAGTTTTAGTATTTCCCCGTGTTAAATTTTAACCGAAATCCAGTTATATTTAAAGTTTTAGTATTTCCCCGTGTTAAATTTTAACTGAAATCCAGTTATATTTAAAGTTTTAGTATTTCCCCGTGTTAAATTTTAACTGAAATCCAGTTATATTTAAAGTTTTAGTATTTCCCCGTGTTAAATTTTAACCAAAATCCAGTTATATTTAAAGTTTTAGTATTTCCCCGTGTTAAATTTTAACTGAAATCCAGTTATATTTAAAGTTTTAGTATTTCCCCGTGTTAAATTTTAACTGAAATCCAGTTATATTTAAAGTTTTAGTATTTCCCCGTGTTAAATTTTAACTGAAATCCAGTTATATTTAAAGTTTTAGTATTTCCCCGTGTTACATTTTAACTGAAATCCAGTTATATTTAAAGTTTTAGTATTTGCCCGTCTTAAATTTTAACTGAAATCCATTTCTTGAATGAACACAAACATTCTTGATGTGCTTAAGTCATTAAGAGTTCATTAAAAGCCTCTCTTGGCCTTGGGGACTCGTGCAGGTATAATGTTTTTAATTTACTTTTCCCCGCTACAGGCGCTTTGGGTATGACGTAAACTGTACGTCACCGAACACATTAATATTAGTAATTATCTCGACTAACAAACACACGTATGCAACATATTGTCTAAGTTTATGTTATTACATCATCAATAAGTATAAAATCTTTAATATTACAAAGATAACAACATAAGTATGTAAGCATACAAAGAAAATAAATATGGTTTTTCTCAACATTTCGTATAAATAATATTTTGTTTTCCTTTACCGCGCCTAAAAATAAATACTTAAAACATTTTGCGCTAGAAAATTGCTAGTGGCTATTATTTCTGTGACGTCACTGGGCTTGGTCAAAAGCAGCAACACTTTCGGAGGCCTTAAAAGTCATCAAAAACTCTAGAAGTAATCATATTTATCACGAAATCCAATTCATTTTATAATTTTAATTATTAGCTTCGCTTTGAATTTTTCGGTTTGATTTCCCTTTTTGCTTTTTTCAAAATTTCCCTAGATATGTGAGATTTCCCTCGATTTGGCATCACCGCTTCCATCCAGCCATAGAAATAGACCATTTTTATTTGTGTATGTGCACTTAACTATATACGCGAGATTGCAAATGCTGCAAAACTTGGTGTCTCTTTCGATAAAAACAGTTACGATTTTGACTAAATGAGTTGGTTTACACAAATTTAATTTAATTTAATTTTTTTTATTTAAAATTTATATTTTAAACACCAGAGAATTAACTAATTACCACAGAAAAGCTACAACCTTTATGTCAAATTGAATTGATCAGTGCCAAAGCTCATTTTAGCATTATAGTAATCTGTGGATTTCAGAATCAATGTTACCAGAAGTAAATATAACAGCATTGAAGCGTCCATTTATGTGCCTTCCAGGCTCGATGCAGTTGGGAATATAAATATTTCTTTCTTGATGTAATAATAATAACCATAATATTCGCATTTCACTGTAATAATGTTACATCCGAAACTTATGTTGAGAAATCAGCGAGAGCAGGCAAAGGTTCATGTTTCCAGGAGCGTAGGAACCGGGGGGGGGGGGCAATGCTTGGAGGGGTAACTAATGTTATTGATCCCCTCCAACTTTTTGGTCAGTTGAAATTTTCCAAAGGCTCAAATTATCATTTCCCGCCAATTTACATAGTAGTAAAAAGTACACTTGCATTCGGAGAAGCTACGCCCCATTAAAAATTTAAAACCATTCTCCAGACCCCTTTTCGTTTCTTTTTGCCCCCTCCAACTTCTACAACGTTCCTACGCCCCTGCATGTTTCAAGCGAATAACATTAACATTAGCATCATTAATTGTTTCTAAAATATATTTGCAAAATCAGCATCAGACCATAGACAGTATATAGGGATATATACTGTCTGTGATCAGACCCAAAAGTGTGTCAGCTGTACCTTCGCGACTTTTAAAATTTCTAGTGAGACCTCGTCGCACTATAAACTACATAACCTACTAGTTGGAATAGTACAAGCAACTTTATATTTAGTCTGTAGTCTGGCGCGATTTTCACTCTTCGAATTACTCGCCCGTAGACATACGTTCTAAAACGCCTCACTGGGCGGCGCTGGAGTATCTCGATTTTGATGACGTATTCTCCGACCCCCTTCGTTTCCCCATTTTTACTTTGCGTCAAACTCTCATTAACTACTATTCCGTTCTGACACACTTTTGGTACTTGTAAAATATACATCTGGTGGTACTGATTAGTCATTTGCGTGCACCACGATGATAATAAAGAGGTATAGCCAGCACCAGAGAACGACCAGAAAACGTGCAGCTGGAACTTGTAGAAGGTTTCTCCTACAATTTCCACCTACACGTTTTCGAGAGTTGGTTTAACCTGTCTATTTACTAAATATGAATCTAAACGAAAACGAAAAGGATCCCAAAAAAAGGTTCAATCACAATGGAATAATATAATCAATTTTCTTGGAATAGGCGAAACTATAAAGATGGTAGTCACGTGACTTTGTGGAAAACTGCAGCGCCATCTATCCTAAGAAATACGAATTATTATTCATTTTCTTTTGCTAATGGCTGTTTAAACTTTGATCGTTTCATGTAAATTATCTAATTATTATTATTATTTATAACATCTGGTAATAGAAAGGTGGAAGTTTATTAGCTGTATGCAGTACCTGGAAGGAATAATTTTTTTCTTTACCGCCGCACCGCCAACTATGAACACGAGTTACCGAATCGAAATGGGCTGTGATATGGTAGTCACGTGTTTTAGTTTTCCCATTTTAACAAGTTGGCTAAGACCAAATTTACTTTATAGTTTCGCCTATTGGCCTTTGTTCCTTTAGAGCGCATTAATTCAGTTTGGATTTGGACGCGTATCGAGGAGTCCCAGTCGAGCGTGGTTTCCCAAAATAGCTGGCAATGAAGAAGGACAGGAAGAGATACACGTAGAAGCCGTAGAGGAGGGTAAAGGCCACACTGAGTCCGAAGGATACGTGGCAAGTTCCTCCGCTGAGGAGACTGTACAGACTGTACACGGAGACAGCGGTGCCCACGAACATCTGCAGGATCTGGGCCCCCGTGATAGGCATGGCGAGCCATTTGGGTATTCTATATCCGGCAGCCCGGATAGCGTAGTACAAGTACATCACCGAATGAATGACCAAGTTCATGGTGACAAACCATCGCGAGAATCCGACAAACTCGACGAATCCGTGCCAGGTGATGATCAAGGTGGCGGCGTGATGAAACCAATGGATGAAACGTAAATCTTGCTTCCTCAAGACGACGAAGGCGGTGTCCGCCAACTCGAACACTTTGGAGACGGTGAACAGGTAGCTCCAGCAAGAGTAAATTGGGTTGTAGAGGAAACCGGTACGTTGGCAAACGGAGAACCCGAAACCGTAGTTCGTCAAAACGTGCGTCAACTCCGGAAGCAGTCGTAACGATCCCAGCGTACTGAAGAGGCAAAGGGACGCGTTCCACAGCACCAACAGGATCTTCAAGCGGTACGGGGACCTATTCTTCATCCATTCCTTCCCGCCGAAAACCAGAGCCACGTACAAGACGCTGAAAGTGTACGGAAGGTGGATGACGTCGTACATTTCCTTTTGTCTTTGACTGCCGTTGAAACTACGCTCGAAATCGAAGCAGTAGGAGTAGTTGGGTGAAAACGGCATCGACTCCATTCCGGCGAGTGCGATTGAGTTGCAAAGAAGCGACTGTGAAAAACGCGACCGTTCGACGCGATGAGCTACCCGGAAATGCGCGTCCGTAGCGACACTTTACACCAGATGCCAGATCCTTCATTTAAATTTATTTAAAAGTTCTTTTGGCCCTTTGACTTTGACGGATAAATTTCCTTTCCAATCCCTCCTGGGAACAGGCAAGGAATACAAAAAAGGCTTATATTTCTCCGTTGACCCTGAACATTTCTCTTCATATTTTTGGCTCTATAATAATCAGCTACGCTAATACACTTGGCACCACCTTAGGCCCAAGTCATTTAGCGACTTTTAAGGCCTTTAATTCAGGTGGCCGGTTAAATTGCGTAGGACGGTGGTGGCCAGCCCTTCATGCCACGCGAGCCAACAGCTCCCTACACTCACTATTCCCGTTGACCTCAAGAAGTTTTTATGGAAAGGGGAAACCGAAGAACTCGGGGAAAGCCCCTTTAATCAGTGGGGAGAGAACTTGCAAACTCAACGCGGAAGGAGTTGTTCCGAGTTTTCACCCAGTGCCACAAGCTGCGAGGCGAAAGCGCTAACTACTCCGCTACCCCACCTCTATTTAATGTTGTTATTTTTAAGTGCCGTAAATACTGTCGAAAACTGGCAACAAAATTAAATTATTTATAAGGATAATCTCAGCTTTTAAAAATAAGACTCACCACAATAACGGAATAAAAACAAAATGTGTAAATAAATTCAACGTATCTCCAGTTCGAGCTATGAAGTACGTCCGATTTAAATGGAAATGTTAAGGAAAACTCGGTGTACATTTAAACACGGATTTCGGAACGCAGTTAAATTAACTTGACTAGTCATTTGCCAAGTCCGATGACTACTTAAAAATCATCACTTGGACTTTTTAACGTCTGATGACTCTACCTGTACCTCGAAACATTACCAGCTTGATAACATATACGATCATATATCTATCCTTGAATATAATAATAATGAGCCAATGCTCTGAGTCATAGAACGTTTATATGGAAATATTTGTTATGTTATTTTTACGAGCGAGTAAAACACATTACGACAGCCTGTATGTAATATTTCAAGTGTTTTGGGCCTAGGGTTTTATGGACGAAAGCATAAGTATATAATATTATTTCATAAGTTTGTCACATTTAAGATGGTTTCACACTCGACGGAAAATTAGCAGCGTAAAGTTGAACGTTAGCGGTATATCGAATGGGTAGAGGTCGGGGATGGTTAACTTTTATTCAATAGATAAAGCTCTCAAAATTATTCGAAAAATGTTTTGATCAAGTAATTTATATTTCTGTATTATCCGATTAAATATTTCGATAAATTGGTAAAATTAATCGGAAAAACGACGTTTTTTTCGATAAAAAGCTCAAAATTTACGAATAATACATGTTTTTTAATCATTTTCCGAAATATTAACCGGTAAATTACTTTGTTTACATTTTTTTCCCAAAAAAATCAATTTAGTAATGGATAATGATTAACCGTTACCGACCTCTACGAATGGTAATCAATTTTCAGCTCGGCGATTATTATCGTCTTTCCGGCATATTTTCCGTCGAGTGTGAAACCAGCTTAATGGGGAATATTTTACTGAGAGCTAGTAACGGAGTGACGTCATCACCAGAAGAAAATATCCCCCTAACGAGGCGTTATCAAAGGCTACGTGTGACGCGTTAGCAAGCGGGAGAAAATCGGTGACGAAGCCCGTAATGCAGTCTGTCTCGTGAATAGCTCTCTGTAAAACTTTTGCATGTGAAGAATAGGAAGTGTCACACTTGTGTAATAATATTATACACTTATGATGCTATAGGTTAATGTTAGGTTAGGTTAGAATAACGTAATCTAACACAAAAATCATTTTTCGTCTGCTCGTAAAAATTGCCTGGGTTTTGGGAGGATTTAGTTGGACGGGTAGCAGTAAGCCTTTCTATAAAGTAACATTGACCTTTTGTTTAGATGTATCGGGTGCGTCACTCGTGACGTAGAAGTGACGTTTCACTATGATAGCCAATAGACGCTAGCATAAACTCTATTTATGTCTTATTAAACTTGTTAAAAAGTTCCACGCGCGTCTGGATATTTTAGCGTAAATGGGCTCGAGCGATTTCGCGCATGCTCCCTTTTACACTAAAATATTAAAGAGCGCGTGGAACATTTTAACAAGTTGAACAAGACATGAATAGTTGATTTTATAAAATAAAAAGTGGTCTTGCCCAACTTGTTAAAATGTTGCTCTTACGTCACAAGACTCAGCTTTATTAGTATATATTAGTAAACCTTAAGTCCTCTGACGACTGTAGAGCGCACTCATAGACTAGTAAAAGCATATGAAAAATAATTACTCATATGTATGCCACTAGCTCTATTTCTTCACTAACGGTTTGTTTCACAGATATTGCGTAATATTTGACGTAATATTTGACGTCATCGAATCTCAAATGCCGATTATGCCGTCGCACCATTAGCTCTACGTCTGATAAACCGACGGCCATTATTTTAGTAAACAAAACCAGTTTGAACAACCAAGGCTTAGGAGTAGTGCTCGGAATTGACGGATTTTGAAATGACGTTTTAGCGCGTGACACTACAGGTACATGTCTTGGGCACACAGCCTTCTTTGCGCGCTTTTTTGACCATAACATGTAGATTTATTTTCACGCGCAAAATGAATTTTAAAAGCCGTCAATTGTTTATTCATTATACACAAATTTTCCGATTTATTTAAAAGACGTTGGTAAAAAGAATATCATTTTAACTTATTTAATTATATTTTTTACGCAACCAAGCATTTATTTGAATAAAAGTGGTATTTATTTAAATAATTGTTTGTTTTATTTAAATAATAGGCTTATTCACATTCGATTATTTAAACATTTTACAATTTTTATTCAACTATTGGTTATTTAAATAAATATTATTTAAATATCGCCGAGCTTATTTTATTCATGGATAAAAATTAATCGAATGCCGAGCACTACTTAGGAGCTAAAATGAACTACAATATACTGTCAAGTGCTGTTAATGCTATTAATATGCAAATTATTGTTTCGGCGACTCAGGTTCTAAATAAATTTGCATTGTCAAATAAAAGAAGCAGGTTTATTGGAAAAAATAGTTGAAACATCTACCAGGTTGGACTCTTTGCAGATTCTTTTGAGCATCGGCCTAACCCTTCTAGGCTTAGTATGGGTTTTGATAACGCTGGTGGAATATCCCCCCGAACCGAACCGTATCCGTATTATTCATTTTCCCCAACCTTTTCTTTTTCTAAACTACTCATTATTTAACTTCATCCGCACAAACCGAGCGAGTTTATAAATTTCAATAAGCTACATTGGGCTGACTAAAATTCCTTCTCAATTTTGAGGTTTTCCATTGGCTTAAAGACATATGTTACTAGCCAATAGTGTGACTCCCAAAATTACTAGGATGAATAAAAAGGTTAAAATCTAACGTAGTCCACCTTTTTACTGGTTCGTGGTGAATCAAACCGTTAGTGAAGATTTTTGAATGGAATAAAGGTACAGTGGCATACTTATAGGTAATTATGTTACATATGGTGAAAGTAAGAGGCTGTGACGTAAGAGCAACATTTAACCAAGAAGGCCAGGTTACTTTATAAAAAGAACTAGTAAAATTCGACGAGTCGCCCTTTTTATAAAGATCTAGCCTTCAAAACTGAACTGAACTCCTACGTATCTCGTGACGAAAGCCACACATTAAAACAAGTTCGGCAAGCGTAATGACTTTTTAGAAAAGCTTATTCAGAGCCGTTGTTATGTTTAGTCACACCGTGCAATTTTAAGCCTCTACATTTCCATGATAGAGTCGTTTGTTACCTATAATTGAGAATGTAGATTGGACTTTTTCACGTAACACGTAATTTATTTTCACTAGTTTGAGTGAACAGTATGTAAATTTTAAAGTATGCAAAGTTTTGAAGTTACATAAATAAAGTGACTAATTGAAGAGATAAAATTGAATTGCGATATTTATTTAATGTTCAGAGTATAGTGCGGATTAAATATGATTAAAGGGATTATGTTAATTAACAAAAATTTATAGTAATAATTAAATTAAATGCGCGAAACATTGTCTCAAAAACTAGTACGTTTCCAGGTTTTCAAAAATACTTGAAATACCAAAAAAGGCGATCTTTTGCAGATGTGTTTTGGCGGTCTTTTAAAAATTGGTGTACTAGTAGCGAGAAATCGAAATATTGGAAATTTGAGAAATCAAGAGAAAGATCGGGGATATTTGAGAAAGATCGGAGATATTTGAGAAAGATCGGGGATATTTGAGAAAGATCGGGGATATTTGAGAAAGATCGGGGATATTTGAGAAAGATCGGAGATATTTGAGAAAGATCGGAGATATTTGAGAAAGATCGGAGATATTTGGGAAAGATCGGAGATATTTGGGAAAGATCGAAGATATTTGGGAAAGATCGGAGATATTTGGGTGTACATTTTTTCCGAGGTAACTAGCCCCTTGGCAAAGTATAATAAGAAGAAACATCAAGATATAATAAATGGAAAAAATATTTCCTCGTACAATATAATTGATGGCGGAAAAAATGATGCCTCAAATAAATAGGAAAGCTGACCTATGACTGAAGTGTAGAGGAACGTCACATCATTTGAAATTTCAAGGGTCAACGAATCGTTTTGTTTTCTCGTTTTCATAGATGGGTGGGGGAAAGGGTAATCTACCATTGGTGCCTGGTCTACACTCTCATTAATACCAACCATGGTTGAAGTCATGTAAAATTATCAAACAAATTCAGGCGTGCTAAGAAAGAGTCGAGGCAAAACAATGATGGGGAAAGTTCGACACTTTATAATGAGAAGAACGTCCTTATTGATACTGATGGATAATTCATATCTTGGCACGATTTTACCGTTTCACCATATTCATTATCACCAAATATCACTAAAAAAGGTTCCTCTCTACATGTATTCAGCGAAGGAGATCGGAGACCCACGATTTCTGTGGAGACTGAAGACCTGGAGACCGGAGGCTCAACCTTCCAGTGGAGACTGGAGACCAAAAGTATTGCCGTGGCGGCTCCGACCTCCAGTTTCAGTCTCCGAGATCGGAGACCCGCGATTTCTGTGGAGACTGAAGACCTGGAGACCGGAGGCTCAACCTTCCAGTGGAGACTGGAGACCAAAAGTATTGCCGTGGCGGCTCCGACCTCCAGTTTCAGTCTCCGAGATCGGAGACCCGCGATTTCTGTGGAGACTGAAGACCTGGAGACCGGAGGCTCAACCTTCCAGTGGAGACTGGAGACCAAAAGTATTGCCGTGGCGGCTCCGACCTCCAGTTTCAGTCTCCGAGATCGGAGACCCGCGATTTCTGTGGAGACTGAAGACCTGGAGACCGGAGGCTCAACCTTCCAGTGGAGACTGGAGACCAAAAGTATTGCAGTGGCGGCTCCGACCTCCAGTTTCAGTCTCCAAGATCGGAGACCCGCGATTTCTGTGGAGACTGAAGACCTGAAGACCGTAGGCTCAACCTTCCAGTGGAGACTGGAGACCAAAAGTATTGCCGTGGCGGCTCCGACCTCCAGTTTCAGTCTCCGAGATCGGAGACCCGCGATTTCTGTGGAGACTGAAGACCTGGAGACCGGAGGCTCAACCTTCCAGTGGAGACTGGAGACCAAAAGTATTGCCGTGGCGGCTCCGACCTCCAGTTTCAGTCTCCGAGATCGGAGACCCGCGATTTCTGTGGAGACTGTAGACCTGGAGACCGGAGGCTCAACCTTCCAGTGGAGACTGGAGACCAAAAGTGTTGCCTCGGCGGCTCCGACCTCCAGTTTCAGTCTCCGAGATCGGAGACCCGCGATTTCTGTGGAGACTGAAGACCTGGAGACCGGAGGCTCAACCTTCCAGTGGAGACTGGAGACCAAAAGTATTGCCGTGGCGGCTCCGACCTCCAGTTTCAGTCTCCGAGATCGGAGACCCGCGATTTCTGTGGAGACTGAAGACCTGGAGACCGGAGGCTCAACCTTCCAGTGGAGACTGGAGACCAAAAGTATTGCCGTGGCGGCTCCGACCTCCAGTTTCAGTCTCCGAGATCGGAGACCCGCGATTTCTGTGGAGACTGAAGACCTGGAGACCGGAGGCTCAACCTTCCAGTGGAGACTGGAGACCAAAAGTGTTGCCGCGGCGGCTCCGACCTCCAGTTTCAGTCTCCGAGATCGGAGACCCGCGATTTCTGTGGAGACTGAAGACCTGAAGACCGTAGGCTCAACCTTCCAGTGGAGACTGGAGACCAAAAGTATTGCCGTGGCGGCTCCGACCTCCAGTTTCAGTCTCCGAGATCGGAGACCCGCGATTTCTGTGGAGACTGAAGACCTGGAGACCGGAGGCTCAACCTTCCAGTGGAGACTGGAGACCAAAAGTATTGCCGTGGCGGCTCCGACCTCCAGTTTCAGTCTCCGAGATCGGAGACCCGCGATTTCTGTGGAGACTGTAGACCTGGAGACCGGAGGCTCAACCTTCCAGTGGAGACTGGAGACCAAAAGTGTTGCCGCGGCGGCTCCGACCTCCAGTTTCAGTCTCCGAGATCGGAGACCCGCGATTTCTGTGGAGACTGAAGACCTGGAGACCGGAGGCTCAACCTTCCAGTGGAGACTGGAGACCAAAAGTATTGCCGTGGCGGCTCCGACCTCCAGTTTCAGTCTCCGAGATCGGAGACCCGCGATTTCTGTGGAGACTGAAGACCTGGAGACCGGAGGCTCAACCTTCCAGTGGAGACTGGAGACCAAAAGTGTTGCCGTGGCGGCTCCGACCTCCAGTTTCAGTCTCCGAGATCGGAGACCCGCGATTTCTGTGGAGACTGAAGACCTGGAGACCGGAGGCTCAACCTTCCAGTGGAGACTGGAGACCAAAAGTGTTGCCGCGGCGGCTCCGACCTCCAGTTTCAGTCTCCGAGATCGGAGACCCGCGATTTCTGTGGAGACTGAAGACCTGGAGACCGGAGGCTCAACCTTCCAGTGGAGACTGGAGACCAAAAGTGTTTCCGACCTATGCATTCTACTAACAAATACTTCTTCTTTGTCGATACCAGCACCATCTAGTATCACAAATCGCCAACTCAAAACTAAGGGTATTTTTTTTTAAGAACGAGTACATTGTTATTCCTATTCCTTCCCACCGCCTCTACCATACGTAACTTAATAGCTGTAAGTATGACACTCGAATAATGTTCAGTTAATCGAAATAATAAAATGATAATTACGTGTTGAAAAAACGCCATTTTTACCCACCTTTCAATATAGGCGTATAACGTCATAACTATAGTGTTGTAAGTAGGAAAATTTCCCGAGGCCTTTTTTCCGGATAATTTTCCGTATTAAAAAATAAAAAAAGGTTTCATTCCATGACTAGTCTAATATATTGTTTTCAAATTTAAATAAAGCGGCATTTTCTCCTCATTTTTTCGAATCTGAAAGTAAAACTAAACCTCTAGACAAGTTTAAACTGATTAACAATGTAACAATATTATTGTTTTATAGTACGTTTATTGATATTATATATTTTATATCGATAAAAAGTTAAAAACATTAAAAACCCTTAAAAAGTAGTTTGTTTCAATTTTTTATTTTTTCGATTGGCCGAAAAGCTTTGGTCCCATTCGACCGAAATCCCATTCGTTCGAAAACGATTTAACATTGAGTCCCAATTGATCGAAAATACCCCAATTGTGCGGTTTACAGCCCAATTTTGCACGTTTATATTATTTTTTATAGTAGATCAAATTTCGTTTTTATGAGACGTTTTTTAAATAGGTTTACTTCTGATATAAATAAGTGTTTCGAATTGTTCGAATTATTGTATTCTTGATATAAATAAAAAGTTCAAAGCATAAATATATTTATAAAAGCGCGCCACCCTAGGGAAGTGAGAGACTAACCTAACCTAACATTACAGTTAGTACACCTGTAGCAATTTTGTTTAGGTATAACGTTTTTTGCGTACCCTGCTATATCTCGGGGCAGAAGTTAAAAACAAAACAAAAGGTCCCAATGAAACGAATCCGCCTTTTGGGCTATATTTCGGAAACATATTGAATTCGGTCGAATGGGAGTTCGATCGAATGGGAATATACCGCCGAAAATTTTATGGAAAATGTTCCGAATTTTATTTTTCCGGAAAATTAACAACACTAGTCATAACCTTGTAACCTTCAGCGAGACAAATACCCAACTTAAATGTATCATATGCTGGCCCTGCCCCTTTACACAACTCCCTGTATAATAATGGCTTTCAATGAAATAATAATTATAAACTTATGGTCATACTTATGTGTTATGTTACTTATGATTCAATGTTGCTATGATCTATATTAATTTATTTTTGTATATATCATGAAATGCGCGTTTTAGCGGTCGTTTTTCCCAGTTTACGTCAATTAAAACCGAATAAATATCACGAACATCATCTCTATAAATATTGTCCTTGGCTATTGTTCGATATTTTCCAAATTTCCTGATATTCGTGCGCGAGCAATTATCTGGGTCATTTCAATTCAGAACGTGTACACACGCGCGCGCGTTTGAATAGAGGAAGTGCCTATAGACCCTTTGTTCAACTTAGTTTCCTGTCGTCGAGAGAGAATCCTCGTATGTAGGCTTTTAGAACGCGTCTAGAGAAACGTCCGTCATATCACGTTTTAGCTAAGCCTAAAACCACTTCTATCTCTACGTTTACGAAATGCCTGTATAAAACCTGATATGCTCGATTAGTGCTCGGAATTGTTTATTCATTATCCACAAATTTTCCGATTTATTTAAAAGACGTTTGTAAAAAGAATATCATTTTAAGTTATTTAATTATATTTTTTACGCAACCAAGCATTTATTTGAATAAAAGTGGTATTTATTTAAATAATTGTTTGTTTTATTTAAATAATAGGCTTATTAACTTTCGATTATTTAAAAATTTTACAATTTTTATTAAACTATTGATTATTTAAATAAATATTATTTAAATATCGCCGAGCTTATTTTATTCATGGATAAAAATTAATCGAATGCCGAGCACTATGCTTGATGTGATTTACGTTTTAACAAAGGTTACAAAATTATTGGCGCTATAAAGCGGATGGTTTTACCGTTAGGAGCGCTGTTGTAGGGTGAAAACTCTTCGAAGCCTCCCGTGGGGGCACCGGGACTCGAGCAACAACAGCTAAAAAGATACGGGGGCAGAGCCCCCACAGAAATTAAATTGAGAACTGATTTTTATTTTGCTCCAATTTCAGTCTTTTTACAGAAGTTATTTTGATATTGTGGATGCAAGTAACATTAAGATTAACTATACTCACGTCAGTTGCAGCATATTTGCAGGTTAAGAAAGAAAAATATCTAGTGCATTTGGCGGAAAGATACTAGTAGGAATTCCTGGTAAATCGGAGGCGGGAATTTGGAATTTATCCTATTTACGGTTGAATTTCTAAGTATACCTGCGCGCATTATATAATTTTGAAAAAAAATGTATATTGCGTTTTGGTTCAAAGTAATAATTAATCAATTAACATAGATAATATTTAAAAACAGCGGTTATTATTTAATTTAGTACTACTGAGGCATACGTAAGGAGAGTCCACGGTAAGTATATAGAACAGGTAACAGTTGACGAATGTAAACATGCAATTCGATGATTGTTTATAAGCATAATACTAAAAATACGCTATAATTAAGCTTAAAAATAATAATATACATTAAATATTTATTGATTGAGAAATTTACTCAATAGGCATTTCTAAAATGGATTAATATAACACGCGCAGGAGCCTTTGGGAATTCAACAGAAAATAGACCAAATTCGAAATTCCCGTCGGCAATTAACCTGAAATTCATGCTAGTATCTTTCCGCTAAATGCCGTAGATATTTTGCCTTTCTTAACCTGCAATTGAGTATAGTATAAAATTGATTTCGATAGATTCGTCCAAACAGAAAATCGGCTCGTCGTGTACCCTGTTTTACTCAAGTGTAGTTAGATAGCCTAAAATACCTTCGTAATGTATGTGGCCAAAAAAGGCTTAATGATCTAGCCATGTACACAGAGATTTTACTGAAAACATCGACTTAAATTTTGTTATCAATGATTTCACTGACGGATAAAAAAATATATAGTAATAAAGATTTAGAGCAGTACATTTTCTTGCTTAAGTTTTAAGTATGTGAATTTTTAGATAAAAAATAATGGCCCAGGTCCCCGCAGGAATGTGTTCCGATCGCCGCTGCTACTACCCCCTTACTTGAAAAGGGGGGCTCAAACATATCTTTTGCTTCCCAGTCTTACCTCGATTTACGAGGGGACGCCGTCGCTATCAATAGGGGAACGCCAAAATAAGTTTCAACCCCTTTTAGATACTGGGGGATGAAATTTTCTTAAACTAGGCCTTTAACTGAAGTTTGACTCCTTGTATTGTTAGTGCAACCCCCTTCCTAAAATTCTGTACACCGATTCCAAGCAGCTGAAACCAAAAATAAATATTTTTGCTGAAACTGAACTCACAAGCAGACGACCTGAGGTGTAACGCATCAATTTTGTTCAAACTCGGGGGTTTAGTAGACTTTCATGTAATTTGAAAAATCCTAAAGGGAAATGTCTCCATAAACAACCGTTTTGCCCTGGCAACCAAAAATGTTTTTGACAACACCAAATGGAAATTTTCCCATTGAATATAAACCCCGAGTTTGAACAAAATCGGTGTGTTACACCTCGGGTCGTCTCGTTGTGAGTACAGCCTTTGGTAGTGCTAATTCTGTAATCAGTTACGTCATCACTTTAGTACAGTCAAAGCTACAAGTTTGTACACCGATTACTGGGATGATAAGCCCCTCCTGCCCCTCCGACCCCTCGACCATTTTTTGGAGCGTTTTATACGTCATTGTTAGTTAAATCTTGGATTAATAATAAAAGCTAACGTTATTAATCCAAGGTTAAATGCTGCGGATTGGTTTATATTTGAGCATGTACAGAAACTGTTTTCGCCTGTCGCCGAGAAGCAAATAAATTTATCATAGAGCACGTGGCGCCATCTAAGTTATATTTCGGAAATAATGGCCTAACAAAATGCCCGTTTAATTATAAATTTAGCTACAATTTTGAACTCGTTAATTTAAAATGCAAATTATTTATTGCAATGAATCATCATAGACGTAAACAAGATGTCATGGACATTTAAGTATACACAATCCCCCCGATATATTTCAAATATTAAATTTAAATTTGAACAAATTGTACATTAATAAACTCAAAACGAATGTTATCGAAAAATAATGTTTCGAGTTACTTGGCTTTGGAAATAAAGAAGCGAAACGTGAACACGTCAATTTAAATTATTTTTAGACAAAACGAATTTTTCGAGTTACCTTGTTTTCGAAATAAGGTAGCGAAACGCGAACGAGTTAGATGGCGCCTGTATCAATAGCCACGAAATTCAAATACGGCAAAGCGCGTAAGCGGGTTGTGGGGTCCCCTCGAATTGTCCAGAAATCTGACTTAATTTAAAAGATCTTAAACGCACTCTCGCCAGCTGAATTTTCTCACATAGGTAGCTTTTAGTTCTTTTATTAAAAATAGATGGCGATGGAGTCTAACGAGACTCATGCTACGAGCTATTCCAATCTCACTTCAATCTTTATTGTGAAAGTCGAACCTTAGAGTAAAAGTATATGTGGGGAGGAATGAACTATATGCCCCAAAGAGTTAAAAATCAGTCACTCCAGGGGGCTGAAAATCCTCTCTCCGCAACCTTTGGCTGTACAGCGTAGTTAGAGAAACCTCCTTCAGAGGGCGGGAAGCCGTTGGAATTTATTTTATCGTCTATTGTTGAACCGTGGAAAGGGCCCAGCGTAACCAGACGTACGATAATTATCGCGCAGTGCGATAATTTCATCGAAATTTTTATGGCGTACTATAATTTTCATGGCGTACGATATCGTACCATTATTTCGATAATTCTGCCTCGACGTACGATAATGTACGACAATTTTTAAATTTTTGTGAAAACCTACGAACGATTTAAATTTTAATATTCGATTATATAAATTCTACTTAAAAATGAATGATTTACATTTTCTGCCGAACGTGTGGCGTAGTCCTGAGTGTTTTAAACATTTTTAAACATATTCAGTTAATAGGCATTTTGTTTACTTCCCTGAAATAGAACTCCTGTAGTGCTTTCAAAAATAATAATCTTAATTCAAATGTGCAATAATTTTCCAGTAAAATCGATAATTTCAGATTTTCGGTCTGGCAAGCTGAAAGGGTAGGATTAAGCATTATAAGTCCGTCCATGGGCAATATCTACATAAGCGCAGTGGCGTACCGAGACATTTCAAAACGGGGGGGGGGATAAATATTAGTAGCCGATGACGGTCGGCGTCATCTAAGTGAAAAAACAAGTGGGCCCGAAAAATAACTTTGATTACCGGTGATGTTATTGAAATATAAAAGGCGAGTTTTAATAATCGCACAGCGATCTATTGACTTTAAATATTACTATTAGGATTTTACTTTTCGCAACTAAAGGGAAACCTAAGTTTACGTCATAGGTCATAGCCAATTTAGCTAAAGCGACATAAGACCCAAAAGTGTGTCAGAAACAGTGCTTGGACAATCTCCTTTCTCCCTCTGTCGGTTCTAATAAATCCATTTTTATCCCTTTCACAATTCTTTTAACTAAAACAATAAGATTTATAATATTTACCACTTATATAAAGAAATTTTTTTTCTTAAAAATATATTTAAATCTATGACACACTTCCGAATCCCAGTTAATTTCATTCGTAGTATTTGAAGTACTAGACCAAAATATTTCAAGCGACAATTAGGAAAATTCCCAAAATCCTTAATTTTCGAAAAATCCCTTAATTTTCCCTTTTTCCCTCTCTTCCAAAATAAAATCCCTGTTAGGTCGGAAAAATCCCTAAAAAGGGATAAAATCCCTCAAAGTGGAAGCACTTTTCAGAAAGGTAAATCGTTCAGTGTTGCAATGAGGGGAATTAACTGGGATCGGGGGGTAAGAGTGACGTGAAAGCTACGTCATCAAAATTTTAAATATTATCCACTCTAGCGCCGCCGAGTGAGGCGTTTTAGAACGTATGTCTACGGGCGAGAAAATCGCGCCAGACCATAATCAGAGATAATTTATAAATTCTCTCTGCCATAATGTTGCTAGTGCAATTCCAACTAGTAGGTTATTTAGTCTATGGGGAGACTAGCTCTCGCTAGATGTTTTAGCAGGCGCGAAGGTGGAATTGACACACTTTTGGGTCTTATGTCGCTTTGGGTCATAGGGGTTCAGTTAAGGTGTGAAGTCAAAGTGCCGTCCTGGTCCGCTTTTTCGCTTATGAAAATGAACTAGTTTCTTATGACATTCCAATACGATATTTTTTAATGTAATATTAGTTATATGTAGCTTCAAATAGATTATGATATAAATAACAAACTGCATTGTATATATTACTATTATTTTTTTCTAATTAAATTATAATGAAATTATTTATAAAAACAATTATCAGTTCTCTAAGCGAAACGGTAAAAATCAAGATAAAAAACTGCATAATATCTTTAACAAATATTTTTTCTAATCAAATTGTAATGAAATTATTTATAAAAACAATTATCAGTTCGCTAAAAATACGGTTAAAACTAAGATATTTTTCGGTTAACCACAAATAACCACGAATTTCACGGATAACGGTATTATAATGCCGAGCCCTAATTTCGATGGTCGTCCTATTTCATTAATTAAAGGGGAAACATAAATCAAGGTCATTCAAAATGAATAGTTAATTAGCCAAACTAATTGAACCGAGAAGAAGAGATTAATTTCAAGAAAAAAGACACTGGGAAATGAAATGTAGAATGACCTTGAACATCTTCTTGAAGGACATTGAGAACCTAATTCAAAAATAATTAGGTTTTCACCCTCAGTTTAAATTATGAAGTTGTACGTCATCCCATTTTATGTCCACCCATTTTAATTCAAAATAACTGATCAATTACATTGAAATGTGATTGCAAGATTGATAAAAACGTTTGTGTATTTTTTATGGTTTAAATGGATTCTTCTGTCTTTTACAGATACCGTTTAAATTCATTATCTAATTCTTATCTCAATAATTACTTATTAATTAATATGAATAACTGGTTTGAGTCTATTTGATCGATTCCCAAATGATCGAACGGGTCCCATTTGATCGAATTTCCATTTGATCGAATGGCATTTGATCGAACGAAATTTGATCGAAAGCTACTGTAGGGTAAAACTACTAGTTTTTGGGAGTAAATCGAAAAGGCAACATCTAGTCAGAATGAGATACAGTAGACTGTATGAATAATAATTATTTCTTTAAACTGTACTAAAGAAAAATAACCATAGTACTTCAAAAAATAATATACAGAAGAAAACCTGAGCGCAGTGACGTAGAAAACAAAATATTCTCTCGGACATAATTAATAGAAAGACCTATTAAAAAAACGAACTCTGTACCTAATTTCCAGCAATAGAAGGGCCGTGAACGTGGTCAGACCCCTCGTATACAACGGTGCATACGCGCCTACGACTCGCGTACATCAACCTAACCTAACCTAACCTGACCCTATTTATATATATCAAAAACAACGGGCCGTTATCGTCGATGTCATAAAAAATTCCATCATATAGTGTATAAAGTAAAAATCTCTTCATCTTTGTGGCTTAATACAGTTAAAGGAATGAATTATCCCATCATTATTCCTTCTGCACTTCATATTGACATTCGGTAAAATAAAAACATACCAACTAGTACTATAAATACTTTTGAATTCGATCAAATAGTATTCGATCATTTGAAGGTTTGATCTTATGAAACAAATGACAAATGGGATTCTATCAAATGGAATTTCGATCAATTGCAACGTATAATGATCGACTGTCTATCACATATTTTTCGATCAAATGGACCAACACCGAATAACTTAAATTGAAATAAATAACGAATTTCTACGACAATGAACATATTTTAACATAATGCTGATTTTGGTGCTGACTAACAAAAAAACGTTGTTGGTAAAGTAACGTCCCGGAAATAATTGAAAACATAATCCACGCGGATCTAGCACGTTTCAATATATCGTACGTTAACCTTAGCTATTGGTTCAATACGGAATAACTGGATATCGAATTCGCGGAACAGGAAAAGCTACGAGACGGTAAAAGCTTCATCGGCGCATTTGCCCAAGTAAGGCGCAAACACAACTGAGATTAAGTGATATATCATCATAAGTAACTTAATAGCTTAAGTATAATATTCAGCGAGTCTGGTTAATGATAGTCTGTCGATAGTGCTCGGAATTGTTTATTCATTATCCACAAATTTTCCGATTTATTTAAAAGACGTTTGTAAAAAGAATATCATTTTAACTTATTTAATTATATTTTTTACGCAACCAAGCATTTATTTGAATAAAAGTGGTATTTATTTAAATAATATATACGATAAGTTAAGTTAGAAGAAACCACCTATGGACTGTGCGAAGGATGATATAATACGTGAAAAAGTAGATTAGTCCATAATTAAAAGGGATAATATAGCTAAATCCTAAACAAAATGAAGATTATAAAAAACTTACTAATAACTCGTACCAATATGTCTTCGAGCAAACAAAAAACGCGAATCTCGGATCAAATAGATCTTCGAGTAATAAACTACATAAAAACTAAATAAAAAAGCCAAAAATTCCAACGGTAGACCGGTTTCGTTCTATTTGGAACTCATCAGTACCGCGCGGGAAATCTGCGGCTGGCGACTGTTATCTAAAAGAGAAACTAAGCCTAAACATTAAAAATTTCAAAACGCGTTGCATAGCAACGGAAAGCCGAATAATAGGCTTATTCACTTTCGATTATTTAAACATTTTACAATTTTTTATTCAACTATTGGTTATTTAAATAAATATTATTTAAATATCGCCGAGCTTATTTTATTCATGGATAAAAATTAATCGAATGCCGAGCACTAGTCTGTCGATAGTGATTCCGTAAATGGTATTTTATCAACAAAGTCGACGTATTCTTTACTTTTCAATTTTAGGTAGAATCACTGCCGGGATAATTTATGAAAATAAATAATTACCAAAAGTCGTTTATCGGTCCTAAATTAAAATAGTCAATTTTGCTTTCCCATTCGAAAATTTTTAACTATTTGGCCAAATAAGCGTTAATTTTACTTCAATGGAAAGTTTTTCAGTTTTCAATAAGCCTTGGCTGCTTTGTTAAAAAGTTTGCATTGTACCAAAGACTAATATAAACTCGCGTTAATAGATTTATGATTTAAGTGGTCATTGGCGAAACACATAATCATTAAAACATGAGTGTGTATAAAATAGGAAGTGACATACTTATGACTATTATGTCGCTTATGGTATAACTAAATGGGCTGGGAGAGGGTCGTCGAACGCTCTCGTTGATAGGGGACATTTCATACACGAATAGATCCGTGTAAATATTTGGAACCCACAAATAACCATTTTAACTGGCATCAAAAGGCGATCACGCTTTCGCCACCGGCTGCAGTGCCGGAACTAACTAAGGCCCTTTTACCTGGACCATATTTACTAGACCATAAATTAACATTACATATTTAAATAATAAAAAAAATAATAATCAGCTAGGCTAATACCCAAGGCAGGGCTCCCAGAGTTCCTATAAATTCCTATAATTTCAATATGCTCCTATAAATTCCTCTTTTCTCAAAATTGTTTCTATAAATTCCTATTTCCTCAAAATTGTTCCTATAAATTCCTATTTTCTCAAAATTGTTCCTATAAATTCCTATTTTTTCGAAATTTTCTAGTTTTTCTATAGCTATGTCCAGAAATTCCTATAATTTTAAAAATAATGTATTAAAAAACAGCCTTAACGTTTGGGAAAAATTTGCCTTCTAAATAGAGCTTAGCTCTGGCTTAGGTCCGCTGTTCCCGAAAACATCCAAGGTTGGGCTCCCAGAGTTCCTATAAATTCCTATAATTTCCATATACTCCTATAATTTCCTATTTTTTCAAAATTGTTCGTATAAATTCCTATTTTTAGCTAAAATGCTCCTATAAATTCCTATTTTTAGCTTAAATGTTCCTATAAATTCCTATTTTTAGCTAAAATGCTCCTATAAATTCCTATTTTTAGCTAAAATGTTCCTATAAATTCCTATTTTTAGCTAAAATGTTCCGATAAATTCCTATTTTTAGCTAAAATGTTCCGATAATTCCTATTTTTAGCTAAAATGTTCCGATAAATTCCTATTTTTAGCTAAAATGTTCCGATAAATTCCTATTTTTAGCTAAAATGCTCCTATAAATTCCTATTTTTAGCTAAAATGTTCCTATAAATTCCTATTTTTAGCTAAAATGTTCCGATAAATTCCTATTTTTAGCTAAAATGTTCCGATAAATTCCTATTTTTAGCTAAAATGCTCCTATACATTCCTATTTTTAGCTAAAATGCTCCTATAAATTCCTATTTTTAGCTAAAATGTTCCTATAAATTCCTATTTTTAGCTAAAATGTTCCGATAAATTCCTATTTTTAGCTAAAATGCTCCTATACATTCCTATTTTTAGCTAAAATGCTCCTATAAATTCCTATTTTTAGCTAAAATGTTCCTATAAATTCCTATTTTTAGCTAAAATGTTCCGATAAATTCCTATTTTTAGCTAAAATGCTCCGATACATTCCTATTTTTAGCTAAAAAGCTCCTATAAATTCCTATTTTTAGCTAAAATGTTCCTATAAATTCCTATTTTTAGCTAAAATGTTCCTATAAATTCCTATTTTAGCTAAAATGTTCCTATAAATTCCTATTTTTTGGCTAATAATGTTCCTATAAATTCCTATATTTTCTATGAAATTTCCTATAATTCCTATAATATTTAAAAAAATCGCTGGGAGCCCTGCCAAGGCACCGCCTTAGGCCTAAGTCATCGAGCGACTATTATGTGATACTAATGTTACATATAATATATTAATAATATCTTTCTGACTATTCCGGTTATAACAATAAATCTGTAAATAATACTAGTAATATAGTTTCATTCTAGGTATAATACTAGTAATATAGTTTCATTCTAGCTATAATACTAGTAATATAGTTTCATTCTAGGTATAATACTAGTAATATAGTTTAATTCTAGGTATAATACTAGTAATATAGTTTAATTCTAGGTATAATACTAGTAATATAGTTTAATTCTAGGTATAATACTAGCAGTGTTATTAAATTGTGTTAGTTTCATGGCAAAACCTAGTTGGTAATTAATTCAAGTATACAAATTAACATAAGCATTTCCATATACTAACGTGGTTTTCTTGTTTCCTGTTTTTTTTCTGCTTCTACAATGCTTCTCTAGCTTGCCCACTAAAGAGAGCTAGTGAATTCGTCCACAGGCTTGACTGCACTATCTCAAACAAGTTGAAAAGTCGTAGTGAATTTATGGAAAGGCCTATTTCACACCTCCCAATCGCACAAAAAAATCGTCGTTGAGATTATCACAAGAAGTGAAGTAATGTAAATCAAAATCAGAAACCTTAACTATCTCGAATTTGAAAAATGTTGTTTCCTAAGATTTGTCCTGGCAGAGCCGAGTTGTACTTGTAGTGACTTAATCAATAGAAATTAAATAATGTTTCTAAGAGGTCGATTTTGACGTGTGTGACAATTCAGTCCTCTCGTCCATTTGATTAAGCAGGGCGAGATATGTGTAACGGCCACGCCAACGGGGGGATACGTGGGGACAGGGGTGAGGACACCTGTGGCGGAAGTATTCCGACCACCCGTTTAGGGATTGGTGGTCTTCCTCAAACGGCCATTCACAAACTCTGCCTCCCAGACGCTTGGGATTACAGGAGTACGCCACTACTCCCGGCGAAATTAAATAATAGAACAAAATTGTGTCTATATACCAAAATGAAATAAACACGAATAATGTGCCCAAGCATTTAATATATTACAGTCTTCGGATACCCTTCTTTACTACAAAAAAAATGGAACTTAACCATTTCAAAAAAGTGGCGTGCTGGGGTACAAAAGTAAACACCAAAAAAAAACCCCCCGAAAATCCATTTTTAGTATTGTCCAAACATTTAATCTATTACAGTCTTCGGGTACCCTTCTTTACTACAAAAAAATGGAACTTAACCATTTCAAAAAAGTGGCGTGGTGGGGTACTAAAGTTAACACAAAAAAACCCGAAAATCCATTTTTTGTATTGTCCAAACATTTAATCTATTACAGTCTTCGGATACCCTTCTTTACTACCAAAAAATGGAACTGAACTCTTTTTAAAAAGTGGCGTGGTGGGGTACAAAAGTAAACACACAGCCGGGAGTAGTGGCTCACTCCTGTAATCCCAGGTGTCCGGGAGGCAGAGTTTGTGGAAGGCCGTGTGAGGACGACTACCAATCCCCCAACGGGTGGTCGGGATACTTCCGCCACGGGTGTCCCCACCCCTGTCCCCACATATCCCCCCGTTGGCGTGGCCGTTACACATATCTCACCCTGATTAATCAGTTATTGTGTGTGTTCTGGTGTCTAAGGCGTCGGGTCGACACCGATGTTTGTGTATCTCAAAAAAAAAAAGGAAACACACAAAAAATCCCTATTTAATATTGTCCAAACATTTAACCTATTACAGTCTTCGAGTACCCTTCTTTACTACAAAAAAATGGAACTTAACCATTTAAAAAAAGTGGCATGGTGGGGTGCAAAAGTAAGCACAAAAAATCCCTTTTTAATATTGTCCAAACATTTAATAATAATCAGCTAGGCTAATACCCAAGGCACCACCCTAGGCCTAGGTCATCAAGCGACTTTTAAGCCATTATTTCAGCAGGGAGTACAGAACGGGAGTCGTTTTGACAGATCTCTTAGGGTTCTCAACCAAGAAGCCAGAGAATCGAGGTGGGGTGGGTGGCAAGTGGGTGGAAAGGTTGGCAAAATACGGGACAAGATACGGCTTTTTGCGCCATCTACCTAATTTTTGTGGATTTGTTGTTTATGGAGGAAGTTGATGCTGCCGTCTTTCATTAGATAACGTAGATCCTAATTGTAAATATTTAAATTATCTTACGAGTGGCAATATTCCAAGTTTCTTGAGTAAAGCGTATATTTTTTAGGATATAATACAACTGAAATCATAGTACTAAATCAATGTAAATATAATTTTGTATCATATTTCAAACCTTAAGCCTTTGCAATGATTGGCTAATATATTTCCGATTTTTGCCTTTAACATGGCCCTTTTAAACACATTCCCTAAAATAGAAAAAGAAATTGTATAAAATGATATAAAATAATTCTAAGATCTGTTAAAATAATTACAATTTTATTTTATTTTTACTTTTGAAAGTCGATTTATGTAACAATGGTCCATGCTTATTTTCACCACGTGAGTGTAAAATTTGAATTTCTCAACAAAAACCGCATGGCCGCTGATAATGGATGGCGTTAAATAGTCGAGGTGTCCCGTATTTTGCAGAGGCGCCTGCTGAAGTGTAGCTCATTGCAGCAGAACCAAAAAACCCCCCTCTTTTCATCTCCCGTTCTGTACTCCCTGATTTCAGGTGGCCAGGTTACAATGCGTAGGAGGGTGGAGGCAAGCCACGCGAGCCAACAGCTCCCTACACTAACTATTTACCGTTATCCTTAACAAGTTCTTATGGAAGGGGAAACCGAAGAGCTCGTGGGAAAACCCCTTAAACCAGTGGGGAGAGAACTTGCAAACTCAACGCAGAAGTTGTTCCGAGTTCTAATCCAGTGTCACAAGCTGGAATCGAACCCGGCTCTTCTTGCTGAGAGGCGAAAGTGCTAACCACTCCGCCACCCCAGTCTTCGGGTACCCTTCTTTACTACAAAAAAATGGAACTTTACCATTTCAAAAAAGTGCCGTGGTGGGGTACAAAAGTAAACACCAAAAAAAAAACCTTGAAAATCCATTTCTAGTATTGTCCAAACCTTTAATCTATTACAGTCTTCGTGTACCCTACTTTACTACACAATAATTGAAATTGCATTTCTCAAACTTTTTTTATGTTTTTCATGTTCCCTCATTTACCCAAATTATCTGTATAATTCGAATGTATTTGCAAACATTATAGACTGAATTGTAATATATGAATTTTTTTAAAGTGCAACTGGGTACCCACTAGTCAAGCCTTATATACAATACGCTAATACCCACAAGTAATGTTACTGTCTGGTTGGCAGCTCTGTAATTGAAATTTTCTCACTTCCACTTGCATATTTCTATCACAGTTACGCCTATTTTTTATTTTGATAATTTCGTTGCTTAACATCCAACTTTTCCTTGTTATGGTTTGAAATAAATTTCCGGTAAGAGAAAAAACGTTTTGCGTAATTTTAAGAGCCCATAATATCCGCAACGTAAAACGCGAAGGGTCCCGGAAAAATATAAATTCTTTGTTGTGCGCACGACGACAAAAAAAAACCGCTCAACGTCCGCAGCCAAAATCAGATTTTTTTTTGACATTTTATCCAGTGCAAACCAAGCTCTACAAAGCGGAACTTGGCCCATTCAAGGTTTTTTTCGCTGATGTAAACCATGTAATCTGTGATAAGTTAATTACAAAATAATAGTAGTATACCACCTTTGTAAAAGCGGTTTTACGGTAGGACCCTTCGGCCCTTATTCCTCAATTTCGTGATCTCCGGGGATGAAAGACTCTCGTTTCCGTTTTTTTACACACAATCCCCAAAAGGGATTTGTGTGTACTAAGATCACGTACCGTGTAGCCGCTGCCGCCGCCAAATCTTACATAACTCTTCTACAATTAGGGGACCTGCAAGTAGATCATTTACCCATTTTACTGATTTTTGGCGATTTTAGACTTAAATATACCAAATCGGTTTGAAAATTATATTTTTATTTAGTACGGATCATTTCTGAACTACGTTTACGGTTGCATCTAGAAGCAACAAACACAAGGAGAACGCAGCTAGCCTTTAAGCACGCCAAACGCAGAGTAATTGTCACAACTCGTTGGCGTGTTTAAAGTTGTGTAGAAATTTCATTGGACGAGCCTTAACGCTGAGCGTTTTACGGAAAGGGGGAAGACAATTTCCGAATTTTCCCCTTCCGACGGCAGCAGGCGCTAAAGCGTCTAACCAAAGAAAAATGTACACAAGACAATGCCCGACTTTTGACGGGTTGTGTTCTCCTTGTGTGGGGTGCTGTGTTTGTTGCTCCTTGGTTACATTAAGAAATTTTAATTTTAAGTGAGATTTCTGGCCAATTCGCAGGACCCCACAACCCGCGTAAGCACTTTTGTGATATTGAAATTTCGAACAAATCCAGATTCAGAATACAAGCGCCATCTGTCTCGAAATATTTGATCTTCGACCTTGGAAACCTCTACCTTATTTCCAAAACCAGGTAACTCGAAAAATTCGGTTTGGCTGAAAATTAATTTAAATTAAACGTGCTTGTGTTTCGCTACCTTATTGCCAAAACCAGGTAACTCAAAAATTCGGTTTGGCTGTAACTCGAAAAATTCGGTTTGTCTAAAAATTTATCTAAAAGTACGTGTTGGGTTTTCGCTACCTTATTTCCAAAACCAAGTAACTCGAAAAAGGCATTTCGGTAAAATTCCTCTTGGGTTTATTAAGTTAATGTACAAGATAATTGTAAATGTAATCAAATTTAATATTTGAAATACATTTAATACACCAGGGGGATTGTGTGTACTTAAATGTCCGTGACATCTTGTTATTGTCTGCGAAAGAAAGTAACATTTTATAAAACAAGTTGGACAAGCCGAATTATACTTTGAAATCAAATTAATTCTTAAATCAAATCAAAATTTTAAAGCCTCCGGTATTAAAGGCCTTGGATTTCTTCTGCCGGTTTTCCTTTAAGCTTACTTCCCGCCGCGCAAATATCCTGGTGGTAGGCCAACCGCAGAACACGGTGGCCTATCTCCAGGATATTTCAGCTTCCCTAAAATAATGAAAATATAAACATTTCTATATTAAAATACCATAAATATTTCTAAAAATACATATGAATTTATTGTGAAAGAATTAAATTTTACATTTGAAATGTTTGAATTTGAAAAAGGTTTAAATTTTTATTTAAACATAAATTAAAGGCTCTTTATTAATTTAAATGTATCATTGTGTGAAATTTTGCCCAACAGATTTTAGGCGTCGTGTACCCGGCTGTATTACAATTCGGAAGATTTTACTTATACGCTAAAAAAGTTGTAACCCAGGCCAGATATAAATATTTTGCTATAGATTCCATGGTTATGTATTGTAAGCTTTGTGGTACGTGGACTATAAATGCTAAACACATTTTTAATAAATAATAACA
Source organism: Leiobunum rupestre (assembly GCF_980474605.1). Classification (NCBI taxonomy): domain Eukaryota; kingdom Metazoa; phylum Arthropoda; class Arachnida; order Opiliones; family Sclerosomatidae; genus Leiobunum; species Leiobunum rupestre. The sequence goes on from NC_143392.1 coordinate 34,641,376, forward strand.
TACGACCCTATTCTGTACTATTTTCGCAGGTTTTTATTTGGATGCAATTTAGTATACCGACAATACCTTACTGTTGTGAAGTAGAACTCACGAAAAAGCCAATTCGTTGTTTAGACCAGTGTTGAAATAATGGAAACTTTTAACCCGTTGGCAGCTGTGTTTTCCTTATGTGTTTGTGGCTCCTAGGGGGAAGTCGTATCCGATATTTATGGTATAACAATATCATATTTTAAAAACATTTTCTATAAATAAAATTTTGTGCGATATAAACAAGCTTCTCAAATATAAAGTATAAAAATTATAAAATAAATTCAGATGAAGTATTTTAGAATAAAACTTAATTGTATGAAACTATCATATTACTTACAAATTAGTAATGAAATATGTAGAATGAATTGTTCTACGTGAGTGTGATAAATAAGTTAACCTTTCCCGTGCCCCTAAATGAAATTTCACAGTAAGCAAGGAAAAACAATTAAAGCTATTAAATTGGTGATGGAATTTGCCCTAAATCAATATTATATACCAAACCAGGTTCTTGAAATAAGGTAATCTTGATTAATAAATTGTTTTTTGCTTGCGTATATTAAAGATGAAAATATTTCAAAGCCTTTGAAAATTTTTCATGAAAAGGTAGTTTTGTATTGAAAAACTTTCATCAAAGGGGTGAACTTATATTAGAAGTTATAACCCGAACTGTAAGGCCTTGTCATGTTTCTCTCTATATATAGAGTAATCAGTGCATCCTTCCAGGTGACCTGCTCCGAAGTTTGGCGTTAGCATTAGTGCTCGGAATTGTTTATTCATTATCCACAAATTTTCCGATTTATTTAAAAGACGTTTGTAAAAAGAATATCATTTTAAGTTATTTAATTATATTTTTTTACGCAACCAAGCATATATTTGAATAAAAGTGGTATTTATTTAAATAATTGTTTGTTTTATTCAAATAATAGGCTTATTCTCTTTCGATTATTTAAACATTTTACAATTTTTATTCAACTATTGGTTATTTAAATAAATATTATTTAAATATCGCCGAGCTTATTTTATTCATGGATAAAAATTAATCGAATGCCGAGCACTATAGTTAGCATTCGTCGATTTGCATGTTAGTTTATTAAAAGTAGTTGAGACCAGCCTTGCAAAACAAGAAGAATTCTTCAAGATATCTTTCTATTACTTTTTGCTACAGCCGGGTATACCAGATGCTAAATATGCACTTTTGGTGTAGAGGTGGTTAACGGTAATAGTTAGTGTAGGGAGCTGTTGGCTCGCGTGGCATGCAGGGCTTGCCACCACCCTCCTACGCATTGTAACCCGGCCACCTGAATTAAAGGCTTCAAAAGTCGCTTGATGACTTAGGACTAAGGTGGTGCCTTGGGTATTAGCCTAGCTGATTATTATTATCGTTCAATGTTTCTTCTTCCTGTATTCTGGTCAGTGGTTTATCACGGAAGATGGAAAATGGGTGATAACACGATTACAGAAATCGTTTAAGAACTAATTATTTACTGGTTTTAACTGTCGGTTTACGTTTCACAAAAAGTATTTGAAATAATTACATAAAAAATCAGTATACGGGAACGAAATGTTTTTGGTAAACTCTAGTTATTGCTTCGGGACAAAACACACAAACGCGAGGCCCCTCAAATTAACACATACTGGTCTTTCAGCCACTTCTACAACTTATACAAATAGTTACACGTGTCCTTGATCTAAGTAAATCTCCCGCAATCTCAAAAACCACAGAGCCATCAGTATCCCCTCTCCGTCATTTCAACCAACTCTACTTGACGCAATTTCAAGTCAAGTTTCTAAATCTGCTCTCTGCGCTCTCTAAACCCAAAACGGACGAAAAATATTCGTTCACGCAGCAAGAATCGTAGGGCCCCAAACAAAATTCCGGAGAAGTAAAACAACAAAAAGTATGATCAAGAATTGTTTTTTTCTGAGAGAATCCACGGCCATCATGGTCTAGATTTCGCGCCGACACGCCGCACGAGAGGGGGAAGGATAAGTCGTGTCTTTCAAACGTGTCGCAAGACGTCATTTTAGTGTTGTTAATTTTCCGGAAAAATAAAATGCGGAAAATGTTCCGCAAATCGGAAAAATAAAAAATTGAAACATCAATTACTTTTTAAGGGTTTTTAATGTTTTTATTTTTTATCGATATAAAATGTATAATATCAGTTAAAGCTATTATACACCCATCTAGCATAACTTTACGAGGGACATGGCTAATAACGGTTAATCTTACTGTGGTTGGGTTCAATAAGTGACCCTTGTAAACAATTTATACTCAGTTCCACTTTTCTGGTGTTAGCACAATTAGCGTATACGATGACCCCATTCCAGCCATCTTGGAAAATGGCCACCTTTATTTTGTTGAGAGCTTTGTTACTAGTAAACCGAATTAAAAATTGTTAACAAGATTAGCTACTAGTATATTTTTGTGATAAAATGGTTAAAAAGTTAATATTTTTTAAGTGAAAATCAAGGATTTATTTCATAAATAAATTTGGGTTTTAAATGCATAAAGTTAGTATATGAAATAGCATATATAGTCCTATATTTTTAGAAATATAATCTTATTTTTCCTATAAAAAAATTTAAGATTTGAGTGTGGGCCCTGGTTTAGTTGTTACTCTCTTTAACCTCATGCTATATTTCCACCGCAATAAGACTAAATTCCCCGCCGAAGGTCAGAAGTAATGGCCGGCGGGAGGGGAGGGGGGGGGAGGTCGGGGCGAAAGGGGGTATGGAAAGGCACGAAAAAGTATATCCGCTATACCCCCTATTTTGTTCGCGTTAGCGGTTAGGCAGTCAGTAGCGTAACGATTTCCGCGAGTGAAATAGAAGTTATAAAAGAAGGATATTTTAATTTTACTAGAATATTTCCCTTTCGCGTTTCCACCCTGATAACACGAAGCGATCTAGACATGTATCTCTGACAATAGCAGGTGCTAGATCATAGGCGCTATTCTAAAGGGGCTGATAGCAGTTACCACCCCCCCCCCTTAGCTCCTCTCAAAAGACGAATAATTTATCTATTCGCGGACGCCATCTGAGATCGTATATATTTCATTAACAATCGTTTCGAGTTTGGGTCATGGACTTTCATTTTCGACGCCAAACTAACGATGAAGGAAGCAACATCCAGCAGTAATCATTTTAATACGCAAATGTTGTCTCTTATAACGAATAATTCTTTTCAAACGACGTTTATATCGTATACCCGATACGACTATAATGGTCCATTGTTTTTCTGGCTCTACGCCTAACGTCTTAAGATCTTGGAAAGTAAAGTTAATGCTATAGTCGAGCTTCGTCAGATTCGGTCCGGATAAAAGTGAAGTTTCAACATTCTAGGTAAGGATGCTTCGATCTTTTATACTACTATCCAGTATCCATCTCTATTCGAAAATAAGATTTTTGTAAGAATTACGGCGAATTAATTAAATTTGGTTTTATTATTAAGTAAGTTGATCGACTTTTAATTTTATTTTAATGACCCTAAATTCCTAGGCAATTAGATTGAAAAGTCTCAAATGTTTTTGAATTAATGTGGGTTTTCTAGACAATATTAGCTAGGAGCAACAAACACAAGAGAGAACGCAGCTAGCCTTTAAACACGCTAACGCCGTGTTGTGTACACATTTCATTGGACGAGCCTTTACGCTGAACGTTTTACGGAAAGGGGGAAGACAATTTCGGAATTTTCCCCTTCCGACGGCAGCAGGCGCTAAAGCGTCTAGCCAATGAAAAACGTACGCAAGAAAATCCACGACTTTTGACGGGTAGCGTTCTCCTTGTGTGGGGTGCTGTGTTTGTTGCTCCTAGATATTAGCATCATCTTAAAATTCACAGTTGTATTCATAGCTGCACGGGTTCGTCTCAATTTTGAGCCAATTTGTGAGTTTGAGACCGAGTCCTTAAATATTCGAGTTAATTTTTGAGCCCGAGACGAGTCCCTTCTAAATTTCATAAAATCCCGAGCTTCGGCTGAGACCATTCGAAAAAACGTAGACCATTTTAAGAACGAGCCGAGACCAAGAAATATTTTGTCTAATTTACGAGGTGAGACGAGACCCTTAATGGTTTTGAGACGAGATTGAGTCAGAGTCCCAAAAATAGTTGAAAAATGAGCCCGAGTTAGAGTTCCTCATGATACGATCCCGAGACGAGCCCAAGTGAATAAGCACGAGCTTGAAACCGGTCTTGGATTTTTTCGCGTCTCAAAATATATTTATTCAGAGGACGAAATCATCAATAATAGTCTACCCCTAAAAATAATTGACTGAACCAAATTGGCTGTTAAATTGAATGATGCAGGTCATGCGACCTTTGCACCCACGACGTATCCCACGTTTATTTTGGAAAAGGTCGTTTTTAGCCCCACGTTTCTCGATTTTTTGAAGTTGAAAACGCTGTTGCCGTTTTGATCACCTAAGCGGCAGCTTTGGCCGAGGGGTAAGACACTCTGCGAACTCGGTGTACACTGCCGTACCTATGACAGTGCTAAATGGAACTCGCGAACTCTTGAAAATATGTACCTTTAACAGTGCTAAATGCACGAACTCGGTGTACAGATTATCTGAGACTGTCTTACCCCTCGGCTTTGGCCGGTATTTGGTTAGTTCATTTATTTTTCTAAACTACAACAGCGGTTATAAAGGAAAAAGTTAATTTAGTTAGTCTCTTAATTTTGAGGAAGATGGTTATGCATTGGTATTTACGGGATAAACCAGGATACACGAAGGGGAAACCAAAAGCGAATATACGAAACTACAGCAATGGTTCAAATGCCGTATGTCACAAGTTAATTGCTTAAAGCTTGCAATTTAATTGTTGCGTATCCCGCCTTTTCTAAAAATAGTGTGAACTTATTTAAATAAACCAACATTCATACCGTTTTCAATTTCTATTTTTGAATAAGGTATTTGGGGATAAACAAATAATACTTAAGTGTTTAAATTAAAAATAATATTTTGCAGCTTATAAAATTGGAAGAATATTATGGTAAGCTGTCCATTTTATAGGAGGATGCGTGTTTAAAAGCATTAATGTATAGATACATAAAATCCCCTTTACTCAAAAAAACAACTACAAAAATATGCAGCCATTTATTTTGTACTGACTCGTAATATTTTTTGTACGGTACCATAAAATTTGTGTCGAGGACTCAAAAACGAGTGAGCCCCGTAATATTTATTCCGAGAATCTGAGCCCCAGTCTGAGACAAGTCCTGAACGAATTGTTTATGTAAGAAGAGCCCGAGACGAGCCCAAATTTGTTAACTTTAAAAAATTTAGCTCGAGATGAGACGAGGAAAAAAATTAAAAACGAATGAGGTGAGTCGACATTAAAAATAAAACTTAACACGAGTCCGAGACGAGCCGTTTCAAACCCTTTCGTTTTAACTGAGTCTGGGCTGAGCTTGTACAATTGTTTTCCTTACATTGAGCCAGAGATGAGCACTTAAACGTGTGGGTAAAAATTTTGAGATGAGCCCGAGTCCAACTTGGGCCTTGCAGCTATGGCGTTATTTGAAAGTATCTGGCCGAATTAATGCTCCTTATTTTGATTGGCTACTCAAGCAAGCGTTTTTTCTTTATCCGAGCAGCGTCGCATAGTTAGTGGCTTTTTGGCATCGTTTCAGTGGATTAGGAAAGTCAGGGCACGTTGCCGTGGATTTAGGAAAGTCGAGGGCCCGAGGCAATTTAAAATGATGAATTGTTTAAATTTAAAATGTTAATTCTTTCAATTAATGCTGGTGTTAGTGGTTTTCGGTACGAAATTATTATTACATCTATATTATTTGGTGGTTTTCAGCGCAAAAATTTTAAAAATGATTAATATTATTGTTCAAAATTATACCAATTGTTCCATTTATGGAAGGTGGTAGTCAGTCACAATGCACAGATTTTGTTGAGTTAAAGTACAAAATAGGATCTTTGGGAACCGAAATTGAAGAGCTGGAGTGCAGGATTAATATCGGGTTGACGATACTTGATGCGTAAGGCTTGGTGCTGTCCTCTAGGTTGCGTTATAGATGGTCCATAGCTTTTTTTAGTACGGGGCTAGAGGGCGCCGCGCGCCCCCAAAACTTAGTTTACTACATGATGTGTTATTTCCTTGGATTCCGTTATGAGTGCGGATATACCTGCTTTTTCTTTTTCGTCATAAGTCCTACGTTATCCAAAAAGTATTACAATCTAGGAATTTAAAGAATCTTCCTAGGGAAAATGCACTGGAAAACCAACATTTTAAAAAATTCATATCTTCGTAAATATTCATTTCCGGCAAAATATTTTAACATTAAAATAATCCCCATCTGCCCTCTATCTTTTGATGCACAAATAATTAGAGTAGCACCAGTAGTTTAGCCGATACCATTAAGTAAAATCCTACCCGAAAATCGTTGTAATTTTACAAACGTTTGGTGGAGTAGCAACCAGGAATAATACATTTTAATGGTTTCAATCATACTGAGCGCCTATTTTACTTCATCACAAGGTACGGTTTCAGACGGCCCATCGTGTAGTAGAAGAATGGGTGAAAATACTTAGTTTGCGAGTCTATTGGTTCTCGTTCGTTTCACTTGGCACAACTCCGTATGAAGGCACGGTGGTCCTGTTTCCCGGCCTTTTGGGGCACACCGGGATCTCCGGTGCCAGCTGTGCCGGGTTACGTGGACCACTGTGTGCCCGTCGTTCCCTTTAGGAACTCTCTCCAAAGGGTATGACTCTTTACCTACGTAGGTAGGGTGTCGGCTGGAGTTGCTACCGCATCCACTCTTAATTCCACTGCTGTCTGCGAAGTGGGAAATGGTTCCCCCATTGTTGCACCTTCTGTTGGGTTGAGTGGCTTGCGTCTAAGGGGCGACCATCAGTAGTAGGGTACTACTACCCACGGTGGATTTGTCACCTGTCCGGGCTTGTGGACGCTGGCGTAGGGCACTATGATGATAGGCCTCCGGTGGTATGGCCCCTGTTGCTAGGTACACTGGGCTATAAATTCTGACACACTAGGCACAGGGCCGTCTTTATCTTTTAGGCGCCCATGGGCTAATTTTATTAGGCGCCCTTTTATATAATATTGAATACTTTAGAATTAAAATATAAAAAAATTAAGGGCCAGACGGCGCTCCTCCGGGGAGACGCCGCGCCCCTGCCGGGCGCTGCGCCCTAGGGCTTAGCCCTACCTAGCCCAATGGTAGAGAGGAGCCTGACTAGGCACAACTCATTTTAGGGCGATTTATTTTCCCCACCCAAAATATTGCTATTTAAATTTAATTCCTGCCACAAAAATGACACCTTTTCCAAAATATTTATCCCAGCCCAAATCCCCCATTTTACCCCTGGTCCTGTTAGATCGTGGAAAAGGAAACGCATTTTTGGTCTTAAATAACGACTTTTTGAAGAAAATTACGCAAAACTCTCGATTATTCGTAAGTTATCGCTATTGTATCGTCTAAAAACGTATCACCCACTGCACCAAGAATTTAAATATTTCCCTAAGATAAGCGCTTACGATATTCTATTATTTATGCTAGGAATATAATACTGCGTACCTGGAACAGAAATTTGTATTCCCCCATAACAACGCGAGAGCTATACAATTTCGGACATACGAGCGTAGCGCCATCGTAAAAATAGGCGGAATTTTTTGTCACTATAAATTGGCTTACCTTTCATCAAAGATAATCTAGACTATTCACAACGATTTTTTGTACAAGCTGAAACACGAATATTCTACCTGGATTCTACGAAACTAATTTCGGAGATGTTTATTTAATTTGAAGACTAAATAAATAAATCTTTAACACGATTTTAAGACTTGTACGCATTTCTAACCAAGTCCCAACGAACACGCGGACGAAATTTTGACTACGGTGTCCGCTAGGTGTCTCTAGTATCTTATGTCCGAATTCCCTCCTGTAGAGTCCTGTTGCCAGGCCTAGGAATCCCATATTTCCCCTCCAGTATTTCCACCCTCCTAGATTTATGCGATGCTTCGTTAGAATAAAAATGAGGAGCATTACTCCGGCTATCGGCAAGTTGGTATTTGGCCTCCGAACTTCAGTATCTAGGCGTTTGAAACGAACAATTTTTCAGACTAATGCTTATTTTGATAAAGGAGATCACGCGACAACGAAATTGCCGTTTGAAAAGTATTAAATTAAATAGTTCGTCTTGTACCCTGCTTTTATACCATAATGATACTAAAAGCAGGCTTCATAACCCTGTTAAAAGTACTGATCATATTTTCTTTAAACGTATGACGTACTATTTTTTGGTCCAAGGTGTCACTAAACAACGGTTCCCAATTTTCATTCACCGGTTAAGAAGGAATAGATATTTAAATAAAAAACTATGAACAGAAAGGTTGTGACTAGTTTTAGGCTCTTTCCTGAATATTAATGGCAAATTTTAGTTTGTCAGCTGTTAGATTAATGAAACTAAATAAAGCTACATTTACTTCAAATTTAGTTGAATCTGTTCCAACAGCTATTAGCTAAGTGGTTTGAAGAACCAATCTTGCAGAAACGTTCGCATTTGTTACTTTTACTGAAATGATTGATGATTTTGCTATTAATGATTTTGTTGCTTAACATCACTTAACTTGGCTATCTGAGGATCCGCCTGCCGAATTTTAATATTTCAAAGTTTTCCAGGTAATTCTTCTATTTATTATAATGAGCCAACGAAACCTCGCCATCTTGTTTAAACTTCTACCGAAGACCACCTTAGCCCCAAAACAATTGACTTTCTCCAAATTTAAATTTATATAAGAAATTTTTTTCGTGTGAAAGTTGGAAATGTTTTAAATTATAATCACGTACAAGGAAATAATTATCCCAATTTCACAATATTTTTTATCGGGGTCCAGGGTCAAATCCGGTGTGGGTATTCGAGTTAATTTGCTATATACGTTCTTATAAGACGTAATTTCTGCAAAAACTGTGATATTTCCAAAAGCACCAATATAGTAAGAAAAACATTTATTCAAGATTATAAACGATATATAAAAATTAACAAAAAAAGACAACACAAAACGCTTACGGCAAACCGAAAAGACACACCTCGAGGGAGGAACCAGGAGGAAAAGTGTTAAGCACGGAAGCCGCGTTGCCCCGTTGGACAGCGAGCGCGATTAATATAAATAAATAAATTGTCAATTTTAAGTAGGCCAAGGCTACAGGCGAATATTTTATTGGTATGACGTCAATTCAGTGTCATACGTAGCTTCCAGTAACTATTTCAACTAACTGACACGTATGGCTATATTGTGCAAAGAAAATTGGCGATGATGGTAAAATCGACGGGACGAAGCATCGTCGCGAACCAGATTTCTAACAAGTAACTTGGCCACCTGCTTTGATCCCAAGATAAACGGAATCGGTAAAAATTCAGTGAGTCCCTGAGTTTTAGCTGTCGTTTGGCTAGAAACACTCGTGTGCCATCAACATTTCCTAATCAGCGCCCAATCCTAGTCCTCGACAAAAGATTGTGCAAGAAGCGGAACTAGGTGCCGCGAGAAGAATCTTCGGACCAGTTATTCCTTACTAGATTTGCATTCACCAAGAGGCCAAGGCCATGGTTCCGCTTCTGTCCCATTCAAACATTTTTTGTGAAATCTATCCCAATTGTACTGGTTTGAAATCAAACCATATTCTAAATTCATATTTTTACGCGATAAGAGTAATTAAACCTATCCCAACCCAACCTATCCTAACGCAATCCAACCCAACCTATCCTAACCTGACCCCACCCAACATATCCTAACCTAAGCCATAGACAAAGAACCCGTTCTTCGTCTATGCCTAAGCCAAAACTAAATAATAAATGTACTGTTAATTTCGTAAAATTGAATACTTTATCAAAACTTAACCATATATATGTTATCCCAGGGGCAATTGACTTCCACGCTTATTAGGACATACTACGCGTGATTAAATCATGATTAGATCTGATTGAAATAAAATCTGTAGCTTTGACTGCGCAAAGATTAAAAATGATTAAATCTTGATTACATTTTTAATCATGATTATTAGAACACGCTTTAAAAGAGTGACCTGCCTCGGGGTTATTATCCGATTAGTAATAATATCAGCATTATTTCTGAACCAACATGGATGATTACATTTTGTTACACCATTTTCCGAAATTATTTCGAAACTTTGCCGCTGGGCATACAGAGTCATCTCGTTTGGTTCTTCAATGTTCTCCCACGACGCTAGTCAGTGGCGTAGCCAGGAAAATTGGGCCCCAATGCAAGATAAGAAAATGGGCCCCCAATTTTTGTGCGTTCCAATGTACGCGATTGGGTTTGTTGGCCTATTTACGCCACTGGCTTCCAATATCGTGATAATGACATCATGGTAATACCTCCTATAGAAATATACATGTATACGGCGTTCTTTCGTGAGACAGGCAATCGGACAGTCGGCTAAGTAAAAGTTTATGGGCCCCATTACTGGGGTGGGCCCCAATGCACCGCATTGGCTGCATTGGCGTATTTACGCCACTGACGCTAGTGTGAAACGAAATGTACCCTAAAATCTATATCATACGTACTTATAACTAATATTAATTTGATTATTAGATACAAGTCATCGAGCGACTATTAATGCCCTTAAATCAGGTGGCCCGGTTACGACGCGTAGGAGGGTGGTGCCCTGCTAACTGCACTTTTGCCTCGCAGCAAGAGGAGCCGGGTTCAATTCCAGCATGTGGCACTGGGTGAAAACTCGGAACCACAGTACTCCTTCCGCGTTGAGTTTGCAAGTTCTCTCCCCACTGGTTAAAGGGGTTTTCCCTTTTCCATAAAAACTTGTAGAGGTTAACGGTAATAGTTAGTGTAGGGATTCAGTGCCCCCGATCAGGGGCGGGTTAACACTGACGGCGCCCCTAGGCACATAAAATTTTATCGCCCCAAATCCAAACTAGCTGTTGATTTCAGGTTTTGTTTTGAAAATTAAAAACCATTTTAAAAAATATAACTTACTAACTTGTAAGTATCTACTAGTTAGAATTTTTTTTTTGAGATACACACACATCGGTGTCGACCCGAGGCCTTAGACACCAGCACACACACACAATAACTGATTAATCAGGGCGAGATATGTGTAACGGCCACGCCAACGGGGGGATACGTGGAGACAGGGGTGGGGACACCCTTGGCGGAAGTATTCCGACCACCCGTTAGGGGATTGGTGGTCATCCTCACACGGCCATCCACAAACTCTGCCTCCCGGACGCCTGGGATTACAGGAGTGAGCCACTACTCCCGGCTACTAGTTTGAATTCCCTTCAACGGAGAACCTTAACCTTGGACCGGACCATTATCGTATTTTTTAGCGTTTGGATAATTGTGCAACAAGATTACTGTCCGTCCAATGTGACTATATTTCAGTGATATTTTTAATAAATTCGCCGAAGAATGATAAAATGTGACCTGTTTTACAGTTTCTTCGTTTTACTACATTAGTCTGTCTAATTTTGAACAAAACGTTTGAGAAAATGGAAAAACGATATCAGAATATTGGCGCCCCTAGAAAAGTGGCGCCCTAGGCACGTGCCTACTGTACCTAATGATTAATACGCCCCTGCCCCCGATTCGTAGCGGTCCTCGTCACCAGCGGGCAGATCGTGGTCAACATGGCGGCGGTCGTGTACACAAATGCGACGTCACATTGCCTACTTTGTCCGTGTGTTCCTTATTCTTCGCGTATTACATCTACGCGTTCGGAAGTTTCTTCCGGAACAAATACCTTCGATACAATTCGAGAAGTACTCTCATCAACGGACACCAGAAAGTCACGTGAAAAATAATGCCGAATTATGACTAAACAATTTTTTTTAAGTTAATATCGTTTCTTTGGCTAATTTGAATTCCTCAAAAACTAAGGCTGGATCAGTCACGCCATTTAAGAAATTGATTATTTACGTAAATCTTTAAATTTTGAATGGTTTGAGATGTGTTAATGGTTTTAATGTGCATAAACAATTTTGATCAAGATTTCATCCAAATTGTTTCACTTGTGACATTTGAATGGGCGATAAAGAAATTAAAGGTTCATAAAAAATTATTCATTTTTTCATGTTTTACATTCATACATGTAGGCATAAGTATATAATATTTTTACACAAGTGTGACACTTCCTATTCTTCACAAGCAAATGTTTTACTGACATGGAGAGTACCCGAGGTGTTTATTGCCGATTTGGTTCAAAGTCGGGCGTAATGTAGACCTATATGAAATATGAAATTTCCCAAAAGGAGACCCATTAGATTTGCTATGGCAACCGAAAATGTTTTTGATCACTTAAAACAATAAAATCTCCATTTAAAAAAGCATGGGATTTTCTCGGTTTCACAAGGTCCTAGCTACGAAAATTTTGAAAAATTTTGAAAATCACGAAATGTGTAATTTGGACCACATTTAGGTAAATTTCATCAAGTTTGGGTAAATTGAAACATTTTTAGGGTAAATTTGTAACAAATTTTGGGTAAAATAAGGGAAAAATCTTATTTTGGTTGTAAGTGGTCAAAAACATTTTCGGTTGCCATAGCAAATCGAATGGGTAGTGCAACGTCTCCTTTTGGGAAATTTCATATCTCATATAGGTCTACATTACGCCCTACTTTGAACAAAATCGGCAATAAACACCTCGGGTACTCTCCTATTCACAAGACAGACTGTATTACGGGCTTCGTCGACGTTTTGCGTCCGCTTGCTAACGCGTCACACGTAGCCTTTCACAGCGCCTCGCTAGGGGGAGATTTTGTTCTAGTGATGGCGTCACTCCATAGTAAAATATTCCCCATATAGTGACAAACTTATGGAACCATATTATAGACTTATGATGTAGGTCATAGTTGGTAAGCATTGTGCTACAGTAACTTTTAGGTTTAATATTAATAATGTTAATTAATATTAATTAATATTTAATTTTGATGTGTAATTGGCGGCTAATAGAATCGTGATTATTATTGACTATGTTATACCTTTCAATGCATGTAAAATGTGTAATCCTAAAATTATTTTTTCAGCGAACTTTAATACGATATGTTTGACTTTGAGCTGGCCATCATCGCGATAGTTTCATTAGAAAATTAATGATGTTATATCATTTATATGCCAAAGTTCTCCTACTCATAATTGCCAGAAACAAAAACCTGGAGATGGAAGGAAAAGCCATTAGACCCAAGCTTTCTAAGCTTATTTTATTTCAAGGCCAGTAAATTTCAAACGTTTACAAAACTGTAATTTATGGTAATGTACATTCTTGTGAACGTAATGATTTTCATATTTGTTTAAATAACTTATATGATGTCGTTGAAATAATAAATCTACAAGGTCGAAAACTGATCGAAGAACAAAAACGAACCAGACGACGTTGCTTACGATGTTATACCACGTGATCATATTTAGTTTCAATTTTGTTTTATTAGATGGCGCGGATATGCGCGATTCCACTCTAATGGCGGCCTTCTATAGCGGGTACATCTCCCCCCAATCCGATCGTGGTTCTAGTCTCATTTCTATTTCAATGCTGGTGACCACGCTTAATATTATTTTCCAATTCAACCTTCCAGAATTAACCCATTCTTATAGTTGTATCCAGGGTTGGATATAAGGATATTTTTTTTAGTAGTCAGCCTCCTACCTTAATTTATTTTAGTAGTCACTGACCAGTGGGGGTAAAAAGGGGGGTATAAAAACAAGACGGACAGGCAACATTTTGCTTAACCCGTCAGAATTAAAATAGGAGTTCATTATCACTTGAGTTACTTGACTTTGGCCGATCACAATTTTTTCACAGAGAGTCTTTGACTAGTTTAAAATATTTTCATTGATAATATCATCAAATTTGAGATAGAGAATCTGAATCAGGACTTGTGTGAGGTGCAGTGGACTCTCTGGACTCTTGATTTTCTACAAAAATGTTGTGATTTTTTTAAATAAATGTGATTGATGAATGATGAATTTATGATACGAAATATTCGACATAATTTATTAATATTTAGATAAATTTTTCACTAGTAGTCAGAGAATTTATTTTAGTAGTCAAAGGCCGTGACTAGTGCCTTATGTCCAACCCTGGTTGTGTCGCAGATGCAAATTCTCGATTTAGTTGATTTTTAACCTTGAGGTTAAAGATGTTGTTTATGGAAGGTGTTTGTTCCTTGAAACCTTTTGAGTTCCCGAGGGCTTCAAGCAGTTTTGTAACAACTTAAAACCCTCTAATTATTTCCAACAACCAGCGCTTCAGGAACAATCAAAGACTATGAGGAAAGAATGTTTAAATTTTAACATTTCATATTTTCCTAACATCATCTATTAAACTAGAGCCGCGTTCAGTAACCCACAATGATAAGTTCGTGGAGTAAACGCTGATTCCGGTTTCATACTGTACGGTTTTTCGCGTTTCTGGTTTCGACGTCACGATGTTCAACGATTGCTCAACGAAGTCATTGTCTGGAAGATCCGGTTTTTTGGTTTTGCTTAACACTACAGTTGGTATGAAAATGCAAAGTATTTACGAAAAAATCCATAAAATTATCAAGAAAATTTTCCATATTTTATATAAATTATTTAAATGAACTATATTTAACATTTAATAGAAAAAATCTAATTTAAAAATAAATTTTCAATTTCAGAATAATTGAATTTAAAATTCAAATGAACTGGGCCTAGGTTCACCGCCTTACTTGAAAAAGGGTTCAAACATCTTTTTGGCTTCCCCCTCTATTGATAGCGATGGTCAGCTCGCAACCCCGACCTCTTCGTTTCGAAGGATTAAATCCGGCATTGTAAGCGCTGTCAAAATGGTCAGCAGTTACTATGCCTTTGAGAACCGCGAAGGCCGAATTACGAGGTGACCGTCGCTATCAATAGGGCGATAACGAAGATGTTTAAACCCCTTTTGCATACTAGGGGTGAAAATTTCTGAAACTAGGCCTTCAAAATGTAAATGAGACCAAAACCACTGTGTTTCCGAAAAACTGTTGCCAATTTCTAGTGAAAAATTTTCGGTGCATTCCACGTTCGTCTTTGTTATCGTTGGATTTAAAAAGACGAAGTTTAAGAACCATAACACAAAGTATATCTGTAGTTTTGTCCAAACGTCGTGGTGCGTCGTCGGGTACTCTTTTTTCATTCAAAAATGAAACAAGCCAACTAAATTGCTTTCGAGACACACTTGGTCGAGATGTTGGCTTGAAGGGCTTACCACCACTAAGGACAGTAGATTCAGGGACGAGAAAGTGTATTGGCGGCCTCTGTTGGAATATATCACCTAAAATGACCTAAACGCAAGGAGATTTAGTTGTAAACAAAAAAAAATGGCGATCACCTAATTTTAGCGGTTCCTGACGAGTCTTTAAGTGTTCAAAACAAATGGGCATTTTTTTATTTACGCTCGTAGTTTTATTTTTAGTTTAACATCAAAATGGTAAAAAATAACTACAATAATACTGTTCATGGTGAACCACGTCTTAACAATGGCCGCGGTTTGTTTACATCTAACTCCCCGTGAATATGAAGACGTTCTCGTCCCTGTATCTACTGTCCTTGCCACCACCCTCCTACGCAATTTAAGCCGACCACCTGATTAATGGCATTAAAAATCGCTAGATGACTTGGGCCTAGTTAGCTGATTATTATTATAATTAAGGAAAATTGAATCGGAGCATAAAATTGGTTATTATCAAAAATCTCTTCGTTACGTATTAAATTTAAAACACGGCTATCAAATTAGGGAGCAGTAAGTAACGAGTCTCCTGTTCCGGAACTTCCGATGACGCAATTGCTCGGCGACAGATTATCATTAACGGAAATCTTTCAAGGTCATACTCACGCGTATTTTGATATTCATGATATTAGACAAAACATCTAGGGTACACTCAAATGATGGGGACTTTTAGTATGATATTGATATTCACAGCTTAATTAAAGTGTTTGGATATCAAAAAAAAACATAAATCTTCAAACAGAAAAGTGCACGCCAAAACCCTAGCGCATAGTACTATTTTTCGAGATTGCTAAACCACACAGCATGGCAGCTCAATTAAGTGATCAAAATTGCGATCTGCGCATTTTGCAGGGTTGTTCAAAATACATTTAGAAAATACACAATTTTGCATTTTGTGGGTTTGATATGTGGAAAAACATTTAAAAAATTATTTCTAAAAATGTTTTTACTCTGGTACCATCATCACAGCTGTTTTAGAGAAAGTTCGTCTGCTATTTACTCCCAAGTAATCATAGATGGCGATACTCAGTTACTCACTTACTCAGAAGCAAACGAACATTCGTACAATGCTACCGCTTTATTTCCCACGCTGGCTGCGAGGATGGTTTGGAATTATTAATAATTACAAACTAACTGTGGTAACATATTAATAATTAATAATATTTAAGTAACACGACGGATTTTTCATGGTTTTAAAAGCATTATTTTAATGTTACAAAACGTTAAAATTTCGCAAGCTTTCGGGTACGTGACCCCTTGTCAAGCTCTAAATCATGGACATAAAATTCAATTTATACAATATTAATAATTAGTGACCACAGTTAGGGGTAAAAGTAAACAGGGTGCATTTGTAAAAACATTTGGCACTTTGAAAAACCATTTTCAAAATGCATTTTGTATTTTAATTTTGAGCTGCAGAAACCATTTTACATTCAGAAAAACCAATTTTTAAAATGCATCTTGTTTTTTGTATTTTGAGTTCTGGAGAAAGTATTTGGAATTTTACATTTTGCATTTTGAGTTCTGGAGAAAGTATTTGGCATTTTACATTTTGCATTTTGAGTTCTGGAGAAAGTATTTGGCATTTTACATTTTGCATTTTGAGTTCTGGAGGAAGTATTTGGCATTTTAAATTTTTCATTTTGAGTTCTGGAGAAAGTATTTGGCATTTTGCATTTTTCATTTTGAGTTCTGGAGAAAGTATTTGGCATTATACATTTTTCATTTTGAGTTCTGGAGAAAGTATTTGGCATTTTACATTTTTAATTTTGAGTTCTGGAGAAAGTATTTGGCATTTTACATTTTGCATTTTGAGTTCTGGAGAAAGTATTTGGCATTTTGCATTTTTCATTTTGAGTTCTGGAGAAAGTATTTGGCATTTTACATTTTTCATTTTGAGTTCTGGAGAAAGTATTTGGCATTTTACATTTTTAATTTTGAGGTCTGGAGAAAGTATTTGGCATTTTACATTTTGCATTTTGAGTTCTGGAGAAAGTATTTGGCATTTTACATTTTTCATTTTGAGTTCTGGAGAAAGTATTTGGCATTTTACATTTTTCATTTTGAGTTCTGGAGAAAGTATTTGGCATTTTACATTTTGCATTTTGAGTTCTGGAGAAAGTATTTGGCATTTTGCATTTTGCATTTTGAGTTCTGGAGAAAGTATTTGGCATTTTACATTTTGCATTTTGAGTTCTGGAGAAAGTATTTAGCATTTTACATTTTGCATTTTTAGTTCTGGAGAAAGTATTTGGCATTTTACATTTTGCATTTTGAGTTCTGGAGAAAGTATTTGGCATTTTACATTTTGCATTTTGAGTTCTGGAGAAAGTATTTGGCATTTTACATTTTGCATTTTGAGTTCTGGAGAAAGTATTTGGCATTTTGCATTTTGAAAAAAAAAGCATTTGGAACAACCCTGGCATTTTGGGCACCTATGCAAAGAAAATATCCTCTAGCAGTATATTTTTCGTACAGATATTTAAAATTAAGTAAGATTACTTACCAATACTGCTTAGCTATAAATTAGTTTTCTGAAGTTTATCGCTGATACGAATATACCACCAATTCAAATAATTTTTTTTCATGTTCACTAATAAATGTACTAAAAGTCTAATATTCTATAACGATTATAGCTATAGATACTTTATACGTTGTAGGTAACCTAGGGTACACGAAAACAACATTTGCGGGTGGACTATAGAGTGCTAGCAGTTGATGCGTTTTTAAAAGTTAGTGACGTCACAGCCGTAGCTTTCGTAGTGGTTGTCATGAAAACTCACGTTTTTTCTCAATAGACGTTTAACATTGGTGACGTCGCAGAGTTTGAAGCTGCTGGCACTCTATACTAAATGGTCATTGATGAATACGTGACTCAGGCGGATAACTTTTGAAATTGACGCGTTTTTTCACCCTGAAACAATAAATATTACTTCGATATTTTCCTCGGGAATATCACGTGTCTTATGGAAAATATTATTAAAAACTTTTATGTAGATAATTTACTATTCTTTGATTTAGTGAAAACTAATCGTTGCCCTAATTTATCTTTAAGCTACCAACTTTATACGCTTATTAGGAGCGACAGTTAATTAAGCAGTGTCGACAGAAAACAAGGTTGGAACCCTTTTGATGAACCAACATTAAACCAATGGAATTATAGCTATTCTATAACGTCATTGACTTTTAAACGTTTGATTCGTCGACAGTTTACTATAATATTATAATACTAGTCCGTCGGGATGTAATGTAAATTCATCACCATATCTCAATCTCGACATTTAAACTCTTTGTGACTACTGTGTACCTCAATTATTACTATTAAGTTTATAGTCATTTGAATGGCTCATTTTAAAAGTATGAAAGATTGAAATTATATTCGCCTTTATACATTTACAATAGATCCCCTGGGCTAACATTGATGTGGAGATATTTTGGGTACCCCGTCAATGTTTTAGAAGCTCTTTTCATTTCAGAAACTATAAATATTACTGAAAAATTGCGCCCTAGGGCTGTAGCCCTACCTAGCCCAATTGTAAAAAATAATTCTAAATTCCCTTAATCTTCGAACTGTTCTGACTAACTGCTGTTCTGAACTGACTCATTCGAGAGCCCTACGTAGCCCAATAGACCTTAAGTTAGGCTTGTTGAACTTGTTTTTATGTAGCTCATTCGTCACGAAATACGTAGAAGTTTAGTTCAGTTTACGCTTAAAAACTAGGTGCCTCGTTGAATTTACCATTATCGTCGCCGTTAAAACAAAACCACGTAACTTGAGATACGTGGTTTTGTCAAAATTGACATATTTAGATTCTACACCCCAATTTACGTATATAACATTAAAAACATTAATAAGTTGCAATTGGATTTATTTTTTAAAATCGAGAAAACATTTAAACGTATCTTTGATATTCACAACGCATTTCGCGCAAAAGCACGTATCTTGGTATTTTCAGCTCCTATCTCACTTCATGACGCAAAACCACGTATCTCTAAAAATTCCCCTTTAGCAAAATATTTTTAAATTAAAATCCTCATAAAGAGTCAATATTGAAACGAAATTATTTAACTATAAAATTAACTCGCGTGTAAAAACCTAACACGCGATTTCACAAGTCCCTGCAAAATTAATAAATCCATTTTTCTCAATAAGGCCACCGAAAAGATACGTGGTTTTGTTTTAACGGCGACGATATGTCCAGGGCTTTTCATAGTGAAACGTCATCGATACGTCACCAGTGACGCAGTAGCAACATAAAAACCAGAAGGTAAATGTTACTTTATAGAAAGGCCTATGGTAAAAAACTAAAAATGAACTATAAGTTCTATATTCTTCGTTTGCTGTTCGCTTCGCCATTTCGAACTGTTCTGATTCCAACTACGGTTCCAAACTGATTCATTCGAAACGAAGAAATAAGAATGAGGAAGTCGGAGAAATATGGTTGTATTTTACACGCAATACAAGGGATTTGTGTATATTGATTTCACGTACAGTGCCGCCGTGTCACGCGTAACTCTTTACCAGTTAGAGTTATAAATTTCAACGATATCTAGTTCGACGCTACATTTACCGACCTCGGTATCCCACCATTATTTTTTTTTATTCTGAGCCCAAGATTTGGGCGTTTGCCCAATTTACTGTTTTTCCTCTTTTCACTATGTGCATTAAATATTTTATTCAAAATTAAGTTTGATAACGTTAAAAAAAATATTTTTGGTTAGGTCAGGACCATTTTTACTTATATCTTCGGTTATATCGGTAAATATTAACTGGGGCTATATTTAACCTAAATTTGGAATAAAATGAAGTTGATACATATTATCTATGACAAAACGATTATTGTTGATTTTATTTGTTTACACTCGAAACCCCCTGTCTAAGAAAATGGTCTAAATGTTGAAAGATTTATTAGAGTCCATGGAAAATAATAATTAAAAAAATTTTAACGTAGGAAACACATGGATGTAAAAATTCTTGAGGACAATTGTATAGTATATAAATTTGATTGTATCGGTAAAAAACCATATGTCGGGGAAACTAAGCGCCCCCTTGGTACAAGAATCAGTGAACATAAATATTGTATAAAAACCGGCGATCTGAATTAATGGTATGGCACACCATATTTGGAATTCTAAAAATAATGAAAATCATGACATTTTGTTTAATGAACAATCGATTTTATACAAAGAGACGGATTATTTCAAAAGAAAATAAATAGAGGGTATCTATATTAACGACGTAGGGAAATTAAATTTGGACGATGGTTGTTTAACTGCGAAATCGTGGGGTGCGTTCGATAGGAATTTATTGTACCCTGTAAGAAAGACCAATCAATGATTGTGTCGCTTTGCTAACTATATCTACCCTATTTGGTATATATATGTATTGTTATCAAATGTGTTTCCTTAGTTTTGACAAAGACCCTCGGGTCGAAAGCTCAACCTATGAATGGGTTAGTTTTAATTAATTTTTAATGTGTTAAAAATTGAAATAAAACAATTTTTACATCCATGTGTTTCCCCCGTTAAAAAATTTAAAAAAATGGTCTAGCTTCTGAAGTCTGGCGTAAGTGGCGCTGACAATCACTCTTTGGGTCTTTTAAAAACGTTCTTTGTTCTTACGCGCGCTTAGTGGCGAAAAATTCGCAGCCTCTAATGCCCAAGACAAGCAATGTTTTCGAATGGTAGCGCGCCAATAAAGAATGATTCCCAATTCTTGGTAGCCTTGCTAGAATATATCTATCGGCACCTGCATCCAGTGTTGATAGTGAAAGGCGGTTTAGTACAACCAGAAAGCTACTTACAGAATTAAGAAATAGCTTTGTTGAAGAACTTGCTTTTTTAAAGGGAAATGTGAGGTTGTGGCAATAAAATATTCTCATCGGGTAGTTAATCGAGTATTTTATTATTTTTAAATGTTTTTCCGGCAAATAGTTTTCGAATACCGGTATCGGCCAATATCGGCTTCGTTTAAACCGATATTGGCCCATACCGATATTAAAAAATAGGCCGATATATCGGTGCATCCAAGTTAATTTTTATTAGAAGTAAGGTTTTTTGGACGGTGTATAATTGAGTGTTACCATGCCGCCAAAAGCCGAAACATTGCAAGGATATCGTTTAAAATGTCAGATTGAGTGTTTCCATAAGTAACGTAATGAAATAAATATGATCATTGGTGAAATAGGGCAGGGTTGGCATAGAACCAGCCATACCGGATATAGCCACCTGGTTAAATCCGGTTATAGCCACTTGAAAAAATCCAGATTTTTGTGGCTTTTTAAAAAAAAAATACAATATGAATAATTTAGTAAATTAATAGTTTTTATTTAGAAATTTTGTTTATTTTTTGTTTCATATTTAGAAACCGTTTTACTTTTACCAGTTTTTCGGTAGGTTTAAAGTTCCAAAGTTCACTGCCTCGCTTCTGTCATACATAAAAACTAGGGGGAATTTCCCGAGGAAATCAAAAGAATTCAGTTATTTCATATAGTTATTTCGCTTTATTTGTTTAGTTTCTTATTCACGACAATAACTGCAGACAATTTCTACTTACATAAGTAAAAGGTACTGTTTATATTTTAGCCGGTTATAACCGAAAAAAACCGGTTATAGCCAATTAAAACCACTGGTCTGGATTTTTTCCAACCCTGAAATAGGGTTTCGTTTAAAATGTCAGATTGAGTGTTACCATAAGTAACGTAATTAAATAAATATGATCATTGGTGAAATAGGGTTTCGTTAAAAATAGTCAAATTAAGTGTTACCATAAGTAACGTAATATAATATCATAGCTAGAAGTATGTTCATTTGTGAGACAGGGTAAATTATATTTTTAGTTAGTACTGATTATTTGTGAACTACGTTTGCGTTTCGCTACCTTATTTCCAAAACTAGGTAACTCTAAAAATTCGGTTTGTTTGGAAATTAATAGTTGATTTTATAAAATAAAAAGTGGTCTTGCCCAACTTGTTAAAATGTTGCTTCTTACGTCACAAGACACAGCTTTATGAGTATATTTTTCGCACGCGCGCTAGAAAAACCTACATTCCTCTGGCGAATGTAGCGCGCGGTCGTAGACTTGTCAAAGTAAGAGCCACGTTAAAACAAGAAGGCCACGTTACTTTATAAAAATATCTATTTAAATTGACGTGTTCACGTTTCCTTACCTTATTTCCAAAACCAGGTAACTCGAAAAATTATTTTTCGATCAAATTCCTCTTGGGTTTATTAAGAGAACGTACAAGATGATTGGAAATTTTTTAAAATTTAAATTTAATATTTAAAATACAGGGTGTCGTCATTTGATCGGCCCAGGCATTTTTCTCAAACACTATACTTTCTAGAAATGTGAAATTTTCAGTATGTACTCTCTCGGGAGAGATCGTTGTTATTTGTAAATTTCAGAAAAATCGTGAAATTTTTCATGGTTTTAGAAGTGTTAGTTTTTGAACGCTGCGTGGTAGACGAAAAGTTTCAATAGGCAAGTTGTAGATCATACTCGAAAACCTATAATTTAATTGGTATGCTGGAAACCGGACATTTCGTCACTGAAATAATTGGTCATGAAAAACAAACAAAATTGAAACTTTTCGTCTACAACGTAACGTTCAAAACTAACACTTCTAAAACTGTGAAAAATAACAACGATTTTTCAGAAATTTACAAATAACAACGATCTCCCCCGAGAGAGTACATACTGAAAATTTCACATTTCTAGAAAGTATAGTTTTTGAGAAAAATTCCTGGGCCGATCAAACAAAGACACCCTGTATAGTTAATACATCGGGAGGATTGCGTGTACTTAAATGTCCGGGAAATCTTGTTTTACTTCCATTTAATTTGAAATGACGGAGACGGAACCCAACAAAGTAACACGAGAATGGGAACAATTTTGAATAATAACAAACTCAACTAAACTCCCGGGTCCGACGCTTATTATACTAGATTGCCTAAACTAATTTCTAAATTTCATATAGGCAACTTAATAGTAGACGACAAATACGAATAATTGTCACGCTATCGCGTTCCACAAAAATTAAATATAAACGCTTTGATTGGTGTGAACAGCTTAGGGTGACCAATTGATTGGTATATCGGATATGAACGAGTAACTTGAAATTGATCGCAAAATGTTTGGAGGCCGGCCAAAATCAATATTGTACATTTTTTTTTTAGAAAATCGAATAAATTTATTTATTTGATTTCAATCCCATTTTTATTTTAATAGTTTTTTTTTATGGATTTTTAAACATTTCATGCTACTTTTCTTGACAAGTTGATTAATAATTTGTGTGAAGTGGCATTGTAAACTAAAATTTTAATTAATCTTAGTTAAATTTAATTGTTAATTGTACTGAGTAAGATTTTTACTTCTACTATGCGGAAGATGGCGCTACACAACACCTGGGGTTTTTAGCGTTTCTTCCCTCGAAAACGTGTTGGGAAAACACTAAGATTTGTTTTTTCAATTTATACAATTAAAAATTACAATTCATATTGATATTTAACGATATATAAACCAGGTTGAAGGGCTAATCACTCGAAAAGTGCTCATGCCAGAGTATACAAATTTGCTAGACATACTCTTCTAATAGGGGGTTTTAGAATTTTCAAACTCTGATGACCTTTAACTCATGGTTCAAAGTCATTAAAAGTTTATCTCGAAAACAAATGGATTTAGAGAAATGGTTCCAATTTGAAAAGTGTGTGAATTGAAATTTTAAGTTTAAATGTCTTTAACTCGATGTAAAACACCATGATGAAAACCTTTCAAATTGGAACCATTTCTTTAAATCCATTGGTTTTCGAGATAAACTTTGTATGACCTTGAACCAACACATTGAGTTATTGGCCCTGTATCGTTTCTTAGCAAACACCTTACCTTAGATTGAAAAGTAACTAATAATACCATAAAGTCTATAATGTTTTTCCATAAGTTTGTCACATTGCGAAATATTTTACTGAGAGCTAATAACGGAGTGACGTCATCACAAGAGGAAAATCTCCCCCTGGTGAGGCGCTGTCAAAGGCTACGTGTGACGCGGGAACAAGCGGATGCAAAACGTCGACGAAGCCCGTAATGCAGTGTGTCTTGCGAATAGCTCTCAGTAAAACTTTTTCATGTGAAGAATACAGGGTGACCAGACTTTCTATATTTCCTATATTTTCCTATATTTTTAATGCCTTCCTATAAATTCCTTTATTTTCACCTATTTTCCTATATTTTCCTATAAATATACGCTCTTTTGATAATGAAAGATATTTTTTGTACGAAAATCATGAAATTTGCGGGCTTTGTAAATCCGCCAAGTGATCCAATAATGCAAGAAAGCAGTGTACAAAAAATTATCAATATTCAATAGGTGATTCGAGTCAAAGTATACAGATATGCAATAATTACCTTATTATTTTTTCCTAGATTTTCCCGAGGGGCTAGACACTTCCTTAAACTCTGTACCCCGATTACAGCGAGTACAGCCTTTGGTAGTGCTAAATCTGTAATCAATTACGTAATCACTTTAGTACAGTCAAAGCTACGGGCTTGTACACCAATTACGGATAGTGGTCAGCCCCTCGGATTTTCCTATTTAGTGTCGTATATTTTCATATAATTCGCCGGTTTAGTTTCTTATATTTTCCTATACAGGGTTCATACAAACAGGGAAATCAGTGAAAACCTGGAAATATCAGTGAAATTTATTTAAAGCAAAAAAGTCAGGGAAATATCAGGGAAAATGAAAATTTTCCCGAAATATCAGGGAAATCAGGGAAAATTATTATGAAAACTCCTAATTATGTTTTTGTTTTAGTATTACTGAAATTATTACTTAGTATGGAATTCATACGTTCAATCTTGACTAAATTATATTAGACACAGTAATGATTTTAACATTTTAGAGACCCCTATTGTTTTAAAAAGTACACCTGGAAAATATTCAAAAACCTGGAAATATCAGGGAAAATGGTTTTTGAAATATTGTATGAACCCTGCTATAATTCGCCTCTAAAATTCCTATGTTTCCTATAAAACTTTCGAAGCCTTTCCCTGGTCACCCTGAGAATAGGAAGTGTCACACTTATGGAACAAATTTATGCACTTATGATAATACGTATCGTGCCACAAACTATTTTTCGCCTTAAACCAGCAGGAGCCTGCGTGTATCAAGCGAATAACAATAGCAGTATTGGGAGATGAACACTTATATTATACCCTTCTGGCACAACCTATCATTTACGACCAGAAAGAAGTATACGAGATAAGTATAACGTTATTTATGAAACGGGTACCGATTTCTTAAAAATACTTTTCGAAGATAATTTTTACATTTTACTTACCTCGTAAGTGATTTGAGGCGACCACCCAAGATAGGTTTTAGTCACTATATCTTGGTACAAAGATAAAATAATTAAATAAAAATATTCCCAAGAAATTGGTTGAAGCTGGTGGCATAGCTGGAAGGCAAGGTCCCACCGAAGAAGGTCGAATTCGGGGGAGGGGGATAAAGTTGGATTTGGCCAACTCTATCTCCCAATTCGCTTACGACTGAGCTGGCGAAGGTTTTCTTTAAGTGGCTGTAACGAAAAATGTTTTCAAAAATGATCATTTGCCAAACGGGATATTCTTTTGCCAACTGTACCTCTTTTTTACAATTGCCCCCCATTTTGCCAACTAGCAGTACCTCGGTTTGCCAACTGCACCCTTTTTAGTCAACTGCACCCTTTTTAGTCAACTGCACCCTTTTTAGTCAACTGCACCCTTTTTAGTCAACTGCACCCTTTTTAGTCAACTGCACCCTTTTTAGTCAACTGCACCCTTTTTAGTCAACTGCACCCTTTTTAGTCAACTGCACCCTTTTTAGTCAACTGCACCCTTTTCAGTCAACTAGACCCCCTTTTAGACAACTAGACCCCCTTTAAGACAACTAGACCCCCTTTAAGACAACTAGACCCCCTTTAAGACAACTAGACCCCCTTTTAGACAACTAGACCCCCTTTTAGACAACTAGACCCCCTTTTAGACAACTAGACCCCCTTTTAGACAACTAGACCCCCTTTTAGACAACTAGACCCCCTTTTAGACAACTAGACCCCCTTTTAGACAACTAGACCCCCTTTTAGACAACTAGACCCCTTTTAGACTACTAGACCCCCTTTTAGACTACTAGACCCCCTTTTAGACAACTAGACCCCCTTTTAGACAACTAGACCCCCTTTTAGACAACTAGACCCCCTTTTAGACAACTAGACCCCCTTTTAGACAACTGGACCCCCTTTTAGACAACTAGACCCCCTTTTAGACAACTAGACCCCCTTTTAGACAACTAGACCCCCTTTTAGACAACTAGACCCCCTTTTAGACAACTAGACCCCCTTTTAGACAACTAGACCCCCTTTTAGACAACTAGACCCCCTTTTAGACAACTAGACCCCCTTTTAGACAACTAGACCCCCTTTTAGACAACTAGACCGCCTTTTAGACAACTAGACCCCCTTTTAGACAACTAGACCCCCTTTTAGACAACTAGACCCCCTTTTAGACAACTAGACCCCCTTTTAGACAACTAGACCCCCTTTTAGACAACTAGACCCCCTTTTAGACAACTAGACCCCCTTTTAGACACCTAGACCCCCTTTTACACACCTAGACCCCCTTTTAGACAACTAGACCCCTTTTAGACAACTAGACCCCCTTTTAGACAACTAGACCCCCTTTTAGACAACTAGACCCCCTTTTAGACAACTAGACCCCCTTTTAGACTACTAGACCCCCTTTTAGACTACTAGACCCCCTTTTAGACTACTAGACCCCCTTTTAGACACCTGGACCCCCTATTTGCCAACTCAACCTCAATTCTTCAACTTACCAAAAAAAGGGGATAAAAGGGGGATAATATTGTGGTCGCACGAAAACAAATTAAAGGTCTTTCCAAAATATTAATTTGTTAATTAATTTAATTATATTAATTTAACGAAACGTTCGAAGTAGATAAGAGATTTTTTTATAATCGCGCGAGATAGTTTTTGCGTCTAGACGAAATGATACTTCTGCATTCTAGAATCCCCCTTTAGAAAAATCATCATTTTTAACTTGGGCATTCTAATAACAGTAATTACAATGTATTGGAGAATAACAAACTACTTAACCTTGGTCAGAACTTCTATTATTAAAGTAACCCAGAGTTAATAAAATTATTTAAATTCTAAACATTAAAAATCGCTATATCGGTTTGAATGGTTTTTTTAACCAGAAATCCCCGAAACTTTCTCAATAAAAAAACGTATCATCAATTAAAAGGAAAAGTGTACATGGATAGTTGGGTGCTCAAATAGTTCTTTTTATAAACTAACGTGGCCTTCTTGTTGAAATGTTGCTCTTACGTCACAGTCTCTTACTTTCACAAGCCTACGAACGCGCGCTACAGTCACGAGGAGAATAGATTTTTCTAGCGCGCGTGCAAATCACTCGTGCGAAGAATATACTAATAAAGCTGTGTCTTGTGACGTAAGAGCAACATTTTAACAAGTTCGGCAAGACCACTTTTTATTTTATAAAATCAACTATTGGGTTTAAAACCCAGGAATTAGGCTATTCTGTAAATGAATAAAATGAAAATGCGCGTGTGGAGAAGAGAAATATCAAACCATCGATAGTATTGGTCAAATTCAAAATCTTGTCGATCTGTAATGCCGACGTAAATGATTTTAATTAAGTATTTCCACACGCGCTCGATAGAGCCAATTTAAACCTTAGGTACCAAAAATAAACAGATATTTGTCGTCGGCTTGAAAAGCCTTCCGTTTATGATTGGACTAAAATACATAATGCCACTGCTTAAAATTGAACTTACGCAATCGATAGTTTTACGTTTCGATACCCGCTCTCCTCCACACACGCATTGCCATTTTTAACGGATCGAGATTCTATTTTATCATTTTTGATTTTTTCAGAATAGCTTTCCTGGTAAAACGCGTTCTTTTCGGAAAACTACAACCATATAATGAACCTCGCAAAATTTACCCAAAGTGTCGAAAGAAATTGTTCCTTTTTTTAATTTTTTTTTAACGCGTTGAATATTAATCGCAGTCGTAGTCGTAGTCGAAGGCTCGGCTTCATTGACTTACTAATGCGCGGACTAAAAATTATTCGTAGATGGATGCTAAGTTGCCAACCTTCCGAAATCTGCCAGCATTAATTCACCGTGAAAAAAGTCAAATCACTCCGCTACTACCGAAGAAAATTAAAGGAATAGAATAGAAGGAATCAGTTGGAGTTACGCGTTTCCGCTAAGCCTCGTCCATTGATTTATTACTAATCACAAGATTATACGCCTATAATAAAAAGTGGCTAAAAATGCCGACCCACCCAGCACAATTTTATTTTATATGAAAGGCGGACGATTTAAAACCGAAAACACGAAACTACCCGAGACAGGAATTTCGTCTCCGTATAAATTGAAATATCGAAATTTGTAGCCACTTTTTATTATCGGCGATGTCGCGATAGTTTCAACTCATCCCGAGAACTGTCCTTTCCAAACCTTCGGTTTATTTTCTTAGCAGCGGTGATCGTAGCGAAATAGTCATCATCCGTGATTTCGTTTGCGAGCTGCTTTATTTGATCAGCGCGCGCCGAACCACGTGGATTGTTTTTCAAATGTTTCGATAATTTTCGTTTTCCCCATTAGGCTTAAAAAAATGTGTTGACTCCCGAAAAAAAATTAGGTAAAATAAACCCGCTGTGTTAATAATACGCTAGTATTGAGGACCCGGTGTCGTATCCTTCATTCAAATTTGCGCGTACGGTGGTACCGGGTCGGTGACATCAATTTTTGACTCGGAAGAATCGTATTGGAACCGCGTGTATTTAATTATCGCGCGTACCGTGAAAAGCAACCGTACGTGATTCTCCGGTAAGTAACATTGTTCTTACTTACAAGTTCGGTAAAATATTAATCGAGATCCCCATATAAACGCCGTAACGAACTCTAAATCTTTTGTAATTACTTAAATGTATGAAATATACGATACGCTTGGTTAACCGTTTCATCTGGTTGAAACTTTAGGTGGGGTAAAAATTAAATAAATTTGCAATTTAGTACAATTTTAATTGATATTCAATTTACACCTTTAATACGTGTATAGACTTTAAGTTGACTGAAATAGCAAACGAAGTGGTTATCAAAGTTCGAAATTCAAGGTGAAATGTATTGAAACCGTCATAAATCACTGGGAAATACGTCTACGCTGTAAAAAAACTAATTGGGTTCTATTTTATTCAACGACTTGTACTCTGGCTTAGAGATATTTTCTTCATTTAAAACTACGATATGAAAAGTTGGATTTGAATACGCGGTAATAATAATAACCATAATAGAGCCATCCTTGGGATGGAAGCTTTTGCAAAATTTTATATAATAGGAAAACCAGTAAAAGTTGCGAAGTGTTTTTCAGGGAGTTTTAAAATGTTTTTCCCGATGCGTAATAGTATAGTATGAATAATAATTATTTTGCTACCGCTTAAAACAGCGTAAATTCCATAATCGGAATTTACGCCATTTCAACTGGAAGGGTTGACCGCCCGGGGCGTCTAGTGTTATCGAAAGATTGCGAAGGAGTGCCAAAAAACCATTCCTTCTTTTCGGAGAATTCTTATCTCGAGAACTTTGGTTTTCCAAAAGCGCAGGCAGAGAGACACGATTTCGCTTTTCCAAATGTTCTTCTTTATGAGCCCTAAACGCGACAATGGTCCCATTCGGATACGGGACCCCCAGTACTCTCTAAAATCCCCAATTTCGTACGACATTGGTCAGTTACCTGACAGTTACGAGAAAATCGTGGCTGAGCGCAATTTATCAAAAGGCAGATACCTGCCTTCGATGGCGGTACCCGGTCAAAAACCCAAGGTCAACTTTCTTTCGGGAGGAAGTGACGGTATTTGCCCCCCGCTTAAGGTCCTTCGTTCGGGGAAGTGTTCGCTTGCTGGCCAAAGAAAGTCAGTAGAGACGAATAGGGTTGCTGGGCCAAAACCCCGAAAGCGGCGTCTTCAGGTATTTAAATCGAAATCTGCCTCGGGGTAGCCTCACTCGCGCTCCTCTCTCTGAACTTTGAAAGTCGACCTTTTCAACTCTCGCTGACCCAGTGCCTTCCATTTGCCGGGACGCGCGTACTGTTCCCCAGTTTACGCGTTTTCAACATACTTGGATAATTTCGTTTTTTGGTAAAAAATATTTATCTGACTTTTAGATATTCATTTCGTTTTTTTTCAAGATTCATGTATTGCGTCTGATTTATTGATTTATTTCGTTTTAAGAATTTTATTTAGTTCGTCTTAAGAATTTTATTTAGTTCGTCTTAAGAATTTTATTTAGTTCGTCTTTTTCAAAAAAATTATTTCGTTTTTTTTAGATTTCAGTCTATTTTTTAGAGTCTTATTTATTTAGTCCTTTTAAGAATCTTATTTCGTCTTTTTGAGAATCTTATTTATTTCGTCTTTTTGAGAATTTTATTTAATTCGTCTTTTTCAAAAAAATTATTTCGTCTTTTTTAGATTTGTCTATTTTTTAGAATCTTATTTATTTCGTCTTTTTAAGAATCTTATTTATTTCGTCTTTTTAAGAATTACTTCGTCTTTTTAAGATTTATGTGACACGTTAAGCCATCGCTAGTAAAGCGTAGGGGAACGATTAGGGTAAATAGTCTGCGCACAATAAACCTACGTCTACACTTCAAGTTATCCCTACATTAAACCTGTATTATTTTGCCTTTTTTAGATATTTACCTTTTGGTTTCAGTAATATATAGTTTGTTAGTTTTATTGAGCTGCTTGTGTTTTTTATCAATTAGATATTTCTTGTTTCTGGGATTTATTTACCTTAATTTTAGTCCAACCACTGAAGCTAATTGATTTGTTTTCTTTGTACGCAGATCTCGCGGGCAGGATGTTTTCCGGATCCTTTAAGACGAATGTGTCCTTCAAGTACTCGCCGACCTACAGCGTCATCTTCCCGTTCGAAGACGCCTTCGAGGCGCAAGAGAGGAGGCAATGGATGCGGGACAACTGGCACGTGGTCATCTACTTGTGCCTTTTCTACTTGGTGTCCGTCTTCGGCGGGCGAGCCGCGATGAAGTCGCGGTCCAAGTACGACTTGCGCGCGCCCCTCGTCGCGTGGAACGCTCTGTTGGCCGTCTTCAGCGTCATGGGTGCCGCCAGGACTTTGCCCGAATTCACGCACGCCCTTACGCGATACGGCTTTCACTTCTCGGCCTGCAACCGTAGCTACGCCGACTTCGACAAGGTCAGCGGTTTCTGGGGATGGATGTTCGTCATGTCCAAAGTGCCCGAGTTCATCGACACCGCCTTCATCGTGCTGCGCAAACAAGAACTGATTTTCCTGCATTGGTACCACCATCTGGCCACCGCTCTCGTCCTCTGGTTCGGCTACACGGACCATTCCTCGCTGGCCCGTTGGACCATAGTCATGAACTACAGCGTACACGCCATTATGTACAGTTACTTCGCCCTGAGAGCCGCCAGAGTGCGCGTACCTCGACGGATCGCCATGTTCATCACCACTT
Organism: Leiobunum rupestre; assembly: GCF_980474605.1. Taxonomy (NCBI): domain Eukaryota; kingdom Metazoa; phylum Arthropoda; class Arachnida; order Opiliones; family Sclerosomatidae; genus Leiobunum; species Leiobunum rupestre. The sequence continues at coordinate 34,673,219 of NC_143392.1, forward strand.
CCCAAATCGCCCAAATGTTCGTTGGCATCTTCGTCACGGTCTACGTCCAGATGACCTTGTGGCGAGGCCAGAGATGCGACGTCGGCTACCACGTCCTCTACAGCACGATGCTTCTCTACGCCTCCTATTTGATCCTGTTCGTCCATTTCTTCGTCAAGGCGTACTTTATCCGTCCAAAGAAAACCTCCGCCGACGTGGCCAATGGCAAAATAGGCGACGTCAAGATCAACGGCTACAAGAACGGACTCGCGAATGGCCAATATAACGGGGTGCCAAAGGGTCATCAGGAAGAGGCGCGCGCGACCAAGAAAGAGTCCTAACCTTTTTTTGTTACGTTATTGTTAAAGTTTACCATTATTTTTTTAAAACGAGAAACGCTCAAATTTATTGAATTTTTGGCCGCTAGAAAAATTCCAAAGACATTTTTTTTTAAAAAGACGTAAAACCAATTCACGTTTATTCTTAACAAGCGTTTAAACGTCCATTCGTCGGGAGTTTCTTAACTTTTTAAAAATTATTTTCGGCACCTTTTTAAAATCCATTGTAAATTTCAATATTTTCATGATACAAATAAAACGTGTTGGTTGAAATTTACGCTCTAAATGCGTTATATTTTCATCACAAGGTTCTACAATAAGAGGTCGTTTATTTTTAACCTTACCCGACCTTAGCGTAAATGCGAATTCAAAACTTTATTTGATATAAACCGCCTTTCTTTATCTCGATCTTAATTTAAAACTTATATATTATTATCCAAGTCAAGGCCAACTCGGAACTCTTTTCGAGGATTGTTTTTAATTTTGATTCAAAATTAATATTCCGAAAGCGTTTATCATTGGTAATTCCAAGTGTCTACCCAAACTTCCACCCGACGAGGGTCTTCAGACGCGCTGGTTTCGTTAGATAAAATCGAGGGACAATTGGATATTTCGAGAAATGGTATCGAAACATTTTACCGAAAAAGAGAGCGTAGAATTTCGCAAGGTGAAACCGACAGAAAATACCGTTCAAGGGCATACCCCCGGAAGATATACTACTCTCGATTTTTGCCATAAAAATACGGTTAATATCTCCGCCACGCCGACTAAGCACTTTCGCGCTAAAATCTTAATGATCGGAAAGTCCCCAAAACAACCCGGAGGGGGTCTGTTCAGGGGGCTATAAATTGAAAGGTGGCGCGGCCCATTCCTGGTAAAAGCCGTTTAATCAGAGTGGATCGAGATCTCCCCGCTCTTTCAATCCGTAGACTCGGACCAAGTCGAAACCCCGATCAAGTTATCTCGTCTCGCTAGGAATGATTTCTCGGTCATCGAGATAAAACGTTTTGCCGAATCTCCGCGCGACCGATTCATTCCAGTTTCAGTTTCATTCCAGAGTGGAGCTTGTTGGTTCAGCTTCTCCCCGAGAGGATTCAACGAGTCTGTCGTTCTTCTCGGCTTTTTTCAAATCGTCTCGAGAAGGAAATATTTGCGCTCACGCGCTCGTCAAGTGGTGGGATGAAACCTTCGTTTCCACGCGGACTGGCTTAGAGAGCGAAAACCGTGTCACTGACTCTCGAATAATCCCTCTTTTTTTTGGGTACATCTCCTCATTTTTCCTGACGCGCCACGCTATTCTGTGGAAAATTCGCAGCCGCCAAAAGCGAGAATGAAGTTTAAGGAACCGCCCGTGAATTTTAAGTTCTCTCCGAATTATTCGTTCATTTTCCCGTTCGAGGAGAACTTCGACAAGGAAGCGCATCGAGAATGGATGATCAACAACTGGCACTGGGTCATCTACTTCGGCGCCGCGTACGTGGTGGCCGTCTTCGGCGGGCAGGCCCTGATGAAGTCCCGCACCCGCTACGAACTGCGATATCCCTTGGCCCTTTGGAACGCCACCCTGGCCGTCTTCAGCATCATGGGGACCTTGAGGACCATGCCAGAATTCGTGCACGTTCTGACCAACTACGGCTTCCACTTCTCGGCCTGCAACCGTAGCTACGCCGACTTCAACCCGATCAGCGGTTTCTGGGGATGGATGTTCGTCATGTCCAAAGTGCCCGAGTTCATCGACACCGCCTTCATCGTGCTGCGCAAGCAGAAATTAATCTTCCTGCATTGGTACCACCATCTGGCCACCGCCCTCGTCCTCTGGTTCGGCTACACGGACCATTCCTCGCTGGCCCGTTGGACCATAGTCATGAACTACAGCGTTCACTCGATCATGTACAGCTACTTCGCCCTGAGAGCGGCTCGGGTCCAGGTTCCTCGCTGGATCGCCATGTTCATCACCACTTCCCAAATCTCCCAAATGTTCATCGGCATTTTCGTCACCATCCACGTCCAGAGGACATTGTGGCGAGGGCAAAGATGCGACGTCAGCTACAGCGTCCTATACAGCACCATGCTGTTGTACTTATCCTACTTTATCCTGTTCGTGAACTTCTTCGTCCACGCCTATCTGGTGAAAAAGTCCCCGGTGGCCAAACCGCGTGTAGAAATCAACCACAACGAAATCAGCCAGAAAGAAGCCGCGCTCAACCAAAACGGCATTCACAAAAAAGATCACGCGAACGGACACACACTCAGTAAGAAATTGCATTAACTTTCACATTTTCTTTTCATTTCTGGTTAAATGAGAAAGTAACTGAAAAAAATAGTACTTAACGTACTTAATACCGGTATTATATATTCTTTTAATGATAAGTCGCGACCTAATTGTTGTTATTGTTGAATATTATTTAAAATGTGTGTCGCGAGAAAGGTGGCCCCCTCCAGTAATCTCCGTTAGTTCATAATTTAAAAGCCCCTGAGGTGCTCAAGGCGTATAAACAGTGCAACTACGAAATGGACGTAAATGACAAACTCAGGGATGGACCAAGCGGATATTTTTATTTTTTTTTTATTAAAGAAGACTTTACGCGGAAAAAAACACGATTAGTTTACAAATTCTCCGATACGCGCCGCCTGGAATAAATGGAGGAAAAAAGTGTAAGCTTATATTTAACCCAAATAAATCGTTTTATTTTTGTTGAAAATAAATTCTATAATAGAATATAATATAATAAGATGACGCGTAACGGAATTTGGCTTCCACCAAAATCGTAGAGGAAAAGCTAAATTATTTAACCAGAAATATATGAATCCGTCGTAGTGAAATTATTGCTTAATTTTTTTAACGATAAACGATGAAATTAATATTCCGTAAGCGAACGAAAGATTTTTAATTTTGATCTAGATTACGTTCTGAAATAAATCTTCGCCAAGGGCTGTCATGGGGGGTATCGATATTGTAGCGTGTAGGACTGTAGGTTATCAGTTTTAAGTCCAAGGCCCAACCACTTTCGCCGCCGTTGCTTTCGCGGAGATTCAAAAGTGGAGAATATCATTATTATTTAGGACAGGTAAAGGATCCCGTACTTTTGGCCCACAGCGATAGTTCAAGATCAACTCCGGGCCGCATTCCGAAATCGACGGCTAAATATAAAATATAAGCAGTCACGTTTCGATTTTTATTCGTAATCCCTATTGGGCATATCGTTAGTTTCACACGCAACCTGGTTCGCCGTCACCGAGATCTTCAACTCTTGGGCGTTCGTAATAGTATTATCGGTCCAATTAAAAATACGAAATTTTGTAAGCCTAAAACGAAATCTAGTTACGCTTTAGTCCAAACAGCGTATTGCGTCGTCGCGTACTCTACTTCAATCGAAAATGAAAAATATTAATGAAAGTGCTGACAATAGTCGCGATATGCGTAATAATAAATAATAATAATCAGCTAGGCATTTAGCGACTTTAACAATTTCCGTACATTTATATATTAGGCTTAATTTTGTATAAAGTTATATTATTTATTATCCCTTTACAATTCTGACTTAACTTTTATTAAATTTAATTTCAAATAAAGATTTTAATGCATTAATTATACCTTCACATCTTCGACCACTAAAGAGTCTTACAATTGAAAAAAGTCCATTTCGCTACTGTTGACGTTTTCCGCAATTATATTTTGGTTTGACGACAGTCGAAGGTTGAAGCCGGATGGCATTATAAAAGATTTGACTAAATCGTTTATTGCGTGACTGGTAAAACGTATTTTTACGAATGAACAAGATGGTTGGAAAAAGGTGCGTTTACGAACAGACATGACATGATCGTGCGTATATTATGGAGATAATTGACGAACCTTTAGCAATAGACAGGCAAATCATAAATCAAACGATATAGAAAATTTCGAAAGGTTTGAATTTGGTGGTTTAGAATTGGTTCTTTTGTCTAATTTATTAATTTCCACTTTAAACGCACTCTCGCCAGCTGAATTTTCTCACATAGGTAGCTTTTAGTTCTTTTATTAAAAATAGATGGCGATGGAGTCTAACGAGACTCATGCTACGAGCTATTCCAATCTCACTTCAATCTTTATTGTGAAAGTCGAACCTTAGAGTAAAAGTATATGTGGGGAGGAATGAACTATATGCCCCAAAGAGTTAAAAATCAGTCACTCCAGGGGGCTGAAAATCCTCTCTCCGCAACCTTTGGCTGTACAGCGTAGTTAGAGAAACCTCCGCTACTCTCATTGCCGCTACTATCTAATGGAAAATATTGAAAGAAAATAAGTAGTCCCGAACTCAACGCTAACACAAATTTTGAGCTTGCGAGAGTGCGTTTAAAATCCTCATACCTTTCATAGACCATTGTTTTCATCGCAGTATTATGGTTAGTTATTGTATTTTTTTGTGGTGAATAGGAGAAAAACGTTGTAATTATGTTAAATGACAGAATTATTTGAACATTGTTCTTCGTGAACAGGGTAATTGGGATATCATTGTGATGGAGTTATCTTGGAGGTAAAGTAATTCGTAGGTTGTTAATAGTCAATTATGTTAAAGGACGGTTATGTAAAATTGCTCTTCGTGAACAGGGTGATGAAAATTGGTTGTTTATGAACAGGGGATTGAAAAATTGTTTCCAATTTTTTTTTTAACATTCAAGGTATACGTTGCACTACCCATTCGATTTGCCGTGACAACCGAAAATGTTTTTGACCACTTAGAACCAAAAATCTCCATTTAAAAAAGCATGGGATTTTCTCGGTTTCACCTACGAAAATTTAAAAAAAAATTAAAATCACGGAATGGGTAATTTGGACCACATTTAGGTAAATTTCATCAAGTTTGGGTAAATTGGAAATTTTTGGGATAAAATTGTAAGATTTTTGGGTAAAATAAGGAAAAAATCTTAATTTTGTTTTAAGTGGTCAAAAATATTTATCGCTGGCCATGGCAAATCGAATGGGTAGTGCAACGTCTCCTTTTGGGAAATTTCATGTATCATATAGGTCTACATTACGGCCGACTTTGAACAAAATCGGCAATAAACACCTCGGATACTCTCCTTGTTAGTACATCAAGGGGACCGTGTGTACCCAAATGTCCATGTCATCTTGTTGAAACGTGTATGCCACGGGCCACAATATATTTAATTCCCGATTTCGTTCTTGCTTAATTTCTTCGGAAAAAGGTTCTCTGGCAAAACCCACGCGTAAACGCATCGCGCCAAGCGTCTACCAATATGGGTCAACTGAACTGTAAGCTACTCGGGGAAATTGCCTAAAGGTAAGATTCGCGATCGGCGTCTGCTGCACAATCTAAGAGGACCAAGGACGTTTTGCAATTATCCGTTACCAGAAGTAGATATTATCATCTCTTACCAGAAGTAGATATTATCATCTCTTACCAGAAGTAGATATTATCATCTCTTACCAGAAGTAGATAATATAATCTCTTACCAGAAGCAAGAATGAATATGTCGAGATTATTTTTAACGTTTCTCCAATTGCACCCGTTGGGGCCCCCGGTATGCTCCTCCGCTTGCAATTATCCGTTACCATAAGTAGATATTATCATCTCTTACCAGAAGTAGATAATATAATCTCTTACCAGAAGCAAGAATGAATATGTCGAGATTATTTTTAACGTTTCTCCAATTGCACCCGTTGGGGCCCCCGGTATGCTCCTCCGCTTGCAATTATCCGTTACCATAAGTAGATATTATCATCTCTTACCAGAAATAGATATTATCATCTCTTACCAGAAGTAGATAATATAATCTCCTACCAGAAGTAGTAATATAATCTCTTACCAGAAGCAAGAATGAATATGTCGAGATTATTTTTAACGTTTCTCCAATTGCACCCGTTGGGGCCCCCGGTATGCTCCTCCGCTTTAATAAAATCAAATAATACTGCAATCTCATTGGTTCTTAAAAATTACGTTTTCCGACGCGATTAACGCTGCTGCGAGGACGCAAAAATTATACCGCCTCCTTTTCCCCTCCCCCCACCCTTTAGCGTGACGGGGTTAGGGCCTCAACGTGTCCGTCGATAGTCTCGACATATTCATTCTCCCTGAGTATAAATAAATAAATTCTTGCCAGAAGTAGATAATAAAATCTCTTACCAGAAGTAGATAATATAATCTTCTACCAGAAGTAGATAATATAATCTCTTACCAGAAGTAGATATTATCATCTCTTACCAGAAGTAGATATTATCATCTCTTACCAGAAGTAGCTATTATCATCTCTTACCAGAAGTAGATAATATAATCTCTTACCAGAAGTAAGAGATTATATTATCTCCTACCAGAAGTAAGAGATTATATTATCTCCTACCAGAAGTAGATAATATAATATCTTACCAGAAGTAGATGATATTATCTACTTCTGGTAAGAGATTATATTATCTCTTACCAGAAGTAGATAATATGATCTCCTACCAGAAGTAGATAATATCATCTCCTACCAGAAGTAGATAATATCATATCCTACCAGAAGTAGATAATATAATCTCCTACCAGAAGTAGATAATATAATCTCCTACCAGAAGTAGATAATATAATATCTTACCAGAAGTAGATAATATAATATCTTACCCGAAGTAGATAATATAATATCTTACCCGAAGTAGATAGAATGATATTTTACCAGAAGTAGATAATATAATATCTTACCCGAAGTAGATAGTATGATATCTTACCAGAAGTAGATAATATAATATCTTACCCGAAGTAGATAGTATGATATTTTACCCGAAGTAGATAATATAATATCTTATCAAAAGTAGATAATATTATCTCTTATCAAAAGTAGATAATATTATCTCTTATCAAAAGTAGATAATATTATCTCTTATCAAAAGTAGATAATATTATCTCTTATCAAAAGTAGATAATATTAACTCTTACCAAAAGTAGGTAATATAACATCCTACCAGAATCCCAGAAGTAGATAGTATGATCTTTTACCCGAAACCGATAATATTTACTTCCGTTATTACGAAATTTCTTTTTGATGTTCAAAATTCCTTTGAAAAATAGTAACTATTATTATAATTTTTAAATCTAATTTAAATGCCATTGTTTTGTTGGAATTCCACGAACATTAATCTTTTTCTTCTGTGAATGACTGATACTTCAGTTAAATCAGTAAAATAAAATTTAATTTGATCCTAATTAAGTTAAATAATTGCTAGTATCATATTATTTCATATAAAAATACGAAGACCACGAAGAAATCCGTTGGATAAAAGGTAGGAAATAAATTAGCAACATATGTATAATAATAATAATAACCAACTAATTAATTAAAAAATTACAAACAAGAAAAACCGGAGATAGCGAATTTGTTCATGGGAAACAGAATGACATAGCCACCAATCACCTTAACTCACGCTTGCTTAATGTATTTGATATTTTCTTTCAAATTACGCAAACTATTTTGTTACTTTTCGTAAATAATCAACTGAAATTAAAAACGCGGTTAGGACATTTTACAAAATATTCTCATTAATTTAAAAATAGTGAATAATACGCGTGTAGTTATTTTTACGTGACACAAATTTTAATAGATTTGTTAATATTATTATTTACCGCTTTTGTTTGAAACTGGCGTTATTTTGGCCACGTATATCGTTAAAACGATTTTAGCAAGGTCTTACCACCTTGCTGATCAACGCGGCGAGGTTTAAAACCTCAAAGGCTAAACTTTAATTTAATAATAATTTTGCTATATTACACAAACGTGTCAGAAAGGAAATTAAAGTTGAGGAAGTGTAGAATACTAAAACGCTGTTAGTTTTGGGGAGTGAAGCAACGGGCGTCGCGTTGTGATGTTGACCTTGTTCGTAGTTTTTTGACCCAGTTGTAAAAACTCTTCTTCAAGTTCAGAGGCGCGGCGAATGCGGATAAAGAAGTTATAAAAACTTATAGTCTACCAGGAAGTGACAACACGCGTTCGAATTTTAAACAAACACGCCATTTCACTTCATCTTTTAAATCATATCCCATCTCATCGGATAAATTTGAGAATTTAAGCTAATAACCAAAATGTATCGAAGTTCCCGTTTAAATGTCTACTTAACCTCTATTTATATCAAGATAAAAAGCTTCAAGTAACGTTTCCTAAGCCTAAATACATCTCGTGTTACGCTTATGAAATGGGCGATATGCACCGAGTATTTTTCTTATATTTACCGTAGAATAAAAATAAGGTCGTATTCGCGCTCGACGGAAAATACGACGGTATTTACTACGATCGGAAAATTGTTTCTCATTTGACTAAAGCCCAACTATACGCGGATATTTTTCCGTGGAGTACGAAAATCGACTGGTTGGTTTTGAAGGCACCCAAAGAGGCTTTAGTTATTGAAGAAAATTATTTTGACGTTAATTGTCGTGACGACGCACGCACTACGATAACCCACTTTTCGCCGAGAAATATCGTACGAGTCATCATTATCTTCTCTTTCGTTCTGCAAACTGATCATCGATGAAAAGTTTTATTTTTTTCCTTCCTCGACTGTTTTTGTTCGCAAGATTTAGCAGACATGGTTCTGTTGTTTCAATTCATTAAATGTGAACCCCAAATGATTCCAAGTAGATACAAATCTTATTAATAAAAAAGGCCGAGACTACTTTAATTACACAGTAAAAATATTTTTTATTCTAAAATAAAAATTATTGAAAATTCTCAAAAAATATTATTTGATGAATCCAAACATATTGCGTCTTTAGATAACTATTTTAAATTAAATATTAGAGAATCACTTTACATAATTAAAAAATTGAAACAAAATTTAAGTTTAAAATTTAGCTGGGCCAGTTTAAAAATTAAATGCTTGGGGTGTTAGTGGCCCTGGTGACCACTTAATTAATTCAAAGTTTTTTCCCTTCAAGATTTATAGTTTTTTATTTAACACTCCAAAATTTTGAAATACCCATAATATAAACTAACATATTAAGCCTATGCCCTAGCACATATTGTCAAGAGTAGATAATTTGACCATAAATTATGAAAGCCTGATTTTGAAGGTTAAAAATGGTAAGTGGCCAGTGGCCGGTTTTTTAATTAAACTACCTAGCCACAGGTCCAGTTTAAAAAAATTCCTTATTTCTCAGCCTGCTACACGATGCTGAAAGAGTCCTTACCCCACCTATTGGCAGTGTGTCAGAATTTATAGCCCGGTGTACCTAGTAACAGAGACCATACCACCGGAGGCCTATCATCATAGTGCCCTACGACAGCGTCGCCAAGCCCGGACAGGTGACAAATCCATTATGGGTAGCAGTACCCTACTACTGATGGTCGCACCTTCGACGCAAGCCACTCAACCCAGCAGAAGGAGCAGCAATGGGTGGACCAATCCCCACTTCGCTCACAGCAGTGGGAGTAAGAATGGATGCTGTAGAAACTCCAGCGGACACCCTACCTAGAGAGGTAAAGAGTCAAACCCTTTGGAGAGAGCTCCTAAAGGGGAACGACGAGCACACAGCAGTCCAAGTAACCCGGCACAGCTGGCACCGGAGATCCCAGTGTGACCCCAAAAGGCCGGGAAACAGGACCGCCGTGCCCTCATACGGAGGCCCACCGCCCCACAGCAGGCTACCCAATCCGCCGAGGCGGCCAGTTTGCACGGACCCTCTCCGTTAGCCTGAGCCGAAGCTCAGTATCCAGCCCAAGCCTGATCGAAGTCGGAGGTGGAGATAGAACCATTTGATCAGAGCTAACATCTCCCAGTGCGCCACCGCCCTCATGGGTTACAAGAGCCGGACCCCGACTCCCCGGTAAAGCCACCAGTTATTGTACACTCTAACCCATTAAGGGCCACCCACCTATTGGCAGAAAATGTTACAAAACATTCGCATTAAATGGTAAAATTAAAAAAGTGTTCATGGTGTAGTTAATTTACAGTTCCGCTTGAAACACGTCTCCTCCCAGGCTCCCACGGTTTTTTCAAAAAACATTTCGTAAGAATAAATTATGACTGGTTATAAAATATTGGTTATAAATTATTGCTTCTAAAAATATTGCTTGTAAAATTATGGCTTCTAAAAATATTGCTTGTAAAATTATGGCTTTTAAAAAAATGGCTTATAAAAATATTGCATATGAAATATGGCTTATACAAATAGAGCTTATAAAATTATGGCTTATAAAAATATATCTTATAAAAATATATCATATAATAATATGGTTTTTAAAAATAAAGCCTAGGCTATATAAATATGACTTTTGTTTTTAAAAATAAAGCCTATATGTATAAATATGGCTTTTGCTTTTAAAAATATCGCTTATAAAATGTGGGTTATAATAAATGGCTTGTAAAAATAGGGCTTATAATAAATGCCTTATAAAAATATGGCTTATAATAAATGGCTTGTAAAAATATGGCTTATAATAAATTCCTTATAAAAATATTTCTTATAATAAATGCCTTTTAAAAATATTTCTTATAATAAATTGTTTATAATAAATGCTTATAATAAATTAAATAGCTTATAAAAACATGGCTTATAATAAATTAAATAGCTTATAAAAACATGGCTTATAATAAATTAAATAGCTTATAAAAACATGGCTTATAATAAATTAAATAGCTTATAAAAACATGGCTTATAATAAATTAAATAGCTTATAAAAACATGGCTTATAATAAATTAAATAGCTTATAAAAACATGGCTTATAATAAATTAAATAGCTTATAAAAACATGGCTTATAATATATTAAATAGCTTATAAAACATGGCTTATAATAAATTAAATAGCTTATAAAAACATGGCTTATAATATATTAAATAGCTTATAAAACATGGCTTATAATAACTTAAATAGCTTATAAAAACATGGCTTATAATAAATTAAATAGCTTATAAAAACATGGCTTATAATAAATTAAATAGCTTATAAAAACATGGCTTATAATATATTAAATAGCTTATAAAAACATGGCTTATAATATATTAAATAGCTTATAAAACATGGCTTATAATAAATTAAATAGCTTATAAAAACATGGCTTATAATAAATTAAATAGCTTATAAAAACATGGCTTATAATAAATTAAATAGCTTATAAAAATATGGCTTATAATAAATTAAATGACAAAAATATATAGTTTGTAATAAATTAAATGGCTTATAAAAATGTTGTTTATAAATATATTTTTACGGCCTAGATAAATACATATCCTGTAAGCTGCATATTTCTGGTGCCACCCATAGAAGAGTTCAAGGGTAAGCCCATAGAAATGGAAATGAGACTAGAACCACTGCGCTGTTTTCCAATCCCAAAGGAAACGAACGGGCAAGCTAGAAGGCTGGAATCGGGTTTTCCCCGCCATCAGAAAATGCATTAAACATTGTCGCCATGGTTACGGCGGTAATTTTGAAGGCGGTTAGCCACTGCGCATCACGTCGTGCTCATTTCATAAGTATGTAAAATTATAGAAATTATTTTATACTATTCTCGGAATATAAGTGTTTTTCATTTTCAGCGAACTTCAAGAGGATATGTTTGACTTTGAGGTAATGAAGATTCTTGTGAACGTAATGATTTTCATAAAGTTGTTTAAATATCTTAAATATTGTCGTTGAAATAAAAATAATAATAATAATAATAATTGCAACTCTAAAATGTCGAAAAGCGATCAAAGAATGTAAACAAACTACACTACGTTGCTTACGACGTTATATATAAGGCCGGGAGTAGTGGCGCACTCCTGTAATCCCAAGCGTCTGGGAGGCAGAGTTTGTGGGTGGCCGTGTGGGGACGACCACCAATCCCCCAACGGGTGGTCGGAATACTTATCTCACCCTGATTAATCAGTTATTGTGTGCTGGTGTCTAAGGCCTTGGGTCGACACCACCGTGTGTATCTCAAAAAAAAAAAGCTTACGACGTTATACCACGTGATCATATTTAATTTAATTTTTTTTTTACCAGATGGCGCGGAGAAGCGTGATTCCACTTTCAAGGCGGCCTTCTAACTGGTACATCTCTCCCCAATCCGATCGTGGTTCTAGTCTCTACTAAGCTAATTTTATCTGCTAATCTAAAAATATTAGCATGGCCATGAAAAACATTGAAGGTTAACTTATAAATTATCACTGAAAAAGCCATAAATTTATAAAAAGCAAAATCCACAAAATAAAAATACAAGGCAAGTGAGAATATTTTTGTTGAATAGGTAAATTTCGCGTACACGGTTCATCGAATTCGCCCAAGGAGTCAAGACTATTAATTCAAACCGAATTTATTTCGGTCGCGAAACAGATAAAATATCGAAATACCTAAATCTATCTTATTATTAGTGATTTTCAATTCCGATAATTTTAACTTTTGCTAAGAAATTGGTGGTGTGGATCGTTTTTGTAGTAATATCATAAATAAAAAAAGAAGTACATAATACGCATCTCATACTAACTCAGTGCCGCATTATCCATAAGGCTGACTAGGGGACCCACCAAGAGCAGGGGCGACGCCTTGAAACGAAGGTCTTTCCAATTTCCAAATCGCGGATGTGTCGTACACCATATCCTTGTAATTACTTAAAGATGTAAAATATGTTATTTAAACTGACGAAGAGACTACCCGAGGTGATAATCACCGATTTTGTTGAAACTAGGTGGGTATGTAGACCTTATGGTAACATGAAATTGCATTGGGCATTAGTTTTGCCATGGCAACCGAAAATGTTTTTGACAACACAGTACGTATATTTTCTCATTGAAAATAACATGGGAATCTGAACGCTTCAAAAATTTTCAAAACCAAAAAAATAGTTGAAAATTGACAAATGAAATTAATTTTATGATATTTTGATGAATTTTGGTCAATTTGATCAAAATTGATCAGAGTCGGTAAAAATGGAGAAAAGCGAAATATAAAAATAAAAAGTTGTATTTACCAACTAATTGCCAAATCGACGGTAATAAATGAATTTTATCAAAATTAATAAAATTGAATTTAGTTGTTTGGATTTGATCAAAATTAATAATTTTAATTAGAAATATTATTATTATTTTTTAGAAGTGCTCAGATTCCCATGTCATGTTCAATGGGAAAATATACGTACTATGTTATCAAAAACATTTTCGGTTGTCATGGCAAAACTAAAGCCCATTGCAACTTTTCCCTTGGTGAAATTTCATGTTACCATAAGGTCTACATACCCACCTAGTTTCAACAAAATCGGTGATTATCACCTCGGGTAGTCTCTTCGTCAGTTTAAATAACATATTTTACATCTTTAACCGAAGTAATTACAAGGATTGGAATTGAAAATCACTAATAATAAGATAGATTTCGGTATTTCGATATTTTATCTGTTTCGCGACCGAAATAAATAAAGTTTCAAAGGGTTCAAACATCTTTTTGCTTTTTCCTTCACTATCCCCCTATTGATAGCGACGGTCACCTCGTAATCCAGGCTGTATTTCAAGATTTCGCGTCGGATTTCTGGATTTCTTGCCGGATTTCTAAATTTTTAAAAAATCTCCAGATTTTGAAGAAATCCAGGCTGGATTTCGGATATCCTGGAAAGTGTTCGGGATTTCTTTGAATGTCCTACCCCTCGCATGAGCAGGATCGGGAGATGGTTACTACTTTATTTAACAATGTTTATATACTTCTGGTAAAACACACATTTCAAGAGCCGGAATCATTATCCTGAAAGTCAGTGGGTTAAAATAATCCATTCCCACTATTTGATGTAGGCTTACTTCCGCTAAGTCATAACGTCGTCTTTCCTGGCACTCTGCTGCCTTTGAGGGAAAACGGAGAAATATACGATGCGATTATGGAGTGCAAGTTTGTCTTCCAGGGCGGCGACACGAGTAGGCGAGACACGCTATAGCCTATGTTTTTTTTCCCCCTTAGGGCCCCACAAATTGACTTCACGGGGCTCAAAAGGGCCCTTTTTAAAGGCCTAGGTTCACCCCTCTTTGCCAAAAAAGGGTTCAAACATCCTTTTTACTTTCCCCTCGAAACCCCACCATTGATAGCGACGGGTCAGCTCGATCTCCCGACCTCTCCATGTGGAAGGATAAGTCCGGCATTGTTAGCGCTGTCAAAATTGTCAGCAGTGACAATGCCCTTGAGAACCGCGAAGTCCGAATTACTAGGTGACCGTCGCTATCAATAGGGCGATAGCGAAGGGAAAAGCAAAAAGATGTTTGAACCCTTTTTCGACACTGGGGGATGATATTATCTGAAACTAGGACTAGGTCAATTTATACATACAAATTTGCAAAATTGAATTTTTAAGTCAATATATAGGGGGCCCCACAATTGAGGAACAGCCGAACAGCGGGCCCACAATTAAGGAACAACCGAACAGCGGACCCACAATTGAGGAACAACCGAACAGCGGACCCACAATTGAGGAACAGCCAAACAGCAGGCCCACAATTGAGGAACAGCCGAACAGGGGTTCCGCAATTGAGGAACAACCGAACAGCGGACCCAGAATTGAGGAACAGCCAAACAGCAGGCCCACAATTGAGGAACAGCCGAACAGGGGTTCCGCAATTGAGGAACAACCGAACAGCGGACCCAGAATTGAGGAACAGCCAAACAGCAGGCCCACAATTGAGGAACAGCCGAACAGCGAACCCACAATTGAGGAACAGCCGAACAGGGGTTCCGCAATTGAGGAACAACCGAACAGCGGACCCACAATTGAGGAACAACCGAACAGCGGACCCACAATTGAGGAACGACCGAACAGCGGACCAACAATTTAGGAACAGCCGAACAGGGGTTCCGCAATTGAGGAACAGCCGACCGGGACCAGCAATTGAGGAACAGCTGAACAGGGGGCCCGCAATTGAGGAACAGCCGAAGAGGGGGCCCACAATTGAGAAAAGTCTCCTGGTGCCGCCTTTGTTGTCTTCACCAATGAATATTACGATGAAAATGAGGTCGTTTTAGCTCAAGATAGTTTGCGACTCGGAGCAACAGACCGTCACCATGGACTAATTAACACAGGGACACCCCGTTCCCATGTTATTCCTATAGGGAGCTCCGAAAGACCCTTGTTAAATGCTCTTTCTCTTTTTATCCCCCCGACAGAATTTTAGTCGGGTCAAAACGTCACAAAAAGGAAATGACTACCGCCATCTAGTAGTTTTCAATATCACTCTGTGTATGTAAATCGTGTAACAGCAGTAAACAGCATATGAGTGGAGTTTTAGAGAAATTCTGAAATTGAAAGCGATAAAAAGGCTGTTTATTACGCCTTGGTAAACACTTAAAGCAGGAGCAAAATCAACATCCAATTATTTTCCCTTTTTTAAGTGGAGAAATGAACATCGTTTCATAAGTTAATGATGAAAAATTCATTTTCTTTTTACTTCAAATTAAGAAGGACAATTCTAGCTAATTTAAATCCGAAAATCGAAACTTTACGCGCCAAATGGACTAGTTTTATGTTCATTCCCCCCTTTCAGAATCCCCGTTTGACCCTAGTTTTCCGTTAGTTATTAACAATACCGCCAGAGCGTGCATATTCTTGCGTACAGTTTTCTTTGGTTAGACGCTTTAGCGCCTGCTGCCGTCGGAAGGGGAAAATTCGGAAATTGTCTCCCCCCCCCCCGCCCGTAAAACGTTCAGCGTAAAGGCTCGTCCAATAAAATTTGTACACAACACTGCGTTAGCGTGTTTAAAGGCTAGCTGCGTTCTCCTGGTGTTTGTTGCTCCTAGGTTTGCGAGAGCAGAATAGCCGCGAAATGACTTCTCGTTATTTTGTTAAAAATAAGGTTTATAGTTATAAATATTTCTAAAATAAATTACAAAATGAAGGAATGTAACTCCGATATTTTGAAAGTGATTCTATCGAGTGCTTGTGAGGTTTTAAACAATTTTAAACATACTAAATTAAATAATAAATTATTATACTATGTTAATATTATTATATTATTATTTTATTATAATAATAAATATTATAGTAATAATATTAAATAAATGCACGAATCTATTTAATTTAATTTATTTAATTAAATAGATTCATGATAAATGCTGAAAAAAATACTTAACCATAACGCGTCGTTTTAGGAACTAACACTTATTATTATTTATTAACAGGGGATTCGAGGGGAGTTCTAATTCGACTACGTCACTATAAATTGGCTCCGCCCCACGAGTCGCCGGGGGTGAGCTATAGTATTCTATTTGAATATTCATCGCTTAAACAGATTCTTGGTGAAAGCTACTCGCCTGCCCTAAGGAACGAAACAACCAACTTTTTTGGGTCCCAGCCAAAGTGGAGCTAGAAATTGGTCGTAAGCAGCCTGATGACAAAAAGGTCATTTGGTGAAAAGTACGAAAATTAATGTCGATATTCTGGTTAATGGTGCTCAGGTATCGTTAAGTATTAAAGTATATATTTAAAATTATCTATTAAAATCCTTGGGTTAATGAGATTGTTAGACCAGGGGAAAAACAAAGGAGTCCTTTTTAGGTTTCGCCCTTATCCACAAGGTGACCATGGACCAAAAATCTACCTGAGAGCCAAAGTCAAGCAAGTCCAGATACGTGACTTTTGAAATAAATTCGAAATTAGTAATTTTTTTTTATTGAACAGTAAACATCTGTGAAGCCGTTGCCGACTTATATACAGACTGCGGATTAGATACAAAATAATGTGATTCCCGAATATAATGTACCACAATGAGATCATATGAGTGAGAAAAAAAAATAATATATATAAAAAACAATTATCTACAGACAATGCCCGATAGGGACTAGAGTATAACAGAAAAAAGGGGGGCAAATGTTAGTTATACATCATTAGGGAACAGTAATAAACAGGTTATTAAACACAAAAAGAAAGAAAAAATATCTAATTCTTATTGAAATGGTCTATTAAAGAGGTCCGAAATTTGGAATAGTTTTTAAGGGAAATAATTTCTTGGGGCAAAGAGTTCCAGTCCTTTATAACGGTGTGAGCAAATGAATTAAGTCGAGTGGCAGTGAGAGCTCGGGGCTTACTTACAAGGAGACGACCCGAGGTGATAATCACCGATTTTGTTCAAACTCTGGTATAATGTACACCTCCATGTGCCTTAAAAAACCTGCAAGAGAAAAGTTGCGACGGGCTTTCGTTTTGCCATGGCAACCGAAAACGGTTTTGACAACATGATTTGGGATTTTTCTATTGAAAATATCATAGGAATCTGAAGGATTTTAAGGGTCCCCCCTGTGAAACTTTTTAAAAAATGAAATATTTTGAAAATTTCAAAAACGTTAAAAAAATTTAATTTATTTTAAAAACTTAATTTAATCAAGTTTAAATGCAATTTGGTCAATTGGGGGACCCTTAAAATCATTCAGATTTCCATGTTATTTTCAATGGAAATAATTCCAAATAATGTTGTCAAAAAGGTTTTCGGTTTCCATGGCAAAACGAAAGCCCGTCGCAACTTTTCCCTAGCAGGTATTTCAAGTTACATAGAGGTGTACATTATACCCGAGTTTGAACAAAATCGGTGATTATCACCTCGGGTCGTCTCCTTGTTAGTTTTAACTTGGTTTTAAGGAATGACCTCTTGTGCGGCGAACCAACAGGTACAGTGAAGAATTCATTGAAGTCAAGAACCAGGTTGTTATAAAAACATTTATGTAGCAAACTAAGGTTGTTAATTTTATTTCGAATTGTAACTGATTGAATTTTAAGAGATTTAAGTCGAGAGGGTGCGGCAAGGGATTGATATTTATTTTTATATTGCTTTAACCTTATTTATTTAGCATATTTATATTATTTTATTAGTTCTGAAAGTAATATAGTTATGAGAATAAAAGGTCGCTTTTCACAAAATAGGTGGTTTTGACTTGCTTGACTTTTCCTCTTGGGGTATTTGGGGAACATTTTGGATAAACTTGGGGCCCCTGCCGTCGATTTCTGACTGGCTTCTTGATTTAAAAAAGCTAGCGTACGCCGTACAGCAGCAGCATGATTTGCTATTTAGACCTCGCTGAGTTGCTTACCGTGTGTCGTGTGAATAAACCGCGAGCATGAGCTAACACGGTTAATATAGAAATCATAATCCCAGTTTATGGAAGCGTTTTCACTGCCATCTAGCCATATGATTAATAACTATAGGTAAATTAAATGCTATAATATAATTTGAATCTCTTTAAATAGCATTGAATTTAAATTTTATTTAAATAGAAATTTTAAATGAAAATGGTTTTTTACAAATTGAAAGTTAGACATTTGGAAACAACATAGATGGCGAAAGCAGTTCTACAAAATTAATCATGAAAAGCCGCCGAATTTGAACTTTTTTCCTTGAGGAATTTCTTTTTACAGCGGAAAATACCAAGTCCAAACGGGCGTTTTTTATATTGTTAAGTGAATATTAGTACGATTTATTTATTTATTTTTTTGGCGGTTTTGCTAGAGAGCTTAGAGAAAATAGCGCCATCTAGTTTATTACTCGCCAACTAAATATTTAACGAAATAGAAAACGACTTTGGGATTTAAACTTTTGTCTTGGCTACCTAAAATTGGGATATATTATTTCAAACCTTTAAATGTTTCTACGTGTATCGAGAAACGTTTAGCTTTTGTAAAATATAACCAGAGAGTGTAAAGTCGCTTCGCTACAGAGAGGCGCCTCTCTTTTAAAAATCCGTGGTACGATTTTATTCGCCGAGAATGTCCACAATTCCCGGGCGTTTGATGGCGCTAGTAGTATCTCCGGCGCGCGCTAGATAAGAGTTTGAGAAGACGCAAAAAAGGAAGAGTGTTTTTGGTATTTTTGCGAGTTTAATTTATTTTGAAATGTCTTGTTCGGCTAAAAATTGTAAATCGAATAAAAAGGTAACCACGCGTCTGTCTTTTTTTTTCAAGTTTCCAAGGGATAAAGACCGGTGAATACGCGTTTTAATTTAATAAGCCTATCCTAATACATTAACATTTCTTAAAACTTAATAGTTCTGCATTGTAACTGCTAAATGCAAACAGTGAAAAGCTCCAAAATAAAACTACAGATTACTTACACTTTAACCACGTATTTTGCGGTCTTCATTTCACTGACGATTGTTTTATGAATATCAAAACCAAAAACAGGCTTACACTATTTTTTTTGGAAAATTCCAATGAAACCACGGTTTTCCCTAGGTAAACTGAAGGCAAAAACATATCCCGCCATGGTCTCTTACTGTCTAATGTTCATTTATAATTAATTCAAATAGTAGCAAATGAAAATGCACCTGAAGATCATGTTACAACTACAATCTGGTGTAAGGTAAACGCAGCACTACAAATGCCAAATTATGCCCTCAAAAATCGATTCAACGAAGAAAATGATAATTTATATAAAATATTCACAATGATGAACACTAGCTTTAAATGAAATTTTTTTTACAGTGGATAAAGTCAATTCCTATGAATTTAAAACCAGAACTATCTATTGAATTCTATTCCATTTAAATATATTTGTACTGAACATAATTATAGCCATTCAACTAAACATTTTGACAATAATGAAAACGATAACATTGAAGGTTTCGTAGACTTCGGTCCATATGGAAGGTCAAAATAGTACGCAAATCAGGCCCTAGTGTTCATGGTGAATGACGTAAAACTGAAATTCAAACCACCAATTGGTTACTTCCTCACAAAAGATGCTTGTCCCGAACAGACTTTGAAGATATTGCTTCATGATTGCGTAACTCACCTAAAACGTATTGGCCTTATTGTCAAAGCTGTAGTCTGTGACCAAGGAACCGGCAATCAAAATTTGTTCAAAAGTATGAGGATATCAGTCGAAAAGCCAAAAAGCCATTCATTGAAATTGATCCTCCACATCTCTTGAAAAGTGTGAGGAACATTTTCAAACGGTATCCCATAATAGTGGAAGGCAATCTAGTTTCTTGGGCAGTCCTAGAACATTTTTTCAAAATAGACCAAGAAATTGGTAAGTTTCAAAGCACACAAGCTGAAACGTAAACATATCAAGTTACCAGCATTTTCTAACATGAAAGTCAGTTTAGCTGCCCAAATTTGCAGTCAAAGTGTTTCTAATTCAAATGGCCTGTTCACTGGGATTAGGAGAGTTAACAATTGAAAGCACATACACAGCAGAGTTCCTCTTACACATGAACGGCCTTTTTGATTGCTGCAATAGCAGGACATTAAACAATGAAACACACTGTAAGAGAGCAATGACTGATCAATCCATCCACATACCAATGCTGAAAGAAAAATTGGAAACGTTTAATCCATGGTAGCTTCAGAACTGTAGGTATAAAACCTTACCTTGTATTGAAGGGTGGAAACTATCAATTCAGTCTCTGCTACTCCTATGGAATGATATAAAGGATAATTTTGGTTTTAAGTTCTTAGTAACTGGAAGAATTAGTCAAGATTTTTAGAAAACTACTTTGGTTCCATTCGCCAATAAGGAGACAATTAGCCTTTTAGGTTTACATAGAGCCACGTAGCAGCCATAGCGAGAAGCTTAAAAACTACTGGATTTTCATCTGCTAAGCAGACGCTTTGGTCTCTTATCAAGGAAAATAGTCTGCTTAGCAGACGGAAATCCAGTAATTTATGAGCTTCTCCCTTTGGCCGCTACACGGCTCTATGTAAACCTAAAAGGCTAATTGAGATCATCCAAATCCTCAACAATACCAGGCAGCATACAGAGCTGCATCAGTCAATAGCCTCTTAAAACCATCAGATTCATATTGAATTGACAATTTGGATGACTTTATTTTAAACAGACTCGTTTAAAGTACCAGCTCCTGGACCATGATGAAGATTTGTCCAATTATGATAACCATTGGGTTTTGCAAGGTAAAGGACAATTCACTGACGAAGATTTAGAAATTTTCAAAGCCATTAAAAGTCCAAACCTTCTAAAAGAAAATGTTCTTAATTATATTTCAGAATATTTAATTCACCGCTGCTATTCAAAACACCAATGTTTTACCTTGGTTTTGGTATACTTAATTAAGATTTGGCCAGCCCATACAATATTCCACTTTAGATTCCACGAATTTCTTTTGATATATTAAAAAAGTATAATTGTTAATATTGAAATGAAATAGGGAGGGATTTTTCTTGTACTTACTTTTTATATTTCTTACGAAATCAACTGTTTTACTTAAAGAGTTAAAATAATTCAACATCACAGCTGACTGAGCTGAATTCAACTTTAACCTACTGAGAGCAAAATTTAT
The DNA here is from genome assembly GCF_980474605.1 of Leiobunum rupestre. Lineage (NCBI taxonomy): Eukaryota > Metazoa > Arthropoda > Arachnida > Opiliones > Sclerosomatidae > Leiobunum > Leiobunum rupestre. Next base: position 34,694,729 of record NC_143392.1, read on the forward strand.
TTTTCTTTGATAAGCAATTTTACAGTGCCATCGTGTGTCCGGGAATTGAAAACACCGTCGTCTGCTTCTTCAACGCTCTCATGGGGAAAAAACGTACCACGAAATTTTAACATTACGGAGATAGGAAGAGGCGCCTCTCTGTAGCGAAGCGACTTTACACTCTCTGATATAACTTTGAATGAACAAACAGCTTTCAGAGATTCGGGGCGTTAAAATTTCCCCTATTTGTCTGAGGCTAGACACGGCCAACTTAGATCCACTGCTACTCGCAACCCTTCTAATGTTATCCTACGGGGAAAAATTTTCGAAACAGTCCCACTTTTAGGAACCATTTCCCTTATCTTTGCAATATTGTTCAACGCTGAGATTTTAATATGATTTGAAGTAAGGTTTTAGCTTTATTTTAAGACTATGTTTGTAATTTTCCGATCTTTGGTTCGCGTACAATCTTCTTTTAAAATCGACCAAAATTTTATGGCGAGGAATTGACTCCGTATCGAAAATAAGCCTCGGCGACATCTTACGCGCCTGATTGAAAACTAAACATAAATTCCACTAGTAAGTATTTAAATTTTAAAAACTTATCTTATATTAAATTTCATAGTTTTACAAATTGAATTTAATTTCTTGTAACAAATTTCACGTGAAATATAAAAGTGTTTTAGATAAAATTTAAAGTTTCAAAACTTTTCGACTAACTGGTTTGTATTGTAGGTGTTTAACTTTTAAAATTTTTTTATAAATATTTTGTATCAAATGGTCCAGAAGAGGAGGAACTAAGCGATTCATAATGGTTTTATCCAATTTCTCAGTGTGTTGTTGATTGTTACTATCACAAATTAATACAAAACACTGTATTAGCTTAGGTTGTATCAGAGACAGCAAACTTTAACCATTTGAAATAATGTTTTGAACAGTTTAATAATAATAAAACGTAAAAATTTAAGTAATAAAATATTAACTAAAGTAAAAAATAGAACCCAAGTTGTATTATCAGATAATCTGAGATATTTTATTTTGTGTTCTTAGCTTTACATTTTTTAATCTCGCGCCGCGCAAGATGACGCCGAGGCTTATTTTCGATACGGAGTCAATTCCTCGCCTTAAAATTTTGGTCGATTTTAAAAGAAGATTGTACGCGAACCAAAGATCGGAAAATTACAAACACAGTCTTAAAATAAAGCTAAAACCTTACTTCAAATCATATTAAACAATATTGCAAAGATAAGGGAAAAGTTTCCTAAAAGTGGGACTGTTTCGAAAAATTTTCTCCGTAGGATAACATTAGAAGGGTTGTCCCGGTTCCTAGAGTGCCAAGCGTAATTTTCCCGCGTAAATCGGCTTTTCCTCATACCACGGCCCACTGCGCATGCGCTCGCGTTCTCTCGCCCCATAGCGGCCCGCTCAATCAGCCCAAAATAGAGAATGCCATTTGTGGCCGCTACGTAGGCTGGAGCGCTATAACCTGACCCCTCTTTAACATTGAATCCTACGGAGATATGTTGTTTTTTGATTTATTATGAAAAAGATTAAGAATTAATAGGCATTTTCAAGGAAATGAAAGGTAAATCAACTCTTTTTATACGTTTTAATCACTTTTTCAAAATTTTTACGTTTGTTTTTCCCGCCGAAAATAATATTTTTAAATCACCAGATGTCAGATGCTCTCGCTACTGAGTCAGCTGTTACAGTTGACAACACGTCCATGAAAAAGACTGCTTGGATAATCACAATTAACGCTTGTAGCTAAGCCAATAGCAAATATTTTAATAACTGGGAAATGGAAAGTAAGTTATTATTTAAATATTTACAATCCATAATATGGAGAAGTTTAAACAAAGTTATTATTTATCTGTTTCCAGGAATGACTGCCGTAAATGTTGTATTGGACATTTCACATTTGGAGAAACTTTATCGTTTGAGGCTTAAAACTAAGTTCTTTAAGTTTCTCGTAACAAGCTGAAATTTAACCGTGTTATATTATCAACTAAAGGTGGAATTATTTTGTCACAGATAAATTTGCAGAAGTTGAAGCACGAGTGTCATTGCAATCACACTGTAAAAGAGGACATTTAGAAAGCTTCGGCAAATTGTTACAAATTCCAGGAGTTTCTCGTAAATATGGAATCGCTCCCTCTATGAAGGTCAAAACAATTGAGATAATCAAACAAACTTCTGCTTTGGATATTTTAAACCACCTCTGTCTGATAGTTAAATTAAATCAAGGAGCGGAGAGTAGTAAATCCCAATTCGAAATTTGATTCGTTAAATCAATAAATCTAATATTTGTTTGAATTTGGTTACTTGATTTTAAGAGGCAAGAAAATGACTAAACATTATTTACATTTTTGAGGGACTACTAATTTTTAATTTCAGGTCAGTATATCCCACCCTCAAGGGTCTACAGACGCCAGTGCATTTATAACCAAATTGTTTACAGGTTCTTTGAAAATGTCAAGCCCCACAATTGTCTGTTAGAGATGAATTCTGTACCTTTATCTGTGTCACTAAAGTGTAAACTGCATACTACACTTAATGCTGATGTGTCATTTATTTTGTAATTATCACGTGATGTGATATGATTTTCAGCCATCTTTCTCACAGAATTTCATCACTTTTTTAGATTTGCAATAAGGAACGCAAAAGCATTTTAATCTAGTTAAGTAAGGGTAACTAAATTGTTGAATAAAAATTATTTAATTTCTAATTACCTGTAAACTGTATTATTACGTTTCAATAGTTTGTATAATCTAGTGAATCCATTGACTTATTGATAAATGAAATTCAAAACCATATAAATATATGTTGGAACTTATTCTTAAAAGGGTTTCAAACAATGTAAATCTTAGAACATGTTTATAATAAAAATGAACAAATTCCACCTAAATAAACATTTTATTTTCTTTAGAAGATAATGAAAATTATATAGTTATATCAGAAATTCATGTATTTCTGGTTATATGTATGGAAAAATGGCTACAAGACAAGGTAAAAGTTGTAAATAAAACTAACTAGGGTTAACTTTCTTGCTAAACAATTTGAAAAAAACTGAATTATAACCTAATTTTTTAAGTTATAAATGGAAATATAACTTTCAATTACAAAATAAAAATGAAAAAAATTAGCTTTAAGAATATTTAGGTACTTTTTAGCAGCACGTACTCATCAGTTGTTGAGTTTCCCACCATAGAGTATGATGTTAAATCGGTTGTAAATAGACGCGTTTTTAGGGTTGGGACGAAACGCTCCCGGCGGACGACGATGACACTAATCGCTAAACTTTTGATTCGCGCCAATACATGGATTTGAAATTCTTTGAGCGGGCCGCTATGAGGCGAGAGAACGCGAGCGCATGCGCAGTGGGCCGTGCTCATACGGTCGTTAACATGGGAGGAAATTAAAGCTGGGGGCCTTCTAGTGCGAGTAGCAGTGGATCTAAGTTGGCCGTGGGCTAGACTACCTAATGCAGTTCGATATTGGTGGAAATGAATACATTCATGTATTTACGTAAAAATCGACCCTCGTAAAATGGTATTAATTACATTAGAAATTATTATCCCTTGGGCCCCTCGTATCCGCGGCGTAGCTAAGATCTCCACCTCCCTGAGGCCCTGGGGGAGTGGGGGATATGAAGACCATATACCAACCGGAATTTAGGGTCAACTAAGGACGGGAGCCCCTATCTTAGCCACTAACTCGTATAGAAAATTAGCGCTATCTGCATTCTCAATATCGACCTATATACGGTTTTTTCAAGTCAAGAATGTCATTATTTCTAGTTCGGAAGGAAGACAATGGTGAGACGATTTCGAAAAATTAGCTCCTTCCCCCAAAAAAAAATCAGTCCGGTATCCCTAAAATTAAAGAAATGCAAGGGTGCCAACTCAATAGGCGAAACTATAAAGTCCGGGGGGGGGGCTCAAAAAATGGTAGTCACGTGACTTTGTGAAGAACTCCAGCGCCATCTATCCTAAGAAACACGAACTATTATTCATTTTATTTTGCTAATGGTGGTTTAAATTTTGATCGATTCATCTAAATTATCTAATTATTATTATTATTTAAAACATTTTCTAAATGAAAGGTGTAAGTTAATTAGCTGTCTACAGTATCTGGAAGAAATAAGTTTTTCCTTACCGTCGCACGGCCAACTATGAACACGAGTTACCGAATCGAAGTTGGCTGTGAAATGGTAGTCACGTGATTTTGTTTTCCCCTTGTAACAAGCTGGTTAAGACGAAATTTACTTTATAGTTTCACCTATTGAATTTGGCGAAATCCTTACAATTGGTTGCTATTATTATTGTATATGTTTCGTGAATTAATTTCCCTTTTCCCTCTTCAAAATGTTCTTAGATGTGAGAAATTTCCCTCGATCTGACTTAAATACCAGCTCTTGGAAGATTTCCTTTGACCAAATCACAACAATTTCGCGCCATAAGGAACTAAAGCGCCATCTATTTGAATTATAGTTATCGCAGTAATATCAAATAGATGGCGCCACGTTTCGTTACGAGTGAGATATAAAAAATGTGCGTGGGGGGTGACAGAATAACGAGTATGGATATAGGTAGTGTATATAGCAATGAGCCTTCACATCGAGGGGATGATCACTCCGCGTAATCGGTGTACAGAGCCGTACCTTTGACTGTACTAATGGGATTACGCGTAATCTTTGAAGTCCCTGCCTTTGGCAGTGGTAATCTAAGTGTAATCCGGTGTACAGACTTTCTAAGAGTGGTTAGCCCCTCGCTTCACACCAAGCGCACCAGATTCAAAATAAAACAAATAGAAAATTAACAAACAGTAATAGCGAACAATGCAATAAAATGAACACACAAACAAAAAATTAAAATACGTGACAAAATGAAAAATGCGCGTTTTCGTTGGTTAGAAACTTACAGGTCCTCTAAGTAGATGGCGCCCCTGAACAGAAGTATGAATTTGCTATAAAATAAGATTTTCCCCAGATTTATTCAAAATGGAGTATTTAAGGGACCAAATCCTAATTTTTAAAATTTAATTACCAAAAGTGTGACAATCCCTGTACTTTCGTATGCTAAAGGTTTAATGAATGCTCGACTCGAGATCGACCACATAAAAGACTATTTATTGTCGCCTTTCTGGATCTTTTTTTAGTCTATGGTATTATATCGTAGGTAGATGGCGATAGCATCTCCACAGAACGACGGAAAATTAAAAAATACACTAACTTTGACCAGTGGTACTGAGTTCCTCCGTTCTTCACTACGAGGCGTTATTTGTGGGTTTTAACTTCCTTCCCGAATTAAACTAACAAGGAGACATCTCGAGGTGTTTCTCCCCGAGTTTGAACGTTTAAGTAGACCTTCATGTACCTTGAAAGCTTCTAAAGGGAAAAGTTTCAATGGCCATTCATTTTGCCATGCCAACCAAAAGTGTTTTTCACAACTCAAATTTAATCTTTCTCTACATAAAATGGCATGGGAAAATCACTGTTTGTATTTATTTGATTTAACCTAGTTTGGTTGATTTTATCAAATTTTATCGATTTTTTACAATTTTATCGACTTTACCAAATAGTTTTGCCAAATATTTTACAATCCGTGATTTTCCCATCGTTTCCAAAGCTACATGTAGTGACGGGTTGGAAGTGACACATCTGCTGGGAACATTTTTTCTTAATTCGAAAAGCCATGATTTAGTCTCATCATTAGAAAGAATTGATACACGTGTGTTACCATTAAAGCCAAATATATGAAATACGTATTATACATTTAAGGGGTATGTCGCATTTCTTCCAAATTCCTTAAATTACCCCACTCTAAAAATCTGCATTTTTCACGTACTCGCAAGGTTTCAATAGTTCTTTTTATAAAATAACCTTGGCCATCTTGTTGAAATGTTGCCTCCCCGCTTCAGCTGTGGATCCGTTTTCTCTCCCACTAAAGAGTTTATGAACTCATTCTTAGGCATTGGCTGAACTATTCCAGGGCAACATTTCAACAAGTTGGGCAAGCGTAAAGACATTTTATAAAATCAACTATTTAGAGACAGAATCAATAGCCATTACTTCCCACATCAAGATGATTTTTTTTATGCTCTTTAAGTCGTTTCTTTCGAAATTAATGTTAGACATCTTCAGTTTGTCAGACTGAAAATTTTAAAAGAATTACCTCAGTCATGTTGGTTATATAAATCATGTCGGGGTAAGGGATCTATTCTACGTGAATGGTAGCATCTCAGGATGCTTACCTAATTTCTAAAATAAAATTTGGCCTGGAGAGTCATTGATATTTACTAAGATAACTAAATGAAAAGTGTCTGATTGCCTGCTTTGTGGCTATTTTCTCTTGTTTGTGGAAGCTTTTGGACCAAAGTGAGAGTTGTCTTACATAACGGCGTAGCTGATGAAGGAACTTCCTAATTCTAGCAATAACATTTGAGTATCTTCGAATAAGTCTGGCAAATGTATCGTAATAAAACGGAATATAACCTTGGAGAAATAAAACAAGTATACTTGTTTTATTCCTCCAAGATATAACACACTATAGACAGGGTGGAAGCCTCAGCCTGTTAAAAATCAAATTGATTTGTATACTGTAAATAAATTTGTTTTCAATTAGAATAGAATGTTGTGAATTTTGTATATAATTAATCTTGTATATTGTATGTATTTTTTTGTTGTATATATTTCAAAAAGTGTTCGGGAATATTTTACTGTATTTTCTTGTATGCGGCAATCGCCACTAAAGGGTTTTTCATTTCATTGTAAAATTTTGTAAGGATTAGTGGTAAAGCGAGGTAGAAAACGAAACCCCGAGCTATTTTTAACGCCGAGTTGTTAGCCCGTAGACTTAGGGCGCCACCTTGTATTGTGTAGTTCGAAAGGAAGGGGCTTGGGCTGTTTTCGGGTAATTTTCCGAGTGTCCACAATTCGGCTGCCCCATGGCAAAACCTTCTAACCAACAAATTTGTGAAAAATTAGATTTTTACGCATCAGTATAGAGCCATAACAAAAGAGGGGCCGCAGACGAGGCTTAAGTGAGACCTTTGGACGGAACATCCTGTTTGTGACGTTTTGAACCACGTGACCGCCATTGAAATATACAGGCGGAAGTAAGGAAACGGATGTTCCGTCCAAATGCTGAGTTGCCAGGTAAATATGTTAATTTTCGGCCCCCCAACTTTCAACATGGGTCTATTACTAAGGCATGTACAAAAGTACTGTAAAAGTTTCAGGTAAAAGTCATAAATATTTAACTATTTATGACTTAAAAAATGGTTTTGGATTTTATAATTTTCGCATTAAAAACCACGTTAAAATCTTATAACTTAGGTTTTGAAAAAGTCAAATATCTCAAATTTACGATCGTGTTAGTTAAAAGGTTTTGCCATGGGACAGCCGAATTGTATGTGCGGGGGGTGAAACTCCTAACGGGTCCCAATCCGAGCTTTCGTGTAAGCCCGAAAAATATAGAAGGGCAGAAGTTCTTAAAGATTATTATTGTTTGGTCTAGGCAATGTGCGCCGGCCAGCAAAATAAAAGTAATTTCTCAGATTTGATAATTTGTAACTTTAAGACTAACGTGCAGTCTAATAGTAACAAAATGTTGGTTTTGTTATAAGAAAAGTTCGTCCAATTTTTATTATTTACCCGCGAGGTCTAACGTGTGAGGTCCCGGTTTACCCAGAGCTAGTTAGGGCGGTGTTTCAGTCCGCTGTTCTAACTCAAAACTTTCAAGCTCTCCCAAAAGCTAGTTCGCGCCTTTTAATCCGTGGTCCAACCTCGGTACTTCGCCCATTTAATCAGTTATTTAATTATCGGTTAACTAATTTTGGTAAGAACAAAGTTACGCACCTACTTGGTTTCCGCGATAGCAGATGACGATTTAAAACCGAAAATGCAAATCAAGACCGCGTAAACATCCAGCTAGAGTTTATTAACCGATAATTAGATGGCCGAAGCCGCGCCCGTAAAAGTGTTTGACCCGCAGCACTCTGGTGTACTAGGAGAAGTAGCGAGGCTGGACCACGGCTGAGGCTCCACCCTGTATAGTCACTTTAAATAATTTTGTTGATACGAACATATTTCTATTTTAAAAATCAATCCTGTTTACTTACAGGCAAACTATTTGTTTTCATAGGTAGGTCAATGACAAAGACTTAAACGCACTCTCGCCAGCTGAATTTTCTCACATAGGTAGCTTTTAGTTCTTTTATTAAAAAGAGATGGCGATGGAGTCTATCGCGACGCATTCTACGAGCTTTCCAATCTCACTTTAATCTTTATTGTGAAAGTCGAACCTTAGAGTAAAAGTATGTGGGAAGGAATGAACTCTATGCCCCAAAGAGTTAGAAATCAGTCACTCTCATTGCCGCTACTATCTAATGGAAAAAATTGAAAGAAAATAAGTAGTCCCGAACTCGACGCTAACACAAATTTTGAGCTTGCGAGAGTGCGTTTAACCGAGCTTATTCTACGTGCGAATTCGAAATAAATATCCAAAATTCATTGGTAATTTTATAGTTATACTTTTTTTTATTAAATATTTCAAGCAATTTACGTTTCAAATTAGGTTTATTTTCTTCATTTGTCTACGTTATGTTATCCGGACTCTGGAAGCGTTTTAACCGATAAATTATTTAAAGGGGCGGATCCATAGGGGGGCGATCGCCCCCCCCCTTAGAATATTGAAAAAACATAACAATTTTTGAAGTTATTGAAATATATTTATAGAGACTAGAGTATACTAGACTTTCTAGTTGTAGAAAGTACTTCGTAGCTCCACGTTACATTTTCACGCTCCATATAGGCTTCGAGCTTAGAAACGATAGCGCCATCTACTTTAATACCTGCCAACTAAATTTGTGAAGAAACAGCAGACGACTTTTGAATGCCCATGATCGCCCCTCCTTACTTGATGGCCTGGATCCGCTCCTGGTTAATGTCGTAGCAACAGTCAATCGCGGAACGTTAGGCTAAAAGTAAATAGAAATTGTTATAGACTAGAAGTTCGCTAAGTCTCTTAAGGCTTAGCTACCTTCGATACCCATACGGACCAGCCAGTTCCTTATTTCTCTATGCCAGTACATAGAGTTAAAGGTACCCCAAGGTCTATTATACCCAATGATACTCCTTTTTATAAAAAAATATTAAAAAGGCTAGTAATGACTTATACGCGTTTCTTTATTGTACAAACTTTCCGTTTTAAAATCAGATGTATAGAAGGTAAAATAAAAATTTTTTAGGGTAATAAATTATTTAAAATAAATATGAAATGTATAAATATTAAGAAAAAAGTTTAAGATCAATTATTTTTTCTTGGGTATTCATTTAGTGTTGTATTTTTAACAGTAGTCTGTCTAATCTTTTCTGTGATTTAATATAGAATCGTGGTCTTATTCTTGTTTTTTTATTATCCACGTATTGAATCGTTACAAATGCCCTTTACCGTTTGTTAGAGAGCAATTTAAAACTTGTGTAAAAACCTGATTTATTTCGGTTATAAATTTCAAGAAAGAATCGGTTGGTACAATTACATTACCAAAAGAATAAAATAATAATAATTGGGTTATCCTTTTTGATTTGACTAACGAGTTAGGCCAGGCGCCCACTGCTCTTCGTAACGTCTCCGTCCTAGCATTCACAAGCCTTTGCTTCGTAACGGAGACAATGCCTTGTGGAAGGCAGGACGGATACGAAACGGAGAGCCAGTGGGCGCCTAGCCTTAGACAAAAACATTTATGGTTTAAAAACCGCTTGTGGATTAGATATCCTGATATATAGCAATATTTCGTATTTATTAATTTCCAGTAAATATTAACAGGTGATATAAAAAAAAATTTAAGTGTTTGTTTTTGACCATTTTTAGTTTTAAGTTTCGTAAAACATTCATTGGTGAAATGAATAGAGTAAATTCTACGATTAAAATGTACGTATTCTGATGATTTATTTTTAAGTTGGTCGATTTTTACATTTGAGCTTCAAAGTGTGGCCTACTAGCCCCTGGAAGTAGGTTGCAACAAGCGCAAAAACCAGCAGCAGGGACTTTAAATACTGTTTAAGTTTACTTGTTTACGCTGGTTACCTCGATTTGTTTACAAAGTCCTTTTTCACCTCTCACACGAACCCAAAACTTAATGTTCGCGTTTCCCTGCTGCTTGGTTTCCCGCTTGTTGCAACCTACTTCCAGGGGCTAGTAGGCCACACTTTGAAGTTCTCTGGCGCTCTTTTAACTCATCGCACGAAAATTAAAAAAACAAAAAAAAAAACAAACAGGTATACTTCTCAACTCACATCCTACAACTCCTTAAAATTTTGCATACCCTTTTGAAACACCCTGTATAGAGTGTTGTCGTCTGATACGATTTTGAAAACTTGTAACGTCACAGCTGTAGTGTTAATAGTGGCCACCATGACAGTTACCGTTTTTTATCAATAGGCAAATTACAATGGTGACGTCGCAGAGTTTCAGACGACAACACTCTATACTATACACTCTCTGGCAGTGGCGTAGCCAGAATTTCGTCAAAGGGGTGGTCGAAGTATTTGAATGTTAAGAGGGGGTCGAGAAGCTGGTGGGAATTTAGTACAGTCAAAGGTAGTCCCAAGGGGGGGGGTCTGGACCCAGAAACACCCCCCTTGTCTACACCACTGCTCTCTGGTTATACCGTGGAAAAGATTTAATTTTATTTCTAGGTAAAACCAAGAATGTATTTATTTAAACTCAGGGAGAATGAATATGTCGAGACTATCGACGGACACGTTGAGGCCCTAACCCCGTCACGCTGAGGGGGGGGGGGGGGAGGAGGCGGTCTTATTTTTTGCGTCCTCGCAGCAGCGTTAATCGCGTCGAAAAACGTAATTTTTAAGAACCAATGAGATTGCAGTATCATTTGATTTTATTAAAGCGGAGGAGCATACCGGAGGCCCCAACGGGTGGAATTGGAGAAACGCTTAAAAATAATCTCGACATATTCATTCTCCCTGAGTATAAATAAATACATTCTTGGTAAAACGTCGTATTTGCAACTTATACGATTTCTCCATTGGAAAATCAAGAGAGTTTATTTTTTCAAAACAATTCATTTCCAACATTTTATTTCTCGTTTACATAAATTTGTGGTTTACTTTGATTTTCACTGGGAGTAGGCTTACTTCATGTCACAAGATCGTGCCATGCAACCAGTCAACTTGCACTAAACAGAAAATTGTTGTAGTCGGCCTTTATTTGCACAGAAAATCTGTAACCCGAAATACTAAGAATCAATTATATTTTTACATAAGGTTTTACCATGAAAAATCCGAGAGTATAATAGTTCTTTTTATAAAATAACCTTGGCCATCTTGTTGAAATGTTGCCTCCCCGCTTCAGCTGTTGATCCGTTTTCTCTCCAACTAAAGAGCTTATGAACTCATTCTTAGGCATTGGCTGAACTATTCCAGGGCAACATTTCAACAAGTTGGGCAAGCGTAAAGACATTTTATAAAATCAACTATTGCCTAAACTTCTTATTTTTAAGATACACGGCTTAACCATGACAAACGCATTAGTTTATTTGTGGAAAAAAATAATTATTTTTCACTATTAAGGTTTTACCAGGGGGAAACAATAATTTTATTTTGGAAAAACCATATACTTACTTCATATCATGTCTTATTGAGGGAAATTTTGAAGATATTTCAAAGGTTATCCGGGGTTAAACAAACTTTAAGAGTTAATTAAAAATATATTTAAAAATTTAATAAAATTAATCACTGATATCAGGAAACTATAAAGGTATACACTTGGAATGTCTAAGGAAGATTTTTCGGCCGTGATGAAGTTCGTAAAAATGGTCGTGTTTTAAAGCGGGAAAACTCACGAGAAAAACTCTCGCGCCTCGCTACCCCAATTCGACGAAAACTCGTCATTAAGCCTAGTCATGGTTATTATATTATTAGCTTACCTGATTATCTCTTTAACAACCATACAAATACCTGAAATTAGGTATCACTACACTTCTTTATAAACATTATAATTACTTCAAAATATTAAGTACGATAACAAATTGAGGTTTTTAAATACATTGTTTTATAAGCCTTTTTTGCGCGGGAAGATCGCCTATTTGTTACCATGACGACGCATTCTTTTCGCGTCAAACCTCGAGCCATTGAATTTGAAATGTCGTGTTACGTCTTACACTTGAGCCCCGCCTTTTTCTCGACGCGCTTTCGTATCACCGTCCGGGTCCGTCCCAAGGAACCTTAGACATTCCAAGTGTATACCTCTATAGTTTCCTGCTGATATTATTTTTAACGTTCTAATTAAATTAAAAATACTATACCTTTCGTAGGATAATCAAAAACCCATTGTTCTAAATATTTGGTTTTTGTGCTGTACAAGGTTTTAGGATGGAGCAGCCGATCTGAACTCTCTACCCGAACACGTCAAAGGTTTCCCTCATCAATTTCAGTTTAAGAAGGATCTGTCCAATCCCCTCGATCTTTACGAATAAAGTAGGGCCGTGTTATAGTGTTACCGTTGTAAAGAATTTGGAAGTGTAAATTACGCGCTTTCATTTGAAATTCTTTTAATAACATCAAATTTAATCTAAATGTATAAATTTAAGCTTAAAAACCTAACCTTTCTAAAATGTATAATTTAACCCTCTTTAACTGTTTCGCGCAAAAAATATCTATCGTCGCGTTTTATATTTCTACCTTTTAAACCATAAAATTGTATTCTACCTTCACTTTCGTTCTCAAGCAATTACCTGTCAACCTTTAAAATCTTATCTCTGCTTGATGAATTGGTCATAAAGTGTAGAAAGGATCTCCCGCGAAAGCTTTAAAGTCTTGTTTGTTAAATAAAGTTTTAGTTTGTTAAAATTTCGTTCCAATTATTAAAACTACCATCGTCAAGTCCTTCCTAACAACTCAACTACTCAAGTCTATCCTCACCATTTCTTCCTAAACCAAAACACTACCCACTGTTTCAGTCCGGTAGGTAGTTTACGCCAAGACCAGCTCTCCCAAGAGGCAACAACCGTGTATTTGTATGCCTTGCTTGTATATATTTTCCTCCACTGTTTGTATACGTACATGTATATCAGATTATTCCATTGTTCCACTTTCTTAACGTGATGGGTCTTTGACCTTTTGTTAAGCTAATAAATAACTATTTATAGTATTAAACCTCTTGGTGAGGTCTATTAATCCCGAAAGTATTTTATTATTATAACTTAAAGCGTTCGTGTTTCGCTACCTTATTTCCAAAACCAGGTAACTCAAAGAATTCAATTTCGATAAAATTCCTCTTGGGTTTATTAAGTACAAGATGATTGAAAATTGGTTCAAATTTCAATTTAATATTTAAAATATATTTAATACATAGGAGGATTGTGTATTTAAATGTCCGTGACATCTTGTTTTAGTTCAGATAGGTTTTTGTATAATCAATAAATGATCTCTGCGCATGCTCAAATATCTACCAGCCCCGAGTTATCTCTCTAAAGCTAGCGTTCAGTTTTGAAGTCGCAGCGACGTTTAAAAATTATCCCCCTGGCAGCCCCTGTTTATTTAATATACAACGCGACGAAGGAAGTCATTACCCCATCTAGTGGCAGAAAACGTTTCTCAACACGTATTTTATAATAGTTGTTATTTCTCGCCTTGCGCATCAAACCGTGAAATATTTGTTTTAATTAAATCAGACAATGCGGAAAGGTCGTTCTCAACGCAAGGGCAGGTGTTATAAGTGAGGGGAATTCAATTTAACACAAAAGGAAAACGAAAGACTGAATTATGTTATCAATTTTTCATCACTTTAATCAAGTAGGATGTCACAAAAGCCATAAGAACGTTCGTTTTAAATAAACTTATCAAAATATACGGTTTTTTGAGCAATGGAAGAGCAATCGGTTTCCTTTCAAAATCGTCCTCCGTGCCTGCTGACAGTTACGCGGACCTTGTCGGTCAACTTACTACTTTCAAATCAGATCGGCGTATTATTAGTCGCATTCCGAAAAACGCTAGATACATGGCGTCTATGACACTATCCTCTTCACTCAACAAGGTCGTTAAGGACAACAGTTTTGAATCTTGGAGGGCGCTACTTTTCTTCCCCTCTATGTGTCTGCAAGTTCCCTTTGTCCTCGAAGGGAAACGGGTTTCGCTCACCACCGCAGTCAAAGATCACATCAAGACCTTCGAGACAGGTTCATTCCCTACTTTCGCGGTTAGCAAGCCCAAAAAACCATCTAAGAAACGTCCATCAAAACGGGACGTTGGAAAGATTTGTGAGGCTAAGATCGCGGACGGCGATATCTCGGGTGCTGTACGTGTGATCTTGTCAGAGTCCTCTTTTGCCCCAACGAACCCTACTACTTTAGAGGTCCTCAGAGGTAAACACCCCACAGGGAATACCCATCAGGATTTTTCGTACGAACCTGACGACTTAAATAATCTCCCTCGGCTCAACGTGGAAGAATCCAGCGTCCGCACTGCAATCACGTCGTTCCCGTCCGGCTCGGCAGGTGGTCTCGACGGCTTAAAACCTCAGCATCTTAAGGATTTGATTGGGCCCGGCGCAGGAGCTGCCGGCCAAGTTCCATCGGCACTATGTCCAGTTTTATACGGCGCCAATTTGTGCGCTCTTCTGAAAAAGGACGGAGGCGTGAGGCTCATAGCGGTGGGATGCACTCTTCGTCGTCTGGTCGCAAAGGTTGCCTGCTCTCGCATCATGCCGACTCTGGGTCCACTCTCGCGACTTTCTCAACGCGTTTAACATGGTGCGTCGCGACCGCCTCCTTGAATGCGTTTATAAGGAAATCCCTGAACTTTATCTCTACCTGCACCAGTGCTATCGGGTCACCTCTCACCTTTCTTACGGCGAATCCATAATACCTTCTGCGCTCGGCGTTCAACAAGGAGACCCTTTAGGACCGGCCCTCTTCTGCCTCGTCGTCCAGAAAGTGGCTTCCTGTATGTCCTCAGAATTGAACATTTGGTACTTGGACGATTCTTCGCTGGGTGGAGAACCAGGTGTAGTCCTCGATGACCTAGTCAACCTAAAAACTCTTTCCTCGGACGTTGGCCTCGAGCTCAACCCGTCGAAATGCGAGCTTCTCATTCTCAACCGTGGTGATCTCACCGACGCCCATTTCCAATATATGTTCGATGCGGTGGCCCCGGGCATTAACGTTTTACCACGATCCCAATTCATCCTCCTGGGCGCTCCTCTCGTCGACGAGGCCATGTCTGCCTGTCTCTCGAGTAAAATCGAAGCTCTGGATATAATGACAAAGAACTTAGAACCGGTCACAGCTCACCACGGGTTCTTTCTGCTAAAAAATTCCATGGCCATCCCTAAGCTGTCTTACCTCCTCCGTAGCGCCCCGGTTTGGCGATGTGAGACCGACCTCCAATCGTTTGATGACAAACTACGTTTGACCCTTGAAAAGGTCACCACTACTTTGATGGAACTTTCACCATGGGAACAGTCCTCACTTCCGGTGGCTAAAGGGGGCCTTGGAATCCGCCATGCCACCAAGCTAGCTCTCCCCGCTATTTTGTCTTCGTTCTCGAGCGTCTCTAATCTCCTTCGCGAAAGTATTTCTTGACGCCGTCCACCAGTGGGAACTCCTTACCGTTGAAATTATACCTTCGCCAGATCTTTGGAAATACCATCGCGCTTGGGAAGGCCCTGCGATCGACAAAACTTTATCACTTTTAGCCACTCGGGCTTCAACTGACCGGGATAAAGCCCGGCTCCTATCGGTGAATTCGAAGGAGTCCGGGGCGAGGTTGAACGCTCTTCCGTCGCCGCCTTTCGGTACTCATTTGGATGATGATTCCTTCCGTATCGCCGTCGGTCTTCGGTTGGGGTCCCAAATCTGCGTGGCCCACACGTGCAACTGCGGCAATCAGGTAGATTCCTTTGGCTCGCGTGGATTGAGCTGCCAGAAAAGCTCCGGTCGACTCTCTCGCCATAGCGCGGTCAATGATATCCTGAGACGCGCTCTCGTTTCCGCTGGCGTGTCTTCCGTCCTGGAACCACCTGGTCTATCGCGTGATGATGGAAAACGCCCGGACGGCATGTCGTTAGTCCCTTGGTCCGGCGGTAAGTCGCTTGTCTGGGACTTTACGTGCGCGGATCCTTTAGCTCCATCGTATTTGGCTAACTCTTCAATGGCCCCACTCTGGGTAGCTACCCAGGCCGAATCGAAGAAAAAAGCCAAATACTCGGGGTTAGATAATCGTTTCCTTTTCCAGGCCGTTGCTGTCGAGACCCGGGGATCTTTCGGTCATGGCGGCCTGTAATTAATACACGCAATTGGCCGCAAAATTCGGGAGGAGTCTGGTGAGCCCCGTTCGACCGATTACCTATAGTACAGAGAATCGCAATCTCCGTACAACGAGGCAATGCGGCCTCGGTTCTGAACACTTTTCCGCCGGGCTCCTCACTCGAGGAATGTTTGTTTTCTCTACCATCATTGGTTACATCTTGATTTTAAATAATATTTATTCGCACTGTATTTTGATATTGTTTCACTAGAATTTTGTAATGATACACTTATTTTTACCTCTCCGAGGAGACTTCGTACCCTAGGAGGGGTTATACAACCACCGTGTCTGTCTGTCTGTCTGGGGTCTGTCTGTGGGTCTGTCTGTCTGAGCTGCGAACGCGTTCGCATTTTCGGAGCAAGGTGTAATCGCTGCGTACGCAGTTTCTTAGAATCAGGGAAAAGGTTTTTCCAAAAACCGCCCTCTTTTTGCCATTGGGTGTAGTATAATATTTTCTTAGGCTGAGATTCGAACCCGAGCCCTCCTTTATTATAAAGGCATTCGTTTCAAAATTGAGAGAAACTCGTCTCTTCAGAGACCAATATATCAGGTTAGCGTGAAGTTGGGAGCTGATTGAATTTTCAAAAAATGCCCACCAAACACTGAAGCGAAATTTAAGAAACCGGTTTTTGATGCGACTGATAAACGTAAACTATCGCGAATTTTTTTCAGTTTATTTCAATTTAAGTACTTAATTGTTTCCCAAGTGGCCGAAGGTTCCCAGAGACTCGCGTGTTATAAACTCATTCGCGTTGTAACTCGCCCACCTGTTTAAGGCATTAAAAGTCGCTAGATGACTTGGGCCTACGGTCGTGCCTTGGTATTAAGTTAGAAGAAACCACCTATGGTATTAGCCTAGCTGATTATTATTATTATTGTTATTATATCTTACAACATAGATGGAAATTTGTGTATAATATTGTTACATATTACCATAAGTGTATAATATTGGTACATATTACCATAAGTGTATAATATTGGTACATATTACCATAAGTGTATAATATTGTTACATATTACCATAAATGTATAATATTGTTACATATTACCATAAGTGTATAATATTGTTACATATTACCATAAGTGTATAATATTGTTACATATTACCATAAGTGTATAATATTGTTACATATTACCATAAGTGTATAATATTGTTACATATTACCATAAGTGTATAATATTGTTACATATTACCATAAGTGTATAATATTGTTACATATTACCATAAGTGTATAATATTGTTACATATTACCATAAGTGTATAATATTGTTACATATTACCATAAGTGTATAATATTGTTACATATTACCATAAGTGTATAATATTGTTACATATTACCATAAGTGTATAATATTGTTACATATTACCATAAGTGTATAATATTGTTACATATTACCATAAGTGTATAATATTGTTACATATTACCATAAGTGTATAATATTGTTATATATTACCATAAGTGTATAATATTGTTACATATTACCATAAGTGTATAATATTGTTACATATTACCATCAGTGTATAATATTGTTACATATTACCATAAGTGTATAATATTGTTACATATTACCATAAGTGTATAATATTGTTACATATTACCATAAGTGTATAATATTGTTACATATTACCATAAGTGTATAATATTGTTACATATTACCATAAGTGTATAATATTGTTACATATTACCATAAGTGTATAATATTGTTACATATTACCATAAGTGTATAATATTGTTACATATTACCATAAGTGTATAATATTCTTACATATTACCATAAGTGTATAATATTGTTATATATTACCATAAGTGTATAATATTGTTACATATTACCATAAGTGTATAATATTGTTACATATTACCATAAGTGTATAATATTGTTACATATTACCATAAGTGTATAATATTGTTACATATTACCATAAGTGTATAATATTGTTACATATTACCATAAGTGTATAATATTGTTACATATTACCATAAGTGTATAATATTGTTACATATTACCATAAGTGTATAATATTGTTACATATTACCATAAGTGTATAATATTGTTACATATTACCATAAGTGTATAATATTGTTACATATTACCATAAGTGTATAATATTGTTACATATTACCATAAGTGTATAATATTGTTACATATTACCATGTGTATAATATTGTTACATAAGTGTGACACTTTCTAATCTCCACATGCAAACGTTTTACTGAGAGTTATTCATAAGACAAACTGTATTACATTCTTTTGATGATGTCACTACGTTACTAGCTCTCAGTAAAACTAAAAATTAATATGAGTAATAAAAATTATGCCTAAATTAAACAACGCATAATTTGGTTTTGTAAAAATGCAGGGTGACCAGGAAAATGCCTCGAAATTTTAATGGAAAAAATAGGAAATTTTCAAGCGATTTAAAGGAAAATATAGGAAAAACCATAATGAAAAAGAAGGATTAATAACAGTAGATTAAATGAAGTGAAATATAGGATGAAGAAGGGTACACGACGACGGAATGTTTTCGGGTTATATGCTACATGAGAAAACCTAAGGAATTTAAAGGAAGGTATTGAAAATAAAGGAAATGTGGTCACCTTGTAAATGATTTAGAAATGTGGTCACCTTGTAAATGATTTAGAAATGTAATCATTTCGGTAAGAAAATGTACAAACGTTTTGGAATAATTTTCAATTAATTAAAAAAAACAAATTATTAAAAAAACCATAGGATTTGTGTGTATTAGTCTCACGTACAGTGTAGCCGATGCCGATGATGCCGCCGATGCCGCCGTGTCGCGCATATCTCTTCAACGGTTAGGGCTAGAAGAGTCAATGATATCTCGTTCGAGTGTTCATATCTCGCCATTGATAGCCTTTCATACAGTTTTCAAATCGAAGCCCAAGAAGTTGGGCATTTGCCCAATTTACCGTTTTCAGTAGTTTGGCTTTGTGTGGTAGATATTTTGTTAAAAATTAAGTCCGGTAACGTTAAAAAAATATTATTGGATAGGTTAGGATTCAGTTAAACTACAACTTCGGTTATATCAGTAAATATTAAATTTAAGTATAGTTTTCAGGGTAATTTACGGGACCCCAATTTTCGTGGTTTTATATTTCCGCCTGAAAGTCGACATAACGTTCTTTAATTTAAGTCCGACTTTCATAATAACGATTATTCGGTTTTTATTTATTTTCAAACTATTATTCGGTTTTTATTTGTTTTCAAACGATTATTCGGTTTTTATTGCTTTTCAAACGATTATTCGGTTTTTATTTGTTTTCAAACGATTATTCGTTTTATTCGTTTTCAAACGATTATTCGGTTTTTATTTGTTTTCAAACGATTATTCGGTTTTTATTTGTTTTCAAACGATTATTCGGTTTTTATTTGTTTTCAAACGATTATTCGTTTTATTCGTTTTCAAACGATTATTCGGTTTTTATTTGTTTTCAAACGATTATTCGTTTTATTCGTTTTCAAACGATTATTCGGTTTTTAGTTGTTTTCAAACGATTATTCGGTTTTTATTTGTTTTCAAACGATTATTCGGTTTTTATTCGTTTTCAAACGATTATTCGGTTTTTATTGGTTTTCAAACGATTATTCGGTTTTTATTTGTTTTCAAACCATTATTCGGTTTTTATTTGTTTTCAAACCATTATTCGTTGTATTCGCATTAAAACGAATATTCGTATATATCAGAGGTATTCGTAAGTGAAACGATTATCCAATTTGTTTTTTTCTAAATTTCTAATTCGTTCAAAACAAACGAATATTATTCGAAAATTCGGTTATTCACCCACCCCTACTAATTTTCTTTGAAAATGATTAAATCTTCACAACGTCATTCTGTCTTGTGTAGAATGCTATCGTTAGTTTTACTGTATCCTATTTTGATACCAAATTTTATTGGTGATAAACCAATTAAGATCGAAAGCCGTTTTTGGAATCAAATAGTATATTTGCACATCTTGCATGGCTACTTTTAAGCATAGGTCTAGGTGGTTACGGGATGACATTTAGTTCAAATATGTTGAGCATTATTTTGGTTTTAATTTAGGAGTTTTCATAACCTAAAATAATAGACTAGCCTAGGAGGATGGAAATACTGGAGGGGAAATATGGGATTCATAGGCCTGGCAATGTGGGGAATTCGGACTTAAGGTACTAGAGACACCTAGCGGTCACGGTAGTCAAAATTTCGTCCGCGTGTTCGTTGGGACTTGGTTAGAAATGCGTGCCGGTTTTAAAATCGTGTTAAAGATTTATTTATTTTGTCTTCAAATTAAATAAACATCTCCGAAATTAGTTTCGTAGAATCCAGGTAGAATATTCGTGTTTCAACTTGTACAAAAAATCCTTGTGAATAACATGAAAAGTAGGCAAAATTTATAGAGACAAAAAATTCCGCCTATTTTTACGATGGCGCTACGCTCGTATGTCCGAAATTGTATAGCTCTCGCGTTGCCGAAGCTAAAACCGCGAGTCCGTGATACAAATTTCTGTTCCACGTACGCAGTATTATATTCCTAGGACTAGCTATATTTAATACGTTTAGTTTTACATAGATTAATTGAGATTAATTTAACAAATAGGATTGTTAGTGTCTTAGTGAGTGCACGGCCAACTTTGATCTCTCGCGCTACAGCGGCCATCTCATTCGTTGACGTTTCTGTGTTAACCTATGAGCAAAAGATGTGTATGAAGTGAGGGCGCCTAGCGGATTATTATTTTTAGAATAGTTTTTACATTGAAGTCAATATAACAACCGAGCGTGGCGCTGAACTCCTACACGTTATAGTACAGTTTACAGGGGGAAAATCCTTGCTCGCGGAATTTCGACGAATGTGTTGGCCGCTGTAGCGCAAACAGCGCGTGATCAAAGTTGGCCGTTGGGAGTGGAACTCTTTAGTCTTTACCGTCTAATTCGGTAGTCGGTAGCTTTAAAGCCCATCTGGACAAATCATGTGGTTTTTTTCGCCTGTTCTGGTTTTTTTGAGCCATATGACGTCATTTTAATTCCATTCTGTCTTGACGAAAAAAACGAGTTGGAGTAAGAAGGGAGTAGTTAAAGGTTAAAGGTTATTTACTAAAAGCTTGCGAGTCATGTTTTCGTTTAAGCAGATGACAAAGCTAGATTACTCCCTCTACACCTCTTTTCGAGGAGGAGTAATAAGTGTAACCTTAGAGCTCTGGAACAAGCGAACAAAATTCTAGACAGGGTAAATCTTACCCCGAGAACAGGCGAATAAAACGTTTTATGGTAAAAAGTTTACACTTTTTGTCCTCGGACAAGCGAAAAAAAAACCACCTTTTATAAGAACCGGTGAACACAGTGTTTTTTGAAAGTCAAATTAAATTTTTACAGGTTTCTCACATGTGGAAAATTAAATATAATTATTCTGAAATTTCAACGCTGGTCATCCTTAACTTTATTGTTTTAACTTTTATTATTGCACTAGACTCAGGGTGCAATAAGTGTATACACTTTGTTTTCCCTGTACAATAAACTCATATAATTCATATTATTATTATTCAATACGACTAGTCGAATGAAGATCGAATTCCCTATAGCCCTGAGGAGTTAGTTAGGAGTTAGTTAGTTGTTAAAGCATTATTTCTCGCCTTGCGCAACCGACCGTGAAATATTGGTTTTAATTAAATCTGAAAATGCGGAAAGGTCGTTCTGAACGCCAGGGCTGGAGATATAAGTGAGGGGAATTCAATTTAACACAAAAGGTAATTCGCGGTGATTACCATTCTTGACAGGAAAAAGGGAAGGCTAAACGCTGTGTTTATAATTTTGCATCAGCCGAATAGAAGTCAGAGGGCAAAAGTAAGAAGATGCGATTGAATTTGTCGGGCCTACAAAAATGATTCAACGTTGGAATAAAAATGCGCCACTGGCCTCTCCATAAATCACGTTGAGCATCTTGAAATAAGGACGTTTTTCCTTCGGGCAGTCGTGGAAAATGTCCGGTACGAGGCTTAACAATTCCGTTCACTATTGCGTCGTTTTCCCTTTCGAAATCAACCACAATGTCACTCGGATACTCCAATTTTACTCCGACTACGCCAATGCGTCCTACTTGATAGTACTTGTCTACGTGCTGGGTATTTGGGCCGGTCAACAGTACATGAAATCGCGGCCAGCGAAAAACTTGCGTGGTCTTCTCGTGGGCTGGAACGTCATCCTGTCCGTGTTCAGTTGGATGGGAGCGGTTCGGTCCTGGCAAAACATGGTCCACCTTCTGAGGGAGTACGGCTTCCACCACGTTGCTTGCGACCGGAAATTCCTTTTGGAGGACCCAGTTTCCTTCTTTTGGATAACCGCCTTTTGCTCTTCCAAGGTGGCAGAAACGCTGGACACGGCCTTCCTGGTGGCCCGTAAGAAGAAGGTGACCTTCCTGCATTCCTTTCACCACTCCACCACCGTCTTCCTCTACTCGTACTTTTTCGCGGACGCTCCGGCCTTTGTACGTGTCTTCAGTTGTCTCAACTTCACAGTTCACAGCGTCATGTACGCGTACTTCGCCTTGATGTCCATGAGGATTCAGTGCCCCCGATTCGTAGCGGTCCTCGTCACCAGCGGGCAGATCGTGCAGATGCTGGTCAACATGGCGGCGGTCGTGTACGTCGCGCTCGTCGTCACGCGAGGACACAAATGCGACGTCACATTGCCTACTTTGTCCGTGTGTTCCTTATTCTTCGCGTATTACATCTACGCGTTCGGAAGTTTCTTCCGGACCAAATACCTTCGATACAATTCGAGAAGTACTCTCATCAACGGACACCAGAAAGTCACGTGAAATAAGCTCCCAATAGGCACCTTCATAAATATTTATCTTATACATATATAAGCATTCAGTTATTAACTAAAAACATCTTCGATTATAATTTCGTTAGTTAATATAATTAGATTTTTGAAAAACTCTAAAAACTACGAACCGCTTTACACCTCAATTCGTCGCTACGGAATATTTATAGATCACAATTGAATATTCAACTTTCTATAGTTCAGCTATTTAGTAAAAGTGTTTGGATTCACAACTTTATCGATAAGTACAAACAAAACGTATAATTATTTGTAATTTGATGTTGGATCAGGTTTTTGTATGAAAGGTATTACCAGTTATTAATACGCAATTAATAAATTACTTTTGCATCGTAAACTTGTCCCAAGTTCACCAATAAAATTTATGTTACGAAGTTAATCAAGTACGTCTTTTTTATTTCATTTTCCTTATTTAATCAGTTATCACACCGACGAATAACAAATTATATCCTTGAAACTTTAACGATGTGCCAAAAGAATTTTATGTTCATGTTTGTATTGTGAAACGATTGACGATACGCCGTTTGACCTAAAGATGGTGACAAGGACCCGCTTGTGACTTTATTTATAATAGCTTAATTTAATTTTTTAATTTAAAGGATTTTCTGATTGTTAAATAAAATAATATAAACAATCATCTATTTTTTTAATTTTAGCTTGTATTGGGTGACCAATATATACAGGTAATATGAGTTTAAGAATTTTAAATTAACACCAAAAGTTTCTTAAATACAGTTAGCGAAGAGTTATGACTAGATTGTAGTTTCAGGTACTTGAAAATCTTTGGGCCTTTATAGTCAATACATTTTTTACCAACAGATTTATATATTCGGGGAATTGTTAGATCATGTCTCATATTAGCCCTATATAGTAGTCTTAAAGGTGGTAATCAGAAAAGTCTTCCGCATCAGCACCATGTTACGGAATTCCAAAATTATATTATACAAAAATAATTCTCTAAGGGGCAAAACATTGATTTCATTAGGCAGGTTTTAATAATTTTATTTTGAAATAGACTCTTATAACAATTTCCCCAACACGTCAAACCATACGTTAATAATGACTGTATCAGTGCAAAATATACAGCTCGTAGACATTTTATATTAAAAAAATTACGTAATAAACTGAATTTGTATAAAAGGTACCTTAGACTCTTTGATAATTTTTCAATGTGGTCATTCCATTTCATGTGTTGGTCAAACCAAAGTATCTAACCGACTCTGCTTTAGCTATTGATTCATAGCTACAATAATCGGTCATATAATCAGTTTTGGCACAACTGTTATTATGCATTCTTAGATTAGGGGAGCATGCTGGCCAGTTTTCATTAAAGAAAAAGTAATGAAATTGATTTTTTTTGTTTAAGCTTAGTAGGTCATTGTCTAAATTAAATTTATCCGTAAGAATATAATAATATTTTTAGTATTTCAACATGTCCAAAAAGTTAGCAAGATACGAAGATTTAAAAAAATTATCGACGCAAATTTTTTCGTAATAATATAATAGTATTTTAATATTTCACAGTGTGAAACAATATGGACAGATACGATTTTAAAAGGAAAAAAAAACAGACAAAAATTTAATTTCTCAATCTGAAAAGACAATTAGTTTAACTTTTCCTTAACAGTCGCGAAAAAGAATAACTATGTACGATTTGCAAATAAAACTGAATGTGATAACAATTTCTGGAAACGCCGTTAGGGGCTTTAGAGTGGGAACAAATCGTCAATGTCGTTTCGTAGAATTGTTACGTCTCACGTAATTTTGTAAAAGGATCCCTTCCCCTTGAATTCACAATATTTAAACCGCATCGCGCATCAGTGAAAAATAATTATTTATTCGTGTAGCATACCTACGGAACAGATCTTATTGCTGTAAATGAATTCAAGAATTATCTGAAAAGTGGAAAAATGAAGGAAACCAACATCAGCAAAGTGATTCGCTTCCCAAATTCTCCGACGTACGATTTCATACTGCCCTTTGAGGAGATATTCGATCAGTCTCGGATGAGACTTTGGGTAGGTCGTCATTGGTACCTGTGCTTATACGTCGGAGCTCTTTATCTGTGCGTCATTTTTGGCGGGAAACGCTACATGAAACATCGTCGACCGCTGAAGCTACGGATGTTTCTGAGCACCTGGAACGTGATCTTGTCCGCTTTCAGTTTCCTAGGTGCCTACCGCACCATTCCCGAACTCTGGTACGTCCTGAGGGAATACGGTCTCTACTACTCCGTTTGCAACAGGTCTTACGTGGTGGACAACAAGATCAGCGCTTTCTGGGGATGGGCTTTCGTCATGTCCAAAGTGCCCGAGTTGGCGGACACCGTTTTTGTCGTGGCCCGCAAACAGAAGCTAACGGTCATTCAGTGGTTCCATCACGTTGTCACGGTATGCATCTGCTGGAGTGTCTTCCCAGGTACGATAAATATATTTCAAAATTACTATGTTGTCTCTAGCCGCAGGAATCCATACCTCTATTTAGAATGCTTATAGCGGCAGATTTTCGTCTCGATGTGGCTGACGGTTTTTTTTGACGTCACTATGTTAACTTAACAAACAACAACGTGAGAGGGGAGCGCGCGCAAATTGGAGATTTTATCTCGTAGGCGGGGCCAAAGCCGTCAGAGTGATCTTACCAGTAGCGGCGCTAAGGTTTTTTCACAGGTGGGCTCATTATTTTGTGGCCCCTAAGAATTTTGTTGCCCTTAAAACTTTAGTGACCCCCTATACATTTTCCAGGAAGCGAGAAGAGCAAGGTCGTTTTATTGTTGCGGCTCTCGTCGCGTTTACTGGACCCCCTATGACCTTGTATCCGACCTGGAGGGGACACTTGCATGCCCGGGGTATTTCCTTAAATTCCCTTTCTTTTCTTTTTATTGTCCATTAAAATTTCTCTCATTTTCCGCTCCCTTCCTCCCGAATCTATCTGTCTATGGTCTACTATTTTATTGAGTAAATAAAACAATTTTCTAGAGATAAAGAAAATTCATAAATTCAAATATGTGGCCTCTTAATTATAAATATGTGGCCCTTTTAATATAAATATGTGGCACCTCTCAGAAATGCAGGGGGTGCCAAAGCCCACTTCAGCCCACCCTTAGCGCCGCTACTGGATCTTACCATACGCGATACGGCAGGATAAGCATTCCAAGTAGAGGTATGGATTCCTGCTAGCAGTGATAGGCACGCTCCGTTCATGTCAGAGTGGGTCGGAGCGTTTTGAGTCAGAATGAGATAACTTTCAAATAATTGACAGAAGAAGAGCGGAATTGCCTCTATTGAAAACTTAAACTTAACCTAAATTTTAGCGTGATTAGGGAGCTGAAGAGAGTCGCGTCTCTTTCTGACTGAGCACTTCAATGAGTAATAGATTGAGTGAGAGAAGAACGGAACTAACATTTATACTCTTAAACTCTCGATAAACTGAGACGAGCGAATAATAATTAGTCTAAAGGCTGGTTCACACAGGCGGTGTTTTCCTGATTTTCTATATTTTCTCGTTTTACCGCCTTTTCCCGTTGTTCTGACCACGGCCAACTTTTATCACGCGCTATTCGCGCTACTACGGCCAACACATTCGTCGAAATTCCACGAGCAAGGATTTTCCCCCTATAAACTGTACTATAATGTGTAGGAGTTCAGCGCCACGCTCGGTGGTTATATTGTCCCCAATGTAAAAACTATACTAAAAATAATAATCCGCTAGGGGCGCTGACTTCATGCACATCTTTTGCTCCGAGGTTAACACAGAAACGTCAACGAATGAGATGGCCGCTGTAGCGCGAGAGATGCGCGAGAAATCAAAGTTGGCCGTGTTCTGACGCACGGAAAACGATTGTACGCACGGAAAACGATTGTACACACGGACCAAATTGGCCGGGTTTTACCACCGCCTGCGCTGCCTGTATACGAGAAACGGAGGACCTTTTTTCGAGCGTTATGCCGTCACGTGATACTACTATTAAAGTCTTTCAAAATCGCTCCTTATACCAAGAGACAGCGTAACGCTCCTTGATTGGTCGAGCTCAAAGTGCTTAAAAAAACCGGGAAAAGAAAGTAGAGATATTTCAATTTTCTCCGTTTACTCATTTACCGGCAGCGCTCGCGGCGGTAAAATCCAGCAAATTTTGTCCGTGTAAGGGAGGGGGGGGGAAAGGCGGTAAAATGAGAAAATTAGGAAAACATTGCCCGTGTGAACCAAGAATGTTTTCTGGACCATAAAATCTACGCGGATATTATAGTGTTAGTGGTTGTATTTATTTTGTTGATTAAATAGGTAATATTTTATAATTAGGTTAGTTTCTCAGTGGTTTTTAAAGAACTGAACTCAGTTTTCTGTGTTCGTTGACATGTTTGATAACACATAATTCGATATTGAGCGAGTGAGAAAGCAATCGGTTTCCTTAAAAAATTGAGAGAAATTCGTCTGATTATCTGAGCCGCTCTTGAGGAGAGCGTGAGAGACAAATATATCAGGTTAGCATGAGCTTGTGAGCTGATTGAATTTTTAAAAAATGCCCACCCAACACTGAAGCGAAATAATATTCATTTAAGAAACCGGTTTTTTATTCGACTGATAAACGTAAACTATCGCTACTTTTTCAGTATATTTAAAGCCGGCTGATTTAAATACTTAATTGTTTCCCAAGTGGTCGAAGGTTCACATAGACTCTCGTGTTATAAACTTTAAACTCGAATATCTTACAACACAGATGGAAATTTTAAATTTAGGTTCCACTACTCGGTAAATTGAGTTAAGTGTCAAATTCGTTTCACTTTTTCTACGCCTACGACGATAACAAACGTTTCACCGTTTGAGTCAATGATAAGCAAGCTTTTATAATTTTACCAAAGCCTATCCAATTCAATTCAATTTATTAGAAGTTCACCTTATGTTTTATATAAGGTTATGGTCTAAGCCATTAATGACTTGTAAGCCCCACTTAACTATTTAACATTTTATTTTTAATTAATATATTAACACCAACATTTTTAACAATTAAATTGTAATTAAACAAGAGTTGTAACACTGTATATAAATATTTTAATCAATTAAAAAATAAACCAAAAGTATACCAGTTATAAACACCATAAGTCCATAAGTCTATAAAATTATTTTACTTTGGGGAATATTTTACTGAGAGCTAGTAACGGAGTGACGTCATCACAAAAAGAAGATCTCCCCCTAGCGAGGCACTGTCAAAGGCTACGTGTGACGCGTTAGCAAGCGGACGAAAAACGGCGACGAAGCCCGTAATGCAGTCTTGTGAATAGCTCTCAGTAAAACTTTTGCATGTGAAGAATATTAAGTGTCACACTTATGTAAACACCAATGAATTGTAAAAGAAAAATACAATTATCAAAAGTCAAAATTTTAGCCAGAGATTCCAACAGTAGACCGGTTTCGCCCTTTTGGGGCTCATCAGTATTGTGTAGGAACTCTGGCTTTACTCGGAAATCTGCCGATATCAGTAAAACTAAAAATACAGTTAACAGCCAAAGTAAAATAAATTTTTGGTTTATCTAACTACATATTCTTTACACAAAGTTACTAACCCATAACCTTTATTTTCCCGTAGATGCTCCTTCCTTGTGCCGTTGGATGATGATCGTCAATTACTCCATCCACACGCTGATGTACGCCTACTTCGCCCTGAGGGCCTTGGGATTCCGCGTGTCCAGAGTCTTCGCGCTCTTCATCACGATGGCGCAAATCTTCCAAATGATTCTGGGCCTCGTCGGATGCCTGTTCGTAGCTCTCGTCCTCGTCACCGGCGGTCAGTGCCAAATGAGTGCCAAAAGTGTGGCTCTCACTCTGTTCGGTTACCTGACGTTCTTCTTGCTTTTCGTCAATTTCTTCTTCCGTAATTACGTTTCAAAGCAAAGGTCGACATCGACGACCGAGGACAGTGACCCAAAGAAAGTTTCTTAGCATTACAGAGTAAAATAGTTTACTAATTTCAGTTCACTTTATAGGTGGTTTATTTTCGCATGTTCTGGGACTAAAAGTGTACTCTTTTTACCCTAAAACGTTTTATTCGCCTGTTCCCGGGATGAAAATTACTCCGCCCCATAAACCATTCGCTTGTTCCAAGTATTAGGGCTACTCTTTTAACTCCTTCTGAAAAGGAGGTGTAAAGGAGTAAATCGGATTTTGTCGTCTGCTAGCCATAATTTATCTGCTAAAAAGACTACAGGCAGACATTTTGGAAAAACGTCTTTACCCCGACTCAAAGTATTCGCCTTCACAGAATCGGAGTAAAATGACGTCATAGTGTTACTCTTCTTACCCTACTCCAAAATCCCGGAACAAGCGAAAAGAAACCACCTTGTGTCTATTTTTAAGATCTTTAAGCTTCGCATTAGGTCAACTAAGTATCAGGGAATTATACACGTATACACTTAGAATGCCTGCTGCTCTAAGAAACGGGAGAAACTTAAAGCACGGCCAACTTTGATCTCGCACAGAACAGTTTTTGAATTGAAGACAATTTAAAAAGCTCTATGAGTTCAGCTCGTTATAGTGGAAAAATCCTTGCTCACGGAATTTCGGCGAAGGGGTTGGCCGCTATAGCGCGAGATCAAAGTTGGCCGTGCTTAAATTAATTGTCGGCTCTATCATTGCTACCTGTATTAGGATATATCTTGTTATTAGAGATGGCAATGAATCTATCCGATTCTTGAAAAAACTACTTTACTGGAGAGTGTGGTGCCATCTATTAATGGAGAAGGAAGCTAAATTTCAAAATAGCGGAACAATAACGTCGTCAGAGAATCATTGTAGAATATTATAATTAGACAACTTATACTCTACTTACAATTGTTAGTGGACTTTATCCTAAATTATAAATCCCATATAAAATATATTGTTAAAAATTACTATAACTTAAGTTATTGTCAAATTTTAAAACGAGCCAATCAATGCGAGCGGTACTTTTATGTCCCGCCTTTTGGGTCAAAATGTAGCGTAATTATCTTGTTTGATTTCGACGCTAGCGACATCAGTTGAAAAAAAGAGATACTTCACGTCGAGCCGACACTTGCTTTAAACTGCGTCGAATTGCAATTGTGGATTTTGACATCTCGCAAAATGTTAACTATTTATATTTATCAATGAAGGGGCAGTGGCGTAGCAAGGATTTCGGTTCGGAGGGGAGGCACACCATGTGACCATTGAAAAAGGGAAAATAATAAAAAGATTTGTACGAATGATCATACGTTTCGGCTGGGATTGCCCCTTGTTCCACCCCCCCCCCCTTGGCCACACCACTGGAATGTGGAACGACACTGTGAACATAAATAGACTATCACTGAATTGTGTGAATAATGTTGTATAAGATAATACATTAAAAAAACTACTTTCAACAATAATGATAGTCTAAAAGGTAAATAATTTAAGGTATTGTAATTTCTTCCTGAATTTATAATTTCGATAACCGAAATTCTATTTATATTAAACTTGAAAGTTCATGAATTAATTAAAGAAAATGTTCCTTTAATTAATTATATAAAGGCACGGCCACACGAGACGTTAAAACCCGGTTTAAATCTGTTTGAAAAATGAAGTTAAAAACCTTGCAACAGGATGGGAATTTGAAATTTCAAACTTTCTTTTTATACTGTCGCGACCAGGGTTGGACCGAGGGGCAGGTCACTTCCATTTTGGGTGCGTCTTAATCATAGTAAAATGATTAAAACAGGGTAATCGTGATTAAATCAAGGTAATCAAGATTAAAACATCTAATCAAGATTAGAAAATCTAAACACGATTTAAACGAGATTTAATCATTCTAATCATGATCTAATCTTTTTAATTAGATTTAATCATTTTAATCACGATTTAATAAATATAATCGGTCGAATCGAGAATTTACCATTAAAATCAAAACTAAAGTACGATTTAATCATACTAATCACGATATAATTTATTTAATCAGGATTTATTCATTTTAATCAGATTTAATCATTTAATCATGATTAAATCAGATTTAAGCATTCTAATCAAGATTAAACGTGATTTAATCAACTTTATCGTGATTATATTGAATTTAATCAAAATACTCACGATTAAATCGGATTTAATCTTTGAGGGGTGCGTCGTTAATCAAGGAAGTGACCTGCCCCTCGGGTTGGACATAAGCATATTTTTTTTAGTAGTCAGCCTGACTAGTGAGCCTACTACCTTAATTTATTTTAATAGTCACTGACTAGTGGGGGTAAAAAGGGGGTATAAAAACCAGAAGAACAGGCAACATTTTAGGTACTTATTTTTTTTATCCATTTTACTTTACAAACAGTAAGAAGTTAGACCTTTTAAACTCTATTATCAGTCCTTTAATGCATTTAAATTATTCAATATTAGTCAATAACATGGTCCAGGGGCGTAGGAACGTTCTAGAAGTTGGAGGGGGCAAAGATAAACGAAAAGGGGTCTGGAGAATGGTTTTGAATTTTTAATCGAGTGTAGCTTCTCCGAATGCATGTGTACTTTTTACTACTATGCAAATTGGCGGGAAAAGACTGAAATTTAAACACAGTTGTGGTTCTATAAGCTTTTTATGCTTTTAAAATGATAATTTGACAATTGTGAAGATTTCAACTGACCAAAAAGTTGGAGGGGGCAATAACGTTAGTTGCCCCTCCCAGCCAATTTCTAGGGAGGGGCATTGCCCCCCCTGGTTCCTACGCCCCTGACATGGCCAGATCAAGCTGGTTTTCGCCTGGGAGATATAGCCGAAGGCGCGTCCCTGAAGTCGCTAAATTAAAGGGGGTTGCAACACATCAAACATAATAACAAAAATTATCTGGCGCCGATATTTGGGTACGCATAGTTTGGCGTCCTAATGAATTTCCCCTATATTTGAAACCTGTAATCAAACTTTCAAAGACTTACCTGTTGTTAAATATTCCAGGTGATTGTAATTTCTTGTTATATTAAAGAAAATATTCAAAGAGGAAATAACGTATTATTCAAATACTAGTCTCGAAATTGATCCTTATTAGGGGAATTAAATGGGTATTCGAAAGGACTAAATATAAGAACGTAACTTATACCTTTACCACAAGGACTCGAAAAGGTTTAGTCTTCAATACGCCAAAAGGGATTGTATTAATCTTGAAAGAGTGAAAATGGGTCTAAAATAAATTATTAGACCTTTTTAGTCCAATTGTTTTATAAACCTTTGTTTTTAACAGTGTGATGATAATAACTTTAGAAGATCAATTCAGATCGGTTACTTGAGATAATGAATCAGATATACTTTGAAATCAGATTTGATGGTTGAGGGGAATATAAAAGATTAGCCCAATCTGACTTATTACAGCCTGGATAAGCTGATCAGTTGGCCTTTGAAAGCATTTAAACAAACCTTCATTGAAGTTACCCGCCTATATTATTTTCCTTTTAATTTATTTTTAATTTGAGGTTTGCGCTCTTTGGGAGATATCTTATTTTATTCTACAGCACCGACTGAAAAATGTTGTAGATACTTATTTTATTATAAGGGTGAGACTATTTGCTCGAAAAACTTATTTTATTTTATTTTATGAATTATTCCTGGGACCGTTTTCTGCGGAACCCAAAATCAACTGAAGAGGGAAACCTCAACGGCCCCTCTTCAAAATACAGATTTCTCAAGGTAGTGAAAGGGTTAACCAATCACTGCCCTCGTAGCCAAGGTTTTACATTTTACAAAATTTCCAGAGGGAACGCTAGCAACGGACGGTCCGGCGTGGGGATGACGTGGCCAAAGGAATGTGGCCGAAAAGAACCCGTCCAAAAGATAATCCCTTTTCCCGACCGCTCGTCGCCAGCGTTTTCTATTTACAATAGATTGTCAACGGTTTTTCGGATAATTACATTTATAAATATTTATTTTTATTAAGCAAAGGGGTATTTTAGATTTTATATTGGTATTATTTAATTATTAAATTTACATTTTAGTTAAACGAGAATTACACTTTTATATTTAAATTTTTATTATTACACAGATATACATGAAATAATAAGTTGGAAATGTGAGTTTTCACATTCATTCATGTGATTCGATAATATAATTAAAGATGAGCTTCTGTTAAGAATTTGTTCAAGTTAGCGAATGACAGAACAAAGGAAGTATGATCTTCCATATTTACAGTTGATCAACAAATTTCGAATATTTGCCACCAGATTTAACAGAAGCTAAAAGTGGTTGGCTTTGATCCTTCCTTATTTGACCAATAACAAGTCGAGGGAGTTTAGACAAAAACCGGAAGTAATGTACCAGAAACCAGGTTGAAGGGTTATTAACTCCAAAAGTACTCATGCTAGAGTATCAAAATTTGAAAGACATACTTATCTAAAACGAAGTTTTTAGAATTTGATCGGATGACATTCAAGCCATGGTTCAAGGTCATTCAAAGTTTTTCTCGAGAACCAATGGATTTAGAGAAATGGTCTTTTAGACATTTTATTGAAACCAAAATACCTTTCTGAAAAGTTTTTAATTATTTTCGTTGTTTTTTGTCCGATATTTTTATTCAATTCTTCCATTTTTATTTAAAGTATTGATTAGGTCTTCTCTAAAATATAATAATCAGCTAGGCTAATACCCTAGGCACCACCCTAGGCACCACCCTAGGCCTAAGTCATCAAGCGACTTATAAAGCCATTAATTCAGGTGGCCGGGTTACAATGCGTAGGAGGGTGGCGGCAAACCCTTGAAGTCACGCGAGCCAACAGCTCCCTACATTAACTATTACCGTTATCAAGTTTTTATGGAAGGGGAAACCGAAGAGCTCGGTGGAAAACCCCTTAACCCAGTGGGGGCAAACTCAACGCGGAAGGAGTAATTCCGAATTTTCACACAGTGCCACAAGTTGTGATCAAACCCGGCTCCTCTTGCTGCGAGGCGAAAGTGCTAACCACTCCGCCACCCCACATCTTACGCGGTAGGTCATGTGATAATGTGTAAAGTTGAAGGTAGAGAGCGCGCGCTGCAGTCGCGAGATCCTTTGGAATCTGAAACCCGCGTACACACCTCACGTGCAAGTAAAGCACTTAAATGAAACGCGCTCGTGGCGCGGATCAAAACGTTTTATACTTCTAATTCTTTATTGTTTTATTTTATAGGCTTTAAACACCTAATAGCTACTATACTTCTTGTTACTTCCAAAAATGCCTTAGATACTGTGTGGGTCAACTGACTGTTTGCATACTTGCACCCTCACAATCTAAATGGGACAGTGAGGGATTAATTTAGAAATTTTATTATAGTTGAGGCTATAGCAGAAGTCATAAATATGTTTTTTATTGTTTAGACAATACTAAAGTAAGGGTTTTTTAAAAATAATTTTAGATAATGAAAAGGGTACGGGTTACATCAAATTCCTGATATTCATTGCAAATATGAAACGTGTTCAGCAAAGTGGTGCACTAAATTGAAAGCTATCAAAAATGAAACACGAACAGGATTTGGATTTAGTGTTATGACAAATTTCAGCGGGTATACGGTTTTCTAAAGTTCCGATTTAGTCATTTCCAAAACTAAAATATATTTTACATTTTATTATCGTTTTCTATTTTACATAGTGTCCCAGGGGGCATCAAAATGTTTAAATTGCTTAGGGCGGAAAAAGGGGTTAATCGTCCGCTTCGATTTGAGCCATTCGAAAAAATGTTTTTTTTTGACTAATTTGAAACCAAATAGCTCCCGATCCGCTCGTTATATTTCAATACGTCACTGCACATGACCTTTTGTACGTAAGATGGCCTATCGAAAGATGGAATACTCAATACTCTGAAGTACTTAGATAAGGAGATACGAGCTCTTAAAAATGCCCTTTTACTGATTTCCATCCCCGTTCATGACCTTTAAGTGAAGGCCTTTTCGAAAAAGCGATAAAATATTTTAGAATGCATGCTTCAATTTGAGTGACGTCAATAATGTTTTTTCAATGCTTTTCATCCAGACTAACTCCCCAATGGTGCGTTTTACGGCACTGCATCACTGAACATTCCTTACTCTACGGGTGATTGCGTATCCAATGATTTTCAGTTCTACATAACAAGGCTTAAAAACGTGATATTTAACCCAATTTTTGAGTTTCATCCCCCCTTTTGGGGGGAAAGCTACCTCCTACGAATTTCCACCAACTTTTCCCATGACCCTGGGTGTAGGCTTATTTGAAAATGTGATCAAACCTTGGTGCGCTCATTTGGTACCGACAAGCCCATACGGTATAATTAAAGTTTAATAATGCAATTGGTTTTTTATTACATTTTTATTGCGTGTCTTTATTGACACATATTGGGCACCCACAATTGATTGGGGTAGTAGCATTTGTCCGAATTTCATTCGTCCGAATAGTGTCGCGTTTGTCCGAATACTCATTTGTCCGAACTCGAAGACCGAAATTGTTCCATTTGTACGAATTTAATGACCTTGAGTGTCATTTGTCTGAACGAGTAGTAGCATTTGTTCGAAATTCCATCGCAAAAATAGTGTTTCTTATATGTATTATGTCCGAATTTTTCGTTTTATAATAATTATAGGTTAGGTTAGGTTAGGTTAGTAGGTTAGGTTAAATTATGTGTCTGTTTTCATTGGAATTTAGGTTAAATTGAAGTTCCACAATTATTTATGTTAAGATAAAAAAAAAACCCGCACGTTTGGACTCAATTTTTGACGGATTCGGTTAAATGTGATTCTTTCAAATTTGGCTACAGCCAATATATAACGTCGGGACAAATGACATTTCGGACATTTGACAAACGGATAGAACGGTTCAATTGCCAACAAATTATACAAAATAATTTTCGGACAAATGAAACCGTAATTCGGCCATCTGAGCCATATTTTTACAGTTCGACTCGGACAAATGCTACCAAATCAATTAATTGATGCTATTTATGTTTATTATATTTACGAACTACTATGTATAAAATTTCATAGACGCCCAAGATTAAGAAAAATTAAAACGCTAAGTTAGCTTGTATACTTTATTAATTTAAATGCCTCTATTTAACCTTTGGTGTTATAGAAAGTGCTTTAATATGGAGGCATTTTATTCACAACTAAATTAAAAAATAACTTCGTTTAATCGAATTAATATATTGTCTTCTGAAAAAGGGACATTTGTTATACAAAAACCAGTTCTGCGAAATAAAAAAACCGTGTTTATTCTTGTTAATGTTAGGGCTCAGTAGGATCCGACGGGAGCCACTTGGTAAAAAATTGTACGCCAGATTTCTGATTTCCAGATATTTCCGATATTTCTTAAATATTTCCGATTTTTCGTAAATTTCCGATATTTCTTAAATTTACGATATTTCTTAAATTTCCAGTATTTCTCAAATATTTCCGGTATTTCTCAAATATTTCCGATATTTTCGATTTTTCTCAATTATTTCCGATATTTCCGATAATTTTAATATTTCCGATAATTATCAAATATTTCCAGTATTTCTCAATTATTTCCGATAATTTTAATATTTCCGATAATTTTAATATTTCCGATAATTTTAATATTTCCGATAATTTTAATATTTCCGATAATTTTAATATTTCCGATAATTTTAATATTTCCGATAATTTTAATATTTCCGATAATTTTAATATTTCCGATAATTTTAATATTTCCGATATTTCTTAAATATTTCCGATATTTCTTAAATTTCCGATATTTCTTAAACTTCCGATATTTCTTAAATTTCCGATATTTCTTAAATTTCCGATATTTCTTAAATTTCCGATATTTCTTAAATTTCCGATATTTCTTAAATTTCCGATATTTCTCAAATATTTCCAGTATTTCTCAATTATTTCCGATATTTCCGATAATTTTAATATTTCCGATATTTCTTAAATATTTCCGATATTTCTTAAATTTCCGATATTTCTTAAATTTCCGATATTTCTCAAATTATTCCAGTATTTCTCAATTATTTCCGATATTTCCGATAATTTTAATATTTCCGATATTTCTTAAATATTTCCGATATTTCTTAAATTTCCGATATTACTTAAATTTCCGATATTTCTTAAATTTCCGATAATTTTAATATTTCCGATATTTCTTAAATATTTCCGATATTTCTTAAATTTCCGATATTTCTTAAATTTCCGATATTTCTTAAATTTCCGATATTTCTCAAATTATTCCAGTATTTCTCAATTATTTCCGATATTTCCGATAATTTTAATATTTCCGATATTTC
Source organism: Leiobunum rupestre (assembly GCF_980474605.1). Classification (NCBI taxonomy): domain Eukaryota; kingdom Metazoa; phylum Arthropoda; class Arachnida; order Opiliones; family Sclerosomatidae; genus Leiobunum; species Leiobunum rupestre. Next base: position 34,732,075 of record NC_143392.1, read on the forward strand.
TTAAATATTTCCGATATTTCCGATAATTTTAATATTTCCGATATTTCTTAAATTTCCGATATTTCTCAAATATTTCCAGTATTTTTCAATTATTTCCGATATTTCCGATAATTTTAATATTTCCGATATTTCTTAAATATTTCCGATATTTCTTAAATATTTCCGATATTTCTTAAATTTCCGATATTTCTTAAATTTCCGATATTTCTTAAATTTCCGATATTTCTTAAATTTCCGATATTTCTTAAAAGTAGAAGGAAAGTGAGGGTGTGGCATCGATCCCGGGTTCGGGTTTGGGTTCGGGATCGAAATCCGGGATTTAAGGGATGAAATGGGGGTAAAATCATCGAAAAGTCAATGTATTTAGGGTATTTCTCGCGACGATTTGTTTTCCCGTATATCAACATATTGTGTCCAGGCCAACTTGTTCATTTATCTACGCTTATCTCGAAAGATACTTGAACGTATATCTTATCAAGTTTTATCGTACGGAATAAGTTGAAATGATGTAAAAATTGATAACCTAGGCGACGCGTGCGCAGATTACCCCGGGGGACGCGGTTAATTTGAATTGAAGTGTTTTGACGTCATGGAATATTCGTTGTTAAAGTAGAATGGAAATATTTTTAAACTTCATTTTAATATCATTGTAGTATGCTTGACACTTGAACCAATCTCACGAGTATTTCTTAAAACGAACATCTCGATCGCGTTTTATCGTACGAAATAAGTAGAAATTATGTAAGTTGTATGATACTTGATAACCTAGGCAGGAAGATAGCGCGCGCGTGCGTGGATTACCTGGGAGGCGCGGATTGCCCGGGCGCGCGGTTAATTTGAATTTAAAACATGGATTCCCTCTCCGAAATAATTCATGTACCCAAAATTGGACCGCAAGTTTTTTTCTTTTAGGGGAATCTCTATGGGAGTTTAACATTACAATAAAGCTAATAGGTCCAGTTTGGGGTACTTTTGGTCCGAAATGGGATACATAGGGCCGAAAATGGTGACTTTGGTCGTTTTAAGGGTACTTTTTTTCTATTTTGGTCCATTTTTGGGTACATCAGAAAAGCAGTTGGAAAAACGAAGAGCCTTATTTTTTTTTTCCCACCCATCTCCAAACTCCAAAAATTTATTGCTTTAATTTATTTATCGCTTCCGTAGGTATAAAATAAGATAAAAACCACTTACCTATATTTTAATTACGGTAAATTAAAAATACTTAATTAGTGTACTAAGTTACGTTTAAAAGAACCTTTTGTAACAATTCCAATATGTAAATATAGGTATAAGGATTGAAAAAATACTTAAAGTGGTTTTACTGATAAACTCTAAAGGAATTTAACTTTAAAGGGTATCTTAGATTATTGTTTTTAATTTTATTCAAGTTGAAAACGTATTAAGAGTCCTTCAAAGTACTATAAAAGGATTTTATTTACGAACTTAATTCATATTTTCTTCAAACTTTCAATTCGCTTTTATTACTATTTAAATACGGTAAAATATAATTCTTATACACAAATATAGTCAGAAAGATACTATAAAACACTAAAATTAAAATTAAATTAAATTTGTGTGGATAAGATTTGTAAATATCATTTTGAAACTAATAACGTTCACGCTTTATTTAAGTCAAGCCAATAAAAACAATTACCTATATTTTAAATACGGTAAAATATAAATACATTTCCGATATGTAAATAGGTAGAATAACACTATGAAAAGTTCCTTTTTCTTCTTTTAATACGACAACACACAACTCTGATACGCAAATATATAAAGAAAATATAAAAAAAAATTTACTCTACGTTCGATACGTTAAAATACATTTCCGATACACAAATATAGATAAAGAAATACTATAAAATGTAAAAAGGAAGAAAAATACTACACATTAACCATTATGAATTTAAGCTTACAACATCCTTCACGTATAGAGCATAACATATATGTTCAGAGTTAACTTGTTTCCTCGTTATCTTTATCGCATGTGTTTTAAATAGCGTATGGAATAAGTTAAGAATGTACTGAAATGGTGTATGTTTAAACCTCGTAGAATAAAGAGTAAAACATATGTTCAGAGTCGGCTTGATTACTAAAGCGAATAACACAGAGACGTTTCCGGTGTAGTCACGTAGGAAGAAAAATACTACAACACTATATACTCTACATTCAACACGTTAAAATATACTTCCGAAATGCCAATATAGGTAGTAAAATACTACAAAATCTCTATACTTTACCTTCAATACGTTAAATTACATTCCAATATGTAAATATAGGAGGAAAATACTACAGAAGCCTCTTTTCTTGGCGTTCAATATGTTAAAATAGATTTCTGAAATGCAAATGTAGGTAGTAAATACTGCAAAATCTCTATACTCTACCTTCAATACGTTAAATTACATTCCAATATGTAAATATAGGTAGTAAATACTACAAAAGCCTCTTTTCTTGGCGTTCAATATGTTAAAATAGATTTCTGAAATGCAAATATAGGTAGTAAATACTACAAAAGCCTCTTTTCTTGGCGTTCAATATGTTAAAATAGATTTCTGAAATGCAAATATAGGTAGTAATTACTACAATTTAAAAAACGTTGGTAAAAAGAATATAATTTTAACTTATTTAATTGTGTTTTTTACCCAACCAAGCATTTATTTGAATAAAAGTGGTATTTATTTAAATAACCAATAGTTAAATAAAAATTGTTAAATGTTTAAATAATCGAAAGTGAACAAGCCTATTTTTTAAATAAAACAAACAGACTTTAGAGTTGATAAGATTTGTAAATATCATTTGAAACTAATAATTTTCACGCTTTATTTAAGTCAAGCAATTACATTTTTAAAAATGAAAGAAGTTAAACAATATAAAAATTTGTAAATATTGTAAATATTTTTAGGTAATAAAGAAATTAAGAAATGTTTTAATTAAAATATCTTTCATTTTCTACTACATTTTTAAAAATGAAAGAAGTTTAACAATATAATTATTCTAATATAATTTCAAAATCAGGTATTATTTAAAGTACAAATGCATAATTTAGTGAAGCAATTCTTATTTAAATACTTTTATTTAATTAATTTGTGTATCTGAAATGTATTTATTGAAAAATAAGTGGGTTTTACTATTTATCACGGTTTTTTTTATATATATATATATATATATATATATATATATATATATATATATATATATATATATATATATATATATATATATATATATATTGGAATTGTTACAAAAGGTTCTTTTAAACGTAACTTAGTACATTAATTTATTTTGGAAGTTCAAAACGTATTAAGAGCCGTTCAGAGTACTATAAAAGGATTTCATTTACAAACTAAATTAATATTTTCTTCAAACTTTCAATTCGTTATAATTCGAATTTAAATGAAAACATCATGGATTATAGGTGCGTAATCTACTATTAGACCGAACGGATTAAAAAATACTTAAAGTAAGTGGTTTTACTGATAAACTAAAGGAATTTAACTTTAAAGGGTATCTTAGATTATTGTTTTTAATATTATTCAAATTCAAAACGTATAAAGAGTCCTTCAAAGTAATTTAAAAGAATTTTATTTACGAACTAAATCCATATTTTAGAAGTTAGTTTGTATGAAATACTTACTAATACCTGAAAAATGGACTTTAGAGTTGATAAGATTTGTAAATATCATTTGAAACTAATAATTTTCACGCTTTATTTAAGTCAAGCAATTACATTTTTAAAAATGAAAGAAGTTAAACAATATAAAAATTTGTAAATATTGTAAATATTTTTAGGTAATAAAGAAATTAAGAAATGTTTTAATTAAAATATCTTTCATTTTCTACTACATTTTTAAAAATGAAAGAAGTTTAACAATATAATTATTCTAATATAATTTCAAAATCAGGTATTATTTAAAGTACAAATGCATAATTTAGTGAAGCAATTCTTATTTAAATACTTTTATTTAATTAATTTGTGTATCTGAAATGTATTAATTGAAAAATAAGTGGGTTTTACTATTTATCACGGTTTTTTATATATATACATATATATTGGAATTGTTACAAAAGGTTCTTTTAAACGTAACTTAGTACATTAATTTATTTTGGAAGTTCAAAACGTATTAAGAGCCCTTCAGAGTACTATAAAAGGATTTCATTTACAAACTAAATTAATATTTTCTTCAAACTTTCAATTCGTTATAATTTGAATTTAAATGAAAACATCATGGATTATAGGTGCGTAATATACTATTAGACCGAACTAATTAAAAAAAATACTTAAAGTAAGTGGTTTTACTGATAAACTCTAAAGGAATTTTGGAATTTTCTAGAATAGCAAAGTAAAACTAAAACGTAAACCAAGTTTAAAACGAAACTAATAACTGGGAGAACGGTTGAAGTAAGTAATTTTTTTGATTTTTCGTTTTTTAATTTTTGAGTTCCCTATATTATTATAAACTAAATTAAATATAATTTATGAAAATTTGTGATAAAAGATCTGCTCCTTCGTGTTTTACATATATTTAAAAACTCGAGATTTTAATGAATTGTTTTCAAAGCATGAAAAATATAGCAGATCCTTTGATTTTAATTGTAGTTAGTAGTTACTTAAAAAAAAAAGTCGCTAGCTGACTTGGAGCTGGTGTAGTTAAATTTTAAAAATGTGTATTTTAAATTTTGTTTGTAAAAGTTTTTTCTCTTTGTCTAGCTTCTTCTAACTTTAATTTAGATGGCCTTAAAGCCAAGTATTTAACAAATTTTGTAACCAAGTAGATGGAGCTTTAAACAATTTTTCTGTCATGTAGTCAAGGAAATGTTCAAATATACGTGTATTTGGTCATTTTGATGGTCAAATAGCCCAGTATGGAACTGCGAGATGATAGTCAGACATTGAGACGCGGGTGGCGCCCGTGCCCCAGCGTCCGCGCCCTCGCCCTGATGGTGCCCCGAGCCTCCGTCGACGTCTGAAATGTGAAATGGGGCACCGACGGGGCTGGCGCGGACCAAATACACGTATATTTGAACATTTCCTTGACTACATGAGAGAAAAATTGTTTAAAGCTCCATCTACTTGGTTACAAAATTTGTTAAATACTTGGCTTTAAGGCCATCTAAATTAAAGTTAGAAGAAGCTAGACAAAGAGAAATTGTTCTGAAAAATAAAATTAAAGATATAAAAACTAACCAATAGTATTTCGAATACCAAATAATTCGACGTATTTGTTTTTGAAATAACTAAATAGTTTGCATATTTGTCAAAAAAAAACTAAAAAAGTAATTGAAATTACTATTAATTTTACTTGCAATAGTAAAATACTAAACCAAATGTATAATTTATATTTTATTTTATTTAATAAATTTAAACTATAATACTAAACTTTTTCAAAAAAAACTTTTACAAACAAAATTTAAAATACACATTTTTAAAATTTAACTACACCAGCTCCAAGTCAGCTAGCGACTTTTTTTTTAAGTAACTACTAACTACAATTAAAATCAAAGGATCTGCTATATTTTTCATGCTTTGAAAACAATTCATTAAAATCTCGAGTTTTTAAATATATGTAAAACACGAAGGAGCAGATCTTTTATCACAAATTTTCATAAATTATATTTAATTTAGTTTATAATAATATAGGGAACTCAAAAATTAAAAAACGAAAAATCAAAAAAATTACTTACTTCAACCTTTCTCCCAGTTATTAGTTTCGTTTTAAACTTGGTTTACGTTTTAGTTTTACTTTGCTATTCTAGAAAATTCCAAAATTCCTTTAGAGTTTATCAGTAAAACCACTTACTTTAAGTATTTTTTTTAATTAGTTCGGTCTAATAGTATATTACGCACCTATAATCCATGATGTTTTCATTTAAATTCAAATTATAACGAATTGAAAGTTTGAAGAAAATATTAATTTAGTTTGTAAATGAAATCCTTTTATAGTACTCTGAAGGGCTCTTAATACGTTTTGAACTTCCAAAATAAATTAATGTACTAAGTTACGTTTAAAAGAACCTTTTGTAACAATTCCAATATATATGTATATATATAAAAAACCGTGATAAATAGTAAAACCCACTTATTTTTCAATTAATACATTTCAGATACACAAATTAATTAAATAAAAGTATTTAAATAAGAATTGCTTCACTAAATTATGCATTTGTACTTTAAATAATACCTGATTTTGAAATTATATTAGAATAATTATATTGTTAAACTTCTTTCATTTTTAAAAATGTAGTAGAAAATGAAAGATATTTTAATTAAAACATTTCTTAATTTCTTTATTACCTAAAAATATTTACAATATTTACAAATTTTTATATTGTTTAACTTCTTTCATTTTTAAAAATGTAATTGCTTGACTTAAATAAAGCGTGAAAATTATTAGTTTCAAATGATATTTACAAATCTTATCAACTCTAAAGTCCATTTTTCAGGTATTAGTAAGTATTTCATACAAACTAACTTCTAAAATATGGATTTAGTTCGTAAATAAAATTCTTTTAAATTACTTTGAAGGACTCTTTATACGTTTTGAATTTGAATAATATTAAAAACAATAATCTAAGATACCCTTTAAAGTTAAATTCCTTTAGTTTATCAGTAAAACCACTTACTTTAAGTATTTTTTAATCCGTTCGGTCTAATAGTAGATTACGCACCTATAATCCATGATGTTTTCATTTAAATTCGAATTATAACGAATTGAAAGTTTGAAGAAAATATTAATTTAGTTTGTAAATGAAATCCTTTTATAGTACTCTGAAGGGCTCTTAATACGTTTTGAACTTCCAAAATAAATTAATGTACTAAGTTACGTTTAAAAGAACCTTTTGTAACAATTCCAATATATATATATATATATATATATATATATATATATATATATATATAAAACCGTGATAAATAGTAAAACCCACTTATTTTTCAATAAATACATTTCAGATACACAAATTAATTAAATAAAAGTATTTAAATAAGAATTGCTTCACTAAATTATGCATTTGTACTTTAAATAATACCTGATTTTGAAATTATATTAGAATAATTATATTGTTAAACTTCTTTCATTTTTAAAAATGTAGTAGAAAATGAAAGATATTTTAATTAAAACATTTCTTAATTTCTTTATTACCTAAAAATATTTACAATATTTACAAATTTTTATATTGTTTAACTTCTTTCATTTTTAAAAATGTAATTGCTTGACTTAAATAAAGCGTGAAAATTATTAGTTTCAAATGATATTTACAAATCTTATCAACTCTAAAGTCTGTTTGTTTTATTTAAAAAATAGGCTTGTTCACTTTCGATTATTTAAACATTTAACAATTTTTATTTAACTATTGGTTATTTAAATAAATACCACTTTTATTCAAATAAATGCTTGGTTGGGTAAAAAACACAATTAAATAAGTTAAAATGATATTCTTTTTACCAACGTTTTTTAAATTGTAGTAATTACTACCTATATTTGCATTTCAGAAATCTATTTTAACATATTGAACGCCAAGAAAAGAGGCTTTTGTAGTATTTACTACCTATATTTGCATTTCAGAAATCTATTTTAACATATTGAACGCCAAGAAAAGAGGCTTTTGTAGTATTTACTACCTATATTTACATATTGGAATGTAATTTAACGTATTGAAGGTAGAGTATAGAGATTTTGCAGTATTTACTACCTACATTTGCATTTCAGAAATCTATTTTAACATATTGAACGCCAAGAAAAGAGGCTTTTGTAGTATTTTCCTCCTATATTTACATATTGAAATGTAATTTAACGTATTGAAGGTAAAGTATAGAGATTTTGTAGTATTTTACTACCTATATTGGCATTTCGGAAGTATATTTTAACGTGTTGAATGTAGAGTATATAGTGTTGTAGTATTTTTCTTCCTACGTGACTACACCGGAAACGTCTCTGTGTTATTCGCTTTAGTAATCAAGCCGACTCTGAACATATGTTTTACTCTTTATTCTACGAGGTTTAAACATACACCATTTCAGTACATTCTTAACTTATTCCATACGCTATTTAAAACACATGCGATAAAGATAACGAGGAAACAAGTTAACTCTGAACATATATGTTATGCTCTATACGTGAAGGATGTTGTAAGCTTAAATTCATAATGGTTAATGTGTAGTATTTTTCTTCCTTTTTACATTTTATAGTATTTCTTTATCTATATTTGTGTATCGGAAATGTATTTTAACGTATCGAACGTAGAGTAAATTTTTTTTTATATTTTCTTTATATATTTGCGTATCAGAGTTGTGTGTTGTCGTATTAAAAGAAGAAAAAGGAACTTTTCATAGTGTTATTCTACCTATTTACATATCGGAAATGTATTTATATTTTACCGTATTTAAAATATAGGTAATTGTTTTTATTGGCTTGACTTAAATAAAGCGTGAAAGTTATTAGTTTCAAAATGATATTTACAAATCTTATCCACACAAATTTAATTTAATTTTAATTTTAGTGTTTTATAGTATCTTTCTGACTATATTTGTGTATAAGAATTATATTTTACCGTATTTAAATAGTAATAAAAGCGAATTGAAAGTTTGAAGAAAATATGAATTAAGTTCGTAAATAAAATCCTTTTATAGTACTTTGAAGGACTCTTAATACGTTTTCAACTTGAATAAAATTAAAAACAATAATCTAAGATACCCTTTAAAGTTAAATTCCTTTAGAGTTTATCAGTAAAACCACTTTAAGTATTTTTTCAATCCTTATACCTATATTTACATATTGGAATTGTTACAAAAGGTTCTTTTAAACGTAACTTAGTACACTAATTAAGTATTTTTAATTTACCGTAATTAAAATATAGGTAAGTGGTTTTTATCTTATTTTATACCTACGGAAGCGATAAATAAATTAAAGCAATAAATTTTTGGAGTTTGGAGATGGGTGGGAAAAAAAAAATAAGGCTCTTCGTTTTTCCAACTGCTTTTCTGATGTACCCAAAAATGGACCAAAATAGAAAAAAAGTACCCTTAAAACGACCAAAGTCACCATTTTCGGCCCTATGTATCCCATTTCGGACCAAAAGTACCCCAAACTGGACCTATTAGCTTTATTGTAATGTTAAACTCCCATAGAGATTCCCCTAAAAGAAAAAAACTTGCGGTCCAATTTTGGGTACATGAATTATTTCGGAGAGGGAATCCATGTTTTAAATTCAAATTAACCGCGCGCCCGGGCAATCCGCGCCTCCCAGGTAATCCACGCACGCGCGCGCTATCTTCCTGCCTAGGTTATCAAGTATCATACAACTTACATAATTTCTACTTATTTCGTACGATAAAACGCGATCGAGATATTCGTTTTAAGAAATACTCGTGAGATTGGTTCAAGTGTCAAGCATACTACAATGATATTAAAATGAAGTTTAAAAATATTTCCATTCTACTTTAACAACGAATATTCCATGACGTCAAAACACTTCAATTCAAATTAACCGCGTCCCCCGGGGTAATCTGCGCACGCGTCGCCTAGGTTATCAATTTTTACATCATTTCAACTTATTCCGTACGATAAAACTTGATAAGATATACGTTCAAGTATCTTTCGAGATAAGCGTAGATAAATGAACAAGTTGGCCTGGACACAATATGTTGATATACGGGAAAACAAATCGTCGCGAGAAATACCCTAAATACATTGACTTTTCGATGATTTAACCCCCATTTCATCCCTTAAATCCCGGATTTCGATCCCGAACCCAAACCCGAACCCGGGATCGATGCCACACCCTCACTTTCCTTCTACTCTTAAATTTCCGATATTTCTTAAATTTCCGATATTTCTTAAATTTCCGATATTTCTTAAATTTCCGATATTTCTCAAATTATTCCAGTATTTCTCAATTATTTCCGATATTTCCGATAATTTTAATATTTCCGATATTTCTTAAATATTTCCGATATTTCTTAAATATTTCCGATATTTCTTAAATATTTCCGATATTTCTTAAATTTCCGATATTTCTTAAATTTCCGATATTTCTTAAACTTCCGATATTTCTTAAACTTCCGATATTTCTTAAATTTCCGATATTTCTTAAATTTCCGATATTTCTCAAATATTTCCGATATTTCTCAAATATTTCCGATATTTCTTAAATATTTCCGATATTTCTTAAATTTCCGATATTACTTAAATTTCCGATATTTCTTAAATTTCCGATAATTTTAATATTTCCGATATTTCTTAAATATTTCCGATATTTCTTAAATTTCCGATATTTCTTAAATTTCCGATATTTCTTAAATTTCCGATATTTCTCAAATTATTCCAGTATTTCTCAATTATTTCCGATATTTCCGATAATTTTAATATTTCCGATATTTCTTAAATATTTCCGATATTTCCGATAATTTTAATATTTCCGATATTTCTTAAATTTCCGATATTTCTCAAATATTTCCAGTATTTTTCAATTATTTCCGATATTTCCGATAATTTTAATATTTCCGATATTTCTTAAATATTTCCGATATTTCTTAAATATTTCCGATATTTCTTAAATATTTCCGATATTTCTTAAATATTTCCGATATTTCTTAAATTTCCGATATTTCTTAAATTTCCGATATTTCTTAAACTTCCGATATTTCTTAAATTTCCGATATTTCTTAAATTTCCGATATTTCTCAAATATTTCCGATATTTCTCAAATATTTCCGATATTTCTCAAATATTTCCGATATTTCTCAAATATTTCCGATATTTCTCAAATATTTCCGATATTTCTCAAATATTTCCGATATTTCTCAAATATTTCCGATATTTCTCAAATATTTCCGATATTTCTCAAATATTTCCGATATTTCTCAAATATTTCCGATATTTCTCAAATATTTCCGATATTTCTCAAATATTTCCGATATTTCCGATAATTTTAATATATCCGATATTTCTCAAATATTTCCGATACTTCTCAAATATTTGCAATATTTCTTTGGATTTCTCGAGATTTCTAATATTTATCGTGGATTTCTAATATTTCCTATATTTCTTGTAGATTTCTAGATTTCCGGAAATAATTATTTGGATTTCTCGCTATTTGTATACCCCCTCGGTAGGATCAGATATTAAAATAGACTTAGAATTCGTGTCTTTACGAAACACCATGAAACATACTCGTTGGCAAAATACACCAAGAAAAAGTTCTAGGCGTGAAGCGATTGTGTGAAAACTGAAAAGGGAAGATTTATTTCGTGATTTTCTAACCGGGAACTCATCTTGTCTACGTCACTCTCAGCCGAAGTTGGACAAAAATAATGGGCCGAAATAATTTTATTTTTCACCCGAAAGAACTAAAAATACATTTCTTTCTGCCCTTTCTTTCGCAGAACTGGTTTTTGTATAAACTGTCCTTTGAGCACACAGGGATTCCCCGTCCATGACCTTCTAATCTAAATGACCTTGGTAACCACAAACCAAGAAACAATATTTAAACGTCGCTTTTTTTAAAAATCTCAGAATCTAGAAAAAACACCCTTATTTTCGTTCCAATTGAAAGACACCGGAAACAAATGTTCTTAATTACACGATTTCTAGATCTTGAGGGAACATTTCACGGCAAAAACCCACTCGGTCACTCATGCGATCATCACAGCAAAAATGCTGGATGACGCAAAACAAATTATTTGAAATAGTCACGTATTACGGAGATGCTAATGGGCGTATGAACTTCCATATTTATGGAAACCAATTTCACATTTCAACCATCAGACGTGATGAGTGATAGCATAAGTGTATGCTATTGTTACATAAGTGTGACACTTCCTATTCTTCACGTGCAAAAGTTTTACTAAGAGCTATTCGCAAGACAGACTGCATCACGGGCTTCGTCGCAGTTTTGCGTCCGCTTGCTAACGCGTCACACGTAGCCTTTGACAGCGCCTCGCTAGGGGGAGATTTTCTTCTTGTGATGACGTCACTTCGTTACTATCTCTCAGTAAAATCTTGGACGAATAATTACTGAAGCCGAAACCAAACGGCGCGGTTGGTGCTTTTACGGCAGCGCCGCTTGTAGCGCCGTAGTGTCAAGTATTGGAAAGACTTCTATCCAAATACTAAACACGTGTCCAATATTAGCGGATGGCGTTAGGCCTAGCGTTCTTAGCTCGTCACTGTCGTCAAAGCTTATTTCCATTTTGACTAGGCGTTTTTAAATTTATAATCTATTTAAACCTTCACACCAACTATATATGCCAAAACATTAAAGCTAACTTCCTATTTAAATTAATGAAATCATTACCCTTTCATTTCTATTTCAAATTTTCAATACAATAATTACTGAATAATCTAAGGCCTGTTAAAATTCCAAAAGCCTCGCTTCTATTAAAACAGCGGAGCAGACCTAGGAATGCACATTTTTACGCACGTGTTTCGTATTTGGATAGAAATATTTCGCAATTCTCTCGGTAGGAGCGCTGACGGGCGATGCAAATTGTGGAACCGGGAATTTGGCTTAGGTTTCGAGTCCAGTAATTATTCGTCCAAGGTAAAATATTCCCCAAAGTGACAAACTTATGTAGAATAATATTATAGACTTGAAGTGATAGTTACGGTAATAGATGTCGAAACCCGTGTTAGCAGACGGTCTTTCGATTTGGTTCTTAGCTCCCTACACTTACTATTACCGTTAACCTCAGCAAATATTTATCCATCATAAACGATTTCACTTATCCCTCTATCGGTGATTATACGCGAACAAACGGATCTGTTTTAGTGCTTTCATCGCACATGTCATGTCCGTTTGTTAGCCGATTTCCGTAAATTGATTCATGCATTAATTCACTTAAATTTAACGTTCCATAAAATATATCATTTTAAAGCCTGCTCAGGACCGGATTTAAAAGAATTTCTTCCATTAATCTTTGCCACCAGCAGAAGTGCGTGCAATATAAGTGTACGTAAAAACGAAAAAAATACACAGTCAATATTAGATCTCATATAAAGCAACGGTGTATCAAATAATTTCATGTTTGGCCGCTAGGAGCGTTTTTGATTGACTTGTAGGGTGAAAAGTCTGTAGGAGCCTCTATTCCTACTAACTTATACAATATTCGGACGCATGCGCTGTTCCCGTGTTCGGTGCTCCAGTTAATTATTGGCTAAGATGTTTCGTCTAAACAAATCACTATAGTGAGTTGCAGGCTAAGAAAGACAAAATATATAGTACAATCGGCGCAAGGATGCCTCAGACCGTTTCCGGTCATTCCACGGCGCGAAATTTGAATTTGGCCATTTTACGGTCAAATTCGAATTTTGGTCTTTTTGTCGTCTTTTGGCGCCATCTAGAGACCGAAATTGGAATCTTTATTTTTTAATTTCATAATTGTGGTGGCGAGCAAATTTAAAAGATAAGGCATTCCTATCATCTTAAATTTAAAATAGTATGTATAATTATTTAATTTTGTAAATTTATTTCTACGTCTTACCAGTGAAATCGGCAGTTTCTTTTAAAATAGTTACCACGCTTTCTTGGGGGTAACGTTGTCTTAATGAGCTATAGACGTTTAAAATTATATTTTTCTCTTTACTTGTTAACAATAAACCTTTATCATGCTTTTTATAGTAACCTCTTGGGCTATTTAAAATATTTGGAGCTTCAATTATCGAATTTTCTTTAGCTGCATTCAGTAATTAAACTCATGACAACATGAAATTAAAAAATAGATTCCAATTTCGGTTCCTAGATGGCGCGAAAAAATTATGAAACTCACGAAATTTGAAATTGACCGTAAAGTGGTCAAATTTAAATTACGCGCGGTCGACTGGCCGGAACTGGTCTGAGGTATCCTTGTGCCGAATGTACTATATATTTTGTCTTTCTTAGCCTGCAACTGACTATAGGTAACTTGGAGAAAACGTATATGGTAGTATACTGGAGTGCAGAATTGAATGTATGGATTTTAAATTAAATAACCCACAATTGCTACACCCAATTTTCAAAATACGTTATATTCCATTTAAAACCATATTTTAAAAAGCCCACGAAGGTAAAGTTTCAAGTGAATTACAGTAACAAAGTACAGGGCGGTGAATACTTCTCTCATATACCTTTGCGACCATTAAATTATTATTATTATTTTTTATGAAGGTTTTTTTACCGGGAGATTACAGAGTTCAATTATCTGATATTTAAGGGGCTAACTAATAAAATATAACGTTAAAAAATAAAGGCAAGATCCACATCGAACTATATAAACCCTTGGTCATTTACAATGTAGCATCAGTTAGTTCACGGTATTACAACGGGGGACAAAGGCCAGCAGCAATCCTTCTACTAAATTAATTAGCTCAATTAAAATCGAAAGAACCAGCTATTTTCCAATTCCGTAAGTATGCTTGAAATCTATGAACGTGAGCGTTTGTCGGTTCAGTAAATTTCCACCAAAATCCATAGGATCAATATAAACATTGTCCTTTGCGGTTCGGTTTTATTCGGATTTAATTGTTTTTCTGGTTTATTAAACTATGAAACTATTTATTCACGTGTGAATGTCGCTGGGGTTTAACTTAACTTCTGTACGTAATTTAATTAATGAAATTAACGTTTGCTTATATTGAAATGTACAACTTAACCGTTTATTTATTAATTTTCTGCTTTAAATGGGTTAAAAGGAAAACTGAAAGTAAACATAAATTCCCTTCAAAATAACGAAATTTTCCACGACAATTTAAGCGAAGCGCGTCATTTTAATATCTCGTAAATCATCGAAATGGCGTTTATACCGGGGAAAAAATGTAACGGGAACGCACGTATTTAACCATTTTAATTAGGTCCTCACTAAAATTCCGAATACAATAAGGTTAGAAACCCACTATTTCTTCTAAATGGTTATAATATCCGACCATTTTTGATTTGATATCTTAATGGTCCATATTTTTTTCGTGTTGTTTAAATTTTGTAACAATAGCGGAAATTGTTGTGTTCCGGAGGAAAATCAAGTGGACGTCATCAGGACTTTTCCAAGGTTACCTGATCTACGACATTGAGAGGGTTCAACACCTTCAAGAAGAAAAGGGAATATTTTTCGTTATTTCCCAACAACTTAATTCGAGTCTTTTGTTGTGGATTCGTGACGAGCATACGGACGTATCATCATGTTCTCTAACGCCTCGAAGACGGTGAACTTCCAGTACTCTCCTGAGTACCGCTTTTTGTTCAGCTACGAAGAAAGCTTCAACCGCGAAGGAGCCCGCGGCTGGATGAGAAGTTACTGGGGCGTCAGCCTGCTCTTGGGCATCTTCTACGTCGTCGGAATCTTCACTCTCAAAGCCTTCATGAAGAATCGTAAACCGTACAAACTAGACGGTTGTCTCATCTTGTGGAACTGTGGCCTGGCTGTCTTCAGTACCTTGGGCTTCCTGCGAACCGTGCCAGAATTCATCCACGTGCTGACCCAATACGGATATACGTTCTCAGTCTGTAACAGCAGCTACGCGGAAGTCAACCTCATCACCACCTTCTGGGGTTTCCTGTTCGCCGTCTCTAAAGTACCCGAGTTGTTGGACACGGTCTTCATCGTTCTCAGAAAGAAGCCCTTGATATTTTTACACTACTTCCATCATTTTCTGACGCTGATCATGAGTTTCTACAACTATTCGGACCATCCCGCTTTCGGACGTTGGATAATGGTCATGAACTACGCCGTCCACTCAATCATGTACTGGCGAATTTTCATTTGGCCTTAAAATGTTTGATTAATTTTTTTGTTTCGAATGAAGGTACTCCTACTACGCCCTGCGTGCCATGAGCTTCCGTCCTCCTCGTTGGATCTCGATGTCCGTGACCACCATGCAGATTTTGCAGATGATCTTCGGTTTGGTGGCTAGTGTATACGCTACCGGCATGCTCCTCCTCGGCTACCAGTGCTCTGTGTCCTGGGATGTCGCCGCCTTCATGGTCCTCGTGTATGGAATCTACTTCGCCCTTTTCGTCAACTTCTTCGTCATGTCTTACGTGGTCCGCAAGGTGCGAAAGGTCGATGGTGTGTCTACGCCACGAGTTCCTGCTTTAAATGAAAAGGTTGACGATGCCAAGGAGTCATCAGGAGATCGAGAAGTCACCCAAACTACCACTGATACTCGTGCCAAAATGGACTAACTCTTACTACAATTTGTTATTATCCGAATTAATGGATATGTGTTTTAAATCTCTTTTAAAAGAATTCGATAATTCTTATGTACGTATCCATAATAAATGACTTTTAAGCTGCATTTTAAAGTTGCATTCACTCTATTAGTAATGGGTATTATTAGCAAGTGGCTTCGGTGCGCAGTATATTTTTACTTTTCGATACTGTCCTGTTAACAAAATCATCCCCAAAAAGTTCCAGTCCCTGAATAATTACTTCTCTCAAGTGTTACCCAATTTAAACGAAACGTTTCCTTTTAAAATTGCAAGTCGTTACCATAAAATTGCGCAGTAATTACTTTTCTTAATTACGTTTCCTTTATTAGGATTAAGTACTTTAATTTATTACTAATGTTCATTTGAAAAGTGTACCTGTAATTTTTTTAGAATACAAACTTCAAAGTACGATTATTGTTTCGCCTTCCTCTGATATGAAACCTCAAGCGAGTAACGCGATAAGAAATTGTTACGTAGTTTTATCCTGGATTGGTGTCAAACCACCCGTCATAAGCGAGTGTCTGTAATTTTATCACGCAACTAAGGGTTGAATATATTTATCGTACTCGCGAATATTATCGGAGACGATTACCTATCAAATTTCATTGCCATTCGCGTCTACGTTCTCCTCTCTTCAAGATTGAATAAGCCGGTACTGGGCTACATGCCAGCACGCCGGTACTGCTTCGCTTAATATAAAGGATAAGTCGGGTAGGTAAGAATTTTGATTTAACATTTAGTAATTTTATAAAAAAATTAAAATGCTTTTATGGTACCCTGTTCTCTGATACAATCTACTATTATAAAATACACAACCATGTGGCGGAATAAGTCAGTGGCTGAAAAATCGGTTATCCTATCTTACGAAGACTCACTTCCACTACGTCATACCTTCGTATTTCCCCCACTCTCACAAACTTTAAGGAGAGACGGAACAGACGTCATTATAATGTACGGGAAGTAAGTCTTCGCAAGATTATGGGGAGCGAAATTATGACCCACTGACTGTCGGATCGATATATAGCTTGCCTGGAGTTACTTTTTAAGCATGAACCCAGAATCAGGGCCTTCGAAAGCGGACCCGGACTCCGGAAAATCAATGATTCCGGGCCCTAAGTGAGCCGTTATTGTTGTAAATAATGTTTTCTTATATAAACTTGATAGAAGGGTTCAAACCTGGGCCCCACACGCCGCGTGGGCCCCGGCAATTAGTATCGGTTTCACTCTCTCTCGTTGTGCCCGCCGCCATGAATGCAGAGAGGCGTATTTTAGTTCATTTCCGATAAAAATTGTGTTGTTGCAGTCGATTTCTGAGTGACCAAACCTTTAAGGCGATAGTTGAACGAAATTCTGAAATTGCTTCTCGAATACTACGACCAGAAAATCGTGAGCAGTGAATCCCTCTAGATCAGGGGTGAAAAGGCGCCAGTATAGATAATATGCGAGTAGTTCCGGTTAAAAAATCCATTTTGAGTCATCTTGGTAATCATTTTTAATTTTGCACATTTTTCCTCATTTTTATCGGAATTGTTTTTATATAAGCCAAAGAATATCAATTAAATATCGAAATCTGATGGTCAAAATAAATATTACAATAGTGTTTCAACATTAAGACAACGTTTACACTATACGACTTTTTACACTTCAAATATCGTTTGACTTTGGAACATACTGTAATTTTTCAATCACTGCAACAGCGAGGGGTCTGACATTTGCTAATTTTGCGTACGGGATTTTGAATCTCCAAGTTATTTTAGAAATCAAACTGATTTTGAGATTTCGAAGCACAATTTTCGTGTTGATTTCTGGACTTTAAGTCTGATTACGAGATTTGGGAACTGATTTTCCCCCAGATTTCGGAATTTTCAAGTTGATTTTCAAATTTCTAAAATAATTTTTCTGTACAATACATAAATTTCTAAAATAATTTTTCTGTACAATACATAAATTTCTAAAATAATTTTTCTGTACAATATATGCATTTCTAAAATCATTTTTCTTTATAATATATAAATTTCTAAAATAATTTTTCTTTACCATATATAAATTTTTAAAATTAGGATAAATTGAGCTACATTTAGCCGTAGCTCAATGAGCTGGCAAATTCCCTATATTTTAGCGATAGAACAAACGGTGTTTTTTCATTTTTATCAATATTTCGCGAGGTAGTTTTGGGTTGTAGCTACTTTATCTAAAACTGAAATATTCCAAGCAGTTTAATATATCACTAAATTATCTGGTTTCCAACTGCTTTGTGTACGTTTGATAATGAGTCCCATAGACTCGCTTTCAATTTTCAATGATACAGGACGAAAGGCTTAAAAGTAATACTACACAAAGCAGTTGGAAAATAGGTAATTTAATGACATATTAAATGACTCCGATTGGTTGATTTTAGAATAAGTAGGCTGTAGCCACCACCCATAACTAATTCAAAATATTGAAGTGAAGAGAAGCACATTGTGAAGAACTAAATGAAAAGAATTTATTTATTTAAAAATCCAACGTTTCGGAGGAACTCTTCCTCCTTCTCAGTAGCGGCGCTAAGGGTGGGCTGAAGTGGGCTTTAGCCCCCTGCATTTCTGAGAGGGGCCACATATTTAAATTAAAAGGGCCACATATTTATAATTAAGAGGCCACATATTTGAATTTATGAATTTTCTTTATCTCTAGAAATTTGTTTTATTGAAAAGAAAAGTTTTTTTTTTTCAAAATCAATTAGTTTACTCAAGAAGATAGTAGACCATAAACAGATAGATTCGGGAGGAAGGGAGCGGAAATTGAGAGAAAGTTGAATGGACAATAGAAAGAAAAGAAAGGGAATTTAGGGAAACACCCCGGGCGTGCACGTGTCCCCTCCAAGTCGGATACAATGTCATAGGGGGTCCAGTAAACGCGACGAGAGCCGCACCAAGAAAACGACTTTGCTCTTCTCGCTTCCTGGAAAATTTATAAGGGGTCACTAAATTTGTAAAATGGAGTGTAGCTACACTCCATGGTTGTAAGGGCCACAAAATTCTTAGGGGCCCCAAAATAATTAGCCCACCTGTGAAAAAACCTTAGCGCCGCTACTGCTCCTTCTTCAGGGATTTTTACAAGTCTGACAGTGTAATGGTAAAATTTTGGGACGAAAAACTATTTATGCGCTTTATACATATAGTAGCTACTGTTCTATAGCCGCGAGCGTTTTTTCCCGAAGGCGAGTCGACCGTCGAAGGGTTATATGAGCAACGGGCTCGATATCTTCGTTCGCGCGCGAGGTTACTATTGTCGGAATGGGGGATTCTGCGAGAGGAGGAATTGGTTTGTTGTGTGGGAGAGGGTGAGGACCATAAAAACATTTAAAAAGTGGAGATAACGTGGATAAGTTAAAGGGACCATCGTCACGGTTTAAACATTGCGCAGATTTATTTTTTAAAATTTCGATAGATTCGCGTGTCATTAAAATGAGTTTTATGTAATTTAGGTTGAGCTAGTATATCAATTGAGTCCCACCTAGCATTATGGCCAAAAACACGAAGGTGTTCGCTAAGGGGAGAATTATTGTACGGGTTGTTTATATTTTTGTGTTCTTTGACCCTTTGATGAAATGGGCGACGGCATTGCCCAATGTAATAATCACCACATTCACAGGAGATTTTATAAATGATGGCCTTGTCGAGGAGGGCAGTTGGTTCTTTGTTGACAATTTTGGTGGTGGGAGATAAATAGGATCGAGACCTACTGATTTAAGATTTTTGGCTATTTTTTCCCTGAAGAAGGAGGAAGAGTTCCTCCGAAACGTTGTATTTTTAAATAAATAATTTGTGAATTTTAAAACCGTTTTAAGTCTCTTTTCATTCGCAAAATATTGATAAGAATGAAAAATCACCGTTTATTCTAATGCTAAAATATAAAGGGAATTTTCAAGGTTATTGAGCTACCTCTAAATTTCGTTTAATTTATCCCCAATTTCTGACGAAGTATAATCATGCAGGCGCGGTTACCTGTATTTTTAATAAAATATTCGGTTGAAATTATTAATTTAAAAAATAACAAAATAAAACCAATTTTGTTATATTTACTAATTTCAGGAGTGGGAGTTCAAAATTACGATTGCGTCAGTGTTTTGATCCGTAACAAAGCCTATACTAAAATATAAAAATCGTATAAAAATAACTACAATAATAAGGCGATCCTGACCTTGAGAATGGTGATCCTGACCTTCAAATTAGCGGTCTTTTGAAATGTAAACTTGGGCTCTATCTAAGAGATATACATAGTCATTCGAAATTACAGTTATAGTATAAAGATACAGATTAAGCAGTGTAAAGAAACTCGTACGCAATACCTGATCGTAGACACTTTAAATTATCCATAAATATATATTATTTTATGCCGAATTTTTTCTGATTTGATATTTTAATTATAATTTTCACTCAAAATGTATCTTATAATAGTGTTAGAAATAAATTTTTGTAATAAATATGAATTACGTAATATATTTTCATGCTTACAAAAAGTTTAAATTGGTTCCATCTACCCAAAAATATAAGCATAACAATCGAATCTGTAAATGTGTGTTTCCCTGTTGACAATTTGTGAATCGTTCTATTGATTAATAAATGAACTAAAACATTTATTTATTAGCTTTATCGCGCACAGACTGCTTACCATAGCAGTTTTCTAGCTCTGTCATAATCTTTAGAAATATAATTTCGCCTTCACTGGTGATATAAGAATCAAAATTAGCCACTTGTAATCGCGTCCTTCAAGCTTAAATGAAATGTCAGATAAATATATAAACAATGAAATGCAAAGATTTAGTTTAGACCTCCACGCTATGAAATTTCAATTGCGTCCTTAACATTCAGCGAAGCGAAACAACATATGTCACCAGAGATTTATAACAAAACTCCATTGAGTGCTAGTAGTACCTCACTATAAACCTCGAGAGCTGAAAATATATGGGTGTTATATTGCATATTTTAAGGTTTTATTTTACACATGTTATATATTATATATATATATATATATTTCCAATATTTCTGATATTTATGAAAAGAAATATTATAATATTATATTATATAGGAAGATATCTTAAGAAATATGAGAAATCCAAATTTATAGAATACAACGTTGATATTAGAAATATTTGGAAATATAAATCTGCTGTAACATATCAGCTTATAAATAACTAATCAAGTACATGTACCAAATTTAGAATTCTTGAAACGTCGTAGTGGTTATGGGTTATGACGTATCGATTGGTCTGCTTAGTTGTGACCTGCCAAATTTGAAATTAGGTGAGCTCGTGTTTATTACGGTGCTTAGTTATATATTAGCGGATTTTGGTATACAGATAATTTTAAATTAACAAACGACACTGATGGCCAAAATTCAAATTAGAAATTAGAAATAGTTACAATAGTTAAGATTTGAAATTTAAAAAAGGATCAATTCGACCCGCGAACTTTAAAATTAGACATTTTTCAAATTTAAACAAATAAAAAATTAAAGTACCCAAATTAGGGGTGACGCAAAAATTAACCGTTTTAAACCGTTTTACGGGCAATTTCACGGTAAAGCTTGCGTAAAAGCTTGACGAAAATGCTCAAAACTTTTTTGTTCTGAATTTTTCAAATATGGCGCCATCTGTGTTCCCAATAGAATACTACGGGTTGTGTATTTCAGCTTTTAATACTTTTGAAAGATAATAATTTTTAGAGCAGTTAAGAGATGGATAATCTTGTACATGTATAGATTAAGTAATTAAAACACAAATATTGTACACTAAAATCGTTTTTATTGTAAAATAGCGGTTTTAATTACTTTAAACTAATTTTTATAGTGAAATAAATGATGGTTGTTAAAATGAAGATCATAATCATTAGACCCAAAATCGTTTCAAAACTGAAACCTAATCCAGTGATAGCAGTTCCCGCTCTTCACAACTTGATATTTTTCAAGCCCTTTTTCCAAAACGCAATCGATTATGTTTATTATTATTAAAAGTTTTTTTTTATGTTAATTGACACATTTTCACTTTCCATTACAATAAAATCATTTTATCTATAACTTAGAATAATTCTATCAGACTATGTCTTCTCCTTGGAATCCATTTGTATGGTCAAACGTGGTCGAGTAGCTGACGTACCCAACGTTAAACAAATGTTTCAAATGTAGAATTTTTTAGTTCCACATCGAAATATATATATATTTCGATAGAAGTGGAACTATTGGTTTCTTTGGGGTGTAGTAGTAGTAGTAGTAGTAGTCTTTGATCAGGGCTTGATATCTACATCACTCTTTTTTTTTTCAAAATGCTTATAAGGCCTTGGACGAATAATTACTGGACTCGAAACCTAAGCAAAATCCCCGGTTCCACAATTTGCATCGACCGTCAGCGATCCTACCGAGAGAATCGCGAAATATTTATATCCAAATACAAAACACGCGCGTAAAAATGTCAGATGACCCGCATTCCTAGGTCTGATCCGCTGTTTTTAATAGAAGTGAGGCTTTTGGAATTTTAGTAGGCTTTAGATTATTCCGTAATAATTGTATTGAATAAAAATGAAAGGGTAATGATTTCATTAATTTAAATAGGAAGTTAGCTTTAATGTTTTGGCATATATAGTTGGTGTGAAGGTTTAAATAGATTATAAATTTAAAAACGCCTAGTCAAAATGGAAATAAAGGTGTAAGCATTGACGACAGTGACGAGCTAAGAACGCTAGGCCTAACGTCGTCCGCTAATATTGGGCACGTGTTTAGTATTTGGATAGAAATCTTTCCAATACTTGACCACGGTCAACTTCGATCACGCGTACCGCGCTTTAGCGGCCCCGTCAATCGCCTCGCATCTAATGTTAATTTGCGTGTATGAATAATCCCGATAGGGGCGCTACCATACGACCAAAAACCTACTATCCCCAAAGGCGGGGAATACAAGCGAAATCGCGGAAAAATGTTTTTTCTTCGGTTTTCCACTTTCCTATTTAGAAAAAACAAGGTATAATTAGTTAAACTATCTTTTCGCAATATATTTATGTATAATTCATAATTAAAATAAAATATTACCTTATAAATATTAAATGAAGAAAAAGAGACGCGTTTTTTACGCGAAGGCGCCATATTAGAATACATAGTTTGGAAGGCTGTAGAGGTGTTTAGAGCGTTTTGACGCGTAAATAATGTCTCTCTTAAAATTTATAAATCTTTAATAATAACAAATCTTTATTAATAGTATATATATAGCAAATTCACGAGTTTATAACCGTTCTTAGGTAGTATTTTCTGTAAATCTAATTAGTTTTAAGAGTTAGAATCTTAAAACTAATATAATTGAAGATAAAAGATGCTTAGGTACATCTTTGGAACTAAATAGGTAAAAGATAGATGGTCTTCAGCCTGCATTTCAAGGAGGATGATTTCTGTTCAGGTTTGTACCTTTATTATGGAAAAAAATTTCAGTCAGATAAATTTACAAACCGGCCCTTTATAAATATACAATATTATTCTAGGTTTAAAAAGATGGAAGCTTAAAACTTGTTGAAACGTAAAATTATAATTTATTGCGCTTATAATATATTTTAACTTAATATTATTTAATAAAAAATGTTAAAATAATATATTTACCCTGAAGTTACAGTGAATCTTATTTTCACTTTTTGTATTATTTATTTATTTACATGAGTTTCAAATATTAAACAATAATACTATGTTGTTGGCAGCATCTAGAGGATGTTCTTGGTTTCTGTTTAACTCTTTTATAATTTATAAACACCGTTAAAAAATTTGAATCATGTAAAAAATATTATACTATTAGTTAAATATTAACCTACATTCAGTTTAATTCAATGTTTTTTTTAAATTTATTTAAAAATAATTGTTTTTTGTGGATTTTCCTATCTGACTAACGTTAAATTTTGGTCGTAGTGAAAGGCTGGTGGGAAAATATATACACGGTTAATTCAGGCGATTGACGGGGCCGCTAAAGCGCGGTACGCGCGATCGAAGTTGGCCGTGACTTGACACTACGGCGCTGCCGTAAAAGCACCGAGCGCTCCATTTGGTTTCGGGTCCCGTAATTATTCGTCTAGAGCTTAGATTCGTCAGCTTAAACTATTTAATTACAATTTGGCAGAACTTTTACCCAGAGATCCTGCAGTTTCAGTTATTTTTAGGCACTCTAACTATTTCCCAGAAATACTAATCAATGTCGTTCTTCTTAATGAAATTTTTGTGGTTCGTGTCTACGAATTATGGGAGATTTGGCCGGAAAATAGTTAATTTAAATTATTGTTGTTAATTTTCCGGAAAAATAAAATGCGGAAACCTTTCTGGAAAATTTTCCGCATTTTATTTTTATTTTTAAATAGAAGTGGAGCTATTGGTTTCTTTGGGGTGTAGTAGTGGTAGTAGTAGTAGTAGTAGTAATATTAGTAGTAGTCTTTTGATCAGGGCTTGATATCTACATCACTCTTTTTTTTCAAAATGCTTATAAGGCCTTGGATGAATAATTACTGGACTCGAAACCTAAGCAAAATCCCCGGTTCCACAATTTGCATCGACCGTCAGCGCTCCTACCGAGAGAATCGTGAAATATTTCTATCCAAATACGAAAATTTTCCGCAAATCGGAAAAATAAAAATTTGAAACATAAATTACCTTTTAAGGGTTTTTAATGTTTTTAACTCTTTATCGATATAAAATGTCTAATATCAGTAAACATACTACCAAACATTAATAACGTTACATTGTTAATCAGTTTAAACTAGTCTAGAGGTTTAGTTTTACTTTCAGATTCGAAAAAATGAGGCGAAAATACCGCTTTACTTCAATTTGCAAACAATATAATAGACTAATCATGGAATTAAAATTTTCCGAGCGGGAAATTTTCTGCGGAGACTTACAACACTAATTTAAATTAATGATGATGGTTTTGGGTACCTATAGATCCCCTGCGAACATATATCACTAAACAGTGTCATTGACCTAATAAAATGCAAATTTTTTGGCTTTTAAATCCGGGTTCGGGCGCGCTGACGATGACTCGCGAGATAATTGCGCTGGTACCATAGGTCGGCAAACACTTTTGGTCCCCAGTCTCCGGTCCTCCAGTCTCTGGTCCTCCAGTCTCCACTGGTATGTTGGGGCTACAGTCTCAAGGTCTACAGGTATCCAGTCTCCAACGCGACTAGAGGCCTCCTGTCTGTATGGTCGGCAACACTTTTGGTCTCCAGTCTCCGGTCCTCCATTCTCCACTGGAAGGTTGGGCCTCTAGTCTTCAGGTCTCCAGTCTCCATATAAATCGCGGGTCTCCGGTCTCTGAGGTCGGAGACTGGAGACTGGAGGCCGGAGCTGCCGATGTATGGCTGGTACAGGGTGTCGTCGCTACCTTATTTCTAAAACCAGGTATCTCAAAAAATTCGGTTTGAGTAGAAAATAATGCCAATTAACGCTCTCGCTTTTCGCTACCTTATTTCTAAAACCAGGTGTGTAAAACATTCAGTGTGGGTAATGATCATTTAAATTTAAAACGGTTCATTAAATAAGGTCTTTGATTTCTCAGCAACCACTGAGGTGGCAAATGTGAACGATAGGTCCATGAATGGGGTATTAAAAACTCCCAGAGGCGTGATGATATTAGGGGCCGGTAACTTTGGGCACTTGATTTTTCAGCGACCACTGCGGCGGCAAATGTGAACGATACGTCCATGAATGGGTGATTAAATTTGATCTCGATCGCGATACCCATTGGGGCCCTCGGGGGCCCATACATTTGGCTGATGTGTAACTAATATTACGGCTGGGCCGACTTGTCTTGCGTGAGTTGCGGTAACTGTCAGTTTGGCGTTGCATTTGACTGAGTAGAGGCTGCACGCTGCCATATATACTAGTATAGTTAACAGATACCTTCAACTACGAGTTTCTGCCACTTGTTACTACTACATGGAAGCGCGGGATTATATTATAGTCGCGACGTCCCATCGAATCGGTTGTAGGTTTTAATTAAAATTAGGAAATTATCCAACTACAAGGACTGTCACAGATTCTCTGATGAAAAGTTTGGTTTTACAACCAAGTAGCCCGCGGTGTTATTACCGAGCTAGCTCGGCTGTTAAAGTCCCATTTGTAAAATAAATTAAATGCAGATCTTTGCGGATTTCTGTCTTCTTTAGCGGTATTAACGTTTTTTTATATTTGTCATTTAATATCAAACGATTAAATTAAACTTAAGTCTAATTAATAGTCTAGCGTCGAATCACTGCCGTTTTTACGTTCTTAATACTAGTTACAGCATATAATCCGGTTTTTTTCTAGTGATGAGATGGAAAGGATAATATTGGGACATAGCGTTAAATAGCTCCCGTGCGAATCAAGCTTAATTAATAATAATAACTCGTATACTTTACAGACGAAGGCCAAATTAAATCGCACCAGGTCGGCGTTACGCTAGCGGCAACAAGGAATATAATTGAGGATTTCAGCCCAAAAGACAAGATATATTTATTACACTGACAAAGGATGATGGTCTTGAGCCCGTTTTCGCCCAACACAAAGGACAGTGTGAACCAGTCTTAATTAAAAATAATACATCGCTATCATTTACACGAAGGCTAAATAAAATCATAGGTTACCGGAAAACGAGGTACATTACGTTGAATTACAAAGCGGATCAGAGCTATTTAGTGCACTAAACAAGCAGGATGGACGTGATCCCGATCTCACCCAATTACTCGTTCATCTTGCCGTTCGAAGAGAATTTCGATAGGGTAGTGTCCCAGCAATGGATGGCCCGCAACTGGACGCTGAGTCTGTACTTGGGGATAGCCTACATTGGGATCGTCTTCTCGCTGAAGAGATGGATGGAACAGCGTCCGCCTTACAACCTCCGACCATTCCTGGTAATATGGAACCTAGGTTTGGCCGCGTTCAGTACCGTGGCGGCGTACCGCATGCTCCCGGAGTTCATCTTCGTCCTCAACAAGTATGGTTACCATTACTCGGTCTGCAACGACAGCTACTTAACGAGGGATCCCGTCACGCCTTTCTGGTCCTTCATTTTCGTGATGTCTAAGGCACCAGAGTTGTTGGATACCATGTTCGTGTTGCTACGTAAGAATCATTTGATTTTTCTCCATTGGAGTCACCACGTCTTTACGTTGTGGGTCAGCTGGTACGTCTACTACCAGTATCCGGGTATGGCTCGATGGGTTATCACGATGAACTACACCGTCCACTCTGCCATGTAATTTAATTCAATATGTGATAATGTATATGGAGTATACAGTAAAGGTATGTTTCGATTCTTAATTAGGTACTCGTACTACACGTTGAAAGCCATGAAGATCCGGGTGCCCCGGCCGATCGCCATGTCCATCACCGTCTCGCAAGTACATATCTTTAAGCATTATTTAAACTGGTTAATTAACTGAAAGGAAATTGAAACCACTCAGATCGTCCAAATGGTCTTCGGATTCGTGGCCAGCGTCTATTCCTTGGCCATGATCCATGGCGGGAAACAGTGTCATTGCACCAAGGCCAGTGCCGTCGCGTTTTTCTTCTTGTACGGGTACCTCTTTTTTTTCTTTGTAAAATTTTTCGTGGCTACCTATTTCGGTCGTTTACATTCTAGTCCGCGGACGATCAAGAACAAAACTCATTGAAGAGCGTTTAAATATAGGTACCAATTTATATTATTATTAAAGCGTAACATCTCAAACTTAGCTTAACGGCGACAGATGGCACCTTAAGCCTAAGACATCACAAAAAAATGTATATAATTCACTAATAAATGTATTGAGACATGGTTAATTTCGCATAATATTATAATATAAAAATCCAGTTTCACTGATGTCACGTATATATTTGGTTCTTTTTCTTCTCGCAAAATGGCGCCACTTTTGCGTAAATCGCGTGTTTTTACGCTTTACCGCCCAGCACACATTTTGTAACCAGAACGTTAACTGACATTTTTAAAATCAAGCTGTCAAAAACTTAAGTTATGATCGAGTCTCTCTTGAGATTTTTTCCATGCCAAAGTAATTGGGGATTTTTTCCTTTTCTTGATAATTCAGTATTACGTTTTCCTTTTATGACACTAGTCCCAATAAGGCGTATAAAATGAGCGTTTTTTGTAATTGATAAGGCGTATAAAATGAGCGCTTTTAGTAATTGATAAGGCGTATAAGATGAGCGTTTTTTGTAATTGATAAGGCGTATAAAATGAGCGCTTTTAGTAATTGATAAGGCGTATAAGATGAGCGTTTTTTGTAATTGATAAGGCGTATAAAATGAGCGTTTTTTGTAATTGATAAGGCGTATAAAATGAGCGCTTTTAGTAATTGATAAGGCGTATAAGATGAGCGTTTTTTGTAATTGATAAGGCGTATAAAATGAGCGCTTTTAGTAATTGATAAGGCGTATAAGATGAGCTTTTTTTGTAATTGATAAGGCGTATAAAATGAGCGCTTTTAGTAATTGATAAGGCGTATAAGATGAGCTTTTTTTGTAATTGATAAGGCGTATAAAATGAGCGCTTTTAGTAATTGATAAGGCGTATAAGATGAGCGTTTTTTGTAATTGACAAGGCGTATAAAATGAGCGCTTTTTGTAATTGATATGGCTTGTAAGATGAGCGCTTATTGTAAATGATAACTTGATAAGGCGTATAAGATTAACGCTTTTAGTAATTGATAAGGCGTATATGATGAGCGTTTTTTTGTAATTGATAAGGCGTATAAGATGAGCGCTTTTTGTAATTGATAAGGCGTATAAGAAGAGCGCTTTTAGTAATTGATAAGGCGTATAAGATGAACGCTTTTCGTAATTGATAAGGCGTATAAGATGAATGAATGTTGTAATTGATAAGGCTTATAAGATGAACGAATTTTGTAATTGATAAGGCGTACAAGATGAGCGTTTTTTGTAATTGATAAGGCGTATAAGATGAACGCTTATTGTAATTGATAAGGCGTATAAGATGAGTGCTTTTAGTAATTGATAAGGCGTATAAGAAGAGCGCTTTTAGTAATTGATAAGGCGTATAAGATGAGTGCTTTTAGTAATTGATAAGGCGTATAAGAAGAGCGCTTTTAGTAATTGATAAGACGTATAAGATGAACGCTTTTTGTAATTGATAAGGCGTATAAGAAGAGCGCTTTTTGTAATTGATAAGGCGTATAAGAAGAGCGCTTTTAGTAATTGATAAGGCGTATAAGATGAACGCTTTTTGTAATTGATAAGGCGTATAAGAAGAGCGCTTTTTGTAATTGATAAGGCGTATAAGAAGAGCGCTTTTAGTAATTGATAAGGCGTATATGATGAGCGTTTTTTTTAATTGATATGGCTTGTAAGATGAGCGCTTATTGTAATTGATAAGGCGTATAAGATGAACGCTTTTTGTAATTGATAAGGCGTATAAGATGAGTGCTTTTAGTAATTGATAAGGCGTATAAGAAGAGCGCTTTTAGTAATTGATAAGGCGTATAAGATGAACGCTTTTTGTAATTGATAAGGCGTATAAGAAGAGCGCTTTTAGTAATTGATAAGGCGTATATGATGAGCGTTTTTTGTAATTGATATGGCGTAGAAAATTAATGGTTTTTGCAATTGATATGTCGTAGAAGATGAGCGCTTTTTTGTAATTGATGAGCCGTTGGAAATGAGCGCTTTTTGTAATTAATGTTTTAGTAATATTGGGGTCAATGTTTAAACTCGGTTTCACAAATATTATACAAGCATGGCTTTTTCAGTTTGCATAGAACCACGTAGCGGCCTATACGAGAAGCATAAACTGCTGGACTATTCGTCTGCTTAGCAGACGCTTTCTGATATAAAATCTGCTTAGTAGATGAAGTCCAGTCGTTTGTTATGAAACTTGGTATACACTCAAGACTAACAAAGGATAAACGAATGTCAAATTAAATTCTCTTGAGATATTTAAGGTCAAAGTCGTTATGGTAAGCCCACGTAAATGGTAAATGAAATCAATCAGAATCAATTCAATCAAAATGAAAAGGAAATCGATTAATTCAATCAAAATGAAAAGGAAATCGATTAATTCAATCAAAATGAAAAGGAAATCGATTAATTCAATCAAAATGAAAAGGAAATCGATTAATTCAATCAAAATGAAAAGGAAATCGATTAATTCAATCAAAATGAAAAGGAAATCGATTAATTCAATCAAAATGAAAAGGAAATCGATTAATTCAATCAAAATGAAAAGGAAATCGATTAATTCAATCAAAATGAAAAGGAAATCGATTAATTTAATCAAAATGAAAAGGAAATCGATTAATTCAATCAAAATGAAAATGAATTTTTTTTAATTCAACTAAAAAATAAAAATGATAATTAAATCGATTAATTCACCTAAAAAATAAAAATGATATTTAAATCGACTAATTCAACTTAAAAAAATTAAGTTAAATTGATTAATCCAATTAAAAAATAAGTTAAATTGATTAATTCAATTAAAAAAATAAGTTAAATTGATTAATTCAATTAAAAAAAATTAAGTTAAATTGATTAATTCAATTAAAAAAATTAAGTTAAATTGATTAATTCAATTAAAAAATAAAAATAAAATCGATTAATTCTACTAAAAAATAAAAATTATAATTGAACAGATTTAGTCAGTCGAATGAGTCGATAAGATAATTTCGTAGCTATAGGGTTAGTGTTGTTAATTTTCCGTAAAAATAAAATGCGGAAAATTTTCCGCAAATTGGAAAAATAAAAAATTGAAACACAAATTACTTTTTAAAGGTTTTCAATGTTTTTAACTTTTTATCGATATGAAATGTCTAATATGAGTAAACATATTACAAAACATTAATAGTGTTACATTGTTAATCAGTTTAAACTAGTCTAGAGGTTTAGTTTTACTTTATTATTGAAAAAAATTACGCGAAAATACCGCTTTATTTAAATTTGCAAACATTATAATAATATCATGGAATGAAAACTCTTTTTATTTTTTTCGGAAAAATACGGAAAATTTTCCGGAAAAGAGGCCTCGGTCATTTTCCGACTTACAACACTAGCTAGGGTAATACCATAAGTGGATCATTATCTCTAACAAGGAGACTACCCGAGGTAATAATCACCGATTTTGTTGAAACTAGGTGGGTATGTAGACCTTATGGTAACATGAAATTTCACCAAGGGAAAAGTTGCAACGGGCATTAGTTTTGCCATGGCAACCGAAAATGTTTTTGACAACACAGTCTGTATATTGTCCCATTTAAAATAACAATTGATAAATTTTTACATATTTTGATCAAATTGACCAAATTTCATCAAAATATCATAAAATTCAGTGCTCAGATTCCCATGTTATTTTCAATGGGAAAATATACATACTGTGTTGTCAAAAACATTTTCGGTTGCCAGGGCAAAACTAATGCCCATTGCAATTTTTCCCTTGGTGGAATTTCATGTTACCATAAGGTCTACATACCCACCTAGTTTCAATAAAATCGGTGATTATCACCTCGGGTAGTCTCCTCGTAAGTAGACAAAACGCTATGCTACCTATGACTAGAGTCTTTGTCGGGGTTGGTCTGGCAGCCCTTTACAACCGTCCTATACTGTGTATCACCTCAACTTCACTCTGAATTTATACTGCCGAATCTAACGTTTGATACATCTCTTATGGTACGTCTCTCGTCTGGAACGTGTCTCGAGTGCCCGAGAGAGAGAAATTTTGGGGGTTGGCTTTTCGAATTTCTCCCCCCAAAAACCTGTACCATATTTGTTCAAGGTCAGTTTCAGATCCAAGTGTAGAGTTTTGTTCAATAAACGCACCTTTAGTTGCCGTCATGACCACTCGGTGGCGCCTCCGCCGAAATATTTTCAAAAAATGTCTCTCTGGAGTTTGCTCTCTATACAAGCTCTGACGTCACGAAACCCAGACTAAGATACCGAGACCCGGAATTTGTATACTTAGAGAGAATGATCCACTTATGGTAATACCTAATTCACCACCATAAGCCCAAGTCATTTCAAGTAATAACTCCAGCTTATATAGCGTAGGAGGGTCATTACTATAGCTATTAAACAAATTGATTTATTGGAAAATAATAATCTAGTCGCAATTTGACGAAATCCAACGAAGCTGAACATTGGGTCCTATAATTGCCAACTGCGCTTCTGGCCGCTAAAACCCGCTAATCCGAGTTATTCCGTGAAATCGCCGACATTTCCTGTATTCGTAATTCCTCCGCTTGACGCCAGACTGAACAAGAAAATCGTAACAACTTCTAGGAAGGGTGACGGAAAAGAAAACAACAGCCAGAAGGGGACGCGCGACGTCACCCCAACTACTAATTCGTTGTGATGGGCGCGCTCCTCTCATTGTGAGCGGTTTTTGGTATATTGAGTTGTAAAGTTTTATCTTAAAAGAGCACAAAACGAAAGTGAGAAGGGAACCACTTTCACCGTTCAAAGAAGAGCGAAAAGAGCTGACCGAAAATTTCAACACTCAACAAAGATGGAAAAAGAGCGCTTTTTTCACCGCTCAAAACGCGAGATCTGAAAATTTAACCGCTCAAAAAAGAAGGAAAGATAAGTTGGCCTTTTGAACGCTCAGAAATAGTGAAACGCGAGCAGTAAAATTTTAAGACTCAAAAACAGCGGAAAGAGCGAGAGATAAGAGCGTTTTTTTCACCGCTCAAAAAGAGTCAAACGTGAGATCCGAAAATTTAACTGCTCAAAAAAGAGTGAAATAGAAGTTGGCTTTTTCAACGCTCAATGAAAAAGAAACAAAAGGGGTGAAATAAGGAAAAACTTGGCTAATAAATGAAACTCAGAAGGGGCTATTACCTTCATGGTTTTTATCGATAAGACTTAAATGAAACCAGCGCTTACAGATTATTTTGAAATTTTTAAAATGAGATTTTCGTGCTGATTTCCGCTTTCTATGTTGATTTTTGAGTTGACGATTTTCAAAGTGATTTAAATAATTTTTAAATATTTGCGTTATAAAGTAAGAAATCGATTTAAAATAACCACCAAACAACAATACAGGGTGTTTCAAAAGGTTATGCAAAAATTTTAAAGAGTTGTAGTGGGTGAGTTGAGAAGTATGCCTGTTTTTTTCCCAATTTTCTTACGATGATTTAAAAGAGCGCCAGAGAGCTTCAAAGTGTGGCCTACTAGCCCCTGGAAGTAGGCTGCAACAAGCGCGAAACCAAGCAGCAGGGAAACTCGAACATTAAGGTTTGGGTTCGTGTGATAGGTAAAAAAGGACTTTGTAAACAAATCGAGGTAACCAGCGTAAAAAAGTAAACTTAAACAGTATTTAAAGTCCCTGCTGCTTGGTTTTGCGCTTGTTGCAGCCTACTTCTTGGGGCTAGTAGGCCACACTTTGAAGCTCTCTGGCGCTCTCTGGCGCTCTCTGGCGCTCTCTGGCGCTCTCTGGCGCTCTCTGGCGCTCTCTGGCGCTCTCTGGCGCTCTCTGGCGCTCTCTGGCGCTCTCTGGCGCTCTCTGGCGCTCTCTGGCGCTCTCTGGCGCTCTCTGGTGCTCTCTGGCGCTCTTTTAACTGATCGTAGGAAAATGGGCGAAAAAACAGGCATACTTCTCAACTCCTTAAATTTTTGGCATACCCTTTTGAAACACCCTGTATACAGACTTGGCAGCATAACGTAGATAATAAGTCAACCAAGCTTTATCCAAACAGAAAAAAGCATACTAGCATTTCGACGATAGTGTGACACCATGCTGCCAAGGCCCTATGGTTACACAAGCACCACTGCAATGTTCAGGGTTAAATTCACAGACAGAAATACAGGCCAAATCCACAAGTTATTAACCATAGTTTGTTGACTTACCAGGATAATATTTTTACAAACAAAATCTCTTTCCTTTTCAGGGTCAAATTTTATTAGACAGTAAATTTACGCAATGCAAAGCACGTATAGGGAAAAACGAATATTAAATAAATAAATAAATTTCTTTTAAACGTAATTTTACGCTCTCGCGTTAGGAAAAAAAGTAGTATGGTCTTTGATAGTTATATTATTATCTCCATCGTAACGCGACCTTGAGACCGGCTATCAGTCTTTTCACATCGCAGCCGTAACCACCTTCTTCGTTCTCATACCAAAATTAACAAGCGGGCCCGGCAGTCCCAAATAGTAGTCTCACACTAGCTTACCTAGAAAATATTTGACATTCTACAAGTGATAACAAACATAAACAGGTATATATATATGGATATGTTTGGCTAAAAAATCGCCGTCCACCCAACGTTATTTTTACCATAAACAGTATATATCCCT
This sequence comes from Leiobunum rupestre, assembly GCF_980474605.1. Lineage (NCBI taxonomy): Eukaryota > Metazoa > Arthropoda > Arachnida > Opiliones > Sclerosomatidae > Leiobunum > Leiobunum rupestre. Next base: position 34,766,530 of record NC_143392.1, read on the forward strand.
AAGGGGACGAGAATACGCTCTGATTTTTAGACCCCATCACAGTCGCTTTGCGGCCAACTGCAAGAGTTCGTGTCGATGCTAGGGCCCCAACTGAATAAAGACGGCCGTACTTTAAAAACGGGAGATTTCAAGGTCATTTGAAGCTCTTAGAAGCTTACGTGTTTCCCCCCCCCCCCTGTTTCAATAACAGAGCGTCGGTGAGAGAAACAGCTACGTTAATGCAGTGGAAGGTAGGCAATTTCTCGTCCCCTTAGGGATATACTGTCTATGTTTTTACCCGCAACAGCGTTCCCAAATTAGCCCAGTTTGGGCGGGAAACCGGCTGGCCATCAGGCAGCTCGGCCCGCAACCCGTCCTCTCTTATAGACGCATGATGAAAGTTGGGGGGCCGAAAATTTACATTTTTACCTAGCAACTCAACATTTTTAACGGAACATCCGTTTCCTTACTTCCGCCTGTATATTTCAATGGCGGTCACGTGGGTCAAAACGTCACAAACAGGATGTTCCGTCCAGAGTTCTCACTTTTGTTATGGGTCTATTCTCGCAATGTACTCCCCAATCCCCCTCCACCAATCTCTCTCTCTTTCTTTATGCCGTTACAAGTCAACGGCGGCGGCGGCGGCAGTGGCGGAAACTGTGCCGGTCACAGGAGTCTTACTCTTACTAGGCTCGTGTAAGACTAAAAATCTCAATCGCTGGAAAACAGCTTATAGATTACAAACTAAAATACGAATCTGTGATTTAGTTGATGAATATCTAACCGCCACGCGATAGTTACGAAGAAATTCATTACAAATTGCATTAGATAACTCAATTGCCTTATAACTGAGAAAATATTAAATAGTTTAAAACGCTTAAAACCAAATAACGCCTGATTGGAAAGTAGCCTTCGATCCATTATTTGGGAGTGGTCCCAAACCGGGTCATGTACATTTTGACTACAATTTAAAAAAAACAAATACCGGTAAAATTCCTAGCTGCACCACTCTCAGAGTAGCTCTATACTAACAGAAAATATAATTTGCGTTAAGCAGAAACATTTAACGTGTCTTTCGCGCAACCCGTCATTATTTTTCGTCAATTTTCTATTCTGTTTGGTGGTTTATGAAGGGGAACATTCACCTCATACGCGCTTAGTGAAAAAGCTAATAGCGTCCATCTGGAGAAACGGTGAACGCCCGTAGCGGATGCAATTGCTTTTTGAAGCGATATTCCCGACGTAACCATGCAGTGAACCACCGGCGCTTACACGCCTACCACTAATACCATTTCGTTCACCTCAAAACAAAACGGTACATTCGTAACGTATCGCGACAAGGTAGAATCAGCCGGAAATCGACAATTTTAATCGCTCCGCGGATTAAGGAAAGCGGGACGCGATTGATTGAGCGAGTTTGGAAAGTGATCCGAGGGAAAGCCGGTGGACAGGAGCCGCGACGAACGCGCCTACGGCCAATCGCCATAACGATTCGAAGAGCCGCGGTACCATGACCTCGATTATCTAAAAGCGAAATTCGTTGTTTATCTCCGCAGTTTCCTCCACTTTTCATTTCAAACGTTCGTGACTTGAGGCGCGTAACTCGATCGCTGTAGGAACCGGTTCCACGGCCGCTCTCACCAGATATTGCCGCGGAATTTTAATTCCAAACGACTTTAGGGTAAACAAGTCAGTTGGGAGGGCGACGATGCAGCCGAACGAGACAACGGTCAGCTTCCCTTTCTCTCCCAACTACACTTTCATCTGGCCCTTTGAATTGGCCTTCGACAAGGAATACCATCGCCAATGGATGGCTCGCCATTGGACCGTTTCGCTGTACCTGAGTGCCGTCTACGTCACCGTCATCTTCGGCGTCCAACATTGGATGAAGTCGCGGCCGCCTTTCAACGTCCGAGCCGTTTTCTTCGTCTGGAACGTCGCCCTGTCCGTCTTCAGTTTCGTCGGCGCCTCGAGGACTCTGCCGGAACTGTTCCACGTGCTCTCCAACTACGGCGTCCACTATTCCATCTGCAATCGCAGTTACGTCGAATCGGACAAAATCGCCGGTTTCTGGGCTTGGATCTTCACCCTCTCCAAGTCCTTGGAGTTGATGGATACCGTCTTCATCGTCTTACGTAAGCAAAAGTTGCTTTTCATCCATTGGTCGCACCATATCTCGGCCCTGATGACCAGTTGGTACCTCTACTCGGATCATCCGGCCATGGGCAGATGGATGATGACCGCCAATTATTCGGTGCATTCCACCATGTACGCCTACTACGCTCTGAGGGCGGCGAGAGTCACTTTGCCACGACCCATCGCGATGGCTATCACCGTCTCCCAGATACTCCAAATGATCTTGTGCTTCTCGGCTAGTCTGTACACCTTTGTCGTCAAGTCCACTTCCGGTGATTGCGGGATTTCTTGGAATTCCGCGCTGACGGTCTTTTTAGTTTACGGGACTTTCTTCTCCTTGTTCGTCAAGTTGTTCATCGGGAACTACCTATTTAAAGACGCCGGCCAATCGACCACCGCGATGTCCTCAACCAAAAGGGGCCAGAAAAGCGACTGATTCTGTTGCTAACTTTTATTTTTACCATTAGGAAGGTATATCAATCAGATTCAAATTAATTCCAATTGCCATCAATTTAGTATGTTATATGAAATAAACGGCTTACGCTATATATTTACTTATAATCATAGCTTAATTATATAACATTGTTTTGCTTAACCCATATATAGGTTTTCATATCACGGGAAACATAAATGTTTGGTGTCGCCACACTACTAGTCATGCATGGTTCAGGGAACTAGAAAAGTTAACAAACGTTTCGGAGTGTAACACTATTTGAGAGTGGGTTATCTAACAAGTTGTTAGGTATTTATATTTGTAGCTACTAAAAAGGAATTAGTTACTTATCAAAGTCAAAACATTAACCACGAATTCCAACAGTACACCGATTTCACGCATTTGGTGCTTATGAGTATAGTGTAGCAATTCTGGCTTTCCATGGAAATAAACTAACATATAGTTGAAATTAATTTAATAATATACAGATGAACTGCCATATATGTGAGCTGTCTATTGCAATTGATATAGTGAAATACAATTGTTGGGAATAAGTTTTATATAAAAAGCAACTCAGCTGTATAATTCCCGAGATGGCCAGAGGGGGTCGTTGTAAAAATTAATTGCGAAAGGAGCGACAGAGTCGCCCTCTTCCTTATGACTAGTTATTATAATTAATTAGTTAATTAGTTTTGCTAGTATTTTTAATACTCATTGTAACCGATAATAATCTTTAATAGGAGAGGGACATTCGAATCCTAGCATTCAAGAATCCTAAAATTCGAAAATTCAAATCTTCGTGCGTTTTTCTTCATTCGAATCTTTCAAATCCTAACCTTAAAAACCGTTCAAACTTTGAAAATTAGAATTAGTTTTTAATGCTGTATTCTTAAATTTGATTTTTCATTTAATATTTTGCTTCAATTAAGAGCTTTTAATTTTAAATATAAGTATTTGTATTCCCTTTTTTCTAATTATTCCAATATGAAGGATTCGAGAAAATTCCGGATTCATCCTAGCTCTTTTTTTAAAGATAAATAAACACATTAAAGAAAAAGATAAATACTGTTTTTAAAAGAATAATAATTAATTAAATTGTTTAGTATTTTCATTGAGCATTTTTAACGCGAATTAACTCTAGCGCTTTTAAACGTTAATGCTGATATTCCTCATAGTTAATATATATTGTGTGATATTTGATATTATTGATTTATAAAAATGTTGAACTGTTTCTCATGTGGAAGTTTATTTCTTAATATAAATTCGATATGCCTTGGCCGAAATATTGAAAAACCCTAGCTTTAATTTCAAGCTAATGAAATTATGCCGCTAGCATACATACGCTTAAAAACACCGAAATCGCTACGCTCTACATTTTGAACTATAAAAATCGAGACACTATTAACCTTTATTTCGTCAGTGCTTCAAAAAAGTTTCTAACCATAAATATCCCTAGAGGCCTGCGCCGATCTGATATGGGTCGGCGGCGGCGTATGACCCAAAATATACCAGCGGCGGCGGCGGCTTACGCCGGCGGTTAGGCCTACGGCGGCGGCGTCTTCGGCGTGGCCAAAATGACCGGCGGCGGCGGCGTACGCCGGCGTTTGTATAAATTTTAAAGCTATTTTTTGTAGCGACAGTTTAAAAAACACGCGACCAGAAGGGCAAGGGCAAATACCAACTCGTACTAGTCCTTCCATGGACTAATTAATGTACTTCACACAGGGACGCCCCGTTTCCGAATATTTGCTTCGTGCGATTGTTAAATGTGAGTTAGGAACTAACGGAAAACTAGGGTCAACCGGGGAAGAAGGAAAAGGGGGGGGGGCATATCGATAAACCAAGCAACATTTTAATTTAAAGGGAATTAAAATGCGGATAAGCCTTGGTTATATTAGTGACTCTCTCTATAGCCAAGATAGCAATGCTGGAATCTATTGATGCTAACAAGGAGACTACCCGAGGTGGTTATCACCGATTTTGTTGAAACTCGGGGGTTAAGTAGACCTTATGGTAGTATGAAAATTTCCAAAGGGAAAAGTTGCAATGGGCTTTAGTTTTCCCATGGCAACCGAAAATGTTTTTGATCTCTCCATTTAAAAAAGCATGGGATTTTCTCGGTTAACCAAATTTTGTTAAAATTTTACCAAAATTTATAAATTTTACCCAAAATCCTTGATCAATTTTACCCAAAAAATGGTCAAATTCATCTTTTTGGGTAAGTTTTGAAAATTAATTTTTTTATGTAAACCTTGTGAAACCGAGAAAATCCCTTGCTTTTTTAAATGGAGATTTTTGGTTTTGAGAGATCAAAAACATTTTTGGTTGCCATCTGAAAACTAAAGCCTAACCCCCGAGTTTCAACAAAATCGGTGATAACCACCTCGGGTAGTCTCCTTGTAAGTGAAAGTGCTATTACTCTGCGTCGCGTCGCCGAAATTCGAAAACCAAAATTTGACGTTCGACGTCGTGTTCAAATGTCGTTATTTTCGCGTAAATGAAAACCAAGCTTAATATACCAAAAAGAAAGTGTATAAAAAAAAAGAAACGGCGGCGCGCCGTTCTTTGTATCGGCGGCGGCGGCTTGCGCCGATTTTCGAACAATCGGCGGCGGCGCGATCGGCGCGTTCAAAATGAACGGCGGCGGCGCAAGCCTCTTAATATCCCTCTTTCAAAATTAGGCACATTCTTTAGTATCAAAAAAGTCAGAGAGAAAAAAAGGAAATTATAATCGATTTTGATTATTTTTAATGCGTAAAATAGAAGTTCAACGGCTTAACAAAAGCACGGGTTATACCAATAACGTATTTAGGCTACTGAGAACGTACGAGGCAACGAGACACGACAGCTAATTTGACCAAAACTCATCTTCCTGAGAATCATATTTACGGAAAAGCAAGTTTTATTTTAACTTAGTTAGTTTCAGAAACGTTCGATTTAACTGTTAATTTAGTTTGAGCAACTTTAATAAAAACTGAATCAAATAACGAATTAATTAATTTAAATAATCATCAATAAAAAATATTTGGTAGGTTATAAAGTATCGTGCCTAGAAAGATATATATTTTTTTAAATGATCCCAGACTGTTTAATTTGAGTGGTAATTTTCAATACTTTTTATTTAATGTCAAGTCGCACGTTCTCTGTAATCTAAGAAGGTTCTTGGTTATACCTAGGATGAATAATTACTGGACTCGAAACCAAAGCAAAATCCCCGGTTCCACAATTTGCATCGACCGTCAGCGCTCCTACCGAGAGAATCCTGAAATATTTCTATCCAAGTACAAAACACGCACGTAAAAATGTCAGATGACCTACACTCCTAGGTCTGCTCCGCTGTTTTTAATAGAAGTGAGGCTTTTGGAATTTTAATAGGCTTTAAATTATTCAGTAATAATTGTATTGTATAAAAATGAAAGGGTTATGATTTAATTAATTTAAATAGGAAGTTCGCTTTAATGTTTTGGCATATATAGTTGGTGTGAAGGTTTAAATAGATTATAAATTTAAAAACGCCTAGTCAAAATGGAAATAAAGGTGTAAGCTTTGACGACAGTGACGAGCTAAGAACGCTAGGCCTAACGTCGTCCGCTAATATTGGGCACGTGTTTAGTATTTGGATAGAAATCTTTCCAATACTTGACACTACGGCGCTACAAGCGGCGCTGCCATAAAAGCACCAAGAGCGCCATTTGGTGTCGGGTCCCGTAATTATTCGTCCAAGCCTCCATTATCTAAAAGAGAAATTCGTTGTTTATCTTCGCTGTTTCCTCCACTTTATTTTTTTTCCTTCAATAACATTTTGGAATTTTTTTCCAAATTTACAAAAAGGGCAAAAACCTTTGCCACTTCGCGCCGCCGCCGTCGTCGCCGCCAAAAAAGCTCCACGCCACCGAGTATTTAAAAAAAAAAACAAGCACGCCACGCCACCGATAGGTGATTTTCAACCTGTGGCTTCTGACCAGTGTTGGGACCCTAAATGGTTTAGAGTGTGCAATAACTGGTGGCTTTACCGGGGAGTCGGGGTCCGGCTCTTGTAACCCATAAGGGCGGTGGTGCACTGGGAGATTTTAGCTCTGATCAAATGGTCTTATCTCCACCTCCGACTTCGGTCAGGTTTGGGCTGGATACTGAGGTTCGGCTCAGGCTAACGGAGAGGGTCCGTGCAAACTGGCCGCCTCAGCGGATTGGTTGGCCTGCTGTGGGGCGGCGGGCCTCCGTATGAGGGCACGGTGGTCCTGTTTCCCGGCCTTTTGGAGCCACACCGGGATCTCCGGTGCCAGCTGTGCCGGGTTACTTGGGCTGCTGTGTGCTCGTCGTTCCCCTTTAGGAGCTCTCTCCAAAGGGTTTGACTCTTTACCTACGTAGGTAGGGTGTCGGCTGGAGTTGCTACAGCATCCACTCTTAATCCCACTGCTGTGTGCGAAGTGGGAATTGCTGCACTTTCTGCTGGGTTGAGTGGCTTGCGTCAAAGGTGCGACCATCAGTAGTAGGGTACTACTACCCATGCTGGATTTGTCACCTGTCCGGGCTAGGTGGACGCTGGCGTAGGGCACTATGATGATAGGCCTCCGGTGGTATGGTCTCTTTTACTAGGTACACCGGGCTATAAATTCTGACACACTGACGAGTGTTGGAAATAAGCTTTTTAAAAGTACTGGTCAATGTGACCAATATACCCCCTATTTAAAAAATAAATTAACTGGTCATGACCACCCTTTTCTGCCCCCCCCCTCTCCCCCTCTTTTACTTTACCTTTGAAAGTGAATTGTTAATAGCGATTAGGAACTATAATGATATTTATCACATTTCTTAAGGAACTTTAAAAAATATTTCGTCATCTTCTTGTTCTTCGAATAAAAACAGTTTTACTCCTTTTTGACCTTCTTTTTGTTTCTGAAAGTCATAAAGAAATTGCAATGTCTTCTATGCTTATTTTCTTCAACATATTCTTAATGATTGATCTAGATGTTTCGCATTTAGCTCGACGAATCTGACTGATTGTAGCGGAAGAACGTCAAATTGCATTACTGCCAGATGCCACGAAATACGTTCAATTTAGTAGTAAAAATCCGCAATTTCATTGGCTGTGACAAACTGAGAGCGCAACGCGTGTAAGGCATTTTAAAAACACGATAAACTACAATCTACGTATATAACTCGGTTAAAAAGCCAAGGTGAATGTAGTAGCAGACGACAGTTCCGACCGAAAAACGATAAAACCGGGGAAAATAATATTTCGTTCACGAGATGGCGCTGCAGGTAGGTTCAACCAAGCGGTTTGAGATTCTCGAGTCGGGGGGATAAAACACGAAATTTGTTTACTAATAATAAATCAAATACTGGAAATATTAACATGAAATTTTTTGTATAACCATTTTCGGACGTCCTCTATCCATTTAAATGGTTTTAAACCAATTTTAGGGTGGTGACAATTCCCCTTTAAACAAAAGATAAAGTTCCGAAATATACCAGAAATGTCAATAAGAAAAACAAAACAAAAAAAACTGTACAACATAAAAGTCAATCGACATAGGGTTAGAGTTATGGACTAATGGCCTTTCACAGAATGTCACAAGTGGCCCCAATCACATCGTGGGACCCGGCGTGGATCCCCGCTAGCACACCAAACAATGTTTCTGGAAGACCTTTCTGATGTAAGGTAAATCTGAGTAGGTTCCGAGCACCTGCATTGGAAGGGCAATCAAAAAGGATATGGGAGGCATCCGCACGCGTGCCACACCGAATACAGGAGTCGGTGGGGCTCAGCCGAAAACGATGTAGCAAAGCCTTGGTAGGAAGTCTGCCGCAACCGAACCTCGCTAGCAGGGTGTCATCCCGTCGCGTAGGATTAACGCGAATCATAGCACGAGATTCGGGACTGAGCTTCGCATCGCGAAGAGGCCAGGGATCCGCCAGAGACAGCCAGTGCGGTGTCCATGCCGAGGTAATAGCCCGTCCACACGTACTCTTTAACTCCGCTAGAGTAGAGGGAAGGAGGAAGTCAATCCGCCCAGGGCGCGGGGTTGTAGTAATCCCCGCGAGACTGTCCGCCAATTCGTTTCCCGGTATTCCCACATGTGCCGGACACCACAACAGAGTTATGAAACTAGAGTACTCGTCACAGAAGCCACGGTCACACTAGAGCTTAAAACCCAGTTTAGTTCGGTTTGAATGCCAGTTTTTACCGCCGACGATAACTCCTGGTTCACACGTGCGAAATCGCTTCACCCCGGTTCGCTTATAGCCAAGGCTTAACGTCCTTTCAAATTATGACCAGAATTTTTAAAATACTAAAATGTATCCCAAAACAACTAGTTAATCTTGTTTACTATACATACAGTAATATTATTTTTGAAAATACGAGCAATTTTACTTCCCCGCCTTGTCGTTTTGAAAGCGATTCTAAGCGAACCGACTTGGACGAGTTGCTTCCCGAACCAACACGAAACGATTTCTTACGCTGGTTTTGAAAACTAATTATCTAAAACGAAGCGATTTTAGGGGTAAGTGTGAACATGGATTAAACATTAAAGGATGTTCCACGAGCTAAGATTTCAATGCCGAGTTCGCGTTGGCTCGGTCGTAATGTGTTTCCTCCCCCCGCGCTTAACTCCCCTAGGGGCACCGGATATGATTTTGTAGCGCCATCTCGTATTTTTTTTTAATAATTTTGGAACTTCATGATTTTCGTCTGCTCTTTTAGTTGAAGATTATAACCACATGGATCAAAACACGCTTCTTTTATCAATCTTCAATTTCGTTTAAAATTACAAATAGTAAATAGTGAAAAGGTTGAAAACTTGAAACTGCAAAGCATCAAATCCTAAAATAAAGATCTTTGGAAAGTATATAGACGAAGTATCATTGCAATCCCGTTTGTTTGCCCCTGGATAGAAAACAATTTCCGGTTTGCGGTCTCGAGCCGCTAGGTGGCAAGGTTACAGAGTATTTTTACGTTTTTTCGCCCGTGGAACATCATTTAGTGTTTAATCCATGGTGTGAACCTCGCTAGAGGGCATGAATGAGTTGAACCACAGGATCAGGAGAGCGCGAAAAAGTAGAGTAAGGGCGCTTTTTGAATCCGAGCAGATTACTAGAGGCCCGTGGAGATGAGACGCGTAGGAAAGAGCCATTTGGATAGCGAACAACTCAATCCTGTTGATGGGGTGCCCGGAATCCAAGAACGATTTCGCACCGACTTTCAGAGCAGGAATCGCGAAAGCCGCACCTGCCACTCCCGACCCGAGTCCGGCGTTAGAACCTTCAGCTAATAACAGGTTTCGTATAGTTTCTCTACAGCTTTGACAGATGGCGGTAGTGCATGGTGGAGTGAAATTATATTTTCTTTTTTCGTATATTTTTGTATTTCGAATTAACATTTTGCAAACCCTTTTTTAAACCGGGAAGGGGTGCCGAGGGGTAAATCACTTTGTTACAGGGTGTCCTAATAATCATGATTAAAAATTTTATCTTGATTTAATCTTTGTACAACCAAACCTACAGATTTAATTTTAATCTAATCTAATCATGATTTAATCATAATAATCAGCTAGGCTAATACCCAAGGCACCACCTTAGGTCTAAATCACCAAGCGCCTTTTGGCCAATTTACATCGGTTCAGAGGCAATTGGTCATAAAATGCAATAGCGCACACCTTTCTATTTGGAACCGAGTCTCTTAGCGCAACGGTTCTCGAGATAGGTTTTGAATGACCTTGAAGACACGGTTGAAGGTCAGTGAGTTTACTATCATCTAATGACTACTGCGCGTGCTATGCGATCTAAAAATATCAAACTTCTAGGAAAATTAACATTTAAATTATTAGCTCTGGATTGATTTTTAGTGGACACCCTGTATACATTCCGTATAAATGACCTCAGGATTACAAATATGTACTTTTGATTAAGCCTGACGAGAGAGGTCTAGGTTTTTACCTGTCTTCTCAGTTTGTCCAATTGATAGTCAGAATTATTTTTTCTGATATGAATTAATAAATTTTGGAAATCTATCATAAGTTCCTTCAAAATGTGATTATTAATTCGATTAATTTTCCTCGTAAAGCATTTCAAGTCAAACTAGGCGAGAGATTTAACTATTAATAAAACAAATTATTTTCCAGTATTTAATTTAATTGAGCTTCCGAATAATACATCTTCAAGGAAATCGCCAAGAAGTTACGAGAGCCAGGACTAGCAAGTTACTGTTTATATAGTGCTTGTTGAAATATTGAAAACTTTTCACCTTACGGTATGCAACAAGTGTTCCCTTTTAACCAGGTAACTATTTGGACATAAGGCTTAGCAAAAACACGACGCTCTGTTTACAAGTGAAAGTTTCAATTATTTCAACAAGCAGGTCCTGGCTCTCGGAATATATTACTTCTTGGCGATTTCCTTGAAAATGTTTTATTGCAGCGAAAAAATATTTGGTGTATATAGCTAATGCTGGGGTATCCAAATGTGGGATCTTTAGTAAATGGTGAACTCACCCTTCAAAAAATGTACATCGAAATTATACTTAAAAAAATTACTTCTTTAAACCGGGCATTACGTCCCTAGAAAATGGTTAAAGGGAACGGTCAAGCTTTAACCAGTTAGATAGCCCTATAGCCCGTTAAAAACTAAAATTTATGGCGAAAACCACATCAAAAAATATTGAGTGGTTAATTTTTAATAAAATAAAGAAATTTCGGGAAATCGAAAAGCGCGCGTCCACCGCGACACCTGGTGAGAAACCGGTGCGACACCCCCGGCTCGATTAAAATTGATTAAAAAAAAGCTCGCGCTGCTGTAGATGCGAAAGATTTTAGTTTTTTTTTCATTTGCACGCGCGTGAGACCTAAGGCTAAAATGAGCGATTTCAAAAGTTACGCTAATTCGCAAATCGCTCAAACGGGGTTAGGGGCGCTGGCGGCAGCCCCTAAGATGGCGGCGAAAATTCAAACCCAAACACCTGGCGTTATTTTTCGTTTAAACTTTTTGGGCCAAAAGCTATTTTTTCAAGACAAAAAAAGGTACGTGTTAGTATATTGAACGTCTTGTTAATCTTTTGATACGGAAATAAGGCCATATTTGGAAAAACTTGGCCGTTCCCCTTTAATAAAATATTAATAATCAGCTAGGCTAAAACCTTAGGCCCAAGTCATCTTGCGACTTATTCACGAAGAGCTAATTATTCATTAGAATAAATGATATTTTATCAAAGCTACTTCTAAGCTTTATTTAAGCTCCTATTGAGATGATGAACGCAAAATTAATTTACCCGAGTTTAAGACAAAATTCGTTTAGAGAAAGCTAGAGAGACTTTCCTGTTGTGTTTTTATGTAGAATAAAAAGAATGAATTGGTTAGTAGTTTGCGTTATGGGGCATTTAATGGACATCTGTAGGAATACCTCCAGGCTATTAGGCTTATTCCAAGCATTTCTTAAGTCTAACTACGTGTGGCACTGGGCGGAGTTAGGCTTAAGAAATGACTTGAAAAAGGCTAATATCCTTGACATATTATTAAGAGCGACTTGGTTGAAAATTATATTTTTAGTTATTACTGATAATTTCTGAACTCCGTTTTCGGTTGCATTAAGTAATTTTAATTTAAAGTGAGATTTCTGGCTAATTCGCGGGACCTCGCAACCCACGTACGCACTATTGCCATATTTGAATTACGTGCATTGAGTTGGGAATATTAATCTAGAGATCCAATCAAATCTGCTCCCCGCGAAACAAGTTTTTGAAAATTACGAATGTGTCGTCTCCTCTAAAATGACGAGAAAACGTTATCATATGACCCGTGGCGCCATCCATTATTTTTGAAAAACAAAATCTTTTGGCCGGAACGAACCATCGAGAGATAGACAGCGCCACGGGTAGAATGATAACGTTTTCTCGTCATTTGGAAGCAGACGACGGTATTCTTATTTTTAAAAACTTGTTTCGCGAAATACTGAAATCCGACGTTTCGATTGGACCTCTAGATTAATATTCCCAACTCAATGATTACGTGTCAATTGATACAGGCGCCATCTAACTAGAGCCTAGCGCTGCCGGTGCAACGCTGCCGTCCTCGATATTTTCTCTGGCGCCGACTTCGTCGCCGATAAATTTTATTTCCGCCGCCAATTGGTTTTTGATTTTTTTTTCGTAACTTTATTTTTTTTCTTCAAAAACATTTTTGAATTTTTTTTGCAAATTTTCAAAAAAGGGGAGACATTTTTTCCCTTCGCGCCGATTCCGACGAAAAAAATCAACGCCGCCCAAAATTTTTTAAAAAATCGGCGTGCCCCACCGCCGCCGCCGCCGAATGTTTTTCTCCAAACGCCGCTGCCGATCGAAATCAAATGGGCGCTACGCGAACAAATTTCACGTTCTGGTTATTATCGAGTGAGGGAATTATATCGAAGGTATAGTTGAGACAGTACACATTATTTAAAGATTAAGTGAAAATCAGCGGCCACTTTCCCTTTTCAAATTACGATGATTGCTTTTTAATAGCGCCTTTCGTAGAGGAAGAACCGCTTCGACTGGTTTTCCTCATTGCGACGTATTTCGACAAGATGCCAAAGGGGCGGCATATAGTCCGGCGCTTAAGTCGCCGTCTACAATACTGAACCTAAGTATCCAACGAGAAAACCACATTAATCACATTTATTTTATTCATAACTTTATTTTATTCATTTTAATTTCTAATATATTTTAAATTGTAATTCATTTTAATTTCTAATATATTTTAAATTGTAATTCATTTTAATTTCTAATATATTTTAAATTGTAATTCATTTTAATTTCTAATATATTTTAAATTGTAATTCATTTTAATTTCTAATATATTTTAAATTGTAATTCATTTTAATTTCTAATATATTTTAAATTGTAACTTATTTTAAATTGTAATTTATTTTAAATTGTAATTTATTTTAAATTGTAATTTATTTTAAATTGTAATTTATTTTAAATTGTAATTTATTTTAAATTGTAATTTATTTTAAATTGTAATTTATTTTAAATCAAGATATAAGCGGTAATTTAAAAAAGTATAGTTAATTTCTCCAAAAAATTTCTCATGATTATTAGTTAAGTGTCCTAATAAAGGTTTCCCCGGTCTTGTAAAATGTAAATCCTTCACGGGTTCATTGATACGTTTTTTGAAAGTTCTGTTAGTTTGGCCTATATATATTGACTAGCAAGGGCGCAACCAGGATTTAATTTCAGGGGGGGTTTTGAGGGAAAAATTTCAAGGGCGGGGTGCTGACGGAGGTTTCACTGATTTTTATTAGGCACCCCCCCTTAAATACGCCCTTGTTGACTAGTACAAGAGCAAGGAATTGAATAAATGCCAAATTTTTCCGTATCTGGTAATTTATCTTTAGTAGATCCTATAATAATTTGAATTTTTATAGGGGAGTAAAAACTGGTTTGTAACCTATACTGGAATAAATATGGCCAATCGTTTCCGATAGACCGGGGTATTAAGGTAGAACGCAGAAACGATTGTAGTTAAATTTGTTAGATCCTGTTTAGTGCTCCCTGGTTAGATCTAATTGGAGTGAAGTTAGTTTAATTTCAATAGAATTGTAAATTTTAACTCTGTCGATTGAATAAGCAAAGCGGGGAACCTCTGTCACGACCAATAACTTTGATAAAATTTAATTCATCATTTGAAAGCCCGGTGAACAAAGCCCTTAAATGCGCATATTTTTTGGGACATTGGATGACACAGAGTTTACATGGGGGAGGGGGGAGAGGGCATAAATAGAGAAAAAGGCTTACGATATATAGTAGTACCAAGAATTGATCTATTTATATAGAGAGAAAGTTTATATTCAGGGCCGGATTAAGACCTTGTGGGGCAATAGGCCCAAGATAATTTCGGTGCCCCTTTCCGTGGCGATCGAGCGAGGCGCTCCCGCAATTTGTAATTGACAAATGGATGGAAAATACAATTTCAATGTAGACTTTAATAAATGATATTGCTTTACATGGTATTGAAAAATGTGGACGCATATTCTAAAATTACTCCGGAATAATTTTTTTTCTGAAAAGTAAATTTCAATTTAATTTTTTTCGAAACTTCTTGGTGCCCCTTGAAGGCTTGGTGCCCTAGACCCAGGCCTAGTCGACCTATTGGGGGTAATCCGGCCCTGTTTATATTCCGTCGACTTTTACCTTCGCTCTCGTTGCAGCTCTAGGATAAGAACCTGGCCACTCCCCTTCCAATATTCAATCAACTCCAGGCGGCGCATTATTGGCTCCCTAAATATGACGTCCTCTTGACGCGATTGACATTCGCGTGAGTAACGCGTTAAATAAGAACGCCTCCTTTTACATATCCCCCCCCCCCCTTTAGTTGGTTCCCCTGATTCATGATGCGTCGCAAATGATGGAATATAAACTTTATCTCTATAAATAGATCAATTCTTGGTAGTACTCAGTTTGATACATGGAGTTTTTTTACATATACTTCGAGGAATGGTATAGAATCATTTTCTTCAATCTCATAAGTAAATTTGATATTATTGTTAACAGAATTTTAGTGAGCAAGGAATAACGGAAGGAATTCCTTATCATGCGTATATTCACTAATATAAAGGTATCATCCATATTTATTTTAAGCGCAAGTAGCCACAACCAATTTTATTGTTATTGGATAAACATAAATAAATTAAGACCAAACTATAATCTGATTGGAAATTCAATTTCGATTTACCTTTTATATAAATTTAATTTATATCTATTTAAACCACGTGTTCCAATGCCAAACGCCAGAAATTTTCGTGCCCCCTCAACTGACCCCGGACCCGCTGGAGGTCGTTTGAGTCCATTTTCTCGACGGACCTTGGTTTGCGTCTATAATATTATTTTATATTAAGAGAAGTTTCTTATTGTAAGTATAAACTATTTAATAACTGTATTTATTTACATTATGTTAATGTTTATAGGTTGAGTATTTTTACATGGTGGTTGTCATATTGGACATCCCGTCGAGAGCTGCCTCGTGTGTGTCCCCTTCCGCGCTCCTACCCTTTTCTTGTAAGGTACATGGCGACATCTATAATGTTGCTTATATTAGGGATATGGCGCCAATTTAAAATTTCAGATATAACATCACATCCTTTTTCTAATTTACATATTACCAATTTCAACGATTAGGAGGTTGACTAACGCGTATTGAACGGCGTAGTGGTGGCGGCGATCTACATATGTTCACGACGTCGGGGAGTTGTAGAAATTGGAGAATATGCGCTGCGGTGAAGAGGTACAGTACTTGTGGAATGTCGCTGTCGATGTGAATGAGGACTTGTAATTGGTTGCTCCGGAGAATGTGAAACACTGGAGGATGACTGAAACGTTGGACTGAAATGTACTTGCGTGAAAAGTCTTCAGAAAGGAATCCGGATCTTTAAAATGTGATGTTGGTTAACGTGACGAGTGATTATTCCACGTTCTGTTTGTATAGACAATCCTACCATTTTGGACATCGACCATAGTTTCGTGCATAATTTGAGTACCAGGTTTATAGGAGTGTTGAGGTCGTTTTTCGGTTGTATATTTGTTTTGATTGTATGGCTGACGTATACGTTGCATTTGCTTGGGGTTGAACAAATCCAATCTTGTTAAAATCTGTTTTCCGCACATCATTTGAGCCGGAGATTGGCCATTGGAAGTTGGTGTTCGTCTATAGTTCATTAGAATGGGTGCTAATCCATCCGAGGTGCAGAGGATCGTTTTGGAATTTGTGCAAACCGATACCGATAATATCAATTTCGTTGTTTGTTCCTCCTGTAACTGGTCTTTAAGTAGATTTTACAGTACGGACAAAACGTTCGGCTTGACCGTTTGACTGCGGATGGCATGGCGGCGATTTGAGGTGCGTTATTCCGTTGCAAACCGTCTTAAATTGGTCGCTAGTGAACGCACTACCGTTGTCGGTAACGAGTGTGGGGATAAAACCATATCTAGCTATGTGTTGACGCAAAGAATTTATTACAACTTCAGATGAAGTGGTGGACGTTACATCGACTTCTAGCCATTTGCTGTAGGCATCAACAATTACCAGTACATATTTACCCTCGACTGGGCCGGAGAAATCTGCGTGTACCAGTTCGCATGGACTATTTGGCTTGGGCCACGGTGTGAATGTTTTAGGTAGCATTGGTGAATTTGTAATGCAAATCGAACATGGTTGTACTACTTCCTCAATGTGATGGTCGATGTTTGGCCACCAAAATGTACTTCGCGCTAAAGATTTCATAGCTACTATGCCCTGATGTGTACTATGCAATTCATTAAGTAACTATCTTCTTAGAGTTCTGGGACCACAACTTTGTTTCCAATGAGTAGGATGTCATCCATTAACGATAAGTAAAATTTTCATCGATGATATGGCTTACAATCATTGGTATGGTTCATAGTGTTTGGCCAACCATGTTTCAGAAATTTAATTACTCTAGTCAGAGTTTTGTCAGAGCGCCATTACTCTGTCCTCATGTGAAATTTTTGGTGAGCGCCTATTTCAGTCGTTCACAATCTGGTCCGGAGACGAACAAGAAAATCCATTGAAGAGCGTCTTCATATAGGTACGAATTTACTGTTTTTATAGTCTCGAACTTAAACAATTCGTCCAGGATTTGCAACGTGGTAGCAGATACGATAAATCATTTTCTGGAAACAAGCATGTGAAACTGGCTAAATTCAAACGCCGATGTGTCCCTTTAACTGTCATAGATGGCACCCTAAATTAAGCCAACACAAACATATTAATTGATAGTAGTAGTCAGTAAACAGTCCCAATCTCGCAGTTTCAAGATTTAAATCCAGCGTTGAACCCTAGGTCAAAATCATCAGCAGTTTTAAAATACCCTTGAGAACCACGAAGTCTCAATGCTAATTTCCTGACCGAACCATTTATCGACACTGAAATTATCGCCAAGCTCGGGCTTGGATTTTCATAACGTGTTATCGTCCTTGGTAGTAATATATTTCACCTTTGGCATGTTTAGACACTAGGGGGCTCTGTACAATAGCTTTAAAAATCAGTTCGGTGATAATTTTGACATATTTATTGTTATTATGTCACTTATGCTCAGAAGCATACCATAAATGTACTTAATTAAATAAAAACTGCATCCAACACCGTCATCAATTTTATAAATGGGAATTCTTCGCACATTTCTGGCTTTGACAATCTATAGCTTGTTCTTTCTGAAACAACGACTCATTTAATTCTTATTAGAAATGCTATACAGAGGCACAGTTATGAGTTGTTAGGTTACATATGATAATGGTAGGCTATGAATTTGAAATTATAGTGTCGCATAGCTTGTGTTAAGGATGATTAAAGTCTTGATATTCGTTCAGAATTTATTCCAATATTTGATTTTATAAAATAAAAAGTGGTCTTGTCTAACTTGTTGAAATGTTGCTCTTACGTCACAAAAATCAGCTTTATTAGTATATTCTACGCTTCTACGCGTGAGAGATTTGCACTCGCGCTACAAAAACGTATATTCATCGGGTCTGTAGAGCTCACTTGTTACAATTAAGAGACTGTGACGTAAGAGTAGCATTTAAACAATAAAGCCACGTTACTTTATAAAAAGAACTATTTTTTCAATTTCGAAGTTATGTCTACACTGTAAAAACTGAAGGTTTGAAAGTGGTTTAATAATGGATTGAACTTGATCTCGATTCCAATAATGGTTTTCAAATGCGATAGTTAAAGGTTTAAATATGGTTTCTGCAAACTTTAATCCATAAATGGTTTACCTCGAAAGTTCAGCCTAGCCCGTAACGTTCTATTGTTAGACCAAATCTACTTATGTTCTGATATTAGACGTAAAGCCTAATGGTCTCGCGTAAAAACGCTACACCGCAATGTTAAGATTTCAGATCACAAAAACTTAATGTACTAATAATAGAACTAAAAACCTTTATGTTCTAATATGAAACCTAAATGCCAATGTTCTGATATCAGAAGTTATAAATAATGCTTTAATTTTAGAGCATAATATCATAATGTTCTGTTTTTAGGGATATTGACGGGAATATATAGTTTGAAATATTTCTAACCGCGAATTTCTCAGAAACTAGTCTCTCGCAGCAACCTTGAACGTATAACAAAGCCATTTCTCTCTCTTCGAATTATTGCACTCCCATCTTGACCCCTTGGGCCCTTTCCAATAAAGGAAGGCATTGAATTCCATTCGAAAAGAGAATTTGCTTTCCTAAAATTGTTTATAAATTTCTTAAGTGCTTATCAATTTCAACCTAAATGGTATTTTTTGTTAACTCTCCATGAATTTATGACAATTATTCGAAGTAAGTCTTATTGATATGCCGATAGTAAGAGAAATTATATGAAACATAATTCCATTTATTTAAACTTCGCTACTTACAGACTTTGACCTCAGCGATATATAATTTTTACCTTCAATCAAATACATATCTAATAATTCGTGACAAATTAGAGAATCCGGATTTAAAATAAGCCAGTTTTCTGTTTCCTCTGTTATTTCAAAAGCAAAATTTTTTGTGATAAATTCTTTAACTTTAAACGCATATTATTGAAAAATATATACCTAATTTTAATAAAAGACAATGTTTTTGACTTCAATTTCATGTTTAAAATAACAACCGACATAAAAGTGCATGTTGTCATAAGTTGCATTTTTAATCGAATACATTTTATCAGGCATAGAGGAATAGCCCTGGAGTGGTATTGATAGTTCTGATTGGGCTAAGCACTGACATTCCTCTTCAGAAATCGCGTGAAGGGGGATGTAGAAACGACGGGGGTATGTCGAGGCTTGGAGGAATAAAACAAGTATACAGGAGTTGCGGAGAGCTGCGAAATCAGTTTCGTCAGTGACCGTGAACTCGCGCGAGACGGAGGGGTTCAAACGCGACTAGCGCCAACGGCATACGGAATTTTGCAACTATTCCCATTTTTTAGCATTGTTTTTGCGTCGTCTGGTTTGTTTTATTCCTTCAATTTTGGAAAAAGGTGCAAAGAATTTAGAAATGTTTCAAAACAAACCAGACGACGCGAAAACAACGATATAAAATGAGAATAGTTGCAAAATTCCGTATGCCGTTGGCGCTAGTCGCGTTTGAACCCCTCCGTCTCGCGCGAGTTCACGGTCACTGACGAAACTGATTTCGCAGCTCTCCGCAACTCCTGTATACTTGTTTTATTCCTCCAAGGTCGAGGTAGACTTTTATCTATTCATACGTTCCAACAAAGGCAGCGCGATCATGGCGCGATCTATCGGTTAGGGTTTGAATTCCTTAAAAAGTCTACCTCGACTTTCCCCCCTTTTTTTTCGAACTGGCACTACGCTGTCGGATTTAGCGCCTTCTTTCCTTTCCCCTCCTCTACTATTCCTCCATGTATCAGGATAGCCATTAAGTAATAATTGCAAACTAACGGGCAATTGTTTTTTTTCTAAAAGAGATTCCGTTGAAGTTTCCTGTACATTATATTGTCTTTCACATAAAGTATTAAAGCATTGATAGTATTGATGTCTGGACCTTAATGTTTTGGTAATGTTTTTAAAATTATTAGATATGAGAGCAATTTTTTTAAAATAGCTATGCTTAGCTTCAAAACGAATGCGAGACATGGCTTTTATGGACCATAATTTTGGAATGCGTCAGCGTAATGAACCAAGTAATGATATTTTGGTGTCAAAGCATCTTCCCCAAATACCTCTGAAGCTAAATCTAAAAACTCTTCCATTAAAGTTTCTAGTACCACAAGAAATGAAACGTGCAAATACGAAAGAGATAGACGAACTCCCACGATAGGAAGACATTAAGACCAGCGTTTCCAGGTTCCATTACACGTACAAATTATAGTATCGAAGCCTAAAAATAATCAAACTTGCGAGGAAATTACAGTTCACAAGTACGGGCAACTTTGACTACTCGCTATAGCGTTGTAGCACTTGATCATACTTGGCCGTAACTCACATCTATTTTCGCTATCAGACACTCGAGCAAACTTTAGCCGCTGCCAGAGTCAAGGTTCGTAAAAAAGGGAACTATAAGGTTGCTTCGATCGCATGTTTTTTTATCAAAATATTACGGCTTTTGTGTAAAATCGCGACGTCACCCAGATGATATCGTATTGAAAATCAACGGAGGTTCATCTGGGTGACGTCATCAATTTTAACTCGTACAGAAATGTTGTCAAACATCTTCTTGGTCGAGCCCCCTTGTGACAGTGTCACCCTCTTCCACGGCCTATTTCGTTCCTACACCACGCTTAAAAAGTACAAGCCAAACACTCCAAGGAGTATAATATTTCCATTCCTAGCATGCTAGGAGTAATATAACAGACTGGAAACATCGTTCATAAGTTAACGAAAGGGAAATTTCTAAAATTGCATTAACTATCGCACAATTTTCGGAAATATAATAAAATAATCGCAACATTGTACTATAAATTACGCGATTAAAATTATAATACGGAGAGAATCGAAAGGTAAAATTATCGAAATGTACTATAATTATATTACGCAAATCGTAAAATCCGGTTATCTTCTTACTTCCTAAAAGGGGGGATTATTTTTTCCTTCTCTATTGAACTCTCGCCAAGGGCAAGGTGCAAGGTCACTTCTAAAAAATTTAGGGCAGGTCCAAGGTTCCTAGAAATTAATTTACGCTAATATGGGGCAGGTCAGAAAACAGTTCATTTGAGCTTAAGATATAAAGTTATGGAAGGCCGTGTGAGGACGACTACCAATCCCCCAACGGGTGGTCGGGATACTTCCGCCACGGGTGTCCCCACCCCTGTCCCCACGTATCCCCCCGTTGGCGTGGCCGTTACACATATCTCACCCTGATTATTCAGTTATTGTGTGTGTTCTGGTGTCTAAGGCCTCGGGTCGACACCGATGTTTGTGTATCTCAAAAAAAAAAAAAAAGATATAAAGTTATAAACTTTACCACGTAAGAGTCTAAGAGCTCCACATTTGATTTATTTCGAACGAAATGATTGCAGTAGGCGAGTATTAGTATGAAAAATGAGTGATGATCAAGAAAATCAAACGAGCGTAATATTTTTAAGCTACGAAGAAAGAAACAAAAAAAAATTCATTGAAGAACCCATCTTATACGACGTTCCTTAACAAACTTGAATCCGACGTTTCGTTGAAAGATTTTCAAGGAGAAAACTTAATATATCAGGTAAGTCTTTTAATATATTCAATGTTTAGTATTTCAGAAGGGTAAAGTGTGGAATAGCGGCCCCACAATTTTTATTTAATATTTTTTTAGGGGGCAATATGTGGATTATTTCAAGATTTTTACCTTGGACGATTCTTTATATTCAGAGAGTTTAATACGTTTTAGGTCAAGTAGGGTTGATGCCGAAAGAGATAAAATTGAATTCGTCTTCCTGGAAATACCCGCATAAACCAATTCTCACCGTTTTAAAGTTAATAAGGTTTTGCATTTCAATTTTATTTCCTTCGTTATAACCCCTACGTCACCCAAAAATATCTGAATATAAAATGTCGTCCGTTTTAAAAAAAAATTAAAGGGGGCAGCTATAGTAACATTTTACCATTTTTTAGATAGAGGGTAATATGTGGTTTATTTAAATAGCAAAACTTTTGAGGGAATGCATTATTTCCGACGATTGGATTTTTTTTTAAATGACGTTATGTATACCAGTGATCGTATTATAAAATAAAAGCATAACATTCACATTAAACATTCCAGGGATGTTCTTTATATTTGCCCCCAATCTTTATTTTTACAAATTTAGAGCATTATTGGGTACAGTAGGACACGCGAAGACTAAGGGTGTGTTTGGACCAGGCTATATGCGAATAGCAGTATTTTGGATAAGGCGCCTATATTGTGGCAGGAAATATTGTAATATGCATTTAGTTTATTTTTATTAATTTGATGCCTTTTCCAAACATTGCGAAATTGCCAGCAATAAAATAATATTAACAAACATTAACAGTGTAGTGTTTTCCAATGAAACCCTTTGTCGTCGTGTAAACTACTGCATCCAAATAGGTTCCAAAATTATAAATATAAAGTTTAGGCGCAGGAGTAAATAACAGCCAATTCGATTTTTTTTTTACAAACGTAACTAAATGTTACAACTATTTGATATAATAATTATATTATATTTTATATTGAGTAAAATGATTTTAATTTATAGTTAATTGATTGCATAAAGTTTTGGTACAGTATTTACTAGAGCAATCTTTTTCGATTACCGATTAAATGCAAATTTATATTGATCAGGTTTATGGCCCTGATTTTAAATTATTAGTTGATATGGATAATGAAACAGTAATCACAAACAAGATGAAAATTAAAGTTATACGAGTAAGTAATTAAATCTTAGCCTATTTAACCAAATAAAATAAATTCGTTTTTTCTAGACAAAGAGTATATGAGGACTCAATTGACCTGTCAGGAAAAAAGGCTCGTCTGTCGAATGAAGAACCAGAATCTATTATCGAATTGAGATCAAATGATGTATGAATTTTTAAATAACACTTAAGACTAGAAAGACTCAAATTCGCTTTAATGACTAGCTTTATGAAATCCTTCTGCAATTTTAAAAGGTGTTCCTATATATAGGGGAGAAACGAGTTTCAGAATGAAATTGGAAATGAAGCTTCACCTAGTACAGCACATTCTTGGTATTTCTAATATACCGCTGTTATTTAAACTTGAAGAAAAGTCACTCACAAAAAATTTATATACAGGATTATAGCAGACAAAAAAGAAATGATTGGTCTTGGGTCACGTACCAATTTTGCCATCAAATTTATTCTTCTAGATATTCCAGATACTTTTAAAAAGGCTGAGCATTATAATTTAATTCCCAAAGATAACATTGACAAAATAAACAAACAACTTATAAGTATTTTGTTTAATCACTGTGAGCTCAATGAATATTTTATTTCTATTGACATGATTTTATTCATTTCTATCAAACGCGTGTCGCCAAAAAAACTGTTGATAGAATACCCTCATTTGGATCAAAGTCCTGACAATTCTGACACGGAAGCTTATCCGAGTTATGAATAATTTATCGAAGCAAAGGCAGCCGCATACCTATTCAAGTAGTTCACAATTTATTATACTGTTTAGGAATACTGGTATAAAAAGCTTCAATCAAAATTTAAAAACTTCCGATGGGGATTAAAAGGCAATGCTTCCATCGATATGAGAAAAGAAAAATATGGAAAAGCTGCCCGTAAAAATAATTTAGGGACTAGAAGTCGAACAAGTACGTTGAAAGAGATGGCTTCAGCAACGACGTCGTTTGGTTCAGTTTCTCCTACTTTTACGAAAAAAACGTCGTCGGAGGCCGATTCTTAGCCACGGCGGCGGAGGAGACTACCAAGATAACCATGCCGTCGGAAACAGTGTCTATAACTACGTCGGTGGAGGAGTCTACATCGAAAAACACGTTGTCTTTGGAGTCTACACCGAACAACACGTCGTCGGAGACGGATTCTATAAACAAGTCTATGGATGATCCGAAAGACCAATCAATTGATGACCATATACAATATATGCAACAACAAATGCTCAGGGTGGAAAAAGATTGGTTGGTGATTGACCTAAAAATGAAAAGAACGTTCGTACACAGGAGAAAAATTGTAGAGACAAAGTCTCTAGAAGCTGTCGTGGATACGTATCCGGCTTTACGAGATATTAGGCAGGTAATATCAATTATTGTAGATTTTATTCCTATTAAGCCTTCATTCTTGTACAACTAGGTTTTTGATTATTTTGCAGATTAATCTTGAATTTCTAAGGTTAACCAAAATAGATGTTGAGGGGAAACTCCAAGAATCTCTCAGAAAATATGCACACATAATTTGGAATCTGAGTCAAAAAGATTCGGTGAATTTAAGAGCGCAGTTGATGAGCTGTGTCACTGAATTGCCAGACATGCAGTCTCAGACTAGTAAGTATCATTAATTAAGCATTAATTATCCTTTCTCACAAAACATAAATTTTATCGTTTTAGACTTCCGAAAATAGTTTCGATTCAAAACCTTTTTTATTTTATTTTAAATTTAGGTGCTAAAGAAGCATATACTGCCATGCTAATCCCCGGGATTTTCAAAGAGAATTATTTGCATTTTGTTTGCAAGATATCTGACGATTCTAAAACAATGGCGAAATCTCCGGTTTTAGTATACACCGGGAAAACGATGTTTTCGGACTGCGAATACGATTGAGTGAATTTTTCTCATCGTTCTGGATCTTCGATATAAATTATCCCGGTCATTTGGCTAAAACTTTAAGCTTTATAGAGTCGTGCTTTTTGAATTTGTACACCACGAAACTCACTGCTCAAGTCAAATCTTTGACTAAAAAATGTATTGCAAGCACTAAATAAAGTTTAATAATATAGTTGATATAAAACGTTCTAAACCATTATGTAGCAAACATTAAACCACTGTCGGTTTTTATCACAAACCCTTTTTTGAAGAAGCTGCCTTTTTGGAAGACAAAGGGCTTAAACATAATAAGACTACTTTTAAACCATTATGTTACTTTTTGGAGACCAAAAATGGTGTTCAATTTGTACATTAATAGGTTATTTTCAAACCGTTATGGTACATGTACTTTTAGGAGAACAATAATCGTTTTTACACAGACCCATTATGCAGACCAATAATAGTGTTAAATTTCTACATGAATATTTTACTATCAAACCATTATGCTTCTTTTAGATGAACAATAACTGTTTCCCGTTAGAACAATAATAGTCTTTACACCGAACCCTTATGTTACTTTTAGGAGATCGATAACGGTGTTCAATTTCTACAATAATAGGTTTTCTTCAAAGCATTGTGGTACCTTTAGGAGAACAATACGGGTTTGGAACAGTAATAGTTTTTACATCCAACCATTACTTATAGGAGACCAACAATGGTGTCGAA
The DNA here is from genome assembly GCF_980474605.1 of Leiobunum rupestre. Classification (NCBI taxonomy): domain Eukaryota; kingdom Metazoa; phylum Arthropoda; class Arachnida; order Opiliones; family Sclerosomatidae; genus Leiobunum; species Leiobunum rupestre. The sequence goes on from NC_143392.1 coordinate 34,792,010, forward strand.
TTTCTATATTAATATTTTTCTATCAAACCATTATATTACTTTTAGGAGAACAATATCGGTTTCCATTTAAAACAATAATCGTTTTTACATCGAATCATTATGCTACTTTTAGGAGGTCGATAATGATTTCGAATTAGCACATAAATAGTTTACCATCGAACCATTATGGTATTTTTAGGAAATCAGCAATGGTTTTTAATTAATACCTAAATAGTTTACGATCAAACCACTGATGCAACTTAAGAAGAACGGTAATGGTGTTCAATCAGTGCATTATTAATATACCTCCAAACAGCGAATGCATTTTTAAAAGATCAGTAATGGTCGTTAACTAATTGTGTACCTTTAAAACGATATGGTACTATTAGCTTAATATAGATGTGTGGAAATGGTCTAACTTCAAACCATTATTTCAAACTTTGGCAGCATATAAATGGTTCCATATTGATATATTAATAGTTTATTGATAAACCAATTAAACTCCCATCTAGCTATTCGAAAATTACCTGAGTTTAAAAATAAACCATTAGGTTTTATAAAGGTTAGTATTAAAACCTTCCAGGGTTTGAATTTCGGGAAAGAAGTTAGTAACCATTATTGGTTTTTATTTATAACCATACTTTTTACAGTGTATTAGTTAGATCCAAAATTGCAAACCTATCGGTGGAAAACCGAGTTCAAGGTCATTTGAAAGTCAGTCAAGACTGTCCTAAAACCTTTAAATTCTACACTCGAATAGTTCCTAAATTTTCACGTATTAATTCAGAATTTTGTCCTCTTGGGAATTTTTCATTAATGACCTTCATTTTGTAATCTTTCATTTCTCGGTTTCTTAATAGTCGAATTAGGTCACGTTAAAGCCACCTGACCTTATAATATGAAGGCGAAAAAGTTTCTAGTTTGAACCGATCTATGAGCTCATGATTCACGAGATAATCTTTTGGTGACCTTGAAGACATATTTCAAGGTTATCCAAATTATGTCATGAAAATTTCCAACTCATAAAAAAATATTTAGAATTATTAGCATTAGAACATAAATCTGTAGTCTATTAAACTGACTAGAGAAGTATACATCTTCTCAGACTCAGGCTCGAGGCAGTTTCCAAATCGTGGAAGCATACAAAGCCTCACGGCTCACAATTTACGGCACGTATTAATACAATAAAACTTTGAATAAATACAGAACTAATTCAAGGGAATATAGCCTTAACGAATTCTTTATGAAAGACCTCTAACAATTTGGGTATAAATTAACAAACTAGCACCAGAAATATTTGTAGCCATATAACGGAGAGGCCAATATTGGCTAATGTTCCACACCAAATACATGCACTTCTATTCCCTTTAACAAGACTCCGTATCCTCTCAATGAAAGCCAAAGTGCGATTTTTGAAATTTAACCAGAGATATTTGACGTCAAAGTTCATAATGTTACGCCTATACGAAACGTGTGTTAGATAAGATCAAGAAAAGGTAAAGTTGGCATGCTGGAGACTAAATGTCCCCTTTCATAATATCAGCCGTTTAACCTCTCCAATAGATCAAGTTCCAACACAAAAATTCGACTGCCAATAGGCGCTTAAATAAAACCTCCTTCACGGAAATCGCCAAGATGTAATATTTCTGAGAGCCAGCATCTGCAAAGACTGTTTATTTAGTGCTTGTTGAAATAATGGAAACTTTAAACCTGTAAACAAAACGTCGTGTTTTTGCTAAGCCTTATTATGTCAAAAAAGCTACCTGGTTAAAAGGGAACACTTGCTGCATACCGTATAGGTGAAAAGTTTTCATTATTTTAATTATGGAATAAAATTGATAATGAAATTATTGAATATAATTGCGTGAAATCCAACGAAGCTGAACGCTTTGGTCGAATAATTATCAATTAGTTTTCTAGTTGCATCAATTAAAACCCGCTAATCCGAGTGACTTCTTTTAATCGTCGCCACTTCCTGTCTTCGCCATTCCTCCTCTTGACGCCACACTGAACAAAGAAAGTGTCGCAAATTCGAGGAAGAACGACGAAATAGAAAATAACAGCGTGACCGGGACTCGTCACGCGAGACATCACCGGAATTCCAATTCGTAAAGAATCCGACTAGTTGCTAAGTACCATTTACGCTTATTTCAAAACAATAAGTTTTTGTTATTTTTTTCCTTTGCCAAGTTTTATCCTTCTTTTGATGTAAAATTAATAATGAGACATAAAAAACGGTTTAAAATTAATTATTTAAAAATATTTTAACAACAAACGTTTGGAGGAACTGTTCATCCTTCTTCAGCTAGTACAGCTACACGTTTCAAATGTATATTATTAATTTTAAACCATTTTTTTATGTCTCAAAATTGATTTTGTTTCGTTTCACAAAGTGTTTCTCATTTGATCTTCTTTTGGTGCTTCTTTATTACGGGCAATTATTGTTTAGTTGCACGTTGGTTTATATTTTTACATGAAATATCGGTTAAAATAAAAGTTATTTTTGAATAATAAATAACTGTACTGCGTAGGTGTAGCCTTTCCCACCAAAAGGTTTAAAAGGGCGCCATCTAGTATCATTAATAGCATTAAAATCGAACCTCTAATGGCCTAATTAGCTCAAAAGGTGTGATAAATTGTAAGCAATTACTTTTATTTAGTATATGTTTAAATCACGAGCACATAATCATAAGGTTTATAAGCATATATTGAAATATACCAATATTATACATGGAATATTAACCCAATCAACAATAATTGTGATTCAGTGTATCCAATGTTTTTTTTTTAAATGTAAGCGATAAATGAGTAAGGTTTTGCACTTAGATCTACGTATTTCAAATCTGTTAAAATCTTTGCCCCTTCATTCTCAAAACTAGGAGCAACAAACGCGAGGAGAACGCAGCTAGCCTTGAAACACGCTAACGCAGAGTTGTGTACAAATTTCATTGAACGAACCTTTTCGCTGAACGTTTTACGGGCAAGGGGGGAAGACCGTTTCGGAATTTCCCCCTTCCGAATGCAGCAGGTGCTAAAGCTTCTAACCAATGAAAAGGCACGACTTTTGACGGGGTGCGTTCTCCTTGTGTGGGGTGCTGTTTTAATTGCTCCTAGCTCAAAAGGAGGAAAGTACTCTCGACGATGCCTGTAGGATGTACTGCAATCACTGCGATTCTCCACTTTCTCTGTTTAAAATAATCTAAAAATTCCTTTTATTTATTTTCAATGAGTAGTATATTGATTTCACTCAAAATAGTGGTAAATTACACTATTTTCTAAAAAAAAAAAAAACAAAAATTCCCTATTTTTCTTTGTTTAAAAATATAATCCCTTTTCTATTTTTTGACGACAATGGCTGCGCGTCCCTATATTTTGGGGTCACTCGAAAGCAGTGGCGTAGCTATAAGGGGGGGGGGGCGGGTGCCACCCGTTTGGGGCCGTTTTGGGGGTGACACCCGACAATGAAAAAAAAAAACTTTCACAAACTAGAGAAATTCCAAAAACTTTTTACACGTTTTGACTAGTAAGAAGCACACCATGATATCCTCACCGGGTGTCACCCACGCTAGCTACGCCACTGCTCGAAAAGGGGACGGGCATAACGTATCACTGTTACATTATAACACTTGTTTTTAGGACTCGAGGGGGTTTTGTATCAGATTTGTAGCCCGGTGTACCGCAGACAGAGTGCACACCACCGGAGGTCCTCACCATAATGCCCTACGCCAGCGTCCACAGCCCGGACAGGTGACAGAACAGACAAGGCAGTGAGAGAACTCTACCGCTGATGGTCTCACTTTCGACGCGAGCCGCTCAACCCAGCAGAAGGTGCAACAATGGGACGACCAACCCCTCACTTCCCACACAGCAGTGGGAATAAGAGCAGATGCTATAGCAACTCCAGCCGACACCCTACCTACGTAGGTTGAGAGCCATACCCTTCAGAAAGAGCTCCTAAATGGGAACGACGGGCACACAGAGGCCTAAGGAACCCGGCACAGCTGGCGCTGGACACCCGGTGTTGCCCCAAAAAGGCGGGAAACAGGACCACTGCGCCTCAAACGGAGACCCGCCGCCCCACAGCAGGCTACCCAGTCCTCCGAGGCGACAGGTTGCCTGGACCCTCTCCGTTAGCCTGAGCCGAAGCCCAGTTTCCAGCCCATACCTGGCCGAAGTCAGAGGTGGAGATAGGACCATTTGATCAGAGCTAACACCTCCCAGTGCGCCACCGCCCTTATGGGTTTCAAGAGCCGGACCCCGACTCCCCGGTAAAGTCACCAGTTATTGCACACTCCAACCCCTTAAGGGCCGGTCTCGAGGGGGTTGTAAATCGGGCCCATGAATAACTCTTCTATGCCTTTTTAGAACACTGTAGTCTTGGCAGAACCGCTTTCCGAATTAAAAAGGGCGCAACTCTTTTTAGAAAACTTTTAGCTTGTGTTAATAATTTAGTATTACAATTTAAAAATATTTTAAACTTTGTTTTCCAATACTGAGAAAATTTATTGACTAAGCAAAAAATGAATGAAAATTATTTTTTTTTCTTTCCTTTGCAAATTTATTATTCGAGCAATTTCAATTTGAATTGCGCAAAACCGTTTATTCTGATGATACAATGGGAATTGCACATGCTAGTGAAATCATAAAGTTTCTGAAGTATATGTTAATTGGAGGGAAACCTGTGGCAATAAATTAGCATAATATTAATGAAAACTAGGAAATTATGAAAGTTTCCCTAAACATTAACCTCAAGCGAAAGCGAAAAAATTACAATGATTATCTGTAGACATGTCAATATTGCATCTTGACCTTGAGAACGGCCGTCATTCTTTTAAAATTACCGACAAGACCACTTCCTCTCTGCCACCCAAATACTAAATATTTCCAATTAAAAAGATAAATATCTATAAAAATTTTATAAGGATGTTTTTCGTTAAATATTGTGTAGCCTGAAATGTTTTACGTTAAATATTATGTATTTCGAGACATTTTAAACCAAATAGCACGATGGTGGACTGACTGGAAAGTAGCTAATAAGAATTGTCTCGAGTTTAGTTTCAACAAGATTGTATTTATTTATATTTAAGTAGAATCAGTATGTTGTGATTATTTTATCATTGTTCCTTCCCCGTACACAAAATCAAATCAGTCTGGTATCTCAATGGTTCCCTAAAACAGATAAATTAACAGCAAAATTTTAGATTATTCATAAAAATGTCGGTTAGCTGTTTATTTATGAATATTGTTCGCGGTTATAAAACGATTAAATATACAAAAAAATAAGTTTTAATTCGGATAAACCAATAAAACGGATATTTCTTATCCAAACCCGAACTCTACTAAAACCAAAGCATTCCGACTCGACTGAAGCACATTTCGGTGACATTTTCTCCCCATCTAGTGATTTGGTTTCGGAGTATACCGAAATATAAAATCACCTTCATTTACAAATAAAATCCGTGATTTAGTATTTACATTTGAGGTGATTTCACCCCATTTTCATTTTATTTTGATGTTGTAGCACTTTGTAGTATAATTTTGAGATGTTCATGTACTTAACAACTAAAAAGCCGCCAATGTCCACTAAGCCACTAGACAACGTCTACGACAACCGTAACAGAAAGAAATCCACCTTGGCAGTGGCGTGACTTTATATGGAAACCTAAAAGTTCATAACTCGCATTTCCTTTCAGCGTGTTTCGCCTACTTTCTGCGGATAAATGGTGACCACATTCATGGAACCGGTAATTTATATTTTAAATAATCCTTTTTCAGTTAATGGTTGATGGTTTATGTAGCGAAAACCTTTCGCCCAAACGCGCTTAATATAATGGATAATAGGCTGATTAATAGCGGTGTTGCATTATTTTGGAGTTTTATGATTACTTCCTTAATAATATCAAAACATTATTTGTAACGCATCGCGCCATGGGACCATCAGGTGTAAATAGTTACTTTATGATTCGTACAAATGCTTTTGGGGGAAACCATCGGGGTTGGACGTCACAATTTGTCAATGGTGGTCAGGTACTACGACAAAATAGGGGGAAGCGGCACTTGACGTAGCACCTTAGTAGTACAAACAAGTTTTACCCCTTTCTATCTCTGTCAAAATAAACCGAGTGACAGCAGAGCATTCCCGCGAATGAGCCCAGGTTGAAGTAACGGATTAACCACCCGCCAGGCCCTTAGGTTTCAGATTCAATAACGGTCTCCTTTTGTATCGGGTCCCTCCTACTTTTTGGCATATTCCGGGTCCCTAGGCTTAAGCTTATTCAGCCGATTTGCTAATTAAACATTTCTTCCTTGAATTTTACTTTATTTAAACACTCATTCGCATTGCGGATCAAAGAAACCAGGACAATTCGATTTAACTTAGTGGTGGTTGAGAGGCAAGGAAAACTGACGTAAGCGTGGGGAGGGGGAGATAAATATTTTAATCCAATCACAATAGCAATTCGCCTTGTGACAGCATTTCTCTAATTTTTCCTCTTTTTCATTTTTAACGTTCGCGAATTAAGGCACATCTACTTCATTCCATTGCGTACCGGTTCCGCAGCCGTTTTTCAGAGATATTTTCCGTTGAATTTAGCCGATTTGGGGAAAAAGTCAGGTGGGCCGGCGACGATGCAGCCGAACGGGACAACGGTCAGCTTCCCTTTCTCTCCCAACTACACTTTCATCTGGCCCTTTGAACTGGCCTTCGACAAGGAATACCATCGCCAATGGATGGTTCGCCATTGGACCGTTTCGCTGTATCTGAGCGCCGTCTACGTCACCGTCATCTTCGGCGTCCAACATTGGATGAAGTCGCGGCCGCCTTTCAACGTCCGAGCCGTCTTCTTCGTCTGGAACGTCGCCCTGTCCGTCTTCAGTTTCGTCGGCGCCTCGAGGACTCTGCCGGAACTGTTCCACGTGCTGTCCAACTACGGCGTCCACTATTCCATCTGCAATCGGAGCTACGTCGAATCGGACAGAATCGCCGGTTTCTGGGCTTGGATCTTCACCCTCTCCAAATCCTTGGAGTTGATGGATACCGTCTTCATCGTCTTACGTAAGCAAAAGTTGCTTTTCATCCATTGGTCGCACCACATCTCGGCCCTGTTGACCAGTTGGTACATCTACTCGGATCATCCGGCCATGGGCAGATGGATGATGACCGCCAATTACTCGGTGCATTCCACCATGTACGCCTACTACGCTCTGAGGGTGGCGAGTGTCACTTTGCCACGACCCATCGCGATGGCTATAACCGTCTCCCAGATACTCCAAATGATCTTGTGCTTCTCGGCTAGTCTGTACACCTTTGTCGTCAAATCCACTTCCGGTGATTGCGGGATTTCTTGGAATTCCGCGCTGACGGTCTTTTCAGTTTATGGGACTTTCTTCGCTCTGTTCGTCAAGTTGTTCATCGAAAACTACCTATTTAAAGACGCCGGCCAATCGACCAGCGCGATTCCCTCAACTAAAAGTGGAAAGAAAATTGACTGATTCTTTAGTGATCCTTATTCATTACCTTCCGGAAGGGATATAATCAAATTCAAATTAATTGAACTTTTCATCAATATAGTTTATTAATCACACTGGATTTGTACGGTATATTAAATTGTTATACTTTCTTTTAATTTGTTTTGGTCCAGCTTTTTGGGTAGGTTTCCCAAAAAGGTCAGAAAATGTATCAGTGCTACTTCACGAGATGTCAAGTTGCCCATCTTTTCTCGTAGCGTCTGACGTAGTCACACGAGTATCCGCCTCTCCACTATCTCACCACAGCTTGTGACGTCAAGAAGGTATTTCATCCCACCCCAAACGTTCAACCCCTAAAAGAACTAAAATAAAACTAACAAAGACTGACCCGTCTGCATAAACCAGTTTTATTTTATAGTATTACAAGTCGGGAAGCCCAGCTAGCTGATTGTAAAGAAATGTAGTTCAAGAGTTTATCTGTATTGTAATCCAACTTTAACCAAATACAATGCGTTAATAGAAATATATCCCCATTATTTACCAATTACATTAAATAAACGGGACGGGATAAAATAATGCAACGAAATAATAATAATATTTAAATCAAATTTGAATAAGTAAATGTTGCGACACAAATTTATGAAAATAATACGGCAGTAAGGCCCCGCAAAGTATAAAATCTCTTTATACATAACATTTGTAGGGAATATATTTTGGTTAGGTTTTAAAAGTTTGCCTCAGTCATCGGTGTCCAAAATGTTTGACTGTTAAGTTTATAATGGAAGTTACCCAAGAAAATGCAACGTACAATTGACCGTGCGAAATATCCACGTGTTTGAGAGTTCGACATTGAGCCTTGTTATTTTATGGGACGTTCTTCACCTCCAAGTATTCCTTCTCCGTCGATCTACGCTGTGCCAGAAATTTCAGGTGACGCTGTCGAGAGTTTGGTCCTTCTATTTCTCCCCCCTTCAAAGTGCTGTAAGGTCACACCTCCAAGTATTCCTCCTCCGTTGGTCTACGCTGTGCCAGAATTCTCAGGTGATGCTGTCGAGAGTTTGGTCCTTCTATTTCTCCCTCCTTCAAAGCGCTGTAAGGTCGCACCTCTAAGTATTCCTTCTCCGTCCATCTATGCTGTGCCAGAATTCTCAGGTGACGCTGTCGAGAGTTTGGTCCTATAGATATAACTTATATAGTCTTTGGCCATGCCTAAATACTCAGGTGACGCTGTCGGCTCAGTTTTTCTCTCACTCTGAACTAGATCAGGTGACTTCAAATTTAAAGTGCTCGCTCATTGCGAGAGGATTTTCAATTTTTGTTCATCTCTGCCTTAGAGCTCTTCGAAAAAGCAGGAAAGGGATGATGAAACGTTCGACAGTGTAGCTTGAGCCTTTTGGCGAGGCTTTAAACCGGCGGAGAAGGAACATTGGCAATAAATAAATATAATAATAATGATGTAAATATAATGATATCATTTTATATTATAAATTAATAAATATAATAATAATTACGACTGTATTGTTAATAGAAAAAATTGATTTAGTTTTTTCACTTAATCATAGACAATGAGTTATCTCTATAAAAAAGTATTCCCGCGATAACGATTGTGTATATATTGAAACATTTTATTGTACAGTCTGTTAAAAAAGTCTTCGACAAAGGGAGTTTTTGCATTTTTCTTAAATTTTCTCGAAACGTGTAAACGATAGACAAATTACACCATAAACAATTTTTAATATTTTTTTGTTTCCTTTCACGTGGAGTTGTTGGTTTTTTCAGAGTGACAATAGTTTCGGCGGTAACGCCAGATGTCGTTTTTGACAACTTTTTTAATAATGCCGTTACGCCCCTGAAACTGGCATTTTCGGATTCAGGGTGGTCGATTCATATTTAGAAAGTGTCACTGTCATTACTCTACCACCAACGGTTGAGGAGCTATAGCCGGTTGCAATTTTCGATACCATTTGGGAAAACCTAAAAGACGTCAAATATCACTTGTGGCATTCCCCGGTAACAGTTCTCTACACCTTTTTTCATTGCTTCCATTATCGTCTCTTTTCCTATACAATATTAAATGTTGTTGAAATGCTTTGCGTTATCGAGGGAATGCCACAAGTGATATTGGACGTCTTTTAGGTTTTCCCAAATGGAATCGAAAATTGCAAACGGCTATAGCTCCTCAACCGTTGGTGGTAGAGCAATGACAGTGACACTTTCTAAATATGAATCGACCACCCTGAATCCGAAAATGCCAGTTTCAGGGGCGTAACGGCATTATTAAAAAAGTTGTCAAAAACGACATCTGGCGTTACCGCCGAAACTATTGTCGCTCTGAAAAAACCGACAACTCCACGTGAAAAGAAACAAAAAAATATTAAAAATTGTTTCTGGTGTAATTTGTCTATCGTTTACACGTTTCGAGAAAATTTAAGAAAAATGCAAAAACTCCCTTTGTCGAAGACTTTTTTAACAGACTGTACAACACGCAGTATGAGTTCCATGATCATTTAATAAACTTAGTTATGATTTTAACGAGTGTTTTCCATCAACCAACTAATAAGTAGTTAGAGTAGGGTTTGGATAAAGGGAAAACAAAACATGGTGTCAGAATCGTGAACCACCTCTCTACACGTCCGGCACTCTGGTCACTCATCGATGAACGGGCTCAAGGCACCTCCGGAACTGCACTTCTCGGGGAATGTGGAACAGGCATGGCGCGTATTTCTTCAAAGTTATGAACTCTTTGAATCGGCGACAGCGTCTGGAGACGGCAGAACTGATGCACAGAAGCTATCCCTACTCCTGCATGCGGCTGAACAAGAAGCGATCGATGTCTATAACACCTTCGTCTTTACAACTGCAGTTCCAAAGACATACGATAATACAGTGGCCAAGTTTACGGCATACTGTACACCCAAGAAGAATGAAACATATGAACGATTCATCTTCCGGGGTCGTATGCAGAAGAAAAGAGAGGGAATCGAACAGTACGTCGTCGATCTCCGACTTAAAGCCAAGACCTGTGGATTTGGTGACCTAGAGGACTCGCTCATTAGAGATCAAATTGTGCATGGCGTGCTGGATCAGAAGGTACGACGAACGCTTCTTGCTGAAGAAAACCTTACATTGAAACGGGCGGTACAACTTTGCCAAGCAACAGAGACGATGCAGCAGCAAATGCAGAAAATAATGTAAAGGTATTTTCAAATACCACAAGTACAGCCATTTTCAATAGTTTTGACACTCGCTTTTATCAGGGCCGTTTTTAGCAAAAATTGAGCCGGGGGCGAGTGAAAATTTGGTACCCCCTATAAAATAGAATAATATTATAAAAAATGATATTTTGGCGCCCCATGACCCTAAAGCGCCAGTGGCGGCGGCCCACCAACCTTGCTACGGCAGGTACTGTTGCGCGAGACATATTTTAAAAACCCGCTGCCTTTTTCAGTGTAAACTTTTTGGAACCAAACTTTACGAGGTTTTTTTACAGGGTGACAGAAATTATATTTATGAATATGTCCCTGAAATTTTATAGTTATTGGAAAAGTATTTAAAAAGTTGGGCTACTTTTCCCGCAACCTACATCAAACGGCTCCAAAAATTTCAGAAATCGCGGTTGAACCTACGTGCAGCGCCAAAAGAATGAAGCGGCAAAAATTTGAGAAAGGGTGGCGTGTAATGCATTTTAAAAACACGATAAACTACAATCTACGAGTATAACTTCGAGTATAACTCGGTTGAAAAGCCAATTAGAATGTCGTAGCAGACGACAGTTCCGACCGAAAAACGATAAAACCGGGGAAAATAATATTTCGTTCACGAGATGGCGCTGCAGGTAGGTTCAACCAAGCGGTTCTGAGATTCTCGAGTCGGGGGGGGGGGATAAAACACGAAATTTGGTTGTTAATAATAAATCAAATACTGGAAATATTAACATGAAATTTTTTGTATAACCATTTTCGGACCAATTTTATTGTGGTGACAATTCCCCTTTAAGATCTATTCTAAAAATACTGTCACGTGACGGCTAGCTTACTTTCCATTGGTTATTGTGAAGAGAAAAGGAAGGATTCTGTAACATTGTAGATCTGTTTCTGCCGGAAGTCAAAGCCAATCAGAGATCTGGAACTTGGTGGTATGCAGAGAAGTGTGAAATACAAATATCATGGCTGCTATCAGTATCCATGATTAAAAATGGTTTAAATCAATTTTAAATTGAATTTTATTTCTTTCTTGATGATAATTAGTAATATCTGAACCCATTTCAGAAAAAAAATAAAACAACCTGAACCTTTCATCAGTGTCATACTTATTTTTACAGTTCGATTTAGCACTTAATTAAGTTTAACCAACTTTAATAAAAGTTGGTATATAAAAATATCTAGCAGGTCACGTTAATTTGAAGATAAAGTACCCTTCTGTTTCGTCAGCTACATGTAACAATTAGGAAATTAACACTAATTGCATTTTAATGAGACGTTTCGTACAAAAATAAGCGACTCAATTGAGTTTCCTCATTGCAAAGTTTTTTAAGTATAAAATTGTAAAACCATTTCTCGTACATTGTTCTTTTACATAGGATATCTTTCTTATTTTCACAAGATCTAAAAATATAAGCTAATCATAATAATTTTCATTTGTCGACCTTCCTATAATTTAATTATAATAAATGTGACCGAGAATTTATAGTTTTTTTTTATTAATTTTATTTCATATTATATGTGTATTATTATCTTAATTTGATCTTATATTGTTTTACACGATAATTTTATTACAAGAATTACTACGTACACTAAAATAAATGTCCTATAAGTAGGGTTAATAAAAATTAAAGTAATACACTTGGGGACATTATTTGAAAAGATTGTTCATTCGTGCTGTATATATAACAATATGTCACGAACATTTAAGTACATACAATCCCCCCGATGTATTAACTATATTTTAAATATTAAATCTAAATTTAAAAATTTTCCATTTATCTTGTACATTACCTTATTAAACCCAAGAGGAATATTATCGAAAAATATTTTTTTGAGTTACATAAGCCTCCGCCCAGGCTTTGTAGACCTTGTTATTATAAACAAATAAATAAAGCGAACACTTTAATGTATGACCATCATGGCGGCTTAGCTGACGCGCATGGTCCTGGTTTCACTGTAGTGTGGTAGTATGAACAGGCCACTTACATATTTTATTGATAACTTGAACAATTCGCAGTGACCCAGTCGGCCAAAAAATCAAACACTCAAGGTAAGGACTAAGGAGCACATAAAGATAACGTATAGCTTCTAACGCGTTCTTTACGAAGGACCCTAACAATTGTAGGATTACCTTGACAACATATCACAAAGGTTATATTCCCTTTAATAAAACATATATTGGTTATGTCGATTTAGGCTTCTTTTAATTAGGCATACTATCTATTTTAATGGTTTTTTTATTCTAATTATTCTAATTATTTTCCCTAGCGTCGAATTGTTGATGTTTTGTCATTTTAAATCCTCGTTCACACTGGAGCAAATATTTCTGTTTTTTCTCGTTCTGGGAGCAGTCCAGAACGCCGAGAAGAAAATAATATAATTGAGAAACGCGGGAAATTGCTTCTGTGTGAACTAGGCTTAATTAATAATAATAGTTTGTAATGACTTTAGACGAAGGCTAAATAAATTGCTAGAAATATGGGATACGCTACCGACAACGAGGTAGTTTAAGAAGGATTGCAGCGCGTAGGACAGGACGTATTTCTTACGCTGAAAAAGGAAGATGGACGTGATCCCAATCTCGCTCAACTACTCGTTCGTTTTGCCGTTCGAAGAGAGTTTCGATAGGGTAGTGTTCCAGCAATGGATGGCCCGCAACTGGACGCTGAGTCTGTACTTGGGGATAGCCTACATCGGGATCATCTTCTCGCTGAAGAGATGGATGGAACAGCGTCCGCCTTACAACCTCCGACCATTCCTGGTAATATGGAACCTAGGTTTGGCCGTGTTCAGTACCGTGGCGGCGTACCGCATGCTTCCGGAGTTCATCTTCGCCCTCAACAAGTACGGTTACCATTACTCGGTCTGCAACGACAGCTTCGCGACGCGAGACCCCGTCATCCCTTTCTGGTGCTACGTGTTCACGTTATCTAAGGTACCCGAGTTGATGGATACCGTTTTCGTGTTGCTACGTAAGAATCATCTAATTTTTCTCCATTGGGGTCATCACGCCTTGACCTTGCTGGTCAGTTGGTACGTCTACGACAAGACTCCGGCAATCGGTCGATGGGTTATCACGATGAACTACACCATCCACTCTGTCATGTAATGTTGTGTAATATTTGGAAAAGAAAATGGAGTATACAGTAAAGGTATGTTTCGATTCTTAATTAGGTACTCGTACTACACGTTGAGAGCCATGAAGATCCGGGTGCCCCGGCCGATCGCCATGTCCATCACCGTCTCGCAAGTACATATCTTTAAGCATTAATTCAGCTATTTAATTAACTAAAATCAAATTGAAACCACTCAGATCGTCCAAATGGTCTTCGGGTTCATGGCCAGCGTCTATACCTTGGCCATGATCTATAGTGGAAAACATTGTCATTGCACAAAGGGCTGCACCGTTGCGTTCTTCCTCCTCTACTCTGTCCTCATGTTTCTCTTTGTTAGATTTTTCGTGAGTGCCTATTTCGGACGTTCACGATCTCGTCTGGAGACGACCAAGAAGAAAACTCTTTGAAGAGCACCTCCGTAAAGTCGATAGGACTTCATACAAAAAGTCTCTTATTAGAGCTGGGTTTGGCTATAGAATTCGCCTTATTTCTTGAGCACTTGTAGCAGGGAAACTCAAATCTAGAAAGTTATAGCACTCGATATCAAATATTTGAGTGCAGGGATCTGCTCAGATCCAATTTCTCGCTTTTCCTTCATGGCTCCCTAGCGTTCTGACATCGAAACCGATCTGAAAATTTCGACAGCTCAACCGATCGAGATATCTCTCGTAGAAAGTTTTTTGCGTGTTCCTTTTCAGCTCGGGAATACACCCCTAGAATCTTCGAAACACGCCCCATTTCTTTGCCGCTTTACAGTTATATTTTTACTACGCCAGTAAAGGGGAAACAGTAAACCCAAGCCTTGATAAAGACGTTTTGTATGATGTATTATCCTTTTTTTTGGGACTACTCTTTTTATTGAAGTGTAACTTTTCTAACTTAACTTAGTGGTGATAGATGGCACCCTATATTAAGGCAGAATAAAAACAAATTGTATATAATTCAAAAGGTTACGTCACAAAGAAAATGTGTTCTAGCATTAAAATAATTTTTGTTCATTTAATTTCATATCATATCAAAGTACAATTTTACTGTGTATTGAATTATTTTGGTTCTTTTTCTAAAGGGCCACCGAATTATTTGAAAATTTCGACCCAAATTTAAAATCGCCCTCCTCGATAAAGCAGATCCTACCAATCAAATTCTGAAGAAAAGCGCCGAATATTTCTGGAATTCCAATGATACAGGATTCCTTTAGTTAACTAGCTTCGCTAAAGGATAAACCGTGGTACGAAAACCGCACTAGCTTTGTGTTTCGAACGTTTCCTCAACCCAACAAAACCATAGCCTTGATTACAAAAATTTTGTTGAAATCCACTTCCGTTAGATGCAGCGTGTCCATTGTGTTGGAAGGGACAATTGTGACACCAAATACAAACGCGACTTTCGAGAGGCGAAATTGGTGCTCTTAGGTTTATTCGCTCCTTTTCGAGAGGCGAAATTGGTGCTCTTATATTTATTCGCTCCTTTTCGAGAAGCGAAATTGGTGCTCTTAGGTTTATTCGCTCCTTTTCGAGAGGCGAAATTGGTGCTCTTATGTTTTTCTCTCCTTTTCGAGAGGCGAAATTGGTGCTCTTATATTTATTCGCTCCTTTTCGAGAAGCGAAATTGGTGCTCTTAGGTTTATTCGCTCCTTTTCGAGAGGCGAAATTGGTGCTCTTATGTTTTTCTCTCCTTTTCGAGAGGCGAAATTGGTGCTCTTATATTTATTCGCTCCTTTTCGAGAGGCGAAATTGGTGCTCTTATGTTTATTCGCTCCTTTTCGAGAGGCGAAATTGGTGCTCTTATGTTTTTCTCTCCTTTTCGAGAGGCAAAATTGGTGCTCTTATGTTTTTCTCTCCTTTTCGAGAGGCAAAATTGGTGCTCTTATATATATTCGCTCCTTTTCGAGAGGTGAAATTGGTGCTCTTATGTTTATTCGCTCCTTTTCGATAGGCGAAATTGGTGCTCTTAGGTTTATTCGCTCCTTTCGAGAGGCGAAATTGGTGCTCTTATATTTATTCGCTCCTTTTCGAGAGGCGAAATTGGTGCTCTTAGGTTTTTTCGCTCTTTTTCGAGAGGCGAAATTGGTGCTCTTATATTTATTCGCTCCTTTTCGAGAGGCGAAATTGGTGCTCTTAGGTTTTTTCGCTCCTTTTCGAGAGGCGAAATTGGTGCTCTTATGTTTATTCGCTCCTTTTCGAGAGGCAAAATTGGTGCTCTTATGTTTATTCGCTCCTTTCGAGAGGCGAAATTGGTGCTCTTATATTTATTCGCTCCTTTTCGATAGGCGAAATTGGTGCTTTTCTGTTATGGCTCATTTTTGAGAAGTGAAATTGATACGTCAATTGATTGAAATATCATGCCCTCGCCGGCATCGTTAACATTTGTGAGATCGGGGAGCTGAAAGTGGGGCGATTGCCCATTTTAAAGATTCTGGGCAATTTTCAATTTAGTGTACATATTTTTTTTTAATTAAGATCGACTTGTTTGAATATTATATTTTTAGTTGGTACTGATCATTTCTGAAACTACGATTTCGGTTGCATTAAAAATTTAATAAACTTTAATTTGCACCGTAAATGTAATATTATTATATTTTTCAGGGTAATTTTTCGAAATTATTTTATAAAATTATTATCTTCCTAAAATAAGGTTGCCCACCTTTCGACAAACTTAACTTCGTTTTACTATCTAATTAAAAATATTGATGATTGAAAGCTAGCTCCAAAAGCCCATAAAGAAACGATCTTGAAAAGGCTACTATAGAATTTTGGCTTTGGTTTGTAACTTCAATGGTAATGGCGCCATCTATAGCAGTTTTTCGAAAGCGGATTTTAATTAAGTTGGGTAGGTAAAATGGAAGCTACGTGCAAGGATTTATCGTTTCTGATCGTCAATGGCGCGTTAGCCACGAAGTAAAATGGCGTATTAACATTATCCCAATCAATTATTATCTTTGAAAAAATTTTTACCTCTTTTTTCAAATGGGCGTTGCACAATAATTAGACTCGATTAAATTTAACTATTTCGACTCGTTTTAGTTTAATCTAATTTGACTTGATTTAATGCCATTTAATCAATTATTTATTTCGAATGATATTTTCCAAATAGATAATATATATTTTTTGTATTTTCTTATAATCGGCTATGAATTTAGAAGTAGAAGCTTGCTGTTTCGAAGCTTTAAAGTTACTCATCTTTAAACTATTTACTCCCTTAATTACACATCTTTAATTTTAATATGGCTTTATTGGTTTCAATTCGATGGCAAAATAGAGGTAATACATGCTCAAATAAAACTCAAATTCAAAGGGTTATATTTTAAAGTGCGCTGCTTAATATTTCAATGTAGAAGGAATCGCTCAATTTAGCACGCACCTCCCGAAAGAGAAAAATGAGCGCGTTACCAACTTTAGTCTTAGAAATAAAACTAGCTTAAACACGAGATAATTTTATTCAGTGACTCACGCATGCGCGTAGACTAGAGAAGGAAAGAAAAAGAGAGAGGGGGAAATACTTAGTTAATATCCCTAACATAAGTGGATAATGCAAATTTTTAATGATAGCCTGTTTCACCAATGACAACGTAAACCATTACGTACCGACGGACTGTCAACTCTCCGCGAACTGCTCTTAATATTTGGAGGAAGCCAGGAAAATCGCTGATGATCCGCCGGTAGCCTTTTCGACGGACCAGCCAAGGCCTATTGAGAATTGAAATGCTTTCCAAATGTAAATAACGCTTACTTTTGGAAAATAATGATGAATTATTGAATTGGAAGATAAAAATAACTATTATCAACACTGGCTCCATTTCAGAAGTTAGTTATTTTTGAATTTCAAACCTAAACGCGTGTACGTTGGTATTTCTCGCCATCAAACAAACCAACTATTTTGCCAACGAAAAAAGTAGTAAGGGACGAGTTTCCTGTTCGGAAACTTCCTGTTTCGCAATCACTCCACGACAAACTATCATTAACCGAATTAATTCTGTGCCATACTTATGTTTTATTCCACTTATGTCCCTAAGTATAAATACATTCTTTATTTTTACTTTTGTTTCTAGTTTTTACTTAAAGGCCCAAGCACGTAGATATAGAAAGTCTAAGGGGGGGGGGTTATAAGCAATAACGCATATTTAAAGTACTGGCTAGACTCGGGACGGGTGACAATGACATTTCCGAACGTGTATCAAACGAAGTTTTTTTAATACATTTAATGTTGCGCTCCTTTCGTAAGAAAGGAATCGACTCCTAAGGGGAGGGGGGTTTGAACCCCCTAAACCCCCCCCCTTATATACGTGCTTGCTTAAAGCATCGCTTAAAATTCGCGACCGAAAGCTATCGCTACGCCCTCATTTGGTTTTACTGGGAAATGAAGCATCGGACAACTTGGCAGGAGTTACCAGGATACCACGCCCACCCAAGGTGGACTTCTTCCTCCGGTCTACTCACGGGAAGATCAAGAGTGGAAATCGCTCACGGTACCTTGGTTTCTCCGGGAGGCTAGGCCCATCCCGGGCTCTAGTGCCATCATGCGAGTTAAGCTAACGCTCCTGGAGGACAAGCTGCTCGCGGGTCTTGGTTACATCGATTCCGTTTAAGTGCCACGGACTCGTGCCCTTGGTGCGGCGCAGTGGAAGACGCCGCATATCTCATTTTCGAGTGCCCTTCAAATCGGGAGACCCGCCACATTCTTCTCAATGTTTTGAAGAAGTGCGCTCTCCCAGCGACTTTAGTTGGGGTCCTCAGCGCGGTCCATGCCGGCTGGCAGGATGTCCATTTTGGCTCTGTGAGAAAAATGTATTTTTTTTCAAAAACTTTGATTTTGTGGCAATTTTCACGTCTCCGGGTACTATCCTATGTTTTTTTTTTAATTTGACTATCAAGAGAAGCTCATAATTATCTAGAGCAATGTATTTTCGTTAAACTTGGGATTTTAGAAATAATATAAATGAGGTGACTCCAAATACTACAAACAAACAATGTATAGGCCTAACAACTGAAGTGTTTAAAAAAATTAATTTTAATAAAATTTAGTTTTAAGAAGTTCATTTTCCAAAATGTTTTAAAATTATGAGAGATAAGGGAGGCGATCTACCGATAGGGGCACCTGCGGGCGGGGGAAACGGGGGTGAAACGGGCCCCTATAGGGGCCCCCCTTTTGCGGCAATATTCGGCGGGGTCAAAAGGTTAGCTGATTTACGATGTTAGGTCAATAGGTTATCTGCCCCTATGGACACGATGCAAACAGCCGTTAAAAGAGGGTGAAACAGGCCCCTATAGGGCCCCCATTTTGCGTACATTTTCGGCGGGGTCAAAAGGTTAGCTGTTTTACGAGGTTGATTTACGATGTTAGGTCAATAGGTTATCTGCCCCTATGGACACGATGCAAACAGCCGTTAAATAAGGGTGAAACAGGCCCCTATAGGGGCCCCCTTTTTGCGTACATTTTCGACAGGTCAAAAGGTCAATAGCTGGAGGCACCCCATTTTAGGGTCAATAGATGATTTACGAGGTTGATTTACGATGTTGGGTCAATAGGTTATCTGCCCCTATGGTGGCGACATGATGTTATGCAAACAGCCGGCCCGTCATAGTTAATAGCTGGAGGCACTCCATTTTAGGTCAAAAGGTTAGATGATTTACGATGTTATAACCCATAAAACCCAGGTGCTAACCCATTATAGGTCAATAGGTTATCTCCCCCTATGGTGGTGACACGATGTTATGCAAACAGCCGGCCCGTCATAGTTAATAGCTGGAGGCACCCCATTTTAGGTCAAAAGGTTAGCTGATTTACGATGTTATAACCCATAAAACCCAGGTGTTAACCCATTTTAGGTCAATAGGTTATCTGCCCCTATGGCGGTGACACGATGTTATGCAAACAGCCTACCCGTCATAGTTAATGTCGGGCACAATTCGAGTTGGTTTTCGCCGACAAACACTTTCGGGCCCCTAAGCGTACCGTAAAATAGCGGGCGGTCATCGGTAAAAGTGTTTTGGGAAAAAAGAGAAGAGTGTATACAAATTATAAGGTTTTATTAAGATATTTTTCGAGTACAGGCTGTATAATACGATTTACATTGAAAATACGTCTTTGGAAATGTATTTTATTTATATCATGGTAATTACGTCGATCTTCGTAGGGTATATACCAAAGTTCACTCAAAGGGTTGAAACGAACCATCTGAAATTAGCGTTTTTACGAGCATTTTCATTAAATGTTCTACCTCGAGGCGTTTGATGGTAAGAGTTACGTTGTCGCCGGGTCCCTCGGGGGTGGTTGTAGGTCCGCCGGAGATGTATTTTTCGGATGGCGGGATATCTTGGCCCTCCAAAGTGGCGGGTGACGGACAGTTGGGATAAAATTTGTCGTGTTCCGTTTGGGGTACGTCGCCGGTTTCCCAACTGCCTAACTGTCCGTGGCAGAGGTAGCATTCGACTATGCCGTCCGAGTCTACGGCGAAAAGTCCTGCGTGGGCCAAGTCTTCCTTGTTCACGTGTACGTTGTCCCATTGCTTGAACGTTTCTAGCCGACCGGTTACGGTGGTGAGATCCTCGTGACTAGCCATCCCGATTCTCTTTGAGCTACGGAATAATATTTCTGGGTCTAAACCCCAAAATGACGTAATCTATAAAAATGACATAATTTAAAAATGACTCACTAAAGATGACGTAATCTACACCATGAAACGTAAAGATTACGTAGATGCGTTGTGGTTTTCATAAGCCAGCCGCTATGGGAAAGAGGAAGATGTCTCCGCTTAGGCTACCAAAGAAATGCGGGATATGCTCGGAAATATACCGGTCCGTGAGAGGTTTCAAACAACATTTAATGACACATTTATCTTGTAATACAATGAAAGAAGATTCGGATCTGGCGTGTGATTGTGATGCGAGTGAATCTCTCCATTACACGGAGGCCGAGGAAATGTCAGATGATAAAATTATCGATTATCTTAACGAACTTATTGGGACATGTAAAAAGCGCGGTGCCACAATGGAATCAACCGAACCAACTACATCTAACCTGCCAGCCGAATTAAAAATGCCGACTGAAAAGGAAATGGGTGCTCTGATTTATTTTCAAGAATATTGTAAAACTAATCAAATTCATAATATTAAAACCGCTGTAAAGAAAATGTGAATAAACGTTTTTATATTGAATACATTGTTATTTTTAAAGGTGACCGTATAAAGTAAATTTTACATCGATAAATTGACACTTAATATTTTTAAAATACGTTTATAATATTTTTCCAACGTGGGCGAATGAATGGACACAATGAACTATTAATTACGTAATCTAAAAAAAAATGACGCGATCAATGAGAAATAACGAGTCGGATTTATAAGATAATAAAAAATATTTATTTTATAAGATGATATATTACAAAAATTATTTTTCTTTTACGAGTCAAAAAAATATTATAGTGTGATACAAAAAAATTAAAATGGACATCGTAATTGACTGTCTATTTCAGCGCGGTTCTGGGTAATCCATTCGGCGAAAAGTAGACTTCGTCCCAAGGAACACGGTTGTCGGGTGTTTAGAGTGTGATGTTGGAATAGCCAATTCACTGGTGGGGGGGGGGGAAGTCAAAGTCGACAAAGGCCATTTTCGCCATACCACCGACACGATACTGAGGGTTTAGTTATGAATAAAACGGGGTATAGTCGCGCGACGGGAATTTATACTCCGTTTATGATGACGTAACAGGTTGTTAAATTTTCTAGTGGCCATTATATCATTGTTGACGTCTCTTCGTGAAAAGCCCTTAAAGAAGCTTTGGTGACTTCTACGTTTTGATCGGTGACGTATATAAATCACGCAATAATGTCCGCAAATGACGCTCGTTGTCGATTGAAGTCGCCGCTTGGTGGGCGTAATTTTTCTCGAATTTTGTTTTAAAAAAAGTTTAATGGCTGGCAAAATGGGCCGTAGCGCCAAAGAGTCAAAATACCAAGCCCGTTTTAATTTATCAAGGTAAATCGCGACCCAATGGCTGCCAGGTTCATCGTGGGGGTCCAGATTTACAACCAGTGACGCTGGAAAACTATTAATCTTATCGGGTAGACAATCCGAAGCGAATACCCCCATAAAATTGCGCGTACGTCTCAAAATGTCTAAAATCTCGGATCCGCGCATAATTACACGTTTTCAATAGAAACGTTACGATCTTTGTCTACGCTAAAGCTGGCTTGAAATTCGGCGAAAACTACGCAGCTTAACGTTTGCGGGACTGGTTTCGCCGAATTTCAAGCCAGCTTTAGCGTAGACAAAGATCGTAACGTTTCTATTGAAAACGTGTAATTATGCGCGGATCCGAGATTTTAGACATTTTGAGACGTACGCGCAATTTTATGGGGGTATTCGCTTCGGATTGTCTACCCGATAAGATTAATAGTTTTCCAGCGTCACTGGTTGTAAATCTGGACCCCCACGATGAACCTGGCAGCCATTGGGTCGCGATTTACCTTGATAAATTAAAACGGGCTTGGTATTTTGACTCTTTGGCGCTACGGCCCATTTTGCCAGCCATTAAACTTTTTTTAAAACAAAATTCGAGAAAAATCACGCCCACCAAGCGGCGACTTCAATCGACAACGAGCGTCATTTGCGGACATTATTGCGTGATTTATATACGTCACCGATCAAAACGTAGAAGTCACCAAAGCTTCTTTAAGGGCTTTTCACGAAGAGACGTCAACAATGATATAATGGCCACTAGAAAATTTAACAACCTGTTACGTCATCATAAACGGAGTATAAATTCCCGTCGCGCGACTATACCCCGTTTTATTCATAACTAAACCCTCAGTATCGTGTCGGTGGTATGGCGAAAATGGCCTTTGTCGACTTTGACTTCCCCCCCCCACCAGTGAATTGGCTATTCCAACATCACACTCTAAACACCCGACAACCGTGTTCCTTGGGACGAAGTCTACTTTTCGCCGAATGGATTACCCAGAACCGCGCTGAAATAGACAGTCAATTACGATGTCCATTTTAATTTTTTTGTATCACACTATAATATTTTTTTGACTCGTAAAAGAAAAATAATTTTTGTAATATATCATCTTATAAAATAAATATTTTTTATTATCTTATAAATCCGACTCGTTATTTCTCATTGATCGCGTCATTTTTTTTTAGATTACGTAATTAATAGTTCATTGTGTCCATTCATTCGCCCACGTTGGAAAAATATTATAAACGTATTTTAAAAATATTAAGTGTCAATTTATCGATGTAAAATTTACTTTATACGGTCACCTTTAAAAATAACAATGTATTCAATATAAAAACGTTTATATTAAACTTATTATTTACCATGGTGAATATTAGTAGAAATTATGTTTAATTCAGAGAAAACGGCATGGTATTAGAAGATAAAACTTATTTTATACAAGACGTTTCGAGCCGAGGCTCTTCTTCAGTCGTTCGTTAGTTTTAATTTGATTTAAAATTTTACCACGCGCCATATTCAAGTTCTAATATCACGCGAGCAGAAGATCAGCGTGTTAAAAAATAAACAAAAGTTTTACTGATTTTAACAATTTACGTGTGTAATAGAATCAATGTAACCGATAAATCCAAAGTATATGTAAGTCAGTGTGAATTATTAAAATATAAATATAAAATAAAATAAAATTTTAAATCACAATATTACCCCAATTAGTTACTTCTTGACATCCTTTATCTAAATTTAAATTACCTAGTTTACGAATATACAATCCTTCATAGAATTTTCTTTTGTACCAATTGGTTTCCCGTTTTAAAATTTTGTAATCATCCCATTTAATAGAGTGGTTTAACGTAGACCAAATATGTTTTGAAATTCCGTTATTCATATCGCCCTTAGCCACGCAGGATTTATGTTCACGTATCCTGTCTAAAATGGAACGTTTTGTTTCACCAATATACGTTTTTCCACATGAGCAAGGGATTTCATAAATAACGCCTCGAATGGCGGAATCTTCTATTTTAGGTTTTAAATGAGAAATTTGATTTTTTAGTATATTAGTGGTTTTTGATACTAAGTTTATTTTATAATTTTTCAAAATACGTTTAAGTTTCTCTGTGGTTTTAGGTATATAGGGTAAAACTAAAACCTCCTCTTTAGGTTTACTTTTCATATCAGAAGGCATGCTGATTAAGTTTCTGTCAAATATGGTTTCTATAAGTGTTTTTGGATAATCTGATTCAATTAACTGATTTTTAATTTTTAATTTATCCGCAATTGGGTTATCAGATATGGATTCAATATGGTGTTTTAAACCTTTTACGACTGATGTTTTTACATGGTTGGGGTGGTTTGAATTAAAGTTTAAAAAGGTTTTTGAATGAGTAGGCTTTTGGAATAATGAAAAGGTTAGTTTACCATTAACATTTTTAATAAATAGGTCTAAAAAAGGAATTTCGTGGTTAACTTCTAGTTCAAGAGTGAAGTGAATAGAGTTATGTAAATTATTTAAATCATTGTGAAAAGTCGTTAATGAATCCAAGTCTCCCTTCCATACAAAAAATATATCATCCATAAAACGAAGCCAGCAAGCCAAATGATTTTTGTCCATGTCCGACCCAAAAATGGTATCCTCTAGATTTTCCACGAAGAGATTTGCTATAACCGGTGATAATGGATTCCCCATTGCTAGGCCGTCTTTTTGTTTATATAAAAACGTTTATTCACATTTTCTTTACAGCGGTTTTAATATTATGAATTTGATTAGTTTTACAATATTCTTGAAAATAAATCAGAGCACCCATTTCCTTTTCAGTCGGCATTTTTAATTCGGCTGGCAGGTTAGATGTAGTTGGTTCGGTTGATTCCATTGTGGCACCGCGCTTTTTACATGTCCCAATAAGTTCGTTAAGATAATCGATAATTTTATCATCTGACATTTCCTCGGCCTCCGTGTAATGGAGAGATTCACTCGCATCACAATCACACGCCAGATCCGAATCTTCTTTCATTGTATTACAAGATAAATGTGTCATTAAATGTTGTTTGAAACCTCTCACGGACCGGTATATTTCCGAGCATATCCCGCATTTCTTTGGTAGCCTAAGCGGAGACATCTTCCTCTTTCCCATAGCGGCTGGCTTATGAAAACCACAACGCATCTACGTAATCTTTACGTTTCATGGTGTAGATTACGTCATCTTTAGTGAGTCATTTTTAAATTATGTCATTTTTATAGATTACGTCATTTTGGGGTTTAGACCCAGAAATATTATTCCGTAGCTCAAAGAGAATCGGGATGGCTAGTCACGAGGATCTCACCACCGTAACCGGTCGGCTAGAAACGTTCAAGCAATGGGACAACGTACACGTGAACAAGGAAGACTTGGCCCACGCAGGACTTTTCGCCGTAGACTCGGACGGCATAGTCGAATGCTACCTCTGCCACGGACAGTTAGGCAGTTGGGAAACCGGCGACGTACCCCAAACGGAACACGACAAATTTTATCCCAACTGTCCGTCACCCGCCGCTTTGGAGGGCCAAGATATCCCGCCATCCGAAAAATACATCTCCGGCGGACCTACAACCACCCCCGAGGGACCCGGCGACAACGTAACTCTTACCATCAAACGCCTCGAGGTAGAACATTTAATGAAAATGCTCGTAAAAACGCTAATTTCAGATGGTTCGTTTCAACCCTTTGAGTGAACTTTGGTATATACCCTACGAAGATCGACGTAATTACCATGATATAAATAAAATACATTTCCAAAGACGTATTTTCAATGTAAATCGTATTATACAGCCTGTACTCGAAAAATATCTTAATAAAACCTTATAATTTGTATACACTCTTCTCTTTTTTCCCAAAACACTTTTACCGATGACCGCCCGCTATTTTACGGTACGCTTAGGGGCCCGAAAGTGTTTGTCGGCGAAAACCAACTCGAATTGTGCCCGACATTAACTATGACGGGTAGGCTGTTTGCATAACATCGTGTCACCGCCATAGGGGCAGATAACCTATTGACCTAAAATGGGTTAACACCTGGGTTTTATGGGTTATAACATCGTAAATCAGCTAACCTTTTGACCTAAAATGGGGTGCCTCCAGCTATTAACTATGACGGGCCGGCTGTTTGCATAACATCGTGTCACCACCATAGGGGGAGATAACCTATTGACCTATAATGGGTTAGCACCTGGGTTTTATGGGTTATAACATCGTAAATCATCTAACCTTTTGACCTAAAATGGGGTGCCTCCAGCTATTAACTATGACGGGCCGGCTGTTTGCATAACATCATGTCGCCACCATAGGGGCAGATAACCTATTGACCCAACATCGTAAATCAACCTCGTAAATCATCTATTGACCCTAAAATGGGGTGCCTCCAGCTATTGACCTTTTGACCTGTCGAAAATGTACGCAAAAAGGGGGCCCCTATAGGGGCCTGTTTCACCCTTATTTAACGGCTGTTTGCATCGTGTCCATAGGGGCAGATAACCTATTGACCTAACATCGTAAATCAACCTCGTAAAACAGCTAACCTTTTGACCCCGCCGAAAATGTACGCAAAATGGGGGCCCTATAGGGGCCTGTTTCACCCTCTTTTAACGGCTGTTTGCATCGTGTCCATAGGGGCAGATAACCTATTGACCTAACATCGTAAATCAGCTAACCTTTTGACCCCGCCGAATATTGCCGCAAAAGGGGGGCCCCTATAGGGGCCCGTTTCACCCCCGTTTCCCCCGCCCGCAGGTGCCCCTATCGGTAGATCGCCTCCCTTATCTCTATTATGACATGTTTTCCGTAGAGTTTTCGTTGAATGCGGGGCTAAATCATTGAGTTGCGAATATATAACTAGAGATACAATTACGTCTTCATTAATCGGGATTTCACGGGACAAATTCATCATTGACTGTAATCTTTATCATTCGGAGGTGGCGCCTTCTATCTTTTCCAAAAAACTATATTTAAGCAAATATCGTCTGCTTATATACTTTTTTGCACGGGTTCACGTGTATCTTAGTGGTATTTTATATTTAGATATTTAAATTACTGAGAAGAAGCTCAAAATTAGGTTTAATATTCTGATTATAATTAAAAGTAAATATTGTATTATTCTAATATAAATTAACCCTTCATGATTTCGTAGGATTTTTAGGCCTTTCGATGTTGAGCAATAACCAGGTTGGCGATATTTATCCTTTCTTCCTGCACCAGCTCAAGCAATATTACCAATGACCAAAATATATCCTTAAATATACACTTAATTTAGAAATTTTCCGTTTAATTTCATTTTCATTTTTTAAAGTAAAAAATACTTGGCCATTTCGGCCATCAACTAGCATATCATGATGTTCCCACAAATTGCGTTCAAGATTCAACATATGTCAAACATTCGAAATGAAGTCAACATTTATAAATACAATTTCTTCTCTCAACTTCTCAAGTTGTTAATTAGTCCATGGGCTTTGGGTCTAAATCCATAATTGCCTATAGTAATTGGCGTCATAATCTGTTTTTCCGATCTCCCAAAATTATTAAGTCAATATTTTTAAATTAAAATTTCAAAAAGGGCAAGAATGCTTAAGATACTAAATAATAATTAAAGAATTTATCAACGAACTCTTCTAAAATTACCTTAATAAAATTTCAATATCAATTTTTAGTTCCTTTACTATTTACAACTTCTTCAAATAGTTCCTCTATTCTAGGGGGATGGAAATTATGGAGAGGGAATTATGGGGTTGACTGGGTTAAGCCATTGAACTTAAGACAATATAGACATCTAGCGGAAATAGTATGAACTTAAGAAAATATTTTCGTCTGCAAGTTGTTGGCACGCCAAGTGTTTTTATGGTTTTTACAATGAAACAAGGAAAAGCGTTCAATTTAATTTTCCAAGAACACAACTAGAGTCAGTTGCAGCATGGACTAATTAGTCCATGGTTGCAGGCTAAGAAAGGCAAAATATATAGTACAGTCGGCGCAAGGATACCTCAGACTATTTCCGGCCAGTCGACCGCGCGAAATTTGAATTTGACCACTTTACGGTCAATTTCAAATTTCGTGATTTTCATCGTCTTTTCGCGCCATCTAGGAAACGAAATTGGAATCTATTTTTTAAATTCATGTTGTCATGAGTTTAATTACTGAATACAGCCGAATTATTTTGTTAAAGAAAGTTCGATAATGGAAGCCCCAAATATTTTAAATAGCCCAAGAGGTTACTATAAAAAGCACGATAAAGGTTTATTGTTAACAAGTAAAGAGAGAAAAACATAATTTTAAACGTTTTTAGCTCATTAAGACAACGTTAGCCCCAAGAAAGCGTGGTAACTATTTTAAAAGAAACTGCCAATTTAACTGGTAAGACGTAGAAATAAATTTACAAAATTAAATAATTATACATACTATTTTAAATTTAAGAATGATAGAAATGCCTTAATTTTTAAATTTGCTCGCCACCACAATTATGAAATTTAAAAATAAAGATTCCAATTTTGGTTTCTAGATGGCGCTAAAAGACGACGAAAAGAGCAAAATTCGAATTTGACCGTAAAATGGCCAAATTCAAATTTCGCGCGGTGGAAAGACCGGAAACGATCTGAGGCATCCTTGCGCCGATTGTACTATATATTTTGTCTTTCTTAGCCTGCAACCACGGACTGTAAATTTACAGTCCATGCTGCAACTGACTATATACTGCTTTTTCCAAAAGCAAAAAAGAGACAAATAACGGTTTGATTATATATTACAATATTTTGCTACTAAAACCAAACATTAAGCTTCCTCCACTAATTAAAATCAGTTTCCAGCACTCAACCAAAGAAAAACCCGTTACTACTTGCTATTTCGAACATCTAGCAGACGAAATTATTAGTACACCATGGACTGTAAATTTTAGAGGACGAGTAAAGCGTAGCCTTCCCCTGTAGAATTTTGGTTTCCCCGAGCATCAATCACTTCGAACTAGAGAGAGAGAGTCCGTCAAGGTCATTTGTACCACGCATAGAGATAGACCCCCCCCCCCCCGCATGTTATCTGGAAATCTGGCCGACCGAATGACACGCGCTTTAGTTTTTTTTTATGACCTTGAGCGACTCCCTTCAGCCTGATCAGTGAACGGGGCGTAAAATACCTCGGGAATACCGGTCCTCTAAAATTTACAGTCCGTGAGTACACGCATACATGTTAATCTAGTAACTCTGCTTGCCGTAAGATGACGCTATAGGCTTAGTTTAAAGCGGTGCCTCCGATATTTTAGAGGCCGGTGCGCGCTTGATCGCAAGTGGGGAAAATTAACAAACGCTAGTTCAAATATTTCCCAAGAGGTAGTGTTTTTAAATTTGAGCACTGTTCGCACCGGAAAAAGTTTTTCTTGGATAAAAAAAATTGTTATGAAGTACATTTTAAATTTTTAAATAAATAGTATAATTTAATTTAAATAATAATCTTCCGCTATATTGATTTCATGTTCAATTTGGTTATTTTAATCAGTTACAGATATCACAATATGTTTTTTTTTTCATTTTGTGTAATGTTAGGAACTTTAGAAATGTCAGGTACAGGTGTCTCACTAGTTGGGTTCTTTCCATTTTGAGCATCGTTAAGAAGCTCTTCACTTTGAGCTATCACAATTTCAATTTCTTCAGTTGACGATAAGATGCTTTGAAATGACAATGACAAGTTTTTATTTACAGACCATAATTTCAGTCGAAGCTCTTTTGGACTAGCTGTGGTCATTGGTTTCACCAGTTACATCTAATAAAACTATGCCTATAGTGAGTTGCAGGCTAAGAAAGACAAAATATATAGTACAATCGGCGCAAGGATGCCTCAGATCGTTTCTGGTCATTCCACCGCGCGAAATTTGAATTTGGTAATTTTACGGTCAAATTCGAATTTTGCTCTTTTTGTCGTCTTTTAGCGCCATCTAGAGACCGAAATTGAAATCTTTTTTTTTTAATTTCATAATTGTGGTGGCGAGCAAATTTAAAAGATAAGGCATTCCTATCATTCTTAAATTTAAAATAGTATGTATAATTATTTAATTTTGTAAATTTATTTCTACGTCTTACCAGTTAAATCGGCAGTTTCTTTTAAAATAGTAACCACGCTTTCTTGGGGGTAACGTTGTCTTAATGAGCTATAGACGTTTAAAATTATATTTTTATCTTTACCTGTTAACAATAAACCTCTATCATGCTTTTTATAGAAACCTCTTGGGCTATTTAAAATATTTGGAGCTTCAATTATCGAACCTTCTTTAGCTGCATTCAGTAATGAAACTCATGACAACATGAAATTAAAAAATAGATTCCTATTTCGGTTCCTAGATGGCGCGAAAAAACGATGAAACTCACGAAATTTGAAATTGACCGTAAAGTGGTCAAATTTAAATTATGCGCGGTCGACTGGCCGGAAATGGTTTGAGGTATCCTTGCGCCGACTGTACTATATATTTTGTCTTTCTTAGCCTGCAACTGACTATAGTCTTTCTCTTGCTGATTTCATACCACTGTGGTTATTGTTGTTTCCGTTTCCTATGGGAGAGAGGGGCATCCTCTTTGGAGATTCATTCATTTAGAGTTCATTTTCTTTGAATTTCTTGGTTTTGCCGCCTTCATTGAATAATAGATTTTGTCCCAAAATAATATCATTATATCTAACAGGTATTGCATGGCATAATAACGTTTTCCTTTTGGTTGAATTGCTAAAGTCTGTTCTTCAGAAATGCTTACTACATAATAAGGCTTCACCTTTCATGTTTAAAATTGACTCCGCATTTGAAAGATCATCATGGAAAATTTATTTAAAGGGGAATTGTCACCAAAACCAAATTTTACGAGGTTTTTTTTACAGAATGATAGAAAATATATCAATGATCAGGTCCCTGAAATTTTATAGTTATTGGAAAGTATATAAAAAGCTACGTTATTTTTTCCGCAACCTACATCAAACGGCTCCAAAAATTTCAGAAATCGCGGCTGAACCTGCGTGCAGCGCCAAAAGAATGAAGCGGCACAAATTTGAAAAAGTGCGGCGTGTAATGCATTTTAAAAACACGATAAACTACAATCTACGAATATAACTCGGTTAAAAAGCCAAGGTGAATGTAGTAGCAGACGACAGTTCCGACCAAAAAACGATAAAAACGGGGAAAATAATATTTCGTTCACGAGATGGCGCTGCAGGTAGGTTCAACCTAACGGTTCTGAGAAAATCGAGTCGGGGGGGGGGGATAAATCACGAAATTTGGTTGCTAATAATAAATCAAATACTGGAAATATTAACATGAAATTTTTTGTATAACCATTTTCGGACGTCCTTTCTCCATTTAAATGGTTTTTAACCAATTTTAGGGTAGTGACAATTCCCCTTTAATCCAAAGTTTATTTTTCTCTTCATTCTTGGAAATTTATGGAAGCTCACATGTTATCTTTACTCCTTTTTCTTGGGACATTTGTTTCATAGCAATTTGGTACTACGCCAATCACCATTTTCTAACCTCAGAAATGACTACTCCTCCCTAATTAGAATTTAATATAGCTTATTAATTATTTATTATTAATACTGTACCCTTGAATTAATAGTATAAGGTTGCATTTCATATTACTAATCCAAGCGCAACAACCGACGCTTTACAAAATATAGATCAAAGGCCTAACTATTTTAACTATTTAAAATACCTAACTTAATTTTCTAACCTTTTTACCAATAATAAAAGATAAATTTTATTAGTAAATCAACGTAAATCCGTATGAGGGCACGGCGGTCCTGTTTCCCGGCCTTTTGGAGCCACACTGGGATCTCCGGTGCCAGCTGTGCCGGGTTACTTGGGCTGCTTTGTGCTCGTCGTTCCCCTTTAAGAGCTCTCTCCAAAGGGTTTGACTCTTTACCTCCGTAGTTAGGGTGTCGGCTGGAGTTGCTACAGCATCCACTCTTAATCCCACTGCTGTGTGCGACAAGGGCGTATTTAAGGGGGGGGGGGGGGTTGGGAATTGGTTCACCCATTGCTGCACCTTCTGCTGGGTTGAGTGGCTTGCGTCAAAGGTGTGACCATCAGTAGTAGGGTACTACTACCCATGTTGGATTTGTCACCGATCCGGGCTAGGTGGACGCTGGCGTAGGGCACTATGATGATAGGCCTCCGGTGGTATGGTCTCTGTTACTAGGTACACCGGGCTATAAATTCTGACACACTGGTTACCCGCGGAACTTGGTTGTGCAGATAGAGAAAAACCTATTCATTACGCCTGGAGAAAACGTCCTTGTTACATCACTCCATTAAAAAGATATGGAAGGTGTTGCAAATGTGGACGCCAACAACAACAACAACACCACACAACAAGCAAAAGTGACAAAATTACCAAAAGTGTGACAATCCCTGTACTTTCGTATGCTAAAGGTTTAATGAATGCTCGACTCGAGATCGATAAAAGACTATTTATTGTCGCCTTTCTGGATCTTTTTTTAGTCTATGGTATTATATAGTAGGTAGATGGCGATTGCATCTCCACAGAACGACGAAAAATTAAAAAATACACTAACTTTGACCAGTGCTACGTACAAGGAGACTACCCGAGGTGGTTATCTCCGATTTAGTTCAAACTCGGGTGGTAAGTAGACCTTCATGTACCTTGAAAATCCCTAAAAGGGTGGACAAGAATGGGCTTTCGTTTTGCCATGGCAACCAAAAATGTTGTACCTCTATTTATTACATTTCGATAATTTTACCTTTCGAATTTTTCCGTACTATAATTTCAATCGCGTACTATATTTAAGAAATTTTAGAAAGTTCCTTTCTGTTAACATAAGAACGGTGTTTCCAGTTTCTTATGTTACATATGCTAGTAGGCTAAGAATTGAAATATTATACTCCTTGGAGTGTTTGGTTTGTACTCTAAAATACGGCTGAATTGACTAATCAAGCGTGTTGTAGCCTAACGAAAACGAAATATGTTAGTAACGGCCAACTATGATAAAGTGATACCAGGCTATAGCGAGTAATCAAAGTTGATTGTACTTGTGCACTATATTTCATAATTTTATAGAAAATTCGATAATTTTTCGGCTTCGATACTATAATTTCAGTTTTGGGACCTGGCAACGCTGGTCGGAAACATTTTTAATTCCTCCTCCCCTCTCATGCCGGGGAGAAATGATACCTGATTAGCATGCGTAAATCCAGAGGCGTAGCTGATGGTCAGCAGGGCCCACGGTGCGGGGGGCCTTGAGCTTCAGGGGGGGGGGGCCTTGAGCTTCAGGGGGGGGGGCTCGAGCTTCAGGGGGGGGGGGCTCGAGCTTCGGGGAGGGGCCCCGCTAACCATAAAATTAAAAAGGGGGGCCTCATAGAGATTTTTGCGGGGGGGGGGCTCTGAGTTATCAGCTACGCCACTGCGTAAATCCAGCAGTTAATGAACTTTCCACGTTGGCCGCTAACCGAAAAAGCGTGAACTGATAAACCTCACTCATTTATCATTTAAAATTTATATCAAACCATACGGTATGAATTGATTCATGTATGAATAAATTACATTAATGTATACAGTGAAATGATGAATAATTATAAGAAGTTATTTTTATAGGTAGTCCAATGGTTGTGGCGTTAAGTCGGTTCCATTCCGAGGTGATTTGATTTTTTTCATCGAATTATTAGATCTTCATTCATTATTTAAAAAGTCGCTAGATGACTTGGGCCTAAGGTGGTACCTTGGATATTAGCCTACGAATTCGGGCGAATAAATTTCCAATTTAAAAGAAAAGAATAATGGCACGCCATTGAAAAAAAGTAAAACAATAAAAATATTTGTACGTACGGCCATACGTTTCGGGGAGGGGGCATATGCCCCTGTGCCCCCCCTGGCTACGCATCCGTATTTGTATAAGTATAATTTCGATATACATATTTTGAAGGGCGAGTTCACCATTTACTAAAATCCCACATTTCTATATCCCAGCATTAACTATATACACAAAATATTTTTATCGCGGTGATAGGCGCTTAAATCAAACATCTCCAAGGAAATCGCCAAGTTATATTTCACCTGTAGGCCAAACGTCGTGTTAAGAAATGCTACCTGGTTAAAAGGAAAAACTTGTTGCATACCGTACAGGTGTAAAGTTTCCATTATTTCAACCTTTTGCTAATGCTACAGCAAAGGCGATAATTGAGGCTAGACAGTTTAGTCTAGAGGAAAGTACTACACTCGCATTCCAATCCTTTAAGTCAACTTTTATTATGGTCTTTTTCTAATTAACCAAAATATTTTAAGCTCTTTTTTTCAACTCTAAGTTTAAAAGAGAGTTTCGTAACGGCCGGCTGGCGTAGTGCTTCCAACCGATTCTCAGAGAACATCGCGATATCTGAACCGAGTAAATAATTACGATACATCAGATATCAGATGATCCGCATTTACGTTCAGATTTTTTCAGATCAGTTGATCAAAATGCAAACCCATATCTACTGATATTCGCAAATGCGAATAATTTGATCTATCGCAATTATTAACTCGGTTCAGATAACGCCACTGGTATCTGAGAATTGGTTAAAGCACTATCTGAAACGGAGTTTAGCTCTACTTTTGTCCAAAAGAGCGTAGTGCGTCGTCGTGTACTCTGTTTCACTCAAAAATGAAGCAAGCCAACTAATTGCCTGTCGAGAGCTGGGCCGTTTTAACCCTTCCGTAGGCCTTAGGCAAAATCTCTCATTTACCGACTTTTCGGATCTCCGTAGGTCCTATTATATGGAATCGTAGGCCCTAATGTCTCCTAAAAATTTCGTAGGCCCTAGGCACTTTGCCTTATTGATAAGGCGGCCGGCCCTGGTCGAGAGTTCTGCTGTAAGCATCAGACAGCCGCGAAATTTTGACCGGCGACGGCGATCCGGTGATTTTTCATTGGCGGCGGCGCGATCGGCGGAGGTGTAGAACCAAAATTTAACGGCGGCGTCGGCGTGGCACGACGTTTATATGAAATTTCGTAGAAAATAAACTGTCTTTTATTTGCACTAGCAAAGTAATAATCGAAATGTGATAAAGAAAGAACTACATTTTTGTTAAAGCTGCAAAGAGACTGATAACAACGGAAAATCTGGTAGCCTTGTTAAATATATTATAAACCGGCGGCGGCGCACCGTTCAAAATCATTCGGCGGCGACTACAGGGTCAAGCGGCTCAAGCTTGAATAACGTGGAATGGAATAAAGATTTCTGAATTTCTTGCCGGAATTCGAGATTTCTGGATTTCTGGCCGGATTCCGAGTTTCCCGTCGGATTTCTGGATTTCATGCCGGAATCCGAGATTTATCGTCAGATTTCTGGATTTCTGGCCGGATTTCGAGTTTCCCGACGGATTTCTGGATTTCATGCCGGAATTCGAGATTTCACCTCGGATATCTGGATTTACTCCCGAATTTCCAGATTTTCCGTCGCATTTCTGGGCGGATTTCGCGATTTCATATTTAATCTGGATTTCTAGCCTATTTTCGAGATTTTTAAAAAATATTGGAATTTGAAGAAATCCAGCATTTCGGATTTCTTGGAAAGTGTACGGTATTTCTTTGAATGTCCGAGCACTCGCTTGTCATACTACATTCAATAATTCGTCGTAGCTTTGCCAAAGTAAGCATTATTTTGATGCTATTTCACTTACAAGTTAGCCTTGGCTGAACCATTAAAAAGACGCCTTTCAGTACCTGAAAAGCTGTTAGTTCTTAATCACGTTACGATTTACGAAGTCATTGACGAAACAGACTATCATTAAAAGAAAATAGGAAGTGTTTATTACGTTACTTTTGGTACGTTTCTAAAGCCATTAAGCCTGATAAAAAAAATATCGTTCTAGGAAAATCTAAATGATTTAAATGAACGTCATTCAAGGCAAAAAGGAATATTAAGAAAAACGTTTAATCTAATTATAATTTTACCCTTTCGCGAAACGGTAAAGTTTTAATTTTGCGAGCACTTTCGCAAACTATTTCTTCACTTAGATCCATTACATTCTAAATACCAGTGGGTGAAAATTCCGTTTTCCCTACATTGTGATGACTCACTTCCCCTGCGTCATAACGTCGTCAGGGTGGGATACCAGAACAGACATCTTTATGACGTCAGGGAAGTGAGTCTGCGCCAGATATGGGGAACGAAATTTGATGTATACATTTTATAACTAACTTTCGTTAAGGGGAAAGCCTGTGAAAGTTTAATATCGTTTTCTGCCACCAGATGGGGTAAGGATTCCCTTAGTATCCCGCTGTATACTCAAATAAATTATCTCTAACCAGAGGCAACTATATATCGGCCGCAAAATAAGAAAATTTAGAAATAACAGCTGACTACGTGTTTAGAAGTGTTGAAACATAGCTGCACGGCCCTAGTTGGACTCGGGCTCATCTCAAAATTTTTACCCAAACGTTAAGTGCTCGTCTCTGGCTCAATGTAAGGAAAAATATTGTACAGGCTCAGCTCAGACTCAGTTAAAACGACAGGGTTTGAAACGGTTCGTCTCGGACCCTTGTTAAGTTTTATTTTTAATGTGGACTCAACTCGGTCTCATTGGTTTTTCATTTTTTTCCCTCGTCTCGTCTCGAGCTCAATTTTCTTAAGTTAACAAATTTGGGCTCGTCTCGGGCTCTTCTTACCTAAACAATTCGTCGAGGACTCGTCTCAGACTAGGGCCCGGAATAAATATTACGGGCCTCACTCGTTTTGAGTCCTCGACTCAACACCAATTTTATGGCACAGAAAAATATTACGAGTCAGTACAAAATAAATGGCTGCATGTTTTTGTAGTTGTTTTTTGAGTAAAGGGGATTTTATGTATCTATACATAAGAATTAATGCTTTTTAACACGCATAATCCTATAAAATGGAAAACTTAATTACTATAATTCTCTTCCAATTTTAGAAGCAGCGAAATATGATTTTTTATTTAAACACTAACTATTATTCAAATTCCTCATCCAAAAATAGTAATTGAAAACGGTTGAATGTTGGTTTATTTAAATCAGTTCGCACGATTTGTAGAAAAGGCAGGATACGCCACAATGAAATTGCAAGCTTTAAGCAATTAACTTGTGACATATGGCATTTTAACCATTGCTGTAGTTGCGTCCATTCGCTTTTTGTTTCCCCTTCGTGTACCCTGGTTTATCCCGTAAATACCAATACATAACCCTCGTCCTCCAAATTAAGAGACTAACTAAATTTACTCTTTGCTTTTTAACGTTGCTTGGTTTTGCGTTTGTTGTTGCCTACTTCCAGGGGTTAGTAGGCCACACTTGGAAGCTCTCTGGCGCTCTTTTAACTCATCGTAGGAAAATGGGAAAAAACAAGCATACTTCTCAACTCACCCCCTACAACTCCTTCAAATTTTTGCATAACCTTTCGAAACACCCTGCATATACCGAAAACCAAGCGCGACAAAAAGAATTCTTATCTGTTAAAAAACTGTATGACAGAGATAAAATATGTATAAAAAAACTCTGAATATTGATAACAAAAAATACCTTTATCCAAGAGACATAGAAGATAAGCCCTGGACATAAGAGTAAATTCAACGAGGCACCCTGTTTTTAAGCATAAACTGAACTGAACTTCTACGTATTTCGTGACAAATGAGCTTATTTTATAGAAAGGCCTATTAAAGAAGAAATACTAACTAAATAAATAAATATCATGTTTTTGATTGATAGCGACACCTATTACAACGTTAAGTCGAAAGCGTTCTTCTGTCTCTTGCTTTATCGTATTTTTCTTACCCGGAGCCCCGGTGACCCTTCCACGGAACCCCTAGCCCCGAACGAGGGGTAAGACAGTCTCAGATAATCTGTACACCGAGTTCGCAGAGTGTCTTACCCCTCGACGCCAAACCGTCGATTTTTACGGGAGCCGTTAAAAATATTCAAATTATTTTAAATCAATGATTATGCACATCAAATTAAACGTAATTAAATTGAAACATATATATAAGGCACTTGTCTGCGACGTCAGGAATCTAGTGGTAGTGTCAGATTTTGTCTTCGATGAGTAGTGTTTTCTCTAGATGCTCCTAATTAAATGGGTGCAGCTTTCAGAGCCGAAAGATTATTTGTAATTAATGATTTCCTAATTAAAACTAACTTTAATTGACTTGAAATGGAAAAAGGTGGTTTCAGAATTTGTCTCCGATGAGTAGTTTTTTATCTAGATCCACGGGATTAAATGAGTGTAAAAATCTTCGAAAATTCGGGCTTACGGATCCAGTACAGGTCAAAGCCATGCGATGCGTAGCAGTTTGCGTTCTTTAAGGCAATGATTTTTAAATTCCAAACATTAAAACCGAGGCCTAGCACAAATACAGGTCCCAAAGGCGGGGAAATCATTTCCTCGCCTTAAAATTTTCGTCGATTTTAAAAGTAGATTACGAGCGAAATAATTAAGGGAAAATTATGAAAGTAGTCTTAAATAAAACCTGGAAACTTACTAAAAATCATATGAAAAATTCAAAGTTGAGTACAAACACTAAAATTATTAAAAAGTCTCCGAATTGCAACACAGTTAGGAAAACAAATTCCCGTTGGAAAAGCATTAGGGAGAAAAAACAATTTTCACGAAAATTCGTCCGCTTAGACTCAGTTGGTGTCTCCGCCGTTCGGCAGAGCACGGCCCACTGCGCATGCGCTCGCGTTCTCTCGCCCCGTTCTCTCGCCCCAAAGGGGCGAGAGAACGCGAGCGCATGCGCAGTGGGCCGTGGGCAGAGCCACTTGATTTTTGAATCCCTCCTCTTCTATGGAGATGTCCGCTCCTATTGACTGAACGCAGTATCAGTCACGTGCTTCCTCCATGATAGGACTTTCAAGTATTCATTTTGGGGGCGCTGAGCACCCCCCCCCCCATACGGGCCTGGAGAATCGCCTCGGGCTCAAAAATGAACTCGAATATTTAAGGACTCGGTCCCAAACTAACAAATTGGCTCAAAATTGAGACAAGCCCGTGCAGCTATTAGTTTATGAGTTGAAAGTGTCGTAAATTATATGAACACAGAATCTGTAAAGAGCTACAAATATCGATCACGTTTTTTAAAGGGTGGTTTAAAAAGCCCCATTTCAGCGATTTTTATAACATAATTAGGGGTCTAAATTTGACATGTGCTTTGATCAGATTTTAAATTATTCCCTATTTAATGTATAAAACAAATTCTATCCATTTATCTTAAGCCATTCTCATAAAATTAATGGATTTAAAAATTAAGATTTTGTTAAAAAAAAACCACTAAATGATTAAACAAAAAATGGTCTGAACAAATTCCCAAAAATCAAAAAATGATCTGAACTAATTCCAGAAAACCAATAAACGGTCTGAATTACAAATTCCCAAAAATCAAAAAATGATCTGAACTAATTCCAGAAAACCAATAAACGGTCTGAATTACAAATTCCCAAAAATCAAAAAATGATCTGAACTAATTCCAGAAAACCAATAAACGGTCTGAATTACAAATTCCCAAAAATCAAAAAATCGTCGGAACAAATTCCAGAAAATTCAAAAATGGTCTGAACCAATAGTTGATTCTATAAAATGTCTTTACGCTTGCCCAACTTGTTGAAATGTTGCCCTGGAATAGTTCAGCCAATGCCTAAGAATGAGTTCATAAACTCTTTAGGGGGAGAGAAAACGGATCCACAGCTGAAGCGGGGAGGCAACATTTCAACAAGATGGCCAAGGTTATTTTATAAAAAGAACTATTCCAGAAAACCAAAAAATGGTCTGAACCAATTCCAAAAAAACGGTCTGAACCAATTCCAAAAAACCAAAAAAACGGTCTGAACCAATTCCAAAAAATCAAAAAATGGTCTGAACAAATTCCAGAAAATCCGAAAATGTTCTGAACAAATTCCAAAACAGAAAACATATTAATTTTATCTATATGGAATACAAATGATGTAGATTGTGGCATTACTAGCCAACTAGTAATTATGTCAAGAAATTATTTTAAAACAAGACCCCCATCAATAGCGTTACTAGCAATTAGTACTTCTTGGTTCTGTTAACGGGCCCTAAATGGGTTAGAGTGTGCAATAACTGGTGGCTTTACCGGGGAGTCGGGGTCTGGCTCTTGTAACCCATAAGGGCGGTGGCACACTGGGAGATGTTAGCTCTGATCAAATGGTCCTATCTCCACCTCCGACTTCGGTCAGGTTTGGACTGGAAACTGAGCTTCGGCTCAGGCTAACGGAGAGGGTCCGTGCAAACTGGCCGCCTCGGCGGTTTGGGTAGCCTGCTGTGGGGTGGGGCACACCGGGATCTCCGGTGCCAGCTGTGCCGGGTTATGTGGACCGCTGTGTGCCCGTCGTTCCCCTTTAGGAGCTCTCTCCAAAGGGTATGACTCTTTACCTACGTACGTAGGGTGTCGGCTGGAGTTGCTACAGCATCCACTCTTAATCCCCCTGCTGTGTGCGAAGTGGTAATTGGTCCACCCATTGCTGCACCTTCTGCTGGGTTGAGTGGCTTGCGTCAAAGGTGCGACCATCAGTAATAGGGTACAACTACCCATGCTGGATTTGTCACCTGTCCGGGAGTAGGGTCAACATGCCGATTCTAAAACAGTACAGTGGAAGGACTCCACCGTCTGGAGACTGCTCCACCGAGTGGAGACCGCTCCACCGAGTGGACAGTGCTCCACCCGGTGGAGGCCGCTCCACCGAGTAGTAAACGTACAAAGACAGGGTGACGCTGGTGGTGAATTGTAGAAGGCAGCCGCCTTTCTGTGTATTAATGGTTGATGGTCATCTCTTTACCCCCTGGTCGAAAAGAAGGGCTATGATCCTGATTGACAGTCCCCGCTTTCCGTTGGGTGGAGAACTAGTAAAGCTAAACATCACTTGTGGTGAACGTGTAACGCTATAGAGAGTGGTGCATAAGAAAACGTAAAGACTGTACCCCGATAGAAGGCAGCAGTCTTTCTCGCTATTAATGATAGAAGGTCCCCACCTGCAGAAAGAAAGAGTTTTAATCCTGATTGACGTTCCCCGCTTTTTCACCGCCTGTATGAAGCGCGTACGTTTCTCCGATACTATTGTATACGTTCTACCATACGAAGACCGTGTAAACTACGAATTGAGAAATAAACAACATTTTATTATGCAACTTAGACTTAAATTTGAACCACTGATTTCCCCGGTATTATTAAAGAGGCGAATGAGTGGTGGTGAATGTTATAGCGGTGGAGCGAAATCCATGGGTTATCCGCTGTGGTGATGTAAATACCATGACGCAATAATTGAGTATATAAACTCGAGCGATCAGTGGATATGCATTCAAACACGAAAATTCAAGTCAAGACGAATAACCCGACAAGAACTATGTAAGTAAAATTTCCATAATCCTGGAGAAAAATTAGTTATGTAATTTTTGAATTATAGGTATAACAAATTTCATTTTTGGACTATAGGTATAAAAAATCGATAGTCGTTGATTTTGAATTCTTTGACGGGCGGACCAGAGATGAAAAGCCGGAGAAAATAGTGAAAGAAGCGTCAGCATGTTCGGCCGAAACTACACCCCGGGTCGCATCGTGGACTTTCCCCCCGCCGTACCCCCGAGCTGACCTTCCTTCCCGCACTCAACGACAGAACACTTGGGTAGAAAAGAACATACACGGCCTCGCTTGGGACTATGGTTTCACCCCGTACAACAAATTGGAAGAATGCATGCGAATGGCTACTCACGGCTATGACCGCGTATTTTGTAAAGGCGAGGAGAAATGCGTATTTTTATTAGAACTAATACACCGCGAAGTGATAGACTTAAATGGTGTAGGGTGTCGGAAGGTTACTGAATTAGACGAAGACGGACCCATGTTTGCGTGTCTTACTCGTCACAAAACGAACTTTTTAAGTAGGAAATATTCATGCGCTCTTGAAAAGAGTACATTATTTTCGGAGTGGCTATATAAAAATATCAATCTTGTAACTGAACAATTATCAGATGAATAAAAAGCAATTTTATTTAGCTCAAAAGTTTTATTTTTATCTTAAAAATATTTTAAAAGTACATTTTAAAGAATTAAAAAACATTTTAAAGAATTAAACAACATTTTAAAGAATTAAAAAATATTTTAAAGAATTAAAAAATATTTTAAAGAATTAAAAAAATATTTTAAAGAATTTAAAAAAACAGTTTCAAATTCTAATTGCGTTTGGAAAGTTTTCCAAGGTGGCCCTTGTAATGAATGCACCTAGATGTTGCAATACGGATGCATCTAGAGTGACCAGCATGTTCCTCCGCCCTTCCGTCATAAGATGGCGTACATCCCGCCTCCGGATGAGGAACGCCGTTATAGATGTTTGGACGCTAGTTAAGGGAAGTTAAGTTAAGTTAAGTATATATATAAACATTATTAGAATAAATACATACGCAAATCCATCGGCGTTTAGCTCTAAATACCCCTCTGGAGGAGGGATATAGAGGCCATCCGCGTTTCGGGAAGGGCTAATATATGAAAGTATTATATATTAAAGAAAATGTATAAATATATGTATTTATTAATTATACGTACACAGGGATCATGTTAACGGCGATAATTTCCTCAACTAAATCAAGGATCGCTCTAACATAACATTCGGTTCCTTGGAGACTTGGGGTTAATAGGGATCTGATTAGCAGCATGATTCTAATTAGATATAATTATTGATAATTAAAAAAAATGTATATATATATATATTTTTTTCTCATAAATTTTAAATAATTTATATATTTACCCAAAACCATCAATATTTAGAATATTCGCGGGGAATTCCTCAATTAACGAACTGTGTTGATATGGTTCAGGATCAGGTTCATTTAATAATACCCTAATTATTTAAAATTACGAATATGTTATTTACAAGAAACTTCCATGTCATAATAGTACAAATAAATAAATTACTTACATGTCGTCCTCCTGTAAAATCGGAAAAGTATCCGTTGACGAGACACTGTCTACGTCGTCGTCTTCAATTTCATCCTCCGACTCATCAATACCTTCCTCCAAGTATTCGCTCGTTAATGGAATCCTTCCAACAACCATTTTTATATTGGGTTTGGAACGGAAAGTGAACTTTTGACCATCCTGGAGCCCCTTTTAAAGAAACCAATTGGATATGCCGGGTTTTGCCTATAGTTGTAAAAATAACGTTCGCAAAGGTTAAGTAGTAAGAAATACCCTAATGACACTATGTATTTTTCGTGTTTTACGATCCATAGATACTAAATATAGGGAGAAACTTAAATACCCTAGAGTAAAACTACTGTTGCGGAAAAACCATCAGGTATTCGCTAGTTTTCGATGGACAATGAAAGGTTTTCTTAATATATTTGCGGTAATCCGTAGTAGAAACCACTCTCCTCGCACTTCCCCAACCTTTTCTCCTTTATGTCAATCATTGACGCGCGTGAAAATTGGAGAAAATTACAAAATGTCCTGAAGAAACCCAGTAACCCAACTAGGCCTCTTAACTTTGGATAAGTTACTTTCAACGTACAGTTAAAGAGAGAGAGAGAGAGAGAGAGAGAGAGAGAGAGAGAGAGAGAGAGAGAGAGAGAGAGAGAGAGAGAGAGATACATCGCAAAATTGCACAATATTGTGTTTGGACGACAAAGTTTATTTTAATATAATTTATTCATAAATATTTTTTGAAGTACAAACAAGAATAGTAACCTAAGCCTACACACAAGAAACATCTTTACTCTACTTTAAATCCAATCAAATCTATTTCCGATATGTAAATAGATGGAAACATATTGCAAAAAAAATCTCTTTTTCTACTTTTAATTAATAAAATACAATTCCAATATGTAAATATATGTATAAAAATACGACAAAACAACTTGCCTATATTTAAAATATGGTAAAATACAATTCTTATACACAAATATAGTCAGAAAGATACTATAAAAACAAAAAAAAAACAAAAAAAAATGAAAATAAAATAAAATAAAATTAGTGTGGATAAGATTTGCAAATATCATTTTGAAACTAATAA
This sequence comes from Leiobunum rupestre, assembly GCF_980474605.1. Lineage (NCBI taxonomy): Eukaryota > Metazoa > Arthropoda > Arachnida > Opiliones > Sclerosomatidae > Leiobunum > Leiobunum rupestre. The sequence goes on from NC_143392.1 coordinate 34,835,742, forward strand.
TTTTCACGCTTTATTTAAGTCAAGCAATTACATTAATAAAAATGAAAGACGTTAAACAAAATAATAATTTGTAAATATTGTAAATATTTTAAGACAATAAAGAAATTAAGATATGTTTTAATTAAAACCTCTTTTATTTTCTACAATAGTTACTTTTTATTACTATAAATATTCCAATATTAAATGGGAACCGCTGCCCTAGAAAAAGTGCATTCAGAAAAATTTTAAATATTGTAAATTTGTACAGACATTATCTCCAATTGGCTATAGACAGAATATTTCACCCGGTGGGGAATTGTACACTAACTCACATACAAACTAAGACGTTAAACAAAATAATATTTTAAGCCAATAAAGAAATTAAGAAATGTTTTAAATAAGATCTCTTTTTTCTACAATAGTCACCTTTTATTTCTATAAATTTTTAATATTGATATATTATTATTATTATTATGTTAATATTAAATCGCACAATTATCCGGAGTTAAGCCACTCAATGGTAAACAACATTACAAAACAACAACATATTCGTAATTTTAAATAATTAGGGTATTATTAAATGAACCTGAACCTGAACCATATCAACACAGTTCGTTAATTGAGGAATTCCCCGCGAATATTCTAAATATTGATGGTTTTGGGTAAATATATAAATTATTTAAAATTTATGAGAAAAAAAATATATATATATATATACATTTTTTTTAATTATCAATAATTATATCTAATTAGAATCATGCTGCTAATCAGATCCCTATTAACCCCAAGTCTCCAAGGAACCGAATGTTATGTTAGAGCGATCCTTGATTTAGTTGAGGAAATTATCGCCGTTAACATGATCCCTGTGTACGTATAATTAATAAATACATATATTTATACATTTTCTTTAATATATAATACTTTCATATATTAGCCCTTCCCGAAACGCGGATGGCCTCTATATCCCTCCTCCAGAGGGGTATTTAGAGCTAAACGCCGATGGATTTGCGTATGTATTTATTCTAATAATGTTTATATATATACTTAACTTAACTTAACTTCCCTTAACTAGCGTCCAAACATCTATAACGGCGTTCCTCATCCGGAGGCGGGATGTACGCCATCTTATGACGGAAGGGCGGAGGAACATGCTGGTCACTCTAGATGCATCCGTATTGCAACATCTAGGTGCATTCATTACAAGGGCCACCTTGGAAAACTTTCCAAACGCAATTAGAATTTGAAAATGTTTTTTTAAATTCTTTAAAATATTTTTTTAATTCTTTAAAATATTTTTTAATTCTTTAAAATATTTTTTAATTCTTTAAAATGTTGTTTAATTCTTTAAAATGTTTTTTAATTCTTTAAAATGTACTTTTAAAATATTTTTAAGATAAAAATAAAACTTTTGAGCTAAATAAAATTGCTTTTTATTCATCTGATAATTGTTCAGTTACAAGATTGATATTTTTATATAGCCACTCCGAAAATAATGTACTCTTTTCAAGAGCGCATGAATATTTCCTACTTAAAAAGTTCGTTTTGTGACGAGTAAGACACGCAAACATGGGTCCGTCTTCGTCTAATTCAGTAACCTTCCGACACCCTACACCATTTAAGTCTATCACTTCGCGGTGTATTAGTTCTAATAAAAATACGCATTTCTCCTCGCCTTTACAAAATACGCGGTCATAGCCGTGAGTAGCCATTCGCATGCATTCTTCCAATTTGTTGTACGGGGTGAAACCATAGTCCCAAGCGAGGCCGTGTATGTTCTTTTCTACCCAAGTGTTCTGTCGTTGAGTGCGGGAAGGGAGGTCAGCTCGGGGGTACGGCGGGGGGAAAGTCCACGATGCGACCCGGGGTGTAGTTTCGGCCGAACATGCTGACGCTTCTTTCACTATTTTCTCCGGCTTTTCAGCTCTGGTCCGCCCGTCAAAGAATTCAAAATCAACGACTATCGATTTTTTATACCTATAGTCCAAAAATGAAATTTGTTATACCTATAATTCAAAAATTACATAACTAATTTTTCTCCAGGATTATGGAAATTTTACTTACATAGTTCTTGTCGGGTTATTCGTCTTGACTTGAATTTTCGTGTTTGAATGCATATCCACTGATCGCTCGAGTTTATATACTCAATTATTGCGTCATGGTATTTACATCACCACAGCGGATAACCCATGGATTTCGCTCCACCGCTATAACATTCACCACCACTCATTCGCCTCTTTAATAATACCGGGGAAATCAGTGGTTCAAATTTAAGTCTAAGTTGCATAATAAAATGTTGTTTATTTCTCAATTCGTAGTTTACACGGTCTTCGTATGGTAGAACGTATACAATAGTATCGGAGAAACGTACGCGCTTCATACAGGCGGTGAAAAAGCGGGGAACGTCAATCAGGATTAAAACTCTTTCTTTCTGCAGGTGGGGACCTTCTATCATTAATAGCGAGAAAGACTGCTGCCTTCTATCGGGGTACAGTCTTTACGTTTTCTTATGCACCACTCTCTATAGCGTTACACGTTCACCACAAGTGATGTTTAGCTTTACTAGTTCTCCACCCAACGGAAAGCGGGGACTGTCAATCAGGATCATAGCCCTTCTTTTCGACCAGGGGGTAAAGAGATGACCATCAACCATTAATACACAGAAAGGCGGCTGCCTTCTACAATTCACCACCAGCGTCACCCTGTCTTTGTACGTTTACTACTCGGTGGAGCGGCCTCCACCGGGTGGAGCACTGTCCACTCGGTGGAGCGGTCTCCACTCGGTGGAGCAGTCTCCAGTCGGTGGAGGCCTTCCACTGTACTGTTTTAGAATCGGCATGTTGACCCTACTTCCGGGCTTGGGGACGCTGGCGTAGGGCACTATGATGATAGGCCTCCGGTGGTATGTCCCCTGTTGCTAGGTACGCCGGGCTATAAATTCTGACACACTGGTTCTGTTAACGGGATGACTCGGCAATCTAAATGGGTTCTTGAACCGCTAACCTAGCGTTACCAACCCTCAATCAAACCGAACGAGTTCATTTGAAAAACGACAACGTCTGAACGTCACGTTCTGGGAATTCCCGAGTGACGGAAATTTAGACAGTTTAATAATAATAATTGGGAAATATACACTAATGGCATTTTAACAACCCGTTTCATAAATAATGAAGAATCGAATCGAAAAGTTTTCCTCGTATTTGAAAACGTGGAATTTTAAAACCGTAAAACAATTCGTGCTCGGCATTCGATTAATTTTTATCCATGAATTAAATAAGCTCGGCGATATTTAAATAATATTTATTTAAATAACCAATAGTTGAATAAAAATTGTAAAATGTTTAAATAATCGAAAGTGAATAAGCCTATTATTTAAATAAAACCAACAATTATTTAAATAAATGCCACTTTTATTCAAATAAATGCTTGGTTACGTAAAAAACATAATTAAATAAGTTAGAATGATATTCTTTTTACCAACGTTTTTTAAATAAATCGGAAAATTTGTGGATAATGAATAAACAATTCCGAGCACTAAAAACAATTTATATTTAAGTTATTTTCTTTAACCCCTTCTTAATTTGGTACGATGTTTCACTCGACGTCATTGTCTTTACATATTAAGGCTCATCATTCTCATTTTTTACATCGAAAGCTGCCTTTGTGCCATGACCGACGTTTTGGTGTAATTTCCCGTGAAACCTTCTCAAACGTGGGAAGGAAAAACACTTTTAATAAATGCTAGCGTTACTTTCCTGTTTTTATTTTTGTCTTTAGTAGTAATTTGAAATTTTCAATCTACGTAATGATTTTTTTTTATATAAATTGGGAAGTGGCTCGTATTACACGCGTAAGAACGCGACGTATCTATACGAATACGTCAAAGATATTAGGCTTTTCGCAAGCATTTCTTAAGCCTAACGAGTAACGACGCCTAGTTTTAGAACTTATTAGAAGTAGTTAAGACTTAAGAAATGCCTTGAAAAGCTGTAGAACGAGAGCTGTATGCTAAAACCGATTTAATAAAACGGTTGAGTAGGAAAGGTTTGAGTATGTATTCAAGGTGAAAACGTCCCGCTGAGTTCTGGAAAAAAAAACCTTGCAGTGCTTGCACGTGTGAGAATGGGCAGTTTGCCGCCAGAGTGCTTTCAAGGTCGAAAACTCGTGCAGAATTCTCCGACTAGAGGGCCTTCAAGCCAGTGGCGGCGGAAGCTAATTTTTAGGGGGGGTACAAACAAGCAAACGCGTCTAACTTGGTAACGGGGGGGGGACAAAAGACAGTTATGTAGATGGGCCATCTGTAGTTGTATTACTGTGCTGCAATTTGGGGGGGTACAAATACATACATTGTACCCCCCTAGTGAAATCTGGGGGGGTATAATGTACCCCTGTACCCCCCTATTCCGCCGCCACTGCTTCAAGCTCAACCTTGGTATTTTACCACCCGAGATCGTTTACGAGCAAAATAAATAGGGTGGTATGATATAACTACGAACACTTTACAAATCGTTTAATAACATAAATGATTTTTAACAAAAGGAAACGATTCAAGGGGGGATATTAAGAACCATTCCTTAGACACATTCTCCCTCAATTTTAGACTCCTAACTTTCATTAAATTTAAATTAAATCGATTTCCCCAAAGACAATATTGAAGGCTAACTCCGAACAAATCCGGGAAACTCCGAACACCCCGGCCCTTTCCAACTTCGAACACCATTGGGTAACTCTGAACACCAAAGAACTTGCCCATTTTCTAGATAAGGTACGTTTATGAACTTCTCTATTTTCTATTAGCTTATGTGCTAATTGTACGCGTATACATATTGTACGTACAGGGTGTAAATTAAGAACCGAACCATGGCGATTATCTCAAAATGTGTTTTAGTTACGAATTTGAAATTTTGGGGTGTCATAGAGCGTGCAGGGGCAGCCGACTATGAACATTTCAATGACCTTGACCATAAGTATATAGTAACATACGTGTGACACTTCCTATTCTTCACACGCAAAAGTTTTACTGAGAGCTATTCGAAAGACAGGGTGGGGTGCATTTGGCCGACTCCGCATTTGGCCGACTCCTCATTTGACCGACTTTTCATTTGGCCGACTGCTCATATGTCCGAATGCCTATTTGGCCGACAGCTCATTTGGTCGACTTTTCGGTTGGCCAAATGAGCAGACCATATGGCCGACTACTCATTTGGCCGACTACTCTTTTAGCTGAAATTCTGGTCGGCCAATGAGCAGCCCGTTTGACCGACTGCTCATTTGTCCGACTACTCATTTGACCGACTGCTCGTTTGGCCAACTGCTCGTTTGACCGACTGCTCGTTTGGCCGACTGCTCGTTTGGCTGACTACTCATTTGACCGACTGCTCATTTGGCCGACTGCTCATTTGAACGACTGCTCATTTGACCGACTGCTCATTTGAACGACTGCTCATTTCACTGACTCTTATACTATAGCCTATCCTTATCTATGTCTTTAGTGTTAGGTTGACTTATAGAACGGGCAATGTATTCTAAGTATTGGCGCCTGACGGGGCCGCGCACTCACTTCGCTCAAGCGCTGGGGGGCCGGACCGGCGCCCCACCAGCCCCGTTCTTTATAACCAAGCTGGGCCTTCTAAAACGCGACCTAGAGGACAGTACCTAGCCAAACGCACCTAGTATCGTCTAAATGACATATGAGCAGTCGGCGAAATGAGTAGTCGGCCAAATGAGTAGTCGGCCAAATGAGTAGTCGGCCAAATGAGTAGTCGGCCAAACGAGTAGTCGGCCAAACGAGCAGTCGGCCAAACGAGCAGTCGGCCAAACGAGCAGTCGGCTAAATGAGTAGTCGGAAAAATGAGCAGTCGGTCTAATGCACTGTCCATTTGGCCGACTGCCCATTTGGCCGAATTCTCAGTCGGCCAAATGGACAGTCGGACAAATGTTCAGTCGGTCAAATGAGCAGTCGGCGTAACGTGTATTTTGTGGTCGGCCAAATGAGAAGTCGGCCAAACGAAACTCTCCCGAAAGACAGACTGCATTACGGGCTTCGTCACCGTTTTGCGTCTCCACTTGCTCCCACTTCACACGTGGCCTTTGACCGCGCCTCGCTACGGGGAGATTTTCTTCTTGCGATGACGTCTCTCGGTGACTAGCTCTCACTAAAATATTCCCTAAAGTGACAAACTTATGGAATAATATTAAAGACTTATGCCTTGACTCGTGTCTTCAAAGTCATCCGAAAATTATCTCGAGAAGCCAAGGTAGTATCGCCACCTGTTTCTGCGATAAACAATCATTGAGATTTTTACCTAGGGCCTTATGTGGAGGCGCCAAATTCAAAAATTTCTAAGACCTTTAACCCATATGAATGTTTTAGAAGCTGATAGAATTTTTTTAGTGTTCTTTTGGCTTATTAAATAAGTAAAATAAAGCGCAACATACCTTTATCGCGAAGTGTTCGAAGTTTTTTTTAAATTATTTATAAATTTAGTTTTGAAGCGATTTAAAATTTAAAATATGGATTTCATAGAGAAAAGGCTAATCTTTTTCGTAATTACGAGTTTTTTCAGGTACGATGTCTTTAATATTCGCGAAACCTTATTTACGGAGCCACAAGTCGTTGGCGCGAATCAAAATTAAAACTTCTTAAAATGAACAAGTTGGGGGGTACTTTTTTTAAAGTCGTACCATTTTCGGGTCATTTTCTATAACTTTTAAATATTTTTTATGACATTCCGCGGTTCTTAAGATTTAAAATATTGTCTTCCTTGTAAGTGTTTATTAAACCAATTTCAAGATATGAATTTTTAAACGAAAAGTGTTCGGAGTTAGAACGGTTCAGAGTTAACCACTCTGACTATATATTTATTAAAACATATTTACGAAGCCGGAAAAAGTAAACTTATCAAACGATTTTAATTAAGACGAATACGGCGAGTCGCAAAATATTTTGTTGGAATTCCGCCACAAAAAGGACGGGCAAATAAGAAATTAAATTTTGTTCCAGTTATTTAAATACGAAGAATCCAAGGTAAATTTTCGCATAGTTTCCTGCTACTGGGCGACAATCAACGATAGAACAAAAAGATAAAGTTATTAAATTAAAACTCAAAAATCTTTCGGTGGCTGGAGCAAAATTTATTGGCGGCGGCGTCGGCGCCATAGAAAATATCGGCGACGGGAGACGCCTGATTAGTCTCGAATGTGAATAACACCGAAATATTGTACAAAGTGTAAGTAGAAGGAAAGTGAGGTCGACACATCGATCCCGGGGTCGGGGTTGGGTTCGGGATCGGGGTCCGGGATTAAAGGGGTGAAATGAGGGTAAAATCGTCGAAAAGTCAATGTATTTATGATATTTCTCGCGATGATTTGTTTTCTCATATATCAACATATTGTGTTCAGGCCCAACTTGTTTATTTATCTCCGCTTATCTCGAAAGACACTTGAACGTATATCTTATCAAGTTTTATCGTACGTAATAAGATAAAATGATGTAAAAATTGATAACCTAGGCGGCGCGCGCGCGGATTACCCTGGGGACGCGGTTAATTTGAATTTAAGAGTGTTTTGACGTCATGGAATATTCGTTGTTAAAGTAGAATGGAAATTTTTTTTAACTTCATTTTAATATCATTGTAGTACGCTTGGCACTTGAACCTATCTCACGGGTATTTCACTGGGTGAGAGTTAACGCGCGCGTGCGTGGATTACCCGGGAGGCGCGGAGCACGCGTGCGCGGTTAATTTGAATTTAAAACACGGATTTGAGTGTTTGGACGTCATGGAATATTCGTTGTTAAAATGACGTAGAATGGAAATATTTTTAAACTTCATTTTAATATTATTAGCACGTATGTTTTAAATTTGATTATCATATTTTTATACCTATATTTACATATTGAAATTGTTACGCATACATGGTTCCCATTTAATATTGGGATATTTATAGTAATAAATACATAGAAAAATACTATAAAAGTTCAAAACGTATAAAGAGTCCTTCAAAGTACTTTAAAAGGATTTTATTTACGAACTAAATCCATATTTTTTTTTCAAACTTAGAAGTTAGTTTGTATGAAATACTTTCTAATACCTGAAAAATGGACTTTAGAGTGGATAATTAAGTATTTTTTCAATCCTTATACCTATATTTACATATTGGAATTGTTACAAAAGGTTCTTTTAAACGTAACTTAGTACATTAATTTATTTTAGAAGTTCAAAACGTTCAAAACGTATAAAGAGTCCTTCAAAGTACTTTAAAAGGATTTTATTTACGAACTAAATCCATATTTTGTTTTCAAACTTAGAAGTTAGTTTGTATGAAATACTTACTAATACCTGAAAAATGGACTTTAGAGTGGATAATTAAGTATTTTTTCAATCCTTATACCTATATTTACATATTGGAATTTTTACAAAAGGTTCTTTTAAACGTAACTTAGTACATTAATTTATTTTGAAGTTCAAAACGTATTAAAGTGTTGGTTGCACGAAAAATCGATAGTAATAAAAACGAATGATTGCGGGCTTGTTTTGAAGCCCAGGACGTTCTCTTTCCAAAAATGTCATTGTCGAAACAAATTTTCAAGCCTAAGTGTATTAACGTAGAGTCCAAATTCCTGAAATTTTCGGCGAATTTCTCTCCTCCGCAGCACGAGCAATTTGGGGCAAATCAAAGCTGTAGTTTTATTCCTAAAATAGAAGGAACTGAAGTGGAGGGATTCTGTTTACTTGTAGAAGTTTTCAAACCAGAGGTTTTTAATCATAACATTAGGCTTATTATCGAAATAAAAAATATTTTTTTTACGCGCGCGCTAAGCGGCAGGCGCGACCCGACGTTTATCAAATAATTTACGAGGAGCCTTCGGTTTCATTTCGTTTTTCTACTACGTAGGCTTGTGTATGCCTATTTCAATTACTACTGCGTAGGACTTTTTCCTGGGTGTTAAATCAACCTGCTTTTAATCCCAGATGTAAAGAAATGTATTACAGACAATTAGCCAATGATACGCTTCGCATTTTCTGACGCCATGGGTGCCGAGAAGTCTGGAAATTCGCCGAAAAACTCGACTTCCACCATTTCGACTTCTTTTTATAATAATTCAAAGACCACTTAACCGATTTTGATGAAATTTTCTGTACTTGCTATAAAATGTTTGATCTTTCTAATGAACCATTAATTAGCCATAGCTAAAATTTCGTGCAACCAACACTTTAAGAGCCCTTCAGAGTACTATAAAAGGATTTCATTTACAAACTAAATTAATATTTTCTTCAAACTTTCAATTCGTTATAATTTGAATTTAAATGAAAACATCATGGATTATAGGTGCGTAATCTACTATTAGACCGAACGGATTAAAAATACTTAAAGTAAGTGGTTTTACTGATAAACTCTAAAGGAATTTAACTTTAAAAGGTATCTTAGTTTATTGTTTTTAATTTTATTCAAATTATAACGAATTGAACGGTTAGTCTACGCTTTTCTAACTTTGGTATCAGCGGCCAATGTACCAGTCAATACTTAAGTAACTACTAACTACAATTAAAATCGAAGGATCTGCTATATTTTTCATGCTTTGAAAACAAATCATTAAAATCTTGACTTTTTAAATATATGTAAAACACGAAGGAGCAGATCTTTTATTACAAATTTTCAAAAATTATATTTAATTTAGTTTATAATAATATAGGGAACTCAAAAATTAAAAAACGAAAAATCAAAAAAGTTACTTACTTCAACCTTTCTCCCAGTTATTAGTTTCGTTTTAAACTTGGTTTACGTTTTAGTTTTACTTTGCTATTCTAGAAAATTCCAAAATTCCTTTAGAGTTTATCAGTAAAACCACTTACTTTAAGTATTTTTTTAATCCGTTCGGTCTAATAGTAGATTACGCACCTATAATCCATGATGTTTTCATTTAAATTCAAATTATAACGAATTGAAAGTTTGAAGAAAATATTAATTTAGTTTGTAAATGAAATCCTTTTATAGTACTCTGAAGGGCTCTTAATACGTTTTGAACTTCCAAAATAAATTAATGTACTAAGTTACGTTTAAAAGAACCTTTTGTAGCAATTCCAATATGTAAATATAGGTATAAGGATTGAAACAATACTTAACTATCCACTCTAAAGTCCATTTTTCAGGTATTAGTAAGTATTTCATACAAACTAACTTCTAAGTTTGAAAAAAAAATAATATGGATTTAGTTCGTAAATAAAATCCTTTTAAAGTACTTTGAAGGATTCTTTATACGTTTTGAACGGTTTGAACTTCTAAAATAAATTAATGTACTAAGTTACGTTTAAAAGAACCTTTTGTAACAATTCCAATATATATATAAAAAACCGTGATAAATAGTAAAACCGACTTATTTTTCAATAAATACATTTCAGATACACAAATTAATTAAATAAAAGTATTTAAATAAGAATTGCTTCACTAAATTATGCATTTGTACTTTAAATAATACCTGAATTTGAAATTATATTAGAATAATTATATTGTTAAACTTCTTTCATTTTTAAAAATGTAGTAGAAAATTAAAGATATTTTAATTAAAACATTTCTTAATATCTTTATTATCTAAAAATATTTACAATATTTACAAATTTTTATATTGTTTAACTTCTTTCATTTTTAAAAATGTAATTGCTTGACTTAAATAAAGCGTGAAAATTATTAGTTTCAAATGATATTTACAAATCTTTGCAACTCTAAAGTCCATTTTTCAGGTATTAGTAAGTATTTCATACAAACTAACTTCTAAAATATGGATTTAGTTCGTAAATAAAATCCTTTTAAAGTACTTTGAAGGACTCTTTATACGTTTTGAAATTGAATAAAATTAAAAACAATAATCTAAGATACCCTTTAAAGTTAAATTCCTTTAGAGTTTATCAGTAAAACCACTTACTTTAAGTATTTTTTAATCCGTTCGGTCTAATAGTAGATTACGCAGCTATAATCCATGATGTTTTCATTTAAATTCAAATTATAACGAATTGAAAGTTTGAAGAAAATATTAATTTAGTTTGTAAATGAAATCCTTTTATAGTACTCTGAAGGGCTCTTAATACGTTTTGAACTTCCAAAATAAATTAATGTACTAAGTTACGTTTAAAAGAACCTTTTGTAACAATTCCAATATGTAAATATAGGTATAAGGATTGAAAAAATACTTAATTATCCACTCTAAAGTCCATTTTTCAGGTATTAGAAAGTATTTCATACAAACTAACTTCTAAGTTTGAAAAAAAAATATGGATTTAGTTCGTAAATAAAATCCTTTTAAAGTACTTTGAAGGACTCTTTATACGTTTTGAACTTTTATAGTATTTTTCTATGTATTTATTACTATAAATATCCCAATATTAAATGGGAACCATGTATGCGTAACAATTTCAATATGTAAATATAGGTATAAAAATATGATAATCAAATTTAAAACATACGTGCTAATAATATTAAAATGAAGTTTAAAAATATTTCCATTCTACGTCATTTTAACAACGAATATTCCATGACGTCCAAACACTCAAATCCGTGTTTTAAATTCAAATTAACCGCGCACGCGTGCTCCGCGCCTCCCGGGTAATCCACGCACGCGCGCGTTAACTCTCACCCAGTGAAATACCCGTGAGATAGGTTCAAGTGCCAAGCGTACTACAATGATATTAAAATGAAGTTAAAAAAAATTTCCATTCTACTTTAACAACGAATATTCCATGACGTCAAAACACTCTTAAATTCAAATTAACCGCGTCCCCAGGGTAATCCGCGCGCGCGCCGCCTAGGTTATCAATTTTTACATCATTTTATCTTATTACGTACGATAAAACTTGATAAGATATACGTTCAAGTGTCTTTCGAGATAAGCGGAGATAAATGAACAAGTTGGGCCTGAACACAATATGTTGATATATGAGTAAACAAATCGTCGCGAGAAATATCATAAATACATTGACTTTTCGACGATTTTACCCTCATTTCACCCCTTTAATCCCGGACCCCGATCCCGAACCCGACCCCGACCCCGGGATCGATGTGTCGACCTCACTTTCCTTCTACTAGTGTACTATAGTCTCGAATATGAATAAATATGAAACTGATTAGCGTCGAAACTGACTAGTCTCGAAAGCTCTATGACTATGTGTGGTACTGGAATAGACTCGAAACTGAATTCTCTCGAAACTGATTTCACTCGAATCGGGATAGTTTCGAAACTGATTTGGCTCGAATCGGGATAGTTTCGAAACTGATTTTGCTCGAATCGGGATAGTTTCGAAACTGATTTCACTCGAATCGGGATAGTTTCGAAACTGATTTTGCTCGAATCGGGATAGTTTCGAAACTGATTTTGCTCGAATCGGGATAGTTTCGAAACTGATTTTGCTCGAATCGGGATAGTTTCGAAACTGATTTCACTCGAATCGGGATAGTTTCGAAACTGATTTCACTCGAATCGGGATAGTTTCGAAACTGATTTCACTCGAATCGGGATAGTTTCGAAACTGATTTCACTCGAATCGGGATAGTTTCGAAACTGATTTCACTCGAATCGGGATAGTTTCGAAACTGATTTCACTCGAATCGGGATAGTTTCGAAACTGATTTCACTCGAATCGGGATAGTTTCGAAACTGATTTCGCTCGAATCGGGATAGTTTCGAAACTGATTTCGCTCGAATCGGGATAGTTTCGAAACTGATTTCACTCGACTCGGGATAGTTTCGAAACTGATTTCACTCGAATCGGGATAGTTTCGAAACTGATTTCACTCGAATCGGGATAGTTTCGAAACTGATTTCACTCGAATCGGGATAGTTTCGAAACTGATTTCACTCGAATCAGGATAGTTTCGAAACTGATTTCACTCGAATCGGGATAGTTTCGAAACTGATTTTGCTCGAATCGGGATAGTTTCGAAACTGATTTCACTCGAATCGGGATAGTTTCGAAACTGATTTCACTCGAATCGGGATAGTTTCGAAACTGATTTCACTCGAATCTGTTGGACGGCATTATAGCCTATAGGAAAATCCTCAGTAAAAAGATTGTTTGGTAATGTGGAACAATAGGCCCGCCACTCCCTTTGTTTCCCTTTAGCGACCTCCCTTAAAGTACTTTTTAAGGAGATTTCAATGGTGCAAAAGTTATTCCCCGCAAATTATTATTTAAAAAGATCGGTGGCGTTGGATCGGCGGCGTTAGGCTCTAGTTAGATGGCACCTGTAACAATTGGTACGAAACTCAAATATGACAATAGAGGGTTGGGGGCCCCGAGAATTAACTAGAAATCTCACTTAAAATTAAAATTTCTTAATGCAACCGAAAATGTAATTAAAAAATTATCAGTAGTAACTAAAAATATAATTTTCAACCAAGTTGGTCTTAAATTTAAAAAAAAAAGTATGTAGATTTAAAATCGAATATCGCCAAAAAATCACTAAAATGGGCAAATTTTAAACTTGCGGGCCCCTGATCTTCAAAATTCTTAACGGGCTATCGATGTCATGATATTTCCTTTCGATTGAGATATCCCTGGCCCTTCTAATAGTCTAATTCTTCAAGAGTGGAATACGGCGGCATCGGCATCCATATCAATAACTGCACGGGCTCGTCTCAATTTTGAGCCAATTTGTGAGTTTGAGATCAATAATCGTCCACCCCTAGAAATAATTGACTGAACCAAATTCTATTGACTGTTAAATTTAATGGTGCGAGTCATGCGATAGCGAGTTCCAAACGCCGCTGCCATTTTCATCACCTTTTAAGGGGGAAGACTACAGTGGCCATTGTCTACTTTCGCGCTATTTCAAGCTGAACTCTTTTAATTTTGTATTTTTACTTATAAAATTAATATTTAAGTGTAGAACAGCCTCTTGTTTAGTGCTTAAAATAATTTTGACAATTTTAAATTTAAAAGTAATTAAGTTATTACGTTTTAATTCGGACCCCGGAGCTAAACAAGTTGGGCAAGCGCCCAAACTACTCTTTAGTTCGTTTATTCCCATTCGACCGAAATCCCATTCGACCGAATCCCATTCGACCGAAAGAATTTTAAAATGTAGCCCAATTAGCGGGGTGATTTGGTATTTTATTTATAAGGTATGTACTATCGAAGATCCATCTTTAGGTTAGGTTAGGTTAGGTTAGGTTAGGTTAGAGTTGGTTAAGTTTACTATTTCAGTTTTGGTTCAGTTACTTTTCTTGACTAGGTGAAGATAAAAATATAATTCATGCTCATTCCATTTAATTTTCAAATAAATGCATAGTACAAAGATATTAAAATGGCATAGCTAAATACATAGCTACTTTACACATCGCGTTTTGTATCTTTCTTTTTATTAAGACGGAATAAATAATTATTATTGATGTATAAATACCCTCCTTTATTAGCTATCCGCTCCATTGCAAACGACTTCAGTAACTAAATTGAAAACATAGCAAAAGCCAATTTATATAGCAGCGTTCGGTCGAATGGGACACATAAAAGCGTTCGGTCGAATGGGACACATAAAAACCGCACGTTTCGGCGGAATTCGGTCGAATGGGACACCTCAAAAACCGCCTTCGGTCGAATGGGATTTCGGTCGAATGGGACTAAAGCCTTTAGTTAGGACCTTATGTCTCGTTAACTATTAATATAATAATTATCAAAAATATTTTAAGCACTAGAGGAAGGTTCAGCCTAATAAGAAAAATTTAATTCAATGATGTAATTGTTAAAACAGAAACGTTCAGCTTGAACGAAAAAGAGGCTTTGACGGTATTCTTCCCCCTTAACCAATAAGAGTCTTCATTTCGTATAATTTCGTCTGCTCTCATTTCTTCAGCTGCATTCCCATGGTAACAGTCACAATGGCCGTTACTCAGTATTATTATACCCCTTAAGCGGCAGCTTAGGCCTGTAAGTTCATTTATTTTTCTAAACTACAACAGTAGTTACAAAAATTTCACCTTAAAATGTTAGCGGCAGATGTTATTTTACGTTAAAAAGGAAAAAGTAAATTTAGTTAATTTGGAGGAATAGGGTTATATATCGGTATTTACGAGATAAACCAGGGCACACGAAGGGGAAACAAAAAGCGAATGGACGAAACTACAGCAATGGTTCATATGCCGTAGGACACAAGTTAATGGCTTAAAGCTTGCAATTTCATTGTCGCGTATCCCGCCTTTTCTAAAAATCGTGAGAACTGATTTAAATAAACCAACATTAAACCGTTTTCAATTACTATTTTTGAATAAGGTATTCGGGGTTAGGCCAATAATACTTAGTGTTTAAATAAAAAATTATATTTTGCGACTTCTAAAATTGGAAGAGAATTATGGTAAGCTGTCCATTTTAAATGAGGATGCGTGTTAATAATCAAATTTTGAAAGTACATCTTCGTATTTCTGAGGCGAATATTGAAGGTCATTTACATGTATACGGAATTTATACAGGGTGTCCACTATATAATGACCCAGAGCTAATAATTGAAAAGCTATTTTTCCTATAAGTTTGATATTTTCAGATCGCATAGCATGTGCAGGGGGTCATAGGATGTAACAAAACTGAATGATCTTGAACCATGCCCTAAAGGTCATTCAAAACCTATCTCGAGAACCGTTGGGCTAAGAGACTCGGTTCCAAATAGAAAGGTGTGCGCTATTTTATGACCAATTGCCTCTGAACCGATGTGAATTAGCCAATAGGAAGCCAAGAAAAAAAACCACTAAAAACCAGAAGATCATTAATAAAAATGTTCAATGACTAAATATCAACATAAAATTTTATTTCAATTAAGATCAGATTAGAGCGTTTGAATTTTGATCTAAAAAATGATAGCGCACACTTTTGGAATTGGAACCGACCTTCCAAACATAACGGGTTTTGAGTTACAATTTGAATGGCCTTGAAGACATGGTTCAAGATCAATCGAATTTTAATAGCGTAATATAAGATATAAGTGAATTTGTCCTGAAAATGTCGATGCCGTAATACAAGTACTTTCTAAATTATTAACACCTAAGCATGACCTTCTTACTTTCGGTGTTTATATTCTTGGCTTCCTATTGGCCAATTTACATCAGTTCATAAAATGCGATGGCGCGCACAATTCTAATTAGAACCGAGTGTCTAAGCCCAACGGTTTTCCAGATAGATTTTGAATGACCTTCAGGACATATAATTTTGTATCAGTCAATGACCCCCTGCGCGTGCTATAAGATCTGAAAGTATCAAATTCCTATGAAAAATTAATTTTTAATTATTAGCTCTGGATCGTTTTTAGTGTAAACCCTGTATATTAAGTAGCTTAGTCATATAATTTACTTCCTGGTATAATAATAATTGGATTCGAATATCTTTTTTCCACTCGAACAAATAATTTTTTCTGCCACCAGATGCATTAAGCAAATTAACACTCAAATTAACTGTCTCTAGCCAGAGGCGAAAAAGAGCCGGCAATCTTCTAAACATAAAGAAAATTAAAAAATTAAGAGTGGTTACGTGTTTAGAAGTGTTGAAGTTCAGTAGCAAACAATATAAAAATGAAATCTATTAAGATCTACAAATATTGAGCATTTTTTATAAAATAAGGAAGGGTGTAAATTGGAAATGTGGTCTGAACAGCTTCTAAATTATTACCTAATTAACGTAGGCATCGACCTATGTAACAAAACTTACCACATCCATTTATCTTACGCCATTCTAATAAAAATGGCTTTAAAAGTTGTCAAAATGTATTGTTTGGAGTTGGTTTTTGTTTTTGTTTTGTCTTTTATTCAAAGAAGAAAGGGCTGATTGAGTCTGAGAAGACCGCGAGCACGGCGAAGACACCAACTGATTAATCAGGGCGAGATATGTGTAACGGTCACGCCAACGGGGGGATACGTGGGGACAGGGGTGGGGACACCCGTGGCGGAAGTATTCCGACCACCCGTTGGGGGATTGGTGGTCGTCCTCACACGGCCATCCACTAACTCTGCCTCCCGGACGCCTGGGATTACAGGAGTGAGCCACTACTCCCGGCGCTTTTTGTTAATTGTACGATTTTTTGCTCTGGACAAAATTGAGAATACGTATCATATTTTATCTCCAATAAATCGCGACATTCGCAGAATTTTTATTTAAAGGGAATATAATCTCTAACGTGATCTTTAAATTTTGAACGAATACCCGCGCAATAAACCACTAAGCAGCTAGAACAATTTGTCAAAAGAAATTGTAGGCAGCGGCTGATGTTGTGAGACTTTGGGACCAACAGAAATATTCGAGGTTACATTCCCTTTAATTCCGGGGTAAACAAATGTACGATCTCTGGTAACTGGCTATCTCGACTTTGAAACTGGTGATCTCGTCCTTTATAATAAACTCGAAAATATACCAAAATATTATAATAATAATAATCAGTTAGGCTAATACCCAAGGCCCAAGTCATCTAGCGACTTTTAATGCATTTAAACAGGTGGCCGGGCTACATTGCGGAGCCATCAGCTCCCTACACTTACTATTACCATTAACCTCTACAAATTTTTATGGAAAGGGGAAGAACTCGGGGGAAACCCCTTTGATAAAAGGCACTTCTATAAACATAGAGATCATTCAATTTGTAAATTGGGGCACTCTAACATTCACATAAGCTGTGGTGTAGTAGGCTTTTTGATTCGCTTGGAGCACCGGTATATAAATTTCTGACCCAAAGTAACGTAATTAATTGTTTTATGTAATGACCTGCTTTCGTAATAGCCCAACTCACGTCGTCAGTGAGCCCGAACTCAATTTGAGACCGAGCTCAGGTATTTTAAATAAATATTGTGAGCCTGAGACGAGACCGATAAGTTTTCATGTTAAAGGGAGTATAACCTTTTCAGGAATTTGAGGCAATACATAACTCCATCCCCTCATTTTTCTAACCACGTGTTATACGTAGTGTGAATTACAGTGGTTTTTAAGGAAATATAATACTAAAAGTATCCCCGCTTTGGTGGTGCTTTAATTTCTCATATCTACTAGAAGGCCTTTCTTGAATCTAAAACCATGTACCTCATTATTAAGAAATTTTATTTGAATAAATATCCAAACTATAATGAAAATTATTAATTTATAGCTCGAATATTGTTGTTTATATGTTAATGAAGGGTGTATCTAAAAACTAAACACTAAATATGAAACAATAAAGGTTTCAAGTGAGAAAACCTCTTCAGGGCGGGCACGCTTGCTCTAATAGAAGAATTGGGTGTTTCTACTATCGTTCTAGACTAGCGCCACTAATTGGGCTATTTGATAAATAAATTGTGCGACGAAAAACCGCGTGATGTTTTAGCAGTCGCGAAGGTAGAATTGACAAACGTTTGGGTCTTATATCGCTTTTGATATGTGGTCTCAGCGTTTTCCAAGAAATCAATTTCCCAAATTTAAGGGCCCCAATGGGTATCGCAAATTCGCAACCGATATAAAATTTAATCACCCATAAATCGACGTATCGTTTATATTTGTGAACTCAGCTGTGAAATCAATGGCCCCAAATTACGGATCCCCGTGGGCTCCCCCAGGCGAACGTGAGGCGCCAATACTTATTATCTTTTCTTATTTCTTTATGTTTTAATATCCAACGGGTTTCAATTTTAAAATAACAAGAAGGGGATTTTGGGATAAAAACACACTTTTAAAAGTAATATCAGAAACCTATAATAAGAGAAGCCTCTATACCGCCAACGTAAAACTTTTGAAACGTCTTGTTTTCGACACGGAGCAAAAAAGATATTAACGTGGCCTAGGACTAGCAAATTTAGTGAGCGCTATATTTAGTATTCGTAGCGAAAGGCGGGCAAGGCTTAAGGTTTTTCAAAGCTTATTGAGGGAATTATACGGAGATATCGCTTTCAGAATCACGATTACTGTTCATTAGTATGTATATTTATCATAGCCAATAATAGTTTTAACATAATAAATCCTTTATAATGTAGAAATTACCAAGTTCAATCAAAACGAGGCGAGTCTCCCAAAATTTAAAATCCCCAGCAAAATCCTATGGGAATTATACGAGCTAAAATGTAAAGAATAGACTGCATTTTTCACATGTTTTCTCCGCTACTGCTCGCGTACGAATCGAGGGGCTATCCAATCATTAAAAATGCTAGAAATTTTGTACATCTGATTTCAGATTTCAATGATTTCAATATTTAATTGATTAAAGTTATTAAAGCTACTAAATTTACGTGATTTCAAGTTATTTCACTGCTGATTTGTACACCTGAAGTCCCTCGGTATGAATATATCTAGAGGACTATATTTTCTGGCCACATATCCCCTAACAAATCTGTATCCCTCCGAATACCTCTTCTTCGAAAACGAGACGTTCACGATTTTGGGCGAGTTAGAGGCTTCTCTTATAATAGGCGTCTGATCCATTGAGTTGGGAATATTAATCTAGAGGTCCAATCAAAACGTCGGATTTCAGTATTTCGCGAAACAAGTTTTTAAAAATAAGAATACTGTCGTCTGCTCCCATCGGCGTCCCAAATGACGAGAAAACGTTATCATTCTACCCGTGGCGCCGTCTATCTCTCAATGGTCCGTTCAAATAAGACGCGTTTTCAAGCAAAAAGATTTTTTTTCTTCAAAATAATGGATGGCGCCACGGGTCATATGATAACGTTTGCTCGTCATTTACGGCAGACGGCACATTCGTATTTTTCAAAAACTTGTTTCGCGGGGAGCAGATTTGATTAGATCTCTAGATTAATATTCCCAACTCAATGGTCTGATCAAGGTTCGTAAACGAAAAGCTTCTGATAATATCTGGCCGTTAAATGTATTTCGTCATCAGTCCTACCTTATCCAAAACGTACAAATATCTCGAAATATGTAGTAATTTCCGACCACCGTCAATCTGCCAGAAAAAAAAGGGGGAAAGCAGTAAAAGACGTTTTCTGCTTATTCTCTGGATATCGCTGGACTCCCACAGAACGAAATATAAAATATTCAAACCGAAAGTCGAAACTAAACATATATTTTGTAAAATCGACAAATCAACGTTTTTACTTATAAATTTAAATATCAATAATTATTTTTATTTTTATACATTATAAAATATAAAATATTCAAAATAAAATATCTTTTATTTTTACATTATTGAAATTAATTTTGTTTAATTATTTTATATTTTATGAAATTTTCTTATCCCAGCATAACGATATCCACTATGATAATACGCGTTACAGAACTGACTTGAAATTTTGAATGGTACAACTAAGCTTACTCTTAGAAATGATATCGAACTTGGCGAAACAGAATGAATTTGCAGTTATTACATTAACGCCCCTTTATAGCGCCATAACCGCACATAAAGACGAGCTGAAATTAAAACGACTTACACTACTATTTGTACCCTTTAGAACGTTACTTTGTTTGTCGAGTTACCTCGCATGGTTTTTAAGAAAAATGATTTTTAGCGTTATTACATAAGCGCGTTTAATAACCAGATTACAAATTGAAGGGAGGGATCAGATTTGCCCCTTTATAGCGCCATAACCGCACATAGAGACGACCTGAAATTAAAACGACTTACACTACTATTTGTACCCTTTAGAACGTTACCTTGTTTGTCGAGTTACCTCGCATGGTTTTCCAGAAACATGATTTTTTGCGTTATTACATAAGCGCGTTTAATAACCATATTACAAATTGAAGGGAGGGATCGAATTTGCCCCTTTATAGCGCCATAACCGCACATAGAGACGAGCTGAAATTAAAACGACTTACACTACTATTTGTACCCTTGACAACGTTACCTTGTTTGTCGAGTTACCTCGCATGGTTTTCCAGAAACATGATTTTTTGCGTTATTACATAAGCGCGTTTAATAACCAGATTACAAATTGAAGGGAGGGATCAGATTTGCCCCTTTATAGCGCCATAACCGCACATAGAGACGAGCTGAAATTAAAACGACTTACACTACTATTTGTACCCTTTAGAACGTTACTTTGTTTGTCGAGTTACCTCGCATGGTTTTTAAGAAAAATGATTTTTTGCGTTATTACATACGCGATTAAAAACCATATTACAAATTGAAGGGAGGGATCGAATTTGCCCCTTTATAGCGCCATAACCGCACATAGAGACGACCTGAAATTAAAACGACTTACACTACTATTTGTACCCTTTACAACGTTACCTTGTTTGTCGAGTTACCTCGCATGGTTTTCCAGAAACATGATTTTTTGCGTTATTACATAAGCGCGTTTAATAACCAGATTACAAATTGAAGGGAGGGATCAGATTTGCCCCTTTATAGCGCCATAACCGCACATAGAGACGAGCTGAAATTAAAACGACTTACACTACTATTTGTACCCTTTAGAACGTTACTTTGTTTGTCGAGTTACCTCGCATGGTTTTTAAGAAAAATGATTTTTAGCGTTATTACATCCGCGTTTAATAACCATATTACAAATTGAAGGGAGGGATCGAATTTGCCCCTTTATAGCGCCATAACCGCACATAGAACCGACCTGAAATTAAAACCATTAACACTACTATTTGTACCCTTTAGAATGTTACCTTGTTTGTCGAGTTACCTCGCACGGTTTTCAAGAAAAATTATATTTAGCG
Source organism: Leiobunum rupestre (assembly GCF_980474605.1). Taxonomy (NCBI): domain Eukaryota; kingdom Metazoa; phylum Arthropoda; class Arachnida; order Opiliones; family Sclerosomatidae; genus Leiobunum; species Leiobunum rupestre. Next base: position 34,857,329 of record NC_143392.1, read on the forward strand.
TTATTACATAAGCGCGTTTAATAACCATATTACAAATTGAAGGGAGGGTTCAAATTTGGCCCTTTATAGCGCCATAACCGCACATAGAACCGACCTGATATTAAAACCATTAACACTAATATTTGTACCGTTTAGAATGTTACCTTGTTTGTCGAGTTACCTCGCACGGTTTTCCAGAAAAATGATTTTTAGCGTTATTACATCCGCGTTTAATAACCATATTACAAATTGAAGGGAGGGATCGAATTTGCCCCTTTATAGCGCCATAACCGCACATAGAACCGACCTGAAATTAAAACCATTAACACTACTATTTGTACCCTTTAGAATGTTACCTTGTTTGACGAGTTACCTCGCACGGTTTTCAAGAAAAATTATATTTAGCGTTATTACATAAGCGCGTTTAATAACCAGATTACAAATTGAAGGGAGGGATCAGATTTGCCCCTTTATAGCGCCATAACCGCACATAGAGACGAGCTGAAATTAAAACGACTTACACTACTATTTGTACCCTTTAGAACGTTACTTTGTTTGTCGAGTTACCTCGCATGGTTTTTAAGAAAAATGATTTTTTGCGTTATTACATACGCGATTAAAAACCATATTACAAATTGAAGGGAGGGATCGAATTTGCCCCTTTATAGCGCCATAACCGCACATAGAGACGACCTGAAATTAAAACGACTTATACTACTATTTGTACCCTTTAGAACGTTACTTTGTTTGTCGAGTTACCTCGCATGGTTTTTAAGAAAAATGATTTTTTGCGTTATTACATACGCGATTAAAAACCATATTACAAATTGAAGGGAGGGATCGAATTTGCCCCTTTATAGCGCCATAACCGCACATAGAGACGACCTGAAATTAAAACGACTTACACTACTATTTGTACCCTTGACAACGTTACCTTGTTTGTCGAGTTACCTCGCATGGTTTTCCAGAAAAATGATTTTTAGCGTTATTACATAAGCGCGTTTAATAACCAGATTACAAATTGAAGGGAGGGATCAGATTTGCCCCTTTATAGCGCCATAACCGCACATAGAGACGACCTGAAATTAAAACGACTTACACTACTATTTGTACCCTTTAGAACCTTACCTTGTTTGTCGAGTTACCTCGCATGGTTTTCCAGAAACATGATTTTTTGCGTTATTACATAAGCGCGTTTAATAACCATATTACAAATTGAAGGGAGGGATCGAATTTGCCCCTTTATAGCGCCATAACCGCACATAGAGACGACCTGAAATTAAAAAGACTTACACTACTATTTGTACCCTTGACAACGTTACCTTGTTTGTCGAGTTACCTCGCATGGTTTTCCAGAAAAATGATTTTTAGCGTTATTACATAAGCGCGTTTAATAACCAGATTACAAATTGGAGGGAGGGATCGAATTTGCCCCTTTATAGCGCCATAACCGCACATAGAGACGAGCTGAAATTAAAACGACTTACACTACTATTTGTACCCTTTACAACGTTACCTTGTTTGTCGAGTTACCTCGCATGGTTTTCCAGAAAAATGATTTTTAGCGTTATTACATAAGCGCGTTTAATAACCAGATTACAAATTGAAGGGAGGGATCAGATTTGCCCCTTTATAGCGCCATAACCGCACATAGAGACGACCTGAAATTAAAACGACTTACACTACTATTTGTACCCTTTAGAACCTTACCTTGTTTGTCGAGTTACCTCGCATGGTTTTCCAGAAACATGATTTTTTGCGTTATTACATAAGCGCGTTTAATAACCATATTACAAATTGAAGGGAGGGATCGAATTTGCCCCTTTATAGCGCCATAACCGCACATAGAGACGACCTGAAATTAAAAAGACTTACACTACTATTTGTACCCTTGACAACGTTACCTTGTTTGTCGAGTTACCTCGCATGGTTTTCCAGAAAAATGATTTTTAGCGTTATTACATAAGCGCGTTTAATAACCAGATTACAAATTGGAGGGAGGGATCGAATTTGCCCCTTTATAGCGCCATAACCGCACATAGAGACGAGCTGAAATTAAAACGACTTACACTACTATTTGTACCCTTTACAACGTTACCTTGTTTGTCGAGTTACCTCGCATGGTTTTCCAGAAATATGATTTTTTGCGTTATTACATAAGCGCGTTTAATAACCATATTACAAATTGAAGGGAGGGATCGAATTTGCCCCTTTAGGCGCTCTTTCCAAAGGGCTTGGCTCTCTACCTTTCTAGGTAGGGTGTCGGCTGGCGTTGCCAGAGCATCCGCTCTTATTCCCACTGCTGTGTGCGAAGTGGCGAGTTGGTCGGCCCATTGCTGCACCTTCTGCTGCGTTAAGCGGCTTGCGTCGAAGGTGCGACCATCAGTAGTAGGGTTCTGCTACCCATGATGGTTTTGTCAACTGTCCGGGCGTGTGGACGGTGGCGTAGGGTATTTGATGATGGACCTCCGGTGGTGTGGTTTCAATCTTACCGGTACACCGGGCTATAAATCTGATGCATGTCCAGACCTTCATGTAACTTGAAAAATCCTAAAGGGAATTTATTCAATGGACAACAGTTTTGCCATGGCAACGAAAAATGTTTTTGACCACATAAAATGGAAATTTTAAAAATTGTAAATGTTTTAAAATACCAAAATTATAAAAAATTATATAAAAATAAACTATCTCAAATTTCATTGAAATATTTTTTTTCAAAATTGAAAATGTTAATAACACTAAAAAAAAATATCAAAATCAATAGTTTCGATCCAAAACGATCAAAATTGATAGGAATTGATGGAAATTTATTTATATAGATAAACTGATTTTTGGAAAATAATAGATCAAAATTAGCAAAATCTTTAAATTTTGTAAAAAAAAGTATACAAAATTGAAAAAAATCAATAGTTTCGATCAAAAACCGCATTAATTTCCTATCTATATCCGTAGTTGTTTTGTTTCTAAAAGTTCTAAAATATTATTTACTTGATAAATAACAAATAAAAAAATAAATGAAATTCATTAAAAATTATTTATATCAAATAAAATTGGGTTAAATTCCTTTAACTGGGTGAAATAAAGAACTTACGCTAAAATTGACCCAAATAGGGAAAAAATACTTAAGAAAATTCGCTAAAATTGAACCAAATTAGGAGAAAAATAAAAGAAATACTAAAATTGGGCAAAATAAAGAGATTTCGCTAAAAATGAGCCAAATTGCGTAAAATAAAGAAAAGTCCCCAAAGACAGCGATTTTGACGATTTTGGGCTTTTATAGGTAAAACCGATAAATATTAGTTAGTTCAAGTAAAATTGGGTAAACGCGTAAATATTTCAATTATACTTGAGTAAACCATCGAATAAGTTACTTTTAATTAAATTCACAATTGTTAATGAAAAATCATGTTCGTTGGTACACTGTTTCTTAAAATAATCAATAATAATAATAATTATAATTTAAAAATTTTGCTAATTTTGATCGATTTTTTCAGTGTTATTAACATTTTTCAATTCTGAAAAAAAAAATATTTCAAACAATTTTGAGATAGTTGGTCGAATTTAGTTTATTTATTATAATTTTTACAAATCTTTAAAATTGGGCTAATTTAGATCTATTAGTTTCCAATTTTGGTCAAGTTTGATCAAAATGACCAAAATAAATACTTTGTTTTTAAAAAATTGCAATTTATCTATACATTAATCCAATTTTACACAACTTATAAATTTCCGTCAATTCCTATGAATTTTGATCGAAACTACTGTTTTTGATCAATATTTTTACAATTTTATATATATATATTTTTTTTCCAATGTTTGTATTTTTTTCTCACATTTTTTCAAATTTTAGCCATATCGGTTCAATTTCACCCATTTGGTTCAAATTGATCAAAATGTGATCAATTTTGATTTTTTTCGTTAATTTGCATAATTTTTTTATTATTTTGGTATTTTAAAATATTTACAATTTTTCACCGGCTCGGGTCGTCTTCTTGTGAGTGAAACACAATGATTTTCAAATTTAAGCGCGCGCTCGTTGTGGGAGATTTTCAAAAAAGCAAGCGCTTTCAACTTTAGCTCGCCTCTGATGTACCATTACGTCAATTTCAAGTAGGGCACTTTAAATCTTCGCTTTGATTAATTATTAACGGAACCTAATAGGAAAGAAGATTAATAGTACTTGTTGCTTTCACAAAGCAACCAGTTAAAGACCCAAATCTAAGGCTTTTTAAGAGCTATGGCTTATTACAACAGTCTGGAAAGCTGCTGGTGAAAAGGTGGAATTTTGTGAAACCCAGCTACCCAAAAAAGTTGTAATAACCCGAATTGGGTCAAAAGTGACTCAAAATTGGTCAAAAAATATTTTACCCAACCATTTTTAAAGTGTAGGAGGGGCATGGTGACTGTTAATTAGTTCCGTGGGAGAGCTGATTTTGAAAACTCTGAAGCCGACTGAATAATTGGAGTTATTTTAAAACCTAATAAAAAGGTTTAATATGGTATGGTTAAAACAGATTACATTAGCTCATTTGGAGTTGCGCTAAATTTGTGACCCTTTCGGTCCCGCCTAGTTAATACAAGTGTTCTTTTTACAAAAAATTGCTTTTAATAATAATCAGCTAGGCTAATACCCAAGGCACCGCCTTAGGCCCAAGTCATCTTGCGACTTTTATTGCCTTTAAACAGGTGGCCGGGTTACAATACGTAGGAGGGTGGTGGCAAGCCCTTCATGCCACGCGAGCCAACAGATCCCTACACTAACTATTACCGTTCTCAAGCAACGTGGAAATTTTTTTAGATAAAAAGGGGGTTGTAGAAGGTGGCTCCCGCTGGTTCACCGGACGGTCGAGTTTTCGGCCGTCCCGTTCCAATGACTCAGCGAACGCCTCCCTTCTTTACAATGGGGTTTTTTTACAACATTTATACTTGGTATATTTTGGCTTCTTATATGTTTCTACAGGGGCAAGCCCTTCATGCCTCGCGAGCCAACAGCTCCCTACACTCACTATTACCGTTAACCTCTACAAGTTTTTACAGAAGGGAAACCGAAGAGCTCGGGGGAAAACCCCTTAAACCAGTGGAGAGAGAACTGAAGACCTTTAATCACTAAATTGTTTCTTCTTAAAGTAATGTTTAAGTTATCTATAAGCATACGATTGTGATCAGGTGCGCCCAAGCAGGCACCGATGAATTGAGAGGCCCCCCTCTATACGCAATCATTTCAATCGATAATTTTTTCTCACTTGTCCCCCAGTTTAACAAACATTTAGATATCAAATATCCCCAATTCCAATAATCCCTTATTTTAAATATTAAAGTCGTTTTACTCAATGAATGACACTCTGCGATTAGAGCTCTTCCCAAATTCATCAACCACTAACATCGGATGTTCCTTTAAATGTTTCGATAAATCTCGATTAATGGATAATGTGGCCAGGTTGGAAAGTCTATCCTCTCGCATTGTTGTCCGTAGACGCGTTTCAATTCTATTCAAGGAACTGAAACTCCTTTCAGTAATAGTATTGGCCACGGGAATACACAGAACAACTTTAAAGTACTTAACTAAGTCGGGAAAGCCACCTTCCATCATAATTAGATAGTGATAACAGTCTGTTACGCTTTTCAAATTTTTCGATTTTATTAAATTTCTGGCTATTTTAATTCGACCTTTCAATGAATCTAAGTCGAAATCAAAGCGAGTATATATTTGGCAGTGGGCTAGGACGTCATTTTCTACGATAAGGTTTTCCGAGTCGGGGTCAGACGCAGTTATTCCTTTAATTAGGCTATTATTTTAAAAAAATCGGTTTTTCATTTATCATATAAATTTGTAGATTATTTGGTAGTAAGTTGATCTCAACTGTTCATTTAAGGTTTTTGCTTCAGTGTCTCGGTTTCCTGTTGTACACGTTACCACACCATGCTTTAGTCTTTGATTAGGGATTATTTTTCGTTTTCTTAAAGCTAAAGGTGCAGTGTTGCGATCGGGAACCGTGATAAAAACGGATTCTGCTAACTTAGAAGCTTCGTCCCAAATTAAGTCGAATTTTTCGGGGTTCCTTACTTCCTCTAAGGTAGTTATGGTAGCTTTGAAAATAGCGATAGCTTCAGTTAGAACGACTCTCGAACAAGGAGTTGGTATTACCTAATATTTCATCTAAAGCCGTAATCAAAATCAAGTTAGTTAAGTTTTGTAATTGCAATATGTACCCTCGACACTCGGCAGCTTCTTCGGGCTTACCATTTTCTACCAAGTTCTCCAATTGTAATAGAACATAATCAAATTTGCTTCTGAAGTAATTAAGACCTTTTTTTTGCTCCACCACCTAGTGTCGCAGCTTTGCGGCATTTTAAGAACTATTTCGTAGCCCAGCTCTTTTTGAGAATTATCAAAACATTCACTCCTAATAACTGAATTGCTTTGGAAATTATATATCACTTGAACTAGTCCGAGTAATTCCCTAACCGCGATTATATTGGAGCAGCATTCAACCAAAACTAAATTTAAACGATGGGCATAGCAATGGACGTACGGACAATTTCCACCTACTGCCTCGTCTATTTGAACCCTCACCCCTTTTACGTGCCGACTCATTACACTGGCCCCATCATAAGTCTGAGCAACGCAATTTTCAATTATCAGTTCATTCTCCGTCAAAAGGGTAATTATAGCCAAACTGATGCTTTCAGAGTCGAACTTATGCAAATCTGTGTATGCTAAAAATCGCTCTACTACGCCAATTTCCTTTCTAGTATACCTAATGCAAACACTCAGCTGTTCTACTCCCGCATTATATCTAGTCTCATCGGCAATTACGGAAAAGAAACCACCTGATTCATTAACCTCCTTTACCATCATTCGCCTAACAAAATTTCCACTAAGGTTAATCAGCTCATTTTAGACAGTGCTATGTATATATTTAGCATTATTTGGCATACTTTCGCACTTGGCTTTTAAGTCGGGACAATTTCTCTTTAATAAATCTAAAATTTCTACGAAATTGCCCCGGTTCCCATTTTCATCGTCCGACCTATGCCCCCGAAGAGCGAGATCTTGTTGGGCGCACAGTACTATTATCTGCACGTGAGCAACTAATACATCTCTATTTCTAGCAACGTCTGTTTTATGATGCTGATCAACCTGACATACTATTTGGCCATATTTTTCCAGTCCGAAAACCCCTCAATAAATCCCGTATTTCTACCACCTAAAAAATGCCGACAACAAAAACAATAAACTTTATCGTTTGCTACAGAATATTCGAGCATTTGGTGTACCAAGAAGAATTGATGCCTCAGTTTTTACCACCCATTAGGGTTTTGGGCAAAGAAGCGATGTTAGGTTGAACGGGCAGTCAATCCTTATCTAACTAATCGTCTTACGTTTGAATTGTCTATCTTTGCACTCGAGGCTCTATTAGAGGATTCTACCAAAATTACCGTTAACTCAGAATTTAGAACTACCTCCTTAGCCGGACTGACATCGACATTGGGTAAAACGTCAACAACATTTTTTTAATGTTTTCAGTCTCGGTAAAACCTAGAGTCTAACCTGAATTCAGTTTATTTATTTTAGCTGACGGTTGAAGAAATTGTTCCATTGCGTCTTTCTTACTACTAACTATGCTCGCTTCTCTCTTAAATTTTTGGCGTTTTTGGGCCCCGGACATAAACTTTCGGGAACTCATTCTGGTTTTAGTTCTTAAAGTAAAAACTCCAGATATAACGCCTTTTAAAAATTGTACCACTATGGTCTTAAAAAAACTATTTTTAAGAATGGTACCACCCTCGGCAACACCAATAGTTTGGTTCAAAATATCTAGCTACTAAAAGCTTGAAAAAAGCCAACTAACTATATAAACTAGCCCGAAATGTTTTTATTTAAAACAAGCGCAATACGACTTCTTTAAAACCTCTAGGAGGTAGAAGTCGGCACTTGCCAAAAATATTTAAAACAAAACAGACACCACTAATATAGTTTTATTAAAAAATAACTAGGTACTAAATAAAAAGCTTGAAAAAAGCCAACTAACTATATAAACTAGCTCGAAATGTTTTTATTTAAAACTAGCGCAGTACGGCTTCTTTAAAACCTCTAGGAGGTAGAAGTCGGCACTTGCCAAAAATATTTAAACAAAACGAACACTAAATTAACTGACTGAGAAAGACTCGAAATGTAGAGAACTGCTTTGAAGAAGCGCACAAAATGAAATGAAACTCTGGTAAAGATAATGTCTTAACTTCGTTAAGATAAGAGTGACCACCGGCCTTTCGAACACGTGACCCAGTGGGCGAATCACAAACCCCCAAATAAGCTGGAGCTTTCCATTTGTACCCCGATGGTGGAGGCCCACCTATTCTAGGACGATATTGCGCTTATCAACAAACGACATTCTTCATAACACGGTAGCTCTCGGACGAACATGTGTCAGGGGCGGGGGCCCCCTTTCTAGATTTGCATCTTGGGGGGGGGAGACATTTCACTCTTTGAACTTGCCACGAGGTAGAGGGAGGTCCGAGGTAATTTTTACGTTAACGTGTGCGGCTTATGGAAGCAGCTGTTTTTCCCCGAATAACAATGATCCCCCTTTACAAATAAACTCTGAATGTTAACACCGCTTAACCTACCCTTTAGGGCTGCATAAAGATTGCTACTGTTTAAATTTATATACTAATTTTAAATTTTTTACGACCTTTATTTTTAATGATTTGTACACCATTTCCTCATAACGATTATGCAAAACACCTAATTTAAATTTTAACTTAATCTATGTTTTGTATTAACTTTTCAACGACTGTTATATTCAGCGATTTGTATTAAGAGTTGTATAATGTGTTATAACTTGAAGGTTGTAAAACTGTTTTATGGCACAATAAACACGATTCTATTCTATTCTATATAGAATTAAATTTTAAATTCTAAGTTATATCTCTACCATGGAAAATAATAAATTTTGTATATATATACATTTACCCAGCCACCAGAATTAATGGCCTTAGACGTCACTGGATGAATTAGGCCTAAGGTGGTGCCTTAGGTATTAGCCTAGAAAAACAAGTTGGCAAGCCAAAATATACCTCTCCTCGGAAGAATTGTCCCTAGTGGTATTAATTTCTCGAGGCAACCCTTAAAGATATCTCCGCAATTCAGAGTTATTTACTAAAAACGTAATCCCGGTTCTATCCCGCCCAGTATAAAATTTTAATTATAATTAAAATAATTGAGACGAAACGACAAATTTTAATTTATATAGAATATCATAAGTTAAGGAGTCGGCGGTGAACTATCCGCATTGTTACAATGCGACCCGAGTTCAATTCCTGATCACGATCAAATTTTACATTAAAATACTAAAATATTTCATTAAATATAAGATTAATATAATTTATAAATATTTCATTAAATATAAGATTAATATAATTTATAAATATTTCATTAAATATAAGATTAATATAATTTATAAATATTTCATTAAATATAAGATTAATATAATTTATAAATATTTCATTAAATATAAGATTAATATAATTTATAAATATTTCATTAAATATAAGATTAATATAATTTATAAATATTTCATTAAATATAAGATTAATATAATTTATAAATATTTCATTAAATATAAGATTAATATAATTTATAAATATTTCATTAAATATAAGATTAATATAATTTATAAATATTTAAAATGATGTAGAATAAATTATAGTACCTAACGTTATAACTTTGTAAAGGACATTAGCCAAAGCTGTTTTTTAGAAAAACACCGTAAATTAACGAGCGTTGGTGGCTGAGTGGTTAGAGTACATCTCTTGCACGAGGCAAACCCGGGTTCGTTTCCGGCCGGCGCCAAAAAATCGCAAATTGATACTAAGACGAATACCGTGTACAACTGGTGGAAACCCTGCCATTGGACGTTGAGAGGTTGCATAACACTCAGCCCTCGGTCCGTCCCAAAGTCATTAAGAAGAAGTTGGAGAGAAAACGCCCATACAAACACAACAGACTCAACATCCACAACCTTCATAAAACAAACTCAACATCAACAACAATCATAACACAAACTCAACATCCACAACAATCATAACACAAACTCAACACCCACAACATTCACAACACGAACTCAACATTCACGAGCCACACATTAACATAACAATAACGAAATATCCGGTGCGCGTTGATGAAAAAAAACCAACCAAGCCAAACCCAACCGCAAATCAATCCGTTAACGCTCACCGTCACATGGTGGTTTTGCCAACCCTTCGAGAAACTGCGTACGCAATGATTAACCTTTGCCCCGAAAATGCGAACGCGTTCGCAGGCCTGACAGACAGACCCACAGACAGACAGACACGGTGGTTTTATAACCCCTCCTTGGGGACTTTGACCCCTCGGAGAGGTAAAAATCTAAAAAATAATATAAATATATATATATATATATATATATATATATATATATTATTTTTAAGTTATTTATGTATATATATATAAAATAAAAATTATAAAAATATTAATTTTTTAATACAATAAAAAAAGAAAAGTACAGATATTTTCTAAGAATCACCAGTCATTTTCGTTAAATCGTGCGATTCCTGAAACGTTTTGTGGATCGAGTCAACGACAAACGCCGTGCCTCCTGATTGGCTGAAGTTATTAGGTAAGGCGTTGAAAGGTACCACCCACCTGAGCCCCAGATGGTGGAAGGGGTATTGATATAGTTAGATATTCCTGGTTGAAATTAATACATTACAGCTACTATATATATATACAAACAAATTATATATATATAATTTTATTGTGTCTGCTCTACAGTATTCCTAAAGTCCTGTATCTCGGCCTCTGCCTATGAAGTTTGCATTTGTCCATCCGTTTTTCTCAAATTATCTCATCTACCATGGCAGAATAACGTGCATAATATCAGATTTGATCCGCCTGATGTAGCGGAATTTTCTTGAAAGTATTACAAAATAACTTAATCTCAGCTTTAAATCGATCTACATCTAGATCTTTCAGTCGCATTAATTACCTTTCCCTCTGTGTGGGAACTCCTGAATATCATTGTAGATATCTAATGGTCGCTTTCGCTTATGTCATTGCTTACTCAGCAATTTATGATTGAATCATGCATATTTCGAGCCGAAATGGTGAAATCGATCCCGCTACGGTTTTTAGAAGATAACTTTTGAGTTTCATCCTTTTCTTCAAAAGCAAACTTGTTCGTTTTTAGTAATTTATTAGGAACATCTTCCTACTGAATTTCTTCCTCAATGGCAGAAATCATCACCCATGTGTTATTTAACTATGTGTACTAGATTTTTACTGAATCGCTAAGAGCGGTCGATACCCCAATACTTTTTCAGCTTCTTAAGATCTTCTGAAGTCTATACTTGAACCACTAGTCCTTTTTTTTCTGGGTCAGACATTTTTCTTTTTCATTTTGAACTTCCATAGATTAAGATATCGTACTCCAATTTCGTTATTAAAGCATCGGATATTACTTGTTTGTACTACTTCGAGGGGAGACTCGTACATTAACAGGGTGAATTGGTACATTTGTTCCAATTTGATGGTTAGGCCATTTCGAACTACTTCAGATAAGGTTGATTTTTACATGGAAAGCTTTGTTTTTGGGCACTAGCACGTTTAATGCTGCAGAGCTCCAAGCGGGTCACAATTACCGGTTTTTCGATACTTATATAGAAATTTCTTATCTTGTTGTCATAACCCTGTTACTGACGCAACATAGAATACTTTCCACTTTCTCGGAAATAAATTGAAGGTTTTTAATTTCAGACTCACTTTCCTCGATATCATATATATTCGGCCTTTTATTACCCAACTACCACGCATTCACCTTAACTTCAAAAAGACTTTCGTCTTGGGTTCGGTGTTAAATATATCCATAATTGAATGATACAGTTGCGCCATACAGTAGTCCACAACAGTCTTTTAAATTTGATCATATTATGGATAAATTTCATATCTAAAGTGACTAATATTAATTGGAAAATCACGTCTAGAGAAGGGGTGTACGCGTGTTTTTCTCTTATGTGGTCCCTTAAAATCAGATTGAAACTACAAATTAGTTTTTTCACACTTTTCTTGTTGAAATACCAAATGACATTATATTCTTGAGAACATATAAAAAATTAGTTTTAGGTACATCAAAATGGTGTTCCAGATACTTTATTCAAAGATATCTAATTGTGAATTGGCAAATGCAATGCTTAAGGTGATCAATTACGAACGAAGCAGGGGGGCGGAATTTGATGTGAAATGCCACTCAAAATGGGTACGAGTGGCTTCTAATCTCAAAGTTAGTAAAAGAAGCCTAAAGCGTGCAGCCATTTTTTACTCGAAAAAATACAATCAAAATAAATGTGGAATGAAAGCATATTTTAAGGAAATGGTTGAAAAGGGTCCTATCCATTCAAAAAACAAAAAATTTAATAATGTAGAAGCTGAAACTTTGTTTTCTAGAACAAAAACGCAATATAATAACGATTTATTGGTTGCTGATAATGATTCTGATATTTTGCATAGCGTAGATGATACTTTAAATATAAATGGACCATCTAATATTGATAACAAAGCTATCATACAAGTCGATAAACAAAATGTTAGTAGGCCCATTGATGAGTTACAATTATCTCACGTACCAGTGTTAAATGGCGATTTGTCTTTACAATCAAATCAAATTTTGCAATCTAACAAACGTCGTACCACAAGAAAAATTAAACCAAATTTTGACAAAGACTTTCAATATGGGACTAAAATAAATGGAAATAAAAAATACTGTATTTGTGACAAACCAAATGATGGGAATATGTATTTCAAATGCACATCCTGTAAAGCCTGGCTTCATAATAAGTGCATTGGCTTTAGCGAAAGCCCAAATACTGAAAACCGTATCAAGGGGGACAAAAATTTTAGTTGTTCTACGTGTCTTTTAAAAGCTATGAGACGCGGGATTGAGAATGCGTACCAGAATTGTTGGTTTTCGTCACTTTTGCAAAGTTTGTTGGAACTTATTTCGTTTCAAAACTGTCCCATTTCTGACGCAACACTTAAATCTTTTGTCTCAGCATTTAAAGAGACATCAAAGTATAGCGTACCAACTGCTAAAGTTTTACCAATTTTAAAATATATTGAAAAAATTTCTTGTAATAAATTAAACATGAGTGTTCATTACCAGCTTGGCCAAAATTACGATCCTGTGGATTTTTTTAATCTTATTGCTCCCATGTGCCGTGATATATTTGTTAGCTTAGGTAGGTACATTTGTAAGAATTGCAAATTGGAAATTTTTCGAAACTCCGAAAACCTGAACATTATTTTGGATACATCCATGAGCAATATTGTTGACTACGTGAAGGAACTGGAAACAAGCGTAAGAATGGAGTGTAAGAACTGCTTTATTCCTTGTGAATTTAAAATTTCAGAGCCATGCAGCATTCTGGCATTTAACTGCCCAAGAAAACTAGATCCGAGTTTAACCACAAATCGTCAAACATGCCAACTTCAATCTCAAATACAATACTTTGAATTTACTTACTCTTTAAAAAGTTGCGTATTGCACCAAGGAGATTTAGACATTTCATCAGGCCATTATTTAGCGTACGTGAAGTACAACTTTCAGGCTTGGGGTTGTTACGACGACTCTCGTAAATCAGTTTTAAACAATCCAGATATAGGTAAAGACTGGGTTTTGGCATTTTACGAAATTGATAAAAAACCCGTGAGCCATGTTAATCGCACTAAATTGAATAAAAGGCTATTGCAATTGGAAAATGAGGTAGTAGATAGTAATACGAGCTCTTTGTTTTATTCAGAAGTTAAAATAATCGATAAGGATCTCAATGAAAATGGTAATAATTTGTTAAATTTTAAATTGAGAAAAAATGATAAGCCCGTATTAGAAAGAAATGCCGCTACTCAATTGTTTAATTCTGAACCTAGAACTAACGAGGAACAAGCTTTAAAAAGAAATGCTCAATTTGTTAATTTAGAAACTAGAACTAACAATAACCAAGTATTAGACCCTTTAGAAGATTACGAGATAACATTTCCTGAAAACGATTCTTCTCCTAACCCATTTAGTCCTCTTCTCATTAATATTGACCCTCTTTACCAAACTAGCAGCCCCGCTGCTATGGATACTGAAACTTCTCAACTTCATGAAGGTATTTTCACTCCTGTGCAAAAGAATTTATCTCCCTATAGCACTGTCTTTTCTGAGACTTCTAATGATTCGCTTGAAACAAAAACCTATGAAAATGAAGAAGTACCCATAAATGATATTTCCTCATTCATGTCTCCCGAAGTATACAAAAACATAATTGGTAAAAATCCCGCGAGTGAAATTGAGCTAAACGAGTCTTCAACAAAAAATGTCAGTTTTAACATGGCCCTTGCTGAGTGGGAAAAGATGAGCAAATGGCGATATTCCCGTACTTCCTTAAACCCAAAATATTACAAACCAGTACTTGATAAAATATTGACGATAAAAAGCCCCATTTGCATGTGGAATATCAGTTACAATTACGCACCAGTCAATTCACCAAGAGGTGTCATCTTTACGTGCAATCTTTACTGCTCTAGAAAGAAATTAGCAGAAAACCCATGCCCAGCAGAATGTAGGGTTAATATATTTGAAGATCTTCACGGCGAAATTATACATTTAACTAATCCTAGTCATAAATCAGGTGTGATGGCATGCACTCAATTAAATGGTAAAAAAAGAGAGAAAGTCAAAGACGAATTTAGGCGACACCCATCTTTGAAACCTTTACAAACACTACACAAATTAAACAGCCTTGTCTCGAGCGATGATTTGAGTAGATTTAATTTAAGGAATTCAGTTATTCGATCCGGTACCTTAAGACAAGCCAAAGCTGAGGCATTCCAAGAAGAGCAGTTGGCTAGAGACCTCTACCTAAGCCTTCGCTTATTAGCCCAACATAAACAATATGGCAAATATGTACAGACAGTAGGTATTTACCCTCATTTTATATACATGTGGTCGAAAGAGTCAGTCGCCTTATTTCGTGATAACTGTAAAAGAGATATTCTATTCTGGGATGCAACGGGCTCAGTCGCCAAAAAAGCAGGGAAAAAAAAATTCATGTATTATGCAATAGTCATGAGACATCCGAATATAGAAGGTGAAACTTCAGTCCCAATACCTTTGGCCGAATTACTAACGGACGATCAAAGTTTGAATATTATTCAAAACTGGCTTTCTAGTTTTCTAAGGGCACAGGTATCTCTCCTAGGAGCAAGACGTACCGATATTAAGAAACCAGCTGTAATTTCTAGCGATAGAAGTTTAGTTTTAATAAGCGCTGCTTTAAAGGAATTTAATAACATGACCTTAGAAATCTACTTGGAAAAATGTAAAAATATTCTAATCGGCCAAGTTACTGAAAATGACTTAGATATGACTATAATACAGTGT
The DNA here is from genome assembly GCF_980474605.1 of Leiobunum rupestre. NCBI lineage: Eukaryota > Metazoa > Arthropoda > Arachnida > Opiliones > Sclerosomatidae > Leiobunum > Leiobunum rupestre. Next base: position 34,872,766 of record NC_143392.1, read on the forward strand.
GGAAATTGTCATATGATGAAAGATGCTAGTATTCTCGCAAAGAAATGCTACAATAAAAAGCGAGAATTAGGAATGTTTATGATAAGTATAATAATTAACAGTTCCTTATTAGAGGAAGTGAAAAACAAAATCTACAGCGTCGCTGTTGTTCTCCTTTCCAAATTTAAAAGCAGTTTTTTTGAGAAGCATTTACATAATATTTCCAACTATGTTAATGAGTTACAAGGGAAGTTAAAAGATTATTCTGAAATTTATATTTCCGAGTCATCGGAAGATGGCGATTCTAGTTCGCATGATGCATGTTACGACGAAGAATTGGATCTATTATCTGGTGGAAAATTTCCATATTTCAAACATTTATGCGATAGTATAATACAAGAGGCAAAGTCTGATATTTCCAAGTACCGAATTGAAAGTGACAAAGTTGAAAATGATTGCCTTGGTGCTGAATTCTTAGAGTACATGCAAAAAAACTATTTTCCTACACTTCCTCTTTGGACTAGAATTCTTTCGGGTGATTTAAGTAGACATTTTGAAGTTCAATCTCAATGTGTTCCACGAACCTATAAACCTCGGAATAATTTCATAGACGGGCTTGTTAATTATATCGATAATCAAGCTCATACTCAAGGGCACGTAGAATGTTTCCATAAAATTCTCAAAGAACAAGGAATTTCCAACCAAATGCATAGAGTTGATATAGCAGTTAAGAAATTGGCGAAATTACACCAAGACTTGATTCTCCGCAGTGCAATACTTTCAAATAAACAAGCGCCAAATCAAGCTCGTAAGTATCGCGAGGTGAAAGATACCTATAAACCAAAAAATATCCATACAAAAAGAAACGAATTAAAAACCAATAATTTGAAAAGTTATTTTAGCAGCCCCTTCCTAAAATCAGAAAAACGTTGTTACAACATAAGTAAATGTGATAAAACTGAGATAATCATGCCATTACCAAATAGTTCTAAAAGAAAGAAATTGCAGCTTGTTCAGGGTAAGGACCATGCACGAAAGAAAGTCAAATCTCGAAAGGAGGGTTTTTACAAGAAAATACCCAAAGTGTCAATTTTTAATCGTTATAAATCAAAAGAAACAAATTCAGAGTTGATTTCAAAAACTCATGTAATCTATGAACAACCTAAATTAGCATCTAAGACTGCGTTTAGTTTAAAGGATCACGACTATTTCATCAAAGAAAATACTACGTCATGGTCTTCCGTTAAAAATCTAACGGACGGTGGTTCACTTAAATACAATTTATCGCAAAACGAAGGTAGGAGTAAACCAATAGAACTGCATGTTGTGAACGAAGAAAGGAAAAAAATTGTTTTTAAAATGATTAGTGCAGTTGGGTTAAATTTAAAACGAATTATGGAAATAAAGAACACCGATTTTGACTTTTCGGAATTCGAAACTGTGGTACTTTTGGAATCAGATATAAGGGATACATTCAACTCGCAAGGAGAACATTATTTACCACAAGATTTACTAGATATATTGGAAAATCCAAATCATACAGATTTCTTGTGGGCTCAAGAACAATACAATCATTGGTTTAACACTGGATATCGATGGCCCTTGGTGCCTAACCCAACAGGAAAAGAATTACTACAAAGAAGTCCAGTTCAAACTGCGGACGAAAGACTGCTAAATAACGCTAACAAGCATGGGTTAACTGGCACTTTAGCCTTTTATAAACATCAAATTTTGTTAAGAAACCAAATTAACAACTGGATTGAACAGGAGCAGAGAATAAACCCTCAATTATCACGCACACAAGCTTTTGCGTTGCTAGATCTAACGCCATATTTTATAGAGGATCTAAAGTTCCACGAGGTTTATATTGAAGATAATCCAAAAATTAGAGGACTCTCACCTTGTCGGAGACAATTAGATTTTTAAGAAGAACCTTCCTCAATTTTAATGAATGTATAAAAACTTTAAAACGAGAAAACAAATTTAGAAATGCAGTCAATGAAAAAAAGCCATACAAGACATTAAAAACCAGTCTAAAACCACGATGACAAAAAAAATTTGAAATACTTTGTAGTAAAATAATTAAATAAAAAACATTTGTTAATTATAGATTTTATAAAATGATTATTACATAAGCAAAATCATATAAAAATAAATACCCTTAAACAAAAACAGCGATTCATTTTATGTTCTAAATTGGTACTGATTGGTAGTATAGCTCTTTAAGGAAAACGTTAAAAGGTAACTCGACAAACAAGGTCACATTCTAAAGGGTACAAATAGTGGTGTAAGTAATTTTAATTTCAGGTCGTCTCTATGTGCGGTTATGGCGCTATAAAGGGGCAATTTCGATCCCTCCCTTCAATTTGTAATATGGTTATTAAACGCGGATGTAATAACGCTAAAAATCATTTTTCTGGAAAACCGTGCGAGGTAACTCGACAAACAAGGTAACATTCTAAACGGTACAAATATTAGTGTTAATGGTTTTAATATCAGGTCGGTTCTATGTGCGGTTATGGCGCTATAAAGGGCCAAATTTGAACCCTCCCTTCAATTTGTAATATGGTTATTAAACGCGCTTATGTAATAACGCTAAATATAATTTTTCTTGAAAACCGTGCGAGGTAACTCGACAAACAAGGTAACATTCTAAAGGGTACAAATAGTAGTGTTAATGGTTTTAATTTCAGGTCGGTTCTATGTGCGGTTATGGCGCTATAAAGGGGCAAATTCGATCCCTCCCTTCAATTTGTAATATGGTTATTAAACGCGGATGTAATAACGCTAAAAATCATTTTTCTGGAAAACCGTGCGAGGTAACTCGACAAACAAGGTAACATTCTAAACGGTACAAATATTAGTGTTAATGGTTTTAATATCAGGTCGGTTCTATGTGCGGTTATGGCGCTATAAAGGGCCAAATTTGAACCCTCCCTTCAATTTGTAATATGGTTATTAAACGCGCTTATGTAATAACGCTAAAAATCATTTTTCTTGAAAACCGTTCGAGGTAACTCGACAACCAAGGTAACATTCTAAACGGTAAAAATATTAGTGTTAATGGTTTTAATATCAGGTCGGTTCTATGTGCGGTTATGGCGCTATAAAGGGGCAAATTCGATCCCTCCCTTCAATTTGTAATATGGTTATTAAACGCGGATGTAATAACGCTAAAAATCATTTTTCTTGAAAACCGTGCGAGGTAACTCGACAAACAAGGTAACGTTGTAAAGGGTACAGATAGCAGTGTTAGTAATTTTAATTTCAGGTCATCTCTATGTGCGGTTATGGCGCTATAAAGGGGCAATTTCGATCCCTCCCTTCAATTTGTAATATGGTTATTAAACGCGCTTATGTAATAACGCTAAAAATCATTTTTCTTGAAAACCGTTCGAGGTAACTCGACAACCAAGGTAACATTCTAAACGGTAAAAATATTAGTGTTAATGGTTTTAATATCAGGTCGGTTCTATGTGCGGTTATGGCGCTATAAAGGGCCAAATTTTAACCCTCCCTTCAATTTGTAATATGGTTATTAAACGCGCTTATGTAATAACGCTAAATATAATTTTTCTTGAAAACCGTGCGAGGTAACTCGACAAACAAGGTAACATTCTAAAGGGTACAAATAGTAGTGTTAATGGTTTTAATTTCAGGTCGGTTCTATGTGCGGTTATGGCGCTATAAAGGGGCAAATTCGATCCCTCCCTTCAATTTGTAATATGGTTATTAAACGCGGATGTAATAACGCTAAAAATCATTTTTCTGGAAAACCGTGCGAGGTAACTCGACAAACAAGGTAACATTCTAAACGGTACAAATATTAGTGTTAATGGTTTTAATATCAGGTCGGTTCTATGTGCGGTTATGGCGCTATAAAGGGCCAAATTTGAACCCTCCCTTCAATTTGTAATATGGTTATTAAACGCGCTTATGTAATAACGCTAAAAATCATTTTTCTTGAAAACCGTTCGAGGTAACTCGACAACCAAGGTAACATTCTAAACGGTAAAAATATTAGTGTTAATGGTTTTAATATCAGGTCGGTTCTATGTGCGGTTATGGCGCTATAAAGGGGCAAATTCGATCCCTCCCTTCAATTTGTAATATGGTTATTAAACGCGGATGTAATAACGCTAAAAATAATTTTTCTTGAAAACCGTGCGAGGTAACTCGACAAACAAGGTAACGTTGTAAAGGGTACAGATAGCAGTGTTAGTAATTTTAATTTCAGGTCATCTCTATGTGCGGTTATGGCGCTATAAAGGGGCAATTTCGATCCCTCCCTTCAATTTGTAATATGGTTATTAAACGCGCTTATGTAATAACGCTAAAAATCATTTTTCTTGAAAACCGTTCGAGGTAACTCGACAACCAAGGTAACATTCTAAACGGTAAAAATATTAGTGTTAATGGTTTTAATATCAGGTCGGTTCTATGTGCGGTTATGGCGCTATAAAGGGCCAAATTTTAACCCTCCCTTCAATTTGTAATATGGTTATTAAACGCGCTTATGTAATAACGCTAAATATAATTTTTCTTGAAAACCGTGCGAGGTTACTCGACAACCAAGGTAACATTCTAACCGGTACAAATAGTAGTGTTAATGGTTTTAATTTCAGGTCGTCTCTATGTGCGGTTATGGCGTTATAAAGGGCCAAATTTGAACCCTCCCTTCAATTTGTAATATGGTTATTAAACGCGCTTATGTAATAACGCTAAATATAATTTTTCTTGAAAACCGTGCGAGGTAACTCGACAAACAAGGTAACATTCTAAAGGGTACAAATAGTAGTGTTAATGGTTTTAATTTCAGGTCGGTTCTATGTGCGGTTATGGCGCTATAAAGGGGCAAATTCGATCCCTCCCTTCAATTTGTAATATGGTTATTAAACGCGGATGTAATAACGCTAAAAATCATTTTTCTGGAAAACCGTGCGAGGTAACTCGACAAACAAGGTAACATTCTAAACGGTACAAATATTAGTGTTAATGGTTTTAATATCAGGTCGGTTCTATGTGCGGTTATGGCGCTATAAAGGGCCAAATTTGAACCCTCCCTTCAATTTGTAATATGGTTATTAAACGCGCTTATGTAATAACGCTAAATATAATTTTTCTTGAAAACCGTGCGAGGTAACTCGACAAACAAGGTAACATTCTAAAGGGTACAAATAGTAGTGTTAATGGTTTTAATTTCAGGTCGGTTCTATGTGCGGTTATGGCGCTATAAAGGGGCAAATTCGATCCCTCCCTTCAATTTGTAATATGGTTATTAAACGCGGATGTAATAACGCTAAAAATCATTTTTCTGGAAAACCGTGCGAGGTAACTCGACAAACAAGGTAACATTCTAAACGGTACAAATATTAGTGTTAATGGTTTTAATATCAGGTCGGTTCTATGTGCGGTTATGGCGCTATAAAGGGCCAAATTTGAACCCTCCCTTCAATTTGTAATATGGTTATTAAACGCGCTTATGTAATAACGCTAAAAATCATTTTTCTTGAAAACCGTGCGAGGTAACTCGACAAACAAGGTAACGTTGTAAAGGGTACAGATAGCAGTGTTAGTAATTTTAATTTCAGGTCGTCTCTATGTGCGGTTATGGCGCTATAAAGGGGCAATTTCGATCCCTCCCTTCAATTTGTAATATGGTTATTAAACGCGGATGTATAATAACGCTACAAATCATTTTTCTTGAAAACCGTGCGAGGTAACTCGACAAACAAGGTAACGTTGTAAAGGGTACAGATAGCAGTGTTAGTAATTTTAATTTCAGGTCGTCTCTATGTGCGGTTATGGCGCTATAAAGGGGCAATTTCGATCCCTCCCTTCAATTTGTAATATGGTTATTAAACGCGGATGTAATAACGCTAAAAATCATTTTTCTTGAAAACCGTGTGAGGTAACTCGACAAACAAGGTAACGTTCTAAAGGGTACAAATAGTAGTGTTAATGGTTTTAATTTCAGGTCGGTTCTATGTGCGGTTATGGCGCTATAATGGGGCAAATTCGATCCCTCCCTTCAATTTGTAATATGGTTATTAAACGCGCTTATGTAATAACGCTAAATATAATTTTTCTTGAAAACCGTGCGAGGTAACTCGACAACCAAGGTAACATTCTAAACGGTACAAATAGTAGTGTTAATGGTTTTAATATCAGGTCGGTTCTATGTGCGGTAATGGCGCTATAAAGGGCCAAATTTGAACCCTCCCTTCAATTTGTAATATGGTTTTTAAACGCGCTTATGTAATAACGCTAAAATCATTTTTCTTGAAAACCGTGCGAGGTAACTCGACAACCAAGGTAACATTCTAAACGGTACAAATAGTAGTGTTAATGGTTTTAATATCTGGTCGGTTCTATGTGCGGTTATGGCGCTATAAAGGGCCAAATTTGATCCCTCCCTCCTATTTGTGATTAAAAGCGTTCATGTAAAAACGGAAAAATTATTCGGTTTCGAAAACAGTAACTCGAAAAGCATAATAGAGAGTAAGATTAGTTGTAGTACTATTCGAAAATTGAAGTCAGTTCTATTTGCGAACTATCATAGCGAAAATCGTTCTGCTAGGAGAAGAAAACACATTAATATATAAAATATAAACCAAAATAATAATATATAATTATCCTAATTTTTAAAAACGCTTAGTTTTTGTAAGTTTTAAGAGTTAGAAATAACGTTTCATTTTTCGTTTATAAAAAAATGTATATTGTTTAATTCAGTCTTTGGTTTTTGATATTTTATTTTTGGTGCTGCAGGAGTCCAGCGATATCCGGAATATAAATATGAAAACCTCTCTTACTGCTTTCCCCCTTTTTTTCTGGCAGATTGACGGTGGTTAATTTCCGAGGTAAAAATCGCTGGCAACTAACAATTTTTTATATTTATCATATATTTTTAAATACTAAATTACTGTTAAAACGTTTTGCATTACTGTAATCTTTGACGAATAATGAATAGCAAAAATTAAAATAAAAACAAAAGGTGCTCTTCTTCAAAAATCCCCCAAGTCGGAGCTAGGGTAGAGTGTCATTGTCGAAAAATAGGGTCGTTGAGATGATTAGAATTAGAACAATTGGAAATGTCATACTTATTATGTTACTATTGGTGATACGTAAAAACATTCTGTTGAGTAAATTTTATTTTATTACTAGAAATTGTACATAAAGTATACATAAAATGTACTGTAAGTTTGGTTAATGAAAATTAATAAACCTGTAACGTCATCTGAAAATATTTAAAATTTCTGAAAAATGTCATTTTAATAGCAAAGACTGTTTTATTTTATCGGCGATGATCAATTTGAATCATCCGTATATTTCGCCTATTTTCGTTGCCATGGTAACGAGTTTATATCGGCCACGACATTAAGGCGCCGACGATGATCACGGGATGCATTGCTAAACAGGATCGTGTCATGAAAAAACTGTCAATGATGATGATGATCGTGTGGTGTTTTGTCTCGTGATCTGTGACGTAGAGTAGTGTCACGGCCACGAGGTATGCCTACGACGCTAAAGCCAAGCATCGAATATGTCGGCTCAAGCTTGAGTAGTAGTGCAATGAAGGAAGACCGAAATCTGAGATAAAAACTTCATTTCGTAAAAATTGCTTAACACGCACCTTTATTTTGCAAGCAGCCTAAATCATTTTTTCGCTAATATCTTGATTTTATAAACTAAAAAGTAGTCTTGCCCAACTTGTTAATATATTACGTCACAAGACGCCGCTTATTATTATATCTCTGGCGACGATAGGGTGCGCTCGTAGACTTGTAAAAGTAAGAGACTGTAAATCTGCCCTACGTTTCAGCTAGGAGCAACAAACGCAAGGAGAACGCAACTAGCCTTTAAACACGCTAACACAGTGTTGTGTACAAATTTCATTGGACGAGCCTTTTCGCAGTGGGGGGAGACAATTTCCGAAATTTTCCCTTCCGACGGCAGCAGGCGCTAAAGTGTCTAGCCAATTCAAACTGTACACAATAAAATGCACGACTTTTAACGGGTTGCGTTCTCCTTGTGTGGGCCGTGCTGTGTTTGCTGCTCCTAGGTTTCAGAAACGCATTATCGACCATTTTTGACTTTTTGAGTTTAAACGCTCCTCATACTAATTTTAGGGCGCCGATTCTAAATTTGAATTCCGTTTTTTTCTATCGGGTCTAGTTTCCGAGATGTAAAAATGCAAAAACGAATTAAAATCGAAAAGTTTCGAAAATATTCCGCAAAAACGCATTAACGACCGTCGGAAATTTGCATAAACGCATTATGTCGTTAATAAGGGGGAAGACTACAGTGGCCATTGTCTACTTTCGCGCTATTTCAATCTGAACTCTTTTAATTTTGTATTTTAACTCATAAAAATTAATATTTAAGTGTAGAACAGCCTCTTGTTTAGTGCTTAAAATAATTTTGACAATTTTAAATTTAAAAGTATTTAAGTTATTACGTTTTAATTCGGACCCCCGGAGCTTAACAAGTTGGGCAAGCGCCCAAACTACTCTTTAGTTAGGACCTTATATCTCGTTAACTATTAATATAATAATTATCAAATATATTTTAAGCACTAGAGGAAGGTTCAGCCTAATAAGAAAAATATAATTCAATGATGTAATTGTTAAAACAGAAACGTTCAGCTTGAACGAAAAAGAGGCTTTTACTGTATTCTTCCCCCTTAACCAATAAGAGTCTTCATTTCGTATAATTTCGTCTGCTCTCATTTCTTCAGCTGCATTCCCATGGTAACAATCACAATGGCCGTTACTCAGTATTATTATACCACTGCTGCTTACCAATGCGTTTCTGCCTAGAGTTTTAGCCAAATATAAACGTACAAAACGCATTATGTCAAATTATTCTGAGATTTAATTAATTTTGGCGATAGTCGTTGTCATATTTAAATTGAGGACTAAAAGAAACCCCTAAGAACTAATTTTCAGTTTCCAAAATACTGTAGTATTGTTATTTTTCATAAGAATGACAAAAATCGATTTAACTCGAAATGTCATTTTTGGAGATAATGCGTTTCTGAAACGTAGGGCAGTGTTACGTAAGAGTCACATTAAAACAAGAAAGCCACGTTACTTTATTAAAAAAAAACTATTTTTTACAACCGAGTTGCTCAAAGTTCAGCAGCTTCAGCTAGGCTAGGCAAATACCGAACGCACCTTCTTACGTCAAAGTCAGCAGCGACTTTTTTGTCTTTAAACCAGGTGGTGCTGGTGGTCGGATTACAATGCGTAGGAGGGTGGTGGCAAGCCCTACATGCTACGTGATCGAGCCAATAGCTCCCTACACTAACTATTACCGTTAACCCCCAAACGTTTATGATTAAAATCGGTGCTATTTAAAAGGGCTCCGAGTCGTTTTTCGCGGGGGGGGGGGGAAAGGGGTGGAGTTCCTAGTTACGCCACTGTAACTACACTAACTATTACAAGTGTTTATGGAATGGGAATGGGGAAAACTCCATTATGAACTTTCAATCTAAACGCAGGGTTTTCTCCCAGTGCCACAAGCTGGGATCGAATCAGGCATCTCTGGCAACGAAGAGAAAGTGCTAACCACTCTTCCACCCCACCAAAATATCCTCGTTTTGAATGTTGAAATTAACATTTTCAAGGTCGAAATCGTCCTTTTGAACGTAATCATCCGTCGGCTTAACGCCGCACCAATATTATCAGGTTATGCTGTCGGAGAGTTTCGTCACGGCTGGCTAACGTTGTAACGCCAAGACAATGATCACCGGTTAAGTTGGTGGAGCACTCTCCCCTTTTCTTCCGCGGGAGAAATACAATCATCCACCGTAGAGTCCCAGGGTCAAGGGTCATGCATGGATTAACAAGAGCTCACAGGGATAGGTCTCTTCAAAGATAGGGTTACGTTGTTATATTATCTTTGAACGGTCATAGCGCGAGAAATCGGAACTAGGCCTAAGCGGAAACGATTCAATTTGAGTTTTCGGTTTATTTTAGAAGTATGGTCTCCAAAATCGTGGATTAACAAGAACTCGCAATAAAGTTTTAAAAAACTTAGGCTCGTGACAAGTAGAAAAACCTTTTATGCTTTTTTTTGTTTTATTCAATGTAAACACCTGTTTTAAAGGGAGTATAACCTTTTCAGGAATTTGGGGAAATACATAATTCCCCCCCCCTAATTTTTCTAACCACCAGTTATACGTAGTGTTAAATTCAATGTTTTTTTAGGAGTTATACCACTAAAAGTAATCGCGCTTTGGTAGTGCTTAAATTTCTCATATCTACTAGAACGCCTTTCTTGAATCTAAAACCATGTACCTCATTATTAAGAAATTTTATTTGAATAAATATCCAAACTATAATGAAAATAATTAATTTATAGCTCGAATATTGTTGTTTATATGTTAATTAAGGGTGCATTTAAAAAATAAACGCTAAATATGAAACAATAAAGGTTTCAAGTGAGAAATCCTCTTCAGGGTGGGCACGCTTGCTCTAATAGAAGAATTGGGTGTTTCTACTATCGTTCTAGACTAGCTCCATGAGCGAGAAAAGAGGGAAGTTATGGCGCACCCTACCAAACAAGAAAGGTTCTACTCCCTTAAAGTGGGTAAAAATTTTATTGGAACTTTTAACAATTACCAACCATGTCGAATACTATAACTAAATCCAAAGTAGATTAACCTAAGGGGTTAAAGGTGCGTCTGAATGGAGATTATGGAGTAGAAAATCAGTGGACCAATATTACTGACAGTCGCCATTTTAAAAAAAATTGTTTTCATTTCAGACACGAGATGGCGTTACTATTTCCGGACTGGAATAGTTTTTGGGGCGGAAAGTGGGGAGTTGTTAATCCATGGGTCATGAAAGAGACAGAGATAATCAAATCGGGTGGGGGGCGTAACAAAAAAACAAATTATTTCGGATAGGTAAAACCTTTGGGACGTCACCCATGACCATTTATTTTTTTCATGAAGTAACAAAAACCAGTCTATAGACTGTTATTATATATATATATTAAAAAAAACGGGGTCTTCACACCATACACTCCATGTTACAATGGTAAACATTGAAAGAACAGAAAAAACAAGAGCCAGTGGAATTTGTGGAAAAAGTACCCAACATTAAAAAAAAGTAAAAACATAAGACCAATTTAACAGAAAAAACCGTAGACGTTTCAATATAACATCTTCAAGGAAATTGCCAAGAAGAAATATTTCCAAGAGCCAGGACCTGCAAGTCACTGTTTATATAGTGCTTGTTAAAATAATGGAAACGTTTCATAGTTTTCACCTACCCTTCCATAAACTGCAACCTTGTACCTCTTCGTAGTGGAAGGGAGTAACAGGGGAAGGGGCAACCCTTCATGCTGGCCAACTAAGGCTCTGCTTCTTCTTTAAGCTAAGGTGTGAGGTATCGTGCTGAGGGCTGAGTGGTACCGGGGAAGCGAAAATACGGTATCGTGAACGATCTACTCGGGGAACCAGGCAACACCCCGTTGTATTTTAGCCTTCCGACCAGACAGAGGATTCAGGGCGGCGACCTTCTACTTTCCTCTTTTCTCGTGGGATCTTTTATGAATTCCAATAACAAAAAACCATCGGGCAAGGGTCTGTCTTTGACAGTACCCTGCTCTAGCCAGGGGAAGGGTGTATCTCAGGATACTACCCTCCCTTCCACAAGTTCAGGTCGTGGGTCTGTTGTGGAAGATACCAAGCCCATGGTGCTAGGGTCTGCCTCTGGCAGTAACCAGCATCAGAAGCCGAAGTCTACCAAAGACAGTACCCCGACGGAGGGAAGCAAGGTAAGTGCTTCAAATGCCCGTACTCGCAAGAGGAACAGGCGTCGTAAGACAAACAAGAAGGTGGCAGACGACTCTCCAAAGGGTAACTCCTCTTCTAACCAGAGAACAAGGGAGTCAGAGCAAGACTCTCCAAGCTCTCAGCAACAGGCTGCCAAGAAGTCCAAACCACTAACCTTCAGTGAAGCTGTGGGTTCGATGCGGATGGCCATCATTAAAGAATGCTTTCCCTCGAACGGCTTAACCGAGGCAGAAATGGGCACCATCCAGCGTGGGGTTCTGGAGAGGATAGACGGGATACCTTCGGGTAACCCTCTTCCTCAATTCCTGCAATTCCAGCTGAAAGGAGGTGCCCTGGTTTAACTGTGCAAGGATGACTTCACAGGTAAATGGTTAAGCCAGGAGTTCGACCGCAACGAACAGGTTCTCCAGGGAACGAAGCTTTTGGTAACAAAAGCCAGTGACCTGCCGAAACCTTTTAAGGTCGCTCTCCCTACAAGGGACGTCTGGACGAAGGACCCTAAAGTGCTCCTCAGGCGTCTTCAAACCTTCAACGGTGCGCTGAACACCAGCTGCTGGAAGGTGCTGGGTAAATCCGAGGAACCGGCTGCCATCCGTTGGATTTTTATAATGGATGGTGAGTCGGTCATCGCCATCAATGCGGCAGGATTTGCCGCTCAGACAGGTTTGGACAGGGGTATCTTTAAGATACTCAGTCTCCCAAATCAGACCTCAGTCGTAAGTGCTGTAGAGGGTGTGGATAATCCTACACCTATTAATGAATCCAAGTCTAACGACTCGGTAATTTCAGGACTAGAGGACCTAGACCCTCTGCTCAGCGATTTTTCGGAAGGGAATACGCTGACAGAGGACATCAAAAACCTCAGTGTCTCGGACGGTGAAGAGGTCCAAGGCATGGTGGCTCAGCCAGATGGAGCAGTAGTGGGGGAGACTGGTGGTACTAACCTAACCAGTGGGAGTTGTGTGGTCTCCACACCCCTCACGGGGGGGGGGCGGTGTCACCGGTCAACCTCCAATCTAGGCCCGTCGCCATGAGCATTAAGGTGGTGCAGATAAATCTTCATCACTGCAAGGCAGCCTCCGCTGTACTCTGTCGAAGGCTTGGTAAGGAGCAAATTGATTTTGCTCTTATTCAGGAGCCTTGGATTGCCAAGGGTAAAATCCTTGGTCTTAATAGTACAGGTAATGTCTATTATGACCATAATTCCGTTTCTCCTAGAGATTGTATATTGGTACGCTCTCAATCTATCATTCTAGGGACACTGCCGTGGTTAACATCATTTCCCCTTCTGCTGGTGGGAACGATGAACTCACGCTGGCTTCTGCTTACTTTCCTTATGATGATGCTCTGCCCCCACCATCACAGGAGGTGACCAATCTGGTCAACCACAGTGAGCGGTCGGGAAAGAAACTCATTATAGGTTGTGATGCAAACGCTCACCATGTTATCTGGGGCAGCAGCAACTGTAACGATCGTGGTGATAAGCTAATGGAATACGTGGTTAGTACGAAACTTCATATTCTTAATAAGAACAATGAACCAACTTTTGTTACTCGTAACAGAAGTGAGGACATTGATCTCACGCTGTGCACAGAAAATGTCGCAGCTCTTATTAATGACTGGCATGTGTCTAGTGAACCATCACTGTCGGATCACAGACACATTTGCTATACAGTCAGGATGAAAGTGGTTCAGGTTTATACCGAACTTCGTAATCCCAGGCGAACTAATTGGCATGGTTTTAGGGATGATTTAAATTTTCATCTGAAGGATGATAAGCCTAGGCTATCATCGAAGCTGGATTTTGATTTGGCTGTTGATCGCATGCAACATGCCATTATCGACTCCTACCACCGTAACTGTCCGGTGAAGTCTACCAACCAGCCAAGGCTAGTTCCTTGGTGGAACCATGAGATTGGCAGGCTTCGCAAAAAATATAGGAGGCTTTTTAACAAAGCTAAGAGGTCGGGTGATTGGGTTGCCTACAAGCAAACCCTCACTGCGTACCATAAGGCCATCCGTGAGGCCAAGAGGAACTAGTGGAGGAATTTCTGTGAGAATATCTCTGATATTCCTAGTACGGCAAAGTTAATGAAAATTATGGCCAACGATAAGACTAAACATCTTGACACTATTAAGTTGAAAGATGGCAGTCATTCTTCGTCGGGTAAGGAAACTCTAACTCATATGTTAGATGTACACTTTCCCGACTCCAGAATTACGAACAGTACTGATTCTGACCCCCTTCCTATTAGGATTGCACGACACCAAAAGGGAGGACTGGGCGGTGGCGAATAAAATTGTCACGCACTCGAGACTTATTTGGGCTATAAAGGCATTTAAGCCCTATAAGTCTCCGGGGCTGGATGGGATACTTCCCATTCTGTTGCAGGAGGGCATTGACATTATCTGCCCAATGCTGAGTAGAATCTATAGGGCTTGTATTGCCCTTGGATATATTCCTAGCACCTGGAAACTTTCCAGGGTAATCTTTATTCCGAAGCCAGATAAATCTAACTATCTCGAGGCTAAGGCCTTTAGGCCAATCAGTTTGACTTCCTTTTTTCTAAAGATTTTGGAGAAATTGGTAGACAACTATATTAGGGGAGAGGTTATTTCTCATATACCTCTCTCGACGGTTCAGTATGCGTACCAAAAAGGCAAATCTACTGAGACTGCCCTTCATGGCATAACCAATTGCATTGAAAGGGCTATTAACTTTAAGGAAATAGCGTTAGCAGTGTTCCTTGATATTGAGGGTGCTTTTGATAAGGTGTCCAGCGCAGTCATCATGAAGGCTGCAAAGCGTTTTGGCATTAATGACACTGTGTCTTTGGCTCAAAGCTATGCTGACGAATCGTGTGGTGGTATCCTCCCTGCTCGGTGAATCTTTTATGGTCACCACCAGCCGTGGTTGCCCGCAAGGTGGTGTTCTATCACCTCTGCTGTTGTGCCTGGTTGTGGATGAACATTTGGTGAGGCTAGACCGGGATGGGTGCCGCTGCTTCGGCTATGCCGACGATATCGACATCATCTTTACGGGAAAGTTCCCCAACACTACATGTGCAGAGCGATCTGCGCACCCTACAGCGGCTGGCTTGTGTCAGCATCACAGAAGCTATGAGAACAGCCCAAAGTGCTTCTCTAGAAATTCTCCTGAACATTCTTCCTCTTCATCTTTTCATAGAGGAAGCTGCTGCTATGGGAGCCTACAGGCTCAACCAGAATGGTTGGTGGAAGGCGAATACTTGGGATAATAGCCACACCAAGATCTTTCGGGAAATTTCATGTCAGTTACCTGTCTATCTCATGGGTTCTGATATGATGACTACGAAGCTACATTTTAGTAAGTCCTTCAATACTTAATTTTCCAAGCCGTACAGAGTGGGCCAATCTTAGTACCCTTGGGGCCAGAGGAGAAATCGTCTGGTTTACCGATGGGTCTAAGACCCACTCTGGATCTGGTTCGGGGATGTATTGTCTTACTAGCAATCTCGGCTTCTTTGAAAGCCTTGGTGTCTATGGTAGTGTTTTTCAGGCGGAAATTGCCGCTATCTGCTTCTGTGTTGACTTTTGTCTTAAAAGAAGCTTCATGGCAAGGTTATCCAAATTTATTCGGATAGTCAAGCAGCCCTTAAGGCTCTCAACCAGTTTCAGGTCTCTTCAAAACTGGTTTATAGCTGTTTAAACCTCCTCTCGGAGCTAGGCACCAACAATAAAGTTCAGCTCTATTGGGTTCCTGGCCATCGGGGGTACTATGGTAATGAGAGGGCCGATGTCTTAGCCAAGAAGGGGGCAGAGGCTGGGTTCTTTGGTCCTGAACCTGCCATTCCTATCCCCTCTAGCATAGTTCGCGGCCTTATCTCTAACTCCATGACTGACCGTCAACTCAAGCTTTGGCTTGAGATGAATGGCCAAAGGCAGGCTAAAGAGTTTATCTCGGGCCCCTCTAGGCAGAGAGCCAAAGAGCTGCTCTCGCTCTCCAAATCTAATATCAGGTTGGTCGTTGGCCTACTAACAGGTCATTGTCTCCTTAACAGACATCTTCACCTGATTGGAATCAGTGATGATCCAATCTGTAGGGCATGTCAGGCTGAGGAGGAAACCGTCTCTCATGTGCTTTGTAGGTGCGATTACTACGCAGCCCAAAGATTCGAGCATCTTGGTATGCATCAACTGGAAATTTCTGATTTCTATAATATGCCGGCCAAGAGGATTCTCCATTTTGTGTCGGATATTGGACTTTTTAAGTCTTAAGGTTCGGGTCTCCATGGAAACCGAGAGGGGATATCAAAAAGTCAAACCATTTCGCGCGTAGCTACTAAATAGGTAGCCATTTTGTTGGTCATCGCAACAAAGCGACAAAACGTACGAAAATTAAATTTATGCTTCAATTTTTTTTAAATTAATATTGCTATGGGCCCTAAACCAAACCAGAGAAGATTTTAAACCCGGGTTATTTAAACAAAATAGCAAATGACGACTCAAATATCTACGAAAAGAAGTTGGCAAAGTTTATCAAATTAGGCCTTGGTGGTGCTCGAATAAAATAACAATTTTCGATCTCCCTTACTAATTGAACTACTCGAACAATTTTTAACAAGGCAGTTAACCAATTTTAACGTGAATCTAAATTCTTAATCATTTTAAAATAATTAAAATCCGCAAACAGACGATTGAAACTGTTAACCCTCGCGTTTTACTGATAAATATACTCTATATCTACACCAGCAAAATGGCGGCCTTGTACGGTTCATTCTTGCTCAAATAACATATTTATTCTTGGTGCATATATCTATACTTGCAACTGCGTCATTGGTGACGTAGGGATGCAAACTATGTTAGCTTTTTTAGACATTTTTAAGGCTTAGCAAAAATACGACGTTCGGTTTACGGGTGAAAAGTTTCCATTATTTCAACAACACTATATAAACAGTCCTTGCCGGTCCTGGCTCTCTGAAATATTACTTATTGGCGATTTCCTTGAAGGATGTGTTATTTAAGCGCCTATTAAACATTTAATAGGCGTAACGCGCATATATTTATGGGTCTGCCATACCTGTGCTGGATAGCAGGGGATCGTTTTGAGAGGAAGGAATTTGAATAGTAGTTACTAGGGCTCGGAGGATGGAGAAAGTTGTGGGTGGATTTGGGTGAGCCGGAATTCCCGCGTAAAAGAGTGGGAAAAACCTTTGTGACGTCCGGGATGATTTTCAAAATTTTATTTACAATTTTAATTTTTTTCCCACGAGTTCTAGATTAATGGAAGAAAATTTTAAAGTCGGGGGAAGGACTTGGTAGGAAAAATATTCAGCTCAGGCGTGGTAAAAGATTGATGGGCTTGGGTAAACATTTGATAGGGCAGTGGTTTTTCAACCTGTAAAAAAATATAAAAAAAACCCTAAATACCCAAATAACAAATTTATAATTGCCTATTCTAATTCATATTTGTATTATTTTGATTAATAAATTGATAATTCTGCAGTTTTGTTTATAAATAATAATTATTATTATAAATATGTATTTATATTTTTTATAAATAAAACATAAAATATTTGAAATCTGGGGCGTTTTGGTTTAAAAAAATTGTTTTTCCAAACGCTAATCAGCTAGGCTAATACCCAAGGGACCACCCTAGGCCTAAGTCATCGAGCGACTTTTAAAGCTTTTAATTCAGGTGGCCGGGCTAGGGGCTTGAAAACCGATTGATGGGGTGGCATACAGATTCAGCCCAGTAAAATATTGCCGGGGAAATGTTAAAGTAAATCGGGATGGGCTCGACGAAGCTTGGGGAAAACACGTTTCAAGATAAACATTACTGAAGGTTAAGATGGCCATTTTCAAGGTCGAGAACTCGAGATCTTCATTTAGTAAAGACTAACAAACAAATTATAATTTTTCGAACTTTTCGCCTAGGAGACCTATCGTTCAAAGTACCACCTTACCGAGATTATACATTTACATGGGACTTTTGTTTTAGGGAATTGTTCAACCTTTATTTTTTTAATCAGATTTATCGCTCTAAATTATGTATTCTAAAAAAATGCACGGTCAACCAAATGATACGGTATTTTGGCAAATTACGTATTATTACCGAAAATGACAAAGTGTGTCAATCGAACCTTTTTTTATGAATGTTAGGGGTGAAGTTAAAAGGGGAGTGGAGAGGGGAAGGTATACATGGAGGGGGGAAAGAAGTTAAATAGTAGAAATAATGCCACCTGGTGAGGGCTCCGAGAACTAAGGAAGCACTGGAAAAGGCTAGCAGGCACATTGATTCACTAAATCTTTAGCATTGGAAAGTATAGGAACTCGCGCAGTCGCGCACTTTTCGTAATGATGTCACTTTTGTTATTACAAAATAAAAATGCTTGCAAAACTCAAAATTTTCCCCCAAGTTCGGGCAAATTTTTGACTAAAGTTACTGGAACAAAAGTCATCGGATCACCGAATTTCCGTTGTTAATTGAGACGAAGTTGTACAATACATTATGTGGAAAACTATCTTATTAAGCACCTCCCACTTTATTAAACGTATCGTTGGCTTTAACTCCACTCTCAAGTTTCTAAGCTCACGTATCACATTTTGTTATTGTAATTTGACGCTCGAATGACCATCGAGGCTGCTTTTCGAAATAAAATTTTTTCGCGTCACACTTAATAAATTTAGGGATACTTTTTGTTTCAAAATGCATCTTTTTTCACTTTCTTGGAAAAATATTTTCCGAGACGACCGTTCAATGGCGCCCTTAAGGACGCAAAGAGGAAAATATGATGAAAGCCGTATTTGAATACGCGACTGTGATACGAAGCGGTGGTCCTATTATTTCGTATTCGTTCGACTATTTCGGTTGTGAATAAAAAGTACTCTTCGGTCGAGTATGAAGTCTCTGCTACGTCGCGCCGACGATGTCCGGTTCGAATCGTCGCCCAATTACTCGTACATCTTCCGCTTCGAAGAAGATTTCGATCTGGAATCCAGTCGCGGTTGGATGGACCGAAATTGGACCTTGTCCTTCGCCTTCGGTATTATCTACTTGACGGTGGTCTTCGGTGGTCGAAAGGTCATGTCCACTCGCGAACCCTTGGCTCTGGACCGGTTACTCGTGGCTTGGAATTTCGCCTTATCCGTCTTCAGCACCGCCTGCACGGTTCGAATTTTCCCGGAATTCTCCTACTTGCTGCGAGAGAAAGGTTTCCACTATTCGGTGTGCGACAACTCGACGTTCGTGTCCAATAAGATCAGCGCCTTCTGGTACTTTCTCTTCATCCTGTCCAAAGTTCCGGAACTGCTGGATACGGCCTTCATCGTTCTGCGCAAGCGTCGCCTCCTCTTCATACATTATTACCACCATCTGTCGACGCTGTGTTTCACTTGGTTCGTTTGTCGGGAGCAGGCTGCCATCGGCCGTTGGTTCGCTTTCATGAACCTACTTGTCCACTCCTTCATGTACGCGTACTTCGGATTCCGCACTTTGAAGTTCAAAATGCCCCGCGCGGTGGCAATGACCATCACGACGGCACAACTGACCCAGATGGTCCTGGGTTCCGTTGTCAGCGTCTACGCATTCGCCATGTACCGGAAAGGGGTACCCTGCGCCATATCGCAACACGCTGCGATTGGAGCGGTAGTTCAGTACGGGATTCACTTCTACCTATTCCTGAGGCTGTTCAAAGAAGCCTATCTATTCAGCGGCAGTAAACTAAAGCGAGCGAAGGAAGACTAATCACGAGTAGGTACTACATTCAACTTTTATACCAAACTGGCTTAAACCAAGTAGTTATTGTTTCAAAAATACTTTGAATGTATTCGGGTTTCAAAAAACCTTTTGTATCAACCCTGCATTTAACAGGAAATAAAAATATTTTCAAGAAGGAAAATTGTGTTTAGTTAAATATACTCACGAGGGAAGGTCTTGAACTGTAAGTCGGGGATCCGAGAAAACGTTATGGCCATCTTTAGACCATGCCGCAGGAAGGTATCAGCCGGGCGGATTTTTAAGCAGAGTCAAAAGGTCAAGTTTTATGACCTTTCGAAATTTTGAACTTGGTCGAGCTGGAAATTCCTTATGGGATTTTATATGCTTATTTCATGGGCAAAATTTAGAAATTTGGAATTTTGTAACGCCCATGTCAAACATGCGTAAAAGTGGTCATTCAAAGTTTAAATTGGGTAAAATGACCAAAACTGGCCAGTTTGAATCCGGAGTGGTCAATATGGTCAAAGTTGATCAGTTTGCTATGGGAGTGGTCAATATGATCCAAAATGGTTAGTTTGTGATGGGAATGCCCATGTAATTAGCATATAAAATCCCATAAGGAATTTCCAGCTCGACCAAAGTCAAAATTTCGAAAGGTCATAAAACTTGACCTTTTGACTCTGCTTAAAAATCCGCCCGGCTGATACCTTCCTGGGGCATGTTCTAAAGGTTGCCATAACTTTTTTCGGATCCTCGACTTACAGTCCAAAACCTTCCCTTGTCAGATTTTTTATACTATTTTAAAATCAAATTAAATTTCAGCTCTTCGGTTTCCCCTTTCCATAAAAACTAGTTGAGGTTAACGGTAATAGTTAGTATAGGGAGCTGTTGGCTCGCTTGGTACGAAGGGCTTGCAACCACCCTCCTACGCATTGTAACCCGGCTACCTCA
The DNA here is from genome assembly GCF_980474605.1 of Leiobunum rupestre. Lineage (NCBI taxonomy): Eukaryota > Metazoa > Arthropoda > Arachnida > Opiliones > Sclerosomatidae > Leiobunum > Leiobunum rupestre. Next base: position 34,893,201 of record NC_143392.1, read on the forward strand.
ATTAATAGATTCAAAAGTCGCTTAATAACTTAGGCCTAAGGTGGTGCCTAGCTGATTATTTTTATTGTTATTATTAGGGATGCACAGATATGGATATATCGGCTATTCGTGGCCGATATATCGAAGGTAATATCGGACGATATATTGGCCGATATTAACAAAGTTATCTATCATAACAGCGGTGTATGTGATAAAATCATTGTAAAAGACGGTTCAGTCATACCATTTTATTATAATTTTTCATGAAAAAAAGTTTGCAACAGCATATCCGAATATCGTGGTTTTTTATTTGTTCACACTCGTAAAAAAAAGGTACGATTTAGCTTTTGAAGTCTGGCGTACGTGGCGTGGCCAATTAAATAAAATATTATAATTAGTTAATCCAGAATATTCTTATTTTTAAATGTTTTTCGTAAAATATTTTTCTAATACCGATATTGGCCGATACCGATATTAGAAAAATAGGCCGATATATCGGTGCATCCCTACTTATTATCATTATTTTTAGTCAACCGAGAAAGCATATATATATATAGTTCAATAGAACTTAAAAAGCGACAATTCATAAAAATTAATGAATTTAAACCATTATTTGAAATTAAATCGGGAGGGGGCCGCCAGGTGGGACCAGAGATGGGGAAGGCGGTACAAATTAACTCCTTCCAGCAAGACTCGTAAAAACGCTACGCTTACAATTGGTATCATTCAAACTTCTAAAGCCCAGTTCACACTATACAATTATTTGGGCCACATAATTGTATCCGACTAATTGTAAGCAAAAAATTGTATAGTGTGAACAGAAAAATTGTATCAACAGTTCCCACTTTTTCTGTTCATACTATACAATTTTCTTACTTACAATTAGTTGGACACAATTAAGTGGCCCATTAATGGTATAGTGTGAACTACTCTTTACTCTATCTGTTGGGGAGCTATGGGCAATACCGCGATATCTGTGCGAAAAAATGACATGGTGTAAAAACGAAACTGGGCCCAAAATTAATATAGCGACAGCGAGAGTAGGATATCATTTGTCTATCTTGAGAATCTCGAGAATCTAACAAAATATACGAGTTTTCGAAATCTTGAGAATCTCGATAATCTAACAAAATATACGAATCTTCGAAACCTTGAGAATCTCGAGAATCTAACAAAATATACGAATCTTCGAAATCTTGAGAGTCTCGAGAATCTAACAAAATATACGAATCTTCGAAATCTTGAGAATCTCGAGAATCTACCAAAATATACGAATCTTCGAAATCTTGAGAATCTCGAGAATCTACCAAAATATACGAATCTTCGAAATCTTGAGAATCTCGAGAATCTATAAAAATATACGAATTTTCGAAATCTTGAGAATCTCGAGAATCTAACAAAATATACGAATCTTCGAAATCTTGAGAATCTCGAGAATCTACCAAAATATACGAATCTTCGAAATCTTGAGAATCTCGAGAATCTATAAAAATATACGAATCTTCGAAATCTTGAGAATCTCGAGAATCTAACAAAATATACGAATCTTCGAAATCTTGAGAATCTCGAGAATCTATAAAAATATACGAATCTTCGAAATCTTGAGAATCTCGAGAATCTAACAAAATATACGAATCTTCGAAATCTTGAGAATCTCGAGAATCGCTAAAAATATACGAATCTTCGAAATCTTGAGAATCTCGAGAATCTAACAAAATATACGAATCTTCGAAATCTTGGTATCCTAGTTGAATCACATACGAACCGCCGGTCAGATCGGGGCCAACTCAAATTGTGGGCTAAAGAGGAAACATTTGGCATTAATGGGAAATGGGGCCAACACGATTGCGTAGCGGGTGGGGCCAGCTACTAGCCAGTCCGACCCAGCATACAAATCACGGAATCTCTTGATTCTAGATTCCTTGATTCGGAATCTCGTAAACGATTCCTCGAAGTGATGGACAAAACTGAAATTTGCGTGCAACTTTTTCTACTTATCAGATTAACACAAAAATATTTTAAATACACGAAATATCAATCCTCAATCCTTACATTAATTTTAAGACTATAATAATCAGCTAGGCTAATACAAAAGGCACCACCTTAGGCCTAAGTCATCATGCGACTTTTGAAGCCCTTAATTCAGGTGGCCGGGTTACAATGCGTAGGAGGGTGGTGGCAAGCCCTGCATGCCACGAGATCGAGCCAACAGCTCCCTACACTAACTATTACCGTTGGCAAACAAAATATAAGCTTATCTGAACCGGAAAATAAGAACATTTATCGTAAAATCGAAATAAATGTATTACTTTTTAAGGCCTGTTTTGAAACAATAAATATATTTTTGAACAAAACGAACGCTTTTCGTACAATTCGAAAACCACGATTACTTCTCCATTTTCGTTGAGAATCGTAAAAAAAATATATTAAATGAGAACTGTCACCAAAACCAAAATTTACGAGGTTAATTATGTCCCTGAAATTTTATAGTTATTGGAAAAATATTTAAAAAGTTACGCTACTTTTTCCGCAACCTACATCAAACGGCTCCAAAATTTTCAGAAATCTCGGTTGAACCTACGTGCAGCGCCAAAAGAATGAAGCGGCAAAAATTTGAGAAAGGGCGGCGTGTAAGGCATATTAAAAACACGATTAACTACTATCTACCAACATGGAACCAATTAACTTAGGGACGCTTCGCTTCAGTAAAAACCCGTACAAAACGCCGCATCATCCGGTGTTTCGAATTTTCAGGTTGTCTTCCCCCAGTTTCTCCCCCAGTTTTGGTACAAACGGAAATAGATTACAGCGCCACCATTCGTATTTCTATTGCGCTACGGGTTTTGACAATATGATGCGACCTATCTACTATCGTAGGCTATGTTTAAACGGTCGTTTTATTTGAATATCACTCATCGATTCAAGCTCATAATTTAAAGGATTTTAATAGAATTAACTGATTTTCATGAGATAACTTCTAATCATTATTTAGTTAAATTACTTTGGTAAATTTTTCTGACAAATAACTTTAACAAATTGGTAAGTTATTGATACAATATCCTTAATATTAATGGTCTAGTTTCCTAAGCCTTATCACATTTCTCTTAAAACACACCGCACGACGCCGCGAATTCGCACGTGGATTGGTTTGTCCCAACAAATTCTACAATTTCCGTTTAGCCTATTTTTCCGAGAGGCGTCGCGGGGAACGGTTATTTTTCTTTTTTCGGCAGAGCGAAAGGTCCCCATGTTGATTGGTTCCATGCTACCAATAGAACTAGATTAAAAAGCCAAGGAGAATGTCGTAGCAGACAGCAGCTCCGACCGAAAAACGATAAAACCCGTTGAAAAAATATTTCGTTTACGAGATGGCGCTGCAGGTATAGGTTCAACCAAGCGGTTCTGAGATTCTCGAGTCGGGGGGGGGGGGCTGTAAAACACGAAATTTGGTTGCTTATAATAAATCAAATACTGGAAATATTAACATAAAATTTTTGGTATAACCATTTTCGGACGTCCTCTATCCATTTAAATGGTTTTTAACAAATTTAGGGTGGTGACAGTTCTCCTTTAAGCGCAAAATATTTTTTTCAATGAAACTACTTGATTAAAAAATTATAAAAAAAATATCTGCTATTATATATAAACTTAAAAGTTTATTCATCGATATTATCGTCTTCGAATTCCGCATCGAAATCCCTAAGTTCATTTGTACAAGATATTCCCTGGCATCGTTTACAAATTGAGGAACATACTAGACCAAGGTTTGTAAAAATGCTCGCGATACTAGATCAATCTTTCAGCATTCACATTTCAAATCGCAGACGTCTTTGCATTAACAAGAGATCATCTGTAGAATCTCGCTCGGCGCTGGTTCCAGTGGCGTAGCCAGAATTTCGTCCAGGGGGGGTCGAAGTATGTGAATGTTAAGAAGGGGTCGAGAAGGGGTGGAAATTTAGTACAGTCAAAGGTAGGCCCAAGGGGGGGTCTGGACCCGGAAACCCCCCCTTGTCTATGCCACTGGAGCATGGTTCCATAGTGGTTATAATTAGACGAAGTTCACTACCCACCTGTTTTCAGCAGAGGTGGGCGCGTTCTGAGCTCCAAAGAGTGCTAGAGTTATTTTTGAGCGCGAGCTCCACTCTTGGCCGCCATCTAGCTCAATATTAAAGAGCGCGAGCTCGGAAAATTCGGATTTTAACCATCTCTGGTTTTCAGCCCCAATCTTTTGACTTAAGGCTGTTACAAAGTCAAGTTTGAACTTGGTGAAACACACGATATGAGTGTTGTTTTGCAGCTGCGTTTGTTGGCGGTAGTGATGCTAACTCAAAATTGTAACTTATAGAAGAACCAGCGGTTGCTTTTGTAAAAGCGTGGAACCATTGTCTGTCTGAAGAATCAGTTTCAGTTGATTCGTAAAGTCGTAATAAGACATTTTCTCCGGCTCTAGATATTTCTTCGTCACTTGAGTTAGGCAAATTGAAAATTTTTACGGCTTCTCGAAGTTCCTTATTCTTTTTTAAAATATTAAAAGCATTTTTCTTTCCTAGTTGAAAAAGTGCTGACGTTGTGTCACAGCGTGAAGGAACAATAAAATCTGAGTCATATCACCTAATGTCTATTGAAGGTGTTTTATATTAATAATTTAATCGGTTTTATTTTCGTGTCTTGGTTTTACGAAATATATATTACTTTTAAATATTTAGATCAATTACATTAAGCGCCATTTCAAGTGTAGTGTTAAGAATAAGAGTATCGGCATCTTCTTTCGCTTGCTTTACTGAGAATCCTTGCTCGAGGAACTTGACTAATAAATGCTCAATAAAAGACTGCTTGTTTCTGGAATTTTTTAGAACTGTTTTTTGAGAAGTCGATACTTGAATATTCTGCTCTATTTTAATGTCAGGTGCCATAATTTTCGAATATCTCCTATGCTGCTCTTCACCTTTTGTCGTTAGCGTTTCTTTATAACCATCAAAAACTACGGTTGTATTAGATCTACAATGTTTTCTAACGAATTCTACGTAAAGGAAAAGAATTTCACCGTAAGTGCATGGACGAGGCCACACTACTTGATGAATCAAGAACAGGACCGCCTTATCCATAAGGCAGACTAGGCAAAGTGCCTAGGGCCTACGGAAATTTTACGAGACATTAGGGCCTACGATTCCATATAATAGGGCCTACGGAGATCCGAAAAGTCGGTAAATGAGAGATTTTTGCCTAAGGCCTACGGAAAGACCCTGATCAAGAACGCACCATGGCACCATCGACGACAAAATATTAAAATTCAAGTTCGTTTTGCTTGACGTACTAATTTCTTCAAGTAAATTGGCCAGAGTTTCTTTGTTGGTTTTCCTAAACGAAACTTCGGCAAAGAGCGCTAGGGCGATTGGTGATAGCTCTAAATTTGCTCCGCGTTGTAAGGCACTTGCAATTCTACCGAAGAATTGTTGATGATTTAAAATGATCTTTTCTCCGTCAAATCGAATGGAATTTTCCATCGCAGCTAATAGTTTTACCCTGTCATTTCTACGGAGCTTCATTTCAAAAACTAATTCCGATATTCCACTTCCGGCCATTATGTACCCAACCGCTCCCATGAATGACATAAGAGTATGAAATCCTCCAAGCCGTGCAACGCCAGACGATAGCTCTCGCGGCACTCGCAAGACCATTTCGACAGCCTTAATATAAAGCGGCTGATCAAACGTTGCAACGCACGATTGTTGATTGTAACTACGACATTTCTTTAGAGCGAACTTAACTGATGTGTAGTTTTCGGAAAGATTTGTAGGGTTCAGGTTTACAAATGGCAATGTTAGTACTTTGCTTACTTCATACGCCGTCTAGTTGCTCGTTGATATTTGCACATACCCGTTCCATTCAGGGCCAGGAGACTGCAATTTCCAAATATTGCCAACCATCCAAATTAGATCCAGCCTAGGTTTTGAATGGATTCGAGACTTACTGGTGGAATTTAGTGTTGAATGTTTTTGATGTGAACGTTGGAAAGACCAGAAATCGCTGGCTTTTTAAATGGTTTTATTTCGATTTTCCGAACGATCGAAAAACGTCGGCCGTTATTTTTAGACTTTTTCTAGGTACGACGCATAATATCTTAACTGATAAAGATGGTGTTACACACATTATACCACCCATACTATGAAACGTGTCGAATCCATCTAATGTGTATGTATTTACATCTGAGTTGTAAAATACGGATTGCTTCAATGAATTATCCGGCGACAACACATCGCACATTACAATAGCAATAAGTCGGCCCAGGCCATAATATTAGTTCCACATCAGTGTATTCGAATGGGCAAACCCATACACCCTTAGTAGACACAGGTAGGCAAACTAATACAAAAGGTGTTGAGGCTACGTGATTTCTTATCGTTTGATATATAAATTGCCATCCTAAGTTAAAGAGTGGATGCCGCCCACCATCAGGAGACCCGGGTGGGCAAATTAATATAAAAGCTGTTGAGCCCATGTGATTTCCTATCGTTTGATATATAATTAACCATCCTAAGTTGAAGGATTAAAACTTGGGCGCCACCCACTTTAGGATACGCGGGTGGGCAAAGCAATACAAAAGCTGTTGAGGCCATGTGATTTCCTATCGTTAGATAGACGGAAAGTATCAAAGGTGAAATAGGTAAGTAAAACACGTCGAACATAATTCTTTTAAATTATTGAAATTAGTGGAAATATGATTTAAACTGGGATTCAAATGTGTTTATTTTATGAAATTGAAATCAAACATTTGGGTAGTTTAGGCACCAAAAGTCATGTAAATTCGTAAATTCATAAAAAAATACCCATAAATGTAATTTTGCAGAACAGAAATTAATATAATATGTCATTCTCGAATTATATATTATCTCGGTGATTAAATTGGTATTTTCTTGGAGCAGATATTTATCATGGATTATTAACAACTGCATGAATCATATTATTGCAAGAATGTATTTATGTACTAAGAATATGGCCAAACGGAGATTCTGTCCCCATGGTCACATACTTTGCAGCTTAAGGGCCTGTTGCAAAAGCCCTAGCCAAAATGCTAGCCCATTGAATTTAACATGTGTGATTCTAGCAAAGCAGACTTTTGCAACAGGCCCTAAGTTCGACTGCTTTGGATTTTTTGGTCTCACTCTTCCACATAGACGCGAGCGTAGACGATTCCAATCTTTTACTTTTATTGTTCTATCGAATGAGACCAACTTTTTGTCCGGTCACTCTCCCTTTAAGGGGGCTGGTCGGAGGGGGCGGAAATTAACGGCACGCGTGAGGGGCGGAAAATCTCGGGACCAACTATACAAACTATAAAAGTGTTCAATGCTAAAAGTTCAAGCAAGGATATCAAAGAGGACGGCGTGGCTTGCTTGATAAAAGCGTCGGTTTTGGTAACTACGCGGCAAGAAATCTGGGCTCGTATCCCGGTGTCACCAATAGTTTAAATTATTTTTCGCCGCTCTATCTACCGTGTAGTCGCTTTCCACGACGCCAAACAAACAACAAACAAACACTTAACAACATTCCGTCCATAGCAATAGTCCCCCTCCGATATATATATGTATCGACTAGCCGAGAAGCCCGCCTTACAGGCGGGCCCTCAGCTAGTTGTGTATTTCGAGGCGCTCCACTCCAGTACGCCCCCCCATCCCCTTTTTCCCATGGGATAATTTCCGTGGCACCCTTTTCCCCATAGTCGATCCACTGCAGTAAGGCACCCTCCCCCTTTTACCCATGCGAGAATTTCCGTGGCACCCTTTACCCCATAGTCGAACCACCGCAGTTAGGCCCTTCCTCCCTCTTTTTCCCCATGTGATAATTACCGGGGTACCCCCTCCCCATTTTCCCCATATGATAGTTACCGTTCCTCCCTTTTTTCCATGTTATAATTACCGTTCCTCCTCTTTTTTCCATGTTATAATTACCGTGGTACCCACCTCCCCCTTTTTCCCATGTGATAATTACCGTGGTGCTCTTTTACCCATAGTAAAACCACCCAAGTAAGGCCCTTCCTCCCCTTTTTCCCCTTGTGATAATTATCGGGGTACCCCTCCCCCTTTTTCCCATGTGATAATTACCGTGGTACCCCTCCCCTTTTTTCCCATGTTATAAATACCGTGGTACCCACCTCCCCCTTTTCCCCATGTGATAATTACCGTGGTACCCACCTCCCCCTTTTTCCCATGTGATAATTACCGTGGTACCCACCTCCCCATTTTCTCCATGTGATAATTACCGTTCCTCCCCTTTTTTCCCATGTGATAATTACCGGGGTACCCCCTCACCATTTTCCCCATGTGATAATTACCGTTCCTCCCCTTTTTTTCCATATGTGATAATTACCGGGGTACCCCCTACCCCTTTTCCCCTTGTGATAATTACCGTGGTAACCACCTCCCCCTTTTTCCCATGTGATAATTACCGTGTTACCCACCTCCCCCTTTTTCCCATGTGATAATTACCGTGGTACCCACCTCCTCCTTTCCCCATGTGATAATTACCGTTCCTCCCCTTGGGTATTAGCCTAGCTGATTATTATTTTTATTATTATTATTTTTTACCATGTTATAATTACCGTGGTACTCACCTCCCCCTTTTTCCCATGTGATAATTACCGTGGTACCCTTTTCCCCATAGTAGAACCACCCCAGTTAGGCCCTTCCTCCACCTTTTCCCCATGTGATAAATACCGTAGTACCCTCTCCCCCTTTTCTCCGTGCGAGAATTTCATGTGATAATTACCGGGGTACCCCTCCCCCTTTTTCCCATGTGATAAATACCGTGGTATCCCCTCTCCGCTTTACCCATGTGATAATTTCCGTAGTACTCCCCACCCTCTTTCCAATGCCAGAATTCTCCCCTCCCACCTCCCCGTTTCCGAAAGTCACAGGCCTTCTGAAACTACCCCTTACGATCCCCCTCCCCCTCCGAAATTCGCGGCGGAAAGAGAGAAAATTTCGGGTGTATTGCGTGTTGGGCAGTGCCGTCTTTCCCATTGGGCCCGATGGGCCCTGGCCCAGGGCCCCGAGATCAAGAGGGGCCCCCTCAGGCCCAATAAAAAACCATTCAATATTAAAAATTTATCTTTGAAATAACGACTAAACGAAGGTATATCTGTGCCCTATTTTTGTATTTCACTCAGACGTTTTATGACGACGGGCGGACAACGTCGCCACATTTTTAGTCTAAGCTGATTTCTACCCTCGATAATTTGTTTTCCGTCACCAACAGTTTTGCGGACACAGCCTATTTTTATATAATAGTAGGCCAAAATGATTTGAATTAGCTGTTCAACTGAAACGTTTCTCTAAGTAAGTTTAATAGCATTATGGACAGAGTGGGAAATAAGGATTTTTTTTAAAGTGGACAGGTGACCAGTGACTCACCTGGCCTAGAATAAATAGACTGGACCACGAGCAGTGCACGTCGTCTGCTACATTAGAATAGCGTGTTTTAACTCTTAACCGTTTTTAATAGCTTGAATTCTAGGGCTGTGCGAGTACTCGAACATAATCTATTACTCGGAATTTTTTGAAGTCGAGTACTCGAACTGGACCTCAAATAATTAATTGGAAAATACTCGTCGATTATCGAGTACCAAAAATTGCATAGTCAAGTACCCGATAACTCGATTAAGCTGCTGTAAGTTCAAAGATGGTTTTTGCAACTTTTTGGGGTAAAAATAATAAACGGTACCTACAAGACGTACAAACAACAAATACTTTGATTGACCTTGGGGATGGATCACGGTTTTTAATACGTACTGAGCTTGCACGGTTTTTCTCCAAGCTATATTATTAAGTTTTAGTTTTGGATGTCGGCTGGCGTTAGAACTTAGGACTCTTGACTTCCTAAGCAATATACGGACAGACGATACATTAATAATTTTAAAAAAATGTATATTTTTTATTTTACTATTAATTACTATAATTAGGCTAGTAGGCTAGTATACTAGTCTTTTATATCCCACTTCAATATTACTAGACTCGAATACTCGGTGAAAAAAATTTCGTACTAGATACCCGACTCGATTGCCTAAAACCAATACTCGCACAGCATTAGTGAATTCGAATTGGAATGTACTAACATGCCGCAGCCGCCGTTACACAGACCTTTATTTATATATTTATATTTACCTCGAATTAATTAAGTGGTCCAGTGGACCACTAACCCCCCTCCGATTTAATTAATAAACTAGTCCGGGCAATTATTAAACTGGTCATTTGCTCACTGCCATCGCCTTATTTCCCACGCTGATTATGGAACCGATTTGTGTGGTCGTGGGATTTCAAGAGCTTGTTTTTTTTTATAAACTTCCAAAAGAATGTAATAACTTAAGTCGGTAACGTCTGCTATCATACACAAATATTTTCACATAGTTTGAGCACTATGGTATAATTGTTTTTCTCCGATGCGTTTCATGAATGGTAATTAATTTTTAAATATAAAAGTTTATAAGAATTATTTTTGTTTTTAACTTTTCTACAGTTATTTATTTCAATTCCTAGGTGCTAGGCCGACTTTATTACTTGCTAGGCCTATGCCATCGTTTCAGTCTAACTGTCTGCCGCCTGCGTTTACTTAAACTGTATTTCATATAATGGGGCTAGGGATAGCTATAGGTAAGCTCGATGTTGGAAAATTTGCTGTAAGTTATAAGCCGATAGCCGGTGGTAAAATTCGGAGTACAGAAAATTTTCTGTAACGATAATTCGGCACAGAGTTAGAAGAGATATTGGGAATATCTTAAACACATTGCCCCTTCTCTGGAGCTTAGGCTGATTAATTTGAAAACTTCTGTTACATCTTTAAAGAAGTAAAATCAGATAAAGTGTCTGAGATAAATATTACTAAACACATTTTTATTGTAAAAATTATAGATAAGTTGTTTTAGAAGATGTTGTTTAATTTTATAGAGTATATAATATACGAATATATTTTATTAACAACTTCGGCTATGGCCGCCATTTTGTGCGGGAGTTTTTTCTCTATGGGAAAAAGCATAGGTGACGTCGTGCAACGTGATACTGAAATCACTGTATACACCGAAATTTCCTAGAGGCGAATATTTTAGGAAAGTTCTAGATTCATGGGGTGCAGTTTCGAAGGTGAATTTGGCGGCCCCCACCACTTTTTACTATTCAACCAGGAGGGCTGGTGCCATTCCTATAAATTAAGGGGTACAATAACCCCCCCCCCCTTTTTACGCCACTCGAGGGGCCCCCAAAATTAAAAGTGCCGGGGGCCCAACAGTATGTAAAGACGGCCCTGGTGTTGGGGCAAACACGGCCGAGCTCTCAGGGGCGACAGATTTTGAGAATTTTTAGAAACGGTCATTTGCGTCACTTTTGAAAATTTGTAATAAAGAATTTAAAAACCAAATCGGAAATCAAAGCCGACTCGATGCGAAAAAGCGAATCGCAGCGTACGCAAAAGAATGCTCCGCGACCCTCGCGCCCGTTACGCGCGCGCGAAAAGCGTCAGAAAAGCGAGAAATAAATCTCCAAAATCGGTTGACGGTTGACGAACGAACCTACCACCCAACCAACAGCTTTTTATTATACAGGGTGTCCACTAAAAAATGAACCAGGGCCAATATCTCAAAATCTGTTTTAGGTACGATTTTGAAATTTTCAAGTCGTATACAAGATGTAGGGGGAAACCTAATTCGAAAATGTCGATGACCTTGAACTATGTCTTCAAGGTCATCCAAAAACTAACTCGAGAACCGTAAGTGTTAGAAAGATGGTTCCAATTAGAAAAGTGTTCCACGTGACTTTTTAAGTACAAGTAGGTTTAACCTGATCGGATTTGACCAATAGGAAGCCGAGAAATGCTAGATGAAAAACAAGAAGGTCGTTAAGTTGATAACGTGTCGAAAGCGAGGTTCGGGAGCTGATAACTCTAACGATACTCGTGTTAGAGTACTGAAATTTGCTACACATTCTCATCAAGTTTGAGGGTCTTTACTTTTAAAATTTCAATGACCTGGGACCATGTCTTCAAGGTCATCCAAAAACTAACGCGAGAACCGTAAGAGTTAGAAAGTTGGTTTCAATTAGAAAAGTGTTCCACGTCACATTGTCGGTCTAATTAGCTTTGATTCGATCGAATTTGACCAATAGGAGGTCGAGGAACTGTTTTTCAATACATAAAGCTCTCAAAATTATTCGTCAAACGTTTTGATCAAGTAATTTATATTTCTGTATTATCCGATTAATTTTTTGATAAATTTGTAAAATTAATCGGAAAAACGACGTTTTTTTTTCGATAAAAAGCTAAAATTTTACGAATAATACATGTTTTTTAATCATTTTCCGAAATATTAACCGGTAAATTTCTTTGTTTACATTTTTTGCCCGAAAAAAATCAATTTAATCGTGGATAATGATTAACCGTCCCCGACCTCTAATTAGAATAGCTTTACGATACGATATTTAACCGCGTCGTGTGACTGAAAGGACGTATACCACAACAAATGCATACGCGCGCAAGCCCAGCGCCTTCTATTTCTCGCGCTGAGTAAAACGTTTTTGTAGTAAAATCGGTAGAAGGCGCCAGCGTCAACTTGGAAAATATTTCTACCAGTGTGCGACGCAGGGCCGTATTTACGCCTACGCACACCTAGGCCTAGGGCCCATCCTTGGAAGGGACCCTCCAGTGACCATAAGTACCGTTAACGAGGGCATGAACCTATAGTATCAATCTTAATTAAAATTTTAGAAATTGCTAGGTTGAACTGCGTTGAAGATTTTGTTTTACAATTACTAAAATTTACTATATTTCTAAAAAGGGGACAGACTCCTTATCTGCCTAGGGGCCCAGGATCTCTAAGTCCGGCACTGGTGCGACGGCCTAATTCTCTTACAAGGAGAGTACCCGAGGTGTTTATTGCCGATTTAGTAAAGCGTCTAGCCAATGAAAAACGTACACAAGATAATCCACGACTTTTGACGGGTTGCGTTCTCCTTGTGTGGGGTGTTGTGTTTGTTGCTCCTAGCTGAAACTGAGGAAACTCTTTTAAGATCCAAGTATTCAACTTTTGACTTTAAACCACATTGTTTGTTAAGTGGTAACGATGTATCGGTATCAATTAGGAAACCGTCGGAAAAGTACATTTGGTTAAAATTTTGACTATAAAAACAACTCTGGAAAATCGTACTAAGATTCGAGGTGATGAATGGTCAAGAACAGTGAAATCGCGATTAGATTGCACCATAGATCTAGTCGCTGCTGAGGCTCGTTATCACAAAAACTGCTACACCAAATATCTTACCGAAAATATCGAGACACGACCTTCTGGACGGATCACAGATGAGAAACGCAAAGTTGCATTTGAGTATTTGTGCGGTTATCTTGAAAACAACGACGAATGCCAATATTAACTACCAAGGAGAGTACCCGAGGTGTTTATAACCGATTTTGTTCAAAGTCGGGCGTAATGTGGACCTATATGAGATATGAAATTTCCCAAAAGGAGACGTTGCACTACCTATTCGATTTGCCATGGCAACCGAAAATGTTTTTAACCACTTACAACCAAAATAAGATTTTTCCCTTATTTTACCCAAAATTTGTTACAAATGTACCCTAAAAATGTTTCAATTTACCCAAACTTGATGAAATTTACCTAAATGTGGTCCAAATTACCATTTCGTGATTTTCAAAATGTTTCAAAATTTTCGTAGCTAGGACCCTGTGAAACCAAGAAAATCTGATGCTTTTTTAAATGGAGATTTTATTGTTTTAAGTGATCAAAACCATTTTCGGTTGCTATAGCAAAACGAATGGGTAGTGCAACGTCTCCTTTTGGGAAATTTCATATCTCATATAGGTCTACATTACGCCCGACTTTGAACAAAATCGGCTATAAACACCTCGGGTACTCTCCTTGGTAGTTAATATTGGCATTCGTCGTTGTTTTCAAGATAACCGCACAAATACTCAAATGCAACTTTGCGTTTCTCATCTGTGATCCGTCCAGAAGGTCGTGTCTCGATATTTTCGGTGTAGCAGTTTTTGTGATAACGAGCCTCAGCAGCGACTAGATCTATGGTGCAATCTAATCGCGATTTCACTGTTCTTGACCATTCATCACCTCGAACCTTTGTACGATTTTCCAGAGTTGTTTTTATAGTCAAAATTTTAACCAAATGTACTTTTCGGACGGTTTCCTAATTGATACCGATACATCGTTACCACTTAACAAACAATGTGGTTTAAAGTCAAAAGTTGAATACTTGGATCTTAAAAGAGTTTCCTCAGTTTCAGCTAGGAGCAACAAACACAACACCCCACACAAGGAGAACGCAACCCGTCAAAAGTCGTGGATTATCTTGTGTACGTTTTTCATTGGCTAGACGCTTTAGCGTAGTGTTGTAAGTCGGAAAATTTTCCGGAAAATTACCGAGGCCTTTTTTCCGGAAAATTTTCCGGATTTTTCCGAAAAATATTAAAAACGTTTTCATTACATGATTTGTCTAATATATTGTTTGCAAATTTAAATAAAGCGACATTTTTTCTAATCTAAAAGTAAAACTAAACCTATAGACTAGTTTAAACTGGTTGAAATGTAACACTATTAATGTTTTGTAGTATGTTTACTGATATTAGTCATTTTAAATCGATAAAAAGTTTAAAACATTAAAAACCCTTGAAAAGTAATTTATGTTTAATTTTTTTATTTTTCCGATTTGCGGAAAATTTTCTGGAAATTTTTCCGGATTTAATTTTTCCGGAAAATTAACAACCCTACTTTAGCGCCTGCTGCCGTCGGAAGGGGAAAATTCGGAAATTGTCATCCCCCACGGGCCCACCCGTAAAACGTTCAGCGTAAAGGCTCGTTAAATGAAATTTGTACACAACCCTTCGTTAGCGTGTTTAAAGGCTAGCTGCGTTCTCCTTGTGTTTGTTGCTCCTAGGTTTCAGTAGAAGCACAGGCCTCTTCAGTTATTTTAATGTTACGTTCACGTGTATATTCCCTTCTGCAGTTTTCGTGTAATTGAAACTCTGACAGATCTTAAAGTGTTGGTTGCACGAAAAATCGATAGTAATGAAAACGAATGAATGCGGGCTTGTTTTGAAGCCCTGGACGTTCTCTTTCCAAAAATGTCATTGTCGAAACAAATTTCCAAGCCTAAGTATACTAATTGTGAGTTCGAAACTGACCTTTTTCGCTCCCCAAAATCCTGAAATTTTCCGCAAATTTTTCTCCTCCGTAGCACGAGCAATTTGGGGCAAATCGAAGCTGTAGTTTTATTCCTAAAATAGAAGGAACTGAAGTGGAGGGATTTTGTTTACTTGTAGAGGTTTTCAAACCAGAGATTTTTAATCATAAAGGCCCAAACACACATACGGTTCGCAAGCGATTTCGCTGGCAAATCGCGTCGCGTCGCGTGACTTAAATAGAATGGAAGTCATAGCGCATGGGCGCGTGCGCGAAAATTCGCAGGCGAAATCGCTTGCGAACCGTATGTGTGTTTGGGCCTTTAGGCTTATTATCGAAATAAAAATATGTTTTTACGCACGCGTCGCGCGCGACACGACGTTTATCTTTTCAAATCACGCGTCGCGGCGCGAGGAACCTTCGGTTTCATATCGTTTTTCTACTTTTTCCTGGGTGTTAAATAAACCTGCTTTAAATTTAATCCCAGATGTAAAGAAATGTATGTGGCTATTTATGTCTCAACATTTTACTCTACATCCGTCGTTCCACTTATCGATAGCGTACTAGTAGATACGTGGTCAGCTACTCTCTGTTGGAGCAATGATACGACATATTCAGATCTACTCAGCGAAGTACCTTTGTACTATATTGTTTTTTAACCTGTATCTTTCCGCTATATAAAGCGTGCACTGTTTATTTATTTTGCATTATTCATTAACTCGTTCTGTTACAATAAACTCGCTTATATTTAATCTCGCTCGACTTCTTTTAAATCCTACAACTATGTCCTAATAGTACGCCACTTATCTATCAGGTTATGGGCCCAGTCAATGTATAGTTCAATCTTCAATTTTTAATCCCAGTTGTAAATCAGTTAGGTTTCAAGCTTTTGTTGATTCGTTTCAAACGCCAGCGAAGGATGTCTGCCAGTGACAAGTTCCTCATCACCAAGCTCAACAATACCAACTATCAACTGTGGAAGTTTAAGATGAAGATGCTGCTCTCACGGGACAACCTATGGGAAGTTGTGGATAAGGTCAAACCCGTTACAGACGTTCCTAGAGACTGGGACCAGAGAGATCGACAAGCCCAGGCTGCTATCTCCCTATCCCTTGAAGATGATCAGGTAATCCACATTATAAAGGAGGATTCAGCCCGATCAATGTGGATATCCCTTCAAAAACTACATGAACAGTCAAATATATCTAGTAAGCTCTACCAACTCAGAAGAATCCATCAAATGCGGTTTAAGGAGGGCCATCAGACGATGCAGGAACATATTACGTTGATGTTGGAACTAGTCGAGAAGTTGCGAGGAGCCGGGGAACCAATGGCTGAGAACTACGTTGCTGCCTTACTTCTTTGCAGTCTACCGGAATCATACAGTACCTTGGTTACAGCTCTTGAAGTGAGGCCGGAAGCAGATCTAACTTTGGAGTTCGTGAAAACGAAAGTAATCGACGAATTCAACCGTCGCCAAGAGAGTAACGCCAGTGCCACAGCGTCTACGTCGGATATTGCATTAACAACCTTTGAGCATGCAAGTGGCCAGAAGCGAAACGCCAAACGACGTCCGAAGAAAGGGACTTGCATTCATTGTAAGAAGCCGGGTCACTTCATCAAGGATTGCCGATTCTACAAGGAGATGATGAACCAGGGAGGCGGAGATTCTCGAAGACAGCAAAGTAGAGGTGCTCGAGAAGAAGATAAATCCAAAGAATACGTATCCTTCAAGGCGTCCGCTGGAACAGAAGCCGGGTGGTACGTCGACTCAGGGGCGACAAGTCATATGTCGAATGATCGGAAGTTCTTTACATCCATGAGACCGTCATCGGAAAGGATTTATCTGGCAGACGAGTCAATTGTCACGGCGGAAGGAATCGGTGAAGGTGTTCTCAATTGTTTGGGGGCAAAAGGAGATGTACACCGCATATCCGTAAAGAATGTCCTCTACGTTCCCAAACTGGGAGGAAGCTTGTTATCTGTACACCGTTTGACGAATACCAGTCACAAGGTCATATTTGAAGATAACGTTTGCAAAATTATGGAAGGCCGACGCATTGCCGCGATGGCGCAGATGGACGGATTTCTCTACCGGTTACAAACCAAGGAGAGTATCAGAGTAGCCACCACCACCCGTTCGGCGAATTGTCTTCATTTGTGGCATAGAAGATTCGGCCATCGGGACGAAGCTGCAGTTAACTCACTATATACAAAAGGATTAGCTGATGGTATCCAGATATCAGACTGCAGGCACAACGGTATCTGTGAGTGTTGTCTGAAGGGGAAGATGGCGGCTAAACCGTATCCAAGCTCGACAACTAAAACCAAGCAACCATTGGACTTAATACATACCGATGTATGCGGACCCATGCCGACAGCAACGCCGAGCGGTAATCGATACCTCGTCACGTTGATAGACGATTTCTCAAGATTCACGTACACGTATTTGTTAAAAACAAAAGGCGACGTCGCAAAAGTCATCAAAGACTTCATAGCAGTCACGAGCAACCAGTTCGAGAGAACAATCAAGGTCATTCGCTCAGATAATGGTGGAGAATATATAAGCCGAGAATTAGATGACTACTTTAAAGGGAAAGGAATCGAACATCAACTCACCATTCCGTACCATCCGCAGCAAAACGGAGTCGCAGAACGTAAGAACCGATCGTTGACGGAGATGGCCAAGTGCATGCTCCTAGACGCAAGATTGGACAATCGCTATTGGGGAGAGGCAGTAGTGACGGCAACTTACCTGCAGAACCGCCTTCCGAGCAAATCCATTGATAAAACGCCTTACGAACTCTGGACTGGATCAAAACCTCGTGTCGGACATCTCAGAGTCTTTGGAAGCAAGGTCTATTCATACGTCCCCAGGGTGAAACGCTTAAAATGGGACGATAACGCCATTGAGGGTGTCTTGGTCGGCTACGGGAAGGCAAGGAAGGGCTACCGTATTCTCAATCCGAAAACTGCTAAAGTTCACTTTAGTCGCTCTGTGACTTTCGTCGAAGGTACCGGAGATGTCATCAATCAGGACGATCACTCAGACAGAGAAGGGGAGAGAACAACGGTGTTTACAGATTCCCTTATTAACGTCACGGAAGAACCGGCTTCGTCATCATCAGAATCGGAAGACGCTGAAGAGGTCAATTCCATACCAAGACGATCTCACAGACGAAACAAAGGAGTGCCACCAAGACGACTGACATACAAAGCTACGATTGACTATCCTCGGGAGCCAAGTTCTTGGGAAGATCTCGACAACTTGAATCCAAGAGAGAAAGAACGGTGGACGGATGCAGCGAAAGAAGAAATCGCATCCTTACATGAAAGAGATACCTGGGAATTAACCGATCTTCCATCAGATCGTAGAGCCATTGGGTGCAGATGGATATTTAAAACAAAGCACGACCAGCATGGACAGTTCAGCAAATATAAGGCCCGATTAGTTGCCAAAGGCTACTCCCAAACATTCGGCGTGGATTTCGATGAAACTTTCGCTCCTGTCGTCAAATACGAAACCGTCCGTCTTCTCTTAACTATTGCAGCGACGAAGAAGCTAAAAGTCAATCATTATGATGTTAAGACAGCCTTTTTATACGGGGACATAACTGAGGACCTCTACATGGAACAGCCTCCAGGTTTCGTTTCACCCGGGATGGAAGCCAAAGTCTCTAAACTTAAACGGAGCTTATACGGCTTGAAACAATCAGCCAGAGCATGGAATACCAAGGCCAACCAGATTCTATTAGCCGAAGGGTTTACAAGAAGTAAAGCAGATCCAGGGCTTTACTCGAGATTGGAAAATGATGGTTCATGGACGTATCTTTTATTATATGTGGACGATCTACTTGCCATGAACAAGAGCGAAGCTGTTATCAATGACCTTTACAAGAAACTAAACACACACTTTGAACTGAAGAAACTGGGAAACGTCTCATATTTTCTTGGTATCCAGATTGAGCAATCGCCGGACGGTAGCTTCAGCATTTACCAAGGTACCAAAATAAAGTTTATGCTAGAAGACTTTGGCTTACAAGAGTCGAAACCAGCGAAAACTCCAATGGATCTTGCATATCTAAAGTTAACTGGAGAAGAAGATACGCTGTCCAATAATCATCTCTATCGAAAAGCTATCGGCGTTCTCCTTCACATTGCTACGGTTACCAGACCTGACATTGCAGCAAGCGTCGGGTTTCTATGCAGACGAGTTTCAACACCTAGAGAAAGGGACTGGACAGCAGTAAAACGAGTCATGCGTTACCTCAAAGGCACCATAGATGTCAGACTCCAGTTGCAAGCTTCACAAGAAGAGCCAGAGCTTACCGGCTACGTCGATGCAGATTGGGCGGGCAACCATCACGATCGTAAATCAACCAGTGGCTACTTGTTCCAATTTGGACAAGGAACTATAGCCTGGTCAAGCAAGAAGCAATCCACTGTAGCACTCTCATCGACAGAGGCCGAATACATTGCAGCGGCTCATGCAGCGCAGGAAGTCATTTGGCTAAGACAACTTCTTGATGATGTCGGACTACCACGTACCAAACCAACTCGCCTTTTGGAAGACAACCAGGGCTGCATCAAGTTGAGTGAATCCGAAAGAAATAGCGCCAGGACCAAGCATATAGATGTTCGCTACCACTTGCTACGAGACATGAGAGAAAAAGGCACCATTAACATCAGCTACTGTCCAACCGAAGAAATGGTCGCTGACATTCTCACAAAGCCATTGTCCAAAAATAAATTCAACTACATGATGGGTAAAATTGGTATTTCCGATAAACGTCGAGAAGGGGTGTTGGAGCAATGATACGACATATTCAGATCTACTCAGCGAAGTACCTTTGTACTATATTGTTTTTTAACCTGTATCTTTCCGCTATATAAAGCGTGCACTGTTTATTTATTTTGCATTATTCATTAACTCGTTCTGTTACAATAAACTCGCTTATATTTAATCTCGCTCGACTTCTTTTAAATCCTACAACTATGTCCTAATAGTACGCCACTTATCTATCACTCTCGGACTTTAATTTGTTGCAGTTAAATGCCTTAACGACTCAAGCAGTCTTTTAATTTGTCTAATTTATCGCTCCCCTACATATACCAATCACGAAGAAACCATGACGATTATTAAAAAGGCACTGCGTTATTGCGCAAATAAAAATTGCAATTTGTTGTTATTAGGAGACTTTAACTACCCAGGCCTAAATTGGAATATTTCCCTACCATCGAACCATTGTTCCGTCGCTGATCGTACCTTCTTAGAGTTCATCAACGATTGTAGTATATTTCAACATGTAGTTGATGCTTCTCGGTATGGTGGCTCAAGTGTGACAAGCAATACCCTTGATTTAATTCTTACTCTGGAACCTGATTTGGTATTCGACTGGGACTATGGCTCTCCGATCGGACGAAGCGATCATGTAGTTATAATGTTTAAACTTGCGTTTCCTGTTCGCCAGCCATTTCTTCCTCAACGTTTATGCCGTAATTTCTTCAAAGGGAACTACGATGCACTCAACTCTTATCTCTTAGCAATCAACTGGTCAAACACTTTTTCGTCTATTAATATTGACCTTGTTTGGGACTCATTTAAAAGTATACTCCTTCATGGTATTGAGCAATTCATTCCCTTTCGTACTCCTTATGTGCCTGATAAGCACTCTTATGCAAGACTAACTATATCCCGTAGGCATAAATTGATTGCTTGGAGTTTATATGTACAAGCTAAGATAAATAACAAGACTAATCCTGAGAAACTTGCCGAACTTCATTCTAAATATAAACAGTCACGTAATATTTTTCTTTGCCATGGCCAAACGGTTGCCCATTGAATTAATTCCCTGTAGGATTTTTCAAATTACATGAAGGTCTATCAATCCCCCGAGTTTGAACAAAATCGGTGGGTTACACTTCGGGATGTCTCCTTGTAAGTTGGCTACTAACGCCAATTCCGCTGAAAATAGGGCTAACTTACAATTGGACTTGGATGACGTTGTTGATTGGGTCGGAAATTATGGTATGAATTTTAATACAACAAAAAGTGCCGTCCTTCACTTAGGTAACTCCAATGTTCGCCACACGTACAAAATTGCTGGAGAACCTATTCCTAATGTGCCTGTTATACGCGATCTTGGGATTCTATTTGATGAAAACCTAAAATTCTCCAAGCATACCCAAAGCGTTGTAAGTCGTATCAATTCTATCACTGGACTCACTCGCCGAAATTTTTTTTATCGCTCTAAGCCTATATTGCGTGTTATATACAATGCTCTAATTCTTCCGTCTATTGACTATGGCTCTGTCATATGGTCACCCTCACTCGCTGGTGACCGTGACGTCCTATCAAAAGCTCATAACCGGTTCACTAAGTTGACGCCTGGCCTTACAGATCTTCTTCCACGTGACCGTAACTCTTCACTCGATCTTCTTGACCCAGTTGACCGCCATAAAATTAATGACCTAGTATTTATTTTTGACATTTTGAATGGCAACTTTTCCCTAAATTTTTCAAAATTTTTTACTCTAAATAATACCGGCCGTATGCGTGGTCATTCTGAAAAACTTTTCAAACCGCGAGTAAACACCGCCGTGCGACAAAATCACCTTACTTTTCGAGCTTTAAGTCAATCAAAGGTTTCTTTTCGTGTCAAGCTAATTGATTCGGTTAGGGATAGTTAAATTTTCACCGTATATATTATATATTGTGTGTGTGTGTGTGTGTGTGTGTGCGCGTGTTCTTTTTTTTTTTTTTTTTTAGAGGACGCCACATAAGCCTCACTGGCTTAGGCGTATTATGTATCCTCTTTTTTTTTATTAAATAAATAAATAAACAATTAGCCAACGATACGTTCCGCATTTTCTGACGTCATGGGTGCCGAGAAGAATTTTAGAAGTCTGGAAATTCGCCGAAAAACTCGATTTCCACCATTTCGACTTCTTTTTATAATAATTCAAAGACCGCTTAACCGATTTTGATTAAATTATCTGTACTTGCTATAAAATGTTTGCTCTTTCTAATGAATCATTAATAAGTCATAGCTAAAATTTTGTGCAACCAACACTTTAAAGTTTTTCATGTAGCCTGTCTTTTCTCTTTAAACTTGCACTAACGACGGTTGTTAATCCCTAGTAACTATTGCATTTTTTCTGCTATTTAATAACTCGTTACAGATTACACGTGTATCATATATTTTAAATACAAAAGCGAAACTTTTACTATAGGTTATCACGTTGTCCTAGAGCTATCAAATCTCAATTGCGACTGACGACTGACCAGATCTTTGTGATCAGCTAGCTAGACACAAGTGAACTTTGTCCATACAGTTATACATGCACTTTCTCTTATTTTGGCTTCTATAAGTTACGAGGTCAAATTTTAAAGGTTTACGTTGCCCTTTGTACGTTTTAAACGAATATTTTGTTAAATGTATTATTATTATTATTATTGCTTTCTATACGGACAATATAAATAAGTTATATCATAAGTAACATAATAACAATAAGTATGACAATTAACGAGATTTACAACCAAACTGATTTTCATAGTTATTGCGTAATGAAGATGTTTTCTCAGCACAGAGCCCTCTAGTGTCTAAAATACGCGAGACTTCCGCTATGCCGAAGTATCTGGTTTTCGATAGAAATTCCACCACTTTGAGAATGTGGGGGACCACACCACGTGAAAGAGCACCCCAAAAATATATAAAGTAGCAACTTTCAGCTTTGTGTTAATTTTTTGCGGGTCATAACTTTTTTTTCCTGTACTAAATACCCCGTTGGCGTTCTTCGCCTGTTGCACACCTCGACCAAAAATGTGCGGCTGTCATAATACGATCTATCATTATGATAATTGTCGAAGTGTTAATGTACTTCATTAAATACGTATTTAAAAATTATATTAAATTTATTTCTTAAGTAAGATACTTAACACTCTCGGGGGGGGGGGTAATGGAAATTGGTCCTAAAATATAACCTCTCTAATGGCACGTTTTCACTCTATAGAGGCTGCCGTGGGCTACGAAATTTCGGCGTGGAGGAAACGGAAAGACAAACCTCCCGGCCTTGGAGCTATGAAAGCTCATTTTTTAATGTCTCCCTAGAGCCTTCTAGACGTCAGTTGTTCTTCTAATATATTTTACTATGAACATAAGTAACATAACAGGGTTGCCACAAAATTTTCAGATTCAAATTCCCTGTTTTCCCTTACCATTTTAAGAGATTTGCCCTGATTTATTAAGGGCAAAATTTTTCTTTTATATTTTACTTTTATCAGAAGTTAATAAATTTGGATGGACTTATATTTCAGTAAAAAGGTTATTGCAATGTTGAAAAAATTAGCCAAACATTCAAGGAAATAAATGATAATCGTGGAATTTGTCATACATCTAGAGTTAAATTACCTTCAAAAAGTGCCCAGATAAAATTAAATTCCCTGACTTTTCCCTGAATCTTTACAAATTCTTAAAATTCCCTGACTTTTTAGGCCCATTTTTAAATTCCCTGACTTTTCCCTGATTTCCCTGACGTGTGGCAACCCTGCATAATACTCTTATAAATATTTCCTTTAATAAATGATAGTTTGTCGCTGAGGTATTTCGTTTTTAAAAAGGCGCAATTCAATTTTAAAATAACAGCACCCACAGATAAAAAATTATCTTACGGACTCTGCGCTTAAGCTCGCGTAGAAAAATGTTTTCTGTCCAATCTTTAGTCCTTAGTTGTAAAATATTTTAAAATAGGGTTTCCATGATCTTTAAAAGCGGATGTTATTACTAATGATGGCGGTTGAGGTATTTACATACTTAATATTAAATTTTTAAGTGGGAAAATATTTTAATTAAAATACTATATTTTTACAAGCCCTTTGAAGCTCTTACTTTATATTAGTTCGCAGACAATAAACTTTACCTAACTCTAATCTAATAATATTTCACATAGCGGACTAAGTTACAATGATTTCGAGTATAGTTCGATGGTAATAAATACGAGTGAAATCTCAAATTCGATTACGAAGTGTGTCTTTATAATAGCCAACTGAAACAATTCATGATTTTAGTGATAGCGGCTGATAGGGGCGGCTCACAAATTACGTACCTCGAACTTTTTCCACAAAGAATAACAAATGGTAAGACCCTACCTCCCGAAATTATGAAACAAATACTCAACCCCCGGCGTTACCATATCACCACGAACCTCTTGAATCAAAATTAAAGGGGAACGGTCACGCTTTAACCAGTTAAATAGCCCTATAGCCCATTAAAAACTAAAATTTATGGCGAAAACCGCATCAAAAAATATTCAGTGTTAATTTTTAATAAAATAAAGAAATTTCGGGAAATCGAAAAGCGCGCGTCCGCCGCGAAAACTGGTGGGAAGTCGGTGAGACAGAAAAACAACGTAAAAGCGCGCGCTGCTGAAGACACAAAAAATTTGTTTTGCACGCGCGGCGCGTTACAGTTAAGGCTAGTTCCCACTTGGCGAATTTTCGTGACGAATAAAATTTTCGCGCAATGAAAAAAGACGCGTTTTTTCGGTCGTTGCGGGTTTTTAGTCATGTTTTAGGCCTATAAATCAGTTCAAAATGAACCAAATGGATGTTCCTGTTGATAATTTCAATAAGTAAACGATTCTATTCGTGAGATAATTACCTTTACTTCAGTATCTTGGTCAAGTTGGCTGAGCCGCTTTTCTAAAGACCTAGGCTTAATAAGTGACGGACGGGAGCGGAATAGATCGAGGGAACGCGTTTTCTGATTGGCTGAAGCTTTTTATCGCCAAGGTGTGGACGTCAAAAAATAGAACATTCGCTAGACGCGATTTTAGCGGCGAATTTGAAAAAAATCGCAAATATTATTCGCGAGCGTCAATTTTCAGCGCGAAAATTGTTTTTTTCGCTAAGTGGGAACTAGGCTTCATAAGAGACCTAAGCCTAAATTGCGCGATTTTATAAGTTTAAGGTTAGTTCGCAAATCGCTCATACGGGGTTAGGGGCGCTGGCGGCAGCCCTAAGATGGCGGCGAAAATTCAAACCCAAACACCTGGCGTTATTTTTCGTTTCAACATTTTGGGCCAAAAGCTATTTTTCCACGACAAAAAAAGGTACGTGTTAGTATATTGAACGTCTTGTTAATCTTTTGATACGGAAATAAGGCCATATTTGGAAAAGCTTGGCCGTTCCCATTTAAGCTAATTTATTACTTGTTTTACCTCTGGAAAGCTAATCATAAATGACAAACACACGTATTAATTTGCTAGTGTACCGTAAAATAATTGATAATTTAGGTTCCGATATCGAATTATTAACATTAAATAAAGCTTTTAGAAACCGTTTACTGCGTTACGGGATAGCAGATGACCGTGCTACAAAACGCGTTACCTCGCGGATAAAATAATTTTATCAGTGTTACACGCCACTTCCCCAAGAATTAGGCTGATTTGGCTCTCCTTATTTTTTCTCCAAGTTTTCACTGACGTAATTAATAAATTCAGTTAAAATTAAGTGTTAAGTGTATCTTTGAGACAGTCATTGTTGGCCTTCTACTTCGGAACCGGTTTTCCCTCGAAACCAACAACAACAACGTCAGTCGGCGGCCATGGATTCCTCTAGGAAATTATTTATAACAAATCACGGTTGGAAATATTCCAATCGAGCCCCCGTGTAAGTGCACGATTTAATACCGGCGTAATTAGCACAATTAGCAGAAACATTTAAAAAATGTGACGTTATTAAAACATTAATTCACGAACAACTATAGAGTGCTAGACGCTTTACAGGAAACCAATGATCCTAAATAAGATTGAAAATTCAATCAGCTACTTCATTTCGGTCATAATTTGAGAGAAAACGAAATTCTATTGTTAATCTGAAAGTAATCGTCAATTTTCGAGTAGTTTCTGGGAGCCTATTTTCCGTCTTGTAGTGCGCGAGTAGCATTTATTTATTTTTAGTGCCCTTGACACTGGAATACATATAACACTAGTTTTAAGAATTTGAATAGAAAAAAAAACTGCTCTTTCATTTCAAGAAAAGAGCTGTAGCAGTCCTCCAAAGAAAACATTTTAAGATTTTTATCCAAAGGAAGGTGGGTAAATCAAATTCAAATCTTTGGAAAAAATAGCAAAATGTATGGACATCTTCGGAATCTAGAAAATTATCATTTTGAGGGTCAGATGCCGATAGCAACTTATATAAAATTGCACTATTTATTAACCTTCGGGTTAGCTCAGAGTGAAATTTACAAAAAATTTGCATAAAATAAGTTTACATTTTTCCAAATTTTTGACGCAGCGTCTGACCTTTCGAGCTTGTTGCTACTAGATCGCTTTCTAGAGAACGCGTCGACATTATAATAAAAATAATAATAATCAGCTAGGCTAATACCCAAGGCACCACCTTAGGCCTAAGTCATCGAGCGACTTTTAAAGCCTTTAATTCAGGTGGCCGGGTTACAATGCGTAGGAGGGTGGTGGCAACAGATCCCTACCGTTGGGATCTGGACTATAATCGATATTTTTCCGGCCAATTTTGATACTTATTTCCCAATTTCTCCAAATTATTCATCGTTTCTCGTGGCAGTGATCCCATAAAGATTCAACAGCTCGGGAATAAACTAACTTTGGACTTTGATAAAACGTTAATTCTTTCGAGAACTTCGTTCAAAATTATAAACCGGATAATATAACCTTTGCATTCAGTGGATTCCGCCTTCTACAATACTTTCTAAACCTAATATAACCGCATCAATTCTATTGCTAAAAGCCTAAAATAATGTACAGCTTCTTCCATTCGAATATTCACACCAGTTGCTTTTCTCGAAATTATATTGGCATTGTCCATTTAATGGTAGGCCTATTTCAAAATATTAGCAAGAGCGAAAGCTGATCATAACGAAGAAGTATTTTTTAGGGTCTTTTAAAGTGAGTATAAAATTCTTAGAACTAACCACAGTTCCCACTGCACTGTCTTCATAACCACTCTTTTGATAATGATCGTCGGTCAGCTCATTCTCCCGACCTGCCGCAGGTTGTAGGGGTTCGGTTTCAATAAAAAATACTTGTTATAATTAATTGCACAGGTTTTATTTATAATAAATATGATTTACATTGTTAACTTGAGTGAGTATACAAAAACAAACGTTGCTCGGGTTGTGCGTCAAAACAGACAGTACAGACTGTAGCTCTGTATATACAGGATTGTTCCCGCCAAAACCAGGCAGGCACGTGGCGCAGAGATCACCTGAAAATAACCCCGTGGTTGTCCATAGCCAAAGCACCCCATTACAGATTAAATCCAGAATTTTAAATACTGTCAAAATTGTCAGAAGTGTGACAATGCCCTTTGGAACCCCTAAGTCAAAATGGGAGTAAGAGGATTAAAAATAAGCTTTTCAATTAAATGATATTCATATTTTTATTACCTTTATGAAAATTGTTCACAAAAATAGGCCCTTTGCCTTTCTTCCAATTTGGGCCCCTCGAAAATTTCAAGTAAGCGGCCGTTTAATTACCTCGATTACCCCCGAAGGCGCCACTGTTCTTAAGGAAGTTATTAATATAAAATAGAGGTGTTTTCCATTTATTTAACCTTCGACGCGTCTTACGTATTAGTAGTTTCGATAAGTGAAACTTCCAAAAAGGCGGAGTGACTAACATTCACTCGGAGGCCGGAGGCTAAATTCGGATGTTCGGGAGAAGGTTTTACGGGCAGAAAGACGACGACTGTCCGACATGACGAGTGCGATCTCCGAAGATCCGAGCAACGGCCCAATGACCAATTTTTCTTACACGTACGCGTTTCGTTTCGAAGAAAACTTTGATCCCGTTCGATCAAATCGATGGATGAATCAAAACTGGTCGTTGTCGGTTTACTTGGGTGCTATATACTTGATACTAGTGTTTGGAGGGCAAATGTTGATGGCGAATCGTAAGCCCCTCCAAGTGCGGTACTTCTTCTTCGCCTGGAACGTGTTACTCGCAGTCTTCAGCATCGTGGCCTTCTTGAGACTGGTTCCGGACTTTTATTTCGCGACCGTAACGGTGGGATTTCATTACTCGGTCTGCGACAACGGCACTTTCTACAGAAACAAGACGGCGGCTCTGTGGTACTGGCTTTTCGTGCTGTCCAAAGCGCCGGAACTCTTAGATACGGCTTTCATCGTCTTGCGCCATCAAAAATTGCTCTTTTTGCATTGGTTCCATCACATGGCGACGCTCATCTTCACTTGGTTTTTGTACCACGAATTCGCGGCTATTAGCCGTTGGTTCGCGACATTGAATCTGCTAACGCACGCCATCATGTACACCTACTTCGCTTTGCGTACGCTGAACTACAAACTACCCCGGATGGTAGCTATGGCCATCACCACGGTGCAAATTGCTCAAATGGTCTTGGGTATGACGGTCAGCGCCTACGCTTACGCCATGTACTTCCGAGGAGTTCCATGTGCCGTCACCCAATACTCAGGATTGAGTGCCGTTATTTTGTACGCTATTTATTTTGGCCTGTTCTCCAGGCTTTTTTTCAAGTCTTATTTGTCCGCTAAACGCAAAAAGGAGTAGAAAGATTGTCGAGTTACGTTACCAAGAATGAATTCAGGGAAGAATGTATTTCTTTAAACTTGGTGAGAATGACTATGTCGAAACGATCCGCGGGCATCCTGGACGAATTTTGCTCAATCGCGTCGAATGGTGTAAGTTTGAGGGAACGACTGATTGGATGTTTTTAGGGCGAGGCAGCTTACTCTACCAGCGAGTGGGTGGCTTGGAGCCCCGCTAAAAATCGTCTCAACTAAATCATTCTCCCTAAGTAAAAATAAATGCATTCTTGATTTAGGTATAATAGGGACTGCAGGACAATCACCATCTACGTTTACTTTTTATGCTTAAAAAGCAGACGAAGTTTGCGAAGGTTGGACCACAGTTTAATTCTATTGCTCCATATTCGAAGGTACCTTATGCGATCTTCCAGGGGCGTAGGAACGTTTTAGAAGTTGGAGGGGGCAAAGATAAACGAAAAGGGGTCTGGAGAATGGTTTTTAATTTTTAATGGAGTGTAGCTTCCCCGAATGCGTGTGTACTTGTTACTACTATGTAAATTGGCGGGAAAAGACTGAAATTTAAACACAGTTGAGGTTCTATAAACTGTATATGCTTTTAAAATGATAATTTGAGCCTTTTGAAGATTTCAACTGACCAAAGGTTGGAGGGGGCAATAACATAAGTTGCCCCTCCCAGCAAAATTATAGGGAGGGGCATTGCCCCCCCTGCCCCTCCCGGTTCCTACGCCCCTGCGATCTTCATTTTACTTTATACAATCTTTCTCGCTGTTGACTTCACAGGATCTTGTACCCTGAATGTAAAATTAAATTAAACAATTTGTTTTTATTTTATGCTTATCTCTTTCTTTGAAAAATTACACTTTTCAGTTTATTTTTTGACCCTATAAGCTAGGAACAACAAACATAGCACCCCGCACAAGGAGAACGTGACCCGTCAAAAGTCGTGCATTTTCTTGTGTACAGTTTTCATTGGTTAGACGCTTTAGCACCTGCTGCCGTCGGAAGGGAAAAATTGTCTTCCCCCTGCCCGTAAAACTTTCAGCATAAAGGCTCGACCAATGAAATTTGTACACAACACTGCGTTAACGTTTTTAAAGGCTAGCTGCGTTATCCTTGTGTTTGTTGCTCCTAGCTATAAGTGACGTCTATATCAGTACCAGAGAGCTGAATCTGAAGCCGAAACGCTACCATGCCCTTCCCATCCCCGCTGAAACAATCAGGCCTTTCCATCAATTCGCTACGACTGCCCAGCTTGTTCTTGAGATGGTGCAGTCAAGATATATGGACGAATTCATCAGCTCTCTCACTGGGAAACATTGTAGAAGTGGGAAAAAACCGTGGACGTTATTTTATGGAAATGGCTATTTCCATTCCCAACCCATTTCCTTTAAAATATTTGTATTCCCTGTATTCCCGTTAAGAGACTTCCCATTTCCATCCATTTCCGTTTAGAGACTTCCCATTTCCATCCATTCCCGTTAAGGGACTTCCCATTTCCATCCATTCCCGTTGAGAGACTTCCCATTTCTATCCATTCCCGTTGAGACTTCCCATTTCCATCCATTCCCGTTAAGGGACTTCCCATTTCCATCCATTCCCGTTAAGGGACTTCCCATTTCCATCCATTCTCGTTAAGAGACTTCCCATTTCCATCCATTCCCGTTAAGGGACTTCCCATTTCCATCCATTCCCGTTCATATACTTCCCATTTCCATCCATTCTCGTTAAGAGACTTCCCATTTCCATACATTCCCCTTAAGGGACTTCCCATTTCCACCCATTCCCGTTTAGAGACTTCCCATTTCCATCCATTTTCGTTAAGAGACTTCCCATTTCCATCCATTCTCGTTAAGAGACTTCCCCTTTCCATACATTCCCCCATAAGGGACTTCCCATTTCCATCCATTCCCGTTGAGAGACTTCCCATTTCTATCCATTCCCGTTGAGACTTCCCATTTCCATCCATTCCCGTTAAGGGACTTCCCATTTCCATCCATTCCCGTTAAGGGACTTCCCATTTCCATCCATTCTCGTTAAGAGACTTCCCATTTCCATCCATTCCCGTTAAGGGACTTCCCATTTCCATCCATTCCCGTTCATATACTTCCCATTTCCATCCATTCTCGTTAAGAGACTTCCCATTTCCATACATTCCCCTTAAGGGACTTCCCATTTCCACCCATTCCCGTTTAGAGACTTCCCATTTCCATCCATTTTCGTTAAGAGACTTCCCATTTCCATCCATTCTCGTTAAGAGACTTCCCCTTTCCATACATTCCCCCATAAGGGACTTCCCATTTCCATCCATTCCCGTTGAGAGACTTCCCATTTCTATCCATTCCCGTTGAGACTTCCCATTTCCATCCATTCCCGTTAAGGGACTTCCCATTTCCATCCATTCCCGTTAAGGGACTTCCCATTTCCATCCATTCTCGTTAAGAGACTTCCCATTTCCATCCATTCCCGTTAAGGCACTTCCCATTTCCATCCATTCCCGTTCATATACTTCCCATTTCCATCCATTCTCGTTAAGAGACTTCCCATTTCCATACATTCCCCTTAAGGGACTTCCCATTTCCACCCATTCCCGTTTAGAGACTTCCCATTTCCATCCATTTTCGTTAAGAGACTTCCCATTTCCATCCATTCTCGTTAAGAGACTTCCCCTTTCCATACATTCCCCCATAAGGGACTTCCCATTTCCATCCATTCCCGTTGAGAGACTTCCCATTTCTATCCATTCCCGTTGAGACTTCCCATTTCCATCCATTCCCGTTAAGGGACTTCCCATTTCCATCCATTCCCGTTAAGGGACTTCCCATTTCCATCCATTCTCGTTAAGAGACTTCCCATTTCCATCCATTCCCGTTAAGGGACTTCCCATTTCCATCCATTCCCGTTCATATACTTCCCATTTCCATCCATTCTCGTTAAGAGACTTCCCATTTCCATACATTCCCCTTAAGGGACTTCCCATTTCCACCCATTCCCGTTTAGAGACTTCCCATTTCCATCCATTTTCGTTAAGAGACTTCCCATTTCCATCCATTCTCGTTAAGAGACTTCCCCTTTCCATACATTCCCCCATAAGGGACTTCCCATTTCCATCCATTCCCGTTTAGAGACTTCCCGTTTCTATCCATTCGCGTTAAGAGATTTCCCATTTCTATCCATTACCGTTGAGAGACTTCCCATTTCTATCCATTCCCGTTGAGAGACTTCCCATTTCCATCCATTCTTGTTTATGGAATGCTTCCATAGAGTTTAAGTAAACGATATTAGAAAAATGCTGATTGTTAAAGTTAGACCTCGATATTCTGATTCTAAAAATATATTTATATCATAAATTTAAATTAATTATATTATAAAGTATATTATAAACTTTTAAAACGTCAATTTAATGGTATTCATACCGTTGATTAATAGACGTTTGTGCATTCGATTAGGACGCCCAGTGGAATGCTTTGGAACAAGAGAAACATAAGAAAACGTTGCCTACTAAAAAAATTATTTTTAAAATCGCCTTATTTTCTAAATTATTCAGATTCTTCAAAATTCTCTATTTTTAAGAAATTAGTTGCAATAACCAAATATTAATTTAAAATATTTTAAGTAGCTTTTAAACAGTCAACGTTTTCTACGTTAATGGTAGCTGGAAACATTTACTTTAATATGTAAATATCCCTACGCGGTGTAATTTTTAAATTTTACGTCTTTAAGCGAAGTAATAGATTCAGTAATTTTTGTGCCGTGATGTTGTGTACCCATCGGCGTTGTGACGGAAATTCGCGGCCAGCGGAATCCACCTGCGAAGGTACTAGTTTGTCAGAATTCTAACTCAGAAGCTCAGAAATTTTTCATTCTGAGAAACTAGACACTTCTTTTGAGCGGATATAGAATCATTGGTTTTTGACCATACTGAGAAATCAAAATGGCGGGGTGTAGTGCTGCTGGAATTGATGTGACACTGTACGATCCCAAAACAGATAAAAATTATATTTAACGTGTAAAACAGTGGGGACACGAAAGAATGGTGAATGGTAAGTAATATATCGTCATTATTGGTCATTGATTTGCCTCCACCCATTCAAGTAGTCCCTCAGCCAAGCCAGGGAATCTCCAACTATCCCGGCAGACCAGAGGGAATTAACAAGACAAGAATGGGACCCCTGTTAACCTCATCTAGACATTTGGATCATAAATTCGTAGCCTAACTCTAGGAAACCATGTTGGGAGGGTGAGAAAAATTAATGGAGTTTAATTGAACAGAAATTTGCTGGTTTGGGGGTTTGATTTAAATTACTAATGGGTCGGAACGGGAGCCTGCTTTATGGATAGGAGCATAAAACTAAGACCCCTAAGTTTGAATTGGGCATAAGGGCCCATCTATTCTATCTACGTACTAGACAGGAGCGGTAGAAATCAAAATCAGAATCTCCGCTACCTGGCGTCATAGCTGCACACCAAGACTTGGTCTCGGGCTCAGTCTCACCAAACGTTTTGTTTGGCCTTAGTCTCGTCTCGGTCTCACAATAATTTCCCCAAAAACACTAGAGCTCGTCTCGGGCTCATAAGTTTTTTTTTCCTAAATACGAGAGCTCGTCTTGGACTCGTAGTTTTTTTCCTAACTACGAGAGCTCGTCTCGGGCTCATTAATATTTTTTTTTAAACCCGAGAGCTCGTCTCGGCTCATATTTCCCCCCCTAAACACAAGAGCTCGTCTCGAACTGACATTATTTCTGTCCCTAAACATTTGAGCTTGTCTCGGGCTCATACTTATTTCTGTTACTAACAATGGCTCGTCTCAGTCTCATAAGAAATTGCATAACTCGCGGGGCTCATTCTAGTCTTTTAATATTTTTTTTTAAGTCTTAATATTTATTCATATTGATATATAACCCATAAGTCAAACGAAACAGCCGGGCGACCAGACCTGGTACTCTCTTCACTACAACAATCTTCGAAAATTCTAGAAGTAGTTTACGCGTTCGTACTTCCGGGGCAAAGGGCAATCACCGCGTTCGCAGTTTTTGAGATTTGGTAAAATGTTTGCTAAAACGCCTTTATTTCCAAAACCACTTATCTTTTTTTTGCGGTTTGCGTACAAAGTTCTGCGGTTACGTGGTTTTGGAAATACGGAAGCGTTTTTATCATTGCCAGTCCTTTTCTTTTACGAACCTTGATTGCCAGTTCCGTCTGAAGACCTTTTGAGGCCCTGGGCTAAATTATTTCCTAAGACCTTTGCGATCCCCAACGGTAAGCCTTTGTATGTCCGTTGTCTATTTCTCATTTTCGTTGCTTTGTTAATTTAATAACGTTTTTGGTCTAAAGTTGGTTTTTTGTTCTATTGATATTTGAAATTTGTTTAAGGCAATAACATTTGTATTATTATATTATAAATAGCTGCGGCACTTATACATGTAAATACGGTTAAAACGAAATAAAAGATCCACATAATGTATAATAAAGTTATAAATTATAATTTAAATTATAATAAATAGATTTAAACTTTATTATACATTATGTGGATCTTTTATTTCGTTTTAACCGTAATAACATTTGTAATATATATTTTAATTATAATAAAAAATATTCTACTAGTTGGGATAGGACCGGGATTACGTTTTTAAGAGGAAGCTCTGAATATGGCGAAATATCGTTGAGCGCCGTATCCAGTAGCTAAGACGCCCAAGGGCAAACTCTTCGGAGGAGAGGTATATTTTGGCAAGCTTGCCAACTTGTTAATTGTGTATTTGCCGTAAAAACTCTATATGGGAGAGAAATACTTGAATTTGGGATTTATGCATTTTTATCTGAATTTGAAGCAAATCGCCAAGAAGAAATATATCCGAGAGCCAGAACTTTCAAATTACTGTTTATTTGATCCTTGTTGAAATAATGAAAACTTTTCACATGCTAAGTTGGTCAACAAAAACCTACCTGGTTAAAGGGAAATACTTGTTGCATACCGTGCAGGTGAAAAGTTTCCATTATTTCAACAAGCACTATATAAACAGTAGCTTGCATGTCCTAGTTCTCGAAAATATTGACGATTTCCTTGACGATGTATTATTGAAGCGCATATTCGAAAGCTCAATTATAATTTGTTTTATTAATAGATAAAACTCTCGCCTAGTTTGACTTGGAATGCTTTACGAGGAAAATTAATTAAATTAATAATCAAATTTCAAAGAACTTATGATAGATTTCCGAAGTTTAATAATTATTATCAGAAAAATAATTCTAGGTATCAAATGAGCGTAAAAGTTGTCTGCTGTATAGCGACCGCCATGCAATAATTGGTGAAGAATTTCACTATAGATTGCAGCTTGATAGACTTATGATTGCAGTGAACTGCTCACATATAGAGCACTCTGGATGTCTATTATCAATAGATGTTTCAATAAAACATCTTCAAGGAAATCACCAAGAAGTAATGTTTCCGAGATCCAGGACTTTCAACTTACTGTTTATATAGTGCTTGTTGAAATAATGGAAACTTTTATTTTAACCATGTAGCTTTTAATTTGACACATTAAGGCATAGCAAAAACACGACGTTTGGCTTACAGGTGGTTTTCATTATTTCAACAAGCACTATATGAACAGTCACTTGCAGGTCCTGGCTCTCGGATATATTATTTCTTGGCGATTTCCTTGGAGAAACCCAGTCCTCACGTACCATGATTCTCTGATTTCTCTCCCAGCGTGTCACCATCTCCTAACCCGCGTTTAAGTCAACAATGAGAAGTTAGCCTGACGTTTCTTAGATGTTTATAAAACTAACAAAGAATGAAGTACAAAAGGACAAGCTAATATAATGCATGACATGTTGTGGAATAGTTAATTTTTGGTGGCTATGTTGGAAGCATAGCCGGCTATCAGCTGTATTACATAGCCGGTGGTGGAAGAGTTAATTTTTCGGGGAAGGGTGCCACAAATTTCCATGGTTACTTTTTTGTATAACTAAAAACTAGTCATAGGCATAGGTCTTAAAAATTAATTTATAATATATGGTGAGAAGCAAGGATCGAACAAGGGTCGAAAAACTGCCTCGGGCCCAAGGTTCCTATAAGTACAAAGCCTCGGGCCGAGGCCGAGGCCGAGGGTTAAATGGTCAAATCAGTGGCGTAGCGTGGGAAGGGCAAAGGGGGCCATGGCCCCGGGCGGCTTAGATGTAGGGGGCGGCCAATGGCCTGGAAAATTGAAACGAACGCGGCCGGCCGAGATCGTGTATCAGAAAAATTATAAAAAAATATTAAAGGTCTACAATGTGCATGTTGAGATGAACAAATCTGGGTTTCTTGGCAATCGAACAAGAGGTACCAATTAATATTGACCATTTCATTAAAGAGTTCGCGTTGCTAAAAACACGCAAAATAAAATTTTAATTTTTAAATGACTTGAATCCTTTTGCAATCAACAGAGCAACAAAGTATCACAGATTTTTCACCGAATTTTTGCTTAGTTGCGAAAATTAAGGGGGGCGGCCAATTTAGGGTTTGCCCCGGGTGAAAGAAATACACGCTACGCCACTGGGTCAAATGGATAAATAAATCTTCCAAATAAAAGTTTTAATATAAAATATTGTAGATGTTTCGTCCCTCCAAGCAGCCCCGCCCCCTCACGTTTCGCTTTTCGACGGTTCCCACGAAAAGAAGCTAAAACAAAAGTTACAAAACTAAAACTAAAACTTTCGAGTATTGACTCCTCCTCCGCGCGAAACAGGGGAAAAAGCGTTCAAGGTGCCGGTAGCCGGACGATCGTCTCCACATATTCACTCACCTTAGATATAAATTTGACGGTAGAAAATGGGCCAAAATTTCAGTTATTCTTGTTTTTAATAAGAGCGAAAAAATCCTCGGTTCCTCGGCCATTTGGAAAACCCTCGGCCTCGGTCCGAGGTGAGAAGTTAATCACGAATTACTATTAGTCAAACCATAAGTGTATAATATGATTACATAAGTGTGACACTTCCTATTCGTCACATGCAAAAGTTTTACTGAAAGCTATTCACAAGACAGACTGCATTACGGGCTTCATCGCCGTTTTGCGTCCGCTTGCTCCCGCGTCACACGTAGCCTTTGACAGCGCCTCGCTAGGGGGAGATTTTCTTCTTATGATGACGTCACTCCGTTACTAGCTCTCAGTAAAATATTCCCCAAAGTGACAAACTTATGAAAAATATTATAGACT
Organism: Leiobunum rupestre; assembly: GCF_980474605.1. Taxonomy (NCBI): domain Eukaryota; kingdom Metazoa; phylum Arthropoda; class Arachnida; order Opiliones; family Sclerosomatidae; genus Leiobunum; species Leiobunum rupestre. The sequence continues at coordinate 34,930,133 of NC_143392.1, forward strand.
TATGGTCAAACTAAAGTATTCAATTAAGTGTTATAAAATGGTGATATATGCTGAAATGTCAGCACTGAGCAGTGATACTTTACTTATTGTGATAAATAAAATATTTTATGGCGTGTTTTTCGATTCCCTGATTTGTTTACTGATTTTTACACCCATATATTAAGTTGAAAAAAAGTTTTCTTAGTTGATAGAATCTCCATCACAAAAAAAAATTATATTTCGTAGAATAATTTCAAAAATATTTATATTTGGTCTAGGGATGCACCGATATATCGGTAACCGATATATCGGCTAATTTTTCAAATATCGGTATCGGCCAATATCGGCTTAAGCGAGGCCGATATTAGCCGATACTTCTGGTATTAGAAAAATATTTTCAGGAAAAACTTTAAAAAAAGGCGATACTCAACGAACTAATTAATGGAAAACATTTATTGCCACAACCTTACATTTCCTTTTAAAAAGGCCAGTTGATCGCTGTTGTAGGAAATAATTATTCGCGTCCAAAACGGTCAGGAATCATAAGTGGTTTTTCGACTCCAAAAGCCATAGATCATATCATTTTTTTAACAGGTGGTTACGAGAGTAAACAAAAAAGCATAATATTGTGATAGGTAACTTTGTTAATATCGGCCGATATATCGGCTATCCTAGGCCGATAAAATCGGCCACGATTAGCCGATATATCGGCCGGCCGATATATCGGCTGTACCCATATCGGTGCATCCCTAATTTGGTCCAAATTTCAAAACATCATGGTCTAATTATTTGGTATTTTAAAAAATTCGATTTTACTTTTAGTTTTCAAAATCCGAAGTATTTGATATTTGACAAATAACCAAAAAAAAAGTGCCATTCGCCCAGCCCTTGGAGAAGCATGAGTTGGTCCATGGAAGATGCTTCGAAAATGTTTTTTTTCTTGTTAAACCCATAGAAATAGAAATGGAACTAGAACCACTGCGCTTTCCGCCAATACCAAGGGAAACGGGCAAGCTGGAAGCAGGGTTGGACATTAGGATATTTTTTTAGTAGTGAGCCTGACTAGTGAGAATCCTATCTTAATTTATTTTAGTAGTCACTAGTGGGGGTATAAAAACAAGAACGAGAGCCACCAAGGCCCACCATTTGCTTTACCCGTCAGAATTAAAATAGGAATTTATTATCCCTCGAATTAAATGACTTTGGCCGATCACATTTTTTTTAAATAAATGGGATTGATGAATGATTAATTTAAGAAACACCATATTCGCCATTACATGTATTTATGAATATTTAAGTTTCTTTTTCACTAGTCTACTTGACTAGTGAGCCCCAGGTTTCAATTAATTTTCGTAGTCAGAGCATTTATTTTAGTAGTTAAATGCCGTGACTCAGTGGCGTAGGAACGGGGGGGGTACAGGGGTACAATGTACCCCCCTTGAAATTGGAAAGGGGTGCCAAAGTGTATAAAAAGGGCGCCAAATTGTTTTAGAAGGGGCGCAAAAAGGATGCTGATGAGAGGGCGCCAATTTAGCATCCAAGCTGTACCCCCCTTAATCCAAAACGTTCCTACGCGCCTGCCGTGACTAGTGCCTTATGTGCAACCCTAGCTAGAAAGCTGCCATTAGGGTGGAATCGGATTATCTACTCCATCTGACAAGCGCATTAAACATTGTCACCGTGGTAACCATAGACATAATAAAGAAATAGACACCTTACGCGGAGTTTGATTTGACAAAAAAATACGGGAGCTATAACTAGCCGACAGCCGGCAGTTGTTCCGTAATCCTGGGGTACTACGTGTAAAGCGCCACTTAAAATTGGTGGCGCTTTAGGCTAGGCGCCCACTGGCTCTCCGTTTCGTATCCGTTCTACCTTCCATGTTCCACAAGGCATTGTCTCCGTTACGAAGCAAAGGCTTGTGGACGGTAGTACGTAGACGTTACGAAGAGCTTAAGAATATTTATCTGGTTTAAAATCAGAGGCAAAAGCTTTAGCGGTGAATTTGAAACACGGGTAGTACGTTCATGTTAGCTAACATGTTTTATAATTAAATACCAAAGTTTTTGTGGTTTGTTTATTAAAAAAGTAGTAGTAATAGTGTTTTCTACTGAAAATATTTTGTGCTTTTACGCATTGCAATAACTTTTCAACAAGTAAAACAATACCGGAAAAGGTTTCATTCCATAAGTAGGATTAAATTATAATATTATTTAGATAAATATTCATTCTTATTTAAAATCTTTATATAACTATAGGTTTCCCTTATCTAAACCTACAATACTTTCTCAATGGATAATTGCTGTAAATCGCGACAACTTGACACCTTCAAATCATGATTTAATTTGTAATGATCACTTTTTAGAACGGGATATACAAATTGTAAATGGCCATTCCAACTCCGGTTTTGTTTCCATAGAATTAAAACAAGTAAAAATAGTCTAAATTATTTTTTTTTAATGTAAAGAAATTACATCAACTTGAAAGTAAAATAGAAACAAGACGTACGACGGTCAGAATACACACAATCCTTCTAATGTGTTAAGTTTGTTTGAGTTATTCACAGCAACCTACAACGCCGGTGACATAACCAATATATATCCACGGCCACACATAATTGTATTAACACCTATTTACTTATTTGTTACTTCTATTCATAATTTGAAAGCATCGAAGATTTCTTTTGCTTCTGATCACACTTATTTTTTACTTCGGATCACACTTATTTGTGACTTCAGGTCATACGTTGTAAGCATCGCGTATTACTCCGATAAGTGTCACACTTATTTGTTACTTTTGGTCATATTAGAACGGCCTCCGATAAGTGTCACACTTATTAGTTACTTCAGGTCAACGTTGTAAGCATCGCGTATTACTCCGATAAGTGTCACACTTAATTGTTACTTTTGGTCATATTAGAACGGCCTCCGATAAGTGTCACCCTTATTTGTTACTTTGGGTCATATTAGAACGGCCTTGGAAAATGCCAGAGATAAATTCGCGTAAATTCTCTATAACCACACGTATTTTCAATGTTGGAGTTGATGGGGTACGTATACGCGGTCCAAAAAACCTTACTAAGAATTAAAATTAAGCAACGAAATGGCATTTCTGGGCTATATGTAAACCACAGCTATTCAAAAATATAACTTTCATGAAAATCGGACTTAAATTAAGGAACGTTATGTCGACTTTCAGGCGGAAATATAAAACCACGAACATTGGGGTCCGGTAAATAACCCCGAAAACTATACTTAAATTTAATATTTACTGATATAACCGAAGTTGTAGTTCAACTGAACCCTAACCTATCCAATATTTTTTTTAACGTTATCGGACTTAATTTTAAAGAAAATATCTACCACATAAAGCGAAATCACCGAAAATAGTAAATTGGGTAAATGCCCAACTTCTTGGGCTCCGATTTGAAAACTTTATGAAAGGCAATCAATGGTAATGTATGTACATTCGAACGAGATATCATTGACTCTTCTAGCCCTAAACGTTGAAGGGATATGCGCGACACGGCGGCATCGGCGGCAACGGCTACACTGTACGTGAGACTAATACACACAAATCCTTAGGATTGTGTGTAAAAACCGGTGATGCTAACGTCTCACCTTTAAATTTTGACCAAGGATCATTTCGTGTAGGTTTAATTATGTTATTTTAATTTGAGGTTTTTAGCCAACTTTGTTAAGTTGTTATGAAGATATATTCCTCTCTCTATAAAAGAAATGTAGCCTAAGAACTAGAACTTGCTGTATTACGAAATATTGTTGGCATGGACATCTTCCCAGATCTCCACGAAAATATGTTTGATGCTGAAGTTGGAATCGAACCTCATAGCATCAGTTTGATTAAGAAAGTTATTAATTTATAATCCCGCCTTCGAGTGACGGGATTGGGGCCTTCGTCTAGACACATTCATTCTCCCTGAGTATAAATAAATACATTCTTGGTAATATTAGGTGGTTTTTTTTTCGCCTGTCCCAGGACAAAAAGTGTAAACTTTTTACCCTAAAAAGTTTTATTCGCCTGTTCTCGGGGTAAGATTTACCCTGTCCCGAATTTTGTTCGCTTGTTCCAGAGCTCAAACGTTACACTTTTTACTCCTCCTCGAAGCGCCAAGTAGCGTTGTCCATTAAGTCGAGCTGAGAGGAAAAATGGGCCAATAACTCGATCCTCGAGCAACCCGCCCAAACATTCAGTCGGAGTTGTTGTTGATGATGGTGAGGGAAACCCCAGTGAGGATTTCGTCACACCACTCCTCGGTCACCAGCATTTGATTGATGAAATTTGGGTTCTCATCACACATGGTTATTAGCCAGTTTCAGAAATCAAATCTACTTTACATATCTCCTTCGTGCAGAGCCTGGTCACTCGATACGAATGGAAGTTGTGATTGTGAAGAGTGTTCCACACTTAGCTCCTCGATAATTGACGCCTGCTCGAGGATACGCAACCAAATAGGCCAGAACGGTGTCTTCCATGTTGATGTTTTGACGACCTGGTCCACGAAATTTGGGATTGACGTTTCCGTAAGTCTGAAAGTCACGAACAGCTCCACCAACGGTGTTTCGGCTTGGTCTTCTATATGGATATCGAACGGTGAACAATTCACTAACCCTATGCGTGATACGATTGGCTTCACCATAAAATAACTCGACCATAAATTGGCGTTTAGGTAAATAACATGTAATTTTTTAAGGAATTTAATCTTTTAACGTGATTTCTTTCGTTTACGTACAAAAATGCGAAGGCTATTTAGCCCCTATGGACAGCTTGTTTTTTTCCAAAAACTTTCAGTCAGAGCAATTCAAAGCACCCTGTATAACGGTAACACGGTATATGAGTATTACCAAAACACATTATTATTTCGTCTTGTGTGGTCGTGCACCCTACTACATCATTTAAAATAATTCACGTTTGAGGGAAACGATAAAGTTTTAGTTTCACTTTCGAATATGTAACGTCCATGGTTCTTACGATTTAAAACCGTTTATTCAGGATTATTAAACTTTGTTAACCAATTACTATATGTGTTATCAAAATCATGTAAAAATAATTCAGTAATAAAAAACGAATATAAAAAGAATTTACAAATTTATATGTCAGTGTCAACTGTTAAATGAGTGATCTACAGAAAAAGGCAACTACAGAGTATCCAATTGACTTCTAAATCACTGTAGCCGCCGTACTCAGGAAAGCAAAATGAGTATTTGGATAATACTGATGATGTTCCCGAATCCGTCGTTTTTATAAATAAAAACTTTTATTGTTCAAGAAGTGAGGTTGTTGTTGTTGTTAATTTAATACGGATGCATTTATATTTCTGTTTTATTATTTTCGAGTTTTAGTGAAATTTTTTCACTGCCCGAACCTTTTTGGCCATAGGGCGATCCGTTATCGGGGGAGCTATGTTTCGCACTTTATGGGCGCCGAGCCCTTTTTTACCCTTGGGGCGCGCCCGATCGCCCTTATGGCCAGTCCGAACCTGTGGGTATTAGCCTAGCTGATTATTATTATTATTAAATAAATAAGAAAAATTAGTCCTATATTGATGATCTCACCACCGGTCGCCATCTTAAAAACAAAACAAATATATAACCTTTAACCTCTAACTACTCCCTTCTTACTCAAACTCGTTTGTTTCGTCAAGGGCTACGTTGGGAAATGAGCATTTCCCCAACTAAGCATTTCCCCAACCGGTCATTTCCCCAACCGAGCATTTCGCCAACAAATTTTTTTTACGGAGTTGGCGTAATGAGCAGTTGGGGAAATGAGTCGCCCATTTCCCCAACTCGCAAACCCAAAGCATTTCCCCAACCGAGCATTTCGCCAACCAATTTTTTCACGAAGTTGGCGTAATGAGCAGTTGGGGAAATGAGTTGCCAATTCCCCCAACTCGCAAACCCTATGCATTTCCCCAACCGAGCATTTCGCCAACCAATTTTTTTACGAAGTTGGCGTAATGAACAGTTGGGGAAATGGGCGACTCATTTCCCCAACTCGCAAACCCTATGCATTTCCCCAACCGAGCATTTCACCAACCAATTTTTTTTACGAAGTTGGCGTAATGAACAGTTGGGGAAATAAGTTGCCCATTCCCCCAACTCGCAAACCCTATGCATTTCCCCAACCGAGCATTTCGCCAACCAATTTTTTTACGAAGTTGGCGTAATGAACAGTTGGGGAAATGGGCGACTCATTTCCCCAACTCGCAAACCCTATGCATTTCCCCAACCGAGCATTTCACCAACCAATTTTTTTTACGAAGTTGGCGTAATGAACAGTTGGGGAAATGAGTTGCCCATTCCCCCAACTCGCAAACCCTATGCATTTCCCCAACCGAGCATTTCACCAACTAATTTTTTTACGAAGTTGGCGTAATGAACAGTTGGGGAAATGGGTCGCCCATTTCCCCAACTCCCCAGTTCTCAATTCTAGTAGGAAGTGGCAGAGGTAAAACGACTACAGGGTTAATCGATAACGTATCATTTTCGCACGGTGTTTTCGAAAACATCTTATAGTAATAACAAAAGTAGCTACTTTTGGTAATAATAATAATAATAATTGAGCTTTCTTGGATATTCCTACTAACGAGGAGACTACCCGAGGTGATTATCACCGATTTTGTTGAAACTGGGTGGCTACGTAGACCTTATGGTAACATGAAATTTCAAAAGGGAAAAGTTGCAATGGGCATTAGTTTTGCCATGGCAACCGAAAATGTTTTTGACAACACAGTATGTATAAAACGAGAAAAACGATCACTACCGGGTTAATTCCATAGAAATCTTATAAAGTAGAATCATAGAGAATAATTGCATGAAAATGAAAAATAGTGAAAATGATGTTGCCGACCAATCACTGTTTTAAGCGTTTAAAGTCCGTTAGGATTTGAAAACTAAGAGTAGATAATATACAGTGTAGAATTTGTATGGGTATGATCAGGAAACTATATAGGTATATACTTGGAATGTCTAAGGTACCATTGGCATGGTGTTACGAAAGCGTGTAACATCTTACCTCCGAGCCCCAAAAGAGAGCGTATTTCTTAAAATATCGATGTTTCACGGAAGAAGCATAGTCAAAAAGTTTAAACCCGGGCCCCCTAAGACTGTACGGGCCCCGGTAATTTGGACCGGCTTCCCCCTCTCTTGTCGGGCCTAGACCCCCTTGTGCGGGGCGCTATTTACGCCAACGAATATATGCATTGGAGCCTTCAAGTTATAAACACTAAACATAAAAATTAAAGTTATTTAAATAAATCTTTGTTCTAACGTTGACCAACCTAAGTAGGCACGAAGTCATAATCTCTTATTGATTTTTGAAATTATATAATTAATAGACAGTTTCAGCTAACCCATTTTTAGACGTTCGCGTAAACGCCTAGAAATATGTTTGCTGAAACTGTCTATTATGTGGTTTCCGCTATAATTCCGAGATGCTTATAATCTCTTTTTGTACCCGTATTGTCTAAATTGGAAATAGAGTCAATCAACGTTTCAAAACGATTAGGACTCTTTAGGAGCAAATAACATATAAAACAGTTTTTGTAAAATTTACTAACATATTTTGGCCTCTAGTATTCGCCTAAGAGAATTGAACTCATTTTCCATGTTAGTAATTAACTCATCTATATCCAAGTCTGAATATAGAAAAAACTTTAGGTTTTTACTAGACATATAATTATTACTAACATAAAGATTGAACATCAAAGGGCCTAAGAAGGAAGCTCCCTCGCGGGACCCCGGACAAAATTTTCCTCCGCCCTAAAAACTTGCTGAATTGTATAGGATGCTTTTTAACGCTGCTTTGAGCGGGGATTTCGCGACACGTCAACTTAGCGTGGGCACGTATTCTAGGATTGAAAATCTAACGGCAGTCATATTTTGCCGGTGATTTTAAATTTAACAACTCGTCCGATTTTAATTTTGAAAACAGATTTGGATTCATATGCCTTAGTCACATATGACTTACACAATCCCTATATAAAAATGTTTTTTTAATAAAGTGTCCCTTGGATATCCTGCCCGGGGAGGGGTGGAAAAGGGCCGCAAAGCTTGTCGTTACGCCACTGCATTTGGTCACCAAAGGCATCCATATTTATTTTAATCCCTACACTTCTTACATTTAATTTTTTTTAATTTTTAATTATTGTAGGCCTATAGGCTTCTGGTACTATTTATTTATTGCAATTAATTAAATTTAATTAAGCTTTTTTACAGATTGGACACAGTTGACTAGTACAAAACGGATTGTAAAATTTTATAGCGCTCACCCGGAATTAATAAATAATAATTACGCGACGGCACAATTTCCGTTTCCTGATGACGTAATAACACCAAAATGACGCAATCGCTGTGAAACAGACCTTCATTAAATAATTTTATCCAGTGGCATACTGTTAAATATATTGTGTATTTTTATAATTATTGTAGTTTTGTATGTAATTGTTAATTTTAATATGTTGAAGTGTATTCATTTTTGTAAAATCTTGTAGGCTATCGTGTTTAAAATGTCAAATATTGCCAATATGCGTTGGAAAATTTCCTCTTTCTAAAAATGGTCCTTTTTAACAATACAACAATGTAAAACGCGAGAGTGCCCTTCTGGGGGTTTTTCCGAGGCGATAGCGTTGGGCCATCCCTGCCTTGAAAACCCATAAAGAACGGATATTGAAGGCAGGGGACATGGAGTCCTGGTGTGTAGGGGAAGCACCGCAAATTGACGAAGGCTGAACGACCTAAAGGAGATATAGTAAAAATAAAACTTCTCATTAAAACCAAAAAAAAGGTATCGAAAAACAAAAATAATATGCTCGCTAGTAGAAAACAGTTAAAATATCGCTTTAGGTAATTTAGCCCAATTTAATTAGACTTTTCAGTTTCAACCTAAATAGTTAGTGCCGGCCTTAGAGTTTGCGAGGCTCCGTTCAAAATCAGCTTGCGAGGCCTGAATTTGGAGAATTTGTTTTGTGATAAAATACACGAAATGCAGGGTTTTGAGGAAAATATTTTACGCTAAGTTCTTTTACAAATTTTAGGTTAAATGTGTTTAATCATGAAATTATTAATTCATTTGAAATGTCTTAGACAAAGGTGTCATTAAAACTGTGTAACCAGAGAGTGTAAAGTCGCTTCGCTACAGAGAGGCGCCTCTCTTTAAAAAATCCGTGGTACGATTTTATTCGCCGAGAATGTCCACAATTCCCGGCCGTTTGATGGCGCTAGTAGTATCTCCGGCGCGCGCTGGATTAGAGTTTGAGAAGACGCAAAAAAGGAAGTGTTTTAGGTATTTTTGCGAGTTTAATTTATTTTGAAATGTCTTGTTCGGCTAAAAATTGTAAATCGAATAAAAAGGTAACCACGCGTCTGTCTTTTTTTTTCACTTTACACTCTCTGGTGTAACTTTCATCGGTCAATTTCTTTTGGCATTTTTTATTCGCTCAACTAATAGTACAGTGCGAAAATTAAAAATTGTACCGCTTTTACACGGTTCAATTATTATTTGGGAAAATGAAGATTAAAGAAATTTGCCACAATAGTTGTAAAATGTGAACGAAATGTATAGGCGTCAACACTAAAAATTTCAAATAAAATTATAAACTTCCGCTGTAAATTGAAAATATTTATTCCTTTAATTTCCCCAGTCGCTAGTTTGAAAATGCGTTACAGATCTGATCTACGTAATTATCTTACGTAAGACGAATCAAAACACCGACTCTTCTTACTTAATCTAATTTGAGAGTGTGAGCCTCCTATAAGTATTTTCCGCAATATAGACTTTGCACGATGACATCAGATCGAGCATCAGATAACGTGACCAATACTTTTTCCCATTGAAACAGAATGGCGGTCATGATAGTTATTGTTGTAATCTTGGAATCGACTGTTGCAGTCGATTTGAGGCAACCGAAGTATACTTCCGCTGACAAGAGGGAAGACTGTAAAAGGCTTGACGTTGAGGTCAGCGCGAAGCCATGTGCACAGTGGCGCGTTTATACCACTTGAGGCCCAAAGCGCAGTGTGATTTTGGGGCCCCTGGTTCAACAATTAAATTTATTAAAAACTACTAGCCGATCATAAATATTTTTCATATGAAAAAGAAGAAAATTCAGCTCATTTCAATGGCTCGAAATGAGGCCCCTAAAAATGCGGGGGCCTTAGGCGCGCACCTAATGGGTAAATCTCCACTGCACAAAATCGGTGATAATCACCTCGGGTAGTCTCCTCGTTAGTAGGAATATCCAAGAAATCTCATTTATTATTATTATTATTACTATAAGATGTTTTCGAAAACACCGTGCGAAAATGATACGTTATCGATCAGGGTGAGAAATAAGGATTTTTTTTAAAACTGGACCTGTGGCCAGTAGAGCCTAGATAGTTTAATTAAAAAACTGGCCACTGGCCATTTACCATTTTTAACCTTCAAAATCAGGCCTTCGTATTTTAACGAACTAAAATCTTGAAGGGAAAAACTTTGAACTAACACCCCGAGCATTTAATTTTTAAACTGGTCCCGCTAATTTTTAAACTTGCGATTGGCCTGTGATAGTGCCTTATTTCTCACACTGTTATCGATTAACCCTGTAGTCGTTTTACCTCTGCCACTTCCTACTAGAATTGAGAACTGGGCAGTTGGGGAAATGGGCGACCCATTTCCCCAACTGTTCATTACGCCAACTTCGTAAAAAAATTAGTTGGTGAAATGCTCGGTTGGGGAAATGCATAGGGTTTGCGAGTTGGGGGAATGGGCAACTTATTTCCCCAACTGTTCATTAAGCCAACTTCGTAAAAAAAATTGGTTGGCGAAATGCTCGGTTGGGGAAATGCATAGGGTTTGCGAGTTGAGGAAATAGGCGACTCATTTCCCCAACTGTTCATTACGCCAACTTCGTAAAAAAATTGGTTGGTGAAATGCTCGGTTGGGGAAATGCAAAGGCTCTTGCGAGTTGGGGGAATGGGCGACTCATTTCCCCAACTGCTCATTACGCCAACTTCTTGAAAAAATTGGTTGGCGAAATGCTCGGTTGGGGAAATGACCGGTTGGGGAAATGCTTAGTTGGGGAAATGAGTAGTTGGGGAAATGAAAAATTGGTGAAATGGACGGTTGTAGATATGAGAAGTTGGGGAAATGTACCCCACCCGCGTAGACAACTTTTTTTCACTGAACGGTTTTTGTAATTTCCAGTTTTGACGTCACGTTGGCAACGTTAGCTAAACGAACTCACCGATTGAAAGAGCAGGTTTCTTCGTTGTTAAACGGAATCGTGACGTCACAGCACAATGGAAGGCTAGCTGCGGACGGAACAGCAGACGATATTTTATAAAAATTACAACAATCCTAAAAAAGCGTTCAGCAAAAGTTTAAACGGAATTAACGCAAACGTAAGACCGTTAAGCTTCACTGAACATAGCCATAATAGAATTGGAGTAAAATGACGTCATAGGGCTACACTGGGTGGTTTTTTTTTCGCCTGTTCTGGTTTTTTTTGAGCAGGTTCAAAAGTGTAGCCCTATGACGTCATTTTACTCCAATTCTATCTTGACGAAAAAAACGAGTTGGAGTAAGAAGGGAGTAGTTAGAGGTTAAAGGTTATATATTTGTTTTGTTTTTAAGATGGCGACCGGTGGTGAGATCATCAATATAGGACTCATTTTTCTTATTTCTTTAATAATAATAATAATCAGCTAGGCTAATACCCAAGACACCACCTTAGGTCTAAGTCATCAACCAACTTTTAAAGTCATTAAATAGCATTTAACAATTGGATATTCGTTATTAAAAACTTGCCACATGTGAAGATGTTCAAAACCCGTTATGTTTTCGTGAAATGAAATTTAAGCGGACGAATTTTCTATATAAGCTAGATTACTCCCTCTACACCTCCTTTCGAGGAGGAGCAAAAAGTGTAACCTTTGAGCTCTGGAACAAGCGAACAAAATTCGGGACAGGGTAAATCTTACCCCGAGAACAGGCGAATAAAACGTTTTAGGGTAAAAAGGTTACACTTTTTGTCCTGGGACAGGCGAAACAAAAACCACCTATTGACGGTTTTTAAAATTAATTTTGCGTGTGAAAATACCTTTACATGTTATGGTCAAAAAAGCACGCAAAGAAGGCTGTGTGCCCAAGACATGTACCTGTAGTGTCACGCGCTAAAAAGTCTTTTCAAAATCCGTCAATTATAGGAATTATTTTATACTAATCTCGGAATATAAAGGTTTTTAATTTTCAGCGAACTTTAAGACGATATGTTTGACTTTGAGCTGGCCATCATCGCGATAGTTTCATTAGAAAATTAATGATGTTATATCATTTATATGCCAAAGTTCTCCTACTCATAATTGCCAGAAACAAAAACCTGGAGATGGAAGGAGAAGCCATTAGACCCAAGCTTTCTAAGCTTATTTTATTTCAAGGCCAGTAAATTTCAAACGTTTACAAAACTGTAATTTATGGTAATGTACATTCTTGTGAACGTAATGATTTTCATATTTGTTTAAATAATTTATATTATTTCCTTGAAATAATAAATCTGTCTTTTCTACAACTCTACAATGTCGAAAACCGTCAAAAAAAAAACCAGACGACGTTATGCCACGTGATCAAATTTAGTTTCAATTTTTTTATTAGATGGCGTGGATATGCGCCATTCCACTGTAATGGCGACTTTCTAGCTGTTACATATCCCCTCAATCCGATCGTGGTTCTAGTCTCATTTCTATTTCTATGGTTAAAACCAGAGATCCTATACAGCTAGCGTGGGCTGAAGTGGGCTTTAGCCCCCCTGCATTTCTGAGAGGGGCCACATATTTATATTAAAAGGGCCACATGTTTATAATTAAGAGGCCACATATTTGAATTTATGAATTTTCTTTATCTCTAGAAATTTGTTTTATTGCCAAGAAACGTTTTTCTGGAAAAAAATCTTTCAAAATCAATTCGTTTACTCAAAAAGATAGTAGGGAGCGGAAATTGAGAGAAAGTTGAAAAGAAAAGGGCTTAAGGGAATTTAAGGAAATATCCCGGGCATGCACGTGTCCCCTCCAGGTCGGATACAAGGTCAGTAGGGGGTCCAGAAAACGCAATGAGAGCCGCAACAATAAAACGACCTTGCTCTTCTCGCTTCCTGGAAAATCTGGGGTTTTTTCGATTTCACCATTTTTGCGAAATATGGTCAATCCAAGGTTACTGGTAAGGGCCAAAAATTCTTAGGGGCCACAAAATAATTAGCCCACCTGTGAAAAAACCTTAGCGCCGCTACTGGCTATATAGGATCAAGGTTAGTAAATTTTAGACTATAAAAGGTTGCCTCGATACGCTGTGGTTGCTAAGGGCTAAGGTTGGTAACTTCGTTGCTAACGAACATCGTGACTTCACTGAGATGAGATCCTATTGAAAATCAATGGGATCTAATCTGGGTGACGTCAGCAACAGACGAATTTTTGGAGGCAATCCAAAAATTATTTCAAACCGTTTCTCGATCGAGAGTTCGAGACGAGACCCCGTTGATCTCTGGGAGTCTGGATAGCGTTTTCCAACATCAAAGTTTACATATTTTTATATATATTCGCACGTGATCGGGTAAATTAAAATGCTCGTAAATATTTTCACAACTAATTTAACTATTAAAGTCTTTATTTCAAACCCATCGGACTTAATTTTTTTCTACCTTTATTAATTTTAATAAAACTAAATTTTGGTATTCAATAGCACGGGCCACACCTGTTTAAGTTAAAAGAGGTTTTTCCGTGGTTGGCCCAAGTTTTCCAAATTTTTCATTGGTCATTGTCAATTTCTATAGGCCTCACAGATAGGGGTCAGGGCCCCAGGGGAGCTCTAGCTCCGTGGGGAGTTCGACTAATATTCGGAGGCTATTCTCTAATTTATCTCGATCTCACTCTCGATGTCGATTCGAAGTCGATCTCGAAGGCGATCACTTCGATCGAGAAGTCATTTCTCGATAAACGCTATTCTATACTTCATCGAAATCGACTTCGAAGTGATACATCTCGACTCTCGACAAGCGAGTAGACATATTTCCGGTTGTAATCGCGCATAGGCTCTCTATTTTCCGACCAATAAGAATACACCATCACAAAAACAGTTGTTTACAAACGCACACGTTTTATAGTTTAGAGAAAGGATATTTATTTTCATTGTAATACTGCAGTATATATTTAAAGTCCAAAGGATTTATTGTTTGGTAAAAAGGTTTGGTGTAAAGAATTGGTTGTGTTTTTTTTAGTGAAATTTCTTTTATTAGCTTAGAATTATCTTCTATAAAGAAATAAATTAATCGCTGAACTAATTTTTTCAATGTCGGAGAGACAAAGTCGTGTTTCAGTTTCCCAGCAAGAGGCAATAGTGGAATTTTTGTCTCATCATGAACAATTCAAGCCGAGCTATAACAAGCGACATTGCTTTTTTCCCTAAGAAAGTAAGAAAGACGGTTTGGGTAGTGGACTAGTGGTAGCTTTTTGGCAACACGGGAGAAGGGTGGGGGGAGGGAGTTAAAAAGAACTACCAGCTCGATGATTGGTTGAAACCTCTGTCGAAAGCGATCTCGTAAGCTTCGGACACGACGAGATCGACTTCGAGAAGTCCATCGAATTCGAGTAGCATTTTTCGACCAATATTTTATAGAATAGCGTTTTTCGACATCTCGTGAGAACCGTTCGAGATCGAGAGAGATCTAGATCGAGAACTGCTTACAGAATAGGGCCCCTGAAATAGTGGCGGTCAGTATACACTATACAGATATCTCAAAGAGAAAAATAATTCTACACAACGATATAATTTGAGGGAGTCCCGTGGACTCTTTACCCCCTTCTAAAGACATTTTTTTAGGAGTCCCGGGGTTTTTGACGCGTGGACTGCCGCTATTTACAAGTCCCGGCTACCCAACGTGGGCGCATTCAGAACTTACGCTGGGAAAATTCGCGTAAAGCTTTTCTACCGCGCCAGTGACATCATTGGGTTCCAGTAACTCGAGCAGAGGGGCGAGAAAGATGGCTTATATTTATTTTAGAGCTGTCTGTCTTAAGAGATTTTATAGACCCATAATATAAATGGGTTATTTCAAGATTACATATTTTTGAACTTTAATTAATAAAATATGAGATATATATTTTTTAAACAAAATAATATAGATAAATTTTATCGATTAATTAATTTTCTTAGATGATGTAGTTTATGTAAAATATAAACATGAATCTTGGCACAATATAGTTTAAATGTCAAGTTTTATTGATACTTAGAAAAAGTAACAAACATTTAAAAAGTCAGATCTTTGAGATCATTATTGGAAAAATATAACATTTTAAATCCGAACTCTTTGCACAATTATAAATTCCTGTGTTATAATAACAAGAGAAATGAAGTTAATTATTAAAAATTTTACCATTAGTTTTGATTTTGATATCACAATATCAAATTATACATTCAAAAAGCCTTTATACATTAAAATTATAAATTCCTAATCCACTTTAACAAAAGATATATCATATTAAGTTTAATACTATTAATGTTAGGTATAATCATTACTTTGAGATAAATTTGGACTGGAATAGGTACTACGAGAAGATCTAGTATCTGAGGAACTCTAGTTTTGACAGTCGTATAAGGAGATAACACCAGAATATTCCATATCATTTGACTGCGATTGGTTGTTTAATAGAACGTTACTGTTTTCTGCATTCGTTGAGCTGGTTTTTTTGGGTGGCTTCTTTAAAGGTGAAATACTTTTTGGAGACCGCGAGGCTCGTTTATCATTAATCTTGATTTTACTTTTAAACTTAATGGAGAAGTTATCTTTGGTTTGTCACTCAATTTTTTTCTTCAAAAGGCAAATTTTCACTATTCTTAGAAGTTTTTAGCGTACTTTGGAAATGGCACTCATGTAATTTTGACATAAATGAACTTTCGTTGTCCAAGGAAGAATTTATTGTTTTCTGAATTAGAACTTCTCTAATTTGTAAGCAATTAGATTTGATTGGAGTCAAAATATTTGGGTTTTTATCACAGATTATAATTTCCTAGCATTAGAGCTGGAATTGCATTTTTTTGAACATTTTTGGTTTTAAATTTAACAGTTCGGATTTTAAATCTGAAATAAAATCATCTACTTTAAAATGGCAATAACAAATTCTTGCATTTTAAGGTTAATCTTGTTCAGCTCTGACTTTATTTTTATCTGTCATAGGCTCATAGATCGCTTTCCACAGGAAACTTATGATATGTCCTTGATTTGGTTTTCTGGACGTGGTTTATAAATCCGGAAACTGCGCTTTAGTTAATGACCTTGAGCGACTTCCGTCAGCCTGATCGGTGAACGGGGCGTAAAATGCCTCGGGAATACCGGTCCTCTAAAATTTTTTTTTATTGTGACGGGTGGGACAATACAGTCCGCTCGTCCATTTGATTAAACAGGTGCGAGATATGTGTTACGGCCACGCCAACGGGGGGATACATGGGGATAGGGTTGGGACACCCGTGGCGGAAGTATGACAACCACCCGTTGGGGGATTAGTGGTCGTCCTCACACGGCCTTCCACAAACTCTGCCTCCCGGACGCCTGGGATTACAGGAGTGAGCCACTACTCCCGGCATCCTCTAAAATTTACAGTCCGTGGTATTACAATGAAAATAAATATCCTTTCTCTAAACTATAAAACAAGGGCGTTTGTAATCAGCTGTTTTTGTGATGGTGTATTCTTATTGGTCGGAAAATAGAGAGCCTATGCGCGATTACAACCGGAAATATGTAGAACCCACGTGGTCTACTCGCTTGCCGAGAGTCGAGATGTATCACTTCGAAGTCGATTTCGATAAAGTATAGAATAGCGTTTATCGAGAAATGACTTCTCGATCGAAGTGATCGCCTTCGAGTAGACATCGAGATAAATTAGAGAATAGCCTCCCTGGCATTTTGGAGAACTAGAACAAAAATATTTAATTCAAACATGATTCCAAATATAGAGCAATATATAAAAAAAATTTATTTTGTACTTACCAAAGATAAGCCTTGCCACTTTATATCTTGGTAACGTAGTCGCGGCATGGGCCAATTATCCCATGGCCGCGGCGACTCACGGAAGACGGGAAGAGAGAAAACACGGAGTGGGGCTCATTTCGCGGAACATCTTGGCTGGAACCCAATGACGTCAAAATGAGGGGGGGGGGGGCGCTGTCTCTACCCACCATACCGAAACCCGCGGATTTACGTTTTGAAAACCGGCTCCATCAGCCAACCTCTTAGAGTATGCACGATTTACGAATCTTGAGGGCTACCGACATCTAGTTAAAACGTAAAGTTTTAGTGAAATTGCGCCGTGGTTTTTGACTTGCGATTTTCAAGATACCAGATATTTTTGCGTTATATTGTTTTAAAGCAATAATGGATCATGCCTGTAGCTCTAAAAATGTTTTTAAACGAAAGAAAACTAAAGGCGATTAATATAATCTTCAGGGGCTTAGGAACCGGGAGGGGCAGGGGGGCAATGCCCCTCCCTAGAATTTTGCTGGGAGGGGCAACTAATGTTATTGCCCCCTCCAACATTTTGGTCAGTTGAAATTTTCAAAAGGCTCAAATTATCATTTTAAAAGCATATACAGTTTAAAGAACCTCAATTGTGTTTAAATTTTAGTCTTTTCCCGCCAATTTACATAGTAGTAAACAGTACACATGCATTCGGAGAAGCTACACCCCATTAAAAATTCAAAACCATTCTCCAGACCCCTTTTCGATTCTCTTTGCCCCCTCCAACTTCTAGAACGTTCCTACGCCCCTGATAATCTTTAATCTTGGGTTATCTATTGAAATTCCTTATTTCTCACCCTGCTATGGAGCCCGATTTTTCCGACTTCCGGCGCGAACTCAGTAAAAGCCTCACGAGAAAACGGGATATCGAGAAACGCCGAGATTTCGAATCTAGGGTACGTAATTATATTATCTTTGCCCTTGCCATGATTTTTTTTTCTATTGGTCCCATTGTAAATTATTTTTTATGGAATGTGAAATGTGAAAGGTTGCTGGTAGCTTCGTAAGCCCTTCATCTCTAGTGTGACGTTTATTGTGTTAGAAAGAAAAAAATCGGAGTAGAAATTGGAAGAAAGCTTGAATTTTTAAACTGGTCCCGCCTCAATGCCCATAAAAAAGTGAATTATTAAACTGGTCCTACGGACCAGTGACCCCCAGTATTTTAATTAAAAAACTGGTCCAAGCAATTAATAAACTGGTTTTGGACCAGTGGACGTGTGTTATTTTCAAGACTGGTACGTAGTTATATCTAGGAGCAACAAACACAAGGAGAACGCAGCTAGCCTTTAAACCCGCTAACGAAGTTTTGTTTACGAATTTCATTGGACGAGCGTCATGGGCCTTTACGCTGAACGTTTTACGGGCGGGTAGCAGACAATTTCCGAATTTTCCCCTAAAGCGTCTAGCCAATGAAAAATGTACACAAGAAAATCCACGACTTTTGACGGGTTGCGTTCTCCTTGTGTGGGGTGTTGTGTTTGTTGCTCCTAGGTTATATTATCTTTGGAATGTAAGGAAAAAGGAAGATTTTTACGGCCGTGATGAAGCTCGTAGAAATGGGCGTGTCTTAAAGCGGGAAAACTCACGAGAAAATCTCTCGCACCTCGCTACCCTAATTCAACGAAAACTCGTCCTTAAGCCTAGTCATGGTTATTATATTATTAGCTTATCTGATTATCTCTTATTATTATAACCATACAAATACCCGAAATTAGGTATCACTACGCTTCTTTCGCGAAGAACGTTATAATTACTTTAAAATATTAAGTACGATAACAAATTGAGGTTTTTAAATCCATTGTTTTATAAGCCTATTTTGCGCGGGAAGAAGGGAGCTAGCGATTGACGTGCAGCGCCTCTCATGGCGAGCTCGCGCATAACTTGGTTAAAAGTTTTTCTCCGCCCCCATTGAAATCAATGTAAAGTTGGCGATAATTAAACGTTAATTAACCTACCAAATGATATCATAAATATTCCACTGACAATTTTTCCCGTTAATATGAACCTAAATGTAATATAAAATCGTCTTGAAAAATCGTTTATCGCTTTAGGCCTATAACATTCAAAAATATTTTTCCCGCGTCATGTAGATAATCGAACATCTGCTCGTCTAGGTAAAGTTTGCGTGGTCAACCCGCATATTAGAAAGCAAATGAAAGGCAGTGAATCTTGCCCAGTACTAAGCCTCGGTTAAATCTGCCGCGTATTTTCAAACGGAAAAACCCAAACGCTCCTTGTAATAAGAAACAAATAACGAAATGCGTTCTAAGTCCATTAAACGCCAAAAATCCCGCGTTTTTCGTTATTTGTTTCGTATTACAATTAGCGTTCGCCATCATTTAAAGATAGTACTCGGGTTTTTGAGTTTCAAAATACGCGGTGGATTAAACCGAGGCTTAAGGCTGGGCAAGAGTCACCGCCTTCAAATTTTCGTTTACTTTAAAGATACATTTGTGAACGAACCAATGGATGAAAAGTTATGAAACTAGCTTTTAAATAAACCTGGAAACTTATTTCAAGTCATATTTATAATTCACTGATGACAAAATTCGCGAAAAGTATTAATATCGTTCCGAATTACAACCTACTTTCTAAAATCTCATTTTGCTTTCTAATACTCGCGTTGACAGCGCAAACTTTACCTAAACGAGCAGATGTTCGATTATCTACATGGCACGTTAAAAATATTATTTTTGAACGTTATAAACATAGAAATCTCATAGGTAACTAGAATGCTGCCGTGTAACTGGCAAATGGACCAAACGCCGTGGCAGACGATAGCCAGATCTCAGCCAATCAGAGCTCAAAGAGTGGTTCTGCCAAGAATTTAATGTCACCAGAGAGAATGACGTCACCCATCTCCCACTATAGTAGCAGAATCAAGAAGGATTATTATCCTCCTTGGCGGAACCACTCTACGGCCTCTCATTGGCTGAAGGTTCAAAATGAACTGGCGTCAAGCTCGGCGGTAGGCGGCAGCATTCTAGTTACCTATGAGATTTCTATGGTTATAAAGCGATAAACGATTTTTCAAGACGATTTTAGCGGGAGATAGGTAACGTCATTCTCTCTGGTGATATTAAATTCTTGGCAGAACCACTCTTTGAGCTCTGATTGGCTGAGATCTGGGTATTGTCTGCCACGGCGTTTGGCCCATTTGCCAGTTACACGGCAGCATTCTAGTTACCTATGAGATTACATTTAAGTTCATATAAACGGAAAAAATTGTCAGTGGAATATTTCATATACCATTTGGTAGGTTAATTAACGTTTAATTATCACCAACTTTACATTAATTTCAATGGGGGCGGGGAAAAACTTTTAACCAAGTTACGCGTGATCTCACCACGAGAGGCGCTGCGTGTCATTTTCGTTTGAAACCGACAAAGACTATGACGACGCATTCTTTCGCGTCAAACCTCCAGCCAATGAATTTGAAATGTCGTGTTACGTCTTACCCTTGACGTAGTTAAGCCCCGCCTTTTTTCTTGACGCGCTTTCGTATCATCGTCCCAAAACTCCCAATGGAACCTTAGACATTCCAAGTTTATACCTCTATAGTTTCCTGATGTATATGATAATACGCATACATAAACAAAAATAAGCGCGCGCTCTCTAACTTTAACTGCAAGATGAATCTAACGTAATTACGTGACCTCTCGTATTTTATATAGAGCTTAATTCGAAATTCCAGAACTAAAATTTTCGAGTGAATATTCTGTAGAACTTAGCGAATAAGTAGAATAGTCCATTATGAAAAGGGATAAAAAAGATAAATCCTCAACAAATTTGAAAACTTACAAATAGCTCGTCCCAATCGGTCTTCCATCAAACAAAATAACGCGAAACTCGGACCAAATAGATCTTCAAGTGAAAAACTAAATTAAACGTTACATTATGTAGAACTTGACATACACGATATGAAAACGCTATTGACCAAAAACTCGAAAAGCCACATTAGGAAGTAGAACTATTTTATTCTATCGACTTTTAGTACAATTTCTATTTTAGCTAAAAGTTTTATTTTTTATAAATCCCTTGTTTGTAAGTAAATGGAACAAAAAGTTTATGCATGGAGACAGCACCAATTTTTTTTGTTTCAAGAAGGAATGTGGCTGCCACGAAATATGGAAGCGCAAAGATACAATGTATTGCACAAAATTCTTGTTTGGGAGGAAAAAAATTAACACATTTATTATTAATAAGCCTAGCGAATTATAACAAGAATTTAAAATTTTACAAATTTCACTTTCTTTCTCAAGATACAACTGACTTAAAACATTTCTTCCCAGCTTTAATTTACCAAAAAAAAAATATAATCCTAAAAATAACCAAATACCTAAAAACAAAATTTTACATCGTACAACCACTTTTATATTTACATTTTTACTCTATGTCATGCGTTAAAAAATTCTCTTATTTGGAATGGTGTCTAATGTTAAGCAGGAACAAGTGCGTGATTTTATTTTGGCTATATTTATAAAACAATGTAAAATAAAGAGCAGTATTTTTGCAAAGGGAAAATACTGGCCCTAGTAATTTGCTCAATTTTAAACATGATTATTAAAAATTGGTACATGTAAATATATTCCAGTTAAATAGCAACAATATTATTCGGAATGCTTAGAAACAAAAAAAGAAGGAACATTAATAATTGTAGCCTTTTATACACGATAAAAAAGTTGGCACAGCTTATTTTCTCAAACATTTGCTTAATTCTAACGAATTAAAAATAATTCTCAATATGTCCTCCGAAGTGTTATTCTTCCGATTTAATTGTAGGTGGGGAAAAAACAGTTTTGCATTGAAAGTGGTGAAGCAAAATGGACATGTTTACGAGCTGAAATTGATTGTCTTCTCCCTAAGTTTTTATTTCAAAATGATATAAGTAGCTGGCGGAAGACTTTACTAATAACTTAATTGAAAGCGTAGGAAAAGCGAATTTTGGCAACAAGTCGCTGGAAAATTAGTTTATATCACTAGTTTTTCACGCAAAATGAATTAATGAAATTTCTCAGGTCATAAAGAACTAGACTTTCATCATACGTCCACCACATCAGCATTTTCCATTATTTCATCCTCTTCATTGGTAGTGACAGTGGCCTTTACCGTTTGCGACTTTGTATTGGTTTCACTAGACCATGACACACCCACAGTAGTAGACGAAGACCAACGTCCACTCGCAAAGTTATCATTTGGTTTTTCCGCTACAGTAGACATGACACTACCAGCTGTTGAGGAAACTTCGCTCGCGTAGAATGTAGAGCGAATTCGCGTTGTAGTTTCTATAAAACAATAACAATTTTAAACAAAAACACCCAACTACGATGGGGGAAAAGTTAACCTTACTTAGTTAAATCCTTATACTTAGCGTGTTTATGGTAAAACATTGTAAGTTTCTAATACAGACAATATTAATTAAAATTTTTACCTTTACTATTTGCTACAGACTCGATACAATCGGTACTTTTAACTTTAGCATCGGCATCTTCAATGTTCATAGCAAATTCACCTAATATTTAAAAAGTTAGGACCAAATATTTGCTCATTTAAATGATACCCTTATTTGTACCTGAGAGTCGAGAGTCAACCATTCCAACAACGGACCTAGGACGGGGCTTAGGAGGTACCAACGGAGGGGGTTTTACTTTCATACCACCAAAGAACTTGGCCATTTCCCCTAACCGTGGAGATCCACCTAAAAAATAAATGATACTGTTGACGTTTCATATTCTCCGAATGATTAATGTTTAAACATTCCTGGAGATATATTAGATGTTGCGGGATTGCCAGATAATCGTCCAGAAACAGATGATGGTGCAATTCCAGCTGAGGCTCTGAGGGGACTGTTCCTATCACCAATAAATGTAGGACTACTATCCGAAAAATTCTGTAAACTTGAAGGAGAGTCTTTCGTAGCACCCAAGGCATAGTCGGTGGGTGATTTTAGGGCTTCGGCCAAACCAGTTGGCTTCAAACGGACTCCTTTGAGCAAATTTGTTTCACTAGAGCCTTTTGAAATCAATTATCTTTAGTTTTTGAATCGTAGTAAAGGAAATTGATAGGAAGATTACTGGATTGGGTTTTTTCTTCAGTACGTATAGTCGTTGTCGTAGTACTAGTTTGCTGCACCGTAGTTCCACCAGACCGCCTTTCTTGTCGCGCTTTCATCTCGGCTAAAACATTCTCTGGTGCAACACCAACACCAACTTTCTCCAATTTGGGAGAAGAAACTGGCGTTTTATTCCCAATGTCATCTTCTTTGACCCCTTCCAAGACTTAGTAAAGAGAGGATAAAATGTTCCAACAGTTGAACAAAATTGAAAAAATCTACAAACACTTCGGCTTATTATTTTAAAACTCCAATACCTAGATGACCATTTTGTATTTCCAAATGAGGAGCTGATAGGAACTTATCCGCAGTATTGCTGGGCAACATGTATGAAGGATAAAAAACGCTATTTCCTCGCTCTGGTTTTTGTGGTGGAAGGGAATCTGGCTCAGAAACCAAAGCGGGATCCAATGGATTTACAACTTTCACAACAGGGTCACAAGATTGAGACTTTTGAATGGCACTTTCTTCTTTGGCAGCTGAAGAAGTTCTACTAAAAAAACTCGCGATACCACGGATTATTCTGAATAACAAAAAAGAAATAATACTATTAAAATCTTTTTTTTCAAAGGCAAGTCAATTGGTAACACAAACCCTTTTCGTTCAGTAACAGTTTCTGTAACTTTTTCAATAGAACTTGAAGTATGTTTCCCTCCTAAACTTGTGATAGATAATGTATCACTTGCTGTCGTGCTGTTACTGTTTGTCCTTCCCCTAAAATAATTTCGCGATCTTTGACTAATTACTGATTAGATATCCAAACATTGAAGACTTGTAGACTGGACGCTAGAGTTTATTTCAACCAATTACCTGATTTCTTCCGAATCAGGCGAAGCCGACGTACTATTTATGGGTTGTTTCTTGAAAAATTTTTCCAAACCCTCCCCTAGTTCTTGGAGATCCTCCCTTATTTCACGGCTTTGTAAACAAGGCCTCGTGGGAGCTCTGGTTTTGGGCCTTTTCGGCCGGTCTTTACCCAAATGCTCCAATTTGTCTGATGTAGGAGATAAGCTTGGTAAACTATCTGCAAAAACATTGAAACAAGTTATCTTGAGTTATATCACATGGTACTAAAATTAAAACACTTACCTTCAGATTCTTTTGGTAATAAATCTGGTATATCATCAGCCGCAATACCCTCTATACTATCTATAATTTTTATACGATATTATGAGTGCAAACAAAAAAAATACAGGATGATGTGGCGTACCAACAACAGATTGTGGTCTAAGTTTTCTCGTATGAACGCTTCTCCTTTTATGAGCTAATTTAGGAGTAGCCTAGTAAAAACATTTTATATATTGAATGAAATGGTAGAAAAAATCTATTATGTTTGAGACTTTTCTTTAAAAAAAAAAGCTTACACACAAAAAAAAGTTAGCAAAATGAATGATTGTTTTGAGATAAGCCACTTACTAGATTTAACCAAGCCAATTGCTGCAGCATAGTTATTATAGAAAAAACAGATTTAAGCCTCCATACACAATATTTTTAGCATTTCTTAAATTATTTAATTATCAAAGCGGAGGGACAAAGCTTAAAACTGCCGCCAGAAGCCATATTTAACTTATCTTCTACTTATAATATTGAGTATAAAGAACTTACAGAAGGTGAATCGGAGCCTTCGCTGAAACTATCTCTGTCCAGCTGGGAATCTCGGCTGCGACTGTTTCTGAGACCAGAATTAGTAACCATGTCACTGCCAATATTTCCGGGAGACATAAATATACGAGATCTACCGCGAAGTACATCAGGAGTGGCACTACGCTGTTGGTTCATGCCATCAGCCTTGGTAAAAGTACAAAAACAAAATTACAACAGCTAAATCTTTTTACAAGAATACTAAACAAATATACCAATTCACGATGACTCTTGGTTAGGCAATCTATGACTTCATCTAAAATTCTATCAGAGAGATGAGCTGCCACCGACAAGTTAGTTTCACTGTTAAAAACCATCATTACAATTATTATAAGCTGGAAAATGTCTGGACTATGCAAAACTAAAACCACTAACCTAACTTTGTTCATAATATCTGCTCCTGCTCTTTCCACTAAAGCCTGCTTAACAACGTCACTAGAAAAAACTTCACGCTGTCTACATAGCTGTTCAATATCTTGTTGTAACCGCTAGAAAAAAAAAAGATTTTATTATTAAAACACTCTGAGGAAACGGTTGAGGGTAGTTCCGTACTTCATCAGACATAATAGTGGGACAGTGGTCTTTTAAACATTCGACCATACAATTTGCCGTGACCTAAAACAAAAGAGGTATAAGATAAGATAAAAAATAATACTTTTCAATTAATAGAAACTCACCTTAATATAATTGGTAATAGTCACATTCAGGTCATCGGCATAATCTTGCAATTTTAATTCTACTGGATTGAGACCAGCAACTTCTTGTTGCAAAACCACATCATGAAGACGTGTTAAAAGCTGTAAAATTAAGAAATTTCAACTAAAGTACGTAAATTAGAGCCAGTAATAACAGACCTGCTTTGAGCTATTAGCATCTTTAAGGAAAGAATCGGCTTTCTCAACTTGATTTTTCAACCGGCTTCTTTTCTCTCCTTTATCATAGCTGTCTTTTTCTCTCTCCTCATCATCATCTTCATCGATGGATGCTCGCTTTACAAGCGCCACCGTATCTTGAAGGTGAACCATTCGACGATCCACCATCTAGGAAAATGAAATTATTACATTCACGCAAGTCAATCTGGAAATGAACTAATGAGTCTCAAAACAAACCTGCTGCATAGAAGAGAAAAGGAAACCCTGTTGTAGACGAAATGCTTGTCCATTGCTGAATTTTTGTGGATTTACATTTCGACACAATAGCTCCTCAATCTATTTTTAATCAAACTGATTAATAACGGACTTATTAAATGGTAAAAACAGCGTACTTTTTTAAGGGCAGTTTCAGTTTTCTCGGGATTAACTTTCATAGCAGCAGTTGCGTCAGTTATAGGACAGGGCATGTACCTCAATGTAAAATTCCTAAATGGCAAAATCATGTCAATAACGAATTTCAATGGATCCTTGTACGAAATATATTACTTGTCTAATGCATACGCGATATCCATAAACCCTTGGACAGTTATGTTGTTTCTATCCAAATAAATGGACCGTAACTTGGTATTAATTTGTAGAGCTTTGGCTAATGTCTTAGCACCAGCAGGACCCATTAAATTGCCAGTTATGTCCAAAGAGGTTAAACTTTGATTGCTGCCCAAAGCATTCAAAACTAAACAAGTTTCCGATCGTAATTTTGATTCCGCTAATGAGAGGGTTTCTAAAGAGGAATCTTCTTCGTGTATAAGCTGAATTATGGCATCTAAAACCCTTCCAAGATGTCTTAATTAAAAATAATAAAAATTAATTCACAATTAGTAGATATCAAACGATAACAATTTCCAGAATTTACTTTGGTTTTATAGTTGCGAAATTCCTTCCAATGTACAAATGTTTCAAGGACTTATTTTTACCAACCGCCGAGATCACATTTGCCAAATCCGCATCAAAATCTAAATTTTAAAACAAAAATTATTATTAATTCCAAAAAGACATTTGAGTTTGTGAAAAAATTACTATTTTCACTGATGTCCAATGAACACAAACAACGTATTCCAGGTAAACAAGATTCTAAGACTAAAGCACCTTGAGATCTCAAATCATTACAACTCAAATCTAGAGACACATCTATGGCAATCTCATTCGAAGCCAAACCAAGTAGCATGGCTCTGTGAGTAAAAATGGGGAAAGGATTATTGTTTCAATCTGGATACTAAAAACATCTAAAAATTACTTGAGAGCTTCTAAAGGTAGCCTATTGTTGGACACGTTGAGTTTTTTCAGTGCTAATGTACTGGAGAAGAAAGCCTTAAAGGATGGAGGTACAATAATATCTTTAGCTTTTTTCAGGCTGAAGAGATTACGGGACAATACTAATGTGCTTAAATTCTGTGTACAGCCCCGTAACAGAGCACCAAATACAGTATCTAGAGCGCATTCTGTGCCAGAGAGATCTAAACTTGTAAGTGCATTGGGCTGAGCTAAAAAATTGTACAAATTCTGCAGAAAAACGAATAAAATATTACATGATTTACGTTAATCAAAATAGTAATAAAAAACATTAAGTGAAATACGTTTATATCTTCCTTGAAAATGTTTTCACTCAGGTTAAGGTGTGTTAGAGTTGATGGCATGGCTTTATTCAGTGATAAGGCATGAGCTAAAGTGTTCACTCCTTTTGCTGAAAGACCGATTCTGGACAGATTTAAATTAATCAATCCTCGCTGAAGTTTGCCAACTGTTGTGCTCAAGTGACCAGCACCTGTTTGGATATTAAAAATAACATTACAGGAAGAAGAGAACAACAAATTTTTGTATTTAGTGATTAATGAAAAAACAGAAATTCAAAAAGCAGGGTAAGCAAATATAATACATGTCAAACTAGTTAAAACCCAACGCACAAAATATTTAAGTCTTTAATATTGTACTTGATGTTAGCAAAACAGGGTACAAGCTAAGACTCAAGACGGTTTAGTACAATAAGTTCAAAAACTGGGGAATTTAACTTGCAGAGCACACAATTAGTGTCAAAAACACAAATCCAGGCGGCTGAAATATAAAGTGAACAAAAAAAATAAAGACATTCAACATGCTTGAAAAAAAGCAAGCTATGATTTTAACAATAAACACGGAAGGTTTCAGCACTAATTGACCCTAACCTTGTGTGATTTTTGCAATAATTCCATTCAAAAAATTGATTCCTGAATTGTGGGAGAAAATTAAAAATAAAAGTGTACATCTTTAATTATATCATAAACTTGCTGGTGTCGGAATCTGTTCTAAATGCTTTTGGGTGGGGCAAAAATTAAGAAATAGGAGTCAATTGAATTCTTCGCTAAAAACATGCTTTAAAAAGGTACTATTATCAAAAACGAAATAAACAAAAATAATGGATACATCTTTATTACCTTTATCTTCAATTAAGTTGTTTGATAGATCCAATGTATGAAAAGGTACATTTTGATTACTGATCAAAGCCAACGCTAGTTTATGAGCAAAGTCCCTATAATAGAAACACAATTAAATTTTTATGAAAAAGTGTAAATATATTAGTGATTGTACAGGGACTTCGACCCGGTAAGTCGGCGATCCCCGGGTTTTCAAATTTTTTGGGCAGGTTTTTTTTAGTTTTTTTTCCAAATCCAAAAAAAAATAGAAAAAATAGCTGAGCGAGCGCTTAGCTACAAGGAGAGGGCAAGCCAGCCTATTCACTCATCGACTTATCTCTATCGAAGGTACAAAGGTCACGTCACACTTGCCAGCGATCACCGGTCAGATCGCGGGCCATAGAGGAAATATTTTGTATTAATGGGAAATGGGGCCTATGCGATTGCATAGCCGGTGGGCCCTGACCCTAACTCAAATGGCATCCCATGAGATCAATAAAATATATCAATGGCAAAATGTACCATTTCACTCCAATATTGTCCAGATAAAGTTCTTCTATCGCTACAGTCTTCTTCATAACTGATAAAATTTGTTCTAAAGCTTCTGGGACCTTAAAATAATTTTTATTATTTTCAGTTCTCTATCCAAATGAAGAAACCTACCAATTTCATATTAGAAGCTCGAAACTTTGTAAACCAAGCATTATGTGAAAGAGCTGATATAATCGGAACCAAATCCCTTGAAAGGAAATAACCATTTTAAAAAATATCAAAATTTGTGACCAATTAGTGCAAAAAAATGAAAAGCAAAAACCAACCTTCCATCTAAGTGATCAAAATCAAGTAGAGATAACTCTTTACTGTCATGTGATAAATAAATCGTATCAACATCCCAAGCAACTTCCTCTCTGTACGGTAAACTGTGATAGTCGCACATGCAAGCATATTGGGTTGAAAAACCACCACAAGGACCTGGATCTTTGGATTCTAGGCTTTGATTATATTCAAACATTCCCTGAAGACGACTTGCTGGCTCCACGTCAAATTTTCTTATTACATGACTATGTGCAAAAGTAATTTATGTCAAAAAAAAATAAAGAAAAGCTTGAAAAAAATATTTTAGTTCCGATTTACTCTAAAGGCACTTGAGGAAAGATAGTTTTGAGCGCAGTTCCCAATTGGATGATCATATGATTTATATCTTCAGCTTCAGGGTTAACCGAATTAAAGTTGAAAACTTTATTTTCAATGGTCAGGCACAGCTAGAATGTGTATACATAAAGAGTAATTAAATGAAACTCATTACAGCACCAATTTTATTGCAAAAAAAAATTACCTGATGCAATTTTTTACTTTCTACAGCTTGTATATCTAAATAGTGGAATGTGTGTTCAATCTAAATAAAAAGGACGAAATATAAAATAACCCTGGATATAACAAAAATTAAGGATAATAAATATACCTTAGTTGGAACCTTGGTAGTAAATATAAACATTCGACAAGAGGAAAATGCCTAAAACGAAAACATTATGTCTTGTACAGGATGTCACTCAGACTTAATGAATCTTAAGTTTTATTATCAAAAACCTACCAAAACTCTATTTTCGTATTTCTCTGGTTTGGTTTCCATTTTAACCCAACATTTGAAAGCAATCTTAATACTTCTACCCAATGCATTTCGAATGCTATCTATAATAATGATATTGAGATATAATGGGAGTATTAAAGAGGTACTAAGATTAAATCACTGCTGTATAATAAAGTTACTCTATTTGGTACATTATAAGTGGTATCAAAATATGTAACAATGTACATGAATAATTAACTATAATTAGTTTGATTTTATCGTTTTAGACAACAGTGTATTAGAGTAGCGTAAGAAATGTAAACAAAACAAACATACCATTTAATTCTTTAGTTATGACGTTTTTAGATGCCATTTCGAGAAGGCCTAAGCTGGTTATTTACAATTAAATTTTCTTCTATTGACTAATAATAATTAAATGCAAAAAAATCTTTAAAAACTCAGGCCTATTTTTTGACAGACGTCATTTCGCGTTACAGCACATTCATCATTCTTTCAAGAGGTTGTGCAATTTCATTATTACACATAATTTTGCAAATAACTTAACTTAAAATAAACGCAAATAATATGTACTTTTTCAAATTTACACAAAATTATATTATATGGGAAACTCTCGAAAAACCTTTAAGCAATTCATATAAAATTCCATTACACCTACTCGTTTCGACCACACTGACCCGAGTACCAAAGGGTCGTTCAAAAGTTGGACTTGCAAACGCAGGTTCAAACCATACTAATAAAATACAACAAGTTTTTCTTTCTTTCAAATGGGTATTCTCTACTTCCGGCCATGCAATCTAAAGGCGAAACGGAAGTTATATGCAGTAAATTTTGGTAAATTTCAACTTTTCAAGACAGACTACAATGTAAAACGTATTTATCCATAGCTAGTTTATTAGTTTTTGGTAATTCTTTGGAAGAGTTGCGGAATCATAAGGTCAAAGGTGAAATACAAAACGAAAGAAGCCTAACAAACTGAATTACTGATAGAGTTAATTTAAAATTTTGATGTGATCTATTAATTAAGATTCAAGGAGTAAAGTAAATGATCATAGTATAAGTTTCTTTATAGACTATAATTATGGTTAATAAGTAAAACGTCTTGTTTTTTACAATTTAAGTAAGTATCCTAGACTTTTAAGCCTTGGTCGATTTACGTTAATCTTTTAAGTATTAATTAAGCCTATTTTTGAATAGATTTCTTTGATCGAGTTGCTTTTAGTGGAATATTAATTATACGAGCCAACATAGTCTTTTGATTTAGAAACCCGTGTGTTGCAATTCAATGCATTTTTTCATGTCCAAGTCTTCCTTAAACATATTATTGCGGAGATGCCATCATAAATCATTAATTAATCAAACATCATGATGAAGAAAGTTAGTTTTTCTCAACTAAAATCAAATCTGGTTGGAAGACGTAACAGCTCAGATTTAGAAAGCAATAAAAAAAGCGCAATAAATAACCAATCTTTAGATTGCTCCAAAGCTGATAGTGAAAATAGTGTGGCCAAAGAAGTTTCATTATCAGGAAGGAAGGACATTCAGAGAAGCAACAATTTGTTTAGAGTTTTGAAATGCAAATGGAAAATCAAAAGAGGACCCAAGTTTAGCTCAGACACTCAAGAAGAGAGTATAGAAGGGGCTTCTGCTTTGCCCAGTGATGGACAAGACTTGTTTGTGCCTAAAAAATTACGCTCAAAAGTTTCCAAATCCAGCATTGCCAAAAGTGTTGTCTGCCCAATACCGTCCCAAATTCAATGTATTCCTTTAAACCAAGATTCCGATGATACCTATGAAAATGCAAATGATACGGTTAGTGGAGGCACTATCAGTTCTTCAAATAAGCTAGATGATATCTCCGATGAAAATTCGCATAACGTTCCCCCAAATGAAGCACCAGAGACTGTGGGAGAAGAAAGGAGAGTGATTTTGTCTAGTCAGCAAGATTTGCCAGAAAATGAATCCGAGGGAGGTGGTGATGAAGTAGAGACTATCAATAGCCTCTCCACATCTACAAGCCAAAGAGCTGGTAGTTTGACTAAAGAGTTATTTAAGTTGTCACGTTGCGGTTGGTATTGGGGACCCATAACGCGAAGCGAAGCTGAAGAAAAACTGACTGATCAACCAGATGGAGCCTTTTTAGTAAGGGATAGTTCCGACGATCGTTATTTGCTCAGTTTAAGTTTTAGATCATGTTCTAACACACTTCACACCCGAATTGAGCATTCTAATGGATTATTTAGTTTCTACGCGGTTCAACATCAACCCCATTTTTCAAATTCTGGAGCTGGTAGCTCTTCAAATCCTTCTCAAGACAGCGAAGGACATTCTTCAATCGTCGCTCTTATTGAAGAATCAATGAACTATTCTCAGTCTGGAGTCTTTTGCTACTCCAGAGGAAGAACTCCAGACTCTCCATCTTATCCCGTAAGGCTCACTAAACCCGTCTCTCGATTTAATCAAGTTCGGACACTTCAGTATCTCTGCCGTTTTGTCATAAGACAACACACTCGCGTTGATCATATTCAAAAGCTTCCTCTTCCTTTAAAAATCAAAGGCTATCTGGAAGAAAGCCATTACTAAAATGACAAAAAAACTACTAAAATAAATACTAATGTTAGAAAATGAATTTTTACCATTTATCAGATAACTTTTTAAAAGTTGTTGTAATTGTTATTACTTGTGAAGGAAAAAGTTAAAATTTTAATTTTTAAGTAAGAAATCCCTCTTTGGAAAGAAGTAGACTAGTAGAGTTTATAAGTATAGCTATTTTATAAATTTTGATTATGTGCCATTAAAATTGAGCAAGGCCACAAAATTTAATTCTGTCCACAATTTAAAAAAGAAACCTAAAGCCTGACTTAAAAAAGATCCTTGCTAAAAAGAAATATAGTTTTTAAAACTAAAAACCTAATTGTTAAAATAAGTGTTGTTTATGGTAAAGCAATAGGATGGAGGCCTTAAATCAGAGTACAGGTAGTTAAATCTCCAGTTTTATTCAGTTTTATGTTATAATAAATAAACCCCAAGGTATATTTGGTTTATAATTTATGTATAATCCCTCTGATAACCCGTACTTAAATGAGTACTAATTTAAGCTTGTTAGAGACTAATTTTTGCTACAGAACATTATCTGATATATTTTTAGGTAATGGCTTGGTTTTCCCATTTACTGGTACATGTATCTACAATTTGATCCTACTATATAATAGTTTTATAAATTTGAGACAAAGTTTTGGTTTACATAAAATAATGTACATAAACATTTTATTTTACTAAATGTAAAGAAAAATTAACTAATAAAAAGGCTTTGAAATTTAAATTTTACAGATTAATAAATCATTATACTACGGGTGATTTAGACCCATTATATTTTGAACCTAAAATTTTAACTTTGTTAAAATCAACAATATGAGCAACTATCAAATTAGAACTTACAGTAGTAAAAACTCCAGCAAAAATTTTGTCAGCATCTTGAAACTGAACACCAATAAAAAAGGTTAAGCTATTGATAGAAATGGGCACCCACTATATGATGGAAAGTTATGTTTACCTGGTTCATACCATCCTTTAGAACATCCATTCTCGATAAAGAGCGTTCCAAAAATGTCCACGTGCTTTCATTACTTTGAGATTTATCTTGCAGGAGGTATAGTTCCGTAGACTTATAAAGGGATGATATGCCTAGCCTTCTTAAATACCACAATGTCTAAGAAAAATGGGAATATAATTAAAATATGGAAAATAGTTTGACATTTAAGAAACTAACATTTAGTTCTTTATAATTAGCGTAGAAACTTATTATATCAATCATATTTCTATGATTGCGAAGAGCCTCAGGGCAGTGTTGAGGCAACATCATCAAAGTCATAGCCTATTTTTGATAAAATAATGATGTGACAATTTTCATAACTTAGCAAGATAGTATTAAAATTTGTGAGTTATTTACTTGAGGCCATTTATTAATGTAAGGAATTATCTTTTGAAGTCTGAATTCAATGGCAGTCCTGATAACTATTCTATCATTTATTTTATCACTATTTCTAAAATAAATTTAAATTTCAGACGGGTGGATTTTTAAAAATAAAATAAAACAAATACTAACGAGATGAAGTATTTTAGCTCTCCTTCAAGTTCATCATTGGAAGAAGCCATAAAATAATGCACAAGATCAGCACCACCATATATAAATAAACCACTAGCTACTCCCGGATACCCACATTCATTTGCTCCTAATTATTTAAAGACAATTTGTAAAAAACATAGTATATGTAATATATAATAAGAGTATATTCTAAAAATAAACTTGTACCTGCAGCGAGTGAATCTCTACTCCAACCATAAGTAGGAACGTAAGCTAACGAAGCCTTTAATATTCTTCGTTTTACAGGCACGTTGTCATTAGTTTGCTCATTTAACTTGGCACCCATTTGAAGGAACCTTCCAGGTGCATTCTGCGCTATTAATAATATAATTTTATCAGAAACTTCATGAAATAAGCTTTATTTTTAACGTGTTACAAATAACAAATTTTTAATTATTTAAGTCCACTAATATTTTCTTCGAGTCTAGCGAGGACAGACTGCATTAAATCAAGGTTTGTAAGGGCTGCCAAACAAACTTCACGTTGGTTTTCTTCCGTTAATGGTGGTAAAGTCTGACCTCCTACGGACACTGAGCGTTCCATCAGGGAAGTCCAATTTTTGTTCTCAAGATTCTTCAGTTCCAATTTGTAATGGGCTTTTGACAAATCCAGACCCATTTTAATAGGTTCTACAAACTCTGATTCAATGTAGCCAAGTAAGTCCCAAATTCTGGTTTTGTTTTCCACTTTCTTGTCGGTCAGAAACAAATATCTTAGGAAATTAACAGCTGTGAGGATAGTATCGTTGTTCTCCAGAAGGTCAGTCTTCTCTTTATCAGGTAAATAAATGGCTCTCTTCAAAAAACTACGTAATGATTTTCCTCCAAATATCATTTCTTGTGACTCTATATCTATTAATTCTTGATGAAGTTCTTTCCTGTATAAATTCATAATCAGCGATTTTGCCCCAGAATGAACTTCATTTTGGAGCAAAATAGAAAGAAGATTGCATCTACATATTTTATTCAACTTCAAAATGTATTTCTTGAAGACTTCCAATGCCATTTTACGGTGCTCTTGAGTTTGGCAAAATATCATAACTTGAAAGAGGCACTTTGGAAACTTGACCACTTCTGATAAGTCTAAAAAATCGTCTTGTAGTTGGTTATTTCCTAATTTTGAAATAATTCCAGCAGATAATAGTAACCCTTTGTGAATAAGCAGATCTTCTGTTCGACTTAAGAGTGGAATGGAATATTTCAGGTGCGCAGTGAAGATGTACTGAGGGGATAGCACCATTGGGATTGAAACTGGCAAAACTTCTCCAATTAGCAAATAAGAAAGTGTGGCTGGGGATAAATCATCACCAACATTATCTGGTTTAACAACATATCTTGTAGCTAAGGAAAGCAGGTCTCCTGTCATTAATGCTAAATAACGAATTAGTTTCTCAACAGACATTCTAATTTGGCTTTCAGCTTGTCCTTGCTCATGATGAGTGTCTAAAAATGATATTGGCATGCCCATCAATGACACGATAAAAGCAGACAAAATTTGTTTTTGTAGTGTCGATTTATCAGTTGGCATAACACCGTGCCCAATTGATTTTAAGGCCACTTCCTCAATGAATGGCTTCAAAAAATCACATATACTTTTGAGAACTTCTTTCCAGTTACTGACATCAGGATCTAAATCTAGTAATTTCCTCTCTTCTCCTTCATAGTTATGCGCCTTTGGTAGCTCAATGTACTTCAGAAGTGAAGCCAAGGAAGTCAAAACCCAATTTAAGGTGGAACCTCTTTTTTCTGGAAGCAGTAGCAGCGTCTTTTGAATTGGTGATAGCAATATCAATGAGTCAACAGGGTGCGATATATGCTCTTCCAAAGCTTCTAATAGATATAAGAGAATTTCTTTAGGAGATCCATTGTGTAGAAAAAAGTTAACCAAGGAATCCAATACATCATACTGGTAATCTGAAAGATTTTCTTTCTTCACTAAAATCAAACAAATAACTGGAATAATTTCTCCAGTTCCGTCAACCAAGATTGTTTTATTTCTTTTGCAGTCAAATAGCGATTTAGCATCATCATATTTATCTTCGTTTAGAAGATTTATAACATGTTGAACTGTGTTTTCCATGACTTTATTCTAAAACAATTATACTAAGCAGCCCTTGACTTATTATTATCTAATTTTACATTCTGCAAGCTTGCTACTTACTGAATAGCTTCGAACTTCTCAATAGACTTCGGTAAGGCGTCAAAAAATTCAACATTTCCGCGTTACGATCAAGCGGCCAAAGTACACCAAAACCAGAGTCAATTCGGCAAAATCTCCAATTGTCGGAAAAATAAAATATAGAGTACAGTAGGGTACTCGATGGGGCTAATAATACTTTTAGATCAAACTAAATCCAAATTAGTTTAAAATTGTCTTTACACAATAGAAACGAAATAGAAAATCACGTTTTCAATGAGAATTACCTTAACATAATTTAAAATATCAAAAAAAAATACTTTTAGACCAAAAAAGGGCGAAAAATCAATAATTTTCAAAAAACTTAAATAGATGGCAGTGTAGTTCCAGTCGGATTAAGAAAGGCGCGAACAAAATCATTTGAATTTTTTCGAATCCTGGAGCGAGTATATCAAATCTATTTGTAAATTACGAAAATAATACAAGGTCATCATGGGGCGCGATAAACATACCGAAAACGAGTTGAACGCGGAACGAGAAGAAGTGGTAGATTTTGTTATATCTGAGGATGTGTGGAGAACAGTGTCTAATCCGAATATATACAAAGATGAGATAGACACTATTATGGCGCAAAAAAGCCCTATCTGCCAATGGTGCGTACGCAGTAAGTACTAACCCAGGGATTCCGTCAAGGGACTTATTTTCTCATGCAACTTGTACTGTCGCGTTGACGCGTGTGGTACGCAAGGGCGACTTTTAATTTATAAAGATTTGAGTGGTAAAATTGAGCATGATAGACATGCCACATCACGGGATAGTCGGAAATATCAAAATAAACCGCGAAAATCTTTGAAAGAAATTTTAGATACGGGTTCAAAGAGGGGTAAGGGACGTAAAATGGACTCCTTCCAAAAAATTGACCACAAATAGAATTGCCGGTAGGAAACTTTTTTCAGATGTTGGGGCACTTTCAGATACCGAGGAGCACGCGTCCTCGGAGGTTTCAGATTTAACGTCGGTCAATAATATAAGTAAAATTGAAAAAATAATGTCACACCGTTCCGTTTCGGTAACCGCGAAACTAAAATCCTCGCCTCTAATAAGCCTTTTAATTGCCAAATGATTGACCGTTATTTTAAACTTCTAAAAACCAACTTTTCGAACATCCAAATTTTTAAGACTTCATTTTATCGATCGAGAAGATTTAATAAATGATACACAACAAATGGTTAATACTAACACTAGGGGACAAGAAAAAACTGGCAAGGACGATATCCACACCACTTCACAACCAGGTCCAGATATAGGAATCACATTCAGTAATTTTGCGGAAGTGACGGAAGAAGAAGTATTCAATATTCTTAAAAAAAATTAAAAATAGAGCTGAAGGAAATGACGAAATACCATCAGTCATAATAAGAAATACAGTGGCCATTACAGCGGAATATATCAAGAAAATAATAAATCAAAGTTTCAGAAGAGGACACTTCCCAAAACAATGGAAGGTGGCAAAAGTGGTCCCTGCTTATAAATCTGGAGACCCCCATAATCCAAAGAGTCACCACCCATTGTCAGTACTCCCTGCAGTGAGCACAGTGTGCGAAAAAACTGCGAATAAACAAACGTATGAATTCTTGAGTGCAAATAATTGTCTTTATAAGTATCGATCAGGATTTCGCCCTGGTTATTCGACTATCTGTATGAAGATATAATCAAACGAACACAGAAAGGAGAAACCGTAATAGTGATATTCATTGACCTGTCAAAGGCATTTGATACAGTAAGACAAGATGTGGTAATAAGAGAACTAGAAAGCTGTGGCATACAAGAGACCGCATTGGACTGGTTTAAGTCGTACCTCGGAAACCGCCAACAATTTGTAAAATATAAAGAAACAAAATCAACAACAAAGAAGATAAATTACGGAGTACCCCAAGGAAGTGTACTAGGCCCTCTACTGTTTAACGTCTATACGAGAAATATACAGTAGCGGCGCTAAGGGTGGGCTGAAGTGGGCTTTAGCCCCCCTGCATTTCAGAGAGGGGCCACTTATTTATATTAAAAGGGCCACATATTTATAATTAAGAGGCCACATATTTGCATTTATGAATTTTCTTTATCTCTAGAAATTGGATTTATTGCCAAGAAACGTTTTTCTGGACAAAAATCTTTCAAAATCAATTCGTTTACTCAAGAAGATAGTAGACCATAAAGAGATAGATTCGGGAGGAAGGGAGCAGAAATAGGGACTTGGCAGCATGACGTAGATAATACGTCACAAATGCTTTTTCCAATTGGAAAAAAGGTATACCAGCATTGCGGCCATGGCCAAAGGTACGGCGTGACGTCATGCTGCCAAGGTCCTATTGAGAGAAAGTTTAATGGACAATTGAAAGAAAAGAAAATCGGAACTTAGGGGAAAACCCCAGACATGCTCGTGTCCCCTCCAGATCGGATATAAGGTCAGTAGGGGGTCAAATAAAGGTGACGAGAGCTGCTTGCTCTTCTCGCTTCCTGGAAAATTTTCGTTTTTTTCGGTTACAGCACTTTTGCGAAATATGGTTAATCCAAGGTTCCCGCTAACGGCCACAAAATACTTAGCCCACCTGTAATATACCTGGAAATATACATGAAGGTTGTGGAAAATCAAAAGCAAACGATTATGCAGATGCTGGAGCCATCACAATCTCAAACAAAAAGATATTACCATTAATAGAAGACGCAAATGAAGAAATAAGAATACTAGGGAAAAATCTCCAAAGTGGGATACTGCGTCAAACCTGGAATGTTTTCAACCCAATATTTTCGAAACCGGGCCAACAATTTGTTTACAGGCTAAATGGGTGGACGCAATTTTGAGTCATTCTTCAACTTTAATTAAACATAAGTCGCTTTAAAGATGTAAAAAAAACCGCGTTAGCGTCGAGCTAAAGTCGGCCATTTAATCTTAGGCGAAATAGAGTGTTAGTTCACCAGTGTGGCGCAGATGGCGTAACTTTCGTTGCCAGCCAAACGAAAAGCATAGGCCAAAGGCAGGGTTTTTTAAAAGTTCTAATCGAACCACGCGACAAAATTTCAAAAATCGTTCTAGTTTGTTATCCGATTTCTATGGTGCTGCGCTCCTTCTAGGAGCCGCCCTGTTTCAAAGGGGTGTACGGTGTACCTCTGTACCGCAAAATAAACCAATAAACTCTACTACAAGCCTAGTTTTGGCTTTTTGAGCAGCTCTCTCTCTCTCTTGACTAAATAAATAAATGTAGAGTCCATGACTTCTTCACCATAGAAATCTCAACCCTATATTTTCGAATCCGGGCCCACAATTTGTTTACAGGCTAAATGGGTGGTAGTAAAATATAAGTGTAAGCGCGGAATGGGAAATCTATTAACGTACATGACTAATAGGCGCTTAAATAAAACATCTTCCCAGAAATTGCCAAGAAGTAATATTTCCGACAGCCAGGACTCATGAGTTACTATGTTACTATTTATATAGTGCTTGTTGAAATATTAGAAAGCTGGAAACTTTTCTCGAACATAACATTGGTTTTTTGCTAAGCCTTAACATGCCAAAAAAGTTACCTGGTTAAAAGGAAACACTTGTTGCATACCGTACTGCAAAAGTAATACGTTTAGTTCTAAAGGAATTAGTTTTCATCTTTTTCCGAAAGATAATTTTATACGAAATTAATTAACTCTGCCTCCACGAGAAGCCTTAAAATTGCCCGGTAATATAAAAATATTCCGTATAATTTTAATTATTTATACCATAAGAGGATGATAATAATAATAATATTATCTCCTTATATTTAGTTTTAGTAAATTTATATATTTTACCTTAAAATATATTATCGAAAATTAGCATAAGTCGACGCATTTCTTATCTGACGCAAAATTATCATGAGGGCAAAAACGCGTCTCTAATTGGCTTAAATATGACTTTTTGGCTAGCCATTCTAACCGTTTAACCGACCGACCGGAAATAGTTCCTTCCCAGATGAATTTGGAGAGGGGAGTAAAAACGGAGTATCTTTTATTGAAGCGTCCATTGTCGAAATATATTTAAATCAGAAATAGAACACAAAAAATTAAATTTAGAATAGCAATGTTTTTGATAAAAATTTCACATTAAACTCAAATAATCTAATTTGTTACACGACCAAATCTTTCTAATATACATAGAGCGTGGGTAAATAAATATGTTTATTTAGTTATTCTCTGGTAAAGGTTTCTGTGCAAACACCAACAGAAGCGATATGTTTCACTGCAAACACCAACAGAAGCGAACTGCTGGTATAATCCGTCGTACTCTCCTCTTTCGCTCTCCTAAATTATTCCAAACGCTCTATAATTCCCTTATTCTCCCCCACATAGACTACTGTTCTCCGGTCTGGAAACCTCATTTACAAACTGACATTTTAGCCCTTCAAAAGGCACAGAATTCCTTCTCCAAACTTCCATATAAACAATCTAATCTCCCAGCCCCTACTCGTCTGCAAAAGCTTAACATCGATCCCGTTAAATATTCGTCATCGCCTCAATAACCTTTGTTAACTTCATGACTTCTTTTACAATGATTTACCTCTTAACTTCGCTGTTTTTTTACTATTAACTCCTCCCTTACCCGTGGCCATTCCCTTAAATTAAACAAACCACGAGTTCTCAACTCCCACCGTCTCAACTATTTTGCATATGATGTTATCCACGGCTGGAATTCGTTGCCCCCGTATCTCGTCACAATTTCTATTAAAAATACTTTTCGCAATAAAGTTGCTAGTTACCTCCGTGGTTAAAAACAAACCCTAAAATTCCACGTTCACTGTTTAAATTTTAATTTTTATTTTTATAGTTCAAAATTGTCTGTTTTATTTAAGTATGACGTGTACACCTCCTATCTATTATTCTTTTTACCTCTCCGAGGTACTATGTAACCTAGGAGGGGTTTTACAATCACCGTGTCTGTCCATCCGTCCGTCCGGCCTTGTGACGATGAAAACCTCTCTCATGGCTGAATTGAGAATCAGAGATGAAGATAGTTTGAAGCGATACCAAGATATTGAACTAAGACAGTCAGCTCCGGAGAAACTTACTACTGACCTCAAGAAGCAGATTGATAGTTTACATTCAAATTTTGACCCTGCAACCCAACTGGTCGGGAGTGAATCGTGCAGCGGATGAGAAAAAGCTCGCTGGAATAGGGGTCTTGGTGTCAAATGGTAATACCATAATAGATAGAAAATCTGTAAAGAATACGCGTGGTTTGGTCTTGCCAAGTTCCCTAATATTAGATTCTGTATAGTATACTGTGCCACAGGTAACAATATGCAGTCTGAAACGTGGAATAAAAAGCTCTATCAGTGCCTGTAGTTGGACTGTGCAGAGGCTACCCTCAAGGGCCACCATATCTGTATTCTAGGAGATTTCAACGGTCACATATCTGAACTCGCTACGGAAGAAAAAACAATGGCCTTTTGCTGAAAAACTACGTCGCTGACCATTTCCTCCACATTGGTAACTTATTACCTGTTTGCAAAGGTATTTACACTTGGCAAGCTCGCGGGCTGCAGTCTACAATAGACTACTTTCTCTGTGGTGACTCCTTTCTTGAGCATGTTCAATCTATGATGATAGATGAGAGTGGTGCCCTAAGTTTAGGCAGTGACCATAATACCATTATAGTTGATTGTCTTGTTTGTAATTCTAGTAGTACTCCCAAAGTGAACACAAGAGAGAGCCTCCCGTCTTTTCTGGGATTTCCAGGATGAGACAGCTTTGGGTCGTTTCAAGAATGAAATGGAAGCTTGAGCACAGATGAGTCTCAATAGTTATGAGAGTTTTATTGAAGCCATAGAACTTTCAATGAATGCGACCTTGAAGAAAAGGAGAGTTTCTGGCAAGAAAATTAATGGTCACAGTCCAAAGAGTTGTTGGTATTCTGAAGTCCTCAACGCCATAAAGAAAAGGAAGCTTGCTACCGAAGCCCATAGAAAGGCACTCTCAGGGGGAGCAGCCACGGAGATCACAAGAGAACTGTGGCTCGCAGTCCAGAAAGCTAAATCGCAAGCAAAGAAGTTAGTACAAACCAAAATTAGACTGGTAAACTCCAAAATGGAGAAGGATATAGAGCAAGCGAGCAAGGCTAAAGGACGAAAATTCTGGCGGTACATTAAAAAGTTGAGAAAGGGCTCTAAAGATTTGATAAGTACGACTATAACTATCAGGTCACGGAGTGGCGACTTGATAAGGAGTCCGAAAGAAATAGCGGTTCGGATTGTGGAATATGTTCAAAACTTGGAAACTGAACTTCTGGAGGGTACGAAGACTTTGGATGAACTACCCTCTACATCCACCTCGATCGGCTCTCAAGATACTACTAATCACCTTCCACAACAGGGAATCTGCGACCCTTTCAGTCAGCCAGAATTGGATGCCGTCCTACGACGGTTACACTGTGGAGAGGCGGCTGGTCCGGATGGATTATATACTGAATGTTTAAAATATTTAGGTACACCAGCTAGGGCAACTCTCTGTACCATACTAAATCAGATTCAGTCAGACAAAGCTGTGCCGGAGGAATGGCATATCGCGAGAGTCACTTTGGTATTTAAGGGTAAAGGCAAAGATGAATTGGATCTGAATTCGTATCGCCCTATAGCAATTACTTCTATCCTGTATAAAGTATACGCAATGCTCCTTAAGGCACGCACCAGTGACTTCCTGGAGGGTAACTACCTTATAAGTGAATCACAGGGCGGTTTCAGGAGAGACAAACGCATTGCTGACCACCTCTTCGTGATAACACAGTGGATTGAGCTTTCAAAACGAGAACGCCGGCCCTTAGAAATTGGGTTTCTCGATATTAAGAAGGCTTATGACAGTGTAGATCGACAGAAACTTTGGACATGGTTGGTTGACTTAGGAATACCATATCCGCTACTTGATGAAATCACCGCCCTCTACGAAGACTGTGCATATACCTATTCTTTGGGAGATGTCAAAACAGAAGCAGTGTCTAGAAGGTTAGGTTTAAGACAGGGGTGCCCTCTGTCTCCATTACTATTTGTGGCGTATATTAATAACCTGGCAGTTGAATTGGAAAACTCTGGTACTGGGGCTATACTAAGTGGTAATACATTTCCCCCCTCAGAAACCTTCAGACTAGAATGTCTCTT
The DNA here is from genome assembly GCF_980474605.1 of Leiobunum rupestre. Classification (NCBI taxonomy): domain Eukaryota; kingdom Metazoa; phylum Arthropoda; class Arachnida; order Opiliones; family Sclerosomatidae; genus Leiobunum; species Leiobunum rupestre. The sequence continues at coordinate 34,973,274 of NC_143392.1, forward strand.
GTACGCCGATGACATAGTCTTATTCTCCAACTCAAGGGAGAATATGCAGAAACAATTAGACATTTGCTCCAATTTCGCTAGGCGAATGGGTTTATCCTTCAGCATGGAAAAATCTCAATCCATGTCCTTTGGACGTCAGGTTTCAACACCATATACGTTACAGAATGAAACGGTGGAAGCCGTATTGGAGTATACTTATTTAGGAGTCAGGATAAATTCTGAGGGTAACTTCCTTGATCGAATGGAGACATCAGTTAAAGCCAAATGCAATAAATTGAGATGGGGAGTCCAGAATCTTGCGAAACACTCTTATAATCAATATTCTGTTGGCAGAACCTTATGGAAATCAGTGGCAGTCCCTGCCCTGACCTATGCTAATGGGAAAATTCGCCTTAATTCCCGGTCCATTTGCCGCAGATGTTGCTGTTCAAGGGGAAATGGGTTGGTCCCGAATGAGTACCCGAGAGGCTAGGAGTAAAATTAAGTACTTGGGCCGTCTGAAATTCCTACACCCAGATGGGATCGCCAAAAGGTTATTCCTCTTTATCCGAGCCAATGGATACAATACGTCATGGACAGATAGAGTCACTCAGCTTGACAGAAAGTACAGTGTCGGTACACAAAGGGGCACAGCTACCACTTACAAGGCCTGGGTTTTAGCTATAAGTACAAAGCAAGTTGTGATTTTCGGATTCATATTTTTCGAAAGGTAAATACAGCATTTCTTTGTTATTTTACGAGATGATAGATTATCTTTTCAATAATTGTTGTAACTTATCTTTATTAGTAAAAAAATAGTTTACGGTATTAAGGGCTAGTTAGGCTTAGCCTTTGCTACCTAATTCTGTCACTCTTGTAAGCTAATGTTATGCAATTATATGTTACCTAGCTAGCTCATATCCAAAAGTTAAATTTTTCTTCTCTGTTTGTTTGGGAATTTTACCTTGGTCGCATAGGCCTAACTATTTATAATACTTAGTTTATAGTAGGTTTTCAGTTAGCTTCTGTTGAAATTAGATGTACTTTTGTTTAGAGAAACTGTCTTTGCTAAAGCATTATATAAGGTATTAACCAAGTATATTCTTGCTGGCTCTGAGGTCTACATTTAGCGTTGAAGTAATACACAATGTATATACTAATTTAAAGTATTAAATATAATTTATTATACGTTTGATTCGCTCGCGTTCTACATGTCGAACAGTCTAACCGGTGTCGTGTTTTCTTTTCAAAGCATTGATACTGATCTTGTGAATTTATCCCTTACGGCAGTAAATATGAACTTAAATTGAAGTGACCCATTATTCCGACTTTCCCATCATTTTATCTCACACAACCTTCACAATAGCTTCATATTCAAGAGATTTATTGCATAAATAACAAGAGTTAGCTGGGTGCTAAATTTTAAACGTGGTTACACGAAGAGCAGTGGGAGAGTTTTAAGTCAACGAAGGCGCCAAATTGCAAGACGCGTTTCGGGTACAACGTTAAAACCGCGAATACGACACAACTATTTTATGTTACGATTGCTCGTATGTAAAATGTTCATAGAACATTTTTTGTAGGAAATAGCTCTGCACTAATGTTCGTAATTGGGTTTATAGCCGTACATACAATACTAACGTAGATATTCGCGATAAACAATTACTGTGCACCGGTTTCCCTCATAATCATTGCGGGTAAAACAACTATTTCTAACAGTAACCTGTGAAAAGATATGTTTTGTTTGAGTAATTACTCCTAAAATATTTAATTACGCAATTTTGAACCATTCTTCATTTTATATTTAAAAAAAACTAGCTTTCTATGATTTGAAAGAAACTCGTTTTCTAGTGCGTTGTTAGCGGTTGGAAATTATGGTAAAAAGAAAACTATTTCTAACGCTAACCTGTGAAAAGATGTTTTCTTTTGTGTATTTACTCTTACATGATTTAATTACGCAATTTTGAGCCATTCTTCAACTTTAATTAAACATAAGTCGCTTTAAAGATGTAAAAAAAACCGCGTTAGCGTCGAGCTAAAGTCGGTCATTTAATCTTAGGCGAAATAGAGTGTTATTTCACCAGTGCGGCGCAGGGTTTTTTAAAAGTTCTAATCGGACCACGCGACAAAATTTCAAAAATCGTTCTAGTTTGTTATCCGATTTCTATGGTGCTGCGCTCCTTCTAGGAGCCGCCCTGTTTCAAAGGGGTGTACTCCTGTACGGCAAAACAAACCTATAAACTCTACTACAGGCCTAGTTTTGGCTTTTTGAGCAGCTCTCTCTTGACTAAATAAATAAATGTAGAGTCCATGACTTCTACGCCATAGAAATCTCATAGATACAAGGTACCTAGAATGCTGCTATCTATGGCGGGGCCTGTCGCCTGTTCATCAGGGGCCGTTCAGCCAATGAGAGGCGATAGAGTGACTACGCTACGCCCGACGCGTCATCTCTCGGCGGATAAGTATGAAAGCTGCAGACGATGCTTTCGATCATGAGCCCCGCTCGGGAAATTACCATAGTATTATGCTGGGTTTTTTCGATTTTGAGATCGTTTTGGAAAGATAACGTAATTACAACGGTAAATATACCAAGTGTGTGTGTGTATATGTATAAATAAGGAACGTTTTTTCACACAAATATGTAAATTTTTATAAAAGAAATAAAGCAAAATATGCAAATCTTTGGATTATTGTATTGTTATTGTTATGGACTACATTCTGGCAATTTTTGATTGTGCCTAATCTCCGTTCGCGGCAAAGAGCTGTTGTTCTGGATTCATCCTTGCCTCCAATCCTACGTTCTCAATCTGCGATTTCTCAGGATCCATCATTAGTCAAGCAACTTTCTACCACCTCCTCAAAAATTTCTAAGACCTCTACTGGAGCGGCTGATGTTTTGAAGACATCAACTCGCTGTATCTGTATACCTTGTGGTGCTCCCATTGATGTCGAAGAATGTGGTCTATTGTTCCATATTTCGTGTATCGACGTATCTAATGTCTTCTACGAATTTCTAGTCTGTGATGAACGATTCCATTGGTTCTGTTCTGCCTGTAAATCTCTGGCGGCGTCTCGTCTTCACGACTCTTTCGAAATTAAGCTGTTTACTGATAAGATATCTGATGTTGTGAATGATACTCGGAAACAGGAGACCAGATTTGGGGACTTTTGTTTGTCTAATAAAGCAAAAGTGGATGACCTTAATGCTAAATGGAACTTGGCATATCTTGAGGATCATTCTTGTCTTACTTCTCTTAAGGTGAAATGCTCGGAGCTGGAGAACAGCTATCTTTGTCCCATGAGTCATTATATCGTGCTCACGATAATCTTCTTAGAGCTGTCTCTGGCCACACGGAATCCACTCTCAAATCTATGGATTATCTCGCCAGTAAGCTGAGCACTATTCCAGTATTAGAAAATTAAAGTGGAAAGGACATGGAGACGTCCTTACTGAATTCTATTGGCACTAAATTGGACGGTAATCGCTCTGAGCTTTTGCCCGATGGCTCTATTTTGGCCACTAAAGACGATCTTTCCCAAAATAATAGACGTTTCAATGTTATTCTCTTTGGCCTATCCGAGGATCTTTCCCAGGAGCAGGAATCTGATTTTCTGACTGAGTTGTTGAGGGCTAGTAATGCTCCAAGGTCGACGATTTATTTTCGTCTTGGTCGTCCACCACCGCCAAACGCTCGACCACGCCCTATCAAGATTATTTTCCACACGATTGCTCAGAAGAAATGTTTTCTTTCATTGATCAAGCAGCGCCGTCAAGATCCGGATTTTACCCTATCAGCTCGAATAGATTTAACTCCTAAGCAGCTTGTGGAACATCGCAAAACCAAGGGTGTAAATAGCCGTTCCACAAACTACGATCATTTCTCTACGTTTGCGGATTGCGATTCGACGGTCTCCTTTCGGGCTCGTCACAATAACAATGACTCTCTACCATTGGGTTCACCACGTCCACCTTATCCTTCCTCTACTATACTGGAACCTCGTGCTTTTCAGTGCCCCCGCCAGCAGTAGGCACAAGTAGGCACGTGCCTATGTTCAAAAATTTTAGGCCTATTTTAGGGGCCTCTAAAAGTTTAAAAAAATTGCCTCTGGGGCCTCCAAATGTGATTTTTAAATTTTATTTATTTTTAAAAATTGGTCATCTAGCCCCCTAAAAAAAGAACTCCCATTCAATTCCAATTTCCAAGAGTCCTAAATGGCCCTAACAAAACGTTCCCTTTTGAACCACCTATACTCGAAATCAATATTACTTGAGTACACAACAAAGGCAGCGAACTCTGTGGTTTCTGCTTTTGGTAGTGTGCTCTGTTAACATTGATATAGAGTATATGACAAAAGACTGGCCCGGGACGGGGAAGTCCGTCGTGCAAGGAAAGCAGCAATTTAGCAAAAAATAACCACCTGTTCGCCTCAGTGATAACTTAACTCCAACCAATAAACATAAGCTTAGTTTCTAGGAATTCTACAAAAGGGGGCATAAAGTGAGAAACTGGATTTCTTTAATACGACTTAAACCGTTGCAACGCTTAAACGAAGGGAAATCCCAGCGGAGTTGAAGTCGAAGCGTAAAGCATCGTACCAGTCACTACTTTGAATAGAGAGCGTCCTGGGGATTAGGGTTTTTTCTTTTTTACTCCCTTTTGCGAAATCACGTGATATCAGTGACCACTGATCGTAGAGAAAGGACCTAGACCTTCGGTGGTCGGACTTGTCCCAGATAACGCGCGTTTCTTCATTTCGTTTTCTGCTCCTGAACAAACAGGTAGTTCTCAATTTCGATTCTCTCCCAGTCAAATTTTTTCTAAGTCTCTTCCGAGACTAACTTTGCCAATACAGCCTTTTTAAAGGCTATTTAGCTGTTTTAAGCTAATTTTTAAACAGGCTTTTTCAAGGCTAATTAGCTATTCTAGCTAAATTATTCAAAAAGCCCTTTTCAAGGCTAATTAGCTATTCTAGCTAAATTATTCAAAAAGCCTTTTTCAAGGCTAATTAGCTATTCTAGCTAAATTATTCAAAAAGCCTTTTTCAAGGCTAATTAGCTATTCTAGAAAAAATATTCAAACCGCTTTTTTTCAGGGCTTTGATATAGCTGGTATTATTAAAAAGTCTGTTTGAAGACTACATAGCTTTAACTAAGCTTTATTTTCTTAAACCTTTTTAAGGTTATTTCGCTATTAGTATATAATAGTAGCATTTTCAAATATGAATACCAGAAATTTTTTATCTGGGTCCCAAAAATGAGAAAAATGGAAAAGGGAAGATAGTTTCGTTAGTAATCAGAAAGGAGCAATGGCACGTTTTTTGAAATCGTCAGCGCAAAGCCATAACTATAGTTCTGAGAAAAACCTAGTCAAAGAATTGGGAAAGGGTTTAGAATCCTTGGAGACTGATAACAGTCACTGTTTTAGTAATACTGCTGAAGTTCTTCCAAACGTCAGTACTGATATGGAAATGGAACTGACTCATGAAGGATAAATTGCAGAAGTAATTGCAAACCCCAACTCTAACCATGCACAAAATACATCAAACAACGTGTCCAATTCAAAATAAATGGGCTTACACGCGTTGAATAACTTGGATATTAGTCTAGATAAAGATTGCCTTCCAGTTCAGCCTAAACTAAATCCTTTTCCTAAAAGATTAATTGGCGGTAAAAATCGAGGTTTCAATTCTTCTTGGTATGACAAATATCAAATGATTGAATATTCAGTTGCAAAGGATGCAGTGTATTGTTTTTGTTGCCGTCATTTTTTAGGCATTTCTAAAGGGATTTTCGGATTGGAAAAACATGGGGACACAATTCGAAGAACACTTCACTTCCAACAAACCTTCTCACCAACTAGCCTACAAAATGTACTTAGACTACATGGAATCCAAATCCCGTGGATAAATAGTTTGCCAGGTTAACGACCACCATAGACTAGACGTTATTAGAAACAGAGAGGTCCTATCTACACACGTGGAAGTGATTATTTTATGTGCCCAACAAGATTTAGCACTTCAGGGGAACACTTACACATCCGCCGACAATATTGGGAATAGGGGAAACTTTATTGCAATATTAGATATTTAAAAAAAAAGCAAGTTTAGTGAGAAAAATTATTGTTCAAGAGGTCAACTACTATAGGGTAGTTTGGGCGCTTGCCCAACGTGTTTAGCTCCGGGGGTCCGAATTAAAACGTAATAATTAGATTACTTTGAAATTTAAAATTGTCAAAATTATTTTAAGCACTAAACAAGAGGCTGTTTTACACATCAATATTAATTTAATAAGTTAAAACACAACAATAAAACAGTTCAGCTTGAAATAGCGCGAAACTAGACAATGGCCACTGTAGTCTTCCCCCTTAACAATGGGGGAGACAAGCCTAAATAAGTAGTTGATGAATTTGGGTAAAGAGGTAATCGTAGGGTGGAATTCTTCGATTAAAAGTAAAGTTGGTAATATTTATTTGTAAATAATATACTTAATAATAAAAAATTTATTAATTTAATAATAATAAAACTTTTATTAATTAATAATAATAACATTTTTATTAATTTAATAATGATAAAATTTTTATTAATTTAATAATAATAACATTTTTATTAATTTAATAATGATAAAATTTTTATTAAAGGGAATATAACCTCAGGTTTTTTGGTGTGGAACATCAACACTTCGTTCAATTCCCGCTCCCTCCTAAGGCTTCAGATATTTTTGGCGCTGGTTAGTGATTTCCCGCCAAAATTGTTAACCTAAAAAACCTTAAAAAAGACTTGAGGTTATATTCCCTTTAATTTAATAATAATAAAATTTTTATTAATTTAATAATAATAAAAATTTTATTGATTTAATAATAATAAAATTTTTAAATAATTATATACAATTTGGCTAGTTAAAGAACAACAAAAATTACAAAGGAGTTTTTTATGGGGGCCTCTTAATCACGCAGTGCCTACTCGCGAAAAAATCCTGGCGGGGCTACTGGTGCTTTTCCTTCCTTTCCTTTTCCTCCTAGTGGAATTTATCGTCCAAAAAACTTTTTGCCCCCGCGTCTTGGCTGTCAACCGTTACGCGGCCCAACTTTTTAATTTTGACGGTCAATACCCCACCAATGATCAACCTTTCGCCAATGATTATCCTCCCGCCAACGATCATCATCCCGCCAACGATCACCATTCCGCCAACGATCACCATCCCGCCTACGATCACCATCCCGCCTACGATCACCATCCCGCCTACGATCACCATCCCGCCAACGATCACCACCCCGCCAACGATCACCACCACGCCTATGCTTTACTCTCCGCTATTGACTGATGCTTCTTCTCGTCTGCTACCACGCGGTTTGGTAATAGCTCACTTGAACATTCGTTCTCTTCGTGCTCATTTCCTTTCTCTTCATCAAGTCTTGCTTGACTATGATATCGATGTTCATGGAATCACCAAAACTTGGTTGGATGACTCTATCCCCAATTTTGTGGTTAATATTCCTGGCTACTCTCTCTTTCGTCGCGATCGTCAAGGTAGACCAGGCGGAGGAGTTGCTATCTATTATAAGGATTTTCTACATATTTCATCTGTTAATGAGCACGCCACTAACCTTGAGATACTTACTTGTAATCTATTCCGAAAGCATACTCATTCGATCACTATCTCTATAGTGTATATACCTCCTGATGCCTCGGTAAATTACTTTGAAGAACTTGGTGTCGCTGTTGATAGAGCTATCTCTAGCCTGGATGGTGACCTTATTTTATTGGGGGACTTTAACTTAGATGTTTTGCAGCATCTTAAGCGAAAAGGAAGACTCCTTAAGTCTGCCACGTCGGGACTTCAGCAACTTATCAAATCTCCGACCCACATAACATTGACCAGTGCCTCACTTATCGATCATATTTACGTCAGCCGCCCAGACAAAATTTTTCACAGCGCCGTTGTTCGCCTCGGCTTATCGGATCATGCTTTAATTTTATGTATTCGACGGGCTTTAAAACCTGTGAGGATTCCCAAAATAATTCAAATTCGGTCCTATCGTAATTTCGACGCTGATTCATTTGCCCATGCTCTTACTGACTCATTATCATTATCCACTATACCCGACGGTTCGGTGGATGATTTGTGGGTGTCTATTCTAAATTCCTTGACTAATACTTTGAATCATTTTGCGCCACCTATTTCTCGACGGTGTACTCTGAACAACCCTCCGTGGTTCAACTCAGAAATTCGCAAATTGTCGCATCACCGCGATCTTCACAGATCTCGACGCTCTGGCCCGAATGCTGTTTTTCACGAAGCTCAATATCGTTTTTATAGAAATGCGGTTAACGCTCAACTACGGTCATCCAAGAGTTCTTATATCAAGCGCGAAGTCGAGCAATCTCAGGGTAATTCTCGTCTTCTGTGGAAATCTATTAAAAAACACCTCACTACTCCTCAGCCTTCTATTACTCAATTAAAAGTTGCGGATTCCGTTCTTGACGACCCTTTCGAAATCGCGTGTGCGCTTAATGAGTATTTTACTTCCATCAAACCCTGGCCGAGTGTTCTACCTTTATTGGATTCCAATCGAGACCTTTCTTTCAACTTTGAACCTGTATCGGTTCAGGAAGTATTTGAATTGTTAAAAAAGATTTATCCCAATAAAGCGACTGGATCGGATGGAATCCCGTCTATACTAATTAAAGGGGCGGCGATTATCTTGGTGGATCCTTTAACTAAATTGATCAATCTGAGTTTCTCTACCGGGTGTTTTCCCACTGACTGGAAGATTGCTCGTATCTGCCCCTTGTACAAGGGTAAAGGTGATAAATTGGACCCCAACATGTATCGGCTGCTCGCTATTTTATCGGCCGTCTCGAAAGTTCCAGAACGCCTAGCCCAATCTCAAGTCGTGCAATACTTGACGGACAATAATTTACTGTATGCCCTCAATCGGGGTTCCGTCCAAAACATTCTACAATAACTTGTGTCTTTAATCTTGTCGAAGATATTTTAAATGCTTTATCGAATGACCTTTTTGTTGGTATCGTCTTCCTTGATGTTGCTAAGGCCTTCGATTCTGTGGACCATAAAATATTACTAAACAAATTGGAGCATCTCGGCTTTTCCCCTCTCTCACTTGCATGGTTCGAATACTATCTAACTGGCAGGAAGCAATTTGTTTCTGTTGACGGGCAGTCTTCTGATCAAGCGGATTCTACTGTAGGGGTTCCGCAGGGCAGTGTACTTGGCCCCTTGCTGTTTTCGCTACATATTAATGATATAGTGCAGGAGCTGGATCATAGTGTAGCGCATCTCTTTGCTGATGACGACGCTACTCTTTCTATATACAATTATAATTAGTAGAATACAACGCAAAATCACAATAAAACAGGTAAGAAATAATTTTGTTTTAAACAATTGTTATAAATACAATTTTTCTTAATATCACATCCAACAAATTTGTATAACCTGCGATACAGTGCCGTTTATGAGACAATTTGGGGCAACGTTGCTTATTATAGCCACACTACGTTTTACATAGAGGAAGTTCCTTATTATGTATTTATGGTTTAACAATTCCCATCTGCTTGCCAGGGACACAGCCATAAATTTCAATACAATCAAATTCCCAAGACATTTATGGAATCTACAAGGGGCTAACCACTCTTAGAAAATCTGTACACCGGATTACGCTTAGATTACCACTGCCAATGGCAGGGACTTCAAAGATTACGCGTAATCCCATTAGTACAGTCAAAGGTACGGCTCTGTACACCGATTACGCGGAGTGATCAGCCCCGCTGGAATCTATTCCAGTTGGGTTTACTGAGTCTTCTCTCCAACGCAACAAAATCACAACGATTATAAAGATAATTTTCCTTTCTGCAATACCAGCATTGGGCATATATTTCTTAATTAAATTAAACAATTTATAAATCGTTCTGAGTCACTTAAATTGAACTCCGTATAAATAGCCCGCTGTTTTGATAACCCTTGAAATTAAGTTATAAACAAACATTTCAAATCGCCCGCCGTTTCCAACCCGAGGGTAAAGCCTGGTTTTCACTTGGCGGTTTTTGGGCGAAAAAGCCCGGCGTCGACGGAAAATGGGCGAAAATTTCCGTCGACGCCGGGCGGAAATTCCGTCGGTTTTCGGTTTTGTGTGGCGATTTTCATTTCTATTTTTTTCGCTCAGTTGGGCGATATCGCTCTTTTTCAACCAATCAAAAACCATTTTCGAAAGGTGACTGTGACGTCAGGGGGATGGTTAATTTCCTGCTTCTTGCATCCGGAACTCGGCCACGTGCTTTTCTGTGAATTTTGGAACGTGTTTTTTTTATACCCTTGTTGCCTTCTTTTCCAGTATGTTTCTTTCACACAAACCGATCTTTCATAACTCATATTTCTTTGAACACGATAGATCATGTAAAATAACATTAACTTTAAAATGCTTACATGAGCTTTAATCAATAGTTCACTATTATGATCAGATAAATCATCCATTTTTAGGCCTAGGCTTAAATCTCCACTATCAGACGAAAACCGACGAACTCGCTGCCTGAAAGAAATCGCTTTATTTCCGCCCTAAAAAACGCCAAGTGAAAATGCTAAAACGCCGACAGTGAGCGAAACGTCGAAAACCATATCGCCGACGTCAAACTTTCTGTCGGTGATTTTCCGCCAAGTGAAAACCAGACTTTATAGACTCTTAAACGCGCCTTCCCAATTGGGGGATCTTAAAATTCATTTTGCGCGTGAAAATACGCCGCCATTTTAGGGTATAAAAGCAGGTAAATAAGCCTGCTATACCTCATAATGTAAAGGTACTGTCACGCGCAAAAACGTAATTTTGAAATCGGGCAAAAGACCGCCATTACGTTACAGTCTACGGGGAGGGTGATGAAAAAACCGGTTTTGGGGGGATGAAATTTCTGCGGTAGAGGGCTTGCTCGTTGGTTGTCTGTACGATAATGGCGGCGCCCAGTAAACGTTTCTTAAAATAGTGTATACCACTATATTATGATATTACCAGGAAACTATAGGGTTATACACTTGGAATGTCTAAGGTTCCATTGGGACAGTGATATGAAAGCGCGTCGAGAAAAAGGCGGGGCTTAACTACGTCAAGTGTAAGACGTAACCCGACATTTCAAATTCATTGGCTCGAGGTTTGACGCGAAAAGAATGCGTCGTCATGGTAACAAATAGGCGATCTTCCCGCGCAAAAAAGGCTTATAAAACAATGGATTTAAAAACCTCAATTTGTTATCGTACTTAATATTTTGAAGTAATTATAACGTTCTTCGCGAAAGAAGTGTAGTGAGTAGAGGGAAAGTAAGGGCGAGACATCGATCCCGGGTTCGGGTTTGGGTTCGGGATCGAAATCCGGGATTTAAGGGATGAAATGGGGGTAAAATCATCGAAAAGTCAATGTATTTATGGTATTTCTCGCGACGATTTGTTTTTTCGTATATCAACATATTGTGTCCAGGCCAACTTGTTCATTTATCTACGCTTATCTCGAAAGATACTTGAACGTATATCTTATCAAGTTTTATCGTACGTAATAAGATAAAATGATGTAAAAATTGATAACCTAGGCGACGCGTACGCAGATTCCCCGGGGGACGCGGTTAATTTGAATTTAAGATTGTTTTGACGTCATGGAATATTCGTTGTTAAAGTAGAATGGAAATATTTTTAAACTTCATTTTAATATCATTGTAGTACGCTTGGCACTTGAACCAATCTCACGAGTATTTCTTAAAACGAATATCTCGATCGCGTTTTATCGTACGAAATAAGTGGAAATTATGTAAGTTGTATGATTAATAACCTAGGCAGGAAGATAGCGCGCGCGTGCGCGGATTACCTGGGAGGCGCGGATTGCCCGGGCGCGCGGTTAATTTGAATTTAAAACATGGATTTCGTCTCCGAAATAATTCATGTACCCAAAATTGGACCGCAAGTTTTTTTTTCTTTTTAGGGGAATCTCTATGGGAGTTTAACATTACAATAAAGCTAATAGGTCCAGTTTGGGGTACTTTTGGTCCGAAATGGGGTACATAGGGCCGAAAATGGTGACTTTGGTCGTTTTAAGGGTACTTTTGGTCTAATTTGGTCCATTTTTGGGTACATCAGAAAAGCAGTTGGAAAAACGAAGAGCCTTTTTTTTCCCACCCATCTCCAAACTCCAAAATTTTATTGCTTTAATTTATTTATCGCTTCCGTAGGTATAAAATAAGATAAAAACCACTTACCTATATTTTAATTACGGTAAATTAAAAATACTTAATTAGTGTACTAAGTTACGTTTAAAAGAACCTTTTATAACAATTCCAATATGTAAATATAGGTAAAAGGATTGAAAAAATACTTAAAGTGGTTTTACTGATAAACTCTAAAGGAATTTAACTTTGAAGGGTATCTTAGATTATTGTTTTTAATTTTATTCAAGTTGAAAACGTATTAAGAGTCCTTCAAAGTACTATAAAAGGATTTTATTTACGAACTAAATTCATATTTTCTTCAAACTTTCAATTCGCTTTTATTACTATTTAAATACGGTAAAATATAATTCTTATACACAAATATAGCCAGAAAGATACTATCAAACATTAAAATTAAAATTAAATTAAATTTGTGTGGATAAGATTTGTAAATATCATTTTGAAACTAATAACTTTCATGTGAGCTCTGTTATTGAGATTGTTATTCCAATAAAGCAATTCTTTGGGTAGTGGGGAGGTTTTCCGGGAATTTTCCCGCATACGAGTGCGTTTACCGCGTATATTTCCGTATAAGGGCGTTTTCCGCGTAGTTTTTCCGCGAATGAGCACGTTTTTCAACACACCAGCGCGTTTTCCGCGTAGTTTTCCGAATTGGGGATCTTGTTTCTTGGTATGTTGATGAAAACTGAGAAAAATTTGGGATATACTGATAAAATATTACTCTTATTGACGGGAATTCTCATCACTGCTTATCGAATGTATAACACCTTTTAAGGAAAATAAATTTTTGAGACAAGGCTGCCATCTATAGAAGCGTTTTACAGTTCATTGAAAAATCTATTTTTTTTTAAATCATCATCTCGTTCGTAATTGCCTTTCTATCTCTTCAATTTTAAAAGTATATCCTAATTAATTCTATATTTTTAACATTAACAAGTCTCCAAATTATACCAACTTTTAACCAATTTTCCCCAATTGTACTAATTTTTAACAGAATTTCCTAAATTATTCTAATTTTTACCATAAGCCAACTTAATTTCAAAACTATTGTCAATTTATGAAAATTGAGTTTTGTACGTATTTGGAATCGTTTAATTTTTTTTATCCCTAAAATGGGTGATTTGTAGGAAATTTATATTATTTTTATTGGCTTTACGATATTTCAAGTTAATTTATAAAATTTATAAATGAGTTTAATTAAATTAATAATTAAGTTTCGTTCGTATATTGAATCGGTATTTATTTATAATAATTTTTTCACCTAGATTAATTTTTTATCACCCACACTCTCGATCCAGCTCCCTACTATACGTGCCCATTTATAAAATCAAAATTGAACCGTCATGAATAATCCATATAAACGTAAAAGACGCGGGCGTCTTGAAGTCCAAGTTTCGTTTCCACTGAAATAGAAACAACAAGAGGAAAGGGTCTTTCTGGTGACCTAACTTTTAACATTGCTGGACGTTTTATATTTATTGTGTTCTGTTACTTATAGTCATATGGATTTCCATTCATTCGAGGAAGTTAGTTAAATAGTGGAAGAGTATAATAGGACGTGGTTAGATATGCAGGAAATAAAAGAGCATTTGGACGAAATGGAAAAGCATTTAAAAAAGTGGGAATTGAAGTTAGAAGAAGCTTGTCAAAGGGAAATTGTACTGAGAAATAAAGTTAAAGATATAAAACCAAATACAATTGGATTGAAAATATTGCAAGATAGTTGGAAGGGAGCAGAGAAGTAAAGGTAATAATATTGTATGTCATTGATTGGCTTAAGACCTGTTATATAAAATATAAAATAAATTATGAAATAAAATAAAATATAAAATAAAATAGGAAATAAAATAAAATATAACATAAAATGAAATAAAATAAAAAATATAAAAATATTAAAATTACTAATTTTTAACAGAATTTCCAAAATTAAAACTTTGCTCAACGAAAAACTAAATAACGATAACTAATGTACAATTAATTTATTAAATAACGAGAAAATGTCTTAAGGTAATATAAAAATAAAACAAGCGATTATTTTTTTTTAATAAGTTAATAATCATTAATTTTAGTTTGTCTAGTAAGAGAATATGGACGATGAAAAGAAATTTGACGAGACGATGCTGCCATCTAGAGAAGCGTTTTTTTTTCTTCAGTTCATTGAAAAATCAAAATTTGGTATCAGCGACCAATGTACCTGTCAATACACTCGTTATCGTCAATAACACTCTAAGACATTCGTATCATTCAATTTGATATTCATCAGTTTTCAACAGATTATAGGCCTTATAAAATATGTAGTAGGATTTTAAGAGAAAAAAAATTAATACGGAAAATCAATTATTTTATTTATTTAGGTCTTGATTTGTTATCTCCCACCAAACAATTGTGACGTTCTCTATAAAGTCCAGCTCATCTGGAGCGTCCCAAAAATAATGCTTTTTTTTTAAAAATTGAGCATTGTTTATAGCTCCCTTCTTTGTTCTTTTGGATACTGCCAGAAAGAAAAAGAGATAAATCCTTAGCATTTAGGTCTATGTAATAAAATATAGTCGTTTATTTTTTAAATTATATATTATTTTAAAAATATTTCGAATAAAGTATGGAAAATGGAGAAATTCAAGCATACGAAAAAGATAAACTTATTAATAAGTTTTTATGCTAATGAAGAATAACTATTTTACCTTCTAACCCAAAAATATATATTTGAGTCATACCCTTCGGGTACTCTGGTCCAACTAAAAAAAGAAGAAAAAAGTATTAAATCTTACTCTACTTCGATGTAAAATTCAAGAGATTATTAATAAAATTCAATTCTCACCTAGTAAAAAGATTTTCCGATGACATTTTTTTTTTCTGGTGATACTTGTTGTTAAGAATCGTATTGTTAATTATCCTTTTTTCATTTCAGGGGTATTTATATATAAACACCATACAGCCTCGATAGTTAAGAAACAGTTTTGAATAAAAGATAATTGTAGATAATCAATCTTCGAAATAGGAGTCCTCCAAAGTTTAGAAATGATTGTTTGATTTATAGTTCTGCATTAACAACAAAATTTCTATTATCATTTATTTCTCATAGATAATAAATTTTCCAAGCCATTTTAATAAATAAAATAACTGTGATAAACAGTAAAACCCACTTATTTTTGTATAAATACATTTCAGATACACAAATTAATTAAATAAAAGTATTTAAATAAGAATTGCTTCACTAAATTATGCGTTTGTACTTTAAACAATACCTGAATTTGAAATTTTATTAGAATAAAGAGTAAAACATTTGTTCAGAGTCGGCTTGATTAATAAAGTAAATAACACAGACGTATTCAATAAAGTGAAATATAATTTTATTACGCTGTTTACAAAATACTTTAAAAACAATATTTCTAAATTTCTAAAATTGCAGATTTTGAGGTACTAATGCTCGTTCCACCTAAAGGGAGTTATGTTTAAATTAAGATACACTGAACTAGGTCGTACCTAGGTATCCATATTTCACCCATTTAATCATAGACTAAAAACAGTTTTTTCTTAGTAATTTTTAAAATTGCAAAGTTTTTAGTCTAAGATTAAATCAATCTTTCGGTTATATAGTCAAGGAAATGTATAAATATACGTGTATCTAAGATACCCTTCAAAGTTAAATTCCTTTAGAGTTTATCAGTAAAACCACTTTAAGTATTTTTTCAATCCTTTTACCTATATTTACATATTGGAATTGTTATAAAAGGTTCTTTTAAACGTAACTTAGTACACTAATTAAGTATTTTTAATTTACCGTAATTAAAATATAGGTAAGTGGTTTTTATCTTATTTTATACCTACGGAAGCGATAAATAAATTAAAGCAATAAAATTTTGGAGTTTGGAGATGGGTGGGAAAAAAAGGCTCTTCGTTTTTCCAACTGCTTTTCTGATGTACCCAAAAATGGACCAAATTAGACCAAAAGTACCCTTAAAACGACCAAAGTCACCATTTTCGGCCCTATGTACCCCATTTCGGACCAAAAGTACCCCAAACTGGACCTATTAGCTTTATTGTAATGTTAAACTCCCATAGAGATTCCCCTAAAAAGAAAAAACTTGCGGTCCAATTTTGGGTACATGAAGTATTTCGGAGAGAGAACCATCACTAGGAAAAGAATACCGGGGAATCCAGCGGTTCAAATTAAAATCTAATTTGCATATTAAAATTATGTTTATTTCTTAATTCCTAATTTACACGGTCTTCTTACGGTAGAACGCGTACAATAGTATTGGAGAAACGTACGCGTTTCATATCGGTGGTGAAAAAGCGGGGATTGTCAATCAGGATTAAAACACTTCTTTCTGCGGGTGGGGACCTTCTATCAATAATACAGAGAAAGGCTGCTACCATCTATAAACCTTTCATTTTAGCGGGGTACAGTCTTAACGTTTTCTTATGCAACACTCCCTATAGCGTTACACGTTCACCACCTAAGTATTTACCCTTCATCATCACCCCTACCTTTGGCTGTATGTTTTTGTATCGTGCGGAGCCGTGTGGTGGCCTTCCACTGTATTGTTTAGTATCGTGCGGAGGCCTTCCACTGTATGTTTTGGTATCGTGCGGAGGCCTTCCACTGTACTTAGCTTGGTATCGTGCGGAGGCCTTCCACTGTATACTCCCTGGTGGAGTGGGAGGAAGCCTTCCACTGTGCTTGGCTTGCTATCGTGCGGAGTCGTGTGGAGGCCTTCCACTGTATTGTTTAGTATCGTGCGGAGGGAGTCCACTGTATACTCCCTGGTGGAGTGGGTGGAGCGGGTGGAGCGGGAGGAATGGGAGGAGGCCTTCCACTGTGCTTGGCTTGGTATCCCCCTGAAGACCCTACTAACCTTTTTCCGAACAATCGTTTCAACCTTATTTATAACAAAAATAGGCTCAAAGTTATCGTTTTTTTAATAAATATCCAAAAGTGTTGGGTTTTGGGTATTTTTAAAATTTTTGAGATACTTTAATAATAATCAGATACTTCTGATCATATAAATCGGAGAAATAACGGCTATACATTATGGCTTAGCGGAATTTAGCAGGCTCTCTAAGTTTGTTCCTGAAGAGTTAAGCATTTTTTACTTTGAATAGTTGATTTTATAAAATGTCTTTACGCTTGCCCAACTTGTTGAAATGTTGCCCTGGAATAGTTCAGCCAATGCCTAAGAATGAGTTCATAAACTCTTTAGTGGGAGAGAAAACGGATCCACAGCTGAAGCGGGGAGGCAACATTTCAACAAGATGGCCAAGGTTATTTTATAAAAAGAACTATTGGGAAGACTTGGAGCTTGCCCATCAAGCCCCTGTTTGGGAAAGTGGAATAAAATATTTTGAGCCAGTGTGAGAAATAAGGCACTATCACAGGCCAATAGCCAGTTTAGAAATTAGCTGGGCCAGTTTAAAAATTAGCTGGGCCAGTTTAAAAATTAAATGCTTGTGGGGAAATTTTGACCAGCGTCTGCTATCGTACGCAAGTTGAACCATTGAACACGCCAGTCTATTTAGCGAAGCGTATATTTAGTCTTTGGCTCTTTGCTGGGTGTTCTGAGTCTGTCTACTCTACACTCTACACACAGTTTAGAAGAAGCGAAATAGCGAATTTAGCAGTTATCAAAAATAAATATAAACAGTCTCTCTCTCTCAGTAGGCTTGTTCGGGTCGGGTCTATTGAAACGTGATAAGAGGAAATACAAAGGACGACAGGACGTCCAGCTAGAATTTCTCCCCTCTTCGGGCACACCCCTTTTATACCTCACCGAAAATCAGCGGGTGACAAACATTTCTGCATTTTACCGGGAAACCTCTTTTTATCTCACACAACCTTCACAATAGCTTCATTTTCAAGCGATTTTTTGCAGAAATAACAAGAGTTAGCTGGGTGGTAAATTTTAAACGCGGTTACATGAAGAGCGGCGGACGCGTTTTAAGTCAACGAAGGTGCAAAATTGTAAGACGCGTTTATGGGTACAACGTTAAAACCGCGAATACGACACAACTATTTTATGTTACGATTGCTCGTATGTAAAATGTTCATAGAACATTTTTTGTAGGAAATAGCTGGGCACTAATGTTCGTAATTGGGTTTATAGCCGTACATACAATACTAACGTAGATATTCGCGATAAACAATTACTGTGCACCGGTTTCCCTCATAATCATTGCGGGTAAAACAACTATTTCTAACAGTAACCTGTGAAAAGATATGTTTTGTTTGAGTAATTACTCCTAAAATATTTAATTACGCAATTTTGAACCATTCTTCATTTTATATTTAAAAAAAACTAGCTTTCTATGATTTGAAAGAAACTCGTTTTCTAGTGCGTTGTTAGCGGTTGGAAATTATGGTAAAAAGAAAACTATTTCTAACGCTAACCTGTTTTTTGCCCCGAAGAAAACGGGACCAGGCAGCAGCTTTAAATTTTCGACTCCGGGACAAACGAAGGTCAGGCCTAGGAGCAGAAGGGGGCTTACGCAATGGGACAAAGGAGGTGATACCTGTGTTCAGTACAGCGAGAAACGCATCCCAGGACTCAGAGATGCTGGCGGAACACAGAACCAGTGACCAATCGATAGAGGATAAAAAGGCACTGAACGACTCATAGTCCCCTTTGAACAAATTTGGCCTAGGAATAAAATTGGGACGTGACCCACACTAAGAGACTGAAATAATACAACACCGTGGTCACTACGGCCGAGGTCCGGCAGCACCTCCGAGTCCAAGGTTAGCGAAGAATTCGAAGAAAACACCGAGTCGAGAACATTGTCCCGACAGAATGGACCACCATTCCTTGTGGGGACCTCAATAATTTGGGGTAATGATAAATGAAGTAAACAATCAAGGACGGCTTTGGTAAACCGACAAGCGCTAGGAAGGAGAGACGACCAGTCAATATGGGGGTAATTAAAGTCACCGACAATTAAAAGGGACAGGCGACGTCGCACACAATACTCATTCATAGCCTTTAGAGAAATACCGAGCAAACCATGGTTAACATATTTACAGTTATTAGATCGATATAAAACAGCAATTATAGTAACCTTCGGGGGAGGGGCATGGTGCGTAACGGAAACAATTAAGATATCAAGTCCTTCTACGTTGGGAGTTAAATTCTCAAGGGCAATATCACCAAAAGTAAGAGTACGTGCTGTAAGAGAACTTTCAATATAAAGAGCAACACCGCCATAAGTGGTCAAGCCACGGTCTTGTCGGAAAAGAGAATACCCTGTAAAAGTATGTTCAGCATCAGTGTGTTCTGAGGACCAGTGAGTTTCGGTTATGGCCGAGAAAGCAACCCTGTGCTGTCGAAGGAGTAGAGCAAGTTCAGTGTGTTTATAAACCGATGTAAGTCATTGAGCATTGGTGAGAATGGCGGTAGTCACAGCCGTTAGTGAACTAGTAGATCAGAACACACCTGAGGCGCATGGGACAAAAGGGACGGTAGACAGCCCACGTACGTGCTAAAAAAATACAGTATCCTTGGTCCTTTAAGGCGGATTTGGATCTCTATTAATTCTACCTTATTGTTCCCAACTCAATGGGGGAAACCGAAGAGCTAATTCTAGCCTGTGAAAATATATATTTTGGTTTGAGATAATACTCTTACAAGATTTAATAACAGCGACATTTTTGAACCATTGGCGTTATCGGGTTTCAATAAAATGCTTCTAGCGACGAGCTTGATACTTTGCGGCGCTTTCGACTGGGGGCTACCATTTTTATTATTTTCCCCGTTACGATCCCCCCAAAGTCACCTTCACTATGGGTAACCCCCCCCCCATATCACTTTTAGTAGGATCTTTCAGTAGGATGAAAAAATAATATTTCTTCCCAGGGGAATTCATGGATTTACAATAACTCACAGGGATAGATTCTTTTACGGAGAATATTCGTGGGGGAATCCATAGGTTTACTACATGGGGAGGGGACCCGTTAGAGGAAATAAAATCAATAGTCGAGGCAGAGGTAGTACGGCGGTGGGAGATTGTAAAGGGGGGGTCGATACGCTCGTAAATTAGTAAATATTTCTTTTCGAAAATAAGTTTGATTCAAATTTCAAACGTATTTTTGGCGTACGCGAAATGCGTTGTCTCATGCGATTCCCTAGTGGGAGAGGTGGGGGTGGAAGTTTAGTCTGAAAAGTTTCAGCGGGTTCGTCTGCTTTGGTATCTAGACCTCGTTCGGGCCTCGGGCTAAAAATGGATCACGCTTATTGTCAAAAGAAACAACCCAAATCTAAAAGGTCGAATGGTTAGTATTACAATTTTAATTATCATCGATGTAGTCATATATTGTTTGTTTTAAATATAATTTCAGGGGTAAACTTTAAAAAACGCTTCAAGATTATTTTTGCCCAATGAAGAGATTGAATCTCCTGATTTACCTATTGTAAAAATTCATTTGCAGCGTGACGTCACAACGTTAAGGAAAGTAATGGCGATTAACCGATTGCGCGAGTACAGAAAAGCGTTCAGTAGCTCTTGACGTAACGCTGCAAACGATATGCAACGGTTCAGAACCGCTGCAGTTGGTCCGATTACTCTCACTGAACGCAGCCCGGGATTGAATCAGAAGCCCTAGGTTTTGGAAACTTCCGGCGACGAAAAATCAAAATGTTGTCTGCTATTTTTAGTGAAAGCTGAACACGCGTGGAGTGAATGACAGCAGGCAAACTTCAAACTTCTGTTAATGGGATATATTTCACTAACAAATTATATACTTTTAAAGCGTATCAAGTTATAAAATGACTTCCAAACCTGTAAAAATATCAAAATACCTATTAGAAATGAAGGTAAGAAGCTAAAGGTTTTAAATAACTAAATGGTACTGGAAGTATATAAACATCTGATTATACTTACGCAATAATTTTTTAATAAAGTTTATGAAAAGAACTAAAGAAAAAGAAGAATTAAGAGCTGAACAAGAAGCGGAAAACCATGCTTTTAGAAACAAAGAAATATCCAGTTTAATGAAGGAAGGGTAAATGATTTTCTGCCTTTGGGGGTCACTTTTCCTAACATTCTGAAGCCACGGTGGAATTTTACTCCTGGGCGCTGACTAAAAGTGGATGGAAAGGAGTGGTCAATCATGGACTAATTAATTAGTCCATGGGTCACTCTCTCACCTTTTTTTCTTTTTAGAAATCGTATTGTTATTGAACCTAGATTTGGTCCCTGTGAAATGCTAAAACAGGGAAGAATGTCTTTCAAAGGAATGAATCCAGAGATAGAGAAGCTTATGACAGAAGAAAGAGACCTAAATAACCCCAGTCCCTCGGAAGGAATAAGTCCTAAAGAAATGGCAAACAGGTAAGAAAATGCTAAAAAACTTCAATGGTGCAGAATGTTAATGACTTTTATCTTTAGGTATTCTTCGCTTGTCGATACTATGGCCAAGAAATTCAGTAGAAAAAGAGCTCGTAGTGATGGTTCTAAATTTGATAAAAGTAAAAAATTTAAAAAGCCTAGAGATGATTAAACACACGTTTTTGTATAAAAAAATTTATTTTTATTTAAATGCTTTAAGGCTGGACTCTTCTGTAAATAATTGTATTAGTTTGCTTTATAAATAGTAATTTAACCAAAACAAGGCAGTTTTTAAAGTTTCTTAAACCTAACACTAGTTTCTTTAGGAATTAGGTCCAAGTGCGTACATTGTACATGTATTGCATTATCTCTACTCTATATATTACTACTCTATACAATAACTTATTATCATAGTATTTTTTCATATCTATATTTTTTAACGTGTTTGGTTGCTGACAACATGTATTAGTATGTATCATAGTTAAAATATATCTCTACACCTACAAATAATCTATTATCTAGTAGCTTTCTTTTTTGATATCTAAGACCTTTGGCCAGCACCAAAAGTTTGTTGTCAAAAAAAGTAGATTTCTTTAAATATCTTACATTTGTATGCCATGAGTTTATCACTCATATCACAGATAGCAAAAATATAAAATAATACTCAAGTAAAAAATTAAATATTTTCTTAGTAATATTGAAATTGGTCAGTGATAAGCTGAGAATATTTCCATTTTGAACGCTTATATATAAGCACTTTTACAAAGTACATCTGTATATTTAATTTGCTAATACTTTTTTTCAGTTATGGCACTTTTGAATAGCTTTTAAAAAAAATGTTAAGTTGTATATAGCATTTTTTAAAGCTAAAATTTTTACATTTTATATGGTTGTTAAAAATTTATTTTCCTAATTTAGTGCGTAAGGCAAATTACTAAAAAGGCACATTTTTAATAAGTTAATGGAAAATATATTTTATGGCATTATAACTTATGTTTTGTTGTGGTTTATATACTTGTTAATACGTAAATTGAGTAATATACATGTAAGTAGTATTGTATTCATTTAAGTTTTGTGTTTGGATTTTTAAAAATTTTGTAGACTAACTTGTTTTAACTGGCAATAGCCACCTTAAAAAGGTTCCGCTGAGGCGAAAATATGACCTGAGATGAGCTCTTAACAAGTGGGCCCTTATTTCCATTGATAGAGGTTGATATTTTACATAAATTAATTGAGTTTCGTCGTTCTTTGTTATTATCTACATCAGTCAAATTATTATCGTCATTTACGAATGTACTTGGCTTTTTGGCAACTCTTCTGCTCAACTCTTTTTTAGCCTTTCGGACAATACAAGCCATAAGAGTAACGCTTCCAAGAATCTAATAAAGAAATTGATGTTACATTTCTAAGGATCCATAATTGGGGGTCTTCAAGCTTCATACCTGGAAAACCAAGACTGCGTAACCAGTAACTGCAGTTGTTTCGTCTGTTAAAAATTCTTCCATTGAGCGAAGAGTAGTTCCAAGGTAGATGTTAATCAGTTGGGTTGGTAGTAGCCCCAAAATTGAAGCAATCAGATACGAAGGAAGGCCAATACAACTAACCTATTTATAACAACAGTAATTAACTCTTACTAGAGCTAGGCTATATAGGTTGTCCACTTAAAGGGAATATAACATCAGGTATTTGGTGTGGAACACCACGTTTGCAGCTCTGGCCGCTCTTGCCTTTGGCTTTAGAAATGTTTGGCGCCACTATACAGCGTAATTTGAAAAATTGAAGGGGTCTTCCATAAAGATTGCTTTGCAGGTTATATTCCCTTTAAATAATAATACAGGTCTAATAATTCAATATCGGATAAATTTTCAGGTCACAAATCCTGAGATTTGAAAATTTTAACAAATTGGATAACAAGCAGGAAGTAACATAAGAAATTACCAGTAATTACTTTGGCTATAATTCGGCCTAATTAAAAAAAATTGAAAGCTAGAAAAATAACTGTTGAAATTAACAAGGTTATTAAAGGAATAATTTCCAATAGGACAAATTGAAAAGCTAAGAAACAATTTTCCTGAAACCCTCCTTATTTAGAGAAGGCTTTCAAAGACTTCTTACTTTCAATTAGAAAGTTTCTTAGTCTCTTTTTAAGTCAAAAATGGGTCTTAATTATAATGGCAAACAACTTTCTAATTGAAACGAAGAATGTAAACACATTTCTAATTGCAAATTGGAACCAAGTCACTCAAATTGAGATAATCTCTGAATGGTTCAAGGTCATGAACAAAAACTGATTTTGAATTATTAGCCCTCAGTCATTAGTGGATGCTACGAAAAATCCAATACTCACAGCAAAAGCCGCATTTTGTAAACCAAACGGAATAGGGGAAAGTCTTGAAACTATGATGACTTTGAATGCCTGACTACTTTTCATAACTTCAATCAATGATCTTATTACATTAACTTTTGATAAGTGCGAACGAATGGGTCGGCTACAACACGCTTTCATAGAAATGTGAGCTATAGCTAAGCCAATGCTAACAGCAAAAGCTGTCACAATTAAACCACGGACAAAACCAAAATGATAGCCACAACCTATATTAAGTAATATATAACCCCAAGTTATCGGAAAAGAAACTGCAACGTACAACAGCGTGAACACTAGGAAGACTAGCCATTGCTCTTGACCATCTAGCCATATCACGCATTGCTTCACGTAACTTTTTCCCAAGATAAAGAGCGATATGACTATAAAAACTGGGATTAGCAAACTTAAACAAGAAAACAGAAACTGGCTGACTGATTCTGTGAGCTTTGATATGGCTGAGGAACTATTGTCAACTCCATCATCAACAGTTTTAGTTTCTTCCGAATAAGGCTGTGTAGGTGTTGGAATACTAACCCACGTGAAATCTGTTAATACCGAGTCACTTCTACATTTATGCAGTGGATGGTTGGTAATGGAAGAAGAATCCGGACTTAAGGGGAATGCCGAATTCAATTCGCGTTCGATAGATTTATTAATAGTAGCGTGATTGTTGAACTGCTCACTAACCATCACAATACGTATACACTGCAAAACTAAGGGCCGATGTTTTCGACAGACAGAGGTTTAAAGCACAAAGTGAAGTTTTCAAGTTCCGTTATGTTCGATAAAACCATAATTTTTAACTTTGAGATAAATTAAATAAAACTACCTAATAAAAATGTTCCGAAATCGGCAACGCCTAATTTGCTTGCGCTAACCACCATAGCCAACCCCAAAAATCAATATTGTAACACGACCGGTAGCAAATAAATGTCAATGGCATGGCTTGACCGCTACTGTAAGAAAGTTAACGTAGGCGGCAGCGGCTAGACGATGGGCGCGCGTACTCTTTATTACCTTGGATTAAGTTATTTGCAGATACCTAATACTTGCCTAAAGCTTGTCTGTCTTTTTAAAGCAGCGGCGGCGATCGAAAAAACTTGCTGTGGGGGCCCGGGACATTATTTTTAATCAAAGAAAATGTACAGCTCTAAATTTATATTACTATATTTTTTTAAAAGAATACATTGATCCGTATCGAAAGAAACCATTGCATTTTGTGTTAACCTCTCACTTCCGCCGTAAACTTTGATGTACATGTAGTAAGTAGGATGGATAGAAAAAAGGTACTTGCGTTGACTTTAGGGTTTTTGGAAGAAGAAAATGAATGTGTTACTAGAGGCTTGCGCCGCCGCTAAACGCCGCCGCTGCCGATAATTTTGAACGCGCCGTACGCGCCGCCGCCGATTGTTCGAAAATCGATGCAAGCCGCCGCCGCCGCCGATACAAAGAACGGCGCGCCGCCGTTTCTTTTTTCCTTTGTACACTTTTTTTGGTATATTAAGCTTGGTTTTCATTTACGCGAAAATAACTATATTTGAACACGACGTTGAACGTCAAATTTTGGTTTTCGGATTTCGGTTGACGCAGAGTAATAGCATTTTCACTTAGCGTCAATAGATTCCAGCATTGTTATCTTGGCTATAGAGAGAGTCACTAATATAACCAAGGCTTATCCACATTTTAATTATCTTTAAATTTAAATGTTGCTTGGCTTATCGATATGTTTTCTAAAATTGCATTATAATAATCAGTGGCGGACTGGGTCTAATATTTTTTGGTTGCTAGGAGACTTAGGGTCCCATTTTTAACAACTATAACGCTACCATGTTTACGGAGACCCACTTCATGAACGGTCCATGGGATCCACGCCATCGGGCAGGTTACCTCTATGGCCAATCCGAGATTGATAATAATTTTTTACTTTAAATTCAATAAATGAAGCATTTGATATACTGCATTTTAGACGTCCAATACGTTTATAAAATCACATCATAATACCTTAAATTATTTTTAAATTGAACATAACATATCAAAATAGCAATGATGCGATGATAACCAAAAATGATATTTTTCGTTACTCGGATATATTTCTGATTGGAAGGCTCAGAGCGTCAGTGGCGTAGCCAGAATTTCGTCAAAGGGGGTCCAAGAATGTTAATTTTAAGAGGGGTGCCGAGAAGGGGGTGTCAAATTAGTAAAGGCAAGGTAGGCCCAGGGCGTTGACTTTGAACCCTCCTTGTCTACGCCACTGCAGAGCGTTATCGTGGAGCACGACCAAAAAAATTAAAAGCCAATATCGAGCCTTAAACCGAATTTCAACCCGGCATAACTGCGAATAATTTTGGTTGTCGTTTGACGTCAGGCCAGTGGCCTACCTCGGAAGGACCATGAACTAATTAATGTACTTCGCACATTAAAACATTAAAACAAACGTTTTACAAATTCAGCCAGTCCCACTTGTTTTCCAGCTGCTGAGCTATATTTGTATTTTCCCTCCCCTCACCCCTTTTCCTTCTTCCCCGGTTATCATTAGTTAGTTAGTTCCTAATTCCGCCACCAGAGCGCACATTTAACAATCGCCCGAAGCAAATGGGTACGTTCAGTAACAGTCAACGGAAAAAAACCCGATGGATTTATATTTTCCACCGATGAGCTTTTTCGTCATAATGACGTTGGAAGTTGCTGATCGCTTTTATTCAGTCATCGGTGTTTTTTAAAATGCCGTAGCTTTTATAGTAGTTGTACGTCAGTAATGACGTCAGTCATCGGAAAAACCGACTCTTCCAGCCGATGACTTCGGTGAGTAACCGATGACTATCGTGACGTCAAAACCGGAAACGCGAAAAAGCGTACAGTAGGAAACCGATGTCAGCGATTAGTAATCGGTGAGTCCGATGAGCGCTGCTGAACGTACCCAATATTCGGGAACGGGGCGTCCCTGTGCGAAGTACATTAATTAGTCCATGGAAGGACTAGTACGAGTTGGTATTTGCCCTTGCCCTTCTGGTCGCGTGTTTTTTAAACTGACGCTACAAGAAATAGCTCTAAAATTTATACAAACGCCGGCGTACGCCGCCGCCGCCGGTCATTTTGGCCACGCCGAAGACGCCGCCGCCGTAGGCCTAAACGCCGGCGTAAGCCACCGCCGCCTGTATATTTTGGGTCATACGCCGCCGCCGACCCATATCAGATCGGCGCCGGCCTCTATGTGTTACTAATCGGAAAAGGAAAACAAGTCGGCCCAGGCCGTCTTATTAGTTCCACATCAGTGTATTCGAGTGGCCAAACCCATACACCCTTAGTAGACACAGGTAGGCAAACTAATAAAAAACTGTTGAGGCTACGTGATTTCCTATCTTTTGATATATAATTTACCATCCTATGTTAAAGAGTGGCCACCGCCCACCCTCAGGATACCCGGGTGGGCAAACCAATACAAAAGCTGTTGAGGCCATATGATTTCCAGCGTTTGATATATAATTTACCATCCTATGATAAAGAGTGGCCACCGCCCACCCTCGGGATACCCGGGAGGGCAAACCAATACAAAGGCTGTTCAGGCCATGTGATTTTATATTATCTCGGTGATTAAATTAGTATTTTCTTAGAGCAGATATTTAATATGGATTATTAACAACTGCATAAATCATATTATTATTTATGTACTAAGAATATGGCAAGACGCAGATTCTGTCCCCATGGTTGCATACTTTTCAGCTTAAGGGCCTGTTGCCAAAGCCCTAGCCCATTGAATTTAACATGTTTGATTCTAGCAAAGCAGACTTTTGCAACACGCCCTAAGTTCGACTGCTTTGGATTTTTTGGTCTCACTCTTTCAAGTAGACGCGAGCGTAGACGATTCCAATCTTTTACTTTTATTGTTCTATGAGACCAAATTGTTTTTTTCGATCACTCTCCCTTTAAGGGGGTTGTTAGGAGGGGGCGGAAATTAACGGCACTCCGTGCGCGTCAAAGAGTTCTATCGAATGAGACCAAATCGCTGGACCAACTATACAAACTATACAAGTTCGCCAAGAAGGCGATAATATTATTTTGTGCCACACATAAACGACTTCGATAAGAAAGTGCCACACTTATTTATTACTTCTGACCATACACGGTTTCGATAAGAAAGTCCCACACTTCTTTATTACTTCTGACCATACACGGTTTCGATAAGGGGGTCGAAATTGTGCCCCCTGTTTACCTGACAGACCTGAAACTGGCCATCGGGAAACGTTGTGTAGCCCCACACTGTAATTCAAACTTCCCGCCACGCCCATGTCACACCTCGTTAAATTCCACTGGGTTGGGGGCGGAGGGGAGGCGAAGTTTGAGGTTAACTTGACCCTAAAACGCCGTAAATATACGTAAAATAACGCTGAAAAACGAACGAGAATTGCGACAACTTAACTAGACAAATCCCCCCGCGTTGCAAAGAAAGACTAGAAGTTCCGAGTAAAATTTGTACAGAGCGTCGTGGCTCGGTTGGTAAGGGCATCAGTAATAGAGATATCGCGGCCAGCGGCTATCGGGGTTCGATTCCCGGCGCCGCCAATATAAGAATTTATATGATTTATTTTTCGCAGCTCCATCTACCGTGTCGTTGCTTTTCCACGACAAACAAACACTTAACGACAATCCATCCATAGCAATAGTCCCACTTCGATATATATATATATATATATATATATATATATATATATATATATATATATATATATATATATATATATATATATATATATATCTCGATGTGGAACTAAAAAGAGCAATGTGGGAAAAGGTTGGATTTCAAAAAGATCAAAATTTGGAATTTTTCATGCGTTGATGGCCGAATTAAAAGTATCCGACCGACAAAACTATAAAAAGTGGAAAAGGATGGCCGCGGAAACCTATGAAATTTTGGTGGATTTAGATTCTCCACTTATTTATAAAGAAAACACAGTAATGAGAGAGTCGATTACTGTTGCTGAACGCCTGGCAGTGACCCTCAGATATTTACAGGGCCGGCGCTAGTAGCTTCGGGCCCCAGGTAACCGTTCTCAGACCCCAGCCAACCCCCCCCCCCCCCCAAATTGTTTTTTACACCAAAATTTGTTTTTTTTTGGAAATAGTTAGAAAATTTTAGTTAGGCACCCGGGCCGGCGGGCCCCTTTTGCCCCGGATACCCCCCCCCCCCTAACGCCGGCCCTGATATTTAGCTTCCGGTATGTAAAGTAATATTTGCACAATAAGTGAAATAGTCCCAGAGACATACAGGGTCTTATTCGAAGTGTTGTAGGATGACCATTTACACGTTCCTAGTACGGAAAGATGGCAATTTCCAAATTGCATAGGTGCTTTGGATGGAAAGCACGTGGTATTTGTTCCACCGAGGGGTAGTGGGTCATACTTCCAAATTTATAAAGGAACAAAAATCATCATCTTAATGGCACAACGTATGGTTGTATGTACAATTTTTTTATTTTTTGGTTTACTTTTTTTCATTGTGCGCCCTCCCCGAAACCAAATCAAGGTTACGCTACTGGGCACTTGTGGATGCAAATTACAGGTAACTACAGTAAATGTTTGAAAAAATATTAATTTCTCGGATGACAAATTGGAATATCTTGGTAAAACTTCGTTTAGACTAAGTGGCGTAGCCATAAACTAGTCATGGGGGGTCGAAGTATGTGAATGTTCAGAGGGAGGTCGAAAGGGGGTGAAAATTTAATACAGTCAAAGGTAGGCTCAAGAGGGGGTATATTGACACGGAACCCACCCCCCCTTGTCTACGCCACTGTATAGACTCTATAACGCGCTGTATTATTTGGGGCTGCCACAGCTTTGAGCCATATGGGGAGGGATCCGGTTTGTGGAAATTACATTTCAACCGTTTAAAGACCAACTACATGTGAGATTTCGGTCTACTCAAACTTTAACATAGCACCTAGGAGCAACAAACACAACACCCCACACAAGGAGAACGCAACCCGTCAAAAGTCATGGATTTTCTGTGTAAATTTTTCATTGGCTAGACGCTTTAGCGCCTGCTGCCGTCGGAAGGGGAAAATTCGGAAAATGTCTTCCCCCCGCCCGTAAAACGTTCAGCCACTGATCAGCATAAAGGCTCGTGACCGTGACGCTCGTCCAATGAAATTCGTACACAACCCTTCGTTAGCGTGTTTAAACGCTAACTGCGTTCTCCTTGTGTTTGTTGTTCCTAGATAGCACATAAGCCTTGCAGCTAATTGCCTACTTCCAGTCAAAGGCCGAGTTAACCGAAAATTCACGTAGTCGGCCTTTAATTTCAATAATTAACCAATACAGGCAACTTGTTTATAAATATATTTAATGAAAAGAAGTATAAACCAAAACATGATTATTTTTGAAAATCTTTTGATTTTAAAAATGAAAATAAATTTATCCTTAATAGGTTTGTCTATATTGATGTTGGTACAAATGGAAGAGTAAGTGACGGGGGTGTTTGGAACAAAACCAACTGTAAAAAGAGGTTGTGTTCCAACACCCTCGGCGGTTCTAAGCCAAAAACTCTTCCGGGATGAAGCTTTTGGGCTTATGGCATATTTATTAAAGCCATACTGGACGATTCAAAACGAATTTTTAATTACCGGTAAGTGTTTGTATATGATATTCTATAATATTTAACTGTTCCTGATTTTTCAAAGTCCCATCAAACTGGAAAGAAATGTTCGAATATGGCAAAATTCTACCGCGACGAATTTAGAAAATACTTTAACTCAATTGGGCAAGTGCCATTTCCGTGGAAAAAAAATTACGAATAAAGTTTTGTTTGGCGTTTGAATTTTTATTCATGAAGAGTTTAAGTAGACAAAACGAATAATCAGCCCTGTTATTCATATGTTTAAATGAAACTATTTTCAAATTAATTCAAATGTGAATCAACAAAAATAAACAAAAACTGGATACATGTATTGATTTAACTATTTAGCCTGGTATTGTGGTCGTTGAATGTTATTTGAACATGGGGCGAATGGTTTTTTGTTACGCGCATTGTAATTATATCTAATTACATTATCCGCATCTGTGTAAATAATTCTATGTTGAGTATATATTTGACTAATTGCAATTGGACTATTTTGCATTGAACTATTGGCAATTGGTCTATTTTGCATTGAACTATTGGGAATTGGTCTATTTGGGAATTGAACTATTGGCCCTAATGTTTTTGTTTTGCGCATAGTAATTA
Organism: Leiobunum rupestre; assembly: GCF_980474605.1. Lineage (NCBI taxonomy): Eukaryota > Metazoa > Arthropoda > Arachnida > Opiliones > Sclerosomatidae > Leiobunum > Leiobunum rupestre. Next base: position 35,004,371 of record NC_143392.1, read on the forward strand.
TATCTAATGTAACACTTCCAGTTAATTTTCCCCCGCATTCTTACATTTTTTTTATTTTTTGTGGTATTTACTTTTGTTGTTACATTTTCCCCTCCACTCTTGACCATCTATAGTAATTGTTAAGTATTCGTAAAGCCCCATATGTCAAATTTCTTAGAATTCAAAGACCTATTTAATAAAAACTAATTCCAGTGTTAAATATAATTAAAATTAATGTTCAACTAAAAAACCTAAATAACTTTTGAACGTTATATACAAATTAAATATAGTTTATAAATCTTATAGGACTTAATCAACTCCCTCTTTAAAATATAAAATTAAGATAATTAATTAAACAGTGTACCTAATATAAATTATAAACTAAATCACTGCCTCCAGCAATGTTAAAATTAAGAGCCTCGAATTATGGAGATAATTGGCGTATTTTTTCTCGTTTTATTACCATGGTACAATACTTTCCGAGCCGACCCCACCCAAGTTTTTATCAGAAATTTTCCGAACTAAACCAGTAAGGTCCCCTCAACTCACAGCGATCCCATAGAACCACTGTCATGTGAGCGGGTCTTTAGCCCACTACCAGATAACCCGGATCCACCAAAAAGCGCACGTTTTCCAAGGCCAGGTCACAGGTTGAAAGTGTGCCTGGACATTTTCGCCTGACAAAAAAATAAAGATAACCTCGTGATTCCCTGGCACCTTCTCCCCCACAAACACTGAGACCCCCGCAATCACGTGGAACCGACCCTAAGGGACCTTTCGTAAGTCAGACAACGCCATACGTCCCATGAGTCCATGACAGAACACGAGTCTTGGGTGCACCAATGACCCAAATAAAATGGGAGGTTACCAAGTACTTTTCATTTTCAACTCCGCCCTAAAATCTCCGGAAGCTCCCATAATCCGGAATCCCGTTAATCGAAGAGCAGCCACGAAGAGAATCAAGTGATAAGTAGAAGTTTATCATACCACCCCCCCCCCCCCCCCCCCCCCCCCCCCACCGTGTGTAGAGTACCCAGGGTCGAAATACGAAATAACCAGTGAAAACGTAGAATTATTTTTGGAAAGAAGGGAGAAACCTCGTTATTGTCCGAGAAAGAGGTTATAAGTAGGTCCCCACGAGCTAGCTGAGAGTTCATTCCGTATATCAATATCGTTAGGATTATTGTAATTTTTGGTTTGTATTACCCTCGCCAATATTATTTGAGTTAGTTGCTTTATTTCAGAGTTTAATTGTAGTGTTTATTATTTAGTGTTTGGTGTGTATTTGTTTTTGCCCCGCTTCCGTAGAGCCATAGAATGCCAGAATTTACAAACGTTGGAACTGATCCCATAGAAAACCGTTAAGAGATAAAAATTTAATGAATATATGGTCAAAGAGTGTATATTTTAATGTTTAAATTCCCCCTCGTATTTTCAAAAGTTAAAAGAACCATAGTGGAGATGGCCTAACCATCACTATTGTCAAGTAGAATTATTCCCTCAATCCCCCTCATTATTTTCATTTTGTATTTTAGTGTTTTATAAAATTAAGTGTTAAATCTAAGACTATTTACACCTGGACTACAATGCCAACGTTATAACTCCCATTTCAGAGTGTCCGGTACGAAAATCCGCGATAGTAATCCACAAACATGCAGCAAGCCCCAGCAACCCCCCCCCCCTTTTTTTGTTCCCCCTTCTTTAGGAGGCAAACTGTTTTTCTCTTGACGCCGCACACTGGAGTATTTCGTCAAAATTTCTGGTCAAAATTCAAAATTTTAAAAATTGTCCAAATCGAATAGTTGTTTTTCCCTTAAGTAGTTGATATACGAGACTACCACTTGACACAGTTATCTTTTTTCAAACACGAACTTTAGTCTGCTAGTAGCAGACGAAATTTCATGAAGCAAGATTTTTAAAACTTGTACTTCTCGGATTTCAAAAAAAAGCTTTCAACCTTGGTTTTTGGTTTTTCACTTCAACAAATATTTTTCAACTGTTTCATTGTGGAAGATGTCGAACAAGTTAAAAACTTCATTTTCATGTATTTTTGGGGTTTCTAGAACTTTTCAATGTGCACTTATGTTAGTGCACAAGTTAGGTTTTGTTTTGTTTGTTTTTGTTTGCTATATTTCACGAATATCCACTTGAAAATGTTAAACTTCCAAAGGCTTCCAATCTTATTTTGTTTTACCAATATGATAAGTAGGGCTTCTAGTTTGCAGCTAAATGATAATTGACTGCGCTTTTTTGCGCCTTTGATTTATTTTAATATTTTTCTCTAGCACTGCCAAACAGTTATTTTGACTCTATTTTTCCAGAGTCAGGCAGTGCAGCTCGTTTGCCCCTGCGAGTATACCGTGTGGGTTCAGTATCATAAGATCGACTCTCATAAGGTCGACTGAACCTGCCCATAAGGTCGACTGTCGACCTTATGAACACTATGGGCAGTCCATAAGGTCGATTCTCCTACCCTAACCATAAGATCGACTTCCATAAGATCGACTGTTGATGTTCATAAGATCGACTGCTCACAAGGTCGACTTTTTGAAGTCAAATCAAAGTCACCTGATAGTTAAGCCATAGAAAATAGAAGGGCTTATTAGCCTTTGACAACTGTACTAGGTAAGTCTTATATTTAATATAGTCGATCTTATGAACATGCCATAAGATCGACTGTCGATCTAATGAACCACCATGTTGTTCATAAGATCGACTGAACTTGCTCATAAGATCGAGTGCTCATAAGATCGACTGCTCATAAGGTCGACTCTCATTTCCTTCTTAAGATACTATAAATAGAGTAATAATTCTGCAATAGAGTTTTCTGAGATCCTACTGTTGCAAACACGAAATTTATTTGACTTGTTATTAGATAATTTTTAATTTTCATCGAAATGTGTGTATGTTTTTTTAAATTGGTAATTAACTTCTTATTTAAACCAAAAGAGTGTGATTTCCAAAATTTTTAAACTTGAGTTAAATTATTCGGAAAGCATCCAAATTATATATTTGCTTTCAACCAGACGGCGACACGGCATAGGTTTCGTTTGCAATAAAGAGTATATGTTTTTTTAACTAGTTTTAGCTTTGGTTTTAGTTAGATCATGAATTTATTCATTTTAAAATGAATAAATTCATGGTTAGATTCATAATTATTTAAAATTATTTATGTTAAACCAGCATTAATAATGCCGGTTTAAATGGTTTTATTTAAATAGTTTGAGACTTAAGTTAATTAGAAAAGTTCAAGATAAAGACTTGGATTAAACTTTCAACTTGAACAACTTCCACTGTATGGTAAGAAACAATTTAAAATTCAATTTTTATTAGACTTTATTGTCACTTAATACTTATAAATAGCTGATTAGTTTGATTAATTGATTATTAAGAAAGACTCCTTGAGTACTTGACTTATTGTTCAAATATAAATGAGTTCTAAAGTTCTAAAGTTTATTGAAACTAGCAAAAGGCAATGCCCATCACGCTAGTATGAAAGAGATACAGAATAAAATGTGTAATAATGAACACATACAAGAATATATACAGTATATACAATCAATTAAGCAATAATAAAAAATTACTACTCTAGTTCGAGATGTCGCTTCAATTCCCGCAGAAATTTCGAGCGAAGAGGAATGCAATGGAGGTTAAGTTATTTTACTAATTTAAACTTGTTGTAGGCCTCAGACATTGTCCCAGTGACCAAACCCTATTGACATTGAACATTTAAACAATGACTGATGACCGTAATGAGACGCATTTTTAAAATAGTCAGAGACTTTTTCAAAATTGGAAGCCCTTGGTATTCCATCGCGGTCCTACCTCCTCAAATATCAATATAAAAATAAATTGTCCCTTAATTTTTTGGCTTAATTTCAATAATTAAATAATATGCATATTTGGTTTGAAAATTATTAGACACTTTGAGAACCAAATGAACAAATTATTTGATATAGTATTAAATATTTGGATGGTATACAGTATTTGATCAAATATTATTTGACATGGTCCCTGTAAAAAAAAGTATTTGCACATCCCTATTTAAAGGAAATTTGTTTATATCGATAACAGAAAATCAAATGATTGAGTAAATTGCAAAAAGATAATTTATTAAAAATGTGAAATATGAAATTCATATATTTACATTGACTAGTTATTAAAACAATTTTTAAAAAGGTTTTAGGAATGAACATAATATTGAAAATGTTATAATAGCACTAGATTTTTTAAAAACAATATTTAAAATAAAACAATTATCCATATTTAAAAATTATTTGTCTATAAAAAAAATCCATCCAAAAGAAAGCTATTTTCATAATACTGGAACATGAATTGGTTGAGGCGGATTCATCTGAAATATTTGACATTAATTACAAAAAATGTCCGATATGCAAGAAAAATGCGTTAAATTCGATAACCAACCTTAGGTAAAAACAATTTGAAATTCTTCCATGATTTGACCGCAGACTGGACAACGAAGAGATAGAGGATCTTCTCGTCGCGCAGCTTGATCCGCAAGTTCCTCGGCGCATTCTTGACAACAGCAGAAATGACGGCATGGCATGGCCATGCGACTTCGTGGGACAGGTCAAAACTTGAAGATTGGCTGCGCCTTCTACTTGAACCTCTTGAACGGGAGCATAATTCAAAGGAGGGAGGATCGGTGCCGGAAAATATTGTCCATAATCATCTGCGGGAATTTGAAAATCTTCTTCGTCGTCGTCGTCCTGGATGTTTGCGGCTTGAGGGTCTGCGGTGAGAGCTGGTCCAGCTAGAATCTGAACGGGAACCGGCGCTGGAAGCACGAAGAAAATATTTGGCGCTGCATCATCTAGAAATAATTCAAACTATTTATTATCGGCCAAATACTGTTGGTATACAAAGTTCGTTTCCTGTATATTATACTAGATGGCGCTATAAGCTAATATCTACTAGATGGCGCCACTGACTGATATAGTCTTAAACTAAACTTCACCTATTTTTGTTTTTTTTTCTTGTTGTTATAATTAAATATATACATTTAAGTATATCTGCGTACCATTTTCTTGAGGTATGTCTGGGTCGGGAATCACAAAATGTTGCCCAGGCTCTATCCTGTGTTTGACTCTATCCATAAAATCTCCGATAGTTAAATTTCCATTACCATAACATTCAGATAATCTCATAATTGCTCTAAAAAACAAAATAACAATTGAATTAGCAGAAAGAAATTACTTAAAAATATAGATGAAAGCAACTAACTTGTTGTTATGGAGATATTTTTTGTTACGCCCACAACGAATGACTTGGTCCTGTTCTACCCCCAAAGGATAGTCCCTTTGTTCCCTATCTTCTACCATTCTCAGTTTGTCTAAAAAGAACTTTAATAATTATAAAAAGAGAGAAAAAAGGGTAAAAAATCGCTTCTCTACTTACCAAGGTACAGGTAAATATTTGGATGTTTGGTTGGCAGACTTCGATTAAACTGAGAGTTAAACGACTCTGTGTCGTTGTTCGTTCTTTTGGTGCGACCGTAGACAGAGACTCTATCGGCACCAACTACGTCCAACCAATATTGCTGAATATAATCAGCTAAAGCGTTCAAACTTCCAGTTTCGACGTTTGAATACTGCGATAAATAAAAACTTTGTTTATTAAAGACGAAAAAAGATGTAAAATATTTAAACTATATTAAATTTACTAACCTGAAGCAATGGAAGTTCAGCAATTTTACCCCTTATGTGAGCAAGCCCGTGGGACATGTCGTCAGCTTTAAGAAGTGGTAATATCATGATGAGTTTCATGATACCGCGAGCATCTTGACGATCCTGATCTCTTTCTTCATACATTGCCAAAAGTGTTGGTCTCTTCTGCATTTTGCGGTATATAGCCTATTTGTATCAAAACGGAAATTATCAGACGACGATTTAATTTAGAACTTAAATAATGAATTTATTTAAATTCATGCTAAAATAAACACTGCAACGCGCCTGGAAAGCCTAATGGATTCTAAAGGCTGGTGGTGATCAAAGATCGTTACTTATTGGCGAAAAATTTAAATATATAATCTTTATCTTCGGCGGTATGGTAAATTCAGAAAATATTTTACAATCATCTTCAACAATTATATCGTCATAAGTTATAGCTAGAAATAAATTATTCAAATACCTGCGCAAAATGGAACCAGCATCCAGATATACGAGCTTGTGGGAAATGATTGGACAAGCTCTCTTGTAGTCCCATCTCGAAATCCGTCATAACTTCCTCCGGCTGCAGTTGTGGAAATTCCAGACAAATCCAGTTGAACAGTTCATCATAGGCAGCTTTGGTTTTCCTGGTGAGAAGGGCAAAGACAAATGGGAACGCATATTCGCCGGCTTGAAAGTGAACGGTAACCAGTTGCTTGAAAAGAGCTGGCACAGAAAACGTTCCGTCAACGAAAATGGACTTCATGGCGTTCACCTTCGTAGTCATGAAGTGCGAAGACGAGACTATTAGAACCTGGAAGAAAAGCTCTGAAAAAAGGATTATTTCTTGTGTCCACGCTGAAACGAAAACCAGGTTCGATAGCCAGTGCGTCAGCGAGCTCGCGGACTGTGCCTGGAACTGGAGGAAAACTCTGAGCCCTGGCTCTAGACATTGTGGATCTCACGCTGTAGAAAGCCGTATCCCTGACATCGAAACGCAGACGGGCTTCGTCAAAAAGCTCCCGGAGCCCTCGGTTGTTGTTGGCGGCTGCGTCGTTTCTGCATCGTTCTCTGAACTCGATATCCCTGATAGCCTTGACTGGAGGTGCATGATTGTGATCTGCGTTTTTTCCTTCTCCAGGGACCAGTACGTCGCTACCGCTTCGCAAAACTTTCCTGCAAGGACACTTAGTCTTTCTATAATCATAGCACTTCAAAAACGTATTACCTTTACTCTCCCTCTCTTTTACGTAAAGAAATTCATCTTGCAAATAAACTACGGTATTTGATCTTAAACCAGGCAAGATTCTCATGGTGGAAGTATCTAAAATGAATTTACTACGAAATATAAGTTAGTTTACTTTTTATTTACCAATGAAGTTTGGAAAACCAATTGAATTCCAACTAATTAGGCTGAAAAGGGAATCGTTAAAATATATTTGACAAAAACGTTACCACGCAGAGCTTTCCAAAACCAAGCTCGTTATTTCGTCGATTAATGAAGCTGAAAGGATATTAAACAAAAAAAGCTATACTACTAAGCTTAATTAGACCGAAAGCCAAAACCCGCAAAACCTGTGGAAACACAATACCTGGAAAATAATTAGGAAATATAATGATATTATAATGAAATTAATATTTTCACAGATTATTAATTATTTTATTATTTATTTATTTATTAGTTATTTTGTAAAATACGTTAAAACACTTGGTTTTACCACCGAGTTCCAAAACGAGAGTCTTCCCTAACGAAGTCGAGTATTGAAAATCCGTAGAACTGAAAAGACAGTTTAAAAAAATGTATATATATATATTAAACAAGTTAATGTCACCACCAAAATCGCTGAATGCCAAAATGCTAATTTAAAAAAAAGACAACAATTTGACCGTAGCACAGTCTAACTTTTCGAGAGGAATTTTCCGAGAGAATAATTTTGGTCACCCCAAATTTGGGTTTGAACCTTAACTTGTCCGCGTGATATGACGTCAAGTTCGAAATTCACTCCCATTGGAGGGAACGAAAAAGATGACCGCTGCATATAGTCGTTACCCCTCTGAAGTGGGCCAGTGGCTGGCTCTTCCCAACAAAAACTATATACGTTTCGTTTGTACGCCAGTCTACGTAGCAAAGGGTGTATATAGTCTTTGCTTGCCAATTATCCCGCTTGGATTTGACATTTGACATTGGGAAATTTCTCCGTGCTTCTAGAGAATGGGGACTTCTCTTCAAAGTATCCCGCGCTAAAAGCCCGAAAAAGAACGGTGGAGTTCTGGAAGAGTCGTAAATCATCATTCGAAGAATGGAAAGGAGGACTTTCGTTTATTGTCTATGGTTGAAGGTTAAACTCGATGTTTCTAAGAAACCCAGTAGCTCAAATTTGGTTTAAAATTTCAGAAAGTGGGAAAAAGCGCCGATATTATATTAAAAACAAATACACACAATTTTTCTATTTTCAAAGAAATAACTATATTTAACACATTGGGTACAAAACTAAGATAATACGAAAAACCTTTATTACACACAAATATTTCGAAAAACAACGCAATTAAATCTATTGAAGGAAAAAATCATTGTTCATTTCAGAGGGAGGATTAGCGTGAGAAGAATAAATTGTAATTAGAATCATAAGTAACATAATACCCCTAAGTATGACACTTGTAGCCTTGCTCATGCATTTTGGATTACTACATCCTTTCTTCACTAACGATAAATCAGAAAAACGACTAGAAACTTTGTAACCCTTCCGGGTTACAAAGTTGCTAGTCGTTTTTCTGATTAATACTCTTTGGGATTTAATTTTTTTTTATTGGTAAATAAAATGGCCGTTATGGTAGACGGCTTATTAGGCCTAACTCTATCGGAAAGTTATACCTAAATACTAAATATTAATTATATTATTAGGGTCATTTTCAAAGTTTGAACTGAATAAAATATTTTTATTGCGTAATTAGCAATTGTAAAAGTTATTCCAGAAGTTTGAAAAAGGTTAATTCTTACATTTTAATTTATTTTTATTTTGATCACAGCGGACAAAACCAGGCATTCATCCAGGTACAAAATACAAGTTTTTCAAATAATAGTCAAAATCTGGAAGAAATTGTAATACAATATTCGTAAACTAAATCTGAAAACTTTTTACATTAAAAACGAAACAAGCTGAAGGTTTTTTAACGTCTACAGTATTTGGTGCACAACATTGATAAACATCAATGAGATTGATCTTCTCAATATACTACACTAGTGATCCACAAATTTCGAGTTGTTGGTGAATTTTTAATATAATACCATTTGCCCGATATAAAGATTTAATATTGTTGGGGAAAATACATACAATTTCGTTAATTTCTTCCGTTGTTAACGTTTCCGTGGTGAAAACGAAATTCTATCAAAGTAATCGGGCGTGAGTTATTTAAATCACGCTAAAGTTAGGTAGAACCTCAAGAAAAAGACCACCTCCAAAATTAATAAATTTTAATCTAAGCATCTTCTTACCTATAGAAGGTCCCTCTTGTATTTAATGTTAGTAAAGCAATTATTTATTTAAAAACATTTTTTTTTAAATTGTCCATTTTTCACATTTTATTTGCTAATCTTCATTCGGCCACCTTGAAAATTCACAACAATTTAATTTAAGTATCTTCTTACGTATAGAAAGGTCGCTCTTAAATTTAGTATTGGTGACAAAAGTATTTCTACCTAACCTTTAAAAAAAATGGCCATATTTCACTTTTTTGGCTAGTCTTCGGTGTAGGAGCTCATTAGGGAGCTAATTAAATTAGAGTAATTAAATAAAAAAACTTTCAAAATTATATAATATAATAAATTAAATATAATTATTAAATTATAAACTAGAGCCGCTGGAGTAAAATGGACACCAAATTCCGATTCAACAGACTCTTTTAGCTCAGGTTTAAAAACCTTTACGAAAAATTTCTTCAAAATGCACGAAATTTAAAAAAAAAATTATAATAATAGTCTGCTTAACTCCAGGGAGCTTGGTATTTAAGGTAAATAAACAAAAAAAAATGTTGGTCTAAATCCATTAATATCGAGTAACAATTACGTTTGATGATTAAAAAAAACATGATTTAAATTAGCGTGATTTAAATAACTCACGCCCGATTACATTGATAGAATTTCGTTTTCACCACGGAAACGTTAACAACGGAAGAAATTAACGAAATTGTATGTATTTTCCCCAACAATATTAAATCTTTATATCGGGCAAATGGTATTATATTAGAAATTCACCAACAACTCGAAATTTGTGGATCACTAGTGTAGTATATTGAGAAGATCAATCTCATTGATGTTTATCAATGTTGTGCACCAAATACTGTAGACGTTAAAAAACCTTCAGCTTGTTACGTTTTTAATGTAAAAAGGTTTCTCATTTAGTTTACGAATATTTTATTACAATTTCTTCCAGATTTTTACTATTATTTGAATATACTTGTATTTTGTACCTGGATGAATGCCTGGTTTTGTCCGCTGGGACAAAATAAAAATGAATTAAAATGTAAGAATTTACCTTTTTCAAACTTCTGGAATAACTTTTACAATTGCTAATTACGCAATAACAATATTTTATTCAGTTCAAACTTTGAAAATGACCCTAATAATATAATTAATATTTAGTATTTAGGTATAACTTTCCGATAGAGTTAGGCCTAATAAGCCGTCTACCATAACGGCCATTTTATTTCATACATTTCGTACCTCATAATATTTTGTAGCGCTATATGATGGGCTAAATTTGAACTCTGACCAATAAATTCGATGACCAATAAAAAAAATTAAATCCCAAAGAGTATTAATCTTCCGGGTTACAAAGTTGCTAGTCGTTTTTCTGATTTATCATTAGTGAAGAAAGGATGTGTAATCCAAAATGCATGAGCAAGGCTACAAGTGTCATACTTAAAGAATTATGTTACTTATGATTCTAATAACAATTTATTCTTCTCACGCTAATCCTCCCTCTGAAATGAACAATGATTTTTTCCTTCAATAGATTTAATTGCGTTGTTTTTCGAAATATTTGTGTGTAATAAAGGTTTTTCGTATTATCTTAGTTTTGTACAGAATGTGTTAAATATAGTTATTTCTTTGAAAATAGAAAAATTGTGTGTATTTGTTTTTAATATAATATCGGCGCTTTTTCCCACTTTCTTAAATTTTAAACCAAATTTGAGGTACTGGGTTTCTTGGAAACAACGACATTGACCTTCAACCATTGACAATAAAAGCTCATCCCTGCCCGAAAGTCTCCGGTCGCATTCTTCAATTGATAATTTATGACTTTTTCCGTACGTTTTCGGGCTTTTAGCGCGGTATACTTTGAAAACCCCATTCTCCCGAAGCACGGAGAAATTTCCCAATGTCATATCCAAGCGGGATAATTGGCAAGCAAGGACTATATACACCCTTCGCTACGTAGACTGGCGTACAAACGAAACTTATATAGTCTTTGTTGGGAAGAGCCAGCCACTGCAGAGGGGTAAAGACTATATGCAGCGGTCATCTTTTTCGTTCCCTTCAATGGGAGTGAATTTACAGCTTGACGTCATATCACGCGGACAAGTTAAGGTTCAAACCAAAATTTGGAGTGACCAAAATTATTCTCTCGGAGAATTCCTCTCGAAAAGTTAGACCAAGGACAGTTTCCTTGGTTAGACTGTGCTACGGTCAAATTGTTGCTTTTTTTTTAAATTAGCATTTTGGCATTCAGCGATTTTGGTGGTGACATTAACTTGTTTAATATATATAAATACATTTTTTTAAACTGTCTTTTCAGTTCTACGGATTTTCAATACTCGACTTCGTTAGGGAAGACTCTCGTTTTGGAACTCGGTGGTAAAACCAAGTGTTTTAACGTATTTTACAAAATAACTAATAAATAAATAAATAATAAAATAATTAATAATCTGTGAAAATATTAATTTCATTATAATATCATTATATTTCCTAATTATTTTCCAGGTATTGTGTTTCCACAGGTTTTGCGGGTTTTGGCTTTCGGTCTAATTAAGCTTAGTAGTATAGCTTTTTTTGTTTAATATCCTTTCAGCTTCATTAATCGACGAAATAACGAGCTTGGTTTTGGAAAGCTCGGCGTGGTAACGTTTTTGTCAAATATATTTTAACGATTCCCTTTTCAGCCTAATTAGTTGGAATTCAATTGGTTTTCCAAACTTCATTGGTAAATAAAAAGTAAACTAACTTATATTTCGTAGTAAATTCATTTTAGATACTTCCACCATGAGAATCTTGCCTGGTTTAAGATCAAATACCGTAGTTTATTTGCAAGATGAATTTCTTTACGTAAAAGAGAGGGAGAGTAAAGGTAATACGTTTTTGAAGTGCTATGATTATAGAAAGACTAAGTGTCCTTGCAGGAAAGTTTTGCGAAGCGGTAGCGACGTACTGGTCCCTGGAGAAGGAAAAAACGCAGATCACAATCATGCACCTCCAGTCAAGGCTATCAGGGATATCGAGTTCAGAGAACGATGCAGAAACGACGCAGCCGCCAACAACAACCGAGGGCTCCGGGAGCTTTTTGACGAAGCCCGTCTGCGTTTCGATGTCAGGGATACGGCTTTCTACAGCGTGAGATCCACAATGTCTAGAGCCAGGGCTCAGAGTTTTCCTCCAGTTCCAGGCACAGTCCGCGAGCTCGCTGACGCACTGGCTATCGAACCTGGTTTTCGTTTCAGCGTGGACACAAGAAATAATCCTTTTTTCAGAGCTTTTCTTCCAGGTTCTAATAGTCTCGTCTTCGCACTTCATGACTACGAAGGTGAACGCCATGAAGTCCATTTTCGTTGACGGAACGTTTTCTGTGCCAGCTCTTTTCAAGCAACTGGTTACCGTTCACTTTCAAGCCGGCGAATATGCGTTCCCATTTGTCTTTGCCCTTCTCACCAGGAAAACCAAAGCTGCCTATGATGAACTGTTCAACTGGATTTGTCTGGAATTTCCACAACTGCAGCCGGAGGAAGTTATGACGGATTTCGAGATGGGACTACAAGAGAGCTTGTCCAATCATTTCCCACAAGCTCGTATATCTGGATGCTGGTTCCATTTTGCGCAGGTATTTGAATAATTTATTTCTAGCTATAACTTATGACGATATAATTGTTGAAGATGATTGTAAAATATTTTCTGAATTTACCATACCGCCGAAGATAAAGATTATATATTTAAATTTTTCGCCAATAAGTAACGATCTTTGATCACCACCAGCCTTTAGAATCCATTAGGCTTTCCAGGCGCGTTGCAGTGTTTATTTTAGCATGAATTTAAATAAATTCATTATTTAAGTTCTAAATTAAATCGTCGTCTGATAATTTCCGTTTTGATACAAATAGGCTATATACCGCAAAATGCAGAAGAGACCAACACTTTTGGCAATGTATGAAGAAAGAGATCAGGATCGTCAAGATGCTCGCGGTATCATGAAACTCATCATGATATTACCACTTCTTAAAGCTGACGACATGTCCCACGGGCTTGCTCACATAAGGGGTAAAATTGCTGAACTTCCATTGCTTCAGGTTAGTAAATTTAATATAGTTTAAATATTTTACATCTTTTTTCGTCTTTAATAAACAAAGTTTTTATTTATCGCAGTATTCAAACGTCGAAACTGGAAGTTTGAACGCTTTAGCTGATTATATTCAGCAATATTGGTTGGACGTAGTTGGTGCCGATAGAGTCTCTGTCTACGGTCGCACCAAAAGAACGAACAACGACACAGAGTCGTTTAACTCTCAGTTTAATCGAAGTCTGCCAACCAAACATCCAAATATTTACCTGTACCTTGGTAAGTAGAGAAGCGATTTTTTACCCTTTTTTCTCTCTTTTTATAATTATTAAAGTTCTTTTTAGACAAACTGAGAATGGTAGAAGATAGGGAACAAAGGGACTATCCTTTGGGGGTAGAACAGGACCAAGTCATTCGTTGTGGGCGTAACAAAAAATATCTCCATAACAACAAGTTAGTTGCTTTCATCTATATTTTTAAGTAATTTCTTTCTGCTAATTCAATTGTTATTTTGTTTTTTAGAGCAATTATGAGATTATCTGAATGTTATGGTAATGGAAATTTAACTATCGGAGATTTTATGGATAGAGTCAAACACAGGATAGAGCCTGGGCAACATTTTGTGATTCCCGACCCAGACATACCTCAAGAAAATGGTACGCAGATATACTTAAATGTATATATTTAATTATAACAACAAGAAAAAAAAACAAAAATAGGTGAAGTTTAGTTTAAGACTATATCAGTCAGTGGCGCCATCTAGTAGATATTAGCTTATAGCGCCATCTAGTATAATATACAGGAAACGAACTTTGTATACCAACAGTATTTGGCCGATAATAAATAGTTTGAATTATTTCTAGATGATGCAGCGCCAAATATTTTCTTCGTGCTTCCAGCGCCGGTTCCCGTTCAGATTCTAGCTGGACCAGCTCTCACCGCAGACCCTCAAGCCGCAAACATCCAGGACGACGACGACGAAGAAGATTTTCAAATTCCCGCAGATGATTATGGACAATATTTTCCGGCACCGATCCTCCCTCCTTTGAATTATGCTCCCGTTCAAGAGGTTCAAGTAGAAGGCGCAGCCAATCTTCAAGTTTTGACCTGTCCCACGAAGTCGCATGGCCATGCCATGCCGTCATTTCTGCTGTTGTCAAGAATGCGCCGAGGAACTTGCGGATCAAGCTGCGCGACGAGAAGATCCTCTATCTCTTCGTTGTCCAGTCTGCGGTCAAATCATGGAAGAATTTCAAATTGTTTTTACCTAAGGTTGGTTATCGAATTTAACGCATTTTTCTTGCATATCGGACATTTTTTGTAATTAATGTCAAATATTTCAGATGAATCCGCCTCAACCAATTCATGTTCCAGTATTATGAAAATAGCTTTCTTTTGGATGGATTTTTTTTATAGACAAATAATTTTTAAATATGGATAATTGTTTTATTTTAAATATTGTTTTTAAAAAATCTAGTGCTATTATAACATTTTCAATATTATGTTCATTCCTAAAACCTTTTTAAAAATTGTTTTAATAACTAGTCAATGTAAATATATGAATTTCATATTTCACATTTTTAATAAATTATCTTTTTGCAATTTACTCAATCATTTGATTTTCTGTTATCGATATAAACAAATTTCCTTTAAATAGGGATGTGCAAATACTTTTTTTTACAGGGACCATGTCAAATAATATTTGATCAAATACTGTATACCATCCAAATATTTAATACTATATCAAATAATTTGTTCATTTGGTTCTCAAAGTGTCTAATAATTTTCAAACCAAATATGCATATTATTTAATTATTGAAATTAAGCCAAAAAATTAAGGGACAATTTATTTTTATATTGATATTTGAGGAGGTAGAGACTTCTTCAAAATTGGAAGCCCTTGGTATTCCATCGCGGTCCTGACTATTCTAAAAATGCATCTCATTACGGTCATCAGTCATTGTTTAAGTTTTAATTAGTAAAATAACTTAACCTCCATTTCATTTATATTTGAACAATAAGTCAAGGAGTTTTTCTCAATAATCAATTAATCAAAGTAATCAGCTATTTATAAGTATTAAGTGACAATAAAGAACTAATAGAAATGGAATTTTAAATTGTTTCTTACCATACAGTGGAAGTTGAAAGTTTAATCCAATCCAAGTCTTAATCTTGAACTTTTCTAATTAACTTAAGTCTCTAACTATTTAAATAAAACCATTTAAACTGGCATTATTAATGCTGGTTTAACTAAAATAATTTTAAATAATAATGAATCTAACTAAAATTAGTTAAAAAAACATATACTGTTTATCATGAATATATCTAGCTAGATATATTCATGGTTTATTGCAACGTGTTGCCGTCTGGTTGAAAGCTAATATATAATTTGGATGCTTTCCGAATAATTTAACTCAAGTTTAAAAATTTTGGTAATCAAACTCTTTTGGTTTAAATAAAAAGTTAATTACCAATTTAAAAAAACCCACACATATTTCGATTAAAATTTTATCAGAAATTACCGTGTTTCAAAAATATTTTTTTTAAATTCTATATCAAGTTTTCGTTGCTATAGAGAATAGGTTTATTTCCTAATACTATAGAAGAAATCTTACTATAAAAGTGCTACTATACTTTAGTCGATCTTATGAACCAAATGGCATGTTCATAAGATCGACTATATTAAATATCAGCCTTACCTAGTACAGTTGGCAAAGGCTAATAAGCCCTTCTATTTTCTATGGCTTAACTATCATGTTACTTTGATTTGACTTCAAAAAGTCGACCTTGTGAGCAGTCGATCTTATGAACATCAACAGTCGATCTTATGGAAGTCGATCTTATGGTTAGGGTAGGAGAGTCGACCTTGTGGACAGCCCATAGTGTGCATAAGGTCGACAGTCGACCTTATGAGCAAGCTCAGTCGATCTTATGAACAACATGGTGGTTTATTAGATCGACAGTCGATCTTATGGCATGTTCATAAGATCGACTATATTAAATATAAGCCTTACCTAGTACAGTTGTCAAAGGCTAATAAGCCCTTCTATTTTCTATGGCTTAACTATCAGGTGACATTGATTTGACTTCAAAAAGTCGACCTTGTGAGCAGTCGATCTTATGAACATCAACAGTCGATCTTATGAAAGTCGATCTTATGAGACTTTCCCACCGTATCGCTCGAACACACAAAACACGTGAGCATTGCGGTGAAGCCTAAGGCTGGTCCAAGGGGCCGCGCAGCACCCGGAATATCTAATAATTATGCTGAATTTCAACTTTATCATATGTAACTCTACATTGGGGATATTTCCAAACGAATAAATTTGTTTTTTTTTTTCAAACAAAAATCATAATTGTGTTTTTTTAACCATACCAGTTTTATTACCAAATGAGTTCATTAAATACATATTCAATGCATTTTTTAATTAAAAAACGACTTAAATAATTTTGGCCAACTTTTAGACCTAAATACCCCACTGTGCGCCGTAAATAACGGGCGAAAATTGGTCACGACTCGCGGAGCGACCGAGTAAAATGTCGGGAGTCTCGGGAGAGGACTGAGGAGCGTGAAGTGAACGCGTTTTTTCAGCACGAATTCCCTTGTGGACGAGAGTTGCCTCTAAATAACGATGGTGGCGTTGGGGTAGCGGCGACACTAGCCTAACAACAACGCCTACCTTCATTGCAGTCCCGATGTAAATGGTCTTAGGTTAAATAAAGATTTTGTGATTGATTAAAGACAAAGGGTTTCCATTCTGAATTCGAATCTTGCCCCATTTTTTTATTTTTTTTTCTTTCCCCTGTATGCAGTGATGGGCGCGCTCGTATCTTTGGATACTTTTAGGATACGAGATGATACTTTATCCGAAAAATAAAAATAAAAATATACGATTTTGATATGATCTTCTACATTGCAAAATGATCGCGATAGAATTTTGAAGAAAAAAACTCGGCAGCGAACTATATTTGAAAAGATTCTTCTCTTACCTAGCCTAGCGAAAAAAAGAGCGGGAATAGAGCTAGTGCTTCCATTTGTTGTATTAGAAATTACACGATAGATTTTTTCTGGTTACTCTTCAATTTTGTTCGTATTTGAGAGGAAATATTTTAACGCCATCTAGATATGCCGATATACAATTATTTGAGCGGCGAACATCTCTCACGTGATACCGAAATATAGCCAAACCCGAAACACTGTTAAGTGATAGAAGGGAGAGGAGCGGTCAACGGTCGCGCGGTTTTTCTGCTGGGGGAGGGGGGATCATTCGCTCTATCACTAGGCAGACAGAAGAGGGAAAGCAAAGACTGATTCTAGCAATAAGAAGCTGCGCCGCGCAGCCTGAAAGGCGATTTCAAAACTAAAACCAAAACTCTCAAAAGTTATTGTTCCCACCGTCCCAACTCCCACGCAGTTAGAGTGTCACGTGTGTTGCAAACTGGCAGTGTGGGCTGTGGCGATGCAATAGCTTTATTTATTTTCCATAATCAAAATTAAAATCGATTCTAATCCATAAAATTAAAATCGATTCTAATCCATAAAATTAAAATCAAATGTTGGAGGGTTTACTACTAAATTAATAATCAAAAGATAAAAATTGAAATATTCATTTTAATACTTCGAACTTTTGATATGAAAATTTTTTATTCTACTTTCTCGTGAAACGTAGTTGAAATATTTTTAAATATACTTTTCAAAATAATGAAAACTAAAGAAGTATTTGAAATGATACTTATCTAAATCTTTAAAGATTTCTATTGATATTTTTCAGGCAAGGGCAAAAAAGAATTGAAAATAATTGAAACTCTCATATCTTAAAAAGAAATTTGAAAGATCGTGAAAAATCAAAGGGCCAAAACTAAATAAAATGAAAGATTGTGAATGATTTTGTCGAAATCTATGCTCAAAAATATCAAAAATAAAATGATATTTTATAGAAATTTCAGAGGGAAAAAATTGATAGTATAGTATAGCTGCTGCCATCTATGTAAAAAGATACGAAAAAGATAGATATAATTTTTTTTGTGCAACACTGCCTGTATGTAACCCCTCTCTCAGAGTTAATTAACACCACGATAAGGCCACGACTCGCATTGTGTCACCATCTAATTCCTAAAAAGGTTGCACTAATTACATTATTTTATCCGTATCTTTGGGAATAATTCTATGTTGAGTATATATTTGACTAATTTAAATTAAACTATTGGGCATGGAACTATTGGACAATTATTTGTTGTGCGCATTGTGATTACATATAAATCAATTATCCGTATCTTCGGGAATGGTTGTATGTTGTGTACTTGCCAACCCAGCGTGTTTTCAGTACAATTAGACCTAGTTATAACGGAACCCTTGGATAAGGTAGGATTCGTTGGATATAGAGTACAGTATATTAATTTCTGTACCTCTAATTTAAATAGTTCTTTCACAGGGGGGTCATCCCCCCATTGAAAATTCTACATGTTTAGCAAATGGCTTATCTGCTGTTTCTTTTTCCATTAAAGCAGACACCCCTGCTTCTATCTTCAAGCAACGGATCGTCTGGTAGCTTTTTCGATGGCTTTCCTGGTGGATTTTCACGTGCCTTAGTATGTGTCTTTTTAAGAACTGTTTTCCCTTTGCTTTTCTTTTTTTTTTGGGCTCTCAGTCGCTCGATACGAAAGTGGGAAAAGACACTTTTATAAATACTTATAGGGAAATATCACTCCGTAGCTTTGAGCATGGCCGCCATTGTGGGTAGAAATTTTTTATCAATAGGAAAAAGCACGGGTGACGTAGTGGCACGTCATACTGTAAACTCCCTATAGAGCTCGGCGTTTGGATAAGAATTAATAACTTTATTTATTTTTATCCAAAACACTCATTTATCCACAAATTATCCGAAAAATCTATTATTTTTACATGTTAAATTGCTATTTAGTCTGGATAATATCCACGAATAAACAGTTAATCGTAATTTTTATGGTTAATCGAAATTTTAGCGGTTAATTTATCTGTTTCGCCGAGCTCTAAATACTTATTAACTAACACTTTTGCTATATATAATAACTAATTTATTTACAGGAAAATGAGACTTACTTGAAACACCCATTGACTGGCTTAATTGTGCAAGGAAAATTTATCGTTTATTTTTGTTAAAATAATCCGGATGGTGGTTTTTTCATAAAAATTCGTTTTCTGCATAAAAGTCAATTACTTGTTCCTCTTGTTCAGTGCTGAAAGCTGACCTCGAGTTTTCCGATGGTTGTTGCTTACGACAAAATAAAACCAATCGACCTATGTATACGGTTTATGAACCGACGAATACACGCAGTTTCTGACCTGCCCTACGGACTCCCCTGAACAGCTACGCGATTAGCCTACCGAAAAAATGCCAAAACCCCGGTTGAATGAATTTCGACGTATTTCGAAGGAGTTCCACCCACTGACATCCACTTTTTGCACTACTGAAGCTGCCAGTCGCGCGCGATAAAATAGGTTCTTGCCTATTTTTGGTCGTAGTCGCATGCAACTTCCAAAAACACCTTCATACGATGCGATTTTTGAATTTTTGTCGTGCGCGACTGGTCGTACGCGACAAAATCGTA
Source organism: Leiobunum rupestre (assembly GCF_980474605.1). Lineage (NCBI taxonomy): Eukaryota > Metazoa > Arthropoda > Arachnida > Opiliones > Sclerosomatidae > Leiobunum > Leiobunum rupestre. The sequence goes on from NC_143392.1 coordinate 35,024,151, forward strand.
CATTGTGAACTAGGCTTAAGGCTCACGATAGTACGGGATATTCGTGAAAACTTTGTCAACCATGTTCGAGTTGTTCAAGAGACACCGCAATCAGTGGTCTTGTCGGGCCAGGCCCGGGCGCCGCCCCGGTGCTTTTTTCAAAGGCAGGGCGCCGCCCCACCTTGGTTTTTCCGATTTTCCAGGGCGCCCCCTGCCTCTTTATTTCATCTTGCCAGGGTGCGCCCTGCCACTTTTTTCCCACCTTGCTAGGGTGCGTTTTGCTTCTATTTCGTAAATCATTGGCACTGCGACCTGCGTAGTGGTTCGTTTAAATTTATTGTTTATTAACAATAATTTTTTAGTACCTTTTATTCATTTAATAACTAATCTTCACGTTTCCTACTTTACTGCCAGCCTTCATATAAACCATGGACTAAATAATGTATACACAGGGACGGTTCGCTACGGAATTTTGTCTGCTAACGTCTGCTAAATGTGCCCTCTACATTATTTAGTCCTTGTCTAAACCCTGTCACTCTAGTGGGTTTAAGCGTCTGGTTACCGTAACAATAACATTTGTTTCTAGACTCTGGACTCTAGTCAAATCTGTGAGTTTTTTTTCTTCAAATTTCAATTTTTTTAATAATGTTAGCGAATGATGTCGTATTTAGAAAACACGATTTTTGTTTTGGTTATTTTAGTCTCTAGTCCACAATTTACTTTTAATGATTGTTAGAAAATAAAAAAAATTATTTCAAAAATTATACGTAGATTTCGGTGACATAGGAATGCTGAGTATTACTATTAGCTTAGACTCGCAGCCTCAAATAAAGGGTGTGTGAATTGATTGGAATTTTGCCCATAGGAAAGTACCATGACAATTTCAAATCATTACCTAGATATGGCCAACTATAAACATCAAAGTTGGACGTACATTTATTTAGGTAGACCATGTATTTCTGGGTAGACCTTATGGTAGTATATGAAAATTGCCAAAGGGAAAAGTTGCAATGGGCTTTAGTTTTCCTATGGCAACCCATAAAAAAGCATGGGATTTTCTCGGTTACCCAAATTTTGTTAAAATTTAACCAAAATTGATAAATTTTACGCAAAATCGTTGATCAATTTTACCTAAAATAGGTCAAATTCATCATTTTGGGTAAGATTTGAAAATTTAATTTTTAAAAATTTTTAAGTAAGTGAAACCAAGAAAATCCAATGCTTTTATAAATGGAGCTTTTGTTTTGAGAGATCAAAACCATTTTAGGTTGTCATTGGGAAAACTAATGCCCTTTGCAACTTTTCCCTTTGGCAATTTTCATACTACCATAAACTTACCTGCCAAAACCTTTAAAGGCTGCTCTCTGAACAAGGGACGTCTGGACGAAGGACGCTAAAGTCCTCCTGAGGCGTCTACAAACTTGCAACAGTGCGTTAAACACCAACTGTTGGAAGGTGTTGGGCAAGACAGAAGAACCGACTTCCATCCATTGGATTTTCCTAATGGATGGTGAGTCGGTCAACGCCATCAAATAGGCCGGATCTGTTGCCGAAATGTCACAGCACTAATTTCTGAGTGGCATGTGTCTAGTGAACCGTCATTGTCGGATCATGCCATTATCGACTCCTACCACCGCAACTGTCCGGTGAAGTCTATCAACCAGCCAAGGAGTCATGAGATTGGTAGACTTCGCAAAGAAACTAGGAGGCTTTTTAACAAAGCTAAAAGGTCGGGTGACTTGGTTGCTTAAAATCATACCATCACTGCCTACCATAAGGCCATCTGCGAGGCCAAGAGGGACTCGTGGAGGAATTTCTGTAAGAATATTTCTGATATTCCCAGTACGGCCAAGTTAATGAAAATTATGACCCATGATAAGACTAAACATCTTTACACTATCAAGCTGAAAGATGGCAGTCATTCTTCGTCGGGTAAGGAAACTCTAACTTAGATGTTCACTTTCCAGATTCCAAAATCACGAGCAGCACTGACTCTGATCCCCTTCCCATTAGTAATGCACGTACCAAAAGGGAAGAAAATTGTCACGCATTCCGGACTTATTTGGGCTATAAATTCTTTTAAGCCCAATAAGTCTCCAGGGCCGGATGGGATTAGTCCCATTCTTCTGCAGGAGAGCATTGATATTCTCTGCCCCATGCTGAGTAGAATCTATATTCCAAGCACCTGGAAACTTTCCAGGGTAATCTTCATTCCGAAGCCAGGGAAATCTAATTATCTCGAGGCCAAGGCCTTTAGGCCATTCAGTTTGACCTCCTTTTTTCTAAAGGTTTTGTAAAAATTGGTGAACAATTATATTAGTGGGGAGGTTATTTCTCAAAAAGGCAAATCTACTGAGACTGCCCTCCATGGCCAGAGATAGGCAAAAACTAAATTTTCGAGCTAGCGCTCTTCTCTTTCACAGTGAGTAGTTCGAGCCCACGCTCGGGCTCTTCTCTTTCAGGACCAGAGGGCGAGCCCACGTCACGCTCTTCTCTTTTAGTACAAGAGGGCGAGCCCACGCTCGCGCTCTTCTCTTTTAATAAAAAAGGGGGACCCGCGCTCGCGCTCTTTTAAGAGGAAGAGCTAGAGTTCCCGTCTGCTCGTAATGAGAAGCGCCCTCTCTCAGAGACCGATAGATTCTGGGAAATTCACATTCTGAAAAAGCACCACGTGATGCGATTCGTGAAGTAAGGCGGGAATCAATTGTTTTAAATTTCGCTCTCCTCTCTAAGGGCGGCGCTTAAGCTTGCGCTCGAGCTCTTCTCTTTTATCTCAGAAGCTGAAGCTCGTGGTCTTCTCTTTTTTTCAGAGGCTTATTTCGCGCTCGCGCTCTTCTCTTTTATTCTTAGCGGCTGAGCTCGTGCTCGCGCTCTTCTCTTTTTTCCCGAAGAGTCGAGCTCGCACCCAAAAATAGCTCTCGGACTCTTTAGAGCCCAGAGTCCGCCGATTTCTGTCCATGGCATAACTAATTGCATTGAGAGGGCTATTAACTTTAAGGAAATAGCTTTAGCGGTTTTCCTTGATATTGAGGGCGCTTTTGATAAAGTGTCGAGTGCAGTCATAATGAAAGCTGCAAAGCGCTTTGGCATTAATGACACTCTGTGTCTGTGGATCAAAGCTATGCCGACGAATCGTGTGGTGGTTTCCTCCCTGATTGGTGAATCGCTTATGGTCGCCACTAGCCGTGGCTGCCCACAAGGTGGTGTTCTTTCACCACTGCTGTGGTGCCTGGTTGTGGATGAACTATTGGTCCAGCTAAACAGAGATGGGTGCCGCTGCTTCGGCTATGCCGACGATATCGCCATCATCTTCACGGGAAAGTTCTCCAATACTATTAGCATATGTAACATAATTACTCATAAGTATGCCCCTGTATAATATTTCCATTGAAAAAAATTCAATGAGACCTTGGTTCACGCGGAACATACATTAAGCGGACCCAAAAATGCAAAAATGCTTATAATCCTTGCGCTACTGAAAAGGTTACCATGGAAATGAAATCATGTGATCGCGAGGCACGAGCTAAACTTGACATGGGCAAAGCCAGAAACGCGTGAGGAATTCTCACCAACTTCCGTTTCCCATCAGTAAAGTTGATGACGCGTATTTCGTCACGGATTTGTAAGTGACGTAATTTACGTCATATCCCGTGAACAAGGTTTCATTAAAAAAAATGCTTTATGGCATACTTATGAGTAATTATGTTACATATGCTATTAGTGATTTAGTAAGAGGGGCTCTTGCATCAGTGGAATGCAGCTGGTGCAGGGAAGTCGATCTTACGGTTCATCCTAATAAGACGGCACTTGTTCCTTTTACTCTAAAAGGATGCAAAATTCTTTTATTGATATCTCTTTATTTGGGATTATCTTGAGCGAAAGTACCGAGGTGAAGTACAGTCCCGATCAAACCCTCTGCCCGTTTTCTCTTGGCAGCCATTTTGTTTCTATTTTAGGTAGAGAACCGAATGAGGGCTTCTATGAAAGAATACCCTCACGGGTGCGCGGCGATAGAGACGCTTCAACACATTCTTTTTGAATGTCGGGCTGCTAGAGGTCCCCGCCATTCGTTTTTGGCGTCGCTTACGGCAGGTGACTTTCTCCACTCTGTATCGGGTCTCCGTATGGCCTTTTCTCGAGGTGTATTACCGATTATTTCGGACGTGTGTAATCTGCTCCGCGCCTTTGGCATTCGTTAACTTTACCGGGTCCAATAGTTTTGTTTTTGGTTTGTTTATTTATCTTCTTATCGCTGTTTGTATATATACTTTAAATTTGTTGTCTAATTCTGTATGATGTACATGGTGTGAAGGCCTCCGCTGCCATATACACCAATAAAGTCTTTCTTATTTTTGAAAAAAAAAAAAATTAAGTCTACCTCGACTTTCCCCCCTTTTTTTCCCCGCCTCGAACTGGCACTACGCTGTCGAATTTAGCGCCTTCTTTCCTTTCCCCTCCTCTACTATTCCTCCATGGCGGAAGGCAGATTGAAATTGTCATTCTAGCGGTACTATTCCCAATTCAATTGTTCCTATAGTGGCGAGTCACTGCGCATCGCGTCTATAAGCATAACCGCGGAAAATTAAAAATGGTAAAAAATTTCTTTTTTTTTGCATTGCAAAAACTGATTTCGATTAGATTTTTCCGAGGGGCAGGTCACTTCCATTTTGGCTGCGTCTTAATCATAGTAAAATGATTAAATCAGGGTAATCGTGATTAAATCAGGGTAATCGAGATTAAATCAGGGTGATCGTCATTAAATGAGGGTAATCAAGATTAAATCAGGGTAATCAAGATTAAAAAATCTAATCTAGATTTAATCAATCTGATGTGTTTGTTCTTATTAATTAAACACTCTCTATTGAAGCTATAAGATTTATTTCCATGATGATGATCATTTTTACATATGAAGTTTTAAGTAAGAGTACCGAACATGTCGGCAGCCGGTAGACCACTGTTTAGGTAGTCATAAAACTAGAGCTCCCTTAGCTTACACACCCAGTGGCGCCCCCTGGCTATTATAGTTCATAACATCACCTCTTTTTTAAATAGACTGATTATAGTGTATTTTAACTACATTAACTATTAAACATTTCAGTTCATAAATTAAGTCTTTTAATTGATTTACGTCTTCGACTGGATCTTCGTACGTGTGGTCTGTGTCTACTCGACTGAGGCTCTTTGTCAAAATCTTGTCTAATAAGTATCCTTGATCGGGCTCCTTCTGATGATGTGGCTACACTAGGAATAGAGATACTTGTGGTAGGCTGTTGCTCTGGTCTCGAGTCTTGTCGTGGTAATAAGATAGGATTGCGACTCGGTGATCGACTTGGTGATGATTTGCTACTCCAGCTTGGAGATTCATTGTCAGGACTCAGGATTGGTGGTTGCTGATGACTCTGGATCGGTGGTTGTTGATGACTCTGGATCGGTGGTTGTTGATGACTCTGGATCAGTGGTTGTAATACTGATCTGTACCCTGCATCTGGATTTGGATTCATTTTACTGGCTCCAGTTGTTGATGTCTCAGACACGGTTGGTTTTAATAACTTCTCACTCCTTAGTCTCAATTGGTTCTGATGTTTTCTAATAATACCTCTCCCAATATCAATCCCATACATCATATTTCCGATAGATTTTTTACAGTTCCCTCTATCCAATTTTCTCCCTTACCATAGTTTTTTACAAAGAGTTTTTGATTAGTATGAAATTTATAGGTAACATCACTAATTTTTACTAATGGTTTTATCGCTATTATTATTTACTTCTAGCATTTCAATTATAGGTTTATCGATTTTGATATTCTCATTACCTCTTTCCTCTTTAAAGTTCGTTGGATGGACCATGTCAAGTTTGGTGCGGATTTCTCTTCCAAACATGATTTCCGCTGGAGATTTACCACTAATTTGCGGAGTGCGGCGATAGTTTATGAGAAATCTTGCGAGTCTTACGTCGAGAGATCCATTTGAGAACTTTTTTAAACCTTCGTCAATGACATCAATGGCAGAGTTAGAAGTACCATCTATTTTTTTTATGATGTCTTCACGGTACGCACCACCCTTTCAGCCTGACCATTTGAAGCAGGGTGATACGGTGCAATGGTCAAATGCTTGAAGCCGTTATTCTGCGTGAAGATTTGGAACTCGTTACTTGTGAAACAAGTGGCATTATCACTCACCAGGGTCTTCATAATTCCATAACGTGCCAAATTTTGTCGTAAGAATGTGATGACTACGGCTGAACTGGTTGTTGAAGTGACTCCGATTTCCATCCATTTCGAGGTAGAGTCCACTAATATTAATAAATATTTCCCATTTACCGGTCTGGCAAAGTCTATATGGACACGAGTCCACGGTTGGATATCCGCGGGCCACTTCAAGTATTCAGCCTTTGGCATGGTTGCATTTTGCTGACAACTTGCAATGAACATGCTCTAATTCTGTCCTCAATGTTGGTGTTCAATTCTGGCCACCAAACTTTGCTCCGGGCTAATCGCTTTGTTTGCACCATTCCCTGGTGTGAACTATGCAGTTCATCCAGAATAACTTCTTGGCAAGTTTTCGGTATGACCACCCGATCGGTAGCTAATAAGACTCCTTCATGAATAGTCACGTCATATCTTATCTTCCAGTATGGCTTGAAATGTTCTTCTAATTTGTTTGGCCATCCTTGTTGAACAAATTTGTAGATTTGCTTCAAAATATGGTCTTTTGCTGTTTCTTCAGCTACTTGTATCGAGTCGAGAGGTCCTTGATTGAGTTGGCTAATTGCGAAGACATACTCGGATGGTATTGGTGGTGTTATTGGTTTTGATAATAAAGGTAAACGACTTAGTCCATCGGCGTTAGAATGATTTATACCTTTCTTATATCTAATTTCATAGCTGTGCGCTCCTAATGTTAACCATTCTTATTTGCAATATACATCAATAGTTTACCTTCAGCAGTCGACCATTCTTTCCCCAGTCTCTTTGCAGATGACACAAAACTTATCAAAATTCTTAGTACAAACACATCTAACGCCGAGTTACAACAGGATCTCTCTAAAGTTGAATCTTGGCAAAAAATTCCGGTTTATCCTTCAACACCTCAAAATCCAATGTGTCTTGAAAAAGACTGTTTGTAATAGCTTAGTAGTCTTGAAAAAGGAAATGCGCGACTTTTGACGGGTTGCGTTATCCTTTTGTGGGGTGCTGTGTTTGTTGCTTATCGGTGTAACACAGTGTGTTGTAGCTTCTCACTGACACCACGGCAAACAGGTGTCAGGTGCACCTTTCTGCCTAGCATGTAGTATTTCAGTCGATTCAAAAGATCAAGTTTTTAAGGGAAAAATCTGGAATCGCGGTCATTCATTCTAACCCTCTTGAAATTGGCAAAGAAACCTGCTTTCTAAATAAGCATTTTTAGAAGGCCCAAATGTAAAAATCTTACGAACCGAGAGTTTATTTCGATTTTGGAGGCCCAATCATAGGCACCTTTTTTAAAAATTTGGAGGCCCCCAAGTAGGCCTACACTTTTTCAACGTAGGCACGTGCCTACTTGTGCCTATTGCTGGCGGGGAGCCTGGGTTTCATCGTTTCAAGATGGAGGGGGGGGGATGATGTACTTTCAAGTTTTGGGGAGACATTGCCTTCCCTTCCGCTACTCATTTCAGGGGCGTAGGAACGTTTTAGAAGTTGGAGGGGGCAAAGAGAAATGAAACGGGGGCTTAGGCGCTTAGCCCCCGATGTAGAGTGAGTAATAGGTCGTGAATGTCATTAAGGCATTAACAGTAACAACAGTTATCATACGAAGTGTATTTTAGTATTTAGAGTCGTTTATGAATTTAAGATATACAAATCCACAAAAACAAAATAAGAATGGTTTTGAATTTTTAAAGGAGTGTAGCGTCACCGAATGCATGCGTTACTGTTTGAATACCATCGGTAAGAAAGCTCGTGCTATCGTCGCGAGAGCCATTGTCTCCTGCTTAAAAATTATACTAAAGGTCACCAACAGATGGTGTCTAAAGACTACGGCCTGCGGAAAGGTCAAGCACTTAGTACTAAAATTCTAAGAGACCTCGCGCTCTTGGTCACGTGCTTCCTCGGTGTCTGCTAGGTGTCAATTCCGTATTTTATGTTAGGCTTAGACGCCCCGAAATTTATCTAGACCTTTATATACATTTCTTATATCTATAAGCAAGTAAATCATTAACTTTCCGCGCGAAATAATTGCTCGGGAGCAGTGTTGGAAATAAGGCGGTGGCGTCGGTCAAAGACCAGTTTATTTCGGGCTATGACTAGTAAATTAAATAGAATCTAGGGGGTTCACTGGTCATAACGGCCAGTTTATTTTTAATTAAAAGTATAATTCTATACCGAAAAGAGAAAATGATAAAAGCGTTGCGCTCTCAGTTCCTCACAGCCAATTAAATTGCGAAATTTGACTAAATTGAGCGTATTTTGTGGCATCTGGCAGTAATCAGCAATTTGACGTTTTTCCGCTACAATCAGTTAGATTCGTCGAACTAAATGCGAAACATCTAGATTCTAGATCAATCATTAAGGATATGTTTTAGAAAATAAGCATAGAAGACATTGCAATTTCTTTATGACTTTCAGAAACAAAAATAAGGTCAAAAAGGAGTAAAACTGTTTTTATTCGAAGAACAAGACGATGATGAAATATTTTTTAAAGTTCCTTAAGAAATGTGATAAATATCAAAGCTCTTTGGTTTGTGATAAATAAAACTCATTATAGTTCCTAATCGCTATTAACAATTTACTTTCAAAGGTAAAATAAAAAGGGGGGGGGGGAGAGAGAGTTGGGTCAGAGAAGGGTGGTCATGACCAGTTAATTTATTTTTAAGTAGGGGTATAGTGGTCACATTGACCAGTACTTTTAAAAAGCTTATTTCCAACACTGCTCGGGAGACACACTAGTAGACGACAAATATTTTTTTGTGGTCTTTGCTACATTTGTGAAATTGTGTCGAGTTTTCCGACTGAAGAAAATAAAACTAAAACTATCGCGGATTTCCGGATTATGCCAGTTTTTAAAGCAAACATTTGGAGGACGAGCCCATTTTCAATTGAGAATACGTAGATTTATCACATAGAGTTATCTGAGATAGGATAAAGATGAGCTTATATGAAGAACTAATAGTAAATTAGGAAGTTTAATTACTACATTTCAACATGGTAAATAAAGTTATAAAAAACTCGGTTCCGGCTCCGGTGTCGGTTATCATTTTTTTACAAATATCGGTTCCGGTTCCGGATACGGTTATCAAATTTTTATATTATCGGTTCCTGTTTCGGTTCCGGTTCCTAGAAGTTACTCGGTTCTTCTCGGTTTCGGTTCCGGTTCCGGTTATCCTTTGCATCCCTACTGCCCACGCTGACACTGGCGAGACACTTTGAACTCAGTGCACCTCTTTCACTTAGCATTCGAATGTTTAATCTATTTCTGTAATTATATTCCCATAAACGTCATAAACTGGACTTATTTATCGACAAGCCCTATGGCGGACAACCACCACCCTGACACTCGCAAGACTATTGTTGTCGAACTCAGCGCCCCTTTTTTCCTTCAATCCACCTATAAATATGTTGCATACATAGTTTTCAAGTAATGTATATCCGTCATAGCGGGCATTTTAACCTTTAAGACTATTTTTTCGAACACAGCGCCACGTTTTCACCTAGAATCAACCCTCAAACCTTTTGCATTAATTTTTTTAAATCGCTGGTGGCTCCGATTTAGTACTTCTTATGTGTTTATTACTCCATGGTTTCGTTACCGACTCGCTAAAATGTACATTTGTCGCCGTAGCTCAAGAACTATACCAGATATGAACTTCTCCTTTGGAAGGACCCAATGGGAGCTTAATTTGAAACTGTATACCAAATTGCATTTAAATCGGTTTAGTAGTTTTTGCTGTAGAGTGGTCTGCGAGGAGAAGATGGAAAAAGAAGCAGAATAATAAAAATTAAGCCTTACTTTGCCCCATTACTACGAAACGTCGACTCAGCCCTGTTCGATGGAATTCGTATATGTTTGCCGCATTCTTGTAACCTTTCAAACGATACATCACTTGTTTTGATACGACCTATAGTTTTTGAATTACGAGGGGATAAATTCGGCTTCATTCTGACTCGAGATAATATAGCAAGTGCTCGGGTAGGTGCTCTACTCTATACCCGGACCTTGCATAGGGACTACCGTCCCTTTTGATTACAACTCTAAGTGCTTCTCCTAACTTCCTCCCACTTGGGACGCCCAACATGCCCCAGCGGTACTGACTCACCAATCCTATCGTTCTACAGTCGTCTCTTAATCCGTGTGCGCCTGCATTTCTTCCATCCAGTTTCTCCATCATATCCACCAATGTGGAATCATTACTTAATAAGCTCTCCGAACTGAATCTGTTAATTTGGGATCGTGTTCCTGACATTATCGCGCTCACGGAAACCTCGCTGAAAAAAGACACTCCTACTGAGCTCACTAACATTGAGGGTTACGACCTTCTCCGCTCGGACTGTGATAATACCCAACGTGGGGGCTGTGCATTTTACTTTCGTTCGCCTCTTGCTGCCGCTCACAATCGCTCCCTATCATCCCCTAATATCCTTGTCTGTCAACTTAAACGAAACGCTCAATTATTCCTTTTTCTCTGCTGCTACTGTAACCCATCAGCGTCACTAGACTTCCTCAAAACACTACTGCGGACTATTGAGAGAGCCAGCTTATTGGCCGACCGTATTGTTATTTAGGGCGATTTTAATGCCCCCTGTATTGACTGGACCTCTGTCTCCACCTCGAAAGGGGTGCGGTCAGTCGAAAAACGACTCCTTGACACTGCTTTTTCCAGTAAATTGCGACAATTTGTACTGTCTCCCACCAGGCAACGGGGTGATAACCTTCCCTCTACACTCTATTTAATCTTCTCCTTCGATTGGGACTGCATTAATGACTTTACCCACCTTCCCCCGCTTGGAAAAAGCGATCACGACGTCTTGTCCTTCTCCCTGTGCGTAAAAACTGAGCTTTCTGGGCCCCACATTCCGCCCGCGCGTTTTGCCTACAACCGTGGGAATTATGACCTCTTTCGAGCCTCCCTCTTAATGAGGGATTGGTCTATAGTTTATACTGCCCCTTCTCTCGATGAGATGATGACTAGCTTTATACGCCTAGTTGCTGAGGCTCACGACGATAGTGCCCCATTGGTTGCCTCGCTCCCCCACAAGCGTTCGGGGCTCCGTCGACAACCATGGTGGACAGTTAACACCGAAAAACTAATTAGTGACAAGTGCGCTGCGTTCTGAGAATTTCGCGTCTCGCCGTCTGAACTGACTCGGCACGCCTTCGCGAACAAACGTAACAAACTCACCAACCATCCCAAGCAACCCTAAAGCCCTCTATGCTCATATTTCCCGCTCTACCAAACCCAAAAGGCCACTCGTCGTTGTTGAGAATTCGGATGGCGAGGTCATCCGGGACCCAGATGAAATAGTATCAGCTCTAAACAATTTTTTCAATCAGTTTTCTCGATTGAGTCTCACACAGAAGCAGTGCTGTTGGGAGACTTTTTTTCGTCTATTGAACGCAATCCGGCCTCCTACGAGATTTCTTGCTCCACCAACTTTGGTCTTTCTTATGCGTCGGTGAAACGTTATCTCAATCGGTTGTCCATTTCTAAATCCCCGGGGCCGGATGATCTTCATCCACGTCTTCTCAAAGAGGGTGCTGCTATTCTTGCCTCCCCACTACAGGGCCGTAACCAGGGGGGGGGGCGGTCGGGCCGTGCCCACCCTGGACCGTATGGTTGTATGTACAATTTTTTATTTTTTTTTATTTGTTTAAATTGCGTGCCCACCCTGAAATCAAATCCTGGTTACGGTGCTGCCCCACTATTGTGTATTTTTACCCACTCTATTGAGTCCGTCCGTTTGCCGTCTATTTGGAAACAGGCAAATATCACTGCCATCAAAAAGTCCCCCAATTCCTGTTCGTGGCATTAGTTTGACATGTCTCCCCAGTAAGGAGCTCGAAACGCACGTTCGTGACGCTCTTGTATTCTTCCTCATGAAAAGTTCTTTCTTTTCCAATGACCAGCATGGCTTCCTCCTCAGACGTTCCTGCTTCACAAACCTGCTGTCTACAATGGAGGAGGTCACGTGCTGTCTTGACAATGGAAACTCTGTTGACCTTATATACCTCGATCTGCGAAAAGCGTTTGACACTGTCCCCCACTCCCTACTCATTCGCAAACTGGAGCTCTTAGAGGTTACCCCCATTATTGTTAACTGGATTGCGGATTTCCTGAGCAATAGGTCTCAGCACGTTGTTCTCAATGGTGTAGTCTCATCCTGGTGCGAGGTTACTAGTGGTGTCCCCCATGGGTCGGTGTTAGGGCCCACACTTTTTGTTATCTTTATTAATGATCTCCCCCTCGTGATCAAGGAGTCACTTTTGAAACTTTTCGCCGATGACAGCAAGGTTGGACGGGGTGTTTCCTCAACGGCCGACGCCTTGCTCCTTCAATCAGATGTAAATGCAATCGACCTTTGGGTCTGCTCTAACGGTATGAGCTTTAATTCGGCAAAATCATCAGTCCTGCACTGCGGGAGTAATAATCCCCAATTCCAATATCGTCTTGGTGGCCGAATTATTGAGTCTAAGCATATCATTCGTGATTTAGGGGTAATGCTCTCGGGCCCGGGGAATGAGAGCCCTGTACCTATTAAAGCGCTTTTTTTCTTTTTTCAGTGCCAAATCTTTTAAGATATTATATAGTACCTACGTCCGTCTCCACCTTGATTACTGCTCAAGTATTTGGTCCCCTCACCTAGTTAAAGATGTTGAAAGACTCGAGCGGGTAGAGCGGAAAGCCACAAAACTTGTCCCGGGTTTACGTACCCTCCCTTAAGCTGCGTTCAGACTATGTGAAAATATTACGTTTGCGTCGATCGTGTCGGTTCTTTCCAAGGTTCGTAAAAGAAAGGCACTTTTCTTTCGATTTCTTACACCGTTCAGACTTCTCAACAGAGACTTTAAATTTTCGCGCGTGTCGTTTACATTTTTTCATTTCGTTCCGCTCAAAAAGTTCATAGCAGGCATATAGCCTTATGCCTCATCAGCGCTGACTCTAGGTAGTGGCGACCTTTAGAACCATCGAAATACTATAACCAATCAGAGGTGGATAAAAAATTATTTAAATTTTTCCGCCGTTATTACTGAGCTCTGATTGGATGAACAATCACTTTTTATGTTAATCTCCGTGCAAGGTTGGTTCCTTTCTGAACAGTGAAATGAACGAACCGACGCGACCAACATAACCGAAACGACACGACCGATGCTAACGTAATATTTTCACATAGTCTGAACGCTGCTTTACACTGATCGACTTAAACGCCTGGGCCTCTTGTCCCTCTCTGAACGTCGACTTCGCACTGACTTAATCGAGACCTTTAAAATAGTTCATGGCCTATACGATTTGGAAGCCGACCAATTTTTTACGATGAAGTTGACTGGCCGTAAAGCTCCAACTCTGTCCAAAACCAGATGCAAAAGTCTAACCAAAAGGGTCTTTTTCACGCAACGTGTGATTAATAACTGGAACGAGCTTCCCTCTATTGTAAAAGCTAAATCCTCGGTCTGTGCCTTTAAATCCCGTCTGGACAAGTTTCGTGGCTGGACTTTTTAGTCTACTCCGTCCTTTTTATAATACTTCTGTATATATTTTTTTGGATACCTCCATCCACTCTTTGTAAATACCCTTGAGTGTCACTTTTCAATTAATTAACTTTCCATAATGTGTGTGTAAATTCTCCCTTAAGTCACCCTATTTGTATTTTTGTTTGTATTACTACTTTCGCATAGACTGCCTGTTGTACGTTACTAAGTGCGTACTAAGGAGCACAATAAGTGTATCCCACTTTCTAAATCCTGAAATAAAGTATATTATTCATTTGGTCGACTTTCCAGTCGGCCAAATGAGCAGACCATATGGCCGACTACTCATTAGGTCGACTACTCATTTGGCCGACTACCCTTTTAGCCGAAATTCGGGTCGGCCAAATGAGCAGCCTATTTGACCGACTGCTCATTTGGCCGACTACTCATTGGGCCGACTACTCATTTGAACGACTGCTCATTTGGCCGATAGCTCAGTCGGTCAGATATATATATATATATATATATATATATTGTAAGCGCAAATATAATAACGAGTAGGTAGATGGCGATACCTTAACCATATATCTGATCACTGCCCTTTTCTTTATTATTTTTGCCCCCTCGATACCCCATGGAAGGGGGTAGAGAGACCCGCTCGTCGAGAGGGACCATAGACTAAATATCTATGAGAGGGACGGAAAACGAGCATTGTGTTCTACGACTCCGACCGCTGATTACGCGCGGAATAACCGCTAACAAATGTAACTTTAACTTTGATTAAACTTTATACTTTAAACTATCACCACGTATTATTATTCTACGAGATGCTTGCACACGCTTATATCTCAGAAGTGGGATCGGAATCGTAATTAGAAACATCATCGAATGGAGAATCGAGCCAGCGAAAAAGACCGAACGGAATCGCATCAGTGACAAAGGAGGACAAATACCACGAGACAACGCCATTTTTGGAGTTTGAAGTCCGAGAACGAAATACTCAACGGGACCGAGAAACCTACGATACCGGCACGTCTAAACTAGTCAACGTAAATATATTCCTTTAGTTACACGGTGCACGAAAATTACACGGAAAACGAATGTCTCATGCCGTAAGATTTATGCCCGCATATCGCCGAATTGAGTAAAAGAATAAGTAAGTTTATTCAGGCCAACGAAATTAGTACAGTCGATGCGAAAACGTCTTGTCGCCAGTGTACGAAGGTTCAACGACAACTTGAATTAGAGAAACGCGCTAACGGAAACAAAGCGAACATTGCTACGAACAGCAACGAAACGGCTGAAAGAAGGCTTAGCCCGAAAAATTCCTTAGACGAATTTCAAAACCCAAGCGACGCCACCACGAACAGTGCCGATCTTCCTTCTTATTTCAAAGATTTCCAAGAACTCAAATCAGTTAAAGAAGTGGCAACCCTCAGTTTGTTAAAAACGGCCGTAGCAAGCGCCGTAGCGGCGGCGATGACAACGATGCAGACTATGCAGCAAGCGACCCTAGCGGCGGCAGCTAGCGCCGGGCAGGGACCGGGGGAAACGTACACGCACCTCCATTTTATCCTGCACAAAACGTATCTTATCATCAATGGGGAGATGCGAGCAAGATCCTTCCGAACTTTGACCCCGAATCAGCAACGTGTACGTAAACCGGGAGAAACACTAGAACGTTATTATCACGATAAAATCGCGAAAGCGTGGCTATGCGGTCTTACCGAAGAAGCGATGGTGGAGTATTTAATCACCGGCTTGAAAGATCAAGCTCTCATCACAGCGCTCAGCGTCCGAGACTTTACTAGCCCGCCCGAACTGCTTCAATGCATGAAACAGCTAGAGACGAGACTAGAGCTGTCGGAACCGGAAGGCAACAAAAAGCGACAGAGTCAGGACTGCGGACAAGGCTCATCGAATTCCGGCTACGATCAACAATCGCGAACCGATTCAAAGGACAAATCGAAGACCTTTGACAGAAACCGAATGAACAGGCCACGTTTTAACGAGAAAGGTGAAGCACTTTGCCTAAATTGCAGCAATTACGGGCATATGTCGAAAGACTGCACGCAACCCCAACGGAAGCCCCGATGCGAAAAGTGCAACCGCACTGGACACGTCGGCAAGGATTGCACCACGGATAAGAAATCCACGCAAAGCACAACTGCAACCGGATCTAAGCAGGTGGCTCATACGGTAAACGAAGCGAATAAACACGGCCCGGATACCAACGGTAAATTTTTCAAGGACGCTACCGTTAATGGCTACCCCGTTCAGTCTTATATCGATCAAGGAAGCAAATGCGTTCTACTACGAGAAAGCGATGCCAGGAAAATTCCCCTAGAATACAAAGAAGCCGATGCTTCATGCGTTATCGGAGGCCACGATAGAGGTCGACCAAGTTAAGGCGGAAGTCGAAGTTTTCGTGGTCCCGGACGAATCCCAGCACATCGCTCTACTGATAGGACAATCGCTAACGGAATTTTCGAACGTGACAGTTGTAAAACGACAAAACACTCTGCGGTTATTTCACGAACAGCACGAAGCGACGGTCGAAGTGGATCCACTTTTGAAGTTGGAAATCCCCGAACTACCTCCCCAACCGGTCAGTCTTTGGGTTAAAAACGCTACCGTGATACCTCCGCATTACGTGGGGTTCATCGACCTGATGACGAACGACAATGCCAACCACGAGCAAGAAATTTTCATAGACGGAAAATTTCGAGCTTTCCGAGAAAACGAATATTGCATCCCAAGAGGAGTATACGTTTTGGATGAGAATGGGTCAACCAGAATACCAGTCGTAAATATATCTGGCAACGATCTCATCATGAAAGAGCAGAGTTGCCCCATGGGGCGATTTTCCGCCCAAATTGGGCTGCTTTGCGGAGGCTGTTGCGGGGAAAAAACCTTTGGGTGGTAGGCGGTTTTTTGGGCTGGTGCCAAAAATTCGAGGCGAAGTAACGGGGTACCGGTTTTCCCGCTTTCAGCCCCATCCTTCATAACGGGAATCAACGTTCCTAGAAAAATATAGCTGGAATCAGCTTTGCAAACTGTGATGTTTTCAATAAATTAGTATCTTTACTGAATATCGCGTCCAAAATTATTTTCAAATAACGCGCCAATTCCCGTTCTATAGCAGAAATCGGTAATTTTTCTTGGGCGAGAATTTGGGCTATTTTGGGGTTAATCCGATTTTGGCTTGTGCGGGAATTTGGGCTGGTTTTAAAGTTGGTTTGTGCGAGATCTAAAATATTATTCTGGCAACTCTGTGAAAGAGGGTCAGACGATAGCTAGAGCTACGCCCTGTCAAGCAGAACCCATTCAGGAAAGTATTCCCGTTTTACAACTCCAACGCCAGGACCTGAGACCCTTTCTAGTAGAAGAAATCAACGCCGATCCAAACGTAACCCAAGGAACGAGAAATCGAATCTGTATGAAGATTAACGAGTATCGCGACTGCTTCGCCGATAACCTTTGCGAACTCGGGAAAACAGATCACGCGCAATTGGAGATCAAGCTAACCACGACAACGCCGGTCACGTACAGACCTTACCGACTTTCTTTCGCCGAACGAGAGAAGGTACGAACGAAGATTGCAGAACTACTGGATGCGGAAATCATCACCGAGTCAAATTCCCCGTATTCAAGTCCAATTCTGATTATCCGGAAGAAAAATGGAGAAAGCCGCCTATGCGTCGACTTTCGTGCTTTAAATCGACTGACGATGAAGGACGCCTTTCCATTACCGTTGATAGACGATCAACTAGAACGCTTACGTGGGAACAAGTTTTTCACGAGCCTCGATCTAACCTCCGGTTACCAAGGATTCACAAGCGAAAACGGCATTTTGCACGCCCGATGGGCATTACGAGTTTTTGCGCCTGCCCTTCGGACTGTCCAACGGACCAGCAGTCTTCCAACGGATGATGAACGCTGTCCTCGGTCCGCTCAGGTACGCGATCGCCCTTACGTATCTGGACGACGTACTTTTCCCATCTATCGACGAAGATCAAGGTCTGGAGTACCTAGAAGAGGTATTAAAGGTTTTTCGACGAGCCAACCTTACCTTAAACTTTAAAAAATGTCACCTCCTACAACGTAATATCGATTACCTCGGATTTGACATAAGCGTAGAAGGAATCCGACCTGGGAAACAGAAGATTAATTGTGTTGAGAACTTTTCACAACCCCAGAACGTACACGACGTCCGACGATTCCTAGGATTGGCAAGTTACTTCAGGCGGTTCATAAAAGGATTTGCTGCTGAAGCTGAACCGTTGTCCAGACTTATACGCAATGATGTCGAGTGGAATTGGGGAAGGGAACAAGAAACGTCTTTCAAAACCATCAAACGACTTTTGACAGAACGCCCCGTATTGGCACTGTACAATCATCAAGCGGTCACCGAAGTACATACGGACGCCAGCCAAATTGGCTTAAGCGCCATTATCTTGTTCTTTAGTTCTTTAGTTCTTTATTTGCTTAACAAAAGGTCTGAGACCCATCACGTCAAGACATCGAGAAATGAAATATGTACAAACAATAGATAGAAATATATACATACATCGAAAATAGAGAAATAATAACGATAAATTTGTTAGGATAGATTTTTTGAACCTTATTCGTAGAGCTCAAGAAAGTTCGCAAGCTCCTTTCTGAACAGGGTTTGCTTGGAAATGCCCTTGAGATGATCGGGCAGAGAGTTCCAGTCCCGGATGGATGAGGGTAGGAACGAGTGTCTGCGGCACGCAATGCGAAGACCTGGGAGAACCAAGGACGCCGTACGTTGACCACGGGGATGTCGGAACCACTGAGAAACAACAGCGGAAAGAGGCGCAAGGGCGCCTCCTTGGCGGTGAATGACCGAGTTTGCTATGACCAGGCGTTTAAAACGGCGACGAGAGGCAAGCGTGTTCCACTTGAAGTTAGTGAGAACATTGGTCATACAGGTGCTCCACGAAAAGCCGATGCTAGCCGCGAACCGTAGAGCCCGTCTCTGGACAGCCTCAATTGAATGGATACCGCTAGCCGTGGCGGGTGCCCAAACGGCCAAGCAGTACTCCAAGATAGGGAGAACGTAGGCTTTGATCCCCAGAGACTTAGTGCTGAAGGAGCAGTGGGCCAGATGTCGTTTGACAAAACCCAATGCACGCGCGGCCTGTGAGGTCACCCGGGCAATGTGGGTAGACCACTCCAGCGTGTCCGTGATGGTGACTCCGAGATATTTCTGGGAAGTGACGACCTTCAGAGCGACACCGTCAACGCGATAGTCTGGTACAACTGGTGCTTGACCAGAGCGTCGAAGTGAAATTGTGGCGCATTTGGCAGTGTTCAAGGGAAGTTTCCACTGCACACTCCAGGCATTGATGGTATTGAGATCCCCTTGCAGCAGCTCACAGTCGTGACGCGACAGTATCGCCCGGGAAAGAGCCACATCATCGGCAAAGATGTAGAGGGTGGAGACTACATTGTCGCCAATGTCATTAATGTATATAATGAAGAGGAGTGGCCCAAGAACTGAACCCTGGGGGACCCCAGATGATGCAGGCAACCAAGTAGAAGTAGCGCCAGGGAGGACAACGCGGAATTTCCAGTCTTGAAGGTAAGCCGACAGCCAGTTAAGGGTTTTTCCACGGACCCCGTAGGAGTGAAGCTTGGAGTTTAGAAGTTCGTGTGGAACCGAGTCGAAGGCCTTTCGGAAGTCAAGGAAGATTATGTCCACACGGCCCCCTAACTCCAGCCCTACAGTCCAGTCCTCAATACAGCAGAGGAGTTGAGTTTCAGTGCTGAACCCGCTGCGGAAGCCATGCTGGTACGGCATAAGCACATCATTAGTAGAGAGGTGCGTGGTGATCTGGGAAGCATTGACATGCTCATCGAGCTTGAGGACTTGAGAGAGGAGTGCGATCGGGCGGTACTCGGACGGGTCAGAGGTATCACCACCCTTCGGAACCGGGGTGACGTTTGCGCAACTCCAGTCAGAGGGAATGGCGCCGGCGTCGTACGACAGTTGGAAGAGGGCAGTCAAGGGAGCAGCAAGAGCATCTGCACACTTCCGAAGTAGGGTAGAGTGGATGCAGTCGGGGCCAGGGGCCTTGAAGGGCTTGACCGTCCTTAGCAGTTTCCGTATACCAGGTACAGAGAATTGGACGGGGTCCATAGTTGGGGCCCTCCGGGGCAGGAGAGGAACCATGTCGAAGTTATATTCAGGAAACGTTTTTTGGTAGGAGGCAGCAAGCAGGTTAGCCTTATCGGCGGCAGACGTGTAAAGAGTCGAGCCCATCTTGAGGTCTGGGACAGAAGACGTCTTGTTTTTCCGAGAGACGAGCTGGAAAAAGCGCTTCCGATTAGAATCCAGGTCCGAGGCAACCAGATCCAAATGGCGAGTGCGCGCAGACCGGAGCGCAAACTTTACGATTGCACGGTGCCGCGAGAAGTGCCTCCTGTTAGCGTCACTAGGATGAAGTTTGGTTCGGTTGTATCGGCGCTTAGATATGCGAATCAACCGACGAAGCGAAGGCCCCACCCAGGGCAAGCTTTGGCGCGAGGATATTATTTTTACGGGCACACGAGCCGCCGTGGCAGCCTCAATGGCTGACCGTAGGGTGCTCCAAACTTCCTGGACCGCAGGTGGGAACTGAATGGCTGAGAGTTGAGCGGAGATAGCCGTGAAGTCGGCACGGTTAAGGTCCAAGACCGAGCGAGGCGGTACCCGAGCTGGGGGATTCACCCCCCGGATAGGGCAGAGGAGAAAGTCATGGTCGCTAATACCCGGAAGGTGAGTGACTGCCCCCAGAAGGCCAGGGTTCGAGACAAGGATAAGATTGAGGATATTCCCACCGTTTATGTTGTCGCGTGTGGGCTCCAGGACACACTGCGTCAGATTGGCGGACAGCATGGCGTGAAGGAAGTTCGTGTCTTCCGCGGCGGGACTAGTGAGGGATGTCCAGTCAATTTTAGGATAGTTGAAATCGCCGACTATAATGAGGTCCGATTCGGCATCAGAGAGACGGGTGATGAGATTGTGGATGCGTCTGTTATAAGCAGGTTTAGATGATGGCTGCCGGTAGACACAGCAGACCTGGAGGCAGGAGAAGCCGACAGTAATCCTGGCAGCGTAACCTACTGTCAATGGCGAGGCAAACCCCGCCGCCGTTTTTATTTCTGTCCTTTCTGAAGACGTTGAACGTAGGGCCAAAAAGCTCAAGGGAAGAGAATGAGGTGTCCAGGTGCGTCTCAGTGAGCGCAAGTATAGAGGGTTGGAGAGTGTCAGTGAAGGCCCTGAGGGCGAGATGCTTATTTGTGAGGGAACACAGATTAGTGTACAAAAGGGTGATCCCAGTTGTCGCAAGTCACTCTTGTGGGCGGGCCTTGGGCAAGTCAGGCTGCTTGCTAGCGGGAGGGCGATAGAAGGCAACTGTGATGCCTTTGGCCCAATTATCAGGTATGAGCGCCTGGCGGACCTCCTGGGCTGGGAGTTCGACCTTGAAAGAGCTGAAGGTTTGCTGCTTGCTGGCCTCCACCTCTGAGACGGAGAGTGGGTGAAGCCCAAGCTTAAACAGATGGTCCTGGACGTGGGTGGCCCTGGCTGTCACACGCAGACGCCCTTAGCAGAGCACCTTTCGATGACCCAGAAGACATGGAAATCGCCCAGGGGCTTACCATAATGCATACGGAATTTCGCACGGACGATTGGCTCACCGCAGCCCAATTCAGCGACCCAAAATTACTTCACATAAAGGATCAATTGGTGAAGCCAGAGACACGAACGAAGGAAGAAAAACGTATCCACGAAGAATACGCTCTTAAACAAGGAAGAGTGTTTCGGAAGATTCACACTGATCTGGACGAAGAACCGAAACTGGTATGGGTTGTACCCGACGCAGCTCGATGGAGGATCATAAAAAATTGTCACGATGACATTGGTCATGTCGGCATAGATAAAACCTACAAAAAGGTATCGGAGACGTACTGGTTTCCACGATTACGCCGATATATTCGTCGGTACGTGTCGGCATGCCTGGAATGCCTCTATCATAAGCGACCCGCAGGAAAACAGCAAGGGATGTTACACCCCATCGAAAAGGTTGGAATACCATTCCACACGATGCACATGGATCACCTGGGTCCCTTCGTACGCAGCATCAAAGGAAACACCTATGTGATCGCAGCTATAGATGGTTTCACAATTCTAAAAGCAGCCAGAGACACGGGTATGAACGCGACCAAACTCTTCCTAGAATAAATTATCAGGTTAATTACTGACCAAGGGACATCATATACGGGAAGAGCCATAAATGAACTTTGCCGTAAATCTAACATAAAACATATCATCATCGCTACTGCAACGCCCCGCGGAAACGGACAAATTGAACAAGTCAACCGACAACTAACGCCCGCAATCGCCAGCATGTGTACGAGGGAGGATGAACGAGATTGGGATACCCACCTATACGAAATCCAATGGGGTTTCAACAACACTTACCACACGACGACGAAAATCACCCCGTTCTCGCTACTCTTTAATTTTAAATCGCGTAACCCCAATCGTGATGTGGTACGAGACACTTTAGAAGAGTCACTGAATGTCGACGAAGAAATTCAGAAACGACGCGAGGGGGTGATTGAAGCGATCCGGAATAACCAGGAAAAACAGCGAAAGCATTATAACGCCAAAAGAGCAAAGGCCACCGTCTACGAACCAGGCGATCTAGTTGTAGTTGAGAGACAAGCGCCAGCAACCGGTCAATCTCTCAAGATGGCAGCTAAATACAGAGGCCCCTACATGATAACGAAGAAACTGAATTACGACAGATATATGATTGAAGCTAGGAGGATTCAAGTGTACCTGGAGAAGAAATTTGTATTCCCCCGACCAATGTCTCGCGGCTCGGCTACAGCTGTCGTCTGGTGTGTCAAATACTTGGACATAACGTTTTTAGCGCCACCTACAAAGCTTCAAAGTAACCTAGGAGTTACCAAAACATTCGTCTGCTAGACAGTATTAAAACGCGGTACACGCGATCAAAGTAATTGGCCGGGCTCAAACTATTCGCCAGTGGCGAATTTTACTCGGATTTTGTGGTGGCGAATCGCCACCACAAGATCCGAGTAAAATGACGTCAAATCGTTACTCTTTGTACCCTACTCCGAAATCCCGGAACAAACGAAAAGAAACCACCAGTCCTAAGGAAGTGAGTGTAGCTTGAGCAACTTGTTTCCAGGATTATTTTATCGCAAATTAAACAGTCATATAAAAAAGGCGTTCTAAAAATATTAACTAATTAATATTGTTTGAGAGGGTAAATATTTTTTTATGAATATTGTAGTGCATATAAATTAGTACGGACAACACTTGAGGACAAATATTTAAGTTAACCTTTTTCTTAAAAAACAGATTTTAATTCCAAGCAGTAGATGGCGTTATTGCATTGTGAAAGATTTTAATCTTTCGGTCGATCTCTGGTAAAAAATGGTATTTCGACATAAAGGCGCCTATGGGTGCTTGTGCACTTTGTACTGAGGGAGGCGGGGTCTGGAGATTCGGGCGCGTGGCTTTTCAGTGACAACCATTCGGAGTCGAGAAAATCGGGCGCTGTCTTTTCGGACTCTTTTGATCATAGCCGTCGTTCAGTGAAGACGCTCGTTTGACCATGGCTGATTCCGAAGCGAAGGCGCCGACCGAAGAAACTAAAGTTGAAGAAAAGGCACCCGAAAAGAAAGAAGATGCCGCTCCTCCAGTCGAAGAACCACCGCAAATGAGAGCAGTAATTTTAACGGGTTTCGGCGGACTCAAATCTGTCAAAGTAATGAAGAAGCCGGAGCCAACCGCCGCTGAGGGGGAGGTGTTAATTAGAATCAAAGCGTGGTAAGCTAACCCTAGTTGTCAAACATATGGCCCGGTTTTCTAACGTTAGGGTCCGTGTAATGGGAAGTTTAGTTACGAATCTGACTAATTATTGTCGAAAGTTTGGTTTATTGTTATAGCTCGAACGTTTTTCAGTATAGACGCTTAGTTCGCGTTAAATCGAAATAGAAGCGTAACAGGCTGTTTGTCACCTGATGAGTCATAATATTAGCTGGCCGCTGTGGTGTGGTCAGTCAGTCGATACTACACCCCCCACGCCCTTCCCTTATTATTTTTCAACTAATGGATCATGGAAGAAGACTTTTAGCTTTTTTTTATTCATGTTTAAACTTGTTTAAAAATAAAAAAGCCGGTTTATTTTAAAGAGACTAAATGGATATAATTATTTTTCTTCTGGGGATTGGTTTTATTAGTAGCTCAACTAATTAAAATTAGAGATATGTAATTTAAACAAATGTTAATTTATTTTAAGCGGCTTAAATTTCTTGGATCTGATGGTGAGGCAAGGGGCAGTTGATAATCTGTTAAAAACACCATTCATAATGGGATTTGAATGTGCTGGAGAGGTTGAATCTCTGGGAGAAGGAGTTGAAGATTTAAAAGTATAGAGTTCATAATTTATTTAGTTTATTCCTTCAACTAGTTTAATATATTAATATAATTTTAAGGTTGGGGATGCTGTTGTAGCCTTGACAGAGTTTAAAGCTTGGGCTGAACTAGTTACAGTCCCAGCTAAACATGTCTATAGGTTACCGGAGGGTATGAGCTTCCAGGATGCAGCTGCCATCGCGATGAATTACGTAGTAGCCTACGCCATTCTTTTTGACATTGGTGGTCTGAGACCTGGGCAGTCTATTCTTTTACATTCAGCAGCTGGAGGAGTTGTAAGACCAAAGAAATTCCCAAATCTGTTCTTTTATTTAATTTTTGACATTCTGTAGGGTCACGCTGTAGCACAATTGAGCAAAACACAAAATGACATAACCACAATTGGTACAGCTGCAAAATCCAAGCATGAAGCCATTCAAGATTCATTTTGTAAGTCATAGCAACTCTAATTTACCATGACTGGAAAGGTGATTAGTTGGTGTTGGTTGGGAATGGAGCTACTTGTTTTTACATCGATTGGCTAATATTATAAGCCCTTCCCCTCTCGCAATTGGTAGTCTTACAAATATGGAAATATTTGTCCTTTAGCTTTAATGCTAGATCTTTTAAGCAAATGTATTAATGCTTTTTCTTACTCAGCTCATCTTATTGATCATGGAAGTGACTATGTTCAAGAAGTTAGAAAGTAAATGTTCACTTTGAAGTACTTTAATTTCAATCAAATAACCTAATGCTTTAAATTAAAGACTTTGCCCTGATGGAGTTGACATTGTTCTTGATTGTATGTATGGAGATGACGCGAACAAGGGCTACAGTCTTCTGAAACCATTAGGAAGATATGTTCTATACGGTGAGCTTCAATTTACCCCATATTGCAGAGTGCTTAATTTATGATATTAGCTTTTTATGAATAAATGTAAAAAATGCATCAAAAATATAAATTGCTGTTTTAGGAACTTCGAGTATTGTGTCGGGAGAAACTAAAAGTTTCTTCAGTTTTGCAAAATCTGTGAGTAAATTTTTTGGCATGTATTTTCAGGTACTTCTAACATTGTTACTGGCGAGACTAAAAGTTTCTTTAGTGTAGCTAAGTCAGTGAGTATTAGGCATTTGGTTTGTTTTCCATTTTTTGTTTTTTTCAAAACTCTTAATGAGGTATAATTGTGAAAGCTAAAGGAGACTATTTCATTGGATAACATTGATTTGGTCTTTTATTGTATTAAATTTGCAGTGGTGGCAAGTGGACAAAATAAGCCCAATCAAATTATTTGATGACAACCGTACATTGTCAGGATTTCATCTACGACACCTTTTATATCAACAAGGAGGTCACGAGTATGTTAGGGATGTAGTCAACAAGATCTTTGATTTGTGGCGAGATGGTAGAGTCAAACCAGTCATTGATTCAACATGGGCTTTTGAAGATGTGAGGTTTTATTAAGATTTTAAAACTTTCAAACCTTCCATTTTATTGTTATTATAAAATAGGTTCCAGAAGCTATGCAAAAGATGCATGACAGGAAAAATATTGGGAAAATCATCCTAGATCCCAGCAAAGAGCCGAAACCAAAACCACAAGTAAACATTGTTTGGAATTTTAAAAGCAAAAATGACTACACTCAGTTCACGGGTTTTTGGCCAATCCATTTTGGTCTTGCTTCCAAATTTTAGTTATTAAACGTTGCTTAAAATAATTTCTATTTTCCAGCCCAAGAGTGGTAAAGAAAAGGACAAAGATGGAAAGGAAAAATCTCAGTCAGTTGAGAGTGCAGATGGAGAGAAAGAAACCAAAGAAAGCGAAGCTACCCCTCCTGGTATGATTATTCGCTCATTTACTAATAAATGTGTTTTTTGTAATTAATATTTTTCATTTCTACAGCCGAAAACTGAGAGAGAACTTGATATCCCTCATTCTGTTGGACTTGGACATGCCATTTTGCTGTTCAAGGATACGTGACAAAAAACTTGATCATCCAAAATGTTGTTGCTATTTGGCCAGACTTTCCTCCTATGTTTTGTATTTTGTTAATCTTTTACATATCAAAAAGTCGCTAAATGGATTAGAATCTTTGAAAATACGTAAATTTTGCTATTTCTCTTAATATTGTTTTTTAAAAATGATCTCTATTTTGATTTTTAAAATTGGTTAATAACTTAATTAGACTAACTTGCTGCACATTTTTATATACATTATTACACAGGATGAGAAAAAATGAAAGGTGCTTTTTGAGTATATAAATAGTGCTTTTGACCCTTTAATTGTAACCAAGAGATTGGGAAGATAATTCTGATAAGAAACTCCCTCTACCCTTGCGATAAAGAGTATTTACCTTGCCTTAAAGAGATTTGTATTTATCGATTTAATTTATCCAGTATTAATTTAATGGAAAGATTTATTTTTCCTCCCACATTGTGTATTGTCTTCTCGCTTCCAAAAATGCTGTCCGTTGCCAATTCCATCCATTTTTCCGTTAGATTTAAATCTCAGATAGAATAATTGCAATTTCCTATGTTAACTAGTCATTGCGAATATACTTCTGAAATAAATTCTGAAATTCCAGTTTATTATATGATTAAGCATTCCTGGTTCTCTAAGTGGTATGATTTCCCTCAGTATATTTTATGACCATAGCTTTATTTTTTTAAACATTAAGTAGCTCCTAGGATTGTACGTCAACATAATGACAAAAGCAAAAGCTTTCCTAACAAAAAGTGGTATAAATAATTTTGAAAAGCTTTACCATTCGTATTAAAAAAAATTAAAAAAATTTGGGTAAAATAAAAAAATTGTATATTTGTGATTCAAGTAAATTTATATGTATATAAGAAAAATCAATTTGACATATATTTACAAGTTTATCAAAAAAAATGTTTATCAGGAATGAAACAGAATTCAAGAGCTAAATTGGGCTCTTATTTTTCCTCCCAAAAGAAAAGCTATATAATGTTGTTTGTATCAAGCATTAAGGATCTTGCTGTGCCTGCAATATTGTACGTAAATATTTACCTTTTTAATGTCATATTTGGATATGTGGTGGAGCAAAGAATAAATTGATGAAAAAATGCTATTTATTAAATTTTATTGACATACATTAATATAAGCTTTTTAAAAGAGGGCTCTGTGGCGTGATATTTTTGTAAGAGGCATTTTCGCGACAGTCATTTATGTTTTGGATAATATTATTTAAGTCCAAATGCTTTATGATTAAAGCATGTTCCAAAGTAAAAAGTCCATAAGCGCAGGATCGAATTTTGCAGCATACAGCATTTGTTTTTAGTCTTAAACCTATTTCATGAATAAGTTGTGATAAATATTCCTCAGTTTCATTGATTATGTAAATTTCCACAGTGAAATTGGGTGGTTCAAATTTTACACAGTTCAGTTTATAAATCAATGGGAGAGTTTTCCCTTCTGGTCTAACAATTCCTTTACTGGCTATATCGTAAGCTTCTTGGGTTGATAAAGGTACCCCTGAAAACTTAAATGCATTTGCCTGGTGTGCAGCTTGAATAGAAGCTAATAGACCATCTAATTTAAAACGAGTCACATTCCCAAAAGTTGCTTTTCCTATTGTAGAACCATTTATCAAGTAATTATCAGTGGCTAGTCCAAATTTTGCATCTATTTCTATCTTTCTAAGTAAATTGTTCTGTTTGATTTGATCAGCTTTCTTACAACCAGATCCTATTCCAAGAATCATCAAACCAGAAGTAAATCTTCCCAAAGAATTAGTGGAAGACAATCTAATATCTGGTTTCTGATATCTGGGACCAATCACCAAAGGATTATCAGCGAAGCTAGGAGTTGAAACCACAGTAAGTTTTGAGTCTTCATTACTTAGACTACCTTCAATCGCAACGTAGTCACGTGGAGGTCGAATGTTCATTTCATTTAAATCTCTAATAATTTTAAATTTTACTCTTTCACGGATTGTGTGGCTACTTATATTTTGGGGTTTGTAAATACAAAAAATTCCATTTAGAAATTTCCAGGCATCCACAGACTCGCTTATGGTTTTCAACATTTTTTAGAATTTTCAGTCTTGGTCCAATTATGCGAAATTAATTGTGGTTTGTTTAAACCAAAAATTCCATACAGCAGTTTCCAAGCATGCTTCACTTTTTTTTGCGAATTTTCAGTCTTGGGTACAAATCACATTCACATATGTTCCTTATTTTTCTTCATTTTCATTATTTTTATCCTTTTCTACTCTTCAATACGTATTCTAGTAATCTACTAGCGTTTTCCAAGAACGTTGCAATTGGGCCTTAGCTTCATAAGTTAAGTCTGATAACACCTTAGTTTCACTTTCGGTTGAATAACCTTTCACCTTGGTTTCCGGAATCGCCCCATCTGTTTGCTAAAAAAAAGGGCACAAATTTTTATCAGTTTAAGGCTTAATTTGAAGGGAAGGAAGGTGTTTGTTATTTAAAAATTCCTATTGTGATTGTGAACAAAATGCTTTTATTTAATGGTAGGTTAATTTTAACTTTAATTACGGTTTTTAAGATAAGTTCTATTTCCCAATTGAAACTAATATAATAAAATAATAGTTTTTCAGTACAATGCTAAGGTTCATTAGTAACAAACTCTTAATGTATGTGTACTGAGATATAATTAATTTTATTTATAGAAATTTAGAAGGATATTCAAGCATGGAATTTTCATCCTCCTAATGTGTAAGCTGTAAATAAAGACCCTTCATAATGTCCTTCTTCTTCAAGAAGACAAAGGCAGATGCTCGAATTAATAAGGACTCGAGTGAAAACAGTAATAGTAGCCCAACAGCCAGTAGCACTAGTTCCGCCCCATCAGGGTCTGATTCCAGCCTGCCTCATGTTCAAAAAATTTTGCCTTCCACATCTGATAGTACTTCCCATAAATTAATAGATAGGTCACCAACCACTATTAGTCCTGCCGAAGTATATAAACCATTTTTAACAGAATATGCTCTTATGACAGAATTGTAAGATGGGTATTTTTAAAGTGATCTCAATTACTACATGGGCAATTTTTTTACAGTGTTTTATTACATAAACAACGGATACCAGGGGTATACATTGTCCCTTCAGCCGGAAGTGCTCTCAGTAAACAACATAATTTTTTCTTTCTTATTTCTTCCAATACAATAATCATTCTTACAGAATGGTTTGGAGTTCTTTTTATAAGAAAAGGACTTTATCATGGCGGAATCTACCGTTTCACTCTCTACATACCTGATAATTTTCCTGACTGTGATTGTCCTGTAAGATATCACATTTCCGCACTTTATTTGACACTAAGTTTTTAACATTATTATTATTGACTTTTTTAGATAATAGTCTTCGAACCCCCAGTTTTCCATCCACTTATTAACTGTGAAACGGGAGAATTGGATGTGAAAAGGAGTTTTGTTAAATGGAGGTACAATTTCTGGCAAAGTTTAATTATCTTTCTCAATTTTCACGTAACTTTATATTTTAGACGGAATAGTAACCATTTATGGCAAGTGATAACATTTGCTAGAGGAGTTTTTTATAAAATTGAGACTCAGAATCCATTAAACCCTGAAGCTGCTGTCCTGTAAGTGTTTGTTAACAAACAAAAGTGAATCTTAACAAAAGTTTATCAAAATACTCGTAGATACGAAAAAGATCCTGAATTGTACAAACTAAAAATAGCTGAAAATATGAATATTTGTCACGAACATCTCTATGACAAACCGTTAACGGAAGACAATCACGCTATCTGGTTCAGTCCTTGGGATCCAACTGTTCACGAAGAAGTTAGGCAGAAAATTATCAATAAGAAGGTGAAAACAAGGCTTGCAGATTTTTTTTTATGAATTCATTTAATGCGCCTTTTTTAGAGTCCAACAGAGGAAGATTATAGTATGAAGGGCATGAAACCCGGGCTTTCTTGGATGGAA
Organism: Leiobunum rupestre; assembly: GCF_980474605.1. NCBI lineage: Eukaryota > Metazoa > Arthropoda > Arachnida > Opiliones > Sclerosomatidae > Leiobunum > Leiobunum rupestre. Next base: position 35,054,180 of record NC_143392.1, read on the forward strand.
AAAGGTACTAATCAACTTTTCTCCAAGAAGGAGTTATGACCGCTAGTTTTAAATTTTAATCCGCCACAAAAAACATTTCATAAAATTTTAATGCCAGTTTTTAAAAAAACTAATTGGCGCATGACGCTGTGGAAATATTGCTCAGATTGTAACGAACAAAAATATGCTTAGCCACTCGCTTCTAGAATTTTTAACAATTGTGCTGGAATCTAGCGTGTAGATAAAATAGGGAATAGAAAAATTTATAAAAAGATTTAATTATTAAATAAAAAAAATTGCTAGTCAGGGTCAAATTAAGGTGTACAAAAACATGTTGGAGTGCAAACTGCCAAGATTTCAGTTTCTACGGACAGTTTTCTTTCTTTTGAAGTTTTCAAGGAATGTTGTTATTAATTATAAAAAAGCAGTTTTAATTGCCATATTTGTATACTAAATAGAAGTGTATAAATGTAAATCTAATAATGCAAACAAAAATTAAACAGATAAATATTTTTAATTTCTGTACATTTAAAGTCATAGATGACAACTATTTCAGAGTTTTAATTATAAGCCTTACTGAGTTTCTCAACTTGTTCTTTAATTTCCTTTGTTAAATTATATTTTTGTTTTTTCCAAATGAAATAATTGGGTTCAAATTGATTATTAATAGAATCATCTGCATTTTCCGATTGGAAATTTTTACTTAGTTCAATCGCTAATGTAGATTTAATCAAACCGACATTTCCAAGTTTGGGAAAAGATGGGTGGTATAGTCGTCCGCTTTTAGGGCACATGAATAACTTTTCGGGCTCAAATGGAACTTTCATTAAATCACCCGCATGACCATAAGATAAGTAATTATCATTATTATCTTCTATAATGTGAGTGAAAACTATGGGAAGGTCATCGCAACGAATGAAATTATGCTCTTTACCACATGGTGATAAATATGGGAAATCTTGAGAAAATCTGGCCGTAGTGTTGAATTTAAGTCTACTGAAGAAAAAGCGTAAAAATGCCTTATCTAAAAAAAAAAAATTAGTTAAAAATCCATTGTGTTTATTAATTTATCAAACCTTTGAAACAAGAAGTAAAGTTTTTCATACGCGAATCGTCAAGAAAAAGCTATAAAAATTAACGTTTTTATAATAGAATTCTCCGTATTTTTGAACGGCAAAACGCGTACGTGCAGCGGAACCCTTGTAATTGCAAATTGCAATTTACGCGAAAGCGTACTCGTTTGACCTATGTTTTTAATTTTTTAGACGCACTTACCATCCCTTGATGATCTATAAAGTAAAAATACTCTCTGGTGTTGGGTTCTGGTGATTGACCTTGAATATAAGATACATCGCGGGAAAAATTTTCAAATTTCTTTAATTTTAAAGATAAATTTAAACGATAAAAAACTCTAAAATTCATTTTATGCAATATTCGCTCATTTTACTTTCAAGCTGTCTGCTACTGTTATAACTTTCTCGAGAGGCGATGCGGCGATTGGTTAAATATCAATAAATAGTTTCCCGCCAAATGAAAATGCGGAACAGGCCCCTCGTTTGGGGATAAAATATTAACGGGAAAATCTTTGAAAGTAAGTTGCTGCAATCGAAAATTAAATTATTTCAAAATGTACGTTATCCTATTTTCATAATCTTATAATGCTAATATCACACTCGACTACTATAAACATTTTTGCCAAATGGAACTAATTGTGGACTTACTTAAAGTGAAAATCACACTATGTTGACACTTCTATATTAATTGTTAGGACAACTTTATCCAAACATGGAAGACACAACTTCAGTTAGCTCTATATCATTTTGCTCTAATGGTGAAACTCCAAAATCAAATCTAAGATACTTAGGCAATATACCTGGATCATCATTTTCTACTAGCAGCAGCAGTAGTAGCTCATCTATTTGCAGTTCTATTACTACTCCGGATTCTACACTGGGACATATAAATAAGAGGGTAATTATAATTACATTTATTAAAATATCAGTACCTTCTTTGGGTGTAGCTTGAATTGTAATAAATTTTCACACCCCATCACCTTCCAAAATATTACATTTGTTTGACTACTTTTGAGGAATTATTTCTGACTATGCAACTGATTGATTAATTTATTTATTAAATTAAATGCTTTGTATTAACATTTGTTTTTTTTTACCAAAGGTTAAAGCGGTAATTATTAATACACCCTTAAAGCAAAGCAAATTGAGTAAAAGGAAGCTGTTTTTTGGAAATAAAATTGAAACTCATGATCAAGAAAACAGTAAGACTCCTTCAAGTTCATGTAATTCTCCTGCAATAAAGAAAAAGGAACACCATGTTATACCATTATCAGAAAGGCAACAAATTGCTATGTTACTTCAGCTGGCCTCACCAAATTCTGGTGAGTATCAAACTTTCATAAGTAAAATATTTTTAATGATTATTTCGTAGTAAATGTCTAAATGTTAGTATTAAATTAATTTTTAATTCAAATTTCGCGCGAATCAATAAAGTGATGATGTCATTGTTATTGACAGGGCTCCTAAGGAAGGATGTCTAGAAATAAGCTTTTTAGAAGGCAAAATATAGTGTTTTTCCTTAAATTCCTGTGCACTGTAAAGATTTATTTTAAAAAATAATATCAAAATAATTAAAATCTTAAAATAATGTAAAAATCGATAAATAGATACAAATTTGGTATTAAAATTATTAACGAAAGTCACAATCATACCTGAAACTGTCCAGTCCTTAGACTCCCGTCAAACTATTAATCGTTTGTCAGTGGTTTTGTCGGTTAGGTTACACAAAAGAGATGATGATTTACAGCTAAAACCGTCGACTTGAGGTAATTTAGTTTTTACAAATGTAGTTAATATTAAAGCAGGGATTAAAGAATGCAAAATTTTCTTTTAAGTTTTATCTTTTCAAACATAAGTTATTCGTAAATTAAAGCGAGCCAAGGCCTAACATATCTAAAAAAAAATTAAACCTTTTTTTTTTCTGAGGTGCCAGCTTGGATTAATTATTCGTAACAAATAATTAATTCAGGTTGAAAACTAGAATTTTTAGAATTTTTCAGGAAATTATTCACTTAATTGTTACTTTAATATATTACCAGATAGTCATTCTGGTACTCCCAAAAGAGAGGAAGCAAGGCCAAATTTGACCTGCAGGCAGGGCAAAGGGCCTCTTAGCCTAAAAACTAGGCGTTTGCGGAAGCGAAACCAACGTGGGGAAACACCTCTTCACCTGGCTGCGATCAAGGGTGATTTTAAACAAGTTAAACAATTAATTCGCCAAGGGGCAGAAATTTCAGCCAGAGATTTTGCTGGTATATTATCCATTAGCCCACATTTGTTTCATTACTATTAAAAACATTTCATATCATAGGGTGGACTGTTTTACACGAGGCTTGTAATCATGGTCATTATCACATTGCTCAACATTTATTAAGAGCTGGGGCTGATCCAAATGCTAAAGGTTTTGATGATTTCACACCCTTGCATGATGCAGTTGCTAACGGACACACAATAGTAAGAATGAAAAAAAAATTATAACTTTGTGCTTTAAAAGTTTATTTAAATAACAGGTAGTGAAACTACTTTTGGAATACGGTGCAGACCCTTCAAAGAAAAATTGCAATTATAAAACTGCGGCTGACTTAGCATCAAAGAAGGAAATTAAAAGTGTCATAGAAGAATACACAGAAAAACAGTGGAAATGTACCTTAATTGAAAATCTTTGCAGTCTAATATTATATTATATATTTCTTTTTAAGTAGTGCATTCAGGGTTTTTGACCCGTGACTTCTCAGAGTCTTCTGAAGCTGCTGGAAGCTCTGAACTTGAACCTAGTATTTGCTTAAATACAATGAGAAAAAATTCCCCTCAAAATCAATCGTACAAAGGTATATTGATATTGAATTGGTTTTTAATATTGTTATTGTGATTTATTTTTTATTTAGGTGCAGAGAAACCAACTTCACCGCGTTTAACGCTACGTTTTCAGTCAATTAAATCAAAGGATGATAAAAGCCTGGCATCTGGCTCCTCCTCCTCCTCCTCTTCCTCAAAAGCAAATGACGTTAGCTCGTCTCAACCTAAATACCAAACTTACTGCGTTACCATGGAAACTCATGATTCGTATGAGACTAAGAAAGAAGACGCTTCAGTGTCATCCTCCCAAGCTAGTGCTGCCAATGCTGCAGTGACAACTGCCTCTTCATCGGCAGCGTCTTCTAACCCAACGCTGCCCGCTTCTAGAGATGAAAACTATGATCCGGTTAGTAGCACTAACTCAAACAGTGCTTCAAAAGACAATGAGAAAACTGATACAAGCAAAGACGATCTTTGGAATAAATTTGTGTCCTCTGAAGAAGAAAGTGCTCCCGTGTTGACATGCTCGGATAAAGTGGATAGCAGTGAAAGTTACGCTAGCAAATCAGGAAATGTAGTTACCACTTCGAGGCTTCAAACAGTTAGCACCTCTGAACCCATGGATTATAAGAGTGATGATGAAAAGGACGAAAGTAGAAGAAAACGTAGAAAAAGTAGTGATAGTCCAGCTTCCAAAACAGCCTCTTCGAACGGTTCGTCTCAAAGGCAAGCTCACAGAGGATCTGGACAGCCCACTGTACGATATTTATTATTTATTTTTGTATAATTTTTATAAGTTAATTTATGAAAGTATTTTTTTAGCCAAGAAATTTAGCTGAATCTAGCAATCATCAAGCTGACCACAACAATCCCCCCACGTTGCCTTTGCAAAGCAATCTTCAACGTCAAAGTGGGGGCAGCCCTAAATCTCAATCTGCACCATCTACAAGTTCAACGGTGCACAAGAAGAAGTCCATGTCTAACCCTGAAAGTCCCCAAAATGAAAATTTAGATGGTGAAAAGAAGATTCCTACTTCAAGCCCTTCCAATTCTTCGACAGAGGCTTCTTCCACTTTGCATATTCCCATTTCTGTGGTTCCAACAGTACAGTCTTCATCTTCCTCCAATCAACATAGTGGGTCACCGTCTGCCACTGGGGGCCCTCATTCTCCAAAAGTCCCCCCTTTAAAAATTGTCTTGGGAGGACTCGCAGCTAGTACCGGTGTCAATGATGTAACAGAAAGCCGGGAGAGGAACAAAGTCTCTTCTTCAAAACCGCTTTTACCTTATGTCATAAGTGCCCCTGCTGAGGATGGCTCTTCCGCACCAGGAGAAGCGGTTAATTCTGGCTTGTCCGATGATGGAACTCCTCCGAAGGATGTTGGTAAAGAAGGAACCAAAGGAGGTGGTTCTTACGGGGAGTCGAGTTCTAGCTCTTCAAGTGGTTCAACCAATAACACACCTTCAAAATCTAAAGAAGAAGAAAGATTTCAGAGGGTTACTAGAAGTAGCCAAAGGATGCAAGCGGCTTTGGCAAGTGCTAGTGGTGGAAATGGAAATGAAGGGACTGCTGGTGTTTGTTCCTCTTCTAACAGAAATGATCATTCCGGAGAAAGTTCCACTGAAGAACATAATCAGTCAAGCGTTCCTAGCACATCCTCTGATCTTCATCCTCGCAAGAGAAAGCTTCGAACTAGAGAAAATAACAATGCTTTGACCAATGTTGATTCTTCTCAGAACCATCCTTCTTCATCTTCATCCTCATCCTCGCAAAGTTCTTCCACTGGAGATGAGTCTCAGTCCCTTCAGAATGGAATTAACCCTGCCGTACCACAACCTCCACAACAACAACAACAACTTCTAAATTGCTATCAAATGTTTCTCAACATTAGAAAACAAGTTGATAAACGAAGGAAGGCCATGTTTGTGGTTCACCCAAAACCACCTCAAGGGTTTAAAGACTATCTTTTAAATCGTTGTTCATATGTACTAGATGGCAATGCTGCCAGTCGAATTTCTGTTCCTACTGTAAGTATATATTGCAAAAAAGTTAGTGCAAGAGTATAGTGTTAAAAATATTTTTCTTCAGATTCCTCCACCTCAGACTTTAAGCCAGTCTATGAAAGATTTATTTGTCCAACAAGAAAAGGAGCGTTACAAATTACGCCTACAACACTTAATTGAAAGGGTAAGAAAGGCTTAACAAAGAATACTCGTCATTGTATGTAAATTTAACTGTTTCTAGGAAAAATTAGTTCTTTCTGCTGAGCAAGAAATTTTGAGGGTTCATGGGCGCGCCGCACGAGCTATGGCCAATCAAACTGTTCCGTTATCAGCTTGTAGCATCTTAAAAGATGAAGAAATTTACAATAGCATGGAGCTTGAACAAGAAGACAAAGATAAAAATGTCCGTTCCCGATATAATGGCCGATTATTTCTTTCCTGGTTACAAGATGTTGATGACAAATGGGAGAAAATTAAGGTAAATTTTATTTGCTGTTTTAATTGATTTTTGATAGTTGAAAGTCTTGTTTAAATTATTTGAATAGGAAGCTACATTATTAAGACATCATAATGAAGCGGAATCATTGCACGCTGTTCAGAAATTGGATTGGGAGTGGAAGATGAAAGAGCTTGCAATGTGTGAAGTGAAATCTACTCCTGTTATAGACGATATTTACGTACCTATGGTCCATGTCAGTGACGATTTTGATTTATTGCCCGCTTGAAACAATTAGTAATTTTAAAATGTTATTGGTTTATGATATATAATCTTGTTTACCTAAGTTTTGTAGGTAAAAATTAATAATTTTTTAATTTAGAACATTATTATTACAAGTTGTAGTAAGTTATCCTTCGTAAAACAGTTGCATTTAACCTCTCAGGAATTCCAATAAATGCTTTCAAAAAGTAGGAAAGTGGAGTTTGCTAAAAATATATTACACTGCCATTCTTGGGGACTGTTTAAACTTATGCGGCAGATCTTTATTTTCTGTTTAATATGTGGATTTAGTCATAAAATTATGGGGTAGTTTATACATTATAAATAGATCATTTAGCTTAAAAGGTAACATCTTTAGCTGTTTTTTTGAATAAAACTATAACCAAGGATTCTTTTCCTTGCTATAACAGACTGGACAGATGAATATTGTTTAAAAAATTAAAATCGTGTACTCTTATATGCAAGTACATTAGGTTTTTTTACGTTAAAACAGTAGATAGGCCTTTTTCCAAGCATAATGTGGTTAAAACACAAGTTAATTATGTACTTTTAATTACAAGAAGTAAAGACAAAAGTATTTAAACTGGAAATTGCGTGTTTATCAACTGCGTGTAATTTAAATTTGGCGCTTTTTGACGTTTAGTCTAATCACGTGGTTGGAACATTTGGGTCAAAGGTCATTTTTGAGCGAGCAAGTTACGGAATACCGTGATGGGAGGGGGTACGACCATTGAATTGGGAATAATACTGCTAGAATTGCAATTACGATTTCGGTTCCCATGGTTACGCGGGACCTGTTCTGATAAGACTACGAAATTCATCTTTATAATTAGGCGGTAGCGCCATCTATATTTTGTAGTTATATGGCTAAAAATAAATAATTGTTAGCTAACTCACCGTAACTTCAGTTAAAAAGGATTGTGTTGACAGAATCAAATTGTTTTTAATAAATTCAAAGGTTTGTTTGTTGCGAGAAATCATGCATTTCAATTTCGCGTCAGATTCGCGAAAAAATTCAATTGCAATATAGTTGCCACCACTAGAGACAGATGCTGCCACGGTAGAACGATAAAGTTGAATATGTCTCCTTATTGAACGAAATTGGTCCCGCGCCAGCCAGATTTATTTGTACCTCTATTTATTCCCAACTCAATGGGTACGACTAAAACAAGGAAAATGAAGGAAAACTACCACATAGTAGTATGACGGCTTTTTCACGCTGCGCGCAGCATGTATACCGCGGAAAATGATCAACGAGGAATTTTTGCCGTGCGATAAACAAACGACGGAAAAATTCAATTAAATTACGATAATTTTCGTGTAATTAAAGGTGTTTATATATATATATATATATATATATATATATATATATATGCAAATTTTACGTTCTCGTACCTACAATAATTGAAATATAAAATCAGAAAATTGTAATTATAACATTTGGCTGCTAAATCGAGGAATGAAGTAAAACGAGGAATTTTTGCAAGCGACTAATTTATATAAAATCCGAAAATTGTAATTATAACATTTGGCTGCTAAATCGAGGAATCAAGTAAAACGAGGAATTTTTGCAAGCGACTAAAACGAGGATTTTTTTAAAATCATATACAATCGCCGTCACGTCGTGCGATAGATGCCGCTAGTCATCCGGCGGCTGAATATTTCATTCAAAGTGTTTTCCTTCAAATGTACAAACCACGGAAAAATTAAATTACGATAATATTCCAGTAATTAAGGGTGGTTATGAAGCAGCTAAATAATAATTGTACGTTATCGTACCTACGATAATTTAAAAATAAAATCAGAAATTTGTAATTATAACATTTGGTTGCTAAATCGAGGAATATAACGAGGAATTTTTGCAAGCGACTAAAACGAGGATTTTTTAAATCATATACAATCGCCGTCACGTCGCGTGATGGATGCCGCTAGTTGTCCGGCGGATGAGTATTTCATTCATAGTGTTTTCCTTCAAATGGGAAAATGAAAAATTAAATTACGAGAATTTTCGAGTAATTAATGGTGTTTATGAAGCAGCTAAATGCTAATTTTACGATACCTTAAATATAAAATCTGAAATTCGTAATTATAACATTTGGTTGCTAAATCGAAGAGAAAAAAAATTATACGAAATTATTTAATTATTTATTGAACATTTTAATTTTAAATTGTCTCTCTCAAGCCTTCACTACGTTAATTTAAACGCTTATTACGAACAATTCCTTTAAAAATCGAGGAATTGACTAAAACCCGGACTTTTCCGTTTTATACAATCGAAAACCTTGGTTTTCTTAACGCTACCACGTAGCCTTTTAACAGTTCCGTATCCTCGACAAGTTTGGTCAACATCGACGTCTTAGATCAAAAGTTATCGCGCTTCGGAATCCGCGACCAACCAATATTTCGGTATTAATCGTCGCTTTTACCATGGGCCAAATAATGATAAATTATTTGGCCCATGCTTTTACCCATGATTCCTTTCGAAAACCTGGGTTTTCTTAACGCTACCACGTAGCCTTTTAACTGTTCCGTATCCTCGACAAGTTTGGTCAACATCGACGTCTTAGATCAAAAGTTGTATGAAAAGTATCGCGGAAAAATTAAAACGATAATAAATGAAATTGTACTAATTAATCACGGCAAATATTAAAACGAGGAAAAATGAAATTATTCGAAATTGAGAGTAATTAAAGCTATTTATTAACCATTTAAATGTTCATTCGAGTTTCTCATACTTATGATGTATTAATATAAATCAGAAATACGTTGCTAAACCATTTTATTTGAAAACCCGGAAAATTTAAAACGAGGAATTTTTGCAAGCGACTAAAACGAGGATTTTTTAAAATCATATACAATCGCCGTCACGTCGTGCGATAGATGCCGCTAGTCATCCGGCGGCTGAATAAAATCATTGAAAGTGTTTTCCTTCAAATGTACAAACCACGGAAAAATTAAATTACGATAATATTCCAGTAATTAAGGGTGGTTATGAAGCAGCTAAATAATAATTGTACGTTATCGTAAATACGATAATTTAAATATAAAATCAGAAATTTGTAATTATAACAATTTGTTTTGAAATCGTGGAAATAGAAGAGGAAATAAATTATACGAAATTAGTTATTTATCGAACATTTAAACAAGGATTTTTAAAAATAAAACGGAAAACTAAGAAAAATACATAGCGAGAAAAACACGGAAAAGTTATATTGATTATATTTGAGCGGCGTGTTATGTTCGTGATTATTTTTAAAAGTGATTCATGTGCGGAATAAAACAAAAAGAGTGTTTTTTATGTATAATAGGCCTATTTCCCTCTCGGGATTGTTAGGTAATCGGTGTCCATCAGGCTGCATGAGGATGGCGAAGACATTGCTCTTCGTTGATCTTCTACTGCTTTGACCATTCTCTTCTGATCGGAATGCCCTGGGACTCCTGGATGGATATCATCTCGCGCTGAGAATCTCGTTTACGACCTTGCGCGAGGGTTTCAGCGAGGGGTCTTTTCTTTTGAGTTGACCAGGAATCCATAACGCTATTTATGGATTCTTGGTTAAGTTAATAGTGATATTCAAGACGGACTTCATCGCGCATTCTTTTACTGTCGTATTGGCTTAGACATGAAACTTGGACTGTCAGAATCTTGAAAATTAGAATTCTTAATTTTTTGCGCTCTGACTTCTGGTTTGGTTCTGGGGTTTGAAATAAAAACAACTGGTGACCTCATGTTTTATGTGGGTCATTGATTAATTTAAGACTCGTGTATTGTGATGCTACGGATCTAGGAAAATTAGCTCGTGGTTGCGGGGGGGGGGGGGTGGCTTAGTGGGTCTCGGGATTACTTTTAGCAAGAGACATAGAAGAAAAAGAGTCTGCCTCTTGAGCTCTCCCCTAGCTTCCACCACAGGTTTCCTGAAAACTTACAACTTCACCAACCTCCCTCTTACGCCCCATACTAGCGAGCCAATCATATTGTTAGAATTCAAATCTTTTTTTTGGGGAAAAAATAGTATCGCGACACTAGCGACCCTATTATTAATTCGGCCGGATTCACGAAACTTCGTCTGCTTTAGTCAACGAGTTTCCAAACATAGGCTTATTACGTTATAATCGTTTTTTATTATACTTTTACGTGAAATAAATTTTAAAATGTCGAGAAAGAAAAGTAGGGTGAAGTTGACCAATAAGTCAACGCAGTACAATGCTTTTGCAAAGCTTAAAGATGTTCGTTAAATTGGTGTTTAGTGCCTTTAGTTATACTGAGTGAGAACTCTCTCATGCAATTTATTTCCTATTTTCTTAATCCAGTTTCATCAGTTGTAAAGAAATCATCCTTCTCATAATCTTTCAATATGATTTCCCAGCCAATTTCCCTAGTTTCCATTTCAATTAGTTTTTAAAATTTTCAGTACTTATAATATTAAATAATACACTAAGCCTTGGTAAAAACGTGTTTGGTAACTTTGGTTACTTGGTAAATTGCAACTAAGCCTTGGTAAAAACGTGTTCGGTAAGTTGCAAGTTTTTGCAACTACATGTATGCAAGGAGTATAATTTCAGCAGCACTATTTTTCTCAGCCGAATAACGCATTTTCAAAGTGCTACGCCCTTCAAATTTCTAGTAATCTAGCGCCCCCCCCCCCCCCCAATGGGGAAAAGAACTGAGGGAGTAGTTGGAAGTTTTCACGGCACACGGGGGCAGAGCTGAGGCAGACTCTTTTTCTTCTATGTCTCTTGCTTTTAGTGGCGCACCCTGGTCTTTAACACGGAGTACAAGCGGGGGAGAACGCTGAAGACCGTCGTATTCTATCGCCATAGCAAAGAATTTAGTAATGATTGGCCTGTTCTGAGCTGGCAGACCAGGATATTACTAGATGATAACAATTTGTTGTGATTTCCGCCTAGGCATGCTCTAACGTACATAAGACATCCCCCTTTTCGAGTGGAGGCATCACTTCTATCTAAATATCACTTATAATTCGAAAAACAAATTACTATAGTTTGGGAGACTTACAGTGAGGTGCCTCAATGCAGATTAATAGATCACGAGAAGAAAGCAGAAATAAACAAAATATAACTTTTCACGGGAGCCAAAAAATCATGCGACCTCCAGTTTCAAACTATTCCCGGCTTATCTCTGTTTAGACAATAGGTGGTAGTCCATATAATTATGTGGTCGTTGTCTGACATAGCTCTCCTTAGAAAAAATGTATGGAAAACTATAGAAGTGGCCTACTTATCGGATATAAGTTATCAACTTATGATAGTAACAAAATCAATCATAATTTTGCCTTCGTTCTAGTACGTAAGTATATATATATATATATTTTATATGCCATGAAGCATAGCCTACCTAACTATTCAAAGCCGAAAACATTTACCGCATTGGTTCGCAGTGAGCGGAATTATGAGTTATTATGTTAATAAGGCTATTGTAATTTTATCGTTTGCCTTTTTAATAAGGCGGAAAAAAACTTAGAAGAAGTTAGAGGTGCTAACTCAGGAACGTAGAGCTAACATAATTAGTTCGTTATCTGTGGACGGAAAAGCGCTGAGCAGAGATGCCAGAGCGGTATTATTGGCAGGGGAATATGGAGCGGGCCCGGAACCTTTTGGCCCCTCATTAGATGCCATTTTAAGAAACATGAGCCGAGTCCAATTATTGGTAAGCGCCAAAAGCGGCACTGCTTAAAAATGTTATTACAATATTTGTTTACATTTTTTTAGACACAACATCTGGCCAGTGTCCGGGATTCGCATGGGCGCGGAGGTGCGCGCGGAGGTGGGCGCAGAGGTGTCCGTGGAGGTGGGCGACGTGGTGGGCGAGGAGGTGGAAACAAAAAATCCTATTAACAATTATGTAAAATTTGTCCTAAAAAAATTAACTTTTTTTAGAAGTTTGGATTAAATGCGAGCAGAGACAAAACCCGCAATTATCTCGCAGATAAGCTTATGCATTGTTAGATATACCAGAGGATATGCTAAGGAACATAAAGCACTACGAGGTTACCGTTGAAGACGTCCCTAAAGTTAGGGGTCTCTCGCCATGTCGAAGACGATTAGAATTTGAAGAATTATTTGAAAAAATGCCCAACCCGATAATCGCTCAAGGCTATGCCTTAACTGAAGATAACAAACTGACGATCTATGACCGTACAGAAGTACAAAAAGCGGTCGACGGTCAAAATGAAAATGGATCAAACGAAGAAACGGAGAAAAACGAAAAGCTTATTCTCAAAGCATCCCATGTAGAAACTGTCGGAAATAAAAGCCACGAAATGTCGACGCAAATAACAAAGCCGTTCGAGGGTGAAACTAAAATTACGCCAATAACGTCAAATGACAAAACCGAAGCGTTCGTATGTAACGATGAGACACTAGACTTCGATGGTCGTTTAGATAATATCCTCGTTAGAAATGTTTTAAGATGCGATTTCGATAACGAAAACTTCAAGACTTTGAAAGCTGGCGAATGGATCTCCTCGAGTGTGATAAATGAAGCAATGGCCGTCTTGATTAGAAAATTTGACAAAAAAATGAATATCATGCCGTTATTTTCGTACCATTACGAATACGTTTACAGCGATCTTTTCATGGCGGCGACTAATTCTTCGGCTAACCTCCAGCGTGTAGCCACTTACCTTCGCGTTAACGAAGCGTTTAACAAAGATATAATCGCTGCCGTAATTCCAGATAAGCCATTCGAAAAGAAAGTCCATATGCTATTTGGTATCGTACATTTCATGACCAAGAAGATTTTCATACTAGATCCGTTGGGTGATTGCTCACCAACAAATTTACATTCCAAAACCCTTCGGACGACATGTGTTAGTAGCAGGCACAATCGTCAAGTTTTCTGCGTTTCTTGTCGTCGGTGGCTTCACTTAAAATGTGAAGGCTTAGAAGAAAAGAAACTTCTAAAAACGTATTATATTTGCAAAAAATGCAAATAGTTTTTGCAAAGGAATTAAATTGCCAATGAATATACAGTAGTGGCCACTTATAAGGAACCCGTTGGTTGCAGGCATTTTGAGCTTTATAAGCGGCTTATTCTGATATCAAAAGAAAGGGTTTTTGAGATAAATAGTGCAATTCCAATTTCTTTAAAGGCTTATTTGTGTTTTAAAAGATGAGGCCTAGGGCTCGGTGTCGGTAAACTTTTAACCGTAACTAAGATACAAACGAATTTTTTCGAAAAATATTTCTTTGAATAAAAATGTTGTTAATATTTTTCGATCAATTTTATTCGTATAATTTGATTAATACGTATATTTTTTTAAATAAAGTTATCTTTTGATGTAATTATTAGCAAATATGTTCAATAGTTTTTTTCTTAGTTCAACTATTATCCAATAATCAAAAATTCACCTAAGGTTTTTTTTCAACCAAAAAATTAAATTATTCTATCACTTTTTGGCCAAAACTTTATTTGATTATCTTCCGTGAGTTTTTCATTATTTATAGTTGGTAATATTTAAAAAATTCATATTTATCAATTACCGGAAAAAAAATCTTTAGACTTTTGGTTTCTTATCGTACTAAAAAAAAAACGATTTTTAAAACTTATGCGCAAGGTAGTTGAAAAAATTTTTTCAAGTTTAATTGTTGCGATTAACCATGGATGAAACGTATGGGGCGCCAAACCGGAAAAAACTAAATAACATTTCTAGAAATATTTTAACACTTCTAGGAATATTTAACCACTTCTATTATAGGAATATTTTCAAACTCTAGGAATATTTTCAAACTCTAGGAATATTTTCAAACTCTAGGAATATTTTCAAACTCTAGGAATATTTTCAAACTCTAGGAATATTTTCAAACTCTAGGAATATTTTCAAACTCTAGGAATATTTTCAAACTCTAGGAATATTTTCAAACTCTAGGAATATTTTCAAACTCTAGGAATATTTTCAAACTCTAGGAATATTTTCAAACTCTAGGAATATTTTCAAACTCTAGGAATATTTTCAAACTCTAGGAATATTTTCAAACTCTAGGAATATTTTCAAACTCTAGGAATATTTTCAAACTTTAGGAATATTTTCAAACTCTAGGAATATTTTCAAACTTTAGGAATATTTTTAAACTCTAGGAATATTTTCAAACTCTATTAATTTTAAGAATCCTATATATTTTAATAGACTTTCTATAGATATTTTAAAGCGTTTCCTAGTTATTTTAAGAGAGACGTTTCCTACATATTTTACGGACATAATATATTTTTCGGCAAAACGCGGGAGAGAAAGCAGCGCTTGTAGTTTCCAATCGGAGAGTTGAGTGTGAACACTGTAAAGGCTAGCTATGATGGGATGGTACTTGTACCGTTGACCATAAATTTTCTTGGGGCGAGAACACGTAGAGCTCAAGCATCCGAGTTCAATTAGGAATTAGGAGACCAGGTTTTCCAGAGGATACCCGTAAATCAGATCGCTTATTGAAGGATGCAGATTCGGACACTAGATCTTTCAGTGAATATTTTTAAAACGCGGGACAGAAAGCAGCGCTTGTAGTTTCCAATCGGAGAGTTGAGTGTGAACACTGTAAAGGCGAACTATGATGGTACTTGTACCGTTGATGGGATGGTACTTGTACCATTGATGGGATGGTTCTTGTACCGTTAATGGGGTGGTTCTTGTACCATTGATGGGATGGTTCTTGTACCATTGATGGGATGGTTCTTGTACCGTTGATGGGATGGTTCTTGTACCGTTAATGGGGTGGTTCTTGTACCATTGATGGGATGGTATTTGTACCATTGATGGGATGGTTCTTGTACCGTTAATGGGGTGGTTCTTGTACCATTGATGGGATGGTTCTTGTACCACTGACGGGATGGTTCTTGTATCGTTGATGGGATGGTTCTTGTACCGTTAATGGGGTGGTTCTTGTACCATTGATGGGATGGTTCTTGTACCGTTGATGGGATGGTTCTTGTACCATTGATGGGATGGTATTTGTACCATTGATGGGATGGTTCTTGTACCGTTGATGGGATGGTTCTTGTACCATTGATGGGATGGTATTTGTACCATTGATGGGATGGTTCTTGTACCGTTGATGGGATGGTTCTTGTACCATTGATGGGATGGTACTTGTACCATTGATGGGATGGTACTTGTACCATTGATGGGATGGTACTTGTACCGTTGATGGGATGGTTTTTGTACCGTTGATGGGATGGTTCTTGTACCATTGATGGGATGGTATTTGTACCGTTGATGGGATGGTTCTTGTACCGTTGATGGGATGGTTCTTGTACCATTGATGGGATGGTTCTTGTACCATTGATGGGATGGTATTTGTACCATTGATGGGATGGTTCTTGAACCGTTGATGGGATGGTTCTTGTACCATTGATGGGATGGTATTTGTACCATTGATGGGATGGTTCTTGTACCGTTGATGGGATGGTTCTTGTACCGTTAATGGGGTGGTTCTTGTACCATTGATGGGATGGTTCTTGTACCATTGATGGGATGGTTCTTGTACCGTTGATGGGATGGTTCTTGTACCGTTAATGGGGTGGTTCTTGTACCATTGATGGGATGGTATTTGTACCATTGATGGGATGGTTCTTGTACCGTTGATGGGATGGTTCTTGTACCATTGATGGGATGGTATTTGTACCATTGATGGGATGGTATTTGTACCATTGATGGGATGGTTCTTGTACCGTTAATGGGGTGGTTCTTGTACCATTGATGGGATGGTTCTTGTACCATTGATGGGATGGTTCTTGTACCGTTGATGGGATGGTTCTTGTACCGTTAATGGGGTGGTTCTTGTACCATTGATGGGATGGTATTTGTACCATTGATGGGATGGTTCTTGTACCGTTAATGGGGTGGTTCTTGTACCATTGATGGGATGGTTCTTGTACCACTGACGGGATGGTTCTTGTATCGTTGATGGGATGGTTCTTGTACCGTTAATGGGGTGGTTCTTGTACCATTGATGGGATGGTTCTTGTACCGTTGATGGGATGGTTCTTGTACCATTGATGGGATGGTATTTGTACCATTGATGGGATGGTTCTTGTACCGTTGATGGGATGGTTCTTGTACCATTGATGGGATGGTATTTGTACCATTGATGGGATGGTTCTTGTACCGTTGATGGGATGGTTCTTGTACCATTGATGGGATGGTACTTGTACCATTGATGGGATGGTTTTTGTACCATTGATGGGATGGTACTTGTACCATTGATGGGATGGTTTTTGTACCGTTGATGGGATGGTTCTTGTACCATTGATGGGATGGTTCTTGTACCATTGATGGGATGGTATTTGTACCGTTGATGGGATGGTTCTTGTACCGTTGATGGGATGGTTCTTGTACCATTGATGGGATGGTATTTGTACCGTTGATGGGATGGTTCTTGTACCATTGATGGGATGGTATTTGTACCATTGATGGGATGGTATTTGTACCATTGATGGGATGGTTCTTGTACCGTTGATGGGATGGTTCTTGTACCATTGATGGGATGGTATTTGTACCATTGATGGGATGGTTCTTGTACCGTTGATGGGATGGTTCTTGTACCATTGATGGGATGGTACTTGTGCAATTGATGGGATGGTTCTTGTACCGTTGATGGGATGTTTCTTGTACCATTGATGGGATGGTATTTGTACCATTGATGGGATGGTTCTTGTACCGTTGATGGGATGGTTCTTGTACCATTGATGGGATGGTATTTGTACCATTGATGGGATGGTTATTGTACCGTTGATGGGATGGTTCTTGTACCATTGATGGGATGGTTCTTGTACCATTGATGGGATGGTTCTTGTACCATTGATGGGATGTTTCTTGTACCGTTGATGGGATGGTACTTGTACCATTGCAGGGATGGTTCTTGTACCGTTAATGATAAGCCTCCACTGAAAGATCTAGTGTCCGAATCTGCATCCTTCAATAAGCGATCTGATTTACGGGTATCCTCTGGAAAACCTGGTCTCCTAATTCCTAATTGAACTCGGATGCTTGAGCTCTACGTGTTCTCGCCTCAAGAAAATTTATGGTCAACGGTACAAGTACCACTCCATCAACGGTACAAGTACCATCCCATCATAGCTAGCCTTTACAGTGTTCACACTCAACTCTCCGATTGGAAACTACAAGCGCTGCTTTCTCTCCCGCGTTTTGCCGAAAAATATATTATGTCCGTAAAATATGTAGGAAACGTCTCTCTTAAAATAACTAGGAAACGTCTCTCTTAAAATAACTAGGAAACGCTTTAAAATATATAGGATTTTTAAAATTGATAGGTAATTTTAAAATATTCCTAGAGTTTGAAAATATTTCTAGAGTTTGAAAATATTCCTAGAAGTTTGAAAATATTCCTAGAATTGTTAAAATATTCCTAGAAATGTTATTTAGTTTTTCCGGTTTGGCGCCCCATATATAAGCCAATAAATAATATAACAATAATTATCAGCGGCAACTTTTAGGAGTGTATACAGTAGCGTAACTAGGAACTCCGGGGCCCCCCTTGAAAAACGACTCGGGGTCCTTTTAAAAAGCATCAATTTCAATCATAAACGTTTGGGGGCCCCCTAGTTCTCGGGGGCCCCCCCGCGCCGCGAGGTCTGCGGGGGCGCTATTTACGCCACTGAGTGTATATCGTATAGCTTTGCTGTGTGCAACCGACACCTGTTTTCTTTGAAGGACTATGAAGAACTCCTTTCTACGTGTAACTTATTTGTCTACGACAACGTCTGCTACTGTTGACATTATCTATACGCACACTATGGAAGTTAAGCGTAGAAAAAATTAACTTGGGAGAAAATGAGTAAACTTGTAAGACTATAACTCCTATATTTATTCACCCTACACGTTTACTAGTCCTTATTTATGTTGTCTATTAAGGAAGTAAAATTTCCATAGCTTACTAAAAGGATATTATTTCAGAAGTGGAGAAAGAAACGTAATTAGCCTTTTCAGTTTACATAGAGCCACATAGTGGCAAATGCTCATGAAATGCTGGATTTTCGTCTGCTAAGCAGACGATTTTTCCATAAAGCGTCTGCTTAGCAGACGAAAATCAAGCAGTTTATGAGCTTCTTGCATTTGCCACTACGTGGCTCTATGTAAACTGAAAAGGCTGATTATTGAAAGTGCGATACTTGTACCCGGGTGCTTGTAAGGACTGGTCACTCAATCGCGTTGTGGGGGCATTGAGGACCAAAAATGCCCGTCTCACTGAAACGTCGCTCCGTATTTTAGTAAACTGCGCAAACGACGCAGGTTATATTGCGCTCTGGCCAGATGTCTGTAGACTTCCGCGGCCCAGATTAGAAAGGGAATTTTATGACCAACTTTATCCCGAGGGGTCGGACATTTACCAAAATCCCGTACACTTTGTCTAAAATCGCAAAATCTTTTAACTCTCTCTATGGTAAATTAACATTGAAATCCCAAAACCACTTCAAAAAGTAGTGATAAAATCGCCAAATCTCTACGAAATCCCGAAATCCCGTACAAAATAATGGCAAGTGTCCGACCCCTCGCTTTATCCATTTTGTTAAAATAAAATGTATTTCACCGTTTCATTAGTCAGCATTGACACTTCAGTTTATTTCGTGATTTATCTATCCATCCTTTTCGGAATTAAGTGTAAGATACTAGCAGCACCAGATGAAAACATAGTTATATTATTTGCTAAACCATGGTTTTTATTATAAAAATAGATAAAGTAGTTGACTATTATCCATGGGTAGACTAATACGAGTTTTCCATTAGTGTTTTATTACATTTTAGTCGAGGCACATCGCAACCGGAACAACAAATATGATTGATTAACGAAGAAATATGGTCTATATTTCCAGAAAAAACTATTTGCTTTTTTTCGGTAAATATTTAATTCGTAAATATTTCGAAGAGTTATAATTTGATCTTATTTCTCTTAAAAAAACAAGTGTGTACAAATTTATTTAAATAAAAGTTCATCTCGGCTTCATGATAAAAAAATACATTCGGGGAAAGTAAGGCGGCGGTGAATTTATTGCGATCAAGATAATGTTTTTTTTCAAACTATATAATTAGTTGATAAACAAACTCGAGATTTTACCGTTAAATTATCTGGAAATTCGAAATTAACGTTTTAATACACAGAGTATGGACGTGCAAGGTACTCTTTATTTGGTCTTTGCCGCTGTGGCCTAAAGAGGTGTCAGAAATAAGGACGGGTTTGGAATTTTTTATTCCGTTCTCCTTTGATGGCTTTAGCAAATTAGACTAGTAGGTACACTACATATTAAAAGTACCAAATACCTTCCCCTCCCTTTTCGAATATTCGACTATTTGATCAGGAACAAATATTCGCCAACTTTTTCCAGTGATATTCGATTCGATGAATTGAATATTCGATTTGATATTCAATTGAATTATTTGGTCACTCCAAATATTATGCGCACCCCTAACGACGATATATTCCTACACTGTACTGACGAGCCCCAAAAGGGCGAAACCGGTCTACAAATGAAATGTTTGGCTATTGATTTTAACTTTACTATATTTTAAAAACGACGGACGTTAAATCTATAGACTATGGCTCGAGCAACTGTTGATTTTTTGGAATTTATAGGCGATTATAAATCGTATAAAGCCAGAAATCCTATGCGGCCATGATCCATCCAAAAGAGCGAAACCGGTCTACAGTTGGAATTTCAGCCTAGTTGTTCAAATTTGGTATGTACCTAAATCGAGATATAAATTGAACAACTGGTAGTACCATAAATATTGTATTGTTTTTTAGTCATAAAATGCACTAAAATATATTTTACTTCAAGAATTCAAATTGTTACAATACTTCACTCCGATTAAATTAAAAACTTAGTAAATAATTAACAGTTTAAAGTGTTTGCAAATATCTTATTCCTTTATCCAGTTTAAAAATGTAGTTAACAACTAACAGTTAGATTTTAAATAAATAGCTTTCCTTCATTGATTTTTACGTGTTTTATAAAAAAATTCATCAATTTTTCCATTCTGTGAGTTTTCCGTGTTATATTAAAAAGTTGTGTATTTTCCTTGATTGAATGTTCGGTGTTTTATAAAAAATTCCGTGTTTTCTCTTCGTTGATTTTTTCCTTGTTTTAGTTATCCAAAATCCTTTAATTCGGAAGCCCAACTGATCCCTAGCAAGCTGCTTTCCTTTGCAGACACGGGGGCAAAGCACACACGCACCCCAACTATACAGTCGTGTTTGGCACATACTGCACATTAGCGGATTTTATTTCGGACCGACAAATTTGTTTTAAAAGGGGCGCTATGAAGGGGGCGCCAAATTCCATATCCACGCTGTACCCTCCTTAATCCAAAACACTCCTACGTGCCTGCGCGAGGGAATAAACGAACAGGGACGGACTTCCCAAAAGAAGCGGCAGCGAAAAGAAAGGAGAGATAAGATAACGTAGGGGGAACTCGGGCTACCTATGGCCACAAGGTCACCTTTGACCCTCTAAGAGATATACGGTTTGACATTCTGAATCCCGGGTACCCTTCGCAGGAACGGCCAGCGAAGGGGTCGCCCGAATATATACACCATCTTAATTTAAAGAAACACAAGGTCCAATCCTTGTTGACACATAGGGGTTTAAGTTAAGTTACAATATATCCAAAACTATTAAAATATTCGCTACAACTATTCTGATTAGGCGCTATTCCAGTTTCTGGCTATTTCGAGTACTCCCGGTTGCGAGGTTTTGACATATAATAATCCAGTAACTTTAGGAACAAAATCGACCAAACTTCGGAAAAAATGCCCCGAGCTGAATTTTTGCATACACCTTTATTTAGTGTCTATTAATATGGCACGCCAAATCGGACAAAATTCTCACCGTGTGGTTACCATAATCAAAACTCACTCTCTAGTCAAATCTCTCACTCTCCCTTGTCACGTCTCTCGCTCTCCCTAGTCGTTTTCCTCGCTCTCTCGATAGTCATTTTTAGTTCCACATCGAGATATATATATATCGAAGTGGGACTATTGCTATGGACGGATTGTCGTTAAGTGTTGTGTGTTTGTTTGTTTGTTTTTTTTGTTTTTTTTTCAAAAATAAGAAAGACTTTATTGGTGTATATGGCAGCGGAGGCCTTCACACCATGTACATCATACAGAATTAGATAACAAATTTAAAGTAAATACAAACAGCGATAAGAAGAGAAATAAACAAACAAAAAAAAACTATTGGACTCGGTAAAGTTAACGAATGCCAAAGGCGCGGAGCAGATTACACACGTCCGAAATAATCGGTAGTACACCTCGAGAAAAGGCCAAACGGAGACCCGATACAGAGTGGAGAAAGTCACCTGCAGTAAGCGACGCCAAAAACGAATGGGGGGACCTCTAGCAGCCCGACATTCAAAAAGAATGTGTTGAAGCGTCTCTATCGCCGCGCACCCGTGAGGGTATTCTTTCATAGAAGCCCTCATTCGGTTCTCTACCTAAAATAGAAACAAAATGGCTGCCAAGAGAAAACGGGCAGAGGGTTTGATCGGGACTGTACTTCACCTCGGTACTTTCGCATATGTAGTTTTATATTTATGAAGGTAAATTTTTATTACGATAATCTTTGCCGTATACCATTCGCAAAACTTAGGTATATTAACTTACAAGTTCACGTAAAGACTACCCGTTTATAGCTCTACCACAAATAGATCGAAATTTAAAATATAGCTTTTTGTCAAATTACCTTGAAAGTTAAGTCAATAAAAGACCTCAACAGCTTATGAATTGGTTTGCCTACCCATGTATCCTGAGGGTGGGTGGTGGCCTCTCTTTAACATAGGAAATCACATGGGCTCAACAGTTTTTATATTAGTTTGCCCACCCGGGTCTCCTGATGGTGGGCGGCATCCACCCTTTCACTTAGGGTGGCAATTTATATATCCAACGATAAGAAATCACAAAGCCTCAAAAGCTTTGTATTAGTTTGCCTACCTGTGTCTACTAAGGGTGTATGGCTTTGCCCATTCGAATACACTGATGTGGAACTAATATTACGGCCTGGGCCGACTTGTTCTAGCTCTCTCCCTAGTCGTTTTGCTCGCGCTCTCCCTAGTCATTTTCAAACTTCGTGGGGTGGGTCGAAATTTTTACCTACCTTTAAATTTAGTCACTCAGTGTTAAAATTTTCTTTAACGTTTGAAACTCCTCATTCAGCAGTTCAAAAGATCAACAATGCTAAAATTTTATTTCAACGAAATTCATTGTTTACGTCTTTTTTCCTATTTCAACTGGTAAAAATATTTTTCGAAATGAAAAATTGGGGACGGACTTTTGGGATATCCTCTTTTTCAACCTTATGTTCCGCGTTTCATGTTTTGACATAAAAAATGTTTATTAGAATTGTCAAACAAACGTGTCATTTATACCTCACGTTTTGTCTCATACAGCATTAGTATTATAATATCTCTTACGATAATAAATATTTTAAATTTCTGGTGTTATGAAAATAATTGACAGTTCAATGATGTTCCCCCATGATCTGCAAAAACTAATTTAAACGCCTTGAAATATGAAAAACGTTTCTACCCGACGCGACGTTAGGGGGGAAGGAACCTAGACCGTCCCGAACTCAGACTGGGTTAAGCTCATTTTTGGAAAAGGGGGTGATTAGGCTCGACCTATTCTATGGCACGCCAAACCGGACAAAATTCTATTATTTATTATACAAAATTATAATCTATCGTTCTTAAATGATATAACATTTTCTGGCCCAGTTAAGTGAGAACTTGACCATCTTAAAGACTGTTTTCATTTAATTTTGGGTTGATTATTCCTCTCAATTTTACGCTTATGGATACTATGCTATTCTTGCTGTGAAATAAAATAGGTCAAAATATACGAACCGTTTTCCTCCCTCCCACCCTCTTTTGTTTAACATATTTACACGTTTCGATTTTTGCCTGATAAAAATATGTCTACACAAAGTTTCCCCTACTCGTTTTTAGAATGCAGGTTGCGGACCACTTAAAAAATATATATATTATCCCGTATTTGTGAACGTCCCAAAAAAAGTAAAAAATATAGCCGTTTTTCAAAAAAAGGTTAAATGTTGATGTATTTTCTAATTTTACACAAAAACAAATGTGTGAGAAAAAATATTTCTGTGTGTGTAAAAAGCCTAACTCGATATCCAGTAAATAATTTAAAAAGTAGCCAAAAGGTACTTGTTCTACTATATTTTTATGGTTTCCTTTATCAATTTACCAGCTAAACTTATGTAAAATTTAAGTCCAATCATGATTGTTAAAGTATTGGTAATTAAAACATGTTTATTATTCCTCATAACAAACCTAATCCCCTTTAATTTTCATTTTTCCTACAATTTGAACTCTTTGCATTTGTTTCTCTTGGCACTTTCCCACGCTCGATCTACGCGTCACCTTTAAACTGTACTCTACAGAATCGTCATATCTATAATAGAAATAAATGTTACCTGTTAGCATAAGTTTATAAGTTATCTCTTATAAGTGTGACAATTAGTTTAAATCCTTAATGAGAGCTTTTCTCAAAGCAGATGACACTGCGACGTCATATTTAACAAAATCAGTGCTCCTAGTCACGGGATCCTATTGTGGCCAACAGCAATCTAAGCGTAGATTATTAATTGTAGATTCGTGATTAGATTAGTCCGTACTTCGATGTGGTCGCTCCGAGGGTCGCTCTGTGACAATCTCTCATTAGATAAAATGTCATACTTATCAAATGTAAGTTATGAACTTATGCTGTAATGCTGTTACTAAAAACAGTGATATACTGTAACAGGTAAGGTGGATATGGGAGTTGAGGAAAATATACAAATTAGTACGTTTTCGTCGTTTTATAAACAATGCCGACGACAAAGTTATTTAGGTGCGTTGAGCCCCTGAAATGGAATTCATCTTATTTTACACTGAAAACTACAACCCCCTGATTTTTAGTGGTTTCATTTCAGACAGAAAATAGAACCCCAGGAATTTTAATTCTGAGTTTGAAACCCCTGTATCATAATTGTGTAATTGCACTTTGAAAACTATTCAAAACTCCTGAACTATACTCTGAAAAACCACACAACCGTAACAAATTGTGCCACTAAATGCGGGATTAAAGGGAATATATATACCTCAGTTGTTTGGGATGGAACACGAACGATTTATTTTTCGTACGATTCACACCTTTGGTGCTACTTATATAGTGGTTTTTTGTTCAGTACCGTAGCTAGGTTTATGAGCTTCCTACTTTGACCGCTACGTGGCTCTATTTAAACTGAAAAGGCTAATTTCACGTTCTGAATGTAATTGAGGCTGTTCAAAATAAAGGCGTTCTCCAAATAAATATCTTTTGTACTGCTTTTGTGCTGTGTCATTTAGAGACCCAAATTGATCTGTGGTTCTACGTTTAGATTTTTATGGGCACATACTTATCTTCAAACCAACATAATTTTTTTTTATTATTTTTCTGAAAATACGCGTTATTTAATGAAATAAAGCAGAAATTTTTCATGACTTTATTTTTAAAAGATCTGATCGTAGGTTATCACAAACTGCCCATAAACGTTTTTTAAAAGTTGACGCACAGACCAATTTTTATCTCTGAATACCCAAAAACCGTAATTTTTATTTTTGAAATCCTATAGCACAAAAGCAGTAACGCCATTTTATTTACCAGCGTCAATAGGTATTTCCATAAAATAACGTTTCCCTCTAGTTTACTGTTATTTCCCCCACTTCTACAATGCTTCCCCAGCTTATGGGACGCCATTTAGGTCAAAATTTAAAAATATGTGTGAGGAAAGTATTTCTGTGCGAGAAAGAGTACTTCTGTGTGTAAAAGAGTATTTTTGTGTGAGAAAAGTATTTCTGTGTGTGAAAAGTATTTCTGGTGTGAAAAAAAAGTATTTGTGTTATAAAAATATTTTGCGGAAAAAATAAACATAGATGGCACCCTCTGCACAATAGTAAAAGAAATCATGTACGACCTATGCTATAAAGTTAATTTTCAAGGCTCATAAAACACCGCTATGGAAAAGCGAATCGCCCGCTAAACTTTTTAGCTCGATAGATTAAAAAGTCGCCGCAAGTCTTATTACAATCAAGTTCTCATTTCACTATACCTTTATACAGTTCGTGATTGGCGTTTCTCCTATCACCGATTTCTTTAACTTGTAGATTCATCTTTGAAGCTTAAAACTAAGTCCCTTTATAGCATATACCATCCGCAACTCTCTTTACTACCATGAAGGGAGTGCCATCTTTGTTTATGTTTTACCAAAACATTTTTACTAATCTTTCTTACCCACACAAAAATACTTTTTCGCATACAAAAAATACTTTGTCACACAAAAATACTTTTTCACACAGAAATACTTTTTCACACAGAAATACTTTTTTCAAACAGCGAAATATTTTTTTCACACACAGATATATTTTTACAGACATATTTTTTCACACACAAATATATTTTTACTCACACAAATATATTTTTTCGCACGCAAAAATATTTTTTCACACAGAAATATTTTTCACACAGAAATATTTTTCACACAGAAATATTTTTTCTCACACATTTGTTTTTGTGTAAAATTAGAAAATACATTAACATTTTACCTTTTTTTTGAAAAACGGCTATATTTTTTACTTTTTTTGGGACGTTCACAAATACGGGATAACATATATTTTTTTAAGTGGTCCGCAACCTGCATTCTAAAAACGAGTAGGGGAAACTTTGTGTAGACATATTTTTATCAGGCAAAAATCGAAACGTGTAAATATGTTAAACAAAAGAGGGTGGGAGGGAGGAAAACGGTTCGTATATTTTGACCTATTTTATTTCACAGCAAGAATAGCATAGTATCCATAAGCGTAAAATTGAGAGGAATAATCAACCCAAAATTAAATGAAAACAGTCTTTAAGATGGTCAAGTTCTCACTTAACTGGGCCAGAAAATGTTATATCATTTAAGAACGATAGATTATAATTTTGTATAATAAATAATAGAATTTTGTCCGGTTTGGCGTGCCATAGAATAGGTCGAGCCTAATCACCCCCTTTTCCAAAAATGAGCTTAACCCAGTCTGAGTTCGGGACGGTCTAGGTTCCTTCCCCCCTAACGTCGCGTCGGGTAGAAACGTTTTTCATATTTCAAGGGGTTTAAATTAGTTTTTGCAGATCATGGGGGAACATCATTGAACTGTCAATTATTTTCATAACACCAGAAATTTAAAATATTTATTATCGTAAGAGATATTATAATACTAATGCTGTATGAGACAAAACGTGAGGTATAAATGACACGTTTGTTTGACAATTCTAATAAACATTTTTTATGTCAAAACATGAAACGCGGAACATAAGGTTGAAAAAGAGGATATGGGTCAGTCGATATCAAATCGAGAGGTTGGGAGGCACTACCTCACCGATTTGTACATCAAATTTTGGTGCGTAAGTAGCCTTGAAATAATGACCATTTCGAAAATTTTGGCCCTCTATCGATAAAATTGGCCATTTTATGAACAATTGAAATTTTCCCACACCAAAGGCTCCGCCGACCCAAAAATCAAATTATTTGGCCATATCTTCCAGCAAAATACCTATAAACTATCGCAAATTTGTTTTCTAGGTGTATTTTGGACAAGGAATCGTATTCTTGCTTCAAAAACTACCTGCATCTATTGGTTTGGAAGATATTAACGTTTTCGGGGGGTCTAAGAAACCCCCAAAAAACGGAAATGACGTCACCTTCGATTTTTTTCTTTTTTTTATATGTTTTAGCTATTGACCAAAGAAGCACACATTTAATGTTTCAACAATGAGAAATGTTTGGTTAAAAATTTATAAGAAAATTCTAGTTCGAATTGAATTTTTGATTCTGTTGATAATAGAGATAATTTGTGAATGACCTTGAAAAAGGTGTTGAAGGTCATCGCTGAGGCTTTTAAATGGTTAATGTGCCCTGAAAGTTTCATTTACTTGACATTATTAGCTTTAGAAGTGCGTCTTCTTGGACCATGTCTGTTTAACATAAACTGAACAATGTTCAATGTAAAGAGTTTATTTCGAAATTATATTAACTCTAAATGAATAATGTCTATGACCAAACACTTCAGGTATAATAAGTCTGAAACTAAAAGTGCCATATAATTCAAACTTTCAGGTCACATTAACCATTTAAATGGCCTAGCGATAAAGTAAATTTTGATGACCTTGAACACCTTTTTCAAGGTCATTCACAAATTATCTCTATTATCAACAGAATCAAAAATTCAATTCGAACTAGAATTTCTCTTATACATTTTTAACCAAACATTTCTCATTGTTGAAACATTAAATGTGTGCTTCTTTGAGCAATAGCTAAACAATATAAAAAAATGAAAAAAATCGAAGGTGACGTCATTTCCGTTTTTTGGCCGTGTGAGGTCGACCACTAATCCCACAACGGGTGGTTGTCATACTTCCGCCACGGGTGTCCCAACCGAGGGGTCGGACATTTGCCTGTTTTGTGTACGGGATTTTGGATTTTTTTTAAACCCAAGATTTTTTATTGTGGATTTGTCATACAAAGTCTATGGGAGCAAAATTCTTGGATTTTGGATTTGTGGATTTTTTTCCAAATTTTGTACGGGATTTTTCCAAATGACCGACCCCTCGGTCCCAACCCTATCCCCAAGTATCCCCCCGTTCGCGTGGCCGTAACACATATCTCGCACCTGATTAATCAAATGGACGAGCGGACTGAATTGTCCCACCCGTTACAATCGCTCATAACGAGCTTCTAAAAAAAAAAGACGTAAACAATGAATTTCGTTGAAATAAAATTTTAGCATTGTTGATCTTTTGAACGGCTGAATGAGGAGTTTCAAACGTTAAAGAAAATTTTAACACTGAGTGACTAAATTTAAAGGTGGGTAAAAATTTCGACCCACCCCGCGAAATTTTAAAATGACCAGGGAGATAGCGAGGAAAACGACTAGGGAGAGCGCGAGGAAAACGACTAGGGAGAGAGCGAGGAAAACGACTAGGGAGAGCGCGATGAAAACGACTAGGGAGAGCGCGAGGAAAACGACTTGGGAGAGCGCGATGAAAACGACTAGGGAGAGCGCGAGACGTGACAAGGGAGAGTGAGAGATTTGACTAGAGAGTGAGTTTTGAGTATGGTAACCACACGGTGAGAATTTTGTCCGATTTGGCGTGCCATATATTAACGTTGTGTCAAAAGTCCCCATCATTGGGGTGTATGGAACTTTTTTTTGGCGGGAAAATGCCCAGCAAAAATGGTTTTTCACCAATATCTTCGTTATTATTACTTTTACAGCTATACTGTCAATTACAAAATTAATGCTGAGCAAGTTTTTGACAAGAATGGTCTCATTTGAATTTAGCGTCTGAGCAGTCGTTTCTGCGCAATCGCAGTACCAATGTTTTTAGTACGGCTTCCATGTTTTTTTGTGGAAAAAAATATGCTATACCTAAAAATTTCACAATCGAAAGAGGTTATGGACTTATAGAACCTCCGCAAAGTCCTAAAGTCTACAGTGCCAACTTTCACCGCCATCTTGGAAAATGGCCGCCATTTTATATTCGCTTATAATTCAAACATTATTTACCGAAACTCAACATATGAGGTGTCATTCTTCTTCAAATTGTCTTATCCTTCTTTATAAGCTCTTAAAAGGTCGATTTTATCAAAAGGTCAAAGGTCACGAGCTAAAAAAGTTAAAATATCTTTAAATTATAACGAAAAACGGTATATTTCTTACATATTGCTTCTTAATTAAAACTTCTAATAATATTTCAAAGTAGCCCTGTTGCTCTGGAGAAGGTCAAAGTTTAATTGGATTAAATTGATTAAGTATTTATTTTAATATTAAATAATACCTGATACCCCACCCTTCGTTTTCTAATAAAAAAAACGTCCTTGGTTTAACGCCAATTTCGAATGAAAAATGCTCTGAGGCGAATTCTAAGTCAAAATGTTGCGCTTTGTTCGAAAAAAATTGTTTCAAGACTGCCCGACTTGACATTCAACCACCACGGGGCATTCTAGGTCGTTACGACCACAGCACATGCAGTTTCAAAGCGAACGGTACGAAAGATATTTTTGAAAACCAATTTTATAAAAATAAAGTAAATATCAAATAATTAATTATTAAAAACATTAATAAATACATGTAGAAAGATTAAAAAAACGACCATTCTTGCATAGTAAAATTTAAAAATGTTTTATTAAAAGACACGCCTTGTTTCGCTGCCGTTCGGTAGCATCATCAGATGCAAATCGCACCTGATGATGCGACCGAACGGCAGTGAAACTAGTCGTGTCTTTTAATAAAACATTTTTAAATTTTTCTATGCAAGATGGTTCGTTTTTTTATTCTTTCTATATTTTAATGCATAGGTTTATTTTTACCATATTAATAAATACATAAGTTAAAAAGTAATTGACAGTATAGCTGTAAAAGTAATAATAACGAAAATATTGGTGAAAAACCATTTTTGCTGGGAATTTTCCCGCCAAAAAAAGTTCCATACACCCCAATGATGGGGACTTTTGACACAACGTTAATAGACACTAAATAAAGGTGTATACAAAAATTCAGCCAGGGGGCATTTTTTCCGAAGTGAAATCCTAAAGTTACTGGACTATAATAGCGTTACTGGCTATTCCGATTACGCGCTATTAGCCTTTTCAGTTTACATAGAGTCACGTAGTCGAAAACGCGAGAAGCTCATAAACTGCTGGAATTTCGTCTGCTAAGCAGCTAATTTTTTGACCAAACTTTTCGAGGATAGGGGACAGTTAAAAGGCTACGTGGTAGCGTTAAGAAAACCCAGGTTTTCGAAAGGAATCATGGGTAAAAGCGGTGATTAATACCGAAATATTGGTTGGTCGCGGATTCCGAAGCGCCATAACTTTGATCTAAGACGTCGAAGTTGACCAAACTTGTCGAGGATACGGAACTGTTAAAAGGCTACGTGGTAGCGTTAAGAAAACCAAGGTTTTCGATTGTATAAAACGGAAAAGTCCGGGTTTTAGTCAATTCCTCGATTTCTAAAGGAATTGTCCGTAATAAGCGTTTAATTTAACGTAGTGAAGGCTTGAGAGAGACAATTTAAAATTAAAATGTTCAATAAATAAATAAATAAATAATTTCGTATAATATTTTTCTCTATTAACGAAGGACCACGGTCTGAAAGCTCCCGAAAATTTTAATAAATACATTTTATATCCATGAAGTATCAGCTCCTTTGATATTTATTTATTTTTTAAGTTTTTTATCTTCGTTTTACTATGACCGCGATTTCGAAATAAAATGTTATAATTACGAATTTCAGATTTTATTTTTAAAGTATCGTAAAATAAGTATTTAGCTGCTTCATAAACACCCTTAATTACTCGAAAATTCTCGTAATGTAATTTTCCACCGTTTGTCCATTTGAAGGAAAACACTACGAATGAAATACTCAGCCGCCGGACAACTAACGACATCTATCGCACGACGCGACGTGACGGCGATTGTAAATGATTTAAAAAAATCCTCGTTTTAGTCGCCTGCAAAAAATCCTCGTTTTAGATTTTCCGGGTTTTCAAAGATATTGGTTTTAGCAACGTATTTCTGATTTATATTAATGCATCGTTAGTATGAGAAACTCGAATTAACATTTAAATGGTTAATAAATAGCTTTAATTAAATTTAAAGTATCGTAGGGACGAGAACGCAAAAATTAGCATTTAGAATCTTAAAAAGCAAACTTAATTACTCGTATACTCTCGTAATTTAATTTTTTCGTGGTTTCTCCATTTGCAGGACTAGCGGCATCTATCGCACGACGTGACGGCGATTGTATATGCTTTAAAAAAATCCTCGTTTTAGATTTTCCGGGTTTTCAAAGAAATTGGTTTTAGCAACGTATTTCTGATTTATATTGATGCATCGTTAGTATGAGAAACTCGAATTAACATTTAAATGGTTAATAAATAGCTTTAATTACTCTCAAATTCGAATAATTTCATTTTTCCTCGTTTTAATATTTGCCGTGATTTAGCAACCAAATGTTATAATTACAAATTTCTGATTTAAATTTAAAGTATCGTAAGGACGAGAACGCATCTAGGCTCAGAAAAAATTGACGTTGTTGCGCTAGCCTCTTTTGAAATGACTTTGGTCCATGAAAAATGAAATAAAATGGCGTCCATGCGATGCGTTAGCTCGAGTTTCTTAAGCCTTGGTATTCGAGAAAATAAATTGTCGAATAATAATATGTACCAGCGTGGTGAGTCGTGGTGTAATGGTTATAGGCGTTAGTATTCTGTAGCTTTTACGTCCTAACGAGGTGGGTTCGAATCTAGTTCGAACGGGTTTCATTTCGATAACGTAATTGTTATAATTGAACATAAATTAACTTACTTTATTACTTAAATTTAAATTCAGTGTTAATATGTAAAAGATTTTGGATTTATTAAATATTTCCCCGGAGAATAACTTTGATCTATACCCCACTGGTGATTTCGGAAAATACTCGGATAGAAGGTTTTCTAAAAACGAAAAATGCCTTTTTCGTCTCCTTTGTGATAGTGAAATCAAAGATTTGTCGAATAGCATAAATGTTATGTTACGTATGACTGCGAGTAAATCAGTAAGTCTATTCCTGTTCATTTTTTGTGAATCAAGTGGAAGATAATGACAAAGAACTAGAAGCTAGTTTGTTTGCTTACATGCAAAGTATGCGAGGTACCAAGTAACCCAGGAATTGGGTATAAACGTTTTGGCGAATCTAAAAGTATATGTTTTCGGTATGGTTTGCAACGTTGAACCCAGCAGAGTACGACTGGTTGGAACTTCATGAACATTTGCGATCTTTTTACCCGTTGAAAGAAAAATCTTTCGAAATTCCAGTTGGTGAATTACGCAATAACGATCTTGTTGCTGTAACCTAGGACACGAGTCGTGTTACAAGACATTACCATAACCAAGAACGTATATATGTATAAGAAAGTTTAACCAAAGGCATCGCTTGGGCCATGATTTAGTCGGTTTCAAAATTACTCCACCCTTAAATCCGTGTGCAGCGCGCGCTTGAACTAGAAATGGTTTTAACCACGCTCCGCACGTGGTTTTTTTTGGGCGGAGTTATTCTGTAACCAATTGAAATTAGCGAAATAAATTTTATTGATAAAATGCTAATTCAGAAAGT
The DNA here is from genome assembly GCF_980474605.1 of Leiobunum rupestre. Taxonomy (NCBI): domain Eukaryota; kingdom Metazoa; phylum Arthropoda; class Arachnida; order Opiliones; family Sclerosomatidae; genus Leiobunum; species Leiobunum rupestre. Next base: position 35,086,943 of record NC_143392.1, read on the forward strand.
TAAAGTATTCCAAAGTAATAAGAATATAAGAGCCCTTGTAAAAACATTCTCTTGGTCGGAGTTGTGGCGTACTTCTTTGATATCAAGTGGCTGGGGACCAGTTTATTTAAAGTCGGTCAGTTCTCGACAATTCACTGTCCAAATACGGCCAAATATTCGTCTACTATATACTTTTGTCAAAATCAAGATAGAAAATGTTTCTTACCGCGATATTAATGGGTTTACATTGAAAAGAAGCTGTCATTGGACTAGTGCCATATATTTGTCTAACCCATGTGACTGTGGGACCGGATAATATAAGAGCCCTTGTAAAAATATTCTCTTGGTCGGAGTTTTGGCGTACTTCTTTGATATCAAGTGGCTGGAGACCAGTTTATTTCAAGTCGGTCAGTTCTCGATAATTCACTGTCCAAATACGGCCAAATATTCGTCAACTATATACTTTTGTCAAAATCAAGACAGAAAATGTTTCTTACTGCGATATTAATGGGTTTACATTGAAAAGCAGCTGTCATTGGACTAGTGCCATATATTCGTCTAACCCATTCGACTGTGCGGACCGGAGAATATAAGAGCCCTTGTAAAAACATTCTCTTGGTCGGAGTTGTGGCGTACTTCTTTGATATCAAGTGGCTGGAGACCAGTTTATTTCAAGTCGGTCAGTTCTCGATAATTCACTGTCCAAATTCGGCCAAATATTCGTTTACTATACACCAGTTGCGTATGCAAAAGAAAAAAGGTGTATAGAATTGAACGATTGCAGAAATTAGAATTCTTATGAGCTTACAAAATTGGTTCACTATTTCGTGTGAGAAAAACCTTTCTAGAAAAATTTGTGACAATTCCTTATTACAACTGTTTGTTTTGTCAAGAATGTATTTATTTTTACCTAGGGAGAATGTCTATGTTGAGACGGTTTTTAGCCTTTCTCTCAATCCACCCGTTGGTCCCCCCAGAACGCTCCTCCGCTTAAAATAAAACGAATAGTCCCGGTATTTCATTGGCTGCTTAAAATTTACGTCACCTAACGCGATGGAAATCAATCGCCGGTGACGTTTTGTCTTTCCCCCCGAAAGGGGTTCAACGTGCCCGGCGATTGTCGCAACATAATCATTCTTCCTAAATATAAATAAATACATTCTTGGTTTTGTCTTTTGACTGTCTGAATTTCTAATTCCCACCATCAGGGAAGCAAACTAAAGAAATTTATCAATTACACCGCAACATGAAAAGCGTTGTCTTTTATTTTACAGACTCTCGCATTGGAGTTTAACAGAGGCTTTTATTGGGACATATGTGCGATTTCAACAATCAAAATATATGTATTTTAGTGTTCGTTTAAAATGTTACACGCCTTCCTTTGGTTATATTAATAGTTCCAAGGTGCCTTTCGTTTCATTTCTAAAAATTGTTCTAATGAAACAAGTTGTCAAGCTTGCCAAAATATACCTCTCCTCGGAAGAATTTGCCTCAAAATAAATAAAACCAACGTAACCACATTAATGAAAATGTATCACACAGGCCCAGACTGGCCCCGATCTGACCGGCGATTGGGAAAAAAATTGGGAAAAATTTGGCATTAATGGGAAATGAGGCCAACACGATTGCATAGCCGGTGGGGCCAACTACTAGCCAGTCCCTGGTATCACACATTTAAAGCCGATAAGAAAACACGTAAAATAAATTACGAAGTCACGAGTTAAGTAAGCAAAACAAAACAAGAAGCAAAAACCTTACCTAAACGACAGCTCGTATATCAATAAACGTTAAACCAACGCCACCACATTAATACAACTATATCTAAGTCGATAAGACCAGATTAAGTCTTCATAATTTCATTCTATTCGTAAAAAAACCCACATTAAGCCCCATTTTCATGCTCGCTGGTAGCGGGTAAAAATCGACCAAATCCGCTTCAGCTATACACTTTTTCACTTTCCGCGTCGATCTGTTTCAAACAGATATTTTAGCTTTATTTTCACGCTTGCGAGTCGCAGAAGCGAATTTTGACGATTTTTATCCACTACCAGCGAGCATGAAAATGGGGCTTTAGGCCTTCATAATTTCATTCGTAAAAAAAACCAGATTAGGCCTTCATAATTTTATTCGTATAAAAATTCAAGACTTTATTAACTATTATGCTTACGATGAGTGTCTTATTTGCAGTATAGCTGAGGAGTTATCGTTGGTTCTGTGGTAGAGCGCTCAACTGCCTAACTGAACGGCTCGGGTTCAAAACCTGGGTGGCGCATTTGTTTTTAATCAATAGAGAAATCGCTAAATTAGAATTTATTCGGTGCAATAATTTAAATCTTACACGAAATCTTGTTCTATATCAATTAAACCAAAATTTCATACTCTATTATATACGCCGTAACAATCAGCACTCGGTCCGTCCCAAAAGTCAATAAGAAGGAGTTAGAAAAAGCACACCCATGACAACCAGCGCGACGTTAACGAAAAAAAAAACCAACCAACCAAACTCAACGCAATCGCAAATTTATCCGTTATCGCTTACCGTCACACGGTGGTTTTGCCAACCTTTAAACTGCTAAAAAACCCAACGGGTGGTCGGAATACTTCCGCCACGGGTGTCCCCACCCCTGTCCCCACGTTGGCCGTTACACGTCTCTCGCCCTGATTAATCAGATGGTGTCTTCGCCTGGCTCGCGGTCTTCTCAGACTCAATCAGCCCTTTCTTTGAATAAAAAAAAAGCTTAGCTAATGCTTTATGTCAACTAGCGAATTATAGAGCCTAGTGCCTGGCCTTAGTGTATTAATGCAGGATTTTCTTTTAATTCTGGCTGAAAGTCAGTGGGTTTGTTGAATAACGAGGTGGCACAAAAATATTTATTAAATATGGTACAATGTTATAATTAAGTTTAAAATCATTTTAATTTATAGATAGAATAGAATTAAATAAAATGGATAAATTAGTTACTATATGCAAGTTGCTAAATAACTTCATAATTTCACCCAAAATGTATTTATGGTTTGATATGAAAAGTGCCATTGTACTAACTTTGAAAACTTATTTTATTTTTGGAATGACAAAATTTTTCAAAAAAAAATATATATATATTTCAATATTGAATCAGGCACTGTTTTGATTTATAAGTATAAACATGAAAAAAGTTATCTCTGAAAGAGATCATTTTAAATGTTTTATATTTCATAGTTTGAGGATTTTTACTTAATAGAACTTTTGTCATCTGTTTATGTTATAATTTTATAAACAATGACATTATTATCTTAATGTACGTATTTGAAATTCAATTTATTACAGTTTATATAACAGTTCATGAGCTATTTGATGTTACTTGGACACAAAATAAATAACTCATAACAAAATATAACCTTTTATGAGGAGATATTTTTTATTATAAAATTAAAACCCTGTTCATTATTGTTTACATTATAATCTAGTACAATGGTCCTGAAACTTTTTTCATTTTATTCTCAGTTTAGAAGAAGGGACAGATATTATAGGAAAAAGCTCAGCTACGCTGAGGAAAAAGGAGATATATAGGTAACCCTGGGCATTTTACTGCGGCTAAGAAGGGACAGGTATTAGAGAAGATAGTATCAATTGAAAACGCCCTAACTGGCATCCCACCTAATGACATCTAATTAAGTGGCATCGTACCAAGGGGCATTGCCCTAAGTAGAATCGTACCTAGTGGCATAGCCGTAAATGGTATAGTACCTAGTGACATCGCACTAAACGGAATCGTACCTAGTGGCATCGCCCTAAGTGGCATTGTACCTAATCTGGTACTGAAATCTGGTGTGTATTGAGAGGGGATTTTTGCTTTTCAGCCTATATATAACGGCCTTTACATACTAAGTAGGCAAACTTTACCCGTATTTCAAAATAAAATTTTAGTTATGGTAGTGTTATAAATCGAGAATTCTATATTATAAAGTTAAAAATATATAGTCCCACTAGTATAGTGGCATTTTCAACATTGCCTTGCGTCATCACAATAGCTTTATTAGTGCATAACATTTTTAGGAAAAAATTATTTCTCAGTGGTAGAGTAAAATTGGTAACGTCACCGTAAGATTATCTTGGGAACTCTAGAGTGCCGACGTGCCATACCTTAATTGGAAAATGGTAAGGCTTATGAAATTTACTCCTTACGTCATCCAACGCGCATTGGCCCACGGATCAACGTTTTTATTATATTATAAATTCTTTTCAATCCTAATTCAAAATAGGAGTGTATAACTAAAATTTAATTTTGAAATACGGGTAAAGTTTGCCTACTTAGTATGTAAAGGCCGTTATATATAGGCTGAAAAGCAAAACTCCCCTCTCAATACACACCAGATTTCAGTACCAGATTAGGTACAATGCCACTTAGGGCGATGCCACTAGGTACGATTCCGTTTAGTGCGATGTCACTAGGTACTATACCATTTACGGCGATGCCACTAGGTACGATTCTACTTAGGGCAATGTCCCTTGGTACGATGCCACTTAATTAGATGTCATTAGGTGGGATGCCAGTTAGGGCGTTTTCAATTGATACTATCTTCTCTAATACCTGTCCCTTCTTAGCCGCAGTAAAATGCCCAGGGTTACCTATATATCTCCTTTTTCCTCAGCGTAGCTGAGTTTTTTCCTATAATTTATATATAAACACCTTTAATTACACGAAAATTATCGTAATTTAATTTTTCCGTCGTTTGTTTATCGCAAGGCAAAAATTCCTCGTTGATTATTTTCCGCGGTTTACATGCTGCGCGCAGCGTGAAAAAGCCGTCATACTACCAAAGATAATACTATGTGGTAGTTTTCCTTCATTTTCTCGTTTTCCGGGTTTTCTTCGTTTTTCTTGTTTTAGTCGTACCCGATAGGAGGGGATTAGAAGATGCGCATAGAGGTTTTTCAAGAGTTCTTTCTTTTCGCTTGCTGAGTGCTGACTCGCTCTCGAATTATTTTGCCAAATATATCTGAAGGTGTTTTTTTTTGCTGTTAAGTTTTTTTTCGTAGGGGGTGTGGTGACTGGTGAGGTACTGTTTCAATCTTCGCTGCAAGTTTAGAGGAGTTAACCTCAGAAATTATTTAATGTTAGCTATGCAAATGTCATAGTAATTGGATAGCTGTTTCAATAAGTTTTCTTCTTCCACTCATTTCAACTTCTATTATTTACCTTTCTGAGAACCGTCAATCAGGTACTAATATCAACTTACATCTTACTAAAATAAAGATTAGATTAGATTAGTTGTCAGATTCATTTCAAAGTGTCTGGATCTTTTTTTAGCTTAGGACAATGTCTAATGGGGCTGGGTACCCAATGTCTGGAGGTGAACCTGGAGCAGGTTACCCAATGCCAGGAGGTCAACCGGGAGTGGGTTACCCAATGCCAGGAGGTCAACCGGGAGCGGGTTACCCAATGCCAGGAGGTCAACCGGGAGCGGGTTACCCAATGCCAGGAGGTCAACCGGGAGCGGGTTACCCAATGCCAGGAGGTCAACCGGGAGCGGGTTACCCAATGCCAGGAGGTCAACCGGGAGCGGGTTACCCAATGCCGGGAGGTCAACCTGGAGCTGGTTACCCAATGCCGGGAGGTCAACCTGGAGCTGGTTACCCAATGCCGGGAGGTCAACCTGGAGCGGGTTACCCAATGCCAGGAGGTCAACCTGTAGCGGGTTACTCAATGCCCGGAGGCCAACCGGGAGCGGGATATCCAATACCCGGAGGCCAACCGGGAGCGGGATATCCAATACCCGGAGGCCAACCGGGAGTGGGATATCCAATGCCCGGAGTTCAACCGTTAGCGGGATATCCAATGTCCGGAGGTCAACCGGGAGCGGGATATACAATGCCTGGAGGACAATCTGGAATGGGAGGGTTACCTGGACTACAGGGGACATCAAGTTGTTCAACACAGGTTGAGCTGACGATAAAATGCCACAATCTAGTGGATCGTGACACCTTCTCTAAATCAGACCCTATGGCTTTGGTCTATTTATATGTTGGAAATCAATGGGTTGAAGTAAGTGTATATTTATTTTCTGTACCTCATTCTATTTAAAATTTGTTATCCAAATCAGCGAGGAAGAACTGAGAATGTGAAGAACAACCACAATCCAGAATTTTCTACAAAACTTAAAGTTGAATATTTTTTTGAAGAAGCTCAGAAAGTACGTTTTGACATTTACGACGTTGATAATAGAACAGCCACAATGAAAGATGATGATTTCTTGGGAACAATGGAATGGACATTAGGCCAGGTACAAATCGCCGTTCATTTGAGGAAATTCTTCTGTTAAAACATTATTTTTTTATCAGGTAGTTGCTTCAAGCCCCTTCACAAAGCCATTGTTGAAAAGGAATGGCTCTAAAATGAATAATAGCACTATTACAGTAAATTAAATTCTTACTCTTATTATATTCCTAAAGTTTTCCTCGTCACTTTGTTAATTTTCACAGATATACGCAGTTGAGCTGGACAGTAGTGGGAAAAATGAAGTACTTCAGCTTGTTTTCAAAGGCCAAAAGCTAGAAAATAAGGTTGAAAAAGATAATAAATACTTTGAGGCGCAAAATAAACCAAGATCATTGCTTTTACAGGACTTTTTGGGCAAATCAGACCCATTTCTAGAACTTTTAAAAGGCGGGAGAGATGGAACTTGGCAAATGGTTCACCGAACTGAAGTAATAGTGCTATTATTTTTTTTTAAATATTACCATTTACTGAGATTCATTTATTTTTCAGGTTGTTAAAAATAACTTGAACCCTACATGGAGGCAATTCGAAATAAATCGACAATTGTTAGGGGGAGCCAATGAAAATGAAGCAATTCTGGTAATATTCTTTGCAATTTTTAATTTTCTTCATAATAATAAAAAAGTCTTAATACTTTTAGGCTCGTTGTTATGATCATGATGGAGATGGAAGCCATGATCTGATTGGTGAAGCCAAAATCTTGTTAGGTAAATTTTTCTTTGTCTAATTATACTTTCTATAATTCTTTTGTTACATTAAATTCATTTTATTTTTAATATCAAACTAGGTCAATTATTAGATGGCCAGCAGGTTGGTTTTTAAATGTTAATTGTAGTGTTGGCCGATATTGTAATTTAACCAATTCCGATACCGATTTTTATAATTTACTGACTCCAATTATTTAACTGATATTGGAGATTTGAAGAATCGTTAATGACACCAATACCTGTATCAATATCGAATTTAATCCATTTCTATTCCACATCAACTTAATAATTTGTATCTGCACAAATTCTTATACAATGGCCTAGACCTCAAGCAATCAGACTTTTTATCTAATTCTGTCATCACTACCTGTGGCACACTCATAAATTGTCAAAACCCATATCCAAAACTTCAACTAGACTTAACAATAGTGTAATCAACGACAGGAATAGTCTGCCCAATGACATTGTGACGCAAAATTCCTACATTACATTTAAAACTTATGTTGCAGAGTTATTTGGATGATAAAACATGATATTGTTCTAAGATTTTTTTTGTATTTTAATTGACTTATGGTTCTAAAGTATCGAAGCTCAAACATAAGCTGCGTGGCTTCAAGAGCGGTCCTTAACTAAATAAATTACCCCTTTTTTGAGGAGCCATTACATAGCCTACTGGATGCGTGGGGTAAACACGTGACATAATTGCAGACCTGCAGTAGCCGAATTAGCAAAGTCAAATATCATGGCTAGTGGCACTTTGTTATTGAGAAAATCAATTTTAAAATATTGGGAAAAATTTGGTATCGGGCAAAATTGTTAATGTACGTTGTAAGCGAATTGATTAATTTGGAAAATTGCAATATCGTTAAATGATACCGATATCTTATCGGTTTTGGTTCAGCACTAGTTAAATGTATAATTTTAAATAATATTAAATTAATGTGCTTCTCATTTGTTTTTAAATAGAAAAGTTGGCCTTTAATCAATCTTAAGAAGCAACAAAAGAAAGGGAAGTCTTATAAAGATTCTGGGACTTTAATATTACATTCTTGCAAAGTAAAATGAAGTGTATTGTCAATAGTAACTATTTCTTACAATTTTTTTATTTATTGTAAAGGTAGATAAGTCGTACAGCTTCTTGGACTATATATTTGGTGGAACAAAAATCAATTTTGTTGTGGCTATCGACTTCACAGCCTCTAATGGGGACCCAAGGGACCCTAACTCTTTGCATTTCAACAACCCTACACATCCAAATGATTATGTGTCTGCAATTATGTCCATCGGATCTATTATTCAAGATTATGACAGTGATAAAATGTTTCCTGGTTTGGGATTTGGAGCTAAAGTTCCTCCGCAGTATCAAGTCTCCCACGAATTTGCCCTGAATTTCAACATGGCAAATCCTTTCTGTTCAGGTATGTTTTGGAATCATCTTTTACACAAAAATGTAGATGTTTAATAATTACGTTTATTTTAGGTATTCAAGGCCTTATTACAGCGTATCAAAATTGTCTCTCTCAAGTTCAGCTATACGGTCCCACCAACTTCTCCCCCATTATAAATCACTGTGCTAAATTTGCCCACGAGTCACACTCTCAAAGTAGTGCTGAGGTTGTTTATTTCTCTGGTTTTTGTAAATTTTACCTTTTATTCTAAGTTATCAATTTTTTCAGAATTATTTTGTTTTGCTAATTCTGACTGATGGTGAAATAACTGACATGGCCGAAACGTGTGAAGCCATTGTGCGATCTTCGCAATTGCCAATGTCAATTATAATTGTTGGAGTTGGAAATGCTGATTTTAGCAAGATGAACTTTCTCGATGGAGATGGTGGACCACTTAAAAGTCCCAGTGGTGCTAGAGCCTCTCGTGATATCGTTCAATTTGTGCCCTTCGGGAAGTACAAAATGGTAATTTGCATATCATTAGCAATAGCACTATAAGCTTCTTTCTAATATATTGTTTATTCTATGCTTATTCTTCAAATTAGGTTGATAAATCGTACTTAGCTAGAGAAGTATTGGCAGAAGTTCCTCAACAACTAACTCAGTATTTTCGACAAAGAAACATCCCTCCAAATCCTCCAAGAGAAAATGTGCGTGAATTTACTTAAGTATTATCAAAAATATATATTTTGCAATCTCTATTTTGAGATTGTTTTTGTGTTGTGTACGCATTTCTATAGTCGAGGAAAAATGTCTTCCTATTTTATTGCAGTATAGTTGAATTTTTTGCAATCAACTTGACAATGCTCTTCTTCGGGTGATCTGATTATTTGGCCAAAATGTTATATATTTTTTGTTTTATATTATTCAAATACTATAATTTTTAATGTCAAGTAAATCTTGAAAAAAAGTCCATAAAGCAATGAAAATCTATATTAAAAAACTTCCAAGAGGCTTTATTATATTACAAGTGCCATTTTATTGTTAAAAAGCAAGTAAATTTTGAAATTATACAGTTTATTGAAAATAAAAAATATTGAAATTGCACTTTGTATTTTTAAAATTTCCCTAAGTACCTATTTACCAGCATTTTAGAATGGCTTTTCAATTTGGCGCCAACGTATGAGGGTAATTCTCAATTTTCTGTTGCCAATCACAGAAGAGGCTCTTAGCAGCATGACGTGACGCCTTACCTTTGGCTATGGCCGGCATGCTTACAGCTTGGAGAATAGAACTTATAAGTTATATATTATCCAAGCTTACAGGTATGCTTTTTTTTCAATTGGAAAAAGCATGGTGACGTGTTATGTTCGGCCAAAGATAATTTAAACTTCGTACCCTAGATTCGAATACTGAGAGCTTTCCCATTCACGGTTTTGTTACGAAGCGTTTACCCTCTTCCGGCACGTGACCTCAGAAAAATCGGCTCCATCGGTTGCGGTAAGGCGCCATATTTAGGCCTAGATTTGTTTTATTTAAAACAAGAGTATTTATAGAAACACGCTTAATTGTAAATCATATATTTCCAATAAAAACTTACTTTAACAAATGGTAATTCTGGTGCTTGAATATCTTCTTTCGGTAATGATGCCAATCTTGAAGAATTTCTAAAATTTCAGGCAAATATTCCTTAAGAATGTCGATGTTAAACACGAACCCTATTAAAATGGTAAATGAAATTGAATGAACTATTAAGTTTAGTCAAATTATGCTTGAATCGCTTGTAAGATTATATTACTCACCTTTAGTAAGTCTAGGTTTTTTCTTTCGATTTGAAACTTTTTTAGTGCTATAATTGTGGTCCACCATGTTTTAGAACTTCGAGTTGAACGCAAAACGCGTCAAATTACGCACCGCAACTTCCAAAAAAAAATTAGTTTCTATCCCTAGATGGCAGTAGTGCGCCACCATTGGAGCGAATTTTTTCTGAGTTCCGGCGGGAAGTAGGTAAACGCTATCGGCAACGCGCGAGAGAGTGATTTCGAATCTAGGGTACGAAGTTTAAATTATCTTTGGTTCGGCTAAGTATCCTGTAGGCAAGGACCTCACAACGCCGAATTCTCCTTTCTCCGAAATCCCATATCACCGAATTATCTTTTCTCCGAATTATCTTTTCTCCGAATTGATATAATTCCGAATTGCTTTTACTCAGAAAGTTCATATCTCCGAAGTCCCATTTCTCCGAAATGTATTTAGTGACCTCACATCTCCGAATTCTCGTTTCTCCGAATTCCCCATTTCTCCGAATTAACATTTCTCCGAATTCCCATATCACCGAATTCCCTTTTCACCGAATTGACATATTCTTGCTTTTACTCCGAAAGCTCATATCACCGAAGTCCCATTTCTCCGAAATGTATTTAGTTACACTATGCAGAGTTAAACCTCCTACGTGTCACGCCCGCTTGTGGCTAAAGCAAGATTATTGAAATTAAATAATCTTGACTAAAGTTTTCCCTTTATTTTTAATTTTTGGTCGTAATTAAATATGATGTTTTATTATAGTATAAGAAAATTGTTTGGTAGCATATTTTATTGTTACAATACAAATTCTATAATGTAGATGGCATTGTGTTTTCCGTCCTCTGTCAGAAGGGGACAGAAGAATCCATTTTTAATATAAAAACACAATTAAATAAAAGCAGGAGCCGCGGAATTGGGGGGCAGGTAGGGCCAAATGCACCCCCATTTTGCATGGTAATGTAGGGTTATTTATGCTTTAGTCGTAGGAGCCTAGGAGGAGCTAGTCATGGAGTACTTCCACGGTTACTGAATAAAACAGCTTTCAAAAAAAAATTCTTACAAAAAATGTCAACGTTTTGTAAGTAGAATATGATACTTAAGACAATATAAATTGCGGTAGATAAATAATTTTAACTAAAAAACACCAATATCAAGACCCTAAAAACTACGACATTTTAAAATCGCGCGGGCAGACTGCCGTGGCTCCTGACAATCGTACCTTTATAGTACAGGCAAACCGGAAAGTGGGAAACATGCATTGAAACAGGGTCAATCGATAAATTTCTTGAAATCCAAAATTCCACATACTATAATTAAATAATTTGTTAAAATTTCACTGTTTAAATAGTATGAAGTGCTCTTCTACGAATTATTGCCTATCACACGTTTAAATAAAAGAAAAAAAATCGCAATTTTGGTAAATGGCGACCTAAATTATGAAAAAGTCGAGCGAAAAAAGCTACATTTTAACATAACGAGTAATACTTTAGAACGTATAGTATAGTTATCTACCATATTATTATTGAGAATTATATTAGCCTTAAAAAAAGTAACATAATTTTAGTTTATAATTATAATTGCAATTTTATATTAATACATAATAGCTATAAGTATGACACGTCCTATTATCCCAATGCTACGTTAGTTAATGATAGTCTGTCTCGGCAATTACCATTCATCCTATGGACGAACAGATTTTTGCAAATTAAATCGGGACAAATTTTAAACATTACCCTGGTGTTTGAAGGAAGTGCTTTGGCTGGTACATAATACGTAGGTGTAATTTTTTCGACGAATTTGCAGTTTCTAATCCACCGATTACACAATCACCCCGCGACAGATCATCATTAATATCATTAACCGACGTCGTTCAGTGATACTTATGATTATTATGTTAATTATGATATTATATTAAATCATATATTTTATTCAGTTGAGTGGTAATCAGCTTATTTTAATAACAAGTTTTTAACAATAAAAATATTTTGGTACAAGCTAGAGCAGTACAATTAGAATAATTACGTGGCAAATTGAACTAGCGACGAAATAGAACTTAATCGGCGATGATTAGGTTCCATGTCGCCACTAGTTCATTCCCCACCTAAGTAATTATCCCAATATAAGAGTCTCTAATAAGGGTACAAACTGGGCACTTACAAGGAGAGTCCCCGATGTGTTAATTGCCGATTTTGTTCAAAGTCGGGCGTATATAATCAAAGATAATTTAAACTCGTACCCTAGATTCGAAATCACTCTCTCGCGCGTGTACGATAGCGTTTACCCACTTCCCGCTGGAACTCAGAAAAAATTCGCTCCATGGTTTGCGCCTTACCGCAACCGATGGAGCCCGATTTTTCGGAAGTCACGTGCCGGAAAAGGGTAAACGCTTCGTAACAAAACCGTCAATGGGAAAGCTCTTAGTATTCGAATCTAGGGTACGAGTGAAGAATTTCGGTTTATTTCTTCTCGTAACAATTTTAATTTTAGGAGAGCGTTTGTTTTTAGCAATCGGACTGAAACAATCCACTAAACTATCGTTTGATCGAATTGGTGAAATAACTAGTGAAACAAAGTATATTTAAAAACCGAGAAAAATAGCTTTATTTTTGAGGACTTTTATTTTTTACAAGGTGAACGCTTTGGCGTCCGAAAAGCCAAAGATACCGTTTAAACCCCGCTCGTCTGCTTTCTGCTCCCACCAAGAGATGTCACTTATCACATGCCTTGGGCCTTCTAGAAAAGGAGCATCCGCGAACATTGCGGGGGTCCCCGGTCTCATCTGGCAGCCATTACAAGGGCTTGTCGAACTCGAAAACGTGTACGAATACATCATTAACGACAGAAAGACAAGTTTAAAAATACAAAATACTTTTTAAGAAAACCTTTAATTTTTATCTTTTTGACATTTAGTTTTGAAACTTTTAATTCTTAATTTTAACATTCCACATAGTTTTAACAGTTTCTTAACAACGAGTTTAAATTATCTTTGATATAATGTAGACCTATCTGAGATATGAAATTTCCTAAAAGGAGACGTTGCACTTCCCTTTCGATTTGCCATGGAAGCTGAAAATGTTTTGACCACTTTAAACAAAAAATCTCCATTTTAAAAAGCATGGAATGTTTTCGGTTTTACCTACGAAAATTTAAAAAAAAAATTAAAATCACGAAATAGGTAATTTCGACCACGTTTAGGTAAATTGGAACATTTTTGGGTAAATTGGAACATTTTTGGGTAAATTTTAACATTTTTGGGTTAAAGTTGTAAATATTTTTGGGTAAAATAAGGAAAAAATCTAATTTCTGTTTTAAGTGGTCAAAAACATTTTCGGTTGCCATGGCAAAACCAATGGATAGTGCACCGTTTCATTTTGGTAAATTTCAATTTTCATATTGGTCTACATTAAGCCCGACTTTGAACAAAATCAGAAAAAACACCTCGGGTACTCTCCTTGTTAGTATCCGTACCATGGTTTATGAAAATTAAATCTGGGGATCTAAATGGCGGAACTAACTTTCGTAAGTTATTATATTGTTTTCAAGAAATTGCAGTCCATTTTCACTTGAAAGGGGGCGTTAGTAGTTTAGATTATTATTACTGTGTTAAAGTATTTCAAGCAGAAATACAGAAAATGGGAAATAGAGTAGTATCAGTGTGACGTCTCCCATACTTTTCACACGTTCCTAAAATTCTATAACATTCTGAGATTATGTACGTTAGGTTAGGTAGAATCCGACTCCTTGAAAATAAGAGCTGGCCTGTAGTCGTTTATTCACTTCATTGCATCGAGTCTTAATTTTTTTAAACATTTCTGCTCATTTTGTTCTTTGAAAAAGAATTTGAATTTTTTTGGATACAATTTAGCTTTACCGAAGCACGTCAACAAAAAATAAAAGCAGACGAGGAATCGGAACTTTTTGCAGGTAAGCTAGACGGCGAAATGAAATGCGCCCAACGGGGCCAAACCCGAGGCCAAACCGAAGGGCAGTTCACTCCTTCTTAGAGTGCAGAAGTAATCAAGGTTAAAAATTTAATTGGATTAAATTTAATACAGCCAAAGCTACAGACATTAAATTTAATCGGATTAAATTCAACACAGCCAAAGCTACAGACATCAAATTTAATCAGATTTAATCAACCAAGAGTGCAGATTTAATCATGGGAGTGAACTGCCCCTCGGGCCAAACCTAAAAACTACGAATTTTCAACGGAGCCTTTTTTCTAAATTATGACAAATTTTGGGGCTTTCCTAATCGAAGAGCGATGCTATTCATTTTACAGAAAGAGAACAATTGTGAAATACGCTAAAATCCCCTGATACTACATAAACACTCTTTGCTTTAAGGGTGTACCAAAATATTTTTATTATTAAAAATAAAATAAACCATTTAATATATAATATCATAACTAACATAATAACCATTATTATGAAACTGAAAGACGTCGGTTAATGATATTAATGATGGTCTGTCGTGGGAGGATTCCTAACCGGAAATTCGTCTAAAGATTATTTTTACGGCTGTATATACGAGCCAAAGCACGTTTGGGCAAGGTTTGGGTCTCAAATTCGAACAAAACTACCTTCAGAAACAAAATTAAAGTTTAAAATATGTTCCGATTTAACTCGCGGAGAGTTGTCAGTCCTTAGGATGTAAGTGACCTTCTTGGTTTCTTACACGAGACTCTTCCACCGCACGATGTTTTCATCTTAATGGGAGATTTTAACCTACATGTTGACTGGTCGAATCCGTCCCTTTGTACAGCCCAGGAGCTAATTTTTTGCGATACTGTGTTTGGCCTTGGACTTCAACAGACGGTATAACAAATCCCACACGAGGAAATAACTTCCTTGACTTGGTTTTCATAAATGACGAACGTTTCCTCACTGAGATTCACACTAGAGACAGCCTACCAGGTTGTGATCACTTTGCGGTTGCTGGAAGCCTGAACTTACCTCGGTATTTTGTTCAGAGAATTCATCGAACTATTCTCAATTACAAAGATCGGTCTAAAAATGATCTTCCAGACACTTTGTACTACGCTCCTTGGGACATTGTTTTTTCTTCAAGTGATATTGATGTGACTTGGGAACTTTGGCTTGATCTCTTTTGGGCATGAGTTAGGGACAATGTTCCGAGTACAACCATTCATGGAAAGAAGCGTCCGCCCTGGATTACGGCTGGTCTTGTTCACGCGAGCCACGTGAAGAATTCTCTTTTTAGGAAGGCCAAATGGTTGGGAAGAGATTTTGATTGGAAGAAGTATCGGGATTTTAACAACACTTTGAGAACTAAGACTAGAGGTGCACATGATATATTTGTGTCAAATTTGCATGATACCATTGCTACTTATCCTACGCGGTTTTGGAGTTTCGTCCGCTCAAAGTCCCAACTCCCTCCACCGTCTTCGTTTAAAGTAAAGAATGGGCAAATATCATGTCCTTTGGCCATAGCTAAGGCCTTTGGTGAATTCTTCTACCGAAGCTTTAGCATGTCAGACACTACCTTAACTCTACCATCCGTTTCAACACCAGAAAAAACGCCTTGAAACGTTTGAAGAATGGATCGGCCTGTGGGCCGGATGGTATTACATCCTAGGCTTCTTAAATTGATGTCTCCTGCCATAATTGACCCGATGGTGAAAATGTTTAAGTTATCACTATCGATGTCTTCTCTGCCTTCTGGTTGGAAGCTTGCTAATGTTATGCCGGTCTTCAAAGGGTTGGGAAAGCGCAATGATCTTTCAAATTATCGACCTATATCACTCACGTCTGTCGTTGGAAAATTACTGGAATCGATTGATTACGAGAAGCTGAATAAGTTCTTGGAAGACAGTTCCTTAATACCTACCTCGCAGTATGGATTTTGAAGGGTCGCTCTTGCACGCACCAGCTTCTGAAGTCTTTCCACGAGTGGTCTTCCTTTCTCGATGAGCGTAACCCAACTGACATTCACGTGGTGTCGTTTGACTGGTCAAAAGCTTTGGCTCCGTTTGCCACAAGCGGCTTATTTTTAAACTTCAAAGAATCGGGATCACTGGTGAGGTATTGCTTTGGCTCCGGGATTTTTTATCCAATCGCTTTCAACGAGTGACCTATCGTGGTGAATTCAGCACGTACCTTCCAGTGCGTTCTGGAGTGCCTCAAGGCTCGATTTTGGGACCATTACTTTTCAACGTCTTTGTGTCTGATCTGCCATCTGTGTTGACTTCAAAATGTTATCTATATCAGTATGCGGCTGACAGCTATATATCTCTCGCAATTAGATCTTCCACGGATCTTTTGAACTTGCAAGATAACATCACTAGTATTTTCAATTGGTGTGGCCAACAACATTTCCCTCAATATTAAAAAATGCAACGTCATGGTAATTACAAGGAGGAAGTCCCATGATGATGTCACCTATAATATTAATGGCGTTCCACTTAACCGTGTGTACGCTATGAAGATTCTCGGTGTCGTCGTTTCAAGATATCTAAAGTGGACCTCCCACATTAATTACGCTAGCAATCGAGCTCGCCGCTTTTGTGGTCTTATTCGTAGAACCACTGGTTTTACGCCTGCATCTACCACATTCTTTCGTTCGATGTGCTTGCCAGTGCTGGACTATGCGTCTCCAGTTTGGAATCCTTATCTCAATAAGGATATTGCAGCACTGGAACGCGTACAGCGTAATTACTACCTTAAGTAGCCTCGGTCGTATTTGCCTGGTCATATTCCTTATAGCCAACGCTTACGAAATCTTCACCTTTGGCCACTCTCCGTTCGTAGAAGTGTTTCGGATATGGTCACACTCTTGAAAATTGTCAAGTCACCGACCTTTAATACAGATGACAAAATGACATTATGCACCCGGAAGACCTGCCCTACGTATAATCTAAAGTTTGCTAGATGCTTGGCTTTAGAAAATTCATTCTTCTTCAGAAGTGCACGGACTTGGAATCTTTTGCCAGCTGACATCCGGTAGAATGCCACTTCTCTTTCAATTCAACATTTTCGGTCTTCTTTTCGGATTGGCTTATTCAAAATTCTTAATTTATTTATTTATAATTTAATTAATATCTGGTATAATTTATATTGTGTATTTGTTTTTAAATTATTTATTTTAATTGTTTGTACTGTTTTGGTAACCACCCTGTATAGGCTTTGCCTCTGTGGTTGCCTGCAAACTTTGTGTTGCGAAATAAATATTATTATTAATGATTTATATGGTCATTGCCTAGACAGACTATCATTAAGTAATTTATCATTAGGAGAATAGGAAGTGTATTATGTTACTTATGGTATTACGCAGTATGTGAATATGTAGCTTTTTTATAACTTTGGTCGTCATTTTCCAAAATGGCGAATTTTTTCCTCTTCTTTAAACGTGTGATAGAAGAGCGCTTCGTACTATTAGTAATAGATTTATTCACTTTAAGCACCTAAACAAAGTTACATAGAATGTTTATGGTGAACCAAAATAAAATAAAATAAATTAGCACAAGGTTGCCAGGTAATCGGCGAGCGAAGCACCAGGGGGAACGAGTTAAGAACTGATGCTGCGTTCCCTCTTTGAACCGCAATAGCAATTCTTTGCGTGAGAAATTCCACCGATCGCGGCTCGCCGGTAACTTCACGAATTCGACGCCCGATTTAAACATCGCAATTTTACAAAATCTTTAATTGTAATATGTGGAAACAATATCGATTTACCCGGTTTCAATGCATGTTTGACAGCTTCCGGTTTGCTGTATTACGCAAAGGGGCGGACTTAGAGTTCCTGGATCAGGGGGCCCCGAAAGATCCCACGTCAATACGCTAGTTCAAAAAAAACATTAAGCTTATTTAAATTGAATAACAGTTTTACCCCATGCTTTTTTAAAATGAAAACAACCAATAATTTTGAAACTATATTGATTCTATTTTTCATATTTATAGTATAAACGAAATATGAAATACTCTTTCGACAAACACTACGGTGATCTATTGAGGTAAAACCATACCAAAACGACTACCTTGTAACCTTACATAACCAATCTCTTATCCACTCTGTGACTACGTGTCAGGCGCTCAGCAGAGTGGTAGTAGCCCCACCCTTTTCCCAGCATTAAACAAATTTGAATAGTCGAACTATAATTTGGATAATCATGGTCCAGTTGTTTCTTCCTTTAAGTGGGTGCTATGGCATTTCTTTTTTTGGTTTTAGTTACGTTGTGACTTGTCACGTATGGAAATCAGGAACGTATGTAATTAAGTGCGTCGTCTTAGACGAGGGGTAAGACACTCTGCGAACTCGGTGTACACTGCCGTACCTTTGACAGTGCTAAATGGAACTCGCGAACTCTTGAAAATATGTACCTTTAACAGTGCTAAATGCACAAACTCGGTGTACCGATTATATGAGACTGTCTTACCCCTCGGTCTTAGAGGGGTAGGGTGAAAAGTTAGGTTTTTGCCTAGTCAAATAGAAAAAGGTTCGTTTTTGGGTTCAAACAGAGTTCAAATAGAGAGGAGCATGCAGTGGTATAGCCAGATGGGTGGGCCAAGGGGCAAGTCCACCTCCCCCGAAACGTATGGCTTTTTTTGATTCCCATTGTGTGCTCCCTCCGAAATAAAATCCTGGTTACGGTGCTGGGCTGGAATCAGGGAGAATGTCACTCAGAATTCAATTCCGCTATTTCGTTCTTGAGTATCGGAATTCTTTTTTGGCATTTGGCTTCCGCAAAATTCTTAATTTCTTATGTTAAATTTAATTTTTTTTTAATTTGGTTTTATCTATTTAAACCTTTTTTGTAGAGCTTTCAAATCTTTAATCTAATTTTTAATGGAATCTAACCACCACGTATAGGCCTCTGTGGTTGCCTGCAGAGTTTTATTTTGCGAAATATTATTATTATTAAATCAACAAACCTTTCTAGCTTGAATATATTTTAGATATAGACGCGTCATCAGTCATGATATTTTAAAACTACTGTGCAATAACACATTAATTGGTATAAACTAGATAGTAACAAATTTGCAAATAGCATTTTTTTGAATGAAGGTCTATTAATTAATTAAGCAAAAACGTATTAAATGGTTTTTACCTCTCCAAGGGTACTTTGTACCCTGGAGGGGTATTACAATCACCGTGTCTGTCTGTGGGTCTGTCTGTATGTCTGTGGGTCTGTCCGGGCTTATTTATTTAATAATAATAATAATAATAATAATAATAATAATAATAATAATCAGCTAGGCTAATACCCAAGACACCACCTTAGTGGTCATCAAGCAACTTTTATAGTCATAAAATAGCATTTAACAATTGGATATTCGTTATTAAAAGCTTCAAAACCCGTTATGTTTTCGTGAAATGAAATTTAAGCAGATGAATTTTATATATAAGCTAGATTACTCCCTCTACACCTCCTTTCGAGGAGGAGTAAAAAGTGTAACGTTTGAGAATTTTCCCAAATATGCTTCGCAATACCATTTGTCAAATCACAGTTCTTTATACAAATTTTATGTTCTTTAATTCTATCGGTAATTGAACGTTTGGTTTCTCCAATGTATACATTAGAACACGAGCAGGGAATTTCATAAATTACACCTCGTAAATTTTCTTCGGAAATTTTTGGTTTTAATTTTGAAAGTTGTTTTCCTAATGTGATAGTGGTTTTCGAAACTAGATTAATACCAAATGGTTTTAAAATACGTTTTAATTTTTCCGTCGTGTTCTTCATGTATGGGAGAACCAATGTTTTTAATTTTTCAGAATCAACTGGTTTTAAATTTTGAACTATATTTTGGTTCAGAATAGAAGTCACCAAACTTTTAGGATAGTCCGAGCTTGTTCATTGATTCGTTATAATTTGTTTATCTAAAATGGGATTATCAGATATTTTCTCAATGTGGCTTTTTAGACCCTTTATCACTGATGTTTTCACCTGGTGAGGATGATTGGAATTGAAATTTAGAAACGTTTTTGGTACATCGTGAAACATAAGCCATTTTGTTTTTTCTCAATATTAATATCTAAGAACGATAATCAACCAGAGTTTTCTAATTCTAAAGTAAATTTAATTTTCGAATTAATATTATTAATAGATTGGTGAAAAGCGTCTAAATTTTGTCTATTGCCTGACCACACAAAGAAAATATCGTCCATAAAACGTCTTCCAAATTCTCAACAAATAAATTGCCAATGATCGGGGTTGATTACCGGGGTGATTATTAGAATGAGTTGATATGGGACACAGGGCCGTGCAGACAAGGGGAAAGTGGGGGGGGGGGGGGGGTGCAAATCGAAGCTCCACGAAAGCTCGGCACGGCCCTGATGTGACAAGATTTCATCTTAAATTACAAATAATCATTAATGATAATTTTCAAGTATAGGTAATTTATCAGTTGAACTCGGGTGATGTTATTTCACCAGTACATATTTTACATAAGTCTGTCACTTCCTTTTACATGCAAAACTTTTACTGAGAGCTAGATACGAGAGACTTTATAATGGACTTCGGTGACGTTTTGCGTCTGCTCCTTATCGTGTCTAGCCGGGCGATTTTCGTACCATGATGACGTCACTCTGTGATTAGCTCTTACGAGACGTTAGTAAAATATTTTCCAAAGCGATATACTTATTCAATAATATTATAGACGTATGATATTTATAATACCTGAGTTTCAAATATATAACTAGATATAGCCATAGGTGCCATAACTACAATAAGTAGGACACTTTCTATTGCTTTAATTCTAATTTCCTTACAGAACCTTTTTGCGACAAAGATACTCTCTTGAAGTTACCGTCCTTGGTGAATAATTTTCTTTAAGAATATAATAAAAAAAAACGGAGAGCCCGTTCTGGAGTCGTGAGGAACTTTGCCTTTGTTTTGAAGCCCGCGTGCGAATCACGCGTGCCAAAAAACATATTTCATTTGGGCTCGTGCCGCCGAATTTTATTTTTTATTTTATCAATTAAGTGTAATATTCCGCCGATCTATCGGAAACCAGATATTTTGGCTTAGGCGGAAGTCTCGCTTGTTTTAGACACTAGGGGGCTCTGTGCTGATAAAACATCTGGATTGCGCAATAGCTATGAAAATCAGTTCCGTTGTAAATCTCGTTAATTGTCATACTTACTGTTATTATGTTACTTATGATATGGCCTATTGAATCTTTCCATTATTTCCGTTAATTATAGTCCTTTTTTCATCATTTATTTGAAATCAACACGCTTTCTCCTATTCACTTCCGCAAGAGAGCTTTACAACGAAAACAAACTTCACCATTGAGTTGAGAATAATAATTAGCATTTCCGTACCCAAAAAACTACTATTCGAAGTTATGGGATTTCGAAGTTATGGGATTTTGAAGTTATGGGAATTCAAAGTTATGGGAATTCGAAGTTATGGGAATTCGAAGTTATGGGAATTCAAAGTTATGGGAATGCGAAGTTATGGGAATGCGAAGTTATGGGAATGCGAAGTTATGGGAATTTTGTATTCGGGGTTTTGGTTCGAAGATATGAGAATTCTACGTAATGGGAATTCGGAGTTATGGGAATTCGGAGAAATGGGAATTCGGCGATATGGGAATTTATGGGAATTTTGTATTCGGAGTTGTGATTTTCGAAATTATGAGTCGTTCCCTCCTGTAGTACAGAATAAGCTGCATGCACATGAAAATGACGTTTATGCGAAACGCCTACCAACGTTGGGGACTTTCACGCGGTAATCTTCCCTCTATTTCTTTTCTATCTTTATGGACTCTGGACTAGTCACTCTACTCATAACCCCAACTGCTGACAATTCTACGGCAGAGGTAAAACTCCTAATCAATGTAGGGGTTTCCAAGAGGAATTACATTTTGGGAGGTACGACGTAAAGCTCCATTTCTGGGCGGTAGTTTTGAAATATGATGTAGCCGATGTTAACTAGTTAATCAAAAGATTTATGTCAAATGCTTTAGGAAATTATTCCGTAAGTTACAAGATTCAAGATTTTATTGTAGACTTGTATATAAAAATACAGCCTCTTTGTAACGAGGCGGCTCACCAGATGGGAGCACAATCGATGAGAAAAAATATAGAAGAGGGAATTTCAAGTGATACTGTACAAAAATATTTTAGTCCAGGTACAGTAGCCTAACTTATTTACAATTCTAGGTACGATTATAGTAACCTAACTAATTTACAACGAATATTGCATATATTTACAATTCTAAAGGCTTTTTCACACGAGCCAACTTTTTGATCCAACTAGATGAGTCAACTTTGAGAGTTTGAGTTGAGTCAACTAGTTGGTTCGTGCATAGACCGTATATATCCCCTTAGGGATATATACTGTCTATGGTTCGTTTGAATTAAAGTTCGAAGAGTTGATCCACCAAAAATGTACTCAGCATTTTGATTTAAAAAGTTGGCTCGTGTGAAAAGGTCTTAACATGGTGTTTACAAACTATATAGTTGTCGACATATAATACTAACCGGCTAAGGGACTGAATAGCAACAAACAAAAATTACTATAAATTTAAATGGCAATACAACTTGATGGGTGGAAGCTGAAGTGTATAATATAACTCTTACGAGAGATGTGTAAGCCCGGAACAATTCCTTCCGCCAAAAGTGCTTCCGCGTAGAGTTTGCCAGCTCTCTCCTCACTGGTTAAAGGGGTTTCTCTCGAGTTCTTCGGTTTTCCCTTTCCATAAAACTTTTTGAGGTTACCGGTATTAGTAAGTGTACGGATCTATAGGCTTGCGTGGCATGAAGGGCTTGTCACCACCCTCCTACCCAGTATCAAAGATAATCTAGACTACGTACCCTAAATTGGAAATGCGGTGAAATTCCTACGGGCTCCGGTCTAACCATGTGATTCCCTAGTTGCGGGGGGCAATGTCATAGCGTGGGGGTAAAAAGTCTGAAAAATTCAGTTCGGTTCAGTTTTAAATCTCGTATTCGCGGTCGGTGCTGGCTGCTGGCAGTCTAAACAAAAAAAATCGGGACTGGAGGACGAGGCCCGAGGGTTCGACCAAGTTTGATTTGAAGCATGGACTGTAAATTTTACAGTCCGTGTTTGAAGCGTAAATTTTCTTTATTTTACTGATTGGATTTCAAAGGTATTTGATTTAAGTTACATTAACCAGACATAATATTAAACTAAGTTTTATTTTATTTTACCAAGGTGTAAACTAAATATTGGAAAATCTTGCCAATTCAAGAGTTGTAAGAACTATCACAAATCATCTTTAATTATAACATGGGCCAAATAATTATTTGGCCCATGATTATAAGTTGGGTTAAATTGAAATTGTAGCGAAGTTTATTAATACGTTGGTGCCTTCAATTGTAAATATGGACAAGTAATGGAATGCTTCATTTGTCATCATTTTTATTGGATTTGCCTTAATTAGAGATCGGCGTTTGAATAAGAAATTATCCAATTATTTATTTTTATTCATAACCGCAAATTATCCAAAAAATATACAAAAAAAACGATTATTTTTGTATGTTAAATCGTTGTTTATTCGTATAAAATGTTCATAAAAACAGTTAACCAAACTTTTTATGGTTAATCGAAATTTTGCCGGTTAATTTATTCGTTCCGCCGACCTCTAGCCTTAATTTTTTTTCTAAGCAAAGCTGTTTAAAAAGAATAAAAATAAAGAAAAACATTTGAAATTAAGCATTTAAAACTTATTTTTACAAAAGGTAAATCAGGAGATTCAATCTCTTCATTGGGCAAAGATATTAATTTTGAAGCGTTTTTTAAAGTTTACCCCTGAAATTATATTTAAAACCAACAATTTATGACTACATCGATGATAATTAATTGTAATACTAACCATTCGGCTTTTTAGATTTGGGTTGTTTCTTTTGACAATAAGCGTGATCCATTTTTAGTCCGAGGCCCGAACGAGGACACGAGGTCCATATATCGAAGCAGACGAACCCGCTGAAACTTTTCAGAATAAACTTCCACCCCCACCTCTCCCACTAGGGAATCGCATGAGACAACGCATTTCGCGTACGTTTCTACCCCCTGCTAGTATAAACCGGCATTAAAAGTCGCAAGCTGGGCCTAAGGTGGTACCTTGGGTATTAGCCTAGCTGATTATTCATATTATTTTCTTTATATGGCCAATCGCGCGGCTCTAAGGATTAAGGGACAGGAGCCCACTCAAAATTTGTGTGTTATATAGCCAGAAATACATGTGCAGTATTTCTGATATAACTGTACGGTCTATATCTGCACCCACCATAATGATTTATCCCCACCGCTCCACTAATATATGGCCCATCAAAATAATATTAACTAGATCACGCGCGAATCACCTAGTTAGCTGTAGTTTGAATTTTGGTAAGACCCGTCACCTGATTTAAATTAAATTTTAAATTTAATGTAGGAAAGTAACATGCTCAATCACAGTTATTTCTGTACCGCAGCAACATTAAGATTCAACTTAACATACAAATTCAAAAGTTGTTTGCTATTTCGAGCCCCCTCTACGTGAAGAATTTTTTTTTCGATTGTGACGTGTGGGGCAATTCAGTCCTCTCGTCCATTTGATTAATCAGGGCGAGATATGTGTAACAGCCACGCCAATGGGGGGATACGTGGGGACATGGGTGAGGACACCCGTTTCGGAAGTATTCCGACCACCCGTTGGGGGATTGGTGGTCTTCCTCAAACGGCCATCCACAAACTCTGCCTTCCAGACGCTTGGGATAACAGGAGTACGCCACTACTTCCGGCCAACCAGGAAGAATTACCCACGAGACCTAAGCCTAAATTGCGCGATTTTAAAAGTTAGGATAGTTCGCAAATCGCTCACTAAGGTGATGCTGGCGCTGGCGATACACCTTAAGATGGCGGCGATAATTCAAACCCAAATACTTGGCGTTATTTTGCGTTTCAACTTTTTAGGCCAAAAACTATTTATTCAAGACAAAATAAGGTACGTGTAAGCATATTGAACCATAGACATTAGAATAAGAATAACCTAGACAAATTATTGATAGTAAGGAAGAGCGCGTGCCTGAGTCGGAAAATTCATCTCTCCCCGTCATTTCGCGTGCTCTGCGCTAGATGGCGAAAATACGTGGCGCGATCTATCGAGTAGTGGAGTAATTAAAAAATGTAGGAAATTCAAATCGTACGTAGTCTAAACCCAAACTTTTTAGGTTTGACGCAAAATGTAAGGGATTGAAATTCAGTAAATAAAGTTTGATTTTGGAAATATTCGAATTTTAATATCTAAAATGGGTAAAAAATGTGCTGTTGCAAACTGTAAAAGTCGTTCTAAGAATGACAAAATATCTTTTCATAAGTATAAGTTTCAATTGTTATGTTTATTTTCAATATTTTTTCATATAAACTTTTTATGGTTAAGATTTCCTCAATCTAACATACATCAACGCAAAAAATGGCTAAATGCTATAAACCGGTTAAACTTCAAACCTGGTAATAACCATTTTGTGTGTGGAAAACACTTCAAAGATGATGACTTTCGCGTTAGCAAAAAGGGGAGTCATGATCAACTGCGGAAAAAACTGAAAGAATGCGCAATTCCTTCTGTCTTTTTGGAAAAAAGAATTTCGGATTTAAAACTAAAATTTAATAAAACTGGAACAAAAGTATTTAATTATTTAGTGTTAAATTAAAGTAGTAATAGATAGCTACATAATAAACGGCTTTATAGCGGAGCTATAGCAGGCACAATGACATGGAGACTTCTTCCGAGATGCCTGGAACCAACAGTGCACTTCCTAGTACTGAGAATCTTTCAGAGACATTAGATTTTTCAAAAATCTCTGCATTCTTGGATCCAAATGAATACTTCTGTGGTCTTGAGTTGGAAGTACAAACAGACGATCTCACAGAAGTAAGTAGTTGTCCAGGGACGTTTGATTTCGGTCAAAAAGTCAGTGTCCAAATGACTTCCATGTAGCTATCCTAACTGGTGTCCATGTTATTAATAATGTAGGCACCGCCCTAATAATAAATATATTAGTTTTTACTGTTTTGGTAAATAAATTGAAATTATATTACATTTTTTGAAATTCGCAGTATGTAGGGATGGAAGTGGAGACCTCAAATGACAAATCACCTAATGAATTTACTGCAATGAATTTTACTAAAGATGACCAAATGATTGAAGTTCTTGGTGTTGAAACAACGGATATTGAAAATGCTAAGTCCTTAGGGAAAAAAACAAATCACGATCATGTAGGCAATTGAAGCAGAACTTAATACTTGCCTGCTTAAAATTAACAAATATTCTGTTAATGAATTACAGACATATTTCAGTGGTATTGAATCTCCAATACTGATTCGCGAAAAAGAAACTCTTGAGATTCAAACTGGAACAATGGAGACAGTGGAGGTTCAAAATAAATCAACTCAAACATCTTTGCACTGCTTAGCGCTCCAAAGAAGTTTAGAAATTGAAAGGAACAAAGTCCAAAATCTTCGGAAACAACTCAAAATAGCTAAACAAGCAAAGAAAAGAAAAGATTTAAAATTGTCCTCTCTGAAGCACATGCTTCATCAAATTACGAGAAAAAATCTGCTCTTAGAAGAAAATGCGCTCGACATTGAACAGAGATTTGGATCAACTTCAATTGAGTTGTTTAAATTTTTGCACCAAACAGGACTAAAAAATAAAAAGAAGCAAAAATATCCTCAGTTAATTCGAAGTTTTGCTATGACAATGCATTTTTATTCGCCAAAAGCATACCAGTTTCTAAGAAAACATCTATGTCTTCCGCATGCCAGCACACTACGTGAATGGTCAAATAAAGTTGATGGTAAACCAGGATTTACTTTTGAGAGCTTCGAATACATAAAAAATGAGGTTAACAAAATTGAACACTCACTTCTGATGGCTCTATCCTTGGACGAAATGTCTATAAGAAAGCACACAGAATGGACCGGCAAGGAATTTTCTGGATACGTAAATGTCGGGTTAGATCATGACACACAAGATACAGATGAAATTGCCACTTCAGCACTGGTTTTTATGGCGGTAGCCATCAATGGGCATTGGAAAGTACCTATTGGATATTTCCTTGTCCATGGAACCCCAAGCTATTTGCTTAAGAATCTTGTGACAGAATGCCTATTTAAACTACAAAAAACAGGTGCCAAATGTATAGCATTAGTTTGTGACGGACTCAAGAGCAATATTACCATGGCTCAATCACTTGGTATTATAATAACTGAAGAAATCATTGAATGCCATTTCCCAAATCCTGGTACAAACAAAAAAATGTTTCGTTGGCGCACCCAGAAAGTGAAAATTTTATGAATTTCTTTCTTCACTACATGGGGGGCCAGGTGGTCTATTCCCTAAAAGTAGTGTTTCAAGAGGGAATTAGCATCTGGGTGCGCCATCTTATTGTCAGTGTTGGGTAAAATACTTTACTTTCGGTATTTAAAATGAAATACTAAATACTTTTAACGTAAAGTATTTAAAATAAAATACTTTATTTTAGTATTTTAAAATACTAAATACTCAAAATACTGTAATTTCTTGAAAAGCGGAAAAAATTCCAGAATAATCGAAAGATTGAGAATATTCCACTTTAACGTGCTGTATAAAAGACGGATTGTCTCGTAAGACTAGAGTACTCGCTACTCCAAAGTCACCACGTGTGATAAGCGGAATTTTATCACGAGTTTGTGGGTGAATATGAATTACATGTATTTCTTCCACTTGCAACTTGATGGTATTTTCGCTAATAATATTCAGTATTTTGTTCAAATACAAGAAAAAATGTATTTAAAATAAAATACTAAATACATTTCTTTAAAGGTATTTAAAAAAAATACTAAATACTGAAAAAGTATTTAAAATACTACCCAACACTGCTTATTTAAACATTACTATATTTTATATTTTCCTTCCAGCGGATCCAGGTGAAACGGTTCACTTCATCCTTGACGCTTGCCATATGATCAAACTTTTTAGAAATTTATTTGAGCACTTTGGTATCTTGATAGATCGGCGAACTGGTGAAGTAAGAAAAATACTTTAAAAATGTGGTTCACTTTCCTAATAACCTTACGCATTTACTAGCTGATCAAGTGGTCTTACATCACTACCCTTCAAGGCTACCAAGAATTTGAGGGTTTAACCTTGGCCAACAAACTTTCCAAATTTCACATTAAATTTAAAACGCAAAAAATGAAGGTTAGCTTGGCGGTACAAACAGTTAGCAGTTCAGTGGCAAAGAGTCTAGACTTCTTGAGAGAGGCTGGTGATCCAATATTTGAGGGATGTAAACCAACATCCAAACTCATATCATCAATTGATCGGTACCTAGAAGTGTTTAATTTTAGGCAGGTTTTTCTAGAAAATTTAACAATGTTTTTACTTAATTTTCTTGCACAGATTGTTTGATGTTTTAAACTCAAGAAATCCCTGGGCTAAAGGTTTCAAGTCACCAATTCGGCTTTCGAACATGGAAGTAACTAAAAGTGACATTTTGAAGACAAAAGACCTTCTATTCAATTTGACAGACCAAGATGGCAACTTAATTCTCGAAAGCACACGAAAAACGGCTATTATGGGTTTTGCTGTGACAATTCATAGTGTTTTGAGCATCGCAGAGAAATACATTGTTCCACCCAATGCTCCACTAAAGTAAAAATTGTTATTTTGATCAACATAAAGTTTTTAATTAAATATTTACTTTAAAGGTACCTTCTAACCTACAAGCTTTCTCAGGACCATTTAGAATTGTACTTTAATACAATTCGTCAGAGAGGAGGGTGGAACAACAATCCCACCTGTAGACAATTCACAGCTGCGTACAAAAACACTTTAGTTACAAAAATTGAAACTTCACAAAGTGGTAACGTGATTGCATTGGATAATACTCATGTTCCAAATTTATGCGAGATTACAGTTCCAAGCAAGGACATCCTCATTTTGCCCGAAACACTAGAGGAAGAATTAGATAATTTCATTTTATTCCTTACTGATGAAACATCAACATCCAACATCTTTAGAGATAATATAATTTATTATATGAGTGGATTTGTAGTAAAAAAACTAAAAAGGGAACTTAAATGCCAAACATGTTTAGCTGCTTTGGATGATAAGAATTCCCCACTAAGAAATCATGACTATCGCGCAATTGACCAAACCAAACTTCTATTACTTTTAAAGGATAATGGTGGATTATGTCGTCCTTCTGCTAGTGTTGTTAAAATTTGCAGTTTAACCGAGAAAGCAGTGAGGTATTTCATACCAATAAAAACTGCGGCTAAAAACATAAACTTGAAAATCGAATGTTTGGTGCTGAGTCAGTTAGTTGCAGTGGATACTTTTCCAACTTTACATGAACATATGTTTGATGATGAGCTTGGCTCCCAACACCACGTAAATGTTCTAATGAAAAAGATCATAAAAATTTATGTAAACATAAGACTCAGGAAAATAAGCCGAGACATCAATCATCAATTACAAAAAGAACTTGTTAGGAAAAAGCTCACCAAGCTAATTCTTTTTCAGGGACAATGAGATCAGCAGCCTTGAATTCAATTCTCTCTTTGGGCAAAATGTTTAGATTTTCTATTAAATTATAAAAAATATTAATGAAACTTGATATTAAAGAAAAATAAGTAAAATATCTACTCACCACGTTACGACTATTAATTTAAATTATTACTCTAAAACGTCTTTTTCTCTCGTAGAGTTCCACCACGTGACAACCAGCTGGTTGGTGGTTGCCTTATTTACGTTTTTATTTTATCGCGGCTATAGATGACGCCACATATTTTCGCAATTTAACGCAGAGCACGCGCAAGACCGCACGCGCGGTCTTCACTTTGCCAGATTCAATAATTCCTCTACTTACTTCCATCTCTATGTATTGAACGTCTTGTTGATCTTTTGTAGTGCCCTGGAATTGCAAACACCGTCGTCTGCTTCTTCAACGCTCTCATGGGGAAAAAACGTACTAGCCAATTTGGGTGAAGTAGGGTACACAGACACACGAGATTTTCGACCAAGTGTTATATTTATTTGATACCTTGGGGCCCAAGGTATCAAATAATTAATTATGCGGCGCAAATTTATATTCGCGGAGATATTTAACTTTAAAAATTTAGATTTTTCAATGGATTTTTACTAAAAATTCCTGATTTAGAATTTTTAGATAACGTAGAACACCCGACGACTGACTTGCGCGCACAAACTAACCTGACCTAATCTATTTCGTCCAGTTACGATTTTACTAGGTTACAATTCCACAACGTTACG
The DNA here is from genome assembly GCF_980474605.1 of Leiobunum rupestre. Lineage (NCBI taxonomy): Eukaryota > Metazoa > Arthropoda > Arachnida > Opiliones > Sclerosomatidae > Leiobunum > Leiobunum rupestre. The sequence goes on from NC_143392.1 coordinate 35,117,311, forward strand.
CTTTCACTTGGTACGATTTCACAGTTTTCACCGCTCATTTGGCTAGGTACTGTCCTATAGGTCGCGTTTTAGAAGGCCCATCGTGATAGCAAGAATGGGGTTGGGGCGCCGCCCATAAGGGGAACGCTTGATATTCGTCGTCGTGTGATCTGAGGCAGTTCTATTTATTATATTTTACATTCATTGGATTTTAGACGTCGCGGCGTTTTCGCACATTTTTCATATTAATACGTTCCTTCATTAGTTCTACTGCACTAAAAAAAACTTGAATATTTCGGATTTATAGTAAAATACCCTTGCTTTATGTACATTTTAAATACTTATTTCCGCCAAAATAATAATAATTCAATTTCTTATCATGCAAGGAATTATAAAAAAAATACGTGCATCTGTGTACCCTATTTTTGCCCGAAATTTTAAAATTACGGGGATAGGAAGAGGCGCCTCTCTGTAGCGAAGTGACTTTACACTCTGTTATGGTTGTCTTGACTTTCTACGAGTCACATTGTTTAAGAGCCCGATTTGGGTAGTGTATAACTATAGTTTTTGGACCCAATCGCAAAATACCTTTAACCAAAAAAAAACTATTCTGAAACAGTATAAACGCTAAATCAAAAAATGAATAGCGAGAAATGAGTAAAAATGCTTATGTACATTAAACTACCGTGCAATAATAACGTACACAATATTGAGACATTTTTCTAATCAAATATAAATTTAAAAGGGGGTTATTCGTGTTTGGGAGGAATTCCGTTAGTACCTTACAAAAAGCGTATTCATTAATTACAATAGAAAATTGAAATTTAACATAGGTAATTATAGGGCTAAATCGATTGGAGACTCGTAAGTATTTAAGATTGAAAGAAACAATTAGATTTATTAATTTTCCGGAAAAGAAAAACCGAAAAATATATAACAATTTAAGAGTTCTTATTCTAGACTAGTTTTAAAGATTATACGACAGGTCCAACATGTTGATGCATTCATTTGTAATAATTGCATTAACATGTATGATTTCCTTGTCGAGGTCGCTCAAAAGAGGTTATACATCATTGGGAGAAGCTCCGCGTGTTTTTCCCGTAAATTTCGACGTTTTAAATAAAATTCGAAAATAGCAGTTTGAACACTAAATATAAAATGAAAACTTAATTAGTGTTGTTTATTAATAATAATAACGATAACAATAAAAAAAACCCTTACGCAAAACCATCGGCATTTGGTTCGACCACGGACGTGGTTCGACGCTATCTTCGTGTGGGAAGAATACTCATTCGGCATTCCGAGTTGGGCTAAATCACGATATAGAAAGAGCGGGAGGGTAGAGATAAATCATATAGCAACGTATTCAACGCGATCAATATTAAGGAAACATACTTGGGATAGGTGTTGACTGCGACGATATCTTCGAGTTTTTCCATTCACGAATTAACATTATCGTCTTACGATTCAACCTTTGGTAACAGAAAGGTTCGAATGGCTGAAATGATATTGAATCCGTTTACATTAAAGACGTTTGGCGGCACAACCTCGGATCTAGGTGTCTGGGTAGTCTCATCTCTAATTAAAATTTCAACAAAAAAAAAGTATATATATATAAATATATATATATATATATATATATATACGAATTCTTAAAACAATAATAAAATACTCACAAGTCTTCTTCCTCAATATCTAAATGGGTCAGGTCTTCGATGTTATTTTCCAATTCTTCTTCGTCGGAAGAATGTGGATCTGATAAATAATCCTCCTCTTCAGGGTGTAAAGGTATGCGTCCGACGACCATTATAAACAATCTGAGCAAACCAGCACCTACACACGGGTACACGATTCATATTACAAAAATTTATTTTTGTTTCCTTGTTCCACTGCTTGTTCTACCTCAACTGGCTCGAAGTCCGTACCGCTTTATCTCTCATTTCAACTCTCTCCCTTTTATGGGGTTAGTGTTAAAGAACGAGGGGAACACCACAAATTGGTGTTAAAGAAGGGGTGGCACAAACGAAAGGGAGGACCACGTGTCACAACATCCGGGTGCTGTCGACGAAGAAGCAAGAAGCAGAGCATTTCCGTTAAAACAAGTCGGCCCAGGCCGTAATATTAGTTCCACATCAGTGTATTCGGGTGGGCAAACCCATACACCCTTAGTAGACACAGCTAAGCAAACTAATACAAAAACTGTTGAGGCTACGTGATATCTTATCGTTTAATTGATATATAAATTGCCACCCTAAGTTAAAGAGTGGATGTCGCCTACATCAGGAGACCCGGGTGTGCAAACCAATACAAAAGCTGTTGAGGCCATGTGATTTCCTATCGTTAGATATATAAAATACCATCGTAAGTAGAGGATTAAAACTTGGGCGCCACCCACTCTCAGGAGACCCGGGTGGGCAAAGCAATACAAAAGCTATTGAGGCCATGTGATTTACTATCGTTTGATATATAATTTACCATCCTATGTTAAAGAGTGGCCACCGACCACCCTCAGGATACCCGGGTGGGCAAACCAATACAAAAGCTGTTTAGGCCATGTGATTTCCTATCGTTTGATAGACGGAAAGTATCAAAGTTGAAATAGGTAAGCAAAACACGACGAACATAATTCTTTTAAATTATTGAAATTAGTGGAAATCGGTGGAAATATGATTTATAGAAATTCTTAAACTGGGATACCAAAGTGTTTATTTTAGGAAATTTATATCAAACATTTGGGTAGTTTCGGCACCAAAAGTCATGTAAATTCGCAAATTAATAATAAAAATACCCATGAATGTAATTTTGCGAGAAATAGGAAATTAGTTGAAGGCGTCGTCAGTGCGATGATTTCATCGCAATTTTTAGGGCGTATTACAATTTTCGTGGCGTACGATATCGTACCATTCGGTGACTCTCCCTTTAAGGGGGTTGGTCAGAGGGGGCGGAAATTAACGGCACTGCGTGCGCGTCAAAGAGTTCTATCGAATGAGACCAACGTGTTTTTACCTCTGAGGGGACTATGTCCTCTAGGAGGGGTTTTGCAATCACCGTGTCTGTCTGTATATCTGTGTGTCTGTGTGCTGCAAACGCGTTACCGGGGCGAAGTTATAAACCGTGTTTGCAGTTTAAAGGGAGGCAAAACCACCGTGTGACGGTGAGCGTTAACGGATGAGTTTGCGGTTGGGTTGCCCGCGGTTGTTTTTTTTTGTTAACGCTCATCGTCGCGACGGTTTCAACTCAGTTTTATTGGAAAGTTTGTTTTTTGTAATGTTTATGTGTAGTGTGGGAATGTTGAGTTTGCGTTATGGCGGTTGTGGGTGATGAGTTTGTATCAGCGGCGTAGGAACCGGGGGGGGGGCAGGGGGGCATTGCCCCCCCCCCTGGAATTTGGCCTGGTGGGCAACCCATGTAAATGCCCCCCCCCCCTGGAAATTGCTTTTATTCATACCATAGTCCATCGGGCGGGGACGTCGTACCTTGGTCAAAATCCAAAAATATACATAATGTCATTTAGTATTTTAGTAGCCTACTAAGTCTACTTACTTTTCGTAAAATTATTTCAAAACATAACTTAGACAATGTGGGAGTTTTAAGTCTTTTTTCTAAAGTAGTATTAGGTTAGTTTCGTGATATACTTTTTCATATGTGTCGGGTACCCGGTTTTACTACTAATATCAACACTATTATGTAAAAAAACGGTTTTATGTATAAGTTTTGCTATTTGTGCGATAATGTTTCCCGCTTCAATGAGGTGGCAAAATTATCGCACAAATAACCTCACCTTCGCGTAGCAATACAGGTTGCCAACCCCTTTAAATCGGCCAGTTTTAATTAATTGGAGTCGTGAATAGGGTTTAGCGTCGGTACACCAGCGCCACCGCAACATCGCACTGTTCTCGTAATATTGTTAAATAAAACAGGCGCTCAAGAGTCCTGTCTCTCCATAGACAGTATATATCCCTTAGGGATTTATACTGTCTATGGTATCTCCTCTGCACCTTGGGAAATACCAAAATTGCGTGTTTATATTCTGATTTTGAATAAAAACGTTTTATTTAATTATCATGTATTTGGATTCAATGGATTCTTTTTTTTTCAGTGAGAAACTGAGAATAGTTAAGTGAAATTTTATTTCATTTAATTACCTAAAATTTACAAAACTTTGATCCCCCGTAGAAATTCTCACCCAAAAAGAGAAACAATAACAAAAAAAAATTATATCTGGAGGGTTCTTGTCTTTTTTTCAACACTGGGGGAAGACTTGGAGTTTTATCGGTTTGCCCCCCCTGAAATAAAGACATTCCTACGCCCCTGGTTTGTATGTATGGGTATTTTCTCTCCAACTTCTTCTTATTGACTTTTGGGACGGACCGAGTGCCGAGGGTTACGATAAACGTCTCAACGTCCAAATGGCAGGGTTTCCACCAATTCTTTACTGCAGGCGAGTGTTCTACCACAGAACCACCGATACATGTTACGGTTCTAAGAAAATTATAAGCTCAGCTGAAGCGGAAGAGTATATTAATAGTTTTTAAAGTCTAAATATTTTACGTATGAAAATTTAAAGGTCAAATCTTGTTTTAGCGCAGTCAGCAGAGATCAGATGGTTAAAGGGTAGAACCCGTGGGTGGTCCACCTAGTTAGTTTTTTGTGATTTATTTGGTTTTTTCAGTCGTATATTTTTATCTATTGTGTGTTTAGCGTATTTAGTTTCCAAGCGTTATGGTTCATTTATGAAGAAAATTTCGAGTTGTATATACATCGTGCTCTTACACTTATGTTGGTCTGGTTTTTACCTCTCCGAGGGGACTTTGTACCCTAGGAGGGGTTATACAACCACCGTGTCTGTCTGTCTGTCTGTGGGTCTGTCTGTCTGAGCTGCGAACGCGTTCGCATTTTCGGAGCAAAGTGTAATCGCTGCGTACGCAGTTTCTTAGAATCAGGGAAAAGGTTTTTCCAAAAACGCCCTCTTTTTGCCATTGGGTGTAGTATAATATTTTTATTAGGCGGAGATTCGAACCCGAGCCCTCCTGTACGACAGGTGAGCGTTCTACCGCAAAACCACGGATACAGTTACGCTTCATTGAAAATTAAAAACTCCTCCGAGGAGAGGTATATTTTGGCTTGCCAACTTGTTAACTGGGTGGTCATTACTTCGTAATTTATTTTAAACGTTTTCTCGACGGATTAAGATGTTTAATGAAGTTCATCAATTGGGTTCGTTTGTTTTTATTTATAAAGAGCCCTAACTATTTCGTCTACGGTCATTTTTTGATATACGAGCTGTCGTTTAGTCAAGTGGCTTTCTGTGATTTGTGAATGGTAAGTTTTTCGCTTCTTGTTAATACATTTTTTATTGGTGTGGATATTTGGACATCTACGATTCCTATTCCTGGGTGTGCGAGATATTGGAAGTTGGATGGTATTGGTCTTTTTCATGCGGTATGTGTCACAACGTCAACAGGAAGTCTACGAGTCGTCCACTACCAGATGTCGAATATAGCTATTCTACGGTATCTTCATCAAGGGCGAGTGTTGAAATAAAATGAGCGTTAAAGATGCGGCAAGTATTTCGTAAGCGAGAAAAATACAAATACCCTCTGTAGATATTTCTTTCATTAAAATTTCCTTCGTATTATATTTAACTGATAAACTTGTTCTGTAAATAGGGTTAAATTCAATTGTGCATTGTTTTAGTACGTCTAACTCACTGTGGTAACTACTTAATTTATATTGTTCTGAATAAATTAAACTCAGTTGTTTCGTCTCAATTATTTTAATTAAAATTAAAATTGAATACCGGGCGGTATTGAACCGGGATTACGTTTTTAGTAAATCACTCTGAATTGCGGAGATATCTTTAAGGGTCGTCTCGAGAAATTAATACCACTAAGGACAATTCTTCCGAGGAGAGGTATATTTTGGCTTGCTAACTTGTTTCGGTCACTCTCCCTTTAAGGGGGCTGGTCGGAGGGGGCGGAAATTAACGGCACACGTGAGGGGGCGGAAAATCTCTGGACTATACAAACTATAAAAGTGTTCAAGGCTAAAAGTTCAAGCGAAGTATCCGAAAAGGACGGCGTGGCTCACTTCATTAAGGCGTCGGTTTTGGCCCGACGTCTAAATAAAATCGAAGCAAACAATCACTTGTCGGCATTGGGTCTGCATGAAGTGCACAAGCCGACCCTAAACATTTCTAGAATTTATGTTGTCTAAACCGCTTAAAATGTCGTCGACCCAACCTCTACATAAAATGGAAGAAAAACGCACAAGTCGATATTGGGTCTTCATGAAGTGCGCAGCCTGACTTCCAAAAAGTCCGGAAAATGTACTTCAAATATCGTTGGCCCGACCGTCGTATATGCGTTGGCATAGCAAGCACAATCTGACTTAAAAAACTGAGTCGCAGGTTTTTAACAGCCCCTTAATATAACGTCGGGCCGACTGCTAGGAAAAAAATAAACAAAATGTTTAATCGGCATTAAGTCGGCATAAAGCGTGTCATACGACGCGGACCCTTTCCCGACTCAGCGACCCTTATCCGACCTGAAATCGGATTCCGTGTGCTACTGGGGTAATCAAAGACCCAGTATTTGTTGCTAAAAAGGTAAAAGCACAAGGCGCACAGTTTCGAGGATAAAAATCATCAGGAGACGGTAAAGATAACACAGCCGAACAGCTATAAGGGACAAACGGCAGAGCGTCAGGGTTGAGATCAGTTACTGTCGATGAGAGGATATTGTCAAGATCATTAGTATGGGATGTCAGCGAGAGAGAGCGCACCAAGGTAGGCCGCGCCGAAGTCAGTGGCGAAAGCGCGGTGGGACCAGGACCGTAGCTAGGGCTGGGCGGCCGCCCCGGGTGCCGTGCGCGCGATGGGGTATAGGGGCGCCAAAATTGGTCCATATTATTATATTAGGGGGCGCCAAAATTGCAGCTCGCCCCTGGCGCCATTTTCTATAGCTACGGCCCTGGGTGGGACCCAGTTTTTTGGCTGGAGATAATTTTGCGAATGTGGGCCGCCGTGTTGAAGCGGCTTGTAGACGCCATTAGCCGGATAAGGAAGCCCATATTCCGGAGGTGGTCCTGGAGGCCGTGGCGCGTTTCCCGAGGCTGCGAATTGGTCATACGCTAGAGAAACCACGACATTGTTGCGGATAGCGAGGTGAGTTTCGCCATTGGCCAAACGATGGCTAAGTTCTTCGCAAGCGCGACGGTAGTTCGCCAACTGCTGTGGCGTTTGGTCAATACGAGCAGCCAGACGGTAAGCCGAATCCTCCGAACGTCGCTTTTTTATATGTGGGAATGTGATAAGTAGCGGACGAGGGCGGGCACCATGATACAAATGATACTTTACCAGGCTATAGTATAACAATCGGTCAAATGCGCAGTCGGCCAAATGGGGAAAGGCTCATTTCCCCAACTTGTCATTACCCCAACCATAAATGCTCCATTTCACCAACTGCTCATTTCCCCAACTGTTCATATCTCCAACCGTTCATTTCGCCAACTACTCATTTCGCCAACTAGTTTTTTTTACGGAGTTGGTGAAATGAAGAGTTGGGGAAATTAATAGGTCATTTCCCCTAGGAGGATGGATTTCCTCAACTGTTCATTTAACCAACCGTTCGTTTCTCCAAATACTAGATAGGGTTGGCGAAATGAGCAGCTCATTTCCCCAACTGTTCATTTCGCCAACTCCCAAAAAGTAGCTCGGCAATTCCTACTTCTAGTAGAAAATTACAGAGGTAAAACGACTGATTACTTAAGTGACTACCCCCTTGTAAAAATGTGACTATCTCGTACCAGCCATGACTTTTAAAATAAAAAATAGGACACTGGTTCACATCAGAACATTATCAGACGCTCAATTATCTTTTCGCGATAAACATTGCGCATATGAAAATCCTTTATTTACATATGATTCGCGTTGCTTTAAAAGAAAAACGATGAAGTGTTAAAAACTTAAAAGTGTAAGAAAGTCACCCTGAGAATGGAGGTAAGTTTTCATTATCACATATACCAGTGTTTCGCTTATGTTTTAATTTATAATTTCATCACGTGTTCAAGTTATTTGTCGAGAGCACCTGCACAAAAACACATGGCGAGTTTTTGACGTTTGGCACTCACCTAAGCCCAGGCCCAACGAGCCTACCTTTTGTTTTGGCAAGCTATGTCGTCTCTTCTCAACAATCGGGAAAACGCGGTAGGCGAGCGGCCAGGAGATTAGAGTGATAACAAGTGCGTCAAGTTGCCAAGATATTTTCCTCATGGACCTTTTCGAAGTAAAGACGCGTGTTAAATTGAAGAAGCGCGTGTTGCACCTGCGCATTTCAAACAATGTTTCGGATTTTTAGAAAAAGATCTTTTAAGGAAAATCTTACAACAAGACAAAATAAAGTCAAATTGGAAAGCGAGGGGGTAACCTTCGTGTAGTACGTGTACACGTTGGTTTGTTATTCGAAATACATGTAATATGCGTGTAATACGATGTAGTACGATATACCTTATTGATCGAATAAGGCATCTGCAGAATGGGCATCGGGATCTCTCTTCATTTATTCTTGAGATTCCTTGAACCCTTTCAAGACACGTACGGCAAGCCGTATTCCCACACGGAACCACCATTGTTATTGGAACATTCGAATAACATATGCGGCATATATGTTCCTATAAAAATAATATTTTTATAGATTTTTATTTCCTAAGAAAAAAATAAATAATTTTACTTCTATTTCTTCATTTTCTGGAATAACGGGTTCGGCAATAATTGGCGCTCGTAGGATTGGCGCACGTAGGATTGGCGCACGTAGGATTGGCGCATGTAGAATTGGCGCACCTAGAGCTGCAGGCGCACGTAAAGCTGCTGGCGCACGTACAGCTGCTGGCGCACCTAGAGCTGCTGGAGCAAGTACAGCTGCTGGCGCACCTAGAGCTGCAGGCGCAGGTACAGCTGCTGGCGCACCTAGAGCTGCTGGAGCAAGTAGAGCTGCTGGCGCATGTAGAATTGGCGCACCTAGAGCTGCAGGCGCACGTACAGCTGCTGGCGCACCTAGAGCTGCTGGAGCAAGTAGAGCTGCTGGCGCATGTATAATTGGCGCACCTAGAGCTGCAGGCGCACGTACAGCTGCTGGCGCACCTAGAGCTGCTGGAGCAAGTAGAGCTGCTGGCGCATGTAGAATTGGCGCACCTAGAGCTGCAGGCGCACGTACAGCTGCTGGCGCACGAATAATTTCTGCGCGTAGCATTGGTTCGTTGTTATGTTGCTATAAATCACTAGTTAGTAAAATTACAAAATAATGTAATATTTAGAAATGTATTACCTGTTGAGGAGCGCCTAAAAGTTCTAATCTCAACCCATTTGGCGCCCTCACTAGGCGAAATTGTGCAGGGGGCTGTGCAGTGGCCGGTGGATCAATGTTTCGGTCGTTACCATGTCCCGCAACCAGCAGCGCACCTTCTAATTAAAAATTCACATAATCAACACTTTTCGTTTCGGATTAAAACGCTTTAGGACTAAATATTACCGTGTGAAGCGGCCGGAGAATTGGCGCATATTAGTATTAATACGGGAAGGAATAAAATTAAAATGGGTAATAGGTGAGAATTTTTTAATTAAAATGGACTTACTTCATTCGAACGCGATCGAATGCGTTTCGATTTGAAATATTAATCTCCGGTGTCACTTTGGTTCTCAATTCCTGTTTGAATTTCATATTATTATCCGGGACCGGGTGAGTGTGGCCTTTGTTGTTTGTAAGCTCTAAGCGGTCTTTTCCTACGCGTAACACCGCTCTTTGCATACATTGAAAATCATCTCGAAAATAACATCGCATATATTCGTTTCCATTCTTAGTATTATATCTGAGATAAATATGCCCCTCATGTTGATATACCCGACTTCCATTTTTTTGGCCCGTAAATACATCCATGATTTTAAGTCGAGAGTAAAGCGCGTAAGTGACGTATGAAACAAAATTTTAAAGATCTGTGACTGTGAGCGGAAGAGAATGTTCACAGTGAAACCGAAATGCTCATCCCACCCTTATCGCACTTTTTTGAACAAAATTATAAAATTTCACTAGATAAAAGATATGGAAGGGAAACTATTTACAATCGAAAAACACGGGAGAGAAATGCGTTCGATCTGGAAAACACGAACGAAGACTCTATTTTGAAGACAATTCTGTAATTTCGCTGGGAAAAAGTTATGGTTGGGTCTAAAAGGGTTTCTTCGGGGTAAAACGGAAAAGCACTCTTTTCCAACAGAGGGCAAGTCTGAATTCTTGGAACGTCGAAATTGGCAAGGGCGGCAACTATAAAGCTTATAGCCAGTCCTATCAAGTCCAAGAGACATCGTAAATTTTAATATGTTGAAGGTTGAAGGTCGCTTCTCCCAGGACGGTTTCAGTTGAAAATGGTCATCCCAACGAAGAAGACGAAAATGACATTGACCTTCCGAGAGGACGAAGAAAAAGCAATACGATAATTATTTGAGGTTAAAGGTTGGGACTTCGAGGCTGCCAAAGGTAATTACGGATTCACGATTGTTTATTTTTTTGCTACATGTAGTTTATTAACTGAAAAGTTTTCAACCATTTGAATAAAGTATTTTTTTATAGGAAATAGTAGAGCGCGGAAACATAAAAGATGTTCGGACAACAGAAAATGTAGTCCAGGAACAATTTTGGATGCGGGCCCGTCAGCTCGGAAAAACGACAACGGAGACAACTACTGCCAATATTGTTTCCAAATGCCATGTATTTCAGCCAGGAATTTTCCATGGGAAGGTCCGGGACAACGTCCAAGTCCACATAATGCAGGAATTCGGAAACTCAAATATAAAATGTTTTGGACTTGTTTGGCTAACAAAGGATTATGGAGAGATCCCAGATAGGTGGCACGGGGTAAAAAATTTACATAGAGACGCGATCAAAATCGGAAAGGGAACTAAAATTAATCTAGGGAAAACGTGGCACCCACAGTTAGAGGATAAAAATAATAATAAATAATAATAATAATCAGCTAGGCTAATACCCAAGGCACCACCTTAGGCCTAAGTCATCAAAAACCACGTATACTGGGCTTTGGACAATTGTGATTCCTGTCCCGCGAAACTAAAAAGACTTATAGAAAACTGCGTCGATCATTTTCAGGGATTACATAAATGTGCTGAAGAATCGCACTGCAAAGATTCAGAATACATTCCAAGTTACATTGTTGTAAATGACCCAGTAGCGATATTAATTTTATCAAAATATTTGAAAAGCATGACCCTCTATAAATACGCCGAGGATTTTGTGGGATGCCGTGATACTTGCTTTACCGAGAGCTATAACAATACCGCTCTGATGTATTTAGATAAACGGATACATTACAACATCCAGATGTAATCTTTCGGTGTTAGATTGGAACGAACATGTGAATAGGCCGTTTTCATCCGGAACGCTCACCCAGAAAGCCAAAAATAGCAACCGAAAATTGGGAAAAAAAGAACTACACAGCTAAAACATACAAGTGAGTAAAAAAATGGCACACTACTTTATTTTATTCATTTTCTCCAATTTAGCTTTGTGAACAAAATTTGGTCGACCCTCGCGTCTTCTCCGCCTTGTGAAGAGAATTCGACGGTTGAAGATTCAGAAGGAGATACGGAAGATAGTGATTTCGATTAGTTTGTTCTTTGTTATATTGATATTTAAATATTTTTATATATTGTAATTTTATTCTTATCAAAATATGACAATTTTCGTGCACAATAAATTAATGTTCCAACATAATTTTTCCATTATGTTGTATAGAACTACCAAATACATATACTTTATTTTAGTATCTAGAAATACTTTTTACCAATATAATTTTTAACTATATTTAGTTAATTTAATTATAGCTATATTTAGTTAATTTCATTAAAGCTATATTTGGTTAATTTAATTTTAGCTATATTTTGTTAATTATCAAAGTGAGTATACAATATAAAACTGACTTGACTTTTATAATTGGCACGCATTTTTAAAAATTTCCCTAGTTATTCTATTTGGATCTAATTTCGTCATAATTTGAATTCCGCCATTATTTTATCTATTTTGATACATGTTTGACTACCCCTTTTTCACAGAATCGCGTCGTTTTTTTTTCTAGGCTATTTCGCAAATATGTTACAAAGATAAAGTGCGTTAGGCCTTTGTCCTTTCCGTATCGCTTTGGGTCTCGTCTCGGGTCCCTCTCGAAGTTTTCGGGGTTTGAAATGTAGGGGAAGCAAAAATAAAGTCGGTTCGTATCCACCTCACCCCACCGAGGTCCTTCGTAAAAATCATTTTCGGTCTGTAACGAAATCCTTGCCCAAAAACCGGCCTTTAAACCAACTAATATCGTCTAAAATGGGATAAAATTATAACATTTTGGGGTAAAATGAAAAAATTTAATAAAACAGCCAAAAATTAATAAAATTTAATAAAATTGTGTTAAACCAACTAATATCGGCTAAAATTGGGTAAAATGATAAAATTTGCGTAAAATAATCAAAATTCGTCCAAATGACAAAAATTGGGTAAAGTTGTGTTAAAACAACTAATATCGGTTAGAATTGGGTAAAATGATAAAATTTTTGGTAAAACAGCCAAAAACGTGCCTATAATTAAATAAAATTAATGAAATTTGGTTAAACAACCGGAATTTGGGTTAAATAAATGAAATTGAATAGAATCATGTTGAATTAATTGTATTTACTAAAATGAACGAAATTGGATAAAAAGAGCAGTATTTACTTAAAATAGAGACTTGGCACTCCGTAGCTTTGGCCATGGCCGCCATTGTGGTCATATTTTTCTCCCCACGATAAAAACTATTGAAAAAAAAACTGTGACGTAGCACTGCCAAGTCCCTTATAGGTTTCGACTACAATCGTCTTAAATCAATTGAAATTGACTAAATTAAATCTGTCAAACTACCAAAAGTGATGAAGGACCGAAAGTAGATAAACTGAAGAAAACCTATAAGATAAGGTAAAGTAAAAACTAAAAAGTTATCAATTTCGTTGTAATTTCGTAAACACTAATTAATAACGAAAACTACTATAACTTAAAGATTTTTTCGTTAAAAACCACCCTTTCGTTCACATCCAAAATACCACAATTTTGAAGAAAAAAAAACATATTTCAACGTTTTCCATAATGTTATTCGTTAATTACAACTTGCAAAAAAATGGACTTGTGTTTTGTCGAAGCTCCTTCTCTAGCGAGTCAAATGTCTGTATGTCTGTAACGATGTTTCTCAGAAACTACCCTACCTATTGAAATTAAATTCCACACCTAAAGATCTAGGCGGCTTTGACAAGGCGTCATTTTCATGGAGGTAAAACGCGGATGAATACATTGTTTAAAGGCACTATAGAGATATTTCACGTCGTCTGCTTTCCCTAGCTTTGGCAGTGTAATGGTCGCCATTTTGAGCGGGTTTCTCAATACGAAAAAGCACTGGTGACGTAGACCCCTATACAAGTGAAATATCTCTATATCACCGAAAAAAATCGGTATTGACCACACTTGTTTTCTAAAAAGTGAGTCCATATTTACGTTCTGCATAGTGGCGACCTCGTATTTTTGTGGGAGTTTTCAAAATTACTTTCTAGGCAAGGCATGGGCCAATAAAAGCTTTTATTGGCCCATGGGCAAGGTGTCGAGATCGGCCGGTTTTGAAAAGTGGACCGCATAAAGATACAACTGCTGGAGGGTAGAAACGAAAATTGGGATATGAAAGTTTTCGACGGTCGCGCGGACCCGAGGGTCGAGAGAGAGATAAATTTTGGGGTTTGGCTCCTCGAATTTTTCCCCCCAAAAAACCTATACCATATTTGTTCAAGGTCAGTTTCAGAGCCAAGGGTAGAGTTTTGTTCAATAAACGCCCCTTTAGTTGCCGTCTTGACCACTCGGTGGCGCCTCCGCCGAAATATTTTCAAAATTTTTATCTCTGGAGTTTGCTCTCTATACAAGCTCTGACGTCACGAAACCCAGACTATGATACCCGATTGTGACCGGGAATTTGTTTACTTAGAGAGAATGATCCACTTATGGTGATAGATACCTACATTTCGTCTACTGTATATAAAACATAGGTGAAATCCTCCGTATTGATTTTATTTTATAAAAATGAAAAAAATAGAATTGCACTTTCAATGGAGTAAATAAGGCTTACTTTGGTAAAATAATAATTAATTTTATTGAAAAATAACACTTTACACTTGTTTACAAAGCGAAAAGGGAAGCCCCTGGAAGAAAGGCGTTCAGTAAAAATAACTTTTATAGACACTCGCTACATCGCCCCGAAACTGGTCCTCGTAAGTGACTGACAACACAATTAAATAGTACTCCAATCAAGAAATAAAAAAAATTAAGAAAGTATATCTCAAAACAACGATTATCAATAATAAAATATTTCATAGAAAAACAAATTCAAAAATATTCCCTAGGGAAGCTCAATATTCCAAGAAAGCTCACCAGAAATATAAATTTCATAAAAATACAAATTCAAAATCAAAATGTTATAGAAATACAAATAAAAAATTAAGGCAAATCCAAAAACCAAAAAAACAATATTACATAGAACGACTACAACGTAAATGACTTATTTACTCAATCTACTAAAAATATAAAAACAAAACACACTATTTGGGTAAAATTTTGCAAATATTGATGAATTTCACCCTAAATAGTTCAAATTTAGCATTTTAGTTGAGATTTGAACTTTTTTTATTTTTGAAACATTTTCACAGTAAGTAACCTGTGAAACCGAGAAATCCCATGCTTTTTTAAATGTTCATTTTTCATTTTAAGTTGTCAAAATCATTTTCGGTTGCCATAGCAATACGAAAGCGCAACGTAACTTTTACCTTGGTGAAAATTTATGTTACCCAAAGGTCTACACACCCCGCGAGTTTCATCAAAATCGGTGATTAACACCTCGGGTAAGCTCCTCGTGAGAGCTATTCACACAGTGACGCCATCACAAGAATAAAATCGCAATCTAGCGAGGTACTGTCAAAGGCTACGAAGACGCCGGAGCAAGTGTCCGCAAAACGGTAACGAAGCCCGTTTTAGCGTTTCTCTTGTGAATAGCTCCCATTAAAACATTCGCGCGTAAAATATAGGAAATGTCATACTTATATTAAAGTATTATAGACTTATGGTATCACACATAATACGATAAGCTTCAAAATCTGAATTTTTATTAAAAATACATCTATAAAATATTACGCATAATATTACATAGTATTAAACGGTAAGTGGTATTACAAGATAAAGAAAATTCACTTTATTAAAAGATTAGAAGATATACGAAGAACGTTTTTAGTTTTATCTGGTAATTCCAAATATTTATATATTAACTAATTTTAAAACCTAATAAGTCCATGGTATAGAAATATTTAAAAATTGAGTCTTTAATGAAAAGGTCCCATGGATAATAAAAACTTTTTTTAATAAAGGATTTTCATGCGCAATGTTTATCGCGAAAAGATAATTGAGCGTCTGATAATGGTCTGATGTGAACCAGTGTCCTATTTTTTATTTTAAAAGTCATGGCTGGTACGAGATAGTCACATTTTTACAAGGGGGTAGTCACTTAAGTAATCAGGCGTACAAATCATAGGTAATCACGGGAATTCCCTTATAACATAAGCCTATAACTCTAAGTCTGAAACGCGCATATAATAGCGCCCTTTGTACCACCACTGGACGAGCGAAAAAGAAGAAATCAGGCGATAGTATCGGCACCTGGTAGAGATAAATTGAAGCTTCTTCTTTCCACTTTTCTCTCTCTACGCACCTCTCTCTTAACAAAGCAGCTGCTATCTTTCATTAATAATAAAAGCTAACGCTTAAGCGTTAGCTTTTATTATTCATCCAAGCTGGCATCATGCATTGCGGCCTTTTTGCGGGACGCGTTACGCGTTACGTTTCTCTTTTCCGCCACCGGGTGGATTTAGCGCTGTACTTTCGCCAGTCGTTTGCTTGAACCAACACTGCCTTTCGATTCAAACTTAGGGTTGATAGGCTTATTCTTATAATAATCACCAGAAATCACCGAAAAATTGTGAGTAATCACTGGAAATAACCGAAAAATACTGAGCAATCACTGGGAATCGCCGATTATTTTACGAAAATCAGTAATCAGGTGTACATAAATTTTTACGAATGACTACCCCCTAGCATTTTTCTCACACGCACTCATTGTTTTGATATAAATAGGGCTGTTGTATATATTTTGTAATTTTATATTTTGACATTTTTCCAGCCATGTTTCCGGAAATTAAAATGATTGTGTTGTCCGTAAACTGAATTAATATAGAGGTTAAGAAGACCTACCCAATGTGTAACTGAACGACTTCAAAAATCATTAGGAAACATCGAACAAAATATCGTCTGCTTTCACAGCTATTCGGACGGGATAAAAATATTTTCACGCGTTCGTGGTCACTTTCCTATATACGTAAGAGTCTCTAATGAAAGGATGGAATAGTAGTTAAAGCAGACGGACTTTGGCTAACTAATTAGAAAGTGCGAAAAGAAAAAATTGTAGCACCTTTACAATTTTTTCTGTTCACACTTTCCAATTAGTTGGCCTAAGTTCATTGGCCAAACTAAATGGCCCAATAAAATTGTATAGTCTGAACTCCCCTTTAGACATTCCCAGTGTATACATTTATAATTTCCGGGTTAAGTTTTTTTCAAATCTACCGCTCGAAAAGGTAATACTTTATATATTTCCTCTGCAGTCGTTTTACCTCTGTAATTTTCTACTAGAAGTAGGAATTGCCGAGCTACTTTTTGGGAGTTGGCGAAATGAACAGTTGGGGAAATGAGCTGCTCATTTCGCCAACCCTATCTAGTATTTGGAGAAACGAACGGTTGGCGAAATGAACAATTGGCGAAATGAAGAGTTGGGGAAATGAGCTATTCATTTCGCCAACCCTATCTAGTATTTGGAGAAACGAACGGTTGGTGAAATGAACAGTTGGGGAAATCCATCCTCCTAGGGGAAATGACCTATTCATTTCCCCAACTCCGTAAAAAAAACTAGTTGGCGAAATGAACAGTTGGGGAAATGAGCAGTTGGTCAAATGAAAAGTTGGATATATGAACTGTTGGAGATATGAAAAGTTTGGGAAATGAACCCCAACCGGCCAAATGAGTAGTCGGACATATGAGCAGTCGGCCAAATGCACCCCACCCCTTGAAAGTCCCTTTAATGACGTTTACGCGAACGACAATGATTCCTCCGACGATTACAGTCTAATGACGTTTACGTGAGCGTCTACGGATAGTCGAAAGAAGTTACAAACCATTTCGAATCCTTCAAGGTCAAATTCTATTGCAGTCAAAACTAGTATATAACAAAAAAAATACACAATTTGAAGTTAAAGAGAACCATAAACTATTCAAATAAATAAAAAAATGGAGAGTTTATCTTTATTAAGATAAAACGCTGTACTTCGGCTGAAAGGTTCCTGTTAATGAATGTTGAATTTATCTCCATATGGTTGGGGCAGTTGGGCTATCATCTACCATCTAACATAAAACTTACTTTTCCTGGTATTTTGACACAGAACGCGTAATACACTGTACAAGTTACTGTAAATATTTTGTGTACATTAGATTCTTACATAAACTAAGAACCAAAATTATGCTTTATCAATGAATGTTTTATTTAAAATCTTACATAATATTTCCATTATTCCAAGAAAATTCCAATAATTCAAAAGCAATTCGTATAAAATTGTCTTTCAAAAGCTAAATTTTATAAAAAATCAGATATTTAGCTCACGCTTGCCGCTCAACAAACGTTTCATGAATGAAAAGGAAACAATTTAACCTCTTGTACCTCTTTCTATAAAAGCACTTTATAATCTCACTGGCTTATAAGCTCTCTCCTAAGTACTTTTGGGTGTGTGTACTAATTCTAAGAAAATTTGTATTAATTTCGTAGTTGCATATTATGAAAAAATTATTCTAAGTTAATTATGGTTAGATTATTAATTTTATGAGGTACTATATATTGATCGTTTGTTTACAAATATTTTAGCAATTTTCTGAAAGGCTCTGAACCAGCTACTTTTTGTAATATTTTTGTAAGAGTTACTGAATTCGTTAAGTTAATACATTTTATGATACATAATACTGCTTATAGCAAATAAATAGATTAGCACCAATGACAATTGGATAAAACCAAAATTTACGTTGAGATCAGGCATATATTATAAGTTTTATAATCTTTAAATGGGGATCTAATTAGCTAATTCTAAAAATAGGGGATCTATATCTACATTTAACTTTTTATAGTTTTTATATCTTCAATATGTTTCGTTCTCTACTTTGAAGTTTTAAATTTCTCTTTCAATCTAAAAATATGTAGAATTTCATCCAATAATATCAGTATATTCAGGCTGTGTCATTCAAATTTCTCAAATCGGAGTATTTAAAATCAGTATACATCAATTGATTCAAAACTGCAACTGCTGGCAGTTAAAAATAGCATTTAATTTTTAAATCTTTTTGAGTATCATTTATGGTTTTGAAAACTTAATATTATCATCATAAATTACATTTAAAATACTGGGCTTTAGAGTGAAGAAAATATAATTTGCATCACGAAATGGGATTAGAGAGAAAAATGAGAATTCACAGATATGGTAATACGTGATAAATTTATTACATTGAAAACCCGACTCCTCTACGTTGGGGCAATGATTTGAGGTATAGGCCTCTTTGGAGGAATATTTCGTAGTCGGTAATATTCCGTCAACTGTTGGGGAACTTCAGCTAATACTTCTTTTGCCAGGAATGAAGAATCAACCTAAGAAAAATAAAATTTATAGAATGTCCAATGGTAAATAATCAAGGCACTAGAGTGTAATTCTTACCGTCTTAAATTTGTAGTAGGGTACGAATTGTACAATGTCTCTCAATGCTTGAGTTCCATTTGGAGATTTTAATACCCCACCATCACCATCAAGAAAATTCATGTTGGAAAAATCCGCTTTCCCCACACCCACTATGATTATGGACCTGAAATATTTTGAGATTTATATTTGTCCATTGCAATATGCTCGTTGTATTTCAAAATTATTTACATCGGGAGATAAGACGCCCTCACAATAGCTCTGCTTGTAGCGGGCATATCAGTTACAACTCCGTCAGTTAAAATTAGCAATATGAAGTAATTCTAAAACGGGAGGCTCATAGCATTATAATCAGTGTTTTGTGCACAATATTAAAAACATTTAAAATGCCAGATATAGTTACGGCTTATTAATGTCATTAATATTTTATTAATACTATTGTTCTAAAATATTGAAGCGCTTATTCATGCAGAAAGAGCTGAATATAGTAATTTCGTTACAATATTGAACGTAACAACATTATTGAGTGGAAAACCCTTCGTACCTCTGGGGTTGGTCTCATATGGGCGTGTTCGGCAAACCTAGCTACGTGATTAATTACTGGTGCAAAATTTGTCGGGCCGTACAGTTGAACTTGCATTAAGCAATTGTGATAGGCTTCAACCAAGCCCTGAACACCTATTTGAAAATCTTATTTTTTTAAAAGTTTATTTTTATACTTTGATGATGCTTAAAAGCTATTACCGGAACAGAATGGATTAGACATGTTGAAGTTTAGAGCAAACTCGTGAGATACGACGTAATGAGGAGGAATTTTTGCTCCAAAACCCAAAGCTGGGAATAATTTATCGCTGTCATAATCTTGTACTACGCCTCCAACAGCATAAATTGCGCTTGTGTACTCATTTGGGTGACTTCTGTGAATATAATGCAATGAATTTTTGGTTTGGGGATCCCCGTTGGAAGCCGTGAAATCAATCGCAACCGTGAAGTTGATCTGCAATCCGCCAAAGATGTAATCTAAGAAGCTGTGAGATTTTGTGACTCTAACAGAAGTTAATATCAGAGTCCCAGAATCTTTGTAGTTTTTCCCTTTCTTTTGTTGCTTCTTGTTATTAATGCAAGGCCACGCTTTCTAAAGATTGAAATAAAAATCTTCAGAAACTAATAAAAACATCATTTAGGAATATAGCAAACCCACAGGTTGATGTTGAGCATCCAAAAAGTCTTTCAAAGTCATTTGACATTCGCCTATGAAATCATGACTGCCGTCTTTATCTTCGTCATAGCACTTAATCTAAAAACCGAAAAGTATAACAGACCAAAAAGAAACAAATGTTGGCTGATATCATAATATTGATTTTGAGTTACAACTAATACCAATACCGACTTTTTTACAGATATGGCAATTGTAAACTAATATTGATCAAAGTTAGCGGCACCATCTCATATTTGAGAAAATCGGTATTGGTAGGTTCTTCCAATTAATCAGTATTTTAGATGCCAACTGATTAATTGGTAAAATCATGATATTAGTAACTGTTACTGATATCATATCAGTTTGGACCCAAACACTAAAAAAAAACTATGTCATCATTATTATTTTACCAAAATATTAGTATCCAAATTGCTGCCTCCAATATGTTGTTGTCTTATCTCGAAAGGTTTCCAAACTGGGTTTAAATTATTTTTTATTGTTTCAGTTCTGTGAACCATTTGCCACGTTCCATCTCTACGAGGCCGCCAAAATTCCAAAAAAGGATCCGACTTTCCGATAAAATCCTTATTGTCAAGTCCTTCAGCTTTAAAGTTAAACTGAATCACTTCTCTGTTTCCTACATGATCAACCTCATCTGCATAAACCGTAATTGAACCATTTCCCATTTTATTTCCATTTCTTTGAAGCAAGGCTTTGGTTAATGGGCTCGATGTAACAATCTAGAAGGATTAAAATTATAAAATAAAAATCTATAAAATTGGTCCTTGAGTATACATTTCCAATTTTGAATATACACAAATTACTACTGACAAGGAGACATCCTGAAGTGTAACCCACCGATTTTGTTCAAACTCGGGGGAATTTATTCAATGGGCAACTGTTTTGCCATGGCAACGAAAAATGTTTTTGACAACAACAAATGGAAATTTTCCCATTGTAAATAACATGGGATTCTGACCGATTCCTAGCACCCCGCCCCTGTGAAAAACTTTAACAAATTTCTAAAATGCCAAAAATAGAAAAAATAGATAGAAATTGACAAAAAAAACATCAAAATTGATTAACTGTTGATCAATTTGAGATCAAAATCCCATGTTATATTCAATGGGAAAATTTAATATTTTGTGTTGTGATAAACATTTTTCGTTGCTATGGCACAACGGTTGCCCATTGAATAAATTCCCTTTAGGATTTTTCATGATTCATGAAGGTCTACCAATCCCCCGAGTTTGAACATAATCGGTGGGTCACACTACAGGATGTATGTCTCCTTTGTGAGAGCTACTTGCAACACAGACTCTACAGTAGGATTCATGCTATTTTACATTGAATGGCTCTGGTCTCCAACCTCCGAAGCCATAGACTTGAAATTCCTATGGAGACTGGAGGCCCGGAGAGTGAAAGGTGCTGCTGAGACTGGAGGTGGGAAATGGAGACCGAAAGTCGCTGCAGAGACTGGAGGCCTGAGATTACTAGTTGTGGCAAACATTGGAGACCAGTGCCATACTCAGCGGATCTGAAATCAACAGTTTGGTCCTCCAGTCCCCCAACATGGTAACTTAAAAATCACATGGAGACTGAAGGTCAGCAGACCAAAAGTCTTGCTGACCTATTGTTGCTCGTACACACTTAGCTTTTGGCAGAGTCTCGTGAGCGGAAAATTTTATCTCGTGTGATACATCAGTAAAACATTTCTCAATTATGGACCAATTTTATAGATTTATGGTTAAATTTGATGTGAGGGAAGTAAAACACAATTACCTGTCCTAAAGTACACTCCATAGTTCCAAGAAAATCATCATCTGATAGAGTGGTAGTGGTGTTATCAATATCGTAAATGTCAAAGCGAAGTTTTTGTGTTTCTTCAAAGAAGTAGTCCAGTCGTATTCTGCGGCTGAATTCCGGATTCAAGCAATTTCGTATATTTTCGGTTCGGCCTTTCTGTTAAATTAGATAAGGATGAATTGATGGGTTTTGCGTAGTTGTAGTTTGAACTATCTAGAGCAAGTCTTACTTCCACCCATCGTCCACCAAAGGACATCAAGACAATAACCATGGGGTCTGACTTTGATAGAACATCTCTATCAACTAAATTAGCGCAACGAATTGACAATTCAACTTGTGTTGCGCATGAATTTTCACCAGGCATTTGTGGTATTTCATTCGATGGTGAGCCGGGGTATATGGGAGGAGGTCCTGTTGGTGGGGGTCCAGGGTAGCCAACAACTGGAGTTGTACCAGCACTACCTTGAGTGTCTATGAGGTATAAATACAATATTAGCTCATTTTCAAAAAAGATACCGTAAAATTTACAAATATAATTACTCATTTCAGTTAAGAAAACAAAAGGAATGTAAGAACAAAATCATCTAAACAAAAGTTCTACAAATAAAAATATTTTTATCAGCTACTTGAATAAAAATTATTATTGGAAAAGCTTCTATAAATAAAAAACATTAAGTGCAATTTTATAATAACTATCCAGCGTTCCACTTGGCTCAATACCCAGTGAAAGGCACAATGTATATCAGTTTTGGAAAAAAAAAGATCCAATACCTTGAGAAAAAGGCTCTGGTTGAGGGTAAGTATATTGAGGAGCGGTGATGGTTTGGGGGCTATTTGGATTTGAATAGTTTGGAAGCTCTACACTTGATGCTGGTGAAAATCCTGGAGGTCTTTGTGCGGGGTATCCCGCCGAAATGGGACCTTCTCCGGTGGAATTGCTAGGTTCAGGGAAAGGATAGTTGGGAGGGGCACCTTGAATTCCTATGGGATATCCACCCCCATTACGTGGGAAAGCAGACATGTTGATTTCAGAGTCTGAAATGCATTATAACAATTAGTTGATGACTTATTCTATACGTATACCCAAAATATAGGTGTCGGGAAGAACCTTAATGGTTCATCAGGGATTTATAATTTATGCTGTATGTTATGCTGAGATAATTGGGACACTGCCTTTTTACGACTATATTCCAGCCATACAAAGTAACCATGGAATAACAATTTCTCAATAAAAGCTTCTAGAATATAGCGCACAACAACAAATTTGAATGGTTAGAAAGATGTTAATATTTCATACATAACCCTTATTTTTTATTTTTTTATAGTAATAAGTGATGAAGGACAGTCTTGTACATAAAACTAGATATAAATAATTTTAAACCACTTTTGTACAATAATTTTTTTTTTACAAAAGTGGTTTAAAATTATTTATAGTAAATTTTTACAATAAATTTAGATGGGTGTGTTCATTGGCATTGTTTTCAATGATCCCCAAAGCAATTACAGGTTATTAGCATTCTGGTACCTAACCATTCCTTCCCCCATGTGGTTTTCACTTTACTATGAACACCATTCTTGTTATCATGCTAGGTTTTTCACATGGCATTCTTAGATTATAACTTTCAGTGTTACACTACCGCATAATTTATTTATAATGAAACAACTGCCTACAAAGCTTTAAGTATTTGCATTTTTCCAATTTATTAGAAAATTTAAATTTATTATTGAAATTATAATAAATTACCGTTAAATACTTCGTGCGAGTGTCAATTCGATCAGCAAAATTATGCGTTACTAACTTTAGAAAAATTAATGTTGCGTGTGATAGTCCGTGCGTCTACAACGACATTTTAAAGGTATTTTCTGGACGATTGCCAAATAGATCAAAGTTCACCGTTGCGTAGCTTACTCGAATTCCCGGACTTTACTGGAACCAAAGGCGACGGAGGGGTGAGTGGCGGAAAGTCACGAGAGTCTAAACGACCTTGACATGATGTGCGGCCAGTGCGGGCGCTACTGATGACGCAGAAGGGGGCTGTCATCCTTTTTACGTCATGCACATTTCATGTAAAATATACGGTATTATTTCACGATTTCAAGAGATTACAACAGCGCTGTAATAAACGAATATAATGAACTAGTTACGGATGTAGGCCGATAACGTTTTATCATCTTGTGTTTTGTAAACGGAGAAGACGTCGTGATTTTAGCAAGGCTTGAGACACTAAAGCAAAGGAATTAAACGCTAGTAAGTGGAATTATTTGATCATTCTTGTTAGCTTAAGTAGTAGTAGTTGAATGAAGCTTAAATATTAAGGAAATAATTCCATAAATGTCATATCCTCCTGGTGGATATATGTATCCGGTACATGGACAACCACAGATAAATCCTCAAGCAGTGTATCAACCAGGATATGGAGGCTATGTACCCCAAATGCAAGATCATTCTTGCTACGTAACGGGACAAGCCCCTCCACCAGCGTATAATCCTCAAGTTTCGGCTCCTATGGCCTATGGTGCGCCTCCAGTTTATCATACAAGTGGTCCTTTAGCAAACATTCCTCAATTACCCCCAGTTGGATACCCTCAACAAACAATATCCTCAGGCTACCAATCTGTGCCAAATCCTAGTGCTACACATTTTCCGCCAAATATGTCTGCTCTGGGTGGACCAGTTCCAGGAGGAACCGCTGCGTGTGTGACGCAAGTTGAACTTTCCATAAAATGTAGAAACCTTTTGGACAAGGATGTGCTATCCAAATCGGATCCTATGGTCCGTTGTTCTATGCAGTGTACTGATCGGTGGATTGAGGTTAGTTGCAAAACCAAAAAAATTGTAAAATGTTACCCGCTTAATTTAATATTTGTCATTTCAGAAAGGGCGTACGGAGAATATAAGAAACAATTTGAACCCCGACTTTAGTCGTAAAATAAAGCTAGACTATTTCTTTGAAGAAACTCAGAAATTAAGATTTGAAGTTTTTGATATTGATAATGCCACCCCTCAACTAGACGATGACGACTTTCTCGGAGTGATGGAATGTACACTTGGACAGGTTATTTGTTTTTGACTTATTTATTTATACATATATATAATAACTGCAAAGCTGATGCTGGCTTTTGCACAGGCATCCAAAAATTGTGCAAGTAAAATATAGATCTACAGCAATGTTTATTTTCTTGTCTTATAAATTTTTTTCTGTTAGATTGTTTCATCAGCTGCCTTTACAAAACCACTGCTTTATAAAAATGGCTCCAAAATTGGAACTAGCACAATTACGGTAACCTTTTTTTTTTAAATAAGCCTGCCTCCAGATTTCTTGACATAGCCTCTTTAATATTAAAGGTCTACGCTGAAGAAGTAGACACTAACAGCCGGGAGGTTGTAAAATTCTCTTTCAAAGCTGAGAATCTTGACAATAAGGAATGGTTTGGAAAATCTGATCCCTTTTTGGAGTTCTATAAAGCGGGAATTGATGGGAAAAAACAAATGGTTCATCGGACTGAAGTATAACTATTAGTCTATTTTTCTTAATATTGCTATAACAATTACAATTGTTCATGTAATTTTTAGTACATTCGAAGTAACTTAAATCCAACTTGGAGGCCATTTGAAATTCGACAACAAACACTAGGTTTGAATATATTTCCATAATATTTCGATTGAGATATTAATTCAGTCTTTGTCCATTTTTGTCTCATGTTCTAGGTGGCAGTAATACGGAAACTGAAATATTTGTAAGGGGAACTTTGATATTATAATTGAAATAAGAAGTATACAATGTATGGCTTAGAGAGCCAAGTATCCATCTCCTTATTCACTTGAAACATGTACCTTCGCGATTTGCTTTTTCAAAATACCTTTGAAAGAAATGGTGACTTATTGAATCTTTTACATCATGGAAAATATGCTTTATGAATAAATATAAATGTTGTGTTATTTGCTGGGAATTTCACACCCATTTATAGTTTGCTCGTGGGTGTGGCTTTTGTTCATTGCCATGGTAACGCATATAGGTCAGCCATGACATTAAGCCTCGTGATTATTTCGTAGGATAATGTGTCGTTTTGCCACATGATCTGTGACATGAAATTAAATATCATGGCAGCCATTTCAATGTGTAGCTTAGTTATGACGTTTGCCAACGACACTGAACAAGCACTTAATTAGAACCTGCGAAAGTAGATGTTTTCTTGTTATGACCTAGATGTACACTTCTCTCATGAGATTATTACATACTTCTGGTTAGAAAAATCTGGGTGAAAAACAAGTTCCTCATATTTATGGATTTTTGTTAGCCTATTTCTGGAACTTGTTTGAGAAACTTAATTCAAACATCATTGTGGCTCTTTAAGCTTGGTTTTTATTAATTAAAGTAATTGAAATTTACACAGGTTACCTGTTACGACTGGGAATCAAGTGGCAGCCACGCTTACATTGGAGAATGTAAAATTACTCTGGGAGATTTGTTGGAGGGACAATCTCAAATGGTAATTGCCATTTATTCACTCTAAAGTACCATGTTATTGGGCTAATAACTCTACTATTTATGGTTTTACCCAATATTTTAGCCACTTTTGGCTTCTCTATAACATGTCCCAAAAGTGTAAGGTAGGCATAGTGTTCAGTAGGCTAGCTGCAAGTCTGTTTTACTGTCCATAATTTAATTAAAATATTAAATTAGGTGTGTTTTAGTTTAGTTTAAAATTTTCCAGAAACTAGATGGGCTGAAATAATGAATGTTGGAGCTGTTTTGAGTATAATTATTAAATTATATGTTTCTTCAATGATTTCAGAAAACTTTTCCATTGATAAATATAAAGAAACAGAAGAAAAAAGGGAGTAAATACAAAGACTCCGGGAAACTAATTTTGACTTCCTGCAGAGTGAGTAATTTTTACTCGCATCTGGGTTGAATTTCTGTAGTTTATTTTAACATGTTTTGTTTCTTAGATCACAAAAGCACATAGTTTTCTAGACTACGTATTTGGTGGAACTCAAATTAACTTTACAGTACGTTTCAGAATTTTTAAAGAGAGTTACTACTATATGTATGGCTAATTTGTTTAATTTTTAGGTTGCCATAGATTTTACTGCCTCGAACGGAGATCCCCGGCAACCTAATTCGTTGCATTACATTCACCCACATCAACCTAACGAGTATACTAGTGCTATTTGGGCTGTTGGCAGTGTTGTTCAGGATTATGACAGGTATACGCAATCTTTGAAATGTAGAAAGTTACACTAGTACTTTAACAATTCTGACTAATAATTTTAGTGATAAAATGTTTCCTGCTATTGGTTTTGGAGCTAAAATTCCACCACACTTCCAAGTTTCCCACGAATTTGCCCTTAACTTTAACATGTCTAATCCATTTTGCGCAGGTTAGTCAAATAACTTTGGTTTTTCTGTAATAAACTATATTCTTGTAATTTTTTCAGGGGTTGAAGGATTAGTTCAGGCTTATCAAAGTTGCCTAATGCAGGTTCAGCTTTACGGACCTACAAATTTTGCACCAGTTATTGGCCACGTGGCCCGCTTTGCCCAACAAGCTCACCAGCAGTCCACTCCTGAAAATTATTTTATTTTATTGATACTGACGGATGGTGTAGTAACAGATATGCCAGATACATCCAGGGCGATCGTTCGTGCTTCCCACCTTCCCATGTAAATATTTCTATTCTCATGAGTTTAAATTCATGCTATAATCCACCTACAGATTAAAGAAATTCGTTTTGTGTCTAACATATATTATTTAGGTCTATAATCATCGTGGGTGTTGGTAGAGCTGATTTTACCAATATGAACTTCCTTGATGGAGATGGTGAACTGTTGAAGGCACCGGATGGCAGCCAAGCCATGAGAGATATCGTGCAATTTGTTCCATATTATAAATTTAAGCAGGTTAGAGATGGAATTTAACACCTTGGCTATTGAAATTTCTTTATTGATAATATTTCAGCCTAAGGGTTTTCTAGAAAAATAATTAATTTATTAATTTCAGCTGGACCCTTCTTATTTGGCCAAGGAAGTATTAGCGGAAGTTCCTCAACAATTGACGGAATATTACAGGCTTCGCAATATTCCTCCTATGCCATCGAGGCACACTGCTCAAGCACCGCCGATGTAAAATGACCGTAGTGTGAACAGAATGATTAATCTCATATGTTGAGGACACCCTTTTTCAATATGTATATCGTTGCAAAGCAGCCAAAGCTAATTTTAATACTCTTATCTTCAAAAAAATACAAAAGCCCTGTATCAAAATAATTCAACTTTAAAGTACAATTTCTACTCTCACTTTCGGCCAAAGTTTTGCATAAATATATAATGCAACTGTTTTTGTGCAAATTTTCAATTTTATAAGTGTTGTTACATCTGTAATTTTAACTTGTACTTTTAAATTAAGCCTTAAATTAAAAAAAAGGGTAAACATATTTGACTTATTTTATTTTTAAATTATTGAGATTAAAAATTGTGCTTAAAACTGCCATTTAACTTGTAGTTTGTGATTCAGGTTCCCTAACCATCGCTCAACAAACTATCAAGTTTGAAATGGTTACATATTTCGTAGAGAATTAATTCTCAAATTCATTTTATTCTCAAGTAACTTAATGGAATTACAATGTAAATCGTGCCTGTTAATTGTAATTTTTGCGTAAACCAGATAATATTTTAAAATAGCTTTACTGAATGTTATCTATACATTTACACACCTAGTATTTATTTGTTTTAAGAGAAAGTAATTGTAATATTACATTTTATAAAATGTACATGTAAATTGTTTTATTAAAACGATGTTATTCAATGTTATGAAATCTAACTGTATTCTGTAATATTTTGAAAACATTTTCCAAATATTTCACGTAGTTTGGTGTTTCACGTGGTGGTTTAATCGAGACTATTTATTTTTACTTAGGGAGAATGAATAAAATAATCCGCGGGCCGCGGCCATCGTCGAATTTTCCCCAGGGAGGAGAGGGAAGATAGGTAGAAAATCCTTACCAGTTCTCAAAAGACAATGAGATTCCGGGCTGATTTGATTTTTTTAAGGGGAAATAGCGTGTGGGGGATTGTGGGCAACGTTAAAAATGGTTGCAGCAGTCAGCATAGTGATTATCCCTAAATAAATACATTAGTTATCTAAGCTAAAACCACGTGCTTTTATACTTTTAGTTACATGATGGTTTACTGCAGGGCCGTAGCCAGGCTATAGATGTAGACCGGACGAACCGTAATTTAGGAGGGGCGAGTAGTATAATTCAGTGCCGTCTTTATAGATTTAGTTCGAGCATGGACTAATTAACATTAATTAGTCCATGGTTCGAGGAACGCCAGGTCGGGCGAAAAAATCCCAGTACGGCGCCGCCCGTTGTGACCCCCCCCCCCCACCCTGGCTACGGGCCTGGTTTACGTTCAACAACCTACTGATCAGAAAAAAAGTACCAGTCGTTGAACGATTTTTGTTGTTTCCGGTTGTGACGTCGCGATAAGGGATCAAATTAAGCAGTGGGGTAAACAAGGACCCAGCAATGCGGGGGCCCCAAATTTCAACCGATCTTTATAGGCTAGATATCCCCCTATGAGCGCAAATGATTATAAGAGCCCCAAAAGAGATCTAAGCTACGCCTCTCAAATTGTTTGACGAGAACTTAAATAATATTGTGATTGTAAAACGCACAGTTAGAAAGTTTTGGTTAGCCTCCATATTGATTGTTTA
Source organism: Leiobunum rupestre (assembly GCF_980474605.1). Lineage (NCBI taxonomy): Eukaryota > Metazoa > Arthropoda > Arachnida > Opiliones > Sclerosomatidae > Leiobunum > Leiobunum rupestre. The sequence continues at coordinate 35,146,911 of NC_143392.1, forward strand.
AATTTTAGACGGTTTTTTCAATTAACGCTAATTAAGTCTCCCACGAGTGGGTGGAATAAAGGGAGAGACAAGAAGGGGGAAATTGGTTTTCCAGTTGAAGGCTCTCGGTTTCTATGGCTACGAATTTTTGCGTCCCTTTGGTCCCTCTGTTCATTATGCCACGGCCCACGGCGATTATGCTATCTATTTATTTATTTGAAATAAAAGAATATGGCTACGAAGCTAGTTATAGCTTGTGTGTAGCCTTACAGGAAACATTCTGTGACCATAGGGATAGGGTACTAGAAAGATATAATATAAAAAAGGATATATACATACAAAGAGTGAACCCGAAAGTTGTGACACTAAAAAGATGGAGATAACTATGAAAATAACTAAATGTTAAGGAGGGATCTATCCATAGTCCCAAATCATGAATGGGAGCGTCAGGCTTAGGAAGGGGGGAGCCATCAATGTGATAACATCGTTGGTGGCTTGTCGTTGGTTGGTTTAGGGCCAAACACTCCTGCACAGTGCAGGAGTGTTTGGCCCTAAACCCGTTCTGGGATGGGTGTAAGAAATTCGAGTCGTCAAGGTGTTTTCGCAATGGTTCGTCAGCTAATTTCTCGCTAATGCGGGTGACATGGCACGTGGTGGCAATTGGCCTTAAGTTATTGGGATCATTGCGGGCTCCTCCCTTGTGGATAGGAGTGATGAAGGATTGTTTCCAATCCTGCGGTATTATTCCAGACTCGAAGCTTTTGGTTATGATCGTGGAATGAGGTAAAGCGAGGGATGCCGCCAAACGCTTGAGCATGAAGGGGTGAAGCCCAACCGGACCAGGGACTTGGAATTGTTTAAGAGCGAGCAACTGCTTAAGGACCAGACTTGGGGTGCAGGTAAAGTCCAATAGTGACGGACAGGAGCTTCCAGGAGAGATGAGGGTATGGGATGGAGCTGGGGGTGTTGCGCGGGTTGAAACAGTGACGAAATGGGTATTCAAGACGGTGACCATATCGGTGGGCGACGAGGTTAAGGACCCGTCTGGACACTTCATATCAGTCAACGTGAATTTGACTTTCCGGAGATTGTTGATGTGACCAGGGCCGGATTAAGACTTTATGGGGCCCTAGGCCCAAGTTAATTTTGGTGCCCCCTTTAAATAGCGAGCGAAGCGAGCTAGGCGCTTCCTCAATTTATAATTGAGAAATGGAAGGAAAATTCATTTTGCTGCCAGATTTAGTAGTAACGTTTTTGGTTCATAGGGGTGGACGCATTTACTAAAATTACTCCGGAAAATATTTTGTGAAAAGCAAATGATTAAAATTTTGTACTTTTATTTTTTTCGAACCCTCTTGGTGCCCCTTGTAGGCTTGGTGCCCTAGGCCCAGGCCTATTCGGCCTATTGGTTAATCCGGTCCTGGATGTGACTGTAGAAGGCTTTTGGGTTTGTTGAGATCTTGTCAGTGAGATTGATCTCAAACTTACGTTTGAAGTTTCGGGAAGCATTGATGGAGGCATTGCGTGCCTTTTTATAGGATGAGTATTGACGGGTTTTGGTGCTGATATAGTGTTGCCAGGCTTTGGTTTTATGAAGGCGTGATTTTTCAAATCGAGTAGAGAAGAGAGCAGGATGAGGTGGGCGCAACTGTCGAAAAGGAACGTATAGGTCAATGCCCCGATTCATGACGCTGCGAAAGTTAAGCCAACAGGCTTCCACGTTCTGGGCGCTGAGCTGTTCCGACCAGTCGATTTGCAACAGATACTGTTCGAAGTTGTCGTAGTCACCGCGAAAAAAGTCTTTACTCTGACGAGTTTGGAGCTGGAGCAGTTCATGATTCGGGCAGGCAATAGTGGTCACTCTTCAGTAGCGCCGCCAGCGGTAGTCACGAGTAGGCACGTGCCTACGCTGAAAAATTTTAGGCCCACTTAGGGGGCCTCCATTTTAAGAACTATAGGCCTACGTAGGGCCTCCAATTTAAGAAAAGATGCCTACTTTAGGCCTTCAATTTACGAAAAAGGTGCCTTCTTGGGGCCTAAAATTCATTGAAAAGATGACTAGTTGACTACCAGTTTTTTTTATTCCTGAACGGCCGGTAATCTTTGCTTTCCACAAAACATGATAAGCCTTGGTTAAATTAAAATGAAGTCTGGTTAAATATCCGCAATGCCCATCGTAATAACTACATCAAGTTTCCAAGTTAAACCTCAAATCTCACGCGATTAGCGTTAGAGATAGGTGAGTGTGTATACCGATAGGGGGTCCCCGCGGGCGGGGGAAACGGGGGTGAAACAGGCCCCTGTGGGGGTAAGCATTCCTCCTTTCCCCCATTTTGCGTACATTTTCGGTAGGTCAAAAGGTTAGCTGATTTACGAGGTCAATAGGTTATATGATTTACGATGTTATACCCCTCATAAAACCTAGGTGGTAACTCCCCCATTTTAGGTCAATAGGTTAGATGATTTATCACCCTATTCCGCAGGTGGTGTGGACTGACACGATGTTATGCAAACAGCAATAAACCGTTAAATAGGTCCGTCAAAACCTATCCGTCATAGTGAATGTCGGGCCTAGGGCACCTGTCTTTCGAGTTGGTAATAAATAGTTCAATGGGTTTTCGCCGACAAACACTTTCCGCCCGACAAACACTTTTCCGCCCATTATTTTCCATCTTATATATGGCCCCCCTAAGGGTTGTAAAAGGGTACCGTAAAATAGCGGGCGGTCATCGCTAAAAGTGTTTTGGAAAAAAAGAGCAGAGTGTATACAAATTATATGGTTTTATTTATACATTCAAAGTTACAGTACATTAAGCGGATGAAAAAAAAACGCTTAAAGATAAAACAATTTATTTTTAATATAGTTATGGTTTGTAGATACCATAGCGAACAAATTGTAAAAGTTAAATACACAAAACATATTTTGGTTGGCAACTGTTTCTTTAAAATCTTCAATAATTTTAAATGCTGTTACGTAATTGGACACGTAGCGTACCAGGGTATCATACCTTTCATGTTCATCCGATAGAAATAAATTGTTTGGTGCACATGGTTCTTTATACAATATTTCGTAAATTTTACGATAATTATCGGTTATAACGTAACCCATTAATTCAAAGAGTTTTTGGTTCACTTTAAGGAGTTGAATGTGCGAATTAATGAAATATTTGAGTCTGTCCAATTCTCGAGTTTCAGGCGCTTTGATTACGACCGACGCTTCGGATATCGTACTTTGCAAGGTTAATTCTTTTTGGTCAGACATGGCGGCGGTCACTAGCACATCAGAAAGCGGGAACGGCGATCGAAAGGGCAGCCGTTGGGGGTCATTTATTTGTTCCCAGTGCCCGTATAAATCGTCCCAGGCGCGCGAAGACATCTCAAAGACATGGTGTGTGATTTTATTGCATAGAGCTACAGATATATCGAGCTCAGACGTAAAACCCGTAGTAACGAAAAGCTCGGATGAAAGTGAATACCGAGGGTTAATGTTCCGCTGAGTCGGATCAAATTTAGACATTTTAGTGGACCTAGGAACGTTATCTGCACAGGATCGTTTAGACATGATGCTCGAGAAACGGGTTGTAGTGTACTCACGATGGATGATGGGGGTGAATGCCTTATATATAGATAATAATTTGATGACGTAATCAGGATGACGTAATGGGTTGACTCAATGACTCACGCGATTAGTCAAATTTTGCGGTGTTATGTGTATAGCGACGCCCATATTGGTAAACCAAAGAGATAGAAATTCTACAAGTCCCGGTAAAGGGTAGACAATAGGTCAAATGATTTATCGATAGTTGGAGGATCCCCCCTTTAGCGTCCCTATTAGGTAGGGGTGGTGGAATCATCTGACATGATGTTATGCAAACAGCCAGTAGCTATAAACCCGAGTAATTGGCCTACTTACCTATAGGTCAAAGGGTCCCTCATTATTTCTCAACCACTTGTCAAAGCCCTATCCGTCGCTGTCAAACACTTTTCTCAGCGTGCGAGTGGAATCTTTGGTGGTGTTATGTAATAAATCCAAGTAGTTCAATGGGTAGAGCCCTTTGTGTATCTATTCATAACTATTTTCACCGACAAACACTTTCCCCTTGTAACATTATTTCCAAACACTTTTAATACGGGCAAAGCTATCCGTCTTACGGAATAACCCCCCCTAAGGGGCAAAAGGTAGTGAATTGCCCTTAGCCACGTACGTAAAATAGACACAGCGGGTGTCCCCCCTTGCTAGCTAAAAGTGTCGTTTTGGTAAAAAGAGCCGAGTGTATTATAAAAACGGTTTATTTTTCTACGACATTCTACGATTTGTAGAGACTATGGCGAATAAATTGAAAAAGTGGCCCCAAACTTTTTACATCAGGTGTGGATTCTTAGCGCTAAAATGGTTATAACAAACGAGTGTTCCCACCAAAAATGTTTTTTTTTGCGCGTAGAATTTTATGGAGGCCCATAAACTAGTAGCGGGAATAGAACCTCTTAACTTTTTCAGATAAACTACGAGGGATTCTCATAGATTTTTGTTTTTACATCCCAAATGCCCCTACGTATGGGGGGGGGGCAAAGTGTGTATGGGGGTCCTAGTGTGTATGGGGGTCCTTTTGGGTATAAAAACCCAGGGATTTGGTCCCTAAGACATCACAACTCTGTTCTTTTTTTGTATCCAACCAAGTCCACTAGAAATCCATCTCCGCTGTTCTCGGATGAGGACGTAGCCATGTAAGTTTTTATCAATTTTTATATTTTTAGCTTGGTGATCTATTCCAAAATTAAATGGTAACCCTGTATGAGTAACAATTTCAATATGCAAGATACTCGAGAATGGCAAAATAGTCTATATTTAAATTTAAAGTGCGAAAACTATATTTGTATAGTCGAAATGTATTTTAACATATTAAAAGCAGAATTCATCTTTCTGACAAGAGTCTTACCCATCATATATACACCATCTAATCTGGAATCTATGTTTAACAAATGGATGAATTCATGTTTACGAAAGGTTCTTTTTAAACGTAACTTAGTACATTAATTGAGTATTTTGAAATATTTGAATATCGGAATTTTTTTGATGTATTAAAAGTAGAGTTAAGATGTTTTTATATTATTTTCTATGTATTTGCATATCTGAACTTGCGGCTCAATTTTGGGTATATGCACCACTTACACGCTAATGATATTAAAATGAAGTTTTAAAATATTTCCTTTTAAACGAGTCCCTCTTTTTAAATCCGCAAAGTACTGAACGATTCTATCTTATGTATTAAAATAGTTCTAACAATCATATCTATTAGTGCAATTACAACATTTGAGAAAGACACTTTTCCCATTGTGAAAGTGGAATCCAAAATAAGAATCACTTTAAATTTAAATATAGACTATTTTACCATTCTCGAGTAACTCTTTTTTTTTCTTTAAAAGCTGAAGAAATATTAGAAACGACATCAGTGATCAATTAATTGTTTCCGAGTATGACAGACGATTTTTGATATTAAAGAGTCATTTTTCAAAAGTAAGATTGTTTTAGGTTATTTTTTTAAAGCTACCTTAGAAATCACATTATTTTTATATATAATTATTTAGTTGTAATGTTAATTCTTAATTACTGGTAGCCTTCACTAGAAACTATTATAAGAATTATATATGAATTTATAACCAAGCGTGTATTTACCACTAGTGAATGCAATATCTGTCGCGATAAATATTTCTGGGTTCAGTTAATGTGATGATTCAAGTGAAAAATTTGTATATGCTAAAGTTATTGGATTGAAGGAAACTTCAGTGTTTTCAGGGCGATAATTAAGGGAAGTTGCCTTACAATATAGTTGAAAATTATCTTTTTAAGTCTGTGTTCACTCATTGAATAGGTTAGGAAGTGCAAAAATTTCATTTAGCAAGCTTTTCTTAAATTTTGGGTATCCACCCTATATCATTTAAAAGCTCAAGCATTGTTTTTATCAAGTTAATTTTAAACATATCTTAAAACCAGCTTCCCTAAGTCTGACTAGCTTTGTAAGGTAATAATAAAATAGCTAAATATTTTTTGGGTTTAATAATTGTGCTTCTTAGTGAAAATTTTACAGATATTACAGTATTAGGTTGGCTAATTTTTTTCACCTGCTACCATTCTCAACGGGTGAACATAGAATAAAAAAGATAATTTTCCACTATATTTAAAGCCAACTTTCCTTACATTTCACTATGAAAACACTGAAGCTTCTTTCAATGCTATAACTTTATTATGTACAATTTTTTCCCAGAATTACAATTATTGAATCGAAAAAAAATATGTAACCACCTTAGAATTACCCAACACAGGTATTTAGAAGAGATGGTGTTCAATTTAAAAAAAATTACTTTTTTTTGGGATCCACCCTATATCAGTTATATAAAACCTGAAATTATTTAATTTTTTTTATTCTAATTTAACCATAACTTTAAAAACCTTGGGGGGCAAGTCAGAGTAGTTCCGTAGCGTACTAATAACGTAGATAAATATTTCTGGGTTCAGTTATATGTAGGGAAGCTTGTTTTTAAGATAAGTTTAAAATTAAGTTGAAAAAAAAGCTTGAGCTTTTAAATATATGATACAGGATGGATACCAAAATTGCAAAATAAAATTTAATAAAAGCTTGCTAAATGAAATTTTTTCACTTCCTGACGTATTCAATAGGTGAGCAACGACTTAATAAGATAATTTTCAACTATATTTAACGGCAACTTCCCTTAAATTTCACCCTGAAAACACTAAAGTTTCATGCAATCAAATAACTTTGACTTTTGAAAATTTTTCACTCAGAATCATCACATTAAATGGGAGCCACTCTGTAACGTAAAATTAAAAACTCAAGCAGTTTTTTTCCCCAAATTCACTTTTAACTTATCTTAAAACACGCTTCCCTAAGTCTGACTAGCTCTGTATGTTAATAATAAAATAGCTAAATATTTTTTGGGAGTCAATAATTTTGATTCTGAGTGAAATATTTGCATATATAACAGTATTAGTTTGGCTAATTAATTTTTTTCATCTGCTACCATACTCAATGGGTGAACATAGAATAACAAAGGTAATTTTCCACTATATTTAAAGCCAACTTCCCTTACATTTCACTATGAAAACACTGAAGCTTCTTTCAATGCGATAACTTAATTACATGCAATTTTTTTCCCAGAATTACAATAATTGAATCGAAAAATTATCCAACTCAGCTTATCAGACTTGGGCAAAGTGTTTTTTAAGTGATGGTGTTAAATAATAAAATATACTTCAGCTTTTGAATAAGATTTTTTTCTATCCAACCGATATCCTTTACATAAAAGCTGAAATAATTTATCCATTTAATTCAACAAGCATTAAAAACCCCGGTTCAAGTCAGAATAGCTGTGCAAAGTACTAATAACGTAGAAAATGTTTTTGGGTTCAATTGACCTGATGAAAAATTTTCATATGGTAAAGTTACTGGACTGATGGAAGCTTCAGTGTTTTCAGAGCGAAGTCTTAATTACATGTTCTAAGTTTTTTTAAAACAAGTTTATTTCTAGAAATGAAAAGGACATGTTTTATCGAGGCAAACGTTTTCCGTGTGAATGGAGAAATGATAATTAAAGAGTTAGCTATTTACGATACGGAAACGGAGAAGCATAACGTCTGGACCTTTAAACCACCATATCCATATTCCAGTCTTACGGAAGAAGATAAATGGCAGTGTAGATGGTTGTATTGGAACATTTGCGATCTCCGTTGGGACGACGGACGGGAAGACTACAGCAGCCTAGGAGCCATCGCAAATTATATAAAAGAACAAGGGTTCACGTTTTTTTTTGTAAAGGTTTAGTAAAGGCCAAAGTTTTATCGGATTTCATAGGAGTTAACGTCAAGAACGTCGAGGATTTAGACTGTCCTAAATTATCTACCATTCTTTGTATAAGTGCTCCTAAACATTGTCATTTTCACCGTGACCCTAATAATTGCGCCGTTGTGAAATCTCACAAAATCGCTGTGTGGTACCGAAAAATCGTGTGTAAGAAAATATAAGTCGTTTTAATATTATTTTTGCTACTTTTTCATCACATTGGTTTTAGGTTATGTCTGTTTTCTAAAATTACGTTTCTTAAATAGCGTAACGTTTTAAAGTTGAATAAAGAGTTTTTCATTTTATTTTCATTTTAGTGTTTTTATAATATATTTCCGACTATATGTGTATTGTTTAACTTCTTTCATTTTTAAAAATGTAATTGCTTGATTTAAATAAAGCGTGAAAATTATTAGTTTCGAAATGATATTTACAAATCTTAACCAATCTAAAGTCCATCGTTCGGGTATTAGTAAGTATTTCATACAAACTAACTTAATTAAGTATTTTTAGAAGTGAAGAGAAACACATTGTGAAAAACCAAATGAAAAGAGACTTTAAACGGTTTTAAAATTCTTAATATATTTATTTAAAAAATCCAACGTTTCGGAGGAACTGTTCCTCCTTCTTTCATCCCAGCATGTATCCCCTTTTATCCTGGTTTCTCTCCAAAAAATAGCCAAATATCTTAAATCAGTAGGTCTCGATCCTATTTATCACCCACCGCCCAAATTGTCAGCTTTATTATGTAATAACAAAGAACCAACTGCCCTCCTCGACAAGGCCATCATTTATAAAATCTCCTGTGATTGTGGTGATTATTACATTGGGCAATGCCGTCGCCCATTTCATCAAAGGCTTAAAGAGCCCCCAAAAAAAAACAACCCGTACAATAATTCTCCCCTTAGCGAACACCTTCGTGCTTTTGGGCCATAATGCTAGGTGGGACTCAATAGACATACTAGCTCAACCCAAAATTACATAAAACGCATTTTAATGTACGCGAATCCATCGAAATTTAAAAAAATAAATCTGCGCAATGTTTAAACCGTGACGATGGTCCCTTTAACTTATACACGTTTTCTCCACTTTTTAAAACGTGTTTATGGGCCTCACCCTCTCACACACACACAACAAACCAATTCCTCCTCTCGCAGAATCCACCATTCCGACAATAGTAGCCTCGAGCGTGAACGACGATATCGAGCCCGTTGCTCATATAACACTTCGACGGGGTCGACTCGCCTTAGCGAAAAAACGCTCGCGGCTAAAGAACAGTAGCCTCCACGATATGTATAAAGCGCATAAATATTTTCTCGTCCCAAAGTTTTACCATCGTAATGTCAGACTTGTAAAAATCCCTGAAGAAGGAGGAACAGTTCCTCCGAAACGTTCGATTTTTTAAATAAATATATTGTGAATTTTAAAAACGGTTAGGGTCTCTTTTCACTAAGTATTTTTAAATATTTGAATATCGGAATTGTATTTTGCCCGCGTTAAAAGTAGAGTTTAGATGTATAGTCGTTTTAAGAAATACTCGTGATATAGGTTCAAGTGCCCAGTATATTTAAGTACTACAATGATATTAAAATAAAGTGTGCTGATTTCCCCTGGGGGGACGCGGTCTGGGGCGCGGATGTCTCGGGGGGCGCGGTCTGGGGGCGCGTCGCGGTTAATTTAAAAATCAAATGAAAACATAGATTTAATTGTTTTGCGCGGTTAATTTGAATTTTAAACATGGATTTGAGTGTTTTGACGTCATAGAATATTCGTTGTTAAAGTAACGTAGAATGGAAATATTTTTAAACTTTATTTTAATATCATTAGAGTTTAGATGTATAGTCGTTTTAAGAAATACTCGTGATATAGGTTCAAGTGCCCAGTATATTTAAGTACTGTGTGAGAGGGTGAGGCCCATAAACACGTTTTAAAAAGTGGAGAAAACGTGTATAAGTTAAAGGGACCATCGTCACGGTTTAAACATTGCGCAGATTTATTTTTTTAAATTTCGATGGATTCGCGTACATTAAAATGCGTTTTATGTAATTTTGGGTTGAGCTAGTATGTCTATTGAGTCCCACCTAGCATTATGGCCCAAAAGCACGAAGGTGTTCGCTAAGGGGAGAATTATTGTACGGGTTGTTTATATTTTTTGGGGCTCTTTAAGCCTTTGATGAAATGGGCGACGGCATTGCCCAATGTAATAATCACCACAATCACAGGAGATTTTATAAATGATGGCCTTGTCGAGGAGGCCAGTTGGTTCTTTGTTATTACATAATAAAGCTGACAATTTGGGCGGTGGGTGATAAATAGGATCGAGACCTACTGATTTAAGATATTTGGCTATTTTTTGGAGAGAAACCAGGATAAAAGGGGATACATGCTGGGATGAAAGAAGGAGGAACAGTTCCTCCGAAACGTTGGATTTTTTAAATAAATATATTAAGAATTTTAAAACCGTTTAAAGTCTCTTTTCATTTGGTTTTTCACAATGTGTTTCTCTTCACTTCTAAAAATACTTAATTAAGTTAGTTTGTATGAAATACTTACTAATACCCGAACGATGGACTTTAGATTGGTTAAGATTTGTAAATATCATTTCAAAACTAATAATTTTCACGCTTTATTTAAATCAAGCAATTACATTTTTAAAAATTAAAGAAGTTAAACAATACACATATAGTCAGAAATATATTATAAAAACACTAAAATTAAAATAAAATGAAAAACTCTTTATTCAACTTTAAAACGTTACGCTATTTAAGAAACGTAATTTTAGAAAACAGACATAACCTAAAACCAATGTGATGAAAAAGTAGCAAAAATAATATTAAAACGACTTATATTTTCTTACACACGATTTTTCGGTACCACACAGCGATTTTGTGAGATTTCACAACGGCGCAATTATTAGGGTCACGGTGAAAATGACAATGTTTAGGAGCACTTATACAAAGAATGGTAGATAATTTAGGACAGTCTAAATCCTCGACGTTCTTGACGTTAACTCCTATGAAACCCGATAAAACTTTGGCCTTTACTAAACCTTTACAAAAAAAAACGTGAACCCTTGTTCTTTTATATAATTTGCGATGGCTCCTAGGCTGCTGTAGTCTTCCCGTCCGTCGTCCCAACGGAGATCGCAAATGTTCCAATACAACCATCTACACTGCCATTTATCTTCTTCCGTAAGACTGAAATATGGATATGGTGGTTTAAAGGTCCAGACGTTATGCTTCTCCGTTTCCGTATCGTAAATAGCTAACTCTTTAATTATCATTTCTCCATTCACACGGAAAAAGTTTGCCTCGATAAAACATGTCCTTTTCATTTCTAGAAATAAACTTGTTTTAAAAAAAACTTAGAACATGTAATTAAGACTTCGCTCTGAAAACACTGAAGCTTCCATCAGTCCAGTAACTTTAACATATGAAAATTTTTCATCAGGTCAATTGAACCCAAAAACATTTTCTACGTTATTAGTACTTTGCACAGCTATTCTGACTTGAACCGGGGTTTTTAATGCTTGTTGAATTAAATGGATAAATTATTTCAGCTTTTATATAAAGGATATAGGTTGGATAGAAAAAAATCTTATTCAAAAGCTGAAGTATATTTTATTATTTAACACCATCACTTAAAAACCACTTTGCCCAAGTCTGATAAGCTGAGTGGGATAATTTTTCGATTCAATTATTGTAATTCTGGGAAAAAAATTGCATGTAATTAAGTTATCGCATTGAAAGAAGCTTCAGTGTTTTCATAGTGAAATGTAAGGGAAGTTGGCTTTAAATATAGTGGAAAATTACCTTTGTTATTCTATGTTCACCCATTGAGTATGGTAGCAGATGAAAAAAAATTAATTAGCCAAACTAATACTGTTATATATGTAAAATATTTCACTCAGAATCAAAATTATTGACTCCCAAAAAATATTTAGCTATTTTATTATTAACATACAGAGCTAGTCAGACTTAGGGAAGCGTGTTTTAAGATAAGTTAAAAATGAATTTGGGGAAAAAAACTGCTTGAGTTTTTAATTTTACGTTACAGAGTGGCTCCCATTTAATGTGATGATTCTGAGTGAAAAATTTTCAAAAGTCAAAGTTATTGGATTGCATGAAACTTTAGTGTTTTCAGGGTGAAATTTAAGGGAAGTTGCCGTTAAATATAGTTGAAAATTATCTTATTAAGTCGTTGTTCACCTATTGAATACGTCAGGAAGTGAAAAAATTTCATTTAGCAAGCTTTTATTAAATTTTATTTTGCAATTTTGGTATCCACCCTGTATCATATATTTAAAAGCTCAAGCTTTTTTTTCAACTTAATTTTAAACTTATCTTAAAAACAAGCTTCCCTACATATAACTGAACCCAGAAATATTTATCTACGTTATTAGTACGCTACGGATCTATTCTGACTTGCCCCCCAAGGTTTTTAAAGTTATGGTTAAATTAGAATAAAAAAAATTAAATAATTTCAGGTTTTATATAACTGATATAGGGTGGATCCAAAAAAAAAGTAATTTTTTTTAAATTGAACACCATCTCTTCTAAATACCTGTGTTGGGTAATTCTAAGGTGGTTACATATTTTTTTTCGATTCAATAATTGTAATTCTGGGAAAAAATTGTACATAATAAAGTTATAGCATTGAAAGAAGCTTCAGTGTTTTCATAGTGAAATGTAAGGAAAGTTGGCTTTAAATATAGTGGAAAATTATCTTTTTTATTCTATGTTCACCCGTTGAGAATGGTAGCAGGTGAAAAAAATTAGCCAACCTAATACTGTAATATCTGTAAAATTTTCACTAAGAAGCACAATTATTAAACCCAAAAAATATTTAGCTATTTTATTATTACCTTACAAAGCTAGTCAGACTTAGGGAAGCTGGTTTTAAGATATGTTTAAAATTAACTTGATAAAAACAATGCTTGAGCTTTTAAATGATATAGGGTGGATACCCAAAATTTAAGAAAAGCTTGCTAAATGAAATTTTTGCACTTCCTAACCTATTCAATGGGTGAACACAGACTTAAAAAGATAATTTTCAACTATATTGTAAGGCAACTTCCCTTAATTATCGCCCTGAAAACACTGAAGTTTCCTTCAATCCAATAACTTTAGCATATACAAATTTTTCACTTGAATCATCACATTAACTGAACCCAGAAATATTTATCGCGACAGATATTGCATTCACTAGTGGTAAATACACGCTTGGTTATAAATTCATATATAATTCTTATAATAGTTTCTAGTGAAGGCTACCAGTAATTAAGAATTAACATTACAACTAAATAATTATATATAAAAATAATGTGATTTCTAAGGTAGCTTTAAAAAATAACCTAAAACAATCTTACTTTTGAAAAATGACTCTTTAATATCAAAAATCGTCTGTCATACTCGGAAACAATTAATTGATCACTGATGTCGTTTCTAATATTTCTTCAGCTTTTAAAGAAAAAAAAAAGAGTTACTCGAGAATGGTAAAATAGTCTATATTTAAATTTAAAGTGATTCTTATTTTGGATTCCACTTTCACAATGGGAAAAGTGTCTTTCTCAAATGTTGTAATTGCACTAATAGATATGATTGTTAGAACTATTTTAATACATAAGATAGAATCGTTCAGTACTTTGCGGATTTAAAAAGAGGGACTCGTTTAAAAGGATTTAAAGGAAATATTTTAAAACTTCATTTTAATATCATTAGCGTGTAAGTGGTGCATATACCCAAAATTGAGCCGCAAGTTCAGATATGCAAATACATAGAAAATAATATAAAAACATCTTAACTCTACTTTTAATACATCAAAAAAATTCCGATATTCAAATATTTCAAAATACTCAATTAATGTACTAAGTTACGTTTAAAAAGAACCTTTCGTAAACATGAATTCATCCATTTGTTAAACATAGATTCCAGATTAGATGGTGTATATATGATGGGTAAGACTCTTGTCAGAAAGATGAATTCTGCTTTTAATATGTTAAAATACATTTCGACTATACAAATATAGTTTTCGCACTTTAAATTTAAATATAGACTATTTTGCCATTCTCGAGTATCTTGCATATTGAAATTGTTACTCATACAGGGTTACCATTTAATTTTGGAATAGATCACCAAGCTAAAAATATAAAAATTGATAAAAACTTACATGGCTACGTCCTCATCCGAGAACAGCGGAGATGGATTTCTAGTGGACTTGGTTGGATACAAAAAAAGAACAGAGTTGTGATGTCTAAGGGACCAAATCCCTGGGTTTTTATACCCAAAAGGACCCCATACACACTAGGACCCCCATACACACTTTGCCCCCCCATACGTAGGGGCATTTGGGATGTAAAAACAAAAATCTATGAGAATCCCTCGTAGTTTAAACTGAAATAGTTAAGAGATTCTATTCCCGCTACTAGTTTATGGGCCTCCATAAAATTCTACGCGCAAAAAAAAACATTTTTGGTGGGAACACTCGTTTGTTATAACCATTTTAGCGCTAAGAATCCACACCTGATGTAAAAAGTTGGAGGCCACGTTTTCAATTTATTCGCCATAGTCTCTACAAATCATAGAATGTCGTAGAAAAATAAACCGTTTTTATAATACACTCGGCTCTTTTTACCAAAACGACACTTTTAGCTAGCAAGGGGGGACACCCGCTGTGTCTATTTTACGTACGTGGCTAAGGGCAATTCACTACCTTTTGCCCCTTAGGGGGGGGGGGTTATTCCGTAAGACGGATAGCTTTGCTCGTAGTAAAAGTGTTTGAAAATAATGTTACAAGGGGAAAGTGTTTGTCGGTGAAAATAGTTATGAATAGATACACAAAGGGCTCTACCCATTGAACTACTTGGATTTATTACATAACACCACCAAAGATTCCACTCGCACGCTGAGAAAAGTGTTTGATAGCGACGGATAGGGCTTTGACAAGTGGTTGAGAAATAATGAGGGACCCATTGACCTTTAGGTAAGTAGGCCAATTACTCGGGTTTATAGCTACTGGCTGTTTGCATAACATCATGTCAGATGATTCCACCACCCCTACCTAATAGGGACGCTAAAGGGGGGGATCCTCCAACTATCGATAAATCATTTGACCTATTGTCTACCCTTTACCGGGACTTGTAGAATTTCTATCTCTTTGGTTTACCAATATGGGCGTCGCTATACACATAACACCGCAAAATTTGACAAATCGCGTGAGTCATTGAGTCAACCCATTACGTCATCCTGATTACGTCATCAAATTATTATCTATATATAAGGCATTCACCCCCATCATCCATCGTGAGTACACTACAACCCGTTTCTCGAGCATCATGTCTAAACGATCCTGTGCAGATAACGTTCCTGGGTCCACTAAAATGTCTAAATTTGATCCGACTCAGCGGAACATTAACCCTCGGTATTCACTTTCATCCGAGCTTTTCGTTACTACGGGTTTTACGTCTGAGCTCGATATATCTGTAGCTCTATGCAATAAAATCACACACCATGTCTTTGAGATGTCTTCGCGCGCCTGGGACGATTTATACGGGCACTGGGAACAAATAAATGACCCCCAACGGCTGCCCTTTCGATCGCCGTTCCCGCTATCTTATGCGCTAGTGACCGCCGCCATGTCTGACCAAAAAGAATTAACCTTGCAAAGTACGATATCCGAAGCGTCGGTCGTAATCAAAGCGCCTGAAACTCGAGAATTGGACAGACTAAAATATTTCATTAATTCGCACATTCAACTCCTTAAAGTGAACCAAAAACTCTTTGAATTAATGGGTTACGTTATAACCGATAATTATCGTAAAATTTACGAAATATTGTATAAAGAACCATATGCACCAAACAATTTATTTCTATCGGATGAACATGAAAGGTATCATACCCTGGTACGCTACGCGTCCAATACGTAACAGCATTTAAAATTATTGAAGATTTTATAGAAACAGTTGCCAACCAAAATATGTTTTGTGTATTTAACTTTTACAATTTGTTCGCTATGGTATCTACAAACCATAAATATATTAAAAATAAATTGTTTTATCTTTAAGCGTTTTTTTTTCATCCGCTTAATGTACTGTAACTTTGAATGTATAAATAAAACCATATAATTTGTATACACTCTGCTCTTTTTTTCCAAAACACTTTTAGCGATGACCACCCGCTATTTTACGGTACCCTTTTACAACCCTTAGGGGGGCCATATATAAGATGGAAAATAATGGGCGGAAAAGTGTTTGTCGGGCGGAAAGTGTTTGTCGGCGAAAACCCATTGAACTATTTATTACCAACTCGAAAGACAGGTGCCCTAGGCCCGACATTCACTATGACGGATAGGTTTTTACGGACCTATTTAACGGTTTATTGCTGTTTGCATAACATCTTGTCAGTCCACACCACCTGCGGAATAGGGTGATAAATCATCTAACCTATTGACCTAAAATGGGGGAGTTACCACCTAGGTTTTATGAGGGGTATAACATCGTAAATCATCTAACCTATTGACCTCGTAAATCAGCTAACCTTTTGACCTACCGAAAATGTACGCAAAATGGGGGGAAAGGGTGGAATGCTTACCCCCACAGGGGCCTGTTTAACCCCCGTTTCCCCCGCCCGCGGGTTCCCCCTATCGGTATACACACTCACTTATCTCTAGCGTTGGCCATACACGGCTTCAATAAGTAAGTGTCACACTTATTTGATACTTCTGGCCATACACGGCTTCTATGTGTAAGTCACGCACTCTGAGTAAGTGACACACTTATTCTTTTCTTCTGGTCATACGCGGCATCGAGAAGTAAGTTACGCACTCTGCGTAAGGCAAAAAGGAACGCCAGCGGAAATGTGGTTTAAATGGCGCCCAAGGGCCCCTAATTTTTCTAGGGCGCCATAACCTAGCACACCATTAAAAGTAAGATAAATACGTATTTTAAAAAAGAAATCAATTTGTTATGTCACTTAGTTCGGTAATAATTAGAGTGCGTAAATCAACGCTCAAAATCAGAAAAGGGGGATCTAGCGCCCTCCGTTTAAATTACTAAACTTGCACACAGTGTAGAGGTATAGAAGTAATATGGATTAAAAGAGAAACGGAATTTAAAAGTCAACCTTATCCAAAATTATAAGACTGCGTATTTTTTTAAAAAATACCTCACTTTCGGGGCCCCGATCCCAAACATTATGAAAATTCCGTCCAGGCTATAATAGTGCCTGCCGATGGAGATATTAATCGCCTTTGTACCTCGAGCAATCGTGTGTACGGCGGCTGGTCATAAAAATATTTAGTGGCACACTTATTCTTAACTTCTGGGCATAACAAGTATTTAGGGTCACACTTATTTATTACGCGCCTGGTCATACGTTATTCTTATTTCAGGCAGGCTTTCAATGGAATGCGAATATAGTGTCAGCGCGTAAAGAATTCAGGTATGACGCGAAATGGCTAATTAACTCACTTAAAATTAACTTTTTTCAACGCGACTGCAACCTAAGCTGGAATGGGCCTAGAAGAAACTAAACTTGTGGTTTTTGATGAAATCTTACTTACCTTCTTCCTGTCGTACGACGTGCGTAAAAAGGGCGTAAAACGTTGAGTGTTACACTTATTGTTACTTCTGGGCATACGCTGAAAGCTCATCGCGAACAGCCTTGAAAAATGTGAGAGGGAGACTGGCGTTTAGAACTCAATAGACACGCGGATTTACAATGTCGGAAGTTGCGGGGGTCTAAAAAACCTCGCTTAGAATTAAAATTAAGCAACGTAATTGCAAACCTAGGTTATATGGAAACCACAGCTATTCAAAAATGTATCTCTCATGAAAATCGGACTTAATTTAAGGAACGTTATGTAGACTATAACGATTTCAACCAAATTTCGTTCAAAAATCTGTTAAATTTGTTAATTTTGGTTCAGATTATACGACACAAGAAAGTCGCCCTAATTCTATTTTGAAAACCCCGGGCTTGAACTATAGACCGCAAACCTGGCGCCATCTATAGTCAAGCCGAGTGTTCTATTCAAGGTCAGGAGAGACCACCTTTGTTTTAGCAACCCCCCCTTTTTTTTTCTCTCTTTAAATTATATTTTTAAAGTCAACACGGGGGCGATATATAAAGCCGTGCCGGTTATATTAGTGATTAGAGAAAAAAGTATCAGAGACGACTCGAGAGGCTGTCGGACTGCCCAGAGGGGCCGGTGAAACGAGAGCCGAGGCCAAAGTTCAGGAGAGTCCATGTGTTTTGTTCGAGTCAGAGTGAATTATTTTAACGTTATTGTGTTGGACCATATTGTGTTAAGTGCGTGTTCAAGACCGAAGGCAAAACGACCGGAAGAACAACGTAAGACTATTTTTTTCATTTAAAGTGTGATACTGAAAAGTGTATGTTAATGGTTAGAAAATTATTCAGTGGCTACAATAAGATAAGTGTAGAAAAGTATTTGAACTGATGCTAGGTTGGAATTGTAATTAAGGTCTAAAGACCAGAATAAAATCTATATTTCATTGAACCTTGAATTGAATTATTTTCACTCAACTCCTCAATTTATTAGCACGGTTATCCCGAACAATATAAATTTCAATGTAACGGCGGACGAGTGATTCTCGTTAATTTATTTGCGCGGGAGTGGCGAATTTTAAAGAACTGTAGATCCCTCCTACTAAAATCGGCACGATTTCCTAAAATTTTCGCCCAAATCGAAAGCAGTCGTTATAAGACTTTTAGGCGAAAATATAAAACCGCGAAAATTGGGGTCCCGTAAATTAACCTGAAAACTATCCTTAAATTTAATATTTACTGATATAACTAAAGTTGTACGTCAACTGAATCCTAACCTATTCAATAATATTTTTTTAACGTTATCGGACTTAATTTTAAATAAAATATCAACCACACAAAGCGAAACCACAAAAAATAATAAATTGGGCATTTACCCAACTTCTCGGGCTCCGATCCCAAAATTACGAAAATCCCGTCGAGGCTATAATAGTGCCTATCGATTGAGATATCAATCGCCTTTGTACCACTAACGTACCGCGAGCAATCGTGTGTACGTCAGCGGCGGCGGCGGCTACACAGTAGGTGATCGTAATAAACACAATCCCTAAGGATTGTGTGTAAAAACGTTAAATTATCGATTGAAATTATTGTTAAATCACAAAACCCTCTTTTTTCATTTTTGTACTCTTTAAATTTGTTTACTTTTGGTCGCCTTTAGCTGATACATTTTGAGCCGCTACTTCATTGTCAACCGTATAATTCAAGGTCTTTTTTGACCTATTCGAACGAAATTCTTCCTTTTGCTTCCCCTTTTTTTTAGCCTACCAGGAGGGCGAACTTTAGCCCGTTCCCAAGTGTTTTCCAAGAAAATTACGATTGCACCATTTTTTGTAAACCTCCTAGCGGGCGTCCCTTTTGTCAAAAAACGTAGTTAGATTCTCTTCTCACCCCAACGAGTCAACAGCGCCCGAATTCTGATCACGCGAGTTCTGGACTCAACTACATTTCCATACGTTTATAACCAAATCGCGGCGATACTATAATTTTGTAACTCTTTTTTACTTCAGTTAATTTTCCCCTCTTTTAGAATTAAAGTTTTTAAATAAGTTTTCGATCATTTAACGCGTTGTCACGACAAACGAACTGTTTAGATAGGCCTTTAGATTTTTCAGTAAACTTTTATATCCTCCCGCCCCCTTTGCTGTATTTCAAAGTCACATTTTGGTGCCGAAACCCGGGAACTCTGATAACGGTCCTCAAACGGTAAAAATTCCGAAACTACAGATCCGTCACTACAGCGGTAGACACACGGAGTGGCAAACCTTTTGGGGCACCGACGAAAGTCAAATCCACAATAACTGCGACATCGAGAAAGGAGCTAAGTATCACTATTTAAAATCATTTTTGGAAGGGGACGCCGCTAGGGCAATAGAAGGGCTCGCTCCAACAGCTGCAAATTGCGATGAGGCTATCAGTATTTTAAAAGTTCAATTTGGGAGTTCAGCGCTTTTAATAGGCAAACATATGGAAAAACTTTTGAAGCTACCAGAAGTTAGGGAAGCAACCGATGTTCAAGGCTTACGAAAATTACACGATTCATGTAGAATTCAAATTCGAAGCCTCAAATCGTTAGGATTGCTCAACGATACGTACGGTAGCCTTCTATGCCCCATCATAACACAGCGCCTCCGCGCGGAGATCAATCTGGCCTCCAGTAGAGCTTACTCCAATGTCAATCACCTCAAAATAGAAGATCTTTTGTCATTCCTACAAACGGAAATCGCCAGTCGAGAGCGCGCGAAAGTTTTGGGAAAATCGGAGCCGGAGCGAAAGTTCCTAAAGCCGTCGGCCGAGAGACCCAGCTTGCGCGACACTTATCGCAGTCGTAGCCAACGCCCTACCGAGAAACCGCTATCAAGTGGCGCGCTCCAACCGTAGGAAATACGCCACGTCACTGCCTGTTTTGCGACGCCAGCGATCATTTAACCTCTATTTGCGACAAAATGTCCCTAGAGGATAAAAATAATGTCCTTATCAAGAAAAGGCGCTGCTTCGTATGCCTGCGCGAAGGTCATCAGTCCAGAGACTTTCATCCAAGATCCATGAACTGCAGAAAGTGCGGTCGTCGGCATCATCATCTGATCTGCGAGACGGCTCTATATCCGGAGCAGATAAATACGGATGAGACTGGCTCGACTAGCTTAAGGGTAGCGGCTAGCGTGGCCGGCGTTAAGGCTAATACTGTTACCAGGGCCGGCTCAAGAAATATTTTTCACCCGGGCAAGGGGGATTTTTGGCGCCCCTCTTATTTTGAGACTAAATAAATTATAAATTTACCGTTTTCCTGACAATAAATAATCCCTTTAATCCCTTTCTAAATACTTTGTGTAAACGTATTTAATACCTTCTTTATGGTACAGGGTCATTTTACATGGAGCTTGAAACACTAGGTAAGGTGGCAAGACTAGTATACCTTAAGTACTTTAATTATAATGTCCATACTGAATAGTATCACGGTTAATATGTGAAATAAAAGAATTAAG
Source organism: Leiobunum rupestre (assembly GCF_980474605.1). Classification (NCBI taxonomy): domain Eukaryota; kingdom Metazoa; phylum Arthropoda; class Arachnida; order Opiliones; family Sclerosomatidae; genus Leiobunum; species Leiobunum rupestre. The sequence goes on from NC_143392.1 coordinate 35,167,797, forward strand.
TTTACGAAGAACCCGTGAGTTAAAGATAAAAATAATCCCTGGATATTTTTATTTTTAACTCACGGGTTGTTCTTAGTAAACTTAATTCTTTTATTCATTACATTAATTGCTTTAACAACTTAATTAAGAAACTTTTTACGGGTTTTTTTAAGGCCTACACTTATGAGCTTTTCTGCTTTAACGGCTTCTCTTAATTTACTTTTTTTTTTATAAAAAGAACCAGAATGCTTCTATTTCTCGGACATCCTAATTCAATTCAACGTGACTCTAATTAATATCTATCTAACAAAAACTATTTAACTGAAAGTAATAAATGGCTTTCTGCGCGTGCGCGTAAAATAGAAGAGACTAACGGTAACCACGGACACAAGACAGATTAAATCGTACAGATAGACTGCTTAAGAACTAGCCATCGAAAACGATTTAAATGCATTTTAGAATATTAAATGCAGGTTCATAATAGTCTAAGAAACAAATAGAATTCTTGAAATTGGCCTGCTAGTTTATTTATCATAAAGCTGGATAAATGGACAACGAAATAGCAAGCAAGTACATAGAAGTACTGTATTACTTTGGGCTTCCTTCTATTCTTGTGGCCCTAAATTGGTAAGAGTGTGCAATAACTGGTGGGTTTACCGGGGAGTCGGGGTCCGGCTCTTGTAACCCATAAGGGCGGTGGCGCACTGGGAGATGTTAGCTCTGATCAAATGGTCCTATGTCCACCTCCGACTTCGGCCAGGCTAGCTGGAAACTGAGCTTCGACTCAGGCTAACGGAGAGGGTCCGTGTAAACTAGCCGCCTCGGCGGATTGGGTAGCCTGCTGTGGGGTGGCGGGCCTCCGTGTGAGGGCACGTTGGTCCTGTTTCCCGGCCTTATGGAGTTACACCTCGATCTCCGTGGCCAGCTGTGCCGGGTTATGTGGACCGCTGTGTCCCGTCGTTCCCCTTTAGGAGCTCTCTACAAAGGGTATGACTCTTTACCTACGTAGGTAGGGTGTCGGAAGGAGTTGCTATAGCATCCACTCTTACTCGCACGGCTGTGTGCGAAGTGAGAATTGGTCCACCCATTGCTGCACCTTCTGCTGGGTTGAGTGGCTTGCGTCAAAGGTCCGACCATAAGTAGTAGGGTACTACTACCCTAGGGGCTATCGACTTCCCGTAATCGGTGTACACCCTAACTGTAATGATTACGTATTTTTCTGTAATCTTTTGTACTTTTTTAATCCCGTTATCATTTGTAATCTTCGTACTTATCTGTAATCACCGTAATCATTATGAAATAACGCGTACTCATCTGTAATCACGTGTAATCATCTGTAAAGTGCGTAATCATCTGTAATCACTCTTATTCATTGGAATTATCCTGTACTCAATTACTCATCTGTAACAATTTTAAAGTTTTGGGTTGCCTGTGTACTCATCGTAATCATTATCTTCTCATCATAATCATTCTGTACTCATCGTAATCATTCTGTACTCATCGTAATCATCTGACTCATTAACGATTACGTAATCGGTGTACAGGCAAATTCTTACTGGCTAGCCCCACGCTACTACCCATGCTGGATTTGTCACCTGTCCGGGCTTGGGGACGCTGGCGTAGGGCACTATGATGATAGGCCTCCGGTGGTATGCCCCCTGTTGCTAGGTACACCGGGCTAAAAATTCTGACACACTTCTATTCTTGTAGTATCGCCCAACCACTTTTTCTTCTTCATATTATATACCCTGGTTTATAATGAAAATCCCAGGAAAATGCTTTATCCCGTCAGAACTATGGACCGTAATTTTATGATTTATTTACTATTTTAAAATAAATAGTCGCAAAAAAACCGATCATCGACGATGTTGGACATTTTGGTTGGGAAAACGGTTTGTATTTCTAATTAGCTCAAGATTTTTCAAATTATGTTATGCTTTCTTTAAAATTTTTATAAACAAATCCAATTCTTGGTGTAAACTAAAAAGGCGCACAACTCAATTTTGGCGCCCCTCTCAAAACGGCGCCCCGGGCAGTTGCCCGGGTTGCCCGGCCCTTAAGCCGCCCCTGACTGGTACCATATTACTACAGACAGCAGTAGCGGATGCTCAGAGCTCCAAAGCTGGTAAAGCTCTTCAAGTACGTTGACTGCTAGACACGGGAAGCCACGTGACATTTGTCAAAGAAAATATATCTTGACAGCTTGGCCTACAAACAATCAACGAACAAACCCTCGACCTACACAGGTTCGGTTCTCCCAACGCGGTACGAACCAAGAAAAAGAAGGTACTCCTCACTCTAAGGAGTCGCCACGACCCCTATCAGAAGGTTACTTTAGAGGAATACGAGATTCCGGAGATATGCGGATCAGTATTCGCAGTTCCAAGCGCGGAACTCGCGCAACAGTTCAAGGATAGAAAGCTGGTGATGGCAGACGCTATAGGTATTGAAAATAAGCGAAGTAACTCGTCCTCTATCGATGTTCTCATTGGCGCAGATTATATCGGAGCCGTTTTGTCAGAAAATAGAAAAATAGAACGCTTCGGTCCAACACTAATTAGCTTCGAAACAATTTTCGGGTATACATTACAAGGTCCGACAGCGGTAGGTTCCTCAACCTACGGAATAAACACAGAAGCGATCATGCGAGTCTCAGCATGCGTCGTCGACCAAGAAGAAGAGGTGTCAAACCAGCTTCAGAGGTTTTGGAATATCGAGTCATTCGGCGTTAAAGACTCAAACGAAGATTCTACCACCGGTAACAAGATTATTGAAGACTTCGAAAAATCAACAACTTAAGCTTGTTTTCCACTCTCGCGCGTCATAATGTTATTTTCTTTACGCGCGTAGAAACCTTTGAACGTTTCAAAGCTGAGAAACGCGTCGTTGCGCGCGTCAGTGGAAAACAAGCATTACAATGATGGGCGATTTACCGTTGCGCTACCCTGGAAGTCTACCGTCTCAGAACTTGGCGACAACTATAGGGTCGCCTATATTCGCACGCAGAACCTCATCCAGCGGCTTAGAAAGAACCCCGCTCTACTCCAAGAATACAACTTAATAATCAAGGAACAGCTTGAACCTGGGATCGTCGAGACAGTTAGGCTGGAAGCCAAGTTTAAGTTTTATTGGTCCCGTCGTCCGGATCCCCACCTATGACGGGGGCCGGTGCTGCTCTCCCGGACCACCTGAAGTCGCTGCCAAACCGCGTAAACTTCACACGTGAACTTCAGAAATATCTAGGCCAGCTCTAAGCTGACCTTCTCTTTTACTCTGACGTGATGGGCATCGCCTTTTGTCGGAATTTAAATACTTAAATTTCAGTATAGCTTCCCCCACCCGATTTTTTTTATATAATTTTTTTTAGATAGAGGGCAAGATGGGGATTATTTGAATGTTAAATTTTTTTGGCGGCTAAATTATTTAGACCTATGCTTCAATCTGCCAGGATTTTTTCAGGCGGAGTATAATAGCGTTTTCCATTTGATTGCTCGAGATTCGCTACGAATCTGTCTCTGACGTCTTTGATCTCGCCCCAATCGACTTGAGTAAAACCGCAAAGGGAACATTCCATTGGCATACTCCCGGCTCCGCGCTTTGTTGTTTTTCGTCTGCTAGTAATTTGAATTTTCGCGTCTTGGTTTGACATTTTACCAAAAAATCTAAAAGGAACACGCAAAAATTTGCTCCGATCTCGATCCGTTGATCTGTCGAAATCGGCAGATGGGTTTTGGGCGATCTCGGAGCAGTCAAAAACTCGTCTCTTTCTCTCTCGTCCCAAAGACCTATAGTCGAACCTATAGGCCCCCCTCCGCCCCCCTTTTCCCCATGCGATAATTTCCATGGTACCCTTTTCCCCATAGTCGAATAACCCCAGTAAAGGCCCCCCTCCCCCTTTTTCCCATGCGATAATTTCCATGGTGCAAACTGAATAACGTGGAACGTGTATAATGTGCAAACTGAATAAGGTGGAACGTTAATAACGTGGAACCGGAATAACGTGAATAGTTAAGAAACTGGAATAACGTGAAATCCAATTCTTCAAGGTCATTCAAAAAATATCTGGAGAACCGTTGAGTTTAGAAACTTGGTTCCAATTAGAGAAGTGTGCGCCATGACATTTTAAGGTCTAATGGCTATGACCTTACGCACATTGGCCAATCAGAAGCCGATAAATTTAAGGCATAAACCAGAAGAACATGGTGAAAATAATGCTCCAAAAGACCAAACTGAAGTGTGTGAATAAGTATGAAATCCGCCTTTAATCCTTAATGGTAGGAACATTGGTTTCGTGGACATGAGCTGCTCTGGTACTAATGCGAGGGTTGGCGTTAAAAAATGGCTAACATACCGATGTCTAGGCTGTGTCTCAATGTTTCCAGTAATATTTACTGTTAATTGGAATCGCCTAGTAGCTTATAAAATAGTTGCAATCGTTGTTGGGAATTACGGATGATTTCGCCGAAAACAAGTCACACCATTTCAGCTTTTTGTTGAGCTATAATGTCATGGCGCACACTTTTCTAATTGGAAAACAGTTTCTAAACTCAAAAGTTTCTCGAAATAATTTTTAAATGAATTTCAAGACGTGATTCAAGGTCATTCGACATTCCATTGTTAAATGTCCTCTATCATGATAATTTTATCACGAAAATTTCGTTTACAAAACGCAAGTGGATTCTTACTTATTAACACTTCATTTTGGTCTTTTGGGAATTATTTTCACCATTATTTTCTGGTTTTTACCTTTAATTTATCAACTTCTGATTGGCCACTATGCATGAGATCAAAGCCATTTGACCTTAAAATGTCATGGCGCACACTTTTCTAATTGGAACAAAGCTTCTAAACTCCATGTTTTTCGAGATAATTTTTAAATGACCTTCAAGACATGATTCAAGGTCATTCGACATTCCATTGTAAAAAGTCCCCTATCATGATAATTTTATCAAGAAGATTTCGTTTACAAAACGCGAGTAATTTCTTACTTAAAAACCCTTTATTTGGGAATTATTGTCACCATTACTTTCTGGTTTTTGACTTTAATTTATCGGCTTCTGATTGGAACAAGGGGCATGAGGTCAAACCCATTTGACCTTAAAATGTAAAAAATAAATAAATAATAATCAGCTAGGCTAATACCCAAGACACCACTTTAGGCCTAAGTCATCGACCGACTTTTAAAGCCTTAAATTCAGGTGGCCGGGTTACAATGCGTAGGAGGGTGGTGGCAAGCCCTTCATGCCACGTTAGCCAACAGCTCCCTACACTAACTATTACCGTTAACCTCGACAAGTTTTTATGGAAGGGGAAACCGAAGAGCTCGGGGAAAACCCCTTACACCAGTGGGGAGAGAACTTGCAAACTCAACGCAGAAGGAGTTGTTTCGAGTTTTCACCCAGTGCCACAAGCTGGGATCGAACCCGGCTCCTCTTGCTGCGAGGCGAAAATGCTGACCACTCTGCCACCCACTTGGCGCCCACTTTTTTTTTTAACTGAATCCAAGTTTTTAAACTCAACAATTTGAGATAATGTTTGAAGGATCTTGAAGACATGTTCAAGGTCATAAACTTTTCCGTTTCAAATATCCGCCTACACGAGCTACATGACCTGAAAATTTCAAATACGTAGAAAAAATAAATTTTGATTTATTATCACAGGATCTACTTTTATTTATACCCGGTATATCAAATGTGAAAATGGTTGTCGTGTTACCTAACAGCGTCAAAAATTTATTCTGGGTTTACGTTCAACGATGACATACCAAGATACCAGACTAACCAATGTCAGCCTAAGGTGGATGGTAAAATTCATTTTGCGCCTGAAAATATCCTGCCAGGTTAGGGTATAAAAGGAGGTAAATAAGCCTGTTATACCTCACAATGTAAAGGTACTGTCACGCGCAAAAACGTAATTTTGAAACCGGTGAATTATTAACGACCGAAACAAGTCTAGGTGGCGTAACGGCTCCAGCTTTTTCCGAGGTTACGCCTATAATCATAAGCCTATCATAAGGTCCCCATAAGCAAAGGTCTAGGCCGAATTTTTGACGATCACATACCCGTTATTAAGAGGTGGGTATTCAAAATCTGCACCTCCTAGTGGCCACATCCTCAACTAGGCATTTCCCCAAATGAATTTCGCGCGTTGCATGATGAATGCGCAGAAGGCGTGCGCGAACGTTTTTAGACTTAGAACAACGCGGGAGAAATCTCCACCGCGAGCCCTTAGTACCGTATCCAAGGCTTAATCACAATTTAATAAGTTTCAAGCTTAAATGATTCATCAGAACCTAAAACTGGCTTTTAGAAATAACATAACTTGTTTCTGAAGGTATTTATTTTTCAAATTTGAGATTTAGACGCGTTTTGTGTGGCATTTATCAACCCGAGCGTGGCTGCTCTACCAAGTAAGATAATATTTTAGATGTAGAAATTTTGAAAAAGAAGATGTCGCTACTGTTCTCTCCAGGACAAAGCCGTTAACATGGGCCCCTATGGTAGACCTTTGCTTATGGGGACCTTATGATAGGCTTACGCTATAATCTAGCGTCTTTTACAGTCAAATTAAAAAGTCATAAGAACATTTTTTCTTAAATAAACTATCAAAATATAAGCAAACGATGCAAAAATTATATTAAAATGCAAGTATCATTATTTATAAAGTCAAATTTACTAATAACGATGAGGAAAAACTAATAGCGAACCAAAGGGGGCGTATTTTTCAATCGCGAGTAGCGTTTACCCACTTCCTACCGAAACTCCGAAAAATTACCACCGTAACCAACTATGGATAGCTCATTACAGAAACCGAACAGCGACGGAGGCCAATTTTTTGGAGGTTACCTACCGGAAGTGGGTAATTGCTTCGTTACAAAACCCTCGATTGGAAAGCTTGCTAAATTGCAATCTAGGGTACGAAATCTATATTATCTTTATCTCATGACACAGAGCGCATTTTTCATGATTATAATCTCTATCCTTCTCAAAAAGATCGAGTCTCCCTACATTTTCTAGCCATTTCTCTACGTCTGTAGCAACTTTTATCTCTCTGAACTGTATTTTGAAAATATAGGCCTAGTAAAAATTATTCATTTTAATATCCCACCTATCTTTCACTTTTGGAATCTTAAATAAATACGTGATTTTTCTTTGAAAGTGTTACAATAAAGTGCTGAACAAAAAGTTCCAGACATTTTAAAATATTTTAAGAATGAGACATTTATTAATTAAATTTTTGAGTCCAAAATTCGCAGTTCCTCTTCCTCCCGGCCGCAAGGCGTCGCTGATGGCTGAATTTTTCTTCTTGCGTTTTCGGCGGAGATTCGTATCTCTATAAGCGCAGTTTCCTCTTTTTATCGGGTCGAAACTATTTGAAGTTAATTTGACTCCAGTTTGTAAGTCTAATGGTTCTAGAGATATTTTTGAATGCCCCAGGGAAACTCCCATTTAAGATAAAAACATGATGATACAAAAACCAGTTCTACGAACTGAAAAAACAGTGTTTATTCTTGTAAGTGTTACGGCTAAGAAGGGACTGACATTAAAATAACTTTATAAACGTTAAGAGATTATATACAAAATTAAAGAGTGGAAAAATAATTGTGATGTGCGATTCGAAAATCGCTCTTGTCTACGTAAAAACATGAATTCTAAATTTATTTTAATGTCTGTCCCTTCTTAGCCGTAACACTTACAAGAATAAACACTGTTTTTTCAGTTCGTAGAACTGGTTTTTGTATAATGTATGTCCCCTTTTCAGAAGGAGAAAAAAGATTAAATGGAACGAAATAATTGGTTTCATATGAAAACATACATTTAGAACAGCGAAGACTTAACGAAGTATTTAATTTCTAGTCAAATTTAAAGATAATTCATAAATGATACAAAATCTAGTTGCAAATTGAGTTTGTGAAATAAAATAATTAGCGATTTGACCCGTATGTAATTGTAATTTTGTTATTTCTTGCTATTTCGTTCTCAATTAATCGTTAAGACTTAGATGCTTTTCTCTACTTTTTAATTATTGACGAGTGTTGGTTAAGGACGCGCACATGAATCTGACGGGCGTGTGTTCGAATCTCGTTCCGCAAATGATTTTTATAAAACATTTTCATTTTAATTTTACCTTCAGTTCGAACATTTTATCTGCTTTTTATATCAAATAATTTATATTACTTAAATTTGCCGAATTCATTATCTTGTCATTTTTATTTATTGGGCTCCCAACGCCATCTCGTTACAAAAAAAAATTACTAAGAATTTTGTAATTGCTGTATTTGTTCTCTCCGCTGTGCCCCGGCGCCTTTCCCGTCTCGTATTCCCTCTCTCCCTTCTCTACGAATGGACCGTCTCCGTTTCCCCCATTTACCCCGTTGCCGCTCCCCAAGTAACCGGTACCGCGAAACGGGAATTTGCTAAGAGCGTCGCCAAAAAAATTGAATTTCTTTAAACTAATGATTAAGCACTTAATAAAAACCGAATTAAATCGAAACATATATAAGGCACAGGTTTCCGACGTCAGGAATCCAGTGGTGGTTTTAGATTTCGCCCTGGACAAATAGTTTTAGACATATAAAAATAACAAGCAATGCATGTTAGAAAAGGATTTGAGTCGAAATTTCGGGTTTACGGTTTCAGCATAGACCAAAGCCAGGCGATCCGGAACACATTTCGTTGTAGAAGGCAGGAGTCGAGGCCATATACTACAAATTTCTCCATAAACCTTTCGCCAAGGCTGCATTTTTCTTAATAATAAATAATAATAATCAGCTAGGGTAATACCCAAGGCACCACCTTAGGCCTAAGTCATCATGCGACTTTTGAAGCCCTTAATTCAGGTGGCCGGGTTACAATGCGTAGGAGGGTGGTGGCAACAATGGCAACTAATTCCTCAAACAGGTATATATTTCATGTTTATACTATGAAAATAGCAAATTCATGATTTATTATAAATTTTATTTTGACAGAGTCGAACCAGTTATCTTTACATTACCAAAACAGCTTATTTTTCGTTCCGTTATGAATTTCTAAAACCAATATATTTTTCAGTCATACTTAGCTTTACATTCATTTAAATTTGACACATAAAGTAAGCCCTGACAAGTATATGCTAGGAATCAATGTTACATAACAGAAACGTATCATATAAGCCTATATTTAGAATAGGCATTGAAACCAACAAAATAAATATATTTACCTATAAGTTTTCATGAAAAGCTTTAAAATACGACCTTCTTATTAAATTTTAAAAAGAGAAATTAAACCTTAATCCACCGTCTGCACTTGTTAGGCCTAACAATAACTCGTAAAGTTTGCTCTTCACTGGATGTGGCTGCCAAGAGGAAATAAAATAGTACTGCCAACTTTTATTAGTGAAGTTGGCGTTGCGTGACGTTGAAAAAACAGGAGACCGGCCGTTGAACATTTTATAGAAAGACCTATTGGGAGAGCTATTCCGACTTTAAATTCAAATGACCGACTGAATTCATTTGAATTCCTTTTACTAATTTTAAATTATACATATTTTTACAAATCTTTTCCTTTTTAACAATATAATTTTGACAGCGTTATATTTCCGAATCAATGGTACTAAATAAAGACTAAACAACAAAGTAGGAAAATTTTCACTAAATGCGCGACATTTTTCAACATCCCCCTAATATCACGTGAGATTATTCAAAATTCGTATGTTTAGTGTAAATACGTTTGCGGGGGAAAAAATACGTGATATTTGCCGAAACCCCCCTCTCCTCCACGTGAGATTGGGTGAGATTCAGCTCGACCCTCTCCCTACCCTAAACGCCTCACGTAATTTATGGACGCTCCCCTATGGGCGACTAAGAGAAGCCCTTCCCGTCAAAACCTCCAGCTGAGAGGTGAAAGTCCAAAGTCGAGTAAAATAAAACTGAAAATTGAATTATATTAATAACCATGTCAGGTATTTGGAATTATGTGCGTTTAGTTGGAAATCAGGCCCTGAACATTGAGTTAAAATTTCAAAGCTCTAGAGCTGACCGTTCTCGAGTTTTTAGGAACATGATATACAAATAACCATGTCAGGTATTTGGAATTATGTGCGTTTAGTTGGAAATCAGGCCCTGAACATTGAGTTAAAATTTCAAAGCTCTAGAGCTGACCGTTCTCGAGTTTTTAGGAACATGACATACAAATAAATAAATAAATAAAAGGACAAACTTTAAGACTTATAGTTATAGATTATTGAAAATAGATGTTTTAAAGGGAATATAACCTGCAAAGCAATCTTTATGGAAGAACCCTTCAATTTTTAAAATTTCCCTGTACAGTGGCGCCAAACATTTTTAAAGCGAAAGGCAAGAGTGGCCAGAGCTGCAAGCGTTGGTGTTCCACACCAAATATCTGAGGTTATATTCCCTTTAAGTCACACTTTAGCCATCTTTCTCCATTTGTATAGCGCCTTATAGATTCTATTTTATATTAGTTATTACATTTTCAATACTTCAAGACTTTCTCATTAAGTCTTGATCTTTTTTTGCACATTATCCTGTATAATTCATATTTTTAGTTTTAAAATATTACAATAGATGGTGCTAGTGTTTTGGAATAAAGAAATACGTCGATAAAATCCAGAAAGTTCCAATTTTGTTTGATAGATGGCAAGTGGCAACCGCATCCAATCATAAGCAAAGTGTGGACCAATATCTAAGTACGTTTACCCGATTTGAAACAAACTTGGTATACTTATCTCCTCAAATGGATAACTATCTTCAATAGTTACGACTGATTGTATTGGGGCCTGAAATTAATATTTTTCCCGTGTCCCGGGCCCGCTCTTGGCGGCCCTGAATATGATTAACCTTTTTCGCGTGAAATTAAAAATGTAAAATTTATCTAGATTTTATTCGATTTTTAAAGTATAGATTTTACTACAACTATAGTTTTTATTTACTTGACTAGTTTTGTACAAAAAAAAAGCAATTTTAGACTATATCCAAAACGTAAATAACAACAGACAAAACGTTTCTCGAAAGTGCTTCCAGCAAGTCTAAACGAAAAGCGACTAGTCTAGTCAACGTCTGCCATATATTGGTGGCAAGGCGTACTAAAATTGAGAAAATCTAAAGTGAAATAGCATATTTTGTATTTCCAGTATAAAAATATGGTGAACATTATTGTGATAAGCTTTTTCAGATTAAATAGAGTCCCGTAGTTTCCAACGCTAGATGCTCATAGACTGCCGGATTTTCATCTGCATAGGTGATGTCTAATATTTACCGTCGCCATCTGGTGCCACTTGAGGAATTGAAAATCGGAATGGCAAATGTTGTTGTATTTCTAGTTTTTCAGGCTCTCACAGGATTTGAAAACCCGATCACATTGCACCGTTCTTAACTCACTTTGATGCCGCTAGGCGGCGCGACGCGGTCGTTTAAAGATGGAAATATTTGCTAAAGGGTAGTTTGTACATTGAAATGGATCAAATAAATTAGTGGATTTAGGTCAGAAAGCAGGTACAGCATCAGTCCAGAAAGCTACCGTGTCGAAATAAGGGAATGAGTGAGTCCCCTTAGATTCTTTCTTGGTCCTAGGTGAATTATACTCGGATGTACGAATAGCGATGAAAATTTACCACCGGTTTTACACCGCCTGATGATTTCAAAACTTTTTTCAAATTATTAATACATAAAATGTGATGAAGAACATCTTTCTAATTGGAATGTTTGCTCTAAACCTTATGGTTCTCGAGATAAATTTCGATAATGTAGCACGACTTGTTTTGGAGTTATTAGCGCTGTCTTGCAATTTCCCCTTTTACAATTTTCCCTTTTACGACCTTTGTGATTTTGCTAAAATTTTTCTCGACTTATTATTGGTCGAATCCGATCATGTTCACGCTATGTAGGCATAAAACGTGACGGGGAACACTTTTCTAATTGGAACCAACTTTCTAACACTTACGGTTCTCGAGATAGTTTTTGGATGACCTTGAAGACATGCTTCAAGGTCATCGAGGTTATCATTCTTCTTTGGCCCTCTGCACGAGCTACGTAACATAAAAAATTTAAATTCCTAGATATTCGCTCTGGATCGTTTTTTAGTGGACACCCTGTATAATGTTATTCCGTAAATATGTCTCTTTGGGAAATATTTTAGGGAAAGCTATTCACAAGAAGAAAACTAGCTGATACACGAGAACGAGTGAACGCATTAAGGTGACGAAGCCCGCGGTAGAGTCGGTGTTGTAAATAGCTCTCAATAAAGTACGGGAAGTGTAACACTTATGATATTGTGAACTTATGCTATTACGTTGCACCATTTTAAAAACGTCTTGGTTCTGAAGTCCATTTAGAAGTTATTTAGTTTTACCAAAATGTTCGGAACAGGTAATTGAACGCGTTAGTTCCAAATCCTAGAAACAACTCGTGCCAAATTGCTAATCTTAAAGGAAGTATGAACTTCCATATTTACGATGGATCCACGAATTTACCATTTCAGGCAGCAGGTTTAACAGAAGCTAGATGTGATTGGCGCTAGTGTTAGCGGACAATATAAAAATGTAGTTCATATTTCTCTTTAAGCGTGTTACCTAGGAGCAACAAACACAAGGAGAACGCAGCTAGCCTTTAAACACGCTAACGAAGGGTTGTGTACGAATTTCATTGGACGAGCGTCACGAGCCTTTACGCTGAACGTTTTACGGGCGGGGGGGGGGGGGCGGAAGACAATCACCTAATTTTCCCCTTCCGACGGCAGCAGGCGCTAAAGCGTATAGCCAATGAAAAACGTACGCAAGAAAATCCACGACTTTTGACGGGTTGCGTTCTCCTTGTGTGGGGTGTTGTGTTTGTTGCTCCTAGGTGTTACGATTTATTATTGAAACAGATTGTTCGTGACCGAAATCTATCACTACGCCCTCTTTCGGTAGCCATCGAAAATATTGAGAGGTGCTGTAGAAGCAGACGTTATTAGGTACCAAGCCTGGGGGACATAGCGACACAGCGGACGAGTTTCGTTCTAACACGTTCTAGGGGTACTCTCAGAGGACCTTTTTAGTTCTGAGAGGGCTCTAGAGACGCTATGAGAGCAGGGCTATTGATTTTGTTTTAAACCGAAAAATATATTTATTTTTTTAAATTATTTTCCATTTTATGGAATTTTAAACATTTTATATGCTTAACTCTTTTTCTCGACAATTCTTTTAAAACTGATGGGCTGAAGTAATGTAAACTTGAGTTTAAATTGATCTTCAGTACTTTTGACACTATATTGTACATTTTTAAAAATACTTTTATAATTCGCGGTTTAAATAACTGATATATCCTCTTGATTTAAATCCGACAACCATGCATAGCGATAATTTTAATCATAATCTTAATTAAATTAAATTACTTACTGTAATGTAGTTTTCTCTAAATTGGCATGGTTTCTATTTGTTAAAAAAAATAGATTTACTGAGAAAGTCAAACTCAACGACGTTTTTCGCCGTCTCTCGCAAAAATCTCCCAATAGGCGATTTCAGTTCCCCGGTTTCCCGCTCGGGTCGCTGTAGGTCGCGTGCGCTCTCCCCCCGCTCGTGTGCCCGGAGGATAGCGTGCATTCGTCTCCTCCGTTTCGTGTAAATAGGTTCTAGCTCGAAGCACCCCACCCGTTATACGAAACTTTCAACTCTTATCTTCAACTTGGAAAAGTTTCGCCAAAAAGTCCCTTTTCACCTTTCGCTTTGAAGGAAAACCGATCGAATCTTTTCAACATTTTCAATTAAAATTACTGGAATCGCGTATTTTCGAGTGTTCAGAATGGATTTGTATTGGATTAATCTCGCGTTGATTACGTTCCAAAGGTAGTTGTACCCGTAACTTTCTTTCGCGCGGTGTTTGGTGTCGCAGCTACCGCGATGGTACCGTTCGCTGGTGGTTTGGATTTAGCGTCGGGTCCGAACGGAACCAACTCTTCGGACATGTCGTGGTTCGAGGGTGACATTTTCGCCGAAAATTTCACCAATAGTTCGGCGAACGACAGCTATTTCGAGATCGACCCCGGTCGTGTCGGACCCATTTACATTGATCCCATATTTTACTCTTTGAGTTACAAAATTATTGGAACGATTTTTCAGGTAATAACACTTTAACCGTGTGGTTTGAAATAGGATCGTAACTTCATTGTTTTCGTGTTTTCATTTTTCGTTGTTAATAAATTCTAGATGCAGTCTATTAAAATATTAGAATTATTTTAAATATTATCAGAAGTAGATAATATCTCTAAAACGTTCTGTAGTGCGCCCTTGTAATTATGTTAAATATTGTATGACATTTGGACGATCTAAATTCTCCAAAACCTATTTAAAGTGAATTAATTTGGATAATAATTTTAAAAGGCATATCAGCCTCCGCTCCCAAAAAGGTCGAAATGACGGGAACATTTCTAATTAAATTCTTGTCTCGATGGAATTTTATAAGTTCTAGAATCTAGATGGCACTCTACGCCTGTGAATCATATAGGCAGATAGGCTGCTTTGAACATTTCATTAAATTAATGGAACTGGAACACCGAGGCTGCGTTCAACAACTAAAATCGTCAAATAACTCGATACTTCTGATTGCGTTACCGTGCGGTCCGATTGCTTAAAGGGTTGTTGAACGCCAAAACGCTCAAAACTCGTTTAAAAAGAATTAATCAAAATGGCGGCCAGCAGAAATCTTCTACGTGCGCGTGACCTTTATGATACATATCAGAACAGACTGATCGTAGAACGGGTTAATTTGGTTCAATAACTGTTTCGGTTTTTCTGATGAAAAATAGGGTATGAATCAGAAGGTTGTTGAACGCAGCCTGAATTAAACTACTAAAGGGAATATAACCTCAGGTTTTAGGTGTGGAACACCAAACTTCGACCATTTCCCGCTCCCTCCTATGACTTTAGATATTTTTGGCGCTGTTTAGTGACTTCCCGGCAAAATTGCTTACATAAAAAAGCATAAAAAACATAAAAAACGACTTGAGGTTATATTCCCTTTAAATATTTCTAAGATGATTTTTTTTCAAGAGATGTCAATATTTATCTTGATATATACTGTTGTTTGTTATTTGCTCCAAATAAATACCTTCTGAAAAATTGAAGTAAAAATAATTTAAAAAACTATTAAATCGGAGGTAAGATGATTTAAATATAAGTGAATATTCCTTAAAGAGTAGCGCTTCTCATTTCTATCTGTTAATAAATATCGTTATTTCATTCTCATTACTCTCATTTTATAAAGATAACAAGTTCACCTTCCTTTATATATTATGATCTAATTAAATCTAAATTTCTTAACTGATCTCAAAATTAAAAAATAGATAATCAAAAGGCTAAACGCTACAGAGTTTTGAACAATATTAATTTTCCTTTTATATTAGTGAATAATAAAAACATTTTTTTTTAAATTTTAAACCTACTTTTTCAAAAAGCATTTTTAAAACGTTTACTTTCTGATCTGTTATCTCGGATTTTTTATTTTATCTGTTTATTAAGATTATTTTAAACCAGCTAACTGTTATCCGCAGATGGTTTAAAAATACGTTAAAGGGAATATAACCTCAAGTCGTTTTTTATGTTTTTTTATGCTTTTTTATGTAAGCAATTTTGGCGGGAAGTCACTAAACAGCGCCAAAAATATCTAAAGTCATAGGAGGGAGCGGGAAATGGTCGAAGTTTGGTGTTCCACACCTAAAACCTGAGGTTATATTCCCTTTAATCGAATTTAGATACAGTTGAGAAAATCATGGTGTTATGAAACCCTACAAATGAGTTTAATTATTACAGTTAAGATGCTTAAGCGGGTAATACAGGTGGTACATTTTGAGCCGTGAAGACTGTGTCATTTTAATGGATTAAGCGGAGACTTCTCCAATAAAATATATGTAATAAACTTATGAAATTTGGAATTTTTTGGAAGAAAAAACAAAATAGATGAAGAGATACCCAGATTTTCCAGTCATTCGCTGGTTTGTTGTTGTTGGTAGAGTACATGAAATTATATCGCGAAATCCAAAGCAGTCGGATTTACTCTAAAGCTCATGCAAATTCCCGCGTGACATTGAATGTACCTTTCCCTAGCCTTTGCAAGAAATGCAATTTTTATATCCAGTTGTAGTATTGAACCGAGGCGAAATATAGCGTCAACACAAAAATATCCCGAAAAAAATTGACGCTTCTACTTCGACGGAGAAGACTGCTCTCAATCCATCGGATAAAGTAGCCTTTCACTCCGTATAGATCTCGCCGAAATTGAACACTCTGCTTTTTAGGGGGGCTCTCCCGCTTTTGAAACCCTCCAGCGGCATCTCTACGGCTGGCCCATACCCTCTTTCGATCCTCCGTGAGACGGGACACGCGAAATTTGGGCTAAAATGGCTCTTCTCTCTTTGGCTGGGGCGAGACGCATTTCCTCCTGGAAAGATGGATCGCCGCCCCCGCCCCGCAGCTCTGTAATGATAATGACAGCTTGTCCCCTTTCGCCTCTCTTCTCCGCAACGTTTTAAACTTTCACCAAGAGTTCCGGGTTTTTAAAAAAATACTTTGTTGATGATGATACGTGTGAAAGCTTCTTAGTTTTTCCCCCGGTTCGAATGTCAAATTGGCGTCGTTTATACCAATTAAAATCCTAATAATTTATTAATTTAAATTACAAATTTGGCTTAAAGGGTATCTTAACTTCTGATAGATCTGGGTAAAAATCTTGCAGCTCCTCCCTTCCGTATACAAACGCCGGTGTGGCCAATAGCGCCAATAGCGGGCCCAGTTCCCTGGAATTGCGGGTCGCCAAAGAGAGCTCTCATTGCTGGAGATAGCTAGTTTAAATTATTAATAAGGACGTACAATTTACAGGGGTAGGTACATTGGTTCGAATTTCAATCGTCCGAACGGTGGAACAAATGTTCGAATTTCATTCGTCCGAATTGGTAGCATCACTTGTCCGAATTCTGTCGCTAAATTAGTATTTCTTATTGCTGTTTTTTTTTGGTCCGGATTTTTTAGTGCAAGAATTCTGTTTCTGTGGAACTGAAGTCTCGTGTCTTTTCCAATCCGAGAGGGTCCGTTAAACGTACCTACGACAAAGTTGTGGATATTTTAGGTTAGGTTAGGTTAGGTTCACGTTAATGTTACTATTTTCTTATATTAACAATATTTAAAAAAAGCAACCAATTCCTAATGTTCGAAAAAACGGACAAACGATTATTCGAACAAATGAAATTCGCCAGTAAAGTTAACATACATTGAACGACTAAATCACCAACAAAAGTTGTGATAAAGTTTTCGGGCAAATGAAATACGTTTTCGGACATACGATCCTGTTTTCCGGCATTCGGACAAATGATCATTCGGACATTTGTACCACCGTTCGGACGAATGAAATTCGAACAATGTACCCAAATCAATTTACAAATTCATAGTATTATTCCCGTTTTATTCTACCTGTGTTTAGTCACGTGTCCATTCGGTCTCAAGGTTTAATTTAATTTTTTTTAAGTTCATCAACATTGTTTTCAGAATGTAACGCGCGTGTTTTGCAAAATTTAGAAATTGGCTTGAAAATCCACGAGGAACAAATCCTCTTAAAATACCGCGTGAAAAATGAGTATTAAAAGTGTGTAGTTTTAGATTTTTAAAGAAAATTTGCCCGAGATTCAAAACATTCGATCCATTCGGTAAAATGAGGTTAGCAGAAGCTCTTACTAGAGAATTAACATGAACCGAACCGTCCTAGGCTCGAAGCATTATCAATAGGAAAGAATTTCCAACTAAATCGCGGTTTTATACCAGTAGCGGCGCCAGGATTTTTGGGGAGGTAGGCCAACCATTTGGAGGTACCCCCAAAATTATGGAGGCCCCCCCCACCACATTTTTTCACATCCTTCCTCGTGGATTATTTTTTTTAAGCAAGTGGGGCAATTTTTGGGTAAAATGGGTACGCGACGAAAAAATTAGAACTAATAACACTTAACAAATGAGTGGTTATTTACTTTTTTCTACGACTGAATTCAAGTCTATCAATTTACATTCATTCCTTCGGTACTTCACATGTACATCCCTTACATCAGAACTTACAGCTTTACGAAAAGGAATGTACGTAGGTTCACTAACAAGGAGACTACCCGAGGTGTAACGCACCGATTTTGTTCAAACTCGGGGGTTTGGTAGACCTTCATGTAAATTGAAAAATCCTAAAGGGATTTTATTCAATGGGCAACGGGTTTGCCATGGCAACGAAAAATGTTTTGACAACATAAAATGGAAATTTTCCCATTGAAAATAACATGGGATTTTGACCAATTTCCCTGTGAGAAAAATTTAAAAAAATTGATCAATTTTGATTTTTTTCGTCAGTTGTTATCAATTTTTTTTTATAATTTTGGTATTTTAATTTTTTTTCTATTTTGTAAAATGTTTCACAGGGATCCTTGGAATCGGTCAAAATCCCATTTTATTTCCAATGGGAAAATTTCCATTGTATGTTGTCAAAAACATTTTTCGTTGCCATGGCAAAACCGTTGCCCATTGAATAAAATCCCTTTAGGATTTTCAAGTTACATGAAGGTCTACCAATCCCCCGAGTTTGAACAAAATCGGTGTGTAACACCTCGGGTAGTCTCCTTGTAAGTAAAGTAAGTTTAAGAACCATTTATTTGTAAAGATTAAATGAAAGATACAGTTTGGATATAGTAGCGCTCGCGAAAAATTAAAACTAAAAAATAAACTACTGTCAAAGAAAAGCGACTCGTGCCTTTGAAAGGAATAAAAACAGAAGTGTCGTTAAGCGAATCACTCGCATTGAATATTGAAAAATTAATAAATAAATTATTTCGCAAGCAAATTACAGAATTTTCTGATATTGAATAATTTGGAGGCCCATATATTAAATTTTGGAGACCCTACGACTTTTGGAGGCCCTTACCAAAATTTCCAGTAGGCCCAGGCCTACCCCGGCCTGTTGCTGGCGCCGCTACTGTTGTATACATGATTAACGTCCTAGAATTTACCGCATTTTTATCGATTTTAATGTACAAATTTCTATCTAGGGATATTATTTACTATATGTTGGTTTCTTTTCGCTTGTTCCGGGATTTCGGAGTAGGGTAAGAAGAGTAAGAATATGACGTCATTTTACTCCGATTCTGGGGTGGCGAATAGTTTGAGTTGGAGTAAAAACGTTTTTACAAAATGGCTGCCTGTAGTCTTTTTAGCAGATAAATTATGGCCAGCGGACGACAAAATCCGATTTACTCCTTTACACCTCCTTTTCAGAAGAAGTTAAAAGAGTAGCCCTAATACTCCGGAACAAGCGAATAGTTTATGGGCCGGAGTAATTCTCATCCCCGGAACAGGCGAATAAAACGTTTTAGGTTAAAAAGAGTACACTTTTAGTCCAAGAACAGGGGAAAAGAAACCACCTATTATAAACTATATTTTTTCAACGGAATAGGCTTAGAAAGTCAATGTAAAATGTATTTAGCTCCACACTATTTTTTATTCCAAAAACTATTTTAAAGTAATAGTAGGAGCCTGCGAAGGTCTACGTTATAAACGAATAACATTAGCAGTATAGTGAGATTTAATAATTATCTCTACACGGTTGTTATATACTTCCGGTTGAACGCTTTTTAATAATGATAAAATTTAGTTTCTGTAACCTAGGAGCAACAAACACAGTACTGCCCACACAAGTTGAACGCAACCCGTCAAAAGTCGTGTGTTTTCTTGCGTACATTTTTCATTGGCTAGACGCTTTAGCACCTGTTGCCGTCGGAAGGGGAAAATTCTGAAATTTTCTCCCCCCTTTCCGTAAAACGTTCGGCGTAAAGGTTCGTCCAATGAAATTTGTACACAACACTGCGTTAGCGTGTTAAAAGGCTAGCTGAGTTCTCCTTGTGTTTGTTGCTCCTAGCTGACACGCTTATGAAACATACCTAAAGACTCTTATTAAAGTTATACCCCCTAAATGAACTTCTCTTTGAACAAGGACGTTTTGCTACTTGAATAGCTCTACAGGGGTTAGTAGGTCACAAATTGACCAAGTTTTTTCTTTAAAGAAATACGAAATTTCTAAATTTCTCAATCGGAAGGGGAAATTTCGGAAATTGTGAAACGTTCAGCGTAACGGCTCGCCCAATGAAATTTGTACGCAACACTGCGTTAGCGTGTTTAAAGGCTCGCTGCGTTCTCCTCGTGTTTGTTGCTCTTAGCTGTAACGAATACACTTTTCGTATGTTTTCTAATTTGTTCCGTTTTCGTCTTCAGGGTATCGTGCTGGTGGTGGGCGTCCTGGGAAACGTGATGGTGGTGATTGTGGTGATGCAGACGCGAGGCATGCACACGCCGACCAACTGTTACCTGGTGAGCCTGTCGTGCGCCGACCTGGTGGTGCTGCTCTTCTCCGTCCCCAACGAAATCTTCGCCTACTACTTGCTGGGCGACGAGTGGATCTGGGGCTGGCTGGGCTGCGTGTTCTTCATCTATTTCCAGTACATGGGCATCAACGCCTCGGCGCTGTCCATCACGGCCTTCACCGTGGAGCGCTACATCGCCATCTGCCAGCCCATGAAAGCCCAGACCATCTGCACAGTCAACCGCGCCAAGAAAATCATCATCAGCGTCTGGATCTTTGCCATCGTCTACTGCTCGCCGTGGCTCTTTCTTACCAAAACCAAAACGTTACACTACAAGGTAAAATACACCTTTACTCAGGGTTGACAAGAACCAGCCAGACTGGTTTAAACCATCCGGGTTTAATTTGGTTTTAACCACCGAATAAAATCCATGGTTAAAACAACTTTTTTTTATTAAAACAATTATTGAGAAATGAATTAGAAATATTGAAAATTTAAATACTATTTATTTAAAAAATACAGAATGTAATATTCTGCATTTTTTATTCCAAAACGAAACTACTAAAACTTAACCTTAATTTTTTGTCGTCTGCTACGTCGTCTCACGAAGTAATGAGGGCTAGATATAAGCAATTGGGGATCTTAAAATTCATTTTGCACGTGAAAATACGCCGCCGTGTTAGGGTATAAAAGCAAGTGAATAAGCTTGCTAAAAAGTTGCTATACCTCACAATGTAAAGGTACTGTCACGCGCAAAAACGTAATTTTGAAATCGGTAAATTTTTGAGCATTTTCGAAGTAATGAGGGCTAGTTATAAGCAATTTGAACATTTTTTATTATTATGTTTGACCGGTTTAAACCACCGGTTACATCCGGATTAAAAATACTGGATTTTTAAATTAAAAAATAAAATGGTTTTTACTCTGTCTTTCCTTCGTGGCTTTACCGTGGACTAATAACCTTATGGACCGGAATCATATGGAAAATTATCATTCGTTAAATTGCATTTCCGACCGCGAAACTTTTCCACCCAAATATGAAGCGTGTGCGTGGAGCTTGGCACCGATTTGATTTGGGTTGGAGCCGGCGTTTCGCGAAAATCACCCGACGGCGGCGCGGCGTACCGATTTCCAAAAATCCTCGGCGGCGTTCCATTTTTCGGCGACGGCCAAAGATTCTCCGCCTTTTAAAAATTTGGAAAAAAAATTCAAAAATGTTTTTGAAAGAAAAAAAAACAATTGGGCGGCCAATGACAGCTCTCCTAAAAATTACTAGACACAGTATGGAAAAATGTCCAGACAAATGTGTTGTGTCTTGTAATTTTCATTTTGTCTAGTAGAAAGTGAGTGTTAATTTTTATCGTGTAACGACGTTTGATAGTTACGCCTCCGGTCCTCCCTTTCGATAATCGGGCGATTATTGGTTCTCAATTGTGCATAAATAATGAGCCCAAAACCGCATCACCTTATTGGTGATTTCTTTTTTCTTCACGATGATGATTGGTGGAAAACTTTACTAGACAAATTTAGAAATAACTACACACAAATTTCGACTAGACATTTTACAATGTGCCTCAAAAAGTCTTGTACTTTTTTCCAAAAGGTTTGGCAAGAGCCAGCCAGACTGGATTAAACTACCCTAGTTTAAGCCGGATTTAACCACCAAATAAAATCCATGGTTAAAACCACTTTTTTTATTAAAAAAATATTGAGAAATTAATTAGAAACATTGACAAAACTTAACCTTCACTTTTTGTCGCGAGTAATGAGAGCTAACATATAAGCAATTAGGGTATCTTAAAATTAATTTTGCGCGTGAAAATACGCTGCCATGTTAGGGTATAAAAGCGGGTAAATAAGTCTGCTATACCTCACAATGTAAAGGTACTGTCACGCGCAAAAACGTAATTTTTAAATCGGGAAATTTGAGCAATGAGGGCTTGATATAAGCAATTTGATCATTTTTTATTAATTGTTTTAACCGGTTTAAACCACCGGTTACAGCCGGATTTAACCATACTGGATTTTTCAATTTTAAAAAAATCCGGTTTTTTGCCAACCCTGTTTTCCGACCTTCTGATTGGTGAATTTAAATTTCTTTGAATTTCGATTGGTAGGAAGTTTTTACTAGACATAAATTTCACTAGACAAAAAGGTGTCGATTGTGACATAAACGGCGTTCCATAGTACTCGCACACCACTAGTGATGTAAAATACCCGGGTATTTATAACGCAGGGTATTTACCCGGGTAAATACCCAAAATACATAAATACCCAGGTATTTATAAACACCATTAATTTATTTGATTTGTTTTTAATTTGTTCAATTAAGAGTACGGTAATAAAAACAACCCGCAAACACGTCAAATTATGCTCATTAAATTTTACAAAGTAACAATAACGTAGACAAGGAAGGTAACAGATATGGCTCCACTCGACCGATACCATAATTGGCATAATTATCCTAAGTGTGTCAATAAGATAAACTTTACCTTTTTTAACGGAAATGACGTAAATGACGTAACTTTTTTAGTGATGAAATTTAATTTATGTCTGAGTTCGTGAAGCGGCATCTGCGGTGAGAACACTACAAAAACGATATATGGTACTAAAACGGAATTCGCAAATCCTACGTTTTTTTTGGTCTGTGTAGAACAAGCTATCATTGAATATTTTCTATGGGAAAGGCTCTTATTGGCACACTTAGGGAAGTTAGGGATATTATGCCACTTATTCCGATATTACATGTAAAGGAAAGTTTGGTAAAATACACAAAAATGCCGTAATAATAAAAAAAAATCATAAAAACCCTAGTTTTGGGTATTTACCAAGGCATGGGGTAAATACCCAGGTAAATACCTATTTACAAATACCCTACCCACTGGGTATTTACCCGACTAACATCACTACACACCACTACTAACTACGTTAGATATCGAGCTAAAGATATTAGGCTCATTTTGTGCACGTGTTTAAAATTTGAATGTAAATCTTTCAAATTATCGGTCGCCCGATCTACTAAATGAACCCGCGCGCAATCTAGATTGTGGTCTAGTAGTTTGTTTGTTCAGACAGACACCGGTCTGTCTCTGTCATCAGCTCCAGGCTGGTGGAAATTGAGTACATATAAGGGAAAATATCACTGACTTGTCACGCCATTTAATGACTCTTATTGGAACTAATAGTCAATTGTTGCGCGTAAATTATGGTTGACTTAATAAAGACTTACACTACAGTACGCCATCTATTAATACATATATTAATATATTATATAATTTATGTTTTAATGTTAGGATATAATTAAAATTTATTAATAAAATTGGTACCATCATAAGCCTATCATAAGGTCCCCATAAGCAATGGTCTGGGCCAAATTTTTGACGATCACATACCCGTTATTAAGAGGTAGGTAAACCCAATTTCCCCCCTCTAGTGGTTATGTTATCAACTAGGCATTTCCCCAAATGAATTTCGCGCGTTAGAAGGCGAACGTTTTTAAACTCTGAACCATGCTGGATAAATCTTTAAACCTCCGGCGCTAGCCCCTGGGATTAATAATATCCAAGCTAGCCCTTAGCACCGTAGCCAAGGCTTATTCGCAATTTTATCACTTTCAAACTTAAAATTAACACTTAATGCTGCAAAATGATTCATCAGAACCTAAAACTGGCTATGAGAAATACGAGTTGTGTTTCTGAAGGTATTTATTTTTCAAATTTGAGATTTAGACACGTTTTGTGTGGCATTTATCAACGCGATCGTGGCTACTCTACCAAGTAAGAGAATATTTTAGATGTAGAAATTTTGAAAACAAAGATGGCGCTACTGCCCTATCGTCGTACGTTAATTTTCTTATCTCCAGGACAACGCCGTTAACATGGTAGACCTTTGCTTAAAGGGGAACGGCCAAGCTTTTCCAAATATGGCCTTATTTCCGTATCAAAAGATTAACAAGACGTTCAATATACTAACACGTACCTTTTTTTTGTCTTGAAAAAATAGCTTATGGCCCAAAAAGTTGAAACGAAAAATAACGCCAGGTGTTTGGGTTTGAATTTTCGACGCCATCTTAGGGGCTGCCGCCAGCGCCCCTAACCCCGTATGAGCGATTTACGAACTATTCTAACTTTTAAAATCGCGCAATTTAGGCTTAGGTCTCTTATAACTGGAACAGGCCGCGCGTGCAAAACATATTTTTCGCGTCTTCAGCAGCGCGCGCTTTTACGTTGTTTTTCTGTCTCACCGACTTCTCACCAGGTGTCGCGGCGGACGCGCGCTTTTCGATTTCCCGAAATTTCTTTATTTTATTAAAAATTAACCACTCAATAATTTTTTATGCGGTTTTCGCCATAAATTTTAGTTTTTAATGGGCTACAGGGCTATCTAACTGGTTAAAGCTTGACCGTTCCCCTTTAACGGGACCTCATGATAGGCTTATGGTACCATAAATGGTTTGGGTTTCGCAATATAGAGGTCGCAAAATAGCGCAGTAAGAGTTTTTCAGCCTGAAATTGACGAACGAGTTGCACAAAATACCGAGAGTATTCTATCCTATTGATAAAATTATACTGACCTTACCACCATTTGCCTTCTTCAAATTATTTATCTTGAACTAGACATCCAAAACCTTTCACTACGTAGGCCTAGCCTGTTTATTCGCGGTTAAGATTAATCCCCTGAGCTCTAGCCCCAGGTATTCTGACGTGGAACATTAACATTTCATTTTTCTGTTCCTCGTGGCATACATTTTAGAAGAGGATTGTCTGGATTGACTCTGGAAAATTGTTCAACTCCTCTTTCTGACTATAAAATTTCGGAAAAGTGAAATTTTGGTGTAATGTAGGATATCTGACGAGACAAAACTAGCTTTAGACTTGACCACTTTTAATTTGATATTTAATTTAAAGTTGTTATATTTTAACTAACACTTTTCCGAACTTGAAAGGTAAATGTCGAATGTAATTAAATAACCGCCAATAATAATTCAATTCAATTCAAGAAATGTTTATTTCCTATGACATAACATGCCTAAAAGCACTTTTTATAATGTTACAGGTTATAAGTTTTTTGTCATGAACAATCAAAAAATATTTTAAAAACAAATTGTTTAGAATCTAAACATTTTTTCTCTTTAAAAAAAAGGTTTAAATATTGTATAAATGAAATTTATAGGGTGAAAATTTTTACACATCGTCAACGGGGTGATTCATTAATTTATTTTCCCGCAATATTCATATTTTAATTAATAATAATAATAATTATATTCAGCTAGGCGTCCAATCCACCACCCTAGGCCTAAGTCATCTAGCGACTTTTATTGCCTTAAATTCAGGTGGCCGGTAGGACGGTGGTGGCAAGCCCTGCAAGCCAACCGCCCCCACAAGATTTTATGCAATAATTATACGAAGCATTATTTTATTGCTACGATAGATTGCTACTAAATAATCAGCCATAGCTAGCTGCTACTATATTGCTACTATAATACTGACCTCTAAATTATACGAAGCATTATTTGATTTCTTTAAACATATCACGTGAAAAATTTTCATTGACAAATCCCATATTTAGTAATTTTTATTAGAAAATCCTATTCTACGGTAGATTTATACTGACCTTTAAATTGCGCGATACACTCTAGATTTGATTTCTTTAAACACAGTGAAAGAAAGGTTTTCGTTGGTACGCTAATGTTAAAATCATATTTAGTCATTCTTGTAAAAAAACTCCTACTATACGCTAGATTTCGGGTAAAATCCTCCATCAGTGCTACTATGGTGCTACTATAATTCTGACATTTATATTATCCGAAGCTTTATTTGATTTCCTAAAACAAATCAAAATTAAATATTTTTCGTTGACAAAACCCAAAAAGTTGTGATTTTTGTAGGATAGTCTTATTCTACGGTAGATTTCTACTAAAATCAACCATAGCAGCTACTGTAGTTCTACTATAATTACGATCTCGTGTTGGAAGGACGAAATTATTTTCCATAAATTCTGAGAGACGTTACATTCTTTTTAATTTCGGACTCTCTCTTAACTTTGTAGACGCTGATTTTAATCAAAGCCTCGACGTGAATTACCGCTTCCAGCACTTACCTTGAAAGTTTCGGCCTTTTCAATCAAAGCGCAGTCCTGTCGATCGTAGCGAAACTGCCAAAAGCCCACATTAGCCGACGTGTCACGTTCTTCCAAAGAATATATTCAGCGCTTAATTAAGCCAAGTAACTTTAAAAAAAATTGACTGCAAGATCCGTACACTCAAAATTTTATCGTCGATTGTATAGGCTGCCACATCAGTATATATAATAATATAATAATATCATACTATAATAATATAATAATATCATACTATAATAATATAATAATATCATACTATAATAATATAATAATATCATACTATAATAATATAATAATATCATACTATCATAATATAATAATATCATACTATAATAATATTATCATACTATAATAATATAATAATATCATACTATCATAATATAATAATATCATACTATCATAATATAATAATATCATACTATCATAATATAATAATATCATACTATAATAATATAATAATATCATACTATAATAATATCATACTATAATAATATCATACTATCATAATATAATAATATAATAATATCATACTATCATAATATAATAATATAATAATATCATACTATCAATGTTTTGTTACGCATTCCAAAGTGTATATCCTTGTTGGCGCATTCTGCGCTGTTGATGTGCACTGTAAATAAAATCATTTCATTTCATTTCATTTCATGATATAATAATATCATACTATAATAATATAATATAATAATATCATACTATCATAATAAAATAGTATAATAATATAATATAATAATATAATATAATAATATAATAATATAATAATATAATAATATAATAATATAATAATATAATAATATAATAATATACTAATATAATAATATAATAATATAATAATATAATAATATAATAATATAATAATATACTAATATAATAATATAATATACTAATATAATAATATAATAGGCTATCGTAATTCGTAATATTCTATTTTCTGTTTTTTTTTGGTCTTTTGTTTATCGTGAAAACTCACCGAACGCCCCTGCCCCTGTCAGCATCTTTTAACTTTAACATCAAAATGGCTGGAGGCCTAACAAAAGCGCTGTACCGTTTCGTTAGGCTAAAGAAAACCACTGACTAAAACAATAATTTTGCGCCATTTTCCTCAACGCGTTTTTGTAAAACGACATTTTGACACTTTAAAACTATTGTTGAAAGTAAAAGGACGTGGACGTTTTTTGAAATATCTGTCGGTTGCTAAGGCTTTACACTTTTGCGTCTCCGTCGCCCCCTATTAGCCCTGTTTTTATTCCTG
This sequence comes from Leiobunum rupestre, assembly GCF_980474605.1. Lineage (NCBI taxonomy): Eukaryota > Metazoa > Arthropoda > Arachnida > Opiliones > Sclerosomatidae > Leiobunum > Leiobunum rupestre. The sequence continues at coordinate 35,195,514 of NC_143392.1, forward strand.
CTTGTTATTTGAGAGACGTCAAATTTAATTTTAAATAGCCTGTGGAACTTCGACACCTTTGTTTGGAAGAACTCGCTTTATTCAAGTCTAAAGTAGCAAATTAGCTACGTCAAAAACGTCTGATCTCAACACGATCGACAAAGAAATTTAACACGTTTCGAGAGACTGATCATTTCCCGTAATCGCAATATATTCGCATTTACCCAAATATATTCGCATTTACCCAAATATATTCGCCCCAAATATTTTCGCATTTACCCAAATATATACAAATTTACCAAATTCTAATCGCATTTAGCCAAGTTTTTACTTTTTCCCTGGCATATTTACCTTAGTTTATTAGCATACATTTATGTATTTTCCTTAATATATTCGTTTTTACTCAATGTTAGTAGCATGTATCCAAAATTACTTGCATTACCCTAAATGACCCGAATTCGATCAATAATTCATATTTTTTTTTCATTTGTAAAAACCAAATTTTTAAATTATGAATATATTTACGAAAGGGGGGGGGGGCATAAAATCAGTGATTTTCGTGTCTCTTATTATTCTTGAGTACAAACACACGAAAAAAAATGGTTTGGATGAGACCGAACGCGTTGGAACACGCCAAATTACTTTGATCCGTCGAAAGCGGCATGTCGGTAAATGGAAGTTGGAACGCGTGAAAATTTACTAGAGCGAATGGAACATGCAACGTTGATTAGAGCGATTTCGAGCACTCGACGCGAGTCAAATCGACAAAGCTATAAGTGTATTAGTTCCGATGGCAGCAGCTTTATGTAACGGTACTATTGACATTTGAAGGCACGTTATACCTCGATTTCGCGTTTTAACCGACCAAGAAATTTACTTATGATCTTTACAAAAACACTAGTACTGCAGCCTAAAATGCTAATTAACATTTCTAAAGGAATATAATCTCCTCATTTTAATTTATTTAATTATCTATTCAATTGTAAATGTGACAAAAAATTCGACATTTTTGTCTAACGTTTGTGATAAAATAAATAACATTAAAAATGTTATTTAATATTAATATTATAAATTAGTACTGTTCAATCAAAACAATGTGTATGGAGATTAAACTCAAACTAAGCACTTCGTGCTAGCCCAACAATTTATGCAAAAATTTTAGCTCTTGATTATATGATTAAAGGGACTATCGTAAATCAACAAATATCACATATCTACAAAGTTTAAAAGAAACTAGAGGTGATTGATGCGTTACTTTAGGTACGTAATTTTGCAGACGTTTTTTCGGTTTAGTTCATGCTCCTTTAAAGGATTTGGCATTAAATCGTGTAGTTTAATTCTGTTATGGTATAACTCTATGTGTGAGTTAGTTAGTCGAAAAAATTAATGTTGGATAAATGTGAAATGACTTAGAACTGACGTCATACCCATAAAGATAAGCGCCTCTCGCGAGCAAAATAAGAAACTTAAAAACCAGTTATCCCGAGCCGATCGTACCTGAGATAAAAGTTTAATTCGAATTTAACTTCGTAAAATAGTTTAAAAATACTGGGACCAATTGTTTAGCACTTTATTGTAATACTTTAAAGAAAATTTTCAAAAGAAAAGGAACGGTGTGATATAATCTTAGATATTTTTATAAGGCCTGTATTTCAATTTTGTGTTTTACCAAATACAGTTCAAAGAAATGGTTAGGAAATGTGTGTAGACGCGATCTTTTTGACCCTTTGAGAAAGATATAGATTGCCTATACCATAATCGTAAAATATGCGCAATGTATTTTGAGGAGTCATGTTTCATGGATGATAACACAAGTAACAGACTAACACCAGCAGCTATAGCTTTAATACTTTCTAATAATTATTGGGAAACATTGGAAAGAAAAAATTATTTATGGATTTTATTAGGGATGCACCGATATGGGTACAGTAGTGTATATGATAAAATAATTGTAAAAGACGGTTCAGTACCATTTATTCTAATTTTTCTTTAAAAAGAGCATATCCGAATATGTTTCTTTTCATTTTACGTGATACATATTTTCAATCACAAATAGAATATCGTTGTTTTTATATGTTTACACTCGTAACCCCTGTCTAAAAAAAAGTATGATCTACCTTCTGAAGTCTGGTGTACGTGGCGCGGCCAATAAAATATAATATTATCATTAGTTTTACTACTAGTTTTACTTCAAAATGTTTTTCTGAAAATATTTTTTTAATGTCGGTGCATCCCTATGAATTTAAATATACTAATTTGTTTAAAATATACTTACATGTTTAAATTATCGTAATAAATTGTAGTGAAATTTCAGTTTCAACTTACTTAGCCGAAAACTATTAATCCTCATGTACAGGCGGCGCTGAGGTCGGCAAAAATTTTAAGAAAAAAGGTTTGATATAGAGTTTGGCATCTCTATGAGCGCAGCGACTCCCAGGAATTCTGGCTACTTGCACGCGCAATAAACGCATCATTAAAATTGGAAGCCAAAGAAGCTAACTATACAATCCATACTGACCTCAAACCAAGTCAACTATACACTCTTTTACGAAGTCGGTCATTTCATTACAGGCCTAATTTAAAATAGTACAGGCAAGGGCGCCTGCACGTGCTCATCAGCTCGAGACGTCGCGTGCACTTGACCGCGTGAAGCGGCCTTGCGTGCACTATTTGAAATCAGACCCGTAATAAAATGCAGCTTTCACAAATAAGGATGTAAAAGAGTGTATAGTTTCGACATTCAATTTATAAAAGTAATTTTTCCTTATAGGATTGGTTTTAGTTGTTGAAAATGCAAAAATGGTGACGCAAAAAATATCTCCAAAGTTCAGTGACCCACTAGTGGAAACCACGGCTCAACCCCACACGTTTTTACCTTTTCAAAACCAGCCATTATACGGAGAAAATAAAGAGTAGCTTGCACGTCCAGTCTTTACGTATTACTACTCCTTAGCGAATCGCTGGTTGGATTTTATTTAAACTATTTCTAAACTTGTGGTCGTAACTTATGGTGTGGGTTTGAACAAACATACAAATTCATTTACTACAACCCTTGTATTTTCAATTCGCAGGGTTACGAAGAGCAGTATTTGGAGACTTGCACGTTCAAAGTGTCGCGCAAGTATTACTTGGGCTTGTTCTTCGCTGACTTGGTGTTGTTCTACTTGCTGCCTTTATTGCTGTCAGTGGTTCTGTACAGTCTGATAGCCATGATCCTCTTCTCGAACCAGTTCCCCAAGACACCAGGAAGTAGCAAGAACGGAGCCGTCTGCACGTCAGACTCCAAGAAAAACAACAGTTCCAACAACTCTAGGGTACAGGTAAGACAACACCTTTGGCTTTTATCAGCTCCATTCCCCCGAAAAGTTCTATGTCGTGTATATACTTTTCTTGTGCAAATTGCTTACCGAGAAACTAACGTTTAATATTAATGGTTCAGGGAAGGTCAAGCTTCCGACAATTCTCACTGGGGGCGCGACCTTCTTCTATAACGTAGTAGAAAAATCTCTGAATAATATTTCTCGACGACGTAATGGAGTCGGAAGCCGATGTAAAAATGATCAGCTCATTTTTAGAGCCTTCGGCGGCAACGGCGGCGGCGTAAGGATAATTTAACCAGCGGCGGCGGCGCTGGCCGGCGTAACAGTGGCGGATGCAGTGGAGGGGGGGGGGGGGGTGCCCCACTTTGACGCATAAGATTTGCATGTGATTTGATTATATGTTATTACACTCATATCTGAAAATGTCATTTAGCGCCCCTTTCAGTTTTTCTGTATCCACCACTGCAGCGAAATCATTAAAAAGGCCCACAAACAATGTAAACAAATATAATAGAGTAAATACACCAAGAGAGACCAGAGACTAAAATATATTTATTTATACTCTTTCATAGAATTTCTGCTATAAATCATTCATTGAACAATAATTATAATGACTAGAGTAAGAGCCCTTGGATTTTTTTAGAGAACAGGAAAATAGTACGGCGTCGCGCCGAAGAAACGTCGGCGGCGGCGTGGCGCGCTGAAAAAATCACCTATCGGCGGCGGCGCGCCGAAAATAAGGGAAAAGCCGGCGTGGCGGCGTGAACCGCGGCGGCGTCGGACTCTACGACGTAATAGGATGGGAAGTTGGAATTTTCTTCTACGTTCTAGACTGTCGCGCCACTAGTGGGTATCTACGGAAGCTTGGCCTTTCCTGCTAGGGTTATACTCCTTTTAAACGATGTCTTATGTGAAATATCCCAAAAATATTATCATCAAAAAGAAAATGATTCGCTATTTTTTAGATAACTTAAAATTTGTAAGGATCAGATTGTGGGCGCTATGCATCGGGTAAGACTGTTGGGTAGTTGGGTATTGAAAATTCCACGTCTTGTGGCGTGACCACCGAGAAAGGACCTTCTCCCGTGTCAAATATGCATCGGCCTATTCCGTTTGGTTGCCAATAAGGATGATTAAAATTAATTGCCGCCGATAATCGTTTGGAGGATAAATTTATAGCCGGCAATTGGCGGATCACTGATATATGGTTAACTATAACAATTGATAAATGATCCCCTCGCCGTAATTTGCCTGATATCGGCGATATTAATTGTTTAATTGATCCTTTTTGAGAGGGCAAGATAGGCCTGGCTTGATTAGACTTAGAGGTCGGGGATGGTTAACTTTTATTCAACAGATAAAGCTCTCAAAATTATTCGTAAAACGTTTTGATCAAATAATTTATATTTCTGTATTATCCGATTAATTTTTTGATAAATTTGTAAAATTAATCGGAAAAACGACGTTTTTTTCGATAAAAAGCTCAAATTTTCCGAATAATACATGTTTTTTAATCATTTTCCGAAATAAATTAGCCGGTAAATTTCTATGTTTACATTTTTTCCCGAAAAAAATCAATTTAATCATGGCTAATGATTAACCGTCCCCGACCTCTAATTAGACTTGCAGCTAGGTTATATCAGAAGTGGCATACGCGTAAGTATGACATTGGGGGGATTTCGTTTATTGATAGTGATTGCGTAATCGAACACCTCGTTGGTAAATCTACTGCCTGGTTGATGTGACGGCGATAAACGTCACCATTTCGGTTTTATATTCGACAAAAAATATCTTCAGAACTGAATGGGTTGCTTCAATGATTTACCATCATTTTGTCAAAGTAAACGTGGTTTTCCTTGTTGAAAGCGTTACAATTTTCAGAAAGATCCTTCAAATGGGCTTGTTTTACTTATTATCTTATTGAAAGCATTTTAGCCCTCCAATAAGATTTTTCTAGCACCGGTACCTGAAATAAAATTCTTAAGAACATTAGTAGAAAGTTTCCTACTTAAACTATTACATTACTTATTTGGAATAAGAAACGCTACTAATAGGCACCAATTTTGAATCATCTGAATTTTATGGTACTTGGAATTTTCTCGTTATCTCGCCACCGACTGACTTATCATCCTAAGTCCCCGTCTGCTCTCGACGTTGGGATATCCAATCTGAGTGATCGATATTTTGAAAGCGGAAGCGTTGTCTGTGACCTTGAGGCGACTGACAGGCTTTGTCCTTCCGCGTTCAATTCACTTTGGAGTCGGCCCAAACTTAGGAACTGTCCCAGGCGGCGCCATATTTGTCAGCTCCGTCTTCAACAATTTACGGCGTTTGTTTACATTTAAAGTTACTTGATGATGGTGTCTGTCAACCGTTTTCACATTTTTATTTTTTATCTTTTTGTTTCGAGCCGCTCTAGAGCGAATTCGCGCGACCGTTTCAGAGTAATAGGGAAGGTTCCCATCTATTTTTCTTAGCCTTGAAATGTATCTTGTTCGGATACTCCGTGGAAATGATTAAAGATACATGGATGGTAATGTTTCGCCACATTTATCGTGGTCTTATACCTCACGTGGAACTAAAATTGGAATATTTTTATTCTTCCTCGCGTGGAACTAAAATTGGAATATTTTTATTCTTCCTCGCGTGGAACTAAAATTGGAATATTTTTATTCTTCCTCGCGTGGAACTAAAATTTAAATATTTTTATTCTTCCTCACGTGGAACTAAAATTGGAATATTTTTATTCTTCCTCACGTGGAACTAAAATTGGAATATTTTTATTCTTCCTCACGTGGAACTAAAATTGGAATATTTTTATTCTTCCTCGCGTGGAACTAAAATTGGAATATTTTTATTCTTCCTCGCGTGGAACTAAAATTGGAATATTTTTATTCTTCCTCACGTGGAACTAAAATAGGAATATGTTTATTCTTCCTCACGTGGAACTAAAATTTGAATATTTTATTCTTCCTCACGTGGAACTAAAATTAAAATATTTTTATTCTTCCTCACGTGGAACTAAAATTGGAATATTTTTATTCTTCCTCACGTGGAACTAAAATTGGAATATTTTTATTCTTCCTCACGTGGAACTAAAATTGGAATATTTTTATTCTTCCTCACGTGGAACTAAAATTGGAATATTTTTATTCTTCCTCACGTGGAACTAAAATTGGAATATTTTTATTCTTCCTCGCGTGGAACTAAAATTGGAATATTTTTATTCTTCCTCACGTGGAACTAAAATTAAAATATTTTTATTCTTCCTCACGTGGAACTAAAATTAAAATATTTTTATTCTTCCTCACGTGGAACTAAAATTAAAATATTTTTATTCTTCCTCACGTGGAACTAAAATTAAAATATTTTTATTCTTCCTCACGTGGAACTAAAATTAAAATATTTTTATTCTTCCTCATGCGGAACTAAAATTAAAAATATTTGATTAGTTTGCTAGCTTTTTGCATGTATGTCGAACTTAATTTATTTTATTGCTCACGTGGAACTAAAATTGGAATATTTTTATTCTTCCTCGCGTGGAACTAAAATTGGAATATTTTATTCTTCCTCGCGTGGAACTAAAATTGGAATATTTTTATTCTTCCTCACGTGGAACTAAAATTGGAATATTTTTATTCTTCCTCGCGTGGAACTAAAATTGGAATATTTTTATTCTTCCTCGCGTGGAACTAAAATTGGAATATTTTTATTCTTCCTCACGTGGAACTAAAATAGGAATATTTTTATTCTTCCTCACGTGGAACTAAAATTTGAATATTTTATTCTTCCTCACGTGGAACTAAAATTAAAATATTTTTATTCTTCCTCACGTGGAACTAAAATTGGAATATTTTTATTCTTCCTCACGTGGAACTAAAATTGGAATATTTTTATTCTTCCTCACGTGGAACTAAAATTGGAATATTTTTATTCTTCCTCACGTGGAACTAAAATTGGAATATTTTTATTCTTCCTCGCGTGGAACTAAAATTGGAATATTTTTATTCTTCCTCGCGTGGAACTAAAATTGGAATATTTTTATTCTTCCTCGCGTGGAACTAAAATTGGAATATTTTTATTCTTCCTCACGTGGAACTAAAATAGGAATATTTTTATTCTTCCTCACGTGGAACTAAAATTTGAATATTTTATTCTTCCTCACGTGGAACTAAAATTAAAATATTTTTATTCTTCCTCACGTGGAACTAAAATTGGAATATTATTATTCTTCCTCACGTGGAACTAAAATTGGAATATTTTTATTCTTCCTCACGTGGAACTAAAATTGGAATATTTTTATTCTTCCTCACGTGGAACTAAAATTGGAATATTTTTATTCTTCCTCGCGTGGAACTAAAATTGGAATATTTTTATTCTTCCTCGCGTGGAACTAAAATTGGAATATTTTTATTCTTCCTCGCGTGGAACTAAAATAGGAATATTTTTATTCTTCCTCACGTGGAACTAAAATTTGAATATTTTATTCTTCCTTACGTGGAACTAAAATTAAAATATTTTTATTCTTCCTCACGTGGAACTAAAATTAAAATATTTTTATTCTTCCTTACGTGGAACTAAAATTAAAATATTTTTATTCTTCCTCATGCGGAACTAAAATTAAAAATATTTGATTAGTTTGCTAGCTTTTTGCATGTATGTCGAACTTAATTTATTTTATTGCTCACGTGGAACAAAAATTAAAATATTTATGTTACTTAGTAAGTTATCTCTCTTATGTTAAACTCAAATTCTTAAATTCAATTGTTTCTTAACTTAATATATAATTATTCTAAATTTATTTACTAATCTTTTGTTTTAATTTAAATATTTTATATTTTTTGTTAATTGTAATTGGTGCTTGCGCAGTCTTGGTAATGTGCTTTGCATCGGTGCAGTGGTCACCAAAGAGTTTTTTTCTTAAATTCCAAGTTAAATATTCTAGTGCGATTTTGCGACTGTATTTTTCTACGCCATTTATTAAACTTTGATGCTATGGTAAAAATAATTTTTTATGTATTTAAATTCGGTCGTGTGCGGGTAAAAAGTGTTTCCGTGTTTACATCAAAAGTGATTTTATTAAGACTCTTCTTAACGTACGCATTACTGCTCCCAATGCTTGCCCATTTCAAATATTTTCAAATTTTCTTATGACTTTTATTGCTATTTCATTTATTTTAATGGTTTTTTCGAGTTACGAAAAAGCCCCAAATTAAGTATCTGAAGAATTCCACTTCAAAATTTTTGACTTGTCGAAATTTTACTTTTTATGGTATAGTGTAAGTAATATAATAGAACAGATACTGTAGTTATAAAGTTAGGAAAATACTCTCAAAATTCGAACCAAAGTATCATATTAAAACCATTTTTTTTATACTCAACACAATGTAGATGTATACTTATGTCATAAGCTAAATTTTTAATCGTATAAAGTATATATATAATTTCAATTTCATAGAAAAATAAAAAGATTGAAAAGAATAACCATAAGTCTATAACCTGTATTGTTGCATAAGTATGACACTTACTATTCTTCATATTCAAAAAATGTACTGATAGATCTCGCGTCACTCCATGAAAGCTTTCAGTATATTTCGAAAACTAACATACTTTTGAAGCCTTCACTTCTTTAAATATTTTTTCATTTTCATCTAAAACTCTCTTTAAACTGATGAGCTTTATTCGCACTTTTTAAAGCAAGTTCAAACCCGAAGAATATGCTTATTTTACTGTCCCAATCTTTAAGCGTAGGGGGTATTAGGCTTAGCGATTTCAACGGAGTTTGTTGGATAGAGACGAATATCTTTATACACTTTTATTCAGTAGCTAGGGAAGGCTAGAATATTTATGGTTATTCTACTCAACGGCTTTCCAAATTTATGGCCTATTAGAATATTCAACTGGATTTTTTAACGGGTTTATGCGTCGTGATTTGAGCCTATAAGCCTTAATTTAGATATATAGTTATTTTTAGTCAAGTATTTTTAGATGAATGTCCACCGAGCTATGAAATACATCATTATATAAATATAATACATATATACCTATAAATTTGGGTTCTGATTTTTAATTAAAAAGGAGAATAAGGTTCTTGCCTTAAGAATGTCGATAGTATAAGGTTTACAGGTTTATTAGTTGCCGTAGTTACACACCCTTTTATAACAGGGCGGCTCCGACACAGGGCCGGAGCTCAGCCTACAATTTTAGCGTTTTAAAGTTATGAAAAGTTACGAAAATTATAACATTTAAACTATTAAGTCGTCATACAATAAACACTCTACAAACGCAAAACAATAAAAAATAAAAAACGCACAAAAATATTAAGTCCCCAAAAATATAAGTCGTATTAAAAGTCTTATTAGGCGGCTCAACTTCTTTTCCTTTACACATCTCAGCCATCCTTACATCAAGTTGACCAATGTTCTTTATAACTTCATTCCTATCACCCCATGCATCCTCTTTTACGAAGTCGGCCATTTCATTACAGGCCTAATTTAAAATAGTATAGGCAAGGGCGCCTGCACGTGTTCATCAGCTCGAGACGTCGCGTGCACTTGACCACGTGAAGCGGCCTTGGATGCACTATTAGAAATCAGACCTGTAATAAAATGGCAGCTCTCACAAATAAGGATATAAAAGAGTGTATAGGGGGTCTTTCACAAGTCACCAAACTCCAAAATACTTTCTCGTTCAGCTATCAATTGGTAAAATCCTGACTCCATTAAAGGGAATATAACCTCAGGTCATTTGGTGTTTAACACTAACACTAAAAAGTTCGGCCACTGGTGGTACTGATGCGTACTTTTTAAAAGGAATATAGACGCTAGCACGGGCAAAGGGTAAGCCGTCGTGCTGGAAGCTTAGAGCAATAAATATGGGACGGCACACTCAGATGTTAAACCGCGTTCCCAAATACATCTACTCTTGCGGACTCTTTCTGACTTTTGAAATTTTGTGATAAAGTAGAACTCGTGACGGCACAACACTAGCTTTAGATTTGACTAAAAGATTAATTTTATAATCAAGTAGTAAACATTCAGAGTGCCCTATATGTGAGCAGTCCATTGCAACTTATAGTGAAATTCTTCACCGATTATTGCATGGCGGTCGCTATTCAGCATACATCTTTTACGCTCTTTACTAATGTTTATTAGTTTTACTGATATCGGCAGATTTCCGAGGATAGCCAGAGTTCCTACACAGTACTGATGAGCCCCAAAAGGGCGAAACCGGTCTACTGTTGGAATCTCTGGCCTCAATTTTGACTTTTGATAATCAAGTAGTTATATTTTTGAAATCAACTAAAGACTTTTTCAAACTAATCTAAAACGCCAATGTAGTTAGAATTAACACTAATAAGTTTACCAAACATAAATTCTTTGAAAACATCAAAATGAAAATGTTTTCTCAGGCTATTGGGTTCTACTGTAATTCCAGCCTGGCTGGAAAGTGAGAAATTAATTTACTCACATTCCTGGAGAGCTTGATATATTCCTTTTAATTAAGGAACAAATAACACGGAGGAAAGGAAAGGAGATTCATCTATGTCTTTGAGGCAGAAAGTTATTTTTACGACGCTAGCGCCTTCTACACGTCACGCGAATAAGCTTACTTTTATTAGTGAAAATATTTAAAATTGGGAGAGCAGACTCGTTATCTTCAGGGTAAAAATAATTTAGTAGCGCATCAACTACTTTTCAAGAAATACGCTCGTCTGGCTCTCCGTACATTTTCTCCATGTGAAAACATATTCGTCGTAAATTTGAATAATACCATTAACCTTATAATAATGTAAGTTTGTACAATAATGTTGGTTGTCCTTTGAAGATAATACAATATCCAGTATTTTTGTCACCTCCTCAAAGGGTTACACTTCTTGCTATGACTTTTGACCAATTTCAGACGCTCTTTTGTGGTTTTTCCGGAAATAATACCTGAAATTGTTAGGGTATTTCGTAACGAACCCGTTGGATTATATATTCCCTTCAATTCACTAAAATATAACTTTTTTTTTAAACATAAAATATAGTTAAAATATAACTTCTTACACATGAGGGGGTAGTCACTATTAGCAGGTTTGTACACCGGATTATTGATTTTAGAAAGATGTCCTGTTATTTCAATTGATTTATCCCAATTTTTCTGTGATTTCAATTGATTTCTCCCAATTTTTCTGTGATTTTCATTGATTTATCCCAAATTTTCTGTGATTTTCATTGATTCATCACAATTGTTCTGTGATTATCAGTGATTTATTACAATTTTTCTGTGATTTTCATTGATTTATCACATTTTGTCTGTGAATTACATTGATTTATCACATTTTGTCTGTGATTTACATTGATTTATCACATTTTGTCTGTGATTTCCATTTATTTATCACAATTTATGTGATTTCCAATGATTTATCACAATTTTTCGGTGATTTCCATTGATTTATCACAATTTTTCTGTGATTATCAGTGATTTATTACAATTTTTATGTAATTTACATTGATTTATCACATTTTTTCTGTGATTTACATTTATGTATCACAAGTTATGATATTTCCAATGATTTATCACATTTTTTCGGTGATTTCCATTGATTTATCACAATTTTCCTGTGATTATCAATGATGTATTACAATTTTTATGTGATTTCCTTTGATTTATCACTCGTGTTCGGTGATTTCCATTGATTTATCACAAGTTTTCGGTGATTTACATTAATTTATCACATTTTGTCTGTGATTTCCATTGATTTATCACCTTTTGTCTTTGATTTTCAGTGATTTTCTTAAGTGATTTTTCGTGATTACCTAAGATCTGTACACCTGATTACTTAAATGATTACCCTAGGTTACATAACATTGTGAACGCCCCCCTAAACACGAAACCTGTAAACTTAAGTAGAGCCAACCAATAGGCCTTAAAGTAACATTGGCCTTCTTGTTTTGATATTGCTATTGTTTTGATGACGTTTCACTACGAAAAACCCTGGACATAAGGAGTCATTTAGACGAGGCACCCTGTTTTTAAGCATAAACTGAACTAAACTTCTACGTATTTCGTCATTTTCGTGACGAATGAGCTTCATAAAAACAAGTTCAGAAAGCGTAGCTCTTTTTTTATAGAAAGGCCTAGTGATGCGCCTGGAAAGAACGCTGCGGCCTCGAGCGAAATGCGCGAACACGTCAGACACGTCCAACCCTGGCTGCCTTTTCAGTGATCGAAATGATCTTTGAGGGCAGCCGATATGAAGTTTCGCTCTTGAATAGTTTACGCTGACGTCGCTCTTATATTAGATCCGAAGATTCGGCGTCGTTTCGTTTTGCGAGCCGAAGATTACCGAGTGCGCACTATCGGAAACCTATATTGAGCGCGTTTACAGTTTTGTTTGGCCAGGGACTCGGAAAAAGGCCGTCTTTCGTTTGGCCCTTCTTTAACGGAGTACAGCCATTGAGTTGGGAATAAATAGAGGTACAACTAAATCTGGCTGGCGCGGGACCAATTTCGTTCCATAAGGAGACTTTATCAACTTTATCATTCTACCGTGGCGACATCTGTCTCTAGTCGTGGAAACTATATTGCAATTGAATTTTTTCGCGAATCTGATGCGAAATTGAAATGTATGATTTCTCGTAACAAACAAACCTTTGAAGTTGTTTAAAAATAATTTTATTCTGTCAACACGATCCTTTTTAACTCAAGTTACGGTGAGTTAGCTAATAATTATTTATTTTTAGCCATAGAACTTTACAAAATATAGATGGCGCTACCGCCTAATTATAAAGATGAATTTCGTACAGTCTTATCAGAACAGGTAACCATGGCAACCGAAATCGTAATTATAATTCTAGCAGTATTATTCCCAATTCAATGAGTAGAACCCTCCTGGTTTGGTAGGGTGCGCCATAGCTTCTCTCTTTTCTCGCTCATGGCGCTAGTCTAGAAACACCCAATAGACCATTCTATAAAATACTACTTACGTGGTTATTTACTTTTGTGTATAGAAAGGCTGAAGGTTTGGCCCGATTTTTCATGAACCAGGGAGGCTAAAGAAAGGATTATCTGGCAAACCGGCCAACCTAGTTCTCTGGATAAATAGTAGATTTTTGATCAAAATCCTACTCATTTAACGGTTATAGTTTTATACAAACCATTATAAATAGTTAATTAACTATATCTCATTAATTTTGTAAATAGTTCAGTTAAGGACTTACTATATTTTGAATAATAATATCTTCACTTAGGCTACGTTAGCTTTATTTTGAAAATCGACTTTATGGGTGACGCTTCAGAAAATATCAAGTAGGAATGAGCAAGTCCTACAAAAGTCGTTTATTCCCATTCGACCAAAATCCCATTCGACCGAAAGAATTTTAAAATGTAGCCCAAATGGCCGGGTGATTTGTTATTGTATTTATAAGGTATGTACTATCGAAGATCCATGTTTAGGTAAGGTTAGGTTAGGTTAGGTTAGGTTAGGTTAGAGTTGGTTAAGTTTACTATTTCAGATTTGGTTCAGTTACTTTTCTTGACTAGGTGAAGATAAAAATATAATTCATGCTCATTCCATTTTATTTTCAAATAAATGCATAGTACAAAGATATTAAAATGGCATAGCTAAATTCATAGCTACTGCATCTAGTAGGGAGAGTGCTACTTCATTTTGAGATTAAGACGGAATAAATAATTATTATTGATGTATAAATACCCTCCTTTATTAGCTATCCGCTCCATTGCAAACGACTTCAGTAACTAAATTGAAAACATAGTAAAAGCCAATTTATATAGCAGCGTTCGGTCGAATGGGACACATAAAAACCGCTCGTTTCGGCGGAATTAGGTCGAATGGGACACCTCAAAAACCGCCTTCGGTCGAATGGGATTTCGGTCGAATAGGACTAAAGCACAAAAGTAGCGCTTTGTTGTCTTTGTGAAAATATTTGACTTGTTAAGCTAGGAATTTATAGAAACGTTTATTCTTCTATTAGAGGAAGCGTGCCCGCCCTTAAGACGTGTTCTCGTTAGAAACCTTTATTGTGTTATATGTAGTGTTTATTTTTTAATTCCCCCCTCATTAACATATAAACAACTATATCCGAGCTATAAATTAATTATTTTCATTATAGTTTGGATATTTATTAAAATATAATGTCTTAATAATGAGGTACGTGGTTTTAGATTCACGAAAGGCGTTCTAGTAGATATGAAAAATTAAAGCACTACCAAAGCGGGGATACTTTTAGTATTATATTTCCTTAAAAACCACTGTAATTCAAACTATGTATAACACGTGGTTAGAAAAAGGAGGGGAGGGAATTATGTATTGCCCCAAATTTCTGAAAAGGTTATACTCCCTTTAAGGGCGGGGGGGGGGGGGACCAAATAAGACTCGCTATTCTAGGCTCGACTTGCTATTTTTATACGTTGAAATTTGTAGCAAAGGCGGCCGCAGGTGTGGCGGGCGCGAGACAAGTCAAATGGCCCCCTCTTTATGAGCTATGAATGGGCTACTAAAGTATGAAGTTCCACCGTCCTTATGTCCGCGGGCTCTCGAATTTCGTAGGTTGTTATTGAAATATATATTAGGAGGATGTCCCTTTGGGCAACAATGTCCCGTAATAGTCACGATTTTGTCTCCAATAACAATGAGATGAAAACTAGAAACATAGTAAACAAAGTTGAAAAGTTTGAATTTCTTTATCGAACCTAGTTTGCTTGGAAACCGGCTTATGTTTAACATCGAAACTTAGCCAGACTCTTAAAACCTTTATTTTTCCCTCTGTCAGTGAAAAATATGTACATGCGGGATTACCCCGGACATTTGTCACGATACACTAGTCTTGTTAATTTTCCGGAAAAATTAAAATTTTCAGCAAATCGGAAAAATTAATAATTTCAAGAAATATTACTTTTTAAGGTTTTTAATTCTAGACTAGTTTAGAGGGTTAGTTTTATTTTCGGAGGTGAAAATGCCGCGAAATTTAAACTTGCGAACAATATTATACTAATCATGGAATGAAAACATTTTTTTTCTGATTTTTGTAATTTTCCGGAAAATTTTCCGACTTAACTCTACGATAAACTAGAGTTGTTAATTTTCCGGAAAAATAAAAATTGAAACACATAAATTACTTTTTAAGGGTTTTTAATGTTTTTATCTTTTAATCGATATAAAATGTCTAATAACGGTAAACATACTACAAAACACTAATAGTGTTACCTTTCCGTTTTATTTCAATTTGCAAACAATAAATTAGACTAATCATGGAATGAAAACTTTTTATTTTTTTTTCTGAAAAATACGGAATATTTTCCGGAAAAAAGGCCTCGGTCATTTTCCGGAAAATGTTCCGACTTACAACACTACGATAAACCAAAGCCTGGAAAACGAATGCACTCCTGTATTGATTTCAGGGGTTTTCCGTTCCTGAATATTCCCGTCCGCGAATCTGCTTTATTTTTGTTTGATACGTTCGCATTACCCCCGATGGCGTTTCCTCCGGGGATCTGCTACATGACAAGAATAAGGTTTTGAATCCGCATTTTTGTTTTGTTAACTTGTGTCCCCAAAACGTTAAAATAAGGGATAAAATACGCAATAATATCGATTCAGAATTCCCTCAGAATATCCAATATGAATCGAGCGAGGAGCTAACCACTACCCGTAATCCGGCTGAAACGATTACGGTAATCGGTTTGTAATAACTCCGTAAACTCTGTAACCACCGAGGTTATCACTTAGTAATCATTCTGAAATCCATCCTATATTCAATCTGTAATCACTAATTACTCTAGTAACTCAGTAGCTATCATCGTAATCACACTGTAATAAAAGTAGTCACTCTGTAATCACAATTCACTCTATTAACTCAGTAGCTATCATCGTAATCACACTGTAATAAAAGTAGTCACTCTGTAATCACAATTCACTCTATTACCTCAGTAGCTATCATCGTAATCACACTGTAATAAAAGTAGTAACTCTGTAATCACAATTCACTCTATTAACTCAGTAGCTATCATCGTAATCACACTGTAATAAAAGTAGTCACTCTGTAATCACAATTCACTCTATTAACTCAGTAGCTATCATCGTAATCACACTGTAATAAAAGTAGTCACTCGTTATCACTACGTAATTACTCCGTAATCACAACGTTATTACTCTGTAATTGTTGAAGTAATTGTTCAACGTAGATAGTAAAGCTTCCAAGTGATGAAGACGCATATAACAATACGAAACTGTTTTTTTACATATGTACAAGGTTACATGAGAACGAGAAAACTGAACCAATTAACAACCGTTACATGCGATTATATATACAATTAAAAAAACGTATTATCGGATTTTTAGTAAAAAAAAACGTTTACTGATAATCTTACAGTGTAGATGTAGTACGGGTCAAGAGTCCTCATCGTATTAAACTTTAACACTCTCCCTCGATGAAGACGTGGGATAGTGCGACAAAATTCATTTTCTGACGAAGACGAATGAAAGTTTCTGGTGGAAGACCCTTCGTAAAGATGTCGGCTAATTGCTCTTCGCTTGGTACATAGACAACGTCAAGCTTCCCGCGGTCAACCGGTTCTCCGAATCGACAATGCCGGTACAACTAAGCTGATCCGCAACCCCGAGTTTAATCGTCGGACGAAACATATAAGTATTCGCCAATTCTACGTTCTTTAATCATTACGTAATTACTTATTACTCTGTAATCATTACGTAATTACTTATTACTCTGTAATCATTACGTAATTACTTATTACTCTGTAATCATTACGTAATTACTTATTACTCTGTAATCATTACGTAATTACTTATTACTCTGTAATCATTACGTAATTACTTATTACTCTGTAATCATTACGTAATTACTTATTACTCTGTAATCATTACGTAATTACTTATTGCTCTGTAATCATTACGTAATTACTTATTACTCTGTAATCATTACGTAATTACTTATTACTCTGTAATCATTACGTAATTACTTATTGCTCTGTAATCATTACGTAATTACTTATTACTCTGTAATCATTACGTAATTACTTATTACTCTGTAATCATTACGTAATTACTTATTACTCTGTAATCATTACGTAATTACTTATTACTCTGTAATCATTACGTAATTACTTATTACTCTGTAATCATTACGTAATTACTTATTACTCTGTAATCATTACGTAATTACTTATTACTCTGTAATCATTACGTAATTACTTATTACTCTGTAATCATTACGTAATTACTTATTACTCTGTAATCATTACGTAATTACTCTGTAATCATTACGTAATTACCCTGTAATCATTACGTAATTACCCTGTAATCATTACGTAATTACTCTGTAATCATTACGTAATTACTCTGTAATCATTACGTAATTACTCTGTAATCATTACGTAATTACTCTGTAATCATTACGTAATTACTCTGTAATCATTACGTAATTACTCTCTCTGTTATTAATGTAGTCACTCTGTAATAACTTTAGTCACCCTCTAATTACATCGTAATCACTATGTAATTACTCTGTAACCACTACGTAATTTCTCTGTAACCACTACGTAATTTCTCTGTAACCACTACGTAATTACTTTGTAATTAATGTAGTCACGCTCTAATTACATCGTAATCACTATGTAATTACTCTGTAAACAATCCGTAATTTATTACACTGTAATATTATCGAAATCGCTCTGGTCTTTCTGTAATCGATCCGTAATTATTACCTAATCACTGTAGTCACTCTATAATCATTCCTTAATCACTGTAGTACATCTATAATCGACCCATAATTACTCCCTAATCGATCCGTAATCACTGCTCAAAAAAATGTGAAGTGGTGAGCATCTCGAAATCGAGTAATACTCTAAAAAATGAATAAATTGTTGATGGTTTACAGGCGTCCTGTGACTCCTGTCCACCAGATCAACTATTCCGATTACGAGCGAGGCCGCGTAATCTGATTAAAACTTTGGCGGAGAACACGGCGGCTATCAGAAGGCTCTTCGTCATCACTTTCCACGGATCTTTTTCTTCTCGCGAGGCAGTTTTTGATCGTTCGCAAACATTTCTTCTTGTTGGCTCTATCTGTAGAGGTGACGCCTCGTATGTGTCAGTGCGAAGAGCGGAAATTTAATTTAGTATATCATTCTTTCGCAGACACTGTTCTTCGATTCCATTTCGCCTTTCGGCACTCGTTGTTCTTATTTATGGCCCCTTTCAAGATCAAGTTTACGCAAAGGCTTAGAGGCAGTTCCTCAAACTTCTATTTTGTAAGGATATAGTCTTTGTGGAATTCAAAGGCAGATTCTACCGTCTTCTACTCTTCCATTTATCGACGGGCTTTAGAGGATGCCCTTTGTCGTGCGTATGAAAAAAGTAGTTTCTGGCCTCCGGGAAGTATTGAAGACGATTTGAAAAAGACTTGAACCCGGAACTTGGCGAGAATATTCCTAAAGCTTAAAAATTGAATAGATTATTTCTAAACCAATATTTTCATAGTCCGATATATTTATTTGTGGCGCATTTCCGCTTAGTACATCTCAATAAATTGGCTTATTAAAATTAGGTAAACAGACCTAGATAACGGCGAATGAGCGTAAAAAAGGTGTACAAAATTCAAACATATTGTATCGTACGCTTCGAAAAATAATTTAAATCAGGTTTTTGATTTCCGAATATTTTCAATGCATTAGAGCTTTTTCAATTTCACGATATTCCCGGAAATTTCTTCCAATATTTCTCCATATCTCTTAATATTTCCGATATTTATTTTACATTTCCGATATTTATCTTATATGTCCGATATTTATCTTAAATTTCCGATATTTATCTTATATTTCCGATATTTATCTTATATTTCCGATATTTATCTTATATTTCCGATATTTATCTTATATTTCCGATATTTATCTTATATTTCCGATATTTCTCTAATATTTCCAATATCTCTTAATATTATCGAATTTGTTAAAATTTCCGATATGTATTAATATTTCCGATATGTATTAATATTTTCCGATATTTATTAATATTTCCGATATTTCTCTTGATTTTTTTAATATATCCGATATTTATTAATATATCCGATATTTATTAATATTTCCGATATTTATTAATATTTCCGATATTTATTAATATTTCCGATATTTTTTAATATTTCCGATAATTTTTAATATTTCCGATAATTTTTAATATTTCCGATAATTTTTAATATTTCCGATATTTTTTAATATTTCCGATATTTTTTAATATTTCCGATATTTATTAAAATATTCGGTATTTTTTAATATTTCCGATATTTATTAAAATATTCGGTATTTTTTAATATTTCCGATATTTATTAAAATATTCGGTATTTTTTAATATTTCCGATATTTATTAAAATATTCGGTATTTTTTAATATTTCCGATATTTATTAAAATATTCGGTATTTTTTAATATTTCCGATATTTATTAAAATATTTGGTATTTTTTAATATTTCCGATATTTATTAAAATATTCGGTATTTTTTAATATTTCCGATATTTATCTAATATTTCCGATATTTATCTAATATTTCCGATATTTCTCTTATATGTCCGATATTTATCTTATATTTCCGATCTTTATCTAATATGTCCGATATTTCTCTATATTTCCGATATTTCTCTATATTTCCGATATTTATCTAATATTTCCGATATTTATCTTATATTTCCGATATTTCTCTAATATTTCCAATATCTCTTAATATTATCGAATTTGTTAAAATTTCCGATATGTATTAATATTTCCGATATGTATTAATATTTTCCGATATGTATTAATATTTTCCGATATTTATTAATATTTCCGATATTTATTAATATTTCCGATATTTATTAATATTTCCGATATTTTTTAATATTTCCGATAATTTTTAATATTTCCGATATTTTTTAATATTTCCGATATTTATTAAAATATTCGGTATTTTTTAATATTTCCGATATTTATTAAAATATTCGGTATTTTTTAATATTTCCGATATTTATTAAAATATTCGGTATTTTTTAATATTTCCGATATTTATTAAAATATTCGGTATTTTTTAATATTTCCGATATTTATTAAAATATTCGGTATTTTTTAATATTTCCGATATTTATTAAAATATTCGGTATTTTTTAATATTTCCGATATTTATTAAAATATTCGGTATTTTTTAATATTTCCGATATTTATCTAATATTTCCGATATTTATCTAATATTTCCGATATTTCTCTTATATGTCCGATATTTATTTTATATTTCCGATCTTTATCTAATATGTCCGATATTTCTCTATATTTCCGATATTTCTCTATATTTCCGATATTTATCTTATATTTCCGATATTTATCTTATATTTCTGATATTTATCTAATATTTCCGATATTTCTCTAATATTTCCAATATCTCTTAATATTATCGAATTTGTTAAAATTTCCGATATGTATTAATATTTCCGATATTTATTAATATTTCCGATATTTCTCTTGATTTTTTTAATATATCCGATATTTATTAATATTTCCGATATTTATTAATATTTCCGATATTTATTAATATTTCCGATATTTATTAATATTTCCGATATTTATTAATATTTCCGATATTTTTTAATATTTCCGATAATTTTTAATATTTCCGATATTTTTTAATATTTCCGATAATTTTTAATATTTCCGATATTTATTAAAATATTCGGTATTTTTTAATATTTCCGATATTTATTAAAATATTCGGTATTTTTTAATATTTCCGATATTTATTAAAATATTCGGTATTTTTTAATATTTCCGATATTTATTAAAATATTCGGTATTTTTTAATATTTCCGATATTTATTAAAATATTCGGTATTTTTTAATATTTCCGATATTTATTAAAATATTCGGTATTTTTTAATATTTCCGATATTTATTAAAATATTCGGTATTTTTTAATATTTCCGATATTTATCTAATATTTCCGATATTTCTCTTATATGTCCGATATTTCTCTTATATGTCCGATATTTCTCTTATATGTCCGATATTTCTCTATATTTCCGATATTTCTCTATATTTCCGATATTTCTCTAGTATTTCCGAAATTACTAAGAAGAAATATTTTATCGAAATTTCTTCTATTTCTCCGGATCTCCCGAGATTTTTATATTTATCCTGATTTCCCTAGAACTATTTTTGATATGTATACACGGATTTCCCGAAATTTCCGATATGTTTCGGATTTCCCGTAATTTGCTTTATTTCTTATTAATTTCTATATTCGTACGTAGCCTGCGAATAATAATAACCCAAGTTGACTACCGTTTCAGATTTTCTGAATACCATGCATTAGCGTTGAAAATTGTTTCCCCAAATTTTTACAGTAGAAGCTTATACTTTCCCGTTCATAACGTAGGGTGCTTAAACTCTATTACGTCCATTAAGCTAAACAACGATGCAACTTATCTGATCATTTTATACTTCGCGATCGAATATTGAAGAACTCGAAAAAGACACAATTTTTCCAGCCTGTATAAATTTATAATTAAGGAAAAGTCGGTAACAGTATACAAGGAGGTACATAATTAGCGGTAAACCAGGGTGCATAACCACCAATTTTGTGTTCAGCTCACACGTTTAAGTATTGTTCAAACACATTTCCCTGGTCGTCGTGTAGGCATAGGTATAGCAAAATATTTAAATTACGTAAAATTCTTTAGAAACCAATCTTAAAGAATTGTTATGGGCAAACATCTAGCTCTCAGAAAAATATTGAAAACCTCGGGAAATCCGGATAAATATCAGAAATCCGAAGAAATATCCAGAATTATAAATCCGGAGAGATATACAGAAATCTACTGGAAACATAAATCCGTAGAAATATCCAGAATTATAAATCCGGAGAGATATACAGAAATCTACTGGAAACATAAATCCGTAGAAATATCCAGAAATATGAATTCGGAGAAATATTCAGAAATCGATTAGAAACATAAATCCGGAGAAATATTCAGAAATCGACCAGAAACATAAATCCGGAGAAATATTCAGAAATCGATTAGAAACATAAATCCGGAGAAATATTCAGAAATCGATCAGAAACATAAATCCGGAGAAATATTCAGAAATCGATCAGAAACATAAATCGGGAGAAATATTCAGAAATCGATCAGAAACATTAATCTGGAGAAATATTCAGAAATCGATCAGAAACATTAATCTGGATAAATATTCAGAAACTAATCAGAAACATAAATCCGGAGAAATATTAAGAAATCGATCAGAAACATAAATCGGGAGAAATATTCAGAAATCGATCAGAAACATTAATCTGGAGAAATATTCAGAAATCGATCAGAAACATTAATCTGGATCAATATTCAGAAACCAATCAGAAACATAAATCCGGAGAAATATTCAGAAACTAATCAGAAACATAAATCCGGAGAAATATTCAGAAACATAAATCCGGAGAAATATTCAGAAACGCAAATCCGGAGAAATATTCAGAAAACAACCAGAAACATAAACCCATACTCTACAAAGATCCAGAACTCTATGAGAAACAAAATCCGGAGAAATACCCCGAATATAAATTTGGAGAAATACCCAAAAATAAAATTCGGATAAATATCCAGAAATCTACCAAAGAAATATTAAAAAGCTTACGATATTCCTAGAAATATTGTAAATCTCGCGAAACTCTTAGAAATATGGGAAATATTGGGAAATAACCAGAAATATTAAAAATAGTTTGAGAAATCTACCAAACATATAAGTTTAGATAAATATTTGAAATCTCGAGAAATCCCAAGAAATATTGGAAATCTCAAGAAATCCCAAGAAATATTGGAAATCTCAAGAAATCCCAAGAAATATTGGAAATCTCAAGAAATCCCAAGAAATATTGGAAATCTCGAGAAATCCCAAGAAATATTGGAAATCTCAAGAAATCCCAAGAAATATTGGAAATCTCAAGAAATCCCAAGAAATATTGGAAATTTCAAGAAATCCCAAGAAATATTGGAAATCTCAAGAAATCCCAAGAAATATTGGAAATCTCAAGAAATCCCAAGAAATATTGGAAATCTCGAGAAATCCCAAGAAATATTGGAAATCTCAAGAAATCCCAAGAAATATTGGAAATCTCGAGAAATCCCAAGAAATATTGGAAATCTCAAGAAATCCCAAGAAATATTGGAAATCTCGAGAAATCCCAAGAAATATTGGAAATTTCAAGAAATCCCAAGAAATATTGGAAATCTCAAGAAATCCCAAGAAATATTGGAAATCTCAAGAAATCCCAAGAAATATTGGAAATCTCGAGAAATCCCAAGAAATATTGGAAATCTCAAGAAATCCCAAGAAATATTGGAAATCTCAAGAAATCCCAAGAAATATTGGAAATCTCAAGAAATCCCAAGAAATATTGGAAATCTCGAGAAATCCCAAGAAATATTGGAAATCTCAAGAAATCCCAAGAAATATTGGAAATCTCAAGAAATCTCAAGAAATCCCAAGAAATATTGGAAATTTCAAGAAATCCCAAGAAATATTGGAAATCTCAAGAAATCCCAAGAAATATTGGAAATCTCAAGAAATCCCAAGAAATATTGGAAATCTCAAGAAATCCCAAGAAATATTGGAAATCTCAAGAAATCCCAAGAAATATTGGAAATCTCAAGAAATCCCAAGAAATATTGGAAATCTCAAGAAATCCCAAGAAATATTGGAAATCTCAAGAAATCCCAAGAAATATTGGAAATCTCAAGAAATCCCAAGAAATATTGGAAATTTCAAGAAATCCCAAGAAATATTGGAAATCTCAAGAAATCCCAAGAAATATTGGAAATCTCAAGAAATCCCAAGAAATATTGGAAATTTCAAGAAATCCCAAGAAATATTGGAAATCTCAAGAAATCCCAAGAAATATTGGAAATCTCAAGAAATCCCAAGAAATATTGGAAATCTCAAGAAATCCCAAGAAATATTGGAAATCTCAAGAAATCCCAAGAAATATTGGAAATCTCAAGAAATCCCAAGAAATATTGGAAATCTCAAGAAATCCCAAGAAATATATTCTGGAAATGCATAAATCCATAGTAAATATCGGGAAATGCATAAATCCATAGTAAATATCGGGAAATGCATAAATCCATAGTAAATATCGGGAAATCCAAAAATACGCTGGAAATATTTGGAAATCACAAATCTTGAGTTTTTTTTTCGAAGTGGCTAGCCCCTCGATCTCCGTGTGTCACTAATCGGGACCCTGAGCAATTTATCCCCGTAAAAGGTTTTCTTAATAGGGAGGTTAAGCAAAGCCCGTAATCATTTTAACGTGAACTTCAGGTAGGATTCCGTCGACAACAAGTTAGCTCGAGGAAACGTTTGCAGACCACAGCGGAAGCCAGAACGTTCCCGTTCGTAATATCCGGACCTCAATTTCGGAGCCGCGAGGATTGATTGATGCTTAAGGAGCCTCCCTCCCCTTTGAGCCGCTAATCAATTTCGTACAGCTAGAAGTCCTCGGCGAATTCCGTCGCCACTCCATAACGTCGACTCTCGTTCTGGCTTTTATGACGCGTGTTAATAGGGAAATTCAAAGCAAGCGAGTGTCAGTATTTCATTGTGATTTTAAAGCTTGGAAGTAAGATTCGTTTAAAAAATGAGATAAGTTAATTTTTTGGTGTACAACCTTAAATTGACTTGAAATAGAAAAAAAATTAACGTGGAAAAACCCAACTCGCCAAGATCGCACCAGCTATGAAATAGTCACTGTACCAGAAGTATATAATATATATCTTACGATAAAAGTATAGGGTGATTAAACAGTCCCAATCAAACGTTTCTGGCCGTTTTCTCTATGCAATCTAGGAGCAACAAACACAAGGAGAACGCAGCTAGCCTTTAAACACGCTAACGAAGAGTTGTGTACGAATTTCATTGGACGAGCGTCATGAGCCTTTACGCTGAACGTTCTACGGGCGGGGGGGTGGGAGACAATTTCCGAATTTTCCCCTTCCGACGGCAGCAGGCGCTAAAGCGTATAGCCAATGAAAAACGTACACAAGAAAATCCACGACTTTTGACGGGTTGCGTTATCCTTGTGTGGGGTGCTGTGTTTGTTGCTCCTAGATGCAATTAACTGTGGGCTTTTGGAAAAAATACCTTCATGAAAATAATATTCAGTGTAAAATAACGCTCAAATGAATAAATTATATCTACTTGGAATGCTTATCGTGGCAGATTTTCGTCCCAATGTGACTGACGGTTTTTATGACGTCACTATGTTAACTTAACAAACAACAACGTGAGAGGGGAGCGCGTGCAGAGTAGTGTTCGGAATTGTTTATTCATTCTCCACAAATTTTCCGATTTATTTAAAAAAAACGTTGGTAAAACGAATATCACTTTAACTTATTTAATTTTACGCAACCAAGCATTAATTTGAATAAAAGTGGTATTTATTTAAATAATTATTTGTTTTATTTAAATAATAGGTTTATTCACCTTCGATTATTTAAACATTTTACAATTTTTATTCAACTATTGGTTATTTAAATAAATATTATTTAAATATATCCGAGCTTATTTTATTCATGGATAAAAATTAATCGACTGCCGAACACTAGTGCAAAGAGGATTTTTTTCTCTCGTAGGCGGGGATAAAGCCGTCAGAGTGATCTTACCATACGCGATAAGTATTCCTAGTAGAGCTATGGATTCCTGATCGTGTCTCTTCTTGTTCGACGCGTGATCACATTTCATTTTTAAGTGAAACAAGAGCCATTAAATTAAATTAGGAATAATTTTCATATTTAGCGTTGTCACTTTTTCTTCAATAACTCTATAAGTGCGAATCCAATTTTCAAAATGGAACTAGATTTAGTTTCTGAGCGTGATTACGCGTCGAACAAGCGTATTTATTCATTTTTTGTGATGTCATTTTGTAGTGGTTTTTCTATTACCGGCTTTGCTCACGGCCAAATCATTCTAGCGCAATATATTTCACTGCATATTATTTTTGTGGAGGTATTCTTTCCAAAGAGCCCCCAGACGTTTCTCTACATAAAGTAGAAACAGCGATATTTACTTATTTATAATCCACATATTTTCGGTGGTAATTAGTGACACCCGTCGAAGGGGCGTGTTTCAAACGAATAACATGAACAGTAAATGGAGATAGCTACTTCCTTCTTAGGAGACATTTTATATACTTTTGTTCATAATAAATTAACTTTTTGATTTTTAATGTTTTAAAATTGGGATTTGTGGGGCCTGAACTGAAGTGAGCTGAACTGAGGGCGTGGCTAGAAAGTCACGCGCAGAATCTGATCAATCCTAAATAAATGATTGCTCTGGTACCCAATATTATTATCGTATTAAGTGGCGACCCTCGCCTTTTTATCTTATTTTTGTCGTGTCGGAGAAATTTGTGGGGCAATTTAGCCTCTCCCCCCTCATTAATTAAATTAAAAGGTTTCCCTGTGTCAGAAGTTAAGGGTATAAATTGGACTTTCTTGTACTTTGTTTGGCTTTCTCGTAATCGCGGAGACACTTTCGCCTTTTTAGCTTTGAACATTCCCTCTGAAGATGGGAAAGAGATTGTTTATTCTCTAGTGACATCGCTGGTGACACCATTACGTTACAAGACGTTGCCCGTGCTTTAACCTATTGATAAATAGATTTGCGACCAAAATGGAGGCTATGTTCAAAACCCCACCCTCCTACGCATTGTAACCCGGCCACTTGTTTAAAGGCATTATAAGTTGCTAGATGAATTGGGCTTAAGGTGGTGCCAAGGGTATTAGCCTAGCTGATTATTATAATTTTAATATTATATAGCTGGGGTACAAATATTTCGAAAAAAAAATAAGTTGACACTATATTATTTCCGACTGTTCTGGGACTGAAAGAGTATACTTTTACTTTTAAATTAATAAAGCTGCTCCACACTCGACTTTTAAGCAATTTAAATTTTATTTGAAGTACTACTATGTAGGACAATTCAGTGGTTGACTAAGGCTATAGGGAATTTAGCTGTGAGGTGCTCGTCAGGTTGAGGAGCTTCTATTATAGCCTGGACCATCTTGTTACCCTTTTCTGCGAATTAAACAATAACTGGTTAAGGGTTCTTTCTTGATTGTAAAAGTTTTATTTTTACGGATAACAATTTAAGAAATTAAAACATCTTAGGCCATTTGCAAAGATTTTAAACATAAATGCAATCTATCTTTCTTCTTAATGGAAAATTAAGTTAATTTAAAATTTCTTCCTAAACTTGTTTTATAAAATCAGAATAACATTAGCAGTATAGTGCTTCCAAGTGATCATCAAAAACAATTTCGTTATTTGAACCAATAAAATAATTGTGAGAAATCAGAGTTTTCGCATTTAAGTTCAGATATATATTATCAGCTCACAAGGAGACGACCCGAGGTGTAACACACCGATTTCGTTCAAACTCGGGGGTTCGGTAGACCTTCATGTAACTTGAAACAATCTAAAGGGAAATGTCTCCATAGGCAACCGTTTTGCCATGGCAACCACAAATGTTTTTGACAACACAAAATGAAAATTTTCCCGTAGAAAATAACATGGGAATCTGACCAATATTAAGGGTACCCCCCCCCCCCCTGTAAAAAATTTTAATTTTTGAAAATGCTAAAAATAGAAAATATAAATAAGAAAATAATGAAAAAGTTCGAAGTTGATTAAAATATTTACAGGGGTACCCTTACATTTGGTCAGATTCCCATGTTATATTCAATAGGAAAATTTCCATTTTGTATTGTCAAAAACATTTTTGGTTGCCTATGGAGACATTTCGCTTTAGGGTGTTTCAAGTTACATGAAGGTCTACCAAACCCCCGAGTTTGAACCAAATCGGTGCGTTACACCTCCGGTCGTCTCCTTGTCAGTTGATACGGGTCAAAGTGCCAATCAGATAGTTTAAACCCGAAACTAATCGGGACTCATTATAAACTGACAGATTTCAGATGCCTAACTGTTTCAATTTTGATTTTCTTCCATAAGATTATAATCAAAATAACTATCAACTATGCTAATACCCTTGGTACCACCTTAAGTCCAAGTCATCTAGCGACTTTTATTGCCTTTAATTCAGGTGGCCGGTTAAATTGCCCGTCATGCCATGCGAGTCAACAACTTCCTACACTTACTATTACCGTTAACCTCTACAAGATTTTATGGAATAATTATACGAAGCATTATTTTATTGCTACGGTAGATTGCAACTAAGTAATCAGCCATCATTTGATTTCTTTAAACATATCACAAGAAAGATTTTTCATTGACAAAGCCCATATTTAGTCATTTTTGTTAGAAACTCCTATTTTTACTAAAATCATCTATAGCTTTTACTGCAACCTTTAAATTATTCGATAGACTCTTAGATTTGATATCTTTAAATACAGTGGAAGAAAGGTTTCCGCTGCTATACTCTAATGTTAAAACCCTATTTGGTCAATTTTGTAAAAAAAAACTCCTACTATACTGTAGATTTCTGATAAAATCCTCCATCGGTACTACTATAGTAAAGCCTGGTTTTCACTTGGCGGTTTTAGGGCGAAAAATCCCGGCGTCGACGGAAAATGGGCGAAAATTTCCGTCGACGCCGGGCGGAAATTCCGTCGGTTTTCGGTTTTGTGTGGCGATTTTCATTTCTATTTTTTTCGCTCAGTTGGGCGATTTCGCTCTTTTCAACCAATCAAAAACCATTTTCGAAAGGTGACTGTGACGTCAGGGGGGATGGTTAATTTCCTGCTTCTTGCATCCGGAACTCGGCCACGTGCTTTTCTGTGTTTTGGAATGTGTTTTTTTTTCTTGATACCCTTGTTGCATTCTTTTCCAGTATGTTTCTTTCACACAAACCGATCTTTCATAACTCATATTTCTTTGAACACGATAGATCATGTAAAAAAACATTAAATTTAAAATGCTTACCTGCGCTTTAATCAATAGTTCACTATTATGATCAGTTAAATCATCCATTTTTAGGCCTAGGCTTAAATCTTCACTATCAGACGAAAACCGACGAACTCGCTGGCAGAAACAAAATCGCTTTATTTCCGCCCAAAAAAAAACGCCAAGTGAAAATGCTAAAACGCTGACAGTGAGCGAAACGTCGAAAACCATATCGCCGACGTCGAACTTTCAGTCGTTGATTTTCCGCCAAGTGAAAACCAGGCTTATTAGTATTATATTGAATACTATACTTCATGTCACGCAAGCCAAAAGAAATTAACTACACTAAAAAACGAAAAATGATAAATAACTGAAAAACATTTTTTTAAGAATTTCAAATTTCTATGGAACATTCCTCGTGCAGGGGGACATTTACTAATGTAAAATTGAAAGACCTTGAACCATGTCTTCAAGGTCATTCAAAAACTATCTTGAGAACCGTTGGGCTTACGGATTTGGTTCCAATTAGAATGATGTTGCTCGTCATATTATTAGTTCAAATAACTTTGATTGGACCAAATTTGACCAACCAGAAGCCGAGAAATTGAAGGTTAATGAATTGAACCGGATTTCTGTAAGATTGGTTGTCATGACAACTAGTTTTAGAATAATTGAACTCCGACGAGCTCAATCATGTATCGTAGCCGACGGTGGCATAATTGAACCGTTGTAAACTATTCAGTATTTATTTGATTTAGTCACATTAAAACTAATCAGATTAATTTCTTATCAACGGTTCTCGAGATAGTTTTTGAATGACCTTGAAGACATGGTTGAAGGTCATTCAATTTTACACTAGTAAATGTCCCCCTGCACGAGGAATGTTCCATATAAATTTGAAATAAAAAAAAAAAACGTTATTCAGTTATTTATCATTTTTTGTTTTTTTATTATTTCTTAAAAATATAGTTTTCCAAAACTATTTATCAATTTTTCCAATACTATATTTTGCTGGATTTTTTCAATAAAACTGCGCCTTTGGTAGACTCCTTCTAGACGAGTGTTTTTTTCCCCGGCCATCTCTGAAAGGCAGAGCGGGAAAATGAGAAAAACGTGTAAACTAGGTTTGTAAGAATATCGTATCAGACCTTCTTCGTTGTATCCAATACTCGGTGGAATTTAAGGCTGGACAAATAGCGGATAAAGCGAAGGTTCGATTCCGTGCCGATCCATTGACTTTAATTGAAAAGAAAGTTCGCAACATTTCCTCCCGCGGAACCCTCTTAAAAATATCCGATCGAAGCTAGTTATCTGTCGGGGCATGGTTCATCTCATTGCTTCCTTTTATAGGCAATTCTACGGAGATGTTTTACGACCTTCAGATTTTTATGGGTTTTACTCAGGCCCACGCTCTACTGACTTATATAATTATATCGCACTCTGTACGCTTTCGGGGCGAGCTCGCTTCCAAGTTCTACAAGAAGCTGAAATCATCCAGAAAGCATTTATCTTTTATATTTTATTTGGAAAGCATTACACTCTCTTATCGACTGAAGGGTGTTAATATACAGAGCTCACGCCCTCGACGTTCGAGCTAAAGGTTCTATTCAAACTTCTTCAGGCTCTGAAAGCGGTATCACGTGTTGGATCTGTTTTTCCTTCTCATAATAACACACTTCCCATTATGTTATTATCTTACCCTTCGTCTCTACGTAGTGCCTCGCAGCCTTGTTGAAGTGCATAGCCACTTAAGAGGTCGGGTGTTGTCTGAAGTTGCGAGAAATCGAAATAATTGTTTCTACAACTCTAGAAATGTACAAGAAATTAAAGTAATCCCGAGAATAGATCTTAAAATAAATTGATTTGAAAATCTTCATCGGTTCATTGTGTAAATTGGCGCGTGCTTGCTCGGAAGGGATAATCTTATTGGCTAAGACAAATGCAGATAAATATTGCTAAGCCCACGTGATTCTATTTTATTATCAGAATACATAATTACACGTGCGACGAAAAAATGGGCGATATCATCGAGATTCACGCGTTTTTAATTTAAAAACCCTTCCTTTTGACGGTTTTTATTTTGGAGCGAATAATTTCTTTTAACGTCTATTATTAGAAATCTTTCGAATTTCGTAAAGGTATTGGAAATATCGAGAAATAGCAATGTCGGAACTATTGGAAATATTGGATAAAATTGGAGAAATATTGGATAAAATTGGAGAAATATTGGAATATTGGAGACATTTTGGAAGTATTGGAGAAATATTGGAGAAATTTTGGAAATTTTGGAGAAATATTGGAAATGTTTGAGAAATATTCAAAATGTTTGAGAAATATTCGAAATGATTCAGAAATATTGGAAGTGTTTGAAAAGTATTGGAAATGTTTGAGGAATATTGGAAATATTGGAGAAATATTGGAAATATTGGAGAAATATTGGAAATATTGGAGAAATATTGGAAATATTGGAGAAATATTGGAAATATTGGAGAAATATTGGAAATATTGGAGAAATATTGGAGAAATATTGGAAATATTGGAGAAATATTGAAATGATTCGGAAATATTAAAATGATTCGGAAATATTAAAATGATTCGGAAATATTAAAATGATTCGGAAATATTAAAATGATTCGGAAATATTAAAATGATTCGGAAATATTAAAATGATTCGGAAATAATAAAATGATTCGGAAATATTAAAATGATTCGGAAATATTAATATGATTTGGAAATATTAATATGATTCGGAAATATGAAAATGATTCGT
Organism: Leiobunum rupestre; assembly: GCF_980474605.1. Lineage (NCBI taxonomy): Eukaryota > Metazoa > Arthropoda > Arachnida > Opiliones > Sclerosomatidae > Leiobunum > Leiobunum rupestre. The sequence continues at coordinate 35,227,509 of NC_143392.1, forward strand.
AAATATTAAAATGATTCGGAAATATGAAAATGATTCGGAAGTATGAAAATGATTCGGAAATATGAAAATGATTCGGAAATATGAAAATGATTCGGAAATATGAAAATGATTCGGAAATATGAAAATGATTCGGAAATATTAAAACGATTCAGAAGTATTAAAACGATTCAGAAATATTAAAACGATTCAGATATATTACAATGATTCAGAAATATTAAACTGATTCAGAAATATTAAAATGATTAAGATATATTGCAAATGTTTGAGAAATACAAGAAGATATTACAAAATAAATCACGGCAAATATCGGTAAATTCAATGGAAATATTATAAATATTTATGCCCTCGCGCCTTGATGAAAACAAAACCCATGTATATTCTTATTTTTTTATATCTGTTGTAAATCGAATTGCATACAAAATTTCTTCAATTCACAATTACGTAAACTTAGTAAATTGAATAAGCGAGATTGGTAAGATAATATACGAATGGTTCAACCGGTCGTAGCATGTGTATCAGAAATTAGAGCCTGGTGCTCCAAAAACAAAGCTCATAACAGCGGAGGTCTTATCATTATGCCTGCGTCGACAGCGCAGACGGGTGCAAAAAGGCAGGGGCAGCCAGAGAGCGCTACTGCTGACAGTCGCACCCAACAAAAGGCGCAGCGATGGGGAGACCAGCATCCACTTCGCGCACAGCCAGCCGACACCCTACCTACATATGTGTAGAGAGCCTTACCCTTCAGAAAAGGCTCCTATAGGCGAACGACGGGCACACTGCAACCCAGCGCAACCCTACACTGCTGGCACTGGAAGCGCGGTGTTTCTACCAGGCCCGTAGCCAGAACAATTTCGTTAAGGGGGCAGTAGCTTTTTGTGAGGGGGCACATATTTTTCGTTACCTAATTTCTAAGTGACACCGTGAAATGTTTTTGGTGTTCAACAAAAAAACCATTCTACAACTTTTATTTTATTAAGAAATAGTGAACTATAGATAACGATAACCTTAGACAAAGACAAGTGGTCCAAAAGGAAAATTTCAACGAATAGAAGTTTAAAAAATTTATAAAGATAAAGGGGCAGATAATATTCTTGAGGTGGAATGGATTAAATTGACGGGGCAGTTGGGGGCAAATAAAAATGTCATTTGAGGGGGCATTTGCCCCCCCCCGTGGCTAGGGGCCTGGTGGCTCCAAAAGGTCACAGCGCCTCGCGCCAGGGTGCCTGAACCATCTCCGTTACCCCAAACCCAGTTTCCGGTCCCTTTCGACCGAAGTCGGAGGTGGAGATAGAACCATTTGATCACGGCTAACATCTCCCAGTGCGCCACCACCCTTATGGATTAACTATAGAGCCGAACCCCAACTCCCCGGTTAATCCACCAGTTATTTCTCACTGCGACCCGTTAAAGGCCAGCCTTTCGTAGCATACGCCATCTCTAAAATCATTGCTGGACTACCATTTATCATACGACAGTTTCTAGAAAGCTTTGGTAACCGACCCTCCAATAAATTCTAACGGCTTTTCTGAATAGTTATTTTTATATACGCTTACTTTTACAAGTCTACGTGAGCGTGCTAGAGTCGCCAGAGGAATATAGCTTCTTCTAGCACGCGTGCAAATCGAGCGTGCGAAGAATATACTAATAAATCTTGGAGAAACATAATTTATATTGCAATGATATATATGGCAATTTATAGTGAAATTCTTCACAATACGCCTTTCCATAAAATAAGCTACCCTTGCTGAACTGGTTTTTATGTAGCTCACTCGTCATGAAATACGTAAAAGTTTAGTTCAGTTTATGCTCAAAAACTATGGAGTGTTATGTCCAGGGCTTTTGTAGTTAAACGTCATCAATACGTCACCCGTGACGCAGCAGCAACATCAAAACAAGAAGACGGGATGGTACTTTATAGAAAGGGCTATTATTGCACAGGGGTTGCTATAAAGGAGACACCTTTTACGCTCGGGCTTCCGTTGAAATCCAACGTTCAAATAATTAAGCCCGAATATCAAAGATGTCTGCTGTACAGAAACCACCACGCAATAATTGTAAAGAATTTCACTATAAATTGCAATGGACTGCTCACATTACTGGTGGCCGGGTTACAATGCGTAAGAGGGTGGTGGCAAGCCCTTCATGCCACACGAGCTAACAGCTCCCTACACTAACTATTACCGTTAGCCTAAACTATTTTTTTTATGGAAAACCCCTTTAACCAGTGGGGAGATAACTTGCAAACTCAACGTGGAAGGAGTTTTCACCCAGTGCCACAAGCTGGGATTGAATCCGGCTCCCTTTACCACCCCAAATAGGCAGGCAAAGCCAGACGTAGAAAACGTGAACGAGGGAACTTGTAGATTGTACAGAATAAAGCTACGTCCCACAAGTTTTCCCTACAAGTATTTGACGTCGCTGGATTAATCTGTCTATTTGAATGGGCCCAGAAGCTTCGAATAGGCTGCATTGGTCTAGCTACACCCCATTTCTATTGTAAAAAATTCCCCTGGCAACCCAAAGTAGTTTCCCAAGCGTGAAATCTAAAGATAGGTTGCTTGAAATACCAAAAAATCTGAGCTTTTCGGTAGCTTGTAGAAAATCACCAGAAACCCAATCAGCAAAGTTTTTTGAAACCTTTATACCTTGAATATTCATACAGTACCCTAAATTAACCTAACCTAACCTTAAAGAATCGTGTGCCACGTAACTTTAGATCGTGGTTAAGCCTCAAGGACGTATCCAGGATTTCATTTGGGGTGGGTTTTAAACTATGCATCTCCCATTTTTGACCTAAAAGAATTTTTAGAAATTTTCAAAAGGGGAGAGAGACATTTATTCCCCTTCGCGCCACCGCCGCCGAAAAAAAACAAGGCCGCCTAGGATTTTTTTAAAAATCGGTGCGCCCCGCCCCGCCGTGTGTTTTTCACCTAATGCCGCCGCCGACCGAAATCAAATTGGCGCTATACTCTAGCCATACCAGTTAGACGGTGCGCTTTAGAACTCGCATTCTTTAGAAATTTTTACCCCATGAAAATTAAATTGAAGTGGTGTCAGAAACGCCCGGTACATTTTTTGTAGATTCCATGGCATGTGTTTGGCTCTTCTTTGAAATACGTTCTTTCGATAGGCTTCAAAAGCGTTGTTGTTCTTGTGTTTGATGCAACCTAGGAGCAACAAACACAAGGAGAACGCAGCTAGCCTTTAAACACGCTAACGAAGGGTTGTGTACGAATTTCATTGGACGAGCGTCATGAGCCTTTACGCTGAACGTTTTACGAGCGGGGGGAAGACAATTTCCGAATTTTCCCCTTCGGACGGCAGCAGGCGCTAAAGCGTCTTGCCAATGAAAAACGTACGCAAGAAAATCCACGACTTTTGACGGGTTGCGTTCTCCTTGTGTGGGGTGTTGTGTTTGTTGCTCCTAGATGCAACGAACTTCTGGCACGGTACATCGATTACGCCTTTCATATTTTCTATATATGATCTTACCGTAGCTGCCGGCCGATACGGGTTTGTTGTTAAATTTTAGTTTTTCCCCGATGGCTTCTGTTACCTTCTTTTGTTCCATAGTTGCCTCTCTTAACGCCCGCCTCGATCGTTAGAACGAAACTTCTATTTTTAGTGCCGCCTGCCGGGCTACCGGAGCAACAACTTATTGAACCTTTCGGTCGTATAAAAACAGTTTTATAGAGTTTTCCTTTTTTTCCACCAGAGGGGGTACCTAGGAAGGGTCTTAATAGCCATATTGTTTCGCTCCTTATTTTTACACTACAAACATTTTATTTTTAACATCTTTTATCGCTTTACTTTACGGCTCTTTTTGATACATAAACGGAAATACGTAATACAACACTGAAAATATAATTTGTCCCAACTCATCATCAAATATTACCAAGGCTCAAACTTTACGAGGATGTTCATTGTACCGCTGGGGTCTTAAATGGTTTTACGAAAACTCCAATGGTACTACGCAATCAATTGACCCGTGTCTTAGAAAATCGCCTACAAGATGGCGAATAGATCATTCTATAAAATACTACCTATGTAGTTATTTTACATTAACCCGGGCGGCTCATTATTATCTTTTATCTGGCAAACATGCAACACTGGTTGGCTGGTTGATAAAAAATATAACCAGGAAACTATAGAGGTATACACTTGGAATGTCTAAGGTTCCATTGGGACGGTGATACGAAAGCGCGTCGAGAAAAAGGCGGGGCTTAACTACGTCAAGTGTAAGACGTAACACGACATTTCAAATTCATTGGCTGGAGGTTTGACGCGAAAAGAATGCGTCATCATGGTAACAAATAGGCGATCTTCCCGCGCAAAAAAGGCTTATAAAACAATGTATTTAAAAACCTCAATTTGTTATCGTACTAAATATTTTGAAGTAATTATAATGTTCTTCGCGAAAGAAGCGTAGTGATACCTAATTTCAGGTATTTGTATGGTTATAAAGAGATAATCAGGTAAGCTAATAATATAATAACCATGACTAGGCTTAATGACGAGTTTTCGTCGAATGAGGGTAGCGAGGCGCGAGAGTTTTTCTCGTGAGTTTTCCCGCTTTAAGACACGCCCATTTTTACGAACTTCATCACGGCCGTAAAAATCTTCCTTAGACATTCCAAGTGACGTGACATGGAAAAATATGGATTATAAGCTATACGTTTTACATCGTCAGGCGGAGTTATACACGCTGGAAAGTGCGAAGCGTGATTCGTCCGTGATTTGGCGGGAAAGTAGCTCCCATTGGAAATGACTTCTAACCTGCGAAGGTTCACGTTTCATTTTTGATGGAAAAGTCTTTCGAAAGATATGTATTATTGTTGTCGCGTTTGGAACACTCGGTGCCCCTTAGACGCGGTGCAATTTTGGTCCCCGTTTTGCACGCTTCCTCGAATGGGCCTAGGCGTAAAATCGCCACTGAATCTAGAGCGAATAATTATGTTTCGATTATATAGGCCTAGACCACGCATTGTAATTTTATTAACACAACTGATAAAAAAATAAATAAATAACTTCTGGTAAGAGGATTAAGAATTCTATGAAATCTGGAAATTTAATTTATCCAAATTCAAATTCAGTGATTGAATATCGATTAAAAACCATGGCAACAGGGGTAGGGAAAAAACAATGCCCAATATATTTTTGGAATTAAGTTCATTTCGCGGTTTCGTTTCTGTTAGACGGCGGTACTTTATAGCTTATTTTGTCGTCAATTTCATAATTTCAATGGCGTTCGCAGTATGTTTTTGCCGATTGGAAGGCGACAAGGTTTCGATAAAAACGAACTACAAAATCCTCCGAAAGCTCTCAGCTGTCCACGTCCGATCTCTTTTTATTTGTTGGAATCCATCCCGTCTTCGATTCTTTTCTCCGGGCTTTCCTTTTATCGCGAAAGATCGACTCCGGCAGTAAAAGCCTCCGTTTGTTCACGAGCGGGATTAAATCTAAAAGAAAGGAGTCGGAAAAGAATTTAACGCGAAAGTTTCCGAGAGGATCGCCTTTCGCGTTTAAGGGCTTCCTCGCTACGGCGATTGTTCCCTAAGGCTTCTTCCGTTTAAGTTTATTTTAGGAAGAGATAGAAAATGACACGCGCCTGAAATGTTAATTAAAATATCGGACTCGGAAATAGGAAACTACGCTCGAGAAAGATTCAAATGACGGCCCTTTTCTAAATTTATTTTAAACCAGAAATTCCTTAATTATTTCCTCTACTCAGTTTCACGTTACGGTTGTTTCTATGATTTTATTTTAAGGTAGAGAAACAAGAAGGTGGAATGTGCAATGGTCTATTTGAAGAATATCTAACGTGGAAATAGGACGCTCAAGATATACAGGGTGTCTTCATTGAATCGGCCCAGGCATTTTTCTCCAAAAATATACTTTCTAGAAATGTGAAGTTTTCAGTATGTATTCTCTCGGGGGAGATCGTGGTTATTTGTAAATTTCAGAAAAACCGTGAAATTGTTCACGGTTTTAGAAGTGTTAGTTTTTGAACGTTACGTGGTAGACGAAAAGTTTCAAATTGGTTGGTTTTTCATGACCAATTATTTCAGTGACGAAATGTCCGATTTCCACCATACCAACTCCATTAAAGGTTTTCGAGTATGCTCTACAACTTGCCTATTGAAATTTACAAATAACAACGATCTCCCCGGAGAGAGTACATATCGAAAATTTCATATTTCTAGAAAGTATATTTTTTGAGAAAAATGCCTGGGCCGATCAAATGCAGACACCCTGTATACGAATGGTTCCTTTTATCTAAACCAATTAAAATTCAAATTATTTAAAGCAAGGGGCGGTTGTTTCGGCTATTGCGTAAGACCAATAATATAGTTATACTTAGAAATAATGACTATGTTGAGCTTATTTTTAGCATTGCTCCCAATTCCCCAATAAATGTCGTTGTCGGCAGTGAGTCCGACGTATTGCGTACGTTCAGTAACGAAAATCAGTTGGAAATCGGCGTTTGCTTGATTTTGGTTTGATGAGGTCATGGTGTCAGAGGTGGTTGAACGGGTTTCAATTTTAGTCACCGGTGTTTTAAAACCTGGCAGTGAAATCTACTAACAAAGCGTATGACGTCACGTCATCTAAAATTTCTGCTAGCTGGTTTTTCTAATGGGCATCATGACGCCCAAACCGGAAACGCTAAATGTCGTACAGTTAGAAAATGATGGCATCGATTACTCACCGATGTTTTGGATGAGCGTTATTGAACGCACCCATTGTGCTAGGTTCGAAATAACAGCTGTATAACATTACTGACAATCGTCGTTGTTTTAAGAGTCCCTTTCTATTGTATTCGTCTCGTGTTTAACACGTTCGCCGACCTATGACAGAGTCACATTTTATTTCGTAAATTAAAACACTTTTATTGGGTATTCGAACTTTACGTAGTGGTATCCTTTGATTACTTAATTTTGTTTGACTGACTGAAAAGATATAATATATTTGAATGATTTAAAAAATTAAGTTGCTTAACCAAATATTAATACTGTCATCTTCTTTAAATAGAAGCGTATTTTTAATTAACGCAATTTATTTGGTTTACCGATAAAAAGAAAATTCAATATTGAAATGAAATTCAAAGTGGCTAAAAATAAATCTTTGGTTGGGATAGAACAATAGGTTTCCCCTTTTTCTAAAAACATTCAGATGAAAAAGTAGTTGCGTGGCACATCGATTTATGGGGAATAGCTATTTTTTTGGCGAGATCGTTGCAACCATACATCCGCCACTAACTTGATTTATGTCCGAAAAACCAAAAACAAGATGTCACTGACATTTGAGTACACGCAACAACCCTGTAATGGGTTAAGTGTATCCTAGACAATATAGAAATGGAATAGAAACTTTATCTTTTACAAGCTTTAAAATGTATCTCGACGTTCTGAAGCTATAGGTATTTTTGTGAGGTACTTTCTGTTAATTCATTTTTCAAAAGTCATAATTACCTTAAAGTTGCCCGACACGAGAAATTGAATTAATTGCTATTGCTCAACTATATTTTCAATTTATAAGTCTTAATATGGTAACCACATTCTGCCGAAGTACTGCGTTATTTTCTTATTAATATTATCGGTCCTATTACCATTGTTTTACTTTAATTCTCTATTTGTATATCTTGCATATTCAAGTTACATTTAAAACAATTGTTCATTTACTCTGTACATTAAGGTAATTAGCAACACTAGCAACCTAAGTGGTATTTTGACCATAAAGCGGCTCTATTTCAATCATCCTGTCGTTTAACAAATAGAAAGACACTATCTCAATCGCTCTGTTCCTTAACCACAATTTTTGAGTCACACTGACCTTAAAGATAATTAACCCATAAACTATTTTCAGCTTAAAAATTAGTTTATTACAAACCAATACGATAACCAACCACAATATTATGAATTTGAGTGAATAAAATGCGTAGATTTCAAGTTGGAAGTCGATACAATCAGTAAAAGGAGCAAATGAACAATGTCTTATCCCCATATTTAAACCACTGGGTTGTAATTTCCTATCAATTGATGTATTATTTTCCTTCTGAACGCTATCGATTGAAGAGTTACGCGCAATACGGTAGCGGTGGCGGCGGCGGCGGCGGCGGCGGTGGTCGGCTACGCTGTACGTCAAACTATTAGGCACAAATCCATTATTTTTCAAAATTCTTAAACAAAGAGAAAAAACCATCATTTTCTGCACATAAGAAATGAGATCCTCTTTTTCTTGGCGTCACTCGCACAGATCCAAAACAGTTTCTTTTCTTTTAATTTTCAGCCGAGCATCCATTTGGTGTAAACACCTTTTATCTGTTATATATTAAGTGCGGTATATTGCCTGACAAAGAAAGCGGTCAATGGTTATCAATAGCTATTCAATTTGTCCCTCGAGGAAAAAACGGGACTATCTTAGGGAAGAAAACGAACCCAGAAAATTGATTATCGAGAAGCTGCGCGACTCATTGACCAAATGAATTGGTATTTTCCCTCGCAGCCACTGTACCACTACTTGGACGCGCCCCGAGGATGACCTACGAAGCGCGTTACGGACTACAAGGTCGACGAGTTTAGTCTAAAAGTGGCTCTCAGGTTACCGTTCGCGAATCTAGGGGTAGTCCAGACCCTCCCCTTCCTGTCGCCATTATTATTGAGAGGCGGCCGCGAGTCCCTTGATGGATAAGGTTCTGTTGGCCGCTGTCTCGCGCGCGTAAATCTAGGATATATAATGGATGTTCCCGCCGTAGTGGTGTACAAAGGCACTAACCTCGCTGTTGGTGGCACCCTGGTTCTCCCGCCAACTTCCGAATGATGGCTGAATGATAGCGTAGGCTGTAGGAAGGATCACGGACAAGTAGGGTCGCCTCTCCCCTCGCCGATAGATGCCGCTTTTGCGACCAGCCTCGATCTACCATACTGTCAAGTCCACTCGACTTTCTATCACTCGTTGGGGACCCAAACTTTCCTTTCCCACGAAAAGGCCTTTCAATCGTCCGTAGTTCCAAAAGGCGGCGAATATTCCATCATGATGGAACCCGAAAACATTCTTTTGTTTATTTCTATCGTCCCGTTGGCGGACCTTCAAACTTATAAACGTTAGGTAATAAGGGGGTTAAGCGAAGCCTTCGTGAACATTTCGAACGGAATGCTTTGCGCTGTCACTTTAACTTGACGTAACGCCGGCCAAGTTCCGCGTAAGCTTAGTCGCGTCCGCTGCTAAATCGGGGAGCTTAACCTCGCAGCGGTCAGTAGGCTCACTTTCCCTATTTGGACGTGTCCGTCTTCCCCTTTGTTGCTAAAGCCATTATGGCCGACCATTCGGCCGTCTAATGAATATAAGATTATTTTCGCTTATATATATTTCTTTACTTTTCGGGCGGGATTTGGGAATTACGTTTGAATACCCGCCGTTCTGATTGAAAGGGCGTTTTCGGGATTGCCATCTCGACTACAAAATATGGTAACTTCCGAACTGTAATTTTGAAGAGTGGCAGATTATTTTGTTACGGAATAAAGTAAAACAATGGTAGTAGAACCGTTAATTGTTTCGCTACCTTATTTCCAAAACCAGGTAACTTTAAAAATTCATCTTGGGTTTATGATTGGAATTTTTTAAAATTTAAAATTTAAAATATAGTTAATTCATCGGGGGGATTGTGTGTACTTAAATGTCCGTGACATCATGTAAAATTGTCATAATAATATGTAACGGGTTCCTGAATATTTCATTTTAGTTGAAGCGGTTTGTTTATAGCCTTTTTACGCTTATCAAACCAGTGGGGTAGCGGAATGGTTAGCACACGGCCTCCGGATTTAATGGCATTTAAAGTCACTAAATGACTTTGGTCTGAGGTGGTGTAAAGGTTATAGCCTAGCCTACTATTATTATTATAACTGCCTGTAACTACCTGCCTATAAATGAAGTGGGGTGTCGGAGTGGTTAGCACTTTCGCCTCGCAGCAAGAGGAGCTGGGTTCGATCCCAACTTGTGGCACTGAGTAAAAACTCGGAACAACTCCTTCTGCGTAGAGTTTGCAAGTTCTCTCCCCACTGGTTTAAGGTGTTTTCGGTTTCCCCTTCCACAAAAACTTGTTGTGGTTAACGGTAATAGTTAGTGTAGGGAGCTGTTGGTTCGAACGCGTGGCATGCAGGGCTTGCCACCACCCTCCTACGCATTGTAACCCGGCCACCTGAATTAAAGGATTTAAAAGTCGCTCGATGGCTTAGGCCTAAGGTGGTGCCTTGGGTATTAGCCTAGCTGATTATTATTATTATTAAAAATAACCAAAATGGCATTTTGTGTTTTTACGCAGAATGTACAAATTTTCGTTGTTTCTATTTAAAAAAAATTAATCTGCAACATTTGGTACTACAGAAAGAATTTATAAGTATATGTATTGCATAAATATAATAATCTGGGTATACAATTTTTCTCGGATTTTGTGAGTCTTTCGAAATTTTTAATTTCTAGTTGAATTTCGGAAATTTTTCTGGTTTTCGTTTTAACTGGGTTTCCTGACCTTTAACAATTAGTAACTTTTCTTAAAATCCAAAATCTTGATCGGGCTTTCTAAAAGATTTCGGATTTTAAGAAAAGTCAAGAATTTTTTAAAGAATTTTAAATTTTCACAATAACGTGTCGTTCTAATTTTAAAAGAGAGGTTAAGTTATCCTCTTAAAAACGTGAACGAGGGAACTTGTAGAAGATTAGATTGTACGAAGTATGCCTGTTTGTTCCTATTTTCCTACGATAAGTGAAAAGAGAGCCAGAGAGCTTCCAAGTGTGGCCTAAGTAGAAGGAAAGTGAGGGTGTGGCATCGATCCCGGGTTCGGGTTTGGGTTCGGGATCGAAATCCGGGATTTAAGGGATGAAATGGGGGTAAAATCATCGAAAAGTCAATGTATTTAGGGTATTTCTCGCGACGATTTGTTTTCCCGTATATCAACATATTGTGTCCAGGCCAACTTGTTCATTTATCTACGCTTATCTCGAAAGATACTTGAACGTATATCTTATCAAGTTTTATCGTACGGAATAAGTTGAAATGATGTAAAAATTGATAACCTAGGCGACGCGTGCGCAGATTACCCCGGGGGACGCGGTTAATTTGAATTGAAGTGTTTTGACGTCATGGAATATTCGTTGTTAAAGTAGAATGGAAATATTTTTAAACTTCATTTTAATATCATTGTAGTATGCTTGACACTTGAACCAATCTCACGAGTATTTCTTAAAACGAACATCTCGATCGCGTTTTATCGTACGAAATAAGTAGAAATTATGTAAGTTGTATGATACTTGATAACCTAGGCAGGAAGATAGCGCGCGCGTGCGTGGATTACCTGGGAGGCGCGGATTGCCCGGGCGCGCGGTTAATTTGAATTTAAAACATGGATTCCCTCTCCGAAATAATTCATGTACCCAAAATTGGACCGCAAGTTTTTTTCTTTTAGGGGAATCTCTATGGGAGTTTAACATTACAATAAAGCTAATAGGTCCAGTTTGGGGTACTTTTGGTCCGAAATGGGATACATAGGGCCGAAAATGGTGACTTTGGTCGTTTTAAGGGTACTTTTTTTCTATTTTGGTCCATTTTTGGGTACATCAGAAAAGCAGTTGGAAAAACGAAGAGCCTTATTTTTTTTTTCCCACCCATCTCCAAACTCCAAAAATTTATTGCTTTAATTTATTTATCGCTTCCGTAGGTATAAAATAAGATAAAAACCACTTACCTATATTTTAATTACGGTAAATTAAAAATACTTAATTAGTGTACTAAGTTACGTTTAAAAGAACCTTTTGTAACAATTCCAATATGTAAATATAGGTATAAGGATTGAAAAAATACTTAAAGTGGTTTTACTGATAAACTCTAAAGGAATTTAACTTTAAAGGGTATCTTAGATTATTGTTTTTAATTTTATTCAAGTTGAAAACGTATTAAGAGTCCTTCAAAGTACTATAAAAGGATTTTATTTACGAACTTAATTCATATTTTCTTCAAACTTTCAATTCGCTTTTATTACTATTTAAATACGGTAAAATATAATTCTTATACACAAATATAGTCAGAAAGATACTATAAAACACTAAAATTAAAATTAAATTAAATTTGTGTGGATAAGATTTGTAAATATCATTTTGAAACTAATAACGTTCACGCTTTATTTAAGTCAAGCCAATAAAAACAATTACCTATATTTTAAATACGGTAAAATATAAATACATTTCCGATATGTAAATAGGTAGAATAACACTATGAAAAGTTCCTTTTTCTTCTTTTAATACGACAACACACAACTCTGATACGCAAATATATAAAGAAAATATAAAAAAAAATTTACTCTACGTTCGATACGTTAAAATACATTTCCGATACACAAATATAGATAAAGAAATACTATAAAATGTAAAAAGGAAGAAAAATACTACACATTAACCATTATGAATTTAAGCTTACAACATCCTTCACGTATAGAGCATAACATATATGTTCAGAGTTAACTTGTTTCCTCGTTATCTTTATCGCATGTGTTTTAAATAGCGTATGGAATAAGTTAAGAATGTACTGAAATGGTGTATGTTTAAACCTCGTAGAATAAAGAGTAAAACATATGTTCAGAGTCGGCTTGATTACTAAAGCGAATAACACAGAGACGTTTCCGGTGTAGTCACGTAGGAAGAAAAATACTACAACACTATATACTCTACATTCAACACGTTAAAATATACTTCCGAAATGCCAATATAGGTAGTAAAATACTACAAAATCTCTATACTTTACCTTCAATACGTTAAATTACATTCCAATATGTAAATATAGGAGGAAAATACTACAGAAGCCTCTTTTCTTGGCGTTCAATATGTTAAAATAGATTTCTGAAATGCAAATGTAGGTAGTAAATACTGCAAAATCTCTATACTCTACCTTCAATACGTTAAATTACATTCCAATATGTAAATATAGGTAGTAAATACTACAAAAGCCTCTTTTCTTGGCGTTCAATATGTTAAAATAGATTTCTGAAATGCAAATATAGGTAGTAAATACTACAAAAGCCTCTTTTCTTGGCGTTCAATATGTTAAAATAGATTTCTGAAATGCAAATATAGGTAGTAATTACTACAATTTAAAAAACGTTGGTAAAAAGAATATCATTTTAACTTATTTAATTGTGTTTTTTACCCAACCAAGCATTTATTTGAATAAAAGTGGTATTTATTTAAATAACCAATAGTTAAATAAAAATTGTTAAATGTTTAAATAATCGAAAGTGAACAAGCCTATTTTTTAAATAAAACAAACAGACTTTAGAGTTGATAAGATTTGTAAATATCATTTGAAACTAATAATTTTCACGCTTTATTTAAGTCAAGCAATTACATTTTTAAAAATGAAAGAAGTTAAACAATATAAAAATTTGTAAATATTGTAAATATTTTTAGGTAATAAAGAAATTAAGAAATGTTTTAATTAAAATATCTTTCATTTTCTACTACATTTTTAAAAATGAAAGAAGTTTAACAATATAATTATTCTAATATAATTTCAAAATCAGGTATTATTTAAAGTACAAATGCATAATTTAGTGAAGCAATTCTTATTTAAATACTTTTATTTAATTAATTTGTGTATCTGAAATGTATTTATTGAAAAATAAGTGGGTTTTACTATTTATCACGGTTTTTTATATATATATATATATATATATATATATATATATATATATATATATATATATATATATATATATATATATATTGGAATTGTTACAAAAGGTTCTTTTAAACGTAACTTAGTACATTAATTTATTTTGGAAGTTCAAAACGTATTAAGAGCCGTTCAGAGTACTATAAAAGGATTTCATTTACAAACTAAATTAATATTTTCTTCAAACTTTCAATTCGTTATAATTCGAATTTAAATGAAAACATCATGGATTATAGGTGCGTAATCTACTATTAGACCGAACGGATTAAAAAATACTTAAAGTAAGTGGTTTTACTGATAAACTAAAGGAATTTAACTTTAAAGGGTATCTTAGATTATTGTTTTTAATATTATTCAAATTCAAAACGTATAAAGAGTCCTTCAAAGTAATTTAAAAGAATTTTATTTACGAACTAAATCCATATTTTAGAAGTTAGTTTGTATGAAATACTTACTAATACCTGAAAAATGGACTTTAGAGTTGATAAGATTTGTAAATATCATTTGAAACTAATAATTTTCACGCTTTATTTAAGTCAAGCAATTACATTTTTAAAAATGAAAGAAGTTAAACAATATAAAAATTTGTAAATATTGTAAATATTTTTAGGTAATAAAGAAATTAAGAAATGTTTTAATTAAAATATCTTTCATTTTCTACTACATTTTTAAAAATGAAAGAAGTTTAACAATATAATTATTCTAATATAATTTCAAAATCAGGTATTATTTAAAGTACAAATGCATAATTTAGTGAAGCAATTCTTATTTAAATACTTTTATTTAATTAATTTGTGTATCTGAAATGTATTAATTGAAAAATAAGTGGGTTTTACTATTTATCACGGTTTTTTATATATATACATATATATTGGAATTGTTACAAAAGGTTCTTTTAAACGTAACTTAGTACATTAATTTATTTTGGAAGTTCAAAACGTATTAAGAGCCCTTCAGAGTACTATAAAAGGATTTCATTTACAAACTAAATTAATATTTTCTTCAAACTTTCAATTCGTTATAATTTGAATTTAAATGAAAACATCATGGATTATAGGTGCGTAATATACTATTAGACCGAACTAATTAAAAAAAATACTTAAAGTAAGTGGTTTTACTGATAAACTCTAAAGGAATTTTGGAATTTTCTAGAATAGCAAAGTAAAACTAAAACGTAAACCAAGTTTAAAACGAAACTAATAACTGGGAGAACGGTTGAAGTAAGTAATTTTTTTGATTTTTCGTTTTTTAATTTTTGAGTTCCCTATATTATTATAAACTAAATTAAATATAATTTATGAAAATTTGTGATAAAAGATCTGCTCCTTCGTGTTTTACATATATTTAAAAACTCGAGATTTTAATGAATTGTTTTCAAAGCATGAAAAATATAGCAGATCCTTTGATTTTAATTGTAGTTAGTAGTTACTTAAAAAAAAAAGTCGCTAGCTGACTTGGAGCTGGTGTAGTTAAATTTTAAAAATGTGTATTTTAAATTTTGTTTGTAAAAGTTTTTTCTCTTTGTCTAGCTTCTTCTAACTTTAATTTAGATGGCCTTAAAGCCAAGTATTTAACAAATTTTGTAACCAAGTAGATGGAGCTTTAAACAATTTTTCTGTCATGTAGTCAAGGAAATGTTCAAATATACGTGTATTTGGTCATTTTGATGGTCAAATAGCCCAGTATGGAACTGCGAGATGATAGTCAGACATTGAGACGCGGGTGGCGCCCGTGCCCCAGCGTCCGCGCCCTCGCCCTGATGGTGCCCCGAGCCTCCGTCGACGTCTGAAATGTGAAATGGGGCACCGACGGGGCTGGCGCGGACCAAATACACGTATATTTGAACATTTCCTTGACTACATGAGAGAAAAATTGTTTAAAGCTCCATCTACTTGGTTACAAAATTTGTTAAATACTTGGCTTTAAGGCCATCTAAATTAAAGTTAGAAGAAGCTAGACAAAGAGAAATTGTTCTGAAAAATAAAATTAAAGATATAAAAACTAACCAATAGTATTTCGAATACCAAATAATTCGACGTATTTGTTTTTGAAATAACTAAATAGTTTGCATATTTGTCAAAAAAAAACTAAAAAAGTAATTGAAATTACTATTAATTTTACTTGCAATAGTAAAATACTAAACCAAATGTATAATTTATATTTTATTTTATTTAATAAATTTAAACTATAATACTAAACTTTTTCAAAAAAAACTTTTACAAACAAAATTTAAAATACACATTTTTAAAATTTAACTACACCAGCTCCAAGTCAGCTAGCGACTTTTTTTTTAAGTAACTACTAACTACAATTAAAATCAAAGGATCTGCTATATTTTTCATGCTTTGAAAACAATTCATTAAAATCTCGAGTTTTTAAATATATGTAAAACACGAAGGAGCAGATCTTTTATCACAAATTTTCATAAATTATATTTAATTTAGTTTATAATAATATAGGGAACTCAAAAATTAAAAAACGAAAAATCAAAAAAATTACTTACTTCAACCTTTCTCCCAGTTATTAGTTTCGTTTTAAACTTGGTTTACGTTTTAGTTTTACTTTGCTATTCTAGAAAATTCCAAAATTCCTTTAGAGTTTATCAGTAAAACCACTTACTTTAAGTATTTTTTTTAATTAGTTCGGTCTAATAGTATATTACGCACCTATAATCCATGATGTTTTCATTTAAATTCAAATTATAACGAATTGAAAGTTTGAAGAAAATATTAATTTAGTTTGTAAATGAAATCCTTTTATAGTACTCTGAAGGGCTCTTAATACGTTTTGAACTTCCAAAATAAATTAATGTACTAAGTTACGTTTAAAAGAACCTTTTGTAACAATTCCAATATATATGTATATATATAAAAAACCGTGATAAATAGTAAAACCCACTTATTTTTCAATTAATACATTTCAGATACACAAATTAATTAAATAAAAGTATTTAAATAAGAATTGCTTCACTAAATTATGCATTTGTACTTTAAATAATACCTGATTTTGAAATTATATTAGAATAATTATATTGTTAAACTTCTTTCATTTTTAAAAATGTAGTAGAAAATGAAAGATATTTTAATTAAAACATTTCTTAATTTCTTTATTACCTAAAAATATTTACAATATTTACAAATTTTTATATTGTTTAACTTCTTTCATTTTTAAAAATGTAATTGCTTGACTTAAATAAAGCGTGAAAATTATTAGTTTCAAATGATATTTACAAATCTTATCAACTCTAAAGTCCATTTTTCAGGTATTAGTAAGTATTTCATACAAACTAACTTCTAAAATATGGATTTAGTTCGTAAATAAAATTCTTTTAAATTACTTTGAAGGACTCTTTATACGTTTTGAATTTGAATAATATTAAAAACAATAATCTAAGATACCCTTTAAAGTTAAATTCCTTTAGTTTATCAGTAAAACCACTTACTTTAAGTATTTTTTAATCCGTTCGGTCTAATAGTAGATTACGCACCTATAATCCATGATGTTTTCATTTAAATTCGAATTATAACGAATTGAAAGTTTGAAGAAAATATTAATTTAGTTTGTAAATGAAATCCTTTTATAGTACTCTGAAGGGCTCTTAATACGTTTTGAACTTCCAAAATAAATTAATGTACTAAGTTACGTTTAAAAGAACCTTTTGTAACAATTCCAATATATATATATATATATATATATATATATATATATATATAAAACCGTGATAAATAGTAAAACCCACTTATTTTTCAATAAATACATTTCAGATACACAAATTAATTAAATAAAAGTATTTAAATAAGAATTGCTTCACTAAATTATGCATTTGTACTTTAAATAATACCTGATTTTGAAATTATATTAGAATAATTATATTGTTAAACTTCTTTCATTTTTAAAAATGTAGTAGAAAATGAAAGATATTTTAATTAAAACATTTCTTAATTTCTTTATTACCTAAAAATATTTACAATATTTACAAATTTTTATATTGTTTAACTTCTTTCATTTTTAAAAATGTAATTGCTTGACTTAAATAAAGCGTGAAAATTATTAGTTTCAAATGATATTTACAAATCTTATCAACTCTAAAGTCTGTTTGTTTTATTTAAAAAATAGGCTTGTTCACTTTCGATTATTTAAACATTTAACAATTTTTATTTAACTATTGGTTATTTAAATAAATACCACTTTTATTCAAATAAATGCTTGGTTGGGTAAAAAACACAATTAAATAAGTTAAAATGATATTCTTTTTACCAACGTTTTTTAAATTGTAGTAATTACTACCTATATTTGCATTTCAGAAATCTATTTTAACATATTGAACGCCAAGAAAAGAGGCTTTTGTAGTATTTACTACCTATATTTGCATTTCAGAAATCTATTTTAACATATTGAACGCCAAGAAAAGAGGCTTTTGTAGTATTTACTACCTATATTTACATATTGGAATGTAATTTAACGTATTGAAGGTAGAGTATAGAGATTTTGCAGTATTTACTACCTACATTTGCATTTCAGAAATCTATTTTAACATATTGAACGCCAAGAAAAGAGGCTTTTGTAGTATTTTCCTCCTATATTTACATATTGAAATGTAATTTAACGTATTGAAGGTAAAGTATAGAGATTTTGTAGTATTTTACTACCTATATTGGCATTTCGGAAGTATATTTTAACGTGTTGAATGTAGAGTATATAGTGTTGTAGTATTTTTCTTCCTACGTGACTACACCGGAAACGTCTCTGTGTTATTCGCTTTAGTAATCAAGCCGACTCTGAACATATGTTTTACTCTTTATTCTACGAGGTTTAAACATACACCATTTCAGTACATTCTTAACTTATTCCATACGCTATTTAAAACACATGCGATAAAGATAACGAGGAAACAAGTTAACTCTGAACATATATGTTATGCTCTATACGTGAAGGATGTTGTAAGCTTAAATTCATAATGGTTAATGTGTAGTATTTTTCTTCCTTTTTACATTTTATAGTATTTCTTTATCTATATTTGTGTATCGGAAATGTATTTTAACGTATCGAACGTAGAGTAAATTTTTTTTTATATTTTCTTTATATATTTGCGTATCAGAGTTGTGTGTTGTCGTATTAAAAGAAGAAAAAGGAACTTTTCATAGTGTTATTCTACCTATTTACATATCGGAAATGTATTTATATTTTACCGTATTTAAAATATAGGTAATTGTTTTTATTGGCTTGACTTAAATAAAGCGTGAAAGTTATTAGTTTCAAAATGATATTTACAAATCTTATCCACACAAATTTAATTTAATTTTAATTTTAGTGTTTTATAGTATCTTTCTGACTATATTTGTGTATAAGAATTATATTTTACCGTATTTAAATAGTAATAAAAGCGAATTGAAAGTTTGAAGAAAATATGAATTAAGTTCGTAAATAAAATCCTTTTATAGTACTTTGAAGGACTCTTAATACGTTTTCAACTTGAATAAAATTAAAAACAATAATCTAAGATACCCTTTAAAGTTAAATTCCTTTAGAGTTTATCAGTAAAACCACTTTAAGTATTTTTTCAATCCTTATACCTATATTTACATATTGGAATTGTTACAAAAGGTTCTTTTAAACGTAACTTAGTACACTAATTAAGTATTTTTAATTTACCGTAATTAAAATATAGGTAAGTGGTTTTTATCTTATTTTATACCTACGGAAGCGATAAATAAATTAAAGCAATAAATTTTTGGAGTTTGGAGATGGGTGGGAAAAAAAAAAATAAGGCTCTTCGTTTTTCCAACTGCTTTTCTGATGTACCCAAAAATGGACCAAAATAGAAAAAAAGTACCCTTAAAACGACCAAAGTCACCATTTTCGGCCCTATGTATCCCATTTCGGACCAAAAGTACCCCAAACTGGACCTATTAGCTTTATTGTAATGTTAAACTCCCATAGAGATTCCCCTAAAAGAAAAAAACTTGCGGTCCAATTTTGGGTACATGAATTATTTCGGAGAGGGAATCCATGTTTTAAATTCAAATTAACCGCGCGCCCGGGCAATCCGCGCCTCCCAGGTAATCCACGCACGCGCGCGCTATCTTCCTGCCTAGGTTATCAAGTATCATACAACTTACATAATTTCTACTTATTTCGTACGATAAAACGCGATCGAGATATTCGTTTTAAGAAATACTCGTGAGATTGGTTCAAGTGTCAAGCATACTACAATGATATTAAAATGAAGTTTAAAAATATTTCCATTCTACTTTAACAACGAATATTCCATGACGTCAAAACACTTCAATTCAAATTAACCGCGTCCCCCGGGGTAATCTGCGCACGCGTCGCCTAGGTTATCAATTTTTACATCATTTCAACTTATTCCGTACGATAAAACTTGATAAGATATACGTTCAAGTATCTTTCGAGATAAGCGTAGATAAATGAACAAGTTGGCCTGGACACAATATGTTGATATACGGGAAAACAAATCGTCGCGAGAAATACCCTAAATACATTGACTTTTCGATGATTTAACCCCCATTTCATCCCTTAAATCCCGGATTTCGATCCCGAACCCAAACCCGAACCCGGGATCGATGCCACACCCTCACTTTCCTTCTACTGGCCTACTATCCCCTGGGAGTAGACCGCAACAAGCGCAATACCAAGCAGCAAGGACTTTTTACCTATCGCAAGAACCCAAACCTTAATGTTCGCGTTTCCCTGCTGCTTGGTTTTGCGCTTGTTGCAGCCTACTTCCAGGGGCTATTATCCACACTTTGAAGCTATCTGGTGCTCTTTTAGTAAAATGGGAAAAAACAGGCATACTTCTCAACTCACCCCCTACAACTCCTTCAAAATTTTGCATAACCTTTCGAAACACCCTGTATGTACCTTCGATATTAATTGGATTAAATTCCGTAAAATAAGCGCAATATTTCGGCTGCGAATCGGCGTCCTTTGATCAGAAATGACGAAATCGAAGTTGCCATATTTTTGGTATGGGGAGCTTTTATGTATCGCCCATCATTCATAGAAAGTAGCGAAAGGATCTCGCGAAAAGGCTCAACGGCCAAAGCCCCGTAATAATGAATATAAACAAGAAAAGGCGTTGGCAACGGAGACCGATTCGTCATTGTCATCCGGAGCTATTGGATTGAAATAATCTGTTCCCCCCTTTTAAAAATGTAAATATTAGGCGGCTCCTCTCAAAAGAGGAGGATTAAAGTCGACCCCCTCATTTAGGCCTTTTATAGTCGACACTTAATCATTTATTGGTCTCTATGTACTCCGCTTAGTCTCTCTATTATCGACTTTTAAATTATGCCACTCTGGTTGAGTTGGCTGGTGTCGACGCTTATCACACGTTCGCATACCCATTCACTGTTTGCAAAAGGGCATTTTTATTTTGGCATATAATAGCAAATTTGAAGCTCGTTTCCGACAATTGACTTCCATTTTGTGATTTATTGACCCACTGTATACATACTTGGTTCAATAACGCGATTTTTCGATGACTTTGCATTTCATTTGATTATGTTGCACTTCATTTGATTATGTTGCATTTCTTTTGGTTAAGTTGCATTTCATTTGATTATGTTGCATTTCATTTGATTATGTAGCATTTCATTTGATTATGTTGCATTTCATTTGATTATGTTGCATTTCCTTTGATTATGTAGCATTTCATTTGATTATGTTGCATTTCATTTGATTATGTTGCATTTCCTTTGATTATGTTGCATTTCATTTTATTATGTTGCATTTCATTTGATTATGTTGCATTTCATTTTATTATGTTGCATTTCATTTGATTATGTTGCATTTCATTTGATTATGTTGCATTTCATTTGATTATGTTGCATTTCATTTGATTATGTTGCATTTCATTTGATTATGTTGCATTTCATTTGATTATGTTTCATTTAACTTGATCATGTTGCATTTCATTTGATTATGTTTTAATTCATTTGATTATGTTGCATTTCCTTTGATTATGTTGCATTTCCTTTGATTATGTTGCATTTCCTTTGATTATGTTGCATTTCATTTGATTATGTGGCATTTCATTTGATTATGTTTCATTTAACTTGATCATGTTGCATTTCATTTGATTATGTTTCAATTCATTTGATTATGTTACATTTCATTTGATTATGTTTCATTTCATTTGATTAGGTTTCGTTTAATTTTTCTCTTAATTGGATTAGGTTTCATTTCATTTTTTGTTTCACTTAATTTAATTTTATTTTATTTCACTTAAACATGGTGCTACTTTGTTTGATACCCATCTTAGGGCCTATTCCACGCGCCAACCTGTTGCATTGTCGTTCACACTAAAACTGGGCGGATAAATTTACTCATAATTGAAATATCTATTACAAAATATGTCGATTTACATTAATTTCAAATTAACATTATCATCAATTTTGTGTAATGAAAAGGATGTGTACACAAATCATTCGATTTAAATATTTGGAGCTAAGGAAGAAAGTATTTAGTTATACATAGGGAAAATTACCATGTTTAAAGGAAAATTACACCCTAATTTAACGTTAGGTTCCTTGAAAAGGCCGTTCAAATAGCAAGATACTAATATATTCGAAAAAAATTATAAATCATTCCTAATTTTAAAATAAATTATTTTGGAATCGAAAATTGAGAACTCGGGTAGCGCCATTTTTTTTAAAGCGCTCGTAGCTACATGCGTGCTGACGGACGGACGTTATGTCGACGCCATCTAATTGGCTAAGAGATATGAATATTTTTTTAGTTGAAATTGATTTACGTGGGACGTAGATGATGGACGAGCGGGGGTCGCTTGACCTCCGCTAGTAGTGTCAGGTAAAGTTTTTTTTATATCGCAGTCGGCTCTCTGAACAGATAAACCTGTTAAATTTTGAAAATATTGTATATGTATATTAAGATTTCATAATTACGGTAAATAATTTTTAGTGTATTTTGTTTTTTGTACTTTTTGTTTTGAGCTTTTGTGCATGATAGAAATGGAGAAATGTTGTGAAATATGGAAAAGCGCGAACTGGGGCTTGCAAATAAAATTTCCTCTCTCTACCAAACAATGAGCGGGAATCTGGCCTACCCTATTATGGCCAAATAGTGGTCAGGCGCGGAATGTTAGGAGGGGGTAGAGAGAGGAGAGGGCAATCGTGGAAAGTTTTGGGCTTAGAAGAGTGACGAGTGGCGAGAGGTCACTAGTTAGAATTTAGTTGAAGAAAGGAACTTGAACTGAGCGGAGTGATAATTTATAAATGTGCTGAGCAAAAATTATTTCAAGTTGTGCTTTTGAAAATAAAATTGAGCTTGTGCTAGTTGTACTAAGAAAAACCATGTTGTCAATTTTTTTCATGAGAAGACACGTACCCGAATCATAAGCAAATAAAAATGCGCAAAACTTCGGTGTTTCAGTCCGCTGGAAGTTTTTAGAAGGAGAGCTCTCCCGACGGGATATTATCCGCAACAAAACCTAAGCCTGTTTACATTTGAAAGTTTTAAACTTTCAAATGTAAACAGGCAGAGATGTGCATGATCCTTGTTTTTTTTTCTCCCGTCACGAGAAGGGGCTTCAATCCCGTCGAAAAACGTCAGTTTAAAGGAACCAATAAGATACCTAGCTGATTTAACTCAAAGAGGAAGGAGCTGCCGTTTCGAGCATGAGGGAGATTGGCTGAGCCACGCTAACAATCGTCTGAACATAGACAAAATGTAGGTTTTTGTGAACAAACGTTTAACATGGCATGTTGTATTGATGGCAATTTCGTTAATTCCGGAAGTTCGTATTAAAGCTTAAAGCAATCCGCTATAGGCACTATAATAGTCTTAGAAACAGGCTGTCCTAGCTACAATTGAAATTTAATATCATGGCTGCTAATTAGCTCTTTGGAAATGTCGTCTTCACATAAAAATACAATAACGTTTAATCATAAATTTTTATGGTAGCTATAATACATGTATAGGTTAATAAAGGTATGTTAGAATAGTATAGGTTGTCTAATTATTATACTGTACAACAGAAGACCGATGTACTCCAAACGACTCGTTTTTCGTTTGAGAAGCAGCTTCCAAAAGCGTGTTGTCATTATTTTAGAAGTTTTGAGACATTTGTTGTAAGCTGAATCTTATTGAATCAACTAACCGATGCTTGTAAATATTGGAAATTGATGTGCCCTAGTTAAAACCTTGTTTTCTTCGTGTTACCTTTCGTAGCTTAATTTCCACGTGACAGTTGCTCTGTTACATTTAAGCATCCCCACTGAAATCCTTACAATTTTTGATCCCTTTAGAGGTCTCTGATATCAATTGAACTCTAGTTACGCTCACAATCCACGTTGCAGTTAAAAAAATCAAAGACACTATAGTTCAAGTTTGTTTCTTAACGTTGGGTAACGGCGAGATTAACAGTAACCGCCTTCTCAAATATAATAAGAATTTGAAACATTGATTCAATGATCAATTGCGAAAGAAATGGAAATCACACCCCAACCCCCATTAGACCCCTCATTTTTCATATATATATATATTTTTTTTTTGGGGTCCTGGAATGTAGGAATGAAAACGACCCTTACCATTCGTGGAGAATAAACGAGCACCATTTGCAGCTTCGCATCTTTTTTCCCTGGAACCTAGTGGGCCGCATTTGCAATGAGAGAAAGCCAACATCGTATTTCTGATGGGATTTATCCCCTCGTTTCCTGGCTTTTTCGGCAAGGTGTTACATTTTCCTTTCTTTCACCCTCAGCCATCACGCTTCGATGGCCTACGATTCTGCGGCGTTGTTTTTTCCAAAAGCCTTTTTTTGCTTCCATTTCTCTTTCTCCTGGGCGTTGAAATAATTTCCGTTTGCTAAGGCGCTAAATTCGTGTATTTATACGCAACAGAAGAAGCCTGGGTACGAAGAAGATTTGAATTACTCGATTGTTTCATAAATATAAATAAAAATGAGACGATCATCCTGCACCGAATTGATGATGTTGGCTTTACATTCAAAGGTTCGTGAGCATTCAGTAAGAGGTGTAATATATATATATATATATATATATATATGGCTTTTATAACCTCCGAAAAAAGAGGTACGATATTTTTATGATATTTTTGGTTTGTCCGTTAAATATACAATGGTTTGTTTTGAAAATTCATACTCATATTTTAAACCTGGCCAAACTTTTGCCCCTAGGATCAATATTAACAAAGTAAAGATTTCTGTAATATTTTCGATGTTGATATCCTCAAAGGTTGAGCGTTCGTGAAAACTCGTAATTGGTAGGGGGGTGCGAGTTGTGGTTTTAGGTTATCGAGTACTTGATTAGTAGCGGGTTTTATTCAAGTAATTATGAAATTAAATTTAAAAACAGTGTAAAGTAACTTTCAATGCTGGAAAATATTCTTTTAATTTAAATGAACCACAGTTTCCACAACCTTGTAGGTACCGATTATTGCCCCCCAAAAAGTTGTAAAAACCCCTCTTTGAACTTTGATGATGATCGAGTACTCGCACAGCCCTAGTAATTGGTGATTTACAATAGTTTGATCATAAGTAACATATTAACAATAAGTATGACTTTTTCCATTGTTTTAATGTTAATTTTCTGACTGAAACTCTTTTCGAAACTGACACTCTCGCCTCGCTCCGACTTGGACTTAAAAGAAAATAGTCCAAAAAATACTGAATTCCGAAACTACTACCGACTAGCAGACGATGGGATGTTCTACCTTTTCAAAGTCAACAAAGATAAAATAATAATAATAAATAGTCTAACACCCAAGGCACCATCTTAGAGTCAAGTCAACGACCGACTTTTAATGCCTTAAATCAGGCGTAATATTTGACGTCATCGAATCTCAAATGCCGATTATGTCGTCGCGTAATTAGCTCTACGTCTGATAAAGCGACGGCCATTATTTTAGTAAACAAACCGGTTTGAGCAACCAAGGCTTAGGAGCTAAAATGAACTACAATATACTGTCAAGTGCTGTTAATGCAAATAAACAAGTTTTCGGAGCTCAGGTTCTGAAATAAATTTGCATTGTCAAATAAAAGAAGCAGGTTTATTGAAAAAATAGTTGGAATTCAAGTTGAACTTTTCCGGTTCATCTACAATTTTGGAGTCTTTGCAGATTCTTTTGAGCCTAGGCCTAACTCTTCTAGGCTAATTGATATGGGTTTTAAAAACGCTGGTGGAATATCCCACTTCGACGACTTGTTCCATTTTCGGAAAGTGATCTCTGAACCGAACCGTATTGGTCATTTTCCCCAACCTTTTCTTTTTCTAAACTACTCATTATTTAACTTCAACCGCACAAACCGAGCGAGTTTATAAATTCCAATAAAGCTACATTGGGCTGACTAAAATTCCGACGCAAAAAAATTCCTTCTCAATTTAGAGGTTTTCCATTGGCTTACATAAATATGTTAGTAACCAATAGTGTGACTCCCAAAATTACTAGGATGAATAAAAAGGTTAAAATCTAACGTAGTCCACCGTTAGTGAAGATTTTTGAATGTAATAAAGGTACAGTGGCATACTTATGAGTACTTACTTATGTTACATATAGTCTTATTATTTCGTAGTATTAGAAATTCTAAAGCGAGTATTCTATAAAAATTACGCACATTCAACGTTTTCGCCATAAAGTAAAATTCAAACACCATTGTCAAAATAGTACAGTTAAAATTATCATTTTATGAAAATTTTCGATTTTATTGGGGCCCGGCCGGAACACTTACACCAGAACCGAAAATTTGACGCTATGGCCCGACCCAATAGTGCACCTGAGCAGCAGTTCGTCCAACCTTGGGCCCGACCTTCATGCGACGCGAACCAGAAGCTCCCTACACTCCCTATTACCATAGAGTGCATGGTATAGAGCAGCGGTTCCCAAAAGGTGTTCCGGGGAAGGGTCACATTCGTTATCTTTATTTGTATACCCCCGTACCGAAATAAGGGTTCCGAGAATTCGCAGCGCGGCCATCTTTGTTTGTGTCAAGAGTCTTTTAAGATAAGTAATAAAAGTGAGTTGGGCTTCCGCCAGAATTAGGTGGATAATTTAGGGTTCCAGAGCCAAAACAAATTGGGAACCGCTAGTATAGAGATACGTCTCTCTTTCAAAAAGTTAATAATTTTTCTGGCGGGAAAATGCCCATATAGGACCCGGATAAGAGATGGCGCCACCGGTATCACCATAGAGATATAAAGTAGTCTAAGAAAAAATGATACATTTCTTTATTTGGTTTTGCATACAAAATTCCCTCAAAAAACAAGATATAGACCACGATTCTACATTAATCATAGAAAACTTGTTAAAAATACCAAAAAAAAATTTATGTGATACTTTTTCTTAATATTTATGCATTTGATATTTATATTTCATAATTTATTCCGCTCCAAATATAATTTTTATTTTACCTCCTCTACGTCTGGTCTCTAGGCGTTGGTCTTTTAGGCTGTTCTTCATAAATTTCTTGAATTAATGAAAAAAAAAATATTTTCAATATTGAAATATTAAAAACTAGTAAACTTTGCTGTACTTACTTCTTATATTTCCAATGAAATTTTACATTTACTTATTTTATTAACAAAATAATTCAACATCCTAAAATGATATGAAACCATTTCCAGACGTTCAAAACTATGAAAAGTGACCACTAGCGACATCGCGTATAGGGTTCCTGAACTTCTCTTCAATTCCCGTATGGTCCAAAAAGCGTGTACGATATTTTAACATTACGGGAATACTATACACTATCTGCTATTACTGTTAACCTCCGCCGGTTTTTAGGGAAAGGGGAAACCGAAGAAAAACCCTTTAAACCAGTTCGTTTTTGTGGTTTCTTTTTGTTTTTTGTTACTCTTTATTAAAATAGGCGAAATAAAAAATTAAGAAAAAGTTTTATAATCAACTTCTGGTTATACGTATTTTCGGTAACACGGCCAGTAGCGTAGCTGAGAACTCAAAGGCCTCCCCGACAAAATCTCTATGGGGCCCCCCTTTTCAATTTTTTATGGTGAGCTCCCCCCCCCCCCGCGCCGCGGGCCCTGCGAACCATCAGCTTTGCCACTGAACACGGCTAAGTAAACAACGTTCATTTCCGAATGGAAAATGTGGGGCGTTTTTAGAGGGGTGTTTTCATTATTTCTCGCACGTGAAATTTTATCTTTCTACGCGTCTGTGTATTTTGCTCGAAAACGGAGATTTCATCACGCGATTTTAGTTCAAAAAATGCGGGCGTCTAGTACATTATGGCTTTCAATTTGGTTTAAGCGGTTTTCAGTTCGGGCGAATCAAATTGAAAACACTCAAACTATTACGAGCGAAAAATAAAATTGCAGGGAGTAAAAAGAACACGAATTTTTAGGCTTGCTATAGAAAGACATCTGGCGGAAGTATTTGAGATTAAGGAAAGATTTGAAGCCGATGTAGTTCGCTCTTAGCAACAGTTAATCGTTGCCTGAGAGATAGATTTCCGACCTCATTCGGCTTTTACGCTCCGATCATTCCGAAATGGATTCTGTCATTTGAAAAATCCCCTATTGGAGATATGAAAGAGGTTAAGCAACGCTCTGTAGACGGTTGAACGGGAATTTATAACGGTAAATTAGTCTTTCGACACCGCACTACATCTAGGTTCGCGCTCAATACGTGCTGCCGTTCTCCATCATCCAGCAGTGGTTGTACACTGTTAAATAAGTCTTTGGCCGTTGGGATTATGGCACTCATTTGCGATTTTCTCAAAAACTATGAATGATAGCAAGTTGAAACCAATTTTATTTTTAATATTTTACTAATATCTTTCATACCTATGTCTTGATTCACGTGTAGCATTTCCATATCCGCCGGAAACGCCAAATATCGTTTTTGACAACTTTTTTAATAATGATGTTACGCCCATGAAACCTGCATTTTTGGATTCAAAAGGGTCGATTCATATTAAGAAAGTGCCATTGTTATCCAGCTACGTCGAACGGCTGCTAAGATATGGCCTATCGAAAATTCGGGTCTCATTCGGAAAATTCTAAAATGCCTAATTAATCAATATTATAAATCCGGAACAGCGTTCCAACAACTCGTTAAATCAATATATATGCTTATTGTGTTACCCGCAATGAAACGACGAAAGTTGTTTTTTCCTCAACAATAAGATATTATTTCTCGGTCGCCTCGAGCATTTTAGAATTTTCCGAATGAGACCCGAATTTTCGATAGGCCATATCTTAGCAGCCGATCGACGTAGCTGGATAAAAATGGCACTTTCTATATATGAATCGACCCTTTTGAATCCAAAAATGCAGGTTTCAGGGGCGTAACATCATTATTAAAAAGTTGTCAAAAACGATATTTGGCGTTTCCGGCGGATATGGAATTGCTACACGTGAATCAAGACATAGGTATGAAAGATATTAGTAAAATATTAAAAATATAATTGGTTTCAACTTGCTATCATTCATAGTTTTTGAGATAATCGCAAATAAGTGCCAAAATACCAACGGCCGAAGACTTATTTAACAGAGTGCACTTCGTGATTTTCTACAGTCATCCTTCAGGCTTCTACTTCCTACAGGGCAAAGTTTCGATCAAATTTGAAAAAATTTAGATATAAGTGCGAAACCAGCTTCTATAGCTGATTATTATAATAATTATTATTATTAACGATTTATCATTGATTGTGTTGATATTTCTCATATATTTTAAACAATTAACGTAGGTCACATTGGCTATACAGGGTGTCCACTAAAAAACGATCAAGAGCTAATAATTGAGAAGCTATTTTTTCAAGGAATTTTATATTTTCAGATCGTATAGCACGCGCAGGGGGTCTTAAATGAAACAAAACTCAATGACCTTGAACCATGTCCTCAAGGTCATTCAAAATCTATCTTGAGAACCGTTGGGCTTAGAGACTCGGTTTCAATTAGAAAGGTGTACGTCATCGCATTTTATGGTAACGTGGCTCTGAATCGATTGTAAATTGTTCAATAGGAAGTTAAGGAAATTAAATCCACAAACAAGAAGATCATAAGTAAAAATGTTCAATGACTAATTATCAAAATTGAAATTGATTTCAATTAAGCTCAGATTAGGTCGGTTCTAATAAATTTGCCTCTAAAAAGTTATGGGGAACACTTTTCGAATTGGAACCAACCTTCTAAACCTAACGGTTTTCGAGATACATTTTGTATGACCTTGAAGACATTGTTCAAGGTCAACCGAATTTTTATAACATAAGATCTTACCAGAGTTATTTTGTCGTATCACAAGTACTTTCGAAATTGTTAACACCTAAGCGTGATCTTTTGGACATTTCTATTTCTGACCTTCTTGTTTTTGGTGTTTATTTTCTTGGCTTCCTATTGGGCAATTTATATCGGTTCACAGCCACTTGAATATAAAATGCGATGAGACGACCCTTTCTAATGGAACGGAGTTTGTCAACCCAACGGTTTTCGAGATAGTTGTAGATTGACTTTGAGAACAGGGTTCAAGGTCATTGAGTTTGGTTTTATCTAATGTAACAATCAAGAATGTATCTGTACTTTGGGATGATTTGATATTTTTGTGGGAAGAAACTCATCGCCAAAAATCATCTCAACCTAGCCATTTTCTCTAACTATAAATAAATACATCCCCGACCTAGAGGAAACTGTGTTTTTCTTGAATAAACCAATTCGCATATTACATACAGGGAAACCAACCTTTAGAAACCGCCATCGAGTATAAAGTTTTATTTCGTATTTCTACACTAGATGACACCAGCGTGGATATTTTGGCGCAAAATTTGGAAGAAAAAACATTAAATTATTATATTTATTATATAATTTAAGTGCTATTTCAAGCTGAAAGTTTATATAAAATATTTTAGAAAATATAGTTATTCAAAATTGCAGCTTTTAAATAACCACAATTTAAATTAGACTTTCGCAGGTTTTATCATTTTTGTTATTTCAGATTGTAAACTGATGGCGCCATCTAGTAACAAGTAGATTATTAAAAATGTACACACAATGGCGGCACCCCGGTAAAAGGGTCTTCTCCCTTCTTATGTGCGTATTGGTGCATCTTAAAAGAAGTCTCTAACTTTTAAATTTTAATATTTTTCTGTTTCTGCTAACGAGAAAAAAAATGCTGAAAACGAGGTTTATAACTCTTTACAGTTTTTTTCTTACTTTAAAGAGAAATAGGATGTTCTTTTCGGGATAAAACTTTTTTACATCTTCTCCATAAAACGTTTGCGCTGTTTCATACTACGTATTTTTTCTCTATCTTTCATCAATTTTTTAACCTGCACTTCAATTTAATTCTTTTTAAGTTTGGAAGTAATAGATTCGGTTCATGTAGATTCATCACGGCCACATTATCGCTTGAAACCATTTTTATTTCGAAGTTATTTAAATTTAATTGTTCAAAAACTGGCAATCAACCCATTTTAAACACGGTTTTAAGCACTGGAAACGGCAATAAAAACATGTACATAATACAGTTGTTAAATTAAGCAAAAAGTGGTTGATTTTTCATAGGATTGAGGAATCCATCTTTTTTTTTGTTAGTACGCAGTTTATTTTCGTAATAAAGTCTATATAGATGGTAGGTGATAAGTTCTTATAGTAGCATAAGCATCTTGTTTAATTTTTTTTCTGAATATTAAATAAAGAGCCCCGAATGCTGAGTCGCTGGTTTTAGTTGTTTAAAATGCAAAATAGCCCTCCTTAAAAATGCTTTAGCTGTCTAGGTTTTTTTTTGTCTTTTTCCATCAAGTAATGTTCCCCATTTTTTTTGTCTGTTTAATATTAATGAAGAACTCTAGTTTCCGAGCAAGAACATTATTTTCATTTTACACAGTTTAAAAATAGCTTAATTAATGATATAACCACCAAGATTTCACCAGTTAACTTTTAAGTAATGACTAGGGGATATCAAGTTTTCCTTTTATGGTGAAAAAAAGCTTCAGAAATTTGAAAGCGGTTAGTTTTCTAATGGAGCTTTATAATTTGGTTTTCTTAAGTACTCTCTTTGAAGATCAAAAACCGCTTGAAACCCGAGTCACATCTGACCACTATCGAAGTCGGAATCCTAATTGCGAAAATCAATAGGTCATTTGCATCCGTCTTTCGACGACTTGAGGTTTTTAGCTCGTCCACGGACACTTTTACCGAGTCTCTGAACGGGTTGTTGACCGGTCGTTCTCTCATTCTTCGAACGTGGCGTGGGATACCTGACTACCTGTCTTAATAGCTTAAGTATAGCGCTACTTGAGAGCCAAAGTCAAGCCCTTCTTAGATATTAGTTTTTGTAACAAATCTGAGTCAGGCTGACGTCGACAAATGTACTCCAATGTAGAAATCCCCCGACGGTCGGGCAACATCGTTTTTTGTTCCGAAATGTCCTAGCGCATTTTTGGTCGGTCCGACGTCAACCGGCTTTAAAACCGCGACTGTTTACCGTAAATAATCCGACTATAAATGTCCCTAAACAAATTGATACACCTTTAACATTTTAAAACCTTTTATTACTGAAAATAATTGCAATGGATGTTTTATGTTCATGGGAAAATAGTTAAGGAACATTTAAAGGACATCGCACTTTTTCTATGGGATTTGGCTTTCGACAGTTTTTTTTTCAAATTGAAACATGTTGATAAGCTTGATCAAAGGAGCAAAATTGTCCATTTCCATTTTTCCCTAGCTCCTATAGTTTGTCCAGTATCAGCGGTCATAAGTGGACGAAACTTACGACGTTAGTGTAGTCTATTTGTTAAAAGTAGTCACGGCCCATCGATTAGCGTTCTACATTCGCACGTCACCAGTCCGGGCTCACTATCAATAGAGTTTTCTTGCCAAGATTGTTACACCTCTACTTCATTTTTTCTTTTCTCGCAACTTATTATTCGATGAATTTTCCTACGTCTAATTATTTATCAATCAATATTTTATGAGCAATAATAAAATCAGAATATATATGATTAACCGTTTCGTTGAATCCGACCTTCAACACTCGCTGATAGGTAAGAAACAGTCACTCCACAACAGATCAAACACTTATTTATCGATACAGTCACATAGTCGGTTAAAGTCACGGTAACACGAGTACACGACAGTTAAAACTCAATACTTAACTATTTATTTACTGAGTTCGTTCATCGTGCGATCAGATCAAGGTCATCGATGTTATCATTTTTTATTGTCCCCCAACACGTGTTAAGTGCCACAAAAATTTAAATTAGCACAGGAAACGGTTTTGATGTTATCGCCATGGATCATTTTTAAATTGGACACCCTTTTTAATTTCATATATCTTTTGAAAATCTGTACAAAAAATAGAAAATAGGCAAATATTGGCAAAATTTTTAATCGATATCGTGAGAAATAATGAACATTCATGAACTTAAATCAAAAATTGTAACTTAATCTACATGAATTCATAACTAAAAGTCACATTAATTCTAAAAGGAATATATTAGTTTAAGACCTTTAACGTCGTTTTCCAGAATTCACACTATTTGAATTACGCGGCTTTGTATAATAGTTTCATAACTCGAAAATATCGATATCTACTTGGTATTGATATTTCCAAAACTAAAGTCTGCAAAAAAATATCTTTACCTTTTAAATCAAGCCTGAATGTATACCAAAAACTATGCCAAAACTCCTACTTAAAATTTCTCAAAACATTCTACTACTTCTAAGGAGCCTGGTAGATAATAAAATTTTACAGTCAAAAATCAAACACCGGTAAAGTGTGCGGTGGTTTATAAACAAATACTATAAATTAAAATGAAATTCATACGTGCGATTTATTTTTTTGACTTTTGGCCAGGTTTGGGCTCAGTTTGCCCCACTGTGCGTCGTACGAACAGAACGAAACCAAATCCGACGCTCTGTTTTGGGAAGCACCCCGAATTTAAACTATTTTGAGTGGTTTGCCGACCATAAAATCGCAAATACGTTGTAAGACTATTTTGAGTGGTTTGCCGACCATAATTTCGCAAATACGTTTTAAGACTATTTTGAGTGGTTTGCCGACCATAAATTCGGAAATACGTTTCAAGAATATTTTGAGTGGTTTGCCGACCATAAATTCGAAAATACGATTTAAGACTATTTTGAGTGGTTTGCCGACCATAAATTCGAAAATACGTTTCAAGAATATTTTGAGTGGTTTGCCGACCATAAATTCGAAAATACGATTTAAGACTATTTTGAGTGGTTTGCCGACCATAAATTCGAAAATACGTTTCAAGAATATTTTGAGTGGTTTGCCGACCATAAATTCGAAAATACGATTTAAGACTATTTTGAGTGGTTTGCCGACCATAAATTCGAAAATACGTTTCAAGAATATTTTGGGTGGTTTGCCGACCATAAATTCGAAAATACGTTTTAAGACTATTTTGGGTGGTTTGCCCACCATAAATTCGCAAATACGTTTTAAGACTATTTTGAGTGGTTTGCCGACCGTAAATTCGCAAACACGTTTCAAGACTATTTTGAGTGGTTTGCCGACCATAAATTCGAAAATACGTTTCAAGAATATTTTGGGTGGTTTGCCGACCATAAATTCGCAAATACGTTTTAAGACTATTTTGAGTGGTTTGCCGACCGTAAATTCGCAAACACGTTTCAAGACTATTTTGAGTGGTTTGCCGACCATAATTTCGCAAATACGTTTCAAGACTATTTTGAGTGGTTTGCCGACCATAAATTTGAAAATACTGACATAAGTGATAGACAAAGAAGGATATTTCATCCTTTGTCTATCACTTACGTCAGTTTCATCTTTATGGTCGGGAAAGCGACTCAAAATAGTCATAGAAAGGTATTTGCGAATTTATGGTCGGGAAACCGACTTAAAATAGTCATAGAAACGTATTTGCGAATTTATGGTCGGGAAACTGACTTAAAATAGTCATAGAAACGTATTTGCGAATTTATGGTCGGGAAACCGACTTAAAATAGTCATAGAAACGTATTTGCGAATTTATGGTCGGGAAACCGACTTAAAATAGTCATAGAAACGTATTTGCGAATTTATGGTCGGGAAACCGACTTAAAATAGTCATAGAAACGTATTTGCGAATTTATGGTCGGGAAACCGACTTAAAATAGTCATAGAAACGTATTTGCGAATTTATGGTTGGGAAACCGACTCAAAATAGGATTCGTATTGGCCCATTGCAGTATCGCATTGTCTGTTCCGACTGTACTTGTCGATTCAAAAGAACCGTCTGCAAACGTTGGTGGAAGATCATCGAATTATCGGAGAACTTCAGAATGGATTCCGAAGAGATCGGAGGGGTTCATATCACTCGTTGGATCAAGATAGCTCGAAAAGAAAACGACCAATTGCTCATTGCCCTTCTCGATCTCCGGAAAGCCCACGAACAAAATTCTTCGCTACTCTCGTTGAGCTAGGCATCCCAATTCCTTACGCTCGTCATCTCTACGCCCCGTATAGGACAACAGCGTATCGGTATAATCTGGAAAACGCACGAAATTATTTCGTTGAGAGCAAAGTCAGCCTGAAACAAGGACGATCCAAATCGCCACTACTCTTCGCTCATTACCTCTTTCCCCTGGAACGCCGACTCGGAGGTCTCGACAAAGGATGCTCGTTAATCCATCCATCCATCCGTCCATCTCTACGGTTCGAGTCATCATAGAAGCGCTGTTTTTCGCTGACGACATTGCTGGGGTCTCGAACTCAGCTGCAAATCTTCAAGTTATTTTGGATGCGTACGGAGACGTCGCCAAGGAATATGGCCGGGAATTCAGCCCCAGTAAATGTGTCATCCCGGCTACGAACCCCCAAATACCTTTTACGTACCCAGACATCCACATCCAAGGGTCAGTCATTCCCTACACAGTTTAGCACCCATTTCAGAAACGAAATTGGCACTTCTCTCTTTAAGCGCTCATTTGAGAAACGAAATTGGCACTCCTCTCTTTAAGCGCTCATTTGAGAAATGAAATTGGCACTCCTCTCTTTAAGCGCTCATTTGAGAAATGAAATTGGCACTCCTGTCATAAGCCTTTCAAATGAACTGACTTGTGAATGGTGCCCATCAAAGTGGAATGTGATATTTGGTTTTTAAGTTGTGTATTTTTTACAGTATGACTTCAATTCAACGTCAGTCGATCCACTCAGCTCAGTAATTATTTTGACTTACTGATATCTAGGAGCAACAAACAAAGCACCCCACACAAGGAGAACGCAAACCGTCAAACGTCGTGCATTTTCATGCGTACATTTTTCATTGGTTAGACTGCTGCCGTCGGAAGGGGAAAATTTCGAAATTGTCTTCCCCCTTTCCGTAAAACGTTCAGCGTAAAGGTTCGTCCAATGAAATATGTACACAACACTGCGTTAGCGTGTTAAAAGGCTAGCTGAGTTCTCCTTGTGTTTGTTGCTCCTAGCTGACACGCTTATGAAACATACCCAAAGATTCTTAATTCAAGTTATACCCCCTAAATGAACTTCTCTTTGAACAACGAAGTTTTGCTACAGGGGTTAGTAGGTCACAAATTGACCAAATATTTTCTTTAAAGAAATGGGAAATTTCTAAATTTCTCAATTTTGGACTGGAAACACGTATAGTTCACTTTTTATCCGCTGGTGGCGCTGATTAAAAACCTATTGCGCCGTTGCAAATGGAGGTTTAATAATTTGATTATTACATTAATTTTTTTATCTCATTTTTACTTTCTTATATCTTGTACTTTTTCGCTTATTAATTTTGTGGAAAATGAGGCCCCGAGGATTTTCTTATAAGCCCGCTTTTAGTATAATTCCTCGTCAATTAGGTTTTTTACACAGAAATGGGAAATTTTGTTATTTTTGGCGAATGGCGAAATTTTCGCTCGACAGAGGCTTAAATTTGCTTCCGCAAATCCTTAATAAAAATATGAAGGCCCAAAATGGGCCATCGCTTAATGGCCGCTATACTTTCTAATTCTATTCGTGGACGCTCCCCAACCCCGATAATTGTAAAAGTCAAAGTTTGCTAATCATTAGGCCGATGGGTAAATTATCTCATCCTAATTTATTGTAATTAGTCGATACAACGGAAAATAATAATATAGCTTTTCATAGGATAACAACTAATATAATGACGCTTTTCCGTTCTATATTAATGGACCAAGAATACTCTAGAGGGACTTAGTACTTTCCGCGAAGTGGGGGAAGGTGATTTTCGTAAGTTCAACCAAAAGGATGAAGCTGAAGCGTGGACGAACAAACTGCGGGACTTGAATCATAAGCAAAACCCCCATTTTTCGAATGGCATCACCCGTCAGCGCTCCTACCGGGATAATCGCGAAACTTTTCTACCC
Organism: Leiobunum rupestre; assembly: GCF_980474605.1. Classification (NCBI taxonomy): domain Eukaryota; kingdom Metazoa; phylum Arthropoda; class Arachnida; order Opiliones; family Sclerosomatidae; genus Leiobunum; species Leiobunum rupestre. Next base: position 35,264,553 of record NC_143392.1, read on the forward strand.
AAATTCGTTAAATGTATTTTTTAATCGAGCGATTTGAATTTATAATTCGTATAATAAACATAAGAATTTTATGTAAATATTTGTTGTGAAACCTATATGAAATTATTGTATTAATTATTAATATTAATGCAATTGGTAATGAAGGTATCTTTATTTTATGTTCCGCCATTTTCTTATCAATTATATTATATAACCAGAAGACACAAAGCTCTAATGAGTTAAACATATTAGGCTTAAAGTCTTAAGCTTATATTGCTAACATGTTTAATATTTAAACTGAAATTCTATAAGGAACCAAGCGCGCAATCTAAATTCTAGATCACAGTTTGTTCGTCGGTAATATTACATTTATTTTGCGTAAAATATTTTTAAAAATATTATTATTTAATAAAAATTTTGAAATATTTCATTCATTTTTAATGTATTAACAATTAAATTAATTAATTAATTAATTAATTATTAAAGAAATGAATATATTGATAAATCAATTAATTAATAAATAAATTAATAAATTAAGGCTATAAATTTATACCTTATTACATAATCAAGGCATCACTACATCTAGCGACTTTTAATGCCTGAAACAGGTGGCCGGGTTACAATGCGTAGGAAGGTGGTGGCAAGCCCTTCATGCCACTTGAGCCAACAGCTCCCTACACCTAGGAGCAACAAACACAGCACCCACACCAGGAGAACGCAACCCGTCAAAAGTTGTGCATTTTTCATTGGCTAGACGCTTAAGCGCCTGCTGCCGTCGGAAGGGGAAAATAATTGTCTTCCCCCTTTCCGTAAAACGTTCAGCGTAAAGGTTCATCCAATGAAATTTGTACACAACACTACGTTAGCGTGTTTAAAGGCTAGCTGCGTTCTCCTAGTGTTTGTTGCTCCTAGCCTACACTAACTATTACCGTTACCCTCTACAAGTTGTTGTGGATAGGGGAAACCGAAGAAAACCCTTTTAACCCGTGAGGAGAGAACTTGCAAACTCTACGCAGAAGGAGTGGTTCTGAGTTTTCATCCATTGCCTCAAGTTAGTACCGAACCCGGCTCCTCTTGCTGCGAGGCGCAAGTGCTAACCACTCCGCCACCCCACCTAATACATTAATACTTTAACACATTAATAGTTTCAATGCTATTTCTTTTGAAATTGGTTTAGTTCTAAAAAGATTTCGGTCGAAGTTTTATCCAGTCATTTACAAAATATGATTTTAATAGTTAGTGTAGGGAGCTGTTGGCTCGTGTGGCATGCAGGACTTGCCACTACCAAAGACTATATATACGCTTCGCTTACTAGACAGGCGTCTCCATACAAAAAACCTGTTAACACTTTCGAAACACGGGAGAAGCCTTTGACCAGCCGTTAAAGGCGCCTCTAGTAGCACTGCTGAAGCGCGGGGAAAATTTTGACCAGCGTCTGCTATCGTATGCAAGTTGAGCCATTGAACACGCCAGTCTATTTAGCGAAGCGTATATATAGTCTTTGGCCACTACCCTCCTACGCATTGTAACCCGGCCACCTGAATTAATGGCTTTAAAAGTCGCTTGATGACTTAAGCCTAAGGTGGTGCCTTGGGTATTAGCCTAGCTGATTATAATTATTATTATTATTTTGACGTACTTTAGGAAACTTGAGCCGCTACCCGGTCCCTTTAAAGTATTCTCCGTCCACGGTATTACGAATTAAAACCATCATTTAGATTCAACGCTAACGATCGACGGGCCCCTTAAAATTGCACATTCCACCGGGATGATAAGATATGACTAAATATACACGACTAAATTCACTATATTGACTCGAAATGCGGAAGATGGCTCTTGTATTAAATTTTCTATTATTGTGTTTGGAAATTTGAGATTCCAGCCACTTCGTATGACACTATTACGTATATGTAAGCGAGCAATTTCGGTCATTACTTTTAATAGGCGGAGGAAAGTAGTTTCTGACAAATAATACATATGCAAGTCGTTATTTGAGGTATGAAATCCGACAGTACACGAATGGTAATGGTATTTGCCGTTTATTTTATAGTTATTTTTCTTTCAACGTGAAATGTACTTCAAATAACTTTCGATGAGCCACGAAGAGCGTTAAACAGCTAGTGGAATTAACCTAATCTTCTCTGTTTAATGCCTCTACGCATGATCCTATAAATTTGTTCAACTTAGTTTCGACTTGAGTGGGTTAAATACATTGAGAAAATTGGTCGAAATAACTTTAGTACAACAAAATTAGCCAAATTTACACGAATACATCTTTTTAATATTATTATTATCATTTAGTTCTGTCAGAAGTAAATTAACCGAAGTTATCGAAAAAACGCTCAGAATCGGAGGGCGTTTTCCTTATGAAAATGATGAGAAAATCGAGTCAAATAAAAGCTAATTTCCATCCCCATCTTTTAACGCGATAAATCACGCTTGAGAATTGAGGGTACAACTATTTCTATGTATAAAATATGGTTTCATAAAAACCTAAAGTTTATTTTTCGGCCTAGGAGCGCGCAAAATTTCAAATACGAGGTCAAAATGTTACTTCATAAGGAAAACGCCTCCAACATGGAGAGTATAGCAGTCTGATAACTTCGGTTCATTTACTTCTGGTTCCGTTTAATCAAATCTTACCAACTTTATGGCGAGTTTCTCTAAATTTCATTCGTCAAGGCTGGAAATCAAATCAAATTAAAATGCGGCTTAAGGTCTAGTTCGACACTAGATTAAGCGTCGACATTTTAACAAGTCATTAATTACGCGATATCAATCAAGTTTCAAGAGGAACCATCGGAATATTTGGAATATTGCCGAGCTAACGTCGGGTGTTTAAGCTCATTTTATTCGTACAACTTTACGTTTCTCGGCCCTGTACCCCCTGGCAACGGCACTGAATTTAACATATGATTATTCTCACCGACTTAGTATAAATGAAACGGTTTTTTTATAGAATTTTGGCAAATACCGGCAACGAAATTAAGTCCTTGATGCGAGTTTTTCTCGCAGCGATGCTTTTAATCATTTCAATTAACGCGGTACCTTTGAACTAAATCCCCTGTTTCGGAATGCTTTATTTCATTACCTCGACCTAGAAGAATTGCTTAATCTTTTTTATTGTCTGACCCGTTTTTCTGGCGATCAAGGGAAGCACCTTAAAAGAACAGACTGGTCTTTTATTTAACAATATCTGGGCCCGATCGAATAAACGTAATTTTCCATTTGAAGAAATAGATAAAAATTCGCCGATCTTAAAAGGCGAATGTCGCCATCGAAGCGATTCATTTTAGCGACGTCACTTCAAACGATTGAATTCGAAGTGAGACCTCGCGCCTCGTTCCAATTAGCCCCCGCTAACACTAGCTCCAATTTGGAGACCTGTAGAAAATTATCCGACTTAATTAACGGATAGCCAGCCATCCTGAAAGCTCGAGCACTCGATAAATTGGCGGAAAAGGAAAGAGATACAAACGGAGGAGGATTGCAAATTCGAAGGTAGTCACGTTTGGCGCCTCGAAGTTATATAATCTAATGTACCTTTCTCCCGAAACACCTCATTGCGAAAGCGTGCTAACTCAAAAATTGGCAGTTTTGAGAAAATCTTGGTTGTGAAGGTTTTAAAAGTAAAAATAATATTTTGGTTACTAATATCAAATTAATTCACCTATCTTTCTTCTATTGCCATTATTTCAAATTTGAATCTGCGTGTAAATATGGTAACTTACATTATTAAATGGTAAATTTCAGTCCTAAATATAGTAAATTCCACGGAAAAATTGTAAATTTCAGGCCTTAATATAGTAAATTTCACGGAGAAATGATAAATTCTAGGCCTGAATGTAGTAAATTTCACGGAAAAATGGTAAATTCCAGTCCTGAATATAGTAAATTTCACGGAGAAATGGAATAGTAAATATCATTCCTAAATATAGTAAATTTCACAGAAAAATGGAATAGTAAATTTCATTCCTAAATATAGTAAATTTCACAGAAAAATGGAATAGTAAATTTCATTCCTAAATATAGTAAATTTCACAGAAAAATGGAATAGTAAATTTCACGGAAACATTTTTAATTGCAGGTTTAAATATAGTAAATTTCACGGAAACATTTTTAATTGCAGGTTTAAATATAGTAAATTTCACGAAAAAAATGGTAAACGGTAAATTTTACGCAAAACATATTTTGCATAGCAAAAAAATTAATGTTGTTTGCTATGGAAAATGTTACAACTTTAAAGTATAATTTTCGTAACTAACCATAAACTGTGAGCTTTATTTATTTATACATAAATTATAACTTAAATTTAAAAATATAGTTTATTTGAAACAAACTTTTTGAATACAAACCATTTACAGCATTTTATTATGCAATAGACCATTTGAGGCCTAATTAATTGATTTAACACACCATCGACTGTATAATTTCCTTTTCTACAAAACGTAAATAGTATCTGCTTCGAAAAAATTACCTTAGAGGGAGCGCATTTCAAGTAATATTTATCTACGTTTTAGAAAACCCGGCTTACCAAAATTAAGCACGCGGCTCCAAGAACTGTGAAAATTATCGAGGGAATCATTGAATTTTATTCCTTATAGAAGATGTAATTTAAATCCCAGGAAATTTGATGGTAAGGTTGGCTTCCAATGGCGGCGCTTTGTCACGATTCTCAACGTGGATTGCATTAACTAATCATTTAATGTAGTATTCATAGGGATTAGCCGGGGAACAAATCAAATTCTCTAAGAGCTTTCTCGGAAATGATTTTAAAACTTTCTAATTCGATATATTCGTTCTCAAAAGGTTTGGAATCTTAAAACAATCCAGCGCAATTGAGGTGAATTACAAATATACCTGTTCCTTGAGGGATCAATCTCACATTCGAAACTGGTCACTTTAAATTTTAATTTATTTTGGGGATTTAAAATTCGTTTTGGTCAGTGCAAAGAGAGTTCGAATAGTTAGAATTGAAACAGAACTTGTAAAATTCCAATAATGATTTTTTCGGCAGAGGTCTAACGGTCGAAGAGGAGCTACCTAGAAATTTGACTGCATTTTTCAATTGATTCTGTGGCCATTTAAATATTATTATCGAATTCAATTTGTTTAATTTATTTATGGATTTTTAGGGAGCTTATATCGCTTTCGTTTACTTTTTACAAGTAAATAATGAAATTTCAACATAATAATAATCAGCTAGGCTAATACCCAAGGCACCACCTTACGCCTAAGTCATCCAACGACTTTTAAAGCCATTAACATTTTACATCTAGACCAATTCGAGATAAATTAACAACAATTGAAATATGACTCGAGCCTGAGAAGGTAAAGCTAGGCTAATACCCAAGGCACCACCCTAGGCCTAAGTCATCAAGCGACTTTTGAAGCCTTTTAATTCAGGTGGCCGGGTTACAATGCGTAGGAGGGTGGTGGCAAGCCCTGCATGTCACGCGATCGAGCCAACAGCTGCCTACACTAACTATTACCGTTAACCTCCACAACAACGTACCTTTTAATGACCCGCGTGGATACGTCTGTAGTAGGACATATATTACAAACTTCTGATATGAATTCAGGGCCGCCGATAGCGGGCCCGGACCCCGGCAAAATATAAATTCTGGGCCCTAAGAAAGCCTTTACTACTGGATATAGCTAAACGTTTTCAGAGATAAACCAGGTATAAGTGTACCTCGTTTGCACCAACCCGGGCCCACGCGGGCTGCACGGGCCCCGGTCATTTGAACCGGATTCCCGCCTCGCTTGTCAGGCCTGTGCGAAGTAATTAGTAAAAATTAATAGCCAATAAATGCTATCAAATTCCACAGCGCTCCTTTATTATTGAATTAATTTTTTTAATTCGATAGGCATTTTTAAAGGGAATATAACCGGCAAAGCAATCTTTATGGAAGACCCTTCAGTTTTTCAAATTAACCTGTAAAGTGGCGCCAAACATTTTTAAAGTCAAAGGCAAGAGTGGCCAGAGCTGGAAACGTTGGTGTTCCACACCAAATACCTGTGGTTATATTCCCTTTAAAAAAGCTTAAGGCCATTTACTAAAAACAACAACTAAATGAAATGCTTTAAAGTCTCAAGTTCACCAAATTGATATATTGGTACACAATTAATAACCCATAAATGATTTACGTTATAAAATTAATTTCTGATTTATCATTTCCGAAAAGATACGCGTGTTTCATTTTCTGACATAATTTTCCATATTTCCAGCTCTTCCACTCGGAACCACTCCTTCTGCGTTGGGTTTCCAAGTTCTCTCCCCACTGGTTTCCCCCTTTCATAAAAACTTGTTGAGGTTAACGGTTATAGTGAGTGTAGGGAGCTGTTGGCTCGCGTGGCATGAAGGGCTTGCCACCACCCTCCTACGCATTGTAACCCGGCCACCTGAATTAATGGATTTAAAAGTCGCTTGATGACTTAGGCCTAAGGTGGTGCCAAGGGTATTAGCCTAGCTGCAGTGGCGTAGCTAGGGGGGGGGGGGTGATCCACCCCGGGTGTCACCCGACCATGAAAAAAATTAAAACTTACACAAACTAGAGAGTAGCACAGCATGATATTCACCCCGGGTGTCACCCATCCTAGCTACGCCACTTCCTAGTTGATTATTATTATTATTATTACTTTATCATTAACGAAGAAAGTATTCTCGTTAACAGAGAACATGTAACTGCAAGTATAACCTCTGTTTTGATGATTGCCGTAAGAGAGCCTGTAATAATAGCGGGGCTTTCTCTCCCTCACCGCCATAAAAGGGGAACATTATGCGAGGAGAGGATCTTAGGAGCTTAGAAGGCTGCCGTGAAAAGAAATGTTTTCTTGGAATTATTTTAATCACAGGTTCCATGACATAATTCCGCTGCCGGATTAGCCGCCTGAAGAGCGGGTGTCAGTCTTCGCCATTGTGTTCGGCCAACAAAAAGGGAATGAAAAAGAGAAATAGAGTAGGGAAAAATCGATGGAAAATAATTTTCCCCTTGTTTAGAAACTGTCCAAACTATCGGTTCAAGTTTCTCAGGCCTCCGGATATTGCCATCTCCGTGCGAAAATATTGTATCTTAGATATTTCAGAAATTTTAATTAAATGGTGATTAAAATTAGGAAAATGGGCCAATTTTCGATAATTTAAGTGCTAATAAAGTGCGATTTCCAAAAAAAAAAGAAATATTTTCATCAAAACATTACAATTTTTACGTAACCACTTATTTGGACCAAAATATAGTTTAGAATAATTATATTTTTTATAAATTAGAAATATAAATTTTCTTTATGAGCTTGAGTGCAAAGTCAATGGCTAGGTGTATGTTCATTAATTAATAATTAACATTTTTCATTTCAGTATATGAAATATTTTTAATAGCAGTAAAGTTTTCTATGGTTAAAAATCGTTTTTTTGTTTTAAGTATTGAAAATTTGGAAAAATATATTGTATATAAACAAATTTAAATATGCATATTTTATAGCACATTAAGGGTTTATTAAGAAAATACAACATCCAGATGGCACTACCTGCAGATTTAAAGTTGTGACCATCATGAAAAGTATAACAGCAAGGCAGCAGGAGCCAATGTTATATTTCAAGGTTCTTAGAGAGCTAATTACGTTCTTGATTATAGTAATTAAAAAAATTAATATAATAAATAATAATTATTATATAATAATAAAGCATTCTGATAATCTGAGTTAATTGAAACTAGTGTTGTTAATTTTCCGGAAAAATAAAATACGGAAAATCTTCCGATTTGCGGAAAATTTTCCGAATTGCGGAAAATTTTCCGCAAATCGGAAAAATAAAAATTTTAAACATAGATTACCTTTTAAGGGTTTTTAATGTTTTTACCTTTTTATCGATATAAAATATCTAATATCAGTAAACATACTACAAAACATTAATAGCGTTACATTGTTAATCAGTTTAAACTAGTCTAGAGGTTTAGTTTTACTTTCAAATTCGAAAATATGAGGCGAAAATACCGCTTTATTTCAATTTGCAAACAAGGTCTCGGTCATTTTCCGGAAAATTTTCCGAGCGGGAAATTTTCCGCGGAAAATTTTCCGACTTACAACACTAATTCAAACTAAGCTTTACAGGTTTCCCAAATCAATGAAAAAGTGCATATTTTCTAAAAACGAACATTTTCGAATTATCATATTTTAGCATTGAGAAGCGCAATGCAGGGCTTAGCCTTATCAACGACCGCTCACTTAATATTCCACGTTCCAGATATAGTTCTTTCCCTTTTTATTGATTACTATGAAAAATGAGCTCTCGGATTTACCAGGGGCTTATCTCGGGCTGATACTTTTTTTAATTACGATTTAAGAGAGATAAAGATGGGTTTATAAACGATTAATTGGCTTTTAATTATTATCGGGAAACCACGTAATTAAAACTGAGCTTTTAGGCATAGATTTCGATTACTTTTACGAAAATGTATCATGTCTATATACTTTTCGTGACCAAATTCATATAGGTTGTTTAACCTTCGCTTTAATCTTTTCGCTCGGATTTTCGGTAATAAATTACTTAGTTTACCACGCTTATTGGAATCTCTTTAATTAGGCGGTTAATTTCATTACCTGTCTAGTCTACTTCTTATTTTATGGGTTGATAAATTTAAGGACGATACCATTTATTGGTTATCGAAAAAAAATATATTTTAGGAACTTAATTTTTATGCGTTAAATCTAATAACGTAAAAACATTCTTATCAGAAGTTAAATATTAGAAATTATTATTATAACTTAAATCATTTTGAATATTTTGACAGCTTGGTTCATTTGAATAACTTGAATCGGAAAAAAAGGATTTAAAAATATGGGTAATAATTATGAATTCATAGTTTATCAATAATAATAACTCAATAATATGAAAATAAATGTATATTAATATACAACCCTTTTATTATATTACATTATATTGAATTACATTAAATTATATTAGATTGCGTTATTATGCATTACATTAAATTATATAAAATTACGTTATTATACATTACATTACATTATATTAAATTTCGTTATTTTACATTATATTAAATTATATTAAATTACGTTATTATACATTATAAATATTACATTATATTAAATTATGTTATTATACATTATATTAAATTACGTTATTACACAATATATTAAATTACGTTATTACACATTATATTACATTATATTAGAATACGTTATTATTCATTATATTACATTATATTAAATTACATTATTTTACATTATATTATTATGTTAATTTACGTTATTATACATTATATTACCTTATATTATATTACATTTTACAACATTGCAATACATAACATTATATACCATTATATTAAATTTTACTACATTTTATTACCATACATTACATTACATAACATTTTATTCCATTTTATTACCATACATTACATTACATAACATTTTATTCCATTTTATTACCATACATTACATTACATAACATTTTATTCCATTTTATTACCATACATTACATTACATAACATTTTATTCCATTTTATTACCATACATTACATTACATAACATTTTATTCCATTTTATTACCATACATTACATTACATAACATTTTATTCCATTTTATTACCATACATTACATTACATAACATTTTATTCCATTTTATTACCATACATTACATTACATAACATTTTATTCCATTTTATTACCATACATTACATTACATAACATTTTATTCCATTTTATTACCATACATTACATTACATAACATTTTATTCCATTTTATTACCATACATTACATTACATAACATTTTATTCCATTTTATTACCATACATTACATTACATAACATTACATAACATTTTATTCCATTTTATTACCATACATTACATTACATAACATTTTATTCCATTTTATTACCATACATTACATTCAAATACATTCCATTTTATTACCATACATTACATTACATAACATAACATAACATTATATTAAATTTTACTACATTACATAACATAAAATTATATTAAATTTTACTACATAACATAACATAACATTATATTAAATTTTACTACATAACAGAACATTTGTTTAAATTTTACTACATTACATAACATAACATTATATTAAATTTCACTACATAACATAACATAACATAACATTTGATTAAATGTTACTACATTACATAACATAACATATTAAATTTTACTACATTACATAACATAACATTTGATTAAATGTTACTACATTACATAACATAACATATTAAATTTTACTACATTACATAACATAACATATTAAATTTTACTACATTACATAACATAACATTATATTAAATTTTATTACCATACATTACATAACATTATATTAAATTTTATTACCATACATTACATACCATTACATGACGTTATATACATTACATATATAGTAACTTAATTGCATTGCGGAAAAGTAATATAAGAAAAAATGTAATATAAAAAATCTGATCAGAGAACATTCTAAAATTTTTCTTTGGAGGATCTTTTTCAGCTGGGGGTCGGGTCTCCAATTTCTAACCTTCTTATCTGGAAGGAATCGGGTGGCGCTTTTTTTTGGCGAGGCCATCTCGGATCGATGAGGAAGCGCTTAATTTCGCATCGGCATCCTTTTCTTTGAGCCTCTTCCGCTCATTTTACAGCGAACCTCTCGGCAGCTCGCTCGGTTTGGACGAGTCTGGCCTGGAGGCGAATCTTCTTCGGCTTTCTAAAAATAGACGGAGATCTCGCAGCTTCATCGCGATCTCTACGGAATAGATACGGGGCCTATTATTTGTTTTAGCGGAGATTTCGGGATGGATTGTTTGTATTATTTTCCCTTTTGAGGCGCTGGTGTCGTTAACAGTTTAACAGAGGGCTTAAATAAGTACGAGGCTGGAAATGGATATATTTCGACGAAAATCCGTTTTTATTACTTACCAGACACGAACGGGTTTCGAACTGTTGTGAAGGAATAAAAACGTATTTAGACCATTGAGAACGTTGAAATGCGTGGGGTGGCGGAGTGGTTAGCACTTTCGCCTCGCAGCCAGAAGAGCCGAGTTCGATCCCAGCTTGTGGCACTAGGTGATTTTGTAAGTTCTCTACAAAGTGGTCAAGGGGTATCCCTCGAGTTCTTCGGTTTCCCCTTTACAGAAAAATGTTATAGTAAGTAAAAACTTGTCGAGGTTAACGGTAATAGTTAGTGTAGGGAGCTGTTGGCTCGCGTGGCATGAAGGGCTTGCCACCACCCTCCTACGCATTGTAACCCGGCCACCTGAATTAATGGCTTTAAAAGTCGCTGGATGACTTAGGCCTAAGGTGGTGCGTTGGGTATTAGCCTAGCTGATTATTATTTTAAGTGTAGGGAGCTGTTGGCATGAAGGGCTTGCCACCACCCTCCTACGCATTGTAACCCGGCCACCTGAATTAATGGCTTTAAAAGTCGCTGGATGACTTAGGCCTAATGTGGTGCCAAGGGTATTAGCCTAGCTGATTATTATTTTAAGTGTAGGGAGCTGTTGGCATGAAGGGCTTGCCACCACCGTCCTACGCATTGTAACCCGGTCACCTGAGTTAAAGGCATTAAAAGTCGAAAGATGACTTGGGCCTAAGGTGGTACCTTGGCTATTAGCATAGCTGATTGTTATTATTATTTATATTAGTTACCATGACCCATGGCCCGACTAACCAGTAGGCCGAATAGGTTTAAGCCTTGGGGCGAGTCTAGATCAATGTCTAATCATGCCCAAGCCTAAACTCTACTATCAAAAATAAACTCTCAGTTTTGCCAATTGAATCACTCCATCAGTATCAGTTGTTAGAAGGATTTCTTTTATTTGCAGATAAAATATGTTTATTACTGTTACGCAGGGTTGCCACACGTCAGGGAAAACAGGGAAATCAGGGAAAAGTCAGGGAATTTAAAAATGGGCCTAAAAAGTCAGGGAAATATCAGGGAATTTTAAGAATTGGTAAAAATTCAGGGAAAAGTCAGGGAATTCAATTTGATCTTGGCACTTTTTGAAGGTAATTTAAATCTAGATCTATAACAAATTCTGTGATTATCAATGAGTTCCTTGAATGTTTGGCTAATTTTTTCAACATTACAATAACCTTTTAACTGAAATATAAGTCCATCTAAATTTATTAACTTCTGATAAAAGTGAAATATAAAAAAAAAAATTGGCCTTAATAAGTCAGGGAAAATCTCTTAAAATGGTCAGGGAAAACAGGGAATAGTCAGGGAATTTGAATCTGAAAATTTTGTGGCAACCCTGTTACGGAAACATTCGATTTAACTCTGAATTTGTTAGTGAAAGTTTAATAAAAACTTAATCCTGCGATTAAATTAACATAATTAATCATAAAAGCGAAATAATGAGTATGTTATTAATTATTGTGCACAAAAATATTTTAAATCAAGTACACCCGACAGATAGCGATTTTTAGTAGGGCCTAGGCATCAAGCGGATTGACTGGTACGTTTTCAGTACCATAAATACGTTCCTGATATTATTTATACAATTTATTTCTTATTGGTTTATTTCAGTTCTCTAAGCAGAATGTAAACATTTTACTATGCGTTATAGATAAATTAAATTACACTTAATTTAAATTGAATTAATAATAGGAAGTCGGGTCTTCTGGCTCTAATGCCTAACCATAAGCCTATCATAAGGTCCCCATAAGCAAAGGTCTAGGCCAAATTTTTGACGATCACATACCCGTTATTAAGAGGTAGGTATTCAAAATCTGCATCTCCTAGTGGCTACGTCCTCAACTATGTATTTCTGAAATAAATTTCGCGAAATGAATTATGAATGCGCGCACGCCGTGCGCGAACGTTTTTAAACTTACAAGTTAGAACCACGTGGGATAAATTTTCGCCACGAGGCCTTAGCACCGTAGCCAAGGCTTATTCACAATTTTATCACTTACAAACTTAAAATTAACAATCATCGTTGCAAAATGATTTATCAGAAGCTAAAACTGGCTACTAGAAATAAGAGTGGTGTTTCTGAAGGTATTTATTTTTCAAATTTGAGATTTAGACGCGTTTTGTGTGACATTTAGCAACCCGAGCGTGGCTGCTCTACCAAGTAAGATAATATTTTAGATTTAGAAATTTTGAAAAAGAAGATGTCGCTACTGCCCTCTCGTCGTACGTTCATTTTCTTATCACATGGAAATGCCGTAAACATGGGGTTCTAGCTTCTATGCTAGAACTTTACTTATGGGGACCTAATGATAAGCTTATGGCGTAACTTATTTTCCCAAGATTTCTTTATATATACCTTGGAAGAATCAATCTAACTGACATTAGGAGATTTGTCTGTATTGTGGGATTACATTTATTTTCGTGTGTTTTCGTAACTTAAAATCTACTTATCTTTAGGTCGCCTAAGTAGGAATAAATACATTATTACCTTTACCTTAAACAAATTTGGTTTATATTCAATCTTATAATGAGCTAAAAAAAGGTTCTGTTTACTTCGAATTTTTTACTATTTATTCTCTTCGATCGGCGCGGTTTTCAATTATCAATGTTTCAAATAATATAAATTAAGAGAAAACATTAATTAATAAAACTTTGAAATAATTACATTTATAGAAATTACGACTTTTGACGTGATTTATTACTCAATGTGGATAACCGTATTTGTTTGGAAATTGGGCAAATGGCTGTATAGTAACGTAATCAGAAAATAGGACTACTATCTTTAAATGCAAATATTTAACAAATTTAAATGATCAAATTATTTTGTTTTGCATTTGTTCGCGATTTGAATTGAAAGGTGCCAGTTTTAAGTTCACACTAGGCGACATCCGTTGACATCTTCCTTGAAAATGTCGTTTCTCTAACTTTCCAATAATTCGCCCAATTTGAAAATGCGCATCAAACCAAATGAAATATTGCGACCCAGCGCGTTAAAGATCACCCAAATTATATTTCCACGCAATGGGAATTCGGTAAACCAGAAAATTGTTGAATAAAGACCCAAACACACATACGGTTTGCAAGCGATTTCGCCTGCGAATTTTCGCGCACGCGCCCATGCGCCACGACTTCCATCTTATTTAAGTCACGCGACGCGACGCGACGCGATTTGCCAGAGAATTTCACGCGCGAAGGCTATGTGTGCATCCGCCTTAAGTTGACCCCTCAATTGTCTTCTGATGCGAACTTGGCTTTACTGTTTAATAGAGCGATTTGTATAATATACGCTGAAGTCTGGACCTTAGCTATTTTCGCTAGGTTCGTCATGAATTATGCATGAAGGCCTAACTGAATATACGCTGAAAATAAACCTTATTCGTTACTACTACGAAGGTATAGACGATCCTCCCACTCCTAAGCTTTTAATCCCAGGTAACGTCGTTGTCTAGCTCCTAGTATAAGTTATAAACTCGTATATATCAGATAGAAATGTTTCCCGAGATTAAAAGCTTAGAAATACGAGGGTCGTCTACCATTTAACTTCGATATCGGGTGAGGTTTATTTCCCGTATTTATTCCTCGTCCTTTAAATAACTTTGAAAGTCTTCGATAGATGGCGCCGCCTTAAGCTCTTTTAATTGGGGCGTCGCTGTATGATCGAAAAGGGTTTTAATGTTATAAACGAGAAACTCAGTTCGACGGCAGGGATTAGGGATTATAGGGAAACGAGGGGGTTAGCAATCGGGTCAATTAGCTTATCCCGAAAGTAGCTTTCCTAATAAGGTTCAGGACGGGATGGCACCCGCTTCGCTACTCAAGAACCTCAAAGCTCCCTAAATCTTTCCGGCGTGTTAGTGAAAAATATTTTCAGCTAATATTGGATCAAATTATATTCTTTAAAACTTTCGACAGAGTGAATTTTCGTGTAGCTTCAAAAGCGACAAATCATTTTAAAGCTTCCTACGAAAGGAAGTGCGTTCAAATGTGAAGGTGTTTTTCCGCGTGAAAGCCCATTTTTTTACGTTCGACGGCTTAAGCTCTCTAGGACTAACTTCAAACGCTTCGAAAAGGATATCAACACGTTCGTATTGAGATAGGTGGACCTTTTATCGATTGATAAATTAAATTAGTGTCCTTAGAATATACGACTTATGGGGGATCAGGTCATAATTGAAGGTCATAATTATAATTGAAACCCGATTTCTAATTAATCTGATAATTTGGTTTACGACCAAAAAAATATGTGAATTGACAACCTTACTTAGAATTAGGGGCCTTAAGGCCCTGAAGAAAGTACCGGGAATTGGGAATATATTGTTGAACGTATGTAAAGAGGCAAGTAGATCGGAAAATCCAATCTCCCCGTAACTGGTGGCGCGTATTTCCCGCTTTCAAGTTTAATTAACTTCTTGTTCTTGTTTAATTAGGGGAACCGTCGGAAGCGGAAGAATTCTGATTCCATCCGGGAAATTCCCCCTTGTCCTTGTAATGTCCCGACGGATGCTCTCGTTAGTCAAAACGCACCCAATATTGGCACTAAATTGGTACAGTACTTATTGACGTCCAACGTCAAAAGATTTACATTTGTTTACTTTTCAAGCTGATTAAACGGAATATTTTCTTTGGGTTTGTACATTGTATTAGAATTATCCATCTACGTCACTACATGTAGGAGATTTTACCACTAAATTGCCGAAGCTTACATCTTACCACGGTTCAGTATTTATCGTCTGTATTACTACGCCTAACGTTTAGTCAAATTTATACTCTCTATAGGTATATTTACTAATTAGGTTAAATCTACGACAGGGCTGGCGCTAGGATTTTCGGGCCCCAGGTAATTTTTACTCCAAAATTTGGTTTTTGGGAAATAGTCAGATAATTTTAGTTAGGCACCCGTTCCGGCGGGCCCCTTTCGGAGGCCCGGGCCCGGGGTACTTTTGCCCCGCTTACCCCCCCCCCCCCTAACGCCGGCCCTGATTCTACGATACAACTATTGGATCGATCGAGCATGTGACGTAGATTCATCCCATTCAAAGGGGAACGGCCAAGCTTTTCCAAATATGGCCTTATTTCCGTATCAAAAGATTAACAAGACGTTCAATATACTAACACGTACCTTTTTTTGTCTTGAAAAAATAGCTTTTGGCCCAAAAAGTTGAAACGAAAAATAACGCCAGGTGTTTGGGTTTGAATTTTCGCCACCAACTAGCGTAACTTTTGAAATCGCGCAATTTAGGCTTAGGTCTCTTATAACTGGAACGCGCCGCGCGTGCGAAACAAATTTTTTGCGTCTTCAGCAGCGCGCGCTTTTACGTTGTTTTTCTGTCTCACCGACTTGTCACCAGGTGTCGCGGCGGACGCGCGCTTTTCGATTTCCCTTTATTTCTTTATTTTATTAAAAATTAACCACTCAATATTTTTTGATGCGGTTTTCGCCATAAACTGGTTAAAGCTTGACCGTTCCCCTTTAAATGGCGGACGTGTTTAGCACTTACGCCTCGCAGCGAGGGGATTCGTCAATTCCAACTGGGTGAAAACTCGGAACAGCTCCTTCCGCGTATAGTTTGAAAGTTGTGTCCCCGCTGCTTAAAGGGGTTTTCCTCCGAGTTCTTCGGTTTGCCCTTTCCATAAAAACTTTGCTGGGGTTAAAGCCTAGTTTTCACTTGGCGGTTTTTGGGCGAAAAAGCCCGGCGTCGACGGAAAATGGGCGAAAATTTCCGTCGACGCCGGGCGGAAATTCCGTCGGTTTTCGGTTTTGTGTGGCGATTTTCATTTCAATTTTTTTCGCTCAGTTGGGCGATTTCGCTCTTTTTCAACCAATCAAAAACCATTTTCGAAAGGTGACTGTGACGTCAGGGGGAAGGTTAATTTCCCGCTTCTTGCATCCGGAACTCGGCCACGTGCTTTTCTGTGAATTTTGGAACGTGTTTTTTTGATACCCTTGTTGCCTTCTTTTCCAGTATGTTTCTTTCACACAAACCGATCTTTCATAACTCATATTTCTTTGAACACGATAGATCATGTAAAATAACATTAAATTTAAAATGCTTACATGAGCTTTAATCAATAGTTCACTATTATGATCAGATAAATCATCCATTTTTAGGCCTAGGCTTAAATCTCCACTATCAGACGGAAAACGACGAACTCGCTGCCAGAAAAAAAACGCTTTATTTCCGCCCTAAAATACGCCAAGTGAAAATGCTAAAATGCCGACAGTGAGCGAAACGTCGAAAACCATATCACCGACGTCGAACTTTCTGTCGGTGATTTTCCGCCAAGTGAAAACCAGGCTTTAGTGCCTGGAGCTGTTGGCTCGCGTGGCATAAAGCGCTTGCTACAACACTCCTACGCATTGTCACCCGGCAACCCGAATCAAAGTCATTAAAAGAGGCTAGATGACTTGGGTATTAGCCTAAAAAAATATATTTCACTGCTGATGTGAAAAACTACACTTCGATCTTATCCAAACAACGATGAAGCTCAATGACTTTCAAAAATATTTTATAAAAAGTAATTTATTTTGTACACTACTAAATATTTTATATCTACACACGAATGTTTTATTTAAGATTAAAAAATTAATCAGGATTTAATCATTTTTAATCTTTATACACCACAGCTTTTAATTTTATTTCAATCAGACTTAATCATACGAGGGTGTCGTAATAACCTAGGGAGTAATCTGCCTCTGAAAAGCGAATGAAAACTTATTTTTTGCATATTACATCGTTTTATAACCGCGAAATATTTCTATAAATAAATAGTTAACCGACATTTTTATTAATAATCTAAAATTTTGCTGTTAATTTATCTGTTCCGCCGAGCTCTAGTTATCGTAAAATAAACCACGGCCAACTTTGATCACGCGCTGTTCGCGTTATAGTGGCCAACCCATTCGTTGAAGTATCTATGTTAACCTACGAGCTAAAGTTATCTGTATGAGTTGAGCGCCTCTAGCGGAATATTTTGCTCAGAATAGTTTTTTTTATACAGACCAAAGGCGGGGAATTCAAACTTATTCATATTAAAATTGTATTATTGTCATTTTTACGCAATTACCTTGGACATAACTTGTAAATATTAATAAATTAACATGTAACCTTTAATTGCAAAAGTGGCATATATATATGTGGTATTTTAAATTAAGCGTATAAGACGCGTTAATAACACCCGTTTAAGCTAATATAAAAATCTGTGTGGTTGGAGCGCCAAAATTCACCTAGCGGGAAAATCCTGGTTCATGAAAATAAGGCGATTGGGTTTGGCCGCTGTACAGCGAACAGCGCGAGATCAAAGTTGGCCTTGGCTAAACTATTGCTCACTAACCGAAGAAGTAAGCACGGTTCTACGGGGTGGCCCATGAGACTAAGAACTACCCAAACATTTGCGTGATATATAAATATACCTTCCATTTTTTTCCACCGCTGCCCTATCGTCTCAAGCTTATCCGACCAAATTTTTTTTAAACGGCCAATAAGTATTTATATAGGGTTGGAGAGAATGTTGAGTCGAATTTGAACATGCTTGAGGGGTAAACTAACAAAATCATATCAGCCCGATTATTTATAAAGTCGTAGGGCTCTCAAAAATGTACACGTCTAAGACAAAGTTTTTTTCTTGATAGCTGTGGTTTGGCGGTTTAAAGGTCATTATTTTAAGGCCTGATTTTGAGCGACGGTCGCCATCTTGATAAACTGTCTAGCGAAAGAGATCTATACTTATGATAGTCTACTTAACCTCTCCTCGGAGTAAAGAGCCCGTAGCTTTACCCGCGTGTGTTCGGAGTTTACTTCTGGCATTTACTTCGAGGAGATTTCTAACGGCGTCTCTAAATTTTCGGGGTGAAACTCGAGCCGTAATAACTTTAGGCATCGTTACGAAGTGTGTTTATCTGGTAAATAGCGACGCGTTCCGACCCTTCGAAATTAATGGCGCGGAGATAAAGTCACGATTTAGCGATCTCCCCGCGCCCAACCCACCCTGATTTATATTCTATTAAAACGAGCCACGCGAAATGATACCGCCGTAAGTTCTCGCTATCTAAATTCAGTTAAAGGGCAACGCAAGTGACCATGCAGGGGGGTAAATTATCTTATAGATAAAAAGAACGACTGCGCATGCGCTATCTGCCATAGCCTTTCCCTCTGTAAAAAAAGCAGAACCATATTTGCCGAATTTATTTTGTATAAATGCGCCTCTCGTGGTTTTTACGCAAAATCCATGCATTCTTTAGTCGCGAAAATGGCCGAGGAAAGTGAAGTCTCCGTGCTTACCGACAAATCGGATCCTAAACTTCTACAAAATAAATGTAATAAAAAAAGATAAATATTCTGTCGGGGTATAATGATAGGGAAATTGTTAAGGGAGACGGGATATAGGAGTGTGTGTGGTGTTGAATTTTCTTAATCCAATGTGAGGCTAGCGGCCGAGATTTACAGCGTCCAAGGCCTAATGTTTCAACTTCCATTATTAAAAATATTCAATCATGGACACTGTATCTCTAACCGGACGGGAAAAGCAGTTTAAAAAGGTATCCCCCCCCCCCCCCCCCCACTGTCCGTTTGCGTCCTACTTCGTGTTAGCTCAAATAGTCGGCCGTATTCGATTCTCAGGGCCGTCAAGGTCATTCGGAAGTGTAAGCGTCCGCTATCTGTTTAAAATTGCGCGGGCCACGGGATTATCGGAAAATTTAGGTGAAAGTTTAATTTTAAAGTAAAAGGTATTTCAAATGGAGCATTCTTACAATGGAAAGTAGGTACTATTAATTTTTAATTTTATAAAACGAATTATGGCTTTTAAAAACTTAAAAAATGACTTTAGATTAATTTTATGCTAAGCCTTGTCTATGTACTACTGTTTTGAACCATTTAGAAAATCTAATTTGGGGAAAAAACTTGAACAGTTGGATGACAATTTTTATGGAATCATGGAATTGAAGGAGGAGGAAAAAAACTGCAATAATTTTTAACCATAATGTTGTTAAAAACGTACCATATTAACTAAAGAACTGATATTTAGTCCATAAGTCTATTTGACACGGACCCGTTAAAATACAATATAAAATTACCTCCTAAATAAAACTAATTTAATGAAATCGAAGAATGTAAACCCGCAGTTTCAAACGGAACGTTTTGTTGATCACGTGACGAGTTATATAGCCTTGACAGCCCGGAATTTTTAAAATTCTCCACCCCCTCGCCCCCTTACAGATGGACGGTGGCGGCGGCAGGTAATTTTGTATGGTGGAAGCTACAGCTTTTCCCGTCCGGTTAGAGATACAGTGTCCATGATTCAATTCACAAATAATTTTATTCCAAAACATTGTTAAATCGAAAATATCAAAGTCCAACTTTCGGAAACTAACCCAGTTCTTTTCTACATAATAAATAAATTAAGCTAGGCCTAAATTCCTGGGTTCATTGATTGCGAGCTAACTCAGCGAAGAAAATCGAAAAATTCGCGAATGAGAGCGAAATGGCGCCACGTGGCTACACCAAGGAGAATAAGGCTTTCGCGCTGTATAAAATCATCCTTAGAAAACCTACTTACGGCTTGTTGAAGAAAACATAGTTCCCCCCCCCCCTGCATGACCACTTGCGTTGCCCTTTAAGCGTAGAACACTCGCGGATATATTAAAAGTCTTCCGAACAAGTATTCATTCGACGGAAAATAAAATAGTTTAACAGTTCTGTCATAATAACACACTTCAAAACGTAAATGTTTTCTGCCATTTGAAATACCGCAGTGCCATCTCAAAGTCAGATTTCAAACGTATGAATATTAGTAGAGCAATATATAAAATGGCGTCTAAAAACACTTGGCTTCCGTGTCACTTAGGATATATTACGATGGATAGAGTTAAAACTATTTCAGAAAACAAATACAGAGGTTAAGCAGGACGCTCTAGAAGCTTGAACGACAATGTCGGGACTGTGATTTCACTTTGACTGCTAAAGAAAACGTTTAAAATTACAATAGAATTTTAACGCATTTTAGAAATATTTGCTAAACCCGGGTACATGACGAAAATAACCAACTCTAAAACGCGCTGTGAGCATTGTTTAAACACAAACATTGGTTTTCGTGTTCCCTGTTTTACTTTAAATATGTCTTCGTAGTCCGATTTCGCCGAGATTTCGCCTATAATAAAAAAGGCTTAGAAACATCTCAATTTAAACCTAGTATTTACGATTGCTAAAACGCACGTTGCTAGAAAGGGAACAACCTACCATAAATATCCCTCGATTTGTCTATCAGGCAAGATGTAATATTCAATATTTTTAATTAAAAGCTATAGATATTATACTACGTGTCACATTATCTCAAGTTATAAAAGGTTCCGAGTCCGAAGTATAAACGCGAAACGAAAACCATGGAGAATGAGCTTTGCTTAACCTCTCTATTACTCAATGTTTTGCGTCGACTTTGGCCATTACCAATTTTGTGAAATGACGCCCACCTGAGGGTTGAGACTACCACGTGTGCGCAATGGCGTAAGTAAAATTCCCAAATACACAAGAAATTTGTATTTAATATCATAAGTGTGCCTCTGTTTAACATCTCTGTATTAAAAATTTAAATGAGAGCTTGTTTCACCAAAGAAAATACGGACTAACGTCAAGTAAAACTGGTTTTAACTACCTTCTCTCCCCGCCAGAACTAGTTTCGATGACCATAAAACCGTTATTGACTGGAAAGTGACGTCAATTACGTCATATCCTTGCAACAAGGTCTCATTGAGAAATAGTTATTTCTGGCCCACTTCTGTTACATATGTTAATATTGATAAATTACTTAATTATTTTATGTTTTAAATTCGTTTAGTTTTATTTATAAAACAATGGAATTAAGAAATGAGCGAAGAACGGGTACGTATACCTCTAAGAATCAACTGTAGATACGTTCCAATGGCGGTAATGGTCTAGTGCCATCCACGTCCAACAAGTGTGTGTCAACAGCGACGTAAATCCCGAAACCTTAGTTTTAAATCCTTATTACCTTTCTTTTTCCGTGGCTGTTTGTCTTTGAAGCAACCGCAGCCATCGGTTTGGGGGCGCAGGGTCGAGGCACACAACTAAGTCATTTCCTTAAGTACCCCATTTTTGGCTGTTATTGTTCGAATGGCATTCTTTCAGGAAATGGCAAACGAAAAAGCATCAACCAAGTCCCCAAATGGTTCTATAACGACAGCGTCATTTATTTTATTAAGGATCCGCCTCAGGTTTTCTCACCGAAAGATAAATCTCCGAAATAACTTTCTCAAAGCAGTCTTGCCGGCGAATAAAATATATAAATAGCTCCTTCTTATACGAAAGTCCAGAAAACGTAAGTTTTATTTCGGCGATTCCAATCATCCTTTTCAATGTTTGGGTCCAATATAAGGAAAGGTTATTTCTGACACTTTAATTTTGGAATACCCGCATTCTGTCTATATTCTAACTCCCAAAATAGTCGGGTTTCCGGCCTTACTTCGCCTGTCAGGTTCACTAGGGTCCTTCACCTGTCAGGTCCACCGGGGCAGGAGTCTGCTTTGAGCTGGATTGTAAAAAGCTAACGTAGTCAAGTTTTAATTTAAATTTGACCAAGCGCCCTGTTCACATTTCGTAGATTTTTGGCGAAATGTAATTTGGACAGTACACTGCGCCATGGAAGTAATTATCTAAGTAAATATATTAATTAAAATATGAAAACTTTGTCTACTCTTCCATAGTAGTAGCGATTAAGTTCATCTCTAACGTGTCGCGTAAGTCTTTTTATCATTGGACCACACCTCTACTTTAAGCGTCAGAATCTGATAAAAGATTGAGCTTGCTAACTAAGAAGTTTGAAGCCTATATATTTTAGAAACGAGATCGTTTACATCCGCGGAAAGAGAAGTCTGGACGTCAAGTTTTCCGGTTTCTTTTAGGTTTTCCCGCAATTCCCTTCTCGATAAGAAGCCGGAGGAAATAAACTGCACTTTCTATTTTATTTCCAAATATTCCCGCTCGCAAAATCAATCTGCTTTCATCCGAAATACCAACAAGGAAGGGGCTAGAGAATTTTACTCCCGAAAAGAGCCGATCCAGATATTCGAGGTAATATCTGCCGGTCTCTTCTTATTTCGAATTTCCTGATGCTCAAATCCGGCCGGAATTCTGAATTGCGGTCGCTAGAAAACTAATCAAGAGGACGGCGTGTTGTCTGCCAGAGGGATGCCATTAGCTTTCCACTATAGACACGATGATGTCACGTGAAAGGTCGTACTTTTAGCCTCATTCCCTTTGGATATAGAGGCCAAAGAGGCTGTTATTTTCATGCTTGTTGTTGTTGGTGTTGATGTTGTTCGTGGTGGTGTAAATAAATCAGTTAGGCTAATAGTCAAGGCACCACCCAAGTCACCTGGCGATTTTATTTACGACCAAACTTTAACGCTGGGAAATGATTCGATATAGGTTGATGGCGATGGTGCGGTTGGTGATGGTGGCCGTGAAAGAAGAATTATTTTTAAAGCTGAACGAGTCTTTTGGGTGGACTAACTTTCGGGGAATGTAACAGTTGGCTGGAAGACGATTTGTTGGACGACCTTTTTATGTATTTCTTCTGCCGTAAAGTCAATACAACGAATTGCCCTCCAGCAAGACGCTTACTCAAAAGCCGTGTTTACCTTTAAAACACATTCTTCAATTAGTCTTTCACCAAATTGTCGTGTCGTTCACCATTTTTTCTACACCGAATCATCCCCCATCGTTAAATTTTCCGAAAAATTGTCGTAGCAGCCATCTCCGAAAGGGTCGCCGCAAAATGTCGATTTCGTCTCAAAGGCGCTTGATAGAAACGTAATTGAGACACCATTCAATTGTTATTAAGTCCCTTTATCTCTGAAACCTCTAGGACAAGAAATGTTAATGATAATTAATCGATAAGAATTATCAATTTGGGTAATCGGAGGTCGATAAAACTTAGCCATTTGATATCTCTGAAACTCTTAGGTCAAGCAATGATAATATGATATATTAATCGATAGGAAATATCTTCCTAAGTTGTTGTTCAGGATTGGGGCATCATCTTGAAAATAAGCGGAAGGCGCTAAGAATGGAGGCTTCTTAAGACTTTCATAGTTAAGGCCAATCAACAACGCTTCTAACGGCAAAAACGAAAAATTAGT
Organism: Leiobunum rupestre; assembly: GCF_980474605.1. Taxonomy (NCBI): domain Eukaryota; kingdom Metazoa; phylum Arthropoda; class Arachnida; order Opiliones; family Sclerosomatidae; genus Leiobunum; species Leiobunum rupestre. The sequence continues at coordinate 35,288,614 of NC_143392.1, forward strand.
TGTAGAAATTACGAACGTCCCACTTTATGCTATCTTTAAAGGGAATATAACCTCTAGTATTTCTGTCGGCCATTTTATGGTTTTTGACATTTTCGACGCCTTGTTGTTCGTTGCGGAGGTAATCCCTAAAATTGTTAGTATCTTACAGATCGCTTTGCATGTTAAATTCCCTTTAAGTATCATTAAAATCTCGACCATTTATTCGTAAATAAGCATAGATAGTTATGTTACTAGAGCAAATAGAGGTTTGCCTAGAAGTTATCGTTTTCAGTTAGCGCGTATCTCACTGCAACACATTCCTATAGAGTTGATGACGTCTCGGTGATACCAATCTACAATTCCAGAAGTACGTGTCTAGGGTTCCAGTAGAGCGACAAAAATAATAGCCAATAGCTACAGTTTATTTGTCCTTTTTGACAGAAGGAGGAAATATTTTTTTTGGTGGGTACCGGGATCATTAATATGCGCTTAAGTGGAGTGGTTACGAGCCCGAAAGTAGTCCGCTCTTCCGGCCTTCGAGAAGATAACGCGTTGGTTAACGACTGTCTTACTTTTTTAGCCTTTCACGCTTTCCGTTAATGATTGTTTCGAAAGCTTCGATTAGATCCCTTTTCTATTGTCCTCTTTTGTCGCTTCTGGCCCGGTCGTCGAGATCCAGGTTTCGCTAAAAGGCTCGACTTTTTTTCGGCAACGTCTTTTAAACAATTCCTTCCCATCCGTATGAATTTTCGATCCGCCTGTCTCCTAGATTTTTGATGTTCTTCATATCTGTCTGATTTTAGAGAATTTATTTCTCTCGTCTCTAAACTATGAGCCGTCTCGCTTTCAATTTTCATTCCTGTCTGGAGCATATTTTCACTTCCACTTTGAATCAGTTTCGTTTAATCCGTATAAAGTACTCCCAATCGATTTTATTATTAACGAAAAAGCTTTCGGAAATTTAATGAAGTATACTATTTTTTTGGACCTATAGGCGCACTTTGTTTCAATTGATGCCATTAAAATGAACGCGATAAAGTAATTTTCACTAGAGGGAACTTATGTTTTCTATTTTTGGACCTGTAATTTCTACGGTTTAACCTACTATTCAAATAGAAGCCTGTAAAAACACTTCTGTCACAGTTATGCCATTGTATTTATCCAATTCGGTTGATATTTACTGAGTTAGGTTGAACTATGACACCATCTGGGAAAATGCTGGATTAAAATATTTTTTAAGCGATAATTGTCATAATGTTTACCATATTTAACTGCAACTTTTTATGTTGGGTGATAACATCCGGCAAGTGAATTCTTTTAGTATTTGGTTGAACTACAACGCCATTTTGGAAGATGGCGAACTAAAATACACTCTATCTCTATGCGGTAACTGCCATAATTTGTACCATATTTAACTGCAACATTCTGTGTTTGGTGATAACATCGCACAGATGAGACCTTTTGGTTGTGTTGGATTCCAACGCCATCTTAATATCCTTTAAGCGATAACTGTCGTGATGTTTTGCATATTTAAACGCAAATTTTTGTGTTGGGTGATGACATCCAGCATATTATGATTAGTATTTGGTTGAACTACGGTGACATCTTGTAAAATGGCGGATTACAATATCCTTTTAGCGATAGCTCGAGAGGCTAACCACTCTCTGAAAATCTGTACACCGATTACATAAAAATGTAAATGAGTACAGCCTTTGGTAGTGTTAAATCTGAACTCACTTACGTAATCCTTTTAGTGCAGTCCAAGCTATAGGCTTGTACACCGATTACGGGGAGTGATCAGCCCCTCGCGATAGCTGCATTAATGTTTGGCCGTGACGGTTTAAATCCTAGGGTATCTAAGTATAAGAAAAGTTGTATCGCGGATTCAACTAAAATATCTAAGTTAATTAAGCCAAACTAGCCCATAAAAGTAGCCAATGAAAATCAGAGGCGTAGTGAGGGGGGGAGGTGGGCATACGCCCCGGGCGCCGACGGTCAGGGGGGCGCCAAAGAGGCGCCTAAAGTATTAAAGCGGATATTGGAAACTTGAAATTTTTTTAATGTATCAATTAATTTAATATTTATTTTGTTATTGATAATGATTAGGTTTCATTTAAAAACAAGGAATTTTATGTTGGAAATTGGGGCCGGCGTAGGAGGGGGAGGGGGCGAAAATTTTGGAGTTTGGCCCTGGGCGCCAAATAACCTCACTACGCCACTGATTAAAATATCTTTCCCCGTACCACATGCCAGCAGCACTTCCTCTTTCGCTAACAAGCAAATACCCTTTTCATTTTATGAAGAAAGTTTCGTCGAGTAAAGAACCGGTTTTTCCTTAAACCCTCATTGTCAGTCAAAACGGATATCCTCTTGGATCGACGACCCACTTTTAACGACGCTAAAAAATTCTCGAGGCTTCGAAGCTCCGAGTAAAAATCCACATCTAAGCTTCGAAAGCTTTAGTTGGCGCAACCTTCACCGGGTCCTGCGCGCGTATACGATAGAGCCTTCGTATTTTTTTATTATTCTAAGATATATTTTAACGTCACGACGGCTAGATGCGCTCTAATACATCCGGTAAAAAGATGAAAATATGTTGGAAGCGTCACCGATGTCTGTCAACCCGTTTTCGCATCGAGAAGAGCCGTTTTCTTAAGAATATTCCGCCTCCTCGGGAAAGATTTAAAATTTTACAGACATCCGTCACGATTCTTCGCGTATTAAGTAAACAGTGCCGAACCCGTCGCTACCTTAGAGGAAGAGTCAAGCAAGTCTGAAAACCCCTTTTTGGGAAAAACCAGTTTTAGAGGAGAACGGTCAAGCTTTAACCAAATAGATAGCCCTATAGCCCATTAAAAACTAAAATTTATGGCGAAAACCGCATCAAAAAATATTGAGTGGTTAATTTTTAATAAAATAAAGAAATTTCTGGAAATCGAAAAGCGCGCGTCCGCCGCGACACGTGGTGAGAAGTCGGTGAGGCAGGAAAACAACGTAAAAGCGCGCGCTGCTGAAGACGCGAAAGATTTGTTTTGCACGCGCGGCGCGTTCCAGTTATAAGAGACTTAAGCCTAAATTGCGCGATTTTAAAAGTTAGGGTAGTTCGCAAATCACTCATACGGGGTTAGGGGCGCTGGCAGCAGCCCCTAAGATGGCGGTGAAAATTCAAACCCAAACACCAGGCGTTATTTTTCGTTTCAACTTTTTGGGCCAAAATCTGTTTTTTTCCAGTATAAAAAGGTACGATTTAGTATATTGAACGTCTTGTTAATCTTTTGATTCGGAAATAAGGCCATATTTGGAAAAGCTTGGCCGTTCCCCTTTAAGTTCGAAATCTAGCATAATAACAATGATAATCTAATAATGAAAATTTATAAAAATAGAGTGAAAAATATATATTGAAAATTTTGTACCGAGTCACCTTAATTTGAAAACACTCAAAGATTCTTATTTTGAATTTCTTTCAATAGTCACGTATCTCGACTTACTTGACTTTTGCTCTCAGGTAGCGCCGTATGCCGGATTACGCCTCTAGTAGTACGCGAATCGCTCTAGACGTGAAGCCTTAAAATTAAATATCAGGAGTGGATTAGACAGTTTTTTTGTTTGGTTTTCTCGTTACGACAAGTGAGATTCGGTTATCGGGATGCGCGGCGTCCCAATAGAAAATAATATCTTATTCTTTGTTACTGGAAAAATTTCAAAGGAAATTCTCGTAGGAATTTTACCTAGAAATTTATCCAATCTCTCAGAAACATATTCCATCTGATATTTTTCCTTTGAAATTCGGGAGGCTGAATTGGAATTTTCCAACTTCGAACTTTTCCATTTTTCGATGTTTGTATAGACTTAGAAGAACCCATTGTCGAAAGGAAAGCCCATAAATATAGGTGGCGCCATATACAGGGTTTAAAACCTTGTGAAGTGTGAATAGCGTTACATTCTACATCCCACGATTCATAGCGAAATACAGTTATACGGCTATATCAGCGGCATAAGAAACATAATAATAATAAGTATGACACTTCCTATATGGTTTTAACGCTAAATTCCTGCCAAACCTTTTTTCCACACTGACATTCTCACTTGCACTCGAGCATATTTAGTCACTAGGGAGCTCTGCACTGAGAACTAAACCTAGATTGAGCAATTGACATGCGTATTGCTATTATGATACTTATGCAGTGGTGAATTTTCTCAGATAGAGTTCTTCTTATACGAATAGCGTTGAATCATCGGTCACTTTTTATTTTAATCCTATTAACGTAGAGTTCATCGCGTTAAGAGTATTCAACTAGCGTTTCGTCGTTAACAAACCTAAGTTTACGTGCCAAGTCGTACGTTGCAATTATTGTCAAACTAAAATTTAATTTAAAATCTACACTTTACGCTATCCATCGTGCGTGGCCGAAACTAAACGGTAGCCAATAGAAATTAAAATAAATTTCGAAAAAAAAATATGTATAACGGGTCGGAATCGAAACCAGACGGTCGCCACCACAAGTTGAACTTTCGTCCTCCTTACAAATTTTGAAACTTTATCGAACCTTTCAAAGTTGAGACTCCTATCCTGGGCTGCGTTCAGAAACAAAAATTAAATAGAAAACGGTTTCTATGGAAACCGAACAGATAGGTGACGTATGAAGTTTATGTTCTATTGATGTTTGAAAGTTTTGTTTATTTTTTTTGGGACTCTTCATTTTACTTAAAATTTATTGGAAATATTATATTTTAACCATTATTCGAAAAACGACCCCAATAGCCAATGACTTCGATGACCAACCAATGAGCAGTGTGACGTCAAACCTGAAACGAAAAAAAAAAACTTTCAATAAGAAAACAATATTAGCTATCACCATAAGTCTATAATATTTTTCCATAAGTTGGTCACTTTGGGGAATATTTTACTGAGAGCTAGTAACGGACTGACGTCATCACAAGAAGAAAATCTCCCCCTAGCGAGACGCTGTCAAAGGCTACGCGTGACGCGTGAGCAAGCGGACACAAAACGGCGACGAAGTCCGTAATACAGTCGGTCTTGTGCACCATTCAGGTGGCCGGGTTACAATGCGTTGGAGGGTGGTAGCAAGCCCTTCATGCCACGCGAGCCAACAGCTCCCTACACTAACTATTATCGTTAACCTCAACAAGTTTTTATGGAAGGGGAAACCGAAGAGCTCGGGGGAAAACCCTTAAAGCAGTGGGGAGAGAACTTGCAAACTCAACGCGGAAAAAGTTGTTCCGAGTTTTCACCCAAGCTGGGAACGAACCCGGCTCTTCTTGCTGCGAGGCGAAAGTGCTAACCACTCCGCCACCCCACTTCAGTAATACTCTTGCATGTGAAGAACAGGAAGTGTCACACTTATGTTAAAATATTATACACTTATGCTATCACTAATCGGTGTGATCGATGATCGTGATTCGAGACAATAGCTCGATACTTTAGACTGATATCAGGAAACTATATAGGTATACACTTGGAATGTCTAAGGAAGATTTTTACGGCCGTGATGAAGCTCGTAGCGGGAAATCTCACGAGAAAAACCCTCGCGCCTCACTACCCTAATTCTACGAAAACTCGTCATTAAGCCTAGTCAGGGTTATTATATTATTAGCTTACCCGATTATCTCTTTTATAACCATACAAATACCTGAAATTAGGTATCACTACGCTTCTTTCGCGAAGAACGTTATAATTACTTTAAAATATTAAGTACGATAACAAATTGATGTTTATAAATTCATCGTTTTATAAGTCTTTTTTGCGCGGGAAGATCGCCTATTTGTTACCATGACGACGCATTCTTTTCGCTTCAAACCTCGAGCCAATGAATTTGAAGTGTCGTGTTACGTCTTACACTTGACGTAGTTAAGCCTCGCCTTTTTCTCGACGCGCTTTCGTAATACCGTCCCAATGGAACCTTAGACATTCCAAGTGTATACCTCTATAGTTTCCTGCTCTAATTGACAAAGGCGGTACCCTTTTGAAGCTCTAGTAGATCGTCCGTAGGTAATCCCTCGTTTTTAATCCACCGCGAAGGAAAACCAAGCTACTAATGAGGGTGGTATTTTACTCCTAATGGCTTTTTTTTGCGTTTATGGATGCAATTTTCGCTTGGCCGTTAAAATTCAATCTTTATACCGAGAAAACGGGCTAATTTAAGCCGTTAAACACTCGGGGGCCATTTCCTTAATAAGAAATTCCTGACTTTTCTCTTCAACTTCGCCCGTTAAGACTTGGCTCCTTCGAATTCGAATTCTTCCGCGTCGAGAGTGCCTTCATTAAAGATTCATTATTTCAACCTGGACGCTTTTCGGCTTCGTCTTCGCGTTTATGCAAAATCGGAAAAGCGTGAACCTCCGGAAGACGCGCTTCTGGGATTATTCGCGTTCTTAAAATGACTAATCGGAGGTGGCGTGGAATGAACCACTTTTAATGTTCCGGAAAAGAACGATTTAAATGGTTTTTTTGCACTCTAAAATCCACTGTCAACTGGATGTTTGTTGGTCTAGATGTCTGCGCTTTCCACCGCACCGTCGTGTCACCTCGAGTTGTTTTAATAATACAATTTTGGACTCGCTTTAAGCCTTTGATCCTCCGCGCAAGATTGCGTTGTCTGCGATGGACTTCACCTCTCTATATAATAATAATTAATTAATTTATTGATGCGAAGAATTTAGATACAAAATTAAGGTTAGGAAAATAATACATCGCCCCTATACGCCACATAAGCCCATTGGCTTGTGCGTGGCAGGGGTCTATCATTAATTCATAAAATTTCCTTTGAGGGAGATCTTACTAAATACAAATTTTGGAAGAGAGCAAATATTATTTTGAATAATAAAAAAAGAATATATATATATATACATATACATACATATATATACACATATATATATACATATATACACATACATATATACACACATACATACACATATATATATATAACATGGATAGGCTTTACATTACATAAACGATAAAAAGTTATACAAATTTATATATCCATAAATTGAAAGCCAGTGGCATATTTGTTTCTTAAATATAAAAATATTTATGGAGTTTTTGATGTGTAAGTCCAAGTTATTATATAATAAAGGACCTAAGTAATTAAAGTGTTTTTGACCAATATCCTTATGCATTCTAGAAACCATAACATTTCTATTAGTCATGGCTCGCATTATATAAGAATTTACCTCTCTATATATCAATGTTACCTGGGATTACTAAAGTTTTCGAAATTGAATATTAATAAACATTCGCGGAACTTCGTTAATTGATCCGTAGATGGCGTTAATCGCCTGCCGTTTCTTTAAATTCCACTGTTTTAAAATAATTACGCCCACACAGTGATAATGATTTACAACTCAAGTCGCAGTGAAAAATCAGAGTGTTAATTTACGTAGAAAAATCAACGTGTTTATTTAAATAGAAAAATCAAAGGTTTTTTCCAATCGTTAGTCTTTGGTTGCTATGTTCTTTTTATAGATTTTATTGTAATTTACAATGTTTGAGATAGCTAAGCACAAATTTAAATTTTAAGTTTTAAAATATTTCTATTAAAATATTTTTTTAATTTGTATTCCATTTTGGTGTCATCCAATATACCTAATTCTAAACTAATATTAATCCTTTAATCCCATTATTTAGCAATGGTCGCGGGTAACAGTAATTTAGAATATTACAAATCCCCAACTTTAAAATTTACCTAAGAAGGCAGGGTATTTGAAACTAAAGTAAATTGAGAGTAAGAAAAATAAAAATCCATTTATCAAAAACATCTAAAATGTTTTCGTAATAAGACCCTAAAGTGTCGTATAAAAATCTAAAAGGTTTGGGAACTCCATAATGAAAATTGGTTAACCTTGTTAACAGAAAAATCCGTCTTTGGCTAAAACTTGGGCGTATGCCGTCGCTTATCGCAACCCTGATTCTATTGTACTATCGCCCCTGACGTAGGTGGAGGACGGAAGCGCCGAATTAATAAGTTCTTCCGGTTTGGGATTAATTAACGATATACGAGCTATTATTCGGGAATGTACGGCGAAAAAGACTCCTTTTTAGCTTTTAAGCACTCTTCCGTTCCTTTCTCTGGGATATTTTTTCGTCCGTGGAAGCCACTTCCATTAGTCACATCGAGAGACTCTTTTTAGACAAGTGCCCGCGAGACTCTCTCAATACGAATGCGCCGGAGATAAAGCCAGCTACGTTCCTCGCGAATCCGTAACCTCATTGACAGCGCCTCGTACAACGGGAGCGAAAGAATGACGTTAAGAGATCATGCCCATCGTGGGAACGAGAAACTTTCTGGTTTCTATATGGCTGGACCACTAACGCCCACTGGTGGACGACACAGAATTCGGTCAATTCCGACTTTTAATCTTACGGAAGTGTGTCTCCCCCGCCGGTGCTCCTCCTTCTGGCATGACCCCTCAGTTTTCGAAGGTCGACGTTGAAGTGTTGGCTCAATCGAAGCGGGTTTTGTGTTGGTGACGTTCACCCATTTTATCCTTTATTTAACGTCATCCGGGTACTTTTTGTCGCCTGGCACGGGTCCTTTCATCTGGAAGAATGAAGTTTGCTCCGGACGAGAGTGACCGATAGTGGACCGTAGGTTCCCCCCCCCCCCCACCTCCTGTCGGAATTTAAGTGAATAAAAACTATTTTGTCGGCTATTGTAGCGTTCATAACCGATATAACGTATTTGGTCTATTTGAAGACTACTAACGCCTGTAAAAGTGTTCTACTTACAATACACACGTGTCCAGGGGAAAGCGAACTCTTAGCGCTTCTTTAGATTTCTTAGTGTTGTAAGTCGAAAAATCTCCCGCTCGGAATATTTTCCGAGGCCTTTTTTCAGGATAAAATTTAAAAAGTTTTAATTCCATGATTAGTTTGCAAATTTAAATAAAACGACATTTTCGCCCAATTTTTTCGAATCTGAAAGTAAAATTAAACCTCTAGACTAGTTTAAACAGATTAACAATGTAACACTATTAATGTTTTGTAGTTGGTTTACTGCTATTAAACATTTTATATCGATAAAAAGTTAAAAACATTAAAAACCCTTAAAAAGTTATTTTTGTTCCAATTGTTTTATTTTTCTGATATGCGGAAAATTTTCTGGAAATTTTTCCGCATTTTATTTTTCCGGAAAATTAATAACACTAAGATTTATTATAGGGTAAGGGTAAAAAATTATTTATTTTAACTGATACGACGGTATCTGGATCGAAATATATTTAATTCTTTCTAAAAACGCTACTTTTGTAAGAATCTGTTCCATTGCACCGAATCCCATTCGACCGAAAAACCCGCACTTCTCCGGGTTTAGGATTCGGTTTTATCCGTTTCAGCATCTGTCAGAACAGCATGCAGTGTTACCTAACCTAACCTCACGTCACCTAACCTAACCTAACCGACTTAAAAATATATGAAAACGCTTCCATAAAAAATCAAAAGGAGTAGAAAGAAAAACTATTTTTTTTGCGGTCGCTCAATTGTGAATATTGCGTCGGTTGATTAGAAAAATACAAAACCCGTCTTTTCATCAAAAACATTGGCGGAATTCGGTCTAATGGGAATTCGGTCGAATGGGATTTGGCGCAATGGGAAGATACCCTTTTGTAATACATAAGGTTGAATGCGAAAATGTATAATTATATAGTTTAAATTGGTAAGTTTCTTAAAAGTTTTCGAAAATTTTAATGGAAATGTTTCATTGAAGTTAGAGGAAGTAATGGCTGTAAAGGAAGCATTTCTACATAGGTATAAGGCCAATTTTCACAGTTACCAAATTTTGCCAATTTCGAACAACTTCTAGATATACTTTTGGAAAATTTTATAACGAGAATGTTAAAAATACTTTACTATTAATGGTAATAGATTAATTAATATTAATATATTAATTTTTACTATTAATTATTAAAATAACATTACATATAACAATAAAAACAACGGAATAATATAAATTAAACTATTGCAGGTTTTAAACATTCGACCAAACTTTTGGACGTTTTAAATATTCGACCAAACTATTTTATGTTTTAAATATTCGACCAACTATTGGACGTTTTAAACATTCGACCAAACTTTTGGACGTTTTAAATATTCGACCAAACTATTTTATGATTTAAATATTCGACCAACTATTGGACGTTTTAAACATTCGACCAAACTATCGGACTTTTTCCATATTCGACCAAATTATTGGATGTTTTAAATATTCGACCCAACTATTGGCCGTTTTAAATATTCGACCCAACTATTGGACGTTTTAAATATCCGACCAAATTATTGGACGTTTTAAATATTCGACCAAGCTATTGGACGTTTTAAATATCCCACCAAACTATTGAACGTTTTAAATATCCGACCAAACTATGGGACGTTTTAAATATCCGACCAAATTATTGGACGTTTTAAATATTCAACCAGACTATTGGCCGTTTTAAATATTCGACCCAACTATTGGCCGTTTTAAATATTCGACCCAACTATTGGCCGTTTTAAATATTCGACCCAACTATTGGCCGTTTTAAATATTCGACCCAACTATTGGACGTTTTAAATATCCGACCAAATTATTGGACGTTTTAAATATCCGACCAAATTATTGGACGTTTTAAATATTCGACCAAGCTATTGGACGTTTTAAATATCAGACCAAGCTATTGGACGTTTTAAATATTCGACCAGACTATTGGCCGTTTTAATTATTCGACCCAACTATTGGCCGTTTTAAATATTCGACCCAACTATTGGACGTTTTAAATATCCGACCAAATTATTGGACGTTTTAAATATCCGACCCAACTATTGGACGATTTAAATATTCGTCCTAACTATTGGACGTTTTAAATATTCGTCCTAACTATTGGACGATTTAAATATCCACCAAATATTCGAAGTTTTAAATATTCGATTTGATATTTGACGTGAGTAGAAAACAAATATTTGGTATTCCATTCGACCCCAAAAAATGATATTTGCGCTCCTCTATTTAAAAGTAGACTATGGGAAAATGTAACGTATTAACGAACTTGTACGATATAACGAATGAGAGTGTCGACTGAGAGCAGGCGATGAACTCATTAGTCCTCAAAACGTGAAAGGATTTATTCCTCCCTGTTAAAAGCGAAAGGTCAAACGTATCAAAAGTAGCGTGTCTAATGTTTCGAACTCGCCGTGTTGAAAAGACCGCAGATTGTATATCGGCCAAATGGGAAAGCGGATAATATATAAAAAGGGGTGAGTGGTTTAGGGGCGGGGACTTCTTAGAGCGTATATTGCATATTTATTCGCGTCACCGACTTTCCGGCGAACATTTTTCTCCGATTTGGACTCCTTTTGTCGGGTTGGAAGTATCGCGCCTGAGAGATCATTTCGGACGACAGATGGCATTGTTACAGCCACCGACGAAAGAAATAGGATATTTTTCTATCTCTCGGCGGTAGAGGGCACTCCGCGACGCCAGATTACGTCTCCATCTGTCGTCTCTGGCCGGAACTAAGCCGCCTCGACGCCTACTCGCGTCTAGGACAATGGCCACGAGGAAGTTCCTTTATGACTTCTGATTTTGACGTTAAGAGAAATTTCTCGTTTCAATATTTCCTCTTCGTATTTTAGAATATTGGAGTTAACTGCAATCAGAAGCATATATTATAAGTACGACGTACAAACGAACCCCGTACATTGGCGTAGGAACGTAGGAGAATGTGGGAGCGACAAAGCAGCTCAAACCCTGTGTAGAGCTCGTGGTTTGGAGAAGAAATATCCGTTTTATTTGTCTCTATCCATAACCGAAAATTATCGAATAACCCAGAATAATATCCATAAATAAACAGTTAACCGAAATTTTTATGAATAATAACAGGAATCCATACCTCTACTTGGAATGCTTATAGCGGCAGATTTTCGTCTCGATGTGGCTGATGGTTTTTTGACGTCACTATGTTAACTTAACAAACAACAACGTGAGAGGGGAGCGCGTGCAGAGTAGTGTTCGGAATTGTTTATTCATTCTCCACAAATTTTCCGATTTATTTAAAAAAACGTTGGTAAAACGAATATCATTTTAACCTACTTAATTTTACGCAACCAAGCATTAATTTGAATAAAAGTGGTATTTATTTAAAAATTATTTGTTTTATTTAAATAATAGGTTTATTCACCTTCGATTATTTAAACATTTTACAATTTTTATTCAACTATTGGTTATTTAATTAAATATTATTTAAATATATCCGAGCTTATTTTATTCATGGATAAAAATTAATCGACTGCCGAACACTAGTGCAAAGAGGATTTTTTTCTCTCGTAGGCGGGGATAAAGCCGTCAGAGTGATCTTACCATACGCGATAAGTATTCCTAGTAGAGCTATGGATTCCTGATCGTGTCTATTCTTGTTCGACGCGTGATCACATTTCATTTTTAAGTGAAACAAGAGCCATTAAATTAAATTAGGAATAATTTTCACTATGTTAACTTAACAAAAAACCAAGTGAGAGGGGAGCGCGCGCAGAGGTGATTTTTTCTCTCGTAGGCGTGGCCTAAGCCGTCAGAGTGATCTTACCATGCACGATACGGCAAGACAAGCATTCCAAGTAGAGGATAATCAAAATTTATCTTTTCCGCTTAGCTCTAACCCTGTGGTCTGAGGGGGGGGGGGGGGGTTCAGTAAATCTGTAACAAAACAAATAAACGGAAAAGATTTAGTATCTTTGGTATTTCGAAATTCAATAGACGGATTTAAGTTGATCTTTAATGCAAAAATAGGAACGATTTCATTAAGTTTCAAATATATTATGATGCAAAACAAATGTTTCTTTAAATACTAATAATATTTTTAATTATTCAATTATTAGATTTTAACCGACTAATGTAATTTCCCCCTCCAGAAAAATATTTGGGAGGATCATTGCCCCTATGGCTATCCCCGGATCCTATGTACTGACCACCTAGTAGCAACAAACCCAACACCCCACACAAGGAGAACGCAACCCGCCAAAAGCCATGCATTTTCTCGCGTATATTTTTCATTGGCTAGACGCTTTAGCGCCTGCTGCGGTCGGAAGGGGAAAATTCGGAAATTAAAACGTGCAGCGTAAAGGCTCGTCCAATGAAATTTGTACACAACACTGCGTTAGCGTGTTTAAAGGCTAGCAGCGTTCTCCTTGTGTTGGTTTCTTAGCAGGGTCGAGGCAGTTTTTAATGGGAGCTATTTCATCGCCCAACCGCGCAAGTATACTTTGCATCAGGACCAAAAAAATGCTAAAATTACTTTGCCTAGAGATATTTACCTATTCATCCGCCATATTTTTCCAATGAAAACGTTTCACAAAGTCTGTATAAGAACGAAGTGCATCCTCATTATTTTTTCTTTCGAAACGTCTTTTGAAAAATCATCGTGAGCCTGCAAAGGTACAAGTAGGATGGGAAGAGAAATATATCCCCTACAACTCCTTAAATTTTGTGCATAACCTTTGAAACACCCTGTATTTGACTGCAGTTTAAAGTTAAAAATAATGCATTTACCCTATAAGCCTTGGTTTCAGATTTTTGCGTTTATTTTTTTCCATTGGTGTAGAGCGCGAGGGATGAAAGCGCCGATAATGGTGTATCGAGGTCACGTCATCTACCCCCCAAAAAAACCACTGACACCTACATTCTTGTCAGTCAATTTTTGGTGCTGCCAAAATCCGGCGAAGCGTATATGCCATATCCCACGAAGAACCCGAGTCCTAGCTGTTGAGTGTTGACAGGCCGCGGTAAGCCTCGGAGTCTGGTCGATCCGCTCAACCTTTTAAAATATATTCTGTCCGTAACTAGAGTACTCCACGCCCCCCTGCGTGCACACCGGGCGGTATTTAACCCCTTTTACAGCGTCTCCCTTGGCCCCTCCACGTTCCTCTCTGTTGGAACGAGGCTGCCAGATGTGAAATTGGAGTCATTAATCACGTGGAGCGACACTAAGTAGGCTTGGTCCAAAAGTCGCTCAAAAGCGTGGCCTACCACGAACGATTTGTCAGACGCGACACTTTGAACTGTTGGATCTATTCGAGGAAACGGAGCTTGTATCGCCGGTTTCGCCCAAACTATCTCGTTTGTAAATGTCAACGCGTTTTTGGTGTTGCTTATGATAATCCCCACCAGGTGTCTCTGTTCTTGTTCTGAATCTGAACATATTCTGATAATCCGATGTGACGACAAGTTATTTGGTGTTATGGGTCATAAGTGCCAAAATATCATTTTTTTTTCAACACCAATTGACCTCAAACGGCATTCGTCATTGTCTGACAAGTGCCCACTGACACTTACTTATTGACGTAATAGCATAAGTAACATAATAACAATAAGTATGACACTTCCTATTGCTTTAATGCTAATTTTCTAACCAAACCTTTTTGATACTCTCTTCAAGCTGTGACTTGGACTCGCGACTTACCGTTTCGGATGACTACTTTTTGATAAAACTTTAAGCCTAATATCGGAGAGCACGTTCTGGAGTCGCGAGTGGCTTTGGCTTTGTTTTGAAGCCCGCGTGCGAATCACGCGTGATAAAAAAATATGAGGTCGTGGCGCCGAGAAAAACGTTTTTAATTTTTATCATTTTAGCCTAATATCCCGCCTATCTATCGGAAACCAGATATTTCGGCTTAGCGGAAGTCTCGCGTATTTTAGACACTAGAGGGCTCTGTGCTGATAATACATCTTGATTACGCAATAGCTATGAAAATCAGTTTGGTTGTAAATCTCGATAATTGCCATACTTATTGTTATTATGTTACTTATAGTAATAGTTAGCATTGATTACGTCGCCAATACCATAATTAATTTCCAAATAGTTCTTTAGAAAAAGGGGGTAGATTTTTTAGCAACTAATCTAGAGATGGCGCTAGTGAACTTACAAATATGGTCTATTTTGACTGAAATTTACAGTAGGTTGAATCACTAGTTTATTTTGGTCAACCTAGGCAGTTCGATAAAATTATTGACAAATTCTGTTTGCATTTAAAACTACGGTCACCAGTTTATCTAACACGCTTGTAATTAAGGCAATTTTTAAGGACAGAAAATTCGTTAGGTGTAAGGATAATGGTCTGATGACTGTTCGGTCACGTAATTTATCGTGAAACACCACGAGCGGCGCCTAGCGGATTTAGTACGTCATAAAATAGCCCCGTTTCGCTCATCTAAAGTCGTCAAAAAGTCTAGCCCAACCCGAGGGATACCTGTACAAAATAAAAGAGAAAGTTTGCGGGTTAAAACCGCCGAGTAAGACATTTATCCTTCCAATGGTAAACGGTCAGCGCACACCGTTCCCAAGTTACCAAAGGGAAAACCGAGTTAAAATAACCGAAAATAAAATGATTTCGCGCTCGGAAAAACGTTATCATGCCTCTCTCTCTCTTTTTAGGGGATTTTTTTTTATCTGGGAGTAAAAAGTAGGCCCCCAAAAAATCGGAAAATACCACGTACGTGACTGCTCGTAAATCCCCTGATACTGGGCAGACGTATCGAATGGGTAAAGTCTACAACGTATCGATATATATATATCTCCGTACGTAGTGGTTCAAAAATCACCTTCTAAATGGAATGTTGTCGGGTAAATTAGGCGTGCGGAACGTAAATTCTTGATATCCAGCACGTTTCGAAAACATTTCGATTATTTAGTTTCATTACTCGATCCCTTTCACCTTTTATCCAGTGAAGTGACACCATCTTCCGTGGTTTTATAAAGGTCAGGCTATAGCCGCCATTGTCGATGGTGGTTTTGTAAAATTCCCCCTTAGTTCCTACTGTCTTCCTACAGCGGGACTACCGAAATGGTCTCGCCTGAGTAAATTAGGATTTTCACCTTAAAAACGGTTATCTTGGAAATGTAAGAAAATCTTATAGCATAAAATAACTTAAAACTAATTAATTGCCATATTTTGAAACTCGACTTTCACCCAAAAGCCGCGAAGGGAAACTTACCATATTTATGGAAAGGACTTATTGGCATGTTTACTAGAAGGCTTTTGAAACGCGGTTTCTGAACACAAAAGTTGAATGTAGACAAAAAATAAAGACGCCCATGGACATGATTAACGTTTTCAGGAATTTGGGGCAATACATAATTCCCTCCCCTCATTTTCCTAACCACGTGTTATACGTAGTTTGAATTACAGTGGTTTTTAAGGAAATATAATACTAAAAGTATCCCCGCTTTGGTAGTGCTTTAATTTTTCATATCTACTAGAACACCTTTCGTGAATCTAAAACCACGTACCTCATTTATTAAGAAATTATATTTGAATAAATATCCAAACTATAATGAAAATAATTAATTTATAGTTCGGATATTGTTGTTTATATGTTAATTAAGGGTGCATTTAAAAACTAAACACTAAATATGAAACAATAAAGGTTTCAAGTGAGAAAACCTCTTCAGGGCGGGCACTCGAATAGAAGAATGGGGTATTTCTACTATCGTTCTAGACTAGCGCCATGAGTGAGAAAAGAGAGAAGCTATGGCGCATCCTACTCCCTTTAATAACGCCATTACGGGCTATCGAATGCCACAAACGAAAACCTTGTACTCCCAAAGGGAAGCTAGAGGGCGTAGATTGGTTATCGGTTAATCACCGTTCATTTTGTATTCGAAATATATAATTTTTAAGAATAACGTTTTTTAAAATTTTGCCGTTTTTTGGGCACTTGGAAACACTGTGAGGTGGCGCCTTGGTTATTACCCTAGCTGATTATTATTATTATTATTATTATTATTAAAATAAATGTATTTTATTGTGCAATAGTGGTTGTTAATTTTTTTAATATACTAATAAAATAACCGCCTTAAACTTTGACCTTCAAATTGATTAACTTTTAAATTGGAAATTTGAACCATCCTTTCCTTTGGTGTTTTAGAAAATATAAGGAATTGATATTTACTTGTAACTATGGGGAAAAATATACATATAACCATACTTTTCAAACGGTACACGTACTTCACAGGCTTCTAATGTCACCTTTGATTAGGAAGGGTAGAAAGTTTGGCTAGATTTTAAATATGTAGTTAAGATTCAAAAACAAAACACATTTATCGGTAAAACTTTTACACAAACCATTGTGTACATGGAAATAATGATATATCATTAATTGTGTATATATTCCATCTGAAATATTGCAGTATTGCTATATTTTGAGTACCTTCCTCACGTTCGTTACCTTAGCAATATACCAAAATAGCACTTTCTTGGCTCTCGTATAATTCATTACCAAACTACATAGGGGATTGATATTTAAAGCAAATATCTGCTCTATCTTTGCCACCTGTATTATGTTAAGGCCATTGTTATTAGAGATCGCTATGAATTTAGACGATTCTTCAGGGTTGCCACGGTACCTGGAAAACCTGGAATTCCTGGAAAGGTCAGGGAATTTGAATATGGGTATAAAAATCAGGGAAAAGACAGGGAATTTTAAAATTAGTCTAAAATCAGGGAAATGTCAGGGAATTTAAGTTTGGTGGCAAATAGGAAACTTTTTCTAAAATGTAATTTAAAAAGTATAAAATCTTGACACAAAATAAGTCCGGGAAAATCTCCGGAGATGTTCAGGGAAATCCTGGAAAAGTCAGGGAATTTGATTGTGAAAAAACTGTGGCAACTCTGTTCTTCCAAAAAACTAGTGTCATCTATAAATGGCAGAGGAAACTAAAATTCAAAATAGCGAAACGATAACGTAGCCAGTGAACCGTTATAGAGAACTATAATTAGACAACTTATACTGTATTTAGTGGACTTTAACCCAAATTATATATCTCATATAAAATATATTGTTAAAAATTACTATAATTTAAGTTATTGTCAAATTTTAAAACGAGCCAATCAACGTAAGGGGTACATTTATATCCCTTCTTTTGGGTAAAAATGTAGCTTAAGCATCTTGTTTTGATGTCGACGCTAGCGACATCTGTTGAAAAAGAGCTACTTCACGAGAAGACATTTGCTTTAATTTCCTGAAATTAGGATTTAAAAACATTTACTGTCTACTATTATATAACGATGCCAGCTGCGGTAATGGCCACGGTTGGTCAAATTGGCGGGCGGACACTTTTTGACGCGAAAAATAAATAGGTTACGAAACGCGAATCCTATTAAGTAGGCCTGATTCGAACCCAGTTCCCACCAGAGCCATCTCTCGACGGTTTCTTACATATCGATGCCGTCTCGCTTTCAAGACTTTTTAACTCGCTTTCTTATTCCCTGATGGTGTCCCGGAATTGGGTAAAATATCCGGGTTTTATCTTGATCCAGTTCCCGCGTGGTCCCTCTCAGTCGCGGCAATTTTCGAGCCTTAGACACTCTAGCAAACTATTGCCTTTGAATCTCTCGGGATATTTTTTCCTCATAGAAAAAAGGTTTTTTAAAAGTTTCAAACTGAGATACTATTAGCTTATCCCACACCATTACTAAAATATATAAGAGATACGCATTACCAGAAAGACTCTTATCAGAGAAGTGTATCTTCACAGACTACTTTGCTAAAGAAAAATTAGTGCTGGGTGAAATTCATTATTTAGTGACTTACTAAAAATATTACATTAGGAAAATAGTAATATCCTTAAAATTTTTACATTTTACATAGTTAATCGCAGCAAAAATGAATATGAATGCAGCGCCTAGTTCACGTCGTGTTTTACGGATGAAAACCACGCCTCTTTTCTTACACTGTGGTTCCGAAATATTCCCATATAGCGAGTTTTAATAACCACACCGCCATCTATCGGTTTTAAAAATAACTATTTGAGTGGTACTTTTCCCAACAAAGGAAAATCTACACTGATGTCAAAGTCGACCTAGATCATGCAGACGAGGATGGTCAGACGTGTAGGTACAATCCTTGTCTGCTTTTTCGTCTAACTGCACATGTGTCAGATATTATTGAAACTCCTGGTTAATCAAGAAAATCGCGAAATTATTCCGAGCCGGCTGATGTAAATATTTTATTTACTCAAGGGATACTTAATAATAATAATAATAATAATAATCAGCTAGGCTAATAGCCAAGGCACCACCTTAGGCCTAATAGATTATATTATTATTATATTATTATTATTATTATATACTTTTGACGATATGGAATATGACCTCGTAATCTACGACGGAATAATATAAAGCTTAATACCTGATGGTAACATCGCACCTATTTCCAATTGCTTGTTTTTTTAACAACCTAGATGGGTTCTTTTTAATATCGGAGTTTGTACAAGAGTTAGATGATTTTTGAATTAAATAATTTATATATTTTTTTACGATCAACAGAGGCTCAAAGTAAAGAAATCACCGTCAACATACTTTGATTTGTATATCTTTTAGAGGACTATAATATTTGGAATATTACACCATCTATAAATGATTCATTTGTAAATCGAAGTTGATGAATATTTAAGGGCAACGTATGTTAAAAAGAAAGTCGTGTGTTTGTTTGTTGGGGTGGTTTCAAACATTACATATATTCTTAAATTTTGTCCCAGTAGGGACTTCCAGCGAGAACCGCGAATTTTCATAATTTACGCCGAGATATTTTTGAAGGTCGGGCCCGCTTCTTATTATAAATTATTCATAAGGCTCCTATTCAGGGCCGGCGTGATGCGGGTGCAAAGGGTGCGGTCGCACCCGGCCCCGCGCTAGCTAGAATTTAAGGGGCCCCGCAAATTTCCTTTTATATTAGAAAATAAATGATTTTGACAATCATTTTTTTCATATTCAAATAAATTGTGGGATCATTTCACCTATTTTATTATGCATCTAAAATTTCTAAGAAACCATTAAACGAAGCGGGTGATTATTTTTGTAATAAACCGGCCCCGCAGCGTAGTGGGCCAGCGGGGCCCCCGCTAGTTTCTCGGTATTTCAGACTTTCAAGCATTTAACGGGAAATTCCTGGAAAATCGAGTTATAGATAGGGTAACAAAAATGCAGGTGTCAAATGTCCATTTCCAATATCCAATATATGGGAAGAGAGTGTACGAGTGGCGCAGAAAAGAAAGCATGAAGAAATTGCCGATAAAGAGAAGGATGCGCCTTCAAAATTATTCGAAAAAAGGAATTGTACTGGCATACTTATAAGCAACGAAAACTGTAGGGTTTACGAAGAATTAAGAGAGAACTTCGTTCAGTCATCGGATGTCGAAGAAGATAAAATTGTGCGCGCGATTGAATCATCGTTCGAACGCGTAACTTTGTCACCAATCAATAATAATAATAATAATAACAATCAGCTAGGCTAATCAGGTTGGCAGGTTAGAGCTGTTAGATTTCAAATTCCAGCCTTTTCAAAAGCCGTAAGCGAGATTTCAGAAAGAGCTCCAGATGTGAAAATTCGGAGCGAGGCTCAGGGTTTATTTCACGAACTTACGTCTTTTGATTTCATCGTTAGTTTGATTATTTGGTACGAAATGTTGACCAAAGTTAATATAAAACCAAAAAGTGACAATGGACGTAGCTACTAAACGTTTTAGCAGAAATTGTACTTTTTTTTTCAAAATTATCGTTGAATTGGATATTCAACTATTTTTAGGGAAGTTAGGACACGGAAAAAAAGAAAGTTTTTAGTTATGAAGGTCCCGATGAAACAGTTTACAATGGTGAGGATTAATTTAAAACGAATTATTTTTTAAAATTAGTTGATAACGCGTTATCCGCCATGGAAAGTAGATTTAACAGTACAGAGAGCACAAAGATGTATTTGGTGGGGGTGCAATAAAAAACATTTCGGAAGAAGATCTACAAAATTCTTGTAAAAATCTTGAAACGACGTTAATTGACGATGTAGACGGAGAAGAATTCTTTGAAGAGTTTCAGTTGTTTAAAGATGTTATTCCTGTAACAGTCTTGAATTAAATTATTTAACTAAAAATAACATGGTTGTACCCTAATATTGTAACAGCTTTGAAAATTTTGTTGCCCACTCCAGTTTCAGTAGCCTCAGCAGAAAGATCTTTTTCAAAATTGAAATTAATTAAAAACTATCTATGATCAACTATAAGCCAAGATGGACTGTCATCACTAGCCTTATTGTCAATCGAAAATAAAGTGGCGAAATCATTAGAGTTTGATGGCTTAATAAAAGATTTTTCTGCCAAAAGATCTAGATGTCAATTTTAAAGGGTAAAGGTAACAAGTAACTGTTACAACTGTAAATGAACTATGAAAAATAAAATAATATCTTCCAATGTTGGAAACTAAAAATAGTGCAATATTTGGTCAATAAAACGACGGGGGGTAAAACAGGGGTGTGTAAAAGTGAGGGTAAAGCTATAGGGGTTATGAAATCCGAAAGTCGAGAGCCCCGCAAGTATATTTCGAACCCGGCCCCGCAAAACACCAAGCCGGCCCTGCTCCTATTCCTAGGTGTCCCAATATTTTAATATTCTAGCTAAATAGAACGTTTTTAATAAGTTATTTAGAAAAATCACACGAGCGCTGTGAGCTCTTAACGGTAGTCTTAGTGTTGGTAAAAAACATTTTATTATTATTATATGGCATCAAAAATATATTTATTCTAATATTTGGTGGTCGTGGTGAGCTATGTTTAACAGTTGATCAATAATGAAGAATATTTTGTACAAAATAAATAATTTAGAGGTGCTCATCTACCTATATATGTTTTTTTCTTAAGTTTTTATCAAAACTATGCTATGATTATTATTATTTTTAATCTGACTATGCTAAAGATGGTGCTTCTGTTCCAATCAATACGTGCACGGATCATGCGTCGCTTCGTTATTAAAAACCAACGTGAAAGCCTCCTAGTGTTGTGCAGCGCCATCTGCAGAATAGTCGGAGAAAAGTTTTTCCAGTCAGTTTTTTTGAAAAATAAAATTTAGGTAGTCGAGAGTAAAGTTCAAGGCACGTGTATATTAATTTTCAGAGCTGTATACCAATTTCGAACAATTTATCACCATGCGCTCTCACTAATACTGAATAACTTGATCAGTTGGTCGTTGGGAGCGTTAATTTCACATTCGAGACATGTTGGTCGGAGTCTTGACAAAATTTCCTCGAAACATTTTTAAACCTTCGAGCAGCTTTAGTTATAATTAATTACCGTATATTTTATGTAAAATTGAAGTTTGTCTTTGCTGGGTGGAATTTCTTTAGTACGCGTAACTAATATTTCATTTCGGTACTGAAGCAGAAAACAAGTGTAAGTTAAGGTGGGCCTAAGGGAGACATTGTCGTAATCATTACTTCTTTCTCTCGTCGTTGCGTCGTACATTTTTCAAAGAGACATTCGAGCTTACTTTTCATCAGACATCATTAAGGAAAGATAGCTTTTTGAAAATGAGTCTAGTCTTACTATCAGTCAGCCAGTCATTTGCGGTACCGCAGGGTACTTGTCTAGACCTAATCATAGGCTAGACTTTTGAATGTGGCCCACCGGAGTACGTACGCTTTCAAGAAAAGCCGATTTTATTTCGCCGTTGCGGGTGGAAGAGCTCGTGAACAGATAGGCCCACCATGGTATAATCTTTTTATCTTCCTTCTCTTTGCGTCGTCCTCCAGGGGCGGTAGTTGTTCCTTGGCAAATATTTACCTAGTTAGGAAAAAGTGCAAATGTTTAGGCAGTCTTACTTTTTTCTTCCTTACGTAGTAGTTTATTCGTTTTCGAGGAAATAACTCACTGGGGCGCTTTAAATACGTTCCGCGCGCTTACTGGTGGCGTCTTTAGGAAATGTTCGCGAAATAAAATAAAAACTTGTTCCCGCTTGAGGCTTGATTGCCAAATACCAGTGGGGAAAGTCGCGATACGCCTTCGTACTATTTATAAGAAAATACGACTAAAAACGCGTCTCGACACTTTTTGCCCTGTTTAAATTGCGCCTTTTCATTTTTATTTTCATAAATCTTTCAAATTACTCTCTGCACGAATATTTTACAAAGACAAATTTACCATCGAGTATTTTTGCCAGCCATCTCAGTGGGAGCTTTTTTTTGATCAAATTTTAATTACGTTGAGTTTATATTTATTTTGTTTAACGAACGGAATTTTTAACCTTAGTGACGGCGCGAAGGTTTTCCTGGTAAATTATAGGTCAAGTAGCACTTCTAGTTGCCAACTGCCCGGATGATATTTTGTGGAAATTAAACCCAATTAAAACGGTTATTAAATTTGGAAAAGAATGTAATCGGGGAATGTATAAAATTTATAACTGTAACCCTTCTGAAATCTGCTCACAATCTGTCTGTCGGGTAACGATAAATTCAGATTAGTTTCGGGTTTAAACTATTTGTATTGCATTTTGATTCATATCAGATGATCTGATAATATCTGACCGTTAATGCTGATAATCTGATATCTAATTCATTACAATTATTTTCTCAGGGTCTCCCTTGGGGAAGGGGGCTTAGAAGAATTTTGGGGCCCCTTTATCATTTTCAATCTAGCAAAATATGGTGTTCCATTTTCAAATTTCCATTTTGTATTCTCCCATTTCAATGCATTTTAAAGTTATATCAACCAATTGTTTCCGCTAATATTGAATATTTTGGTCCTCCATTCATATGATTTGGAGGGCCCTTTAAAATTTTCAGGAAGGCAACGGCCTACTTGACCTACCACTTGACGCCTCTTTAAGCCATTCTCCATATGCTCAAAAGAACCGAAACTAAGCTACACGCCGTAGAACGGAGGTAATGGCCAGGGCATTATTAAGGCAGGTGCCAAGTGTGCCATAGCACAAGAGCCCCGTGGTTATTGGGCTCCAGTTTTCAAAATAAATCTTTACATTGGTATTTTATGTTTATTTGGCCCCAAATAAATTGTTGTTAATAGAGTCAAAAAGTAAGGTCTGAAGTTTTTGAGGGTCCCCAAATTCTACTTTGCAAAGGGCCCCAATAGTGTTAATCCGGCCCTGGTAATGGCAGACGAGTGGGGGCAAATAAGAGGGGTAGAGAAAGGCAAGGAAAAGCGTGTATATGTGAAGAATTCGTACATTCCTCAAAATCCCTTCCGTTCCAAGAAAATATATTTCCGAAATGTCAAATTTAAAATGCTATGGAAAAATAGAAGGGTCCTGTGACATACCAATCCTTTCCCTTATAAAGTACCAATTTACATTTAACTAGAAGCTTACTCTCTCCCCTTTCTTAAATCGTGCTTGGCCCACTTGGAACAGACCGGCCCTTAAATTTATAAATCAGAGTGAAAAATGTCGAAAGCTGGTTCTAAAGTCGAAAACATTTTTGGAAAATATTTGTCTAAAGTGAACCAGTGTTCCAAAAATACCACTTTTTTTCAAATATTGCGAATATCAGTGGTAAATAGTGGTAAATTTGCAAAAAGTTTGGTTTATATTGTATAATAATATGTGAAATCAAGAAAATCTTTAAAAAAGGAATATATCAACTTTAGAAGATCTTAAACTTTATTTTAATTACTCTACAAGGCTGTTCTAAATCCTAAAGGTTTTATCTCCTTAAATGTAGGTTTAAGTTTTAATTTCTGTAAATAATTCATGGAAATATATTATTTACCATAGTCAACCCTTATTTACCATTTTTCCCATTTTATACCATATCGTTAATTACCATTATTTACCACATAAATTTACCACCTGTTAAATACCCCTTTGGAGCCCTGCTAAGATCTCAATCTCCGGGGCTTTTCTAGCTACAATACTAATAATCACTTGGGGCCTGGAGTTATTGTTTTGCCAGGGCCCGGGCCCTATCTTGACGGCTCTGTTGCTAGGTAACCACTCCGCATCGTTCACAAAATAGAGAAATGTTCTCTATTCTAATTTTTAATTGTTGTTGGCCTATCTTTAGATAATATAATTGGAAATATACCAGAGCTAGGAATGTAAAATGGAAACATACACCTATGACTCGAGGCAGATTTCAGTTGGCACGACTTTCCCTCCAAACCGCGAATTACTTCGCCTAAAGATTAAAATGTAGAAATGAAACTGCTTACGAATACTTACTAAATTGTGAACCATTTATTTTGATGTAAAAAAACATTGTAATTTTTATTGATTTTAATTAGAAAACTAGAAAAAAAATGGTATAAAGATAAATAAACTTAAAAGGGTTCAAAAGCTACTTTACGTAATCGTTGTACCAATGCTTTTTAACTTTTGGTATTCCTCATCGCGTAACCTCAAAATCAAGGGTCTTATTTTAGCGGTTGCTGACGATAGTTGGATTAAACTAAAAAAACGATCCAGGGCGAATATCTCAGAAACCGTTTTCTCTAGGAATTAATTTTTTTTTATTTTACGTAGCTCGTGCAGAGGGTCAAAGAAGAATGATAACCTCGATGACCTTGAAGCTTGTCTTCAAGGTCATCCAAAAACTATCTCGAGAACCGTAAGTGTTAGAAAGTTGGTTCCAATTAGAAAAGTCTTCCCCGTCACGTTTTATGCCTACGAAGCGTGAACATGATCGGATTCGAACAATAATAAGTCGAGAAAATGTTTATCCAAATCGCAAAGGTCGTCAAAGGGAAAATTGCAAGATAGCGCTAATAACTCCAAACAAGTCGTGCTGAATTATCGAAATTTGCTAGACAATCGCATCATGATAGGAGATTTTAATATTCGGAAAATTGTATGACCTTGAACCATGTCTTCAAGCTCATACTAAAATTATCTCGAGAACCATTAGGTTTAGAGAAAAAATTCAAATAAAAAATTATAATTTCAAAATATTAATACTTAAAATGTGACGAAGAACAACTTTCTAATTGGAATTTTTGCTCTAAGCGTAATGGTTCTCGAAATAATTTTAGTATGACCTTGAAGACATGGTTCAAGGACATACATTTTTCCGAATATTAAAATCGCCTACCATGATGCGATTGTCCTCGACGGAAGCTTATGCTACTGCGCAAAACACACCTAATCAAATTTATAAAGCCCTAGATGCGAAGCTACTTACTCCAAAGGCGGAAAAAAACTAAATTAATGTATATGTTTTTCAAATGGGATTCCACAAAATATGGATAACCTTAAAATAGTTCTTTCCATAAAATAAAACAATAAAAAATTAAAAGAATAAAACGTTTTTCTCCGCGTCACGAGCTTTAATCTTTTTCGTACTTCATTGGCACGCGCGTTTCGCACGTGGACTTCGAATTACAAAACATGGGCTGCGTTCAACAACTATCAACGGAGAAAAACCGTTGAGTTCGCGTGCTCTCAACCTTCAATAACTATATAGTGACGTAGAAAAAGCATTTACACGTGACCTCCCGTATTTCATAACAACACATCATCCTAATAACCATTTTTGCTACGATATTTGTACAGAAAGAGTTGATAGTATCAAATATCTGGGAATAATAATCGATATTAATTTAAAATTTATGAAACTATTATAGAGCCTCTAGAGATTATGCGGAGGAACGTTATTAGAATTTGTCTCGGTTAGTTTTTGCTTTAATACCTCTAAATTTATGTAATTCCCGTTTTGTCTTTGAAAAACCTTAATTGTCGATAGAATGTCTAAAACCCGCAAATTTCATAGGACGTAAACTTTACATTATTCTCGACTTGGTAAATAAAGATTGTACAAATATTTATATATTTAAGAAAAAAAAAGCAAAAGGCTAGGAACATTTATATAATTTTTTATCATTCGTTTGAGAAATTCGTGAAATTCCTGATAATTGTTTTATTGTATTATATCTAAATTGTTTTTTTAATGAATTAACATTAATAAACCATTTTGTTATAAAAACTGCCGCTTTCAAAGGTAAAAAAAGAATCTAACCTAAATGAACGCCCCAGCTTATACTTAAATGGATTGGGGCTGATGCCCCAATAAATTAACGGTAATAATAATGATGATAATATATGATTAAGATGATTAAATGGATTAAATCGTGATTAAGATGATTAAATGGATTAAATCGTGATTAAGATGATTAAATGGATTAAATCATGATTAAGATGATTAAATGGATTAAATCATGATAAAGATGATTAAATGGATTAAATCATGATAAAGATGATTAAATGGATTATATCATGATTAAGATTCTTAAATGGATTAAATCCTGAATAACGATTAAATCAATTTAGCTGATTAAATCACGATTAAGCTGATTAAATCACGATTAAGGTGATTAAATCACGATTAAGCTGATTGAATCACGATTAAGCTAATTTAATAACGATTAAGCTGATTAAAACACGATTAAGCTGATAAAATCACGATTAAGCTGATAAAATCACGATTAAGCTGACTAAATCACGATTAAGCTGATTGAATCACGATTAAGCTGATTAAATCACGATTAAGCTGATTGAATCACGATTAAGCTGATTTAATAACGATTAAGCGGATAAAATCACGATTAAGCTGATTAAATCACGATTAAGCTGATCAAATCACGATTTAGCTGATTAAATCACGATTAGGCTGATTGAATCACGATTAAGCTCATTTAATAACGATTAAGCTGATTAAAACACGATTAAGCTGATAAAATCACGATTAAGCTGATTAAATCACGATTAAGCTGATTAAATCACGATTAAGCTGATTGAATCACGATTAAGCGGATTTAATAACGATTAAGCGGATAAAATCACGATTAAGCTGATTAAATCACGATTAAGCTGATCAAATCACGATTTAGCTGATTAAATTACGTTTAAGCTGATAAAATCACCATTAAGCTGATTAAATCACGATTAAGCTTATTAAATCGCAATTAAAAAATAAATATATTCCAAATATTAGATCGTGATTAAATTGATTAACTTGTGATTAAATAAAGATTGAAAAGATGAAATCAAGATTACAAGATTAACTTGTGATTAAATAAAGATTGAAAAGATGAAATCAAGATTAAAAGATTAAATCGGGATGAAAACGGATTAAAATTTAATCGGATTAAATCAGATTTAGTATGCACCCGAAAGAAGAGTGATCTGCCCCTCGCTGCTTGGGCACATGTTTCAATCGAATAACATTAAGAATATAAGAGGATAACTACTTCTAACACGACCTCTTTCGAATGGGCCCCTCTAGAAGGCGATTTTCATACGACCCTCTAGACCAGACACTTTTATAACCACATCGGAGTACTTTCTTACGACCTCCGTCTTTCGGTTGTAAATTAGAAGGGCGTTAAGTTAGCTTCTTTTTTGTGGCCAGGCTGTATGTCTCCCTCTTGAAAAACTCTTTCCTGGCGCCGAGCTCCGTTGGAACTCGAAGAAAGCGCAGAAGTCTTTCCCTCCGATATTGCGGTTCCGAGCATTTAATCCGATTACGACGACCCGCAGAGGGAATTTGTGCCGCTATACCTCACAGAGGTATCCGCTAAGACTTTGATACGCCTTCGTACACGCCGAAATTACCTTTTGTAGCTTAATATATCGGGTCGTGGTCCAATTGTACTGTGACAAATTTTCGTGGGATACTTTGTTAATCTTCGCGACTTTTATACGAGTATAAATGTTGGTAGAATGAAGAATAATATAAAATCGTCGAAAAAACATTGCCAATTTTGTGACATAATTTAGAATAAAAATGGTTTAGGTGTTTGGAACAAATTTGTGTCGGAAATAAAGAGAACCAAATGCCAAAAGAGTCGGAATTTAAATTTAGGGTTAAAATATATGAAATTTAAAGATAGTCGATTTTTATAGTAGCCGCACTGTTATATTTATAAAAATATCAAGATACATCGAGGGTTATTTATTAACTAAAGGAGATTTTGCGAGCGAATTCCCGTTTGGCGTTGAACGTAATCCCTTCAAGGCTCGTGTCGAATTTTGTTCGTATCATTTTCCCACGAGGAAGGGCCCAAATTGTTGGGTTGGGTAACGATAAAAGACGATCTGCGTAATCAATTAGGTCGAAATATAGCGCGTTCCAGAGAGATAGCGCTAGTCCTGCCTTTCCTTACGGCGCCATTATAAGATAGCTCGTAATTCAGGAGTTCTAGTAAATCTGCTCCCGTTTTTCCACTAGAATGGATCCGCGGGGGGTCTTTCCTCCCAGAAAATTATGGCTCAAATTTTCCCTTCTCTTAGAACTTCCCTCCGTTTCTACGGCGCCTTTGAAGACGCTTAAATTATCTCCCCCGCAGCCGCGTTCAATGACTCGAATCCTGGGATACCACGCCGTCTTTGTCTCGTTGCCTTTGCTAAATCCCGCGGCATCCCTATCTGCCATCTTTCCGTTGTTTGAAATTGCGGCAATTTAGCAGTGGGGATTTCTCGGTATCAGCGCTCCGTTACGGAATCACGTCCCGTTTCTGGTGGCGGTCTTCCACCTGACAGGAACATAATTTACAATCCGTTTTTTTTATTTTTTTGCTCCTCCATTTTTAATGTCGTGAAAGGCAGCGCCTTAAAATTTACGGCCTCAACAATCTGTGCCGCCAAACGCGCGTTTTAAATTTTGTTGGAACAAGATGAAATTAATTGTACTTTAGGTTTTTAATTAGAGTAGTTCGCGCGTAAGAACGACCTTCTGTTCGAACACGTTGTTTTGTGGTTGGGCCCATTTTAAGATGAAATACCCTCTTATGCCCCAATAAATCACTTATTTTTCTCTTCAATGCTTCTCTGGTATAGCTCAGGCAGTTGAGAGAAAAATGTACTTGGTCGTTTTGATTACCTCGGTTTATTTACTTCTGTTAAGAACTTCTAAAACAAAACTCTGCTGACGGAACTCATTCAAAAATTTCCTTCCACTCTTTAACAATTCATTACATGTTTGGTTTAAAATTTCTTCATTGCCTTAATATTCATATGATGCGCAGATTTATATAAATATATTATAAGTTGATGGCCCAATTTTAAGAATTTCGACTCCTACCACTTTGTAAAGAGACATCTTTTGGTTGAAATGCGAAATGAAGTGAGCTGCCTTTTTTAGCCAGGTATTCCACAAAATGGTATACTTTGTTACAATGGGTCTAGGTAAGTTCGGTGTAAGAAAATTTGATGTAGATTCAGCGTTGCCAGATTTTTCTGGCCGAATTATTGTATAAAGGGTAAAAATTATAGTACCACAATAGAAATTATTGTACCACTATATAAATAATATAATATAAGTCGCAGGATGACTTAGGCCTAAGGTGGTGCCTTGGGTATTAGCCTAGCTGATGATGATTATTATTATTATTATTATTATTATTATTATTATTATTATTATATTAATTACTTTTAATAGGCGTCTCAATAAAAGCTGATCAGCGAGTCCCCAAAGAGTATTTGCATAGAATGGAAAGCTAGGTTTTATTTAGTCGTTGTCTCTTGGTTTTGAAGCGGTGCCGAAAATAAGACCACATTTTAGGCGGTAAAAGTTATATAAAAGTTTAAAAAAGATAAAATTTTACCTTTATAACATATAAAATTTTTCAGGACGAACATGTGTGCAAAGGCTTGTTTCTTTTGTGAAAGCGTGGTGAAAGTGAAACGCAAAATCTATCTTACAAGTCGGATTGAAGTTGGCTTGGTTACTGGTTGAATTGGCAACCCTGTTACCGCCCGACCGAAAATATTTCAGATCAGTGACTACGTCATGTGAGAAGCGAAAGGAGAGCGACGTTTATTGCGACAACTATTTAAAGTGTTTGTTGCAAAACATGCGGATAACTGTTCTCGTGTGTCTTTGCTTTATGGGGAGTGGATGTACTCACAAGGAGAGTACCCGAGGTGTTTATTGCCGATAAATCTTATTTATCTTCCTCACAATAACATTTAAATATTCCTTATAATAAGTAAACATGAAAACAAAACTAAAAGTTCAAAAAATCTTACCACTATTATTAAATAAAAATCCAAATACGTTGAAGTGATTCATGCGAAAAAAATCCAGCAAAAACCTATGGGAATTCTGCGAGCTTGGATCGGATGGATCCTGTAAGAATCGTCTGAGCTTTTACTAGCGGCGCCAGGATTTTTGGGGAGGTAGGCCAACCATTTGGAGGCCTTACCAGAATTATGGAGGCCCCCCCCCCCCACCACAAGTTTTTCAAATCCGTCCACGTGGATTATTTAAGCAAGTGGTGAAATGTTTGGGTAAAATGGGTACGCGACGAAAAAATTAGAGTTACTTATGAATTTAAACATTACTAAAAACTGAGTGTGTGTTGATCCTTTTTGTGTACCGATAACACTTAACAAATGAGTGGTTATTTACTTAGTTATACCACTGAATTCCAGTCTATCAATTTACATTCATTCCTTCGGTACTTCGCATGTACATCCCTTACATCAGAACTTTCAACTTTACGAAAATGAATGTACTTAGGTACACTAAGTAAAGTAAGTGTAAGAACCATTAATTTGTAAAGATAAAATTAAAGATACAATTTCGATATCGTAGCGCTCGCAAAAAATTAAAATTAAAAAATAAACTACTGTCAAAGAAAAGGTACTCGTACCTTTGAAAGGAATAAAAACAGCAGCGTCGTTAAGCGAATCACTCGCGTTGAATATTGGAAAATTAATAAATAAATAAATTATTTCGCAAACAAATTACAGAATTTTTTTATATTAAATAATTCGGAGGCCCCTTAAGACGACTTTTGGAGGCCCCTACCAAAATTTCAAGTAAGCCCAGGCCTACCCCGGCCTATTGCTGGCGCCGCTACTGTATGGCGCCAGCGGCTTGCCGTAATCCATGATGCCTGAATGGCCGCTGATTGGCTGAAGCTTAAGCAAAGACTATATAATCATTAGTCGTTGCTACAAAATGTCCTGGCATCAGGTTCTCCCGTAGACCGGAGCATTCTAGGTAGTAGTGTAAGATTTCTATGGTATCGACCATAGAAATCGGAATAACTAACTAGAACGATTTATGAAAATTTGACGCGCGCACCGATTAGAAATTCCGATTTCTATGGTATCTACTGGCAACACTTGAAAGTGGGCTTAATATTTAATTAGTATAAAGTTACGTGGTTTTTGCTTTCAGACGACGATTTTATGCATAGTTAATATGAAATTCTTATTATTTTCGTAATAGAAATAATGTAAATGTAAAAATAGTACCAGTATAGTACAAAAGGTACATTATAACGTGATGCAAAATTATTGTATTTGTACCATAATTATGCCAACGCTGTGTAGATTATTCGCCGCATGTTAAATTCGGGGTATAGATAAAAAAAACTTGTATTTAAATTTGACGTGGTTTGAAATGCCTCTTAGATATTGTTAACAAACTTCAACATTAAAAGCTTCCGTGATATTTTTAATACATAGGGCTTTTTTACATTTTTCGCCTTTTTGGCGGGTCCAATATAAACATCTTCGAAGTAATAAAGAATAGCTTTGGGCGCAGCAATTTCAAAGTCCAGCATAATTCCTTTTACAGTTTCTTGAGAAGCTTCGAATTAGCTTTAGAATAAAATGATATGCACCGAATTTAACGTGCGGCAAAGTACACCGAATTTACATGATCCCGTTACAACTTATGTATTGCTATTTTGAGATTAGTTTCTCTATCGTTTGGTTTTTAATAGAATAATTGTTTTAGATACAACTATATGTACTTTCGAATTTGTGCAGAGAAATTTTTTGATCGACACTTTAGTTATTAAAAAAAAATCTTACACTTGGCCTACTCAAAATCATAAATTTTTTATAATTTTTAAATACATTGAGAAGGGCGTAAGATAAATGGATGAGGTTGGTTTTATTTGGTGAAATAGATAATAGTTTAAAATTTGTTTAGACCTTATTTGAAATTAAGGTGCTTTATTATTTTATAAACAGTATTATAGAAAATAGATGTTTTAAGTTACACTTTAGCCACCGATATTTGTAGCGCTTTATAGATTCTGTGTTTCTCTAATTTATGACAGTTTCAACACTTCTAAACACGTAAAACTGTGATTTTTAAATTTGCTTTTTTTGCGGCCGAGATTTTAATTAATTAAAAAATGATCTTTTGAAGTGTGCCGTCTCTCAAGGGGCGTTCAGACTATACAACTCTTAAAGGACAGTAAAGCCCAGTTCACACTATACATTTAATTGAACCACTTAATGGTATCCAACTAGTTGTAAGCAAGAAAATTGTATAGTGTGAACAGAAAAAGTGGGAGTTGTTGTTACAATTTTTCTGTTCACACTATACAATTTTCTTGAATACAATTAGTGGGAAACAATTAAGCGTCCCATTTAATTGTATAGTGTGAACTGGGCTTTAGTTTGGCCACCAAACTTGTCCAACTAATTGGCAGTGAATTAAGCAATGTGAACAGCAAACGTTGGTACACCTTTTGGTGGACCAACTCGCAACTTTTTTCGGATAGGTCAACTCATAAAATTAAGCTATACCGTAACTTCACTAACGCATGACCGTCGTCTGCTTAGCGTTTAATGGAATTAGCAGACTAAAGCCCAGTTCACACTATACAATTAATTGGGCCACTTAATTGAAACCAACTAATTGTAAGCAAGAAAATTGTACAGTGTGAACAGAAAAAGTTGGAAAAATTGTTATAATTTTTCTGTTCACACTATTCAATTTTCTTGCTTACAATTAGTTGGTTTCAATTAAGTGGCCCAATTAATTGTATAGTGTGAACTGGGCTTAAACCTAATATAGCGGCCCACAAAAATCCAAAATAAAAGCGTTGTTTGGTGGAAAATATCGAACAGCATAGGGTGTTCAATTCATTGGTTTACCGGATAGAAACAACTAATTTGTGCCAATAAAATTGTATAGTCTGAACGGTAATTTAATAAGACAATTTATTTGAGCGTGGCTCTAACAATACGGCCCGATGCAGCGGATGTCCTATCCCCATCTGGTGTCCTGAAACGTTACTAAACATTAACAGGTCCAGTCCTACCATCTAGCACATAGCATTTTTATTTTGGTTCAACAGCTTCCAACCAGACCACAACTTTTCGATTTCTATCCAATTCCGAAATATTTTTTTTTATGAAACTTCAATCGCGGCGGGGAATGGAACATCGTAAGTTCATGTTGAGCAACTGAACAAGTCCGATTCCTGTCTGCCCACCCCTTCTTTCTTTCATTCTTTATTAGATCCTGGATAGAAGTCTCTACAAGTCAAAGGAAGAAACTTTTGTCGCAGTGAATAAACTTCGGATTTCCCTTTTCAACCTCCTTCCGATAAGGGTTGTGCAAAAACTCTTTCTAGCTCCGTATATATTTTTGAAGCTACATGTACTCGAGAAAGCGATTTCTACGACTGGGACACGTACATTTCGAATGTTAATATATATACCTTATATCGAAAATAAACCTTAGCCGATAGTATTGATAAAAGGCTCTTGACTCTCGTCTTTCTCGTGCTTTTTATCTCAGGTAATTATTGATTTCCAGTGTAGAAAACGGGGAAAATATATTGAAACTTTGGACTTTAAAATAGGGGCAATTTCTACAAAAAGAAAGAATATAGCCAGAGGCTGCAATTCTTTTGAGGGACTAAGTTCCGTCCACCTAAACGCCAACGTGTAGGCTTTTACAAGTTTCGAAAGCTCCGTGGACGTTCAACGCTTGGTGTTTGGTGTCACCTGTTTTATTGCTTTACAAAGTTCTTTCAGAAACTGGTTGAATTATCTCATACAATTCCTATTTTATTTTTCAATTTACACAATATAGAATATATAACAAAACAGCTATTAAAATACAATTCGCTTGAACAGCATTTCCCGCCAGTGTTTCAAAGGTACAAATACAAAGAAATCTTTTTTATTCGGAGTGAAACGATATTGGAAATCGATTTAAGTGTTATTTCGTGTTAGTTTCGAAACGGAGCGCGACAGTCGATATTAGCCGAAGTATTAGCTTCCAAAGAAACACTATAATAATGGTTGCTCCATTATTACTTTACATTACATTTGATGATTGGAAACCGTAATTGTTTGCGACATAAGTACCGTAATACAAAATGGCCAATTCGCAGGTTGGCTTGATATCGTTATGACTCAAAATTTTAAATAGCTACCTTCAGTTACTGTCAATAATATATTTAAAATAATAAATTTTACGTTCCATTTTATTAATTCGTAAAATATTTTGCCATCGCAAGAGTTATTTTTCATTTGGTATGCCTTTCAATTTTCTATAAGCCTTTGTTGACTGATCTCAAAATTGCATTTTCTTTGCTTTTATCAAAATAATTTATATCCTTTTTAGATCGTAACATGTAGCGGTACTTTTAGTAAGACTGAGGGTTAAGATTTATCGGGCATCGTTTCCTGGAAATTCCAAACAACTTGCTGAATGTTGTCAGTTTTTAGGCCCGTTTTGTGACTAATATTTGTCGTTGTTCAAACAGACCCTCAGTAAGAATCGAATAAGAATCAGATTCTCGTAATTCTCAGATACCTGAAGGTAATCAGTTAAGCGGATCAGGTTACTATATATTATTATATTATATTCCTCGCACCCAACCATATGATTTAAAATTGTATTCGATTCATTATACCATTTAACCGAGCTGAACTGATCTGCTAAAATTTATCGAACAGATGCAGTTAGTGGAACAGTCGGTTTGCAATGACTTCAGGTTAGTTTCAGGTTTCAACTGTCGGGTTTGCATTTTGACCCTTATCAACTGATCCGGGAATCCATACCTCTACTTGGAATGCTTATCGCGGCAGATTTGCGTCTCGATGTGGCTGATGGGTTTTTTGACGTCACTACATGTTAACTTAACAAACAACAACGTGAGAAGGGAGCGCGCGCAAAGGGGCCAAAGCCGTCAGAGTGATCTTACCATACGCGATACGGCAGAATAAGCATTCCAAGTAGAGGTATGGATTCCTGACTGATCTGATAATATGTGAACGTATATGCGGATAATCTAATATCTGATCTATCGTAATTATTACCTCAGATCAGGTACCGCAACTATTCACTGTTAATAGGCTGGAAGCCTTACATAAAACAGTAACCGGGTAACCATTTGCATATTGTCACGAAATATAATCAAGTTGTATAAGCTATACAACTCAAGCCTTAAAAGTTTACGAGATGATATTGAAAAACGCGTATGAAATGGGGGAAAACATTTTGAAAACGAAATCGGTCGAGAACGCACGTTCGGGATAAGGAACCTCTCTGGGAAAATCACGAAACCTTTTTAGATGTAAACCTCAAGAATTCCAAAGTGTTTGCTTCGTTTTAAAAATGCATACCGTACGTGCCTAGTGAGCGACTGACTACACACATATATATATATACATATATATATATATATTACATTAGAGTTAATTGCTTTTCCTATAGAATTACATATTTAGCAAAATGCATTAATTTGTTTATTTTGTTAGTTTTCAAAAGTATCGCTTTGAGTCTTTTTATTCGCCTTTCTGAGTGTATTTCAAAACTAAAATACATGTACATTGTGACACTTTTTAAAGATTATATATTTAGTATAGGCATGGATTAAATTTTAATTAAACAAAAGGATTGTGAAAGGATGAAGTTAAAATTAAGATCGTTGTCTAGGGGGAAATTTGAAAAGTGGGTTTTATAAAATTAAAGTGTCAACATTAAGAGATAAACAAACAGACACTGGCGGAATAAATTCAAATTATTCTATCAAAAAATCTTAACATTCGTAGGTTTTCCCCTAATTTGGCGCCAGCTAGAGGAAATAAAAGCGCGAAAATCTAATCTCGAAAAACTTCCCTCTAAATCTTTGTTTGCCCGTACGCAATAGAGCGTTCTATAAAATCGGCCCAAAACCGGCCAAACGTTTCATACAGACTATAGAGCTAGTTCAGCAGGACTAGCAACCTTTGTTATTCTTTGGTTTAAGAGAATTCGGCTTATGTCCTGTCTTTATATGACTATTATAGAGACGTACCTTTTAGGAGTTGTAGGAGGGACCCTAGGTGTTGAAGTATGTTTGGGGCGAAGAATATGTTCATGATCTAAGTTTCTTTTTAAACCCTGGATTTGGGACTATTATTTTGCTTATTTTCCATCATACATTTAATTCAAAAATCATTTAAAATAAGAAAAACGGCGCGGAAAGCCGGAAATGAGTGAAGCCTAGGCTAGCAACTACTCTACTCCTAAAAATCGACTGCTCTCAATTTCTTACGGGTTTGCCAGATAAATATTTTTCTCTCACACGAAAAACTGGCCAAACCTTCACCTCCTCCGAACTCAAAAGGGGGGAAAGCACACCACACTGATTTTATAGAACGCTCTATTCGCGAATCTGGCTATTAAAGTTTCCAATTTGGTTCTCTCTGGCAGGTGGTGAAAATGCTGGTGGTGGTGGTGGCCGTGTTCGCGATATTCTGGCTGCCGTACCGTCTGTTGGTGGTGTACAACTCGCTGACGGACCACCGCTACATGGAGCTGTGGTTCCTGATGTTCTGCAAGACGATGATCTTCATGAACAGCGCCATCAACCCGATCCTCTACAACGCCATGTCGGTCAAGTTCCGGCGGGCTTTCAAACGCATGCTCTCCTGCAACGGACACCGCCCGGGCCAAAGGAGCACCCGCGACCGAAACCGCACGCAGACCTTCTACACCAGCGTGGCCGGACCCGGGGCCGGGGCTTCTCCTTCGACCACTGTCACGCACACCCTCAACAACGGTCATAATAAATCGGTAAGTACGCCTCAAAAATAGAAAAGGGCTCCATATTTGTATTTATTTTTAACTCTTACAAGAATTTTTAGGGACATTTATTTCCTATAGCTAGCAAAATATTGGGATTTATACTTAAAATTTCAATTTATATGCTCCTGTTAATGATGTTCTGTAGAACGTAAAATGGCGCAGCAAGAGGAGCCGAGTTCGATCCCAACTTGTGGCACTGGGTGAAAACTCGGAACCACTTCTTCCTCGTTGAGTTTGCAAGTTCTCTCCCCACTGATCAAAAGGGGTTTCCACAAGTTCTTTGGTTTCCACTTTCCATAAAAACTTGTTAATGGACCTATTGTCGCGTCGCGTGAAAGGCTTGCTACCCTACTCCTACGCTTGTAACACGGTCACCTGCTTAAAGGCATTAAAAGTCGCTAGCTGAACTATAAAGTAAATTTGGTCTTAACCAACTTGTTAAAATGGGAAAACTAAATCACGTGACTACCATATCACAGCCAACTTCGATTCGGTAACTCATGTTCATAGTTGGCCGTGCGACGGTAAAGAAAAAAATAAATTCCTTCCAGATACTGCAGACAGCTAATTAACTTGCACCTTTCTATTATAAGATGTTATAAATAATAATAATAATTGGATAATTTACATGAATCGATCAAAATTTAAACAGCCATTAGCCAAAGAAAAGGAATAATAATTCGTATTTATTAGGATAGATGGTTAGGATAGGGTTTTGGGCCCCACTTAAAAATTTCAGGGTAAGCCAAAGCATTCCTTGCCTACAACCTAACGCTGTCACTGGGTTAGAAATTTGACCAAATCTATTTTAAAATTTGTATTTTATTTTCACGTTGCAATTTTTGAAAATAGTTTTCATGGGTTATTCAATTTGTGGTATTTATTGAAAATACATTTATAAGTTTGGTTTCGCTAAAACCGCGCTGTTATATATAAAGTTATTAACTAAACCAGCTTCCACGTGCAATAAATACCGCAATTCTACGTCTATAATAAGTCAACGTCTATAAAATTTAATAATTAGCTATTCTAATACCCAAGCCACCTCGATCGACCTAAGTCATCGAGCAAATTTTTAATGCCGTCTGGCAGGGTTACAATGCGAAGGAAGCTGGTGGAAAACTGTTCGAGTCACGCTAGCCAACAATCACTTAATTATGTACGTCCTTCCCTGAAAATCAGAAATGTCTAACCACAACCCCCTCACCAAATAATTATTGGCTAATTTTATTCACAATTTCAATACGACTAATATCTGTAAGCCTTGTAAAACATTTCACAATATTGACAGAAGTATATTATAATTTCGTATATTCCTGTTTTTGATGCGCTTTTGAAGGACTGACATAAATAATTCGCATCTTTTGATTGCTGCGTGCGGGAAAGGCGGAAATAATACCCACTAGCAGACGTCAGGATCTAAATTCTACTTTTAAGCAAAAACAATTACGAATACTCATTTCAGACGAGGCCTATAAAACCGGGCTTAGACCAGGCGCGGTTATACACAGAAAAATATTATTGTAAATTTTACAGTAATCTGCGGTCAGCATAGATGCTGGCCAGCAGAATGCTGTTAATTTCACAACCAACTCTGACTGTTTTCTTTATTGTCATGCTTCCTGTTAAATATACTGGACACTCTGCTGTTTAAAAATACAGCAAGATAAAGTTATATTTACAGAGTATTGCTGTTTATTTAACCTTCATTCCAGACGTATTTAATACGGTAAAATTCCAGTGTTTGCCCTAGTTATCAAACGTATTTAGTACAGAACCTATCACAATCTTATAATTTCATCAAACATTTTACGGATCAGACCAATATCACATTGATTTAGGCCTAATTAAAAGATTTCAAATATTTTATTAATCAATTCATGATAGAAACACCTAATCTTTTTACCAATTATTATAACAAAAATCTTGACAAAATATTTTCATTATTTATTAGAAAAACTTATTCGTAAATATTAGAAATGACTACAACTCTAGATAATCATGTTTAGCTCGAGCCTTTGTGGTTTAGAGTTATAGGGAAAACCAAAGAAAAGTAAACTATTAACTTGGTTTCAAATTATTAAGCACACGATGAACAAGGGTTGTAATTAATATAGCATTTTGCGTGGGGTGCTACTTATACAAAAGAGTATATAAAAATATTTTTATCGGATATTATTATATTTAAAACTTCTTGTGCGATTTAAAAAAATGTTTTGACAACTAAATAATAATTAGTTGTTTTATATACTAGCGCTTGCCGTTTATAACAGAAAAAAACAGCAACGTGTGGTAAATTTTACGCATTTTTGAAGTAAAACGTCAACCACGGTTTCATATTGTTAATTTTAATATAACTGTCATTTTAAAAACCGTACGAATATGAATTTTTACAGTCGCTACTGTTTTCTTCAAAATACATCAGAAAGCTGTAAATTTTACGACAAACCGCTGTTAACCCACTTCAACTGCACCTTGCTGTAAATTATAAACCGGATTTGCTGTTTTTCAACAGTAAGTTTTGAGTGTGTATTGACAATTATTCTTATTAGGTATTTTGGTCAAGAGTTATTATTCCTCGTCTAGTCATTAAAAGGAAAGAGTTTACAAATTAGCGACAATTTGTCAAGAAATCTTTCGTTTTCTTTGAAGATTTCTAAGAATGCTCTGTTTTTAAAATAAA
Organism: Leiobunum rupestre; assembly: GCF_980474605.1. Classification (NCBI taxonomy): domain Eukaryota; kingdom Metazoa; phylum Arthropoda; class Arachnida; order Opiliones; family Sclerosomatidae; genus Leiobunum; species Leiobunum rupestre. The sequence goes on from NC_143392.1 coordinate 35,328,867, forward strand.
GTTCTTGGAAGATTTCTTGACGGCTTTGCGCACTCGCGAGTCTTGGGAATATTGTTGTTCTCGATTCCAGGCTGACCCCCGACCTTAGTTCCACTAATTAATTTGGCTCACGAGGGTGGGGACAGGGGCAGGGGGCATGGGGGCAGGAGGATTCGCGCAGTTGGGGGTTCCTTGTTAAGCGAATACTTCAATGAGAGCGAGTTTTGCAGACAGCTGTTGTATTCTTAGTTCATAAAAGAAAACTAGAGCTTTTGCTCGTTTAACTCGTCGTTGACATATGTTACAAGGTTGTTTCAAGCCGCACCCTCCTTCCTCCGGTGGCTCCCTCTGTCGCCTTGTTATCGAGGTTCTTTCGCTCGCTTCATTTCAATTTCATCCTACGGTAATCAACTTCAAAATTCCGTTGCCAATCAATGGAATTCCGGGAACCAGTGTCTGGGTCTCTTATTAAATTACTTACCCCTTGGATTTCGCGATTCAGGGACGTTGAATGTCTTTTACGAATGGCCGTCCGATATCATTATACACTGTAGAAATTTCGAAATTTGACCTCTTAACCTAATATGTACGAAGGATATTTATATCTCGATACTCCAAACAAGTATTTAATTAAATAAGAACTGTAACTTTTCATCGTACGTCATAAAAATGTTTAATTGAAACAATTAAAATAGCGTCACATATTTTGGCGAAAAGCTGGTACGGCGCCGTTTGTCAAACGCATTAAGTCTAGACTTTAATTGTTTTAATTAAAACTTTTTATGGCGTATGATTAAACGCTGTAAATCTAATTTTAATTATGTACAAGACGGCATTCTATAGTACTATGCGTCCGAAATTGGAGCTTTTAAAGAGGGTCATGAATATCTCAACATTCCTTTTGATATTTTTACAATATATGTTCCGCAACATATAGCTGCACAGGCTCGTCTCAAATTTGAGACAAAAGGCGAGTTTAAGACCGAGTCCTTATAGTGTAAGTGGACAAGATCGCGCAGTAATTATCGCCTGATCGTCGACCTTCTCCAACTGGACGGAACAACCAAATATGCACTCCACCACTAAATTCAAAAGGTACCAGCAGTCCTGTCAAGAGCAACAATTTGGGGAAAATGCGATTGCTAGGACTCTAAATTTCCTATCAATTCACTTACAATACCTTACCGATAGGTTTCAGCGAAATCAAGTGCTCAATTTTATGGGCTTCCAAAGTGGTTTTGCCCTCGTGAGTGTGATATATTTCCGATCGATTATTGTATCAATTACAATTTTGACCCAACTGATTCGGAGAAATTCAATGACCAATGTTTGTGGGCTCCCTGATTGCCAAAATTGATGTATCATTAACATTTATTGATCAATTGGTTTCTAAGAAATCAAGTGCCCAATTTTATTTGCTCCCGATGACCCAAACATATTTTGTGCCTGGGAGTTTGCTTTATTTATTATTAATCAATGTAGTATTTAAACATTTTGTCCCTTTCTTATGGGCCCCTGGTTTTCTCAAATTGATATGGCTTCCAGATTAAACTACCGTAATGGTTAGATATCGGAACCAACGAACGACTTCTTAATTACACTTTTATCTAGACGCATTAATGAGAAATCGGCGTTTCGCGGAGACCTATACGTTGCAAATTTATTTGGTGGAACTGGTATTGATTGTATAGGAACTACTACCGATCGAACGATGCCTAAATTGAATTTTTACCGAGTGGCGTTGCGCACAATTATACGATTCTTGGCAATTTCATGGCTTTAGAAACCGAAATTTTATTTGCGAACGTGAGCCCTATAGTCAAGTTCAAAAAACGTTTTCTTAAAAGTACGCTATGGTCCTGATAAATAAATTCTCGGGTCAACGGAGCGGCGAAAGAGATATGGCGAGGATCTGTAAAAACCAAATATGGTATTTTTTAAGGGAAATAATATTTAGGACACTACATAGAGATTTATGAGTAGTTGTCTTATATATGATATTAAATTTTGATTTATGGATTTTTCAGTGTTATCTTTTTCCTTTTGTAGTCGAGGGCCGTTCGAAGTCAACATTTCTCTTCGGAGGGAATTTCCTCCCAGCAGCTGGAGCTGACTCCGTACGAGAGCAGGACATCACGGGCTTCTTCGGACTCCCCCGAGGTATGAAATCTCTTCTCTGTCTAAGGAAGGTAACGAACAATCATTGGGGAAAGCCTCAAAAACAGATTTCCAATCTACACTGAAAAACTCACGTGTCCTTGTTATCGCGCTGTTTGGTGCAATTTGAAGGTCAAAGATGGGAATTTCCAACCGAGTGCGGATAAAAGCGGAATACGTTAAAACCCAAAACAGTTGTATTTATCCTACTGTTTCTTCGAGAAAGTTTTGGGGTAATCATTGTAACTTGGAAAAGATCGAAATTGTGTGACAGCGGAGAAAGAAACCACACGCGACTCGGGTAATTAAATTAAGTGGTGGCGCCAGGCTGCTAATTGCGTGCTGAACCACTCAAAAGAGAAGCTATTAGATTGCGGGTCGCTGGTGTAGAACGAGTTTGCGTGCGCGCCACCGAAGCGAACGACAACTTCCAATTAACCCAACTTTTTTCTCTTTCTTTGGCTAATTTTTTCTTACTTCCTGTACAAACGCGATTTTCCGTGAGACCTTTTGGATGTGGTACGTCGGTATGGAAAATATAAGTGAAAAGAAATGTTTTAAGGACAGATTTGTATATTTTCATAAGAAAAAATTTTATTGTTACAATGTATTATCTGTGGTTAGGCTGCTTTTCATAGTGCCAGTTTTTTATACAGAAGCCGAGCTTTATCAAAAATCGAGACGTAAAATTATAAATAACATAATAACAAGAAGTTCGGCCCAAATCGATATTGCTTTAAAGGAAGTTACAGTCTAAGGTTTTTTACTTCATTTGCATTTCATTTTAAATCATTTCGCCCTACAGATAATATTTAGGATCATAATACCAAAATCCGATACCACTGCCTAGGTAGGGAATAATATACCAGAGATTCAACCTACTGTAAATTTCTATCATTTTGTAACGAAATTTCAGCCATCTCTTGATTCGTTATTTAACTACCATTCAAAACAGAGTACAGTTTCTGGAATTCGGGAAGCTTTACTAATTAATAGCTCAGAAATAATTATAGATCGATTTACAATTTTTAAGAGGCAGAGACAACTTTAAAGGGGTAAAATTCATCCGAGGTAACGTGGTGATGGCGTTATTTGTTAGTAGATGACACTCTGATAGCAACATGACGTCATAATTTTGATTTTCAACGATTGGTTGAAAGTTTTCAGTTTTTAGTGGAGATTGAAAATACAAAATTATCTTCCCTGATTGGATAGTTTAAAATTGTATTATAGTGCCATCTATGGCGGAGAGTGTTAACTACTGTTAAAATTAATTGTTAATTTAATTTACAAAAATTATATATTTTTAATAAGAATTTAAAGTACTATAATTTAGTAATTAATAAATAACTTTTTAAAGAGGTTTGTTTTTCATAAACTTGATAGTGTCGCCATCTACCTCAAACATTATTAAATAGGAAGGTACCTCGGGTGGATTTCGCCCCTTTTTGCATATTTCCCTGTAGGCAATATGTGAATGCGTCTATAGAGATCGCGCCCGTTTTCGACTGTAACGCTTATAAGGTGTCATTAGCTCATAAATCCGGCGGTCGGAAATTGTTGTCGGTATGAAAAGCAGCCTCGCCGATAACGTGATCTAAAAAGTATATTTGATAATCGTCGTATCAATTTAAAAAATCTAATTGTAGTTATATCTTTCGGTATCGCGACTCGGATTGGTTCAGTGTTGTGACCACAATATTATAAAATTACTCTCACATATTTCATATATATATATACCTAGTCATTCGGGTGGCCTCTCTTTCAGGGTAGGGTCAAATATATTCTATATTCTACCGTTCGTTATTTAAATATATACATATTGTTGACTGTGATTTGACCCGATATACTAAGACAGTCGGTAATCATTGAAGCCATTTATATAGCTTCAATTTAAGCCAAGATGTTGGATGCTCTAAAAATATATAATATATTCCTAAAAATTCCTATATGTATATTATAAATGTATAAATGAAAATAAAAATTATATAGTATATATATAACTGAGCCTGAAGCTAATTTTTTCTGGAAAACATCGTCTGTATAATGGAACCTTGAGTATTATCATCCTCTTCCCAACATAATAATCATAATAATAATCAGCTAGGCTAATACCTTAGACCTAAGTCATCATTACATCTTTAAGCCATGATCGCCAACTTAATCAAACTAATCGTGAAACCGTCCAAGTGGAGGCGTCGAAATACAAAGGTTCAATTGACGCCAAAACGGTATTATTTTCTACTATGAATATCGAACAGTATCATTCTACCATCTGGGGATAAGAGTTCCCAGGATTTCGCATTTTAACCGGTGAAGAAAACTACCTCTGCTACTACAAAATAGGTTTATTATAATATTGCTTATTAAAGGGAATATCGAAATTTGGTGGAGTTGATTCCAGCTTCTGAACGAGCCTTACAGCTATATGAGCAACAAACGCAAGGAGAACGCACCTAGCCTTTAAACACGCTAACACAGTGTTGTGTACAAATTTCATTGGACGAACCTTTACGCAGCACGTTTTACGGGCGGGGGGGAAGACAATCACCTAATTTTCCCCTTCCGACGGCAGCAGGCGCTAAACCGTCTAACCAATGAAAATTGTACTCAAGAAATTGCACGACGTTTAACGGGTTGCCTTCTCCTTGTGTGGGGTGCTGTGTTTGTTGCTCCTAGCTGGAATTAACAACAGAACGAAAGTGGAACCATAAGTAACATAAGCTTAAGCATGAAAATTAGCAAAATTATTACCGAACTGATTTTCAAAGCTAGTACGCAATCAAGGCTTAGCTTAGCGCAGAGTACCTAAGACCACCACCACCAAGGAAGATAAAATACGACTCGGTCCTGTTGCTATTTCAAGTCAGCGCTGGTCGATAAAATATTCTTTAAAAAAATTATCATTAAACAATAGGCAGTGTTATACTTATTCTGTGATGTTACTTATGGTGGAACGTGTAGTATACTTTTGTAGAAACATTCTCATCTGGAGTGTAAACTTATTCAGCCTAACATGATATACCGATTTATAGTAAGTCTAGAACAAGCAAAGGAATCTAAAGAGTTCAGTTCAGTTCGTTGATTTTCCGGTCATCCTTAAGTATCCCTTTTAACCTTTTTACAAATGGAGAATCATTTGTTTGGTTAGCCCCATTGAACGGCCGAATAAGAAAAGGCCCTTGGGATCGCATTTTTTTATATTTGGAGCGGGAATCCGCTATTTCACAGACAATTGAAGTTTTCTATTTGCTCAAAGCGTCCCAGTCAGAAAATGCTTTAAAAAAATCCAACGCTTGACATTATTTTCAAGTAGTTGCCCCGGAATTTGGAAGCTTTTCAGATACGTTCGAAGCTTGTAAAATTCTTTCATCCGCGTATTGAAGTTCAGTTTTAAGGGCGCTTACATCGCTGTAGCGGTTTTGCTCCCGCTCTCGAAGCTTGAATGGAACTAACTTACTCGAAATGCCACTTTAAACGTGTCAAAACTGTCTGGTTCATTACTCGGGCCTTTGGATGGCCTTATGGCTTTGCCCCGCAACGTTTTAAGGGCTTCAAAGCCATAGAGAAACTCCCTAAAACCAAAGCATTTATGTAATTGCGACGTACCGCGCGCTTATAGCGTCGCCAACCATAATATAGCAAAGGTCAGTTTAAGGCTGGTTTTCACTATGGCGAAAACGCCATAACGGTGAGAGTCGACGCAAAAATATTGCATTAGGCCTAACGGAAATTTTTCGCGTTGACGTTCACCGTCGTGGCGTTTTTGCCCTAATGAAAACCAGATTTTACTCAATTTCCAAAATGATGAAGGCAGATCGAAGATATAAGATACTTTAGGTGAAATACAAAACGTTTTTCGTATTCATAAAAGTGAAACCCTACGGATATTAAGTAACATTTTCTGCCACCATTTGGATCGAAGACTCCCTCGACATTGTGTTCTAGCCAGAGTAAAGTCAAAACCTGCAGGCGTATGAACATCGTCTTTGAATTAAATTATATATCGACGGCAAAAAATACACACTAACCGTAATAATAAGTAAGAAAGCAAAGTCTATTAGAATGGCTAAAGTGTGACCTTAAATGCCCATTTTGAATACATTTTATAAAATAATTCTGGTTATAAATTGGAAATGGGCTCTGAAAAGGATTTAACCATATAAAATGAAACCCAACCCTATATCTCACGCCATACAGTAAGGCTCAAATAAATAGTCCATTTATCATACCCCATACAGTATGGCTCAAATAAGTAGTCCAATACCCCATACAGTAAGGATCAAATAAATAGTCCATTTATCATACCCCATACAGTATGGCTCAAATAAATAGTTAATTTATCATACCCCATACAGTAAGGATCAAATAAGTAGTCCATTTATAATACGCCATACAGTAAGGTTCAAATAAGTAGTCCAATACCCCATACAGTAAGGTTCAAATAAGTAGTCCATTTATAATACGCCATACAGTAAGGTTCAAATAAGTAGTCCAATACCCCATACAGTAAGGATCAAATAAATAGTCCATTTACCTTACGCCATACAGTAAGGATCAAATAAATAGTCCATTTACCTTACGCCATACAGTAAGAATCAAATAAATAGTCCATTTATCTTACGCCATACAGTAAGGATCAAAACAATGTTCCATTTATCTTGCACAATTGTCGTAAAAAATGAGTTGAAAAATGTCAAAATATAATGTTTCGATTTTTTTCGTCGAGTTGAAGATTTATCAAAACAATAGTTTATTCAATAAAATATCTCTAAATAAATTCGGTAAAACATATCAAAACATTATCTCCATAAAGAACTATTCTACCAAAAACATAATCGGCAGTAAAACTGATACAAAACTGACATAAATCAAATAATATAAAATAAGAAACTAATTTATCTACACTGTAAAACATTTTATTTGAAAGTAGTAATATTAATACATGATGAATAGTTTTTCATTCTTTTTCGAGATATTATCAGGTCTGTACAAAGCGAAAAATATACATAACAAATGACAGCTCGGATTTACCAAGTGACAAATGGTCATCGTTTAAACTATTCTACTAAAGTTCGGCTAAGAAATTGACTTACATTTTTTAATAATTTTAAGTGGTTCTCTTACATTTAATTAAAATCGTTGTGTAAAAAAAGCTATATTTTTCAACAAAATTGTCACATAAATCGTCACCATAATATACTTTCCCCTTAAGGAAAAAACTCAAAGATTTTTTTAAGTAACTTCGATCCTTTGACCGTACTAATGTTTTATCCCATTTTAAGCCCTCTATCGTAAATTTGACCTTTGACCTCCAGGGATGATTTTCTAGAAACGTGAACTACAGCCCAGCAAACCAATCACGAACAACCCACCCAGTTGCCATCAGTAAAGAATCTCATTTCATTTTCCACGTATGTATAAACCACAATATAGTCGTTTCTTCTCGGAACCCGAGAAACATAAGGCCCGTGCTCAAGAGAAAACAAAAAGTGGTTTTTATATATTAATATTTTTTGGATGAAAACTATACAAGGTCTTTCTGATAATGTATTCTGTAAAATCCGGGACATCCAATCTTTTTCTATGAATCAAAGGTCTTATGGTGCTATGATTCAGAATTACCTACACGGAGATTTTCAAATCTCTATAGACCGTGAATTTTATTCAAAACCATTTTCAAATAGTTAGGACAGGAAATTTTATTTTAAACCCTTTTCCAATAATTAGGACAGGGAATTTTCTGAAAAACAATTTTCAAATCTCTAGGACAGGAAATTTTCTTTAAAACCATTTTCAAATCTTTAGTACAGGAAATTTTCTTTAAAACCATTTTCAAATATTTACGACCGAAATTTTTTTTGAAACCATTTTAAAATCTCTAGGATAGTTAATTTCCTGAAAAACCATTTTCAAATAGTTCTTTTTATAAACTAACGTGGACTTCTTGTTAAAATGTTGCTCTTACGTCACAGTCTCTTACTTTCACAAGCCTACTAGCGCGCGCTACAGTCGCGAGGAATATAGGTTTTTTTAGCGCGCGTGCAAATCGCTCGTGCGCAAAATATACTAATAAAGCTGTGTCTTGTGACGTAAGAGCAACATTTTAACAAGTTGGGCAAGACCACTTTTTATTTTATAAAATTAACTATTGCTAGGTCAGGAAATTTTCTTTTAAACCATGAAAATTAGATAAAAGTAGATTTTATCCCAAATGAAAACCGTAAACGTATAGTTTATTTTTTAGATATAGAGATAATGTAGAAATATACCAGCTTCTTTAAAAAGGAATTTAATTTATTATTTTCTGTTTTAGCCTTGATTCTAAATCCCCTTAAACGGTTCATTTCTACACTCTTTCGGCTTCTTGGAGGGGGCGTAACGTCAGCCTGGGTAAGCCCTTTGAAAAACGGCCACTGTCTACATATACCCACGCGCTATCATAAATCTAAAAGTATATTTATAACTCTATTTAAGACGGCTGCCATACCTTCTCTTTAAAGGTAGCGCTGAAAAAGATTGTCGAAAAAGGGTTCCTTTCTATAAATCAGCTGGGATTAGTTTGGATTTGGGACGTCTTTTACGATAAAAGTAGTTCGGTTTTACGGTGGTTTATCTTAGTTTAGTGTTTTTGTAAGGCGCTTTCTATTATAACGTCTGAATTTAAATTACCTGATATCAGCAACGAACAGATTAGTTTATTTTTCCGCCTTTATACGCGGTGTTGGGTAACGTTAGGCCTATTTTTAACCTACTGGCGCCTGTAAAAGTGTTCCAGCAGCGGAGCTTTCGCGTGCGGCGGAGAGTAAATATCCAGGCGCTAGAGAATAGTGAACCTAACCGAGAAGCGTCGCTATATAGCGGAGTGGGTCTTCTTTCTTTCGAGAATATTGCCAGGTGAGGGGTGGTGTTGTATTAAATGGGTTACCGAACTGTAATGATGTTTGGATAAAGATCACGTGCTTCCTTTTGATATAACCGACAAGTTTCTTCGTTCGATGGAGAAGTTCTATTTGTTATTTACTCGCGCAGGAGAAAGGGTGTCCGTTACGTGATCGTATTCTTAGTCGGCTTTTGGGATGGCTCTCCAAAGGAAAATAAATTTAAACTAAAGCAACCATCCCGAGGGTTTTCATTGAAATTTCTTAAAACAACCCTACTTTTAAAGTGTATACGGTTCAATCAATACACGAACGGTCATATTAAATGCCAATTTAAACCAATAAAACTGGTTTCAAATAATAGTGTTACTTTGTTCCCTACATCCTCAATGACGCAGTTCCAAGTATAGATATAGGCACCAAGAATAAATATGTAATTTGAGCAAGAATGAAATGAACTGTTGTAGGGGTTGAGTTGAGAAGTATGCTTGTTTTTCCCCATTTTCCTACGATGAGTTAAAAGAGCGCCAGAGAGCTTCAAAGTGTGGCCTACTAGCCCCTGGAAACAGGCTGCAACAAGCGCAAAACCAAGCAGCAGGGAAACGCGAACATTAAGGTTTGGGTTCGTGTGGTAGGTAAAAAAGGACTTTGTAAACAAATCGAGGTAACCAGCGGAAAAAAGTAAACTTATACAATATTTAAAGTCCCTGCTGCTTGGTTTTTGCGCTTGTTGCAGCCTACTTCCAGGGGCCACACTTTGAAGCTCTCTGGCACTCTTTTAACTCATCGTAGGAAAATGGAAAAAAATAGGCATACTTCTCAACTCAACCCCGACAACTCCTTAACATTTTTGCATAACCTTCTGAAACACCCAGTATAGAGACACCCGTGGAAGGTTTTAACCAGTTGAACTAATTGTCATCATGACCTATTTTTGAATTTTACCCTTTTAACTTTTAACTTAGTATATTTCTAATATCAAGAATGTATTTTTTTCTACGATTCGCGCGCATGGTCGTCTAGTTTCTATCCCGGCATTTCAATCGCGGAAGAACATCAGTTTTAGGGAACCAATGAGATATAGGAATGATTTGATATTGTTTAGGGGGAACTTTGTTCCCTAGGAGAGGTATTACAATCACCGTGTCTGTATGTCTGTCTGTCTGGGCTGCTTTCGCAGTTTCGGTGCAAAGTGTAATCACTGCGTTTGCAGTTTCTTGAAATTTGCGAAAGGTTTTTCCGAAAACCGTTCTTTTTGTCATTGGGTGTAGTATGTTTTCGTTTTTGCGTATTGTGATTGTTTTTGACGTGAAGTGACGTATGTTACAGCGTTTGTGACTGTTAGTGTTGTTTATTAGAATGATTGTGCTGTATTTAGGCGTGTGTTGCGGTGTTTCGAATGTACTCTCTATCTTCTACTATAATCATTGACTTTGGGGTCTAACCGAGCGCTAAGAGTTACGTTAAACTTCGTAGCATCCTAAAGGCAGGGTTTCCACCAATGTTCACGGGATACGTCTTATTATCAATTTGCGATAGCTACGGGATCTGAACCCGGACCCTCCTGCTTGGCAGGCGAGTGTTCTACCACAGAACCACTGACACATATTATACTGCAACGATATTTAGAAAAACAGGTTTAGTGAAAGTCCGTTTTCCTTTACACTTTTATACTATTTTTAATATTTATAAATTAAAATTAAAATTAATTAATTATTTTAATATAAAATACGGTCGTGGTCAGGAATCGAACCCGTGTCATATTTTTAACAGGCGGAATGTTTACCGGTGAGCCATTGTCTTACGAAAACATTTATTTTGACTTGTTAAGTAGGAACGGGTTTCCTGTAATTAGGGAAATAATTTTTTTCTTAATGAATTCGAAATGGGATCTTGGCTGCTGTTTTACTTAATTAAGTATTTTTTAAGAAGAAACACATGGATTTGACAAAACGAAAGTTTATTTAAGAAATACGGGCATTTTCTACAAACGGGTTTCTTAAATTGAATTTTAATTTGGAAATACATGTGCTTGTTATTTTAATTTTTTTGGGCTGTCTTACGTCTTTTTCGCTTACTTAACAGTACCTCTATTTAGTTAAAGTATTTGTTGTCTCTATCCAATCGCTATGTCTGCTCACTTAAAATGAGAGTAATGTTTGACACTAAAATATAAAAAAGGTCTTAACTTGGCTATCGACTGAAGTACCGCTTATCGGTTTTAGATAAATAAAAATATTATAGTTTCCCCAAACGTTGTTGGTCTTTTTGACCTTTTCGGCGTTGTTTAATGTCTTTACACAAACCAAAGGTGGTTCTCGTTTTTCTTTAAAAAAAAGATTAACGTGCACTTACTTGCTGGTAAAGTATTTGGTTTTAAGATATTCCGAATTGTAGTACGCACTGCCGCCAATTGAAGGCAGATATAGACAAGACGAGTGTCTGTGTTGCTAGAAGGCACACCTTCCATACAGTAGCGGACTGTGACCAAATATTGGTTGCTATTAGACGGTAAAATAAATTCCAACGGCTTCCCAGCCTATGAAAGGTTTTTGAATTTGGGGGTAGGACAAAAGGAGAAACGTTTCGTGACAGCATGGCTGCCAGCCTCCCCGCTTCGTGACTTTAATTGTCACTGAAGCCATTTCAACCGTTTTTCACGTCTATTACGATTGATCTCAATTAATAATTTGTATTTTAATTTAAAGAAATCAAGTTATAGGTATATTTACAGTTAAACAACCATTTTGTCTAGCTTTTATTCCTGAAATATAACGGTCAGTTTACTTAGATGGCACCACGTGCTCTACGAAGATTCACGATTTAGATATTTGTCTCTCGGCGACAGTTAAAAATTGGTCTCTGCGCATGCTCCAATACCAACCAATCCGGTGTTCCCTCCCTGGCTAGTGTCCAGTTTTTAAGTGGAAATGACGGTTTAAAATCCCACCCCCCATTTATTTTACCGTCGGCCCACCCAGAAGGATAAGGTTATTATTTAGTTTAAAGAAAGTGTCGGCTCGACGTGAAGTAGCTTTTTATTTCAACAGATGTCGCAAGCGTCTAAATCAAAAAGGCGGTACTTATAGGTACCCCTAGCGTTGATTGGATCGTTTGATCAATAACATAAATTACAGCAATTATTATTTAGATTAAAGTCCACTAAATAGAGTATAAGTTGTCTAACTATAATACTCTGCAATGGCTCTCTGACGACGTTATCATTTGACTATTTTAAAATTTAGCTTCCTTGGCCATAAATAGATGGCACCACGCTCTCCAGTAAAGTCGCTTTTTTTCAAAGAATCGAATAGATTCATGGCCAACTCTAATAACAGGGGCCTTTTCATCATACAGGTGGCAGTGATAATGTCGCCACTTGCTTTAAGTAATGTCTAATTTTTACGAGGGCCCACTTCAGTAGAAGCCCACAGGGTCCACCCTCGATACAGTCCGCCACTGCTTCCAGAAGGTTTTTGCCCTTTTTATTTACTTTTATTTTGATTAACACAAGACTCGTTTTAAGGTCACGAGAAGCTGTAAAACTTTCTCTATAAAAAACATCATTTGATTAAAAGTGAAAAATTTATTTTTTCCAGTCAAAGCAATATTTTAAATAAAGAACGAGCCCACGCTGCTTTTCCGTTATTATTATTATATTATTTTTTTATATATTTGGAGACAAGATTTGTTTACATTAACGGCCCAAGTTCATTTCATTTTTAAAGCGAAAAATGAGATTGCTGACGCAGATCGTAACTCTTTTTCACGTCTTCCATTTTCTCACGGGCAATCGGCACAAAACTTACCCCCTACCCACTCCCACGCGGCATCTTAATATGATGCCTTCAGCGCCGTTTTTTCATCTTTACGCGGGCAACAGTCTCCTGCCCCGCCTTTATCCTGGCTTCTCTGTATGGCGCGGAGTCTATATGTATAATATAACCCGCCCAAATTCGGCACGAGGAATCCAAAGCCCCATTCAATCTTTTGAAAAGTCTGGCCACTCTCGCGTTTTATTTCCCGGACATACTCCTCTCTCCCTCAAGGTTCGCGGAATTCCGCAACGGCTCCATCCTGCCTTCCACTCAACATTGATTCCGTATAGAGCCGAAGTACGATGTAATGCAGAAGCGTATGACTCACTCAGAGCAAAAATGTGGTTAAGAATCGATGAGCCTTACGACAATTTCCAGGAATTAAAGAATGGTTATAGGTTACAAATCTAAAAAACTAAAGAATATTTATAGGTTACAAATCTAAAAAACTAAAGAATATTTATAGGTTACAAATCTTAAAATTATAGTATAGTTATTGGTTACAAATCTTAAAATTAGAATAGATTAGATTATATATATCTATACATATACATTAATCATAATATATATATATATATATATACATATACATTAATCATAATATATATATATATATATATACATATACATTAATCATAATATATATATATATATATATATATATATATATATATATATATATATATATATATATATATATTATGATTAATGTGCACATCAATAGTACAGACCTTCAACGATATACACAGCTGTTGGACAATATCTAAGCTACAATATGACAATATTTAAATATTTTTAAAAATTACAAAAAAGGAACTGTGATAATTATAAGACAAATCTCCAAATTATAAGAACACAAAATGATACAAATCTCAAAATTATAGGATAATTATTGGATATAAATCTTAAAATTAAAGGTAAATTATAGGATACAAATCGTAAATTATAGGATGCGAATATCAAAACTATAGAATAATTATACTAGATAAATCTCAAAATTAAAGGTAAATTATAGGATACAAATCTCAAAATTATAGAATAATTATTGGTCACAATTCTAAAACTTCTACGTGAATTATTGCATACAAATCTTAAAATTAAAGAATAATTATTGATCAGATATCAAAAAATGATAGGACTAGAATTAGCGATTAATAGGAGTTTTAAAGTGTTTTCTAAGATATTTTAGTAATTATATGATCACTGGGCGCTATGCATATTTGCAAAGAAAATTATCAATTAAATATAATTTACAAATTTGGGGCTTTTAAATTTTTAGTTTTTAAATATGGAAACTCTTTTGAACTGACACCCCTGAAATATTGAAAAGTCAAAAAATTATCGACTTGACCTGATTTTACAATTCATTTTTCATAAAACTGAATACAAAATTTTGGCTCTTGGTTTACGGTATAAAGTTGCAGCGAAAAGGGTGACCCTAATATACCGTTTATTCCCATTCGACCGAAAGAATTTTAAAATGTAGCCCAATTGGCGGGGTGATTTGGTATTTTATTTATAAGGTATGTACTATCGAAGATCCATGATTAGGTTAGGTTAGGTTAGGTTAGGTTAGGTTAGGTTAGGTTAGAGTTGGTCAAGTTTACTATTTCAGTTTTGGTTCAGTTACTTTTCTTGACTAGGTGAAGATAATTATTATTGATGTATAAATACCCTCCTTTATTAGCTATCCGCTCCATTGCAAACGACTTCAGTAACTAAATTGAAAACATAGCAAAAGCCAATTTATATAGCAGCGTTCGGTCGAATGGGACACATAAAAACCGCACGTTTCGGCGATATTCGGTCGAATCGGACACCTCAAAAACCGCCTTCGGTCGAATGGGATTTCGGTCGAATGGGACTAAAGCTAATATACTATTCAGACGGGTGTAGCACGCTTTGGTAAAAACACTCGTTGTGTTATTGATTCTGGTATATACACTACCCATAGCCAAGGTACTTACAAGCGGCACATATAGGTTGGCGCATATAAAAGTGGCGGGAAACTGGTTTTCGGCAACCGCGCGGGAGAGTGGGTCTCCCCTAGTCTGGTGACGTCGTTGGTTAGAAGAAAACGAACAAGACTCCGCGGGAAATGATATTGGTTATAGCAACACTGCGCAGGCGCCAAAGTAAAAAAGGGAAAATTACAGCTACTGGTCTTTCAACTTATCGTTATAGTAGCCCAATTTGGCTATATGCAACAAAACATTGAATTTTTATTTATGTTATAACACGTTGTATTTAACATCATTCTGTATTTTTAAACAGATTAATTTAAGGTAGTAGAGCGAAACTTTTAATTTAATTTATTTCATTTTCTTTGGCGGTATTTATCATAAAAGGCATTGGGCCTAGTTCATGGTTATTATCCGAGATAGATCTGTTCGTTTCGTTTATGATTCTCTACCAAACACGTGGCCTCATTTCCTGTTCAAATTGTGTATTTTGTAAGTAATGTTTTAATTTACAATTAATTTTTATTACACTACGGAAATCTTTATATTTTTTTTCAAAACGTATATATTTTCATATCAATACTGTATATTAGGCCGTATTCTTAAACTAGCTCAATACATAAGATTTAATACTTAGAACGTTGGTAAAATATACTAAAAATTATGTATATAAGTTTATGTACTATTCTAATATTCATACACAATATATGAATATACATACATATATATATATAAATACATATACACATATATATATATATATATATATATATATATATATATATATATATATATATATATATATAGAGACAAACGTAGCACACCCTATAAATCGCTCTCTGGAAAATCTAGCCAGTGACGTCACTGGTCAGATGCCTCGCTACCTCTCTCACTGCGTTTCGACTTTCTCTCCAAAAACGAGTATCGGAGATGCGCCCCCGTTGACCCATAGCCACTCTCCCAATGCACCGTTGAGCCTCTGGTTTTGAAGATAAGGGCCCGATGATCCCGTATAGGAGGATAAGTGGAACGAGATAAAACCGGTGTTACATTAACGATACCAACATCCCAACGATTAAGAAAGCGTCGAAAAACTATACGTCTTATCCTTTTATACATGATCCTTAGTCGGACACTGAAGACTCGTAATTTTGATTATTATGCATCTCCAAAGCGAGGACAAATTCCAGCTTAAATAAGCGAGGTTATTTAACCTTGAAAGAATTGAAAGACTGGACGCCTTTCTTATCCTTTTATACATGATCCTTATTGGGCCATTGAGGACTCGTAATTTGGATCATTATTAATCTCCAAAGCAAGGACAAATTCCAGCTTAACTTAGCGAGATGATTTAACCTTGAAAAATTGAATGACGGGAATCAACCGCGCCTTTCTTATCCTTTTATACATGATCCTTAGTGGGACACTGACGACTCGTTATTTTGATCATTATTCATCTCCAAGGTGAGAACAAATTCCAGCTCAACTAACAATTGTAAGTATGGGCATTTGACCTTGAAAGAATCGAAAGACTGGAACGTACCACGCCGTTCTTATCCATCTATAAAGGATCCTTGGTGGGACTTCACTGACTGGTAAATTTGTTCATTATTCATCTCCAAGGTGAGAACAAATTCCAGCTCAACTAACAATTGTAAGTATGGGCATTTGACCTTGAAAGAATCGAAAGACTGGAACGTACCACGCCGTTCTTATCCATCTATAAAGGATCCTTGGTGGGACACTGACACCTCTTGGTTTTGATTATTATTCATCTCGAAAGCGAAAGCAATTTCCAACTCAGCTATAGCAAAGGTATTTGACCTCGAAGTAATCGAAAGACTAGAATCAACCGCGCCTTTCTGATCCTTCTATACATGATCCTCGTAACTTTGATCATTATTCGTCTCCAAAAATCCCTATTTTCTGAAATAATAAAAAGATTGTACAGACCGGAACTTCATCTAAACGTACAAAGAACTCTTCCATAAATACGAAAAAGCTCTCCAGCGAATATTTTTATTTGATTAGATTTAGGCTGTAGAAAAAGAAATCAATCTTATTTCTTTCTTTCGACAAAGACTCCTGGACCTTTTTTCTTCTCAGCTTTTAATCTCAGGTAACATGGACGTTCATATTCTTTTTGCCGTAGTTCTTGCTTCTGAGTTATTTTAATAATTACGAACAAAACTTTTTCTTTCGCAATTTCGGGTCCCCGAGGGAGCCGTTATTACTGAAAATGGCTAAACTTTTTCAGGGAGAGACTTAGGAAAGGGCTGCACGGCCCCCGTTAATTTGTACCGTGTCCCCCTCTCTCTAGAATGATTAAATTCCTTAGCGATGTATTCAGAAAAAAATTAGATAAGCTAGGAAATTGAGTTGTTTGAGAAAAAGGTCTTTACCTCCATACGTTTACAACAGAGAATCAATTGAAACGCTAACGATGTAAAATTTAAATCAGTTTATTTCCTTAGAAATTAATTATTCATATTTTATATATTTTGTTTCTATGGGCTGTAACACTTAAATATGGTTAAGTTGTCTATGGGTAATTAATTAGAATAATTGAGATTAGGATTAAGTGTTACATTAAACAAATAAAATAGGGAGTTAAATGGTTACTATAATAAAATAATGAATAAACATAAGAAGCAAGTCAGAAGTATGTACAACAAAGAAATATATTTACACGAACACAAAGATAGTATATTTACAAAATCATCTCCGTCTCGCGGAAGCTTGTCCGAGAGGGCCAAAGTCACGGCGCGCACACACATCTCAAAACCGCATCGCGTCTTCTTAGTCGCGTTCTCAAGAATCTCAATTCTGTCTTTTCCTCGCTCGGGTCGGAGGTTTAACCCCTACGATGGGTATTACGAAATCGGTGGCAACCTCCTTCCCGGAGCGAGGAAAGTTTTTGGCGACACCATACGCCCGAGGTATCATTATATGTTCAGGGAGAGTAAAATACGTTACAGGGCGTTTAACAGAGCCTTTAAGGGGGAAGACTACAGTGGCCATTGTCTACTTTCGCGCTCTTTCAAGCTGAACTCTTTTAATTTGTATTTTAACTTATAAAATTAATATGTATGTTTAGAACAGCCTCTTCTTTAGTGATTAAAGTAATTTTTACAATTTTAAATTTTAAAGTAATTAAGTTATTACGTTTAAATTCGGACCCCCGGGGATAAACAAGTTGGGCAAGCGCCCAAACTACCATTTAGTTAGGACCTCATATCTCGTTAACTATTAATATTAGAATTATCAAAATTATTTTAAGCACTAGAGGAAGGTTCAGCCTAATAATAAAAATATAATTCAATTATGTAATTGTTAAAACAGAAACGTTCAGCTTGAGCGAAAAAAAGGCTTTGACGGTATTCTTCCCCCTTAAACTCTTTAAACTAAAAAAAACGCAAATTTTTTAGAGCCACAAGTTTAAAAAGTGTCGGTGTTTTTTATGGGAATGAAATTTCATTTTAAGAGGGTATCTTTATCGCGTATCTTTAAACGGTCCACCGAGAACGCCGAGAGAGAGAAAAAATGTCATTCGACGAAACGGACATTTAACAATCTCGGAAAGCGACTCGTTCCTACGATAAAAACTTTGCGGAATAGAATAGAAGGCGGGAATGAGGTACAATCTGCGCCTTTTCAAAACGACCCGTAATCGGTCATATTGTACCGGTCACCGAGTCGTAAAAGAACCCTAAGAAGCGTTGCTAGGAGACAGATTCCCAAAGTGTACGTTGCCCAAAGTTGGTTTTTCGAGGTAGGCAGCCCAGGAATGTTCCCGCGCGAGTCTAGTTTTCACCGGAGCCCTTTGCGTTGACGCACTTCCCGTTTTTCCGCACGGCTAACACCGCGTTTTTAGCAGCGACCGATAAAAAATGCTGTTTACCGGACCACGGCCGTCTCGAGATCTGCTTCGCGCTCATAGCGGCCCAGGCAAAGATTTCCTCTCCTATGTATTTCCGCGAATACCTTTTTTTAACACTAGGAGCGCTGTCTGAGCCCCCCCTTAAATGTAAAAAATTAGCGGGATATTTAATAGTTTTCTATGGCGGTAAATTCAACTAGTTAATCCTTTTTGCATTGTTTTTCAAAAACTTCTGGAAAGTTTGGGATATACATCTTATGATTTGATCTTTATCTAATAAGTTTCATTTAAAACATTTATTTAATTACAGTAATATGCTTATATTGAGTTTTATTAGTTAATTGCTAAGCCTAACCAAAGTTTCTTTTGTTTTTCAAAATTTTCAAACCAGTATTCGCATTTTTTTTATCAGAATTTTAAATAAATAACCACAATATTATTCATATTATTTAATAAATGACTTTATTATTCTTTAAATTAAGTTCACATTTCTCAAACTTTAGTTTTAAAATATTGCCTATTTTTAATTTGCAAAAATGCCCACCACAAAAATTTGTTGTGTTCCATTCTGTGAATCTAAGAAGAATATCAATGTATAATTTCATCAGTTTCCAGTTGATGAAAGTTTATGCAAATTATGGACTAAGAACATATCTAGAAAAGATTTTGGGGTCAATGAAGCTTACGCATCACGCAAGATTTGTTTGTAGTGGGACATTTTAAGGAAAGTTATTACTATCAAGGTCTAAAGATTCGCAAATTAAAGAAAATATTGACAAAGGAAACATATGAATCTATAATATCTATTAGAATAACTTCATTGTCTACAATATCTTGCGTGTCATACCTCCTTAAATCTGGTTTCCAGTTTGTCTTGACAAGAAATTTAACGAGCGATGCTATTGAAATGTTTTTCAGCATTCTCAGGAAAATGGCAAGAGAAACTATATTCAGTTTGGAATCCTACCTTAAGAGAGGCATTATATCATTAACAAAACCTAAAACATCTAACGTTCCCCAAGACAGCTTCACAGATCTATCAGCCATGATTGATACTAGACTCGATGGATTTTCAACTATTTTTAACGGCAATGAAGTTACGTTACCATCTGAAGTTATGAGTACCCAGATACACAGAGATGCACCTTACGGCTAGCAAGTATCGCATACTTGGCTGGTTATGTAGTACAAATCCTAGAGGAAAAACATTTTTGCGAATTGTGCCTTGAAAATGTATCACAGCCTAATTCTGACTCACCATTAGTTGGATTGATAAAATTGTCCGACAGAGGAAACCTTAGGTATCCGCAGCAAAGCTTTATCATGTTCATGGCTATAGTAACAACATTCATAGAGAGAGCTGTACCCTATCTCCGGGATTCACCTGCCATTTTAAAAAACATTGCAATCCACTTGTGGCCAAAATTGCTCTATGCCCTTACATCCAATGTGATTTGAATAATAATCACCGAATGAAATTGCTGATTTAATTTGTTGAAAGGTTGTACTTCCAATTATCACAAATATTACCAAAACTCTGTCCGCAAAATTTGAGAAAGTGAATGAACTTGTGCATAAGTTGTAAATTCTAGTTTTCTAAATTTTTAGTTGTGTATCATTCAGTGGGAAATTCACATTGGTTTATTATACTTATCAGATTTAAATACCTTCCAAGTTTCCATCACTATTTTCATTCATAGTGATTTTCCAAGTGACAGTTAGTTAATTAAAATTCATTTATTTCACTACTTAAATTAAAATAAATTTTTAAACATTAATACAAAACAAAGGCCTCTGGAAGTTACTACCAGAGAGTGTAAAGTCGCTTCGCTACAGAGAGGCGCCTCTCTTTAAAAAATCCGTGGTACGATTTTATTCGCCGAGAATGTCCACAATTCCCGGGCGTTTGATGGCGCTAGTAGTATCTCCGGCACGCGCTAGATTAGACTTTGAGAAGACGCAAAAAAGGAAGAGTGTTTTTGGTATTTTTGCGAGTTTAATTTATTTTGAAATGTCTTGTTCGGCTAAAAATTGTAAATCGAATAAAAAGGTAACCACGCGTCAGTCTTTTTTTTTTCAAGTTTCCAAGGGATAAAGACCGGTGAATACGCGTTTTAATTTATTAAGCCTATTCTAATACATTAACATTTCTTAAAACTTAACATTTTGCAGCCACCTGCAAAATGTTAACAGTGAAAAGCTCCAAAATAAAACTACAGATTACTTACACTTTAACCACGTATTTTGCGGTCTTCATTTCACTGACGATTGTTTTATGAATATCAAAACCCAAAACAGGCTTACACCATTAGCTACACCTACTATTTTTTTTGGGAAATTCCAATGAAACCACGGTTTTCCCTAGGTAAACTGAAGGCAAAAATATATCCCGCCAGGGTCTCTTACTGCCTAATGTTCATTTATAATTAATTCAAATAGTAGCAAATGAAAATGCACCTGAAGATCATGTTACAACTACAATCTGGTGTAAGGTAAACGCAGCACTACAAATGCCAAATTATGCCCTCAAAAATCAATTCAACGAAGAAAATGATAATTTCTATAAAATATTCACAATGATGAACACTAGCTTTAAATGAAATTTTTTTTACAGTGGATAAAGTCAATTCCTATGAATTTAAACCCAGAACTATCTATTCAATTCTATTCCATTTAAATATATTTGTACTGAACATAATTATAGCCATTCAACTAAACATTTTGACAATAATGAAAACAATAACATTGAAGGTTTCGTAGACTTCGGTCCATATGGAAGGTCAAAATAGTACGCAAATCAGGCCTTAGTATTCATGGTGAATGACATAAAACTGAAATTCAAACCACCAATTGGTTACTTCCTCACAAAAGATACTTGTCCCGAACAGACTTTGAAGATATTGCTTCATGATTGCGTAACTCACCTAAAACGTATTGGCCTTATTGTCAAAGCTGTAGTCTGTGACCAAGAAACAGGCAATCAAAATTTGTTCAAAAGTATGGGGATATCAGTGGAAAAGCCATTCATTGAAATTGATCCTCCACATCTCTTGAAAAGTGTAAGGAACAATTTCAAACGGTATCCCATAATAGTGGAAGGCAATCTAGTTTCTTGGGCAGTCCTAGAACATTTTTTCAAAATAGACTAAGAAATTGGTAAGTTTCAAAGCACACATAAGCTGAAACGTAAACATATCAAGTTACCAGCATTTTCTAACATGAAAGTCAGTTTAGCTGCCCAAATTTGCAGTCAAAGTGTTTCTAATTCAAATGGCCTGTTAACTGGGATTAGGAGAGTTAACAATTGAAAGCACATACACAGCAGAGTTCCTCTTACACATGAACGGCCTTTTGGATTGCTGCAATAGCAGGACATTAAACAATGAAACACACTGTAAGAGAGCAATGACTGATCCATACATCCACATACCAATGCTGAAAGAAAAATTGGAAAGGTTTAATATATGGTAGCTTCAGAACTGTAGGTATAAAACCTTACCTTGTATTGAAAGGTGGAAACTATCAATTCAGTCTTTGCTACTCCTATGGAATGATATAAAGGATAATTTTGGTTTTAAGTTCTTAGTAACTGGAAGAATTGGTCAAGATTTTTAGCAAACTACTTTGGTTCCATTCGCCAATAAGGAGACAATTGAGATCATCCAAATACTCAACAATACCAGGCAGCATACAGAGCTGCATCAGTCAATAGCCTCTTAAAACCATCAGATTCATATTGAATTTACAATTTGGATGACTTTATTTTAAACAGACCATGATGAAGATTTGTCCAATTATGATAACCATTGGGTTTTGCAAGGTAAAGGACAATTCACTGACGAGATTTAGAAATTTGCAAAGCCATTGAAAGTCCAAACCTTCTAAAAGAAAATGTTCTTAATTATATTTCAGAATATTTAATTCACCGCTGCTATTCAAAACACCAATGTTCTACCATGGTTTTGGTATATTTAATTAAGACTTGGCCAGCCCATAAAATATTCCACTTTAGATTCCACGAATTTCTTTTGATATATTAAAAAAGTATAGTTGTTAATATTGAAATGAAATAGGGAGGGATTTTTCTTGTACTTACTTTTTATATTTCTTACGAAATCAACTGTTTTACTTAAATAGTTAAAATAATTCAACATCACAGCTGACTGAGCTGAATTCAACTTTAACCTACTGAGAGCAAAATTTAATTTCTTTGATAAGCAATTTTACAGTGCCATCGTGTGTCCGGGAATTGCAAACACTGTCGTCTGCTTCTTCAACGCTCTTATGGGGAAAAAACGTACCACGAAATTTTAACATTACGGGGATAGGAAGAGGCGCCTCTCTGTAGCGAAGCGACTTCACACTCTCTGTTACTACATAGCAAAAATACAGCTGTAAGGAGAACCACGTGTTTATGTTTACATTTATATACAGAAAACGTCGACGGCGACTTCTGGCTCCAGAATGACCAAATTTTAATAACGTTTTTCAAAACTTTACTTTGCGTTAAAAAATCTCAAGAGGTGTTTAACTTTTTTATTATTAATTAACTTAAATATTACTAAAAAAATATTTAAAAAAAAATTACACATTACGCGATAATAATTGAAATTCCAAAGTTCCGCGCAGTTCATCCCATTCGATAACATGGCTGCGAATTTTCTCAAGGGGGGGGCTAGACTAGCGCCAGAAAACGATGTGAGAAGTTTTTGAACTAATTTCCCATACGCGATTTTCGTACGATCGCCTGGGCCGCTATGAGCGCGAAGCAGATCTCGAGACGGCCGTGACCGGACACAAAAACGATATTTAATCGATATAAATTAGCAAGCGATGGAAAAGATTATTAATTGAAAATATTGGCGAAGTAAATAGCCAAGAAATTATAAATGGCTAAAAAATCACACATAAATACAACTCTGGGTTGTCCCAATTTTTAATTTAAAAGATCACTATTTCGAAAGTAATAATCACAATTTTCAATGTCATGATCACTATTTTGAAGTTCATTATCAGCATTTTCAATGTCATGATCACTATTTTGAAGTTCATTATCAGCATTTTCAATGTCATGATCACTATTTTGAAGTTCATTATCAGCATTTTCAATGTCATGATCACTATTTTGAAGTTCATTATCAGCATTTTCAATGTCATGATCACTTTTTTGAAGTTCATGGTCATCATTTTCAATGTCATGATCACTATTTTGAAGATAATGATCACCATTTTCAATGTCATGATCACTATTTTGAAGTTCATTATCAGCATTTTCAATGTCATGATCACTATTTTGAAGTTCATTATCAGCATTTTCAATGTCATGATCACTATTTTGAAGTTCATGGTCATCATTTTCAATGTCATGATCACTATTTTGAAGATCATGATCACCATTTTCAATGTCATGATCACTATTTTGAAGATCATGATCACCATTTTCAATGTCATGATCACTATTTTGAAGTTCATGATCACCATTTTCAATGTCATGATCACTATTTTGAAGTTCATGATCACCATTTTCAACGTCATGATCACTATTTTGAAGTTCATGATCACCATTTTCAATGTCAAAATCTCCCTATTTATATCAATAATTTTTATTGTTGGATTTTAATATACAGGGTGTTTCGAAAGCTTATGCAAAAATGTTAAGGAGTTGTAGGGGTTGAGTTGAGAAGTATGCCTGTTTTTCCCCATTTTCCTACGACGAGAGAGCTTCAAAGTGTGGCCTACTAGCCCCTGGAAGTAGGCTGCAACAAGCGCAAAACCAAGCAGCAGGGAAATGCGAACATTAAGTTTTGGGTTCATGTGATAGGTAAAAAAGGACTTTGAAAACAAATCGAGGTAACCAGCGTAAAAAGGTAAACTTAAACAGTATTTAAAGTCCCTGCTGCTTGGTTTTGCACTTGTTGCAGCCTACTTCCAGGGTCTAGTAGGCCACACTTTGAAGCTCTCTGGCGCTCTTTTCACTCATCGTAGGAAAATGGGAAAACAGGCATACTTCTCCACTCACCCCTTACAACTCTTTACAATTTTTGCTTAACCTTTTGAAACACCATGTATTTTCAAGACAAACATTTTGGAGTTGTAGATCATCATTTTCAAGGTCAAGATCGCCGATTGGTTCATCAATGCTATAAAGTAAGGCTTAGATCTTACAGCTCAGCCTGCGCCAAAAAAAACTTTAAATTCTTTTGCGAAAATTCCTAGCGTATTTTCCGCGAAACGAAATTCTACCGCAAACGTTTTCTGGCGCATCACGCGAAATGAAAACTAGGCTTAACTCTACGGAAGACCAAAGGCTTTTGTTAATGTCCCGGGCACAGGCGTTTCGCGGAATTTGTCCATTTCCTAAGCTTTAGCTATTTACTCTTATCTCCGCCATAAAACGTGATTTATAGTCATAGCGCGTTTTGGACTTCTGGCCTTTGATGGAAAATTTTAATAACTCTAGAAATCTTACACGAGTTAGCCTTTACGCTTTATTTTATTCGCGCTTCAGGTATGAAAACATTTCTAAGAAAATAAACTCTTCAGATCCGACTTGAATGCAAATACAATTTTCTATTTAAAAGGGAATCCTTACCAGGGGCCGTTTACATATTAATTAAAGCAAAAAAATTGACTTTACAGACTCACTCTAGTAATAACAAGTTGGCAAGCCAAAATATACCTCTCCTCGGTAGAGTTTCTAATTTTCAGTGAAGCGAGACATGAATCCGTGGTTCTGTGGTAGAATACTCACCTGTCGTGCAGAAGGGCTGTAGTTGGAATCCCGCCCGATACTAACGCAAATTGAAAAAAAATTGATTTAGCCTACACCCAATGACAAAAAGAGGGCTCTTTTGGAAAAAGCTTTTCCCTAGTTCCAAGAAACTGCGAACGCAGTGATTACACTTTGACCCGAAAATGCGTACGCGTTCGCAGCCCAGACAGACGGACCCACAGACAGACAGACACGGTAATTGTAAAACCCCTCCTATGGGACAGTCCCCTCGGAGAAGTAAAAATGTATATAGTGCATCATCAATTTATACCAATAACAAAGCACAAAAAAGCCACTTGACTAAATATTTAAGACTAAACGACAGCTCGTATATCAATAAACGTCAAACCAACCCCAAAAATAAATTACGAATTCTTGACGTAGATATACTCAAACCGTATAAACATCAGACGATGACGTATACAAATGAAAGGTTCTTCCAAAAATGAACCATTTCGCGGAAGAATACACGCCTAAAAAAATAACATTTAAAAATATTCGACAGGAAAAAAATACACCTACTGATGATTAAAGAGTTACGAAAACGTTATTGATTTATATATTACAAATTTATTATACAGTGTAAAAGGGATCAATGGCTCGTCGGCAGAATATCAGAGAATATCAAAGTCCTAAAACCGCGCTCCCGGTTTAATTCCCGACCAATTAAATATTTTTAACTAAAAAAATAAACCTTCCTTATTATCATTGAATGATAGAGAAGATTAGAGTTGGTGGCTCAGCGGTAAAACATCCGTCTGCTAACAATACAACCGCGGTTTGATTCCTAGCCTCGATCGCATTTTATATTAAAATTAGAATAATTAATTAATTGAAAAATGTTAAAAATGTATCATGGTTCTGTGGTAGAACGCCCCGTGTCATGCAGGAGGGCTCGAGTTCGAAACCCGCCTTCTGCGATCGCAAATTCCCATTAAGACTGCTACCGTGAAAATTTGGTGGAAACCCAGCCTTTTGGACGTTGAGAAGTTTAACGTAACTTACCCTCAGCACTCGATCCGTCACACTAGTATAAAACGCGTCACGTACAATCACAAATCGCAAAAGAAAATAATACTACACCCAATGACAACAAAAATAGGGCGCCTTGGAACAGACCGACACACACCACACCGACAGACACGGTGATTGTAAAACCCCTCCGAGGGTACTATGTTGCGGTTATTGTAACTGACTTATTATAATAGTGCCATAAACCAAATAACCAATGACATTTTTATATTGTTTTACATCGATAAAACTATTAGAGCTTCTAACAAATTATCAGACTAACGTACGAATATAAATAAATCTAGTATTATATGTTAATTAAAATTATTGATAATTTTAATGTATGAAGTAACATTTCAGCGACCTCTCCTTCTGAACATTTGGTTATTGAAAGTCAAATGAAATAACTCTATGTTTGTCACATGTTAAAATCTCATTGTAATTATTCTGAAATTTAAATGTCATTCCTTAAATTTGAGTGTTTATCTAAATTTAAATGCAGTTCTTTGAAGTTTTGATTGATTATTTTAATTGATAAATGAAGTTTTTTGATTAATTTTACTTTCATTTTATTATTGCACAAGACACATGGTCTTTGTATTTCAAGTACAATAAACCCCTATTATAATTATTAAATAATAATAATCAGCTAGGCTAATACATTGGCTATTCATTGAATCAAGTCATCTAGCCATTCATGCCACGCTAGCCAACAGCTCCCCGCACTCACTTTTACCGTTAATCTCGGCAAGAGCTCAGGGGAAAACGCCTTTAACCAGTGAAGAGACAACTTGCAAACTCTACACGGGAGGAGTTGCTCCGAGTTTTCACCCAGGGTCACAAGCTTGGACAGGCTCCTCTTGCTGTAAGGCGAAAGCTAATACCCAAGGAACGAAAAATGCCTAAGTCAATTAGTGACTTTTGTTGCCAATTACCAGTGGCTTGGTTAATCGCGTACGAACCCGCGCCCCCACTATAAAGTGCATTACGTAATTTCTGAATGTCCCCAAAGAAAACATAACCTCATTTTTATTCCTATAATTTTTAATATTTTAATAATTCTTAGAGCTAAAGCGAGGGTATATAGGAATTATCTGTCTTTCCGCAATCAGGGGCGGACTTTCTGGGAGGGTGGTTGGGAGTACGAACAGATAGAAGGAATTTGGGATAAATATTTGGTCCTTCCATCAAGGCGGGAATTTTAGTATATAGAATTTTGGGGCTCGTCAGTTATGTGTAGGATCTCTGGATATCCTCGGAGAACGGTTGATATCCGTAGAACCATAAATAACATAATAGAAGTATGACAATTAGAAACCATTCTCACCCAACTGATTAACAGAGTTATTGCGCAATCACAGAACAGAGGCCTCTAGTGTCTAATTACGTCCTAGGTGAAATGACGATAATTTACTATTCAGTTAGTTGCTAGTCCAATTTTGAGCTGGGAGAGAGTGTCAGTGTCGGTAAGAAAATTAGCAATAAAACGATAGGAAGTGTCATACTAATTCCTCTTATGTTACTTATGGTAGAACCAAAAGTGACATCGCTTTTGGTAGAACTAATAAACCACCAACTCGCCCTATGTGACCTGTTCAATGCAATTTATGGTGCCATCTTCCACGATATTTGTGAAGTTAACATTTCGGATATTATCTTCTCTACCACTATTCGGCTTTCCGTTGCTATGCGACGCGTTTGAAATTTTTAATGTTTAGGCTTAGTTTCTCTTTTCGGTGTAATAAGCTTTGTCGGTTTCAAACAAAAATGACACGCAGTGCCTCTCGTGGCGAGATCGTGCGTAACTTGGTTAAAATAATGTCCCCGCCCCATTGAAATTAATGTAAAGTGGGTGATAATTACACGTTAATTAACCTACCAAATGATATAAGAAATATTCCACTGACAATTTTTCCCGTTTATATGAACTTAAATGTAATATAAAATCGTCTTGAAAATCGTTTATCGCTTTATAACATTCAAAAATAATATTTTTCCCGCGCCATGTCGATAATCGAACAGCGGCTCGTCTAGGTCACGGCCAACTTCGATCACGCGTACCGCACTTTAGCGGCCCCGTCAATCGCCTCGCATCTAATGTTAGTGTGCGTGTATGAATAATCCCGATAGGGGCGCTACATACGACCAAAAACCTACTATCGCGAAAGGCGGGGAATACAAGCGAAATCGCGGAAAAATGTTTTTTCTTCGGTTTTCCACTTTCTTAAAATTTATAAATCTTTAATATTAACAAATCTTTATATATATATATATATATTTGTTTTCCTAACTGTGTTGCAATTCGGAGACTTTTTAATAATTTTAGTGTTTGTACTCAACTTTGAATTTTTCATATGATTTTTAGTAAGTTTCCAGGTTTTATTTAAGACTACTTTCATAATTTTCCCTTAATTATTTCGCTCGTAATCTACTTTTAAAATCGACGAAAATTTTCAAAGTAGATTACGAGCGAAATAATTACGGGAAAATTATGAAAGTAGTCTTAAATAAAACCTGGAAACTTACTAAAAATCATATGAAAAATTCAAAGTTGAGTACAAACACTAAAATTATTAAAAAGTCTCCGAATTGCAACACAGTTAGGAAAACAAATTCCCGTTGGAAAAGCATTAGGGAGAAAAAACAATTTTAACGAAAATTCGTCCGCTTAGACTAAGTTCGTGGCTCTGCCGTTCGGCAGAGCCACTTGATTTTTGAACCCCTCCTCTTCTATGGAGATGTCCGCTCCTATTGACTGAACGCAGTATCAGTCACGTGCTTTCTCCATGCTTCTAGGTTTAAAAAGATGAAAGCTTAAAACTTGTTGAAACCTAAAATTATAATTTATTGCGCTTTTAATGTATTTTAACTTAATATTATTTAATAAAAAATGTTAAAATAATATATTTACCCTAAAGTTACAGTGAATCTTCTTTTCACTTTTTGTTTTATTTATTTATTTACATGAGTTTCAAGTATTAAACAATAATATTATGTTGCGCGCAGCATCTAGAGGATGTTCTTGGTTTATGTTTAACTCTTTTATAATTTATAAACACCGTTAAAAAATTAGAATCATGAAAAACATATTATACTAATAGTTAAATATTAACCTACATTCGGTTTAATTCAATGTTTTTCAAAATTTATTTAAAAATAATTGTTTTTTGTGGATTTTTCCTATCTGACTAACGTTAAATTTTGGTCGTAGCGAAAGCCTGGTGGGAAAATATATACACGGTAAATTCAGGCGATTTACGGGGCCGCTAAAGCGCGGTACGCGTGATCGAAGTTGGCCGTATCTAGGTAAAGTTTGCGTTGTCAACGCGCGTATTAGAAAGCAAAATGAGATTTTAGAAAGTTGGTTGTAATTGGGAACGATATTAATACTTTTCGCGAATTTTGTCATCAGTGAATTATAAATATGACTTGAAATAAGTTTCAGGTTTATTTAAAAGCTAGTTTCATAACTTTTCATCCATTGGTCCGTTCACAATGTATCTTTAAAGTAGACGAAAATTTTAAGGCGGTGAATCTTGCCCAGTCTTAAGCCTCGGTTTAATCTATCGCGTATTTTGAAACGGAAAAACCCGATTACTATCGTTAAATGATGGCGAACGCTAATTGTAACACGAAACAAATAACGAAATACGTGAATTCAAACCCAAACACCTGGCGTTATTTTTCGTTTCAACTTTTTGGGCCAAAATCTATTTTTTCAAGACAAAAAAGGTACGTGTTAGTATTATGAACGTCTTGTTAATCTTTTGATACGGAAATAAGGCCATATTTGGAAAAGCTTGGCCGTTCCCCTTTAAGGCTTTTTGGGTCTCTTTTAAATTCATTTATTATGGAAAAATGTTAATCAAATATTTTTCTAAAACCGATTTTTTAATTGCTACATTTTCATTAGCGTCAACGGGAATTGTAGTTTATTTTTAACCAAGTTACGCGCGAGCTCGCTCATAGAGGCGCTGCGCGTCAATTACTCGTACTCCATAGTCGCGAGCCAGATTTCCCGCACGGTATTGATGAGTCCCAAATAGGACGAAATCGGTCAATCGTTGAAATTTCTGGCTATTTTATTTTAATTTTCATTTTATCAATTTGGTCCGAGATTCGCGTCTTTATGTTTGCTCGAGTACCTTATTGGTACGAGTTATTTGTAAGTTTTTCAATTTCTTCAATTTTGTTTAGGGTTGACCTTTTTTATCACTTTTCATTGTGGAATATTCTACCTATTCACGTATTTTATCTGTTATCGATATTTGTCAAACAACTAGTATTAAGTTTTAATTAAAACCATTCTACAGATGAACCAGGGTTATTCAACGTTTAGGCGGTTGAATTACGACGCTATGCTATAAATTGAATCGTCTTCCCAACAATATGTCATACTTTCTCACTCCTAAACGAGTGAAGTGGGGGGATCATATACTGATTTTTCAACAACGCCCTCTATGGCGGATAAACCAAAGCTCGTAAAAAATAGTAAATAATGGTATGGTAGATAAATTATTAAAAAAAATAATAAAATTTATTTAATTCAGTAAATAACTATATAAAATACTATTGCTATATTTATTCAATATTTAACCTAGATTAGGCTTCCGCGCAATAACAAAAAATAGGGGAATTTGGAAAAATAAAGTCTGACTTATGGCCGTCATCCGAGAGCTTCGGTAGTCCTTCCTCCTAAAGTTAAATAGCCCTGGACGGACTAAAGAAAAATATTTCCTTTGATGTTTTTAAATAAAGTACCCGTTCGTAAAAGTATTGACTTTAATTTTAATCAGATTGAGCGTGAATAATTCAGTTTTCAAATGTGATTTTTCGTCGTAAAACTACGTTAGACCCTCGCCCAACGCGGAAGCTTCGTTCTTCAATTAGCATCCTTTAATTAACTCATTTGTTAATTAATCAACCGTATTCTATACTTTTAAAATCAGTCATCCTTAAAATAACTAATCGTTCTTCTTAAAACCAAATATATTTAACTAATTATGATTTATTAACTTACTGACTTTACTTTCAAAATGTCTTTATTAATGAAAGAGTGCCTAGGAAACATACGCTCTTCTTAATGTACCTTTAAAGTCGGTTTCTTTGATTTCAAAACTTCAAAGTCGCTATTTAATAAATACCGCCTCCCAAAAGCTACGACAGTTATCCGCAACTTCGTAACGTATACGAAATCACGGCGAAACCTGACGATATCTTTTAATAAGAAACTATGAGCAAACATCATTAAACTGGTCACTTTCCTATCGAGGTTTTTACTCCTAATGGTGATTGGACAGACTAAAGCGTTTCTGGTGGACATTTTAAACAGGATGAGAGTCCTGGGAAGCCTTAGAAGGTCGAATTTGAGAGTCCAGTGATAGATTACCCCTCTTAGAATATAAATCTTTCGCTTTTGAATATTCATAGATGGCGTTGGATGCCTAGTTCCCCTTATCAGAGATACCCGAAAATGTGTCTCATTAGAAACGTTCCGTTATCGGAAAATATCCGCGATAATATTTCCACTTTGCTCAATTTTGCCTAAAAGCTTTCGTTTCTCGATACTAATACGCACCTCTATCATTTTGGATTTTCAAATTTCCTTTTTTACCTAGTGGATATTTTACTTTCGCGGGTTTTCCTGGAAAAGCCTTTCTTACGCACTTACGGGTTTAAATTTTTCATGATTAATCGATTTTTAATCGATTACGATGTAGAGTAGATGGTATCAACTTGCGCCGTGTGTGATGCGCGATAATATTATGCAGCCTTGCTAGACGTTCGATAATTATTGAACTCGTCGATTATTTCGAGTTAAAGGGCAACGCAAGTGACCATGCAGGGGGGTAAATTATCTTATAGATAAAAAGAACGACTGCGCATGCGCTATCTGCCATAGCTTTTCCCTCTGTAAAAAAAGCAGAACCATATTTGCCGAATTTATTTTGTATAAATGCGCCTCTCGCGGCTTTTACGCAAAATCCATGCATTCTTTAGTCGCGAAAATCGCCGAGGAAAGTGAAGTCTCCGTGCTTACCGATAAATCGGATCCTAAACTTCTACAAAATAAATGTAGTAAAAAAAGATAAATATTCTGTCGGGGTATAATGATAGGGAAATTGTTAAGGGAGACGGGATATAGGAGTGTGTGTGGTGTTGAATTTTCTTAATCCAATGTGAGGCTAGCGGCAGAGATTTACAGCGTCTAAGGCCTAATGTTTCAACTTTCATTATTAAAAATATTCAATTCACAAATAATTTTATTCCAAAACATTGTTAAATCGAAAATATCAAAGTTCAGCTCTCGGAAACTAACCCAGTTCTTTTCTCCATAATAAATAAATTAAGCTAGGCCTAAATTCCTGGGTTCATTGATTGCGAGCTAACTCAGCGAAGAAAATCGAAAAATTCGCCAATGAGAGCGAAATTGCGCCACGTGGCTACACCAAGGAGAATAAGGCTTTCGCGCTGTATAAAATCATCCTTGGAAAACCTACTTACGGCTTGTTGAAGAAAACATAGTTCCCCGCCTGCATGGTCACTTGCGTTGTCCTTTAAATTGTAGGTCGCACTACATACATGTAAATTGTGTTTGTTAGTAATAATAAAGACGTAGTCAGAATTTATAGCCCGGTGTACCGGTAACAAAAAACCACACCACCGGAGGCCTATCATCAGAATGCCCTACGCCAGCGTCCACAAGCCCGGACAGGTGACAAAACCAGCATGGGTAGCAGAACCCCACTACTGATGGTCGCACCCTCGACGCAAGCCGCTCAACCCAGCAGAAGGTGCAACAATGGGACGATCAGCCCGCCACTTCTCACACAGCAGTGGGATTGAGAGTGGATGCTGACACCCCACCTACAGAGGCAGGGAGCCAAGCCCTTTGGAGAGAGCGCCTAAAGGGGAACGGCAGGCACACAGCAGCCCGCATAACCCGGCACAGCTGGCACCGGAGATCCCGGTGTGATCCAAAAGGCCGGGAGTTGGGACCGCCGTGCAATCATACGGAGGCCCGCAGCCCCACAGCCGGCAACCCAATCCGCCGAGGCGGCCAGTTTGCCCGGCCCCTCTCCATTAGCCTGGGCCGAAGCCCAGTATCCAGCCCACACCTGACCGAAGTCGGAGGTTGGAGATAGGACCCTGTAATAATAAACAGGTCATTGTTCTAACATTAACTATTTATGGATGATATGATATATATATATATATATATACATGATCGATGAATGGTAGTGCTTGCCACGCCTGCCTGTTCCCGAATGCCATGTTCTCCCCTCTTCATATCTAGCACAACTCCTACTACACTAACGCCATCTAGATCATAAACATTTCAATATTTTCGATAATTTGGTAAGAACGTTGGATAATGTACGTTAATCACGACAATGTACGATAATGTACAATGATGCACGACAATGTACAATTATGCACGACAATGTACGATAATGTACAATGATGCACGACAATGTACGATAATGTACAATGATGCACGACAATGTACGATAATGTACAATGATGCACGACAATGTACGATAATGTACAATGATGCACGACAATGTACGATAATGTACAATGATGCACGACAATGTACAATGATGCACGACAATGTACGATAATGTACAATGATGCACGACAATGTACGATGATATATGACAATGTACAATGATCAGGCCCGGCGCTAGGATTTTCGGGTCCCAGGTAAGCGTTCTCGGGCCCCTGCCACCCCAATTTTTTTTACTCCAAAATTTGGTTTTTTTTTTGAAATAGTCAGAAAATTTTAGTTACGCACCCGACCCTGACAATGATGTACAAAAAGTACGATCATATACGACAATGCACGATAAACTACGATAAATTACGATAATCTACGATAATGTACGATCGGAAAACGACAATAATAATATTTTCGATAATTTGGTAAGAACTTTGGATAATGTACGATA
Organism: Leiobunum rupestre; assembly: GCF_980474605.1. NCBI lineage: Eukaryota > Metazoa > Arthropoda > Arachnida > Opiliones > Sclerosomatidae > Leiobunum > Leiobunum rupestre. The sequence continues at coordinate 35,363,278 of NC_143392.1, forward strand.
CTATACAATGATGTACGATATTGTACGATAATCTACGATAATGTACGATCGGAAAACGACAATAATTAACGTATTCGCCGATAATTTAAAGCTAATAATTTGGTCGCACTATATAGTAATCTTATTTTCAATAATTCTGCGAGAGCGTATGATACTTTTCAGTATTATATAGAGGGCGCCAAAAGACGATAATTATCGTACTCGCCGATAATTCCGAGACAATTTTCTGGTCGTACGATAATTTCAGAAGAATTAAAGATCGTTTAAAAATTATAACTTTTATAATTCTAGTTTTGAATTTAGTCATAATTTTTTTAATAGGTCCATCGAGATTTAGAAGTTATAATTTTTTTTATTCATCCCAAATATAACTTCGACCAAGCTTCACGCTAATTATTCCGATAAATATAAAATTTATCGACACTTTTCAATCTTAATTTAGTAACTTAATTTTCACTATCTGGCACGACGCAATTTCATACGAGGCTTATAAAACGAGTGTAGTAACCCAAAATTCGATTTTCCATATAATATTATATTTCAGTATAAAAAGTTAACGGTGGTCTAATAAACGGAGACCAAACAAAGGACAGTAGATACAGGGACGAGAAAGTGTATTGGCGGCCTCTGTTGGAATATATCACCTAAAACGACCTAAACGCAAGGAGAGTTAGTTGTAAGCCAAAAAAATGGCGGTCACCTAATTTTAGCGGTTCTTGACGAGGCTTAAGTGTTCAAAACAAATGGGCATTTTTTTATTTACGCTCGTAGTTTTATTTTTAATTTAACATCAAAATGGTAAAAACTAACTACAATAATACTGTCCATGGTGAAACACGTCTTAACAATGGCCGCGGTTTGTTTACATCTAACTCCCCGTGAATATCTAGGAGCAACAAACGCAACACCCCACTCAAGGATAACGCAACTCGTCAAAAGTCGTGGATTTTCTTGCGTACGTTTTTCATTGGCTAGACGCTTTAGCACCTGCTGCCGTCAGAAGGGGTAAAATTCTTCCCCCCGCCCTCAAAACGTTCAGTGTAAAGGCTCGTGACGCTCGTTCAATTAATTTCGTACACAACCCTTCGTTAGCGTGTTTAAAGGCTATAGCTGTGTTCTCCTTGTGTTTGTTGCTCCTAGGTGAACATGAAGACGTTTAAAATCGAAATTTTGTCCCTGTATCTTCTGTCCGGCCCTCAAGGGGTCGGAGTGTGCAATAACTGGTGGCTTTACCGGGGAGTCGGGGTCCGGCTCTTGTAACCCGTAAGGGTGGTGGCGCACTGGGAGATGTTAGCTCCGTCCAAAGGGTCCTATCTCCAACCTCCGACTTCGGTCAGGTGTGGGCTGGATACTGGGCTTCGGCCCAGGCTAATGGAGAGGGGCCGGGCAAACTGGCCGCCTCGGCGGATTGAGTAGCCTGCTGTGGGGCTGCGGGCCTCCGTATGAGGGCACGGCGGACCCATCTCCCGGCCTTTTGGGCTCCCACCGGGATCTCCGGTGCCAGCTGTGCCGGGTTATGCGGGCTGCTGTGTGCCCGCCGTTCCCCTTTAGGAGCTCTCTCCAAAGGGCTTGGCTCCCTGCCTTTGTAGGTGGGGTGTCGGCCGGAGTTGCTAGAGCATCCGTTCTCTATCCCACTGCTGTGTGCGAAGTGGCGGGCTGGTCGTCCCATTGTTGCACCTTCTGCTGGGTTGAGCGGCTTGCGTCGAGGGTGCGACCATCAGTAGTGGGGTTCTGCTACCCATGCTGGTTTTGTCACCTGTCCGGGCTTGTGGACGCTGGCGTAGGGCATTCTGATGATAGGCCTCCGGTGGTGTGGTTCTTTTCTTACCGGTACACCGGGCTATAAATTCTGACAACATGTATCTTCTGTCCTTGACCAAACCAGCTTATATAAGCCTCGTATAAAAAGAGTATTAGCCAGTCTTTCTGCTGGTAAACGACCCTTTTTACTAATTTTTTTATCCCTTTTAGGACCGAAACAATCTTTCTCTAATTAAAATCTGGCTGTCTGGAGGCTCGTCTATAGGCTCATCCACAGTCTCTTTAAAGGGATGAAAGAGGAGACCGTGCTGCCCTCTGTTGGGGATAATTGATAAGTGCCAACCTAATACTAGTACCCCCTCGCGCAGCGGGAGCTAATTGAGTTTAAAACAAAAAGGGGGTCTTACCGCCCACCCGAAATCCCACCTCGAATGGCTGTCGTCTGCTAAGCTAACGGGCGGTAAAAATGGAGAACCATGCTCTTACAGGCAGCCTTGCGGAAATTTATTCAACAAGTGAACGGATATTTTACGAGTACCTGTTTTGTCCTTCATAATAGACTTTCTATGTACTATGGAACTTTGTTCAATCTACGGAGGCCGTGATAATAATTACCTTTTTAATGATATTAGTTTATCCTTTATTTGACTTTCCCTATTCACACTTTAACGACGATTATCATTGTTACCATAAGCCTATCATAAGGTCCCCATGTTAACGGCGTTGTCTAGTTGAGGATGTGGCCACTAGGAGGTGCAGATGTTGAATACTTACCTCTTAATAACGGGTATGTGATCGTCAAAAATTTGGCCTAGACCTTTGCTTAAAGCGCATGTAACATAATTACCCATAAGTATGCCACTGTACCTTTATTCCATTCAAAAATCTTCACTAACGGTTTATTTCACCACGAACCAGTAAAAGGTGGACTACGTTAGATTTTAACCTTTTTATTCATTCTTGTATTTTTGGGAGTTACACTATTGGCTACTAACATACGTATTTAAGCCAATGGAAAACCTCTAAATTCAGAAGAAATTTTGTGTGTCGGAATTTTAGTCAGCCCAATGTAGCTTTATGGAAAATCATAAACTTGCTCGGTTTGTGCGGTTGAAGTTAAATAATGAGTAGTTGATGAGGAAAATCACCAATACGGTTCGGTTCAGTGATCGCTTTCCGAAAATGGAACCAGTAGTCGAAGTGGGATGTTCCACCAGCGTTATTAAAACCCATACTAAGCGTAGAAGAGTTAGGCCTAGGCTCAAAAGAATCTGCAAAGACTCCAACCTTGTAGATGCCCCAGAAAAGCTCAACCTGAATTTCAACTATTTTTTCCAGTAAACCTGCTTTTTTTATTTGACAATGGAAATTTTTTTTAGAACCTGAGTCTCCGAGAACTTCAATAATTTGCAAATTAATTACATTAATTGTATTAACAGCAGTTGACAGTATATTTTAGTTCATTTTAGCCCCTAAGCCTTGGTTGTTCAAACCGGTTTGTTTACTAAAATAATGGCCGTCGGTTTATCAGAAGTAGAGCTATTTATACGACGACATAATCGGCATTTGAGATTCGATGACTCCAAATATGACATCAAATATTACGTAGGGTACGGATGACGCAATATCTGTGAAACAAACCGTTAGTGAAGAAATAGAGCTAGTGGCATACTTATGAGTAATTATGTTACGTATGCTTAAAGTATTTGAGCCTGCGCTTCTTTTTTCATTTTCAACGAGCGTGCGAAATCGCGCGAGCCACAAACTACTAATATGTCAACGTGCGCCGTTTTAAATGAATTCAAAAGTGAAACCGTCCAAGTGGAGTGTGGAGGCGTCGAAATACAAAGGTTCAATTGACGCCAAAACGGTATTATTTTCTACTATGAATATTGAACAGTATCATTCTACCATCGGGGGATAAGAGTTCCCAGGATTTCGCATTTTAACCGGTGAAGAAAACTGCCTCTGCTACTACAAAATAGGTTAATTATAATATTGCTTATTAAAGGGAATATCGAAATTTGGTGGAGTTGATTCCAGCCTCTGAATGAGCCTTACAGCTATATGAGCAACAAACGCAAGGAGAACGCAGCTAGCCTTTAAACACGCTAACACAGTGTTGGGTACAAATTTCATTGGACGAACCTTTACACTGCACGTTTTACGGGCGGAGGGGAAGACAATTTCCGAATTTTCCCCTTCCGACGGCAGCAGGCGCTAAAGCGTCTAACCAATGAAAACCATAGCTGCACGGGCTCGTCTCAATTTTGAGCCAATTTGTGAGTTTGAGACCGAGTCCTTAAATATTCGTATTAATTTTTGAGCCCGAGACGAGTCCCTTCTAAATTTCATTAAATCTCGAGCCTCGGGTGAGACCATTCAAAAAAACGTATAACATTTTGAGCACGAGACGAGACCAAGAAATATATTGTCTAATTTAGGAGCTGAGACGAGACCCTTAATTGTTTTGAGACGAGACTGAGTCTGAGTGCCAAAAATAGTATAAAAAAGAGCCCGAGTAGAGACTTATCGTAAGAGTTGTTAATGATACGAGCCCGAGACGAGCTCAAGTGACTAAATACGAGCTGAGACCGGTCGCGGATTATTCCGCGTCTCATCAATAGTAGTCCCCCCTAAAAAATAATTGACTGGACCGAATTCTATTGGCTGTTAAGTCGATGATGCGAGTCATGGGACCTTTGCACCCACGTGACCCACGTTTATTTTTGAAAAGTTCGTTTTTAACCGCGCATTTCGCGATTGTTCCGAGCTTTCGTGCGTCCGACGGGCAAATTATGTACGCTTCTGCCGTGTTTATTTTGTAACCTAAGAGGCAGCAGAGGCCTGGGTTTTTTGGAGGTACATTTATTTTTCTAAGCAAACTCTACAAAGGTACTTTTTATATTTTAACCTTATAATGTTAGTGCAGATGTTATTTTATGTTATAACGCATAAAGTAGATTTAGTTAGTCTCTTAATTTGGAGGAAAAGTGTTAGACATGGCAGTTTTCATATGATCGGATTAATTAAGTATTGGTATTTTTTACACAAACCAGGGTACCCAAAGGGGAACAAAAAGCGATTGGAGCAGCGGCTGATTTTTTAATATAATTTTTTGTATAGGTAATATTAATGTTTAATTTCTATAAAAATGTTTTTCTGTAATCTGAAACGTCAATGAATTCATTTATAGTTAATTCAAAGTCGTTGTCTTCGGATAATTAAAATATTTTGATAAAGCTGTGTACGCGACGGATAAATTTTGGGTTAAACATTTCATAGGACTAAAACTTATGTTTATTTATTTTTATGTACCCTTCTTTAGTAGCAAATTAATACATTTTAATAAATTAAAAACAATAATTTAAAATTGGTCTTGGGGCTTTCCGCACAAATATTTTTCAGTGGGGGCTATGTGCCTACTTTTTTCTCTTTGGGGACACTGGCCCCGGAGCCCCCACGGGATCTCCGTCCCTGGATTGGAGGATACTATACAATAGTTAAAATTCCGTAGGGCACAAAACAAAGACTTAAAGCTTAAAATTTATTTGTCACGTAATCCACGTATCCTGTTATATCTAAAAATACTGTGACTCATCAAGACCGTGCAGGAGGGGGCAAAATCCCCGGGGCAGTGCTGTAAATCGCCCACGAAGGACTGATAGGGGCCCATCAAAGAGACAACAGGGTGGTTCAAATCAGACGGATTGAAAACGCTCTAAAGGCTCAAGGGGGATAACTTGGACAATGTTTACAAGGCGTGGGTGTGCCAAATCATGTTAACCTGGAAGCTGGACGGGAGAGGCTAACTAAAGGGCTCGCGAGTAACTGTCGCCACGGGCCTCAGATTGGCTCTGCTTTCTACCGTTTTCTTTTTGATAAAAATATAATTTTTAAGTAATATTGTCATTTTAACTGAGTCTGAGCTGAGCCTGTACAATATGTTCCCTTAAATTGAGCCCGAGACGAGCACTTAAACATTTCTGTAAAAACTTTGAGACGAGCCCGAGTCCAACACGGGGCGTGCAGCTATGATGAAAACTGTACGCGAGAAAATGCCCGACTTTTGACGGATTGCGTTCTCCTTGTGTGTTGTGCTGTTGCTCCTAGGTTACAGAAACTACCGTTACGGAAGGTCATCAGAAATCGATTGTGGCGACACTACGTTTTTCTGGAATGAACTAAAATTTTAAATTGCTATCCTTTTCCCCTTATTAAGCGTTTTTTTTAGCCAGAGCTGTAAGTCCTCTTAGGACAGGAGGCCAACATGAGTGATCTTTAGTCAATGTCCATCTCGACATTGAAAAGTGTGATATCGACCTTGAAAACTGTGATCTCGACTTTCAAACTGATCTGAACTTTCAAAACTATTATCTCAACTTTCAAAACTGTGATCTAGACTTTCAAAACTATGATCTCAACTTTCAAAACTTTGCTCTAGACCTTGAAAATTTTAATTTCGAAAACATACTAAAAATCTTCCAATAATAAATGGCTGCTTAAAACCTATCAATGTCGACCTTGAAAATGGCAATCTCTACCTTCAAAATTGCCATCTTTAATCCTGGAAATTTGGGCACTCCTGGCATAGATATTCAGTCCATCACACTTCCAGTTTTACGCTTCCTTTAAAGATCGGTCCACTGTTAGGGTCGGATGGCAGTGCCGTCTTTCCCTTGGGCCTAATACAAACCATTCAGTATTAAAAATTTATCTTTGAAGTTATGACTAAACGAAGGTATATCTTCGCCCTATTTTTGTGTTTCACTCAAACGTTTTATTATGACGGGCAGACAACGTCGCCGCATTTTAAATCTAAGTTGATTTCTACCCTCGATAATTGGTTTTCCATCACCAACAGTTTTTCGGACACAGCCTTTTTATATATTAGAGTGCCATAGTGGTTTGAATGGGCGCTTCAATAAAACATCTTCAAGGAAATTGCCAAGAAGTAATATATCCGAGATCCAGGATCTGAAAGTTACTGTTTATTTGGTGCTTGTTGAAATAATGAAAACTTTTCACCTGTAAACAGCATATCGGGTTTTTCTAAGCCCTAATATGTATAAAAAAAGCTAGCTGGCTTAGGCTGGCTAAAAGGAAACACTTGTTGCATACCATACAGGTGAAAAGTTTCCATTATTTCAACAAGCACTATATAAACAATATCTTTCGGGTCCTGACTCTCGGATACATTACTTCTTGGCGATTTCCTTGAAGATGTTTTATTGAAGGGCCTATTAGCTGTTCAACTGAAACGTTTCTCTAAGTAATTTTAATAGCATTATGGAACTGCTTTGTGTGGTCGTGGGATTTCAAGAGTTGGTTTTTATAAATTTCCAAAAGAATGTAAAAACTTAAGTCTTCACCCTATTTTTGTATTTCACTCAGACATTTTATGACGACGGGCGGACAACGTTGCCGCATTTTTAGTCTAAGCTGATTTCTACCCTCGATAATTTGTTTTCCATCACTAACAGTTTTTCGGACACAGCCTATTTTTATATATTAGTAGGCCAAAATGATTTGAATTAGCTGTTCAACTGAAACGTTTCTCTAAGTAAGTTTAATAGCATTATGGACAGGGTGGGAAATAAGGATTTTTTTTAAAGTGGAGCAGTGACCCACCTGGCCAAGAATATATTAACTGGACCACGACCAGTGCACGTCGTCTGCTACATTAGAATAGCGTGTTTTAACTCTTAACCGTTTTTAATAGCTTGAATTCTAGGGCTGTGCGAGTACTCGAACATCATCGATTACTCGGAATTTTTGTTAAGTCGAGTACTCGAACTGGACCTCGAATAAGTAATTGGAAAATACTCGTCGATTATCGAATACCAAAAATTGCATCGTCGGGTACCCGATAACTCGATTAAGCTGCTGTAAGTTCAGAGATGGTTTTGGCAACTTTTTGGGGTAAAAATAATAAACGGTACCTACAAGACGTACAAACAACAAATACCTCGAATGAACTTGGGGATGGATCACGGTTTTTTATACGTACTGCGCCTGCGCGGTTTTAGTTTCGGATGTCGGCTGGCGTCTTAACTTCCTAAGCAATATACGAACCGACGGTACATTAATAATTTAAAAAAATGTATATTGTTATTTTACTTTTAATTACTATAATTAGGCTAGTAGGCTAGTATACTAGTCTTTTATATCCCACTTCAATATTAATCGACTCGAATATTCTATGGAAAAAAAATCGTACTAGATACCCGACTCGATTGCCTAAAACCACTACTCGCACAGTCCTAGTTAATTCGAATTGGAATGTAGTAACATGCCCCAGCCGCCATTACAGAGACCTTCAAATCCAAAGACTAATAATATAACATTCGGAGCTACCAATTTCAAAATATTTACCTCGGATTAATTAAGTGGTCCAGTGAACCATGGACTGTAAATTTTAGAGGACGAGTAAAGCGTAGCCTTCTCCTGTAGAATTTTGGTTTCCCCGAGCATCAATCACTTCGAACTAGAGAGAGAGAGTCCGTCAAGGTCATTTGTACCAAGCATGGAGATAGACCCCCCCCCCGCATGTTATCTGGAAATCTGGCCGACCGAAAGACACGCGCTTTAGTTTTTTTTTATGACCTTGAGCGACTCCCGTCAGCCTGATCGGTGAACGGGGCGTAAAATACCTCGGGAATACCGGTCCTCTAAAATTTACAGTCCGTGGTTGAACCACTAACCCCCCTCCGATTTAATTAATAAACTGGTCCGGGCAATTTTTAAACTGTTCATTTTCCCACTGCCACCGCCTTATTTCCCACGCTGATTATGGAACCGATTTGTGTGGTCGTGGGATTTCGAGAGTTTGTTTTTATAAACTTCCAAAAGAATGTAATAACCATTGAGTTGTCAGTATTATTCCCAATTCAATGGTAATAACTTAAGTCGGTAACGTCTGCTATCATACACAAATATTTTTACATAGTTTGAGCACTATGGGATAATTGTTTTTCTCCGATGCGTTTCATGAATGGTAATTAATTTTTAAATATAAAAGTTTATAAGAATTATTTTTGTTTTTAACTTTTTTACAGTTATTTATTTCAATTCCTAGGTGCTAGGCCGACTTTGTTGCTTGTTAGGCCTATGCCATCGTTTCAGTCTCACTGTCTGCCGCCTGCGTTTAATTAAACTGTATAATGGGGTATAGGGCTAGCTATAGGTAAGCTCGATGTTGGAAAATTTGCTGTAAATTATTAGCCGATAGCCGGTGGAAAAATTCGGAGTACAGAAAATTTTCTGTAACGAAAATTCGGCACCAAGTTAGAAGAGATATACACATTTGCCCCTTCTCTGGAGCTTAGGCTGATTAATTTGAAAACTTCTGTTTTTTTTTTAAATAAGTAAAATCAGATAAAGTGACCGAGATAAATATTACTAAACATATTTTTAATGTAAAAATTATAGATAAGTTGTTTTAGAAGATGTTGTTTTATTTTATAGAGTATATAATATACGAATATATTTTATTCGTAGCTTTGGCTATAGCCGCCATTTTGGGCGGGATTTTTTCTAGGTGACGTTGTGCCACGTGATACTGAAATCACTGTATACACCGAACGTTCCCAGAGGCGAATATTTTAGGAAATTTCTAGATTCATGGGGTGCAGTTTCGAAGGTGAATTTGGCGGCCCCCACCACTTTTTACTATTCAACGAGGAGTGATGATGCTATTCCTAAAAATTAAGGGGGTACATTAACCCCCCCCCCCATTTTTACGCCACTCGAGGGGGCCCCCAAAATTTAAAGTGCCAGGGGCCCAACAGTATGTAAAGACGGCCCTGTCGGATGGAACTGGTTTCCAATTGCCAATTAGTTTAAGGCGGGAAATAAAGCCTATCTCTGGTCAAGGCCTTTTCGTTCTGGTAATTAGCTCTTCGATAGCATCGTCTTACCCGCTTCGTAAACTGCTCCCGGGAATACGGCTGATTTTTGGGAAAGTCAACACCTAGCGGGGGATTACCCAATTAGACTAGTCGATAAGCTGTTTCGCTTTCCGTCGAAGCGATCAAAGCCCTAATGATAGCTGCCTCCTTTTCAAACTACAACTACACCCAGCTGCCACCCTAAAAAGGAGAATATTTCATTACAATTTAAGTAAAAGGTAACAATACTTATTTCGAATTTAACAGTTGCGTTATCTAGTGTTGTACATTTTACGGAAACTGATCGAGGTAGAGGTCGGGGACGGTTAATCATTATCCATGTTTAAATTGATTTTTTTCTGGAAAAAAATGTAAACAAAGAAATTTACCGGTTAATATTTCGGAAAATGATTAAAAAACATGTATTATTCGTAAAATTTGAGCTTTTTATCGAAAAAAACGTCGTTTTTCCGATTAATTTTACAAATTTATCAAAAAATTAATCGGATAATACAGAAATATAAATTACTTGATCAAAACGTTTTACGAATACTTTTGAGAGCTTTATTTATTGAATAAAAGTTAACCATCCCCGACCTCTAGATCGAGGCGTTTTTTCCGGAAAATTTTCCGTATTTATCTAAAAAAAAGGTTTCATTCCATGATTAGTCTAATATATTGTTTGCAAATTTAAATAAAGCGGCATTTTCGCCTCATTTTGTCGAATCTAAAAGTAAAACTAAACTTCTAGACTAGTTTAAACTGATCAGAAATGTAACACTAGTAGTTAGACGTCGGTGACGGTTAATCATTATCCATGATTAAATTGATTTTTTTCGGGAAAAATGTAAACAAAGAAATTTACCGGTTAATATTTCGGAAAATAATTAAAAAACATGTATTATTCGTCAAAATTGAGCTATTTATCGAAAAAAACGTCGTTTTTCCGATTAATTTTACAAATTTATCAAAAAAATTAATCGGATAATACAGGAATATAAATTACTTGATCAAAACGTTTTACGAATAATTTTGAAAGCTTTATCTATTGAATAGAAGTTAACCATCCCCGATCTCTACTAGTAGTATTAATGTTTTGTAGTATGTTTACTGATATTAGACATTTTATACCGATAAAAAGTTAAAAACATTTAAAACCCTTAAAAAGTAATTTATGTTTCAATTTTTTATTTTTCCGATTTGCGGAAACTTTTCCGCATTTTATATTTCCGGAAAATTAACAACACTACCGTTATCGGCCTTTCTATAAAATAAGTTCTGCTTGCTGAACTGGTTTTTATGTAGCTCATTCGTCACGAAATACGTAGAAGTTCAGTTCAGTATATGCTCAAAAACAGGGTACTTCGTCGAATTTACTCTTACGTCCAGAGATTTTCGTAGTAAAACGTCATCGTTACGTCACCCGTAACGCAGCAGCAACAAGAAGGCCAATGTTACTTTATAGAAAGGCCTATTACTTTTGAACAGAAATCTTATTATCCGCATTTACGTTCATATTTTTAATATTCAACAACAATTTCTTTATTAGAATTCACCGATATACAAACTATTCAAAAGGAAATTACTTCTAATATTATTTTAAGCCATACTTTATTAAAAAAAACTACGAACAAAAGTTCAACTATAAGGAATAAATTTATGATATAAAGAAACATGAAAAAATTAATATTTTTTACTGTTGGCCAAATATCCTGTAAGATTTCGGAATTTTTGAAAAACATCCTCTAGTGGCTTGCGTATTTACCAGCGAATATTTATGGTTTCTGTTACAAAGGGAACATAAATATTCATTTATTCATCAAATTATCTCGTGGACCCAATAATTGTTATAAAAGAGATTTGTGTATACAAACAGAAAATATATTTTCATTAATTCATCATATATGCAATGTACACAAAATAGATGTAAAAAACAACAAATTTGAACAGTCAGCCCTAGCTCAGCGTATTAAACAAAACCCAACACACTCAATCGCTTGGGAGGAAGTAGACCTCTTATTTAAATCTAAAATTGGGATTTATCTTGACATTATAGAGTCATTTAATATAAATAAATTTAAAATGACGATGTTAAACAGAGATTTTGGACCTAGTCCGGATATGGTTAAATTTTGGAAATGCCTCCTACCATAATACTTATAGCAAGTATTTACTTTGTAACACCAAACCAGTAGATTTGTATATTTATGTTTCCCTCTTATAACTTTTGTATCGCGCTCAATAATGTGTCTACCCTGGATTATTTCTTCGCTTGAACTGCACGTAGCCGGTGTCATTAGACTTGTATCTGCGTTTGAAAACGGCTTTTTTAGTTGAAGTGTTTTAACAATTAAAATATTTTAACAATAAATTTGCCTTATAGTGTACTTTTAATCGTTGACGTCTTTCATTCCTACGCATAACATTCATCATATATTCATAGCAATGTTTTCCCTCTTCGTAAAGATGTGATTGGTTTTGTAAATAGGTTTTTTGTAGTAAAATCTGAAGTGGAATCTGTAACTCGTGAGCTTTGAAAATTGAACCGCTCCTCCCTTATTTTAAAGGGATTCGTAAGAGTTAATAAAAATGCATTAATTCATTGGTCCATCGTTCTGAGCCTCTGAGGTTGCAACGGAGTATAGCGTTGCTTCGATTCGATTTTAACTGCTCGAAATAATCCTATCTAACAAATAACGTCATTGTATCTAGCCAAAAAGGATTCGACCCAATCGAAAACATGGTGGTAATTACCGATTTCCTGGAACCTCGTCAAATATCCGCCGTCAGAGAGTAGCCCGAAAAAATGCAGTCTCTGTTCTTGCCCTCCTTTGTTACCTTTCGCTAATTCCCTTTGATCTATTCCAACTAAAAGAACGAAACGAAATAATCTTCAGCGTATCCAAAAAACCTTTTAAGGAAGACAAAAATGTACTATAATCCTTTGACGATCCCAGTTCTTTTCAAAACACTGACAAATAGAAGCACACTCCAGAAACTAAAATCATCTCGTCTGGACCAAGTCTGCCATCTATTGGTAGCATTGCGTACTAAACTACGGAAATCCTTCGTAACAATCGCGAAACAAAACCGTTGAAGAGTAGAATAATTAGTCATCCGCGTCAGTCGGTCAGGCGAATAAATTCTAATTAAAGTGGAAGAATAAAACGGCGGATTCTTCTTCAACGAGAACTCCAATTGGCCTAAACGCCCTTAAGACATTTCCTCTCTTTTGTATGTAACAGAAATAAACACTGATTAGTGGGACGCCTAATGACAATCGCCTTTTAATAAAGATCGATATGCCCGCGCGACTTGTTCAAATGAAGCTACTACGTCATGGTTCACGTGATATTTTGAAATCAGCTCTACCAAAGTTTATCGGGAAATCTCGAAATCCGGCAAGAAATACCCAAAATCCGACAAGAAATAAAAAATTTGCGAAATCGCGAAATCCAACGAGAATACTCGAAATCCGACGATAAATCTCGAAATTCGGGACAAAAGTTAAGAATTCGAAATCCAGCGTGAAATCCCGGATTTCAAAATCCCGTACACATTTTTGGTGAATGGCTGACCCCTCGAGAATTCTTTGTTGTTAAGTTTTTAATGGAAGTTACCTGGAAAAATGCAAAGTACAATTAACCGTGTGCAGAGCCGGATTAACACTATTGGGGGCCCTGTGCCAAGTAGAATTTGGGGCCCCTAAATAAAATTCAGACCTTACTTTTTGACTTGAAATCGAAAAAACATTTATTTCGAAGCCGAGGCCCCCCTATCCGTGCGAAAACACTGCATGGTTCCGGTAAATATCCACGTGTTTGAGAGTTTGACAGTGAGTCTTGTTAATGGTCATGGCAAATGTGACTCTAATTGGGAATTTTCACTTTTTTAACAGCAATGGCACTTTTGTATCTGATGATGCGAGATCTATTCTGGGAATGAATACTATTTATCCTTTTGTTGGGCCAGATGATATCTCCGCGACGTGCATTTTACTATCTGTGACAACCATTCTATTCGCATTACGCAAACCCATTTTAGTGTTGAGGTTCCCGAGTAGCGTGATTAGAGCGCCCACTTTAATTTCTGTTCCAATTCTGGCATTCCAGAATTGAGGAACTGAGAGCAACACGCGGACCGTCATAATGGGAATGTAACCTTTGGATATTTCGCAACCCAAAGCAACGAGCGCTTTCGCTCGGGACCCGATCGCATTATCAGATTTGGCCGCGGAGTTAGAACGACGGAGAAGGAATACTTGGAGGTGCGACCTTAGAGCGCTTCGGAAAAGCTCGAAAAAATACTTAGGTAGCATGAAACATTACCACATTATCACCATTTCCATCAAGATCAACATACGACGCGGAAGTTAGAGAACGGGATAAGTCCGAGAAAACTGGCATCAAACAATGCCCAATTGAAATTTAATTTAAATTCGTAGGACAATTGTCAACGTTAAAGGACCGGAAATAGCAATACTCAACAAAGACTTACACATTCCCGATAGAAATTGTTCTTTAATTTAATAGTTATCATCAACAACCAATTTATGGGTTCTTTTATAAAATAACTTTGGTCATCTTGTTGAAATGTTGCCTCCCCGCCTCTCCCACAAAAGAGTTTATGAACTCATTCTTAGGCATTGGCTGAACTATTCCAGGGCAACATTCAACAAGTTGGGCAAGCGTAAAGACATTTTATAAAATCAACTATTGAAACTTTTAATTTAAAAATCCAGAAAATGCAACCCAACAAGCTAATAAAAACTTCAACCATCTCACGAACACCATAACAATACCAATGTCCAATAACGCTATTGATCAAACCCCAAGCTTGCCAACGCGATCTGAAACAGAAACCACGGGCGCCGTGTCAACGAGAAACAAATTCGAGTCTTCTATTGAGCTTAAAAAACGAGATGTCAACAGCCGAGCTCGCGCCAGAAAGCTACTCTGATAATTAAAAGTGACAAATTTTGGGATAACACGAAACTACCAAGGGGACTTTAATCAATGTTATTTTCTCATATAAGAAATATGATCAAAAGCTACCGTATAAAATTTTATCGGAACATGACATTTTCGAAAATCCTTCACCAATAATGGCACCCGATTTTAGAAAAGACTGTGGCTTGAGCAGCTCCACCTCCACTGTCTATTCTAGCACTTCATACTGAGCCGACACTTCATTTAAAACAGCTTTTGAAGTTATAAGGATAGAGATAATTATTTTCATTATTGTCATCTGGCTCAACGACGGAGGAAAATGTCCAATTAAATATAAAACGATAAGTTTCCAATTTCACCAAGAATTCAATTAGGATTACCAGGAGCAGAGCTGTATTATCGATATCATACTTATTTATATCTTTTTGAAGGGCTTAAAAACTGACGTCAGTAGAAATAAACTCTCGATTGCATTGTTAAAATAATATCCCCTAGTTCAATTTTGTTTGGCAATCTATTATTACGGATAACAAAAATATTTCGGGGAATAGCTTTGATGGGAAAAAAATTCTTGTTATTTCAAAACAGGTAAAAGTGGGACACGGATTTTTCAAAAAGGACTCTGGCGGGAAGGGAAGATTTGGCGGTGATTTTGAAAATAGGGACCTCTCTTTTTGTCTAGTGCTCTTCTTCTTTCTGGTCTTCCCCGCCAGTACCCGTCCTTTCTGGAAGCCTCAAAGATTGAATTTCGACGAGTATGAGCGTCGCACGCACGCCTGATCGGGTAAACAAACGTACGCTCTTTTTTGGCCATCTTCCGCAGTATGTAAAGAGTGTATGCTATTCTTCTTCAATATCCTGGCAAAGTTTAAAATGATTGGATGCGTAAAATCCCTTCTGAATAACTCGGGGGAAACTGACTGCCTAAAACAGCTAGACGCGAAATTCTTCCGAACTTTTCAGATTTTTCGATTTAAACCTTTCAGCTTTAAAACCTCGCTTCCAATTGATTACGTATATATCTTTTTCTGTAAGCCGTAGCTAGCGATTTCAATTACCCGTTTGCGGAAAGTCCTAGTCTATAGCTTTTGGTACGAATTCCCAAAAACCATTTTCCAGATTGTTATTTCATAGACCCGTATTATAAAAAGATACTCGAATTTAAAATCGTCTGCGTGTAGATTTAAAAGTTATTACGTTTCCTATCTCTTGAGATTAATCTTTAATTTATTCCAAATATAATACACTTCTAACGTCGAAATTAAATTTCGGATTGCATTTTTCTGCCATCATTTTATAATTTATGGTAGATTTTTACGCACGCGTAGAAATCAGGCGAAGATTAAATCAATTGTCCCTAGATGTCACAGTCTCCATTTGAATATCGCGAAATCTGACTCGTTTAAAATTCGCCACTGAGTAATTACATTTCCATCACAGGCGACTCGTGCTCGACATTCCAAAATGAGTTTGTCCGCGGTGGCATTGTTCCGTTTGAAGGGTGAAGATTATTCATTCGTTTCTAGCTCTTTCCGCGCCCCGTTCGCGCCCCCTCCTCGCGCCTAGTTATACGCTGCTCTCTGCTAATAAAAGAGGGCGCTAGCGTCGCTTAATATTTGCATTAGCAAACTGAAGTACCTCCATCCATTTTCGGGCGACGAGGCCAATGGCCAAACCACAAACGTGGCTCTTCCGTTGCTCGAGATTGGGTTTCCAAAACTAGGATTCTCTTATTATTATTTATCGGCCACTCCTATTCGTATGGTTTTATAGCAGAAACCTTTAGGCTGGATTATATTTTCGGGTTATTAGAACGGCGGCTTGCGCGAGAGTGCCGGGCTAGCGGTTAACATTTTATTTCCGGCCTTTCGAACCCAACCGCGCAGTGTTACCAGTCGATTAAGTAAATTTCGTTTGTCGAGTCGTTGGTGTACGATGACGTCCGCGTATTCAAAATGTCCAGCTTCCGGATACTTCCAGGCGAAAGAAGTTCTTCGAGACGTTTCCTCGTCTGGTGGTTTACGGGAATGACTTCCCTTTCTTCTTGGCGTCCTTATTACCATCGTGCCATTTTCTCGGAGCGAGGATCTGATTCTCGATTCTTTATTGCGCATCGTATTAGGGAACTCTCCAGCCTCATCGCGTGGTTTCTCGGTTGCGCCAGATCCGACTCGATGGATACCAGCGCTTCCTAATACGCGCCAACTTTTCTTATTTCCTTTCATTGTTTTTACGCGACTGGCTGGCCTCATTTTACGCGAACCTAATATGGCCACCCGAAACGCCTAGTTTTATTGTTACGCGCGCTTAGTTTTTATGGTAATCGCACCAGGTGGCGTTCCAACCGCGACTTCGTCTTCGAGATATTAGTCTAAGTGTTTATTTTATTTTTTTCCAGGCTGAGTTGGCTTGTTTAAACCACACTGTGGTTAATCCAAGGTTTAAACCATGGTTTAATCTAAGTGGTTTTTTAAGGTTTTATCATATTTTCCGGAAAATATTCCGAATTGTGGAAAATTTTCCGAAAATCGGAAAAATAATAAATTGAAACATAAATTACTTTTTAAGGGTTTTTAATGTGTTTATCTTTTTATCGATATAAAATGTCTAATACCAGTAAACATACTACAAACCATTAATAGTATTACATTGTTAATCAGTTTAAACTAGAGGTTTAGTTTTACTTTTAGATTCGAAAAAATTAGGCAAAATGCCGCTTTATTTCAATTTGGAAACAATATATTAGACAAATCATGAAATGAAATCATTTTTTATTTTTTGCGGAAAAGTACGGAAAGTTTTCCGGAAAAAAGGCCTATGTCAACTTTCCTACTTACAACACTAGTTTTATGGTTTATTATTTTTTGACTAAAGTTGCTACTATTAAATCTAAATTTGTACATTTTCTTACCAAAACACTACGAAAATAAAACCAAAATGTCTTCTTGGACAAAATATTTGTACATAATCGAAACTTAAACTAAAACATCGTTTCTGGTGAGACTTTTGTAGTATTGAAAATACAACAACACATTTTAAAGCGATCCTGATGTACTATAATTGATTATTGGCTAATAATAATCGACTATAGGCACAGATAAAGTATCTAAACTGGTGTGTTTTTTAAAAATGATGTTTTAGTGGTGCATATTTATACGTATACTTTTATTTAACTTTTAAAAAATAGTTGTATGAATTACAATTGGTTATAATTATATCAGTTAATGTATTCGTTAAATTTGAACATTTTTCTAGACAGCACATAAAAAGGATTTTTATCTCTTGGTCAATATTTGAAATAATGTTTCCACTCGGGTCGGTAAAATTCCCTGGTGATTCGTATCAATTTACAAAACTAAATAATCGTTAAGCTTAGCTGGCAGCCGGGGAAACAGATAGGTTTAGGAGCGTACTTCCAATTCCAACAGACGGTCCCAATTCATTTTTTTCACACGGGTAACGTAAAAGACATAAATACAGACGTGATTATTTCTAGGCAAATATCGATTTAAAGTAGGAATGGTTCGTATAAAGAAAAACATTATAAAAACCTTCAGAAATAAATATTAAATGCATTTGGAATTTCTTCTACCTATAATAACAAATAATTATATGTGTAAAATTGGTATCTTCCCATTGCGCCGAATCCCATTCGACCGAATACCGCCAATGTTTTTAATGAAATTAGCCCAAAGGCGGGTTTTGTATCTAATCGACCGACGCAATATTCACAATTGAGCGACCGCAAAACAATAGTTTTTCTTTCTACTCCTTTTGATTTTTTATGGAAGCGTTTTAATATATTTTAGGTTACATGTAGGTTAGGTTAGGTTAGGTTAGGTTAGGTTAGGTTAGGTTAGGTTAGGTTAGGTTAGGTTAGGTTAGGTTAGGTTAGGTTAGGTTAGGTAACACTGCATGCTGTTCTGACAGATACTGAAACGGATAAAACCGAATCCTAAACCCGGCGAAGTGCGGGTTTTTCGGTCGAATGGGATTGGGTTCGGTAATTGCTTGAAACACGAATCTTCGCTGGCTCGTTCGATTTTTCGTTCAAGTTTGGACCTTTTGGCTTTTATTTACGTAACTATACTCGAATTTAAAAGGATCTTTATAAATTCTCCAAGAACTGAAGAAAGATAAGCAATCGAAATGAAAATTAAGGGGTCCAACATTTTAAAATTTTTGGTACGGGATTTCAGAAATCAGAATGGCAAAAAAAGCCAAACCCTGAAAAAATTGAAAGAAATTAAAAAACTTATTAAACGAATTAAAAATTAAATCAAATTTCCAGAATTACCAACGATAGACCGGTTTCGCCCTATTTTGGGTTAATCAGAACCGTACAGGAAATCTGGCTCGCCACTAACACAGAATTTCAGAAATTCAGAGCACAATATTCTTGGTGATTTGATTTCCGGTTTTGTAGGCTGATTTTGAGATTTTGGACCTGATTTTCGCTCAGAGTTCAGGGTTTTCAAATTGATTTCCAGTATGGATGCACCGATATGGGTACAGCCAATATATCGGCGGTAATATCGGACGATATATCTATCAAACCAGTAGTGTATATGATAAAATCATTGTAAAAGATTGTTCAGTACACTGTCATACCATTTTATTAAAAGTTTTCACGAAAAAAAGTTTGCAAGAGCATATCGTTGTTTTTTCTTTGTTTGCAATCGTAACATCCTGTCCAAAAAAAAGGTATGATCTAGCTTCTGAAATCTGGCGATAATTTTCTTTTTTTGAAATGTTTTTCGGAATTGTTTTTATCAATACCGGTATTGAGCAATATCGACTTCGTTTAAGCCGATATTGGCCGATACCGATATTAGAAAAATAGGCCGATATATCGGTGCATCCCTAATTTCAAGTGTACGGGATTTATTCGAATGTCGTTGAAAATACATTCGACCTAGGGCCCGCTCTGATACATATAACGCAATGGTGACCTTGATTCCAGGTAATCACCGTTGTCTAAATAGACAAAGAGAAAACGGGATCAATCTTGAAATGAGGGAGACTGTTCGAGGTGGAAAACGGTGGGCTCCTGGTTCGGCCGTCGTGATTAGGAATTCAAAGGAGGGTTTCCGTCGCAATTCCTTCTGTTGACACTAGACTCAAGAAAATAACGGAGTGCCACCGGACACGCGACTCCGCCATTTATTTGGCCTTTTGATCGAGTCTCCACTTCCGACCAATCCAAAGCGACCCGATGGCTGAGATAAGAGACCGGCTAAAGTTCATTCTGAATCATTTGGCACCAATCTCGATAGTGATAGGCCCACTACAAATTACGAGTGGAGCCCGGGTTTGAACGAGCAAAGCATCTTTTTTCCGGACTTCTCTCCGAAATCGTACGGTTATCAGGCCCTTGGTTATAGTTTTACTGGGACCCGGGATTATAGTTTTACTTGGGCCCTTGATTATTGTTTTACTTGGTCCCTTGATTATTGTTTTAATTGGGGCCAGGATTATTGTTTTAGTTGGGCCCTTGATTATTGTTTTAGTTGGGCCCTTGATTATTGTTTTACTTGGGACAGGGATTATTGTTTTACTTGGGACAGGGATTATAGTTTTACTTCAGACCGGGATTATAGTTTTACTTGGGCCCTTGATTATTGTTTTACTTGGTCCCTTGATTATTGTTTTAATTGGGGCCAGGATTATTGTTTTAGTTGGGCCCTTGATTATTGTTTTAGTTGGGCCCTTGATTATTGTTTTACTTGGGACAGGGATTATTGTTTTACTTGGGACAGGGATTATAGTTTTACTTCAGACCGGGATTATAGTTTTACTTGGGCCCTTGATTATTGTTTTACTTGGGCCCGGTATTATTGTTTTACTTGGGCCCTTGATTATTGTTTTACTTGGGCCCGGGATTATAGTCTTACTTCAGCCCGGGATTATTGTTTTACTTCAGCCCGGGATGATTGATTTAATTGGGCCCGGGATTATTGTTTTACTTGGGCCCGGGCCCCGATTCTGGTGCCCCTGCTTGCAACTAAGATGTCCTTCTTACGGGTTTCTCACCAAAATCTAAAATTTGTTTACAGGTTTTCCACGAAATCGAAAAGTTATCACAGGTAATAATGGTTTTCATGAAACCCGGGATGATTGTTTTACTGGGGCCCGGGGCCCGATTCTTGCATCTGGGCAAGATTGTATCCCAGAAATCGTTGTTTCCGCTAATAACGATTTTAACTGGGCCCCCGGGGTTTTATTGTTTCATCTGGGCCTGATCTCGAAGGGCTTGCGCCCAATCTCTGTATCTTGCTCACGGGTTTATCCGCATTAAAGCGTATAGCGATCTCCGCTAATAATGGTTTTCATCGGGCCCGTAATTATTGTTTAACCCTCGGCTCCGAACGCGGGGTCAGCGGGTCTGTGGGTGAACGTTAGGCCTAAGAATTCGAAAAGCATTTAGGCCTTGGCTTGGTTACATCCCATTCCATGATCCTTCTTCTTCTTTTCGATTCGTCGCCGACTTAACAAATAAACGAGACAAGAGTTCGGTCGAGAGGAAAAGCTATTACGCGCTACTTATCAACAGCGCCACCTATCGCCCCACCGACGACAGATGCGGTCGCCATGGCAACCGAGGGATTTTTCTCTTCCTTTCCCGTACCAAACGCCTGTGACCTTGTCGTTTAGAAGCTAGAAATAACATAGAAAAGAACGGGGCTGACAAATATGCAGTTACAGCCTAAATTATTTTTGCCAGTGCATTTAGAATTAAGGCAGCGCTACAAAACGCGTCGGATAAAACTTGCAGGATAAACAGTCTGCGCCTTATAATAGTACGTCTACAATCGTACACGTTTAGCCCTGTCTATTAACGCCATCTTCATTTCTTTTCTATTATTATTTTTCGGGTTGGGGTGGTTCTACGAAGAAACTTAATCCGGCCCTTTAAATTCACTGAAGCGTATGGAAATGCTTTGTTTAATCCCACGAACGTCCGTGATAGCACGTATTTCCACGAATATGCAGCGAACCACTTAGGCGCCTGAATTCTTCGCGTTTTTAATTATGGCCCTTTACTATAAATAATGAAATTAAGCGCGTACTCTAAAACGTGTGAGGAGAAACGCCTAGACGGCGAATATTAGATGGACATTTTGGGCGTTTGAAAGTAAAAACCACGTAACATTAGTTACTTGCTTTTTATTTAAAGTCTACGATGAATTCTGCAGCCTGGGAGCCCGGGTTTGAAACCTGTACCGACGTTTATCCAGTAATAATAATAATTATCTAGGCTAATACCCTTGGCACCACCTCAGGTCCAAGTCATCTAGCGACTTATAAACAGGTGGCCTGGTTATAATGCGTAGCAGGGTGGTGGCAAGCCCTTCATGCCACGCCAGCCAACAGCTCCCTACATTAACTATTACCGTTATCAAGTTTTTATGGAAGGGGAAACCGAAGAGCTCGGGGAAAAACCAATTTAACCAGTGGTATAGGTGCGCCAAAATTGGTCCATATTATTATATTAGGGGGCGCCAAAATTGTAGATCGCCCCTGGCGCCATTTTCTCTAGCTACGGCCCTGAAAACCCTATAACCAGTGGGGAGATAATTTGCAAACTCAACGCGGAAGGAGTAGTTCCCAGTTTTAACCCAGTGCCACAAATTGAGATCGAACCCGGCTCCTCTCGCTGCGAGGCGAAAGCGCTAACTACTCCGCCACCCCACCCACTTCTAATAACGGCTCTCTTAGGGTCCGCAAGTATTGGTTTACCGATTCTGATATAGTGATGCCACTAGTGAAAACCAGTCTCTTATCACAAATATTCTCTAAGATATTTAGCTGGTATAGTCCCTGCTCTTCAAATGCTTAACTCAAAATGGCATATAAACAGTTACAGGATTTTGGCTTTCAGACAACGTTTGATTTTAATTAGAAAATATCGCTCAATAATAATTAAACAAAATTAATAATTTTATTCAATTAATTTTATTTCAATTATTAATAATCAATAATCAGCTAGGCTAATTACCAAGGCACCACCTTAGGCCCAAGTCATTTAGCGACTTTTTATGCCTTAAACAGGTGGCCGGGTTACAATGAGTAAGAGGTTGGTGGCTAAATAAATTATAAATATTAAGCGCGTTAATAAACTAAGGAATTAGCGCAAATTTGACAGTCAATTAAAAATATTTTTGCTTACAATTACCACTAAGCGTTAATGATATCCCATGCTTAAAGCATTTTTATGAAAAAAGTTAACGTAATTATTTAATAACGTTTTAAATTATAATAATTAATATTATCAGAAGTGTATTTCCCGCCAAAACGCGGAAGAATACCCCGCGCCACAACTACGCCTTACTAACAGCATAAGTAACATAATGACAATAAGTATGATACTTCCTATTACTTTAATTTTCTAACCGAACCTTTTTTCGGCACTGATACTCTCTTCAAGCTGTGACTTGGACTCGCGACTTAACGTTTTGGATGACTACGTTTTGATAAACATTTAAGCCTAATATCGGAGAGCACGTTCTGGAGTCGCGAGGGGCTTTGGCTTTGTTTTGAAGCCCGCGTGTGAATCACGCGTGATAAAAAACATGAGCTCGTGGCGCCGAGAAAAACTTTTTTAATTTTTATCATTTTAGCCTAATATTCCGCCTATCTATCGGAAACCAGATATTTCGGCTTAGCGGAAGTCTCGCGTATTTTAGACACTAGAGGGCTCTGTGCTGAGAAAACCTCTTGATTACGCAATAACTATGAAAATCAGTTTGGTTGTAAATCTCGTTAATTGTCATACTTATTGTTATTATGTTACTTATACTAACAGTAAGTAAAATTCCAATATTATTTATCATGTCCTAGGAATAATCCATATTTTAGTATTTAGAGTCTTAGAAAATCAGTTGTTTTATTTTGAACCTGAACCATTTTTGTTCCGAAACTAATTTTGACCAATCAGCGGACGAGAGAAACGAATAACATCAGCAGGATAGGAAAATTAATATTACTAATAAAGGATGTTTATGTAAATTAATACATTTACATATTTGGAATTAAAGAGGAACGGCCAATATACTAACCCGTACCTTTTTTGTCTTGAAAAAATAGCTTTTGGCCCAAAAAGTTGAAACGAAAAATAACGCCAGGTGTTTGGGTTTGAATTTTCGTCGCCATCTTAGGGGCTGCCGCCAGCGCCCCTAACCCCGTATGAGTGATTTGCGAACTATCCTAACTTTTAAAATCGCGTGCAAAACAAATCTTTTGCGTCTTCAGCAGCGCGCGCTTTTACGTGGTTTTTCTGTCTCACCGACTTCTCACCAGATGTCGTGGCGGACGCGCGCAAGCTTGACCGTTCCCCTTTAAGCATCGGTCATAAAAGCAACGAATATCGAATCATTGTCAATTAAAAGCGTTTGTATGCTCAGCACGTAGTGCAAATGCTTCGCTAGGAGCTTTCGATTTGGTACCCGTGTTGACCCATGTTTTAAAAAATGTCGCCTTGTGTGAAAAGGCTTTATAAGCGTCCTTAAATTCACGGAACAAATTAATAGCTTTCCTGTAGGACGATTCGCTCCAGTTATATTCCTTTACAAACGTGTGCTAAAAGTTTCGAATTTTCCATTAGGGCGTGGGGAAGGTTTTTTTACCGTGACTCAACCAGAAGAAAAGCCTAATTATCGGTCTTTGCCTAAGTTTATATTTTTAAATATGACGTCAGCTCTGGGTCACTTCAATAAGTATATCAACAGTAAGTATATCAAATAACTGACACACCTAATAATTATAGACTCATGCAAACACATTCCCAAACCACGTCAAAATTTTGTGCTACGTTAAAACTAGGAGTGTTTGTTTAAGGCTGGTATTAATTAGGTGCATAATAATACGTGGATGCAAAAATAAATTAGGCCTAACGGATATCCATTTATATTTCAGAAACCAAAAAAATTTAACTGGCACACTCTTTTTAGCGGTTTTTTAGGTTGTACCATCATTGTCTTTGTGACTTAATATCTTAATGAAATATAATCCTTTTTCGACCGAGCCAAGTGTATTCTAGCCTTTTAGAGTGTGTTCTACAGACGTATCATAGAAACGTTTGCCTGCCACCTACCGGTAAAATAATAATTTTTTTACAAAACCTTCAAAAATGCCTAGATCTAGCCAATTTTGTCATCCTGTAGACTTACAAAACTTACAAATTCGGATAATCATAGAAAATATGGGTGAAGTGAACTACAGCAGCTTCATTGAATTTTATATTCATTTTGGTTGCACCTGATAGACCTTGTCACGTAGATGCCGAGGGTATTTTGTATTTTGACCGCAAATGATTATTTTATTTTTTTATTTAAATTAAAGAATTTCACATTTTTGGGCATTTTCACGTGTTTCGTTCTACTAATTTCCGTCGTGTGTTCGGCGACACCACAGTTTCGGTGTCCTAATAATTTCCACGTGATATTCCGGTAGTTTATAAAATCAATTTAAGTTTTTGTTCATTTTCTAGGTGTTTTGTATTTTTGGGCCACAAACGCTTATTTCAGGTTTTAATTTAATTGAAAAGCTTGCACTTTTTTAGGCCTTTTCACGGTTTTGGTTGTTTTTGATAATTTAAAATGAAATACTTGATGCGTAAGGCTCGGTACTGTCCTGTAGGTCGCGTTATAGATGGCCCATCGTTTTTTTAGTATGGGGCTGGGGAGGCACCGCGTGCCCCAGCGCTTGAGCGAAGTGAGTGCGCGGCGCCTCCAGGCGCCAATACGGGGAATTTTAAAGTATACTTCAAACCTGTTCTCATTTTTGTTACTATTTAAGTTGATACGATTTCACTAATTACGATGCCGCTAGGTACAATTACCGAAGGCCCACCGTCAATGCTCAGAATGGGGCAGGTGCGCGCCTAGAAAGTGGTGTCAGCGGATACACGACAAAACTATTTTTAAGAAAAACGTTACTAATCCCCTAAAATTACTACTTTTTTAAAATTAAGTTAATAAAAAAATTATAATTTGCGGCCCAAAAAAGGTATACAATATTGAGAGTTAAGGGCCAAGTCATCAAGCGACTTATAGCCCTGGCAGGCAGTACTTATTTAAAATAATAGTTAATGGATAAATCAACAAAAAAGAACAACAACAATAAAAAATATAATAATATTACACATTAAAAAAATCGCTAATACTAGCTCCTTAATTGTTTTTCTGACAGCATGAATAAGACATTCTTTAATAAGGTCGTAAATCATATTATACAGGGTGTTTTTTTGCTCGAAAAAGTGATTTGTTTCAAAAACTATGTTTTCTAGAAAGTTGAAATTTGTACTGTACATTATACGTGCCGGGGGACACTTTCTACCAAAATTACATCTAAATCTAAAAATAGTTTCACGTTTTTTGAAAATTTAAATTTTAACCGCTAGGTGCTATAAGAAAATTGTCAATGAGAAAATTGTAGAGCGTCACCGAAAACGTATAAATAGCGTTGGCGCGAAAACAATCGACGACATTTTCACTGACAAAATACGACTTGAAAAAGTGACAAGTTGGGCAAGCTAAAATAACTTTTTTTGAATTCCATTGGGAGAGTAGTGCAAGCCAAATTGCATTAAACACCGGATTAACAAATTTCTGACTTTTTATATTAATTCATACTTTTTATTAATTTATATTAAATACGACAATATGATTAAACAAAAAAACACAAGAAGCAAAGGCTCACGTTTGGATTCCAGAGTCCCGACCAGCAGAATATTTATTATTAAAAATAAAATAAATTGTCTTTAATTTTCCATAAAAGTTTTCCTTAAAGGTTTCCTTAAATATCCTCTAAACGTTTTTTTTATTACAAAAAGACGTTAAAAATTAATTGATTTTTTAATTGTAATGAAATTCATAAATGTTAACAACATTATAGAAATATTTGACATTAATAAGTTCATAATAGCGTAAAGGAGAAATTTAGTTAGTGCTATACGTGTCAGTGGTTCTGTGGTAAAGCATTCTCTTGCATTAGTCTTTAATCACACACACACACACACGCACACGCACACGCACACGCACACGCACACGCACACGCACACGCACACGCACACGCACACGCACACGCACACGCACACGCACACGCACACGCACACGCACACGCACACGCACACGCACACGCACACGCACACGCACACGCACACGCACACGCACACGCACACGCACACGCACACGCACACGCACACGCACACGCACACGCACACGCACACGCACACGCACACGCACACGCACACGCACACGCACACGCACACGCACACGCACACGCACACGCACACGCACACGCACACGCACACGCACACGCACACGCACACGCACACGCACACGCACACGCACACGCACACGCACACGCACACGCACACGCACACGCACACGCACACGCACACACACACGCACACACACACCTCGGAGTGGTAAAAATGAAAGAACCGAAATTGGGCGATAATTCCCCGGGTCATTTATATCACCCTTTTTAAAAATTGTTGTAATTAAGGCAGTTTTGAGACGATCAGGATAGACACCAGTCTTAAACGATAAGTTAATTAAGAAAACAAGAGGGGTTATTAGCAAATCTATAGCCCGTTTTATGGGCTTAGGAGCAAAACCATCGCTACCCGGGCTTGACGAGATAGGTAAGCTCTTAATTAATTCCGAGACTTCATTTCCATCGACCTCAAAAAGTGCACAGGGGGCGGGATTATTGGGAGTTAACAAAGGAGTATCATATGTAGCACTTGCGTCGATAGCCTCAAAGAAAATAAGTATTTAGGGAATCTGCACTCAATAACAATAATAATAAACACCTTAGGCCTAATTCATCGAGCGACTTTTAAAGCCATTAATTCAGGTAAACGGTTTAAAATGCGTAGGCGGGTGGTGGCAAGCCCTTCATGTCGCGCGAGTCAACAGCTTCCTACAATAACTGTTACCGTTAACCTCGACAAGTTTTTATTATAAAGGGAAACCGAAAAACTCGGGGGAAACCCCTTCAACCAGTGTAAGGGGAAAGGCTGAAAATAAGGCATGATATAGTTCAAAGAAAGTCCACCCGTGGCGCTGCCTTACAACGCCAAACGGAAGGATTTGTATAACATGTTTGCCTGCCCTAATGATAAAACACCTTCATTAAAGAATTGGCTGCTGGATCGCGAAAATGTCGAGGATAATTAAAAGTTTTATACGCGAACCACGTCCTAGAAATGATTAATTTCCCAATTTTAATAGATATTTTTGAAAAGCGTTGACAGGATAGCTGACGAGCCAAATATTTACCTTAATTAGTTCGAAGGGTGAGGTATCGACTCGTTTATAAGCCAACGTCTCGGCGAAATTTGGTCAAAGGCTGAGAAAGAGAGAATGCGGCAGACTTCCGCAGTTCCCACTACAGTAATGACGCCACGTGAAAGCCTAAGTTTATTATGATTTTTCACGTGTTAAATTAAATTAGGATTACTGCACTTTCGCCATAGGTTACACTTCACTGTCCACTGGCAAATATTTGAGAGCGTGAAGTTTTCATTTACTTTACTTTAACGTATCCTACACACGCGCGGTTGGGAAACAAGTTCAGTAAAAAGGTGATAATATTATTTCGTTGTCCGTGTACCATTTAAACAGGACAATATAATCATAAGTAAATTTGGATAAGAAATATCCGTTTTATTTTTTTTATCCATAACCGAAATTTATTCGAATTAAAACTTATGTATTGCATATTAAATAGTTTTATAACCGCGAACAATATCCATAAATAAACGGTCAACCGAAATTTGTATGATTAATCTAAAATTTTGGGGTTAATTTATCTGTTCCGTCGAGCTCTAATCAGAAACCTTAAATTTACACGTTATTGGTAAGATCACTCTGACGGCTTTGGCCCCGCCTACGAGAGAAAAAATCCCCTCTCACGTTGTTGTTTGTTAAGTTAACATAGTGACGTCAAAAAAACAGTCAGCCACATCGAGAAGAAAATCTGCCGCGATAAGCATTCCAAGTAGAGGTATGGATTCCTGTTCATTGTTAATGAATATTGAATAACACACTTCCCGCGGATTCCTGACTTGGACCATGTGACCAACATGCAAACAAAGGAAACTTAGAGCTAGGAGCAACAAACACAGCACCTCACATAAGGAGAACGCAACCCGTCAAAAGTCATCTATTTTCTTGTGTACAGTTTTCATTGGTTAGACGCTTTAGCACCTGCTGCCATCGGAAGGGAAAATTCTGAAATTGTCTCCCCCCCCCCCGCCCGTAAAACGTTCAGAGTAATGACTCTTCCAACGAAATTTCGTCCTTTATGTCTCTTTCTCACTCTCTCTCGCGAAGCCTCCGGTCGATGAAGAATCCTCTGCCTCTTCATACCTACTATTCCTACTCGCACCGGGAGCGGCGGCGGCAGACGACACAGATCACAGTTCCATTATTTCTTTAACCTCTAGGGGAAGACAACAAAATAAAAAATAAGACGAGATAGTGGGTGTAGGGAGCTGTTGGCTCGCGTGGCATAAAGGGCCGATAGCTGGCGTTGTGGTTCTTGAAACTAGCTTGTTAAAAGCCTTATTCATATAACACCGTAAGGATAGAAGTATAGCAATAACGGAAAAGGTAAAAAGTCCCTTCAAACAATATAATTAAAGTTAATTCTTTAAATTTTAAAAACTTTCGTGAGTTGAATTTATACTTTTTTGGAGAAAATTTGTAGTCATAACTAAATCTTTGGAGTAGACAATTGAAAATATTGATTTTTAATTTCTTAAACGTGTCACTTTGTAATTTTTATAAGTTTCATTTCTTACCCCTCCGAGGGGGCTATGTAACCTAGTAGGGGTATTACAATGACCGTGTCTGTCGGTCTGTCTGCGTTCGCATTTACGGAGCAAAGCAGATTCTGGGAATTAGGGAAATGGTTTTTCCAAAAGAGCCCTTTTTTTGTCATTGGGTGTAGTATAATTTTCTTTTGCGAATTGCGATTGTACGTGATGAATTTATGACTTATGGGACGGAGCAAGTGCTAAAGGTTACGGTAACCGTCTCAACGTCCAAATGACAGGGTTTCCGCCAAATGTTCACGATATACGGTTTTTAATAATTTTGCGATCGCATCGGGCGGGTTTCGAACCCGAGCCCTCCTGCATGACAGGCGAGTGTTCTACCACAGAACCACCGATACACATTGCGGTTTATTGAAAATTATAAGCTCAGCTTAAGCGGAAGAGTATATTAATAGTTTTGACCTCTCCGAGGGGACAAAGGGTTGGCAAAACCACCGTGTGACGGTGGGCGTTAACGGATTTATTTGCGGTTGGGTTGGGTTTGGATTGGCTTTTTTTCGTTAACGCTCACCGTCGCGACAGTTTTAATTCAGTTTGATTGGATACTTCGTTATTGTAATGTTTATGTTGTGAATGTTGAGTTCGTGTTTGACAGTTGTGGGTGTTGAGTTTGTGGTGTTTGTGATATGATGGCTGTAGATGTTGAGTCTGTTGTGTTTGTACGGGCGTTTTTTCTCCAACTTCTTCTTATTGACTTTGGGACGAACCGAGTGCTGAGTGATATGCAACCTCTCATCGTCCAATGGCAGGGTCTCCACCAATTGTTTACGGTATTCGTCGTAGTATCAATTTGCGAACGTACCAGGCGGGATTTGAACCCGAGACCTCCTGCTTGACAGGCGGACGTTCTACCACAGAACCACCGACACTTGTTACGCTTCATTGAAAATTAGACCTTCAGCTTTATCGGAAGCGTATTTAATAGAGTACGAAAATTTGGTTTAATTGAAATAGAATTGAAATTGAAATTATTGCATCGAAGAAATTATAATTTAGCGTTTTCTCTATTGATTAAAAACAAATGCGCAACCCAGGTTTCGAACCCAGGCCATTCGGCTTGGCAGTCGAGCGCTCTATCACAGAACCACCGATAGCTGCTTAGCTTCACTGAAAATAAGACACTCATCGTAAGCATAATAGGTAATAAAGTCTTGAATTTTTTTACGAATGAAATTATGTTGATTTAATCTTGTTTGTTGTGTTTTTTAACTGATCGAGATTACGTTCTTTTTTGTCTAATCTTTGGTATTGTTGGTTTTTTCTGTCTTATATTTGTATCTACTATTTTTTAAGTTTATTTCCTTTTTCCCGCAAAACCGTCCAGTCTTAGAGAAACCTTTAAGAGAGTAAAGCCGCGTTCACAAAGATATTTTGTAGAGGATAATTCTAAAGTAAAAGGGGGAAGAGCATTCCGCTTTCGGCGGGGTGATCCGACTTCAGTCTTTCTATTCCTCCTTCTGCACAAGGTCAGCAGTTCACAAAGGCTTCCTTTACTCGCGTTAACAGTTACACAGTTTTATTTGTGGCAGCCATAGCGCACCGAAACCACGAGGTAAACAAAGTCTTTCGTTCCCTCGGGCCTCGGACTCCACTCTCTCTCGAGAAAACCGGTGTTTGTGTATCACATGACTGACACGACGTCATAACCGCTTCTCTATTGGCCAAAACTGGCACGTGATTTTCAGCCGAAGGACGAAATATCAAACTGGAGTAGATACGGGTTGACCGCCGATTTCCCTCTCGTCTTGAGAAGTTTTCTCTCCCCTTTCGACTTTTGGCGGGTTTGTGAACCGCCGATTTCTAACTTCGTCTTCTACCTGTCGCTTTCAACTTAAGCTATTTACCATTTTTAACATCTTTGTGAACGCGGCTTAAGTCATGCCCAAAAGCTTATCCGGTCTCATTATAATAACGTGAAAAATCGTATTTGTGAATGGTAAGGTGTTGCGCTTCGTGATATTATATTTTCTATTGCTTGATTTCTAAGTATTGAACTAATTTATTGCTTGACTGCGTTATAATATTTTTCTATGAATTATTTTGATTCTGTCTGATTGCTTGACTGCGTTATAATATTTTTCTATGAGTTTTGTTTCTGAAATCTGATTGATTGGGTTGTTATTGTGTATTTTTTTATTCGTTATTTTTATTTTTTGATACTCTAATATTTTAAACTGGATATAGTATAACGTTAATTCTGCGTATTTCGAATGTGCGTGATGTGGAGGGTAGGGTATTTGTACGTTTTATTAGGATCAGTTTTTTTAATTTTAAATATCTTTCGTTTTATTTGTATTTTATTTCGTTTTTTCAGTCGTATATTTTTATCGAGTTGTATACATCGTGCGCTTACACTTATGTTGATCTGGTTTTTAACTGGGTCGTCATTACTTCGTTATTTATTTTAAACGTTTTCTCGACTGATTAAGATGTTTAATTTGAAATAAATTGAGCAAAGATGCGGCAAGTATTTCGTAAGCAAGAAAAATACAAATACCCTCTGTAGATATTTCTTTCATTAAAATTGGCTTCGTATTATATTTAACTGATAAACTTGTACCGTAAATAGGGTTAAATTCAATTGTGCATTGTTTTAGTACGTCTAACTCGCTGTTTTAACTACTTAATTTATAATATTCTGAATAAATTATACTCGGTTGTTTCGTCTCAATTATTTTAATTATAATTAAAATTTTATACCGGGCGGGATCGAACCGGGATTACGTTTTTAATAAATAACTCTGAATTTCGGAGATATATCTTTAAAAGTCATCTCGAAAAATTAATACCGCTAGGGACAATTCTTCCGAGGAGAGGTATATTTTGGCTTGCCAACTTGTTAAAGTCTTAAATTTTTTACGTATGAAATTATAAAGGTCAAATATTGTTTTATCGCAGTAAGCAGAGATAAGGGGGTTAAAGGGTAGAACCCGTGGGTGGTCCACTTAGTTAGTTTTTGTCTATCGGTACTTTTGAACCGTTAAGGGTCATTTATTAATACAATTTCAAATGGTATACAAAGCGCGTTTTTCGTTTTGCTTACTTTGCTCGTAACTTCGTAATTTATTTTACATGTTTTCTTGTCGACTTTAAATGCGTGATACATTTTCATTAATGTGGTTACGTTGGTTTTATTTATTTTGAGATATGCGCTGTTGTTTAGACTTCACTATTCAGTTAAGGACTTTTTGTGTGCGTTATAAGCCGGGAATTGTTAACGGTAAGGTGTTTTTGGTTTTTTCTATTATAATTTTCATTACCTTGTGTATATGGATAGACATTTTCTGGATTTCTAAGTATTTGAATTACCTTGTTGTTTGATTGGGTTATTATTATATATTTTTATTGCAAATTTCTGCTAATACAATGTTTATTACTGTGGGAATTTAGATTGACTTTTACTTGATTCCTAAGTATTTTAATTAACTTGTTACTTAGTGGGGTAATTATTATATATTTTTCTATTGGTTATTTTTCTTGTTTTATTTAGTCTATCTAAAGTGTTGATAATGTGGGGGATAATTCATGTCTACGATTTTTTATTTGCATTGATTTTTATCGGCTTCGTTGGGTTGTAGTTTGAGACCACGCAGCTTTTATTAGTGCTTTCACTTACAGTTTTGGTTTTCGCTTCAACTTTTGTCATATACATTTGATTGTTTAAGACCTATAATACAATGGGTTGGTTTTTGACTTTTGTCTATAAAATAGTATATTTTTCGTTTCCTGAGTGTTCTAATTATTTAAAATTTTGTATTTTCTATTTCTCATTTTGTTGCTTTGTTAATTTATTAACGTTTTTGGTCTAAAGTAGGTTTTTGTTCTATTGATATTGGAAATTTGTTTAAGGCAATAACAATTGTAATATTTATTATAATTATAATAAAAATATTCTACTGGTTGGGATAGAACGAGGATTGGGTTTTTCTGGAGGACGCTTAGAATAGGGCGAAATATCGTTGAGTGCCGTGTCCAGTAGTTAATACGCCCAAGGGCAAATTCTTCCGAGGAGAGGTATATTTTGGCAAGCCTGCCAGCTTGTTAAAAATGCGAAGCAAAATAGGGTTTTAATATTTTTAATGATAGCCACATATTTAATGGCCATTTATTTTTGGTGAGCTTCAGTCTAACGCATTATTACCATATGTAACATAATTACTCATAAGTATGCCACTAGCTCTATTTCTTCACTAACGGACAGATATTGCGTCATCCGTACCCTACGTAATATTTGATGTAATATTTGACGTCATCGAATCTTAAATGCCGATAATGCCGTCGCCCAATTAGCTCTACGTCTGATAAACCGACGGCCATTATTTTAGTAAACAAACCGGTTTGAACAACCAAGGATTAGGAGCTAAAATGAACTACAATATAGTGTCAAGTTTTGATAATGTAATTAATTTGCAAATAATTGAAGTTCTCGGAGACTCACGTTCTAAAATAAATTTGCATTGTCAAATAAAAGAAGCAGGTTTATTGGAAAAAATAGTTGAAATTCCGGTTTAGCTTTTCTGGCGCCTCGTCAAGGTTGGAGTCTTTGCAGATTCTTTTGAGCCTAGGCCTAACTCTTCTAGGCTTGATATGGGTTTTAAAAAGGCTGGTGGAATATTCCACTTCGACGACTTTTTCCATTTTCGGAAAGCGATCACTTATTGATCATTTTCCCCAACCTTTTTTGTTTTATTTAACTTCATCCGCACAAACCGAGCTAGTTTATATATATGTTAGTAGCCAATAGTGTAACTCCCAAAATTACTAGATGAATAAAAAGGTTAAATTCTGACGTAGTCCACCTTTTTACTGGTTCGTGGTGAAACAAACCGTTAGTGAAGATTTCTGAATGGAATAAAGATACAGTAGCATACTTATGAGTAATTATGTTACATATGTTATTATTAATACGCGCTAAATTGCGTTCGTCGCCATATTGAGGGCGTGCAGGCAACCTGTCCGAGACATAAAAGGTTCCTATTCATGGTCGATTTGCACGGATAATCTTTCGCTTTGCTATTTTCATGAACGATTTTTTCGCTTGGCCGGATTATTGGTATATGAGGTGAAACAAAATGGAGGCTATTACTTATAGGAAAGGAATAGCAAATTCTAAAAAGGGCTTAAAAATGCACCTCAATAAAAGGATTTATATATTTCAACAGACAAAGCTTAAGGCATAACAATACCGGAAATTGAGATACCTAAAGCAGATTGAGACGAAAAAATTACTACTCTTCTATGGTATATGCAGGAATCCATACCTCTACTTGCGTATAGTAAAATTACTCTGACGGCTTTGGCCCCACCAACGTAGTTATTTGTTAAGAAAACATAGTGACGTCAAAAAAACCGTCAGCCACATCGAGACGAAAATCTGCTTCGATAAGCTTTCTAAGTAGAGTTATGGATTCCTGTTCATTGTTAATGAATATTGAGTAAAGCACACTTCCCCCGGGACTTTTGGCTATTTAAGTTTCATATTTTTCTCGCTAGAGGCTCTTACCTTTTTGGGTTCTTCTAACTAACACAGTTACGAAACTTAAGAGCCTTTACCGTGGAAAATATGATAACAATCGATTTACTTGTGAAAGCCATCAGTTTACCAGCTTGTCTGTTTGAACTTAGCGTGTCCGCCTTTCCCCTGTTTCTAATCGCATCAAAAGTTCGTCTGGCCAAAATGAGTCGGCTAATTTTGAAGCAACGGACATTCCAGTTCGTATCGATTGTCGGACGTCTGCGCCGATCATTACAAAGAGAGAGGTTAAGCAAAGCGTCTTGGCTCGTCGTTGGCCCAGATTTGGCCCCTAGCTCTTTGCCCTCCGCGAAACTGATTCGCATAAAGGCTAGTTCCCACTTGGCGAATTTTCGAGACGAATAAAATTTTCGCGCAACGAAAAAAGACGCGTTTTTTCGGTCGCTTGGGAAGCGGTTCTCACTTCAGCGCGAAAATTTAAAAACGCTGAAAAGAACTCGCGCGGGTTTTTAGTAATGTTTTAGGCCTAACATAAAACATCAGTTCAAAATGAACCAAATGGATGTTCCTGTTGATAATTTCAATAAATAAACGATTCTATTCGTGAGATAATTACCTTTACTTCAGTATCTTGGCCAAGTTGGCGGAGCCGCTTTTCTAAAGACCTAGGCTTAATAAGTGACGGATGGGAGCGGAATAGATCGAGGTAACGCGTTTTCTGATTGGCTGAAGCTTTTTATCGCCAAGGTGTGGACGTCAAAAAATAAAACATTCGCTAGATACCGCGGAGACGCAACTTTAGCGGCGAATTTGAAAAAAATCGCAAATTTTATTCGCGAGCGTCAATTTTCAGCGTGAAAATTGTTTTTTTCGCTAAGTGGGAACTAGGCTTTATGCTTCCACGTAGTAGATCCGTCTTCCTCTGATTCCTCGCTCTCTACGTGACTCAACGATTACGAGTCAATTCACAGGCATTTCAATTTCGACATATCTCGCGTGGCGTCTTTGATTGTGATTAATTCACCGACGTGATAAAGGGAGGCTCAAGAAAGGATTATCTGGCAAACCTGCTAACCTAGTTGTCTGGATAAATAGTGGATTTTTGATCAAAATCCTACTCATTTAACGGTTATAGTTTTATGCAAACCATTATAAATAGTTAATTAACTATATCTCATTAATTTTGTAAATAGTTCAGTTAAGGACCTACTATATTTTTAAATATACTATCTTCACGTCGGCTACTTTAGCTATATTTTGAAATTCAACTTTATAGTCGACGCTTCAGAAAATACCAATCAAATAGAAATGAGCATAAGAAAAAATTTTAAAACCAAAGAATAAATAAGGCTGCAAGTCCTACTGCAGTAGCGCTATGTTGTCTTTGTGAAAATATTTGGCCTGTTTAGCTAGGAATGTATAGAAAGTTCTTTTCTAATTCATCAAAATACGTTTAGGCAGAAATCACCATGTGGGTCCAATACACCATATACAAGGAAATAAATCTTTTAAATTAGTTCACTTTACCCAGGGGACCTTTTTGTAGAACATAGCGCAATTGGAATTGGGTCGGCGGCGGCGTTTCAAGTATAATGTCGAGCTCAAGGTTGAGCTCTTAGTACGTTAATTTTTAATACGGGCTCGTGCTCGAGCTCCAAGTAATTTGAATCATGAAATGGGCTCAAGCTCGAGCTCGAAGTAATTTGTATTTTAACAGGGGCTCAAGCTCGGGCTCACTAGTTACAGTATGCGATCCACAATACCTCAGCTCGGGCTCGGCTTTAACGTGAAAACTTATCGGTCTCTTCTCAGGCTCACAATATTTATTTAAAATACCTGAGCTCGGGCTCACAAGGTTGACCTATGGCTGCATCGGATGCTGCGGGCTTTCGAGAGTTGAATACGGATGGCTTCCCAGATCATCATGCGTCCACGATAATCATGGCTGGAGTCGAACCGAGAAATTTTCTTGCGCGAGGACTTTGTTGAGCGACCGTTAGTACGTGTTCGTGGTAACTACTGAATCTTTTACTTTTTCACGCGTTTTTAGTTTTTATACTCTTCGAGCATATCGTTCACCACTTGGCGCGAACGAGACCCAACGCTTTTCCTAACGCAGTCTTGACCCGTCTAAGGGAGCGTCCATAAATTACGTGAGGCGTTTAGGGGAGGGAGGGGTCGCGCTGAATATCACCCAATCTCACGTGAGGAGAGGGGGGGTTTCGGTAAACTGGGTAAAATTAAGTAGAACATGTTTCTCCACTAAAATAAAGTAATAATCAGCTAGGCTAATACCCAAGGCACCACCTTGGGCCTAAGTCATCAAGCGACTTTTAAAGCCATTAATTCAGGTGGCCGGGTTACAACGCGTAGGAGGGTGGTGCCAAGCCCTTCATGCCACTCGAGCCAACAGCTTCCTACACTCACTATTACCGTTAACCTCAACACGTTTTTACGGCTAAATCCTACACAATAACAGCTTTTCGCATCGGGGGGATGAAATAGAAGCTACTACGATATGCGCTCCTGTGCCAATTAGATGCGCGTCAGCTTTCGTTAGCGCCGGTTCCGCGTTTAATCTTGTAGCGAATCCCCCTTCCTCATTAAAGTCTAAAATACTAGTCTCAACTAGTCTTAAATATAAATAATTAAGCGAATTATGTGTTTTTAAATAAATCCAACGCAATCAAACGCAGATTAAAATAAAAATACGCATTTTCAAAAATCTCACGTGATATTAATGGGGAGGGGGGTCGAAAAATCGCCAAAATCGCCTCGCGTAATTAATGGACGCTCCCTAATATATGCCATCTGGAATATTTGTTAGTCAAAATCAAAAACTAACAAGTTGGCAAGCCAAATTATACCTCTCCTCGGAAGAATTGTCCCTAGTGGTATTCATATCTCGAGATCACCCTTAAAGATATCTCCGCAATTCAGAGTTATTTACTAAAAACGTAATCCCGGTTCTATCCCGCCCGGTATAAAATTTTAATTTTAATTAAAATAATTGAGACGAAACGACCAATTTTAATTTATTCAGAATATCATAAGTTAAGTAGTTACAACAGTGAGTTAGACGTAGTATAACAATGCACAATTGAATTAAAAACTTTTTACTGTACAAGTTTGTCAGTTGAATATAATACAAAGCAAAATTTAATGAAAGAAATATCTACAGAGGGTATTATAACGACCGTTCGCTTTTTGGTTTATAATTTTAACGGAATCGCGCCGATTTTAAATAAAGGATAGTTTATTGAAATTTTGTTAAAAGAATATTCCCTAAGGCCGCGCGATAAATTTACGAAAATAATTTCCCGTCGCCGTTATATCGAAAATTTAGTTGATTCGGGATTGCCAGAACTTTAATGTTCTGGGCGAGTAATTAGAAAAAAAAATGGCAACCAGAATTATGCAAAATTATAAATGTTTATTTTTATTCAGAAGTCTATGGAACGTTCTAGATTTAACTTTCATCAATAACCCAACAATATATATCCCTCCTACGTAATTGTACAGAACTGGTACTCAAGTGTCTAAGACTAGATGTGTCTTAGTTCATCGTGATTGAAAAATAAACCAAAACACACTTACACTTAAGTAAATACCATAAATTATACTGAGTAATTTTAACTAAATTCAAACTACCTAACTATAAACTCTTGTCTTAATTAACAGCTGAGAGCTGTTCGCTACTAATTACTTCCAATCTACTTAATTACCCTCACAGGTTGAGTTGATAATTTCAAGGGTATAATTAGATTATTCCAATTCAAAAAATAAAAACAATCAATTTTATCTTACAGCTGACTTGAGTTAGCTCACAATTACTTTAACACTTTCAGTCTTAAACACGCACTGTTCATACACTTAAGTCCATTCACTCACGTTCCAAACGCGAAACACAATTTAACTCTTTTCTTGACCGAAGACCGAACATACTAATTAAAACCGCAAAGTTACCTCATAACTTTTGACCGACACCAGGACCCCGTCCTGTAGTAGTTCGTATGACAGCCAAGAACTAAGAAAGAATAAATCTTCTAAATTGACGGCAACGGCTTTATATACTTCTATCATGGACTGTATTATAGCTAAAGGGACGGGTTATCCAGCTAAAAAATCGGCGGGAGGAGAGTCCGTTTGCGGCCAACTTGGTGAGGTTAAAAATTGTTGGCAGTCTCCTAAATCAAGGGTTTTCAAGGTTATTGTGAAAATTTCATCAAAAGTTCAAAACGAGGTCAGGGTTTTC
The DNA here is from genome assembly GCF_980474605.1 of Leiobunum rupestre. NCBI lineage: Eukaryota > Metazoa > Arthropoda > Arachnida > Opiliones > Sclerosomatidae > Leiobunum > Leiobunum rupestre. The sequence continues at coordinate 35,402,456 of NC_143392.1, forward strand.
TGATGTGGGACCAAGACCACCGACAAAATGTTCAGAGCAAATGTAAAGTGTAGATTTGTTGATATTTGATAATTCTAAGCGATTGTCAAATCTACCGCAAGCAGAAATCCATCTTTTACATTTTGCGATGTCTTTTTTAGGGCGAGGAAAAGGAAAATACCTAATTTGTCTACTAGAGGCAATAGAATTGTCCTTATTACCACACAAAGAATACGAACACTGCTTTTTAACCATATTTAAATTGTTAATAAAGTTTAGCCTCTACAAAAAATGCTAAGTTTTCTCATTAATTTAAATATAAACTGAATAAAAAGCCAAAAATTACAAATATAATCAACGTTAAAAAAACTTCCGAGGAGCGCTAAAAACCGTTACCATTTCATTTAGAAAAAAGATAATCGGCCCCTGAAAGCAAAAACTATGTAAATTTAACCTGTTTATACCTAGTTAAAGTTACTTGGTTTTTGCTTTCAGGCGACAAAATGGCCTTGAAGATCCTAAGAAAATCTCTCACTCTTCCCCCCCGCGACAAATCGTCGTCGAACTAGGTAAATAGCATTGTGGAAGCTACAAGATAACCAGTCCCTTTAGCTATAATACAGTCCATGCTTCTATTTGGTGTTTTTTAGACCCGTCAAGATTTGACTAAAGTTCGAAAAATTGAAAAGATTATATTTTTTACCCGGTTTGATTGATAGTTCTCCACACGGTGGCGCTATATTATTACTTTGATATAATTTCCGCGGGAGTTTTGAATAATTATCCTTTTTCTAAGCGTTATTAAAAGGTAAACAACCCGCCTTATCATAATGGTTTCTTTACTTTTTACTTTCCTAAAGGAAGTCAATGGCTCGGCGGTAAACTATCTGCATTGTAACGGTGCGACCTGAGCTCAATTCCTGAACACGATCAAATAAATTAAAATTCTTAGATATTTAATTAAATATAAGGTTAATATAATTTATAAATATTTAATTAAATATAAGATTAATATAATTTATAAATATTTAATTAAATATAAGATTAATATAGTTTATAAATATTTAATTAAATATAAGATTAATATAATTTATAAATATTTAATTAAATATAAGATTAATATAATTTATAAATATTTAATTAAATATAAGATTAATATAATTTATAAATATTTAATTAAATATAAGATTAATATAATTTATAAATATTTAATTAAATATAAGATTAATATAATTTATAAATATTTAATTAAATATAAGATTAATATAATTTATAAATATTTAATTAAATATAAGATTAATATAATTTATAAATATTTAATTAAATATAAGATTAAATATAAGATTAAATATAAGATTAAATATAAGATTAAATATAAGATTAAATATAAGATTAATATAATTTATAAATATTTAATTAAATATAAGATTAAATATAAGATTAATATAATTTATAAATATTTAATTAAATATAAGATTAAATATAAGATTAATATAATTTATAAATATTTAATTAAATATAAGATTAAATATAAGATTAATATAATTTATAAATATTTAATTAAATATAAGATTAAATATAAGATTAATATAATTTATAAATATTTAATTAAATATAAGATTAATATAATTTATAAATATTTAATTAAATATAAGATTAAATATAAGATTAATATAATTTATAAATATTTAATTAAATATAAGATTAAATATAAGATTAATATAATTTATAAATATTTAATTAAATAAGATTAATATAATTTATAAATATTTAATTAAATAAGATTAATATAATTTATAAATATTTAAAATGATGTAGATTAAATTATAGTACTTAACGTTATAACTTCGTAAAGGACATTCGCCAAAGCGATTTTCGAAAAACACCATGGCTTAGTGGTTAGAGTAAATCTCTAGCACGCAGCAGGCCCGGGTTCGATTCCCGGCCGGCGCCAGTTGATACCGTTTACGATTGGTGGAAACCCTGCCATTGGACGTTGAGAGGTTGCATCCGTCCCCAAAGTCAATAAGAACAGATGAAGAGAAAACGCCCGCACAAACATAACAGACTCAACGAACACAAACACAACCGACTCCACACCCACAACCGTCATAACACAAACACAACATTCACACCCTACACTTAAACAATAACGAAATATCCAATCAAACTGAATTAAAACTGTCACAACGGTGAGTGTTAACGAAAAAACACCATCCAAACCCAACCCAACCCCAAATTAAGCCGTTAACGCTCGGAGAGGTAAAAATTATGTTTACTTTTACGTCGCTGAGATGATCTCAAATATATTGCTATCTAAACTTTTATTCAAATATAGGTTATTTTTTTTTAAATAATTCTAAGTTAACGTAAACATGTAAATTTAAATTTGAAGTTCCCCCCTGGAGCCTGAGCCCGTAGGCCTTTCACCCATGCATTAAAGAGTGGAAAAGCCTACACGTACACGCTTCAACTCTATACTGTTCCATTTCATGATGAAATGATTTTTCAAATACAGATTATTTTTCTTCGCTTTAAAATACGTCGTCTGACAGCGAGAACCACGTAACAGTTTAGTGAGCATTTTGGGAGTTATTGATTTATTGCGAAATCGCTTTGGGGGCTTGTAAGATGTTTTTTAACGATAGAGAATTATTCTAAAAGTATGTAGTTTTAATTTAATCACTTAAAAAGCTGTGGTTTTTTTTCTTGTTTGTTAAGTTCTTAGAACAAGATCCACGTAAGTCCATTTACTTGGATAACGCTTTAAGACTGCAGTAGCCCACAGTCATTTTGTTCTGCTTCAAAAGAGTTGGGACAATGGTTATTTTTCTTGAATATTTGCGTTAAAAGCAGTTTTTTTTTCTGTTATCAGCAAGAGATAACGTGGGTCTGCAGCTTATAGCAGCTGCTTGGTTAAGGTGCTAAACGGACACCTCACCCTATTTTATGCTCCATCTTGATTTCAAATCTAAAGCGACATCTCTTGAACGAAATTTACATTATTATTTATTAATCATTAATTATTAATCATTAATTATTAATCATTAATAATTAATTATTAATCATTAATTATTAATCATTAATTATTAATCATTAATAATTAATAATTAATTATTAATCATTAATTATTAATCATTAATTATCAATCATCTTTCATCATTCATCATTCATCTTTCATCTTTCATCAATAATCTTTCGTCTTTCGTCTTTCGTCATTCGTCATTCATCATTCATCTTTCATCATTCATCATTCATCATTCATCATTCATCATTCATCATTCATCTTTCATCATTCTGACCAAATCTCAGGGGAAGCTATTTCAACCGTATTAAAAAAGCCCACTTAATAAAATTTAAAATATTGCCATTATGGTTGTAGATTCGAAGCTTTGGGAATAAATTGATATTTTTAATTAACCCTGTGAGGATCTGGGTCGAGCTTGACGTATCCCAACAGCGAAAGTTGCCAAATGATTAATTCCAGCGTATTGGCTTCGACGTTTATGGGAGTACCCGTTGTTATTAGTATCGAGCCACCACGCTGGCGAACAATGGCCCTGAGAATCACCCCCGCGTTCAAATTAATGGAACCAATAAAATGCCTGTGGATTTTCAAATCGGGGATTAATTATAGACGATCGAAACTAGGTCTTTACACCGTCTTCTACAAACAGGCAGTCCTATTAATTCAAAAGTCGCGTTGCTAGCGTTATGGATTTCATTTAAGCCTCGTTATGCGGCGTTGTTGGACATAATTTGTTGGGATCCGACGTGGAAATGGTTCCTATTAAGGTGAAAGTCGAAACAAATGCGAAATGTTTCCACTATTATCAAGAATGGATCGAAACTACTGAGACCAATAATAATAATAATAATAATAATCAGCTAGGCACCAAACCAACAATAATCCCCACGTTTTCATGATGTACTCTTTTTCGAATTTGTTTTGGCGGAGCTTAATTGAGCGATATGTCGTAGCCGCCATCTGTGGTTCAATAATTCTATTATATTTACAAACACTTAATACATTTCATATTTTTTAATAATAGATTTTATAATTTTTTGAATAATAAATTTTATAATTCATTAATAATAAATTTTATAATTCATTAATAATAAATTTTATAATTCATTAATAATAAATTTTATAATTCATTAATAATAAATTTTAAAATCTTTACAATTGGAAATTTTAACATAATATAATTCGAAGGAATTATTTTTGATATATATTTAACATATAATTATCAATAAACATTATTTAATTTAATCTTTTTAACTTTGAAATTTTTATTATAAATATATTAACACGTGTAAAATAAATTTGTAGTTGCATTTCAATTAACAGAGGGCGCCATGAAAGGTTTAGAAGGGGAGGGGCTATAAAATTAGTAGTAGATCACACCACCACTCCCAAATGCTACGTTTCTTTTTTTCCAAGTTGTTTTGATCTGTTCTTGATATTATATAATTTAAATTACACATATCATATTTGGTCTATTTATATTCAACAAAAACATCGAAACAGCAGGTCGGCTGTCTTATTAACGTCAAAAATTTAAATTTAAGATAAAACAAATCGTATGCTAATTAGGTAATTAACGTCCTTCAAAAATTTTATTAACCATGGGATATATAAATAAAATAACCTAGGAGCAACAAACACAACACCCCACACAAGGAGAATGCAACCCGTCCAAAGCCGTGCATTTTCTTGCGTACATTTTTCATTGGTTAGACGCTTTAGCGCCTGCTGCCGTCGGAAGGAGAAAATTCGGAAATTGTCTTTCCCCCCGCCCGTAAAACGTTCAGCGTAAAGGCTCGTGACGCTCGTCCAATGAAATTCGTACACAACCCTTCGTTAGCGTGTTTAAAGGCTAGCTGCGTTCTCCTTGTGTTTTTTGCTCCTAGATGGGAACTATATAGTTCCACCGAAATGAAAACAATAGCTCCTTAATTTTTAGCAGCCATTGTGTTCGGTTATTTAAAGGCATAGTTTCAGATAATATCATCCCCCAGTGTCGAAAAAGGGTTCAAACATCTTTATGCTTTTCCCTTCGCTATCCCCGTATTGATAGCGACGGTCACCTCGTAATTCGGACTTCGCGGTTCTCAAGGGCATTGTCACTTCTGACAATTTTGACAGCGCTAACAATGCCGGACTTAATCCTTCCACATGGAGAGGTCGGGAGAGCGAGCTGACCCGTCGCTATCAATGGTGGGGTTTCGAGGGGGAAGTAAAAAGGATGTTTGAACCCTTTTTTGGCAAAGAGGGGTGAACCTAGGCCTTTAATTATAAGTTTATCAATTAAGCTTTTACTTTGAAGCTTTAATGTTTGCTATAAAAATACTTATTGTAAGGTTTAAAACAATAAATACAAAATCATGGATCTTTAAAGGGGCTCCAAAGTTCGGTGGCAAAATGTGTTTAAAGTCAGTAAAGTGCGAAATTTACGGTTGACTCTGCCCGCCTCTGCCAAGGCCGAGTGCGGGGTCGGGGGGAATGAAAAGCATGCTCAATTTTCTTTTCTTTTTGCCACCGAACTTTGAAGCTACTTTAAGTTTTCTAGTGATTTTTCGTTGAATGTACGGGATTTTGGAAAATGCTGGACCCCTCGAGGGAGACAGACATTTTAATAACATGAGAGCTATCCATTTTCAGTAACTTGATACGCGCACGTGGAAAGAAACTTTCCCCCATTTTAACGATATAATAGAAATTTAGTAAATTGGATGAAACATAATATCATAACTTAATATATATTTTAACGAATTTCTTTATAACAGTCCTTTATAGAAATATTCTTAGGAATAAAATATGAAGCGGATTTTGTTTATTCACAATTGTGGTAGGTTTGAAAATGCCTTGGTAATTTGTTATTTCTCAAGAAATAAGCTTAATTGCCCCGAGAAATATAAAAATTTTCATGTTAAGCTTAATTGCCCTAAAGTAGCCGCTTTAAAAAATAATAGTCATAAAACAACAGATTTTGCAATAAGCCTTTCTATAAAGTCATTACGCTTGCCGAACTTGTTTCATCACGAGATACGTAGGAGTTCAGTTCAGTTTTGAAGGGTAGATCTTTATAATAAGGGCGACTCGTCGAATTTTATTTGGCTATCATAGTGAAAAGTCACTTCTACGTCACGAGTGACGCGCCCGATACATCTAAACAAGAAGGCCAATGTTACTTTATAGAAAGGCCTTCTTGAAATTCACTTCCTCTAACTCTTGTTTTATATAAGTAGACTTTTAAGAACTGTAACAATCGACGAGATTTTCAGTAATGGCTACACGTTTTAAATGCGCATAGATGGTCCGCTGCGCAATGGTGAAACGAAGTGTTGGAAATGCATTTAGATTAAATCACTTTCTTTTCATTCAAAATTACATTATGTACAGAATTTTCAACAAAATATACGTTAATCCAGGCATATACTTTTTTTAAATAAATGAAATACAGCTTTATCTTTAATTTACTTTCGATTTATTTTAGAAATACTGTAAGCTAGGAGCAACAAACACAACACCCCACACAAGGAGAACGCAACCCGTCAAAAGTCGTGGATTTTCTTGCGTACATTTTTCATTGGCTAGTCGCTTTAGCGCCTGCTGCCGTCGGAAGGGGAAAATTCGGAAATTGTCTTCCCCTCCGCCCGTAAAACGTTCAGCGTAAAGGCTCATGACGCTCGTCCAATGAAATTCGTACACAACCCTTCGTTAGCGTGTTTAAGGCTAGCTGCGTTCTCCTTGTGTTTGTTGCTCCTAGCTGTAAGTAACAAAGATTGGGTTTAATTAAAGTTCTAGTTAAGATAGTTTTAGAAATACAACCTAACTTTTGAACCGGTAAATTGATGCTTATGACTTTTGTAATGCTGCCAATGTTATTTCTATCCAATAAAATGTATAAAAAGTAAACCAATATAATAGGTGGTTTTTTTTTTCGCTTGTCCTGGGACAAAAAGTGTAAACTTTTTACCTGAGACGTTTTATTCGCCTGTTAAAATTTCGTTTCACGAAAACATGACGGGCAATCTTTTTATAAATAACCTTTGACCTTTAACTACTCCCTTCTTACTCCAACTCGTTTTTTTCGTCAAGACAGAATTGAAGTAAAATGACGTCATATGGCTACACTTTTTAACCTGCTCAAAAAAACCAGAACAGGCGAAAAAAACCACCTAATATGTTGCTTTTACGTCACAAAACACGGCTTTATGAGTATATTCTTCGCACGGTCGATTTGCACGCGCGCTAAAACAAGGACAGTAGATACAGGGACGAGAAAGTGTATTGGCGGCCTCTGTTGGAATATATCACCTAAAACGACCTAAGCGCAAGGAGAGTTAGTTGTAAACAAAAAAAATGGCGGTTACCTAATTTTAGCGGTTCTTGACGAGGCTTAAGTGTTCAAAACAAATGGGCAATTTTTTATTTACGCTCGTAGTTTTATTTTTAATTTAACATCAAAATGGTAAAAACTAACTACAATAATACTGTCCATGGTGAACCACGTCTTAACAATGGCCGCGGTTTGTTTACATCTAACTCCCCGTTAATATGAAGACGTTTAAAATCAAATTTTTTCCCCTGCTTTCTCGTCCCTGTATCTACTGTCCTTGGCTAAAAGAACCTATATTCCTCTGGCGAATGTAGCGCGCGCTCGTAGACTTGTCAAAGTAAGAGACTGTGACGTAAGAGCCACGTTAAAACAAGAAGTGAAGTTAGAAGAAACCACCTATGGACTGTGAGAAGGATGATAAAATACGCGAAAAAGTAGATAAGTCCATAATTAAAAGGGATAATATAGCTAAAACCTAAACAAATTGTAAGAAAATTAAAAACTTACTAATAACTCGTACCGATAGGTCTTCGAGCAACGCGAAACTCGGATCAAATAGATCTTCGAGTAATATCGAGTTCCTCTTTTCGATTTGATAGTCGCCAGCCAGATTTCCCGCACGGTACTGACGAGTTCCAAATAGAACGAAACCGGTCTACCGTTGGAATTTCTGGCTATTTTATTTTTTTTTAATTTAGTTTATTACTCGAAGATCTATTTGATCCGAGTTTCGCGTTGCTCGAAGAACTATCGGTACGAGTTATTAGTAAGTTTTTAATTTTCTTACAATTTGTTTAGATTTTAGCTATATTATCCCTTTTAATTATGGACTTATCTACTTTTTCGCGTATTTTATCATCTAAAACAAGAAGGCCACGTTACTTTAGAAAAGAACTATTTAATTTAGCCATGAAATAATACTTTTGGAAAACTTGTTAAGCTTACAAAAGAACGAAAGAACGATTGCTTTAAGCTTACACAAGGTTCCTACCTTTCGAGAGAATTAAAGATCGATTACTATTTTTTTCAAAAAATAAATTGTAAGGAAACCGGGCCCTCCGAAAGTGCGGGTCCTAGCCAATTGTCTAAATTGCCTTGTCGGTAACCAGTGGCGTAGCCAGAAATTACTCAAGGGGAAGGGGGTTGAAATAGGTGAATGTTAAGAGGGGGTCGAGAAGGGGTGGAAATTTATTACAGTCAAAGGTAGGCCCAAGGAGTGTGTCTGAACCCGGAAACCCCCCTTGTCTACGCCACTGTCGGTAACTTAGCGTCACCATGGAAATGGAAAACTAAATTCAGTGTAGAGATCTACGTTTCGAAGTATATCCTCTAGATAGTTAATTAATCCACACCTTAAGGCTTCGTTTCGCGAAAACATTTAATATTAATCTCCATAAAATATTTCCCAACCGTCTTACCCTCTCCAAACTTGGACACCAGCTTTGACAGTATTTTAAAAAAAAGTTGCTTTCCGTAGTGGAAACTGTATTTGACTTTCACGACGAAAGATGGCCTTCCGCTCTTTGCCCAGAAAGATTCCATTAAAAGTCGACAGTCTGGGCAGAGTCTGCAGCCGGCAAACTCCTTATCGCGCTTGAAATCTGGCCATCTTATCTTCCGGCGTTTTTCCATCGCCATCTTCATTTATGGGAGGGGGAGGGCCTGATGACGCCGACGGGAATCTGGCGCAATTTTCGACCATCCAACGACACGGAATTAAGGACGACAATTCTCGAGAGGGCACGCTTAAAGAGTCTAAAAGTTTTCTCCAGATATTAGGATTTTCCCGGTAAAACAAAAGAGCCAAGAACGTCTTATAAGAGCCGCCGAGGGAAAATCGCAGCTGCTTGTCCTAATCTCTATTCCATTACCGGCTTCGACACTTAATTCAAAATTATTATTTCACTGTATCTTTGATATATTTTATGTTTTTATTAACGTATATTTTCATAAATAAATATAATAATATAATTTGCCGTGGAAATTTTCAAAGATTGGTGAGTGACTTTCCGAATCTCTATTCCATTATCGGCTTCGACAATTAAAAATTAATATTTCACTGTATCTTTGATATTATGTTTTTATTAACGTATATTTTCATAAATATAATATTATAATTTGCTGTTGAAATTGTCAGGGATTGGTGAGTGACTGTCATCTAGTGCCACCCGCCACCTCCACCGCTTCCACCGCCGCCTCCGAATTTCCCACCTCCTCCGCCTCCTTTCCCGCCTCCTGACTGAAATGTGACGAGAATTGGAATGGCGATGCCTCCTCCTCCGCCTCCTTTTCCGCCACCGCCACCGCCACCACCTCCTATTTCATTCCAAATTCATTAATTTGGATGTAATGAAATAACTTTGAAGTCAATACGGATTACCTTTTCCGAATCCTCCAAAACCGCCGCCGCCGCCACCGCCTCCTCCTCCACCACCTATTTTATGAAACGAATCAATTTAAGTTCATGTATTTTAAACGAAAATATCTCGAGAATATTGGATCAAGATTTTGAGCAAAGTCGGAAGTTATTAATTATTTTTACCTTTACCAAATCCCCCTCCGCCGCCGCCTCCTCCTATTTCAAATTATTAATTAGAGATAATCTATTTACTATATATTATATAAAGGTATAATTAGGTACCTTTTCCAAATCCGCCTCCTCCTCCACCTAATAAAATTTATATTAAATAAATTGAATAATTTAAAATAACAATTAGGCATACCTTTTCCTCCCCCACCGCCGCCGATTGCAATTGGGTAAGGAATGTAGACGATTTCAGTTCCGCCGCCCCCGCCTTTTCCACCTCCGCCACCGCCCATAGCCCATCCTCCTCCTCCTCCTTTTCCGCCTCCGCTTCCACCTACAGACCAGCCTCCGCCTCCTCCTCCTCCTCCTCCTCCTCCTCCTCCTTTGCCGCCTCCGCCAATAGACCAACCTCCACCTCCACCTCCTTTACCGCCGCCTCCACCTCCACCCATAGCCCATCCTCCTCCTCCTTGGCCGCCTCCACCCATAGCCCATCCTCCTGCTCCTTGGCCGCCTCCGCCTCCACCTACAGACCAGCCTCCACCTCCTCCTCCTTTACCGCCGCCACCACCTCCGCCTCCACCCCCACCTAAATTCCATCCTCCTCCACCTCCTTTACCACCTCCTCCACCTCCGCTTATAGCCCATCCTCCACCTCCTCCTCCTTTACCACCGCCTCCTGTAAATATCAACAATACAGTTAACAATCATTTACTCTATTTGTAACGACACTCCTCAAAAATTATTACAGGCCCAACGATTCGAATCTCACCAATCTTGAGCTACCCTTCGAATCATGGAAAAAATTTCTTTATATTTTTAGATTTATTGTATTAAAAAAAAGAAATTTGCAGCTTTATTTCACTTATTTTTGGGATCCACACCTTCAAAAACTATATGAATTTATATTATTATTTTTAAAAATTCGAAAATGCAACGATTCGAATCTCGTCTCATTTCAAATATTGAATTTATCGAATTTTTATAAATTAATTAAATATGGGCTAAAAGTTCGATTCGGAATGAAAGTTTATCCAATTTCGCACCCAATTTCCAAAGAGTGTCATACTTTTACATTTGTTAGCGCCAGCCCCTGAATACGAACCTCCTCCTCCAAGCAGAGCGCTTAAATCAATACCACCTCCTTTTCCGCCTCCTCCACCACCGCCCTTGCCTCCTGAAACAAACGATAAACATAAGGTTCCCTTCCTTTGAAGAAGTTTCTCTCATTTATCACCGGCTCAAAATAAACAATCGATTTGAATGAATTTTTTATAATGTCTAGAACTACCCCGAACGAATATTCGTAAACATTCTGAAACTATACTCGATTTGAGGAATCTAATATTCGAATATTTCAGAAACTAATTTTTGCAAATATTCTGAAAATATACTCGGATTTGAGGAATCGAATATTTGAATATTTCAGTAACTAATTTTTGCAAACATTCTGAAACTATACTCGATTTAACGAATCGAATATTTCCGGAACGAATATTTGCAAACATTCTGAAACTATATTCGAGTATTTGAATCGTTTTTCAAAGAGTCGAGTATTTGAAAAACAAATACTCGACTCTTGAAAAACGATTATTTGCAAATATTCTAAATCTATATTTCACGAATCGAATATTCAATTTGATATTGCATAAAATTATTTGGTTTCAGCATATTTAAAAATGAACAAACCTCCTCCGAGAAGGGCGCTTAAATCGATACCACCTCCTTTTCCTCCACCGCCGCCGCCGCCGCCGCCAGACCAACCACCCATGTTGATACCGCCGCTGCTCCAACCACCCCCTTGGGCCACCGCGTTCCAGTCGACATTTCCGGACAAACCAGGATGACACAGTAGAACCACCGACGTCACGATGGCGAAGACCTAAAACGTACAAATGGAGATACGACTTTGGGACATTTTCGCGTTCATCGCGATATTACCTTCGCCATAGCCGCAGAATTGGACGATTAGGAACTGTGGGTGACTCTTCCGAAGCTACTTTCACTTTTGGATACTCCAACGAATCTTCCGCGCGGTTTTATGGACCGGATTCACCCCATTTTTGAATTATTATTATGATTTTTTTATCGGTGTTGAATTAGATGCGGATTCCATGCGTGACACCTTTACACACAAAACAACCCTTTTCCAAAACTTCTCTCTGAATAGGTTCGCCCCTCCTATCTAATCTTGTCTTCCATACTTTCCGGTTTACATCTCGGTGTCTCGTTATTTTTAGCGTCGTCCACTCCCCTTAGTATATGCTTCGATCAGTAACGCGCTTTGGAAAAGATTGGGCTAAGATTTGTGGATTACAGGTAGACGCTACCGTATCAAGATAAACTTTTCAGATGTCATCTGTTGACGGTTCGGCTAACGGTAATTGGCTTCATCTTACGCGTCTCCGTAACTGGCACGTTAGCATTTTTATTTTTATTAGTGACCCACGCGGCGTTCAACAATTTGCGTCAACATATTAAATACGTGTTTAAAGGATGAGGCTGGCGTTGTTTATCTTAGTACCGTCTTGAGATTTTACACTCAAATTAACCGACTCGTAAATGAGGCCGTAACTAATTTTTGTCCGACGAAGAATGTGGAGAGATTTATTATTATGTATTTGGGTATTTGACTGATCATTTCCAGTAGTAGCACGGTGCCCTTTGACCCCGATGCGAAATATGTATGAAGTGTCAACTGCTTACGGGTTTTTTAATTTTTTGAAATTAAATAAAATACGTTTTGAAATATTATTTTTCCACACGCTGAAAAAATACCGATCAGAATATTACTTAACTAAATTATGTTTCGCTAATTAAACTAATTATATGATAATAAAGTAACTGATGGCCTTATGAGTGGATAAAAGTTTCTTAAGCAACTAATCCCTTACTCAGTAGAATAATTTGATAGGAATTGTTGTTTGGTGGAATAATATGAAACCAATTGGTATTTGTTAGAATAATTTGATACAAATTGGTATTTGTTAGAATAATTTGATACAAATTGGTATTTGTTAGAATAATTTGATACAAATTGGTATTTGTTAGAATAATTTGATACAAATTGGTATTTGTTAGAATAATTTGATACAAATTGGTATTTGTTAGAATAATTTGATACAAATTGGTATTTGTTAGAATAATTTGATATAAATTGGTATTTGTTAGAATAATTTGATACAAATTGGTATTTGTTAGAATAATTTGATACAAATTGGTATTTGGTAGAATGATTTTACACAAATTGGTATTTATTACATTTAATACAAATTGGTGTTTATTACAGTTAATACAAATTGGTATTTATTACAAATTTAATACAAATTGGTATTTATTACAAATTTAATACAAATTGGTATTTATTACAAATTTAATACAAATTGGTATTTATTACAAATTTAATACAAATTGGTATTTATTACAAATTTAATACAAATTGGTATTTATTACAAATTTAATACAAATTGGTATTTATTACAAATTTAATACAAATTGGTATTTATTACAAATTTAATACAAATTGGTATTTATTACAAATTTAATACAAATTGGTATTTATTACAAATTTAATACAAATTGGTATTTATTACAAATTTAATACAAATTGGTATTTATTACAAATTTAATACAAATTGGTATTTATTACAAATTTAATACAAATTGGTATATATTACAAATTTAATACAAATTGGTATTTATTACAAATTTAATACAAATTGATATTTATTACAAATTTAATACAAATTGGTATTTATTACAAATTTAATACAAATTGGTATATATTACAAATTTAATACAAATTGGTATTTATTACAAATTTAATACAAATTGGTATTTATTACAAATTTAATACAAATTGGTATTTATTACAAATTTAATACAAATTGGTATTTATTACAAATTTAATACAAATTAGTATTTATTACAAATTTAATACAAATTAGTATTTATTACAAATTTAATACAAATTGGTATTTATTACAAATTTAATACAAATTGGTATTTATTATAAATTTAATACAAATTGATATTTATTACAAATTTAATACAAATTGGCATCAATTGGTTCAAAAGTGAGCTAAAAGTGAGGAGCGCTAATTTCAAGTCTCACAAATGAGCGAATAGAAAAGAGCGTAAACAAATGCCAAATTTATCATTGTACGATTTTGTCTGCCAAAAATAAACTAAAAACCGTGAAAAATGTTAGAAAGTTTCTGAAATTTACAAAATAATGATATTTTTATTAAATGTATAGACCCTGAAAATTTAATAATTGTACGTCATATATTGAACAAATTGGAGCACCCTGTATAATGATTCTCATTTTTGGGATGCGTATTATTTCGTGCCTGATTTGATATGCTTAAAGACTATGGACATTCCGATAATGTTTTCTATTATTTTCTCAACAAATATTAAACTTAATAAAAGCTATCTAATGTATATTACCGATAACGATAGCAACAGCTTGCTTTCCCAGTTCATTACTCATCTAATTAAAGAACGATGAAAATAATTTGAGATCTTGCAGGGCATGGAAATTAGTGGAAGCAAAACGCAAGCTGACTACGCGGTGAAACGCAAGGGATAGGTTCGTTTGGGTCCTTTTACGCTACTCGGTAACCGTCGCTTATACGTGGCTGTGGGCGCGCTCCTCTCAATTTGAACGGTTTTTCTCAATTTGAACGAATTTGAGAGATAAAATATCTTTTTAAATGAAAATGAGACGAGCGCATATTTCACCTCTCTAAATTGAGGGACAAGAAAGGAGCCGAGCGCCAATTTCACCTCTCAATAATAAATTAAAAGAAAGGAGCGCTAACTGTGTCTCACAATAATAAATGAAAAAAAGGAGTGTTAACTGTGTCTCTCAATAATAAATGAAATGAAAAGAGCGCTAACTGTGTCTTTCAATAATAAATGAAAAGAGAGGAGCGCTAGTTTCACCTCAAAAATGAGCGGGAAGAAAAGGGCGCCAATTTCGCCTCCAAAAAAATTAAAAGAGAGGAGCGTTTATTTCACCTCTCGCAAATGAGCGAAAGGGAACGAACTCCATATCGTGAGCGCGAGCAGATCTCACGCGAGTTGAGCCGTTCCTTAAAGACATTGCCCATCCCTGCTTATTCGGAACTAATCAATAGATGTTTCTATAAATTAACGTGGCCTTCTTGTTTTAACTTAGCTACTACGTCACTGCTTTAACTTCAGTAATATTAAGAGAGGCGCGAGAAACCTCGGATTTTCACGTGCGCGTGAAAACCGCGCGTGTCAAAACTATTCTAATAAAGCTATGGCATCGTGACGTAGGAGCAACATAAAAACAAGTTCGGCAAGCGTAGATAAATTTATAGAAAGGCCAATTTGCATTGGCCTTGTTTTAATTTAATTACTTCTGATTTATCGTACGCATAGGCCTATTTGGAATAATCATAAGTTAATGTAAGAAATTCTTACTTTTTTTTACAAAAAGTGCTATATTTTTCTTAGAAACCTTTATCCATTTTCTTTAGTTTTCTGTCCCTTGCAGATGCACTTATTGTGAAAGGACTGCCTTCAAGAAAGAAAAATATTATTTCGAAACTCTTTCGAAGTTTTCCTTTTATTCAGACGTATTTCACCCATTATTTTTAAAGTGAGTATTTCAAAATTTATTGAAATTTAAAGAAATCGGCGAAATTTAGTTTTTAGGTAACAAAATCTCAGACTTAACAAATCATAAGCAACTTGTGACTAGACATGCCCAAAATATTTGGTAATTCAAACTCATTTTCCAAGCAAAAAACGCTAGTTTTCATATTGTACGTTAATTTCATTGAAAATAACTTTATCTATCCTATTTTATCCTAACCCAACATATCTTATCCTAATCTTAACCTAACTTAACGTAATCTAACCAAAGCCTAGCCTAAACCTAAGCCTAACCTTAATCTAAGCCTAACCTAAATATAAGCCTAACCTAAAACTAATCTTAACCAAACTCAACGTAACCTAACCTAAAACTAATCTTAACCTAACTCAACGTAACCTAACCTAAGCACTACCTAAACCTAATCGTAAACTAACTTTTACCTAAAATAAGCCGAACCTAAACCTAACCTTAAACTAACCTTAACCTAACCTAAGCCTAACCTAAGCCACACCTGAGATTACCCTAAACCTAAACCTAACCTAAGCCCAACCTTAAATTAACCATAACCTAAAATAAGTCCAACCTAAACCTAAGCTTAAACTAACCTTAACCTAACCTAAGCCTAACCTAAGCCTCACCTGAGATTAACCTAAACCTAACCTAAGCCCAACCTTAAATTAACCATAACCTAAAATAAGTCCAACCTAAACCTAACCTTAACCTAACCTAAACCTAAGCCTAACCTTAAACTAACTTTGAACTAAGCCTTTGCACAACCTTAATCTAACCTAAATTAACCAAAAAACTTGAAAATGGTAGGACTAGCCACCGATTCGCGAGTTTCACGGTACGCAGAAAAAAAAATAGATGACGTAATCAACAGTTCGACACCCAATGAAATTGGCAACTGCTGCTACGTTAAGTCGCTTCTAACGAAAATACCTTTGAAATGCAAATCTGAGTCACCATAATTTTCCACCGTGAGGTGAAAAGTTATGTTGACTCTCGACGTTTTCTTTTCATTCTTAACCTCCATAATTTAAGTGGTACAAACGGCAGGAACAATCTAAAACACTTTTCGTTTTCCAGCCCCTATAATTTATCAAAACAAAGGCATTTGTATTATGGTTTCATCGCGTTTTTTTCTCTCTCAGTCGGCGTTCATTTATTTATGTCTTTCTAGCGGAACTATGTAATTTCTCTATCTCGGCATGTAGTCTTTCGCGTGATATCGGGGGAAAAATCTCCATAAACGGCTTGCCTCTTTTATTTTATCTTCATAGCAGCCGAATAAACACAGAAGGGGGAAAATTCGAGCAGAAAATGACTGTTGGATGGCTGCGCGTGCAGTCTGCCTGGCGAATTCTTTTTACGTACGCCATCACGAATAAACGATTGAGTGCTTAGCACGGTTGTCAGACGGTGATGTTTTCGCTCATTGTAGGCGAGTTCTATCGAGTTCAACTCCGAGTCTTGGTGTATTTTAGTTATCATCGGTAAAACTTGGAGTCTTTGCGGTCGAATTCTGTAGTGGCAAAAATTTAAATTATTATTCTTACATGAATTTAATTGTTCAATGTAAAATATTACTTTTACATGAATTTAAAACCGTAAATGTAAGGAACGTTTTGTGATTTCAAAATAACTTTCAAGTCTTTTTTAACTATATTATGGTTAGAGTAAATTGCGAAAAAAATAACATTTAATGACAAAGTCAACGATGTCAAAGTCTACTTTTATTAAGAATTTCGAAGGTTTCAAAAACTAAATTTTGTCTGGTATAAAAACTAAATTGGGTCTGATATATGAACTAAATTGTCTCTGATATATTAACTAAATTGTGTCTGATATATTAACTAAATTGTGTCTGATATATTAAATAAATTATGTCTGATATATTAACTAAATTGTGTCTGATATATTAACTAAATTGTGTCTGATATATTAAATAAATTGTGTCTGATATATTAACTAAATTGTGTCTGATATATTAACTAAATTGTGTCTGATATTTAAAAAAATTGTGTCTGATATATTAACTAAATTGGGTCTGATATATTAACTAAATTGTCTCTGATATATTAACGAAATTGTGTCTGATATATTAACTAAATTGTGTCTGATATATTAACTAAATTGGGTCTGATATATTAACTAAATTGTCTCTGATATATTAACGAAATTGTGTCTGATATATTAACTAAATTGTGTCTGATATATTAACTAAATTGTGTCTGATATATTAACTAAATTGTCTCTGATATATTAACGAAATTGTGTCTGATATATTAACTAAATTGTGTCTGATATATTAACTAAATTGTGTCTGATATATTAACTAAATTATGCCTGATATGAAAACTAAATTATGCCTGATATCAAAATCTAAATATGAAATACTTCGTTACTTATGTGTGAAAATGGATCGTTTCAAAAACTACACGGTGTAATTATTGGTATATTTCATGGATTCAATAACTACTGTGGATAATTGGGAGGTTCGAAGAAATTTTGGCGGTTTGACAAAAATATATGGGCGGGTGTCGAGACGTATTAACGCGACAGATAAAGTGAAAACGTCGAGACAAGCAAATTGGCAGGTTCAGTCTCGGATCCGGACACTGGCCGACACGAGATGGCCATTCCGCGCTTTGACAGACTTATGAGTCGCAGTCTATCCAACGTTGATCTATTATCCCGCCTGCTCTAATGGTATCGATTGGCTGAGGGAGACTCTCTCGACCAGTGATGGGCACCGCTCCTTTCATTGTGAGCGCTTTTGTTATTATGAGCGACATTGAGTGGCAAACGGTTTTTTAAAAGAGCGCGAAGTGGAAAGAGAAGAGCGCTTATTTTACCGCTCCAAAAAATTGAAAATAGAAGAGCGCTTATTTTACCTCGCAAAAAAGAGCGAAAAGAGAAGAGCGCTTATTTTACCGCTCTAAAAGATTGAAAATAGAAGAGCGCTTATTTTACCACTCTAAAAAGAGCGAAAAGAGAAGAGCGCTTATTTTACCGCTCTAAAAGATTGAAAATAGAAGAGCGCTTATTTTACCACTCTAAAAAGAGCGAAAAGAGAAGAGCGCTTATTTTACCGCTCTAAAAGATTGAAAATAGAAGAGCGCTTATTTTACCACTCTAAAAAGAGCGAAAAGAGAAGAGCGCTTATTTTACCGCTCTAAAAGATTGAAAATAGAAGAGCGCTTATTTTACCACTCTAAAAAGAGCGAAAAGAGAAGAGCGCTTATTTTACCGCTCTAAAAGATTGAAAATAGAAGAGCGCTTATTTTACCACTCTAAAAAGAGCGAAAAGAGAAGAGCGCTTATTTTACCGCTCTAAAAGATTGAAAATAGAAGAGCGCTTATTTTACCACTCTAAAAAGAGCGAAAAGAGAAGAGCGCTTATTTTACCGCTCTAAAAGATTGAAAATAGAAGAGCGCTTATTTTACCACTCTAAAAAGAGCGAAAAGAGAAGAGCGCTTATTTTACCGCTCTAAAAGATTGAAAATAGAAGAGCGCTTATTTTACCACTCTAAAAAGAGCGAAAAGAGAAGAGCGCTTATTTTACCGCTCTAAAAGATTGAAAATAGAAGAGCGCTTATTTTACCACTCTAAAAAGAGCGAAAAGAGAAGAGCGCTTATTTTACCGCTCTAAAAGATTGAAAATAGAAGAGCGCTTATTTTACCACTCTAAAAAGAGCGAAAAGAGAAGAGCGCTTATTTTACCGCTCTAAAAGATTGAAAATAGAAGAGCGCTTATTTTACCACTCTAAAAAGAGCGAAAAGAGAAGAGCGCTTATTTTACCGCTCTAAAAGATTGAAAATAGAAGAGCGCTTATTTTACCACTCTAAAAAGAGCGAAAAGAGAAGAGCGCTTATTTTACCTCGCAAAAAAGAGCGAAAAGAGAAGAGCGCTTATTTTACCGCTCAAAAAGATTGAAAATAGAAGAGCGCTTATTTTACCACTCTAAAAAGAGCGAAAAGAGAAGAGCGCTTATTTTACCGCTCTAAAAGATTGAAAATAGAAGAGCGCTTATTTTACCACTCTAAAAGATTGAAAATAGAAGAGCGCTTATTTTACCACTCTAAAAAGAGCGAAAAGAGAAGAGCGCTTATTTTACCTCGCAAAAAAGAGCGAAAAGAGAAGAGCGCTTATTTTACCGCTCTAAAAGATTGAAAATAGAAGAGCGCTTATTTTACCACTCTAAAAAGAGCGAAAAGAGAAGAGCGCTTATTTTACCGCTCTAAAAGATTGAAAATAGAAGAGCGCTTATTTTACCACTCTAAAAAGAGCGAAAAGAGAAGAGCGCTTATTTTACCGCTCTAAAAGATTGAAAATAGAAGAGCGCTTATTTTACCACTCTAAAAAGAGCGAAAAGAGAAGAGCGCTTATTTTACCGCTCTAAAAGATTGAAAATAGAAGAGCGCTTATTTTACCACTCTAAAAAGAGCGAAAAGAGAAGAGCGCTTATTTTACCTCGCAAAAAAGAGCGAAAAGAGAAGAGCGCTTATTTTACCGCTCAAAAAGATTGAAAATAGAAGAGCGCTTATTTTACCACTCTAAAAAGAGCGAAAAGAGAAGAGCGCTTATTTTACCGCTCTAAAAGATTGAAAATAGAAGAGCGCTTATTTTACCACTCTAAAAAGAGCGAAAAGAGAAGAGCGCTTATTTTACCGCTCTAAAAGATTGAAAATAGAAGAGCGCTTATTTTACCACTCTAAAAAGAGCGAAAAGAGAAGAGCGCTTATTTTACCTCGCAAAAAAGAGCGAAAAGAGAAGAGCGCTTATTTTACCGCTCAAAAAGAGCGAAAAGAGAGGAGCGCTTATTTTACCTCTCAAAAAAGAGCGAAAAGAGAAGAGCGCTTATTTTACCGCTCAAAAAGATTGAAAATAGAAGAGCGCTTATTTTACCACTCTAAAAAGAGCGAAAAGAGAAGAGCGCTTATTTTACCGCTCTAAAAGATTGAAAATAGAAGAGCGCTTATTTTACCACTCTAAAAAGAGCGAAAAGAGAAGAGCGCTTATTTTACCGCTCTAAAAGATTGAAAATAGAAGAGCGCTTATTTTACCACTCTAAAAAGAGCGAAAAGAGAAGAGCGCTTATTTTACCGCTCTAAAAGATTGAAAATAGAAGAGCGCTTATTTTACCACTCTAAAAAGAGCGAAAAGAGAAGAGCGCTTATTTTACCTCGCAAAAAAGAGCGAAAAGAGAAGAGCGCTTATTTTACCGCTCAAAAAGATTGAAAATAGAAGAGCGCTTATTTTACCACTCTAAAAAGAGCGAAAAGAGAAGAGCGCTTATTTTACCGCTCTAAAAGATTGAAAATAGAAGAGCGCTTATTTTACCACTCTAAAAAGAGCGAAAAGAGAAGAGCGCTTATTTTACCGCTCTAAAAGATTGAAAATAGAAGAGCGCTTATTTTACCACTCTAAAAAGAGCGAAAAGAGAAGAGCGCTTATTTTACCGCTCTAAAAGATTGAAAATAGAAGAGCGCTTATTTTACCACTCTAAAAAGAGCGAAAAGAGAAGAGCGCTTATTTTACCGCTCTAAAAGATTGAAAATAGAAGAGCGCTTATTTTACCACTCTAAAAAGAGCGAAAAGAGAAGAGCGCTTATTTTACCGCTCTAAAAGATTGAAAATAGAAGAGCGCTTATTTTACCACTCTAAAAAGAGCGAAAAGAGAAGAGCGCTTATTTTACCTCGCAAAAAAGAGCGAAAAGAGAAGAGCGCTTATTTTACCGCTCAAAAAGATTGAAAATAGAAGAGCGCTTATTTTACCACTCTAAAAAGAGCGAAAAGAGAAGAGCGCTTATTTTACCGCTCTAAAAGATTGAAAATAGAAGAGCGCTTATTTTACCACTCTAAAAGATTGAAAATAGAAGAGCGCTTATTTTACCACTCTAAAAAGAGCGAAAAGAGAAGAGCGCTTATTTTACCTCGCAAAAAAGAGCGAAAAGAGAAGAGCGCTTATTTTACCGCTCTAAAAGATTGAAAATAGAAGAGCGCTTATTTTACCACTCTAAAAAGAGCGAAAAGAGAAGAGCGCTTATTTTACCGCTCTAAAAGATTGAAAATAGAAGAGCGCTTATTTTACCACTCTAAAAAGAGCGAAAAGAGAAGAGCGCTTATTTTACCGCTCTAAAAGATTGAAAATAGAAGAGCGCTTATTTTACCACTCTAAAAAGAGCGAAAAGAGAAGAGCGCTTATTTTACCGCTCTAAAAGATTGAAAATAGAAGAGCGCTTATTTTACCACTCTAAAAAGAGCGAAAAGAGAAGAGCGCTTATTTTACCTCGCAAAAAAGAGCGAAAAGAGAAGAGCGCTTATTTTACCGCTCAAAAAGATTGAAAATAGAAGAGCGCTTATTTTACCACTCTAAAAAGAGCGAAAAGAGAAGAGCGCTTATTTTACCGCTCTAAAAGATTGAAAATAGAAGAGCGCTTATTTTACCACTCTAAAAAGAGCGAAAAGAGAAGAGCGCTTATTTTACCGCTCTAAAAGATTGAAAATAGAAGAGCGCTTATTTTACCACTCTAAAAAGAGCGAAAAGAGAAGAGCGCTTATTTTACCTCGCAAAAAAGAGCGAAAAGAGAAGAGCGCTTATTTTACCGCTCAAAAAGAGCGAAAAGAGAGGAGCGCTTATTTTACCTCTCAAAAAAGAGCGAAAAGAGAAGAGCGCTTATTTTACCGCTCAAAAAGATTGAAAATAGAAGAGCGCTTATTTTACCACTCTAAAAAGAGCGAAAAGAGAAGAGCGCTTATTTTACCGCTCTAAAAGATTGAAAATAGAAGAGCGCTTATTTTACCACTCTAAAAAGAGCGAAAAGAGAAGAGCGCTTATTTTACCGCTCTAAAAGATTGAAAATAGAAGAGCGCTTATTTTACCACTCTAAAAAGAGCGAAAAGAGAAGAGCGCTTATTTTACCGCTCTAAAAGATTGAAAATAGAAGAGCGCTTATTTTACCACTCTAAAAAGAGCGAAAAGAGAAGAGCGCTTATTTTACCTCGCAAAAAAGAGCGAAAAGAGAAGAGCGCTTATTTTACCGCTCAAAAAGATTGAAAATAGAAGAGCGCTTATTTTACCACTCTAAAAAGAGCGAAAAGAGAAGAGCGCTTATTTTACCGCTCTAAAAGATTGAAAATAGAAGAGCGCTTATTTTACCACTCTAAAAAGAGCGAAAAGAGAAGAGCGCTTATTTTACCGCTCTAAAAGATTGAAAATAGAAGAGCGCTTATTTTACCACTCTAAAAAGAGCGAAAAGAGAAGAGCGCTTATTTTACCGCTCTAAAAGATTGAAAATAGAAGAGCGCTTATTTTACCACTCTAAAAAGAGCGAAAAGAGAAGAGCGCTTATTTTACCTCGCAAAAAAGAGCGAAAAGAGAAGAGCGCTTATTTTACCGCTCAAAAAGATTGAAAATAGAAGAGCGCTTATTTTACCACTCTAAAAAGAGCGAAAAGAGAAGAGCGCTTATTTTACCGCTCTAAAAGATTGAAAATAGAAGAGCGCTTATTTTACCACTCTAAAAGATTGAAAATAGAAGAGCGCTTATTTTACCACTCTAAAAAGAGCGAAAAGAGAAGAGCGCTTATTTTACCTCGCAAAAAAGAGCGAAAAGAGAAGAGCGCTTATTTTACCGCTCTAAAAGATTGAAAATAGAAGAGCGCTTATTTTACCACTCTAAAAAGAGCGAAAAGAGAAGAGCGCTTATTTTACCGCTCTAAAAGATTGAAAATAGAAGAGCGCTTATTTTACCACTCTAAAAAGAGCGAAAAGAGAAGAGCGCTTATTTTACCGCTCTAAAAGATTGAAAATAGAAGAGCGCTTATTTTACCACTCTAAAAAGAGCGAAAAGAGAAGAGCGCTTATTTTACCGCTCTAAAAGATTGAAAATAGAAGAGCGCTTATTTTACCACTCTAAAAAGAGCGAAAAGAGAAGAGCGCTTATTTTACCTCGCAAAAAAGAGCGAAAAGAGAAGAGCGCTTATTTTACCGCTCAAAAAGATTGAAAATAGAAGAGCGCTTATTTTACCACTCTAAAAAGAGCGAAAAGAGAAGAGCGCTTATTTTACCGCTCTAAAAGATTGAAAATAGAAGAGCGCTTATTTTACCACTCTAAAAAGAGCGAAAAGAGAAGAGCGCTTATTTTACCGCTCTAAAAGATTGAAAATAGAAGAGCGCTTATTTTACCACTCTAAAAAGAGCGAAAAGAGAAGAGCGCTTATTTTACCTCGCAAAAAAGAGCGAAAAGAGAAGAGCGCTTATTTTACCGCTCAAAAAGAGCGAAAAGAGAGGAGCGCTTATTTTACCTCTCAAAAAAGAGCGAAAAGAGAAGAGCGCTTATTTTACCGCTCAAAAAGATTGAAAATAGAAGAGCGCTTATTTTACCACTCTAAAAAGAGCGAAAAGAGAAGAGCGCTTATTTTACCGCTCTAAAAGATTGAAAATAGAAGAGCGCTTATTTTACCACTCTAAAAAGAGCGAAAAGAGAAGAGCGCTTATTTTACCGCTCTAAAAGATTGAAAATAGAAGAGCGCTTATTTTACCACTCTAAAAAGAGCGAAAAGAGAAGAGCGCTTATTTTACCGCTCTAAAAGATTGAAAATAGAAGAGCGCTTATTTTACCACTCTAAAAAGAGCGAAAAGAGAAGAGCGCTTATTTTACCTCGCAAAAAAGAGCGAAAAGAGAAGAGCGCTTATTTTACCGCTCAAAAAGATTGAAAATAGAAGAGCGCTTATTTTACCACTCTAAAAAGAGCGAAAAGAGAAGAGCGCTTATTTTACCGCTCTAAAAGATTGAAAATAGAAGAGCGCTTATTTTACCACTCTAAAAAGAGCGAAAAGAGAAGAGCGCTTATTTTACCGCTCTAAAAGATTGAAAATAGAAGAGCGCTTATTTTACCACTCTAAAAAGAGCGAAAAGAGAAGAGCGCTTATTTTACCGCTCTAAAAGATTGAAAATAGAAGAGCGCTTATTTTACCACTCTAAAAAGAGCGAAAAGAGAAGAGCGCTTATTTTACCTCGCAAAAAAGAGCGAAAAGAGAAGAGCGCTTATTTTACCGCTCTAAAAGATTGAAAATAGAAGAGCGCTTATTTTACCACTCTAAAAAGAGCGAAAAGAGAAGAGCGCTTATTTTACCGCTCTAAAAGATTGAAAATAGAAGAGCGCTTATTTTACCACTCTAAAAAGAGCGAAAAGAGAAGAGCGCTTATTTTACCGCTCTAAAAGATTGAAAATAGAAGAGCGCTTATTTTACCACTCTAAAAAGAGCGAAAAGAGAAGAGCGCTTATTTTACCTCGCAAAAAAGAGCGAAAAGAGAAGAGCGCTTATTTTACCGCTCAAAAAGAGCGAAAAGAGAGGAGCGCTTATTTTACCTCTCAAAAAAGAGCGAAAAGAGAAGAGCGCTTATTTTACCGCTCCAAAAGAGTTAAGAGCGCTTATTTTACAACTCTAAAAAAGCGAAAAGAGAGGAGCACCTATTTTACTGCTCAAAAATGCGTGAGCGTGAGCGGATATTAGCGCGAGTGGTGAGTGAGCTGAGCGGCTCTTTGACGAAAATGCCCAACACTGCTCTCTACACGCGGACAGTCTGTCCCTCGTTCACTACCGTCCGCCACCCTTCATCCGAGCATTCTATTCTTCTTTCCGATATTTATACGTAGATGAGCCGAGCAGGCTTTTATAGGACGGAGGAATCGGGTTCTACCGGCATTATTCCTCGCGGTTTGTTTACTCGCCGTCATCTGCCCTTGGCTATTACCGATGATCTTTTGGACGACGAGTCATTCGCCTTTGACTGTAACTGGAAACGTTAAATCCTATTGGCTTGGATTTGTAGGAAATCGGGATCAAATAAGTAATGACGAAAGCGGCTCGTGTTTCGAGATTCCTGATTTAGATCCGGGACCTCTTTCGCCCTGACCGGATCTTCTAGATAAAGCCAGGCGCCTTAATCCCCAGCGTCCCTTTGTGAGGATTGCCCGGAACAATGCGCTTTATTTCCGTTACAGAAACTTCAACGACCTAAGTCTACTGCCAGGTTTACCTTACACCCTCGGTTGTTGGAGATTCGATAGGGTTAACGGAGTATATCCAGGGATCGCCACTGATTTTGAAATTGAACAAAATATAAGTGAGAAACCGCATACCAGCGTATTTAGTAGACAGTTTAAGCACCACTCGTGCGACCGTGAACTAGTGGTTTTTACACACAATCCTAAGGATTTTTGTGTAATAGTTTCACGTACAGTGTAGCCGATGCCGCCGATGCCGCCGTGTCGCTCATATCTCTTCAACAGTTAGGTCTAGAAAAGTCAATGATATCTCGTTCGAATGTACATACCTCGGCATCGATAGCCTTTCATTAATTTTTTAAATCGGAGCCCTAGAAGTTGGGAAAATGCACAATTTACTATTTTCGGTAGTTTGGCTTCGTGTGGTAGATATTTTGTTAAAAATTAAGTCCGATAACGTTAAAAAAATATTTTTGGTTAGGTTAGGACTCAGCGGATCTACACCTTCGGTTATATCAGTAAATATTAAATTTAAGTATAGTTTTCAGGGTAATTTACGGGATCCCAATTTTCGCCTAAAAATCTACATACAGTTCCTTAATTTAAGTCTGATTTTCATGAGAGTTATATTTTTGAATAGCTGTGGTTTCCATATAACCTAG
The DNA here is from genome assembly GCF_980474605.1 of Leiobunum rupestre. Taxonomy (NCBI): domain Eukaryota; kingdom Metazoa; phylum Arthropoda; class Arachnida; order Opiliones; family Sclerosomatidae; genus Leiobunum; species Leiobunum rupestre. The sequence goes on from NC_143392.1 coordinate 35,428,623, forward strand.
ATTTTCAATTAAGTTCCTTAATTTCAATTCTAAGTAAGTTTTTTTGGACAGCGTATACGGACCCCCGCAACTTCCGACATTGTAAATCGGCGTGCTTATAGAGGTCTAACCACGAGTTTCCCTCTCGCATTTTTCAAGGCCGTTCGCGCCGCGCTTTTAACGTATGACCAGAAGTAAAAATAAGTGTGACACTCAACGTGTGACCATAAGTAACAAATAAATATGATACTCAACGTCTGACCAGAATTAACAAATAAGTGTGACCACAGAAGTAACAAATAAGTATAAGTGCAAATAAGTATGGCCGTGGATATATATTGGTTATGTGACCGGTGTTGCAGGTTGCTGTGTATAGCTCAAACAAACTTAACACATCACATTCGATTTTGCTCACTGAAATTCGTTTGACCTTCTCGACGCACTTGTTTATTGATATGGGAGTGAGCAAAGTGAGAAAAGTGGCAAAATTAGGATCGCCCGAAAAATGAATCAACTAGGGATTTTAAATTAGACTGTCCTTCATTACTTCATTTTTAAAAACGTTCTTTTTCGTATATTTCAAGAATTAAATTATTAATACAATTAAATTAGATATAAAACTAAAACCTTGTTTTTCTCGAAATGTTTTTAGGCAGCATAGACTTTGTTCGAAACAAAATACATCGAATCTGATCATTACATGGTACATTTTTTGGGTTGTTTAACATAATCCTTATTCCATGGGAAATTTATTTGTATTATGGGATTAAATTTATCCAGATATCTTTGAAAATTAAATCCATCGACGGTAAATGTCAAACCCTCTTAGCATTGCTCTCAATCCCCCTCACTCTTACGAAACCTTTCTATAGACATTTCTATAGAGAGGTTTTACAGAATGTTAGTAGATAAGTTGTGGAAAAGGTCTTTAGAATATTTAGTAAAGATTTCATAGAGTATCTTTATGAAATGGGTCGATTTTGTAAAATATGTTTTAAGAATATCTTTAGAAGAGTTTACGATGTTTCTATAGATTCCATAGAATAGTTTCTATAGACTCCATAGAATAGTTTCTATAGACTCCATAGAATAGTTTCTATAGACTCCATAGAATAGTTTCTATAGACTCCATAGAATAGTTTCTATAGATTCCATAGAATAGTTTCTATAGACTCCATAGAATAGTTTCTATAGATTCCATAGAATAGTGTCTATAGATTCCATAGAATTGTTTCTATAGATTCCATAGAATAGTTTCTATATATTCCATAGAATAGTTTCTATAGATTTCATAGAATAGTTTCTATAGACTCCATCGAATAGTGTCTATAGATTCCATAGAATAGTTTCTATAAAAATTTTGAAAGTTTTCTTTAGGCCTTAAAGAACAGTTTCTTTAAACATTTAAGAGATTTTATTTAACTTCTTATAGTTTATTTCTTAATTTTTAATTTTTTTTTTATGTTTTCTTAAGGTCCCTTTAATAATTTAATAGAATTTCATCAGAATAGTTTTATTATATTATTTAAATTTAATCTAATACTTATTAGAAATTTATACCAATCTTTCTACCAGTTTCTCTATAGAACACTCAATAGCCTGTAGAACCCCATCCACCCTTTATAGAGCTCTTAGCGGTTTAATAGAAATTGGATAGAAAGATTTTATACAGGTGTCCTCGAAGGGTAAACTTTTCCCCCTAAAATAAACCAAAATAAATTATTGCTGATATATTTTAAATTTAATCTGCGAAAAGATAAACTATTCTCAGGAAAATCCTTTTTTCACCATGCAAATGAAGACCCTCGCCTTACATTAACTTAAGTTTACACTCGAATTTGACACTGGTTTACCCATCGGAGGATTATGCACCTTAAATGTTAATGTGGTAAATTTTCCAAACACTACACTGAACATTCTGGCAGCCAATGTTCTGGGATCAAACTATTAGTTAATAAGTTAATAAGAACCACCTATACACTGCATTGCAAAGTAAGATAAAATACGCGAATAGGTAGAATATTCCATAATGAAAACGGACCAAAAAGCTAATCCCCTACACTAATTTAGTCTATATCTCTGTTACTTATGACTTAACATTGAGATGATTCCTAATTTTCATTGGTTCAAAACCTCAATCGATATGGTTAACCTAATTTAATCTAGCCTGAACCTACCTTACCCTTATTAAACCAAACCTAAACTTACCTAAGCCTAATTTAACCTAACCTGAACTTACCTTAACCTAATTGAACATAGCCTAACTTACTTAAGCCTAATTTAACCTAACCTAAACTTACCTTAACCTAATTTAACCTAACCCAAACTTACTTTAACCTAATTTAACCTAACCTAAACTTACCTAAGCCTAATTTAACCTGACCTAAACATACCTTAACCAAACCTATCCTAATCTAGAGGCTATGGTTTTAATCGACACCAAAATATTGTATTAGGCCTAACGGGGATTTCTGAGCGTCGACGCTCGCCGTCGCTGCATTTTTGCCCTAGCGAAAACCAGCCATTAAACAAACCTAATTTCATACTTACATTAACCTTACCTAATCTAACCTGACGTTAATCTAACCTACACTGTTAAAAATAAAGTTTTTATTTTATCCATTTTACTTCTTAAACAGTAAGAAGTTAATCCTTTTTAACTTTATTTTCAGTCCTTTATAGGCCTTATTTTTTATTATTATTCAATACGATTAACCATTAACATGGGCAGGTTAGGCTGGTTTTCGCTAAGGGGAAATAGTCGTTGAACGAAGGGAGTTGATCACATAAAGTATCATTTAATACTTTCAGTTTTTACACATCGCAAAAATGTTTTGGTGCCCATATTTGGGTTATAATATTTTGACGCCATAATCAATATCCCCTATATTTAAATCTGTTATCAAATTTTTAAAGACTTAACCTTAGTTAAATATTCCTGGTGATTGGAATATCTTCGCATTTTGTTATTTTAAAGAAAATATTAAAAAAAGAAATAACGTAGTATTCAAATACTAGTCTCGGAATGGGTCCATATCATTTTTTTCGTCGTTTAAGGAAATTAATTGGATATTCGAAAGGACTAAAGGTTAGAACATAACGTTTTTATACTTTTACCACCAGGACTGGAAAAGGTTTACTCTTAGGGCTCGTTCACTTTCAACATGAAAGAGTAAAATGGGTCTAAAATAATTTATTAGACCGTTTTCAGTATCCAAATGGTTTGAAATAAATTAAAAGTCAAATTTTGGTCGTTTTATAAACCTTTATTTTTAACAGTGAAACCTGCGCTAACCCGCGCTAGCCTAACCTAACCTAACTTTAGCTAAACAAACCAGTTCGGAATACTAGGCATACAAATCTATTCGCAATGTTCAGAGAACCCCGGAAAAGAAAACCCAATGACGTAAACTTCAGCCAATAAAAATGGGAAAGGTGGCTTCATTATGTCCAATTAACTCGTCGGTACTTTCGAAGCATTCTAAAGTCCATATTTTTGAAAGTACAGCTTAAGCTCCCGAATGATGCGACCAATTTTTGGCTCCGAAAGCTCGAGAGCGTTAACTTCCGTTATTATTTTTAATACGAATGTCCATGCAAAAGTGAACTCTGTAATCCTTTCTAATGAAAAAGCTTAAGAGCGCCCTCCCCTCCCCGGGGAATTCCGCAAAGCTGCACCCCCGATATCGATCGAAACTTTGCCTCCTCGAAAACCGTCGCGTATCTTTGGAATTAACATATTTCTCGCTGGAAGACAAGCAGTCGGCTTACGTCCACACCCGCGGTAATATCAAAGGGAAACACTTCATTCTCGAAGAATGTCTTTCGAGAGATGAAAGAGCTAGAAATCGAGCTCCCTCGCGCAATATTTTCTTAAGTCCCGAATCGTAATTAAGCGGCGGCCTGGCTAACGGCATTAGTTTTCCAACCATTTCTATCCGGACCCTCCCGCAATCTGGTTAAATTGAAAGCATCTTGGATAATAAGAACCCGATCACGGATGCCGCCAAATCGGAGAAGGTCCCTGAATGTTTTATACCCTTAACCCCGTTTCGACCGCCCTAGTATCCGCTTTATTTGGCAACCCGAGCTAAGCCCGAAGCCCCCCTTTGCCCCCTCTCTTTTTTGCGTCTTTCATTAATTAGGGGATTATGCACCGCAAACATTTGGGCTCTCCTCTCCGAAAAACCGCTAATAACGAGAGGATGTCCGCAGCCTGATGGAGGATCAAAAACCTTACCGCGCTTAATTGGAAATCGCTCGAGGCAAGTTTTGTAATTGAACTGTAACACGTTGTAACGATCGTACGCCTCTCGTTATTCGCTGCACTTTCAAATTAGCATCTCTCCCTCGGGTTATAAACAATGCCGATGTCTAATCTATTCTCATTATTACTTTTTAGGCTTAATTTCCTGTATAATGAAATTTGCCATATTAATTCAAATTAATTTAAATGATACCCTTCAAAAGGCTTTAACCAATATGGCGACCCCCATTCTGAATGGAATGTACTTTAGGTAAATAGGCCATTTTAGTAACTCTTAATAATCCGTCTGGTATTGGGGATTCCGAGGGGTCGGACACTTGCCATTATTTTGTACGGGATTTCGTAGAGATTTTGGCGATTTTATCATTACTTTTTGTAGTGATTTTGGGATTTCAATGTTAATTTACCATAGAGAGAGTTAAAAGATTTTGCGATTTTAGGCAAAGTGTACGGGATTTTGGTAAATGTCCGACCCCTCGGGGGATTCTGGCGTTTGAAAATCACACGACCCATAAATCCTCAAATTAAAAGGCATATGTTTAGAGAATAATTTTAAATTACAGAAAAGATTTCATTGAAATGGTGAGTGAAAATATGTTTATTCACATTACTTAAAACATTTTAATCAATGATTATGATTAACATTTGAACAGCCTCGATACAATTTAAATAATATTTTGTACACAATAGATGGCGGCGTATATCATTTCACCAGACAAGTGGAAACATTTTTGCTTAAAGGTAATATAACCTGCAAAGCAAACTTTACGGAAGACCTCTCCATTTTTTTAAATTTCCCTGTGGCGCCAAACATTTTTTAAACCAAAGGCAAGAGCGGCCAGTGCCGCAAACGTTGGTGTTCCACACCAAATACCTGAGGTTATAACGTCATCAGAGTGTAAATGCGTCGATCGGCTACCGGGTGATTAGCGTAGCTGACAGTGGCGTAGCTGAGAACTCAGAGGCCCCCCCCCCGCAAAAATCTCTATGAGGCCCCCCTTTTTAATTTTTTTATGGTAAGCGGGGCCCCCCTGAAGCTCGAGGCCCCCCCGCACCGCGGGCCCTGCGGACCATCAGCTACGCCACTGGTAGCTGATTGTTTGTTTGTCCCTTTTAAAGGATCACAGAATCGTTTGAAAAATTCAAGACGCATTTCAGATAACTCCTCCCATGAAGTTCAAAATACAAACGATTCTGTGTCCTTTTAAAATGCTCCCTTGTCACTAGCGCGAGTTCTTTTTTAAATTCGATGCCAGAAATTTGAACATTCGTATAATTTTCAAGCAAACCGCATTAATTAAGTTCACTTGTTCAGTCACTAAACGAAAGCCACGTTCACACTAGAGCCTAAAACCCAGTTTAGGTCGGTTTGTATGCCAGTTTTGACCACCGACGATAATTCTTGGTTCACACGTGCAAAATCGCTTCACCCCGGTTCGCTTATAGCCAAGGCTTAACGCCATTTCAAATTATGACTAGAGTTTTGAAAATACTAAAATGTATCCCAAAACAATTAGTTAATCATGTTTACTATACATACAGTAATATTATTGGACATTATTTAGAATTTTATTCCCATTATCTTCGAAAATACGAGCAATGCGACTTCCCCGCCTTGTCGTTTTGAAAGCGATTCTAAGCGAACCGACTTGGACGAGTTGCTTCCCGAACCAACACGAAGCGATTTCTCACGCTGGTTTCGAAAACTAGTTATCTAAACGAAGCGATTTAAGGGGTAAGTGTGAACGCGGCTTAACAGTCATCCGTTTTGACGGTAGCCTTACAAGCGTAGTAAACTATAAAAATTTCCATAAATGAGTCCATTGGTGAACTCTCAAGGTCCATTCTGAATTTTCTCGGTGGCGTCCCTAAAAATGTCAGAACTGTCTGGTGTCTATCCGATAAAATAAATAAGACTGATAAGGAAAAAAACAATACAAAACAACAATGTAGAGAAAGATTTAAGCGTGACACAAATCCGATAAACCAGCGGCAAGGAAGACTCTCCCTCTTCTGAGCAAGGGATTAATTTCCGTCATTTCCTCTGAAGAATCTCTTCCTTTTTATTTCGAGCCACTTTGACTCTAGACTTCTCGGCTTTTACACTTGGCCTATCCCATTATCGGTTAAGTATTAAGACTCTTAAGTGTCAATCAAACTTTTGGCCAACTCCGGTAATTGGCTTATATAGTACCTCCTAATTTCCTCTATAGTTGACGATGAGAAAAATCGATTCAATTTTCAAGAGTAAAATCCTCTCAAGGCTTAGCCCTCTCAACTACCGCCGGAACCATTTCAAAGGGGAACGGTCAAGCTTTAACCAGTTAGATAGCCCTATAGCCCGTTAAAAACTAAAATTTATGGAGAAAAGCGCATCAAAAAATATTAAGTGGTTAATTTTTAATAAAATAAAGAAAATTCGAGAAACTGAAAAGCGCGCGTCCGCCGCGACACCCGGTGAGAAATCGGTGAGACAGAAAAACAACGTAAAAGCGCGCGCTGCTGAAGACGCGAAAAATTTGTTTTGCACGCGCGGCGCGTTCCAGTTATACGAGACCTAAGCCTAAATGGCGCGATTTTAAAATTTAGGATAGTTCGCAAATCGCTCACTAAGGTGCTGCTGGCGCTGGCAAAACACCTTAAGATGGCGGCGAAAATTCAAACCCAAATACTTGGCGTCTTTTGCGTTTCAACTTTTAGGCCAAAAACTATTTTTTCAAGACAAAATAAGGTACGTGTAAGTATATTGAACCTCTTGTTGATCTTTTGATATGCAAATAAGGCAATATTTGGAAAAGCTTGGCCGTTCCCCTTTAAACGAATTATCTTCTTTCGCAAAGGTCGTTTCCCAAATTTGGATAAATGAGAAAATATATTCTTATCGAGATTAAATTATAAAATATTTTATCACCATTTAGTCATTCTAATAATGATCTAATCATATTATACACGATTTCAAAAATAAAAGAGTTTAACTCTGATCAAGTTCTAAGAATTTCAATGACTATCTAACCCTTTTAATCTTAATATCATCAATTTAACCATGACCTGATCATTTTTATTTTCATTATTTTATGAGTGTTATAATAGTTATAATTTATACAGTTGTTATATTATTATATTCATAATTATCACAATATAATCAACTTAATTTTCATTTAATCACAATATAATCAACTTAATTTTCATTTAATCACGATATAATCAACTTAATTTTCATTTAATCACGATATAATCAACTTAATTTTCATTTAATCACGATTTAATCAACTTAATTTTCATTTCATCACGAGTTAATCCAGTAAATTGTGATTTAATAAATTTAATCATGAGTTAATCCAGTAAATTGTGATTTAATAAATTTAATCATGAGTTAATCCAATTAATGATTGAATCGAGTTAATGAGGTCTGAAGTTCTCCACAAATCTGTGGCTAGTGCGTATCTAACCTGATTAACTACAATTTATCGCAGATAACAGATTGTCGGCATTTACGCTTAGATATTACCAAATCAGTCGATTCGGGTCAAAATGCAAACCAGATAGTTTAAACCAGAAACTAATCTGAATTCAGATGTCTCACAGTTATCGATTTTACAAGTCTCTCAGATTCGAAATTTTAATTTATTTTCAATTGCTTATTTACAATATCATATGTACTATAAGTCATATAACTATTACGTTAACTGAATCTGGTTCGGATCGGTTACTTGGAAGAATTAATCAGATACAATTTTTAAATCAGATTGTTAACTAGCTGAATATTTTCGGATATCTGAAAATTTCCTCGTGAATAACCGCGGATCAGTTAGCCGTTGAAAGCATTATGCGTGGTCTGCTAAAATAAATGATTGTTTGTTTATGTTTAAGGTATAAGAATTGAAGGCAAAATACTTCTTTAACGCTATTTATATACCCAATAATATATTTTCCTTAATAAATCTTGATATTTAAACATCTTTGTAATAGTAATAATAATAATAATTTGAACAGGAATTCTGTGACATAAAAGAGATCGGTACAAAACAACGGTATAAATGATTTGTTGATGTTTTGGTTGCCGAGAGGTCTTTCCGATTCAACAACAGCCGGAAATTGTATATGCAGAAAGGAAACTTTGGAATTGAAGCGCCGTGTTTACGGTTTGGGTGCCTGTTTGCTCGTTTTAATTTAATGTCGCCACCACGCCTCTCGTATTATCTTCACAAATTCGCCGTTGCGCCCAAATCGTTAGAGCGTCAAATACACGCGCCGCTCCGTGTGTTTCATCGCTGTAAAGGGTTTGTTTTTATCATTATATATTTTACGTTTATTAAGCTCATCGTTTATATAATTATATATTCGGACCAATAGGTCTTCGAGAATTAAATTCCATTTTAATTTGTTTTTGACTCGAAGATCTAATAGGTCCGAGTTTCACGTTTTAATTTTATTCTCCGAGTATTTCGTAAGTTTTATCATTACTTTAAATTTGTTCGTGTTTAAATTTTTTGCCTCTTTTTTATTATGGACTTTTCTACCTTTTCGCGTAATTTAACTGCATTATAGTCCATAGGTGGTTTTTATTAACTATTTTGTTTAAACCAGAGTAATCAATATATGTGGTTTTTATTAACTATTTTGTTTAAACCAGAGTAATCAATATATGTGGTTTTTATTAACTATTTTGTTTAAACCAGAGTAATCAATATTTGTGGTTTTTATTAACTATTTTGTTTAAACCAGAGTAATCAATATTTGTGGTTTTTATTAACTATTTTGTTTAAACCAGAGAAATCAATATTTGTGGTTTTTATTAACTATTTTGTTTAAACGAGAGTAATCCATATTTGTGGTTTTTATTAACTATTTTGTTTAAACCAGAGTAATCCATATTTGTGGTTTTTATTAACTATTTTGTTTAAACCAGAGTAATCAATATTGGTGGTTTTTATTAACTATTTTGTTTAAACCAGAGTAATCAATATTTGTGGTTTTTATTAACAATTTTGTTTAAACCAGAGTAATCCATATTTGTGGTTTTTATTAACTATTTTGTTTAAACCAGAGTAATCCATATTTGTGGTTTTTATTAACTATTTTGTTTAAACCAGAGTAATCAATATTTGTGGTTTTTATTAACTATTTTGTTTAAACCAGAGTAATCAATATTTGTGGTTTTTATTAACTATTTTGTTTAAACCAGAGTAATCAATATTTGTGGTTTTTATTAACTATTTTGTTTAAACCAGAGTAATCAATATTTGTGGTTTTTATTAACTATTTTGTTTAAACCCGAGTAATCAATATTTGTGGTTTTTATTAACTATTTTGTTTAAACCAGAGAAATCGATATTTGTGGTTTTTATTAACTATTTTGTTTAAACCAGAGTAATCAATATTTGTGGTTTTTATTAACTATTTTGTTTAAACCAGAGTAATCAATATTTGTGGTTTTTATTAACTATTTTGTTTAAACGAGAGTAATCCATATTTGTGGTTTTTATTAACTATTTTGTTTAAACCAGAGTAATCCATATTTGTGGTTTTTATTAACTATTTTGTTTAAACCAGAGTAATCAATATTGGTGGTTTTTATTAACTATTTTGTTTAAACCAGAGTAATCAATATTTGTGGTTTTTATTAACAATTTTGTTTAAACCAGAGTAATCAATATTTGTGGTTTTTATTAACTATTTTATTTAAACCAGAGTAATCAATATTTGTGGTTTTTATTAACTATTTTGTTTAAACCAGATAAATCAATATTTGTTTGGTTTCAGCTAATATTGGAGTTTTATTGATTTTGAATCATTTACCATTGTTTTTTCCTAACTAGTTGATAGAATTTGCTAATGAATTCTAATTAAATTGATTTGCTACTTCTAATTTGGTTTTTCTTGAACTAGACTATTTTTTATATTTTCATAAATTCGTGTTATTATGTTATAATATTTTAAATCTATAATTGGTTTTTTTAAACATATATATTTAAATCAAACAACTCTGCTATCGTACTTTGCCTTTAAACAATGAACGCCATCTTGACCAAATGCTTCTTGAACCTTTCTTAAAAATCCTCTTTTAGTTATCATTAATCGTTTCTCTTTTATCATTTATTATTTAATAATAATAATTATAATAATATAAGATAAAATTTTAATGCCTTTAAATCAGGTGGCCGGGTTACAATGCGCAGGAAGGTGGTGGCTAGCTCTTCATGCACCGCGAGCCAACAGCTCCTTACATTAATTATCACCGTTACTCTTAACAAGTCTTTATGGAAAGGATAAACCGAAGAATTGGGGAAAAACCCCTTTAACTTGCAAACTGAACGCATTTACCATTTTTTATTTACTTTTTAATATTTATTATTTTAATGTCTTATTATTTTTAGCTTTGAAAAAATGGCGCCAAATATTTATGTCCCAACCAATTTTCCGTCGTTCCATCATCGTAACTGGAAAATCACGACCTTAGTATTTCTGTTATCCTACAAAATATTGCAACGCGTAAATATTTATTCCAGTGATTGAATTTTGTCAACGAAAAACACAATAGAAAGCCAAATATAGCTTGTTTTTCTCGAGATGTTTTATCCGTTGACAATTGTAGGAGTTTATCTATTCAACCGGCGGATGGCGACTGATCACCGGACACTGGTCATCGTCGACGAGCAGTAGGACACGTGAGCCGAATATTAAAACGCCAAACTCTGACCTTCTCCGAGGATAAAACATTTTTTATTTTGTATTTTCTCGAAGTCTCCGCGTAAATTGCGTGTCCGGACACTCGCTATTGTCAGACGAAACTCGAATTCGATTGGATCAGAAGCCTATACTAAGTCACGTTTGGATTTCAACTTCTTTTATTTCCAACTTATATTTTAACGGTTACTGTACCTCTCCGTGGCCTACAGCAACGCTGCCACCTCGACGCGTTCGAGGTAGACGTTATACTTTCGTAGTCTGTTCGCGTCAGAATGTGTTGAGAAAATAGCGAGAAAAGTTGTCACTAGACGATTTTCGGTCACGTGACTGAGTTAATAATTTTTATGGGATTTTATATTCGAGTCCGAAGTTGTTTAGGAAGAATGTATTTTCTGGAACACGACGTTGAAGATAATTCCTTTACAATTTGTTCCAACAACTAGTGTCTGAAATTAGGGGCTCTAAAATTGTTCCTGCCGGGATTACGACGGGCTGCCTACAACCTCAATCCACGGTCCCAATGTTGCACGAAGAAGAAAAAGGTTATTTGTCTTCCAAACTGCTCACACAGCCATCTCTCTCTCGCCGTCTGGTCAAGCTCGCGAGTACGTAAGTCAGTGGCTTTCAGCGCGGCTGGGCTGAGAACTAAGCGATCTCTTAGTGCTAAAAGGCGTTAGCCCAAAAATGTTAGTTTAAAGAAACTGATAAACCAATGGTTCTTAGTTTAATTTTAAGTTACCATAATTAATATCTATTGTAATTTCAATGGCTGCTATACTGAGACTGTGAATAAATAATACGTCTTGTGCTCTATGTGAAATTTTTTAACAATAAATGCTTTAAGCTTAAAGTAAAATAATTTCGTTTCCCCCCCTTGGGGCAACGAAACAAAAAGGTTGTCTAATTTTAAATTTAGATTACTTAAAACAGCGATTAAAAGGATGTTGTCACACATTTCCTACGTAAAAGAGTAGTTAAATTATTAATTTTTAGTAAAAATAATTATTTGAAAAGGTTTTAAAGTTTTTATTTTCGGTATCAATTCATGCTTGTGACGTTATAAGAGTAAAAATTCCCATTGGAGGATCCGGTTCACACAGGGCCGGATTAACAATATTGGGGGCCCTGTGCAAAATATAATTTGGGGCCCCTAAAACATTTCCAACCTTACTTTTTGACTTTATTAAACCCAATGTGGTTATAAACATAAAATGCCAATAGAAACATTTATTTCTAAAAGGGGGCCCCCTAACCTCGGGGGCCCCTGTGCCATGGCACACTTGGCACATGCCTAATACGGCCCTGGGTTCACATCCGCCTGCCACAACAACTTTGATATTTTAAATAAATTTTTATCACTTTTTTAAATGTACAATTATTAATTTCAAACAATAATTTATGGTTTAATTATAAAATATAACTACGAGTTCATAGTTATCTCTTGCTTTATAGTTTAATAAGTTTATTTTAATTTATTTTTTTACCGAATAAACGAAGCCATTTATTTGTTGTTAGCTCAATCTACTGTAGAGGGCGCTGTGAATAATAAAATTAAATTATGGATAAAATAATTTTGATCAAATCTGAATATAGTTGAATTTCATACATTGTAATTGGATCAAATATTTCACATTTTGGATTGTTATTTTGATCACGGGCGAATTTGGAACTGCTCAATTTTTGATATAATTCTGAAGTCAAATTTGATTTTACAACGATTTATAGCCTATCCTTAAGATCAGCTTATTCTTTCAGAAAAACTGAATTTATTATTTAATAATTACTTTGTTAATCTGAATTTCACAGTTGCCATATTCGCGCCCTAATATGGTAGCGTAGGATTTATTTTTGGATGAGCAATCGATTGAGGCTAACGAAGAACTGCTCCTCTTGTATATTACGCTCGGCTAATAAATATCCTTGAGCACCGACCCTGACTGACCCTTAACACCCCCACCCCCGCCCAAAAAAACCGCGCGAAAAGGGTAGCACCTTTAATATCGTTGGAGTAGTTATTATTCCCTTATCACTTGACTGTTTAGCGAAAGGCTCGGTCATGGTAAAGCCTGCGTTAGATAATTTCCTTTCTTCGTTGAGAAAAAAAATGTGGTTTCGTAATAGGCGCTTAAATAAAACATCTTCGCAGAAATTGCCAAGAAGTAATATTTCCGACAGCCAGGACTCATAAGTTTACTATTTATATAGTGCTTGTTGAAATATTAGAAAGCTGGAAACTTTTCTCGAACATAACATCGGTTTTTTGCTAAGCCTTAACATGCCAAAAAAAGTTACCTGGTTTAAAGGAAACACTTGTTGCATACCGTACTGTAAAAGTAATAAGTTTAGTTCTAAAGGAATTAGTTTTCATCTTTTTCCGAAAGACAATTTTATACGAAATGAATTAACTCTGCCTCCACGAGAAGCTTTAAAATTGCCCGGTAATATAAAAATATTCCGTATAATTTTAATTATTTATACCATAACCCATAAGAGGATGATAATAATAATAATATTATCTTCTTATACTTAGTTTTAGTAACATTATATATTTTACCTTAAAATATATTATCGAAAATTAACATTAGTATGTTCCTTATACACGTGAGCTGACGCATTTCTTATCTGACGCAAAATTCTCATGAGGGCAAAAACGCGTCTCCAATTGGCTTAAATTTGACTTTTTGGCTAGCCATTCTAACCGTTTAACCGACCGACCGGAAATAGTTCCTTCCCAGGTGAATTTGGAGAGGGGAGTAGAAACCGAGTATCTTTTATTGAAGCGTCCATTGAGAGTGTAAATTAGAGCCGATGTTTTATGGCCTAATGCGCTACTCCAGTATCTATTGTGGAGCCATCTACATCAGTTTGTCGAAAGCGGGGAAAAAATTTAAATTACTTACTTCACATTTCTCTTTTCGGATAGAAGATGGCGTGCTAGTCACCGCGTTTGCTAAGAAAATATTTTACCGAAATGGTATTTCGGTTCGCTCCTAGAGTTAATATACTATTGCATTCGTAAAAAGGTTCTCAACAAATACCAATTGGACGGACGTTATTAACTAGACTCTCACATCGTTTAGTTCTCTCCGCTCCGTTACAATCATCCTCTGGAAAAGTATGGACAGGAACGACTGTAAACGGACGTCCCACTGTACAAGTAAAACTATCTCGCGCGTGAATCTAAAGTTTGGCAGCTATAATAACACGTTGGCTCTTTTGTTAAGCAAATTCGTCTCGTGGGGAACTTGATGTCTCGTTTATCCAAGGGATCAATATTAGAAAGAATCGCTGTTTTTAATACTTCCATACACCACGTTTACCGGGAGATAATTTAACTTCTATGAAGTCCCTCTAAAGTATACATCGTCCAAGACTAGAGAGAGGAGCTGCTGAAGTTTGCGGCTATTGAATGTAAGGACTTTGGAGGTATCGCCATCTATCGTACAAACCCCACACTATATAAACCTAACTGTTGTAAAAATATACGAATTTCTCTGGTAAATAACACTTTATTTTAAGTACTTTTACAATTAAAAATAAATTACTAGATGAAATATATATATATATATATAGAAATACGAAGATGATACCTCCGAGGCAATAAATAAACAGAGCCCTCTACAACGTCAGGGAGAGATGAAATCGCAAATTTCATTATTAAGGGCTGTAAAACTTTTTTGGTTAAGCCTCTCACTTACATTTTTAATCTTTCGTTTTCTTCCGGTTCCTTTCCTAAAGATTGGAAAGTTGGTATTATTTCGCCTATATTTAAAAAAGGCTTTAAAGGCGAACCAAGTAATTACCGTCCCATAACTGTCCTTAATGGTTCTAGTATGGTTTTCGATTTCGTTAGCCAAAAACATTTCTATAATTGGTTTAAACTAAAAATTCCTGAAACACAGCATGGTTTTGTTAAAGGTCGCGCTGTTGATACCAATCTGATTACTTTCGTAAACTACGTTGACCCGGTGGTTAGTGGCCGTGGTCAATTGGACACGATTTATATAGACTTGAGTAAGGCCTTCGATAGGGTCTCTCAAGTAGGAGTGTCTAACGTCTTCAGGGTTTTTCAATGTAGAGGTAGAAAGGGGGTCGGCAACGGAAATCCCCGCTTCCTTCCCCCCCTGTGTGTAAACTAGGTCACTTCCGGCAGGTGGCGACATTGTGGGCGTGGCCACGGGTGTCAGGTTACTCCCGCCAGGTGGCGCGCGCGCTGATTGGCTGGCGCGGGGAGCACGTGGTTACCTGCGCGCTGATTGGCTGGCGCGGCGCGTGTACTGCGCGCTAATTGGCTGGCGCGAAATTATTCAAAATGGCGCTGATTGGTTGGTATTTTGGCGCGAAAAGGGGTCAGTACTCCTTTAAAGGAATTCCCAGGCTCGCTATACTCGGGCATTGTTAAAGTGGTGACAGGTTTGATTGATTACGAGCAGGTGTTTATCGAGGAATGCGCCGTTGCTAGGTTACCCCGCTCGCTGTTAGAGACTCGGGGAATGTGTGACCTTGTAGCTATATAATAAAAACATTTTTTGGCGGGAATTTAGACAAAGGGTTAACATAAGTTTGTAACTCTCTTTTAACGGTTATTATATGAACTCTTAGTAATTTGGAAAATTCACGTGATTTGGCCGCCATCTTTAATGTCGCATATTCAAACGGGTAGGGTGACCATCTTTATTTTTTTAGGAAATTTACCATATTTACGTCAATTTTTTAACGCTTTTTAAACAAGTTGTTCCTAACGGATTTTTATATCGTTACGTACCTAGATGGCTTGAACTTGATTATTATGACATATGTATCATATATTACCGTCACTTAACTTTTAATAACGACGCGCGGGAAGAAATAAGGGAGTGGATATTTCAAGTTTTTTTAAACATAGTTAGTACGCGAATAACGGGGTAAAGATTGTATATCCTGCCATCCGTTGGGGTCATCTCGCGTAAACATGTGTTAAAAAGGGGAATTACATATCTAGGCATTACAAGAACCCGCGTTTCGGCGTGTGTAACACGCTTTCCCTAGATGGTTCGATAAAAAAGCCGGGTCACGTGATCATCTGATTTACGATTATGGAAAGGGGTCTTCCATAAAGATTACATTATAACATTTGTCAATCATGCATTTTTTAGGTCGCTATCAAGTTTCAATATTTTGTTCGCGTATTGAATATACATTTATTCATTGAAAAAAATGGAAAAATGTTTTTTAAGTAAACCATGTAAAAACTTACGTTTCGATACCCATATATTTTATTTGTTTGAAAAAAAAAACATTGTTTTCTTTTATTGTAAATAGAATTTCTGTGTTTTAACCATTAAAAAAATAAAAATAAAAAAAAAAAGAATATACATAATAGTATTAAGAACTTTTTAATTTATATTGAATACATTGCCACTATACGAAATATTTACATAAATCAAAAAAGGTCGGTTCGCGCTCATGAAATTTAAATAAACGTTAATAATGCGGTAAAAATCTAAGCCTAACAAATTTAAGAAATACTTTGTCGTCAAAACTACTGTTACACTTTTTGTTATAATCTCCCGCGTATTGACTTAATAATAATGGTATTTTATAGCGTTATATGAAATAACGGGCGGAAATAACTTACGAGTTTAAGGTGAATCCTACGAAGCAAGAATTACATTTGTATAATAACCAACAAAACATTTACTAATAAAAAAATTATAAACTGAAAATGTTTTTGAAATATATTACGTCATTTAAACAATGACCAATCAAATCCCTTACGTCAAATGGACAATGTAATAGTATTATGTAAATTTATAACGCTACCAAGTAAAAACGGTTTTAAATGTGCGGTAGATGGCCAAGTCAAACAGCGATTTATAGTCCTCCTGTATTAATCCATATTATAAATATAACTCTTAAAATATAACTTAACATTTTTAAATACAAAAGTAAATTAATTAAAAAAACGCAGCCGATACATTTAAGCGATCATACAAAATAGTAAGAAATCAATTTCATTACACGAAACATTTGTTTGATTTATAATACATTTTTAACGGTCTGCTACGTTTTACATTCTGTGATGTTAATATGTTTGGGTTTTAGTTCTTTAACAATTAAACTACTTTACATCTAAAAAACCAATGTGTTGCTTATTTGAATAAAATTGATAATAAAACTTTTTTACAAAACTCAAAAATGAATAATACAATGTTATAAAATAATTTTCAACTCTGAACCTGAAATTAAATATGTTTGTCAAATTGTTATCACTTTTTTTTAAATTATCTTACATCCTTCTATGTTTAAAATAAAAAACTCTGATTTAAATTTAAGACTTTATTTTACAACATTTGTTGTTGACACAAAGGAACTATCCTTAATAACATTTAACACGCTATCAATAAAAACCACTAACTCGTCTATCGCCTTTAAGAATCCAGTTGTTGCGGCTCGTTCCAAAAGAATTTCGTGAGAATTATGCTCTTTTTGAAAATATCTCATTCTTTGTGCATTCAAATCCATTTCAAGTTGACGATTCATTTTTTTCAATTCTTTATTTATATGTTTAATCAGTTCATAGTCCTTGTTTTCTTTATAAGTCATTATTCCACAACAAAAACAAAGCGAAACTAGTTTGTATAAAACGCGATGTGGTTAGTTCAGTACTGGTCGAACACAAAGGAATCTGATTACCGCTAACTATCTCTCCACGCCGTTAGCGCTCCTCTGATTACCGCGAACTATATCTCTCTCCACCGCGTTAGCTTTCCTTTAAAGGAATGCTTTTCTCCGCGTTTATCTCCATTTTTAACGCTGTGATTTATTTAGAACAGGTGTTGAGCGGAGAATCCCCCGTTGCTATGGTGACCTCGGCGCGACGTTTATTTGAGTATCAACAAACTTAGCAAATACCTTTAGATTGTTTCAATGTTCAATTCGTTAACCTCGCATGGTTTAAAAGTTCTCCACTTAAATATACGAAGTTTGAGAAAAAAAACTTTGACCAATTTTGTGTTTATTTAGAATCAATTAACATATCAAATTATGGAAAATAATGAGTTCAAAACAAATGGTTATAATTACTGTTTTACAAAAATGTGTTAAAACCGAAACGGTGGCATAGTTATTTCCGTAATAAATGATTTAAGTTTAGTTGAGAGTGTATTTACGATAGCCGAAGCAACTATCAAAAGTATCGACGTCAAATTACCTAATAATAAAATTTACAGGATTATAGGATGTTACCGAGTAACAGTGCTCTAGAATTTATTAGTGATATGAATTCCAAATTGCCTTATTATACGAATATTGAAAATGTAATTTGGGCTGGAGATATAGATATAGATCTTTTATTGCCACGCGAGAAAATAGTTACTGAGTACCTAAACGTACTACACGAAAACGGCTTTTTTCCATGTATAAATAACCCTACTCGAGTAACTTCCACTACTAAAACGAGTATTGACCACTTTTCATTAAGCAAAACGTAAAAAATGAAGAGTTATCCACTACTCATATAGTTAATATTACAGACGACTATCCAATTTATATTAGTGTCCCTAACATACGCGAAACAAATAAACTGAATAATTCAAAAGAAGTTATCGAAATTGATTATGAAATTTTTACCAAAAATATCGGAAAAGAAACGTGGAACTCAGTTTTTGAAGAAAACGACCCTAATGAAGCCTCGAAACTATTTGTTGATGTATTAAAAAACCTATTGATCTAACGTCATATTTCTTTCTCTCATAAAAATAAATAAAACCTTGGATAACAAATTCAATAATTGTATCGATAAGGAAAAGAGATGCATTAGCTAAGCGTATTAAAAAAGAACCATTTAACGTTGCATTAAAAAATTATTATATAATTGCCCTTCTTAGTAACATTTCTAAAATATTTGAAAAAGTTATAAAAAATCAGTTAATTAACTTCCTGGAGAGCTCAAAATATTTATCGAAAAATCAATACGGTTTTAGAAAAGGTCTATTTTTGAGCTAACAGAAATGCTATATAAAACTATTGATCAAAATGTAAAATCTATTGGCGTGTTTTTGGACTTAAAAAAGACATTCGATACTGTCTCCCACCCTATATTAATACAGAAATTAGAAAAATCTGGTATACGTGGAATTGTATTAGATTGGTTTAGAAGTTATTTACTCGAGAGATATACAATAGTTAAAATAAATAATACCATAAGTAACTCACTATTAATTAAATTTGGTATACCTCAAGGTACAATGATTGGCCCGATATTGTTTTTAATATACATAAATAATTTATGTAACATCGAAATTGATGAGAAACTCGCATCGTTTGCGGATGATACTGCAGTTGGGCAAAAGTTTTTTCCAAGACACAAAGGGCTCTAAATATAGTTTATATGAAACTTAAGGAAAATTTATTAACATTCAACATAAATAAAACTAATTACATTTGTTTCTCCTCGAGAACGACTATAGATTTGTTACATGAATTTAAAATTCACGAAAATAATAATTGTAGAGAAAATGTTTAAAGTTAGAAAGAGTAAATAAACTAAAATATCTGGGGGTAATAATAGACAGTAATCTAAAGTGGAATGTACATGTGACCTATATCACTAATAAAATTCGACTATGTATAAATTCCGTGAAATTAAAAACTTTCTAGAAATACCGTGGTTAAAAACAGTATATTACGCCCTAATTCAATCAATTATATCATACGGAATAATCGGCTGGGGTGGTACTTATGATACTACAATCGTACCATTAGAAATATTACAAAGAAAAATTCTACGCATATGTACGAAATTATTATTACCCAAATCAATTACTATATGATGAATTGAAAGTTTTTCTGCTAAAGAAATTTTATTATACCCTTTCAAACACAAACAACTTATCGACTTGACTAAAACTTACGACAACAGATATGTAGAAGTAGCCAAGATCCTATAAAACGATCGGTCAAAAACATGCTCGCTATCTAGGCCCTAAAATATATAAGGCAAAAAGTTTTGATAAAGTGTAACAAAAGATGATAAATTTGACTATTGAATAAACGGGCTGTATTCAATTGATTGCTATTTCCACATTTTTATATTTTCATGGGTACCTTCTCTGGTTTTATTTAAGAAAATAAGATGTTAAATGGTTGCAGATTGTTAAAATGTTCAGGTGTTGGTTGCACGAAAAATCTTTAGCGATAAAAACGAATGAATGCCCTGGACGTTCTCTTTAAAAAAATGTCATTGTCGAAACAAATTTCAAGTCTAAGTGTACTAGTAAGTGTCACACTTATTTGTTATTTCAGGTCATACGTTGTAAGCATCGCGTATTACTCCGATAAGGTGTAAAGTTAATCTAACAATGCCTCACGTACATAAATCGGTTACGTATACATTAAACTATTATAACGGAAATGTAATGTTTTGCCCTTTGGGGATTTTCATGTACACTGTTTGAAAATGTATTAAAAAACATTTATTAGTTTTTGAATAAATCTTGGGGTTTTTTCATGTCATTACATTTATTAGTTTGAATAAATCTTGGTAATATTTTAAACAATTTTATATCCCTATTACAAATTGCATATCAAATAATTGTTATTAATTTTTTTTTATTTTCATGTAATAACATTTTCTTGCCATTACACATCACATGGGATAATATTTTTTCACAGAAATCAACACCTAAAAATGTGTTATTAATGATTGTAGAAGTGATATCGGAATAACTTAAATTATTAGCTGCATTTAGGAAATTAAGTTCCACTCGTTCATCCCACGTTAACATTAAACAATCGTGTTGGATTTGGGATGGATGATCAATTTCGCAACCGTTACACTTTTTTCGTATATAGCCCTCAATTTGACTAATTGCGGCAAGTTTTATTTCACCGTAAACACGTTTAACCTCATTGAGGCACGCTATAACCTCATCGTACTTGTTGACAAACGCTTTCCATGTATAAACGGAGATGGCGAACCCAACCTTGGTGGGGAAAAACGTTCCGTTATTCACCCCACCCCGCGTACCATTTCTCGGATGTTCAATATTCTTCGACCTTGATAAATACTTAAGTCAATTTTCCTTGTATTCGACCCCTCTAAAAACCACGAGGACGGTGGTGTGGATTCGCTTTCGAAAAATGTTGTAATTCGCTCTCGATCCATCCACACTTGTTTAAGTTCAAATTCCGATAGTGTAATACCAGAATCACCGTCAACCCGCCCGAGACGTATCGAGCAATCGGGGGTAACAGCGACCGCCTTTATCGGGGAAATTAGGAAAACTTTCATCCCTTCCCTGAAAACAAACACCAAGATATAAACACATTTAATTTATATTAGCTTAACCATACTCGCATTTTTAGTTGTGTTGCACCACCGTTCGTGAAGTCGCAAATAGATTTTATAGTTCGCGTCTGGGGTTTTAATCATTTTCTTTGAAGGTTCTTTGTGACTTTTATACCCGGAATGTGTCGACCTTTGAGTCTTTCAGATTTACTTCGATCTAATGAAAGTCACATGTCGAAATGTTGGACTGACGTTTGATACGGGTCTTTCAGATTTACTTATCATTGTGCTATTAAAATAGTTTAGGTAACGTTACTGCAATCGCAATAATGTGGTAGTCGTACACCTTCTCAGAGGGTATACATTTTCAAACAGTGTACATGAAAATCCCCAAAGGGCAAAACATTACATTTCCGTTATAATAGTTTAATGTATACGTAACCGATTTATGTACGTGAGGCATTGTTAGATTAACTTTACACCTTATCGGAGTAATACGCGATGCTTACAACGTATGACCTGAAATAACAAATAAGTGTGACACTTACTAGTACACTTAGACTTGAAATTTGTTTCGACAATGACATTTTTTTAAAGAGAACGTCCAGGGCATTCATTCGTTTTTATCGCTAAAGATTTTTCGTGCAACCAACACCTGAACATTTTAACAATCTGCAACCATTTAACATCTTATTTTCTTAAATAAAACCAGAGAAGGTAACCATGAAAATATAAAAATGTGGAAATAGCAATCAATTGAATACAGCCCGTTTATTCAATAGTCAAATTTATCATCTTTTGTTACACTTTATCAAAACTTTTTGCCTTATATATTTTAGGGCCTAGATAGCGAGCATGTTTTTGACCGATCGTTTTATAGGATCTTGGCTACTTCTACATATCTGTTGTCGTAAGTTTTAGTCAAGTCGATAAGTTGTTTGTGTTTGAAAGGGTATAATAAAATTTCTTTAGCAGAAAAACTTTCAATTCATCATATAGTAATTGATTTGGGTAATAATAATTTCGTACATATGCGTAGAATTTTTCTTTGTAATATTTCTAATGGTACGATTGTAGTATCATAAGTACCACCCCAGCCGATTATTCCGTATGATATAATTGATTGAATTAGGGCGTAATATACTGTTTTTAACCACGGTATTTCTAGAAAGTTTTTAATTTCACGGAATTTATACATAGTCGAATTTTATTAGTGATATAGGTCACATGTACATTCCACTTTAGATTACTGTCTATTATTACCCCCAGATATTTTAGTTTATTTACTCTTTCTAACTTTAAACATTTTCTCTACAATTATTATTTTCGTGAATTTTAAATTCATGTAACAAATCTATAGTCGTTCTCGAGGAGAAACAAATGTAATTAGTTTTATTTATGTTGAATGTTAATAAATTTTCCTTAAGTTTCATATAAACTATATTTAGAGCCCTTTGTGTCTTGGAAAAAACTTTTGCCCAACTGCAGTATCATCCGCAAACGATGCGAGTTTCTCATCAATTTCGATGTTACATAAATTATTTATGTATATTAAAAACAATATCGGGCCAATCATTGTACCTTGAGGTATACCAAATTTAATTAATAGTGAGTTACTTATGGTATTATTTATTTTAACTATTGTATATCTCTCGAGTAAATAACTTCTAAACCAATCTAATACAATTCCACGTATACCAGATTTTTCTAATTTCTGTATTAATATAGGGTGGGAGACAGTATCGAATGTCTTTTTTAAGTCCAAAAACACGCCAATAGATTTTACATTTTGATCAATAGTTTTATATAGCATTTCTGTTAGCTCAAAAATAGACCTTTTCTAAAACCGTATTGATTTTTCGATAAATATTTTGAGCTCTCCAGGAAGTTAATTAACTGATTTTTTATAACTTTTTCAAATATTTTAGAAATGTTACTAAGAAGGGCAATTATATAATAATTTTTTAATGCAACGTTAAATGGTTCTTTTTTAATACGCTTAGCTAATGCATCTCTTTTCCTTATCGATACAATTATTGAATTTGTTATCCAAGGTTTTATTTATTTTTATGAGAGAAAGAAATATGACGTTAGATCAATAGGTTTTTTAATACATCAACAAATAGTTTCGAGGCTTCATTAGGGTCGTTTTCTTCAAAAACTGAGTTCCACGTTTCTTTTCCGATATTTTTGGTAAAAATTTCATAATCAATTTCGATAACTTCTTTTGAATTATTCAGTTTATTTGTTTCGCGTATGTTAGGGACACTAATATAAATTGGATAGTCGTCTGTAATATTAACTATATGAGTAGTGGATAACTCTTCATTTTTTACGTTTTGCTTAATGAAAAGTGGTCAATACTCGTTTTAGTAGTGGAAGTTACTCGAGTAGGGTTATTTATACATGGAAAAAAGCCGTTTTCGTGTAGTACGTTTAGGTACTCAGTAACTATTTTCTCGCGTGGCAATAAAAGATCTATATCTATATCTCCAGCCCAAATTACATTTTCAATATTCGTATAATAAGGCAATTTGGAATTCATATCACTAATAAATTCTAGAGCACTGTTACTCGGTAACATCCTATAATCCTGTAAATTTTATTATTAGGTAATTTGACGTCGATACTTTTGATAGTTGCTTCGGCTATCGTAAATACACTCTCAACTAAACTTAAATCATTTATTACGGAAATAACTATGCCACCGTTTCGGTTTTAACACATTTTTGTAAAACAGTAATTATAACCATTTGTTTTGAACTCATTATTTTCCATAATTTGATATGTTAATTGATTCTAAATAAACACAAAATTGGTCAAAGTTTTTTTTCTCAAACTTCGTATATTTAAGTGGAGAACTTTTAAACCATGCGAGGTTAACGAATTGAACATTGAAACAATCTAAAGGTATTTGCTAAGTTTGTTGATACTCAAATAAACGTCGCGCCGAGGTCACCATAGCAACGGGGGATTCTCCGCTCAACACCTGTTCTAAATAAATCACAGCGTTAAAAATGGAGATAAACGCGGAGAAAAGCATTCCTTTAAAGGAAAGCTAACGCGGTGGAGAGAGATATAGTTCGCGGTAATCAGAGGAGCGCTAACGGCGTGGAGAGATAGTTAGCGGTAATCAGATTCCTTTGTGTTCGACCTGTACTGAACTAACCACATCGCGTTTTATACAAACTAGTTTCGCTTTGTTTTTGTTGTGGAATAATGACTTATAAAGAAAACAAGGACTATGAACTGATTAAACATATAAATAAAGAATTGAAAAAAATGAATCGTCAACTTGAAATGGATTTGAATGCACAAAGAATGAGATATTTTCAAAAAGAGCATAATTCTCACGAAATTCTTTTGGAACGAGCCGCAACAACTGGATTCTTAAAGGCGATAGACGAGTTAGTGGTTTTTATTGATAGCGTGTTAAATGTTATTAAGGATAGTTCCTTTGTGTCAACAACAAATGTTGTAAAATAAAGTCTTAAATTTAAATCAGAGTTTTTTATTTTAAACATAGAAGGATGTAAGATAATTTAAAAAAAAGTGATAACAATTTGACAAACATATTTAATTTCAGGTTCAGAGTTGAAAATTATTTTATAACATTGTATTATTCATTTTTGAGTTTTGTAAAAAAGTTTTATTATCAATTTTATTCAAATAAGCAACACATTGGTTTTTTAGATGTAAAGTAGTTTAATTGTTAAAGAACTAAAACCCAAACATATTAACATCACAGAATGTAAAACGTAGCAGACCGTTAAAAATGTATTATAAATCAAACAAATGTTTCGTGTAATGAAATTGATTTCTTACTATTTTGTATGATCGCTTAAATGTATCGGCTGCGTTTTTTTAATTAATTTACTTTTGTATTTAAAAATGTTAAGTTATATTTTAAGAGTTATATTTATAATATGGATTAATACAGGAGGACTATAAATCGCTGTTTGACTTGGCCATCTACCGCACATTTAAAACCGTTTTTACTTGGTAGCGTTATAAATTTACATAATACTATTACATTGTCCATTTGACGTAAGGGATTTGATTGGTCATTGTTTAAATGACGTAATATATTTCAAAAACATTTTCAGTTTATAATTTTTTTATTAGTAAATGTTTTGTTGGTTATTATACAAATGTAATTCTTGCTTCGTAGGATTCACCTTAAACTCGTAAGTTATTTCCGCCCGTTATTTCATATAACGCTATAAAATACCATTATTATTAAGTCAATACGCGGGAGATTATAACAAAAAGTGTAACAGTAGTTTTGACGACAAAGTATTTCTTAAATTTGTTAGGCTTAGATTTTTACCGCATTATTAACGTTTATTTAAATTTCATGAGCGCGAACCGACCTTTTTTGATTTATGTAAATATTTCGTATAGTGGCAATGTATTCAATATAAATTAAAAAGTTCTTAATACTATTATGTATATTCAATACGCGAACAAAATATTGAAACTTGATAGCGACCTAAAAAATGCATGATTGACAAATGTTATAATGTAATCTTTATGGAAGACCCCTTTCCATAATCGTAAATCAGATGATCACGTGACCCGGCTTTTTTATCGAACCATCTAGGGAAAGCGTGTTACACACGCCGAAACGCGAGTTCTTGTAATGCCTAGATATGTAATTCCCCTTTTTAACACATGTTTACGCGAGATGACCCCAACGGATGGCAGGATATACAATCTTTACCCCGTTATTCGCGTACTAACTATGTTTAAAAAAACTTGAAATATCCACTCCCTTATTTCTTCCCGCGCGTCGTTATTAAAAGTTAAGTGACGGTAATATATGATACATATGTCATAATAATCAAGTTCAAGCCATCTAGGTACGTAACGATATAAAAATCCGTTAGGAACAACTTGTTTAAAAAGCGTTAAAAAATTGACGTAAATATGGTAAATTTCCTAAAAAAATAAAGATGGTCACCCTACCCGTTTGAATATGCGACATTAAAGATGGCGGCCAAATCACGTGAATTTTCCAAATTACTAAGAGTTCATATAATAACCGTTAAAAGAGAGTTACAAACTTATGTTAACCCTTTGTCTAAATTCCCGCCAAAAAATGTTTTTATTATATAGCTACAAGGTCACACATTCCCCGAGTCTCTAACAGCGAGCGGGGTAACCTAGCAACGGCGCATTCCTCGATAAACACCTGCTCGTAATCAATCAAACCTGTCACCACTTTAACAATGCCCGAGTATAGCGAGCCTGGGAATTCCTTTAAAGGAGTACTGACCCCTTTTCGCGCCAAAATACCAACCAATCAGCGCCATTTTGAATAATTTCGCGCCAGCCAATTAGCGCGCAGTACACGCGCCGCGCCAGCCAATCAGCGCGCAGGTAACCACGTGCTCCCCGCGCCAGCCAATCAGCGCGCGCGCCACCTGGCGGGAGTAACCTGACACCCGTGGCCACGCCCACAATGTCGCCACCTGCCGGAAGTGACCTAGTTTACACACAGGGGGGGAAGGAAGCGGGGATTTCCGTTGCCGACCCCCTTTCTACCTCTACATTGAAAAACCCTGAAGACGTTAGACACTCCTACTCTCTCACCCTCGCTTGTTAAATAAACTAGCTTCTCACGGTCTTTCTGGTCCCTTAATAGATTGGTTTAAAGATTACTTAAATAAAAGAGTTAATTATATCAAAGTTAATGGCGAGGTGACTAATGTCTCGTATAGTGTCGACTGTGGTATCCCACAGGGCTCCTCGCTAGGGCCGTTGCTGTTTAATGTTTATATATTTGACATTCCACCAGTTATACACCTTTCTAAAGTTTTTCAATTAGCAGACGACCATAAATTGGCGAACACAATTAAGACTACTTCCGACTGCGTGGCTTTACAACATGATCTAATAAATCTGAGTAACTGGTGTAATAAAAATAATATTCCGATAAACGAGGAAAAAACCGTTGTGATAACTTACACTCGAAAAACAAACCCAATTTTTTATTCTTATAAATTAAATAATATTATTTTAACTAGAGCTAATGCTGCGAAGGATTTAGGTGTACTCTTTGGCAGCCAGCTTCTCTTTACAACAATCTAAAATAAACGCTAATCGGTTATTAGGTGCGTCTTTCCGCATTTCTCGCCAATTAAATTTATCCTTACGTTTTTTGACACTATACCGCGCATTAGTTATTCCAGCGGTCTGGGTCCGATGGCCCGAAGACCAACCGATCGAATGGGGGTCCAACGGACCGAAGTCCATCTAATCAAAGGAAAGCACTAACCGACCGAAAATTAAAAAATTCCTTTTTTAAGAGTTAATAGTTGATTTTATAAAATAAAAAGTGGTCTTGCCCAACTTGTTAAAATGTTGCTCTTACGTCACAAGACCCAGCTTTATTTGTGTATTCCTCGCACGAGCGATTTGCACGCGCTCTAGAAAAAGCTATATTCCTCGCGACTGTAGCGCGCGCTCGTAGGCTTGTCAAAGGAAGAGACTGTGACGTAAGAGCAACATTTCAACAAGAAGGCCACGTTAGTTTATTGCAGAAGGTTTCAACGGACCGAAATATATATTTTTAAAAAGCTGAAAAAAAAACGTTACTATAATTGAAACCAGGTGAATTATGTTGGCATTATCTGTTAAAAATAAATATCAAAACAAGAACACGCAAAGCAGACCATCTTGAAAGGGCAAAAAATATACACCCCACAAGAAATTGAACGCGCGCGCGTTTTTGTTTTCCACTCGAAGGCCTTTCCTTTCGAATAGTAATTAAGAATAGTAATTTAATGCAATAATTTTGCTTTGGACCCATTCGACCGAAATCCAATTCGTTGGAAAATGATTTAACATTGAGTTCCAATCGATTGAAAATACCCCAATTGTGCGGTTTATAGCCCAATTTTGCACCTTTATATTTTTTTTTAGTACATCGAATGGACGCTTCAATAAAAGATACTCGGTTTTTACTCCCCTCTCCAAATTCATCTGGGAAGGAACTATTTCCGGTCGGTCGGTTAAACGGTTAGAATGGCTAGCCTAAAAGTCATATTGAAGCCAATGGAGACGCGTTTTTGCCGTCATGAGAATTTTGCGTCAGATAAGAAATGCGTCAGCTCACGTGTATAAGGAACATACTAATGTTTATTTTAGATAATATATTTTAAGGTAAAATATATAATGTTACTAAAACTAAGTATAAGAAGATAATATTATTATTATTATCATCCTCTTATGGTATAAATAATTAAAATTATACGGAATATTTTTATATTACCGGGCAATTTTAAGGCTTCTCATGGAGGCAGAGTTAATTAATTTCGTATAAAATTGTCTATCGGGAAAAGATGAAAACTAATTCCTTTAGAACTAAACTTATTACTTTTGCAGTACGGTATGCAACAAGTGTTTCCTTTTAACCAGGTAACTTTTTTGGCATGTTAAGGCTTAGCAAAAAACCGATGTTATGTTCGAGAAAAGTTTCCAGCTTTCTAATATTTCAACAAGCACTATATAAATAGTAAACTTATGAGTCCTGGCTGTCGGAAATATTACTTCTTGGCAATTTCTGGGAAGATGTTTTATTTAACCTTTGCGCGCTTACCTAACCTAACCTAACCTAACCTAATCCGAACTAATCTAATCTAAAACGTTTTTCGCGTACCCTGCTATATCTCGGGGCAGAAGTAAAAAACAAAACAGTAAACTTGAACAGTAAAAAAGTTATTTTAATTTTTATTTAACGATATACAACTTTTCGGTCCGTTGAAACCTTTTCCCTTTTGTTGCTATAAAAAACGTATGTTAAATTTCGGTCGGTTGGTCCTTTTTTTTCGGGCCGTGAGTTTTCGATCAGTTGGACCCCTTCGATCGGTTGGTCTTCGGCCCATCGGGCCTACCCCATTCCAGCCTTATTATACGGATCATTACTTTATCTTAGTGCTTGCCAGTCTAGTCTTTCAAGCTTAGAATTAGTTCAAAAGAAATTTGTTTGCCTTTATAAAATGTTAAATACTAATTACAATAAATACAATTACGAAGAATCTTTAAACAATTTAAACTTAGATTTAATTAAATCAAATTTAATAAAGGTGGATATTAAATTTCTTCACCGTGTAGTTAATAAAAGAATTGACAGTTCTGATATATTAGAATGCATAAACTTTAACTGTAATAACAGGACTTCGCGGAATCCCTCGCTTCTCTATCCGACCAAGCACACTAGTATTTTATTTAAGAGATTAATGAACAATTTTAATAAGTATGGCAATAATGTTGAATAAGTTATCAAACAAACAAATTATTGTGTTGAAATAGTCTATTTTTAGCTGTTAAGATTTTTCATTATTTTTGATTGAGATTTTTTATTATTTTTTTATTGAAATTTTTTTAAATTTTAATTAAGTGTATACTAGAACTTTATATATAGATATATTAACTCTTGCCTTAACTCAGCTTGTATACCTATATATTATTGTATTATATAGCTGCAATTTAATACCCCTATTTCGTACTATAACTTGGTATATTCATGGATTAAATAACCTTACAGGGATAGTTCTCTGGGGTACAATATTTGCTCCAGACGTACCCTGGTGGCCAGAATTGTCAACGACCGGAAGTCGCGATTTTACCGATACACGGGGGAAAAATTGCAAAAGGGGTGCAATCGCGATTGATGAAATTATTATTTTTGTAGGCCAAGGCCTATCTATTGAAAACTTGTTTACAGTTTGAAAGCCTATAAACAATTTAACGAAAAATTAAGTGATATACGTAAATGGCTAAAAAACAATATGAAAAAGGTCGCTTACAGTACTTATTGGAAAAATATGAATTTCGCCAAAAGTCGCCGCGAGATGGCGACGTGTCAAGAAATCTTGTTCCGGATTTGTATCGGTAAAGGGGGTAAAATTGAGGGGGCGGCAAAAATATCTGGCAGCCTCGTTTGAAACAAACATCTTCAACTCGTAGTATAGTAAAATGTATTAGAGAAAACTATCCCTGTAAGGTTATTTAATCCATGGTATATTCCTATATTCTTATGGACAATGACAGTAGTTGTTCGCCCTAACATTGTGTAGGTTTGCTATTTGTATTGTTGACATATGTTCGCCAACTAGTTGGTGCAATTGTACTGTTTTGCCGAACAATAAACTCCATTCTATTCTATACTATTATATATATATATATATATATATATATATATATATATATATATATATATATATATATATATATATATATATATTATCGCTGTCTTGACAATAACTAATGATTCTAATATTAGTCCCAGCGTCAATTATTCATCTAAATAAATCTATAATAAGCTTTCTTCTAAATTCACAAGTTAAGGTCTTTATTGTTTCTCGATTTTATACTTAAATATTTAATTGAATAAAATACTCACAATATAAAATATAAAATATACTTAATTTTCTTTAACATTCTAGAGAATGTTCCATTTAAGGTTTTTGTTTTATTAGGTGTCATTCCGTTTATAAGACCCAAATATTTAATTTTACCAAGTAGGTTTTCAGAATTTTACAACCATTTAAACTTGATTTTACTCTAGATTCGAATTCTGAGAGCTTAACGATTGACGGTTTTGCAACGAACCGATTACCCACTTCCGGCACGTGACCTCCATTGGTCGCTTCCATAGCTCTATTACAGCCAACTTTGATGACACACTGTTGCGCGAACAGCCCGTCATCAAAGCTGGCCGTAGTCTTATCTATAGTTGGTTACCATGGTAACTATGGAAATTTTTTTCCGAGTTTCGGCCGGAATTGGGTAAACGCTAATGACTACGCGCGAGGCAGTTATTTCGAATCTAGAGTACGAGGTTTTTAAGTTAGTCAACCTTCATTAGTGCTTCCAACGGCTAACTGATCGGATTATTCAGGTCTTCATTTTCAGATACCTGAAGGTAATCTGTACTATCAGTTAGTCAGATCAGGTTAATCTTTTATATTACCCTCACTTAGCAATCTGATTTGAAACTGTATGTGATACATTATCCAGCTAGGAGCAACAAACACAGCACCCCAAGGAGAACGCAACTCGCCAAAAGTCGTGCATTTTCTAGCGTACATTTTTCATTGGTTAGACCTAGGAGCAACAAACACAGCACCCCACACAAGGAGAACGCAACCCGTCAAAGGTCGTGGATTTTCTTGTGTACGTTTTTCATTGGCTAGACGCTTTAGCGCCTGCTGCCGTCGGAAGGGGAAAATTCGGAAATTGTCTTCCCCCCGCCCGTAAAACGTTCAGCGTAAAGGCTCGTGACGCTCGTCCAATGAAATTCGTACACAACCCTTCGTTAGCGTGTTTAAAGGCTAGCTGCGTTCTCCTTGTGTTTGTTGCTCCTAGGTTAGACGCATTATCGTCTGCTGCCGTCGGAAGGGGAAACTCCATAGTTTGCACCGAAGGGAGGGGCCTATGGTCTCCAAGGAAACTGGGAGGGCGATCAAAAATTCAAACCATTTCGCGCGTAGCTACTAAATAGGTAGCCATTTTGTTGGTAATCTCGTCAAAGCTACAAAACGTATTAGATTTATGCTTTAAAATTTTAAATGGGCCCTAAACAAAGTCAGATAAGATTCTAAGGCCGGGTTATTTAAATAAAATATCAAATTACGACAGAAATATCTACGAAAAGAAGTTAACAAAGCTTATCAAAGTTAGGCCTTTGCGGTCATCCTTTTTACAATTACCTTCACTATCGAATAAAATAAACAATTTTCGCTCTCCCTTGGTAATTGAACTACTCGAACAATTTTTAACCAGGCAGATAACCATTTTTAACGTGAAAATAAGTCCTTAATCATTTGAAAATAATTAAAATCCGCAAACAGACGATTGAAACTGTTAACCCTCCCGTTTTACTAAGAAATCTACACCTTCAAAATCATTGCCGATTATGGGATCAATTTTAATCCTAGCGTTTTTCTGTCGGCGTGCTAAAGATGGCCATAATTTATTCTAGTTTATTCTTCTACTTTTCTTTCTAAGAAGGAATTGACAGAGAAGGTTAAAAAAAGATCGAAGAAAAGAATATTATAGGGCAAACTTTGCAAGATTTATATGGATAAATGCAAAAAAAGGTATTTATGGCAGCCGACATAAAAATTCAGAAATTGAAAGTTATCTTCTGAAAAGTACCATAGAGGCCAAAATAGAGATAGAAAAACATTTGGAACAGTATTTTTTTAGAGCAACAGTTAAGCGTGTTGAAAGTATAGTAACCAATAAGAAACTATTATTCGTATAACGAATGCCTTATCAAAAACCAACTTGTTGTCAAGATTCATTTGTTGCGTTATATTGCTGAATAATCATTTGAACTTCAGAAAAACACCGTGATTGGCTATTTAGGGATAATGAAAAGTATACCTAATTCTATCGATTTCTCATTTACAAATTAGAACAAAATATGGTACTCCCATTCTTTTATTCAATTAAGCTGAATTTAAAATTAAAATTTGGGGATTTTGGCTTGATGACCACGTGGTAGCATGTTTCCCTGTCACGTGGGAGAACGAGTGTCAAAACCTGGAACATCTAGTAATCATTTGCAGTAGTATCTTATTTTATTGTAACCCTTGTTTATTTGAATTTTACAACACAGAAATATTTTTAAAAACGTTAAAATGATGTTTTATACCGCTAAAAGGTTTTTCTTACATAAATCATAATAAAGAAAATGTTCACTGTAGACACCAGGAATAGACGAGCACGCCAAGAACAGCTTAAATTCACAATTGAATGATGTCAGGCGACTAGACAAGAAATCTAATCCCAAATTAGACATACCAACAAATACTCTTCAAATTTATGGTAATTGGTAAAAGGTATTTCTTCAAACATGAAATTGACATACTTTCCTTGACACGAATTGAAAGCGGAGCATTTAACCAGCACTGTCATTGAGCGTCTAGGAGGAATGATTTGCGGTGTTTTGGCAGTTATCGGAGATGGAGTAATTCCATTTCGTGTGTCACTCTACCTAAAGTCAACAATTATATTATTGCCTTTGGGAAGGAAAATAACAAACATCAAGAAAATATCCCTAATTAAAATTTAGACGCATTAAACTCGGAAAAAGGGCTAGCTATGTTAACTATTGCTAACGGAATGGAACTAGAAATCGGAACACCAATTTTTCAAAGACGCAAAAAAATTTAAATCCCTTCCAGTTCGTAAATGAGATATGGAAAATATTAACGATTGAGTAAGAAATTTTATCACTAATTAATATAAATAATTTTTAACCAGCTATTTCAAAGAATGGAAGGAAGAAGCGTTCAATCTTCCTGAGAAACTTGACAAAACACAAATGAAAAATATAATGTTAAGCCATTGAAGAGGCGAATAACTCTTTGGTCCGTTGTTTGTTTGATTCGTATTATATTATATTTTTAATTAGCATTATCAGTCGTTGGGGTTATTCGACTTATGATAGCGAAATGATCAAAATATGTCTTGCTTGGACGTATGAATCAAGATCCACTGGAACCAGAATTTGGAAAACATCGCGGTACTTGCGAGTCAAATACAAACCCCAACAGTTTTCCAGAATAGACAGAATGTGGGCCTACATTTGGAACTACAACAGTTTAGTCCAAGAGCCCATGACAAAATAAGCACGATGGGTCAAGGTATTTTTAATTAGGTTAGTGATTTGTAACAAAGAACTGTTTGTCTTACGGGTCAAAGTGGGGGCTTTCCAGAAATAAGAACCACGTGACGTCACTTCCGGTGACCTTGAAAATTGATATCATTCGATTGGTCTCAACGTGCTCTTACCAAATATCGCTAAATTAACCTTCAAATCTGAACCAAACGGCGTATAAGACTAAAAAGGTAATTTTGTCTTATACGTGTAAATTTGGGAGGGGCTCGAAATTACTTTTTTAGTCTTATACGCCGTTTGGCTCAGATTTGAAGGTTAATTTAGCGATATTTGGTAAGAGCACGTTGAGACCAATCGAACGATACCAATATCAGGTCATATAAATTTTCAAGTTCACCGGAAGTGCAGTCACGTGGTTCGTATTTCCGGAAAGCCCCCACTTTGACAAGTAAGACAAACAGTTCTTTGTTACAAATCACTAACCTAATTAAAAAATACCTTGACCCATCGTGTACCTTAGCACATGCTTATTTTGTCACGGGCTCTTGGACAAGTTATGGAACGTAAAAATATTTCTTTTTCGTTAAAAGCGTATTTGTCACGTAGGAATTCAAAGTAATATCATCATATCAAGAGTGGATTTATTTAGTCTTTGGGAAAAGGACACTGTTGATTCGATTTTTAGCGATGCTCCGAATCCCTCTGATGCTTGAAGAGTAAGATCCTTCCCCTAAAAAAATCAAATCAGCCCTTTTATCTCATTGGTTCCCTAAAACATAATCATTTAATTAATTATATTAAATACATTATTGGTAACATTTCAAAAAAATGATGTAATAAATTATATAATTTTAAATCAATAAAAAAAGATTCGTAGGGATTTTATCAAAGTAGATTGAACTTTTTTAGACATTATTTTGAAATTGATATTTTTCAGATAGAAAAGCAATCAAAGCTTTGGCGTGAAAGTTAAGATAAATATTCAAGACTAATTTAAATTCCACTACTTTATATTGTAGTGGTAGAGATTTTCGTATTTCGTTCCATAATTTCGGTTTATTTCCATTTACATATATTTATATTTACGTTTTACGTCGCAACTTTCTGTATTGTGATATATTAATGTAGTGTTGTAAGTCGGAAAATTTTCCAGAAAAATGACCGAGACATTTTTTCCGGAAACGTTTCAGTATTTTGCCGAAAAAAATAAAAAAAGGTTTCATTCCATGATTAGTCTAATATATGGTTTGCAAATTTAAATAAATCGGCATTTTTGCCTTATTTTTTCGAATCTTAAAGTAAAACTAAACATGTTTTAAAGTATGTTTACTGATATTAGACATTTTATATCGATAAAAAGTTAAAAACATTATGTTTCAATTTTTATTTTTCCGATTCACGGAACATTTTCTGGAAATTTTTCCGCATTTTATTTTTCCGGAAAATTAACAACACTATATTAATGCCATATGGCCACCGGGTTAAAAACAAAATTAGAAAGTTTTCACATTGATTTTTTAAAACCACCTTTATTCAATAACGGTGTCCATTTTTCATAAGCTTCTCCTTCATTTTCAAAGCTTTTTTTCTAAAATTTCAAGTAACAGCTTTTGGTAATGATCTGGAATATCTTTGCGCTTCATTTTTCTGGTTAATGAATTAATAACGACTCCTAAGTCTTTTGTTATAATAATAATATTTTTTTCTTTCAGACTATATTTAGGAAACGTCTAATAATAATTAGCCTAGCTGATTATATATAAGCCAATCAGATTGCGTAGGACGGTGGTGGAAAGTCCCTCACTCCAGGCAATCCAACAACTCCCTACACTTACTTTTAACCTCAGCAAGTTTTTACTTACACACTCAACGCGAGAGTGCTAACCACTTCGCCACCCCGCGTGTTGGTGACGAGCCCTTCACGCCACGTGATCCAACTGCTCCCTACACAAACTATAACCGTTAACCTCGACATGTGTTTATGGAAAGGATAAACTGAAGAACTCCGGGATATCCAAACAGACCACCTCTTCCAAGAATATGTATCGCTGGTAGTAAATTAATTTTTTTTGGTCTCGAATGTGATCCGGCTTTTTTAAGATGGCGCCATCTCACGACAGCTAGAGGCAGTTTTGAAGGTACAAAGACGAACACGTGTGATAATAAAAAAAATGTATTGCAGAAGCTGGCGTACGACCTTTTCATTTCAATTTCTTAAATTAAAGTAAAGTAAATAACTTTCACGAGCTATTTTCTGTTGGCGGAAAAAAAAGCCTGTGACATATATTCTACAGAATTTCTCAGCAATTGCGTAGGAAATAAACTTAATCCTAGGGTAACTAGACGATTTCTTGACTTAGTCAGTGGCGTAGCAATAATTTTGAGGCCCGTGGCAGTTTTCTGAAAGGGGCCCCTGAGATTTCGACTGGTCAACGTCCCCTTCCGAATGAAACGAAATTAGGTGAAACATGATTAATTCAATCCTTCCCGTCAAACAACCCCTCAGGGCCTCATTTCACCTCTGGAGCAGTGGTTCTCGTTTATGTTTCGTGAAACGGGCTATATGGTACATATGATAGCGTAACTTTTCCAGTTCCTCGTCCCCGTTGTCCGAAACGTCATCTTCGAATTCGTTAGACGGAAATTCGTGTATGGAAATTAACTCCAACTCTGAATTTTCCTCTAGCAATTCGGAGGATGAAAATTCTGTTTCGAGGATTGACTATTCGGATTGTGAATCTTTTTTTTTATGAGATACACAAATCGGTGTCGACCCAAGGCACACCAGCACACAATAACTGATTAATCAGAGCGAGATATGTGTAACGGCCACGCCAACGGGGGGATACGTGGGGACAGGGTTGGGGACACCCGTGGCGGAAGTATGACAACCACCCGTTGGGGGATTAGTGGTCGTCCTCACACGGCCTTCCACAAACTCTGCCTCTTTGACGCTTGGGATTACAGGAGTGCGCCACTACTCCCGGCGGGTTGTGAATCTAAATCTGGTATTTCAGAATCTGACAATTGGGGATGGATAATTGGTTGTTAAATATTCGAAATTACGTCAGGTGGAAATAATGTTTTAGCTGAAGTATGCCTGATGGATTTTTTGGGAGTCGCTATTGTCTCGTTTTTAGTTCCACATCGATATATATGTATATATATATATATCGAAGTGGGACTATTGCTATGGACGGAATGTCGTTAAGTCTTGTTTGTTTGTTTGTTTGTTTGTTTGTTTGTTTGTTTGTCGGGGAAAGCGACGACACGGTAGATGGAGCTGCGAAAAATAATTTATATAATCTATATTATAAGGAGCGCTTGGTACGTTGGTCGTCGTACGTCCGAGCTTTCTGGAATGTTTGCTTAGTCTGTCATGAAGCCAAAGGCGGGGCGGCGAGAAAAAAGGGACCCGCGGAAAAGAGGGAAACCAAGACTGCCTTTCGCTTCGTTACTGAGGTGGTTCGACTATCTATTTTTTCAAAATCTGTCGCCCCTGAGAGTTGGGCCGTGTTTGTCCCAACCCGCAATACACCCGAAA
Organism: Leiobunum rupestre; assembly: GCF_980474605.1. Classification (NCBI taxonomy): domain Eukaryota; kingdom Metazoa; phylum Arthropoda; class Arachnida; order Opiliones; family Sclerosomatidae; genus Leiobunum; species Leiobunum rupestre. The sequence goes on from NC_143392.1 coordinate 35,466,010, forward strand.
TTTTCTCTCTGCTTCCGCCGCGAATTTCGGAGCGGGGGATCGTATGGGTTAGTTTCAGAAGGCCTGTGTGTTTCGGAAACGGGGAGGGGCGGGAGGTTTCGGGGTCGTGCCGATTTGAATTTTTGAAAGTCCCGTGGCGCTCTCGGCATACGTTAGTCCCGTGGCCTTTATGCATCAGCCATTGGATACAGGGGGTTTAAAGGGGTACAGCAGGGTTGAGTTATTTTTGCTGGGAAAAGGGTACCACGGAAATTCTCGCATTGGAAAGGAAGGGGAGTACTACGGAAATTCTCGCATGGAGAAAAGCGGAGAGGGGGTACCACGGTAATTATCACATGGGCAAAAGGGGTAGGGTTACCCCGGTAATTATCACATGGGAAAAAGCGGGAGGAATAGCCTTAATGGGGTGGTTCTACTATGGGGAAAAGGGTACCGCGATAATTATCACATGGGAAAAATGGGGAGATGGGGAAAAGGGGGAGGTGGGTACCACAGTAATTATCACATGGGGAAAAGGGGGAGGAAGGGCCTTACTGGGGTACTCCGGTAATTATCACATTTAAGAAAAGGGAGGGGGCCTTACTGTGGGGGTTCGACTATGGGGGTTCGACTATGGGGAAAAGGGTGCCACGGAAATTCTCGCATGGGTAAAAGGGGGAGGGTGCCTTACTGCGATGGTTCGACTATGAGAAAAAGGGTAGCACGGAAATTATCCCATGGGAAAAAGGGGTTGGGGGGGCGTACTGGGGTGGAGTGTCTCGAAACAAACAACTAGCTGAGGGGCCGCCTGTAAGGCAGGCTTCTCGGCTAGTAATTTATACTTCTGGCGATGCCGGGAATCGAACCCAGATTTCTGGCCGCGTAGTTTCCAAAACCGACGCCTTTATCAAGCGAGCCACGCTGTCCTCTAAGTTCGTGCTTGACCTTTTAGCCTTGAACACTTATATAGTTTGTATATTTGGTCCAGAGATGGTATATACTCGGAACTTCTAGTCGTTTTTAGCGACGCGGGGGAATTTGGCTAGTTAAGTTGTCGCAATTGTCGTTCCCTTTTCCGCGTAATTTTACGTATATTAACGGCGTTTTAAGGTCATATGAACCTCAAACTTCGCCTCCCCCCAACCCAGTGGATTTCACGAAGGGTGACACGGGCGTGGCGGGAAGTTTGAATTACAGTGTGGGGCTACACAACATTTACCGATGGCCAGTTTCAGGTCTGTCAGGTAAACATAGGGCACAATTTCGACCCCCCTTTAATAACAATGCGTTAAAGTCAACTCTTTAACTTAGGATGGTACTTTTTATATCAAACGATAGAACGCGCAGTGCCGTTAATTTCCGCCCCCTCCGACCAACCCCCTTAAAGGGAGAGTGACCAAAAAAAACAAGTTGATCTCATTCGATAGAACTCTTTGACGCGCACGCAGTGCCGTTAATTTCCGCCCCCTCCAACCAACCCCCGTAAAGGGAGAGTGATCAAAAAAACCAAGTGAATAAATTCATGGGTATTTTTTTATGAATTTGCGAATTTACATGACTTTTTGTGGCTAAACTACCCAAATGTTTGATATAAATTTCCTAAAATAAACCCATTTGAATCCCAGTATAAGAATTTATTTAAATCATATTTCCACTAATTTCAATAATTTAAAAGAATTATGTTCGTCGTGTTTTGCTTACCTATTTCACCTTTGATACTTTCCGTCTATCTAACGATAGGAAATCACATGGCCTCAACAGCTTTTGTATTGGTTAATTTGGTTTGAGGGTGGGCGGTGGACTTTCTTTAACATAGGATGGTAAATTATATATCAAACGATTGAAAATCACATGGCCTCAACAGCTTTTGTATTGCTTTGCCCACCCGCGTATCCTGAGGGTGGGTGGCGCCCAAGTTTTAATCCTTCAACTTAGGATTGTATTTTATATATCTAACGATAGGAAATCTCATGACCTCAACAGCTTTTGTATTAGTTTGCCCACCCGCGTATCCTGAGGATGGGCGGTGCCCACTCTTTAACATATTATGGTAAATTATATATCAAACAATAGGAAATCACAAGGGCTCAACAGCTTTTATATCAGTTTTCCCACCCGGGTCTCCTGATGGTGGGCGGCATCCACTCTTTAACTTAGGATGACAATTTATATATCAAACGATAAGAAATCACGTAGCCTCAACAGCTTTTGTATTAGTTTCCCTACCTGTGTCTACTAAGGGTGTATGGGTTTGCCCACTCGAATACACTGATGTGGAACTAGTATTACGGCCTGGGCTGACTTGTTAGTTTCACATCGAATATATATTCAAAGTGACACTATTGCTTTGGACGGAATGTCGTTAAGTGTTTGTTTGTTTGTTTGTCGTGGAAAGCGACGACACGGTAGATGGAGCTGCGAAAAATAATTTATGTAATATAATATTTTATATTATAGACGATGTCGAGATTCGAACCCAGATCTCTGGCCGCGTAGTTTCCAAAACCGACGCCTTTATCAAGCGAGCCACGCCGTCCTCTGCAAACTCTAGCTTGAACTTTTAGCCTTGAACACTTTTATAGTTTGTATAGTTGGTCCAGAGATTTTCCGCCGCCTCACGCGTGCCGTTAATTTCCGCCCCCTCCAACCAGCCCCCTTAAAGGGAGAGTGACCGAAAAAACAAGTTGGTCTCATTCGATAGAACACTTTGACGCGCACGCAGTGCCGTTTATTTCCGCCCCTCCGACCAAACTCCTTAAAGGGAGAGTGATCGAAAAAAAACAAATTGATGTTATTCGATAGAACAATAAAAGTAAAAGATTGGAATCGTCTACGCTCACGTCTACGTGAAAGAGTGAGACCAAAAAATCCAAAGCAGTCGAACTTAGGGCCTGTTGCAAAAGACTGCTTTGCTAGAATCGCACATGTTAAATTCAATGGGCTAGCACTTTGACTAGGGCTTTTGCAACAGGCCCTTAAGCTGCAAAGTATGCGACGATGGAGACAGAATCTCCGTCTTGCCAAATTCTTAGTACATAAATACATTCTTGCAATAATATGATTTATGCCGTTGTTAATAATCCATATTAAAAATCTGCTCTTAGCTGTTATACCCGATTCGTCATTTTCCTGTTCCGGGGTATGTTTAAATGTCTCAACTAACTCGTGGTAAGGTTTCTTTCTGTTCTGGTTTGGAATAATAAACTTGGAATTTTTAACGAATACTAAAAACAAATCGTCGTTCAACTTTTTTAAAACACTTAAAAGCGCGTCTACTCGAAATCGATTGTAGTTAAGTGCTTGTCCCTTTATAACTTTATGGAAACCCTCTATGTGTCCTTCAGTGGTTACTTCGTAGTCGACGTAATTAACTAAACTATGTTTAAATTTTTTCCTAGGATTGTACAATGGCTTAACCTCTCCCTTAATAGTCTGCATGCCCAAATCCCCCGTTAAGACCTTGGACCATAAAACAAACGTAGGAAAATAATTTTTCCGCATGTATTGGAAAAATCGTTTTCCGTAGCTAGGATTATACACGTGATCACCTACTTGAAGATGGTTTTGGATGTCAGCGAGTGCTCTCTCGATGATTTTGTCGCACATATATTGAAAAATGTTGTTTTCTCCACCGGATGGCCAATACTCCTTTTCGTTTTTGGGGTAACGAGGACTGTTCGGTCAAGCCTCATTTTTCGCGACGAAGGGGTTTTAGGGATTGGCTAGTTGGAATCTCCTTTGGGAATTTAGGGGGTTTTTTTGTGTTAAAAGTGGCAGGGCCGGACTTAGAGATCCTGGGCCCATAGGCAGATAAGGAGTCTGGGCCCCCTTTTCACGCGCTGCATTTACTCTTATCCCTGGAACTAGGCTGTGCCTGAATTTCCCTGATTCAGCGTAGAAGTCTGAGCTCTACGGTTATATTACTAAATTAAAGCTCTTAACAATCGTCGACTAAATACGCGATAATTACGCAACATTGCAATTTAAGGCTGCGTCCGTAAACTGCAAGGCAGAAATTTTGGTAATTTTAAAACAAAATCTTCTAGCTAGGAATTTCTCCAATATAAATTACGATTGATATTATAGATTGATGCCTTCGAAAACAGTAATTACGGTCACTGGAGGGCCCCTAGGCCACGGCCTAGGTTGGCCTAGGCGGAAATACGGCACTGAAAAGTGGTGATCACCAGTTACGCGAGCGGGACTTCGAGAGCTGTTATCAAATTTTTGCTCTCTGATGTGAAACTAATATTCCGGCTAGGCCGATTTGTTATAATATAGATCTTCCAAGTGTCATTTATCTGAATATTAATCAGATTAAGCCCCCGCATGTGAACGCGTAGGGGGAACGTGTAGGTGTGTCATTCCACATTTATTGCGCGCATTATGTCTATACAATACACGTTCACCGTAAGCGTTTCGTAGCCTGGGCTTACCTGTGTAATTCCCGTTTCTTTTATGTCAATTCTTTACATAACACTAAAGAGTTTAAGTTATTTTTTTATTTTTAGTAAAGCAAATTAATTTAACTGAAAACTAAATTAGAATTAATAAAACAAAAATGTATAGGATTCTAAATTAGAATCACAAAACTAAAACACTAAAACAAAAAAATTATATAAAAAAGTAAATTATAAATGTTTACGAATAACAAAATTAATGCAATGAAACACAAAAATAGATATAAATAGTATTTCTGGACTACCAAAATAGGTTTCAATTCCCAGACGTATTAAAATCTAGCGTATGGAGTTAATTGTATTTCACGATTTCTGAACCCTCACTATGGTGACTAAAGCCTGGTTCACACTAGACATTTGGAACCGTTTAAAAAAGGTTTCAAAAGATCAAATTGAACATTTTCCATGTCAACGATACTAATATGCATACGATAAATACATTAGACCCAAAAATTTCACAATATTTTCTATCCCTAGTTGAAATGATCATTAGGATTATGTACTGAAGACCTGTGTAATAGGCGAAACTATAAAGTCCAGGGGGGCTGACAAGATGGTAGTCACGTGACTTTGTGGAGAACTGCTATCTATCCTAAGAAATACCAACTTTTATTCATTTTATTTAGCTAATGGTGGTTTAAATTTTGATCAATTCGTCTAAATTATCTATTTATTATTGGTATTTAAAACATTTTGTAAGTTAATTAGCTGTTTGCAGTGTCTGGAAAGAATATTTTTTTCTTTAACGTCGCACGGCCAACTATATATTTACACGAGTTACCAAATCGAAGTTGGCTGTGAAAAGATAGTCACGTGATTTTGTTTTCCCATTTTAACAAGTTGATTTAAGACCAAATTTACTTTATAGTATCGCCTATTTACCAGACTGCCGCTATGTAAACTGAAAGGGTTATTTAACTATTTTTTTAGGAAAATAATTATGATTTACAACACATAACTTCAATTTCGTATACATAATAGTCCGAAATTAGTCCAAAAGAACCAACGAATTTGATGTTTTTACAACCAGAAAAAATATTTTTTTTATTGTTTAATTGTTGTCAATGTTTTAATCTGTTTTTTAAATCTCTCAATATCAAATTCCAGTACAACCCAAAGAGAAAGGATAAAAATGTCAATCAACTCATTTATCTCCGAAACAAGCTCGGGGAAAATGCATTGAGAGATAATCGCAGAGTCACTCTTCGCATTTTATCTCTCGTACGCGACAGAACTTTCCGAGTGCGACATCGCGTGTTTCTCGTCGCTCTTTCCTGGGTGACTCAGCGAAACGACGCTTTATAAATAGGGCGGATCCACTGAACGCCTTTATACAACCACTTCATTCTCTCATCGAGAAACAACTTTGAATTTCGTCGACATGGCTGGTAATATTCATTATGTTTTGCAACATTTTTTATGCGGTTACTCTGAAGTATTTTTTGCGGTTATTTGTGTCACCCAAAAAAGTTCTAAGGCACGGGTTATATTCATTGCGTTGTAATTTTTCAGAACATATTTAGGTTCTTTAGATATAAGAGTATTTTATAGATAATTTAAAAAAAAATCGTTAAGAAAGTAATAAATAGATAATATCAAAAGTCAACATGACTGTTTCTGAAATTTTTTGCCATCAAAAAAGACTTTGACTTTAGTAAATGTCAAGTACAATTTCAAAAGTTAACTTTACTAGTCGCAGGTGATTTTAGTTTCATTAAGGCTAGCATTTTATATTTCTAATTCGTTAATTTGACTTGGGAACTGAGCTACAAGTTGGAGGGGCAGTTTCTTTCGATGCCCCTCCAAGTAAAATATTTGGTAGCAATGCCTTCTGCCCAGCCCCGGTTCCTACGCCCCTGCGCTTGGTAATATCTGTACATTGTTTTATGTTTATCAAATTCATTGTTAAGTTTTAAACCATTTGTCATCTGAAATATAATTCTTGTTTTTGAATCATTGTTTGTTGCAGACAAACAATGTTGCAAAAGCGGAGCTGGTAGCGCGGAGGAGTGCTGCAGTGTCTCAGTGCAGTGCAAAGGTGGCTTCGACTGCTCATACGACCTCCAGTGCACCAGAGACGAAGATGGCACTTGCCACTGCAAAACCGTCGTCTACTGCAAGAACGACCAGAACGGCAATTGCCCCTGCAGCGTCACTCACCACTGCGGCAACAAGGCGTGCAAAGGAAGCGTCCAGTTCAAATGCTCTTAGAAATCGTTCAAAACAATTGTAAAACTTCTCTCAATAAAAGTTTGCAATGTCATATATTTGTCCAATTTTCTTTTGTTAGGCTTAAAATCTGAGTGAATACAATCTATTGAATAAGCTGGCGCGTTCTTTAATGATTTTTCTTCTTAAGCTTCATTTACTTGAAACGTAGATGTGGATTTGAACGAAAATGGCCCTCTATAGATAAAGAAAATTCATAAATTCAAATATGTGGCCTCTTAATTATAAATATGTGGCCCTTTTAATATAAATATGTGGCCCTTTTAATATAAATATGTGGCCCCTCTCACAAATGCAGGGGGCTAAAGCCCACTTCAGCCCACCCTTAGCACCGCTACTGGCTGGCAGTATACGAGATACGGGGAGATTGTAATAACAGGAACAGCCATTGGAATAACGAGTTAATACAGCCATTGGAATAAGGCCCTTAAGGGGTTGCAATAACTGGTGGCTTTACCGGGGAGTCGGGGTCCGGCTCTTGTAAGCCATAAGGACGGTGGTGCAATGGGAGATGTTAGGTCTGATCAAGTGGTCCTATCTCCACCTTCGACTTCGGTCAGGTATGGGCTTGAAACTGGGCTTTGGCTCAGGCTAACGGAGAGGGTCCAGGCAAACTGGCCGCCATGGAGGGGTTGGTCTTCCCATTGTTGCACCTAGGAGCAACAAACACAGCACCCCACACAAGGAAAACGTAACCCTTGTGTACAGTTTTCATTGGTTAGATGATTTAGCGCTTGCTGCCGTCGGAGGGGGAAAATTCGGAAATTGTCTTCCCAAGCCCGTAAAACGTTCAGCGTAAAGGCTCGTCCAATGAAATTCGTACACAACACTGCGTTAGCGTGTTTAAAGACTAGCTGCGTTCTCCTTGTGTTTGTTGCTCCTAGTTTGCACCTTCTGCTGGGTTGAGCGGTAGGGTTCTCTTACTGCCTTGGCTGTTCCGTCACCTGTCCGGGCTGTGGATGCTGGTGTAGGGCATTATGATGAGGACTTCCAGTGGTGTGCACTCTGTTTGAGGTACAACGGGCTTCAAATCTGACACAGTCATTGGAATAACGCTAAGAAAACAAAAAATTATAGGAATCTATATTAGAATTAATATAACAAAAATTTTTAGGAATCTAAATTAGAATCACAAAACTAAAACAATGAAACCAAAGAATTATGTAAAAAGTAAATTATAAATATTAACGAATCACAAAATTAAAGCAATGAAACACAAAAATAGATAGAAATGGAATTTCTAGACTAGCTAAATAGGCTTTCGATTCCCAGACGTGATAAAGTCTACCGTACGGAGTTAATTGTATTTCACAATTTCTGAACTTTCGCTATGGCGACTAAAGCCCAGTTCATTAGACACTTTAGAAACGGTTAAAAAAGGTTTCAAAAGATCCAATTGAACATTTTCGGTGTCAACGGCATTAATATGCATACGATAAATATATTAAACCCAAAACTTTCACAATATTTTCTATCCCTAGTAGAAACGATCATTAGGATTTTGTCCTGCAGACCTGTGCTATTTATAAGACTGCCGCTATGTAAACTGAAAGGGTAATTGAGCTATTTTTATAAGAAAATAATTATGATTTACAACACATAACTTCAATTTCGTATACATAATAGTCCGAAATTGGTCCAAATGAACCAACGAATTTGATGTTTTTACATACAGAAAAAAAAGTTTTTTTTTATTGTTTAATTGTTGTCTATATTATCTTGAAACTCCAGACCAGTGTAAATGCATTCACGAATTTATCGAAATAAAACAACGTTTTACGGTTCTCTATAAAAACTTAATTGTTGTCAATGTAACTTTAATCTGTTTTTTTAAAGCTCTCAATTATGTATTTACGCGTTATTCCAATGGCAGTATTTACGCGTTATTCCAAGGGCTGTATTTACGCGTTATTCCAAAGGCAGTATTTACGCGTTATTCCAAGGGCTGTATGCGTTTTTACAATGGCTGTATTTACGCGTTATTCCAAAGGCAGTATTTACGCGTTATTCCAAGGGCTGTATGCGTTTTAAAAATGGCTGTATTTACGCGTTATTTCAGTGGCTGTATGCATTATTCCAATGGCTGAACGCTTTATTTCAATTACTGTAAGCGTTATTACAATAGCAGTACGCGTTATTCCAATGACTGTGTATCAGATTTGTAGCCCGGTGTACCGCAAACAGAGTGCACACCACTGGAAGTCCTCATCATAATGCCCTACGCCAGCGTCCACAGCCCGGACAGGTGACAGAACAGACAAAGCAGCGAGAGAACCCTACCGCTGACGGTCTCACCTTCGACGCAACCCGCTTAACCCAGCAGAAGGTGCAAACTAGGAGCAACAAACACAAGGAGAACGCAGCTAATCTTTAAACACGCTAACGCAGTGTTGTGTACAAATTTCATTGGACGAGCCTTTACGCTGAACGTTTTACGGGCTGGGGTAGACAATTTACGAATTTTCCCCTTCCGACCGTAGCAAGCGCTAAAGCGTCTAAGCAATGAACACTGTACACAAGAAAATGCACGACTTTTGACGGGTTGCGTTATCCTTGAGTGGGGTTCTGTGTTTGTTGCTCCTAGGTGCAACAATGGGAAGACCAACCCCTCACTTCGCACTTAGCAGTTGGAAAAAGAGCGGATGCCATAGCAACACCAGCCGGCACCCTACCTTTTGTAGGTAGAGAGCCATACCCTTCAGAAAGAGCTCCTAAAGGGAAACGACGTTCACACAGCGGCCCAAGTAACCCGGCACAGCTGGCAATGGTGTTGCCCCAAAAGGCCGGGAAACAGGGCCCCTTTGCCTCATACGGAGCAGGCTACACAGTCCTCCATGGCGGCCAGTTTTCCTGGACCCTCTCCGTTTGCCAGAGCCGAAGCCCAGTTTCAAGCCCATACCTGACCGAAGTCGGAGATGGAGATAGGACCACTTGATCAGACCGAACATCTCCCATTGCACCACCGCCCTTAAGGTTTACAAGAGCTGGACCTCGACTCCCCGATAAAGCCACCAGTTATTGCACACTCCAACTTCTTAAGGGTCTTATTCCAATGGCTGTATTAACTCGTTATTACAACGGTTGTACACGTTATTCCAACGGCTGTAGGCGTTATTAAAACGGCTGTAGGCGTTATTCCAACGGCTGTATGCGTTAATCCAACGGCTGTATGCGTTAATCCAACGGCTGTACCTGTTATTACAATCTCCCCGTATCTAGTATACTGCCAGCCAGTAGCGACGCTAAGGGTGGGCTGAAGTGGGCTGTAGCCCCCTGCATTTGTGAGAGGGGCCACATATTTATATTAAAAGGGCCACATATTTATAATTAAGAGGCCACATATTTGAATTTATGAATTTTCTTTATCACTAGAGAGATATTTTTGTTCAAATCCACATCTACGTTTCAAGTAAATGAAGCTTACGAAGAAAAATCATTAAAGAACGCGCCAGCGTATTTCTCCCGCCGTGTCAAACTGCCAATTTAGGCTCCCATTCAATAGATTGTATTCACTCAGATTTTAAGCCTAACAAAAGAAATTGGACAAATATATGACATTGCAAACTTTTATTGAGCGAAGTTCTACAATTGTTTTGAAAGATTTCTAAGAGCATTTGTACTGGACGCTTCCTTTGCACGCCTTGTTGCCGCAGTGGTGAGTGACGCTGCAGGGGCAATTGCCGTTCTGGTCGTTCTTGCAGTAGACGACGGTTTTGCAGTGGCAAGTGCCATCTTCGTCCCTGGTGCACTGGAGGTCGTATGAGCAGTCGAAGCCACCTTTGCACTGCACTGAGACACTGCAGCACTCCTCCGCGCTACCAGCTCCGCTTTTGCAACATTGTTTGTCTGCAACAAACAATGATTCAAAAACAAGAATTATATTTCAGATGACAAATGGTTTAAAACTTAACAATGGATTTGATAAACATAAAACAATGTACAGATATTACCAAGCTATTTCTATCATCAGGGGCGTAGGAACCGGGGCTGGGCAGAAGGCATTGATACCAAATATATTACTTGGAGGGGCAACGAAAGAAACTGCCCCTCCAACTTGTAGCTCGGTTCCCAAGTCAAATTAACGAATTAGAAATATAAAATGCTAACCTTAATGAAACTAAAATCACCTGCGACCAGTAAAGTTAACTTTTGAAATTGTACTTGACATTTACTAAAGTCAAGTCCTTTTTGATTGCAAAAAATTTCAAAAACAGTCATGTTGACTTTGGATATTATCTATTTAGAATGACTTTCTTAACGATTTTTTTTAAAAATTATCTATAAAATACTCTTATATCTAAAGAACTTAAATATGTTCTGAAAAATTACAACGCAATGAATATAGCCCGTGCCTTAGAACTGTTTTTGGGTTAAACAAATAACCGCAAAAAATACTTGAGAGTAGCCGCATAAAAAATGTTGCAAAACATAATGAATATTACCAGCCATGTCGACGAATTTCCAAGTTGTTTCTCGATGAGAGAATGAAGTGGTTGTATAAAGGCGTTCAGTGGATCCGCCCTATTTATAAAGCGTCGTTTCGCTGAGTCACCCAGGAAAGAGCGACGAGAAACACGCGATGTCGCACTCGGAAAGTTCTGTCGCGTACGAGAGATAAAACGCGAAGAGTGACTCGGCGATTATCTCTCAATGCATTTTCCCCGAGCTTGTTTCGGAGATAAATGAGTTGATTGGCATTTTTATCCTTTCTCTTTGGGTTGTACTGGAATTTGTTATTGGGAGATTTAAAAAACACATAAAAACATTAACAACAATTAAACAATAATAAAAACATTTTTCCAGGTAGCAAAAACGTCAATTCGTTGGTTCATTTGGACCAATTTACCAAATTTAAGTAAATTTAGTAAAAAAAAACTCTTTCTGTTTTATCATTTCAACTAGGGATAGAGAATATAGCGAATGCGACCAAATAGTACTTTTAAGCCGCGTTCACACTAGACACTTTGGAAACGTTTTAGAACGGTTTTGAAAGATCATCAAATTGTAAATTTTTTGTGTCTAATGTATTTATCGTATGCATATTAATACCATTGACACATTTTTTAAACGTTTCCAGGCTTTAGTCACCATAGTGAGGGTTCAGAAATCAGGAAATACAACTACTCCAAAACGGTAGACTTTATCACGTCTGGGAATTGAAAGCCTATCTAGCTATTCGATAAATTATTTTTACCTCTCCGAGGGGACTTTGTACCCTAGGAGGGGTTATACAACCACCGTGTCTGTCTGTCTGTCTGTGGGTCTGTCTGTGGGTCTGTCTGTCAGGCCTGCGAACGCGTTCGCATTTTCGGGGCAAAGGGTAATCACTGCGTACCCAGATTCTTAGAATCAGGGAAAAGGTTTTTCCAAAAGCGACCTCTTTTTGTCATTGGGTGTAGTATAATTTTTTAAACGGCCGGGATTTGAACCCGAGCCCTCTTGCACGACAGGTGAGCGTTCATTGTTTTACTTTTGTGATTCGTTAATATTTATAATTTATTTTATATGCATTTTTTTGTTTTAGTGTTTTAGTTTTGTTATTCTTATTTAGATTCCTATAAATTTTTGTTTTTTTAATTCTAATTTAGTTACGAATATTAATAATTAAAATTTAGTTTTTTTCTTGATTATGCTATTGCTTATGTAAATTTGTTTCATTGATCATATTACTTTATTTGTTTTTGGTTTTCAGTTAAGGTAATTTGCTTTACTAAAAATAAAAATTTAAAGTAAGCTATTTTGTGTCATTTAATGAATATACATAAAAGAAACGGGAATTCGAGAGGGAATTACACGAGTGAAGCCCCATTAATTTTATACCGACAGGCCTAGTATAGTTGGCTCGCGTCCAGACGGAAGTTTAAACCAGTTCCGATAACGTGATCGGTTCACTTCGTCGTAGTGTGAACAGAACTAGCTCACTTTATTATCAAACCGCGATTGGCACGGCTAGAAAATGTTCGGCTTAAAGAATGTAGTTTTTTACTAATAATGTTTTTGAAGTACCGTATACGTAATAGACCTAACAGATATTTAAATAACAAAAGAAAGAGAAAATATAGAATCGAAAAATTAAGTCTTCTATTTAGGAATGCCCATTTGAATTACAAAACAAATTTTCTGGACATCATTTCATCGATGGTTATCGTGAAGAAACGGGTAACATTTTTATTTATATTTAGGATGAATGATTAAAGTTAAATGCTTGATCATTTTGACAAACCATTCGTCGTTTTTATAAAAAAAATAATATCAGACCTTAAATTTTACACATACTTCAAAAAAATACGATAGGATAGACAATATTTATTTTTAATAGACTATTCACAAATTGGCGATAAACCACGAGTCTGAACACCGTCATACCGATATTGATAAAAGTATAATATTAGGGGACTCAACGATCATCTTGGGTGAGAAAAAGAATTCAATTTCAATGGTTTGAAGACGAAGTCATGGTATTTTGGTCACAAAAGCTTTGGCTTCAAAATTTCCGTATGACGAAATCTACCTTTTTGATTATCCGCGATCAATTAAAGCCTTATATTGAAAAACAAGATACGCAAATGAGAATGGCTGTTCCACTAAACAAACGCGTTGCAATTTCATTATACAAACACGCGACGAATGTATAGAGTATAGAACAATTGCCAATTTATTTTGTATAGGTACGTCCACTGTTGGAATAGTTGTTCTCGACTTTTCTCGAGCTGTTACCGAAAACATCATCGAAAATTATTTATTTATGTGTTTTGGCCAGGAAAGGTACATGACGCCAGGGTTTTCGCTAACAGTGGCATACGTGCAGATATCCGCCATGGTTCCCTTAATGCACAAAACAAAATTGAAATTGAAAACACTGATATTCCGTACATGTTAATCGGTGACGAGTGGATAACAATCTGAATAATGTCAACGACATCGTATCTACCTGTTGGGTTTTGCATAACTTATGTGAAGTCGAGGGCCTTGTTCCGATAATTTCTTTGATTAAATTGAAAAATTTGCATTATTTTCTTCCACGACCAGAAAAATTATTGTTGTCAACTGCATCTCTATAATCTTTCTTTATTTTTTTTAATTTTATCGCGGTACATACAACTATTTTACCTAAAAAAATGTGCTTAGCAGTAGCATTTATAAAGAAATGACCGAGGGTTATTAAAAATTGTTGTATTATTTAAAAAAATTGCTCGATAACTTATATTTATTTTAGATAAACGTTCACCTTCATACTGTATATTATTATTATATTTAAATAGACTTAATTTTAAAATTTTTAATATTTAATATGTTAGGTAACCAAAAGTAATATATTACTAACTTTATTCGAAATAAATATTTAATTTAAAGATTGCCAAAGAAATACTTTTTAATAATATGTTACTGGCACGGTTGGTGCGTCCGCACGCACTTTAAAAATGACGGAAAGCGCGCCGAATACGGTTAAGCCGGGTCGAGACTACCTCTCTGTGGGCCCAGGATCTCCAAGTCCGGCCCTGGTATGAAGTCTTATCAGACTTTTGGTTACACGTACAGTCATACGAATAAAGAGTTACATAAAATCACGTAACGAAATATTTAAAGCAACACGGGACTATTTTCGGGGAATTTAAAATACGAGTAAATAATGCCTGTTTCAAATGATTGTAGACCATTGGACCGAAATCCCATTCGTCCGAAAGTACCATTCAACCGAATTCCAATCGACCGAAAACCCGGTTTTGCGCGGTTTTCATTCAATATACCGTTAGTGATACATATTTAGATATCGTAGGTTACGTGACGATAGTATATCTAATTTGGACTAAACTATGTCTTAAATATTTATTATTTCGTACCGACGTGTATTTTTAGACCTTTTTTCCCTTGAAAATTTGATATTTTCCGGGTTTCATTTTGGAAAATAACCTTGATAAGACCCGACGTGAAATAGTTGCCTGATTTAAATTTCCCATTCCACTGAATCCCGCCATGTTGGGCTATAAAGGAAAATACTTTTCGGTTCAATGGGATTCGGTCCAATAGTATACAACCGTTTCAAATAGATCATTTTACCTCAAAATTACAAGTTTCTAACATACAATATTGAAACACCTTCTAAAACCTTGACTTGCTTTAACGCCGTTGATGATCTATAACTTGGACCCTATAAGTATTTGAAGTACTGGGCCTCCAGTAGTCTAAATCTGGCACTGATTCCATTTAGTCTGACTTCACAACCGCTACGATTTGTTACTAAATCCAATCATCCCTAGCTTTTGTAAAACCAGTTGGCAGAAATGTGAAATTCATTGATCGACCATAAACATGGAAGTTCCTACTCTATTTAAATATGGTCGCTTTAATCCATGGTGATATATACGTAGAACTGTGGTATTTTTTAACTGACACCACTGTTGTATTAATCTGAATATCATTTTATTTCCAACCTTTTTTTTGGAACTTTGCGCCCGGATAATTCAAAAATGTATGGCTCTCCCATTGGACGAAGCGATCATGTAGTTATACAGTTTAAACTTACGTTCCCTGTTTGACAGCCATCTATTCCCCAACGCTTATGTCGTCATTTCTTCCAGGGGAACTACGATGCACTCAACTCTTATCTCCTAGCCATCGACTTGTCGGATACTTTTTTCTTCAAATAATATTGACCTTGTTTGGAACTCATTTAAAAGTATACTCCTCCGCGGTATTGAGCAATTCGTTCCCTTTCGTATTCCTTTTGTGTCTAATAAGCGAGGGGCTAACCACTTCCCGTAATCGGTGTACACTCGGTTCAAAAAGTCTTTGCCCGTGGGAGATTTCGAACATTTTCACCCGTCATTGCTTGTATAGTTGCATCAAGTCGAAGCGGACATCGGTAATAGATTAATAAAATGTTTAGCTACAAATTGGCCAAAATCATTTTCTGGATAGACTTATAATTTGGCCTATTTTGGCCTAAAAGAGGGGGTGTCAACTTGTTTATTTTTTATCTCAGGTCGTTTTAAACCCGATTTTAGTGTTCTACGGGGTTGATTTATATTTAGAAAGTGTTAGAATTATTCAAATCGACGCATTGGTTCAAAAGATATTCACCAAAGAAGTTTTCACAGAAATTGAGAAATATCTAAACAACTCACCAAGCCATTTAAAATAATAAATGTTGACGGGTTTTGTCGCCATCTATAGTTCCTAGAAGTAATCTTTTTTGTTTAATTCTAAATATGTAACAAAATTCAAGGTTAACATAAATATTTTTATGTGCTCATTTGAGAAACGAACAGGGGCGACGCCAGAAAATATTTAGGTGTAGGCAAAGATTTTTAAAAGTGGGCTAATTGTTCTTCAAATACTTAAAAATTAAATTTTTAGAAGTTTTTTTTATACATTGAAAATAGTTTTAAATTTATTTTACAAGTGTTAACTAACTTTAAAATATAAATTTTAAATATAGTGTTTATTTTAGTTACAAATTTGAAAAGTTTTATAATGTTGCGGTTTTTAAACTTTTACAATTTTAACTAATGTCGCAGCAGCGCGTGAAGGCATCTTAAGACGACGAAAACAAATCTCCGCGCTTCACCCTGAAAAGTGAGAGGCGCTTAAGGTAACAGGTTAAAATCGAAATAGATAATTGAAGGTAGTATCGTCTGCTATGCTATTTCGACGCCCCGAGATAAAAGTTGGGCAGCATTTTCGTTGAGCCGAGTTCCCACTTGGTTACTTTTGATAGTTTCGCGACGAATTCAATTTTCGCCCTAGTAATTTTATGCGTAGGCGTAAGTCCAATTAACGAAAACTGGATTACTCGTCTGTAACAATTTTAAAGTTTTGGGTTGCCTGTGTACTCATTGTAATCATTCTGTACTCATCGTAATCATTCTGTACTCATCGTAATCATGTGTACTCATCGTAATCATGTGTACTCATCGTAATCATGTGTACTCACCTTAATCATCTTTACTCATTGCGCAATCATGTGTACTCATCTGTACTCATTAATGATTACGTAATCGGTGTACAGGCAAATTCTTACTGGTTAGCCCCTTGCTAATAAGTACACTCACGCAAGAATATCCATGTCCCGTAGGCATGCATAGATTGAATACTTGAGAAATACCAAGTATAATCCTGAGAAACTTGCGGAACTTCACTCTAAATATAAATAGTCCCGTAATGCTTAAATCAATGCGTCACGAAAATGCAAACGTAGGGAAGAAAAACCCTTAACCGGACAAATATCTTTGAATACTAAGGTCTTCTGGAGCCATGTGCGAATGACGAAAACCTCACGTTTTACAATTTCGGAAATGGCACTCAGTGATGGCTCCCTGACCATTGATGTATCCTCCAACGTACCTCCTGCTCCTACCGTGGATGCTCTAACAGTCAATCACTGCATATCTTCAGCTGCACTCCTCAATATGTCATTCGTTTATTACGAAAATTACAAATTACCATTCAGCCGGTACAGATGGCCTTCATCCCGTTCTTTTAAAAGCTACTGCCCACTCTCTCTGTGTGCCTTTTTCTAGGCTGTTCAATATTAGTTTTTCCTTAGGGAAAGTACCAGAAGCCTGAAAAATTGCTCACGAACTAAGAAGGAAAATTATAGGCCTATTACCAAAACCAGTCATATTTTTCGTGTACGTGAGTGCATATCTAAAACCCAGACAGAAGAATTTCTCACGGAATCAAATTTTCTATCTGATGCCCAACACGGATTCAGGCCCCGCCACTCCTGCACTACCAATCTTCTACCAGCAACGCTAGAGTACGTTAACTAGCTCGCAGTGGCGGCTTAAGAAGGCTGGGTCCCCGGGGCGGCGGCAGTGTTTTGCGACACCCCCCAGGAAGTTTTCACAATTCCGTCTTCTTCAAGTGTAATCGTTCTGATTTGCACCCCCCCCCCCCCTAGAGCTCCTCTGATGGCACCCCCTGCTGCCCTGGTACCCGGGGCGGACCACCCCCCCCCCCTTAGGCCGCCACTGCTAGCTCGATAGTGGGTCACCGGTGGACATTACTTCCCTAGATATGAGCCGTGTGTTCGACACTATTCCTCACAGTCATCTGCTACGGTCTCTCTCGGATGCTGGGATTTGCGATGTGGCCCTACGTTGGTTAGGCGATTTCATTGAAGGTCGCTTCCACCACGTAGTCCTTAAAGGCAGCTCTTCTCCGCTACGTTCCACCCTCAGTGGTGTTCCATTGTTATTTTCTATCTTCATTAACGCTCTGCCTAAGTGTATTAAGCTCTCCGTTCCACACTTGTTTGCAGATGACACTAAGTTAGCCAATAACGTCAATTCTGCTGTAAATAGGGAGGGCTAGCATACAATTGGACCTAGATAAGGTCGTTGATTGGGTTGACAAATATGGTATGAAATTTAATGCAACAAAAAGTGCCGTCCTTCACTTGGGTAACTCTAATATTCGTCATACATGTACAATGGCGCGAGACACTATTTCTAGTGTGCTTGTACTACGCGATCTTGGAATTCTTTTTGATGAAAATCTAATATTCTCCGAGCATACCCAAAGCGCCCTTAGTCGTATCAATTCTATCACTGGACTCACCCACCGAAATTTAATTTATCACTCCAAGACCCTAATGCGTGTTATCTACAATGCTTTAATCCTTCCCTCTATCGACTATGGCTCTGTCATCTGGTCTCCCTCACTCGCTGGTGACCGTGAAATCCTATCGAAAGCTCATTAAGTGGTTCAGTGTTGAGGCATTTGGTTGAGGCCAGGCCTTACAGTTTTGCCACACGTGACCGTAAATTTTCACTTAATCTTTTTGACCCAGTTTACCGTCATAGGGTTAATGACCTTGTATATATTTTTGAAATTTTGAAAGGCAACGTTTCCCTGAACTTTTGAAAAAAATTTACCCTGAATAATACCAGACGTACGAGCGGTCATTCTGCGAAACTTTTCAAACCGCGTGTGAACTCCACCGTGCGACAACACCAACTCACATTTCGGGATCTAAGCGACTGGAACTCACTGCCTCAAGATATCCTCAACAGTCATTCAAAGGGTTCTTTTCGTGTTAAATTAATAGATTGGGTTAAGGATAATAGACGCTTAAATAATACCTGTTCAGTGATTGGCCTAGAATGAGCCTAGAAGTAGTAACACAGAGAGCCAGGACATACTTGTAAAAGCGTTATATTTTAGAGCACGCGCTGCTTAATATTGCAATACCGAAGGGCTCGTTCAATTACGCACGCGCCTCCTGAAAGAAAATAAAATCAACTTAAGCCTTACCAAGAATGTATTTATATATTCTCAGCGAGAATGAATATGTCGAGATTATTTTTGGCGTTTCTCCAATTCCACCCGTTGGGCCCCCCGGTATGCTCCTCCGCTTTAATAAAATCAAATAATACTGCAATCTCATTGGTTCTTAAAAATTACGTTTTTCGACGCGATTAACGCTGCTGCGAGGACGCAAAAAATAAGACCGCCTCCTTTTTCCCTCCCCCCCCCCTTAGCGTGACGGGGTTAGGGCCTCAACGTGTCCGTCGATCCATAGACAGTTACTTAGGGATATGTACTGTCTATGGTCGATCATAGTCTCGACATATTCATTCTCCCTGAGTATAAATAAATACATTCTTGGCCTTACAAATAAAACTAAATAAAACACGAAACAATTTTATTCAGTGACTCGCGCATGCGCGTAAAGGAGGAAAGAAAAAGAGAGTGGCATTTGTTGAAGGACCTATTAACTAATTCCCAGGGCCGGCGCTAGGATTTTTTGGGCCCCTGGTAATTTTTACTCCAAAATTTTGTTTTTTGGAAATAGTCAGAAAATTTTAGTTAGGCACCCGTCCCGGTGGGCCCCTTTCGGAGGTACTTTTGTCCCGCTTACCCCCCCCCCCCCCCCCTAACGCCGGCCCTGCTAAGTGCTAACTCCTCGTGTTTCTTACCATTGTATTGTATATATATATATTTTTTTTCCCAAAATTATTATTTATTTTAGGTGTATTTTTGTTTTTGTGTGTTTTTTTCAGAGGGCGCCACAGAAGCTTCTATTGGCTTAGGCGTATTATGTACCCTCTTAATGAATAATAAATAAAAAATTCTAGTACCATCTTAATCTTGTTTTTTTCTCCGTGGTTTTAGGCTTTTTGAATTTTTGCGGGCTACCGAAAACTATTGCTACGCCAGTCTTTAACAGCATCTATCGGAGACTTCAGCAAATTTTTCATTACTTTGCACAGTTCATTTCGAGGCGCGTGTTAAAAATGGCTCTCGTGTGCGCAAGTGAGTGTTTTATACTATTTTAAATTAAATATGATTTATTTATAGCTGTATTAAACAACTACTTTTCAATACATATAATGTTTAAACTTAAAATTGTCAAATTTTATTGATAGAACGTTAATTTTATTGTCATCTTTACCGGCACTGTACAAATAGCCAAGGCTTACGAAGGTTATAATAAAAGGCATCTGGTTTTAATATTATTGTATGTTTTGAAGTTACCAATGAAGTTCCTGAACATCCAGTTGTCTCACCTCTATCAGGAAGTATCTTCGAGAAACGTGTCATAGTTAAATACATAAATGAAAATGGAACAGATCCTATCAGTGGAAAAGACTTAACAGAGGAAATGCTAATAGATGTAAAAGGTAAATTCAAACAGATTTCACTATTATTTACATTTGTTAACTAAAATAACCTTGTTTCTTTAAAGTTCCATCAATTGTAAAACCTAGGCCTCCTTCAGCCACTAGTATACCTGCAATTTTGAAAGCTCTTCAAGATGAATGGGTTGGTAATCACTTGTTAATTAAGTTATGGCTTTTAAAGATTGAGATAATTTTTAAACTCTCATGAAAGCGACAGTTTCTTATCCTACATTTCCATTGGTTGGAAAACTTTTTTCAATCAGACTAGACTGAATAGTTCATTAATGATAATCTGTGGCTAATCTGTCATCTTGTAACCCAAACAATCAAGTGATGAAAGTCTCTTGATGGCTTAGGTTAAGGTCTACTCTTTTTATTAGTCTCTGTAGGGTGCCCAAATAAATTTAATCCCTGACCAATACTAAAACATGGAGTGTCATATGCTAAATAGCTATTTAAAATTTTTCATTTAGGACGCAGTCATGTTACATAGTTTTACACTTCGACAGCAATTGCAAACAGCCAGACAAGGTACATAGTATATAGACACTTATCATCATTTATAAAGGAGTTAATTTAATATCATATTCCATTTTTAGAGCTTTCCCACGCCCTTTACCAACATGACGCGGCTTGTCGAGTTATAGCCCGTTTGACAAAAGAAGTTACAGCTGCCAGAGAGGCCTTGGCTACTCTCAAGCCCCAAGCTGGTATCGCAGCTGGTCCAGGAGTTGCTCAACCGGTAGGGCAATATTATTTGAGATAAACCTTCCCAAACATTTATTTAATGAGTTTTTTGTTTTTTGCAGCAATATGCCAATGAAGCTGGTGCGGGTGGTGAGATACCAATGGATGAGGCAGGAATGACTCCAGAAGTCATTCAAAAAGTATGTGATAAAGAACCAATCCCGCGGCTTTTAAGTTACCTAAGTAATATGTTTAATGTTATGTAGCTTCAAGAAAAAGCCACACTTCTTACTAGTGAGCGTAAAAAGAGAGGGAAAACTGTGCCAGAAGATTTGGCCAAAGCGGAAGACTTGCGTTCTTATAGGACTCTTGCTTCTCACCCTGTGAGTTTTTGGTTTTTATTAATAGCCTTTCTTTTGGTTGATGACTTTCGTTTTTAATTTAATGTTTTGAAGCCTTGTTGCGTTTTTAACCTGAAATTACACTAAAATATCTTGTATGTGAGAAATTTAGGGATGCACCGATATATCGGCCTATTTTTCTAATATCAGTATCGGCCCATATTGGCCCATACCAATTTTAGGAAAAATATTTTATTTTTAGAAAAACATTTAAAAATAAGAAAATTATCGATTTAACTAACTATTAATAACTACTGTTATGATAGATAACGTGGTTAATAACGGTCAATATATCGTCCGATATTACCGTCGATATATATCAGCTGTACCCGTATTGGTGCATCCCTAAAGAAATTAAGTCCTCTATTATCCTATATAAGTTTTTATGTCCTATATAGTCCTACAAATTGAGAAAAATGAAACAATTTTTCCTATAAATGATTTAAATTTTTGGAGGCTAAGACAAAGAGGCAATTTCCTGCCATTTAACTTACACGTGTGACGTGATCCTACCCAAAGTCATACCATTATGATTTAGTTAGCTTAAAAATTTTATAACTTTTCTTTATTGATTGGTCCTTATATTATTTATTCAGGGTCTGCACAGTGCTAGTATACCTGGTATCTTGGCCATGGACATTTGCCCCAGTGACACCAGTAAAATTCTAACTGGAGGAAACGACAAAAACGCCACTATTTTTAACAAAGATACGGAACAAGTTATCACCATTCTTAAAGGACATACTAAGAAAGTCACAGCTGCCATTTACCATCCGGAAGAAGTAATAAACATAACTTAATTGTTAGCCTTTGATTAAATTTCAATTAATTTGCTTTTTTTTTAAATAAATAGGATACAGTCATAACTGCATCACCTGATTCCAGTATTCGAATTTGGCATGTGCCGACTTCTCAAACACTCCATACCATTCGAGCTCACGATGGTCCTGTTACGGGACTTAGTCTTCACGCAACTGGAGATTATCTACTCAGTTGCAATTTCGATGAACATTGGGCTTTCTCTGACCTTCGAACTGGCCGCGTCCTTACCAAAGTTGGTGATACCACCTCACAACATGGTCAGTTAAATATGTCTTTTTGTCATCCTTTTGAACTTGCTTCATGAACTATTTAATATTTCAGCCCTAACTTGCGCCCAGTTTCATCCTGATGGTTTAATTTTTGGCACTGGAACATCTGATTCCATGATTAAAATTTGGGATTTAAAAGAAAGAACTAACGTAGCTAACTTCCCTGGACATTCTGGACCAATATCAGCCATTGCTTTCTCAGAGAATGGATACTATTTGGCTACTTCAGCTGACGATTCCGTTGTTAAACTGTGGGATTTAAGGAAATTGAAGAATTTTAAGACCATCACGTTGGATGAAGGCTATGAGGTTTGTTTACGTATTGTTTTTTTGGGTTAACTTGGTGGTAAATAATCATATATTACTTGTTAATTTACAAATATCAATGTTGGAAATAGGTTAAGGACTTGTGTTTCGATCAGAGTGGTTCATACTTGGCAGTTGCAGGAACTGATATTAGGTATGTGTTGCCATTTATCTAAATTTACTCTAATCTGGTCGATGAAAATAGCTTAAGATTGCCCAACCTTGAATTTTTAGGTTGTATTTGTGTAAACAATGGGATAGTCTTAAGGTGTTCACCGATCATACTGCTCTAGCCACTGGCATTCGATTTGGTCAGCATGCGCATTACGTTGCTTCTTGCAGTATGGATAGAACTCTTAAAATATACGGACTCTAAAAAAAAACTTTTCATTTTGAACTTTTCATCATTTATTTTTCATTTTAAATGCAAAAGTGTGTAATCAATTTTTAATATCAAAAGCGATAAAGTGTCGTGAATTTAGGCGTACATTTTGACAAATAAACTAAAATCATCCTTACATCGCCTGGCAGTTGAATTTTTATTGAAACAATCACTATTTTAACTTTTATTAGACCAGCGGTTCCCAAAAGGTCATTTGGTCACCGTTCGCCGCCTTTTCAAAGTTACACTCTGGTAACGTTTTTTGAATTGACTTCCGACCCCCCCCCCTTGACACGGGCGGCCCAGCACCAAGCACGTCATCATGCTTCTAAGTATATTCCGTTAAAAGGCAACTCAATCCATTAGGCTGCACCAAAAATAATTAGTGTGTTGGTGAGGTTAACGGTAATAGTTAGTGTAGGGCGCTGTTGGTTCGCGTGGTATCTAGGAGCAACCAACACAAGTAACTCAAATCTGAGAAAAATCGGTTTTTATTTGATGTTTGCTTGATGAGCGCTTATCGTCGTAGTGACGTGCTCAAAAAAAATCGTACAGTAACAAAATGTTGGCATCGATTACTCAGCAATGTTTTTGATGAGCGTTACTGCGCAGCTAGCCTTTAAACACGCTAACGTAGTGTTGTGTAAAAATTTCATTGGATGAACGTTTTACGGGTGGGGGGGAAGACAATTTCCGAATTTTACCCGTCCGACGGCAGCAGGCGCTAAATCGTCTAACCAATGAAAAATGTACACAAGAAAATGCGCGACTTTTGACGGGTTGCGTTCTCGTTGTGTGGGGTGCTGTGTTTGTTGCTCCTAAGTGGCATGAAGTTCTTGCCACCACCCTCCTACCCATTGAAACCCGGCCACCTGAATTAATGGCTTTAAAATTCATTTGATGACTTAGGCCTAAGGGTGCTGCCTTGGGTATTAGCCTAGCGGATGATTATTATTAACCTTACTCCAAACACAATCTGTCGAAATAAGGTGGGAATTACTTGCTTATTCGATAAATTACGGTATTTTCCATTTGACCGCTCTCGAAATCGCGCCCAAGGTTCGTAAAAAAGGGAACTATAAGGTTGCCTCGATCGCATGGTTTTTTTATCAAAATATTACGGCTTTTGCGTTGCTAGGTAAAATCGTGACGAGATCGTATTGAAAATCAACGGAGGCTCATCTGGGTGACGTCATCAATTTTAACTCGTACACAAATTGATCGAGACCCCCTTGAATCGCGCCGATCAACATTTCAATATTCCATTTGTGTGCTCGGATCTACTCTAAGCGCTTATCGCGTGTTCCATTTGCGTGCTCGGGTGTGCTCCAATCACTTATCACGTGTTCCATTTTTGTACTTGGATCTGCTCTGAACGCTTATCGCGTGTTCCATTTGTGTGCTCCAATCACTTATCGGGTGTTCCAATGGCGTACTCGATATTCGCTTCTAATGCATCGTCGACGTCAATGATCACACGTACACCGCTCTAGTGTGAAATGGAATAGGTTTCCATGATTCGAGCGCTTTATCCCAAGCTAAAAAGGAGCACGGGAAAAAATTTGGTCCGACCAGACTGAGCCTTGGAACATTGTAAAAACTTGCTCCGACCAGACTGAGCCTTGGAACATTGTAAAAACTTGCTCCGACCAGACTGAGCCTTGGATCATTGTAAAAACTTGCTCCGACCAGACTGAGCCTTGGAACATTGTAAAAACTTGCTCCGACCAGACTGAGCCTTGGAACATTGTAAAAACTTGCTCCGACCAGACTGAGCCTTGGATCATTGTAAAAACTTGCTCCGACCAGACTGAGCCTTGGAACATTGTAAAAACTTGCTCCGACCAGACTGAGCCTTGGAACATTGTAACAACTTGCTCCGACCAGACTGGGCCTTGGAACATTGTAAAAACTTGCTCCGACCAGACTGATCCTTGGAACATTGTAACAACTTGCTCCGACCAGACTGAGCCTTGGAACATTGTAACAACTTGCTCCGACCAGACTGAGCCTTGGAACATTGTAAAAAACTTGCTCCGACCAGACTGAGCCTTGGAACATTGTAAAAACTTGCTCCGAGAACAATCTCATTGCGTTTTCCATTTAATTGCTCGAAATTCACTCCGAATCGGTCTCTGATGTCATAGATCTCGCTCCGATCGACTAGAGTAAAACCGCAAGTAGAACATTCCATAAATATATTCCCGCGCTTTTTTGTTGTTAGTCTGCTAGCATAAGTAACATAATAACCATAAGTATGACAATTTACGAGATTTACAAACAAACTGATTTTCATAGTTATTGCGTAATCAAGAGGTTTTCTCAGCACAGAGCCCTCTAGTGTCTAAAATACGCGAGACTTTCGCTAAGCCGAAATATCTGGTTTCCGATAGATAGGCGGAATATTAGGCTAAAATGATAAAAATTAAAAAAAGTTTTTCTCGAGCTCATGTTTTTTTTATCCCCTCGCGACTCCAGAACGTTCTCTCCGATATTACGCTTAAATTTTTATCAAAAAGTAGTCATCCAAAACGGTAAGTCGCGAGTCCAAGTCACTTGCCGAAAAGAGGTTCGGTTAGAAAATTAGCATTAAAGCAATAGGAAGTGTCATACTTATTATTATTATGTTACTTATGCTTTCGCGTCTTTCTAAGCCTTGGTCTGCCATTTTGCCAAAAAAAATCTAAAAGGAAAACGCAAAAATTTGTTCGATCTCGATCCGTTGATATGTCGAAATCAGAAGATCGGTTTTGGGCGATCTCGGAGCACCCGAGAGCTGGCAATGGAACCCGCGAAAATTCCGAGCACGCAAATGGAACATGAAATTTTGATCAGAGCGATCTAGAGCGCTCGAAAGTAGTGAATTGGAAAACGCCATCAATCTGTCAAATTTGGGATATCGGTTTAGAGTGATCTTGGAGCGCTAGAGAGCACTGAATGGAGCCCAGACAAATTCATCGAAGGTGATCCGAGCATCCGCATTAGCAAATTAAACGTTAATTATGGGAATCTCGAGCAATATTCTAAAAA
The DNA here is from genome assembly GCF_980474605.1 of Leiobunum rupestre. NCBI lineage: Eukaryota > Metazoa > Arthropoda > Arachnida > Opiliones > Sclerosomatidae > Leiobunum > Leiobunum rupestre. The sequence continues at coordinate 35,492,203 of NC_143392.1, forward strand.
TTAATGAACGGAGTTTGATGGAGCAAACAATCAGATCAATCATACACGTTTAATTCTTGGAATGCTTGACTAATTTGGTCGGCGTACTACGCCGTACCTTATAAACTATAGTTTTTAGTATTTAATTTCTGATATTTCATCAATATTTAGCCATGAAATCAAACAATTTGAAAAGTTTCTGGAATGTTTATTTTTTGTTGAATACCCATTGGTAAATCCCTTGACGAAAGTGATAGTGTTTCTGGGATGACATCAGTGAAAGGGTTTTTAATATGTCAAGGCGAATAGGAAACGAAATAGCATCATTATTCATCACGTCTGCAGTCCTGACGCTGCAAACTGAAAAGGTGGTTTTCAGGGTTTATGGGGTAGGAGTAGGCAAGGAAAACCGTTGGACTTTCCTCTGTGGCCTCCAATCAGGCGTGGTACCGCGGCTCTTAAAACAGAAGACATACATGGCTGCTACCCCGATCTTTTTTGTTTTTAGTGGTGCCGTGCCAAAAATTACGAGCATTTACAGTTTTCCCAATTTTTTTCACCGAGTATAATTTTTAAAACGTTAAAAATTGGCATCATTTTTTTTTATTTCTTTTTCGGAGCCTGGAAATTTATACTTACTAGGGCGTGTTTGTAGGCGTAAAAATATTGCTGGAAGACCTTGGGACACTCTTCTTGACTGAAATGACCAACGGCGTATCCGTGTCAACCGCTATTGGGCGTAGCTTTAACTATAATAAATTTTCATAATTTCTCGACCCTGCTGAAATTTTACAAATTTGTGTCTACGCCACTGAAAATGAACAAAAGCCAATTCAATAATTGTGACTAAGTGGCGATTTTGTGTTTAAAATCTCGGGCTTTTTATCTAATGTGTTCTTAAAGAAGTTAATTGCTGTTTGCAAGGCTAATTTTAGGAGAATATTACGCAACATTAAAATCCTTAAGATTTCCGGCTTCAATGCGGTTATAGACGGTGCCAATTTCTACCGTAGACAATTCGCGATGTTACCCAACCGATGGTAATCGCATTTCGCTCTTGAAACAATTGAATTTCGGGCCCGATCTCCAAAAGTCGGAGAAAGAGAATCATTCGTCTTCGAGTGTTACCGTGATCATCAGCCTCGTTTCTTTGGCTGGTTGGCAAACTGGGACTGGAAGAAGTGAGTCACCACCTGAAGAACTCCGGGTTATTATGGAACTAAGCGAGTTTCCAAAGCGGTGGAGAGTCTATTTTGAGGTTCTCCTCGTAATGTTTTTAGGTCTACTGTTATGCCAATCGGTGGTGGTCGGGACGTAATTAAATTTTTAAAAAGTACCGCGACACAAATCCCAGTCTTTGCCGCGCCGTACTTTTGATGGATGCTAGGCCTAACCTATATGGAACTTTGTAGATTCTTTACTCTGAAACACAACCGAGGGGATTGGTTATGTTTTGAAATGAGAGCGGCCAGGGAGTTTCTTTTTAATAAAGATAATTCCGACGAGATGGTTGGGCAGGGGTAAGCAGGAGGGAAGGAGTTTGGTGCTATTTTTAGGGACTCCGCTCTGCTCGGATGGTGACGCCGCGGTTGTGGGTGTTGAAGAGCAACATAGGTGCTTTCTCCGACCCAAAGTTGCGTTTCTTTCGACATCAATTCCGGGCTAGAAAGCGGGAGTTGCTAGCCGGTCCGCGGGATTATTAGCGACGACCATCGAGTACGTATCTTGGTGGAGTGCATTCGTTTGAAACCCAGGAATACAATACCCTCTTTGCTCATATTCCGACGTAAGTTAAAACAACTCTTTTTTTTGTTCATTTTATCGCTGTTTCTGTTTGGCCTTCTATTATCGAACTTCGACTACCGTGTCCGCTATACGTCTATCTCGCTTTTTATTTCTAAATGGTATATCGGCGAAGGTCATTTTGGGAATGCGATCCTATAAACGTGGGTTTGTTAGGGGATAAAACGCGCGGTACCCTTTCACTCTTTTTACGACCCTTCCAAGAGAGATTTTGTTTGATTATCCACTGAAAAGGGATTATGAATGAATTATTATTGTGCCCCGCGGGATATTATCCTTAAAAACTATATAGACGTAAAGTACTGGCTATTCGTTCTTGCCCTTGTACGTATCTCGAGTCTTGATTAAAAGTTGGTAAACTTTGGCGGCCGAGAGGAAAAAGACGCGAAAGTAAAAAGCACGTCATATTTTCTTTTAAAACGATCGGCGACGCGTTTTTAGATCGGTTTCCTGTCAGCCAGGAATCGAAAATGAGTGTAGAGAACGCGTCCCCATGTATGGCCTCTCGAAATTCGATACCTTAACGAAATGACATTTGAAAATTCGACTTTGAAAGAAGCCATCAAATTTAGACGAGGCGACGAGAAAGTTAGCCAACCTCAAGTACCGTTTATCATTTGAGTAAAGCCCCTGTTTTCGAAAATACGTCGTGAAAAATGACTTTCTAAGCAACCCACGTGCGTGTATTTATAGTTACTAACAGCTCGTGGTACAAAAACGATACGTATTATAGGGTTGCCGATGGTAACCCGAGCCCTTAATCCACCTTCCCATCGCGGCTAGACCAAAGTGAAGTAACTTCGCGAAGAGAAACAATGAGCCTGTAGAGAAACTTGGAAAAGGGCGCCTCTCTAAACAGCCATTAAGTAACCGACCGTGACTTAACCACGAACAAGCGTTTAATTGTCTAAATTGCCAAATCCTTGGCTCGGGTATATCTGCACGCGTTAGTTTTACCAGATATTCGGTTGAGACCGAGACAAGGGTGACTTTAACCATGATACTCCCGTTTATTCCGGTAATTTAAAGGTTAGTGACCCAACCTTTTTTTTATATATATTTGCATCCTGGGATAGGTAAGCCAAAACAAAGCTCCGGAGAATTCTGGAAAACCTTTAAGGTTTTAATCAGCCCAGCGGGTTATCCGGGCTCAGAACCATATTAGGTTGAGACGAGCGCTTTTTAAAACAAACACCCAAGGAAAAAGCTATAGGTCTTGCGCGGGAGAGGGGGAGGAACTGACGGTATAATTCGCACCAACATGTTTTTTTCTTTCGTAAGAAAACGAAGAGACTTCGTCCCAGTTGGCGAAGATCATCCGTTGCTGTTTTTTCTTTCGCGAGTGGGAGTAAAACCCGGCTCTTTCCCTCAAAAAGATGTTGAGGGTGAGATAATTTTAGCAACGAATCATCCCTGCGATTTTCCTTCGTCTATTCTCTCTCTTTCTCGCTCCTCATCTTCTCCCACACGTCAGATTCTACGAATTTGAAAGAGGAGAGAGTTAAAAAAAATGTCCTATTTCTCTGTACTCAAAGAACCCGTTGTTTTCCACACGAATCGCGTTTATTTTTATTTTTTATTTATTTTATTCCAGTTAGATTATAATTATTTTGTTACATAAAATTGTGACTTACAGATTAAAGAGTTTGAAGAAGTTTTGGTTGTAAAAACAGTCCAACCACACATCGGCAAATCGAAAATATGGCGGATGACGAATATGGAAATGAGGTGGATTTGGATTCTATCGAGGATGAAGCCACTCTCATGCAGTTGGTACGATATGACGACTTTGCAACCTTTGACCCTGATTTTTTTAAGGGTACGAAATATTTTTAGCTGGTACCAAGGTCATTGTTTATTTTTTCCCTAGCTGGATGAAACGGAAGATTTTGATGAGCGTAAAATGATCAGAGCGCGTTTACGAGAAGTGCAGCAAGCCAGTCGAGGTATGTTCTTACACTAACACGGCGTAACATGTAATTAGAATTGGACAATAATGGTCGCAATTGGATCATATTCGCAGCTAAACGAGAAGAACAAATGAAGAAACGCGAACAGGAACGCGAGGACGCCATCAAAAGGAGAGCCCAAGAATCGGCCGACCAGAAAAAGAGAACGTTGGCCATGTACGACCAGATGGCCAAATCGGCGCCCGCCGGTGGACCCAAGGTTATGGACATCGGAATCTACAAGAACGACGGTTCGGCACCGACCATCATCCAACCCAAACAGGACCTGGTTGAGGACGCCATCAAGCAAAGACATAAGGAGGCAGAGGACCGTAAGAAACGGATCTTGGCCGCCTTCGACGACGCCGCCAAATCAGGACCCGCCGGGTCGGAAAGGATCGTTCGATTCGACGCTTTCAAAAAAGCCGATGGTGAGACCACCATTTTATTATATTCTTTAACGCTTTACACGGAGATTCCTTAACCATAATCCATAAACGTTTGCAATCGCGTTATTTCCATACTAGTCGAGCTTCCTGGATAACGGGGGGTTTTTTTAACTTCTTTAAACGCGCTTACATTTATAAGTCGACGTATTGAAATGTCATTGCAAAGGCTTAACCGTTTGGCATGTCGGTATTTTCTTTGATCCAGTTACAGAATACACTCCACCCACTCCCGTCAAAACTTGTACCTTTGGAATGTCCGGGGGTGTTTCCTTGAACCGGGGTGAGTTGATCGCCATTACCCCCCTTAATCTGTGCCTTGGTTGAAAGACCAAATTCACTCTGTCCCGCATCGAGCCAAATCACGAATGTGATTACCCCAAAAACCCGCATTAATGGTTGCCTATCTCTGTCTGTCTCTCTTTACCGCGATTTCGACCCTGCATTAGGAGACTCCCGCCCGTGCACTCCCGCGAGCCCCCCGATTCTGCCCGGAGGTCCCCGTTTCCCCCAACCCATCGACCCGGAAGGCCACTTGGACCCGATGGAGAGAGCCATCCGCGCTCGAATCAAGCACGCCGACGAACAGAAACGAAGAACCCTGGCCGCTTACGACATCATCGCCAAAACTGGAGCTCCAGGCCCAAAGATGGTTATTCTCGAGGAGTTCAAGCACATGGATGGTAAATTCAACATTCACCCACGGAATCCAACCCAGAAAGAAGACTTGACGTGGTCGATATACCTATAAATGTATTGGTTTTTAAAGGTCTAGTTGTCTTTAGCGTCGCGGTCTACTTAACAGCTGGTCCGTACGAATAGGTCTTGGGTCGTCAAGCTATGTTGGTTCAAGCAGTTAGGCCATAATTATAAAGTATTATTTTATTTCATAAGAGTCTCATTTTAGTCGAAATAATTACTATAAATGTGTGAAATGACGTATAATTGACGTCATATCCAAGTGGACTTAAAAATAGAATAAGGTATTAGGCTTAATACTAGAAATGGATTTCGGTAAGAATTTAACTGGGCGATCTCAGATTACGTCTTTACTCGTGACACATCTAGTTGTTTGGGTCTAGCAAGCGTATTTACCCGCGTTTTAGATCCTAACGTGTAGAGGTATTATCACGCGCAAATGCATTTTGAAATTTGCCAATTCTAACCATATGGCTTTGCCGCGTGACTGGGTTTTTGGAAAAGGTCGAAAGTAATATCGTCATCCGTTTACGGGCCAAACCGCGTCCCAGTTCCTTCTTTCTTGGCTGCGATTCCGACCGGGAATCAGTCGGTGTGCTCGGTGTGTATAAACATCTCACCCGCTGTTATTTTTTTAACAGTACCGGAACAGGTAGATCTTGGCAGCAAACACAGAGCTACCAGTTCTTATCGTGGCGGAGTTTTGACTCCGGGAAAAAACGAAGCTGTTCCCAACAAACCCGCTGGGAAAAGTTGCTGCTTTCGCGGCGTGCCCAAATTTTAACCATCACGTAACGCCACCATCCGAAGATACTACTTCACGACTCGAGAAGCAAAATATATATTTCCCCCGTCAGATCTCAACTTTATTTATTATATAATTTATAAACTTTAGCTAATTGTAAGGGGAATTTGATGGATAACCGCGATATAGGAATCTAACTCCGTTTCTCCCTTCTGTATCTTTCCGATTCCTTCCGTCTTCGAATCTTCTACTTAATTTTTCTTCTGAACTTTTGCCAAGAAACCATCGTACGAACTTAATTGTTTCCCCGTGGAAACGTTACAGCGTCAATTTTTTGAAATTTCAAACAACCCTTATAGCCTAAATCGCCAAAACTTTGCGATAAAAAAACACCAAATGAACCTTAGCTCAAAAATGTATTTGCAGGTGCGCCAAAACCCGTTTCTGCTCGGAACAAATTCCAACAATTGGATTCGGCTGCGCCCAAAGCCACGCCGAAGTAAGTTGGCCAAATTTTTGGGTAACTTAAATAATGGCGCGCAATTAAAAGAGCGGAGCGCTTTCGGTAAAAATAGTCCTAAACCTTCAGAAACGGGTCCAAATATTTCTTAACTTAGTATATCTAAAAAAGAATTGTCGAAAAAGTTGTAAAAAAACGAGAAATGTTTGTTACGAACTCACGAAGTTCTAGCTTAAAAAAAAGCAAACGTAAAACTGCTCCCTGAAAAAATAATAAGTAAATATAACTCAAAACGAAACGAATATTCAACTCTAGTTTCTGTGTTTTATTCATTTTCAACCTTCATCCTATTTTTCTATCACCTTTTTCAAAACACTGAATCTACTCGTCTAATTTCTTAATAAAGTTAACAACGTGGCTGTTGCTTGAACTAAAACTCTACTTTCTTAGTAGGTCTTTGAAACTAACGTAACCAGAACCTAACCCAAATTAAGATTTTGTTTTTGCAAACGTAATTAACAAATTAACTCTTAAACCAATACTTTCGCTTTCGGTCTTCGTGTAAATCTAATTAATCTTTTAGCTATTACGTTAATATTTCTTCACTCCTGATAAATAACGCTGCGTTTTCTTGACTATTTCCTTTAGCTGTTTTTACGTAATACCCAACATCCTTGTCATTTGTACGAGTAAAATGTAAGATCTCCCATTTTCTTGAAATTAATGGTTCTAGCTTTGAAAGTCAGCCAAACCACTTTCGAGGTTTTTAATTTTTCTAGTAGATACAAAGCACATGGCCCTATCACGTTTAAATTTAGCCTTTTTATACATTAATTTTTTATTTTAAAAGTTATTTAATTTCCGTTTTAAATTTCATCGGCTCTTTTTAATCAAATTTAAATCTAAGTACGTAGGCTATATTAGCTCTAACTTTGAAGCATGACTCTAAAAATTTTCGAAATTAAGTAGAGTAGACAAAGTGCCTATGCATGGCGCTATGTTAATTAGCCCAAATCGTATGGATCAATTAGTGAAAACAAGACTAAGGCTAATTATAGCTGTATCAAGAAGAGCTTCACTAATTTACTAAAAAACACAATTTACCCGAAAATATTTTAAACTATATTCTCGCTGTAAACGATATCTAAATTACCGCGTACAAGACATAAATAATTTCAAAGTCTAAACCCAATTTTTCTAAATCAACAACTTCGCATTTTTACCCTCCCTCAAATCAAAAAGCACTTATGTTAATTCCTGAGGTCTCTGACGATATCTGTTTGTGTCCTGCTAAGATAAAATCTTACATTTTCTATCTTCTTACTGTGTAAGTAAAGTCCATCCCCTCTTTATTGCTTGTTTATTCCGTAGTCTTGCTTGTCTGTGCCTCAACTAACTAACCATTGAAAACATTTATCTCTTAAAGAGTAACAACAGTGGTGTTGGGAAAACTAAGTGGCAGAATCTGCACAAACTGCACAGTGACAGTGAAGCTCATACTTCTAACAAGTGGACTCCCTTAAAACCAGATCCTGTCACAGTTTCCCCCTTTCCACAGTGTCACGGTGCCGTTTGAACAATTTCTGCCGCGTAGTTTTCAACCACGCTACTTTTGTTGCCCTACTTGTCTAAAAAGTCTTCAGTAGCATGTGTAGGTTTATAGTCGGTAGATTTAGGCGCTTTCTAAACGCTGTAGATCACTAAATAGACTAAAACATTTACTGACACATTTATGATTTATCCCACGATCAGGGACATGCGAGTAGTTCTTAGGCTTTTGGGACTGGTAGGTTGTCTTTCACATATCAGCGAAGGGTTGTGTCTATGGAAATATAAACTTGCCAGTCCCTTTAGTTAGCTAGTTTTAATTGGAATTTATCCTTACCTAAAGGGACACACTAGCGTTTGAAATTTTTTGGAATATATAGTAGTTACCACTCTTCTGAACCGCGCAGGGCCGCCTTATCCATAAGGCAGACTAGGCAAAGTGCCTAGGGCCTACGAAAAAATTAGGAGAAATAAGAGCCCACGATTCCATGTAATAGGGCCCACGAAGTTTCGAAAAGTTGGTAAATTAGATAATTTTGCCTAAGGCCTACGGAAAGGTTAAAACGGCCATGGAACAGAAAATGCAGCCAATCCTGAGTTTGCGCGGAAAACTAGTAAAATTCAAACGCTTGTGTAGCCCTTGGATAATCTATGAGCTGGTTTAACGATTTTTAATTTAAGTTTCAGGGCATCGAACGTCAATCGGAGCGCCAGTGACATCAAGGAGATGCTACTGTCATGGTGTAAGGCGAAGACTAGGGAATATGAAGTCGGTAATTGCTTTTTCCGTGGATGACCAGTTGTGCTAATGTCCTCCATTTGTAGAACGTAGAGATCACCAACTTCTCATCCTGTTGGTCCGATGGTATGGCCTTTTGTGCCTTGGCTCATCATTACTTCCCAGACGCGTTCGATTTCAGCACTTTGGAGGCCAAAAATCGGAGGTCAAACTTCGACCTTGCCTTCAAGACGCTGGAGTAAGTGTTATTTATTTATACTTATAGGGAAAATGAATGTTTTGAGACCATGGTCTAGTTATCCCCTTTAAAAGACTGGAGGATAGGAAACGAAGGCATTAGCAGTTTTACGGGCCTTAGGCAAAGTCTTCTAACAGGACCCAAATGTACCATTTTATTTTTTGCCTAAAACAACTGTAAGGAAACCTACCTTTTAGGATCCGGGGCCCTATGCAATTTCTTATAGCGTTTTCCATTTGATTGCTCGAGATTTGCTCCGAATTTGTCTATGACGTCATAGATCTCGCCCCGATCGACTAGAGTAAAACCCGAAATGGAACATTCCATAAACATATTCCCGTGCTTTTTGGTTTTAGTCTGCTAGTAATTGGAATTTTCGCCTCGTTCTAAGCGTTGGTCGGCCCAAAATCTAAAAGGAACACGCAAAAATTTGCTACGATCTCTATCTCGATCCGTTGATCTGTCGAAATCAGCAGATCGGTTTTGAGCGATCTCGGAGCACCCGAGAGCGGGAACTGGAACGCGCGAAACTTGATTGGAGCAGATCCGAGCACTCAAATAGAATTGTCCAGTCAGTAAAGCGGCACTGATTTCGGTGCATCGAAAGACATAAGTTTTAGGGAACCAATGAAATACCGTGTCCATTTGATACGCCATATATTAAAAGGTGGATAAAAATGCCGACCCAACCATCAAAATTTGAATTTATATGACAGACCAATAAGAAACTGCTATTTCGATTCACGTCGTCTGAAACGCAGACGATTTCAAACCGAAAACACGAATCTACGTAAGACAGGAAACTCGTTTTCATATAAATTCAAATTTCGCAGGGTGGGTCGACATTTATACCCATCTCAACATATTCATTTTCCCAATAAATATAAATCTTGGTTTGGCCTAGGCCCACCTCTAGATAAAATTAAAAATAAAACGAGTATTGTTTGCTTAATAACTTAGGGACAAGGCAGACATTAGTCCGCTTTTGGACACGAATGACATGATCATAATGAAGAATAAACCCGATTGGAAGTGCGTTTTCACCTACATCCAAAGTATCTACAGGAAACTGAGAGAAATGGATTGATAACAAATATTTAGAACCATCATTTGTACAGACCATAGACAATGTATTTTGTCTATGGTACAGACATTTTGTTAACATTTGTGTGTATAATTGGTTTTTTGTTTGGCTGAGGCAGAGAGCGTTTTAATTTATATATAGCGCCATGTTTTTATTAGTTTTTAAAATTTATTTGGCGAAGTTCGTGAATTACTGCCGCAGTAGTGTGTTTTCATGGAGGTTGTCACCCATTAGATTGATTTCTTAAAAAACGCAGGCGGCTAGATACTTCTAGGCCAGCGGAGGAGTCAATAATGCAATTTAAGAAAAAGAAACACCGAAACTTTTGGTCTCAGATGGAGATAGGGCATCTTAAATTTTTCGCTCAACATTCACAGGGGTTCAAAAGTTAAAATGCGCTATTTCGCTTTTGTTAGAAGAAAAACGGTCACAAAATAGTTATAATCCAGTACACTTGCCTTCTTTCTCTAAATAGAAATAGTTCTAATCAGTAATTCCTAGTTTACTACACTACGAACATGTAGTATCGCATTTTAAACACTTGCCTTTTATTTGGCATCAAATCCTATTAAAAATCAGTATTAAATTTTGAAAAGGACAATCCTACGCGCCTTTTAAGTAACGAAAATTAATTTTAATTGAGGAATTTATTCAACAAATGTGTAAATAATTGTTTCCTGCACATGTTTTTTTACTAACATATATACGCCAAGGCTTAAAAAAAAACCCAAAACGCTTTTCTACACTAACTACTTTTTTATTTATTTCGTATTTTAGAATGCTGGGCATTCTCTAGGGATAACCAGTATATTTGTACAAAACATGTATTTAAAAAGAAAAGAACAATCTTTAATAAACTGTTTTGCTGAATACATTTTCATCCCCAAGTTGCAAATTCGGCGTTTAATAAATCAGTGGGTTTAAATGGCATTAAACTCGGTGGTAAATGAGCGATGGAGGCCATAGATGGCGGTAAATGGTAAGACACAGAAGCCAAGAGATCCGAGTCCTTATTATCTTCTGCCGTTTCTTCTTTGCTTTTCTCCTTATTTTCCAACCATTTGTTCAGATCCGGAGGCGGAGGAAGTTGTATTGGTTGTTTTTCCAGCCAAGCTTGTAAAGAGGGAGAACGCGTTAAATTTAGACCTTAGCTACGTTTAAATAATTCCTAAGAAGTGGGTCACGTCAGTCCAGCTGTACTTTCTTAAAGCAGACGACGAGAAAGTCAAACTAGGGAACATTCTTTTCCGGTCGAGCTTAAGTGTCTCTGTTTTTGAAGTTGATTAATGTTTTGAAATTTAATCACCTTGTTCCTGTAACCGCTGAAAATCGGCTGTAGTTAAGTGAGAATATCTACAAGAAGGTCCAAAGTCGCAGCTTCCTGTAAGTAATTTTCAATTATTTCGGTTAGCGTAAGAAATGACATTTAGGCCTTGGCATTTTCGCGCCATTACCAATTTACCATTTTGATTAAACCTCCTGCATGGATTTTTAGATTGTTCTTCTTTTAATATGGTTTCAGCGTCTAAATTAATAGGCGTGCCGTTAATTACATTTAGTGATAAATTTTAAGAAAACGGGCATAATAGGACTACCTCTAAACGAATCGTAATGCAATTTTCTTAATTTCTGATGATGAACGGAAATTAAATGTTTCTTTCTGTTTTCGGCACCATCAGGGAACGTTCTTTCACAGTAATCACAAAAATACCTCTTCCCCATTTTCTATTTTCAATGACAAACGTGTAAGTCACTCGCTAGGGAATTTAATGGCTTAGGCCTTGGCCGTTTAGCACTTCACGAACCCCCTCTATTCTTAATTAGTCTATGATACCCCTACTTGTAGAAAACGAGTTTTTCGTGATTGTATGAAATCGACACCAGATAAGAAAATTGTTCAGTCATGAGACAATCTCACATGACGAAGCGAAATAAACGTTACCCGATATAGACACGCTACTGAAAAATAAGGTCCCTCGAGAAGTTCCTTCGCGATACTGAATTACTGATTTTGTACTCTGCGGAAAGTGCAAGGCCTCTGCCCTCGAGTAGTTGGGCTATATTTTTTGGCTGCGTAAATTCAACCTGTAAAGATCAAAGGGTGTAGTACCGAAGAGCCGCGACAGAGGCAAAGGCTATCTTATTGGTCAATGCGCATAACAGTGACCCCTCGCCTCGCCAGACACAAAGCCGCGACTCGCCCAGTACCCAGTCGGTAGAGTATATGAAATTTATCCCATTGCTAAAGAGGGGGGACGAGAATTAACAGTTTTTCTGCCGTGGCTGGAATCGCGCTGCCGCTAAAACCAGCCGACAAGGAAACATTGCGTAGTAATTGTTATTCAAATTTAAATTTCCCTCTACTGATAATCAGGTAGGAAATTACTCTTTTTTTTTCGTAACAGCGTGAGCAAATAGCTCTCCGAAATATTTACAAATGTTAGCGAATCGCGATAAAAATGTATTCTCTATCGCCGTAAAGATAACGCCCTTCATTTTAAGCCTTTGACATTCGCGAACATAAAAATTCGGTGATATTACAAAAATGTAAAAAATATGTGCATACGTTTTTGGGGGGTTGATTTCTGCTAGACCGCTATGGGAAACAGATAAGAATTTAACAAGGATATATCAACAAAAGATAGTATTAAATTTGATTATAATAAATTTGTAATTGTTTTCATAAATATATAAGGAAATACTTATCGAGTTAGATTGCGAAAGAAGTCATTAAAATTTTTATCCATGTTTAAATAAATAAAATAGAATTTTATTCATAATATTATATTTACTTAAATGTCCGTATGTTCCCTCTTTAATATTTAAGTTTAATTGACTTTCCATGGTCCAAAAAATATTGATGTTTATGTCAGTATTTCTCAATTGGTTTTTGCCCAAAATGTTACCGCTCCACGTGAGTAATCTTCAGAATCAAAAAGTTCTCTCAATTTCTTACAAATAATATCCTAATTTTTGTCGAATTCTCAAAGGATTTGGTGTTAATTAGTTTTGACCTGATTTATTCTTTATTTTTCATTACGATTATACACTATTTGTTGGAATTATTCCATAGGGGGATGGTTATATATGAATTTAATTGGACATACAATTTGACTTCAATCAAAACGTGTCGAAATGGAAAATAAACGGATGGCGATTCTAGGTTTTGCATTTGAGCTGGTATTTAGATTTTGTTTCGCGACGGAAAAATTAGTTGGAAGCAAAAAAATATAAATGGTGGGGAGGGTGGGTATAATCGTTCTAACCCAGTTTGCGCTGTGTCGCAGGATTTTTTTCTTTCGTTTTATTCAAAGCTTCTAATGATAATTAACGTAGGAAGGCGACGCATACATTTATTTTCGCTCGAGTCTGCTTACGACATCGCGTAGAAATCATCAAAGCACCATAAAGGCTGGTTTTTACTAGGGCAGAAATGGAAATAGCGTTTTCCATTTGATTGCTCAAGATTCGCTCTGAATCTCTGACGTCATAAATCTCACCCCAATCGACTAGAGTAAAACCGCAAATGGAACATTCCATGAACATATTCATTTTCATCTGCTAGTAATATTAATTTTCGCGTCTTGGTCTGCCATTTTGCCAACAAAACTAAAAGGAACACGCAAAAATTTGCTCCGATCTCGATCCGTTGATCTGTTGAAATCGGCAGATCGGTTTTGGGCGATCTCGGAGCACTCGAGAGCGTGAAATGGAACACGCGAAACTTGATCGGAGCAGATCCGAGCACGCTAATGGAACATAAAATGTTGATCAGAGCGATCTAGAGCGCTCGAGAACAGTCAAATGGAAAACGCTATATAGAGAAATTCGAGAGGGCGGCATTACGGTTTTTTGAAATCCAACAGATGGCGGTAATATGGGGAAAATAAGAAGCGGGAATTTTCAAAGTTAAAATTTTGTTTCACCCTAAGCCTTAAAATATCAATGTAATTATGAAAATATAACAAAGTACTTTATCACTTAAAGCATTTTTTATTGTGAAAATATCACAAAATACTTTATCAGTTAATATATTTGATTTTAAAAATATTAAACAAGTTAATAGAGTGAGTAATATCACAATATATCACAGCGCATGTTTGTACAAAATTTTCACTAGGAAACGCTTACTACAAATACGCTTATTTTCGTCTAAGTTCAAGGTAACTGGTTTATGTTCATTGTCATTAGGAATCTTCTCTAAAATTGTCCGTTCCCATTTCCGTCGAAGTTTTCCATTTTGAGGAAATTGTGAAAAATAACTTTAGTTAAAGCAGTGTCAGTTTGTTTTTTAGTCGACAAGCAATTTTTGATCAAACAATAATGAACCATGTTGGAACTAAATAAAAGCAGACAATTCGTTCATGTCAATAGTCTTAGTCGATAGCTACGCCGCAAAATTTTCGTTTTGAAAACGAAAACATTTGAGAGAGTTGGCCGTTTTCGGTCTATCGAAATCTGGCAGCCTTGCCTGCTTTCCGGCCTGTATCTACATAACGAAAATGGCCGACGATTACGCCGCCGAAAATATTTTACTTAACTCATCGGCGATGTTTTTGACCGTTATTTTGAATTATCGACTAAGAATATTGCATTACGTGTGTAACGTTATCATAGAAACTTAGTAAACAAATAAGCCTTAGCTAGATGTATTAAAACCAGTGTTACCTAAATGTCACATTTTTAGAATAAAGTCCATGTCAGTGGCATAAAGTGGAAAATATGGCCAAAAGTGGCAAATATGGCAAAAAGTGACAAATAGTGACTAATAATCAATAAATGCATTTAAATGATGTAAATAATATCTTTCAGAGATGTAGCATCACTTACATGTGAGATAAGGTTTCAGTTTTTCACAAAAGAACCATTAAAAACACCTTAAAGATATATAGCAGACGAATTCAAACTCAGGAAAAATCGTTGAAAAATAGCCAAAGGAAATTACTAGATTGGGCTATAATTGAGTATCTAGCCCAAAATCTGACAACTAATACAGTATATTTGTCTAAAATAGCACAAATATATTTTTCCTTTCGTATGTTTTTTTATTTTGATTAAAAATTTTATCGGCCACTATTTGGCATATTAGCCAGTAAAAGTATTATTCGCCATGTCGGTATTTACCACTTTTTGCCACATTATTTGACACCTGACATTTACCACTTCGGAACACTGATTAAAACGTTAGAAAAATCACACGCGCTACCGTTTAAATGCAGCAGTTGACTAGCAAGCTGACGTCACACGGGTGGTTTTTTCTCCATATTACCGACATCTAGCGGTTATCAAATGCGGAAGATAAGAGCCAGATTTAAAAAAAAAATTATGTTCATAATATGGCCTGTATTACAGACGGCTATGAAACTCTTATAGCGTTTTCAATTTGACTGCTCTCGAGTGCTCTAGATCGCTCTGATCAACATTATATGTTCCATTTGCGTGCTCGGATCTGCTTCGATCAGGATTACCGTGTTCCATTTCCTACTCTCGGGTGCTCCGAGTTCCCCTAAAACCGATCGGTAGATCAACGGATCGAGATCGAGATCGGAGCAAATTTTTGCGTGTTCCTTTTAAAATTTTAGGCAAAATGGCAGACCAAGACGCGAAAATTCAAATTACTAGCAGGTGAAGAACCACAAAGCCCGGGAATATGTTCATGGAATGTTCCATTTGAGGTTTTACTCTAGTCGATCTGGGCGAGATCTATGACGTCAGAGACAGATTAAGCGAATCTCAAGCAATCAAATAGAAAACGCTATAAGTGTCTTTAGAGTGGTGGGCAATTCGCATTTTTAAGCACGCCTATGGCAAATCGTGAAACAATTTGTCAACACGCGTAATAGGGGGTTTTGGACCCCGCTGAACACGAATCTGCCTGTTGTCAGACCAAATTCGGGCTCCTAAGCGACCAAAAACAAGATGGCAGCCAAAATGGCGCTGAAAATTCGATTCTTGGCTAGACGCGCATTTCTTAACTCTTTCTGCTTCAAATGTGATAGTCTTTGATGTAGAAATACTTTTTATGGACTCCTGAACATTTTTATGCCCTGTCCTATTAAAAATAAATTGCCCATTAAAACAAAATGGCGGACAATTTTGAAATTTTTGGAAAATCGTATAAAGTCGTCTGAAGGCTCTTTCCCGATGTTTTCTGGGGCGCTGAACACCATGGAATAATTAAAAGTGACTCCCGATGATTCCTAGGGCCAATTTGAGCCTGTGGGATAATTGTTACGGTGCATTGATCAACTTTAATCATTTCGCTTCAGATTATCCAAATCTTGCTACCCTCCGGTTTTACTTTAACAATTACTTTTTCCATGGCAGATGAATATGTTTAGACAAATAAATAAAAAAATAAAACAACTAACTTTTATTTACGTTGTGCATTGACAAATCACAACAGCTAGTCGGGATCGTCTGAATCATCCGAATTTTCTTCTTCTTCCGTGAAAAGATTTTTTTCCATCCAAGGTATCCATTTGTACGTGTATGTTGTCAGCCGTGACGTGGAGAATCGAAGGCAAAGTATCTGCTTCCGCTCGTGGTTTGAGGTTTACGGGAACAACTGCACCTATAGATTAAAAATAGAAATAAATAAAAATTTAGCTGTTCTTTGTTTTAAAAAAATACGTGTGTTTATATTTTGGAATAGTTTTTGTTTACTTTACCTGTATCTGGGTCTAAAGACTTTAATACGACTTGGCACATTCCTGTTTCAAGTTGTAGAACTTGTTCGTAATTGGCTGTATGTCCAGCCTTTGAAAATAATTCAACCAGCTCCTTTGACCTCGTTTTGTGGTGTAGAGTGATACCCAGCGCAACATTCTTAGGAGGTAATTTCCTCCCCTTGCTGGTTATGTAAAGTAAGTCTTGTGCCACTGAAAGAATTCGAGTCTTCTGTAGGTCTGTGGCGGAGGAATCTTCGCTTCCCGCCAAAGTGTCCTCTAGTGTAGCTTCACCGCCAAAAAGTAGATTTAAGAATAGGTAAATGCTCTCTGGAACGACAGAAGCTGCCTCGTCCACACTGATGTTAATTCCTGGTTTCATTTCATCTACTGCAGTTTTAAGTTCTTGCGAAGCTTCATGGCGACATGAATAAGTTCGCTAAAGTCAGATTGTACCGTGTGATCCGGAAAGATGAGATCATTTCCTTCATACACATTTTGAACTGTAACATCTTTTTGAAACTTGTGAGCGATGAGTAGAGTACCTCGTTCAGTGACTTCTCTGTTTAAAGGACGATGGAATTGAAAGAGATGACTCAACTGACTCTCAAGTTTCTCACCAAAAGAAGAACGTCTCGTGAAGTACGCATTCGGGAGAGTTTCTGAGACGTGACTTGCCAGCGTAACATAACGCTGGAATGCATCCTCCAATGTAATAACCTGAAAATATATAGACATGTTTACCTTTTTCAAATGAAAAAGGATAGCCTCTACATAATGATTGATGGGGCCTTTAAAAAGTACCCTGGCTTTGAGTCAACCGTTATAATTCCAGCTTACTTGTCCTTTCGCAGCCGCTGCGTGTAGTTCAAATAATAGTTGTTGGTAGGAGATATTCGGATCAGTGCTATCCTTTGGTCTTTTAGAAGTATATCTCTCTTTGTTACTTAGGCAGTAGGTGTGATACATCATGTCACCAGCCATAGCATCGTAAGCATAAGTAACTCTTCTCAGGAGCGTATAATCTGAATTGCTCAATTTTAGTATACGGTCGCTTAAAGGAAACGTTGCCACTCGACGCAGCTGGTCTTTCTTTCTGTCAACCTGGAACAAAGGCTAAGTAAGACCCTAGCAGAAAATTCAATGCAGTACAAAAATAATTTGTATATTCACCTGGCAAAATATGCATTTGTTCTTGTCAAAAGACTCACTAACAGCTGACCTAAGAGTTCGTTTGGGTTCGGGCATTGCCTTTCCCTTATCCTGCATTGCCCTACTCTTTGTTAATCTATCCAAAAGAGTTTTGTTACTATAGTTGCTGTAACACTGTCTATGGTAAAAGAAATAATTTTCCACAAATTTGACTTGTGAAATTCTTTCTATTTTCTCTGCATTTTCTGCATCTATGCACTCGGCTCGGATTTTTGTCGCGTTGGAGAGCGTTTCCCAGCCAGTTAGAGATAGTAACGACAAGTTTTGCCCTCTCTTGTTCTCTTGACAGATTAAGCAGAGTTCATTCCTAATGGCACCGACACCACCTCCACCTACAGCCTGCATATTCTATACGAATCAGAAAGCAAAAGTAAGATCTGCGACCGTACTGAACACCATTCAAAAATAAAACTGAACTTAACTTAAAAACTGCGTGCTGGGCAGTTAAAATTAAACTAACGACGTAAGTTAAAGTAAGCACTTCCGTTTTTCACCAGACAGATTGCGCAATCACGGTACCTAACGCAGCTCTTTTGTTTACATCCTTGAAGTCTCGCAGAGAGTACGTAGAAGGAATGAGAAATGCAGGAGGAGGAGGAGGAGGACGCGCTTAAATTCAAACAACAGAACTGTCAAAGCGGAATGCCGATGCACCGTTACAATTATCCCACAGGCTCAAATTGGCTCTAGGAATCATTGGGAGTCACTTTTAATTATTCCATGGTGTTCAACGCCCCTGAAAACATCGGGAAAGAGCCTTCACACTACCTTATAAAATTTTCAAAATTGTCCGCCATTTTGCTTTAATGGGCATTTTTTTTTTCGAATAGGACAGGCCATAAAAATTTTCAGGGGTCCATAAAAAGTATTTCTACATAAAAGACTATCACATTTGAAGCAGAAAGAGTTAAGAAATGCGCGTCTAAACAAAAATCGAATTTTAACCGCCATTTTGGCTGCCATCTTGTTTTTGGACGCTTAGGAGCCCGAATTCGGTCTGACAACAGGCAGATTCGTGTTCAGCGGGGTCCAAAACCCCTTACTACGCATGTTGACAAATTGTTTCACGATTTGCCGTTAGATTATCGATGCTGAGTATCGGACACTGCACTACTTGCCACGTGTATCGGGAATTAGGTCGATTAATTATCATGGCGCTTAAATCTAGGAGCAACAAACACAAGGAGAACGCAACTAGCATTTAAACACGCTAACTCAGTGTTGTGTACAAATTTCATTGGACGAACCTTTACGCTACACGTTTTGCGGGCGGGGGGAAGACAATTTCCGAATTTTTCCCCTTCTGACGGCAGCAGGCTCTAAATCGTCTAACCAATGGAAACTGTACGCAAGAAAATGCACGACTTTTAACGGGTTCCGTTCTCCTTGTGTGGGGTGTAGACCGTGCAGCGATCGTACGGGGTGACATTTGAGTCCGGGGTCGGGGAGAGAAAAACCGGGTCGGGTCGGGGTTTTTTGGAATTTTTATTTTTAAGCGTTTCCTAATTACAAAAGTGACGCTTCAACGGCCGACTATTTAAAAGTAAAACCATAATTGTAAAATATTGTTTCATAAGTGTGACACTTCCTATTCTTCACATTCAAAAGTTTCAGTAAGAGCTACTCACAGGACAGACGGCATTACGGACTTCGTCACCGTTTTGCGTCTCCACTTGCTCCCGCGTCACACGTGGCCTTTGACCGCGCCTCGCTAGGGGGAGATTTTCTTCTTGTTCTTCTACTAGCTCAACGTTAAATATTCCCCAAAGTGACAAACTTATAGAACAATATTATAGACTTATGCTAAAACCAAAAACTAAATAAAAACCACGGCGAACGAGAGGCGAGCCAGGCGAGTGTGACGCGACCTTTGTACCGTCGAACGAGAGAATAGGCTGCTGGCTTGCCCCGTTCTTCTCCGTTTTTGTTTTAGCTAAGCGCTCGGGGTCAGGGTCCCCACTAGTGGGGTGCTGTGTTTGTTGCTTCTGCTTAAACTGACTCAATTTATAGATAAATCATGGGTCAGCAAGGATCCAAAAAGAAAACCAAAAGTGGTAATGAAAGTAAAGGGTTGTTTGGCGACCTGGCTGAAGCCGCGGAAGGAGCCACTAGCGCTCTCACCAAAACCATCGAAGACACCAGTCATCAGGTGACGAGTAAAATCGACGCAACAACCAAGTCAGTGACGGAGGCCATCGATAAAACGGCTAAAAATGTGACTGGGACGGTGGACGGTGCAGTTTCGGACGCCAATAAAAAGGCGGACGAAGTTGGCAAAAACGTAGACGACGCCGCGGCCAATTTGAGGGCCCAGGCGGAAGCCGCGCGAAAAGAAGCCGAAGACGCCCGTAAACAAGTGGAAGGCAAGGCTAAAGGTCTTAAAGACGCGGCGGATTCTAAGGCCAGGGAGCTCGAAGAAGCGGCCAAGGCCCTAGAAGACGCTGCCGAAGCCAAAGCCAACGAATTAGAGAAAGCGGCCACCGACAAGAAGAAAGAACTCGAAGAAGCCGCCAAAGGTTTTCAAGCGGCTGCCGAGGCCAAAGCCAATGAATTAGAGAAAGCGGCCACCGACAAGAAGAAAGAACTCGAAGAAGCCGCCAAAGGTTTTCAAGCGGCTGCCGAGGCCAAGGCGAAAGACGCCGAAGCAGCCGCTTTGGCCAAGAAAAAGGAATTGGAAGACGCGGCCGCTGCGAAAGCGAAGGAAGCCGAGGAAGCCGCCAAGAGGATGAGGGATGCCGCCGAAGCCAAAGCCCAAGAAGCCGAAGCCGCGGCGCTGGCTAAGAAAAAGGAATTGGAAGGCAAAGCCGCCGAATTGGAGAAGGCCGCCGCGGCCCGCAAGAAGCAGCTGGAAGAGGCCGCCTCCGCCAGGATCAAGGAAGCCGAGCTGAAGGCCAAGGAAGTACAAAAGTCCGCCGAAGAAGCGGCCGAAGCCAAAGCTAAGGAATTGGAAGACGCCGTTGCCGAAGCTACTAAACAAGCCGAAGCTAAGAAGGCGGAATTGGAAACGGCGGCTTCCAATAAGGCCAAGGAACTTCAAGGCCAAGCTAACGCCGCTAGTGATAGCTTAAGGGGGAAGGTAGCCGGAGCCCAATCTCAAGCCACCAGCCTCAGGGGTCAAGCCGAACAATCGGTAGCCGATGCTAAGTCTCAATCGCAGGCGGCCATCGACGAAGCCATGAGTTCGGCGCAAAAGATACAAGACGACATCAATAGAACCATTGGAGATTCGAAACAAGCCTTGAGTGACGCGCAGAAGCAGGCCGAAAACGCCAAGGCCGGACTCGGCGATTTGGCAGGCAACACCGTGGGTTTGCTGAAAGGGACAGCCGAAACGTTGACGGACACGGTCAAGAGTACCGCCACGGCCGTAGTTGACCAGGCTGTGACCATGGCGTCCGAAACGGCCAAGAGATCCGTTCAACAAGTCAGCGGGACCTTAAGCAAAGCCACGGAGGACGTCACAAAGGGAGTTAGCGGAGCCGTCCATAATGTTTCGACTAGCGTAACAGGGGCAGCTGGAAACATGGCCGCTGGGATGTTGGGCAAGGCCGGAGCATTAACTGGAGCATTGGCTCAAGGAGCCGCGAACATTTCGGACATGACCAAAGGCGTCGCCGACGATACCGCGAACCGAAAGGCTGATCTGGACGATATCGCGGACAATTTGATCCAAGACACCACCGACAAGACTAAGAAGGCTGCTAGCAATGTGGATGACATTGCCGATAATTTGATGAAGGACGCCTCAAAGGTAACCAAAAAGGTCAAGGATGAAATCAAAGAAGTTGTTGCCGTTTTTGACCCGGCAAACGCCGCTGTAGTTTGCAAAGAGAATGAACTCAAGGATGGAGAGTGAGTTGCTTTTTACTATTTTACACTTCTAATGCCGTTATTTAAAATGAAATTTATTGTTTCAGAATGAAGGTTTTCCCGCTTGGAGAAGGAAGTATCTTGCTATGCAGAGATAAGGGAGTGTACTCCGCTATCGGTACCAAATGCTCACACTACGGAGCGCCCCTTTCTAAAGGTAAGAACTCGATGATTCAGCTTTAGTGTTATTAAGTTCAATTTTACAAAAAAAAAATATTTTTCAGGCGTGTTTTACAATGGTAAGATCCGATGCCCGTGGCACGGGGCTTGTTTCAATACATCCACGGGAGACATCGAAGATTCTCCTGGTCTAGACAGCGTACCTTGCTACAGCGTCAAGGTTGAGGGAGGCGAGGTCAAGGTTAGCGCTCCAGCCGACCTCTTAAAACGTAATATACGCACCAAAGAACTGGCCAAAAGAAAATCGTCCGATCCCCGAACTTTCGTCATTATTGGCGGAGGTAAACGCTCATTTCCAACATTTTTACAGCGGAAATTTAATTGGTTATAATCCCAACAGGTGGTGCTGGAGAAGCCTGCGCGGAAACGCTGAGACAACAAGGCTTTTCCGGTCGAGTTGTGGTGCTGACCAAAGAAAACGACCAACCTTACGATAGACCGAAATTGAGCAAGGTACCTGATACGCGCTTGATTCGAATTTTGCTCTTACTCACTCTTATCATTTACATCTAGGCTTTAAGTTCAACGGGAAAAGATATTGCTCTAAGAAGTCCAGAATACTACAGCGAAGGAGACATAGAAATTATGTTGGGTCACGAAGTAGTGTCAGTAGACGAAGCTGGAAAAACGGTCCAATGCAAAAACGGAACCAAAATTAGCTACACTGCTTTAATGATAGCCACAGGCGGGCGGTGAGTCGTTTACTAGCATATTTTGTTAACTACTTTGCTCAATTAGCGACTTTTTTACCAATCTAGTCCAATAACCTTGAACGTCCCGGGTGGTGATTTAGAAAACGTGTGTTATTTGAGAACGCCATCAGATGCTAATAAGATTGCGGACATTGCCAAAGACAAGAGCGCGGTCGTTGTTGGTACTTCATTTATTGGAATGGAGGTCGCGGCCTACCTTCACGGTAAGGCCAAGTCCGTCGACGTCGTTGGTCGCAGCTCGACGCCGTTCGCCAACGTTTTTGGACCCCAAGTTGGTGAAAGGTTGACCAAGGTAAAATATTTGCCATTACTTCTTTACATCGTGAATGGTCGTACGTGATTCTAAAGATTGTTTATTACGTAGCTATTCGCCGAGAAAGAAGTCAATTTCCATTTTGAAACGGAGGTACAAGAATTCATTGGTGAAGGCGGCAAGTTGAAGGCCGTCAAGTTAAAGAATGGCCAAACTTTGAACGCGGATGTTTGCGTGGTAGGAATTGGTAAGGTTTACATCTGATTTTACTCACCAAAATTTTAGGGCTGTGTGAATACTCGAACATCAGCGAGTACTCGATCTCTACCTCGACTAAGTAGTTGAAGAAAACTCGTTGATTATCAAATCATAGTCGGGTACCCGATTACTCGAATAAGCTGCTCTCTAAACTCGTCGAGTATTGGTTTTTCTATCTGCATTGCTTCAAAGTTCGAAGAGGGGTTTTTAAAAGATTTTTGGGGGAAATAAACAGTACCTACAAAGTTAATTAATTAATATTTTTCAGCATTGAAAGTTACTTTATACTCCTTTTAAATTCAATTTCATAATCACTTGAATAAAACCAGCTCTTAATCAAGGACTCGATAACCCGACTCGTTAAAAATATTACTCCAGGTTTTTTTTAGTTACTTGACTCGAATAAGAGAAAGTTTACCCTTAATCAAGTACTCAATTACTTGAATCAACTTCAATATTACTTGACTGGAATACTCGGTGAAAAAAAATTTGATACTCGATAATCGACTCGATTGCCTAAAACCACTAATCGCATAGCCCAACAAAATTAACTATTACGCTACAAATTCTTTGTTTATGCCTTAGGTGTTCGACCCGCTACGGAATTCCTCAAGAGTAGTGGCATTTTAATGAACGAAAATGGTTATATACCCGTCGACGAGACCCTGAAGACATCCTCAGACGGAATTTTTGCCGGTGGCGATATTGTAGAGTTCCCGTTGTCCACCTACGACGACGAATTTGTCACGATCGGTCACTGGCAAATAGCCCAAACACACGGTTAGTTGACTTTTGCTTTTATAATCCTATCGCTTTAAAACTCAAGGTCAAAATTGCGCGTTCTAGGTCGAACGGCTGCGAAACACATGTTGGGAAAAGGGAAACCTCTACACACAGTCCCGTTCTTTTGGGCTTCCATGTTTGGAAAGAGCTTGCGATATGCCGGTTGTGGTCTTGGCGTTGACGATTACGTCATTGACGGTGACCTTGAAGCTATGAAATTTGTCTGCTACGCGTGCAGGTAGGAAGTGAAAACGCCTAACTTTTTGAGAACGAATGAAAATGAGCTTTTACTTTAGCGGAGACAAAGTGGTGGCTGTCGCGGCGATGGGAATGGACCCCGTTGCGTCGCAATACGCCTCGTACGTCAGCAAAGGGAACGTACTTAAGAAATCGGACATAAAGTGAGAGACAATTCCAATTGCTTTCTAGATCTTTGTTTCGAGTTTTTCTAAGACTAACAAACTCTCTATTTTTTGCAAAGATCAAATCCACAAGGGTGGATCTCAGATATGTGTTAAACTATGACAACAACGTCATTTGGTCAACAATTATTTAAATACGTAAAGAAACCAATATTCCTACCTATTTCACACGGGACGTTATAATGTTGACGTTTCTTTTATTGAATAGGCCCTTTCGTTTGACATTATTTGTTGTTGGACTAATTATCTCCTTGTCCCCGCCCCATTAGTCCAATTAATACTATTGTTGTCTACCATTTCTTCCCTCAATGGACAAAGCCTGTTTATTATAATTAATGTTACAAGTAATCCATATGTACTAGCTGGACCATTTAACGTCATAAAAATATCATTGACCCTTTCTAAGAACAATTGTTAAAAAATGCAAAAAATAATCACAAGCTCTGCGTATTTTAGGGAGATAAGGTTTTTCTTTTTTACCAATGCACCGATTCAAGTAAAGTACTTGCATTTGCCTTTCATCACTTTCTATTAGATAGACATAAGTGAAGATGATTGAAATGTTTTGGCCATTCGTTCCAATAGGCCTTTTTCTCTGCTCCATTTTCTCTAATGGTAGGGGTGCGCCTGTTATTGCACTATATTTTTAACCATCAAACTTGGCGTTTTGAAAAAGTTCTATATGGTATTTCTGCCAGGGTAAAGTAAGAAAATTTAGCCTATTTTGGTACATTTTGCTGCAAAATTCTATATTTATTGTAAAGATAGATTGAACAAAAATAATATGATGCACTTGATACCAGCAAATATTGGTATGCGTGATTTACCCGGTAGAAATTAATTAAACGTAGTTTGTAATGATTGAGATATATTAATAGGTTATTGCGTTAAGTACTATTTTTGTTAAGTTTAATTTCTTGTAGCCTTAGAAAGGCTTGTTTTTTAATGCCAAGATTTTCAAAGGCACTGTTTTTCTATTTGTTAATTTTTTTTAAATATGAAGCTGTTAGATTTAGGTTTATTGTTTTGGAATTTGAATTTCAGTAAGAAAACTCAGCCATGTGTAAACCATGTTCTCTGATCCTCAGAAAATCTCATTGGCCTTAAAACCTTATTAATTTCCTTGCCAGATTATTATTAGTTTCTAACCAATTGGGAGATTAATCTCAAAGTAACGGAATCTTCTTTGCCAACGTTCTTTTAAATTTGATTAGTTTTATTCTAGTCTCGCGAGTTAGTTATAATACCGTAAATATATATGGGATTGTTCATAATGCTTCAGGTTGTGGTTATTTTTAAGTATTATTTTTTAAATGGATTCTCAGATCTGTTGTTTTTTCAGGAAAAGCTCAAGGTTTAGTCAAAATCTTAAAAGTGCCTAACTTTGAAACTATAACGGGCTTTTCAATATCCTTATTTGGACAGTTTTTAAATAGCGCATAACAATAGACAGCTGCCATAATAAAAACCAGCTAAGGTATTATATTTTTAACATTGTTATTTTTGAAAAGCTGTTCCTCTAATGTCATAATTAAATTTTTTTTAAACTAATCCCTCCTTATAATGTTATATGGGACTAAAATTATTAGTCTTGCAATGTCACAATCTCGTAGTTGTTGGGTTTGGAAGATCCGCAAACTGTTTAGAAAGGTGAAATTCAGTTCATTTTGAAGCACCCTGGGAATTATTCTTTGATTGTGCCTCTAGAAATTCATAACACCAAAATGGCTTTACATTTTAGATTGCCTATTGCGTAAATTGTGATATTTAGGACCAAAAAAACTAACGATGTAGGTCTAGAAAATGAAACATTACTTATTAGGAGTCTTGTTTCGTATATTTGAAAAGGATTTTGTTAAAAATTTAACATTGAAATTATATATAAAAGAAAACAAAACTTGACCTATTTATTAGGAATCTCAGTCCGTATTCTGTATTTTTTTGATAAATTTAACAAAGCTTAAGCCTTTCACACCTCACAAAAGTAAATTTCACAAATATTCAAAAGATTTTTAATATTTTGCTATAAATGTAGCTTTTTGCTAATAAAAACCAGTAGCATTAAAATAGCGTAAAAAACTTTTAGCCATTTTAATAAATTTTGCACATTCCAATACGGTATTCATACTAAATTTTTGTTGGTGCTATGTTAAAAATACTAATTTAAAAAAATGATAGGCCGAGGTTATAAAAAGTGGATGCTTTTGATGTTTCTGAATAATTTGTTATAGAAAGTACAAAATTCGCCTTTTATAATAAAGTTTTATTTGCTTTAAATAATTGACATAATGAACTATTTTAAAATGGTAACGAACACAAATTATTCCCAAGGCCGGAAAGTGCCTAAATAGGATAAATGATCAGTTGATAATCTATCCGGCATGTGTGTTTTATTAAACAGTTTCAATTTCTTTATTCTTTCTTGTGGTAATTTCAGTTCTCTCGTATGCCACAGTTCCTGTTCCTAAATTATAATTTTCATTTAGGTAAGCTGACAAACAAAATTTTTTAATATTTGCATCTCCACCCACTTGCGTTAAATAAGGTCGGTTAAGATAAACCATATTCTCCTCTTCAACAGTGAGTTGATAATATACCTTCATTCTATCACCCATTGTAACTGGCGGCACAATTCTATTTTTACTGAAAAGTGTCAAAAAGAGGTAAAAATTATTGGTAGTAGTATCGTAAGTTTATAAATATAAGTGTATAAGTCCTTTATCTTTTCCCGTGTTACATTTTTATTGAGAGTCATTTCCTAATATGTGCAGGAAGCTGTACCAAGACGTAGTAATTTCTTTTTAAAGAGCAGCAATAATAGGGTAGGGAAAACTACATGGTAGAATCTAATTTGTAAGGAAACCCCCTGAGGCGCTGGTGTGCTACATAAGAAGTATGAGCATCAGTGTCACGATGTAGTTCAATTAAATCCAGACACTTAGTTTTATCAGCGCCATTTTTGTTTTCCATTAAATTGCGTATTTTTCTCGCTAGAAGCGCTATTGTCTATGTCAGTAAATTTTCCAATTGAATAACATACTTGTTAAAGATATGTATAGACTTATGGTAGTATGATTAACTTTCAATGTTCACATTGGTTGTAACTTGATTTAAATGAAAATATAACTTTAATTACCCTTTATATAAGTTTCCTGGAACCCTTTTAATGAAGTGGAAACGTCCTGAAAAACGTTATTGCAATAAGATAAGTAACAAACCAATGATTAAGTATGACACTATTTGGCTTGCCTATACATTTTTTCTTATTATAATAGGCGCTTAAATAAAACACCTTCAAGGAAATCACCAAGAAGTAATATATCCGAGAGCCAGGAAGTGCAAGTTACTGTTTTTATAGTGCTTATGAAAATAATGGAAACTTTTCACCTGTAAATCGAACATCGTGTTTTTGCTTAAGCCTTAATACGTCAGAAAAAGCTACCTAGTTAATATTAAACACGTATAGCATAAGTTACAGGAGAAAGGTTTCCATTATTTCAACAAGCTATATAAATAGTAACTTACAGGTCCTGGCTCGGTAAATATTACTTCTTCTTGGCGATTTCCTTGAAGATGTTTTATTGAAGCGTCTATTATTACCTTGCTTCGCCACTAACAATCTCTAATTGGAAATTTAGTTTATTCCTGTTGACCAAATTACAAATGGTTCGCCAAAGAAATAAAGACTAATATAAATTTATCTCGTTATATGTTAGAGCTACTCACTTCCGGTAATGTTATGGCGTAAGCTTCTTGTATTGAAATATTATTTACTGAAAGTTTGTCAAAAGCAATAGCTATCAATCGTTGAAAGTTTTAATGCCTTCTAAAAGCTACGGTTTCTATTCCTCTTTTATATTTTCTTTGGGTGTTCCAATTTCATTTTTAGGTTACCAAAAATAACGATATCCAACTTAAAGTCTGGAGAAAGTAGAAAGAAAAGTTTTTGGTCCATTTAGTTAGTTTTAATTTGAATTTATCCCTTCTTAAAGGGTCACACCAGAGATCTTATAGCGTTTCCCAGTCGGGGATTTTGGATTATTTTAACAAGAATAACCATTTGACGTCATTTTACTGATATTTGGTGGAGGTGAATAGTTAGAGTTAGATTAAAAACGTGGCCATTTTATCAGATTAATTCTGGATAAACAGACGATTTGATCAGTTTACTCTCAACTCCCACTTTTGAGGAGTAAAAGTGTAGCCCCAATACGCTATCGTCGACGAACAGTAGAATAGTGTAATTCTCTCCACCAGAATAATTCTAAACAAACTAATAGATTATTTTGGCGGAAACGTCGTACAAATTTTTATTCCAGAACCAGCTCTTCTTAGTGTCTGTTTCAAGAGTCAATATTATGGAATTATTTATGGTACATTTTTTGTGATTCGTTGGGATATGGTTTTGTAAAAAAGCATAATTCTTTTAACGAGTAATGGTTACTGCTGTCGCGATTAGATAAATATTTGTCGATTAGTTTCCATTACCTCACGTAATATTTTTTTAAAGGGTCATAGAATCGTTTGAATGTCGGAAATAGAGCTTGAAAATACCAAATTATGATGGATATACGGAATAACGTGTAAAAGATCGAGCCAGTGGAATAACGTGGAACCTGAATAACGTCATTCCAGTTTTTGTACCTTCCACGAAATCCCAGTTTTGGTACCTTCCACATTATTTCAGTTTTTGTAATCTCCACGTTATTCTAGTTTTGGTACTTTCCACGTTATTCCAGTTTTGGACTTTGGTACTTTCCACTTATTTCAGTTATTGTACCCTCCAAGCTATTCTAGTTTTGGTTCTAAATTTTCGTTATTCCAGTTTTTGCACCCCCCCCCCCTTGCGTTATTCCAGTTTTTGTACCTTCCACGTTATTACAGTTTTAGACTTTGGTACATTCTATGCTATTGCAGTTTTGGAACTTTCCACGTTATTGCAATTTGTGCATTCAATGTTATTCTAGTTATGGTCCTTTCCACGTTATTGTCCTTTCAACGCTATTCCAGTTTTTATACATTCCACGTTATTCCAGTTTTTATACATTCCACGTTATTCCAGTTTTGTATATTCCGCATTATTCCAGTTTTTATACATTCCGAATTATTCCAGTTATTGTCCTTTCCACGCTATTCCAGTTTTTATACATTCCACGTTATTCCAGTTTTTACCATTTCTACGTTATTCAGGCGACACGAACCTACAATCAAAACCCACGGGTGGGTATATCGTTCAGGTGGGGTATTTTTATTGACAGGGGGGGGGTATTTTCATATTGTGGGTTGACAATTGTGCATTGGTAACTTTTTGGTATGCTAGTGCCCACCTCTACTTAAGATCCACTTCCAGTGCCTGAGTTTTCATTTTAACAAATATATTTTTGGCTTCCATTTGGCGAACCCGCTATAATTAGTGGAATATTTCCATGCTGGCAAAAAGAGGAAGCAGATTTTGAGGGTTTATTACTCTCTACTATCGACCATATAAATGCGGCGTTAAGCACTCTGTACGCTGCCAGAGCTGTGCAATAGGGGGGAAGCTTGGGGCCAAGTAAAATGGACCAAAAAATATTTTAATTAAGTTCCCACCAACGTGTACTTCACCAGCAGCCCAAACCCAAATCCTCCTCCTCCACCTCTGGAAATTTTGGTCAGAGGGGCATGTTATTGCATAATTAGCCCCTGGGCTGAAAGTACCAAAGAATCTTGATTTCCATTAGCACGTTTCTCAACTTTGGCATGTGAAAAATTTTAATGCGCGTGTAAAACATTTAAGCGGAAGGCAATTAACGTAATATTTATATATTAACGTCATTGATTTCATTCTGATCGAGAAAGTACTGGAATATGTTTTGAAGATTTAATCAATTTATTAATGATATGAAAAAGGAACACATGAAAATTAATTCGAATAGAAATTGGAACATCCAAAATTCTTCTCCCGAGTGCCATATTGATCCATTTATCTGCAAACGTAAGAAGCTCATAAACTGCTGGACTTTCCTCTGTTAAGCTGAAGCTTTTTTTCATAGAAGAAAATTCAGCAATTTATGAACTGCTACCATTGGCCACTATGTATACTGAAAAGGCTAATAGCGTTTTCCATTGGGCTGCTCCAAGCAGTCTCGTATCAATCCAAAACACGAAATGTATTCCATTGGGAAAAAAGGAGCAGTTCCGAGATGGATTTAGGTTTTCCATTGACCCTGTTGCTCTCTCATGGATTGATCCGAGCTACCCCATCTCTCGAGACAAGTCGAAATTTATGGATCATTTGGATCGCCAATGGAATACAACTTCATACACTTTTGCTTGGCTTTCGGAAGGGAGCAATTTAGATCGGTCCTCCAAGCACCTCCGATCTAGAGCGATGATGTAGGAGACCAAATCCCGCCACTCTCTGAGTAGTTCCAATGGAGAACGCTATAATTAGCGGATTGGTTTCAAGTAATCTTGAAGCACTAGAGAACAGTAAATGGAACATGACAAAATTCATCAGAGCAGAGCAGACCCGAGCATGCAAATAGAACTTTAGATTTGAGAGTTTCCAAATGGAAAATGATATTTGAAAACCTACTCCTAGTAGGTTAGCCACAAAATTAGCTTAGGCGCATTATGTACCCTCTCAATAAATAAATAAACCAGCTGACCGATTAAATTGCCAGAAGTATAGTTCACGAATTTTCAACTAGGTAGCTGTGGCTCTATTCTAATACTTCTTTAGCTTCACTATTCAAAAATAATGCAGTCATCAAATTACACTAGTTTCATACTTATTAAAATTATTTTACTTAGGGTAATAATAATATGAAACGGGAAAAGCTTAGAATTGTATGAAATATAAATGGAAACATTCGTGGAAAAACAGTTATGTTACCTCTAAATAATACTTCAGAAAGCCGCATAATTAGTTTTCCGTTAGATGAACTATTGATTGAAGTTTAATGACATTAAAGTTGGGAAATTTCAAGTTTCTTCTGCTTCAAGTGGAAGCAGACGATTGTTTTATAACTTATGACCTATCTGTAATTCTGTATGACCCCTTTGATAAGTAATGGCGGCTTCCATCGCCCGGTGCTGCTCGGGGACTTTTTTTAATTTGTTAAGAAGAAATGTAAATTTTCATAATACTAATTTACAAGGTAAGTTATTATTATTATAGTTTTGATAATGTTTATTTTATTTACATGTTTTATTTTTTTTTAAAGACATTGGTGTAAGAGGAGTCAAAAGATGGCAAGTAGCCGTGTGGAAAGAAATGAAATCAAGGAAAAAACTGGAAAAAGAAGTATTCAGACCACGATCAGCATTTGTTAACTGGTAATTGCGTTTAAAAAAAGTGAAGTTTGAGTGGTTTTGCCATTAATGGTATTTTTATCACCAGGAACCATTCTGCAGAAATATTTGCTTTTAATAAGAGGATAAATGAAAACCTCTGCGAAGAAACTCTGCGTCAAACCCTTATCCATCCATCATACATTGAAAAAGAATTAGAATCCAGGAAAGAGTTGGGAATAGCCTCTGATGCGGTATTAAATCTAGTGGATAATACTGATTTAGTTAAAATTGGTAATTAAAATTATAACTGTATTAAAATTTGATTATTTTTAAGGTGGCATTTTTTTAATAGGTGCACCATTTATGTCAGACTTTGTGTTTTCGTACTTAAAAGAGCAATTACCAAACTTGCCCGAAGATGGATTAATGTAATGTGTAATGTTTAAATTGGTAGAATAAATAGCTATTTTGTAAACTAAAAACCATTTTTAGAACGCTACACAATTATTTGATGTCTGAGGAAAACCTGTCAAATATAGCTCGGAATATTGGAATGACAGACCTTATTTTATCCGCTGTAAGTTTAGATTTTATGATTTTATGGATCAGTTATCAATGTTAATTTTTTTGTTAATATTTTAAGGATTTTCCTGTTAAAAATAAAACATTATCTTTAACTCTGAAAGCTTTAGTCGGTGCAATTGTGAAAGATGAGGTTTGTGCATTCAATATCAATAACAAAATTGCAGAAATTAATGTAAATTATTTTACAGGGAACTATTAAAGCCAAAAAATTTGTCTTAGAATTAGTTATAACAGAGTTAATAGGTAAAGATATAATGGATATTTGGGATATTCCTTATTCAATGGGAACACTACGTAATATTTTAACTAAACAAGGGAGAGCAGAACCAGAGGCCAGGTATAATGTCATTTTCTATTCTTCAAAGTAATGGTAGATATTTAAAATAATATTTTTTTTAGGCTGCTAAGAGAAACGGGGAGAAACACGATTTTTTCAGTTTACATAGTTGGCTTGTACATAGATAAGGAATTAATAGGACAAGGTTCTTTTTATGTTTTATTAATAAAGTTTTAATATAATGTATGCGTGTATGCTAATTTTTGATGTGTTTAAAGGGCCTGGTGAAACAATTGAGACCGCTATTGAAATGGCTGCTTTGGATGCTTTAAAAATCATATTTGGGATAAAAGATAGCAGGACCCCTTTCAATTTTAAGCTTTCAACGCGAACTGAAATTGAGAGCGGTGTGAAAAAAGAAGAAAATTCAAATTAAATTTGTACTGTCATTACAGTGAAAAATAAAGTTAGAATTCTTTTTAGAAATTTTTTTCTTCCCGCCTTTCTGTGAATTTCCCTTCATCATTCCCTTTACCTTGGCACCCTCCCGCTAGGGGCTGAAAATTGGCGGGACGCCATGGAGTTTTCCCCAATGACGTCATGATAAAATAGGTGTCGGTTTATTCTTTGAAAGGGAGTGAGCTAGCCTACCAGGTGTGCCAAATTGGCGGTTATTCCCTTAATTTGGGCGGCTTATAGTCAAATTGATTCCAAAAAATAATTCTTGCCTCGTTCCCGGGTAAATGATTGTAACCTCCCGTGTTTAGACGTAATTAAACCCCAAATATTATATATCTTAAAATATAAATTTGTTTTTTAAGCGAAAACTTTTAACTATTCTATTATTTTTATTTCGCATCGACCAAGAATTGGTCGCTTTTTTAAAATTTGTTTGGCGAAAAATGACATAAGTCATCTGACATCCCTGTTTTGAGCTTGCGCACTGCAGTCGGCGAGTCTCGTACGACGTCATTCTGCTGTTCACCGGCATGCTGCATCTCCTCCATTAATTTTTCTAGGCGGTGAAAGAATTCGTAGGACGGTAAGAGACTCGTCTTGAATTTTGGAAGATCTTAAAGCCATCTGCGTGGTCAATTCTAAAAGAAACTAGCTCTAGATTTCTTCCAAATAATCTGCTATTCTCAAATTCCGTAAAGAATGGCGGATAGGGAAGATAACGTGTACAAAGCCAAACTGGCCGAACAGGCAGAAAGATACGATGGTAAGTTGAAGTTCTTAGAATTTAGGCTTAGTGCCCCTAACTAACCCTTGGTTAATCTAAAACTGAAGCTTCGGTATTATCGCGTATATAACGTTTCGTTTTATCGTAGTTTACGCTTGTGAATTAATGAAATCTCATCTTTAAGCAAAATGCTCTTAATTCGACCTATTGATTGCTTTTCTAATAATTTTTCGCGTCTTTCAAAAATAGGCCTTTGATATCGAGGCCCTGCATAAGTCCTTGCGGTATTATTTTCTGCGTCTAGCGCTTTTTCGGGAGCAAGGCCTTGGTATCAATATTTAGGGTTAGGCCTTTTCGGCGCACCTCCTTGACTCAATTTCCGTAGACAAGTCAAAATGTTATGTAGGGCAAATCTAATTGACCTAGTCCCAATGATAGACTAATGATTAAATGGTAACCTAAACATTGAATCTAATTATAAGGTAATGAGGGTGTTAGCTTATTGTGATAGCCAAAGTACCATCAATCAAAATTTGATTTTTCAGATTACTTTATCTTTGACCTTGAACTATAGTTGGTTATGGTCCTGGTTATCTTTAACTTTTCAGTGTTCCTAATCAAAATATATCTTGTTTCCTAGTTATTTTTAGATCTCAATTGTATAGGTATGTTTACTTAAATTTGTTAGTGACCATTTAATTATTTGACCCCTAATGTTTGATTCAAATAAGATATAACCCTAATTAGTCGCTACCAATTTGAGTACCTTGTTCTTTCAGAAATGGTGGAAGCTATGAAGAAAGTTGCCTCTTTGGACGTAGAGCTAACGGTAGAAGAAAGAAATCTCCTCTCAGTTGCCTATAAAAACGTTATAGGAGCACGAAGAGCCTCGTGGAGGATTATTAGTAGTATTGAACAGAAAGAGGAGAATAAAGGATCTGAAAGCAGGCTTGAAATGATTAGGCAATATAGGCTACAGGTACTATAACATTACATATTGGAAGCTAGTCATCAGCAGCAACTTTGTAACTTGTGATAAATTTATAGAGCGGCAATAATTAGGCCTAATTTTTTTCTTCAATTTGTTAAAAAAAAATTATTTGATAAACTACACCAGGTCGAAACTGAATTGAAAGATATATGCCAAGATATACTCGATGTTCTTGATAAACACTTAATCCCAACAGCCACAACTGGTGAATCCAAGGTTTTCTATTATAAAATGTAAACTCTATTTTATGAATTTTTTTATTTTATTTTTTGGCAGTGCTAGGTGGTTTTTACGATTTAATTTTTTTTTTCACAGGAAAGGAGATTATCACCGGTATTTGGCGGAGTTTGCCACAGGTAATGACAGAAAAGAAGCGGCGGAGAACAGCTTGGTTGCGTACAAAGCGGCTAGTGACATAGCGATGACGGAGCTACCACCCACGCATCCCATTCGGTTAGGCCTAGCGCTTAACTTCTCGGTCTTCTACTACGAAATATTGAACTCCCCAGATAGAGCCTGTCGCCTTGCCAAGGCTGCCTTTGACGACGCCATTGCGGAACTCGACACGCTCAGCGAAGAAAGTTACAAAGATTCTACGCTCATCATGCAGTTGTTGCGAGATAATTTAACATTATGGACATCTGATATGCAACACGATGGGGAAGGTAAATATATTTTTTAATTTTGTTCTGTACCATATTGTTGGAATAGTTTTTTTGTTAAAGGAGGGGTGGGATAGAATTTAACTTAACTTGACTTGTCTTGAAAAACAGTTCGTACAAGTTGAAATGCTCTTTATTAGGTGAAGGTGAACAAAAAGAGCAGCTTCAAGATGTCGAAGACCAAGATGTGTCTTAAGAACCTTAGATAGCACCGTTGCCACCTTAAAAAAAAATCCCCATCTGTTGTGACAATTCATCCTGTTGTGACTTACAGGTGTCTGTATTTTTGTTGTGTAAATGTAGGTTGCATATTTTGCTCATCTGGTCCAACCATTAATATTTTTTTCTTAAAAGGAAAAAATTTATGAAATTTACGGGCACCCATTTTTTAATTTTTAAAACATGCGAAATGTGAATATAAGGATTGTTAGTTTTTCTCTCTCTTCAGTAATATGTATAACAAAAAAATCGCCAATGCAGTTCTACAGCAAAAGCTCACTAAAAGAGTTCCAGAAAAAAAGTTTGTCACACATTGCCAAAAAAAAAGAAATTAGTAATCATGAAGTAGAAGTTTTTTTAGGTGAAAAACTTGAGCTGCGAACTTAAGCGTAATTGATCGTAACTACTAGAATACTACTTTGGAATATTAAGAAAAAGAAACACAAAATACAAATATACAGGTCATTAGTGTGTATAGTAATTTTTGTCTCTCCATTATAATCTTAATTTCTTATTATACATATATAAATATAACTAAAAATAATTTTGTTTGACCTCTTAAATTAAAAAAAAAATTGTGCATAGCCATGTTTTATTGTACTTGTCAGTGCGTTATTTAAGTGCTTTGGTGTCTCTGTAGGGGTTTTGAGAACTTAAGCTCTCGGTTGATTTTAGGCCAGTTGATGTAGTCTTTAAAACCTAAAAGGATTATTCATCATTCCAAACTTCAAAATAAAATTAAGCTTAATCGCTCAGGGAAAGAGCTTTTAGATTAAAAAAAAAACTGTTTGGGAGTTTAAGCTTTTTTTTCCAATTTCTATATAAAAATAAACTTTTTTTCTCAGAAGTTGTACAGCCTTTTTGATAACATTTTATGAGTTTTAATTTATTTAATCATTTTTCTTTATTTATGGGTGCCTATTATTTACAGTTATTATTTTTCCTTTAGTTTTTTTAATATTTCTTAATCGCGTTTCTACTAATCTTAAACATCTTCGATATATCAAACTTTTTTATAATGGCAAAGAGTTAAAATCACAGTTTACTGGCAACCTACATTTTTTCACAATTGGTTTTTATTTTCGGCTCGTGTTCTGTGAATATTTGTATTCTAAAAAGAAAAAACCTAGTGCATAATAGCTCATATGCCTTAAAACAAAAATCTTTTAAAGAAAAAATCTCTGCTGTCAAAAAAAAATGCATTCCATTATTTGCAGAGTTAAAAAAATTTAATGGAATATTGCAATATTTGCATGTTTTCATTCCAAAAAAAAAATTTCGGCTGTGCGCAATTTTCAGGTCATTCCCTTAACAAAACAAAAAAATAATTGGAGGAAAACAATCTATGTCAATTATTTGCTTAAATGTATTTGCAATTCGAGCCCATTAAATTGAGAAAATTTACAGAACTTGTTCAGTACTTAAAAAAAACTCATCACGCATCATGACTGTTTGATCTTTTTATTAAATGAATTATATATACTAATATAAAAAGAAATTCCCGCATATTTGTAAAGGGGTTATTAGTCATTAAAATAATAAAGGTTAATTGTAGGCAGTTAAAAATACTCTGGAAACATAGAGGTAGGAGCTGTTAATACGCTCGAATAAAAAATGTATTGTGAAATTTTAGTGACTCCAGTAAAGTTTCTATCTTGACAAAAAATATCAGTCTAGAAATTTTAATTCTTTATATATTATTCTTAGCCAATCCTGAGAGTAAAGAAATTAAAGGGGGTGGGGCAGGTCGGAAATGTTTGAAATATTTTCATAGAGATGGCGACAGTGTATTTGCCCCGGCATAAAAAAAATGGTGTAAGATTTCTCTGCAAAGCTAACGATTTTAGGATACGGGAAGGTCCTGCTGGCCGCTGGAGAAATGCGATTAGTATTTTGAGAGATTGAACAAAAGATTCGTTTATTATTTTCTTTTAACAAATAGTCTAATAACAAAAACCATGAGGACTTTTGGTGAAAAACCGACAGCTTTTCAGCTAGAAGAGAATAGCGAATTTTTTTATATTGGATCTGAAGTAATACTAGATATTTTGATACTTTTTGACTTATGGTAACTAATTTTTTTTTGACGTTGTATGAACGTTTAGGTGGGAAATTATTTGCGTATGTTCAGAGGTTCCCTTTACAAAAGATATCCGAGTTTATGGAGAAGGCTAGTAACTGTGGAGGAGAGAAAGAAAATTGCATCTTTAGGTAAATCTCGCTAGCTGAAGAGTATTTTGACACTTCTTGTTTAACTGTTCGGTTCATTCTAGGATTGGGTCCTCACAGTCTCGCTACTAACATAACTTTACTAAAAGCCTCCGAAGTTGATGAGATATTTGAAGGGAAAGATGACAAATATAAAGCTGTATCAATCAGTACCGAACCACCAGTTAACAGAGAACCAAAAACTAAAAGAGGAAGCACTTGGATGCCGGCTATTCCAAATAGCTCTCATCATTTAGACGCAGTCCCTTGTTCAACTCCCATTAATCGAAACAGAATTGGAACTAAGAAAGCCCGCACCTTTCCTCTTCTGTATGATGATCTAGATCCTTCAGTTATTCACGAGAATGCGGCGCAGCAAGAATTTTTGGTTCCTATCAGATTAGATATGGAAATTGAGGGTCATAAACTTCGTGATACCTTCACTTGGAATAAAAATGGTATATTTTACAAAATCGTATAGCTTTATTATTGACTTAAACTT
Source organism: Leiobunum rupestre (assembly GCF_980474605.1). NCBI lineage: Eukaryota > Metazoa > Arthropoda > Arachnida > Opiliones > Sclerosomatidae > Leiobunum > Leiobunum rupestre. The sequence continues at coordinate 35,530,157 of NC_143392.1, forward strand.
GGTTTGTGTTTCAGAATCTCTAATAACTCCAGAGCAGTTTGCTGAGGTTCTTTGTGATGATTTGGATCTTCCTCCTCTCACATTTGTTCCCTCAATTGCTCAATCTATTAGACAACAAATTGAAGCTTTCCCGACAGATAATTTATTGGAAGATCAAGCTGATCAACGTGTTATTCTGAAGGTAAGTGTGGTGTTTTTGAGACAAATAATTCATAAAATGGTTAAGTTAACCAATTATTTTCTTCTAGTTGAACATTCACGTGGGAAATATATCATTGGTGGATCAATTTGAATGGGATATGTCCGAGAAGGAAAATAGCCCGGAACAATTTGCCCTTAAATTGTGCTCCGAATTGGGACTTGGTGGAGAATTTGTTACTGCTATTGCTTACAGTATTAGAGGGCAAATTTCGTGGCATCAACGAACTTACGCATTTAGTGAGGCACCATTACCTATGGTGGAAGTGCCATTCCGAAACCAAGCGGAGGCTGATCAGTGGTGCCCATTCTTAGAAACACTCACTGATGCAGAAATGGAGAAGAAAATTAGAGATCAAGACAGAAATACAAGGTACATAATGACATCTTTCTAGTATTAACACTTATTATAATAATTTTATATTTTTTAGACGTATGCGGCGTTTGGCCAACACTGCACCAGCTTGGTAAACATGTATTCGTGTATGGAAACAATAAAAAATGCAAGAATCAATTGTAACACATGTATTCACAGTTTATATCTATTTTACCATTTTCTGTATTTTATTTAAGTTATAATACAAATTTTAAAAATAACATTTTGGTTAATCTTGCGGTTTGATGTCTTCCCATAATTTCTGGAAAGAAAAAGCCTTTAAATAAAACAAAGGCTTAAATTAATTTTTATAAATTGCTCAAAATGAGCTTACTCCTTTATTTATTGTTCTATAAGTATACTCCGCTGCCGAGTCAAAGGCTCGCTCAAAGAAAAATGTGCCGCCAATGATTGCAAGGGCGAAAGTTGACGTCCTTTTGAAGATTGTATTGTAAAGGGTTAAAGAGAGAGACATCTTTGGATCTTGAAAGGTCAACTAGCTTTTTGATTTTAATTAAATCACGGTAAGAATAATAAACATAATTCACATAGTAATTTTAATATTTAAATGTTTTGCATACCTTTTCGCCAAAGCCAATAAATTAATTTACCAGTATTAATTGAAGCTTGTTATAAATATAAAGATGGCCTTCGCGAAATTGTGTCCTTTCGTTCTCGATCCGTATTGGTCGTCGAAATTTATTCATAATTCATCTCAAAAGCCACCTAGCGGAGAAAGTATCGATATTAGTCAGCGTTGCCAGCCAATACGATAACTATCGTTTTCTACGATAATTTTATTCAGTAGTCAGTACCAACAGACCGTATATTTTCAATAATTCCGATAAGACTTACCATATTGTCAATAAGTTTCGAACCCCCGTTTGAGCAAAGTTGTATAAATATTGAGAGGCGTCTTTTCATATTCGCGTTAAAATATGTTAGCGCTCGAACCTTAATTTTGTTTACACCTTAAATGGTACCCCACTTAATACTACTCTTTCGTAGCGGGATCTGGGTGTGCAGGTTGACCCTACCCTAAAATTCTCCAGTCATGCCAAGAACTTATATATGTAAGTTCTTGGTCATGCTAACAAAGTTGCCAAACGTGTCCGGGCGGTCTCTGGTTTAGTGCGGCGGAATCTATATTTTCGGTCGCCCCTTCTTGTTAAATCGCTTTATAACTCTTTGATCCTTCTAATTTTTGACTATTGCTCCCCAATTTGGACCCCGCATCTGACCACCGACCAGTTGGCACTGGAAAAGGCTCAAAATAAATTCACTAAATTAGCTACCAAATTTTCATCGCGACCTGCTCCTGCCCGATTAAAAGCCCTTAAATTACAACCTGTTTCAGCGCGTCACAAACTTAATAATCTGTGTCTGCTCCATAAATTTTTTAACAACAAATTAGATCTAGGTTTCTCTGATTATTTTTCGCTAGACACAGATAACCGCACTAGAGGTCATTCCCTTAAACTTAAGAAACCTCGTGCCAACACGGCTTTACGCCTTAATTGTTTTGCCCACTCAGTAATTAACGATTGGAATAAGCTTCCGCAGGATATTGTTGCAATAAACGACTATCATAAATTTAGAACTGCTGTAACAGACCACCTCGCATCCCATCCCTAGACTGTATGTCTAACGTACCTGTAATTTGTTTTTTTTTTTTTTATTATTTCATTTTTTATATAATTGTATGTATTTTCTTTTTTATTTTGTTACTTTATTGGTAATTTACTATACTGTTTCTTTCTGTCAATGCCTGCGCATAAGCCGGATTCGGCTTGGTTGGCAAAGTTCCTTTCTAAATAAATAAATAAATAAATAATTTTCAGAAAGAACCATAGAAATCTCATAGGTGACTAGAATGCTGCCGTGTAACTGGCAAATGGGCCAAACGCCGTGGCAGACGATAGCCAGATCTCAGTCAATCAGAGCTCAAAGAGTGGTTCTGCCAAGAGTTAAACGTCACCAGAGAGAATGACGTCACCTAGCTCATTATTTTTCATTACGTTACCAAAACCGAATTTGATCATAATTCTTCAAATACGGCGCTCTCGGCGAACGACAAGTTTTCTGGAGACCTAACTTTTTTAATTATTTTTAATATTTTATTTATTATTTTATTTACAAAAATGCCTTCGCTGGACCCGGACCCTTCCGCCGATCTGTTTTTTTCAACGAGTCCAGAGGCGAAAACTATTCGCTAGTTTTGGAGTAATTTTTAGGAAACAGCGAGAAACTTCAAAATACAGTTTGGGTGTTATTGTATGGAAGAAGTTGGTAGTTTGGGGTAAAAGGTGTACTCTTTTCGTCCCAAAGTGAGTGAATAGTTTTGGCTTCAGGACTCCGTGGCCTAGCGAACATCCAGTATACAATTCGATTTTTTTTTGTATTCTCAGAATTTTCCCCTTATTTACACAATTTACGATATAATTGGAAGGAGTCCCGTGTACTCCTTACCCCTTTCTAAAGATATTTTTTTAGGAGTCCCTTGATTTTTCTAAGGGGTTTTTGACGCATGGACTGCCGCTATTTACAAGTCTGTCCACGCGTCAAAAACCCTTGAAAAAAATCACGGGACTCCTAAAATAATGTCTTTAGAAGGGGGTAAAGAGTCCACGAGACTCCCTCAAATTATATCGTTAGCTGTGTAAAAAGAGGGAAAATTTCGATTCCTAAAAGTTAGGCTTAGCAAAATTATATAAATATATTTTATATTTTAATTTCTCTTGCAATTTACGCCGAAGCTCATAGCGGCCGCGGGTTTCCATAATGGCGAAAGATAAACCTTTCAAGACTTTTTTTTTTTTTATTCGATTGTGACGTGTGGGACAATTCAGTCCTCTCGTCCATTTGATTAATCAGGGCGAGATATGTGTAACGGCCACGCCAACGGGGGGATACGTGGGGACAGGGGTGGGGGATTGGTGGTGGTCCTCACACGGCCATCCACAAACTCTGCCTCCCGGACGCCTGGGATTACAGGAGTGAGCCACTACTCCCGGCACCTTTCAAGACTAAAAGAAAAAAGCGAGATATATTGGAACAACCTCTCGATTGGATCCGATGTGAAACATGTGCCAGGTGGGAATTATTTGACAATTCCCCTCTCCATGATACTATTACTTTCGATGAGGTAGATGATGACACCTCGTTTGTCTGCAAACTGTGTGCCATTTCTGAAAACCATAGGCTCCTCCAAATGGAGGTGTCTTTCCTCCGCGATGAAACCACTTCTCTCGGAAAGCATGACCAAACTATTGACGACAAAGTGTCATATCTCGAAACTCTCATGCAGACTACGTTGAGTGATATTAACCAATTTAAAAACTGTGTCCATAATCTTGAATCTGCACTGACTAAACTCGAACAGTCGCATGACGCTAAATTTGACTTGTTATCTAACCAAATCACTGTGGAAACGAATGCGTTTAAAGTCGGCCTTGATTCACGCCACAATATCCTAACTGACAAAATTGACACTCAGGCTTCGAATATTGCCTCGGATGTCTTCGCACGCCTGGATTCGGCCTTACAATCGCGTGAAGCATCCTACGTTTCTAAAATGGAAAGTCTGATTGACATCTCCAAAATAACAAATAATGTTTTTGAGAAAATTGATCCTCTTCTTCAAAAACGAGAAACGACCCACTTATCTGAAGTTAACGCTAAGGTTCAGGAGATTGTCGACAAACGTCAAGAAGACTTACGGAAAAATAATGTGCTACTACTTAACGTCCCCGAAGATCAACAATCTTCTGATGATTGTTCAGGACGCGCTCAAGTTGCAGACTTATTACGTCAGTGCGAGCTACCCCAGCAGATCAAATACTTTCGCCTCCCACGTGACCGTCCTTCGCTCTCGGGTCATCCTAGGCCTTTCAAACTTTTATTTGACAATGGACAAAATAAATCTAAGTTCCTTCAACATATATCCTACCTTCGCCAAGATCCAACATTTGAACTACATACTCGCCCTGATCGTACAATAACCCAACAGCGCCTTTACCACTCTGCTGTAAGTGAATTACAGCGACGCCTTCAGAATGGTGAAAAAAATTTTCGCGTTTGGAATTACAAAGTTGTACCAATACCGTTAGCCTCCAAACCTCATCGAAATGCTACACCACGTCTCCCATTTCCCCCTACTCATACAACCGGAGCTATCCGCAAAGTACCTTCCCACCTAAACCATGGACACTTCAACTCTCAAAAACCTCAACAATTAGGGGTACATTCATCACCTACTCACTTTCCACCAAGTCCCCAATGGTCCCATCATGCATCGCACCATCCTCAACACCTATCGAACCTCCCACAATTCGTCATGCCTACCATTCCTCAACCACACAGTTACTGCTCAACTATATCCCCAAACTTTGTACCCTTGGGGTATGAACAATACTCACTCCCGTCGGCATCGTCCAACTCAGGGCAACAATGCCCCCGTCAACAATACTGACAAGCATTTCCTCAAAAAACCATACCGGCGCCACATTCTTTTACTCAAACAACAATTCCTGCATCACATTCATCTACTCAAACAACCATTCCTGCACTACATTCCTTTACTCAAATAACCATTCCTGGGCCACATTCATTTACTCAAACAACCATTCTGGCGCCACATTCGCACCCGATGGGTAACCTTCCTCCTGCGCCTTTCCCTTCCTCAAACTATCTACTTTTAAACGCTCGAAGCCTCCGTACCTGTGAAAAGCGAGGTGAGCTATCATTTTTGCCAACTTTACTAAATTGCCCGGAAACTGACTGGAAATCTCTAACTAACCCTGTGGATTCGTCCAAGCACGATAATGTTCTTGTCACGGCTATTGATTCGACTCAGGATGGTTGTCTTCCTGCGGTTCCTGTAAATACTGCTAATACTCCTCAATCTTCTTGTCTGAACCCCCTTTCGGGGCTGTTTATTCCCAACTCACTGAGTGACTCTTCCCGACGTCAACCGCTTTTGCTTCTGCTGACCAACCCCTGTACTCTAACCACCTACAAGACGTCGGAACTTGCCTCTATAATCTACACCAACCACGTCGATATAGTTGCTCTCACGGAAACTGGTCTCAAACCTGAGGTCTTTGATGGCGAACTGAGGCTGCCGCAGTTTACTATATTCCGCCGGCACCGCTCTGGTTCCCAAAAGGGAGGGGGTGTCGCTCTCATGTTTCCTACTTCCTGCACTGTGCTGCAGCACCATATCCTGTCACCATCTGACTCAGACACCCTCTCCTCCCAGTACGGGCTGGATTTCCTGATTGTTCAGTGTTCCGTCCCGGGACGTTCGTTCCTGTTCTGCCTTCTTTACCGGTCTCCCTCCTTTGACAACCACACTAAACTGCTAGACGTCCTACAAGCCACTCTCCGCTTCAATGCAACTCTTCGCTCGGAGTTAATACTGCTGGGGGACTTTAACTATCCCTACGTAAACTGGTCCTTAGGACGCACTGTTCCCCCAGCTGATGCCGCCACTAAGCGTTTTTTCGAAATGGTCACGGACGCCAACTTAACACAGTCCATCTACTGTCACACCCGTTTGGGATATGTCTTCCAGCGCCCTAGTACACTGGACCTTGTCTTCTCTATTGAAGAACACCTTGTCTACGATGTCAAACAGCTCCCTCCGCTGGGTAAAAGTGACCACAATGTCATTCTCTTATGCATCGCCTGCCCAACACCATCGGTGCCTCACCGCCAATGTCGTGACTTCTTCAGAGGGGACTACGACTCGTTCGGTACCTTTATCTCCCAGGTCGACTGGCGAGCTGAATTTGGCTCTGGCGATGTTGAATTCTGCTGGTCCCGTTTTTCGGCCATCCTTCATGACGGTATTCAGCGTTTTGTTCCTCTTCGGGTCATCCGTCCTCTTCGTCCGGCTCATTTCTCTGCACGCTTCCATAAATCTTTTTTTTTTCAAAACCACTACCTGGGAGCAGTACGTGCGTTCTAAACGCCGTGGGTACTCCCAATCTCGGGTTGAAAAGGACTACGCTGCGTACAAAAGTGCCAGGAATGCCGTAACTAATGCTAGTCGGAACTTTAAGCGCAAATTTGAAGCTGACCTCACTGCGCAAATTGCTTCCAATCCGAAGGTCTTCTACAGTCATGTTAATAGATTGCGGCGAACTAAATTCACCATTACAGCAATGAGGGCCTCTGATGGCCAACTTGTCACTTAACCTAGTTTGATGGCTACTATCCTCACTGACCATTTCATCTCTGTTTCCTCTACTGTCAATCAATCATTTTCGCCCTCTACTGTGCCTCCCACACCGGGCAGTACCCAGCCTTCTCTCGACTCCTTTTCTTGTACCGCGGCTGATGTACACAAACAACTGCTGTCGTTGAACTCTACCCAATCTGCTGGCCCCGATGGGCTACACCCGTTTCTGCTTAAACTCCTAGCCAATGCGCTCGCCTCTCCGTTATGCATCATGTACAATATGAGTTTCACTACAGGGATTGTACCCCAGCAATGGAAGAGTGCCAACATCACTCCGATTCATAAAGCTGGCTCCCGTGACAACCCTGCCAATTACCGCCCTATTGCCAACACCTGTCACGTTGCTCGAATTGGAGAACGCTTGGTTGATAAACCCATCCGTGCCTTCCTGGAGGCCACCAGTTTTCTCCATCCGTCTCAACATGGATTTCGCGTCAAACATTCTTGCACCACTAATCTCTTGTCCGCCACCAACGACTGGACCACCTGGTTGGATGAGGGGAAGCCTGTCGATGTCATTTATCTAGACTTCAGAAAAGCGTTCGATACCATTCCCCATCCTGAATTGATTGCTGCTCTGCAGAAAGCCGGAATTACGGGAGCTGCTCTCACATGGCTCTCCAACTTCGTCATCGGGCGTCGGCATTCTGTTGTCCTTCAAGGGTATGCTTCACCACCACAAACTCCTCTCACAGGGGTTCCCCAGGGGAGTGTGCTTGGTCCGATCCTTTTCACCGTTTTCATCAATTCCATGCCGCAGGTGGTCCAGCACTCTCGACTCTACTTATTTGCCGACGACTCAAAATTAGCAAACCAGGTTTCCACCTCATTAGATCAACAGCGCCTCAATCAAGACCTCCAGGCTGTGGCGGCCTGGGCTAACGCTCACAAAATGGAATTTAATGTCTCTAAATGTGGAGTGAACCACCTTGGGCGTTCTAATCCCTGTGCTTCGTACTTTTTGGGTGGTTCTACTATCTCGACCAGTGATTCTCCGGTGCGCGATCTAGGAGTTTGGGTGGACTCCTCCCTCAACTTCAGTCACCACTGCACAAAAGCTGTTAAAAAGATTAATTCTATCACCGGCTTGACACGTCGCTCTTTTTATTTTCGCTCCCCACGGCTGATACGTACCCTGTACAACTCCCTTGTCTTGCCCTATATCAACTTTGGATCCGAAGTGTGGAGCCCGCCCCTTCAAGGGGACCGGGACAACCTTACAAAAGCCCACAACCGTTTTACTAAACTCACTAAGGGCCTTGAGTGCCTTCCTCCGCTATTCTAGCTTTGTAACTTGTATTTTTCTTAATAATAAATAAATAAATAAATGAAATAAAAAGTTGAATTATTTTTCTCTTTGGGGCATCTGTATAGTGTATACTGACCGCCACTATTTCAGCTCTCCGAATATTAGTCGGATTCCCCACGGAGCTAGAACCATAGAAATCTCATAGGTAACTAGAATGCTGCCGTGTAACTGGCAAATGGACCAAACGCCGTGGCAGACGATAGCCAGATCTCAGCCAATCAGAGTGGTTCTGCCAAGAATTAAATGCGATTAAATGTCACCAGAGAGAATGACGTCACCTATCTCCCGCTATAGTAGCGAAATTAAGGAGGATTATTATCCTCCTTGGCGGAACCACTACGGCCTCTCATTGGCTGAAGGTTCAAAACGAACTGGTGACAAGCTCGGCCGTAGGCGGCAGCATTCTAGTTACCTATGAGATTTCTATGGCTAGAACTCCCCTATCTACTTATCTGTGAGGCCTATAGAAATTGACAATGATCAATGAAAAATTTATAAAACTTGGGCCAACCAGGGAAAAACCTCTTTTATCTTAAACAGGTGTGGCCCGTGTGGGGAATAATTTCCATACTTCGTTAGTCTATTCCATACTTCGTTAGTTTATTCCATACTTCTGAGACTAACGAAGTATGGAAATTATTAGTCCATAATTAATAGTCTGGCTCTGTATTCCATTAGGCACAGTAATTGCCATTGAAAACCAAAATTTTGCTTTATGAAAATGAATAAAGGTAGAAAAAAAATTTAAGCTCTATGGGTTTGGAATGAAGACTTTAATGGTTAAATTAATTGTGATAATATTTACGAGCATTTTAATTTACCCGATCACGATTATATATGAAAATATGTAAACTTTGATGTTGGTAATATATAATGAAATAATGCTGTAGTTCGATTACTGACTGTCTCTTTTATAATTACCATAAAAATTTTATAGGCTTTGCTTGGTTAGGTGCCATTTATTTTCGAATATAATATGTAGGAATAAACAGAGATTAAAGAACATATAAATTTAAACGACGGGGGGGGGGGAGGGCAAGAAAGAGGGAAGAGTCCTGGACTCGTCAAAAAAATAGATCGGCGGAGGGGTCCGGATCCAGTGGACTCTCTTAAAAATATACACTATTTACACGTCTGTTTTCAGGCACGGCCAACTTCGATCACGCGTACCGCGCTTTAGCGGCCTTGTCAATCGCCTGAATTTACCGTGTATATATTTTCCCACCAGGCTTTCGCTACGACCAAAATTTAACGTTAGTCAGATAGGAAAAAATCCACAAAAAAACAATTATTTTTAAATAAATTTTGAAAAACATTGAATTAATCCGAATGTAGGTTAATATTTAACTAATAGTATAATATTTGTTTCATGATTCAAATTTTTTAACGGTGTTTATAAATTATAAAAGAGTTAAACAGAAACCAAGAACATCCTCTAGATGCTGCGCGCAACATAGTATTATTGTTTAATACTTGAAACACATGTAAATAAATAAATAAAACAAAAAGCGAAAAGAAGATTCACTGTAACTTTAGGGTAAATATATTATTTTAACATTTTTTTATTAAATAATATTAAGTTAAAATATATTATAAGCGCAATAAATTATAATTTTAGGTTTCAACAAGTTTTAAGCTTTCATCTTTTTAAACCTAGAATAATATTGTATATTTAGAAAGGGCCGGTTTGTAAATTTATCTGACTGAAATTTTTTTCCATAATAAAGGTACAAACCTGAACAGATATCATCCTCCTTGAAATGCAGGCTGAAGACCATCTATCTTTTACCTATTTAGTTCCAAAGATGTACCTAAGCATCTTTTATCTTCAATTATATTAGTTTTAAGATTCTTACTCTTAAAACTAATATATATATATATATATATATATATATATATATATATATATATATATATATATATATACTATTAATAAAGATTTGTTATTATTAAAGATTTATAAATTTTAAGATAGACATTATTTACGCGTCAAAACGCTCGAAACACCTCTACAGCCTTCAAAACTATGTATTATAATATGGCGCCTTCGCTTAAAAAACGCGTATCTTTTTCTTCATTTATATTTATAAGGTAATATTTTTTTAAATTAAGAATTATACATAAATATATTGCGAAAAAATAGTTTAATTTACTATACCTTGTTTTTTCTAAATAGGAAAGTTGAAAACCGAAGAAAAAACATTTTTCCGCGATTTCGCTTGTATTCCCCGCCTTTGGTGATAGTAGTTTTTTGGTCTATGTAGCGCCCCTATCGGGATTATTCATACACGCAAATACTTCTTTCTATAAAATCATTCCCAACTGTCTTTCCCCCCTGCCGAACATTACTGCCAGAAGTTTAAAGACAGCTTAGGCAGTATAACGAAAAGCATGTTGTAAGTCCAGTCGCGGCTGCACGAACTCTACATTTGACTTTGATGGGGATTTTATGTAAGCACCTATTAACATTAGATGTGACGCGATTGACGGGGCCGCTAAAGCGCGGTACGCGTGATCGAAGTTGGCCGTGGTTCAGCCAATGCCTAAGAATGAGTTCATAAACTCTTTAGTGGCAGAGAAAACGGATCCACAGCTGAAGTGGGGAGGCAACATTTCAAAAGATGGCCAAGGTTATTTTATAAAAAGAACTATTGACTAGCGCGAGACCACTAGCGGAACCACTCTACGGCCTCTCATTGGCCGAAGGTTCAAAACGAACTGGCGACAAGCTCGGCCATAGGCGGCAGCATTCTAGTTACCTATGAGATTTCTATGGAAAAAACTGCTTACAACCCGTCGGGTTTTTAAAAGAGTTAATTAGAATTTTTCTAACGACATGAGCTAGTTTTCCTTAGCACGATAAATTTTCCAAAATACTATAGGATTGGTAACGCTGGAATAAGTCCATGCTTATGTCACACTAGAATGACTAGTGCGATATTTTACAGAGATGTTAATGTAATAGGCGCTTAAATAAAACATCTTCCCAGAAATTGCCAAGAAGTAATATTTCCGACAGCCAGGACTCATAAGTTATTATTTATATAGTGCTTGTTGAAATATTAGAAAGCTGGAAACTTTTCTCGAACGTAACATCGGTTTTTTGCTAAGCCTTAACATGCCAAAAACGTTACCTGGTTAAAAGGAAACACTTATTGCATACTGTACTGCAAAAGTAATATGTTTAGTTCTAAATGAATGAGTTTTCATCTTTTTCCAAAAGATAATTTTATAGGAAATGAATTAACTCTGCCTCCATGAGAAGCTTTAAAATTGCCCGGTATTATAAAAATATTACATATAATTTTAATTATTTATACCATAAGAGGATGATAATAATAACAATATTATCTTCTTATACTTAGTTTTAGTAACATTATATATTTACCATAAAATATATTATCGAAAATTAACATTAGTATGTTCCTTATACACGTGAGCCGACGCGTTTCTTATCTGACGCAAAATTCTCATGAGGGCAAAAACGCGTCTCCATTGGCTTAAATATGACTTTTTGGCTAGCCATTCTAACTGTTTAACCGACCGACCGGAAATAGTTCCTTCCCAGATGAATTTGGAGAGGGGAGTAGAAACCGAGTATCTTTTATTGAAGCGTCCATTACAATGCGCATTGGATAGTCAGTCGTTAACCGACGCCTGGTGAAATAAAATAATATACATAATTTATATACATTATACAGAGATATATATTAATGGTAAGTTGCGAAAAACACAGTGCGCGTAATACTCAGACGTTATATAGTGACTAGTAAAACTATATAGCCTAGTTTATAATACTATTAAAGGGGCAGTATAAAAAGAGAAAAAAAGATAAAGATAAAATCAATACAAAAATATTATCGATGGGCAATGACCAGTAAACAGTATTATACAGGTAATTGAATACAAATAATCATTCCTTTTTGAAGTGTTCTATTAAAGAGCTTCGAAATTTGGAATAGTCTTTGAGGGAAATAAGTTCTTGAAGCAAAGAATTCCAGTCGTTTATAACGCTGTGAGCAAATGAGTTAAGTCGAGCGGTAGTAAGAGCTCGGGGCTTATTCAACTATAAGGAATGACCCCTTGTACGCGAACCAACAGGTACGGTGAAAAATTCATCAAAGTCCTAAACTAAGGTTGTTAATTTTATGGCGAATTGAAACTGATTGAATTTTAAGAGATTTAAGTCGAGAGGGTGCGGGAAGGTATTGAAATTTCGAGGCTAATTTTGAAGAGTGGTTCTGGGCCTTTTGAAGTGCCAATTCTGTTACAAGGTGGGGGGTCCAAAGGGGAACGATAATCAAAAATTGGGAGAACAAGAGTGTTGTACAACGTGCGAATAATACGCGGGGAGCGAAAGTAAAGGTTGAGGCGCACTAGTTCTGCTATAGAGCGAACCCGCTTAGTGACTTCTTTATTGGTTTGAGAGGTAAATCTTATGGCTGGATCAATACGCGATTTACGAGGTAACCGCCCCCTTTTTGGAGGCTAGTGCTGTGGAAGCTACCAGCTTCGATGCACCGACAAGGAATGTCAGCCAATGAAAAAGGCGTGCCGACATCTTATGACGGCGCCCACAGAAATGCTCTCGTAAATCCCGTATAATGACACCGAGATCACGTTCAGAGACAACCCATGGTTAGTGGCCCAGTTTGTAACCGAATCAAGGTTAACCGAGCAGTTAACAATCCGCCTGTTAAAAATATGACTTGGGTTAGATTCCTGGCCACGACCGTTAAAACCGTTAATTTCAATTTTAACTTCAAATTTTAAATATGTAGCCTAATACGGATTTTTGCCTACGAAGCAGGAGGGCCCGGGTTGGAGTTATGGTTTTCTGACTCTACTCATAACCCCAACTGCTGACAATTCTACGGCAGAGGTAAAACTCCTAATCAATGTAGGGGTTTCCAAGAAGAATTTCATTTTGGGGCCACGACGTAAAGCACCATTTTTGGGTGGTAGTTTAGAAATATGATGTGGCCGATGTGAACTAGTTAATAAAAAGATTTATGACAGATGATTTAATTATACAGTAGCTGAAAAGTTACTATAAATTTAAATGGCAATACAACTTGATGGTGGAAGCTGAAGTGTATAATATTAATATATCTCTTGTAACGACTTATACTGTTAATTTTTTAAACTAATTATATGTCGAGCAAGTATGAGTTATAAATAATCAATTAATCACACATCCCTTCGGAGTGTAAGCTTTACATTTTTCATCGTTTGGCGAATTAATTCACGCGGTTTTTTTAGCCGCGATGTGGTATACCGTGTACACGTCCACGTTTTGGCGGTAAATTCGTGCCTAATGGAATTTGCCTCGAGCCTGCGAAGGTACATGTTTATATTTAACTAGCCGAGAAGCCCACCCTACGGGCGGACCCACAGCTAGTTGTGTGTTTCGAGGCACCCCCCCCCCCAGTAAGCCCCCCTACCCCTCTTTCCCATGCGATAATTTCCATGGTACCCTTTTCCCCATAGTCGAATCACCCCAGTAAGGCACCCCTCTCCCTTTTCCCCATGCCAGAATTACCAGGCTAACCTTTTCCCCCGAAAAAATAACAAAAACCTCACCTTTCACTCTCGTCGCAAACCCCCCTGTACCCCTGTAAACCCCCTGTATCCAATGGCAGATTTGCTCCCCCTCATGACGAACAGAAACAAATACGCTCGTCCCTGAGCCCCGAATCCCCTCTGGCCCGCGCTGTCGAACCACATCAGTAACGAAGCGAAAGACAGTCACGGTTTCCCTCTGTTCCGCGGAAGCGTGCGGGGGGGGGGGGACGTCGCGGGTATAGGCGGCGCCACAGTCGCTACCCCTGCAGCTTGGTTTGTCTGCGTACTTTGTTGATCAAAACAAACGATTAATATGGCGGATTGTAGGCGCAGAGGTGGCATAAATTGCGAAGTACCTTTCTGTAGTAATACTGCCCTTAAAAATATTACAATTCGAGTAAATGGTGAGAAAAGAACGTTGGAGTTATCGTTTCACAATGGCCAATCCAATGCAACTAAATGAAAAGAGAGGACCCTACGTTTTGTGAATCGTTTTAAAGGTGATCTGTTTTATTATATACTGCAAAATAAGGAAATGCTAATGAATTAAATTAATTTTAGGTCAAGCCGTTCGATTGTCATTATCGCTGGAAAATATTACATTGAGGCCCACAAAATTATGCGTTAAAAGGGCATATTTTTCTATTTTGTATTGGACCCCAATTTTCCTATCTTTGCCACCCTGATGGTTCGGTATGAGTTTTCGAGTTGATACATTTCTAGCTATTGCCGCAGATCCCAATATGATTAAAAATAATACTGTAAATTCAAATGGTTTTTATTTTTAATACTTATTTGCATATCTTAACATTTTATTCACTTCTATTGTAATTTCTAATTAAGTGGTTTCTTCAATGAATTTAATTGCTTTTAACTTTGAATTAATTCTATAATACATTTGTTTTTGCCTTTTTAGTTAACATGGCTTTGAGTAGAAAATTCATAACATAAATAGTTCAGTTCATTTGTTATCTACAAATACTAATTGGCCAAAATTTAAAATAGGAACTAATTTAACATATTAAAAATAGAACTTTCCTTGACTAGAAGTGTAAATTTAATTATAACTTTTCTTTAACTAAAACTAAAATAAAAATTATATATTTGGACAACGTTTTCTTCAAATATTGTCAGTCTCTCTTAATATCAATTAAAAATAGCCCTTGAGAGAATAGACAAAAAAATGAAAAGGCCTAGCTGAATTTTTCCATAGTAGCCTCTACAGTCGTTAGCCAGTAGATTCCTTCCTTTCCAACTTAGTTATTTTGTGCCACTGCCTCTTCAATTGATATTATCTTCGCTACAAATGGACTCTCCACAAATATTTCATCCCGACTAAAAGCTAGAAATAAATATTTGAGACTAACTAAGTGACCAAATAAGAGTACATAAACCTTTTTGAGCCAGGCAAATTTAACCCTCGCAACTCTAAACATTTTATTACCGTACAATACCGAAGGCACAGTTAGTTCTTTTCCTTCATTTTACCCCACTTCTAAAGTCAGAAAGTTGGGATAGCTCTCAGTATCTTTATATATAAAATAGACCAGCAATTTACTGCATGTTTGCAAAAGCCTGAATTTCTAGAATAATAAATAAAACAGGTTACATTAAAGAATTGGGTTTTAATAAAAAATATATTTACCCACTATTGCATGAACAATGGACCTTTCAATGCTGTGTTTTCCATCTCCAACTTCAAATTTTAACTTTTGTTTTAAGCATCCGCACACCTTATTCTATGGATCAAGAGTAGACTACTCTCCAATATACTTAAAAATTTCAAGCATGGAGCGATTCACTAATATACCAAATAAAATTATTTAAAATACATTATACATTATACAAAATGCTGAAGCTACTAGTCTATGAAATTAGAACAATCTGGGCTTGTTCTAATGTGAAGATAATAATAAATTTCAAACTGATCCCTTGTATGAATTCTCCAAGGCCTACTCATAGTGTTATTAAACTCAAATATTTATACTTATATTTACGAATTCAATACCTATTGACAGTTCAAAATTAATAAATAAATGTCGTATATACACCTTTGTTAATACAAAACATTAGAACACGCTTTAAAAAATATGCTAAAATCGTTAGTAAATCTCTGGTAAAATGTTTTAATTGATGTTATCATGGACTAATTAATTAGTCTATGATGTTATAAAACGCGCATTTTCGCATAACGCCATTACCCGTATCACCCAAATATAGTTCTAGGCAGTGTGACTAGGTGGCGCAGCTGTAGTTTTCGGTGGCGAATAAGCTAGTCGAACCATAGACAGTATATATCCCTTAGGGATATATACTGTCTATGGTCGAACCACCACCAGTAAAAAAGCTAAAGGCAGTCCCGGTTTCTCTCTAAGCAAAAACAACAAGTCGGCCAAGGCCGTAATATTAGTTCCACATGGATGAATTAATTAATTATTCTCCAAGCCTTGGCGCGTGTCAAAAGGTTAAGCATTACGTCAGACGTAAGCTTCTTTATCTGTATTGTAAGGTTGAGCTCCGTATCTCAAATCCACTAGGAACTACGAAGAAAATTCGCATACGCTCACTAACCCTTGGCGCGCGTTAAAAGAGTTAAACATAGGGTCAGACTTCAGCTTCTTAAATGTATAAAAATTTTGAGCCCCGTATCTCAAATCCAGTCAAGACTGCGTAAAAATGCTAAGCCTTCGTTAATTTAAAATTAAGTCTGGTAAAATATCCGCAATACCTATCCTAATACCTACATCAAGTTTCAAATCGCACGCGAATAGCGTTAAAATTAGGCCAAAACAAGCTAAGCCTTGGTTAAATTACAATTAAGTCTGGTAAAATATCAGCAATGACCATCCTAATAACTACATCCAGTTTCAAAGTTATACCTCAAATTGCACGCGAATAGAGTTAAAATTAGACCAAAACAAGCTAAGCCTTGGTTAAATTAAAATTAAGTCTGGTAAAATATCCGCAATACGAACCCTGATAACTATATCAAGTTTCAAAGTTATACCTCAAATCGCACGCGAATAGCGTTAAAATTAGACCAAAATAAGTTAAGCCTTGGTTAAATTAAAATTAAGTCTGGTAAAATATCAGCAATGACCATCCTAATAACTAAATCAAGTTTTTAAAGATATTCCTCAAACCGCACGCGAATAGCGTTAAAATTAGGCCAAAGCATGCTAAGCCTTGGTTAAATTAAAATTAAGTCTGGTAAAATATCAGCAATGACCATCCTAATAACTAAATCAAGTTTCAAAGATATTCCTCAAACCGCACGCGAATAGCGATAAAATTAAGCCAAAGCATGCTAAGCCTTGGTTAAATTAAAATTAATTCTGGTAAAATATCGAGAATACCAACCCTGATAACTATATCAAGTTTCAAAGTTATACCTCAAATCGCACGCGAATAGCGTTAAAATTAAACCAAAATAAGTTAACCCTTGGTTAAATTAAAATTAAGTCTGGTAAAATATCAGCAATGGCCATCCTAATAACTAAATCAAGTTTCAAAGATATTCCTCAAACCGCACGCGAATAGCGTTAAAATTAGGCCAAAGCATGCTAAGCCTTGGTTAAATTAAAATTAAGTCTGGTAAAATATCAGCAATGACCATCCTAATAACTAAATCAAGTTTCAAAGATATTCCTCCAACCGCACGCGAATAGCGATAAAATTAAGTCAAAGCATGCTAAGCCTTGGTTAAATTAAAATTAATTCTGGTAAAATATCGAGAATACCAACCCTGATAACTATATCAAAATTTCAAAGTTATACCTCAAACCGCACGTAAATAGCGTTAAAATTAGGCCAAAGCATGCTAAGCCTTGGTTAAATTAAAATTAATTCTGGTAAAATATCGAGAATACCAACCCTGATAACTATATCAAGTTTCAAAGTTATACCTCAAACCGCACGTAAATAGCGTTAAAATTAGGCCAAAGCATGCTAAGCCTTGGTTAAATTAAAATTAATTCTGGTAAAATATCCGCAATACCCATCCTAATAACTACATCCAGTTTCAAAGTTATACCTCAAATTGCACGCGAATAGAGTTAAAATTAGACCAAAACAAGCTAAGCCTTGGTTAAATTAAAATTAAGTCTGGTAAAATATCCGCAATACGAACCCTGATAACTATATCAAGTTTCAAATTTATACCTAAAATCGCACGCGAATAGCGTATGCAATACACGGCTTCGATAAGGGAGTGTCACACTTATTTGTTACTTATGGTCATACATGGCTTCGATAAGTAGTGTCACATTTATTTGTTACTTCTGGCCATCCACGGCTATGATAAGCAAGTGTCACACTTATTTGTTACTTCTGGCCATACGCGGCTTCGATACGTAAATTACCCACTCTAAGTGTCACACTTATTTATATCTTCTGGCCATACGCGGCTTCGATACGCAAATCACGCACTCTGCGTAAGGCAAAAACGAACGTCAGCGGGAATGTGGTTTATGCGGCGCCCAAGGGCCCCTAATTTTCCTAGGGCACCGAAACCTGGCAAACCGTTAGAGCTAAAATAAATACGTAATTTAAAAAAGAAATTAAATTTTTAAGTCACTCAGTTGGGTAATAATCAGCGTGCGTAAATCAACGCTCACAATCGGAAAAGGGGGGCTTTTGCGCCCCCTGTTTCCACGACAGAGCTGAAACGTGCGCACATTGTAGAGGTATAGCGGTTATATAGATTAAAACTTAAACGAAATTTAAAAGTCAATCGTAACCAAAATTGCAAGGCTGCGTATTTTTTTTAGAAGTGACTAAGGGGGGGGGGGGTCGGATAGAAGGGGCTGGCAAAGCGCCGCTAACTAAATTTAACCCGTGAAACTTGGTTGTGCAGATAGTGGCAACCATATTAAGCATTCTTAGAAAAAACGGTGGGGTTATGTCACCCCGTTCAAAAGATATGGAAGATGTTGCAAATGTGGACGACGACGACGACGACTACACTTCACAACATTCTAACGAAAACAATAGTCCCACTCTATATATACATATAGATGTGGAACTAAAAAGGCTAAAGTTGAGCCACTAACGAAGCGAAAGGCAGCAGCTTCTCTGGCTTTCTCTTCGTCGCCCCGCCTTTGGCTTCATGATAGACTAAGCAAACATTCCTGAAAGCTCGGACGTACGACCGACGTACAAAGCGCTCCTTATAATATAGACTAGCTAGTTGTGTGTTTCGAGGCACTCCACCCCAGTACGCCCCCCAACCCCTTTTTCCCATGGGATAATTTCCGTGCCACCCTTTTCCCCATAGTCGAACCACCGCAGTAAGGCTCCCTCCCTTTTTTCCATGGGATAATTTCCATGGTACCCTTAACCCCATAGTCGACCTCCCCCCGTAAGGCCCCCTCCCCCTTTTCCCATTCGATAATTTCCATGGTACCCTTTCCCTAAAGTAGAACCACCCCAGTAAGGCCCTACCTCCCCTTTTCCCACATGTGATAATGACCGGGGGTCCGGGGTACCCCCAAAAAGGCTCTTCCTCCCCCTTTTCCCCCATGTGATAATTACCGTTCCTCCCCTTTTTTTATCATGTTATAATTACCGTGGTACCCACCTCCCGCTTTTTCCCATGTGATAATTACCGTGGTACCCACCTCCCCCTTTTTCCCATGTGATAATTACCGTGGTACCCTTTTCCCCATAGTAGAACCACCCCAGTAAGGCCCTTTCTCCCCCTTTTTCCCATGTGATAATTACCGGGGAACCCCTCCCCCTTTAGCCCATGTGAGAGCCACGGGACTTTCAAATCGGAATGACCCCGAAACCCCGCGCCCCTCCCCGTTTCCGAATTTCACAGGCCTTCTGAAACTAGCCCATACGATCCCCCCGCTCCGAAATTCGCGGCGGAAGCAGAGAGAAAATTTCGGGTGTATTGCGGGTTGGGACAAACACGGCCCAACTCTCAGGGGCGACAGATTTTGAAAAAATAGATAGTCGAACCACCTCAGTAACGAAGCGAAAGGCAGTCTCGGTTTCCCTCTGTTCCGCGGGTCCCTTTTTTCTCGCCGCCCCGCTTTTGGCTTCATGACAGACTAAGCAAACATTCCAGAAAGCTCGTACCAAGTGCTCCTTATAATATAGATGGATACTTCTCTCGTAAGAGATATTTTATACACTTCTGGTGGAAGTAATTAAAAGCATGGGCATGGTGCTTTCATCTCTTTTTTCATACAACTTCAACCTAGGATAATTAAAAAATATTTTTGTATGTAACTTGATGTTTTTTTTAAAAAGAGGTTTTTCCGTTCTCTAATAGGTATTTTTATAACCCATTTTGATCCATTTTTAATTATTTTCATTAAAATGTAATGAAATATATCAAAACTTTATCAAATATATAGTAATTGAATAATTATCTTTTAATTTTCATTAAATTTGAACAAAAGTATTAATTGTGATCAAATTTAATCAAATTGTTTCAATTTTTGAAAAACCAATAAATTATTTACGTAATAGTTATAAAAGAATATTCCAATAAAAGCCTTTTTAGCAATTTTCTCTATTTGTTTTTAGATACAATTTTACTTTTTCTATCAAATTGCACAAAATTTATTTATATCTAATTTTTCCTATTTTTCCAATAAATAAAAATTATTCGGTACTTAAAATTTTTGTCAAATTTGATCAAAAGTAATTATTTTGATCGTGTAGGATCAATTATTTCCTATTTTCCCCAATTTTGAGAAATGAAAAATTTATTTACTTTAATTTTTAAGTAATATTCGACCTATTACAGCGCTTTTTACTTATATTCGTTTTAAATTGACCATTTTCACTTATTCTGATCCATTTTTACTTGTACGTTCACATTGACCAAAATTAACAAAACGTTAGGAAAAATATCAAATTCATCAATTTAATAATGATTTTGAATTTGACTATTTTTTTTGAAAACAATAATTAATTTATATCAAATTCAAGTTGTTTTTCAAATTATAGCGCCTAGTTTTCTATTATATTTTTAATTTATTACCCATTCTGATTACTGTTTACTTATTTTGATCAAATTGATCAAAACCATAAATTTAGATCTGATGGCAAAACGAAAGCCCAGCGTAACTTTTCCCTTGCAGGTTTTTCAAGTTACATTGAGGATTACATGATACCCGAGTTTGAACAAAATCGGTGGGTAACACCTCGGGTACATTCCTTGTTAGCATAGTAATACTTAAAAATTGATATAGAGCCACTTCCAATTTGAACCTCAATTGTTAAAATAAATAATTTTGTTTTTTGTTTACAGGCCTATCTAAAAATTCTTTGTTTCAGTCAAAATTAAGTAACTAACATAACACGATATAAAAAACTTACCAAATATTGAAATTTGAAATATCTAGTTTTAATTATTAATATAAGAAGCCGCATGCGAGTTCGTGAAATGAAGAATTTAACATTGTTGTTAATTAAAATTTCAAATGAATATTTATTAAATTATATTAATACTGAGGCTCTTTCCATGAGCGAACCCAGAGCGACCTTTCGGTGTCTC
Organism: Leiobunum rupestre; assembly: GCF_980474605.1. Classification (NCBI taxonomy): domain Eukaryota; kingdom Metazoa; phylum Arthropoda; class Arachnida; order Opiliones; family Sclerosomatidae; genus Leiobunum; species Leiobunum rupestre. The sequence continues at coordinate 35,551,362 of NC_143392.1, forward strand.
GGCATCTGAACGGTCATGGAAACGGGTTAGTGCGATAAAAGTGGTCGACCTTCTTGTCACGACAAAAGAGGTGTTCCGGGGATAAAATATCGCTCCTTTTTGTTTCTTGGAAACGGTCATCGCATCGTTCTCACTACATTTTGGGTGTTTCTCTCCTTATTCCTTCTATACTCGGTGTGCCTCTTAGCCAATTTCCGAATTGAAAAACAACTGGTAAATCTAGTGCTTCTAATTTCTATCTGAACATATCAATCCGTTATCTTTTTCTCACATGATCAGGTACAATCTGAATTATATATCCAAACTGCTTCACTAATTTCACCGTCAAATTTACATTTATATGAACGTATAAATTTGGGGCGTAAGCGTAAGTCAAATTAGTTTGGGTGAAAGTCGAGTTTGACTTAATCCACCGCATTGGTCTAGAAAGAAGATATTAGGATAAAGTGCCAGTTAGTAGCACTACAAATGGAGCGATTTACTCATCAGTGGGGGTTCGAATCGACAATGGAAACAGGCGGCGATATCGCGTCGCGTAATTTTCATGACCGTTCAGATGCCGAGACACCGAAAGGTCGCTCTGGGTGCGCTCATGGAAAGAGCCTAACTCTAGCATTGACATTTTCTTTAAACATATTGTCATTTCAAGATTCGTATTGTAGCAATGCTCAATACATTTAATACGAAATTATAAGTAATTACCGAAATATTCAATATAACACTTAATTTGAACGCTTCTTCCCTCAATACAAGGTCATATCCGAATTAGATTAGAGGAAGTTATCATAGAGCAGAGATAAGGGGGTTTGTATACCGATAAGGGGGCACCTGCGGGCGGGGGAAACGGGGGTGAAACGGGCCCCTGTAGGGGGCCCCATTTTGCGTACATTTCCGGCGGGTCAAAAGGTTAGGTCAAAAGGTTAGCTGATTTACGATGTTACCCTCATAAAACCTAACCCTGGGTCAATAGGTTATCTGCCCCTATGGACACGATGCAAACAGCCGTTAAATAAGGGTGAAACAGGCCCCTGTAGGGCCCCCATTTGCGGCAATATTCGGCAGGTCAATAGGTTAGCTGATTTACGAGGTTGATTTACGATGTTAGGTCAATAGGTTATCTATGGTGGTGACACGATGTTATGCAAACAGCCGGCCCGTCATAGTTAATAGCTGGAGGCACCCCATTTTAGGTCAAAAGGTTAGCTGATTTACGAGGTTGATTTACGATGTTATAAAACCCAGGTGTTAACCCATTTTAGGTCAATAGGTTATCTGCCCCTATGGCGGTGACACGATGTTATGCAAACAGCCTACCCGTCATAGTTAATGTCGGGCACAATTCGAGTTGGTTTTCGCCGACAAACACTTTCGGGCCCCTAAGGGTAGCGTAAAATAGCGGGCGGTCATCGGTAAAAGTGTTTTGGAAAAAAAGAGCAGAATGTATACAAATTATAAGGTTTTATTTAGATATTCAAAGTTACAGTACATTAAGCGGATGAAAACGCTTAAAGATAAAACAATTTAGTTTTAATATATTTATGGTGTGTAGATACCATAGTAAACAAATTGTAAAAGTTAAACACACAAAACATATTTTGGTTGGCCACTGTTTCTTTAAAATCGTCAATAATTTTAAATGCTGTTACGTAATTGGACGCATAGCGGACAACGGTATCATACCTTTCATGTTCATCCGATAGAAATAAATTGTTGGGTGCACATGGTTCTTTATACAATATTTCGTAAATTTTACGATAATTATCGGTTATAACGTAACCCATTAATTCAAAGAGTTTTTGGTTCACTTTAAGGAGTTGAATGTGCGAATTAATGAAATATTTGAGTCTGTCCAATTCTCGAGTTTCCGGCGCTTTGATTACGACCGACGCTTCGGATATCGTACTTTGCAAGGTTAATTCTTTTTGGTCAGACATGGCGGCGGTCACTAGCGCGTCTGATAACGGGAACGGTGATCGAAAGGGCAACCGTTGTGGATCATTTATTTGTTCCCAGTGGCCGTATAAATCATCCCAGGCGCGCGAAGACATTTCAAAGACCTGGTGTGTGATTTTATTGCATAGAGCTACAGATATATCGAGTTCAGACGTAAAACCCGTAGTAACGAAAAGCTCGGATGAAAGTGAATACCGAGGGTTAACTTTCCGCTGAGTCGGGTCAAATTTAGACATTTTAGTAGGCCCAGGAACGTTATCTACACAGCTTCGTTTAGACATGATGCTCGAGAAACGGTTTGTAGTGTACTGCCGATGGATGACGGGTATGAATCCCTTATATAGCGATAATAATTTGATGACGTAATCAGGATGACGTAATGGGTTGACTCAATGACTCACGCGATTAGTCAAATTTTGCGGTGTTATGTGTATAGCGACGGCCATATTGGTAAACCAAAGAGATAGAAATTCTACAAGTCCCATTAAAAGTAAAATCAACGCGATTAGTAATGCGTTTTTAGGATTGTTCGCGATAAGCCGACTAACGGGAGAGGCGGGGATAGAACCTTCCATACCGGAAGTTATCTTTAAACTAAATTTATCAATAAACCAAAAAAGGGATTTAAACGTTATATATTTTATAAAAAACCAAATGACATACAAAGTATTAAAATAAACAAATAACTAAAATAAACAAATGACTAAAATATACAAAAAGAAATATGGACAAAAAACTAAAATATAGAAAGGAATTATTTACAAATGAAAAAATATACCAACAAATGAAAAAATATATATACAATAATTAAGAGGATCTATTCCACATAGTTTATGGGGCTCCATAAAATTCTACGCGCAACAACATTCATTTATAACCATTTTTCGACAAAACGTTTGTCCCCAAAAAATATCTAACACTTTGAAACGTCTTTTTTAAAAAGTGTTTGAGCATATAACTCTTTCACCATGACCATCCTTCTACGCTTAAAAACAGCTGTGAAAACAATCGCTTTTTATAAACATTTCGGTGCACACTATTTTAACAATACCCGATTTGACGCGTCATGTTAAATTCAGGAGTCGTGGGTCAAACTTAATTTGCATCGTAAAAAAGGTTAGGGTTGACACAAAAAAAGAGCCCCTAAACCATTTTCCCTTCAAAGAAAAAGACCGTAGGGGCCTACATTGTTCAATTAAGACTCGAGCGGCGTGGCCCCCAAAGGATTCCACCCTAAGGGTTTGGTGTCTAATAAAACAGCGGCTCGTAAAAAAAATTGGCCGCTCGGAGAACAAGAAGGGCACCGTCAAAAAGTTTTTTTTCGTATATTCATCCCAGCTTTATCAAAATAGTCAAAAGAGTTTTCTGAGGCTCTTTTGAAAAACAACATTTGTCAGCGATAAAAGGATGAACCGCCACCAAATTTACGGGTGGCTATCATTAAAGTAGCCATTGATCACTATCCATCCTTACGAGCTTAAAAAACATTGGGCCCCTCTTTTAGAAAACAATCGAGTTTTATATAATAGAGTTTCGAATTAACGACGTGATATTATTTTTATACTGTGTTTTTCGTATATTCATCCAGCTTTGTCAAAATAGTCAAAAGAGTTTTTTGCGGCTCTTTTGAAAAACAACCTTTGTCAGCGATAAAAGGATGAACCGCCACCATATTTATGGGGCTATCATTAAAGTAGCCATTGATCCACCCTTAAATTTAATAGGCTTAAAAAAACAGTGGGTCCATCTTTTAGAAAACAATCGAGTTTTATATAATAGAGTTTCGACTTAACGACAGCCTCAAAAGATACGTATAAATAGAGCCCTATCGGTCAAAGAAACTTCACTAATCAGCGGAATTCTCAAGTTGGAAGTCGTTTTCTTAGCACCTAGAAAAAATGGATAGCGAAAGCTTATGTTGGTTTCTAGACGATTTGGAGGTAAATAGACCCTGGTCCGTACCGCAACTACTTCAATTTTATTACGGAATATGTTTATTTTTAAATTTAGACCCGGGGTTTGCACCAAATAAGTTACCCGCAATCTTTAGCCGTCTGAGTTTTAAATTAATTTTGACGGTTATTGAAATTTTTGAAACTGTTCAAGCTATCCCCCACGTTCCAGAAGCGTGCCAAACGGTAGCCGAACTCCGATTATTTAATCAAGCATTACCGCCTCGGTTAGGCGAAATTATTGAAGCTAGATATAATAAGCGGGAAAAAGAATTACTCGAACTCGAGTGGGATGCTATGTTGGGCCCCGAATATGACGAACCTGTGTTGGACTACCTGAAGAGTAAGTTTTTTTCTCGTACCGCGTATGAAAAATATCTAAGAAATTAAAATATATATTTATTTTTTATAGACGCCCCTGAAATTGTCCCGGTCGATGATGCTGAACCCCGTGAATCCGCCGAAATGGTGGACGACTATTTCAACGAACTACTTAACCAAAGCGGTTACGGGGAGGCGGAGGGAGATTTCCCAATTGTGGGGTATATTGAATTTGAGGACCCTAATTGCGTAATTTTGGGTCAGAATGAAAAACAGTTCCCGAACTTCAATATGACGGGAATTGAATTGGAAGCTGAAATATCTAATAATATAGCGGAAGGGCTTGCCAGGGTCACTGAAAGGGTATTACGCGACGTAAACCCCGCTGACATGGTACAACTAGTAATCCGTAGTTCGGCGCTGGGTGCGGCGCATCCCGATATAACCATTTCATTTAGGAGACGTGACCAAATTGATATCGAGACCCTTCTAGACGAGGTATCCGAATCTATATATTCAGATGAGGAAGAAGCGTTTTTCCTGGCCCCCGTTAATTTAACTTTTTCCATTGTCCGTCTCCCCATAGACGAAGAACGGGTAAACCCCCCAAGGCGGTGGCTACGCGAAACGGAAACGACTAGAGACCTTTGCCCTGTTTTCTAGGAATAGACGAGCAATTGTCCGTATTGCGAACAGCGACTCAATATGTCTCGCTAGAGCTCTTTGCGTCGGTCTGGCGCTGTGTAAATATCAGAACGAGCCCGAAAACAAAAGACTAAAAACGGTCTATGAAACTTTGTCGCATACCAAAGAAAACAATGTGGCTCAGCGAGCCGAGGCGCTCCTCCTATGCTCCAAATCGGGTGTCCGACCTAACAAAGAATGCGCGTCGCCCGAGTCGATTAGAAAATTTAGAACGTACCTCAAAGAATACGATATTTTAATCTATCAAATTAAAAACAGCTGGCTGACCTTGGTGTACGATTCTAGAGTACGGGGAGGTATGGACAAAAAACGTATTGTACTTTTAAACGAGGGCGACCATTTCAATCTAGTTAAAAATCTGGCACCCTTATTCGGGAAAGCAAAGTTTTGTTCAAAGTGTCTAGAGGGGTACAGACGAGATAGCTATTGTTTCGCGTGTTGCAGGGCCATAAAATGTACCGGAGATATAATAAAATCATAGACGAAGAACGGGTAAACCCTGGACAAACGACTTACGCCTTCCACTGTATTAGGGCAGATATTTATATTGTTAGGCCGCTGGTGGTGCGTTACGGAGGCGCCTCTAGTGGCTTCCACGAGAGTAACAAAAACTGCGCATGCGCGGGAAATAAATTCCCACCCCCCACCCCCGCATCTCTCAGATTCTCTCTTATTTCCGGTAGTCCGTCTTTCCGAATCCCGCCATTTGTTAGCGTTTAAATAAGTATAAAATTTTAGGCCTTTGTCGTCAGTAGTTGAATTTGTTGAAAAATATTGTTTAATATGCCAAAAAATAAGTCCTGTGCTTATCAGCACTGTAGGAGTGATAGTCGCTATGCGAATAGAGAGCATATGAAAAATGTGTTCTTTGTGCCATTCCCCAAGCCAAAAACAAATTATCGTAAGTGTGTTCGGTGGCTTCAATTGCTAGATCGCTCAGTTTTTACCATTGAACGTGTTAATTCAAGTACATTTGTTTGCTCAAAGCATTTTGAAGGAGGTAATGGGCCTACTGAAATGTTTCCAGACCCTATTTTTGGAGCTACAGAAGAATTTAAATTAAAAAAAAGAGGAACATCAATTCAACTGAACAAATGCACAATCAAACCACCGATTTCGGAATTAGACATTGGTTTATCTGTAGAAATTGGTACTGCTACCAAAATTGAAGAATACGATGATGCCAGTGATACACCAATATTACCATCATACCAATTAGACCACAAGTACAGCATTAGTTGCCCAAATATTGACAAATTAAAATTACTTCTGAACTTCAAACTACCACAGAACTGGTGTTTAAGTTTTACGCTCAATGAAATGTTACTTTTTAAAGTAAATTCACAAACAAACAAGACTATCCTAAAATTGACCATAGATGACACGCTTGCCTTGAAGTTGGAAGTACTAAACAAAATATGTACGGTTGCGAATGATCTCCCATCTCACGTATCAACAAAAAATGGACTTTTTGAATGTTTAGATTATTTGGACACATTTGATGTTTGTCAAGGTAACGAAAATGAAAAGTATATTGAACATTTTGAAAGAATGAATTCTACAGTCAAAATTTTGTGTCCATTTACATCATCTTTGCGGCATGTTCAATGTGAGCTTTTGTCTAGAAAACAAGTTTGCGCAAAATGTGTAACTTTAAAACATGAATTTGATATGCTCTTGACCCGAAAGCGCATAAATGAAGCTAAACCAAATAATGCCACAAAGAAACCTAGATTGATGAATATGAATAAAAATGAACTTTTACTTAGCCTAAAAGAATCTAATTTGTTAAAAGAAAAACTGTTGAAAGAAAATGAAGATCTGAAACAGAAATTGAAATTAATTGAATCGAAAATTGAAAACAAGGGGAAAGTAATCGATGAGGGAGACCATGATACTTTCATAAAGATTCTTCAAAACCATGTGGACCAACTACCCGAAAAAAAAAGATTTGCAGATTTATTTTTAGAAACTCAGTTGAAAATGCTGAAAGAAAAACATCCGACACAGCGCCGCTGGCATCCATTAGTAGTACAATGGTGTCTATTTATGTACAGAAAATCACCTTCGCTGTATAAAGTGCTACGAGAAACAGAAACTTTGCAGCTCCCAAGTACATTATAGAAAAAAGCATGATACGTACCAGAAAGCATTTCATATAATTTATCTTCAGGTATATTTTCAGATGTTTTTGATTTACTATCACAGTCTAAAATCAACATACTTTAATATTTGGTTTGAAACGTAAAACACATTGGCCATAACGCAACTTACCATTAATCGTGTCATTCAAAATTACGTCCATTTTTGGCAATATCAAGTTGCTAAAATTTAAAATTCGTTCCTGTTTGTGTTAAGCCTAACGCACGTTTTGGATCCGCGACTCACGCGTACAGGAAACGGAAGTTTCAGAGATAAACATCCGGGTGGGGGGCACGAAAGTGCACCACCAATACGAGCGAGTAGCGCCTCTACCGGAGATAACATTTTTTTCGGAAATACGCGTACGTCGTTTGTCCAGGGTTTACCCGACGGCCAGCTGCATTCGTGTACCGAACAGTATTGTACAGTTTGTCGTAAGTTTTCCCCCTCGGGACATCAATGTTACATCCAAGTAATAAAAGACCCGCGACGCCCTTTACCCCGATTCGATTCCAACGGTCAGCCCACTCAAATGTGGATATTTTACGATTTTGAGACTATCCAAACCAAACGGCACCCCGATAAGAAAAACTGTTATATTCATCAACCCATTTTATGCGTGTCGGAAACTTATTGTGGATCGTGTGTTGATACCCCCGACGTAGCATGCAGATTTTGCGGCGTTCGCCAACGACAATTTCTGGGTTCAGATTCCGCGCGAAACTTTTTCGAATATTTAAGAACACTGGCTCGGATAAGAAGAGTGACCGCGCTTGGACATAATGCGAGTAATTATGATACGCAACTCCTATTACAAGTTATAATGGAGAGTGCCGACTCGTTTGAGCCCGATCCGATAATAAATGGAACTCGCATCTTGCAACTGAAACTACACAATTTAACTCTATCGGATTCGTATAATTATATACCAATTCCTCTGTCGAAATTCGCGGATACGTTCGAGCTGGGCCGCGAATATACGAAAGATTTTTTCCCCCATTTTCTATTCAACGTAGTTGATAATAATTTTGACATTTACAAACCCGAACAAACAAACTACGTCTCGGAGAACTCGCTGCCCCCCTTGGAAGCTTACGGTGCCCAATATTTCACGGCGAAAGACCGCGAAAGTTTTAACAAATGGTACGCTCTCGAAACCGAAAAGAGTTCGGGATTTAATTACCTCGAAACGTTAAAACTCTACTGTTCTAGAGATACCCACATATTAGCTAAAGGATGTTTAAAGTTTATGAAACTATTTCAAGACTTGTGCGAAGTTAATCCGTTTAGCGTGGGTGTGACAATCGCGTCAGTGTGTAGTTACGTGCTAAGGAAAAAATTTTTGGAGCCAGAAACGATTGGCATAATACCGGCTAATTTGTATCGGTTATCCGAGCCTCAATCCACCGAGGCTTTAGAATGGCTGGCTTGGGAAGCGCATGCCCGGAATGTTACCATCGTGTCAACGCTGAATGGGCGAGAACCGCGTGCTGGAAAAATTAAAATTGATGGTCTAATCGGTGAGAAAAACGCTCTACAATATCAGGGCTGTTGGTAAGTATTATTTTAAAAAGTTCGAAGAGACAAAATATAAACAGGTTTTTTTTCATTAAAGGTTTCACGGCTGTAGGACTTGCTTCGGGGACTCTGTAAATAGGAACCAGCCATTATACGCTAACGCGAGCGATACCCTTAATACACGATTTTCCAACACGATGCGGACAACCAATAAACTTAAAGAAATGGGTTATACCGTCATTCAACAATGGGGGTGCGATTGGATTTTGGAAAAACAACAAAATCCAGCCATAAATGAATTTTTAAAAAATTCTAATTTTTCGGAAACTTTAACTGAACGTTTAGACCCGCGAGCCGCTTTTTTCGGGGGCAGAGTATCAGCCTTACGAACGTACTGTAACGTTGAAGGGACCGACGATAAAATATTCTACGTGGACATTTGCAGCCTGTACCCTTTTATAAACAAACGGTATTATATCGAAAAATATATATAACGAAAACAAATATTTAAGTGTGTTTTCCCTTTTATAGTGGCAAAGTACCCGTTGGTCATCCGACAATTCTGCTCGGTAGCGATATTCCAGCCATTGACGATTTTGAGGGATTATTGTTATGTAACGTGCTCCCGCCAACCAATTTATTCCATCCTATTCTTCCGTATCGGACCGTTAACAAGAAGTTAACGTTTACCCTATGCCGGATGTGTGCCGATTTACGGTATCAGGGTGACTGCGAGCATTCTGACGACGAAAGAATGCTTAAAGGCGTTTGGGTAATCGACGAATTAAGATGGGCGGTAAATCGCGGATACAAAATTACAAACAAAATCGAGGCGTGGTCATACACGGTGACGCAATACGATCCTGCAACGGAAAGCGGTGGGATTTTTCGAGATTACGTTGACTGTTTCCTAAAAACCAAGGTGGAGGCGAGCGGATGGCCGTCAGATTGTCAGACCCCCGAAGCCAGGACCGAATACATTGCGGCTTTCGAACGTCATGAAGGGGTCAAATTGGACCCAACCAAAGTCTCCAAAAACGAAGGACTTCGAGCCATCTCGAAATTAATGCTGAATTCCATGTGGGGGTCTGTATGGATTTTATTGGGGTTATAAATCATATTAGGTAGCGTGATAGATATTAAAACGAGATTTTTTTCAGAAAACTCGGTCAGCGATCCATTGTGACCAAAACTGAAATCGTTCGCGAACCCAAAGTGTTCTTTGAACTGCTATCAAATCCGGAAATCAACGTAAAATCGGTTTTGACAGTCAACGATACGACTCTTCTAGTGAAATCAGCCCCCATCAAGGAGGCGGAAATCCCTCTAAAACATACAAATTGCGTAATTGCCGCTTATACAACCTGTCAAGCGAGATTAGTTTTATTAAAATATCTTGAAATAGTCGGAGAGAACGCGCTATATTTGGACACTGACGCCCTCCAGTACGTCTCGAAACAACCCCTTATATCTATGGTCAGCGAGTTATCCGTTTATGGAAAGAATTCGTTTATTTACGAAGCCGCGTATGGCGGGCCAAAAAATTACTCGTTTTGGGTGAAAAATCCGGATACGGGCGAAAAATTTAACGTTACGAAAGTTAAAGGATTTCGAATTAATGTCGGTAATCAGCATATCATTAACGGCGAAAATTTAAAAACTATGCTAGGAGTGACTGACGAAGAAACTGAAATACCGGCGGCGTTTGCCGTGCCTCTGCCCAAACAAATACGTCGACTTCCGGATCATACGCTCGTTAGCGTCGACTTGGAAAAAGCGTATAGACCCGTAATGGATAAAGTTCGGGTTTTATCGAATTACCGAACAGTTCCATTCGGATTTAAAATACGCGCTTAAAAAAAACCTTCGCTCTTATGCGGGCGAACCGCGGGTCGAGAGGCGCCGGTCTCCGCGAGTCGCCGTCTCGGCGTTCGAGAGAGAGAGAGAGAGAGAGAGGCGCGCGCGTTCTCTCTCTCGATCCGCTATCCGCGCGCGTCGGGGTCATGAGGGGGGGTGTGTCTCTAGCGCGCCGGCCGCTATCCACGTGGCAAGGGGGTGTGTCACGGGAAAACCTTTTTTGTTATTGTCAAAAATAAAAATATTACATATAAAACAAAATGTCCATTTTATTTCATTCTGGTTTCAGCTACGCGGTGATAATGTACCCTTTTTATCACAGTTGTAACATCATACTTTGCGGGCCTAGCCAAAGTGGTAAGACATATTTCGTAGAAAAACTGATTAAACATTTAAAACAAATGTTTGAACCTCAAATTGAAGAAATCCACTGGTTTTACGGCGAGGATCAGCCAGGATACGATAAACTTAAAAAATATAACGTTATATTGCATAAGGGGTTACCCGATCCTGACTTATTTGACGGCTCGAAACGGATACTGGCCGTTTTAGACGATTTAATGGGGGCGGGTCAAAAGGGAGAAGTTGCCCAATTGTTCACCAAAGTCTCGCATCATCGTAATGTTAGCTTTATCTACATAAGTCAAAATTTATTTCATCAGGGTCGCGGGTGTCGCGAAATTTCCCTCAATGCGCACTACATACTTTTAACGAAAAATGTACGGGACAAAACACAGATTAATTGCTTGGCGCGCCAAATGGCCCCCGATAATTCCAACTTTGTTATCGAAGCGATTTCTGACGCGACTAGAGACCCAAACTCTTACGTATTGATCGACCTTCAGAAAGATTGTCCGGACGAACATCGGATCAGAACTAATATTTTCCCCGGCGAACAAGTCTCGGTATACATTCCGAAATAATACTTTTCCGAGGGTGGTTAGTTACCACACACACCCGCCGCGAGTCGAATTCATTCGATGTACAATGTCTCGACGAGTCAGGTCGCAAAAACATCTGCTCGAATCGATCGGCAAATTAAAGGGCGTTAAGAGACGTAATATTTTAATTAACGCCAATAAAGAGTTGATCGAAGCAATATCTGATTGCGTGTATAATACTCTTATTGGGAATATACGTCTAACCACGCGGCAAAAACTACGATTAAAAATACACCGTAAAACGTTACGCAAAATTGCCCAGAAAAAATTGGGCTGGCAAACTAAAAAACGAATATTATTAAATCAAAAAGGTGCCGGATTTTTCTCGTTTCTTCTGCCTATTGTGTCGTCGCTCGTGGGAGCCCTAACAGGTTGAACATAAAAAATGTTAAGGTACTCGAAAAAAATGACTTTAGCGCCGATTACGCCACCCCATCAACAACTCAAACCGGATATTGACATGGAAATGGCTGATATTTTAAAAAGCGAAGCGCTCGATGACCGGACCAAGTGGAAGATATACGAAGAGATGCTACTAAAAAAGCACGCTCGAAATAAACCGATTGAAAATAACGATACGCCCAGTTACGAAACATTAGTCAATCTGTTCCCGCTAGGATACAGAGCGAGCGCCCGAGAGATATTTAATCATTTGATTTCGGACAGCGGTCGACTGAGGTGGGACAGCCAAGGGCAGATTTTATTAGACGGTGAAATACAAACGGATTCTGATATTGTTGATTTAGTATATTATCTAATAAGTCCCCACGCGCCGAGACCCCAGAGTTGGTCAAAATTTAATAACCTGGTGGGTAAACTACGGAAAATCACCCCTCAAGCCCTCCCCACCACCACCCCATTACCGTCTACTTCGTTCATAACAGCTTCCGCCCCCCCGGGCCCTCATCTTTCGCTCGCATCCTCCAAACGAAAGAAAACTTTGTCGTCAGCGGTCGGGCCTAATTCTTTCGCGACACCTCGACAGTCACCGAAACTTTGGTCGCCTACTATTAAGAACCGTTTACGTAAAAAAAAAACGCCGAGTGCCAAAATTTTGAAATGGGAGAGTTACCGATAAACGTAACGACTAGACTCGAAAAAATATATTTCGATTCTCGTAATCCAGCTAGCTACGGGGGTGTTGAAAAATTATACGATTCTGTCAAAGAGCTCGGAATATCTAGGGAGAATGTTGAAACGTTTTTGCAAACTCACGACGCCTATACGTTACATAGACCAGTTATTCGAAAATTCCAACGACGAAAGATTCGTGTGGGAAACAGACTAGACCTCTATCAGACTGATTTGGCAGATATGCGCTCTTTAGCGAGCGACAATTCCGGATACACATTTATTCTTACTTGTATAGATTGCTTTTCGAGAGTGGCATTTGCCGTCCCCCTAAAACGTAAGACCGGCGCGGAGGTTGCCCGCGCCCTGAAAATAATTTTTAAAGAGCGGGGCAAGCCCCGCGCTATACAGTTCGACCGTGGGTTGGAGTACGTTAATTCGACTGTTTTAAAACTCCTAAAAGAGGAGGGCATTAGACATTACCATTCCGAAAATAGCGACGTTAAAGCCGCGATGGTAGAGCGTTTTAATAGGACCCTGAAACAGCGCATGTATCGTTTTTTTACTCATAAAAACACGCGACGCTATCTCGACGAGCTGCCCAATTTAATTCATTCGTATAACGCCAGTTATCATACGGCAATTAAAATGGCTCCCTTCGATGTAAACGACAAAAATATTCTTCAAGTTTATCGAAATATTTACAAACCAGGGCAGTCTCAGCCAGCCGCCCTCAAGCCCCGAAAATGCCGTATCAAAGTCGGCGATTACGTAAGGATTACCCGAACTGCCAGACCGTTTTTAAAAGGATACAGCGATCAAAATTGGAGCGCCGAAATATTTAAAGTTGTTTTCAAGAATACTAAAAGACCTCTTCAATTTAAGCTCGTTGATTTGGCTGACGAACCCATCACGGGATATTTTTATTTCAAAGAAATTCAACGAGTTATAAAACCGGAAGAATATACAATTGACAAAGTATTAAAGAAGCGACGCTCAAAGGGTAAAGTCGAATATTTCGTTTCCTGGTTAGGGTATCCGGCTACATTCAATTCTTGGGTTTCTGCTAAAGATGTCCGAAGCCTTTTACCTAACGATACCCAGTAATTCAAATCTCGAGATATTTCCGAATAATACGGTAGCCTGTTTCACGATAAAATTACCCGAACCTATCGAATTAAAGGGGGGGTGGGAAGTTGCGTTGGTGGAAATATTGTATCCCTTTTCGTTTTACAACGTGTTGCCCTATGACAATTACGTCTATTTCCGCGTTAATCCCGCCCAGCATGGGGGACAGTCTGACCCTAAAATGGTCGGGACAATGCGTGAAATCCCTCCGGGGCATTACTTGAGTATAGACCATTTACTTAAAGTAGTAAACGACACAGCGCTATGCACCGCCGCTAATGTGTGTCTTACCCACGATCCGCTGAACGGACACGTTGCGCTGGTTGGAAAAAATATTACCCCCTATGGCGTATTTATGAGTGACGGACTGAGCAACACGCTAGGATTTGAAAGAACTAAAACTATCGCGGGTAGAAGCGAGAACCCGGCTCGCTTAAATTTCCACATTCCGCCCCAAATCTTCGTTTATTCCGATATCGTCGCTGATCAAGTGGTGGGCTCGTCACTCGTCAAATTGTTAAGAATAATAGCGGTTGACGAATCAGCCCGATTTGGTACTCATATCGAGAAAACGTACATTTCGCCGCATTACGTGCCCATTGAGAAGAAATACTTTGATACTATCCAAATAGATCTACGCGATGTTTATGGGAAACCAGCTCCTTTTGAGTTTGGCAATCTAACAGTAAAACTTCATTTGCGTCCAAGATGCCCTTAAGACACGTTCTTGAAAAAAGACGCTGCGTAGCGTGCCCGTACGCTCAATATTATGCCACTCAGGCGGGTGGCGCTATTCCCGACGTATACGTGGGATCGCCGTATCAGCGGGGGCACGGGCAATTCGGAAGCGGGTTTGGGAGTTTCTTCTCAGGCTTGTACAAGCTAGCGAAACCGTTTCTTTTACGGGGGGCGAAATTTTTGGGGGGCCAAGCCCTCTCCACGGGAAAACAAGTTTTGGCTGATGTCTCGACGGGGTCATCCATACGTGAAGCTACCAAACGGAGGCTTACAGAAAAGTACGATGATCTCAAACAACAATACGGGACTGGGAAACGTAAACGCAAAACTAAAACAATTAAGAAAAGACCAAAACGCGGTGGAAAAAAATCTCTAGTAGGCAGGAAACGAGCTAGAAAGGTCGTTGATATTTTCTCCTAAAATCATGGGTCATTGCGAAGCGTTGAAAAGTGAACTTGATATTTTCCAAACCGCGCCTATCCAAACGTCAATTGAGGGAGGAAAATGGACCACCTTCAAACCCATCTCGTCGCTGAGGGGCGATACCATCGAGTTTAATATTCCTGGAAGCGGGCACGAGTACATTGATTTACCGCTTACGTACCTACTTGTTAAAGCTAAAATCGTCGCCGATGACGCGGGCAAAAGTTTATTACCGTCGGATGTTGTAGGGGGGTGTAACAATTTTTTGCACACGCTATTTAATCACGCGGAAGTTTACCTTAACGGAACCTTACTGTCTCCGTCAGCTTGTTCGTACGCTTATCGGGCGTACATTGAAACTTTGTTAAATTTTGACAAGGGTGCCAAAGCGTCCCATTTAACAGGCGCGCTGTGGTACAAGGATACCCCCGGCGAAATGAATTCGGTCACGGCCAACGAGGGTTTTAAACAGCGGAAAGGATTCACGGATCAGTCGAAAGAAATAGATTTAATTGGTCCGCTGTTTCTTGACGCGCTCAATGTCGAAAAATATTTAATTAATGGCGTAGATTTACGTATTAAACTATCGCGAAGTAAAGCGAGTTTTGCGTTAATGGGTACGCCGAAGCCCGGGGTTGACTATAAAATTATCATTACGGACGCGAGCTTGTTGGTACGTCGAATACAAATTGCACCCAAAATACTTATCGCTCACGAAAACGCCTTGTCACGAGCAGCAGCAAAGTACGCTTTTACACGCACCGAAACTAAGATATTCACCATCAACTCGAATATCCGAAACACAGTTATTCCCAACGTATATTTGGGTACCCTCCCGGTTCGCTTGATTGTCGCGCTGGTGGATCACGAAGCCTACAATGGAACCTTGGCAAAAAACCCGTACGCTTTCGAACATCAAGATTTATCGAGTTTAGCTCTTTACGTGGATTCTGACGGTGTGGATTCGAAACCTATTACGCCAAACTACGACGCGGGACAATATATTCAAGCCTATCATACTTTATTCACGGGTAGCGGAATTCATTATAGAAACACCGGGATCGATATTTCCCGGGGAGATTATGCCGGGGGCTACGCTTTTTACGTCTTCGACATTTCAAACGACCATAGCGCGGGTGAGAGTCATTATTGGAACCCCTCCAGACAGGGACAGATGCGTTTGGAGCTTTCGTTCGCTAAACCAGTCCCGCAAACGTTAAGCTGCGTAGTTTTCGCCGAATTTCAAGCCAGCTTTAGCGTAGACAAAGATCGTAACGTTTCTATTGAAAACGTGTAATTATGCGCGGATCCGAGATTTTAAACATTTTGAGACGTACGCGCAATTTTATGGGCGTATTCGCTTCGGATTGTCTACCCGATAAGATTAATAGTTTTCCAGCGTCACTGGTTGTAAATCTGGACCACCACGATGAACCTGGCAGCCATTGGGTCGCGATTTACCTTGATAAATTAAAACGGGCTTGGTATTTTGACTCTTTGGCGCTACGGCCCATTTTGCCAGCCATTAAACTTTTTTTAAAACAAAATTCGAGAAAAATCACGCCCACCAAGCGGCGACTTCAATCGACAACGAGCGTCATTTGCGGACATTATTGCGTGATTTATATACGTCACCGATCAAAACGTAGAAGTCACCAAAGCTTCTTTAAGGGTTTTTCACGAAGAGACGTCAACAATGATATAATGGCCACTAGAAAATTTAACAACCTGTTACGTCATCATAAACGGAGTATAAATGCCCGTCGCGCGACTATACCCCGTTTTATTCTTAACTAAACCCTCAGTATCGTGTCGGTGGTATGGCGAGAATGGCCTTTGTCGACTTTGACTCCCCCCCTCCCCCCACCAGTGAATTGGCTATTCCAACATCACACTCTAAACACCCGACAACCGTGTTCTTTGGAACGAAGTCTACTTTTCGCCGAATGGATTACCCAGAACCGCGCTGAAATAGACAGTCAATTACGATGTCCATTTTAATTTTTTTTGTATCACACTATAATATTTTTTTGACTCGTAAAAGAAAAATAATTTTTGTAATATATCATCTTATAAAATAAATATTTTTTATTATCTTATAAATCCGACTCATTATTTCTCATTGCTCGCGTCATTTTTTAGATTACGTAATTAATAGTTCATTGCGTCCATTCATTCGCCCACGTTGGAAAAATATTATAAACGTATTTTAAAAATATTAAGTGTCAATTTATCAATGTAAAATTTACTTTATACGGTCACCTTTAAAAATAACAATGTATTCAATATAAAAACGTTTATTCACATTTTCTTTACAGCGGTTTTAATATTACGAATTTGATTAGTTTTACAATATTCTTGAAAATAAATCAGAGCAGCCATTTCCTTTTCAGTCGGCATTTTTAATTCGGCTGGCTGGTTAGATGTAGTTGGTTCGGTTGATTCCATTGTGGCACCGCGCTTTTTACATGCCACAATAAGTTCGTTAAGATAATCGATAATTTTATCATCTGACATTTCCTCGGCCTCCGTGTAATGGAGCGATTCACTCGCATCACAATCACACGCCAGATCCGAATCTTCTTTCATTGTATTACACGATAAATGTGTCATTAAATGTTGTTTGAAACCTCTCACGGACCGGTATATTTCCGAGCATATCCCGCATTTCTTGGGTACCCTAAGCGGAGACATCTTCCTCTTTCCCATAGCGGCTGGCTTATGAAAACCACAACGCATCTACGTAATCTTTACGCTTCATGGTGTAGATTACGTCATCTTTAGTGAGTCATTTTTAAATTACGTCATTTTTATAGATTACGTCATTTTGGGGGTTAGACCCAGAAATATTATTCCGTAGCTCAAAGAGAATCGGGATGGCTAGTCACGAGGATCTCCGCACCGTAACCGGTCGGCTAGAAACGTTCAAGCAATGGGACAACGTACACGTGAACAAGGAAGACTTGGCCCACGCAGGACTTTTCGCCGTAGACTCGGACGGCATAGTCGAATGCTACCTCTGCCACGGACAGTTAGGCAGTTGGGAATCCGGCGACGTACCCCAAACGGAACACGACAAATTTTATCCCAACTGTCCGTCACCCGCCGCTTTGGAGGGCCAAGATATCCCGCCATCCGAAAAATACATCTCCGGCGGAACCACAACCACCCCCGAGGGACCCGGCGACAACGTAACTCTTACCATCAAACGCCTCGAGGTAGAACATTTAATGAAAATGCTCGTAAAAACGCTAATTTCAGATGGTTCGTTTCAACCCTTTGAGTGAACTTTGGTATATACCCTACGAAGATCGACGTAATTACCATGATATAATTAAAAATACATTTCCAAAGACGTATTTTCAATGTAAATCGTATTATACAGCCTGTACTCGAAAAATATCTTAATAAAACCTTATAATTTGTATACACTCTGCTCTTTTTTTCCCAAAACACTTTTACCGATAACCGCCCGCTATTTTACGCTACCCTTAGGGGGCCGAAAGTGTTTGTCGGCGAAAACCAACTCGATTGTGCCCGACATTAACTATGACGGGTAGGCTGTTTGCATAACATCGTGTCACCGCCATAGGGGCAGATAACCTATTGACCTAAAATGGGTTAACACCTGGGTTTTATAACATCGTAAATCAACCTCGTAAATCAGCTAACCTTTTGACCTAAAATGGGGTGCCTCCAGCTATTAACTATGACGGGCAGGCTGTTTACATAACATCGTGTCACCACCATAGATAACCTATTGACCTAACATCGTAAATCAACCTCGTAAATCAGCTAACCTATTGACCTGCCGAATATTGCCGCAAATGGGGGCCCTACAGGGGCCTGTTTCACCCTTATTTAACGGCTGTTTGCATCGTGTCCATAGGGGCAGATAACCTATTGACCCAGGGTTAGGTTTTATGAGGGTAACATCGTAAATCAGCTAACCTTTTGACCTAACCTTTTGACCCGCCGGAAATGTACGCAAAATGGGGCCCCTACAGGGGCCCGTTTCACCACCGTTTCCCCCGCCCGCAGGTGCCCCCTTATCGGTATACAAACCCCCTTATCTCTTAGAGCCATAGAGCCCACTGTGGGCAGCCGATATAACCGCTGAAACGTCTTTGCGATCTATTACGGATATTAACAGCTTAGAAAGTGAGACAGATGCATCTAGGAATATGAATTTCCATCCCCATAGAATGCATCAACTCAATATAGTTATTATTTAATTAGCAAATTTAAAACGAAAAATAAGTGTGTAGCATATAATTTCGATACAAAATTGGCAAATAATAACCAAAAAACAAGGGGTTAGTCACTCCGCGAACTCGGTGTACACTGTCGTACCTCTGACTGTACTAATAACAAAATCCTTACCTTTAACAGTACTAAGTACGCGAACTCGGTGTACAGGTCTTCCGAGAATGACTTACCCCTCGCCAAAAAACGGCAAAGAATACTAAGCCTTCACCAAGTTTTAAATCGGTTTCTTAAGCCGGAAAAAAACGATTCAAAGGCTAAAAAATTCACCAATGTTGACATCAAATCGAAGAGTTAATCCACCCTTACAGAATCAGTGGAAGTTGTGACATTAGTTTGTGATATTTCAAAGATTATCAATTCTAATTATCATGTTGAAGTAAGTAAATTTGTATTTAGGAATTTCGGCATTAAAGATAAATAATAATTGTATAGAATATTGAAGCAAATGTTTTAAATAACGCAGTTCTTGACTGAACAAATAAACTTACATCTTTTTTTAAACATATTAGTAACTTAGGTAAATAGGTGCCATCCCAGTCCCACCCTTTCATGTCTAACAACACTTAATATCTAAGCTTTGTAAAACGTACGATATAGCAGACGATATTTTCATTTCATTAGCATACGTTAGATGGCGGTATCGTTACCCAGCGTCCCTCGAGAATCTTCTCTCCTTTTGAGGGGGTGGAATTTTCAACGAGAAAAAAACTTACCCCCCACGCTTTTGTAAGGCATTTGCGTTTCCAGAATTTCAGGCTCTGTAGTAACTTCTCTTAATCTAATAGACCATTCTATGAAATACTACTTATGTGGTTATTTACTTTTGTGTATAGAGAGTCAGACGATTTGGCCCGATTTTTCATGAACCAGGGCGGCTCAAACCTGCCAAACTGGTTGTCTGGATAAATAGTGGATTTTTGATCCAAATCCTACTCATTTAACGGTTATAGTTTTATACAAACCATTATACATAGTTAATTAGATATATCTCATTGATTTTGTAAATAGTTCAGTTATGGACTTACTATATTTTGAAATATACTATCTTCAAATAGTATATTTCAAAATATAGCTAAGGTAGCCTATCTTCAAATATATTTTGAAATATACTATCCTCAACAAAGACTATATAGGCCTATACGCTTTGAAGCGTTAACCTTTGAAATATAGCTACGGTAGCCTACTTGAAGATAGTATTTAAGTAACAAGTTGCCAAGCTTAAAAATATACCTCTCCTCGGAAGAATTGTCCCTAGTGTTATAAATTTCTCGAGATGACCCTTAAAGATATCTCCGCAATTCAGAGTTATTCACTAAAAACGTAATCCCGGTTCAATCCCGCCCGGTATAAAATTTTAATTTTAATTAAAATAATTGAGACGAAACAAGCGAGTTTAATTTATTCAGAATAATATAAATTAAGTAACTACAACAGCGAGTTAGACGTACTAAAACAATGCACAATTGAATTTAACCCTATTTACAGAACAAGTTTATCATTTAAATATAATACGAAGCAAATTTTAATGAAAGAAATATCTACAGAGGGTATTTGTATTTTTCTCGCTTACGACATACTTGCCGCATCTTTAACGCTCATTTTATTTCAACACTCGCCCTTGATGAAGATACCGTAGAATAGCTATATTCGACATCTGGTAGTGGACGACTCGTAGACTTCCTGTTGACGTTGTTACACATGACACATGAAAAAGACCAATACCGTCCAATTTCCAATATCATATAATTACTCGCACACCCAGGAAATCAATGACTGCGTTAGGAATCGTCGATGTCCAAATATCCACACCAATAAAAAATGAATTAACAAGAAGCGAAAAACTTACCATTCACAAAGCACAGAAAGCCCTTTGACAGCTCGTATATCAATAAATGACCGTAGACGGAATAGTTAGGGCTCTTTATAAATAAAACAAACGAACCAAATTGATGAACTGCATTAAACATTTTAATCAGTCGAGAAAACGTTTAAAATAAATTACGAAGTAATGACGACCCAGTAAACAACTCGATATTTTCTTCATAAATGAACTATTACCCTTGAAAATTAATACGCTAAACACACACGCAATAGATAAAAAAAGACTGAAAAAACTAAGTTAATTACAAAAAACTAACTGGTTCTACCCTTTAACCATTTTATCTGCTGACTGCGCTAAAACAAGATTTGACCTTTAAATTTTCATACGTAAAATATTTAGACTTTAACAAAAATTAAAAAACAAAGTTCAATAAACAATATATACAGATATTATATTCACCCGTTTAGTAAAAAAAAACCCGCCTTATCATAATGGTTCCTTTACTTTAATATTTTCCCTAAGGAAGTCAATGGCTCGGCGGTGAACTATCCGCATTGTAAAAATGCGACCTGAGTTCAATTCCTGATCACGACCAAATTTTACATTAAAGTACTAAAATATTTATTTAAATATAAAATTAATATAATTTATAAATATTTAATTAAATATAAGATTAATATAATTTATACGCTATGGTTACGCTTTGCTCCGAAAATGCGAACACGTTCGCAGGACAGACACACAGACAGACAGATGCGGTGATTGTATAACCCCTCCTAGGTTACATAGTACCTCGGAGAGGTAATAAAATGGTATAGGATTAAGTGACGTTAATAACTTTATAACAGCGGAAAGGACTTTTGTCAAGGCTGTTTTCTAAAAACAGCGGTTATATACAAGCATCGGTGGCTCTTTGGTAGAGCACTCACCTGCCATGCAGGAGGGTCCGGGTTCAAAACCCGTCCGATGCGATCGCAATTTGATAATAGGACGTATACCTTGAACATTTGGTGGACACCCTGCCTTATGGACGTTGAGACGTTTATCGTAACCCTCAGCATACGGTCCGTCCGAAAAGTCAATACATAGACGTTGGAGAGTAGATCGCAAACGAAACACAACCAACACAAAAACACAACACGTCACAAGTGCACAATACACATCCCCATTACAATCGCAACATCTCGAAAAAGACTACCAAGTCACAACCTTCGTGACAGTAAGCGTTGACGAACAAAACACCAAAAAACCCCAATTATCCGTTAACGCTCACCATCTCGGCAGTTTGGCCACAATTTAGAATCAAAGAAACTGCGTACGCAGTGATTACGCATTACGCTTTGCCCCGAAACTGCGAAAGCGTTCGCAGGACACACAGACAGACACACACACACAGACACGGTGATTGTATAACCCCTCCTAGGTTACATAGTACCCTCGGAGAGGTAAAAACTTTAATACCAAAAAATAACTTCGCAAGTCCTATTGAAGTAACTCTATGTTGTCTTAGTGAAAACGTTTGACCTTTTTAGCTGGGAATTTATAAAAAGGTCTATTCAGGTCAAATGGTATTCTTTGGCTTTTTCCGTTTAGCTTGAACGGTTTCTTTTTGCATTAAACAGCAATGCTCAATATTAGTCTCTCCATAATGCTCAATATTTTTTTTTATTTAATTTACAAAATTTTTTTGCACGAATTTAGTACATATTGTGGTAGATTTATAGCCATCCACATAAGTATTCTTGTGCGTGGATGGCTATGTTATACAAATTAAACACGTGGCCTCATTTTACAAAAATATATTGATTTATAATTTCAATAAGTAGTTTGGTTTAAAGTATTGACAAGAAATAATTTAAAGGCATAGTCACACAAAAATTGTATTCATATCTTGACTTAAGATCCAATTTTTTACACATTTTTTAAATACGTTAAAATTTGTTATTAGTTTCATTTCATGGTTTAACTTGTTATAGATTTTAGGACCGGTATACATCGCATGTCTCTGTCCGAAACCAGTGAACATAAGTGGTACAGGTATATTACCATCGTTTTGAAACCTAGTATTTAAATATTGTTGAGGTTCGTTATTTTTAGATTTAAAGCTATTTAACAAAATTGTATTTACATAGAGTTGCTGAATTGTAAAAACATTGAATTCATTATATAATAGAGTAGAGGTATATCGATAAGGTTTCCGCAAACAGGTTCGAAGTATTCGATTTTGTAGTACAATTATCGGGTTAAGAACATTATTGTAGGCATTTCCCCATGCCATTATACCATAACATAACAATGATTACACTAAAGCAAAGTATACTACCCTGAGCATCTTGACAGAAAGGAATTTACTCAGTTTATAAATATTATATGAGATGTATCTTATAGTTTTAGTTAGATTGGTAATATGGACATCCCATTTTAAGTGCGAGTCAACGATTAGTCCTAGATACTTAATTGAATGTACTTTATCAATTTTAATACAATTACAGTCTTGACTAAAAGAATTACACGTGTGGATTTTTAAATAATTTTCTTTTGGTTGTTGTTTTTTAGATAGTGTAAATGTTATAAATTTAGTTTTTGTGGAATTTAAGCTCAGAAGGTTTTGATCTAAAAATTGTTTAGCTCTAGCCAAACCAACATTTGCTTCTGCATATACCTCTTCCCATGTATTTGCGTAGTATAGTAAAACAGTATCATCAGCGAATGAAGTTAGCGAATTTGCTACCTCTGATTCACAAAAGTCGTTTATATAAATTAGAAATAGTATCGGTCCAAGGATGGTGCCTTGCGGAATACCATAATTAACAATTTGAGGCTCACTAAAACTATTATTTACACGAACAATTGTTTTTCTGTTTTTTAAAAAACTCTCAAACCAGCTAAGAGCGCAACCCCTAATACCAATTTTTTCCAGTTTAGTTATTAGAATGTTATGAGAAATGGTATCGAAGGCCTTGGCCAGATCCAAAAAAATGTCCCTTATCTAAATTAGTAGTTAGCGCTTCAGTAAAAGTATAAATAGCATCACTGGTAGTCTGTGGTATATTTGTTTTTTTGAAAACCAAATTGATTTTTTGAAAGAATATTATTTTTATCTAGAAAAGCTATTAAACGATATTTTTGACATTTTCCAAATATTTTAGAAATATGAGTTAGAACTGAAATAGGTTTGTAATTATTTAGGTTACATCGCTTTCCAGATTTAAATATTGGGTTAATTATTGCAATTTTACACAAATCAGGGAACGTTCCCTCGGCAATACTAAGGTTTATAATATATTTAAGCGGTTTAGTAATTAGATCTCCAATAACTTTAATTAACTTCACATTTATGTTATCATGACCTGAAGCTGAGTAGTTTTTAAGTTGGCTTATAAAAAGTTTTATTTCCTTTTCGCATACCGGTGATAGATATATAGAGTTTAGATTTCTTTGAAAGTCTGGATTTAAAGTTTGATTTTGCATTGGTAGATTTTCTTCCAGAAGATTGGCTATATTTTTGCCCACATTCGCAAAGTATTTGTTGAAAACGTTTGCACAAAAGACTGGATTTTATATTGCATCGATTTCATCATCATCAGTAGTTATTTTCGTTATTTTGTTTTGTGTAATAGGTTTTGAGATGGCCTCGTTAATTACAGTCCTAATTTTGCGGCTATCATTGTTAGTAGCCTCAATTTTTAATTTAAAATAGTAATTTTTGGCTTTATTGCGGAGTAGCTCGATTGGGGTTTGATGGGAGAGCGGTTTGTTTTTAGTTTTTTTAAATTAAGTCGACCGACTGAAAAATCGCTTAACTAATATTTGAATTTGTTGAGGTTAAGTTAAAGCTACGAATTCAATTTCTATTCGCGAACTGTGAATTATTGTAACCTTACAAGAAAAAGTCATGAGTTTGGGTTTTTTTTAAAGTTTTATTTTTAGCGACTAAATATTTGGCTCCTTTCCTTTGGACGCCAATTGAAAAAATACCCGATGGAGGTCAGAATTCTTCGTTCCTCCGTTGTTACAAGGGGGCGAAAATGTTTCGAAATATACTGGTGCAGTATTGAAAGGAAAGGAAATTTTCCAGTGACGCGCGGGTTTTCTCCGCTCATCACTGTGTCTTTCCTTTTACAATCGAGGTTTTTACAAAGATCGAGAACGAAAATATTTACAAAGGAGTATACAGGAAACGTTTTTCGGAATTAACAGATATATTTTTAAATTTACACAATTTTAAGATTCAAATAGTTTTACACAATTTTATATTTATTTTAGGTTTAATTTTATTTTATTTTAGGTTTAATTTTATTTTATTTTAGGTTTAATTTTATTTTATTTTAGGTTTAATTTTATTTAATTTTATTTTATTTCAATCAAATTCTTAACAGGCTTCTCTAATCAAATCATTTAGTTTGTTACGATAATTAGACAATTGATTTTTTAGTATGTGATTGAATGGTTCCTTTAAGAATCTTCTATGGAGTTTATCCCGTTTTTTAATTGATCCATGGTTTTAATAATTTAATTTTTTTGTTTGAGTATTTACAGTAGTTTTACATTGGTTTATATAAAAGTTTAAGACATCCATAAAATATTCAAAAGAAATATTCACATCCGTTTTTCCATATAAATTTAGCCAATTTTCATTCGCTATCAGTGATTTTAATTTTTCATAATCTATCACAACTCTGTTTACTTGGCGTTCAAAATTCATAGGGGGAATATTTGTATTATTTTCATCTAGTTTAAAACTCAGAATTATCGTGTAATGGTCAGTAATATATGTTTCTAGTATTACAGCTGTGGGTTCAATGTTACAATTTGTTTTTAAAAAGCAGTGATCAATACATGTTTGACTATCTCTTTTTTTTCTTGTATAATTTTTTATAAGCGGCAAAAAACCATGTATAGATAAAATGTCCATATATTCAGATACCCAAAGTTCTGCCGGGTTTGATAAAATGTCTATATTTATGTCGCCAACTAAAACAATATTTTGTATATTATTTTTTTCGAATTCTCCTAGCTTCTCGTTTAGTCCATTTATAAAGTTTATTACATTACTATTTGGCGAACGGTATATACACAATACTCTAAAGATATTATTTTTTAACTGCATATCTAACATAAGACAATTTGAATCACCAATGGTTATCTCATTTGTTATTACATTAATGTATTCTTTAACAAAAACCACTATTCCATCATTTTGATTCGCATAATTATTCGTATGATATTGTACGTAACCATTTATAGAATTATTTGTTGGGTTTGCTGTTTTTAACCAACATTCGGTTAATATTATGAAATCAAAATTTAAATTAATCTCATTCAATAATATACAGGTTTCATCAAAGTTTTTAGATATACTTCGAATATTTATATGAAATATTCTTAAAAAATTATTATTATAGAAATGGTTTCCAATTAATTGACAACATTGTTGCTTTGAGTAAATTTGAGGGTAAAAATCTCGAATATCAAGCTTGGTATGTTGAACACGTCGTGGTTATTCATTTTTTATTTCAATAAAGATAAATAGGTAAAGAAAAAAGTCAAATTATATTAACGTTAGTTTT
The DNA here is from genome assembly GCF_980474605.1 of Leiobunum rupestre. Classification (NCBI taxonomy): domain Eukaryota; kingdom Metazoa; phylum Arthropoda; class Arachnida; order Opiliones; family Sclerosomatidae; genus Leiobunum; species Leiobunum rupestre. The sequence goes on from NC_143392.1 coordinate 35,577,772, forward strand.
TTAAGGTGATCTATTTTATAAATTTTTGTGCCATCATCTTTTCGTAATAAAATTTTTCCATTGTTGACCCAGACGTATTTGAAACCTTTATCTTTTGCATAAATTTTAGTTTCGTATAGGATTTTTTTAGTTTGCGGTGGGAGTACTTCGTTAATAAAAAATCTATCTTGTGGAAAGTTCTTATAAAGGTTTCGGCATATCAAATTGTTTCGATTTTTTTTGGCTTCTTCCAAAAAAGTTTCTTTAAGGGCCTGATCTTTAAACTTAACAAATATCGGGCGTGGACGATTTTTTGCTTGCTATGATGAAGCTTGAAAAATATATTTTCGATACAATTTTGCTTAATCATCTATTTTAATAGAAACACCAACTATTTTTATCACGGCTAATATAATTATTTCTAGGTTTTCGTTTGGCGTTTCAATTATACCCGATATTTCTATAGTATCATTGTTTTGAAAATATTCCAAATCCAGCACTTTTGATTCAAGAATACTTTATCCTCAAGAATCTTATTTTTGTCTATCAATACATTTTGTTCCTTCTTAATGTCCAAAATCGCCGAATTTATGTTACTCATTTTGTTACCAAAATCATCTATTTTGCCAGAGCAGTATTGGACGGCATTTTCAAAGTCATACATCTTTGCTTCGATTACATCTAATTTGTCTAGCTTACTTGACATTTTTTGCATCATCTCCATTATTATAGCTGTTGCCGGTTCTAAAGCTGTGTCTGACTTGTTGAACTCGCTTTCTTCGTTGGCTTTATTTTCCACGGTTTTACATTTGTCGCATTTCCATGTTGATCTTCTTGAGCCAAGTTTCCTCAGGTTTACTTCGTTATTGACGCTAGAGCACGTTACGTGGAAAAAACCAGAGCACTCGCCCGTACATTGAAGGATGTCTTTTACATTTGATGGGTTTAATTCGGTCCGACAGAAGCCACAGTGATTATTCATTTTTTCATTAAAAAATATCAAATCTCGGGGAGAAAAAAGTTGCGACCGCTCATGAGGCGGTCTAATATAGTTTGCTATTATTTATAACATATTAACGACCCGATTTAGCGATATCAATTTAATGTCTTTGCCGTTATATATGATAAGCTGTTTTGGTCGTAGCTCGTTTTCACGCGGAAGTTATTATCATTAAGTGAATTTGTTCTCCAACACAGCGTTTCCGAATGTGTCACTTTAATAAATCTAACAACGATTTAATTTCCCTACACTAACTAAATCTCTGCGAAACGAACAAAGGTTTCATTCAGTCGCTTTAATAATGTTGTTAGGAATATTTATTTGTGTTTAATAATTAATATTTTTCGTATATCTTTAGTTTTGGTTAGAATTGTGGGTGTTACAGTGGCGTCGCTAGTGTGTTTTAGGCGGCGCTTGAGCCACCTGCAAAATTTCTGAAGTGCCACCTAAAATTTCCGAAAAGCGCCTCCTAAAATTCCCAATTTTTCCAATTCACTTGTCGAAAAGTTTCTTCGAACTTAAAAATGGGCGTCAAAAATTTAATTTTTCCTAGTCGGCCTCAATGTTTCGACTTTACAAACCTTTTTGGGAGCTCCCCCCCCCTCCCCCATATCACTTACTAGGACGCCCTGACCAGTGCTTATGGCTTAAGCGCCCCCAGTTTTGAAATCCTGGTGACGCCACTGGGGTGTTATGTCCGGTTATGTCTTCGAAAGTATAAAGTTTCTTTAATTTATAGAATTTAATGTTTCAGCTTTTTACAGCCAGATGAAAATTTGGGTTCCTGACGTGGTAATGCCAGCAAAGAGGCGAAAGTCCAAAGTCGAGTAAAATAAAACTGAATTAGATATAATAAAGTAGAATTAGATTAATAAGCATGTCAGGTATTTGGAATTAGGCGCGTTTAGTTGGAAATCAGGCCCTGAACATTGAGTTAAAATTTCAAAGCTCTAGAGCTAACTGTTCTCGACTCTCGAGTTTTTAGGAACATGACATACATACAAATAAATAAAGAAATAAATAAAAGGACAAACTTTAAGACTTATGGTTATAGATTTTTTTTAGACTAACTAAATAATATTATGATGGTAGAAAAGTGGTTTTTACACAAATAATTATTATACATGGACATCTAGGTGTACACAACTGTCTATCGGCAATAGTAATCGTAAAAAATATGTAATTGTTGAATATTTAAGCCTTCTTTACGAGCAATCAGTCTATTTAATATATTTTTTATTAAGATACCCATTATTAATTTTATTTCCATTATAATTTCTACTTATTTTGACTCGACATTGTTTTAAGATAAACCTAATTTTATTAGGAGGTACCCGGTATTTCCCGTGGAAATATGGCTATTTGTTTAACCTAGGAAAAAGCGAGGGTCTTTTGTTAAAATCGCCAGTGTTGAAACTCCGAATTTGGGAACTGAGTCTTTCGATTTAGATCAAAATGTAATATCTAGAATATGGCGGTTATGCCAGATTATTAAATTAATTCCATTTATTAAACTTAATCAGCCGCGTAGTTGGAGAACTCGGTATGGTTTCTTATATAACAAAGAACAGAGCACGAGTGATTAGACCATACATTCTAGATTAAAATAGAACGCTCTGATAAGTGTCTCCACGCATGGCACCGTACCCAATATAACCATCTGGTTAATTACAATATTAACCAATTATACGTTGATTACATAATAATTTACCTATTATTATACGGCCTAGTGTCTATAGAAGAAGGCTTTTAAAAACCATTGCAATAATTTAAGCTTTTTTCGTGTGTATGCCTAAATAATTAAGAAACTTTGTCTTTTGGCTAAGACCAAAGTGTAGTATCTTGTATATAGCGGATATACCTAATTATTAAATTAATTCAATTAATTAAAGTTTTTTTGCCGACCGTAACCGTCGAAAACCACAGTCCGGGTACCATGAGATAGTATACCAAATGTGGTCGACCTAAGTTGAAAACTGTAGATTCCTATAGCTTGATAGCCATATACTTGCCTGATATAGCGCTCTATTTGTATGTTGAAGTAGAGCGTCTTGTGAAGGAGGAAGACTTGGCATTACTTTTCCCATTTTTCCTTTTGTGAAAAGCTCTTGCCTAATATCGTTAGTTTTACTGCAAGATGTAGTTTTGCTGTACAGGAGGCATGTATATTGTTCTATAAGCGCAAACTCTTTACTCTCAATTACAAATGGTGAAAATGGTTGATGCCAAGAATATGAAAATACTTCAGTTGCAGCGGGAAACGCTGTCCAAGCTTTCCAAGCAGATTTCTTTCCCTTTCCAGCAAACTGGGATGATGTGTCGGATCCGGTGAATGCGTGGAAAAATGGCAGACTCCTCGCAACATACAGAATTTATGTGGTAGTATCTGAAGAATTTTCCCTTCCCAAAAGAAAGCCACAAGTCAATATCTGGAAAATCGTGTTTTAAACGGTAGAACTGGCCAACCAGGATGACAAAAACATCAGTATCGACGGAGCTTATCATAATAGTCTTTGAACCGCTCAGAGCAGCGTGTATTATGTGAAGGATCATCCTCGAAATCGCTTGTTCGTGATTCGAGTTGGACATATTGTTATCTGAAGAATTGCATATAACAGTTTCATCATGCGTAATATAAACTGTTTTTCCACTTTCAATTTGTACGCTTTTAACCGATTCTGCTAAAAGCCCGAATAGTTCTTCTTTATTTTTTTAATTTCTCAAAAAAAGAAGTCTCGTGTCATTTGCCACTTTCTTTCTCACGCCTTCGCCTCTTTTTTCTCTTGTTGATTCCTTTAGGCTCTCGTCTCTGTAGGTGTCCAAAACTTTATCAATTCGGCTGCAGCCTAATAGCTCTCGTTGTAGCCAAGGCAAAAATACAGCAAAACAGTAATCCTTAAAAGTAATCGCTTCTCCTGTTGACAGTCCGTGAATGACTGTAGCCCCGTCATATATTTTAGTGTGAAAACAGAGAACGTCCCCTTCCGCGCTTTCGAAGAGTTCCAAAAGCTGTGCTTTGCGTGCAGGTAGTCTAATTTTATCATGTTCGGAAAGAGATGGTGGCCAGGCATGGTTTTCGTGAGAAAAAAATTCAGTTGAGTCTCCTTGGCGTAGTTGACAAGCTACGTAAAGTTGACTAAAAAGAACCGTATCACATTTTAAGTCATTTATCTTTTGCTTAGATTTTGGTTCGAACCTTATTGGAGGTCTTTTGAACAGTGGAAAATTGTTCCGTTTAATTGCGTCGTTTATAGATTTGATACCACAAGTAAGCACGTTGGAAACGAATGATTGGTATTGCTCTTTACCTACATGCTCAATGACACTCATAGCTTTACTTAAAAGGGGATCTGCAATGTCACGAGTCGTTAAGTTTGCTAGTTCTTCATGATCAGTAAAAGGGTTACCAAAAGAGGAGATAGTTTGTATTAGTTTTTTTACGTGTGTCTTGAAGGTTTCTTGAGTGGCGAGACCTTGTTCATGATGTTCTAGATTATTATCTACAACACCGAAGCTCACGGGAAATTATTCTGCTAGTCTAGAGAGCTCGGGACCTGAAATCATCCATCGTTTAAATGCCGATGGATTTTCCGTTTGCCCAACAGCTCCACCTGCTGTCTTAACTTTCTTGTTGTTCTGTTCGTGAGCCTGGTCTAAAGGTATCGACGAAAAGGATCTAGACGTCTTGGCAAAGGACCAATTCTTCATAAATTCGTCTCTTAATGGGCCTGGAATTGATTTCAAGTCTTGAATGTGCACGGGAAGCCAGCGGGCATAATTAGGATGATTTAAAGCAAAAAACCACGGAGTAAGAGTTTCTAAAACTTCGATATAGAGTTGATAGTTTCGCTGCCTGTGATACCGTACTAATACGTAGTAAATAATTTTCAGAATCATATTAAAAAACTGAAACATTGGGCTGCAAGTTAGTTTTTGCTCGTGCCACTGCTTGAAAATAACATTATTATAAACTCCGCCATTTTCTTTTGAGCACGCGTCTCTTTGCAAAAATTGTAAAGCCCCGGCTGTTACTTCATAAAAATGGCGTGCCTTCTTTAGATGAGTTACTTTAATTAAAGATTCTGCGGTTCCTGTGGAAACAATACTTGATTCAGCTAATACTGCAGTCCACCCCGAATCTTCAACTAGATTCCCTAAGGCCCTCCATATTGCCATTTCAATGTGAAGTCCACCAAGTATTACTTGGTAAGTCTTCTCACCAAATGCATCAGGCCATTGCCATTGTATTTGTTTCGCTAATGCAAAAATTGGTTGATCTCCAACAAAAACCGGAATTTGTCCTGGATTGCAATACTCGACAACGCTCTTTACGATTGACAATCCATGTTTTACCATGGCTAGTGTCGCCATTTTTTCAGAAAAGAGAGGCAAAAGCACGCTTATTCCAGCTTGAGTTTGTACCTCCGCGCGTGATGCGTGGTAAGCAGCCCAACATATCTGATTGGCCTTATTCAGTTTATCTTTCGCTATAATAAGAGTGATTTCCGTAATCCACTTCTTTTTAGCTTCCACTGCTTGCTGCAACCGAGCACCGTTGATGGTCACTACTTGCGAATGAACTTTTATATTTTGCTTGGAAAATTGAAGAATTGGGGTAATCAGGAGGTAATTTTCGGGAAGTGACGTTTTCTTTTGATTGTCCACACGGTTAATACAAAGTGACTCTCGCTGTATACCAGGATTTGCTTGCGAACGGAACTAGAATATGCTTATACTAGTTCCGTGAAATGATCCCTCAGCTGTAGATGAGGAAGGGTTGTAATCGATGTTAACGAACGCGCCGACTGTAAACAACTGTTTTTTTAACTGGGGTGGACAGACTAAATTATCGTGCCTGTAACGTTGACAGGCGGCAGCTGTAATCTGATCTTCAACTTGAAGTACACGAGAATAGGAAACACTTATACCAAGGTCACTCATTTGCTTAATAATTTTCTTGTTTCGTGTTAAAGCGTGAATGTTCAGACCAACAAAAAGAGGAAGTGGGGGCTCGTGATACTGGCTGTGTCTTCATGAACTTGCAGATTTTTTCTTAGACTTGAAGTTGTACAAAATTAGCTGGCATATAGTCAAGCAGGCTTGCGTATCCGTCATATATTTCCCTTTCAGGTCAGAGCCAAACAGAAGAGACGAAAGACTTTAAACTGTTGGGAACGCTATGCCGCTGGCAGTCTTCAGAAAATGAGCCGGAAAACTGGGGGACTCCATTTTTTGCACATCGTCTCGAAGCAATTTAGTTGTACTTGTTATGGCCAGGGCTTCGTTTTGGTAATTTCTGAACTGTTCTGCATCTTTTAGAATCGTTTTAAAGCCATCTCCGAACACTAGGATGGTATTTTTACCATCAGAACGCTCATCGCACACATCCGAAAAAATATTCCGTAATTTTGGATTTAAGTCGCCATTTATTAATGCATTTCTCATATCCTAAAATTTTTAGACGCTCTTCGTATAACGTGTGCCATTCTACGAGTTTGAAAACAAATTTCCCCTCAGTTACACAGTTTTCAATATGATATATTAATTCAGAAAGAACATTGGCCTCGGTAGCCTTCTTATCGGACTCGTCTATCCCTAAATTTTTATTTTAAAACGCCCGATATTTGTTTTTGTATGATGTTAGACAACCAAATCTCCTCCACTAATTCGAGCGAGAAGCTCCGAGTCTTCTTGCGCCGTAGCCATTTCTTTTAAATTTTGATCCAATTGCATTGTAGACAAGCGACGCAGGGTTCCCATTGATGATTTACAGAAAATGCAGCTTTCGTCAAGCACTTGTGTGTGAGTTTCTGAGAGATAACGTTTCGATCTTCGGACACTATCGTCACTACCAATATCTTTTCGTTTATTTAAAAGGCGTTCTTTGGTTCTTTCTAGTTTTGAGGTAGTTAATTTTAATTTGCAAGCTTTATGCCACTTAGCGTTTAATTCAGATAGTAGTTCTGGGTTTGCTAAAGCTTCACTCTTACTCCTGGAACGACATATCACACAAATACCAGGATCCATTTACTTGAGATATGTAAAATCTACAATGTTTATTTTTATATTAACTCTAATTAACCTACTTGAATTAAAGTAAAACCACCATTATCCAGATTCGCCACTTTTAAATAGAATCATGAAAGCCTATTGTAAGGGCCGTCAGGTTGTTGAATTTGTGTTTTTTTCCAGTGTAGTTATTGTTCTTTAAATGTGCATTTTTGAAAAATGGAAATATAAACTTTTGCGTTTTATGTCATTTTAAATAAAACATTATTATATTAATCCTTTAAATGTTTCTTTTACTCAATGAATCGCATTTCAATCTTTAATTTAAAAAAGAAAGCATGCAAATCTAGCATATAGAACGCGAGATATGTCGGTTTTTGTGACCGGCCCCGTAAAAATCCAAGATGGCATCGTAATTCAAGATGGCGGACGCTCAGCTCGGGCACCCTATTTTTAAAATAGTATATTTATAGTGTACATTCACTGTACCAAGTTTGGTACTTTAATCATTTCTGTAATGATCCGGCAAAATTTCGGCGCTAAGGAACTTCACTAAAACATATATACAGACACTCATCTTTATACATTAGATTGAAATGCATATTTTTAAAAAGGCAGTTGCAGTAATGTAAAGATATCTTTAAACAACAAGTACCTACAACTTCCCCCTATTGCTAACTGCGTGCTATTTTCATTTCTTTTACAGGCAAGCTATGTTGATTTTATTTATTGATACTAATTTATTGTAATTAGCATCTCAATTTTACAGTAATTTAAAATTATCTTCGTGAACTATGTAAAACATTTTGCATAGCAATTTTACTTAAATTGAAACCAATGATAAATGAATCACTTAAATATACCTTTATTTATTATTGTAAATTTCACTAAGAATAAACGTTACATTTTACTAAGGATAATCATTCAATTTCACTAAGAATAAACGTCAATTTCACTAAGAATAAACTTTAAATTTCACTAAGAATAAACTTTAAATTTCACTAAGAATAAACGGTAAATTTGACTAAGAATAAACGTTCAATTTCAGTAACAATAAACGTTCAATTTCATTGAGAAGAAACGTTCAATTTCACAGAGAAGAAACGTTCAATTTCACAGAGAAGAAACGTTCAATTTCACAGAGAAGAAAAGTTCAATTTCACAGAGAAGAAACGTTCAATACTTCAATTTCACAGAGAAGAAACGTTCAATTTCACAGAGAAAACACTTCTGAATAAAGTCTGTTAGTATACTGTTTAAGCCTATTTTGCTATCTTTCACCTCAGCCTCAATAAAACTACCCTATTTGAAAGCTGAAATTCGAAAAAAACACAAGAATGCGAAGAAGTAAAAATACGAAATTAGAAGTCAAGGAAATACAATTGATTACCCTCTGGGGTCATGGGATCTATTACGCGCTTTATTATTGCACACCATGACCCCCGCAAAAAGAAAGATAAACATTATTCCTAATTTCCTATACGAATAAGAGAAAATATCCAATTAGGAAATGGCGTTAGAAATATTTATTTTATGTCCGAAGATGTTAACCGTTTAAAATCTACGTAGAAGGGCCATATGTTTTCCTAGATTAACGTTTTCTAAATTAACAGGTACATGTAACCGGCTAACGCCTACTCAGTATATCACTGTCAATGCCCTACAAATCTCGGTATTGTAAACCATAAGTAACATAATAACAATAAGTATGACAATTAACGAGATTTGCAACTAAACTGATTTTCATAGTTATTGAGTAATCAAGAGGTTTTCTCAGCACAGAGCCCTCTAGTGTCTAAAATACGCGAGACTTCCGCTAAGCCGAAATATCTGGTTTCCGATAGATAGGCGGAATATTAGGCTAAAATGATAAAAATTAAAAAAGTTTTTCTCGGCGCTACGAGCTCATGTTTTTTTTATCACGCGTGATTCGCACGCGGGCTTCTAAACAAAGCTAAAGCCCCTCGCGACTCCAGAACGTGCTCTCCGATATTAGGCTTACATTTTTATCAAAACGTAGTCATCCAAAACGGTAAGTCGCGAATCCTGGGGGCCTATTCTGTAAATATTCGAAATCCAATTTTCGATCGAAAAATACATTTCGAAGTTCGAGATCTCGACGAATGGTATTCGGTAAAGATTTCGAATAAGCATAAATCAATGCAAATTGTCGAAGTCGATCTCGAAATGGTATAGGGTATCGAGATCGAATTCCCATTCGATTTTTTACAGAATCGCCCCCTTGGGTCACAGCTTGAAGAGAGTATCAGTGCCGAAAAAATGTTCGGTTAGAAAATTAGCATTAAAGCAATAGGAAGTGTCATACTTATTGTTATTATGTTACTAATGGTAAACTAATAAGTTAAAAACTTGCGAAATACTTAATGCACGAGGAAAAACAATACTAATATTAATATAGATACATTTTCACAAAAATAATTAAAATACAAATGATTAAAATAATAGTATATGAGAGCCCGAGTATTTAACATCAACAGATTGAAGTCCCTAGATAATAGATATGGCCCCTTTAGATATGGTGTTAAAATAATATCTATCTGTCTTTAAAGGGGTTCCACAAAGCAGTGTTTGCCTCTAAAATTCCTTTCCCGCTTCAGAGTCTTAGTAGAGCTGATAGACTTTCTGCCCTTAAATGGACCCTGCCATTATATACCCAAATACTAGTTGCTAATCTACCATTATAGACCCTAATACTAGATACTAATCTGCCATTATAGACCGAAATACTAGATGCTAATCAGAGATAAGTGGGTGTGTATACCGATATGAGGTCCCGCGGGCGGGGGAAACGGGGGTGAAACAGGCCCCCGTGGGGGTAAGCATTCCCCCCCTTTCCCCCCTTTCCCCCCCATTTTGCGTACATTTTCGGCGGGGTCAAAAGGTTAGCTGATTTACGAGGTTGGATCAATAGGTTAGATGATTTACGATGTTATACCCCCTGATAAAACCTAGGTGGTAAGCCCCCCCATTTTCGGCAGGTCAATAGGTTAGATGATTTATCTGTCCCTATTCGGCAGGTGGTGTGGAATCAGCTGACATGATATTATGCAAACAGCTATAAACCGTTAAATAGGTCCGTCAAAACCTATTCGTCATAGTGAATGCCCCCCCCCCTAAGGCACCTGTCTTTCGAGTTGGTAATTAATAGTTCAATGGGTTTTCGCCGACAAACACTTTCCGCCTCCAAACACTTTTCCGCCGCCAAACACTTTCCCCCATTATTTTCAAACACTTTCGCTGCCTTAGGGCCCCTAAGGGGTGTAAAAGGGTAGCGTAAAATAGCCACAGCGGGGGTGTCCTCGCTAAAAGTGTTTTGGAAAAAAAAGAGAGCCGAGTGTATACAAATTATAAGGTTTTATTTATATATTTGGGGTGGGTAAGCAATCCCCCCGTTGGTTACACCGACAGCCCCCCATTTTTGAAGATTTTCGGTAGGTCAATAGGGTCAAATGATTTATCGATAGTTGGAGGATCTCACTTTTAGCGTCCCTATTAGGTAGGGGTGGTGGAATCATCTGACATGATGTTATGCAAACAGCCAGTAGCTATAAACCCGAGTAATTAGCCTATTTACCTATAGGTCAATGGGTCCCTCATTATTTCTCAATCACTTGTCAAAACCTATCCGTCTTAGTGATTGTCCCCCTACGGCATCTGTCAAACACTTTTCTCAACGGTTTGAGTGGTGTTATATAATAAATCCAAATAGTTCAATAGGTCGAGGCTTTTGTGTTTTCGCCGACAAACACTTTCCCCGTGTAACATTATTTTCAAACACTTTCACGACGTGGTAAGCCATCCGTCTTACGGAATATCGCCCTAAGGGGGTAAAGGGTAGCTAGTGAATTGCCCCTGACCTCCGCGCGTAAAATAGACACAGCGGGTGTCCCCCCTCGCTAGCTAAAAGTGTCGTTTTGAAAAAAAAAAGAGCCGAGTGTATTTTAAAAACGGTTTATTTTTCTACGACATTCTATGGTTTGTAGAGACCATGGTGAATAAATTGAAAAAGTGGCCCCCAACTTTTTACATCATGTGGGGATTCTTCGCGCTAAAATGGTTATAACAAACGATTGTTCCCGCCAAAAATGTTTTTTAGCGCGTAGAATTTTATGGATGTGTGGGGGCCCCCATAAACTAGGGGGCATAGAACCTCTTAACTATTTCAGTTAAAACTACGAGGGATTCTCATAGGTTTTTCTTTTACAACCAAATGCCCCCGTACGTATGGGGGGGGGCAAAGTGTATATGGAGGTCCTTTTGGTTATAAAAACCCCAGGGACTTGGTCCCTAAGACATCACAACTCTGTTCTTTTTTTGTATCCAACCAAGTCCACTAGAATTCCATCTCCGCTGTTCTCGGATGAGGATGTAGCCATGTAAGTTTTTATCAATTTTTATATTTTTAGCTTGGTGATCTATTCGAAAATTAAATGGTAACCCTGTATGCGTAACAATTTCAATATGCAAGATACTCGAGAATGGTAAAATAGTCTATATTTAAATTTAAAGTGCGAAAACTATATTTGTATAGTCGAAATGTATTTTAACATATTAAAAGCAGAATTCATCTTTCTGACAAGAGTCTTACCCATCATACATACACCATCTAATCTGGAATCTATGTTTAACAATTGGATGAATTCATGTTTACGAAAGGTTCTTTTTAAACGTAACTTAGTACATTAATTGAGTATTTTGAAATATTTGAATATCGGAATTTTTTTGATGTATTAAAAGTAGAGTTAAGATGTTTTTATAGTATTTTCTAAGTATTTGCATATCTGAACTTGCGGTTCAATTTTGGGTATATGGACCACTTACACGCTAATGATATTAAAATGAAGTTTAAAAATATTTCCATTTGAACGAGTCCCTCTTTTTATATCCGCAAAGTACTGAACGATTCTATCTTATGGATTAAAATAGTTCTAACAATCATATCTATTAGTACAATTACAACATTTGAGAAAGACACTTTTCCCATTGTGAAAGTGGAATCCAAAATAAGAATCACTTCAATTTAAAACGCACTTTAAATTTAAATATAGACTATTTTACCATTCTCGAGTAACTCTTTTTTTCTTTAAAAGCTGAAGAAATATTAGAAACGACATCAGTGATCAATTAATTGTTTCCGAGTATGACAGACGATTTTTGATATTAAAGAGTCATTTTTCAAAAGTAAGATTGTTTTCGGTTATTTTTTTAAAGCTACCTTAGAAATAACATTATTTTTATATATAATTATTTAGTTGTAATGTTAATTCTTAATTACTGGTAGCCTTCACTAGAAACTATTATAAGAATTATATATGAATTTATAACCAAGCGTGTATTTACCACTAGTGAATGCAATATCTGTCGAAGAATTGAAGATAGACGGTATCACGTCCATATTAAGAACTGGTGACTACTTCTGTATATATTGTGACGGTTCGGTTTTTCATGTTCCAACTGTCGGGGGACTAGCATGGTACTGTGACGGATACTCAATCTGTTCGAAGTACCGTAAAGCTATTTATTTCCAATCTAAAAGAATTCTAAGTATAAGAATTCCACCAGGTGTATTAAAAGCGTTACCACGCATATATTTGTGTTTAAATTGTGATATGTTAGGGACTAAGAGAGCAGCCAATTTGTCATATTGCGAAGTAACTGGTGGATGTTGTGTATTTCCAAAAAATAAAAAATAATAATAGTATGTGTGTTTTCTATTATTTTTCCACCTATATTTGCCGTATTGAAAGCTATTTTAACGTATTGAACGTAGAGTCAGGGGTTTTTATAGTATTTTACTACCTATATTTACATTTTGGAAAGCTATTTAAACGTATTGAACGTAAAGAGTATTTTGCAATATTTATGGTAATAAAGGGTAATTATTGTAGAAAATAAAAGATATTTTAATTAAAACATTTCGGTTATCTATTCCAAAATTAAATGGTAACCCCGTACGCGTAACAATTTCAATATGAAAGATACTCGAGAATGGTAAAATAGTATATATTTAAATTTAAAATGCGAAAACTATATTTGTAGTGTTCAATTTAAAAGAAAATTACTTCAGCTTTTAAATAAGATTTTTTTTGTATCTACCCTACATCATTTACATATCATTTACACATCATTTTTTTATTCTAATTTAACCCTCACTTTAAAAACTTTGCAAGTCTGAATAGCTGTGTAGAGTACTATTAACAGAGATAAATATTTCTGGGTTCAGTTAATGTGATGATTCGAGTGAAAAATTTGTATATGTTAAAGTTATTGGATTGAAGGAAACTTCAGTGTTTTCAGGGTGATAATTAAGGGAAGTTGCCTTACAATATAGTTGAAAATTATCTTTTTATTTATTTACTTATTTATTTATTTATATAATTGCTCAATAAGCCTCAGGTGGGCTTTTGTTTGAGCATCGCTACAGAAAGACGCAAAACCAAAAAAAATTTAAAAAACAAAAATTAAATAAAGGGAGAGACGAAAACAAATGAGTAAATTTGGAAATATTGGTTAAAAATCAAGTAACGCGAGAGGTATCTTTAAAATGAAAAAAGGCAGAGACATGGCGGCGAAACGTGTGGCGATTGGGGATAGAAACAATCTCTTGGGGAAGGGAATTCCAATCATTAATCACACTACAGGAAAAATGATTTAGACGCTGAGCGGTACGAACTCGGGGCTTGGAGAGTTTGAGTGAGTGACCCCGAGTTTGGGAGGAACTAAGAGAGAAGAAATCGTCAAAATTTAGATTTAAGTTATTATAAAAAAAATCGTGAAGCAAACAGAGATCATTAACACGGTGTCGAAGATGTACCGGGTCGATGCGAAGGTACTGCAAGCGAGAGGCGGCAGGGAGAGACGAAATTTTGTGGGGAAGCTTAGCGAAGGCATTTTGAGCTTTTTGGAGAGCAAGGATATCCGATTGGAGACGAGGGCGCCAGATTGGGGAACAGAAATCCAAGTGGGGGAGAATTAGGGAATTATATAGGGTACGAATTAGCCTAGGAGAGCGGAAGAAAATATTGCGACGGACAACACCAGTAATAGAGCGAATTTTCTTAGAAATTTTATTAGTGTGACTCGAGAATTTCAGAGAAGGATCCATAATAATGCCTAAATCGCGTTCAGAGAGAGTGGTGTTAATTGGGGCATCCCTAATAAAATATGTGTGATTCGGGTTATTCCTTCCTAAGTGTAAGACGGAGCATTTGTCGGTGTTAAAAGATAACCCCTTAGAGTCGGCCCAGAGAACAACAGCGTTAAGGTTAGATTGAAGACACAGACAATCAGGAGAGGATTTTATACAATGAAATAATTTAGTGTCATCCGCAAAGAGCTCAATGAACGCATCACGGACAACATCAGGGAGGGAGTTAATTAAGACGTTAAACAGAAGGGGACCAAGGACAGAACCCTGGGGGACACCACAATGGACATCAGCCCAATCAGAGACTTCACCGTGAATCACAACACGCTGTTTACGAGAAGAAAGGTAATCCGCGAGCCAAGCAAGCGCATCACCACAAACACCGGCGTCTTGAAGGGCGGAAAGAATAGCGGCGTGGGGGAGGGAGTCGAACGCCTTTCTAAAATCCAGAAGAATTACGTCGACGGTGAAGCCCTGATCAAGCCAACTTGACCAACGATTAGAAGCAGACAGGAGGTTAGAGAGACAGGATCGTTTAGGTAGAAAGCCATGCTGCGCATTACTGAAAAATTTTGAGGAAGAGAGGAAGCTAAGCAGCTGTTCAAAAGCCAAGGTTTCAGACAATTTAGGAACCTGGTTTAAAACGCAAATGGGGCGAAAATTAGATGGAAGATCGCGGGGACCCTTTTTGTGAATTGGAGTAACATTTGCCTCCTTCCAAGAAGGAGGCAACGAACAATTCGAGAAGGAGAATGAAATAAGAAGGTAAAGGGGAAAAACAAGGGAAGCGGCACAATTGCGTAATAAGAGTGGATGAATACCGTCGGAGCCCGGAGACTTGTCAATTTTTAGTTTCCCAAGTAGACGACTAATATCAGCTGGCGTACAGGTAAATTTGTCAAAAGTAGAGAGAGGGGCAGCGCAAGAAGGAGACGGGACATAGGGCAGAGGTTGAATAGCAGAGGCAAAATACTGATTAAAAACATTGGCGGCCTCCAAGGAAGAAGTCGTAGAGGAGCCATCAGATTTTTTAATTTCAATTATTTTATGGCGAGTAACGCGAAATCGATTGACGTGAGAATAGAAAGCTTTAGGGTTGACCTTTACGAGACTGGAAAGAGCTGCCTCAGATTTTCTCCTCAAATTACGCGAGTGATTAGTGTGGCCGTTGCGAGCCTTACGATAAGAGGCAACATGTCCAGAGATAATTGACTGGGAAGCGTGTCGTTTTTTAGATTGATTTAGGCGACACCAGGCAATAGATTTAGCTTTTCTGCTTAAGGCAGAGCGGCGGTTAGAGTTATTATTACGCTGCTTCGGCTTACTAAATGGGATAAAGGACGAAATACCGGCAGTTAAGAGGGAACTAAAGGCAACCCAAGAGTCAGCGAGGGAATCACGGGAAAGCGTCAGAGACCAATCAATACGTGAAAGAAAGTCATTAAAAGCATCATAGTTCCCTTTGTAAAATAATAATACCGTGGTCACTAGTACCCAAAGGAGGAAAAAGAGAAGTGTTCGAGTCCAGACCGGGGTCAGAGGAAAAAATTAAATCAAGAGTGTTGTCGCGACACAGTGCACCGCCAGATCTAGTTGGGAAATTAACAAACTGGGAGAGGGAGGAATCAGTTATACAATCAAAAAAGAGTTTCGTTTGGGCACAGGCACCTACACGCGGAATATTATTAAGCCAGTCTATAGAGGGATAATTAAAGTCTCCTAAGAGTAATAAACTATAACGCTTCGCGACACAATGAGAACAAAGAGCAGAGATTAAAGAAATAACATACGCGTGGTTGTGATAATGAGCATAATTCGAACGATATATAACGCAAATATCAATAGTTAGATCGGAGGTTACGACCTGGACTTCGACAGATTCGACACCATAGAGATCAGTGCCCATTGAACAGTCAATAGCAACATCATGAAAGTTAAAAGGCCGAACCAATAGAGACTCTTGGATAAACAGCGCAACACCTCCATGAGGGCGACGAACACCCCCAATAGGGTCTTTAACACGATCGTGGCGAAACAGCGAGAAACCTGGTATGTTTAGTTCAGCGCGAGAAATGTCTTTGTTCCACCAAGTTTCGGTAATAGCGACAAGAGTTATTCCAAATTTTAGGATCAGCGAGTTCAGTTCATCAATTTTATAACCCGATAAACCACCAGCATTACAAAAGAGAGCATTAGAGACTCTAGGGGAAGTATCAGGGGGCAAACCTAAAACAGCGTCGGAGGTCCGATGGTATAAAGTGGACAGTTGGTCCGTTAAACATTTAACGTAGGTGGGTCGAGAAGGACGAAAGGCAACTAGGGGATAGTTCAAAGTTGAGTTGTCTGGAGTTCCGGGAGCAACGAGAGTTGGGGAACATCATGCACTGTATGAAGAGGCACCGTAGTAAGGAAATGATCCTGGCGAGTTCTGGAGTGGTGGTGGCTGAAAACGTTGGAAAGGTGCCGGCTGCAGAGTAGGGAACGTGAAATTCTGGGAGCTAACACGAAGAGGCGACGAAATTCCATGAGAGTGCGGTGGATGATGAGAAAATGACGCCTTTGGGACCGCACCGTTGGCAAGACTGGAAAGCGGGCGCAAGGGAAGCGAGGGTTGGTTCCACTTTACAACATTGAAGTTACGAATAGTCCAGCCCTGCTCGCCGGCGTTGATCTTCGCGTTCAGTTCGTCTTTGGCCTTGATGAAACGTCGACGCTGATTTGGGGTAAAATCAGAGCGGGCAGCGAAGGGATACGAGTTGTCAGCCATGTGCTGCTGGCGGACGAAGGAAAAAACTTTCTCCTTGTGGTGAGGGAGCTCCAATACCACCTTGATGGGGCGTGGCCGAGAAGTAATTGGTGGAATCGTGCGACCAAGTCGGTATAGCCGGACGAAGCTATTAATACCACACTGAGAGAGAAAGCTAGCGACGTCAGCATGATCACCAGCGGAAGAGGATTCCGGGAATCCGAAGAGAAGTACGTTGTGCCAGCGCGAAACGGCTGAGGCAGATTCACTGCAGGCAGTGTCAATGGCGGCAGAAATCGTGGATGAAGACTTGGAAATCATTTCAGCCACTTTGGTCTCGGAGCAAAATGTTGATTCCAGTTTTTTAAAAGAGTCTGAATCCCGTTGAGTTAGAACAGGAGTTAATTTGCTTAAAACATCGTCAGCGATAGACGAGGCTTGTTGGTGAAGTAATGTAGTCAACGCTGCGTGGCGAGAGTCCAATTCATTCCTAACACTTGAGGTTTCGGCAGAGATCAAGACTGATAGGTTATTGATTTCAGTCTTGTTGGAAATTTCAAATGCAGTAAATTTAGATTGGAGATCAACCACCGAGGAGTTACATCGGGAGATTTCATCACTAGTGCCGCGCAAAGTAGTTTCTAGTGCGAGGAGCCTGTTATTAGCAGATTGTTCGGAGTGGCGCAAGGATGCGTTATCCGATTTCAGGAGATCGAATTCTTTCTGGAGCGTAGATTGAGTATGCTCGATGGTACAATACTTACAGGTAAAAGGAGTTGAGTCGTTTATATCCTCGAGCTTGATTTGGTTGAATAGCGGCGTATTCTCGAAGAGTACCCATCGACGACAAGCTTTACAACTAACCCAGTCAATACTACTGTCGATAACATCACGTTTAATGTATGGAGTTTGGAAGCTCTTGGAAGCAGAGTCCGCCTGGACTCTACTGTTTATCTCCTTGTCCTTGTCCTTGACCATGGCGAAGATCACCAAAAGAAGTCTTCCAAAAGATTTTATTTAACTTGTGTATCACTTTTGCAAAGCGAATGGAGTTCCCACCAATTCATAGAAGTATCACAAACAAAATACCCTAACCCTAACTTTAATTAAAGAAATATACTTGTAAATAAATATGCTAGGCCTAACATATATAGATTAGCTAAGCCTAACTCTTAAAAAAAAGAGAAATTCAAAACCAAATTTGAAAAACGGCGCGAGAAAAAAAATCATACGACTGCGCGTGTCAAAACATTTCTATGAAATTTTTTCACTTCCTGACATATTCAATAGGTGAACACAGACTTAATAAGATAATTTTCAACTATATTTAACGGCAACTTCCCTTAAATTTCACGCAATCCAATAACTTTGACTTTTGAAAAATTTTCACTCAGAGTGAGCCACTCTGTAACGTAAAATTAAAAACTCAAGCAATTTTTTTCCCAAATTCATTTTAAACTTATCTTAAAACACGCTTCCCTAAGTCTGACTAGCTCTGTATGTTAATAATAAAATAGCTAAATATTTTTTGGGAGTCAATAATTTTGATTCTGAGTTGGGACGACGGACAGGAAGACTACAACAGCCTAGGAGCCATCGCAAATTATATAAAAGAACAAGGGTTCACGTTTTTTTGTAAAGGTTTAGTAAAGGCCAAAGTTTTATCGGATTTCATAGGAGTTAACGTCAAGAACGTCGAGTATTTAGACTGTCCTAAATTATCTACCATTATTTGTATAAGTGCTCCTAAACATTGTCATTTTCACCGTGACCCTAATAATTGCGCCGTTGTGAAATCTCACAAAATCGCTGTGTGGTACCGAAAAATCGTGTGTAAGAAAATGTAAGTCGTTTTAATATTATTTTTGCTACTTTTTCATCACATTGGTTTTACGTTATTTCTGTTTTCTAAAATTACGTTTCTTAAATATCGTAACGTATTAAAGTTGAATAAAGAGTTTTTCATTTAATTTTAATTTTAGTGTTTTTATAATATCTTTCTGACTATATTTGTATTGTTTAACTTCTGTCATTTTTAAAAATGTAATTGCTTGATTTAAATAAAGCGTGAAAATTATTAGTTTCGAAATGATATTTACAAATCTTATCCAATCTAAAGTCCATCGTTCGGGTATTAGTAAGTATTTCATACAAACTAACTTAATTAAGTATTTTTAGAAGTGAAGAGAAACACATTGTGAAAAACCAAATGAAAAGAGACTTTATACGGTTTTAAAATTCTTAATATATCTATTTAAATAATCCAACGTTTCGGAGGAACTGTTCCTCCTTCTTTCATCCCAGCATGTATCCCCTTTTATCCTGGTTTATCTCCAAAAAATAGCCAAAAATCTTAAATCAGTAGGTCTCGATCCTATTTATCACCCACCGCCCAAATTGTCAGCTTTATTATGCAATAACAAAGAACCAACTGCCCTCCTCGACAAGGCCATCATTTATAAAATCTCCTGTGATTGTGGTGATTATTACATTGGGCAATGCCGTCGCCCATTTCATCAAGGGCTTAAAGAGCACAAAAATATAAACAACCCGTACAATAATTCTCCCCTTAGCGAACACCTTCGTGTTTTTGGGCCATAATGCTAGGTGGGACTCAATAGACCAGAGGTGGGCAAAAATTGTGAGCAAATTCTGAAATGAACGCTCAGACCTTTTTAATTTGAGTGATCAAGTAAGCTAGTGCTCAATACTGACGATGCTATTTTCTCTCTCTTAAACTGAACCAGCTCAGGCTGAGCGCCGTGAAATTCTCCCAGTCACTGATCGTTCACGGTGCGTTGAGCGAAATCGGCTGATCGACACGCTAGCCTGCTCAATTTGAAGCGCCACGTCCTCCAGCGGCGGGATAATTCGTTCACTAGAAAGCGCTGACGGCGGGCTGAGTGAGATCGCCCCGAGAGAAGCGCTAGTTTTTTAACATTGGAATTTCTCAACGCACTGAGCGACGAGATAGTCTTTTTTCCGGAATTCGCTCATAGCGCGGTGAGAAAAAAATATACAAATAATATTTTATTGTAGATTTTTTTATTCAATGCACTTTTTTTTGAAATAATTTATAAGAAATGAAACTTTTTTCTCACAGCGCTCTGAGCGAATTCCGGAAAACAGTCAACCCCGTCGTTCAGTGGGATGATAAATTCCAATGTTAAAAAACTAGCTTTTCTCTCGGCGCGATCTCACTCAGCCCGTCGTCAGCGCTTTCTAGTGAACGAATTATCCCGCCGCTGGAGGACGTGGCGCTTAAAATTGAGCAGGCTAGCTCGTCGATCGGCCGATCTCGCTCACCACGCCGTGAAAAATCACTGACTGAGCGAACTAATCGGCGATCCCCCTGAGCTGGCTCAATTTCTCTTTCTCGCTTAACAAGACCAACCGACCTTCGTATTTGAAGTGCTCACTCGTTTCGAGAGGATTTTCAAAAATGAACGCTCACAATGTTTGCCCACCTCTGCAATAGACATACTAGCTCAACTCAAAATTACATAAAACTCATTTTAATGTACGCGAATCCATCGAAATTTTAAAAAAATGAATCTGCGCAATGTTTAAACCGTGACGATGGTCCCTTTAACTTATACACGTTTTCTCCACTTTTTAAACGTGTTTATGGGGCTCACCCTCTCACACACAACAAACCAATTCCTCCTCTCGCAGAATCCCCCCATTCCGACAATAGTAGCCTCGCGCGCGAACGAAGATATCGAGCCCGTTGCTCATATAACACTTCGACGGGGTCGACTCGCCTTCGAGAAAAAACGCTCGCGGCTAAAGAACAGTAGCCTCCACTATATGTATAAAGCGCATAAATATTTTTTCGTCCCAAAGTTTTACCATTGTACTGTCAGACTTGTAAAAATCCCTGAAGAAGGAGGAACAGTTCCTCCGAAACGTTGGATTTTTTAAATAAATATATTGTTAATTTTAAAAACGGTTAAAGTCTCTTTTCATTAAGTATTTTTAAATATTTGAATATCGGAATTGTATTTTGATGCGTTAAAAGTAGAGTTTAGATGTATAGTCGTTTTAAGAAATACTCGTGATATAGGTTCAAGTGCCCAGTATATTTAAGTACTACAATGATATTAAAATAAAGTTTAAAAATATTTCCATTCTACGTTACTTTAACAACGAATATTCTATGACGTCAAAACACTCAAATCCATGTTTCAAATTCAAATTAACCGCGCAAAACACTTAAATCTATGTTTTCATTTGATTTTTAAATTAACCGCGACGCGCCCCCAGACCGCGTCCCCCCGAGAAATCCGCGCCCCAGACCGCGTCCCCCCAGGGGAAATCAGCGCACGCGCGCCGCCTTGAAGTTACGTTAACTGTGGGAGTTGAAACATCTGTATAGAAACTTCAGATTTTATGTTATTTTAACAATTTTAACAGTTGAAAATGGTAAAGTTTGTTATAAGCTTGTTGAGATAGCTATAGTCGACTGATATGTGTTCAGCATGTCTTATGGGAAACCAAAGTCATTTTAAAATTTGTTTCAGCTTCAATTTTAAATATATATAATTAAACAAAATAAAAGAAAGAAATAAAAAATATAAAAAACATAGTTTGAAATTATGGTCATTGTCGGAATTCGCGAACATATAGGGTCTTCTATCTAAAGCGATACCACCTTTTAGGTCGGGGATGGTTAACTTTTATTCAATAGATAAAGCTCTCAAAATTATTCGTAAAACGTTTTGATCAAGTAATTTATATTTCTGTATTATCCGATTACGCGCACCGCTCAGGTTATGACTTTTTACGCGTTATATCTGTTTGTATTTGGATTTTTTCGCCATTTCTATCTGGGTTGAAAAGGAACGAGTGGGCTCGAAAAGGCTTCCCCAATATTCTTTTTAATAAAAGTTTATTTTAAACCATGAAGTATCTGTCTCTATAGTATATTACTTACTATTTACTAGTTTAAATTAACCATGGTTAAATTTTGCGTTTAGTCATTACTTACTATTATCATTAAACTACGTTAGTCATAACATACTATTAGCGTTTAGCTACTTTAGTCATTACCTATTATTATCTTAAACCTCCACGAGTTATTATCGAAAGGGGAAACCGATGAGCTCGGGGAATAGAAGTATTTGCGTCGACTGTCGCCGTTATGTCCTTTTTGCCCTAGTGGAAACCAACCTTTAAGAGCTTTAACAATTTAACGGTATACGTTTTCGACAATACGACAAGTTCGCATTAACTTGCGATGGACGACGTTACCTTTTTTTGGTATGAACGAATCTTTTCTCTCTCACACAGGAAAAATAAATTCCGTTTTAATACTTTATTGAAACAGGTCTGCTCGTAACTTCAAACAAAACTAACTCGGTTTGGAATTATTCACAAAAACGGGATACTAAAATATTCAGTGGATTAATTAGCGATACAATCTAGCTAATCTGAAGTTTCAAGTAATGAAAGTGCAATATGTGTAATTACAAATGTGTATATGACGGTTAGATTTAATATTTATTTAGTTATTTATTTAAGAGACATACCTACGAAGCCGGAACGACTTACATGTAGGCATCACGATATGTGCTTTAGCTGATTGATTGAATGATTAGCGCGATATTTTGCAGAGATGTTAATGTAACTGCAATGCGTTAACCGACGCCTTGTGAAATACCTTGATTCTATACATTATACAGAGATGCTAATATATTAATGGTAAGTTGCGAAAATCACAGTGCGCGTAAAACTCAGACATTATATAGTGACTAGTAAAACCATATAGCATAGTGAACAAGTTGGCCTGAACACAATATGTTGATATACGAAGCCCTCCCCACCTCGCCGTAACTTCAAGGCAGCGCGCGTGCGCTGATTTCCCCTGGGGGGACGCGGTCTGGGGCGCGGATTTCTCGGGGGGACGCGGTCTGGGGGCGCGTCGCGGTTAATTTAAAAATCAAATGAAAACATAGATTTAAGTGTTTTGCGCGGTTAATTTGAATTTGAAACATGGATTTGAGTGTTTTGACGTCATAGAATATTCGTTGTTAAAGTAACGTAGAATGGAAATCTTTTTAAACTTGAACCTATATCACGAGTATTTCTTAAAACGACTATACATCTAAACTCTACTTTTAACGCATCAAAATACAATTCCGATATTTAAATATTTAAAAATACTTAATGAAAAGAGACTTTAACCGTTTTTAAAATTCACAATATATTTATTTAAAAAATCCAACGTTTCGGAGGAACTGTTCCTCCTTCTTCAGGGATTTTTACAAGTCTGACAGTACAATGGTAAAACTTTGGGACGAAAAAATATTTATGCGCTTTATACATATAGTGGAGGCTACTGTTCTTTAGCCGCGAGCGTTTTTTCTCGAAGGCGAGTCGACCCCGTCGAAGTGTTATATGAGCAACGGGCTCGATATCTTCGTTCGCGCGCGAGGCTACTATTGTCGGAATGGGGGGATGCTGCGAGAGGAGGAATTGGTTTGTTGTGTGTGAGAGGGTGAGGCCCATAAACACGTTTAAAAAGTGGAGAAAACGTGTATAAGTTAAAGGGACCATCGTCACGGTTTAAACATTGCGCAGATTTATTTTTTTAAATTTCGATGGATTCGCGTACATTAAAATGAGTTTTATGTAATTTTGGGTTGAGCTCGTATGTCTATTGAGTCCCACCTAGCATTATGGCCCAAAAACACGAAGGTGTTCGCTAAGGGGAGAATTATTGTACGGGTTGTTTATATTTTTGTGCTCTTTAAGCCCTTGATGAAATGGGCGACGGCATTGCCCAATGTAATAATCACCACAATCACAGGAGATTTTATAAATGATGGCCTTGTCGAGGAGGGCAGTTGGTTCTTTGTTATTACATAATAAAGCTGACAATTTGGGCGGTGGGTGATAAATAGGATCGAGACCTACTGATTTAAGATTTTTGGCTATTTTTTGGAGATAAACCAGGATAAAAGGGGATACATGCTGGGATGAAAGAAGGAGGAACAGTTCCTCCGAAACGTTGGATTTTTTAAATAGATATATTAAGAATTTTAAAACCGTTTAAAGTCTCTTTTCATTTGGTTTTTCACAATGTGTTTCTCTTCACTTCTAAAAATACTTAATTAAGTTAGTTTGTATGAAATACTTACTAATACCCGAAAGATGGACTTTAGATTGGATAAGATTGGTAAATATCATTTCGAAACTAATAATTTTCACGCTTTATTTAAATCAAGCAATTACATTTTTAAAAATGAAAGAAGTTAAACAATACAAATATAGTCAGAAAGATATTATCAAAACACTAAAATTAAAATAAATGAAAAACTCTTTATTCAACTTTAATACGTTACGATATTTAAGAAACGTAATTTTAGAAAACAGAAATAACGTAAAACCAATGTGATGAAAAAGTAGCAAAAATAATATTAAAACGACTTATATTTTCTTACACACGATTTTTCGGTACCACACAGCGATTTTGTGAGATTTCACAACGGCGCAATTATTAGGGTCACGGTGAAAATGACAATGTTTAGGAGCACTTATACAAAGAATGGTAGATAATTTAGGACAGTCTAAATACTCGACGTTCTTGACGTTAACTCCTATGAAATCCGATAAAACTTTGGCCTTTACTAAACCTTTACAAAAAAAACGTGAACCCTTGTTCTTTTATATAATTTGCGATGGCTCCTAGGCTGTTGTAGTCTTCCTGTCCGTCGTCCCAACGGAGATCGCAAATGTTCCAATACAACCAGCTCCACTGCCATTTATCTTCTTCCGTAAGACTGCAATATGGATATGGTGGTTTAAAGGTCCAGACGTTATGCTTCTCCGTTTCCGTATCGTAAATAGCTAACTCTTTAATTATCATTTCTCCATTCACCCGGAAAAAGTTTGCCTCGATAAAACATGTCCTTTTCATTTCTAGAAATAAACTTGTTTAAAAAAACTTAGAATATGCAATTAAGACTTCGCTCTGAAAACACTGAAGCTTCCATCAGTCCAGTAACTTTACCATATGAAAATTTTTCATCAGGTCAATTGAACCCAAAAACATTTTCTACGTTATTAGTACTTTGCACAGCTATTCTGACTTGAACCGGGTTTTTTAATGCTTGTTGAATTGAATGGATAAATTACTTCAGCTTTTATATAAAGGGTATCGGTTGGATAGAAAAAAATCTTATTCAAAAGCTGAAGTATATTTTATTATTTAACACCATCACTTAAAAACCACTTTGCCCAAGTCTGATAAGCTGAGTTGGATAATTTTTCGATTCAATTATTGTAATTCTGGGAAAAAAATTGCATGTAATTAAGTTATCAGGAAGTGAAAAAATTTAATTTAGCAAGCTTTTATTAAATTTTATTTTGAAATTTTGGTATCCCCCTTGTATCATATATTTAAAAGCTCAAGCTTTTTTTTTCAACTTAATTTTAAACTTATCTTAAAACAAGCTTCCCTACATATAACTGAACCAAGAAATATTTAGCTACGTTATTAGTACGCTACGCAACTATTCTGACTTGCCCCCAAGGTTTTTAAAGTGATGGTTAATTAGAATAAAAAAAAATAATAATTTCCGGTTTTATATAACTGATATAGGGTGGATCCAAAAAAAGTAATTTTTTTTAAATTGAACACCATCTCTTCTGAATACCTGTGTTGGGTAATTCTAAGGTGGTTACATATTTTTTTCGATTCAATAATTGTAATTCTGGGGGGAAAAATTGCATGTAATAAAGTTATCGCATTGAAAGAAGCTTCAGTGTTTTCATAGTGAAATGTAAGGAAAGTTATTCTATGTTCACCCTTTGAGAATGGTAGCAGGTGAAAAAATAATTAGCCAGCCTAATACTGTAATATATGCAAAATTTTCACTAAGAAGCACAATTATTAAACCCAAAAAATATTTAGCTATTTTATTATTACCTTACAAAGCTAGTCAGACTTAGTGAAGCTTGTTTTAAGATATGTTTAAAATTAACTTGATAAAAACAATGCTTGAGCTTTTAAATGATACAGTGTGGATACCAAAATTTAAGAAAAGCTTGCTAAATGAAATTTTTCCACTTCCTAACCTATTCAATGGGTGAACACAGACTTAAAAAGATAATTTTCAACTATATTGTCAGGCAACTTCCCTTAATTGTCACCCTGAAAACACTGAAGTTTCCTTCAATCCAATAACTTTAACATATACAAATTTTTCACTCGAATCATCACATTAACTGAACCCAGAAATATTTATCCCTGTTAATAGTACTCTACACAGCTATTCAGACTTGCAAAGTTTATAAGAATAGATCACCAAGCTAAAAATATAAAAATTGATAAAAACTTACATGGCTACATCCTCATCCGAGAACAGCGGAGATGGAATTCTAGTGGACTTGGTTGGATACAAAAAAAAGAACAGAGTTGTGATGTCTTAGGGACCAAGTCCCTGGGGTTTTTATACCCAAAAGGACCTCCATATACACTTTGCCCCCCCCCCCATACGTAGGGGGGCATTTGGTTGTAAAAGAAAAACCTATGAGAATCCCTCGTAGTTTAAACTGAAATAGTTAAGAGGTTCTATGCCCCCTAGTTTATGGGGGCCCCCACACATCCATAAAATTCTACGCGCTAAAAAACATTTTTGGCGGGAACAATCGTTTGTTATAACCATTTTAGCGCGAAGAATCCCCACATGATGTAAAAAGTTGGGGGCCACTTTTTCAATTTATTCACCATGGTCTCTACAAACCATAGAATGTCGTAGAAAAATAAACCGTTTTTAAAATACACTCGGCTCTTTTTTTTCCAAAACGACACTTTTAGCTAGCGAGGGGGGACACCCGCTGTGTCTATTTTACGCGCGTAGGTCAGGGGCAATTCACTAGCTACCCTTTACCCCCTTAGGGCGATATTCCGTAAGACGGATAGCTTTGCACGTCGTGAAAGTGTTTGAAAATAATGTTACACGGGGAAAGTGTTTGTCGGCGAAAACACAAAAGCTTCGACCTATTGAACTATTTGGATTTATTATATAACACCACTCGCCCCGTTGAGAAAAGTGTTTGACAGATGCCGTAGGGGGACAATCACTAAGACGGATAGGTTTTGACAAGTGATTGAGAAATAATGAGGGAACCATTGACCTATAGGTAAATAGGCTAATTACTCGGGTTTATAGCTACTGGCTGTTTGCATAACATCATGTCAGATGATTCCACCACCCCTACCTAATAGGAACGCTAAAAGGGAGATCCTCCAACTATCGATAAATCATTTGACCCTATTGACCTACCGAAAATCTTCAAAAATGGGGGGCTGTCGGTGTAACCAAAGGGGGACTGCTTACCCCCGTTTCACCCGCCCGCGGGATCTCATATCGGTATACACACCCACTTATCTCTTTAATCTTCATAATTTTGGTTTTTTCATAGAAAAATGGAACTAAGGAGGAATAATAACATTTACTTTTTTTTCACGTATACTAGTAATACCACTAGCCTGATATTTAAAAGGTTAACATTTACTTTTTTCATGTATACTAGTAATTTTTCATAATTATATCCACTATCCTGATATTTAAAAAGTTAAGTTAAGATAATTTCAACTGTAAACTAAAACTATGCAACTCATTTTCATATTCCACAACCAGGCTTGGAAATAAACGGTGGTCACTGGTTCAAAGACCAGTTTAT
Organism: Leiobunum rupestre; assembly: GCF_980474605.1. Classification (NCBI taxonomy): domain Eukaryota; kingdom Metazoa; phylum Arthropoda; class Arachnida; order Opiliones; family Sclerosomatidae; genus Leiobunum; species Leiobunum rupestre. The sequence continues at coordinate 35,605,366 of NC_143392.1, forward strand.
TAACTGCTCTGACCAGTTTTTATATTCAAAAGCTAGGGGTTCACTGGCCCAGTGTACAGTTTATTAATTGAAAATTATCTACCGTATTATTAACCAACTGGTCTACGTAACCACTTAAATAATTCAAGAGTTGGGAGTCACTGGCCAAAAAGACCAGTTTAGAAATAAACCTTATTTCCAAGCCTGTCCACAACCCCTTTGTTTTGAAACGAATTTCCTTCAAGAATGACATTTTATTGCGCCAACTAGTCGACAGTAAATTTGTAGATAATGAACTATTTGAACCACCCCTTGGTAGAATTTTTAGTTGTATTTCAGATATTTTATGTCCCAAAATTTATACTAAAAAGTTAGAGTTAGAGAAATGAGGAGTTGGTGTTATGAGCTGCTAAGAACTCTCTGATACAACTGTTTGCAGACGATATCAAACTTGGTAATCGTATCCGTTCTAGGGCCGACTGTCTGTCAGGATCTGCAAAACGATCTCTGCTGTGGGCCAAGGAAAATTGCCTGAGCTTTAACGCAGGCAAATCCACTATCTTGCACCAAACAGCCTTTTTCAAGGCTAGCTAACTATTAGTAGATATATATTTTGAAAGTATTTCTCGAATTATAAGTAGTTTAGTCTTTTCTGTTCTAATATTTTAGCAAGAGCGGACTTCTACCTCCTCGAGGTTTAAAGAAGCCCTAATGCGCTTGTTTAAAATATAAACACTTAGCTAAATGACTAGTTGATAGTTTAATTTTATTTCAAATTATTTCAACAGCCTTTTAAAGGCTAATTAACTATTAATAGTTAATTTTTCCAAAAAGCATTTTTCAGGGCTAGCTAACTATTAGTAGATATATATTTTCCAAACCGCCTTTGTCAAGGCAAATTACTATTATTAGTTATTTTTCTAATATCTTAGAAACGTAGTCTTATTATTTACTAAGATAAATATTCCTCGAGAATTAGAAGGATTTTAGAGATACATTTTAGATAATTATATCCGGTAAATTTAACTATTTAAGTATTGACAAATTAAAAAAAATTGTAGAAATGAGTGGGAGAAAATTTCCGTCCGGAAGCCAAAGTCGCAAAAAGCGAAAAGCCAGTCAAGAATTTTTAAATTCTCAAAAAGGGGCTCTAAATAAGTACTTCAAAACATCAATTCCAGTCTTAGAACAAACTCAATTAAATGCAATTGCGAACAAACTTGACTTACCAACCACTACTGAATCTTTAAAAAATAAACTTTCCCACAACGAAAACAAATCGCTAGAATCCGAAACAAAACAAAATAGTACTGACAATAAAATAAGCTTATTGAAGGACGCTATAGGGGTTCATGTTGAAAGTAATCTTTCAACTAATAAATGGAACGATGTTATAAATAAACATTCTATGTTGCAAACGAGTCAAAATGTTTTTGATAAAGTTGTAGAAGGCATTGAAGAATCAGTTATTGATAATATCTTAATAGGAGCTCCTAGTGAAAGTGAATCAAACAATTCAAATGACATTGCACTTTCATTTGTCGCTTCCAGGAATTCCCGAGAACTCCATGAGAATAGCAGTATCGTGCACCATTTAACTCCTGCTCTATCTGATTTAAATGCAACTCAAATTATTCCTGACATTAGTATCGACATGGATTCTCCACTCGCTCAACCAAGGCTCTTATCATTTCCCCAAACGATTATTAGGGGTCAAAAACGAAGTTTCAATAGTATTTATTATGTAAAATATCCCTTTTTGGAATATTCTGTAGAAAATGACATGGTATACTGTTTTTGCTGCCGTCATTTTCCAAGGAGTGGTAAAAAAACATATTTCACAACTGGTTTTAAAAATTGGAAAAATATGAATGAGAAATTTCACGAACATTTTACTTCCGAGAAATCGACCCACCAATTAGCGGAAACGAAGTACATACATTTTTTACAGTCTAAGAAACGAGGAGCTATAACTTCACAGATAAATAAGCAACACCGTTTAGATACTATTCGAAACAGAGAAGTTTTATCCGCCCATGTGCAAATTGTTTTAACATGCGCTCAACAGGATATCGCGTTAAGAGGGCATCGAGAGAACGACGATCAGCAAAATCGTGGAAATTTCATTGAAATCCTAGAATTGTTAAAGCGCATTTCACCTGACTTAAAGAAAAAAGTAGATAGCATGCCCAATGTAGCAAAATATACCCACGGATCAATACAAAACGAGCTTATTAACACTAGTGGTGCACTTGTTCAAAGAATGATTATTCAGGATATTAATGATTCGGGTGGTTTTTACGCAATAATTGCTGACGAAACTAGGGACAAAGGCGGTGTAGAACAACTAAGTGTTTGTGTTCGATTTACCACCACTAAGGGAAAGGTTCTTGAAAGGTTTTTGTCTTTTGTTGATTTACATAAATTTGACGCTGAATCTTTATCTTCCGCGATTATTAATATTCTTTTATCAAATGGGTTAAAAATATCAAACTGTGTAGCGCAAACATATGACGGAGCGAGTGTAATGAGTGGAAGTAAGTCGGGAGTGAACATTAGGATTAAGGATGCTGTGGGTGGGATGTGTCCATATGTGCACTGTTACGTTCATCGCCTAAATTTAGTTTTGGTGGATACCTGTAAGAATGTACCAATAATTCGTGAAACACTTGGTTTGTTACAGGCAATTTATACATCTCAAAGTAATTCGTCACTTCGAAGTGAGTATTTTCAAGAGGCCCAAAAAGAGCTTGAATACGATGTAATATTAAAATTACCCCAGAGTTGTGACACTAGATGGTCCAGTAAAAAACAATTTATACATTTTTTTAGAACTAGATATAATGCTGTAGTTTTAGCTTTAGAAAACTTAATTGAAAGTGGCAAATCTGAGGAAGCAGCCGAATGTAGAGGGTACCATTCCCAGCTTCAAAATTTCAGCATTTTATTAATGGTCGTAGCATTAGATGAGATTTTAGGCGTAACAAATGTGTTGTCTGAATATTTGCCGTAGCAATTTGCGGTGCCACAATAAAAAAGTTAGAAACAGACCGAAATTCTGAAAGATTCGATCAAATTTGGGATGTTGCGAAACAATTAGCTCTCTCAGCCTCAATTCCAGTACCAGAAAAGAATAGTTCCGTCAAAGTACCCATGAAAAGAAAAATTATTCAAAACAAAAGGCAGGGCTGCCAGTTGGGCGGTTTTCCAGCCCAATTGGGCTACTTTCGACAGTCATTCACGAGAAATTTATCGTTGGGCTATTGGGCGATTTTTTGGGCTAGTCGATAGACTCCTCACTTTGACCTTCGGGATAGAATTTATTTTTAGCAATTGATGGAACTTATTCTTCTTTATTATTTCTTTCTGAAAAACTATCGTCTGCAATTATGTTTTTACTCTAGCTAGACGGCTCTCCATGGGGTCTATACATATAATACATTTTTTATAGTGCCATTTTTCTGTGCAGGTGCGTGTTTAGTTTTACCCTTAACTGCCTTCCTTATTGCTTATTTCTACATACAAAGACCCTAATATAGTTATATAGCCTAGGGTGCTGGTAAATAGGGGAGGGGATAAAGAAAGACCCGAATACGGTTTTAGGTCATTTTCATATTTGCGATTGGAACTTAAGAGTCATCATCTCTTCGGTATTCGACTTACCTCGTTTTTATTTTTAGTTTAGGAATTAGAAAGCATTTTATACGTCGGGTTTGGATTATCAAGACTTGTTATAAAAAATTCGCAATTTATCCCTCCACCAAGTCTATTAAAATTTAATAGTTCCATTTACGAATGATGAATCTGGTATTTTCGTCCATCAATAACAGGGTTGCCCCGAAATTTTTAGATTCGTATTCCCTGACCATTTTAAGAGATTTTTCCTGACTTTTTAAGGCAAAAATTTTTCAGTGAAAAGGTTATTACAATGTTTAAAAATTAGCCAAACTTTCAAGAAAATAAATGATAATCATAAAATTTGTCATAGATCTAGAGTAAAATTACTTTAAAAAATGCCAAGATAAAATTGAATTCCCTGATTTTTCCTCGATTTTTTATAAATTCTTAAAATTCCGTGACTTTTCTCTGATTTCTCTAACGTGTGGCAAACCTGAATAAACAAAACTCCCTAAAATAGTTACTTCGTAATTGAACGAAGCTCTCACTGTGGATGGAGAGTTACGTTTGGCCGACCACAAAATACACGTTACGCCGACTGTCCATTTGGCCGACTGCACATTTGTCCGACTGAGAAGTAGGACAAATGGACAGTGCATTAGACCGACTGCTCAATTTTCCGACTACTCATTTTGCTGACTTCTCATTTGGCCAACCTCTCATTTGGCCGACTGCTCATTTGGCATTTGGACAATACTAGGTGCGTTTGGCTAGGTACTGTGCTCTAGGTCGCGTTTTAGAAGGCCCAGATTGGTTATGAAGAACGGGGCTGGGGGGCGCCGGTCCCCCCCCCCCAGCGCTCGAGCGAAGTAAGTGCGTGGCGCCGTCAGGCGCCAATACTTAGAATACATTGCTCATTCTATAAGTCAACCTAACACTAAAGACATATATAATGACAGGCTAGAGTATAAGAGTCGTTGAAATGAGCAGTCGGCCAAACGAGTAGTTGGTCAAATGGGCTGCTCATTTGGCCGACCAGAATTTCGGCTAAAAGAATAGTCGGCCATATGGTCTGCTCATTTGGCCGACCGAAAACTCAACCAAATGAGTTGTTGGCCATATGGGCATTCGGACATATGAGCAGTCGGCCAAATGAAAAGTCGGTCAAATGAGGAGTCGGCCAAATGCACCCCACCCACTGTGGAAACTTGCCAGGAAAGTTACTGTTGGCTGTCCGTCGCGCATTGGGGGAAAGGAAAAAGGGAGCTTCGGAAAGCGACTCTAAGAGAAAATATTGCTGTCCGTCGGAAGCCAAAGGAGTTGGGGGAAAAGGGGAGCTTGCCCTTGGAATGACGTATGTGGCCGTGTCACGAGTTAAATCATTAGATGGTATAATATTTGACCCGGGTTTAAATATTGCGCGCCTTTTAAAAATTAACAATAAGAGTGGATTATCTGCTAAAAAACAGAACTTAAAAGGCTTAAGATCCATTGCGGTATTACCACATAGGGCAAGTTTCAAAAAAGATAAGCATTAGCTGTATATTTTATCTTTACCAAATAAACAGTAATCTTTGGTAAACTAAATTATTTATCTCGCTTTTCTTTCTCTACTTGGGTATAATTAATCTAAGCCTAATTAACCACTGGATTTGTAGCTCGCTCTGCTCAAGTCTTTGTTGAAAATGAATGTTTTATAATATTTTCTATTAAATCTAAATATTCATTAAATTTTAAACGAAAATTTTAAACTTTAGCTTTTTCTTAAAATATTTACGTTTTTGGGCGGTAAATTGGGCTACTTCCCAAAATTATTTGGGCTGAATTTTGGGCTAGTTTGAAACTCGTTGTTTTATAGTTGGGCTAGAAATTGGGCGATTTTTTGAACAATTTGGGCGTCATACCAAAAAGATTTTCTGGCAGCCCTGACAAAAGGTTAAAAGGTACCATAATAACGGGTACTATAGGAAGTCGGGAAACGGAGTTCAAAACTATTGGCGACCAACTTAAAGCAACTTATTTTGAAATTTTAGATAGATTCGTATTAGAAATGAAAAAAAGATTGTTAGAAAATTGTTCTATTTATGAAGAACTTTGCGCATCAGACCCAAATTCGAGCGAGTTTTTGAACGTTGAAAAAATTACTGCGTTTTGTCAAAACTACAAAAGATTTAATTTTGAAATGGAGTCTCTGAAAAATCAGGTCAACGTTGCTAAAATGTTATTTAGTACCAAAAGCGGTGAAAACATAAACACATAAAGTTTGCAAACGCAGCTTGAAACCAATGAATATCTTAAACCTCAAAATTTGCAAAATGTTTCCGATTGCTATAAATATTTATTGACATACGAGCAGGCATTCCCAGATCTCGTAAAATATTTCCAAATTGTATTATGCATACCTGTTGCTAATACTATTTCAGAGCGTAGTTTTAGTACACTTAATAGACTCGAATCATTTTTAAGAACAACAATGTCTGAAAATCGATTAACAAATTTAGCCTTGCTCTCTATAAATAGAGATTTATCTAATAGGTTAAGAGACAATCCTTTGTTGGTTGTTGACGAGTTTAGTAAAAAAAAAAAGAGAAGAGTGCAATTTATACTTTGAGTTAAATTTTCAAATTTTTAAATATGTAGAAGCTATAAGAGACATATTGGAGGGCAAGCCACAGCTGCCACCAAATTATAAGGGGTAACTAAAATGATAAGGGCCACAAAATTCTTAGGGGCCACAAAATATTTAGCCCACCCGTGAAAAAACCTTAGCGCCGCTACTGAGAACGAGTTCAACGGAAAGCCACTAAAATGGTTCCACGTACGTATTCGCGGGTTTTCATATGCAGTCAGGGCCGTACTTAGAGGTCTCGCGGCCCCGGACGAAATGCATGGGCGAAATTGAGTGTAGCGGCCCTCCGGTACATATACATCCCTATGGTAAAATTTTACTGTCGCAAAAGCCATTTGTTGGTCAGTATTTTTTTCAAGTGATATATCCAGGTAGGTTACTATTATTAATCCAAGCTCCGTCGGTGCTTTCAACCAGCCTTGGAAATAACGGTGGTCAGGTGGTCAAAGACCAGTTAATTAATTGTTCAGACCAGTTTATTTATTCAAAATTTGGGGGGTCACTGGTCAACGTGTCCAGTTTATTAATTCGAAATAATAACAAAAAAACAGAAGGTGACCAGTTTAATAATTCCAAATAATAGGAGATGACCTATTAATTAAAGGTTTATATCAATTTGGATTTCCCTATTCACTGGATTTCTATGTACAGCGACTCCTCTTACTACCGCATGTTGAGGTTTTATGTAGAGTCCCTTCACTCGCATCCCTTGAACGAGTCAAACTGTCTAACCCCCATCTGGCCTCAAACCCTCAATTCTCTAGTCTCGCTTTCCCCCGAGTACGGTAGGCTACCTGGCTACGTGGTAACGGACCGGGAACTCTGGAGTTACGGGGCCTAGATAAAGAGATGTAATACGGTAAATTACGAGGGTCTTCTAGGCTCTGGTAGTAGTCTTAGGTGAGATAGTACTATATTGTACTATTCTTGTGGTACTCGTAAAATAAAGTTAACTATTTTGAATACGTGTAAAGTTAATGTTACCAACATAATCTAACTTCTAAACATGTAGTATATGTTTTTAAGGCATATAAATGACATTAGCACATTTTATATAAGACCAGATTAATAATTCAAATGCTAGGGGGTCACTGGTCATAAGGACCAGTTTTTTAAAAAAACCTTATTTCCAAGGCTGCTTTCAACAACAAATTAGACAAACATATGGGCTGGGATTGAACTTAAACGGTGTACTTCTTTCAATGTACCTCATTGTAACCATAGGGACTTGGCAGCATGACGTATATAATACGTTACCCATGCCTTTTCCAATTGAAAAAAAAAAGATTACCAGCATTGCGGCCATAGCCAAAGGTACGGCGTGACGTCATGCTGCCAAGTCCCTATTGCTTTAACTGTATTTCTTTGTCGCTGATGCTGGCCCAAGAAGCTTAAACCTTAGCTTCCACGCTTGTATATATTCCAGTTCAATAAATTATATTCTATTGGTGTAATGAACAGTTGGAGAAATGAACAATTGGAGAAATGATACTTTCGCGTTCAAATCGTGATCGCCGGTTTTGTTTTTATTTAATAGACAAGCCGCAACATTTCAATTTCTTCTACGCAATAAATTAAATCGAACATGAAATCTCGTTATATTTAAATAAGAACCAAAACATAAAACACTATTAATATACGCAAGAATGTATTTATTTATACTCAGGGAGAATGAATATGTCGAGACTATCGACGGACACGTTGAGGCCCTAACTAGAGAGCTGCAATGGAGCGAAAATTATTCCGTTTCCGCGGACTCCGTTCCGTTCCGCGGCGCTGGAACGGAATCGGAGCTAATTTTTAAGAAAGTAGCGGAACGGAATGGAATCGGAGCAAATTTATGAAAATTTGTTGTAACGGAACGGGATCGGAGCAAATTTCCGAAAAATCGTTGTAACGGAACGGGATCGGAGCAAATTTCCGAAAAATCTTTGTAACGGAACGGGATCGGAGCAAATTTCCGAAAAACCGTTGTAACGGAACGGGATCGGTGTAAAATTTTCCAAAACCTTTGTAATGCAACGGTATCGGAGCAAATATCCGAAAAAAACTTCGTATATTGAAGCATGGACACTGTTTTCATTTTTCTCTTGGCTGCTGATTGGGTCTCCCACTTTTCCAGACAGTGAGATCATAATCCCCCTTTTGTCCATCCCCCTTCTTCACCGGCTCGTGGGAATTTGGGAAACATAACTGCAACTGTAGCCTTTTTCTCTACGACTACGTTGCGTACATCAATGCGCAGAATCGCAAAAGGTACAAAGGCCGTTTTGCGAAAAGGGGGAATATATTAACGGGGTGACCCGGCTTGCGGCCAAGTTTTAGTTTTACATTCAATTCAATATAAATAATAATTGTTTCTGTAAATTTCTGTATTCGGGAAAATAAAATAATTTTTCCTCATTTTTCAAGACTATAGACTCTTAAAAGCGCCTTCCCAATCGACCGCCATTACCATACAGTCTACGGGGAGGATGATGAGAAAACCGGTTATGGGGGGATGAAATTTCTGCGGTAGAGGGCTGGCTCGTTGGTTGTCTGTAAGATAAGGGGGGGAAGGAGGTGGTCCTATTTTTTGCGTCCTCGCAGCAGCTGCGTTAATCGCGTCGAAAAACGTAATTTTTAAGAACCAATGAGATTGCAGTATTATTTGATTTTATTAAAGTGGGGGAGCATACCGGGGGGCCCAACGGGTGGAATTGGAGAAACGCTAATAGTAAAATCGACATATTCATTCTCCCTAGCTGAGTATAAATAAATACATTCTTGATATACGCTTTTGCTTAAACTGAATTTATAATTTTCAGTGGGCCTGGGTTCAAATCCTACCCGATGCAAATTGATAATAAGACGTATACCGTTAACATTTGTTGGAAACCCTGCCATTTAGATGCTAAGACTTTTACGTAACCTTTAGCGCTCGGTCCGTCCCAAAATTCAATGATTATATAGTAGAAGATGGAGAGTACATTCGAAACACCACAACACACGCCTAAACACAGTACAATCATTCTAATCAACATCACCACGCAAGTGACGCAACAAACACAAACACTCCAACATACGTCAAGTACCACAATCACAATACGCAAAGACAAAAACATACTACACGGTTACACCCAATGACAAAAAGACAGTGGCGTAGCTGATGGTCCGCAGGCTCCGCGGTGCGGGGGGGCCTCGAGCTTCAAGGGGGGTCTCGAGCTTCGGGGGGGGGGGCCGCTAACCATAAAAAAAATTAAATAGGGGGGCCTCATAGAGATTTTTGCGGGGTGGGCCTCTGTGTTATTAGCTACGCCACTGCAAAAAGAACGGTTTGTTACCTCTCCGAATCACCGTGTCTTTCTGTGTGTCTGTGTCTTTCCTGTGAACGCGTTCGCATTTTCCGTGCAAAGGTTAATCATAGCGTGCGCAGTTGCTAGGACTGTCGAAGGGTTGGCAAAACCACCGTGCGTCGGTAAGCGTTAACGGATTAATTTGTGTTTTTCGATAACGATCACCGTGACAGTTTAAATTCAGTTTGATTGGATATTTCGTTATTGTAATGTTTATGTGTAGGGTGTGAATGTTGAGTTTGTGTTATGACAGTTGTGGGTGTTGAGTCTATGGTGTTTGTGTTTGTTGAGTCTGTTGTGTTTGTGTTTGTTGAGTCTGTTGTGTTTGTTGAGTCTGTTGTGTTTGTGGTGTGTATACGGGCGTTTTCTCTTCAAATTCTTCTTATTGACTTTTGGGACGGACCGAGTGCTGAGTGTAATGCAACCTCTCAACGTCCAATGGCAGGGTTTCCACCAATTGTACACGGTATTCATTTTAGTATCAATTTACGATTTATATTAATCTTATAAATTTAATTTAATATTTATAAATTATATTAATCTTATATTTAATTAAATATTTATACATTATATTAATCTTATATTTAATTAAATATTTATACATTATATTAATCTTATATTTAATTAAATATTTATAAATTATATTAATCTTATAAATTTAATTAAATATTTATAAATTATATTAATCTTATAAATTTAATTTAATATTTATAAATTATATTAATCTTATATTTAATTAAATATTTATACATTATATTAATCTTATATTTAATTAAATATTTATAAATTATACTAATCTTATATTTAATTAAATATTTATAAATTATATTAATCTTATATTTAATTAAATATTTATAAATTATATTAATCTTATATTTAATAAAATATTTATAAATTCTATTAATCTTATATTTAATAAAATATTTATAAATTCTATTAATCTTATATTTAATTAAATATTTATAAATTCTATTAATCTTATATTTAATTAAATATTTATAAATTCTATTAATCTTATATTTAATTAAATATTTATAAATTCTATTAATCTTATATTTAATAAAATATTTATAAATTCTATTAATCTTATATTTAATTAAATATTTATAAATTATATTAATCTTATATTTAATTAAATATTTATAAATTAAATTAATCTTATATTTAATTAAATATTTATACATTATATTAATCTTATATTTAATTAAATATTTATAAATTATATTAATCTTATATTTAATTAAATATTTATAAATTATATTAATCTTATATTTAATTAAATATTTATAAATTATATTAATCTTATATTTAATTAAATATTTATAAATTATATTAATCTTATATTTAATTAAATATTTATAAATTATATTAATCTTATATTTAATTAAATATTTATAAATTATATTAATCTTATATTTAATTAAATATTTATACATTATATTAATCTTATATTTAATTAAATATTTATAAATTATATTAATCTTATATTTAATTAAATATTTATAAATTATACTAATCTTATATTTAATTAAATATTTATAAATTATATTAATCTTATATTTAATTAAATATTTATAAATTATATTAATCTTATATTTAATTAAATATTTATAAATTATATTAATCTTATATTTAATTAAATATTTATAAATTATATTAATCTTATATTTAATTAAATATTTATAAATTATATTAATCTTATATTTAATTAAATATTTATAAATTATATTAATCTTATATTTAATTAAATATTTATAAATTATATTAATCTTATATTTAATTAAATATTTATAAATTATATTAATCTTATATTTAATTAAATATTTATACATTATATTAATCTTATATTTAATTAAATATTTATAAATTCTATTAATCTTATATTTAATAAAATATTTATAAATTCTATTAATCTTATATTTAATTAAATATTTATAAATTATATTAATCTTATATTTAATTAAATATTTATAAATTCTATTAATCTTATATTTAATAAAATATTTATAAATTCTATTAATCTTATATTTAATAAAATATTTATAAATTATATTAATCTTATATTTAATTAAATATTTATAAATTAAATTAATCTTATATTTAATTAAATATTTATACATTATATTAATCTTATATTTAATTAAATATTTATACATTATATTAATCTTATATTTAATTAAATATTTATAAATTATATTAATCTTATATTTAATTAAATATTTATACATTATATTAATCTTATATTTAATTAAATATTTATACATTATATTAATCTTATATTTAATTAAATATTTATAAATTCTATTAATCTTATATTTAATTAAATATTTATAAATTATATTAATCTTATATTTAATTAAATATTTATAAATTAAATTAATCTTATATTTATTTAAATATTTATACATTATATTAATCTTATATTTAATTAAATATTTATACATTATATTAATCTTATATTTAATTAAATATTTATACATTATATTAATCTTATATTTAATTAAATATTTATAAATTATACTAATCTTATATTTAATTAAATATTTATAAATTATATTAATCTTATATATAATTAAATATTTATAAATTATATTAATCTTATATTTAATTAAATATTTATAAATTCTATTAATCTTATATTTAATTAAATATTTATAAATTCTATTAATCTTATATTTAATTAAATATTTATAAATTATATTAATCTTATATTTAATTAAATATTTATAAATTATACTAATCTTATATTTAATTAAATATTTATAAATTATATTAATCTTATATTTAATTAAATATTTATAAATTATATTAATCTTATATTTAATAAAATATTTATAAATTCTATTAATCTTATATTTAATAAAATATTTATAAATTCTATTAATCTTATATTTAATTAAATATTTATAAATTCTATTAATCTTATATTTAATTAAATATTTATAAATTCTATTAATCTTATATTTAATTAAATATTTATAAATTCTATTAATCTTATATTTAATAAAATATTTATAAATTCTATTAATCTTATATTTAATTAAATATTTATAAATTATATTAATCTTATATTTAATTAAATATTTATAAATTAAATTAATCTTATATTTAATTAAATATTTATACATTATATTAATCTTATATTTAATTAAATATTTATACATTATATTAATCTTATATTTAATTAAATATTTATAAATTATATTAATCTTATATTTAATTAAATATTTATAAATTATATTAATCTTATATTTAATTAAATATTTATACATTATATTAATCTTATATTTAATTAAATATTTATAAATTATATTAATCTTATATTTAATTAAATATTTATAAATTCTATTAATCTTATATTTAATTAAATATTTATAAATTATATTAATCTTATATTTAATTAAATATTTATAAATTAAATTAATCTTATATTTAATTAAATATTTATACATTATATTAATCTTATATTTAATTAAATATTTATACATTATATTAATCTTATATTTAATTAAATATTTATACATTATATTAATCTTATATTTAATTAAATATTTATACATTATATTAATCTTATATTTAATTAAATATTTATACATTATATTAATCTTATATTTAATTAAATATTTATACATTATATTAATCTTATATTTAATTAAATATTTATAAATTATATTAATCTTATATTTAATTAAATATTTATAAATTAAATTAATCTTATATTTAATTAAATATTTATACATTATATTAATCTTATATTTAATTAAATATTTATACATTATATTAATCTTATATTTAATTAAATATTTATACATTATATTAATCTTATATTTAATTAAATATTTATACATTATATTAATCTTATATTTAATTAAATATTTATACATTATATTAATCTTATATTTAATTAAATATTTATACATTATATTAATCTTATATTTAATTAAATATTTTAGTATTTTAATGTAAAATTTGATCGTGATCAGGAATTGATCTCGGGCCACATTGTTACAATAGTTCACCGCCGAGCCATTGACTTCCTTACAGAATGTATTTAAGTAAAGGAACCATTATGATAAGGCGGTTTTTTTACTAAACGGATGAATACAATATCTGTATATATTATTTATTGAACTTTGTTTTTTAATTTTTGTGAACTTGTTAAAGTCTAAATATTTTGCGTATGAAAATTTAAAGGTCAAATCTTGTTTTAGCGCAGTCAGCAGATAAAATGGTTAAAGGTAGAACCCGTTAGTTTTTTGTAATTTATTTCTTTTTTTTTTCCAGTCGTTTTTTTATCTATTGTGTGTTTAGCGTATTAGTATTCAAGGGCAATAGTTCATTTATGAAGAAAATATCGAGTTGTTTACATAGTGGTCGGGGTTTTTAACTGTGTCGTCATTACTTCGTAATTTATTTTAAACGTTTTCTCGACTGATTAAGATGTTTAATGCAGTTCATCAATTGGGTTCGTTTGTTTTATTTATAAAGAGCCCTAACTATTCCGTCTACTGTCATTTATTGGTATACGAGCTGTCGTTTAGTCAAGGGGCTTTTTGTGCTTTGTGAATGGTAAGTTTTTCGCTTCTTGTTAATTTATTTTTTATTAGTGTGGATATTTGGACATCTACAATTCCTAATGCAGTCATTGAGTTCCTGGGTGTGCGAGTCATTATATGATATTGGAAATTGGACGGTATTGGGCTTTTTCATACGGTATGTGTCACAACGTCAACAGGAAGTCTACGAGTCGTCCACTACCAGATGTCTAATATAGCTATTCTACGGTATCTTCATCAAGGGCGAGTGTTGAAATAAAATGAGCGTTAAAGATGCGGCAAGTATGCCGTAAGCGAGAAAAATACAAATACCCTCTGTAGATATTTCTTTCATTAAAATTGCTTCGTAACCCGTCAATGGCACTTTTCCGTCCGTACAATTACCTTATGGAATAAATTACCCAGCGATGTACTCCACTGCACCTCACGCCCGATGGCTCGACGCAACATTAGACTCTCAGTAACTCCGCCCTGTTCCCATTTATCCCCTGTTTGTACTATTGCCTTCACATTTTGTTTCTCATGTTTAACGTATTTTTTATTGTTTTTGTTGTTTTATTATTCTTCTATATCATATTATTGTCATATCTCCATAAGCCACAACCTGTAAGATTGCACAAAAGCTTACTGTAGCTTAGCAGTCTATTATGTATTTAAATAAATAAATAAAATAAATAAGGTTTATCTACTAGGTTGAGAGACAATCCTTTGTTGGTTCTTGACGAGTTTAGTAAAAAAAGAGAACAGTGCAAATTTGAGCTTCCCTTCCCAAATGTCTCTTATCAGTGGCGTAGCTGATGGTCCACAGGGCCCGCGGTGCGGGGGGAGGCTCGAGCTACAGAGAGGGGCCCCGCTAACCATAAAAAAAATTAAAAAGGGGGCCTCATAGAGATTTTTGCGGGCGGGCCTCTTAGTTCTCAGCTACGCCACTGTCTCTTATAACATGGAAACGCGTTAGTTTGTTCCATGCTTGTAATCAAGGTTGTAACGTATAATAAGCCCATGGGCTGCCCCCCCCCCCCCCAAAATAGTTGATATTTACGATGAGTATCATTTTAATATACGTATAAGAAATCAATACAGCTTACTGTTTACATGCCATCAAGGTCTTTTACATGCAAGAGATACTGCAGCTACAGAAGAGCTACGTAACGTAACTATACCAGTCCTGCGGAGATAAATTTGCCAGAGCTTTAACAGCGGAAATTCGGCCGCCAACTATATGCTAAAGCTCTTGCAGCTGCAGGCCGAGTCACTGACTCACTTATGGAAAATCGAGACCCGTATTCGGAGATAAATTTCAAGGCCGCGGCAGCTGCAGCGCTTAACGGCGAGGCGTTGACGGCCGTTTCCATGCCTTCTTCTAGAGGAGGCAAGGGCGCGAGCCAGGCCAATTGAAAATGTACGATACATTGTGTTTTTTTATTGAACTTCAGGAAATGTTATTGTTATTTATAATTACAATTTATAACTACACAAAAACCTCGTTTTTGGCGCTGCTTCAACTTGTTTTTGGTGCACGTATGCCGCTATGCGATTATGGTAAGTCACAAGTATCTTAGTGATAAAATTATTTTAGTGAACCTATTTATGAAATTACGGTTGTAGTGCAACCGTTCAACGATGGCGTCGTAATTTTCGTCGAAACTAAAACTAGTAGGCCTATATATAAGGGACAAACAATAGGTTTTATGGGAACTTTAGAATATCAAATGCAAGTGCTTTCTTATAAAAATATTCTAAAAATTTCTAAAAAGCTTTATAGAGTTTTATGGTTTTATAGAATGCCTATGGCGCACTAATACCTACAGTGCCATGGGTGGACTCTCTTGACCTAAATCAAGGCCCAGTATTCCTCTTTCCCCTACACCACTTTTCTAATACTGTAACATGACTGTAAGTAGTATTACGGGGCATGGGTATACAAATCCACAAGTGTCTGTTTTCTATGTCTGGTAAAAAATCTACGACGGTGCCCCCCCCCCCAAATATTTGTCTGGAGCCGCCCCTGAATAAGCCACGAAATTATAAGGGGTCACTAAAGTTGTAAGGGCCACAAAATAATTAGCCCACCTGTGAAAAAACCTTAGCACTGCTACTGACTTTGCCCCGAAACTGCGAACGCGTTCGCAGCCCACTAGACAGACAGACAGACAAAGTAAACACACACACACCCACACACGCAAACACAGACACGGTGATTGTAATACCTATCCTATAGGGAACAAAGTTCACTCAGAGAGCTAAAATGTTTACGTCAGTACTGTTCTAGAAGGAATGTTTGATTTTAAAAATAAAATAGAGAAACTCGCCATGAAATCTAGTTTCAATTGCTCGAGTGAACGTAGTTTTTTTGTGTTTTACTGCAATCAGAAATTCAATTATTTTCAATTTTTGGACGTTCGAGAAAAATTTGTTTCATATTATTTAAACATTTATTTTAACAAAAGCAAAAATTAACTTATATGGCATCAGGCTTATTATTTGTTATTGATTGTTCCCAATTTTGACCGTCAAACTCTCGCACTTCAAAATTATCAATCGTTCCTGGTTCAACGCAGAAAAAATTTATGGCTGAGAAAAATATAAGTAATTAGATGAAATTTTCAGCTTGTTTTCAAGCAAAATTATAAATACACTAACAAACTCCATCTGGGTTTGACCTCGGCTTGTAAAAACTTTGCACACCACACGTTTTGCAAAACAAGTGTTTAGCTTTGTGAGTGTTAAAAGTGTACTCAGTTAAGTTTTCTGACCCCGATAGAAGTGTGAAGTTTTCATTTTTAATAATTATCATTCTTCTCAGTTGTTTCATTGAACAAATAGAACAGCTGTGGAAGAAACGAAATTGTATTTCCCAAATTAATTATTCGTTTGACACACTAACTTGCATTTTGAAACAGTTACGTTTTTCGGTGTTGAAAACTGAAACTTAACTGCACCACAATGACACCCTCCCTTATGTACAACCATGGCCATGATAACTCTGAGAAGCTTTCCGCAAGCAGTGTTATGTTACTTTTGTTTTATCACCTGATTTTAGCCTAGGTGACCTTGGTCTATGGATTGTTCAAAGGTTTTTTTCAGAATTATGTAATAAGACTATACTGTTAAAATGCAGTGTAGGGGTCGAATAGAAATTAGTTAAGCGTATGAACCTGTTTAATAACATACAGTATGATTGTTTTGCGTAAAAATGTCCTTATGTAAGATGGTAAGATAAAACAAATTAAAGATTTCGTATGTGGGTTTGATTGGTTGAAGTAAAATAGTTAGCCAATCAGCAGTACCAGTTGGTGCTTGTTTTTACTTAGAATTCATGGCCGTTGGTGGTTCGACTAGTCAGTGTTATTTCTATGAACCGTATTGTTTAAATTAAAAATCACATAATTATTTTGGAAATGATAGCATAGAAGGTTATTAAACCAATGTATACAGTCTCATCTTAATTCTTGAGTAAGTTCGATATTTCTAGTTTTGGTGGATAGTTGATAAAAAGAGGAAAAAATCTGGGCCAAGGCTTATGTAATTCGTTTCATTACTACAGTATCACTTACATAATTGTTTTGTTTTATTTTGATTGGTTTGGTATTATTTTCAGGTGTATCATTTATATTGTTGTTAGCCCTTGCCAGTTTAATGAAGTAATTAAGAGATTGTTATTTGTTAAAGTGTTATATGTTTCTAAATAACTTAAACATATAGTTCTGGCTCCGATGGACCAGCTGCAGAAGCAGCTCAAGGTGGTGGTAGCGCGCAAGGGAATGATGAAAAAAATGCTCAAGAGGGAAGTTTTGAGTGTAATATCTGCTTAGATACAGCTAAAGATGCAGTTGTTAGTTACTGTGGTCATTTATTCTGGTATGTTAAATATAGTTACTTGTTGGGTATCTGTTTTTATTTTCTATTAGAAAGCACCGACGATTGGTCAATTAGTCAGTATTATTTCTATAAACCGTATTTTTTTAAATAAAATTCAGAAAGTGATAGTGCAAATGAATAGCTTAAAAAGTTATTAAACCATTTTATATAGTATATTCTTAATTATTGTCAAAGTTTGAGATTTCTTTTTTTGGTGAGTTTTTGATTGATAAAAAGAAAAAATCTTACCGAGGCTTACGTAGCGTCTTTCATTATCGCAGTATATAATGATTTATTTTGAACCATTCTCACTTATGTAGCTGGCCGTGCCTTCATCAATGGCTAGAAACTAGACCGAACAAACAAACCTGTCCAGTCTGTAAAGCTGCAATTTCAAAAGAGAAAGTTATTCCTTTATATGGTAGAGGAGGTGATAAAAAAGATCCAAGAGAAAAACTGCCACCCAGACCTCCGGGCCAAAGAACTGAACCGGAAAATAATGGAAATGTAAGAATAGATTTGTTCACAAAATTAATTTCAAATTTTATTTAAACTGTTAATGGTTACAGCAATCTTTTCCTGGATTTGGATTTGGTGATGGGGGTTTTCACATGTCATTCGGCATTGGTGCCTTTCCCTTTGGATTCTTCGCTTCCACCTTCAATTTTGGAGATGGCAGAGCTGCTCCGTGTAAGAATTTAATCTCAAACTTTTTTAAACTTTTTTTCAATGTTTCTCTTTTTTCACAGTTCACCAGGGTAATATTGATTCGGCTGAAGATCAGTTTCTATCCAAAGTCTTTCTCTGGGTGGCCATTCTTTTTATTATATGGCTACTTATAGCGTAATTCGTATATTATCTCATGTACAGTTCAGGTGTGTTTTTGATGGGAGGCCTAATGTATTTAGAAATTTAGGCCCAAAGATTTAGCATTTACTACCATTCATTAAGACAAGTATCAAAATGATGCTTTATTAGTTTTTTAAGACTCCAAGGTAGTAAATGCATGGTCAAAATGTCTCTGCTATTTTAATATTGTACGTATACTATCGCTTTTCCAATATTATAGGGGAAAAAAAATTTAAAAATGT
The DNA here is from genome assembly GCF_980474605.1 of Leiobunum rupestre. Classification (NCBI taxonomy): domain Eukaryota; kingdom Metazoa; phylum Arthropoda; class Arachnida; order Opiliones; family Sclerosomatidae; genus Leiobunum; species Leiobunum rupestre. The sequence continues at coordinate 35,624,435 of NC_143392.1, forward strand.
TTATTTGTAATATTTGTTATATATTAATGTACTTAAGGTAAGTTTTAGATCTTTTTGTGAAAAAGGTTGTTAACTTTTGAGTCTTAGAGAAGTTGCTGTTTAGGAAGTAGTCATATTCTCCCTTTTCTTAAGATATCCCCCAAGACCTGAAATTTTAATTGGTCAGGCCCTTAAATTTTTATTCGGACTTTACTCTCTGGAAAAACTTCACAGAAAATTACTGTAGTGTTCATTGTAAGTGACTGACTGGTGGGATATAGCCAGTTTGAATATTGAATTTGCGCAATCTCCTGTGCTTGTATTTTGCATTTGTTAACTTGCGTTTATTTGCAAATACATTATTTCAACTGAAATTTCAGATTGAAAAGGGGATTGTTGTAAATAACAGGTAACTTCACAAGAAATAAATTATTTTTATAGTAAAATCGTTTTTTTTTAATTTTAAATAACATATTTATAAGGTAGTTAATGCTTTAACTCATCCAAAAAAATTACCAGAAGTGAATTCTAGAAGGCCAAAAGCATCCATTCCCTTTACTGTTAACCTCATTTATTTATTTATTTATTAAGAAAAATACAAGTTACAAAGCTAGAATAGCTTATATATAACCCACAGGTGGAAACATAGTAAAGAAGGAAATAGTAAAAAGAAAGTATATCGCGCTTTCAAACGTCAAGGTAGATTTAAGTGTTCTTGGAAGATCACAAACTTTTTCTAATGTTGTTCAAATGATGTGTATTTCAGGAATGCCAGCTACGGCCAATCGCGTGGTTGATGAAGTGGGAGTTTTAGTACGACCCTAGTTGGAAGAATTGGCGCACGTGGTTTTTATGATTTCTAAATCTATCTTAATTTAAAATTTATTTTGAAAAGTTATAATTTATGTTTGATTAAATACAGTTATGGGTAAGCTAAAGAAAAAATATAATTGGAAAGCAAGGCAAAATGATGTCAGTGCCGAAAATTCAAAGAATGGCAAAGAACCCTTCAACGTGAGATATGCCTTTGCTAACGCGAACGGTAACTAAAGTTACAGCATGGATTTTAATTATTTTTGTTGGCTATGTAGGTGGATTTGGACTTGAACATTCAGAATGATAAATATGACACCAGCAACCCACTCGCACTTCCATCAAAATTAAAGAAAAATAAAGAATTTAAAAAGCAGCCTATTAAACAACAGAAACCATTAACAAAGAAAGAGAAACGCAAATTGAAACAAATTATAGAGTCTAGGAAAAAGAAAGCTAATGTGAGAAGAATTTCATTCTTAAGTATTGCCTATGTATAATGTAGCATATTAATATTTTTACAGAGGGCTGATATTTTAAAAAAACTTCAAGAAGTACAAGCCTCTCAGGAACAGTTGAAACTCATGACATCTTTCTCTGACATTCAGACTAAAGGGTTAAAGAGGTAAAGTATTGTGTTATTCTTTTATTGGCCAATGTTAATTTTTTTTCCATTTCAGGCATTTTTTAGAAAAAATGACCAACAAACCCATTAGTAGCATTAAAAGAAGCCGATTAAAAAACCTAAGTGTGCAAAGAATGATGGTGAAAGATGAAAGTGTAGTTGGCTTTTCGCAAAGTAGTTCGGAGTCGTCAGATGATTCAGCAATAGAAGATGTTTCTGAAGTAGAAGACCAAATAACAAAGGAACCTAACATAGCAATTGTGAAAGAAACTCTTGAACCTTCTGAAGATAAAATAGAAGAAAAGCCCAACGAAATGAAGAATCCTGCTCTTGAGGAACCTGAAAAGAAAAAACCAGCGTTGCCTAAACCGGTGGTTTTTGTTAGCGTTAACCGGGACCCTGAACTTCAAAATATGAGACTTAAACTTCCAATACTGGCTGAAGAACAAACCATAATGGAAGCCATTAGCGAAAATGATGTTGTGGTGATTTGTGGTGAGACTGGGTCAGGGAAAACCACTCAAGTTCCGCAATTTCTTTATGAAGCTGGATTTGCGAGTAAAGGACAATTGATTGGCATCACTGAACCGCGACGAATTGCAGCGACTTCTATGTCCCATCGCGTTGGCAAAGAGTTAAACCTCAATACAAAGGAAGTCTCTTATCAAATTCGTTACGAAGGAAACGTGTCAAATCAAACTAAAATAAAGTTCATGACTGATGGTGTTCTATTGAAGGAGCTTCAAAAAGATTTCTTGTTGCTAAAATACTCTGTGATAATAATTGATGAGGCTCATGAACGTAGCGTTTTTTCTGATATCTTAATTGGCCTATTATCAAGAATAGTTCCACTTCGTAAAAAGGTAAATATATTTTTGCAAAAGGCAATAAAAGAAAGAATTTTATATTTTTATATTTTGTTTCTAACAGCAAAACAAGCCTTTAAAGTTGATAATCATGTCAGCCACACTAAGAGTGGAAGATTTCACTGAAAATAAGCAGCTATTTAAAGTACCACCACCTATTCTGAAAGTTGACGCCAGACAGTACCCAGTCACGGTTCACTTTAACAAAAGAACTGCCGAAGACTACGTAAATGAAGCTTTTAGAAAAGTATGCAAAATTCACCGCCAACTACCAACCGGTGGAATTTTGGTATTTGTGACTGGTCAACAAGAAGTTAATTCTTTGTGTCGGAAACTTAGAAGAACTTTTCCATTTGACAAAAACCAATTGGTTACTCCTCAAAATGTTACGAACAACTCGGTAAACGAAGATGATATCTTGGATGACGTTAAGGAGTTTAAAAAGAGCCGGAAAAGTAGCAAAAAGGCCAATCCAGCTAATGTTTTACCAAGGATAAATCTTGATGAGTTAGTATAATAGTATAATTTTTGATAAATTCAAAGTTTTATAATTTAAAACTAATCATTTATTATCTTTTAAAAGTTATTCCATTGATCCATTGGATGAAGAATTGTTCCAAGAAGCTTCAAACAAAGATGACGATGACTTAGACAGTAGCGATGATGATGAGGAATCTAACTCTAACTTGCAATCAACTGAACCTTTGTTTGTTTTACCTTTATATTCATTGCTTTCCCCTGAAAAGCAAGCCAAAGTTTTTAATGCACCTCCCTCTGGCTCCCGACTTTGTGTGATAGCCACTAATGTGGCAGAAACATCTCTCACCATTCCAAATATTACTTACATTGTTGATACTGGGAAAGTATGTATTTTCTATTTCACAAAGTTCTTTCCCTTGTAACCGATTTACAGCCTTAATTTTACTTAATTTCCTTACCACTTTTTAGATTAAAACTAGGCTTTATGATCGAGTTACGGGTGTTTCCGCATTCAGCATTGTCTGGACATCACAAGCATCAGCCAATCAAAGAGCAGGTCGTGCTGGAAGAACTGGTCCTGGTCATTGTTATAGACTGTATTCATCCGCAGTTTTTATGGATGAATTTTCAAAGTTCTCTGAGCCAGAAATTACCAGGAAACCAGTTGATGATTTGATGCTGCAAATGAAATCATTGGGAATTGATAAAGTTATTAATTTTCCCTTCCCATCACCTCCGGATGTAAAAGCTTTGAAAGTAAGAGTGATTTAATTAAAAAGATGTCTTCTGAAAGTTTTCAACTGTTAAATCAACCATTTTTGGTAGGGTGCCGAAAGAAGACTTATTTTGCTTGGTGCATTAGAGAAACCCAATAAACCATTACGTTTGAAAGAGGCTAAAAAATGTACCTTTTTATTTTTTTACTTGGGTTTGGAATGTGTTCTAAAACGTTTTCTTTATTTTATAGTAGATTGGAGTGCCAAAGTAACTCCATTGGGTCACGCAATGGCCAGTTTTCCTCTGAGCCCTCGTTACGCAAAAATGTTGGCTTTATCTCATCAACACAATTTACTGCCCTACACCATAGCCATTGTATCAGCTTTCACGGTACAAGAAATCTTTCTAGATCCTCAGTTATCAGGGACCTTAAATAATGAAGAAGTGAGAAATTAAACCTTGATTATCATACTTTCTTCATGTTAATGCTTTTAAATTTATGAAGGGTGAAATTATTCACGAAAAGCAAATTAAATGGAAGGAAATCATGAAAATGTGGGCTGGACAGGTACGCTTAAATTTTTAAGTATATATTGTGCGTGTATGTTTAATTTTTAAATATTTCACAGGGTCAATCTTTAGAATTAGGCGATGCAATGATTCTATTAAAAGCGGTTGGAGCTTGTGAATATTCTGGCTGTACTAGACAATTTTGCGACGTTCATGGTTTGAGATATAAAGCTATGGTTGAAATAAGAAAGCTGAGAGTGCAGTTGACGAATGAAGGTAATTTTATTTACTTCCATCAATATAAAAGTTATAATGACAAAAGAAACGTTATATTTTATAAATAGTGAACATTGCCATTCCAAATATTAACCTTATGGTTGATCCTAAAATGCCACCTCCATCTGCGGACCAGTGCAAACTTCTGAGGCAACTGATTTTGACAGGAATGGTTGATCACGTTGCTCGGAGAATCCCAGATGATGAAATATCAGAATCTGAAAAGAAAGAGAAGAAAAATGCGTATTTGGTATTTAATAATTTTTGAAATTGCGTTTTTTAATAGAAAATTAGTGATTGTACAGGTAACATTTGAGTTTTTTTGGAATTTTAATTTTAAAGTGTAAATGTTTAAGTAAATCCAAAAACTAAATCAAAACAACAGCGAACTAGAGACGAGCCTGATTAGTGTGACGCTACCTTTGTACCTATGAGCGAGAAAAGTCACCGAGAGAATAGGCTGGCTTGTCCCTCCTTCCCCATTTTGGTTGTAGCTAAGCGCTCGCCTGGGAGTTTTTTGGATTTTTGGGGATTTGGAATACCCGATTAAAGAAAAACCCCAACCAAAAAATTTTACAACCCGGCCGAGTCGGGTCGGGGTTGAGAACCCGAGGATCCCCGACTTACCGGGTTGGGGTCAGGGCCCCATGCAATCACCATAGCAAATTTTAATTTATAATTTGACATTTTATTCAGTGCTTAGAATTGGATTCTCCAGTTTTCATTCACCCCAAGTCAGTTCATCACAAAGAAAATCCACCTTTTGTAATTTATCAAGAAATCTTTGAAACCTCAAAATTATTCATGCGCGGCATCACGTCAATTGAGGCAGAATGGTTGCCTCTGTATGCTCCCGCTTTGTGTTCATTCTCAAAGCCATTGGAAGAACCACCTCCCTCTTACGACGATGACACTGACAGAGTTCTTTGTCACATGACTGCCACTTTCGGTAATATGGTGTTGAGTTTTATTTTGCGTTTGATTTTTGACATGTTAATATGTGTAGGTCGTTTATCGTGGCCATTGCCCAATTGTGAACTAGAATATCCAGAAGGTTTAGACAAATTTCGTTGGTTTGCCAAGTTTTGGCTTGAAGGTCAAGTTTCAAAAGGACTTCAGAAATATCGGGTAGTTTATTTGTCGCCTCCTGCCACTATGGTGAAATCTTGGTCAAAGTAAGTATAACGATAAATTTTTTTTTGACTTATGAATATTTTATTTATACCCAAGGCTATATGATATTGGTAGTTTTTAATGATGGGCCGAAACTGATATAATATTGTTTTTGGTGATGCGTTGTGACGCCATTTCCTGTTTCCTAAATTTGAAGGCGCCCTAAATAATAATAAAACTTAAGACATAAGTTAATTTTAATTCTTTGTGTCATTGGCAGACTTCAACCTAGAACCGAAACTCTTCTGCAAGCTTTGGTGAATGAAAATGTTACATCAAGGAGTCAACTTGATAAAGTTTGGGAGAGAAATCCGAAATGTAAGTGCTATATTATTAGTTAGAACATTTATTGGAGTTGCGAAAGAATGCCAAATCCCTCGCTGTTAGTGTAAGATAAATCTTAGACTATGCACAATGGTGTTAGAAATTTTGTTGATGTAATTTTTAGGGCTGTGCGAGTACTCGAGTCCGATACTTGAACTCGAGACTCTAAAATCGCTTTTCTATGACTCGATTGGGTACCCGGGTACTTTGCCAAGGCTAAAAAATTACTCTTAAGTGGACTAGTTTATAAATAAAATGAAGACTCAAAATTAGTATTGCAAAATGGGATTCGAAGACTCGAATGAGTATTGCAAAATTTGACTACTTGTAAATTTAATTTTCCAAGACTCTGGACTCAACTCAAAACCTAAAAAACAGGACTCGCACACCCCTAGTAATTTTAATTTCCTAATATTTGTATCGTGTTATGTAATTATGAATATGGGCTTTTAAATGCTTAAATCAACTTGAATTTTGACAAAAAATAAAAATGGTCTTAAATTTTGTTTTAGACCTGCTGAGAGAATTCTGGGAATGGATTCCACAATCTATGCACTTCGAAGTGGAAATGTGCTGGCCCCCCAAATAGGCTGTAAAATTAGCTGTATATTTTTTTAAATTGAGAGATTTATTTATTCGATTATGTATTAAAATGAGAACAAAAAATACAAATGACTACGATTCCGTTTAAATAAGTTTGAGATGGCTGTGTGGTAAAGAAGCTAGCAAAACAATCCCTAGGCTTTTATTTTGTGACCACCAATTACTATTTAGTTCTCTTTCTTCTGTTCTTGGGCAACAACAGCAGGAACTTCCTGTTTTTTGCTCTTTTTAATAGGGTTTTGTTTGCAATCTTCGTAGAGATTATTCAAATTAAATGCAGTGATCATGTTTTCCTGAAAATATTTTAGCATAATTAAATTAAAAAGTAGCCACGTTTAACAAGAAGCATATAATGCATATATACAAGTGAAGTATCCAACTATATAAAATGTAAGATATACCTTGACATGCTGTTAGTGATGGGTGTAAATTTCTAGACTGATGATCAAAAATGTGGAAATTATAATTTACAAAGATCTAATAATTTTATAAAGTCATATTTCTCTATCTAATAATTTTATAAAGTTATTATAATGTTGAATTTCTTTGAAAAATGCAAAGGTACATATTTGAAGGGAATAACATGAGCCATATAGAAATATGGATACTTCTAAAGATATGTGTTATGTACTTCTGGTGTTACTAACCTTAGAGAAGAAAAATTTTACAACTTTTGCTTTTTGGTCAACAACAGGCCTACGCCCTATTTCTTTCCCACCGCGGAAAAGAACAACTGTTGGTAATTGTTGACTAAATGGGGATGTGCTAATGCAATGCCTGAAATAGATTAAAAAGTTGTTTTATATTTTAAATTAAAAATATCATTATTTGATTTACTTTTCGGCTATTTCTGGAAAACTCCCCACATCAACTTTTCCAAACCTCAAGTTTTCTAATTGGTACCTTATAGACAATACAAAACTTATAGTTATCAAGTTAATAGGTATTTAATCTCAAAATAGTTTTACTTGGCTGAAAGCTCTGCAAATGTGGGTGCGAGGTTAACACAGACTGGGTTCCAAGCCGCATAAAACGTTATCAACCAACTAATTCTCTTATCCTTTTCTAATTCTTCCTATGATTTAATAATAAATATTTAGGTTTTAGTAATAGTAAACTGTTAAATAAAATGGAGACTTGCATCTAAAGTTGATCCCCTAAAATATACAACGTAATCTGGACCACCATAAGAGGGTTCTGGTATCAGAACTGCTTGAACTGAAAATGTTCACATTTTGAAATTTAACTGTAATATTTTTTTTTGGAAAGGAATTAACTTAGGCATATCACTGAATATACGATCCCCAATCTAGGATCCGCGTAGAAAAAAAGCAAAATATTCGCAATTTTTGCATACATGCAGGCTGAAGAAATGTAGGGCACAAGACTTGTGTTCCCTACAAACAAAATCATTATTAGGTTAAATAAGTCTTAGGTATTATTTTGATTTTTTTATTCGAACCATATTTTCGTGTTCTGAATACGATGACAATTATAAGGAACGTTAATATTTCAGTTTCTCTCTGTTGATAGAGAAAAAAATATCAATTTCAAATCAGTTTAACAGTAGGCCTTTGCTTATAATGAATGTTTGCTGCTCCTTTTCGGAGTTACTACTTACAAAATCGAGTTCACATTCTGTGGCTGGATGCAAAAGTAAGCAAACGGGGTTTATGTATTTTGTAAGCAGATAGGCGAGAGCCAAGAAAACGTTAATTATAAAATATGGATGGAGAAGTTTTTTTAGTTCTTCCCACGCGACGAGAGACATGTTGGGAAAAGACCGATCCAATCGGTAAAGCAATTGGATTTATAACCTAAAGGTCAAAAACCTTACTTTGCCCGCGATTTTTAAATGTACTAATTATCATTTACATTAAAGACAGCTCCGAACACATTTTACAAATACTTGAATAACCTAAGTTATTACTTCTATGCGTTCTTGGCAATACCTATAAATCTGTTGTATGATCTAGGCCCCCTGTTTTCGTCTAACCCTAGCAGGGAAGGTTATTATTCTGTTATTAATCACTCGTGGCGCTACATTCTATAAGGTAATAAAAAATCCTGCTGCGGGGATATATCTCCCAACGACATTTTTATACACTTCGCAGCAGGATAGGAAAATGTTATTTTATCCAACGTTGTAGGTGTTGCCGCACTAGTAAGTAGTGACGAAAGCTGGATATTCTTTGTTAGGGTTATACTCCCTTTAAGGGGATCCTTGATTTCCTCTAATAAAGCAATGGCTGCCGCTGATTTAGAGACCCGTACGGTCTATGCTACTTGGTACTGTCACAGTCTCCTCGCAAATAGGCCTCGAGCTTAGAAAAAATAGCGCCATCATTTTTAATACCTGTGAACTAAATGTGCTAGGTAATAGCTACGAACGAAGACAATAGAATAGTTGAGAGCTTTGTGAGTATTCTGATAATGAATTAGTAGTTGTCTAGAACTACGAGTACGACCATCATATTAAAATTACTTAATACATTTTGATTCTTAGTTATACAAAATACAAAAATTTCTCATTTTCGTGGTAGCTTGATCTGCGTTTAGTAACTGTCCTGGGCTGCGTTCAACAACTCTAAAATAGCTCAGCGCTGAGCTCAACGGTCAGCGGTTTTTTGACTTCCGGTTTTGACGTCACGTTGATCATCGGAGACTCAGCGGAAACATCGGCTGGGCGAGATTTTTTTTCCGTTGCTCATCGGTGTCGTGACGTCATTCGACAAAGTTAAAGGAGGGGTAGCAGACGATATTTTGTTCGTTAAGTCAGCGAACTATATTAATCGTACAACAACATACTTTAGATTTTTGTGACGTAGCGTTGATTAAAAGAACTCAACGATAACTCAACGGTTTTTCTCCGTTGATAGTTGTTGAACGCAGCCCTGACTACATCTACCTTAGATGCTCGGACCAAAAGTGTACTATTTTTAACCTAAAACGTTTTATTCGACATAAACTATTCGCTTGTTCCGAAATATTAGGGCTATTCTTTTTATTCCTTTGGAAAAGGAGGTGTAAGGGTGGTTTCTTTTCGCTTGTTCGCGATTTCGGAGTAGGGTAAGAATTTGACGTCATTTTACTCCGATTTTGTGGTGGCGAATAGTTTGAGTCGGAGTAAAAACGTTTTTCCAAAATGGCTGCCTATGGCCTTTTTAGCAGATAAATTATGGCTAGCAGACGACAAAATCCGATTTACTCCTTTACACCTCCTTTTCAGGAGGAGTAAAAAGAGTAGCCCTAATACTTAGAATTAGTGTTGTCACTGATTTTAAGAGCTATATTTTTAGGTACGGTTTCTTTAACTTTTGTTTAACCTTATTTAAGACACCAACATGAACCTGAGTATAAATTATCTTAAACTTAGTTTTGGGTACCCTTAACGTTTTCCGAGTAGCTAAGCTGAAAAATAAGGTCTTTCTAACCTATATTAGAATATTTTATAAAACGAAGATTTCCGACTTAAATGTTCTAATGATATGTAAGTTTTATTACACCAGAATTACACAACCTTTTTATATCTATAAAATTATTGACAAGGGTGGTCCTACACGCCCTAAATAATGGAGTCAGGTACAAATATTTTCATGACCCCCAAACTATATCTCTGGTGAATATCGTTCAATTTAGTTTTTTGGCCACATTCTCGGGGTCCGACGTTATCGAAACACCCTTTTTTGGCCCATAAAGCTTTTTCCCGATTGGTATCTTTGTAAATGGAATATAAGATTTGCCAGCAAACGACGCAACGCTGTTCCATGGCTACTGCCAGTTCCATACGTTGAGCGGCCAACGAACGCAAATGTAAACTAACCAACCATCGCGCTTCGTATTCGAGAACCGACACGTCTTTAGCTACCAACTTTTGCGTAACTTGGCGTAGCTCTTCTGTCGCTCTTTTAGATTTTATCCTCTTGAAAACGGTCGTGTTTCCAACCCGAAACGTCGTTCGATATCCCACATGAGGAAACTTACGATTTCGCGTCAAAATGGCGTAATTGTAATGCGGGCTCTCTATGACGTACTTTAGCACCAAGAGACCGTTCTCTTCCGCGAAAAAATTAGTCACGTCGTCGAATGAATGTACCGAGATGGAGTGTTTGCTTCCAATGGTAAACGTAGAATCCGTGTCCGTTAGGTTTCGCGCCGATTGTAGTTTCCATTCACGAAAGTCGTTGAACGTTTTGGCCAGCAAAGGAACTTTCTTGTGGATGCCAGTAAATCCCGATATTCTATGTATGGAAAAATCTAAAACCAGTCCCGACACGTCCTTTTGCCTCTCCACAAAGTCCAAACAAGCGGAGACTTCGCTGGATTCCCAAAAGTCAACGGGCACTAAGACCTCGTCTCTTATAATCCTGTTTTTCGCCGAAGGATAACCCGCGGAACTGCGTACCACAAACATCAAGGCTTCCGCGTAGATGAACAACTTCAGAGCCACGACCAGTTTCTCTTGATTTTCTTCCAGCAAAAGTGTTCTCGCGAAACGGAACAAGATGAAAACCGAAGCGGCCGCCGAACAAGCCAATAACGCTAACGCGTCGTGCAAATAGCGGACATCCTTATGGGGGAAGTAAGACAGGACTGACATCGAGAGTAAAGCGGCGGTGAGAAGGGTCAACGAATAGTTGGTCGTCTTTTGACAACCCGGTAACCGTTCGCCGAAGTTTGTCGTTTTGAAAAAGACGAAAAATATTACGGAGAAGATAGAGCAAATGGCTTGCGTTAGAATGATTGGCGTGTTGAGAATGTAATTGAAGTAGTAGTCGTTACTGGAGCTACCAAATACTTGATGAGAATGAAAACGGAATTTCCACCATCGGACCGGGGACGAAAACCAGTGTCCGTAGGATCGGTATTCTTCCCACGAACAAAACATGACGGATAAGGCTAATCCTAAAAATATTGTCGCCGGTTGAAATCTGAAAGTAGCCCGCGGAAGAAGACATATCGTGGAACAAATAATTGTGATAATGCTGTCTGGTTTGGCGTATATCGAGACCCCTAGTAGGAAACCAGCCAAAATTAGCTTCCCTTTAACTAGACCTTCTTCCGCGCTGTTATCCAACTTGTTAAAGTTATTGTCTCTTCTCGTGGCGTTTCTACTCGCGAGAATGTAAGCCAAAGAGAAGAAGATTATGGGAGACACTAGGCTTTCTAAGAAAGTATGGGTTCCTAATATCACGAAATAGTCGGTGAAAGCGACGATTATGGCGGCTATCGACGCAACGTCATTCGGAAACGACGTTTCGGTGTTACGAACGAACTTAAAAATGGCCAGTGGTAAAAGCCCAGCTACGCTGATGTGAACCGTCTTGGTCAACTATGGTTAGAAATCGTAATTAGTCGGAGCTGTTGGAAAGTTTCGTAGTTGAACTTACTTGGAAAGGACTTGTGGGGATACCCAGAGATTCTTTGGCACTCAAGAAGAAAGCGTAAAATCTGACTGGAAGCCACGATTTGGTTCCCAGCATTCCCACGCGTCTATGGAGTTTGTATCGCGAATCCGTTTCGTTATCAACATCCGGAAAGAACTCGAAGGAACGGAAACCATATCCGTACACTTCAGAATGCGCCACTGCGACAGACATTAGTTTAATTTAAATGATTTTTAAATTGTTTAGACGTCCTACCTTCGATAGCTTGATACGATTCATCGGGATGGACAAACCACCAGGATGTCTTATCGCTGGCAACTCCGAGGCGCGTAATCAAGACGAGAAAGACAATTAGATGGATGCTGTAGCCGTGAAACAGATGGCCGGACGCCCACGTTGCCACGCCGGCCTCCGACGGGGAAGCATTATTCTCATCCTTGACGCCGTTCACGGGCTTCGATTTCGGCGATTTCTTATTGTGGTTATTGTTGTTAATTTCGTCTTCCGAAGAACCTTTATTTCTGGCCTTGTATCGCTTCTTTTGGGGCGCCATGACGGCGCTGAGACGAAGACGTGGTTTCCCCTTTTACACTTTCATCATTCGGGAAAAAGTTTTTCGCCGGGAATAGTTCACTATATTTTCAGCCGCTACGAAACATCCAAGGACAACAGGTAGTAAGGCGCGCGTTAAATCATGGGGAACAGGTGAGTTTCACTTCTCTCGCGAGTTCCCCGTTGTCTTCCCCTTCGTTTTTTGGATAAGTTAGCCGCCCTCGTTGCCTCAGCATCGTGACGGTTCCACCCCCGTCAATGACCCCCTGAAACATTCTCAACGCTCGGGGGTCTCCGCTAGATGATAGCCCTCACTTTTTCCCCCGCTAATCATATTCTCCGAAGTCTGGAGAACTTTTCCCTCTCGACGTTTTCTTTCCGCTGTGTTTAGGATTAATGTAGAAGAAGGATCCATTGAGGTGCCGCGGTAACGAACTTTAAACGGTTGGCAAAAAGCCAAAGATGTAATTTTCTTCGATGGGGAAAAATTCTAGGACATCCTCCATTGGCTTTCATTGCACTTTGACAACCGAGAAGAACGGTGACCGAAGAAGTGGGGGAGGGGATAGGGACCAAAGTCGCGATGTTGATTATAAATCTTGGGGAAAAAAAATCCTTTCCCAGTTTATCTATAAATTTAGAAGATTTATTCGTTTCGTTACAATATGTGATATCTGTATGGAAGACCGTGAATATATTGAATTTATATTTTTTTAAACAAGTATCTGGAGTATGAGTTGTTGACACGAAAAAGATAAATGAATGAATGGAATTTTAGAAACTTCTATGGATATTTTTGTTCCGACACGTATTTAAATTTTAAATTAGTTTTCCGCGAGTCTGACGGTGTACTCGTTCGAGTTGTCTTCAGCATCTTTTTGGTTCGGATGGAATAAGTTGTTGGATGGAGGACTTTGAAGGTATGGTGGGGGGTCAAAGTGCATTCCTCCTGGTACGGCTACTGGAGCTTCCATCTGTTTAAGCTGAGAGGTTGGGTCGTAGCGCGTCCACATTGGATAGATAGGTCCGACTGCGTACTCGCTCGAATTGTCTATAGCCTCGGTTTGGTTCGGATGGAACGTGTTGGGGAATAGAGGACTTTGAAGGTATTGTGGAGGGTCAAGGTACATTCCTTCTTGTACGGGTACTGGAGCTTCCATCTGTCTCGGCTGTTCCGGAAACCACGGGCTCGTTTGAGTAGGACCCGTCGCTCGCTGAAAGGTTGGGTCGTAGTGAGTCCCAATTGGATAAACAGGTCGCTCGTCGGTCATCACTGGCACGGCAAAACAGGGCTGTTGGGTGAAGATCGGTGGATAGAGTACCGGGTATAGGAATGGGCCGTTGTTGAAAAAGCCTGGCGCTCTGATGAGGAGAAACCGTGGTTGCGTGGCTTGGGGCCAATGATTTGGTTCGGAATATTGTGTCGTACTAGTTTCTGAAGGAACCTATTTCGGAAACGTTCGATTATATTTACGTTCTTCATTACACTTAACACCTTTTCATATACCCGAGTTGGTTGTGCCCATATTCTCGACGTTTCGATAGAATTCTCATGATCAGCTTCCATTTTCGTAAGCCTAATATTGAAATTAATTCAATCTTTACCCAGTGTTTGAAAATGAAATCGCGCGCCTTTTCATTGTTGAACGTGAGTTAAGACACGTGACATTTGTATCTTTGACACGTGTAACAACGGTTCCCAATTTTCATTGGTAAAAAAACGTTTTAAAACGATTTCGAAAGATGTAATTGTAATATTTTGGTGTCGAAGATATGCCTATTAATACAGTTGACACCGAAAATGTTTAATTTGGTCTTTCGAAACCGTTTCTAAAGTTTCTAGTGTGAACGCGGCTTATGAATACCTAGGATCAACAAACACAAGGAGAACGCAGCTAGCCTTTAAACACGCTAACGCAGTGTTGTGTACAAATTTAATTGGACGAACCTTTTCGCTGCACGTTTTACGGGTGGGGGGGGGGGAGACAATTTCCGATTTTTCTCCTTCCGACGGCAGCAGGTGCTAAAGCAACCAATGAAAAATATACGCAAGAAAATAGACATCTTTTGATGGGTTGCGTTCTCCTTGTGTGGGATGCTGTGTTTGTTGCTCCTAGATGAATAACTTAGCCTTTAACTAAACCTAACCTAAATGAATTAACACAGCACAAAAACTATCAATTCGCGAATTTCAGAGACACGGGAAAAGAAACAAGATGACGTAATAAGTAGCCAATGAAATTGTTCAGTTTTGTTTCTTCTTTTAATTATCAAATAATAATAATCAGCTAGGCTAATACCCAATGCACCACCTTAGGCCCAATTCATCTAGCAACTTAAAGTGTTGGTAGCACGAAATTTTAGCTATGGCTAATTAATGATTCATTGGAAAGAGCAAACATTTTATAGCAAGTACAGAAAATTTCATCAAAATCGGTTAACTGATCTTTGAATTATTATAAAAAGAAGTCGAAATGGTGGAAATCGAGTTTTTCGGCGAATTTCCAGACTTCTAAAATTCTTCTCGGCACCCATGACGTCAGAAAATGCGAAGCGTATCATTTCTTTACATCTGGGATTAAAAGCGGGTTGATTTAACACCCAGGAAAAAGTCTTACGCGGTAGTAATTGAAATAGGCATACACAAGCCAACGTAGTAGAAAAATGATATGAAACCGAAGGCTCCTTGTAAATTCTTCTTAAAACGTCGGGTCGCGCGCGCGTAAAAAAATATTTTTTATTTCGATAATAAGCCTAATATTATGATTAAAAGCCTCTGGTTTGAAAACTTCTACAGGTAAACAGAATCCCTCCACTTCAGTTCCTTCTATTTTAGGAATAAAACTACAGCTTCGATTTGCCCCAAATTGCTCGTGCTACGGAGGAGATAAATTCGCCGAAAATTTCAGAATTTTGGGGAGTGAAAAAGGTCAGTTTCGGACTCAAAGTTAATACACTTAGGCTTGGAAATTTGTTTCATCAACGACATTTGTGGAACTAGAACGTACTGGGCTTCAAAACAAGCCCGCATTCATTCGTTTTTATTCCTATCGATTTTTCGTGCAACCAACACTTCAAGGTTTTTAAACAGGTGGCAGGGTTATAAAGCGTAAGAGGGTGGTTGCAAGCCCTTCAGGCTACGCATTCCAACAGCTCCCTACACTAACTATTACCGTTAACCTCAACTAGTTTTAATGCAAGTGGAAACTGAAAAACTTGGGGAAAACCTTTTAACCAGTTGGGAGAGAACTTGCAAACTCAACGCTGAAGGAGTAGTTTCGAGTTTTCACCCAGTGCCACAAGCTGGGATCGAACCCGGCTTCTCCTGCTGCGTGGCGAAAGTGCTAACCACTCCGCCACCCCACCTCTACATTTGTAAGGTTGCCAGATCAAAACTTCTTTAAAATAAATTACAAGAAAGAACTTTATTCGTAACAAAGTCGATACAAAAAACGAAATCAGGAAACTGGGTCTCCTCTAAAATGTACAAACACGGAATCCCATCCCACTACAGACGAACAAACGCGTTACTATTATTGCACACGGAACGATCCTCATAGCTAGCGACAGTTACGCATTTTTTTGCCGATAGAGGGATGGAAATAAACGTGTTTGCGTTTATTAGGGAATGAAGCGTCTCCGTAACGAGTCCAAAGTGGGCGAGTATCACAAAGGGCACGTGACTTCCTCGGGATGGCAATTGTCGTATTCCCGAAGATGCGGATGGGCCGTGTCGCCTCTTCCTTTTCCCAGGTTCGCTTCCGGTTCCGCCTTGAGGCCCAAGCCCTCCGTTGGAGAACCGTAATTCTTGACGCAAACGCACCTTCGTTTAGGGCGGAGGGGAAGAAAGCGAAAAACAATTCATTAGCGTGTAATAGAATGGGTACTCCCACGTTTAAAATACCTGGAACTCTCCTGACCCGGCTTGTAGAGCTTCCGCGGTACGCCGGTCCATTCGCGCTCGATACCGCCGCTCTGCTGACTGCACCACACTTTGCCGCCATCTTGGTGGCTCCATTCGGAGTTGCAGGGCGGGAATATTTTGCGTTCTTCGGCCGCTTCTTGGGCTGTACCCCGGGCCTCTTCTAAAGCCGATTCCACCTTGTGGAAATAATCCGTTGGCTCTCCTTTGTCATCGTAAAAGCGGCCCACCAATTTTCCTAAACGTATAATACAATGTATTTATGAAAATGAACGAAAGTTAGTTCTTTAGAAATCTCAATTCAGAGAAAATGCAATTAAACTTCATTATTAATTAATAATTCAATTGAATGAAGATTAATTTTTAAACTAAAGTTTACATTATCGCTGCAGTCAAATTATTTATCAATTGGTCAAGAAAAACCGGCATAAACCTTACAACCCGGGTTTTACATAATGTTTTAAGTTATCAATGCCTCTCTTACTCAATGTTTAAAATTTAATGTTTGAAATTTATAGGCGGTCACAAAATTTTAAATAAGCCAAAATCGAGGGGCTGACCACTATCCGTAATCGGTCTACAAGCTTTGACTGTACTAAATTGATTACGTAATCGATTACAGATTTAGCACTACTCGCTGTAATCGGTGTACAGAATTTGAGGAAGTGGTTAGCCCCTCGGCCAAAACCTATGGGAGTGAACCTTTCTAAATTTCATCAAATACTAAAATGTATTACAAGCAGTGGCGGCGGAAGCTAATTTTTAGGGGGGGGGGGGGGGTACAAACAAGCAAACGCGTCTAACTTGGTAACGGGGGGGGGACAAAAGACAGTTATGTAGATGGGCCATCTGTAGTAATAGTTCTTTTTATAAAATAACCTTGGCCATCTTGTTGAAATGTTGCCTCCCCGCTTCAGCTGTGGATCCGTTTTCTCTCCCACTAAAGAGTTTATGATCTCATTCTTAGGCATTGGCTGAACTATTCCAGGGCAACATTTCAACAAGTTGGGCAAGCGTAAAGACATTTTATAAAATCAACTATTGGTTGTATTACTGTGCTGGAATTTGGGGGGGTACAAATACATACATTGTACCCCCTAGTGAAATCTGGGGGGGTATAATGTACCCCTGTACTCCCCTATTCCGCCGCCACTGATTACAAGGAGCATAGTAATTTAAAATCGGTCAAAATTAAAAATAGGGGACTCCCTCTTATACTTGCCCTACCTAACCCAAAAATCTATATAGCAACGTCTAAAGGCCAATATACGTCACTATATTTACCTTTTCCAACACTACGAGCACGCGCTCGAATCACGAGGAGCTTATTATTTTCTAAGGCTCGCGCAAATCGCGCGTGCTCAGATAATTCTACCAAAGCCAAGTCTTGTCACGTAAGAGCAACATGTTATACTTCTACTTTTAAAAAGTTGGATAAGAGTAAATAAATTATAGAAAGAACTATAGTTGATTTTGTAAAATAAAAAGGTTAAAATGTTGCTCTTACGTCATTCTCCGCACGAGCGATTTAAACACGCGCTAGAAAAAGCTATATTCCTCTGGCGACTGTAGCGCCGGTTCGTAGACTTGTAAAAGTAGGAGACTGTGACATAAGAGCCACATTTTTCGGTTAGGTGACCGATTTTGGGTGCACAATTTGTACATTTGATATTTAGCTATTCCGTGACGTCACTGACGAGGGAACTTTAAAACATTTAACTAATAATAATTATCAGCTAGGCTAATACCCAAGGCACCACCTTAGGCCCAAGTCATCAAGCGACTTTTAAAGCCATTAATTCAGGTGGCCGGGTTACAATGCGTAGGAGGGTGGTGGCGAGTCCTTCATGCCACGCGAGCCAACAGCTCCCTACACTAACTATTACCGTTAACCTCGACAAGTTTATACAACTCTTCAAAATAAATAAATTTCATAAAGGAAACATTATAGCAGACGACAATACCGTAAATCGTTAGACCTCGTGTGAATAATTGTCGTGCTATGGCGTCCCACAGAAATTTGTTTGGTGGAAACGTGACCAATTAATTTGTGGCTAATTTGACAATAAAATTGCATTGTCTGAAAGGCACTTTAGACTATTTGTCTAAGCATATGTAACATAATCACTCATAAGTATGCCATAAAAGCATTTTCGTGAATGAAACCTTGTTCACGGGATATGACGTAAATTACATCACTTACAACTCCGTGACGAAATACGCGTCATCAACTTTAATGGTGGGAAACGGAAGTTAGAGAATTCCTCGCGCATTTCTGGCTTGGCCCATGTCAAGTTTAGTTCGTGCCTCGCGATCACATGATTTCATTTCCATGGTAACCTTTTCAATAGCGCAAGGATTATAAGCATTTTTGCGTCCGCTCAATGTATGTTTCGCGTGAAACAAGGTCTCATTGAAATTTTTTCAATGGAAATAGTAGGTGGTTTTTTTTCGCTTGTCCGGGGACAAAAAGTGTAAACTTTTTACCCTAAAACGTTTTATTCGCCTGTTCTCGGGGTAAGATTTACCCTGTCCCGAATCTTGTTCGTTTGTACCAGAGCTCGAAGGTTACACTTTTTGCTCCTCCTCGAAAGGAGGTGTAGAGGGAGTAATCAAGCTTTGTCGTCTGCTTAAGCGAAAACATGACTCGTTTAGACCTCTTCACATGAGGCAACCTTTTTGTAAATAACCTTTAACCTTTAACTACTCCATTCTTACTCCAACTCGTTTTTTTCGTCAAGATAGAATTGGAGTAAAATGACGTCATAGGGCTACACTTTTTAAGCTGCTCAAAAAACCACCTATTATACAGAGGCATACTTATGAGTAATTATGTTACATATGGTTTAAGTAAAAGTGGTAGCCATTTTAAGATACGACTTCAATCCACACAGGTAGAGCATAGCGGCGCGAAGGGGGCAAAAATTGTCCCCCTTTTGAAAATTAGGAAAAAACAGATGATTTAAAAAAAATTTAAAAGATAAAATAAAAACAAATATTTATATCGGCGGCGCACCGATAAGTAAATAGCTCTACACAGCTATCACCTATCAGTAAATATTTCGATTAACTGACAAACTTGCATAATATAATTAAAGATTTATGACTATATCCCATTAAAATCGGACACCTGCTTAATCGAAATTAACTGACAACGAATACGATGGCAGGTGCGACGGCAGCGTGTCGTACATTGGGGTTATTATTAGACTAAATGAACGAAATTCATACCGACGTAATCGTAGTCCTTCTCGTAAAATGACGTCCATTCTTCAATACCCAGTAACTGATCGGGTTTTAAATCGAGGACGTCGTCACTTAAGCCATCCTCGGTGAAATCTCCGGTAACGTAAGCGCGAGACGCATCCTTACCTAAAAAATAACGCGTCTCATTAAAAGCATTTTGGTAATATAAAATGTACGTGAAGAAATATTTTGAATCTACCGGTGAAAAATGCGTATCCAGCTCCGGGTTTATAATGAGCCGCCCCTTTCGTGACGTCATACACCTTCCCCAACACTGCCAAGTACAGACCGGGACTGTCTGGCCCTCCGTCGTACTTGGCTAACTCAGCCTTGGTTAGCAGACGATCTTTGTCGTTTTCTTCGATTAGATCGTCCTCGGCCCGACGCTTTGTCGTTTCGTTGGGCTTTTCCACGAATTTCTTGGCAAATTCTCTGCCAAACCCGACCGCTCTTTTAACCAACACGACCAATTTCTGTTTCGCTTCCTCCGTTAGTTTCGGCCTGTATACGTTAATCGCGATACCCGCCAAGATAACCACGATAGTTAGGCCCGAGATAACTTTCACCACCGCCATCAAAAACTACGCGCTCACGTACACCGCGACCTCTCAAGGAATAACGAGAAACCAAACACACCTACGGACCGTACCTCTTTTTACGAGGAACTGAAAATTATCGTCGTTTCCTTTAGTATAATAATAAATTTACTTCCGATAATTCAGCCAATAGCAAATGGCCACAAGCGCTTACTTTTGATAGACATTTTTTTGATCTATTTATCTCCGTAAGTTAAAAAAAAACACTTAGTAAAGGTATATACCAGTACTATACGCGCTACACTCTTAGGTTGATAAGCCTTATAGTCGTTCCATATCGAAATTCCAGGGACACTTTTTAGCATGGAATGAAATATATTGTAGCTTCGATTCTTAGTATAAAGAAACAATGGATATGAAGTCGTTATTAATGGCTACTTGCCATTTTGACACCTGTCACGCTGATAAAAAATACTATGAAAAACGGACATTCGTCACCTGTTTCTCGTTAGTTTTTCAAAGAACCCATGAGAAATTTAACGGAACCTATGGAAAATTTAATAGAACAAATGAAATATTTTATAGAATCCATGAAAATAGTCATTTAACCCAAGAATCTATTAAAATTAATTGAACCCATGAAACAGTTTAATAAAACCCATGAAACGAATTAATAGAACCCATGAAACAAATTAATAGAACCCATGAAACAAATTAATAGAACCCAGGAAAACATTAGAATGAATATAACCCATGAAAAAATTAATAGAACCTATTAAAATTAATAGAACCCATGAATTTAAATTTGAAAATTTTATGGAGGTAGTTTTACTATAATTAATTATTTAAATCGTTAAAAGTTCTAGTAATTTTGTTAAACGTTGCAATAAAAAGGTTTTTTGTTTAAAAAATCTTTATCTAAGTTGAAGTAAATTTATTAACTTTTAATAAAATGTTAAAAATATCTAATGTTGGTCTTCAAGGAAAACAGGGAAATTTTAATTTTAAAATATTGTGGCAACATATGAAAAAAATTGAAAGAATCTACGAAAGGAATATATGATTAGTTAAACATTTTATATTTTATTTTTTTAATTAAACTACGAAAATCTAATGCTTAAGTATTTAAATATCACATGAATACGAGAGCGTATGTTAAAAAATAATCGAGGATTTAGTTTGATGGTTGGAAATGTTAGAAAAAATATAATCTTTTCGACAATACAACCAAAGAAAAGGCTGCAATTTTAATAAAAATTTAAACGTAAAAATAAATAGTAGTCCCGTAAGATTATGATATCACCTATAGAACAAATTAGTAAAGATTTTTTATTTTTTTGACCATATTGATTTCAGGGTGCTTTTTGACGTGGTGAGTTGTCCCGCGTAGTCCCACCGTGACTACTGCCGCCATCTTGGAAAATGGCGGCCCAAATCCATACAGACCGCTATATCTTTTTTCGTATTAAAAATACGATCTCCGGAGTTGTTACATTCGATTTCTAAGGCTATTTTACATTAGATCATAGTTTGTGAAAATAATAATTTATGTATCAGGGACATAAATAATTTGCAACCTCAAGGCGAAAGTTCCGAAATATGTTTCTATTCATATTATGTTATTTAAAGTTTACTATTAATTATTTACGTAAATCATATTAAATTGAATTTAATTTTACAATATTAATACAGGTAAGGATTTTCATAGTTCTGGGTCTGAATCTGTTTCTCTGAGGACATCAGTGCTCTCATTGGAGCAAGACAAACCTTTGCATCTGTTACACAAAGAAGAGCAGACCAAACCAGTCTTTCTACATTCACATTTCTTGCATTTGCAGGCTATCATGTTGAGGACTTCATCTGGCGCAGGTTCAGTTCGTTTGGAACCAATTTCCGCCCCCCCGTCTGTAGGAACCAACTGATTTCCAAGCCAATTTTATATTTGGAAATACACTCTATACATGTGTTGGTTAGCGGCGGCCTTTGTTGGGGGAAGGGTAGCTAGCTCAAATTTTTAAGAAATTGGAGAACGCGCGGTAACTTTGGTATAAGTTTTACATTTTTCGTAATTAGTTTCTAATCAGAATTTTCAGCAAGATACTCGCTCGCTGATTTAAATGTTCTAATCAGAATTTCCAGCAAGATACTCGCTCACTGATTTAAAGGCTTCTAATCAGAATCTCCAGCAAGATACTAGCTCACGGATTTAAATGCTTCTAATCAGAATTTCCAGCAAGATACTCGCTCACTGATTTAAAGGCTTCTAATCAGAATTTACAGCAAGATACTCGCTCGCTGATTTAAAGGCTTCTAATCAGAATTTCCAGCAAGATACTCGCTCGCTGATTTAAAGGCTTCTAATCAGAATCTCCAGCAAGATACTCGCTCACGGATTTAAATGCTTCTAATCAGAATTTCCAGCAATATACTCGCTCACTGATTTAAATGCTTCTAATCAGAATTTCCAGCAAGATACTCGCTCACTGATTTAAAGGCTTCTATTCAGAATTTCCAGCAAGATACTCGCTCGCTGATTTAAAGGCTTCTAATCAGAATTTCCAGCAAGATATTCGCTCGCTGATTTAAAGGCTTCTAATCAGAATCTCCAGCAAGATACTAGCTCACGGATTTAAATGCTTCTAATCAGAATTTCCAGCAAGATACTCGCTCGCTGATTTAAATGCTTCTAATCAGAATTTACAGCAAGATATTCGCTCGCTGATTTAAATTCTTCTAATCAGAATTTCCAGCAAGATACTAGCTCACTGATTTAAAGGCTTCTAATCAGAATTTCCAGCAATATACTCGCTCACTGATTTAAATGCTTCTAATCAGAATTTCCAGCAAGATAATCGCCCAGTGATTTAAATGTTCTAATCAGAATCTCCAGCAAGATACTCGCTCACGGATTTAAATGCTTCTAATCAGAATTCCAGCAAGATACTCGCTCGCTGATTTAAATGCTTCTAATCAGAATTTACAGCAAGATACTCGCATAGTGCTTTAAATTCTTCTAATCAGAATTTCCAGCAAGATAATCGCCCAGTGATTTAAATTTTCTAATCAGAATTTCCAGCAAGATACTCGCTCACTGATTTAAAGGCTTCTAATCAGAATTTCCAGCAATATACTCGCTCACTGATTTAAATGCTTCTAATCAGAATTTCCAGCAAGATACTCGCTCACTGATTTAAGGCTTCTATTCAGAATTTCCAGCAAGATACTCGCTCGCTGATTTAAAGGCTTCTAATCAGAATCTCCAGCAAGATACTCGCTCACGGATTTAAATGCTTCTAACCAGAATTTACAGCAAGATACTCGCATAGTGCTTTAAATTCTTCTAATCAGAATTTCCAGGAAGATAATCGCCCAGTGATTTAAATGTTCTAATCAGAATCTCCAGCAAGATACTCGCTCACGGATTTAAATGCTTCTAATCAGAATTTCCAGCAAGATACTCGCTCGCTGATTTAAATGCTTCTAATCAGAATTTACAGCAAGATACTCGCATAGTGCTTTAAATTCTTCTAATCAGAATTTCCAGCAAGATAATCGCCCAGTGATTTAAATGTTCTAACCAGAATCTCCAGCAAGATACTCGCTCGCTGATTTAAATGCTTCTAATCAGAAATTACAGCAAGATATTCGCTCGCTGATTTAAATTCTTCTAATCAGAATTTCCAGCAAGATACTCGCTCACTGATTTAAATGCTCTAATCAGAATTTCCAGCAAGATACTCGCTCGCTGATTTAAATGCTTCTAATCAGAATTTACAGCAAGATACTCGCATAGTGCTTTAAATTCTTCTAATCAGAATTTCCAGCAAGATAATCGCCCAGTGATTTAAATGTTCTAATCAGAATTTCCAGCAAGATACTCGCTCACGGATTTAAATGCTTCTAATCAGAATTTCCAGCAAGATACTCGCTCGCTGATTTAAATGCTTCTAATCAGAATTTACAGCAAGATACTCGCATTGTGCTTTAAATTCTTCTAATCAGAATTTCCAGCAAGATAATCGCCCAGTGATTTAAATGTTCTAATCAGAATCTCCAGCAAGATACTCGCTCACGGATTTAAATGCTTCTAATCAGAATTCCAGCAAGATACTCGCTCGCTGATTTAAATGCTTCTAATCAGAATTTACAGCAAGATACTCGCATAGTGCTTTAAATTCTTCTAATCAGAATTTCCAGCAAGATAATCGCCCAGTGATTTAAATGTTCTAATCAGAATCTCCAGCAAGATACTCGCTCACGGATTTAAATGCTTCTAATCAGAATTCCAGCAAGATACTCGCTCGCTGATTTAAATGCTTCTAATCAGAATTTACAGCAAGATACTCGCATAGTGCTTTAAATTCTTCTAATCAGAATTTCCAGCAAGATAATCGCCCAGTGATTTAAATTTTCTAATCAGAATCTCCAGCAAGATACTCGCTCACGGATTTAAATGCTTCTAATCAGAATTTCCAGCAAGATACTCGCTCGCTGATTTAAATGCTTCTAATCAGAATTTACAGCAAGATACTCGCATAGTGCTTTAAATTCTTCTAATCAGAATTTCCAGCAAGATAATCACCCAGTGATTTAAATGTTCTAATCAGAATTTCCAGCAAGATACTAGCTCACGGATTTAAATGCTTCTAATCATAATTTACAGCAAGATATTCGCTCGCTGATTTAAATTCTTCTAATCAGAATTTCCAGCAAGATACTCGCTCACTGATTTAAATGTTCTAATCAGAATTTCCAGCAAGATACTCGCTCGCTGATTTAAATGCTTCTAATCAGAATTTACAGCAAGATACTCGCATAGTGCTTTAAATTCTTCTAATCAGAATTTCCAGCAAGATAATCGCCCAGTGATTTAAATGTTCTAATCAGAATCTCCAGCAAGATACTCGCTCACGGATTTAAATGCTTCTAATCAGAATTCCAGCAAGATACTCGCTCGCTGATTTAAATGCTTCTAATCAGAATTTACAGCAAGATACTCGCATAGTGATTTAAATTCTTCTAATCAGAATTTCCAGCAAGATAATCGCCCAGTGATTTAAATGTTCTAATCAGAATTTCCAGCAAGATACTCGCTCACGGATTTAAATGCTTCTAATCAGAATTTCCAGCAAGATACTCGCTCGCTGATTTAAATGCTTCTAATCAGAATTTACAGCAAGATACTCGCATAGTGCTTTAAATTCTTCTAATCAGAATTTCCAGCAAGATAATCGCCCAGTGATTTAAATTTTCTAATCAGAATCTCCAGCAAGATACTCGCTCACGGATTTAAATGCTTCTAATCAGAATTTCCAGCAAGATACTCGCTCGCTGATTTAAATGCTTCTAATCAGAATTTACAGCAAGATACTCGCATAGTGCTTTAAATTCTTCTAATCAGAATTTCCAGCAAGATAATCACCCAGTGATTTAAATGTTCTAATCAGAATTTCCAGCAAGATACTAGATCACGGATTTAAATGCTTCTAATCAGAATTTACAGCAAGATATTCGCTCGCTGATTTAAATTCTTCTAATCAGAATTTCCAGCAAGATACTCGCTCGCTGATTTAAATGCTTCTAATCAGAATTTACAGCAAGATACTCGCATAGTGCTTTAAATTCTTCTAATCAGAATTTCCAGCAAGATAATCGCCCAGTGATTTAAATGTTCTAATCAGAATTTCCAGCAAGATACTCGCTCACGGATTTAAATGCTTCTAATCGGAATTTCCAGCAAGATACTCGCTCGCTGATTTAAATGCTTCTAATCAGAATTTACAGCAAGATACTCGCATAGTGCTTTAAATTCTTCTAATCAGAATTTCCAGCAAGATAATCGCCCAGTGATTTAAATGTTCTAATCAGAATCTCCAGCAAGATACTCGCTCACGGATTTAAATGCTTCTAATCAGAATTTCCAGCAAGATACTCGCTCGCTGATTTAAATGCTTCTAATCAGAATTTACAGCAAGATACTCGCATAGTGCTTTAAATTCTTCTAATCAGAATTTCCAGCAAGATAATCGCCCAGTGATTTAAATGATCTAATCAGAATCTCCAGCAAGATACTCGCTCACGGATTTAAATGCTTCTAATCAGAATTTTCAGCAAGATACTCGCTCGCTGATTTAAATGCTTCTAATCAGAATTTACAGCAAGATACTCGCATAGTGCTTTAAATTCTTCTAATCAGAATTTCCAGCAAGATAATCGCCCAGTGATTTAAATGTTCTAATCAGAATCTCCAGCAAGATACTCGCTCACGGATTTAAATGCTTCTAATCAGAATTTCCAGCAAGATACTCGCTCGCTGATTTAAATGCTTCTAATCAGAATTTACAGCAAGATACTCGCATAGTGCTTTAAATTCTTCTAATCAGAATTTCCAGCAAGATAATCGCCCAGTGATTTAAATGTTCTAATCAGAATTTCCAGCAAGATACTCGCGCAGTGATTTAAATGCTTCTAATCTTTCGTAGTCTGTGGGTCGACCACTAGAAGTTCTAGAACCTTCCTATAGATGTGGATTTAAAGTATTTTAAGTAACACAAGGTCGAATGAACTATCTAGTCGAAACTTTACATTGCGCGAAAATTCGTCATTCGGTAACGGTGATTGTTTTTCAACAATTTCTTTAAATTGCGTTATATGTACTTTTATTGCTTCCTTACTAACAGAAACACCGTGTTTTTTTAAGTCAAAATTTAGAATTACGGACCGTAGGAATAGTTCTTTAACTGTATTAAACTATGGCTTGAAAAGGAGCTCGGTTTGAAAGTTTGCCTTAAGGGGCAATCGTCTACTTTCGCGCTATTTCAAGCTGAACTCATTGAATTTTGTATTTTAACTTATAAAATTAATATTTATGTTTAGAACAGTCTGTTGTTTAGTGAATAAAATAATTTCGACAATTTTAAAGTTAAAAGTAATTAAGTTATTACGTTTCAATTCGGACCCCCGGAGCTAAACAAGTTGGTCAAGCGCCCAAACTACCATTTAGTTAGGACCTCTAATCTCGTTAACTATTAATATTAGAATTATCAAAATTATTTTAAGCACTAGAGGAAGGTTCAGCCTAATAAGAAAAATATAATTCAATTATGTAATTTTTAAAACAGAAACGTTCAGCTTGAGCGAAAAAAAGGCTTTGACGGTATTCTTCCCCCTTAAGTAAATATCTTTTTATTAAAAACAATTTAATCAGGAAAAGGAAATTTGACACTGCCTATTCTTTGGTGGCATTATATTTCAGTCAAAACGCGTTTAAATCTCAAATTTTAATGTAAGTGCCGTCAGAAACAAAAATAATGCATATAATACGTAATTATATGCATTATTTTTGTTTCGACGGAACTTACATTCGAATTTGAGAGCTAAACGCGTTTTGGCTGTTGTATAATGCCACTACAGAATAGGCGACAGTGTTTCCATTTCCAAATTATCTGATTCCGCTGCTTACCGAACTACTTTGCGACAAACTGTCATTCACCGATGTCTTTCAGTGTCATACCATTAGCCTATCATAAGGTCCTCATAAGCAAAGGTCTACCATAGGGGTCCTTGTTAACGGCGTTGTCCTGGAGATAAGAAAATTAACGTACGACGATAGGGCAGTAGCGCCATCTTTGTTTTCAAAATTTCCTCATCTAAAATATTATCTTACTTAGTTGAGCAGCCACGCTCGGGTTGATAAAAGCCACACAAAACGCGTCTAAATCTTAAATTTGAAAAATAAAACCGTTCAGAAACAAGTTATCCTATTTCTAAAACCCAGTTTTAGGTTCTGATGAATCATTTTGCAACGATAAGTGTTAATATTAAGTTTGAAAGTGTAAAATTGCGAATAAGCCTTGGCTACGGTGCTAAGGGCTGGTGGCGGAGATTTCTCCCGCCTGGTTCTAAGTTTAACAAGATGTCACGGACATTTAAGTACACACAATCCCACTGATGTATTAACTTAATAAACCCAAGAGGAATGTTATCGGAAAAGAATTATTCGAGTTACCTGGTTTTGAAAATAAGGTGGCGAAACGCGAACACTTTAATGTAAATTTATTTTTAAAAAAACCAAGTTTTTCGAGTTACCTGGTTTTGGGAATAAGGTAGCGCACAAGTTTTTCGAGTTACCTGGTTTTGGAAATAAGGTAGCGAAACGCGAACGAGTTAGATGGCACCGGTATCAATTGGCACGAAATTCAAATATGACAATCGACCAAAAACACTAAAGTGGGCAAGTGCCCCACTTCTCGGGCTCCGACCCCAAAAATTACGAAAATCCCGTCGAGGCTATAATAGTGCCTACCGATTGAGATATCAATCGCCTTTGTACCACTAACGTACCGCGAGCAATCGTGTGTACGGCAGCTGGTCAAAAAATATTTAGTAGCACACTTATGCTTAACTTCTGGGCATAACAAATATTTAGGGTCACACTTATTTTTTACGCGCCTGTTCATACGTTATTCTTATTGCAGGCAGGCTTTCAATGGAATGCGAATATAGCTTCAGCGCGTAAAGAATTCAGGTATGATGCGAAATGGCTAATTAACTCACTTAAAATTAACTTTTTCCAACGCGGCTGCAACCTAAGCTGGAATTGGCCTAGAAGTAACAAAACTGGTGATTTTTGATCAAATCTTACTTACCTACTTCCTGTCGTACGACGTGCGTAAAAAGGGCGTTAAACGTGCGTAAAAAGGGCGTTAAACGTGCGTAAAAAGGGCGTTAAACGTGCGTAAAACGTTGGGGGTCACACTTATTGTTACTTCTGGGAACACGTTGAAAGCTCGGCGCGAACGGCCTTGAAAAATGCGAGAGGGAAACTGGCGTTTAGAACTCTATAGACACGCGGATTTACCATGTCGGAAGTTGCGGGGGTCCGTATACGCTGTCCAAAAAACCTCACTTAGAATTAAAATTAAGCAACGTAATTGCAAATCTAGGTTTAAGGGAAACCACAGCTATTCAAAAATATAACTCTCATGAAAATCGGACTTAAATTAAAGAACGTTATGTAGACTTTTAGGCGAAAATATAAAACCGCGAAAATTGGGGTCCCGTAAATTAACCAGGAAACTATACTTAAATTTAATATTTACTGATATAACTGAAGTTGTATATCCGCTGAATCCTAACCTAACCAAAAATATTTTTTTTAACGTTATCGGACTTAATTTTAAATAAAATATCAACCACACAAAGCGAAACCACAAAAAATAGTAAATTGGGCATTTGCCCAACTTCTCGGGCTCCGATCCCAAAATTACGAAAATCACGTCGAGGCTATAATAGTGCCTATCGATTGATATATCAATCGCCTTTGTACCACTAACATACCGCGAGCAATCGTGTGTACGGCGGTGGCGGCGGCGGCGGCGGCTACACAGTAGGTGATCGTAATACACACAAATCCCTAAGGATTGTGTGTAAAAACGATCACGCACACCTTCTGCGCATTCATCATGCAACGCGCGAAATTCATTTGGGGAAATGTCTAGTTGAGAAAATAACCACTAGGAGGGGCAAATACTGCTAAAACGTTACTATAATTTACGTTAACGCCACATTCACCAAAAGCTAAGCAGTAACGAGGGCACCTGATTTTATTTGCGAATTGTAGCTTGAGTAACTTTTTTCCAAAGCAATAGTTCTTTTTACCTCTCCGAGGGTACTTTGTACCCTGGAGGGGTATTACAATCACCATGTCTGTCTGTGGGTCTGTCTGTCAGGCCTGCGAACGCGTTCGCATTTTCGGGGCAAAGGGTAATCACTGCGTACGCAGTTTCTTAGAATCAGGGAAAAGGTTTTTTTAGAACCAATGAGATTGCAGTATTATTTGATTTTATTAAAGCGGAGCAGCATACTGGGGGGCCCAACGGGTGGAATTGGAGAAACGCTAAAAATAATCTCGACATATTAATTATCCCTGAGTATAAATAAATACATTCTTGGTGTAGTATAATTTTTTAATCGGCCGGGATTCGAACCCGAGCCCTCTTGCACGACAGGTAAGCGTTCTACCGCAGAACCACGGATACAGTTACTCTTTACTGAAAATTAAAAACTCTTCCGAGGAGAGGTATATTTTGGCTTGCCAACTTGTTATATAATAACCTTGGCCATATTGTTGAAATGTTGCCTCCCCGCTTCAGCTGTGGATCCGTTTTCTCTCCCACTAAAGAGTTTATGAACTCATTCTAAGGCATTGGCTGAACTATTCCAGGGCAACATTTCAACAAGTTGGGCAATTGTAAAGACATTTTATAAAATCAACAATTAGTGCGTTTAGCAATTTTAGACGGCTTCAATTTTGCAATTTTCAAAAAAAGCCAATAATTCAAGTGTAGTATCTCCACAACTAAATTTTTGTTCTATTTTCGGTTTTGTCCGACACTTTTTTACCTAATACAAGTCATCACTAATAATATACTATTTACAGTTTGGAATAGACCTTCCTATAAAATAAGCTACGCTTGCAGAACTTGTTTTTATGTAGCTCATTCGTCACGAAATAAGTAGAACAGGGTTGCCACACGGTAGTGAAAACAGAGAAATCAGGGGAAAGTCGGGGAATTTAAAAAGGAGCCTTAAAAGTCAGGGAAAGGTCAAGGAATTTTAAGAATTTGTAAAAAGTCAGGGAAAGGTCAAGGAATTTTAAGAATTTGTAAAAAGTCAGGGAAAGGTCAAGGAATTTTAAGAATTTGTAAAAAGTCAGGGAAAGGTCAAGGAATTCAATATTATTTTGACACTTTATTTATTTCCTTGGAAGTTTGGCTAATTTTTTCAACATTGCTTTAACCTTTTTACTGAAATAGAAGTCCCCATAAATTTATTAACTTCTAATAAAAATAAAATATAAAATAACAATATTGGCCCTAAAAAGTCAGGGAAAATCTCTTAAAATGGTCCGGGAAAACCGGGAATAGTCAGGGAATTGGAATCTGAAAATTTTGTGGCAGCCCTGTAGAAGTCTAATGTTGGTCTTGAAAAGTCGACGGAAATCTCTAGAAATGGTGAAGGAAAACAGGGAAATGTTATTTTAAAATATTGTGTCAACACTGTCACCTATATAAAATGGAAAGAATCTACGAAAAAATTAAAAACAAAACCAATTTTATTGTACGCTTAAATACTGCTCGAACAGGCCCGTTTTTTTTAGGAATATATAATTGTTAAACATTTTATATTTTTATTTTTTTTTAAATAAACAACGAAAATATAGTGCTTAAGTATTTAAATAACCAAAAAACACATTCAAACATTTAAATTTAAATATAGGAATACGATGGATGTCTTTGTGAATGATAGTAATTTGGGTAAAATATCTAAACATTTATGGTAGGCGCGAAACTGTGCCGCAAATTATTCTAAGGAAAAACGAAAAAAGATGATTGCATAAATTGTCCTTTTTTGTTTGTTGAATATCACATGAATACGAGAGCGTATGTTCAAAAAAAATCGTGGATTTAGTTTGATGGTTGGAAATGTTAGAAAAAATATAATCTTTTCGACAATACAACCAAAGAAAAAGCTGCAATTTTAATAAAAGTTTAAACGTAAAAAATAAATATTGCGTCATGGAACCAGAAATAGAGCCTACGCGGGGGAAAGAATTCTGGACGGGGCAAAAATGCAAAATTTCCGAATTTTGTTTTGAATTTTTTTTGTATTATTTTGCTTATTAGGAAGAGTATTATTTTTGCTTGGTTTTCGAAAGTAGGCTACATTGCAGTGTGAACCGTATGGGACGCCGGTCTCAGCAATTGGTCTTGCCGTAATTGGGATATTTCTTTCTAATACGAGCGACGGAACGTTGGAAAACCACGTTGTTTTTGCGCATGAATGGTCCCCTGCGCTTCTCGTCGGAAATGTTGATGGTTTTAATGCCGGGCGCGTGCACCAAGAAGGCGTTATCCAGGATGTACAGGGTGTAGTTCATGAGACACATCTCGTACATCTGGAAGCAAGCATTATCATGACGTCTTAATGAGATCAGAATAGCCACGGTCACACTAGAGCTTAAAACCCAGTGTAGGTCAGTTTGAATGCCAGTTTTGACCACCGGCTTGTTTATTCATTTAAAAAAAACCGTTAAAATATAGGAAAATAGGTGAAAATAAAGGAATTTATAGGACGGCATTAAAAATATAGGAACATATTGGAAGTCTGGTCACCCTGCAATCAGGGCCGTGCAGATTGGGTAGCGGGGGCATAATTATCAGGGCCCAGAAGCGAGCTTTTTAGGGGCCCATCACCAATGCCCCTTTGAAAATTACAGCTAAAAGGTCCCACGCCAGGGTTGGCACAATTTTGCAAAGGGTGGAAACGCGATTTTTTAATTTTTCCGCGGTTTTTTCCACCTATTGTTTTCCTGTTAGAAACCGTGTGGAAAATCGTACTTCCACGGTTTTTTCGACCTCTAGTGGCAAAATTCAATAAAAATAAATAATAAAAGCAGTATATTCTTCTATTCTATTCACTCTTCTTCTGGCCTTTTTCATATCTCCTATTTGCAATGACCAATTTAGTCACTTAATAGATATATCAATGATTAATTTAGCACGAAAAGAGTTTTTTCCATTTCCCCCGGTTTTTACCAGTTTTTCCCACATAATCAGCTAATAATCAGCTAGGGTAATACCCAAGGCACCACCTTAGGCCTAAGTCATCGAGCGACCTTTGAAGCCTTTAATTCAGGTGGCCGGGTTACAATGCGTAGGAGGGTGGTGGAAAGCCCTTCATGCCACGCGAGCCAACAGCTCCCTACACTAACTATTACCGTTAACCCCAACAAGTTTTTATGGAAGGGGAAACCGAAGAGCTCGGGGGAAAACCCCTTAAACCAGGGGGGGGGGAAACCCCTTAAACCAGTGGGGAAAAACTTGCAAACTCAACGCAGAAGGAGTTGTTCCGAGTTTTCACCCAGTGCCACAAGCTGGGATTGTACCCGGCTCCTCTTGCTGCGAGGTGAAAGTGCTAACCACTCCGTCACCCCACTGGCAAAACCACTGGCAAAAACAGTTTTTTTTTGGCAACCCTGTCCCAAGCTGACATAAATTACACCGGGAGCCCCGAAATTTGTCTGCACGACCCTGGTTTCAATGCCTAGATAGATACTTTCACGGTAAAATGGATAATAGACTTCTGATAACGAGAAATTACGAAATTAAATGGCTGTCTCTTATACCTGACTCATCTTGTCTCGTTTGCCCTCCCACGTCAGTTCTTCCTCGTAGAGAGGATCCTTGTTGGTGCCGATGTAGATGGGCTCCCAGCTGTTTCGGGTCCGGTCCCGTTTGCTCTTCTGGTGAATGCCCAAGTCGTTTTCGTTGGGGATGACGTTGGGCCAGGTGGGTCGACCCGGGAAGTTTTGGCAGGAGTCGCACGTCCACTTGTGGAAATAAATAGCTTTCTTTTCGAGCAAAAGTTTGACCAGAGTGGTTTTGTTTTCGGGGGGGCTTTCTGAGGCGGCCACTTCGAAAATGGGAAAGACGTACACGCGCGGGCCCCCGACGTCTCTCTTCTCGTCTTCCGACTCGGCCGCCGCCATCTTGAGGAACCTGGGGATGATGTTCGAACTGGGGTACAGCTCGATGTCCGACGCCAAGACGTACTTGGTCGTGGCCATCGTCCGCGCCACGTTGCGAGCCACGTTGATCGGGTACCCGCGACCGAGCTTGCGCGGAGCTTCGCGAGTCGCGTTCTTAAAGTTGAGGGTGGCGTTTTCCATGGCGGTGCAGTTGTACGTCGGCTCCAGGTCCGCCCAGGCCGGGATCTTGACGCCCGGCTTCAGCGGTCGCCTCTCGAAGGAAGCGTTCTTGGGCACGTGCCAGACGCCGTCCGCCTCGAAGACCAGGTGCCAAGAGACGTTCCGGCGCACGCACTCGTGGCAGCGCCTCAAATGGCCCACTATCTTCAAGGCCCTGGTCAGTTCCCGGCCGCCGGACCCCACGTACACGGATAAGGAGACGGGACCTCCCCAACGACGACACAGTACCACGGAGTGTTTCAAGAAATTGGACGTTCCTTGCGTAGTTAGCGTGACGCTCTCTTCGCCCACGTACGTCCGGTTGGCCCGGATGTAATTAGCCAGGACGTAGTACTGTCCGCGACGAGTTACTTCCAAGTCCGCTTTGGGCATCTCGGTGCTGGAATTGAGGTTGACCGCTGTCCCGCCGTTTTTCATCTTCGCGACTAGTTCGGAATCGAGAGTTGAAGTATTAGGAACCTCGACGTAAGCGGCCTGATTCTGGTCCCCGGAGTTGACCACCAGGACGCAGGGGGCCATCGGGGATCGCGTTTCGCCGGCGATTCGAAAGCTGAGGAAATTGTACACGGCCAACGACACGTTGAAGACCACGAACAGTCGCATGAAGGTCTTGGTATCGACCTTCCAAAAGGGCGCCATGACCTCTATATCACCTCGAAGATTTACTTCGTATCTATATCCTCGGCTTCATCTCTGTACAAAGAAAACAAAACGTAGAAAATTATAACATGTGGTTTCTTTTCGCTTGTTCCTGGATTTTGGAGTAGAGTAAGAAGAGTAAGGCTATGACGTCATTTTACTCCGATTCTGTGAAGGCGAATAGTTCGAGTCGGAGTAAAAACGTTTTTCCAAAATGGCTGCCTGTGGCCTTTTTAGCAGATACATTCTGGCTAGCAGACGACAAAATCCTTTTCAGGAGTAAAAAGAGTAGCACTTTTTAGCAAATAAATTATAAATAGAAAGAGTAGACCTAAAATCGTGGAACAGACGAATAGTTCGTTTTAGGGTTAAAAGAGTAACCGAGGGGCAGGTCACTTAAATTTTGGGTGCGTCTTAATCATAGTAAAATGATTAAATCGGGGTAATCGTGATTAAATCAGGGCAATCAAGATTAAAAAATCTAATCAAGATTAGAAAATCTAATCACGATTTAAACGAGATTTAATCATTATAATCCTGGTCTAATCTTTTTAATCAGGATTTAATCATTTAAACAGATTTAATCATTTTAATTAGATTTAATCATTTTAATCACGATTTAATCAATATAATCGGTTGAATCGAGAATTTATCATTAAAATCAAAACTAAAGTACGATTTAATCATACTAATCACGATATAATTTTTTTAATCAGGATTTAATAATTTTAAACAGATTTTAATCAATTTAATCGTGATTAAATTGAATTTAATCAAAATAATCACGATTAAATTGAATTTAATCAAAATAATCACGATTAAATTGAATTTAATCAAAATAATCACGATTAAATTGAATTTAATCAAAATAATCACGATTAAATCGGATTTAATCAAAATAATCACAATTAAATCGGATTTAATCAAAATAATCACGATTAAATCGGATTTAATCAAAATAATCACGATTAAATCGGATTTAATCAAAATAATCACAATTAAATTGAATTTAATCAAAATAATCACGATTAAATCGGATTTAATCAAAATAATCACGATTAAATTGAATTTAATCAAAATAATCACGATTAAATTGAATTTAATCAAAATAATCACGATTAAATCGGATTTAATCGTTTGAGGGGTGCGTCGTTAATCAAGGAAGTGATCTGCCCCTCGAGAGTAACCTTTAGTCCGATATCAAGCGAAAAGAAACCACCTAATAACAGCTCAATTGCGATAACGCCAGTCTCTCTCGACGAAATCATTGCGAGATAAATATAAAAACGAAGAACTACAGGGACCTATAAAGAGTGCCTTTTACATTATTACAATGGAATTCGTAACCCAATTTTATTCCACAAGAGAAGTGTGACGCCGTCAATTTTTATGGAACGCGAAAAATTTACGTCTATACTTGGATTTTTTTTATATATTTTTTTCTTAACTGAATTTTATCGATTTCGATGGACGGTGGTTGGTAAAAACGACGTCGCGTTCAAAGCGAATGGGCTAAATCCATTACGACTTTCGCTATTTTCTATTTACTCAGTTGCTGAAATTATTAATCGTTAAAAATAAATGACCAAATTCGCTAAAAAGATTCGTCATCGCTAAGAAATACCTCGAAAAATGAGCGCATAAAGGTACCTCGTACAATAAAAAATATATAGTCAAGATATGTTTAAAATTCAACGAAGGTAAAATGAAAAATACCGCGTTTTACCTGATGCCATCTTATCACGTGACGCGCGTAATATATTACCTAAATATTCCTCCTTAAGAAAAGATAAATCACTATCCACTGGCTGCGTTCACCAACATTCTGATTCATTCCTAATTATATATCAGAAAAACCGTAACAGTTGTTAACCATTTTTGCTTCTACCGATTGTGACGTCACGATAGCTAACGGAAAGCTATCAAAGTACAGCCAACTTCAATAGTTTTGACACGCGCTTTTATTTTATCGCCATTGGCCAGGATGGTACTTTTGCGTTAGACTAATATTAATAACGTGTTGCCTTATTCCAGGATTGCCAAACGTCAGGGAATTTAAAAATGGGCCTAGAAAGTCAGGGAAATTAGGAATTTGTAAAAAGCGTTTAATCTCGACACATTTTTAAGTTAATTTTACTCTAGATCTATGGCCAATTCTGCTATTATTATTTAGATCCTTGAAAGGTTTTTTAACGTTGAAATAACTTTTGTACTGAAATATAAGTTAATAATATTTTTTAACTTCTGATAAATGTAAAAGTTAAAAACTGTCTAATTTTGGCCTTAAAAAGTCAGGGAAAATAACTTAAAATGGTCAGTGAAAACAGGGAATAGTCAGGGAATTTGAATCTGAGAATATTGTGGCAACCCTGTATTCATTCGAGTATTTAGTGCGAAATTTTTACGAGCAGGTTTTTCTGATATATGTTTTAAAAGTCACTCGCACGTGGAAAATTTATGTTAGCCGCCATTTTTGATTAATTGATTTTAAGCGGATTTTGAGCGTTTTGGGCGTTCGACAAGCATTTACGCCACGATAAGCAATCGGACCAAACGGTAACGCAATCAGAAAAATCAGATAATTTGTCGATTTTAGGTGGTGAACGCGGACATGATTATAAAGACGTTTGGGGGTGGGTTCGGGAGGCGAAGTGTTTCAGAAGTAAGGGTCACGCGGTAATGCCATCCTCGTTACTGGTTTCTCCAGTTAGCCTCAGGGTCCTCTCTTAATAG
The DNA here is from genome assembly GCF_980474605.1 of Leiobunum rupestre. Taxonomy (NCBI): domain Eukaryota; kingdom Metazoa; phylum Arthropoda; class Arachnida; order Opiliones; family Sclerosomatidae; genus Leiobunum; species Leiobunum rupestre. The sequence continues at coordinate 35,661,587 of NC_143392.1, forward strand.
AACGCTGCTCATGAGGCAAGAGAGTCACTTTCGCTGCTTCCGCCCCCTTCGAATCAAGGCCGGGACAGCGAGCACTCAAAATATAGTAATTGTTGCCTTCACAAATCTCACTAATACCAGAAATAAATGAAGTCTCTTACGTGAGAAGTTTCCATCTAGGTTGTAAATAATGGAACATGTACCTTAGCAGGCTCGAAACAGTTTTTAATGGTAGCTGAAGATGAAAAGTGTGGAAATTACTGCGCGTTTGACTATAGAGTGCTAGCAGTTGATGTGTTTTTAAAAGTTAGTGACGTCACAGCCGTAGCTTCCGTAATGGTTGTCATGAAAACTCGCGTTTTTTCTCAATAGACGTTTAACATTGGTGACGTCGCAGGGTTTCAAGCTGCTGGCACTCTTATCTTCTCGACGTAGTATTTTTATTAAGTTACTACGTGATGTATTTCGCTTCGCACTATTTTTTTTTACAAAACGTATTTTGAAAATAAGCTGGAACTTGCGAAGGTACGTGTTTCAAACGCTTAGCATTAGCAGGATAGAGAAAGAGATATTTAATTTACTTCTGATAATACAATATAGCGGAAGATTTACCTTACTATTAATATTTGAACCCAATAGCATTTTTACCGATGCCAGGAGAGAAAACGAGGTACTGGGACTCTTCAAAAGGTTCGTCTTTAGTCGCTCCATTGACGCGTGTTTAAGACAAATGAAGAAAAAAAGTAAACACAGTCACGTGTGTTTGTCTTATACAAATCGATAACCATAACCTTACCTTCGCTTTCCCCTCTAGCCGGATTTTACGATGCGATATAGCTATAATTTACGCGTCTAATTAGCGAATTTAACCCTAAGCCGGCTATTTATCATATAGTTAGGCCTAATTGCAACGGAGAATTGGAGATGATAAACTGGGGAGGGCGACCTCCGCAAAACGCTTCCCCTTTTATTAACGGTTCAAAAAACGCGCCTTCCAAACCCCGTGGAAAGAACAATATAGTTTGAAACTTTACCTTTCTAAAATTCTCGGTGGGCTTTTCTTAAAATTCTCAACGTCACTTTTTTCGTCCTAAATGCGAGGCTGGGAATCAGCCAAAATGAGAAGCTCTTACCACACCATTCTTTCCCCATAGCAGCCTTTCTCCCAAGTCTTTTTCGATAAGACGAGACGCGAACTTTTATCGACCGTCGCGGAGGACGCGCCTGCGCAGTCGGAATCCCGTATCGCGCACTTCCCCCCCAATTATTCAATCCCCTCATTCTTAGCTAAAAAACAAGCTGGCGCGTTCGATTTTTCTCGTTATTTCATAGGGAAAATTACTTGCAAAGTTACACCCAAATTACTTCAATTTTGGTCATAAATTAAGCGATTCTAATTTAGGCTTAGAAATTATGAAATATAAAATGTAGCGAAGAAATAACTACGAGGTTTGTTTTTTAAGAAATATGTTTAAACTTTACTCAAAAATGGCAAAAAATTCAAGAGAAAAACATGACAATCACGAAAGAAATTCGTTAAACGGAAAATATACATGTACCAATTAAATTAGTTCCTATACATCTTCTTGACTTCTCCGCACACACCTTGCCACTTTCCTTTTGAACTCTGTATAACTTTCGCGCCATTCTTTCTGCAATTTCAAACGTTACGTTTTAATAAAATTTGTTGATTTACCAGATTTAGCTCAAAAATAAGCCTTACTGCTGCATCCACATTTGCTGGTGATTCATCATTAGGATCGGCGAGCATTGATATTACGGATATGAGAATAGTTTCAACAGTATGTACAGGAAGCCACCGCTCTGACGCTTTCTCGTAACCGAATTTGTCATCACCCGGTTCGTGTAGGATAGAAATGCAAACATCTCCAGTCCTGTCTATGTTAGGATGCCATATTTCCGTAATGAATTTCATTTTGGGCGGCCGCAGAGGGTATTCTTTCGGGAAATATAGATGTGCCTTGAAGAAACCTCCCTCACTGAGCAAAATAAGTCAGTAATTATTTAATTAAAAATGTTGAAAACTGATAATAATTAATGGCAAATTCTTACTAGAGGGTGTCAGGAGGGCCAATAATTAGAACTTCCCATTTGTATATGTCATTGTCATCAATCAGCCCGGCCGAAAACCCTTCCACAGGATTTTTCTTGAGCTCTAAAGCCATGTGGTAAACAATTAATTGCTATTAGTTAAAATTCTAATAAACTAAAGGTGAAAATGTTTAGTTCACTATATTATGTAAGTAAAAGTAAGAATTAATAGTGCAAAATACCCTATTAAAGTGATTGTTAATTTAAGGCCATCACATTGATATAAGACCTTGAAAATTTTAATACAATGACCTTACTGCATGATTTTGCAACTAAATTTTATTTGGGATAAGTTGTAAGATATTAACTATTTTAGCCCTCATTCCATTCATTCTTAACGAAAAAAGGATAATTTTCTTTGTGACGAAATAACAAAAGGCATGTCATTTTCTAGGAAAAACCTTTGCATCATTAATTTGGCCCTAAGCCTTAGACTCGAAAGAAAGAATCGAGTCAATCAATATCAAAATATTTAATATTCTCGTAGCAAATTCCACCCTAAACTTTGCGTCTACCGTTAAGGGGGTGTTTGATTCCTATCGTAATTTTAAATAATGTAATCAAATTATATTAATTGTTGTTGGTATGCAGTTATTTGTTGGGCCTTTTGTACAAATCAATGATAGCCCTAAAAACTGCACGCTTGGGAGCCCTTCCGAACGAGGTTCTTTACGTGAAAAAAACAACTACGCAGAAAGGAAATCGAAATTTTAAATTTAATTTCCATAATATAATTAAGACGTTATTATCGGGAATAGTGCTGTAAGTTAATTTTAATTATTAAATTGATCATACCATTTAATTGTTTTCGAAGCAATAGAGCAGATTGTTGTTCTGCCATTCGGGATTTAAGGTAATGAACTGTCTTTCTGTGAAAAACTCGTGCGAGCCAATACACAGGCAAAATTGACCAATCAGATCGTGTTTATCGGGAAGCCTGGGTTGCGCGCCATCTTCCGAATGTAATTTCGTAAATCAATAACACGTAATTTTCGACATTAAAATTAATTAATCTTTCAATTTAAAGAGTAAAGTTTTGAAAATGGCTTTGTTAGTAAAAACTTTAGAACGCAGGTCCATGTTTTTTAATGAATAAAACACTTTCAATGTAGAGGTCACTCTCCGCTATTAGCTATTTGTATGTCACTTGTTTTCGGCCAAGACGATGATTTTTTTTTATAGAATCGAAAAACCTCTTAAGGCAGAAGTAAGTGGTTTTGTGTTTCTGGGAAAAAATAAGAGATGGCGCTGAAACACGTCTCTTATTGGTGTTGTCAGAAAAATATTTTTATTTCAATTTCACGTGATTTTGTTAAACTCATTGTACTGTTAAAGTTGAGAGCAGCGCGCGAACATTTAAAAACGTACTCGCGCTGAAATATTAGCTCGCGGTATAAAACGATGCTTTAGCGCGTTACATTTGAATTTTGCTATTTTTTAATGAAGTCGTTCACCAAGACCTTAGCGACTTCGCGCGTCAGTTAGGCTAACTACTCAAAAATACGGTTTAAATTGAATATAAAATTAGTTCCTTGTGCTAGCGGTGTAATTTTCAATCGTAAACTAGATTTATGTCAAACCTATGGAGAGCAGTTTTAATTTTAAAAATCGGTCCACTAGTTAAGAATTTTTCAAGGCCGCCCGTTTCCAAAACTATAGTTTTTAAAATTTTTTAAATAAAATATTAAATAGAAAATTCAAATATAAATCTTCAATCATTGACTAGTTAAGGTTTCTAAAAAAATTATACAAAAAACCAAGGTTTATTATCTTAATTATTGTTGAATTAGGGAGTGTCGTAAGAAGGTCTTATTTCTAGAGTTATTGCTGATTTCCCCTTAACCACTCTATTAATGTTCGATCTTATTCTTATTGATCAATTAGCTTGCATTGGTAACTATTTTTTATTGGTAAATAAATATTTTATCGGGCACAAAGATGTTCTAAGTTCCTAACAGTCCTATAACTGCAGGGATCTCGTATCATATTTAAATTATTATTTTTATCTGGTTTTTCTCTTGTTTTGTTTTTTTGCGGTAATTTTGCACTTCACTGGGAGCTCGCAGTGTCATTCTTCCGCAAAATTTATATTTTCTTCATGTCATATCATAGAAGGTTAGTCATGTTTCTTAAACTTTTTATAATAAAATAGTTAAGAATATTCTAAGTAAAGCAAAGTAGTTTGTAGTACGTTTTATTTTAGCTTAACGTCTAATTTGTTCTTTAGTGTAATATTTTGCCACAGATGGCAATAGTGCCTTGGCGAAGCACATTTTGGCGGGTTTATGGAAGACGATGCTTGTTCTAGAACCTAAACTATAGACGCTAAAAGAAATTATTCGCTCCAAAATAAAAACCGTCAAAAGGAAGGGTTTTTAAATTAAAAACGCGTGAATCTCGATGATATCGCCCATTTTTTCGTCGCACGTGTAATTATTTATTCAGATAATAAAATAGAATCACGTGGGCTTAGCAATATTTATCTGCATTTGTCTTAGCCAATAAGATTATCCCTTCCGAGCAAGCACGCGCCAATTTACACAATGAACCGATGAAGATTTTCAAATCAATTTCTTTTAAGATCTATTGGGTAAATACAGCGGGGATTTGGGATACGCTTACAATTCCTCCTCGAAAGCAAAATTAGACATCTGATCAGTTATCGGATTTAGCCCTATGTTAAGTGTTTGTCGTCTGCTTAGAACGAGTTTGTAGCTGAACTATTCTAATGCCAGGATAATAATATGAATAGTTTAAATTTTGCCTCGTAAATAGGATTTGAAAAGTCCAAAACTATGATTCTCCAAATATTTGGTCACGAGGTACGTAAAAGGAGGGGCTACTTACAACGAATTAAAGGCTTTAAAAGTCGCTCGATGACTTAGGCCGAAGGTGGTGCCTTGGGTATTAGCCTATTATTATTATTAATAGTAAAAAGTAACTAAGAACTATGAAAATGTTAAATTCTGGCACCATGAAGTTAAACTTCTCAAACACAGGGAATTGATTGGCGCCCTCTAGTGTCTACATTTTCATATAGTTGTTGGAAATTAAGACTATAAATTATAATTCATTATTATTATTTATAGTGATTATATCATTATTTTATAACTATAAATTACAATACTTAGCGAAGGCAAATTAAAAACTTATCTCATAATGTTTGAGTCTTCAATCAGAGCGGGGAGGGGGAATATTACATTTTTCATTATCCAGATGGCGCTAGAATCATATTGTTAGGGCGTTTTCATTCTGGGAAGTATAAGATCATCAAGGTTTTTAAAAATCGTGCATGACTCCATCATTTTGAGCAGCTGTGAATCGAGTTCATATGCATTTTAAAACATCGAAAAGTTGTCAAAAAGAAGTAAATGCAATAATGCACGATTTTAGTGGCGTTGGGGAAGGGGCGGGCTAACTGACTAGAAAAACCTCGAAAAAAGAGTAATTTTCATGAGGAGGATCAATGCGCCTGCTCTATTGGACAATGGCACTGTGACGTCATACGACTTCACCCGTACTGTTGTCCTATAGGTTAAAAACTACTATTTATTTACTTAGGTAAGTGATAAGCGCGCTTCTCTCATTTTGGGCTGTTTTTGTTATTTTAAACCAAATTGAGCCGTAAAATTTCTTTTTTCGAAAATGAGAGGAGCGCGATTTTTGGGGCTCTGAGAAGAGCGAGATTTTTTATGCTCACAAAGAAGCGAAATGAGAGAAGCGCGATTTTTGACGCTCACAAAAGAGCGAAATGAGAAGAGAGCGATTTTCGACGGTCACAAGGGAGTGTAATGAGAGAAGCGCGATTTTTGACGCTCACAAAAGAGCGAAATGAGAAGAGAGCGATTTTCGACGGTCACAAGGGAGTGTAATGAGAGAAGCGCGATTTTTGACGCTCACAAAAGAGCGAAATGAGAAGAGAGCGATTTTCGACGGTCACAAGGGAGTGTAATGAGAGAAGCGCGATTTTTGACGCTCACAAAAGAGCGAAATGAGAAGAGAGCGATTTTCGACGGTCACAAGGGAGTGTAATGAGAGAAGCGCGATTTTTGACGCTCACAAAAGAGCGAAATGAGAAGAGAGCGATTTTCGACGGTCACAAAGGAGCGAAATGAGAAGAGAGCGATTTTTCGTCGCTCACAAAAGAGTGAAATGAGGGGTGCGGAAATTTTGCTTTTTAGAACGGCTGTTTAACAAAAATGCCCCTAACTGGACTAAGCTCCTTCCTAAAAAATTAAATCAGTTCTGTCTCTCATTGGTTCCCTAAGACTGACGTCTTCCAGAGCGCACCCTGGTGACGTTTTTTCTTCCCTCCCCCTCTAAGTTAAAATAAATTAATTCTTGATAATAGTAAATGGAACTTCCTTTATCAAATATTTAATTGGATACTAATCCTTTCGGAAGGGTTTGTATTAAGAACTTATGGTTAAATTTAATTCGCATTTCATTTATTATTCGTTTAAAACCATGCCTTGGCAACTTGAAAGCGCTATCAAAGCCCGATACAATTAGCAATTTATTCAATTAAAGATTAATAACGTTTCTGAACTAAGATTCCAGGTAAGTCTTTTAATTTGTGTTTTTTTTTTCCGGAGAATTTTCATATTTACACTTTTCCGACTCCATCTGATTTAATAATGAAAACCAATTAATTTGAGCTTTTGATCTAGATTCTCCAGTAAAGAAAGGCGTTGTAACACGCGTGTCGTAAAAGATATTTACTTAGCGGGGAAGTTCGAACCCCGGCATACTTTCAGTTGTAAAAACGGAGCAAACAAACCCCTGTTCCCCGCGAAGGTTTGCCTAAGATCTCCGTCAAAAAGTCCATTAATATAGGCGTAGAGTTAGGCCTAGCCGTTCCCAACAACTACATCATAACTCGGACCCCGCGAGCATCGTACAACAAAGAGCCCACCGATCCTATTATTTTCCCCATAAACTCGCCATCCCATCCCATCCGGTGATATCATCCCGATCCTCCCCAACACTCTGTTTCGGCAATCATCCTACCCGGGGCGCCACCATCGGCCTGTGTGTACCTATATCCATTAGCTATGGCCTTCAGGTATGATTCGACGCTTATTTTATAGTATGAAAAAGTGGAGGGAAAAAAGAGTCCAGAATGACTGAGATCAAAGGCATGTCACTCTCATCCGGACTTCGTAACTTCCCTCCTGGACCTACCACAATCTCGGCTCTCTGTCTCTCAAAACTCCCCGCATCACCTCTCTCTCCCTTTTCATCACTGGCGCCATCCAACGGACGACTGTTGCATCGTCGCGTTTATTCCAGCCGCTTTTCCCCCCAAGATCGCTCGCGTTTAACGGTCAGCTCCGTCTCAAAAGTGTTTTTCGAACCGTTCTCGTTGCTCATTTGTTTCCATATTCTGGCAATTGGTATGATTTTCAATTACTTTGCATTCTTTGCCATCTCTGACGTCAATTTTGCACTTTTAATTAATTACGCGCGAAGGGACTTTTTAACTGTTTTGTGGGCTATTTTGTTTGTAGGGATATTTGGCTAAAAATGATGGAGTTGACGCGTTTTCATTGATGGTTAACTTCAGACCAAATCCACGTCCGTTTTTGACGGTTTAGACGTATGATACCGCTGGTAAGTTTTTGATTTACATTTCTGACGTTTCTTTGAATTTTATTATTGTTTAGTTGACATTTTTGGTCGCGAAATTATTTCGGGATGTTGACAACTCACTTTCTTTCGCTATTGCGTGTTGTAGCTTTATTTTGGTGTACCGCTTGTTTTTACCGTTAGGAGCGCCACTGACGTCGTTAGTGAATTCCATTTGTCGGCCAGACAGCCCGGATAACGCTCAGCCGTTATAAGTCTCCTCAAGTTTTCAATTTGAAATTTATAATAAAATAATTTTTAATTTAATTCTTTTAAATATATTAAAATATTTCAGTTCTGCTACATTTTAAATAAATTAATAACGCCTTTGGAAAATCCGGTATTGTGTAAATATTTACCTTTTTTTGCCAGACGTGAATAATATACACTTTATTATTTTCGGTTATTAAGGTTAACTTGGCTGCCGCTAAATACAGCTACGAGTTATGGTTAAAGTTAGCAGCTACTGTAGCCTGCATTTGTTTTCCTTTTGGAAAATATACGACCTTTTTTGACCCGAACTTACTTTTTCATTTATCGAACGCTGGTCTACACTTAATCACCTATTTTAAGGACATTTAATTTTAATATCAAGGCTCCATCCAGGTACATAGAATTCCTTAAAATCTCCATTTTTCTACAAAGGTTTCTAAACCCTAAAAATCCAGATTTGGTTCCTTAAGTACTCCGTTTTAATTAAATTCGCCTTTAGCTCAAATTATATTTATTTCTGCTCAACGATATAATAGTTGCAACTTAGTAAGTTTTTGGGGTAACTAAACGGTCTTGAAAAGCCATAACATGGGTTTCTTTTTCGTTTAATAATAATAAAATCTCGATTTTAGTTTTTTTTTGTTTAATAATAATAATAAAGTAACAATTTTCGTTTTTAGGTTAGTAATAAAAAAACAATTTTTGTTTTTCGGTTAATAATAAAATCTTAATTTTCGTTTTTCGGTTAATAATAAAATCTCAATTTTCGTTTTGTCGGTTAATAATAAAATCACAGTGTTCGTTTTTCGGTTAGTAATAATAAAATTTTCATCTTTCGGTTAGTAATAACATAATTTTCATTTTTCGGTTAGTAATAATATAATTTTCATTTTTCGGTTAGTAATAATATAATTTTCGTTTTTCGGTTAGTAATAATATAATTTTCATTTTTTTGTTATAATAACATAATTTTCGTTTTTCGGTTAGTAATAATATAATTTTCGTTTTTCGGTTAGTAATAATATAATTTTCGTTTTTCAGTTAGTAATAATATAATTTTCGTTTTTCGGTTAGTAATAATATAATTTTCGATTTTGGTTATTAATAAAATCGCAACTTTCGTTTTTGGGTTAATAATAATAAAAAAATTATAAAATCAAAGTTTTCGATTTTTGGTTAATAATAATAAAATAACAAAATTTTTGATTTTTGTTTAATAATAATAAACTCTTGGGGTAATTTTGCTCAAATTAAAATTCCATTTTGTTTCTACGCTCCGTGGGGTAAATTTCTAGAAATTTAAAAGTAAACCCTGAAAGGTTTTTCCTAATTTTCGTGTTTTTGGAGCTACTTGATAGGGGACTTAACAAACTTTTGAACTTTTAGTCTTTACGTTATTTTTATCTTGAAAAATCATTTGTCTCCTAATTATTTTTCAGATTTTGGTGGAATAAATTGAATAGGCAGTTTTTTCCGCTCAGAAGCGAGACACGATGAAATTGAGTGTGGCGACCTACCGGGCAAGCACCGAACGCTTGACCAACAGCATGAGGCAGGCTCGTTACGGGGCCATCAGCGGAATGTCCGAAGGGCGGAGGGGCAGCAGTCTGGACAGCGGCAGCGAAAGGCTTCTGATGAGTGGTCAACTACTGGGCTTCAACGACGAACAGAACCTGCAACACCTACGCGGAGTGACCTACTCGGACCCTCTTCGAGTGCACGCTTTGGACCTTAGCTTCCGGAGGGACCATGCCTCCTTCAGAGCGAGAGGACCCTTTGATCCTAACCATTCTCGGAGACCGGTGAGTTCCACACCTTTTCTTTGATTTCCATTACGGTTGGCGTCTGACCTCGGTGACCCTTAAGTGCAAGTTTGACTGATGGAAATAAAATGGTTTATAAATCGTGGAGTAAATTAACAGATTGAAATAAAATGGTTTATAAATCATGGAGTAAATTAACTGATTTAAATAAAATGTTTTATAAATCGTGGAGTAAAATAACTGATTTAAATAAAATGGTTTATAAATCCTTGAGTAAATTAACTGATTTAAATAAAATGTTTTATAAATCGTGGAGTAAATTAACTGATTTAAATAAAATGTTTTATAAATCGTGGAGTAAAATAACTGATTTAAATAAAATGTTTTATAATTCGTGGAGTAAATTAACTGATTTAAATAAAATGTTTTATAAATCGTCGAGTAAATTAACTGATTTAAATAAAATGTTTTATAAATCGTGCAGTAAATTAACTGATTTAAATAAAATGTTTTATAAATCGTGCAGTAAATTAACTGATTTAAATAAAATGTTTTATAAATCCTTGAGTGAATTAACTGATTTAAATGAAATGTTTTATAAATCGTGGAGTAAATTAACTGATTTAAATAAAATGTTTTATAAATCGTGGAGTAAAATAACTGATTTAAATAAAATGTTTTATAAATCGTGGAGTAAATTAACTGATTTAAATAAAATGTTTTATAATTCGTGGAGTAAATTAACTGATTTAAATAAAATGTTTTATAAATCGTGGAGTAAAATAACTGATTTAAATAAAATGTTTTATAAATCGTGGAGTAAAATAACTGATTTAAATAAAATGTTTTATAAATCGTGCAGTAAATTAACTGATTTAAATAAAATGTTTTATAAATCGTGGAGTAAATTAACTGATTTAAATAAAATGTTTTATAAATCGTGCAGTAAAATAACTGATTTAAATAAAATGTTTTATAAATCGTGGAGTAAAATAACTGATTTAAATAAAATGTTTTATAAATCGTGGAGTAAAATAACTGATTTAAATAAAATGTTTTATAAATCGTGCAGTAAATTAACTGATTTAAATAAAATGTTTTATAAATCGTTGAGTAAAATAACTGATTTAAATAAAATGTTTTATAAATCGTGGAGTAAAATAACTGATTTAAATAAAATGGTTTATAAATCCTTCAGTAAATTAACTGATTTAAATAAAATGTTTTATAAATCGTGGAGAAAATTAACTGATTTAAATAAAATGTTTTATAAATCGTGGAGTAAAATAACTGATTTAAATAAAATGTTTTATAAATCGTGGAGTAAAATAACTGATTTAAATAAAATGTTTTATAAATCGTGGAGTAAAATAACTGATTTAAATAAAATGGTTTATAAATCCTTGAGAAAACTAACTGATTTAAATAAAATGTTTTATAAATCGTGGAGTAAAATAACTGATTTAAATAAAATGGTTTATAAATCGTGCAGTAAATTAACTGATTTAAATAAAATGTTTTATAAATCGTGGAGTAAATTAACTGATTTAAATAAAATGTTTTATAAATCGTGGAGAAAATTAACTGATTTAAATAAAATGTTTTATAAATCGTGGAGTAAAATAACTGATTTAAATAAAATGGTTTATAAATCCTTGAGAAAATTAACTGATTTAAATAAAATGTTTTATAAATCGTGGAGTAAAATAACTGATTTAAATAAAATGGTTTATAAATCGTGCAGTAAATTAACTGATTTAAATAAAATGTTTTATAAATCGTCGAGTAAATTAACTGATTTAAATAAAATGTTTTATAAATCGTGGAGTAAAATAACTGATTTAAATAAAATGGTTTATAAATCCTTGAGTAAATTAACTGATTTAAATAAAATGTTTTATAAATCGTGGAGTAAATTAACTGATTTAAATAAAATGTTTTATAAATCGTGGAGTAAAATAACTGATTTAAATAAAATGTTTTATAAATCGTGGAGTAAATTAACTGATTTAAATAAAATGTTTTATAAATCGTGGAGTAAATTAACTGATTTAAATAAAATGTTTTATAAATCGTGGAGTAAATTAACTGATTTAAATAAAATGTTTTATAAATCGTGGAGTAAAATAACTGATTTAAATAAAATGGTTTATAAATCGTGCAGTAAATTAACTGATTTAAATAAAATGTTTTATAAATCGTCGAGTAAATTAACTGATTTAAATAAAAAGTTTTATAAATCGTGGAGTAAAATAACTGATTTAAATAAAATGGTTTATAAATCCTTGAGTAAATTAACTGATTGAAATAAAATGTTTTATAAATCGTGGAGTAAAATAACTGATTTAAATAAAATGTTTTATAAATCGTGGAGTAAAATAACTGATTTAAATAAAATGTTTTATAAATCGTGGAGTAAATTGACTGATTTAAATAAAATAAAGATTAATCGGTATAAAAATTTATTTTTAAATCCCGTCGTTTGTCACGTGTTTTAATTAGCTTCATTTGTAATTATTCGAAAAAGCACGGTTTAAAAATTGTTAACGCTATATACAATGATATCCAAGTTATAATTTGAACAATTTGAAAATCGATTTCAATTTGAACTGAACGAATATGTATCGTATAGATCTATCCAGTTTTATTCGTGAAATATGCTTATCAGCTGACGCAAAAGATTTTAACCAAAAGATGAATAAGCTTTTTACTGAATTTCAAAATAAATATTGTTAGTATTGTCATCTACGTAATTGATGCAAAAGATGATACACTTTAGTCTTAGCCAAACGATGAAAAAGCTTATTATTTTAATAAAAAACCTTTTTACTTGGTCATCTATTGCGTTAAAGAGAAAGATGCTACACTTAAGCTTTTTCATCGTTTGTCTAAGACCTATTATTATTTATTAAACTTGTTTTAGGTCATGCATTTTGTATAAAATCAGATTTTAGTGGGTTTAGAAAATTTTATGTACAGTCAATATTATCGGAACCACTTGTCCGATTTTGAAATCGGACCCGGTTTTGGAAAGGAAACAATTCCGTGCGTCGATCGGTGTTCGTCACGTGCAAAAGTGTCACGAATTTCTATTGGTTGAAAAGGCGATGTTTCGGTTTATTAGGCCTCGGTCGAATACTTATTCAATATTTAAAAATTTAAAATAGCAGAATGTTTCTCCGTTTTTTAAACTTTTCAAAAAGGTATTAATCGACTTTCTACTTTGAACGGTTTTTGAAACATTTGAAAAACAAAGTGTCCAGAAACTTTTGTCCGGGACTGTACGTACAGAATTGCACCAAAATCTATACAATAACCTAAGGTATATCAATTGATATAATGCTAAAATTGGATAAATATAGTGTCTTGATAAAACACGAAAAAATGTTCGATTGAGTTTTCGGTAGTTTTCTGAGTGAACTCGTTCGGAAAGGTTGGGGGGTTATTTTAGTAGCGGGATCTTGTAATTCCCCGATGGCCAAAAGTGGCGCTATAGTGTACTTTGTAAAACGTGGAGTTCCCGGTTTGTATTAGCAAAACCACGACTTTTGTTGTTGCGTTTTTACGCGATACACCTGCCGGGGTTTTGAAAGGGACTTACCTTTTGTTCGTCTTCGCACAAAGCCTACCTTTTAAAACCACCGAGTCAACAAAGATATTTCTTAGCCCCTCATCCACGGAACCGTCCTAAGGGATTTCAACCGAAATCAGGCTCTCCCTCTCTCTCTTTGATGCGATATTTGGTGGCTATTGTTGAAAGGTCCAAATGATTGTATTTCATTACCTTGGTTCCAAAATGTGGCGCGACAATATATTAAATTTTGGAGAAATTGGTTTCGTGAAATTGTGAGTCTAGGGATCTGTTGGCTACGCGTTGTAACCCGGCCATAGACCAGGGTTGGCCAAGGATGGAAAAAACTAGATTTTTCCGCGGTTTTTTCCGTCTATTGTTTTCCTGTTAAAAACCGTGTGGAAAATCGTACTTCCATGGTTTTTTCCACGTCTAGTGGCAAAATTCAATAAAAAATAAATAATAAAAGCAGTATATTCTATTCACTCTTTTTTTCATATCTCCTATTTGCAATGACCAAATTAGTCACTTAATAGATATATCAATGATTAATTTAGCATGAAAAGCGTTTTTCCCACATGTCCCGGCAAAAACCTGTTTTTGCCAACCCTGCCATATACGTTTAAAAATAATTCAGCTACTGGGGACAATGCATTTATTTATACTAAGGGATAATGTTGCTCCAATCTCACTGAAAAAATCAGCCCGAATCTCATTGGTTTCTTAAATTGAAGATAATATAGATCTCGTACCCTAGAATCGAAATCACGGCCTTGCCTGTAATCTAGCGTTAACACACTTCCTACTGGAACTCTGAAACATTTACCTTCATAGTTACCATAGTTAGCAATTAACGATAATCACGCGTTTGTAGTACCAATTAAAACTTTGTTTCATAACATTTTCTTTCTTAAATTATTTATAAATATCTTTTGATTCCTATCAAGCTTTACCAAAAGTGTGACAATACTTGAACTTTCGTATACTAAAGGTTTAATGAATGCTCGACTCATAATCGACCACATAAAAGACTATTTATTGTCGCCTTTCTGGATCTTTTTTAAGTCTATGGTATTATATCGTAGCATCTCCACAAAACGACGAAAAATCAAAAAATACACTAACTTTGACCAGTGCTACTTAGTTCCTCCGTTCCTCACTACGAGGCGTTATTTGTTGGTATTAACTCCCTTCCCTCCCCAAGGCATACTTTCCCTTCTCCCCTCCCAACTTGTATTTCGCTCGTAACATTCATTCAGAAATAGGTCCGATTGACACAGTTTTGGTAATTATGTCACTTTTGGCTTAACACATTTCGCTAATATTAAAGATTGGCTAACCCCGACCGACCCAGGGGTTACAACAGGGTTTGTACGGAACCTGGATAAGTCGGGGATTCCCAAATTGAGGAAAAATGTCAGGGATTTAAGTAATATCGTAAAAAGTGAGGGATTTATTAGTCAACAAACTTTGCATCACAGAGGAAAATGAAGTAATTTCTCTTGGGCGCTCATGCCTGGCACCTTTTCCCAAGAGACGCTCTCAGTATGCTGTTATGAAATACAGGGTGTTTAAAAATTTATGCAAAAATTTGAAGGAGTTGTAGGTTGTGAGTTGAGAAGTATGTCTGTTTTTGTCCCATTTTCCTACGACGAGTTAAAAGAGTGCCAGAGAGTTTCAAAGTGTGGGCTTCTAGCCCCTGGAACTAGGCTGCAACAAGCGCAAAACCAAGCAGCAGGGACATACGAACATTAAGGTTTGGGCTCGTGTGATAGGTGAAAAAGGACTTTGTAAACAAATCGAGGTAACCAGCGTAAAAAAGTAAATTTAAACAGCATTTAAAGTCCCTGCTGCTTGGTTTTGCGCTTGTTGAAGCCTACTTCCAGGGGCTAGTAGGCCACACTTTGAAGCTCTCTGGGGCTCTTTTAACTCATCGTAGAAAAATGGGACAAAAACAGGCATACTTCTCAACTCACCCCTTACAACTCCTTAAACTTTTTGCATAACCTTTTGAAACACCCTGTATAATTGAGTTTGTGATATTTAAAAAAATATGGTTTCACTTCGTAGTTTTACCCATGAAAACCTGAAAATTATCAGGAATATTACCGAAAATTGGTTATTCATCCAAGATAACAGCTACGCTGATGGCGATAATATTAACCGGGGAAAACACGTTTTTGATGTCAAATTTTGGAAATAAGTACCTTTAGAAACGAAGCGAATATTTATTATAATCAATTTCATGTTCCAATTCAATAATTTGCCATTATTTTGCTAAAGTAAGCGTTATTTTTTTCATTTAGAACCGTTTCAATTTTCAATAGGCCTTTCCTTGGCCTAAAGCGACAATTAGCTGGGGAACGAAAATGATTTCTTATAATTGTTACCTGGAAGTTCTACAGAGCGCAATGATAGTCCAATTTTAGCGAAATGTTTACACAGAAAAAGCGAAACTGAATCAGTTACTTCACTATTTATTACTTTATGGTTTAATCTTCGAAAGGTTAATTTTTCCTAAAATAAAACGCCACTAGTAGTCGACGCAAAAAAAATTGTGCTTAATTAGTAGTTTTTGCGTCTTGACGGATTTGTCCTAGTGAAAACTAGCCTGAAAGCAAAAATTAGGCCTAACTGTCCTAATGATGACCATTTGCGTATCGACTGATGTTCCATAGTGAAACCATCCTTAAATATAAAATGATGCGATTGAGAATGTCGACGCAAAAAAAATGTAATAGACCTAACGATGAGTTTTTGCGTCTTGGTGAACTTAGCAGTGAAAACTAGCCTTAAATCCAACGATTGAGAATGGCGACGCAAAAAAAATTGTGCTTAATTAGTAGTTTTTGCGTCTTTACGGATTTGTCTTAGTGAAAACTAGCCTCAAATTAAAAATGCCACGACTGAGAATGTCGACGCAAAAAAAAATGTCTTAGGCCTAACGATGAGTTTTTGCGTAGCGGCGGTTTTGGCTATAGTGAAAACTAGCCTTAAAGGCCTAGGTTTAAATTAACTTAGGGGAGCACAAATACCCTGGTGGTAGGCCAACCGCTGAACATGTTGGCCTAATTTAAAGGGGGACAGGCAGAAGAAAACATAGGCCTTTAAATCCAAAATGCCACCTTGGATTAAAAACGTGTTACTGGATATTGCACTCTACCTTCGGCAATGCATTCTCGGGCGCCTTACGAATGGCCCCAAAAGAAACGGGCGGGGTGTGGTTGTCATGGAAACGGTGATACAAGTAAATCTCGGCGCATGCGCGTAACGTACAGTGATTTGAAAAAGTTACTGGTTTTTTCGCCATTAAGATCCTTCTTGTTATGATTATTTTGTGGTAAATATAGAAATTACTAGAGATTTATAATATTTGCGTTAACTTCTAATTAAGCAAATACTATTGAAATTGAATATTATGGGAAGAACTAAGCACTGTGCTTATCCCAAATGTAACAGCGACTTCAGGTATGATAGGAAACCACATATGTTAGGGGTATCCTTTTTCGCTTTCCCATTGAAACTCATACCTAAAATTATTAAGACTATATAAAATCTTACAGTGCGTTATAAATACAAAAGAATAGAAGTTTGATTACGTTTTAACGTACCTGAAAACTGATATAACGTTTTTGATCCAAGCTGTGTATAATTCCCGACTCATCCCGAGGGGCAGCTCACTCCAATGATTAAATCATGATTAGATTAGATTAAAATTAAATCTGTAGCTTTGGCTGTACAAAGATTAAAAATGATGAAATCATGACTAACTTTTTAATCATGATTTTTAGGACACCTTGTATCAAAGTGATCTGCCCCTCGGTAATTCCTTTAACCTAAAACGCCGTCTTGTTTGTATCACCAAAACGCGAAAATTCAATAGATGGCGCGAGCGGTATCTCAGACTTTTGAAAATCGACGAAAAAAAAAAAATTATTAGGCCTAACGATGAGTTTTTGCGTCTTGAGGGACTTGGCTATAGTGAAAACTATCCTCAAATTAAAAATGCCACGACTGAGAATGTCAACGCCAAAAAATGTATTAGGCTTAACGATGACCTTTTCGTCTCGACTGATGTACTCTAGTGTAAACCCCCCTTAAATTAAAAATGCCACGATGGCGAGTGTCAACGAAAAAAATTATATTCTTCCTTAATCTAACGATGGTTTTTTGCGTTAAAACCAACCTTCATACCGAAATCTCTTTTTACTGCAGATGGTGAAATTTAATCAGTAGAAACTTAAGAAACTATCGGTATGTAGGTCGGGATGAATAGCGGCACCAAAATTAATCTAAAATCCGAAAGTCAAGTTCGCCCTCGGGCTGATTGAAGAATACCTTGCTTAAAAAGGCGTTTTTGATAATTAACTCACGACCAACATGTTGGAATCGTTCTCCGTTAAGTTTCACCATGGTTAACATATTCACAGGCCTGACAAGAGAGGGGGAAGCCGGTACAAATTACCGGCCCGGTGAATCCTTTGAGGGCCCGCGTTCAACCCCTTATATTATGCTTCTCTCGTCAAAAAGGTATTTCTAAATTTAAGGTGTCTTTTTGGGGCCCCGAAAGTAAGGTTCTACCGGGGCCCGGGCCCCCTCTCGGCGGCCCTGCATATTAACTCATAAGTATGCCGTAAAAGCATTTTCATTAATGAAACCTTGTCTCAGGGGGTTATGATGTAAATTACGTCTCTTTCAACTCGGTGAAGAATGACGCGTCATCATGTTTACAGATAGGAAACCGAAGTTAGTCAAGCGGATTTTGAAAACGCGCAAAAGTCCTCGCACATTTCTAAACTTTAAAGCCAAGCTTTTCCAAATATCGCCTTATTTGCATATCAAAAGATCAACAAGACGTTCAATATACTTACACGTACCTTATTTTGTCTTGAAAAAATAGTTTTTGCCTTAAAAGTTGAAACGCAAAATAAAGCAAGTATTGGGGTTTGAATTTTCGCCGCCATCTTAAGGTGTATCACCAGCGCCAGCAGCACCTTAGTGAGCGATTTGCGAACTATCCTAAATTTTAAAATCACGCCATTTAGACTTAGGTCTCGTATAACTGGAACGCGCCGCGAGTGCAAAGCAAATCTTTCGCGTCTTCAGCAGCGCGCGCTTTTACGTTGTTTTTCTGTCTCGCCGATTTCTCACTAGGTGTCGCGGCGGACGCGCTTTTCAATTTCCCGAAATTTCTTTATTTTATAAAAATTTAACCACTTAATATTTTTTATGCGGCTTTCGCGATAAATTTTAGTTTTTTAACGGGCTATACGGCTATCTAACTGGTTAAAGCTTGACCGTTCCCCTTAACAATCTATAGTTTAGTTCGTGCATCGCGATTTCGTTTCCATAGTAACCTTCTCAGTAATTCAAGGATTATAATAATTTTCCGTTTTTGGGTCGACTTATTGTATGTCCCATGTGAATTAGGTCTATAGAAATGTTACAGAGAGGCACACTTAGGAGTAATTATGTTACGTATGCTATTGGAATATCTGGCTGAAAATTTGACTTTGGTGCTCAAAACACATTTTAGAAATGCCTATATATACACCTGAATTTCTAATCATAAAATGATACTTTTTTTTGAGAGCAAACTTATGGGGTCGGCCAAAGACCTTAGACACCAAAATTAATAGAAATGAGGCTAGAACCACTGCGCTTTCCGCCAATACCCAAAGGAAACGGGCAAGGTAGAAGGCTGCCATTAGAGTGGAATTGGGCTATCCGCGCATTAAACATTGTCGCCATGGTAACGTCGGCAATTTTGAAGTCGGCGAGCCACTGCGCATCGCGTCGTGCGCGGTGGCGGTACTTTTGTGTTTGAGTTTTTCGCGTCTATAAGCAAAACCGCGAAAAATTAAAAATGGTAAAAAATTGTTTCTTTGTACTTACCGATTTCATAAGAATGTAATATTATAGAAATTATTTTTTTAGTGTTTTTCATTTTCAGCGAACTTCAAGACCATTTGTTTGAAGTTGAGTTGGAGATAGGCCATCATCGCGATAGTTTCATTTAGTGTTGTAAGTCGGGAAATTTCCCGCTCGGAAAATATTCCATATTTTTCCGAAAAAAATAAAAAAAAGTTTTCATTCCATGATTAGTCTAATATATTGTTTGCAAATTGAAATAAAGCGGTATTTTCGCATTTTTTCGAATATGAAAGTAAAACTAAACCTCTAGACTAGTTTAAACTGATTAACAATGTAACGCTATTAATGTTTTGTAGTATGTTTACTGATATTAGACATTTTATATCGATAAAATGTTAAAAAAAACCCTTAAAAGGTAATTTATGTTTCAAATTTTTATTTTTCCGATTTGCGGAAAATTTTCCGGAAACTTTTCTGGAAAATTTTCCGCATTTTATTTTTCCGGAAAATTAACAACACTAGTTTCATTAGAAAACGAATTATTTTATATGCCAAAGTTCGCCTGATCAAAATTTCCAGATAAGTTAAGTTAGAAGAAACCACCTATGGACTGTGAGAAGGATGATAAAATACGCGTATTTTATCAAAATTTCCAGAGACAAGAACTTGGAAATGAAAGGGAAAGCAATTAGACAAAAGCTTTCTAAGCTTATTTTATTTCAAGGCCAGTAAATTTAAAACGTTTAAAAACTGTAACTTACGGTAATGATTTTATATAAGTTATTTAAACAACTATGAAAATCATTAGGTTGAAATAATAAATCTGTCTTTTTTTCAACTCTACAATGTCGAAAACCGATCGAAGAACATAAACAAACCAGACGACGTTGCTTACGACGTTATGCCACGTGATCATATTTAGTTTCATTTTTTTTAATAGATGGCGTTGATATGCGGGGTTCCACTCTAATGGCGGCCTTCTAGCTGGTATATCTCCCCCAATCCGATCGTGGTTCTAGTCTCATTTCTATTTCTATGGTTTTAATAAAGTTTTTCAAAAATTACTTTACAGAATTACACTAAAACCTTTACAGTTAATAAAGATAAATCCATTGACGCACTGCTAAAATCTCAAACCATTAAGGATAAATCCGAGGGGCAGGTCACTTCCATTTTGGGTGCGTCTTAATCATAGTATAATGATTAAATCAGGGTAATCAAGATTAGAAAATCTAATAAAGATTAGAAAATCTAATCACGATTTAAACGAGATTTAATCATTCTAATCATGATCTAATCTTTTTAATCAGGATTTAATCATTTAAACGAGATTTAATCATTCTAATCATGATTTAATCATTTTAATTAGATTTAATCATTTTAATCGGTCGAATCGAGAATTTATCATTAAAATCAAAACTAAAGTACGATTTAATCATACAAATCACGATATAATTTTTTTAATCAGGATTTAATCATTTTAAACATTTAATATTTTAATCAGATTTAATCATGATTAAATCAGATTTAAACATTCTAATCATGATTAAACTTGATTTAATCAGCTTAATCGTGATTAAATTGAATTTAATCAATTTAATCGTGATTAAATTGAATTTAATCAAAATAATCACGACTAAATCGGATTTAATATTTTGAGGGGTGCGTCGTTAATCAAGGAAGTGACCTGCCACTCGGATAAATCTAACGTAAGTTATCACGTCGCTCGCCCGATATCTCTTTGAAGACGCGCAAAATTTATCGCTTATTTCTAACATTATAAATATATAGTTTAGCTCGTGCCTCGCGATCACGTGATTTCGTTTTCGTGGTAACCTCATAGATATATGAAATAGCATAGATACCTTACGCTGCATACGGGCCCATGGGACGAACACGGAAGAGCTAGCTAGCAGAAGACCCTTATTTTCTGGATGCGCTACGTAATAGTGCCATCTATCGGTGTTCAAAATTGCTATTTGGAAAAAAGAACGCGGTAGATTAGGCCTAATAATATTGATAGCCCTAGAGTAACGTGGAGTTGAAATCATGTGTAATTTGTATTGCTTTTGGTGGAAAGATGGCGCTGTAACGTAGCGCATCCAGAAAGTACGCTTTGTCTGCTAGCTGTCATTTCCCTCGTAGAATTGTGGATCTATACTATTTCATACTGGGTGTTTCAAAAGATTATGCAAAAATTTTAAGGAGTTGTAGGGGGTGAGTTGAGAAGTATGCCTGTTTTTCCCCATTTTCCTACAATGAGTTGAAAGAGCGCCAGAGAGCTTCAAAGTGTGGTCAAGCAGCAGGGAAATGCGAACATTAAGGTTTGGGTTCGTGTGATAGGTAAAAAAGGACTTTGTAAACAAATCGAGGTAACCAGCGTAAAAAAGTAAACTTAAACAGTATTTAAAGTCCCTGGCGCTCTTTTCACTCATCGTAGGAAAATGGGGAAAGAAACAGGCATACTTCTCAACTCACCCCCTACAACTCCTTCAAATTCTTGCATAACCTTTTGAAACACCCTGTATATCTATGGGTAACCTTTTCAATAGCACAAGGGTTATAAGAATTTTCCTACTCATTGAAATTTTGTATGGAAAGTCACACTTATGAGAAATTATGTTACACATGGGTTCACGCTAAGTTTATAGCGTAAATTTGCCTGACACTTCCGCGATTATCACTGAATAATTTAATTTCGCATTACACTATCCCGAATAGGAATAGCGTATCCTCGCTTACGCCCAGATAACCTCGTCTTCGTTGCCTAGCAACGTACCTCTTACCTGATATAGTTGGTAGGAAAATTCCGGAGGGAATATTTTTAATGACGATCCTTAATATTTATGCGGAGGCACACATTCGAGTATGAAGAAGAGTCTCGAAAGCCGCCCTCTGCCGGGAAAAGTCGACCAATTAAGTACGAATTAATTATATATGTATAGCCCATTATTTTAATTTCAATAACACGTGAAATTTTTGAGATTGGTTTTAAATATTTTAGTTATTTAAGATGAAGTAGGCATTTTAAAAGCAAACTTTTAACAATGAATAAATCGTCGCCGTTAAAACAAAACCACGTATCTTTTCGGTGGCCTTTTTGAGAAAAATGAATTTTTAATTTTGCAGGGACTTGTGAAATCGCGTGTTAGGTTTTTACACCCGAGTTAATTTTATAGTTAAATAATTTCGTTTCACTATTGAATTTATGAAGGTTTTAATTTTAAAATATTTTGCTAAAGGGGAATTTTTAGAGATACGTGGTTTCGCGTCATACAGTGAAATAGGAGCTGAAAATAAGCGAGATACGTGCTTTTGCGTTGTGAATATCAAGATACGTTTAAATGTTTTCTCGATTTAAAAAAAGATTTTCAATTGCAACCTATTTAATGTTTTTAATGTTATATACGTAAATTGAGGTGTATAATCGGTTGTATACTATTGGACCGAATCCCGTTTGACCGAATCCCATTGAACCGAAAAGTATTTTCGTTTATAGCCCAACATGGCGGGATTCAGTTGAATGGGAAATTTAAATCTGGTTAGTTTTCACTTCGGGTAGGTTAGTTCAGGTTGGGTTAGGTTAGGTTAGGTTAGGTTAGTTCGGGTTGGGTTGGGTTAGGTTGGGTTGGGTTGGGTTGGGTTAGGTTGGGTTGGGTTGGGTTGGGTTAGGTTAGGTTAGGTTAGGTTAGGTTGGGTTGGGTTAGGTTGGGTTAGGTTAGATATGGTAGGCAACTATTTCACGTCTGGTCTTATCAAGGTTATTTTCCAAAATGAAACCCGGAAAATATCAAATTTCAAAGGAAAAAGGTCTAAAAATACACGTCGGTACGAAATAATAAATATTTAAGACATAGTTTAGTCCAAATTAGATATACTATCGTCAAGTAACCTACGATATATAAATAAGTATCACTAACGGTATATTGAATGAAAACAGTGCAAAACGCGGTTTTCGGTCGATTGGAATTCGGTTGAATGGTACATTCGGACGAATGGGATTTCGGTCCAATGGTCTACAATCGTATAATCTAAATATGTCAATTTTGACAAAACCACGTATCTCAAGTTCCTGCGTAATAATAAAAAAAAACAATTCTCAAAATATAGGCCATCTTTGACCTCCAAGTTATTGTTAAAATTGCCTCCTCGTTAAGAAAGACGTCCCTACTTTCATCCCTTTTAAAACGTCCGTTTAGGTTAGCGGTAGGTTTCCTTCGAGGCCATCTCTGTTGGTTATCTTTATGGATTTTCCTTTTCATGGAACTTGCAAGTTGTTAGTCCCGAACAATTAGTGCTTACGTCGCTTCCACTATCTCGAAAGGGTACCCGGATTTATGTAATATTTTTAAACCCGGAGGTATTTGACCCGAGTTCCTCATTTGAATATATATCCCTCTCTTGTTGCATCCTGAAGTATTATACTTTAACGAGGTATGTACTCGTGTGTTCTTTCCTAATTAAAATTCGTGGTTCAAATTAGACAGTGGTATCGAAGATAATTTATTACATCTGGTAATGATCTGTTTTCTGCTACTGTAGGCAAAGATTTAATCTACCTTTAGTCGTATATTTTAATGATACGCATACTTTCTTGATTTAAAGTTTTCCAATTTCTTGACATATAATAGTGAAAAGTTTGTATGGTCGTTATATTTTGCATCATAAGTAACATTATGCCGCTAAGTATGACCATAAGCCTATCATAAGGTCCCCATAAGTAAAGGTCTACCATAGGGGCCCATGGTAACGGCATTGTCCATGCGAGAAGAAAATTAACGTACGACGATAGGGCAGTAATCAGCTAGGCTTGGCACCACCTTAGGCCTAAGTCATCGAGCGACTTTTAAAGCCATTAATTCAGGTACCCGTAGGAGGGTGGTGGCAAGCCCTTCAAGCCACGCGAGCCAACGACTCCCTACACTAACTATTACCGTTAACCCGAACAAGTTTTTATGGGGAAACCGAAGAGCTCGGGGGAAAACCCCTTTAACCAATGGGGAGAGAACTTGCAAACTCTACGCAGAAGGAGTGGTTCCGAGCTTTAAACCAGTGCCACAAGCTGGGATCGAACCCGGGTCCTCTGGCTGCGAGGCGAAAGTGCTAACCACTTCGCCACCCCACAGCGACATCTTTTTAAAAATTTCTACATCTTAAATATGGTCTTACTTGCTCAAACGCGTCTAAATCTCAAATTTGAAAAACAAATATCTTCAGAAATACAAATGTTATTTATAATAGCCAGTTTTAGGTTCTGATGAATCATTTTGCAAAGATAAGTGTTAATTTTAAGTTTTAAAGTGATGATATTGCGAATAAGCCTTGGCGGAGATTTCTTTCGCATGGTTCTGAGTCTAAAAACGTTCGCGCACGGCTTGTGCGCATTCATAATGCATTTCGCGAAACTTATTGCAGAAATGCATAGTTGAGGACGTAGCCACTAGTAGGTGCAGATTTGGAATACGTACCTCTTAATAACGGGTATGTGATAGTCAAAAATTTGGCCCAGACCATTGCTTATGGGGACCTTATGATAGGCTTATGGTATGACATTAGGGATTTTTTTACTACATCCCTTCTTCACAGTGACGACAAAAAACTTTTCTAAATAAGGCCACTCAGTAGCGGCGCCATGAACTAATCGCACCCAACTTCCGTTAACGTGATATTAAGGGTATTTGGCGAAAGATTTTGAATACGGCCATTTTTAGGCCTAATGCTTATTTAGCCGCATTATGGTTACGCAACAGACGAAATTTTTTGGAGTACTATATGCTTGACTGAATTTGTCTCTGACTCCGTATGATGACCAATATAAAGATTCAAATCACAAAGAATGAGGTTAAATCTTCCGGGTTACAGCTAGGGGCAACAAACACAAGGAGAACGCAGCTCGCTAAGGCAAAGTTGTGTACAATTTTCATTGGACGAGCCTTTACGCTGAACGTTTTACGGGGGGGGGGGAGATAATTTCCGAATCTTCCCCTTCCGACGGCATCAGGCGCTAAAGCGTCTAACCAATGAAAACTGTACGCAAGAAAATGCACGACTTTTGACGGGTTGCGTTCTCCTTGTGTGGAATGCTGTTCTTTGTTGCTCCTAGGTGGCAGCGTTGTTAGTCGTTTTACTGATTTATCTTTGGTGAAGAAAGGATGTAGTAAGAAACAAGTTGGCAAGCCAAAATATACCTCTCCTCGGAAGAGTTTTTATTTTTCAATGAAGCGTAACTGTATCCGTGGTTCTGCGGTAAAATGCTCACCTATCGTGCCAGAGGGCTCGGGTTCGAATCCCAGCCGTTTAAAAAATTATACTACACCCAATGACAAAAAGAGGTCGCTTTTGGAAAAACCTTTTCCCTGATTCTAAGAAACTGCGTACGCGTTCGCAGGCCTGACAGACAGACCCACAGACAGACGCGGTGGTTGTATAACCCCTCCTAGGGTACAAAGTCCCCTTATGGTTGCATTAAGACTGTATTCGGGTGAACGTGATTAATGGACGATAAACCATGCCTCTTTCTCCGTGTAGTCGGGTAATATCTTTGGGGTGTCATGAAAACCGAGGCAAGCATCTGTCCCAAAAGTCCTTATTTTTCTTCAAGGTCCCTAATCTAGCCTACAATCGGGATTTGGTCCTTAAAGTATCCTATTTTCGTGAAACTCAGTTAAACTATCGTTGGCTTAAAATATTTTATATTCATCTGCTCAAGGACGGTTTAGAAAATAGTCAAATCTGAGGATGAAAAGTAGTTCGAACATAGCACATAAGATAGCGCCACAAGATTGGTCACATTATTATGTTGTGGCTCAGAGCCTTCCTGTTAGGTCGTAATATTTTAAAATAATATAAATACCAAGTCAGTTTTTAAATTCAGTTGAAATAAAGATCTAATTTTGTTTTAAATTCGTCCCTATTTGGTTCAAAATTTGAAAATATTAGTTCCTATTTTACCCTATTTTTATTGCAAAAAGTACCTATTTTTTTAACGATTTTGGTGGAAGCCCTGAGCTTCTTATTCTAGGTTAATCTGAATTTATCCTTGGTTGCGTATATCTTTTTCTATTTTTTCTATAAGTTTTGGTATTCCGCTAGTTTTAATTAATTCTACCCTATCATCTTTCCTGAATGTTTTATGCTAATTTTAATTTTGGATACAGTGTAAACATAATTTTCTTCGGGATGTTTTCCTAAAAAATGCTTCACTATTCAGTACAAAACTATACATATTACCAGACTTTCATATTACATCTTTTTCAAGAAGTTTTGATTTTCTTACCCTGCTAATTTATTTTGTTTGTACGCGTAACTTCGTAGACTATTGGTGATTTTTCGGTAGACAAAATACATGCACTTTCTGAAACCATTACGGGCTGAAGATAGGTTTATACATAATTAAATATTTCTATGCAGTCTGACATTTACATTTTACATATAGGCGGAGTAATTTTTGCCGTGATACATCCCTTTTTAGATTCAAATTGATTTCATTCGACTTTCATCAATAGCCAGCTGAGAAATTACTGAAAATAATTGCTTGGATCAGTCACCATGTCGTCAAGATTTTTTATTACCCGTTAAGCCTAACTTATGACCTCTTCTTGTTTTTGGTGTTTATTTTCTTGGCTTCCTATTGGTCAATTTACATTGGCTCAGAGTCACTTGGACATAAAAGGTGATGGCGCCCACCTTTTTTAATTGCAACCGAGCCTCTAATGAACTTGAGGACATAGTTCTAGGTCATTGAGTTTTGTATCCAATGACGCCTGCACGTGCAATGCGATTTGAAAATATCAAATTCTTAGCAATAATAGCTTTTCAATTATTAACTTTGGCTCATTTTGGTTTTACCTATCCTAGATTCGTATCTTAGGATGAATATACTTCTGATATTATTTAAATCTATCTTTTCCGTGGATAAAAAGGTTTTTACCGAAAATTCTGAGTTTTATTATTCTATAGAAAAACATTATTCGTGTTAAACAAGAACTACATAGAACCACCTAGTGTCTAACGCGATAAGCTCAATTAAGTCTTGGGTTTAAAATTGCAAATAGTCTGCTTAGCAGACGAAAATCAAGCACAAGTACTTAAAGGCCGACTTCATAAATCTTCGGTTTACTCTGTCTTTCACTGGAAGTAGGCTTACTGCAATACATGATAAAATACGCGAAAAAGTACATTAGTCCATAATTAAAAGGGATAATATAGCTAAATCCTAAACAAATTTGAAGAAATTAAAAAAAACTTACTAATAACTCGTACCAATAGGTCTTCGAGCAAAAAACGCGAAACTCGGATCAAATAGATCTTCGAGTAATAAACTAAATTAAAAAATAAAATAGCCAGAAATTCCAACGGTAGACCGGTTTCGTTCTATTTGGAACTCATCAGTACCGTGCGGGAAATCTGGCTGGCGACTGTCAAATCTAAAGGAGAAACTAAGCCTAAACATTAAAAATTTCAAAACGCGTTGCAATACACATGTGCCACGCAGTCAGCCTACTTCCAGTGAAAGACAGAGTAAACCGAAGATTTATGTAGTCGACCTTTAACTGGGTTAATTCAGAATTATTTTTTTGGGTGTAAAATTAATATTCTACTCGCTGGCTTTGTAACACAATATAATCTACTGTTTCATATTATTTGATGGTCTTAAGTGCTGCAGCTAAAATATTTGAATTCAACGTAATTAATTGTCTTTACACTAGAGATTACAAATGAAGCAAACTCCGTTGGAAATTTCGGCTCCTTCAAATTAATTTAGCTGAGCTACCCCCTTTTTTGGGACCATTTCTCATTCTCACTTGTTTACTGGCAACGCCATCTCGTGGTGCTCACTATCGGCGGGGGGAAGAATGTATTGCTTAACCCCTTTGTACCTTCATTCATTCGCGTTTATGCTCTAAGTTAATCTCACAGATAAAAGCTTTTCTTAATCCGGTTAAAGGTAGAACTAGTGTTGTTAAGATTCCGGAGAAATGAAATGCGGAAAAATTTCCAGAAAATTTTACGCAAATCGGAAAAATAAAAAATTTAAGCATAATTTACTTTTAAAGGGTATTAATTTTTTTAAACTTTTTATCGATATAAAATGTCTAATAACAGAAAACATACTACAAATTAGTAATAGTGTTACATTTTTAATCAGTTTAAAGCCAATCTAGAGGTTTAGTTTTACTTTATATTCGAAAAAATGAGGCGAAAATACCGCTTTATTTAAATTTGCAAACAATATATTAGACTAATCATGGAATGAAAACATTTTTTAATTATTTTTCGGAAAAATACGGAAAATTTTCCGGAAAAAAAGGCTCGGTCTTTTTCCGCTTAAAATTTTCCGACACACAACACTAGGTAGAACAAACACGACTTCAATTTGTAATTTTCATATCTTGCAGGGGTCTTTCCAGGTCCTAGAATACACTAAAATGCAGTTTTTCGTTCTTAATATGTAGCCTGTTTTCGGTAATTATTGGTTGAAAAGCTTAGTCGGTTCAGAACATGGGCATACGGTGCAATGTGCACTTTCGAGTGCTATGAATGGGCTATTATATACAGGGTGTCCACTAAAAAACAAAAATATGATAAATAACTGAAACACATTTTTTAATTCCAAATTTCTATGGAACATTCCTCGTGCAGGGGGACATCTACTAGTGTAAAATGTAATGACCTTGAACCATGTCTTCAAGGTCATTCAAAACCTCTCGAGAACCGTTGGGTTTACGGATTTGGTTCCTATTAGCAAGTTGTTACTCGCCATATTATTAGTTCGAATAACTTTGTTTTGACCAAATGTGACCAATCAGAAGCCGATAAATTAAAGTTTTGCCAGTAAGAATAATTATTGCCTTCCGTGATATTTCAATTGAAATGTTGAACAACACTATGAACTCCGTCGTTAAACGAGCTCAAGCATGTGTATAGTAGCTGGCGGTGGCATAATTGAACCCATTGTTAACTATTCAGTATTTATTTGATTTAGTCACATTAAATTTATCAAATTATTTTATTACAAAACACTGAATTCGTTAACCTTCATTTTTTCGGCTTCTGATTGGTCAAATTTGGTCAACTCAAAGTTATTTTAACTAATAATATGGCGAGGAACAACTTTTTAATTGGATCCGTAAATCCAATGGTTCTTGAGATAGTTTTTTAATGACCTTGAAGACATGGTTCAAGGTCATTCAATTTCACACTAGTAAATGCCCCCCTGCCCGAGAAATAATCCATAGAAATTTGAAAGTTTTCAGTTATTTAACATTTTTCTGTATATGGAGATCGCCCCCCCCCCATCTCCATGGCTCATAATATTTTTATTTCTGTTCAAGGGCAGTTCAATGAATGGGCCAATTTGACGCACATACGGGTTAACAGATAATATGTGGCTGCAACCTAGGAGCAACAAACGCAAGGAGAACGCAGCTAGCCTTTAAACACGCTAAGTAGCTAACGCAGTGTTGTGTACAAATTTTATTTGACGAGCCTTTACGCTGAACGTCTTACGGAAAGGGGGAAGATAATTTCCATATTTTCCCCTAAAGCGTCTAGCCAATCAAAAATGTACGCAAGAAAATGCACGACTTTTGACGGGTTGTGTTCTCCTTGTGTGGGGTGCTGTGTTTGTTGCTCCTAGCTGCAACTATAGCGTCTGTTTGCATTATACCGGGTGAAAAAATCGGAACAACTTCTTCCGCGTTGAGTTTGTAAGTCTGTAAAAGGGGTTCTTTGGTTTCCTCTCATTTTCAAAACTTGCGAATTTTTTAAGGCCTTAGTAATTGTAGGGACGCTAGTGGTTATCTGTAGAAGGGCTAGTCACAACCATCCCACGTGGTTCAAATTAATAATCAGCTAGGCTAATACCCTTGGCACCACCCTAGGCCTAAGTCATCGAGCGACTTTTAAAGCCATTAATTCAGGTGGCTGGGTTACAATGCGTAGGAGGGTGGTGGCAAGCCCTGCATGCCTCGCGAGCCAACAGCTCCCTACACTAACTATTACCGTTAACCTCTACAAGCAGTGTTGCCAATGTTTGAGGAGCGAAACTCCCACAGTCCAGTTACAAAATTTTCAGACAAACCCCGAAAACGGTTTTAGCCACGCCCCCTCCCAAAACTCAGCGGAAAACATGCCAAATATTTTCTAGTTTCGTAGACTAGCGCCAGGGGAAAAATTAATTTCAAAAAACCATTAAAAAATACAATTTTTTTTATTCAATTTGATTCACAAAAAGATAAGCTAGATAATGTTTTCGGGAATAGTGGTTTTTCAAAAAAAATAAGAAAAACTTTTAAGGTCTAAAATCCCACAAAATCAATGATTTTCGCTTAAAAATCCATTTATCCCACACAACCAAAAAAATCGCGAAAAATCCCACACACTGTCTACAAGTTTTTATGGAAAGGGGTAACCGAAGAGCTCGGGGGAAAACCCCTTAAACCAGCGGGGAGAGAACTTGCAAACTCAACGCGGAAAGAGTTGTTTCGAGTTTTCACAACTTTTTATCCTGTATCGCTGTTAAAAGGACCTCAGGAGTATTGCAATGCAGGTTATAAACATAGTCTTAATGAGACATATAATGATGACAGTACAAACTTTTGATTATCCAGAAATTGGATTAAAGGTAGACTAAATCTTTGTTTACACCAACAGAAAACAGGTCATTTCCAGATGTATTTAATGAATTATCTTTGATAAAAGGGTTCCACTATCTAATTTAAACTTCGAATTTTAATTTAGTACACAAACTCAGTTTTGGGATTAAAAAATAAATACCGTAATAAATTTTTAGGTTGAGAAAGGCAAAATATGTAGTATATATTCGGCGGCGATAATCTCGAATTTCGCCAATTTTCTGTTGAATTCCTAAATTCTCCTACGCGTGTTATATTAATCCATTTTAGAAATGCCTATTGCGTAAATTTCAAAGTGATCAATAAATATATAATGTTGATAATTATATTTAAGCTTCATTATAGCGTAATTTTAGTACTATGCTCCTAAACAATCATCAAACTGTACGTCAACGTGGTAATATCGACAATACTCGTTCTATACTTACCCTGGATTCGCCAAACGCAATTTTTTTAAGTATGCCTCACTTGTAGTACCAAAAATAAATAAGTACAACTATTTTCAAATCTAGTCTTTGTTAATTAAGTATCACTTTGAAATATTACGCGATAGACGGAATTTTCCTAAATTATGTAACGCGGGTATGCATTGAAATTCAACCGTAAACAGGCCAAATTCGAAATTCCCGCCGCCGATTTACAGGAAGTTCGTGCTAGTATCTTTCCGCCAAATGTACTAGATATTTGGCCTTTCTTAAAGGCCGACTACATGAATTTTCGGTTTACTCTGTCTTTGACAGGAAGTAGGCTGACTGCAAGACACATGTGCTATGCAGTCAGCCTACTCCCAGTTAAAGTTTGAGTAAACCGAAAATTAATGTAGTCGGCCTTTAACTGAATATAGAAGAAAATTTTAATTTACATTAATTCGTATTTGGTTCCTATTTAAAAACTAACGATTCTTAGTTTGCCTTTTTTTTCTTGGAAATTTATATAAATTATTATAATTAATTAATCTATTATAAAAACTTTTTTTGGACACTTTGAGCTTAGAAATCGCATTCGAAAATTTTATCTAAGTCTGGGATGAAAATTGTCAAAAATGTGTTATTCAAATTAGAAACTTCGTCTTAAATCGGTCTCAGATTTTCCAAATCCGTATGGCATCCCAAATCTTGAAAATGTGAAATTTTTGGTGAGGCGCTAGAGTTAAACGTAAAATTACCTTTCAATTGTCCAAACCAGTTTCCGCTATAAACCAATCTTCATAATTTCAAGGCAGACGTTTATTTTGCAGCTAGTTTGATAAGTCCAATATCAATAGAGGCGCTAGTGGAAATCGCGTATTAACCGGCGTTTGTTTGTTTTGCGACGAAATTGATGTTGGGAGCGGATTCTAAGCGTATTTACCTGGATATAATTCCATCATGAAGGCCAATTCGACCATAGGCATCTGGCTGTTTCCTGGACAAAAGTGGCGCGAAGCCCGATGGGAAAAATGATTTGTTTGCCCTAATTTGGCACGTCAGGAGGATTTACAGGTTTATTTTTAAGGTGTACAGTTGATGGAGAAGGGGAAACCGAGGAGCCCATGCACCTTAAGTCGCTATCTCTCCAGGGAGAGTTTTAATTAGACAGACAGGCATCCTTCGAACTGGTAAACACAAACTTCCCCAGCGCCTAAATGATGGCTTGCCCCCCGTAGCGCTCTTTAAGTTCGACCCTGGGGCTAATCCATTATATAGTCTTTGGGCGAATCTGTCAATTGGTTAGAAAAGGAAGGTAGACGCGCGTAAATAGAGTGTACCTCGTCGGCGCTTTCGATAAGAGTGTCTAGTTGAGACTGACCTACACCGTTGATATATGGCCAAAGAGTTTCGTATCGAGACGGCCGAGACCACTTTCCCAAATTACGATTAATTTGACCATCATTCAAAATTACCTCTTTCTACCCCCAACCCACTTAAGCATCGCTATTGCTAACCCTTGTCAACTGACGCTAGCTTTAATTCTGGTCTTGTTAACTTCGGCGATTATGACTACGTTCCTACGCCTAGATAACCTAATTGTTGATTTTATAAAATGTCTTTACGCTTGCCCAACTTGTTGAAATGTTGCCCTGGAATAGTTCAGCCAACGCCTAAGAATGAGTTCATAAACTCTTTAGTGGGAGAGAAAACGGATCCATAGCTGAAGCGGGGAGGCAACATTTCAACAATATGGCCAAGGTTATTTTATAAAAAGAACTATTGTCCGAATCAGTAGCGGCGCCAGGATTTTTGTGGAGGTAGGCCAACCATTTGGAGGCCCCCAAAATTATGGAGGCCCATCCAACTCAATTTTTTCAAATCCGTCCACGTGGATTATTTTTTTTTAAGCAAGTGGTGCAATTTTTGGGTAAAATGGGTACGTCAAAGAAAAGTGACTCGTACCTTTGGAAGGAATAAAAATAGCAGGGTCGTTAAGCAAATCACTCGCGTTGAAAATTAATAAATTAATTATTTCGCAAACAGATTACAGAATTTTCTGATATTAAAATATTTGGAGGCCCATATATTAAATGTCGGAGGCCCCTCAAGACGATTTTTGGAGGCCCCTACCAAAATTTCAAGTAGGCCCAGTCCTACCACGGCCTGTTGCTGGCAACACGCGTTGAGAAATTCGACAGTGACAAATGAAATCGATAGTTGCGAGTGTTATCAATAACATCAGTTTTGTTTTGAAATAATTATCCTTACTTGGAAAATACTTGGCGTTTGAATTTAGAGGCACTACGGAATAACGTAAATAAGCGGATTCTACCTGCATTTTTGACCAGGTCCCTAAAATACCTAAAAGTCCCTGTTTTTCTACAAGGTTCCTAATATACCATACAATCGAGATTTGGTTCCTAAAGTACCCTATTTTCATGAAATCCAGGGACTCCAACATAATCTTAAAATATGTTAAACACAAAATAATCAAAGAGGCTCTGAAGATTAACAATAAAATAGTTCTAACTTAGTACACAAGGTGGCGCCACAAATTTGGAATCAATATTAAATCCAAGGACAGAGATTGGAATTTAGTTCTTAGTGTTTTTTTAAATAGAAAAATTACACATTGAGTTAAAAAACATCAAATGAAAAAGTATAGTTTTACAAGGCACGAGCTGGAAAGCTCCTGTTTTTAAGCATTAATTAAAACTATTTTTAGTTTATTTGAACTAAATAGGCGCTTAAATAAATCCTCCTCCCAGGAAATCGCCAAGAAGTAATATTTCCGAGAGTCAGGACCCGCAAGGTATTGTTTATGTAGTGCTTGTTGTCTAATAATGGAAACGTTTCACCTGTAAACAGAACGTAGTGTTTTTGCCAAGCCTCAATATGTCAAAACAAGGAAACAAAAATAAATTTTTGTAATATGAATCGTGTACCCGTGTGTAGGTGCTTGTTTCCTCAGATAGTTAATTTTAGTAGTTATTTTAGTTTAAAGAGTGTAATTTCATATTTTTAACAATATTTTTGGAAATACTACTGAAATTGAATACTATTATAAATAATTAAAAGTGAAAAATACAGCAATTCCAAAATTCTTAGTTATTTGTTTTTTAACGAGATGGCGTTGGGAGCCCAAAATGAATTAATATGACAAGATAATGAATTCGAGGAATTTAAGTAATATTATTCGAGGAATTTAAATAATATAAATTATTCGATATAAAATATTTGATATAAAAAGCAGATAAAATGTTCTAACTGAAAGTAAAATTAATATGAAAAAAATTAATAATAGAAAAATGCGGAAGCGAGTTTCAAACTCACGCCCGGTAGCTTCAAGGCATGCGTCTCTAACCATTACACCGGATGAATATATAGATTAAAAAGGAAAATACGTATATACAGGGTGTTAACTAAAAAACGATACAGAGCCAATTACTCAAAATGTGTTTTAGGTAAGAATTTGAAATTTGCAGGTTACATAGAGGATGCAGGGGGACAAATGGCAATGAAAATTTCAATGACCTTGAACCAGCTCTTCAAGGTCATTCAAATTTTATCTCGAGAACCATTAGAATTAGAAGAATGGTTCCAATTGGAAATGTGTTCTACGTTTAATTTTAAGTCTAAACAGATTTGACATGATCTAATTTGACCAATGGGAAGCCGAGAAATGTTAGACCAAAAACCATAAGGTCGTGTGTGGTATTCTAATCAAGACACGACATTTAACGGCTTATAAATCGAAAACTACCAGAACTAATGGATCAAAATTGTCGTGACACTCTAAACTGAGTGCGGGAGTTGGAAATTTGTAACTTATGATGACCTTGAAACATTAGTTCAAGGTCATTCAAAATTTATCTCGAGAACCATTAGGATTAGGAGAATGGTTCCAATTATAAAAATGCCCACCAAGGTTTTTTAAGTCAAATTACCTTTCACCTGAGGTAAATAAATCAATAAGACTCCAAAATAAACATTAATTAATTGTTTTAAGACTTACCAAGTATTTTTATTAACTTTTTGAGTTTAAATTTTTTAAACACAAAAGAAACGAAACAAGTAATTGAAATAAATAAGCAACTAATAAACGTAAGAATTATTTACAAATAATTTAAATAAATAAATTAATAATGAAAAAACTGAAGATTAAATTTCCCAATTCTGCCTGAGCTTCTCTGGTACTACGGTGGGGATTTGCATTAAAATACGCTAAGACATCGACGTCTAAGTTGCCTACTTAGTTTTGTAGTCCTTTACTTTTAAAAATACTTGGTACGTCTTAAATTAATTAATTAACGTTTATTTTGGAGTTTTATTGGTTTATTTACCTCGGGTAAAAGGTAATTTGACTTAAAAAACCATTTTCCTAATTGGAACCATTCTCCTAATCCTAATGGTTCTCGAAATAAATTTTGAATGACCTTGAACTAATGTTTCAAGGTCATCATAAGTTACAAATTTCGAACAACCCCACTCAGTTTAGAGTGTCACGACAATTTTGATCCGTTAGATCTGATAGTTTTCGATTTATAAGCCGTTAAATGTCGTGTTTTGAGTAGAATACCACACACCACTTTATGGTTTTTGGTCTAACATTTCTCGGCTTCCCATTGGTCATATTAGATCGGGTCAGAGCTGTTTTGACTGAAAATTAAACGTAGAACACATTTCCAATTGGAACCATTCTTCTAATTCTAATGGTTCTAGAGATAAAATTTGAATGACCTTGAAGACCTGGTTCAAGGTCATTGAAATTTTCATTGTCATTTGTCCCCCTGCACCCTCTATGTAACCTGCAAATTTCAAAATCATACCTAAAACACATTTTGAGTAATTGGCTCTGTATCGTTTTTTTGTTAACACCCTGTATATAAAAGCATCCAAGTCTTAAGGATGAATTGAGAACGAAATAGCCAGAAATAACAAAATAACAATTACATACAGGTCAAATCGCTAATTATTTTATTGCACAAACTCAATTTGAAACTAGATTTTGTATTATTTATGAATTATCTTTAAATTTGACTAGAAATTAAACCCGTTTTGCCTGAATGATCGTATTTTCTCGACGTCGTTCGGCCAAATTTTTTATATTTAATTTCTAGCCTGGAATTCAACCTGTAACGCTTTTTGCTGCTGTGAAGGTGAAAATTTCCATTATTTTAACAAGCACTATATAAACAATACCCTGCGGGTCCTGGCTCTCGGAAATATTACTTCTTGGCGATTTCTTGGGAGGATGATTTATTGAAGCGTCTATACAAAAAATAAATTGGTCCCTATTTTACCCTATTTTATCGCGAAAATTTCCTTTTTATTTCGTGCCCCCCCCCCCCCCCCCCGGGCAAGAAATATTGAAAAAGGGATTGGGACGCTGCCAGATGGGTGGTTTCCCGCCAAAATTGGGCTACTTTGGAACGCTGTTGCGGGGAAAAAAGCGTTGGGCAATGTACGACGATGTAAAATTTATGGTTCGTAATAAGTTATTATGTACGACGATAAATATTCTTACTGCTATAAGTAAGAATTATCGTTCAAAAGGCTATATGCCAGTACCAAAGGCTAAAGTGCCTTTGTAGTTCATTGCTTTAATCATAAGGTAACAGTGTTGAAGTAAACAATGAAGATATATTGTTTTCATAACATATGCGTTATCTTATCTAATATGTTTAGTTTGTTTTTTAACAAGATAAGGCATTACTATAAAACGTCACCGCAGTAATAGTCAGAGGGTCATTCAGCTTCTGCATTTTCAATAGTAATGTCGCTCACTTATTAACTTAATTATATTGTAAATAATTTTGTACATAATGTTTTTAACTTCGTTAATAAATTACTAGTTGGAATTGTAATTACGTCGTCAGTTTATTCACTCTTCAGGGGCTCTGCTCAGTGTGCGTTGACACAAAACTCAACAAACAGCGATTTCCTTGGACTGGAATTCGGCTGTATGTTTGGGCGAGTTTTGGGGCTAGTTTCCGAATTTCAAGTGTTTTTGAGTGTGCTGGGTGCTTAAAATTAATCTGGCAACTCCGCCCACCTCCCCCCGCTGGAATCCGGGGGCCGTTCACGGGTTTGAGAACTAAAACCTCGTATCCGAGGGGTAAGACAGTCTCAGATAATCTGTACACAGAGTTCGTACATTTAGCACTGTTAAAGGTACATATTTTCAAGAGTTCGCGAGTTCCATTTAGTACTGTCAAAGGTACGGCAATGTACACCGAGTTCGCAGAGTGTCTTACCCCTCGCTCGTAACGTAACTCGTGTAGCTAGTTTGTATGTTTGAGAGCTAATTATCGAAGACGTGTATGGCTAGGAGTAATAAATAAGTTTGTCAAGCTAAAACCACGTAACTCGTGTAGTTCGGTTGACGCGTAATCGAAGCCGTGTATGGCCAGAAGTAATAAATAAGTGTGACGAAGTAATAAATAAGTGCACGGGTGGATTATATTTCGATTTTTATTACTTTTAATCCAAACTATCCTAAATAAGTGTGACGAAGTAATAATATGTCAACTGCACAAGCCGTGTATGGCCAGAAGTAACAAATAAGGGCATGAGAAAAGGGGGAATTATATTTCTGATTTTTATTATCGCATTAATTAATAGCCCGTTTTTGGCGGGGCGAAATTCCACTTTCGTTTAGCGTTGGAAATCGTGTTATTATTATCGTACAGTTCGATAAACCTTTAATTTCAATCGCCTACTATATAGTACGCTTTTTGCGATGATTTAAATATATTTCCGATATTTGGGCGATAATTAAAGAAGTTTTAGAACGTACCTTTTTGTTAACTTAAGAATGTA
Organism: Leiobunum rupestre; assembly: GCF_980474605.1. Taxonomy (NCBI): domain Eukaryota; kingdom Metazoa; phylum Arthropoda; class Arachnida; order Opiliones; family Sclerosomatidae; genus Leiobunum; species Leiobunum rupestre. The sequence goes on from NC_143392.1 coordinate 35,699,595, forward strand.
CATAGGGGGTTATAATATATAAATTTAAAATAGACGCATTCACATAATGCCTACAGGGAAATATGCAAAAAGGGGTGAAATCCTTCCTATTTAATAATGTTTGAGGTAGATGGCGACACTATAAAGTTTATGAAAAATAAACTTTTTTAAAAAGTTATTAATTAATTACTAAATTATAGTACTTTAAATTCTTATTAAAAATATTTAATTTTGTAATTTAAATTAACAATTAATTTTAACAGTAGTTAACACTCTCCGCCATAGATGGCCCTATAATACGATTTTAAACTATCCAATCAGGGAAGATAATTTTGTATTTTTCAACAGATGACTAAAAAATGTTTTAGGATTAGTTTGATTATGGGTGTAACGGCGACTTTGAATAAAGGGTTAATTTTCCCTATTAATAATTATGAAAAATCCATCAAAAACGTGCCAAAATTAGGGATGGATCAAATAGAAAATTTTTACTATGGATATTTTATTACTAATATATATTAGAGTAGCTCTGAACCCACGAAAAGTACTGTAATTGCTTAAAAATACGTAAATTTCAAAGAAAATTTAAGCCAATTTTAAATCTCGACAAAACCGTTCTCCACTAAAAACTGAAAACTTTCAACCAATCGTTGAAAATCAAAACTATGACGTCATGTTGCCATCAGAGTGCCATCTACTAACAAATAACGACATCACCACGTTACCTCGGATGAATTTTACTCCTTTAAAGTCGTCTTTGCCCGTTAAATATTGTAAATCGATCTATTGGCGCCAAAATAAATGTGAGTCACGGCTAACTATGGCCAAATGCTACCACACTATAGCGAGTAATCAAAGTTGCCGTACTTATGTACTATAACATAAATTCATTTTTGTGGCCTGGCAACGCTGAGTTACTTTCTTTATTCAGAACGCTCAGCTTCACCAAATATTATGACTACGGTTACACGGAGCTCGGAGCGTCGACGTAAGGAAACGTTGACGTTTATTTTTCTCATGTAACCGCACGAACGTCGAAGTTCGGAGAGATACGTCGACTTAACAAAAACTACCTCGAACCATCGATTTAACGCATTACGTCGATGTTTGGCGCTGCATGTAACCTCTTTACGACGACGTTTCCTTGGCCAGTAGGGTTTTCTCCTACTATCCGACAATTTTATATCAGTTTTGATTTAAAAAGTTTTTTTTATTTATTATACGAATTTCACTAATATTATTCTTGTCACTATTAATTACTATTATTACTGTTTTCACAGTTATTTAACTAATACATTTTTTTTAATTATAACGGTGCATTAAAGTTTAACTTTTCTACTATTTTACAATATATCGGTTTTGCAGTCACCAAATAGTTTCATTTCGGAATAGTTTTGCTTTTGAAGCGTCAGTTACAATTTAGAATAAGTTTGCATCGCCGGTTTGTTAATATTCGAAAGTAATAAATAAGCGTGACTTATCGAAGCCGTGTATGGCCAGAAGAAATAAATAAGTGTGGCACGTACTTATTGAAGCCGTGTGTGATAAGAAGGAATATTTCACTCAAATTTAAGGTTTATTACTAATTCATGATTTTATGCTACCTGCTTAAATACGGGCACGAAATAATATTATAGCCTTCTTGGCGAACTTGTTTCACAATATTTTACCCAGATTTTGGTGCGAGCCCTGTGTAGACTTTTGAATGTGGCCTTCTTGTTTTAATGTTTCTTTGACGTCACTGGTCTCTCACTATTACGAGTGTATGAGGAATATACGTTTGTCTAGCGTGCGTGCAAATCGCCCGTGTGAAAAATATACTAATAAAGCTGTGTCTCGTGACGTAAGACCATCTTTTTTTAAACTATTTATTCATCTTGGCTACGTTCAGCAGCAGTCAACGGAAAAAAAACCCGATGGATTTGATATTTTCCACCGATGAGGTTTTTCGTCATAATGACGTCGTAAGTTGCTGAACGCTTTTATTCAGTCATCGGTGTTTTTTAAAATGCCGTAGCTTTTATAGTAGTTTTACGTCAGAAATGACGTCAGTCATCGGAAAAACCGACTCTTCCAGCCGATGACTTCGGTGAGTAACCGATGACTATCGTGACGTCAAAACCGGAAACGCGACAAAGCGTACAGTAGGAAACCGATGTCACCGATTAGTAATCGGTGAGTCCGATGAGCTCTGCTTGCTTTGCTTTGCTCAGTAATTTTCGTTCGCGCGTTGACTGACACAGAAAATTACTCGTAATTTAGTTCTTTTCAATGAAATTGAGCCATTTAACCGGCGAAGAAAACGACTCATGATTATTATTATTTGATAATTATAAATAAGGAAATTTATAATTAATTTTCTTACCTATTTTTGTTCAATCAAACAGATGTGTATTAAAATTTTAGAAACTAAATTTGGCGCTAAGCCTTGGCACTGAAAGCTAGTCATGTTTAAAAACGTTGCCCTTCGAAGGCTTCGATACCATTTTCGAGCGGCGGCGCGTGACCGACGTCATGATAACTAAGTCCCTCCCATCCTAGCGACTGAGGCTAGACTCCCTAAATGCAGTTAGATATATTCATGGTCGAAATGAATACATTTAAATATTAGGTGCTAAGCCTCGGTCAAAAAAACCTGGCCAACAAAAGCGTTTGTCACTTTTGTGTGACTCAATTCCCACGCAGACACTTGGTTTGCGGACTGGTGTTGACATGAATATATCTAGCTATGAATATCCAACCCTACGATATAGCCCTTCTATCATGTCGATGTGATTTGGGTGGCAACTTACGAGACCAGTGACGCGTTTTCAGCCAATCAGGAGACTGAAGGAAATGACCCAAATTTCAGCGGGAGGTTAGAGAGGCTATTGCTATTGTATATTCATAGCTAGATATATTCATGGTGTCGACCAATAAAATTTTACCGAAAATGTTGGCCTAACTTCTGTCGAACTCTGTTGCAACAGCGTACCCTAGTTATTAAAAAAAATTCGGCTTACAATATTATAACGATGGGGCCAGAAAGGGTTTCCGTGAAAGCGATTTTAATCGCCTTATATTAAACCTAATAATTGCTATCGGTTTGACCAGAGAATTCTTTCAAGGAAAATTCAATTTTAATATTCATTTTCGAAGCCTCGAACCTTTCACGGGTTATAAATAGCTCATAGCGAACGTGTTGAAAGGCTACCCCATTTTTCATACTATATAGCACCGGATATTGAGTTACCTGGGACCGCCAACCTACGTATATTAGATACGCGATTCCTTCGATAATGGTTCGAAGTAACGCGTTGTTCCGATATCCGTGTTACTCGGGATATTTTCGGCCATATAGATAAGGCATTTATTTATTCCTACGTGGCGAAACTGGCGACTCTGTAACGCCTGTATCTGGTAACGTATTAATAGCGGGGTGGCGGGTGAAGTCGATTGCTATTCGACGGTTCGAAGTTGCGACGGACGCTAAATAAGGCATTGACGGATAGGTTACGAAGTTGCCAAATTCTCATATTTCATCTGATTATTATTAGAGCATAAGCAAACACCCGTGTACTTATAGAACTTTTGAAGTTTTAACGGTAACGCCAAAATAGCCCTGCCAAGATAACTTGACAGAATGTCTACAAAGCACGGTGGACCGCCTAGAGCTGGCCGATTTAAATCGAATTGATTTAAGTCACGTAATACAGGGCTCGTACCGAACCTTGGTATCCTGGAACACCTGGATAGGTCAGGAATTTTATTAATTGCATAAAAAGTCGGGAATAAATCAGGGATTTAAATAATTGCATAAAAAGTCGGGAATAAGTCAGGGATTTAAATAATTGCATAAAAAGTCGAGAATAAATCAGCGATTTAAATAATTGCATAAAAAGTCGGGAATAAATCAGGGATTTAAATAATTGCATAAAAAGTCGGGAATAAGTCAGGGATTTAAATAATTGCATAAAAAGTCGAGAATAAATCAGGGATTTAAATAATTGCATAAAAAGTCGGGAATAAGTCAGCGATTTAAATAATTGCATAAAAAGTCAGGAATAAGTCAGTGATTTAAATAATTGCATAAAAAGTCGGGAATAAATCAGCGATTTAAATAATTGCATAAAAAGTCGGGAATAAGTCAGCGATTTAAATAATTGCATAAAAAGTCGGGAATAAGTCAGTGATTTAAATAATTGCATAAAAAGTCGGGAATAAGTCAGCGATTTAAATAATTGCATAAAAAGTCGGGAATAAGTCAGCGATTTAAATAATTGCATAAAAAGTCGAGAATAAATCAGGGATTTAAATAATTGCATAAAAAGTCGAGAATAAATCAGCGATTTAAATAATTGCATAAAAAGTCGGGAATAAGTCAGCGATTTAAATAATTGCATAAAAAGTCGGGAATAAGTCAGGGATTTAAATAATTGCATAAAAAGTCGGGAATAAGTCAGTGATTTAAATAATTGCATAAAAAGTCGGGAATAAGTCAGCGATTTAAATAATTGCATAAAAAGTCGGGAATAAGTTAGGGATTTAAATAATTGCATAAAAAGTCGGGAATAAGTCGGATTTAAATAATTGCATAAAAAGTCGGGAATAAGTCAGGGATTTAAATAATTGCATAAAAAGTCGAGAATAAATCAGCGATTTAAATAATTGCATAAAAAGTCGGGAATAAATCAGGGATTTAAATAATTGCATAAAAAGTCGAGAATAAATCAGGGATTTAAATAATTGCATAAAAGTTGGGAATAAGTCAGGGATTTAAATAATTGCATAAAAAGTCGGGAATAAATCAGCGATTTAAATAATTGCATAAAAAGTCGGGAATAAGTCAGGGATTTAAATAATTGCATAAAAAGTCGGGAATAAATCAGCGATTTAAATAATTGCATAAAAAGTCGGGAATAAATCAGCGATTTAAATAATTGCATAAAAAGTCGGGAATAAGTCAGCGATTTAAATAATTGCATAAAAAGTCGGGAATAAATCAGTGATTTAAATAATTGCATAAAAAGTCGGGAATAAGTCAGCGATTTAAATAATTGCATAAAAAGTCGGGAATAAGTCAGCGATTTAAATAATTGCATAAAAAGTCGAGAATAAATCAGGGATTTAAATAATTGCATAAAAAGTCGGGAATAAATCAGCGATTTAAATAATTGCATAAAAAGTCGAGAATAAATCAGGGATTTAAATAATTGCACAAAAAGTCGGGAATAAGTCAGTGATTTAAATAATTGCATTAAAAGTCGGGAATAAGTCAGCGATTTAAATAATTGCATAAAAAGTCGGGAATAAGTCAGTGATTTAAATAATTGCATAAAAAGTCGAGAATAAATCAGCGATTTAAATTATTGCATAAAAAGTCGGGAATAAGTCAGCGATTTAAATAATTGCATAAAAAGTCGGGAATAAATCAGGGATTTAAATAATTGCATAAAAAGCCGGGAATAAATCAGCGATTTAAATTATTGCATAAAAAGTCGGGAATAAGTCAGCGATTTAAATAATTGCATAAAAAGTCGGGAATAAGTCAGCGATTTAAATAATTGCATAAAAAGTCGAGAATAAATCAGCGATTTAAATAATTGCATAAAAAGTCGGGAATAAGTCAGTGATTTAAATAATTGCATAAAAAGTCGGGAATAAGTCAGGGATTTAAATAATTGCATAAAAAGTCGAGAATAAATCAGCGATTTAAATAATTGCATAAAAAGTCGGGAATAAATCAGGGATTTAAATAATTGCATAAAAAGTCGAGAATAAATCAGGGATTTAAATAATTGCATAAAAGTTGGGAATAAGTCAGGGATTTAAATAATTGCATAAAAAGTCGAGAATAAATCAGGGATTTAAATAATTGCATAAAAAGTCGGGAATAAGTCAGCGATTTAAATAATTGCATAAAAAGTCTGGAATAAGTCAGTGATTTAAATAATTGCATAAAAAGTCGGGAATAAATCAGCGATTTAAATAATTGCATAAAAAGTCGGGAATAAGTCAGCGATTTAAATAATTGCATAAAAAGTCGGGAATAAGTCAGCGATTTAAATAATTGCATAAAAAGTCGGGAATAAGTCAGCGATTTAAATAATTGCATAAAAAGTCGAGAATAAATCAGGGATTTAAATAATTGCATAAAAAGTCGAGAATAAATCAGCGATTTAAATAATTGCATAAAAAGTCGGGAATAAGTCAGCGATTTAAATAATTGCATAAAAAGTCGGGAATAAGTCAGGGATTTAAATAATTGCATAAAAAGTCGGGAATAAGTCAGTGATTTAAATAATTGCATAAAAAGTCGGGAATAAGTCAGCGATTTAAATAATTGCATAAAAAGTCGGGAATAAGTTAGGGATTTAAATAATTGCATAAAAAGTCGGGAATAAGTCGGATTTAAATAATTGCATAAAAAGTCGGGAATAAGTCAGGGATTTAAATAATTGCATAAAAAGTCGAGAATAAATCAGCGATTTAAATAATTGCATAAAAAGTCGGGAATAAATCAGGGATTTAAATAATTGCATAAAAAGTCGAGAATAAATCAGGGATTTAAATAATTGCATAAAAGTTGGGAATAAGTCAGGGATTTAAATAATTGCATAAAAGTCGGGAATAAGTCAGCGATTTAAATAATTGCATAAAAGTCGGGAATAAATCAGCGATTTAAATAATTGCATAAAAAGTCGGGAATAAGTCAGGGATTTAAATAATTGCATAAAAAGTCGGGAATAAATCAGCGATTTAAATAATTGCATAAAAAGTCGGGAATAAATCAGCGATTTAAATAATTGCATAAAAAGTCGGGAATAAGTCAGCGATTTAAATAATTGCATAAAAAGTCGGGAATAAATCAGTGATTTAAATAATTGCATAAAAAGTCGGGAATAAGTCAGCGATTTAAATAATTGCATAAAAAGTCGGGAATAAGTCAGCGATTTAAATAATTGCATAAAAAGTCGAGAATAAATCAGGGATTTAAATAATTGCATAAAAAGTCGGGAATAAATCAGCGATTTAAATAATTGCATAAAAAGTCGAGAATAAATCAGGGATTTAAATAATTGCACAAAAAGTCGGGAATAAGTCAGTGATTTAAATAATTGCATTAAAAGTCGGGAATAAGTCAGCGATTTAAATAATTGCATAAAAAGTCGGGAATATGTCAGTGATTTAAATAATTGCATAAAAAGTCGAGAATAAATCAGCGATTTAAATTATTGCATAAAAAGTCGGGAATAAGTCAGCGATTTAAATAATTGCATAAAAAGTCGGGAATAAGTCAGGGATTTAAATAATTGCATAAAAAGCCGGGAATAAATCAGCGATTTAAATTATTGCATAAAAAGTCGGGAATAAGTCAGCGATTTAAATAATTGCATAAAAAGTCGGGAATAAGTCAGCGATTTAAATAATTGCATAAAAAGTCGAGAATAAATCAGCGATTTAAATAATTGCATAAAAAGTCGGGAATAAGTCAGTGATTTAAATAATTGCATAAAAAGTCGGGAATAAGTGAGGGATTTAAATAATTGCATAAAAAGTCGAGAATAAATCAGCGATTTAAATAATTGCATAAAAAGTCGGGAATAAATCAGGGATTTAAATAATTGCATAAAAAGTCGAGAATAAATCAGGGATTTAAATAATTGCATAAAAGTTGGGAATAAGTCAGGGATTTAAATAATTGCATAAAAAGTCGAGAATAAATCAGCGATTTAAATAATTGCATAAAAAGTCGGGGATAAGTCAGGGATTTAAATAATTGCATAAAAAGTCGGGAATAAGTCAGCGATTTAAATAATTGCATAAAAAGTCGGGAATAAGTCAGCGATTTAAATAATTGCATAAAAGTTGGGAATAAGTCAGGGATTTAAATAATTGCATAAAAAGTCGGGAATAAGTCAGCGATTTAAATAATTGCATAAAAGTCGGGAATAAATCAGCGATTTAAATAATTGCATAAAAAGTCGGGAATAAGTCAGGGATTTAAATAATTGCATAAAAAGTCGGGAATAAATCAGCGATTTGAATAATTGCATAAAAAGTCGGGAATAAATCAGCGATTTAAATAATTGCATAAAAAGTCGGGAATAAGTCAGCGATTTAAATAATTGCATAAAAAGTCGGGAATAAGTCAGCGATTTAAATAATTGCATAAAAAGTCGAGAATAAATCAGCGATTTAAATAATTGCATAAAAAGTCGAGAATAAATCAGCGATTTAAATTATTGCATAAAAAGTCGGGAATAAGTCAGCGATTTAAATAATTGCATAAAAAGTCGGGAATAAGTCAGGGATTTAAATAATTGCATAAAAAGCCGGGAATAAATCAGCGATTTAAATTATTGCATAAAAAGTCGGGAATAAGTCAGCGATTTAAATAATTGCATAAAAAGTCGGGAATAAGTCAGGGATTTAAATAATTGCATAAAAAGCCGGGAATTTGTCAGGGATTTAAATAATTGCATAAAAAGTTGGGAATAAGTCAGCGATTTAAATAATTGCATAAAAAGTCGGGAATAAATCAGGGATTTAAATAATTGCATAAAAAGTCGGGAATAAATCAGGGATTTAAATAATTGCATAAAAAGTCGAGAATAAATCAGCGATTTAAATAATTGCATAAAAAGTCGGGGATAAGTCAGGGATTTAAATAATTGCATAAAAAGTCGGGAATAAGTCAGCGATTTAAATAATTGCATAAAAAGTCGGGAATAAGTCAGCGATTTAAATAATTGCATAAAAAGTCGAGAATAAATCAGCGATTTAAATAATTGCATAAAAAGTCGAGAATAAATCAGCGATTTAAATAATTGCATAAAAAGTCGGGAATAAGTCAGCGATTTAAATAATTGCATAAAAAGTCGGGAATAAGTCAGCGATTTAAATAATTGCATAAAAAGTCGAGAATAAATCAGGGATTTAAATAATTGCATAAAAAGTCGGGAATAAATCAGCGATTTAAATAATTGCATAAAAAGTCGGGAATAAGTTAGGGATTTAAATAATTGCATAAAAAGTCGGGAGTAAGTCGGATTTAAATAATTGCATAAAAAGTCGGGAATAAGTTAGGGATTTAAATAATTGCATAAAAAGTCGAGAATAAATCAGCGATTTAAATAATTGCATAAAAAGTCGGGAATAAGTCAGCGATTTAAATAATTGCATAAAAAGTCGGGAATAAATCAGGGATTTAAATAATTGCATAAAAAGTCGAGAATAAATCAAGGATTTAAATAATTGCATAAAAGTTGGGAATAAGTCAGGGATTTAAATAATTGCATAAAAAGTCGGGAATAAGTCAGCGATTTAAATAATTGCATAAAAGTCGGGAATAAATCAGCGATTTAAATAATTGCATAAAAAGTCGGGAATAAGTCAGTGATTTAAATAATTGCATAAAAAGTCGGGAATAAGTCAGCGATTTAAATAATTGCATAAAAAGTCGAGAATAAATCAGGGATTTAAATAATTGCATAAAAAGTCGGGAATAAATCAGCGATTTAAATAATTGCATAAAAAGTCGAGAATAAATCAGGGATTTAAATAATTGCACAAAAAGTCGGGAATAAGTCAGTGATTTAAATAATTGCATAAAAAGTCGGGAATAAGTCAGCGATTTAAATAATTGCATAAAAAGTCGGGAATATGTCAGTGATTTAAATAATTGCATAAAAAGTCGAGAATAAATCAGCGATTTAAATTATTGCATAAAAAGTCGGGAATAAGTCAGCTCATCCCTTTTCACGCTTATTCGAGAGGCAAAATCGGTGCTCCTCCCTTTTCGCGCTTATTCGAGAGACCAAATCGGTGCTCCTCTCTTTTAGCGCCTATTTGAGAGGCCAAATCAGCGCTCCTCCCTTTGCGCGCTTATTCGAGAGACCAAATCAGCGCTCCTCCCTTTGCGCGCTTATTCGAGAGACCAAATCGGTGCTCCTCCCTTTGCGCGCTTATTCGAGAGACCAAATCGGCGCTCCTCCCTTTTCACGCTTATTCGAGAGACCAAATCGGTGCTCCTCCCTTTGCGCGCTTATTCGAGAGACCAAATCGGTGCTCCTCCCTTTGCGCGCTTATTCGAGAGACCAAATCGGTGCTCCTCCCTTTTCGTGCTTATTCGAGAGACCAAATTGGTGCTCCTCTCTTTTAGCGCTTATTTGAGAGACCAAATCGGCGCTCATCCCTTTTCACGCTTATTCGAGAGGCAAAATCGGTGCTCCTCCCTTTTCGCGCTTATTCGAGAGACCAAATCGGTGCTCCTCTCTTTTAGCGCCTATTTGAGAGGCCAAATCAGCGCTCCTCCCTTTGCGCGCTTATTCGAGAGACCAAATCAGCGCTCCTCCCTTTGCGCGCTTATTCGAGAGACCAAATCGGTGCTCCTCCCTTTGCGCGCTTATTCGAGAGACCAAATCGGCGCTCCTCCCTTTTCATGCTTATTCGAGAGACCAAATCGGTGCTCCTCCCTTTGCGCGCTTATTCGAGAGACCAAATCGGTGCTCCTCCCTTTGCGCGCTTATTCGAGAGACCAAATCGGTGCTCCTCCCTTTGCGCGCTTATTCGAGAGACCAAATCGGTGCTCCTCCCTTTTCGTGCTTATTCGAGAGACCAAATTGGTGCTCCTCTCTTTTAGCGCTTATTTGAGAGACCAAATCGGCGCTCATCCCTTTTCACGCTTATTCGAGAGGCAAAATCGGTGCTCCTCCCTTTTCGCGCTTATTCGAGAGACCAAATCGGTGCTCCTCTCTTTTAGCGCCTATTTGAGAGGCCAAATCAGCGCTCCTCCCTTTGCGCGCTTATTCGAGAGACCAAATCGGTGCTCCTCCCTTTGCGCGCTTATTCGAGAGACCAAATCGGTGCTCCTCCCTTTGCGCGCTTATTCGAGAGACCAAATCGGCGCTCCTCCCTTTGCGCGCTTATGCGAGAGACCAAATCGGTGCTCCTCCCTTTTCGCGCTTATTCGAGAGACCAAATTGGTGCTCCTCTCTTTTAGCGCTTATTTGAGAGGCCAAATCGGCGCTCCTCCCTTTGCGCGCTTATTCGAGAGACTAAATCGGTGCTCCTCTCTTTTAGCGCTTATTTGAGAGGCCAAATCGGCGCTCCTCCCTTTGCGCGCCTATTCGAGAGACCAAATCGGCGCTCCTCCCTTTGCGCGCTTATTCGAGAGATCAAATCGGTGCTCCTCCCTTTGCGCGCTTATTCGAGAGGCAAAATCGGTGCTCCTCCCTTTTCGCGCTTATTCGAGAGACCAAATCGGTGCTCCTCTCTTTTAGCGCTTATTTGAGAGGCCAAATCAGCGCTCCTCCCTTTGCGCGCTTATTCGAGAGACCAAATCGGTGCTCCTCCCTTTGCGCGCTTATTCGAGAGACCAAATCGGTGCTCCTCCCTTTGCGCGCTTATTCGAGAGACCAAATCGGCGCTCCTCCCTTTGCGCGCTTATGCGAGAGACCAAATCGGCGCTCCTCCCTTTGCGCGCTTATGCGAGAGACCAAATCGGCGCTCCTCCCTTTGCGCGCTTATGCGAGAGACCAAATCGGTGCTCCTCCCTTTGCGCGCTTATTCGAGAGGCCAATTCGGTGCTCCTCTCTTTTCGGGCTTATTTGAGAGGCGTAATGGGAGTGTACCTCATTTTCGTTTCGCTCCTTTTGAAAACGATAACTGAGCGCTCAATTTCGTTCAAAATGTCGAAACCTTGTAAATGAGCTGGGCGATGCCCACCACTGGGAGTGGGTAGCGTTGGCAAAGGCGATTTAGAGCCTCCTTCGTTCGATCTCGGGTGTTGAAATTAGCGGTTTAAGACGCGCCAGTTTCCTCGGTTCTGAAATTTTCCCTCATTAAGCCTGTTATGGGCCACCGATCTCGCCAATGCTCGCTAATGACTCGACTTGTACTGACCACTCGCAACCAATTTAAGAGTTCAGTCTAGCGCTCTACGGCGGCCGAATTTGCCAAGTGATTAAAATTTATTAATGGCTCGGATTACCGCTAAACAAAGGGCGAATTTTTAAAGTTCGATTAATTAGCGGGTGGTTCAATTAAATTTTAAGATAAATTATAATCCAACAAATTATTTAAAGTAATTATTTCGTTTCACACTCATTAGCGTCCAATTAAGGCAATTTTATATAAATTTTCTATTGAAAAATGTCAAGTAATCCTACCCGTATTATAATATTAGCTTAATCTCTATTGACATTAAGAGATTGATATTGCGAGTTTCTCAGCGCCATCTGTTGAAAGGTAGCCGAATTCATTTGCTATGGATGGCACTAAACATTGGAACATTTAGTTTGGTTCTTCTCTTCCCGAAGTGGCGCCGGGAAATGGAAAACGCGATAGGACAAACTCGCTTTAGAAGCTTTCTACTAGAGTTGTTAGTTTTCCTGAAAAATTTAATGCGGAAAAGTTTCCAGAAAACTTTCCGAATTGCGGAAAAATTAGAAAAATAAAAAATTGAAACAGAAATTACTTTTTAAGGGTTTTTATTCTAGACTAGTCTAGAGGTTTAGTTTTACTTTTGGATTCGACAAAATGAGGCGAAAAGGCCGTGAAATTTAAATCTGTGAACAATATTAGGCTAATCATGGAATTAAAACCTTTTTAGACTTTTTTTCTTTTTTTTTCGGAAAAATACGGAAAAAAAGCCTTGGTAATTTTCCGATTTACAACTCTACTTTCTACAATAACGATAGAGTGTTTGAAATTCGCGCCGGTTCGAAAAGAACAATGTAGGTTTTTGCCTCTGATCAAGTCAGATGACTGTGTAGCTTTGGTTCACGAATCATAGGACGTTGGGGAGGTCCCGGGTTAAAAAGACTGTAAAATTAATTTAAATTGAAGGTTTTGGTTGTGGCCTGCCGGAGGTGGCTGGAATATTTAAAGACACTGTATTATATTTGTATAAAACTTTTTGTAATTTTTATTATTGTTTTCTGTATTTTTTTTTCTACATTAATTTTGTATGTGGATGTTATTGAGTTTTATTTTTATATAAATTTGTCTGCTGCTAATCCAGCTCTAAATGGTTCCCCCTCATGTTTCAAAAGAGGTTTTTAAATCCAAAGGAAAATAAATATGTATGTATGTAATTGGTGGAACACTTCTACAGGAGATAGTAGATCAAAAATAAGCTACGTTTTTTCAAGTTCGGGGAAGGCGATTCAATAAAACTATTATGAAATTATCCAGGAAGTATTATATTACGTTTTTTTTATAATCGTTATATTCGTAGTTTCGCGTATAAAATGGTAAATAAAAACTGTTTTAATAAACTTAAAATAGTGATTTCTCACTAAACAGTAAAAGTGTGTGGCTTTTAAATTTTATACAACTTCTATTTCTCAATATTAAATATTAAAATTTTCTATAACAAGATGGCGCAATTTTCTCTAAGTTAAATATTCTTAACTTTAAAGTACTGGTTTTAAATATAAAATTTATAACTTAATTGTTATAAATTGCGAATGAAAATTTTATCCCCAATTTTGTTAAAATAAAGAACTTATCCGTTAACTTTAATCCTAAATGCGCTTATATCTTAACAGAAGAAAATAATACATTTTTCATATAAGCCCAACTTAGAATTCATAACTATCGCCAACTCTCTACGGTATATTTGTCTAACAGGTCTGCATTAAGTGTTTGAAAGCAATTACAATCCGGTTTTCTAATTTGAAGCAAATATTTTCAATGGCCGTGTTTAAGCCAATAAACGAAAGTGAACAGCACTCGATTAAGTAAATGAGGTAGTTCCCGCCTTTCTCTCTCAAAAGTTATCCTATTCCGTCGAAAATCGGATAAAAGTCATCGGAATCCGAAGCCCCTAGAGTCCAATTTTGTACCGATTTTCCTCCTCCGTTAAATTTGGGTCCATCTTTCGCTATGGCCGTCAAATTTAGCCCTTCTTTTTAGGCCTTTACGCCGTCAGAGTCGGGACATTTTTCTAGCCCTTTCATGACGATTTCATAAAGAAACGAAATTGACATTTCACTCCCGCCAAAATGAAATAAAGGAGCCCACGTCAAGACAGACTACCAATATCGTGTCTTCCGTTACGGATGATATATCCCCTGTATACGCTGACTTCACCTTCTGCCCTCGTATTGGACGTAACTGTCAAGTTAGGTTTACAATTTCGTAAAAAAAAGACGTTCAGAAAGCGAATAAAACGTTAGTTCTTTTTTATTGCGTTTCTGCTTGCCGATATTTCCCGCTAAAATATACGTATTTTTTTGGTAGAATTTCTGATCTTTTTTCCTCGTAACTTTTTCCCATCCACTTGAGCGGGATTATCTGCTGATAGTTTTGTCCGCGGCACTCCAGGCAACGTAATTGCTGCCATCTTGGGTTGGTTGCCGGGAGATTCAGAAGCGTTTCAGTTCCTAGACCTTACGGTTAAACATACGTCAGGAGAATGAGAATCAGGGTTTATACGCGCATTTCTTAAGCCTAACACGTACATCTAGAAGTCGTTAGGCTTAACCTCTCTGTCACTTATTCTTTACGTTTAGAAGTCTTGTAATTGGATACACCACGCCAAATATTTTTATTCTATTTTAATGGTAACTCGAGATATGAGACAATGAATAGGAAACGTTTGGTTTTTATAGCTTTTTTCTCGATTGCTTTTTATTGGTTAGAGTCCGTTATATTTTTGCAAAAGTTTACTAAGCTACTTACGATTCTACTTAGGCCTTGTTCGTTTGAAAGCTCGCTAAAAGTGGTAGTAGCCGTATTAAACATTTTCGTAATTATATTAAGGTTAATGAGGTCAGTTATCGCGAAAATAATCCGTTAGGCGGCGATACGACCGTATGTTTCGTTCTCTTCTTCCCCGGCTCTGGCCAAATTGTCAAATTGTACCGTCTGCTTTTGACACTTGTTCTCTGTTAAGTAGCTTAATTAGTTGCTAGTCAGACTCTTTCTGTACATGAATCTACTAGTATTTTCTTCGTGGAAGTTAATTTTAGAGTACAGACCCTCAATCGACTGATTCCAAAATTACATTTTAATTTAATTTATTTAACCCTAACACGGAGACGTATTTTCACGCGCAAAATGAATTTTAAGACCAACCCAATAAAACCTTTTTAGCAATTCGCTAAGGAGTATTAACACACATCATCCTGGATGATATAGTCCTTGCCGCTTAGGCGTAAAAAGGTGCTAGAAATAAGGGCTGGTTTTATAAAAGGGGAAGAAACGGTGTTAGGCCTAACGGAGATTTTTTACGTCGATTCTCGCCGTCGCGTCGCTACTAATTTTCCACTTGGAACTACGAAAACCAGCCTAATACAGCTAATTTCGAACTTATTTAAAAAGGAACCGCCAAGCTTTTCCAAATATGGCCTTATTTCCGTATCAAAAGATTAACAAGACGTTCAATATACTAACACGCACCTTTTTTTGTCTTGAAAAAATAGCTTTCGGCCCAAAAAGTTGAAACGAAAAATAACGCCCGGTGTATGAGCGATTTGCGAACTATCCTAACTTTTAAAATTGCACAATTTAGGGTTAGGTCTCTTATAACTGGAACGCGCCGCGCGTGCAAAACAAATTTTTTGCGTCTTCAGCAGCGCGCGCTTTTACGTTGTTTTTCTTTCTCACCGACTTCTCACCAGGTGTCGCGGCGGACGCGCGCTTTTCGATTTCCCGAAATTTTTTTATTTTATTAAAAATTAACCACTCAATATTTTTTGATGCGGTTTTCGCCATAAATTTTAGTTTTTAATGGGCTATAGGGCTAACTAACTGGTTAAAGCTTGACCGTTCCCCTTTAACTAGGTTTGACTTGAGTATGGATTGTAGTTTCTTCTTTGGCTAGCCTGTCTAATCTGGTAACCAACCAACTGAAAATGTTTTGATAGAGGAAAAGGATTTAGTCTAATCTTTTCGATCTACGATTAAAGTTCAACGAAAATTGTTACAACGAAAAAGTGATGAAATTAACCTTCCACTATAAAGACAATGACCTCAGACGTGGGTCCGGTTATAGGGAAACCTATACAACCGGAAGTACCCGCGTTTAACACCCTTTAATTTTTTTCTCGTAAACGTATAGCTATTTCCAGTTATAACGGCTCTCTTAGGTTCCGGAATTATTGTTTTACAGGGTTCGTACACGACCTATAATACCTGGAAAACCTGGAAAAGTCAGGGAATTTGAAAATGTTTCCAAAAGGTCAGGGAAAAGTCGGGGAATTTGAGAATGTTTCCAAAAGGTCAGGGAATTTGAAAATGATCGAAAAAGGTAAGGGAATTTGAAAATGGTCGAAAAAGGTAAGGGAATTTGAAAATGACCCAAAAATAAATTTTTAAAGATGTACATAATAAATATTTTGAAAGATTTTACCTCAAGCCCTTCATTTATTCTACAAAAATGGTCAGGGAAAATTTGGCAATTCGGTCGTGGAAAACCTGGAAATGTCAGGGAGTTTAATTTCGTAAATTTTGTACGAACGCTGAGTTAACCAGGGCCCGGGTCCTGGCCCGCTCTCAACGGACCTAGTCGCGCGAAAGCTATCACAAAGAGATGTTATCCAGAAAGGATTTTGTTAGATAAACTTCTGAAGAAACTTTTCGGCGGCGTTTTGATAAAGTGTCGTCTTAACCACTGAAGTCTCCTTTTTCAGTGACACTTTGGGAATTTAGTTTATTTTGCTTGTTTCTTCGAAAGGTCTCTTTTCCCCCGTGAAGCGTGCCGAAACCCAGAGTGGTCAGTTGTAAAGGGCCGTCGCCGTAAACGTTCGCCGGTCAGCCCTAGTTTTTGTTGATAACAAGCCGAAACGAAAAGGTCACAGACAGAGAACCTTTCCAGATCGTTTATTACACGAGTCGCTGACTCCTTCTTTTTCACTTGGCCGCTCTTTTACGCCGGTCCAGTGCCAAATTATAGCAACTCTGATTTCTCCAGATTCGGATAAACTTTGATTCTTAAAGGGTAATATGACCTAGATCGAAAAATCGACTTGTTCTGGGTTCCAGAAAAAATATATTATTTTCGGGCCCGCATAGAGCCGTAGCTATTCAAAAGTGACATAATTACCAAAAGTGTGACAATCCCTTACTTTCGTATGTTAAAGGTTTAATGAATGCTCGACTCGAGATCGACTAGACTATTTATTGTCGCCTTTCTGGATCTTTTTTTAGTCTATTGTATTATATCGTAAGTAGATGGTGATAGCATCTCCACAGAACGACGAAAAATCAAAAAATAGACTAACTTTGACCAGTGCTACTTAGTTCCTCCGTTCCTCCCTACGAGGCGTTATTTGTGGGTTTTAACTTCCTTCCCTCCCCAAAGCATACTTTCCCTTCTCCCCTCCCAACTTGTATTTCGCTCGTAACATTCATTAGAAATAGGTCCGATTGACACACTTTTGGTAATTATGTCACTTTTGCTATTGTAGATAACTATACATTTTTGGTGAGAAGTATAAGGGGTATGTTGAAATATTATGATTTATAATGCTTAGATATTCTCAGTTTAAACTAATATGTTTTATAATCAGTTAGGTGTTATTACTTACTAATTGGTAGCCTTGTTGTTGGGTCCGTGAATTATGTGGTTTATATACTAAAAACTCCTAGGTTTTTCTGCGAAAGTTTCTATCTCACTATTAGAGCTTTAGCCTCGGTTTATTTAGTCAGTAAGATGTTTTATAAACTTTAAACCTTTATAGGTAACATAATAACAATAAGTATGACAATTCCTATATCTATATTGCTAATTTTCTAACCGAACCTTTTTTCGGCACTGATACTCTCTTCAAGCTGTGACTTGGACTCGCGACTTACCGTTTTGGATGACTACTTTTTGATAAAAATTGAAGCCTAATATCGGAGAGCACGTTTTGGAGTCGCGAGGGGCTTTGGCTTTGTTTTGAAGTCCGCGTGCGAATCACGCGTGATAAAAAAACATGAGCTCGTGGCGCCGAGAGAAACTTTTTAATTTTTATCATTTTAGCCTAATATTCCGCCTATCTATCGGAAACCAGATATTTCGGCTTAGCGGAAGTCTCGCGTATTTTATACACTAGAGGGCTCTGTGCTAAGAAAACATCTTGATTACGAAATAACTATGAAAATCAGTTTGGTTGTAAATCTCGTTAATTGTCACACTTATTGACTTAAAAAAAGTAGATGGTTTTTCGGGGCTTACTAGATCCTTGTTTAAAAAATTTACGGAATTTAAGGGCCGCACAAATATTTACATACCAAAGATTTTTAGGGTCTTTACTTTCAAATGTTTTAGAGAAAAATATTTGGCATTAATTCGTTCTATTATTAAGATTATTCAACAATAAGGTTGGATATCGACCCTATACCCGCAATAGAAGCGCATATCTTACGAAAATTCTGACTGACTTTCCTCCGCCTGAGTAGAGAAAAGGGGTAAATTTATATGAATTTGCCGACCGCGCCATCTATTGTGAATAAGTAGAAATACGTGTAAAATTATAAACAAATGTGGTCCGGATCAGGAATATTTTTAGATCACTTTCTCAACTGTGAATAAGGTTGAAAAGTCTGAAAAACTAACAAATATCAGGGAAATAATGTTTTGACCAATAAAATAATAAAAAAAACTTTAGGAAAATCAAAATACCAGTTTTTTGTGGCGGAATAATCTGATCTTGGTCAAGTTTATAGTCTTCCACGATAATAGCGGTGGAAGGGAGGGTGAGGCGGATCGGAATTGTTAGCGGTGGCCAAAAGCACTCGACATCCAACCTTATAGTTGATTAACCTTGTATACACCATCTTTGAAGACTATATTGCATGGTCCAGGTATAATTTTACTCGATGTACATTAACCCTGTATAGTATATTCAGTTTTGCTGTCTATATTTCTATCTTATTTGAGAAATTTATGTATAGTATAGTATGCACATATCTAAAACTATCTCAAATCCTAAACAGACTAATCAAGTATGGTCCAGGTATAATTTTACTCGATGTACATTTACCCTGTGTAGTATATTCAGTTTTATGTCTATATTTCTATGTTAGTTGAGATTTTTCTGTATAGTATGGTATGTACGTATCTAAACTATCTAAAATCCTAAACAGACTGGTCCAGGTATGATTTTACTCGATGTACATTTACCCTGTGTAGTATATTCAGTTTTGCTGTCTATATTTCTATCTTAGTTGAGATTTTTATGTATAGTATAGTTTATGTACGTATCTAAACTATCTCAAAACCCTAAACAGGCTTATCTAGTTTGGTCCAGGTCAGTGTGAGAAATAAGGCACTATCACAGACCAATCTCCACTTTAAAAATTAGCTGGGCCAGTTTAAAAATTAAATGCTTGTGGTGTTAGTGGCCCTGGTGACCACTTAATTAATTCAAATTTTTTCCCTTCAAGATTAAAAAAGTTCTATATTAATCGCTAAAATGGTTGGTCTTTGCTTCTAGCACATATTGTATTGTCAAGAATAGATAATTTGACCATAAATTATGAAAGCCTGATTTTGAAGGTTAAAATGGTAAGTGGCCAGTGGCCAGTTTTTTAATTAAACTACCTAGGCTCTACTGGCCACAGGTCCAGTTTAAAAAAATTCCTTATTTCTCAGCCTGGTCCAGGTATGATTTTACTCGATGTACATTTACCGTGTGTAGTATAATGAGTTTTCTGTCTATATTTCTGTGTCATTTGGGGCGTTTATGCATCTAAACTATCTATAGTTTCGTCTAGCTATCATCTATTTACTTCGTATGTTCTACTCTACCTGAATATGAATAAAGAGATTAAGAGTCAATATATATTCTATTTGGTTTTATAAATTAAAAATCGCATATTAATAGGGCCGCTAAAATCCTTTTCGGCCAAGTCCTTAGAAGACCGGCGTATTACGCAATAAAGATTCGGTAAATATCGCCCCCTATCGTTACAGCTCTGCACGAAATATTTCAATTTTATCAGTCCCGGTGCGCATTATAAAATAGATAAGAGATATTTAGTCCCTCTCAACCAATCAGACCAAATATACGCTTAAATTAAGCGATTTGCCTAGAAGTAGTAATACAGAGAGCAAGGACATACTTGCCAAAGTGTTATATTTTAAAGCGCGCGCTGCGTCATATTTCAATATTGAATGGCTAGTTCAATTTCGCACGCGATATCAACTTTAGCATTAAAAATAAAACTAACATAAACATGGGACTATTTTATTCAGTGATTCGCGCATGCGCGTAGGGGAGGAAAGAAAAAGAGAGCGACATTTATTGATGCGCCTATTGACTAGTTTACAATCACTGACGACAAGGACATCTATTGAGACATCGGGGTACTACACTTTTGCTTTAAATAAAAAAAATTGATTATTTCAAAGAATCGAAATGATTGAAGGGTTACGATAATTAAGTTTACTAGGGAGTTTTAGGTAGAGTAGCTATTTTTATTCAACTTACCTACACTACCGTCTCTAAAGTATCATATTTTAAATAGACCGATTCATAAATTGCTACCAGGGAAACAAACATTCTGAGCGAAGCCTTTAGATGTTCGATTTTAAGGTTTTTATTTAAATTATATGGCGCCAGTTTAAAATATTTGACAATAAAAGAATAAATACTGACTGATATCTTACATCGAACAACTCATATTTTAAGCGATGTTACGGCCAAAGAAAAATATAATTTTTGCGGTATTTTAGTTTTATTTAAAATTTCTACGTTTCAGACTGGTGGCGCCATCTTGAGGTATTTAAAAATAGGGCTTTAATAGTATTTCCTATGGAAACAATTTTTTTTTCAAATTTTGTTAAAATTTCGCTGGGAGCCTTGAATGTAAATTGAAATTTCGCAATAATTTTTCCAATTTGCCGTGTTCTCTGTATATCAAATCGTTGCGACTTTTATTTTTAAACGTTTTTTATTAATAGAACTGCTACTTCTATTAAAAGAGCTGCTATTTCAATAAATTATTAAATGTTTTTAGTATAAGTGCTATTTCTATATTTTTAAATGTTTTTTTTAGTAGAGCTGCTATTTCTATATTTCTAAAGGTTTTTTAGTAGAGCTGCTATTTCTATATTTTTAAATGTTTTTTTAGTAGAGCTGCTATTTCTATATTTTTAATTGTTTTTTAGTAGAGCTGCTATTTCTATCTAAATATTTTTTAGTAGAACTGCTTTTTTATATTTTGAAATGTTTTTTTATTAAAAGAGCTGCTGATTCATAATTTTAAAATGCTTTTTTATTAAAAGAACTTATATTTCTATATTTTTAAAGGTTTTTTTAAATAACCCGATATTTAATTTTTAATGTTTTTTTTATTAAAAGAGCTACGATTCCTATATTTTTAAATATTTTTTCATTAAAAGAACTGATAATTCTATATTTATTTTTTTAATAAAAGAACTATTTCCCTATACCTAGAAGTTCTTTTAATAAAACAAATTAAATATCTATATTTTTAAATGTTTTTTTAAATACCTGCTATTTCTATATTTTTAAATGTTTTATTTTAAATTACTGAGTTTTATATATTTTTCAGTTTTTTATTAATAGAACTGATATTTATTTATTTTTAAATATTATTGTTACTAAAAGATCTTTTATTTCTATATTTTTAACCTTTTTTGTTTAATAAAAGAACTGCTATTTCTGTTATTTATACAGGGTGTTTTTTTCTGCTCGAAAAAGTGATTGTTTTCAAAAACTATGTTTTGTAGAAAGTTGAAATTTGTACTGTACATTATACGAGCCGGGGGACACTTTCTACCAAAATTGCATCTAAATCGAAAAATATTTTCACATTTTTTGAAAATTTAAATTTTAACCGCTAGGTTCTATAAGAAAATTGTAGAGCGTCACCGAAAAAGTACAAATAGCGTTGGCGCAAAAAACATAGACCCCTTTTTCACTGAAAAAATACGACTTGAAAAAGTGACAAGTTGGGCAAGCTAAAGTGACAAGTTGGGCAAGCTAAAATAACTTTTTTTGAATTCCATTGGGAGAGTAGTGTAACTTTATGAAAGTCAGAAATTTGTTAATCTGGTGTTTAATGCAATAAACACCCTGAAAAATCGAGGAGACAATGGCGAAGAAGGTATTACACGATTTAATTTCGTAGGATGAAAAATGCGAATTTTTTGAAAAAACAAAGAGACATTTTATTTATCTACGTATGAACAAAATGTATAAGTACGTTTCGAAAATACCACCTTTGACTACGATGCAGTCTTGGGCGTGAACAATCATATTGTCGAAGGCGGCTTGAATAATTTCCGGGGTTACTTCCCGGCAAGCGCTTACAATTCGTTGACGCAGCTCTTCAAGGGTCTCAACCGGAGTGGCGTACACCTTGTCCTTGACGAAGCCCCAAAGAAAGAATTCCAACGGAGTCAAATCGGGCGACCTTACTGGCCAGTGTACGGGACCGTTTCTCCCTAACCATCGTTGTGGAAATTTGTTGTTTAGGTAATCTCTCACGGCTCTGTGGTAATACCGTCTTGCTGAAACCACAGTCTTGCTCGTTGCGCCAACGGCAGTTCGTCAAGTTGTTGTTCTAGCTAATTTATCAAGAAATCTAAATAACTCTGGCCATTTAGATTTTGTGGTAAGAATACTGGACCAATTAACCGGTTTCCAACACAGGGTTGGCAAAATACTTGTTTTTTTTTAAAAAGAACAAAAACAATGTTTTTTATTGTTTTAAACAAGATTCATTGTTTTAAACTGTTTTTAAAGCGAACAATAAAAAACACATAATAAACAATAAAAAACTATGTTTAAAACACGTTTTCAACTAATCATTATACTTATGAATCACGAGTAAACTCATTTAAAGTAATATTACGTATCATTAAACGTATTATCATAAGTGGCATAATTACCCTAAGTGTGTCAATAAGATGAATTTTTCCATGATACCTTGTTTAACGAAATTGACGTAAATGACGTCATTTTTCCAGTGACGAAATTTACGTAATGTGTTTGCGAAGCGGCGTCTGCGGCGCGAGCATTAAAAATACCATATAGGGTATTGAACGGAATTCGCGAGTCCTACGGTTCTTTGGTCTGTTTAGAACAAGCTCAAATTGAAGATTTTCTGTGGGAAAGGCTCCTATTGGCACACTTAGGGTAATTATGCCACTTATGGTATTATAGATAAACTCACAGGGAGAAGAACCAAAGAGTACACGCTTATTTAAACGAGCCAAGAATTTCGCTAAGCGTTGTTGACCAACCATTGACGGCCTTAGGGTTTTCGATGCCCCATGCAAATACTACCTAACCCGTAGTAGGGTTTTTAATATAGTTATCATCCTGAAATTTTTGGTCGCATAGAACTAAGAAAAGGGAAAATATCCACACATTGTTTTTAGTTTTGGTTTATTGAAATGTGCACGTCTGCAGTCATAAATCATCACAAATAAACAATGTTACATAAAATAAGATTTTAGGTACCTCTATAATCTTAAAACTTCCATCACGTCATAAAATTTCTAAAAAATCGAGAAAGGGGACCGAAATCCCTTGATTTTTATCTTGGAGTGCCGCCTAGTCGGTTTTAGCCCGATCTGTCCAGACCGGCCGTGTTTCTTGTTACTTAAAACCAGGCACAACCCGACTAAACAGCAACCCTACTTTTATCTCGTGCATAGGTAGTGTCCCAAATAGATGTATATTGGCAGCAATATAAATTATATTTAAACAAAAAGACAAAATTCAATGCGCTCGTAGGATTTTTGCACTGGTAGGAAATTTATGAAATCATATCGAGCCTTTTCAGTCGCTCTTTTCAGAGAATCTTTAAATCAAACTATCCGTTATAAATACAATTTACCTTTCTTAGAGCCTTGGAATGGTTTTTTCTACCTTTTCCCTCATATTGAATAACGAAAATCTTACAAAAAACAATGAAAATTTACCTTATAAAAAACATGTTTAACAAGACCAATCCAAACATTCAAGCGCCCAACAACAAATGTAACAAATTTCTGACTTCCATAATTCCCAATGGAATTCAAAAAAAGTTATTTTAGCTTGCCCAACTTGTCACTTTTTTAAGTCGTATTTTGTCACTGAAAGATACGTCTATTTTTTCGCGCCAACGCTATTTGTACGTTTTCGGTGACGCTCTACAATTTTCTCATTGACAATTTTCTTATAGCACCCAGCGGTTAAAATTTAAATTTTCAAAAAACGTGAAACTATTTTTCGATTTAGATGCAATTTTGGTAGAAAGTGTCCCCCGCCACGTATAATGTACAGTACAAATTTCAACTTTCTAGAAAACAGAGTTTTTGAAAAAAATCACTTTTTCGAGCAAAAAAAACCATCCTGTATATTTTAAACATCAAAGTTGCACAATTTTAAGTTAATCTTCGAAGTTATAGTTTTAAATGTAAAATAGATAATTTTTAGGCAACACCACTATGTATTAATATTGTACCGTAAATCAAATTTTAATTTTGTAAAACGTTTTTTCAAATTGCGAATCAAAATTGCGCGCTCCATTTAGTTTAAATAATAATATCAAATGAATAATGGGAAATTCCAATGTTCTTCGAACGAACATTTTGGAGTTGCTATATTTGTTCCCCGAGAAAGCGTTTTGTCCTTTTCCCGGCGGCGGGAGATGTCAAAGAGAACCTTAAAAGAATAAGAGTGTCGTCTCTACGGACGTTAGCTAGTTCCACCCCCGACGATATTCCTGATTTTTCCATTTCGGTTGAGGACTTTGGTGGACGAGAGATGGGCTGCCGTGCAAAGCACAAAAGCATTAACGACCAAATTTTCGATTTACAGATTTTGGTTTTATTTCTCCTTATTTTATACGTTAAATTCAATTTCGAACTAATTTTCGAATTTAAAATTTTTGTTCTTAGAGAAATGACTTGTTGCAAAACGCATTATTTTAGGTTTTTGCATTATTTTCAAACCAAAAACGCATTTTTTTCGCGTTTTAAGACATGGTTTTAATGATATTTTTGAAATATCGTTTGGCCTGTAAATTGTTTAGTACCAGAATATAATTTGAGTTGAAAAATCCAAGTCTACTATATAAACTTTAAAGAAGTAAGTTGCGGTATCTTAAGGCAAAGAAAGTTTGAATTTCGCGGGTTTTCTCCATATTTTGGTTTTGGTCGTTAATGCTTTTGCGCTTTGCACGGCAGTGGGGTTGTCGCGTCGATAGCGCTTTCCGATCTGTCCCGGAATTTAAAGAGGGCTTTTTCGTCTCCGGGCGAGTACGTCCTGAAGAGGCTGCCTGGCCACTCTGTCAACCTTCCCCGGCCGAATTGGGTTGGGCTTGCCAGTAGGGCGTCTTTGATGGGGAATTTCTCGGAAGACGGCAGATTGGCTTGGCTACTTCAAATATAAATGACTCTATCAGACAGATAGCTCGTAGATGGCGCTGTTTCGACTCTTTTCTTTCGGCGCAATAAGACGAGAGATTTGTTTCGACCCGAGATGTATACTTTATATTCGGATAAAATTGCTGTTTATTTACATTTTGATCATGTTTTCTTTTAGTTAGAAGGTTGGGTTTATCTTTAATGCAGTTTTTCTCATTTATATATTTGTATTGTAGCTCCGTGTCTGCGAAAACAGGTAAAGTCGGGGAATTTAAAGAATTTAAAAACCGGTCTTGAAAGTAAAAGAAATTTAATAATTGGAAAATAGTGCTTGGAGGTCTGGGAATTTTGATAATTGGAAAATAGTGCTTGGAAGTCAGGGAATTTTAAGAATTGGAAAATAGTGCTTGGAAGTCTGGGAATTTTAAGAATTGGAAAATAGTGCTTGGAAGTCTGGGAATTTTAATAATTGGAAAATAGTGCTTGGAAGTCTGGGAATTTTAATAATTGGAAAATAGTGCTTGGAAGTCAGGGAATTTTAAGAATTGGAAAATAGTGCTTGGAAGTCAGGGAATTTTAAGAATTGGAAAATAGTGCTTGGAAGTCTGGGAATTTTGATAATTGGAAAATAGTGCTTGGAAGGCAGGGAATTTTAATAATTGGAAAATAGTGCTTGGAAGTCTGGGAATTTTAATAATTGGAAAATAGTGCTTGGAAGTCTGGGAATTTTAATAATTGGAAAATAGTGCTTGGAAGTCTGGGAATTTTAATAATTGGGAAATAGTGCTTGGAAGTCAGGGAATTTTAAGAATTGGAAAATAGTGCTTGGAAGTCAGGGAATTTTAAGAATTGGAAAATAGTGCTTGGAAGTCTGGGAATTTTGATAATTGGAAAATAGTGCTTGGAAGGCAGGGAATTTTAATAATTGAAAAATAGTGCTTGGAAGTCAAGGAATTTTAATAATTGGAAAATAGTGCTTGGAAGTCTGGGAAATTTAAGAATTGGAAAATTGGATTGAAAATCAGATATTTTTTAAAGAATAAATTGAAAGTTGGGCTTGAAAGTCAGATTTTTTAGAATTTGAAAATAGGGTTGAAAGTCAGGAAACTTTTGTATAATTTGAAATAAGGGTTGAAAATCAGGGATTTTTTTAATAGTTAAAAGTCAGATAATTGTTTTTAAGAATTTGAAAATATTGTTTGTAAATCGGGGAACTTTAAGAATTGGAACAAGTCAAGGAAAGGCAGGGAATTTGATTTATTTATAAAGACGACAGGGAATTTAAAAATTGTCTTTTAAGAATTTGTAAAGTGTCGGGGAATTTAAAAATGGGATTTTAAGAATTTGTAAAATGTCGGGGAATTTAATATCTTTATCGAATATTTTATGAAGGCGATTTAGTGGTCATTTTTTTATAGTTATGTGATATATTTTGTGATAAGACAGGTTAATTCATCCACCGAAAACAAGTATGGAGAACTTGTAGAAATGTAGACTGTACAGAATAAAGCTACGTTCTACACTCGTACAAGTTTCACGTACACGTTTTCGAGGGGTGGCTTAACCTGTCTTCAATTACAAAGATTCTTAAAGGTTTTGGTCATTTTCAAATGCCATTCTAACGTTGCAATAAAACGTCTTTTATTGAAAACATTAATAAGCTGGAATAAATCCATTAACTCCTGATAAAATTAAATATATCGTTAAAATGTGACTAATCTTGGTAAATCTCTATAAATAGTCAGAAAAAACCAAAAGTCCAAGATCTTGAATCTGAAAATATTATGGCAACCCTGCTTCGTTTTAAGGCATAGCCGTGATATATTTTTACTTAATTCGTTAATTTATACATTTTTTGCATTTTTTAATCTGGAAAAAAATAAAAAACGTGGAAATTGGAATAAAAGCCGTAGGGAAAATGGTGCGCGTAATTTTTTTTTATAAACGCTCTGTAAAGCGATTAATTAATTAGGATTCATATTGTCTTGGGAATATGTTAATTGTTGTTGTATACGTCAAAAGAGTCATTTAAAGTTTTTTAAAATTTGTGCATATGCATACCACTAGTAAATAATGGTATTTAGGTAAATAATGGTATTTAGGTAAATAATGGTATTTAGGTAAATAATGGTATTTAGGTAAATAATGGTATTTAGGTAAATAATGGTATTTAGGTAAATAATGGTATTTAGGTAAATAATGGTATTTAGGTAAATAATGGTATTTAGGTAAATAATGGTATTTAGGTAAATAATGGTATTTAGGTAAATAATGGTATTTAGGTAAATAATGGTATTTAGGTAAATAATGGTATTTAGGTAAATAATGGTATTTAGGTAAATAATGGTATTTAGGTAAATAATGGTATTTAGGTAAATAATGGTATTTAGGTAAATAATGGTATTTAGGTAAATAATGGTATTTAGGTAAATAATGGTATTTAGGTAAATAATGGTATTTAGGTAAATAATGGTATTTAGGTAAATAATGGTATTTAGGTAAATAATGGTATTTAGGTAAATAATGGTATTTAGGTAAATAATGGTATTTAGGTAAATAATGGTATTTAGGTAAATAATGGTATTTAGGTAAATAATGGTATTTAGGTAAATAATGGTATTTAGGTAAATAATGGTATTTAGGTAAATAATGGTATTTATGTAAATAATGGTATTTAGGTAAATAATGGTATTTAGGTAAATAATGGTATTTAGGTAAATAACTGTAAATAACGGTATTTTGCTAAATAACGGTATTTTGCTAGATAATGGTAAATAACGGTATTTTGGTAAATAATGATAAATAACGGTATTTTGCTAAATAATGGCCAATAACGGTATTTTGGTAAATAATGATAAATAACGGTATTTTGCTAAATAATGATAAATAACGGTATTTTGCTAAATAAAGATAAATAACGGTATTTTACTAAATAATGATAAATAACGGTATTTTGCTAAATAATGGTAATCAAATGGTGTTTTTGTAAATAATGGTAATTAAATGGTATTTTTGTAAATGGCATTTTTGTAAATAATGGTATTTTGGTAAATAACGGTATTTTGGTAAATAATGGTATTTTGGTAAATAACGGTATTTTGGTAAATAACGGTTGGTAAATAACGGTTGGTAAATAACGGTATTTTGGTAAATAATGGTATTTTTGTAAATAATGGTATTTTGGTAAATAATGGTAAATAACGGTATTTTGGTAAATAATGGTAAATAACGGTATTTTTGTAAATAACGGTATTTTTGTAAATAACGGTATTTTGCTAAATAATGGTATTTTCCTAAATAATGGTAAATAACGGTATTTTGCTAAATAATGGTATTTTCCTAAATAATGATAAATAACGGTATTTTGCTAAATAATGGTAAATAACGGTATTTTGGTAAATAATGGTAAATAACGGTATTTTTGTAAATAACGGTATTTTTGTAAATAACGGTATTTTGCTAAATAATGGTATTTTCCTAAATAATGGTAAATAACGGTATTTTGCTAAATAATGGTATTTTCCTAAATAATGATAAATAACGGTATTTTGCTAAATAATGGTAATTAAATGGTATTTTTGTAAATGGTATTTTTGTAAATAATGGTATTTTGGTAAATAACGGTATTTTGGTAAATAACGGTTGGTAAATAACGGTATTTTTTTAAATAACGGTATTTTGGTAAATAATGGTAAATAACGGTATTTTGGTAAATAATGGTATTTTTGTAAATAATGGTATTTTGGTAAATAATGGTAAATAACGGTATTTTTGTAAATAACGATATTTTGCTAAATAATGTTATTTTCCTAAATAATGGTAAATAACGGTATTTTGTTAAATAAGGGTATTTTTCTAAATAATGGTATTTTTCTAAATAATGGTATTTTCCTAAATAATGGTAAATAACGGTATTTTGGTATATAATGGTAAATAACGGTATTTTGTTAAATAATGGTAATTAAATGGTATTTTTGTAAATAATGGTAATTAAATGGTATTTTTGTAAATAATGATATTTTAGTAAATAACAGTATTTTGCTAAATAACGGTATTTTTCTAAATAACGGTATTTTGGTAAATAATGGTAATTAAATGGTATTTTGTAAATAAGGGTATTTTGGTAAATAATGGTAATTAAATGGTATTTTGGTAAATAATGGTAATTAAATGGTATTTTGGTAAATAATGGTAATTAAATGGTATTTTGGTAAATAATGGTAATTAAATGGTATTTTGGTAAATAATGGTAATTAAATGGTATTTTGGTAAATAACGGGATTATGGTAATAATGGTAAATAATGGTAATAATGGTAAATAATGGTAATAATGGTAAATAATGGAAAGTCTAAATTTAAAATTTTTAAACATTGTTTACTAATAAATTTAGATTTAAATTTAAATTTAAATACAACTGATGACAATTTATTATTTACTATTTACACGTTTTTGCATGATTTATCCCCCAATTTACTACCTTTTAAATACCACTTTGGAACACTGGCTGTTCGTATTTTCACCCAATGCCGAATTATACTGATGTATTCCCACCTATTAGATGTGTTCGCGAATCTTTTCCCTCAGTGGGAGTTTTCATTTTAATATACCATTGACCAAAGAAAGGAAAAAATGACGCCTCCGTTATTGATGCGCGCTTTCTTCTCTCTCCACGATTCTTCCTGCGGGCCTTGTCCCTAAAAATACTTTTTTTTTATTTTCCCTTCAACTACCACTACTATAACTACTACTACTACTACTACTACTACTTCTCCCGCAGCAAGATATTGCTTATTGATTGAAACGAAAACATTTTTTCTACATGGGTTTTACACTCGGATACCCCGCTTTTTATCGCCAGGCGCGACCGTTCGAGCGATTCGTGTTTTTCAAACGGCTCAGTTAAGAAATATATCTCAATGGGGGGGGACTTACATCCCCGTTTTTGCTTATCTTCGAAACGAACCGTTTCGCCAAAGTGTAAAAGGTTGGCTAGTGGGATACGTTCACTGCAAAAACGTATCTACCTGATGGGCTTTTAAGGTTAACGGACTACCCTTCGATTATTTTTCTTCTCGAGACACTTGTAAGCTTTTCTGTCCCGCTGATCCGGCCCGTTTTGATCATTGAATCGCGTGAAGCTTACGTTGTTCCCTATTTACGGTGCTTTTCTACGAGTAGTAGTTTAAAATGATTTATTTCGATGTCGCTCGATGGCAGCACTGGTCTCGTGTTTGCTTGAATGATGGGTTTGTTGGCGTAGTGTATAATTCTATCGTTTATTTCGAAAGGGAATATTATCTTTGCTCTAATAAATGGAAATCAGTTATTCGCTTCGTTTATCCTAAATATTAATATTACCAGCAGTTTATAATAAATTTCACGCGTGAGAAGTATCGATCTAGGTCATTAATATCACAAACGTAACTTCGCCTAGGACTTTTACTTATTTATAAACCAGATTTTTCGATTTAATATTTATTAAATCAATGTTTTTTTTAACGTCACTATTTTTTCTTCCGAGTCATCTTTTGAAAAATCAGCGGGAGCCTGCGAAGGTACGTGTTACCATAAGTGTATAATATTAAGGGTTACACTTCCTATTCTTCACGTGCAAAAATTTTACTGAGAGCTATTCACAAGATAGACTACATTACGGGCTTCGTCGCAATTTTGCGTCCGCTTGCTAACGCGTCACACGTAGCCTTTGACAGCGCCTCTCTAGGGGGAGATTTTCTTCTTGTGATGACGTCACTCCGTTACTAGCTCTCCGTAAAATATTTCCCAAAGTGACAAACTTATGGAACTATATTATAGACTTATGTTGTTACCAGCAAGTAAACATTAGAAGTATATGGACTTCTCTTGTAGAAAAAATAATGTACTTTTGATATTAAATAATATTGCAAATTATGATGGAATGTAGCGTAGCCTTTAAACAGTAGTAATTAGTAAGGTTTATTTGCGCTATAATCGAGTTAATATAAACGATAATGATATCCAACATAAATTATAATTTTAATTGGCATGGTTTGAGTTAATTTAATTGTTTAGTAACTTAAAAAGGCAGATACAATATGGTATTCCATTAATATACTAATTACTTTTAATTACAATTTTATAATATTGTCTCCTAAAACAAATCTCATTCCGTAGTTCCTTAACATAAATACAAATATTAAAAAATGTATAAAATTTTAAGGGTTCAAACAAAATTATTATATAAAAGATTCTCTTGAAATCACTCAGAATCTATCTTAATATAATGCAAATTAAATTATTAAATTTAATATAATATGTATTGTTATTCTAAAATAATAACTCGGTACTACTTCAGATTTCTAAATGCGATGGTTTTTTAACTTCTTTATTACTAACACCAGCGAGGATTTCGAAATGATCGCTAGATAGCACCACTTCCTTTATTTTCAGCTTCGTTTAAAAAATTTCGGTTTTACTTAAAAAGCTTTTACAATATATTAATAAAGTAGACCAAAAATAGATCCGCCTGTAAAAGTGTTCCAAACGCCGAATGAATGAATGAATGACTTTAATACCGTCCATAAATTACAATGGTCCCTTTTTTAACAGGGAGGAGTCAATGACTCTACCGGTACAATATGGTAAAATACACTGAATAAAAATAAATAAAGAAAACAGTAAAATGTAAACAGAGATACGTTAGATGATGATATGATGAACTTATATACAATGGAAAAACTAGTGAATGAGCAGGGGCAACTCAAAAGAAACATAATCAGGCCACGAGAATTGTTCAGTTCAGTTCGAAGGTGTTTTTTGGATGCGGGCTTTATCCCACTCATACAAAATGTTTTTTGTGGAATTTATACGTTCCCAGTCCATCTCCGATGTCGAATAAAAACCAAGGCGCTCTTGGAATTCAGTGTCATTAGGACGCTCGGGATCCAATGGGAGGCGATAACTCGCGAACGCGGGGCAATGCATAACCAGGTGGTACACGTCTTGTACAGACGAGCCGCACAATAAACATCCTGGTTCGGCTCCAAAAATATCCGCGAACCGACTAGCAGTTGGTAACGCGCCGGTTCTGGCCTGAAAGTAAAGATGACTTCGTCGATCGTTATCATAAAACTGCTCCAGGTTGGGTTTGGATTTCCGCGTGTATAATTTCATGCTCTGGTGGGAATTTATGTGTTTTTGCCAGTTATCGTTCGAACGTTTTGTCACCGATGTATCAATCGCTTGGTTCCACTCCCGGAGGTTTGAGACATTTGCGCGAGAGACTGCGGACCCATACGCCCCGTCGAGGTACGTCGTCCGAGTGACCCATTTTGTTCGGAGGCCTGTGTTTCGGATGTATTGATACATAGAATGGGCAAGACGAGATTCCTCCATAAAGCGAAGGCGTCCCAGGTAGCGCAATTTACTTTTTGCTTCTCTTTCGTGAAGCAAAGACCACGCCATTTCACCCTTAATAGCCGAGTTTGCAGTGATGAAATTTCCACCAACAGCCATCTTCCCAACTCCCGTCTGAGCCTGATCAAATGCTCGAATAGTATCCATCGATACGCGAATGGCCTCGTTGCAATACGTGAGTGATGGGACTGCCACTGATTTCCACAGAGTACGAGTGACGATGTAAGGATTGTACGAGTGTGAGCCCTTGTGTTTAATCGCGCCCATTAGGGAGGTCGCTTTCTTTCGGAGCTTTTTCTCGTGAACTTCGAGGTAATCCTTTCCCGTTGTTAGGGTAATACCCAAGTATTCGACGGTATTTGATATTGGGACCAGATTGTCCTGGATTTTGAATTGTGGTTCAGGCTCCGCATCGACAAGATTGGCTGGAAAGATAACGCATTTATTGGCGCTAAACTCAAGGCCATAATCAGTAGCGTAATCAGCGCATATGTTGAGTAGGTCTTGGAGTTCGACGTGATCTTCAGCGGCATTAAAAATATCATCAGCGAAGAAAAGACCGGGAATCTTGAAATTGATCTTCTCATAGGTAGGATGGCGCAAATGAAATCCTTTGCCGGATTTCACTAAGCGTTCTTCTAATGGCTGGAGATAAAGCGCGAAGAGCAGGGGTGACAGAGGGCACCCCTGTTTCAAGCCCACGGTACTTTTAATGAATCCGGTCGACGAAGTGCCAAACCAGTATCGATACTGGACATTGTTGTAAATCATTTTGATGTGTTGAACAAATTTTTTGGGAATTTCAAAGTGAAGCATTGTTTCCCATAGTTTTTCGCGGCAGACGGAATCGTAAGCTTTCTTTAAGTCCAAAAATGCTATATAAAGAGGGCGATTTTCCAGGAGTGCAACCTCGATCATCTGAGTCAGGATGTAGATATTATCGGAAGCCCGGCGATCTTGGCGGAAGCCATTTTGGAGTTCACCTAGGATGACGTTATCAGCTACGAACCTTTCAAGCCTCATCTTTAGCATTGTCATGTATAATTTGCTAATACATTGCGACAGAGCAATAGGTCGGTATGAGGCGAAGTCCTGGCCATCCTTACCACCCCCTTTGAAAATCAACTTAATTTCCGTGAGGTTCCACGCTTGGGGAATGTCATTACTCATCAAAGTTCGGTTAAAAAGAATAAGTAACGCCTCCAAACCGGTTTGGCCTAGACTCTGAAGAAATTCGTTTGGGATACAGTCTTCACCAGCTGCCTTCCCTTTCGGTAAAGATTTAATAGCATTTTTTAACTCAAACATGGAGAATTCATCAGTAAGAGAGGCTTCAAACACGTTATCCGAAGTCAGCTCAATTGGGAAATCCTCAATTTTTAGTTGGCAGTGACGGTCCTGGAAACCCTTTTCGTCTTGAGCTACTCTGTCAGTGAGTAAAGTGCAGATTTCATCCGGGGCAGAAAGCAAACGTCCATCATTGTCTTTCAAGATCTCCGGTGGCTTTGTAGGTAGCGCATCACGGAAAAGCGACCAAAACAGTTTACTAGAGTTGCGGCCAGCCTTTTTAATTTCTTCTTCCGTTTGCTTATTTACCTCTTTTATTTTCCGGGAGACTATGGTATTTACCTCCCGTTTTTTTGTCAAATACTTCGCCCAAAGATCCTGTGAATTTTCACTATCTGCCTTTGCTGCCTTTCTATATAGCTTATTCGCTTCTTTTCGACCCTGAATAGCTCGATGAACGTCCTTATCGTACCAGCCTTTTAGCGCAACACCTTTATTATCAAGTTGTTTAGGGTAAGCTAAATGGTTAAGCGCCGAACTCACTAGGCAA
The DNA here is from genome assembly GCF_980474605.1 of Leiobunum rupestre. Lineage (NCBI taxonomy): Eukaryota > Metazoa > Arthropoda > Arachnida > Opiliones > Sclerosomatidae > Leiobunum > Leiobunum rupestre. The sequence goes on from NC_143392.1 coordinate 35,734,110, forward strand.
TTCTGAAAAATATCATACGATAGATCGTTGCTGGGCACACCGGTGCCCAGGGTGAAGTATTCCACCAGGGGATATCTATTTTTCGGGTTGTGTGTATTTTATTGAATTTTTATCTTGGAAAAAGTCACTCCGTAGAAAGAGAATTAGAAATATATATCTGGATATGCATTTTTGTTTCCCGGATGCTTTTTCCGGAAAAGGGACCCTCCGGAGGTTTCTTTAAAAGCGTTGTTCAAATATTTCTCCAATTGCGGACGTGATGTTTAGATAGGAAACTTAGCACAATTCGCTATAAGGTTTCGCGAGGGATTTTATTCAACATGGCGGCCATGTGTTGAAGGTAGGCTGTGAGGGGGGGGAAGAGGGAGGTCACTAGCGTTCGACTATAGAGACTATGGCGTCGCTCGAAAGCTACCTATACCTTTTCCCTTGGAACCATTCCCTCCTAACCGTCTTAGTGGAAACGGCGCTATCTCTACGTGAGCTTGCATAGCGAATTTGAATAAATTTATTAATCCCCCTCGCAGCTTCTCCGTCTATGTCTGTCGCATTTTTTTTATAAGCTTTTGTTATTCTCGTTGGTGTATTTTCTGGATTTCCACTATATGTATTATCAGAAGTATATAAAATCATTGTCTCGATATAAGTATCCAGCGTTGAGTTTGCAAGTATTTTCGATAGAGGGATTTGTACACTTCAATGTTAGGGAAAGTTAGTTGCATCCAAACATTCCTGTATTTTTTAATAATAAATAATTATTATTCAATGCTAGGGAAAGTTAGTTGCATCCAAACATTCCTGTATTTTTTAATAATAAATAATTATTATTCAATGCTAGGGAAAGTTAGTTGCATCCAAACATTCCTGTATATGTAACACAATCAGCAAGAGGAGCTGGGTTCGATCCCATCTTTTGACACTGGGTGAAAAATTAGAACCACTCCTTCGAAGTTGAGGTTGCAAGCTCTCTCGCTACTAGTTATAGAGAGGTTTTCCCCCGAGTTCATCGGTTTCCCCTTCCATAAAAACGTGTTGAGGCTAACGGCCATAGTAAGTGTAGGGAGCTGTTGGCTCGCGTGGCATGAAGGGTTTTCCACAACCCTCCTACGCATTGTAACACGGCTGCCGGAATTAAAGGCATTGAAAGATGCCGGATGACTTGGGCCTAAGGTGGAGCCTTGGATTTTAACCTAGCTGATGATTATTATTTTCCTCGCACATTTTTACTTTCGAAACGTATTTTAAAATATTGATAAGGTCCATTTTCAATCGCGTGACATTAGCAGTATATGGAGATAGATACTTATCTCGTAGGATATATATTATACGCTTCTGATATTATGTATAGACTTTTCTACTGTTTTATATGCCCACATTGCTGAAGTTTGTGGGACTAGTTAGTAGAGATGAATTTGGACCTACTAATATTTCTCCTTTGCCGAAATTTGGGAATATTTTTGAAGTAATCTTATTTAGTTTTAGAAGGCGCAGATAATGGTATTTTTTAAATGTTATTAAGAACGTGTTTAGGCTTCTGAGAACGTACGAGGCTAGTTTCCAGGCTCATTAGCATGATTTACTAACAATAATGTATTAAATTTAATCGATAGTATTTAGCAGTTATTTCATGAAGTTCCGGCAGGAAGTGGGTAACCGCTATTGAACTCGCGCGAGGCAGTTATTTCGAATCTAGGGCACGGGCTCTATATTATCTTTGCTAAGATACTCTCTAAAATGGATACCGTCCATTTTCCTACTTGCATTGCGCCATCTAGTGTCCGTCGTCAGAACTTTATAATATTCTAGGGAATAGGTATAACTAGTTACTGAAAAATTTTTCGTGCTACTCTAATTAAAGTGGAATATTCATTCAAAATAGTTACTCGAAGAAAAATATTTAAAAACCAAACCTCAACAGATGGCGTTACTGTTTCATTGGAATTGCGATTTTCAGTCGGGTCCAAGTTCTCAGTAACCTAAATACGTTCTTGCTTGTATTATATCTAGCTATCCTGTCATATTGATTTTTTTCATTTGGATATTTGTGGCGTTATCGCCCGGGATTTTTTTAAATTTTTAAAAGATTTGGCTTTTTTTTGAAAGAGTTGGAATATAAAGTATCCTAAAATACGATGTTTTATTTTTGTTATACTTGCATGTTTTTTTTATAATAGATTTGCGAGTTTTGTCTGTAGGTTGTAATTAGAGAATTTGAACAATTTTAAAGCATTTCAATGTACAGACAGGATATTAAAAAATTTAAATTTATATATTTCATCTGACAATCAATAAATTATGTTTTTTATCGTTGCCTAGTGGGCGTGGTTTAACTTCAAATCTAGTTTGAATGAAAAGCTATAAAATATTTTTATATATTTATTAGCGCAAAAAATGACATGAACAAATTATGCAAACCTTCTATTAAGTATTAGAAGTATTAAAATTACAATACTGAGTTTAATAAAAAAGTAAAAAAAAATTAATATACCAATTGACAAATTAGGATTTTTTACCGTTGCACACTATCCCTTTAAGTTTTGTCTAATGGGCGTGGTTTAACATCATGAACGAAAACTCAAAGTCTCTTATTTTATTTATTAACCCAAAAATGACAGTCACTGAATATATTATGCAAATATTTTATCCGGCAACTCTTCATACGCGTATGACTGGCATGATTAAAATTCGAGCGGAAATTCAGCAAAAAGGTGTTTACGGGATGTGGAAATCCGAGATTTCACGCTGTTTTTCAAGATTTTTTGTTGCATTTCGGATTTCTAAGCTTTTGTCCCGGATTTTGGGGTTTTTCGTCGTATTCCGCGAATTATCCGTGGATTTCAGGATTTCTCGTCCGATTTTGGCATTTCTTGCCGTATTTCGAGATTTCGCGGCGGATTTCTGGATATCTTGCCGGAATTCGAGATTTTAAAGAAATTCAGGCTGGATTTAATAATAACTCTCTCTTTTTATTCTTATAATTAATACTTGACATAGTGAAGGACTAGGCTAAGTCGTTAACAACTTTGAAGCCTGAAGATGGATTACACATCAGTTTTGACAATTAATGGACGCTTCAATAAAAGATACTCGGTTTTTACTCCCCTCTCCAAATTCATCTGGTAAGGAACTATTTCCGGTCAGTCGGTTAAACGGTTAGAATGGCTAGCCATAAAGTCATATTTAAGCCAAATGGAGACGCGTTTTTGCCCTCATGAGAATTTTGCGTCAGATAAGAAATGCGTCGACTAATGTTAATTTTCGATAATATTTTTTAAGGTAAAATATATAATGTTACTAAAACTAAATATAAGAAGATAATATTATTATTATTATCATCCTCTTATGGTATAAATAATTAAAATTATACGGAATATTTTAAGGCTTCTCATGGAGGCAGAGTTAATTAATTTCTTATAAAATTTTCTTTCGGAAAAAGATGAAAACTAATTCCTTTAGAACTAAACGTATTACTTTTGCAGTACGGTATGCAACAAGTGTTTCCTTTTAATCAGGTTACTATTTTGGCATGTTAAGGCTTAGCAAAAAACCGATGTTATGTTCGAGAAAAGTTTCCAGCTTTCTAATATTTTAACAAGCACAATAAAAATTACTTATGAGTCCTGGCTGTCGGAAATATTACTTCTTGGCAATTTCTGGGAAGATGTTTTATTTAAGCGCCTATTAGTTAACAATGTAAATTTAAACCAATAAAAGTAAGTAACAATAGATTAGCGAATACAATAATTGGATTAAGAATTAGATAAAATACAATTTTTCGCGGTTTCTTTAAAAATATTAATATCCTCTTTAAAAGAAGGATTCATTTCGTTAAAAATATTAGAAATTTGACATAGAATTGAGCAAAGTTTTAACGTAGTTCTAGCAAACGGAATTTGGAGTAACCTACGATTGCTGGTATTTGGGGGGTTAACATCGAAAATATTGTGAATATATTTCGTAAGCGATTTAAAAATAAAGACAAGACCACAGTACAATTATAGTATTATAGATGTTAAGAATTTTTAAATTTTTAAAAATTGGCTCAGTATGGGCGTAAAAAGACTTATCGGCAACGATTCTTAAGGCTCTTTTTTGAAGAATTAATAACTTATTTAAGTTATTGTCCGTGGTGTTGCCCCAAATAAAGGCACAGTAATTTAAGTGGTAATGAAATAGGGCATAATAGAGTTGAAGCCGAGTGGAATGATCAAAAACTTGACGTAACCTGTTCAGCGTATAATTACTATAGGCCAATTTTTTTAGCAATATAGTCAATGTGATTTGACCATTTTCAGTGGAAATCAAAATTTAAGCCAAGATATTTACAATTTCGCAACTGTTATAGTATTTTGGTTTATTTTTGTTAAATTTTTTTTTGAGTTTAGAAGACCATGTATACTGTTTTATCTACATTGAGCTCGAGATAATTATCCGAAAGCCATTTGTCAATTTTAGATAATTTGATGTTTAAGTTACTAATAAGGATGTTTAAATCTGTACCACTTTCAAGTAAAAGAGTATCATCGGCGTAGAGAATAAGGCAGTAATCGTTAAACAGGCGCCCCTGAACACGGTACGAGAGGACGAGAGAGAGCCATCCAGTTTTGTTTGACTTGTACGATTGAGAAAATAAGACTTGAGCCATTGAAGGGGAACACCTCTAATTCCCATTTTAGACCACTTCAGCGGAAGACGATTTAGATGGACCTTGTCAAACGCTTTTTTTGAGGTCCAGGAAGACTCCAACCGCTAGCTCGCTCTCATCGAGGGAATTTAAAATCTTTTTATAGACGTGCCCTAGGACAGACTCAACTCCACTATGCTCTATAAATCCACACTGGTTTAAGGTTATTAAGTTGAAAGGTTACAAAAACAAAGTTCTAGCGAACGCCGATAGTACAGAAATTGGTCTATAGCTATTAGGTATAGATGCATCGCCATTTTTAAATATTGGAACGATAAAAGATTTTTTAAGTAAGCTCGGATAAACACCACTGGTAAAAGACACATTAATTAAAAACGTAAAAGGTTCAACAAGTTTTAATATTTTGGGCGACACTTCGTCGAAACCCGCCGCGGAATTAGGGCGTAGATTGTTGAAGGCCAGCGGAACATCATCTTTGCTAACGTTCAGCAGTACCATTGAGCTATAGGGTTATTTTTTACCAGATCAAAAGAAGTGTCCAAGTGATTTGAGCCACTTTTGTCATATAACTCGAAGGGGTTAAAAAATTCATTGAAAGTGTCAGCTAGGAACAACAAACATAAGGCTAGCTGCGTTCAGCTAGCCTTTAAACACGCTAACGAAGGGTTGTGTACGAATTTCATTGGACGAGCGTCACGAGCCTTTACGCTGAACGTTTTACTGGCGGGAGGGAAGACAATTTCCGAATTTTCCCCTTCCGACGGCAGCAGGCGCTAAAGCGTCTAGCCAATGAAAAACGTACGCGAGAAAATCCACGACTTTTGACGGGTTGCGTTCTCCTTGTGTGGGGTGTTGTGTTTGTTGCTCCTAGGTGTCAGGGTCAGAGTTTTTTGGAAAGGACTGGCGTTTTTTAGAATTGCCTAAGAGATTATTAATTATTTTCCAAGACTCCCTTGGATTATTGTAGTGTTCTTCAAGTTTATTTTTAAAGTATTGGAGTCTAGCATTCCTTACCCAGTTATTACAGATGTTTCTGGCTGATTTGTAATTGGCTAAATTCTTCGCTGAAGGGTGCCGCGCTGAAATTTTGCGAAGGCGATCTTTATTTTTTATCGCTCGAATAATATCATTATTGATCCCGCTGTGACTGTTGTTATTAAAGACCTTGATATGCGGGAAGCAAGAGTTATACAGGCTAATAAAAGAGTTAAAAAACATAGTAAATGCGGCGTAGCCATTTTTTTCTCTGTAGAGAAACGTGTACCGGATTTCTTTAAATGTCTGACCTCTCGTTACAATACTCGAGTTTAATAGATAAAATTAGTAATTGGATTTAAAACTTAACCTAGAAATTGACAAAGTACGGCTTTTTAACGTGCACTTTAAATTTTACTTATAGGCGCCACGCTTATAGGTAAAATTTAAAGTGCACGTTAACATTTACCAACTTCAAATCGAGTTTGAACGAAAACCAATAAAGTCTCTGAATATATTTATTAGCCCAAAAATGACAGGAATAATTTATTCAAATCTTTTCTCCGGAATTCTTCGTAAGTATTTGACTGACGTGATTAATATTTCATCCGGCGTAGCTGTATTTGAGAATAGGAAAAAACTTGTAATTACTTTGATCCGAAGCGCGGGAGTGCTAATTTAGTTTGCGCGGTAATGGCGAGTTGGGAAGGGGTTTCCCTTCGTCTCTTTCACCTCTAATTAGCTGCTAATGAACGTGTGGTGGGGATTGGGGACATTACTTCGACCAGCGCCGATGCGTCCGCCTGTTCAAACATTGACGAGAGCGCGTTTCCACGGAAACATTTCGCGACGCGTGAAACTGATTAAGAGGGAAAAAGAAATTGCCACTAGATGTCGCTGTAGGGAGAAAAAAAGCGAACATTGCGGGATGGAAAATGACTTTTGTCTCTAGTCGTTAGTTCCGGTACTTTGAGTTTTTCTTCGCGTACCTAACACCTCCTATCGCCATGAAACAAATTGAGAATAGGCAAAATATAGTGCGGCGCCATCTACATTCGTGTAGTAGCACTAATATGATATTAATGTTAATTTCATAAATTTAATTTATAATTTTTATTTATAATTTAATAAATTTAGTTTATAATTGTTATTTTTAATTTAATAAATTTAATTTATAATTGTTATTTATAATTAATTATTATTAATGTAATATTCATTTAAACTCATTGACACACTCTCGTCAACTAGTTGAACTTGTATTTTTGTATAAATTATTTCATAATATAGTCCCATGTCCTAAACATATCTATTCCAAGCCACGCAATAAGAAACACAAGTATATTAAAACTAAATTCAGTTCTTTGGACCCTTTAAATCGGATTCAAAAAACCGTAAATAGATATGATTCCAAGATTGACATTTTTTGCTGCAAAATGTCAGATTTCAAAAACCTAAAGTTTACATAATATTTTAATTATCTTAGTCGAAAATAATTATTTGAACTTTCGTTTATACTGAACTTAACACGTATCAAATATGTATTGCGAATATTATTGTATATCTGATTTGACTCGATGTAACCTATTTCAATTGTACAACGCGTGTATCGACTTGCTAATACTTTTGTATTGTTTTGATGCACAATAAACATCCATTTCATTCATTCATTTCATATTAGTTTATAATTGTTATTTATAATTAATTATTATTAATTTCATATTAGTTTATAATTGTTATTTATAATTAATTATTATTAATTTCATATTAGTCATTTCATATTAGTTTTTAATTTTAATTTCATAGTCATTTCATATTAGTTTTTAATTTGAATTTCATATTCATTTCATATTAGTTTTTAATTTTAATTTCATATTCATTTCATATTAGTTTCTAATTTTAATTTCATATTCATTTCATATTAGTTTCTAATTTTAATTTCATATTCATTTCATATTAGTTTCTAATTTTAATTTCATATTCATTTCATATTAGTTTCTAATTTTAATTTCATATTTTTTTAACTCTTAATTTAAATTTCATATTATTTTAATTCTTAATTTAAATTTCATATTATTTTAATTCTTAATTTAAATTTCATATTATTTTAATTCTTAATTTAAATTTCATATTATTTTAATTCTTAATTTAAATTTCATATTATTTTAATTCTTAATTTAAATTTCATATTATTTTAATTCTTAATTTAAATTTCATATTATTTTAATTCTTAATTTAAATTTCATATTATTTTAATTCTTAATTTAAATTTCATATTTTTTTAATTCTTAATTTAAATTTCATATTATTTTAATTCTTAATTTAAATTTCATATTATTTTAATTCTTAATTTAAATTTCATATTATTTTAATTCTTAATTTAAATTTCATATTATTTTAATTCTTAATTTAAATTTCATATTTTTTTAATTCTTAATTTAAATTTCATATTTTTTTAATTCTTAATTTAAATTTCATATTTTTTTAAATCTTAATTTAAATTTCATATTTTTTTTATTCTTAATTTAAATTTCATATTATTTTAATTCTTAATTTAAATTTCATATTTTTTTAACTCTTAATTTAAATTTCATATTATTTTAATTCTTAATTTAAATTTCATATTATTTTAATTCTTAATATTAATTTAATATTATTTTAATTCTTAATTTAAATTTCATATTTTTTAACTCTTAATTTAAATTTCATATTTTTTAACTCTTAATTTAAATTTCATATTTTTTAACTCTTAATTTAAATTTCATATTTTTTTAATTCTTAATCTAATAATAAAAGATTAACTTCCAGCCCAACTAGATAAAGGGCTCAAAATTCCTCGAACAGATAGTGTCGAAGCCCTATATACACCATGGGATCCAGTTTGCAGGAATCTAATGGCATCTCTTCCTTTGGCAATGGTGTCCACCAATTCGAAGTTATAATTTGGCGCCATCTAGGAAGCGGCGTTAAAAAAACGGCGTAATCTCTTCCATACCCGCTTCTAGCTATACGCTATCTGTCGACCGCTTAATTCACCGCGAAACTTAGTTTTTTTCAATAGAGAGGTTAAACACCCGCTCGCTTAACGAGTACGACGAGTAGAGTGTACGCGATAAATCTGCATCTACACGTTCTATCTATTCGTTTTTCTAGCGCGAGCTTAATCTCTCGTAATATTGCGATTTCAGATCTAAATTTACGAGTCTCGAAGTCGCGGGAATAAAAATACGCCGTCACGTTTCGTTACGGCTGAGACTATTTCTTCTTTTCCAATTTATGAATTTATTGGAATTTGAGTGCCATTTAAAGGTCCCTTTCAAAATTCGAAATGACAAATTGTTATACCCTTTTTGGAAGTAAATATAAAAGAACATGTGGAAAATACCGATAAAGTGAAATGGGGCCTACGAGAGGCTTATCACTTATCATTTTTCTGTATCGTGATTACGGATCAATTACAGCGATTATACCTTGATTACCGCGATTGCACATTGATTACCGCGATTGCACGTTGATTACAGCGATTGCACATTGATTACCGCGATTGCACGTTGATTACAGCGATTGCACGTTGATTACAGCGATTGCACGTTGATTAGAGCGACTACGCGTTGATTAGAGCGACTACGCGTTGATTAGAGCGACTACGCGTTGATTATTGAGACTGTGCATGATTAGAGCGACTGTGCTTGATTAGAGCGACTACGCGTTGATTAGAGCGACTACGCGTTGATTAGAGCGACTACGCGTTGATTAGAGCGACTACGCGTTGATTAGAGCGACTACGCGTTGATTATTGCGACTACGCGTTGATTATTGCGACTGTGCATGATTAGAGCGACTGTGCATGATTAGAGCGACTGTGCTTGATTAGAGCGACTACGCGTTGATTATTGCGACTACGCGTTGATTATTGCGACTGTGCATGATTAGAGCGACTGTGCATGATTAGAGCGACTGTGCTTGATTAGAGCGACTACGCGTTGATTATTGCGACTGTGCATGATTAGAGCGACTGTGCTTGATTAGAGCGACTACGCGTTGATTAGAGCGACTGTGCTTGATTAGAGTGACTACGCGTTGATTATTGCGACTGTGCATGATTAGAGCGACTGTGCATGATTAGAGCGACTGTGCTTGATTAGAGCGACTACGCGTTGATTATTGCGACTGTGCTTGATTAGAGCGACTACGCGTTTATTATTGCGACTGTGCATGATTAGAGCGACTACAGAGTTATAACGGGATGGCAATGGTGATCAAGGAGCCATTGCATAATTGTAACGGGATTGCAATGGTGATTATGGAGCGATTACAGAGTTATAACGGGATGGCTACGGCGATTATGGAGCGATTACAGAGTTATAACGGGATGGCTACGGCGATTATGGATCGATTACATAGTTATAACGGGATGGCAATGGTGATCAAGGCGCGATTGCAGAATTATAACGGGATGGCAATGGTGATCAAGGAGCCATTGCATAATTATTACGGAATGGCTACGGCGATTATGGAGCGATTACAGAGTTATAACGGGATGGCTACGGCGATTATGGAGCGATTACAGAGTTATAACGGGATGGCTACGGCGATTATGGAGCGATTACAGAGTTATAACGGGATGGCTACGGCATGGACTAATTAACAACAGGGACGGCCCAGATCTATAACATTTCCCTATAAAGACCCAAAAAAAATGTTAACGCGTTCAGCAGCGTTGCTATCCTAGTGATTCAAACGTCATAAACAGGAAACAGATTTTTAACGGTTTTAGCGGTTGTGATTTGAATTTTCAGATTGTTGTTTACAAAGGAAACCCCAAATGTCTCTCATAACCATCCATGTTATCACGTTAAATAACTATAATTATAATTATTATTTTAGTATAATTGGTATAGTTAAATGATATTTTTTCCACCTCCGATTCTAAGATAGATTCGAAATTATCTTGGAAATTATTTATTTATAACGGGATGGCAATGGTGATCAAGGAGTGATTGCATAATTATAACGGGATGGCTACGGCGATTATGGAGCGATTACAGAGTTATAACGGGATGACAATGGTGATTATGGAGCGATTACAGAGTTATAACGGGATGACAATGGTGATTATGGAGCGATTACAGAGTTATAACGGGATGACAATGGTGATTAAGGAGCCATTGCAGAATTAAAACGGGATTGCAACCTTGATTACGGAGCGAATACAGTTATAATCGGATGGCAACTGGGATTATGGAGCGATTATAGAATTTATAACGGGATGTAATCGGTGATTATGGAGTGATTAAAGAGTTATAACGGGATGGCAACAGTAAATATGGAGTGATTACAGAACTATAACGGGCAATGGTGATTAAGGATGACTTAGGCCCAAGGTGGTGCCTTGGGTATTAGCCTAGCTGATTATTATTCAGCCTAGCTGGCTACGGTGATTATGGAGCGATTACAGAATTCATAACGGGATGGCTACGTTAATTACGGAGCCAATACAGAATTATTTCGGTAATTACAAAGTTATTAACTTAATCATTTTATCCAGAGTGCTTTGTTTAACATCTCTAATGACTTTTTAAACTTTTTCATTATTCAAAGTTTCATTTTACGATGAATTTGTAGTAGAACGAAGATATTTTAGATTAAAGTTTATGATAATTTTGGTGGTTGCTTATTCAACTTTTAAATTTATACCTTTTGTGAGCGTTGGATTTACCAAATTACAGCTAGCTAGCTACACTACCTAGCGGTAAGGTAGGAAAACTTAATCCGTTTGAGCTTTCAACGTTTCCACCGTTTAAATGAAACGTTTCCCTTGAAAATTGGCACATGCCGGGCTCAATGAATTGTATTAAGTTAAAGGCCATTGAGTTTCCCATTCCGCACTATATCCTTAATACGATCCCATCCGTTCAGGAGTCGTTTAATCCTTTGGCATTACCCAACATCTCCTCTGAATACTTTGAAGCAGAAACTTAATTGTTCCCGTAAAATGAGAAGAGAATGAAAAGGAGCTCGACACAAATTGGGTTTTACAAAATGGCATCTCTCAAAGCGTTTCCGAAATAACGATTAAGTCCCGTCCTCAGAGGGGGTTCTCCGGTTCTACTCAATTAACTCAAATAAGACTTGGTCATCTGGCAACACAGCGAGTCCTCGTTTTCTTAAGAGTAAGAACTTGCCTCTCTGGTTGTACTGATTCTTCTTATAGACGCCGATAACTTTCGACTCTTTCTTTCTCTGATTGTGACGCGGAATTTCTGCGCTATTCACTGTCTTCGAAGACGTGTCTTATCTCTCCCTCCGTGTCCGGCGAGGTGGTTGAAGGGGAGATACCGGACCTAGACAAAGGGATGTCGTTGCTAGATTGACTTTTGCGGCATTATCGAGTAGGGTCACGACAATGTCTTTGGGGAAATTGGGGAATTCCGATAAATTCTATCGGGATTCCGCCTACTATTGCCAGATACAATATCAAGGACTCGTAATTTTAACCGAATAGCAATTGGGATTTCGCTTTCAAAAGCCGGATTCTATTGTTGTTAAATCTTCAATTGGTAAAAGACCTCACTTTACTTCCCCTCTTACGTGGCGAAAAGGGGATAGCTGAATGCAATGTTTCCGGTTGGTCGGTTACAAGGTTCACCTGACTAGACAAAGACCACAATTACAAGCCAAAATTCACAAGACATTCACTTTATAAACGCAGTTGTTTTGCCTGGTTTTAATGAAAAAATTAGCGATGACGCAAAAAATTTCAGTTAAGGCCTAACATAATTTTATCGTGATGACCCAAAAAATCTCGGTTAAGCCTTGGCCTCAATCAAACATTATTTGTCAAAGAAGATTCCAGGGTATCGTGACCTTGAAGTGACACGCAAAAACCCTTTTCCCAAAATGGCTGCCTGTTTCCATTTTGGTTCGATAAATTCTGGAAAAGCAGACGATATTTTTAGTTTAGTCTCTTAACTTTTGAGGATGAGTAGAAATAGTAGCGTTATTCGCAACCGAAAACAATCGCTACGCCTCCTTTGAAAGCTAGATGGGTAGCGGCTAAAGCAGACGCTATTAGTTTTTCCTCATCGTTATTAGTAAATTTAACTTTATTAATAATGATGCTTGCATTTTAAATATAATTTATGCATCGTTCGCTTATATTTGGATAAGTTTATTTAAAAAAACACGTTCGTATGACTTTTTAATTGGTCTGTAGCAGACGCTAGATCATAGGTGCTATCTCGGAGAAGCAAGCGCCGTTACACCACCTACACTCGTTTCGGTCGCGAATAGTTGGCGGTAATGTTATGGTAGCTGGCAAATTCGTCTCGCGTTTCCGCAATAAAACATCATCAAGGAAATCGCCAAGAAGTAATATATCCGAGAGCCAGGACCTGCAAGAGACTGCTTGTTGAAATAATTGAAACTTTTCATCTGTAAAAAGGCTGTAAATCGAACGTCGTGTTTTGCTAAGCTTTAACATCCCCAAAAAAGCTACCTGGTTAAAAGGAAACACTCGTTGCATACCGTGTAGGTGAAAAGTTTCCATTATTTCCACAAACACTATATAAACAGTAACTTTCAAGTCCCGATTCTCGGAAATATTACTTCTTGGCCATTTCCTTGAAGAGGTTTTATTGAAGCGTCTATTTTACAATCCATAGTTTAGCTCGTGCCTGGCGACCACGAGATTTGGTTACCATGGTAGCATATTCCATTGCACTAGTTTTATACGAATAACTGCGGAACCAGCGAATAGTTAACGGGCAGAGTAAATCTAAACTGTGCTGGTAAATAAAACGTTTTAGGGTAAAAATGGCACACTATTAGTCCGAGAACAGGGTAAAATATATGTATTAATATATATTTTATTAATTTTCATTGTTAATTGGAAAATTTATAAGGAAATCTAATGTTTTCAACGTTAATCTCTAATCTTTCTTTTTCTCATTCGAGAAAGTTGGCGCATATTTTTTCCTTTGAGAAACTTTATTAATAAAAAGGCCAGTTTCGCGTTCTTTCGAGCGAAAAATGAATTTTTTCGTCCATCGTGGCTTTCCTAATTTACTTCGGCGTTATTGTTTCGAGTCTCGGAGAGGGGCTTATCGGCGTGGTCGCTCCAATGTGACCCCTTTAATTCGGCCCTTCCCTCTTACCCACATCCCTCCCATTTCATCGTATTAAAAGCGAGATTATTTTTCCATATTGTAATATCGATTCCTTCCCTCGCCCCCCCCCGCCCGAGTGTGGGTACAAGTGTCCCCCCGGGCCAACCTTTAATTTAATAAGAACACGCGACATTGCATAGAGAAGATTATATAACTCTACCGCCCAGAAGTTTCCTTTTTGGGGGTAAAATCGAATTTTTTAGACCCCAAAATAGAAAAACCTCATTTAATCCTTTCTTTTTTTGAATTATGATCGAATCATTTTGGGTGCTCTTTTAGGGGTTTTTTTTATTAATATTTTGGACGGCTGTGCTACGTAATTTTTACGTAGCTCATTATAAAGTTACCTATATTATTCTAGAATATATATATTATTCTAGAATTTATGTATTATTCTAGAATTTATATATTATTCTAGAATTTATATATTATTCTAGAATTTATATATTATTCTAGAATTTATATATTATTCTAGAATTTATATATTATTCTAGAATGTATGTATTATTCTATCATTTATGTATTACTCTAGAATTTATGTATTACTCTATAATTTATGTATTATTCTAGAATTTATGTATTACTCTAGAATTTATGTATTATTCTAGAATTTATGTATTATTCTAGAATTTATGTATTATTCAAGAAAATATGTATTATTCTAGAATTTATGTATTATTCTAGAATTTATGTATTCTAGAATTTATGTATTATTCTAGAATTTATGTATTATTCTAGAATTTATGTATTATTCTAGAATTTATGTATTATTCTAGAATTTATGTATTATTCTAGAATTTATGTATTATTCTAGAATTTATGTATTATTCTAGAATTTATGTATTATTCTAGAATTTATGTATTATTCTAAATGTACGATATTACTCTAAAATGTACGATATTACTCTAAAATGTACGATATTACTCTAAAATGTACGATATTACTCTAAAATGTACGATATTACTCTAAAATGTACGATATTATTCTAGAATGTACGATATTATTCTAGAATGTACGATAATATTTTAGAATATATGATAATATTCTAGAATGTACGATATTACTCTAGAATGTACGATATTACTCTAGAATGTACGATATTACTCTAGAATGTACGATATTACTCTAGAATGTACGATATTATTCTAGAATGCATGATATTACTCTAGAATGCATGATATTACTCTAGAATGCATGATATTATTCTAGAATGCATGATATTACTCTAGAATGCATTATTTATTAATTATTAACCAGGAATAGTTGTATTATTTATTAATTATTAACCAGGAATAGTTGTATTATTTATTAATTATTAACCAGGAATAGTTGTATTATTTATTAATTATTAACCAGGAATAGTTGTATTATTTATTAATTATTAACCAGGAATAGTTGTATTATTTATTAATTATTAACCAGGAATAGTTGTATTATTTATTAATTATTAACCAGGAATAGTTGTATTATTTATTAATTATTAACCAGGAATAATTGTATTATTTATTAATTATTAACCAGGAATAGTTGTATTATTTATTAATTATTAACCAGGAATAGTTGTATTATTTTTTAATTATTAACCAGGAATAGTTGTATTATTTATTAATTATTAACCAGGAATAGTTGTATTATTAATTAATTAATTATTAACCAGGAATAGTTTTATTATTTATTAATTATTAACCAGGAATAGTTGTATTATTTATTAATTATTAACCAGGAATAGTTGTATTATTAATTAATTAATTATTAACCAGGAATAGTTTTATTATTTATTAATTATTAACCAGGAATAGTTGTATTATTTATTAATTAAACAGGAATAGTTTTATTATTTATTAATTATTAACCAGGAATAGTATTATTCCTGGCTCATAATTAATAGTTATTATTCCTGGCTCATAATTAATAGTTATTATTCCTGGCTCATAATTAATAGTTATTATTCCTGGCTCATAATTAATAGTTATTATTCCTGGCTCATAATTAATAGTTATTATTCCTGGCTCATAATTAATAGTTATTATTCCTGGATCATAATTAATAGTTATTATTCCTGGCTCATAATTAATAGTTATTATTCCTGGCTCATAATTAATAGTTATTATTCCTGGCTCATAATTAATTGCTATTATTCCTGGCTCATAATTAATAGTTATTATTTATGATCCAGGAATATTAATAGTTATTATTCCTGGCTCATAATTAATAGTTATTATTTATGATCCAGGAATATTAATTATTTATGATCCAGGAATATTAATTATTTATGATCCAGGAATATTAATTATTTATGATCCAGGAATATTAATTATTTATGATCCAGGAACGTTAATTATTTATGATCCAGGAATGTTAATTATTTATGATCCAGGAATATTAATTATTTATGATCCAGGAATATTAATTATTTATGATCTCGGAATAATCATTTTTAATCTTTAACCAAAAAGCATTATTAATCCTTAACGATCCCGGAATAGTATTTTTTAATCTTTAACCAGGAATAATCATTTTTAACCTTTAACCAGGAATAATCATTTTTAATCTTTAACCAAAAAGCATTCTTAATCCTTAACCAAAAAGCATTCTTAATCCTTAACCATGAATAATCAATATTAATCCTTAACAATGAATAATCAATATTAATCCTTAACAATGAATTACCAATATTAATCTTTAACAATGAATAATCAATATTAATCCTTAAAAAATGAATAATCAATATTAATCCTTAAAAAATGAATAATCAATATTAATCCTTAACCAGGAATAATCAATATTAATCCTTAACCAGGAATAATCAATATTAATCCTTAACCAGGAATAATCAATATTAATCCTTAACCAGGAATAATCAATATTAATCCTTAATCCGGAAAAATCATTATTAATCTTTAACCAGGAATAATCATTATTATTCTTTAACCACGAAAAATCATTATAAATCCTTAGCCAGATATAATCATTATTAATAATTAACCATTTATAATCATTATTAATATTTAACCAGTTATAATCATTATTAATAATTAACCAGTTATAATCATTATTAATAATTAACCATTTATAATCATTATTAATATTTAACCAGTTATAATCATTATTAATATTTAACCAGGAATAGTCATTATTAATCCTTAACCATTAGTAATCAATATTAATTCTTAACCAGGACTAATCATTGCTAAGCAGTGAATATCGGTTGTAAGCCCATCTAATGTTCTGTGAATGCAGTGAGTATTTCTTATGGAAGCATAATTATGATTCTTTCCCGAAAGGAAATCTGAAATTTCTTTTATTTCCGTCTATGGATAATATAATCGTAGTAGGCTTAACTGTTTTTGCTGTGGGCAGTCTGAGTAGATTTGCCTCTAAGCGGGCTGCTTTTATTGATAACTGCGCAGTTCGCGGCTGAATAATTAGACGAGATGACAGTACCGTAGACGCGCTTTGCTTCAATGACAGTGTCCGAGTACAAATCTCCGAAACCCTTCGCCGCGTATCCTGCACTCTCCATCCCTCCATTGGACGGCAATATCAGGTTAGTCTGGTGTTTTCGGTAGAAATCAGCTTGAGGAGCCATCGGATATCCCGCTGTGGTGGTCATCTTTTTCTCTCCGATTTCCGATGAGTTTCCTCCGTCCATCTTTCACGTCGGCCCAACTGGATATTTGATCTTTCGGATTCCTAGATTTTCATCCCGCGCTGACCACCAACCGGAAATGACGCGGCGGAATCGGTTCTTTCAATATGTCGCCGTTATCGTCAGTTCCGTCGATCGAGCTTATTAATTTGGGACTGCGATGCTCAATTAATAGCTTTCTTCTTCGAATAAGAACGTAGTTTCGTCTCGTTAATGGATTATCGGGAAATTCGGACTTTAATTCGTTACGCGTCCCTCTAGCGGATTATAGACCAAACAGTGGGTTCGCCGAAAATACGATAAAGTTTTCTCATTTTGATTTTTGAATTTTGAATTAACGTTTTTAGCGCTTTGACGTTCAGCACTTTTTGGGTGGGGTACAAATAAAACAATTTCTTATATTATAAATTGTTCCAAATTTGAAGAATTTGTAAAAAATTTGCTTATTCTAGTGTCAAAGTCTTTCTTTTATGTTTTAATCGCCTTTTTTGGCCATCGTCTTTTGCATTATCAGGGATTCAGGGTGACCGCCTTCCAAATGGTTTTTGAATAGACGTAATGTTCGAAAAATATGGATTTTTTTTCTTCCTTGATCTTTTTCGTGGATATTCTTTCAAAATTGCCCATTACTAACAGAAGGGTCACGGAGGTTTTAATGACCTTTTAATGGTTTCCACATTCCCCCCTTTGGACCCTCTCTTCTCCCGTTCCGCCCCCATCACTCAAACTTCTTATTTTGGGACGCTGGAAAGATTTGAAAATTCCCTTCTTTAAAAAGTGATTTGGGTTGTCGTAAGCTTGCGTTAATAGTTCACTTCTTTAAAACTGTTGCTAGCGGTAAGGTTAACCTTAATGGTACTGTTCTCAAATTGGATATTATTAAAACAGAAATAATTTTGCAGGCATTTGTGACAGCATGGACCAAAAAAATAACTGTTCCCGATATTTTGACACGGTAGGCGTGGCTTAAATCGGAAGGCTTACTGAGGCGCACCAGCCGCTTTGAAACGCCTCAAGAATTCTGTTCAACTATCACTAAGATAATCTTACAATTTAGTTGAGGCTTAGGCGACAGTACTTGCGAGAAAGTTAGGTTAGGCTAAGTTCATTAATTTTTTTAAGTTAAGAAATGAAATGGGTTCCAGTGAATTTGATAAAACAATCTTAGCCATACTCGGCTTACTGGTTATTTTTACTTAACCCAATTTTTTTAATTATCATTACTTTAACTTTTAAAGAACAAATTTTAAAAATATTAGGTCTCACTAAGCCGAATCATTTAAGCGACAACAACGGCGCCATTTTGCCCAAATTGAACGTGGGCGCTCCAGCTTCTCTACGAAACTACGTCGGAAATCGACTTCAACGACGCCAAGTTTGTCCGCATTGAACTAAAATGAACCGTGATTTTCCCATTTAAAGCTTGAACAGTGAGTCCCCTTAGATTCTTGGTCCATGGTGACAGTTCTAAAAAAAAACTAGTGTTGTTAATTTTCCGGCAAAATAAAATGCGGAAAAATTTCCAGGAAATTTACCGGAACATTACTCGGAAAAATAAAAAATTGAAACATAAATTACTTTGAAGGGTTTTTAATTTGTTTACCTTTTTATCGATATAAAATGTGTAATAACAGTAAAAATTCTTCTGCTTTTTGGTCTAACTGCGCACGTGTCAAATATTATTGTCTTCACGTTTTTATAACAATTCGTAAACATAAGCTATACCGTACGGAGTTATTTGGTTTAACATAACATTTGAATCACTTGATTAATGAAATATTTATATAGATTTCGAATTTATGAAAAATTAAAAATATTATTTTTGAATAGGGAACGAAATGTTAAGTAGTAATTAAATATAATGTAGATTAAATGAAATTTTACTTTTCATGTGTCAGCAAAAACACACCATAAATTAAGGAAAATAAATTTCTAATTTACCAAACTTAACATATAATTTAAAAATATATAATTTTTTTTGACTAAAAATTAATTATATTTGAAATGACCGTTAATAAAATGTTTTTATTCACAATGAGCTTCTGACCCAGGGATTATTTTTATAAAATTTATATTTTTGAAACATCAATTTGTTCCCTCCTTTTAAAGAGTTACATTTATTGATTTTCCATGAATATAAAAAATAAATTAAAATATTGATAAAAAAAATAAAAACTTTAGCAAGCCCAAAGATCCATTTTATTCCATCTCCCACAGGCGTAATGCATTTCCCGAAACATTTTGGACGGCCGCGTGAACCCCAAAACTAAACAATACCCCTGGAGACAATTTTTATAAGCCAGTAACCTCCCCCGAAGACAAATTGGGTCGTTAGAGCAACGAAAAATGAACGAGAAGGTGCGAGGAAAAAGTTAGTGGTTGAGTTCTGTTTACACCGCCAGAACGTCTCTACAAATACGGGCTGCTATATTTTTCATCTTTCGGATATAAAAGGAAGCGCGTTCGGATAAATTTTCTTCAATATCTATCGTTCTTCATCTTTCGCGTATTCTATCACGCGTGGAGTCTTCTTTTTCTTCATCAAATTTCGAAAGATATTTTTTCTTTGATGGTCAGGGCTTAGGAAAAATGATGCCTCGATTTTTGGGTTACCTGCTGGCCATTTTCGGTCGCCGCTCACTGGTACTCTCCAATTGCTCATAAACCACCCCCCGGTCCTCCCCAAATTGTCCTCTGGGGACGGTAGAAGCCCCTCGTTGTCAACCGCTAGGGGCGCTGGTATAGGCGAAATCGTTTTATTTGGGAGAAGTCGTTTTTCAAGAAAGATTTCTAGCCACTGGGGGAGGGCTTTGCCGCAACGACAGTGATTTTCAACGGTGTAAAGCCAACTTTACTTTACCATTACTTCTAACTGAAGAGTATGATTGATCATAGTACGGTGGAAACCTGGCTTGGCACTGATAAAACGCTACTACTGTGGCTCCATCTTTGTATCGTTCCCCCAAGTCTACTTAAATAAATATTTTTTTCTTATTCACCGTGGTTTTATAGACGCTCATTGATAGCTTGCCAAACATTTAAAAAATTTCTACTTACGGTTTAATACTTTTTGGTATTTTGAACTTTTTTCGGGATATGTTCCGCAAATTTATACAAATACAACCCTTATTTACAAAGCTCGGTACAAAATTATGGTATCTCAAAAATGTGATATTGGTTTTGGGGAAATTTAATTTGCTGGTAAAATTGTATTGCAAACGGATTTAAGATATTTTGGTAGTTAAGTTTTAGCAAGAAATTATTTATAGGTAATTTAAAATTATTATTTTTAAAAGTAATTTTTTTAAAATTGTATGCTAATAACACAAGATACTTTATGACTAAATTTTTTTTAATAAAAAGATAATATATAACCGAAGTTCCTTTTCAAGCCATAGTTCAATACGTAATGAAATTTCTACAAATATTTCAACTATTATTTTTAATTTTTATTCTTAAATATACCATAATTTTTTACGTCTATTGAACCTTTATTTTGATTAATTTTACCTCTATCTTTAATGTATAGAGATTCTTTAAAGTTTCTTTTTACACAATTATCTTCAATAGCTAATATTTTGAACTTCCCCATAAAGGTTTAAAGGTTTTATTGAAGCCCTTTTGAAACAGGGTGGCTCTACAAAAGTGAGCGCGGCAATATTATATTATCAATACGGAATTTTATAAAATCGTGTACTCCTCTGCGGTAAAAAGTAGTTCGTTTCTTTTTCAGGTTTTAATAATTAAGAACTAAAGGCTAAGGTGTTTTACAAAATTATATTCAACGCATTTTTAAAGGGGAACGGTCCAGCTTTAACCAGTTAGATAGCCGTAGAGCCCATTAAAAACTCAAATTTATGCCGAAAACCGCATCAAAAAATATTGAGTGGTTAATTTTTAATAAAATAAAGAAATTTCGGGAAATCGAAAAGCGCGCGTCCGCCGCGACACCTGCTGAGAAGTCGGTGAGGCAGGAAAACAACGTAAAAGGGCGCGCTGCTGAAGACGCAAAAAAATTGTTTTGCCCGCGCGCCTAAATTGCGCGATTTTAAAAGTCAGGATAGTTCGCAAATCGCTCATACGGGGTTAGGGGCGCCGGCGGCAGCCCCTAAGATGGCGTCGAAAATTCAAACCCAAACACCTGGCGTTATTTTTCGTTTCAACTTTTTGGGCCAAAAGCTATTTTTCCAAGACAAAAAAAGGTACGTGTTAGTATATTGAACGTCTTGTTAATCTTTTTATACGGAAATAAGGCTATATTTGGAAAAGCTAGTTTTTTCCCTATTAAGCAGATATTTCTTTATATTGCTAATACAGGACCACGTGTTAACTAAAAAACGATACAGAGACAATTACTCAAAATGTGTTTTATGTAAGAATTTTAAATTTTCAGGTTACATAGAGGGTGCAGGGGGACAAATGACAATGAAAATTTCAATGACCTTGAACCAGGTCTTCAAGGTCATTCAAATTTTATCTCGAGAACCGTTAGGATTAGAAGAAGGATTCCAATTAGAAATGTGTTCTACGTTTAATTTTAAGTCTAATCAGCTTTGACCCGATCTAATTTGACCAATGGGAAACCGAGAAATGTTAGACCAAACACCATAAGGTCGTGTGTGGTATTCTAATAAAGACACGACATTTAAGGGCTTATAAATCGAAAACTACCAGATCTAATGGATCAAAATTATCGTGAATCTCTAAACTGAGTGGGGGAGTTTAAAATTTGTAACTTATGACGACCTTGAAACATTAGTTCAAGGTCATTAAAAATTTATCTCGAGACCCATTAGTATTAGAAGAATGGTTCCAATTACAAAAATTCCAGCCAAGGTTTTTTAAGTCAAATTACCATTTACCCGAGGTAAATAAACCAATAAAACTCCAAAATAAACGTTAATTAATTGATTTAAGACGTATCAAGTATTTTATTAACTTTTTTAGTTTAAATGTTTTAAACACAAAATAAACTAAATAAGTAATTGAAATAAATAAGCAACTAATAAACGTAAGAATTATTTACAAATAATTTAAATAAATAATGAAAAAACTGAAGATTAACTTTCAAATAATAATTAACATAACAATGATAATGTTATTTATGAAGTGTTCAAAAATACCTCCATTGGGTACTACGCATGCTTGCGCTCGTGTATTAGTTGCTTATTTATTTCAATTACTTATTAAGTTTCTTTTGTGTTTAAAACATTTAAACTATAAAATTAATAAAAATACTTGGTACGTCTTAAATCAATTAATTGTCGTTTATTTTGGAGTTTTGTTGGTTTATTTAGCTCGGGTTAAACGTAAATTGACTTAAAAAACCTTGGCGGGCATTTTTCTAATTGGAACCATTCTTCTAATGCTAATTGGTTCTCGAGATAAATTTTGAATGACCTTGAACTAATGTTTCAAGGTCATCATAAATTACAAATTTTGAACTTCCCCACTCAGTTTAGAGTTTCACGATAATTTTGATCCATTAGATCTGGTAGTCTTCGATTTAAAAGCCCTTAAATATCGTGTCTTGATTAGAATACCACACACGACCTTATGGTGTTTGGTCTAACATTTCTCGGCTTCCCATTGGTCAAATTAGATCGGGTCAAAGCTGTTTAGACTTAGAATTAAACGTAGAACACATTTCTAATTGGAACCATTCTTCTAATCCTAATGGTTCTCGAGATTAAATTTGAATGACCTTGAAGACCTGGTTCAAGGTCATTGAAATTTTCATTGACATTTGTCCCCCTGCCCCCTCTATGTAACCTGCAAATTTCAAATTCTTACATAAAACACATTTTGAGTAATTGGCTCTGTATCGTTTTTTAGTTAACATCCTGTATATCAGATTTCAATTAAACCAGATCAAAGTACAATAATTCCTTATTTGGGAGTATCAAATAGCCCTCAAATTCTTAGCCATATTTTCGAGCTCATTTAAAAATTGTGTGGTTGGACTTTTCTCTCTATTTATTTTTGATCCTACGAAATAACCAAAACTCTTAATTTTTCAAAAATTGAGTTATCACATTTTAGCACTCGGGTAGTTCAAATTCACCGTGAATTATATATTATATTTTAGGAATTTTTCTACACAGGTGCGCGTATAAATGATAAATTTTGACGTTCAATTTAACCTTGAAAAATAGTAATATATATGCTCTTTTTAAAGGAAAATCGGAACTCGTGCCAACGGTGGCATTCCCCGAAAAATTCCTCTCACATATTTCATATTTTGAGCTCCGGTTTAAACTTTATATAACACATTTTATATCGTATAAATCATTGGAGTTCGCTACGCGCAAACGTAATTTATCGGGCGTGTGTCGACCATCTCGAAATAACATCCGCTATGTTTGGGAACGCCCGCACGACGAAATTTTGTTCGTACTTTTTCGGAATATAGTTCGTCCTTTTTCGGAATATAGTTCGTCCTTTTTCGGAATATAGTTCGTCCTTTTTCGGAATATAGTTCGTCCTTTTTCGGAATATAGTTCGTCCTTTTTCGAAATATAGTTCGTACTTTTTCGGAATATAGTTCGTACTTTTTCGGAATATAGTTCGTACTTTTTCGGAATATATAGTTCGTACTTTTTCGGAATATATAGTTCGTACTTTTTCGGAATATAGTTCGTACTTTTTCGGAATATAGTTCGTACTTTTTCGGAATATAGTTCGTACTTTTTCGGAATATAGTTCGTACTTTTTCGGAATGTAGTTCGTACTTTTTAGAAAATTACTGCGCATTATGAGAAAAAATTACTTCGCACTTTGTTAAATTTATTCCCGCATTTTACTAAATTTTCTCCGGCATTCATACTATGCGAAATTTCCTCCGCTTTGGCGAATTTCATCCGTTTTTGCGATTTTTCTCCGTTTTGGCGAAATTCCCTGCGTTTTTTTTTTTTGCAAAATGTCTTAATAATAATTATTATTATAACCTACTTTGCCCGCCAAAGATTTTTTAACCGCGATACAGGGGAATTTATACCGCGTTGAAGATAACCCTTCCCGAGATACCAACTAATGTCCCTACACTCCGCAAGTTTTAAAACACGAGGAAACCGAAGTACTCGGAGAAAAACATCATAAACAGATCGGGGGGGGGGGGGGCAATAAACTCTACGCGGAAGAAAGAATTGTTCCCAGTTTTGAATCCAGTGCCTCAAGGCGGGATCCAACCTTGGGCGAAAGCGCTAACCACTCCTCCGCTTAATTTCTTTAGTCCTTATTTTGATGAATTTCCCGCGGTGTGAACGGAACCTTTCCCGTCGTTACAAAGCCCTTCTAGGGACAATCTTGATAAGAAGAAAGAAAACATATCCCTTTATAAATTAGGTCTACACGGAGCTGGGTGTCCCAGGCGCCCTACTTGTGTCCGCCGGCCGTAATTGTATTGACTCGGCCCTCCGGAGTAAGACCCCTAACGACCGATACAAGACGGCCCCGCAACTGCCAGTTCCCGCGGAAAGGAGACGCATTATAGGACCAGCCCCTATAAGCCGGCTCTGCCCCGATGCGCCAAAGCTTTCCTGGAACGTTTCTATTAAGATAGCGAACTATTCAACCAGATATTTCTTATAAAAAAACTTGGGTTCCCCTTAATAATTTAATTTGTCAAGCTGGGCTATTTCTCCGATTTTTATGTTTGTTTTGCCTTAATATTACCTTTTTTCAAGCGCTAAATTGATTTGTAAGTTACTGGAGTAATCTAGCGCACAAATAGTAGGTAATCAACGGAATTCACTTTAGAAAATAACCCCATCAGCGTAAAAATGTGAGAAAACATTGGAAAGC
This sequence comes from Leiobunum rupestre, assembly GCF_980474605.1. NCBI lineage: Eukaryota > Metazoa > Arthropoda > Arachnida > Opiliones > Sclerosomatidae > Leiobunum > Leiobunum rupestre. The sequence goes on from NC_143392.1 coordinate 35,759,348, forward strand.
TCGGGAAAAACTGATAGAGCACTGGAAAACATCGAAATATTATGATAAATCAGTAGAAATTACTGTAAAGTTGTGAGACATACCAAGAAATCACGGAAACATTTAGGGAATCATTGGAAATTACCGAAAAATTGTGTGAATCATTGGAAATTACCGAAAAATTGTGTGAATCATTGGAAATTACCGAAAAAATGTGTGAATCATTGGAAATTACCGAAAAATTGTGTGAATCATTGGAAATTACCCAAAAATTGTGTGAATCATTGGAAATTACCGAAAAATTGTGTGAATCGTTGGAAATTACCGAAAAATTGTGTGAATCATTGGAAATTACCGAAAAATTGTGTGAATCATTGTAAATTACCGAAAATTGTGTGAATCAATGGAAATTGTCGAAACAAATGTGATACATCGGTGGAAATTTAGATAAGTTATGACAAATAATTGGAATTTACCGAAATATTTGACGAACGCAATGGGAATCTCGGTAATATTGTGATAAATCAATGAACTACACAGAACCATTCAAGCGCAATAGTTTTATCATTTTTAACCTTTTTTAACTACTTTTTCTTGTTGGTTTTTAATATTACCTGGAAAAAATTATATCTATACCCTTACATTGTCAATTTCCCACCTTTGGTAGGTAAATGTTAACAGTAGCTTCGCTTTGAGATTAGATTAACGCCAAAATATGATAGCATAGAGGGTATGTGACTAGGAGTACGTGGGTAAAATGGGGATATACGAGCCATTACCTGTAAGCCTAACGACTTCTAACAGTTCACTTGTTAGGCTTAAAAAGTGCTGATCCGCCCTACGTATCATCTAGACATTTTCGCTTACTTAAACTCTGTCTCGCCTCTTATGATACTTATTAAAATATGACGTTCTATAAATAAAATACTATGCGCGTGATTTTACCGTACATTCTGTATACAGGGTGTCTACATTTGATCGGCCCAGGCATTTTTCTCAAAAACTATTCTTTCTAGAAATGTGAAATTTTCAGTATGTACTCTCTCGGGGAAGATCGTTGTTATTTGTAAATTTCAGAAAAATCGTGAAATTGTTCATGGTTTTAGAAGTGTTAGTTTTTGAACGCTACGTGGTAGACGAAAAGTTTCAAAAAGCAAGTTGTAGAGCATACTTGATAACCTTTAACGGAATTGGTATGGTGGGAATCGGCCATTTCGTCACTGAAACTAACACTTCTAAAACCGTGAAAAATTTCACGATTTTTCAGAAATTTACAAATAACAACGATCTTCCCCGAGAGAGTACATACTGAAACTTTTTCATTTCTAGAAAGAATGGTTTTTGAAAAAATACCTGGGCCGATCAAATGTAGACACCCTGTATATAACATCGTGTTGGATTTTATCCTTTTAGTGCTGAACAGGCTAAGTTTAAATATTATTTAAATTTTCTAGTTTCGGTCATTTAATCAACTAAAAAATTATTTTAGTGTAGTTCCTCCCACCTCTGTTGAGACCGGAAAATCTAGTGTACCGTTACACTGACGAATTGTTTCTAGTGTGAATACTATGGTGGGCAAAATTAATTGGCGTCAATATAATTTCATGTAACTAAGGCTGAAAAGCTTTAACTAATCGAAATTATTTCCGAGTTAACTACCTTCATTACTAATATATTAGTGCCTGTGCAATTTTGTTAAGATGTTCTAAGAACTAAATTGTGCGTAATTTTAGTAAATATAAAATTAAGAATCATTTTAGGAAAAATTAAGTTATGAATCATTTTAGGAAAAATTAAATTATGAATAATTTTAGGAAATATTAAATTATAAATGATTAATTTTAGGAAAAATTAAATTATAAATGATTAATTTTAGGAAAATTAAATTATGAATAATTTTAGAAAAACTTAAATTAGGAATAATTTTAGTAAGTAATAAATTATGCGTAATATTAGTAAGAACCAAATTATGCATAATTGTAGTAAGCAACAAATTATGCGTAACTTTAGTAAGCACTAAATTATGCGTAACTTTAGTAAGCACTAATTTATGCGTAATTTTAATAAGCACTAAATTATGCGTAATTTTAATAAGCACTAAATTATGCGTATTTTTAGTAAGCATTAAATTATGCGTAATATTAGTAAGCACTAACTTATGTTTTTACAAAAATATGTGTAATATTAGTAAATATTTAAGTTGGGTAAATATTAGGTTTCTTTCAATTAGGCGTAATCACCATACAAAATTATGCGTTATCTTCGACAGTACCAAATTAGACGTAACCATAGATTAGGCGTAATCTTAGTAAATAAAAAATTAGACGTAATCTTAGTAAATAAAAAAATAAACGTAATATTAGTAAATACTAAATAAGGCGTAACCTTAGTCAATAATAATAAAATAGGCGTAATTTTAGTCAATACGAAATAAACTGTAATCTAACTAGTCAATCAAAAATATGCAAAATATTAGTAAATTGGGCGTAATCTTAGTAACTAAAAAATTAAGCATAATATTAGTTAATACTAAATTAGGCGTAACATTAGTAAATTCTAAATCAGGTGCAATATTAGTAAATTCTAAAATAGGCTTAATTTTAATTAATTTTAAATTTGGCGTAATATTAGTAAATTCTAAATAAGGCGTAACATTTGTATATTCTAAATTATGCGTAACATTAGTAAATTAGGCTTAAAATTTTTACATTTTAAATTAGGTGTAATTTTAGTGCATTCTAAATTAGGCGTAATACTATTAAATACTAAATTATGTGTAATATTAGTAAATACAAAATTATGCGTAACATTAGTAAATTCTAAATTAGACGTAATTTTTGTATATTCTAAATTAGGTGTAATATTTGTATATTCTAAATTAGGTGTTACATTAATAAATTCCAAATTAGGCGTTACATTAGTAAATTCAAAATTATGCGAAACATTAGTCAATTCTAAATTATGTCTAACATTAGTAAATTCTAAATTAGGCGTAATAATAATAATTACTAAATTTGGCGTAATATTATTAAATACTAAATAAGGTGTAATTTTAGTATATACTTAATTATTCGTAACAACAGTAAATACTAAGGCGTAACAATAGTATATTCTAAATTAGGAGTAAAAACTAAATTAGGCGTAACATTAGTAAATTCTAAATTAGGAGTAAATACTAAATTAGGCGTAACATTAGTAAATTCTAAATTAGGAGTAAATACTAAATTAGGCGTAACATTAGTAAATTCTAAATTAGGAGTAAATACTAAATTAGTCGTAACATTAGTAAATTCTAAATTAGGAGTAAATACTAAATTAGTCGTAACATTAGTAATTTCTAACTTAGGAGTAAATACTAAATTAGGCGTAACATTAGTAAATTCTAAATTAGGAGTAAATACTAAATTAAGCGTAACATTAGTAAATTCTAAATTAGTAGTAAATACTAAATTAGGCTTAACATTAGTAAAACTAAATTACGCTGCTGAAGTCTAGACCACTACAATCAACCACAACAATCACCCTGGAAAACATTTCTAAATCCCATCGCCTATTCTGAAAAATGTCTTTTTGAAAACCATGCTGCAAAACGCTTAGCATGAACGCGGGGCGGCGTCGGAGTCGGGGTCGGGGTGGGGGGTCGAGGGGGAGGGGTGCTGGCAACCCGTACCCCGAACTATAATAACACGTCCTCGAGGCCTCCTCTTATTGAAAAGAGCATTATTTTTACGGCGAACGGAATAAGCAAGGCTTCCCTGGGCCGTCAGCTTCCCCGCTTCGCTCGCGGGAGAGGGAGGTTTGGGCGGGAGAGAGCGGAGCCGTCTGTCAATAGAATCGATAGTTCCAGTCGCTGCCGCAGGTGGCGCTCATTGATGCGCCAACTATGCCAGGTAGAAGTTTCGCGGCCCGAGAGCTCCTATTTTAAGTTTTCTACCGCTTCCCTCTTTTTTCGGCCGCCCTTTCAGTCCGGCTATTGTATAATCACGGGGGTCCCTCGGACCACGTGCCAATCTTCCCCAAAAAGGGAACGTTTCCTACCCTCCCTCCGCGACGGGGTAACTAATACGCCCCCCCTCGCGAAACTTCAAGGCTCTCGCGTATCTCTCTCTGTCTCTGTCTAAAACTCTCTCTCTCACATCTCTGGTTTCTCTTCCGTTCAGACTTTTCTCATTTTGAAGATTCGAAGTGGAAATCGCGGCTGTGAACCAGCTTTTATTCTGGTGACCTCCCGCCTTTGCGCGCGCTCCATTTTACTCTTTAGTTTTTTTTTAATCTTTGTCTTTCTTCGGTCGAAAGCGTTTTTCTTTGCCACCGTCGCGCCAAAATTTATTCCGATTTTTTTTACTGGAAAAAAATTGTTTGGCGATTTTTAGCGAGTGAGAAAATTAAATATCTATTTAGCGATTTTCTCTCGTACCGTTGTTGGGTGAGTTGTAAAAAAATTATATTTTTGTTCGTTCATGGAATAATCATTTCTTTGAAAATTTTGAAAGAGAAATTTAACATTTTTTTTCATTTTAATTTAAATTAATATTAACGATTTAACCCGGACCTTTTTTATGCAAGGGAAGTTTAGAATTGGTATTAACTGTTTGCATGGTGTTTCTGGTCAGTAAATTTAGCGATTTAGCGTAGATTATTAGGCATATTTTATACTTGTTGCTATTGATTTATTTAAAAGGCGTTTTGAAAGTTAAATAGGCTTTATCCTAAATGGAATTGGTTGTTAAAATATACGAGCTACCGTCGCCTAGCAATTAAGTTTTAATTTTAACAAATAAAAATTTTTCATCGTGTAAATATTAGAATAAAGGGGACGCTAGATAATAAAATTGGGTGTAAAAATTGACACGATAACTCTCGTTTTGTGGGCCTGAGCTGTTTGTCTTGGTTAGTTCGTATTATTGGGCCGCTAATGAGGCGCACTAATTGGCCCGGACCTCTCCAAAAGTCTTCTCTTTCGAGGTTTTCTAAAGATTGTCTATTCATTACGTTTCGCGCTCTTCCGAGACAGCCGTAGACACGCCGCGGAGGACACGTAACGGACAATGAACTGACAAATTGTCGCGGACATCGGCGACCTTTGACGCCGTGGTTATTTTCGTTCCCATTCGGCTAAGGTGTCCCGAGCGCGTTCGCGGTCGCCCCTTAGCGTCTAGTCGCTAGACGTTTCGGAGCGGCTTCAGTCGTCGGGGCGTTCATAGATCCGGGCCGTTGTCGCGAAGAGTTCTCGTCCGTGGTTAGTTTCGCGCGATGAAAGTGAGTGTGGCCGCTTTCCGCGCCAGCTCCGATCGTATGGCTTCTTTGCGTCAAATGTCTTTCGGCTCGGCCGGGGGCAGTCAAGAGTCCAACCAGCGCAACGCCAGCTTCGACGGGGGCAACATGCCCCTCGTGCCCACCGCCGCGCCCATCGTCGTGGTCCCCAACAGCGCCACTGGCAACCTGGCCCTGCCCGGCGCCTCTTACCACCACCAGAGCCGACGCCTCTCGCCCATTTGGGGAGACAGCGACGCCAGTTCCAGTAGCAGCTCCTCCAGTAGTAGCGACCACAAGGTAAGAGTCGTCACGGACTCGATTCTCACTTGTCCACCACTTTTTTTGCACTTTTTAGCCTTTGGTGAACCAATTCTTTAGTGCGAACACGGTATTATGTTTGTAGATAAAACTACTTTTTCGTAGATAAAACTACTTATTCGTAGATAAAACTATTTATTCGTGGATAAAACTATTTATTCGTGGATAAAACTACTTATTCGTGGATAAAACTACTTATTCGTGGATAAAACTATTTATTCGTAGATAAAGCTATTTATTCGTAGATAAACCTACTTATTCGTAGATAAAGCTACTTATTCGTAGATAAAACTACTTATTCGTAGATAAGACTATTTATTCGTAGATAAAGCTACTTATTCGTAGATAAAGCTACTTATTCGTAGATAAAGCTACTTATTCGTAGATAAAGCTACTTATTCGTAGATAAAGCTACTTATTCGTAGATAAAGCTACTTATTCGTAGATAAAGCTACTTATTCGTAGATAAAGCTACTTATTTGTAGATAAAACTAGCCAAATCACGCGGAAATAATATGTAGATAAAACTAACCTAATAACGCGGAACTTTTTTGTTAGTAAAACTAGGCTTATCACGCGGAAAGATGTAGATAAAACTATCTTCATTATGCGGAACTAATAGGTTAGTAAAACTAGGCTGAGCACGCGGAACTAATAGGTTAGTAAAACTAGGCTGAGCACGCGGAACTAATTTGTAGATAATACTAGCCTGATCACATAGATTTAATTTGTAGATGAAACTAGCCTGATCACGCGGAACTATTTTGCAAATAAAACTAGCCTGATCACGCGGAACTATTTTGCAAATAAAACTAGCCTGATCACGCGGAACTATTTTGCAAATAAAACTAGCCTGATCACGCGGAACTATTTTGCAAATAAAACTAGCCTGATCACGCGGAACTATTTTGCAAATAAAACTAGCCTGATCACGCGGAACTATTTTGCAAATAAAACTAGCCTGTTCACGCCGAACTTGTACACTGATTACGGAACTAAATTGTAAATAAAAAGTAACCGAATCACGCGAAAACAATTCTAAAATAAAAACGCGAAACTAAGTTGCAGCTAAATCATTCCATGTGGTATTTCCCGATCTCCAGTGTCAGATTTTAATGACATTTTTTCCACTATTAGAAACCAGAATAAAATTTACCGCGTAGAATAAAATTCAAGAAAATCACAAGCGAAGATAAATAAAGTCTTAATTTTTGGTTTCGGGTACGGTGTACAATCTGCTTATTCGATCGGTGAGTGAATTATTTGGTCCAGAAATATATTTAGAAAGTTATGAAATACGAAGACTTTTGGGCTTACGCGTCACGTATGTTAGAGGTAGAACAATCTTTATTGGTATTGGCGGGTATTGGTCATCTAATGCAATTAGAGAAGCAAACGTCACGTATTCCCCGCGCTTGTATCCAGCTCGTTGCCCCCTTTCGAAAGCCGTTTTCATTTCAGTCAACATTACGTGCAATTTCAAGCAGATTAGGTGTATTTTTATTTCCTCGACTTTTGACTCGAATCGGCCATAAAATCCGACGAAATCCTGTTAAAGCTTTATTTATTTTTAACCCTATCTTTGGCCGTAAAAATGTCCCCATAAAAGTAGGGACTCTCGAAACGATATTTTTTTTTAAAGTAATACCTGCCCTAAAAACAATGTATTTCAAGGAAGGAAATTTATAAACAAAAGGGTAAATTTTTAAATTATTCCCAGTTTGGTAGAGAGCATGAAGTTCTATATTTATGGTTGTAAGAATGTATTGAGGTTAAGGAGAATATGCGTGTGATTCGTGATTTTCGGGGATAAAAAAACACCTCCCTGCCTTTACGCGTGTAATATTTTCCCCTTTTATTTCGGTAAGGGGGATCATATTATCGTGTCATCTTAATGCAAGTGGCGGCTCGACGTGAAGTAGCTCTTGTTTTCAATACATAGTTTGCATCCCTACGTCATCAATGACGCAGTTCCAAGTATAGATATAAGAACCAAGAATATATATTTAATTTGAGCAAGAATGAACGGTTCTATGCCGCAATTTTGCCGGTGTAGATTTCTTAGTAAAACGGGAGGGTTAACAGTTTCAATCGTCTGTTTGCGGATTTCAATTATTTTCAAATGATTAAGAAATTAGTTTCACGTTAAAAATGGTTATCTGCCTGGTTAAAAATTGTTCGAGTAGTTCAATTACCAAGGGAGAGCGAAAATTGTTTATTTTATTCGATAGTGAAGGTAATTGTAAAAAGGATGACCGCAAAGGCCTAACTTTGATAAGCTTTGTCAACTTCTTTTCGTAGATATTTCTGTCGTAATTTGATATTTTTTTAAATAACCCGGCCTTAGAATCTTATCAAGCTTTGTTTAGGGCCCATTTAAAATTTTAAAGCATAAATCTAATACGTTTTGTAGCTTTTGACGACATTACCAACAAAATGGCTACCTATTTAGTAGCTACGCGCGAAATGGTTTGAATTTTTGATCACCCTCCCAGTTTCCTTGGAGACCATAGGCCCCTCCCTTCGGTGCAAACTATGTATAGATGTCGCTAGCGTCGAAATAAAAAAGGCGGTATTTATAGGTACCTCTCGCGTTGATTGGATCGTTTGGAAATTGGTAAATAACATAAATTACGGCAATTCTAAACAATATTTTTACATCCGATATGTATTTTAGGTTTAAGCCCACTAAATATAGTATAAGTTGTCCATTTGAGAAAGTACAACACTGCGCGTCATTTGAGCAAATGTAGAGCGTCATTTGAACAAGTACAACACTGCGCGTCATTTGAGCAAGTGTAGTGCGTCATTTGAGAAAGTACAACACTACGCGTCATTTGAGCTAGTGTAGTGCGTCATTTGAGAAAGTACACCACTACACGTCATTTGAACAAATGTAGAGCGTCATTTGAACAAGTACAACACTACGCGTCATTTGAGAAAGTGTAGTGCGTCATTTGAGAAAGTACAACACTACGCGTCATTTGAACAAATGTAGAGTGTCATTTGAACAAGTACAACACTACACGTCATTTGAACAAATGTAGAGCGTCATTTGAACAAGTACAACACTACACGTCATTTGAACAAATGTAGAGCGTCATTTGAACAAGTACAACACTACACGTCATTTGAACAAATGTAGAGCGTCATTTGAACAAGTACAGCACTACGCGTCATTTGAGAAAGTGTAGTGCGTCATTTGAGAAAGTACAACACTGCGTGTCATTTGAACAAATGTAGAGCGTCATTTGAACAAGTACAACACTACACGTCATTTGAACAAATGTAGAGCGTCATTTGAACAAGTACAACACTACACGTCATTTGAACAAATGTAGAGCGTCATTTGAACAAGTACAACACTACGCGTCATTTGAGAAAGTGTAGTGCGTCATTTGAGAAAGTACAACACTACGCGTCATTTGAACAAATGTAGAGCGTCATTTGAACAAGTACAGCACTACGCGTCATTTGATAAAGTGTAGTGCGTCATTTGAGAAAGTACAACACTGCGTGTCATTTGAACAAATGTAGAGCGTCATTTGAACAAGTACAACACTACGCGTCATTTGAGCTAGTGTAGTGCGTCATTTGAGAAAGTACAACACTACGCGTCATTTGAACAAATGTAGAGCGTCATTTGAACAAGTACAACACTACGCGTCATTTGAACAAATGTAGAGCGTCATTTGAACAAGTACAACATTACGCGTCATTTGAGCAAGTGTAGTGCGTCATTTGAGAAAGTACAACACTACGCGTCATTTGAGCTAGTACTTTAATAGCCAGGACCCGACGTGAATTGTAGTTAGTTTTAACTGGCGCTAGTTACGTAAACAAATCGAAGCGACTGTTAATAGACGATTCTATCATGTAGACTATTTTCCATTTAAATTAGGCTTACTTCGGGATGTCTAAATAATATGAAAAGACTTGACGTACGCGATCAATTGCGTGTCCATGTTTGTATACGTATAAGAGTTCATATTCGCAATTAGCGCGTATAACTGCGGAATAAATCGAAACGTAGGATTTGGAACGTAATTAGTTCCGGGAATTCATTCTCATTTGGTTTAATAATATTCCCGGAAACTAAAGATTAGATTTATATAGAAAATATAGTAACTGCGGTTTTTTCGAAATTGGAAACAAACATTTATTCTTGAGTACAAAATCGAGCTGGTTTTAAAAATTAAATTTAATTAATTTTATTTAAATTGGGAAAACCTCAGCACTTAATTATTGACACTTTAATATTTTATTTAGAAAATAATTTCAAGTTGAGAAAAACCAGGTAACTTAAGAAAAATTTTATTTAAAAAAATCTTGGAATCAAATTTAATGCATAATTTAAATATCGATTCTATTTAAATTAGGAAGCAGCCTTCGGTAATAGATTATTGTGACTGCAGGATATTAATTATACAAATATAAAATTTAAAGCTACGTAATTTTTTTAAATAACTATATTAATAACATTAAAATTTTAAATTTAAGTTTGAAAATATGGTAACTGTTGGAAAACAAAATTGTATGGCAAATTCTTGAACAGAGTGCTCTGAAGCAATCCCTTGGAATTTCTCTAAACTGCCATTTTTGAATTAACATATTTTGGCACTGACGTAGTGATATATTAATCTCGAGATTTACTTCAAACATGCCTTATGTTAGAGACGATCGTTATACCTGAGTGTGTACGGCTTAGGAATTCGAAGGTATGTTGTTTCCTCGTATAGATGAGGTAACTACGGCCAAATGGATCCTGTCTTAAAGTGAGATACCGTCCCTCTCACGAAATTAGCTCTTAATTTGATAAATATATTTTCCAAAGTACAGCCGGTAACAGCGTAGCACGTCTTCTAGTAAACAAGTATCTCTCAACTGCTAAAAGCATTATACGGCCGTTTCGTAAGTGAACCGAGGCTTAGACGAGATGTTCGGCACATTCAGATACACTTACTGATATACTTACTTCCGAGAAAAAAATAATTTTACGAAATTCAAATTGTTGTTGGGGTTCATGTTTAACGAATTCCCTAAACGGAAATAAAACTAATTGGTTTGCTAATTTAAAGGGGACCGGCCAAGCTTTTCCAAATATGGCCTCATTTCCGTACCAAAAGATTAACAAGACGTACAATATACTAACACGTGCCTTTTTTTGTCTTGGAAAAATAGCTTTTGGCCCAAAACGTTGAAACGAAAAATAACGCCAGGTGTTTGGGTTTGAATTTTCGCCGCCATCTTAGGGGCTGCCGCCAGCGCCCCTAACCCCGTATGAGCGATTTGCGAACTATCCTAACTTTTAAAATCGCGCAATTTAGGCTTAAGTCTCTTATAACTGGAACGCGCCACGCGGGCAAAACAAATTTTTCGCGTCTTCAGCAGCGCGCGCTTTTACGTGGTTTTTCTGTCTAACCAACTTCTCACCAGGTGTCCCGGCGGACGCGCGCTTTTCGATTTCCCGAAATTTCTTTATTTTATTAAAAATTAACCACTCAATATTTTTTTATGCGGTTTTAGTTTTTAATGGGCTATAGGGCTATCTAACTGGTTAAAGCTTGACCGTTCCCCTTTAAATTTAAAGAAACTTTAGTTGAATTCAACTTGAATGTGCTTAGTGATAAATTATTATAGATTGAAAAATACCTTGACCTTTATTTGGTATTTTAAATAAATCCTGCAATGTACAATATAGGTGTTATTCCTATAAAGAACTGGTGCCCTAATGCAATATTATATTTTTAAGCAATAAGGAAACCATCCAAGTTAAATAACGTCCAAAATAAAAAATTTCAGTTACGATAGTTATTATCTTTCAAGTTTCGGAATATGAATTAGAACTCCTTTCTTAATCGTCTACCCAAATAAGCCAAAGAGAAATTTGGTTTATTGACCTTATTCCTAACTACAACAAATGACTTTGGCCCTTAAATGTCATGGGGGTATGGGCTCGACCTAATTTTTGATTTAAATATCAAAAATAGGTTCTAAAACAATGCCAATAGAAACCCAATCTAATAAAATTAAATAATAAATATAAATTAATTTTAACTGATTTCTAATTAAATTTTGATTATGTAATCGTTAGAAACAAAGTATCCATGAATTTGACTGTAAAATAGATAATAGTTGTTTAAAAATCCAATAGAATAAAATAAAAAAAAATCCGATTTAAATTTTATTTAAAAAAATTCGAAAAGTGTCAACCCTGTTTCGACCCTTGACAGCTCTGCCCTATATCCTTCCATAACCCTGATTCGACCTTTCTGTATGAGCTGCTTTGCCCTATATCCAAAATAATAGCTCTCAAAGTTCGGGAAGGTTAAAACCCTGTTTATCCTTTGAAAGATTATTGGTCGTTTTTCCAGCGTGCCTGGCATCTTTTCTTTCACTTTTTTTTATTTTTATTTTGGGGAGGCGTTATTTAGCCCCTGTACTGATGGTTTTCTATACGATACGAGAAGGGTGCAATGAATTATGTATTTCCCTCTTTTTTAACGTTCGTAGTCGATCCAAGCCGATATCCATTGCCCCGAAAACTCGAAGAAGGCGTTATTTTTTTACGGCTTTTCCCCCCGTAGCACCCGCTTTGGATATAAAACCGTTTTCTGGGCTATACAGGGTGGAAGCCTCAACCGTGGTCCAGCCTCGGTACTTCTCCTAGTACACCAGAGTGCTGCGGGTCGAACACTTCTACAGGCGCTGGTATTCCATAAATAGACCAAGGGGATAATTATAAGCGCATCTTTATCCAATCGCCCGAAAAACCATTTGTAATATGCGCTTCTAATTCTCCCATTGGTCGATTCTTAGACTAGGAAAAGTACCGACGCTGGACCACGGCTGAGGCTTCCAATTCACCCATTGGTCTATTTTTGGTCTACCAGCGCCTGTAGAAGTGTTCTACCCGCAGTACTCTGGTGTACTAGGAGAAGTACCGAATCTGGACCACGGCTGAGGCTTCCACCCTGTATAAGATATTGAAGCCCCTTATCTGTGTATATCCTCGATATTTTATAAGTGGGTATAAGGGGCTTGTTGCGTTTGTCTTGTTACGTTCTCAGTCGTTTTTGTTTTTCAAAGTATTTGTTTGACCCATTTTAGCCCATTTGCAACTGTAACGTACATAATAGTGTCAAGGAAACGCTTATTTAGATATTTTTAGGCTCGTATCCCCTTTATTTATTAACAGAAGTGTACCATATCTCTTGGGAGATAAGTAGTCAACTAGAACACGAATTTGAGGCAGTTTTGAAAGAGAGCGATTTTCTTGTCAAATATGGATGTAAAATGCCAAAATTACACTTTAAATATTTACTTATTTATAAACTATATTTTATCGGTGTAAAGATTTATTTCCACCTCGTAATTTTCTTACAAAAGGGATTTTAGAAAGCAATGGGATCTTGCAAATGTACGTGTTTCTAGGGAATAATACCAGCAGTATAGAGATACAACTTCTGTATAAGTAATATTTTTTATACTTATGATATTGTGAAAGATACTTTAAAATATTTTTTTATATTTTGGGAATTTATGAATGGTTAAATTTTTGTGTGTATGATATAATTTTCCTGAAATTTTCAACGTCAGTTGTTGTACTATTGAAAAATTACTAACAAACTAACGTACTAGGTTTCAGAAATATGGAACATAGGAGCAACAAACACAAGGAGAACGCAGCTAGCCTTTGAACACGCTAACGCAGTGTTGTGTACAAATTTCATTGGACGAACCTTTACGCTGAACTTTTTACGGGTGGGGGGGAGACAATTTCCGAATTTACCCCTTCCGACGGCAGCAGGCGCTAAAAGCGTCTAACCAATGAAAACTGTACGCAAGAAAATGCACGACTTATGACGGGTTGCGTTCTCCTTGTGTGGGGTGCTGTGTTTGTTGCTCCTAGCTGGAACCAACAGTGTCAGTAACTAACCACCCAAAGGATTAAATAACCGTAACCGCGAAACTGGTGTAAACATTTTACAAATAAATCTGCTAAAAATGCTTTTTACAGTGGGAACATAGCCACTTTTAATCAGGATGGGTCTATTGTAGAAGGTACCGGAAGACTAAACATCCTGTTCGCACCGAAAATACTGGTCCAACTAGTTTAATTAAAACAACGTATTTCATCCATGTAAAACCTAGGTTTTTACTCCGTTACACTTTGGTTGATCTTTCGTATATTTAACGCATTCCTACAAAATTGAATAAACCCACGACATTCTTAGAATGTATATTAAAAACTGTAGATTCACGTTGCGTAAATTCAGCGGATTCCAAGTTGAATTTAAAAAAATATTAAAAGCGCTGGTCCCTATCTTGGCAACGACATTTTTACGAAAGTGATATTTCGCTGAAGCGTTGAATGAAGCCACTGAAGACGGATTTTTAATATTTTATTTTGGACCCTGGAGGGAAATTCCAGAAGCTGTCATCGGAAAACGTTTTTTTTTTTAAATAAAGCTCCCGCTCCCTTTGGGGCTATATGCTAGGGAAGTTAAGCAACCGAACGCGAACGTCTACGCTTCATAGCGATTCCCTGTGGTTTCGTTCGGATAACTTGAAGGTGTTGTTCAAAGCTTCGCGAAGTTTGAGTGTAAACGTCGACGGCTCTTTGGTTAACTTTTCTATTGTTTTAAAATGGCGTCTGGATGGAAGAGTTTCCTAAGTCCCAAGACGGTAAATTTTTCTTAGGCGCTCGTCTAGTTTTGGCATTGAGGAAAATATATCAAGACTATTTGGAACTTCTAAACCGGTAGATTTAGATAATAGAGGGCTACTTCAAAGTTTTCCGGGAAATTCACTTTTAAAGGTGTAACGAAAAATATTTTCGAAGGATAAGGTCTCGTTTACAAAAATACTCTTGACTCTTTTCGAAGGCTATAGAATGTCTAAGGTTTTCTAAATCCTATAGACTGCACTATTTTTATACTTCGAGTTTCCTATTACTTCGAGTTTTTTATAGATTTTTTATTGAATATAGAAAAATTACCAGAAAATGTTTCTATAGAAATTATATATTATTCTATAGAATTTCAAAAGCAAAAAAATAAGGTCTCTCTTAAAAACCTTTCTTGAGACTTTTTATAGATTTTTCCAATGGATATAGAAAAATAACCAGAAAGTTTCTATAGAAATTATGTATTATTCTATAGAATTTTAAAAGGAGAATTTGATACAAAAGATATCTAGAAACTTTATAGATTACTATAGGAGTTCGATAGCTGTCTAGGAATTTCAAAATCCTATAGAATGCTCCATTTTTATACTACGACTTTTCGATAGAATTTTCTATTGGATATAGAAAAATAAACAGAAAAAAAAGATCTATAGAAATTTTGTATTATATATAGAATTTTAAAAACAGAAATAGAAAGTTTTTTATCAAAATTATCCTGGAGACTTTCTGTGAACTCTTGTCAAAGGCTTTAGAATGACAAGAATAAAGAGGCTATAGAAATCATATATTATTCTATATATTTTCAAAATAAAAAATTAGAAATGGATAAGGTCTCCCTTAAAAAATTATCTTGACTTTCAAGAGACTTCCATAAGAGTTCGAAGAATGTCTAAGGTTTTCTATATCATATATAATGCTTTATATTTAATGCCTCGACTTATGTCTAAGGTTTTCTATAGCCTATATTGTTATACTTTGACGTTTCTATAGATATGAAAAATAACCAATGTTTCCATTGAAATTATAAAGATTCTATAGAATTTCAAAATAAAAAAGGACGAATGCTCTATAAAGTGTTTTTATACCTGAATGGATATGGAAAAATATCCCAAGTTTCAATGAAGTTAAATATTTTATAGAATTTCAAACACAAATTTTTGTATAATAGAAAGGGATAATTTATCTATCAATTTTTTATAATAACTTTCTGTGAAGTCTAAAATTTTCTATATTCTATAGAATGCACTATAACTATTTCTATAAGTCGACTTTTCTTTAGATTTTTGGATGAATATGGAAAAGTTTCTATAGAATTTCGAAAGCAATATTTTAGGTTTTTTCCTCTATTACAAAAGCGGCGATTTTAAGGATAACGTTACAAGGGCAGGCCAACAGGGGCAGGCCAACAGGGGCAGGCCAACAGGGGCAGGCCAACAGGGCAGACCAACAGGGGCAGACCAACAGGGGCAGACCAACAGGGGCAGACCGACGGGGGCCGACAGACGGGGGCCGACCGACGGGGGCCGACCGACGGGGGCCGACCGACGGGGGCCGACCAACGGGGGCAGACCAACGGGGGCAGACCAACGGGGGCCGACCAACGGGGGCCGACCAACGGGGGCCGACCAACGGGGGCCGACCAACGGGGGCCAACCAACGGGGGCCAACCAACGGGGGCCGACCGACGGGGGCCGACCAACGGGGGCCGACCAACGGGGGCCGACCAACGGGGGCAGACCAACGGGGGCAGACCAACGGGGGCAGACCAACGGGGGCAGACCAACGGGGGCAGACCAACGGGGGCAGACCAACGGGGGCAGACCAACGGGGGCAGACCAACGGGGGCAGACCAACGGGGGCAGACCAACGGGGGCAGACCAACGGGGGCAGACCAACGGGGGCAGACCAATAGGGGGCATTTCTTCGCGAATCGGTATTAAATAAAATCGGTCTTAGTATGGGCGAGATTAATCCATCCAAATTTCAACGAATTCTAAAAATAGTTTTTTTTATACTTCGCTTAAAAGAAACGGTAGAGGCGCTTTTGCAATACCTCGTAAGCATTCGATACGAAGGAGGACTTCTCCAGCCAGTCGCATTTAAATTCCGCTTATTTGGCATTTCACTCCAGCCTAGCCTTCCGAGGAAATCCCACCCTCCGCCCGTTTCTTTTAAATTCTAAACCCAAAATCTCAATTTGCGGTTTGTCTACGAAATTCAGACCAGTAATTTTTCTGCCCGTACAACTTCTAAATCATTCATTTTGAAATAAAAGAGACTAAAATAAGGCTGCGCATCCCTGGAAAAGAAACAGTAATGTATCATCCGAAGCCCAACCTCACTCGACAGTTAGTTAAGTCGCCTGGACCTAAGCCTCGGCCGTGATTTTATATTGTTGGGCTAAGCCTGAAAATTTGCCAAAGCGTCAGCGACGCAATAATGGAAGGGTTTTTCCTCCGATGCTTTTAAGTAAAAGCGAAGAGGAATTACGGGCTTTTTAATTCGCCTCTAGAGGGGGCGATTAATGCCTCCATTTTTCATCGTTTCTCTAAAGCCCCAACGCCTCGCGCGCTGCTTTTTATGAGGCGATTAATTTGTAGGAATTACTCTTCGGCGCCTCCTAGTGGGGGAAAGTGAAGTTTATGGATGTTTATAGTGTATATTAAATGGCATTTGCCCTTCCTCGAAATTAAAAAGGGTTGCCTTCAAACTGCGCATTTATCGCCGTACCACTAAAACACCCTCTAGTGACGAGAATTTTCATCATTATTACGATTAAGTTTGTTAGTTTACGGAGAATTTGCTTCAAAATGAGCTCTAGATTATTTTAAAAAAATGCTATTTTGAAAATAAATAAAAACTTATCAATTAGTGTTCGGAATTGTTTATTCATTATCCACAAATTTTCCGATTCATTTAAAAAAACGTTGGTAAAACGAATATAATTTTGACTTATTTAATTATGTTTTTACGCAACCAAGCATTAATTTGAATAAAAGTGGTATTTATTTAAATAATTGTTTGTTTTATTTAAATAATAGGTTTATTCACCTTCGATTATTTAAACATTACAATTTTTATTCAACAATTGGTTATTTAAATAAATATTAAGTAGATAATTTTAGACAAGTGTTACTTTAAAAAGAAAATGAAACTTAGAACTAATAATATTAGAGCTGTAAGTCGGAAAATTGTCCGTGGAAATTTACCTAGGCTTTTTTTCCGGAAAATTGTTCCGTATTTTTCCGGAAAAAAAGAAAAAAAAAGGTTTTTATTCCATGATTAACGTAATATTGTTCGCATATTTAAATTTCGTGACATTTTACCTCATTTTGTTTAATCCAAAGTAAAACTAAACCTCTAGACTAGTCTAGAATAAAAAGTAATTTCTGTTTCAACTTTTTATTTTTTCTGATTGAATTTTTCCGGAAAATTACCAACTCTAAATAATAGGTTTATCATGCAATTCATAATTTTAGACAAGTACTATTTGGGAGACAAAAATATATAATTATAAATTATATACGTGTTATTGTATTTTTAAGAATTTAGGATGCACTGAAATGTGCATAATTAAACAATTATTTAATTCTCAAATAAAAAAATAAAATAAATAAAATAATAATAATAATCAGCTAGGCTAATACCCATGGCACCACCTTAGGCCTAAGTCATCAAGCGACTTTTGAAGCCTTTAATTCAGGTGGCCGGGTTACACTGCGTAGGAGGGTGGCGGCAAGCCCTGCATGCCACGCGATCGAGCCAACAGCTCCCTACACTAACTATTACCGTTAACCTCAACAAGTTTTTTATGGAAGGGGAAACCGAAGAGATCGGGGGAAAACCCTTCAACCAGTGGGGAGAGAACTTGCAAACTCAACGCAGAAGGAGTAGTTCCGAGTTTTCACCTAGTGCCACAAGTTGGGATCGAACCCAGCTCCTCTTGCTGCGAGGCTAAAGCGCTAACCACTCCGCCACCACACCTAGATAGATTTCAGAAACGCCAGTCGCGTCCCAAAATGTTCCGTAAAATGATTTTCATATTACTATATAAACTTCAATACGAAACTTGATACAACCAGTTTAAAATATGCAAATTTGAAAGTCCCCAATTTCGATGAAAGACGCTAAATTTATCCATTACATTCGTATACAACTCTGCTCTCCTAAAAAGCGACCGACTAGAAGAAACTGGGCCCGCGATTTTCAATAGACGAATTGAGAATCCATCACGCATTGACGACCCTTTTGTACCTCGCACGCGCTGCCCTAGGATCTAGGTTAGGGTTTCGCTGTAAGCGGAATATTAAAGACCCTATTCACAATTTAAAAATTGCTGTTAGTGAGCGCAGTTTGCCGCCGAATCTCCGGAAATTGGGCAGAAAAAATTATGATTGGTTGAATCTGCTATAACGAAAGGGAGGAGCTAGCTAAAAATCAGGCTGAATTTTGCAAATGATTAAGTTGCCCTTAAAAATATTTATACTATTATAGAATATGTCAATTTACATCAATAAAGTATTTAAATTTAATATTATCATTTAGTGTTTGCGTAATCAAGGAATATGTACACGAAATATTGAGATTTAAATATTTACAGTTGAGCTACATTAATAAAGGTATTTAATTTTAAAATTGTCATTTAGTGTGCTTGATCAAAGAATTTGTACACAAAATATTGAGATTTATTTTGAGCTAAGCCTCGGTTGCTAATTAATAATTGGTTTACATTATTTCGCAATAAACGGCAGTTTTCATGATGAAAGCGTTTTATATTTTATTAAGCCTTGGTCTTCAGCAAAAAATTTTTAGCGAAGGAGATTATTTGCCAACTTTACCTGGACGTTACGCACAGCGCGAATTTTTCGTTAGCGGCGTATTTGTGAACTACGTAATCAGGTCGATAATTTTCTTAGGTACGATCGAGGCCCATGAGTGCCAACAAAAGCATTTGGAATAATTAATACAGGGACGTTTCGCCATTTCGGCTCCCGTCAAACGTAAAAAAAACAAGTAGGCCCAGCCGTATTATTAGTTCCACATCAGCCAAATGTATGGGCTCCCAAGGGTCCCAATGGCCATCGCTATCGAGATAAAGTTTTATACCTCATGAATCGACGTATCGTTTACATAGGTGGTCTGAGCGGTTTCCAAGAAATCAATTTCCCAAATTTAAGGGCCCATTTAATGGGTATCGTGTAAGCAACCAATAATGGACGTACCTTTGCCGAGAAATCATGGGCCTAAAATAACGGGCCTCCGGGGGCTCAAACGGATATCACGCATCGGAGAATTTTTATACCCCTTTAATAGACGTATCGTTCATGTTTATCGCCTCAGCGGTTGCCGAGAAATCATGGGCCCAAAATAACGGGCCCCCGAGGGCCCAAACTGGTATCACGCCTCTGAGTGTTGATGACGCGTTTTGCGTTACATTGTTGGAAGGAGGATCTAAGAAGAATTCTTGGCCGCGAGTCGCTTTCTAAGCAGATGGCGCCATATTTTTCGTTTTAAAAAACTCGTCGTCAAAACTAGCAATATAATTAATTCTTTTGGCCATACTCAGTGAACAAGGTTTTATTAAATGAAATACTTTTATGCCATACTTATGAGTGTTACCATGTCTAACATAATCACAAGTAAGTATGCCAAATAATCATTTTCTTTATTGAAACCTTTTTCACGGGCTATAACGTAAATTCCGTCACTTCCAACTCATAAACTTTAAAGATGGTAAAGTAAGTTAGTGATTTTGAAAACACGATGAATTCTCCAGTTTCAATAATCTAAAGGTATTTTCAAAAACCGAAGGTACAGCCAACTTCAATAGTTTTGACACGCGCTTTATTTTATCGCTATTGGCCAAGAACGCGCTGCCATATTCTGTTTAACATTTTTGAAACCGATTCGCGACCGAGAACTATCGCTACGCCCCCTTTGGGTCGCCATTGAATCCTAGATAGGCAAATTTGACTTTTAAATAACTAGCTGGGTAAATATGGCTATTTATACAACCAAGGAAAGAGCGTCAGTGACGGAACTCCGACACATTCAAAATGAAAATTGAACGCTGCAATAGCTGTTTCCACGCATGGCACCATACCCAATATAACCAACTGGTTAATGGCAATATTAACCAATTATACGTTGACTAATAATAATTTGCCGATTATTATACGGCCTAGTGTCTTTAGAAGAAGGCTTTTAAAAACCATTGCAATAATTTAAGCTTTTTTAGTGTGTATGACTAAATAATTAAGAAACTCGGTCTTTTGGCTTAGATCAAAGTGTAGTATTAATCGCGTCAAAAGACGGGGATGGAAATGAGCTTGTATTTGACTCTTTTTTCTCATCATTTTAATTTCGATAACTTCGGTTCATTTACTTCTGCCAACACGTCCATTAGCGGCGCCAGCAACAGGCCGGGGTAGGCCTGGGCCTACTTGAAATTTTGGTAGGGGCGTCCAAATTCGTCTTAAGGGGCCTCCAAAATTTCATATATGGGCCTCCAAATTATTTAATATCAGAAAATTCTGCAATTTGTTTGCGAAATAATTTATTTAATTATTAATTTGAAATTAATAATTTTCCAATATTCAATGCGAGTGATTCTCTTAACGACACTGCTGTTTTTATTCCTGTCAAAGGTACGAGTCACTTTTCAGTGACCGTAGTTTATTTTTAGTTTTAATTTTCGGCGAGCGCTACTTTATCCAAATTGTATCTTATATTTTATTTTTACCAATAAATGGTTCTTAATCTTACTTTATTTTGTGTACCTATGTACAATCATTTTCGTAAAGTTGTAAGTTCTGATGTAACGAATGGACATGCGAAGTAGCGAAGGAATGAATGTAAATTGATAGACTTGAACTCAGTCGTAGAAATAAGTAAATAACCGTTCATTTGTTAAGTGTTAGTAGTTCTAATTTTTTCGTCGCGTACCCATTTTACTCAAAAATTGCACTACTTGCTTAAAAAAAATCCACGTGAACGAATTTGAAAAAATTGTAGTGGGGGGGGGGGGGGGCTACTTCCCCAAAAATCCTGGCGCCGCTACTGAACACGTCGTGGAAATATTTCCTCGATTCAGTTGGAGCAAACTGGGTTTGCGAATCGTGCGCACCAAATATGTTGAATTGGCCTTAAACTCGAACTCTGGCCAACGACGCGCGGAAGTTTCGATTTGAACTTTGTCGCCTTCCAAATTGAATGTGACGTGGCGCAGTTGAAGTACATGGCAATCCAGAAACAAAACTATGTCCCGCACCTGGCGTTCGATCAGAGCGCTATTCCCGGGGGAAATCCATCCCAATAAATATACCAGTTTTGTTGACAATATCCTAAGCCTCGGCCGTCTTCCGAGTCCTAAATTCCATATGAATGTGCGAAGGAGTTTCAACTCCCTTTTCTCTAGAGCCGTCAATATGCTAAGTTTAAAGGAAGTACGATCCGCGGTTTCGCCAAAGATTGGCTCTCTTGGAGATTGAACGAAAACTGCTTTTTCTATACCACCCCTTTTTCCCAAGTTTTATCTGTTTTTCCTAAAAAATCTTCTTCGCCAGTTCTACGCTAGTAACGTTTTGGCCCTTGATTGAGAGTGATACGCCGCGGAATAATCTGTAAAATGGTCTCCCCAAATTTGATGGTTTCAGAGTTTTCCAAGGTCTTTTCCATCAGGTATTGATCCCGATCGATCTTAATCGATTATGGGAGAAACGTCCGTTCCAATCGATCGGTCGGCTATTTTTCTTATAAGAAAAACCGCGGGTGAAAATGCCAAATGACGCCATTAAGTAGGGAGAGGTTAAGCTCGATCCGTCAAAGGTTTTTTTCCAGGTGACGTCAGTAATCTTAACAACACTCCCAACTTGACGTCGGAAGCCTAACCTCCGTAATATTTGATGGTTTTTACGTAAACACGCGTCGTATATCTTGGAACCAGTTTCGTCCGGCACTTTGATTATCTTCCGGGTCAATTCGAAAGTTAGATTCGTGACGCTTGTCATTTCAGTGTGGGTTTTAAAAGAACCGGACTATTTCCTATCCGTTGGGTGGTGGCGGGTGGTCAGAAATGGGGGTAATTTCACGGTGATGGAGTTGAAAGTGCTAAAGTGCCGTTCTATTCTTTACAGGTAGACACCGGAACTACGATTTAGAAGATAGTGCTTCTAGCACTTTCGGCTTCTTGAAAGTTGGATGTCTAAATTGGTTAGGTGGATGCGGGGAGACCTTAGACCTAATGCGTCATATCTGCATGCCTCATTAGGCTATCACGTGTGAGGTTATGGGATTGAGGGTGGTCAAAAGCAAAGGGTTAAATCCACTATTATTGATTTATTTTTGTTACGCTATTTGGGTTTGTTTTATCACCCTGTATTTTATTGTTACTATCTGTAGCGCCATCGACAATCAGAAAAGTCAAATTCTACGTAACTTCCTTTTCTCTCTTTTCCACGAAATTAATATTTTGTACTTTCGAGGAATCGCCGTAGATGGCGCCACAATATACCGAAATGGCGTAAAATATTGGACATTAGGCACTAGTCACGGCATTTGACTACTAAAATAAATGCTCCGACTTCTAAAATAAATGCTCCGACTACTGAAATAAATGCTCCGACTACTAAAATAAATGCTCCGACTACTGAAATAAATGCTGCGACTACTGAAATAAATGCTGCGACTACTAAAATAAATGCTCCGACTACTGAAATAAATGCTCCGACTACTAAAATAAATGCTCCGACTACTGAAATAAATGCTCCGACTACTGAAATAAATGCTCCGACTACTAAAATAAATGCTCCGACTACTGAAATAAATGCTCCGACTACTGAAATAAATGCTCCGACTACTGAAATAAATGCTCCGACTACTAAAATAAATGCTCCGACTACTGAAATAAATGCTCCGACTACTGAAATAAATGCTCCGACTACTGAAATAAATGCTCCGATTACTAAAATAAATGCTCCGATTACTAAAATAAATGCTCCGATTACTGAAATAAATGCTCCGACTACTGAAATAAATGCTCCGACTACTGAAATAAATGCTCCGACTACTGAAATAAATGCTCCGACTACTGAAATAAATGCTCCGACTACTGAAATAAATGCTCCGACGACTAAAATAAATGCTCCGACGACTAAAATAAATGCTCCGACGACTAAAATAAATGCTCCGACGACTAAAATAAATGCTCCGACGACTAAAATAAATGCTCCGACGACTAAAATAAATGCTCCGACTACTAAAATAAATGCTCCGACTACTAAAATAAATGCTCCGACTACTAAAATAAATGCTCCAACTACTAAAATAAATGCTCCGACTACTAAAATAAATGCTCCGACTACTAAAATAAATGCTCCGACTACTAAAATAAATGCTCCGACTACTAAAATAAATGCTCCGACTACTAAAATAAATGCTCCGACTACTAAAATAAATGCTCCGACTACTAAAATAAATGCTCCGACTACTAAAATAAATGCTCCGACTACTAAAATAAATGCTCCGACTAATAAAATAAATGTTCCGACTAATAAAATGAATGCTCCGACTAATAAAATGAATGCTCCGACTACTAAAATGAATGCTCCGACTACTAAAATGAATGCTCCGACTACTAAAATGAATGCTCCGACTAATAAAATAAATGCTCCGACTACTGAAATAAATGCTCCGACTAATAAAATAAATGTTCCGACTAATAAAATAAATGTTCCGACTAATAAAATGAATGCTCCGACTAATAAAATGAATGCTCCGACTACTAAAATGAATGCTCCGACTACTAAAATGAATGCTCCGACTACTAAAATGAATGCTCCGACTACTAAAATGAATGCTCCGACTAATAAAATTAATCGAAATCTGGGAGCTCACTAGTAAATTTGACAAGTGAAAAATTTACCTAAATATTAATAAATAATGGCGAATATGGCGTATCATAAATTCATCATTCATTAATCCCATTTTGATTTAAAAAAATTAATTGGCCAAAGTCATGTTACTCGAGTGATATTAAACTCCTATTTTAATTCTGACGGGTAAAGCAAGATGTTAACTGTCCTTGTTTTTATATCCTCATTTTTACTCCCACTAGTCAGTGACTACTAAAATAAATCACCAATTTAAGAGTAGTTTGCAATTATTCCGTTCGCAGATGGCGGCACTTTACAAACGCAACCCTTTAAAAAAAGCCGATAACAAGCTAGTGACGGCCCGCATTTACCCCATTGAGTTGGGAATATTAATCTGGAGATCCAATCAAATCTGCTCCCCGCGAAGCAAGTTTTGGAAAATTACGAATGTGCCGTCTCCTCTAAAATGACGAGAAAATGTTATCATATGACTGGTGGCGCCATCCATTATTTTGGAAAAAAAAATCTTTTTGCCGGAAAACGCGTCTTATTTGAACGAACCATTGAGAGATAGACGGCGCCACGGGTAGAATGATAAAGTTGTCTCGTCATTTGGGAGCAGATGGAAGTATTCTTATTTTTTAAAAACTTGTTTCGCAAAATACGGAAATCTGACATTTTTATTGGACCTCTAGATTAATATTCCCAACTCAATGATTTACCCCTGCCGATCAATTATTTATAGCAAGAATGTATTTATTTATACTCAGGGAGAATGAATATGTTGAGATTATTTTTAGCGTTTCTCCAATTCCACCCGTTGGGACCCCCGGTATGCTCCTCCGCTTTAATAAAATCAAATAATACTGCAATATCATTGGTTCTTAAAAATTACGTTTTTCGAGTGATTAACGCTGCTGCGAGGACGCAAAAAATAAGACCGCCTACTTTTTTCCTCCCCCCCCCCTTAGCGTGACGGGGTTAGGGCCTCAACGTGTCCGTCGATAGTCTCGACATATTCATTATCCCCGAGTATAAATAAATACATTCTTGTTTATAGTATATAACCATGAATCTATTAAAGCCATGAATATTCAACTCTATCATAAGCCACGGTATACTCCTTGAGAACGTGGGGCGGAGCCTATCTTCGAGCCATACGAGTGATTTACTTTTTTAAGCCAATAAGAACGAATTCGGAAATGATGTCATTTTAGCGCTAGATAGTTTCTAAGAGCTGAATAGTTATTTTGTTAAAAATAAGGTTTAAAGTTATAAATATTTCTAGAATAAAAATACAAAATGAAGGAATGTAACTCCGATATTTTGAATGCGATTCTATCGAGTGCCTGTGAGGTTTTTAACCATTTTAACATACAAACTATCTCTGAAAAGCTTAAGCCTCGGTGATACTTTGGAAGAAAACCTGACTCACAAGGAGACTAACCGAGGTGGTTATCACCTATTTTCTTGAAACTCGGGGGTTAGGTAGACCTTATGGTAGAATGAAAATTGCCAAAGGGAAAAGTTGCTATGGGCTTTAGTTTTCCCAGGACAACCGAAAATGTTTTGATCTCTCCATTTAAAAAAGCATGCGATTTTCTCGGTTACCCAAATTTGGTTGAAATTTAACCAAAATTGATCAATTTTACCCAAAATAGGTCAAATTCATCTATTTGGGTAAGTTTTGATTTTTTTAAGTAATTAAGTACCCTGTGAAACCGAGAAAATTCCTTGCTTTTTTAAATGGAGATTTATTGGTTTTGAGAGATCAAAAACATTTTCGGTTGCCATGGGAAAACTAAAGCCCATAGCAACTTTTCCCTTTGGCAATTTTCATACTACCATAAGGTCTACCTAACCCCTGAGTTTCAACAAAATCGGTGATAACCACCTCGGGTAGTCTCCTTGTCAGTGTTTGCCATATTATTATTATTAAATAATAAATGCTATGTTATAATTTTATTATAGTAATAACTATTCTAAAGTAATAATATTCAATTCTAATGATAAATACTGCAAAAAGGAAACCTAACCACAACGCACTATTTTAGGAACTAACGTTTCGACTGCTTATAAATAAGAGCAGAGTTCTACTTCCCCTACGTCACTATAAATTGGCTCCGCCCCACGCGTCGCCTGGGACCTAGCGTATTCCAGTTGAATATTCATGGCTTAAATAGATTCATGATACATGCAAAAGTGACATAATTACCAAAAGTGTGACAATCCCTGTACTTTCGTATGCTAAAGGTTTAATGAATGCTCGACTCGAGATCGACTACATAAAAGACTATTTATTGTCGCCTTTCTGGATCTTTATTTAGTCTATGGTATTATATCGTAGGTAGATGGCGATAGCATCTCCACAGAACGACGAAAAATCAAAAAAATACACTAACTTTGACCAGTGCTACTTAGTTCCTCCGTTCCTCACAACGAGGCGTTATTTGTTGGTTTTAACTTTCTTCCCTCCCCAAGGCATACTTTCCCTTCTACCTTCCCAACTTGTATTTCGCTCGTATCATTCATTCAGAAATAGGTCCGATTGACACACTTTTGGTAATTATGTCACTTTTGATACGTGTTATATTTATCATCGATCCCCAATTTTCCCGAAAATCCATTTGCATACAAAGTGCAATTTGCGAGGAATTAAAAATAAAGTAAAAAGGGAATAATTAATTCAGAGAAAAACTCGAAATTTAAAAGATGAAATCCCGCTCATTTTATAAGTCGCTAGTTGGCTCTGCAACTGGGAAATTAATTGAATCTGGAACAAATCCGTTCTTCGAAAGGTGGAATCCTAATTTGTTCACCGATAACAGTTTTCCGAAAGTCGATCGTTGCTTTTTTACTTTCCACCTTTTTTTCCAGTCGAGTTACAGGGCTTTCTGATTCCAATAGTTTGTCAACTAGCTGTCAGCTTTGTCTTCTCGACGAATATTCCCCGAAGGTAGTGATTTTATTTTATAATTTTTTCTCTCGCAAAACTTCGTTCATTGTTTCGAAGCAAGTTCTTTGTTCTCCTCAGAAGCGTGCCCTAACATTCCTCCAAGCTTAAAAGTTCTTTCCTGGAAACCACTTATTAGAATAATCGTTAATGGTTTTTAACAGGATGAATATGAAAAGAAATAAGTAACAAGATGTCACCCAAGATGTTACACAATTCCCCCGATGTATTAAATATATTTTAAATATTAAATTTAAATTTAAACGCATTTTCAATCACCTTGTACATTAACTTTATAAACCCTAGAGGAATTTTATCGAAAATGATTTTTTCGAGTTACCTGCTTTTGGAAATATAGTAGCGAAACAAGAACACGTTAATTTAAATTAATTTTTAGACAAACCTAATTTTTAGAGTTACCTGGTTTTGGAAATAAGGTGGTGAAACGTGAACACGTTTATTTTAATTAATTTTTAGACGAAACGAATTTTTAGAGTTACCGGATTTTGGAAATAGGTGGCGAAACGCAAATGTTTTACGGGGTTAGATGGCGCTGGTATCAATTGGTACGAAAGTCAAATATCACAATAGTGCGTACGTGGGCTGTGGGGTCCCGCGAATTGGCCAGAAATCTCACTTACAATTTAATCTTCTTAATTTAACCGAAAATGCAGTTCAGAAATGATCAGTAATAACTAATAATAAAATATTCAACCAAGTCGCTCTTAATTTATAAAAAGTATGTAAATTAAAAGTCGAATATCGCCATATAGCACTAAAATGGGGAAAATACCCAACTTGTGGGCCCCCGATCTCCAAAATTCATAGCTGGCTATCGAGGGCATGATATTTCCTTTCGATTAAGATATCCCAGGCCCTTCTAAGCGTAGTTCTAGGAGAGTTATGTTGAATACGGCGGCGGCGGTGGCGGCATCGGCTACACTGTGCGCGGACCCAGTACACACAAATCCCTTCGTGATTGCGTATAAAATCGCTTGTCGACCAATCACACTGAACCATGGACATTTAGCATGGATGTATAGACGATGAAAAACTCTGAAAGCTACGGTATTAGATATTCAGAGGTTGTTGTGTAATTAATTTTAAAAATTTGGATAATTTCGCCTCACAGCGAGTGCAGAGCCACCTTCTGGAATTTTGAGGAACGTTAATATTAACTACCATTCTTAAAGTGCCTTCACCAGTGTGACAAAATTTATAGCCCGGAGTACCTAGAAAAAGGGGCCATACCACCGGAGGCTGATCAACATAGTGCCCTATCGTCGGAGGTGAAGATAGGACCATTTGATCAGAGCTAACATCTCCCAGCGCGCCACCGCCCTTAGGGGTTACTGGAGCCGGACCCCGACTCCCCTGTAAAGCCACCAGTTATTGCACACTCTAACCAATTTAGGGCCAAGTGCCATCACCATGGCGAATCGTCACACGCGTGAAGTAGCTCGATCCACCAGGGGGCGCTCGTCAGTGTTAACATACGCAAGTTAGTTTTGGCGTTTGCCGCCGAGTGGCTCTGCGGGTAGGGTGTTTATTAAAATAAAATGGCGCTGATCCGAGTGACACCGAAACGGAAATAACTATTACGCAGCGTTTTCACGTATGTGGTAGTTTAAAGTATGTTTTTTTATTTTAATTAGGGTCTTGGTCAACTTTTTAAGGTCCACTACCTATATGTGTTGGGTTTAATCTGGCTCTTCACCGGACGTGTGCTGGCCACGAGTACATATCCAGTTAAGAGACAAAATAAACCAAACGACTACGTTTTTGGAATTTTAAATAAATAATCCATAAAAATATTTATTAAAAGCACGTTGAAGATATAAATATGCAAATTAACCTTTTCCAATTCAATCGTTATAACTCGTTTATTTTTAGCGAGTACATTGTGAAATTGGTCATTCTACTCGAATTCATTTTCTTAATGGAGATTTAATG
Organism: Leiobunum rupestre; assembly: GCF_980474605.1. Lineage (NCBI taxonomy): Eukaryota > Metazoa > Arthropoda > Arachnida > Opiliones > Sclerosomatidae > Leiobunum > Leiobunum rupestre. The sequence continues at coordinate 35,788,368 of NC_143392.1, forward strand.
TGACCCTACTTCGGTGAAAGAATATTTTAACGAACAATTTTTCAGAATTGCTTTTAATATTGTTCTTTTATGACAAAACTTCGTTGTTTTAAAAGTCCATATACATTTAATGTAGGGATTAGTTTAAATAAGTGTAAATTGAATACTAAAAGAATATCTGCAAAATTATCTTTGCTTTAAGTAAAGAGACCGTTGTATTTAATGTAGGGATTAGTTTAAATAATAGTGCAAATTTAACAATAGAAAATATTAATAAAAGTTATTTTAACGTTAAATAAAGATGCCATTATATAAAATGTATGGATTAAATAATTTAAATAATATTAAAAATTTAGAACTTTAAAAAATAACAATAAATACTATTGTTTTTTTAAATATGGTCCATATATTTAATTTAATGGTCAGATAAATAATAAAAAATAGTGCAAACTTAATATTATAAAAAATAATTATTTTACCTTTAATAATTCTAAATTTATTGTATTTTATGTAGGTATTATAAAATTTGAATAATGGTGCAAATTTAAATCAAGAAGAATAATAATAAAAGCAATTTATCTTTAAATTACCATATTTTTGCGTTAAAAATAACTTAAAATGTCCCGTAGAAAAAACTTTTAGTTTTCAAATTTTATCAATAAGTGGCTTGAAACGTCAATATAAAATTTTACTAATTTGAGGTACCGTAATTTCGCACTGAGGGTGTCATAACTTTTACTTCCCTCCCCCAATTTTTAGCATGGCGTAGGGGGTTATTTTAAAGCAAGTGTCGGCTCTAGGTGAAGTAGCTCTTTTTTCTTCGAAATCAAAACAAGATGCTGAAGCTACATTTTGAGCCAAAAGGCGGGACATAAAAAGTATGCTTCGCGTTGATTGGCCCGTTTGTAAATTTGTCAATAACTTCAATTATAGTAATTGTTTACAATATATTATATATGGGATATCAAATTTAGGTTAAAGTTCACTAAGTAGAGTAAAAGTGGTCCAAATATAATACTCTATAAAGGCTCTCTGACGACGTTATTGTTTCGTTATTTTGAATTTAAGCTTCCGTTCCCATTCCACGCTCTCCACGACAGTCATTTTTTTCGAAGATTCGGATAGATTCATGGCCATCTCTAATAACAGGGGCCTTTTGATAATAGAGGTGGCAATGATAGAGCCGACAGTTGCTTTAAAATATTGATACCTTCTTTTAGGAGACGTTTACCATGCATTACAGGCGTTACATTAGTTTAAAAGGGTCCAAACCCAAAGTCCTTATTTTCTCGTTTTATAGTTTAATTATTTTAATTCACGAACGGTGGCCGCTCTTCGTTTAGTTCCACTTAAAAATGAGCAAAATTAGTTTCCGACACTCCCGAGTTCAAAGGCTTAGCCGAGGTGTGTACGAATTTGGTCTTCCCCTTTTCCTCGAGCCCCGGATATAATACACTACACAGCGGCGCTAGATTTATGTCCTTTTAAATGGCTTTATAAAGGCGCATTTCCCCTACGTTACTAAGCGAGTTGCGAATTTCAAAGCCGAAATCATTTGACTCCGAAGACAATTAATAGACGTAAAGGCTTTAGTTCGCTGTTCAATATTAGAGCTTCGGTTAGCGTTATTATTCCAGTCGCTTTTGTTGGCCGTTTTCTAAGGAAAATTAGGAAATATTTCTTTGATTCCTTCCGGATGCTGCTTCAAAACTAATTACGCGCTTATCGAGCTGCATTACACGGCCCGAAAGCATTAACTCAGCGCCGAATAGGTTTCCTATTACGAAAACGGCTTTTAGCGCACCCTGGAAGACGCCCAAGTTCGTCAGAATGGGAGATATTTTCTGGTATCCAATGGCCTTGTTTATTATTCAAATTTTTAACTTAGTTATACGAGGGTGTAACAAATATGATCTCAATCGTATCGCTGTCATTAAGGGTTTTATTCCGGTTCCGTAATTCGCGTACTTTATAAAGTTAATTCGTCGTTTTCCCGTTTGAGTCTACCTCTCCATCCTCTTCCGTATCGATTTAGGAAAATCCCTAGTTCGGGCGTTAGGGGATAGATGGCGCCAGAGGTCCCGTTTGCTTTCGATTTTCTCCATCCTTGGATTCTCCGTCTCTCTCGTTGAGTTTTGATTAAAAGCGTCGCTAGGAAATGATCCGTAATTTTCGACTAAAAATTATTCGAGCGATTCGATCAGCCGTACACTGATTAAAAGTAGCGAAAAGACAGACTTCGGGTTCCCGATTCGCTTCAGTTATCGGAAATCGTTTTAATATCAACAGCAGCTGCGAGGCTCGGCTGGCTGCGCGCATCCGTCCGTAGACGTTTAGTAAATTCGCGAATATTAATTATTTAATTTGGCCATGTAAAATTTTACCATTTATTATAAATTCTTCCCACCATATTAGATTAGTCGGAGCTTGGCTTACAAGGTCATTCGTTTTTTGCATTTGCTAAACTTGTTACACGTTTTGTTGTTATACTAATTTAGTTAGAAATAACCAAATTTTTATGATGAAAATCGGGTTGCCCTCTTAATGGAGGTAAAATATTACGCGATAGGGGCGTGGTTTTACTTCCGAGGCAAACAGTGTGATGCTTACCTGTTCTCTGATAACCTGAATCGGTTCTTGGTTGTTTTTATGGCTTAAGCAACGGCTTGCTATCTGTTGTCATCAAGGTACACTGAGAGAAAAATATTGGGTAGAAATTACAGGGAACTCCTGGACGCACAGTAGCCAGGAATGTTCTGTACTTTTTACAGGAAGTTTCGTAAATATCTTTTATTTGAGATTCCTGTAATTAATACAAATAGCTCATCGTAAAATTTTCAACCAGAATCATTGTATTGTATACAACTGAAATAATAATTAAAATTTCTAACACGCCAGGAAATATTATATATTTGATTTGTTCTTACTACCCTTTTTAAAATAAGTTTATGTACACTAAACATTTCCGTAATTAATTTTTAAGGTACTTTAATTGTAAAAAATATCCAACAAATTTGCTAAATATATACCAATAAGCTCCAGAAGAACTAGAGTCCAAATCAAGAGACATAAACACGTGCACAACATAGTAATGCAACTCATTGGCTCGGAATCCAGACACGTATTAAACTTAGTTCAAACCACAAACACTAACGCGATGAATTTGCATTTAAATGTATAAACATTAATTTGTTTACATTTGATGGGTAATTAAAAATATGACTCCATAGGTGCTTTTACGATATGTCACTTAAAATCTTTTCTTCATATTAGTTGATTTACAACAAATAATGCATTTTTATGGATTATTACTGTTTGGTAGCAATTCAACTTCGACCACAATAACTACAGGGACAACCTGTATTTTAAATACCTTAAAACGTCTTCATTTTTTATTGTAAATACATAGTAATATGTATTGAGCAAATATGTACATATATAACATTTCTACCATAGAAACTACATGACTATCCTTTATTACAAATATCTTAAACAAACCTCTAATTTTTACTATAAACAAATAGTAATATGTACTGAAAATGTTTGTATATATCACAATTCAACGATAAATACTACATGAAGCCCCTGTATTTTAAATACCTAAAAACATCCTGTAATTTATACTGTAAAACAAATTGCAATATATTCTGAAAATGTATGTATATATTATTATTCAACGATAAATACTACATGAAGCCCCTGCATTTTAAATACCTAAAAACCTCTTGTAATTTATACTGTTAATATTTCTTGAATATAGTAATTTAAACAGTACAGTACTGTATTAAAAAAAATACAGAACGGGTGCTGTAAAATATTTCTGTAAATTTTACAGTTTTTTCTCTCAGTGTACACGATGACGAAAATAATTAGACTATACTACAGAAATATTATACGGCGCGTATGACTGCAACCTATGTTTACTATGGACGTCTAGATTCCTAGAGCACATCGAAGACTTGGCAATGATCTCAAAGCATTAACGAACATACATGGTGGGGTGGTGGAATGGTTAGCACTTTCGCCTCGCAGCGAGAGGAGCCGGGTTCGATCCCAACTTGTGGTACTGGGTGAAAACTCCGAAAAACTCCTTCCGTGTTGAGTTTGTAAGTTCTCTCCCCACTGATTTAAAGGGCTTTCCTCCGAGCTCATCGGTTTCCCCTACCATAAAAACTTGTTGAGGTTAAAGGTATTAGTGAGTTTCGGGAACTGTTGGCTCGCGTGGCTAGAAGAGCTTGCCCAATGGCGGATACGCTTAATCTTTGCATGTGACTAGCTCAGGGTGTATTTTAGCGCACCCCCCCCCCCCCCTTGAGTTTTTTTCTGTATCCGCTTGCCACCACCTTCCTACGTATTTTAACCCGGCCACCTTAATTATTGGCTTTAAAAGTCGGTTGATGACTTAGGCCTAAGGTGGTGCCTTGGGTATTAGCCTAGTTGATAATTATTAAAAAAAAACATTAACTTCGGTCAAAGGTTCAAATAAAGGTTAACGAAAATGTAATCTATTTTCTAATTGAAATCGTAAAATTAATTAGACCTGAATTTTATTTGTTCTATTTACGCAAAACAATATTTTATACTAATTTTTTTAAGCTGTTTATTCTGTAACTATTTTGGCCTGTTTTTATGATAAACTTATAATTTATTTTCGTTTTATAATGGAATAGCGCCGTCGCTATCTAGCCACTTGAAATTGAATTTAAAGCCATTAAATGTGGTAATATGGTCGCAAGTTTTTGTCCACGCTCGCTTCCTTTTAAACATTGTTATTGTTAGTGCCCGAAGCGTATCTTTGTTTCGTGTCGTTATCTCGCTCGGGCCAGGAGCCTCTTATCACCGCTGGTCCCTCTCCGAAATTAGCCATGCCTATGAACCTAGAAAATAGCGCCACGGAAGAAGGATTCGCTCTCCTCCATTGTGACTCGCTTCGGCCCCCTTCGGCGTGCGCGGATTAACTCGACCATCCTCCGTTACGAGGCGCTGCATCCTTTCGCCAGAATTCTCCATTAGGACGTGACACTTTCATTTGGGAATTACCAACCGACGTCGAGTTAGGGTAGACAGGGGGAGGGAATACGCGGGTAGCACTTTCTGCCGATTTAGTCGGGCCCCCAGATGCCGGTACACGGTTATTTGTCTTAAGAGATCTCCCAAACCCTATTAAACGGTGATTGTTGTAGGTTTTTTTTCCGCCACCGCTGTTCGTTTTACGTATCACTGAATTTATGACACTTATCAATGTAGGGTACGTATTAAGTCTATCTTAGCATCTAAATCAATATTAGATTTAGAAAATGTTTCTAGCTTTGTTTCTGAAAAACATTTTTCTGGTTGGTTTTTGATGTAATTGGTCAATTTTGTAGTTAAAATAATTTATACATTTCGTAGATGACGTGACTGATCTATTTCGTAGATGACACAATTTTTTCTATTTCGTAGTGAAAGGAATTTATCTATTTCATAGTGAAAGGAATTTATCTATTTCATAGTTAAGGTGATTGATCTATTAGGTAGTTGACGCGATTGATCTATTTGGTAGTTGACGTGATTGATCTATTTGGTAGTTGACGCGATTGATCTATTTGGTTGTTGACGCGATTGATCTATTTGGTAGTTGACGCGATTGATCTATTTGGTTGTTGACGCGATTGATCTATTTGGCTGTTGACGCGATTGATCTATTTGGCTGTTGACGCGATTGATCTATTTCGTAGTTGAGGTAACTTTATGATTTATAACACAAATTTTTACGAAAACTAATTTTACGTTACTAATATTAATTTATTTTTGTTACTGCTTTTCAAACTAATGAAAACTGTTTATCTTTATACTATTTTTAGAAAACCGTAAGATTTTTAGAACTGGAAGTGTAAATTTGATGTTTCTGTGTAAAGTGGCTCTATATGGGGCTTGGTCTAGTAAATTACAGTCATTTAGTGGGGCGAAAATAAGTGTATAAGATCGGGTTTTTCACGTGAAGGGAGTAGCGAGAAAACCATTTGGATGAAACGTGATCCAAAGCGCGTAACGGCTCATTTTGGATCCCAAAGCCTTTCATTAGCCGCACTCCAATCATCTCCTCCCTTTTGTTTTTAAGCCGAGTTAGTTAGTTATAGATTTTCTCCCCACTACGAAAATAACCGTAAACTTTACCTCATTTCCCGCCTTTGAACGAACTGTCAGTAAACGTGGACTTACCTTCCTTTAGGTATTGAACCTGGGGAAAAGGCCAAGGGGAGGTGGGGTAATATTGACTGTTTTTCGGCTAAAAGCCAATGGTTTCTACGTTATTAAAATGGAGCCTTGGGATGATATTAAGGAGGTTAAGCTCGATCGGGATTCCGGTCGAAGTGTACGTCGAGGTACGCTTAATAAAGTACGGCCGGTTCGAGGTGCCGATCGACGCGGATGCAACGACGGAGAGACAAAAGGCGAGATTGGATTGTTTTGGGACGAAATATCGTTATCCAAACATTGGAAGCTTTCGCTATTTTCCTATCGGATTTCGTGTTTTTTTTTTTGGATTCGATGTTTTCCAAAATTGGAGAACCTTTTTTTTATATTCGGAATGAAATTAACCCGGGGCTAAGTCACACCTGCCTTTCTATTAAATTTAAGTCTAAGGAAATACGCTCTTCGTTGGTTTTAAATTAAATGGATCGATAGAAACAGAAACCTGTCGATTAAATTTATGTTTACTCCATGCTCGTAATTTTATTGACTTATTTTCTTGGAGATTGTAGAAGTTTCAAAGTTCTTTATACTTCTTTCTTCCCGATTATGATAGTTTTCTGATTTAAAGCCGTTTATTACACGAAATAAATCTAAATACTCTAAATTAATACTAATAAAATCAACGCTCTAAATTAATACTAATAAAATCAACGCAAGTTGGCAAGCCAAAATATACCTCTCCTCGTAAGAATTGTCCCTAGTGGTAATAATTTATCGAGACAACCCTTAAAGATATTTCCGCATTTCAAAGTTATTTACTAAAAACTTAATCCCGGTTCAATCCCGCCCGGTATAAAATTTTTATTTCATTTAAAATAATTGAGACGAAACGACCAAATTTAATTTATTCAGAATATCATAAGTTAAGTAGTTACAACAGTGAGTTAGACGTACTATAACAATGCACAATTGAATTAAACCCTTTTTACAGAACAAGTTTATCAGTTAAATATAATACGAAGCAAATTTTAATGAAAGAAATATCTACAGAGGGTATTATAACGATCGTTCGCTTTTTGGTTTATAATTTTAACGGAATCGGGCCGATTTTAATTAAACGAGAGTTTATCGAAATTTTGTTAAAAGAATATTCCCTAAGGCCGCGCGATAAATTTACGAGAATAATTTCCCGTCACCGTTATATCGAAAATTTATTTGATTCGGGATTGCCAGAACTGTAATGTTGTGGGCGAGTGATTAGAAATTAAAATGGCAACCAGAATTATGCAAAATTATAAATGTTTATTTTTATTCAGAACAGTCTATGGAACGTTCTAGATTTAACTTTCATCAATAACCCAACAATATATATCCCTTCTACGTAATTGTACAGAACTGGTACTCAAGTGTCTAAGACTAGATTCGTCTTAGTTCATCGTGATTGAAAAATAAACCAAAACACACTTACACTTAAGTAAATATCATAAATTATACTGAGTAATTTTAACTAAATTCAAACTACCTAACTATAAACTCTGTCTTAATTAAAAGCTGAGAGCTGTTCGCTACTAATTACTTCCATTCTACTTAATTACCCTCACAGGTTGAATTGATAATTTCAAGGGTATAATTAGGTTATTCCAATTCAAAAAATAATAACAATCAATTTTATCTTACAGCTGACTTGAGTTAGTTCACAATTACTTTAACACTTTCAGTCTTAAACACGCACAATTCTTACACTGAAGTCCATTCACTCACGTTCCAAACGCGAAACACAATTTATCTCTTTTCTTGACCGAAGACCAAACAAACTAATTAAAACCGCAAAGTTACCTCATAACTTTTGACCGACACCAGGACCCCGTCCTGAAGTAGCTCGTCTGACAGCCAAGAACTAAGAAAGACTAAATCTTCTATATTGACGGCAACGGCCTTATGTACTGTTATTTTGTGTGACTAAAGTTCGAAAAATTGAAGAGATTATATTTTTTACCCGGTTTGATTGATAGTTCTCCACACGGTGGCGCTATATTATTACTTTAATATAGTTTCCGCGGGAGTTTTGAATAATTATCCTTTTTCTAAGCGATATTAAAAGGTAACAATGAACTACTTTTTGTGTTTTAACGAAATTTTGTTAAGAATTTAACAAAAATTTAAAACAAAACAAAAAACCGTACCAAAGAATAAACAAACAAAGTTCAATAAACAATATATACAGATATGGTTTTAATCCATTTAGTAAAAAAACCCGCCTTATCATAATTGTTCCTTTACTTTAATATTTTCCCTAAGGAAGTCAATGGCTCGGCGGTGAACTATCTGCATTGTTTCAATGCGACCCGAGTTCAATTCCTGATCACGATCAAATTTTACATTAAAATACTAAAATATTTAATTAAATATAAGATTAATATAATCTATAAATATTTAATTAAATATAAGATTAATATAATCTATAAATATTTAATTAAATATAAGATTAATATAATCTATAAATATTTAATTAAATATAAGATTAATATAATCTATAAATATTTAATTAAATATAAGATTAATATAATCTATAAATATTTAATTAAATATAAGATTAAAATAATCTATAAATATTTAATTAAATATAAGATTAATATAATCTATAAATATTTAATTAAATATAAGATTAATATAATTTATAAATATTTAATTAAATATAAGATTAATTTAATTTATAAATATTTAAAATGATGTCGAATAAATTATAGTACCTAACGTTATAACTTTGTAAAGGACATTCGCCAAAGCTGTTTTTTAGAAAAACACCGTAAATTAACAAGCGTTGGTGGCTGAGTGGTTAGAGTACATCTCTTGCACGAGGCAGACCCGGGTTCGATTCCCGGCCGGCGCCAAAAAATCGCAAATTGATATTAAGACGAATACCGTGTACAACTGGTGGAAACCCTGCCATTGGACGTTGAGAGGTTGCATAGCACTCGGTCCGTCCCAAAGTCATTAAGAAGAAGTTGGAGAGAAAATGCCCGTACAAACACACCAGACCCAACATCCACAACCTTCATAACACAACCATCTGCACACCCTCAACATTCACAACAAACTCAACACCCACAAACATCACATTACAATAACGAAATATCCAATCAAATTGAGTTAAAACTGTCGCGACGGTGAGTTTTGACGAAAAAAGACCAACCCAACCGCAAAGCAATCCGTTAACGCTCACCGTCACACGAGAAAACTGCGAACGCAGTGAGCCAAGAATCTGCGTACTCAATGATTACCCTTTGCGCCGAAAATGCAGGCCTGACAGACAGACCCACAGACAGACAGACAGACAGACTGACACGGTTGTTGTATAACCCCTCCTAGGGTACAAAGTCCCTTCGGAGAGGTAATGAAATCAACTCTCTAAATTAATACTACTAAAATCAACGCTCTAAATTAATCTCAACTTAATGCTCAAGATTAAACCCAAATTTAACGCTCTAGATTAAACCCAAATTTAACGCCCTAAATTAATCCTACTAAACTTTACTCTATAAATTAATCCCATTAATTTACTCCTAAATTTAACGCTCAAAATTATCCCTTCTAACTTTAAAGTTATCAATTAATAGTTCTAAATTTAAAGCTAACAATTAATCGTACTAAAATTAAAGTTATCAATTAATCGTTCTAAAATTAAAGTTATCAATTAATCCTACTAAAATTCAAGCTATCAATTGATCGTACTAAAATTCAAGCTATCAATTGATCGTACTAAAATTCAAGCTTTCAATTAATACTACTGAAATTAAAGCTATCAATTAATACTACTAAAATTCAAGCTATCAATTGATCCTACTAAAATTAAAACAATCAATTAATCCTACTAAAATTAAAGCTTTCAATTAATCCGACTAATTTTAAAGCTATCAATTGATCGTTCTTAAATTTAAAGTTATCAATTGATCGTACTAAAATTTAAAGCTATCAATTGATCGTTCTTAAATTTAAAGTTATCAATTGATCGTACTAAAATTTAAAGCTATCAATTAATCCTACTAATTTTAAAGCTATCAATTGATCGTTCTTAAATTTAAAGCTATCAATTGATCGTTCTTAAATTTAAAGCTATCAATTGATCCTATAATATTTGTATTATACGCGTCTTGCTGATTGTTTGTCTAGTTTGATATTTTCCAGTGTTTCTAAAATGTGAATCGTTTCTTTTGATGAAGTAGTCAGCGGTATTAATTCCCATTTTGTCATTGATTCAGGAGAGCCACCCTTGCCTGTCAGCCGTGCATGGAAAGAGATCATTCGAGCGAGTGGTGAGTTTGACATTTTTCATCTAAATTCCTAATTCCTTTCGATCCGCTTTCTTGACTGTTTTTGCTATTTGCGGCCGTTGTGATATTTTTCTCGATTTGGGACGTTAACCATCAATCGAATTGAACTGGCCGCCAAATCGCCACGTAGAACGAGGCTTTCGTCGACTGTTACAGATTACTTCTTCAAATCGCCCATTGTGTACAATCCGCCCTTTTTGTTTCTCGATTAGGCTAATGCCATCGATCGCTTTGTCCGGTCATCGAGGCCGGGTGTGGACCGCTTGACCACCGACCGAAATCGCGGTCCAGACCATTGCCAGAAATGACCCTTCACTTCTTTTTGGGAGGGCGGCGAACGCTATTTTATTGTCTAACTTTAGCCCCATTGTACAAACTATTTACTGTTTTACTCTTCTAGGTCGTTTTTATTATCCCGGGTTCTTAGATAAGAAAGTATAAATGACTTACGAGTTGCGGCTTATCGTATCGCCATCTATCGAATAATAATATAATTATTTTTATCTCGCCCCTCTAATTGAAAATAATTATTTGGATGATGGTTAATTCAGAACTTAAATCATTTAATAATAAACAGTTGGGCCTAAGGTGGTGCCAAGGGTATTAGCCTAAGTCAGATAGTGAATTTTAAATACCTTTGAAATCAGGTGGTCGGGTTACAATGCGTAGGAGGGTGGTGGTAGCTAGTCGTTCGCTACACTAACTTTTGCCGTTAACCTCAATAGACTTTTATGGAAAAAAAACCCTTAAACCAGTGGGTAGAGAACTTACAAACTCAACGCGGAAGGAGTTGTTCCGACTTTTCACCCAGTGCCACAAACATGGATCGAACCTGGCTCATTCTGCTGCGAGGTTAAAGTGCTAACCACTCATCCATCCCAGTCTGAATTAACCTTTAATCAAAATTTTGAATCAAATACAAAATTACGAGAAAAGTTGTTATTATAAACGGGGCTAAAATTGTCGTTAATATATAAAAATTAGTGTTTTATTTGGAAGTGGAGATTTATAACGTGCACTAGTACGTTCTAAGAAATCCTAACTATGTTCTTGGTATTATTGCAACAACCTCTCGCGGTTATCTACTAACTGTGACCTTACGAATAGGCGTTGGAAACAATCAACCCTTGGCAGGTTTTCACCCGTAAATCAGCCTGCCAATAACGCCCAACCGAAGTCAAAATATCTTTTTCACGAAATATCCGAAGATTAAAACATTTTCCCCTTATATATATATATATATATTTATATATACAACTTGCATGAAGCTGACTCAATCCACATCTTATCTCAACAGCGAGCTTCGAAAGGAGGGCCTGCTTTACACGCCACTGACAAGATAGATAGTCTCGGTGCCCTCGTAGCGAATGATAGTCGTCTACTAGCTTTGACCCTAGCATTTTATCCCGTATAAGAATGTCTTCCCCTCTTGAGCGGGGAGAAAGGTTTGGTCTCAATCTTTCCAAATAAAGCGGGCCACGCGAAGTATTAAGAAATATAGGCAGCGAGCGCCATCTTCCTTCCTTCTTTCTCATACGAGATAGCCTGTTTTTCCATTAAATAAAGAGCCGTCAAGAGGCTTACGATTTTCTTCGGACCCCTAAAAATTGGCCCCCGCTCTCGCTAGATGGCGTTGGTGTTACAACCTTCCGCCTTTCGTTGTTTGATAGAAACAAGTCCACATTTTTCGCTTCTTCTTCTCGCGTAGCCGCTGTCTTATAGTATTTCGTGTAGTTCTCGAGATGGAGCTCCGAGAAAGTGGTATGCCCGTTATTCTTTCCCTCCATAAGCCTTGGCTATATTTTAACACTGAGCAAAGGCCTAGCTCGATAAACTCGCAACCCTCCCTTCTTTTCAATGTAAATCGTAGAGTCAGTACTACAGACCGTTAACTTTTTAGAGGTTTCTTTCTTGTTTCGCATAGTTTATTTTCGTACAGCCAATAAAACACCCTAGTGCCAAATCACAGCTTTGCGTTGCTCTTACGTTGCCAAATATTTCGGATTCAATGGGCCGCTTTACATTATGTTATTATTGCCTTTAAAAGGGACTTTTACCTTCATGTATAATGCGACGTAGTTTTTTCCATATTTTCGTAATTGTTTTTTTGAAGTACTTTAGTTATTTTTTTTTGAAAAGAAATATTTGTATATAAAGGTTCTTTAGAAAATTAGTTTTGTTGAGCGATATTAATATTTCAAATTTGAAATTACTAACCTAGATGGTGCCTTGGGTATTAACCTAGCTGATTATTATTATTACTATTATTATTATTATTATTACTTTAGTGCACTTTCTTTGCAAATGGAATAACAATAACAGGCGTTCAATCTTTAAAATAATTAAAATTAAAATTAATAATTGAGACTTTAATAAAATTTTTTCCTTTATACTTTAATTTTAATTAGTTCAAAATATTCAAAGAGGAATCCTTTATTCGAAATAACACAACGAATTTAAGACGTTTAAATATATATCTTAAATTTGAACGACAGATGAAGTTAACTATCAATTGCTTAAAATTATAGGTTGTGAGTATTCGAACGAAACACATAAAATAAGAGTTAAATATGTAAATTATAAAATTTTCATTTAATAACGCAAATTATAGAGTTGTTAATTTTCCGAAAAAATAAAATGCGGAAAAATTCCCAAAAAAATGTTCCGCAAATCGGAAAAATAAAAAATTGAAACATAAATTTTTATATTTTTATCGATATGAAATGTCTAATATCAGTAGGGGGGGAGGGGGGGTTTTGGCAAGCGTTACGAATTGTTACGTGGGGGGGGGGGGGGGGGAGGGAGGGTTCACTAAAATGTTTCATAACACATCTTATTTTTAATATCGTAGAATAAAATTTTCATCACTTTCAGAAACAGTCGCAATTATTAAAAACATAAGCATTTTCATTGGTTTACTGACGTTTAAAAGAATTTCATACCCATGGGTATAAAGTGTTGCATAAAAATACAGTTGTAATTTCAAATGTAAATTACAAACAACAAAATTTAGTACCTGATCTTATTGTACTTTATTACCAGCATATTAGTTGTTACGTACTATAATTATTTAAGGGGGGGGGGTTCGATATTTGTTACGTAATTTAAGAAGAGGGGTCTCTCCATTTGTTACTCTTTGTTACGAGGGGGAGGGGGGGGAGTCCAAAAAGTGGTTTTTCTGCGTTACGTAATTTGTGAACAGCCCCGTAGACATACTACAAAACATTAATAGCGTTACATTGTCAATCAGTTTAAACTAGTCTAGAGGTTTAGTTTTACTTTATATTCGAAAAAATGAGGCGAAAATGCCGCTTTATATAAATTTGCAAACAATATTAGACTAATCATGGAATGAAAACTTTTTTTATTTTTTACGGAAAAATACGGAAAAGTTTCCTGAAAAAAGGCCTCGGTCATTTTTCGCGGAACATTTTCCGACGTACAATAGTAGCAAATTCTATTTAATCACGCTGAGTTGGCGTAATTTTGTGGAAAAACTTAAGTGGAATTTGTCATGTAAATAAACCCGCCTCGAGAAATACGCTATAGGATAAACGCTTCATGATTTTTTGAGTGTATTTTTGGTTCAACTCATTATTGGAAGTGCCTAGAGCCCCCTGTATCCAGGGAGATCGAATGCGCTTGATTGCGATCGAATAAAAAGCCCCGAAAATGTTTCGATTTGCTCAATTGCATTGCTTCCTTAAATCCATATTCGTTTGTCTCTTCAATTCGCAATTCCTCGACGTATCCGACCCCGTTCGTGTAGCAGCTATTACGCGCCATTTCCCAAGCGTTACTACAAGTGATAAAAGCCGAATATACTATTGTATCAGGGCGCGGTAATGTTAGTCATAATAACTGCGTGTAAAAAAAACCGCGACATCTAGTTTATTGTACTATCATGAATTTTGTAAAATGTTATAAGATGTTGCACAAAAGTGTACAGAAGTAAAAATGTGAGAATTAAGTAACACTGTCCTTATTGTTTTGATGTTTCTGCTACGTCACGGGTGACGTGTTACTACGAAAAGCCCTGGACATATGAGTAAATTTGACGGGTGGGGTGCATTTGGCTGACTCCTCATTTGGCCGACTCCTCATTTGACCGACTTTTCATTTGGCCGACTGCTCATATGTCCGACTGCCCATTTGGCCGACAGCTCATTTGGTCGACTTTTCGGTCGGCCAAATGAGCAGACCATATGGCCGACTACTCATTAGGCCGACTACTCATTTGGCCGACTACTCTTTTAGCCGAAATTCTCATCGGCCAAATGAGCAGCCCATTTGACCGACTGCTCATTTGTCCGACTACTCATTTGACCGACTGCTCGTTTGGCCGACTGCTCGTTTGACCGACTACTCGTTTGACCAACTACTCGTTTGACCGACTGCTCGTTTGACCGACTGCTCGTTTGGCCGACTGCTCGTTTGGCCGACTGCTCATTTCGCCGACTGCTCATTTTACCGACTGCTCATTTTACCGACTGCTCATTAGACCGACTGCTCATTTGACCGACTCTTATACTATAGCCTGTCCTTATCTATGTCTTTAGTGTTAGGTTGACTTATAGAACTGGCAATTTATTCTAAGTATTGGCGCCTAACGGCGCCGCGCACTCGCTTCGCTCGAGTGCTGGGGGGCCGGACCGGCGCCCCCCCAGCCCCGTTCTTTATAACCAAGCTGGGCCTTCTAAAACGCGACCTAGAGGACAGTACTTAGCCAAACGCACCTAGTATCGTCCAAATGCCAAATAAGCAGTCGGCCAAATGAGCAGTCGGCCAAATGAGCAGTCGGCCAAATGAGCAGTCGGCCAAATGAGCAGTCGGCCAAATGAGCAGTCGGCCAAACGAGCAGTCGGCCAAACGAGCAGTCGGCCAAACGAGTAGTCGGTCAAACGAGCAGTCGGTCAAACGAGCAGTCGGCCAAACGAGCAGTTTGCCAAACGAGCAGTCGGTCAAATGCACTGTCCATTTGGCCGACTGCCCATTAGGCCAACTTCTCAGTCGGTCAAATGGACAGTCGGACAAATGGACAGTCAGACAAATGTTCAGTCGGCCAAATGGACAGTCGGCGTAACGTGTATTTTGTGGTCGGCCAAATGAGAAGTCGGCCAAACGAAACTCTCCCAATTTGACGAGGCACCTACCAAATATGGCCTTATTTCTGTATCAAAAGATTAACAAGACGTTCAATATACTAACACGTACCTCTTTTTTTCTCTTGAAAAAATAGCTTTTGACCCAAAAAGTTGAAACGAAAAATAACGCCGGGTGTTTGGGTTTGAATTTTCGCCGCCATCTTAGGGGCTGCCGCCAGCGGTCCTAACCCCGTATGAGCGATTTGCGAACTATTCTAACTTTTAAAATCTCGCAATTTAGGCTTAAGTCTCTAATAACTGGAACGCGCCGCGCGTGCAAAACAAATTTTTTGCGTCTTCAGCAGCGCGCACACTTTTACGTTGTTTTTCTGTCTCACCGACTTCTCACCAGGTGTCGCGGCGGACGCGCGCTTTTCGATTTCCCGAAATTTCTTTATTTTATTAAAAATTACACACTCAATATTATTTGATGCGGTTTTCGCCTTAAATTTTAGTTTATAATGGGCTATAGGGCTATATAACTGGTTAAAGCTTGACCGTTCCCCTTTAAATGGAACTGAATTATTGAAATATTCCCTTTAAGCTTTTACGATCTCATTTTTGATACGGTTAATTTTAAATATACTTTTCTAAATTTTAAGAATTATCAGAAACATTATTTCATGCCTAGCATTATTAATTTAGACTTTTTAAATAACATAGATTACACACAGATTTATCAGGTTATGAAATCTTCGTAATCTAACATATTAATAATATTTTGGCGAATAGAACCAAGCTTTTCTACCAATAACTGTAGAAAATGTGGTTACCAAGACGACCCGATCACAAATTTCAAATAATTTAAGAAATATGACTAGAATTTAAGAATTTAAAAAATATTAAAATTAATAAAACAAGGCATAAAATAATATTAAAATTAAAACAAACCAGAGATTATAAAATAATATTAAAATAAGAGATTATAAAATAATATTAAAATAAGAGATTATAAAATAATATTAAAATAAGAGATTATAAAATAATATTAAAATAAGAGATTATAAAATAATATTAAAATAAGAGATTATAAAATAATATTAAAATAAGAGATTATAAAATAATATTAAAATAAGAGATTATAAAATAATATTAAAATAAGAGATTATAAAATAATATTAAAATAAGAGATTATAAAATAATATTAAAATAAGAGATTATAAAATAATATTAAAATAAGAGATTATAAAATAATATTAAAATAAGAGATTATAAAATAATATTAAAATAAGAGATTATAAAATAATATTAAAATAAGAGATTATAAAATAATATTAAAATAAGAGATTATAAAATAATATTAAAATAAGAGATTATAAAATAATATTAAAATAAGAGATTATAAAATAATATTAAAATAAGAGATTATAAAATAATATTAAAGTTAAAACAAACAAGATATTATAATATGATATTGAAATTAAAACAAACAAGAGATTATAAAATAATATTAAAATTAAAACAAACAAGAGATTATAATATTATATTAAAATTAAAACAAACAAGATATTATAAAATAATATTAAAATTAAAACAAACAAGAGATTATAAAATAATATTAAAATTAAAACAAACAAGAGAATATAAAATAATGTTAAAATTAAAACAAACAAGATAATATAAAATAATGTTAAAATTAAAACAAGCAAGAGAATATAAATGATGTAAAATTAAAACAAACAAGAGATTATAAAATAACATTAAAATAAGAGATTATAAAATAATATTAAAATAAGAGATTATAAAATAATATTAAAATTAAAACAAACAAGATATTATAAAATGATATTAAAATTAAAACAAACAAGAGATTATAAAATAATATTAAAATTAAAACAAACAAGAGATTATAAAATAATATTAAAATTAAAACAAACAAGATATAAAATAATATTAAAATTAAAACTAACAAGATATAAAATAATATTAAAATTAAATCAAACAAGAGAATATAAAATAATGTTAAAATTAAAACAAACAAGATAATATAAAATAATGTTAAAATTAAAACAAGCAAGAGAATATAAATGATGTAAAATTAAAACAAACAAGAGATTAAAAAATAATATTAAAATTAAAACAAACATGATATAAAATAATATTAAAATTAAAACTAACAAGATATAAAATAATATTAAAAATAAAACAAACAAGATATAAAATAATATTAAAATTAAATCAAACAAGATATAAAATAATATTAAAATTAAAACAAACTAGATATAAAATAATATTAAAATTAAAACAAACAAGAGATTATAAAATAACATTAAAATAAGAGATTATAAAATAATATTAAAATAAGAGATTATAAAATAATATTAAAATTAAAACAAACAAGATATTATAAAATGATATTAAAATTAAAACAAACAAGATATTATAAAATAATATTAAAATTAAAACAAACAAGAGATTATAAAATAATATTAAAATTAAAACAAACATGATATAAAATAATATTAAAAATAAAACAAACAAGATATAAAATAATATTAAAATTAAAACTAACAAGATATAAAATAATATTAAAATTAAATCAAACAAGATATAAAATAATATTAAAATTAAAACAAACAAGATATAAAATAATATTAAAATTAAAACAAACAAGAGATTATAAAATAACATTAAAATAAGAGATTATAAAATAATATTAAAATAAGAGATTATAAAATGATATTAAAATTAAAACAAACAAGATATTATAAAATGATATTAAAATTAAAACAAACAAGAGATTATAAAATAATATTAAAATTAAAACAAACAAGATAATATAAAAAAATATAAAAATAAAACAAACAAGATAATATAAAATTAAAACAAACAAGAGATTATAAAATAATATTAAAATTAAAACAAACAAGAGATTATAAAATAATATTAAAATTAAAACAAACAAGAGATTATAAAATAATATTAAAATTAAAACCAACTAGATATTATAAAATAATATTAAAAATATGGAATAAATGTAATATACCAGATTATAAAAGATAATCTCAATAAACAGCGTATCCTCCAACCCAAATTTTGTCATGAGTTTAAAAGCTATCGGAGACCAGCCGTATTTCAGTTATTAGCTGGTAATAAAATAGGACAGTGCGTGTATACATTCCTTGATGAAAGACTCGATCCCAAAATATTATCAGAGCAACGAAGAAGAAGAGCTGGAGGATGGCCAAAGCGTCGATTTTTGGTCAAGCTCAATTAATGCCCCTCTTCCAGGAATAATCTCGGTGTAATCTTTATGGAAACCCGGCGGCACCCTGGCCTTAGCCGGAGAAGCGGAAAAAACACGAAATTCCCCAATTGCCGCCTGGGCTTAACTTCGGGTCCAGATGGTCATGCCTAAATCTTCGGGCTGGGTAATAAAAGAGGGGTGTACGCGTGAAGACGAACACCCACCCGGCGTCGCCTTTGACCCCTGCCTCGTTCTCGCTTCGTTCTTGTTTACTGGCGCATCAGGCTGACCTCTCCTCCGTCGCGTCGCTAAGGCCGTTTATTTATTGTGAGATATATTTTCTCGTGTCGGTAGATTAGGAAAGTTTTCCTTCGCTCGGCGCGTATAGTTTTTAGTTCGTTTCCTTCTTCGACTCAATTAGGCCTCGGCTCATGCCTCGTTTAACGCGTCTGCGGAATTTTCGAAGCCCCTCCTTACTTTCCCGAAAGATTTCGTATACGCCTTACCTAAATATTACGAGCCTTTGAAATATGAGTTTTGAGCTAATTGGCTTCCGCTATAACGATATTTAGGTCCCTAATTGTAGCCAAATATTACAAAGCGCCGTAAACTTTCCAAACCGGTAAACAAATTGTAACTAAATCTACCTAAAATTTACGTATTTCCTTAAATTTACTATTTGCTCTATTTTTGGCCTACTGGCGCCTGTAGAAGTGTTCAACCCGCATTACACCGGTGTTCAAGGTAAACACCTCGCCGCTTTAAAGGGAATATAACATAATAACATAATAATCAGCTAGGTTAATACCCAAGGCACCACCTTAGACCCAAGTCATCGAGCGACTTTTAATGCCATTAAACAGGTGGCCGGGTTACAATGCGTAGGAGGGTGGTGGCAAGCCCTTCATGCCACGTGAGCCAACAGCTCCCTACACTAACTATTAACCTCCCCAAATTTTTTATGGGGAGGGGAAACCGAAGAACTCAGGGGGTAAAACCATTTAACCAGTGGGTAGAGAACATGCAAACTCAACGAAGACGTTGTTCCGAGGTTTCAACCTGTACCACAAATTGGGATTGAACCTGGCTCTTCTTGCTGCGAGGCGAGAGTGCTAAACCACTCCGCCACCCCAGCAGGTAAGATATAACTCCATGGCGCGACAGTCTAGAACGTAGGAAACAATACCGTACGCTATGAAATTGAATTCCCCGGTAATACTCTAAATCTTACTTTTAAATTAAATTTAAAATAGCATCGCTTACAATTTTGAAAAAAGCTGTTTCATAAAGCAACTAAATTTAGTGATCGTTTTTAGTTTCACTTCATTAAAATGTAACCTTTACATTTTTAGCCTCACCCTTCTAGTTATAGAGGGAATGAGGCTGTTATTTTCGCTCTTGACGTTATAGTTGATGGTGGTGGTGAATTCACCGCCGCGCTAGTTCCGAAAGGGATTACGCGAAAAGTCGATTACTCATCAATGGTACTCGATAAAAATTTAATTGATACGTCGTTCGATTGGTATTAGTTGCCAAAGCAGCGACAACGTTATTAATCAAAGGGGTTTTTCACTCCCCCCCCCCGAATAAAACTCTGACGTAAAAGTCCCCGCGAAACGGTCAATTTGTCCGCAATTACGATAATAAATGGCAGCCTTGGTGAAGCTGCGGTTATGGCCTACGCCATCTTGTTCTTATTTGGAACTAGACGAACTGCTGCGTGGAAAATAATAAGTACTCTCTTTCAAAGCGAAATAAATGTAATTTAGTGATAGGAAGAGAAATTTCCAAAAATACATTTCGTCGGATTTTGATGAGGTAGTTATTTGCATATTCCAACGATAATATTCTCGTTAAATACTCGACTCGCTCGTTACGTTTGTTGTATATTTACTCACCAACCTTTTCGACTAAACGCGCAAATCAAAGGGAACAGATTTCTACGATGTGGAAATTCTTGGAGTTTTTCAAAAGGATTTGGCAAATTCTTTATTTTTTTTCGTCTTGTTTATCTTTTATCATTTTTCTATTTCTTGTACCTGCATTTTTAAGACATTTTTTTTCCTTAGTTTCCTTTTTCGGGGCCTTTTTCTGTTGAATAATACATTCGAAATCGAGACTTCTTCTATGGAAATAGGAAGATTTTAAAAATCCCTCAAACCCTGTTTTACATCGCCTAGATCGAGGAGCAAATCCTCGTTGAAATCCCGCGTCGGAAATTGTAAGAAGCCTAGGCCTACTTGTAAACAACTTTTTTTCGCTTTTCAAGCAACTTTTTTTCTTCTAATTTCGAGGTTGCAAATGATCGATTTGACAGATAATAGTTAGAGACTGTAACCATAAGTCTATAATTGTGTTCTTTAAGTGTGACAGTTACTTCTAATAATTACTGGAATGAGGTATATTGGACGTAATACCATAAGTACATTAGTAGAATAATATTAATCAGCTAGGCTAATACCATTGACCTTAGGCCTAAGTCATCTACCGACTTTAATTGTCTTTAAAGGGGAACGGTCAAGCTTTAACCAGTTAAATAGCCCTATAGCCCATTAAAAACTAAAATTTATGGCGAAAACCGCATCTAAAAATATTGAGTGGTTAATTTTTAATAAAATAAAGAAATTTCGGGAAATCGTAACGCGCGCGTCCCATTGAAAATGACATGG
Organism: Leiobunum rupestre; assembly: GCF_980474605.1. Lineage (NCBI taxonomy): Eukaryota > Metazoa > Arthropoda > Arachnida > Opiliones > Sclerosomatidae > Leiobunum > Leiobunum rupestre. The sequence goes on from NC_143392.1 coordinate 35,809,855, forward strand.
GAATCTGACCACTTCTAAATAATAATAATAATAATAATTCTAATTAAAATTATTAATTTTGATCAAATTCAAACAACTAAATTCTATTTTATTAATTTTGATAAAATTCATTTATTACCGTCGATTTGGCGATTAGTTGGTAAATACAACTTTTTATTTTAATATTTCGCTTTTCTCCATTTTTACCGATTCTGATCAAATTTAATCAAATTCATCAAAATATCATAAAATTAATTTCATTTGTCAATTTTGATCTATTTTTTTGGTTTTGAAAATTTTCTTAGAAGCGCTCAGATTCCCATGTAAGTTTCAATAAGAAAATATACATACTGTGTTGTCAAAACATTTTCGGTTGCCATGGCGAAACTAATGCCCGTTGCAACTTTTCCCTTGGTGAAATTTCATGTTACCATAAGGTCTACATACCCACCTAGTTTCAACCAAAATCGTTCAGTGTCAAACTTACCATATTATATTACTTATGGTCATACCAACAAAGAAAATTGCCTCTAGCGACAAAATAATAATCCAACTTAAAGGGAATATAACCTGCAAAGCAATCTTTACGGAAGACCCCTTCAATTTTTCAAATGTCCCTGTACAGTGGCGCCAAACATTTTTAAAGCCAAAGGCAAGAGCGGCCAGAGCTGCAAGCGTTGGTGTTCCACACCAAATACCTGAGGTTATATTCCCTTTAAATGAGCTCACTATGACGAAGAAGCAAAGAGCACGTATTTGGCCTAATGACTTACTCTGAAGTCCACCTAAAACGTCTTGTCTTTCTAGAAATGACTCGGTAAAAATTTCAGATGTTGAAGATAAAAATCTGTACAGACAAAATAAACTTAGATACAGCCTTTGGAAATTCCAAATCTGTTAATCTCCGATTATGCTGAGTGATCAGCCTCTCAAAACCGACACACTCATAAATGTGGAACTTAATTATAAATTACTCTACAGTATAATTAACGTTGCTTACGAACAAATGATTAATTTAGGTAAAAGTGCGTTACAAAAGTAATACCCATTTAAAATTGATGATTTCTTCGGTACCTGGCTCAAATAGCAGTCATCAAAGGCGATGATCCGAATTGATCTCTCAGTTAATTAACTTAATTGTATAGAAATAAAGCCACCAGCCCGTAAATTCATATTAAGCCCGAAGAAACTCAGTCGACCAAATTCCAGCCACTGGAACGGCGGACTTAAATTTAAAACTTCCATCGAGATAATAAATAACGAAAAAAAGCTATCTAATCAATAACGGACAAGCGTCTCCTATTTGAAGAGGGAGAAAGGGTAGGCAGTACCTGTAAGAACCGCTGGGTGGCGTTATAGGAGAGCGGATGGTCGTGATATTTGATAAATGAAGTGGCAAAAGAAGGTTCGAAGCTAATGAGGAGAACGCAATCTGCTGGCGATGATTGTACCCGATCGTGGCCCGTAGCGTCCCTATTCCGCCGCCATTTTAAACTTTAAAAGGGATGAACCGTCCGGACGGGGCCATCAATTTGGGCAGTATCTCTGGCAAGGTCACTGAATAACGTTCACCCCAATCGGCCCTCATCCCTGGGACCCGCGTCGACTTGCTCGGACTTGGAATCTTTCGTAGAATCCTACATCGCACCATCTCCCGGATCGATCGACGAATGCGGGTCCTCCGAGAGAGATAAAAAAGGTGCTATAGTCGTGGTTCGTCGCTTGAAAGCTCGGCCAAAGGCTACCAGAGACTCGGAAGCCAATCGTTTCGAATGGACCACGGAAGAGAAATCATTAAAAGCGCGGTTGGTGAGCGTCCTAGTGTCCTCGGTGTCCCCATTTCACCGTTTCTTCCCTATTACAAGTAATTGTATTTATGCCAAGGAACATCTGTCTACGAGTACTAGACATTTTATTTGAAAGTATCAAACGTGAATAAATTAGATTTTAATTTTACTTTTTATGTTTAGACGTGTACTGTCAATAAAATATTTTATTAGAACCTCAAATAAAACGTGTTCGTATGCTCTTTCCCGGTTGAGTGTAAGGACATCTATCGGTAACCTTGAAGGGTGAAACAAGAAAATTATTTAACTTAGTCACGATATTAAATTGTGATACGTATCCGGTTGGTATAAATTTAACTTCTGACTTTAAAAACTATTTTATTTTTATAATAATAATCAGCTAGGCTAATACCCAAGGCACCACCTTTACACACAAGTCATCTAGCGACTTATAATGCCTTTGATTCAGGTGGTCGGGTTACAAGCCCTTCATGCCACGCGAGCCAACAGCTCCCTACATCAACTATTACCGTTTGCAAGTTTTAATCGAAGGGGAAACCGAAGAACTCAACGCGGAAGGAGTAATTTCACCCAGTGTCACAAGCTGGGACCGAACCTGGCTCCTCTTGCTTCGAGGCGAAAGCGCTAACCACTCAGCCATCAGCCAATAAGAATTTCATTTAAGTCATGGTTTACCCGAAAAATCATGTTTTCAAATAGAAATCGATATTTGAATACATTATTTTTCGGGTAAGTCATGTCTTAGATGAATTATTTTATTGACCAATGGTAAAAGAAAATAGTTTTCAAAGTCAAAGGTTATCGAACTTTCCGGAAAAAAAAGCTGATCGAAGACCTCCATTTAAGTGTCTGATTTTAATATTAATTCAATTGGGTTTACAATTGGAATTTTACAAATGAAGTTAATTATCTAGTTCAAATGATACCAGAGTTATCTCGCCGGCGAAATTCTTCTCGAGAAACAGAAATCACAAATTACGAATTCAGAGCTTGTTATGTTACATGAATAATGTATTTATTTCAACTGTCGGGAGAATGACTATCATGCAATGGAAGGGAACACGTCGCCGGCGTCGAAAGACGCTACTTTTAGAGAACCAATGATTCGATTTTGTCCTTTTTGTTTCAAGGGGAAGGAGTTCACTTTTAGATCATGGGGAGGATTGGAAGCATCGCTAAAACTCTTCTCAATATATACCGTAGAAACAAGATGTCACGGACATTTAACCACACGCAATCCCCCCATATTTTCATACAGGGTGTTTCAAAAGGTTATGCAAAAACGTTAAGGAGTTGTAGGGGGTGAGTTGAGGAGTATGCCAGTTTTTACCCATTTTCCTACGATGAGTTAAAAGAGCGCCAGAGAGCTTCAAAGTGTGGCCTACTTGACCCTGGAAGTAGGCTGCAACAAGCGCAAAACCAAGCAGCAGGGAAACTCGAACATTAAGGTTTGGGTTCGTGTGATAGGTAAAAAAGGACTTTGTAAACACATCGAGGTAAACAGTGTAAAAAAGTAAGCTTAAACAGTATTTAAAGTCCCTGCTGCTTGGTTTTGCGCTTGTTGCAGCCTACTTCCAGGGGCTAGTAGGCCACACTTTGAAGATCTCTGACTCATCGTAGGAAAATGAAAAAAAGGCATACTTCTCAACTCACCCCTACCACTCCTAAAAGTTTTTGCATAACCTTTTGAAACACCCTGTATATTTTAAATATTAAATTTAAATTTGAACAACTTTTCAATCATCTTTTACATGAACTTAATAAACCCAAGAGGAATTTTATCGAAAATGAATTTTTCGAGTGACCCGCTTTTGGAAAAAGTAGCGAAACACGAACACGTTAATTTAAATTAATTTTTAGACAAACCGAATTTTTGGAGTTACGTAGTTTTGCAAATAAGGTAGCGAAATTCGAACGAGTTTGATGGTGCTTAATTCAAATATCACAATAGTGCGAATTCTCAAGAAATTTCACTTAAATTTAAAATTTCTTAATTCAACCGAAAACGTAGTTCAGAAATTATCAGTACTAACTAAAAATATAATTTTCAAGCAAGTCGCTCTTAATTTAAAAGTATGTAGATTTAAAGTCGAATATCGCCATATTGCACTAAAATAAGCAAATGACCAACTTGTGGGCTCCAAAATTCATAGCGGGCTACCGAGGGCATGATATTTCCTTTCGATTGAGATATCCCTGGCCCTTCTAAGCCTAATTCTTTTAGAGTGATGTGGAATACGGCGGCGGCGGTGGCGGCATCGGCTACACTGTTCGTGAACCCAGTACGCGCAAATCCTTTAGGAATTGGGTGTAAAAAAGACTATTAGGGTTACATGCATAGCTAGAAATAAGAGACAACGATCTAGACCAAATTGTTGTTCTCTTTTACTTCGCATTTTATATCGTCCTCGAGTTTAATTGGATACTGTTATTGTTAATTTAACTTAGAATAAACTTGAAAAAATTCTTTAAAAAAATAAGAACTTGGAGTGATATCATTTGGAAGAAATCCTTTCGGCTACTTAATTCGATAATAGTCGCTTTGGCTCAACAATTACTCCCAATTAGGCGCGTCTTGTATATGCGGGTCTCTGGGAATTGGCCCGAAAGTTTATACTAAATCATTCATTGCCTTCTTGTAAATCAACTTAATTGTAGTGTAGCGCTTCTCCGATTTCTTTCGTTTTTATCCACGGACGCTTCCTCGAATTCCAGCTTAAATAGGATCTCCAATTTCTTAAGCTCTCTCTCTCTCTCTCTCTCTCGCTCTCTCTCGTTCTGTACAGACAGATAGCTCCTATATGTATAATGGACTTGATCATTTATTAAAAGAAAAGGCGATCTAGTTGAAGGGAGGCGACTGAGGAGAAATCTAGCTGAGTATCGTCTTTCACTCCGTGCCTGTATCGAGGTGAAGCAGGTTTCAGCAACCTCTTCTTTTTATTAATTAGGCCATTGCAGCTTTTTTGCCGACGATGGAAAGAGTTGATGTTTTTATTCTTACATTTTCTACGCTTTTTACGCGGAATACCTTTTAGGTATTGGTGTGTATTCTTTTCGCGTATCGTGTAGTCGCCGCCGCTGCCACCAACGCCGCCGTATTGCGTATAAGTCTTGAACCGATATGGTTAAAATGGTAAATGATAAATCACTTGCTAGGAAATTACATGACCTTCTAACTCTGTATTTATTTCGGCATTTGAGGGTCTTGAACTTGGGTAGTAACCATTTTTGCAAATTTACCAAATTTAACCTAAACACTTTTATAAATTAACTTTCAAATTCCGTGTAAATTTAAATTTTTAGTACGAACCACCAAAAAATTAATACGGAGTAACGGAACCCACTTACTTGGCTTCATTGACTAGAAACTTCTGGCACCACCATTGTCTAGAAATCTACTTGAATTTCTTAAATTAAGCTCCATTACATTGAAAATTTTAATTTTGCTTAAGCCTTGACAATTCTGACCCATGTATGTTGTCAGAATTTATAGCCCGGTGTACCGGTAAGAAAAGAACCACACCACCGGAGGCCTATCATCAGAATGCCCTACGCCAGCGTCCACAAGCCCGGACAGGTGACAAAACCAGCATGGGTAGCAGAACCCCACTACTGATGGTCGCACCCTCGACGCAAGCCGCTCAACCCAGCAGAAGGTGCAACAATGGGACGACCAGCCCGCCACTTCGCACACAGCAGTGGGATAGAGAACGGATGCTCTAGCAACTCCGGCCGACACCCCACCTACAAAGGCAGGGAGCCAAGCCCTTTGGAGAGAGCTCCTAAAGGGGAACGGCGGGCACACAGCAGCCCGCATAACCCGGCACAGCTGGCACCGGAGATCCCGGTGGGAGCCCAAAAGGCCGGGAGATGGGTCCGCCGTGCCCTCATATGGAGGCCCGCAGCCCCACAGCAGGCTACTCAATCCGCCGAGGCGGCCAGTTTGCCCGGCCCCTCTCCATTAGCCTGGGCCGAAGCCCAGTATCCAGCCCACACCTGACCGAAGTCGGAGGTCGGAGATAGGACCCTTTGGACGGAGCTAACATCTCCCAGTGCGCCACCGCCCTTACGGGTTACAAGAGCCGGACCCCGACTCCCCGGTAAAGCCACCAGTTATTGCACACTCCGACCCCTTGAGGGCCGACCCATGTATGTAGTTGCATTCATTAATTTAAATTTTAATAACGTTTTTATAACCAGAAGCTCTATTTTATCGCCGATTCCATTTAAAGTAATTAGCGCCAATCTGCTCTAGCGTTTGTTAAACCTGGTGACAGAATTCGTCTATCCACCATAATGCTCCCTTTAATCATTTTACTACATTGGAACGTGCGTTTAGTAATGGACAGGGTGCTCGAGCGTGCGTTATTGAGAATTCTTATTCTTTGGTATCCCATTGTAATCGGTGTCTAGTTCATTAGCCTATTGTATTGTGCTTTGCTTATTGTTATTTTTGGTGGTGAGTATGACGTGTTACTTTTGTGCTTTTGCTAAGCGTTGTAATTGGTTTTTCTGAGAGACAAAATAACTATTAGGTCGTTAATGTTTAGTACGCTAATTATTTAATCAGGGTGAATGATAAGTTGTTCTTCGTGGACATGATGGTTAAAAAAGAGCCTTTTAAAGATAACTATAACATCCTTGAAGTTGTTTTAGTTATCTTATTACCAAAATATAACTTTAAAGGGAATATAACCTGCAAAACAATCTTTATGAAAGACCCCTTCAATTTATCAAATTTCCCTGTACAGTGGCGCCAAACATTTTTAAAACCAAAGGCCAGAGTGGTCAGAGCTGCAAACGTTGGTATTCCACTCCAAATACCTGAGGTTATATTCCCTTTAATATATATCAGGGGATTGTGTGTACTGTAAGGTCTGGGACATCTTGTTTTCTGTAAAACTTAAAGATTTTTTTTGAAACTCCCTCAGGCCGCTGCAGTTGGCGTATGTTGATATTAAACTTTTCTTTAATTTTAGCACTACTTTCCTACTCTTAACAATCCTTAAGGACCGAATTACACCCTCACTTAAATTCCACAATGCAAAATAGATATATTTTTAATTTTTGATAGCAATCTGTTTAGATAATATTTAATTACCCATAAGTGTATTAGATAACCGCATAGTTTATAAATGTATATAATTCCAGTACAGCTTGTAGCCTTAATGGCAAGCTTGTTAATCAGAGCCACCCGCGTGAAAACGGATTTAACGGCAACAAAATAGAAAAAGTCTTCAGCTTCTTAAAACGAGGCGAGGCCGTGAATGTAATCCGAGATATCGGAGGAGTTATCGCAGACCTAACCCACTCCGCGCCTTTATTGAAATATCAGATGAGGTTGTTTTCACCTATTACGGGAGCCTTTCTTCATTAGCATGCACCACCAATAAAAGCTGCAAAAAGGATCCGCGAGAGGGCGTTGGGATGAAGGAAATCCACGCTATTCTCGTCTTCTAAAGTAGGCCTATTTTTATGGATATATATTTTTTTCGTTCTGGAATAAAAAAGAGGCTTTTCTGGATTGGATTTTTTCCCCCGCCTGTGTCGGTAGTATAGTGGTCTTTGACGTTTTCGACTCTTCACCGCGATGTGGCGCTGATATATGGCCAGCCTCTGAACCCCTCTCGGATCTTTCAATCAAAGCGGACTGAAAGCCAGCCATTGTCCGATAGTCTCTTCTTGAGGCCCATAGTTGTAAATTTTAGCCTGATAAGAGCCTCCTAAATTGCGAATGACTTTTGCTCAAGTACCGTAATTAAGCCATATATTTTGTACGATTTGGGGTACTTGATGTAACTAAGGATGACGTCTTTATTGGTCTTCAAAACGTTGTCGGCCGAGCGAAGCGAGCGAGCTCAATTAGTAGATTCGAAATCTTCTTTTTGTGGGTGGTCATGAATGTATTCATTTCCTAGATGAATATTAGGTAGTCTAGCCTCAGTCGCTAGGATGGGAGGGGCTTAGTTATTATGACGTCGGTCACGCGCCGCCACTTAAAAATTGTATTGAAGGGCAACGTTTTGAAACTTGCCTAGCTTTCATTGCTAAGGCGCGTAATTTAGTTTAAAATTTTGTAATACAAATCTTTTTGATTGATCGAAGATAGGTAAGAATATTAATAATGAATTCCATTAATTTTGATTATCAAGTAATTTTGTTAAAGTACAGGTATTTTTCTAAGAATCATGAGTCCTTTTATCCGCCGGTTAAATCGCGCAATCCCGGAAACGTTTTGTGGATCAAGTCAACGACATACGACGGTCTCCTGATTTTATCTAGATGGTAGAAAGAGTAATATTATAATTTGATATTCATGGTTGAGATGAATACATTCATGGTGTGGTATGTTCTGACGGGATAGATTTTTCTTAAATGGTTGAAATTTTAGCAGTACATTAATAGTTTTATCTTTGTTTACCGGATAGTTTTTGGTGTAATTCTGTAACGTACTTTTTGAGAAACTTAAATTTAACATTTAGGTGTAGATATAAGCATCTCTAAAATGTGTTTTTGAACCCATAAGTCAAAATTTCAGCCAGATATTTCAATAACATACGTAACATAATTACTCATAAGTGTGCCTCTGTGTAACATTTGCATAGGTAAAATTTTAATACCGAGCGTGCATTAAGTGGACGCAAAAACAGAAAATTCTTATTATCCTTGCGTAATTAAGAAGGTTACCATGGAAACGAAATCGCTAGGCACGACCTAAACTATGCTTTAAATTTTTTTAATTTAATTCTAGCCATGATTAAATATAATTAGTTAACTCATAAAATAAAGAAACAATGGCTGATATTTATAAACATTATTAATTACAAGGCTGAGGGTGTAAAGTTGATGACGCGTTTTTTTCACCGAGTTGGAAGTGACGTAATTTGCGTCATATCCCGTGAACAAGGTTTCATTAAATGGATGGATATAGAGTTGTTAATTTTCGGGAAAAATTAAATGCGGAAAATTTTCCACAAATTGGAAGTATAAAAATTTAAACATATATTACTTTTTAAGGGTTTTTGTTCTAAAGGTTTAGATTTACCTTCGGATTCGACTAAATGCCATGAAATTTAAATTTACGAACAATATTAAGCTAATCATGGAATAAAAACCTTTTATCTCGGAAAAATATGGAAAATTTTCGTGGAAAAAAGGCCTCGGTAATTTTGCAGAAAATTTTCATGAATATGTATAGTACATATCGTAGATTCGACTGAACCTTACTATAATATTATTCCGACTCGTTTCATTTTGGTAGGAAGTTATTAAAGTTATTTTTGGCCTACGTTATTATAAAGGCCTGGCCGCGTACATTTTAACGACACGACGACTTGATTCTTTGCTTTTGATTCACGACAGATGGCACTTTGATCTTGATCTAATAAGGGGTTTTCAAATAGTTAGGCTTAACCTTTTCAATGGGCCCTTCAACAAAACATCTTCAAGGAAATTACCAAGAAGTAAAATTACCGAGAGCCAGGACCATTGAATTGGGAATAATACTGCTAGAATTACAATTACGATTTCGGGACCTGTTCTGATAAGACTGTACAAAATTCATCTTTACAATTAGGTGGTAGCGCCATCTATATTTTGTAAAGTTATATGGCTAAAAATAAATAATTATTAGCTAACTCACTGTAACTGGTGTTAAAAAGGATCGTGTTGAGATAATAAAATTATTTTTAAACAACTTCAAAGGTTTGTTTGTTACGAGTAATCATACATTTCAATCAGATTCACGAAACATTTCAATTGCAATATAGTTGCCACCACTAGAGACAGATGCCGCCACGGTAGAACGATAAAGTTGATAAAGTCTCCTTATTGAACGAAATTGGCCAGATTTAGTTGTACCTCTATTTATTCCCAACTCAATGGCTAGGACCTGCAAGTTACTGTGTATATAGTTCTTGTTGAAATAATGGAAACTTAATTTCACATGTACGGTATGCAACCAGGTAACTTTTTTTTTATATAATAAGGCTTAGCAAAAACACGACGTTCTGTTTACCGGTGAAAAGGTTCCATTATTTCAACAAGCAGTAACTTGCAGGTCCTGGCTCTCGGATATATTTACTTTTGGCGATTTCCTGGAAGATGTTTTATTGAGACAAAATAAAAATTTATATTAAAACCATTTAAATTAATTTCATTTTTCTTAAATTCTGGTCATTGAAGTTCTTTAGATAACTTAATTTGCGATAACGCCACAGTTTGCACTTAGCAACGGTATATATTTTGTGGGTCTCGACTCTTGATAGTTGAAACCTTTCCGTTGCCTAGGCAACGAGCTCCAGATACGAGAGAAGCTAGTGGATAAAATTGCCAAATTCCTATTTCCCTCAAGCGGCGGTTTTTTAAGCTTTCGTGTGGAACATGGTGAAGCAGACGCCATTTTAACCGGGTTACCAAGCATTTTTCGTTATAAATTATTTATTTAACATCGAAAATGAATAGCAACCCGATTTTCCAGCGACTGATTAAAATACATAATTTAGAATGATTAATGCATGGCAACCCTGCTTCACCATGTTCCACACGCAAGCTTCCGAAAACCACCGCTTGAGGGAAATAGGAATAACGCCCATTGAAGAATTTCCCAGTGGACAGGCCTTCATAATGTCATGGGCAACGGCTAAGCAATTCCCACTTTGACATATTATCTATGGATGTGACGTCAGAAACATTCGTCAGTAAATAACCCTCCCCTTGTCATAATGTCACTCTTAGGCAATTGACATTTATCAGAAGTACATAAGATATCTCTTACGAGAGAAGTATGTATCTAGGTCATAAGATTTAAATAGGCGTTTTTGCAGGTTGGAAACACTTTTCAATGAAAGCGATTGGCTCATGGACAGTAAATGTAGAGGACAGGTTTTCGATACCCTTCCACAGTGCTTTTTATTTATCCCCGCGTATCAATCAGCTCGAGAGACTCCGAGGGAGTCTTGAAAGGTCGTTTGTACCACGTGATCTTAAAATTTCAAAATGGCAATCTAATGCGGTTGATATTGTTACGTAATTTTTTGCGCTTTATATTTTAGTAATTTTTAATTTTGGTTTTTTAATTCAATAAAAACTATCAACTGATATTTAGTATATCATATTTAATCTATAAAAACGTGAAAAAATACCTTTTGGCGTAAAAATGTACTTCGTGTTTATCTTTTTTATTTTTTCGAACAGTATCGTCCACTCTTAGCGATACTTGTTTTTTTTTTCAAATAACCTTGGCCGACTCCCTTAGTGTGATTGGTTTACGGGGGCTAAAAACCAGGCTTTTTACCGATCCTCTAAAATCTACTATCCATGATTGGCTGAAAACTTACTTACTCCGCGTTATGAAGTAAAATGTAATTCGCGACCGAAAACTATCGCAACGCCCCCTTTGGTTCGCCCTTGAAACCTAGATAGGTAGCGTCTAAATCAGACGCTATTAGTTTTTCCTCATCGTTATTAGTAAATTTGACTTTATAAATAATGATACTTTCATTTTAATATAATTTTTACATTGTTTGCTTATATTTTGATAAGTTTATTTAAAAAAGAACGTTCTTATGACTTTTTAATTTGTCTGTAGCAGACGCTAGATCATAGGCGCAACCTCGTAGAAGCTAGCGCCCACTCGTTTCAGAAATGCCATGTATTTTCTCTACACTGGCCTTTTAACCCAGGTACGATTTGGACTCGCAACGGAACTAAGTAGTATCAGGAAACTATAGAGGTATGCATTTGGAATGTCTAAGGTTCCATTGGGAAAGTGATACGAAAGCGAGTCGAGAAAAAGGCGGGGCTTAACTACGTCAAGTGTAAGACGTAACACGACATTTCAAATTTATTGGCTCGAGGTTTGACGCGAAAAGAATGCGTCGTCATGGTAACAAATAGGCGATCTTCCCCCGCAAAATAGGCTTATAAAACGATGGATTTAAAAACCTCAATTTGTTATCGTACTTAATATTTTGAATTAACTATAATGTTCTTCGCGAAAGACGTGTAGTGATACCTAATTTCAGGTATTTGTATGGTTATAAAAGAGATTATCAGGTAAGCTAGTAATATAATAACCATGACTAGGCTTAATGACGAGTTTCCGTCGAATTAGGGTAGCGAGGCGCGAGAGTTTTTATCGTGAGTTTTCCCGCTTTAAGACACGCCCGTTTCTACGAGCTTCATCACGGCCGTAAAAATCATCCTTAGACATTCCAAGTGTATACCTATATAGTTTCCTGGTAGTATATCATCGTCCTTAGTGCTAGTATATTTCGCCTTGGACATTTTTAGACACTAGGGGGCTATGTGCTGAACTAAACCATACTCTGGCAACCGCTCTGAAAATCAGTTCTTTGATAATTTTTCCTAATTGACATAGTTATTAGCCAAGTTAAGCCATCACCCGAAAACGTGTAGGGGGTACTTGTAGGATTGTAGACGTAGGCCTTTGTGTGTACAACCTGCAACTTCTACAAGTTTTCCTTACACGTTTTCGAGCCATTTTCTATAGGGAGAGAGCGATTGACGTGCAGCGCCTCTCGTGGCGAGCTCGCGCGTAACTTGGTTAAAAGTTTTTCCCCACCCCCATTGAAATTAATGAAAAGTTGGCGATAATTAAACGTTATTTAACCTACCAAATGATATAAGAAATATTCCACTGACAATTTTCCCCGTTAATATGAACTTAAATGTAATATAAAATCGTCTTGAAAAACTGTTTATTACTTTATAACATTCAAAAAAAATATTTTTAACGCGGTTGACAACGCAAACTTTACCTAGAAGAGTAGATGTTCGGTTATCTACATGATGCGGGAAAAATATTATTTTTGAATGTTATAAAGCGATAAACGATTTTTCAAGACGATTTTATATTACATTTAAGTTCCTATAAACGGGAAAAATTGTCAGTGGAATATTTCTTACATCATTTGGTAGGTTAATTAACGTTTAATTATCGCCAACTTTACATTAATTTCAATGGGGGCGTGGAAAAACTTTTAACCAAGTTACGCGTGAGCTTGCCACGAGAGGCGCTGCGTGTCAGTTTAATTGGAAATCGACAAAGCCTATTGTTATTCTGTTACTTACATATCTCTTAAAGATATTCTTGCAATTTACATTGTTATTTTAGGAGTCGCGTACCCTTGGCCCATAACTAATCTCAGTTTCTAGCTAATTTTAATTATACGCGCAACGCGCAGTAGACCGAACGCGCGGTAAGTGGTTAAACTGGCCAATTATATTTAAGCCTAGCGCCAAAGAGAGTCTTTTTGAATCTTTACTTAGCCACCATCAAAGACGACGGTTCTCGAATGTCGGCCGCTTTGAAGCGACCTAAATTCTGAAGGATTGGGTCGCGCTATTAGCCAGTAGGCTTAAATCCATTTCTAGGCTGCCGTAAACTGCAACGCCGATGCTCGTTAAACATCGTAAACGGTTCGCGACACTTGATTAAGACCTTGCTAAAACACTCCATCTGGTGGCTTGGAAGCGCCTTAACAATCTTTACCAAATGGCGGCCTCCGACAAACCGAAAAGTCAAACAAGCCGAAACGAAGGACGAGGGTAAAGTAGTCGCGTATTAGAGCTACGTAACCCTGACTGACGAGTAGCCGATATTTTTTTCAACGCGGATGAAAACCAAAAAGGGTTCAGTGTCCTTTCAAGCGAATTGAATTTCGCGTTTCGCTTAGAAATCTCTCCTATTTCAAGGCTTTTTTCTCTTCGCCATTTTCATAGAGGATGGATAGAAAAATGCGTATTTTTTCCTTTCACTTTTCTTCGGCATCTCTTTAAGTTTTGACCCATGATCCCTTCAACCTACTCCGCACTGTCGTAAATATATTATAGACAGAAATTCTTTCTATACATTTTTTTAAGAAGGAGCGCTGAGCGAGCAAGAAAATATTTAAAACCTTTCCTAAATATTTTTCTCCAAGCGCCTTAAAGCCAATTTAGCTTCTCTTCTCTGCCCTGTTTAATCCTAGACTTCAGTATTCCTAGAAATTGGCTCTCATTTTCGCCGTTTTGATGGTTGCAATTTGATAAGATAGTGGCCAAGGTTCGAAAGGGGTTTAACGTCATTTTAATTAGACGTAAGAGATATCTCTAACGAGATAACTATCCATACAGGACATTTAATGCAACATGTATTTTCGCAGGATTGAACCAGTTTGCAATTTGAGCTAATTGCCCGACAAACGGCGGATGTATACACCGACTCGCTGCTCGAAATGTAAAATTTCTAGTACTACGCTTAAGGATGTAAAGTGTAAAAGATAGTAGGCGAAAACTATTCTCTAGTTTTTAACTAATTTTTAGGAAATAGCGAGCATATTCAAAATACAGGTTGGCTGTTATTGTGTGGAAGAAGCTGGTAGTTTGGGGTAAAAGGTGTACCCTTTTCGTCCCAAAGCGAGCAAATAGTTTTGGCCTAATAGCAAAAGCGTACAATATATCTCTTGGCAAATAAGTATTCGTCTCCCTATACTGTTAATATTATTCGCTTGAAACGTATAATTTCTCGGGTTTAAGTTTATTTTTCAAAATTCTGTTTGGGAGAAATTTACCACACATTAAGTTTCTTAAACTTTTACAGAGTTAAAAGGATTGACTAATTAGTAGACATTTCTACGCAGTCAGGATTGGAAATTTTGGGTCTAAAACTCAGGGAATTTAATTTGGGCCGAAAATAGGAAACCTTTACTAAATATGCCTTTCCATAAAGTAACATTGGCCTTCTTGTTTAGATGTATAGGGCGCGTCACTCGTGACGTAGAAGTGACGTTTCACTATAATAGCCAATAGACGCTAGCGTAAAATCTAGGACTTATTCAACTTGTTAAAAAGTTCCACGCGCCTCTTGATATTTTAGCGTAAACGGGCTCGAGGGATTTCGCGCGTGCTCCCTGAAATAAAGAAAACGCGCGAGCCTTTTACGCTAAAATACTAAAGAGCGCGTGGAACATTTTAACAAGTTGAAAAACGCACGAATTAAAATTCGACGAGTTGCCCTTTTTTATAAAGATCTAACCTTCAAAACTGAACTGAACTCCTACGTATCTCGTGACGAAAGCGATACTTTAAAACAAGTTCGGCAAGCGTAATGACTTTATAGAAAAGCTTATTAGAGGTAAAAATTCAAAATTTGGCTCAAAATAAGTCGGGAAATCTTAAAAACATGTTGAGGTTAACGGTAATAGTAAGTGTAGGGAGCTGTTGGCTCGAACGCGTGGCATGCAGGGCTTGTCACCACCCTCCTACGCATTGTAACCCGGCCACCTAAATTAATGGCTTCAAAAGTCGCTCGATGACTTAGGCCTAAGGTGGTGCCTTGGGTATTAGCCTAGCTTATTATTATTATAGTTTTAGAAACTCGTTATTTGATGAATTTCACCTCACGATATATTTCCTTCCAAAATATATTTTGTAAAATAAGCAGGGGTACATGTTTCAAACCAATAATATTAAGAGAAGAGATATATGATAAAATTCTATACGAAATTACTTTGGAGTCGTATCTTATGATTTCACGCAGGAATCCATACCGCTACTTGTAATGCTTATCTTGGCGTATCGCGTATGGTAAGATCACTCTGACGGCTTTGGCCCCGCCTACGAGAGAAAAAATCCCCTCTGCACGCGCTCCCCTCTCACGTTGTTGTTTGCTAAGTTAACATAGTGACGTCAAAAATAAACCGTCAGCCACATCGAGACGAAAATCTGCCGCTATAAGCATTCCAAGTAGAGGTATGGATTCCTGTATCACGTTAAAAACCAAGAATTAATTTATACAAAACGTCACCGGCGTCTGCCTCAATGACGTCAGCTTTAGGGAACCAATGAGATACCGGGGGGGGGGGGGAGCTTACTGTTAGACTACGAGGGGGTTCGGGAGCCACGCTCAATATAGTCATTATCCTTGAGTACAAATAATGACATTCTTGTAAAAACTGCACAAACAAATACTCAGTTTTTGTGGAAAATGAAATGTAGTTATTTTTGTAGACCATGGTATATTTGTTCGAGAAGTCTTTCAAAAGATTGAATCAATTTATATGATACTTAACTTTCAATCACGCTTGTCATAGCTCTACTTTTTTTACCACTAGATATTAGACGACGTATGCTTCCGGCGTAGCGTTTCGCTTATGGTAAGGCGTAATTTGGGGACCAGCCGATAACTTGGTTCGATCGTTTAGCGAGGAAAGAGTTGGTTTTTGTTTAGAAGACTCGAACAGCGGGACACGTCATGATTAATTGTCCTTTGGCAGTGGCATCGCTAAGCCCCGCTCAACTGCCTTATCGCCAGTGCACACGCAACCCTTTTCTTTTAAGCATCCCAGCTTCCTTTTGTTCACAATGAACGGAGAGAAAACTGAACCACTAAAAACATCCCGACTTGGCAATGGGGCGAAAGGCCCTCTGGAGGGTCAAGTCTGCGAAGGGGATACCGTCTCCACGCTGGTGCCACCAATATATTGCTGAATTTAACGACATAGTAGACTTGTCTGTCGCCAGATTTCTCTCGTCGGTTGGTGGCCTAATTCTTTCGCGCTTTGTAAAGAAGGCGACACGCTGGATAAAAACCATTACCACCCGCGTGGAAATTAAAACTCGTTCCATTGACCAGGTTTTTAGGCCTTTTCCAAGTTCCCTAATACTTTTTTACGCGAATTTTCACTCTCGCAAATTCTAAAATTTGCGAATCGTCGCCAATTTTAATCGTGTTTGTAAAACGTTAAGTGTCATTTCTAAAGTGACTATAAAAATGTAAATGTCGCTAGAATCTAGGAGCAACAAACACAAGGAGAACGCAGCTAGCCTTTAAACACGCTAAGGCAATGTTGTGTACAAATTTCGTTGGACGAGCCTTTACCCTGAACGTTTTACGGGCGGGGGGGGGGAGACAATTTCCGAATTTTCCCCATCCGACGGCAGCAGGTGCTAAAGCGTCTAACCAATGAAAAATGTACGCGAGAAAATGCACGACCGTTGACGGGTTGCGTTCTCCTTGTGTGGGGTGCTGTGTTTGTTGCTCCTAGCTAGAATATACAAACTATAAAGATAATGACGTCGCGTGAAAGATATGTGACAAAGAAAGATATGTTTTTTAAAAGGAAACGTGCTGTGCATTTTATTATAAACGAAAAGAAAATCCTGAAAACTTTAAAAGCGAAGATACGTCAAATCTTTTTAAGCGTAAGAAAAGCATTCAAAATATCCAAAAAATAGTGAGTAAACTTCAAGTTCCTTGGGCTAAGAAATATAACGTTTAAAATTTCGGTCATTGTAGTAAAATGTGGGCGTAGGGTCGCTATAAAATGGCCCTGTGGTATCATCGATAAAAGGCTATCAGTTCGACGGAGTTAGGGAGCGAGAGAGACTGAGTAGGAGTAGCCTCGAATCTTAAGGGGCTTCCTTAGTTGCCATAGTTACGGTTGTCGTGGGAACGACGGGGATAAAATTTATCCCCAGCCTCACTATACGAGTTTAGTGAGCGGCACTTCGCTTATACAGGGTGTCCATTAAAAAAGGAAAAATGATAAATAATTGAATAACGTTTATTTTGAAAAAATTCAAATTTCTATGGAACATTCCTCATGCAGGGGGACATTTACTAATGTAAAATTGATTGACCTTGAACCATGGCTTCAAGGTTATTTAAAAACTATCTCGTGAACCGTTGAGTTTACGGATTAGGTTCCAATTGGAAAGTTGTTGCTCGCCATATTATTAGTTCAAATAACTTTGTTTTGACCAAATGTGACCAATCAGAAGCCGAAAAATAAAAGATTTGCGAGAAAGAATAATTATTGCCTTCCGTTATATTTCAATTGAAATGTTGAACAACACTATGAACTCCGTCGTTAAACGAGCTCAAGCATGTATCGTAGCCAACGGTGGCATAATTGAACCGTTGTAAACTATGCAGTATTTATTTGATTTAGTCACATAAAAACTAATCATATAATTTTATTATCAAACATTGAATTCATTAACCTTCAATTTCTCGGCTTCTGATTGGTCAAATTTGTTCAACTCAAAGTTATTTGAACTAATAATATGGCTAGCAACAACTTTCTAATTGGAACCAAATCCGTAAATCCAATGGTTCTCGAGATAGTTTTTGAATGACCTTGAAGACATGGTTCAAGGTCAATCAATTTTACACTAGTAAACGTCCCCTGCACCAGGAATATTCCATAGAAATTTGAAATTTTTCAAAACAAACTTTTTCCAGTTATTTATAATTTTTGGTAATTTAGTGGACACCCTGTATAAAGGATTCGTGCCTTTTTCTTAAAAACGTCGGAGGGAGATTCTCGTCAGTGTAACCTTTGACTGGGCCCTCCGTCTCAATCTTTATTAATTTGCGGAATTGTTCCAAACGGGTTCTTTCGTTCCGATGAATTTTTAATCAACTTTCTCCCTTTCCTCCATTATCTTTCCATTTTATCTTTAGAATCTTATTTCCGTTGGATATTATTTGAAATGGTTTGAATAAGGATCTGGCTAAAATGAATGCTTCAAAGTTAGATTTTTCGAAAAATATAGATTGTACCAAGGGGAAATATTCCTTATTTCGGTTCATATTATTCGTTTTTCAAATGATATTTCGGGATAAATAAAGTGCCATTGAAATTAGTTATTACAGTGATTGTCTAAACCTAAGCGATAGGGAAAATATGGGTTATAACCAGAAAGTATTCAAATCTAATTGATAGGGAAAATATGGGTTATAACCAGAAATCATTCAAATCTAATTGATAGGGAAAATATGGGTTATAACCAGAAAGTATTCAAATCTAATTGATAGGGAAAATATGGGTTATAACCAGAAAGTATTCAAATCTAATTGATAGGGAAAATATGGGTTATAACCAGAAAGTATTCAAATCTAATTGATAGGGAAAATATGGGTTATAACCAGAAAGTATTCAAATCTAATTGATAGGGAAAATATGGGTTATAACCAGAAAGTATTCAAATCTAATTGATAGGGAAAATATGGGTTATAACCAGAAAGTATTCAAATCTAATTGATAGGGAAAATATGGGTTATAACCAGAAAGTATTCAAATCTAATTGATAGGGAAAATATGGGTTATAACCAGAAAGTATTTAAACCTAATTGATAGGAAAAATATGGGTTATAACCAGAAAGTATTTAAACCTAATTGATATGGAAAATATGGGTTATAACCAGAATGTATTTAAACCTAATTGATAGTGAAAATATGGGTTATAACCAGAAAGTATTTAAACCTAATTGATATGGAAAATATGGGTTATAACCAGAATGTATTTAAACCTAATTGATAGTGAAAATATGGGTTATAACCAGAAAGTATTCAAATCTAATTGATAGGGAAAATATGGGTTATAACCAGAAAGTATTTAAACCTAATTGATAGGAAAAATATGGGTTATAACCAGAAAGTATTTAAACTTAATTGATATGGAAAATATGGGTTATAACCAGAATGTATTTAAACCTAATTGATAGTGAAAATATGGGTTATAACCAGAAAGTATTTAAACCTAATTGATATGGAAAATATGGGTTATAACCAGAATGTATTTAAACCTAATTGATAGTGAAAATATGGGTTATAACCAGAAAGTATTTAAACCTAATTGATAGGAAAGTATGGGCTATATCCAGAAAGTAATTAAACCTAATTGATAGGAAAAATATGGGTTATAACCAGAATGTATTTAAACCTAATTTATAGGAAAAATATGGGTTATAACCAGAAAGTATTTAAACCTAATTGATAGGAAAAATATGGGTTATAACCAGAATGTATTTAAACCTAATTGATAGGGAAAGTATGGGCTATATCCAGAAAGTAATTAAACCTAATTGATAGGAAAAATATGGGTTATAACCAGAAAGTAATTAAACCTAATTGATAGGGAAAATATGGGTTATAACCAGAATGTATTTAAACCTAATTTATAGGAAAAATATGGGTTATAACCAGAAAGTATTCAAACCTAATTGATAGGGAAAATATGGGTTATAACCAGAAAGTATTCAAACCTAATTGATAGGGAAAATATGGGTAATAACCAGAAAGTATTCAAACCTAATTGATAGAGAAAATATGGGTTATAACCAGAAAGTATTTAAACCTAATTGATAGTGAAAATATGGGTTATAACCAGAAAGTATTTAAACCTAATTGATAGGAAAAATATGGGCTATAACCAGAATGTATTGAAACCTAATTGATAGGGAAAATATGGGTTATAACCAGAATGTATTTAAAACTAATTGATAGGGAAAATATGGGTTATAACCAGAATGTATTTAAACCTAATTGATAGAGAAAATATGGGTTATAACCAGAATGTATTTAAACCTAATTGATAGGGAAAATATGGGTTATAACCAGAATGTATTTAAACCTAATTGATAGAGAAAATATGGGTTATAACCAGAATGTATTTAAACCTAATTGATAGGGAAAATATGGGTTATAACCAGAATGTATTTAAACCTAATTGATAAAGTTTGTCAAATAAAATTAAATTAAAAGCAAGTAGAAATTCAAAAATGTTCCTTCGTTCGTGGTAAGCCTTAGGTTGTTAATTTACGAGCTGTTTCGCTAAATGGGTAACATTTTCCACGAAATGCAGCCTCTTAAAGTGTATTATTAGGGAAAGTGATAATCGGCTGTTCACTTTGTCTTGCGGGCTTTCCATATTCTCCTCTGTATTTTAACTCGTACGTAAATTATTAACTTTTGTTTTTGCAAAAGTTAGTTGACGGGCACCGTTCTTCCAGAGTTAATTCGTGGTAATTCGGGTATCTGAACATTATATCGGCTCTTCAATTGCCTCCCAATAGTACTAGTCTATTATTGAATCGAAACGAGCGTAGCTTATTTACAGGGGCGGCTCAAGGGCCGGGCAACCCGGGCAACTGCCCGGGGCGCCGGTTTGAGAGGGGCGCCGAAATTGAGTTATGAGCCTTTTTGGTTTACCAAGAATCGGATTTGTTTATAAAATTTTTAATGAAAGCATAACATAATTTGAAAAATCTTTAGCTAATTGGAAATACAAACCGTTTTACCAACCAAAATGTCCAACATAGTCGATGAACGTTTTTTGCGACTATTTATTTTACAATAGTAAATAAACCATAAAATTACGGTGCATAGTTCTGACGGATAAAGCATTTTCCTGTTATTTTCATTATAAACCAGGGTATATAATATGAAGAAGAAAAAGTGATTGGGCGATAGTACAAGAATAGAAGGGTGTCAGAATTTTTAGCCCGGTGTACCTAGCAACAGGGGCCATACCACCGGAGGCCTATCATCATAGTGCCCTACGCCAGCGTCCCCAAGCCCGGACAGATGACAAATCCAGCATGGGTAGTAGCGAGGGGCTAGCCAGTAAGAATTTGCCTGTACACCAATTACGTAATCAATAATGAGTACAGATGAGTACAAATGATTACGATGAGTACAGACCGATTACGATGAGTACAGAATGATTAGGATGAGAACATAATGATTACGATGAGTACACAGGCAACCCAAATCTTTAAAATTGTTACAGATGAGTAATTAAGTACGGGATAGTTCCAATGAATACGCGTGATTACAGATGAGTACGAAAATTACAAATGTTTACGGGATTACAAATGAGTTCAAAAGATTACCGAAGATTACAGTTAGGGTGAACACCGATTACGGGAAGTAGTTAGCCCCTCGGGTAGTAGTACCCTACTACTGATGGTTGCACCTTTGACGCAAACCACTCAACCCAGAAAAAGTGCAGTAATTGGTGGACCAATCCTCACTTCGCACACAGCCGTGGGATTAAGAGTGGATGCTATAGCAACTCCAGCCGACACCCTACCTACGTAGGTAAAGAGTCATACCCTTTGGAGAGAGCTCCTAGAGGGGAACGACGGGAATACAGCGGTCCACATAACCCGGCACAGCTGGCACCGGAGATCCCGATGCGACTCCAAAAGGCCGAGAAACAGGAACAGAATTATCAAAATTATTTTAAGCACTAGAGGAAGGTTCAGCCTAATAATAAAAATATAATTCAATTATGTAATTGTTAAAACAGAAACGTTCAACTTGAACGAAAAAGAGCCTTTTACTGTATTCTTCCCCCTTAATCTGTCGTGTGTCCTGGGTTAGCGTTAGTCACTTCTATTTTACGAGCACGCGCAGAAAGCCATTTATTAGTTTCAATTAAATAGTTTTAGATAGATATTAATTAGAGACACGTTGAATTGAATTTAGATTATAAAAAAAGGAAATTAAGAGAAGCCGTTGAAGCAGAAAAGAAAGCGATAGCTTAAAAAAAGTTCTTAAGTGTAGGCCTTAAAAAATCCCGCCAAATACTGTTTTAATTAAGTTGTTAAAGCAATAAAGCGTTCTATCAAATAGGCCCAAAACCGGCCAAACGTTTCATACAGACTATAGAGCTAGTTCAGCAGGACTAACAAAGTTTGTTATTCTTTCGTTTAAGAGAATTTGGCTTATATATATATATATATATATGAATATTTTAGAGACGTACCTTTTAGCATATGTAACATAATTACTCAGTAGTATGCCACTGCTCTTTTATTCCATTCAAAAATCTTCACTAACGGTTTTTTTCACCACGAACCAGTAAAAAGGTGTACTACGTTAGATTTTAACCTTTTTATTCATGCTAGTAATTTTGGGAGTCACACTATTTTCTACTAACATATTTATTTAAGCCAATGGAAAACCTCTAAATTGAGAAGGAATTTTTTGCGTCGGAATTTAAGTCAGCCCAATGTAGCTTCATTGAAATTTATAAACTCGCTCGGTTTATCTTGATGAAGTTAAATAATGAGTAATTTAGAAAAATAAAAGGAAAATGACCAATACGGTTCGGTTCAGATATCACTTTCCGAAAATGAAATAAGTAGTCGAAGTGGGATATTCCACCAGCGTTATTAAATCCCATACCAAGCCTAGAAGAGTTAGGCCTAGGCTCAAAAGAATCTGCAAAGACTCCAACCTTTTAAATGCGCCAGAAAAGATCAACCTGAATTTCAAGTATTTTTTCCAATAAACCTGCTTTTTTTATTTGACAATGCAAATTTATTTTAGAACATGAGTCTCCGAGAACTTAATTAATTGGCAAAATAATTACATTAACAGAACTTGACACTATATTTTAGCTCACAAGCCTTGGTTGTTCAAACCGGTTTGCTTACTAAAATAATGGCCGTCGGTTTATCAGACGTAAAGCTATTTGGGCGACGGCATTATCGGCATTTGAGATTCGATGACATCAAATATGACATAAAATATGATGTCAAATATTACGTAGGGTATGTATGACGCAATATCTGTGAAACAAACCGTTAGTGAAGAAATAATGCTAGTGGCATACTTATGAGTAATTATGTTACATATGCTTTTAGGGGTTGTAGCCTGTAGGAGCGACCCTAGGTATTGAAGTACGTTTGGGGTTAAGAATATTTTCATGATCTAAGTTTCTTTTTAAACCCATGGATTTGAGACTAGTATTTTGCTTATTTACTCAAAGGATTGAGAAAGTGATTAAAGGGATTATTTATTGTTATGAAAACGGTAAATTTATAACATGGACATGGTAATGTTTTTTACCGGGGGGGGGGTGTTTTAATTTAATATCAAAATAAAGGGGGCGCCAAAAATCCACCTTGCCCGGGTGTATAAAATTTCTTGAGCCGGCCCTGCTTATTTATTCCCCAAATCAAATGTGAAAATGTTGGGACTTTGAACTTAACTAGAACTATCCTTGTACTAGGCGAATTTTTATATTAGAGATTTATTAGGTAACAGGTCTGTTATATTGGTTAATGATGTATACTATTGAATATCGAAACAAACAATTTGGATTCTTAATACGAAGATAAATGTCAAACATTCATACACTCTGTTTTTTATTTTATTTTATACCATCTATGCTATCATGATACTGTTGATTACAAAAACATATATATAACAAGTTCTAAGCGAATAAGGCTTCAGTTAATAGAAGTTAATGCTACTTGATACTAAGAGCGAAGTGATATTTATCAGTTGGTAAATAATGGTAAATAACGGTATGATATAAAAGTGCTAAATAACGGTAAATACCGTTATGATATAAAAGTGCTAAATAATGGTAAATACCGTTATGATATAAAAGTGCTAAATAATGGTAAAAAACGTTATGATATAAATGTGCTAAATAATGGTAAATACCGTTATGATATAAAAGTGCTAAATAATGGTTAATAACGTTATGATATAAAAGTGCTAAATAATGGTAAGTAACGTTATGATATAAAATTGCTAAATAACGGTAAATACCGTTATGATATAAATGTGCTAAATAATGGTTAATAACATTATGATATAAAAGTGCTAAATAATGGTAAATAACGTTATGATATAAAATTGTTAAATAATGGTAAATAACGTTATGATATAAAATTGTTAAATAATGGTAAATAAAGTTATGATATTAAAGTGGTAAACAATGGTAAATAACGGTATGATATAAAATTGTTATATAATGGTAAATAACGACATGATATAAAAAAAGGTAAATAATGGTAACCTTGAAGATTTGAAACAGACTTGTAGAATAATGAAAATAAAGTTTAAGATCTTCTAAAGTTGATATATATTATTTTTTTAATGATTTAACTTATTATTGATACAATATAAACCAATATTTATTATTATTTACCATATTTACCACTATTTTCCAGTGGTATGCACAATATTTGAAAAAAGTTGAATTTTGGGAACACTTGATACTAGCCTTTAGTAGAGGCAAAATATATGGTTTTAGCTAGTAGCAACAAACACAAGAAGAACGCAGCTAGCCTTTAAACACGCTAACGAAGGGTTATGTACGAATTTCATTGGACGAGCGTCAGGAGCCTTTACGCTGAACGTTTTACCCTTCCGACGGCAGCAGGCGCTAAAGCGTCTAGCCAATGAAAAATGTACGCGAGAAAATCCACGACTTTTGACGGGTTGCGTTCTCCTTGTGTGGGGTGTTGCGTTTGTTGCTCCTAGGTTTTAGACAGTAAAAATGCTCAATATAAAATGTTTTGAAGTATCGTGCTATTTCATCATACACGCAATAAATTTTCTGATAAGAATATATTACACGATAACAAATATCCTACAGAGCTCGTACCCTAGAATCAAAATCACGACCTCGCGCCAAGTCAATATCATTTACCCATTTCCTGCCGGAACTCTGAAGAAATTAGCTCCGTTAATTTACCATGGTCAGCAAGGCCGCGTTCAGTAACAGCAAACGGTTGGACCGTTGAATGCGCATTCGCTACCGTACGACTTTTTTCACTTCCGAGACTGACGTCCAGGGTTGGCATAGAACCAGCCATACTGTTATAGCCACCTGGTTAAAACCGGTTATAGCCACTTGAAAAAATCCAGATTTGTTTGCCTTTTTTTAAAAACAAATTACAATATGAATATTTTAGTAAAATAATAGTTTTTATTTAGAAATTTAGTTTATTTTTGGTTTCATATTTAGAAACCGGTTGACTTTTACCAGTTTTTCGGCCTTTTCGTAACCAAATCAGTTACGTAATTTAGTCCAAACTAGTCCATATGTTGAAAATATTCTTTCTTGGCCAGCTGTCTCGCTTCTGTCGGCGCGTCATAAACAAAAACTAGGGGGAATTTCCCGAGGAAATCCAAATAATTCAGTTATTTTATATAGTGTTATTTCGCTTTACTTATTTAGTTTCTTATTTACGACAATAACTGCAGACAATTTCTACTTACATAAGTAAAAGGTACTGTTTATATTTTAGTCGGTTATAACGGAAAAACCGGTTTTAACCAATTAAAACCACTTGTCTGGATTTTTCCAATAAAAGCCGGATTTTTTCCAACCCTGCTGACGTCACGTTTGAAAACGGAGAGTCAACGAAACAAGCTTATTTTGTTGATAAACGCAATCGTGACGTCACAGCACGCGGGAAGGCTAGTTGCGGACGATACGACCGACAATATTTTATAAAATTAACAACAATCGTAAAAAAGCGTTCAACAGTAGTGGCGTCACGATTGCAAACGGAGATCAACGGTTATATAACAATTTCCCCTCCGTTGAGCGTCACTGAACGCGGCCCAACTATAGATAGCGCACTACAGAAACCGATGGAGGCTGATTTTTCTGAGGTCACATGCCGGAAGTGGGTAATCGCTTCCTTACAAAACATCTATTGCGCAGGAATTAATACAATTTGATAGAAGTTTCTTTCGACATCGTCAACAACGGGAGTCATTCATAAATTGGATGTCCGAGGCCGGTTCACTAGTGGCCAATGGTAGTGGCGTTGGGACGGTAATCCAAAGGTTATAGGTTCAATTCCTGCACTAGGTGATATGATTTTTCTCAGTCACTCTGCAGGATTGGCTCGTTTAAATAGTCGACGTTGTGACGTAAATCGGCTGAAAGTCCAGCTTTTTTTTTAACAATGATGGTACCAGGTATATACCTACTGTTCTATATTCATGGTTGAATATGAATAAATTCGTGATATTATCTATAGTACATGTAGCTTCATTTTTAAGTCACTGACAAGGAGACATCCCGAAGTGTAACCAACCGATTTTGTTCAAACTCGGGGGATTGGTAGACCTTCGTGTATCATGAAAAATCCTAAAGGGAATTTATTCAATGGGCAACCGTTTTGCCATGGCAACGAAAAATATTAAATTTTCCCATTGAAAATAACATGGGATTTTGACCTCAAATTGATCAAAAGTTGATCAATTTTGATGTTCTTTTTATTAATTTTTATCTATTTTTTTAATTTTTTGCATTTTCGAAATTTTTAAATTTGTTAAAATTTTTCACAGGGGGGATCCTAGGAATCGGTCAGAATCCCATGTTATTTTCAAGATGAAAATTTCCATTTGTTGTTGTGAAAAATATTTTTCGTTGCAAAACGGTTGCCTATTGAATAAATTCCCTTTAGGACTTTTCAAGTTACACAAAGGTCTACCAATCCCCCGAGTTTGAACAAAATCGGTGGGTTACACTTCGGGATGTCTCCTTGTGAGTCAACGTAGATTTTAGACTTTGACTTTTATACCACGCTTAAAAGCATTACTTATAATTTGCCAATTTGCACCGCAAACAACCGTGGAAAACATCTCGTAATGGCAACCTTCTACCAAGTTCCGTTTTATGGTCGCTTACGCCGAGCCAATTTCCCATTTCGTATCTCCGGGCTATTTCACGGAAGTGGTCACGTATACCCCCGACTAAGGTGATGTGAACTAATAGTTCTTCGGTAAGGGGTAGGATGGTGGTGAAGTTTGCGTTCCGGAACGCTCTACTAAACTTCAACTTATCCGCGCGGTTATAGACGTAAACAAAGACTAAGTATAGGTGTTATTTTAATCGCCCTCTCCGAGTTGGCGGAACAATTTCGGAGTTCCCTTTCAACCCCCCTGAGGGCCAATAACCCTGCCCAGGAGCGCTATCCGCTCGACTGTCCTCCGCGCGTATTGTTTCAGCCCATACACCTTCTCGACTGTTCTCTAGTGCGGGTCCTTTAAGCCAGACTGTACGCCTCGGGATTTGTATTTGGGGTGGAAGAGATTTTTGTAGCAGCCCCGATCCTAATTTCAGTCGTGGCTGGCTTTAACAAAATGAGTTCCTTTATTCAGTCTTTCCGAGTACTCCCATCTGAGAGCGGAACAGTTGTGGGCCTTTGTCGCGGACGACACCTAACATTAACCTAGTTTACCCCCTTAGTTTAATAATGCCACGCCATACGCCGGTAGGTTGGCTAAAAATAGAATTTCTTGTAGGAAGGTTAATTCAACTAAATTGTTTAAAGTGTCTACGGTTTGAAATCACCTCTTGATAGGGAGTGGGGGTGACGTACAAATGACGTCACGTGAAAGCTAAACCGTACTCTTTGTTAATGTTGGTTTGGTGGTATCCATTGGTTCAGTCTCACGCACGGCCAACTTTGATCACGCGCTTTTAGAGCTACAGCGGCCAACCCATTCGTTGAAGTTTCTATGTTAACCTATGAACAAAAATATCTCTCGGCGTCGAGCGCCCCTAACGGAAAATTATTTTTAGATAAGTTTTTGCATTGAAGCCAATAAAAACGAGCGTGGCGCTGAACTCCTACAGTTTATAGTAGGAAAATCCTTGTTCACGGAATTTCAGCGAATGGGTTGGCCGCTATAGCGCGAGAGATCAAAGTTGGCCGTGGTTGAGTCACGTGAGGGAAAAACGCGCAAAATGGCGGCCATAACTAAAAATACGGAGTGGTACTCAGGATTGGACATAAGGCACTAGTCACGACATTTGACTACTAAAATAAATGCTCTGATTTCCCGAATACTTGTTTCACCTAGGCCATTGCTTAGAACCGTCGTGCGTGTGCGGTGAGCTGTCCGCACCCGTCACCCATTTTATTACCACTTGCCCGATTACAGCGAGGTTTCACGGCCTCCTAACTAATGCTACCGGCGAACCGGTGCTTACTACCACAAATTTAAACACTGAAAAAAATTACTTTCCGTTTTACGGATATTATATCCATGCATTCTTCTAATGCTTCCAGCACAACTATTGCGACCCAGAGTGTTGACGCTACTCTGGACTAGGTGTGCTGTGTTTTTTTGGTTAACTTTTCTGCACTCTTTGATTGAAACTCTTACCGTCAAAATTTTTCCACCCGTTTAACTTTCGATCCCCTTTTCTACCCTATAATTTAATTTTGTTCCGAGTGTCTCCTTCTGAACCTCGCTTTCCTCAGGGAACTTCATACTATTCTCTCCCCCTTTTTATAACTTTGCCCCGTAGTATGGAATTTATTCCGTGGAGCAGGGGGGTACAAAATACTAAAACTAACTTCTAAAATAAATCAAAATCTGGGGGCTCGCTAGTCAATTTGACAAGTGAAAAATTTACCTTAATATTAATAAATAATGGCGAATATGGCGTATCATAAATTCGTCATTCATCAATCCCATATTATTTTAAAAAAATTGTGATGTAACTCAAGTGATAATAAATTCCTATTTTAATTCTGACGGGTAAAGCAAAATGTCGGCTGTCCTACTTGTTATTATACCCCCCTTTTTACCCCCACTAGTCCGTGACTATACTAAAATAAATGAACATAGGATGCTCACTAGCCAGGCTGACTACTAAAAAATATCCTTATGTCCAACCCTGGTGGTACTACCCTATAGTAGTAAACTAATATTAAATATCGTAAATAGGTGATTATGTTTCGCAAGTGTACCAATTAGTCGAAGTGATTACTGATGCCTATGTGTGGAGTGACGTAGAATCTATGGCAAATCAAAATTATAAGCGCCTCAAATGATAAAATACGCAAACTTAAAAATCAAATCCCTCCTTGTAATGATTTAAATCATAAGTGTATAATATTTTAACATAAGTGTGACACTTCCTATTCTTCACACGCAAAGGTTTTACTGACAAGGAGAGTACCCGAGGTGTTTATTGCCGATTTTGTTCAAAGTCGGGCGTCATGTAGACCTATATGAGATATGAAATTTCCCAAAAGGAGACGTGGCACTACAAATTCCATTTGCCATGGCAACCGGAAATGTTTTTGACGACTTAAAACAAAAAAGTCTCCATTTAAAAAAGCATGGCATTTTCTCGGTTTCACGAAAATTAAAAATAATTAAAATCACGAAAGGGTTAATTGGTACCACAGTTAGATAAATGTCATCAAGTTTGGGTATATTAGAACATTTTAGGGGTAAAATTGTAACAATTTTTGAGTAAAATAAGGAAAATATCTTATTTTTGTTTTAAATGGTCCAAAACATTTTCGGTTGCCATGGCAAATCGAACGGATAGTGCAACGTCTCCTTTTGGGAAATTTCATATCTAATATAGGTCTACATTACGCCAGACTTTGAACAAAATCGGAAATAAACACCTCGGGTACTCTCCTTGTGAGAGCTATTCACAAGACCGACTGCATTACGGGCTTCGTCGCCGTTTTGCGTTTGCTCGCTCCCGCGTCACACGTAGCCTTGACAGCGCTTCGCTAGGGGGAGATTTTCTTCTTGTGATGACGTCACTCCGTTACTAGCTCTCAGTAAAATATGCTCCAAAGTGACAAACTTATGGAACAATATTATATAGACTTATGTTTAAATTTATTGATAGCAATTAATGTATTTATTTAAACTGACAAGGAGAGTACCCGAGGTGTTTATCGCCAATTTTGTTCAAAGTCGGGCGTAATGTAGACCTATATGAGATATGAAATTTCCCAAAAGGAGACGTTGTACTATCCGTTCGATTTGCCATGGCAACCGAAAATGTTTTGGACCATTTAAAACAAAAATAAGATATTTTCCTTTTTTAACCCAAAAATTGTTACAATTTTA
This sequence comes from Leiobunum rupestre, assembly GCF_980474605.1. Taxonomy (NCBI): domain Eukaryota; kingdom Metazoa; phylum Arthropoda; class Arachnida; order Opiliones; family Sclerosomatidae; genus Leiobunum; species Leiobunum rupestre. Next base: position 35,840,093 of record NC_143392.1, read on the forward strand.
CCTAAAAAATGTTCTAATTTACCCAAACTTGAAGACATTTACCTAAATGTGGTCCAAATTACCCATTTCGTGATTTTAAATTAAAAACAAATTCGTAGCTAGGACCCTGTGAAACCGAGAAAATCCCATGCTTTTTTAAATGGAGATTTTTTTTGTTTTAAGTGGTCAAAAACATTTCCGGTTGCCATGGCAAATGGAATGGGTAGTGCAACGTCTCCTTTTGGGAAATTTCATATCTCGTATAGGTCTACATTACGTCCGACTTTGAACAAAATCGGCAATAAGCACCTCGGGTACTCTCCTTGTGAGAGCTATTCACAAGACCGACTGCATTACGGGTTTCGTCGCCGTTTTGCGTTCGCTCGCTCCCGCGTCACACGTAGCCTTTGACAGCGCCTCGCTAGGGGGAGATTTTCTTCTGGTGATGACGTCACTCCGTTACTAGCTCTCATTAAAATATTCTCCAAAGTGACAAACTTATGGAACAATATTATTGACTCATGTTTAAATTTATTGATAGCAATTAATGTATTTATGTAAACTGAGAGATAATTACTGTTGAGGCGAATTATATCAGTAATTTTTAAACTATATTACAGGGATAATATAGTTTATAAGTAAATATAACCTCGCCTGATTCTTTTAAGTTTTATTTCTTTAGACGGAGTAAATATGGTGGGGTATTGCGGTGTAATGCTAGCGCGGTTTGGGCCGGAAATTAGACCCAGTTGGAATCTGCCTTTCGCTTTTATGGCCTCGTAAAACATATATTATATACTTCCACTTAAAGTAATTATTCATTAGAAATAAAGTCGAAATAATACCGACGAATTAACGTCAAAAGCACCAACTCTCTATACAAGAATCTTTCCATTTTTACCTCTCCGAGGTAATAAAGTTAATGTGTAGGTCGTGAATGTTGAGTTCGTGTTATGATTGTTGTAGATGTTGAGTTCGTGTTATGACGGTTGAGTCTGTTGTGTTTGCATGGGCGTTTTATCTCCAACTTCTTCTTAATGACTTTGGAACGGACCGAGTGCTGAGTGTTATGCAACCTCTCAACGTCCAATGGCAGGGTTTCCACCAGTTGTACACGGTATTCGTCTTAGTATCAATTTGCGATTTTTTCGCGCTGGCCGGGAATCGAACCCGGGTTTGCGTCGTGCGAGAGATGTACTCTAACCACTCAGCCACCAACGCTTGTTAATTTTCGGTGTTTTTCTAAAAAACAGCTTTGGCGAATGTCCTTTACAAAGTTATAACGTTAGGTACTATAATTTATTCTACATCATTTTAAATATTTATAAATTATATTAATCTTATATTTAATGAAATATTTATAAATTAGATTAATCTTATATTTAATGAAATATTTATAAATTAGATTAATCTTATAATTAATGAAATATTTTAGTATTTTAATGTAAAATTTGATCGTGATCAGGAATTGAACTCGGGTCGCATTGTAACAATGCGCATAGTTCACCGCCGAGCCATTGACTTCCTTAGGGAAAATATTAAAGTAAAGGAACAATTATGATAAGGCGGGTTTTTTACTAAACGGAATAATACAATATCTGTATATATTGTTTATTGAACTTAGTTTGTTTATTCTTTGGTACGGTTTTTTTTGTTTTAAATGTTTGTTAAATTCTTAACAAAAGTTCGTTAAAACACCAAAAGTAGTTCATTGTTACCTTTTAATAACGCTTAGAAAAAGGATAATTATTCAAAACTCCCGCGGAAACTATATCAAAGTAATAATATAGCGCCACCGTGTGGGGAACTATCAATTAAATCGGGTAAAAAATATAATCTCTTCAATTTTTCGAACTTTAGTCAAATCTCGACGGGTCAAAAAAAACACAAAATAAAGGTATATAAAGCCGTTGCCGTCAATATAGAAGAAATCGTCTTTCTTAGTTCTTGGCTGTCAGACGAACTACTACAAGACGGGGTCCTGGTGTCGGTCAAAAGTTATGAGGTAACTTTGCGGTTTTAATTAGTATGCTCGGTCTTCGGTCAAGAAAAGAGTTAAATTGTGTTTCGCGTTTGGAACGTGAGTGAATGGACTTAAGTGTATGAACAGTGCGTGTTTAAGACTGAAAGTGTTAAAGTAATTGTGAACTAACTCAAGTCAGCTGTAAGATAAAATTGATTGTTATTATTTTTTGAATTGGAATAACCTAATTATACCCTTGAAATTATAGACTCAACCTGTGAGGGTAATTAAGTAGATTGGAAGTAATTAGTAGAGAACAGCTCTCAGCTGTTAATTTAGGCAGAGTTTATAGTTAGGTAGTTTGAATTTAGTTAAAATTACTCAGTATAATTTATGATATTTACTTAAGTGTAAGTGTGTTTTGGTTTATGTTTCAATCACGATGAACTAAGACAAATCTAGTCTTAGACACTTGAGTACCAGTTCTGTACAATTACGTATATATTGTTGTGTCATTGATGAAAGTTAAATCTAGAACGTTCCATAGACTGTTCTGAATAAAAATAAACATTTATAATTTTGCATAATTCTGGTTGTCATTTTATTTTCTAATCACTCGCCCACAACATTACAGTTCTGGCAATCCCGAATCAAATAAATTTTCGATATAACGACGACGGGAAATTATTCTCGTAAATTTATCGCGCGGCCTTAGGGAATATTCTTTTAACAAAATTTCGATAAACTATCGTTTAATTAAAATCGGCCCGATTCCGTTAAAATGATAAACCAAAAAGCGAACGGTCGTTATAATACCCTCTGTAAATATTTATTTCATTAAAATTTGTTTCGAATTATATTCAACTGATAAACTTGTACTGTAAAGAGGGTTTAATTCAATTGTGAATTGTTATAGTACGTCTAACTCACTGTTGTAACTACTTAACTTATGATATTCTGAATAAATTAAAATTGGTCGTTTCGTCTCAATTATTTTAATTATAATTAAAATTTTATACCGGGCGGGATAGAACTGGGATAACATTTTTAACAAATAACTCTATAATTGCGGAGATATATCTTTAAGGGTTATCTCGAAATTAATACCACTTGGGACAATTCTTCCGAGGAGAGGTATATTTTGGCTTGCCAACTTGTTCGTATATACGGAAAATCGAGAAAAGAAAAAGGATTTTGTAAATTAATATCGTTCCACTTCCGAACGAGAGAAAACTATAAAACAAATCGATTTGGGCAATCGGCCATGAACCACCTTCCAGAAGCACCACCACATCACTTTCCACTATTTCCAAGAAAAGAAAAAGAAATTCCATTTATTTACAGTTTTATTTTCTTTGAACTCGAAATACACGAGAAATATCTTCGACATTATATACTTTCCAGTCGAAATGATTCGAAAACAAGGTAAATAATACCTGATAACAGCGCCCCCCGTTGGTCCCACGCTTACCTAAAAAAAAACTATGGGAAAATAAACGGGCAATTTTTCCGGAAAGTCTCGGAAATTTTCTTTATATCTCGAGAAAAGTATTTTTTCGAAATCGTTTCGACCCGATTTCGCCTCCTAGCGGCGAAAATGCTTAGTTTTAGTCCGTCGCCATACCTGTAATTTTGGTATTCCTCCTACAGAGTCCCCAATAGGTCCTAGATTTTGATTGTTATTTTCCTATCACCCTTAACTTGCGTCGCGTTTACTTCTCCTTCGGGTTTGGTGGCGCGTAAAACGAAAAAAGTATTTTTTTCTTTTTGAATCCGAGAGGGAAGGAAGACTAAAGTATGCCGCGTTGCTTTTTCTTCGGGGTATGTCCTTCGAAGATTCTCTTACATTTTTTCTTTTGTAGAATAAATTTTGAGAGCCTGCGCCGGTTTACGGAGACAAAAACGGTTGAAACGGCGGAAACTGTACTTTATCCCCGCGTTATTTTTAACGTGTAGTTTCTAGGAAACGATTTTTGTGGTTCGGTGGTTCAGTTTAGCTCCCGCTTACCATCGATTACCGATTACTATCCAACCACTTTCGTTACCATCAATTTTATTTTCAATATATTTCTCTAACGGATTCATTATGGTATTTATTTTGTAAAATGAATAGAATAACTACTTATATTTGTCAATTTTAGTATAGAAGATATTTTTTTTCCATATTGCGCTAATCAATACGATTGTTGTTTTTAGGGAATAACTATTTGATGCGCAGTCCTCGTTATTATCCGCCCGAGGCAACGCGGGTTCCCATGGTTACTCTTCTCTTTCGTTCCTAGTTGATCCCAAAACGTCCTGATTCGATGATAAAGGCATTTAATCTCTCAGTTGGCTCCTCGACCCTTCAATGTTTGTTTTGTCCGAATAGCAGCGGGTAATTTCCGATGTTGGGCACGTCTACGTTTAAATTTGTTCCGTAACAATTTTCTGCTATTTCGAACCGGGTTGGGTCCCTTCGCTTTTTGGAGATTCAATTAATTTAGTATTGTTCAATGTTTACGGTAGGAAAGAAGTAAGATTAGGTGGTAATCAATATTTCACGATAATTGATTTAGGGTTAAAATAAGCCGATATCGCGATATTCTATTAAATGAAATGAAATGTTGGCATTAAATTTTTTTGTAAAACTTAAGAAATCGTGAGGTTGGTTGAAATATTGATATCTTAAACAGCGCTTTGCTGGTTGAAATACCTGTAAAAATTGTTAGGTCGTGGCCGCGGCCGGTTAAAATGTTCAAAAACTCGCGACGCTTGTTGAAATATTGGTATCTGTCAACAGCGCTTGCCGGTTGAAACATCGATAAAAATTGGGACGCCGCGCCGGTTCAAATATCGCTAAACCTGTAAACTTGGGTTGAATGTTGTCGAGATAAATCGGTTTATCCCAAGTATCGGAAACCTGTATTTTACCAAACTACATTTTTCCCATTTGTATTTGACGCAATCCAATTGAAAGAAATGGGAAAAGTTATGCAGGAGACGTTAGGAACGGCCCTGATTGCTTAAATTTAGTCCAATCAAAGTTATTTAAACTAATTATATCGCGAGCAACAACTTTCTAATTGGAACCAAATCCGTAAACCCAACGGTTCTCGAGATAGTTTTTGAATGACCTTGAACACACGGTTCAAGGTCATTCAATTTTACACTAGCTAATGTTCCCCTGCACGAGGAATGTTACAATGTTTGAAATTTAAAAAAAAAAACGTTTTTCAGTTATTTATCATTTTTTTGTTAGTGGACACCCTGTATAAGCATTCTATAGTTTCTTTCAAAATGTTTTGCTTAACCTGGTTATAATAAAAGGAAACTCCGTGAACTTGCGCAACAAAAATTTTAATGTTTAATAGAGAAACCTAGAACCAATGAATATTTATAAAATTCAGCGAAGTTTGTCTTTGGATCGTATTTTACACGGCATAACGGAATTTTTAATACCACACTGTAGAAAATCACGTGTTTGGCGAATAATGGTAATTTTATTTACCTTCTTTACGAAACGTGACTCCGAGGGACCCGTAGTCCCGAAATAAGGTTATTATTTTAGAAAGGCTACAGAGACGCGGTTTATCCTTACTTGGTCTGACTATAGGATGACAGGCGGGGAGTTGGGAATGTCTTCGACATTGACTTAGCTTTAGTTCCGCTTCGTTCCGAATTGCCTGGCTAGCTCTGGTATTGGTGTTCTGGCTTTATCCGCTTGCAGACAAAAGCTTTCGGTTCGCATTGACGGATAAGCCTTTGATCCGTAATTCGGTCGAGATGAGGTGATTACTCTCCTCCTTCTTCCTCTCGCCTGGATTTTGTTTTTTGGAGATGATCTTTTTTGCACAAATCTTTAATTGCATCCTTGAATTTGATTTTCTACTAAACTTGATTAATATATAGATTTCTTATGACCTTGAATTTTAGGGTCAAGGTCATGATGGCCATTATGGTCAAGGTTATGAGGGCCGTTATGGTCAAGGTCATGAGGTCCATTATGGTCAAGGTCATGAGGGCCATTAGAAGTAAATGTTCTTTCGGTATGCATTCTTTTAATTTTTCTTACGTTTTTATTGGATTTTCTATTAAACAAATGCTCACGACCTTGAATTTATGAGGGTCAAAGTCAGGATGATCATTAAGGTCAAGGTCATGAGGGCCATTATAAGTAAATGTTCTTTCGGTATGCATTATTTTACTTTTTCTTGCGCTTTAATTTGATTTTCTATTTAACAAATTCTCACGAGCTGGTATTTATGAGTTTCAAAGTCAGGATGATCATTAAGGTCAAGGTCATAAGGGCCATTATAAGTAAATGTTCTTTCGGTACGCATTCTTTTACTTTTCTTACGCTTTATTTTGATTTTCTATTAAACAAATGCTCACGACCTTGAATTTATGAGGGTCAAAGTCAGGATGATCATTAAGGTCAAGGTCATGAGGGCCATTATAAGTAAATGTTCTTTCGGTATGCATTATTTTACTTTTTCTTGCGCTTTAATTTGATTTTCTATTTAACAAATTCTCACGACCTGGTATTTATGAGTTTCAAAGTCAGGATGATCATTAAGGTCAAGGTCATGAGGGCCATTAAAAGTAAATGTTCTTTCGGTACGCATTCTTTTACTTTTCTTACGCTTTATTTTGATTTTCTATTAAACAAATGCTCACGACCTTGCATTTATGAGGGTCAAAGTCAGGATGATCATTAAGGTCAAGGTCATGAGGGCCATTATAAGTAAATGTTCTTTCGGTATGCATTATTTTACTTTTTCTTGCGCTTTAATTTGATTTTCTATTTAACAAATTCTCACGACCTGGTATTTATGAGTTTCAAAGTCAGGATGATCATTAAGGTCAAGGTCATGAGGGCCATTAAAAGTAAATGTTCTTTCGGTACGCATTCTTTTACTTTTCTTACGCTTTATTTTGATTTTCTATTAAACAAATGCTCACGACCTTGCATTTATGAGGGTCAAAGTCAGGATGATCATTAAGGTCAAGGTCATGAGGGCCATTATAAGTAAATGTTCTTTCGGTATGCATTATTTTACTTTTTCTTGCGCTTTAATTTGATTTTCTTTTAAACAAATTCTCACGACCTGGTATTTATGAGTTTCAAAGTCAGGATGATCATTAAGGTCAAGGTCATGAGGGCCATTAAAAGTAAATGTTCTTTCGGTACGCATTCTTTTACTTTTCTTACGCTTTATTTTGATTTTCTCTTAAACAAATGCTCACGACCTTGAATTTATGAGGGTCAAGGTCATGATGACCATTGTGGTCAAGCTCATAAGGGCATTTTGAAAATTAATGTTTTTTTCGGTATGCACTCTGATATTTTTTCTTACGCTTGTATTTTATTTTCCATTAAACTCTTATTACCTTGAATTTTAGGGTCAAGGTCGTGATGACCATTAAGGTCCAAGTCATGAGGGTCATTAGAAGTGAATGTTTTTTGTAAACATTATTTAACTTCTTCTTACGCTTGAATTTGATTTTATATTAAGCTTGCACTGTTAAACTAATGCTAACGACCTTCAATTTATGAGGTTCAAGGTCATGAAGGTCATTAGCAGTAAATGTTTTACGGTATACATTCTTATAATTTTTCTTGCGCGTTGGATTTCGGGATTTCTTGCAAAGTGTACGGGATTTCTTTGAATGTCCGACCCCTCGACCATAGTGTAACTAATTTCATGATGGCTATTTATTCTAACAAGTATTAAGGCAAATCTTAGCTAAGAACGTCGGCTAAGAATAAATTATTGATGTAAATTTGTACTCTTTAGGGCAAACTTTCTGAGGTTTCATAAATTTCACGGATTTAAACGATTTTTACTAAATAATGGGTGATTTCCCCGATTTTTACTAAATAATGGGTGATTTCCCCGATTTTTACTAAATAATGGGAATTTCCCCGATTTTTAATAAATAATGGGAATTTCCCCGATTTTTAATAAATAATGGGAATTTCCCCGATTTTTACTAAATAATGGGTGATTCCCCTATTTTACCAAATAATGGGTGATTTCCCCCTATTTTACTAAATAATGGGAATTTCTCCGATTTTTACTAAATAATGGGAATTTCCCCCAATTTTTACTAAATAATGGGAATTTTCCCTAATTTTTACTAAATAATGGGAATTTCCAGACTTTTCTGTCGACTATCTAATTCCCTGATATTTCAATGTCTATATGAACCCTGTCTACTTCTTACTCTACTCTGAAATTCCGGAAAAGACTCAAAGAATCCACCTATTAGTTATTAAGATAGTTCCAAACATTTTCTTCCTAAACAGCATTCCAGGAATATCGCCTTATATCCGATGGAATGACAAGATCGAGAAAAGTTCGGCAGTAAGGCAATATTATTATAAGAAGCCAATTCGTTGATGGGCAAAACATTTTCTTTTAATCCCTTCGGCAAAAACAGCATGCCTTAATTCCGTCGCGTGCCATTTTGGATCGTAATCGGACTTTGACATTCACTCTTAATTCTTACGCTCGAATATTAACAGCCAGAAAATTTTATTTCGGCGTGAAGTCCCCAAAAACAAAAAGGGCCTTTTTAATTTGACATCAACCCAGACAAAATACCACCCACAAACCCCCAATTTGGAATCTCTTCCTCTACATTTAACCCGCTTTGAAATATAAAGGATAAAGGGGGGGGGGCGTGAGTTTTTGGATAGGTCTAATACCATAAGTAACTTAACACAATAAGTATGACACCAGAATTTCTCGTTGATGATTATACATGTAATGGCAGGAATCCATACCTCTACTTCTCGCGGCAGATTTTCGTTTCGATGTGGATGACGGGTTTTTTGACGTCACTGTGTTAACTTAACAAACAACAACGTGAGAGGGGAGCGCGTGCAGAGGGGATTTTTTCTCTCGTAGGCGGGGCCAAAGCCGTCAGAGTTATCTTACCATACGCGATACGCCAGGATAAGCATTCCAAGTAGAGGTATGGATTCCTGGTAATGGTTAATTTTACGTGCCGATTCAATAATTTATCAGTATTTTGCCAAAGTAATCGTTAATTTTACTGTTGGAAGCCTTTCAATTCTTAAAGGTAATATAACCTCAGGTATTTGGTGTGGAACACTAACGTTTGCAGCTCTGGCCGCTCTTGCCTTTGGCTTTTAAAATGTTTGGCGCCACTGTACAGGGAAATTTGAATAATTGAAGGGGTCTTCCATAAACATTGCTTTGAAGGTTATATTCCCTTTAATAAACATTGGCTGATCCAAAGACACTTCCAAAGATTACTAACAAGTCTTAGCCACGTAGTCTGTTTCATTAATGAACAAATCTTTAAAAAAATATTAGTACGCATTGTAACCCGGCCACCTGACTTAAGCCTAAAGTGGTGCCTTGGGTATTAGCCTAGCCTAGTAGTAGTCTAGTAGTAGGAAGTGCCATACTTGTCAATGATAATAATTATAATCAGCTATAGGCTAATACCCAAGGCACCACCTTAGGCCTAAGTCATCAAGCGACTTTTGAAGCCATTAATTCAAATGGACGGGTTACAATGCGTAGAAGGGTGGTGGCAAGCCCTTCAAGCCACGCGTTCCAACAGCTCCCTACACTCACTATTACCGTTAACCTCAACAGGTTTTAATGGAAGGGGAAACCGAAGAGCTATTTATGATAATACAATATAAATAACAAACGTTATCAATAATAAAATAAGCGTTGGAACAGTAACTTACGCTTGTTACGTTACTTACGCTAACATTTAAGAACAGGCCGGGTTGGAAACTTGAAAGTTTTACCCTCCCAGAACCGGTTGGGCAATCGCCCCCCTCTGCCCATCCGTCGGATCGAGGCGCGGGGGCGTACTAGGCTCCGTATCTAGGCCCAAATGCGCCGTACCAAGTACAAAAGAGGGGGGGATGTTACCAGCGTTGTATTTGAGAGAGTCGAAAAAGGCCCTAACTAACGTCTCGGCCGATACGCGCCAAAGTAGGACAGTCTACGTTTTTGGACGCTAGTGGGGAATATCGACTAAGCCTCGTCCGGAGTTGGGCGGGGGGGGGGGCGGCTAACGCGGCTGCGCGGAAGATGCGCGAAGGTCCTGCATCGGGCATCGACGCCAGAGATTGAAGTCATCGCGGGACATCACGCCGCTAAAAATGCCCCGATTTTCTCCTTCCAGTTAATTCGAGGGAAAATATTTTCGACCCGCCGGAAAATCTACTTCGTCTTAAATCGGGCCGAGTTTTTCACCCTTTTCCACTTCCCTCCTCCCGTCTCTCATTCCATCCCATTCCATTCATCTCCTCCCCGTCGTTTTCCCTTCTAATTAACGGTCAACGGTAACTAAGTTATTACGTAATTTCATCTCTACCTAACGGTTCAAAAGGGTCTTCGTCGTTAGTTCCGCCGTACGCTTATTTTTCCAGTTTTTAAAGTCGCGGTTTGGTCGGGAAGTTTGTCGAACTTAACAGCGAATATTTTGTCCGGAATCGTGCGAAGTTAATAACTGGGAAGTTTGTACGTTCAGTAAACGCGCCGTAAGAACCGATGGCAATGTTACGAGAGGCTCGACTAGAAAACGGTAAGGTTACTTATATATTGTCTTTTTTTATTGTAGTTCTTTTTATCGTATCGGTATACGCGTATTTACTATTTATTTCAAAATAACGCGGGTAGTTCTTTAATTTTTAAATCGGAAGACTGATAAAAACGTTTTTGTAACTGTGTCTTGGTATTCGAAGATCTACTATTTCTAATAATGGTAAATAAATTTATGATAATATTAAATGTCTATAAATAGAAAATCAGTTTCTAATAATAGTAAATCAATTTCTAATAATAGTAAATACATTTCTAATAATAGTAAATACATTTCTAATAATAGTAAATACATTTCTAATAATAGTAAATACATTTCTAATAATAGTAAATACATTTCTAATAATAGTAAATACATTTCTAATAATAGTAAATACATTTCTAATAATTGTAAATACATTTCTAATAATAGTAAACAAATTTCTAATAATATAGTAAACAAATTTCTAATACTATAGTAAACAAATTTCTAATAATTGTAAAAACATTTCTAATAATAGTAAACAAATTTCTAATAATATAGTAAACAAATTTCTAATACTATAGTAAACAAATTTCTTATACTATAGTAAACAAATTTCTAATAATAGTAAATAAATTTGATATTTTTAAATAAGTTTTTGATCTTTTAAATAAATTTCTGATATTTTAAATAAATATCATATAATATTTTTACATAAATTTTTAATGTTTTAAAATAAATTTCTTTTTATATTTTTAAATAAATTTATAATGTTTCAATAAATTTATTTTCATACATTTAAATAATTTTTTTAAATAAACCAAACTTTTATACAATGGAAATTTTACTATAAAATATTAAAGTTAGCATTGTTTTTCGAAAATGAACATAACGCGAACTTTTAAAAAACATTTTTAGTAAAATCTGCAGACGAGGTTTAAAACACGGCACTAAAAGTAAGTGTTTAAACCGGGATTTTTACCAGTCCAAAAGTGAAGTTTTAAAATAACGTAAATTTTTTAATTATTACAAAACAAAAGTTTGAAATGACTCGAAAAATTTCAGTACGTTTTTCATCAAAACGCGCGAAGAATTTGTTAAATTTAAAATTTTCCTATTTCTATATTGAAATTAACCCTATAATTTATAAACCAGAAATAAATGTAGGATTTCCATCGAAAAATTCCACCGTTTAGAAGTCAAATTAAAAATCTTTAGAACGCTAAAAATCCGGGGATGTTAAAATTAAATCTTTAATTAGATAAGATAGTTTCGTCAATCAATATAACGTCGTACCGTTAAAGTATTAAAAATGAATTATTTTCAAAAGGTAGCTAGTTTGTATGGCTCAAAATAGGCAGTACGATAATGTCCAATTAATAATTCAAAATATTTAAAAGTCGAGCATCCCCAAATATTACGGAATCCGTTCCATTGCGCCGAATCCCATTCGACCGAACCCAATCCCATTCGACCGAAAAACCCGCACTTCTCCGGGTTTAGGATTCGGCTTTATCCGTTTCAGCATCTGTCAGAACAGCATGTAGTGTTACCTAACCTAACCTAACCTAACAGACTTAAAAATATATTAAAACGCTTCCATAAAAAATCACAACGAGTAGAAAGAAAAACTATTTTTTTTTGCGGTCGCTCAATTGTGAATATTTCGTCGGTCGATTAGAAAAATACAAAACCCGCCTTTGGGCTAATTTCATCAAAAACATTGGCGGAATTCGGTCTAATGGGAATTCGGTCGAATGGGATTCGGCGCAATGGGAAGATACCAATATTACGTAACCATGGCAACTGTATTTTTTCATCAGTCCGTCTCCGCCGTTTCTGAAGGCGTGACTTACAATTTATTAGGTTATAAATTAATATAAATAAATCCATTAGTCAATGTATTTAAATATTCGTATCGCTTTAAAGTTGAACTGAACGTCGGCTTAGGATCTGCCAGTGAGTGGGTGTCCTTTTTCGGAAGGTTTAAAGTTTGAAGAATGCGGGTCATCCATATTTATGAGGGGACGATTTTAAATTCACAGACTTGTTATCTTTCGGTCGAAATCCCCCTTTGTTGTATATTCGCCGCTATTTCGAAATATTTCTTATCCGTATTTTTTGCAGTGTATAAGACTTATAAAAAACTATAGAATCTCTTGAAACTGTCGACAGTTAATTTGTGGCTCCGGGATCTTTGGAATTTATTGTGGTGACATCTACGTCTGTTTTGCGAAACCAGATTGTTTCTCTTTTCTGTTAGTAGATGGCGCGTCATTTACGACTGTTCTGCAAACAGTTGTAGTTCCGAATTGCTTTAGAATATCTATAGATTTTCCCATTACCTTATGCTATGAAATGTTACTACCAAGAATTAATGCAAGTACCTAAGAATAGGTAACTAAGGAGAGTTCACACAGATTATCGCCATCTATGATTGTGTTTTGTGATTAAAAAACTGACCAGCTTCTGCCCCATATTTTTAGATACCTAATTCAGCAAAACAAAGCAGTTACAATATAAGGTATATTAAATATTTTCGGAATAGTATAAGTATATATTTATCAGGGTTGCCACACGTCAGGGAAAACACGGAAATCAGGGAAAAGTCAGGGAATTTAAAAATGGGCCTAAAAAGTCAGGGAAATGTCAGGTAATTTTAAGAATTTGTAAAGATTCAGGGAAAAGTCAGGGAATTTAATTTTATCTGGGCACTTTTTGAAGGTAATTTAACTCTTGATGTATGACAAATTCCACGATTATCATTTATTTCCTTGAATGTTTGGCTAATTTTTTCAACATTGCAATAACCTTTTTACTGAAATATAAGGCCATCCAAATTTATTAACTTCTGATAAAAGTAAAATATAAAAGAAAAATTTTCCCCTTAATAAGTCAGGGAAAATCTCTTAAAATGGTCAGGGAAAACAGGGAATAGTCAGGGAATTTGAATATGAAAATTTTGTGGCAACCCTGTTTATACACTTGTATTGGTGGCTATGATGATTTCCATAGAAACGGGCATTGTTTTTTCTATGGTTGATTCTACATTAAAGCAACAGCCGGCTCTATCATTGTCACCTTATTTTGATAAGGCCCTTGTTATTAGAGATAGCCATGAATCTATCCGATTCTTCAAAAAAACGACTTTACTGGAGATCGTGATGCCATCTATTAAAGCAACTGTCTGCTCTATCATTGCCACCTGTATTATCAAAAGGCCCCAGTTATTAGAGATGGCCATGAATCTATCCGAATCTTCGAAAAAAATGACTGTCGTGGAGAGCGTGGAGCCATCTATTAATGGGAACGGAAGCTAAAATTCAAAATAGCGAAACAATAACGTCGTCAAAGAGCCATTATAGAAAATTATATTTAGACCACTTTTACTCTACTTAGTGAACTTTAACCTAAATTAGATATCCCATATAAAATATATTGTAAACAATTACTATAATTGAAGTTATTGACAAATTTACAAACGGGCCAATCAACGCGAAGCATACTTTTTATGTCCCGCCTTTTGGCTCAAAATGTAGCTTCAGCATCTTGTTTTGATTTCGAAACTAGCGACATCTGTTGAAAAAAGAGCTACTTCACGTCGAGCCGACCCTTGCTTTAAGCCTTTTCTGGAATAAAAGTTCGAAATAATTAATTTGCTATTTTTTTAAACATCTAGTTCCACGTAAAATCACGTGTTCAGATCAGTTTCGCGAAGAAACTAATAAATTTTCTAAGGACCTTAGTTTGAAAATGAATCAGGGTTTGTTTAATCAATCGCGGTACCAATGTAGCCTTAGACATTCCAATATAATTTCCTAATAGCAAAAGTGACATAATTACCAAAAGTGTGTCAATCGGACCTATTTCTTAATGAATGTTACGAGCGAAATACAAGTTGGGGGGGGGGGGGGTAGAAGGGAAAGTATGCCTTGGGGAGGGAAAGAAGTTAAAACCCACAAATAACGACTCGTAGTGAGGAACGGAGGAACTAAGTAGCACTGGTCAAAGTTAGTCTATTTTTTGCTTTTTCGTCGTTCTGTGGAGATGCTATCGCCATCTACCTACGATATAATACCATAGACTAAAAAAGAGATCCAGAAAGGCGACAATAAATGGTCTTTTATGTGGTCGATCTCGAGTCGAGCCTTCATTAAACCTTTAGCATACGAAAGTACAGGGATTGTCACACTTTTGGTAATTATGTCACTTTTGATTTTAGTATTAAACGTCTTTGGTCACACGGATCAGCTAGGCAAACTACCCAAACATCGTATATAACCCGGATCCGCAATCAATTAACTTCAAGGACATTTATTTAATTTAATTATATCGTTTGTACTCTTTTTAATTGGACGCTGATTTGCAGACGCGATTTTTATTAATTTAATTCTCCGGGTCGGTCATAACGTGGAAAGACAAATGTGTACTGCGGGAATAAAAGGTGAGCCGAATGGGTAGGGCAATTCTCCCCGGCCGTACAAGAGTCACTTAACGGTCTTAAGCCTCTCTAATGAGCGATTTGAAGGGAGGGGTACCTCTAGGTGGGGTTTGTTAAATAAAAGGCCCTTTAATTAACATTTGGCCAAGTTTCTTCTTCTAGTTTTCGCTCTCTATATTCGACGCTAATGAGCGAATTTTGTTAGCTCGAATGTTTTCGGTGGAGTCGAAGGCGTGACGCGGGGGAACGGAAACGACAAAAAGACAAAGAGATGGCGCCAGCGTCCACGCAGTTTGACGAAATTCTTTCGTGATCCGCATCCCGTTCGTTTAGTAACTTAATTAACTTAGCCGCCACCAATATATAAGCGATTCTAGTTCGTGCATAAGTCCCGGTCCTCTTTCTAGAGTTTCTCCAAGAATGTTTGTTACTTTAACCCCTTTCTCGAGTTTGAGGCCTTGAGCTCACCTTTCTACTCCTCCGACCTCTGGCGCTTCTCAGCGCTATGTCTGGAGGCAAATTTGGCCCTGTTTAGTCGGCTGTACTTTCCCCTTGAACTAAATTGAAAGTGAATTCCTTCGCCAGTCTTTCCCTGTTTTTCAAGTTTACCTTATAAATATTACCTTGAGCTTCTGATACAGGCGCAAAGTGGGATGTTAAGTTTTAAGTCTTATCTCATTTAACCTATCAAACTATTTAAGTGTACATAATTTAGTTTTCCTTTTAACGTTTTCCCAGATCGTTTAGCTTTATAACGCGAAATATCATCTCAGTCTTAAAACGAAGGCGACGTAAGTTCGTTCCATCCGTAAGTGGACTTTTTAAGGTTAGAAGTGTCAGTTAATATTGCCAGAAGTTTGTAAAATAACTCTTACGAGTTAAGTAATAAGTATCCATTTATGATGCTTAGAATGTAGAATCTGTATTTGTCCAACTATGGATTTTAATTGTAAAAATTACAGCTTAAAAGTTAAAACCTCTTTACAAAACGAATTTCCCTTAAGGGGGAAGAATACAGTAAAAGCCTCTTTTTCGTTCAAGCTGAACGTTTCTGTTTTAACAATTACATCATTGAATTATATTTTTCTTATTAGGCTGAACCTTCCTCTTGTGCTTAAAATAATTTTGATAATTCTAATATTAATAGTTAACGAGATATAAGGTCCTAAGACTCCTAACTAAAGGGTAGTTTGGGCGCTTGCCCAACTTGTTTAGCTCCGGGGCTCCGAATTAAAACGTAATAACTTAATTATTTTAAAATTTAAAATTGTCAAAATTGTTTTAAGCACTAAACAAGAGGCTATTCTACACTTAAAAATTAATTTTATAAGTAAAAATACAAAATTAAAAGAGTTTAGCTTGAAATAGCGCGAAATTAGACAATGGCCACTGTAGTCTTCCCCCTTAAGTAAAAGCTCTAGAATGAACTATGTGAGGTATTTGGCCATTCACTAGCTCTCCACACATATTTTGAAAAATGTTGAGGAAAACTGCAAACGAATAAAATTAGCAGTATAAAGATATGGATACTTCTCACAGAATAGATACATTTTACACTTCTGATATTGCACAAAACAAAATGGAGTATACAAGATTTAGAATCCTAAATACGAAAATTATCTGACTTAAAATTTATGTTCAATTTGAGGAGATGAATAAGAGATACATAGTACACATATGTAGTATTTAGGATTTAATATCATTTGTACCTCTGGAAATTTTAAAATTGATGCGATGAGAAAAGAGATACATTGCAAGCTTATGGCATTGTCTGAAACAAAAGAAAGTATACGAAATTCAATGATAAACCCTTGAAAATTTTAAAATAATCTGATATAAAAATTTATACGAGTTAAATATCAGCAGATAACTAAAAGATACTTCGTAGGATTCTGACATTGTTTAAAACAAAATAGAGTATACAAAATTTAGTGTCCGACATACCCCTGGAAATAGGGAAAATATCTATTCTAGAGTTAAATTTAAACTTCCTCCATTTCATATTCTGTAAAGTGTAAACACATTGTTGACGTAATGGTGAAGAACTGTGGCCAAGGCCTAATTGAAAGAAACGTGGCGAAAAATGTCAGTCATTTGGTAAAAGAGACTAGATCCTGCGGGAGAACGCGAGCTTTTTGATTTCCCTCGGGAGCTTTTTGACCTTTTTTGACCCTGCTGAACTTTCTTCGTTGAAAAATCGTTGCTGCTTTGAAATTAATAGAGCTTCTAGTTGTTCCCCTTTAGCCCAGAAATTTCCCGAAGCGAAAGCCGAATTTAGCCTCGGCGTATCTTTACCATTAATAATTCGCCAGCGAAAACAGAATGCGCCCTCTATATCAAAACTAAACATCTCGCGCGAATAAACGACTCCGCGTATTAGACAGTTTGTTTTGTTCGGCGTTTCGACTAACTCCCGCGTTCGCGTTCGGACGTGGTATGCTTAAACAAGGATTTTCCCGGGGTCCATTCTTTTCGCGCTTCATTCAACGCAAAGCGACAGCGCGGAGGGTTGCGCGTTTTAAACCCGTCTTTACGCAATTTCAAATTTGATCCGAAAGTTACAAGTCGGCCGGAAAGTTTGAAAAATTCGCTAGCCAAGTTTCATTATTAAAAGTGTTAATTGTTTTGAAAATTTTCATCGTGTCGCGCGGTTATTAGTGATGAATTAGGGCTCTATTTATTACAGCGGACGTTTACTTTTATAATTATCCGTGACACGGTCATTTTTGACGGTGCGCGTCAACTGAGAAACTGTTAATACATGTTTTTTTAAATTTAAGTGATATGCAAATAGACTTAATTCTAAAAATGATTGTTCAAATTTCGGCGACGCAAGACGAACAGGGCCACCCTGATCAGGCCCGGGCCCTAGGTAATAACTATGTTTTCGGGGAGACACCCTAGACAAATTTGTACTGGCTTGTTTCCTAATTCATCGGGCGTGACGACAAATGAAGGTAAATTAATTATTTTTATCTCTCTGATTAATATTAGAGATAAAGTTTTTTCTATTTAAGTACGATTATCTTTTCATCATGATCTAATTACTGTTATCTAGACTGTATTTAATTATATTTAGTAAGTCTATCTGACTATTAATTGATAGCGAAAAAATGGACTATAACCAGATTGTATTTATTGTAATTGAATCAATCGTGGAAGACTGCAGTTTTAGGAAAATATCATAAATTCATCATTCATCAATCCCATTTTGTTTAAAAAAATTTAATTGGCCAAAGTCATGAATGATGTAACTCGAGTGATATTAAACTCCTATTTTAATTCTGACGGGTAAAGCAAAATGTGGGCTGTCCTTCTGGTTTTTATACCACTATTTTTACCTCTACTAGTCAGTGACTAATACAATAAATTAACATAGGAGGCTCACTAGTCAGGCTGACTTCTAAAAAAAATATCCTTATGCCCAACCCTGGTTACGAGTGTAAACAAATGAAAACAACGATATTCGATTTGTGATAGAAAATATTTATCATTTAAATCAGAAGTAAATGAACTGAAGTTATCGAAATAGCGCTCAGAATCGGAGGGCGTTTTCCTTATGAAAATGATGAGAAAATTGAGTCGAATAAAAGCTAATTTCCATCCCCGTCTTTTGACGCGATAAATTGCACTTGGGAATTGTGGGTATAGCTATTTCTATGTATAAAAAATGGCTTCATAGAAACAAAATTTTTTTTCGGCCTAGGAGCGTGCAAAATTTCAAATTCGAGGTCAAAATGTATCTTCATAAGGAAAACGCCTCCAACACGGGGAGTATAGCAGTCTGATAACTGCGGTTCATTTACTTTTGGTAAAATGAAAAGAAACATATTCGGATATGCTCTTGCCAACCTTTTTTCATGAAAAATTAGAATAAAATGGTACTTCAGTGCACTGAACCGTCTTTTACAATGATATCTATCATAACAGTAGTGTATATGATAATAACTTTGTTAATATCGCCCGATATATCGACCGGCTATCGCTGTATCCCGAATTAAGAACAACGCTAAAATCGTTTCAACATTGTATTATCACGAAACACAAATAAAGACATTCTTGGTATAAATAAGTACGTAGTTATTTAACAGAAATTTAATTTGAACAACTAAAGTTCTCCATTATTTAGATTGTTTTGCTCGCATACCGTATCGTAGTTTAATCTATCTATGTTTTGCCGTCTTGTACCAAAATCTAATTTAAAATTTAAAAGACGCATTGCATTACCGCTCGAATAAAACCGTGACCTTTGTAGAATTCCATTTAAATTTAAATCTGGAAAATCGTTCGTTTTTCCGTATTTCTGGAGAATTGGGCGCGTTTCTTCTAATGGTTAGTTGGTCGGTTGATTAGCCTCTTGGTCGATGTCCGATTTGGTTAAGTCTCCGAAGGACCGAAATATCCCGGTAATGGAGTATGCCCCCCGCGCGTCGCCCTAAATTTGGAGTGGACGGTGGCCCCGTTCGCCCACCCTTCCCCTCTTCGCGCTTGAACGATTGGCTCATTATTCCTTAATTCCCCTACTTAGCGACAAGCTGGCACTCGACAAAGGGCTTCCTTACTGCGGAGGTCAAAAAGGTCAAGGGAACGAAACGGGATTTCCAAATACAAATCGTACAATCCCTCGTCAAAGAGCGCTTCAGTCCCGGTTCCCGTTTCCAACTTCGCTGCCACGTTGTATTGGTGTATCGCGAAATATCTAAAACGTTAATCCGGGTTCGTTTTCGTCGGCGCGTCTTCCGGAGAAATTAGGAACAAATTTATGCGCGGCTTTCGTTGGCCTAGTAGCGACATCTGTTAGCCGAGCCTACCGCGTCTGATTTTTATCCGCGAATAATAATTTTCGCGTCTTTTATTGCTTCGTTAATGAGACGTCTTAAAGCCCTCGTTATCCTGTCGTTTGAACGGGCGCGTTGTTTGGGTGCCGAGGCTTATCTCGTTAACAACCCTAAAACGTCTACTCTTCTCTCTGTAATGGAAAACCAATACGATTAATCATTTATAAATAACTTTTGCGCCCGTGAAAAAAGATTGAGGCGTATCTGATTTCTCTTCATTCGCTCAAGGCTGAATGGCAGTCAGGGCCGTCTTTACCTTTCAAGCGCCCCTGGGCTTATAACATCAGGCACTCTTTTTCATATGGCCGGGTCATTACAATTAAATTATAGAAAAAATATTAAGGACCAGACGGTGCCCTACCGGAGTTCGACGCCCTAGGGCTTAGCCCTACCTAGCCCAATGGTAGAGATGGGCCTGATGGCAGTCTCGTTTGCTATTTCTACCTCGTAAAGCGCACTGTTCTTTATTAAAATTTATTAAAATGTCGGATAGTATTCAGTAGGTGGTTTCTTGTCACCTGTTCTCGGACTAAAAGGCTACTCTTTTTACCCCAAAACGTTTTATTCGCCTGTTCTAGGACTAAAAGTGTACTCTTTTTACCCCAAAACGTTTTATTCGCCTGTTCTAGGACTAAAAGTGTACTCTTTTTACCCCAAAACGTTTTATTCGCCTGTTCTAGGACTAAAAGTGTACTCTTTTTACCCCAAAACGTTTTATTCGCCTGTTCTAGGACTAAAAGTGTACTCTTTTTACCCCAAAACGTTTTATTCGCCTGTTCTCGGACTAAAAGTGTACTATTTTTACCCCAAAACGTTTTATTCGCCTGTTCTAGGACTAAAAGTGTACTCTTTTTACCCCAAAACGTTTTATTCGCCTGTTCTAGGACTAAAAGTGTACTCTTTTTACCCCAAAACGTTTTATTCGCCTGTTCTAGGACTAAAAGTGTACTCTTTTTACCCCAAAACGTTTTATTCGCCTGTTCTAGGACTAAAAGTGTACTCTTTTTACCCCAAAACGTTTTATTCGCCTGTTCTAGGACTAAAAGTGTACTCTTTTTACCCCAAAACGTTTTATTCGCCTGTTCTCGGACTAAAAGTGTACTATTTTTACCCCAAAACGTTTTATTCGCCTGTTCTAGGACTAAAAGTGTACTCTTTTTACCCCAAAACGTTTTATTCGCCTGTTCTAGGACTAAAAGTGTACTCTTTTTACCCCAAAACGTTTTATTCGCCTGTTCTAGGACTAAAAGTGTACTCTTTTTACCCCAAAACGTTTTATTCGCCTGTTCTAGGACTAAAAGTGTACTCTTTACCCCCCAAAATGTTTTATTCGCCTGTTCTAGGACTAAAAGTGTACTCTTTTTACCCCAAAACGTTTTATTCGCCTGTTCTCGGACTAAAAGTGTACTCTTTTTACCCCCCAAAACGTTTTATTCGCCTGTTCTAGGACTAAAAGTGTACTCTTTTTACCCCAAAACGTTTTATTCGCCTGTTCTAGGACTAAAAGTGTAATCTTTTTACCCCAAAACGTTTTATTCGCCTGTTCTAGGACTAAAAGTGTACTCTTTTTACCCCCCAAAACGTTTTATTCGCCTGTTCTCGGACTAAAAGTGTACTCTTTTTACCCCCGAAAACGTTTTATTCGCCTGTTCTCGGACTAAAAGTGTACTCTTTTTACCCCCCAAAACGTTTTATTCGCCTGTTCTCGGACTAAAAGTGTACTCTTTTTACCCCCCAAAACGTTTTATTCGCCTGTTCTCGGACTAAAAGTGTACTCTTTTTACCCCCCAAAACGTTTTATTCGCCTGTTCTCGGACTAAAAGTGTACTCTTTTTACCCCCCAAAACGTTTTATTCACCTGTTCTGTGAATGAAAATTACTCCGGTCCATCAACTATTCGCTTGTTCCGGAGTATTAGGGCTACTCTTTTTACTCCTTCTGGAAAGGAGGTGTAAAGGAGTAAATGCCACGCGAGCCATTGATAAACTTCTAAAATCATGCTTATTTTAAGAAAATGATGTTGTTTTTAAGGCGAAAATAACTAAATCATTAAGGGCTTCAAAAGTCGCATGATGACTTAGGCCTAAGGTGGTGCCTTGGGTATTAGCCTAGCTGATTATTATTATTATTAATGGGACGCTGAGCGTTTGACCTTTCCAATCGATTGTTTGTATCTTTCATTCTTCAAACCATATTGGATGGAGCGTTATTTAATTAAAATGCGGTGACAGCGTCGTGAAATCGCGAAAATAGGGTTGGCCCATGTTCCGCGTCCGATCGCCGAAATTCATATTGGGCTATCGAGATCGTGTAACTTTCTGTTTGATAGATGTATCATTTATCATTTTAACCTTAACGGTTGTAGAGTTATATACAATACGGTGATAGCGGCGGCGGCAGCGGCAACGGCGGGGCCTACGCTGTACCTGAAACAAATACAAATCCCAATTTGAATTGGGCGTAGACAAAAAGGAATAAAAAGGTATTTACTTATTAGCCTGTTAAAATTTGAAGAAATTACGAAAATTCTACACCCAAAAGTTAATGAATTGATAAAATTAAATTATAAACTTGTTGGACCATCATAAAATATCCAAATTTCGGTCTATTTTAAGGCAAGAAATGTACAATTAAAGGAAGTATAAATTATTTAATTAAGGATTTCTGCCACCAGGTTTAAGAAAAGCTAGGTATGATTGGCGCTGGACGATTTTTTATTTAGTTCGTACTCCCTTTAAGTTAGCAAGCTATGTTCAAAAATTAATATCGTCTATTTAAAACCCTGCATCATAAAGTAAGCCAAACAAATTATAGCACGCGTCATTTCATTGGTTCTGGAGTAGGGTAATGATAGAGTTTTAAATTAATGGTTATAGTTATTAAAATCTAAAATTAATCTGCCCTGTAACACCGTGATTATAAGCTTCGGTTAATACGAATCGTTGGATTGTTTGCATTTACTTAGCCGCTTCTTTCATTTATGAGATACATTTTGGTCAGTAACCATGGTAATGGCCCGAAAACAGGTAAAACTGGGTTTAATCGATAGCAACCACGGTTTCTTAATTCAATTAAAAAGCTCTACGCAGTGGCTGTAGCAAATGAAGGTACCAGAATTTTAAATTAATTTTTAATTCGATGAAAGCGGTGCGTAATAGTTCTGCGCCAGAACGAAACACTTAAAAAGCTAAAAAGCAAGTCTTGTTTGCGAAGTTTTTTTATCGGAGTACTTGAGGAAACAAGTAAGACAGATAAATAAAGAGTTAACTGACAAGGAGACATCCCGAAGTGTAACCCACCGATTTTGTTCAAACTCGGGGGATTGGTAGACCTTCATGCATCATGAAAAATCCTAAAGGGAATTTATTCAATGGGCAACCGTTTTGCCATGGCAACGAAAAATGTTTTTGACAACACAAAATATTAAATTTTCCCATTGAAAATAACATGGGATTTTGACCTCAAAATTGATCAAAAGTTGATCAATTTTTATGGTTTTTTTTTGTCAATTTTGATGTATTTTTTCTATTTTTGGTATTTTCCAAATTTTGAAATTTGTTCAAATTTTTCACAGGGGGGTTCCTAGGAATCGGTCAAAATCCCATGTTATTTTCCAAGGGAAAATTTCCATTTGTTGTTGTCAAAAACATTTTTCGTTGCCATGGCAAAACTGTTGCCCATTGAATAAATTCCCTTTAGGATTTTTCAAGTTACACGAAGGTCTACCAATCCCCCGAGTTTGAACCAAATCGGTGGGTTACACTTCGGGATGTCTCCTTGTAAGCGCGGGAGAGTAGCAGTTCTTGATTTTTCCATTACGCTGGCAACCAGAAGAGGAAACGACCATAAGATTAACGCGAAAAGGATTCTGAGAAACTTAAAAACGCGGTAATTTGCGTTTGAGCTACCTTTGACCAAGGATGAGATGAACTCTGGGAAAAAAATTAGTTGTAAAATTAAAAAAAATTGAATATCTTTGTAGCGAAGACACTAATTAGCGACCACTATTTATCCAGCAGACGATGCGAGATAAGCTTAAGCCTTGGTTTGCCTAATTTACTATCGGGTATGATTATTTTTACAGTGGCTTAAATTTAAAGGCAGTTAGGGTTTATGACCCGATAAGGGCTAATTGTTTTTCGGTACTTTACTTCCATCTACCGGTCGTTTAGCTAATTAAATTCGCCTACGCTTTTTGCAGTTGATAATTAATGACATTCGCATTTAAATTCCAATGTTTTGACTGCAAATGTTCAAATATTTAAAATGAATTTAAGTGCAATGTAAAAAAATTATATTTCAAATATTTAAGGAAGTTCAGGTTTAATTTTAATTTTAAATTTGTGGCGTGCTTAAAACTTTGAAAACCTATTGTACATTCAGAAAATTTAATATTAATATAAACATAAGCCTATCATAGGGTCCTCATAAGTAAAGGTCTAGCGACATCTTCTTTTTCAAAATATTATCTTACTTGGTAAAGCAGCCACGCTCGGGTTGATAAATGCCACACAAAACGCGTCTAAATCTCAAATTTGAAAAATAAATACCATCAGAAACACAAATCTTTTTTCTAAAAGCCAGTTTTAGGTTCTGATGAATCATTTGGCAATTTTAAGTTTTAAAGCGATAAAATTGTGAATAAGCCTTGGCTACGATGCTAAGGGTACAGATGTTGAATACCTATTTCTTATTAACGGGTGATCGTCAAAAATTTGGCTTAGACCTTTGCTCATGGGGGACCTTATGATAGGCTTATGATATAAATTAAAGGAAAAGGTTTAGTATAAAAATTAGTTATAATAATAATAATAATAATCAGCTAGGCTAATACCCTTGGCACCACCTTAGGCCTAAGTCATCAAGCGACTTTTAAAGCCTTTAATTCAGATGACCGGGTTATAATGCGTAGGAGGGTGGTGGCAAGCCCTGCATGCCACGCGAGCCAACAGATCCCTACACTAACTATTACCGTTAACCTCTACAAGTTTTTATGGAAAGGGCAAATTGAAGAACTCGTGGGAAAACCCCTTAAACCAGAAGAATAAAGGGCCAACACGGCTTTGGAAAAATCTGTATAAAAATATAGTAGCTCCTCCTCTTACTTATTACCATAAGTCTATAATTTTATTCCATAAGTTGGTCACTTTGGGGAATATTTTACTGAGAGATAGTAACGAAGTGACGTCATCACAAGAAGAAAATCTCCCCCTAGCTACGTGTGACGCGTTAGCAAGCGGACGCAAAACGGCGACGATGTCCGTTATTCAGTCTGTCTTGCGAATAGCTCTCAGTAAAACTTTTGCATGTGAAGAATAGGAAGTGTCACACTTATGTAACAATATTGTACACTTATGTTATTACGTAAGCAGATCTGGCCAATCATAGTTTTGGATTTTCCCAGCCCTATTTCTGCTAGAAAACTAGTAAACCTGTGTGTCCTTTATAGGCTTTGTCGGTTTCAAACGAAAATGACACCCAGCGCCTCTTGTGGCGAGCTCGCGCGTAACTTAAAATAATTTCCCCGCCCCATTGAAATTAATGTTAAGTCGGCGATAATTAAACGTTAATTAACCTACCAAATGATATAAGAAATATTCCACTGACAATTTTTCCCGTTTATATGAACTTAAATGTAATATAAAATCGTCTTGAAAAATCGTTTATCATTTTATAACACTCAAAAATAATATTTTTAACGCGCCATGTAGATAATCGAACAGCTGCTCGTTTAGGTAAAGTTTGCGTTGTCAACTCGCGTATTAGAAAGCAAAATGAGATTTTAGAAAATAGGTTGTAA
This sequence comes from Leiobunum rupestre, assembly GCF_980474605.1. Classification (NCBI taxonomy): domain Eukaryota; kingdom Metazoa; phylum Arthropoda; class Arachnida; order Opiliones; family Sclerosomatidae; genus Leiobunum; species Leiobunum rupestre. The sequence goes on from NC_143392.1 coordinate 35,865,655, forward strand.
TTCAGAACGACATTAATACTTTTCGCGAATTTCGTCATCAGTGATTGATTTATAAATATGACTTGAAATAAGTTTCAGGTTTATTTAAAAGCTAGCTTCATAACTTTTCATCCATTGGTTCGTTCACAGTGTATCTTTAAAGTAGAGGAAAATTTTAAGGCGGTGAATCTTGTCCAGTCTTAAGCCTCGGTTTAATCTATCGCGTATTTTGAATCGTAAAAACTCGATTACTACTATCGTTAAATGATGGCGAACGCCAATTGTAATACGAAACAAATAACGAAATACGTGGGATTTTTGGCGTTAAATGGACTTAGAAAATATTTTAGAGAATCTACGTATTGAAAAGGTCAAGCTCTTTTGGTAGGCAATCGTATATTTAACGTTAGGGAAACAGTTAACGAAGACATCTCAGTAGTTCAAGGGCAATTAATACGAGATACGTCGATGACTAAAAAAGTCTACGATATAACAATTAATGTAAGTAATTTAATTTTAATTGTCATATAATTTCTATAAAATATTACTCTAGGTCGTACAAGATAGAAGTATTTAAAATTCACCTCTCTCCCTAGATGTATATCTAGGCAGACACATGAACTTTGAGCCCGCCTATTTCGAAAATAAAACGATAAAATATATCTTTAGGGATTGTTTTGGGTCTCTTTTAAATTCATTTATTATGAAAAAATGTTAATCAAATATTTTTTCTAAAAACAATTTTTTAATTTACTTTAAATCATCGCTACATTTACATTAGCGTCAACGGGAATTGTAGTTTATTTTTACCAAGTTACGCTCGAGCTCGCCGCTAGAGGCGTTGCGCGTCAATCGCTCGTACTCTATTATGCGTAAATACAGTTTGGACATCTCTAGTTTGGATGACGTCTTGCTATAAAATCTAAGCCTTGTCTGTTTTTAGAGAGATAATCCACCTTTTAATTATTTGTCAAGTTTTAGGGGGTTCGTCCTTAATTTAGAGGCGAGCAACGTTATAATTACGTTGTACGACTGACAGAACGTGGGTGTTGTCCCGAGAAACGCGCCTACGAAGGCGTTTTTCCGTCAACTTCATCAGTCAGAACTGACTTTCCTCTGCACCTTAAATAAACCTAATTAAGCTAGTAGTTTTAACTGTGCAAAAAGTAGCTGACAGTGGTGATAGTTACTTGGAAGTATCTAGCTTAAATTGGAGGGGGATATTAGCTAATAATAACCCTTGTCGGAAAGAATATCCCGTATTAAGAGGACAAATTTTAGTATGGTAATACCAGCTCGTCGAGCCAAGTCTTAGGAAGCTAATACAACCCCGTTTATATCTAATGAAAGTATTTATAATTAACAAAATAACGTAACTATAAAGACTCTTAAATCACCTTTGAACTTTATATAAAAATTATCAAAATATAAAATGGGATTTTCGTGAAAATTTATGAGTTTGATAAGAATTTTTATAATTTTTAAAATAATGAAATTATAAAGACGGAATTTTGTTTGCTGAAAATAAAATTTACTGTTAAAATTAGTTAATATTTTTTACCGGAAAATGTATGTATACGTTGAAAACATAGTCTGCAACGCCAAGCGTATCTTTTTAAAGATATATCGAAGAAAAAAAATTGCTAGGCCTAACGGAAATTTTTTGCGTCGACGAAATAATTTAGGTGGCCTAACAGAATTTTCACGTCTTTGAAGAAAATGTACTAGGCATAAAAACGTTTTGGCGTCGACAGAAAAAATGTACTAGGCATAAAAATGTTTTTGCGTCGACAGAAAAAATGTACTAGGCATACAAAAGTTTTTGCGTCCACAAAAATAATGTACTAGGCCTAAAATGGTTTTTGCGTCCACAGAAAAAATGTACTAGGCCTAAAAAGTGTTTGCGTCCACAGAAAATAATGTACTATGCCTAAAAACGTTTTTGCGTCCACAGAAAATATCTACTAAGCCTAACAATTTTTTTGTCGATAAAAAAATCTATGATCTTAGCTCGATAATTCAAAATAACGATCGAAAGAACCGCTTAGGATAAAGTTTCGACTGAACAAAATGTCCGCGATTTTTGGTGTGGAAAAACAGAGCTGCCAGAATATAGTTTAAAATCCGACTAAATAGAGATAGAATCGTAACCATATTCAGATTATTTTGTATCAAATACACCGAAAATGGATGAGTTTGGTTTTCTAGCGAAATATGGCCTAGTAATTTTAGTGTTTCGCGGGAGTAGGCCTAATGGAGATTTTTGCGTTGACGTGTTTTTCCCCTAGTGGATAACACAATCTTAATCTCCAAAACAGTTAAAGTTAACCATGCTTAGGCTTAGAAAATACCTCGAGAAAAAAGTAATATCTAGATTGTTTTTAACCTCTTTTGTCAAGTTTACTTTAGCTATTTGAATGTTGGTGTTTGACGTTGTATTCGGTTCAAAGTGAACTGTGGGTATTACGTGATGTTTGCGTATTTCGCGAGGTATGTGACGCTAAAGCGTTGGTGCGAGAACTAGACACGTGTATGTAGATATTTGTTTGTTCCCGTAATCCTTTGGCGTAACCCACTTCTTTTTTCTGGTTCTTTTTTATGGTGGCAGCCGTCATGTCCCAAGCGGCTCCTCAGTTGCCTCATCTTTTGAAGCTCGAAGTTGCTGCTGGCTCCAACCGCTCTAACGCAGCAGCCACAAGCCCAGTTCGTAGCCTATCTAGTATATCTATCTATATAGTTTAGGTTTTTTATTATTCTCTATCCCTTAAACCGGAAACCCTTAAATTTCTTGACAGAATTTAGGGTCGTCGGAAGCCATAGTGCGCTCGCTCTTTTCACAAGCTGGAAAACGGGAAATATGTCGCGGAACCCTTCTGTTTTTCAAACTTAAAGATTTTCTATTTTAATCAATGGAATTTTTCTTGACCTACTTAGTAAATAGTATTATCCGTATTGAATAACGATAGGAATCCAATTTCCCTTATTTATATGATTGCCATTCGCCACTCCAGAAATAAAATGATCTAGAAATATAACATCCCTAAATTTTTACATTTTCCCAGTCATATTTTTTATAATTTGAGCCATATTTTTATTATAAATTTGAGTCATATTTTTTTCTAAATTCGAGTCATATTTTTTCTAAATTTAAGTCATTTTTTTTCTAAATTTGCGTCATATTTTTTACCTAATTTGTGTCATATTTTTTACTTAATTTGAGTCATTGTTTTTACTTAATTTAAGTCACGTTTTTACTAAATTTGAGTGAAATTGTTTCGAAATTTGGGTATATTTTTTACTTCATTTGATTCATATTTTTTACTTAATTTGGTCATAGTTTTTACTAAATTTAAGTCGCATTTTTTCTAATTTTCCCGTCCTATAATTATAAAATTTTCAGGTCCGATAATTTTCTTCATTTTCCGGCCCGATAATTTCATAAATTTTCCAGTCCGATAATTTAACAAATTTGCCAGTCCGATAATTTAATTAATTTTCCAGTCAGATTATTTAATTAATTTTCCAGTCCGATTTTTGTCTAAGCTTTCCAGTAATTTTTTCTAAACTTTCCAGTCATTTTTTTCTAAACTTTCCAGTCTTTTTCCTAAACTTTCCAGTCATTTTTTTCTAAACTTTCCAGTCTTTTTATTCTAAACTTTTCAGTCTATTTTTTTTCTAAAATTTCCAGTTTATTTTTTTTTGTAAAATTTCCAGTCATTTTTTTCTAAACTTTCCAGTTATTTTATTCTAAACTTTCCAGTCATATTTATACGTTTTCTACAAAGAAAATACACAGACTCGTTACGGCAAAGCTGTCGTAACTAACAATTTCAATTTCAAAATTTAATCTCGTCAATTTCGGTATTTTCGAATATTAAGGTAATATACTTAATCAACCATTAAATAATTTATTACTTTTCTAGAATAACGATCCATAAAATATTGATAAAATCGTGTAAAAATTACGCGGTGAACCGTATTAAAAATTTCAATATTTTGCCGTTACATTATTTTCGGTGGTTATTTTACAAACCTTTTTTAAAAATTCAAAAAAAATACGTCGTCGAAGAATTTATGACACTTCCTGATGAACCTTTAATGAGTGATTAAAATGTGTATTAAATTGATAGTGCACCAAGGATCGTAATAAAACTTTCAATTCAGGGGAGTTACGTTATTTTCCGCGGTTTTTTCTAACCTTTTTAAAAATTCAAAAAAATATCGCGTATCATTTTTGACGAAAAAAAATCTTGTTAAAAAGATTTTGTCGAGCTATCGTGAGGCTGTTTTGGATCGGGCGTGCTAGAAGTAAAAAGATTCTCGTTTGAGATCACCGGGGACTGGCTTCGGCGAAAAGACCTTGTTAGAGGACGGCTCGCTTCAATGAAATCGGACTACACCCTTATAAGCCGCCTTTTACTCGCAGAAAATAATATGCTGGAGCTTCTCTCGTTACCCCGTGGATATTTTATGTCCAAAGGTGACGAAAAGTCTCATGTTTCTAAGAAACTGTCCATTCATATTTTTGGCTTTACAAATTTACAATTTTTTTTACAATTCTAATTGACAACTTTCATCCTTTATTCGCTTATGGAGTTTTGGAATTAAATATACAGTACGTATTTCATATCGTGGGGAAAATTGGAATCTCCGTAAGATGGAGTTAGCGGCGTATGGTAACTTACGTAATATAATATGCCTCAATTTGTTTTTTTTTAGAGTAGGAGATGAAATAGCCCTTTAATAAGATACCGTTAAGTCAGTACAGAAATTTGGCAACTCAAAAATAGTTTCAAGACCGGAAATTTAATTATTATTGTTTTTGTAAATCTTGAAGCAAGACTAGGTTTTATATTATTTTGTATTTACTACTATGATGAAGAAATATAAAGCATTCCATAAAATAGCAACGCGAAGTGGTTAGCACTTTCGCCTCGCAACAAGAGGAGCCGGGTTCGATCCCAGCTTGTGGCACTGGGGGAAAACTCGGAACAACTCCTTCCACGTAGAGTTTGCAAGTTCTTTTCCCTCTATTTAAAGGGGTTTTCCCCCGAGCTCTTCGGTTTCCCCTTCCATGAAAACTTGTAGAGGTTAACGGTAATAGCTATTGTAGGCAGCTGTTGGCTCGCGTGGAATGTAGGGCTTTCCTTAGGTGGAGCTTTGCCTATTAGCCTAGCTGATTATTATTATTATTATTATTATTATTATTATTATCTTTAGACGATACAATATTTTCGTCGATCTTTAACGTAGTTTTCGATTCGAATTTACAAATACTCGTCGAGTTTTCGTTCACTCGCTCCGTGAAAAGTTGCATAGGCTTAGAAGGTTAACCGGCAAAGGAAATTGCTCGTAACTCTGAAAAACATACCTCTACTACAATAAAATGTTTCAAGTTACATTAAAGGGGAACGGTCAAGCTTTAACCAGTTAGATAGCCCTATAGCCCATTATTAACTAAAATTTATGGTGAAAACCGCATCAAAAAATATTGAGTGGTTAATTTTTAATAAAATAAAGAAATTTCGGGAAATCGAAAAGCGCGCGTCCGCCGCGACACCTGGTGAGAAGTCGGTGAGACAGACAAACAACGTAAAAGCGCGCGCTGCTGAAGAATATGTTTTGGACGCGCGGCGCGTTCCAGTTATACGAGACCTAAGCCTAAATTGCGCGATTTTAAAAGTTAGGATAGTTCGCAAATCGCTCATACGGGGGTAGGGGCGCTGGCGGCAGCCCCTAAGATGGCGGCGAAAATTCAAACCCAAACACCTGGCGTTATTTTTCGTTTCAACTTTTTGGGCCAAAAGCTATTTTTTCAAGACAAAAAAAGGTACGTGTTAGTATATTGAACGTCTTGTTAATCTTTTGATACAGAAATAAGGCCATATTTGGAAAAGCTTGGCCGTTCCCTTTAATAAAGGTGGACAATATTAAATTTAATAATTTAATTTAGGTTTATGAAATTTAAAGGATTTGTAGAAATATTATTAGATGGAAATATTGAAGCTCTGCCTCGGTCAGATAAACCGACGCGTTGTTGAAATATCAAGTATAACTTAAAATTGGATTTTGGGGGATTTGTTACGGTAGATTTTCAACTTTCTCTATGCACATCTAAGTTGTTCAAATGGGCTTTTTGCCAGTTTATAAAATCGCTGGAGTAACTCTCGAGACATTCCACAACACTCTGGTTCCGCTACCTTCCCGAGTGATAGGAAGATTACGCGGTTCGTTCCGCTATGACATCCGTGAAATTGGCTTATTGTCTATCTCGAAACATGGCTTCAATATGTTTTTTTTTTTAAATATGAAAGGTCATTGACTGTTATCGTCTTAAAAACTAAAGTAGCGTTTCTTTAAGAGTATGTCACGACGGTAAGTTCCCGGTAGCCGTACCAGAACCCAATAAGCTTTCTTCCGGGGCGCTAAAGAGATAATGTTTATCCGCGGACAAGACCCCAAACACGGTTGTTGTCGCTTTTTTTTGTGGGGAGGAAATTGTGGCGCGTGGTGAAACCGAAAACTAGAGTCGTTTTCTTTTGAAGGCGACCGTTGATATCTCGCGTTGTCAACGACGAAACCTTTTCCCCCATTTTCCATTTCGTCGTTTCACGGAACATTAGTTTTTGGTCGGGCTGCCTTCAATTGTTTCTTTATCCCGGCAAACCCCATCCGCCGCCTCGACGTATACTCCTCGACGCGCAATCTTCCTTACCGTCCACCTACTATCTCCTTCCCGTTCCGAAGTTGTCGGGTCGGGCGGGACCAAATATGTACAGGCGCTTTCAATGGATTGCCTTCTGACCCGGAGGTTCTTCCCCGTTTGGCCTAAAACGTTGTTCTTTGCGGGGTCATTTTTTACTTCTGTACGGCTGCCGATACCGGTAATCAATAGCATTAGAGTCAATCGAATTATTCTATTTTCTCCGTTCGGTCTGAGCTTTCGGCGGAGGTCGTCTTGATGGATGGTTCCTCTAATGCGCGCCAATTTTGTTTGATGTTCTGACCCCCCCTCTAACATCCCCCTTTCAATAACTAGGTTAGACTATAGGGAAAGTTTTAAGATAAAAGAAATTGTTTTTATATTTATCATTTTTTCTTTCTCAAAAAATTCAATAAATTTTGAAAATATCAGGATATGACATAAGTTCAGAACGAAGTTCCGTTCTTAAAGTTCGGCATCATTTATTATTTCAAAAACGAAGATTTTTGTCAAGAGTTCAACTTTTCCCTGAACAGCGAAGCATCGCGGTTGCAACACTTCTACAGGGGCTAGTAGGTCAAAACTAGATGAGATCGTTACGCAGTTATTGTATCCTCCGTAAGGACCAACCGTAATTACAACAACTTTCACGTATCATTAAGGAAAAGGATATTAATCATTTACAATCATTAGTAATAGTAGGGTTATAAAATAAATTAGGTTATCTTTATAAATTTTGAAATGTGAAAATTGAGACAAACTGTGTGGAATATAATTTTAAAGACAGCCTTAGATTTAAAACAAGACGTACGACGGTCAGAATACACACAATCCTTCTAATGTGTTAAGTTTGTTTGAGCTATTCACAGCAACCTGCAACGCCGGTATCGCAACCGAAATATATCCACGGTCACACAGATATACATATTTAAACTGATTTGTTACTTCTAGTCATACTTTGAAAGCATCGAAAATTCCTTCGATCAGTGTCACTTTTATTTTTTACTTCTGATCACACTTATTTGTTACTACTAGTCAGCCGTTGAGTGTCACACTTATTTGATCTAGTAAATTATTAGTTACTTCTGATCACACTTATTGGTTACTTCTGAACACACTTATTTGTTACTTCTGGTCATACGCCGAAGACTAGGCCCGATCAGTGTCATACTTAATTGTTACTTCTGCTCATACGATGAAAGCGCGGCCCACTCTGAATGGCCTTGAAAATCGCCAGAGGGAAACGGGCGCGTAGACCTCTATAAACACGCGGATTTACAATGTTGGAAATTGCGGGGGTCCGTATACGCTACCCAAAAACCCTTACTTAGAATTAAATTTAAGGAACGTATTTGCAATTCTAGGTTAAATGTAAACCACAGCTATTCAAAAATATAACTTTCATGAAAATCGGACTTAAATTAAGGAACGTTATGTCGACTTTCAGGCGGAAATATAAAACCACGAACATTGGGGTCCGGTAAATAACCCCGAAAACTATACTTAAATTTAATATTTACTGATTTAACCGAAGTTGAAGTTCAACTTAATCCTAACCTATCCAATAATATTTTTTTTAACGTTATCGGACTTAATTTTAAAGAAAATATCAACCACATAAAGGAAATCACCGAAAATAGTAAGTTGGGCAAATGCTAAACTTCTTGGGCTCCGATTTGCAAACTTTATGAAAGGCTATCAATGGCGATGTCTGTACATTCGAACGAGTTATCATTGACTCTTCTAGCCCTTACCGTTGAAGAGGTATGCGTGACACGGCGGCATCGGCGGCATCGGCAACGGCTACACTGTACGTGAGACTAATACACACAAATCCTTAGGATTGTGTGTAAAAAGGACTTTTGTTCATAGTTAAGCTTTTCCCTGAACAGCGTAGTGTTGCGGTTGGAACACTTCTACAGGGGCTAGTAGGTCAACAATAGACGAGATCATTAAGCTGTTATTGTATCCTCCATACGGACCAACCATAATTACAACCACTTTCACGTATCATTAAGGAAAGGACGTTTCCCATTTACAACCATTAGTAATGGCAGGGTTTTAAACTAAATTAAGTGTTTTTTTCTCGTTAAGAGCCTAAATTATATCCGAAAATAAAACTTGGAATTAACTAACCGAATCGAATCCGTTTACATACGAATTCATCCAAAGAGGGTATAAAGCCCGGGGTGGAGATAGAGGCTGGGCGCTAACCTAACAAATGCGTGTCATCACTTAACTGGATGTCACCGCCTCCTAGCGGTTGGAAATGGGTCAACTTTTTTTTCACCCCTTTTTTCTCTTTCGCTAGAAAGAAATCTGTTGGTAAAAAGCGCCATCTAGTTATAAAAAAAAATATGCGTCGAGCGCGGTATTCGTTGTCATCGGCCTTCGCGGCTCAACGGAGCGAATCATATCGTGATTTATATGAATAAGAACGAGACTAACAACGCCCTCTGTGACTCGATTTAGGCATCACGATACCCCTAAGTGAAAGCGCAAATATAGTAACTCCGTTTTCAGAAATTAAGATTAACTTCGGATTCTTAAATAAGAAAATGCGTGTATTTTAAAGTTTAAATAACAATTAATAGAATGGTTTGCGTTTCAGAAATTAAACGAATAAAAGGGTTATTGTAGTGATTAAATTATAAAATTTTCAAGGTCAAATTATGGTAGTACTGTAATTTAAAAGAAAACGTTTTTAATAATCAACTAGGCTAAACACCCAAGGCACCACCTTAGGCCCAAGTCAGCAAGCGACTTTTAAAGCCATTAATCCAGGTGGCCGGGTCACAATGGGTAGGAGGGTGGTAGCAAGCCCTACACGCCACGCGAGCCAACAGCTCCCTAAACTCACTATTACCTTTAACCTCAACAAGTTTTCATGGAAGGGGAAACCGAAGAGCTCGGGGGAAAACCCCTTCAATCAGCGGGGAAAGAACTTGCAAACTCAACGCGGAAGGATTTGTTCCAAGTTTTCACCCAGTGCCACAAACTGGGATCGAACCCGGCTCCTCTGGCTGCTAGGCGAAAGTGCTAACCACTGCGCGTTGCTATTTTATGGAACGCTTTATATTTCTTCATCATAGTAGTAAATACAAATATCAAACTTTGTCTCGCTTCAATATTTACAAAAACAATAATAATTAAATTTCCTGTCTTGAAACTATTTTCGAGTTACCAAATTTCTGTACTGACTTAACGGTATCTTATTACAGGGCTATTTCATCTCATATTCTAAAAAAAAAACAAATTGAGGCATATTATATTACGTAAGTTACCATACGCCGCTAACTCCATCTTACGGAGATTCCAATTTTTTTACAGTTTTATTTTATACAACATACTCTTCCTCTTAACGTAATAAAGAAAAACATCTTTACATCGATTTTTTTTTCAATAAATCTTCGTTCAAGGCTTCAGCGAGTTTAAATAACGTTATAGCTCAAGACTAAAAAAACCGGTGAAGGCTGTGTGTTTTTCTTAAAGATTATTTGCTTCGCCGTTTGTCGATTTTCGAGGCTAATCGGAGTCGGTGTTCTTTGAACGTTTTCACAATTTATTTTGTTTTGATAGGATGACGCGTTGGGTATTTTTTACACTATTTTTTTGAGTTCATCTTTAGAATAACGGGGGGTGGGGGATCTTAATAGAGATTGCATGGCTTCGTCGTATATGTTGTTGAGAACGCCAAAAAAAATGTTTTCAAAAGGACTATCCATCAAGTTTACCATTATATTATTTCTAAAATATTTTGATGTTTTTAGCCAGCGAAGCGAAGGAGAATATTCTAAATAGCATTTTAATTATTTTCCAGCATTCAGCGTGTCAGCCCCAGGCGCTGGTTCAGTTGCCAAAGACAAGTAGAAATATTCCTGAATGAGTTAGAATATTTTAAGAATGAGAATAGGACGTTGACCCGAAATATTTGTCGGAAAAATATTATTATATTATTATTATTAAATAATATTTTAATAATAGTTGAATCGTTCAGTTGTTCGTGTTTCGGTATAATTGTTTCAATTTATTTGAATTAGACAAGTAGCTGATTATTATTATTATTATTATTATTATTATTATTTTTTCAGGTTATGACTTCTTTTATTTCAATTTGGGGCTTTACATTTATTGAGTGTTGGAGAGGTTCATATTTACAGTTCTTATTATTAAATTATAAGACAAAACAAGTTCAAGGTTTACAATTTCGTAGTTCAAATTTTAAATGTTTACACACTGAGTTTTAATATTAACTCATTTTAAAATTCAAGATTTACACATTTTAAGTTTAAAGTTTTACACTTTTTAAGTTTAAAGTTTTACACTTTTTAAGTTTAAAGTTTTACACTTTTTAAGTTTAAAGTTTTACACTTTTTAAGTTTAAAGTTTTACACTTTTTAAGTTCAAAGTTTTACACTTTTTAAGTTCAAAGTTTTACACTTTTGAAGTTTACATTTTTACATATTTTAAGTTTAAAGTTTTACATATTTTAAGTTTAAAGTTTTACATATTTTAAGTTTAAAGTTTTACATATTTTAAGTTTAAAGTTTTACATATTTTAAGTTTAAAGTTTTACATATTTTAAGTTTAAAGTTTTACATATTTTAAGTTAAAAAAACTTTGTACATCTTTTAAGTTAATATTTTTACACATTTTAAGTTAATATTCTACGTCTAAGATTCTCATACTATATACTTAATAAAGATGTAAAATGTTTTGATTGAGAGACTAATTTAAATTAGAATGGTTAATGAAGCGATTTTGAGTTTGTCTGAGGTGATCCTTAGCCAGGATCAATTTCAAATTATTATTATTATTATTATTATTACTTAGGTTTATAATATTCAGAAATTCCGAAATTGCTCTAAATCTCTTATAAAATTGCATTGCTCCCGTGTTTTGAATTTCTGTTTATCATGGGGTAAATTGTATGATTAATAATGGTAAATAACTTAGTTATGTAATAAAATAATAGTAAAAGAGACGGGATACTACATGACTAAAATTTAAAAATTTTAAAAAAATTTATTTTTGGCGAGCTTTTGAACCGTAGTTCCCTTTTAAGTTGACGTCAAATATTTAGTCAAGCAGTATCCCGTCTCTTTTACTATTATTTTATTATATTAAATAAGCCATGACTGGGAAAATTAAAATTTACGATTAACTTAGTTATGGTAAATATTAGTTATAATGGTAAATATAAAATTGAAATAAGTCAAATTTAAAAATTTGTAATTGTAAATGTTTTTGTACTGTTTATATTTTTTTATTTAACAAAATTAAAACTTTTTATCAATATTAACCTTTTTACTGCTATTGGAAGTCATTTAACATTATTTATTATGCAGATATTTATGTTTTAATAAAATGAATATTTACCATTGCTAATGGTATTCATAATATTTAAATATACATTTTGGGAAAACTATAATATAAAACGCTTATTTTGATATGTACAATAGCAATCTTAAGTGAATCTACTGACGCACTTAAATACCCTCGTATATACCTTTTCAAAAATGTCACTGAATATTTTGTCAGTGAAATAAACTTAATCTGCACAATTTTCCCTATGGCATTTATTATAATTTACATATTTTCATTATTAAACGTTTCTAACCATTATTTACAGTGCAAGAATGTATTTCAGGGTTGCCACGGTATCTGGAAAACCTGGAATTCCTGGAAAAGTCAGGGAATTTGAATATAGGTACAAAAATCAGGGAATTTAAAAAATTAGTTTAAAAATCAGGGAAATGTCATGGAATTTAAAAAATTAGTTTAAAAATCAGGGAAATGTCATGGAATTTAAAAAATTAGTTTAAGAATCAGGGAAAGTCAGGGAATTTAATTTCGATGGCAAATAGAAAACTTTTACTAAAATATTGGTTAAAAAATACCAAATCTTGACACAAAATAAGTCAGGGAAAATCTCCGGAGATAGTCAGGGAAAACCTGGATAAGTCAGGGAATTTGATTCAAGAATGTGAAAAAACTGTGGCAACCCTGGTATTTATACTTCGGGATATAAATGACTAATATTAAAACGATTTTTGGCGTAGCTACCAAATCTGCTTATGCTCGAAAATTTAGCTCGTCAAGGTCAGAGTATTGGTGTTACACATTTTACTCTTTATCAAAAGAAGATGTTAAGAGAGTAAACTGATAAAGTCGTCTGCTTTTCTAGAATTTATCTGCTAAAATGTCCCCAGGCATTCATTTTGCTAAAACGTTTGTGCCCTCACTCGAACTAATCTCGACCACTGAATCAGAATAAAATGACATCATGGTGAATTAGTGGTTAGCACTTTCGCCTCGCAGTTAGAGGAGTCGGGTTCGATCCCAGCTTGTGGCACTGGGCTAAAACGCGGAATAACCTTTTCTGTGTTGAGTTTGCAAGTTTTCCCCGAGTTCTTCGGTTTCCCTTTTCCTTAAAAGCTTGTAGAGGTTAACGGTAGTAGTTAGTGTAGGGAGCGTGGCATGAAGGGCTTGCCACCACCCTCCAACGCATTGTAACCCGGCCACCTGAATTAATGGCTTTAAAAGTCGCTTGATAACTTAGGTGGTGCGGATTATTATTTTATTATTATTATTATTATTATTATTATTATTATTATTATTATTATTATTATTATTATTATTATTATTATTATTATTATTATTATTATTATTATTATTATTATTATTATTATTATTATTATTAAGTGATTAAAATCAAAATATTCGATTAAAATCAAAATATTCGATTAAAATCAAAATTGTCGATTAAAATCAAAATTGTCGATTGAAATAAAATAATCGATTAAATTCAAAATAATCGATTGAAATCAAAATAATCGATTAAATTCAAAATAATCGATTGAAATCAAAATAATCGATTAAATTCAAAATAATCGATTGAAATCAAAATAATCGATTAAATTCAAAATCAACAACTCTTAACCTACTCCGAAATCCGAGAACAAGCGAAAAATATCCCCCTATAGTATATACGCGCAATATGAACAATGTGACAACTCACGCCACAAAGATAGCGCCATTATTTCCACGCTCACGTTTTATTAATAACCATTTTGTTTCTCATTATATTTGCATTAGCGTTTATTCCGTTGGAAGAACTCAAGAACGTTGGCGGCGTGCTTGTAAGCGGCGTTCTGCCCTCTCCCTCAATGAGCGGACGAGTTTAGGTGACACCGTTCCCTCGGGACCATTTGTACCCGGCGGAAGAGTGTATCAGGATGCGGCCGCGTTTTATTACCACGTTTTATCACGCGTCCGCCCGTAGTCGTACGCGCCTTTTTACGGTAGTTTCCCCTTTTTTATGGTACTTGGTCATGGCCACTCTTTACATTAACCACTACAAGACCATCAGAAGAAAGAGAAAATAATTTTTCTAAGTGTTCATCTATTACGGGGAAAAAACGCTTAAAAAGTATATTTTCATCTAAATCTGGGAAAGCTTCAAAAGTATATTTTCAGCTAAATCTAGATTTAGGGACAAATTACTTTTCGTCCGTCTAAATTGCTTCTTCTGGGTCTAAGCGTAAATCCACTGTTCAGTGTTGTTGGGCTCTAAAGCCTCATTTTCATGCTCGCTGGTAGCGGGTAAAAATCGGCAAAACCCGCTTCCGCTACACACTTTTTAATTTTCCGCGTCGATCTGTTTCAAACAGATATTTTAGCTTTATTTTCACGCTTGCGAGTGGCGGATGCGTATTTTGATGATTTTTATCCGCTACCAGCGAGCATGAAAATGGGCCTTTAGCGTATTTTCCTCAAAGAAGGTTCGCGTGTTTTTTTTTTGGTTTTAACCCATTATTTTATCCCTTTTCGTGTTGCTCCGTCTAGTGGCTGAATCGCCGTAGATTACCGTGCTTTTCTCTTAAGACCGTTATTCATTTAAATTTCGCTTTAGAACGTGAATTAAGGCTGATAAATCGACATTATGCTAATAGAGAGCTTAAGCATTTGACATTATACGTCTAAGCTTTCCCTATGCTTAATTGCGGACTTTTCGTCCATCCAAATCGGTAGCGGCTTCAAAGCTAAAATCATGGTCTTTTTATGGACAGGTCAGCGTACTCCCCTATCGTCTTAATCGTTCTCTGCCTCTGGTGAGTGCATAGATAAATCTTCTGCTGTCGAGTCACGACATCTATCGACGGATTTTGGAATTAATATGATTTTAAGCTCGAAAATCAGAGTACCGATACTATGAAGGGTAGTATATTAGTAACTTGTTCGTGGGTGTGGCCTGTATCCGTTGCCATGGTAACGCTTTTAGTTATAATAAACATTAGGATTAAAATAATTTGTTTAATACAATTTCTTATATAGAGGGTGTTTCAAAAAGTTATGCAAATATTTTCAGGAGTTGTAGGGGTGAGTTGAGAAGTATGCCTGTTTTTTCCCATTTTCCTACGATGAGTGAAAAGAGCGCCAGAGAGCTTCCAAGTGTGGCCTACAAGCCCCTGGAAGTAGGCTACAACAAGCGCCAAACCAAGCCATGTAGACATGGTTCAAGGTCATTGAAATTTTAATTGTGGAACGCTTTATACTCCATTAAAATTTCAAATTCATACATAAACACTTTATGAGTTATTAGCTTGTATCGTTTTTGAGTTAACATCCTGTATATCGTTTTGGCTATCAGTATAGATGGCGCGAAACAAGGATTTTTTTCCTCGCTTGAAACTAACGAACGAGTTGCTAATAAAACCCGGATGTGCGTCAACCTCGAGGGGGGAATAACTCGCTGAAAATGTGTACACCAGTTTACATATTTCAAGAGATTACTTAAAAAATTAGAGATTACAAAAAATTACGTGGGATTACTTATTTCGAGTAATCCAAATAATATCATTAGAGATCTGATTACGCAAGATTATTGAAGATTACTAGAGATTACGCGAGATTACTCGAAATTACTGATATTACACGAGATTCATTATGATTACTGATATTACGCGAGATTCATTATGATTACTGATATTACGCGAGATTCATAATGATTACTGATATTACGTTTGATTCATTATGGTTACTGATATTACGTTCGATTCATTATGATTACTGATATTACGCGAGATTGATTATGATTACTGGTATTACTTTGATTCATTATGATTACTGATATTACGCGAGATTCATAATGATTACTGATATTACGCGAGATTCATTATGGTTACTGATATTACGTTCGATTCATTATGGTTACTGATATTACGCGAGATTGATTATGATTACTGGTATTACTTTGATTCATTATGATTACTGATATTACGCGAGATTCATAATGATTACTGATATTACGCGAGATTCATTATGGTTACTGATATTACGTTCGATTCATTATGGTTACTGATATTACGCGAGATTGATTATGATTACTGGTATTACTTTGATTCATTATGATTACTGATATTACGCGAGATTCATAATGATTACTGATATTACGCGAGATTCATTATGGTTACTGATATTACGTTCGATTCATTATGGTTACTGATATTACGCGAGATTCATAATGATTACTGATATTACGTTTGATTCATTATGATTACTGATATTACGCGAGATTGATTATGATTACTGGTATTACTTTGATTCATTATGATTACTGATATTACGCGAGATTCATAATGATTACTGATATTACGTTCGATTCATTATGATTACTGATATTACGCGAGATTGATTATGATTACTGGTATTACTTTGATTCATTATGATTACTGATATTACGCGAGATTGATTATGATTACTGGTATTACATTGATTCATTATGATTACTGATATTACGCGAGATTCATAATGATTACTGATATTACGTTTGATTCATTATGGTTACTGATATTACGTTCGATTCATTATGGTTACTGATATTACGTTTGATTCATTATGATTACTGGTATTGCGTTTGATTCATTATGATTACTGGTATTACGCGAGATTCATTATGATTACTGGTATTACGTTTGATGCATTATTATTACTGGTATTACGTTTGATTCATTATGATTACTGATATTACGCGAGATTCATTATGATTACTGATATTACGCGAGATTCATTATGATTACTGATATTACGTTTGATTCATTATGATTACTGATATTACGCGAGATTCATTATGATTACTGATATTAAGTTTAATTCATTATGATTAAGTACTGATATTACGTTTGATTCATTATGATTACTGATATTACGTTTGATTCATTATGATTACTGGTAATTACGTTTGATTCATTATGATTACTGATATTACGTTTGATTCATTATGATTACTGATATTACGTTTGATTCATTATGATTACTGATATTACGCGAGATTCATTATGATAACTGATATTACGTTTGATTCATTATGATTACTGATATTACGCGAGATTCATTATGATTACTGATATTAAGTTTAATTCATTATGATTAAGTACTGATATTACGTTTGATTCATTATGATTACTGGTATTACGTTTGATTCAATATGATTACTGGTATTACGTTTGATTCATTATGATTACTGGTATTACGTTTGATTCAATATGATTACTGGTATTACGTTTGATTCAATATGATTACTGGTATTACGTTTGATTCAATATGATTACTGGTATTACGTTTGATTCATTATGATTACTGATATTACTGATATTACGCGAGATTCATTAATATTAATCGAGATTACTGATTACGGATATTACTCGAGATTATTTTGGAATTAAGGATATTACTACTTTCTCCTGAGATTACAAGAGGGATTACCTAACGAGTGTACACCAGATTACTCAAGTTATTTCCCCCTCGTTTAACCTCTCCTTAAAAAGATCTTGGCCAAAATGATCGTTTTGAGACTTGGGCAACTTGTTTCAATCTCGAACGTCAATGCGAGGAAATTACAAAAATCCGTTCTTGTCCCGCTTTGAGCGACATCTGACGTTAAATAGCTATCTTTTTCTCATTTTTTCTTTCATATTAAAGACAGCGTCTAGGCCTTAAAATTGTCAAAGACGGAATGCGAAAGAATGCGAATGGGCTAGGCGTAGAATGTACCCTGTATGGCCTCATTTAACTTCGCTGTCTAGTTCGTTTGGGTATCGGTTATGGATAGATTGTGACTGAAGTCTGCGGGGGTGGGTCGGAGTTCGTTCAATTTCGGCCACCCCTTCCTTCTCTTATGATTTTGTCAAACGGGTGTCAAAACCCCCCTCGTCCCAATTTTGATTCTGACTGTTAAAAATTGCGCATTTTTTATCATACAACCGCTTTTTCTATATGAATATACAGGGTGTTTCAAAATGTTATGCAAGAATTTGAAGGAGTTGTAGGGGGTGAGTTGAGAAGTATGCCTGTTTCTTTTGCCATTTTCATACGATGAGTGAAAAGAGCGCCAGAGAGCTTCAAAGTGTGGCCTACTAGCCCCTGGAAGTAGGCTGCAACAAGCGCAAAACCAAGCAGCAGGGACTTTAAATACTGTTTAAGTTTCCTTTTTTTACGCTGGTTACCTCGATTTGTTTACAAAGTACTATTTACCTATCACACGAACCCAAACCTTAATGTTCGCGTTTCCCTGCTGCTTGGTTTTGCGCTTGTTGCAGCGTACTTCCAGGGGCTAGTAGGCCACACTTTGAAGCTCTCTGGCGCTCTTTTCACTCATCGTATGAAAATGTGGGAAAAACAGGCATACTTCTCAACTCACCCTCAGGGTTGGCTGATTTAAATCAACTTGATTTAAATCAATTTTTATATAGTATTTTTGAAAAAGAAAAACCTTGCCAATTGCTATAATTTAGGTTTAAATATAGTCTTTCTTGTACTTCCCCCTAATGTTGCATTGGATTCTACCTGTGGCTGGAGATTACGCCGATTGGTTTTCGTAAAGTACCAAAATACGTTTTAAAAATTAAAACTTTTATATGATTTTTAGCTTAAATTTAATAAATTCATTATACATATATTTAAAAATTAAAACATATTTTTTTTAGGTAAAATTACGATACTAAATTATATAAAACTTTGAAATTTTAATTAAAATCAAAAAATCAATAAAAATCCGATTTAAATCAAAAAAATGTATTTATTTGTTTTTTTTTTAAATTAAAAAAATTGCCAACCCAGCTCAACTCCTACAACTCCTTCAATTTTTTGCATAACCTTTTGAAACACCCTGTATATTTGCAAAATCGAAATTCATTTTTTTTCGCTATATGGAAGGGAAAAATTATCCTTTATTGTACCGACTTTTTATAGCACTTTTACGTTTTCGGTATAAGTCGTACTAAAAAGCAGTAAACAAGTAAGGAATTGGCCATAAATTTCGCTCTCTGAATCGCTTCGTTACCGTTAAAAGTGACTTTATTCGTTCGGAAACCGCTGGATAGGAAAGAGCTTACTTCTGATTTAATAACGAGGTTAAGAACGCGAAATACATTCTGGAATTCGTCTAGAATATCGGGCTTTATCAAGGCATATTCTCCGCGAAATATTTTTCGATCTTAACCTCTTCTTTTCGACACATTTCACCATCCACTTTCGAATGTCTTTAAAGGATTCTGGAAAAGTTAAAGAGAGAGTTAGGAATAAATATGACAGTCGGCGAAACCGCTGACTATAGGTTTTTTTCTTCAGCGCGAGCGACTAATAACCTTGCCATCAAAGCGGAAGCTACGGCGGAGGGATACGCGAAGGGAATTCCGCTAGAAAGAAAAGTAGACCCTGAAAGGATCCAAACTTTGCGTCTCCCAAAACTGCTTAAGCCAGTAGAGAATCCGCAGCCACCTTCTAAGATCCTTTACTTCGACGCTTTCAGCGCTTCAGGAAAACACTTCGAGGGGTACGTGTACCGTATATAGGGTGGTATACGGTGGTTTAGAATTAAGCATCGACGTCTAGGCCGATAGGGCAGTCTCGGGGCGTCCCAATTTAGCATCGACCGCCGCCGCTTATCCATCCCACGTATACTCTTTTAGGCATTTTCTTAGGATATCCCTTTGAAATATTTTTTCCTCGGGTGTCGTCTCGGGTTAAGGATGGAGAATGGAACGACGCCAGCACCTCCTTTCCCGACACGCAATCACTCAAGAGCGTCCGACAAACACTCCATCTAGCGGAGGCTTCTTTTCTTAAGTATTAAAAGACTTTGCGACGCGTATTTTCCAGGTCTCGTTTATATCAGACCTGGTTTGGTGGCTTCGGCTAGATGGCCCTTAAATCCGTTAAAATCTCAGTCAGTCGCGGCCATTGTTTTGAATACGACCCCAGCTTAATTAGCGTTATCGTCGCGGACTTAACCGTCCATTGTCACCGATTTAATACCGGGAATTATATCGGCTTAATCTCTTACAGTTCGTCCAACGTCTTAACAATGTTGTTAAGATGTCGCCCGATGAAAGACTCGGTTATGAGGACGAAGGCGCGTAATCTTTGCGTAAGCAGTGTAGTCGTCGCTAGTGTAATACCACGATGGCTTAATACATGGCGTGAGTCCGATCTCGCGTATTAGCTCTAATTGGTTTAGATTTTGAAAGCCTACGTACGGGCGCCATCTAGGGCCGGTTTCCGAAAGCGTATATTTTTTATATTTTAAAAGAAATTACCAATTGAGCATTTATCTTCTGATAATAGATGGCGTGTCAGTTATAGCGCTTGCGCAGATCGAATTACTGAAGTGGTGTATCTGCACGGGGCGAGGCGGCGTCGCTTTTAGATCCTATTCTATCGACTTCCGGTTTTACTGGGTCGGCGTCTTAAGGGAATATTAGAGCCAGTATTTCTGTGGTCGCGCCCAATGGGCTCCCTCCTGTGACTTTTGACATTATCGGTGCTGCTTACAAGGAGACGACCCGAGGTGTTACACACCGATTTTGTTCAAACTCGGGGCATTGGTAGACCTTCATGTAACTTGAAAAATCCTAAAGGGATTTTATTCAATGGGCAACAGTTTTGCCATGGCAACGAAAAATGTTTTTGACAACTTAAAATGGAAATTTTCCCATTGAAAATAACATGGGATTTTGACCGATTCCAAACATTTTTCAAAATTGAAAACAAATTAAAATACCAAAATTGACGAAAAAAATCAAAATTGTTCACATTTTTATCAATTTTTAAAAAAATTTTTCACAGGGCAATCGGTCAAAATCCCATGTTATTTTATGTTGTCAAAAACATTTTTCATTGCCATGACAAAACCGTTGTCCATTGAATAAAATCCCTTTAGGATTTTTCAAGTTACATGATGGTCTACCAATCCGCCGAGTTTGAACAAAATCGGTGTGTAACACCTCGGGTCGTCTCCTTGTGAGTGGTTTGTTGCGGAGGGGTCTTCGATATGGAACGCGTGGTAGCAAGGTTTTCAAAGGTACTTGAAAACTGAAAAAAGCTGGTCTTACGGCGTTCGCCGAACTTGGTCTCTACGGATTTTCAACAGACCAACGAAACGCATCGTATGAAGTTCAGCTTTTTGTGGTATTTCAAGCGCTTTGAGAAAGTCGGCTTTTGCGCCTGTATTTCTTGTCGATTTATTAAATTATAATATTTCCCGATAGATGGCGATAGTTTACGACGTCTTTTTTTAGTGTAATACGGATAAGTATTCAAATGGTTTCGTTTAAAGCCGAAACTTGCTTTAAAATTGGGGTTAAATTTAAAATAATTAAGTATGATAAATGAATTTTTGAAATTTTGCATTTAAATTTCATAATAAAATACTTAATATTGGTTCTGAACTTCTGACAGAAGTATACAGGGTGGTGGAAGCCTCAGCGTGGTTCAGCCTCGGTACTTCTCCTAGTACACCAGAGTGCTGCGGATGGAACACTTCTACAGGCGCTGGTAGGCCACAAATAGACCAATGGGAGAATTGGATGCCTCAGGCGTGGTCCAGCGTCGGTACTTTTCCTAGTCTAAAAAAAGACCAATGGAAGAATTAGAAGCGCATCCTCCAAATGCTTTTTCGGGTGATTGGATAAAGATGCGCTTCTAATTATGCCATTGGTCTATTTGTGGCCTACCAGCGCCTGTAGAAGTGTTCGACCCGCAGCACTCTGGTGTACTAGGAGAAGTAGCGAGGCTGGACCACGGCTGAGGCTTCCACCCTGTATAGTATATTTTGCTAATTTTATTAGCTAATTTTTCAAAATGCGTTTCGAAAGAAAAAATAGTCAAATAGGGCCTTATAAAATGGTCTATAAAAGGAAGTCATTTTTACATTTCATAACCTCAGGCACAGTAATACGTGTGGTGCATTTTCAGCGGCCGTGATGTTGTTTAAGCCGACAAATGTGAAATATTTATGGCTTATGGATATTACTCTTGGAAAAGATATTATATTCTTCTGGCTTTGATTATTTAAAAAAACTAATTTCAATAGGTTACCACTGCTTGTTTTAGGTTTAAATTTCTGAATTTTTGGTTGAGCCTCTAATATAATATTTATATATTTTATTATTATATAAATAATGATATATAATAATCAATTCACGACCAAAAACTATCGCAACGCCCCCTTGGTTCGCCATTGAAACCTAGATAGGTAGCGTCTAAAGCAGACGCTATTAGGTTTTCCTCATCGTTAACTAAAAAACGATACGGGACCAATAACTCAAAATTTGTTTTAACTAGGAGAAATTTTCAGGGCACATAGAACGTGCAGGGGGTCACTTTGAAAACGGAAATTCAAGGTCATTTAAAATTTATCTCGAGAACCATTAGAGATGCAAAGTTGGTTTCAATTATAGAAAAGTATTTCCCGTCACATATGAGGTCTAAATAGCTTTGATACCACCTAATTTGACCAATAACCAGTCGAGGGAATTTAGACAAAAACCGGAAGGTCGTGATAAGATAATGTACAAGAGACCAGGTTAAAGGACTAGTAACTCGAAAATTACTCATGTTAGAATATCAAAATTTGCTTGACATACTCATCTTAAAGGAATTCTTTAGAATTTGTAAATTCGGATGACATTCAACCCATGGTTCAAGGTCAATCGAAGTTTATCTCGAGAACCAATGAATTTAGAGAAATGCAAATTTTTATACTCTGGAATGAGTATTATTCGAGTTATTAGCCCTTTAACCTGGTCTTTGGTACATTATTTTCATCGCGCCTTTCCTGTTTTTGTCTAAATTCTTTCTGTTATTGGTCAAATAAGGAAGGATCAAAGTTATTTACATCTAAAATGTGACAGGAAACACTTTTCTAATTGAAACCAACTTTTTATCTCTAATGGTTCTTGAGGTAAATTTTAAATGACCTTGAAGACATGGTTCAAGGTAATGGAAATGTCCCTTGTCAAGTGAGCCCCTGCACGTTCTATGTATCCTGAAAGTTTCAAATTCCTAGCTTAAATTCATTTGGAGTTATTAGCATTGTATCGTTTATTAGTTATCAACCTGTATGTAAATTTGACTTTATAAATAATGATACTTGCATTTTAATGTAATTTTTGCATCGCTTGCTTTGATAAGTTTATTTAAGAAAGAACGTTTTTATAACTTTTTAATTTAGACGTCAGTTGTATTGAACCAATGATAAAACAGGATGATTTAAAAAAAATTCGGTTTAAAGTTATCAATTACTTCGCCTCATGTAAACTTTTGTAGGAATAAACGTGTAGGCTACTTAAGCCTACGTTTTTACTTAAAAATTATTACCCTAAGTAACATAATAACAATAAGTATGACGATTAGCTAGAGTTGTAAGTCGGAAAATGACCGAGTCCTTTTTCCGGAAAATTTTCCGTATTTTTCCGAAAAAAATAAAAAACACTTTTAATTCCATGATTAGTCTAATATTGTTTGCAAATTTAAATTAAGCGGCATTTTCGCCTCATTTTTTCGAATCTAAAAGTAAAACTAAACTTCTAGACTAGCTTTGAACTGATTAACAATGTAACACTATTAATGTTTTGTAGTATGTTTACTGATTTTAGACATTTTATATCGATAAAAAGTTAAAAACATTAAAAAACCCTTAAAAATAAATTTATGTTTCAATTTTTTATTTTTCCGATTTGCGGAAAGTTTTCCGCATTTTTTTTTCCGGAAAATTAACAACTCTACAATTAGCCAAAATCATCTTCGATCTAATTTTCCGAGGTATTGCGCAATTAAGATTTAGTTAAGCACAGAGCTTTCTAGTGTTTAAATATTACCAAGGAAAAATCTACTACTACCAAGGACAACAACATACTACTCAATTCGGGTGAAAGTCCAAATCGGAGCTTGGCGAAAATGCCAGTGTCGAAAAAAGATTCGGTCAGGAAATTGGCATTAAAACAATAGGAAGTTTCATACTTATTTTAATTATGTTAAATTATTTAACATTTTTTAATATCATTTTTATAACTTCATTAAAAAGAAGTATCTTTATAACTCCATTAAAAAGAAGTATCTTTATAACTCCATTAAAAAAAGTATCTTTATAACTTCATTAAAAAAAGTATCTTTATAACTTCATTAAAAAAAGTATCTTTATAACTTCATTAAAAAGAAGTATCTTTATAACTCCATTAAAAAACTATCTTTATAACTTCATTAAAAAAAGTATCTTTATAACTTCATTAAAAAGAAGTATCTTTGTAACTTCATTAAAAAAGTATCTTTATAACTCCATTAAAAAACTATCTTTATAACTTCATTAATAAAAGTATCTTTATAACTTCATTAAAAAGAAGTATCTTTATAACTCCATTAAAAAAAGTATCTTTATAACTCCATTAAAAAAACTATCTTTATAACTTCATTTAAAAAAGTATCTTTATAACTTCATTAAAAAAAGTATCTTTATAACTCCATTAAAAAACTATCTTTATAACTTCATTAAAAAAGTATCTTTATAACTTCATTAAAAAGAAGTATCTTTATAACTCCATTAAAAAAACTATCTTTATAACTTCATTAAAAAAATATCTTTATAACTTCATTAAAAAAATATCTTTATAACTTCATTAAAAAGAAGTATCTTTGTAACTTCATTAAAAAAGTATCTTTATAACTCCATTAAAAAACTATCTTTATAACTTCATTAAAAAAAGTATCTTTATAACTTCATTAAAAAAGTAACTTTATAACTCCATTAAAAAAACTATCTTTATAACTTCATTAAAAAAAGTATCTTTATAACTTCATTAAAAAAAGTATCTTTATAACTTCATTAAAAAGAAGTATCTTTATAACTCCATTAAAAAACTATCTTTATAACTTCATTAAAAAAAGTATCTTTATAACTTCATTAAAAAAGTATCTTTAAAACTTCATTAAAAAGAAGTATCTTTATAACTCCATTAAAAAAACTATCTTTATAACTTCATTAAAAAAAGTATCTTTATAACTTCATTAAAAAGAAGTATCTTTATAACACCATTAAAAAAACTATCTTTATAACTTCATTTAAAAAAGTATCTTTATAACTTCATTAAATAAAAGTATCTTTATAACTCCAATAAAAAAACTATCTTTATAACTTCATTAAAAAAAGTATCTTTATAACTTCATTAAAAAGAAGTATCTTTATAACTCCATTAAAAAAACTATCTTTATAACTTCATTAAAAAAAGTATCTTTATAACTTCATTAAACAACTATCTTTATAAATTCATTAAAAAAAGTATCTTTATAACTTCATTAAAAAAGTATCTTTATAACTTAATTTTAAAAAGTATCTTTATAACTTCATTAAAAAAGTATCTATATAACTTCATTAAAAAGAAGTATCTTTGTAACTTCATTAAAAAAAGTATCTTTATAACTCCATTAAAAAAATTATCTTTATAACTCCATTAAAAAAACTATCTTTATAACTTCATTAAAAAAAGTATCTTTATAACTTCATTAAAAAGAAGTATCTTTATAACTCCATTAAATAAAAGTATCTTTATAACTTCATTAAAAAGAAGTATCTTTATAACTCCATTAAAAAAGTATCTTTATAACTCCATTAAAAAAACTATCTTTATAACTTCATTAAAAAGTATCTTTATAACTTCATTAAAAAGAAGTATCTTTGTAACTTCATTAAAAAAGTATCTTTATAACTCCATTAAAAAACTATCTTTATAACTTCATTAAAAAAAGTATCTTTATAACTTCATTAAAAAGAAGTATCTTTATAACTCCATTAAAAAAAAGTATCTTTATAACTTCATTAAAAAAACTATCTTTATAACTTCATTAAAAAAAGTATCTTTATAACTTCATTAAAAAAAAGTATCTTTATAACTCCATTAAAAAAACTATCTTTATAACTTCATTAAAAAAAGTATCTTTATAACTTCATTAAAAAGAAGTATCTTTGTAACTTCATTAAAAAAGTATCTTTATAACTCCATTAAAAAACTATCTTTATAACTTCATTAAAAAAAGTATCTTTATAACTTCATTAAAAAAAGTAACTTTATAACTCCATTAAAAAAACTATCTTTATAACTTCATTAAAAAAAGTATCTTTATAACTTCATTAAAAAAAGTATCTTTATAACTCCATTAAAAAGAAGTATCTTTATAACTCCATTAAAAAACTATCTTTATAACTTCATTAAAAAAAGTATCTTTATAACTTCATTAAAAAAGTATCTTTAAAACTTCATTAAAAAGAAGTATCTTTATAACTCCATTAAAAAAACTATCTTTATAACTTCATTAAAAAAAGTATCTTTATAACTTCATTAAAAAGAAGTATCTTTATAACACCATTAAAAAAACTATCTTTATAACTTCATTTAAAAAAGTATCTTTATAACTTCATTAAATAAAAGTATCTTTATAACTCCAATAAAAAAACTATCTTTATAACTTCATTAAAAAAAGTATCTTTATAACTTCATTAAAAAGAAGTATCTTTATAACTCCATTAAAAAAACTATCTTTATAACTTCATTAAAAAGTATCTTTATAACTTCATTAAAAAGAAGTATCTTTGTAACTTCATTAAAAAAGTATCTTTATAACTCCATTAAAAAACTATCTTTATAACTTCATTAAAAAAAGTATCTTTATAACTTCATTAAAAAGAAGTATCTTTATAACTCCATTAAAAAAAAGTATCTTTATAACTTCATTAAAAAAACTATCTTTATAACTTCATTAAAAAAAGTATCTTTATAACTTCATTAAAAAAAAGTATCTTTATAACTCCATTAAAAAAACTATCTTTATAACTTCATTAAAAAAGTATCTTTATAACTTCATTAAAAAGAAGTATCTTTATAACTCCATTAAAAAAACTATCTTTATAACTTCATTTAAAAAAGTATCCTTTTAACTTCATTAAAAAAAGTATCTTTATAACTCCATTAAAAAAACTATCTTTATAACTTCATTAAAAAGAAGTATCTTTATAACTCCATTAAAAAACTATCTTTATAACTTCATTAAAAAAAGTATCTTTATAACTTCATTAAACAACTATCTTTATAAATTCATTAAAAAAAGTATCTTTATAACTTCATTAAAAAAAGTATCTTTATAACTCCATTAAAAAAACTATCTTTATAACTTCATTAAAAAAACTATCCTTATAACTTCATTAAAAAAAGTATCTTTATACAAAATGAGACATTTCCAAGATGACAGTATTTAAAATATAAGAAATATATAATTAAGAACTCAAATTAGACGCGGTCACCGAACGAGCCAGAGTGGAAATCTGTAAAGACATCCGGTTCAAATTGAATGACTCATTTCCGAATTGGGAACTTTGAACGCCAAGATTCGAAGCGCGGGTGACGTATGTCGAGATTACAGAGACAGATACGTCGTAGGATTGGGACCATTAAATACAGGGGGCGATCTTCTCCAATTAGTGATTCGGAACGCCATTGGGAATAGGCAGTCTTTCACTCTAGTGAGGTTTCAATAACGTAAATCGATAAATTCCCGCCATGATCATCTAGATTCCAAATATTTGTAATAAGAGGGAACGAATGTCATATCGTTGTCCTAACTGGTTGAGGGAGGCTGACGTGTCATCGCGGTGGCCCCATCTAGCGAAAGAAATGCCAATGAATAGTTGGGTTCTCTACCCCTCCCATCCGTAGTGTAAGGCGTTAGGGTCGAAGGAACGCGTCCTTCTCCGAAATATAAGAAGACGGAGAGACTTTGGAAGGTGAGAAGCCTTCTCTGGCGAGATATTTTCTCGCTGGCTCGGGGTCCCTGGTTATCCATCAAACGCCAACCGTTTTTGACATTTTCGCGGGGAGGGACGTACCACGTATCGTCCGTCCGTCCGTCCGCCCTTAACTGGGGCTAACGCTATTTTATCAGTCTGCGGCGAGATTCCCTTTGGGCATTAAATTGCCAAAGATGAAAAGAAGCAGTTTTATACCCCGAGTTTCTGTCTAGGATATTTTTTCTTCCTTCCAAACGCGAATCTCTAAGTACAGCGCGGAGATAGTCCCTTTTCTTTAACTTACGGGAATAGGGTCGTCGTCTACTAGAAAAACATTGAACCCGTTTTCTTTGATCTCGGGTATAACGATCTTCCTTTCCTTCGGGGCTGAGATGTTCGTAACGACTCCCGCCCGTACTCGAAATTAACGAGGGATTTGTCTTATTTGATGTTTTCTCTATAGGCCCGTTGGCCGTTATTTCTTTTAAGATGATTGATTTTCGCCTCATTGTTTTTCGTTCCAGAATAGTCCTCCAGGAGCGCTAGGAGTGTCTCCGCTGACCAGGCCTTCCGTGGCCATGATGGTCGATGGTAGTCCGCGTCGAGTCCAAGTGGCCGCTTCGACCAGCCCTCACGGTGAGTCCTCGCAGCCTTCTTCATCCGGAAATGGATTCAGAGCACCCGCGGAATCCAGAGGTGAGAATCTCCGTCAGTCCCTGGATTAACTAACTAGCTTCGTTAAAGGATGTACTCTCTTTACTTAGATGTTGGTTGCACGTTTTACCTTCCATTACCATAGTAAAGAGTTGTTGGTTTCAAAATCCCCCTGACATTACCATGGTAACGCTGGATCTACGCGGAAGCGGATTTCGAGTGATCTCTCGGTTCGTAACCTTGGTGATGGTTTGGTTGGGTTTAGAAAACAACCTTCTCCTCTAACGAGGAGTGTACCCGAGGTGTAAATCACCGATTTTGATGAAACTCGGGGGGGTAAGTAGACCTTAGGGTAAAATGAATTTTCACCAAGGGAAAAGTTACGCTGGGCTTCCGTTTTGCTATGGCAACCGAAAATGTTTTTGACAACTTAAAATGAAAAAATCTACATTTAAAAAAGCATTTTGGTCAATTTAGCCAATTTTTGTCGATTTCAAAAACAAATTATTTGACAATACCCTATTTAGGTAAAATTTTAAAATATTCCTTTATTTATCAAATTCAATGAATTTTTCTCAATATTACCCAAACTTGATGAATTTCACCCAAAAGTGTTCAAATTTAGCATTTTAGTTGAAATTTAAATTTTTTATTTTTTTTTTGAGTTTTTAAAATTTTCAACCGAGAAAATCCCATGCTTTTTTAAATGTAGATTTTTTCATTTTAAGTTGTCAAAAACATTTTCGGTTGCCATAGCAAAACGGAAGCCCAGCGTAACTTTTCCCTTGGTGAAAATTCATGTTACCCCAAGGTCTACATACCCCCCGAGTTTCATCAAAATCGGTGATTTACACCTCGGGTACACTCCTCGTAAGTGGAATTCGTAACGCCAAGCTCGCCGCATTTTCACTTTGAGGGTACAACCTTTATCGAATCTAGTTAATTAAATGCAGTTGAGTGACTATGAATCTCATTTTTAACGTTATGTGACTATTGTTAAGAACTAATTACGTCAATCAGCACACAAATTTGTCTTTCATATTTTTAAGCGATCTTACCGAGGTGTGTTTTAAACTTTAACCTCGAATATGACACACGGTTCACACCACAGATGTAACAGTGGTGACTGGATAGGGGGTACAGCGGTACAGAGTTCTTCCATAAAAACTTGTTTAGTTTAACGGTAATACTTCTTTCCATAAAATCCTCCCCGACTGTCTTGCCGAACATTGCTGCCAGAACTTGGGCAATATAAAGAAAAACCGGTTGTAAGTCCAGTTGCGGTCCCACAAATTTTATATTTTACTTTGATGGGGATTTTATGGAAACATCTATAGTGAGTGTAGGGAGCTGTTGGCTCGCTTGGCCACCATCCTCCTACGCATTATAACCCGACCAAATGAATTAATGGCATTAAAAGTCGCAAGATGACTTGGGCCTACGGTGATGCCAAGGGTACTAGCCTAGCTGATTATCTTTATTTTACCCCCTCCCCAGATTTCAGTCAAGGGCACCAGCTTCCCCCCCCCCCCCAAATTGTACTCCCAAAAATATCATAAATTACATTTCAGTCTATAATTTACCAAATTTCTCTAAAGGAGGAGTCACGGAAAATAATAAATGTGTGAACAAATAAATTTAATTTTAGATATTGTGTGGTAAAGTGGGGTACACGAGGACAGTCACAGAGTAAAGATTTGGCCAATGTATTTTTAAATTTTTAGTGGGGTTCAATTTTTGTACCCCACCAAATATTTTCCTTCCTTCGAAAGAGTTCCTCGGTAGATCTATTTATATTCAAATTTGCATTGAACCGGTGTTCAATGCAAATTCTTACTACGATCAAAAACATATCGCGATTTCAGTCCGGGGATCTGGAAGGGTCGTTTTAATAAGCGATTGTACTCTCATATACCCCAAAAACTTAGCTTTAAGAATTTAGAAAATAAGTTGTCGTTGTAACTGACATTTGGTTACTAAGGCAGACTGCGTTCAGTAAGACTCAACGGGGAGGAAACAGTTTTTACGATTGCTATAAATTCAGTGAGGAATCCATACTTCTACTTGGAATGCTTATAGCGGCAGATTTTCGTCTCGATGTGGCTGACGGTTTTTTTTGACGTCACTATGTTAACTAAACAAACAACAACGTCACTGTGAGAGGGGAGCGCGCGCAGAGGGGATTTTTTCTCTCGTAGGCGGGGCCAAAGCCGTCAGAGTTATCTTACCATACGCGAAACGGCAGGGTTAGCATTCCAAGTAGAGGTATGGATTCCTGATTTAGTAAAATATCGTCTGCCACGTCGTCCGCATCTAGCCTTCCCGTTGACTCTCTGTTTGCAAACATGAGGGCAAAACCGGAAATGCGAAAAGTCGTACAGTAGCGAATGGGCATTCAACGGGTCTGGCTCAATATCGCAGCCGAGTCCATTAGCACCGCGGGGTCAATAACCCAGCCACAATTTGCAATAGGCGCTTCAATAAAACATCTTCAAGGAAATTACCAAGAAGTAATATTTTCGAGAGCCAGGACCTGCAAGTCTCTCTTTATATAGCGCTTATTGAAATAATAGAAACTTTTAACCTGGAAAAAAAAAGGAAATTGTTGCATACCGGACAGGTGAAACGTTTCCATTTTTTCAATAATCACAATACAAGTTGTTTCAAAGGGTGATGCAACAATTTGAAGTAGTTGTAGGGGGTGGTTGAGAAGTATGCCTGTTTTTTCCTATTTTCCTATGATGAGTTAAAAGAGCGCCAGAGAGCTTCAAAGTGTGGCCTACTAGCCTCTGGAAGTAGGCTGCAACAAGCGCAAAACCAAGCAGCAGGGAAACGCGAATATTATGGTTTGGGTTCGTGTAATAGGTAAAAAAAGGACTTTGCAAACAAATCGAGGTAGCCAGCGTAAAAAAAAATAATTAGTATTTAAAGTCCCTGCTGCTTGGTTTGGCGCTTGTTGCGGTCTACTTCCAGGGGCTAGTAAGCCAGACTTTGAAGCTCTCTGGCACTCTTTTCACTCATCGTGGGAAAATGGGGAAAAACAGGCACACTTCTCAACTCACCCCTACAACTCCTTCAAATTTTTGCATCACCTTTTCAAACTCTCTGTATAAACAGACACTTGCAGGTCCTGGCTCTCGGAATTATTACTTCTTTGCAATTTCCTCGAAGAATTTTTATTTCACCGTTGATCGTTACTGAACGCAGTCCCAGACAAAAACGATCTCGTACTTTGTCTCGAAGTCGACGATGAGGCGCAACGACGAGAATGAACCCCAAGATGGTTTTTGTCTCCTCCGCGTAGCAGGTGTCTCACGAGAGAAAAAGGGCTCCGAAGGTGACGTCCGGCCGCGGGAACTGAGCGGAGCGGGGGGGATCAAAGGTCATCTGACGGTGACGGACGGCGGAGAAGGCGCTGGGGGGGCGGCGACGGCGAGCTCCCCGGCTTCGGACCCGGGCGGAAGCGGGGGTCGTTCTAGGTGGTTGAAATTGAGGACGACAGTGCAACTGTCCGGCGCCATCACTCACGTGAACCGCAAGCACCCGCTGAAGAGGGAGGACTCCTTCTTGACTCGCTTTTCAACCAGGCAGATCCACGACCCCGCGTCGTCGGGCGCCGCCCCCCGCAGCGGCGGCATGTGGGGCAACTACGGCAGCTCGTGCAACGGCGGCGAAGGCGGCCCCCCGCGCCCCTGGTACAGCATCTTCTCGACGGTCTTCAACCCGGACGAAAACGCCCTCTTCATGTGGCTCTGGATATTGACGGGCTGCGTCCTCTACAACGCCTGGACGCTGATCGTCCGCCAGGCCTTCCCCGAGTTGCAGTCCTCGGCGCCTTTACTCTGGTACTCGACGGACATCTTCTCCGACATCGTCTACATCCTGGACATCATGGTCCAGTTCCGCACCGGATACCTGGAACAAGGCATGATGGTGTGCGACGCGAAAAAACTCACCGGACATTACGCGCGCTCCAAGATGTTTATGATGGATCTGTTGGCCCTGGCGCCGCTGGACTTGATCCAGTTCTCGGTCGGACCTTTCCCCTTGTTGCGTTTCCCGCGTTTCATCAAAGTGTACCGCTCGTATCGGTTCTACTACATCGTCGAATCGCGTACCATATACCCCAATCTGTGGCGGGTCGTCAACCTCATCCACATCCTGCTCTTGCTGGCCCATTGGTTCGGCTGCTTCTACTACATGCTCTCCGAAGTGGAGAACTTCCAAGGCAGCTGGTCCTACCCCAGTCCCAGCGGCAACTGGAGCTTCCTGACACGCAAGTACCTGGGATCGGTCTACTGGTCGACCCTCACTTTGACCACCATCGGGGATTTGGCCACTCCGGCGACTAATCTACAGTAAGTGCTTTTTTTTTCTATTCTAAATCAAATTTAACAACTAACGCTTCGCTAATATTATGGCTAAAGACGTTTATAAGTGGTTCGTTTTATGGCGTCAATATTTTTTATTTCGTTTTTATCTAACGTGGCAGCTAGCTCCTTTTTTCATTAAACTCTCAACTCGTAAAACGGGGTAAATCTTTTAGTTTCTGGGGTTTTCTTGGAGAAGGCGCTGACGTTTTATTCGCCTCGTCATATTATTAGGAAAGCCGACCACGCTTTAGCGCTATTTTTCATTATTTCGGGGGCCTCGGTTTCGACTTTCTCTCGCTCTTCTTTCTCCATCCCTCGTGCCCAGCTCATTTTTATCCTGGGATGCGCCGAATATAATGCCACTAGGGAAAAAAGGACCCCCTCTCTCCCCCGTCATGCACAAAGAAAAGAAGTAGAAACAAGTTGCCAAAAAGCCAAATATAATCCGGCGCTTAAGTCTCCATCTACTTACGTAAACCGAATATTTGGCGACAAAAGTACTGTAATATTTAAATAATAATTTAATCTAACTCTTAATTTTATTTTAATATAAATTTAATCGAACTCTTAATTTTATTTTAATATAAATTTAATTCTTAATTTTATTTTAATATAAATTTAATCTAACTCTTAATTTTATTTTAATATAAATTTAATCTAACTCTTAATTTTATTTTAATATAAATTTAATCTAACTCTTAATTTTATTTTAATATAAATTTAATCTAACTCTTAATTTTATTTTAATATAAATTTAATCTAACTCTTAATTTTATTTTAATATAAATTTAATCTAACTCTTAATTTTATTTTAATATAAATTTAATCTAACTCTTAATTTTATTTTAATATAAATTTAATCTAACTCTTAATTTTATTTTAATATAAATTTAATTCTTAATTTTAATTTAATATAAATTTAATTCTTAATTTTAATTTAATATAAATTTAATTCTTAATTTTAATTTAATATAAATTTAATTATTAATTTTACTTTAATTCTTAATTTTAATATTAATTTAAAGCAAGTGGTAGCTCGACGTGAAGTAGCTCTTTTTTCAATAGATATCGCTATCGTCGAAATCAAAAAGGCGCAACTTATAGGTACCCCTCGCGTTGATTGGATCGTTTGGAAATTGGTCAATAACAAAAATTACAGCAGTTATAAACAATATTTTTACATGGGATATATAATTTAAGTTAAAGCCCACTAAATAGCGTATAAGTTGTCTAACTATAATACCCTTTAATGGCTCTCCGACGACGTTATCATTTGACTATTTTAAATTTTAGCTTCCTTTGCCATAAATAGATGGCACCACGCTCTCCACTAAAGTCGCGTTTTTCGAAGAATTGTAAAGATTCATTGCCATCTCTAATAACAGGGGCCTTTTCATAATACAGGTGGCAATGATAGAACCGCCACTTGCTTTAATTCTAAAATTACACTGTTAAGTTTAACCCCTAGCCCCACTAGGTAGAGGTCTCCATACTCCTAGAACAGATAGCGACAGTGGCGTAGGGATGTTTGAGAAGTTGGGAGGACCATGCCGTTTAATTTGGGAGGGGGAAATCCCCTGGCGATAAGAAAAACAAATTGAAACCCGAAAACGGACCAGATTAAAAAAAAGTTCCCATTTGTAAATTTTATAGATGAATTTAAATTGATAATTAACAGAAAAATAGAAGAGATTTTAGTAAGTTTCAAGTTAATTTTGATATAAAACCAATATTTCTTAACAGAATTAAGGATCGTAGTTTAATATTGACACTATTAAGCCATTAATACCTTTATTTTCGAAATTTAAATTTTCAACCGAGCGTAATAATTTTCAGGGAGGGTCATTGACCCTTGCCCATCGGTTCCTACGCCTCCGCACAGCGATGAAACCCTGTGTTCCCCAGGAGTCAGTTTTCAGATCCCAGAGCCGCTCCTTTCTCAGAGTATAGTTCCGGCGGCATCTATGCTGCGACGGAATAAAAAGGAATAGAGAAAAAGGAGCCGTTCCTTTTTGTTTTCTCTTTCTGTATAGTTCGTATCTCTCTCTCTCTCTACGCTGGATTATTATCATCCAGTGCCGGTCGTTTTTTATTGGCCAATCTTCTCCCCGGAACCGTGCCTCGAAGTGGAAGAGCTGTTAAATCTGCAGTCGGTTTCTACTCGCCCCTAATCGTAATGGAAATGAATGGCTTATATTGGCTCGCGGGTAATTTTAACAACGAAAATTGCGATTTAGGATTGTTTCTAAATCAAAAGGGGTTTTAAATTGAAATAAAATTGCCTTATTTTCATCGATTCTTAAAACTTGTATATTCCAAATCGAAAACTTACATTTTTAAATATTCGCTACCGAAAGCTGACCGCCTATATTACTCCGCGTAACGAAGCAAATTGTAATTCGCGACTGAGGACTATCGCTACGCCCTCTTTGGTTCGCCCTTGAAACCTAGAAAGCTAAAGCAGACGCTATTAGTTTTTCCTCGTCGTTATTGGTAAATTTGATTTTATAAATAAATTATTACATCGTTTGCTTATATTTTGATAAGTAAAAACGCGAACAAGTAAAGAGACCAATAAGTAGGGGAGAAAACTAAGCTTTAATGGGGAAAAATATGCGGTACTTCGTCCGATAGGCCTTCAAGGCGAAAAACTTTAATACGACTAACCGACAATTTGAAAATGTTTAAGTTTATTTAAAGGAAAAGTCCAGGTTGGGTAAAACTTGGGTCTATTTGAAAGATCATGTTTAAATAAACTAAAAAATATCAGTCGTAAAATTGTGTCTTTTTTTAATGACGATAAATTAATTTTTAAACGAGCCAAATTTACCGCCAAGCGATCTGCCATTTTTTGTTTAGGGGTGACGTTTTAGGACTTTAATCACGCGCTGTTCGCGCTATAACAGGCTTTAACAGCGCTCTGTTCCCCGCGCGCGCTTGCCGCTTGCGGTCTGCGGAGGGAAGGCGAAAGAAAATTGCAGCTCGCTTGGCGGTAAATTTCGCTCGTTTAAAAATTAATTTCTCGTCATTAAAAAAAGATACAATTTTACGACTGATATTTTTGAGTTTATTTAAACATGATCTTTCAAATAGACCCAAGTTTTACCCAACCTGGACTTTTCCTTTAATTAATTAATTTAAATATTATTATAAATATCATTTTAATATTCCCCAAATAATCACTTTGACGTGATACCTCAGCGTGACCTCGGTGACCTAAGACCGTCAAGTACCATCCTGATAGTTATTTTTACAGCCGATTGATGGCGCTGTGGTTATTGAAACTCGCTTACTGCAAATTGAATGAGCATTGCTTTGAAAGGGAGCATGTTCTAAATCGAATAAACAGAAAAATCGTTTGCTAGCACGAGCTATGACTGGCTTTTAATCTCAGACCACCTACATTCAACGGGACTCGTTATTCTATTTTATGCTGCCATAGATAAATCATGGACCCAAAATGTAAGGGGATTCACTGTTCAAGGCTTTAAAAAGCACGCCTAATACTGGGAATAGGAAAATCACGGATAATCTTAGTTCAATGTGGACAAACTTGGCGTCACTGAAGTCGATTTCCGGCGTAGTTTCGTAGAGAAGCTGGAGCGTTCACGTTTAATTTTGACAAATTGGCGCCGTTGTTGTCGGATAAATGATTAGGCTTAATAAGTCTTAGACCTTTTATTTTTGAAATTGGTCCTTTAAAAGTTTAAGTAATGGTAATTATCCATTGTGTTAAGTAAAAATAATTAGTAAACCGTGTATGGCTGAGGTTTTTTAATCAAATTAACTGTAATCCATTTAATTTCTAAACTTAAAACAATTAATGAACTAAGCCTAACCTAACTGTCTCGCACGTACTGTCGCCTAAGCCCCGAGTAACATTCACGTAGTGATAGTTGAACAGAATTCTTAAGGCTCTTCAAAGCGACTGATGTACCTCAGTAAGCCACGCCTACCGTGTCAAAATATCGGGAACAGTGAGTCCACTTAGATCCTTGATTCATGAAGAAATTCTATTCGTAGAAATGTTGATAGTTTTTTAAAAGTCGAGGGGTGCGACATCTTTTGACAGTTTCTACAAGCTTTGAAGGTGCTTCGTAAATTAGTATGGTATTAAAGAGTAAGTTGCATACAAATTTTCGGAATATACACTTAACTACATTATATTTTTCGTGTTCATTTGATCACGGGCTTTCCGAAAATGTAATTAACTTGATGAAATACCGTTTTTAATTTTATTTAATATTAAAATGAAATTTACTTGTAGCGCCCCACTGCGGCTTTTATTTTGAAAGATAATTTTATCGTGCCTAGTTTTTGACGTCATTGACTACACTACGATTTTTTCTGGTAGATTACATAGTTTTCATTATCCTACCAAGATCATCTTGTAATTAAATTTAGCGCGTGCTCTAAAGGATAAGCGTGAGCGCGTGTTTTTAAAACCATGTAAACACTCGCGTACAAAATTCAGTAGTAGAATCTCATAGGAAAGTTTTCGGATTCGGCCATGGAATCAGTAGCATCTACATTTTGTATCCAAGTCTAAATTCTTATGTTGGGGATAGCGGCCAATGAGAAATAACGTGTAGTCAATGACGTCAATCACCACGCTAAAATTCAAATTGTTACGCCGTTCTACTAATTACTTCTAATTAACTACGAAACGGAAAGCAACGAAACTTTATATTTGGGTATTTTAAACGTACGCGCTTCGTTTAATATAAAAATTAAGGCGGTAACGAATAATTTGAAATTTACTCTTTAAAATATTAAAAATTTTACGAATTATTTCTAATAAAAGCTTTGAAGGTTCTTATTAAATTATTTTTAGTTGAAATATTTTATATATTACGGATTTAATTATATTTAGGTTTACATTAACTGACAAATGATGACGCCACCAAAGTTTATCCGTTGTCGTAATGAACAAACATTAATTGTGACGTGAGCTTTAAATGTGCAGAGCAAAATTTTTGAAATATTGAACTTTCAACGTTCAAATCTTTAACCAAGTCAGTATTTAAATTAAGGATTATCCATTTCAATTGATTGAATTTATACAATTCATTTTATCCATCTATTTTACACGTAAAAATTTCTATTTAAATTAATAGTTAAATATATAATAAGTAGCTATAAACAGATTAAGCCCAAAATACGTAAGTGCTGTCCAATAGAAGCTTCAATAAAACATCTTCAAGGAAATCGCCACGAATGTTTCCGAGAGCAGGACCTGCAAGTTACTGTTTATATAGTGCTTGTTGAAATAATGGAAACTTTTCACATATACGGTGTGAAACAAGCGTTTCCTTTTAACCTGGGGCACGTCAAAATTCTAAGAGGGAATTCTTCTCTTGAAAAGAGTTCTTCGTGAGAATTTTTAATAAAATGCGTCAAGTGTAAAAAGATTCTTCTAAAGATGTCGGCTTACGATAATCCCACGAACGTTGTAAACTAAGCCTTTAACAATAAATATTATTTTTTACACGACTTCACGATACAATATATAAAGGAAGAAAACTAACTATTCTGTGTTCTCTGAAATTCATTTTCGTCCACAAAATATCATAATGTTTATTTTCTTCAGCATCAAGTAAACTGATTGGAATATTAGCTGCCATTTTTATTTATAATATCCCCCCTTTTTGACCAATTAAGAATGCTCGGAGGCATTCCTACTCTTCTCAAGAGAATTCGTGAGTAGAGATGACGTCACTTCCTGTGAGAAGAACCGTCAATATTTGAGAAGTGAGAATTCTCACTCTTCTCAAGAGAATTCGTGAGTAGAGATGACGTCACTTCCTGTGAGAAGGACCGTCCAAATTTTGAGAAGTGAGAATTCTCACTCTTCTCAAGAGAACTCGTGAGAAGAGATGACGTCACTTCCTGCGAGAAGGACCGTCAAAATTTTGAGAAGTGAGAATTCTCACTATCAACTGAAGAATTCAAGGAATTTTGACGCAGCCCAGGTAGACATATTACGGCTTAGCAAAAACACGACGTTCTATTTACAGGTGAAATGTTTCCATTATTTCAACAAGCATCAAATAAACAGTAACTTGCAGGTCCTGGCTCTCGGATATATTATTTTTATTTGGCCATTTCTCTTGAAGATGTTTTATTGAAGCGCCTATGGACATTATGGTATTGATGTGAAATATGTTTATCAATGAAATCCTCGTTATTAAATCATTCGTGTACCGAAAATATACCTGATCAACGTGTTTGTATTTTACGGGCAGGAAGTTATATAAGTTTACACTTGGAATGTGTCGGTAAACCTACGGTGACCCTGATAATTCTCACAGAAACTGGCGTTGTTTAAGCTCAGTCCGTTTTTCCAGGCGCATTAGCCACATAATTATATGTGATCTGATAATTTTTTAAAGTTACGCTATTAGGTGGATATTTTTCGGTTATTCCGGAACAAAAACTGTACACCTTTTACACTAAATTAAACTATTCTCTGGTTCTGGTAGACATAATTACTCTACACCGTGAACTAATTGGGAAGGTCAGATTATTGTGGCTATACTTTTTACTCTACCTCAAAGTAGAGG
The DNA here is from genome assembly GCF_980474605.1 of Leiobunum rupestre. Taxonomy (NCBI): domain Eukaryota; kingdom Metazoa; phylum Arthropoda; class Arachnida; order Opiliones; family Sclerosomatidae; genus Leiobunum; species Leiobunum rupestre. The sequence continues at coordinate 35,905,039 of NC_143392.1, forward strand.
TCGGCGGAACGAATAAATTAACCGGCCTAATTTCGATTAACAATAAAAAGTTTTGTTAACTGTTTTTTATGAACATTTTATACGAATAAACAACGATTTAACATTCAAAAATATTCGGTTTTTTCGTATATTTTTCGGATAATTTGCGTTTATGAATAAAAATAAATAATTGTATAATTTCTTATTCAAACGCCGATCTCTACCTCAAAGACAGTAAACTAATAAAATCATCTGCTTATCCAGAATATATCTGCTAAAATGACCACAAGCAGCCATCTTGGAAAAACGTTTTTACCCGCACTCAGACAATTTTCCGGGAAATGACCGAGGCCTTTTTTTCGGGAAAGTTTTCCGTATTTTTCCAAAAAAAATAAAAAAGTTTTCATTCCACGATTAGTCTAGTATATGGTTTGCAGATTTAAATTAAGCAGCATTTTCGACTAATTTTTTCGAATCTAAAGGTTAAACTAAACCTCTAGACTAGTTTAAACTGGTTAGAAATGTAACACTATTAATGTTTTGTAGTATGTTTACTGATATTAGTCATTTTAAATCGATAAAAAGTTTTAAAAAAAATTAAAAACCCTTAAAAAGTAATTTGTTTAATTTTTTTATTTTTCCGCATTGTTCACTTTTAATATTTTTTTAATTAGCAAATAAGCGGTTGAAAAAAGCTGTTAGTGATAAAAACTTTGTAGAAGTGGAAATAGCCTAAGTGATATAACTTCCTATGGTTATATAGTTACTATTTTAGTTATGTAACTAGTCAAAAAACGTAATACCACAGTATTTGTTTTTACCATTTTAGGTAGATTTTCAGTCACTATTTAGTCACTTTTTTAAACTTTTTAGTCACTAAACTCACTAAATTCTACTGTCTAAAAGAGAGTATCAGGCCTGCTAAAGTTACTTGGAAGCATGACGTATATAATACGTCACCCATGTTTTTTTTCCAATTAGGAAAGTTAAAATTATGATTTTAGAAACCATTAAAGCCGTGTACATTGAAATCGTCCGTGTGTAAGTACCCGTCGATGGAACGTAGTAAATGCATTACGTTCCTTCTCTACGCGTATGATCGTGTCAACTCAGACGTGGTTCCTCAAATGTCCGTGAAGTGATCCAGTTGCTCAGGGACCAATCACTCGGCTAAAGTCGCTTTTCTCGACGAGGTTACCCCTTCGATACCTCGAGTATCTTCGCCTATATACTTAAAGCTATCTCGATCGGAATAAACCAGCCAGGTCTCTTAAAAGTTTCGTCGAATGACTACGCAAAAAATGCAGCGCGTCTATCACTTTTCTCCGTTGATTCTTCTAGTTTTGAGAAAACGAAAAAAGTAATTTCCTCGTCCATTGTATTCTTCGTGGAGGGGGTTACTTATTATTTCTCTCGGACGGAGAAATCAGCGTGTCAGCCCGAAATGCATTACGTAAAGATAGCCGTATTTGTTCCGCCCTATCACTCCCCTCCTTGACATTCGGACGACAGCGGACGGGCTGGGAAGGGAGTGGTGTCGCTGCGAAGAGATTCTCATCTATAAATCGGGCCAGCCTCTTCCTCATCCCCATCGCCTCCCTCAACCCCGTCCCATCCTCGCCGCTCATCTGGGCCTTCTCGGATCCTCCTACACTTTCCTTCCGTTCTGTCACTAGCGCTAGATTTCTATAGTGGCCGTCATTCTGTCCGGCGAAGATTCACGACGGGTCTTCGCCAAGTCTCCTGGAAATCCACGACGATCTCTTCCCGGAGTTTAGTCCCCCTCCTTAACTGATAGTTGCTAAGAGAACTATACCCTTACTCGCTACCATTTCGTGGGCGTCGCCTTAAGCAGCGTCCGCTTTGGAAGGCGCTACCAGCTGATGACGCTTCTTCCTTTACGGAGCATTTTTTCTGTCTATATTGAAAGAAAACGAAGAGACTTGTCGGGGTCGTTCTTTCCGCGAACGTCTTTCCCGGCCCCGGAACCAAACGCTAAGAAGTTGAAGAGGGGAAGTGGGTTGTGAACTTATATACTGGCTTCATTCACGAGTCATTCGCTTTGTACTGGTACCCCCGGAGGATCGATAGTATCTCTAGGACATCCCCCTCTTTCGCCTTTCTTCAGCTTCTTCAACTACCCTTCTCTCTCTCTCTCAGCGGGATGAAAATGTATCGTACAAATTCTAGGTAGAATCTACCTGACCATTCCGCTGAAATATAGACTCGTTTTCCAAAAATTCCCTCGCTCCGGTTTGATTAAAATGAAAGATACCTAAGTAGTTACCTTTTCGTCTTAAGAACGCCATTATGTCACGTCGTTAAAATAGGTATCAATTTGGAGAATCTTAGAGGGGATAATTAGTATCTCATCATCGATTTAAGTGAAATTTCGTTATCCTAAGGCCAACGGAAAAACCCCGATGGTTTGATATTTTCCACCGATGAGCTTTTTCGTCATAATGACGTCGTAAGTTGTTAAAGGCTTTTCTTCAGTCATCGGTGTTTTTTTTAAATAGCCTTGAATTTAAAGTCGTCAGTTATCGGAAAAACCGGCTCTTGGAGCCGATGACTTCGGTGAGAAACCAATGACCATCGTGACGTCAAAACCGGAAACTAAAAATATGAATTAAGGTAAACGATAATTTAGATAATTTGTGATTCTAATATAATTAAATAAAAATTAATAAGGGGATTAACGGAAATTTATTTAAAATATGATGAATTTAAAATAAATTCACTGTTATTTCAAGAAATATAAAATCAAAAGAAACCATATTTCAGAAAATAAAACCTTTTTTAGAAGGAAAATTTTTAAAAGGCTAGATAACATTTTTTTAAAAAATGTATGTTATTTTCAGTTGAAAATTAATGAAACTGCAATACACCGTATTTCAAAAAAATAAAATAGTTTATTTCCAATAGGGAACTAACACTCCGTAGCTTTGGCTGTGGCCGCCATGGTGGGTAGAGTTTTTTTTTCAACAGGAAAAAGCATGGGAGACGTCGTGTGACGTAGAACCGTTAGCTGCCTATAGAATTGAAACTACCATATTCCATATTTCAGAATAAAAAATAGTTTATTTCCAATAGAAAAATATTGAAACTGCAATACACCATATTTCAGAACAAAAATAATTATTTCGAATAGAAAAATATTAATCTGCAATACACCATATTTCAGAATAAAAATGAACTTATATTCAGTTCGAAAATATTTATAAATATTAAAATTGTTTTTCAGTAGAAAAATATTTATAAATATTAAAATTGTTTTTCAGTAGAAAAATATTTATAAATAATAAAATCGTTTTTCAGTAGAAAAAATATTGATTAATATTAAAATCGTTTTTCTGTAGAAAAATATTGATAAATATTAAAATCGTTTTTAAGAATGAAAAAATTGATAAATATTAAAATCAATTTTAAGAATAAAAATATTTATAAATATTGAAATCGTTTTTCAGTAAATAATATTGATAAATATTAAAATCGTTTTTCAGTAAAAAATATTGATTAATATTAAAATCGTTTTTCTGTAGAAAAATATTGATAAATATTAAAATCGTTTTTAAGAATAAAAATATTGATAAATATTAAAATCGTTTTTAAGAATAAAAATATTGATCAATATTAAAATCGTTTTTCAGTAAAAAAAAATATTTATTAATATTAAAATCGTTTTTCTGTAGAAAAATATTAATAAATATTAAAATTGTTTTTCAGTAGAAAAATATTGATAAATATTAAAATCGTTTTTCTGTAGAAAAATATTAATATTAAAATCGTCTTTCTGTAGAAAAATATTAATTAATATTAAAATCGTTTTTCAGTAGAAAAATATTGATTAATATTAAAATCGTTCTTCTGTAGAAAAATATTAATAAATATTAAGATCGTTTTTCAGTAGAAAAATATTTATAAATATTAAGATCGTTTTTCAGTAGAAAAATATTTATAAATATTAAAATCGTTTTTCAGTAGAAAAATATTTATAAATATTAAAATCGTTTTTCAGTAGAAAAATATTTATAAATATTAAGATCGTTTTTCAGTAGAAAAATATTTATAAATATTAAGATCGTTTTTCAGTAGAAAAATATTTATAAATATTAAAATCGTTTTTCAGTAGAAAAATATTTATAAATATTAAGATCGTTTTTCAGTAGAAAAATATTTATAAATATTAAAATCGTTTTTCAGTAGAAAAATATTTATAAATATTAAAATCGTTTTTCAGTAGAAAAATATTTATAAATATTAAGATCGTTTTTCAGTAGAAAAATATTTATAAATATTAAGATCGTTTTTCAGTAGAAAAATATTTATAAATATTAAAATCGTTTTTCAGTAGAAAAATATTTATAAATATTAAAATCGTTTTTCAGTAGAAAAATATTTATAAATATTAAGATCGTTTTTCAGTAGAAAAATATTTATAAATATTAAGATCGTTTTTCAGTAGAAAAATATTTATAAATATTAAGATCGTTTTTCAGTAGAAAAATATTTATAAATATTAAGATCGTTTTTCAGTAGAAAAATATTTATAAATATTAAAATCGTTTTTCAGTAGAAAAATATTTGTAAATATTAAGATCGTTTTTCAGTAAAAAAATATTTATAAATATTAAAATCGTTTTTCAGTAGAAAAATATTTATAAATATTAAGATCGTTTTTCAGTAGAAAAATATTTATAAATATTAAGATCGTTTTTCAGAAGAAAAATATTTATAAATATTAAAATCGTTTTTCAGTAGAAAAATATTTATAAATATTAAGATCGTTTTTCAGTAGAAAAATATTTATAAATATTAAAATCGTTTTTCAGTAGAAAAATATTTATAAATATTAAAATCGTTTTTCAGTAGAAAAATATTTATAAATATTAAGATCGTTTTTCAGTAGAAAAATATTTATAAATATTAAGATCGTTTTTCAGTAGAAAAATATTTATAAATATTAAGATCGTTTTTCAGTAGAAAAATATTTATAAATATTAAGATCGTTTTTCAGTAGAAAAATATTTATAAATATTAAGATCGTTTTTCAGTAGAAAAATATTTATAAATATTAAGATCGTTTTTCAGTAGAAAAATATTTATAAATATTAAAATCGTTTTTCAGTAGAAAAATATTTATAAATATTAAAATCGTTTTTCAGTAGAAAAATATTTATAAATATTAAGATCGTTTTTCAGTAGAAAAATATTTATAAATATTAAGATCGTTTTTCAGTAGAAAAATATTTATAAATATTAAAATCGTTTTTCAGTAGAAAAATATTTATAAATATTAAGATCGTTTTTCAGTAGAAAAATATTTATAAATATTAAAATCGTTTTTCAGTAGAAAAATATTTATAAATATTAAGATCGTTTTTCAGTAGAAAAATATTTATAAATATTAAGATCGTTTTTCAGTAGAAAAATATTTATAAATATTAAAATCGTTTTTCAGTAGAAAAATATTTATAAATATTAAGATCGTTTTTCAGTAGAAAAATATTTATAAATATTAAAATCGTTTTTCAGTAGAAAAATATTTATAAATATTAAAATCGTTTTTCAGTAGAAAAATATTTATAAATATTAAGATCGTTTTTCAGTAGAAAAATATTTATAAATAATAAAATCGTTTTTCAGTAGAAAAAATATTGATTAATATTAAAATCGTTTTTCTGTAGAAAAATATTGATAAATATTAAAATCGTTTTTAAGAATAAAAAAATTGATAAATATTAAAATCGTTTTTAAGAATAAAAATATTTATAAATATTAAAATCGTTTTTCAGTAAATAATATTGATAAATATTAAAATCGTTTTTCAGTAAAAAATATTGATTAATATTAAAATCGTTTTTCTGTAGAAAAATATTGATAAATATTAAAATCGTTTTTAAGAATAAAAAAATTGATAAATATTAAAATCGTTTTTAAGAATAAAAAAATTGATAAATATTAAAATCGTTTTTAAGAATAAAAATATTTATAAATATTAAAATCGTTTTTCAGTAAATAATATTGATAAATATTAAAATCGTTTTTCAGTAAAAAAAATATTGATCAATATTAAAATCGTTTTTCAGTAAAAAAAATATTGATTAATATTAAAATCGTTTTTCTGTAGAAAAATATTAATAAATATTAAAATTGTTTTTCAGTAGAAAAATATTGATAAATATTAAAATCGTCTTTCAGTAGAAAAATATTGATAAATATTAAAATCGTTTTTCTGTAGAAAAATATTAATTAATATTAAAATCGTCTTTCAGTAGAAAAATATTGATAAATATTAAAATCGTTTTTCTGTAGAAAAATATTAATTAATATTAAAATCGTTTTTCAGTAGAAAAATATTGATTAATACTAAAATCGTTCTTCTGTAGAAAAATATTAATAAATATTAAAATCGTTTTTCAGTAGAAAAATATTAATTAATATTAAAATCGTTTTTCAGTAGAAAAATATTGATTAATATTAAAATCGTTTTTCTGTAGAAAAATATTTATTAATATTAAAATCGTTTTTCAGTAGAAAAATATTAATTAATATTAAAATCGTTTTTCAGTAGAAAAATATTGATAAATATTAAAATCGTTTTTCTGTAGAAAAATATTAATTAATATTAAAATCGTTTTTCAGTAGAAAAATATTGATTAATATTAAAATCGTTCTTCTGTAGAAAAATATTAATAAATATTAAAATCGTTTTTCAGTAGAAAAATATTGAAATTGCGAGTTACCATATTTTTGCGTAAAGTTTATCGGTGCCAATTTCACGGAAAAAAGGCAGACGATCCGTAACGGGTCTATTGGTTTATCGTAGTGAGCAGCGCCTTTAGAAATTGCCGCCGTTAAAAAACTGGCCTATTCAATAAGTGTGGCCTTACCCCCCTTTAACCATTTATTCCGCTAGAATTAACCCTTGGTAAAACTTTCACCCATTTTCCATGCCTTCGCTTTTGACACACTTTTTTCCCTTCGAGCGACCCCAAAAAAGGCTAAAAATGTAGAAAACGGGGGCTGGGACGACCCCCCCTCGCTCGATCCCGACACCCACGCTCAACTTATTGCTTCCCAAACGATTCTGGTTTATTCCATCCCTCGAATTCCGAACAGATTCTCTCGGCCACCGATAGCCGTCGCCCCAATCGTACGCTCCGACCGAAGGCTTAAATCGCGAGGCGCTAAAAGGGTAAAGTTTGCTCGCGTAAGTGGCTCCCCCCAGCGTTAGAAGACGATTTTACTGTATTCGGAAACGACGAGGGATGATTCGGAAATACAATTTTCGCTCTCCGCGATGTTCCGAGTACTGATATTATGGAAATACTTCCTTTCCGCTCCTTCAAGCTTTCCGCTACGATTTGCTCGCCTCCTTTTAAAGTTTATCCAAGCGCTCGTGTCTCTACGACGTCCGCGTCTTCTTCCTTTATTTTCTCCTTCTTACCGCGCCATCTCTCGGGAGCGTGTATCCAAACATCCCCGGAAAAATCCTTTCGGTCCTCCTTAATTTTAAGTCAATATCGGAATCCAGTTTTTTTTTCTATAGCTTCTCTCTTACCATCTCGGATCCTTATCAAGTTTGTCTTCCCCCTTATCTCTCCAATTTCGTAGGTAACTAAGGTTATCCAGTCCCGAAGGTTTGTTTTCCGAATTTGTAGGTTAGAAATTGGTGTATTCCCTTCGAAGATTTCATCTCCATTATTATTAGGGAATAAAGAGATCCGCTGGCTTTCGTGTTTGTTTTCCCTCTTATCTCTCGACTTAGACCGTATTGTTTATCGGACTGTTTGACCTTGACCTTGACCTTCGAATTGCGCGTTTGTTGTAGTTTATTAAGATTTTGATAGGTAAGGGTTTAAAATGAAGTATGAACTTCCTTATTTATGGTAGATCACATCTCTGCAGTCAGGTTTAACACGCGCTAGGGATGATTGGCGCTAGTTACGTTAAACATTAAGTCACAGCGCGTCTTAGCAGACGATTTTTCGATTTAGTTTGTACTTCCCTTAAATGTTTTATTGGTAAAGTTAACATGGCATTTGAAAATGATTTTTCGTAGGTTTATTGGAAGGTAGCTTCTCCCTGAACAGTGGTGTTTTGCTGGTCGAACACTTTTACAGGCGTTTATAGGCCAGAAATAGACCTATCGGCACTTAATGGAAATTACATAATTTTTATTTATAGTGTTTTCGGCTGATACGATTTGGAAAACTTGTAACGTCACAGCTGTAGTGTTAATAGTGGCCACCATGACAGTTGCCGTTTTTTATCAATAGGCAAATTACATTGGTGACGTCGTGAGTTTCGAATTGAAAGCACTCTATTGGCTAATATTTTTTGATAACTGTGATCGCAAAAGCACTTTAATTTAATATTTTACTACTCTAAAACCTTTTTAGAGATAAAATCTTAGTTTCATTGTAAATACTTTTCGGTAAAATATCTTCAAGTAGTGATAATTAACTTGCAAATGAAATATTTGTTAAAGAAAAATTCGAATTCTAAGCCACGGTCAAGGACGGAATTAAGGGGGTGGGTTTGCGTTCAAATACCCCCGAAATAGATCAAGGAGGTGCAAAACGTAAGTGGCTCGTAGTTCAGTTAGAACCTCCCCCGAAATTGAATCCTGAATTTTGGGAAAATGGTATAATTTCAATTTCTAATATGTTTTTATTTTATAGAATCCACGTATATTTTATTTCCATAACGTCGGAATATAAATTCAAAGAGCTAAAAAAATAGAAAAAAAAACGCTTCAAAAATCCAAGAAAATGAATAGTTTCTGTCAAAAACGGAAAAACAGATTCTACAAAAGTTTTATTGTCACTTTTTTCCATATAAATTCCGTTTCTCTCCCGAAACTAAAAGCAGTTTTTGCTTAAATTTTTTTTACGTTATTTTCACTTTTGATTTAGAAGCGTACATTTTGATCTACTGGCCTAGGTGCCGGTTATTATCTCGCGAAAAACCCGTACGCGGTGTTGACCTTAAAGGGTCAAGGGTACAGTAATGGTTTAGTAGTAAACAGTCTTCACCTATCGGTAAGAGTGACCTGACAATGTCAAGTGATAGGTGGTTTCGTTCAGCCGATGTTGATATATAGTAACGGACGTTCAATAAAATTTCGAAACGAAAAGGGGAACTCGTTGAAAAATGTGTTGCTCGGTGTCCGAATATTCGATTTGCGACCGCCTGTTCCGCTCCAGATAACCCTACAAATCGATAAAGAAGTGTCGACCCCCCTCTTTTTGCGCCCCTCCCCGGCCCCTCCCCTTCCCCTAGCCCCTCCCCCAAAAGGGTATTAGTCGCTATTTTTAACCCTAATCCCAAATCTCAACCAACCGTTTTTCCATCTCATCCACTATCTGCCTCATTTGTTTGCATCTTCGTCTTATACCAAGAACGTATTTATTGTAACTGAGAACGTGAAAGAAAGTCAGATGGGTTTTGGGCGGCGTTGATTTTTTTGGTGGCACTCGTAGTAGTCAAAATAACTTTTATCGAATCGCGCAAATTCTAAGAAAACTTTAAATAGCAAGAGTGTGAAAGAAAATGGAATAACTTTATGGCAAACTATCCCGAATAAGATTAAAAATCGTCCTACTTTACACAATAAAATTGGTTTTAGCTACTTGCGCATAAATTATACTAAAATTATTTTTATAAAATCAACGGTTTTTATTTTGCACAATTTTTAAAAATCAGTTTTTAAACCGACTATAGTTTCGGCTTATTTAGGCCATCATTAGGGGAACGAAAGTGTTTAAAAATATTTTTATTCGGGTGATGATTGAATTTGTGTTAGGTGTTTAATTTAAAATCGGAGACCATTTTGTAAAGCAGTCCTATGTACTGAAAAGGTTATCTCAATAAAAAAGCTTTTATTATTATTGAGTTGAGAATAATCTAGAGCCCCAGAGCGGATTTCCTCAATAGTCTTTAAGCTTACCATTAGTGGCAACCGGACTCAATGGCGGTGGCGAGGGGAGGGGTAAAAATGTATCCCCCTTTGAAAATTTTTAGAAAACAATTCAAAAATTTTTTTGTAACAAAAAATTAATTACGTAGAAAAACCCAAAACGTTTTCGGCGGCAGATAAAATATCAGCGTTGGATCGATGGCGCTATGCTCTAGTGAAAGGTTAAACTCGTACCCTAGATTCGAATAATAGGTGGTTTTTTTTGCCTGTTCTGGGTTTTTAGAGCAGGTTCAAAAGTGTAGCCCTATGATGTCATATTACTCCAATTCTATCTTGACGAAAAAAAACGAGTTGGAGTAAGAAGGGAGTATTTAGAGGTTAAAGTTTATATATTTGTTTTGTTTTTAAGATGGCGACCAGTGGTGAGATCATCAATATAGGACTAATTTTTCTTATTTATTTAATAGTAATAATAATTAGCTAGGCTAATACCCAAGACACCACCTTGGGTCTAAGTCATCAAGCAACTTTTAAAGAGAGAGGGGGGTGTCTATCCGGTGATTGAGAATTTCATTCTCAATCACCGGATAGACACAAAGAGCTTGGCTCCCGCCGTTCACCCGCGCCTATCCCGTTCCTCCCCCACCCGCGCCTCTCCTCCCTTGATCACCAGAATTTCCAATCACCAGAATTTCTAATCACCAGAATTTCTAATCATCAGATTGCCGCAGCAGTTTTATCTCTCCGAAATAATTAATGTACCCAAAATTGGACAGCCAGTTTATTATTCTTTTTAGGGGAATCTCTATGGGAGTTTAACATTACAATAAAGCTAAAAGGTCCAGTTTGGGGTACATTTGGTCCGAAATGGGGTACATAGGGCCGAAAATGGTGACTTTGGTCGTTTTTGGGGTACATTTGGTCCATTTTGGTCCATTTTTGGGTACATCCCTGCTTTCCCCCATCCCCATTCACTGGATACTTTATCTCTCGTTCACCAGCTCCTTTTCCCCATTGCTATCCCCATTCACTGGATACTTTATCTCTCTCTCTCGATCACCCGCTCCTTTCCCCCATTGCGTTCCTCCCTTAATCACCAGAATTTATAATCACTAGATTATCTCTCCCGTTCACCAGCTGCTTTCCCCCCATCCCCATTCTCCAAAATTAGTTTTTGCTCGTGCAGATATCTGGAGATTAGATTTTTACCCGTTTGCTTATCGCTTCCGAACTCCATAATTTCTAATCTCTAGGTAATAAAAACAAGTTATTTACATTTAATTTTTTATTTTAGAACTTTGTTTACATGTTAGTAGGTACTATCAGATATTCCATTAGATGGTTATCTTGTACATTACTCAATTAAAACAAATTAAAGTAGTTAAGTTTACAGGCATTTAAATGGGGTGAAACGATCTCCTGCAACTTAATTTAATTAAAAGTTCTAACTCACGTATTTGTAGTGTTTAGCAGCAGTATCGTCTGACATACAGTCACAAACGTCTTCTTCAGGTACAGGTGAGATGTATTTGTCAGTGACCGTAGTTGCTTTTGGCGTCGGGGGAATGTCCCATTCTAGCGAAAGGTACTTTTTTTCCGATGGTGAATTATCCCTAGCCGGACAGTTTGGAAAGAATCTAGCGTGTTCAAGTTCTGGTACGTCTCCTGATTCCCATCCTTCTAATACGCCATGGCACTTGTAACATCGTACTTCATCGCCCCGCTGAATATAGTAGAATCCAGCCTTCGCTAGTTGTTCCTTAGTAACGTGCGGATTTTTCCAGTGACGAAACGTTTCAAGTCGATACACTTCAATATCCATAGCTGATCTAGACCAAATACGTTCTATAGTTTCAAATGATACATTCTCTAAGCCTACATTTACCCATAAGTCTACTAAACCTAATTTTATCAATATGGTTAAATTTCTACGCTAAAATTCTCAATATAAACGCTTTTTTCAATATGCAAATTGTTTTAAATATGTCTAAAAATATAGTCTATTTCAAAGAAAAAAATAGTTACTTACTTTATGGGTAGAAATCCTTTGTCGAGCTGTAGAAAAGACAGCGATCCGTCAGCAGGTCTTTACTCGTCAATGCACCGTAGATAAATGACGCATGGAAGATTAATTTATTCCTATCTTGTTGAGAATAATTCATCACGTGATCTAAACTTCAAATAACCCTCAAATTCTATTGGCTGTCTCTCTCTGACAGTTTAAACTGCCTCTAATGATTGACGGCACATATTAACCCACTTGAGTATTTGGAAAAAACCCTTTGCTACTCAAAGGAGAGTTTTGGAAATACCACGTTGACGATATCAAAATCGAGCTCTCACTAGAAAATGTTTTGACGTCACCCAGATGAGATCCTATTGAACGAGATATTTCCGAACTAATAATTATCACGTGATCAAATCTGCAACTAATGATACTCATTGACGTCACATAATTTTACCCACTTGAAAAAAAAAAAACCCATTGTAGATTCCTCTCGGGAGCTTTTGATGGAATCATATCCTAGAAAACAATACAATAAATAGAAATTTACATTAAATTAGTATACTATTAATACCATTTTGCGAACTACAGTGAAAAAAGTTACAATTTTACGGTAGAAACGTTTTCAATAACTTAATTGTCTAAAATGTATACTCTACAACAAAAACAAAATAGTAAATTACTTTCTACGCTAATCTTGGCCTAAAAAAAAAAAGCAAAATACTAAAATTCATTTTTAACTCTAATTCAGATTCCTACCTGGTAAGCCTAAATTTAATATACTAAGTATAATATGCCTTAAAGTTCAAATACTGTCTAATACAATAAATATTCATGAAAAATTCTTACTTTGTATGTACAATGAACGCTCCAAAAGGCTGAAAATGTAACATGGGACAAGACAGAATTTCTACCCAAACCTTTCCGATTGTATCGTCAAATAAAACAAAGATCTCGCTAAGTCAAAGTTCAGCTATCTTATCAATGGTACGAGCGCACGCGCTCGGAAAAATGAACGAGTCACGTGAGAATCGGTACGTCACGAGCCCCTATGCATAAATGTTAGGGCGTCTTACTACCATTAGATCTAATCGCACTAGCACATTCTCGAAAAATAAACCAGTTCTTGGGAATAAGAGACGGTTTTTTTATCAAAGATAAGCCAATTTATAGTTTATTGTATGAAAATATTAATTAATTCGGAAATATATTCGATGCTTACTGTTTTTTTATAATAATACGCTGAAATACATTTTCCAATACGTAAAAAATTAAAGCTAGACCTAAAAAACCTGTAAAGTGTAAATAGTTAAGACTATTTTTTATCAAAGTAAGCCAAGTTTAAAGCTTATTGTCATTGGTTCCATAACAAAAACCACATTGTAACGTGATAATGGCTGCTCACTAATCCCAATTCCATGTGAAACTCTTTCAGTTTCTTTAAGTTCCTTTTGAGTTACAAAATAGGGTTTTAGAAATAGATTTTTCCTATTTCATTAAATATAAGTATTAAAATTAGAATTGCTTCATTAAATTATGCATTTGTACTGTTGTACTGTACTGTACACAATACCTGCATTTGAAATTGTATAACATAAAAACACAGTTTTTTAAAAAAATATATCAAGGTTTTCAATTCAGTTAAAGGTTCCATAACAAAAACCACATTCGGATCAAAATAAATTTATTTATTTATTTTATTTTTATACAGATTTTTTTTCATTTTTTTTGCCTTAATTTCAATTTTGGGAGTCGGTACCCGTTTCACCGAAGATGAAGATGCTTCGTTTTATTCAGCGTAGGGTAAATCGCCGTGTAAAAAAACATCTAGCATTGCATTAACTTTTTCCTCGTCCTCGTCCGAGACCCCTACAATACGTCTCTCGATCTATAAAGTAAAGAAATCAAAATAATAAGCTAAACGATAATCCATACCTTCTATTCACTAGTTCAATTTATCACTGTCTCATATATCCACTATCGTACATACATACATACATACACTAACTTACTAACGCTTTAGTCTCCGCAAGTTTTTATGTTGTATAATCAAAGTTTTGAATTGAATAATAATAATAATAATAATAATAATTAGATCAAAACAAATTTCAAGCTTACGTTAATGTATTCCCTTGAGTGAGGGCCCAATCTTTGAAAAATCTTATCAATGACGACATGGGTAGCTAGATGGACGTCGATGTAACCTTCGTCCTCTTGCAGGTTCAATTCACGTAAATACCAGTTTTTATATTTTCTTAACATTATTTCTAACGTTCTAAACGAAAATTGTTTTTCGGTTGGCATATCAGGCTTAAAAGAAAACCTAAGAACAGCTTTAGTTACACGCATATCCACGTTATTTTCCATAGCTAATATTTAGCCCTTAAACTTGCTCGTAATTACGAAGAATGTAAAAATGTAGATTGCTCGCTCCTATATTTATGCCAAATCAGAAATCACTTGAAATAATAACTTCATTTGGTACTTAAAAACGGTGAGAGGTGGGAGGAGGGGTTTGGTAATTTATAAATTTTTATAATCAAATGTACCATAGCAAAAGTATATAAATAATACAAGAAGTGCACTAATTATTATTTTCGCTCGCCAGGTAATTTCATTTGATTTCCGTTTCGCACGGACGCAGATAACATGGTAACGCGACTACAGCGAACCGATAAAACTAATTAATAAAATATTGTCAACCATTTGATATTAGAAATGTTAAAATAAAACTTTTACAGATAAATCTAATTTATAAAATATTGCCAATTGAGGGTTTGCAAGTTAGTTTGATTATAGGTTTTGTACCATCGTCTGCTTCGTAAACTTTAGGGATGCGTTGGGAGGGCTCAAATTAAGCTAAGGGGATACACTTCTTGTTTAATTTATATACTTCTAACCATATTAAAGTATCAATTTTAATTAAAGGAATTCAACTTAAGTGTTGTTTTGCTATCTGAAATTCGAAAACAAAGAAGCTAGTACAGGGGTACTTAAGTTGATTTTAATATTTTTTTAGAAATAACTTAAGTATACAGCGAAATAATCATTAGTGGTATCTAATTTTTTTAAGTGCCCCACATACTTCTCATCTCGTATAAAAGGGGGTCATTTTTGTACTATAAAACCATTCCATTCCTGAAATCCGCTACAGGAAAATCTGCAAAGGGATAAAAAACAATATATATAGCTTAAATCAAATAAATAAATAAATAAATATATTCTTTATGGATTATAAGTTCGCGAAAGGTGTGTATTATATTTAATTTCTTACATTTCGTATCATTATTTAATGATTTTTTATTTTTAAAAAAGTATGTCTTACTCTGAAGTCACACTCTGGTTTTGGAGTTACAGCTTCAATTTTTGATGGTGCCCCAGCCGTGTACTTAACAAACGGTGTCAATAGTATCGTTGTCTCAATTCAATCTTGGGATTGTCTTACTGAAAAATGGTCCTATGTCATTGACGCTCTGGGGTCACAAACAGGAATACGAATTACTCTACCAACGCCTACTATTGAGCAGTATTCGGATTGCTGTTACAACCATTACTTTCGCGTAACGTCAACAGGCGGAGAGTTTAATTGGATTCTGCAACCATTTAGTCAAAAGTATTTGCTAGATGAAATGTGTTTAACTGGGAGTTTGACGCTTAGCGTACCCCAGGTAATTGCGTTCGATCAGTGTAAACCCAGAATTGATGAGCAACTTTCCGTACTTCGGCAAAATCAATCATCCATCACCACAATGTATGAAGTTCTCGAACAAAAATTCAGAACTTTCTATAGTGTTTTCAAACCTTTGGAGAGGAGAGAGAATCCCTGTGGCTTTTTAGAACTATACAGTGGATTCCGTCTCTCAAACGACTATTCTAAGCCTTTGGAAAACCTCTTTTTAGAAAAATTCTGTGGGAATTGCCCCTTTGAAATATATTCTCTAACGAATTATTGTTTGAACGATATAAAACATTTACAATTACTGTTGGGAGACATACTGTAATTTTCTAAACAATAAACAAAAATACGAACCATTTTCATGTTTTATTATTATTAGGAATATGGATGAAAAAAAACACACATTAAATATTTATTTCAAATATCTGTAGAACCGAAGCCTCTCGAACCTCTTTCTGTATCTTCTTCAATTTGCTAATACAAACCAAAACAGGAAAATTGAAATAATAATAATAATTTTGGAGGGTGGAACATATCAATTTAACTCACAAGGCATTCCATAGGAACTGGCATCGAAATACATTCGCAGATAAGTTGAGCTATTCGATCGCCTTTGAAAATTTTAAATGCGTTTTTCCCGTGATTAATCAAGACAACCCCTATTGTACCAGTGTAATCTTTATCTATCACACCTGCTAAAACATCAATACCATGTTTTACGGAAAGACCCGAACGAGGGGCTAGAAATAAATAAATAAAAATAAAACATGGTATTCGTTAAATAAATATATATATATATATATAATATTACCAATACGGCCGTAGCAGAAATCAGGTATAACTACACTTAAATCAGTATTTATTAGCTCTCTTGCCATGGGGGCTACAACATAGTTATATGCACTACATAAATCAAGACCTGCAGAGCCAGGTGTTTCTCGAGTAGGTGCGCATGCATATTTCGTTAATCTTACGAATTTCAGAATTTGCTGAGGAATTTCCATTATGGATAAATATTAAAGACAAATATTAAAGACAAATATTAAAAAAATATTCTAACGAGTAAAGAAGTTTCAAACACAAATGACAAGTTTTACGAAAAAATTCCTTTTATAGCGTTTAACTCGATTTAAAATTCTTTAGATACGCTACTTAAGATAATCTATGAAGTATTCTTGTAAACAGATCTTGTTATAGTGAAGATTAGTTGATTAAGCTAAGCAATTTACGAGCGACGTCCTAGCGTACTTGTAATTAAGAAAGTAAGTACTTAGTTTTTACGATTTTGCTTAAAACTATGATTTTAAATCGATAAAGTGAAACACGTAAAGTGTCCCTGACCAAAATTGTTTCGCAAACATCTGTACCGTTTAATAAGATACGAGTATGATAACGATTTCTAGAACCCTTTAAATTTTTAATTACTTATTTTTGGGTTGACTACCAATTTGGAGGACTACTGTTTTGATTTTGATATAACTAAATTTGATTGGTTTTCGAAAAGTTATTGAAGTTTAGTAAATTATATCCTTCGCATACTTAAATTAAGCCTTTCCACAATCAATGTAATTTAAATAAAGTTATTGAAAGATTGAAGCATT
This sequence comes from Leiobunum rupestre, assembly GCF_980474605.1. Classification (NCBI taxonomy): domain Eukaryota; kingdom Metazoa; phylum Arthropoda; class Arachnida; order Opiliones; family Sclerosomatidae; genus Leiobunum; species Leiobunum rupestre. The sequence continues at coordinate 35,922,225 of NC_143392.1, forward strand.
TTTTTTGTATACTTAGATGGAATCATATATTACCTACTTTATCAAGTCAAAGTTTAGTAAATTATACCCAGGATATAAGTTATCATGTTGACTTATAACCCTAACTTAATAATTTAAGCAATTCTTTTCTCTCTCTCTCTTAAAGAAATCTTATTGTAATAAGCTTAAAAATTTAGGAATAAACTTATATTATAGGATGAAGAAAAGTCAATAGACATTTATTTGTAAATTATTCGCAATTTTATTTATTTATTTATTTATAAAACGAACTACAGTTCGGTCTCTGGGAGGCTTAGGGTAATGACAGCATCCCATGAAATCGAACGCTGAGCACTCCTCCTGTCGACGGCTTCTCTTCGACCCTCTTCTTCCACAGTACGTACAGCGGAGATGGGGCGGGAACTCCTTTATAAGATGCCCGGGGATGTGTTTGGTATAGACATTACCATGTCGAAAAATTACTCCCATTTGATAATGCGCGCACTCTCGACCCCAGCAAAAGAAGAGTGCTCCACCTCTTACAGCCAATTCTTCCGTACATTCGCCGCAGTGAAAGCAAATCATAGATTCGGTTGTCGTACCGACGTACTCATTTCCCGAGGCCAAAGTTATGGAAATAGGATCCATTACTATAAAATTAGTAAGAATGAATGATTGAATATAATATATATACAAAGTTTAGAATTTACAATTGACGTATATCTACGTACTTAGTCCCTCGAGCCGATTCCGAACGAATTGGCTGTTTTCTTAATACTATCTCTCAATTTTTCTGTTTACCCTTTTTATACTCGAAAAAAACAATTTACAACTGACATCATAATTATAAACTGGGGGCGGGGGTAGAAGAGAAAACTTTTCGAAAACCAATCAAATTTAGTTATATCAAAATCAAAACAGTAGTCCTCCAAATTGGTAGTCAACCCAAAAATAAGTAATTAAAAATTTAAAGGGCTCTAGAAATCGTTATCATACTCGTATCTTATTAAACGGTACAGATGTTTGCGAAACAATTTTGGTCAGGGACACTTTACGTGTTTCACTTTATCGATTTAAAATCATAGTTTTAAACAAAATCGTAAAAACTAAGTACTTACTTTCTTAATTACAAGTACGCTAGAATCCGCCTGTCGACGTTACGCGAAAGTAATGGTTGTAACAGCAATCCGAATACTGCTCAATAGTAGGCGTTGGTAGAGTAATTCGTATTCCTGTTTGTGACCCCAGAGCGTCAATGACATAGGACCATTTTTCAGTAAGACATTCCCAAGATTGAATTGAGACAACGATACTATTGACACCGTTTGTTAAGTACACGGCTGGGGCACCATCAGTCTCTTAAAGAAATCTTATTGTAATAAGCTTAAAAATTTAGGAATAAACTTATATTATAGGATGAAGAAAAGTCAATAGACATTTATTTGTAAATTATTCGCAATTTTATTTATTTATTTATTTATAAAACGAACTACAGTTCGGTCTCTGGGAGGCTTAGGGTAATGACAGCATCCCATGAAATCGAACGCTGAGCACTCCTCCTGTCGACGGCTTCTCTTCGACCCTCTTCTTCCACAGTACGTACAGCGGAGATGGGGCGGGAACTCCTTTATAAGATGCCCGGGGATGTGTTTGGTATAGACATTACCATGTCGAAAAATTACACCCATTTGATAATGCGCGCACTCTCGACCCCAGCAAAAGAAGAGTGCTCCACCTCTTACAGCCAATTCTTCCGTACATTCGCCGCAGTGAAAGCAAATCATAGATTCGGTTGTCATACCGACGTACTCATTTCCCGAGGCCAAAGTTATGGAAATAGGATCCATTACTATAAAATTAGTAAGAATGAATGATTGAATATAATATATATACAAAGTTTAGAATTTGCAATTGACGTATATCTACGTACTTAGTCCCTCGAGCCGATTCCGAAACAATTCCAATTGGCTGTTTTCTTAATACTATCTCTCAATTTTTCTGTTTACCCTTTTTATACTCGAAAAAAACAATTTACAACTGACATCATAATTATAAACTGGGGGCGGGGGTAGAAGAGAAAACTTTTCGAAAACCAATCAAATTTAGTTATATCAAAATCAAAAGAGTAGTCCTCCAAATTGGTAGTCAACCCAAAAATAAGTAATTAAAAATTTAAACTATATTCAAATTTTCCTAATGAATCATTATTGAACATAGGGCTCTAGAAATCGTCATCATACTCGTATTTTATTAAACGGTACAGATGTTTGTGAAACAATTTTGGTCAGGGACACTTTACGTGTTTCACTTTATCGATTTAAAATCCTAGTTTTAAGCAAAATCGTAAAACTAAGTACTTACTTTCTTAATTACAAGTACGCTAGGACGTCGCTCGTAAATTGCTTAGCTTAATCAACTTATCTTCACTATTAAATAATGATACGAAATGTAAGAAATTAAATATAATACACACCTTTCGCGAACTTATAATCCATAAAGAATATATTTATTTATTTATTTATTTGATTTAAGCTATATATATTGTTTTTTATCCCTTTGCAGATTTTCCTGTAGCGGATTTCAGGAATGGAATGGTTTTATAGTACAAAAATGACCCCCTTTTATACGAGATGAGAAGTATGTGGGGCACTTAAAAAAATTAGATACCACTAATGATTATTTCGCTGTATACTTAAGTTATTTCTAAAAAAATATTAAAATCAACTTAAGTACCCCTGTACTACCTTCTTTGTTTTCGAATTTCAGATAGCAAAACAACACTTAAGTTGAATTCCTTTAATTAAAATTGATACTTTAATATGGTTAGAAGTATATAAATTAAACAAGAAGTGTATCCCCTTAGCTTAATTTGAGCCCTCCCAACGCATCCCTAAAGTTTACGAAGCAGACGATGGTACAAAACCTATAATCAAACTAACTTGCAAACCCTCAATTGGCAATATTTTATAAATTAGATTTATCTGTAAAAGTTTTATTTTAACATTTCTAATATCAAATGGTTGACAATATTTTATTAATTAGCTTTATCGGTTCGCTGTAGTCGCGTTACCATGTTATCTGCGTCCGTGCGAAACGGAAATCAAACGAAATTACCTGGCGAGCGAAAATTCTAATTAGTACACTTCTTGTATTATTTATATACTTTTGCTATGGTACACTTGATTATAAAAATTTATAAATTACCAAACCCCTCCTCCCACCTCTCACCGTTTTTAAGTACCAAATGAAGTTATTATTTCAAGTGATTTCTGATTTGGCATAAATATAGGAGCGAGCAATCTACATTTTTACATTCTTCGTAATTACGAGCAAGTTTAAGGGCTAAATATTAGCTATGGAAAATAACGTGGATATGCGTGTAACTAAAGCTGTTCTTAGGTTTTCTTTTAAGCCTGATATGCCAACCGAAAAACAATTTTCGTTTAGAACGTTAGAAATAATGTTAAGAAAATATAAAAACTGGTATTTACGTGAATTGAACCTGCAAGAGGACGAAGGTTACATCGACGTCCATCTAGCTACCCATGTCGTCATTGATAAGATTTTTCAAAGATTGGGCCCTCACTCAAGGGAATACATTAACGTAAGCTTGAAATTTGTTTTGATCTAATTATTATTATTATTATTATTATTATTCAATTCAAAACTTTGATTATACAACATAAAAACTTGCGGAGACTAAAGCGTTAGTAAGTTAGTGTATGTATGTATGTATGTACGATAGTGGATATATGAGACAGTGATAAATTGAACTAGTGAATAGAAGGTATGGATTATCGTTTAGCTTATTATTTTGATTTCTTTACTTTATAGATCGAGAGACGTATTGTAGGGGTCTCGGACGAGGACGAGGAAAAAGTTAATGCAATGCTAGATGTTTTTTTACACGGCGATTTACCCTACGCTGAATAAAACGAAGCATCTTCATCTTCGGTGAAACGGGTACCGACTCCCAAAATTGAAATTAAGGCAAAAAAAAATGAAAAAAATCTGTATAAAAATAAAATAAATAAATAAATTTATTTTGATCCGAATGTGGTTTTTGTTATGGAACCTTTAACTGAATTGAAAACCTTGATATATTTTTTTAAAAAACTGTGTTTTTATGTTATACAATTTCAAATGCAGGTATTGTGTACAGTACAGTACAACAGTACAAATGCATAATTTAATGAAGCAATTCTAATTTTAATACTTATATTTAATGAAATAGGAAAAATCTATTTCTAAAACCCTATTTTGTAACTCAAAAGGAACTTAAAGAAACTGAAAGAGTTTCACATGGAATTGGGATTAGTGAGCAGCCATTATCACGTTACAATGTGGTTTTTGTTATGGAACCAATGACAATAAGCTTTAAACTTGGCTTACTTTGATAAAAAATAGTCTTAACTATTTACACTTTACAGGTTTTTTAGGTCTAGCTTTAATTTTTTACGTATTGGAAAATGTATTTCAGCGTATTATTATAAAAAACAGTAAGCATCGAATATATTTCCGAATTAATTAATATTTTCATACAATAAACTATAAATTGGCTTATCTTTGATAAAAAAACCGTCTCTTATTCCCAAGAACTGGTTTATTTTTCGAGAATGTGCTAGTGCGATTAGATCTAATGGTAGTAAGACGCCCTAACATTTATGCATAGGGGCTCGTGACGTACCGATTCTCACGTGACTCGTTCATTTTTCCGAGCGCGTGCGCTCGTACCATTGATAAGATAGCTGAACTTTGACTTAGCGAGATCTTTGTTTTATTTGACGATACAATCGGAAAGGTTTGGGTAGAAATTCTGTCTTGTCCCATGTTACATTTTCAGCCTTTTGGAGCGTTCATTGTACATACAAAGTAAGAATTTTTCATGAATATTTATTGTATTAGACAGTATTTGAACTTTAAGGCATATTATACTTAGTATATTAAATTTAGGCTTACCAGGTAGGAATCTGAATTAGAGTTAAAAATGAATTTTAGTATTTTGCTTTTTTTTTAGGCCAAGATTAGCGTAGAAAGTAATTTACTATTTTGTTTTTGTTGTAGAGTATACATTTTAGACAATTAAGTTATTGAAAACGTTTCTACCGTAAAATTGTAACTTTTTTCACTGTAGTTCGCAAAATGGTATTAATAGTATACTAATTTAATGTAAATTTCTATTAATTGTATTGTTTTCTAGGATATGATTCCATCAAAAGCTCCCGAGAGGAATCTACAATGGGTTTTTTTTTCAAGTGGGTAAAATTATGTGACGTCAATGAGTATCATTAGTTGCAGATTTGATCACGTGATAATTATTAGTTCGGAAATATCTCGTTCAATAGGATCTCATCTGGGTGACGTCAAAACATTTTCTAGTGAGAGCTCGATTTTGTTATCGTCAACGTGGTATTTCCAAAACTCTCCTTTGAGTAGCAAAGGGTTTTTTCCAAATACTCAAGTGGGTTAATATGTGCCGTCAATCATTAGAGGCAGTTTAAACTGTCAGAGAGAGACAGCCAATAGAATTTGAGGGTTATTTGAAGTTTAGATCACGTGATGAATTATTCTCAACAAGATAGGAATAAATTAATCTTCCATGCGTCATTTATCTACGGTGCATTGACGAGTAAAGACCTGCTGACGGATCGCTGTCTTTTCTACAGCTCGACAAAGGATTTCTACCCATAAAGTAAGTAACTATTTTTTTCTTTGAAATAGACTATATTTTTAGACATATTTAAAACAATTTGCATATTGAAAAAAGCGTTTATATTGAGAATTTTAGCGTAGAAATTTAACCATATTGATAAAATTAGGTTTAGTAGACTTATGGGTAAATGTAGGCTTAGAGAATGTATCATTTGAAACTATAGAACGTATTTGGTCTAGATCAGCTATGGATATTGAAGTGTATCGACTTGAAACGTTTCGTCACTGGAAAAATCCGCACGTTACTAAGGAACAACTAGCGAAGGCTGGATTCTACTATATTCAGCGGGGCGATGAAGTACGATGTTACAAGTGCCATGGCGTATTAGAAGGATGGGAATCAGGAGACGTACCAGAACTTGAACACGCTAGATTCTTTCCAAACTGTCCGGCTAGGGATAATTCACCATCGGAAAAAAAGTACCTTTCGCTAGAATGGGACATTCCCCCGACGCCAAAAGCAACTACGGTCACTGACAAATACATCTCACCTGTACCTGAAGAAGACGTTTGTGACTGTATGTCAGACGATACTGCTGCTAAACACTACAAATACGTGAGTTAGAACTTTTAATTAAATTAAGTTGCAGGAGATCGTTTCACCCCATTTAAATGCCTGTAAACTTAACTACTTTAATTTGTTTTAATTGAGTAATGTACAAGATAACCATCTAATGGAATATCTGATAGTACCTACTAACATGTAAACAAAGTTCTAAAATAAAAAATTAAATGTAAATAACTTGTTTTTATTACCTAGAGATTAGAAATTATGGAGTTCGGAAGCGATAAGCAAACGGGTAAAAATCTAATCTCCAGATATCTGCACGAGCAAAAACTAATTTTGGAGAATGGGGATGGGGGGAAAGCAGCTGGTGAACGGGAGAGATAATCTAGTGATTATAAATTCTGGTGATTAAGGGAGGAACGCAATGGGGGAAAGGAGCGGGTGATCGAGAGAGAGAGATAAAGTATCCAGTGAATGGGGATAGCAATGGGGAAAAGGAGCTGGTGAACGAGAGATAAAGTATCCAGTGAATGGGGATGGGGGAAAGCAGGGATGTACCCAAAAATGGACCAAAATGGACCAAATGTACCCCAAAAACGACCAAAGTCACCATTTTCGGCCCTATGTACCCCATTTCGGACCAAATGTACCCCAAACTGGACCTTTTAGCTTTATTGTAATGTTAAACTCCCATAGAGATTCCCCTAAAAAGAATAATAAACTGGCTGTCCAATTTTGGGTACATTAATTATTTCGGAGAGATAAAACTGCTGCGGCAATCTGATGATTAGAAATTCTGGTGATTAGAAATTCTGGTGATTGGAAATTCTGGTGATCAAGGGAGGAGAGGCGCGGGTGGGGGAGGAACGGGATAGGCGCGGGTGAACGGCGGGAGCCAAGCTCTTTGTGTCTATCCGGTGATTGAGAATGAAATTCTCATTCACCGGATAGACACCCTTCTCTCTTTAAAGTCATTAAATAGCATTTAACAATTGGATATTCGTTATTTAAAGCTTGCCACATGTGAAGATGTTCAAAACCCGTTATGTTTTCGTGAAATGAAATTTAAGCGGACGAATTTTCTATATAAGCTAGATTACTCCCTCTACACCTCCTTTCGAGGAGGAGTAAAAAGTGTAACCTTAGAGCTCTGGAACAAGCGAACAAAATTCGGGACAGGGTAAATCTTACCCCGAGAACAGGCGAATAAAACGTTTTAGGGTAAAAAGTTTACACGTTTTGTCCTGGGACAGGCGAAAAAAAACCACCTACTGAGAGCTTTCCCATTGACGATTTTGTTACGAAGCGTTTACCCTTTTCCGGCACGTGACCTCAGAAAAATCGGGCTCCATCGGTTGCGGTAAGGCGCAAACCATGGAGCGAATTTGTTTCTGAGTTCCAGCGGGAAGTTTGTAAACGCTATCGGCAACGCGCGAGGGAGTTATTTCGAATCTAGGGTACGAGTTTAAATAGTTCTTTTTATAAACTAACTTGGCCTTCTTGTTTAAATGTTGCTCTTACGTCACAGCCTCTTACTTTCACAAGCCTACTAGCGCGCGCTACAGTCGCGAGGAATATAGCTTTTTCTAGCGCGCAAGTGCAAATCGCTCGTGCGCAAAATATACTAATAAAGCTGTGTCTTGTGACGTAAGAGCAACATTTTAACAAGCTGGGCAAGACCACTTTTTATTTTATAAAATCAACTATTATCTTTGGTATAGCTACAGAATAACTGGTTTTGAAAATGGGGAAGGTCACGTGACGAAAAAGGAGGAGCTACCGGAAATTCGGATCGAATTATAATTATAATAATAATATATAATAATATAATTTGTTTTTGGTTATCCTTAATAGTTTTGAGACATTTTGGCATATTTATTGATTGGTTGACAAATATTGGTTGAGGTTAACGGTAATAGTTAGTGTAGGGAGCTGTTGGTTCGCGTGGCTTGAAGGGCTTGCCACCACCCTCCTACGCATTGTAACCCGGCCACCTGAATTAATGGCTTCAAAAGTCGCTTGATGACTTAGGCCTAAGGTGGTGCCTTGGGTATTAGCCTAGCTGATTGTTATTATTATTATATATAGATAGTTGAAAGTAAATTTATTCAAGTGCTGTTTCGATAGAATAATTTAACCCTTCCCGGGACCGATACCTATTTTTAACCGTTATCTTTGGAAAAAGCTGACGTAACAGCTGACGTCAGCTATGTCAACGTGCAAGGTTATTATTTAAACCAAAGCGCCAGCTATGCGGTTATTTGAGACAGTTTGCTTTTGGATAATTGGTATAAACACCGGTTTAAATCGGTATAGGTCGTATTTACCAACGTTAGCTATGTCAAGGTTTAAAGCTATAACAGTAGCGCCATCTATATCGACGTTTTGAGAAAATTTACTTTTAAATAATCAGTAAAAACAATTTGAAATAGGAATCGGTAGTTTAGCCGATTGATCGATAATTTAAACTCAACCCGATTACTCGATAAATTTAAACTCAACCCGATTAATCGGTAAATTTAAACTCAACCAGATTAATCGGTAAATTTAAACTCAACCAGATTAATCGGTAAATTTAAACTCAACCCGATTAATCGGTAAATTTAAACTCAACCCGATTAATCGGTAAATTTAAACTCAACCAGATTAATCGGTAAATTTAACCTCAACCCGATTAATCGGTAAATTTAAACTCAACCCGATTAATCGGTAAATTTAAACTCAACCCCATTAATCGGTAAATTTAAACTCAACCCGATTAATCGATAAATTTAAACTCAACCCGATTAATCGGTAAATTTAAACTCAACCAGATTAATCGGTAAATTTAACCTCAACCCGAGTTATTAATACATTTAAAATCGAACAGATTCCTCGGTATATTTAAAGGCGAGCCGATTAATCGGTAAATTTAATGGCCAACCGATTAATCGGTAAATTTAAACGCGAGCCAATTAATCTATAAAATCGCGATATCGGTAACCGATTCCGTTCTCAAATCGGTTTCTAGCAATCACTAATTGGATCTCTTTTCCGTTGTTTCTAGGTATATCTTCACAATTGTCAGTTACCTGATAGGTGTATTTGTTTTTGCTACAATCGTCGGTAAGCTCATTTTGGTACATTTTTAAGTACGAAAACGCCTTAAAGTAGTATTGTGATTGTTTTTGTGTACATTTGAAATATTGTAGTAACTTTTAGGTGTTGTTCTAATTTAACATTTATATACAGATTGTCGTAACTCATAACGCTACTCTTTGTGTTATTTTAGGTCAAGTTGGAAACGTTATAACCAACCGAAATGCTAGTCGTTTGGAGTTCGAAAGACTTTTGGTAGGATTACTACTATTTATAGAACTTTTATTCTCGCGAAACACCAAGGGTACGTAAAGAAGCTAAACATTCTCAACTTGAATATGATAATTATAACTTCCCAAACTCTGGACTGATCTTCTTAAGAAGGGTGAGAATGCCTTCCAGCATTCTCACTAACCTTGATCAAAATGATCAATCCAAATAGAGACTAGTTACTTTGGTTAATAATTTTCAGTCACAGGTAACAAATTTCGGATAAATTCGCTAATTTTCAACGATATATTTAAGTTTAAATAATATATTAAATAATTGTATATTATATTGAAAAATATAAATATATAAATAATATAAATAAATATTTATAAATAATTGTATATTATATTGAAAAATATAAATATATAAATAATATAAATAAATATTTATAAATAATTGTATATTATATTGAAAAATATAAATATATAAATAATATAAATAAATATTTATAAATAATGTTTATTATATTGAAAAATATAAATATATAAATAATATATATAAATATTTATAAAAAAATTTATAAATAAATATTTAAATATAAATAAATATATATAAATATATATAAATAAATATTGAAATATATATAAATAAATATTGAAATATAAATAAATATATATAAATATATATAAATATATATAAATATATATAAATAAATATTGAAATATAAATAAATATATATAAATAAATATATTGAAATATAAATAAATATATTGAAATATAAATAATTATATTGAAATATATATAAATATATTGAAATATAAATAAATATATTGAAATATAAATAAATATATTGAAATATAAATAAATATATTGAAATATAAATAAATATATTGAAATATATATAAATATATTGAAATATATATAAATATATTGAAATATAAATAAATATATTGAAATATAAATAAATATATTGAAATATAAATAAATATATTGAAATATAAATAAATATATTGAAATATAAATAAATTTAAATATAAATAAAATAAATTTAAATAAAATAAATTTAAATATAAATAAAATAAATAAATAATAAATTTTAATATAAATAAATATAAATATTAAATATATATTTATTTATTAAAATATGTGAATTTAAATCATAGGCTTAGTCCACCATCTTTAAAATAATAATTTTTAACTTGACACTTAGCAAATTCTTAACGGAAAGAATAATAATTCTAACGAATAATTTTTCTTAAGTGGAGAATCGAATTTTTATCTTCTTGACGTACTCCGAGTAGTTTTTTGTTGTTATTTTGAAGATTTAATTTTTAACCGTGAAATACCGTCGGTTGAAAAGGGGAGGATTCTGAGAAAGATGAAAAATTTCGCTCTTTGATCTGAAACTTCCGCGTCGTTCGGCCCTTTTAACTATAACCCCGAAAACGCGTTTGCAGAATTCCAAATGAACGTATTTCCAAAGTAAAATATGTGAGTCGTGAAAAAATTCTCGTCTTCCCGAGAAAATACATATTTCATTCTTTTCGCGATATCTTGGATAACGAACGATAAATTGGTATTAAGAGTGCTACCGAATTTTCACGTTTCCGCTTTCTTCGGCCAGAAAGATAGAGAGTGCGAGGTTAAGTACCATTATTATGAACGTCAACGCGAAGACTTCAACGAGGCTTTCCACGCGTACTAAACTGTAAACGTGACTTTGTAGTTCGGAGTTCCAGGAAGGAGGCTAAATAAAATAAGGGACTTAGTAGACGAGGACGGTTTTCGGTATTAAAGGCTCCATCTATGAACTCTCTCGGGAACTATAAGGGCGGATCTCTTCTTCGGGTTTTATTATTAACCGCATTACCGGGTCTCTTTCCGAAATAGAAATTCAAAGGGACTATTTCTTTTACTTATTTTAAGCCTTCCAAAAAGTGTTGAATATTTGAAAGTTTATTTCAACGCGAGTGTTCGGTGGATATCAGAGCCCTCTCTAGGCCAAAATTGTAAGCTCTTCTTCCCGATGGGATATCATCGCAACGAAAGACGTACATATTACCGGGGCCCGTGCAGCGAGCGTGTATGTAAAAGCGGATTTCTACCCCTAAAAGTTATAGTGGTTTCAATAAATAACGGTTCTCATGGGGCCTGGAACTATTATTTAACGTATAGTGGTTGTAAACTTAGACAAATAAACTACTGGACCCGAATCTAGTTTGGGTGCTTGGTACCTTTAGAACAATACCGCTTGTAGCGCCACGGTGTCCGATATTAGAAAGATTTCCACCCAAATAGCTTGGTACCTTTAAAGCAGTACTGCTTGTAGCGCCACGGTGTCCGATATTAGAAAGATTTCTACCCAAATAGCTTGGTACCTTTAGAGCAGTACCGCTTGTAGTGCCACGGTGTCCGATATTAGAAAGATTTCCACCCAAATAGCTTGGTACCTTTAGAGCAGTACCGCTTGTAGCGCCACGGTGTCCGATATTAGAAAGATTTCCACCCAAATAGCTTGGTACCTTTAGAGCAGTACCGCTTGTAGCGCCACGGTGTCCGATATTAGATAGATTTCCACCCAAATAGCTTGGTACCTTTAGAGCAGTACCGCTTGTTGGGCCACGGTGTCCGATATTAGAAAGATTTCCACCCAAATAGCTTGGTACCTTTAGAGCAGTACCGCTTGTAGCGCCACGGTGTCCGATATTAGATAGATTTCCACCCAAATACCTTGGTACCTTTAGAGCAGTACCGCTTGTAGCGCCACGGTGTCCGATATTAGAAAGATTTCCACCCAAATAGCAAAGATGCTAGTCCTAATATCAATAAATTAACTCAATTAATATGTTTAACTGGACATCAAACCTTTTAACGCGAGCGATTTGTATTCGAGTGGAAAAGTTTGGCGTTTTTCTCTGTAGGGGCGCTGGCAGGCGATTAATTTTGAAGAATGCGGTTTTTCGCTTATGATTCGGGTTCATAAGGTTATTTTAAAATGTAGCCAGAGATGTCGTTGGTTAAAAATGAGTTGAAACTATAGGATGGTGCTAAATTGTACATGCGACACCACAAAGTCCCGCACAATATGCAGAGGAGGGTTCAGAGGTGGTACGATTACTCGTGGTCCCGTGGGCGGATGCAAGGAGGAGGAGACATCAACTCCGCTCTGGGGATTCTGCCCGACAAGTTAAAAACCGAGCTTGCCTTACACGTCAATTTGAAAACGTTAAAGAAGGTAACAAAATAAATCAAAATACCTTGTCATTAATCTTCCTTTAAATGAAACCGTTTTTGTCCCCTCTTGTTGACATTCCAGGTGACTATTTTTCAAGAGTGCCAACCCGAGTTCCTACACGATTTGGTGCTAAAGATGAAGGCTTACATTTTTACCCCCGGCGATATGATCTGTCGGAAGGGAGAAGTCGCCCGGGAAATGTTCATCATCGCTGATGGCATTTTGGAAGTCATCAGGTAAACGCGCCTTTTATCCGGATCATTCGTACAGGGAAACAAACCATTAGACCGAAGCCCTTAGAGGTTCGATTTTAACGCTTTTATTTATACTAGATGGCGCCAATCTAAACGTTTTGATGGAAAGGGATTTATTAACAACAGCTAATGCTATTTTAAGCTATTTTAAAATGCCACAAAATCGTTTGAATTTCGAAAATAGGGCTTTAAAAAGCCAAATTATCATTCGTTGGATTTGTTATCACGGGTATATGGAAGTTAAATTTGGTCCGAATTTTTAAAACGATTCTGTGATTCATTAAAACAAAAATTCGTCATAAAAGAAACCAGAAAAAATATTAGCTTAAATTAAAATTTCTACGTTTCAGACTACTGCCGCCATCTGGTAAGACCTCGGGTATTTCGAAATGGACCTCTATTGGCATTATCCCTATGAAAAAATCTTTGAAATGCGAACTGAAGTGCAGGCGCGTAGAACGATTTTAAGGGGGATACATTGTACCCCTGTACCACCCGTTCCTACGCCACTGCTGAAGCTTTGGTTTATGGGTTTAATGTAAAGGTCACGGGTAAAATGTTTGCTGCGTAATAGTCGCTCTGATTTGGCTGTCTTAATTTTAATTGGCTGCCATCCACTGCGCTCATTTAGTTTCGCCTTAGCACGATAGGTAGCGCTAAGGATGGATTTCGATTCAATTTGAGCTTGACAGTAATTGCAACGGATTTCGCTTCCAACACTAGAATTTACATGACGCGTCTGCAAACTCCGCATAGGTTTCTGTTCGAATACTCCTGGTTTAACATTATATGACGGCTTTTAAATCCTATGTTTAACCACTTTCGTTGGTCAATACAATTTTGGGCCTGAGTTCGCGAAACACGCTCCGTGAAAATATTTGGTACGTTAACAGGCGAACAAAAGAACACGTCATTCTCAAAAATATATTTTTATAACTATTGGGTGTTTGCTCGTAGCTTCGTAAGCAAGGACCAAGAATCTAAGGGGACTCACTGTTTCCGATATTTTGACACGGTAAGGTTACTGAGGCTCACCATCCGCTTTGAAGCGCCTCAAGAATTCTGTTCAACTATCACTACGAGAATCTTAGTCGGGGCTTATAGGCGACAGTACGTGCGAGAAAGTTAGGTTAGGCTTAGTTCATTAATTTTTTTAAGTTTAGAAATTAAATGGATTCCAGTTAATTTGATTAGAAAACCTCAGCCATACGCGTCTTACTGATTATTTTTACTTAACATAATGTTTAATTACATTACTTAAACTTTTAAGGAACCAATTTCAAAAATAAAAGGTGTAAAACTTACTAAGTCTAATCATTTAACCGACAACAACGGCGCCATTTTGCCCAAATTGAACGTGGGCGCTTCAGCTTCTCACCGAAACTACGCCGGAAATCGACTTCATCGACGCCAAGTTTGTCCACATTGAATTAAAATTACCCGTGATATTACAAGTATTAACGCGTGATTTTTGAAGCCTGAACATTGGAGTCCCCTTAGATTCTTGGTCCATGGTCGTAGCTAAACCCCGCGTGGGCGTCTTAATGTCATAGCCGACCAATACGCGTTAGTTTGGCAACGAACACAAGCAACAACCACGAGCAAGCTACGAATAAAATACGTGGAACTTGATATAGAGAAGTATCAATTTAGGGGCATTAAAATGAAACACGCGGATTCCATTAGGCGCGAATATCCCGCCAAACCGCGGATGTATACACCGTAAAACGGCTCAAAATTACCCACTTTATTACTTTGCTTAAAGATGTAAAAATGACACTGTGTAGGGATATTTACCTATTGATAAACCATATTTTACCGGTGAAATAGTATTAGAAAATCAATATATGGTGGTCACTTCTCTCGTAAAAAATACGCTATATACTTCTGGTAATATTTTTATTTTCATTTAGTTTCGTTTAAAGAGATAGTGCCAACTCAGATTAATTTAAAATTTTGTTCTTTGGCTTACACGTTATGATAGATTTTTAAGTCCTGAATCAGAATATATATACATATTAGCACTTTGAATTAGTATTTAGTTTTATATTTTAATGTAAAATAATGGTATTTCAATAGCCGCGCAAAACTTCACAGATTGTTGACGTCATGAGTTTGGTAGATTTCGGCGCGCTCGAGCGGCGGGGAATTTCCAGTAGTCTTTTTCTACTATCGCGTAGAGGATTTGTAAGCTTAGAATCTTAAAGCGTGAAACTCGGATCAAAAGAAAGCGATGGGAGTAAAATTTCCTCCTGTCATCCCCTAAAAATTCTATCTCCAGTTCGCTCTAGTAGCAACCAATAAACATCAACCTATCTATGACGTAGACAGTATGTGATAAAAAAAAGTTACGCTATCTTTCTATTTTAAAATTTGAAATTAATCGTGAATATTTATATTTATACCAAATGTTTTATAGCTATATTTTTCTTTACTATATTTTTAAATAATTGATGAAAAAACTTCATATACGTAGAAAATTCTGACACTATCTCTTTAATCAAAAGAGATTGTGTATGAAAATTATTAGATTTAAATATTTGTATCTAAGCCTCAGTCTTGAAATTCAGTTTTGTATTTGAAAACTTGGGTAAAGGCGTTACGGTAAAGCTGTTTTTCACAAGGGGAAAAACGCCGCAACGGCGAGTGTCGACGCAAAAACAATTGTACTATTGGCCTAATACTTGGTTTCCACTACATAAACACTTGTAGAGGTTAACGGTAATAGTAAGTGTAGGGAGCTGTTGGCTCACTTGGCATGAAGAGCTTGCCACCACCCTCCTACGCATTGTAACACGGCCACCTGATTTAAAGGCAATAAAAGTCGCTAGAGGACTTGGGCCTAAGGTGGTACCTTGGGTATTAACCTAGCTGATAATTATTAATTATTAAAATGCATTTTTACGTTTGTACGTTCTAAAAGATGAGTAACGCACCGTTTCGCGCGCTAGTGGAATCCAAGGCTTAACGGCTTTTTTTTGCGTCAATGCTCACCTTTGACCCGTTTTTACCCGAGTTGAACCAGTCTTTTGTGCAGTGTGGGATTTCCCATTGTACTTAAGTACAGAGCCTCAGCCTCTTCGTCGTATAAAGGCTGGGCCTCGTAAGGGCTTGGACTCCATCTCCTGCCCATTAATTTGTTGCCTCCAAAAGTCTCCTATCACAGGGCCTCCAGTTGGTCCATTAATTTGGGGTCTCCAAGCACACGGCCTCCAGTTCGTTAAATCCAGCCCTGCCTATGTGTGCCCAACAAATTGTGGTAATGTTGTCAAACAATGTGTAGCAATATTTTTTGGCCCGTGCTGCGTTGAGTTTGCAAGTTCTCTCCCCACTGGTTTAAGGGGTTTACCCCAGAGATCTTCGGTTTCCCCTTCCATAAAAACTTGTTAAGGTTAACGGTAATAGTTAGTGTAGGGAGCTGTTGGCTCACGTGGCTTGCAGGGCTTGCCACCACCCTCCTACGCATTGTAACCCGGCCACCTGAATTAAAGGCTTTAAAAGTCGCTCGATGACTTAGGCCTAAGGTGGTGCCTTGGGTATTAGCCTAGCTGATTATTATTATTATTATTATTATTATTAATGTACCTTAATTCTTATTATTCCATTCGTTGAGCAGCGAAACCGGAAAGGTGCTGACTCAAATGAAAGCCGGAGATTTCTTCGGTGAAATTGGTATCCTAAATCTAGACGGCTTCAACAGGTAATTGTCCAAAGCTTACCGTGTCATCTTGGACTAATTAATACAGGGAAGTTTCGGTGCCATATAATTATAATTTATTTAGCAATTGCGAAACACTCTTCACATCCCTCTATCGAGAAAAATATGCGTAACAGTGACTGCGCAAGCGCGAAAGTACCTTAAGGAGCGGCCATGTTTAAAAATCTGTAATAGAAATAAATTTTCAGACACTTTCATTATATGCATGAATAAATTTCTTTATATACACTTTAAAAATTCTATACAAATTCTCAACTAGTTTCGGAATGACCGTCGTTCCATTATCAAGAGAGTAAAATTTATTTCTATGATCATCAGCAGGAAAATCCACCTTCGTTTATTACTTATAATCCTGTAGCCGCAAATATACGGAACTCAATGAGGTAAAATAAATAGAGATCCAAATCCGCCTCCAGAACCTACAGTATTTGTTGAGTTGGAGAGTTAGGCTTAGTAAATGAACTCAATCAAATCGTGTTGGCGCCATCTATCGTGTTATTGGAAAACTAAACCTTAATATATGTTGCAAAAGTGTCTGCTTATAGAAACAGATGGCGCCAACACGATTCGATAGAGTTGAAACTTAAGCCTAATTCTCCTACTCAAATAAAACGTGTCCCGCGAATCCCAGATTTGTTTGGATCTCTAGTTCATATTCTACCTCATTGACGGAACTACGGTTTTTTAAAAATGGCCGTTCCGTGCACATGCGCAGAGTGAGTTACGCTTTTTTTAGTCGGGAGAGGGATGGAAAGAAGTGTTTTTGCGTTTTAGTGAGTAAATATCCCTGTACTAATTAGTCCAAGGTGTCATAATACTATGGCTTGTTCCTAAAGTGCGTTTTGCGTTTTCCTCTCCCGGTAGAAGAACTGCGGACGTGTGTTCCGTGGGCTATTCGGAGCTTTTCAGTCTTTCCAGGGAAGATGTTCTGGCAGCTATGAAAGACTAT
Source organism: Leiobunum rupestre (assembly GCF_980474605.1). Lineage (NCBI taxonomy): Eukaryota > Metazoa > Arthropoda > Arachnida > Opiliones > Sclerosomatidae > Leiobunum > Leiobunum rupestre. Next base: position 35,939,868 of record NC_143392.1, read on the forward strand.
CCCGAAGCGCAAGTAGGTTGACTCTTTCACATCATCCCCTCTTTTTTTCAATCCTTTAGTCTAATCGTAGTGCACGCCAAATGTTTTTAAAGCAATCACTTTCACTTAAAATCGGTGATTCGCAATTTTCTAATTCGCTAGGACAAATACGCTGCAACTAGGAACGCCTAATGCTTGTTTTCCACTGGCGCGCGCAACGACGCGTTTCTCAGCTTTGAAACGTTCAAACGTTTTTACGCGCGTAACGAAAATAACATTATGACGCGTGCTAGTGGAAAACAAGCTTAAAGAAGTCGGCGCTTGCCGTTGCAGCGTTTTTGCCCTATGAAAACCAGCCTTTAGACCACTTTTTTTTGCGTCAACTTTCGGCGTTCCGCCGTTTTAGCCCTATCGAAAACGAGCGTTTAAGCGTGAGTAATTAACCATTTGAAATTGCAGCGAGTTGACATACGGACTAATAAACGCTTTAGTCCCATTCGACCGAAATCGCATTCGACCGAAGGCGGTTTTTGAGGTGTCCCATTCGACCGAATTCCGCCGAAACGTGCGGTTTTTATGTGTCCCATTCGACCGAACGCTTTTATGTGTCCCATTCGACCGAACGCTGCTATATAAATTGGCTTTGTACTATGCATTTATTTTAAGATAAAATGGAATGAGCAGGAATTATATTTTTAGCTTCACCTAGTCAAGAAAAGTAACTGAACCAAAACTGAAATAGTAAACTTAACCAACTCTAACCTAACCTAACCTAACCTAACCTAACCTAACCTAACCTAAACATGGATCTTCGATAGTACATACCTTATAAATAAAATACCAAATCACCACGCCAATTGGGCTACATTTTAAAATTCTTTCGGTCGAATGGGATTCGGTCGAATGGAAATAAACGTAATAAACATCTCAGGAAAAGACCCTAAAAACTAACTGTCCCTTCTACGTCTTATTTTGGGAATAACCGATTTGGCTTGGTTTCTATTTGCTTTTTCTTGAATTCTTAATGGTAGTGGTATAAACTAGTCTCTTCTTTAAGTGTAACTACGCGGCTTATGTTCCTAACAGGAAATTTTACAGACAATGGGTCGAAAACGGTTGATGGAGGCCCGGTTGGCCGCCGTGGCTTCGAAGCGGCAAGAAGAGACGAGCGCCGCCAGCACCCCGAGCGCCATCGCCTCCGGAGCCGCTTCCGGCCAGGGCAAGGACGCCACTAGCGCCTCCGGATCCTTCAAAGGAAGCAAGGAAACCAACCGGAAATTGAAACCCGCCATGCTCAAACTCAAAAAAGACGTTCAAAACCTTCAGCGACTGTTACGATCCAAAACGGGCTCTACCGAGTAGGTGAAAAATAATTAATTTGGACCGTTGGTGCGCGACCGAGTATCGCTTGGTGCTTACGTGACGCTAATCCAAATCGCTTTGGACCGATTGACCTCGGGGAATGTCAACAGCTATATCGCGTGTATGTTTAGACGGTTTAACTGGCCAACTTCGCGTTCGTAAACCCGTAACTTAATAGGCCTATCGTCAATGGTAATTTCGCCGATTATGCGAAGTGGGGTTTTAGATGCTTCCATAAAATCCCCATCAAAGTCAAATATAGAATTTGCGCGACCGCAACTGGACTTACAACCGGTTTTTCTTTATATTGTCAAAGTTCTGGCCGCAATGTTCGGCAGGGAGGCAAGATAGTCGGGAATGATTTTATGGAAAGAATTATTATACCTAGGAGGATTCAAGTAAACCTGGAGTGGTCGTCTCCCGTTTTAGGCGGGGCAGTAAAAAATTCGCGGACATAACAAGTATCGCCATCTATCGTAGAACCTTTACACTTCTAATCGGCTTTTCGTCTGCAAGTTTTTCTATTCGTGTATTTCTAGTCCCGTGTTTTTAGTAGGAATAGACCGGTGCCTACGTTATTATAAAGGCCTGTGCACTCTCATCATCTAGGTGGTGACAGCAGCTTTCGGCTTACGCGGGAAAGACCGATAGGTGGCGTTCTTCCTTGTCTTTACCTTTTCAAATATTTGGTGATTCGCGCCAAAATTTGAATTGTTTGGCTCGAGCTTAGTTTCTAAACTATTTTACATTCTGGTTTTAGGTTTTTACAACATAAAAGTAATTAAATTTAAGATAACTATTCATTTAGTTTTATTTTTATATGTTATATAATAATAATAATAATAATTATTATAATAACGTAGGCACCGAATAGACAATGAATTTTAATATTCGAAAACTAGCAGACGAATTTTTTAAAAACATGTAGAAAAGGTCATTTTGGGTACTACTTACGTCACAGATCTTTTCCATAAATTTTGGCTTACAATTAAATTATCCCAAATAATTAAAATGTCCCAAAAAAGAAATTAAAAATAGAAAATTATTAATTTATCTCAAAATAATTTGACTGTGACCCAAAAAAATTAAATTAAACAACCCAAATAAAAAATGAAAGTATCCAAAGATAAGATCTGCATTTTTTAATATAATTTAGTTAAATGACAAGCATATATTTTAGAAATAATATTCGTATTCAAATGTCCCTAAATCCCCTTTTCCACCACAAGTGTTCGGTTACGCTGAGGAGACGACCATTTTGGTATGTATTTATTTATACTCAGGGAGAATGAATATGTCGAGACTATCGACGGACACGTTGAGCCCCTAACCCCGTCGCGCTAAGGGGGGGGGGGAGGGAAAAAGGAGGCGGTCTTATTTTTGCGTCCTCGCTGCAGCGTTAATCGCGTCGAAAAACGTAATTTTTAAGAACCAATGAGATTGCAGTATTATTTGATTTTATTAAAGCGGAGGAGCATACTGGGGGGCCCAACGGGTGGAATTGGAGAAACGCTAAAAATAATCTCGACATATTCATTCTCCCTGAGTATAAATAAATACATTCTTGGTACGGAGAAAGGTGTAGGATAGCAGCTGCGGTCCTGGATAATCTTTTATTTGTCTATGTTTTACTATAAATCCCCAAACTAAGCCTTGAGATTCTCCAAATCGAAAACATTTTTGGGTTAAAATATTTTTGCATTGAACGTATCGAATTGCTGTTGTCGCCACCTATTGGTATGGACAAAAAACCAACTAAAGGAGATAATGTATAATATTTAAATTTTAATTTTAAACGCTTTTACCATATTTTTGCATTGAACGTATACAGAGATATTGCGTTACTAGTATCGCCATCTATTGATATGGAATTAAAACAAAATAAGCCAATATAATGTTTAAGATATAAATTTAAAACCTTTTTACCATATTTTTGCATTGAATTTAGTAAGTTATTGATTTTTTGTGCCGCCACCTATTGGTATGGACCAAAAACAAAAGCGAAGATAATGTTTAAAATTTATATTTATTTATTTCGGAGTTACTATAACAATATTTTTACATTGACCATACTTTGGTATCGTATTGCTGCTGTCGCCACCTATCGTTACAGACTAAAAACAAATAGTCTGGGATAATGTTTCTACATATTTAGATTTAAGACCGTACTGAAGTATCGAGTTGCCTGTGTCGGCACCTATTGGTATAGATTAGCGGAAATAATATTAAAAATTTATTAATTAAATTCGCGTAATAAACATAATGTATTTTCTTTTGTAGCTCTAAAATCGACCTGACGTCCGAAACGCAGTTGGAGATGTCCTCGCTCCCCGACAAATCAATAAATTCGGAAGCTTCGTCTTCAGGCCGACCACAAATCATGCCAAAACGTATTCATCGATTATTGAGGTTTTTATTTTTTCTTTATACACATAAAAGTGGCATAAATAATGCATACGCCGAATTTACATAAACTCAATCTACCGTAAGACTTGTTTATATAAATTCAAAACATATAGTTTACAGGCTTATTATCGATTGACGCGTCAGAGAATTGAATGTTATTATTGCGGAGGTTAAGAACCCGAGATAGGAATCAGTGTTGCCAATGTTCGAAAGTTAAAAATCCCACAGTTTCGGTGAAAAACCGCCCAAAAGCCGCAACCCCTATACATTCACGAAAACTCCTCGGAAAACAGGTACAATTTTTTGGGACCGAATCAAATTAGTTTTTTTTTTGTTTTGTATTTTATTTATTTTTATTTTTTGGAAAAATTATTAATGTCATATTTAAAGAACTAGTTTACTTTATCCTCCTTGCTTATCCATAGGTAGCAACTCTACCATTTTATTCATTATACATTTTTGAATTGTGGAGATCGAAATGTCGGGGTTCTGGCTTGAAGTTAGTGCAATTGATATTATTGGCCCCAAAGCTAGATCTCAAAATGCAGCAATATGCATTCCACAGTAACGTGATGATAGTTTAAGCGTAGTCTAGATTATCTTTGGTTTAAGCCTCTGAATGTAGTTTCGGAGCAGCGTTGCCAGATCGAAAATCTGAAATTATCGTATCTAGGCCAAAAAATTATCGATTTTCCTGTAAAATTATCGTACATTTCTTTTTGGCGATAAATTTTAATTCATACATAAATGCGTTGAATTTAGATGATTTTTTAAAGCACTACAGGAGTTTTAATTCAGGGAAATAAACAAAATGTCTATTATCATTATTAACTGAACTTAATATGTTTAAAAATCTATTTAAAAATGGGGTAATAGCTAGGAGTAATAAACTCACACTCTGGACTACGCGTACAGAAAATGTATATCATTCATTTTTAAGTAGAAAAGTTATATAAATTAATAATAAAATATAAATCGTTCGTAGACTTTTAAAAAAAATCTAAAGATTATCGTACATTATAGTACGTTGAGGCAGAATTATCGAAATAATGGTACGATATCGTACGCCATGAAAATTATAGTACTCCCTAAAAATGTTGATAAAATTATCGCACTGTGCGATAATTATCGTACGTCTGGCAACGCTGTTTCGGAGATAAGGCTGTGGACGAATTCCAAGAAATGCGAAGGCCAGCTGCAATCGCAGCAGCGACCTTTCACCTTTCTTGGAACTTGGCGCACGTCATGATCCGCCCGTTCTTCCTTGCGGTTCTTTATGGAGGGGGGGGGGACTAAGGGTGGGTACCGTGGCTTATGAGAATGAAAAGTAAAAGTTAGGACCGTTATGGAGCCGAACAGGTGGAAGGGGGCAAGGTTCTTACAAGCGGCACTTGTAGAAGGGGTACTTTATTTTTTCTCCGAAGGCAGTATCAATATTTCTTTAGAAAAAGTTTCGTGGGTATTTTGAACTGGCGTTCGAAAATCTCCCAAAAAGTGGAAAATCCCACAAAACCCTTTGATTTGGTTAAGAAAACCCATTATCCCATTTCCAAAAATAACACCCTAAAAATCCCACAATATGGGATTTATCCCACGATCTGGCATCACTGATAGGAATACGTCAAGTATAACGGAATTTTAGTAATACATTTACTAAGCATAACCATTGAGTTGAGAATATAAATCTAGAGATCCAATCAAATCTGCTCCCCGCGAAACAAGTTTTTGAAAATTACGAATGTGCCGTTTCCTCTAAAATAACGAGAAAACGTTATCATATGACACGTGGCGCCATCCATCATTTTTGAAGAAAAAAAAACTTTTTGCCGGAAAACGCGTCTTATTTGAACGAACCATTGTGAGATAGACGGCGCCACGGTTAGAATGAAAAAGGTTTCTCGTCATTTGGGAGCAGACGGCAGTATTCTTATTTGTTAAAAACTAGTTTCGCGAAATACTGAAATCCGACGTTTTGATTGGACCTCTAGATTAATATTCCCAACTCAATGAGCATAACTGCTTCTAGATTTAAAAGCTAATAGTATTTCTATGGTATTTCCTCGGTTTTCACTAGGCGAAAACCCCAGCGAGCGTCGCCGTCGACGCAAAAACATCCCGGTTAAGCCTAATACAATTTTTTGCGTCAACATTCGCCCTCGCGGCGTTTTTACCCTAATGAAAACTAACCCTAAATTATCTAGATTTATTTGGAGGTCTTAATTCCGAACTAACCGACGTACAACAGCAATACGTACGCAAATATTCGTATTTAGAAAAAGCCAACTAATATTCTTTGTTTTAGCAAGATACATTCTAGAAGCGATAGCGTTTCGACACAAGCCACAAATGGTAAGACGCTGACTTCGTATTTTTACGTACATGTAGAATGAGACAACGGGTTTGCATTGAACATTGCTAAAAATGGCACTGTACTTATATAAACATTAAATTAAAAGTATTTTTTTAAACTATCCAGCGGTTAATTTTTTATTCGCGACCGAAACGATTCTAGGTGGCGTAACGGTGCTAGTTTTTCCGAGCACGGCCAACTTTGATCACGCGCTGTTCGCGCTACAGCGGCCAACACATTCGTCGAAATTCCGCGAGCAAGGATTTTCCCCCTATAAACTGTACTATAACGTGTAGGAGTTCAGCGCCATGCTCGGTTTTTATATTGACTTCAATGTAAAAACTATTCTAAAAAAATTAATCCTCTAGGGGCGCTCACGTCATACACATCTTTTGCTCATAGGTTAACACAGAAACGTCAATCAGAAACGAATGAGATGGCCGCTGTAGCGCGAGAGATCAAAGTTAACCGTGCTCCGAGATAGCGCCTATGATCTAGCGTCTGCTACAGTACAATTAAAAAGTCATAAGAATGTTTTTTTTTAATTAAACTTATCAAAATATAAGCAAACTATGCAGAAATCATTATTTATAAAGTCAAATTGACGAATAACGATGAGGGAAAACTAATAGCGTCTAGTTTAGCCGCTACTTATATAGGTTTCAATGGCGAACCAAAGGGGGCGTTGCGATAGTTTTCGATCGCAAATTGTAATATTTATAATATTTAATATAATACTCCAATAGGCCTTTCCATAAAATAAGCTACCCTTGCTGAACTTGTTTTTATGTAGCACTTCGTCATGAAATACGTAAAAGTTCAGTTCAGTTTATGCTTAAAAACAGGGTGCCTCGTCAAATTTACTCTTATGTCCAGGGCTTTTCCAAAGGAGGCGTAGCGACAGTTTTCGGTCGCGAATAATAATTGATTAATTCCGAAAGTTAATTGGGTGGAAATTTGGTTAACAAGACTCGCTATCCCTGCGTCATAAAATCGTCTGCTCCGTCGTCTTCTCTTAAGTTGGCAACAGATGAAGTCATGTGAGATAGAAAAGGGAATTTTTCTCTACTGACCTTCGAAATCGACCCCTATTTATTACAGAACATAAAAATCGCAAACATGTAAGCTCGATTTGGTACCCCTAAGATAATATTTATGAAATAAAATATTGACCGTTTATATAAGCGCTATTTGTAGCAATTTCCAATGAGCTCGAAGATCAATTAGGGTAAATAAAAACTTGTAGAGGCTAATGGCAGGAGTCATGTTTCCTGCTAATGGTAATAGTAAGTGTAGGGAGATGTTGGCTCTTGGGCCATGAAGTGCTTTACAGCACCCTCCTACGCGATTTAACCCGGCCACCTATATTAAAGGCAATTAAAGTCGCTAGATGACTTTTGCCTAGGGTGGTGCCTAGCTGATTATAAAATCCTTTGACTCATTCTCCATGGAACGACCCTAAGACGATTCGACTAAAACCAAATCCATCTGTCACAGAAACGGTGGTCACGACGACCGTCGCGACGAGCGAATCTCAGGTGAAAGTGGTCGGGGAAGGTCTTCCTTTTCTGGAAAGGATCAAACTTCTGCGGCAGATTGAATTGGCCAAAGCGGCCGCCGCCGCCCCGGCCCAGGACAAACCAGCGGCGGAACCCAGTAGCGACGCCGTCGCCCCCGCGACGAAGCCGTCCATTATCGCCACCAGTACCACCTCAACTACCACCACGACCGCGACTACAACCCCCGCGGTTAAACCTTCCTTCAAGATGCTAGCCGGCAGTTTTAAACCTCCAAAACCTCCGGTTCCCGATATTCCCAGCGGCGCCGACTCGAAAAACGCGTCATCGGTGAACGTCGCGGACAGTGCGGACGACCAAACGAGTAATAATAGTAATAATAATAGGAGTCAATTAAGTGATCATTCGAGTGTGCCTTCAACGTGCGAGAAGCACGTGCCCTTGTTGAAGAAAGTGTTAATGAAAGCGCGGGACGAACCGGCCCAGTCGGACGTGGCCAAACCCAAGCCTTCGACTTTGCCCTTCGCGAAACCCAAACCAGCGCCACCGCCGCCGCCGCCGGAAGAACCGTCAGTGAAATCCAACGCGCTCGCGGAGAGAAATGTCTGTGATACGAAATCGTCGCTTAGTCACGATTTAAGTCCCTCTAAAACGACTTTAGCTAGCTGTAAATTGAACGGGAGTGGCGAGCGAGTCAGCCGGCCTTTGCCCGTCTCTCCGCTGGCCACCGTCTCCAAACCGCAGACCGGAAAGATCATCGTCAAGTCGCCGCTGATCATCACCCCGGAACTGCTGAGAGCGCCCACACCGGAAGGATACGCCGCCAGAAGGACGAAGCTGGTTCGCATGGAAGCCTTCGAGATCGACTCGATGGATGAGTCGGATTACTCTGGGACGAGTACCTCGGGGAGCAGCGGGTCTGTCGAGTCGCAGATATGCGCTTTTAAGAAGAACTCGGACATCCAAGGCGGCCAAGACAAACGGGACGTTTCGACCAACGTGAGTCCGAAAGCGATCGTCGAGACGGGGGTGCGAGTCACGTCGCCCGTTTCCGGTTTCCCCAAGTACAGTCCCGCCGGAAGTAAGAGCTCTGACGAAGAGGAGTTGATCAAGAGGGACGATCCGGTGCCTCCGAGGCCGGCGCGGAAACCGTCGGCACGCGGAAGGAGAAGCTCTTGCGGCGACGGATTTCCCATCAAGAGGTGCGACAGCCCCACCGAAGCCCTTCTCGAATCTTACTTCAGCAGAGTCATGAAATGTATGAAACAAGTTCTAAAAACGTATTTGGTAAGAATTGTATCAGTTCAGTGAGATTAGGGTTTTCCTTTCTTATTCCGATATGACGCGTTTGTCGCGCCTACAAGCACGATACTAAGGCCTATTCACAGCGGAGCGTAGTTTGCATTTTCGTTGTCCAGATTTTGAGCTTTAACCGGCGAAGAAGATTGCTGGTAATTCTTAAAAAATACTACAGAATATGTCACTTTATATTGGTAATGGTATTTAATATATTACTATTATTATTTAGTTTGGCGTAATCAAATGGATGTGTACGAAAATGATTAGATTTAAATATTTGAAGCTAAGCCTCGGTCACAAAAACGGCTGTTCTTCGAAAGTCGTCCGACAAAAACGTGTGTTGACCAGCAATAAAGAGGTTAAGCCAGCGTACCAAAGCGTGTAGACGTAGCTTAATGTGAACAAACTGCACCTCCTACAAGTTCCCTCTACACCTTTAATGGTGCTGGTTTCACCTGTTGTTTGTTTTGCAAAAACTTTGGCTCGTGTGTGAATAGGCGCTAAGAGTTGAAATGAGTACATCAATGTAGTTACTGTTATTCATGGCAAAAGCGGAAATATTGTCATTTTAGCATTTTACTGGTGTAGAAGGCATTGGATATTCGTTGATTAATTTAAATATTTTAAGTTTTTGCTAATTTTGATAAGAGGCATCTTTATCTTTATGGACGGGTGCCATGTTAGTCACAAGTGCGCAAAGATTCTGGCAACGCATTTCCGACCTGATCGATTAGCTTTATCGTACCATTAGGAGGAAATTATAGTTTTATTGTCAGAATTATCGTACCCTTGAAAAATTCCTCCCCCATTACAACAAGAGGGCCCAAATAATTATTATTGGGTCGATTCCTTGCTGTAAGCCGCCCTTGAGAACGTCAAACATCAATCCTAGCGCACACTGAACGCCAAGCAAAGTGCGTCCTCATTAGCTTATTTCGACTGAATTATCGTACGTTCTGCTACTGTAAATCGTTGAAATTATCGTACAGGCTGGCAACTTTGTTCTCGCTTCCAAAATAGTGTATATTTATCGACGAACCTTACTAGCTTATTTGGGGTTCGTTGCGCCATCTCACGGCCGCTAGGGGAACTAGTGATTAAATTACAGATAACTGAATAAAATCAATTTAATGTTTTATATAATTTCTTGAAGAATGTAATTAAAAATAATTTAGAAGACAAAATAATAATAAAAATAATTTGATTTCTATAATCTCTTATATGTAATTTGGAGTACCATTTATAGATGGCGAAAAAGAGAAGAGTGAGATTTTCCCGCGGCCTGAAACTGACCATGGACCAGGAATCTAAGGGGACTCACGGCTCCCGATATTTTGACACGTTAGGCGTGGCCTAAATCGGAAGGCTTACTGAGCTACATCAGTCGCTTTGAAGCGCCTCTAGAATTCTATTCAACTATCACTAAAATAATCTTAGTCGGGCCACGGTTCATATATTTACACAGGTTATAGACTACTTGTACCTTCATACGTGCATGGATTAAATTTTAATCCATGATACGTGCTAGCGTTTTGAGCCTCTTAAGTTCTTCTGACAGGCAACCCTGTTTTCTACTATGCTACTGGTACGCTCTCTAATGTATAAAATCAGTACTAATTAATTTATTAAAAATTAAATTTTTATAAATTTTAATTATAAATAGACTAATGAGCTACCGTATTTATAATTTGATAATATGTATTTTAAAATTTATTAATTTGCTACGATACATTTAAATTTAAAATATAGGTGGCGCTCCATTTTTAAAAATAAATATTATTTTAACCATAGTTGATTATAGTTCAGAACAGGGTTGGCAAAAACCGGTTTTTGCCGGGACATGTGGGAAAAACTGGTAAAAACCGGAAAAAAGTGGAAAAATGTCTATTCATGCTAAATTAATCATTGATATATCTATTAAGTGACTAATTTGGTCATTGCAAATAGGAGAGATGAAAAAAGAGTGAATAGAATAGAAGAATATACTGCTTTTATTATTTATTTTTTATTGAATTTTGCCACTAGAGGTGGAAAAAACCATGGAAGTACGGTTTATAACAGGAAAACAATAGGTGGAAAAAACCGCGGAAAGATCTAGTTTTTTTTCACCCTTGGCAAAATTGTGCCAACCCTGGTTCAGAAACTTTACACAAGCCGGCGCTGTAGGCGCGAAGTAGAATTTTTCAAATACTCTAAACGCGGGAGTAGCTCATAAGCCGAGTAGTCTAACCTGTGTAAATATATAAACCGTGGTCGGGGCTTAGGCGACAGTACGTGCGAGAAAGTTAGGTTAGGCTTAGTCATTAATATTTAGAAATTCAATGGAATCCAGTTAATTTGATTAAAGAACCTTAGCCATACACGGTTTGCTGATTATTTTTACTTAACATAATGTTTAATTACCATTACTTAAACTTTTAACGAAGCAATTTCAAAAATAAAAGGTCTAAAACTTACTAAGCCTAATCATTTAACCGACAACAACGGCGCCATTTTGTCCAAATTGAACGTGAACGTTCTAGCTTCTCTACGAAATCGATTTCAGCTACGCCAAGTTAGTCCCGAGTCCACATTGAACTAAAATGAACCGTGATTTTCCTATTCCCAGTATTCACGCGTGCTTTTTAAAGCCTGGACAGTGAGTCCCCTTAGATTCTTGGTCTATGAACTGACAAACGTGTTGCGCAAATAATCCTGAAGTGAGCTGACCTGTCCATAAAAATATCCGATAGTTCTCAAAACGAACAGTATATTTTTACTGGAAACCGTTATCAAAGGCAAGCCCGTAAAATTTTCATGGTTTTAGTTAAATAAAATGTAGAGATTTGAAATTAAGGCGCACGATTAACACGATCTCTAGATCAGAAAGCTACGACGTCGAGTTAGAAGACTCCCGCTGACATCAAAACATAACGAAAGAGTTTCTATTCCTTCTCGGTTTTCACGAATGTAATACAGACATATTGTTGCGAGTCCCGTAGTCAACAGTTTTTTCATCGGATTTATATTTGTGGTATTGCGTTGTTAGTGCGTGTTTTGGTTCGTTCGCTCTTCGATTCTTTTTGTAATTATCCTTCCGTTGTGATTTGGTCATTTTTCAGGACGAAACTCAACGCGATCTTCACCGTCAGATCACTAGTCTTCAAACGCAACTGGAGGAGAAAAGCCTGTTGATCAACGAACTTCAAGAAGCTCTCAAAGTTCAGGTAGAGACGCTATCTTTTGTTTCGAATCCCTTTACCGAACCACACCCGGAACAATCCATTTCAACGCGGCATGAAACCCCACCCCACTGCACTCCGGTAGATTGAAATTTAGTTGGCCAAATTTTTCTTCCTCCTACACTCTTAAAGGATAGGTCAATTGCGCATAGTCTGGGTTCCGGTTCGACGTTTCTGGACGATGTCACGAGTTTGTCTTCTCTGCTGTCGTCCGTGTCCGGAGACTTGTCTTCAACGGTACGCAAATTGAGAGTTCGAACGCCAGCACCTTGTCTTTTATCACTTCACGTTATTCTTACGATGCACAAATCTCGTTTTAGTTTGTGTCTTGTGGCTTATTTTATACCTCCGTTAATCGTAATCTTATCTACTTTGGCTGATTCCACACGCAAGATTATTTCGTAACGTTTCAAACCAATTGTTTCTTTTTTTTATAAATTTATAAATATTTTGTCCAATCTGGGACATATCAAACACTCGTTTGAAACAAATCTTGGTCACGCTTGAACTATTTATACGAAGTTGTATCCGATCGCGTTTATTTCATTTTTAAGAAATAGTACTTCGATTAAATTGATAAAATTTGTTATTTTGCGCAAATCCAGGACACAGATTCTGATTTGGAGGACTTAGTGCTCGATCCCGTTTTGTCAGCGTCGAACAACCACTCCCACAGCCTCGAATCGAGCAGTCACCACTCTTCGTGGCCCAGTGGGTTGGCCCAAGTTGCGGGAGCCAACAGGCCGTGCCCCACTTGGCAACCCTTTTCTTGGGACGAAGACACCAACCCAATAGTACGGCCCGTCAACTTCCGGTCGTGCTGAAAATCGAGTGATTCGTTTCGTTAATTTCAGGAAGGACAACCGCCGACCGTCCTGTCCTCGGATGACCTGTGGAGAACCGAGTTTCCTCCCGTGGCTTACGACCCTCCGATCGTGGACCCTACCTTGTGCGCCATCGAATTGCCTTCCACAATCAGCGTGACTCCGAGAGCGCCGGCTCCCAATGACTGGGAAATACAGATGCTGGTCGAAGAATTCGACAAGAAACTTCAAGAACAGAAAATAGGACACGACTCCGGAAGTAGCAGGCGACATTCTTGCGGAGACCATTTGGCGAAGCATCGAGCCTTCCGCAGCGTCCCAGCGCGCGGCCGCTTGAGCGAACCGTCTCTGACTTCGACGGACCACTACGAAAAAGTACCTTTGGAAGCGAAGCCCGAAGAGGGCCCGTCTCGCGCTTCCTACTTGCCCAAACGGGGCCCCAAACTGGCTTCTTGCCGGCGACGCTCCTTACCGCACTTCTCTCTCTCGGCCAGCAATATGTTCGCGTCTGGTTCGGACAGGTCTTTCCACTTGTCCCCGGTTAGTAGTCAAAGGGGAGCGTCGACGGACTTCTTACTGGACCCGAGCGAACGGCAGAGGCAGTCGATGGCGTCTTCTCCTCCCAACTTGATCAGTTCCTCCAAGAAGGTGTCCTTCTTCCAGCGCAAACGGTTCAGTCTTTCGGACATTTCCAGTAAACGGCGAAGCAGTTTAGGAGGCGTTTCGAGCTTTTTGGGCGGTTACTCGAGCCCGGCGTCCGTGGGAGAGGTCTCGCGTTCCACCAGCTTCGCGGGTCCTTCCGACCCGGCCCGTTCCGGCGACGCTGGTCATCGAGCGCAGTTTCAACGACAAAGTACCGCAGTGCCCAGAGAGAAACAGTCGCCTTCCTCGGCGCGTTACGTCGCTTCCTCTAAAAATAGTGATTTTGACAAGGAAAAATCGAGTCCGAGCCTACCAATTCCTACCAGAGTGCCTGATAACTACCCTCGCCGGTCAAGTTCGTCGTATTCGATGGCTGCCTTCTCGACCGCTCAGTCGCTGCTCTCCCCCGAAAACGTGTGTCGCTTACTGGACGTTGACAGCAATAACGCGTCTTACCATCACGCCAGAGAGGGATTCTCGTCCTTGCACTGTTTACCAACCATCACCGAAGACGACGCGGCCGCCAATAACTCTCCCTCGGTCAGGCGTCTGGGACATAGTCAAAGTTTCAGCGAAGACCACGCCACTTTTTACGGAGACTTGCTATCGTCGATGGCCGGAAACGGTAGCTCCTCTCGGCAAGCTCTAGTCCTCCACAGCCGCACGCCGTCTTCGGAGACGAATTCCGAGATGATCACCGAGGCCAGCGACAGTGCCGAGGACACTCCTTTGGTCTCAACCGTCGGCTCGAGCGTGGCCATTTCTATTCCCGAATACCAACCGTTGCTGTCGCCGCCTTAAACTTTCTCTTCTCTAACGTAGCCTAGAGAAAGTTATACCTGGCGACATTGTTACAGTTAAAACAAAGTTAGGAAGACGACTTATATAGGGATAAGTTATTGTTAATAATCATTAAGCAAAGTTTTTAACGGCAGCGAAACGTCCAAAATAAATATAATAGTTTGTTTTTTTAAATATTACGAATAAATACCAACTTCGATAAAATCTACATTTTGTCGAGCTACAGTAATAATTTTTCCCGGTCTGCATCAATTCATTTCTCATTTATTAAACGAGCAATATATTAATTAAATAACTAAAATTTCAATAATTCCGTAGAAAGTTTGAGAAATTTAAATTTCTTGGTCATATTTAGGAGTATAAAACTACTCTACTCCTCGAGAAAATATACGAAAGGCATTTCTGAAAATTTGCCAAATATATAGCGTTGTTATATATACATATTAAGCAACAATTGTGTAAATAATAATAAAAATATTTCCGGATTGTAAATAATAATAAAATATGCCCCAATGTTTCAGTTAAACGTCATTTCAATTAATTAGACATAATTAAATTAGACAACACGCATGTATTAATTTCCAGCATGAATATCAAATGAATAACAAAGTTTTCACCTAGGGGTTTGCCAGAATCGGTAAAGTGTTGCCAGGCATCGGTAGTGTTATACATTGAAGACGATGTTCAATTTGTTTTAAGCCAGACCACGGACCCCTGCACGCGCTCATGATGTTCGCGACGATAGCGGCCTCGGCAAAGAATTTCGTCCCCATGTATTTTCGTGACAACCATTTTCCGTCGCTTGGAGCGCTGGTGTAACAACCGGAATCTATCTAAGAGGCGGGAAGTTCAACCTTGGATTAAGAATTTGCTACTGGATATAGCACTACCACATTTTCTTGATTTACAAAGTTCGGATGGGTGGGCCGTGCCATCTACCGGTTCTCCACGCTTTTGTGAGACAAACAAAGCTATTACAAAGCGGATAACAGCAATGCTTAATTCTTCCCATTTTAAATGCTATTTACTTTATCGACGTTATAGCTTATAATTAACAAACTATTTGTGTCTTACGGCATAAAAAATATTAGTACACTTATTAAATGTTCTTAGAACCGAAATTTCCACCATCAATTCGACAACCGCTACTATTTCAAAGCCCACTCCATACTCGTGCGATACGCGCATGCGCCAAACTTATAGAGAAAAAGCTTGTTACACCGTTTACATGGCAACGCGTCTAATGCTAGTTTTTAGTTCCACATCGAGATATATATATATCGAAGTGGGACTATTGCTATGGACGGATTGTCGTAAAGTGTTGTGTGTTTGTTTGTGTGTTTGGTGTGGAAAGCAACGACACGGCAGATGGCGCTGCGAAAATAATTTGAAGTTTTGGCGAAACCGGGATTCGAACTCACAGTCAAAAACTCCGAACAATGACGCCTTTACGCTCTCGGCCACTGAAAGCTCCCTTGTGCGGAACTTCTACTGTATTCTCGTTAGTTTTAGCGGCGCGGGGGGAGTTGGCTAGTTAAGTTGTCGAAATTCTCGTCCGTTTTTATGCCTTATTTTACGTATATTTTCCGAAATTTAAGGTCAAGTGAACCTCAAACTTCGCGTCGGGTGGTGGGTGGTGGGCACACTCGCTTAAGATGCCTCGCTCGAAAGTGAGTACTCGAATAAACGAGCTCGAAAATTTTAAATGTTCGGGTGGTGAGCAGTGGTAGGTGGGCACACTCGCTTAAGATGCCTCGCTCGAAAGTGAGTACTCGAATAAACGAGCTCGAAAATTTTAAATGCCCATATGCACTTATAAATGCTCTAAAAGCCCCCCAATGAGATACTTATTTTCTTATTTAAATAAATCAACAAGAGACATTAAAAAACTTCATCACTCGTTACACCAAACAAAAGGTTCAAGACAAACTACGAGTTCAATCCACACTGACGAACTTATTTTTGGGTAATAAAAGCAATAGAACCATAGAGAAACAATTATAAATTGAAGTCACTATCGGGAGAAGGTATTATATTATTAAGAACACGCGTACGCTTAAAAAGTTAAAGCATTGAAGACTCTATTTCCCTTCACACACTTACGTACCGCCATTATTAATTATTGGACTCCCATACTCATCCAAAAACTAGGGGCATTCGGGCATATGTAGTTTTATATCTATGAAGGTAAATTTTTATTTCGATAATCTTAACTTACAAGTTCACGTAAAGACTACCCGTTTATAGCTCTACCACAAATAGATCGAAATTTAAAATATAGCTTTTTGTCAAATTACCTTGCAAGTTAAGTCAATAAATGACCTCAACAGCTTATGAATTGGTTTGCCCACCCGTGTATCCTGAGGGTGGGCGGTGGCCTCTCTTTAACATAGGATGGTAAATAGTATATCTAACTATAGGAAATCACATGGGCTCAACAGTTTTTATATTAGTTTGCCCACCCGGGTCTCCTGATGGTGGGCGGCATTCACCCTTTCACTTAGGGTGGCAATTTATATATCCAACGATAAGAAATCACAAAGCCTCAAAAGCTTTGTATTAGTTTGCCTACCTGTGTCTACTAAGGGTGTATGGCTTTGCCCATTCGAATACACTGATGTGGAACTAATATTACGGCCTGGGCCGACTTGTTTTACTCCCTTTTGAGATGTATTCCAGAATGCCTTGCCGAAGTTAGGAGTGCTATGGTTCAACATACGTTTCAATGGCGATAAATTTGCATTAATGAAGTTTTATTCAACGGTTTTATCAAATTTGGAGAAGTTTGCAACAAACAGTAAGTAATTACACCTTTTAGTAGGTAAGTTTTCATTTCAAAGATTTTTTTTGTATAAATATGGCAATATTTTGAGTAGTAACATTTTATTGCTAAGCCTAACCAGTTTTGTATTGGCAATGAGTTTTAAAGTTATTGAAACAGTACTGTATTTTGCAGTTATTTAAGGCTATAATTATGTCATATTCTTCAAACTTAGTTGTTCTTTATAATTTGCATAAGGTAAAACCAAGAATGTATTTATTTATACTCAGGGAGAATGAATATGTCGAGATTATTTTTAGCGTTTCTCCAATAGCTCTTTATATAAAATACGAGAGGTCACGTGATTACGTTAGATTCATCGTGCATTGAAAGTTAGAGAGCGCGCGCATATTTTGGTTTTTCTTGAGCTCGCGCGAAAACGCACGAGACCCTCTACACGGAAATATTAGGAAGCGCTATTACCCTGGCTGTGTTACATACGTTGTTTTTAATAAGTGAAAATTACCGAAGTAAAACAATGCCCGCAAATTGTTCTGTTCCATTGTGTTCATCTACCTTTAAGAAGACCAAAGTGTCATTTCATGAGTTTCCAGTTGATGAAAATCTATGCAAACTGTGGATTAAGAGCATCTCTAGGAAGGATTTTGGAGTCAACGAAGCATACACTTCACATGAAAGAGTGGTTTGTGGTTTGCATTTTAAGGAATCAGATTAACATGAAGGTTAAGTATTAAGGCAACAACTTAAATGTATTTTTAGTAGGTTTCTTTGGTGATCAGAATTAGTTAAGGGGTACTTCACATTTCTATTTTAATACCATAAGTTACATATTAAACATTAGTATGACACTAAGCGACTTCAGTTAATGATAGTCTGTTGCGTTACGATTGCGTAATCGGAGGATTTGGAACTAGAAATCCGTCACTTTGTGGCATTACATATGAGACAATATTAAGAATGGCCGGTAGGCCATTCTTATTTAAGAGGTCAGCGCGTTTTCCTGTGGCTAAAATTAATACAGCCAAGCGCAGGAGAAATAGTCCGGTCGCTAAAAATTTTTAAGACTTTATTTTAAGGGATTTTCATGCCCAAGATTCAGTATTGTGGATGCCTAGCCGAATTATTCTTACTGTCAACAATTATTGTCTCCAGTACTACAATTAATATTAATGTAACAGCGTTGGTGTACAGTACAGAGATACCCATACGGATTTGTTGCTACTGTCAACTTCAGCGAGAAACGTATTAGAATCCCGTTATTTAACGAAAGTTAGTCGATTGTAGATAAGAAGCTTCGTACTGTTATGAGTTAGTGTACCATTTTTGACATGGAAGGCCAACTGATCAGCTCGTAGCCAGTTTCCCGGAAAAATGCAAAAATAAAATTTTGTCCGTCTTCGAGCTAACGTTGATTTTCGCACTTTACTCAAGAAATAATAAACCATTTCGTATGGGAACTTTATTTAAATCTCATTATTTATACGTAATTAAGTATTTTTTAAGCAACAATTATCATTTTCGTAATTCATTTAATTGCAATTTAATAGTAGTTAACATTTAACCGTTAAGCCTTTGCTTCGTAGGGAAAATTAGCCTGTAGAACCAAGGGCGTATCCAGGATTTTATTTCAGGGGAGATTTTGAGGGAAAATTTCAAGGGGGGAGGTGCTGACGGAAGTTTCACCGATTTTTATTAGGCACCCCACCCCCGGTCATCAGCATTTCGGGGGGGTTTGAACCCCCAAAACCCCCCCTTAAATACGCCCTTGTGTAGAACCCGATCATATATTCTAGGTTAAAACTAACGTATTTAGTAGTACCAGAAATAATTTTGTGGAAAGTGAAGTTTAGTTTGAAGTTAATTTTGTTTTATCTCTTACATAAGTTTTTTTTACCCAGCTAATTTTTTCAGAGTTAAAAAAAAAATAATCAATGAATTTTGATTTAGGTGTAACCATTTAGGCTAGCATTGTGAAAATAATTTTGAGAATTTTAATTACAGTAATGAAGTATGGTAAATATTTGAATAATTTTTCATAACAATAAACGTTTTGGGCATTCAAACTTAATCATCTATGTAAAGGCGTCTTAATTATTCAAAAGCTTAAAGAGAAATTATTGTTATTTGAGGATCAGTAGTGTACGAGCCATACCGTTGTAAGGTAGTACAGCCAGAACAGGACTGGAGACCCACCATTCAAGTACTGTTGATAAATGTGCTTACTTACACTAAGCGCGTTAGAATTTTTTTTAGATTTTTAATATAATATATATTCATATTAATTGCCTTTGTGGCTATTTTCATTTACAATGTCTGTGTACCCCATTCTAATATAATATAAATTACACATGGTTGGTTTTTTATTTGAAAGCTCGGCAGAGTTGGAAAACTCTTGATACATGATTGAGATAAAAGTAAACGATTAGAACCTCTTCACAAATCACGCTATGCTACCCATAAACACTATCTCATCAAAGGTCTGTTTTTGATTGAAAGTTTTACTAAAATTAGCATATTTCACTTGCTTACTAGAACCAGTTATACACCTATTATCTTGTTATCTAAGTCTTAATGGCAAATTAAACCTCAATTTGTCATAACCAATTATCATCTTTATTTCCCAATGTTAAGTAAAATATTTAAAATAATATTCAATGTATTAAATTACATTCAATAATATGAAAATGTCTGTACAAAATATTTTTAAAAATAAAACCTATTTATTTTCTAACTTATGGATTTTATTTTCAATTATAAATTTTAGTCAAAATTTGCCCTGTGATGCAGAGCAAAGGGACAGCTATTAAATAAAAAATGCTTTTATCAACAGTTGGAAGGTTGATTTAAGGGGTAGTTTGGATCTATGAAGTCACAGATATTGGAAATGTTTTAGATTAAAGAGTTATTTTTTGGAATTATTTTAAAAAGCAAAATATATTTCTAAAATAATTTCCATAAATTTTCCCTCACCTTTTATATATTTTAAAACCATTTCCTTAAATTTGAGCCTTGAAACTGTAATAGTAAACTGAGAAAATTTTAAATTGTAAAGGATTACGTGTAAAATTACAGCATTTAAATTGCTGAAACTCATTATAGAAACTAAACTAGTAAAGAAGTCATCAATAAAAGAGATTTGCAATCAATTTAATCAAGAAAGTTATAAAAGTTAACAGCATCAAAAGTGGATATAAAACAGAAAGTCTGGGAGGAAAAGGGTTCGTTAGCTTTCCCAGTGGTTTCCTTCAAAAATGAGGAGCTGTTTCCCCTATACAATGATTGAGCCAATCAGGAACGACTCTGTTACGTTTGGCCTATGTCTCATGACGTCACGGTCAGAGGAAATAGTTCAGATGGGCGATGCTAGCTAACCTAGCGGTAAAACCAAGAAGCATATTCTCCTTGGTAAATCTCCCGAAGACGTTGTCTCGTTGGTTAATTTATTCCTTTTTCAAAAATTTTGCCTCTGTTAAGTTCAAGAGTCACTGTGGCTCAAGCTCGTAAGAAATATACACCAGAAGAGTTAGCTTTAAAGCCGAAAAGTAAATTTAGTCAGTGTAATTTATTTATAAAAGATTTGTATTCAATTGGTACTATACAAACCAGTGAAGATTTAAACCAAGGCTTAATTAAAATTCCAGTAGATAGGGATGTAGACAAATTTTAGTATAGTAACATGGATTAAATAACCTTATAAGGTTATTTAATCAATGATAGTAATAACCAAGGTAATAATGCAGAATTACAAACTGAGATTGGAGAGTTCATTTGCATATATTGGGTCACAAATTATAACTGGGTCAATTCCTTCTTCATTAAGTTCTAAATTGTATACCCAATTGTTCCATGCGTACAGAAAGCCACTATCCTCCTCTTTCTTCAGAGTAATGCGAATGTAACAACTCGTGTTGAGAGCACATATCTTCTAGTAGTTCTTTTAAAGTTTGATTGTTTTTAAATTCGTTAAACACTTTAAGCCGCACACCCTATTCAAATAAAACAAAAACATTTATCAATTATCTACCTAAGCCTTGCCAAACATGTGAATTTTCACAAAGAGCAGACGCACCAAATCCAGCCCAAAGACTATATAATCAGGTGGCTAAGGAACTGAAGAAGAACTATAATATATCAGCCGATTTACGCAGGTACATGCGAGTAAAGCGCCATTTGTAATGCTCCGCCAAAGGGGGTAGGCACAAACTAGGGGCATGCTTGGGGGATCCTCATTTTTGATGGAACAGGGCTACCGGGTCCTCCCAGACTTTCTGTTTTATATCCACTTTTGACAGCATGTACATTGTAAACCCAAAGTTACGACTGAATGACTTATTTCAATTTGACTAAGTCTTTCTTGAAAGTCCCTTTAACAATTCAAACAGGCTACTGCAGTCAGTGCAGTGTAACTGCACACATTGCATCAGGCCTTTCTAGAAAGAAATGTGGTCATTTTAAAGGGAATATAACCTGCAAAGCAATCTTTATGGAAGACCCCTTCAATTTTTCAAATTTCGCTGTACAGTGGCGCCAAACATTTTTAAAGCGAAAGGCAAGAGCGGTCAGAGCTGCAAGCGTTGGTGTTCCACACCAAATACCTGAGGTTATATTCCCTTTAATGTAACTCTATTGCCAATTTTTTTACTACTACTTGACTTGGATCTTCAGTTTTTCATGATGTATGCCAAATTTAAATACTGTTGCATAGTTCTACTTTAAACCAGAAGTTTAAAATAATAAGTGCAGACTTGGATAGATAGAATTTAGTACATGTCTGTTTTAGAAATTCATTATGAGAATTAGCTTACATAGAAAGTTGCAAACTCCTTTAACCGTTTAATTTCTTATGTATTTAAACAAAATTTTTATTTAACATATAAAACAGCATATTAATTAAGGTTATAATATTTTGCAAGTAGTCGTTTAGTTGGAAACACAAAACTGCAGAATCCAATTACGACAGCTGCATAGCAGACGTCTATACAGGGCTTCCACATTTGATATCTAAAATTTTCCTCTTGCGATAATTTCATTTTCGCGTTTTCGACCTAGTAATTCCCATTTTTTATCCCTCGCTCTTAATACTAATTTAAATAGATATTCAGATTAATTCTTAAAATTATTGAAAATTTAAGGTTTTATTTATTACAAAATTACTTACATTTTAATAATTTTGCAAAAACATATCCTCAAAAGTTGCTTTGGATATTTAGATTGTGACTTTCATTACTTTTATAATGACCCTTTATTAAATTTCCATCGCTTTTCCCGTTTTCCCTTTTAAATTGCATTTTTCCCAGCGTTTTTAAAGGTTGAAAAATTCTGGAAAAAGGAAAAATTCCCCGCATACGGAAGCACTGCGTCTATAGCATTGAAAATCAATGCCAGAAATAAGCGTTTGCCTTATCAAGCAAAATAACTCAGCTCGTAGTATGTCTTTTCTTTCGAATTTTTTATCCCACAGCCTTATTTTATATCCATGGCGGCCGATTTTAAAATTAATTTTAAATATTTCCATTAGAATATACATAATTCTGAACTAAACACGCATACTCCTTTACAATTTAAAATTTTCTCAGTTTACTGTTACAGTTTCAAGGCTCAAATTTAAGGAAATGGTTTTAAAATATATAAAAGGTGAGGGAAAATTTATGGACATTATTTTAGAAATATATTTTGCTTTTTAAAATAATTCCAAAAAATAACTCTTTAATCTAAAACATTTCCAATATCTGTGCCTTCATAGATCCGAACTACCCCTTAAATCAACCTTCCAACTGCTTTGATAAAATCATTTTTTATTTAATACGATTAGGCCTCAAATTTTAATATAAATACCGTCAGAAACGAAAATAATGTTCATCAACATCATCCAGTATTAGTATATAATAATAATAATAATCAGCTAGGCTAATACCCAAGGCACCAGCTTAGGCCTAAGTCATCAAGCGACTTTTAAAGCCATTAACTCAGGTGGCCGGGGTACAATGCGTAGGAGGGTGGTGGCAAGACCTACATTTCACGCGAGCCAACAGCTCCCTACACTCACTATTACCGTTAACCTCGTCCACAAGTTTTTATGGAAGGGGAAACCGAAGAACTCGGGGGAAAACCCCTTAAACCAGTGGGAGAGAACTTGCAAACTCAACGCAGAAGTAGTTCCGAGTTTTCACCCAGCGCCATAAGCTGGGATCAAACCAGGCTCCTCTTGCTGCGAGGCGGAAGTGCTAACCACTCCGCCACCCCACTCAACATCATCCAGTATATTTCAACATCATCCAGTATATTTCAACATCATCCAGCATATTTCAACATCGTCCAGCATATTTCGACATCGTCCAGCATATTTCGACATCGTCCAGCATATTTCGACATCGTCCAGCATATTTCAAGATCATCCAGCATATTTCAACATCGTCCAGCATATTTCGACATCGTCCAGCATATTTCAACATCATCGAGCATATTTCAACATCATCCAGCATATATCAACATCATTCAGTATATTTCAACATCATCCAGCATATATCAACATCATTCAGTATATTTCAACATCATCCAGCATATTTCAACATCATCCAACATATTTCAACATCATCCATCATATTTCAACATCATCCAGCATATTTCAACATCATTCAGTATATTTCAACATCATTAAGTATATTTCAACATCATCCAGCATATTTCAACATCATCCAGCATATTTCAACATCACCCAGCATATTTCAACATAATCCAGCATATTTCAACATCATCCAGCATATTTCAACATCGTCCAGCATATTTCAACATCATCCAGCATATTTCAACATCATCGAGCATATTTCAACATCATCGAGCATATTTCAACATCATAAAGCATATTTCAACATCATCCAGCATATTTCAACATCATCCCGCATATTTCAACATCATGTCATCATCCAGTAATCTTAATTGAATCTTGATGAATTTTACTTAAAAATATGCTAATTACTTTAACGTGAGGGTGGGTTATTGGGATTCTTAGGCAGGAAAGGATTAAAAGCAGTTAACCAAAACCAATTTTTTACTTAAATTGATGTCAAGAAAAATTGGGAATCTCTACATTTTTCTCTCTGAAAAAAAGTTAGTGTTAACCCATACTGTGAACTGTAAGTGAGTCTGTTACTATTGGAAATTTTCAGGAATTTTCAACATTGTCCGACTTTGTTAACTGTAAAAATAATCATATTCTACTTTTATAATCTGCATTATATTTACTACTTATTAACTTAAATTGAAATTAACTTTGTATATATTAAAACAACTTTCTATCAAAGAACTGTATTAATGTAATCGAAAAGTAACGATGTTACAGCAACGGGATATGGCTCACTTGGAAAAGGTTCATTCTAAGGTAGACTCGTTGGAGAACATCCAACAAGAGAGCCCGCGAAGGAATAATGTTCTTTTTCTAAATGTACCGGAAGATACTACACATTCTGATGATGTCTCCGGCCGGGAGTGTGTTACGGATCTGCTCGAATGTAGTAACCTCCCTACGCACACCCGTTTATTTGCGCTTCCAAAAGCTTCGCATACTACTCCCGGACGCTTCCCAGTGGCGTAGCTTCGTCAAGGGGGAGGGGGGTCAAAGTATGTGAATTTCTGGCTATTTTATTTATTTTTACTTTAGTTTATTACTCGAAGATCTATTTGATCCGAGTTTCGCGTTGCTCGAAGACCTATCGGTACGAGTTATTAGTAAGTTTTTAATTTTCTTCAAATTTGTTTAGGATTTAGCTATATTATCCCTTTTAATTATGGACTAATCTACTTTTTCGCGTATTTTATCATGTGAATTTTAAGAGTGGGTCGAAAAGGGGGTGGCTATTTAGTACAGTCAAAGGTAGGCCCAAGGGGTGGTCTTGACCAGGAAACCCCCCTTGTCTACGCCACTGACGCTTCCTAAGGCCAATTAAACTCCTCCTCCATAAGGAATACCAAAAACCAGCATTTATAAACCATCTCTCCACCAGGAGGCAGGACTCCACCTTTTCTCGTCACAAAAAAGCTGTGGCTGAACTACAGACTCGACTAACGGCTGGTGAGAGTAATCACTGTATCAGGAACTATAAAGTCATTGCTCTTCATTCTGCACCTATGACTCGCAATACACCCTCCTCGCAGCCCATGGAATCGCCTCGTCCCTCCCAAGATTCTCGTACTACCCCACCACAAGTGCAGCAACTAGTCTATCCCTACTCGCGATATCCTGGACCACAAACTATGCCGCACGAATACTACTAACCACCACCTGCCCGATTCCAGACGGCACGTCAGCCGCCACCCTCAAACTGGTCTCGTGCTTCATACCAATCTTAACACTACTGAAGTCAAGCCCCCACCCCCATCCTGCGCAGGCCTTCCGGTGACACATAATTTACTTAACCTCTGGGCATCATTCTATCCCATCTACCCCTTTTCGGGAAGGGTGACCATGATGTTATCTCCTTTTCTCTTCAACTGCAGAGTGCTATACCGAAATCGCCTGCTCCACCAGCTCGCCATTCGTATAATCGTGGGGATTATGATCATAGAAATCTTATAACATAGAATGATTCCTTATAAATACAAAATGGGCCAATTAAATTTTCGGAGGTTTCGTCATTATCAGCCAATAACGATTCAAAGAGTGACTACGGCAACGACTCGTTCCCATCTAGTTTGAGTTACTGAAAATAATAATTCGATGTTAGATTACGTCACCTTAAGAACCAGAATTTGATTGGCCCACGTCAATCGAGTTTAATGTAGTTTTTAAACATGGTAGACTGTTTTTTTTTTTCTCGTAAAGATTTTTCTCTTATATGCAAACGTTTTGGATAACTATTGCGTTGCTTGTTGTTATGGCTCCTCGATGTTTCATTTCCACATGTAGAAAACGATTTGCGATGGACTATAATGTGTCGTTGTACAGGTAAAAGTTTGGGTTTTCTTAAGCCTCGGGGTAATTTGAAATGTTAACAAACAGCGGGCTTTCAAATTGGTGATTTGGTAAAAGCACGGCCAACTTTGATCTCTCGCGCTACAGCGGCCATCTCTCAAAAGTAGAGAAAGAAATTGAACGAGCAGCGAAACATAAGGGTCGCAAGTTTTGGAAGTACTCAAAGAAACTGAGACTGGCTGGAAAGCATGCCCCACTTCGGCGTGAAATTCGGTCAAACTTTAACGCTATGGCTGACATTATCGCAGCCCAGGAGTGTAAAATCGCTAGCCTGGCTGCTAAAAACACTGAAAATGAGTCCTTCGTGGACAAATTGATTGCCCATCATCAACCACGCTTTGCCGAGGTTGCACGTCGTTCCGGTGCCCCTGCCACGGGCACGGTTGTTACTACTCTCGCAAAGGCTGCCAAACCTAAGGGTCCCCAGCCTCGTCTTCTGCCTAATGACCATGTCATCCTGGTTAAGTCCACGGATGACAAAATTTCTACCTCTGAACTCCAAAAGAACTTGTGCTCCCAAATCTCTCCTTGGAAAGAACGTATCGCAGTCCAGTCCGTCCGCCCTGGACGCAATGGGTTAGTGGTCCGTTGCCCTACGGCGGCGGATGCCACTAATCTAAAAGCTGCCATTGTCAAATCAAAAGTCCTTAACAAAAAGGTCAGCACTAGCCACCCCACTTTGGCTAAACCAAAGGTGATTATCTTTGGGATTGATGGAAGTATTAACAAGTCGGCCCAGGCCGTAATATTAGTTCCACATCAGTGTATTCGAATGGGCAAAGCCATACACCCTTAGTAGACACAGGTAGGCAAACTAATACAAAGCTTTTGAGGCTTTGTGATTTCTTATCGTTGGATATATAAATTGCCACCCTAAGTGAAAGGGTGGATGCCGCCCACCATCAGGAGACCCGGGTGGGCAAACTAATATAAAAACTGCTGAGCCCATGTGATTTCCTATAGTTAGATATACTATTTACCATCCTATGTTAAAGAGAGGCCACCGCCCACCCTCAGGATACATGGGTGGGCAAACCAATTCATAAGCTGTTGAGGTCATTTATTGACTTAACTTGCAAGGTAATTTGACAAAAAGCTATATTTTAAATTTCGATCTATTTGTGGTAGAGCTATAAACGGGTAGTCTTTACGTGAACTTGTAAGTTAATATACCTAAGTTTTGCGAATGGTATACGGCAAAGATTATCGTAATAAAAATTTACCTTCATAGATATAAAACTACATATGCCCGAATGCCCCTAGTTTTTGGATGAGTATGGGAGTCCAATAATTAATAATGGCGGTACGTAAGTGTGTGAAGGGAAATAGAGTCTTCAATGCTTTAACTTTTTAAGCGTACGCGTTGTTCTTAATAATATAATACCTTCTCCCGATAGTGACTTCAATTTATAATTGTTTCTCTATGGTTCTATTGCTTTTATTACCCAAAAGGAAGTTCGTCAGTGTGGATTGAACTCGTAGTTTGTCTTGAACCTTTTGTTTGGTGTAAAGAGTGATGAAGTTTTTTAATGTATCTTGTTGATTTATTTAAATAAGAAAATGAGTATCTCATTGTGGGGCTTTTAGAGCATTTATAAGTACATATGGGGAAGAGGGCATTTAAAATTTTCGAGCTCGTTTATTCGAGTACTCACTTTCGAGCGAGGCATCTTAAGCGAGTGTGCCCACCACCCACCTCCCACCACCCACCACCCGACGCGAAGTTTGAGGTTCACTTGACCTTAAATTTCGGAAAATATACGTAAAATAAGGCGTAAAAACGGACGAGAATTTCGACAACTTAACTAGCCAACTCCCCCCGCCGCTAAAACTAACGAAAATACAGTAGAAGTTCCGAACAAATTTTGGGAAGCTTCCAGTGGCCGAGAGCGTAAAGGCGTCATAGTTCGGAGTTTTTAGTTCCACATCGAGATATATATATATATCGAAGTGGGACTATTGCTATGGACGGATTGTCGTTAAGTGTTGTGTGTGTGTTTGTGTGTGTGTTTGTTTGTTTGTTTGTTGTGGAAAGCAACGACACTTCGCGTCGGGTGGTGGGTGGTGGGAGGTGGGTGGTGGGCACACTCGCTTAAGATGCCTCGCTCGAAAGTGAGTACTCGAATAAACAAGCTCGAAAATTTTAAATGCCCTCTTCCCCATATGTACTTATAAATGCTCTAAAAGCCCCACAATGAGATACTCATTTTCTTATTTAAATAAATCAACAAGATACATTAAAAAACTTCATCACTCTTTACACCAAACAAAAGGTTCAAGACAAACTACGAGTTCAATCCACACTGACGAACTTCCTTTTGGGTAATAAAAGCAATAGAACCATAGAGAAACAATTATAAATTGAAGTCACTATCGGGAGAAGGTATTATATTATTAAGAACAACGCGTACGCTTAAAAAGTTAAAGCATTGAAGACTCTATTTCCCTTCACACACTTACGTACCGCCATTATTAATTATTGGACTCCCATACTCATCCAAAAACTAGGGGCATTCGGGCATATGTAGTTTTATATCTATGAAGGTAAATTTTTATTACGATAATCTTTGCCGTATACCATTCGCAAAACTTAGGTATATTAACTTACAAGTTCACGTAAAGACTACCCGTTTATAGCTCTACCACAAATAGATCGAAATTTAAAATATAGCTTTTTGTCAAATTACCTTGCAAGTTAAGTCAATAAATGACCTCAACAGCTTATGAATTGGTTTGCCCACCCATGTATCCTGAGGGTGGGCGGTGGCCTCTCTTTAACATAGGATGGTAAATAGTATATCTAACTATAGGAAATCACATGGGCTCAGCAGTTTTTATATTAGTTTGCCCACCCGGGTCTCCTGATGGTGGGCGGCATCCACCCTTTCACTTAGGGTGGCAATTTATATATCCAACGATAAGAAATCACAAAGCCTCAAAAGCTTTGTATTAGTTTGCCTACCTGTGTCTACTAAGGGTGTATGGCTTTGCCCATTCGAATACACTTGTTAACTGTGAGTTTGAATCCCGGTTTCGCCAAAACTGCAAATTATTTTCGCAGCGCCATCTGCCGTGTCGTTGCTTTCCACACCAAACAAACAAACAAACACACAACACTTAACGACAATCCGTCCATAGCAATAGTCCCACTTCGATATATATATATATCTCGATGTGGAACTAAAAAGGAGGACGTGAGTTCTCTAATTCTCGAAAAAAACAATCTTTCATTTGGCGATGACGAATTGGAGGCTAAATTTTGCCTCCGAGGTCGCAATGGCACCCATAATTGGGTTTTCGAGTGCTCTCCGGCTCTCTATAAAACCCTAATGTCTCTCCACAAAATTCACGTCGATTGGTCGATGTGCCCGCTCAAAGAGTACTTTTTTGTACCGCGCTGTTTCAAGTGTTGTCTACTAGGGCACACGCAAAAATCTTGCACTACTCCTGAGCAGCACTGCACGTCATGTGGTTCGGCCACAACTAAATGTTGTCGAGCCTGCCTTCAGAACAACCAGACCCGTGGCAACTCCTTCAAAACTGGGCACAAGTCCATCGACCCAAATTGCCCCCTCTACAAGAGGGAGATGGAACTCCGAAAACAACGTACCGGCTACGTGGAGCTCTCTGAGTAACACCTCCACTACCGGTACTCTTTCTTCTCCTTTTGTACTAACATCTTCTTTAACTCATTTTATTTCTAATTCTTTTCTCTAGTTTCCCCATTTGAACCCGGGCCCTTCTGGCCCTTCCCTTTCGGCCTTTTGGCTTTCTCTCCTGTACTCTTTTCTGTGCTTCTCACTATGCCGTTTTATTGGCCTTTGCACTCCTCCTATTAGCAATTTATAACTCCTGTAGTATGGATATTTTTATATACCGTGGAGCAGGAGTATAAAACAGACACTTAATGGCTGGAAAGCATGAAATCAAACGTCCCACGCGTATCTCTTCAAAATCTGGGGTTCTTCTGGCCGAAAAAATCTGCGATAGCCAGCCGAATAGTTGAATATATGCGTGATATAGAGGAAGAACTAACTGCCTCCATAGTAACGGACTGTGGTGACGCATTTGCGGTGCCTGGTGATATGCGGTCTGACAAGTGCGCGGCTCCTAATGAACATGGTGGGGGCACTGCAACTCAAGTTTCTGCTACTGTTAGTTTGTTATCCGAGTTTTCCTACAAAGATGTGACCGACGTCATAGCTCGTTTGAAAACTGGAAAATCTGCTGGCCTTGACGGGTTGTATGCTGAAGTTCTGAACTATCTTGGTCCAACTGTCATTTTTGGACTTAAAAAAGGCGTATGACAGCGTTGATAGGTCACTCCTGTGGAAAAGTCTGTTATCAAAAGGTCTCCCAGCTGAAATAGTGCGTGACATCTCTATATTGTATACCCACTGTAACTATACCTACAGCCTGGACGGTATTACCACAGGAAGGGTCGAGAGTCATTTGGGCTTACGCCAAGGCTGCCCGCTCTCATCTATGCTGTTTATTCTTTATCTGGATGATCTTGCCGTTGAAATCCGACAAGCGAACGTTGGAGCAAAAATTCATGGACCTCACTCGAACTTTAAGCTGGGATGCTTACTCTACGCCGACGACGTGGTGCTTTTTGCGAATAATCATACGGACATGTGTAGGCTACTGGACATTTGTTCAAGTTTTGCTTCCCGACGTGGCTTGACCTTTAGTATCGACAAGTCCAACTTTTTGAGTACCGTCTCACCGGGATATCAGTTACAAGGCAAGCCTATGCAAAGAGTTACTAAATATACTTACCTCGGAGTTACTTGCCCAAATGGAAAAAGACAAAATCGGGAAGTGTAATAAGCTACGTTGGATGGTAAGGAATTTGGTGGAATCGTCGTACAATAAATGTTCTGTTGGACGGACTCTGTGGAAGAGCGTGGCAGTCCCAGTGATTACATATGCCAACGAGGTTATTTGTTACTCCAAGCCAACTAATAAGATCTTTGAGTGCGTGCAGCGTGAGGTGGGACGCACTGCACTCAATACAGGGCCAATGGCAGCAAACGTTGCAGTTCAGGGTGAAATGGGCTGGAGTTCTATGGAACAGAGGGAGGCCAAAAGCAAGCTGAAGTTCTTGGGCCGGTTAAAGTTTATGCCAGAAGCTCGAATCGCAAAAAGAATGATAGACTTTATCAGTGAGGATTTGGTACATGTTCTCCAATCTTGTCCAGGTACTGCCCAAAATGGATTATTTGATGAGTGGAGGACGAAGAATCAGGCCCATGGCCTGGGGGTCATGTTGGGGCTTTAGGCAGAGAACTGGTGTCCCAGAACTGTACAATCTATCCTGTCCTGCTGGAGGTCACAGACGTTAAAAGTTAAGTAGGAAGTTATCGATTCTACCAGTGCTTTCTCTTACTTGAGTTTGGTCCGATGATTATTATGAACTTTGGCTTGCTTCTCGATCGTCTATACGTTCCTTATATATAGATACGTTCCTTATATTTATAGTTTATTTTTGTTAAATTTTTATTGTTGCTTTGTAATTACTTGCTATGCTCCATTTGGAGCCACCCTGATTCTAAGGGGTGTACTCTGGTACGGCTTAAATAAACCTCTAAACCTCTAAACGTTTCTGTGTTAACCTATGAGCAAAAGATGTGTATGACGTGAGCGCCCCTAGCGGATTATTATTTTTAGAATAGCTTTTACATTGAAGCCAATATAAAAACCGAGCGTTATAGTACAGTTTATAGGGGGAAAATCCTTGCTCGCGGAATTTCAACGAATGTGTTGGCCGCTGTAGTGCGAACAGCGCGTGATCAAAGTTGGCCGTCGTAAAAGTTACTTCAGGAAGTTCAGTGAGCCTAGTGGAACAACAAATCAGGACTATAATTACTGCAATATCCGTTTTTTTTAAACACTTTATTTAGCATTGTAAATATCGGTATTCGTTGAGAACTATCTCTTATGTTGTTTAACAGTGGAATGTTGAATTTAAGCAGAGTGCGAGACATTTATCTTGGCTAAGCTTCTAAGAGAAAAAGCATATTATTAATAGAAGGTAACGTTTTGAAAAATAAGACAAGCTAATTATCAGTATGATTGTTGCTGTTTAATTCAATGACTGTCGTCAATTCGTCATAATTTCTCTTTATTTATTTATTTATTTGAACAATAATCATCTGTGAAGCCGTTGCCGACTTGTATACAGACTTCATAAGGTTTTTGTTTATCTAAGTTTCTACAAACATAATAATAAATATAATATTACTTACTTTAAATGTGAAATAACCTTTAAATACAAAGGTTAATACTAAGGACTGCTTCTCCCAAAACTGCCATTGATATTGCATGCTATTTTAAAAGTTGGGCCTATGTCTGGCCTAGGCTTAATATTTTCAAAGCGAACCTAAACGAAATCTTATTTATCTTCCTCACAATGGCATTAAATATTCCTTATAATAAGTAAATATGAAAACAAAACTAAAAGTTCAAAAAATCTTACCACTATTATTAAATAAAAATCCAAAAACGTTGAAGTGGTTCATGTGAAAAAATTCCAGCAAAAACCTATGGGAAATCTGCGAGCTTGGATCGGATGGATCCTGTAAGAATCGTCTGAGCTTCTACTATTTTTAACCGCCATGTTATGGCGCTAGCGGCTAGTTCGTTCGACTCCTTCCGCGGGATTAGCCTCACTTGCCTCCCTTTTAAGGAACTCGAAACTAACGTCCGGGACACTTTGGTTTCATTCCTCGCTAAGCGCTCATTTTTCTCCAATGACCAACACGGTTTTCTTCTAAAACTGTCTTGTTTCACCAACTTACTCGCTACTCTGGAGGAGGTCACTCAGTGGCTAGACAATGGCGACTCTGTTGATCTCATGTATCTCAACCTATGGAAGGCCTTTGACACTGTCCCACATTCCCTGCTTATCCGAAAACTGGAAATTCTTGGAGTCCCACATATGATCGTTAACTGGATTGCCAACTTTTTGAGTGGTCAGCTCCAACGAGTAGTTCTTGGGGGTGTCTGCTCTGCTAGGTCGGAGGTTACTAGCGGTGTGCCTCAGGGTGTGGATTCCTTCCGCGATCGGATCGGGTTTTATCAATTTGGGAGAGCGACTACAGCTTAAACCGCGTCAGCCGACTGAAAAACTAACGGGTTTGTTTTTATAGCGCGAATTATTGTGGAATTGCTATTACGAACTTTAAAAGTGAAACACAAAACTATTTATTAAACGAAATACAATTATGTTCTATACGGGGGAAATAAAACGGACCTTTCGGCTCCAAGACAACTTCTCTAGCCTAACATTTAAATATATTTTTCGGTTAACATATCCCTTTTTATATTAATTTTCACGTGAGCGAGCGCGCCTTCTCCATCTACCTTTTTTTCTCA
Source organism: Leiobunum rupestre (assembly GCF_980474605.1). Taxonomy (NCBI): domain Eukaryota; kingdom Metazoa; phylum Arthropoda; class Arachnida; order Opiliones; family Sclerosomatidae; genus Leiobunum; species Leiobunum rupestre. The sequence continues at coordinate 35,973,399 of NC_143392.1, forward strand.
TGTCACGCGTTACGCTCCGCTCACGGTACATTTTCAAATATATAATCTAAATGTGCCTGAAACTCGGCTTAAAATATATATACAACAAAATATACATAATTATGATGATACAAACAATGAAATACCCCAATTCAAACGCGGAATAATTAACACTCCCCCCAAAAATGATACAAAGTGTTATTTTTTTTTAAAGTGAATTTTTTCGCGTACGGTTACTTTTCCTAGTCATTATTTACTTCTATAGGATACAAGAGTGAGATTGGTCGTTTTATCAATTTTCCGTTTGGCATTCGTACCATGCACGAACGGATGTAACCATCGGTTCGGTTTACAAAGGTTTTCGTTATTATTCCAAGCTTCCACAAGCTTCGGGGTGTCTTATCGCCGTGGACCATAACCACGTCATTTTCTTTCATGGATAACTCTTGACCCACAAGCGGCGAGTGATAAGCCGATCTAAGTTCCTTCACGTACTCGTTTTTAAAGCGATTCCAAATACGTTCCATTAAATTTTCGCGATATTTAATCCTATTCTCAAAATCGCGTTGCGATTTTGGGAGATCTCCTTCTTTCGGACGTTGTGGCGGTAAATTCGTCAGGCAGTCGCCAACTAAGAAATGAGCCGGCGTTATCGGCATTGGCTCTTTCACTCCGCTATAAACGTAGGTGATTGGGCGGGAATTGGTAATGGCTTCGGTTTCTGCAACCACGGTTTCTAACTCTTGATAAGTGAGACTGGTCCGTCCCAGGACCTTCCTAAGAGTTGTTTTGACGGTTCTGACCATCCTTTCCCACCAACCGCCAGCCCAGCTGGCACGGTCGGTAATGAACCTCCACTGAATGCCTCGATCTCCGTAGAACTCGCGAGCTTCTTGACTGTTTATATTCTGCCATATAAGTTTGATATCTTCATCACCTCTCTGGAACGTCTTAGCATTGTCCGAGAATATGATGCCTGGAATACCTCGTCGACTGATGAACCTTCGTAGCGCAAGTAGGAATTCATGGGTGGTCATAAAAGGAACTAGCTCGAGATGTACTGCTCTGGTTACGGCGCAAGTACATAATATAATGTAGCATTTTTCGGATTGATCTGCGATTTTAACGTACAAAGGACCACAAAAGTCGACCCCGGTGTTCTGAAATACACGGGTTCGGTCGACTCTTTCCTTCGGTAAAGGTGCAATAGGTGCGGCGCCCGGCTTCGCCTGCTGTCTTCGGCATGTTCTACAGTTCTTGATGACCCTTTTGGCTAGTTGCCGCCCGGAAATTATCCAGTATCGCCCTCGTGATTGCGTATAAGAACTTTGAATTCCCGAGTGGAATACTTCGGCGTGGCTACGGATCATAATCAGTTCGGACAATCTGGACTCCTTTTTAAGAATGGCGGGATGTTTTTCGTCTTCGTTCAGGTTTGTTTCATTCAATCGGCCTCCTACTACAATAATACCATCTGAATTTAGAAATGGGTTCAAAGTAGCGATACACGATCCCCTGTCGACGGTTTCGCCCTTCTGCATCGCCTTGATCTCTGCTCCAAAGTCATGGTATTGACTGCATCGTACCCAGGCAAATTCCGCGTCTCGAATTTCTTCGGCTGAAATTGGTCCGGTTAATAGTGGTTTGTTTCTAAGTTTAAAATCGACAAATCTCCTAACGTAGGCGGTAATTCGGAATATTTTCTTCACGGAGTTGTGTCTTTGAAGATTAATTAGTTTTGATAAGCCCATCTCTTCGACGTCTTTACAATTGACCAATAGAACAGTTTTCCTTCTCTCCTTTTCTAATTCTCCTGGATTCATTTTCTGGTTCTGCGGATCTGTACTAGGCCAGTTAGATTTCGGCTCTCTCAGGAACGGAGCTCCTTTCCACCATAACTTGCTGCTGGCAAGATCGTTTGCTTTACATCCTCGAGTCGGTAGGTCGGCTGGGTTGATGTTTCCCGCGCAATGACCCCAACTGTTTGAACTGACTAGAGCTTGGATGTCTCTTACCCGGTTCTGGACAAACGGCGTCCATTCCCTTTCTTCTCCTCTCGCCCAGTGGAGCGCTATGGTAGAATCGGTCAGTAGAAGGAAAGTGAGGGCGAGACGCCACTCCCGGGTTCGGGTTTGGGTTCGGGATCGAAATCCGGGATTTAAGGGATGAAATGGGGGTAAAATCGTCAAAAAGTCAATGTATTTAGGGTATTTCTCGCGACAATTTGTTTTCTCATATATCAACATATTATGTCCAGGCCAACTTGTTCATTTATCTCCGCTTATCGTGAAAGACACTTGAACGTATATCTTATCAAGTTTTATCGTACGGAATAAGTTGAAATGATGTAAAAATTGATAACCTAGGCGACGCGTGCGCAGATTACCCGGGAGGCGCGGTTAATTTGAATTTAAGAGTGTTTTGACGTCATGGAATATTCGTTGTTAAAGTAGAATGGAAATATTTTTAAACTTCATTTTAATATCATTGTAGTATGCTTGACACTTGAACCAATCTCACGAGTATTTCTTAAAACGTATATCTCGATCGCGTTTTATCGTACGAAATAAGTAGAAATTATGTAAGTTGTATGATTAATAACCTAGGCAGGAAGATGGCGCGCGCGTGCGTGGATTACCTGGGAGGCGTGGATTACCTGGGAGGCGCGGATTGCCCGGGCGCGCGGTTAATTTGAATTTAAAACATGGATTCCCTCTCCGAAATAATTCATGTACCCAAAATTGGACCGCAAGTTTTTTTCTTTTAGGGGAATCTCTATGGGAGTTTAACATTACAATAAAGCTAATAGGTCCAGTTTGGGGTACTTTTGGTCCGAAATGGGGTACATAGGGCCGAAAATGGTGACTTTGGTCGTTTTAAGGGTACTTTTGTTCTATTTTGGTCCATTTTTGGGTACATCAGAAAAGCAGTTGGAAAAACGAAGAGCCTTATTTTTTTTCCCACCCATCTCCAAACTCCAAAAATTTATTGCTTTAATTTATTTATCGCTTCCGTAGGTATAAAATAAGATAAAAACCACTTACCTATATTTTAATTACGGTAAATTAAAAATACTTAATTAGTGTACTAAGTTACGTTTAAAAGAACCTTTTGTAACAATTCCAATATGTAAATATAGGTATAAGGATTGAAAAAATACTTAAAGTGGTTTTACTGTTAAACTCTAAAGGAATTTAACTTTAAAGGGTATCTTAGATTATTGTTTTTAATTTTATTCAAGTTGAAAACGTATTAAGAGTCCTTCAAAGTACTATAAAAGGATTTTATTTACGAACTTAATTCATATTTTCTTCAAACTTTCAATTCGCTTTTATTACTATTTAAATACGGTAAAATATAATTCTTATACACAAATATAGTCAGAAAGATACTATAAAACACTAAAATTAAAATTAAATTAAATTTGTGTGGATAAGATTTGTAAATATCATTTTGAAACTAATAACTTTCACGCTTTATTTAAGTCAAGCCAATAAAAACAATTACCTATATTTTAAATACGGTAAAATATAAATACATTTCCGATATGTAAATAGGTAGAATAACACTATTAAAAGTTCCTTTTTCTTCTTTTAATACGACAACACACAACTCTGATACGCAAATATATAAAGAAAAAAAAAATACTCTACGTTCGATACGTTAAAATACATTTCCGATACACAAATATAGATAAAGAAATACTATAAAATGTAAAAAGGTAGAAAAATACTACACATTAACCATTATGAATTTAAGCTTACAACATCCTTCACGTATAGAGCATAACATATATGTTCAGAGTTAACTTGTTTCCTCGTTATCTTTATCGCATGTGTTTTAAATAGCGTATGGAATAAGTTAAGAATGTACTGAAATGGTGTATGTTTAAACCTCGTAGAATAAAGAGTAAAACATATGTTCAGAGTCGGCTTGATTACTAAAGCGAATAACACAGAGACGTTTCCGGTGTAGTCACGTAGGAAGAAAAATACTACAACACTCTCTATACTCTACATTCAACACGTTAAAATATACTTCCGAAATGCCAATATAGGTAGTAAAATACTACAAAATCTCTATACTTTACCTTCAATACGTTAAATTACATTCCAATATGTAAATATAGGAGGAAAAATACTACAAAAGCCTCTTTTCTTGGCGTTCAATATGTTAAAATAGATTTCTGAAATGCAAATGTAGGTAGTAAATACTACAAAATCTCTATACTCTACCTTCAATACGTTAAATTACATACCAATATGTAAATATAGGTAGTAAATACTACAAAAGCCTCTTTTCTTGGCGTTCAATATGTTAAAATAGATTTCTGAAATGCAAATATAGGTAGTAATTACTACAATTTAAAAAACGTTGGTAAAAAGAATATCATTTTAACTTATTTAATTGTGTTTTTTACCCAACCAAGCATTTATTTGAATAAAAGTGGTATTTATTTAAATAACCAATAGTTAAATAAAAATTGTTAAATGTTTAAATAATCGAAAGTGAACAAGCCTATTTTTTAAATAAAACAAACAGACTTTAGAGTTGATAAGATTTGTAAATATCATTTGAAACTAATAATTTTCACGCTTTATTTAAGTCAAGCAATTACATTTGTAAATATTGTAAATATTTTTAGGTAATAAAGAAATTAAGAAATGTTTTAATTAAAATATCTTTCATTTTCTACTACATTTTTAAAAATGAAAGAAGTTTAACAATATAATTATTCTAATATAATTTCAAAATCAGGTATTATTTAAAGTACAAATGCATAATTTAGTGAAGCAATTCTTATTTAAATACTTTTATTTAATTAATTTGTGTATCTGAAATGTATTTATTGAAAAATAAGTGGGTTTTACTATTTATCACGGTTTTATATATATATATATATATATATATATATATATATATTGGAATTGTTACAAAAGGTTCTTTTAAACGTAACTTAGTACATTAATTTCTTTTGGAAGTTCAAAACGTATTAAGAGCCCTTCAGAGTACTATAAAAGGATTTCATTTACAAACTAAATTAATATTTTCTTCAAACTTTCAATTCGTTATAATTCGAATTTAAATGAAAACATCATGGATTATAGGTGCGTAATCTACTATTAGACCGAACGGATTAAAAAATACTTAAAGTAAGTGGTTTTACTGATAAACTAAAGGAATTTAACTTTAAAGGGTATCTTAGATTATTGTTTTTAATATTATTCAAATTCAAAACGTATAAAGAGTCCTTCAAAGTAATTTAAAAGAATTTTATTTACGAACTAAATCCATATTTTAGAAGTTAGTTTGTATGAAATACTTACTAATACCTGAAAAATGGACTTTAGAGTTGATAAGATTTGTAAATATCATTTGAAACTAATAATTTTCACGCTTTATTTAAGTCAAGCAATTACATTTTTAAAAATGAAAGAAGTTAAACAATATAAAAATTTGTAAATATTGTAAATATTTTTAGGTAATAAAGAAATTAAGAAATGTTTTAATTTAAATATCTTTCATTTTCTACTACATTTTTAAAAATGAAAGAAGTTTAACAATATAATTATTCTAATATAATTTCAAAATCAGGTATTATTTAAAGTACAAATGCATAATTTAGTGAAGCAATTCTTATTTAAATACTTTTATTTAATTAATTTGTGTATCTGAAATGTATTAATTGAAAAATAAGTGGGTTTTACTATTTATCACGGTTTTTTATATATATACATATATATTGGAATTGTTACAAAAGGTTCTTTTAAACGTAACTTAGTACATTAATTTATTTTGGAAGTTCAAAACGTATTAAGAGCCCTTCAGAGTACTATAAAAGGATTTCATTTACAAACTAAATTAATATTTTCTTCAAACTTTCAATTCGTTATAATTTGAATTTAAATGAAAACATCATGGATTATAGGTGCGTAATCTACTATTAGACCGAACTAATTAAAAAAAATTCTTAAAGTAAGTGGTTTTACTGATAAACTCTAAAGGAATTTTGGAATTTTCTAGAATAGCAAAGTAAAACTAAAACGTAAACCAAGTTTAAAACGAAACTAATAACTGGGAGAAAGGTTGAAGTAAGTAATTTTTTTTGATTTTTCGTTTTTTAATTTTTGAGTTCCCTATATTATTATAAACTAAATTAAATATAATTTATGAAAATTTGTGATAAAAGATCTGCTCCTTCGTGTTTTACATATATTTAAAAACTCGAGATTTTAATGAATTGTTTTCAAAGCATGAAAAATATAGCAGATCCTTTGATTTTAATTGTAGTTAGTAGTTACTTAAAAAAAAAAGTCGCTAGCTGACTTGGAGCTGGTGTAGTTAAATTTTAAAAATGTGTATTTTAAATTTTGTTTGTAAAAGTTTTTTTTGAAAAAGTTTAGTATTATAGTTTAAATTTATTAAATAAAATAAAATATAAATTATACATTTGGTTTAGTATTTTACTATTGCAAGTAAAATTAATAGTAATTTCAATTACTTTTTTAGTTTTTTTTTTTTGACAAATATGCAAACTATTTAGTTATTTCAAAAACAAATACGTCGAATTATTTGGTATTCGAAATACTATTGGTTAGTTTTTATATCTTTAATTTCATTTTTCAGAACAATTTCTCTTTGTCTAGCTTCTTCTAACTTTAATTTAGATGGCCTTAAAGCCAAGTATTTAACAAATTTTGTAACCAAGTAGATGGAGCTTTAAACAATTTTTCTGTCATGTAGTCAAGGAAATGTTCAAATATACGTGTATTTGGTCATTTTGATGGTCAAATAGCCCAGTATGGAACTGCGAGATGATAGTCAGACATTGAGACGCGGGTGGCGCCCGTGCCCCAGCGTCCGCGCCAGCCCCGTCGGTGCCCCATTTCACATTTCAGACGTCGACGGAGGCTCGGGGCACCATCAGGGCGAGGGCGCGGACGCTGGGGCACGGGCGCCACCCGCGTCTCAATGTCTGACTATCATCTCGCAGTTCCATACTGGGCTATTTGACCATCAAAATGACCAAATACACGTATATTTGAACATTTCCTTGACTACATGACAGAAAAATTGTTTAAAGCTCCATCTACTTGGTTACAAAATTTGTTAAATACTTGGCTTTAAGGCCATCTAAATTAAAGTTAGAAGAAGCTAGACAAAGAGAAATTGTTCTGAAAAATGAAATTAAAGATATAAAAACTAACCAATAGTATTTCGAATACCAAATAATTCGACGTATTTGTTTTTGAAATAACTAAATAGTTTGCATATTTGTCAAAAAAAAAACTAAAAAAGTAATTGAAATTACTATTAATTTTACTTGCAATAGTAAAATACTAAACCAAATGTATAATTTATATTTTATTTTATTTAATAAATTTAAACTATAATACTAAACTTTTTCAAAAAAAACTTTTACAAACAAAATTTAAAATACACATTTTTAAAATTTAACTACACCAGCTCCAAGTCAGCTAGCGACTTTTTTTTTTAAGTAACTACTAACTACAATTAAAATCAAAGGATCTGCTATATTTTTCATGCTTTGAAAACAATTCATTAAAATCTCGAGTTTTTAAATATATGTAAAACACGAAGGAGCAGATCTTTTATCACAAATTTTCATAAATTATATTTAATTTAGTTTATAATAATATAGGGAACTCAAAAATTAAAAAACGAAAAATCAAAAAAAATTACTTACTTCAACCTTTCTCCCAGTTATTAGTTTCGTTTTAAACTTGGTTTACGTTTTAGTTTTACTTTGCTATTCTAGAAAATTCCAAAATTCCTTTAGAGTTTATCAGTAAAACCACTTACTTTAAGAATTTTTTTTAATTAGTTCGGTCTAATAGTAGATTACGCACCTATAATCCATGATGTTTTCATTTAAATTCGAATTATAACGAATTGAAAGTTTGAAGAAAATATTAATTTAGTTTGTAAATGAAATCCTTTTATAGTACTCTGAAGGGCTCTTAATACGTTTTGAACTTCCAAAAGAAATTAATGTACTAAGTTACGTTTAAAAGAACCTTTTGTAACAATTCCAATATATATATATATATATATATATATATATATATATATATATATATATATATATATATAAAAAACCGTGATAAATAGTAAAACCCACTTATTTTTCAATAAATACATTTCAGATACACAAATTAATTAAATAAAAGTATTTAAATAAGAATTGCTTCACTAAATTATGCATTTGTACTTTAAATAATACCTGATTTTGAAATTATATTAGAATAATTATATTGTTAAACTTCTTTCATTTTTAAAAATGTAGTAGAAAATGAAAGATATTTTAATTAAAACATTTCTTAATTTCTTTATTACCTAAAAATATTTACAATATTTACAAATGTAATTGCTTGACTTAAATAAAGCGTGAAAATTATTAGTTTCAAATGATATTTACAAATCTTATCAACTCTAAAGTCTGTTTGTTTTATTTAAAAAATAGGCTTGTTCACTTTCGATTATTTAAACATTTAACAATTTTTATTTAACTATTGGTTATTTAAATAAATACCACTTTTATTCAAATAAATGCTTGGTTGGGTAAAAAACACAATTAAATAAGTTAAAATGATATTCTTTTTACCAACGTTTTTTAAATTGTAGTAATTACTACCTATATTTGCATTTCAGAAATCTATTTTAACATATTGAACGCCAAGAAAAGAGGCTTTTGTAGTATTTACTACCTATATTTACATATTGGTATGTAATTTAACGTATTGAAGGTAGAGTATAGAGATTTTGTAGTATTTACTACCTACATTTGCATTTCAGAAATCTATTTTAACATATTGAACGCCAAGAAAAGAGGCTTTTGTAGTATTTTTCCTCCTATATTTACATATTGGAATGTAATTTAACGTATTGAAGGTAAAGTATAGAGATTTTGTAGTATTTTACTACCTATATTGGCATTTCGGAAGTATATTTTAACGTGTTGAATGTAGAGTATAGAGAGTGTTGTAGTATTTTTCTTCCTACGTGACTACACCGGAAACGTCTCTGTGTTATTCGCTTTAGTAATCAAGCCGACTCTGAACATATGTTTTACTCTTTATTCTACGAGGTTTAAACATACACCATTTCAGTACATTCTTAACTTATTCCATACGCTATTTAAAACACATGCGATAAAGATAACGAGGAAACAAGTTAACTCTGAACATATATGTTATGCTCTATACGTGAAGGATGTTGTAAGCTTAAATTCATAATGGTTAATGTGTAGTATTTTTCTACCTTTTTACATTTTATAGTATTTCTTTATCTATATTTGTGTATCGGAAATGTATTTTAACGTATCGAACGTAGAGTATTTTTTTTTTCTTTATATATTTGCGTATCAGAGTTGTGTGTTGTCGTATTAAAAGAAGAAAAAGGAACTTTTAATAGTGTTATTCTACCTATTTACATATCGGAAATGTATTTATATTTTACCGTATTTAAAATATAGGTAATTGTTTTTATTGGCTTGACTTAAATAAAGCGTGAAAGTTATTAGTTTCAAAATGATATTTACAAATCTTATCCACACAAATTTAATTTAATTTTAATTTTAGTGTTTTATAGTATCTTTCTGACTATATTTGTGTATAAGAATTATATTTTACCGTATTTAAATAGTAATAAAAGCGAATTGAAAGTTTGAAGAAAATATGAATTAAGTTCGTAAATAAAATCCTTTTATAGTACTTTGAAGGACTCTTAATACGTTTTCAACTTGAATAAAATTAAAAACAATAATCTAAGATACCCTTTAAAGTTAAATTCCTTTAGAGTTTAACAGTAAAACCACTTTAAGTATTTTTTCAATCCTTATACCTATATTTACATATTGGAATTGTTACAAAAGGTTCTTTTAAACGTAACTTAGTACACTAATTAAGTATTTTTAATTTACCGTAATTAAAATATAGGTAAGTGGTTTTTATCTTATTTTATACCTACGGAAGCGATAAATAAATTAAAGCAATAAATTTTTGGAGTTTGGAGATGGGTGGGAAAAAAAATAAGGCTCTTCGTTTTTCCAACTGCTTTTCTGATGTACCCAAAAATGGACCAAAATAGAACAAAAGTACCCTTAAAACGACCAAAGTCACCATTTTCGGCCCTATGTACCCCATTTCGGACCAAAAGTACCCCAAACTGGACCTATTAGCTTTATTGTAATGTTAAACTCCCATAGAGATTCCCCTAAAAGAAAAAAACTTGCGGTCCAATTTTGGGTACATGAATTATTTCGGAGAGGGAATCCATGTTTTAAATTCAAATTAACCGCGCGCCCGGGCAATCCGCGCCTCCCAGGTAATCCACGCCTCCCAGGTAATCCACGCACGCGCGCGCCATCTTCCTGCCTAGGTTATTAATCATACAACTTACATAATTTCTACTTATTTCGTACGATAAAACGCGATCGAGATATACGTTTTAAGAAATACTCGTGAGATTGGTTCAAGTGTCAAGCATACTACAATGATATTAAAATGAAGTTTAAAAATATTTCCATTCTACTTTAACAACGAATATTCCATGACGTCAAAACACTCTTAAATTCAAATTAACCGCGCCTCCCGGGTAATCTGCGCACGCGTCGCCTAGGTTATCAATTTTTACATCATTTCAACTTATTCCGTACGATAAAACTTGATAAGATATACGTTCAAGTATCTTTCGAGATAAGCGTAGATAAATGAACAAGTTGGCCTGGACATAATATGTTGATACCGGAAAACAAATCGTCGCGAGAAATACCCTAAATACATTGACTTTTTGACGATTTTACCCCCATTTCATCCCTTAAATCCCGGATTTCGATCCCGAACCCAAACCCGAACCCGGGAGTGGCGTCTCGCCCTCACTTTCCTTCTACTTCGGTCCATAAGTACATCGGAATGTCGGGGTATTTTAGCGCTTTTTTTACGGTCGTTATCAGGTGGGCTCCGAGGTAACATCCCATGAGTTCTAAACGCGGTAAACTTAACTCCTTGTTTAGCGGTGCGACTCTTGCCTTTGACGTGACAAATGAGGAGTGGATTTTGTTGTCTGCGGTTACGTAACGGATGTAGATTACGGTAGCAAACGCTTTAAGACTGGCATCACAAAATGCGTGTAATTCTTTGTGAACAACCGCTTCTCTTCCACTAAAATAACATCTTTCTAGTTGTATTTTCCTGATGTCCGGCATTTCGGTTTTCCATTCATTGTACTGGTCAGTTACTAGTTTCGGAAGCTCTTCATCCCATGTGGTGTTTTCTTTCCATAATAGTTGCAACATCAACTTGGCTCGGATAGTGTACGGTGTCAGCATACCTAGCGGATCGAAGATTTGCGCTACGGCTCCTAGTATTTGACGTTTCGTTCCCTTTGTCTCATTGACGGATTGAGCTATCTTGGTGAGATCGAATGAAAACTTGTCGTTCGTCGGCTCCCACAACAATCCAAGAATTTTCTCACTTCCGGTACTGGCTCCTCCCTCGAATCGTGCTTCCTTATTTTTCGAGTAGTTTCCCTCTCTCGTCCATCTTTCTCTCAATGCCGGCGAATTCGTCTTCCACTTGCGCAGTTTCATATTAGCGCTCCCTAAAATTTCCGAGACCTTTGTTGACTTTTTGTAAGCCATCTCATCGTCTGGGCCTCCACTCAAGAGGTCGTCTACGTACAGATCTTCGTTAATGCATTTTACGGCTTCCGGTTCTGTATCGGAGTATTTTTCGGCGTGTAGGCGAATTGTGGCTGAGAGTAAAAATGGCGAGGTGGTAATTCCGAAGGCGACTCGGGCCATCTTCAATACTCGGAACTGGTCCTCTTCGATTCGACCTTGGTTTTCTTTCACCCAAAGGAAACGCAAAAAATCTCGTTCTTCCTCCGCCAGAGAAACCTGAAGAAAGGCCTTCTCTATATCGGCCATAATAGCTACGCGGTGACTTCGGAACCGGATAAGAAGATGAAGAATGTTTGGATTGAGATTTGGCCCACTTGCTAGACACGAATTTAGTGAAGGCTTTCCCTTTGCGTGGGATGAAGCGTCGAACACTACTCTCAGTTTTGTGGTTGTGCTCGATTCTCTTTTGACTGGTTGATGAGGGATGTAATAGCCTTCGGTGACATTGAGTTCGCTTTCGTCTACCTCTACGGCTATGCCTTTCTGCAACTGGTCCTCGACAATTGCCTTGTAGTCTAGGTATAGTACTGGATCTTTTTTGAAGGTTTTTACTAAACTTCTCATTCGGATCTCCGCTATCTGACGGTTATTCGGAAGTTCACTTTGATCTACTCTCCATGGAAGGTAGACGTGGTATCTTCCATCCTTGAAGAATGTTTCTCTACGGAACTGCTCCCAAACATCATTCCCACTGAGTTTCTTCTCCTGTTTATCTTGTATCCCCAGAGATTCTATTTCCCAGAAGGATCTTAGCGTTCGGTTCAATTCTTCGTTGTCGTCCGCTACTCCAACTTTCATGCAGATTACTCCAACGTGTTTGACGGATACGGCTCTTTTGTCTATAGGACCCTGTATTGCCCATCCTAGTTTGGTATCGATAGCTACCAACGGTCCATTAATTCTTTCAATACGGTCGTTAACTACGTCGAAATAATAATCCGCTCCTATTAGGATTCCAATGCTGGAGACGGAGCTAAAATCAATCCCCTTTCTTTAACGAATTTTTCGACTTCGTAACAGTTGACCAAAGTAGCGGTTTTGCATAAATAAGGCACTTCTATAGCTATTATCTCTATTTTCTTTCTCGGGTCTCTCTTGTTTTCTATGGTTAAGCGAACTGTATTTCTCTGGACGGCTGTGGGCGATTCGTTGGCAAAGGTTTCTATCGACACAATTTGACTACCTACCACCGGCAATTTTAGCTTTCTGGCTACTTCCTCCTTTATAAACGTGGCTTGGCTACAGCTGTCTAGAATACAACGAACTACTTCTTCTCTTCTCGGATTATCGGTGCTTTTCACTATTTCATAGCGGTACCCAGTAAAACTTCTTTTCGACAGCCAACCATCGCTGAGACGACGGACTTCGATTCGGTGTTAGCCTTGAAATCATTATCGGTAGTGACTTCATCGGTTACGGCGGCTTTCTCGGGCTTGTGAGCGGGATTCTTTTCACAAAGCGCCGAGTTGTGTCGACCACTGCAAAGCTGGCATTTACGGAATTTCGACGTACACGCGGAAGCTTTATGTTGTGTACGGGTACAGATAAAACATCTCTCCATGGTTCGGATGAGTTTTCTTTTCTCTTCTAAGGTGTAGCTACGGCAGTTCACGGACGCGTGGGTGGCGGATTTACAGAAAATGCAGTAAATTCTCCCCGTGGTAACGGTGGTATTCAGCGCGGCAGCGGTAACAGACGGTGAATTTTGACGATGATTAAATCTTGCGGTTCTACTTTGATCGCGTGCGTCACGTGGTTTATAAGTTTGCGATTTCGTTTCTTCACCTTTTAGAACAGCGCAAGTCTCACGGCCTTCTACCTCACGTTTTATAAAACTCACCAACTCACTCAAATCGAACTGTTTACTTTTATTGCAATCCATACTATATCTTAAGCAAATATCATCTGGTAGACTTGCAATAATAACGGAACACAATGAAACGCTGTTTGCAGTGCATGGTATCAACGCCTAAAGCCTTTAAACTCCTTAAGTTTGTCTCTATCGAGTTGTAAAGTTTTCTTAATGCAAAAATGTTCTTTGAGTCTTCTACTTTAGTTAATGCGCGTATCTTATTCATTAGTTGGTTAATAACTAAATGTGTTTGGCCATATCTTTCTTCTAGCAATGAAACGGCTACGTCGTAATTCTGATCTGATTCTTCAAAACCCTCTAACAACTCTAAAGCTTCTCCTTGCAAATAAGATAACAGATATCGGAATTTTTCTACCTCGCTTAACCCTCTTCGGTCGTGTATCGTTGACTTGAACCGCGACCAGAATCCCGGCCATTTCGTATAATCTCCTCTGAACTTGTGAAGTTCAAGGGTTGGTAATTTCGACTCCACCCGAGTGGTTGATTCGGTTATCGATGAGCCTTGGGTGCTGCTCGATACACTAGTAGCTCCTAACTGGCGAAGTCTTCGTTCAGCTTTCCTTTCGGCTAAGTGAACTTGGTCATCGTAGGTCCTTTCCTTGTACTCCTTTTTGATTTCTTCTTCATTATCTGGTAGGAGTTCGGTTATTTGGTCGTCCAACTCTCGCAATTGCAATCTCTTCATCATTAATAGGGAAAGCTGATCTGATATCTCTTCGGCATCCTCGAGTTTCAACAGTCCTTCTAATGTTGTTAAATTCGTCGTGGTATCACTCCTCACAACGGATCGGATGGCTCTTAACTTGGTTAAATCGGATTCGGCTGCCATGTTTCACTAACGGATTTCTTGTTAAGTCTCACAATAATGTACATACGATTACTTCTCAAGTTCCAGAATTCCCGGGTTTCGGCACCAAAATGTGGATTCCTTCCGCGATCGGATCGGGTTTTATCAATTTGGGAGAGCGACTACAGCTTAAACCGCGTCAGCCGACTGAAAAACTAGCGGGTTTGTTTTTATAGCGCGAATTATTGTGGAATTGCTATTACGAACTTTAAAAGTGAAACACAAAACTATTTATTAAACGAAATACAATTATGTTCTATACGGGGGAAATAAAACGGACCTTTCGGCTCCAAGACAACTTCTCTAGCCTAACATTTAAATATATTTTTCGGTTAACATATCCCTTTTTATATTAATTTTCACGTGAGCGAGCGCGCCTTCTCCATCTACCTTTTTTTCTCATGTCACGCGTTACGCTCCGCTCACGGTACATTTTCAAATATATAATCTAAATGTGCCTGAAACTCGGCTTAAAATATATATACAACAAAATATACATAATTATGATGATACAAACATTGAAATACCCCAATTCAAACGCGGAATAATTAACACAGGGGTCTATCCTTGGCCCTTCCCCTTGTTATTCGGGAATCTCTTGAAACTATTTGCGGACGACAATAAAGTTGGTCACAGGATCACCTCACCTACCGATGCACACTCCCTATAGAGGGACATAGATGCCCTTGATTGCTGGGTATCCTCCAATGGTACGAGCTTAAACTCAACGAAATCTATGGTGCTCCATTGCGATGCGAATAATCCGAAATTTCAGTACCGGCTGGGTGGCAGAGTAATCGAAGCTCACGCCGTGGTACGTGACCTCACATAGTAAAGTGGCGTCTGCCCGATGAATGAGAGCCTTGTACATGTTGCGACGGTCCTTCTCTCATTTTAGTGTTAAATCGTTAAAAACCTTGTACCGAACATACATCCGTCCTCACCTCGACTACTGCTCCAGTATTTGGTTGCCTCACCTGGTAAAAGACATTACGAATTTGGAGAGGGTGCAGCGAAAGGCCACGAAAATTGTATCTGGTTTACGCAACCTGCTCTACCCCGATCACCTCAAGCGCCTTAACCTCCTGTCCCTTGAAGATAGGCGTCTTCGAACGAACCTCGTGGAGGCCTTTCAACATCGCAGCTGATCAGTTCTTCACCATCAAATGGACTGGTCGCAAAGCGCCCCTTATTGTTAATAAACGATGTTTCAGCGCGGTTTGACGTAATTTCTTTACCCAACGGGTGGTTAACTTTTGGAGCAGTCTTCCCTCTGATTCCTAGTGTAATTACTAATCAAGGAGCTTATGTAAAAGAGGCATCTACAACACGAAGGAAAGCTTGGATTACTGCTTTAAATCTGGAAAGGTTTTCTAGATCAGGCTTCAAAATACAAAATTACCATAGAGTTTGCAGTCTACATTTCATATCAGGTAAATAATTATTACCCTTTCTCCCATCTGGGGTAAGGGGTTAAAATGGGCGGTGCCTTTTGTGTTTTACATAATCAGGAGACGCGTAGTCTTCATCTTCCTAGAAGAAATTACACGTTTAACCGCCCAAGAAAATTACTTCTAATTCTTAGAATAATATCTGTACCAAAATCAGTCGTTTACGCAACTCTTATTTAGGTTGAAACTCATACCTCATTGTATCATTAGAACGCTGCAATTATACGAATTGGAGGCTTCATCGGTCTTGAACGGTGGTGAAAAGGTGTACAAGTTTCACGTCAACGGCAAATAGATACACTTCGAACTGCCGGACGGTATTAGGCAGAACTGTCAGGGAGTTGATGAAAATTGAGCACAATACACTACACTGGGGATACCATAGCGAAGAAGGACTAGCGTAGAGCGATACATACCTTTCTAGTAAGATTATATCATATACTTCTGGTATCACAATTTTATTTCCGGATTAAATTAAAAAATATATAAATTATTACAAGCCAAGAATTTCCCTCTTAATGCCCTCTCAATTTTTACGAAAACTGTGAATTTATAAAGTAGTCTCAGGGACCAGTGACCTTCAGTTTAGGAATAAACAAAGTGGTCCAAGCAATTAATAATAAAGTGGTTTTTGACCATTAAACCACCCTTATTTCCGATTCTGTAAGCAATGAGAGAAATTAATGAATATCTGGACTTCCGTCTCCTAACAGATGATTTGTTAATTTGAAGACAAAGAATCCGCTACAGACACAAATGAAAAGGCTAATTTCGCAGGTACCCAAGAATCTGGCTTTCGTCAATTTCGTCAGAATCATTATAATTTTTTAAAATTAATTTCAAACTTTCGTAATATAAAATCATGATATTTATTAGAATAGGCTCATAAATAAAACATCTTCAAGGAAGTTTCCGAGAGCCAGGACCTGCAAGTTGCGGTTTATATGGGGATTGTTGAAAGAATGGAACCTTTTCACCTGTACGGTATTTGGTCAAAAATTTATATACCGGTGTTCCAAGCGAATCAAAAAGGCTACTACACCGGTGGTCTCATCATAATGCCCTACGCCAGCGTCCACAAGCCCGGACAGGTGACAAATCCAGCATGGGTAGTAGTACCCTACTACTGATGGTCGCACCTTTGACGCAAGCCACTCAACCCAGCAGAAGGTGCAGCAACGGGTGGACCGATCCCCACTTCGCACACAACAGTGGGAGTAGGAGTGGATGCTGTAGCAACTCCAGCCGACACCCTACCTACGTAGGTAAAGAGTCAAACCCTTTGGAGAAAGGGGAACGACGGGCACACAGCGGTCCACATAATCCGGGGCACAGTTGGCACCGAATATCCTGGTGGGCTCCAAAAGGCTGGGAGACAGGACCACCGTGCCCTCATACGGAGGCTCTTAGGCTCGGCGCCTCACAATCCTCCGAGGCGACCTGTTCACCTGGACCCTCTCCGTTAGCCTGAGACTCAGTTTCCAGCCCATACCTGACCGAAGTCGGAGGTGGAGATAGGACCATTTGATCAGAGCTAACATCTCCCAGTGCACCACCGCCCTTATTGGTTACAAGAGACGGACCCGAACTCCCCGGTAAAGCCACCAGTTATTGCACACTCTGACCCATTAAGGGCCACACCTGTACGGTATGCTTCCTTTTAACCTGTAAATAGAACTGAATAAAATGAAAACAACGATAGTTAAAAGTGCACAAGAAAAATTTTTATTATTAAAAGTTAAGCCCGACTAGTTTCGCCCGAGTTATTACGGCACTATTTCAAATTATTGACAGCCCCACCAGAAATGGTGGCCTCCACCAACGTGATAATGTGCTGGACATAGTCCTTTCTTCCGACCAATATCTAGTGTCTGACCCGGTAGATTATAACTCCTTTAATGACTAACTATCCGGCATTGACTGGTCTCCGCTCCTCGGGACTCCCAGCCAGGGACGTACCTTTGGGGGGGGGGGGGGGCAGGGAGGAGGCTCCCCCCCCCAAAGTTTTGTAGAGTTGGCAAATCGAGGTGGACTTGGCAAAATGAAAATTATGAAACATGTTAGTTAATTAAAAAAACTCCTAAATCGATAGTAAACAAATCATTTACAATTTCCCAGCAATTTACTTCCCTAAAGTCATTAACTATATTTGAGATTTCTATGTAGTTGCTTCTCCTTATGTATAACTTACAAGACCTGATTTCTACGCTAGGCAGCTAGTGTGTCGGAACTTTAGTTCAGCCTTGTGGTAAAAGCTTTTTAAATAGTCATTTTTCCTACAGCACCTTATAAAATTGAAAGGCAGATAGACGCGTGATAGGGAATATCGGTTGTTCGTTATTATTTCAGTGTTCATTTTCTACGTTAAATTTGGCAATCTGTATAAAAGTTATAAAAATAGTTTTAATTTCTATAGGAGATGTTACAGTTTTTTTACTTCGGGTAAATTAGGTAAGTCGTGAATATTATAGTGATATTCTTTAGGAAAGTCAAAATTTCACAAGTCAATATTCCTAAAGTTGCGTTGGGTAAAGATAACGTGTGATCATATGGTGTGATACAGTGTCGGTTGTTCTTACGTTAATATTTCAGTAATAAGTGTTTGAATTTCTTATGTTATATTTGGGTATGAATAATTCCAGTTATTCAAAGCAGTTCAGTTAAACAACAACTAGTATTCGTCAGGATGAAATATATCTATTTTTTACTACAGCGGGATACACGACGAGAAAATAGTAAGCGGGTTTGATGGGATTTTTAAATTGCTGTAACATCGTTCAATCTCTGTTTTCTACTTCGTGTATCTCACTTTATATATAAAGAGAGTACGCAAATGCTTCACTCAATATAACTAGACGCCGAGCCGTTTTCGCCATTGAATTGGGAATAGTACCGCTAGAATGACATAGGCGCGTTCGGTAGTCGTGGTTTCGCGAAACAAATTCTGAAATTTCCAGTCGGCGCACTCAGCCGTCAACTCTATCATAATACGGGTGGCGCCATCTATAACTTCCAAAGTACATTAGTACCATTAATTCAATTGTATAGTATATAGTTCCCGCCGCTAACAGCGGATGGCGCCACCGATTATAATTTTAATTAAACATTTAAATTGAAATCTACCGTAGCAATCCAAACTTAGACGACTTGACAAACTTTGGTTTTTACTTGTCAAATTTCACTTACCTCCCCCCCCCCCCCCAAACGTACACTCTTTTGTACGCCACTGCTCCCAGCATCTCCGATGCCTGGTCATTTGTCCCGCGTACAATTCAAACGGGTATTGATCTATTTGTTCCCACGCGAAAACCCCCGAAACCACCGAAACTAAATTTACAAACGATTAGCAGTCGGTCTTTTAAAAAGAATGCGTGGTCTCACTTCCTGATAACCAAAAAGCGATATGCTTCCCAGACAACTCTGGCATCGGCGTACGAAAGGTAAAAGCGCGCAATGCCCACACTTCCCACTATCGTAACCAGAGGTGGCAATTTGAAAATACTTGGCCAAAAATATCACTGACAACCCTAAAGTCTTTTGGTCTCATGTTAATAGATTTCGCTCCACTAGTACAGTCACCCTACAAACACCGGTCGCTTCCTCGCCACAGTCGCCTCCTCTCTCAATCCCTATATCTTCCTCCAGGACCACTCCTCGGGCTAACTTGACGGGTTTCACATGTGATCCTACAACCGTTAAAGGGCTTCTATCTAAATTAAATATTTCAAAATCCCCGGGCCCTGATGGTGTTCACCCGTTTCTGTTCAAATCCCTTTCTATTGCTCTTTCTTTCCCACTGTACTTGATCATTTACCGCTCCTTCTCTGAATGTCAACTTCCCTTGTCCTGGAAAGAGGCCAACATAACCCCAGTCCACAAATCGGGTTCCTGAGCTGACCGCACCAAATACCGCCCAATAAGTAACCTTAACCAAACCCCCAAATTGAGCGAACAATTGGTCCATAATCAAACTACCGCCCACCTAACCGCCACCAACTTTTTATCCCGTTACCAGCACGGTTTTCTCGCCAGGCGAGAGGTGATACTGTCTGACTAACCTACTAGAAGCAACGAATTTGTGGTCCCAGTGGCTGGACGAAGGGTACAGTGTAGATGTAATTTACCTAGATTTGGCCAAGGCGTTTGACTCGATACCCCACTCCTGTCTCCTTGGTTCACTAGAAGCTGCGGGCATTGTTGGCGATGCTCTCGCCTGGATTGAGGACTATTTGCGTGGTAGGAGGCAAAGGGTGGTGCTCAATGGCGTGGCGTCCGGCTGGGGTGATATTGGTAGGGGCGTTCCCCAGGGTTCTGTCCTAGGACCCCTTCTCTTCAATGGTCTCATCAATTCTTTGCCCGACGCCATACTCGTTGCGCTTATACTCCTCTTTGCCGACGACTCTAAGCTCTTTCACCGTCTCAAAACTCTCTCTGATTGTCATGATCTTCAATCTGACTTGGTTAGGGCTGCACACTGGACCAAATCGCGCGGTCTATCCTTTAATGAATCAAAGTGCTCTGTCCTCCACCTGGGCTAAAAAACCACAGTTTTGTTTACACTTTAAACGGTACGCCCCTCAAAACTACTCTCTCGGAGCGAGATCTGGGTGTACAACTTGACCCCTCCTTGAAGTTCCCTAGCCACACCAACAAGGTTGCTAAACGAGTTCGCGCTGTCACTGGTCTAGTGCGGAGGAACCTCTACTTCCGGTCGCCTCTGTTGATCAAATCGCTTTACAACTCTCTGATCCTTCCCATTTTTGACTTCTGCTCACCAATTTGGACCCCACACGCGAAGACAGACCAACAGGCACTCGAAAAAGCTCAGAACCAGTTTACAAAACTTGCTTCCAAATTTTCAGTGCGGCCCGCTCCTGCCCGACTAAAATCCCTAAAAATAGAACCTGTAATGATGCGCCATGAACTCAATAACCTGCGCTTACTCCACAAATTTTTCAGTAACAAATTAGATCTGGGTTTTTCCGACTACTTTGCCCTAGACTCGGGGAACCGAACTAGGGGCCACACCCTTAAGCTCAGCAAACCACGTGCCAACACGGCACAGAGACTCAATTCTTTTTTCTATTCTGTTATTAACGATTGGAATAAACTTCCGCAGTCTATGGTTTTGATAAAGGACTATCATAAATTGCGCTCCTCTCTAACTGACCACTTAATTGTCACCCCGTAATTCCTACACTGAGCTGTTCTTTCCCCTTATATTCTTGCCTTTTCAACGGTATGTCAATGTTTTTTTTGTATTATTATTAATATTATTTCTTTTGTACTTTGTATATTCGTTTCACACCGAGGGGTCGGACATTTGGCGAAATCCCGTACAAAATTTGGAAAAAAATCCATAATAAAAAATCCTGGATTTTTAAAAAATCCAAAATCCTCTACACAAAACAGGCAAATGTCCGACCCCTCGTTTCACACAATGTGTGCCGACTTCGCATATGCCAAATGTGCTGAAACTTGGAGGTATGACAGTATTTGTTTCACGCAATAAATGTGAAGATTCCAGTCTCCTTCTCTTTCGGCTCTAATGAATAGCCTTAAAATGGAGACCAAGTCCAAATACAACAACCATAATTTTGCTGTGCGAGACGCTTTTCTCATAACTTCCATTTTGGATTGAATCATGTGGTTCAGCTTTATTAAATAAATGGAATTGCTTGCCTCGTCAAATGTAACGTGATTCGACAACAATTCGAGGGTCAGTCAATGCCCAGATTTTGGGGCCCCTAGTGACCAAAACTGATCCAGCGACAGCGAGGGCCTCTTATCTCCAAGCGATTTCTGATTGATGTACCATATCCCCTCTAGCACGGCGTTGATTGTAGGGGGGGGGGGGCAGAATAACATAGTGTGGGGAATTGGTGCATATAGCGTAGAGCCTTCACACCAAGCGCGCCAAGGGAAAATATATAGAAATATGTATACACACAAAAAAAACAGTGAAAAAGCGAGAAAAATAATAATTAAAATGCACAATATAGCTATAAAACACGACCGAGTAAAATACACAATGAATGTCAGAAAGGAGTACTCAGATCCGAATGGCACGTCGGATAATGACGCAGGTGGCAGCGACCACCTCGGCGATGCCCGCGTGAACCGCCTTGAGCACCCCATCTAAAGAAACCGGTAGATGCCTCTTGTGGAGGGCGGAGAGTAGACGCAGCCGAGGTGCAAGCTGGTCGAACTGAACTTTTCGTATTTCGTGACGAATAAAAACATAAAAACAAGTTCAGCAAGCGTAGCGTAGTATTGCTACTAATTTCAAATATTACAATTTGCGAACGAAAACTATCGCAACGCCCCCTTTGGTTCGCCATTCAAACCTAGATAGGTAGCAACTAAAGCAGACGCTATTAGTTTTTCCTTATCATTATTCGTCAATTTGACTTTATAAATAATGATACTTGCATTTTAATATAATTTTTGCATCGTTTGCTTATATTTTGATTAGATTATTTAAGAAAAAAACGTTCTTATGGCTTTTTAATTTGTCTGTAGCAGACGTTAGATTATAGGCGCCACCTCGGGGAAGCTTGCGCCGTTACGCCACCTAGACGTGAATAGTGCGTAAACGGCTTGTGGGGTTCCGCGAATTGTTGAAAAACCTTATTTATAATTTAAATTTATCTCTGTTTTCATACCGTTTTTGGACTATTTTACAAAAGGAAATTAAGAGTTTCCTTGTTCAATTATGTATTACGAGTTGTTCTATAATCAAGGATATCACTGCGCGCATGGGCGCACGCAGGGTGGGTTAGAAACGGGCAATTAAAATGACCCTATGAGCTTCGTGCGTAGTTTAAATTTTGGTTACAAGTATCGCCGCCTACCAACCGAGTTTTAAATTGAATATATGAAAGCTGTCTGCTCGTTCGAAATTATCTCTGCCCAAGTTTTACTGAAAAACATTAGAATTCAAAAGTCGTCTGCTATAATTTCTTCACATATTTATTTCACGGATATTAAGGCAGATGGCGCTAAGTTTCCTAAGCTTGAAGCCTATTGCCCAGCTATGAATGCACTAATAAAGGTAAGTAGTTCTCGCTCCCAATTTGGCTGCGTATGAAGTTTGCTCATAATGACAGTTATTTAGTCCCCGTTCGTAAGCTTTGGAAATCTCAACCAATCGAACCTAATATACTAGGTTGTATAAGATGCGGAAAACGACATCTATCGTACAATCTACGTTCTATACTAGAGCCGCCACTTGCTTTAAAAATCCGGAGGTGGGCAAAAATTGTGAGCGCTCATGTATGATAATCCTCTTGCAGTGAGCGAGCACTTGAAATATAAAGTCGGCTGATCTTGTTTAGAGTGAGAGCAGGACTGAGCCTGCTCAGGCCGAGAGCCGAGAAGTTATCTCAGTCACTGCGCGAGATTGGCCGATCGACGTACGACCTTGCTCACTTTTAAGCGCCGCGTTCTCTAGCTGCCAAATAGTTCGTTCGTTAGAAAGCGCTGACGCAGAGTCGAGATAGATCTACCCGAGCAATGAATTAATTTTTTTAATCTGACGGATCTCATTCACGGTGAAAGTGGAACTAAAGAAAAATCTTCACTCTTTTCCACTCTCGCTTTTCGTCATTCGCCGAGTGCACTTTTGACGAAAGAGTGAAATTAGACAAGGTCACTACTTTCACTCTAACTATTGGCGGAAAAATTGAAATTTAAGGCGGGAAATTTAATTTTATATCGTTTTCCATTTGACTGCTCTCGAGCGCTCTAGATCGCTCTGATCAACATTTTATGTTCCATTTGCGTGCTCGGATCTGCTTCGATCGAGATTACCGTGTTCCATTTCCTGCTCTCGGGTGCTCCGAGATCACCCAATACCGATCTGCCGATTTCGACAGATCAACGGATCGAGATCGAGATCGGAGCAAATTTTTGCGTGTTCTTTTCAGATTTTTTGGCAAAATGGCAGACCAAAAAGCGAAAATTCAAATTACTAGCAGACAAATAAATAGTGCGGGAATATGTTAATGTAATATACCATTTGCGGTTTTAGTCTAGTAGATTGGGGAGAGATTTATGACGTCAGACAGATTCGGAGCAATCAAATGGAAAACACTATAAAATTAAGTTATCAATGGCGTATTAAAAGATAAACGCGTTCTTACCTTCCCCACCCAAAATTATTATTCTATTTGCCAATGTTAAACTACGTTTCACGTTCAGAAAACACTTTCCTTTCTCGCTTAAAAATGTTTTGAAGATTGGTCACAGAATTATGGCTTTAAAAGTCGCTTAATGACTTAGGCATATGGTGGTGCCTAGCTTGGGTATTAGCCTAGCTGATTATTATTATTATTATCCAACGTAAGTTGCTTGGCGCCCACCTGCTAAACTCTAATTTAGCAACCACGGAATTAAACATCATATTTGAGATTTGGGATATAAAATTTAGGTATGAGTCCTCTTACTAGAGTTTAATTTACCTAATTATAATACTCTACAATGGTTATCTAACGACGTTATCATTTGGCTGTTTTAAATTTAAGCTTCCTTTGTCGGTAATAGATGGCCCCACGCTCTCCAGTTAAGTCGTTAAATTTAAATTCAAATTTCCCGCCTTCTTTTAATAGTCTTGAAAATCGATCTGGGACTCGGAGGCTATTCTGTAAGCTTTGAGATCAAGATGTCGAAAATAGCAAAAATGGTATTTCCTAACTTTTTTGTCGAATTTTTATCTTCGATTTTCGATGTCGATATCGGGGCCTATTCTGTAAATATTCGAAATCCAATTTTCGATCAAAAACTAGATTTCAAACTTCGAGATATTGACGAATGGTATTCGGTAAAGATTTCGAATAAGCATAAATCAATGCAAATTGTCGAAGTCGATCTCGACATGGTATAGGGTATCGAGATCGAATTCCCATTCGATTTTTTACAGAATTGCCGCCCACTGACTGACTGACTGGGTTGGAGGTATCGACTTCGTTTTCGAGAAGGAATCTTTCGATTGGAAAACGTGTTTTTCGATCGCGTAATCGCCGTAATTAATGAAAAATACGACTGCGGTTGTTTCAGCTCATCTACAAATTATTAATTTACGTTTTATATCATTAGTAATGATTACGTTTTATATCATTAGTAATGATTACGTTTTATATCATTAGTAATGATTACGTTTTATATCATTAGTAATGATTACGTTTTATATCATTAGTAATGATTACGTTTTATATCATTAGTAATGATTACGTTTTATATCATTAGTAATGATTACGTTTTATATCATTAGTAATGATTACGTTTTATATCATTAGTAATGATTACGTTTTATATCAATAGTAATGATTACGTTTTATATCATTAGTAATGATTACGTTTTATATCATTAGTAATGATTACGTTTTATATCAATAGTAATGATTACGTTTTATATCATTAGTAATGATTACGTTTTATATCATTAGTAATGATTACGTTTTATATCATTAGTAATGATTACGTTTTATATCATTAGTAATGATTACGTTTTATATCATTAGTAATGATTACGTTTTATATCATTAGTAATGATTACGTTTTATATCATTAGTAATGATTACGTTTTATATCATTAGTAATGATTACGTTTTATATCATTAGTAATGATTACGTTTTATATCATTAGTAATGATTACGTTTTATATCATTAGTAATGATTACGTTTTATATCATTAGTAATGATTACGTTTTATATCATTAGTAATGATTACGTTTTATATCATTAGTAATGATTACGTTTTATATCATTAGTAATGATTACGTTTTATATCATTAGTAATGATTACGTTTTATATCATTAGTAATGATTACGTTTTATATCATTAGTAATGATTACGTTTTATATCATTAGTAATGATTACGTTTTATATCATTAGTAATGATTACGTTTTATATCATTAGTAATGATTACGTTTTATATCATTAGTAATGATTACGTTTTATATCATTAGTAATGATTACGTTTTATATCATTAGTAATGATTACGTTTTATATCATTAGTAATGATTACGTTTTATATCATTAGTAATGATTACGTTTTATATCATTAGTAATGATTACGTTTTATATCATTAGTAATGATTACGTTTTATATCATTAGTAATGATTACGTTTTATATCATTAGTAATGATTACGTTTTATATCATTAGTAATGATTACGTTTTATATCATTAGTAATGATTACGTTTTATATCATTAGTAATGATTACGTTTTATATCATTAGTAATGATTACGTTTTATATCATTAGTAATGATTACGTTTTATATCATTAGTAATGATTACGTTTTATATCATTAGTAATGATTACGTTTTATATCATTAGTAATGATTACGTTTTATATCATTAGTAATGATTACGTTTTATATCATTAGTAATGATTACGTTTTATATCATTAGTAATGATTACGTTTTATATCATTAGTAATGATTACGTTTTATATCATTAGTAATGATTACGTTTTATATCATTAGTAATGATTACGTTTTATATCATTAGTAATGATTACGTTTTATATCATTAGTAATGATTACGTTTTATATCATTAGTAATGATTACGTTTTATATCATTAGTAATGATTACGTTTTATATCATTAGTAATGATTACGTTTTATATCATTAGTAATGATTACGTTTTATATCATTAGTAATGATTACGTTTTATATCATTAGTAATGATTACGTTTTATATCATTAGTAATGATTACGTTTTATATCATTAGTAATGATTACGTTTTATATCATTAGTAATGATTACGTTTTATATCATTAGTAATGATTACGTTTTATATCATTAGTAATGATTACGTTTTATATCATTAGTAATGATTACGTTTTATATCATTAGTAATGATTACGTTTTATATCATTAGTAATGATTACGTTTTATATCATTAGTAATGATTACGTTTTATATCATTAGTAATGATTACGTTTTATATCATTAGTAATGATTACGTTTTATATCATTAGTAATGATTACGTTTTATATCATTAGTAATGATTACGTTTTATATCATTAGTAATGATTACGTTTTATATCATTAGTAATGATTACGTTTTATATCATTAGTAATGATTACGTTTTATATCATTAGTAATGATTACGTTTTATATCATTAGTAATGATTACGTTTTATATCATTAGTAATGATTACGTTTTATATCATTAGTAATGATTACGTTTTATATCATTAGTAATGATTACGTTTTATATCATTAGTAATGATTACGTTTTATATCATTAGTAATGATTACGTTTTATATCATTAGTAATGATTACGTTTTATATCATTAGTAATGATTACGTTTTATATCATTAGTAATGATTACGTTTTATATCATTAGTAATGATTACGTTTTATATCATTAGTAATGATTACGTTTTATATCATTAGTAATGATTACGTTTTATATCATTAGTAATGATTACGTTTTATATCATTAGTAATGATTACGTTTTATATCATTAGTAATGATTACGTTTTATATCATTAGTAATGATTACGTTTTATATCATTAGTAATGATTACGTTTTATATCATTAGTAATGATTACGTTTTATATCATTAGTAATGATTACGTTTTATATCATTAGTAATGATTACGTTTTATATCATTAGTAATGATTACGTTTTATATCATTAGTAATGATTACGTTTTATATCATTAGTAATGATTACGTTTTATATCATTAGTAATGATTACGTTTTATATCATTAGTAATGATTACGTTTTATATCATTAGTAATGATTACGTTTTATATCATTAGTAATGATTACGTTTTATATCATTAGTAATGATTACGTTTTATATCATTAGTAATGATTACGTTTTATATCATTAGTAATGATTACGTTTTATATCATTAGTAATGATTACGTTTTATATCATTAGTAATGATTACGTTTTATATCATTAGTAATGATTACGTTTTATATCATTAGTAATGATTACGTTTTATATCATTAGTAATGATTACGTTTTATATCATTAGTAATGATTACGTTTTATATCATTAGTAATGATTACGTTTTATATCATTAGTAATGATTACGTTTTATATCATTAGTAATGATTACGTTTTATATCATTAGTAATGATTACGTTTTATATCATTAGTAATGATTACGTTTTATATCATTAGTAATGATTACGTTTTATATCATTAGTAATGATTACGTTTTATATCATTAGTAATGATTACGTTTTATATCATTAGTAATGATTACGTTTTATATCATTAGTAATGATTACGTTTTATATCATTAGTAATGATTACGTTTTATATCATTAGTAATGATTACGTTTTATATCATTAGTAATGATTACGTTTTATATCATTAGTAATGATTACGTTTTATATCATTAGTAATGATTACGTTTTATATCATTAGTAATGATTACGTTTTATATCATTAGTAATGATTACGTTTTATATCATTAGTAATGATTACGTTTTATATCATTAGTAATGATTACGTTTTATATCATTAGTAATGATTACGTTTTATATCATTAGTAATGATTACGTTTTATATCATTAGTAATGATAACTTTAATAACGAAATATTTAATCCATAATTAAAATGAGTTGTAATTTTTTTTTAAATAGAGCTAATACCCAAGGCACCACCTTCGACCACATAAGCAATGTTGCTTGTGCGTGATCAAGTAACAGGTGGCCGGGTTACAATGCGTAGGAGGGTGGTGGCAAGCCCTTCATGCCACGCGAGCCAACAGCTCCCTACACTAACTATTACCGTTAACCTCAGCAAGTTTTTATGGGAAGGGGAAACCGAAGATCTCGGTGGAAAACCCCTTTAACCAGTGGGGAGAGAACTTACAAACTCTACGCAGAAGGAGTGGTTCCGGATTTTCACCCATGCAGTGCCACTAGCTGGGATCGAACCCGGCTCCTCTTGCTGCGAGGCTAAAGTGCTTAATTTCAAAGGCATACCAAGATACAATCAAGCTCATTCAATAAAATAAATTACGTTACCAATTTTAAACAGTTACTTTTTCAATTCAATTAATTTCTAAACTAAAAAATTTACAATAAGCGAATTAACTTACTGATATACTTAACAGATTATTCTTATCCGTTCTTCGTCTATGTTGTAACAAACTCAAAATCAGAATAAACACTTTGGATTTATTTCGTAAATTTAATTTAATAACGTTTTCCATTTGACTGCTCTCGAGCACTCTAGATCGCTCTGATCAACATTTTATGTTCCATTAGCGGGCTCGGATCTGCTCCGATCAAGTTTCGCGTGTTCCATTTCCCGCTCTCGGGTGCTACCGATCTGCCGATTTCGACAGATCAACGGATCGAGATCGAGATCGGGGCAAATTTTCGCGTGTTCCTTTTAGATTTTTTGGCAAAATGGCATACCAAGACGCAAAAAATTAAATTACAAGCAGACGAAAAACAACAAATCGCGGGAATATGTTCATGGAATTTTCCATTTGCTTTTTTACTCTAGTCGATGGGGCGAGATCTATGACGTTAGAGACAGATTCAGAGCGATGTCTTGAGCAATCAAATGGAAAACGCTATAACTTTAACTGCACGATGAATCTAAAGTAATCACGTGACCTCTCGTATTTTATATAAAGAGCTATTAAGCTCATAATCTCGAAATTCTGTATTCATTAATTTATGTTTTTAGATTGGAAACCTTTTTTGATAGTTGCAAGATTATTTCTTAATAATAAAAATTCTAAAATTATATTTCATAAATATAATCGTTTTCGATTCGCTATCGTGATCGACAACTAAAAAAATTAAAGAATAGCCCCCGTGACGTTGCCCACCTTCATTTTCTAGACGTACCTTGGACCACCTTCACTCTTTTCCCTCGAGCTCACTCGAGGAGTGACGAAAAAGTGAAAACCCCACTCTTACGAGTTGAGTTTTAGCTAGTGGAGTGAGAAAAGTGAGGGGGTGAAATTACTCGCACAATTTCACTCCAAGTTTTGCCCAACTCTGCTCGTTTATGACTATACATCCTCCTAGCTTGGAGAAGGTTGATAAATCAGCTACTCTCCCATCATTCCGACCTCTTCTGTACGCCAGTTTATTTCCGAAGAAAATAGAACACTATTCCAACAAAAATTTGGTTTCTTAAAGGGTCATGTGACATGGGCGGAATGATTAAAAAGTTTTTCCACTTCCGCAATACAACCTCTTCAACCTTTTTCCAGTATAAAACGACACTAAAAACCAGGATCGGGAGTAAATTGTTTGCAGCAACCGAGAACCCCAGATATTGATGAACCTGTTACCTACAGCGCTAACATTAAATCTGGATGGGGTTTCGTCGTTCAATATCACAACGGAAGATACATTTTCAGTATAAAATAGTACAATATAGATATGAAAGTTTAATTATATAGGTCCTATCCCTGGTTTGCTGTTTATTTCATCCAATTGTTTTTCTTATTTTTTATATTATTCTCAACAATATTTAATTTTTGCAGTTAGTAAATTTTCGTATATACCCTCTTTTCCGCTTTTTATTTAAATTTTAGAACTAACAAATCGATGAGAAAAATATTCGTCCCGTGCCGCCTCTTACCACGCCATCTCTCTGCTTCCTAATCTCGGGAAAATCTACGAGAAGCTACATGTACTTTGAAGTAACTTGTGAGTTAAAGTAATAAAACGTCAGGTTCAATGTTCTAGTATAATTTAATGATCTTTATGTTTCACGGTACATATTTATACCTAGTCAAAAAAACTAGTTTTATGGAAGTGCGATATAAGAGAAAAAACATGAAATGCAAATATGCATATTTTATAAAAAGTAAATAAATAAACATTGTATCAATATCCTCCCCAAAGAAAGAATACTGAACTGTCAATGTTAATATGTTAAACGATCGGGAGCTCGTTTGGTCCTTGTAGATATTCTTGTCTGTAGTTGGCTCGGATCGATGGTCTGTGTTGATAAACTACTCGACACCTTATGGTCTTTCGGTGGTTCCGACGTCCATTGCGCTGGTTCTGGAAAGTCTGCTCTCTGTGTGGCTACTACGTCTCGGAATTGGAAATTTGGCAGAGAAAGTTGTCGGCGATGCCGCGTCTGGTTGACATGCCTTCTAATGACTCCTGCGTCCGTAGATACCGATAGCATTGTATTGCCAATAGGTCCCAGGATTGATAATTTCTTATCCAGATGGGATCGTCTTTGTTGAAAGACGAATTCAATGGTCGCTGAGACTTTGAATTGTTCACGTCGTCATCTCTAGGTAGCGGACGCAGACGGTCTATACGAGTACGTATGGATCTTTTCAGGAACATCTCGGCTGGAGAAAACCCCTCGTCGTTAGGAATGCGACGATGAGCTAGTAGAATATTCGCCAGGCGTTTCTGAAAAGATCCTTCCATGACTTTCTGGAGACCTCGCTTGATTGTACCAACTGCTTTTTCGGCGTGGCCATTTGAAGACGGATGGTAAGGCGCTATCGTCAAATGTTTCACACCGTTCTTCTGCATGAAAGAAACGAACTCATCGCTCGTAAAAGTGGTTCCATTGTCACTCACGAGACATTCTGGAAATCCATAACGAGAAAAGATCTCCGTTAATAGTTCAATGGTACGCTTTGACGTCGACAGTTTGGTTGGAAAAGCTTCAATCCAATTGGAATACGTATCTAAAAATACGAATATCATAGTGTTATCATACGGACCCAAATAGTCAACATGAACTCGTTGCATTGGACGAGTCGTTTCCGGCCAATGTGAGGTACGCTTGTTTGGCATTGGCGCAACTTCTTGGCACTTGGTACATGAAGCCACTAAGTTTTCAACGTCTTTATCAATTGCCGGCCACCATACAGTTGCTCTTGCCAGTCTCTTGGTTTTACTAACACCGAAATGACCTTCGTGCAGCTCTTTCAGAATGTCATTTCTATATACATATGGAATAAATATACGATTGTTCCAGAAAATTATACCATTCATAGTAGAGAGTTCCAAACGTCGGGAATCAAATGGTTTGATCGCTTCCGGAACAACCTTCGGCCAACCTTCCACGATATACTGACGAAGAAGTGATGCGGTGCTGTCGCTTTCAATAGCGTTGCGGATATCGCCAGCTGTCACTGGACCGGTATCAATGGATTGCAAAGTCAAAACGTATTCTTGTGGTTCCACAACGGCATCAATCGTGTGTGGAATCGGTAACCTGCTCATAGCATCAGCATTGGCGTTACGATTACCTGGCCGATACTTGATATCGTAATCGTACGCCCCAAGTGTAACTGCCCATCTTTGAATTCGAGCGGCTGTTGTCGTTGGAAACTGTTTATTTGGAGACAAAAGAGTAGTTAGCGGATTATGGTCCGTTAAAAGGGTGAAATGACGGCCCAATATGTATTCTCGAAATCGAGTCACTCCAAATACCAACGCCAACGCTTCCTTTTCTATCTGGCTGTAATTTCTTTCGGCCTTGGTTAAGGTTCTCGAAGCAAAGCTGACAGGTCTGTCGCTTCCGTCTTGTTCGATGTGCGACAATACTGCACCGAGGCCAATAGGTGATGCGTCACACGCTAGTGTAACGGGCTTGCGTAAATCGTAATGAACAAGTACCGAAGATGATGACAAGATTGACTTAGCCCTTTTGAAAGCTTTTTCAGTTGCTTCGTTCCAGCTCCATTCCTTATCGGTGTGGGTCAACAAGTATAATGGTGCTAGGAGAGTTGACATATTAGGAAAAAATTTTGAATAATATGTAATCAAACCCAAAAAGGATCGCAACTCTTGTTGGTGTAGGAGCTTCAACGATTGGTTGAACATTCTTCACTGACGGATGTAAGCCAAAGCGATCGAGACGATGTCCTAAGTAGTCGACAGAATCCACCATGAATCGACATTTGTCTCTGAGAAGCTTTATACCGGCTTCTTCTAGCCTGGTAAGAACAAGGCTCAACGTCTCCAAGTGCTGCGTATCGTCTTTTCCGGTCAACAGTAAATCATCTTGAAAGACTGCTATATATGAAATGTCTCGTAGAATTGCCTCAATCTGCCTCTGGAACACTGCCGAAGCTGATGACACACCAAAATGTAATCTTGTATATCGAAACAGACCTCTAGACGTGTTGATGACGACCAGTTCCCTCGAATTTCTGTCCAACTTTAACTGGTTATACGCATCCCGAAAATCCAACTTCTCGCCTCCGTTAAGAGTCGAAAATAGCTGATCAATCTTGGGCAATGGGTACTGCTCGGTTGCCGTTGCTGGATTTGCAGTAAGTTTGAAATTGCCACATATTCGAATTGATCCATCTGATTTAAGTACAGGAACAATGGGCGCAGCCCATTCGGAAACCTTCACCGGTTCTATGATTCCTAGGTTGAGTAAGCGGTCAAGCTCTTGATTGACTTTGTCTCTGTAGGGAAATGGTACAGAATTTGGTTGGAAAAACCGTGGCTGAACATCGGGCTTCTTGTGTAAATGAACTTCTACGTCTTTAACTAGTCCCAAACCAGGAGAGAATAGGATTGCATGTTGCTCCAAAACATTTTGCAATTTGAAAGTACATTGTGAAGAGTTAAGAATGTTGACAGAGTTAGTATGTTGAAGAGTAATATTTAACTCACGTATCCAATTTCTGCCGATAAGGCTTGTACCATTGTGCGAGACAACCAGCAAGGGCAATTCCTTGACGACTTGATTGCAGGAAACTTTGACGTAAGTATACCCCAGAACAGGAACTTTATCTTCATTGTAGGTGCGAAGAAGTATTCTGGAAGGATGTAGCTTGGGCAAAATACTGTCCCGGAACAAGTCCTTGAATGTTTCATACGACACCAAAGTAAATGCGGCTCCAGAATCTATTTCCATTTTACGATTTACTCCCTGTACCTTCAACTCTTGCATGAACGGTTCTGGTGCTGGTTCCGGTGATGGTATATAGAAAACACTGTACTCGTCTTCTACCTGAGGAATTTCTCGCTTCCGAGATGTCGTACCATCCATATCGGTCGCTGTTGTTTGAATTTCATGCAGTCGATTGTTTCGATAACGACCTTGACGATCTCGAGGAACAGCCGGTTGGCCGTTTTTACTAGCAGACAGACATACCCTCGCCAAATGACCAACTTTTTGACAGTATGAACATACGGTACTTTTGTGGGTACACGTATTGGCTTTGTGACTTGGATGACCGCATCTATAGCATTTGGCATCTGTTCCAGCATGTTGTGGCTGGCTTTGAGCAGTTCTTATGTTATGACGCCTTCTTGCTCGCTGCGAATCAACCATCTTATGGATACTCTGCTCCGTTGTCGAATTTGCCGAAATAGGTAGTTTTGAGTCCGAGGTAGGTAGTTTTGAATTCATTTCGTGCATGTTCTTGGTAGTGGACTCCATTCTTGAAGCAATTGAAACGGCTTGTTGTAATGTTAAAGTAGCAGGCTCGGTAAGTAATCTGGCTTGTATAGTTTCATCTTGTATACCACTGACCAAACGATCTCTTAACGCATCATCCAGGTTTGCTCCGAAATTACAGTGTTCAGCTAAGCGCTTAAGTTGTGCCATGTAAGTAGAAATTGACTCTCCAGGCTGACGATTACGTCTATTGAAATTATGACGCTCCACAATTTCAGATGGTGGTGGGCAAAAATGACTGCTAAGTGCGGCTTGAAGTTCCGTCAGCGTCTGGTTAGCTGTAGTTGATGGACTGATCAGATTTCGTAGTAATGCATATGTAGTAGGACCCAGTAATGAGAGAAAGGTAGCTTTCTTCTTGGCGGCTTCATCAATCCCGTTAGCGGTAAAGTAGTATTCCATGCGCTCCGAATAAATGGTCCAAGACTCTGCGCTTTCGTCAAATTGCTCGAAACGACCAGTAAGTGCCATCTTGCAATTAGGACACCTGAGAAGGACTGAGCGAACGCGACTTTTAGCAATAGGTTAAAAAGTAAATACCGACTCACGCAGATGATCCCGTCCCCGTCGCCATTGAAGTAACTTGTGAGTTAAAGTAATAAAACGTCAGGTTCAATGTTCTAGTATAATTTAATGATCTTTATGTTTCACGGTACATATTTATACCTAGTCAAAAAAACTAGTTTTATGGAAGTGCGATATAAGAGAAAAAACATGAAATGCAAATATGCATATTTTATAAAAAGTAAATAAATAAACATTGTATCATACTTCTCGGCAGATTGGTCTGGTTCCTAGACCAGAACGCTGTTCTACCTGCGAAGCAATCGGGTTTTAGAGTGACAGACATTACGATCCGCCTTGTTATGGCAGCTCAAGGCGCTTTCTCTACGAAAAAAACACTGTCTCGCGGTTTCCTTAGAGATCTGAAAGACGCTTTTGGCAGTGTTCACCACCAGGCATTGCTCTACAAACTTCAACGCCGGGGTCTTACTGGAAATCTTCGTTGGGTGGAAGACTTCCTCAAGGATAGAACCTATTAGGCCAAGGTGAATGGTGCGCTCTCAGAGACTGGCCCCGTTACGAGGCAGCTCTATCAGCCCCATCCAACTTTTCTAGAGACATGTTGCCCAAGGGGAACACGCAGACGATTGTGGTCTGGGTCTGTGGCCAAGCCCTTCAAGCTCTATACGGCTCCACGAAGCAAGCGGTTGGTCACATCGCGGAGTACCGTGCACGCTGAGGCCTCAAGTTGCAACAACTCAAATGTTAATTTATTCTATTTTTTCTTTTGTTTGCTACGTAGTTTACAAATCCATAACGAGGTCGGTGTGGGGTCCCAAGTGAAGTTATGGAGAGGAGTATTCGTCCTATTCAAGCAGTGGCCAATAAATCCAGCAACGGAATTTTCATATTCGAAAACTATGTAGCGCGGGTGTCGAATGTTGGAGATCTCAACCTAGGGACAATCGACTTAAGCGAACCCCTAAGGTACCCGTCTACAATTAATAATAATGACTGAATACGCCCGGGACTACTCGCGTAACGTGATATGGTGGGGTTAGCGAGGGTCCTCAGTATTAAATTGGTGTCTAGGAGAAATTTGTTATTAAACGTATCAAGCCAGTTGTTAGATTGCCAAACACTAATTGATTTAATTTAAACTCAATATCCTAACCAAACATTTAAGCTAACTTAAAACTACCTAAACACTAATTAAACTAAATGAAATATTATCAAACTAAGCAACTGGCCAGTGCTCGCGGCATTAACGAAATGTAAAATCTAGGTTGCAACCATTACTTAACAAAGTTCATCCCGAAATGTTCAGTTGAACTGCGGAAACTTTATCGAAGTGGCAGAGTCCGGTTGGAGCCGTGGAAGAATCTGAGCGACGTTGTTGACGTTTCGGAACAGCGGAACACAGAATTTATGTTGGTGGCGATGGTATCTCGTACAATATGTTGAATGTAGCCGCTGGATGGTTGGGCATAACGAATTGGCCAATATAGATTGTTCCTGTCCTTATCTTGAAGTCAACACGTTTACAGCTCGAAGGTTAAACAAAACACGACTTTAACGTCCAAAATTAGTTGAAATATCAATTATTTTGCTCCGATCATAAAATGGAGTCCTTTTCAAATCAAAATCCGAACCGTTACTATTTATATTTTTTAGCTCGCATCCGAGCGCACGTTATTAAAAACTCGCTTTATTTATCTCGCGTATTATTTTCCAACTCTTCAATTTTGAGAATAAATATAAACGTAAAAATATGTATAATACATGTAAGCATATTTTAACACAATAAATAATTTATAATATATATAATGTATAAGAAATATAAATGACTATCAAACAACTGGTCTTAGACACGTCGGCATATCAATAAGGGGTCAAAGGGGCGCTGTGATCTCCTCGCTATCCCACAAAAACAAAGATCTCCCGGTAAAAGGACGGGCCCTTCCCTTACCTGAGGTAAAACACCAACAACCGAATCACCCAATCACCAAAATATTCGACCAGCAATTATTTTGGGGGAAAGGGGATGGTATATTTCTTATTAATTTGATATTTCGCATTACAATTAGCGGACGAAATTTTTTTAAACATGTAGAAAAGGTGGTGCTAAGCACTTATGCCCGCGATTCTGGCTCGCTCTTCGTTGCCGTAGAGAGAGAGGGGAGTCCGTAGTGGGGGAATACACTTTTCTATTCCAGGGTACCGCGTTTTCATATTCCTAGGTACAAGCGCTTCTTGAGGTAGGTAGTCTGTGGTTGAAGAGAGAAAACAGCGTCACATGTGTCGACTCGTCGAGGAGTCACTCACTCAAATTAAAAACGTCTGTGTGTTCATTTTGGAATTAGCTCATAATTTTGCCCACCTCTGTAAAAATCTCGTTATGTTTTCGGTCCTCCGCTTTACAAATACTACTCATTCCGGGAGAGTTTCGTTTGGCCGACCACAAAATACACGTTACGCCGACTGTCCATTTGGCCGACTGCTCATTTGTCCGACTGCTCGTCCTATAGGTCGCGTTTTAGAAGGCCCAGCTTGGTTATAAAGAACGGGGCTGGGGGGGGTCGCCGGTCTGGCCCCCCAGCGCTCGAGCGAAGTGACTGCGCGGCGCCGTCAGTCACCAATACTTAGAATACATTGCTTGTTCTATAAGTCAACCTAACACTAAAGACAGTCTATAGTATAAGAGTCGGTGAAATGAGCATATATCACTATGTATTTGTACCCCGCTGCTCCGCCTAAGCACTACAGCGACCTACGAGACTAATCAGGCCGGGGCAGTCGTTCAAATGAGCAGTCGTTCAAATGAGCAATCTAAATTTTTGAAACGGTGCCTATTATAACCCTCAATATTTTTAGTTACTAGTTTGTAAAATAAGATTTGATATTTCCATTTTTAGCCTACTGAGAGTAATATAACAGATTGGAAACGAAGAAAATCGAAAGTTAATTTTATCGAAATGTACTATAATTAGAGTACGGTTGGCAACGCTGTCCGTGATTATAGATTTTCCAATTGAAAAAACTTTTTCTTTTGAATTGACTGATAAGAGATGGTGACGCCGGGAGGGGGAAATACGTCATGCTAGGCCGCAAAGTGCAGGAACACCTGTCTTTTTGCCTCGGTGTCAGTGAGAAGCTACAATACACACAACAAAGACATTTAGTTTCTTGGAATTTGACGACGTCAGTGAAGAGGACCGGAGGGGGGATTGCCAAAACTGGATTTCTCTCTTTCTCGTCCCAGCAGAGGTAAAGCCCAAGCCTATTGCTTTGATAGGAAAGGGTTATTCTTTCAAATATTGAGGAATTTGGGTTTCCCCTTTTTCCCCTCTTTTGCGAAGTCACGTGATTTCAGTGACCATCGAACGGGGTCCGTCAGTGATTAGGGCCTCGCGTTTCGTCAATCGTCATTTCGTTTTTGTATCCTGACTCCTGAGCAAGATAGTTCTCAATTTCGAGTCTCTTTTGGCCAGAATTTAACTAGATTTAATAGTTGATTTTTCAACAGCCTTTTTCAAGGCTAATAAGCTATTGTAGCTTAATTTTCCAAACAGCCTTTTTCAAGGCTAATAAGCTATTTGTAGCTTAATTTTCCAAACAGCCTTTTTCAAGGCTAATAAGCTATTGTAGCTTAATTTTCCAAACAGCCTTTTTCAAGGCTAATAAGCTATTGTAGCTTAATTTTTCAAACAGCCTTTTCAAGGCTAATAAGCTATTGTAGCTGAATTTTCCAAACAGCCTTTTTCAAGGCTATTAAGCTATTGTAGCTTAATTTTCCAAACAGCCTTTTTCAAGGCTAATAAGCTATTGTAGCTTAATTTTCCAAACAGCCTTTTTCAAGGCTATTAAGCTATTGTAGCTTAATTTTCCAAACAGCCTTTTTCAAGGCTAATAAGCTATTGTAGCTTAATTTTCCAAACATCCTTTTTCAAGGCTAATAAGCTATTTGTGGTTTAATTTTCCAAACAGCCTTTTTCAAGGCTAATAAGCTATTGTAGCTTAATTTTCCAAACAGCCTTTTTCAAGGCTATTAAGCTATTGTAGCTTAATTTTCCAAACAGCCTTTTTCAAGGCTAATAAGCTATTGTAGCTTAATTTTCCAAACATCCTTTTTCAAGGCTAATAAGCTATTTGTAGTTTAATTTTCCAAACAGCCTTTTTCAAGGCTAATTTGATATTTATAGCTGATTTTCCCACTGCCTTTTTGAAACCTAATTAGCTATTATATTTACATATACTATAGCTCTGCTTTATCCAAACAGTCTTTTTGAGACTACTAAGCTATTACAAGCTTCGTTTAGAATAGGTTTTAAATTAAGTTTTAAAATATGAGCACCCGAAAGTTTTTATCTGGGGCCCAAAAACGCCAGAAGCGCAAGAGAGAAGATGGTGTTGTTAGTAGTCAGAAAGGCGCAATGGAACGGTTTTTGAAATCGTCAGGCAAGAGTCATAATGATAGTCCCGGGGAAAGCTTGGGAAATAAAGAGGGTTTAGAATTCGAAGGTGGTAATATTTCTGAGGTTCTTCCAAACGTCAGTTCTGCTTTAGACATTGCACTAAGTAATGAAGCCGAAATTATTAGAAACCCTACTATATCTGCCGATGTGCAAGATTTAACTAATTTAACAGAAGTGCGCTTACACGAATTGGATATTAGTTTAGATAAAGATTGCCTTCCAGTTCAGCCTAAACTCAATCCTTTTCCTTAAACTTTAATGGGTGGTAAAAATCGTGGTTTCATTTCTTCTTGGTACGACAAATATCGAATGCTTGAGTATTCAGTTGCAAAAAATGCAGTTTACTACTTTTGTTGCCGTCATTTTCTAGGCAGTAGAAATACTGGATTTGTGAACGGATTTTCGGATTGGAAAAATATGGCGAAAAAATTCGAAGAACATTTGGTTTGGTTCAGGCCATATACAATTTTCAAAGCAATTCGGTTATTAGAAGCGAATATTTTGAAAACTCCCAAAAAGATCTGGGCTATGAGATACTTAAAATGCCACAAAGCTGCGACACTCGGTGGTGGAGTAAAAAAAAAGGTGTTAGTTATTTTAGAAATAGACTCGATTCCGTAGTTTTAACGTTAGAAAATCTAATTGAAAACGGAAAACCAGAGGAAGCTGCTGAGTGTCGTGGGTATATATCCCAATTACATAACTTTAACAACTTAATATTAATTGTCGCACTAGAAGAAGTATTATGCGTAACGAATTCCCTGTCGGAATACTTGCAAAGTTCGAAAGTTATTTTAACGGAAGCCGTTGCCATTTGCCAAGCTACCGTTAAGACCTTAGAAGAATGTAGGAACTCGGAACGTTTTGATTTCATTTGGGTAGAAGCTACTAAAATCGCAGAATCTGCTTTTATTGCAATACCTGATCGTAACAGCGAACCGATAGCTTTACGGAAACGTAAAATAATCCCTAACAAGAGATTATAACATAGTGTGGTAACGAGTACAACGGGTAGCAGGGAAACGGAAGCAAAAACCCTGATTGACCAGTTGAGGTCCACCTATTTCGAATTAGTTGATAAATTTATTTCAGAAATGAAAATTCGACTATTGGAAAACTCTGACTTATTCAAAGGTATAATGGCATCTGACCCTAACTCGGAAAACTTTCTTAACGAAAACGATATCGTAACCCATTGTAACACTTATAATCGGTTTCAATTCGACCTGAATTCGTTAAAAAGCCAAATTAAAATAGCCAGAAATTTAATTATCCCCAAGAAATTTACCAGCGTAATCGACTGCTTCCACTATTTAATTAAAATGGCAGATGGGTTCCCCGACCTAGTGAAATACTACAAAATTGTTTCTTGCATTCCTGTGGCAAATACAATCTCAGAAAGAAGTTTCAGTTCACTCAAAAGAATGGAAACACGTCTACGGACAACTATGGGAGAATTTAGGCTTTCAAATCTGGCTACACTGTCGATAAATCGTGATTTGTCGAATTGTTTAAAAGAAAACCCAAAGTTAGTAGTCGACGAATTTGGAAAAAAACTAATCGAAGAGTGTCATTCCTTGATTAAAATGCCTTTAAAAATTCAATGGGAAAATAGAAATCATGTCAAAATTTAAAACATTTAAATAAAAAAAATCCTTGAAACTCGGGAATTTTTTAAATAAACATTATAGATGGGGCCTCTAATTCAGGCTGGGCCTACATGCATAAAATCCCTGGCGGGGCTACTGATTCGGTCCTGCGCTTTTAAGGCTTTACAAACAGCCTTGGAAATAAGGTTTTTTTTAAACTGGTCCTTATGACCAGTGACCCCCTAGCATATGAATTATTAAACTGGTCCTTATGACCAGTGACCCCCTAGCTTATGAATTATTAAACTGGTCTTATATAAAATGTGCCAATGTCATTTATATGCCTTAAAAAACATATACTACATGTTTAGAAGTTAGATTATGTTGGTAACATTAATATTCGTATTCAAAATAGTTAACTTTATTTTACGAGTACCACAAGAATAGTACAATATAGTACTATCTCACTTAAGACTACTACCAGAGCCTAGAAGACCCTCGTAATTTACCGGATTATCTCTCATTCTCTAGGCCCCGTAACTCCAGAGTCCCTGGTCCGTTACCGCGTAGCCAGGTAGCCTACCGTACTCGGGGGAAAGCGAGACTAGAGGATCATGGGCAATGCCCATGAGAGGATTGAGGGTTTGAGGCCAGAGGAGGGTTAGACAGTTCGACTCGTTCAAGGGATGCGAGCGAAGGGACTCTACATAAAACCTCGACGTGCGGCCCCGGCGGTAGTAAGAGGAGTCGCTGTACATAGGGAAATCCAAATTGATATAAACCTTTAATTAATCTAATATTATTTGGAATTATTAAACTGGTCACCTTCTGTTTTTTTGATATTATTTCGAATTAATAAACTGGACACGGTGACCAGTGACCCCCCAAATTTTGAATAAATAAACTGGTCTGAACAATTAATTAACTGGTCTTTGACCACCTGACCACCGTTATTTCCAAGGCTGTTTACAAATACTACTCATTCCGATTATACTAATATCGTGTTGCACTTAATTAAAATGTTACTTATGTTATAATGTAAATATAATGATGGTCATAAAAATTAAACGTGTACCTTTGCAGACTCGAGGCAGTTTCTAATGTGCTTAAAGGGAATATAACTACCAATGCGTTATTTTGAAAATACCCAAACAATTTTACGAAGAGGTCGCGGAGAATATTCCACCATTTGGGGGTTACATAAATTTAAGGTCTCATTCCCTTTATCATTTACCGCTGATATTACCCTACCTAAATATACATTCCATATT
Organism: Leiobunum rupestre; assembly: GCF_980474605.1. Taxonomy (NCBI): domain Eukaryota; kingdom Metazoa; phylum Arthropoda; class Arachnida; order Opiliones; family Sclerosomatidae; genus Leiobunum; species Leiobunum rupestre. The sequence continues at coordinate 36,015,516 of NC_143392.1, forward strand.
GATTTCTACTTCAGGAAAATATGGTACATAAATAAGTTAGTATTTTAGTATTTTGCCCAGCACCACTTTTGAAAATCAGCACAAGTTTTAAGTTAGTAAAATTAGAAGTATAGATAAATGTATATAATGTACTCTTTTGAGATAACTATCTATTTAATAAAAAATTATTTGTTTATTCTCTATAGTCAAACTAATCCTTTCAATCACCTTTGAAGGGAAAGTAAGCTAATAACAAAAATAAATTGCTTTTATTAAACTTGTATGGCGAACTTTTAAATAACCAAAAAAAAAAAGATTGCTCTGGATAACCTTTCAACGTGCATAAAACAATAGGGGTGTGCCAGTCTCGTTTTTTTTTTCGCACGGAGTCGAGTTTGAGTTTCAAAACTTTTCCTTATGGAGTTCGAGTTTGAGAAACCTAGCGATTTAACGATTTTTAAAATTACTCTTTTCTAAAGCTTGGAGTGCTTAACGAGTTTTGAAATATCAATGAGTTTTAAACATTTTCTAATTAAATGAACTTAAAAAATAAAAAAATTAGTTACAGATCCTTAACTTTCTCGAGTTTTATTTCCTTGAATTTTAATTTTTTAGAAGAAGACATAGTTGTTGAACATGGTTCTCTCCTATTGGATCAAGACACATGGAGCCTATTGACAATTGGTTGAGAATTGTGGTGTCATTTAAACTCGATAAAATCTTAAAAATTACCGAACAAGTTTTTACAGAGTTTGACCTTGGCAAACTTTGAACTACAAAGCTCCAGAGGTGGGCAAAAATAGTGAGCACTCATTTTTGAAAATCCTGCAGTAATGAGTGAGCGCTTCAAATTCGAATTCCAGCTGCTCTTGTTCAGCGAGAGGGCTAAATTGAGCAGCGTCTGGGCGAGCGCCGAATAGTTCGCTCCGGCGTTGATGGCTGACGGCGCGCTGAGGGAGATTCCCCCCTCGACGCGTTAGTACCCTCAGTCGGTATCATTAACTTATGCCTCAGTAGAAAGCGCTGACGCAGCGTTGAGGGAAAATTACCGAGAGAAGGAATAATTCGCTCAGATTTGAGCGCTAGCTACGCGCGGATTTTGATCACGGTAAAGTTCGTTTACGCAAATCGCTCACAGCGCGGCGAGCAAAAATTTCAAAAATCAAACATTAAACTATTACTCGGCTATGGGTTTATTATTTACTTTTTTTATTAATAAAATGAAGGGTACTCTAAACGTCGGGAGTTAATGATATCTCCGATTGAATAAAATTCAAAGGTTCTTCCGAATTTATCCAACGATAAACTAGACTGCAAATATTCCGTTTAGTGTTAAAAGAGCTTTATTAAGGAAAATATTAATTAATGATCGGTACCATAAAAACAAGTGGACATTTACTAACCCCTAATCCAACTCATTTGTAAATCTCCAGAATTTAATAGACAGTTTTAGCAACTACCTACAGGGGCGGTGCCAGAAGATTCTTAGGTGTAGGCTAATAATGTTTATCATTTGTGGGCCCCCTGTTCCTCAATATTGGGCCCCTCTATATATTGACTTAAAATTCAATTTTGCAAATTCAGGTAATTTATTTATTATTTGATAATAGTGCGGTTATTAAAATTTTACAGTATTAACTATCATCACATATTTTATTTGAATTTAAAAATCGACTTGATGTGGCCCCGTCAGATCAATTTGTGGGCCCCTATTTGAACACAAAAGTAGGCTATAGCTCGTGTTGCCTACCCCTAACGCCGCTCCTGACTACCTACACCGGGATTTTAATCACAGTGAACGACGACAGAGTTCGTTTACGGTAAATCGCGAAGAGCAAACATTTTTAATAATAATAATTATTTAAAATTAAACTTCACATTTGACGGTATGAACAAGTTAATAATAAGATTATTTTTAATGTATATGTAAAATGTTATACAATATCTTTGCATATAACCGTCTTCGATTTTGTCCATTGTTTATGACATCGACAAAAATAACCATATCATCAAATGATCAAGCTAATTGCGAAGATTCACGGTTTTTAAATAATAATTTTTTTCAGAAAAAAAGGGAGGGGTTGGAATTAATATAATGGCCAGCCTGTGCCAATATTAAAACTGTTTTAGTTCCAAATTGAGGTAACTCGATTTACGCGAATTTTCTTTTTTGCCGTTTTTCAAACTTCCTTTACACTAAAAATATAAATATTACAAATAGCAGCCAATGTAAAGTTACAAAGTTATCGATTATTTTCCATTTTTAAAAAGCATTACGTTATAAATTTTTATCAAATTTAAGTAATATTTTTTAGATACCTGGTTTTGAAACTAATAGCGTTCTTTTCGTTTTTATTTCACACCGAATTTTAGTAATAATAAAAATGTTTGAATAATTCTAATGTCTAGTTTGTGCGGGTAACAAAAATCAACAGTGAAGAAGCTGTCAACGATCACCGTCAAGCTCAGCATGTGGGGAGTGGGGACCCGCTGGCTGCCGGGGAGTATGAACAAGGAGGGAGGGGGTGGAATTACCAAGGTAACCTATTTAAAGTTACTATAGACAGTAGGCTATAATCACTATGCTGTAAACATCTGTGTCGCGCGAAAGCGATCCAAATGTAACGACTGACGATTACGATAAAAATTACATCATTCTTCCGAACTTCAAAAGGGCGTTATTTTATTTTTGAACTTGTAATAACTTACACACAAATATTTTCTTTACATTTTTCTGTTTTTATTGCTTACGATGTTACATTTTATATACAATATTGGAAATATTTCAATAATTATTTAAATCTTCGCTCTTGCTTGATACCTACAAAGATTCTCAAAAACAATTGTGTGGAGCGTGTCATTTTCGCCTAATTTGGTTTGACAACAATGAAACGAAACCAAAATTAGTTACCGCCATACGCCAAACGAGGAGGCAATGAACACCGCTAATGCCCCACAATGGAACATTTTTAAAAAAAAAGGATCCACCGTGGAACTTCGTATGTCATTAGAAAGTGTTCATCTTGTAAAATACGGAACAATTAAAACAGCGAATAGACCAAACGAAGGTGGTCCTGAAAAGGACCGTTTTGGTTTTAGCCAATTATTTGGCTTCTTCTGGTTTTTGAATTTTGAGACCTTTACGCAAGAACAACCAGCTACAGCCACTTAGGGGGTTTTGTTGGCATTGTCCAACTGCTCCTTATACAACCCGTAAGGGCGGTGGCGCACTGGGAGATGTTAGCTCCGTCCAAAGGGTCCTATCTCCGACCTCCGACTTCGGTCAGGTGTGGGCTGGATACTGGGCTTCGGCCCAGGCTAATGGAGAGGGGCCGGGCAAACTGGCCGCCTCGGCGGATTGAGTAGCCTGCTGTGGGGCTGCGGGCCTCCGTATGAGGGCACGGCGGACCCATCTCCCGGCCTTTTGGGCTCCCGCCGGGATCTCCGGTGCCAGCTGTGCCGGGTTATGCGGGCTGCTGTGTGCCCGCCGTTCCCCTTTAGGAGCTCTCTCCAAAGGGCTTGGCTCCCTGCCTTTGTAGGTGGGGTGTCGGCCGGAGTTGCTAGAGCATCCGTTCTCTATCCCACTGCTGTGTGCGAAGTGGCGGGCTGGTCGTCCCATTGTTGCACCTTCTGCTGGGTTGAGCGGCTTGCGTCGAGGGTGCGACCATCAGTAGTGGGGTTCTGCTACCCATGCTGGTTTTGTCACCTGTCCGGGCTTGTGGACGCTGGCGTAGGGCATTCTGATGATAGGCCTCCGGTGGTGTGGTTCTCTTTACCGGTACACCGGGCTATAAATTCTGACAACATGCTCCTTATACAACTGGAGTTCAAATTCCATTGCTCCGTTCTTTAACTTGGCATTCATCAGCTCGTCTGGCCTTTGGTCGAGTTCTTGTTCGTTACAGAAAATATCAAAATATTTTTCTGTAAATCGTCCTAAAATATAAAAAAACAAAAATTATCAATAATTAGTAACAATAATAATAACTATAGGTAAAACTAATTTGCTGTATTTACGTTTTAGCGATCGGCTTTCAACTTGAAGCTTGAAAAGAGGGGGGGGGGGGTGGAACCTCAACCCCTTTCCAAACTATCCCAATCGTTTCAATTTTGGGACCCGCAGGTGGAGTCCAGACACGAAGGCGTCTCTTTCGGCATCTTAACGAAAAGGGAAAGGTTGACCACTCATAGGAAACGTCTCTTCGTCGCAGCGGGACATGACTAACCAAATATTTCAACGAAATAGGCATTCACTCGCTAATTTAGGCTTGACTTATAATATACATATATAAATATACTTTTCGCTAAACTGAACTCCCCCTAAAAATGAGTCGTATAGCTTCATAGACTAGATCAAAACTAGCCCTTCTGAAACCGAAATAAGTATTCTATAATAAAATACCATATAGGAAAACGGAGAAAACCATGTATATTCGGGCCGCGTCTACGGGACGTTAGCTCCAAAGTATATTTTTCTGGACTACGGATAGACTAACATGAAAACGTTAATCAATAAAAATAAAAATACTACGTAATATCATAAATCCATAATTTAATGGAAATAATTCACTAAAACCTATTTACAGAGTGACGTCATCACGGTAAAAAATCACCCCTAGCGAGATGCTGATAAAGGGCACGTCATACACGAGAAGCCCTCTATATAGAGTGTCTCTTGTGGCTAGTTATAGTAAACGTTTTGCATATAAAGAATAAGACGTGTCATACTTATGTAACAATATTATTAACTAATGGTATTATTAGCTATTTTTACTACATTTATTTACAATGTTTATTAATTCTGTGTTACTATTTACTAAGTTGCGACTAATCGGGCCGATTAGATATTATTGAACCTTGGAATCTATAGCCGACATATTCAGACATTAGAATAATATTAGTTAATTCAAAAGCATTGAATTGGCGGCTTGGCCCGATTCATAAAATCCTATTTGGCTCTGCAAACCTTTTTTCCTTACTTTGGGCTTTTTTTTCGAACACTGCCCATTCCAGACAGCAAGGGCGCCACTTACTCGTTACTGCACCTGACAAAAATATTAAAATAGGGGGACAGTCGATGGAGGGTTTTTTCTATTTAGCATCGAACCCATTTTCTTCATTCTCGCAGTTTTCAATTTCAACAATAGCGTGTACTTCTTAACGTCATATGACGGGGGGTCAACGCCAGAATTCCGAACTGACGCCAATGAGTCGCCCCTCCCTTGGGTCTTAGCCGTTTAAGATAGCCAATGCTAGGGCAATTTCGAAGTTTCCTATACTTATACCTCGCTTCGTAATCCTTTCTACAATAATAGTATAAATAGTAGGTTCCTTTCTCATTTCCTTACAGTTTCTTGTCGACTTTTCTCAAGTCTGCGTTTTTCGATTCGTATTTCGGTCCTTCCTTAGTTTAATTTTTTCGTGTTTTTTGCTTTAGCTGTTCATAATTTTTCTCGCCTTCGAAGTTTAATTTTTTCGAGTCCATAGTTTTGGAGTTATAGTACTTCGACTATGGCTTGAGTTTTTTTATTCAGTTTCAGGCTTTAAGTTCGCTTCCGTATTTTACAAGATGAACACTTTCTAATGACATACGAAGTTCCACGGTGGATCCTTTTTTTTTAAAAATGTTCCATTGTGGGGCATTAGCGGTGTTCATTGCCTCCTCGTTTGGCGTATGGCGGTAACTAATTTTGGTTTCGTTTCATTGTTGTCAAACCAAATTAGGCGAAAATGACACGCTCCACACAATTGTTTTTGAGAATCTTTGTAGGTATCAAGCAAGAGCGAAGATTTAAATAATTATTGAAATATTTCCAATATTGTATATAAAATGTAACATCGTAAGCAATAAAAACAGAAAAATGTAAAGAAAATATTTGTGTGTAAGTTATTACAAGTTCAAAAATAAAATAACGCCCTTTTGAAGTTCGGAAGAATGATGTAATTTTTATCGTAATCGTCAGTCGTTACATTTGGATCGCTTTCGCGCGACACAGATGTTTACAGCATAGTGATTATAGCCTACTGTCTATAGTAACTTTAAATAGGTTACCTTGGTAATTCCACCCCCTCCCTCCTTGTTCATACTCCCCGGCAGCCAGCGGGTCCCCACTCCCCACATGCTGAGCTTGACGGTGATCGTTGACAGCTTCTTCACTGTTGATTTTTGTTACCCGCACAAACTAGACATTAGAATTATTCAAACATTTTTATTATTACTAAAATTCGGTGTGAAATAAAAACGAAAAGAACGCTATTAGTTTCAAAACCAGGTATCTAAAAAATATTACTTAAATTTGATAAAAATTTATAACGTAATGCTTTTTAAAAATGGAAAATAATCGATAACTTTGTAACTTTACATTGGCTGCTATTTGTAATATTTATATTTTTAGTGTAAAGGAAGTTTGAAAAACGGCAAAAAAGAAAATTCGCGTAAATCGAGTTACCTCAATTTGGAACTAAAACAGTTTTAATATTGGCACAGGCTGGCCATTATATTAATTCCAACTCCTCCCTTTTTTTCTGAAAAAAATTATTATTTAAAAACCGTGAATCTTCGCAATTAGCTTGATCATTTGATGATATGGTTATTTTTGTCGATGTCATAAACAATGGACAAAATCGAAGACGGTTATATGCAAAGATATTGTATTATATTTTACATATACATTAAAAATAATCTTATTATTAACTTGTTCATACCGTCAAATGTGAAGTTTAATTTTAAATAATTATTATTGTTAAAAATGTTTGCTCTTCGCGATTTACCGTAAACGAACTCTGTCGTCGTTCACTGTGATTAAAATCCCGGTGTAGGTAGTCAGGAGCGGCGTTAGGGGTAGGCAACACGAGCTATAGCCTACTTTTGTGTTCAAATAGGGGCCCACAAATCGATCTGACGGGGCCACATCAAGTCGATTTTTAAATTCAAATAAAATATGTGATGATAGTTAATACTGTAAAATTTTAATAACCGCACTAATATCAAATAATAAATAAATTACCTGAATTTGCAAAATTGAATTTTAAGTCAATATATAGAGGGGCCCAATATTGAGGAACAGGGGGCCCACAAATGATAAACATTATTAGCCTACACCTAAGAATCTTCTGGCACCGCCCCTGTAGGTAGTTGCTAAAACTGTCTATTAAATTCTGGAGATTTACAAATGAGTTGGATTAGGGGTTAGTAAATGTCCACTTGTTTTTATGGTACCGATCATTAATTAATATTTTTCTTTAAAGTAGCGCGAGCCACAATCCCCTAAAAATGAAGAAACGCGTACCGCGTAGCCCATTTCACCTGCCAAGTTTGTCAAGACCAAAAGAATGTATACTAGCGCCTATTGTTATAATTTGTGGCTTTTAATATTTAATAAAGCTCTTTTAACACTAAACGGAATATTTGCAGTCTAGTTTATCGTTGGATAAATTCGGAAGAACCTTTGAATTTTATTCAATCGGAGATATCATTAACTCCCGACGTTTAGAGTACCCTTCATTTTATTAATAAAAAAAGTAAATAATAAACCCATAGCCGAGTAATAGTTTAATGTTTGATTTTTGAAATTTTTGCTCTCCGCGCTGTGAGCGATTTGCGTAAACGAACTTTACCGTCGCTCACCATGATCAAAATCCGCGCGTAGCTAGCGCACAAATCTGAGCGAACTATTCCTTCTCTCGGTAAATTTCCCTCAACGCTGCGTCAGCGCTTTCTACTGAGGGTACTAACGCGTCGCTTAAAAGTGAGGAAACTAACCCGTCGAGGGGGGAATCTCCCTCAGCGCGCCGTCAGCCATCAACGCCTGGAGCGAACTATTCGGCGCTCGCCCAGGGGCTGCTCAATTAGAGATTGAGAAAATAAACTCGTTTGCCTTGAGTACTCGCTCACTTGAGCAAGCCGTGTTTAAAACTCTATATGCTCATTTTTCCGAACGCTCGCAATTTTTTGCCCACCTCTGCAAAGCTCCAGGAGTTTCGCGGCAAGGCTTATCGAGTTTCGAGCTGAGTACTTGAACTCTAACTCGATTAAAACGAGTGCTCTCACACCCCTATAAAACAATATTACATTATGTAATAAGTGGATTATCTACTTTTGATTAAGTAATATCTGGAATGAATTCAGTCTTGATAATATGTAATTATGTTACATATAATTATAGTAGGTCATATTTATCTCTGCGATAAATTATTAAGTTAGGGACCTTCCAAATCGAGCATGCAACCTCACATGCTCCATCTGAGCAAGAGGCAAAGCAGGGCACCATGGCTCTGGTCATTTTTAACAATGTGTATGGTACAACAAAAAATGGAATCAGAATATGATACAAAGTGAAAACAACTTTATATTATTAATGTTGTACATATTATATTATTTAATATATACATTTATCAAACTATTATATTAAGTTGTAAAGAAAATATTAAAGCAACAATCGTGACAAATACATGTAAAAATAATTTAAGCGTAACAAATACAACTTTGGTTTCTTCTAGCGAGTGTAATTGGAAAGTATTATTTAAAAGTGATTAAATATTTTTAATAAATCCTAAATTATCTAAAATCATTTAGCCTATATTAAAATTTTGTTTAAAAGATTATTCATTTTACTCACGCGCAATATTTTTGACTAATATACATTTAACTTAATCCTTTTTTTGACTACTTAAACTAAATAGCATTAATATTAGTTAACTTCCTTATCACAGTCCAACTTAACTTCCATACCAAAGTCTTTCACTTGTCTTTCAAATCTAAAAGGATACACCCTATATTGGGCTGTATTTACCATCTGGCTTGTAGAAGATTTCTTTATTCGATATCCTCCTCTTCACCTCCGTAAGAAGCAGGCTTCGTTCGCGTTCTAATTTTTTCAATAAACAATGATTTTCTTGAGCTCTTCGAGACAAATACGGAAGAACTTCATCGATGGGTCCATAAGGAACATATTTGTAAACTGAATAGCCACTTTGCCCTAAAACCGTAATAACATTTTAATAAGATTTCATTTTCAATGTAGATTAATCTAATAAAAAGAAAATAACTCTTACCTAACAGAAAAGTTACATGGTCACACATGCCTAAAAGTTGCCCGAAGCATATCACTTTGTCTTCCGGACTTATACCCAATTCCTTCATTCTAAGTAATTAACAATTTAATTAGAATGGTCATAAATTTCATTCAAATTTTGTTCTTACTTTTGAATTGTGAATCTAACTGTATCTTCGTTATGAGAGGCAACCATAATAGCAATTTTTTTCTGATCACTCGTGTGTTTCAGTTTCTGAATATTTCGGAGCAATTCAGTTAAGCATTTGTGATACATATGACTAGTTGCTTGAAAAGTGGGATTAATTGGGTCATCGTACCCAACTTGAGCTGCCCGAAGCCTTTCCTGAAAGTGAAGTTATAACTTAATACCAAACTTAGCTAAAATGAAGCTAAGAATTGAAATTACCTGATCCATATAGGCTCCGCGAACCAGTTTTGCTCCGAAGAAAAATCCTTGCCTTTGAGATAATTCCAGATCGAGAATCACGCTATTGTAAGCTTCCTATTAAAAAAATTAAAGCTTTTAGTATAGATTATCTTATTTTAACATCTAGTGACAAAAGAAATTTACTTTGAGGTAGCATTGGTACGTGTTAAAAACTATTGCCTTTTCCTTATTATACTTTCTCATTAATTCCATAACAAGACGATTTATGGCAGGTTGGAAATAACTTTGTTCAGCGTCGATCATAACTCTAACGTCTTTATCCCTGGCAACCTGAAATAGAAACGTACAAAAATTTTTAGCCCTTCCTTAAATTTCCCTTTTTTTCTTATTTATTTAACCTTGGCAATATTGTGAAGTCTCCGTAACATGTTTCTGAATTGTTCCTCCTCTTCATCCGTTAAAACAGAGATAATGCTCTCCATTTTTCCCGTCTATATGAAAATAATGATAAGTTTGGTGTGAATAATGTTAAATTCATCAAACATAAAAGAATATAAGTACAGTGAGATTTGGAACTTTGAAAAGATCAGATATAACGTAGTTCATATCCACCAGACCACTCCACGAAAAAATATTCATCAACCTGAACAAAACAAAATATATATCGAAATTTAGAAGCATCAAATCAAAAAATTTTGTCTTACCCTTTACGATCATAATCCATTCTTGACAGCCATTTCTGAAACTCCTCATTATGGTCTTTAACTTGGTCTAGTTTTGTTACTAAAGTTGTGGGCTGTACGTTTGTTAATGCCATGTAGTTTTCAGCTCCTGTTACATCTTTGAAATAATTCCGCGTTCGATAAATAACCTCAGAAAGTTGCATCTAAAGGAAATAAATTATATAAAAATTACTCTCCGAAATTACAACCTTATTATTATTACATTATGAAGTTTGATTAATAATTACCAAAAGCTGCGGCCTTCCTAAAGCAGTCACTTTAATAGCTGCAAATCCAGTTTTTTTAGTGGTTCCTTTCACAGCTTCGATGGATTTCACAAATGTTTCCATATTTTTCTCACACTGGGCTTCGTTTAAATAGAAATACGTGCGAGCAGTTACCTTATGCTTCCTCCTGTCAGCAAAATCTTTCACCGGTTGGTACTGTTTCACTTCCCCTATTCACAATAAAAAATGATGACATTTCAGTAAATTTTAGAAATAAAATGTAATAGTATCCGCTTCAAACATGCCCCACATCAAACGATTTAATGTAATTCTTACATGCATTAGTTCAGGAACATTGCTATTTTAAAATATTTAAAAAATAAATCATGCACTAAATAAAGCGGTTGTGGGTTATCACCATGCATCATTCCAGTTCGCAGAATTAGTTAAGGGCTGAACCTTAATTTTAAAAACCTGAACTTACCAGTATTACTATCTATTTCCACCTCTTTCGGTAATATTTCTTTAATTTGGAGTAATAAAATTAAACAAAAAAATTAAGGCAACCAATTTATGTGTCTAAATTAAATTTTTAAATTTAAGTGTATTTCATATAAAAAAAGATGAAAAATAAAAGATTATACCTTGTACACCATTTTCAGCAGCTGCAGAAAGGGTTGCTCTGAAAAATAATTAAATCCTATGTTAATTTTCCCATCTGCAGCAATGACTACAAAAAGATAGAATTTAAATTACTCCATTTCCACTTTTGTAGCTTGTTCTTCACTTATATCTTCTTCAGCACTATAATCCAAGATAGATTTAACACCGAATGAGTGGAGTCTTTCGATGGTTGGTTTGATTGTTTCAGCATTTTCCCCAGCTACAAACTGGCCATAGAATGTCTTTTTCATAATAAAATGAAAGATCCTGGCTCCCAATACTTTTTTACCATATTTCATCAACTGAAATGAAAAAATTACACAATGATAATAAATATTAAAAATATTTTTTAAATTATAATAATAGCATTATTATGTACACTAATTAAAAAAATTATTTGATATTGAAATTGATGATATCTCGATTAGATATTTTCTAAAACTAATACATAGGAGAAAAGAAAATATCCTTAGGCTATGTAATTTTAAAACTTTTGGTCCTTAGTTGAAGCAATACAAGTATGAATAGTCAGGCATTGTATGCATCCATGATTTGGCGGGAATTTTGCAATCATTATAACTTGTGATTAAATGTAGGAAATATTCTGAAACACTTCAATTATAATAAAACATAAAAAGGAAAATTGAAAAATAAAAGTATGTGAAACTAACACGTAATACCAAGTCTATAATACTATCAAACCTCAAATTCACAACTAAAAAAAACGTTTAGTGTAAAATTGTGCTAAACTAATTGAATAAAAAGGTACGAATGAAAGTATCTGAAATTCAAATTATTTCAATTGTCTTTAAAGAATACTATGAAATCAAATTCAAACCAAAACATAATATTTAGCGTAAATTAATTGCCTTAAGGTGCCTTAGAAGTGTCTTAAAAAACAATAGTACATAAAATTTAAAATCAAAACAAGAAAATTTTTAACATTAAATTAATTCCCGTAATCTAATTACCTAATGGCGGGGTTGTTGATTTTTTATTTAAAAAATGTATCATTAAATTCAAACTATTTAATTAAATAAAAGTTAAGAGTCTTTTCCCTTGGCAAATTTATTTAAAATTTCCATGTTTTGGTATTGACAACCAAAGAATCTGAAACTAAAATGTATTCAAGTGGCTTTTAGAAATACTATCAAACTTCAAAATCAAAAACAAAAACTTTTAACATAAAATTAATTGTGCTGAAGGTTTGAAAGTAAGTAATCAGAAAGTAAAACTTATCTGAAGTGTCTATTAAGTATAATTTAAAACTAAAACAAGGAAATTTTTGGTATAAAATTAATTGCGCAATTAGTTACCTTAAGGTATGAAAGGAAGTACCTGAAACTAAAACTAAACCAAGTACCTATCGATAATACCATGATACTTTAAATTATAAAAAAAGGAAACTTTTGACACAATGGATTGCACAATTCTCCAAAGGTCTCCCCATATTTGTTACACTAGTTTTTGCCAAGTAAAACTTGAAAACTTTTAGAGTAAAATTGCTTGCGCTAAATTATTTGTCCAAAAGAAAGTATCTGAAACTAAAACATAGTCCCTTTTTAGAACACTAAAAAACTTCAAAACCAAAACCAGAAAACTTCTAACATCAAATCGTGCTGAAGAAATTAAATAGAGCTATGAAAGTAACAGAAAATAAAACTTATCCCAAGTGTCTATTAAGAATAAGAAACTAAAACAAGGAAATTTTGGGCATAGAATTGCGCAATTCATCAAACATCACCCCATTATGCAAAAGGAACCTTAAGGTATGAAAGGAAGTACCTGAAACTAAAACTAAAGTGTCTATGGACAATACATTATACTACAAATTCAAAACTTCTAGAATAAAATTGCTTGCGCTAAATTATTTGTACAAAAGAACATATCTAAGACTAAAACATTTCAGTCTCTTTTTAAAATACTATGAAACATTAAATTCAAAACCAAAACAAGAAAGCTTCAGACAAAATTAATTGCCAATTCTGAATATCACAACTTTTTGCAAAAAACGTTTAGCACAATTAATTGGCATGATCTAATTACCTAAAGGCAGGATTGTTTATTTTTATTTAAAATGTTAAGTTAAAATCAAACTTTTTATTTTAACAATTACATGATTTTCCCTCAGTAAATTTATTAAGAACTTAAAATAATCCTAATTAAATTTCATAAGTATACTTCCAATAATTTAATCTGAATTTCCATTGTTACAGCAACCTTTTTCCGAAACAAAAATGTATAAAAGTGGCTTTGCGCTAAATTATTTTTACAAAAGAAAGTGTCTGATACCAAAACATTCTATTCTCTTTTAAGAATACTATAAAGCTTTAAATTAAAAACTAAAACAAGGAAACTTTATACAAAATTAATTGTCAACTCTTTTTGCAAAATTAACCTTAAGGTACGAAACTTCAAATAAAACCAAACTGTCGCCCGAGAATACGATTATACTTCAAATTCAAAACAAGGAAGTGTATGGCATAAAATGGATTGCGCAATACACCAAAAGTTCCCCTTTATTTGCAAAACTAAAACCACTTGGCAAGAAAAGAAAAAAACTGTCCATTAAGAAAATTTATCCAAAAATAAATTTGCATTATCGGAGTAAGGGACTGTAACAGCTTAAGTATTAGTATCATTTTTAAGATGAGGAATTGTACAAGCTAAACTAATCTAAAACTAATTATTCGGTACATTTTCTTTTCACCAATAAGGAACTAAAGGGCATAAAATAATATAAAAAAAGCTGCATCATTGTTTTAGTTTTGGTCTAGAAATATATTACGTTTAGCCAAAATGGTTCGATAGAAGACGCGTAACTGAAATTAGAATAAACTAACGATAAGTTATTGCACAATGAAAAACAACTTTAAGATCAGCGCTTAAATAAGCAAAAAATGTTTTTGATATTACATCTAAATTCAGCAGAAACCTTATGACTAAATAAATATTTAAAAAGCCCACGAAATCGAGCTTGGGATAATTTTAGAAATTATTCACGATTATAAAACTACAAAAATTTAAGTTAAAAAAAAGTATTTTTATAATATACACAAAAAAATTTTATTTTAATGATAATCATTACTTTTTTTTTAAACTGAATTATGTAATAAACCCTAAATTTCCATTTTTATATGAAAACAATCTACTTTTGACATAAATGCTGACCCAAACCATCAAAAACATTATTCCCTAAACAACATCGTTCTACATCTAGCAGCCTTGAAGATACATGTATGCTTTTATGATACCATACTCAATGTGAAGTTCACACATCCTACAAAACTAACCAGACAAGATTCTCATTTTGATAGACAGAAAAATAAATTATGACCCGTTAAATCTGTAATTTAGAGGGATAAGATATAATGCCTCTGATCTAGTAATCTTAGTTTTGACTATTTTCAAACAAAACCCCAATTTAATCGCTGTTTCTTCACTTCAAAGAGAAAAACAGCATTTCGTGTAATATTACACCTACAGATAATATTAAACCATGCCAAAAAATGTAGGTCAAAACTCAGGCTAAGAGCTACAATACTCTCCTTAGTTTTAATTTAGCTACAGATTCCCTTAGCAAGAGGTGTCAAGGCCAAAACCATCCAAAAATTATAAAGAACTACCGGGTTATACTAAACTTGCAAAATTAATTGTAGATTACTTAAACACTAATGTTTCTGTGTAAATAAAATTTATATGGCCATCAAAAAGATAAGCAAGGATAAGTGTTAAGAGAAGTATAAATTATCCTAACACAAACCTATCTTCATCAAATAGGAATATTGAGCATATTAGCAATTTCATTAAAAAACAATAGTGTTAAAAATGATAAGATTAAATTTTCTAGAACACGATTGATATTTCAACACCAAATTACTATTGATATTTCTACATCAAATTAAACGACAAATTTGGGATAAACATGAAATGGAACCAGGCTCCCAATTTTTTTAAAGAGCAATTTAACATAACTTATTAACATTCAGTCATAGAAATTACTTACAACCCATTCAATAATTTACATTCAGTCAAAGAAAATAAAGGATGTTAACTTACCATTTGATGATTGTCAACTAAATAATCGATGGAACTAATTTTTAAAACTGTCAAGGCTCGGATAAGTTCCATGGTGGTCTTGCTTTTGAAGGCAGTTTGGGTATTGTTGAAAGTAAGATCCAACGGGTCCTTTTGGGCTGGTGCATTTTGTTTTTCTACAGTGCTACTTTGAAGGTCTGTAGATGCTACGGAGGCGGCGGTTGATTTAAGTCTGACACCACTACCGGGAAATTTACGAATTGGCGAAAATTTCAAATCCCAGTTTTTGGGAAACACGTGGTTTTTGGGATAGGCGAATTGCAAAGAGAGTGAAGTTTTGTATACTTTGGGAATGGAACATAACAATGCTCCCGAAGCCATTTATCAACCGGCTAAATGAGGTTTTATCCTATATTCAAGTTCGTGAAGAAAAGGAGCTGTAATCTACAAATTGCTGGTGATAACTAACAATGGATCGCAGATAAAACTTTCAATTACAACTTCGAAATCATTTGTTTGGAATCTTATCGGAGCAGCACGCGACTGAGGATTACGATAAAACTTCGTAGGCCTATCGACAGGGGATAAGAGCGTTCTCGGCACGCGCCTACTCCGACCGAGAGTTCCTCCAGCACTAAAGTTTCAAGCGATGAAATGAGCATAAATAGCGCCGAAAAATCGAAGTGGGTGAATTTTGTACCCGTAATTACGCAACACCTGAGCATGCGTACGCTAAGGTTCGTAGAGAGAAATTACACCATTGTGCGTACGACCAGGCGCTTGAAAAAGAGAATTTGGAGTGATAAACTGAATCACAAGGTCATGGAAAGTAGCCAATCACTATTCTTTCCGAAAAACAAGTCGGTTAAGTCGTAAAGAAATTTCGCTTCACCGAGCGCTATGTAATGGAAAGGCGAAAAAGTAAAACAAAGCAATTTAATTACTTTTAAAGATATTAATGATTTTTTTGTACAACGATTTTTACAAATTTAAATAAAAGCATTTATTTATCGCGCGAATTTAGAAAAAATCCGCGGCTTTCGAGCGATTCGCCGCTAAATCTGATAAGTTCAATAAGTCATCGGTTAAAGAAGAAGGATCCGTAACTTCCCTTGTCAAAACTGGGGTTTTCGGAGTTGCTGGGCTGGGTGTCCGATCCCTTAAAGGTGTTCTGGAAGGCGAAGGTGAATAACTAGCCAACAGGGCTTTATCCGTACTCCTATGAATACCTAGCTTCGCACACGCGAGCCTTTGCGCAGCGGGGGACATACGATTTAACCTATCTAACGGAGATCTAGGAGAAGTGTCACCAAAATTAGGAGAAGGCCTGTTGTTAAATAGAAAACAAAGTTACTTATAAATTTCCTTATTAAGCAGGCTAGCTACTTGAAAATAGAAAAGTTTTATAACTTACGTAAAGAAGGAAGATTTGACTTTTTGTAGAGCTTCTTCTTTCTTGGTCTTTTTTTGTTTCGAAGCTTTATCAGCTAATGCGATTGCCAAACGTTCCCTGCTCGGAACATCGGGAATTCTGAATTGTGGTCCTCCTGGAGTTCTGGGAATGGGCGTATCACTACCATCCAATCGAAAAGGAGTTCCTTCAATTTCACCCCAAGTCATCAAAGGAGAATCTAAAACGCCTGTGGAGTAGAAATATTTAAGGTTTTAAAACTAGAAGCAAAAAATTACTATTTCAATTGGTTTTAATACTAAAAGAAACGCAAATTACCAGGAGCTGGTGAAGGGGTTGAAGCCACGAAACCATAGCCATTGACCATTGGGGTGTCTTTTGGAATCAATTCTTTTCCATCTATTCCAATTTTCCCTTCTAAAGTCTTTGCTTGCACAGATGCAGCCTCAGCTAAGGCTGCTTTGTTTACCAATTCATTGAAGGGCTGCATTTCGAAACGTGTATTACTATGAACTACTTCCCGTCTTTGTTCCTTTTCCAATTTCTCTTCAAATGTAAGATCAACTCCTAAATAAAGAAATAAGTGAAATAATTAGTTTAATTACGTATCTACTACTTTAAAAACGGCGTGTTAAATACAAAAACCTGATTAAAATCGTACCTTTAGGCACATACATCAACGCATTTTCATTTTTATAAGCCCATGTAGTTAATTCTTTGGGTTTATGATCCTCTATCGCTAATTGAGAAGTAGATGGTAGAGCAAGTGCAGATTTTAATTTATCAGCTTCGTTAGTTTCATCATGGTAGAGCCAAGGATATTTCTGTTCGTGTTTTATAGCCGCTTCAACCATTAAAGTGTCAAAAGAAGCATTGTCTTCACTGGTGAATTTATACAAGAACTGGTCTAAGGTTAACAACTTCACTGCTTCCGATTTTTTGTCTTCCATTGGTTTAATTGTCTGTACTTCATTTTCCTCTGGATTACGAGTAGGTGAACTGCTTGATTTATTGTCTTTTTGTGGTGTTTCAAAGGTACTAGGTGTGTTAACTAAGGTCATATTAAAAAAAAATTAGAAATTAAAAATTAAACCATTTTTCTATCTAGATATAATAAAGTTACTTACAAATTGAACTAAATGAAGTGCCAGGTCTGCTTGTGTTCCTTCTAGAACAGTATTTAATTTGAATTTCTCTTAATTTAGCAACATCGTTAGATTCTAAGGCTTCGAGATATTCATTCTGTGCTTTGAGTTTCTCAAAATCTGGATAGAAGTCCCTTTGAATAATCTTTTCCAACACCTAAAATTATATGTATTTAAAATTTATTCCATAAAGTTATAAATATATAAAAATACTTACATCAGTATAAGTTTCTTCATCTAATACTTTTCTTTTTTTAGTATTTTGTTTACTTTCTTCCGTATTTTCTTTCTTAGGACAAAGGCTTAACGATTTCGATTTTAATTCGGTTAGAGAAAAAGAAGTATCTTTCCCTGCAGCCATTTATATTTAATATTGAAAACCTTTAGCTACAATTTTTTTTAATTTAACATCAGATTCCGTTAATGCGAACTTAAAAGCTTAGTATTGTTAAATTCGTACTCAGTTATTGCAAATATGCTTTTTAGATATGATTCAGCAGCCAAGTAAGCAGACGAAGTTGACGAACCCAAGGATGAGTTCAATAACGACACGGCCAACTTTGATCACGTGCCGTTCGCCCTACAGCGGCCAACACATTCGTTGAAATACCGCGAGCAAGGATTTTCCCCCTATAAACTGTACTATAACGTGTAGGAGTTCAGCGCCACGCTCGGTTTTTATATTGGCTTCAATGTAAAAGCTATTCTAGAAATAATAATCGGCTAAGGGTGCTCACGTCATACACATCTTTTGCTCATAGGTTAACACAGAAACGTCAACGAATGAGATGGCCACTGTAGCGCGAGAGATCAAAGTTGGCCGTGGTAACGTTAAACCAAGGATACTGTAAACGCGGTAACCGGGTTGGACCCATTGAGTTGGGAATAAATGGAGGTACAATTGCAATCTTGTAGTCGCGGGGCAAAAATTTAGTTTCAAATTTGAAACGTTATCACTCGACGATTTTGCCATCTATCTCTACCGGTGGGAATCATTAAAGCCTGAAAGCAAAATCAACGTATATCATTCTGATTTGTGTATTTAGTTACGTGGATTTTACTTTCAAGTGACGTTGTGTCGCGCGAAATGGACGCAAAATTTTAAACGGAGAATTAGGCTTAGTAAACTAAACGCGTCTCGAAGTTACAGTGATTTATTAGACGAAGTAAATTAATTTAAAAAATATTATTACCTCTCCGAGGGGACTATGTCCCGTAGGAGGGGTTTTACAATCACCCTGTCTGTCTGTCTGTGTGTCTGTCTGTCTGTCTGTCTGTCTGTGGGTGGGTGGGTGGGTCTGTCTGTCTGTCTGTCTGTGGGTGGGTGGGTCTGTCTGTCTGTCTGTCTGTGGGTGGGTGGGTGGGTCTGTCTGTCTGTCTGTCAGGCATTTTCGGGGCAAAGGGTAACCATTGCGTACGCAGTTTCTCGAAATTTCTGCGTTCGCAGTTTCCCGAAGGGTTGGCAAAACCACCGTGTGACGGTGAGCGTTAACGGATTGATTTGCGGTTGGGTTTGGTCAACGCTCACCGTCGCGACAGTTTTAATTCAGTTTGATTGGATATTTCGTTATTGTAATGTTTATGTGTAGGTTTTGAATGTTGAGTTCGTGTTGTGAATGTTGTGGGTGTTGAGTTTGTTGTGTTTGTGTTATGATGGTTGAGTCTGTTGTGTTTGTATGGGCGTTTTCTCTCCAACGTCTTATTAATGAGTTTGGGACGGACCGAGTGCTGAGTGTTATGCAACCTCTCAACGACCAATGGCAGGGTTCCCACCAATTGCACACGGTATTCGTCTTAGTATCAATTTGCGATTCATTGTGTATGTGTGTGTGACTGTCCTGCGAACGCGTTCGCATTTTCGGTGCAAAGCGTAATCACTGCGTACGCAGTTTCCCGAATTCCACGCGTTCGCAGTGGCTTGGAATGAGGGAAAAGGTTTTTACAAAAACCTCTTTCTTCGTCATTGGTTGTCATATCACAGTTTCTTCGGCTGCGTATTGTAATTTTCCGTGTTTGTGACGGACCGAGTGCTAAGGGTTACGTTAAACGTCTTAGCATCCAGATGGCAGGGTTTCCACCAAATGTTCACGGTATACGCCTTGTTATTTATTAGCGCCGGCCGGGAATCAAACCCTGGTCTGCTCCGTGCAAGAGATTTACTCTAACCACTTAGCCACCGACGCTTGTTAAGCTACTTTGGTTTTTTTTTTCTAAAACAGCTTTGGCGAAAGTGTTTTAAGCAGTTTTAAAGTTATTAACGTCAATTTTTCCTGTACCATTTTATTTTTTTTGTGGAAATTTATCAATTTGTAGTTAAATACGATCGTCGTCAGGAATTGAACCCGGGGCACATTGTTATGACGCGGACGTTTTACCGATGAGCCATAGACGTCTACATCTCTAAAGTTTAAATACCAGTAAAACCGGGATAAAAATAAATGTAATATTTGTTTGGGTGGGAAGATTATAAACACCTTACGTAGATGTTTATATTGTTTTTAAAGTCTACTTTTTACGTATGAAAATTGAAAGGTCAAATCTTGTTTTAGCGCAGTCAGCAGATAAGATGGTTAAAGGGTAGAACCCGTTAGTTTTTTGTAATTTATTTCGATTTTTCAGTCGTATATTTTTATATATTGTGTGTTTAGCATAATTGTACATTTATGAAGAAAATATCGAGTTGTATACATCGTGCGCTTACACTTATGTTGGTCTGGTTTTTAACTGGGTCGTCATTACTCCGTAATTTATTTTAAACGTTTTCTCGACTGATTAAGATGTTTAATGCAGTTTATCAATTGGGTTCGTTTGTTTTTATTTATAAAGAGCCCTAACTATTCCGTCTACGGTCATTTATTGATATACGAGCTGTCGTTTAGTCAAGTGGCTTTCTGTGCTTTATGAGTGGTAAGTTTTTCGCTTCTTGTTAATTCATTTTTATTGGTGTGGATATTTGGACATCTACGATTCCTAATGCAGTCATTGATTTCCTGGGTGTGCGAGTCATTATATGATATTGGAAATTGAATGGTATTGGTCCTTTTCATGCGGTATGTGTCACAACGTCAACTGGAAGTCTACGAGTCGTCCATTAATGATTACCAGATGTCGAATATAGCTATTCTACGGTATATTCATCAAGGGCGAGTGTTGAAATAAAATGAGCGTTAAAGATGCGGCAAGTATTTCGTAAGCGAGAAAAATAGAAATACCCTCTGTAGATATTTCTTTCATTAAAATTTGCTTCGTATTATATTTAACTGATAAACTTGTTCTGTAAATAGGGGTAAATTCAATTGTGCATTGTTTTAGTACGTCTAACTCGCTGTTGTAACTACTTAATTTATATTATTCTGGATAAATTAAACTCGGTTGTTTCGTCTCAATTATTTTAATTAAAATAAATGTTTTATACCGGGCGGGATTGAACCGGGATTAAGTTTTTAGTAAATAACTCTGAATTGCGGAAATATCTTTAGGGGGCGTCTCGAGAAATTAATACCACTAGGGACAATTCTTCCGAGGAGAGGTATATTTTGGCTTGCCAACTTGTTTTTAATAGGCTATGGTAATTGTTAAATAAACACCATAAAGGGTCGAAACGTTTTAGTTAAAGGTTGTGTTAATACCGGTAGAAAAATTAATTTCAATGCATAAGTAAGCGTAAAATAAGAAGTAAGGGATAGAAGGGATTTATCTGATGCAATGATTTAGTAGGCGAAAACTATTCGCTAGTTTTGGAGTAATTTTTTAGGAAATAGCGAGCAACTTCAAAATACAGTTTGGCTGTTATTGTATGGAAAAGATTGGCAGTTTGGGGTAAAAGGTGTACTCTTTTCGTTCCAAAGCGAGCGAATAGTTTTCGCCTAATATTTAGATTCCCAATTAAAAGACCGACTTTAGTAAAGAAATGGCTTGAGGCTATAAGGCAAATTACAGGAAGACTCGATTTGCGGGATCAGTCTGCTTATCGTGGAAACGCGTAAGTAAGGTTACTCTCAGGCAGGAAATGACAACTTTGAAATTTTATTTATTTAATGTTAAGACGTTCCCGGCTTTTGTACAAACATACCAAAAAGATACAACATAATAATTTATTCATAAATGAGATCAAACTGAAAGAAAAATAATGTTGATACATGAAAATTGCAACAAAAAATGCTAAGTAGATTTTGAAATATAGTAAAGTACGGGGCAAAGGAATCCACAAAAACAATTAAAATATAAACCAAATTACAAAACCTAGAAAAAAAATTAAAATTAAATGGAAAATTTCTAAATTTAGCTTATATTTAAGGATATACTTTGGTTATTGGTAATGTTGCTTGAGCTGGTGCAGGAAGAAGGGATAAATATCGCCAACATGATTTTTGCTTAATAATTCTACGGAATCATGAGAGTGTTGTTAAAATTCTTCAAATAAAGGAAAAATGCATAAGAAGCATTAAACTGGAAAATTAAGGGGACTCAAATAAACGCCTTACCTTAAAAATTGAATTGCTGGTTCGAAGGTGCCTCAACCATGATAATATTTGACCATGATGAAACACTTCTCCCATGTTTGACCAAGAGGTTGGTTTGAACTATATCATTTAAATTTCCCCGTCCCTAAAGTAATTAACTTTTACACCGACTTAAGACTCAGTAAAATAGCGAAGAATATTAATGAGAAGGTGAAAGGGAATGCACTAGGAAAATACTAAATTTATATTGCTCAGAGGCCAAAAGTTATTTTCATTCTAACAGTTGGGAGTTATGTTAGAATAATACAATATTTACTTTTTATTATAATCAGAATATTAAAAGTTATTTTGAGTTTCTTCCCAGTACTTTAAATATCTAAATACAAATTACTGATAGGATACATGTGAACACGTGCAAAAAAAGTATATAAGCAGACAATATTTGCAAAAATTTAGTTTTTTGGAAAAGATAGAAGGCGCTACCGCCGAGTGATAAAGTTTACAGTCAGTGAAGAATTTGTCCCGTGAAATCCCAATTTCTGAAGCCGTAATTGTATCTCTAGTTATATATTCCCAACTCAATGGTTGGACCCTTGAATGGGCATTCGCTACTGTACGAATTTTCGCATTTACGGTTTTGCCCTCACGTTTTCAAACGGAGAGTCAACGAAGTAAGTGGCTGGAAGAGCCGAGGTACGTTCAGTAACAGTCAACGGATAAACAAGTCGGCCCAGGCCGTAATATTAGTTCCACATCAGTGTATTCGAGTGGGCAAACCCACACACCCTTAGTAGACACAGGTAGGTAAACTAATACAAAAACTGTTGAGGCTACGTGATTTCTTATCGTTTGATATATAAATTGCCATCCTAAGTTAAAAGATTGGGTGCCGCCCACCCTCGGGATACCCGGGTGGGCAAACCAATTTAAAAGCTGTTGAGGCCATGTGATTTCCTACCATCCTATGTTTAAGAGTGGCCACCGCCCACCCTCAGGATACCCGGGTGGGCAAACCAATACAAAAGCTGTTGAGGCCATATGATTTCCTAGCGTTTGATATATAATTTACCATCCTATTTTAAAGAGTGGCCACCGCCCACCCTCAGGATACCCGGGTGGGCAAACCAATACATAAGCTGTTCAGGCCATGTGATTTATATTATCTCGGTGATTAAATTAGTATTTTCTTAGAGCAGATATTTAATATGGATTATTAACAACTGCATAAATCATATTATTGCAAGAATGTATTTATGTACTAAGAATATGGCAAGACGGAGATTCTGTCCCCATGGTCGCATACTTTTCAGCTTAAGGGCCTGTTGCCAAAGCCCTAGCCAAAGTGCTTAACTAGACAAATCCCCCCGCTACGGTAAAAACGACTAGAAGTTCCGAGTGTTTCCCGGCCTTTTGGGGTCCCACCGGGATCTCCGGTGCCAGCTGTGCCGGGTTACTAGGACTGCTGTGTGCTCGTCGTTCCCCTTTAGGAGCTCTCTCCAAAGGGTATGCCTCTTTACCTACGTAGGTAGGGTGTCGGCTGGAGTTGCTAGGCATCTACTCTTAATCCCACTGCTGTGTGCGAAGTGGGAATTGGTCCACCCAATCAAAGGTGCGACCATCAGTAGTAGGGTACTACTACCCATGCTGGATTTGTCACCTTGGTGACGCTGGCGTAGGGCACTAAGATGATAGGCCTCCGGTGGTATGGCCCCTGTTGCTCGGTGCACCGGGCTATAAATTATGACACACTGCATAAACGATTGTCACACGATTTTTAGACCCAGTGCTAAATGGGGTTTTATGTGTACTATTATCACATGGTACGTAGCCGCCATCATACTTGAAGTAACTCTAAAATGATACTTCAATCGACAGTTCATTGACGACCCTCGATAGCCCAATATTAATATCAGCGGTCGGGGCAATTAAGTTAGTCATATACCCACTTAATGTGATTTCTGGCAACTAAGACCACTGTTCAAATGGTAAATGATACGTCAATCGATAGAGAATTACCGACCCTACATAGTCCAATATTGATTTCGGTTACAGGGGTGCAGACCTTTATTTGTGATATCACGGTATCCTAACAACTGAACCGTTAGGGTTAAAAGGGTAGATGATTAGGAGGGTGTTGTTTTTGGCGCTTTTGTCAATTAAAATAGTTATTTTCACTTGATGAATGACAAGTTGATTAGAATCGTTATATGCATTAGGTTGTTGAGAAAGAGCTTTTGGTTAAAATTCCTCTTAGGTTGTTATTATTAATTAATGTACAGGGCGATTGAAATATTGTTCATAATTAATGAAAGTGATTAAGTGTGGTCATTACTATTAGTTTGATAATGCTTAGTACGTTATGTTAAACAAGAGGCTGATTGAGATATTGTTCTTAATATATAAGAAAATACCCATTTTGTTAATGTACAAGTTGAATGAAAATTTGTTCAAATTTAAATTCAATACGCAAGATATACTTGTTACATCGAAGGGGATTGTCGAGGGGCTAACCACTTCCTCAAATTCTGTACCCCGATTACAGTGAGTACAGCCTTTGGTAGTGCTTAATCTATAAGCGATTACGTAATCACTTTAGTACAGTCAAAGCTACGGGCTTGTACACCGATTACGGATAGTGTTCAGCCCCTTGGGGATTGTGTGTTTTCAAATGTCCGTGACATCTTGTTTATACTTCATTTTGTTTCAGGGTTCAAACCACTATTGGCGAATTGATTTCCGTGATATTTCCCGGATTGTCCACTGTTATTTCCCTGATTTTTCCAGGTGCAAGATAACCTCAATTAAAACTAAGCGGTACAGATTTACTCATTTCATGATTGACATTTAATCTAAATTAGTTCCATATTACAATATACAGGATGTTTTGAATTGTTCTGACTGGGCATTTTTTCAGACACCGCAAGAGATAGAGTTGCGATTCAGGGTATTATTTCTAGTGAGGGATCGCTTTAAATCCTAAATTTCAGAAAAATCGGAAATAATTGTGGGCTTATGTAAAAAATATTTTTTCACCAGTAGGTGCTAGAGAAAACGTTTCAATGAGAAAGTTGTTGAGTGCTGTAGAAAATGTTCAAAGAAATTGGTTTCATTGGAAAAGAACACTTTTTCACGAAGATATGAGCTGATGAAAAAAAAACAAGTTGTTCATAGGGGCCAATAGCCTTCGCATTTTTGTACGTAAATGAAAAAAATCACGTTAAAAGACTAAATTCCTTTTAAAAGTACATGTAATTTACCAAAACCCCAATTTAGGCCTACAGTAGACCTAAAAACGTATAAGTAGGCCAACTACGCACAAAGGTCAAGTTTTCAATTAGAATATAATGTGAAATCTTTTTGTTTTCAACCGTTCTCTAACGTTTATTGAGTCTGATCAACATGCTATTAAATTATCCTCGTGATCAGCGTACTTTTAAGGTCGAGTTATTTTTTGGTGAAGCCAATCGTAACGCGCATAGGGTTAGTGAATTGTTCACCGCTCGATTTCCAGATAGAAGACCAAGCCACAACACCGTTCTTGGAGCTGTTCGTGACTTTCAGACTTACGGAAACGTCAATCCCAGATTTCGTGGACCAGGTCGTCTTAACATCAACAATGAAGACACCGTTCTAGCCTATTTGGTTGCGTATCCTCGAGCAGGCGTCAATTATCGAGGAGCTAAGTGTGGACCACTCTTCGCAATCACAACTTCCATCCGTATCGAGCGACCCTCCACCAAGCTCTGTACGAAGGAGATATGGAAAGTAGATTTAATTTCTGCAACTGGCTAATAACCATGTCTGATGAGAACCCAAATTTCATCAATCAAATGCTGGTGACCGAAGAGTGTTCCTTTGGGAGAGATGGGCCTTTCAACCATCAAAAAACCCACACGTGGTGTGACGAAATCCTCTCTGGGGTTTTCCTCACCATCATCAACAACAACTCCGACTGAATGTTTGGGCGGGTTTGCTCGGGGATCGAGTTATTGGCCCATTTTTCCTCCCAGTTCGTCTTAATGAACAACGCTACTTGGCGCTTTTGCAGAACGAAATAGCAGACGCTTCAGAAGATATTCCGCTGGAAGCTTACAGACAGATGTGGTACCAACATGGCGGCGCACCACCCAACGTACCTAGATGTGTAGTGGAGTATCTTAACGAGTTCCCTCGGCGTTGGGTTGGTGGGAACGGTCCGGTCGATGGCCTGCGAGTTCTCCGGACCTAACTCCGATGGACTTTCTCTTGTGGGGGTTTATCAAAGCCCGAGTTTACGTGACGCCCGTTGAGAAAGTCGAAGATTTGCGTCACCGAATCATTGCAGCCTTCGAACTTATCACTCCTGATATGATCAGACGCTCGTTTCAAAACATGCTTCATCGTGCCCAAACATGTATCGCGGAAAACGGAGGTAAAATTCTTATGTTTATTCGAATAAAATGTTCAATTAAATCTTTCAGACTTTTCTTTCATTTACACAAATGCCCCTATGGACAGCTTGTTTTTTTCATCAGCTCATATCTTCGTGAAAAAGTGTTATTTTCCAATGAAACCAATTTCTTTGAACATTTTCGACAGCACTCTACAACTTTCTCCTTAAAACGTTTTCTCAAGCACCTACCGGTGAAAAAATATGTTTTACAAAAACCCGAAATTATTTCCTATGTTTCTGAAATTTAGGATTTAAAGCAATCCCACAATGGAAATAATAACCTGAAAATTTCACAACTCTCTCTTGAATTTTCTGAAAAACAAATGCCCAGTCAGAGTAATTCAAAACACCCTGTATTAAATTAATTATTGAGTCATATCTTTTATTAAAAAACGTATTGATGTAAATTTCTACTCCTTAAGGAAAACGTTTTGAACCCTCATAAATATCCCTGATTTTTACCAAAAAATGAGATTTTGCCTGACTTTTTTGTCAACAATCTAATTCCCTGATACTTCCAGGTTTCACACATCTGTATGAACCCTGTGTTTGTATACTTCATTATGTTTGTCCAATCAGGAATTCATACCTTAAACTTGGAATGGTTATACGGCCGTATTCCCCCTATGGTAAGATCTCGGGGACCGTTTTCGGTGACGCGTATGAGTTAAAAAACGCCCCCTCGCACGCGTCTCCCCTCTTTAGGAGTTTTTACCCCGCGCAACCTCCCGTTTTTACAACTGTAGTTTTTTGTTCTTCGACTCCCCGGCCATTTCGAAATTTAGGATTAGGTTTGTCCAGATTATCTAGCAGACGACTATACTAGGTAACTAAGGGGTCGAAGATATTTTTGGTAGGAGATTTTTAAACCAATGAAAATCGTAAGAGAAAACACGTATGCTCTGACGTCAAAATGATGAAAAACAAGTGGGTCACGTGACCCAAATAATAGTCTTACACGAGCTTACTGTATCGAGTTTGTGAGTTAAACCAAAAGTAAATATGGGGAGAAAGTCTATCAATGCCTTCAGATTTTACCTTCCACCATGCTTGACACCCTTTTTGAAGAGCTAGTGATCACGTGATATTTCTAACCAATAAGGATAGCACATTACGCGCGAAGTAGTGCATTTGTGGTATTCCGGTCCGCGCTCAAGATGAAAATTTTGAATTTTATTCCCTGGCAACCATGTCACCGCCTCGCGATTTCAAATAGTCTCTCTGTCAAATGCTGACCATTATTTCCATCGAAAACGGTTGATTTTAATTAATAATTACGATATCAATTGTAAAATAAACAAAAAAAGCTCGTAGCTATAGCTATTATTTCAGTTAAACTTGCCAATTGTTAGGCCTTAACATAGTAGATTTACCAATTAGTCCCGATCTCTGCTCTTAGATGGCGCCACGCTCTCCACGATTTAAACGAGTGTTATTCTAGTTACGGTTTATTTCTTTTCAAAAGTCATGTTATTATTTTTAAAATGTCGCATTTTAGTTTCTATGATATATTTACTTTATTTAGGAACTAAATTAACCAAATTATCGAAAGCAAAAGTTTAATATTCACGTATTTTATAGAGAACTATTTTTCATCGTGGCGGAGTACAACCGATACCTTTGTGTCCCTGTAAAGAGGCGAGGGGGAAGTCATTTCCGAAGCCCAAAAATTTTACCCCTCAAATAAGACGTCGTGTGGTTGGACCCAAGTGCCAGACTTTCTCCCCCTATTTATTTTTGGTTAAACTAAGCCAAAAATAAATAAGCACGACGATTTATTTGAGTGTACATATATTTATTAAACTACTATTCCCAAGCGCCAGTCTAAACGTAGTGACGATTCCCCGCGTCCTCTCCCCAGCCATTTCGCGGTACAGCTCTACCCCAGCGCCAGTCTAGACGTAGTGACGATTCCCGCGTCCTCTCTTCTGTGTCACGTGACTCTCCCGTGTCTCTTTCTCTAAGAGTTGTAGGAAGATTCTTCTAGCTTTTGATTGTTACTTCTAGAAGCTGATTTCCTCGCGTGGCTGTTATTCGCAATCTAGTGCGAGGATTCTTCTAAGTTTAGTATGATTTCTACCGTGCCGTGTCATGCCTACGGCGGCGGCGGCGGCGGCGGCGGCGGACGCCGGACAACGGAGCGAGACCAGGAGTCTTACTAAGAGCCTATACGGCTCGTGTAAGACTAAAAACGGTCCCCTAGATAAAGACGGCAATCGGCCGATATAACCATTCCAAGTTCGAGGTATGAATTCTTGGTCCAATGTATTCCTTTTAGCACAGTATACATTATATATTCCATCATTGTCATCAGCTTTCGCAGAATCGTTTATGGGGTAGGGTAAAAGAATCTGTTCCATTGCGCCGAATCTCATTCGACCGAAAAAGCCGCACTTTGGCGGATTTAGGATTCGGTCTAATGGGATTGTCCCATTCGACCGAAACACCCGCACTTCTCCGGGTTTAGGATTCGGTTTTATCCGTTTCAGCATCTGTCAGAACAGCATGCAGTGTTACCTAACCTAACCTAACCAGGCAATTTTTGAGGTGGTCAACTCATTTGCCCACTACCACCACAATTTCCTTTCCTTTCCTAAGCCTAAAAAATAGAAAACCCGCCTTTGGGCTAATTTCATCAAAAACATTGGCGGAATTCGGGTAAAAAGGAATACAGATAATTGTCATTTAAAAAATGTAAATATTATCTGAACGATAAAAAATACCAACCTTAGTTATAAATCGCTACCTTAGAGCAAGAGTCAAGCAAGTCTGAAAACCCCTATTTGAGAAAAACCAGTTTTAAGTTCGAAATCTAGCATAATAACAATGATAATCTAATAATGAAAATTTACAAAAATTGAGTGATAATGTATTTTGAAAATTTTGTACTGAGTCACCTTATTTTAAAAACACTCAATGATTCTTATTTTGAATTTCTTTCAATAGTCACGTATCTCGACTTACTTGACTTTTGCTCTCAGGTAGCGAAATACGAGTGGTCTTTGGTAAACGGGTCATTCCGCTGATGACGGATCTAGCCGAAACTAGTTGTTTCATTTCTATTTTAAAATAGATTATCTTGAGCACTTAAATATCCTTCTATTTTTCTTTTAAACTGTACTATAAAGAATGTGTTTGTTGATAATGAATATCTCGAAGGTACTCGAAACGATCTATGGGTATCATGGGTCGAATTTCCCCGGCTTCAATCGCGTCGAAAGACGTCAGTTTCAGAGAGCCAATGAGATCGAATGAGATAACGGTCTGATCATAATCGTATTTAGTACGTTTTGATATTTTTTGGCATATATTTAGTACGTTTGAACTTTTTGGGGTTCATTGAAAGTTTTCTAAATAGTTTTTTTCAAAAATAATAAACTTTTTTTTGGTGCACATGACAACTAGGCCTTCGCACCATACACACCCTGATACAGATACTCAAAAACAAAACAAAAGAAAAAGAAAAAATATATATACAGAAAGATAAAAGTTGGCAGTCCTTTCGACTGTTCTCTCTTCTGTGTTTTTAACAAAAAAAAACAAAAAAAATTACTATTTATGTCTGCTTTGTATTCTACTTGCGCTTTAAAAAATACTGGCCGCGCGAAAAATAGCACAGATATCAGAAATGATTGCCATTATGTGGTCTAATTTCACAACCATAGATGGCGTATTAATTGGAAAATCGAAAAGTACGTTTTTCCTCAAAAAATGCTTCGAAAATACGTTCTGTGATTGGAGGAAGTACGTTCCCGAAACTCGAAAACGTATAGAGTAGTTTCAGTTCGTAGCTTTGGCTATGGCCGCCATTTTGTGCGGGTTTTTTTCTCTATGGGAAAAAGCATAGGTGACGTCGTGTCACGTGATACTGAAATCACTGTATAGTGGCCATAGTGGGAGCTTGTACCGAGTTGTACACGATAAAGATCTAAACAAGTCTACAATCCTAGAAGTTTCTTCTACACGTTTAAGAGGGATAGCTTAAAGGCCTAGTTTAACTTTGAATCTGGGAAAAAGGGTTCAGGCGGGTATGTGACTACCCCTTCTGACCCCTCTATTCATCTCGGACGCACGGTGACCGTCCCGCTCTCGCCAATTATCGGCTTATCTCTTCCGCGCTCTTTCGCGTTAACTGCACTACCAAATTAACTTGTCGCAAAGGATATAGCATTAAGTGTACAAATAACATGATAACTTGTTAGCGCAGCCATATGCTGGGCAGGTTAATATTTTCACCCCGTATTTCGCAAGGATTGAAATCGGAAAAAGAAAGGGCGAGTCTAGAAACTCTAGATTGTAATATTGTGCGAGAATTTTATATTCTTAGTTCTAAAATAAAACATGAAAATATATATATTTTATTATTGGAATTTTACTTATTTTTTAAAGTTTTCCGTTTGATATTTCGACGTATATAAGGATCATTTCCTAAAAATTTTGAATTTTAAAAATATTTT
This sequence comes from Leiobunum rupestre, assembly GCF_980474605.1. Taxonomy (NCBI): domain Eukaryota; kingdom Metazoa; phylum Arthropoda; class Arachnida; order Opiliones; family Sclerosomatidae; genus Leiobunum; species Leiobunum rupestre. The sequence goes on from NC_143392.1 coordinate 36,046,497, forward strand.
AATGTAAATTTAAATCGTTTTGGACGTTTCACTATTAAATAAAATATCGTATTAAGATATTGAAAGGAACACAATTTGAATGGCAGCTAAATTTTATTTAATTAGTACAATGGGTTTTCTACAATTATTCAATAAAAACATGTTAAAAATTACTGCCATTTGTGAGCCATATAGTCCACCCCGTCTTGATAAGGATACCTATATCTTACACATTTTAAAACACATTTTGGAATAATTTGCCTCCGATGAAACACAGTGTTCAAATTGTTCCGGGTCAATCACGGACTGTAAATTTTAGAGGGCCGGTATTCCCGAGGTATTTTACGCCCCGTTCACCGATCAGGCTGACGGGAGTCGCTCAAGGTCATAAAAAAAACTAAAGCGCGTGTCTTTCGGTCGGCCAGATTTCCAGATAACATGCGGGGGGGGTCTATCTCTATGCGTGGTACAAATGACCTTGACAGACTCTCTCTCTCTAGTTCGAAGTGATTGATGCTCGGGGAAACCAAAATTCTACAGGAGAAGGCTACGCTTTACTCGTCCTCTAAAATTCACAGTCCATGGGTCAATTCTCTACTTTTCATAGCTAAGTATCTTGGATCGGTCCACGCTTCGAGGTTGTACAACATTTTCCAAAAATGGCCGTACAATGTTCTAGTTGCGCGATTGTTTCTACCACACGAAGGTCTTCCAGGTCCCATAAAATCCTTCGGCCTGCTAGTTACGCGAGGCAATAAATGGTGATATTCGCATTCATTGACTGAAACAAAACAAGTACATGAGTAAAAATGTTGCCTTTCACATGTAGCTAATACTTTGAAACTTCTTACCAAAGGAATCACAGTGGACTTCTATCGTTCACCTGCTCAACAACCTCACTCGTTCTGTGTGACAGAGCAGCGGGATACTCCACCATTGACTCGCTTAAGACGAAGCACTCCGTGCTTACATTGATACACATCGTCCTTCATAGCGCTCACCAAAACCAAGCTAGATGCTACCATATCACCTTTCGAGCTTTTTGGCCCTGACTTCGAGGTCTACCGGAAAGACAGGAACTTACACGGAGGTGGTGTTTGCCTGGCCGTCCTACCTATTGGACCTGAAGACTGAAGTCGAAGCGGTCGCCGCCCGGGTGACCATCAGCTCCTCATGTCTCCGTCTCTGCTGCATTTATCGGCCACCGTCAGCCACCCTCAGGTACACCAAGAGACTTAATTCCCTCCTTGGATCTCTTGCCGGGGGGGAGTCCGATCTCATCATCACCGGCGACTTGAACTTTCCCAATATTGACTGGGTTATGCAGACAAGTTCCGCGTCAGTGGCAACGAGCTTTCTACATAATCTCCTGGCCTCTCACCTCAGCCAGCGTGTCACTGAGGCCACCAGGGTACGTGATTCTGCTGCCCACATCCTTGACCTCGTTCTGGTTTCCGATGACAACATTCTTGAAACTGTCGCCCATCTTCCGCACATCAGTGACCATGATTTTCTCCTGCTCAATATTCGTGGGGTCCGCCGCCTACCAAGGAATCCTCTTCGATCGGTCCCTGACTTCAACAAGGCCGACTTTGCGTCCATGACACGCTCGCTCTCTGATATCGACCTCCCCGATGCCACTTCTATTGAAGAGACGTGGAGCGCTTTCACCTCGGCCGTCAGGCAAGCGGTGACGGATCATGTTCCCATTAAGCATCTATCCTCCAGGCATAATCTCCCGTGGGTAGGCTCTTCCCTCAGACGTCTGATGCGCATCACAAAGCGTAGGTACCACCGCTCCCGGAAGAACCCTTCTGCTGCCAATGTACAAGCCTTCAGTCGGCATCGTGCTATGGTCAAATTTGCACTCCGAGCCGCGCGCACCCATTATATTGACAAAGTAGCGTCGGATATCTCAAACCACAGGAAAAAGTTCTACCAGCTAGTCTCCAAGAAGGCGAATAGAGGGGTCAGAAGGGGTAGCCACATACCCGCCTGAACCCTTTTTTCCAGATTCAATAGCTGAAAACTATTCGTGAGTTCTGAACCGTTCAACCAGTCCCCATGCGCACTATTCGGCAAAAAAAATTCTAGAACTACCCAAATGCAAACTATTCGCAGACAAGAACCTCTTGTTGAACCGTTCGGAACCGTTCTAAATGGTACCTGCTCAAGAGCAAGTACTGGCCGGAACTCACGGTTGAAATCTCTAAAATTCGTCTGCACATCGGGCTGCGTACGTCAAATCGTACGAATCACAACTATTCGTACAAAAGTTCTGAACTATCCAGAACTTTTGCGTGACGTTACAGCTCAGTCCTAGGCCGTTCTCTTAACGGTTCAGAACTCACGAATAGTTTTCAGCTAAAGTGAAACTAGGCCTTTAAGCTGTCCAATATCCCCAAGCAGAAATAAATTCTTCAGCTCACCAGAAATTATAAAAAAATGAAAACGAAAAACTTTATTTAAACATTCTTGTTTATTATAAAAATCTAATTTGCTGTACATAGTCAAGTATAATTTGCTCCATCGTTTAGATTTTTTATAATTATTTCCTCATTTTTGTACCGTGTTAAATACAATCTCTACGCAACAAAATTACAGGGAACTAAAGAGCGAACCCTGAAAACTAACAAACACAAAGAGAAAATCACCAGGAATACTTAGATAATTGACTACTATTTTGCTTACACAAAATGGGGGTTTCCTACGGATACATACCCAAATTTAAAAAATAATAAATGCTCCAAGTGTATCGTAGGCCTAAATATACTAACGATACGATGTAATTCAGCATCTTTGCGCCTACTATTATAGGTAGGCCTACTAATCTTTATATAAAGTGAATATACAAGCTCTATCATACATATATTTGGATCTTGAGGAAAAGGAATATATTAAAGAGGTGGTCCTATTCCTTAGTTTACAAGATTTGTTTTAGAATGATTAAAAATCACCTAAAATTGGCACCGATTTTAGTAAAGCGTCATAAATAGCGAAACAATAACGACAAAACCAAATGTCCAGTAGGTACTCGAGTTAAAGGCTTTTTTGAAAGGTAAAAGTTTGATATCATTTTTTTTGTCATTTGTTTTCTACGCCCAAATAGATGAGGCTGATATTAACCAGAAAATTACCGGTAGATGGAGTCTTAATTTACAATTATTGCCATTGAGTTGGGAATATTAATCTAGAGGTCCAATCAAAACGTCGGATTTCAGTATTTCGCGAAACAAGTTTTTTAAAAAATAAGAATACTGCCGTCTGCTCCCAAATGACGAGAAAACTTTATCATTCTACCCGTGGCGCCGTCTATCTCTCAATGGTTCGTTCAAATAAGACGTGTTTTCCGGCCAAAAGAATTTTTATTTCAAAAATAATGGATGGCGCCACGGGTCATATGATAACGTTTTCTCGTCATTTTAGAGGAGACAGCACCATAGATATAGGAAACGTATATAAAGGTCTAGATAAAATATTTCAAAGAGAGTCAATACGGAGGTGATAGCTAGCAGAAACGCGTAATTTCTGCAGGCTATCCTTATAAGGCGCTATCTATCGGTATGAAAGTTCGTGCTATCGTCGCGAGAGCCATTGTCTCCTGCTTAAAAATTATACTAAAAGTCACCAACAGATGGTGTCTAAAGACTTCCGCCTGCGGAAAGGTCAAGCACTTAGTACTAAAATGCTAAGAGAGCTCGCGCTCTTAGTCATGTGCCTTCCTCGGTGTCTGCTAGGTGTCAATTCCGTATTTTATGTTAGGCTTAGACGCCCCGAAATTTATCTAGACCTTTATATACATTTCTTATATCTATGGACAGCACATTCGTAATTTTCAAAAACTTGTTTCGCGGGGAGCAGATTTGATTGGATCTCTAGATTAATATTACCAACTCAATGATTATTGCCATAACTACGATATTAGCGTCATAAATAAGCGCGGTAAGTTAGGCTTAATTAACCAGGCAATTTTCTTTTTAGAAAACCGTTTGTATATTTTACAGGATGAAATGTTTCTAGGGATAAAAGTTTGTGTTTCTTAGTACCAAAATAGATATGGATGAATTATCCTATTCTACAATTTTAAGGAGGGATTATTAAAGTAGTTATAGTTTTTTTTAAAGTTAAAAATGTACCTCCCCTAAATAAAACAATTTGTCTTTTGCATAATTGATGATATGAAAGCGCCGTCTACCGTTTGACGGACCACCCGTCCAATCAGCGTCATTCCCTCGTGACGTCAATGTTCTCTACAATCGTAAGAGCTTCAAAATGGCGTCGACGTTGGAATAAGGTTGATTTTAGGGCGTACGAACTATTAACATAAGTAACATAATAAAATATGATTTTTTTTTCTCCTGACGCTAATTTTTCTGATAATCGTACGTTTCACCAAAGACCATATAAATCATTATGTGGGACTAGTGCTGATAACTCTCCACAAGCTGTTACCAGTCTTTTGGAAGTATTAGGTAACTGTGCCCTAGAAATCACCACGGACCGCCTATTTGAAAGATTAACCAAGCCTTATCGAAAAGATCAGAAGTAAAAATACCGTTTAATTCAGCAAAAATAATGATAAATTATTCCAACTGAACATAAAACTGACTATTATAAACATACCTTTCGTTTTAAAAGGTAGCTATTTTTAAATTTCAGTAATCTTTTCGTAACAGACTATCATAAACCGAAATCGATCAGCGCCATACTTATTGTATTACGTTACTTATGGTAATAGATATAAAAATGGGGTATACTCCAAAAATACCCCTCTTAACCACCAAAAAAATAAAAATTACATCAAGTCGGGAAAATGTTGATATCTTTGGCTGAGTATCAGTGTTAATATTGCCCGTTAGATATTGATCTGATACTTAAGGCTAGTCGGTAATACCAGAAAATTATACCCTGGTAATACAGATATAGTGTTTCTATAAAACGTAAAAGGTAAAAAAAATTATACAAGCAAAATGTCATTACATTTTTGTTATTGTTTAGGGCATTGGGCTAGCTAGATTTTTTAGGCTTTGTTTTTAACAATTTATTTCGAAACATAATTTAATGTTAATATTTGCGAAAAAACGTAGGGCCTTTTAAAAGTGGTATTGCTTAAATTTCTCCCCGAAAAAAAGCTTTTTTCCAACATAAATTAGCGTATTATTATAAATATCTAAATATTACACTATAAAACAAAAGTCCGCAAAAAACCCAAAAAAAGGCCTTTGTGATTATGTATTTTTTTTCTATGGTAATGTAAAGAGTTTGGAAGCACCAAAAGTTTTTCCTTTGAAAATGTAGCTGCTTTAATCGTTATGAGTTTGTTTTTAACGTTTTGAGGCGATGTTTTGTCGATATACAGGTGTTGAGAGAGTGAGTGATAACGGAGGGACGGGAGAGGGTCGCGGGAACTGGGATTAGTGTCACGCTAAGAGACCCAATCGGCTGATTTTGGCTGACAGGAATGTGTGCAGAGTGAAGACGAATTGCTTCGGACACTGAAGCATGTCGAACTCCTGTTGATAGAAAAATTATCATTTTATTAAAAGTTTAGCGACTCTTCAAATTAAAACATTTTGTCTCTACAATAATTCCTTTTAATTACTAACTTAACAAAGACGAAGTTTAAAGTTACAAAGGACTGTTCACAAACGAAAAAAAGGCCAAAAACCCCCTCGTAGTAAAGATAATCAATTGGAAAGCCCCGCCTTCGAAATTACATCACAAATACTCAAAACTACCTTCATTATAATCTTAAAATTATTGAAGTTAGGATTGCCAATTTTTTCAGATTTAAATTTCCTGACTTTTCTAGATTTTTCCTAACTTATAAATCCATATTAAAAGTTCCCAACTTATAAATCCATATTAAAAGTTCCCAACTTATAAATCCATATTAAAAGTTCCCAACTTATAAATCCATATTAAAAGTTCCCAACTTATAAATCCATATTAAAAGTTCCCAACTTATAAATCCATATTAAAAGTTCCCGACTTATAAATCCATATTAACAGTTCCCGACTTATAAATCCATATTAACAGTTCCCGACTTATAAATCCATATTAACAGTTCCCGACTTATAAATCCATATTAACAGTTCCCGACTTATAAATCCATATTAACAGTTCCCGACTTATAAATCCATATTAACAGTTCCCGACTTATAAATCCATATTAACAGTTCCCGACTTATAAATCCATATTAACAGTTCCCGACTTATAAATCCATATTAACAGTTCCCGACTTATAAATCCATATTAAAAGTTCCCGACTTATAAATCCATATTAAAAGTTCCCGACTTATAAATCCATATTAAAAGTTCCCGACTTATAAATCCATATTAAAAGTTCCCGACTTATAAATCCATATTAAAAGTTCCCGACTTATAAATCCAAATTAAAAGTTCCCGACTTATAAATCCAAATTAAAAGTTCCCGACTTATAAATCCAAATTAAAAGTTCCCGACTTATAAATCCAAATTAAAAGTTCCCGACTTATAAATCCAAATTAAAAGTTCCCGACTTATAAATCCAAATTAAAAGTTCCCGACTTATAAATCCAAATTAACAGTTCCCGACTTATAAATCCAAATTAACAGTTCCCGACTTATAAATCCATATTAACAGTTCCCGACTTATAAATCCATATTAACAGTTCCCGACTTATAAATCCATATTAACAGTTCCCGACTTATAAATCCATATTAACAGTTCCCGACTTATAAATCCATATTAAAAGTTCCCGACTTATAAATCCATATTAAAAGTTCCCGACTTATAAATCCATATTAAAAGTTCCCGACTTATAAATCCATATTAACAGTTCCCGACTTATAAATCCATATTAACAGTTCCCGACTTATAAATCCATATTAACAGTTCCCGACTTATAAATCCATATTAACAGTTCCCGACTTATAAATCCATATTAACAGTTCCCGACTTATAAATCCATATTAAAAGTTCCCGACTTATAAATCCATATTAAAAGTTCCCGACTTATAAATCCATATTAAAAGTTCCCGACTTATAAATCCATATTAAAAGTTCCCGACTTATAAATCCATATTAAAAGTTCCCGACTTATAAATCCATATTAAAAGTTCCCGACTTATAAATCCATATTAAAAGTTCCCGACTTATAAATCCATATTAAAAGTTCCCGACTTATAAATCCATATTAAAAGTTCCCGACTTATAAATCCATATTAAAAGTTCCCGACTTATAAATCCATATTAAAAGTTCCCGACTTTTAAATCCATATTAAAAGTTCCCGACTTATAAATCCATATTAAAAGTTCCCGACTTATAAATCCATATTAAAAGTTCCCGACTTATAAATCCATATTAAAAGTTCCCGACTTATAAATCCATATTAAAAGTTCCCGACTTATAAATCCATATTAAAAGTTCCCGACTTATAAATCCATATTAAAAGTTCCCGACTTATAAATCCATATTAAAAGTTCCCGACTTATAAATCCATATTAAAAGTTCCCGACTTATAAATCCATATTAAAAGTTCCCGACTTATAAATCCATATTAAAAGTTCCCGACTTATAAATCCATATTAAAAGTTCCCGACTTATAAATCCATATTAAAAGTTCCCGACTTATAAATCCATATTAAAAGTTCCCGACTTATAAATCCATATTAACAGTTCCCGACTTATAAATCCATATTAAAAGTTCCCGACTTATAAATCCATATTAAAAGTTCCCGACTTATAAATCCATATTAAAAGTTCCCGACTTATAAATCCATATTAAAAGTTCCCGACTTATAAATCCATATTAAAAGTTCCCGACTTATAAATCCATATTAAAAGTTCCCGACTTATAAATCCATATTAAAAGTTCCCGACTTATAAATCCATATTAAAAGTTCCCGACTTATAAATCCATATTAAAAGTTCCCGACTTATAAATCCATATTAAAAGTTCCCGACTTATAAATCCATATTAAAAGTTCCCGACTTATAAATCCATATTAAAAGTTCCCGACTTATAAATCCATATTAAAAGTTCCCGACTTATAAATCCATATTAAAAGTTCCCGACTTATAAATCCATATTAAAAGTTCCCGACTTATAAATCCATATTAAAAGTTCCCGACTTATAAATCCATATTAAAAGTTCCCGACTTATAAATCCATATTAAAAGTTCCCGACTTATAAATCCATATTAAAAGTTCCCGACTTATAAATCCATATTAAAAGTTCCCGACTTATAAATCCATATTAAAAGTTCCCGACTTATAAATCCATATTAAAAGTTCCCGACTTATAAATCCATATTAAAAGTTCCCGACTTATAAATCCATATTAAAAGTTCCCGACTTATAAATCCATATTAAAAGTTCCCGACTTATAAATCCATATTAAAAGTTCCCGACTTATAAATCCATATTAAAAGTTCCCGACTTATAAATCCAAATTAAAAGTTCCCGACTTATAAATCCAAATTAAAAGTTCCCGACTTATAAATCCAAATTAAAAGTTCCCGACTTATAAATAAAAATTAAAAGTTCCCGACTTATAAATCCAAATTAAAAGTTCCCGACTTATAAATCCAAATTAAAAGTTCCCGACTTATAAATCCAAATTAACAGTTCCCGACTTATAAATCCAAATTAACAGTTCCCGACTTATAAATCCATATTAAAAGTTCCCGACTTATAAATCCATATTAAAAGTTCCCGACTTATAAATCCATATTAAAAGTTCCCGACTTATAAATCCATATTAAAAGTTCCCGACTTATAAATCCATATTAAAAGTTCCCGACTTATAAATCCATATTAAAAGTTCCCGACTTATAAATCCAAATTAAAATTACCCGACTTTTCCAGGAATTCCAGGTTTTACCGATACTGTGGCAAACCCGAAATATCTTTCAAAATTAAACAAATTTATTTATTGTTTTACCTCTAACAAACTAATTATACTATTATATATGATAAAAACAAGTGATAATTTAGGTTCCGGCAGACAATCATGATAATGTAACGTAACATTTCAGAGACCCCTCCCCAAGGAAACATTTAGTAACGAGTGTACCAAAGACCAAAGAGTAAGCTTTGAATTCTTCATATTCCTTTAACGGCAGTATGAACTTAAATATTTCTGGTAAAACAACGAGTTGTGTCACCAGGTTTAATATAAGCTAGCGGTGATTGGCGCTAGTTACGTTAATAACAAAGTAGCGCGTGTTAGGGGACGATTTTTCGATTTATTTCCTTCAAAGGGTCACAATAACTTGTAAAATTCGGCTCGAACTTTAGCTAGCTCCTCCCCTTCCGTACGACCTTTGTGAATTTTCCAAGTCCTATTTACTAAACTAAAAAGCGTTTTCAATTCAGGCTACTCTAAGTTCGAACCAGATTTGACAATGACTTATCAAGGCTCTTAGTTCGTAACTATCATTTAATGGAGCTATTTAGCAACACAAAAACCCCTAATTCAGTGACCCTAGCATCTAGGAGCATCCCACACAAGGAGAACGCAACACGTCAAAAGTCGTGCATTTTCTTGTGTACATTTTTCATTGGTAAGACGCTTTAGCGCCTGCTGCCGCCTGAAGGGGGAAATTCGTTAATTCCCCCCGTCCGTAAAACGTTCAGCGTAAAGGTTCGTCCAATGAAATTTGTACACAACACTGCGTTAGCGGGTTTAAAGGCTAGCTGCGTTCTCCTTGTGTGGGGTGCTGAGTTTGTTGCTCCTAGCTAGCATAATAAGACGGTGAAATAATTCCAACGGCTTTCCGCCCTCTAAACGTTTTCGGAACTGGGGGGTAGCCTCACCGCTTCGAGACTATTTGTCACTGAAGTCATTTCTGCCATTTTTCACGTCTATTACGATTAATCTCAATTAATATTTTGTATTATAATTTAACGAATAGTTGATTTTATAAAATGTCTTTTCGCTTGCCCAACTTGTTGAAATGTTGCCCTGGAATAGTTCAGCCAATGCCTAAGAATGAGATCATAAACTCTTTAGTGGGAGAGAAAACGGATCCACAGCTGAAGCGGGGAGGCAAAATTTCAACAAGATGGCCAAGGTTATTTTATAAAAAGAACTATTCCAAGGCAAATTTACTGTTAAAAAACAATTTTGTCAAGCTTTTATTAACGAAGTACAACGGTCAGTTTACTTAGATGGCGCCACGTGCTCCACGAGGAATTATGATTTATCGCGTTTTCCATTTGATTGTTCGAGATTCGCTCCGAATCTGTCTGACGTCATAGATCTCGCCCCAATCGACCGCAAATGAAACATACCATAAACATATTCCCGCGCTTTGTGGTTTTTCGTCTGCTAGTAATTTGAATTTTCGCGTCTTGGTTTGCCATTTTGCCAAAATATCTTAAAGGAACACGCAAAAATTTGCTCCGATATCGATCCGTTGATCTGTCGAAATCGGCAGATCAGTTTTGGGGCGATCTCGGAGCACCCGAGACCGGGAAATGGAACACGCGAAACTTGATCAGAGCGTTCTAGAGCAGTCAAATGGAAAACTCTCTTAGTTATTTGTTACTCGATGACAGTCAAAAATTATATATTAGTCAGGTAGTAGGGGTTTATTGCTCAACAACAACACCATCTGTTTCCTAAAATTTACATCTATCGAATTGCAAACATCACCAATGACTTCTTAAAAACGTGGGTACAAACAAATTTGATAAAACAATTGCCAAAATACATTAATTTCGTATCTGTAACTTTGATAAGGAGAACAATAGTCTTTTAAGCCGTGCTCTTGGCTCAATACAAAACCGCAACTCGTGCGCCAAATACTGGGCGCCGCCATTATCGTACAGACAACCAACGAGCAAGCCCTCTACCGCAGAAATTTCATCCCCCCAAAACCGGTGTTTTCATCACCCTCTCCGTAGACGGTAATGGCGGTCGATTGGGAAGGCGCGTTTAAGTTTCTATAATGCTAATGTTTTTTTCGCTTGAAACACGTACCACAGCAGGATCCCTAATACAATTACACCGGGAAAACATGGTAATGAATGAGATGTAATTTTGAGCGGAGTAATACAGCCGTGATTAGGTGTAACCTTCCGCGTTTTGGCGGAAAAAAGAGTGCCCATTAAAAACGAGAAGATACATGTTTCATTTTAAAGTCATAGACGAATATACGCATAAATAAAATCTGTTCAGCGATTTGCATAGAAGTAGTAATACAGAGAGCCAGGACATACTTGTAAATGCGTTGTATTTTAAATTTATTATGAAATTTTTAAAATTGGGCCAATTACCTACCTGTAAATTTAACTATTCCAATGACTATAGAGTGCTTTCGTCTGATACGATTTTGAAAACGTCCCAGCTGTAGTGTTAATGACAGTTACCGTTTTTTATCAATAGGCAAATTACATTGGTGACGTCGTGAGTTTCGAATTGAAAGCACTATATAGACTTAATATTAACAAGAATGTATTTATTTATACCTAGGGAGAATGTCTATGTCGAGACGGTTTTTAGCCTTTCTCTCAATCCACCCGTTGGTCCCCCCCAGTACGCTCCTCCACTTAAAAAAAGGAATAGTCCCGGTATTTCATTGGCTGCTTAAAATTTACGTATTCAAACGCCGGTGACGTTTTGTCTCCCCCCCCCCCCCCCCTGCGCGAGACGGGGGTTAGGCGTTCAACATGCCCGGCGATTGTCGCAACATAATCATTCTTCCTAATAATAAATAAATACATTCTTGATATTAAGAATTGAGAAAAACAGGGATCGCAAAGTTTTAAAATTGCGATATTGAGGTACGGTGAAGATATTAATTTTGTTAAAATAAACACCGCTAGTATTTTTTTCCACGTATTCTCGGACTAAAAGTGTACTCTTTTTAATCTAAAACGTTTTATACGCCTGTTCCATGGATGATAATTATTACTCCACCCCATAAACTATTCGTTTGTTCCGGAGTAACTTTAGCTTTACAAATAAAATATGTGACTATTTTATTCAGTGACTCGCGCAGTGATGCCAGATTGAGGGAAATTTAAACGGGAAAATGGGAAATCCGACCAAAAATTAGCTAACACTAGGGATATAATTATTTTAGCTAACAATTTTATTGAATTAATACAATCATAAGTATTTGGTTTGATTTGATTTTTTGGGAAATTTGGAAAGTTGTCTGCTAAATAACTGGCGCACAGGAACAAGTCCGAACGACTTTTCCCCGCTCTACCCCTGTACAAACTATACTGGTAAAATTGTTCACAGATTTTAATCATTACGAGATGGAAATTTTATTGTTCTTTTTGTTGAACCTAGGAGCAACAAACCAAAGGAGAGCGCAGCTAGCCTTTAAACACGCTAACGCAGTGTTGAGTACAAATTTCATTGGACGAGCCTTTACGCTAAACGTTTTACGGAAAGGGGGAAGACAATTTCCGAATTTTCCCCATCCGACGGCAGCAGGCGCTAGCCGCGCTGAAGCAAGGATTCTATATTTTTAGAAGGATAGGAAGTGATGGCGCTTTCGCGCCGGGAAGAAAACGCACGACTGCGCAGTAGCTCCTTCCAAAAATTACCCAGCCAAGGTCCAATATCGCTACCGTGAAGGCGCCAAAGCACATTTCGGCGTTGAGCGATTTGGCCTTGGGGATGAATAAACGCGGTTAAAATGACGTCACTCTTTTGTAAAACTCCACGCTCTTCCCGCCAAGCCGGTAATACAGGGGAACCTAGTCACTTCCTATCCTTCTAGAAATATAGAATCCTTGGCTGAAGCGTCTAGAATGAAAAATCTACACACGAAAATGCATGACTTTTGACGGGTTGCGTTCTCCTAGTGTGGGGTTTTTGATGTTTTGGAAAACTAGGGAAATTTTTGTTCAAAAAGGGAAATTCCATTTTCGCGACCTGGCATTACTGGACTGGCGCGCATGCGCGTAGGGGAAAAAAGGGGAGGGGGAGAGATAGATAGAGAGAGAGCGCGGCATTTATTGAAGAGCCGTTAAAAATAAGAGATACTAGTGGTCGCACCTTTTCTCCATCCTCGCCACCAAAATCCAGCCAAAGGGTATTCGCTCCGTCATCCGCGGACATCCTTAACCGGTCAAACGAATGTTTCCACAAGACATTCACGTTGGTCAAGGTACTTCCTCCCACATTATTTGACCCTCTTAAAAGAGTAAAGCCTTCTTCGCAGTGAATGACTAAAACACATTCTTGACCTTTGTATATACAAGCTGAAAAAAAAATAAATCGCATTAGGATTTTATTAAATTTCATAGTAGATCATGGAAACTGCAAAACTGATTAGTTTAAAAACGATAGTGGTAGTGGTTGGGGAAGAAACGACGGAAAAATGTTTGCGAGACAATTTTTTTCTCCATTTATTCCTCCTCCGCATAATTTCTAGGTTTTTACATACAGTCACAATTAGGGATTTGTGTGTATTAGTTTAACGTACAGTGTAGCGGCCGCCGCCGCCTCCATAACTGTTCAACCGTTAAAGTTAAAGGAGTAAATGATACGTCAAATGTAGGGCATTACATGCCTTCGATTAAATAATGTTCATTTCAGCGATATTTTGCCTGTATATTTTTTAAATTAAGTTAAATTTGATTGAAAGTTATATTTTTGTTTAAGCCTTGACCACTTTCCGGTTTTACCTCGGGTTTTACAGTAGCCTAGACACAGACGCCGCGAAATTTTTACCGACGGCAGCGATCCCCTGATTTTCCAACGGCGGCGCAATCGGCGTGCGCCGACGTTTTTGTGAAATTTCGTGCAAAATAAAGTTTTATTTGCACTACCATAAGTGGATCCACTTACAGTATGGCACTACCAAAGTAATAATTGAAATATGATAAAGAACTACATTTTTGTTAAAGCTGCAAAGAGACTGATATCAACGGAAAATCTGGTAGCCCGGTTAAAAAATATTATAAACCGTCGGCACCGAGAAAACATGGGCGGCGGGCCGTCCAAAATCGTTCGGCTGCGGCGGCGCAAAAAAAAAAGATCGGCGTCGGGGTCTATTTAATAGTTGCATCAAAACATTTTAAAAGCTGTTTTTAGCCAATCTGCGGCACACCAAGAACGCGCGTACGCACGCTCATATATATAGTTATTAAATACAGTTCTATGTCGACGTGGAACTACTAGTACGGATTGGCGTTCATTTTCGGTCTTTTTTGATAATGGTAAGAGCGCTGTAGTGGACCGGGTGAGATATAGTTGTATCTGATTATTCTTTGTGGTAAAGTTGTTGTTAATGCTTAAGACACTAATTATGTTACGGGACAGGTTTATTTACTTATTATATAGTTTAAAATTGGTTCTGATTCCAATGTAATTGGCAAGATATACTAATACATTGAGGGGGGGGTGAAGTTTAAAGCGATTCTGTGGTCATTTAAACGAAATTGTTAGCCTATAACATCATGCGCCGGCTTCTTGCTTTTAGAAATGAAGTGCCATCTGCTGATATTGTAAACTAAATGTGTGAAAAACAGCGCCATCTGCTCACTAAATGTGAGAGGAAATAGGAGTGTGTGGTGCGAAGACCCCGCTGTCATAGGCACCAAATAAATATCTTTCTTATTTTGAAAAAAAAGACATAAAAACGTTCTAAGGCTGAAGCTTTCAACTGTTGTACACTTGTACAGAGATAATTTTGAAGAAGCGGAACTTTCATATATTCAATTAAAAACTTAGTACATCAGGGTTGCCACAAAATTTTCAGATTCAAACTGCCTGACTATTCCCTGACCATTTGAAGAGATTTCCCCTGACTTTTTAAGGATAACTTTTTATTTTATATTTAACTTTTATCAGAAGTTAATAAATTTAAATTCAGTTAAAACGTTGTTGCAATGTTGAAACAATTAGCCTAACTTTCAAGGTAATAAATAATAACCATAGAATTTGTGTCAAAAGAAAATTGAAGTCCCTGACTTTTTACAAATTCTTAAAATTCCCGGACTTATCCCTGACGAGTGGCAACCCTTTACATAGGTGACCAATATTTAAAATACGCAAGGAGCCTATAGTGCATAAAAAAAGTTGATCATGCCCAGAGTTTAATGCATATACTGTTCAAGGAGAGACAACAAAGTTATTTGGAGATAAGAGTAATGGCACCCACTTTTAAGACTACCAAAATTTCAAAAATTTCATGACTTTGAAGTCAAAGATTTCAAAAATTTTCGTGACTTTGAAGTCAAAGATTTCAAAAATATCGTGACTTTGAAGTCAAAGATTTCAAAAATATCGTGACTTTGAAGTCAAAGATTTCAAAAATATCGTGACTTTGAAGTCAAAGATTTCAAAAATATCGTGACTTTGAAGTCAAAGATTTCAAAAATATCGTGACTTTGAAGTCAAAGATTTCAAAAATATCGTGACTTTGAAGTCAAAGATTTCAAAAATATCGTGACTTTGAAGTCAAAGATTTCAAAACATGAAATTTGATTTTCTAAAGACTTCTTTTCAAAAATCTTTATAGGAAAAATATGACATTTGTAGAAGTTTCATATGATTTTATCAGGTTATTTAGAATATCAAGAAAAATACAGAATACATTCTGTTGAAAAATTACAGAAAAATATCGGTTTCAAATACTTATAAAATGAAAACTTCTGGTTTTCAGGAATTGGATCAAAAAATTTTTGGCTTAATTATGCGGGACAAGATAACCAAATTACATTCCCTAATTATAAACGGAAAAAAATTTGGGCTTTTAAGTTTTAATGACTACTTCCTCAAAATTTAGGTTCCTACATCTACAGCACTCTCTCAAAAGATGAAAGACTAAAATAGGAAAAAAAAGTAAAAAATTCTTACCAAAGCTGGCTTCTTTGACATCATAAGCGGCTGAATGAGCGCAATTAACTAATGTTCTGGCCCACGTTGCTAGATCTCTGTGCGTTTCTACTCTCATAACGTGCGTTTCCACTCCCTGTCTTGTAGCAATTCTTAACGAGAATGTTACGATATCTGTGACACCTGGAATGACACAAACTGTGCCATTACGTTGTAAACTACCTCCCATAATTTGTTGAGGGCTCCCGAGGCCCATCGATGATGAATGAACAAGTCTAAAAAAATTGCACATCATCTTATAAAACAAGCTATAACACAGTATATAGAACAAATTAATACCTAGTGTGTATTAACGAGAATGTATGTACTGGAACAGCCCAAGCATCTTTGGTCCAAGGAACTAGATCGTAAAACAACAGATCCCTATCAGTAATTGCCATAAAAACAGGCCTCCATTGAACTACACCCAATTCATCATGAACCTGAGATAAAGAAAAAAATAATTTCTAATTAATATAAGACAGTAATAAAACGTTAAAGATTAAAATGCTAACTTTTTCTGACAGCCATCCCATGTGCTTCAGTTGAGCGTCTTCTAAAACATCAACCAACATATGATTTGCTTCGATAATAGCTTGGCTCATCAGTTGACTATGAGCTACGTGAACTGCGTTGAACCAGGCTGAACACTGTATACTATCGGGGCACCTTAATACGCATGTCTTGCTACAGTCGGGGGAACGTATTTCGAAGCAACAATTATCTGGGTCCTTCATATGCAACAAATATGACCAATTAATTATTAAAAAACTTTTTTTTTCAAGGAAAATTTACCTGATGCGTGAGATTACGAGCTATGTGACACAAAAGTAAAGGAACATATCGCGTATCAGGTCTTGTAATTCTATTTGACGTTTCTCTGCTGCCAGTTAATAATCCCCCTTGATGGAACTCCCAACCAATATCCGCTAAGAGTGTAAATTTCCTAAAATACGGAGTAACTTCACGCAAATATTTCACTGTCAAATACACAAAAAAAGAGCAAAGAATGACAATTAAGATAAACACCCAACACATTGGGAAGTGTTCCAAAAGATTTAAAAGATACATTTTTGCTAGTGGTTAGTAAGGGAAAAGTAAAAATAGATTTTTAAAGGCTCATTTCTCGCACATGGGACAACAAAAATGCTTAAAACCAGCAAGACAGAGGAATTACAAGAATTTAGGATCTGAAAAACCATTTTTATAAATTTTCAGAGACTGTATAGTGCGTAAAAAAACCCGAAAATTTTAGTACCTACCTAAATAATAAGAAGAGATCACTGTTAAAACCAGGTAGCAACCAAACGGATCATGCAAAATTTTTTTGAACAAATGGCAAATGGGATCCACAAGTCAGTTTGTTAACAGAAACATGTGTAAACAGTTAAAAGTGATATTAATGGGGCTCGATTTAGTTTTGATGGTTACAGATTCATAATAAACAATCATGCGTATTTTGAGGGTAACATAAAAAGCTAATGGAAATTAAATTAAACACCAAACGATAGCAAATTATATTACAGAAATATTAATGCAAACATGCGGACTAAAGATTAAGCTATTATTTACGAATGTTACCTTCCAATTTTACAACTTTTCCCGCACACTTCAAAGCCTTTACGGCTTGATCGTGAGTAGCTTGTTGCAAATCTACCCCATTGACCGACAATATAGAATCCCCAACATAAAGGCGTTCTGTCTGATCTGCTGCCATGCCTTTAAATATTTTACTTATTAAAATTGGCATGTTATTTTCCTGGCCCCCTTTGACGCTGATTCCAAGGCCATTATTATCTTGCTTTACAACGTTAACCACCCGTCTTTGGTTCGCGATGCTTTCCGGAATATCGAGTGGCATATCCAAGTCCGAATAACCGTTCGTTTGTCCATTTGGTAAATCGTAACTATCGTCTAAACTTATACTTAAACAATCTTCTTCCAAAGTGACTAATACTTTGTGCCATTGCTGTTGAACCAAAATTTCTAACATAGACGTTCTCGCAGCCATCTTGCACGGGAAAAAACACTTAAAAACGGCCTGACCGTAAACGTTTGAACTCTAGCACTATCAGAACCACGATACATTATCCAATCAAATGACTATGAACGTGTCTTACGACTAAAGCGACGTCTATCGAAGAACGGCAACGTAATTAGTTTTGTCAATTTTGGCATCGTCGCTAAGCCTTTAACATAAATAACGGTTTGAGTGGAATTATGAAAAATCTATTAACTTAAAAGGTATTTCTGAAATATTTGCATATTCGTTAACTCATTGGAAATATTTATTAACCATAAAAACAATGATTTTTAAAGTGTTTTTCAAGTTTCTTGTTACTTACAGCGAAGCCTTGGAGTTAGGCTTAACTCTATTTCCGCAAATCCGTTGTTTATAGCGCAGGTACTGACAAGGCCTAAATCCAAAATTACGGTTTAATTTTTATTCCTCTAATATTTTTTAGGATAAATATCAATTCCTTTCGTCTCTCTCGTTATTTGAACCACGAAATATGATTAGAACATACAGATTAAAAGTGTGAAATTGTTTTAACAAGTTGACAAATTACCGTCATACAGAGGGATGTCATTCGATGAAGGGTCCCATAGGCAAAACCATATTCATAGTCACTTACCCGCAAAACACCTAACAGTCAGTTTTGACCCGCCCATATCAACTTCGTTGAATCATGAAATGAATTTTCCTCCATTGGATTCTTCAATATACAAGCATAATCCAAACAGTGGTCTTTCAAAATGGAATCCAAATACTCCTCCCGGTCTACAAGATCCGCAACCTACACTGCCAGGTAAGAAGAAAATAATAATATATAGGATAAAATTTAGGTGAAACTGAATGTTAACCTAAAATATTTAGATCTCCCTCGAGTACCCATGGTAGACAATGTGCCAGTAGGGGTGACGTCTCCTCCAAATTTGATGTCAACACCCAGCCCCACACCTTTCATGTCTCCTAATTCTCAACAGAGCCAAAGTGGCCTCACCTTTGACCCAGTTCATGATCTCCCTCCAGAACTTCTTCAAATTGGGTGGAGGAAATTCTGGAGCAAAAGAGAAAACAGACCTTACTTTTTCAATAAACTTACCAATGAATCTTTATGGGAAATGCCAAGGCTCGGTGTAGTTGGTAATGGGTCACCTCATGTAAGAATGTTCATTCTAAGATTAGTACCTTACAGTGTCATAATTTTATTTTCTCCATTATTCTTTACAGTATGACCCTATCACTGACCCACTGGGAATTCAAATGCCAATGACTCCTAAAGATCCTCAAACACCTACCACAGCTCCACCTATGCATCCAATTGGTCCCCCTGTAGGTGTACCAAATGCAGCAGTACCGCCAGTTTTTAGGTATGTCAAATTTATAAAGAAATTGAATGGAAAATAAAAAATAAAAAATTTAGGGTTGGGGAAAAAAGGAGAATATCAGAGGAAGGTGTGGTTGGACCTGGCGTGAAACGTTTCATTTTAAATGGGCCCTGGGACTTAGAATTCCCATCTAATGTTACAATACAAGAGAGAACACCAACTCTTTTACCACCTCCACATCCCGACATAGAACTATACAGGACCGCTTTAGTTCTGAAACTAAGACATCATTACCAAGAAATGTGCCATTCGAGAGAAGGTAATATTTTCTGGGTTTTGTAATATCAAGGCTAATTTATAATTAAAATTAAAACTACAGGTATAGATGCCCCGAGGGAATCCTTTAATCGCTGGTTAATGGAGAGGAAAGTTATTGACACTGGTTGCCACGATCCTCTTTTACCCAGCAATTGCATTCCCGAAATTTCTCAATCCATGTTTGGAGAGATTATGAACGATATACCCATAAAGCTTATTAGGCCAAAATTTTCCGGGGATGCTAGAAAGCAATTGTCAAAATATGCAGAAGCTGCCAAAAAAATGATAGATGCAAGGTAGTAATAACGATACTCCAATAAAAAACTGTTATTGAACTGTTTTGTTTATGTGGTTGAAAAAAGGAATGCTACCCCAGAAAGTCGTAAAATTGTGAAATGGAACGTGGAGGATGCTTTTCAATGGTTAAGGAAAACTTTAAATGCTACTTACGATGACTATATAGTAGGATAATTAATCTTTAAAGTAATTTTGTATTTGTTTTGCGTATCTTACTCTCATCTACTATTTTATAAAGGAACGTCTCGCTCATTTGAAGCAACAATGCCAACCACATTTGATCGAGGCTGCTAAAGCGTCTGTAGAAGGCATATGTGCCAAAATTTACCATCTTGCTGCAGAATCCGCAAAGAAAATAAATGTCAAACATTGGGTTTTACTCAATACGCATGGAATTGAAGGTTTCTGATACAAATTTGGTAGGAATATAATATTAGATCAGTTTCTAAATCAATTAAAAATATTACAGAAATAACCGAAGCCATTTGTATAAATAATCCAAAGAAAGTCTTCTGTTATCCAGTTCAATTTGCAACCCCTTCTCCTAGATTACCACCTATTGATTTAATGACTGATAAAGAAGTGACTCTGTTACGTTATCGGGAAGATATTGTTAGAATAAATACAATTTACTTTCAAAAATTAGTAAGAAAGTTGCTTTAAGGCTTAAAAATAAAACAGTTCCAGAGTTTAATATACGTTATTTGTGTTAGGAGCAACTATATAGGTGGAGTTGCACGGATGACAGGAAATTTGAAAATTTTCTACCCAGAGTCTGGTGTATGTTAAAAAGATACCAGGTTTGTTAATTGAATAATTAATAGTTACAAAAATACTAATTAGGACTTTTTAGGTATTTTTGGGCCCTGGTGAAAGTCACAGCACCCAAACGTCCATACCAGTTTCAACTTTAGAAGCTTTGAAAAGGAATTTTGGGGTGACCTTTGAGTGTTTTGCCTCGCCTTTAAACTGTTACTTCCGTCAATATTGTTCCGCATTTTCTGACACCGACACTTTTTTTGGATCTCGAGGGTATTTAAAAGAAATAATAACTCTTCAAAAATGAGTCATTATTCAACTTTAATTCTTTTTTCAAAGATCATTCTTAAACTTCCATCCACTGAGTGGGTCATTCCAAGCTAATCCTCCTTATTGCGAAGAACTTATGGACGCAATGGCCACTAATATAGATGTAAAAATAAAATTAAAGGTTAATAAAGTAAAAATTGGTAATAAAATACTTTTCGATCGTATTCAGACTCTATTAAAGGAAGCTGAAGAACCATTGTCATTTATAATATTTTTCCCCGAGTGGAGAGATCCAGCACCATCAGCTTTGCTCAAACTAGAAGATAGTAGCTTTAAACGAAAACAACTCCTAATTCCAGCTTTTGAACACGAACTTCGACACGGATATCAACATGTTTGCCCTAGGTATTCTTATACATCAATACGATGGTCCATTTCATCGTTATTTATTCTTTATCTTTTAGGTCTGAAGTTAATGTTAGATCCGTAAATGGAACTCTGATATTTTTCCTGCAAAATGACAGTGGTTTTGTAAAATGGGGTCCGACAGATGAGAGGGTAGACGCTTTGCTAGAATCTTTAAAACTCGGAAAAGATAAAGATTTTGACACTCCAGCTGTTACTCAAATTCCTGTGGCAGTTAACTCCAGCCACGAGGCAGTTGCACCAGTAATTATTCCGCCAACGTGTGTGGTTGATCCTGCGGTGAAAGTACTGGTTAATAACTCTTCTTCAAGCGCGAGTGGTTCGAATAATTCATTTTTGAATACTGAAAATTCAAATCAAACTATCGCGACGAAACAATCTCTCGATCAATCGTTGATATCCAAACCGGAGAGTTAACTTTAGCGAAGTGTAGAAAAGAAATACAACTATACACGTAATACCATTCATCCTTTAACCAGAAGCCTGTTTTTAGACAAAAGAAAAGTGGGATTACAGTTTTTTACGCACATTAGAACTAAAAATAATAAGCACCAATCAAAAAATGATGCTGTATTGTCCGTTTGAAATAAGCAAAATGATTGTGGTTTTGAGATATCCACTTCTCTTTTATCATAGGCTCCTAGCATTTACATGATTTTAACACCCCGAGAATCCCACTAGATCTTTCGAGCAATACCGATAGTCTAGATGTTGTATATATTCAGGTGTTCAAAAAGTGTTTTTCAATAGAAATTTAAGTTTTGAAGATCGGTTGAATACTTATACACATTTTTTTTAAAGAATAACTAAATTTGAGTTATGACAATTACCTATCGCAACAGGTAACAATTCTTACTTTCATTTAAGCAGCAGCTATGCATGTTGAAAATTTGCGTTAATTTAAATTGGAAATTAAAAATTCAACTTCATTGTTTTTACCATTAAAAAACTACTTTATCATTTTAAACAAAAAATATGCATAAAAATGGTACTATCATGATATTCATGTTGGGAATACAAATGTGTAAATAGCAGCATTTATAGCAAACTATGGAACAAAAAAATTTTGTAAATACATGTGTATTTTACTTGTATAGATATTTTAAAATTGTGCGGAAGAAAGGTTTTTTTCTGCCTGATATTTTCCCCATTGTATATCTCCTATCACCCCCTTTCTATTATATATAAAAAATTCATTGACTCCTTTTTAATTTGCCTAGCTCATTCTTTGTTCAACCGTTCTTTCTGGTTCAACAAATTTTGGTCCAATAATAAAAAACCACAGTTTTATAAAATGAAGTACAAAATTATTTCAATTTTACCTATCCATAACGTCATAAGTCTATAATATTGTTTCATAAGTTTGTTAATTTGGGGAATATTTCACTGAGAGCTAGTAACGGAGTGCCGTCATCACAAGAAGAAAATCTCCCCCTAGTGAGGCGCTGTCAAAGGCTGGGTATGACGCGTTAGCAAGGGGAATATTTTACTAAGAGCTAGTAACAGAGTGCCGTCAACAAGAAGAAAATCTCTCCATAGCGAGGCGCTGTCAAAGGCTGTGTATGACGCGTTAGCAAGGGGAATATTTTACAGAGAGCTAGTAACCGTGACGTCATCACAAGAAGAAAATCTCCCCCTAACAAGGCGCTGTCAAAGGCTATGTATGACGCGTTAGCAAAGGCAATATTTCACTGAGAGCTAGTAACGGAGTGACGTCATCACAAGCAGAAAATCTCCCCCTAGTGAGGCGCTGTCAAAGGCTACATATGACGCGTTAACAAGCGGACATAAAACAGCGATGAAGCCTGTAATGCAGTCTGTCTTGTGAATAGCTCTCAGTAAAACTTGCACATGTGAAGAATAGGAAGTTACACTTATGTAATAATATTATACACTTATGATAATGTAATAACCAAACTAGATGAAAAACTCTAAAATAGGCGGTTCACGGAGCTCAATATTAGGTTAACATAATAAATTTGTTTGCCTAGAGAGGCTAGCTCTGATAACCTACAACTAATTTGTAAAATAAGTACAAAGGGAATTCTATTATATATACTTTTATCATAAAGAGACGGAGAACCCCTGTACATATAGAAATACATAATGCATACTTGGCAAGCGGAAAGTGTACCGCCGCAACAGTTCAGGTACTGCCACTTTTTGAAAGTATTTCAAAATTATCAGAAATACATTTTTTCGCAAAAACCAGGGAACATGACTTATTTATCTATTTGCTATTACATTCAACAAACATTGTATTTCACAAAGGGGACAAAAACCGTTTCAATACCAAATTACGTGGGATTAACTTAAGATTATATAGAATTCTGAAAAGTTGTCACAGAGGATTATAAAATTTTAGTGAAAAGAATTTTTGTAGTAAAATTGCAATTTAAAGCTTCTCACTATAATGTCCTTATGGTATACTTTTAATTACCGGATTGTTATGTTTAAATGGACTTTTAATTCACTAAAATAAGGATCCTAAGAAACAATTTTTTTTAAACCATATATCAACATTATGCAATTTTACGGTACTCGCATGCAACTGGTATCAAAAGTATAACAACGTCTTTTCCCAACATTATAGTAAGCCTAAAAAATGTATAAGCCTACTACGATTACGTTACTTTAGTTACTTCTAGAAAACATTTTATTATAAATTAAACTTTCTAACAAAACTCAAGTGTTAAAGACTGTTTAATGTAAAAATTATCACTAAAAACTTGCCAAAAGAAATTTACATAGGAAAGAACGAGAGAATAGTTTTAAGTCTCTCTAAAAAGTAAAAACCTTTAGGTCCTCACTACACATATCTGTCTGCCTGCCTTTCTTCTCAAAAAAAAAACCTATTTCTACATAGTTTACCTCTCTTTATCGTTAATTTTATGTACATACTGAATGTTTGTCTTTTTGATAACAAAGATGGCATTACTTCATTTTGTTTCAGTTTTTACCATCACAAATTTCTCAACTGCCATTTTGCAAACTAAGTAACTAATTTTTTTCACAGAGTATTTTTAAGAAGTCATTCATCTGACACATAAAAATAAACGTTATTTCACTCTGTTATGTAATTTGGCTTGAGGATAGGCTCCTCCCACGTTATGGGAATAGTTTGTTATAATGGAAAAGTAAAAATTTAGTACCGGTAACTCCTTGACAGAAGTAAATCAAAAAATGACAATCACGAAACAGATTCTGACAATTTCCTTTGTTAGACTCTGGAGTGTGAATTTTGTTTTGAGTTGCATAGTTTGGAGGGGCTTTTTTTTTAAAGATCATATTTAAAGTAATTTAAAGACCCACTAAAGCCAGTGTTCACAACATACGTGGAACAGGGTAAAGGAGAATAGGTAGATGCTGAAGTCTTTCCAAATTTCGTGGACTAGAGTAATCTGTTGCGCAATTCGAACAGATAGATTTGGATTAATTCGACACAGTATCAATATACCAGCGAGGAAAGAGTTACTTCTTCGAGCAGCCTAAAAAGTTAAATGTACGCTTAGCAAAGGTCAAAAAAGAAACGAGACTAATTAAGGCTACCTTTTTGTTGAGCCTTGAATAAATTAATATCCCAATCTCCATTGAGAATAGTGGAATCAAAATGGACTATGTAAAATATAAGAGGAGAAAATTACAATTTGACAAAATCCATGTAGATTTTGTTGTATATAGATTTTTACCTCGTAAAAAACTGTGCCTGTATCAAGAAAAAGCCAACATCGTGTGACAAAGGCTAGCGTAATAACCAACCATGTTCTTACTACTGAGAGACTAAATTCGTATATTTGTAAAGTGTCCATGACCAGCTGCGTGCAGCTATTTCTTCGATGAGAATCTGATTTAGAGCGACAGTAAGACCGACTCTCTGTGTCGGATACTTTTTTAGGGAACTCATAATCTCTGCAGATATTTGAGGAACCAGCTGTCCCAGAGCGTGTTACGTTATTACCATTTACATTTGATTGAAAACTCGAGTTAGAAAAATTACTCGTAGTTGAATTATACTCGCGTTTTGGGCTTGGCAATCGTGTTTCATAAGTTTCGCTCAAACTGAACCCATTTTCTATTACAGACGTATCATCATCTTCACAGCTCAAATTATCTGTCACTAAACATGGTATTTCTTTTGGACTTTCAGGTACGATGTTTAAATTACCATTTCCTAAAAGTTATAAAACCAAACTTAGGGGGTCAATCTTAATTTTCACAGACCTTTCCCTAATTACATAAATACAATACAGTAAGAAAACTAAGAATTGTACAGCCACAGAAAAGAAAATCGTCCAATCATACATTAACCAAAGCAAGCAACCACAGACCAAAGCGTAAGCCTTGGTCGTATATTTTAAGCAATTTATTCAACATAACTCGTATTTCTAAGAATCTACGAAATTTCCGAAAAAGAGGACTACTTACCGAATATCTTTTTCAAACGGGCTTCAGAATTTTCCAATATTTTCTTTCTTCTAATTTCTCTTCTAAGCGCAGCATTTTCCGCCATTTTTTTGTCGAACGTCGACTTTTTTAGAGAGCCAGGCTGCCAGCTTTAGGCTGCTAAGGCATCAGAGCCAAACACCGCATGCCAGGACACGGCCAACTTAGATCACGCGTACCGCGCTTTAGCGGCCCCATAAATCGCCTCGCATCTAATGTTAATTTGCGTGTATGAATAATCCCGATAGGGGCGCTACATACGACCAAAAAACTACTATCACCAAAGGCGGGGAATACAAGCGAAATCACGGAAAAAATGTTTTTTCTTCGGTTTTCCACTTTCCTATTTAGAAAAAACAAGGTATAGTAAGTTAAACCATCTTTTTGCAATATATTTACCTATGTATAATTCATAATTTAAAAAAAAATATTACCTTATAAATATTAAATGAAGAAAAAGAGACGCGTTTTTTACGCGAAGGCGCCATATTAGAATACATAGTTTTGAAGGCTGTAAAGGTGTTTAGAGCGTTTTGACGCGTAAATAATGTATCTCTTAAAATTTATAAATCTTTAATAATAACAAATATTTATTAATAGTATATATATAGCAAATTCACGAGTTTATAACCCTTCTTAGGTAGTATTTTCTGTAAATCTAATTAGTTTTAAGAGTAAGAATCTTAAAACTAATATAATTGAAGATAAAAGATGCTTAGGTACATCTTTCGAACTAAATAGGTAAAAGATATATGGTCTTCAGCCTGCATTTCAAGGAGGATGATTTCTGTTCAGGTTTGTACCTTTATTAAGGAAACATTTTCAGTCAGATAAAATTACAAACCAGCCCTTACTAAATATACAATATTATTCTAGGTTTAAAAAGACGAAAGCTTAAAACTTGTTGAAACCTAAAATTATAATTTATTGCGCTTATAATATATTTTAACTTAATATTATTTAATAAAAAAAATGTTAAAATAATATATTTACGCTGAAGTTACAGTGAATCTTCTTTTCACTTTTTGTTTTATTTATTTATTTACGTGTGTTTCAAGTATTAAACAATAATATTATGTTGCTGGCAGCATCTAGAAGATGTTCTTGGTTTCTGTTTAACTCATTTATAATTTTTAAACACTGTTAAAAAATTTGAATCATGAAAAAAATATTATACTATTAGTTAGATATTAACCTACATTCGGTTTAATTCAATGTTTTTTAAAATTTATTTAAAAATAATTGTTTTTAGTGGATTTTTCCTATCTAACTAAAGCTTGGTTTCCACCTATGGTTTCCACCAACGCGCGTAAGAGCGCGTCATAATGTAAATTTTTTGTCGCGCGTAAGAACATTTGCACATTTCAAAGCTGAGTGTCGCTTTTTGACGCGCGCTGGTGGAAACCAAGCTTAACGTTAAATTTTGGTCGTAGCGAAAGCCTGGTGGGAAAATATATACACGGTAAATTCAGGCGATTGACAGGGCCGCTAAAGCGCGGTACGCGTGATCGAAGTTGGCTGTGGCCAGGATTAGCACTTACTAAATAGTTGACTTCCAGATATTTAGGTTTACCAAGGATAAAATCCTGGGTTTACCAAGAGTTAACTTCAAAATTTAACTGGAATTGATTTTGCTTTTTTTTAGGGATTGAAAATTGTACTCATAATGTACAGTAGTTTCTGCGATTACTGCTCGATCATCTTTGGTACAATGAGAAAATATTAGATATATATTTGGTCTACTACAGACTTGGAATTAGCGGGAGTCTTGGGGCCAATGGCTCTTAATAAAAATCAGTGGGCTCTTAAAATAAATCATTCGAACGGGGGTTGCGGGCCACCGGGGCTCTCAATTTAATTAAAAAATATGTATTAAACATTTTACGGAAATTTCTGGAACATGATTTGTACGCCGTTTTTGAAACTCTGTTTTCCTACCCTATACGAGAGCGGGATCTAAAGTTACAAATGATTATGTGTGATATTATAATATACTTGCTTGTTTTAAAGTTAATAAATGTTATGTAAGTAATGTAACCAATTTTTATTTTCCTATTTTCCCTACCTAATTTTAAATTCCCCCCCAATTCCCCCCCCCCCGCTTGGGCCAGTGGCTCTCAATACGCGATTTACGAGGTAACCGCCCCCTTTTTGGAGGCTAGTGCTGTGGAAGCTACCGGCTTCGATGCACCGACAAGGAATGTCAGCCAATGAAAAAGGCGTGCCGACATCTTATGACGGCGCCCACAGAAATGCTCTCGTAAATCCCGTATAAAAATAAACTAAAGGGGGGTCGGGGGCATAGAAATCTCATAGGTAACTAGAATGCTGCCGTGTAACTGGCAAATGGACCAAACGCCGTGGCAGACGATAGCCAGATCTCAGCCAATCAGAGCTCAAAGAGTGGTTCTGCCAAGAATTTAATGTCACCAGAGAGAATGACGTCACCCATCTCCCACTACAGTAGCAGAATCAAGAAGGATTATTATCCTCCTTGGCGGAACCACTCTACGGCCTCTCATTGGCTGAAGGTTCAAAATGAACTGGCGTCAAGCTCGGCCGTAGGCGGCACCATTCTAGTTACCTATGAGATTTCTATGGTCGGGGGCCCCTTAAAAAATATCACTATTTCCAAGTCTGGTCTACTATTTCAATTTTAAAATAGTATACTGCGAAAAATAAACTCCAGCGCCATCTATTGAAAATTGCTTATATTAAAAATATACAGAAATAGGTATCGGCCTGTCATTTTACAGCTAAAGTACAAAAAGTAATTTTCCAATTTCCATATTCTCCAACACTTTTTAAGGTACATTTAGAAAATAGCTAGCAATAACGCTGTTGTAGAACCGCTTGATTGCAGTTTTTTTACAGGCTCGATGGTGATCGAGTTGAAACAGTTGACTAATTTATCGGAGCTCAAAATGATGAAAAAGGTTAATTGAAGGTTTATATATATTATATTATACTTAAAATAATAAAATCACAAATATTACAGAGAAAACACATGAATATTTTATGGCTGGGTGTATTAAATATAATATGTGCAATTATTCTAATGCTTTGGTGCCAAACATCAAACAGCTTAGGTAATTTATTAATTGCCACATGACTGATGGAACGAAAATGAAATTAACTAAATTTTTAAAACCCACAGCACTGTCTTCCTATTATCTGTTAACTATTTTGGATGCCTTGAAGTAAATAATTTCATTTTAACAATTACACTAGAAGTGTCAATAACTGATATTTTTTAACATTAGTGTTGTAACTTCATTGCTCAGTGTGTGGTTTGAGAACAAAAAACCAGATGCATCATTCACATTTGGTTATGAACAATGTGGAGTTCTAGCGGTTTTTGCTTCAACTATATTAGTTCAATTTTGTTCAATGATTGTCATAAAAGAATGGTAAAATGAACCAACTGAAAAAATATCATAACCAAGTTAACATTGTCAAATATTTTTCAGTATTGAAAGATTCATTCAACAACCAGAAGTTCACACGTAAGAATTTCTTTCTGATTCTATTGTTAAAATTTAATATCTAACGCCTGTTTTTCAAATTTCAAGGGGCCGATTCTTACCTGGAGTAGTTTTAACCTTTGTTCTTCACTTGGTGGTAACTTACGGAGTTAATAATAGACCATTATCAGCCGTTGCAACAGCTTGTAGCTCCAGTTGGCTTCAAGAGCATATGGCTGATATTAGTCACAGCCTGTGCGGCGTTATTCCAGGCTTGGGTACTTTTTTACTGCCTCGAGTAAACCCATTTTTATTACTCGGGTGGTGCGGGGCTGGAATATTTTGGCTAACTGACTTCTTAATAGAACATTAGTGAGTTTGAAAATTGATCATAATTCCTATTAACAATTAAATAACCCACTTCCTATTTTCAGTAATTACCACGCAGCGGACACGTTAGCAGCAATGGGTTTTGCGTTAATGGTGGCAATAACTTTATTCCCTATGAGCGTTTTCAGTGGCAAAGTCTTATTACAAACTACACCGGCACACATTATTGGACAATTGGATAAATGTTTAAGAGAAGCTTCAACGTTAGATGGGGTCTTGGAGTTCCGCCACGAGCATTTCTGGACACAAACTTTTGGAAAACTAGTATGTTGGTAAATTCAAAGAAATTGCTCATCTATTTTGCTAACAACAACATTATTATTACTCAGACTGGTACAATTCATGTCAGAATTGGGAGGGACGCAAATGAACAGTTAGTTTTGGCGCATTTAGTTGACCGGCTTTCAAATTTAGTTTCCAGTCTGACAATACAGGTTTTATTTTAAAATATATATCTATTAAAATTAATTTGCTAATCTGAAATGAGTTTCAGGTTTTTAAGGATGAATGGACCTGGAATTCAGCCACAATAAATTTGCTACAAGAATCTTCCCTGAGATTTCCATCACCGGCTCGAAATTTTTCTAACCTGCCCGTTAGTCCGCCTAACTCGAATGATTTCAAACCATCACCCAAAAGTCAATTCCCAACTTATTCAACAACAAAATATTAATTATCTTAAATTATTCAAATAAAGTCTATTTATTTTTATAAATATAATTATTCAACAAGTTTCAAAGCATATTTTCAATTAATTGTCTGGAATTTGGCAATTTTCCAATCAATCCCAAGAATCTTAAAAAGTTGATGTTCCACCGAAACCACCAATTTGATAATCTAATAGAAAAAATTTAATACCTTGTAGTTTGTATTATATTTAGGGTAAATTTAAATGACCTTAGACTCCAAGTAAAGTACGCTTGTTCAAAATATCCTGCTAATGTTTTTAAAAGTCCAGATTCTCTGTTGTCTTGTAAAACTCCATTAGCTGCGACATACGCCATGATTGAATAGCGGTCTACAACATTTCCGTGTTCTTTTATGATGGCCCTTACAGTATTGATGTTCCTATCATTACAGGGTAAACATTGAGATTTGAAAGCCATATTTTTAGAGAAACTTTGAATCAAATATTCAAATAGAGTTCTCGGCTCGAAACTCAATAAGCCTTGTCCAGAAACTCGCGAAACTTTAAAATTTGTCTAAGGTTAAACTTGATAAAAATTCTTTAAGCAGTTTTCCCGAGCGAGTTTCATGGCTATGCCACGGCAAACTCTCGCCATAGTGGCCAGCCCATTCTTTGAAGTTTCTATGTTAACCTACGAAGTACGAACAAAAATATCTCTCGGCATCGAGCGCCCTTAGCGAAAAATTATTTTTAGAATAGTTTTTGCATTGAAGCCAATATAAAAACGAGCGTGGCGTTAAACGCCAAGTTTATAGTGGGAAAATCTTGTTCATGGAAATTTGGCGAATGGGTTGGCCACTATTGCACGAGTTTCAAAGTTGGCCATGGCTATGCGAGCACTCGTTTAAACCAAGTAAAGATTACTTGAATCGAGTTGAGTACTCGGATCATAAATCGAAAAACTCGCTGAGATAACTCTCCACCAATTAGGGCTCACAAAAAACATTCGACGTCATACTTTATCCGCTACTGGTTTTTCGAATTTCAAATTGTCATGTGATGTGTCGTTTTTTTGTTTCACTTTCAGAAACAAAATACTACGTGAACTCCGCCGATTGTCATTTTGCCATGTCTGCTTAATTTTGTTAGAAAATAAGTTAATATTTCTTCCAATTTGTCAAATTTCACTTAATAATTAGTGTTACAAGTAATCAATCATGGATGAAAGTCATGAAGTGATTTAATTAACTAGTTTAATATTTTAAAAATTGAAAAAGTAATGGTCCAAACTGTCCAATGGAAACTCATTAAGAATTTTTAAACTCCTTAAGGGCTCGAAGCTTAGAAAAGGGGTTATTTCAAAATTCGTAAACTCTATAAGAAATTTTTGAAAACTCGAACTTGACTCTGTAGTCAAAATTATATACTCTCACACCCCCCCATTATTTACCTTATGATAAGAAGCATCGGTAGAGGAAGACTTTTCAAGGTATCAGTGACCCTGTCAAAATGATTTTGAGCAACTTCCATCATGTATTTGGTATCGAGAGTGTTTATTTTGTTCGAAAGATGCCGGAATCCGTGTTGTCTGTTCAATGGTCTTTGCATTAAAAGTTCAGAAAAAAAATAGTAATCTACAATTAAAATGCGAACATGATTAAAAGTTAAAATTATCTTAATGCGTGTACCTTTAACTCCCAGTTGGCCGCTAAAATATTTCATAGCGTCTCTTTTATCCAAAACTATGGCTTTCCAAAGCTGACTTAAAGCATTACGAGTCACTTTAGGTAAATCTTCGTACAAGCCATGATCCAACAGCACAATTTGGGCTTCACCATTGCCATCTTTGCATATAAAAACTGTAAAAAACTAAGTTAATCTTAATATACCACTTAAACACATTATTAATACTAAAATTCACCATTTCCGGGATGCGGATCAGCATGGACTCGACCAGTTACAAATATTTGGGTAGCAAAAGTTTTAACTAGTTTTTCATCTACCTGGATAAAAACAACAAAACGTAAAGTTAAGTGTTGATAACTTTTGTTTCCCATTTAATTTACATCATTTAGTTTTAAACCCAGTTCTTTAATTCCCTTTGCATCATTGACTTTGACTCCATTGATAAATTCTTGGGTCAAAACACGCTACAAAGAGATATAATTATAGCGGGAATTGTAACTACCTTCTAGGAGTTTAGTCATACTTCTGTAGTTTTGTCCCAATGCACCTTAGGTACTCGGACAAATCCCAAATGAGACAAATCTTTCTGGCATTGTTCCATATTTCCAGC
This sequence comes from Leiobunum rupestre, assembly GCF_980474605.1. Lineage (NCBI taxonomy): Eukaryota > Metazoa > Arthropoda > Arachnida > Opiliones > Sclerosomatidae > Leiobunum > Leiobunum rupestre. The sequence goes on from NC_143392.1 coordinate 36,078,935, forward strand.
TTCATTTACAAAATCGAGCTCTTTGAGTAAACTTGATCTTAAATACTACAATGATAGAAATTATGGTGAATGAGGACTTTTTCATTGGCCGATGATAAAATTAACTCACATCCATAAGCCAAACAAAGTTGAAAGTTGGGTGCATTAACTTAATACATCTCAGAATGAAATGAACCGTATCACAGTCTCCATTAAATCGTTTTCGGAGGTCAATATATTGCACTTTAACAGCAACTTTATCTCCTTGGTGAGTGGTTGCTTCATAAACCTGAGCAAGACTCGCAGCAGCTATTGGAGCTTTATTGAAAAACTGAAACAATTCTTCCGGCCGTTTTCCAAAGTCTTCTTGAAATAGTTTTTCCAACTTTTTGCATTTTAATTAAGTTTGTTTAATTTACAAAGTTGTAATAAGGTTTTTGACTGAATACAATTACCTCTTCCGGTCCCCTTTCAAGAGCTTTGTCATATAGGACAGAAAGTTTGTCCAAGTATTCTCTGGGTAAAATGTGGTTCATTTGTGTCAATCCTTGCCCCAACTTGACATAGAGCCCTCCATTCAATAAACATCCTTCCAATATTCTCTCAGCAGATCTTGAGTGGCACTTTTTGATAGCATTTTCGTAAGCTTCTGATCCATCCTCTAAATTCCTTAGTGAATACCAATAGTCAAAAGACAATAGAGTTCCAATTTTCACTGATCTAGTTGCGAAGATAGGGGAAAAAACACCAGGGTTATATTTAAGACAAAAACACCAGTGTTATAATTAAAACCACTTACCTTAGCAATCGTATAGCGCCACTGAAACTAAACTCCTCCCTATCTCTGAATGAGTAGTAAAAAGCAGGAAGTAACAAAATTGGCCCATATCTTATGATATTTTTGGTACTATGGCTAACTAATCTTGGTTTCTGGGTAAAATTTCTTATTATTCCAATTCTGTTAACTGTTAAAATTTCATTTGTTAAAATCAAAGCACATTTAAACGATTTAAACATTATCTACATTACATTTAAGTAAAAGTTTTTTATGTTAAAAAGAAACTATAAACCCTTCAAAATTCAAAGAGGACGCTGTCGGCTGTCCTTTACCAGCAGTGATGTTCCTGTTAGATTTAAGAAAGTATTTTCTACCCTAAACAAAACGTACTTTCTGAGGAGCAAACGTACTTTACGTATTTTAGTCGACGCTGCGAGCGCCATCTAGAGTTTTCACACGGAAAAGGCGCCATTTTTTTAAAAATTCAAACGAAATGGCAAGAAATATCTATAAAATAGGCGCGAATTTTAATTTAATTAAAAAGAATAACTCCAATAGCAATTTATAAATGTTTAATACGATAATGAAATAATGAATAATTGAATACAAATTTTTGGCATAATTTCAGGTATCATGTAATTGTTTAGACATAAAGTTCGAATTAAAGATCAGGGGGAATTGCTTTCTTAATCAAACAACGACTCGGCGGCTCCCAGTTAAAACAAGATCTATCTGTTGTGGTTTTTCCAATAAGCTCTTTAGTTAAAATGAGGGAATTACAAGTTTTTGTTGATAACAAATTTCTCTGATCGCTTTTAATTAGTTTGTAGTGTGAAAACACTCTCTCAACGTTAGCACTTGAGTGCGGCAAAGAAATGAGCGCTTTTGAAAAACGAGCGAGTGTAGGGAACATTTGATTTCCTAATGAATTTTTAAATTGGCCAACTTTATTCCAAAATCCCTCTAGTGATTCATCACTATTTCCTAGATTTTGTAAACAATCAAAATTTGGCAGCATTCTCCACTCTTCGTTTAGAGTTTCTAATTCTTTAGCGGAAACTTAGTTGGGAAATTGCGTAGCTAAAGGGACAAGACTCGCTACCTCCCCAGATACGGCGATTTATGGTTACAAACACGATATTTTCGTTAAAAAAAGATCATCGAATGAAAATCGGGATTTAATTTGGGAGCACAGCTCCTCGTAAAACATCGTTAAATCGTTTGGGCAAATTTTGACTTCACAAATCATTATTTCTGCTTTGGTACCGATATAGACGTTTGTGGGAGATAGCCGTTTCGATTTATTTTTTGGACAAATGTTACTGACGGAAGTTTCATCAACATATTTTTTTGCAAAAAATTTCTCAGCATCGTTTAATCTCTGTGTGCAGTTTTGTGATCCTTGGAGATTCGCTTTGAAAAATAAGGTTCATTTTGTTAATGTGACCTAAAATTTAATTTAAAAAACTGTAGTATAATTTGTTCGTTGGGTTTCTCAATGCATTAAGAATTGTTGCAGCCGAAGCTACTTTGTCCTCTAGGGCAGCCGATTGAAAAAAAAAGTATTAGAGCCGGCCATTGTTCAAGCATTCTAGAAACCACAGCTCCTAAAGAGAGGCAACGCGTTTGGCAAGGTGTTAATAGCTTATGAGGTTCAACTTTCACAAAGTCTTGGAATTCTTTGTATTCCATGATCCGTTTAGCGCTATTTCTAAAGTAGGAATTAGAATCAGACGATTCTGCATCACCTAGTATTTCTTCTTGGAAAACATCGGCAATTATCTGTCTCTTTGGTTTAGTGTATCCGGATACTCCTGGTTCGTCGCAATCGTCACCGTCTGTTTTATTCAATAAGAGCACTTTGGTTGTTTTTGTTTTAGTTTAAATTAAAAATCGATCCATAATTGAACTTTCAAGTAGCTAAACTTTCGTAATAACATTGAACTGCGAATTTAAAGAGAAACTAGCAACAAAATTGAAAACATATGAGCTCAAAAGCTTTGATGCTTTTAGTTTTGGCGTTTGAATTAAAGTGTGGTGGACTGGACTACTAGATTAAGCATATCAGAGTCAAAATGTCAGAGTAGAATTGACTGATGTCACTTGTTAATTACGTATAAGTACATCCTCGAAAGGACCAAAGTTTACCCACCCCCCCCTCACAAAGACCAGAATACCCGGAAATTAGAAAAGAGATAGTAAACTTGACCAACAAATTTTCAGCTGTTCGTGGTAGACAGTATAATAACAAATGGGGGAACCCCTCTCGTTTGGAAAGGTATTGACTTAGTTTCTACTGCATTCCTCTTCCACTCCCCTCATCACATAGCTATTAGCTACTTATATAGGGGAGGATTAGAAGAACTTAACAATCAACAGAAAAAGGCGGGAGAGTGAGGGAAAGTTGGGACACTTCAATAAGAGATAACACATTCTTTTGTAAGATCTTTTATTCCCCGAATCCCCGGCTAGGGCCGAGTTTCCCCATTCTACTACCGGATATTAACTGACCCCCGTTTGATAAGCTTTGAACAACCACCTGGCCACTGCCAAGTGCCACTGGCAGTCTGCCTGTATTTCAGGTGTAATTTTTGTAAACCACCTACTGTGCAACTAACTTTGAATGAGTGAAAAACGGGGAATATTTGGGGTATTTCAATGGTTGACCACTCTTTGCGCGAGAATCGTTTTTATTTATATACGAAAATTTTCATAACGTAATAAAAACCATTCATTTATTCCAAAATTGTATTTTGGCATTGAAAATAATAAAAACGTACTAAATACGTTGAAAAAAATCCAAAGCGTATTTTTGTACTTCAAATTTCAAAACGTACTAAAAAAGTACAATTGTACCGTCCGGAACATCACTGTTTACCAGTCAATAGATGGAGTAAGTGAAACGAAACCGTGACTCATGAAAACGTGGGACAGACTGGCAACGCTGCAAGAAAGATGCAGCTGCAGAGGTGAAGGTTATAATCAAGATTGTCAAAAATCCACGAACTAACGCGTGAAATTCATAAAAATACTAACTAAATCTAATTGCGTTTTATACGTAATAATAACACCATGTCTGGGATAACTAATCAAAGACTGAAGGAAATGGAAGAAGAAATGAACAGGTAAATTAAAAAAAACCTAAGCCTTAAGCAAGAAATAAAATATATTGTTTCATGATAGGTTCGAGCATGAAATTTCAATGCCAGTTTCAATAGGAGATCCAAATATGCAAGTGCATTTACTAGGAAATACTCAATTTATCCCGCATCAACTAATACGAACACCTATTAGTCAATCATCAATGATGGATGCAAATAGCATGTTCTCTTCAGATTCAATGAATAACATGGCGTTCACCCAGCCAAACATGCACGACATACCAAATGCTTCAGTTACACCAGCCGTTTACTCCGCTAGGCCTGTCAAAACCATAACTATTCATAACCATTCAGCTTCCCCACCCCCTTTGGCCCCACCACTAGCACCCCCACCACCTCCTCCAATGGCTATTTTACAGTCCACTTCCTCATCTCAATCACAATCTGCTTCCGAGAGCTCAAGAGCGTAAGTCAACTAAACTTTGAGATACTTAAAATTATTTATCTTACATTAATTTTCCTTGTTTTAAAAAGAGAAACGCCGCCTCCTCCACCTCCACCTCAACCAATCTACACACCAAGCCCAGTCATTCAGTCTCAAGTGGCTAGACGCACTAATAAGAAGAAAAAAATTGTTAGAGTTGCGGGTAATCAAGTGTGGGAAGATAATTCCTTGTTGGAATGGGATCCTGACGATTTTCGTATATTTTGCGGGGATTTGGGCAATGATGTGACTGATGAAGTATTAGTTAGAACCTTTGGACGTTATCCATCTTTTGTGAAAGCCAAAGTTGTTCGGGATAAGAGAACTAATAAAACTAAAGGCTTTGGATTCGTGAGTTTCAAAGATCCTCAAGATTTCATTAAAGCAATGAGAGAAATGAATGGTAAACACACCAAAAATTAACGGTTTTCAATCTTAAGTAATTTTATAATCATGGCATTATTTTAGGCAAATACGTTGGTAGCAGGCCTATCAAGCTAAGGAAAAGTACCTGGAAGGATAGAAATATTGAAGTGGTGAAGAAGAAACAAAAAGAAAAGGAAAGATTGGGTTTAGCTTAAAAAAATTTAAAGCGCAATAGTTATATTTTGAATTTTCAATGTACAATAAATTTTTTACCTTAACTTGAGCTTATTCACTCTCTGTAGTGTATTAATGTTCCTACATTAACAATATGGAAAAAATCCCATCCTATGTTACTAAAATGAATGAACTTTGTTACCAACCTTGCTTACCGATGAACATTTTCTTATAGAGTTGTATTCCATTGGTAGAAAAAGAGCGGCTCCGAGACAAATTCATGTCTTCCATTAACCTTGTTGCTTCCTCAGGGATTGATCTGACCTACTCCATCCTTGGAGTCATTTTCAGCTCACTCCAATTGCCAATGGAATACATGGGGACAACTACCTTTCTATCCTTTTTCTTAAAAATATGATTTTGAAAGCTAATGGACTCGCGACGGAAACATTTTAAGAGGGAAAAGTGTATTTTTATCCAACCAATATTTTGGAAAATATGACATTTGCATCTACTCTGTTTGGAAGTACTTAAAGTGGATATAAATAAAGTACTTCCATATTAGAGTAGATGCAAATGGCACCTTTTCCAAAATATTGGTTGGATAGAAATTAACTTTGTTCTCGTTAAACATTGTAAATAAGGAACTTCTAGATTAGAGTAGATGCATTCAGAAAAAATACAAATGGCACCTTTTACAAAATATTGGTTGGATAAATATGAACTTTGCTCTCGTAAAATATTGTAAATGGATGAAAATAAAGTACATCCAGATTAGAGTAGACGCAAACAGAATAGATACAAATGCACCTTTTCCAAAATATTGGTTTATTGTTAATGGATATAAATGAAGTACATCCAGATTAGAGTAGATGCAAACAGAATAGATACAAATGGCATCTTTTCCAAAATATTGGTTGGATAAAATTTCACTTTGCTCTAGTAAGATATTGTAAATGAAGTACATCCAGATTAGAGTAGATGCAAACAGAATAGCAACAAATGGCACCTTTTCCAAAATATTGGTATTTCCGTCGCGAGTCCGTTAGCATTCAAAATCATATTTTTGGGTAAAAGAACAAAGGTAGTCGCCCCCCTGGCCCCTCATTTGGAGCGGCTTTATCTAAAACCCATGCCAGCTCAGAGCTAGAGCCATTATGTCAGTCAAATATGGATAAATCTTTGGGCACTCCAACGGAAAATGCTATTAGTTGAGTCACAGATTGATTACAATTTTAATGCTTGGTCAACTCCCAAAATGCCGGGAGTAGTGGAAGCGTCTGGGAGGCAGAGTTTGTGCCTTTGTGGATGACCGTGTGAGAACGACCAAAATCCCCCAACGAATGGTCGGTATACTTCCGCCACGGGTGTCCCCCCCCCCCCGTTGCCGTGGCCGTTACATATATCTCGCCCTGATTAATCAGATCTTCGCCGGGCTTGCGGTCTTCTCAGACTCAATCAACCCTTCTTTCTTCCTTCTTTGAATAAAAAAAATCCAAAAATAATTGAAAAAAACAGATAATTGGTATTCTAAATAAATTTTTAATTGTGTTAGAGATTACAAAAATCTATTAGAAAATTTTGGCATTTTAGTTCAAAAGAAAATGCTTTGTACATCCAAATGTTTTGACTACAGTTTGGTTGACATTTTTTTTTGTGTGGAAGATAGCACTATGCCCACATGTAACAATCAGTGTGATATTTGTTACATATGCTATATATTTTAATCAATTTCACAGTCGTGATAGTTTTTTTCCATCCATGCTTAATATTTGGAAGATATTTTTTCATTTTACATTCACATTTCAGGTAGGCCTATACAATTATTTTTATTTACAATAGAAGTACCCGCGTATTTGAAGGTTTTCTTTTTTCGTAAAACATTAAAATGCAATATTAAAGGGGTGAAATTCGTTTAATACGTTTCTTCCGAATAATATAAAATATAACTAGATAACTTTCAGTTATAAAAACACAGTAGGAAATAAAAAATAAGTTATATTACAAATCAGTAACTAGGCATTACACACGGAGACGAAAAAAATTACCAATAAATCAACAATAATATTTTATAGAGCGAATCTGAGGAGTGGCAAAATATATTGAGTAAATTAATTAATTTTAAATATAACTTTGGGTAAAAGACAATTGAGCTTTAAATATTTATTTTGATACTCGGAAATTAGTAATTAAATTAAGAAAAAATTGGCTTATTTTTTAGGGGAAATATTTTGTTTCCCTTCAAATATATTCAAAAAATTTTGATTTTCTTTTAAAATTAAAAGCTCAAAAGAGGTATGGATAAATTTGCATGCCCTATATCCAAACCCACTATATTTAAATATACTGGGCAGTCCTTTGGCTGCGGGAAGAAAATGTTACATTTTTGGTCAAAAATACCCGCCTTGGTCGTGATACGAAAGTTTCATCCACGATTATTGGATATCATAACGATAAACTTTCCCTTCGATGGTGTCGTTATAAAAACTCAAGTGGAAAGTTCATTTTGGCACTAACAAATAGAACGAAAGTCGATAATCGCGTTTCCAACGCGATTTCTTTCGTTTCACTTCGGGTTTACTACTTTTATTCCAATAAATAAATGTTGCATAGAGATTTACATCGGAGTGTTGACACTCTGATAAAGAAAAGGGAAAGTTAATAAAATTACATAGTTGGCTGGTTGCGTTTAAATTACATGTACCTCCTGACTCTGTGTTGGCGCTATAGGCACAGTTTCAGTCTGACCAGGTAGACTTGGTTCAAACTCTTCGGTGCTAGGAGGTTGAGTAGCAATGGAGTCATTGGACAACACGCTATCGCTTCTCTCAGCCTTTCTTCTAGACCGTAACTGTCCAAATTTAAGATTAGAATCACAGTCCAATAACTCTCCCATTAAGCTCGTATCAGTGCAAAAACCACTTTCTAAAAATTAAAAAAAAAATGGTTAAGCTTGTCCAAGTTAAGCCTCGATTCAATATTTTTGAAAAATTTACCAGTTGAGCACTGGGATTGTTGGGTGACAGATCGGTGATGAGATCTTGGGCTGTCACCAGCTTCAAATCCCAAGTTCAAAGCTGCCCCGTAGAAACTGAAGCCAGTGCCTGGAACATTGTTGTTGCCGCAAGAGCTACCACTCGATGAACTGCTGCTAACTGATATGATGGAATGTGGACGTTTGTTGGTTCGCAGTTGATCGAACGATGACGAAACAGCAATTGAGTTACGTAATCTGTTAGCTTTAGGTACGCTGTCAATCCTGATGGACCGGTCGTTGATTTGGTCTTCACTGGGCTTAATGTCTAAACAGGGCTTATTACCAATGCCCATGGATGACATTTCCGCCAGACGGATTTCTGAACAAATTCACCGTTAATTTAGTATTTTTTATGGAAAACTAAATCTCACAATTTATGTACCTCTGTTTTTAAGCGCCTGTTTCCAAAGCAGCCTGGAAATTTCGTGAGCCCAGGCCAGCTTCACTTCAGACGATGCAGCCTGCAGGATATACGTATCATGCAACTTTCGCTTCCTGAACCAGATCTCGAATTTGGTCGGGCTATCGCCAATCTGTTCAGTCATTCCAATATCGGTCGTTTTGATGCTCTGCTTGTACTGATAAATCTCTTGCAATCCGCGTTGGTCTGGATCCCTCCTTGCTTTGCTGAATAGAATCAGGTCCTCAAAGAGAAAGACCCTCCTCAAGGATTTTTTGTATCGCCCTTGCCAAACCAAAAACTCGTCTTGTCTCAATAAACGACCTTGTTCTTTGACATTAACCTGAGAGCAAAGACATTTAATTTCAAACAGACCACAAAAAAAACTGCAAGTTACTTACATCGCAGTCTCTTAATGCGTCCATGGCAAGAAGGTCGTTTCCATGACGTAACTGGAACCTAACCATCTCTTCAGCAGCCTTGTATATTCAAGTACAAAACAGTAAGTAAATTTTCCCCAAAATCAAGAAAAACAATGAAAACGTGTACCTTTAAATCTTGGTACTCTGATTCTCTTTCAACCTCAGGACATTCCTTCAACACTTGCTTTAGTAGCAGGGCATATTTGCCCATACGCTGCACAGGTTTTAACAAGTAGCTAGCCAAGTCCATCTTGTCCTTCAACTCCAATTGCTTTCGCTAATTATACCATACAACCAACATTAGCTGCAATTTCTTTGATGAATAAATATTTAAATACATACGCGGAAAAACTTGGTGCCATACTCTGACATCAGATTATCGGATTTCGGCTTATTTTTGTTATACAAAGCGTAAAGATAAAATTGACGTTCCTAGAATCACAATTGACGAAATTAGTTGGGAGTGAAACGAGCAATTTTTTAAGGAGTTCAAAGTGACTCACGTATTGCAAGAAATACTGGCCAACCCTGAAAGGCGAAATTTCGCATAGTTCTAGTTCTTGCAAAAAATATTGACTGTGAAACTCGTATATTTTCTCAATGTTTCCAAAGATGACGTTTCGTTGACCTCTGAGAGCCTGCGGAATATCTTCGCGCAGCAACTCGGGGCAATAATTCTACGATAGAAAATTATAAATATAATCGTCATTCGTTGTAACCCCCGCAATCGCGATCTCGAAAATGCCACCCACCTCGATTATGTATTCCAGAGACTTTACATAATCCCTTTCAGTTTGAATTAATTCGCCCATGATTAGCATCAAAGTTCTACAATTTTATAAATGAAAAAGTTTATTACGCGAATCAAGAGAAAACTCGCTTGATAATGTAATTACGTTTTTTGTTTGGTATTTTTACTAGAATCAGGAGAATCCTGATCAGTTCCATTGGAAATGTCCAATTGAAGCAGATGACTATTAACCGGAATGGGACTGTCTAGGTTGGCCGTAACGGAGCTCGGACAAGTAGCTTCCCCCTTTTGCGTCTCGTCCGTTGGTATACTAATGGGCGAAATTATTTGGCCATCACCACCTGTTACCATCACCCCGAAACACCATTTCCCAATTTGGCCCCCGTACTGACCTGTCATTGGTACCACTGGAATGGTCGGGGAAACGTTCCTCATCGTCTTCGTTGTCCTCGTCGACTTTACGCTGACTCCCCAACCGTTCGTTTTGCCTTCGAACTTGTTGGGCGGCTTTTTGTAAGGCTTCCTCGCACAACTGCCACGTCGGACATATCCTCATGTGTTTCTTAACGGGTTTTTGCGTCACGGGGTGTAGCGAAGAGTTGGACGTCGTGGGTGGCGGAGAACCCTTCGTAGCTAACCTACTTCCAGTACTGCTTCGGGCTTGTAAGGGGACGTTTACCTGAGCGGGACATTTTCCGTTTAGATTTTGAGTCGGAACGTTTCCGTTTTCAAGTGTAATAATTACCGAGGAAGACCCCAAAGTGGCTTCTTCGCAGGGCGTCGCGACATTATTGCCGCTGTTATGACTCCACCTCGAATCGTCCTTTTCGATGGTCGCGACGGGTCCTATTGTCGTCAGGTCTTCGGTGATCAACCCGCGGCTCTGTAGCTGCTCTTCCTTGTCCCTCAGATACTGGTCCATTTGTAAGGCACAATCTCTGGGTGTGGACAGCGGACCCACGGGGTACGAATTACTGGGAAAGGACGTGTACGAGGCGAAAGGGGAGCTGAATCCCGCCGGTGGACCACTAATGGCGGACATGCTTCGTCTCCTAAGACAGGCGAGAGAGTTTAGACTGGTTTCGGTGGCCGGTTTGGGCGCCGCTTCTATTTCGTACCTCGAGTAACTTTGATGGCGGAAGAAGTTGGAAGCAGAGTCGAACCCGTCCTCGGAGCAGACGGACTGGACATTGCGACCAGAACCGGAGGACGACGACGTGGACGGCGTACTAGAGCCGCGAGGCCAGAAGTTTTGAGGGTGTGACCGAGATCTGGTCGTTTTGTTGGGATTGGGCAAAGGGTCCCAGTCTTTCATTTGTTGGTGCTGGTGCTGTCCGTCGGACGACGAAGAATCCCTTCGCAGTCTGACCGTGTCGGGTGCCAAAGTTCGACCGGCCTCCAGCAAGGTAGACCGTCTCGCCCTGACCAATTCCACAGTCTCTTGACATCGCGCTTGCGCCGTCTGAAAATGGAAAATATACGCAAAATAAAAACAAAGCCTAGAATGTGGCGCAAATAAATTAACACTAATTCTCAGAAATGGCGGCCATGATTTTTTTAAATGATTTCTAAGATATTAGACTCACCGAATTCAACTGGTAGACGGAGTTACTCCGCCGAAACATGGCGTCGTGCGCGATTACGAACAACGATATTTCACATGATATTTCACGCGGTAAATTCGCGGAGAAACAAAAACTCGAGACGGAAATGAAGGCCTCAACCCTTTTCGCGAACAACGTGAATGGACATCTAGATCCGAATCCGGCTCCAGCTGGAATGAGTCAAATATCGCGAACAACGCCCACTAATCGTCCCGGTCGACGCCGATCTCGTAATAAGACAGAGGCAACGTTTCTGTTAAGGGAAGGGGCACCCACACTTTGCCACACAGTCTGTCTTTCAGGTCTCGCGTCTCGGAGGACCCATTAAAGAGAGCGGGGCTTAAGAAGCCAATGTACCTGTCTGACAAGCCCACACTATTCCATAAAAATGCAAAGGGAACAATTTTTTCCTGGTTGTCCAATATTTAATAAATACTCGATATTGGTTATAACGATATTCCTTTGAACGAGTCTTTTTTTCGGAAAAACCTCACCACGGGGAAGTTCGGAGAAACTGTTTCTAAAAATCGAATATTTAAATCGGACGATGTTTGGAATAAAAACGGCATAAATTTGAAAGGCACAATGAATTAACCACAAAATGGTTTCGATAGTGAAAGAAGAACGGTTATTTTTACGCATTCAGTAACTTTCGCGAAAGAGTAGAAACTCAACCGGAGATGACAAATAGAAGCAATCGTAACTTACACCCAACAACACAACTTCCTGAAACGTTTAGCACGCATTGTAGGGAGTTTATTATACGAGGAACTGCTAATTTTCGCCGTTCATTTTTTGGTTATAATACCAAAATAACCACAAAAAATAGCATTTTTTACAGTTTATGTTAAAACATTATTTAACAGTGAAACCTAATCCGAAACGTAAATAAAACCCTTTTAGTCGCGTTAAAACTGAATATGGAATTATTCATTCGCTTTTGCCCAGTCAAAAGGCCCCACCCTTTTGGGTCTCATCCAAAATGAGAATAAAAAAATCTAAACGGCTCAAGGATTATACGGGTTGGCAAAAGTTATTAGAAGATGTGGTAGATTTTATCTTTCAAAAGACTAAGAGTAACGAATAAACTATAGCTCCAGCGAATAAGCCTAACGAAATATCAGTGACTCAATATTTTTAATAATCAGAAGTCATTATTTTGATATTGGCCCACGGTTGAGATTTTAAAACCGCCCACCGTTAAAAGTCCAGTTCGCCCACTGTAATGGTTGGTTCGCTTCTGAAACGCGTAACAAATAGGGCTTAGGAACAAAAAAAACGCGGGGAAAACTGAACCCAATCGAACTCCAAGGTTGTTTTAGTTTCATCCCAGCCACGGTGCCAACACTTTTCATATTTTAATAAAACGCCCTAGATTAAGCGGGACATTTTCGCGTTGTAAATAATAGCATAAAAGGACACCGACCTTTTGTTTAACCAGTCAAATGGACGAGGTATTTGGAAGAAAGTCAAGCCTACCTGACACTGGTGAAGTAATTTTTGGCTGGAACCGGACGAGGCGGCTTTGGCGAGTAAGGTCATTTCCCGGAAGACTTCGTCGGCGATGGGCGGATGGTCATCTAAGTAGTCATCCAAGGCCTTGGTCCATCGTACAATGTCCTCGTAATCGGCCGTAGAAGACGTCACCCTGTCTAGTTTCATTTCGGACACGAAGTTCATCGTACCCAGCGCCCATTCGTAAACCTAGAATAATTGCAGAGGTCTTTCATGATTTATCGGTACTTGGCTCCTCTCTTAAGAAATCCAATTAATCCGGATTAAAGCGTTAGAAAAAGACGCGTTTTGGAAAAGCCACGATGTTGGACTCGAAAGACCGGGTTGAACGCGTGCCCGCTAGATGGGGACACTATGTCTGGAATAAACTCGAGAGTAGGGTCGTCTCGGGGGCAATCTGTTTCGCGGTTTCAACCAGCGTGCGAAAAGAAATAACTCTAAGCCGAGAAATTGTTACAAATCTTACAAAGGCCCATCGGCGCGAAAATTTCTCTCTACGAAATACCGGTTGCAAAAAAGCGCCATTTGAACTTTATAACCAGATTTAAAATAATGCTAATGCAATTATTGTATAGGCCTACTATACGAGAATGGAAGAACCATTACCTCGTCAAGAAGGTGGTAACATTTCGCCGTGTCTTCTAGCCTTTCTCGCGTCTCTTCCAGACGTTCAGAGAAGCTGTTGAGATGTTGTTTCAAGGATGACGTCAAGTCCTGGACATTAGCCGATTCGAGACTGGGATGGGCTTCCGCCGACGCCGTTTTCGCGTTCTTTTTGGCTTCTTTGGCGTCTTGGGAGGACTTCTTGTTGGACTGGACGTTACTTTTGGATGGTGTCGTCGTTGGATTCACCAACGCCGCTTCTTCGAGAAGGTCGTTTCCCTTCTCAATCTGACGCTGAAACGAGAAAGATATTTCAAGTGGACAAATATTTTAATATTAGGGGATTAAAAACTAACTCTAACGAGGAGACTACCCGAGGTGATAATCACCGATTTTGTTGAAACTAGGAGGGTATGTAGACCTTATGGTAACATGAAATTTCACCAAGGGAAAAGTTGCAATTGACATTAGTTTCGCCATGGCAACCGAAAATGTTTTTGACAACACAGTACGTATATTTTCTTATTGAAAATAACATGAGAATCTCCCCCCCCTGTGAAAATTTTCAAAACCCTAAAAAATAGATCAAAATTGACAAATGAAATTAATTTTATGATATTTTGATGAATTTTGGTCAAATTTGATCAGAATCGGTAAAAATGGAGAAAAGCGAAATATAAAAATAAAAAGTTGTATTTACCAACTAATCGCCAAATCGACGGTAATCAATGAATTTTATCAAAATTAATAAAATAGAATTTAGTTGTTTGAATTTGATCAAAATTATTAATTTTAATTAGAATTATTATTATTATTTTTTAGAAGCGCTCAGATTCCCATGTCATTTTCAATGGGAAAATATATATACTGTGTTGTCAAACCATTTTCGGTTGCCATGGCGAAACTTATGTCCATTGCAACTTTTCCTTTTGTGAAGTTTTTTGTTACTATAAGGCCTACGTACCCACCTAGTTTCAACAAAATCGGTGATTATCACCTCGGGTAGGGGTCGGCGGAACAAATAAATTAACCGCAAAAATTTCAATTAATCATTAAAATTAGTATTATTTGTTTTATACGAATAAATTATACGATTAAACAACGATTTAACATGCAAAATTATTCATTTTTTTCGAATATTTCTGAATAATTTTCGGTTATGGATAAATATAAACAATCGTATAATTTCTTATTCAAACGCCGACCTCTAACCTCGGGTAGTCTCCTCGTGAGTGAAGCTCATGTTAGGGGTTTAAAAACTAACTCTAAGTGAAGTCCATAATTCGACGATTTTGGCACGAAACTTAGCTTTATTCCAGTTCATAAAAACAAATTAAAATACTCTCCATAATCTAAGACTACGAAGCTAGTTAACCGAGGACAACAATGCAATCCGGAATATTTAAAGAGCGATATCCCGCCGTTTAGCGGATAAATTAAAGAGGGTGAAAGTCCAGATTCATTTAATTAGATAAGATTACGCTAACCTATATCCACCTGTCACGCGTATTGATTATCATATAACACGGATTTAGTCGCTCGAAATTAAAAGAAAATATTGATTATACGAAAGGAATCAAATACCGCGGCTCAGTTTCCCAACGGGAGGGGTTCAAAGATTGCAATAAGGGCACGTACCATGGCGAGGAAATAGAATTTTTCGAATTCCTCCTCCTGTTCTTTGATGGCGGGCAAGGATTCGGCGACCATCTGATGCTTGGCCAAGGATTCCTCTCCACGACGACATAGCCACGACAAGACCTGATCATCGGACGGAAAAAAGAACAATTTTAACGATACAATCACTGTTTATTTTAAAGTTTCCCTCGAAAAGTACCATTGAGCACGCGCGAACCGTACCTCCAAATTGGTTACGATATGTAAATACCTTTATTGACAAAAACTAGACGCGATGATTCAAAATAAACAAAACAGCCATAGTCATTTTAAGTCATAGTTTGGGGTTATTACCTTCTCTAAGTGCGCGGCTCATGTTGAGTTTTAAAATTAAAAATCTATTTCCATTTTTGGATTACTTTGAAATTGGTATTGTTACACAAATCAAATATTATAAAAATTTTAATCGAAAATTGATATTTTGGATTATGAACGGTAATTTAAATCAACAATTTTCGAAAATAAAATAATAACTTAAGTTTTTATCTTTTATCCAAAATTAATTAGCACCAATTATTTTTTTATACAATTGGTGTTTTAAAGCAAAACCAATTTATGCCAATTGGAATTTAAACGCAAAACAAATTTATGTCAAATGGAATTTAAACGCAAAACAAATTTATGTCAAATGGAATTTAAACCCAAAACAAATTTATGCCAATTCGAATTTTAACCCAAAATGAATTTATGCCAATTGGAATTTTAACCCAAAATGAATTTATGCCAATTGGAATTTTAACCCAAAATGAATTTATGCCAATTGGAATTTTAACCCAAAATGAATTTATGCCAATTGGAATTTTAACCCAAAATGAACTCGATATTGCCGTTACAGGTTTCTGAACTTTCTCTCTTAAAGTACAAAATCAACTGAAGCAATACAAAAAATCAATATATTTTTATACCGGTTAAATTCTACAATCGTAAAAATATACGATAGGTGTACAGGAGGTTTCTAGGCACCCTTTTCATAGAAAGTTGAAATAAAAGCTTAAGCATGTGCGACGAATACAAAACGGCATTTTCGACCAAACAAAAACTAGTTTTTGCACGTGTACATATTTAAATTGAAACAAATTGGCGCGCTTCCTGTCCTTTGTCTTTGTGGCTTTACAAACACGGATTCAATAGCTGGCCAATATTCGTTTAGAAACTAGTACCGGCTCTATCGACAAAATTCAACACACACTAATTTAAATATACAATTATTACTAGTGTTGTTAATTTTCCGGAAAAATAATATGCGGAAAAATTCCCAAAAAATATGTTCCGCAAATCGGAAATTGAAACAAATTACTTTTTAAGGGTTTTTAATGTTTTTAACTTTTTATCGATATAACAGTAAACATACTACAAAACATTAATAGTGTTACATTGTTAATCAGTTTAAACTAGGCTAGAGGTTTAGTTTTACTCTTAGATTCGAAAAAATGACGCGAAAATGCCGCTTTATTTAAATTTAAAAACAATATTAGACTAATCATGGAATGAAACCTTTCTTTTAATTTTTTTCGGAAAAATAAGGGAAATTTCCCGGAAAAAGGCCTCGGTCATTTTAAAAAGGCTCAATTTCTGGGGTCCATTATAAATAATATCAAAAGTACATTATGTTTTTACGAGAGAAGAGTGCATACTGTCAAAATTATTCGATTGATGATGTCATGACCGACCTATACGCGTTAACACATCCACGAGCAAGCTACGAATATGTACCTTTGTAGACTTTGAAGAAAAGATAATGTTAAATCCAATATAAAGAGTTACTAAAACTATTACATCAGATAAATTTAGTTTCTTAATCCAGGGTTGCCACAAAATTGAGATTCAAATCCCCCGACCATTTTAAGAGGTTTTCCCCCGACCATTTTAAGAGGTTTTCCCCCGACCATTTTAAGAGGTTTTCCCCCGACCATTTTAAGAGGTTTTCCCCCGACCATTTTAAGAGGTTTTCCCCCGACCATTTTAAGAGGTTTTCCCCCGACCATTTTAAGAGGTTTTCCCCCGACCATTTTAAGAGATTTTCCCCCGACCATTTTAAGAGATTTTCCCCCGACCATTTTAAGAGATTTTCCCCCGACCATTTTAAGAGATTTTCCCCCGACCATTTTAACAGGTTTTCCCCCGACCATTTTAACAGGTTTTCCCCCGACCATTTTAACAGGTTTTCCCCCGACCATTTTAACAGGTTTTCCCCCGACCATTTTAACAGGTTTTCCCCCGACCATTTTAACAGGTTTTCCCCCGACCATTTTAACAGGTTTTCCCCCGACCATTTTAACAGGTTTTCCCCCGACCATTTTAACAGGTTTTCCCCCGACCATTTTAACAGGTTTTCCCCCGACCATTTTAACAGGTTTTCCCCCGACCATTTTAACAGGTTTTCCCCCGACCATTTTAACAGGTTTTCCCCCGACCATTTTAAGAGGTTTTCCCCCGACCATTTTAAGAGGTTTTCCCCCGACCATTTTAAGAGGTTTTCCCCGACCATTTTAAGATATTTTCCCTGACCTTTTTAAAGCCAAAATTTTTATTTTATATTTTACTTTTTTCAGAAGTTAAATTTAAATACTTATATTTCAATAAAAAGGTTATTGTAATGTTGAAAAAATTAGCCAAACTTTCAAAGAAATAAATGATAATCATAGAATTTGTCATAGATCTAGAGTAAAATTACCTTCAAAAAGTGTCAAGATAAAATGGAATTCCCTGACTTTTTACAAATTCTTAATATGCCCTGACTATTTAGGCCCATTTTTAAATTCCCTGACTTTTCCCTGGTGTATGGTAACCTTGTAATCTGTAATTATCTTACGCAGTTAATTTCTCCATTTTACATTTGGAGCCGCCATACGGTATACACGTCCAACGGTTTAGGTTGGAAAATAGAGCTCGTTGGAGCCTGCAAAGTTACATGTTTCATTTTAATGGCTTAGACGGATATTTCTATCGTAACAGATTCATTATAAACTTCAGATATTATTTAATGTACAAGGTTATACGTTTGCTTCTATAAAGTTCAGTCCCAACTCAAATATAAGCGTTTGCTGATAAATGACAAAACTATAGAAATATGTAGTGTTGTAAGTCGGAACATTTTCCGCAAAAAAAAAAAATGTTTTAATTCCATGATTTGTCTAATATATTGTTTGCAAATTGAAATAAAGCGGCATTTTCACTTAATTTTTTCGAATCTAAAAGTAAAACTAAACCTCTAGACTAGTTTAAACTGATTAACAATGTAACACTATTAACGTTTTGTAGTATATTTACTGATATAAGACATTTTATATCGATAAAAAATTAAAAACCCTTAAAAAGTAGTTTGTTTAAATTTTTTATTTTTCCGCAATTCGGAAACTTTTGCGGAAAATTAACAACACTAGAAATATGTATCAATATCCTCGTATAATACAGAAAAATAGGCATTGTAAACTGCTTCAACCCTCTAAAAGTTTCATTTTTATAGCCTAAATGGACACTTTTAGTAAGATTTGTCTTATTTACTTTTGGTCCCATCCGAAACCCTTCATATTTAAATTTCGTACCCGTTTTGACCACAATATCTTTAAAAATGAAAATGGGAAAAATGTCTAATTTTATCGCAAAAGTTTTGAAGCGGGTAAGCAGCCGCTATAACCAAAAGAGGTTAAAATGTAAAGGTGTACCCTCGCGTTTAGGACGAGGTCGGCGCAAATTTGGAAGAAGGATGAGAAGCGGATAAATTCCCGGAGCGTGATCAAAGCGTAACGATAAACGCAGGTGCAAGAGCCTCTCTGGACCTATAGGACCAGCGCACGATTTTCCGTACAAGCCCCTAAATTTACCATTTTGTGAAAGTAATTTTTAAGACGTACTTGCTTTCGGTAGCTGTCGTTGGAAGATACGGGTTTTAAATTAACATTATAAATTATATTAACGCGTTGCGGGTGTAATTCAATATCAACGTGGCCCACTTGTTTTATTCCCACACCTTGAGCCAAAGTTTACCCGTGATTTACCGGACTCTGAAATCGTTGACTGGAAGGACTAATAAAGTAATATTATAGTATCGAATATTTCGAATCGAAATATCGTGGATGGAGTTTCGGATTTCCGAAGGACACTCGGTTATTTACCGAAAACCTATATTGGCTTATTTATTTTAGAATTGGGGGTTGTTTGAGTAAATATTTATCGTCGCTAAGCCTCGTTCAAGGACTAAAATTTCAATAAAGTTTTAACTAAATATACACGTCGCGAAGAAAATAGACAATGGGGAAAAACAGGTACTAAATTTGACACGATATTGGCGAGTGTTTAACACAAATTGAGGGTTAGAAAACAGTCGTAGACGGGTCGATTTTACGTCCAGAAAACAGTTGAATTACTCGACAAAATTTGGCTGAGGTTGGATTCGTATATTGTTTAGTCAAGCAGGGTTGGCACTTTTTCAAAAAAATAAAATAATTTGATATTTTTTATTTTTATCAGATTTTTATTTAATTTTTATTTCGACTTTTTAGTCTAATTAATAGGTATTTTGGTTATACCGGTTATACAATCTAAAATTTAATTTAATATTTTAGTTTACTCAAATTTATTTTTTGTTGGAAGCTATTTTTTTGTCTTTTTTACATGTAATGGAAATCAATGATTTTTAAAAACATTAATTTGATTTAAATCAGCCAAACCTATAGATAATCGATTGGATATAAATCGGTTTTTAAACATTTTGTCTCTATTTCCTCGAAAAATGTATTAATAAGCGTACATTGGTTATGTAAACCGAAATCAAATTAATCTGAATTAAATTTAATCGGTACTTGTAATTTTTTGTTCTGAATTTTCATTTCAACAGCAACCATTTTTGTAATTTTTTTTTATAAAGACTGAGGACTTAACAATTAATCAAACAGACGCAAACTCACGCGTAGAATAAAGAAAATATTAGGACAACAGCCCCCTTCGCATTACGCAACAAACTAGACAACCCATATTAGTCAAGCAGTCCGGCTCAAACAATATTTCCAATTGGAAAATGATGCGCGTCATGGCTACCAGCCAAGACACTCTCAAACTCGCCTAAAACAAAGAAAAAAATAAACTTCCAAGCAGCTGCGCGTGCTCCGGAATAAAAACGAAAGATTTCCGCGTCGAGTTACAAGCTTCGTACAGCGATGCCTTTACAATGGCCAGTCAAACGCGTCTATTCGGCATTTTGACTTCTACTATTTCCGGGCATGAGCGTTACGTTACGACTTAACTTTTAAAACGGCCATATTTCGCCATTCTTGATGTCCATATCCAGAGTCGATTCTACAACAATAAAATTTTTCTATCTATTGTTCTTAGGTTTGAATAATTTCATCCCCTACATCAAGGTTAAGTATTACATTTTTTTGGATGACAAAGGTCGACTAATATCAGAAGTATATAGTATCATTAACTTATGATAGTATATATATTTTTAGAGAAGTGGTTTTCTACAGGTTTGGTACAAAAATTTTCAAATTCCAATTCCCCGACTATTCCCGGTTTCCCCTAACAATTTGAAGATATTTTCCCTGACGTTTAAAAAGTTTTATTTTATATTTTACTTTTATCAGAAGTTAATAAACTCAAATGGACTTTTATTACAGAAAAAAGGTTAATGCAATTAACTACACTTTCAAGGAAATAAATTATAATCATAGAATTATCTTCAAAAAGGCTCAACATAAAATGTAATTTTTACTTTTCCCCGACTTTTCCCAAATTCTTTAAAGTCCCCGACTTTTCCCAAATTCATTAAATTCCCCGACGTTTCCCAAATTCTCTAAATTCCCTGACTTATCCCTGAAGACAAGTGGCAACCCTGTTCTAGGATGTGAAAATGAAATGTATATAAATATACAAATTACAAAATTGTTAGTTTAGTTTTCTTCCAAAACGTATTTGAAAAAATCAGCAGGAAACTACGAAGTTACATCTAATCTTTCAAACAAATTTTATGATAGTACCTTCAAGCTGTCGTTGGCAACCGTTTCGTGTATTTTAAATATAATAGAAGCTTTGTGGATTGTTTTAACCTATTGTTAGTGATATAAAGTTGGACCTTCAGTCTGCGATACAGCTTTACAACAACCAGGTTTTGTTTTCTACTCAAACTTGTCAGTTTTTTCCACGAAACTAATCCACACACTCGTTGATTAGTTCCATAATTTTTCCAAGGAAACAAACGACTTTACCCCGCGCAATGAACGTTGGTAATCGCTCTAAGCAACCAACAAAGGCCATATAACTACATCAAGATGTCCGTAGAATATTTTAACTAGGGAACTTTTAATTAATATAACGAAGTACGGGAAATTATAAAGAAGATATAATATAACCGAGGGAGACAAATTATAATTAATCCAAAGAACCAATTAAAAAATTATGGTTGACAACGAACGATAAATATCTTTTTTATACATTATGCAAGTTGAGGGAGAGCCTCCAGTGATAGATAAAGGGTCAGAGCGAGAGGCGTCGGAAAAGGCGCCCTATTTATATTCGAGGCACCCACCAGGTGGCGTTGTTTAAATGAGTAGGAATTTTACACAGTCTGCGGCGATGCGAAGAAACGGGAACCATAGCTTCCGATTGTTAGGGAACGAATCTTCAACGATAAAATAACTGATTCCATTCTTTTCCGTTATAAATTTCACGCTTGATTAAACGTCAACCAGCGTTGGGTGACAATGGTTGCTCCAATAATTCTTTAGCACGCGGAAGAACCTTGACTGAGATAACTTGTCTATTCACTAAAACAACCAGAACATTTTATTTACATAATTTATAAATATGGGCTTATGTTTAACTAACAGATAGAAACGATTTGCCTATTAAAGCGACAGTACAATCGACACATTTGATAAATAGTTGGATATTTATCCCTTGGAATGTATTTATCGTTTAAAAGCAAAATGTTTTTGATCATACTAACTGTAAGGTTGTATATAGTCAGTCGAAGGTCAAACAAAGTTTACATCAGCATTTTCAGTCGCCTTATATAAATACAAGAAAGAACCTAATTTAAATATTTTAAATGTTTATCTCGACAGCTTATCAGGGCCACCCTGATAAGCGAAATTTACGATATTAAATAAAAGGGATTGTATTACCGAGTGACATTGGAAATCCATTCGCGACAAGTACGGGAAGATACAGTTAGGTATAATTATTTGAAATGCATGACCAATCATTCAAAGATAAATAATATAATTAGGAAAAAGGTCTACGAAATAATAAAATACGAAACGTTTTTGTATTCGTACGTTAAAACATCTCGTTGAACTTCCGAATTCCGCGATACTGACTCACTGTTAATTTTAAAACACAATTGGGCGAAAAACCCGTCAGATCCAATTATTTCGGGTAGATACACTTGGGGTGGACAAAAACTAGTTCAGTCCTATACACCGGATAGTTTTCGAAATTCAAATAAGAAAATGATAAGGTCTGTTAAATGTCAGACGTGGCAACACGCGAATGGAACTTCAAAATATTATTCTGGAAATTCATTTTTGCCCGTTAGTGACACGGGCTGATGGCCTTTTAAAGGGTTTGCGGGGTAATCATGTATTGTAGGGTACACGACGACGAAAAATTGGTGTTTCGACAATACTTGAATTTCCCGATTTTGCTTGAAAATAAATATCAGTCGATATTTTTATTATATAAGTTATTAATGGGGTTGGGGTTACACTGGCTTGCCCCAAAAATTAAGAAAAAACTTCCAAGTCGTTAATTTTTATTCGTTATTGTAATACAAAGTGCATTGAACAAATAGTATTGTCTAAACGCAAATGTTTCGTTCGTCGTGTACCCGGTTGTATCCAATTCGCGTATTTCTAAAATTTTAAAAGTCATTGCGGTATATTTCTAGAACTTCCGTTACAAGATTTCTTTAGAAGAATTTAAAAGGTAATTCAACCTAACCTTTTCAGCATTGAAGAGTAATCCTTGATGGAATGATCTTCCGAGACTAGCATTTGGTCCGCCGAGCACATGCCACAGAAACATACTACTAAGTTTTCTAATTTTCTTGAACGGCCCATTTTTAGGTACTTTTTGAGCCGCTAAGGCCCAAAGCTGAAGGTTCTTTTTCCCGACCATAAGGTAGGGAATACTCGTTAACTACGCAAACCCGATTGTACAGAGAGACGTTTAATCCAATTTCACAATTCCCTGTGGTTTCCAACTGAGCGCGAACATTAGCCACTTTTTTCGGATACGTTGGGGGTAAAACACAACGACGTTCTTACGGCTTACAGACACACCAAAACTCATTAAATATTTCACGACATTGCGATACAACGGGCGCGTTTTCCACGTGAAAGCCGAACGCGTTCATAAATTTTAAAACAAGGGCGAAATAACGAAATTTAAAACTTCTGGGAATACCCTATTGTTGTCTTTGGAGAGCGGCGGCTCACGGAGGAAAGAAAATGGATGAAAGACTAACTCCTGGAACTACCGAAAAAAATTGCCTCAATAATGTACGAGCCACCGGGGTAAATTAAGATTCATCGTGACAGGGGAGATACGCAAGGCCCGAAAAACTACACGCTTTATTACGGCGCCAGAGAGAGAAAGAACTTTAGAAGCGAGGGTGGAGGGGAACCCCCCTCCCTTTCTTCTCTTCGCCGATGATCGCGATATAAAACTGAACCTAAGCCGGCCTATCGTTCCGTAACGAGCGGTAGCGGCGCGCCATCTGTGAAGTAAAAGCCTCACTATAGATTAACCGCAAAATTACTTTTACGCACTCAGACCGGATTAAGCAACGATATAACTTATCAGAGCAACGTTCTAAATAGCGGTAATTTCAATTATAGCCTATATTACCAGATAGTAAGGGATTATACTCGAAATAGTAGCTTCGACCTTCGACAAAACTATCAGGTTGGTGGGTTTTGACGACACCAACATTTGGTAAGGAGAAGAAAGGGGACCAGATGGGAAAAAGAGTCGACACTGGCAAACGGATAATGATTAAACGGGATGAAAGACGAAGAGGAATTAGCGGACAAATCCTTTTAACGGAGGAGGTCCCCGCGCGTATCAGCGCCCTCTCGCTTCCAGATTTGTCAAGAGAGGGGGAGAGGATAATTATAGGAACTCTGAGATGGTCCTCTCAAGTTTTGGTCGGTACCCCGCTAAATATAATAGATAGTTTGACTTAATCTTTTATTATAATCGCGGCTACTCTGTTATTATATTTTCCCAAGTTCGTCAAACTCGCCAACCAGCGTTCCTTAGACGGACCTCCGAACCGACACTAATGCGGTTTTTGACTCTACTAATAACCGGACAATGGTAAAGATTTAATTATACGGTATTCAAATTTATTCTATTGATTGCTTACGATTTACTTCCGTCAACTTTATAAATTCGACGAAGAGTAAGGTTAAACCGGCACCAGCCATCCTGACGGTCCCGCAAGTATAAGTTTCCTTTTCAAAACATGCACGTACAAATTTAAATTTAACAAGTTGGGCACGTTAAAACAAAAGTGTTTTGTTCCCTTGCTTACAGTTTACACTCGAAAACCTGATAAATTTGACAAATGATAATACGGTTAAACCGAGACCAGCCGCCCTGACGCTCTCACAAGTATAAGTTTCATTTTCAAAACATACACATAAAACTCTTAAATTTAACAAGTTGGGCGCGCTAAAATAATGTTTTTGTATTCATTTCCGCCAGTTTTATAAATTCGACGACGGGTAAGGTTCAAGTTAAACCAGCCGCGCACATGCTCTCACCAGTATAAGTTTCTATTTCAAATATCAACGTAAAAACATAAACTAAACAAGTTGGGCGCGTCAAAATGAAGTTTTTTTTTATCTTACCTGACTAGATTCTTCGGCTAAGGTTTTGATGTGCAGGCACTCTTCTAACTTCTTCATTCTCCTTTCGGCTAATTTACCGAGTTTATTCATGGCGCGACGCAGTTCTCCATAGAGGGCGGCACTGTGATCCAAGGCGTCTCTGCGGAGGACAAATTGTAAACGCCATTAAATCATGAAAGAAACTGATACAGCCGCGTAAAATAAAACGCAGCTTTCCCCTTGAAATTTTAAAAGTCGCGAGCCTGGGTCATTCGTACTATCGTATATCATTACAACCTCGATTGATATAAACAAAAGTCATTTCTTGAGACTATCCAGAAACCAGGGGGGCCCCGGGGACGATCATTTTCTACGGCGTTTTATCAGCAGAAAACATCGGAAGAATTAATTAAAAGTTGTAATAATATTTTTTCTCTTACTGGTAATCTTGATTGTGTGGCGCGCCGGCGCTGTAGTGACGCAATTCCCGCAGAATAGTGTCGCCCTCCTCTTCCAGGTGGCGCAGCTGTTCGTCCTGATAAGTCGAGTGAATGTGTCGCTTTTGACGCTCAATTAACTTGCGGGTCGCCGAGGCGTTGGTCAGTTGCAAATGACACTCGCCGCCGACGCGACTCAAATCGCGCATCACGGACACCAAATGACGACCGGATAAACGACAGCCGTTCACGAAGGGTTCCAAAAACTACGTCAAAGAGGAAAGAGTTACACATTACTGCATCCAGCTCATTTGGTATATACGAATTAAAAAAAAGAAGTAACATATTATGACGAAGTTAATTATCCTCTAAAACACGCCCCATCAGTTTATTATTAGGAGTGTCATGAAGTTACCATAGCAACCCCATGTTCTAAGATTCTGAAATATTTCACCTCCCTCACGTGTTCATAAATTCTGAAACACTTAACCTTCACTCATTGTTCAAAAATCCGTTCAACATTCTAAAATACCTACACAGTTAGAAAAAAGGTTTTCCATGGGTTTTATAAGGGTTTTCTTTGGGTTTAAAAAAGGTTTAGGAAAAAAGTATAAACCCTTAAGGTTTGTTTTGGCAACTTGCATGGTTTGAAAAGGGTTTAAATGTTTAAAGGAAACCCCTATAGGTCAATGGAAAACCCTTAGGATTCCCATTTAAGAACCTATAGAAAAAAATAATAATTTATCACTTTTTAAAACCCTTTTCAAACCCTGCACGTTTTAAACTATTTCACGCCATCTACGCCAAAATTTGATATCAAGCCGTATAATAATTTCATAAAACGTAAAGGAAGACGGACTTTCCCAAAAATGGTTTCTCTAAACATCGTTGCAATCATACTTCTTTCGGTGGTTTTGTGGTAAAACACCCGCCTGTCGTGCTAGAGGGCTTGGGTTCGAAACGCGCCCATTGCAATCGCCGAAATTTGTTATAAAGTCGTAAATTAAATTAATAAATTTTAATTTAATCTATAAATACAAACCCTAGGAAGTGTTTAAATATGAACCGTGTTGTGTCGATTGTCTGTATTTACGGGGTTTTGTTGAAAACCCTAGGAAGTTTTTAAAGGGTTTCTAATGGTTCAATTTATAATCATAAAAGTGCTCATTTTGAAGCCTTGTGGGTTTGAAAATTTCCGTTAAAGGGTTTTGGAGGGTTTGAATTTGTGGAATTTGTTTTTAAGAACCTTGGGGGTTTATAATCAAACCCTTTTTTCTAACTGTGTACCTACCCTATCCGCATTCAAAGATTCTAAAAACTTAACCGCCTCCCCGTTCAACATTCTAAATACACATCATCCGAACCGTTCAAAGATTATAAAACAATTAACCTCCGAACCGTTCAATATTCTAAAATACCTAACCTCCACCCGTTCAAAGATTCTAAAACACTTAAAACACAGCACTTTCGCCTCGCAGCAATCGGAGCCGGGTTTGCAGGTTATATCCCCACTGTTTAAAGGGGTTTCCCTTTCCATAAAAACATTCTGAGGTTAACGGTAATAGTGATTGTAGGGAGCTGCTGTTGGCTCGCTTGGCATGAAAGGCTTGCCACCACCCTCCTACGCATTGTAACCCGGCCACCTGAATTAAAGGCAATAAAAGTCGCTAGATGACTTGGATGGTATCTCGGGTCTAGCTGCAGAAATGCTACAACTGAAGATACTAAAACAATGAACCTCCAACGATACTTGAACCCTTCCCACTCGCCCAAGATACTTAAAACACTTCTCTATAGGTACTAAAAACACTTCTCCAAAATGTAAAACACAAGCGCGTGTCGTCTGCTTAGAGAGCAAAGTTCACGCAACTCGCGCGGAAGCTCAAGTGAGACTTACTTTCCTGAACCCTATCCACTCCGTGTGGTCGTAGGCGTAAGTACCACCTAACTCCTCGAGCAGTTGATCTCTGGGGATTAACTTCGAGAGTTCATCTTGGTTCCTCAGCACCTCGTACTGAAACCACCGAAACGAAATAAATTGACTTAGCTAGTCGAACGAATATACAACTATCGAAAAAATAAAGAAGTATGTCCGATTAATCGCGATACCTTGAGGGCGCTATTTGGAAAAGGCGTCACTGGGAATACTTCTTCGGCGACATTGGCGGAGGCGCTTTCTTTGACGGGGTCGTTGGGTGGCAGCCATAGAAAAACCGAATGAATCGTGCTGCCCCCGTGCGCCTAAAAGTCGAAAGAGACGGGTGAATATATCAAGTAAATCGTTTTTATTCTTTTTGTCGGGGACGAAAGAAGAGCGAAACGATCCATTCAAAAGTGGCCCTTTTCGCGAAAAAGAAAGTCAACCCAGCAAACGAACCATTCAAATTATTTAAATTATCTTTTTTTCTTTCATTGTAAATACACTTCCAAGCATAAATCAGGGATTAAATATAAATTCCCGGGGGGGGGGGGTCTGTTCCAAACATCGTTGAATTATTTCGGGATTAACCCCTTTAAAGAACTTATCAAAAGAGTTTTCCCCTCCATTTCTTAATTCTGAATTACTAGCGATTAGTTTCGGTATTTAAATTTCAGTTAAGATTTCTATTGTAGTACGGTGTTTAGATAAAATTTGATATGTTTGGACGACTAGAGAATGGGTTCATTTCTTTACCTCGAATAAGGAGAAAGCTTCATCGAGTGTCGTCCACGATTCGATGTTGGCTCGACCGCAATCCACCAGAATGACCAGGCCTTTTTTAGACAGTTCGGATCTGAGGAATGGATTACAAATATTTTTAATGAAACGAGCAATTTTTCTATACCAATTTAAAAATCTATAGAAAAGTCAAAAGGTATTTTAGAAATTCTATAGAAATATTTATAGGGTACTCTATGAGATAATAAAAACCTTAACATTATATAGAAATATTTAGAACTCCCACGATAAAAACATCAAGATATTCCATAGAAATATTAAGGGAACTCTGTGATATAGAAACCTCTAAACATTCTATAGAAATATTTAGAGAACTGATATATAGAAACCTCAAGACATTCCACATAAATATTAGGAAAACTGATATAGAAACATCAAGACATCCTATAGAAATATTTAGAAAACTCTGAGATATAGAAACCTCAAGACATTCCACATAAATATTTAGAAAACTCTGATATATAGAAATCTCAAGACATTCCACATAAATATTAGGAAAACTCTGTGATATAGAAACATCAAGACATCCTACAGAAATATTTAGAAAACTCTGAGATATGGAAACCTCGAGACATTCTATAGAAATATTTATATAGAACCCTAAGATCTAAAAAAAATCAAGATAATATATAGAAATCTATAACTAGAGCTCGAGGTTTGGTTAAGAAATATCCGTTTGTTTTTATCCATCATAACTGAAAATTATCCCAATAAAAACTTAATTTTTGCATATTAAATCGTTTTATAACCGCGAATAATATTCACAAATAAACAGTTAACCGAAATGTTTATGAATAATCGAAAATTTGGCGGTTAATTCATCTATAACACATCATAGAAACTAAATAGAACCTTTTTGAAAAGGAGTAACCCGTAACAAACCTACAAGTTCAGAACACCCCAAAAATGCAAAATAATTGAGCGTGGTATCGAGGAGGATATGGTACTCTGTCTAAATAGCTATTAAGAGGTTCAGTCTAAATTAGGGCGATGACTCAGGGTCTGAACTTTAGCCGTCAAAAGAAGGGAGAGATCGAGTGAAATGATATGACATCTTACTTGGGTATCATTCCGAAATAAACCAGGAATTCGGCGAGCTTGGACGGGAACTCCTTGATATTTTCGTCGACAGCTCCGAGCTTGCCTAGGAACAGATACACCACGCTCCTGCCACATTTGTCTCGGGATCCTACGAAATACAAACAAGACGAAGACGTTGAAAAGATATTACGCGTCCAAAGGGAAAAACATCGCGCCAAAGACGCGACATTCCGCCAAAGTGTACTACAAAATGAATTTTCCCCTTTGAAGAAAATTAACCTCGCGGAGGGCCCCTTACAAGAATTTGTAAAAACGCGCGCATGAGAAAATATCATACTAAAAATATGGTTGAAGGAACGAACATTAAGACTAACGACTGTTTTTTTTTTCTTTTGGCAAAATCAAATAAGAGTTTTTTTTTGGTTAAGTTTAAAAAAACAAGTTCTTGCGATATTTCGGCACTGAAATTTTTGACAAAAACCATTGAATTTACATACTTTTAACAAACGCAATAAAAAAAGCATAATTTTCCTAAAATGTATACAATATTTTTTTTCCTTCAAACTATGACGGTAAACAAACGCGACAATTCGATGGGGATCTATTAACGAAATTTACAACCGGTAACAGCGGTTACAATAAGTATGAAACCAAGCGTTTCAAATTAGATTTCTTTTAATGGCTGGTTTCTACTTTCCCCATATTAAAAATAGACGACTTTTTTGAACAGACTCCCTCTATACTTTAAATCTTCCTTCTTTCAAATTCTGCGTTTAATATAATAATTCGAGGGAAATTTCGGTCGGTGGATTTCAGATCTTCAAAGAGGGACTGACCGATCAAGAATGTATACGGGTGAACGGATAATACGTAGCCGCAACTATTGCCCTCCGTTTCCATGATTCCCGGAAGATATTCTCCTCCCACACGCGGAGAGAGCCGGCGATTGTACCGGAGTGTCCCCCCACCGGCAAAAATGGGGATACATTACGGGAGAAAAGGCTGAGGGGGCGTGGTTTAAAACGAGGGAATCACGATACGAACATGGTGCGGTTATATATTCTCCGTTATCCCGAATATATTCTTGGTCCGATACATTCGATAACAAGATAATCCCCGTACTTGAATGCATTTTTGCAGGGAGAGAACGATGTAATCTTAAACCTTTCATAGAATAAAGTGGTTCTCTCCCAAAAAGAGACGCGTAATCGGATCGCCTCAGCACGACGGAGTGTCCGTAGAGATTAGGACGTTATTACGGATTACAAGATGGTTCACTAAGCAACCACAATATTTGGGAATAAATTTCTACGCTAAAGATAAATTATGGATATTATTTTACATAATATTTTAACGGGGTAAATTGATAAGGGCATTAAAGTTTTTACACCCTAAAAATAACAGAAATTTGGTGACGCTTAAGGGGGATGGTAGGTTCTTTACCTTCTTGAATTTAATTTCTAGTTTCAAACTTTTATTTACGAGCTTACTCGTTTCGGTTAATTTAATGTAATTAATTAATTTTAGCGAACCCACCGGATCTAAAGAAAATAACAGAATTATAACCTTGGTCATGGCAATATACCGAGTATTTCACTTGCTACTGAACATAAAATTACCAAAAATATTTTAAATGTTAACTACTAGAGATAAATCTTTTGCGCGTATTGAAACAGACTTAATACTGGAAGTTTAACTTTAACTCAAGAGCAACTATTAAATGTCAATAAACATTTATTACTGAGAAACAGATATGTCAATCTTTATCTTCTACATACGACAACAGTGATTGCCAAATACAGGCCCGGATAATTTTCAATGGGAAAATTTTATATTTTGTATTATCAAAAACATTTTTCGTTGCCATGGCAAAACGGTTGGCCATTGAATAAATTCCCTTTAGGATTTTTCATCATACATGAACGTCTACCAATCCCCCGAGTTTGAACAAAATCGGTGGGTTTCACTTCGGGATGTCTCCTTGTGAGTAATTCTATTTGGCCCGAGTTGAATCCTAAATTTACCACTCCAATTCCGTGGGCACGCAAAATTCTGCGAGCCAAAATGGTACCGTTAAATTTACTTTCAAGTCTTTTGGTTTAGTATAGTATAAATTTATTTCCCGTTTGTCGCGAGTCCTACTTTAGTTCAAAAGTATTTGTCTAAATAATTCTCCAGAATCGATTAATTTTTGGTTTACTTCAGTTGTAAATATTGGTTTAGAAATTAACATTTAATATATTTCCTTGATAAGAATTCAAATATCAAAAACCCATAAAACTGCAACAAGGACTCTGAAATTGGACCGACAACGTTTGATTTTTCTGTGGAAATTAACCCAATTAATTACGAGCTTACGTGAGAAGTCCACACATTGCCAGTTCTTTGATAAACAACCTTCACATTTTAACGTAGATTGTTTTCCAAAAACCTAACTGTAAGTAACTTATGCTTAGGTGAATTGGAAAATAACTCATTGAAAATTGAATGTTCAAGCCCGTATTATGACGACACGACGTTATCATTTGACTATTTTTAATTTTAGCTTCCTTTGCCATTAATAGATGGCACCACGCTCTCCACTAAAGTCACTTTTTTCGAAGAATCGGAAAGATTCATGGCCATCTCTAATAATAGGGGCCATTTCATAACACAGGTGGCAGTGATAGAGCAGACAGTTGCTTTCCCCTCACAGCGAAGAAACATGTTTCGAGGGAAAAAAAATAGTACTATAGGAAGATATATACTATTACTTCTGCTACAAGTTATATTTTGTCAGCAAAAGGTACTCTTCCGTCTTAAAACATTTAATTTCGTTAAACGATAGAGGTCCTTCACCCGAACCACGTCGTCGAAATCGAATTACCACAACCGCAAACCGTTTTCGACAATCACGGCACATACATCAACAGAGGTGACAATACTTAAATTTCCATAATAAAAAGTGTTTCATTTGCCACACCCGCTATTTTCCCGGCATAAAAAAGGCGCCGGTTACCGCATTAACCACATTCTTAAAATGATCACGGGGGCAGTTAAAAAGTCGCCGAAAAAAGTCATTAGTCGACGCGGAAGTGAAACGCGTTAACGCAGCCTCGCGTCGCAGCCCCGTAACGTAAACAAACATCCCCCCGTATCCACTTTCCAACGGTATTTACCGAAAAGCACCACCGGTACGAAGGAGAGGAGAAAATCAAACGAAATGGACGGAGAAGAACGTAAGCTACTTACCAGGTAGCAGCGCGATTTGGGAATGCAGCAGATCCTGGTCCACTTGGCTGACTGTGGTGGGTTGGGAGAGCGTGTTGTCATAGTAACCGTCATCCTCTTCATCTTCTCCAGCTACTTCGACCAACTCGGGCCGTGACGTCTCCCTGGAAGAGTCCAACGGATTCGCCGTTCCTGCGAGGGTTAGAGAAAACGAAAAAATGTACACAAACCCTGGGTAAATAAGGCTCCCTCTTATCGCAAAAAATAAAGGAGCAGCTAGTGCTAAACGCGTCTAGTTGAACAAATACTTTTAGGAAAAAGTCTAAAAATACACGTAGTTAATCCAGATAAAACTTTCCCAATCGTCGGAGGTAACATCTTTGTTTATTTGAACTTTTTATCTCTTTTTATTATTCTAGTCGACGATGGGATAAATTAAATGTCTCGAGGTTGGATCTGGTTCTTCTCATTGATGGTAGATGGCGTCACTTACGCGACTACCATTTCAAATAAACTAAAGGATGTGCTTAGCGATTGACTAAGAAAACCTACTTTATACGAAAATTAAATTATAATTTTTGGCGTTCGGGGACAAAAAGGCGCTTGTTGAGTTATTTTTCGTTTTTAATCAAACAAAATAGGTTTTATCTTAAATAGAATCTTCGCCGTTAGGGGATCAAGAGGCGCTAGTTGAGTAACTAAAAATTATAATTATTAATACTAGCAACGTATGATTTAAATTTTATTATTACGCACAAATACATATTTTCTACTATACGGAAATAAAAGTTATCTTGATTCCAACCTTCGCCGTTAGGGTATCCAAAGGCGCTGGTTAGGTAACAAAAAATTATCATTATTATTACCTTAAAAGTGTGATTTATGTATTTTTCACGCATTTTAAAATAAAACCTATTTTGTTTTTTAAAAATGAAAGTTATCTTGATTCCAATCTTGGCCGTTAGCGGATCAAACAGCGCTTGTTCAGTAACCATAAATTATTATTATAATTATCATTATAGATACCACCAAAGTATGATTTATGTATTGGCGTAAATTTCAAAATAAAACCTATTTTCTGTTTTATAAAATTGAAAGTTATCTTGATTCCAATCTTAGCCGTTAGGGGGTCAAAAGGCGCTGGTTGAGTAACCGAAGTTTGCGCTAGTAATTACGCAATATTGTTAAACATGAAATTAGCGATTTGGGTTATCTCCGATTGGAAGACCACGCATTACGTGAAATTAAACTTAACGAAGAAACATCGCGTGAGATTCGCGTCTAAACAGGAAATCATCAACCGCTGGGAAGAGTTCGTACCAACCATCCGCGTCCTAAATCGAGCCATTACCTTAACATCCAGGTGTTAAGATAATCATAATATAGACGGCGGACCGACAATCGGAAGAAATTGAAGAACAATGCAGAAAAATAATTAGCGATATGAAACACCGGCTCGATTAACTTTCGGTCTTTCGCACGACCTCAAAAAAACTACGAAAAACAAAACGGCTGTCCTTTAAAAGTACAACAACAATACGCTGGCGCCATCTGTCTTTAATACTTCCAATCATTCCGGCCATTTACAACTAAACGAACTTTGCAAAATAAAAAAAACCATAAGTAACATAATACAAATAAGTATTACCAAAAATTATCTTGATTATCAAAGTTATTGCGCAATCAAGGAATTAGTTCTCAGTACAGAGCCCCCTAGTGTCTAAATATACCGAAAGTTAAATATACTACTGCCCAGGACGATAATATATTACTCAATTCAGTTGCAAGTTCAACTGGGAACTGGACGAGTATGTTCAGTATCGAAAAATGTTTCGGTAAGAAAATTACCATTAAAACAATAGGAGGTATCATACTTATAGTTTTGTTACTTCTGAAAAAACGAATGGAAATTTAATAGCAATAAATATAATCCGTTGCAGTTTTAAATGAATAAAGAACGACCTATTTTTCTTCCAAAGCAGATCGGAAGTGTCGTATTCATTCGGTTCACGTACCGTGTTTCATCTCCTAATATGGTTGGTGTTCTAGAAATCAAGAATGAGAATCTCGAACGGTACAATTGTTTCCAATACGTTTTTAATCATAGCCTACAGAGCCTATAGTCACACTTTGACAACGTATAATACCAAATATTCTATTTTATTTCGATTTTTTTGTTTCGTAACTTTCTCAAGGAAGATTTTTTATCCGTAGCTTAGCTGTCACAGACATGGCCTCAAGAAACCAACTTGATACGGGGAATTATCAAGAACGGAAAACATCAAAAGGATGGGTTCGACCATTGAAGAGAAAATTCAACTTTTACTACAGATTAAGTCCCGCCAAGGCTTAGCCACGAAATAGAGTTATTTTACATACTGCTTACTATTTTGGCTTTTACAGTCCGTCTTTAGAAAGACATAATACGAAAGAGAAAGTGCCATGAATAAAACATTATTGTACGCTGCGAAGAGGAAACATGAAATTCTTATCTATTCATAGGAAAGAATATGCTTTCTAAAACGGATATGAAAAATATAAAAAATTCATGCCACGATTTTTCCATATTTGCTTTTTTCTGAGGAGCTTTTACGTCTAAAAAATAAAGTTTAAGGATCACGTGATCTTGCAGATGATTGTCTTTATGGAAACTATTTCAAAAACGTCAAAATTTTAATGTAAAATTAAATTATAGAAGAACTGATAGAAAATTAAATTAAAAGTTAAATATAAATTTGTGTTTAAAATATATCGTGTCGTTGTCCCTTTAAGAAACATGATTTCGCATATAGTTGGCGTCAGAACTAACGATTTCAACAAAATATACAGGGTGTTTCCAAAGGGTATGCAAAAAAATTAAGAAGTTGTAGGGGTGAGTTGAGAAGTATGCCTGTTTTTCCCCATTTTCCTACGATGAGTGAAAAGAGCGCCAGAGAGCTTCGAAGTGTGGCCTACTAGCCCCTGGAAGTAGGCTGCAACAAGCGCAAAACCAAGCAGCAGGGAAACGCGAACATTAAGGTTTGGGTTCGTGTGATAGGTACAAAAGGACTTTGTAAACAAATCGAGGTAACCAGCGTAAAAAGGTAACCTAAACAACATTTAAAGTCCCTGCTGCTTGGGTTTGCGCTTGTTGCAGCCTACTTCCAGGGGCTAGTAGGCCACACTTTGAAGATCTCTGACTCATCGTAGGAAAATGAAAAAAAGGCATACTTCTCAACTCACCCCCTAAAACTCCTTCAAATTTTTGCATAACCTTTTGAAACACCCTGTATAAAATATATTATTTATTCATTATATTCCTTAGTAATAATTTGAAAAGTTAAATTTCAACCTGAAAGTACTTCAAATCATAATTTAAAGGTAATTACGATCTTAAGCTTCAATATAATACAGGTGAAAATAGAATTATTAAGGTACGCTAAATTCCCTAATTGAAGGCACTTATAATCCAAGAGGGGTACGGAGGTTACAGCGAGGGTTACCAGCTGGTGTTCTATACTTTATACATACTTTTTAAACATTTATTCAGAAGTACTTCAACATGCCAACTGAATTGAGATTATTCAACCCCTACACTCCCCCCCCTCCCCTTATGACCCCTACCACCTTCAAAAAAAATTCTTAGATAAAAATTCTTGAGGGCGGTTTTCTAGTCAAATAGTCAAATTTTTCAAGCTTACGTCGCCCCTTGAATTTTAATCCCATGTTTTCGATTATTAGAGGCACATAAATCGTTCTTAAAGAGGTACTTCTCTTAGGTATTTAATATGGTTGAAAAAAAGTACAATTTCTTTAAAAATCACCTTGGTCGGAATTGAAGTTGACAATCACGATTTAGCAGAAGTGAATAATATATAACTTATGAGAAAAGTCTCCATCTCTATATTCGCTTGAAAAAAAAACGGAGTAAAAAAGTGTGCAAACATAACTTGGAGGAAAAAATAGTGCCAAAATTATGAAATTCGGAATGAAAAATAGTGCCAAAATTTGAAATTCGGAATGAAAAATAGTGCCAAAATTTGAAATTCTGAAGGAAAAAGTGCCAAAATATGAAATTCTGAAGGAAAAATAGTGCTAAAATATGAAATTCGGAAGGAAAAATAGTGCCAAAATTTGAAATTCTGAATGAAAAATAGTGCCAAAATATGAAATTCGGAAGGAAAAATAGTGCCAAAATATGAAATTCGGAAGGAAAAATAGTGCCAAAATATGAAATTCGGAAGGAAAAATAGTGCCAAAATATAAAATTAAGAAGGAAAAATAGTGCCAAAATATAAAATTAAGAAGGAAAAATAGTGCCAAAATATAAAATTAAGAAGGAAAAATAGTGCCAAAATATAAAATTCGGAAGGAAAAATAGTGCCAAAATGCAATTCGGAGGGAAAATAGTGCCAAAATATAAAATTAAGAAGGAAAAATAGTGCCAAAATATAAAATTGAGGGAAAGCAGTGCCAAAATACAATTCGGAGCAAAAAATAGTGAGAGACGAAGTACCTCAAATATTGAATTTTTATAGCTATTACTCCGATAAAATGTACTCTACAAGTAAGTAAATATCCCTACGCCTACGCTGTGTAATTTTCACATTTTACAGCGTTAGTCGTAATAGTACACACGCATCGTTTGACGGGAAATTGAAAACTTAATCAAAACTGCGAAGGTAT
The DNA here is from genome assembly GCF_980474605.1 of Leiobunum rupestre. Taxonomy (NCBI): domain Eukaryota; kingdom Metazoa; phylum Arthropoda; class Arachnida; order Opiliones; family Sclerosomatidae; genus Leiobunum; species Leiobunum rupestre. The sequence continues at coordinate 36,115,734 of NC_143392.1, forward strand.
CCGTTTCATTGTAATAGCCTTACTTATCTCGTAAGAAAGATATAATTTACTTCTGCTTCTAGCAGCGAATAATATCCGTCGTTTAAAATGACATTAACGCGTGGATAATTAACTATTGTCAATTATAATTGAAACGACTTTCCGACGATTAATACAACACCAAAAACAAATAAAAACGAACAGTTAAAAACGTTGAAAATATATTCCTATACTATTGACAGCTATTATTCGGACCTAGCGGGATAGAGTACCTCATCAAATATTCAAAACGAAATACCCGTTACAATAATAAGCGAGAATGCAAATAATATAAATGGAAGAAGTAAGTCCGACTGCGCGATTCGTTTTAGGGCGCAGATGGTGAAGTGGAAGAGAGAACTTGGCACAACTTTCGAATGTTCGGAGAGAGGGCCCATTTAGAAAAGCTACATCCGGTTGCGGGATCAGTCATGCGCCGCGGGGGGTGACGCTTTTTCAGATGGATCATGTCCCGGGCCACTTTCGCTTCTATAATACACCCCACTCTACGCCGGTTGGAGGGTTCACTATAAGCCGAAAATCACGATTAAACGCCAAGCGCCGGGATGTTGGCTTTCACGCGTGGCACCTGGAAAAGGGAATGAAACATTTCTTTAATGGGTGGATTAAAACTCGTACAATCACGACCTTCCAGCCAGCCACTCCGCTATCAATGGAAAAGGTTTGGGTGAATAAAAATTAACAAGAGCTTTTTGGGCTACTTTGCGTATTGGTAAGTTGGTTTATAGATCTTTGGCGGGGGCCTTTTGAGTGGTGGCCGACATCTTATCAGGTTTCCGTTTTTTTAATCCATCCAAAGTCACCTTCATTTAACCCTTTTAAACGGTTGAATCAATTCTTTCTTGATTGTTAATCAACACGAAATATACCAGGCAAATCACAGATGTAGGATATTACCCTCAATAAATTAAGACAACATGGAGGCCAGGTTAACTTCACTCAATTTCTCCATCTTGGAAAATGGCAGCCCTAGCTCAATTGGGTAATGCCACAGTTTTTACAGAATCAAATTCCCTGACCATCTCCGGAGATTTTTCTTGTCTTATTTTGTGGCAATTTTTTTATTTTTCAACCTTTATTTTAGTAAAAGATTCCACCGAAATTAAATTCCCTGACATTTCCCTGATTTTTAGACTAATTTTAAAAAATTCCGACATTTCCCTGATTTTTAGACTAATTTTAAAACATTCCCTGACATTTCCCTGATTTTTTAGACTAATTTTAAAAAATTCCCTGACATTTCCCTGATTTTTAGACTAATTTTAAAAATTCCCTGACATTTCCCTGATTTTTAGAATAATTTAAAAAAAATTCTATGACATTTCCCTGATTTTTAGATCCACATTCAAATTCCCTGACTTTTCCAGGTACCGTGGCATATACAGATTGAACCCTATAGTTTTCAAGCCTAGATTAGCAAAAAGAAAGACACAACTTTGCAGATCGTGCAGTTTGGATACACCTTAAATATAAATTTGGGGTTAGTAAAATTGAAATCCAGTCAGAATCAACTAACTATTATGTAATTAACAATATCCACGCTTTTCTCAAATTTACCACAAATTCGGCATTTAAAAGTGTGTCATCCTATTTCTGGATAAATTTTATATCTACTTGGTCGTATTAAGTATCTCAGAAACGGCATATTTAAATATAAACATTCCATCCACACCTGACCTTAATATACACCGCGTCGACCTTGACCTTAATGACCGTTATAATAAGGTAACGAGAAACGCTAATTACGATTACGAAACTTGGGTAAACTATAAACTTCATACTAAAAAACAAAGTGAAACATTATACAATTTAATACGAACAAGGAATTATATTTGACCACGTAATAGCGAGCGTGTTTATCGCCATTTTGGGGGAATATTAAAACAAAGACTCATCATTATTCTAAAAGTGGAACTCGTTAAGCCTAACCCAGAGAACTGATCTCGATAAAGTCACTTTTTTCTTCGCCGTTCACCCGGACTGGAGGACAAAGAATCAAAAATGGAAAATAATTTCGTGGCCCATATTATTAAAATCAGCGGGTTCGTATACATTTGGTCCATCCAGTTCGAAAGGCAACAAAATAAAATTGTTTTTTGTTTAGTCATTTCTCCGAGAGCGAACTATTGTTTCGTCATTCGTAACTCGAAGAAAATATTTGAAATGAAGTCGTTGTGTGTTTAGGCTTTCTCCAATGCCCTTATTTTCAATTTCGGAGCCTAACTGGGTTACCACCTACCGACTACGATTGTATTTTCCCTCTTTTTAAAAAAACTCCTTTTTAAAAAAAAAAGATTTAAGACCGTAACGGAAATGGGTGTTTTTTTTTTCGGGGAAAGGTTGGCGCCGAAATAATTCAATTTTACCTTTTACCCTTTGAATTTATGAAACCCGAGGGGCTAACCACTCTTCGAAAGTCTGTACACCGGATTACGCTTAGATTACCACTGCCAAAGGCAGGGACTTCAAAGATTACGCGTAGTCCCATTAGTACAGTCAAAGGTACGGCTCTGTACACCGATTACGCGGAGTGATCAGCCCCTCGATGAAACCTTATTTTCATTTGACTCAAAAATCACCGAAAAAGTCGACATTATGGGGTTACATTTTGGTGTCACAGATTGCGTAAAATGTCGTCAATTCACTCTGATTAGATTCCACATTTTACTCTGACATAATAAAGTCAACATCTGTAATTTAGCGTTCAATGAAAACAAAAATTACCAAATAATGTAGGGCTATAGGTCAAAAGAAAACTTTACCGGTTCAATCCTGAAGGTAGGCTTCACCTTAAACATAGTATTGGGCACTGAGAAAATTAAAATACTAAATAGTAATTAAATTAAGATTAATAAAATCCAAAAATCAGAATGAAATCGAAACATTCGATTGCTTTGATTTTTATTAAAAAAAATCAAAAAGTTTCAATTTAAATATTTTGCTTAAGTAACAACTATAAACAATATAGTTCAAATTAGAAATAATTCATCATAAAAAGATACTAAAATATAATATTTTTAGCGTTTTTTTGTATAAATTAATTTCTACTTTTCCAGAATGACAGCCAGAAAACCTTCAATTTTATACGAAAAATAAGAAATTTATAGTCATTTTATAGGAAATTATAGGAGTCATTTTTAGGTAAATATAGGAAATTATAGGAACGCTCAAGCGAATTTTTAGGAAATAATACGAATAAAAATGATTTTAAAGGACCTTTGCTATAATAATAATAATATTACATTTAATATGAAAACATCATAGAATCTGTGACTAGATTAAGGTAATATTACATTTTCATTTCAAAACACCCGTCAGCCGTAAAAGCCTGACTGAACTTTAAAACTAAATTTGCCAGTTTCAATAACATTACCGCCATCTATCGGTTTAAAAAATTTAGCACTGAATAAGGCTTCGCGTTCTTAAAATTAGTCTCGCGCTAAAGTACCATCTTGGCCAATTGCGATAAAATAAAAGCTCGTGAAAAACTATTGAAGTTGACTGTACTTGTGCTTTTTGACAATACCTTTACATTATTGAAACTGGCTAATTGAAAGCAAAGCGCGAAGTACGAAAAATAGAAAAATTAGCAAATTATAGTAAATTATAGGATAAGATAAATCATAAAATATAGGAAGTGTAGTCACCTTGCGTTTCAGACTGTTAGCGCCATCTGCTAAGACCTCAAATATTTAAAAATAGACCTCCAATGGCGTTTCCCCCGTAAAAGGATCTTCTCATTCGCAAATGTGTAACGATTTGTCTTAATGCGCGTAAAACACGGCCATTTTAGGTCAAATTTCAATAATGTACAAATTTTAAGATTAGTCCGCGTAAATCCCAAAATCCCGTAGGCAAATAGCGTCTCTATTTACGAAAATAGAACAAAAACGATAGCATCGCAACAAAAACCGCATTTTCAACACTCATTAATAAAAATCAAAGCAATAATTTGTTTAAGAACCAAAAGAGGTGCCCCTGGGGGCTATTTATCAACCGCTTTTATGCAGGAAGTTAGAAGACTAAAAAAAATGTTGGAAGGTTATTACGCCTAAAAACAGACACGGGGAGAATCGTTTGATGCCCGGAGCGATTTGTGTACGTCAGTTTTGTACATGACCGTGATTTTAACTCCGAACCCATTATTGCCGTTTGAAAAAACAAAAGAAAACTATATTAATGTTTGACCAAAAGCCCATATTTAGGAGCGTTAATAGCGAACCATCTTTGAAGGCAGTAACAGATGACTACCACGAACGGGTACAATCGATACGGGGTTACTTCGATTGGGATGTTCCGTCAATGCAACCTCGATTCGACTCCTACAAGTAGTGCGGAAGAGACTGCAAACCGGTATGACTATGACTGTTTATTCTATACACCAAATCTTGTAGAAGTAGTATTCCAGTGTACGGCTAATATCTGGGTCTCATGATTTCCGGGGAAAAGGACACGCCCCCTCCGTCTTTAGCCACGTTATCTATCCCCCTTTTCCGCCGGTGCGATCGCGGGCTTTGTCTCAGAGTAGACCGGGATCATAATCCGGGGTGGCGGAGTGGTTAGCACTTTCACCTCGCAGCAAGAGGAGCCGGGTTCGATCCCAGCATGTGGCACTGGGTGAAAACTCGGAAAAACTCCTTACGCGTTGTGTGCAAGTTATCTCCCCACTGTTTTAAGGGGTTTTCCCCCGAGCTCTTCGGTTTCCCCTTCCATAAAAACTTGTTGAGGTTAACGGTAATAGTTAGTGTAGGGAGCTGTTGGCTCGATCGCGTGGCATGAAGGGCTTGCCACCACCCTCCTTCGCATTGTAACCCGGCTACCTGAATTAATGGCTTCAAAAGTCGCTTGATGACTTAGGCCTAAGGTGGTGCCTGATTATTTTTATCATGAAATATTGAAAACAGAGGTTGTAGTCGCGGTTACGTATTCTCGCCTAACCCTAATTCATTCTTGGTAGTATGTATAAAGAAAAATTACCTCGCGGTTAAAGTTTAAAGTTAATTAAAGAGGCGTTTTCGAATTTACATAGCAATAGATTTTTTTTTAACTGGGTAAATATCGGATATAGGACGAGTGCGTTTCTTTTTACGGACTCGAAGAAAAATGGTGTTGACCTTGGTGCTGAGAATATGCCATGAAATCGCGAAATTTTACAACGGATAAGCTGCCGCAAGGTGCGCCCTATAATGTTACCCCGAGGAACTGGTATACGTACTTATTTTTATGAACTTCCGAGTTAGTGAAATGTTGTTACATTTATCGCTGGGCGATTGTTATTGGAACAGGAATCGTAAACTCTGAATTATTATCAATATAACCTTTATATTACTTTTTTAACACCTAACACAAATATATTTTATTTTTCCTTATATGTTAGAAGATATTACAATTTTTAGTTTTCTTGTTGCGGTTAACTTAAAACACCAAATGTCCAACGTCAACGAAGTTTAAATTGTTGCTTTTTTTGGATATTAAAGGCCTAGTATTTCTTCTGTCTGTTTTCCTTTATGTTTTCTTCCCGCCGCGCAAATATCCTGGTGGTAGGCCAACCGCAGAACACGTTGGCCTACCACCAGGATATTTGCGTGGCGGGAAGAAAACTTAAAGGAAAACAAGCAGAAGAAATACTAGGCCTTTAACTTCATTTTAATTTAACCCCCATACACTTTAAAGTTGCCAAGAAAATGCCCAATTGGTTTAAATTGTAGCTTTTTAAAAAATAATTTAACGATTTTAACTTTCAATGAATTTAATACTCTTTAAAGCTGACAAAAAGTTAAATGATTTTAAACGTTTCGTTTCCCACAGGTAAACAGCTTCAATCTCAAACTTGGCAGGTAACCCGCAACCGTCAAAAGTTCAAGATCACTATCAACCGTTATTATTTTATTATTGTGGGCGCGATCTTTTCAAAATTCACAAATTCCGTCGCCCACTTAAATTTGAAAAAACTCCAAAAAATAAAATCTTTTAAACGCCTAAAATGAAACAGAAAGAGCCTTAGAATATAGAATTATTTGAGTCGGCACTTTTATCAACTGAATAAAAATGTAACCAATATCCTGTTTTTATTAGGATACTATTTGGATCGTTTAATTGCGAAAATATTGGGAAATTTGAAAGCCAAGAAGACCATGATGCGAAAAATATTTTGCCATTGAGTGAAAGAGTTTTTAGTGGGTCAAGGGCAAACCCCCGTGACGAAATTACGCCAAGAAACGCGTATTCAATTTCAACCGATCCCTTTAACCATACATTAGATATAAATGGAATTTTTATTCTATGAAAGCGTAGCAACCTGATATTTCCAATAGTCAATTGAAGGTCGAACTCGATTCAATGAGTTTGTTTATTCAATATTGGAATTCAACCTCATCACGAAGCGGATTAGATTTTTACAAAGCTTTAGTTCTACCAGGTGAATTAAATTATTCTTAATTCTTACAAAAATCCCTGCACTACTTACAAAATATATTGATTGAAAATTACTTCAGGCGTAATATTAATAATTTGACTTGTTTTAAAACGACAAGAAATACGGACATTGTAGATTTATATACTTGGTAAAAATTACATTATTTGCTTATCTGTTTTAAATTCTTTGTAATTTATGTAGTTTTGGTAACCACTCCGAAATTAGGCTTCGTCTCAGTACTGTTGACAGCAAATATTTCCTTTCTTAGCGATATATTAAGGACTGTGTTTGAAATTAAGTTGTGCTAAAATGTTGGGTTCCGCTTATAGATACTTGGGGATAATTATGTGGAAACTATCCGTGGGCATCGTGGTCGAATTTCCCCCGTCAGGTTGGTATTTTTAAGGCATCCAATGAGATACTGAGATGATTTGATTGACTTTTAAGGGGAGGAGCATATTGGCAGACCGCGGTGTGGGTCGGAAGACGTAATTTTAAGGTATCCAATGAGATACTGAGACAATTTGATTGATATTTAAGGGGAGGAGCATATTTGCAGACCACGATGTCGGTCGGAAGACGTAATTTTAAGGTATCCAATGAGATACTGAAACCATTTGATTGACTTTTAGGGGAGGAGCATATTTGCAGACCGCGATGTGGGTCGGAAGACGTAAGATTTAGGTATAAAATGAGATACTGAGACAATTTGATTGGCGTTAGTAATTTCCCCGAATAATTAATACTTTCGTGGACTTAGGTTGTAAAACATCTTCAAAGCAGCCCATTTAAATTTGTGGTTTAAAAAAAAGATAAAAAATTCCCAAGGACTTGAGTTTTTAACGAAGCCCATCCACCCTAAATATCGCGTTGGAAATTTAAATGAAAATGGAAAGCTTCCAATGGAACAATGTCCGAATACCCCCCAGGGCGTCTTTGTGGCAACGCGCGGTTCGTCAAACAACGTTAACGAGGTAAGATGGAGGCTCCATTTTCTCTAATTTCAGCGGTGTCTCCGCGGGAAGGGTTGAGCTTCCCCGCACGACGTCCCTGAGCGTGACGGAGTGCACGCGGCGCGGTAATGGAGGCGTGAAATTGCCATATGATGGATGGACGCCGCTTTCGGATGCGCTACGACGGAAGACTTCAATCCCGGAGCGTGCTTTTCCTCGTTACGAAATCACGCCAGATGACAATTAATTCCCCGATGCTTTTACGGCGCTATAAACTAAAGTGTCATTTTAAGCGACGTTTTATCATAATGGATCGCGAGATTGGAAATTGAAATACACTTTTCCAAATCTACGCCCGCCTATAAGAAATAGCTGAAGTAAATGAACCGAAGTTATCCGACTGCTATACTCCCCATGTTAGAGGCGTTTTCCTTAGTTACATTTTGACCTCGAATTTGAATTTTGCGCGCTCTTAGGCCGAAATAGTTCTTTCTATAAAGTAACATGGCCTTCTTGTTTTAATGTAGCTCTTACGTCACTGCATTTACCTTCTCCAACACTACGAGCGCGCGCTCGAATCACTAGGAGCTTCCTATTTTCTAACGCTCGTGCAAATCGCGCGTGCTAAGATAATTCCACCAAAGCTCAGTCTTGTGACGTAAGAGCAACATGTTATACTTCTACTTTTAACAAGTTGGGTAAGCGTAAAACATTTATAGAAAGAACTATTGTTTTTTTTTGGTTTTTATGAAACAATTTTTTATACACAGAAATAGCTATGCCCACAATTCCCAAGTGTAATATATCGCGTCAAAAGACGGGGATGGAAATTAGCTTTTATTTGACTCAATTTTCTCATCATTTTCATAAGGAAAACGCCCTCCAATTCTGAGCGCTATTTCGATAACTTCGGTTCATTTACTTCTGGAAATAGGGTTTCGGTGCCTGTTAAAGGGTTTTGATACGTGTCATTCGGAGGCAGAAAGCTAGGGCGTACCCCTTTATTTCAATGTCACATGGGAGTCTAGACAAAATTTTAAAATGGGGAAAATAGGAAATGATAAAATTATGATACGTATTACGTTTTAAATTTATAGGATTTTACAGGATGCAATTTTATTAAATTTGGTTAATATACGGCCAACATTTCTCAAATATCGGATCGCATTTCTAAAATACAGGATAATATAGGACCTCATCTCAAATATGAGATATATGACCCACAATTCTTCAAATATAGGATAATATACGAGAAAATTTCGTCAAATATAGGATAACATATGACCAAATTTCATCAATAGGATATTAATATAGGCCCACAATTCCTCAACTATAGGATAATATAGGCCCACAATTAATCAAATAGGATAATATAGGCCCACAATTAATCAAATATAGGATAATATAGGCCCACAATTAATCAAATATAGGATAATATAGGCCCACAATTAATCAAATATAGGTTAATATAGGCCCACAATTAATCAAATATAGGGTAATATAGGCCCACAATTCCTCAAATATAGGATAATATAGGCCCACAATTCCTCAAATATAGGGTAATATAGGCCCACAATTCCTCAAATATAGGACAATATTGAACTAAAATTCCTCAAATATAGGATAATATTGGATAAATAATCTTCAAATATAAAATAATATAGCACCAAAATTCAGCTTAAGATACGCAATGCTTTCGAAAATACTAGGATATTTATATCCAAGTACCCAAAACATGTCAAATACTATGAGTGTAGTAACGGTAACTTTCACATGACGTCATAAAATCTGTACTGCCTAGCTAGTGGCCCCCCGTTAAACTACACAGCCTTCGATACACGGCCGCCATATTAAGCAAAATAGAGGTTGCCGATACGCAACCATTAACCTTATACCTTGAATCAGCTGCGGAGAAATAAAAATACAATCACCGGCCGCGATATAGAAAACTTAATGACGCGTGCGCCCCTGGTGAGCGGTAGAAGAAATACAAGTTACGCGGTCCATATGGGGGAAGACAGAAAAGGGGAAAGACGGAGGTTGCGACTTAACCGTGACGCGATCGTAACGTTTCCTCCACGCATACTTCACCCTACCCCGTCGCCTTCCTAAGAACATCGAAATTAGGGTTAACGCGGGGATGGCCGCCTCGGAACATCCGGAGCTGATAATTCCCGAGTTATGAGTCACTGACGGATTTCGAGAGAGACAGCCCCGCTCTGAACTTCATCGTCAGCCCAAATCTAGAAAACCCTACTAAGCTACTACGGAGAAACTGGGGGGCGCAAGAAATGATTATTACATAAAAAGAAACCTACGGAAGGGACGGGGGGGGGGGCATCAACCAACGCCCCCTGACGACTCAATTGTTAGTTATTCGCGAAGGAAGTCGTGAAACCACGGAAAAATCTGCGTTGAATTATCCATTGACGAAAGAAAGTTATTTATCTGGAAGGCCAAAAAAAACATTCGTACAAAACGCTTAGAGAAGCAAAAATACTTTTCCCATATTTATTATGGCGGTTATTCTTGTATATTTTGACGGTTTATATTGTTTTAAGTGTAGTAGTACTGACATACGGGTTGTACGAAAGCCTCTACCCCTCAATTGAGCAATTTTTAAAGTTTTGTCTTCGTTTAGGTCTGCTTAATAATAATAATTACCAGTTTATCCTTTAGACAAAAAATATTTATCTTTGTTTACTAGGAAAATTTCGAAATATTTCTATACATTTATTGTGATTTACCATGTGTTAAGATTTATATTTTAGTTTCGACTTACAAAATTTTAACCTTGGATATTATTTAATATCAGAAGTTTATTATTATCTAGGCTGTTAAATTGAAACAATTAAATTGAAATATGGCAAGCTTGAGGTAGTTTTCAATGGGAGTTAGTTTCTCGTCAACATTTAGAAAATCACAATAACGAATTTCGTCGTACTATTTTTCTTACTAAGGCGAGAAATTATATATTTTCTGATTCGATTTAAAAAGATTTCCAGATTTTTATTTGTACAAGCCATAACTTTCTGAATTTTTTACGGATTACGGTAGATTTAAACGGTGTGTACAGATTTGTTATTTGAAATGATTTTATAATTCCTAAAATTATCTTTTATTTTTAAAAATATGTTTTTTTCGGAATATTTTTGATTATCGAAGTTTATTTTCGATGGTTTTTCAAAATCATAGATTTCTTAAGATTTAGAAATCTGTTTCCAAATTGTATCGACTTTTTAATTCGATTTTTTCGAAATATACACCACATTACGAAAGTTATAGAGTAATGACACTGTGACGTCCTAGTACGTCACCCATGCTCTTTCCTATAGATAAAAAATTGTGACCAAAATGGCGGCCATGGCCAAAGCTACGGAGTGCTACTACTCTATTTTGTAAAATCAGCACACTTATGAAGGTACATAAGTATAATAATAATAACCAGCTAGGCTAATGATACCCAAAGCACCACCTTAGGCCTACTTCATCGAGCGACTTTTAAAGCCATTAATTCAGGTGACCGGGTTACAATGCTAACAAATTTAAATAGGGATATAGATACTTATCTCTAAAATACATTTTATATACTTTTGGTAAGACGATATTTAATGGCTAACCGGAAAATTGGGCAACAAAGGCATATTTTGAAGGGTGTATAGCCATTACCATGATTAAGTAAGTCTATCTAGGCATGATTCATTTTAAAAAGTGAGGCCTAACTGCCATAAATTAAGCCAGAAACATGATACCCCACGCAAAAATTATAAATACCGACACGGTAAACGGTTTTAAGGGGGAAATTTTCCCCAAGTATTTAAACACGAAAAAGCTTTCAATTTTGTCTGATTATTAAAGCTGGAACGAGTTATTCTAGAAACGACTTTCGGTTAATCTCTCGGGAGACCGAAGCAACTTATATACGTACGAAACACCCTTTCCGTAATGCACCTCGAACGTGAAGAAAAAAGCTTTTAGTTAAGCTGGGAATAAGTCGTTAAAGAGTTGTCGTAGAGGGGTGCGCCAAAATCGGGGTCAAAGTTTAACACCCAAGACAACGTTATCAAAGGAGAAATTGATCAAAAATCGTCGCTCAGCGGGACGATTTCGAAACTAGTAGGACCCCCTCAGAGGCCCAGGACCGAGCCGACACTCCTCTCGGGGATTAAGGGACGGATCCCTTACATCGGATGACACACCGCAGAAATCCGGACGGCTCAATCGGAGTTGCGAACACGCGTGTCCACGCTCGTCACCCCAAAAGTACTAAAAAACTAAAAAAATACCAACGTTACAAGGATGGGGGAAATTTAAACTTAATCCAGCGCGTCTAATCCACTAGGGTGCGCTGCTATATATAGCTTTAAACCATTAACAAGATATAAAAGCTTAAAAAAATCCCCCCTAAAAGTAGCAACTGTCGCCTCATTTTATTCGTCATTTTATTCGGTAAAAAGTTTATAGCGTACGACCATAAGTAACATAATTACAATAAGTATGTCAGTTCCTATTAAATAGAAGTTAATTGTGAATTTTAAAACCGTTTTAAGTCTCTTTTCATTCAGTTCCTATTATTAACCGAATTTTTTTTGACGCTGCTACCTAGGAGCAACAAACACAGCACCTCACAAAAGGAGAACGCAACGCGTCAAAATTCATGCATTTTCTCGCGTACATTTTTAATTGGTTAGACGCTTTAGGGCCTGCTGCCGTCGGAAGGGGTAAATTCGGAAATTGTCTTCCCCCCCCCCAGCCCGTAAAACGTTCAGCGTTAAGGTTCGTCCAATGAAATTTGTACACAACCCTGCGTTAGCGTGTTTAAAGGCTAGCTGCGTTCTCCTTGTGTTTGTTGCTCTTAGCTGCTACTCTCACCTGAACTGTAGCATATTATCGGACTTGGACGGTATTATTTCGACACTAGGCCGTTCTGTGCTGAACTAAACAAAGATTACGCAATAGCTCGAAATCATTACGGTGTTATTTTATGCTAATATACATCCAGGGTGCCCTATATTTATAGTTAAATTCTTCATAATTATTGGAAACATCTTTTACGTTCGGACTTCCGTTGGAATCCAAGATTTCAGCTAGAAATTCAAACAGTGGGAATTCTGGCTGTTCTCGGAAATCTGCCGATATAGGAGAAAATCCAGAGTTCCTGATTGAATCTCTGGCTGCAATTTTGACTATTGATATTAGTTTATGCTAATTGCTATATTATCCACTTTGTTAGTAGTATATTTCGACTCTAGGGGCTCTTTGCTGAAGTAAGCCATGATTGCGCATTAACTCTAAAAATCATTTCGGTGTTATTTAATGCTAATATTAATTAATTTATTGCTATTTTGATAATTAAAATTTTACTTTTGAGAATCGGTTTTACAAGGTTTCAAAATTTCAATGGCCATACTTATATTGCGTAATGTAACTTATGATATGACTCATTCTTAAGGGGGGGGGTTAAATACGATCAGATGCTTGTATAGGGGTAAAGTTAACATTTGGTAAAATAGAGAGGGTAAGTTACGTAAAAATGTCGCTGGCATTAAGTAACGCGGGAAGTACGACGCCACACCATTGAGACGCGAAAAAAAAAACTTGCCAATGAGTAGAAAGAGAGTCTGTCGCCGTCGGATTAACCAAACAATCCTTTAATGTAGAAAAAATTACGCCAGGAGGCGCTCGCTTAAAAGGGCGTACATTTCGAATCGAGCCATTTAACGGTCGATTGGAATTAAAGCGAAAAAGAACGGATAACGGGCCTCCCTTTTGGAGCGTTCATTTTTTAAATAAAAACTAAGCCTTGGTAACCTCAAAACAGCCGGCTTTATACGTCACATGCGGGGGTTGGAAAGTGACGCTTCTACCATACAAAGAACAGTCAGCTAGCCCACGCCGTAACAGCTGGCTTCGTACAATGGGGAAAGCAATACCTTTTCATTCATTCGAAAAGGCACTTTTTCCCAAATAAAAAAACACCCATTTTGTTTAAAATTATAATATTAATAATGGTAAAAGTAAATATACCATTTTGTTTAAAATAATAATATTGGTAAAAGTTAATATACCATTTTGTTTAAAATAATAATAATAATAATGGTAAAAGTTAATAATAATAATAATAATGGTAAAAGTTAATAATAATAATAATAATAATAATGGTAAAAGTTAATAATAATAATGGTAAAAGTTAATAATATTAATAATGGTAAAAGTTAATAATAATAATAATGGTAAAAGTTAATAATAATAATAATGGTAAAAGTTAATAATAATAATGGTAAAAGTTAATAATAATAATAATAATAATAATGGTAAAAGTTCATCATAATAATAATGGTAAAAGTTAATAATAATAATAATGGTAAAAGTTAATAATAATAATAATAATAATAATAATGGTAAAAGTTAATAATAATAATAATAATAATAATAATAATAATGGTAAAAGTTAATAATAATAATAATAATAATAATGGTAAAAGTTAATAATAATAATAATAATGGTAAAAGTTAATAATAATAATAATGGTAAAAGTTAATAATAATAATAATAATGGTAAAAGTTAATAATAATAATGGTAAAAGTTAATAATAATAATAATGGTAAAAGTTAATAATAATAATGGTAAAAGTTAATAATAATAATGGTAAAAGTTGTTAATAATAATGGTAAAAGTTAATAATAATAATGGTAAAAGTTAATAATAATAATGGTAAAAGTAAATATACCATTTTGTTTAAAATAATAATAATGGTAAAAGTAAATATAACATTTTGTATAAAATAATAATAATTGTAAAAGGTAATATTAATAATGGTAAAAGTAAATAACAGTGGTAAAAGTAAATATAACATTTTGTATAAAATAATAATAATTGTAAAAGGTAATATTAATAATGGTAAAAGTAAATAACAGTGGTAAAAGTAAATAATAACAATGGTAAAATTAAATATACAAATATAAATAGTTATCTAAATTTAAATATAAAGATATAGGAAGGTGTCAGCGTGTTAAAAAGTGAACGATTGTAACGCCATCTGTTGAGTACGGAGGGCACAACCCCTTTCAATCAACGTCACTGCGAATTTGTTAGGCAAATTCAGCCCGAATCCAGTTAGACTCGTCTGTCAGCGAACTAAAAGAATCGAACGCGATACCCCTTTATACCCTAGACATCCTGACAAGATATATTTTTATTATTATACCTTTACTATCGACGGAAAATATGTAACAGAAAATCAAATTGGGAAAAAAAGGATTTTGACAACGGCCAAAAAGAACGGTTTAAAAATATTCCCAATTCATTAGTATGGACGCTGAGAGGCGCTGTTACCAAGATTACGTCACAAATGACGCGCCACGCCCAACTAAATTCGCGGTTTTCTCTCTTCCATTACATCATTTTGTTTGTATCCGCGCGGGAACGCTCTGAGGTTTCAAAGGCATCTTTTAATTATATTCCCAAAACAAGTTTGCAGACTGGGGCTAGATTCCAACACTCAACCTAAAGTTCCTTTCAAAATAAAATCTCATACATAACAGAGTTTAAGCATCCAGAGTTTAAACGCGAACAACGTATTAGTTCCCGCTAATATTTAAAAGAGTGTACACGTTCACGTTCCAAGGGATGGTGCTTAGTCTGATTAAAGCAACACAGTATAAAAAATAGGTGTAAGCACCCAGAGTTTAAACGTGAACGTGTAGTTCCGCTAATATTTAAAAGAGTGTACACGTTGTGACGTTACGTTCCAAGGGATGGTGCTTAGTCTGATTGAAGCAACAGAGTTCATAACTTATATGACACCGTAAAAAAAACGGATTAAGCACCCCGAGTTTAAACGTGAACGTGTAGTTCCGCTAATATTTAAAAGAGTGTACACGTTCACGTTTCAAGGGATGGTGCTTAGTCTGATTGAAGCAACAGAGTTCATAATTTATGACACCGTATAAAAAACAGATTTAAGCACCCCGAGTTTAAACGCGAACGTGTAGTTGCCGCTAACACCTAAAAGAGGGTACACCTTCACGTTTCAAGGGATGGTGCTTAGTCCCAAAGCAACAGGGTTCATCACTTAAATGACACCGTAGAAAAAAACGGGAATACCTTGAGGTTTTTAAACTCTAGAAGTTTAACGTATCAATTACTAAGATTTTTAAGCGAGGAAAAAACCTCGAAAAAACTTGGTCAAAGACGATAACGGAGTTTTAACCGAAATTCCCAAAATATTACCGCAATCTCGCCATAAATTTGGCGAGAAGGGGACATCCGATACGGTGGCCCTAGAAGATAGTGGCAGCTTGTAATCGGTAGCTAATGACCCCAATAAGTTTAATTGAAATAAAAATTGTTCGCTTACCCGTGGCTTCGTCTCTAGACGAGGACGAATTGGAATCGGTCGTCAGCGCGTCATTGGGGTCGGACATTTTCGAGTCAGTCGGACTATTTTGATCGCGCGTCACTCGTTCGGGGTCGGTGTCCTTCGGGTCGGTCGCGAGGCACTTGGGGTCGTTCTCGATGGCACCGACTAGTCGTTCCAGTTCTTCGGTGGGTGAGGTTTGCACCGAACAGTCGCGAGTGTCCACCGATAGTCTTAACCCGGTGACCGTGTTGGTACGACCCGGCTCGCACCGACGACCCGGATTCTGTCTTAAAATTCTTTCGCAAGTTGGAGGAGTTATCACTTTCATTTTGTCCCATTCCAAACGTTCGATGCCGCGTTCGACCGCCACCAAGAGATTCTTCAACACGGAGGACACGCGCAGGTCGTCAGACTCACCGAACCCGGTTGAACCACTGGGGGGAGTCACGCTTTTGGAATTCTCCACTTCGACCGGACCATCTGCCAAAAGAAATTGAGAATTTTAGAGACTGATTACTTTGCGCCGTAATTGGAGTACAAGCTTGTAGAAACGTTACTGATTACAGATTTCACATTACTAAAAGACGTAATCCAGGGTTGCCACAGTTTTTAAACAAACAAATTCCATGACTTTTCCAGGTTTTCCCTGACCATCTTCGGAGATTTTCCCTGACTTATTTAGTGCTAAGATTTGGTATTTTGTTAACCTATATTTTAGTAAACAATTCCTATTTGCAACCGAAATTAAATTCACTGACATTTCCCTGAATTTAAGACTAATTTTTAAAATTTCCAGACATTTCCCTGATTTTTAGATCCATATTCAAATTCCTTGACTTTTCCAGGCAGGGTTCGTACAAAATTTCCGGGATTAAATTCCCTGACATTTCCAGGTTTTTTCTGACCAAATTGAAAAATTTCCCTGACCATTTTTGTAGAATTAATTTACGTTTTGAGGTAAAATCTTGAAAAATATTTATTATGAATTTTTAATACATATTTGAAAAATTATAGGCCGGATTTTTTTGGGGTCATTTTAAATTTCCCTGACTATTCCCTGACCATTTGGAATCATTTTCAAATTCCCTGACTTTTCCCTGACCTTTTGGAAACATTTTCAAATTCCCTGACTTTTCCAGGTTTTCCAGGTATTCCAGGTCGTGTACGAACCCTGCCAGGTACCGTGGCCACCCTGTAATCAGTTTCAAATGCTGAAATTGGAGTACAACCCTGTAACGATTAGGTTACTGCTTACAAATTTGACATTACTAAAAGAGGTAATCAGTTTCAAATGCTGAAATTGGAGTACAACCCTTTAACGATTAGTTTACTGCTTACAGATTTAGCATTACTAAAATGTGTAATCAGTTTCAAATACTTGTAATCGGTGTACACATTTTTAGTTAATGGTTAGCCTCTCGTACGAAATTCACAAATCTAAACATAAATACACTGAGATAGTAAACAAAATCCGCAATCGACCCTAACCCCTTACCTTAACCTAGTTCTTACCCCAACACAATCGTTTTGATTGAAACAACCACTCCAGTCCATAATATCAATATCGTACATTCCGACATACCAGAAAAAGTCCCGCCTTAAGCAAAGACAGTTGGCCACCATTTCCAACAATTAAAAGGCGCGTCTCTAACACAGTTAGTCATCCTTGCACGTAACCCAGAGCCTCACTACCCCCCATTCCCCAATTTTAAAATAAATTTCAAAAAAATAATTGAAAAAATAAGAGAAGACGCGACAAGCGTGAAGTTCGAAAAAGCGTTTCGAATTGGCCCAACCCTTAAAAAGAGTAAAATGGCAGAAAAGTAACGAAACGCGAGGCTCATCGGGAAAAGCGGTCACGCTCGGGAAATTCGGAAAGTGGAAGCATCCGCCCTCGACACGTGGAACCCTCAATCATTAAAACGCGACAGAAAAGAAGGACGAGGCTTAACGAACAATGCGACAAACGTCGCGGATACTAACCGGAATCGGCGATGGCGCTCCACTCCATGATCTCCAAGAAGGCCGGGTAATCCGCGACCGTCTCGTCCCGGAAGGAACCCGACTGGTCCCGGTAACGTAAGGTCAACGCCAAGAAGTCAACCGGCGACAGCTGGGGCGCGGATTTCGTCGCTCGAAGGTAAAAGTAGAAGTCACCCCGACGTTGCAGTCCCGAATCTAGCTCTCCCAGATGCACCAGCAAACGGCGGTCGTAACACAGGGGCCAACCCCGCCACTTATTCTCGACGCCGCGCTCGTTGGCCGGACTTGGATTTCTTTCACTTTCGCGTAAGCCGCGTCTTCGGCATTGTCGGCCCGAACTGAGTCCTCCGAGCTGACACGCTTCATAATCGGCGCCACCGATGCCCGGCGACGTTGCTTCGAACGAGACGCTAGTAGCGCCCTCAACGCCGTCTCTCTGTACCAAAAGAAAGAGGAAGAGAAAAATATTAGAGAGTTTGGAATTTTATCGCTAGATTTGCGCTTTCAAGTCGGCTACTTAGAACGGTCACTATGTCAAATTATTTTTTGGATCAGTTTTTTTGTCAATAGACTAAATTTAGAAAAACTATTCTTTATTTAAAAGGATCATAATTTCGGTCAACTTTGTAATCGAAAAATTTCAGGGTTGGCATAGAACCAGCCATACTGTTATAGCCACCTGGTTAAAACCGGTTATAGCCACTTGAAAAAATCCAGATTTTTGTGGCTTTTTTAAAAAAAATTACAATATGAATATTTTAGTAAATTAATAGTTTTTATTTAGAAATTTAGTTTATTTTTTGTTTCATATTTAGAAACCGGTTTACTTTTACCAGTTTTTCGGTAAGTTCCAAAGTTCGCTGCCTCGCTTCTGTCATACACAAAAACTAGGGGGAATTTCCCGAGGAAATCAAAAGAGTTCAGTTATTTTATATAGTTATTTCGCTTTATTTGTTTAGTTTCTTATTTACGACAATAACTGCAGACAATTTCTACTTACATAAGTAAAAGGTACTGTTTATATTTTAGCTAGTTATAACCGAAAAAAAACGGTTATAGCCAATTAAAACCACTGGTCTGGATTTTTTCAAAAAAAGCCGGCTTTTTTCCAACCCTGAAAAATTTAGTTAAACTTTAATTTAAAATTCTTGTATTTATTACGTAAATAAATTGGATTTTATTTATTCTTTGTTTCCATTATTGAATTTATTTTTTTAATTTAACAATGGCCAAGCCGACGAAAATCAAACAAAATATGAACTTAATTATTGATCGATTTCGGAGCGTTTTGTGAGCGGAAAATATCAATCAAGCATTAGTTCCAATTAGTTTAAATTAAAACAAAATATACATTATGTAAATCAACCAGCACGAAGTTGATTGGGGTCGGAAGCCTTTTTTCGAGTTTCATTTTAAATGAAAATAAAGCAAACTAATAAAATTTATTACCATTTATTTCTATAAATCTATCAATTTAAAAATAGGGTCCATGTAAAAAGACATTTAATTTAAACTAAACTATCCCAGAAAATTTACTTTTATTTATCACTAATTTCTAACTATTATTTTAACGATTAATAAACTAAACAAATTCTCATTCTGGTGATTTATTGAGTACTTTAGGGAATAAACCCCAATTTTAGCGTGTTTAGGGATTTTTAAAAAAAATTGACTTTTAGATATTCTATAGGGACTAGGTGATAGTCCTGACCAATGTTTGGAACAGGGTTGCCGCAAAATTTTCAGATTCAAATTCCCTGTTTGCCCTGACTTATTAAGGCCTAAATTTTTCTTTTATATTTTACTTTTATCAGAAGTTAATAAATTTAGATGAACTTATATTTCAGTAAAAAGGTTATTGCGATGTTGAAAAAATTAGCCAAACATTCAATTAAGGAAATAGATGATAGTCGTGGAATTTGTCATAGAACTAGAGTTAAATTACCTTCAAAAAGTGCCAAGATAAAATTGAATTCCCTGACTTTTCTCTGAATTTTTACCAATTCTTAAAATTCCCTGACTTTTTAGGTCCATTTTAAAATTCCCTGACTTTTCCCTGATGTGTGGCAACCCTGTAAAAGCTCTACGTGTTTATCGGTAATTCCTTCTTGATTCAATTAAAAAAAGGAAAAATATTGGATATTTGGACACCAGAAATCACGGTATTTGGGACCGTTGTCCCAGAGAAAAAAAGGACCAGCCACATAGTTCCGAACCGATCGCGACGACTTTTTGCCACCGACATCTACAGGGCCATAAACCTAACACAAACGTGTTCAAATAAATGCAGGTATTTTTAGTCAGGTTGGAACGCGGCGTTGATGGAGCCGCATTCCAGTAGACCTATATAGTTAGTTTTCCCTCTCACATTCGCTTTTACGTAGCAGTCACACGACGTTATCACTTTCTGATAAAATAAACAGCTAATTACGGTGGAAACATCCGTGAGAACTTACAATGTTAGTCAGCTACAGAGACAGAGCGCGGAACGGTGAACGAAGAAAATATCTACCGCAAATTAAATCGAATATTTATACAACAGCGCTAAGAATTATAGCGGAGCATTTTTTTAGACCTTTTCCTAGAAAGTTCCGGTGTCCGGTGTTAACGCACTATTAATTGGTCACAAGTTCGGACCGAGGCACTTGAACTTTCGCGAATTCAATACAGTTAACGCCTTAAGGCACACGCAAAGACGAGTCAGTTAGATCAGAAGTACATAATATATCTCTTACGATAGAAGTATAAATATAGTGGGGTGGCGTAGTGGTTAGCACTTTCGCCTCGCAGAAAAAGGCGAGGGGTAAGACAGTCTCAGATAATCTGTACACCGAGTTCGTGCATTTAGCACTGTTAAAGGTACATATTTTCAAGAGTTTGCGAGTTCCAATTAGCACGGTCAAAGGTACGGCAGTGTACACCGAGTTCGCAGAGTGTCTTACCCCTCGGAAAAAGGAGCCGGATTCGATCTCAGTTTGTGGCAGTGAGAATTATCTTCCCACTGATTAAGGGTGTTTTCCGCCGAGTACTTAGGTTTCCCCTTTACTTAAAAAATTGCGGTGGTTAACGGTGATTATGGGTGGTTTCTTTTCGCCTGTTCTCGGACTAAAAGTGTACTCTTTCTACCCTAAAACGTTTTATTCGCCTGTTCCAGTGATGAGAATTACTCCGGCCCAGAAACTA
Organism: Leiobunum rupestre; assembly: GCF_980474605.1. Classification (NCBI taxonomy): domain Eukaryota; kingdom Metazoa; phylum Arthropoda; class Arachnida; order Opiliones; family Sclerosomatidae; genus Leiobunum; species Leiobunum rupestre. The sequence continues at coordinate 36,136,671 of NC_143392.1, forward strand.
TTCGCTTGTTCCGGAGTATTAGGGCTACTCTGTTTACTCCTTCTGAAAAGGAGGTGTAAAGGAGTAAATCGGATTTTGTCGTCTGTTAGCCAGAATTTATCCGCTAAAAAGGCCGCAGACAGCGATTTTGGAAAAACGTTTTTACTCCAACTCAAACTATTCGCTACCACAGAATCGGAGTAAAGTGACGTCATAGCCTTACTCTTCTTGCCCTACTCCGAAATCCCGGAACAAGCGAAGGGCTTTCCACCACCCTCCTACGCATGCACTTGCTTTAAAGGCAATAAAATTAAGTCGCTCGATGAAACCGGGAAAGTGTACAACCGCATCACGACTGGGTTTAATAGGGCAAAAACGCCGCTACGGCAAGCGTCGAAGTACTAATTCTATGCAAGGCCTAATCCATTTGTTTTGTGACGACGCTCGCCGTAGTGGGGTTTTCGCCTTACCAAACAGGGTTTACTTAAGAGAGCCGTTCTGTCGTATTAGGATAGTTATAAAATTGAGATCTACCCAAAAAAATTCGGACTGGAAGTCATTTTCGGTATAGTGGTAAAATTGGTTTTGAGAAATTTGCCAAGAGTGACATAATTACCAATCTTATCTTAATTTTGGTTAATTTTGGGTAGTTTTAAAAAATCCTGCTGCTATTAAAAACCAGCTTTGAAACGTTTAGTACTCCACCTAACGATGTGGAATATAAATACTGCCTAAGGATATTTACATATTTATAAAACCATATTTTACCGATGTAAAAAGCAACTTTAGTAATGTATTCTGAAGCATTTTGCGAGAGCCTATGGTGGATACTTTCCTCGCAAAATATATATTATACACTTCTGATAATACAATACAATGGTAATGGAAAAACAACGCGTGTAATAAATAATATCTAAAGAAGCAAGATTCAACCACGCCTGTTTAAACATTTTCAATTCGACATAAATTTGGACGCAACCCTTATTTTATTTAATATCCGTGGGATGGCGTTCTTTTAGTATTAACTTCAACACCTTTTGTATAGGTATACTTAAACGCGACTTTTAAAATCCTAAAGTCACGCTAATACCGTATCACTTGAAAACGGGGAAGACCATATCACAACATACGAATAAAAAAATAGGGCATTATTTATTGAGAAACTAGATTGGAATAAAGAAAATATCTCGGTAGCCAGCTCCCCCTATCGTGAAAGCGACCACTTAACAATTTAAAGGCAATAAAAAACAATAATTATAGGCGAGAGAACGAAGTATAATGCTTCTACGACTTAATTTCGGGTTTGGTACAAGTTGAATCCCCCAAATCATTGTTCGAGCTTGTAAAGTCTCTTCTTATACGGCGAGATTACGCCACCTAGCGGACGATCTAGGAAACTATTAAAAAACGCGCAATTTCGCCACCCGTGGCGCCGCGTAATTGGCCGAGGTATTATTTTCCTTTGAAGGCGCGCTTACCTCGTCTCGAAGTTTGCAAACCCGCTACAAAACGGGTATATCCACTTTTAACTCCCTTTAATAGTATTACATCCTTTTTAGGGATTTATTAAGCAAATTTATTTTTAATTTATAGTTTGCTTACCCCTCCCTCCCCCCTTAAACCGAATTAAATTAAAAAAAGGGCCAAATAATTCTTCAAGAGGTTACATTCGTGAGCATTGGAGTGCTGGGTTATAAGGCGCTAAAAATGGTGTCCGTGGGAAAGACGTCAAATCAACATGAGCGTCTTCACACGTTTTTCTTCAAAAGGTGAAGCCGACCGTAATAAATATAGACGGGAGAGAGAGGCGACAGAAAACACACTTTTGGGGTTATTTTTATAAATGAAAACAAACTAATTGGTCTTTGTTGAGGTTATAAATAATACAAAAGCATTTTTTTCAAAGGGTGCAACTGTATTTTTTGGGTACGTGTTTATTTTAAGATGATATTTTAAAACTATTTGAAAATGAATAACGTAGTTTTTAAAGTTGCTAAATATATTGAATTTAATTTAAAAAAATATATGAATTTATTATGGACAACTCATGAGATTGATTGTACTATTTTGAAAATACTTTAACGCTGATGTCTTTTTTCATCACGTTTAGTATTTTGTATGTTTATTTTTAAAATGTTTTAAAATTATTAAAGTATTTTCAAAATAGTACAATCAATCTCATGAGTTGTCCGTAATAAATTCATATATTTTTATTTAATACCACCATGACAAAAATTAGTTCTTTTATATTGAATTTAGATTTAAGAAATTGAGAAATATGCACTGAATTCAGATTTAAAAAATTGAGAAATATTAACTGAATTTAGATTTAAGAAATTGAGAAATATGTACTGAATTTAGATTTAAGAAATTGAGAAATATGCACTTAATTCAGATTTAAAAACATGAGAAATATGTACTGAATTTAGATTTAAGAAATTGAAAAACCTATCATCGAATGAAGGTTTAAAAATTATAAAATATAATTGGATTAAGATTTTAAAAGTAGAAAATATATAATTGAATTAAAATTAAAAAGTTTAAATATCATCAAATTGTAATTTAAGAAATTCAAAAATATTTCATCAAATTGTAATTTAAGAAATTCAAAAATATTTCATCAAATTGTAATTTAAGAAATTCAAAAATATTTCATCAAATTGTAATTTAAGAAATTCAAAAATATTTCATTAAATTGCAATTTAAGAAATTCAAAAATATTTCATCAAATTGCCATGTAAGAAATTCAAAAATATTTCATCAAATTGCAATGTAAGAAATTCAAAAATATTTCATCAAATTGTAATTTAAGAAATTCAAAAATATTTCATTAAATTTCGATGGAAAAGGTTGAAACTATTTTGTAGAATTGCAATTTAGAAGACCATTATTTGTGATTAAAAACATCATTAGATAAACATAAGAGCCATGCCACCCAGCAGTTCAGAGCCCTGTACGAAGTAAACTACCCAATTATAATTTCGTTAAAAATATATATATTTACAGAAGGGAGGATTCGTTAATATATATTGAATAAATTTGTAATTTGTAAAACTAGATGTTGTACATTAATGGCACGAATAAAGCATTGTTTACAGCATTTTCTAAAGAATACCATCCGAAAGAGATCATTTTCTATGGCGCGGAAACAGAAACTCTTAATTGGTCTCCGTGTTTTACAGCTAACACTAATTGGAAAGGTGGAATAATTACCCCGATATGCCACAAAACATTGGAACCCTATACTTAAGAGGCTCCCACTAACAGCGCACTCTCGTGGTCATATTGTGGGAAACAGACGAGATCGGGTTAGCTGGCCAAATTACTTCCTTAATTAAGATATATAAACTCATTGTAAATATTACTTATAAAAAAATATTGAAACCTAAAAATAAATAACTCAAATGATATAGTTAAAATAAGGCAGTGATCGGGTACGGTTAATTTCTTCAAATCTGCTAAATATATTCCCCATATACAAATCAAAGGAAATACGTACGTTTAAACTAGATTTAAATTTCCAAAAACGTACAAGAATAAATTAGTTTTTTTTTTCCCACGTATAACAATGACGACTGTTTAAGGAAATGTCAGGCGAAATTTAATTTTTTTCAAAGGCTGTACTTGATTTTTCTGGGAGCGCTAAAAAATAAGAAATAAAAATGTAGATTAAGCTCTTCAATATTAATTAAAAAGTTCGCCGAGGGTAATTGAGATCAATGCCGCCGAGAAAACTCATCAAGAGAAAAGAGCGTTGCTACCGTACGCCGACCGACACCAGATTCAGACTGGAGGAACCACGGGAGATTAGATACGCGAATTATAACGGGAAATAAAGGATTTTTGGGGATACTAAGCCCAGTAGCGGTCGGCTGGCAAACTAATTACAGACTAGGATATCCATATTACGGATTATTTTATATATATATAGTTCAACGCGAAAATTATTTTCAAATTTCGTTCAAATGAAGGTGACGTTTCCATCAACAGGAAGATTCGCTTTTAGAAATTGAATATTAGATTTAATTATAGTTTATTAATTTCGAATAAATTACTATGTGGCGATTTTCACACTTTTAAATTTTTGTTGAGAATTTCCGGGTACGCCTGTTGTAAAAATGCGGTAATCCAACCACAGGGAGAGTTTTATTTACGTAATACCAGAAGTAAATGAACCGAATTTATCAGACTGCTATACTCCCCATGTTGGAGGCGTTTTCCTTATGAAGTTACACTTTGACCTCGAATTTGAAATTTTGTTCGCTCCTAAGCCGAAAAAAAAACGTTTGTTTTTATGAAGCCATTTTTTATACATAGAAATAGCTATACCCACAATTCACAACTGCAATTTATCGCGTCAAAAGACGGGGATGGAAATTAGCTTTTATTTGACTCGATTTTCTCATCATTTTCATAAGGAAAACGCCCTCCGATTCTGAGCGTTTTTTCGATAACTTCGGTTCATTTACTTCTGGTAATACAGGTATTCTTAATTGTGAACCTTACTCAGGGCCGTATTAAGGCATGTGCCAAGTGTTCGAATTAAATTGTTTTTTCCATTTTTTTAATATTATTATTTGAAGTCAAAAAGTAAGGTCTGAATTTTTTTAGGGGCCCCAAATTTTACTTTGCACAGGGCACCAAATAGTGTTAATAGTGCACGGTCAATTGAACGTTGCAATATTGTTGTTATAATGGAGAAAATAAATTATGCTTGATACGTGCCAGTGGAATTACTTTCCCTAAATAAAGTACATATATTCTTGATCACACTAAAGAACAATTTAGGAAAACGCTAACGTGCAGTCAAAGCTCGAGTCGAGGTCGTGTCAGAGGTCACAAATTTATCAAAAGACGCCTAACCAGATTTTCGTGGGTTCAACAAGTTGATGAACATTTTAATGACACACGCGTTGAGGATGTTCAACTGTATTTGGTAACGAAGCTAGGCCAAAATAAAAACCCGAAGACTTGACCAAATTTTCTAACTATTAATTTATGCGTAATCAAAATATTGAAGCACTTTTCACGCCATTTCTTTGTTCGCTTACCAAGCAACCTGCCCTATATTTAAGCGTGAATTATATTCACAGCTTTGGCACGTTTTCAATCACGCATAAATACGCCAAGAAACCGGCGCAAAAATCAAATTATCCGATGGAAAAAGCGTAAAATAAATAGCGCGGTTTTATAAATCATTTCTTTGGGGTAACTGCCAGATAATAAAGACAACCGGGGTATGCCCAGAAGTCCGCCAATAAACGGTAGCAACAAAAACATCAATTTCAATTAAGCACCAACAATAAATATTAAATTTAAAACTAGCCGCGCGTGGCAGCGTCAAAATTAAATTTATCGGGCCATCAAAAACATAATAAAATATGAAACGAGATTTTGTATTGAAAATTTTAATTTAACCGAGTCTCGAAAATTAGATGCAATTTTAACGCTTTTTATGTATAATTTTTTTCCTGTTGGCGAAACGTCGAAGGAAGACTATCTTTCGGTACAATTGCATCAGGAACGCTCTATTTCCTACAAGGAATTTCCTAAATATATGTTTTTCAAAAAAACCTCTTCAAATAACCCTATCCTCGGCTCCGGGCTAAAATTATTATAGATATTTTTTTATATATAGAATGTGGGGGTGGTTTTCGGTAAAAGACGCATCTGACGCCGATGCTATAGCGTTACGAGGACAATTATTTTAGTTTCACATCCATATTTATGGAATGGAACTATTGCTACGAATGGTATTGTTGTCGTCGTCGTCGTCGTCGTTGTTGTTGTTGTTGTCGTCAGGGAAACCTTGCAACGAGAACGTTTCGGCTTACCTAAAACGTAAAACACACTTCTAGGGTATCCCTATTCCGATTAAAAAATGCGGTAGCTCACTCTGCACATGCGCGAAGGAATTACATGGAGCGGCCATTTTTTAAAAATCAGTATTAGCATCTGTTTTTTAATGATATCTTCGAACTTCGCTTCCCTAAAACGCTTAACACACTTCTACCTATCCCTATCACGACCAAAAATGCGTATCTAGTATCTTCGAACTTGTGCAGTTGTTATTATACCTATTTTTCGGTTTCGCCACTTACGTAAAGAAATTCAGAGGCAACGATACATTCCTATATTAATCAGTCTAATTAGTCATTAAAGGCAGTATAACTATATTTAAGATGAATCAACAAATTTCACATTTATACCACGAAGTTTAACAGAAGCTGGCAGCTATGAGCAACAAACACAACACCCCATACAAGGAGAACGCAACCCGTCAAAAATCGTACATTTTCTTGCGTACACTTTTCATTGGATAGACGCATTATCGTCTGCTGCCGTCGGAAGGGGGAAATACCGAAATTGTCTTCCCCCAGCCCGTAAAACGGGCAGCGTAAAGGTTCGCCCAATGAAATTTGTACACAGCACTTGTTTAGCGTCTTTAAAGGCTAGTAGCTGCGTTCTCCTTGTTTGGTAGATAATTTTCCAATTTAGTTTCTACTCCCATTAATGCCGTATATTAGATGCGTGAAGCTCTATAATGGTTTGAGTAACTTGTTTATTTGGTGGCCAGACTATAAAGGTGGGAAAAAGTGTATCTGGTTTCCTACATACTGCGAAATGGAGAAGAGTTAGAAAATTGATAGGTTTAGAAATGGGTCGAAGGGAGACGATTCGCGACGACTTTGAAGAAGATGGGAAAAAATAAATTTATATGCTAGAGAAGAATTGGTAAATAACGTACATTAGCCAAAAGAGAAAAAGTTTCACATGTACCCATTACAAAGAGTCGAGGAGAAATCCTTTATCGGTTTAGGGTTTTTTCAATTTCATTTCATCACCGAAGGATTTAGTTTTCGTTAAAGGTATTGATATGGTTCGATAAGCTAGCTTAAGCGAAAGACTCAAGAGACTCTGAAAAACAAATATTTATTCTTAGATTAAGAAAAACGCTGATTTAAGATTATTATGAAAATTGTTATTGGGATTACGCCAATTAAAATAGTAAGAATAATTATAATGCAAATTTATAATTATCAAAATTACCGTAAATTCATTTATTTATTTGGAAAAGAAAAATTTTCTGAAATTACATTATTTTGAGTTATAATATTACAGCTAAGTAACGATTTTTGTCAATGAAAAAATATAAAATAGAAAATATTGTTACTTTTAAAAAGCGTGAAATAAACGAAACTGGCAGGGTTGCCACACAATTTTCAGATTCAAATTCCCTGACTATTCCCGGCTTAGTTTTTTTATATTTTACTTTAATAAATGGACTACCTATTTCAGTAAAAAGGTTATTGCGACGTTGAAAAAATTAGCCAAACTTTCAAGGAAACAAATAATCATCGAATTTGTCAAAGATCTAGAGTAAAATTACCTTCAAAAAGTGTCAAGATAAAATTTAATTCCCTGACTTTTTACAAATTCTTAAAATTCCCTGACCTTTTAGGCCCCTTTCTAAATTCCCTGACGTGTGGCAACTATGACTGGGATATAACGTTGCATGGCAAAATTGTTGCCTCGCTTCGTGATTTTCCAAAAAGAAAACCTGCTATTATGTTATTGAAGACTTATTTCTCACCTCACGTTCTAACAGTAAGCTCCTCCCCATAAACAAAATGAAATCAGCACGGCATCTCATTGGTTCCCTAAAACTGACGTCATTCTCAATAAATACATTATTGTAGAAGTCAACATTTATACGACATTCGAAAGTTTAGAAGAAATGGAAAAATCGTATCTAAACGTCGACTGGGGACTCAATCCCCGATTTAAAGATATCTTATCCAACTTGTTCAAGCTCCTCAATCCATTACGACTATCAGCAACATCGATACAACGGTGTTTTCCATCAATCCGAAGCTAAAAAAAAAGGATAATCCAAAGATAGGGTTATAGTAGCGAGATATATTTTTGAGGTCGGAGAACAATTTTCAATTTCTTTCGGACGACGGGGAACGAGACCATTATGAAAACAAATTGCGTTCCGCTTTTACCGTGGCGTGGATTCTACTCTCCAGTCGTCGCTATCCACGGGGGGAAATGTATCTAGGTCGACTGGAAGAACGAAAAATGGTCAGAGAAACGAACACACCCAAGCTGGCTGAGCTCCTAAAGAGGACATCAGAAGGTTAAAAGGCTCGGACATCGATTTTTAGCCACTACTAAAAGTTAAATTTAGAATTGCCACCACCGCGCCAAGACTATAGAAATCGCAGGGTCTGGATTTTTAATACGTAAAGCTGTCTTCTATTTTAAGGGAACGATTGAAGGAAATGATTTCGAAACGCGATAATTACATCGCTATAATTTATTATCGAACGTTGCTTCTGATTGCTTTAAAAATATATAAGCGGGAACTATAGGGCCCCTGACTGCTCCTAATTTAAAGGTGGCAGTTTTTATTTTCTACAGCGGTTTAACCACGATTTGAGTCCCACACAAATTTTATTTCGCGACTTTTTCTACGGGGAACCCTTGAAAAATCGGAAAAGATTTTTTTAAACTCGGGAAAGGTAAAAGTAGAAAACGCCAGAGGGGGATTTGTCGATATATAATTCGACGTAGACGTGAGCGTCTAAAACGCGCCAGTTAAGACAACTCGCCCACGGATCGGTGGAAATAATCTCCTTCCCACGCGATTTTTACTCACTAACCAAATAATAATAAACAAGTAGTCGCCTACTATTTCGTTAAAATATGCGTCATTGAGACCATATTATTTATTGAAAAATTAAATATTGCGCCGAGTGGGCTCGAATTATTAACGATTAGGTATATTTTGCTCGACGTTATTAACGATTAGGTATATTTTTCTCAGCGTTATTAACGATTAGGTATATTTTGCTCGAAGTTATTAACGATTAAAGCTATTTTAATCGAAGTTATTAACGATAACAGCTATTTTCCTCGAAGTTATTAAGGATTAAATCTATTTTCCTCGAAGTTATTAACGATTACATCTATTTTCCTCGAAGTTATTAACGATTACATCTATTTTGCTCGAAGTTATTAACGATTAAAGCTATTTTGCTCGAAGTTATTAGCGATTACATCTATTTTGCTCGAAGTTATTAACGATTACATCTATTTTGCTCGAAGTTATTAACGATTACATCTATTTTGCTCGAAGTTATTAACGATTACATCTATTTTGCTCGAAGTTATTAACGATTACATCTATTATGCTCGAAGTTATTAACGATTAAATCTATTTTGGTCGAAGTTATTAACAATTAAGTATATATTGCTTTATTTTGCTTAAATTAATAACGATTTCATCGGTTGAGATAAAAAAATTAACGATAGAATTGACTGGTTTTAAAATATTGACGAAACCGTCGATTGATAAAAAAATATTGACGAAACCGTCGATTGATAAAAAAATATTGACGAAACCGTCAATGATGATTATAAACATTAACGATTACGTCGATGATTATAAACATTAACGATTACGTCGATGATTATAAACATTAACGATTACGTCGATGATTATAAACATTAACGATTACGTCGATGATTATAAACATTAACGATTACGTCGATGATTATAAACATTAACGATTACGTCGATGATTATAAACATTAACGATTACGTCGATGATTATAAACATTAACGATTACGTCGATGATTATAAACATTAACGATTACGTCGATGATTATAAACATTAACGATTAAGTCAATAGACGTAATCGTTAATCTTTATAACTTCTAAAAACCGGACCGTTAAAAGATCGAAAAATTGTCATCTATTGAATTATATTACAAATCCCATTTCACCTAATTTGTTACTAAAATTGAAACTAACTATAAACAAGATAACGATCACAAACACCTCCATATTATTGTACGGACAAACATGACAAAAACCATCCAACCACTCAAACAAAGTTCCAAAACGGGAAGTGAAAGTCGGAACTAGTAACGCGATTAATTTAATAATAAAAGCGGATAAATAATTTAAACGTTTTCTCTCCTAAAAATAAATTCCGGGCGAGAAAGCGTAGGCTAGATGGCGACAATTTTGGGGAAGCGCGGATTCCCGAACGAAGAGGAGTAGAAAGTGGCACGTCGACACTCGTCGTTCGGGACCGCGAGGGGGCCAGGGTGCGCCCACGAAGACGCTTCCTAGAAGCCCACACAGGAAGCGACGAGCCGCCGGGGGGTGGCACCGACCCGGGGGACGCGCCAGATCACTCGACCCCATCCGGGGTGAGTAGCACCGAAAAACTTCACCCAAAACAGCTCATTCAAGAAATAGATACTTTCACCATTAATCAGCATATGTCCATATATACGAACGCCTATGCTTATCCCGCGATCAGACCAATATTATACTGTGCAACAGCGTTGCCAGACGTACGATAATTATAGTACACGTCGATCATTTCGAAACTTTCTTTGGAGACGTACGATAATTTCCACGTTGTATTTTTAATAAATTGGACTGTGCGTACGATTTTATACCTTAATTTTTAAATGTACCAAGAAAACGGTTAAGACTTTTAATATTATTTCAGGGTTCGTACGAAAATGTCTGATCTAAAATCCCCGACTTTTCCAGGTTATCCCTGACCACTTTTTGGCAATATTACTAACCTATTTGGTTATACTTTTGGACATTTTTTTTACTATTTTAGGTCAAAAATTCTTTGTTAATGTGTGGTTTGGTTGACTAACTAAAATCCCGGACTTATCCCTGGCTTTCTACGAAATTATTTAAATCCCTGACTTATCCCTGACATTTTCCCTCTATTTTACAGATCCCTAACTTATCCAGGTTCTGTACGAACCCTCTATTTATTACATAATAATGGAGATTGTTAAGCGTTAATAAAAAAAAATATTTATCATACGCGTCACTTGGACCAAATTTGATCTCCAACATTCCCCCAAAATTTGAAATAAGTGCCAATTTTTAGGCGTATGAAAATTATTATCTCAACTCGATAATTTTCTGGAATCGATAATAAAAATTGACATTCAGAACCTGGCAACGCTGAACGCTGCAATGTAAAACGGTCCGGATATCGTTGTTAAATTGCCTACTAAACTTGACAGACTTTCAACTATTTTTGGGTATTTGCGGACAGCTTAACCTGAAAGTTAACCCGGACCTTTGCCCTCCTCAAGTTGGGTCTGTACGCTAGTTCAATAGCCCATTCAAATATTTTTGGGGGAAAGTTCGTGGAAAAAAAACTTCGTCGGCTCGTCAAAGAGTATTAGGTTTAACAGTTTTTATAGAAAAAAATAAATACATATTTTGAGAAGGGAAAAATTGTTTACAAAAGATATACGTTAGAGGCGTGCTATGTTATAAAAGCAAACAACTTTTTTTGGTTAATTTGAAAAAAAAAATGGCGATTTTGGGCGGTTGTAACAACGTTCGGGATATACATTTTTTCCCTCTCGGTAACAAGAGGGCTGTAAATAAGCTGTAATTTCCCAAATTATAGTTCTTTTCAAATACCGCCGTAACCTACACCGCGTTTGTTTTTTTTTAAATAGCGTATGGGGCGAATACACCTTTATCTTTGCTCATTTGTAGTCGCTATGGGTGCCGCCATCGCTCGTTAAAAAACGTTGAAGCAGAAACTACGCGTATTCAAAATGGCGGCAATCATAGGGAAAGGAGTGAAAAGTGTTCGTACATTATTACGAATAAGCGTGAAAATATTTGAGAAATTAATCTAGTTAAATATGAATGCCTAATAAATAAAGAATCCAAAAATGTTCCGAGTCATGGCATGCCCCATTTCTTCTTTTGGTTCAACCTTTAGAATACAGTTTGAATGGCAAACTGAAAAAAAGGATTTGCTAAGCTTAGAAACAATTTTTTTGTGGGTTTCCAAGTAGGTGGTTTGACATACCTACATAAAAATTCATTTGGAACTCCCTGCGTTTCTATTTTCTACCGAAATCGAGCGTTATAAGTCGATCAACCATAATGAGAATGGAGAACTTGGGTGGTAGCTAGGTGATATTCCGATAAAGATTGTTTTGAAGTACTAGCTAAAGCATTGTTTTGGATATTATAAATTATTGACCAACAACAACTTATATTATTAATAACGCCATTTGGGTCTTACCTATAAATAAATATTGAGATTTTTATTATACTTGGGGCCTTTTTGGCGCTTCTAACCTTAGTCATTTATCTCGGCAGAAAATATTTAATAGTACGTCAAAATTTACCATTAAATGCGTTATTTAAAATCACAAAAATGGTAAATAGACATAAATCTGAAGGGGGCCTCCCTAAGGAAAAAAATCTTAATGAAAAAAATTTTAAAAATACATTTCCTTTCAAAATAGATACGCCAAAATATTAAAAAATATTTCTCAACGCAAAGTTTTTGACAGGTTTCAGACTGTTACAAGATTACACGGTTTGTTTTAACCAATTTTAATCGATTACTCGAAAGCCATACCGTGATCAAAGCTAGCGGAGTTGGCCTTCCAGTCTCGAAAGGTTTAAGAGAAACGAGGCGTGGCTTAGTTATAAAAAAATGACAAATATATAATATCCAATGATGGACTAAACCCAATAACCCAAAGGCACAAATTTAAAAGGGCTATCTACCTTTAGATAAAAATCATCGGATAATCCTTTAAAACCACCCGTACAAAACTCTTTAAAGGTAAATATTAGAGGTATGAGAAACAACATTTTTAAAAACCAGCTCTTTGATAAGAATCAAATCATCTCGAAACCTCCCGCAGTTTTTTCCAATTATTTGACTTTTGAGTGTATTTTCTATCACGAAAAGAGGCTTAATGTATAGAGATTCTCTACCCTTTTATAAAATGGCTTTTAATACAAAAGCCCCATTGTCAAAAATCGGGCTTACTCGCGTCTGAGTTAGCGCCGTGGGCACCGTAACAACATTTTATATCCAGAAATATGATTGAGATTGAAAAGTGAAGCCGAGGTTTCGCGGGGAACAAATTTCGACATCGCCAACGGCCATAACTAGAAATCTATAGTTATACAATAAACGAGACTTTGTTATAATGAAACCAGCTTATTATAATAACGTGTATAAATATAAAAAAGGGGCTATGAAAACTCCCCCCCTTTCTGCGGCTCTTCGACATCGTAATCTGATTATTATGCCATCTACAAACAAAACGATTTCTCAGCCTCTGGTACAAAATACTTTTTCATTGAAAGAGGAAAATTATTCCATCACAGTTTCCAAGGAACGACTTTGAAATATTACAGAAACGTTGAAGTTTTATTGACAGGCGCCATTTTTAAGGACGAAACGGGGCAAATTTCGACGCTTTTCATGTTTCATAAAAAGGTTGTGGTTTCTTAGTAGACCACTTGCTGATATCAAAAATGATAAGTCATGTTAGAGGTCAGAGCCAAAAAATAAGTCATAGAAAAAAGAATAACATCAAAACCAAGAAACTATAAATCAAATCAGATCACACCAAAAACCACCAATCAAAAGAAATCTCAGAGCAAAAAACAACAAATCAGAAAAACAATTTCAGAGCAAAACAACCAATTAAAGAAATCTCAGAGCAAAACAACCAATTAAAGAAATATCAGAGCAAAACAACAAATCAGAAGAAAAGAAATATCAGAGCAAAACAACAAATCAGAAGAAAGAAATATCAGAGCAAAACAACAAATCAGAAGAAAAGAAATATCAGAGCAAAACTACCAATCAGAAGAAAGAAATATCAGAGCAAAACCGCCAATCAGATGAAAATATCCACCCAAGTAAAAACAACAAAATAATGACAGAGTCAAACTCCGTCAAAACAAGCTCGTTTCCCAGCAGCAACAACAAAGATGAATTTTAGACGGAAGATGGCTCTTAACCCAAATGAAAGCGTGTATTACAAAGTAGAGAGGAATACCTAAAGGAAGGTCACGATCTAAAGTAACTTTTGAAGCACGATAAACTTGAAACTTTTGCAGTGAAATTATCCTTGGAATCTTGGCGATAAAAATCACCGCCCATAATTTGTCTTCCCCATATTTTTGTTTCCTTGAAAAAGGGTAATTTAAACAAATCACGGAAATGATTTGTTTTCACCGGGCGAAAGGACATCACGTGACATCATGACGAAAATATCCTAAAGACTAATATCGCTACGGTTCGTACGCGATATAAAACCGCCCATTCCAAAAAAAAAGTATTTTTATTTAACGTAAGCCTTCGAGATTTCAATAAGATTACGCAAACCGTTCTTCGCGAAAAGTTTAATTCAATAATAGGGCGGTTTCGTATTACAATGGATAATATTTGAAATTTAATATTTTTATAGCTTTATCGCCAAAGGTTAAAACATTCACGACATTGTACGCCTCAAATTTGATCTCAACATTCTCTTAAATTCCAACGTAAAACGCACGAAAGAATTATTAAAAATCTGAATAATTCCATACAAAAAATTACGCAATAGAATTATTATTCAAAGGGTGTAACCGCGTTTAGCGAAATTAAAATAGTTAATTAAGTTTTCTTAAGACACTTTTACAAATCCCGAAGAATGCACCTGTTACACTAACAATTAAAAATAAACTTTTTTAAAGAAAAAAAGGCCAAAAGACAAGTTTCCGCCCAACGTTTTTTACGGAAAAAGTTTGAAATTTGTTTTTCTCGTGTGTGAATCAGGAGGAAAAAGGATTGTAGACGACCGGCAGCGCCACGACGCGGTCGTTTTCGGAGTGAGAGTCGAACCAATTCAAGGCCGAAATCGGTGGACCGTAAACTCAATTAAATGCCGTCCTTTATAATGACCGAATACATTATCAAACGATTCCAATCGAAAATGACCAGGTTTCGATTCCTGGTCGGGACCGTGGAAGGGGGGGCTAGTACATCATTGTCTTTTAAAGAAGTCACTGACCATCAAATACCTTTTTATTACGGAGATTAAGCGTAACGCGGCGAACGTTAACGCGTAGGTTTTACATCGTGTAGAAAGCCCACAAGTTCGCTTAATCTCGCTATTTATAACTTCGTCTGAAAAAAAAGTGGGCTTAACTGAAAAACCGGCTAAAAATTCATTTTCTAATTTTTCTGCAATGGCCCAGTAATTTTTGAATGACAGGGTTTCATAGACGCTGGAATGATATACTTTCATAATAAAAGTTCACTCGGGTGTGAGTTATATATATATCTTGGGTTATAATGTATTTGAGATGAGAATTTTTAATGAGAAAAAATTATAATTATTGAAAGTGAAAATTGTTAACTTTCAGGCTTGATTTATGTACATTCTTCGCCGCTTTTTTGGAGTGGTTTCAAAGGATTTTACGCTAGGAATGCATTTCTAAATTTAGATGTTTTTCGGATAATTTGTATACAGTTAAACGAAACACTTTTGGAGGTGTGACATTAAAACTATTTAATTCGCGTTTAAAATCTGATTGTAATTTGAGCTGACCCAAATTAAAGTCATCTTTAATAATTTAATATCTCAAATTATTTTACCTTACGTAAAGTAGGTTGAGTGTTAAGCAACGAAATTGTATAAAATCATTCGTGTACCGTTCTTACTTTTATCAATTTACTGTTAACGTAAACCCAAATAAGTATTTATTTACACTAATGATTTACAATTTAAATAATTTATATTTCATTATTTAACTTTAATAAATACTCTATAATAAATAAATACATTCTTGTTAAACCTAACCGTAAAAATTAAAAAAAAACCCAAAACCTTTCCTATTATAAATGAAATAAGACCACACCAGTCGTACTAACTAGACAAAATATGTAGTCAATAATTACCTTAAATTGAAATCTTCAAATCCTCATAAAAAACCAAGGTTTTTAATTTTTGAACAATGCTATGGTGGATTTACACACGCACACAAACGTATCTTCGTTTTCTCGTTGTAGATTTTTGACAAAGGCCCGGAAACCAACAAAAAAAAGTGTGGATAGAAAAATCCGGCGGAAACGCGGCGTTGTGGGTTAAAAAACAACACGATCCAGCAGCGAAATAAGGCGGCAAAACAGAGAGGCTGGGTTTAGTCCAAGGCCTTCATAGCGACGAAATCGAAAGGGAGAACATTTGAATAAATTTAATTTAAAAGCGCGCTATTTTAAAAGCAAAGTGTCGAAAGTCCTTCGGAATCCGTTGAGACGGGCTTCAAGTTCTTTCGGCAGTTCAGAGAACTGAAAGAAGCGCGGCTAACTTTTTCTCGGCTCTCAGTCGAGACGAATGAGTCACACGCGGGCTCGCTTCAATCTCATCTCTCTCTCGCTCCCGCCGTGGATGAAATCTCCCCTCGTACTGCCTGTTTCACCAACAATCTAAAAGGGGGCGCCACTAAAGGATACTACGTTCCCGCTAGCCCAGAGTTTACTTATTTGCATTTATATTTTAATATAGCAGAAACTCGACATATTTAATTATTATGATTATATTTTATTATTATAAATTGCGTTATTTTATTATTATAAGTTACGTTTTATTATTATAAGTTACGTTTTATTATTATAAGTTACGTTATTTTATTATAAGTTACGTAATTTTATTATTATTATAAGTTACGTTATTTTATTATTATTATAAGTTACGTTATTTTATTATTATTATAAGTTACGTTATTTTATTATTATTATAAGTTACGTTATTTTATTATTATTATAAGTTACGTTATTTTATTATTATTATAAGTTACGTTATTTTATTATTATTATAAGTTACGTTATTTTATTATTATTATAAATTGCGTTATTTTATTATTATTATAAATTGCGTTATTTTATTATTATTATAAATTGCGTTATTTTATTATTATTATAAATTGCGTTTTATTATTATTATAAATTGCGTTTTATTATTATTATAAATTGCGTTTTATTATTATTATAAATTACGTTATTTTATTATTATTATAAATTACGTTATTTTATTATTATAAATTACGTTATTGTATTATTATAAATTGCGTTATTGTATTATTATAAATTGCGTTATTGTATTATTATAAATTGCGTTATTGTATTATTATAAATTGCGTTATTGTATTATTATAAATTGCGTTATTTTATTATTATAATATTTTAAAAGAAATATTAAAAGTATAGTTATGCTATTTTAAAATTAACTTAATTTAGAATACTGGGTGTATATACTGATATAAAAATTTAAGTAACAACAAATATGGGTAAATAGTTCATAATACTACGTTAAATCAATCGAATGAAAAATATTAAAATTATTATTTTATTTTATTATTATAAATTGCGTTATTTTTGTCAATGATATTATTTTTAAATAAATATTAACACTATGGTTATTAAATGATAAAAAAATTAAACAACCATAAATATTGTTCAATAGTTAATATTTGGTTAAATCAAGAAATTCGTTCATAAACAGTGGATAAGTAACAAATTATTTTTTTGTACATTTTCAATTTACATTCCAAACACATTGAGTTAAAAATTTGGGATAATTTAATATTTGTCATTATCTATTATATTAAAAACTTATTGAATTTTATACCATAAAGTTATTTACCATTTTTAACCACCTTTTAACACTGAAATTATCCTAAAATATTGTAACTTTATAGTATAAATATTTTTTCTTGTTTGTGTAAAAATTGTTATATTACATTTTTAAACAAATATAAATTAGTAGAGCTTTAATGTTAATTATTATTATTATTATTTAATATCGGTAATTTTTTTAACTTATGGTAGCCAAACAGAAATTATAATAATAATTTCTGAAAAAACCCCTGATAAGAATAATAACGCTGAAATTATAATATAAAAAGGAAATGTAATTTTAATGAAATACCCCTTTTTAAGGTGGGGGGGGGGGGGGTCTGAAACGGAGGATGATCATTTCGCGCGAAGATGCGGCGGTTTCAACCCTCCCCACTCGCAACCCAACTCCCAAGACATTTCCCAGAGCTTGTCTTTTTCCAACAGGGGAGTGAAGTAAGTTAAAAAAAAAGTATTTTTGGATAGAAAATCCCCCTATTTGGAAACCCTCCCTCCCACAACCCGACAGTACATCTTCAAAAGGCCTTTGTAGAAGGCGCCAGTGCGTCTAATTTTCAAAACCATACCATCATTATTTTCACTGGAGAGTCAGATGGTACTTCAAACTAAAGTAGACTATGGGTTTCGTGTTACGACTTCGTATTGCTAGGTAACCTCTACTGTTCACAAAAAAAAACCCGAAACAAAACGAAACGTAGTGGTAGAAGAAAATCAGAAGCAGAACGCCCCGTAGTTTAACTCGAAAATGGTCTTAATTGATTTTTTATTATCTCCGGAGTATTTGAGAGATTGGGGAGGTTCGCTATCATCATTAGTCTTGATTAAATATTAAAGATGACGGTTTCATCTTTACGACATGGGGTTAGAAAAGGGAGTTCTCTCTTAAACCCGGAGGTCAAACGTCAAAAAAAACCGAAGGGCTACCTTGTAAAATATGGTAATCATTTATTTCGTTGTTTCGTGTGCCTAGCGCGTGTTCACTATTTATTTTATTAAATAAATTTTAAGTAAATTATATTTATAAATAAATTAAATTTATTATCCCCGAATTAAAACTGAAAAGTAAACTACTTTCATTGATATTAAGAAAATCGTGCAAATTTATTTATCAATATATTGATCAACGACTTCTAATCAAATAGATTTAAATAATACTATAAAAAAATATGAAAAATATTAGATCTTCACATCAAATTTTTACCGTAAATATTACATTTTTAAATAGGCGAAACTATAAAGTCCAGGGGGGCTGACAATATGTTAGTCACGTGACTTTGTGGAAAACTGTAGCGCCATCTATCCTAAGAAATACGAACTATTATTCATTTTATTTTGCTAATGGTGGTTTAAATTTTGATCGATTTATTATTTAAAACATTTTGTAATAGAAAAGTGTACTTAATTAGCTGTCTGCACTATCTGGAAGGAATTTTTTTTCTTTAACGTCGCACGGCCAACTATGAGCACGAGTTAACGAATCGAAGTTGGCTGTGAGAAGGTAGTCACGTGATTTTGTTTTCCCATTTTAACAAGTTGGTTAAGACCAAATTTACTTCATAGTATCGCCTATTAACTTCTATTAGGCATCGAGTTATCTCAGCCAACAGGCCCAACAATCTTGTTTATGAACAAAAAATTATTTTTAAATCAAACCATCATGGCTTTGCCTTTTCTTATGAAATTTTGAAATGTTATATGGAAGTAATTATAAGATTATTTCGTATCAAATTATTACCATAAAATGTTAATTAAATTTTTAAATTAACCTTAAAAGTATCAAATTATCTTCGACCACAATCTCGATGCCGATCAAGTAGATTTAAAACCAATCTCGATTCTGATCTATAATCAGATAATCTTAGACATTTCATAAAATATAAAATATTCGAATTTAGATGAAAATATTTATTATATAATTTCATACGAAATTCATAGCTTAAATGTTAATTACATTTTCAAAATAACCTTTAAAATATCGTCTTATCTCCGGTTACAATCTGATAACATACAGGAAACTGCTCATCGGACATACAGATCTTAAAATCAGTGGATGCAAAAAAAAGAATATATTTTAAAATGGTCGCGAGATTACCCCATCAATTTTAAGAAATAAGGAAGATGACGACGTAAAATTGCAAATATCGTAATCGACAAAGATATAAATCGATCAACGAAATTGAAGAAGATGGATTATAGAGTCGATTACTTCGACTACCGTACAATCGACGACGCCTAAGGCTCGACAAAGTAATCTGCATATAAATTAAATAAAGAAAACTTACAACTACGTAAAAAAAAATACCTGTTCTCTATATTGGAGCACCGGATTTTGTTTTTACATTTTTTCGCGGTGGAAAAAAAATTAAATAAAAATATTTGTAAGAAATGAAATTCAAACTCGAGTTTGTTTATTCTCCATTCTTGTATAAATTTTTGAAACCCAGCGTGAGAACAGAATTTTTTGATACGGCGTTCGACATGTGATAAGTATAAGAGTACTTTGGAACGGAGAAACCATCGACACTTCATCTGGCCTACTTACAAAAATTACCAGAAAAAATTATTCTTTATTGGATGGGGAATATATTTATGGCCTATTTTCGGACTCTGAATTATTCGAGGACACTTTATTTGATACCCTTCATTTTAAAAGTTAAGAATAAAAATCACCCCATCCAGCCTTTAATATCATTGTCAAGTTAGGTTCCCTGTATTTAATACGCGAAAATAACGATATTAAAATTGCAAATCCGCGCTGAAATAGGGTCCAAAGAATAGCGTAATATTTCGGGGTGTGAATAAATTAGCACCTAGGATATCAAAATAAGGTGTTAATAAACTCGTTAAAAAGTAAATAAAGGGGGTGGTGATATGTTTTCCGTATACGCGATACCACTGTTTTAGGAGCTGAGGTTAAGAGAGATTTTATTTAATAGCGTCCATAAATAACGGTGATTTAAATGGCAGAAATACCATAAAACGTTCCTTTCTTTAACAAAAACAAACTTTGGATCTCATTACGCAATATTCTAATAGAAGTCAATGAACCTTTTATTGCCATCCAACAAGTACGCAAATTTAATTATTGCACTTCGCTAAATAACGTAAAATAATGGTTTTAATAAGGTATAGATTAAAATTACGTGTATGATATCGACCAAAATACAATTTTAATTATTATTATTGAAATTGGCTGGCTGAAGTAGTCCATAGTCGTTTAATCTTATTATGAGATAAGTTTGTTGTTGTTATTGAGTAACAATCTTAACACTTGGCCCTCCTAATCGCTATAAGGTCAGAATTATCCCTAAACTTTCAAATTTATCTCATTTAAATTATTTAAATTGCGATTTAAATCAAATAAAAAAATTGATTTAAATAGCGTATTTATGAAAATGTATAATAATTTTGTAGCAATGCCAATTGAGATTCAAACTAGATTACAAGTAATAATTATATTTTATTGATATTAATTTTTATTAACAATTATTGATCAGTTTGTCAAGAAGCAAATGTAAAAAAATTCGATAATCCAATAAAAAACCAAAATCAATAAAAATCCTCTACATAAATAATATTTAATTAATTTGACATCATAGCTTAACTACAGATTACTTGAAATAAAATTGAGTGTAAAAATCAACAAACTGAGAATACCGTATTGGCGTTCTCAGTACACGTTCAAATATAGGGAACTTAAATCTCCGTAATACCAAGACACCGGAAACGGAGAGGAGTTCCTACATAATAAAAACAGAGCGATAAAAATTATCCGTTTTTCATACAATGGGTTTTATTACAATTTCAAACGACAATTCAAGGTACGTCTTTGCCCTAACAATTAAAACTGAACAAAACAAAAACTCTGATAAAAGAAATTTGAAACAAAAGCGACTATTTCCGACCAGGTAAGACCAAATAGATATCATCAAAGCGAGGCTAGAAACTTGAGAAGAATCTTTATCGTAATTACCTACCATTTTCCCATAGCCGGGTATGGTACTCCCATACTAGGCCCCATCGAAGCGAAAGACGTCGCATTAAGGCACGGCGTAAATTGATACAAACTTCGCCTTACCAACCGCTTTCAACCCGCTATCGTTTAAGTTTGTTTCAAAATAAAAAGTTTAACGAACTTGCGCGAGCTCCTGTTACATTGTCTATTTACCCTATAGCCGCGTTCTATAGCTCAGAGCCAGTTTCAATTTAAAATTCCGGTTGGTACGGATGAAATTCTTGGGTTAAAATGACGGGGAGGCAAGGTCTATGATTTGCTCAATCGAAGCTAGGGGGCGCGCCGTTCACCCTCATTAGAAATCCATAATAACCCGGTAATATTACTGCCAGCTTTTAATCCCAAAAGGCGAAAAGTAATCGTTTAAGAGGAACAATTAAGCAGGCATGCGTGTACGATGTTCTTGATGTATTTCTTTTGGGAATACAAATACCAAGAGCAGGAATCCATATCTCTACTCGGAATGGTCATCGCGGCAGATTTTCGTTTTGACGTCACTATGTTAACTTAAAGGGAGTAGAACCCTCCTATAGGGTGCGCCATAGCTTCTCTCTTTTCTCGCTCATGGCGCTAGTCTAGAACGATAGTTGAAACACCCAATTCTTCTATTAGAGGAAGCGTACCCGCCCTAAAGACGTTTTCTTATTTGAAACCTTTATTGTTTCATATTTAGTGTATTTTTTAAATGCACCCTTCATTAACATATAAACAACAATATCAGAGCTATAAATTAATTACTTTCTTTATAGTTTGGATATTTATTCAAATATAATTTCTTAATAATGAGGTACGTGGTTTTAGATTCACGCAAGGCTTTCTAGTAGCTATGACAACTTGAAGCATTACCAAAGCGGGGATACTTTTAGTTGGATGATTCCTCAAAAACCACTGTATAACACGTGGTTAGAAAAATGAGGGGAGGGAATTATGTATTGCCCTAAATTCCTGAAATGTTATACTCCCTTTAACAAACAACAACGTGAAAGGGGAGCGCGCGCAAAGGGGATTTTTGTCTCGTAGGCGGGGCCAAAGGCGTCAGAGTGATCTTAGCGTAAGCGATACGGCAGGATAAGCATTCCAAGTAGAGGTATGGATTCCTGCCAAGAGCTAAGACCTTTGATTGTTTAAGAGTGGGGAGGGAAACGTGTAACCAGCGTGGGCTTCAGGGAACCAATGAGATGCCGTGCTGCTTTGATTTTGTTTAGGGGGGAGGAGTTTAGTGTTAGAGCTTGAGGTAGATTGGGATCAACGCTAAAAATCGTCTCCACATTTTCATTATCCCTAAGTTGAAATAATGACATTCTTGGGTGTAAGCAGCAGGGTTGGCAAGAGCCAGCCAGACTGGATTAAACCACCCTGGTTTAAGCCGGATTTAACCACCAAATAAAATCCATGGTTAAAACCACTTTTTTTTATAAAAAAATTGAGAAATTAATTAGAAACATTGACTAAACTTAACCTTCACTTTTTGTCGCGAGTAATGAGAGCTAACATATAAGCAATTAGGGTATCTTAAAATTAATTTTGCGCGTGAAAATACGCTGCCATGTTAGGGTATAAAAGCGGGTAAATAAGTCTGCTATACCTCACAATGTAAAGGTACTGTCACGCGCAAAAACGTAATTTTGAAATCGGGAAATTTGAGCAATGAGGGCTTGATATAAGCAATTTGATCATTTTTTATTAATGGTTTTAACCGGTTTAACCACCGGTTACAACCGCCTTTAACCATACTTAATTTTTCCATTTTTAAAAAAGCCGGTTTTTTGCCAACCCTGGTAAGCAGGGACATAGGTCGATCGCGATTTGGAATTATAGATACAGTTTGATTGTAAGTCTAGTTGTAATGAAACTATACAGTGAGTAGTTTTGCCTCTTCTCAAAATTTCCGAGTCATAGAAGTTAATTTTACTATTGTTAAATAATTAAAGGAATTATAGTCATAATTGGGTTATTTTAAATTTAGAAATTCGGAAAAAAACGATATTAGAAATAAATCAGATTATTTTATTAATTTTTTAAAATTAATTTGAAATTTAAATATATTAGGACTTTTTTGTCAAATTTTTATAAAACCAAAAATTTAAATTAATCTTAGTTAAAATTAATTAGTATTTGTTATTATTTTTCTGTGAATTTTCATTGATACGGCAATCATTTTTGTAAATTTTCATATTTATATAGAAGTATAATAACGGATTTAAAAAATCATTTAAATAAAATTGGTTCAAATCTTACATTATCTTACATTTTCTTAAATTTTTTCCTGTTTTGGTAAAAATTAAATATGTTACACCGTTATATTAAATCATTTTATTTTAAATTAATTTGCCGATTTCAATAGCCACAATTAACTGTGTCAATAGGAGAGTTGAAATATGACAATAAAACGGGTAATTTATCAATTCATTTTTAACGAGAATTTCAAATAATTTCCCTAATTAGGTCACGATGAGTGTTAAACGGACAGATAAACTCAATAAAATCATTCTACGTTTTTTATTGTAATGTATGGTTTTTCACTCTAATAACACACGATAATTAAAACAAACAGTACTTAACCAACCGTATTTAAAAAGAATCACGTCAATAAAATAAATACAACAACAGGAAATCGACAATACTGGCAAAAAAATAAAAACCACGTTTAGTCGTTTTTATATAAAACAGGACGGAAGTTTATTTAACGGATGCAGGGCGTAAATGGAGTTTTGGAAACCCAGAAAATATGATCACAATTAAAACGCAACCGGCAGCGTGTTTTTGCGCGCGGGACTTCAAACATTTCCAAAAGAACGCGCTATAATTATCCACAAACGTGCAGCGCCAAAAACAATATCACCGAAATTAACAAAACAAAAGGCGTGGCTTGGCGCTTAAAACTACTAAAATATATTTAGATTTCACGCCATCTTTCTAGTGGAATGCTAATATCAAAGGGCCATATAATCATTTTAAAAATTCACCCCGAATTTCAAGTTACTCCTTTTTTAGTAGCTCGGATACGACGTTCATAATTTGGCCTATTTCCGGAAGCCAATATGAGAAATCAATCTATTTTGTGTCTAGGTGGCGTAACGGCGTTAGCTTTTCCGAGGTTGCGCCTATAATCTAGCGTCTGCTACAGACAAATTAAAAAATCAAAAGAAAGTTTTTTTCTTAAATGAAATTATCAAAATATAAGCAAACGACGCAAAAATGATATTAAAATGCAAGTATCATTATTTCTAAAGTCAAATTAACCAATAACGATGAGGAAAAACTAATAGCTTCTGCTTTAGCCGCTACCTATCTAGGTTTCAATGTCGAACCAAAGGGGGCGTTGCGATAGTTTTCGGTCCCATCTTATGGAAACTTTATGGGCGACAAAGCAAAATATTCTTTGGAAAAAAAAATTAAAAACTTGAAGCGTACGCCATTGAAATAATAAATTTTCGAAGAGACACCCATTGTTTAAGAATCTGGGCTCATCTTTTGTATTACATTTTTTTATAGATAAACCCAGTAATTGTTTCGCTCTTAAGGACTGGTTACGGTGGTCTTAAAGTCGTTCCACGCGCCTAACTTTTCGGTTTATTTCCAACCGTAATAAGGTAACATCTCGTCGCAACGTCGAAAGGGTAGTCTTTACCCTCTATCCCGCCCTTGGCCGGAATGGTCGGGTGAGGTGGTTGTTTTCGATCGCGCGGAATAACTTACTATTTTTCTAGTTCCGAGCAACAATGTAAGAATTAATTTGTTCCGTCCACAGCCGGCAGCCCGAAAGAGTTCCTTCTTAAAAATAGCAATTATTCTCATTCTGGGAAAAGGGTTCCATCGGCGATTAATGATAGACGGGGAAGAGAGCTACTTTTAAGCCCTGTTATTAATCTAATGAAGATGTCAGTCCCGCATTCTTCAATAGGCGGCTTCATCAAAATTCGATTCGTGCTATTAAGAAAGTCGAAATGGTCTACATCATTTTACACGAGTTGCATTTAGGATTTCCGTTTACGTATTGAAATTCGGGAATCTCAGACAGTAAAACTTCACAATAATATGTAACTATTATAGGATAAAAATCCACAAAATAGGATAAAATCCTTAATGTATATCATAGTTATAGAATCCAAAAAGTTTTAGCTAAAGTATGGAATACGAATCCCAAAATTATAGCCTAAATTACAGAACAAAAATCCTATCGCAATAATAACGTAATTATATGATACAAATCCTATATGTACAATAATAACGCAATTATATGATAAAATCCTACAATAATAACGTAATTATACGATAAAATCCTACAATAATAACGTAATTATACGACAAAAATCCTACCATTATATCTAATTGTACAATAAAAATACTACAATAATAACGTAATTATACGATAAAATCCTACAATACCGTAATTACAGGATACAAATCTTAAACATTATAGCATAATTATACGACAAAAATCCTAAGCAGTATCGCGTAGTTATAATACAAAAGTCCTACCATTGCAACGTAATAGGACAAAAATCCTACTATTATAGCTTAATTATATGATAAAAATCCTACCATTATAGAAATAATTATGTGACATCTTATTTTTCAGTTTGTTTTAAAATCATTATGCTAAACATAAGAAATTAAGGATTTCTTAACACCATTTACGAATTATAGGATTTTATAGGACCAGTTGACAATTATAAAGGTCACTAGGAGTTTTTTAATTTATTTTAAGTTATAAATTAAATTACTTTTATTTAGGTCTAAAAATAAGCTAAATCAGACTTTTCAAATACATTTCATAACCCTCATAATTCTATGTATAAAAAGGCTTCTATTCCTAAGTTTATAAATCAGATGATACTAATCGAAATGGTATAATTGTTAAATTGTAAATGGACCAATCTGTCGAATAAGGTCCCGAACCACACCCACGAAATGAGATTAGCCCACTCATAAAAAGGGGAGTGGGAATATTTTATTAGATTAACAAAAGTTTAATTACACGTTGCCTTAATTTTTAATTAGATTCGCGTCGTAATTAATTTATAATTAACAAGGAATACGTCAATCAAAGGTAATATATAT
This sequence comes from Leiobunum rupestre, assembly GCF_980474605.1. Lineage (NCBI taxonomy): Eukaryota > Metazoa > Arthropoda > Arachnida > Opiliones > Sclerosomatidae > Leiobunum > Leiobunum rupestre. The sequence goes on from NC_143392.1 coordinate 36,163,244, forward strand.
TATTGAGAAGATGAATCTTTTGTTCGTTTAAAAAAAGGGTAAAATCAAGCCTTCAGGGTGGCGCGGTTAATAAAAAACCGTATATTTATAGAGTGAAACTAAAGGCGAAAAATATTACGTCCCAATTAGCCAAAGAGAGAAAAAAATGCACCCAATAACAGTTAACCTTATTTTATTAGTCGAAGTCCCCTATGTAGAAATTACGAAACGAAAAAGGTAAAAAAAAAAGTCTAAAATAAGGACATTTACGAATAAACGTGTCAATTGGAGGTAATTTGTACAAATAATATAAAAACAGCGAAGACAAAAAAGTACAAATTGATAAAGACAGCTACCTCTTATTCTCGGGTAGTCGATTTAATTGGGACAGATAAATTTATTTTATAGCTTCAATATTTGATTTGGCTCTTTGACCTCCAGGTTCGACTTATATTGTTACCCTTTATGTCCGTCTGGATTGCCAAAAAAACATGATAAATTGTGTTAATATTTGCGTACACTATTCCTATCTAATTTTATCATAACGAAATTTTAATTTCCATTAATTTTTAAGCAGTTATATTTTTTATGATGGGTGTCTGATTTATATGAATTGTATTGAAATTAGAAGTTTAAAAAAATCGCCTATTGTACCTCAATATATTTATCAAAATATACAAATATGGTTTTTGATGCAAATAAAATTTAATTCAAAATAAAGTATAAGTACTAATTAAATTTAATTAAGATTATTTTGAGATTTTTAGTTTATATTATCAATGCATGAAGAATTATTAAACATTTTGAAAAAATTTAAAAAAATTGTGAAAAAAAAGTCAGGAAATACTATTTGATTAGCATTTGTTGAAAAAAGTCAGAATAGTTCTATTTATTTAAATTTTGTTCAAAAAGTGAAAAAATCCTATTTATTAAATTGTTTTTTCCAAAATTAAAAAAATCGTATTTATTTACATTTTTATACAAAAACCATATTTAAAATTTGTTAAAAAAGTTAAAAAAAACTAATATTTGGTTAAAAAAAAAGTAAAAAATCTATTTGAAATTTAAAAAAAAAGCCATTTTTTTAAAAGTAAAAGACTATACAAATAAAAGAGTAAAAAATTATATTTATTTAGATTTCGTCAATAAAAAACCAAAAACACCGCTGTGAATATATGATACATTTTATATTTACTCATTATCTTAGAAACAAATTCCGATGTTTAGAATTAAAATATCTAAAGCGATACCGCACAGCGACCACTTGTTCAATATAAGCGTCAAATTCTTGCAAAGTTCGACGTTACAATTATTCAATAGTTCTTAATACAAAGAGGAAGGGAAGGTAATTGGCCACGTGCGACCAGGGAAATTGCGCTTTTATAAATTGGGTATAAAATCCAAGTAGCTGGTATAAAGAGGCTCGGAGGAGCGGTTAAGTAATAGGGTACGAGTAAGGGGTTCGCCGGGGGGTTCGCCAGGGGGTAACAGAGAAAAAGGAAAGAATTCGAAGCATTAAAAATCACGTAACTCAAATAAACGACCATAGACGAGTCAAAGTCAAGGCTGAAACTTCGAGACATTAATTCTGGCACCTTTAAACAATGAATTCGGGAAGAAGATGGTTGGCCCTCTTTTGATCCTAACCACGAGAAAAAGGGGAAGAGAAGTTATTAACTTGACTATTTTTATTACGAGGTCAATTCATTCAAAGTTTTTTCAGCCAACTACTTCCTCGGAATTGAGAATATTTTTACAACCTGCTTTTCAAGGTTAAATTTTTAAAATCGTTGGAAAAGCCTGGTTCACACGGGTACAAATTTCCAATGTTTCCCTGTTTGGTTCCTACAGCGCAGTCAACGAACAATATTTAACCTTTCTTGAAAATGGTAAATAATGTTTAACTAGTGGAAAATTATCTTATTTCACAGTATTGTTAAATATTAGAGTTCTACGTATACGTTTTTGATGGGTAGCTTAATCTATAGCCTACATGTTTTTGATTATGGTGTAGTTTCGATATGCCAAAAACCAAAGTAAGTTTTAACATTATACCAAATCTCCAAATCTAAAAATTTTCGCGTGAATTTTACACGAGTATCTTTAAACCAAAATCCCAAAATATTTAAACACAATCTGAATATCTTTAAGACCTCAAAAAAATTAAACACAATCTCAATGTTTTTGAAGTCTCAAAAAATTTAAACAATTTCAAAATCTTTCAAATCTCAAATTTAAACACAATCTCCAATATTCTTGAAAACCATTTAAAAAAACACCCCATCTTTAAAAATCTTAAATCGAGACTTAATAAAAACGTTTCGTTCGACATCACGATTATTTCAAATGCAGTGAATGTTTTCCGAAACTTAATCAATTAACACAATTTTAAAATTCTGGAATATTTAAATTTATACTTCTAAACATTAAAATGAATGTAACACGCTTCAAAACTGATCAAAAATAAGATCAGCATTCCAAATTCATAAAAAAAATGGATTGAAAGAGAAGAGAGATTTAGAATGGAAAAACACAGATGAATAAGCCGATTTTCTGGCTCGATCACGGTTTGGCCGCAACAAGCTAAAGGTTAAGTTTATGTATCTGGCTTAAACGGATAAGGATCAGTAGCTCGGCGAAGGGCCTAGATTAGACGGAGTGGGACATTGCGTACCCAGCTCACGTAAAGGAGCGGCTTCAAAATATGGATTGCAGAGAGCAAAATGTACAAGTAGAATGTCAAATCAAATGAATAATTTCGCGCGAGAGCCAGATTTTTACGACGAAAATAACCGCAACAGGATAATAAAATTATTGAGATTCCTCGTCCGTTTTTCCTTTCCAAGAGTCATTCTCGGGTACGAGTTGTTGGGTACGTGCTATTCGAAAGCTTTTTTTAAAAGAGTTAATGCGAGTATAATGAATAGTCTGGCTGGATTCGATAGATGTCCGTATCTATACGAAAGCTCGTTCAATGTACTCATTTTCAATTAATTTCAATAAAAAATAACACCGATGAAAGAATAATGGAAAAATTTGTAAATTTTATTTAATTTCTTTGTTTAGTCACTATTACTCAATATTGGGCCTAAGGTGGTGCCTTGGGTATTAGGGGAAATTTTTTTTCAGATTCAAATTCCCTGACGTTTAAGGCCAAAAATACTATTTTTAGCTTTATATTTTACTTTTATCAGAAGTTAGTGTATTCAACTTATTTAACCCGGCCACCGGTAATTTGCTTCACAAATCAATAGTTGACAAAGGTCTGTGTGGTTCCATGGGTATTAATGCGTAGTTGATTATTGATTATTATATTTTAATATCAAAGTTTTATATGTTTTAACAAAAATAAAAAGATAATGCAACCACACTAGTATTGTTAATTTTCCGGAAAAATAAAATGCGGAAACTTTTCCGCAAATCGGAAAAAAAATTGAAACAAATTACTTTTTAAGGGTTTTTAATGTTTTTAACTTTCTTTCGATATAAACTATATAATAACAGTAAATATACTACAAAACATAGTGTTACATTGTTAATCAGTTTAAACTAGTCAGAGGTTTAGTTTTACTTTCAGATTCGAAAAAATAAGGCGAAAATGCCGCTTTATTTCATTTTGCAAACAATATATTAACTTTTTTTCGGAAAATAGGGAAAATTTTCCGACTTACAACACTAAACCACACATTTCAAGAAACAAAATAATCACAAAATTTGTAACAGAACTATAATAAAATTTCCAAAACGTTTCAAGATAAATTGAAAGTTACTTTTCCTTGATGACTGTTTGCAAATTCATAAAATTCCGTGACCTTTCCCCTGGCTTTTTAGGCCTATTTTTTAATTCCCTGACCTATAACAACCCTGTATTAAATAATAAACTGATACGTCTGTGTATTTTATGACCTCGCCTAATCTTTTTGTGCCAGCAGACCAGAATTCAGTCAAAAAAATTAAGTGACTAAACAAAGTTCAATTTCGAATGAGAGTGGTTGCAGCTAAATTGTAAGGGAGAGACTGAACCATTTATTTCACAAATTGGTAGTTTTTATCCAGCGTGTGTATGTTTTCGTCCGCTACGTGTACTGAAGAACAAAACACAGTGCGTGCAACAAAAGACGAACAAATTTGCCTCCCTCGAGCAGTTTTCGGCAAATTTCTAACAACACTTTTGTATGGATCTGAATGTAAAAAGTTGGCAGTGGTGAAGCTACGAACAGTTTGTAGGTTTCACCATAAGTAACACAATAAAAAAATTAAGTATGACACTTCCGATTGTTTTAACGCTTTTTAAAGGGAATATGAACAATGAACTTCCATATTTACGGTGAATCAACGAATTTGGCATTTCGTTTAAAACCAAGACGATTTTTTTCATTTGTGTCATACTCCCTTTAACAAGCTTATATTCGACACTGACACTCTTGGCCAGCTCCAACTCGGACTAGCAACCGAACTTAGTAGTAAATTATCGTCCTTGGTGGTAGGATATGTCAGTTCGGTTATAATTTTTGCTAATTTTCATACTTATCAGTGTTGCCACAGTCTTTTCAGATTCGAATTCCCTGTCTTTTCAGGACTATCTCCGGAGATTTCCACCGACTTTTTTTGTGCAAAATTTTGGTATTTTTTAACCTATATTTTAGTAAAAGTTTTAGACCCATATTAAAATTTCCTGACTTTTCCAGGAAATCCAAGTACCGTGGAAAATACTACAAAAAAATTAAATTCACTTTTCTACCATGGTATTAAAATCTTTAATAAACTACATAATTATGTACAAAATACCTCAAATGTTATTGTTTTCAAAAATTCATAAAAAAATAGTAACATATAGGGCACCCTGATTGTTTATTAGTTTTACTGATATCGGCAGATTTCCGAGGATAGCCAGAGTTCCTACACAGTACTGATGAGCCCCAAAAGGGCGAAACCGGTCTACTGTTGGAATCTCTGGCTGAAATTTTGACTTTTGATAAATAGTAACTTATAATATGTTAAAACCTAAACATTAGATGCAACTATATGATACATAAATCGATTTTTGTATATATGGAAATTTATGTACTTTTTCTTTTTTTTACTCTCCCTTTGAACCATGTCTAAAACGAAAACGAGGTCTAAAAGTCTTATAAGACTTGGCCATACAAACTGACCATGTAAATTACGGTATAAATAATATAAATTATTGAAATTAATTTTGATTTGAATTTATTTACTTTTCTTACGTTACTTATGGTTTCCCCTCGAGAGTAGATGCTCCTACCAAATGGCTAAACACAGAGTACTGGCTTTACGAAGTACATTATTTCCCAAGCCAAACAATTTGAATACACATCATTCATCAGATTGGTAACAATGGGGTTAAAAATATTTGATATAAAGGATCTCGTCAAAGCCTTAAGTGAAGGAAAAGAATATACGTATCTGAAGAGGAGGCGGCGGCGGGTAGGTGGCGCGACGGCAGAGGGGAACCCTTTCATCCTTCGGGCCGCGAAATAGAAATCGTGCCTGTTACCATTTTCCTTTCGACCGTCACGATTCGCCGTGTTATCCCATATCTGGAAGCGAGGCTGGCTGCCTGCGATAGGAAACTTATTTCGCTATCGGTAGCCGAAAGGGGTGCGTGATCACGGCCAATCATTGCCCGTAACGTCCCCCTTTTTAAAGACAATGAAATTGGCCCCGAGCAGCCCTCCCCCCCCCCCCCGGAAAAACCGCCCAAGGGCTACGCGTCGCGTATTTATAGAGATTGCCAAGGGATCATTTCATATTCGGATGGTGCAAAATATCACTCGTAAATTTGGAATAGACAAAGATAAATATAAAAATGAAAGATTGTTTAAATCGTTTCTTCCCGATGCTATGACGTTTACTTCGATTAGATTGTTGCCAAAATGTATTTATCTTTATGCAGGGCCGTGCTTAGGGGGGGGGGAGCCGGGCAGTCGCCCATTGCCGCTAAAATTTTACCATAGGGATGTATATACCGGAGGGCCGCTACACTCACAAGGAGACGAACCGCGGTGTAACGCACCGATTTGGTTCAAACTCGGGGGTTTGGTAGACCTTCGTGTAACTTGAAACACCCTAAAGGGAAATGTCTCCATAGGCAACCGTTTTGCCATGGCAACCAAAAATGTTTTTGACAATACAAAATGGAAATTTTCCTATTGAATATAACATGGGAATCTGACCAAATGTAAGGGTACCCCTGTAAAGATTTTAATCAACTTCGAACTTTCATTATTTTCTTATATTTTCTATTTTTAGCATTTTCAAAAATTAAAATTGGTCAGATTCCCATGTTATTTTCAATGGGAAAATTTCCATTTTGTGTTGTCAAAAACATTTTTGGTTGCCATGGCAAAACGGTTACCTATGGAGACCTTTCCCTTTAGGGTGTTTCAAGTTACACGAAGGTCTACCAAACCCCCGAGTTTGAACTAAATCGGTGCGTTACACCTCGGGTCGTCTCCTTGTCAGTTTCGGCCATGCATTTCGCCCGGGGCCGCGAGACCTCTAAGCACGGCCCTGCCTTCATGCTCAGGGGCGACCGTTAAATTTATGGGCCCGGGTCCCCGGGACTATACTATAGGTGATTCCTTTACGGACTAAAGTGTACTCTTTTTACCCTAAAACGTTTGATTCGCCTGTTCCTGGGATGATAATTACCCTGCCCCATAAACTATTCGCTTGTCCCGGAGTATTAGAGCTACTCTGTTTACTCCTTCTGAAAAGGAGGTGACAAGGAGTAAATCGGATTTTGTCGTCTGCTAGCCAGAATTTATCTGCTAAAAAGGCCACAGGCAGCCATTTTGGAAAAACGTTTTTACTCCGACACAAAACTATTCGCTACCACAGAATCGGAGCAAAATGACGTCATAGCCTTACTCTTCTTACCCTAACTCCTTAGTTCCGGAACAAGCCAGGGGCGTAGGAACGTTCTAGAAGTTGGAGGGAGCCAAGAGAAACGAAAAGGGGTCTGGAGAATGGTTTTGAATTTTTAATGAAGTGTAGCTTCTTCGAATGCATGTGTACTTTTTACTACTATGTAAATTGGTGGGAAAAGACTGAAATTTAAACACAGTTGAGGTTCTATAAGCTTTATATGCTTTTAAAATGAGAATTTGAGCCTTTTGAAGATTTCAACTGACCAAAAAGCTGGAAGTGCAATAACATTAGTTGCCCCTACCAGCAAAATTCTATGGAGGGGCATTGCCCCCCTACCCCCCCGGGTTCCTACGCCCCTGGAACAAGCGAAAAGAAACCATCTTATGATAATCAAGTTTGGGTGTATCAGATGCATTTTGCAGTGTAAATGTGAAAAATTCAAATTTTTTCTTTTCGACCCTTTGTTTGAACGTGACCCTAGGCTGCAGCACGATCTAATCCCCTCTAAACACCAAATCTCATTGGTTCCTTAAGCCTTTGTTCTTCCGTCGCGATGGAAGAAAACGCCGTTGACCTATTATATAATAAATATTTGGACACATTTCGTTTATTCAGAATACCTGGATTTGTCAAATACAATAAATTAAGTATAAATAAATACATTATCGTTAAAACCAAATCCGTCGCTTCGGCTGTATAAAGATTAAAAATGTCTAAATCATGATTAAGGTTTTAATCTTGATTAATAGGACACCTAGTAACAAAGTTGTCCTTTTCATGAAAATTTTCCCCATTTTAACTGCAAAAGAACCTCCAATTCTAGTGGTAAATTATTTCTCAATAATGTTTACAAATCTCAGCAAACCGGTAAGACTGTGGAGTTTCATTTCCGGTTTTGAAAGAGCATCGTTCAAGTTGTTGCTACGCTTGCCCAAAATCCTAACCAACTTAGCACAATTAAATACTAAAAATTAATTACAAGATCCTCGTGTTATAAGGCAATAAAAGTCCACTTCACCTAGATATAAATCTTGTAAGTGGAACAAGCTTTATATAAATTATCATCAGGGTGGGGGGCCGGCATTTTTAATAATAGGAAATAATTTTCCGCTTTAATAAAAGTTTCCTATCTCTCGCGAAGAAACACCAATTTTGATCTTTTTTTTTAGTTCGGGCCCCGCGGTAATTTGGGTGTCTCGAAATTAATGTCCTTGCCATCAAGGTCGCCCAGAAGACAGTTTCGTTCTCCGTCGCCTCAAAACAATCGGGGAAGATTCTTTAATTAATGTCATAATTTAACGGGGAGGGGGATAAATATAATGGGAAAAGATTAAAATCTAAGTTTCACTCCACGCTTAGAACAAGCGATTCATAGGGAGGTTCAGAAACTGGACCCTGGAATGTCGTCATCGCGTCCTTTTCGAGGCGATTCCTAAGCCTAACAACTTCTTAACACTACAGGTATTAGTATAAGTAACATAACTAAACAAAAGTATGACACTAACCGCTCAACGGAGGGGAAATTGTGAATTAACCGTTGATCTCCGTTTGCAATCGTGACGCCACGTCTGTGGAACGCTTTTTTACGATTGTTGTAAATTTTATAAAATATTGTCGGTCGTGTCGTCTGCAACTAGCCTTCCCGCGTGCTGTGACGTCACGATTGCGTTTATCAACGAAATAACCGGCTCTGAACGCGGCCCGAGTGGATAGTATAGGCAGGGTTGCCACGTATTTTCACTTTTAAAATTTCCTGAGTTATCCAGGTTTTCCCTTACCAATAGAGTAATATCGGCGTGACGTATGTCGACGTCACCCATGATTTTTCCTATGGATAAAAAATTGCCCTCAAAATGGCGGCCATTGCCCAAAGCTACAGAGCGATACTACTCTATATAAGATATAAATATTTTCTGCAGGGTTGCCAGATTACCCATAACAGTTTGAAACACGGTTGGCACTGTTTTGATTTTTTTTAATAAAAATCCAATCAATCGATTTTGTTTCTGATAATTTAGAATTTATTGATTTTTATACCATTTAATTTAATTTATGGCTCTTTCATAACTGATATTTTAGCTAATCTTGAATTAAACTAAATCTTCAATTAAATTAAAAATAATCACACCACTGTTACACAATAAGACGTTTATTGGGTAACAGTGGTGTGAATATTTTTTAATTTAGTACTATGCACAAGTTAGCCAGTAAATAGTTTAATATAAATCTTAAATTACTATTAAAAAGGCAATAAAGGTCGCTATATGCCTTGGATATTAGCCTAGCTGATTATTATTATATTAGTTTGCTCAGATTTTCATTGTATTTTAATTTCTTAAGATCTTATTTTTTGCCATTTTTTTATTCCTCCATTGAAATAGTGTGATTTTGAATCAACGATTTTTTTTAAAAAAATAACTTGATTTTGATCACGATTTAAATAATTTTTATTTAAATCAGCCAACCCTGTTTGATAAAAGGTCGGATAAAACACAAAAAAAAATATTAAAAATAAATTTAATACCAACTATGAAAAACCCTAAAGACCACTAAATTTTCTAACTGTTCCAGGGGTACCGTTGTAACCCCTGGTAGTATATTTATCCTTGGGCATATTTAAATACCAGGGTGCTCTAAGCCAAGCCTTAACCTTGATTGCAGAAATAACTCTGCCAATCAATTCGGTGATAATTCCTTGCCAATTGTTATACTTATTGTTATAACGTTACTTATGATATTACTATTAATAAACGACAAAATTTTTTTTTTAAATCCCAACGTATTTTCTCGGATCTTAACCTCGGTAATAATAATTATCCCCGTTCGCGCGACACAAAGCGAAGTCCGGTTCTGTTAAATAAATGTATTCAACCCCCAAAAGCGGGTGAAATTTAATTATTTCTAAATTTAATATCCCAAGAGATTTTAATAAGGACGATTTAATCCAGTTTCGGATATTTATGGAAAAATAAACGACCAATTCGCCACAGCTGACCCCAGAGGCAAACACCCTTCGTAAATATCTCGTTTCTAGGTTGTACTACTATATTTGTTTGTAATTAAAATTCGCGTACGATTACTAGTTTTCCGTTTAATTACACGCATTTTAATTGTAAATTAAAAAATACGAGTAAGAATAAAACAATTTTATAAGATAAACAATGAGACTAACGTCGTAAGTAAAAGTATAACAAAGTTGGAGACTAAATTTAAATATAGACAATGCTTTATGTATAGGCCTACTGGAACTTAAATCTACGCGTACCTTATGAATAATATCAGAAGTATATAATACATATATTTTCGCAGGTTCCCGCTGATTTTGTCTGGTTAATAAATAAGTGTAATTTCCACAATTTAAAGGTTTATAAATAAGTGTAATAAGTGTAATTTCCACAATTTAATGTTTTGCAAATGAGTGTAATAAGTGTAATTTCCACAATTTAATGGTTTATAAACGAGTGTAATAAGTGTAATTTCCACAATTTAATGGTTTATAAATGAGGGTAATAAGTGTATTTCCACAATTTAACGGTTTATAAATAAGTGTAATACGTGTAATTTCCACAATTTAATGGTTTATAAATAAGTGTAATAAGTGTAATTTCCTCATTTTAATGGTTTATAAATGAGTGTAATAAGTGTAATTTCCACAATTTAATGGTTTAATTTAATCAGCGTCGAACCTGCAAAGTTACGTGTTTCGTCTTAATGACCTACATATATAATTTTCTTGTAAGATAATATAAACTTCTGATAGTAGAAAATACTAATTTTAGTATTCCCGGGTTTAAATCAATTTAGAATAAATTCATTTAAAAAAATTGTTTTCAGTTTTCAGGAAAGTTAAGTGTCATTAATTACTTAAAAAGCCCTCAACATAACGTGGCAAAGTTGACCGTATTTCTTGGAATATAAAGTAAATATTGAGAGAACCTCAATTTCGTTCTAGCTGGTTGGAGCGACTCCAAAAATACGGCGTCTATTTACGGAAATTACGGGCTAAGTCAAGTCTAGAACGAATACCGCTCCGTTCGAAACGTCAGTCCGGCTTCACTCGTCAATTAGTCATTGGGAAAATAAATGAAGCAGAGAGAGCGCCACGAGCGAAACGCGAGCTCAATTACAAACGGGGCACTCGCGAAAATCAACTCTTTCCGCGTAGACGAGACTAAAAGGAAAGAATTATCAATGGTGTCCGAATCAGGTTTCCGATTAGCATAAGCGCGGCTCGTCGGAAAGGTGGCATCGAAAAGATCGAATTAGGAACAAATTCCGAATTCATAATCAAAGAGAACGAATGAGTGATGATGTTCGGATTATCGCCGGAAGGGATAGAGGCGAGATTAGAAGGATCCGTCCGTTTTTCCCTTCGCGGGCGCATGGCAGTGAGGCGGCCTCGGGTGGTGCGCGCTCGCGGTAGGGTTGCGACGACCCACTCATTCCGAATTCCAAACAAATTCGTTCGAGATTTATCGCCCGAGTTAGAATTTATCTCGTCGACACTAGCAGCCAGGTATCGCGTTAAACTCTACTGGTCCTCCCGCGAACGACGCGCTTTCAATAAAGATACGAGACAAGAAGGACAAGTGTACCAAATACAACCTCTTCTAAAGGTTGACTTAACACGATAAGGAAATTATCAATTTATGTCTATTTACTGTATTTTACTTTAGCTTCAAATAGCTTTGGTAGGGCCTGGTAAGACTAGCTTATATATCACCCCGATCTATGGTCTAGCTTGTATATCACCCCGATCTATGGTCTAGCTTGTATATCACCCCGATCTATGGTCTAGCTTGTATATCACCCCGATCTATGGTCTAGCTTGTATATCACCCCGATCTATGGTCTAGCTTGTATATCACCCCGATCTATGGTCTAGCTTGTATATCACCCCGATCTATGGTCTAGCTTGTATATCACCCCGATCTATGGTCTAGCTTGTATATCACCCCGATCTATGGTCTAGCTTGTATATCACCCCGATCTATGGTCTAGCTTGTATATCACCCCGATCTATGGTCTAGCTTGTATATCACCCCGATCTATGGTCTAGCTTGTATATCACCCCGATCTATGGTCTAGCTTGTATATCACCCCGATCTATGGTCTAGCTTGTATATCACCCCGATCTATGGTCTAGCTTGTATATCACCCCGATCTATGGTCTAGCTTGTATATCACCCCGATCTATGGTCTAGCTTGTATATCACCCCGATCTATGGTCTAGCTTGTATATCACCCCGATCTATGGTCTAGCTTGTATATCACCCCGATCTATGGTCTAGCTTGTATATCACCCCGATCTATGGTCTAGCTTGTATATCACCCCGATCTATGGTCTAGCTTGTATATCACCCCGATCTATGGTCTAGCTTGTATATCACCCCGATCTATGGTCTAGCTTGTATATCACCCCGATCTATGGTCTAGCTTGTATATCACCCCGATCTATGGTCTAGCTTGTATATCACCCCGATCTATGGTCTAGCTTATATATCACCCCGATCTATGGACTAGCTTATATATCACCCCGATCTATGGACTAGCTTATATATCACCCCGATCGAAGTCTAAACGCCAAAGCCCCGATCGAAGTCTAAACGCCAAAGACCCATTAGAGTTGGATTGGGTTGGGTGCTGTAATAGCATTACCCCTGCTGTTTTAGAAGGCGGTTCGAGGAAAGCGAAACTACAATGCTGGCCCAATTGGTAGTGGTTTCCTGAGATAGCTGGGCTGGTACGCGGTTGCTTGGCATAGCCGGGTGGAATCCACACGATTTTCAATCGAGTTTGATCGCCTAGGCCATTAGAACACCAGAACCAACAACACCTGCCATACTAATAACTCTCATATCACGGATTATTTTAAATCTGATCAAGGTGATATTCGTCGAACAAACCCCTTTAATATAAGCAGGCGGATGCGCCGTAAATCGCCCGTTCCGTTGAACTACCCATTCGGCGAAGGCAAAGGGAACCCCATTTGGGAGGCAGCACGCGGCCATCGATGTCATTTGGCTATTAATAACTTCGCGGAGGGTGTTCCCTCGCAAAAACCCTACTTTCAAAATGGCCAGGGAAGAGCCGCTTTAACATTCATTAGGGAATAAATTAAAGATCATCCAGCTAGTGATGGGCACCTTTGTTAAAGAACCACTCAACTCGAAAAAATTTGAGCGGTAAAATATTCGCTCCTCTCATTTAGATCTCTTGAGCGATAAAGGTTTATCTGCTCTCATTTAGATCTCTTGGGCGATAAAGGTTTATGTTTTCTCATTTAGCTCTCTTGAGCCATAAAGGTTTATGTTTTCTCATTTAGCTCTCTTGAGCGGTCAAGGTTTCTCTCCTATCATTTAGCTCTCTTGAGCGGTCAAGGTTTCTCTCCTATCATTTAGCTCTCTTGAGCGGTCAAGGTTTCTCTCCTATCATTTAGCTCTCTTGAGCGGTCAAGGTTTCTCTCCTATCATTTAGCTCTCTTGAGCGGTCAAGGTTTCTCTCCTCTCATTTAGCTCTCTTGAGCGGTCAAGGTTTCTCTCCTCTCATTTAGCTCTCTTGAGCGGTCAAGGTTTCTCTCCTATCATTTAGCTCTCTTGAGCGGTCAAGGTTTCTCTCCTATCATTTAGCTCTCTTGAGCGGTCAAGGTTTCTCTCCTATCATTTAGCTCTCTTGAGCGGTCAAGGTTTCTCTCCTATCATTTAGCTCTCTTGAGCGGTCAAGGTTTCTCTCCTCTCATTTAGCTCTCTTGAGCGGTCAAGGTTTCTCTCCTATCATTTAGCTCTCTTGAGCGGTCAAGGTTTCTCTCCTATCATTTAGCTCTCTTGAGCGGTCAAGGTTTCTCTCCTATCATTTAGCTCTCTTGAGCGGTCAAGGTTTCTCTCCTCTCATTTAGCTCTCTTGAGCGGTCAAGGTTTCTCTCCTATCATTTAGCTCTCTTGAGCGGTCAAGGTTTCTCTCCTATCATTTAGCTCTCTTGAGCGGTCAAGGTTTCTCTCCTATCATTTAGCTCTCTTGAGCGGTCAAGGTTTCTCTCCTCTCATTTAGCTATCTTGAGCGGTAAAGGTTTCTCTCCTCTCATTTAGCTCTCTTGAGCGGATAAATCTTCGCCACTCTGTTTTGCGCTCTTTTGAGATATTTTACCACTCAATTCCGCTCAGAATGAGAGCAGCGCGCCCATCGCTGCATACAGCGCGTGTCGCCGAACGAGTCTTTATCGCTCCGGGTCCGGCTTCTTTTAAAAGTTCCACACCGCAACTCTTTAAAGTGGCAGTATCGCGATACGGAAAACAACTCGAATCCAGAGTGCCAAAATCTACGTATTACTTCGAAACGATATCATTAACGAACGTGAACGAAATACGTAACTTGTAAGCTAATCATTATGTTCCCACTTCGAAAAGCTTTAAAATGTTCGATGGTTATTCGATGTATAAAAAAATACTTTTTTGAATTTAAATAAGATTTTTTCGCGCATTTAACTACGTTTGTACCTGCCATATTGAATATTTACTTTATATGTACAGTCCCGATCAAAGGTTTCTGGCCGTTTTCTCTTGCCAGCCATTTTGTTTATATTTTATGTAGGGAACCAACTGGAGGATCTTTGGAAAGAATACCTTCACCAAAATAATATGCGGTGAAAAATAATACGCTAGCAAGCCGGAAATAGAAAAACCACTCCAAAATATCGTACCTACACTTGTTCAACGCGTGGTCACACTCCGAAACCAATTCTAGTTTCATTTTGCAAATCGGATTCGAACCTTTAAAGTTATTGAAGAAATAATGACTAGGGATGCACCGATATATCGGTAGTGCCGATATATCGGCTATTCGTGGCCGATAATATCGGTGTTAATATCGGCCGATATTAACATTAACAAAGTTATCTAACATAACAGTAGTGTTAAACTCATAGTAAAAGACAGTTCAGTGCACTGTCATACCATATTATTCCAATTTTTCAAGAAAAAACGTTTGCAACAGCATATCCGAATATGTTTATTTTCATTTTACGTGATACATATTTTTTATCACAAATCCAATATCGTTGTTTTTTATTTGTTTACACTCGTAACCCCCGTCTAAAACAAGGTATGATCTAGCTTCTGAAGTCTGGCGTACGTGGCGCGGCCAATCAAATGAAATATTATCATTAGTTAGTTAATCGAGAATTTTCTTATTTTTAAATGTTGTTTCTGAAAATATTATTCTAATATCGGTGCATCCCTAATAATGACGACGAAAAACATGAAAATTAACCCTAATTTATTTTTTAAAGTGAAACAAAAGCAATTTAAAAATTGCAATTTGTTATCTTATTCAAAGCGAATATTTACGATCATCGAAGTTCATTAGATCATTTAAATCAATAACCTATCTAAATCACGTTTATAAATTTAAATCAAACAAGCGTACTTTTGAAATTCACCTTGTCAGAAAAGCCCTTAATAAAAAAACAAAACAATGCATATCCTACACAAAAGGGGACCTTTCAACCTTACGGAAAATCCGGTCACGTGCATCTTTGTTTCGAAAACAGCGCGTAAACAAAGCCGACATTACGAGCGTAGAGGGCAGTTAATCAAACGGATCATCCCGCCCTTATAACATCATCCAATATTCAGGAGCTAATGATCCATAAAAAAACACTGACCCCTTTCTTCGGATATCTCTCGTAACGGAGACACTCCAGCCGTTGTTTGCCGCTAATGACGTCCAATGAAGAGACTGTAGAATGAGTTATCGCGTTTCCGTACCGCCAACCACTCCAATTTATGATACGGGGGGATTTTTCAAAGGGGAATTTTTTTAAATGTGTTTTTTAGGTTCTTTAATCTAGTCGCTTTCTTAACGCTACGTTGTTTTTGGGGACTGCGAAAAATACGTGAATGAAATTGGGTGTGATATCTTTCGCTTTGCGGCGTAAATGTCAAACGATTTTTGAAAAACAAAGAGTCGCTCCACGTGCTACGGACAAATAGCCCTTGTTTACTACAATATCTGGAATGAGATAACGCGACATAACCTAGAATTTTTTTCAGATAGTGGGAAAACCCATCATTAAATATTTATAGTATAATTTAAAGTGTTTTTGTGGCAAATTTGACATGACAAGGTTTGGTAAGAATGTAACAATTTTTTTTTAATTATTTATAAATAGAAATTTGGGACGAAATAGTATGTGGGAAATACCTGGTATCGGCGTACTGATAAAAATTAATAATAAGAAATATTATTAAGAAATGGTATTTAAGGAATAACTGTGGGAAATACCCGATGTCGGCTTAAGAAATAGTAAAATAATTTGAAATAAAATTTAAGAATTTGAAAAGGAGTTGTGAAAAATACCTGGTGTGGGGTTAATTGATAAAAATTAATAGGTATTATTGTTAATAAATTTTTCTTAAGGAATAGCTATCGGCTTAAGAAATATCAAAGTAATTTGAAATAAAACTTAAGAATAAAATTTTGTTAAAACTATGCAAATACCATTTATTGGGATCAAAATATTCTTTAAAGGGAGTAGAAATTATGAATAACGATAAAAATGGGCTACTTTAATTACGCAATAAAAATATTCTTAATGCGTAATTGAAGTAGCCACTTGTTATCGTTATTTATAATTTCTACGTAAGCGTCTGATTTTACTTATTACTTAATGAGTAGAAACAAAATTAAAAAATAGTCTTTTAATTTGCATTAATTTGTTGTCCTAAGTTGTTTATAATTCACGTACAATTTCTATTTGGGTTGATTTTAAGGGTTCATTTCTATGGATTTTCAATTTGAAGTTGATTGAACCACAGACCACCTACTCCAAGAAGGACTCGCATCAACCTCGAAAAAGGTGTCTCAAAAGTGATGCGGCTTTTTTTTTTACATCAAAATGAAAATAGCGCGTGAAAATTCTTTATTTTACGAAATTAAAATGAAGAAGTGTTGCGCGAGCCCGCTTCTATAGGTGGTTTTTTTCCGCTTGTCCGGGAACAAAAAGTTTTAACTTTTTACCTTAAGACGTTTTTTTCGCCTGTTCTCGGGGTAAGATTTACCCTGTCCCGAATTTTTTTTCGCTTGTTCCAGAGCTCTAAGGTTACACTTTTTACTCCTCCTCGAAAGGAGGTGTAGAGGGAGTAATCTAGCTTTGTCGTCTGCTTAAATTTAGTTTCACGAAAACATGACGGACAAGCTTTTTATAAATAACCTTTAACCTTTAACTAGTCCCTTCTTACTCTAAATCGTTTTTTTCGTCAAGACAGAATTGAAGTAAAATGACGTCATATGGCTACACTTTTTAACCTGCTCAAAAAAACCAGAACAAGCGGGGAAAAAACCATCTTATAATTAATTTTTTTTGCACCTTTAAAACTGCCTCTACTGGCCGTGAGATGGCACACTCTTAAAAAAGCCGCATTACATAGAAAGATTCAAATTACTAAATGGTTATTTATAGGACAACAAATAACGTTTAAAGTGTGCTAGATTCTACGTGCACATTAATTTGAAACGTCAAACGCGTCTAACGGACCTTTAGGAAAAATTTATTATAAGCAATTTGGGGCCCCCTTGACCCGGGGGCCCTCGGCCATCCCCGACCAGCCGACCTGGCCAGTCTGGGCCTAAATTACTAGCAGCGATACACGTCCGTCTTGGCGTAGTTGGTCTGGGATTAAACAGACCAGAAAATGGTATTTTTTTATATTTAAATACAAATAGCGGGAATTTTAAATATAACTTGATAAACATTAACTTAAATTAATTAATTAATAGGCGCAAATCATTCCTATCTTCTGTTAAACCTGTGATTAGAGGTCGGCGGAACAAATAAATTAACCGCAAAAATTTCAATTAATCATTAAAATTAGTATTATTTGTTTTATACGAATAAATTATACGAATAAACAACGATTTAACATGCAAAATTATTATTTTTTTTCGAATATTTCTGAATAATTCTCGGTTATGGATAAATATAAACAATCGTATAATTTCTTATTCAAACGCCGACCTCTACCTGTGATGCAGAAATGTGAATCTTGTCTGTTCCACCATAAAGCATTCAAATACCAGTGCCAATATTAAATACTTTGTTAAAATTTTTTTTGACTTGATTACGATTGAAGCTAGATGATCGATTCAAGTTTTTCCACGTGGCTAGACTGTTCCATTAGTCAAATTACGAATAGATAGGGTTAAGAACTATATATCTTACATAATCGCCTAAGCCTTTAAAACGTATCGTCCAATCTTCGATTCCCGGCGGAGGAATTACCGTAATGGAGTGGCAAGGCGCTAGAAAAACACGCCCATTAAGCGTACAAAGAGCGATCTTGGGCTAATCGCGCGTGAGAAAACAGGATCGGGGCGCATTTACCAAACGATTAATTTCGGCCGCTTAAAAAGGGCCGAAACACGCCAGCATGGCCCAAAGTGGCGGCGGGTTCACGACCTCGACACTAATCATTTTCAAAGCCACTTTCCCGAAAGCGCGCATCACGGGGAAGATAAAAAGACAAATAATCGAGTTTTATTCCCATGCATGATTTTCAGCTTCAAGTCGACTCCGAATTCGTGCTCTAGATGTAGATTTTAAAGATTGTACTTGATATAGTCCAAGAATTTTAATACTCAACAAACCGAGAATGCCCAACCGAAGAACATAAATTTGAAAATCCACTGTTAAACTCTCTTTGGAGAAAATGTAAAACTTTCTTTAAGAAAAGATAAAGAGTGTTAAAACTTCATCTTCCGCACCCACAAAAGAACTTTCAAAATTTGGTTCACGCACAGGAGATATTACCCAAAACTGTATAAAAATTATCGGAGAATTCAATCTGAAAACATGATTAAATGAGTTAATTTTGTTTTGCGCTTCTCTATACGGTTTTAGCCTGATTTTATTGGGATAGTCAGGTTACTAAATTTAGTTCTTGGAAAGTTTTCTTAAAAATCTCGGCATATAGTTGCTTAAAAGAAAACTAGTTTCATGATTATTATTACAATAATAATAAAACCGTAGCGCGGCTCCATTTAACTAGGGTAATGAGAAATTAATATACCGGTACGATAGTATTACCAGAAAAAGGGTTTGGTACCGCGAAAATTCGCAATTTAATAGATTAGACTAGAATGGGTTGAAGATACGCTGCAGGTAGAAAATTATTCCGTGGAAACAATATGAAAATATTAAGTGAAAATGAAAATCGCATCAACCTTGTTCCGTTCCGAAACGAATTGATAATAATCGGGGATTGTATTGTATAAACGGGAGAGTAATGACAGCCTAATTTGCATTTCAAATGTATTTAGGCTCTCACAAACAAGCTTGAAAACAATAGAACTGAGATGGATCATAATTTCTAAGCAACATTTTTGTCAAGAACCAAGGACAGATTCCTATTGCAAAAAATAACACACAATTAGCTTTTTCAGTTAATATAGAGACACCTAGCGACCAATGATATAAATCAATTCGTTGCTTTATTTATATTTGCTAGAACACCAAGCATTTGCTTAGCAATCGCAAATACACTTAGAAGCGAAGTGATACATAATACATTTTAAAATCAAAAAGGTCTCCAATTTTCTTCAGTGACACATGGTTTATAAAGGGGCGAATAGTTTTAAAATTTAATATACGATGATTACGTTTTTACCTCCTAATTTTACACTTTGCTTACGACACATAAATCATGGTTGCCACAGTTTGTTCACAATCAAATTTCCTGACTTTTCCAGGTTTTCCCTGACCATCTCCGGAGGTTTTCCCTGACCATCTCCGGAGGTTTTCCCTGACCATCTCCGGAGGTTTTCCCTGACCATCTCCGGAGGTTTTCCCTGACCATCTCCGGAGGTTTTCCCTGACCATCTCCGGAGGTTTTCCCTGACCATCTCCGGAGGTTTTCCCTGACCATCTCCGGAGGTTTTCCCTGACCATCTCCGGAGGTTTTCCCTGACCATCTCCGGAGGTTTTCCCTGACCATCTCCGGAGGTTTTCCCTGACCATCTCCGGAGGTTTTCCCTGACCATCTCCGGAGGTTTTCCCTGACCATCTCCGGAGGTTTTCCCTGACCATCTCCGGAGGTTTTCCCTGACCATCTCCGGAGGTTTTCCCTGACCATCTCCGGAGGTTTTCCCTGACCATCTCCGGAGGTTTTCCCTGACCATCTCCGGAGGTTTTCCCTGACCATCTCCGGAGGTTTTCCCTGACCATCTCCGGAGTTTTTCCCTGACCATCTCCGGAGGTTTTCCCTGACCATCTCCGGAGGTTTTCCCTGACCATCTCCGGAGTTTTTCCCTGACCATCTCCGGAGTTTTTCCCTGACCATCTCCGGAGTTTTTCCCTGACCATCTCCGGAGTTTTTCCCTGACCATCTCCGGAGTTTTTCCCTGACCATCTCCGGAGTTTTTCCCTGACCATCTCCGGAGTTTTTCCCTGACCATCTCCGGAGTTTTTCCCTGACCATCTCCGGAGTTTTTCCCTGACCATCTCCGGAGTTTTTCCCTGACCATCTCCGGAGTTTTTCCCTGACCATCTCCGGAGTTTTTCCCTGACCATCTCCGGAGTTTTTCCCTGACTTACTTTGTGCCAAAATTTTATATTTTTTAAACTATAATTTAGAAAAAGTTTCCTATTTGCAACCGAAATTAAATTCCCTGACATTTCCCTGATTTTTAAAATTCCCTGACTTTTCCAGAAATTCCAGGTACCGTGGCAACCCTGTAAATTAAACTTACAGCTCTATATAGTTCAAAATTTCGATATAATTCAAAATTGGTTAAATATGTAGTAATACCATTCTCCCTACGTCAACATTTTAATAACTTTTAATTTCTTAAAACAAGGATACATGCTTGTCGATTTCATGTTGTGTCTATTGTCTAGTACCAAACGATGTGGAAACTAGGAGCAACAAACACAAGGAGAACTCAGCTAGCCTTTAAACACGCTAACGCAGTGTTATGTACAAATTTCATTGGACGAACCTTTACGCTTAACGTTTTACGGGCGGGGGGAAGACAATTTCCGAATTTTCCTTCAGACGGCAGCAGGCGCTAAAGCGTCTAACCAATTAAAAATGTACGCAAGAAAATGCATGAATTTGGACGGGTTGCGTTCTCCTTGTGTGGGGTGCTGTGTTTGTTTCTCCAGCTGGTACTTAGTGAATATTTATATTTTAGTATATTATATTGTTTCGTCCATTTATAAACACAGTGAAGATTGTTTTAAAAACACGATCGACGTAGATATAAAATCCTGTTAAATTTTACACCAGGAGAGAGCCTTCAAAAAGAGAGGTTGATGATTTTAGGCTAACCTTTCACTTTACCCAAAAACACATGGTTGCCGCGTGTGCTTACCTGTCTAGAGGCGGCATGGCGTAAGGTAAACCACACCTTCAATTTGAAACGGTGATTATCGCAAACAACTAAAGCAAAAAAAGCGCTTAAGATATTCCAGCACCGAGAGTGTTGTACGGAGCACAAAAATGGGAAAACTATGATTATCGGGTAAATGGGATCTCCGGGCAATCGTGACTCGATCCTGGCCAGTATACGTTCTACAGTCAATTAGAAGAAATTGGCCAAGAGTTAAGCCGACAACGATTAGCGCCTCCTTTGTTCCTCCATTTGCCACCCCACACTCCCTCTCTTTATTAGCTAGGATATACCGACACCAAAAAGAAACGTTCCAACCACCGAAAAAAGGAATAACTAGCCTCGTTCAAGGCGAAAATTGAACTATAATGACTTTATTAGTCCACCACAAAAAATACTTCAACATTTTATCCATTTCATTTCCACACCGAAACATTCAACAAAGAGTTCTTACATATTTTTATAACACAAACCCATATTTTTTTTTAATGTAATATTTCATAAACTCCAGATTTCTTCAAGGAAAGGGTTTGAATTATTTTAAGAATTTATAGCGTTCGAAAGTTGCTGTTATCGACTACTCCGGGAAACAAGGAGCTTTATTACAAAGTTATGGTAAGAATGACGTCAATACAGGGGCGTTGGTAAGAACTTGAAATAATTGATTTGTTTGATTTCAGTTTGATTTCTAAAGTAGAAAAATGACTTATTTGATTTAAATCGGACTTTTTTTCACTTGATTTTAATTAAATTTGATTTAAATCGGCTTTTCTTTGGAAAGGTTATTGATAATTTGAATGCATTAGTAATATTAACTAAAATTTAAATTAATCTGTATTTAATTTATTTTTCTCTGAATTGGCATTGATACAGACAAGCCAGTTTTGTACATTTTCATAAATAAATTGAAATATCGCCGGCGATTTCAATCGAATAACATTTTACATAAATTGTAATTTAATTCGTCTGTCAAATATGTGGTAATAATTAATAATAATCAGCTAGGCTCATACCACCTTAGGCCTATGTCATCGAGCGACTTTTGAAGCCCTTAATTCAGGTGGCCGGGTTACAATGCGTAGGAGGGTGGTGGCAAACCCTTCATGCCACGCGAGCCAACAGCTCCCTACACTAACTATTACCGTTAACCTCAACAAGGCTTTATGGAAGGGGAAACCGAAGAGCTCGGGAGAAAACCCCTTAAACCAGTCGGGTGAGAACTTTCAAACTCAACGCATAAGGAGTTGTACCGAGTTTTCACATAGTGCCACAAGCTGGGATCGAACCCGGCTCTTCTTGCTGCGAGGCGAAAGTGCTAACCACTCCCCTACCCCAATTATTACAAACATACCTAATAATTAAAATATAAATTGGTGGGCGATAACTAAGAAGAATTCTAACATATTTGTAGCTAAAGCAACGATTTAAATGACAATTGATTTAAATTGAACACACCTAATCTCAATAGATTATTATAAAAAAATGTAAAATTAAAATTAGTGGCGATAATTAATAAAACTTTCTAACTTATTCTAAAATATCTCGAGAACACAACGGCAACAAAATGTATCTAAATATAATCTAAAAAAGAATCCGCCCAAAATTTTGGTTCGATAGTGAAATAAGGGAGCCGCGCCCTGGCTAATTGCACTCATAAACAACGGGACCACTGCAATGGCCGTCAATTCGTGATAGATTAAGAGGCTCTCCTAACGAAATTAGTCGCGAATACCTATCGCACTCTCACTCCCCTCCACGCCAACGGGGAAGATGGATTTTACGCTCATTATTTACGTCGAAAATAAGCGACTTGGGAAAAAATAAATTGGAGGCGAAAGCTACCGTGTAATTTAATTCGCCGTTTTTCGACGAAACACTTGTTAATTTAGTAAGAGGGAGAGATTACATTTTTGATGACTCGTATAGGCCCCATTCTGAGAGCGGTATGATCAAAACTGGACCGTAATCACGCTAAAAGGTTCGACGCCGCGTTTTTACCATAAGTAACATTATAGTCGTAAGTATGACACTAAAGATTTGGGTTAATGATAGTCTGACACTGACAATTGTGAGTGATTGCGTGGTCGGATGTATTGGAACAGGAATATCTTCTAATTGGATTAATATAATCTGAAGCATTTTCATTTTTATTAAGCCTTGGCTGAATCTTTAAATAGGCAATATTTCGGGACTGTAACCTAACACTATCTTCCCAAGGCTAGTAACAGCTCGCGGAGCATTATTAGTGCTAACAAGGAGAGTACCCGAGGTTTTTATTGGCGATTTTGTTCAAAGTCGGACGTAATGTAGACCTATATGAGATATGAAATTTCCCAAAAGGAGACGTTGCACTACCCATTCGATTGGCCATGGCAACCGAAAACGGTTTTGACGCACTTCAAACAAAACTATCTCCATTTAAAAAAGCATGCGATTTTCTTGGTTTCGCTGGGTACTTCCTACGAATTTTTAATTTTAAAGCACAAAATGGGTAATTTGGACCACATTTAGGTAAATTTCATCAAGTTTGGGTAAATTGGAACATCTTTGGAGTAAAATTGTAACAATTTTGTGGTAAAATAAGGAAAAAATCTTATTTTTATTTTAAGTGGTCAAAAACATTTTCGGTTGCCACTGCAAATCGAATGGGTAGTGCAACGTCTCCTTTTGGGAAATTTCATACCTCGTATAGGTCTACATTACGCCCGACTTTGAACAAAATTGGCAATAAACACCTCGGGTACTCTCCTTGTTAGTGACGTAATGGTGTACGGTCATTGGCGAAACAGACAATCGTTAAAAAAATAGCGTCAAGAGTCACTTTTAAATGTTATATTGCTTTTGATACTACGAAGCGACTTCACGTTTCACGCGGGACTATCTTAGCTTCTTTCACATATTTTGTTAAGTATCATTTCTCCGTAAAACAGGCTTTGCTTAACCTCACTATTAACATACCCACGTAAATATCACGGGCCTACTATTTAAAATAATTACACGTATACACGGTATACGTATCAATTAAGTTTAAACTTGTCGGCACGTTTCTCAGAAAAACGTAGGTGGAATTTTCTAATTGTCGTACGGTGTTTCTAATTGAATTATAATCTTTATAACTGTTTTCCCAAAACACATTTTATTTCTCTATAAATATAAATATAAAATATTTATACTAGCGTGGTGAGGTACTTGTTCAATTTGTCCTAAAGTTCCCCGTATGAAGGTAAAAAATAATATCGTTAAAACACCTTTCATTAAAATTAAAATTTAATTGCAGTAGCGAAATGACATGTAAAACGGGTATAGCGAATGATTAAACGCTTATAATGAACGGTTAGGGAGAGCGAGAGGAATTTAGGGACATTTATAACGTGAAATAACTTTTAATTAGGTCATTATTAATTAATACAACCATTCAAATACTGAGACTTCACTCCATATGGGCTTAATTTTTGTAAGAGGAAATTAAGTTATTAAAATAAATATATTAATATTTATTTATTTATACTAATTTTCGCGAGAGGTACAAATTCCGTATACAGTCTAGAGAAAAAATGATTTTATAAATCTTGAAATCAACTTGAAAATCCCGAAATCTGGGCGACAATCGGTTACAAAACAAGAAATCGAAGCGCAAAATTGAGCTCTGAAATCTCAAAATCAGTTTGATTTCAGAAAGCACTTTGAGATTAAAAATCCCGTACACAAAATTTGCCTAAAATGGCTTTAAAACGTGCAGTAACTAAACTAACCAATAACAAGTAAATACTATCACAATACTATCAAATAATGAAATTCGAAAACTTACCAAAATAACATCCCAAAATGTTCCAATCACAATTATCACAAAACACGGGTTCAATGATACACAAGCGACGGCTTTAGTCCGATACTAGATCCGTGCCGCGTTAGAACGTAGTCTAGTCGTCAGATCGAAACGTCTAATTCAATTTGACAAATATGGATTTGGTAAGCGAGGGGGTGGAGATAGAAGAAGTTACGCTTCTTATACGCGTCGTAACCAAGGCAACGGCATCGGAGATCATCCCCGCATCCTACGGCCGAAGCTGACTTAGCCCTTATTACAATTTCTGCCAGAATGCATTATCACGATATCAAAACCCCCCTCCCGTCCCATCCCCACACATCTATCCAAAGGGGGGGCATTTGGATAGAAGGGGGGTCTAGAAAAAAGGGGGGGGGGACATTTGTAACCTGTCTATTTTTTTTACTGATCCCCACCCAACAAAAAATAATAGATTCTATTATCCGGTTGTTCTCGATGTCTGCGAACCGAAGTACGGGGAAAATATCCCCAATTTATTTATAGATACTTTTGCGATATTACGTCAGAAGGGTTTATTTTATTTTATTCACTTACAGTTTTAAATAATTAAATTTAAATATTTTTGTAAATCAACTTTGAAATTTCCGTCACGAATGTAACGAAACTTGTAAATATTGAAATAGAAATTCGCGTTGAACTGGTTAGAATGGAAATACTTTGTGCAAAGGTTTGCCAGACATTTGGTCAATATGGCGGCTATGGTTCAAAGGCGAGTAAGATTGGGGATAAGGGAAATATGGAAATACATCATGCGGAACGTAATTATAACATTTATAGCCGCCTGAAAGCGAAACTTTCGTAACATGAATTACGTGGTTTTTGCTAAAGAGTTGAATTTTATTATAAATTTTTGATACAAGTGGCAAAACCCGCAATCTTGTACCCCGAATACCTTTTAATAATATAAATATTAATTAAAATCAAATCAATTGATGTTATTAAATATATTAATATATAAATATTAATTAAAATCAAATCAATTAATGTTATTAAATATATTAATATATAAATATTAATTAAAATTAAATCAATTGATGTTATTAAATATATTAATATATAAATATTAATTAAAATTAAATCAATTGATGTTATTAAATATATTAATATATAAATATTAATTAAAATTAAATCAATTGATGTTATTAAATATATTAATATATAAATATTAATTAAAATTAAATCAATTGATGTTATTAAATATATTAATATATAAATATTAATTAAAATCAAATCAATTGATGTTATTAAATATATTAATATATAAATATTAATTAAAATCAAATCAATTGATGTTATTAAATATATTAATATATAAATATTAATTAAAATCAAATCAATTGATGTTATTAAATATATAAATATATAAATATTAATTAAAATTAAATCAATTGATGTTATTAAATATATTAATATATAAATATTAATTAAAATCAAATCAATTGATGTTATTAAATATATTAATATATAAATATTAATTAAAATCAAATCAATTGATGTTATTAAATATATTAATATATAAATATTAATTAAAATCAAATCAATTGATGTTATTAAATATATTAATATATAAATATTAATTAAAATCAAATCAATTGATGTTATTAAATATATTAACATATAAATATTAATTAAAATTAAATCAATTGATGTTATTAAATATATTAACATATAAATATTAATTAAAATTAAATCAATTGATGTTATTAAATATATTAATATATAAATATTAATTAAAATCAAATCAATTGATGTTATTAAATATATTAATATATAAATATTAATTAAAATCAAATCAATTGATGTTATTAAATATATTAATATATAAATATTAATTAAAATTAAATCAATTGATGTTATTAAATATATTAACATATAAATATTAATTAATTGATACATTAAATATATTATTGTAAATATTAACAAAAAATTAAATTAGCTCATATATTAAATAAATAAATAAAAAAATATTTAAAATTAAATTAATTGATATAAATAAATTAATGTAAAAATATTAATTAAAATTAATTTAATTGATAAATAAATTAATGTAAAAATATTAATTAAAATTAATTTAATTGATAAATAAATTAATGTAAAAATATTAATTAAAATTAATTTAATTGATATAAAAAATTAATATAAAAATATTAAAATTAAATTAATTTATATATTAAGTATAAATGAAAATATTAATTAAAATAAATTAATTTATATTATTAAATATATTAAAATAAAAATATTAATTAAATATATTAATTTATATTATTAAATATATTAAAATAAAAATATTAATTAAATATATTAATTTATATTATTAAATATATTAAAATAAAAATACTAATTAAATATATTAAATTAATTAATATTTTATTAAATATAAAAAAATCCGCTTAACTTATTTTATTAATAAAAATATACTTATTAAATATAATTAATACAAAATACAACTAAATATATTAATATAAAAATACTAAATAAATATATTAATATAAAAATACTAAATAAATATATTAATATAAAAATACTAATTAAATATATTTAATTAATACTTTAAATATATAGCCCAAAATCCGCTTATTTTTATATATTAATATATTATTAAATATATTAATATATAAAAATAAGTTAAGCGGATTTTGCATTCAGGCAAATTGGTTTGAAATTTATATTTAAAGATTTATTTCATTCTTAAATCAAAGAAGAAATAAAAGTGATACAACAGCTTTTGGTCGATTTACTTTCAGGGTATTTAGGCCCATGAAATTATGGTAATATTATGACTTATCCACTATATTAAACTAGGTTTTAGCACAAAGTTTTAGTATCGCGAATATTTTTGCGCGCTTGTATGACATGTGACTTGTGTGTAATTTGTGCTTTGTTGACCGTCGCCTAATCAGACCCGAGATCGAAACTAGTAGTGACTGTGTAATTTTAGTTAGTTTTCTTTTATTGAAAACCTCGAATTGCAATTAAAGCTAGAGTTACTATACCACTTCTATATTTTTTACACTTTATTATTAATTTCTCAAAAATGTACCATTACTTTCAGTTATTACCAAAATATTTTCGCTATTTTTCAAATGTGAATTCACCGTAATTTCCATACTATTTTTCACAGCAGATTACTTAAATGACTACCCTTAAAAAATGTGCAAAAGAATTCCATTATTTATTTGTCATTTCACGGTATATCTAGCAACATTTCTCCAAAGGTTTCGCCTTAATTTGTTAGGGTGTAATAACCGTCAATTTGTAAAACACACACAATGTAATATATCACACCCAGTATCCCGAAACGAGAACAGCTTTCTCTAATCACGGTTTAGAAGGTAACGTAGCAATTAACGCGGGATATACTATAATGAAATAATTACGTCCGCTCTCCACCATCCGTTTTTATTACCCTTTAATGAGCACAGACATATCCTTGGAAATGAAACGGAAAAATAAATGTACAATGGGAGGGAGGGGATACGTAATTACAGACATTAATAAAATACACGCAGAAACATATTTCTATCAGCGAATCAAGAACGCTAACCACATAAACCCGTGCTTGTTCCAAAAACACGTATTTTTCCGTTTGTGATGAGTAAAATATCTTCGGGTAGTCCATTCTATCGGAATATTATATAGAAAAAGATGAGCTAGGCAAAATATACTTTTGAAATCGAAATTTCCATCGTAAGTAGTCGTAAATATCTTTATAATCCTAAAATACCTTTATAATCCTAATTTCTTTAAAAAAATCTAATAAATTTACAACCACAATATTCCAATTAACATATTACTTACAGGAACATTTAGAGCGGATTAGATTTTATTTCTTTAATTTAATATAGATGGCGCCAATTTAAATATTTCAACGCTAAAAATCCTCTCAACGTAGAAATTCTTGTAAAAAGTAAAAAGTAAAACTAAGGTAGAAAACACGAAAATATAAATATTTCTAAGTTTCGGACAATTGGCGCCATCTAGTAAGACTTTAGGTAATATGAAAGACTTTACACTTTCCCCAACGCTTTTTCTATTAATTAGTCTATTATTATAAAATCATTATTGAGTAATAGTATGGTTTTGGTATTTATGAAGATATTTTAATTTTAGATAAAACCGGCCAGTCAAAAACTATCAGATTATAACTTCGATTTCGAAGTAAAAATTTCTGTACCAGTAGAAGTCCACTTGTTACGAAATTGCGCTTATATTAGTGGGAAAGATTCCTGGGCTTTTTAAATCGTGATGGATTACTTTTGAATTTTTCATATGATTTTTAGTAAGTTTCCAGGTTTTATTTAAGACTACTTTCATAATTTTCCCTTAATTATTTCGCTCGTAATCTACTTTTCAAATCGACGAAAATTTTAAGGCGAGGAAATGAATTCCCCGCCTTTGGGACCTGTATTTGTGCTAGGCCTCGGTATTGCGCAATGATTTTTCAATTCCAAACATTAAAACCGAGGCCTAGCACAAATACAGGTCCCAAAGGCGGGGAATTCATTTCCTCGCCTTAAAATTTTCGTCGATTTGAAAAGTAGATTACGAGCGAAATAATTAAGGGAAAATTATGAAAGTAGTCTTAAATAAAACCTGGAAACTTACTAAAAATCATATGAAAAATTCAAAGTTGAGTACAAACACTAAAATTATTAAAAAGTCTCCGAATTGCAACACAGTTAGGAAAACAAATTCCCGTAGGAAAAGCATTAAGGAGAAAAAAAAATTTTCACGAAAATTCGTCCGCTTAGACTCAGTTCGTGTCTCCGCCGTTCGGCAGAGCCACTTGATTTTTGAACCCCTACTCTTCTATGGAGATGTCCGCTCCTATTGACTGAACGCAGTATCAGTCACGTGCTTCCTCCATGGTATTTATTTTAAGGAATGTTCCGCTTCAGTTCTCTAATTTCAGATTTAAACCAAAAGCTGGGTTGTCTTATTTAAATCAATTAGATTTAATTCGCGACTTAAATTAAGGGTTTATTATTTTAATTAATTTTTTTAATTTACCTTTTAAACTTCTATGTATTTATGAAAATATACGAAGGTAGCAAACTCAATTAAATTAAATTTTTGTGTAAATTTAATGAAAATTAATTTAATTTAAGATTAAATTACCGTTGCACTCAAGTTATTAATAAATTTTTCAATAAAACCAGCATAAATCCTTAAAAAAATCAAAATCAATAAAAATTAGATTTAAATCCAATATCTATTTTTTCGATTTCAAAATAACAAAAACATCAATAACCTTAACCAAAAGTAATTAAAATAAGTATTCATCTCCTATACTGCTAATGTTGTTCGCTGGAAACATGTACCTTTAAAGGTTAAGGTTGATTTCTCAAAACACGTTTTGGAAGAAAACTACTGCTTAGCGAAATAGGTGGGTTTACTGATGTATAACTGGGTAGTTAGTCACAGGGGCAGGGCGATGTTAG
This sequence comes from Leiobunum rupestre, assembly GCF_980474605.1. Lineage (NCBI taxonomy): Eukaryota > Metazoa > Arthropoda > Arachnida > Opiliones > Sclerosomatidae > Leiobunum > Leiobunum rupestre. The sequence continues at coordinate 36,193,787 of NC_143392.1, forward strand.
AATTTTGTTTTTAATTTCAGAAGTTCTTGAGATGGCGCCACTAGTACGTTTTCGCTACAATTTAGGAACTATTGGCGCCATCTCACGATTGAAAGAAGCTAAGAAAATCCGAGTTTTTGCGTACCCCTGTAAAGCAAACTGCGTCGAACGAACTGTAAACCGACCTATACATCATAGTTATTTACTAAAACAATTATCAACAAAAATATGTTTTAGAAAGACTAAAATGCTCCAATAACGTGCAATATTTACATCCTTAGGCGGATTATAGGCTTAGTGCGTAGTTTAAATTTTGGTTATACGTATCGCCGCTTACCAATCGAGTTCTAAATTGAATATATGAAAGCTGTCTGCTTGTTAACAGCTGAAAGTTTCCACTGAAAAACTATTTCTTCACATATTTAGTTGAACCAGCGAAGTTATACGTTTCATTTTAATATACTTAGGATACTTATCTCCTAATATATATATTATTTACTTCTGGTTGAACTTATACACGTATTACTAAAGCGCCTGTGGAAGTAACCAAACCTATACTTTTCGAGTACAAACTAATTTGTTTAAAATGAATGGTGTAATTTTTCAAAATATGAGATATTATCAATGTAAACCGTACAATTTTCTCGATAACGTTCAAGTCTAATATAAACAAAATCTGGAGCAACCATATACTAAGAAGAAGAAATAAAAAATAAGCGGCTGCAAACTGGAATTAAAATCGGGGGTTACAGAAGTCGATTGGAAAATCTCAATTTTCACATGGCCGTTGGAATGCTACTCTTAACGGCGAAACCCATAACTCAAAATTAACAAAACGAAAGATCTTCTGGATCTACCGGATTTATTGAGAACTCCAATTTACAATATTCAACGGAAAATTGGTAGGGAAAAATGGTTAATGGTATCAGGGCCCCCACTCAAATTTTAAAATTATAGGACTTTATAGGACTATTTTTACAAAATTATAGGACTTTATAGGACTATTTTTACAAAATTATAGGACTTTATAGGACTATTTATGCTATTTTATTTACTAACTATGCATTTAAACACAAAAACTATATTTAGAGAATTAAATCTTTGATTTTAACTTAAAAAATAGTAACTATTTAACCATTTTATCACAAAAATATACTAGTAGCTAACCATGTTAACAATAACAAAAGTATAGACTAGAATGACTTGGTATACGAATTTATCCTATAGCTAAATCTAGCAATTTCACTGCGTGGTTGGATTTTAAATGGGCCAAATATTAAAATTATAGGATTTTATAGGACTTTTGGGGGATTTTGCTAAAAATATAGGATGTTATAGGACATTTTTGAAAATATAGGATTTTATAGGAATTACAGGACCTCTGGGAGCCCTGTGGTATGTACAGTCCCGATCAAAAGTTTCTGGCCGTTTTCCCATGGCAGCCATTTTGTTTCTATTTTAGGTAGAGAGCCGACTGGGGGCTTCTATGAGAGAATACCCTCACGAAAATAATGTGCAGTGAAAATTAATTCCCTACCACCATTAGGGCACGAGCAAAGCCGGAAATAGCCAAACCCCTCCAAAGTGACGCCAAGAAAAAATAAATAAAATATGTCGTGCCTACGCTTGTTGGAAGCGTCATATTCGGAAACATAATCGGGTTTCATTTTTCAAATCGGATTTGTGGTTGTAAAGTTATTGAAGAAATAGTGATGACGGAAAACATGAAAATTAACCCCAATTTAATTTTTAAGTGAAACAAAGCAAGCGTGAAATTAGTATTTAAAATGATATCGCTAATTGGGTTGAAGCAAAAAATCGAGGGGCTAACCACTCTTACAAAGTCTGTACACCGGATTACGCTTAGATTAGCACTGCCAAAGGCAGGGACTTCACAGATTACGCGTAATCCCATTAGTACAGTCAAAGGTACGGCTCTGTACACCGATTACGCGGAGTGATCAGCCCCTCGCAAAAAATATCATGGTCTCGAGCGATATTATTTTATATACTACTTTCACCCTTGCTTTGTTTCATAAAAGCCCTCATTCGGCTCTCTACCTAAAATAGAAACAAAATGGCTGCCGAGAGAAAACGGCCAGAAACTTTTGATCGAGACTGTACGTTTAAATTCGCGATATTTCCAGTGTCAAAAATAATCCGAATTAATTCAAAGTCTCAAATAGAGCTTAAAATGTTTTTTTCAGTCGGGTTTTACAATAAGGGCGAAGCTACGGCGGATGGATACACCTCGTAATCTTTCATTGAACTAAAAAAAGTAGCGCGTCTGAAAGGAAGTGTACGTAGGATAAGGATCTGCGGTCGTCAGCTGTGAAATCGGCGAGTTTTGAAGTGGAGAAGGGCCTCTTTCGGGGAAACTAGGTTTCGGGATACGTGCGATCACAAAAGCGGTTGTGGCGTCAATGGAATTAACATTCCTACACTAGCGCAAATAGAATTAACGAAATTTCTTCGCGCCTTTCTCGTTGGGCAGAAACCAGCCCAAAGCGCGATGACAAATTAAGATAATTCTCCCCTTTTCAAGAAACGTACATTAATTTTCCAACTGCTGGAGTCCCAGATTCATCGCTTATAAATAATGGAGAAAAAAACTGAATAAAACATCGCTAAAATCGACCTAAAAATGTATTCGCGTATATTTTTCACTTTTTTTTAATAAACAGAAATAAATTTTGTTTGAAACATTGTTCATTATTATCATTAAAGTCATTAGACATTTTTTAGTATTTTTATATTTGCCTTTAAGTTTGTTGAAGCAGTTCCAGAACAAGAAGGCCTGACCTAAATGATTTACACCGGCTTGAGTTTGCTCACGTTTTTCGATATCTTCTAGAACGCCTAACGGCTCAAATCAATAATAATGCGATGCGCACAATAGTAAATTATACATATATTTTTTTTAAATCACATACGTCTACGCGTACAAACTGATTTCATAATATATACCTAACAAGGCCAGACCGTAATATTTTAAGCCGGCTTGAATTGGCCTTTCTATAAAGTAACATTGGCCTTCTTGTTTAGATGTATCGAGCGCGTCACTCGTGACGTAGAAGTGAAATTTCACTATGATAGCCCATAGACGCTAGCATAAACTCTATTGTCTTATTCAACTTGTTCAACTTGTTCAACTTGTTCAACTTGTTCAACTTGTTCAACTTGTTCAACTTGTTCAACTTGTTCAACTTGTTCAACTTGTTCAACTTGTTCAACTTGTTCAACTTGTTCAACTTGTTCAACTTGTTCAACTTGTTCAACTTGTTTAAAGTTCCACGCGCGTCTTGATATTTTAGCGTAAATGGGCTCGAGCAATTTCGCGCGTGCTCCATGAAATAAAAAAAATTGCGCGAGCCTTTTACGCTAAAATATGAAAGAGCGCGTGGAACATTTTAGCAAGTTGAGCAAGACACGAATTAAAATTCGACGAGTCGCCCCATTTTATAAAGATCTAACCTTCAAAACTGAACTGAACTCCTACGTATCTCGTGACGAAAGCGATACATTAAACAAGTTCGGCAAGCGTAATGACTTTATAGAAAGGCTTATTGGAAATATTATCGATATCATCAAACACACATTTAGGACGCCATCTAACGGTTCAAATTAATAAAGTTAGGAGCACAATAATGCGCAATTCATTTTTATTCCTAAAAACATCACCTACACCTACCGACCGATTTCATAAATATAACCCTAGCCACTCCAAATAAAGGCAATAAAGTTAAAAAATAGTCTATAAAGAGTTAAATCGTTTAGCGGCGTTTAACATAGTTCATTTTTTTATGTGGAGAAAAAATCCAACGTAAATTTTATTATCACAGCTCTTCAGAATTTGGCTTGAAAAAGCATCAAAATTTTAACGAGGCACTTGAAAGAAGTGCGAAAATGCTTTTTTCGAGGTTTATAGAATTATGTAACGGGCCTTTTTCCTTTGTCCAAGTCTTGTAATAAAAAAATATTGAGGCTATGAGATGAATATAATAAAATTTTCGCAGGGTGTGAAAAATTTCGGGAAAAAACTGAAGTCTTTAATTATACGGGGCTTTTAAACTTTTCTAACTAAAAGGAAGAGAAACTTTAATTTAGATATTTTCTTTTGGGAACCGTAGCATGAACAACAGAACTAACATCTTCGATAAACATCGAGAAGCCTGTTTTCTCAGAGATACAATCTTTAAAAACTAAACCATTTTTCTTCTTCCTTCGGTCATTTTTATCAATGTCTAAACTGAATTTTTAACATGATGGAAAAGGGTTTTTGTTGAGTTTAAATACAGTTCATTTTGCAGTTCGATTAAAGTTCGGAGAGAGGGTGAAATCTGCGTCGTTATATTAAGATTTAAATACCCGTTAAATTCGTACGCGAATCCGATTTGGATCTGAGATATAACTGGCGGTTTATCTAGATCACAAGTTCCCAAATATTTCGATAATAGGGTAATTAGTAATTTATTATTCCTAGCGTTCAGAGAAGCAATTTAACAAAAGGGTACTTGTTTATAAGACTATTATACTTTGAAACTTATTAAAGTCGGTGTAACATGTAAAGGTGTTTTTTAAGGTAATAAATAATCCTCTAAGATATATATTTTGGAGTCGGCAGCTAGTCAAAAAGATTAAAATCTACGAAAGATTTTCGGGTGCAAGTCAGGCTACGCGATAGATAGGAAAATTTCATAAAATAGCTAAGGCCCCTTTCGGGAGCTTAGCGCCATCTCCCGATAAGAAAACACCCTAAATAGGGGGACCTCTTACTCACCCAAAAAAGAACAGTTATCTCTCCAATGAGTTATTAAAAAATTTAAGACATTTAATCGGGTATATAACATCTGCTATAAAGTCTGTCTTAATCGTAAGTTGCCTTAAAAATACTTAATGGAGATTTTCTATTTTTCCTGTGTTCTAAAAAAAGGTTATTAAAGGGAGTATAACATTCAAAATTTATTTAATTGATCACCTAGTTTCACATTTGCACCACTAGGTTTAACAGAAGCCGAGGTAGCTGGCGCTAGTTACGTTAAAAATAAATCATGGAGCACCCTATCAGACCATTTAGTTCGAAAATATTCAATAATATTTCACAATACATTTAACCATTGGAAAGGTATTTATAATTATAATAAAATTGTAACAAATTAACCAGGGTTGTTATTCAAATTTATCGTTTGAATTAAACATGCAAATTTCGCCCAAAAACTTTAAATTTCCATGAGAAAATAAATGTGAAAAAGTTCGAAAATGTTTTTCAGCATTTTTGTCAAATTATACTTTGATTATTCGCAAAAAAATTAAATAATTCTATCTAATATTGCGCTCCAAACGCCACTACTTGTTTTGATAATTTTGTTATCAGTAATATCTAATAAGAGGTAAAAAAAGTAAGCGTTCTGAAAATAATACATGTAACGCAATTTATCCAGAGTTAATTTTGGGTAGATATTATATACGTCCCAATAAGAGAGCATACTTAGAATAAATTAAATCGAAAACGGTAAGAAAAAAACATGTTAAAAGCGCGTGACTCTGGCATTGTGGCTTTTAGCCATAAATCGCGTCTCAACAGGAACAAATGTTATCCATTTCTCATAGGGAAAAAAGGGGGCCATATTAATTTCAGGGTTGACCCCTCCTTCGCTAAGTAGGTGTAATTTAGAACGGCATTTATACCCCCCTCACAGCTACTTAGAGAATAAAAATAACGTTCCTTATGGAGGACCTACAAAAAAGAGGTTTAGACATCAACCCCTTTCTACAAAATAAGTTATTTCTCCTTGAAATAGCCATTATGTTATCTGGTCGGGTTCAGCCCACAATGACACGCACACCGAAAGGAAATTTATCCCCTGGGATGAGCGCAAAATATTAGCCATGAATATAATAGGACAGTGTTGTAACTAAAAAAAAGGGTGGATAAACCAATTTTCCCCTCATTGCATCCATGGGTAAAGAAATATTGTTCCAAAATATTTGTTTGTATTTAATCTGCACACTTTAAAATGAATGAAAACTTGTTGAGGTTAACGGTAATAGTGAGTGTAGGGAGCTGTTGGCTCGCGTGGCATGAAGGGCTTGCCACCACCCACCTACGCATTGTAACCCGGAATCCTGAATCAATGGCATTGAAAGTCGCTAGATGACTTGGGCCTAAGGTGGTGCCTTGGGTATTAGCCTAGCTGATTTATAATTTACTCTAATCGATTTAAATTTTATATTAATATTTGTTACACAATAATGTATTTAATAATTTACAAAAGAGTTTGTAGCAAATTACAAGTGGTCATTAAATTTCATAAAAATTAAATTTACATATTATTCCGATACAAGCTAAAATAATAGTTGATTTTATATAAATAAAAGTGGTCTTGCCCAACTTGTTAAAATGTTGCTTTTACGTCACAAGACGAAGCTTTATTAGTATATTCTTCGCACGAGCGATTTGCACGGGCGCTAGAAAAAGCTATATTCCTCGTAGACTTATGAAAGTAAGAGACTGTCACGCAAAATGTTTCAATAGAAAAGTTGTAGGGCATAGTCGAAAGTGTAAAAATAATTTTGGTTCGGTTGAAAAAGACCTATTTTTCACTGAGTTTGGAGGTTGGGGGAAAAAACAAGTTGTAATAGCAGGCTATAGCCTTTAACGAATTGTAGGTAACATGCATTTCAGTTATAATATTTCGAAAAATAAACAAATAATAATTAGCCCAAGTGACAAATGTTTTTTAATGACTTCTACAAAATGTTTTCAAAAATGCCACCTTCTGATGCAATGCACAAATATGCACGATGTTGCATATTGCGAAATGCTCCCCGAACGTAATAATTTTCTTTAACAATAACTTTTTGCAGATCTGATTATTAACTACATAGCTGAAAGCATAAGTTCCCTAAAATAAATTTACATGTGTGTTGTGATTATGTACGATTGTTTACGTTAAAGGCTATTGCCTGCTAGTACAACTTGTTTTTTCCCCCGACCTCCAAATTCAGTGAAAAATAGATCTTTTTCAACCGAACCAAAATTATTTTTACACTTTCGACTATGCCCTACAACTTTTCTATTGGAACATTTGGCGTGACACCTACCGGTGAAAAAATAAATTTTCCAAAACGGCCCAAAATCGTTCGATTTTTCGGAAATTTAGTAACCAAAGGCTTCCATACCTAACAAATAAACCCTGAAACTTTCAGAACCCTAGCATAAATACATTTTGAGAAAAATGGCCTGATCGAGCAAATTGAGACACCCTGTATAATACAGTGTTAATAGTTCAGCGATTAATTTAATCTTAGTTCTAGGGATGGCACCGCACTTTCATCTGCCACGTGCTAGTCGTCATGACAACGTGTAAAGAGTCTTAGTAGACAGGAAAGATTTAAAATCCAAAAAAAATTAAACCCCTTAAAATTGCTATTTAAATCCAGTCGATTAATCAAAACATTAACAATCCTGATATATATTTTTTACTTTAAATGGGGTAAGTGGGCAAAGGGATTAAAGTTACGATGAATTGCCCATAAAAAATAAAGTACCGTTGAAAATAAAAGCTGAACGAGAGGAGAAACCTAATGGGCGAGTATTTTTAGGAATCGAAAGCTTTGTCAAACAATACAGAAGAGCCAAGATTCCAGTGATAAAAGGGGTTAAATGGAAGAGATGAGTTCAGGAAATAACGTTCACATTTTTCATCGTTAAACAGCGAAATTGTCCGTAGCTGGTGAAAGAGTTAGCTTAGATTTTTTCGCTAAAATATAGAGGCTTAACGAGACATTACGGGGCGTCAAATTGCACTGCTGGGAGCTTTCGCCTGTCTATAAGTGAAGCTACTTAACCCAGAGACCTATTTTCCATGAATGCAATCAAAATAGGATCACACACTCAACTCTCTCCCTTACATTAAACTTATAATGGTATTTTAAAGATGTTTACGTTTTTTTTTCTCTCTCTATCATTTATGATAGCCAACGAGGGGGGAGAAGGGGGCTAAAGGGGTATCCATCTTTTGAAACATATCTTTGGGAAGATTCTCGGAAAGTGATAAAAAAGAAAATTGAAGATTGGGCGGGAACGGCATCTACGAAAGTACTTAAAAGGACAGTGTACCCTACAAATCGACTTTCAGGGCGATCCAAATCGATCTAAAGGGTATGTTTTGGTTAAAGGACCACAGGGGGGTCCGAATTTTACTTGTTTCCCGCGCTTGTCTCAGGAAATATTGCTAGAAAAGTGCCAAATTATGATTGGTCGAGTACGCTATCACGCGGTACGGAAAGAGGCTCTTGATGAAATTAGGCCTAAAATTTAAAGAGTTCTACGGATCTTTAAAGAAGATACTGATTGAAGCAGTTGCCTATAAACGTTGTAAGGCATAACTGATATGGCATAACCCATAAACGTAGTAAGGCATAACTCATACACGAAGTAAGGCATAACACATTGGCATAACCCATACATGAAGTAAGGCATAACACATTGGCATAACCCATAAACGTAGTAAGGCATAACTCTTAGGAATAACCCATACACGTAGTAAGACATAACTCATTGGCATGACCCATACACGTAGTAAGGCATAACTCATATGGAATAACCCATAAACGTAATAAACAATAAATCATAATGCACAACACACAAACTAAATAAAAGAGTACAATCTAAAATACAATTTTAAATTTACCAACCAAAATTGATATACTAGATCTTATTAATTTGATAAAATTCCACCTTAGTCAACATAAAATTATATATTTTTTAAAAGGTGCGTCACCGAAACTAACCACTTTCTTAAATTCTGTAAACCGATTACAGCCTTTGGTAGTGCTAATTCTGTAATCTAATAAGTAATCACGGGCTTGTACACCGATTACGGATAGTAGTCAGCCCTTCGGCAATTAAACAATTGTTTTATAATGAAATGGCATTTTTTTTAAATCCAGTGTTGTCAGCGTAGAAAAATTAATCCTACCTGACCATTTCAACATAGACGAAGAAATTTGTGCCAAAATTTAACTAAAATTTTATAAAAATTAAGTATCTATGAAAAAAATCGTAAAACGTAAAAATATATTTCTGAAACGAACCTATTCCAAGATTTAACCATTCCCAAATATTACATTAAATGAAAAAAATTAAATTTAAATTTAATTTTGAACGATTAAGTTTACGACTGACGCCGTGAATTGAATCTACATTATTTTCAAACATTTATATTTAGTTTTACATTAAAAAATGTAAAACATTTGGCATTTGAAAACTTGAAAGGGACTAACCGTTGTTTTCAGAGTAAGAAGAAAATTCGACGAAGAGAAATTCCGGCACTAGAATTTGGCACCTTGCCTGCATTGTATGAAATACGTACCTGGGAACTAATTTAAAGTTTAAATATAATTTGCCATTTATAAACGCATTTTAAGTTGGGTAAGTCAAGTTAACACATTTCGTTAACAGCTTTCAGCAGCGCGCAAAATATGTTCTTGCAAAATAGTACAAGCAATCTTGACAAGCTTTCCAAAAAATTGCCATTCTAACCCAAAGCTTATTAAAGGACAATGCACTCTAAACTCTACACACAAAAAATAGGCTTAACGAAAACAACCCAGTAAAATAGATTTATCGGGGCGAGATCCACTTACGGGTTTCATCTTCCCCAAGTTCAAAGAAAAGGTACCGCTCTTAATTAACTTTTAAATGGTTTTCAAAAAATTAGCTTTTCCAAGAAAGCAAAACTTAGAACTTTCTCGCTCTAAATCCGGTTCGAATTAAAGTTCAAACTTCAACAAAACTTTCACGCTTTTTTCTTTAAAAAGAGAAATAATAAAAGCGCGCGAAACAAAACGAACAAAAAAAACACCATCATCGAAAGTTCCTCCCACAACGTATACGTAAACAGACACAGAGGGTCACCCCAAAAAAAGCTAAATTTATTACGCAAAGAATGAGGGGGTGCAGTTTAGGGTCTAACACACCTAAATGTTTATGTTATCCCCTATATATTCGCTTTCGAGAATGGGGCCCCAGTGGTCCTCTCGCGGCTGGTACCGTGCGGCGAGACCCTAAACACCTACCGCTTTCGACCAGTATCGACGCTCACCAGTTCACCCTATCCCGTTCTAAAAGGGGCCGAGAAACACTTTCAACTTTAAGACGGGTATAAAAAATCCTACTCGTCGCCTAGCCCACGTCCTGAAAAATTTTATATATTGTCTCGGAGATAAGTGTCTTTCGCGTATGTATACAGGTACGGGGGTGTGTCGGCCTGGCCAGAACGTATATCAATTTAATAATATATATGGGTGCCTCCGAGTTAGTTTTTCTATCATATCCCGGAAAGATAATGGTAATTGGGAAAGAAAAGCTATTGCCTATATGAAAGAGAAAAAAACTCTAATTACGTAATCTACGAAAGCGATCTGAGTACGTTCTAGCGCGGGTTCGTCGGGCTCTCCTAGACCAACGTTTGCCCATTTATCACTATTTTTAAAACTACACGATCCGACGGAAAGAGAGAAACGGGAAGTACATTTATAGCGGCTTAAATTAAGCTGGATTTAGTCGCGTTGGGAAAATAGTTGTTTGTTCGGAAATACGGATCTAATTCGTAAGATAAAGGCGAATATAAGTCATATCGATTTAATACCACAAGTTTTAAGTTAGCTCTTCCAAAATACTTTGTCTTTTGTCCGAATTATTGTTAACTTTATGGATTCTTTCGTTTATTGGTAATGCTTGGAAACCTAACTCATGGATTGTTTCGTAATACTTTACAGCTTAACTTATGGGTTTTATAGTTCATTGGTAGTGCTTGACTACTTAACGTATGAATGGTTTCGTTTATTAGTAATGCTTGACAACTTAACTTATGGGTTTTATCGTTTATTGGCAGTGCTTGAGTAGTAGTTTAAAGTTTATGAATTATAAATATTTCACCAGCTTAGTTTCAAAACGAGGTGAAATTTAATAAAACGTTTGTTTTAAAATATACTATTACGCAATGTTTTGAAAGTGTCAAAAATTGAAAACTTAGAAACTATATGAGCTATTTTTCATATTTTTTACTAAATTAAGTTTAAAACGTCCTTTCAAAAAAAGCAAATTCGTTTCAGTTGAGTTACGTGGTTTTTGAAAATAATTGATAAACTATATATCCCATAAGGTAAATTGTGAAGCATTACCAATAAACGACACAACCAATAAGGTTAACAATATTACGGTCATAGATAATGTGCGAGTCTAAACGTAGCAAATGTTACTAACTTTCGTAAGTCAGAAATCCCTTCATAATTTTTAAAGCAAATAACGTTTTTATTTTAAAATAACTTTAAATTAGTCAAATTGCTCGAAAAACTAAGCCTATCCATCGATTAGATCATTAACTCCGGAAATAACGCTAAGTCAGGTAATCTTCAGCCAATGAAAATTGGAACAGTTGCTACTTTTAGTCACTTCTGGTCACTTCTGGTCAGACTAAATACAGCTACCATATATCCAAGAATCAACGCCATTTTCATTAAAAAAGCATAAAACAATGCAATAAATTATAAAAACAAACGGCATAGTCATAAACGCAATAAATCATAAATACATAGGCCATAGCCTATAAAATAAATAGGTTATAAATGTAAATTTTCTTTGAAATAAACCCAGTGAATCGCTACCCTAAATTAATTTTAAAATGTTTTAAGCTACCGGTGAAAAAGTGGTTCACACTTTAGATAAACTAATTAAAATTATAATGAAGTTTTTTTTTGTAATACGTGATATGTCAACCCCGCCTCTCCTCTTGGTTTCACTCAATTTCAATTTCGGTTTTTTCGGCCCAAATGTTTCTTCCATTTTTAGATTTCGACACGAAATTTCTTCATCCATTTAATTTTTCCGCCTAATTTCTCAGTTGTCTTAATTAATCATAACAAGCATAGGCTTACGGGCCTTCCGGCCCACAAATAACACGGGCTTAACGAAGAAATTTCCAAAATAGAAAAATAATAATAATAACCTATTACAGGTATTATACCAAGTATATACCCAGATTAACAGAGAATATGTTACCCTAACTATTGTATTTGCGATAGATCGATATCAGATTATCCACATTTACGTTCAGATATTACCAGATCAGTTAAAACGGGGGGGGGGGGGAATGAAAATCCCGATAGGTTAAATTCGAAACTAATCTGAATCCATTGTAAAACGAACGACAGTTATCGATTTTAACTACCTCCCGATTACTATCCTTTAAAATTTTAATTAGTTTATTTTAATTTGCTTTCCATATATATATATCACCAAACTGAATCTGATTAGATGAAGTATAGCAGATCAGTTCAGATCGGTTCCTTGGGATAACGAATTGGACACAATCTGAAATTAGATCGCTGGTTGAGAATACAAGATTAACCTGATCTGACCAACTGCTTTTCTTCAGATCTAAGAATAACGACCAGAATAACCTGATCTGACCAACTGCTTTACATCAGATATCTGAGAATGACGACCGGAATAACGCGCTCTGACCAACTGATTTTCTTTAGATGTCAGAGAATAGCAACCTGAATAACCTAATCTGGCCACTGATTTTCTTCAGATGTCTGAGAATAACGACCGAAATAATCCGATCTGACCAACTGATTTTCTTTACATGTCTGAAAATATCGACCTTCGTAATCCGATCTGAATGAAAGATTTCTTTCAGATGTCTGAGAATAACGACCGAAATAGCCCGATCTGACCAAATGATTTACTTTAGATGTCTGAGAATAACGACCTGCGTAATCCGACGAATGACTGATTTTCTTCAGATGTCTGATAATAGCGACTGGAATAACCCGATCTGAATGACTGATTTCCTTCAGATGTCTGAGAATAACGACCGAAATAGCCCGATCTAACCAAATTATTTACTTTAGATGTCTGAGAAAAACGACCTGCGTAATCCGACGAATGACTGATTTTCTTCAGATGTCTGAGAATAACGACTGGAATAACCCGATCTGAATAACTGATTTTTTCAGATGTCTGAGAATAACGACTGGAATAACCCGATCTGAATGACTGATTTTCTTCAGATGTCTGAGAATAACGACCGAAATAGCCCGATCTGACCAACTTATTTTCTTCAAATGTCTGAGAATAACGACCTGCGTAATCCGATTAGTTAAACGGTGGAAGCACTACTTCAAAGAAAAGGGAAAGATTACAGGAGGAAAGACGGAGGGGCGTGGTTTTCCTTCCGGGGATCACGAGGCGAACGATCCCACACTCTCTCGTTAACCTGAATACCTTCTTGACCAAGATAATTCCAAAATAGACAAACAATAATATCCCATTAACGAGCTTGCTATTTCCATACAAGTCAGAAGAATCAATTTCAAAAAGGAAATTGATCGTTAGATAGATTAACAAATACATTTTACTTGACGGATTAATTATTTCATTTTTAAAGTTAACTTTATCGTAGTGTACTTCCGTCAAAATAGGAGATAAGAATAATATAGTCATGACATTCGAGTAAACAATGATACCGCAGTTTCCGTGAAAAATAAATTTACATCAATATAACTTTCTATTTATGTTGACATTTAATTAAGATTGAGATACGAGCTACGGGCCCCCCAAAATATCAAATCAACAAAAAACAGGTTATAATATTAAGCGTGCCAATTAAAATTCAATTTGCGTATAATATAGAGGTTAATTCCGTACAATGAAACGTGTACGGAAAACGGGTAGAAGATGTACACAAATATTGAGTAGGGATTTTGAATCGCAAGACGATTTCGATAATCCGGCAAGGATTTTAAGATTTTGAACTGTGATTTCGTACTGATTTCTTGTATCGAAAGGATTTTGGGATTGTATGTAGTCCAGATTTTACAATTTTCAACATGATTTCGTGATTTACGTTTTTTAGGGGTTTTCAAGATTTATTAAATTGTTTTTAAATAAGACTTAATTTACTTCATGGCCAGTGTTAAACCAAGAAATAATTAAATCAAATGCCGGTGATAGTAAATTTTGTTAAGGTAGGTCAAGTATAAGTGGGAAGCTATTTCTATTTTGGAACCTTTGAAGGGTTTGGAGCTCATTTTTATTTACTATCGCTATTAAAATTTTAATTTCTATACTTTATTTCATATCCCCCCCCCCCTCGGTTTTCGCCACTTTTAAATTATTTTGCGTTCCCTCTGGTAGAACTTGGGGTACTTACCTGGCCTAGCCCTGGCTCCAACACTGATAAATTGGATTTTAATCCTTTAAAGGAGTGACTAACCCTATCCGATACATAAATGCATCGTGACTTCAATCTTAGGATTCCGATATCTACCAAAGGCTGATCAACAAAGGTAAACCGACCAACAACAAAAAATAAATCTAAACCAACGCGCAAAATCCCGACAGGATTATCAATACGACGAACACGCAATTTGTAAAAAAATATAAAAAGTCGTCTACTCACCCTGGGTAGTTCGTCGGCGTTAACCCGATGGTGGAGGTCGTGTTGATGCGCCAATCGTCTTAAGAGTTGAGCGGCGGGTTGCAGGAACTGGTCCCGGAACGCCAGATAGTCTCCACAGAAACGACACAGCAGAATGTCGCGGGCTTGTTTGATCAGAATGCCGCGGACGGCTTCGAAAGGCACGTACAGGTCACTCAGGGCCCGCTCCGCCAAGGTGGCAACGTCATTCACCCAAATCTCCCTACCAGGGGCTACCACCTATAAGCCGCCAACAACAACAAGAAGAGGAGAACAAAATAGGAAGATTTATTATCAAAGGTCATTAAATATTCCCCGATAGAAATCGTAAATAACGCAATTCCGGACTCGAAATACAGTCAGTCTACTTAACTGGAATTTTACACCGTCAAGGGAAGGACTGAGGGTAAAGTCTTTATTTGAAAAGTAAACCGCGCAGATTCACCTTGAAAACGGAACCGCGCAATTCACGCGGTAACACGTGGGTCAGCCGACGAATTACCGCACTGTCTGGATGTCTAAGAAAACGTCTATATTTCAGACGGACTAAATTGATATATCATCCCCAATTTCGCTGGTGTGGCACTAGCGGCTTTGAAGAATTTACAATTTTAGCCTACATTTTCAACTTTAGACCGAGATCGAAGATAACAAAAAATACTGCACTATGGATTTAAAATGAGTGGGAAATTTACGACAGAAGGTTTTCTAGGTATTTCATTTAAACGCCTATTTCAGTAACACCACTGAAATCGGGAAAATGGATTTTGTAGGATAAAAATAGGTCAAAATATGTAGTAAATGTTTGAAAATAGGAAACAACGTGACAATATAATGAAAATTTAATTTTAACTCTATTATCCCAAAGGCATACCCACAATTTTATTTAGTTTTTAACTATTATCTCAGAAATATTTAATTTAAATACTAATTCGTAACTATTTTGTCTCGATATAATTTAGATTTTAGCATATTGTAAACTACCGTCAAACAAACAAAGCTTTTCCCGGATTTATGGAATTTGAGGTACATTAGGCACGAAATCTCAATTTTATGGGTGATTTAGGGTAAAGAGCTCAAATTATAGCACAACCGTTACCATTACCGCTCATTCCCGTGGAAATCGTATCCTTTGCCATCCCATTTCCGCTTAAATACGTTTCCTAAAACCATTCCCATCCCGTTTCCGTTCAAATATTTTTCTTCCAACCATTCCCATCCCGTTTCCGTTCAAATATTTTTCTTCCAACCATTCCCATCCCAGTTTAAATATTTTTCTTCCAACCATTCCCATCCCGTTTCCGTTCAAATATTTTTCTTCCAACCATTCCCATCCCAGTTTAAATATTTTTCTTCCAACCATTCCCATCCCATTTCCGTTTATATATGTTTGTCATCCAACCATTCCCATCCCATTTCCGCTTAAATATGTTTCTTCCAACCATCCCCATCCCATCCCATCCCATTTAAGTATAAATATTTGTCTTCCAACCATTCCCATGCCTTTGCACAAACATTTTATCATTCCCGTCCATTCCCGATTCCCAGTAGAAAATTCAATTCCCAACCATTCCCTTCCCATTTCCGCTTAAATATTTGTCTTCTAACCATTCCCTTCCCATTTCCGCTTAAATATTTGTCTTCTAACCATTCCCTTCCCATTTCCGCTTAAATATTTGTCTTCCAACCATTCCCTTCCCATTTCCGCTTAAATATTTGTCTTCCAACCATTCCCTTCCCATTTCCGCTTAAATATTTGTCTTCCAACCATTCCCTTCCCATTTCCGCTTAAATATTTGTCTTCCAACCATTCCCTTCCCATTTCCGCTTAAATATTTGTCTTCCAACCATTCCCTTCCCATTTTCGCTTAAATATTTGTCTTCCAACCATTCCCATGCCTTTGCACAAACATTTTATCATTCCCGTCCATTTTCGATTCCCAGAAGAAAATTCAATTCCCAACCTCAATATTAACTTTCTCTAACAGAAAAATATTATGTAATCCTTAGCCCATTTCCGCAGTAAATGGTAATCAAAATGGTTTCAAGCAACTCTAGTTTAGCTACATCGGAGGAAACTATGAACTTTAAGATATTCTTGGGAAGATTAAAATCGTAGATGGCATTTCCTAGTCTGTGAACGGATTTCAAATTATTTTTTAAGCTTTTAAAAGCATTTTCCTATTTGGGCAATTATTTGAAAGGGAAAACTTCCCGTAAATTATAAAACGATCTATTTTTATCCATCGATTTATATCGAAATGTCAAATCGATCTGTCAGTTGGGAATTAGTGATACAAAAATGAGAGGGGTCGCGGCGCTGACAAGCGGAGGAGATAATATTAAGAAAATCGATTCAATCATAATCTGAGAGATCACGCGCCAAGTTGCGTCAACGGGACCACCAAGCCGCGAAAAAAAAATAAAAATATTTGAAAAATGCGACTTATTTTTGCTCCCGATAAGGAAATAAATAAATAAATAAATATAATAACCATAATAATTATCACCTTAGGCCTAAGTCATCGAGCGACTTTTAAGAGAGTGGTGGCAAGCCCTTCGTGAAACGCGAGCCAACAGCTCCCTACACTCACTATTACCGTTAACCTCAACACGTATTTATGGAAAGGAGAAATCGAATAAGCCTTTGGGAGAGAACTTGCAAACTGAACGCGGAAGGAGTTTCCACCAAGAGCCACCTAGGAGCAAAAAACACAGCACCCCACACCAGGAGAACGCAACATTTTCTTATGTACATTTTTCATTGGTTAGACGCTTTAGCGCCTACTGTGGTCGGCAGGGGAAAATTCGGAAATTGTCTTCCCCCTTTCCATAAAACGTTCAGCGTGTTTTAAGGCTAGCCGCGTTCTCCTTGCGTTTGTTGCTACTAGCTCTGCTTCTCTTGCTGCAAGGCGAAAGTAGTAACCACTCCGCCACCTATCCCCAAGTATAAATACATTCTTGATTTTAAAATTTTTAATAGGCACATATTAAAAAATGTGACTCCCGCTGTAGGAAATCTGAATAGTTTTTGCTTTGTAAAATATCTTAAAAGAGCAGACGACAATTTTTAAACATTTTGAATTATTCTTTTATAGGTACATATTTAAAGTCACAGTTGTTTATACTGCAAATATAAATACAGCATTATAAATCAAAATATCAGGTCAAAAGCACCGTAAAAGTTCAAAAGAGCGAGTTGCGGAGTAAAGTAATACGACATGATAAATGGAACCATTGGGTTTCAGAGTTGTTTACGACAAACTAACGTTTCACGAGACGTTCCCTACAGATGCCGGCCACGGTTCAACGGCAGGGATTGATAAGCGAAAGGGGGGAGGACACTCGCCTTCTACTATGTAGATACTGACGTCCATCAATTCAAGCAAATCGAATTCGGAAAAATAAAATTGACGATAGAGAGCGAGATAACGAAAAGTCGGTTCTCTTTCAAGAACACAACGGAGAGAGAGAAGTCATTTAACTCGGACCGAGTCAATACGTCAAGATGCCAATTAAAGGCAAACGGATGAATCCATCCATCTCTCTCCGCGCGCCTTCTTAATAGCCACTGACCCGAGGAGCCCATGGCGCTGCGAGATAGAATCCTCCTATATGATAATTGGATTGATAACCGGGATAGAAAAAAATTATCTCCCAAGTCTGCAACTTTTCCGGAATGGTCCGAGGATCATTCAAATATAACCGGGACCAATTTACGCCACTTTGGCACTTTCCAACAATCTGGAGAGTCTAGTGTTCTTCCGACAGATCTATAAACGAGCGTTATTTCATCAACGATGGGCACTTTTTGGAAATCCAAACTCAACTCGCGAGCCGCTCGAATTAACTTTTTGTATTCATATATTCATATTTTTGTATCTCGCGCTTTTCTCAAGAACGGTTCAGATAATTATAATATATTTCGCGGTCAAAGAGCTTACCGAACATAGAAAACTGAATCAGTATTTTAAAAAAGTATTTGAATTAATTCTAGCAATATTACATATTTAATCAAGAAAATTTCTAGAACTTTAAAAAAAATATTAAATTTTGAAAAATCAAGATCATTTAAATCAGGGCCCCCACTCAAACCTTCAATTTTTTATAGGAAAAATAGGATTATTATTCTAAAAATATAGGACTTTATCGGACAATTCTTTTTTAAATATAGAATTTTATAGGACTATATATGCTATTTAATTTTAAGTTAGAAATAACTACAAAACCAAGATTATTTTGTGCACTATAGAGGTTTAATAAAAATTAAAAATTAAATATTAAAAGCCCGCGATAATATTTAATTTTTCATTTTTATTTAACCTCTATAATGCACAAATTAATCTTGGTTTTGTAGTTATTTTCTAACTTAAAATTAAATAGCATATATAGTCCTATAAAATTCTACATTTAAAAAAAATTGTCATATAAAGTCCTATATTTTTAGAATAATAATCCTATTTTCCTATAGCTAAATCTAGCAATTTAACTGAGTGGCTGGATTTGAAATGAGCAAAATATCAAAATTATAGGATTTTATAGGACTTTTGGTGGATTTTGCTAAAAATGTAGGATGTTATAGGAGATTTTTGAAAATATAGGATTTGATAGAAATTATAGGATCTCTGGGGGCCCTGCTAAGTATACAGGCAGCTCCACTCTTCTATCAATTATTTGAAAGTGACCGCTCACTCCGACTCCAAGCGCTCCGACCGGCTCCAAAATGAACGGATCGCGCCCATCACCGTATTCCGTTGGGTAATAAATGTGGGTATGTTTTAAGATCGCATTCGGTTCGCTGCCGAATCACGGGTCTGATTCACGAGGCGGATAACACTTGTACTTGGTCAGGAATTGGGCACCTATAATTGGAAAGGCAGACGATATTTCATTCTCTCGAGAGGGACCAAAATAACATTTTCGATATATTTTTAGAATAACAGCCGCCCTTTGGGCTTCCATCCACGTTGCAGATAAGATAACGCGTCCACCACCACATTTTGAAGTAAATACATTAATTTCTGTAATACATTAACTACCCAATTTCCTAAATTTATTTTTAAAATTCTCCGGGTGAAACTAGAAATACTTTAATAATTTCAGGAAGCCCTGATTTAGATTGAATCAGAATGTTGAATGTTTTGTTAAAATTCGCTAGTGAAGCTTACAAAAATAGCGTGTTTTAAATAAAAAGCTTACAAACAGTATAAATATACTATTTTTAGGATGGCAAGTTAAATAATCATCGTTCGAAAATGCACGAAACAAAAAAGATCATGGCAAAAGGTGGAAAATTAGACAAGAGACAAACTGCCCGAAATAAGCCAAAGGCAATCATTGGCAAACTGCCCGAAATAAGCCAAAGGCAATCATTGGCAAACTGCCCGAAATAAGCCAAAGGCAATCATTGGCAAACTGCCCGAAATAAGCCAAAGGCAATCATTGGCAAACTGCCCGAAATAAGCCAAAGACAATCATTGGCAAACTGCCCGAAATAAGCCAAAGACAATCATTGGCAAACTGCCCGAAATAAGCCAAAGACAATCATTGGCAAACTGCCCGAAATAAGCCAAAGACAATCATTGGCAAACTGCCCGAAATAAGCCAAAGACAATCATTGGCAAACTGCCCGAAATAAGCCAAAGACAATCATTGGCAAACTGCCCGAAATAAGCCAAAGGCAATCATTGGCAAATTGCCCGAAATAAGCCAAAGACAATCATTGGCAAACTGCCCGAAATAAGCCAAAGACAATCATTGGCAAACTGCCCGAAATAAGCCAAAGGCAATCATTGGCAAACTGCCCGAAATAAGCCAAAGACAATCATTGGCAAATTGCCCGAAATAAGCCAAAGACAATCATTGGCAAATTGCCCGAAATAAGCCAAAGACAATCATTGGCAAATTGCCCGAAATAAGCCAAAGACAATCATTGGCAAATTGCCCGAAATAAGCCAAAGACAATCGTTGGCAAATTGCCCGAAATAAGCCAAAGACCATCGTTGGCAAATTGCCCGAAATAAGCCAAAGACCATCGTTGGCAAACTGCCCGAAATAAGCCAAAGGCAATCGTTGGCAAACTGCCCGAAATAAGCCAAAGGCAATCATTGGCAAACTGCCCGAAATAAGCCAAAGGCAATCATTGGCAAACTGCCCGAAATAAGCCAAAGGCAATCATTGGCAAACTGCCCGAAATAAGCCAAAGGCAATCATTGGCAAACTGCCCGAAATAAGCCAAAGGCAATCATTGGCAAACTGCCCGAAATAAGCCAAAGGCAATCATTGGCAAACTGCCCGAAATAAGCCAAAGGCAATCATTGGCAAACTGCCCGAAATAAGCCAAAGGCAATCATTGGCAAACTGCCCGAAATAAGCCAAAGGCAATCGTTGGCAAACTGCCCGAAATAAGCCAAAGACCATCGTTGGCATACTGCCCGAAATAAGCCAAAGACCATCGTTGGCATACTGCCCGAAATAAGCCAAAGACCATCGTTGGCATACTGCCCGAAATAAGCCAAAGGCAATCATTGGCAAACTGCCCGAAATAAGCCAAAGGCAATCATTGGCAAACTGCCCGAAATAAGCCAAAGGCAATCATTGGCAAACTGCCCGAAATAAGCCAAAGGCAATCATTGGCATACTGCCCGAAATAAGCCGAAGACCATTATTGACAAATTGCCCGAAATAAGCCGAAGACCATTATTGACAAATTGCCCGAAATAAGCTAACGACAAGATTGGATTAATAATAATTGACAGATAACGTCATGTCAAAATTAACTATATTAATTGAATTGATCCGCGAAACAGGGAGAAGCCGGCGTTGTGGGTGTGCGTCGGAGGGAAACCAAAATTTTGGTCCTTCGAATCTAGGTTTCGATTTCCATAATCTATTAGCCTACAAAAGACGTCAAATTGTTTTCTATTTGCTAGTAATAAGCGCCGCCAGAAACGTTTTGTAGTCCTTAGATGACCTTCGTCTTTATTCGCCCATCATATAAACACACCCAAAAATTGCTAGCCCAATTTCGTTCGTTTTTTTCATATTAAAACGCGGGTTTTTTCTAGCTGCAGTCTATGGCCTACTTTTCGGCCTCAGAAAAAGGAGAGAAGAGGAAAAGAAAGCTTTGATATAAAACGGCCGATTGCTCGGAAAGAAAAAAATAATAAAATGCGTGAGAAAATCCGGAGAACGTGTCGGCGCATTGAGATGATGAACGATAGATGGCGTTCTAATAAATCGCGTGGGAGTTTGCAGCGCAGTTCGAAGCCGCGCTACGGCTATTGTCAATCAGATACGTTCAATATCCCGGCTATCGTACGTAACGGTGTCGAATTAGGCTGACTCGAAACCCCGTGAAACGCTCCTAAAAAACCGCAGACGCATCGCATCGCGTCTTTAACAGATATCACCATCCGTAGAAAAAAAATGACAAGTGATTGTTTCCAGATAAATTTACCTAGACCAACGGCTTATGGGTGGCATCGAGGCTTTCTATGTCTGTCAGTATTAAAATTTGATCTGAATAAATTTTCACTGTAGCTGAATAAAATTTAACTGTAGCTCATGTTTTAATACCAAAATTAGTCTCGTTTTACGAATTTAACAAAGATTTACAAAACAAAAAACGAAGTGACAAAGTTGGTCACAATTCTTTACCACTCTTAAAGTAAGTGGTCCAGCGTTATTTCAAAAACCAAATATACGTGGTCACCAGAAATAGGTTCATGTGTTTCTATTGATCACCGTTAATTCAAAAATCGAAAATAAGTGGCCACCTGAAATAGGTTAATGTATTTCTGGTGGTCACCGTCATTTCAAAAATGGAAAATAAGTGGTCGCCAGAAATAGGTTAATGTATTTCTAGTGGTCACCGTCATTTCAAAAATGGAAAATAAGTGGTCACCAGAAATAGGTTAATGTATTTCTAGTGGTCACCGTCATTTCAAAAATGGAAAATAAGTGGTCACCAGAAATAGGTTAATGTATTTCTAGTGGTCACCGTCATTTCAAAAATGGAAAATAAGTGGTCACCAGAAATAGGTTCACGTGTTTCTATTGGTCACCGTTAATTCAAAAATCGAAAATAAGTGGCCACCTGAAATAGGTTAATGTATTTCTGGTGGTCACCGTCATTTCAAAAATGGAAAATAAGTGGTCACCATTTGTTTAAAATTTCAAAACTATTTAAAAGAATAATAATTATAAAAGGGGCAATGTGAAATGATTAAAATAGGTTTGACCACAAGAAAAGTCATTTGTTTCCAATTGGTTTGACCATAAGAAAAGTCAACTGTTTCAAATTGGTCACCATTTTAAATTTTGAAAAACGTTTAATTTGAAAGCGTGATAACCGTACATTTAAAATTTGAAATAAGGTGTCAGTGAAAATAGTCAGTGACCACTTGTGTTCAACCAAGTTTCAAAATGCTGATCCGATATTTGAAATTACCAAAACCCACCGTTCAAAAGTGGTCACCGTTCGTTTTATATGTGAAAATGGATGAATAGTCATACTTTACTAACGGTATATTTCGAGAAAAGAAATTAGAAAGACGATACGCGACGACTCGTTCGCAAAATGGCCCATTTCTGTCAGAACGGAATCTGCTCAAAAATTTGAAACGTTTCTTCTCCGTCTCGCGCAAAAAGGGACTTAACGCCTGTTTTACGCGATTCCCGAAAGTAACTGAAAACCTCCACTTCGGACAAAGAAAAAAAAATCACGCGCATTTAACAATAAAATGAAAAATTAAATACGGGGAATTCGCCTGTCAATTTGCTTTTAAAATAACCGAAAGTTCACGTTACGAAATTTTCTCTTCTAAAACGTGAACCGAATCAAATCGAGAAACGAGAATTAGTCAGGGTTTTTTAAGGGCGAATTTCGAACCCTACGTGACAGCTTTCAACCCGTCAAAGATACGAAATTAAATAGAACAATAACTATTTATACTTTCACTTCCCTAATGTTTAAATACCTTTACAAGACAATAAAAGTTAAGTTACGTGAAAGCCGGTTATTCGTGTATTTTTCGTATGATATTGTTTAGCCCTCAATAGTTACTTTTTGGGGAAAATGGAGCTTCAAGGTTTCTCGATCGTTTTAGGAAATTGTCTGACAAAATCGGGGACCATTTGGTGGTTAGCTACTCAACGTTTCATGCAAAAATTTACTATAATCGAATTGCAGTGTTATAATGATTTAAGCTGTATAATACCTTAAAGTTTAATTTTTCTATATACTAAAAATAAAACATTTTTAGATAATTTGTACGTAAAAATATGTTACGTTGTGGGCTCAATACTTTCGCACAAATAATTTTTAATTTTAAATGTACACTATTTCATTACCTAAAATAAGATCATTTTATTATCGAGTTACTATACAGGGTGTTTTTTTTGCTCGAAAAAGTGATTGGTTTTTAAAACTATGTTTTCTAGAAAGTTGAAATTTGTACGTGCCGGGGGACACTTTCTTCCAAAATTGCATCTAAACCGAAAAATATATTCACGTTTTTTTGAAAATTTAAATTTTAACGGCTAGGTGCTATAAGAAAATTGTCAATGAGAAAATTGTAGAGCGTCACCGAAAACGTACAAATAGCGTTGGCGCGAAAAAATAGACGTCTTTATCACTGACAAAATACGACTTGAAGTGACAAGTTGGGCTAGCTAAAATAATTTTTTTTTGAATTTCATTAGGAGAGTAGTGTAAACGTCACAAGTCTTCCCGTAGCTGAATCTCTTACAACCGGATCAAAATTATTATATTTATCTTCCTAAAATAAATGCACGTGAATATCACCATTAACAAATAAATACGGAAACTAAAAAAGGCATGACAGATACGGGTGAAACGGTAGCGGAAGATAAAAGCCCAAAATAAATAAATATAGACTAAATAAAACAATACCAACGTTGCCAATTCCCAGTAAAATGATCGGAAATGAAAGTAACCCGACTGACATTGAAATGGCCATAAAAATAACAATAAAAGTTTGTTTCGAGGAGTCAACGGATACACGGCAAATATCAATCGCAAATCAACCAATTCAGGAAAGAGAAAAAAGCCATCGACCTCCGTTTTTAACCTACCACCCACCAAAACGTCAACTAAAACGAAACTTATACAATAACGCGATACCGTTGTAGTAGTCGTATCCCAATAACGTAGAATTTATCCGAAACAAAAATTTTATAATATTAAGGAAACGACCTTCTTGTTCGTTATAATACGTCAGCGAAAACGGATAGCGCGTAGAAGCTAGGACAAAGGGAGGTACGACAAACAGGATAGGGTCTTTTTCCTGTCAGTGGCCCATTTGGCGCGATAAGGGAGACATTGGAATATTTCTTTTTACGACTTCGCTCTCTATTCGGAGGAACGAGGGCTTTATGGTACCAGGACCTCTTTGTCCGAGGGACCGAGAAAAATAAATCTACAGTTGAGGGCGCGGAAACAGAGCCGAGTCGAGATAAAAGGTTTTTATCAGCCGGTCCATGTTGGTGTTCTAAGAACGCGCCAGAATAAAAAGGCGCGGAAAAATAATAAACTTTTGTTGACGATGTCTAGCCTTTCACCGAAGAATTTATCGTCTCTGTCCGTTTGAAGAAAGCCGCTCTAGTTCTTGGAATCGAAAGAAAAAGGTCCCGAATAGAGACGTCGGTAACCCTCCACCAGCGCCCTCAGGTGGAAGTCGTAAAAATGCCCTCCCCCGTATCTTTAAAAGGAGACTTAAAAGTATCCGTAGTGAATTTAGTACTTATTGTTTCCACTCTATCCACAAAGTTGATTTTAAGTGTCTGCCTATCTTCTTAAGTGCCATATACGCCTGTGTCTAAGACCTTTAGAAATGTACAACTGACGGAAAATTTCGAGGTTAGCGCACGTACTAATTTCTCGTTGATTATCTCTACATTTTGAAACGATAAGGTATTTAAAAAGACTATATTGAGATGGTCCTCCCCGGCCAGAGAGAGGGGGGAGGAAAAACGTCACCGATGTGCGCTTCAGTTACGTCATAAGACGTCAGTCTTAAAGGATTTCATTTAGTTTAGGGGGAAGGAGCTAACTGCTAGAGCATGAATAGGATTCGGAGCAACGCTAAAATCGTCTCAATTTCTAAAGCTACGTTCACACGTAAGCGGTAGAAAACGGTTTGAATCGGTTTAAAACGATTTAGCCTGGTGCCAGGGTTGGCAAAAAACCGCCTTTTTTAAATTTAAAAATCCAGTATGGTTAAATCCAGATGTAACCGGTGGTTTAAGCCGGTTAATACAATTGATAAAAAAATGTTCAAATTGCTTATATCTAGCCCTCATTACTTCGAAAATGCTCAAATTGTCCGATTTCAAAATGACGTTTTTCCGCGTGACAGTATATACCTTTACATTGTGAGGTATAGCAGACTTATTTAAATGCTTTTATACCCTAACATGGCGGCGTATTTTCACGTGCAAAATGAATTTTAAGATCCCCTCATTACTTGCGACAAAAAGTTAAGATTAAAGTTTTAGTTTTTTCAATATTTTTAATTAATTTCTCAATAATTTTTTTAAACCAGTCTGGCTGGTTCTTGCCAACCCTGCCCTGTGCACACAACTCCTTCGAAAAGTTTTAAATCGATTTGATTCGATTTCAAGGCATAGTGTTTTCCTGTTGGTATTCATTTGCCAAATGGGAAACTACAGACTATAAGTAACTGTGTACACAGTGACCATGTTTCGACCTTACAGAAAGATGCACCAAATGCCTCCTACTTTTCGGATCCACTAAACCAACTTTACTTCATTTACTTCTGTACATCACCAACTTACAAGGAGACGACCCGAGGTGTAACACAACGATTTTGTTCAAACTCGGATGTTTGGTAGACTTTCATGTAACTTGAAAATCCTAAAGGGAAATGTCTCCATAGGAAACCGTTTGGCCGTGGCAACCAAAAAATGTTTTTCACAACACAAAAGGGAAATTTACCATTGAAAATAACATGGGAATCTGACCAATTTTAAAAAACTTTAATTTTTGAAAATGCTAAAAATCGAAAACCGAAATAATGAAAAAGCTCAAAATTGATTAAAATTTTTTATAGGGGGGTACCCTTAAAATTGGTCAGATTCCCATGTTATAATCAATCATACAATATCCATTGTGTGTAGTCAAAAACATTTTTGGTTGCCATGGCAAAACGGTTGCTTATGTAGACATTTCCCTTTAGGATTTTCAAGTTACATGAAAGTCTACCAAACATCCGAGTTTGAACCAAATCGGTGCGTTACACCTCGGGTCGTCTCCTTGTTAGTTCCACGTGACCAAGCTAGTTCTTAAGGGGACTATGGACTTCCACACTGACGATGGATTCAGAAATTTGACATTTCTTCCACCTCTAACAGAGGCTAGAGACGATTGGCGCTAGTTGCCTTAAAAAAGTAAAAATTTTTGACTTTCCGATTTAGTTCATAGTCCCTCTAACCAAAGACTGTGACACCTAGGAGCAACAAACACAGCACCCCACACAAGGAGAACGCAACCCGTCAAAAGTCGTGCATTTTCTTGTGTACATTTTTCATTAGCGCCTGCTGCCGTCGGAAGGGGGAAATATGGAAATTGTCTCCCCCCCGCCCCCGCCCGTAAAACGATCAGCGTAAAGGCTCGTCCAATGAAATTTGTACACAACACTGCGTTAGCGTGTTTAAAGGCTAGCTGCGTTCTCCTTGTGTTTGTTGCTCCTAGGTGACACAAAACCGAGATAATTAAAACACAATTGGGGATATATCTTTAGAACGACAAATGCGCCATCTAGGTAGCGAATTGTACGAAATCCCCAAGTTTTAAAATTCCTTTCGAGGTGGATTCGCGCAATTTTACTTCACAAAGGGTCATTAACCCCTGACTCGTAAAAATAATTCAAACTATTTAACACAATCATCGAAAAAAGTACTCTGAAAAATGAAAGCAACTTGTACTCACGGAAGAGCCATCGTCGGCATCCGGGGCTTGTTTCCAAGAATCCGTGTTGGTGGCGACAGTTCTCTGAAAGGCAGGAACGGAATAACTTTGATAACGCGAAACCCGACATCGGTGTTCGTTACAGCATATTAGCGCGCGTTTCACGTTGGAGGGTCGCGGTGGCTCCGTAGAAGTGGAATTCGAATCATTCTCTTCGGAATTTATCTCGGGAATGGTCCCGAAAAACTGTTGTCGACCTTTGCTCCGTTGGAAGACCGAGAGGCCCGCGCGCGACGGCTTACTACATTTGCTCTTATTCTTGGCGTATTTCGATTCTAGCGAGCTGCCAAACATTTTCAGACTAGACGAAGGCCAACCGTCTTTACTTTCATCTCGAGGTCTGACAAAGTTCACGGTAGCGAAAACGTTCTTCACCTTGACGTTCGACGTCACCGTTTCGATCGATTTCGAAAGTAAAGCGTTAGCGTTCTCGATTTTGTCGTTAACAGTCGATGTAGTCGTTTCCACCGGTTTTGGAAATGAACCATTAGCGTTATCGATTTCGTCGTTAATTATCGTGGTAAGCGTTTCAAGCGGCTTTGGAAATAAATCGTTAGAGTTATCGATTTTGTGGTTAACGTTACGATTCGACGTACGTAGTCGATTAGCGTCTTTCCTCCGCGTAATTATATCATCGCCATCAATAGGGTTCGGTCGACTATCGTTATCGTTTCGACTATCACCGTCACTAACGTTATTGTTAATTTTATTTAACTCTTCGCCGCTTAGTCGACTCTTCGCAATTTCGAGTCGATCGTTATCCAAGTCCTTCAATTTGCAAACGACGGAAACCACCTTCGGTTTGCATTTCCCGGTTTTCCGTTTCGCGCAAGAGATGGCGTCGAAATCGCTCTCCAACCGCGCCAGTGGCGCCATCCCCGGGGATTTCTGGTCAGTCATGAGGACGTTCTTGTTCCCGATCCGACAGACATCCTCGTCTTCGTCTTCGGTCTCTTCTGGAATGTCGCAGACGCGGACAGGGTATCGGATGACGTCTTCCGCTTCATCGGGTACGGCACTTCGACGAAGAGGGCGTAACTTCCTCTTCAACTCCGGAAATGGATTGTCATCCAACGACAAGGTCAACTGCGGGGAGAAAAATCATCGAAAAGGGTCAAACCGTGTACAAACACGACACAGACCTACATAGCCTACAAAATAAATATTAAAACCTTTTTGAAACTACCCGCGATATATTTTCCGAAATACAAACGCTAGTTAAGACGTCATTTATAGAAATTGAAAAAAATGAAAAATCTTGAACGTTAAATGAAATGTTGGAAGCGACGTACACACAATCAAAGGCGTAGTCGCTTTAACCTGTTAAGTTCCTTTATACTCCCGCCAATTGATAAAAGGGTATAACTAAGGTTACCTCGCGGCGAAATTAACCCTGGTAATACGGTACAGACTACGTTAATTTTCGAGCCATTTCTCTAAAACGTTGTAATCGTAATCAAACAAAGTTTTTTAAGCATTCTAGAAGGGGAAAAAAATGGTTAGAAAAGGCTAAGAAGCAGATGTCGAAATGAATTACTTTTACAGGGCCTCTTTAAAAAGTAAAGAAAAGTCTTAGTTTGCTTTTTTTAGGAATTCGCCGGAGTTTGTAGAAAAGTGATGACGAAATTATGTTAATATTATTGTTCCCTTTCGTCTTGAAGGGGAAGGGAGCTTTGGTTTACCCTAAAAATAAAAAATAAACCCAACTGAATAGAGGAAACCAAGAATTCCTTCCGATTCGTGATCGGAATATTTATGAATATATTTAAAATAAATTAAAAGTTTATATCCAAAGGGGAAAAAAACTAGTATAAATATTCGCGTTTATTTTTCTTTCTGCGTACGGATTGTTAATTTCAAGTAGGTGGTAGTTTTACGGTGGCATTTCCGCTTAGCTAACCGAATTAAGTTCAATTAATTATTATAATTAGGGGTTACGTCAAACCCGCCCTTGATAAACGTTGATTTTAAGCAAATTACGCAATAATTACATTTTAATATTTCAACTTATAATTCCTTCTTAATTTTAAGTATACGAGTCATTACAAATATGGCAATAAGTTGAATAAATTAGGACGAAACTGGTTTAATATCGTTAAAATCTTGGACAAATAAAACTACAAATAAAGAAGTAGTTTTGTCTAAGTTATTATTAAGCAATTTCTAAGGGATTTGTATACCAATACTAAACGGTTAATTCGTTACCCGTACCCAATAACCTAACCTATCATTTCGCATTTAAAAAAACAACGCGAAAGCATTCAAAAAAATAAACTTCGTGTCCCAATTTAAGGCGAAATAAACGGGAAAAAATAGAAGAACAAAAAGAGTGATAAAATCGTTATTCTTTTCCGAGTTATAGTTTACAACCAGTCTCTTTTTTCCATTTACAAAAATGAGAAACAAAGGGTGCTCCTACGATATCTACACGGGTGAATTATTGTTCTCCCTCTTTCAATAGATATTGTCCGAAAAAATCGTCAATCATAAAGAAAGCTGTTGTTGAGCTTCTCGCTTTATAAATCGAAATTAAGATTTCTAAGGAGACACTAAAAGCGCCGCCACACGTCCCAGCCATAAGTTAAAGACCCCGAAATTGGTATGATTTAATGGCGCGAAGAATATTTAAGTCGCACTTTCGTTTCAGTGGGCCAGACCAGACACCCCAGCCTGCTGTCGACCAGGTGCGGGATTGGCGTCGTAAATAGCCATTGCAACGTTCTCTTACTATGACAGAAATTACGTGGATGATCCATTAAAACGCGCACCTTCCTATTAACCCTATTTCTGTAATATAATTATTAACACGAGTTATTGTTCTCGTTAACCCTATTCCTGTAACAGCGTTACCAGGTTCTGAAAATCAAATTATCGTACCAAAGCCCAAAAAATTAATGATTTCAGAAAAATAATTATCGTATGCCTGAAAATTGGCGTTAAATTTTAATCTTGAGAGATTATTGACGTTAAACTTAAGAAAGCAAATTTTTTAATAACGCCTTAATTAAGTTCGACCAATCAAAAACAAACTAAAGTTCAAAGGTTTGCAATTTTTACCGGTTTTCAACCAAATTAACATTATTGTACGAGCAAGCTAAATTATCGAAAAATGCGTACTATATAGACTGAAACTAAACTTATCACAGTTCCCAAAAATTAGTTCCAAATTATCGCAATTCCCAAAAATTTGTTCCAAATTATCGCAGTTCCCAAAAAATAAGTTCTAAATTATCGACGCGCACGATAATTATCGTACGTTTGGCAACGCTGGACCACAATTCGAGAATACTCCTAGGGCCAAACCGGGTAAGAATTCTTATTGCATAAGATGGGTAGGACTGCCTTGTATAAATAAACATGTTAAGCCCGTGATAAAAACGTGTAGAAATAGCTGTATTGTGTTTACAACAGGCGTTCCCCCTGCGGGTCGTTCTAAGACAGATTTACCCAGGTGTACAAAATACCCCCGTGGATTTCGTGCTATTTTGGTTTCTAGTGTTATTTGGACCATAGAAAACTCAATTTCGGATTTACAAAAAGATACGTCCAGTCATTTTCGATTTATAGTTTAGGCGATTTTACGAATTTTGACCTTGACCCCTCTGTCTTGAACCATTTGACGTAAAGACCCGAGAAATTCAATAAATATTTTTACTGTTTTGCCATCTCATCAAGTGTTTACCATGTTTGACATTTGACCCCATATTAAATGAATTTTTAATACATTTTTATTTAGCAAAATCAAAGGTATTATTTTTAGTGACGAATAATGTTTTGGTGAATCCCCAATCACAAAAGGCTCGAAAAATTTAAATAACATTTACACATTTTTTAGACAAAATAACTGGGAAAATACGTTATGCAGGGCTGCCGCAAAATGTTGAGATTAAAATTCCCTGACTATCCCTTAACAATTATAAGAGATTTTCCCAGACTTTATAAAAACCAAAATTTTTATTTTATATTTTACTTTCATCAGAAGTTAATAAATCTAAATGTAAAAAGGTTATTGCAAGGTTGAAAAAATTAGCCAAATTTTCAAGGAAATAATTGATAATCATAGAATTTGTCATAGATCTAGTGTAAAATTACCTTCAAAAAGTGTTAAGAGAAAATCGAATTCCCTGACCTTTCCCTGATTTTTAGGCCCATTTTTAAAATACCTGACTTTTCCCTGACATGTGGCAGCCCTGTTATGAGAAGAGTAAAAATTTACGTACCTTAACAATTCATCTAAATATAAAATTTGCTAAGTATGAAAACGAAACCATTTTTTTCAGCGAAACTTTAACACAATCGTTATGAATTATCTTTAAACTACGTTATAAAACTTAAAAGGAGAAAAGAATAGACTTGATTTTTGGTCTATGGTTGGGGTCGTGGCTTCCGGTTTGTATAAAAACCATAAAAGAGATACGTTGCAATAATCGCTCCGTTGAACTTCTGAAGACGAAAGAGAAAGTAAGATTCACATCTGCGCGTGTTAATTAAAACACAAGATCCCCATTCATTCTTTAATGAATGAAGTGGAGAAATTTAAATAAAAATACCCTACATGAAAAACTAAAGATTCCAAAGTTTTCTTTTAAAAAGTTAAGAGTCGGGTTAAACGAGGTTATTCGTTCAGCCGTGAACGGATTTTTCCACGATCATCCACCTCCTGGTTTGGAAATATATATTGATGAGACGCTCGGGAAATTAAATTGAAAAAACTCTATTGTATTTCATTAAAGAATAATTATAATTAATGGAAAACCTTTCAGCGCTTTCACTGGATGGAGACGTGGGTTCTTCACTTTCGTTTTACTATCAAGTTGATTAAATTTGAAAAAAATCTTCGTTAATATAAAAGGAATAATGATAATAAAGATATAAACGTACTTCACACGCCTAATCGAGTAGTGGGATATTAACAAATTTAGTAGTATAGACTCACAGAAAAAAACTAGTGGTGTGCGAGTACTCGAAAATTGCGAGTACTCGTTATCGAGTCCGAGTCCGAGTACTCGGACTCGGACTCGGAATACGTAATTTTATTACTCGCACGGGTACCCGATTCCCACGAAAAGGGTACTTAATTACTCGAAGCGGACTCGAGTAAATAGATAATTTGAAAATTACCCGGCGAGTCTAATATTACTCGGCGAGTCCATTATTATTGGGCAAGATTATTTAAACAGCGGCAAATAAATTTAAGACGAATTGGCCACGATCACTTAGGACTCGAATTGAACTCGATAAAAATTAGGACTCGAATTGGACTCGTTAAAAACATTCCGGACTCGTATTGGACTCGAAAGCTTTAAACCTAATTCTTTAGGACTCGAGGACTCGATCAAGTCCTTAATATTTGGACTCGAGGACTCGCGAGTCCAAGTTTCTAAGACTCGAGACTCGACTCGAATTTCAAAAAACAGGACTCGCACACCCTTAAAAAAAACCACAGCCCACGAAAAATTACTACAGTGATTTATATTCTGAAAAGTAATTCACGATTGAAAAATTTCACAAAAAATAGAAAATTAACCAGCGGGAAAACTAC
The DNA here is from genome assembly GCF_980474605.1 of Leiobunum rupestre. NCBI lineage: Eukaryota > Metazoa > Arthropoda > Arachnida > Opiliones > Sclerosomatidae > Leiobunum > Leiobunum rupestre. Next base: position 36,226,812 of record NC_143392.1, read on the forward strand.
AAATCTTCGAAAGAAATCGAGCACAGATGTGGTTTTACTAAATTTTAGATTTAAAAAAACCAGCGGAAATTAGAAAATACAGGGAAATAATTGACATATAATAAATAAATGATAAACCTCAAATTTCTTGAAAGAAAGACAAATCCATTAAAATTAAATCCAAAGTTTAAGTCGCGTTTTCTGTAGCTCATTTAAAAACATATTAACCACAATGAACGCTAGAATATGCGCTCGCTCAGTCAAGGACTTTCTATTCACTTTTGGTAAAAGTACTTACTGCAACCAAATAATATTTTCAAATTTAATCATCATTTTGTGAGAGTCCATATCCGCATGGAGCATATTAGGATATTTCGAGTCAATAGTGACCTCCAAAAGGTACGTTAATGAAATAACGTTTTGCATAAGAAAACGAATGACTTCCCGATTTCACAAATGCACTGTATATACTTTAATACCTCCATCAGTAGTAAATATTTGTTCAAACTTAATAAAATTGGTTTTAAACACACATTCTCCATTGATACCAAAGTCACTTTTTTCGTAAAGGTTCATGACAGGGGTAAAAAGTGGTCGCGAGAAAAATATGGCTGTAAGTGACACTTAAAAAGTTAAAATCAACTAGTTTTATTGAAATTTTAAAACTATTTATTTTGGTATAGTAACATAACTACAAATTTCCGGTAAGTCGGCAGCGGGAATTTAAAATTTCGCCTATTTTCTGTTTAATTCCTAAAGGTTCCGACGCGTGTTATATTAATCGATTTTAGAAATGTTAATTGCGTAAATTTTCAAAGTGATGAATAATTATTAAAGTGTATTATTATTTTTAAGCTTAGTGTATTTTTAGTATTAAGCTCCTAAACAATTATCAAATAGGGCAAAATCGCACGTTTATGTACGTCAAAGTTAATCTCGGCATTACTCGTTCTATGCTTACTCTGGACTCGCAAATGAATTTTATTTAGGTATGCCTCACTTGCAGTACTAAAAATAAATTATTGCAACTGTTTTTAAATCTTATCTATGTTAATTAATTGATTCACTTTGATATATAACGCAAATTTCAAAATTACATAATGCGCATAGGTATACTTAGAAATTTTACCTTAAACAAGCCAAATTCGATATTCCCGCGGCCGACTTATCGGATATTCGAGTTAATATCGTTTAGTTAAATGTACTAGATATTTTACCATTCTTAACCTGCAACTGATTATAGCCATAATACAACAAAAATGATCAAGTTGGAATGCAAATGTCATTGAATTGGGAATAATACTGCTAGAATTACAATTGCGATTTCGGTTTCCATGGTTACGCGGGACCTGTTCTGATAAGACTGTACGAAATTCATCTTTATAATTAGGCGGTAGCGCCATCTATACTTTGTAAAGTTATATGTCTAAAAATAAATAATTATTAGCTAACTCACCGTAACTCGAGTTAAAAAGGATCGTGTTGACAGAATAAGATTATTTTTAAACAACTTCAAAGGTTTGTTTGTTACGAGTAATCAATTTCGTGAAAAAATTCAATCGCAATATAGTTTCCACCACTAGAGACAGATGCCACCACGGTAGTACGATAAAGTTGATAAAGTCTCATTATTGAACGAAATTGGTCCCGCGCCAGCCAGATTTAGTTGTACCAAGAATCCATTTAGGTACCATAAGAATATGGGAGGACCGCGATTCAATACCCGTCCTCGCAAACTTTGTAGCGAAAGTTCGTCTGCTACTACACGACCTTGACATATTATTGTTTGAGTAATTGAAAATGGAGCTGACCAAAAAAAGAACTACGCGTAGAAATGTTAAAAAGAAAACGAAATCAAAAGCCATTATTGAAGCAAATACTATTAATAAGAGAAAAACTACCTTCGGAATTATTATTTAATAACAAACTAGTATTAAGATCGTTCAACCCATTGTCGTTAATAAAATTATTTACACTAATTTCCGTCAAGGAAGAGAATAAATCGGATTTCAACCCATTTGGGCAGATATTTGCTTTTTCCGCTATTTTAACGAAATGAAAAAAAAAATTAAAACGCCAGATTCTAACGCCTGAGTGCGTTGTGTACGTGGTGTGAAAATTGCAGACGAACTTTCGTTACAAAGTTTGCGAGGACGATAGCAGAGGCTAAAGCTATGCTCCCATATTCTTATGGTACCTAAATGTATTCTTGGTTGTACCTCTATTTATTCCCAACTCAATGGCAAATGTCTTCAATTTGAATCAGTCTCTCTGATATATAATTTTTCCGATTTTTTTCAATAAAAATATATTGTCCAATATTGGCCACAGTGACCAGCAAGCTCTACTATTTTCCACCAGGATTTTTCCTCCGAACACTGGCATTCCCGGGACTCCAAACTCGGTAGCAAAAACAATTTGTTGAAGATTAATAGGGTCTTATAATGGTAGGCTCTGTATAATGAAGATTTTGGCCCTAAGCGCTAATTCCTTTTCCCACACTGTTGCATAAACCAGAGAAAAGCGAAAACAAAAGGCTGGAATGAGAAGTCGGGGAAGTAACAATATCCCATTAGAAAAAGCCGGGTTCGAGGACCCTCCGACTACCACCCAGGGCCATTCCTTCGCGGTCAGAGGTTATGGTTTTGAAAAATAGCCTTCCCCATATATATAAAGGTAATGAATGCTTCAGTTTCGAATAACTGATTTTTAAGTTAGCGTGACGTCATCTACTAAGAGGGGCTGTTAATTGGCCAGCTGCGACGTCACGGGCCAATGGGAAAATCAAGCTACTCTTCTTACCCCATCTATCACACCATTTCAGAATGGCGCTATTGGATATGCCTTGCTACGAAAACCGAACATCTACAGAATTTAACAAGATGATTAAGATTAACGATCCAGTGTTCACACTATTATCACCATTCGCACTAAATCATTCAAATTGATACACTATTCAGAAATCCTACTAAATCTACCATTACAACTCAATTCGACGAAATCCTACTAAATCTGCCAATACTACTCAATTTGACGAAATCCTTCTAAATGTTCCATTACTACTCAATTCGACGAAATCCTACTAAATCTACCATTACTACTCAATTCGACGAAATCCTACTAAATCTACCATTACTACTCAATTCGACGAAATCCTACTAAATCTACCATTACTACTCAATTCGATGAAATCCTTCTAAATGTTCCATTACTACTCAATACGACGAAATCCTACTAAATCTTCCATTAATACACGATTCATAGAAATCCTACTAAATCTACCATTACTACTCAATTCGACGAAATCCTTTAAATGTTCCATTACTACTCAATTCGACGAAATCCTACTAAATCTACCATTACTACTAAATACGACGAAATCCTACTAAATCTACCATTATTACTCAATCCGACGAAATCCTACTAAATCTACCATTATTACTCAATCCGGAGCAATCCTACTAAATCTACCATTATTACTCAAATCCTACTACATCTACCATTAATACAAGATTCATAGAAATCCTACTACATCTACCATTAATACACGATTCATAGAAATCCTACTAAATCTACCATTAATACACGATTCATAGAAATCCTACTACATCTACTATTAGTACAAGATTCATAAAAATCAAACTAAATTTCGTAGATTCACGTCTAAGTTTAGAAGAAAATTCAATAAAAAAGTGGGATGATATCCAACTATGAGTAGCAAACACAGGATACGAAATACGACGGCACAAACACGATCAGCTACAACTAACTTATTTCATACGTTACATCATTCCAAAGAAAGGGTGCAACCTCGAAAACACTTAAAACCCGAAAAAGAGCCTCAGCACAAGGTTAAAGGGTGGGGAGGGGGGGGACTTTTCAAGAAGGTGTAATTGATGAATGGAAAAAAGGGGGGCCATTCTAAGGAGTTAATATCAGGGGCCAAAAGGGGCGCAACGGAGAAAAATTGGGGTTTAAACTTTTAACTTCTCTAATGTATAAAAAAATGTGGTAAATTCGAATATACAGAATAGAACGTCAGATTTCACACGTGACCAAATATAAGGGTCGCATTGTGTCGATCAAGAAAGGGCAGCGAGTCGCCGCTTTCAAAGGGAAGACACCTGCGTCAACTCGAAGATACACGAAAGAATTGGACGTGGTAACAAGGAGATGTTTGAGGTTGCTTCTGCGGAACAACAATAGAGATTCTCCTTATTATAAAACTGCCGGTAGGGTGAGAGAGGTATATGTGGTTCAAGGATTCCCTTGTTAGTTTCTTACAAAAGGGCAAAGAATACAATGTCCGCGATGCTGTTTGGTAACAAAATCAGACGGAAAACGTGGCCTAACACCGAAAGGAAGCTGACTGAAAAAAATTCAACCAATAAAAAAGAAAGGTTATAAATTTTGACACTTGACAATTTTGGTCCATCGAATCCTGGATGGAAAAATGGTACAAATACTATTGGGTTTTGTCTTCCTAGTGCCATGGATTTCACAAAGGAAAAACGATATTTATTAATACAGCTTAAACATTTTATTATTTTAAGGGCAATTTCGTGTTTCCGCAATTCTAATTTTAACAGGGTGGCCACAATATTTTCTGATAAATTACCCTTGACTTTAGATCATTTCCGTGACCTTTTTCAGGAAAGAATTGGACCACTTTAACATTTATATTTTAGTTTTATCGGAAGCTAAATCATTTACCCGAAATGCTAAAAATTTTCACCAAATCTTAAAATTCCCTGACTTTTTTCTGATTTCACTGACCTGTGGCAAACCCTGCTTTAACAAAGTAATTTATTGAAATAATTATTCATCGCAAATCCATAATTAGTTTTAAAATCACTATTAATTTAAAATCTTTAGTGCATCCCGATTTTGGTTTTTAAGGGGGCGGGGGCAAGGCATTAAGGCATGCGCCATGGCACAGGGGACCATCTTCGAAATAATTTATTTCTTATTTATTTTTATGTTATTTAAGTCAAAAAGTAAGGTCTAAATTTTTTTAAGAGTCCCAAATTCTACTTAGTACAGGAGTCCAGGACCCCCCAATAGTGTTAATTCGGCCCTGGGGGCAAGGGACTGTTGCAAGGCTGGGATAACAAAATAAAATATTCAATATAATTCCTTACGTCATCTCCACTCTTTTCGCAATAAAGCATCGAACAGGGGCAATAGTGGCTTTGGTAGAACAGTCGGTACCTATTCCCCTTTCGGTCCTGCTTCGGTACCCCACGCCCGCTTTTATCGTTGAGTATAATTAAATTATTCATAACTTATTACTTATTTTCGGGGAATACTTTTTGCTCCAATGAATATCCCTCAAAACGTACTATCGGAGGGTGGAGTACTTATTGTACAAAATAGCAATTTCGGGAACAAATATTTAAAAAAAAAACTAATTTAAAAATGTGGGGTTTTTTGGGGCTAAAATTAGTAAGATATGGGTCTCAATAACTGTTTTTCCGTCTGAGATATCGGTTCCCAAAATTTTCAATAAATAAAATAAACTACCCATTTTTTTTTATTTAATTATCAGTAGAAAATTCCGAAGCCGACCACTTCGAACCAATTTTTTTGTACCATTTCATTCCATTTTTACCAAAAACAACAAAATTTCGTTTAAATTACAGAAACACCCGTAGAGAGCGGGCCTGACCCCGGTGAAATATATAATTATATATCTATCTATAATTATATCTAAAAGCACGAGATTTCCGGTTTGTTACGGGAGTTTCAAGAATTTCCCACTACGCGGTGCGCGGGTCGTAAAAGCCAATTGTGGTCAGAAAATTGCCGAAGTGGTATATCCCAGTAACACTATTATTAATCCAAATCCACACATAAATAAATATAAAGTATAAATCAAATTTGCTTTTACCGAAAAAAGTATTAATTCGGTTTTTCAGACTAACAAGGAGACGACCCGAGGTGTAACACACCGATTTTGTTCAAACTCGGGGGTTTGGTAGGCCTTCATGTAACTTGAAACACCCTAAAGGGAAATGTCTCCATAGGCAACCGTTTTGCCATGGCAACCAAAAATGTTTTTGACAATACAAAATGGAAATTTTCCTATTGAATATAACATGGGAATCTGACCAAATGTAAGGGTAAAGATTTTAATCAACTTCGAACTTTTTCATTATTTTCTTATTTATATTTTCTATTTTTAGCATTTTCAAAAATTAAAATTTTTTCCAGGGAGTAACCCTTAATATTGGTCAGATTCCCATGTTATTTTCTATGGGAAAATTTCCATTTTGTGTTGTCAAAAACATTTTGGGTGCCATGGCAAAACGGTTGCCTATGGAGAAATTTCTCTTTAGGGTGTTTCAAGTTACATGAAGGTCTACCAAACAGGATAAACATTCTTTAAAATTGGTTAAGCGCAATTTCGTTCACCATCTAACGCAATCAAGAACGTTAGAAATCGATTTTTAACGAATTGCGCACCTTTCGCCAACCCAGGGTAGATTAAGAATTAAAAATGTCGTTTTCACCATACTAAAACAGGCGTTATGTATGGGGTATGAGTGTTGTCGAAATACAATTATTTGTTTCTTCGTGTGCCCCGGTGTACCGCGAATGTTTCTCTTTGGATACTCGTACTTATTTCACCAAGTTAGTCTTAATTACACAAGACCTAGGCAAATTTCAATACCAACAAGTATTCACGCTTATTAACAAGTACGCTGTTAGCTAGGAGCAATAAAACACAAGGAGAACGTAGCTAGCCTTTAAACACGCTAACGCAGTGTTGTGTACAAATTTTATTGGACGAGCCCTAACGCTGAACGTTTTACGGGCGGGGGGGAAGACCATTTCCGAATTTTGCCCTTCCGACGGCAGCAGGCGCTAAAGCGTCTAACCAATGAAAACTGTACGCAAGAAAATAGACGACTTTTGACGGGTTGCGTTCTCCTGGTATGGGGTGCTGTCTTTGTTGCTCCTATAGCTGCTAGATAAATAATTTGTCAGAACTCTGTCTCGATTTGTTGGAAAGTTGCAATTATCGGTATTTTAATTTAAATACTATAAAAATATTACGACGTGTCACGTAAGCTCGATAAAAAATGCGGTCGTCTTGAAGTGGTTAAATATTCTCCTCCGAATTACAAACGGGAAAAGTAAAATGTCTAAAATCTTGACGTGACTCCCGCCGTTGTGGATTAAAACTTCTAGAGTGTTCCGCTTAACCTCTCTAATATAGTCATTCCCCCGACAGATAAATAAATACGTTCTTTACGTAAATCTAAGCTAAATAATCGTAGCCAAGACGAGCCGCAAACATCCACCTGTTTCCCACGGAAAGAAACGCGGAGAAAACGTGCTTTGGCCCAAAATAGCCGCGTGTCACGTGGGCTTTTCATGGAACCCGTCGAAGCAATCTTCCGGAATCGTCAATAAGCGAGAAAGTCAAAGAAAAATCCCTTCGCGTAAACAAGAAAACGATATTAGTCAATAGAGACATTGAAAAAGACGCGAAATGCATTGGCCAAGAGAACAGATAAAAGGGAGTAGTGCTGGCGCGTCGGTCGCTTTCCGCGGCAGACCACCCGCGCATCCAACTGACTCTTATTCTTCTTCTGGATGTGGCCACGTCAAATGCAGTTTCCTTTCTTCACGCTTAAATGGAATGATTCGTCTCCTCCCGAGCGAGCCCTTCAAGAAAACGCCGAAAGGAAACAAGTTGTCTCAACTACACTATTTACAAGTTTCACATCATAATTTGCTATGGAGGAAATGTCCGATAGTTACGGTGATTGGACGAAACTCGACGTCGAAGTTGACTACGGAAGTAACAAAGCGTAAAAACTGTACAGGAAACTATAATATTCTGAGCCTAAAACCTGCCACATTTCAGGTCTAAGAACTGCATCGGAGCGCAATCATTCTCGGCCTGAAAACTGCATCGGAGCGCAATCATTCTCGGCCTGAAAACTGCATCGGAGCGCAATCATTCTCGGCCTGAAAACTGCATCGGAGCGCAATCATTCTCGGCCTGAAAACTGCATCGGAGCGCAATCATTCTCGGCCTGAAAACTGCATCGGAGCGCAATCATTCTCGGCCTGAAAACTGCATCGGAGCGCAATCATTCTCGGCCTGAAAACTGCATCGGAGCGCAATCATTCTCGGCCTGAAAACTGCACCGGAAACGCTATCATTCCAGGCCGAAAAAACTGCATCAGAACGCTAACATCCCAGGCCTAAGGAACTGCACCAGAACGCTAACATCCGAAGCCTAAGGAACTGCACCAGAACGCTATCATTCCAGGCCTAAGGAACTGCACCAGAACGCTAACATCCGAAGCCTAAGGAACTGCACCAGAACGCTAACATCCCAGGCCTAAGGAACTGCACCAGAACGCTAACATCCGAAGCCTAAGGAACTGCACCAGAACGCTAACATCCCAGGCCTAAGGAACTGCACCAGAGCGCTAACATCCGAAGCCTAAGGAACTGAACCAGAACGCTAACATCCGAAGCCTAAGGAACTGCACCAGAACGCTAACATCCGAAGCCTAAGGAACTGCACCAGAACGCTAACATCCGAAGCCAAAGAACTGCACCCGGAACGCTATCATTCCAGGCCTAAAAACTGCACCCGGAACGCTATCATTCCAGGCCTAAAAACTGCACCCGGAACGCTATCATTCCAGGCCTAAAAACTGCACCCGGAAAGCTATCATTCCAGGCCTAAGGAACTGCACCCGGAACGCTATCATTCCAGGCCTAAGGAACTGCACCCGGAACGCTATCATTCCAGGCCTAAGGAACTGCACCCGGAACGCTATCATTCCAGGCCTAAGGAACTGCACCCGGAACGCTATCATTCCAGGCCTAAAAACTGCACCCGGAACGCTATCATTCCAGGCCTAAAAACTGCATCAGAACGCTATCATTCCAGGCCTAAAAACTGCATCAGAACGCTAACATCCCAAGCCTAAGGAACTGCACCAGAACGCTATCATTCCAGGCCTAAAAACTGCAGCCGAATCGCTACAATTTGATCCTAAAAACTGCCAAAGAAACCCTAACATTAAATAGTGTTACGCTATCTTTAAATAAAAGTCAACAACCGGCCCAATTGTACGAGTTACAACACAAAGTAAAAAACTAACAGGGTCAAAAACGTGGCGAAAGCGGCGGCGGAATAGAGAAGTCCAGGGCCATAAATAACAGGCTCGCAATCAGAGAAAGGCGAATCAGGGCCGAATTTATCAGTTCATCTTTGGACTGGGCACCAAGGCGGAGATGACAAGCGCTCCGATCCTCTCAGGTAGATTCGTTCCCGCTCACCGCAGGTGCGCCACTAAAAAGCTAAGCCGAAATGGCGATACGTAGGGGGAGGGGAAGCGGGGGCTCTAATGGTCAGCCAGGCCTGAGAGCCCAAAAGTAAACTTCGATGTTTTTGCCCTTATAAATGGTGGGACCCCGAGTTCTAACGTCAATGTATAACGGTTTTATCGGTGTTTTTTTTCGAAGCCCGACTCGATCGCTTATGGCTTGTTACACCGGTAAAAAAATTCCAGGAAAAAGACATTATCTGATGTCCGATCTCTGTTGGGACGGCTTCTCAAACAAGACGAGAGTGAGTGGCGCATCATGCAGGGCCCGAAGATAATAGGACGAAATAAGCGAATCGTTATATCGTGATCCGACGATTTTGGTACCGTACGAGCGAAATTGCGGGAAATGGGGTAAGCTGTGAAATGGACAAACGTTTGAATTAGAAATCAAATTTATAAATATGATGGAAGTACTTTCAGGTTGAAATTTAACTTTTTAAATTATTACTAAGGAATATAATGAATAAATAATATATTTTATACAGGATGTTTCAAAAGGTTATGCCAAAATTTTAGAGAGTTGTAGGGGGTGAGTAGAGAAGTATGCCTGTTTATTTCCCATTTTCCTACGATGAGTTAAAAGAGCGCCAGAGAGCTTCAAAGAGTGCCCTACCAGCCCCTGGAACTAGGCTGCAACAAGCGTAAAACCAAGCAGCAGGGACTTTAAATACTGTTTAATTTTACTTTTTTACGCTGGTTACCTCGATTTGTTTACAAAGTCCTTTTGTACCTATCACACGAACCCAAACCTTAATGTTCGCGTTTCCCTGCTGCTTGGTTTGGCGCTTGTTGCAGCCTACTTCCAGGAGCTAGTAGGCCACACTTCGAAGCTCTCTGGCGCTCTTTTCACTCATCGTAGGAAAATGGGGAAAAACAGGCATACCTCTCAACTCACCCCTACAACTCCTTAACATTTTTGCATAACCTTTTGAAAAAGTATAACAAACAAAATTTATAAATTCGGTGGAAAAATTTAGGGCCGGATTACCCGATTAAAAATACAAAAAAATATAATTTACTTTTCACAAAATTCTAGTAAATGCGTCACTAAAATATCCGCAAAGTTTACATTGAAATTGTATTTTCCATATATTTGTTAATTATAAATAAAGGGAGCGCCTAGCTCACTTCGCTCGCCACTGACAGGCGGCACCGAAATTAGCTTGGGCCCCACAAGGTCTTAATATGGCAATGGAAAAATTGGCATATAAGAAGCTAAGTTTATAAATTATGTGGCAACATTTAAATCTGTGGAAAAATTTACGTAGAAGCTAAATTTATAAATTATGTGGCAACATTTAAATGCACATTAGGAAAAATAAATAAAATTCGATGGAAAATTTATTTAAAAATGTATTACGAAAAAATTAAGAAAAATTCTAATTATGCCGTAAAACGTTTTGTGACTATTGTCAGAAGTCGATGAACAGGAGTTATCGGATAGCAAGATCTGTATTTTCCAATCCACCACTTCTCGGTGTTCATCCCCCTACATGGAGATTGACAATGAAACGTGCCTCAAGTTTGAAAGTTTTTTTAATTGTATTTGTTGCAGGGTTTCCACAATATTTTCAGAATCATATACCATGACATTTTCCTCTGACCTTTTAAAGCCTAAATATTTTTTTTTATGTTACTTTTATCATAAATTAATAAATTTACCGCATCTCATATTTTAGAATAAATACGTCTCTTCGGGTTGCATATTAACCAAATAAATTATTACGTTTACAGACCTTAGGTATTTTAGACCACAAAATTTATTTAAATTTAAATTAATTAAATTTCACAATTTTCTTCAAACTTTCTTACTTTCAAACACCCCTTGACTTTTTAGACCAATTTTCAAACACCCCCAGACTTTTTAGACCCATTTTCAAACACCCCCAGACTTTTTAGACCCATTTTAACACGCCCCCAGACTTTTTAGACCCATTTTAACACACCCCCCAGACTTTTTAGACCCACATTAACACACCCCCAGACTTTTTAAACCCATTCCGAAATTCCCTTCTTTTCCTGACCCGTGACAACCCTGTGTTTAAATTTAAATAAATAATGATCGAACCTAAAAAACGTATCAAATAACCCACATAAACCGTAGTCCTTTTTGCTAAGATGGTTTTTTTGGCCAGGCAGAACATCCCGATTGAGAAGTAGATACCCCAGTGACGCAATTTCGTTACGGCTTTTTTCTTAGCTAAATGAAAACCACCGAGATCGAAATCTTTTAAAATCTACGCCGCGAAACAATAGACCACCAGGTCCACTTTTGCAAAAAGAAAGAAAACATATCTAGTTGTAATGTGGGTTTTTATACAAGCGAGATTTTAAACAACGCTTATAATAAAACAAAAGTTTGGTTTTCATTAGAAATCGTGATGTGGTACGGAGCACGCGGTCATGAACTATAAAAAGGGGTTCTTCGCCAACAACAAAATGAAGAAATAAAAAATGAAAAAGGGGGTATTAAGGCCCACGATTTGTACGGAAGCCAGCTAACCTTCACCCGTTTCACCTCCCAGAAGCGTTGCAACAGAATGCAGTACCACCGGACGGAAATGTTTTATATTCTTCTCAAAAACAGCCGCGCAGTGTTACCAGGCGACATTTTCCGCATTCGGTAAAATGTGAGCGATTACGTCATCCGAAAAACGAGAGTTAGAATCTGTTAAAGGTGGTTAAAGAGTAAAGTTTACTTTATATTATATTATCATTAGTAACATACACGTAAGTATGACATGTTATTTTGTGATTGTCTATTTTGACTATGACCACTAATATCATAATGTGGCGAAGGACTAGGGGCTTGTTGTTTGTCTTTGGAACTGATAGGTAACGATGTACGACCAATCTATACAAACCTTTTAAAGACCAGCCAAGGGTAACTTATTGAAAATAAAAACGCTTTTAAAAAATAATAATAACGTTTACTTTGGCAAAATATTGGTGAATTCTCGACTGGGAAAGTAAAATTTATTATTTAAAATATCCGCTTGAAAAAAAAATCGAAAAATCGAAATTTAAATTTGTTGACAAAAAGGTAACGTAAACTAAAATTTAACTTAATCTTCATTAAATAACCCGGGTTGGCTGATTTAAATCACGTTATTTAAAAAAAAAACTATTTAAATCACAATGAATTTCAATGGAGGAATAAAAAATGGCAAAAAATAGGCTCTTCAAAATTTTAAATACAGAAAATCTGAGCAAACTTAAATATTAAATAATTAAACTTAATTAAGATTTAATAAAAGATTAGCTAACTGATAAAAGTAAAATATACGTTAATTATACAGGAAAAGAGCCATTAATTGTATAAAAATCAATTCAAACCAATTTGAAATAAATCGATTGATTTGATTTTAATTTAATTTAAAAATTAAAAAGTGCCAACCCTGGAATTTCCATTAGTAGATAACCTACTTTATTTAAGTATAATAGATGATTTAAATAAATTATTTTTTAAAAATCACTTTATTTTAAATCGAGATTCAATCAGACAAACTTGTCGATAAGTTTCATACTTATGTGTATTTTATTATCTTACGAGATCACTAACCTTTGGCATTGGGAAGACGTGGTTAGTAGAGACAAGTGACGCGCACAGGCTGCAATTAAGGGTTACAAAATAATAGTTATTTCCGCGCTAGTAACTCGCGAAGACATAATATATTCCGAATTGTTTTGAAGAAACCAAATTTCATAGACAATGAGCTAAAAATCAGGATCGCCTTTTCCAAAAAAAATAACGCGAAGATTGAAAAATACAATGGTTTCCTTACGGGCAGGTAGGTATATCTCGTACAGGTGGGGAGTATGGACAAAACTATCAGTTAAAAGGGTGTGTCCACCCTTTCTGCAAGGGGGAGTTGTATCGGTGCTTTTGCCCATTCACTCACGGTATCGGACTGCGAACAACAATTACGTGCGAACGAAATCGTAAATAAATCTTGATCAAGGGTATCTCATCTTATAGTGATACCGTATGTGGTATCAAAGTCTGTCCGAACAGCCCAAATGTTCTTTAATTTTCAAATTCCCTGTTTTCCCTACCCATTTTAAGAGGTTTTCCCTGACTTTTTAGACCCATTTTTATATTCCCTGACGTGTGGCAACCCTGTTTTAAATATGAACATTAAGTATTGAGTTAATTAGGCCCGATGGGCAAGACACTGCGAACTCGGTGTACACTGCCGTACCTTTGACAGTGCTAAATGGAACTCGCGAACTCTTGAAAATATGTACCTTTAACAGTGCTAAATGCACGAACACGGTGTACAGATTATCTGAGACTGTCTTACCCCTCGATTAGGCCTCTGCATAACAGCATAAGTCTATAAAATCTCTTACGAAAGAAGTATCTATTAAAATAAAAAATGTAACTTGCCAGGTTCGACCCACATACTCCTAGGTGTTAATTTCCCGCCAAATCGTGGATATGTACTTATTTATAATTATAAATATTTTCTTGGATGTGAATAGTTTTAGAAATTTACTACTACGTGGCGGAACACTTATTTCGTAAGAGATCTTATAAACTTCTGATAACATCTAACATCAGTTTCCCCATAAATTAAAGTTCATGACTCTTATATTTAGTCACATTTTATTACACAATTTACGTCTCATCACTTCGACAAGGTTTAATAAATAAAAATAACGTTGTTGATGACATACTTATCAATAATTACGTTACGTATGATTAGTATGAATGACTCAGACATTGGACAGGTTAAGCTACCCCTCGAAAACGTATAGGGAAAAACTTGTAGGAGTATAGACATAGCTTTATTGTGTATTACCTACACGTCTACAAGTTTCCACTACACGTATTTGCTTAACCTTCTTATAATATGTTAAAACTAGAATAAAAAGATTAAAATTGAATAAACCATGACTTGAAAATTGTAAATGTCAAATTTTAGTACATGACTAAAATTTCAAAATTGTTTCATCTCATTAAAAATTAAAAAAACAAAAACAAAAAAAAAACAGATTATCTCAGAAAATATAACTATGGAAATTAGATAATTTATCACTTTTAAACAAACCCCACCAAATATTTTGGAATACTAAACAAATATGTTCAGACTCTTGTTCATTTACGGTTAAATACCTGTGAAGGTTGGGCAAATAAGTTCCGCATTATAAACATAAGTTAACCCGTAAAATAAAAAAACTTAATTTATCGAGGGTAAAATACCCCGTAAACTCTCGGATATTGTATTTCAATCAACCCTATCCGGGTTTAAATTAATCAACGTATTTCCACGTCCCTTCAAAGTCATTGCCGCAAATTAAATACAAATCAAACCGTTAAAACTGGTTTTCCCCGAAAATAAGAAAGCCTTCCGCATCGAGTTTCATTATTTAAACTTCGAGATAAAAACCCATTTAATCAAGAAAGGGTTGATTTAAAAAAGAAATCATTAAAAACATTGAAAATTCCCTACCTTCAATTCACTACGATCAGCTGCCATTTCCCGCTACTAATAAATTCACTGAACCAAGAGAGTCACAAACCAAAACTTTTAAATAAACCCATTCGCCAAGGCCCACGACAGACGCGAAAATTAGTCAAGGTTATGTTACGTATTCTTCATTCATAGCGCGCGCTGGGCCCGCGCGCGAAGAACGACGCGAAATTTATATCGTTGTAAACAACGGAAAACTTCGGCGCGTCAAAATAGCGATCAAGGAACCCGGTTCGCGTCACTCAACGCCGCCGCGAAATGACAGTTGGTCTAGCAACAGGCAACTTTCACTACGGCCATAAAACATCTGCAAGGCGAAATGCAAAGTTATATATAATCGCGTGTAAAAAAATTGCGTCGAAATTTTAAGGGAAACCGGGGAAAGCGTCCATTCAAGAGCATTCGAAATCCACGTTACGGCATGGCGAAGTTTTCACTGACAGTAGTGACAGAGGCCTAATCATGTTTTTGCCCTTCCGCCCGACGTATTCCCGCCCCCCTCAACGCTACTCTCTCTCTAGCTAAAACAGCGCCTTGGCTTGGACTAGTCCACTATCTATATGTTTCGGCTTGCATGCAAAAAAATAAGTGTATAAATTTGACGAGGGAGGGCGCCGTAAACGTTCCTCTTTGGTTTCGCTTGATCCGTAAACCCCCATCTATCGCCCTTTCCCCCTACTTCTATAAGTAATGTTTTTCGGTTTATGGAGGAATTACTCTGGATTAATGGGGGTTATCTGGGTCACGTGGTTTATATGGAAATTAAATAAGAGGGGAATTTGGTTATAATTTATCACGTGTTTGCGTTATTAAAAAAGTGGTCTACTGCATTGTTGGTTAAAAAATGCGTTTATTTTTGGGAATACAATGGACTTTATTTAACGTAAAAAGCTTGCCACTGCCCCGGAAATTGTCGACGTATAATTTAAACCAACATCTGGTATATTATAATTATAGATTGGTTAGGGTTAGATTAAAAGACATTTTATTGAAGTCACGTGACATAAGTTTTAATTAAACCAGCGTTTAACCTACTAACGCATTTTACTACAATCATTTGTATCATGGAGTAAACGTAAAGAGTAGTACTGTAATACAATTTCAAAGCTACATCGTGGTGTCATTGTAGCACGGAAAAAAGGGTCTTCATCGCACGTAAAGCAGCATGATTACGCCTAAGAGCAGATAGGACTTCATAGATACCGTGGCATGGGCAAAAAAAACCCTGTTTCGACCCCCCTCGCGGTAACGCGTTCAAGTTATCTCACAGAACGACTCCTTATGGAGAGTCGGACATTCACCAAAAATGTGTACGGGATTTCAAGATTTCTCGTTGGATTTCTTAACTTTTGTCCCAGTTTCGGGATTTCTCGTTGGATTTCTCAACTTTTGTCCCAGTTTCGGGATTTCTCGTTGGATTTCTTAACGTTTGTCCCAGTTTCGGGATTTCTCGTTGGATTTCTTAACTTTTGTCCCAGTTTCGGGATTTCTCGTTGGATTTCTTAACTTTTGTCCCAGTTTCGGGATTTCTCGTTGGATTTCTTAACTTTTGTCCCAGTTTCGGGATTTCTCGTTGGATTTCTTAACTTTTGTCCCAGTTTCGGGATTTCTCGTTGGATTTCTCAACTTTTGTCCCAGTTTCGGGATTTCTCGTTGGATTTCTCAACTTTTGTCCCAGTTTCGGGATTTCTCGTTGGATTTCTCAACTTTTGTCCCAGTTTCGGGATTTCTCGTTGGATTTCTTAACGTTTGTCCCAGTTTCGGGATTTCTCAACTTTTGTCCCAGTTTCGGGATTTCTCGTTGGATTTCTTAACTTTTGTCCCAGTTTCGGGATTTCTCGTTGGATTTCTTAACTTTTGTCCCAGTTTCGGGATTTCTCGTTGGATTTCTTAACTTTTGTCCCAGTTTCGGGATTTCTCGTTGGATTTCTTAACTTTTGTCCCAGTTTCGGGATTTCTCGTTGGATTTCTCAACTTTTGTCCCAGTTTCGGGATTTCTCGTTGGATTTCTTAACGTTTGTCCCAGTTTCGGGATTTCTCAACTTTTGTCCCAGTTTCGGGATTTCTCGTTGGATTTCTTAACTTTTGTCCCAGTTTCGGGATTTCTCGTTGGATTTCTTAACTTTTGTCCCAGTTTCGGGATTTCTCGTTGGATTTCTCAACTTTTGTCCCAGTTTCGGGATTTCTCGTTGGATTTCTTAACTTTTGTCCCAGTTTCGGGATTTCTCGTTGGATTTCTTAACTTTTGTCCCAGTTTCGGGATTTCTCGTTGGATTTCTTAACTTTTGTCCCAGTTTCGGGATTTCTCGTTGGATTTCTTAACGTTTGTCCCAGTTTCGGGATTTCTCAACTTTTGTCCCAGTTTCGGGATTTCGACTGTTTTCGGGATTTCTCGACGGTTTTCGGGATTTAGGGATTTATCGAGGGGCTGATCACTCCGCGTAATCGGTGTACAGAGCCGTACCTTTGACTGTACTAATGGGATTACGCGTAATCTTTGAAGTCCCTGCCTTTGGCAGTGGTAATCTAAGCGTAATCCGGTGTACAAATTTTCTAAGAGTGGTTAGCCCCTCGGGATTTATAGTTGGATTTCAAGATTTCACGTCGGATTTCACTATATTTTTAGCAATTTCTCGATTTTCCGTCGGATTTCTGGATTTCTTTCCGGATTTCCAGATTTGAAAAATTCTCGAATTTTGAAGAAATCCAGGATAGATTTCGGATTTCTTGGAAAGTGTACGATATCTCTTTGAATATCCTACCCCTCGCTCCTTACTCCTTCTGCATGTGTATATTTATAAAAGGGTTTAAAAATGTCATTACCAAGAATGTCATTATTACATCGGGAGAATGACTTCGTTGAGACAATTTAGAGGAAATGAAATAATGGCATTCTTGGTAATGACATTTTCAGATGGGAACAAGACTCTGAATAGATAGTTTATGACCAATGCCATAAAAGCCAGAAGAATCCGAAAGGATGGGCATATTTTATTTGATAGGAGCGAGGTGAAGGGAAAAACTGGGAGTGCATGATCCGCAGCTACGAATAAAAAGCATTCCTTAATTCCAAAGTCGCTGAAAAATCTGCCCCCGGATATGCCCAACCATGGCCAAAAAAAAATACGGCTAATATCTGGTATTTCACGTATCATGCTTTAAAAAAAACTACGACCCAGGTTCAAATCCCCTCCACCCATAGGTTCAACGATCCACGTATCAAATTTAACAATTTTTTAAAAAATGAACATAAAAATTAAATATTATTCTCAAAAATATAAAATTTAATAATATTGTCTTCAATATTGATACCGCATCACTGAAAATATTGATTAAGTATGGCTTTCACAGCTCATTAACACTTTCATCGTGGGTTCAATTCCCCTCACACGCCTCCAAAAAAAATGGGCCTCTTCAGTTTTTAATACCAAACCATACCCTTCTCACTAGAGTCGCGAAATAAATCCTAAAACGTGTATGAAAGACAGCCGCCTATAGAGGTTACAACGCGGGGTTTAGAAGTTCAGTCATCAGATAGCGAGCTACAACCGACACCGTCGCAATCTTCACCCTACCAATACCATTACGGCAACTATCAATTAAATAAATACCCGCGGTTACGCGTACAAAAGCGGGCTTTTAATATATTACAGGGACAGTGCGGTAATTAAAGGCATTTCCGAAGCCAAAATGTTTATTTTAACGTCACCCGGAGATATAAAAGTGCGCGGGGAGGACTTTTTGCATTAGAACAGTTTCGGCGCAGAAGTCAATATTGAAAAGGACCGTGGACTATCGTAAAAAGTGGCAAAAAATCAAACAGAAGGCTGAGATGGCGTGTTTTCAGCAGCGTGCAAAATATAAGAAGCGGTCTTTAATAAGGAAAGTAGGAAAGCGAAAAACGGCGAAGAGGGAAAGTGGAGGCGTCGTTGCGGCTCCTTCTTCGGGGCCCCATCGCTTCGGGATGAGCCGAATATGCGAGATGCCAATGACCATCTGCTGGCTTAACTGGCCAGCCAGGAGAGACACGTTACGACCCTCAACCGCCCCCGTCCCGAAGAAGCTGACTAACGAATATAATGGACAAAGAAGTCATTTCAGCTAAGATAGAAAAGACGCGTCGTTTAATTATAGGGTATTTCCAGTTAGCGCAACGCCAGACACTCGAAGGGCTTTTAATTTGACGCTTCTTTGCTGTTCAACTGAGCTGCAATTTCCTCAGCTGGTTTGCTACGTTTCCAACTCTTCTGTCATATTTAATATCGCGAATTTAATTGATTTGACACTTAAACGTGAATGGAATGTTTCTGTAAGAAGGATAAGCGATTCTTGGCTAAGACTAGAAAGTATTTAATAATTAGCTTTTGGAATAATAGCATATCATGGTTTGGAAGCCTAACCTCTCTAAATAAGCCGTCTAATTTAGCCTAACATTTTTCGAATTAGACGTTTAACTTACAAGGTGCTAGTCTAACCGCTTTCTTGTTAGACTAATTTAGCCTAATCCCTCTTATTGATCAAATTCAACCTAATCCCTCGTATTGATCAAATTCAACCTAATCCCTCGTATTGATCAAATTCAACCTAAATCCCTCTTATTGATCAAATTCAACCTAATCCCTCTTATTGGTCAAATTCAACCTAATCCCTCTTATTGATCAAATTCAACCTAATCCCTCTTATTGATCAAATTCAACCTAATCCCTCTTATTGATCAAATTCAACCTAATCCCTCTTATTGATCAAATTCAACCTAATCCCTCTTATTGATCAAATTCAACCTAATCCCTCTTATTGATCAAATTCAACCTAATCCCTCTTATTGATCAAATTCAACCTAATCCCTCTTATTGATCAAATTCAACCTAATCCCTCTTATTGATCAAATTCAACCTAATCCCTTTTATTGATCAAAGTTAGCCTAATCCCTCTTATTGATCAAAGTTAGCCTAATCCCTCTTATTGATCAAAGTTAGCCTAATCCCTCTTATTGATCAAAGTTAGCCTAATCCCTCTTATTGATCAAAGTTAGCCTAATCCCTCTTATTGATCAAAGTTAGCCTAATCCCTCTTATTGATCAAAGTTAGCCTAATCCCTCTTATTGATCAAAGTTAGCCTAATCCCTCTTATTGATCAAAGTTAGCCTAATCCCTCTTATTGATCAAAGTTAGCCTAATCCCTCTTATTGATCAAATTTAGCCTAATCCCTCTTATTGATCAAATTTAGCCTAATCCCTCTTATTGATCAAATTTAGCCTAATCCCTCTTATTGATCAAATTCAACCTAACATCCATTCTGTTATTAGAGGCAGTTGCCTATAAAATGGCAACCCTTCGAAGTCGAAATATTGCTCGTAAAAAAATTAGTTATTTAATTATGCGTAAAAGGAAAACCCCGTACCACCCCATTATAATGAAATTGCACGAAGAAATTCAATATTTAATTTTACCCCGAAATTCATAAATTATTAAAATAGGGCTCTTTGCGTGTCAACGAGGAATTTGGGGTAAGGCGTAAAAGTGTCAAAGGTTCTCTACTTTACACGTGTATACATTAAATAATAAAACACTGGCGTCATCTTTAATGCAAAACCATCTAATAATATTTTTATGATCGAAAACATTTGGTCTAGGCGTGGGAAATCCAGGAGGGAATAAATATAAGGGGGCAGGTACTGTCACAATTTACCGCTTCTAGGTGTAAATGAGAATGAGGGACAAGAGGAGGAGCTGGTGGCGCCATCTATTAGAAGGCGCGATTATTAACTACAGCCGAGATCGTAGAAACGGTTACCTTGACCCATCCCTCCGCGGAAAAGTGAAAACCTATGCACCACCGTGTTTTATGACTCAACACCGCCAGGGCGTCAAAAAATCCCGACCGACATTAATATCAACTCAACTGCGGAATGAGACGGTTAAAATGACGTACGGAGGTGTTAATGGTCTCGTAAAGACTCTCCCGTATTCTAATGGACAAACAACCGCGGCGAAAACTCATCAAATTTCAATTTGATGCCGTTGAAGCCGTAAAAAAAGCTAACAATTAGATTGCACGAGATAGTCTACTGTTTAGTCACCCCATACTGCAAAGCTATCCGTTGCCATAGCAACCATATTTAACTAGAGATTAGTTTTGGCTGTGTAAACCGATTCGTAAATTGCTTACAGGACAAATAAACATTTAGAGCGAAGCCATTAGAGGTTTTGATCTTAATACTTTTATTTACACTAGATGGCGCCAATTTAAAAAAATTCGCAGGTTTTCGAATATTTAAAACTAAGCTTGGGGTACGTTCAGTAACGCGAATCTGGGAAAAATCGGTTTTTACTTGATGTTTGCTTGATGACCGCTCATCGTCATAGTGACGTAGGAAGTTACTGAACGGTGTAATTTTAGTCAGCGCTGTTTTTAAAGATAGCGGCTATAAATGTTAACACCGATGCGTTTGACGTCAAGTCATCAAAAAAACCTTCTCGCCGAGATGGTTTTTTTGATGAGCATCGGATGCCTATCGTGACGTCAAATCGGAAACGTGAAAAATCGTACAGTAACAAAATGTTGGCATCGATTACTCAGCGATGTTTTTGATGAGCGTTACTGAACGTACCCTTGGTTTTCGTGGGAAGTAAATATTTTTTTCGCAGTTTTTGGAATCTTCAAAACTAAGTTTGATTTTGGTGGAAATGAAATATTTTTTTGCAGTTTTTGGAAAATTTAAAAGTAAACTTGAGGGAACCCGCTAAGACAAAGATTTGGATTTAAATAAATTGGATTCAAATATGAAAAATATGTACATCAATTTGCTGAAGACGTGCCACGCTGTACAAAAATTTATATTTCCTGTAATAAACCTTTTTTGATTTCAATTTAATTTAAACAAGGCTGGCAGACGTCAGGGAAAACAGGAAAAGTTATGGAATTTATAAATGGGCCTAAAAGTCAGGGAAAAGTCAGGGAATTTTAAGGAATTGTAATAATCAGGGAATTCAGTTTGATCTTGACACATTTTTAAAGGCCAACTACATAAATCTTCGGTTTACTCAGTCTTTCACTGCATTAAGGAAATTTTACTCTAGATCTATGGAAAATTTTGTTATTATTTAGATCCTTGGAAGGTTTTTTAAAGTTGAATTAACTTTTGTACTGAAATATTAATTGATTAAATTTATTAACTTTTAATAAATGTATAAGTAAAACTGTTTAATTTTGGCCTTAAAATCAGGGAAAATAACTAAAAATGGTCAGGGAATAGTCAGGGAATTTCAATCTAAAAATATTGTGGCAACCCTGTTAAAATAAAATAACAGGTGATGAAATATTATACTAATATATTCAATCAGCTGTAACTTTAAAGCAATCAAAAAATGTTGGATTTTACTCGAGGCAGGTCACTCGATCTACGTTTATTTCGGGCATAACACGGGATAAAAGTGGCGATGATCAGCTGCTAGAGTGATATTCAGGAAGAAGGGGAAACAGACGTCTTAATGCACAAAGTCGTATAATTAAACTCTGGCAGAGAGAGGGGGGAGCGCCCAGCGTGTAACCGGATGTCCGCTATTTAAGGATCTCGCAGAAACTACCCCAAAAAACGTCTTTTTGATACACAGTCAACATCAAAACGGGCCAGAGGGGAGAAGTAACGTCTTCTTCCAGTCGTTAAGAGGTCGACACTATCGGAAATATGAATTAGAAACGGGGTGACTGAAGGTCGAGAGCCAAAGACGGGTGGACGCCCTACGATGAAGGATTACACGGACCGAACTGACAACGTGGTACCAAAACTAGATTCGCGCGAGCTCTGACCTTCTATTATTAAATGACTGGATTATCAGGATTTAATGGCGAAACAACGTAAGACTATCATATATTTTAACACGAAAAATATAAGTGGAAATATTTGAAAACACGCCAAAAAGTTAAAAATACTTAATATTTTGGAAAAATAGAGATTTATTATAGGTTAGTTTTTTCCTTCAAATGTTATTTTTTTAAACTTTTTCGTATAGTTTCAAGTATATTATATTTAAAAGACGTACGTCATCGTGACGTTGTGACTGTAGCGCAGCGGTTCCCAAAAGGTGTTCCGCGGAACCCTGGGGTTCCGTAAAAGGGTCACAGGGGTTCCGTAAAAGGGTCACAGGGGTTCCGTAAAAGGGTCACAGGGGTTCCGTAAAAGGGTCACAGGGGTTCCGTAAAAGGGTCACAGGGGTTCCGTAAAAGGGTCACAGGGGTTCCGTAAAAGGGTCACAGGGGTTCCGTAAAAGGGTCACAGGGGTTCCGTAAAAGGGTCACAGGGGTTCCGTAAAAGGGTCACAGGGGTTCCGTAAAAGGGTCACAGGGGTTCCGTAAAAGGGTCACAGGGGTTCCGTAAAAGGGTCACAGGGGTTCCGTAAAAGGGTCACAGGGGTTCCGTAAAAGGGTCACAGGGGTTCCGTAAAAGGGTCACAGGGGTTCCGTAAAAGGGTCACAGGGGTTCCGTAAAAGGGTCACAGGGGTTCCGAGAATTCGCAGCGCGGCCATCTTTGTTTGTGTCAAGAGTTTAAGATGAGTAAAAAAAATGAGTTGCGGTTCCGCCAGAATTAGGTGGATAATTTAGGGTTCCATAGCAAAATAAAATTGGGAACCACTGCTGTAGCGACACCTTTCAACTATGATATAAACGACAGTCACTCTAAAAGCTCATTAGCACAAACTCTATTGATGGCCTGATTTCGAAGAATGGCTGGTTTTATAATCGAGGCTAAGTTCCAAATAGTTAAATCTAATAGTTTTCGTACACGTCTTTTGATTGAACGAAACCAAATGAAAATATTAATATTTTACACCTTAATTAACGCAATTGACACTTTTTGTAATAGTAGAAGTATTTTTTTTAAGAAAAACTCTTAATTTTTTCGCAGGTTAAAGCGCGAAATCTGAGCAACTTTTCTTGGAGCGTTTGAAAATGGTACGTGTTTTTCGAACTGGAGCAGGAAACTGTTTAACCAACCAAGTTGGACAAAATCTTGACAGGCAATTAGGGAAAAAAATATAATTTAAATAATGGCCATATATAATTTTAAATAATGGTACCGTAAATTATGAAAAAAGAATGAAGTGTGACGAAGCTGTTAGAAAATGATTGATAAGACAAAGGATGACACATTTCGAATCAACAGTACCTTATTTGTAGGTGCCTGCCTGTCTGTCTATCCACAGTCATCTAGACCATAGTTAATAAGGGATGAAACGCGGAGGCAGGATTTCGGTAATCAAAACCTCAGTCTCCACACAGTCGCGGGGGAGGGTCGAATAAAACTATAAACAATATAAAACCTATTTGCGGGTGATGGCGGGAAACCCGATGGCTCCAGACGGAAAGATATTAAACGTGGCTAGTTTTTAAAAATCGTCAGCACACACAGCTTACGAATCTCCCATCGCGGCCGAATAAGCTCACTTGATAGCGAGTTCCAGGGCGAAGAGAGTGGTAAAGTGTCCGCGGTAGAAAGCGGAGATCGATTCCGTTTATCGTCGGTATTCAATCTGGAGAAAGGGGATGGTTGTCAATGCGGATAATGGATGGCACTGTTTGGCATTGGTCCGAAACTAAAACGAGCCGGCGCGTCAAAATACAAAGAGGGGTTCCTGGCAGGGGTTACACTCGGAATGAGAGGCGTTGTTAACGGGGTTAAACATCACTCGAAGAACTCCGACAGAGAACAGACGACCCCTGAGTGACCCCTTTCCTCCTATACGTGATTTATCCGCAAATTCTATTCCCCGGCAGACTGACTGGAGCCCTTACAGTTACGCCCTCATCATGTAACGTCACTGCGGTATTACCAAAGATAATGGCCGAGTAAAAAAAAGGATATCTAGAGTATTTAAGTATTTTTATAACAAAGACAAATTACACCTGTCAGAGTACAATTTTTGTCTACGATACGCCTGTAAGGTAACATTCGGACTATGCAAAATAATTGGTGACATGAATCCATATCTCTACTTGTAATGCTTATCTTGGCGTATCGCGTATGGTAAGATCACTCTGACGGCTTTGGCCCAGTCTACGAGATAAAAATTTCCCTTTGCGCGCGCTCCCCTCTCACGTTGTTGTTTGTTAAGTTAACAAAGTTACGTCAAAAAAACCCGTCAGCCACATCGAGACGAAAATTTGCCGCGATAAGCATTCCAAGTAAAGGTATGGATTCCTATTGGTGATAATTAGTTGGTCACCTAATGCCGTTCACATCTTTCCACCAAAAACATTTTAATATTCAAATTTGTTGTTTCGAAATAGTACAAATATTGTCCGTACGAGGGCTAACGTTTTGGTATCCTCCAATGGGATTATTCCTGTTTTTTTATTATCAGCTGCTACACTAATAATAATAATCTGCTAGGCTATTACCCAAGGCCCCACCTTAGCCCTAAGTCGTCAAGCGACTTTTAAAGACATTAATTCAGGTGGCCGGGTTACAATGTGTTAGACGGTGGTGGCAAGCCCTTCATGCCACGCGAGCCAACACCAACTATTACCGTTAATCTTGACAAGTTTTTATGGTAGGGAAAACCGAAGAGCTCGGGGGAAAGCCCCTTAAACCAATGGGGAGAGAACTTGCAAAGTCAACGCAGAAAGAGTTGTTCCGAGTTTTCACCCAGTGCCACAAGCTCAGAGGCGAAAGTGCTAACCACTCCGCCACTCCATTTTTCCGGTATTAAATTAAGAAATTAAGTTTAGTTTGTCAAAATTATTTACGCAACTTGGGCAAAAAGGAAGTTCGCCTCTTCAAAAAAATTGAACACCCAAAAATCTGTCTCCCACCTGGAAATAATTTCCTCGTTTTTCCACCAAAAAGTGTACCAACTTTTGCTGTTCAAACTACTAATTTAATTCCCAATTAGTTCGACATACTTGGTGGCCCGTTCAAAGTTGTATCGTCTGAATTTACGTGTTATCCTTTCTATTTTTGATCAAAAATATCGTATAGCAAACCAACAAACTAATTGATAAATTTATGGGTTTATTTTAGTTCTAAAGTTTTAAATTTACGTACAAATAATTAAGATAATCCCTGTAAGGTTTCACGAATAATTTGGTTAAGATGGCGGTCAAGACGTAAACGCAGGGCTTGATGTAGTAAAGAGGAATTATAAGAGGATAATAAAAACTGATGAGGTGACATGGAAATTTAGTATATCGAAATTTCCCAGTCCAAAACTATACGAATTCTCCAAATATAACTGGTGCCAATAGGGCCCCAACGTGATGAAATATTCAGTGTGAAAATACAAGAGT
Source organism: Leiobunum rupestre (assembly GCF_980474605.1). Lineage (NCBI taxonomy): Eukaryota > Metazoa > Arthropoda > Arachnida > Opiliones > Sclerosomatidae > Leiobunum > Leiobunum rupestre. The sequence continues at coordinate 36,252,920 of NC_143392.1, forward strand.
CGTTACACAACGCCACAAGGTCATAGCTACTCAAAGAAACATAAATGTTAATATTCTATTCATCAACTAATAAGTACCAAGGTCAAGCATATAACATAACAAGGGACAAAGATACGTAATTAGTCAATTAGATGTATTAAAAAAACCAGCCATACAAAGAACGTCAAGGAGGCCCTGTAAGCATCTATTAAGTAGTAGCATAAGTAACGTAATAGAAAAGGTATCTGGCTCAAATTTCTTTTAATTTCTCCAATGACAACATTAATCATTACGTGGTTAAAGACTGACAACTGTTCCCAAGCTGCTTTGTTAAAGTTGGGCATTTTCTTGCTATGTTTATGGCAATTTTATAATGTATGGGGATTAAATTAAATTTACAATTGAAAACAATCTTTATTTAAGTTGGGCATTTTCTTGATGTGGTTTTAGGGATGCACCGATAAATCGGCCTATTTTTCGAATATCGGTATCGGCCAATATCGGCTTAAACGAAGCCGATATTGGCGGTAACCGGTATTAGTAAAATATTTTCAGAAAAACATTTAAAAATAAGAAAATTATCGATTAACTTAATAATGATAATATTTCATTTTATTGGCCGCACCACGGACGCCAGACTTCAGAAGCTAGATGAGCAACAAACACAAGGAGAACGCAGCTAGCCTTTAAACACGCTAACGCGGTGTTGCGTACAAATTTCATTGGACGAGCCTTTACTCTGCCCGTTTTACAAAAAGGGGGAAGACAATTTTCCCCTTCCGACGGCTGCAGGCGCTAAAGCGTCTAACCAATGAAAAATGTACGCGAGAAAATGCACGACTTTTGACGGGTTGCGTTCTCCTTGCGTGGGGTGCTGTGTTTTTTGCACCTAGGTCCCTGTATATAAATTAAAGGGAATATAACCTCAGGTATTTGGTGTGGAACACCAATGCTTGCCTTTGGCTTTAAAAATGTTTGGCACCACTGTACAGGGACATTTGAAAAATTGAAGGGGTCTTCCGTAAAAATTGCTTTGCAGGTTATATTCCCTTTAACAAACAAACATCCTTTAGTAATCTAATCCGCGCACGCGCAATGCCTCCGCGACATCATTATCCGAAATCGTTCAGTGTCATACTTATTTCACTATGTTACTTATGGTAGTAGAAGTAGTAAACGCGGTCTGGAGAAGGTCCGCGTAACGTGACCGTTTTCCGTACGGGGTGCCATTTCGTATTGGATTCTTAAAAGCGTCAGCGAAAAAACTCAGCTGGTATAAAATGGGAGGTACTTCGGCGAGACGTTTTAAAAGCGAGGCTCGTCTGTAGGGTTGAGGGCCTCCGGGATCAGTCGTACATCATTTGACGAGGATACGGCGCCGATAAGTCTGAACGCCAGCTCATCAGCGGCCATAGAGCAGAAATAAGCACCTTGCCATTCCCTGTGGCCCTATAGTCTGGCCGATCCGATATTGTTACGTCAGGGAGTACGAACGGATCTACGAGCAGGTAGATGAGGATGCCAGCGTTCAATTTTCGATTTCTATACGATCTATACGTCTCACCCGGCTGACATGTTTCCCAGGAATTCGCCACCCATTACGATGCCGGGTGCCTTCGAGGGTTTCCCCCCCCTTCTATCATAAGTAAAGTAATAAACATAAGTTCGACTCTCCATATTCTTGTGAAGGAGAGATTGTGACGTCGATGTTCGATGACGTCATATTTATTAATCATCATTATAAAAACACGTTGTTCATCCGGAGAGAAGGTTGTTTTCCCTTAGACGCTGCTCTGATGTATATATTGTTAGTTGTAACTCCGCAAATTAGTTTAGTTAATACCAAGAATGTATTTATTTTTACTCAGGGAGAATGAATATGTCGAGACTATCGACGGACACGTTGAGGCCCTAACCCCGTCACGCTAAGGGGGGGGGGAGGAAAAAAGTAGGCGGTCTTTTTTTTTGCGTCCTCGCAGCAGCGTTAATCACGTCGAAAAACGTAATTTTTAAGAACCAATGAGATTGCAGTATTATTTGATTTTATTAAAGCGTAGGAGCATACCGGGGGCTTCAACGGGTGGAATTGGAGAAACGCTAAAAATTATCTCGACATATTCATTCTCCCTGAGTATAAATAAATACAGTCTTGTTAATACTGTTTGATTTTTTTACAATTAAAGTTTTAAATTTTGTTCCCGCCGCCGAAATTGAGTTTTCTTACCTAATTTAAAAAAAAAACCTTTTGGAATTTCCCCCCAAAATTCTCAAAAGGGGGGAGGCATTTTCCCTTCACGCCGCCGCTGACCGAAATTGGCGCTATGCTCTACTGCTAGATAATCGCCGACAGGCTTTGTAGTAGCAGGTAAGGCTTACTGAAAATTTTAACCATTCCAAAAGTAAAAATAAACTCTTATTTAGGTAAAAAAAAATTAATTATGGAAGGTATCTAGCGTCAAAGACTCGCAAATAATTATCGCCATCAGCCTAACCTGTCAGCTAGGAGCAACAAACACAAGGAGAACGCAGCTAGCCTTTAAACACGCTAACGCGGTGTTGTGTACAAATTTCATGGGACGAGTCTTTACGCTGAACGTTTTACGGGCGAGGGGGGAAGACAATTTCCGAATTTTCCCCTTCCGACGGCAGCAGGTGCTGAAGCGTCTAACCAATGAAAAATGTACACAAGAAAATCTACAACTTTTGTGTTTGTTGCTCCTAGCTGTCAAACTTAGGCAACGAAAGAATTACCGTAAGACAGACAGGGCAGTCGAGAGCGGGCCCGGGCCCCGAAAATCTCAATTTTGGCCCCAATTTTAGGGGAAAGTATACCTCGTTTGTTCCAAATCAGGCCCCCGAAGCTGCACGTGCTCCGGTAATTTGTACCGGGCCTGAGGTCGGACTATCATAAACCGAAATAGTTCAGCGTCATACTTATATTTATTACGTTACTTATGCCTTTACACGTAGTACTCGAAGTCTCACGGGTGCCCAAGAGAATTATCGTATTCAGACTCGTAGCAAGCCGGGTTATTTTTTAGGCAAACCTCTTTTTATTTTATTACGAGGGTAGGGTCTATGAAGGGTATACCCTCCGTGAAAGGTCGCGGTATCATGGGGTTGCACGATGAATGACTAGACATTTATCAGTGTTTGATTCTTAAAGGAAATTAATCTACTTCAGGGTGCGACCCTCTGTGGATCGCGCCGTGTCGGAAAAGACGCTTTTCAGGGTTATTACCCATTTTACCACGTTTCTACATATATTCAAATTTTGGTTTTATAGGCACTTTCGTGATTTATTGATCTCTGGAAAAAAGGGATTGCGTTTGGGGTCACCGAACATGTTTTTCTCTCGGTATTGAAATCGAAATTCCGACGTTTTTACGTTATTTTTTACGGCAAATAGTTGGGATAGGTTTTAACTGATGAGAAAACCTCAAAGACTTACCCGAGTTGTTTATTGACAATTTTGAAAGTCGGGCGTAATGTAGACCTATATGAGATATGGAATTTCCCGAAAGGAGACGTTGATTTTATCCATATTTTACCCAAAAATTGTTACAACTTTACCCCAAAAAAGTTCAAATTTACCCAAACTTGATGAAATTTACCTAAATGTGTTCCAAATTACTCATTTCGTGATTTTCAATTTTTTTCTAAAATTTTCTTGAAACCAGTCGGTAAAACAAATGGAGACCCAGTCGGTAAAACAAATGGAGACCCAGTCGGTAAAACAAATGGAGACCCAGTCGGTAAAACAAATGGAGACCCAGTCGGTAAAACAAATGGAGACCCAGTCGGTAAAACAAATGGAGACCCAGTCGGTAAAACAAATGGAGACCCAGTCGGTAAAACAAATGGAGACCCAGTCGGTAAAACAAATGGAGACCCAGTCGGTAAAACAAATGGAGACCCAGTCGGTAAAACAAATGGAGACCCAGTCGGTAAAACAAATGGAGACCCAGTCGGTAAAACAAATGGGGACCCAGTCGGTAAAACAAATGGGGACCCAGTCGGTAAAACAAATGGGGACCCAGTCGGTAAAACAAATGGGGACCCAGTCGGTAAAACAAATGGGGACCCAGTCGGTAAAACAAATGGGGACCCAGTCGGTAAAACAAATGGGGACCCAGTCGGTAAAACAAATGGGGACCCAGTCGGTAAAACAAATGGGGACCCAGTCGGTAAAACAAATGGGGACCCAGTCGGTAAAACAAATGGGGACCCAGTCGGTAAAACAAATGGGAACCCAGTCGGTAAAACAAATGGGAACCCAGTCGGTAAACAAAATGGAGACCCAGTAGGTAAAAAGGAGGAGGACCTATTTGGCGAAAAATAAGGTAGAGTCGACATTTCTAGAAAGATATTTAAAAAATATTGCTCCAACTACGCTATACTGAAAAGCAAATTAGTGAAATTTAGTTTCTCCCCGCCCAAAAAAAGCGTGGCTTCAGCCATTGAACTCTTAACAAATTGAAAATATATTAATATAAAATTTGCTGAAACGTAATACTGAGACGGCGCCATCTGGCGAAACCCCTTTTGTGTTGAAAGGGATGAAAAGAAGCTCACAAAAACCCAAATGGCCAGCGCGGTGAAAAAACCGAATTAGGCAGAGATAGAACCCGTAATTTCCCCACGAATAACATCTTACTCGCCACATAGGGGACATTGCCAAGAAAGAGGACCTATTTCAAACCCTATTTAGGTTGTTTGTCACTTATGTTTTTGACATCTGCCAGCCAATGCCTGAGAATCGCACTCCCCGACAACAAAGCTCTTCGCGCCGAAAATGAACAGAAAATAGCTACAAGGATGCATTTATTTTTACTTTAAGAGGATGACTATTTTGGGTTGATTTATAGCGTTATTCCCAATCCACCTCAGACTCGAACAGTATGCTCCGCCCCGTAAGAGCCACTCAAATGAAACCGGTATATCATTGGCTACCTAACACTTAGTCTTCCGACGTCATTGAGACGCAGGCCTGTGATGTTTTCTCGCCAACTAGATCATAACGCCCGCGAATCGGCCCAACTTAGCCCTTCTCCCTAAGTAGAGATTCTTGATATCAGACAGAGAATAATAAGATAAATAATAATTATTTCCCCCAAAACGAGCCTTCTGTATAATTCGGAAAGAAGCCCAGAGGGGGCGCTGGCCAGCAAAGTATGGAGAGCTTGGGAAAGAAGCGTTTTAATTCGTCACGCATGACCAGAGTTGTATCAATAAAAAATGCGAACTCGGTTTCGATATGAGACATCAAAATCGAAAGATGGGAAATGTTGAGAATCTCGCTTTTCGTTGCCATTGGCGATTTCCAGCTGGATTACACCGTAATACACTCCTCCTAAATATGCAATTATTGCTAACGACAAATTTCGCGCTTCGCCTGTTTCGAAACCACGCGACTTCTTGTTCCACAATTAGGTTGTTGATTTTTATTATCTTCAATGAAAGAATCGATTTGATTTATTCCGATATACTTTGATTTAATCTTTTAATCTAAATAATATCTGATGTTAATTCATTTTCAATGTTATGGATTTTTAAACATTTTATGCATTGTTAATTTCTTTATAATTAGAAGCAATAATGTAAAATAAAATCTAAATTACTCTTAATTTTAATTATTGCTACACAACTTTTGTACATTTTTGTAAACACATTGAAGTGTCGATTAAAGCTAATGTTTTTAAAATCAGTCAAATGATTTCCCGATTTAAAATAAAATAAAACAATAAAATTTAATTAAATTGTTTAATTTAATCTGATTTCTGGTGTTAATTAATTTTTCCATTTTATTGATTTTTAACATTTTATGCATTGCCAATTTTAATAACTTGCAGCGATAATGTAAAATAAAATCTAAATTACTCTTAATTAATTAAATTTAATTCTTGTAATTTTTGTTTCGAATTGGAATTGCTACACTACTTTTGTACATTTTTGTCAACACATTGAAGTGTCGATTTAAGCTAATGTTTTTAAATCATTCAAATGATTTTTTGATTTAAAACAATTTGTTTTACATAAAAAATTTCAATAAAATCTATTTACATCGATTTATTTAATTTAATCGCTCCATTTCTGGTGTTACTAAATTTTTCAATATTTTATTGATTGTTTAACATTTGATTTTCAATGCAATGTAATTTTTTCTTTAATAATTTGCAGCGACGATCTAAAATAAAATCTAAATTACTCTTAATTAATTAAATTTAATTCTTGTAATTTTATCGTTGAATTGCTATTGCTTTTGTACATACCATACATTGAAGGTTCGATTATTGATTTATGATAATTGGTTTCATATAAAACATTTCAATACAATTGATTTAAATCAAACATCTTTGCTCTTAGTTCTGATTTGTTGGTCCGGAGATCACTAAAGAACATATCGCTTAAAGGGAATATAACCTTTAATATCCCCCCCCCTAATGGTTCGAATGTTGTCCGCTACCTCCCATGGCTTTTGAGAATTTCGGCGCTGCTTAGTGATTTGTAACAGAGAAAATCACGCGTTGTAGGTTATATTCTCTTTACTAGTACAGACGAAACGAGAATGGCTCATAAACTACCTCCGAGAGCGCAAGTGGGTTACAGGAAAGCTATGACATTTTAGGAGAATGGGAGAAATAAATGAGCCCGCGTCGAAAGATAACGCTGCACCACATTTCAACCTGAGACATGGAAAGTTAATTATCGACAAATGGCCATTACTTAGACCGGGGAGAAAAATTGTATACAATCGTCCTATTTACGCCATTTAATGGTAAAAATATGAAAAAAAACCACCCCACCAGATGGCGTTAAGACAAACAAAAAGTGGCCTCTACGATATTCCCAAGGACGAATATCAATTGAAACAATGCCTTTTAAATTAATCATATCTTTGTCAATTTATATTAAAAAAAATATGGTTCTTCGAAGATTTCTCATCCTCTTAAATTTGGACCCTCCTCACTGTAAAATTCAGGGCCGTGCCAAGACATTTCGGGCCCGGGGCCAATTTGACCGTCCCGGGCCTTTATAACTGAAATTTCTAAGGGAGGGGATGCTGGTTAAGGTCAAGACGAAGGGGCCCTAAAAAACACGTTTCCGGGCCCCTTTATCCGTCGGGCCCCAGGACCCCCCCCCCCCCTCTGCATGGTCCTTGTAAAATGACATAATACATCAGACATTCCACGACCTGCAATATGACATACAACGCGGTTATAAAAATTAGGAAAACTTGAACTTCACGAACCATATCCACTCCATCATATTTCAATACGGGGAAAAAATAATATCTGGTAACATTTCATCTTCGAGTCACCCATTTCAACAGCGTACAATTACGGGTTTATTTCAGACTGGTCGTTACGTATCTACCGCGGATACAAGTGGCGTAGTCACCGTATCAAATTGGGCTCTATAAGTATTAATTATAGGTAACGAAATAGACCAAATGTTCATTGACCTGGAGACGCCAAAAACTAAGCCGGGTGATCTCGTAGAAAAGGACCCAGAAAAACCAAGAATATATTCAAGGGAACAGAGAATGTGTAGCCTGGTGATTCAAAGGCGTTTTAAGGGGGATAGGGGTTCAAAACACTCAAAATGGATCTTAGTAATGTTACATTCGTTTTAAGTACCAAAGCCTTCTAAAATGGGGATGCACGGCATGAACCCTATACCCGAAATAAAAAGGATTATCCCTTGTGGTGATTACCGGTAGAAAAACCACGCCCCCTCCACCTTTCCCCTTTTCTGCCGGTAGAATCACAGACCCTCTCTCCGTGTAGGCGTAGATTACCATGAAGGCAGATACTATAGTGGTGGCCATATAATAGACAGGTTAATCCAGGCTATCCAGCACCAGAAAACTTGTAAGGTGCAGGCTGTACACACAAAGGTACGTCTATTCTCCTACAAGTATCAGAAAACGTGTAGGGGGACTGGTAGGAGGTAAACACAAAGGTACGTCTATTCTCCTACAAGTATCAGAAAACGTGTAGGGGGATCTCGTAGGAGGTGCAGGCTGTAAACACAAAGGTACGTCTATTCTCCTACAAGTATCAGAAAACGTGTAGGGGGACTGGTAGGAGGTAAACACAAAGGTACGTCTATTCTCCTACAAGTATCAGAAAACGTGTAGGGGGATCTTGTAGGAGGTGCAGGCTGTATACACAAAGGTACGTCTATTCTCCTACAAGTATCAGAAAACGTGTAGGGGGACTGGTAGGAGGTAAACACAAAGGTACGTCTATTCTCCTACAAGTATCAGAAAACGTGTAGGGGGATCTTGTAGGAGGTGCAGGCTGTAAACACAAAGGTACGTCTATTCTCCTACAAGTATCAGAAAACGTGTAGGGGGATCTTGTAGGACGTGCAGGCTGTAAACACAAAGGTACGTCTATTCTCCTACAAGTATCAGAAAACGTGTAGGGGGACTGGTAGGAGGTAAACACAAAGGTACGTCTATTCTCCTACAAGTATCAGAAAACGTGTAGGGGGATCTTGTAGGACGTGCAGGCTGTAAACACAAAGGTACGTCTATTCTCCTACAAGTATCAGAAAACGTGTAGGGGGACTGGTAGGAGGTAAACACAAAGGTACGTCTATTCTCCTACAAGTATCAGAAAACGTGTAGGGGGATCTTGTAGGAGGTGCAGGCTGTAAACACAAAGGTACGTCTATTCTCCTACAAGTATCAGAAAACGTGTAGGGGGACTGGTAGGAGGTAAACACAAAGGTACGTCTATTCTCCTACAAGTATCAGAAAACGTGTAGGGGGATCTTGTAGGAGGTGCAGGCTGTAAACACAAAGGTACGTCTATTCTCCTACAAGTATCAGAAAACGTGTAGGGAGACTGGTAGGAGGTAAACACAAAGGTACGTCTATTCTCCTACAAGTATCAGAAAACGTGTAGGGGGATCTTGTAGGAGGTGCAGGCTGTAAACACAAAGGTACGTCTATTCTCCTACAAGTATCAGAAAACGTGTAGGGGGATCTTGTAGGACGTGCAGGCTGTAAACACAAAGGTACGTCTATTCTCCTACAAGTATCAGAAAACGTGTAGGGGGACTGGTAGGAGGTAAACACAAAGGTACGTCTATTCTCCTACAAGTATCAGAAAACGTGTAGGGGGATCTTGTAGGAGGTGCAGGCTGTAAACACAAAGGTACGTCTATTCTCCTACAAGTATCAGAAAACGTGTAGGGGGATCTTGTAGGACGTGCAGGCTGTAAACACAAGGGTACGTCTATTCTCCTACAAGTATCAGAAAACGTGTAGGGGGACTGGTAGGAGGTAAACACAAAGGTACGTCTATTCTCCTACAAGTATCAGAAAACGTGTAGGGGGATCTTGTAGGAGGTGCAGGCTGTAAACACAAAGGTACGTCTATTCTCCTACAAGTATCAGAAAACGTGTAGGAGGATCTTGTAGGACGTGCAGGCTGTAAACACAAAGGTACGTCTATTCTCCTACAAGTATCAGAAAACGTGTAGGGGGACTGGTAGGAGGTAAACACAAAGGTACGTCTATTCTCCTACAAGTATCAGAAAACGTGTAGGGGGATCTTGTAGGACGTGCAGGCTGTAAACACAAAGGTACGTCTATTCTCCTACAAGTATCAGAAAACGTGTAGGGGGACTGGTAGGAGGTAAACACAAAGGTACGTCTATTCTCCTACAAGTATCAGAAAACGTGTAGGGGGATCTTGTAGGAGGTGCAGGCTGTAAACACAAAGGTACGTCTATTCTCCTACAAGTATCAGAAAACGTGTAGGCGGACTGGTAGGAGGTAAACACAAAGGTACGTCTATTCTCCTACAAGTATCAGAAAACGTGTAGGGGGATCTTGTAGGAGGTGCAGGCTGTAAACACAAAGGTACGTCTATTCTCCTACAAGTATCAGAAAACGTGTAGGGAGACTGGTAGGAGGTAAACACAAAGGTACGTCTATTCTCCTACAAGTATCAGAAAACGTGTAGGGGGACTGGTAGGAGGTAAACACAAAGGTACGTCTATTCTCCTACAAGTATCAGAAAACGTGTAGGGGGATCTTGTAGGAGGTGCAGGCTGTATACACAAAGGTACGTCTATTCTCCTACAAGTATCAGAAAACGTGTAGGGGGACTGGTAGGAGGTAAACACAAAGGTACGTCTATTCTCCTACAAGTATCAGAAAACGTGTAGGGGGATCTTGTAGGAGGTGCAGGCTGTAAACACAAAGGTACGTCTATTCTCCTACAAGTATCAGAAAACGTGTAGGGGGATCTTGTAGGACGTGCAGGCTGTAAACACAAAGGTACGTCTATTCTCCTACAAGTATCAGAAAACGTGTAGGGGGACTGGTAGGAGGTAAACACAAAGGTACGTCTATTCTCCTACAAGTATCAGAAAACGTGTAGGGGGATCTTGTAGGACGTGCAGGCTGTAAACACAAAGGTACGTCTATTCTCCTACAAGTATCAGAAAACGTGTAGGGGGACTGGTAGGAGGTAAACACAAAGGTACGTCTATTCTCCTACAAGTATCAGAAAACGTGTAGGGGGATCTTGTAGGAGGTGCAGGCTGTAAACACAAAGGTACGTCTATTCTCCTACAAGTATCAGAAAACGTGTAGGGGGACTGGTAGGAGGTAAACACAAAGGTACGTCTATTCTCCTACAAGTATCAGAAAACGTGTAGGGGGATCTTGTAGGAGGTGCAGGCTGTAAACACAAAGGTACGTCTATTCTCCTACAAGTATCAGAAAACGTGTAGGGAGACTGGTAGGAGGTAAACACAAAGGTACGTCTATTCTCCTACAAGTATCAGAAAACGTGTAGGGGGATCTTGTAGGAGGTGCAGGCTGTAAACACAAAGGTACGTCTATTCTCCTACAAGTATCAGAAAACGTGTAGGGGGATCTTGTAGGACGTGCAGGCTGTAAACACAAAGGTACGTCTATTCTCCTACAAGTATCAGAAAACGTGTAGGGGGACTGGTAGGAGGTAAACACAAAGGTACGTCTATTCTCCTACAAGTATCAGAAAACGTGTAGGGGGATCTTGTAGGAGGTGCAGGCTGTAAACACAAAGGTACGTCTATTCTCCTACAAGTATCAGAAAACGTGTAGGGGGATCTTGTAGGACGTGCAGGCTGTAAACACAAGGGTACGTCTATTCTCCTACAAGTATCAGAAAACGTGTAGGGGGACTGGTAGGAGGTAAACACAAAGGTACGTCTATTCTCCTACAAGTATCAGAAAACGTGTAGGGGGATCTTGTAGGAGGTGCAGGCTGTAAACACAAAGGTACGTCTATTCTCCTACAAGTATCAGAAAACGTGTAGGAGGATCTTGTAGGACGTGCAGGCTGTAAACACAAAGGTACGTCTATTCTCCTACAAGTATCAGAAAACGTGTAGGGGGACTGGTAGGAGGTAAACACAAAGGTACGTCTATTCTCCTACAAGTATCAGAAAACGTGTAGGGGGATCTTGTAGGACGTGCAGGCTGTAAACACAAAGGTACGTCTATTCTCCTACAAGTATCAGAAAACGTGTAGGGGGACTGGTAGGAGGTAAACACAAAGGTACGTCTATTCTCCTACAAGTATCAGAAAACGTGTAGGGGGATCTTGTAGGAGGTGCAGGCTGTAAACACAAAGGTACGTCTATTCTCCTACAAGTATCAGAAAACGTGTAGGCGGACTGGTAGGAGGTAAACACAAAGGTACGTCTATTCTCCTACAAGTATCAGAAAACGTGTAGGGGGATCTTGTAGGAGGTGCAGGCTGTAAACACAAAGGTACGTCTATTCTCCTACAAGTATCAGAAAACGTGTAGGGAGACTGGTAGGAGGTAAACACAAAGGTACGTCTATTCTCCTACAAGTATCAGAAAACGTGTAGGGGGACTGGTAGGAGGTAAACACAAAGGTACGTCTATTCTCCTACAAGTATCAGAAAACGTGTAGGGGGATCTTGTAGGAGGTGCAGGCTGTAAACACAAAGGTACGTCTATTCTCCTACAATTTATCCCTACACGTTTTCGGGCGCGGGTTAACCTTTCTATTCTCCGCTAACTTGTATACATTCTTGGAAAAGAATATTAGGCCAAAAAGGAGAAATCCGGGAAACATGAACAACATTGGCTCCACCCTGTCCCGCTGCCCTCGCTTCATCTGTATAAATTATTTACAACGCGTCGCGGCCAAGCGTGAAGTCCGTAGTGAAACGGAGAGGGAAAACGCGCCATTGACCATCTTATTTATTTCTCACTTTTCCTGCATGGTCTAGAAGAGGATTCCGAACAAATATACGACGCCCTTTCGCTAAATATTTGACCACGGGCAGGTAGTTTGGGCTTCGACCGGCTCGTATATTTATGAACTTGAACTAAATACTGACTCTGCAGGAGTTGATCCTGAGCGATGGTAAAAATCGAAAGCTATTCAACCGGAAATGATCCTGAGCGATTGCAAAATCGAATGCAATTCAACCGGAAGTGATCCTGAGCGATTGTAAAATCTAAAAGCTATTCAACTGGAAGTTAGTCTGAGCGATGGTAAAAATCGAAAGCTATTCAACTGGAAGTTAGTCTGAGCGATGGTAAAAATCGAAAGCTATTCAACCGGAAATGATCCTGAGCGATTGTAAAAATCAAAATGCTATTCAACCGGAAATGATCCTGAGCGATTGTAAAAATCAAAATGCTATTCAACCGGAAATGATCCTGAGCGACGGTAAAAATCGAAAGCTATTCAACCGGAATTGATCCTGAGCGATTGTAAAATCGAAAGCTATTCAACCGGAAGTTAGTCTGAGCGATGGTAAAAATCGAAAGCTATTCAACCGGAAATGATCCTGAGCGATTGTAAAATCGAAAGCTATTCAACCGGAAGTTAGTCTGAGATATTGTAAAATAAAAAGCTATTCAACCGGAAGTTAGTCTGAGAGATTGTAAAATAAAAAGCTATTCAACCGGAAGTTAGTCTGAGAGATTGTAAAATCAAAAGCTATTCAACCGGAAGTTAGTCTGAGAGATTGTAAAATCGAAAGCTATTCAACCGGAAGTGATCCTGAGCGATTGTAAAATCTAAAAGCTATTCAACTGGAAGTTAGTCTGAGCGATGGTAAAAATCGAAAGCTATTCAACCGGAAATGATCCTCAGCGATTGTAAAAATCAAAATGCTATTCAACCGGAAATGATCCTGAGCGATTGTAAAAATCAAAATGCTATTCAACCGGAAATAATCCTGAGCGACGGTAAAAATCGAAAGCTATTCAACCGGAAATAATCCTGAGCGATTGTAAAATCGAAAGCTATTCAACCGGAAGTTAGTCTGAGATATTGTAAAATAAAAAGCTATTCAACCGGAAGTTAGTCTGAGAGATTGTAAAATAAAAAGCTATTCAACCGGAAGTTAGTCTGAGATATTGTAAAATCAAAAGCTGTACAACCGGAAATGATCCTGGGCGATCGCAAAATCGAATGCTATGCAACAGAAAGTTATTCTGAGCGACTGTAATTTCAGTTTTATTTAAAAACATTTTCAACAGTCGGATACGGGAATTGAACCTGGTTCTTTGAATAGAAAGATGAATCAAACTTAAAATTAAAATTTCTTAATGCATACGAAAAACTAACAATTGTAAGTTCAGTACCAGAAATCCATACCTCTATTTGGAATAGGCGATACGGCAGGATAAGCATTCCAAGTAGAGGTTGTTGAAGAGTTATGTGGAATACGGCAGCGGCGGCATCGGCTACACTGTACGTGGGCCCATTACACACAAATCCTTTTGGATTGTGAGTAAAAAAACAGGTTTTAAAAGTTTAAAAATCTAGCCCTCTAAAACACACAAGCAGACGAATTCAAATGCTCAGGCTCCTTCCACGTGCAGCTGCAGAGCCAAAACGAACAAACTGCAAAATTAGTAACTGCAGTTAATAAATATATTTTTTCCGCTAAATCACACGGAGTTATTTAACTTATTTCAGTTTGGTGTTTTTTTTAAAGACAAATAATATTAAAAATGCAAAAATCTTAAAAAGTTATAAGTAGTGACTAATTTTTGAAAAAGTGACTTTTAGAGACAGCTTAGCAACAGGCCTATAGTCCTCTCTAAAATTGAATAAATGCATTCTTGGTTTAGCACTGAATTTAGCTAGTCGCCATGATAGGCATTTATATGCGGAAAAAAATAAAATTATATCATAAATATATTTCGGTTTTTATGGGTTTATATATTTTTGAAGATGTGTTCTTATAAAACCAAAAATACCCGTCCAAAATAGTCGCCTTTCTTGGGTGTAAACCTGATCGATTTTGGGAGCTAACATTCTAAACGAACATAATATTATTTTCCAAATGGCTTTGGCATCCACACCCTGAAAAAGGGAATTACGTAGAAAATGTCAAGGAAGCTTCGGCCGATCCCCCGCAACGCGCCAATAATTACAAAATAAAGGAACTATCGGCTATATAAATGCATAATCTATAAATTACTCCACTAAGAGAGAAAACCGAGGGATGGGCTGGTACGCCATCAATTAAGGGATGAGTCTGTCTGCAAAGTTCCAAAAAACAGAAAGAAATCGAGTGAAAGAGAAAAATTGTTTCTCATCATCTCAGAAATTTAAGCTCTATTCACACAAGCCCACATTTTAGCAAACTAACAAGGAGACGACCCGAGGTGTTACACACCGATTTCGTTCAAACTCGAAGGATTGGTGTAACTTGAAAAATCCTAAAGGGAATTTATTCAATGGCAACGGTTTTGCCATGGCGACGAAAAATGTTTTTGACAACATAAAATGGAAATTTTCCCATTGAAAATAACATGGGAAAATTTAAAAAAATTGAAAAAATTTTAAAATAGCTCGCCGTGTTTATTTTAATTGTAAATAAATTTTAAAACTTTAGTCATGAAGTATCTCGACTTTATTATTTTAAATTTTGTAATTATAACGCCATGACTTTAAATAGATTTAAAATCAATGATTTTCATTTTATGTTGTCAAAAACATTTTTCGTTGCCATGGCAAAACCGTTGCCTATTGAATAAATTCCCTTTAGGATTTTTCAAGTTACATGAAAGTCTACCAATCCTTCGAGTTTGAACGAAATCGGTGTGTAACACCTCGGGTCGTCTCCTTGTAAGTTGCGTTGTGTGAATGAAAGATAATAAATCGTGTTGGCCACACAAACACTTTCGTTGGACATGTTTTGAAGAATGTTTTTTAGACCGAGGCTTAAGACCAAATATTTAAATCGAATAATGTTTTAATTTATCATTTGATTGAAGAAAACCAAGCGAAAATATTAACCACCTTAATTAATGTAAATTGAGTAATTGACATATTCACACAGGCCGGATTTTTCTGACCAAGGCTTAGCGAAAAATATTTAAATCGAATAATGTTTTAATATATCATTTGATTGAAGAAAACTAAGCGAAAATATTAACCACCTTAATTAATGTAAATTGAGTAATTGACATATTCACACAGGCCGGATTTTTCTGACCAAGGCTTGGCTAAAAATATTTAAATCTTATAATTTTTTTATATATCATTTGATTGACTAAACCAAGTGTCAAAAATAATATTGCCCACCTTAATTAATGTAAATTGACATAGTGTGTAGTAAAAAGTAATTTATTTAGATATAACGAGTAATTATCTTCGCCGGCTAACGCGAGAAATGTCGCCATTTCGTTGCCAGCTGGTGTGAATGGGCCTCGAGAGAGAAGAGCGAAAAGTGGGCGGATCCAGATTTCACGCTCCGAAGCTAAAGAGCGCGCCAAGAATTGACCAATAATCCCGCGGGTTCGACCTAAATAATTTGACCTTTCGGAGACCCCAATGGGAATCGTGGGAGAGCCCGTAACCTTCGGAAAATGAAGTTGAAAATAAAAGTTTGCCGAGAAAGTAGGGCCCGTTTGAAGTTCATTTGTTAAGATGAGCCTATATCGAGCTGTCACCTTCTACGACGCCATCTGCCGAGATTAATTCGCAAATTAATCAATTTAATAGTCGAAAGGTTTGGCTCGGGGAGTGGCTAATATAACGCTTCAGCCCTTCGTCAAAATGCCGTACACTCGACAGAAACGTTTTAGAAATAAATTGTTAAATTTTAAAAAAGCTGCTACTTCATGACTTAGAAAAAAACTTTATTTTATTCGGAGCTTTCGGACCGTTGTCCTTCTTCAGCGAGTGACTGTTACAAGTGATTCCTTAACTCGCTGAAGAAGTCATGAAGTAGCAGCTTTTTTAAAATTAAACAATTTATAATAAACCATGGCTAAAAGTTTTAATATTTATAGTTTTAGAAATATGTTAGTCAAAATCACGAAAAGTGGGCGAAAAATCGAAACTACATTCAAAACTCTCCGAAATAAGTTGAAAAATCGAAACTACATTCAAAACTCTCCGAAATAAGTTGAAAAATCGAAACTACATTCAAAACTCTCCGAAATATGTTGAAAAAGCGGAAATTAATTCGAAATTCCGAAATATGTTGAAAAAGCGGAAATTAATTCGAAATTCCGAAATATGTTGAAAAAGCGGAAATTAATTCGAAATTCCGAAATATTTTGAAAAAGCGGAAATTAATTCGAAATTCCGAAATATGTTGAAAAAGCGGAAATTAATTTGAAATTCCGAAATATGTTGAAAAAGCGGAAATTAATTTGAAATTCCGAAATATGTTGAAAAAGCGGAAATTAATTTGAAATTCCGAAATATGTTGAAAAAGCGGAAATTAATTTGAAATTCCGAAATATGGTGAAAAAGCGGAAATTAATTTGAAATTCCGAAATATGGTGAAAAAGCGGAAATTAATTTGAAATTCCGAAATATGGTGAAAAAGCGGAAATTAATTTGAAATTCCGATCTGCTATCACGAGGTAGTGTAGGGGAGGAGCTAACTGAAATTCGGGCCGAATTTTTCAAATGATTCTGTGGCCCTTTAAAAAATCTTAATCGGGAGAAAAAGCAGGAAATCAACAAGAAAATCGTCTTCTAAGCTCCAAAACAGTTTCGGATTTCTGTCATCAATTTGAGATTAAGAATCTAGTATTTGCAAGTGTCCGACTTCTGGGAAATTCATTACTCTGGTTTTTCGTCATTTTCCGTATTTCAAAACAAACAACGACTTTGAAACAAATGCATGTATTAAAATAGATGGAATCTAATAATTGAAAAAGTGCACCAAATAATTACAGTAGTTAAAGTGTACCTCATAGGTAAAATAGTCAAAGTGGTACACCAAATATTTAAAATAGTCAAAGTGGTACACCAAATATTTAAAATAGTCAAAGTGGTACACCAAATATTTAAAATAGTCAAAGTGGTACACCAAATATTTAAAATAGTCAAAGTGGTACACCAAATATTTAAAATAGTCAAAGTGGTACACCAAATATTTAAAATAGTCAAAGTGGTACACCAAATATTTAAAATAGTCAAAGTGGTACACCAAATATTTAAAATAGTCAAAGTGGTACACCAAATATTTAAAATAGTCAAAGTGGTACACCAAATATTTAAAATAGTCAAAGTGGTACACCAAATATTTAAAATAGTCAAAGTGGTACACCAAATATTTAAAATAGTCAAAGTGGTACACCAAATATTTAAAATAGTCAAAGTGGTACACCAAATATTTAAAATAGTCAAAGTGGTACACCAAATATTTAAAATAGTCAAAGTGGTACACCAAATATTTAAAATAGTCAAAGTGGTACACCAAATATTTAAAATAGTCAAAGTGGTACACCAAATATTTAAAATAGTCAAAGTGGTACACCAAATATTTAAAATAGTAGTACACCAAATATTTAAAATAGTAGTACACCAAATATTTAAAATAGTAGTACAATAAATATTTAAAATAGTTAGTAGTACACCAAATATTTAAAATAGTTAGTAGTACACCAAATATTTAAAATAGTTAGTAGTACACCAAATATTTAAAATAGTAATACACCAAATATTTAAAATAGTTAGTAGTACACCAAATATTTAAAATAGTAGTACACCAAATATTTAAAATAGTTAGTAGTACACCAAATATTTAAAATAGTAGTACACCAAATATTTAAAATAGTTAGTAGTACACCAAATATTTAAAATAGTTAGTAGTACACCAAATATTTAAAATAGTTAGTAGTACACCAAATATTTAAAATATTAGTACACCAAATATTAAAAAAAGTGAGTAGTACACCAAATATTTAAAATATTAGTACACCAAATATTAAAAAAAGTGAGTAGTACACCAAATATTTAAAATAGTTAAAGGGGTAGACCAAAGAAAATAGTTAAAGGGGTAGACCAAATAAAATAGTTCAAGGGGTAGACCAAATAAAATAGTTCAAGGGGTAGACCAAATAAAATAGTTCAAGGGGTAGACCAAATAAAATAGTTCAAGGGGTAGACCAAATAAAATAGTTCAAGGGGTAGACCAAATAAAATAGTTCAAGGGGTAGACCAAATAAAATAGTTCAAGGGGTAGACCAAATAAAATAGTTCAAGGGGTAGACCAAATAAAATAGTTCAAGGGGTAGACCAAATAAAATAGTTCAAGGGGTAGACCAAATAAAATAGTTCAAGGGGTAGACCAAATAAAATAGTTCAAGGGGTAGACCAAAAAAAATAGTTCAAGGGGTAGACCAAATAAAATAGTTCAAGGGGTAGACCAAATAAAATAGTTCAAGGGGTAGACCAAATAAAATAGTTCAAGGGGTAGACCAAATAAAATAGTTCAAGGGGTAGACCAAATAAAATAGTTCAAGGGGTAGACCAAATAAAATAGTTCAAGGGGTAGACCAAATAAAATAGCTTAAGTAGTACACCAAATAAAATAGTTCAAGTGGTACACCAAATAAAATATTTAAATTGGTGCACCTAATAAAATATTGAAAGCACACCTGTTAAATAATTTTTGTACCAAACACGAGAACAAAAAAGTAGAAGCTACAACAATTTATTTGAACCTCTGAACCTCTCATCTAATGAATCAAAATAGCGCTAAAAGCGAGGTGGCCGAGAGGGAAATCGCGATTTGAAGGAGTACCTTGACCCCGAGACGATAGATCTCTGCCGAATTCAACCTTGCCCGATCCCACCTAAATTAAAGCTCATTAAGAATTCCACCCCGATAAAGATTGACCCGGAAGACCTCGAAAAGGTCCTGGGGAACGACATAACCCACTTTTAACGAGGGAAAATTGGGGCTTCTTTCGTCACAACAACCAATGATATAAAAAAACTAAAACATTGTTTTAAAAAAAGATCGTTTACGCGAAGGGAGTTCGCTATCGAAATTACTTTTTAATACCGTGTTTTGTTTTGACTAAATGCCATTCGAGATCACGATATGCTAAATTAGAAAACTCCTTAATAAGCTCAACTACATAATTTACCAAAATTAAGGGGGACATACGGTTGCAAGCTGATACGTTATAGCAGAAGTAAATTAAATCTTAGGAGAGAAGTATCCATATAGAACGTAAATATTAATCATGTAACTTAGCACTGCTATAAGTAATTTTAATGGGCGCAAATTTCCCTTCAAATCGTGGGTGTAAGACGGCTCAAAATTTACCGTCTGTTTTCCTACACCTAACCATGTTTCACTCCAACGTATGCCTACGACGCTACGAGCAAGCACCCAATACTTATTTATTTATCAGCCTTATTTTTACGATGAAATTGTTTTAGAAACCCACTATAATAATATTATGGCTAATAACAACATGATAAAAAATATAACGAGTACAAAATTTACCCTGATACGAATATACTTAGAGTTTTTGCGCGTGACAGTACCTTTACATTGTGAGGTATAGCAGGGTTATTTACCTGCTTTTATACCCTAACATGGCGGCGTATTTTCACGGAAAAATTAATTTAAAGATCTACCAATACACGATAGCATCTAGGGGCAAAAAACACAAGGATAACGCAGCTAGCCTTTAAACACGCTAACGCGGTGTTGTGTACAAATTTCATTGGACGAGCCTTTACGCTGAACGTTATACGGGCGGGGGGGGGGGGGAGACAATTTCCGAATTTTGCCCTTCCGACGGCAGCAAGCTTTGGATGGGTTCCGTTCTCCTTGTGTGTGGTTTGTTGCTCCTAGCTAGCATAAACTCGGTCTTATTCAACTTAATTGTTAAAAAGTTCCACGTGCGTCTTGATATTTTAGCGTAAACGGGCCCAACCGATTTAAAAAAAAAATCCGTGAGCCGTTTAAGCTAAAATATTAAAGAGCGCATGGAGCATTAAATTTAACAAAACATGAAGAACTTATGCTAGCATAGTGTTCATCACTTTAAACGTCTTCCATAGTGCCCATGGTTCGTCTCATAATATTGTTTGTATAGGGAGCTGGATACTTATCCTCATTAGAGATTAATTTTTATTTACTTCTGTTTTTAGTCCTCATTATTAGCCCGAAGGCTTTCGTTGAAACTGTCTCCGGAGGGTTTGTTAAGAAAAAAGATTTATATTGACAGGGTCATTATATAGCGCAGCATCGCAACGATATCGTAACAATGGGGATATCGTTTTCTGTTTTGGCTTTCTAGCCATGATTAGAAATCGAGAAGGGGGTTACCAGCACGGAAGGAGGCTCAACAACCGCCTTTTTCACCATTTATAATTACATTTTCTAAAAACGTGATAACGCCACTAGGTGTTTCAAACAATATCAATCACTTCCTAATTATAACAATATGAAGCGTGCATTCGCTAAATGCGTTACGCTTTTCGATATAGATATTATAGGTGCGAAACTTATGTAAATTCGAGGAACACACGTTTTTAAATAGGCCAAGAAAAAGTTATTGGTTCTACGGGGTAAAATTGGGTTTAATCTCAGAGATAAAAATATATTTGAGTATTTGATGTAGACCGTATACATTAAAGAAAAGTAGGATTATTATCATCATTAAATTAGTTAATTTCATAATTAATTTAATATCAAAGGCAACTTTTAATACGCCCAGAAAACACCAAAGAAGATATACAAGAGGAATTGAAACAAACTTCCAGAAGGATGTTAAACTATCTCGACGTTTAAAAGCTTTCCTTTGCGTAATGAATTTCCGGTCAATAATATCTCATTAGACGAGAATAACGCAATGGTATTACCGGAAGTGAAGACTCCTAGCACATCCTGAGAGTTTCTATTCCTTCGTATATTTTCTTCGGAAATGCCCATTAGATTTGAAGCTTTGGAATAAAACTATTTTTAATATTATTATTTAGTTAAATTTTAGATACATCTATTGGGTATAGATCACAATTTTAATGGGGCGTAGTGAGATTATTAACACCTGATGCGGAAAGTACTACACTTTGATCTTAGAAAAACGACCAAGCTTATAAAATTTCAAAAAATCATTTTATAAGTAATAATTATGTTGTTGATGCGAAAACATACTACACTAAACGATGAAGTAACTTATTATTAAATTTCAAAAAATCATTTTATACGAAATAATTTTTGGTGCTAAAACATACACTAAACGATGAAGTAACTTATTATTAAATTTCAAAAAATCATTTTATACGAAATAGTTTTTTGATGCTAAAACATACTCTAAGCGATGAAGTAACTTATTATTAAATTTCAGAAAATCATTTTATACGAAATAATTTTTTGATGCTGAAACATACACTAAACGATGAAGTAACTTATTATTAAATTTCAAAAAATCATTTTATACGACATAATTTTTTGGTGCTAAAACATACACTAAACGATAAAGTAACTTATTATTAAATTTCAAAAAATCATTTTATACGACATAATTTTTGGTGCTAAAACATACACTAAACGATGAAGTAACTTATTATTAAATTTCAAAAAATCATTTTATACGAAATAATTTTTGGTGCTAAAACATACACTAAACGATGAAGTAACTTATTATTAAATTTCAAAAAATCATTTTATACGAAATAGTTTTTTGATGCTAAAACATACTCTAAGCGATGAAGTAACTTATTATTAAATTTCAGAAAATCATTTTATACGAAATAATTTTTTGATGCTGAAACATACACTAAACGATGAAGTAACTTATTATTAAATTTCAAAAAATCATTTTATACGACATAATTTTTTGGTGCTAAAACATACACTAAACGATAAAGTAACTTATTATTAAATTTCAAAAAATCATTTTATACGACATAATTTTTGGTGCTAAAACATACACTAAACGATGAAGTAACTTATTATTAAATTTCAAAAAATCATTTTATACGACATAATTTTTGGTGCTAAAACACACTAAACGAGGAAGTAACTTATTAAATTTCAAAAAATCATTTTATACGAAATAATTATTTTTTGATGCGAAAACATACTAAACCAAACGATGAAGAAATTTGTTATTAAATATCAAAAAACTCGAAATTAAAAATTTTGAAATTTGTACAAAACAAAATATTTTAGACGTACACATACCTATCTACACAAATGTTTTATGTTTTCCAAAACCGGCGTTACAGAATAAAACCAAAACATACTGCAATTAAAAGTACATTAAGTACTGTATTTGTGAAGTTTCCACTTTTTTAAATAAATCTAACGTTAGTTATCACGTTAGGACGAAACACAATTTCACTAAACATATTTCGATTCTAAGAATATGCCTTCGACTAAAACATGTAGGGATCTATACGAACTCGAACAAGTAATTGGAGAATACTCGTCGATTACCGAATTGCATATTCGGGTACCCGATTACTCGAATAAGCTGCTCTCTAAAGTAAACTCGTCGAGTATTTTGTTTTTCTAACCTTCGTTGCTTCAAAGTTCAAAGAGGGGTTTTAGCTACTTTTTGGGGGGCAAAATACGGTACCTACAAAGTTGTGGAAACTGTGGTTTATTTAAATTAAAGGAATATTTTTCAGCATTGAAAGTTACTTTATACTCCTTTTAAATTTAATTTCATAATTACTTGAATAAAACCAGATCCTAATTAAGGACTCGATAACCCGACTCGTTAAAAATATTACTCGAGGGTGTTTTTTAGTTACTCGACTCGAATATGAAAAAGTTTCCCCTTAAATAAATACTCGATTACTCGACTCGACTACAATATTACTCGACTCGAATACTCGATGAAAAAATTTGGTA
Source organism: Leiobunum rupestre (assembly GCF_980474605.1). Classification (NCBI taxonomy): domain Eukaryota; kingdom Metazoa; phylum Arthropoda; class Arachnida; order Opiliones; family Sclerosomatidae; genus Leiobunum; species Leiobunum rupestre. The sequence continues at coordinate 36,276,040 of NC_143392.1, forward strand.
CTCGATACCCAACTCGATTGCCTAAAACCACTAATCGCACAGCCCTAGTTTAGGGAATTCGAGTCCGAAACTATGCTCAAACCAAGTTGCGTCAAAACTATGCTCAAACCAAGTTGCGTCAAAACTACGCTCACCGACCAAGTTGGCCCAAAAACGTTGGCTCTTGTGAATAAAATTTAAAATTATTTCGTTGATTGAATTCGTCCGAACGGCCGCCCCTTTTGGTCAAATGAAGTTTAAAATGCGCTCTAACTTAGCCCCAGATTTCGTGTCCCGATAAAAACAACCTAGCGGGTTCAAGGTACGAAAATATACCAACAATTATTTGCGTTACCAAGTTAGCGCGGAAATAAACTTTTGGCAAGCGAGACAAATTTAATAGGCAACGTGATTCACACGCAATCAAATCCGATCAACAAGATCATTTTTCAATAGGAACGGCTCTGCTCCTGCGCGATCAATTCGACGACTGGGACAATGGGGAAAAAATAGCAAATATGCCTTCGACTCGCTGCCAACCAGGACGGATAACGTAGATATTATTCGTGACCAACTTTTACGGCCTCGACTAAACAATTTCTCGTTACAAAATAAGAAACGTAATAAGCGACTATTTTAGCGGAGCAAAGCGGGGTGAACAATCGAGATCGAACCCTTTCAAGGGAGGAGACATTGTTTGAAAACATTTGGCGGGGAAGGTCAAGCTTCAGTCAATATGGAACCTAGAAGGATATTGGCCATTTCTCATTCTGCTGCGATGTGTATATTTTTGCCGGAATTTCCAGTTTTTTTAGTAAGAATGTATTTAATTTTTCTTAAAACATCCAACAGATACCCTCACTGATTTGATTTGATTTTTTACGAGAATATGTTTACACTTCGAGCATGGGGATTATTGGGAGCAACTTTAAAAAAAAAAGTTTTTACTCCGACTCAAACTATTCGCCACCACAGAATCGGAGAAAAATGACGTCATAGCCTTACTCTTCTTACCCTACTCCAAAATCCAGGAACAAGCGAAAAGAAACCACCTACTTTGTATTTTTAACCTATATATTAGCAAAGGTATAATAATTGCAACCGCAATTAAATCCCCTGACTTTTTCATCATTTTTAAACTAATTTTTAAAATTCCCTGACTTTTTCATGATTTTTATACTAATTTTTAAAATTCCCTGACTATTTCATGATTTTTATACTAATTTTTAAAATTCCCTGACTTTTTCATGATTTTTAGACCAGTTTTAAAATTCCCCGACTTTTCCATGATTTTTAGACCAGTTTTAAAATTCCCTAACTTTTCCATGATTTTTAGACCAGTTTTCAAATTCCCTGACTTTTCCATGATTTTTAGACCAGTTTTCAAATTCCCTAACGTTTCCATGATTTTTAGACCAGTTTTCAAATTCCCTAACTTTTCCATGATTTTTAGACCAGTTTTAAAATTCCCTAACTTTTCCATGATTTTAGACCAGATTTCAAATTCCCTAACTTTTCCATGATTTTAGACCAGATTTCAAATTCCCCGACTTTTCCATGATTTTTAGACCAGTTTTAAAATTCCCTAACTTTTCCATGATTTTTAGACCAGTTTTCAAATTCCCTAACTTTTCCATGATTTTTAGACCAGTTTTCAAATTCCCTAACTTTTCCATGATTTTTAGACCAGTTTTCAAATTCCCTAACTTTTCCATGATTTTAGACCAGATTTCAAATTCCCTAACTTTTCCATGATTTTTAGACCAGTTTTAAAATTCCCCGACTTTTCCATGATTTTTAGACCAGTTTTAAAATTCCCTAACTTTTCCATGATTTTTAGACCAGTTTTCAAATTCCCTAACTTTTCCATGATTTTAGACCAGATTTCAAATTCCCTAACTTTTCCATGATTTTTAGACCAGTTTTCAAATTCCCTAACGTTTCCATGATTTTTAGACCAGTTTTCAAATTCCCTAACTTTTCCATGATTTTTAGACCAGTTTTAAAATTCCCTAACTTTTCCATGATTTTAGACCAGATTTCAAATTCCCTAACTTTTCCATGATTTTAGACCAGATTTCAAATTCCCCGACTTTTCCATGATTTTTAGACCAGTTTTCAAATTCCCTAACTTTTCCATGATTTTTAGACCAGTTTTCAAATTCCCTAACTTTTCCATGATTTTTAGACCAGTTTTCAAATTCCCTAACTTTTCCATGATTTTTAGACCAGTTTTCAAATTCCCTAACTTTTCCATGATTTTAGACCAGATTTCAAATTCCCTAACTTTTCCATGATTTTTAGACCAGTTTTCAAATTCCCTAACTTTTCCATGATTTTAGACCAGATTTCAAATTCCCTAACTTTTCCATGATTTTTAGACCAGTTTTCAAATTCCCTAACTTTTCCATGATTTTTAGACCAGTTTTCAAATTCCCTAACTTTTCCATGATTTTTAGACCAGATTTCAAATTCCCTAACTTTTCCATGATTTTTAGACCAGTTTTCAAATTCCCTAACTTTTCCATGATTTTTAGACCAGTTTTCAAATTCCCTGACTTTTCCATGATTTTTAGACCAGTTTTCAAATTCCCTAACTTTTCCATGATTTTTAGACCAGATTTCAAATTCCCTAACTTTTCCATGATTTTTAGACCAGTTTTCAAATTCCCTAACTTTTCCATGATTTTTAGACCAGTTTTCAAATTCCCTAACTTTTCCATGATTTTTAGACCAGTTTTCAAATTCCCTAACTTTTCCATGATTTTTAGACCAGTTTTCAAATTCCCTAACTTTTCCATGATTTTAGACCAGATTTCAAATTCCCTAACTTTTCCATGATTTTTAGACCAGTTTTCAAATTCCCTAACTTTTCCATGATTTTTAGACCAGATTTCAAATTCCCTAACTTTTCCATGATTTTTAGACCAGTTTTCAAATTCCCTAACTTTTCCATGATTTTTAGACCAGTTTTCAAATTCCCTAACTTTTCCATGATTTTTAGACCAGTTTTCAAATTCCCTAACTTTTCCATGATTTTTAGACCAGTTTTCAAATTCCCTGACTTTTCCATTATTTTTAGACCAGTTTTCAAATTCCCTAACTTTTCCATGATTTTTAGACCAGATTTCAAATTCCCTAACTTTTCCATGATTTTTAGACCAGTTTTCAAATTCCCTAACTTTTCCATGATTTTTAGACCAGTTTTCAAATTCCCTAACTTTTCCATGATTTTAGACCAGATTTCAAATTCCCTAACTTTTCCATGATTTTTAGACCAGTTTTCAAATTCCCTAACTTTTCCATGATTTTTAGACCAGTTTTCAAATTCCCTAACTTTTCCATGATTTTTAGACCAGTTTTCAAATTCCCTAACTTTTCCATGATTTTTAGACCAGTTTTCAAATTCCCTAACTTTTCCATGATTTTAGACCAGATTTCAAATTCCCTAACTTTTCCATGATTTTTAGACCAGTTTTCAAATTCCCTAACTTTTCCATGATTTTTAGACCAGATTTCAAATTCCCTAACTTTTCCATGATTTTTAGACCAGTTTTCAAATTCCCTAACTTTTCCATGATTTTTAGACCAGTTTTCAAATTCCCTGACTTTTCCATTATTTTTAGACCAGTTTTCAAATTCCCTAACTTTTCCATGATTTTTAGACCAGATTTCAAATTCCCTAACTTTTCCATGATTTTTAGACCAGTTTTCAAATTCCCTAACTTTTCCATGATTTTTAGACCAGTTTTCAAATTCCCTAACTTTTCCATGATTTTTAGACCAGTTTTCAAATTCCCTAACTTTTCCATGATTTTTAGACCAGTTTTCAAATTCCCTGACTTTTCCATGATTTTTAGACCAGATTTCAAATTCCCTAACTTTTCCATGATTTTTAGACCAGTTTTCAAATTCCCTAACTTTTCCATGATTTTTAGACCAGTTTTCAAATTCCCTAACTTTTCCATGATTTTTAGACCAGTTTTCAAATTCCCTAACTTTTCCATGATTTTAGACCAGATTTCAAATTCCCTAACTTTTCCATGATTTTTAGACCAGATTTCAAATTCCCTAACTTTTCCATGATTTTTAGACCAGTTTTCAAATTCCCTAACTTTTCCATGATTTTTAGACCAGTTTTCAAATTCCCTAACTTTTCCATGATTTTTAGACCAGTTTTCAAATTCCCTGACTTTTCCATGATTTTTAGACCAGTTTTCAAATTCCCTAACTTTTCCATGATTTTAGACCAGTTTTCAAATTCCCTAACTTTTCCATGATTTTTAGACCAGTTTTCAAATTCCCTAACTTTTCCATGATTTTAGACCAGATTTCAAATTCCCTAACTTTTCCATGATTTTTAGACCAGATTTCAAATTCCCTAACTTTTCCATGATTTTTAGACCAGATTTCAAATTCCCTAACTTTTCCATGATTTTTAGACCAGTTTTCAAATTCCCTAACTTTTCCATGATTTTTAGACCAGTTTTCAAATTCCCTAACTTTTCCATGATTTTAGACCAGATTTCAAATTCCCTAACTTTTCCATGATTTTTAGACCAGTTTTCAAATTCCCTAACTTTTCCATGATTTTTAGACCAGTTTTCAAATTCCCTAACTTTTCCATGATTTTTAGACCAGTTTTCAAATTCCCTAACTTTTCCATGATTTTTAGACCAGTTTTCAAATTCCCTAACTTTTCCATGATTTTTAGACCAGTTTTCAAATTCCCTAACTTTTCCATGATTTTAGACCAGTTTTCAAATTCCCTAACTTTTCCATGATTTTAGACCAGTTTTCAAATTCCCTAACTTTTCCATGATTTTTAGACCAGTTTTCAAATTCCCTAACTTTTCCATGATTTTAGACCAGATTTCAAATTCCCTAACTTTTCCATGATTTTTAGACCAGATTTCAAATTCCCTAACTTTTCCATGATTTTTAGACCAGTTTTCAAATTCCCTAACTTTTCCATGATTTTTAGACCAGTTTTCAAATTCCCTAACTTTTCCATGATTTTTAGACCAGTTTTCAAATTCCCTGACTTTTCCATGATTTTTAGACCAGTTTTCAAATTCCCTAACTTTTCCATGATTTTAGACCAGTTTTCAAATTCCCTAACTTTTCCATGATTTTTAGACCAGTTTTCAAATTCCCTAACTTTTCCATGATTTTTAGACCAGTTTTCAAATTCCCTAACTTTTCCATGATTTTAGACCAGTTTTCAAATTCCCTAACTTTTCCATGATTTTTAGACCAGTTTTCAAATTCCCTAACTTTTCCATGATTTTAGACCAGATTTCAAATTCCCTAACTTTTCCATGATTTTTAGACCAGATTTCAAATTCCCTAACTTTTCCATGATTTTTAGACCAGTTTTCAAATTCCCTAACTTTTCCATGATTTTTAGACCAGTTTTCAAATTCCCTAACTTTTCCATGATTTTAGACCAGATTTCAAATTCCCTAACTTTTCCATGATTTTTAGACCAGTTTTCAAATTCCCTAACTTTTCCATGATTTTTAGACCAGTTTTCAAATTCCCTAACTTTTCCATGATTTTTAGACCAGTTTTCAAATTCCCTAACTTTTCCATGATTTTTAGACCAGTTTTCAAATTCCCTAACTTTTCCATGATTTTTAGACCAGTTTTCAAATTCCCTAACTTTTCCATGATTTTAGACCAGATTTCAAATTCCCTAACTTTTCCATGATTTTTAGACCAGTTTTCAAATTCCCTAACTTTTCCATGATTTTTAGACCAGATTTCAAATTCCCTAACTTTTCCATGATTTTTAGACCAGTTTTCAAATTCCCTAACTTTTCCATGATTTTTAGACCAGTTTTCAAATTCCCTGACTTTTCCATTATTTTTAGACCAGTTTTCAAATTCCCTGACTTTTCCATTATTTTTAGACCAGTTTTCAAATTCCCTAACTTTTCCATGATTTTTAGACCAGATTTCAAATTCCCTAACTTTTCCATGATTTTTAGACCAGTTTTCAAATTCCCTAACTTTTCCATGATTTTTAGACCAGTTTTCAAATTCCCTAACTTTTCCATGATTTTTAGACCAGTTTTCAAATTCCCTAACTTTTCCATGATTTTTAGACCAGTTTTCAAATTCCCTGACTTTTCCATGATTTTTAGACCAGTTTTCAAATTCCCTAACTTTTCCATGATTTTAGACCAGTTTTCAAATTCCCTAACTTTTCCATGATTTTTAGACCAGTTTTCAAATTCCCTAACTTTTCCATGATTTTAGACCAGATTTCAAATTCCCTAACTTTTCCATGATTTTTAGACCAGTTTTCAAATTCCCCGACTTTTCCATGATTTTTAGACCAGTTTTAAAATTCCCTAACTTTTCCATGATTTTTAGACCAGTTTTCAAATTCCCTAACTTTTCCATGATTTTTAGACCAGTTTTCAAATTCCCTAACTTTTCCATGATTTTTAGACCAGTTTTCAAATTCCCTAACTTTTCCATGATTTTTAGACCAGTTTTCAAATTCCCTAACTTTTCCATGATTTTTAGACCAGTTTTCAAATTCCCTAACTTTTCCATGATTTTAGACCAGATTTCAAATTCCCTGACTTAGAAATCCCAGGTACTGTGGCAACCCTGATTGATGTAATCTTTATATTAACCCGTTCGTTTTATGCTCTTTAATTTTACATAAAGCAGTATGATTACAGGCTATTACAGAGTTTTCACCCTAAAAGTCAATTAACAGCGTTCCAAGCGGCAAAAACGTGAAATGGGATGTCCTACTTTACACTCCCTTTAAATGGAGGTAAGAAAGAATATTTTGAATTTGCAAATACAGGTATCGAAAACTACTATTGTTCTCTCGGACTACGATGGTCTTCTTTGGCAATTTGTAGTTTTTCAGTTGTTAAATAATTAGAGTGCGCCATCGAGTCCACCCGTCGAGACTGCGTTTTGACCGAAGGAGAGCGAAAAGAATTCTATTAATAGCGAAAGTTACGAGGCACGACGTATCAGCTGGATCTTCAAAACGATTTAAAAGTTACAACCCAGTGTTTTTCTTTCGCAACATTCCAACAAGTAGTAGCGTATGGTGGCGGATGCCTATTTTTTCAACATTGTTTCTTACAATGAAAAGGTCATTGCGCGTACCAATATATAGATTCTATTTACGAATGTAAACACGGGTTGTATTGTTTTGAATTAATTATATAAACAATCAGGAAAGAAGTTTCTAAGAAGATAATTGTGGAAATGTTTACGGGTCAAACTATGGCTCAGGGTTTTCGTGTATTTACTTTTAGAGTCATCCTATTAGGGATTAAATAATATTGAAGCATTTTCAATAATCCTATAATCAAACTAGTCATGGATTAAATAACATTAACTTATTTATAATTAGATAAATATAATTAACATTTATTTAAGGTGTCATACGCCGTAAATTTGGTAATCGTTATGTTTTTATTATCATATTAATGTTATTAGCCAAAATAATATTATTAATAATGGAAACGAACTGCGCAGGCGCGATATTAAAACCTTCCATGTCAAAAATGTTACATTATCACAATATATAATCAAAGCTTTTTATCTACTGTCCACTAACCTTCAATAAATAATTGGAATTCTATTACGTTCCCCGTTGAAGTCAACAGTAGTAATAGGCGCTAGTATAAAGTCGGATATGCTTGCTGAACTTGTTAAAATGGGACGCCGAAATAGTACAGTTAAAGCCTATGGATGAATTCATAAGCTCTTTGATGGCGAAGCTAATGGAAGCATAGTGGAAGGTAGTCTTTCCCATCAAAACAAGAAGGCCATTTTACTTTATAATATCGCCTATTAAGGTTGTTAGCTTCCGTATTACTGAATCTTGAGCATGAAAAATGCTTAATAAAAAGGTGAAAAGTCTTATTTTTTTAGGCGTCTGACTATTAACTTTCCTGCCTTTGGCTGTACTAATTTTCCCCATCGAAAAGTTCGCTGATGAATTGGTTAATTTCGGGAAAATGACTGTTGAGGTACCATGGTCTGGTTTGTCCCTGACACGAGAGATGGCAACACAGACAAATTTAAACCAAGACATAAGACCCCCGTAGCAAGAACGAGCAGGGAGCGCTGGTTTGCAAGACTCTCTGCAGAAAATATTTCTCGGGAACCTATCAGCAATTTGTATTCTAGGAGTGCCGGGACCCTTACATATAAATATATTTTCTTCGCATTTTTAATAAAAACAAAAAATGCGTTTTTACCTCCAGTTGGCAGTCAAGTCGAAAAGAAAAAGTCCACAAAATGCGCCCGCCAGAGTGCGCTAGGAGGCATTGAACTCAGAAAACAAGCAAAACGTCCGTCTGCTACATGATTTTTCGGGGCAATTCGACCTTTGACCCGCGGGTTCCTCTCTGTAGGAACTCCGTCCGGGTGGTGGACGCGTTACGCAATCGAGGCCGCCCTGGGTAGACCCCGAAATCATTTCCCCAAAAACGTATAACAGTATTTTACACGAAATTTCTACTGATGTGTATAAGCCTAACCAAGAATGTATACGGGTGAACTGAGAATACGCAGGCAGCATCTTGTTAGTCTCGTGATTCCCGGTAGAAAAACCACACCCCTCCGCCTTTCCTCGCGTAAACTTTCCCCCTTTATCCCGGTAAGGGAGGGAAGACACTCCGGTATCATATCAGGCGAATAATATCTACCACAAATCATGCCAGCAGAGGTTACAGTCAGAGTGACCTATTCTCCGTTACCTCGAATAAATACTTGGCCTAACGGTATTTATTTGCTAAATCGGTGGCAAAAGGAATGATAAATGATTTTTTCATCAATCGTCTCTTTTCTAAATCTATCCTTCGGCGTGCCATTACCCTACTCAGCAGGGGTCGCTGTCTGCCGGTAGTCCGATAAACATTTATTTCGCCGCTCCGCTGAACATGGCTACTTCATTTCGCTAAAAGTTACTATCAAATAAAAATGATCAGGAATTTTACGGAGTTCTATATGGAAATTATAACGCTTTTTCGATGTTACCGGGTCAAACGCGTTTCTATTCCCGGTCGACTATTATCAAACGTCCCAGTAAGGTGATACAAGGTGCCAGATACCATTTTTAGGTTGCCGTTATTAGGGTGACTTGTTTCAAAAGACACGGCGGGGAGCCTAATATACCACCTAAGAATATTTTTATTAATATAATACCGACAACAAAACCTAACATTACCAGTTTAAGATTCTACGCGTAACGCCACATTACTGCCATCTATGGGGCTTTTAAGTTACTACTAAGTCGTTTAATATTTGGGGTCGAATCTGTCGAATATAGTTGGCATGAGAGAAACAGTTAAGATGAGCACGGTCTAGCTATCCACTATACAGACGTGTGACTAAACGTAGCAGCGGTTCCCAGTTTTCATTGGTCCAAATCATCTCGCAACTTAAAGAAATTATCCAAGCAAAACACCTTAGCATTCAGACAGTAAACTAATTTAATCTAACTGAAATCCAACCAAAATTAACAGAAACGATACTAGATTAGTTTAAGCCCAGCCTAGATTTGTCCAAAATAAATTGACCTAAACTCGGCCTAAATTAAGCAACACCCGACCCGAATTGAGCAAAACCCGACCCGAATTGAGCAAAACCCGACCCGAATTGAGCTAAACCCGGCCCGAATTGAGCAAGACCCGACCCGAATTAAGCTAAACCCGAACAAACAAAAACTAAATTACGCCAAGAACAATCTTAGTTAGTCCAATCAAAACTAAATTAAGTCAAGAACAAACTATATTATCCGTAAACAAAAATTAAATCAAGCTAAGAAAAACCTTCATTATCCGTAAACAAAAATTAAATTATGCTAAGAAAAACCTTCATTATCCGTAAACAAAAACTAAATTATGCCAAGAAAAACCTTCATTATCCGTAAACAAAAACTAAATTATGCCAAGAAAAACCTTCATTATCCGTAAACAAAAACTAAATTATGCTAAGAAAAACCATCATTATCCGTAAACAAAAACTAAATTAAGCTGAGAAAAACCATCATTATCCGTAAACAAAACCTAAATTATGTTAAGAAAAACCTTCATTATCCGTAAACAAAAACTAAATCAAGCTAAGAAAAACCTTCATTATCCGTAAACAAAAACTAAATCAAGCTAAGAAAAACCTTCATTATCCGTAAACAAAAACTAAATTATGCTAAGAAAAACCTTCATTATCCGTAAACAAAACCTAAATTATGATAAGAAAAACCTTCATTATCCGTAAACAAAAACTAAATCAAGCTAAGAAAAACCTTCATTATCCGTAAACAAAAACTAAATCAAGCTAAGAAAAACCTTCATTATCCGTAAACAAAAACTAAATTATGCCAAGAAAAACCATTATCCGTAAACAAAAACTAAATTAAGCTAAGAAAAACCTTCATTATCCGTAAACAAAAACTAAATTAAGCTAAGAAAAACCATCATTATCCGTAAACAAAAACTAAATTAAGCTAAGAAACACCATCATTATCCGTAAACAAAAACTAAATTAAGTCAAGAACAAACTATATTATCCGAAAACAAAAACTAAATTAAGTCAAGAACAAACTATATTATCCGAAAACAAAAACTAAATCAAACTAAGAAACACCTTCATTATCCGTAAACAAAAACTAAATTATGCCAAGAAAAACCATTATCCGTAAACAAAAACTAAATTAAGCTAAGAAAAACCATCATTATCCGTAAACAAAAACTAAATTAAGCTAAGAAACACCATCATTATCCGTAAACAAAAACTAAATTAAGTCAAGAACAAACTATATTATCCGAAAACAAAAACTAAATCAAACTAAGAAACACCTTCATTATCCGTAAACAAAAACTAAATTATGCCAAGAAAAACCATTATCCGTAAACAAAAACTAAATTAAGCTAAGAAAAACCATCATTATCCGTAAACAAAAACTAAATTAAGCTAAGAAACACCATCATTATCCGTAAACAAAAACTAAATTAAGTCAAGAACAAACTATATTATCCGTAAACAAAAACTAAATCAAACTAAGAAACACCTTCATTATCCGTAAACAAAAACTAAATTAGGTCAAGCACAACCTAAACTAGCCGTAAATCAAAACTAAATTAAGTCAATAACAACCTAAATTAGCCTTAAATAAAACTAAATTAGGTCAATAACAACCTAAATTAGCCTTAAATAAAACTAAATTAGGTCAATAACCACCTAAATTAGCCCTAAACAAAACTAAATTAACACAAAGCCAACCTAAGTTAATCGAAACACTACGAAAAACTATTAACCTAAACACCGGCTTACACCGCGAAAACTATGCCAGGCAATCGATTCGCGAATTTCATAGATCCCGGAACAGAAATCAAAAAGAAGTAATCCACGGGTAATGACAGCTACGTATAACAGAAGTTCCGTTTGCTATAAAATTTGATTACGATATTTGTAATCTTTTGAAAGTTCCCACAGTCATTTTTTTAATCCACCCAAAAAGGAATATAAACTCTTTGAATAAACCCGACGTATATCCGAACGAGTTTTTTTGGTAACCCCGAATGCCCGCATTATAAACAAATAAAGGTAAGTTTAAAAAGATCTTTTTAAAGATGTAAGAAGAAAACAAGCCGTGAAAGAGCAGCCAGGGTCGTGACCCCGTCTTTCCCAATTTCGAATCAAAGGAGGAGAAAAATACTCAATTATCTTAAGTTAAAATTAAAGGTAGGTACACCGTTCAACGAGTTTTTATCTTTACTTTTTTTATGGAAGTATGGATAAAAATAAGTTTTTTCTTATTAAACTCTTATTGACTCGACGAACCCGTTGGATTCACAATGAAATGCTGGTAGCCAGAATGGACGTATTTCTACTCAACATAGTAATTCTCCTTAACATACAGGGTGTTTCAAAAGGTTATGAAAATTTTTTAAGTAGTTGTAGGGGGTAAGTTGAGAAGTATGCCTGTTTTTGTCCCATTTTTCTACGATGAGCTAAAAGAGCGCCAGAGAGCTTCAAAGTGTGCCCTACTAGCCCCTGGAAGTAGGCTGCAACAAGCGCAAAACCAAGCAGCAGGGACTTTATATACTGTTTAAGTTTACTTTTTTACGCTGGTTACCTCGATTTGTTTACCAAGTCCTTTTTTACCTATCACACGAACCCAAACCTTAATGTTCGCTTTTACCTGCTGCTTGGCTTTGCGCTTGTTGCAGCCTACTTCCAGGGGCTAGTAGGCCACACTTCGAAGCTCTCTGGCGCTCTTTTAACTCATCGTAGGAAAATGGGAAAAAACAGGCATACTTCTCAACTCTCCTCCTACAACTCTTTAAAATTTTGGGATAACCTTTTGAAACACCCTGTATATAAACACATTCTTGGGGGTGGTTTGAAAATTAATACGAAAATTTTCCAGAAAAGATGATGAGCGATAGATATCAATCTAGGACAGCGAAGCGGGGTACTTTGTGGGCCAACTATTTATTTTCAAAGGATAAAATCACGCAGTCGTTGTACCATCGATGGTCGGCTTCACAAACGTGTTATAAAGAATAAATTAATACTTTAAGGGTGCTACATTTCGGGGTATGTTTACCCAAATCAGTCAGCAAAGATTTGGAATTTTTTTTAAATTTTTTGGAAGGCTCATTTTAGTATCCCTAAAATCGGAATGGAGACACTTTTATAATAATAAATTTGTTAATCACTTTTGAAACTGTTAAATTTATTATAGTTATTCTCATTAGTTCCCGTTAATTTTTAATTCAAACAATTTTTTTACTATTTCATTTTTGCAAACAAATTAATGCATAAGATTAATAATAAAATTACTATTATTATACGTCGAACTATACTAGTGTTATATCGTCTTTATCCGTAATAGCCCGAAAGATATAACAAATTATAAGTAACATTAGTAAGGATTAATGTTCTTTTTTGATCTGGTATGGTCCAAGGAGTGACACTGCCCTTAATGACGCCGCCCTAATAGCAATAACGAATTCAGGTACCTGAGAGTAAGGGACTGTAAAAATTCTAACCCCCACCATGGCCTACGATTTTTCCTAACAGACTAGCGCCATCTCTGATTACGTTTTGCGATTACAAAGCAAACGAAATTACGCTACGAAGTATGCCAGGGTGCTACTATAGGCTAACGTTATTGTCCCATATTCCCTAATGCATTGTTGCTAACAGTCACTTAAATCGAGGGGTCGGACACTTGCCATTATTTTGTACGGGATTTCGGGATTTCGTGGAGATTTTGACGATTTTATCATTACTTTTTGAAGTGATTTTGGGATTTCAATGTTAATTTACCATAGCGAGAGTTAAAAGATTTTGCGATTTTAGACAAAGTGTACGGGATTTTGGTAAATGTCCGACCCCTCGACTTAAATACAGCATCATCTGATTTCAAACTGTATCTAATATATTATTCCAAATAACTTACCTTAACTGATTCGTTATCACTAGATTTAGTTTGCTCAACAGCTATCTGATTTACACGTTTATTATGGATATAATTTTGTGGAAATCAATTAAAACTATGAATTCATTTCGGGCATAAGCTATTTGGTTTGTATTCTGACCAATATCAACTGATCTGCTAACATCCGAACGTAAATGCAGAATATTTGAACTCTTAATTATTTCCTCATTTCAGATAACGCAACTGTAATCTAACAATCAGTTGGATGAACTAAATATTACAAGCAAATGCAAATTTAAACTCCACCCTTATAAAAGGTTGCCAGTTTTTTCTCATTCAAATTCCCCGACTTTTCCAGGTTTTCGCTGACTATCTCGGAGATTTTCCCTGACTTATTTCGTAGCAAAATTTTGTAATTGTTTACCCGAAATTTTAGTAAAGGTTTCCTTTTTGCAACCGAAATTAAACTCTGATTTTTAGACTAATTCTTAAAATTCCCTGACTATTCCCAGATTTTTAGACCCATATTCAAATTCCCTGACTTTTAGGGGAATTTCGGGTACCGTGGCAACCCTGTTATATATGACGACATCTATCGGACGTCGGTAAAACCACCAATCAACAATGTTAAATTAGATAGAATTTTAAGTAAATGAAGACCGGATAATTTACAATTAGCAATTCGTGATCTAATCATCTAAAATTAAAAAATTTCCAATCGAACCCGAGACCAAGAAACACGGGCTCAAAAGTAAAACAAGACACTTATAATCATCAGCCAGTCTTTATATAGCTAAACGTATCGTATGGTCCCAGTAGAAGTCACGAATTCAGCCCCCTCTACGACACGAAACGAAAAACGCGTCACGAGGACGAAAAATAAAAAACCACTCTTAAAACTTTAAAACATTTCCCAACAACCAGACTTCGTTCCAAGAACCATCAAAACGGAAATTAATTTGGATGCTACCGCAAAAGTGGTTTTCTTAAAATAAAACCTTAACTTGAAATAACTGGAAATACTAATTTTCTACGGTTCCCCTACAATATCCATGCCTGCCATTTTGGATGCAACATTTTTACGTGACGTTCTGTGACGCCACAGAGTGTGTCATTACTATACAGCGTTACAATTTAAGAGACAGTGGAAAGTTAGCCTAGGGTAATAACGTCCATCGCTAGACAACATTGGTTACGCGTATTAAGAACGGCGACGTGATTCTCTATAAATATTAATATAATTTCTAGCAATACTAATTCGTTGGTGGTCGGTCAGATCGTAAAAGAAGAACTAATGATATAAATTAAGATATTAGTACTTTTCCACCCTTTAATGCGGGTAAGGGAGGGTCTCGAGATAAGGGCCTCGGGGGTTCGAAAAAGTCGAATCTGACAACCCATAAGTTGACTAGATAGACAGGGAAGCTGAAGTAGTTCAATTAGGTAGTTTTTATTCTCCGAGTTACGATTCGTGAACCGGTATCACCCTATAATCAAAATCGGGGCCCATCCTACAGGAACGACTATACGCCATGTCCGATTTAACTACGATTTTAGCCTCTTCAAAATATCACAACACAGAGGTCTAATTTACGTTATTAAAACCCATCCAAAATACTGGAAAAATAAAAGCGTACAAAAACATTAATTTTAGAGCCACCTCGATTAAACAAAAATCCGGAATCTTTTAAATTATTTAGTAAGAAAGGTTTAATTAAGAACGTATTTATTAGATTCCTAGTTTTCCACCTACCGTCCCAAGTAGGACAGAAACTCCATACGTCACCTGACATTTAAAATAATACCTTGAGAAGTTATTTATTACATTAAAAAATATCTACATTACAACCCATCCCTCCACAATGTCACTGTTATGTAAGCTTACATTCACGTGTAAAAGAAAAAAAAACTAGAAACAAAAAAACACGTATTAACTCACGGGTTTGATTTTGTTGACCTTCTTGACGAGATTGTTCCAAAAGGTTGAACCTCTTTTATCCATGGCGGGGCTCGTCGTGACTTCAATCTTCGCCGAGTTTTGAACATCGAAAACAAAAGTTCTTCTTCTGGTATTCCTTCGCGGATTTTTTCCAATCACGATTATTTCACTTCCAACCAGAAAAAAAGTCCGTAATTACGGAATTCTTCGCGTTTCTTGTATTTACATACTTCACCCTTGAAACTCGAGAAAAAAACGCGCGTAATTCCTGATTACGAACACAATCCGTAGAAAACTTTCAAATATGCAAATTTATTCCGACCTGATCTTTGCGCAGTTGACGCTGAATCTGTCCAAAAAAAATTAAATTATGAATCGAATTTTCTAAAAAAAAATATGTTTGAAAATGAGGGTGTTTTAGAAAAAGCTTCATAGGATCTGCGGGTCGCTAGTGAAACTGTTAAAGATTTCCCGAGAAAATAGGCCAAATAGAAATGTTTGTTTATCAATATAGATAACGGGTTACGTACCCCATAGTGTTGAAGCACCTCGCAACAAAACGTTGCCAGTTAAAACAAAAAAGGGAAATTAGGAGGCGAGCTGAATGCCAGGTGAAGCGAGGTAAAGATAAAAGCGATTAAGCCCGAGCCCACCGTCGAAATAACCGATTAATAATATCATAAGTAACATAATAACCATAAGTATGACACTTCCTATTGCTTTATTGCTAATTTTCTAACCGAACCTTTTTGGATGACTACGTTTTGATAAAAATGTAAGCCTAATATCGGAAAGCACGTTCTGGAGTCAAAAAAAACATGAGCTCGTGGCGCCGAGAAAAACTTTTTTTAATTTTTATCATTTTAGTCGAATATTTCGCCTATCTATCGGAAACCAGATATTTCGGGTTAGCGGAAGTCTCGCGTATTTTAGACACTAGAGGGCTCTGTGCTGAGAAAACATCTTGATTACGCAATAGCTATGAAAATCAGATTGGTTGTAAATCATGTTAATTGTTACACTTATTGTTATTATGTTACTTATAATAATATTAAAAGATATAAGCATCTTACTCAACTCAAATCTTATACGTTCATCAGATGGATGAGTTCGCGTCAATTTGATAAAAAACGTTAAATTATGGCGCTCTAGCGGCAAGTAAATGCAAAACTATATCTGCGCATGCGCGAAAAACGGGGCCTAAATAAATTAATTATGTACCCCCCTTTTTATTGAATAGTTCGTTTTATAAATTCAGCTACGCTTGTCGAACTTGTTTTCATGTTGCTCTTACGTCACGATGTCATAGCTTTATTAGTATAGTTTTGGCACGCGTGGTTTGCACGCGCACGTGATAATTCGAGGTTTCTCGCGCCCTGAGCGCGCGCTCGTAATGTTAACAAAGTTAAAGTTGTGACGTAGTAGCTACACGTAGGCCACGTTAATTTATAATATTATTCTATAAGTTTGTCACATTGGGGAATATTTTACTGAGAGCTAGTAACGGACTGACGTCATCACAAGAAGAAAATCTCCCCCTAGCGAGGCGCTGTCAAAGGCTACGTGTGACGCGTTAGCAAGCGGACGCAAAACGACGACGAATGCAGTCTGTCTTGTGAATAGCTCTCAGTAAAACATTTGCATGTGAAGAATATGAAGTGTCATACTTATGTAACACTATTATACACTTATGGTATAAACTTTAGCAAAACATTTCATCGTTATTGCGTAATCAAGATTTAGTTCAGCCAAAGATAATATAAACCTCGTACCCTGGAATCAAAATCATTGCCTCGCGCGTAGTCCATAGCGTTTATCCACTTCCCACCGGGACTCCGAAACAATTAACCTGTATGGTTACCATGGTAACCAACTGTACATGGAGGCCTAGAAAATCACGGTTAATTTTAGTTCAATGTGGACAAACTTTGCGACGCTAAAGTCGATTTGCCGCGTAGTTTCGTTGAGAAGCTGGAGCTTTCACGTTCAATTTGGGCAAAATGGCAATTTTAACGCAACTAGCGCCAATCACCCCTATACTCACAAGGAGACGACCCAAGGTGTAACACACCGATTTGGTTCAAACTCGGGGGTTCGATAGACCTTCATGTAACTTGATAAACCCCGAAGGGAAATGTCTCCATAGGCAACCGTTTTGCCATGCCAACCAAAAATGTTTTTGACAACACAAAATGGAAATTTTCCCATTGAAAATAACATTAAAATTTTTGAAAATGCTTAAAATAGAAAATATAAATAAAAAAATAATGAAAAAGTTCGAAATTAATTAAAATTGTTACAGGGGGTACCCTTAAAATTGGTCAGATTCCCATATTATATTCAACGGGAAAATTTCCATTTTGTGTTTTCAAAAACATTTTTGGTTGCCATGGTAAAACGGTTGTCTATGAAGACATTTCCCTTTAGGGTGTTTCAAGTAACATGAAGGTCTACCAAACCCCCGAGTTTGAACCAAATCGGTGTGTTACACCTCGGGTCGACTCCTTGTCAGTTGCAGGTTAAGAAAGGCAAAATATCTAGTACATTTGGCGGAAAGGTACTAGCACGACTATCCGGTAAATCGGCGGCGGGAATCTCGAATTTGGCCTGTTTACGGTTCAATTTCTAAGTATACCCACGCGCGTGATATAATTTTGGAAAATAACGTCTATTGCGTTATATTTCAAAGTGATCATAAATTTATTAACAAAGATTAGATTTAAAAACGGTTGTAATAATTTATTTTTAGTACTACAAGTGTGGCATACCTAAAAATATTCCGTTTGGCGAGTCCAGGGTAAGTATAGAACGGGTAATGACGAGATTACCACGTTGACGTACATAAACGCGCGATTTGATGATTGTTTAGAAGCATAGTTCTAAAAATAAGCTATAACAATTCGTGCTAGTATCTTCCCACCAAATGTACTAGATATTTTTACTTTCTTAACCTGCAACTGAGTATAGCTTGTATTACACCTGGTGGCGGTAATGTAAAGATCGTTAATCCACCATTAAAATTTAATTTTATACTCCCTTTAAAAGAATATTTCTCTAAACAACTCGTTACGCAAACTTAGGGGGGAAAATTCCATCGTAGTTTTGAGTGGTAGTAGTATGACGTAATTGAAAGTCACCCATAAAATTTTTCGAAGAAAATAATACGCCAAAAATAGCGACCATGACCAGTGGCGTAGTAGGAGGGGTGTAAGGGATCCCGTGCACCCCCCGGAAACGTATGGTTACAATAGATTATTTTATAAAGTACCGTGGTCTGCTTGTTTTAATGTGTCTCTTACGTCACAGTCTCTTAATTGTAAGAAGTCTACGAACGCGCGCTAAAGTCGCCAGAGGAATATAGGTTTTTCTAGCGCGTGTAAAGAATATACCTTGGATTAATAATAGTAGTTACTATCTGGATATATCACTTGAAAAAAACCTGACCAGCAAATGGCTTTTGCGACAGCAGCGCCGCTTCGGTGACGTTAGCGGAGAAATTCCGAAACTCCCGTAACACGTAGCCTTCTACAAGCCATAACCCGTAACAAACACTTAGCAAATGCACGCGGAACTATAGAGTGATATATCCATGTAGGAGCTACTATTATTTATCCAAGAATATACTAATAAAGCTGGGTCTTGTGACGTAAGATCAACATATTCTATTTTGTACTTTTTATTCATTTTATTGAAACAAATATTGTTAGAGACTTGGCAGCCAATTGGAAAAAACATGGGTGACGTATTGTATACGTCATTCAGCCAAGTCCCTATTCATACTCCCTGTAAGACGATAAGTTAACAAAGATCTACATTCAATCGCGGTGTTGAAGAATGCCATCTGGTGGCATTCGCTTTAAGCTTCTTCCACTCTAACCCATTAAATTTATCCTCAGTCATCAAACCTTTGAAATATAGCGAAATATTGTGATATTTATATTCGAAACAACGGGGGTTCGATATAAATGCCCATTTAAATATTTTAACAAAATATAGAAAAAAAACTCGATTTGGGAATTTCGGGATGAAGGGCATTGGAGGCTGGGCTAGATGATGACATGATAGCGCCTCGGATTTAATATTCAGCGCGCATAAAACGGGGTTTGAATTAAGAGTTTCTTGACCACGGATTCCATCGACGCGCTCTACGCGAGCGCCGTTACAGCCCGGGTAATTCCTTGTTATAATTGTATCGAACATTTTAGCCTTGTCATGACGCAAAAATAATAACGTTAGACTTCCGACTGATTCTCCACACCGATCGAAAGCAAACCCGGAAATTTCAACCTGCATTCGATGAAAGCCAGATTAATCTTGAGATAAATATCCGTTTTGATACTACTAATATTAATTATATAAATTTGTATTAATTAATATTACCATAAGTGTATAATATTATTGCATAAGTGTGACACTTAATATTCTTCACATGCAAAAGTTTACTGAGAGCTATTCACAAGACAGACTGCATTACGGGCTTCGTCGAATTTTCGCGTCCGCTTGCTAACGCGTCACACGTAGCCTTTGACAGTGCCACACTAGGGGGTGATTTTCTTCTTGTGATGACGTCACTCCCTTACTAGATCAGTAAAATATTCCCCAAAGTGACAAACTTATGGAACTATATTATAGACTTAACTATTTCCTCAGTAATATCATAAGATTTATGATAAGATATTAATAGATAAGTTGATCCTGGTCAAAATGAAAACCAGATGGCTGAAACTTATCTGAATCTGAATCACAGACAAATGTGAGCAGATTTCAGATGCTTAACTTTTTTTATACATTAAAATCTTTTCGAAATTTTAATTAATGTTTATTTCTAATTCAACAAACCGAATCTATTGATATCAATTCAGATTTCAGATCGGTTCCTTGGGCCAATGCATCAGATAGTTTTATATCTGATTGCTGGGTGAGGGGTATCTGAAATTAAAATTTACCGACCTAAATAACACTAGTATAAACCGTAACAAGGCTTAAAATTTACAACGTGTATTGTCAAAAATTTTAAAACTACGCCGCGTAAGTAAATGCACTGAATTAAAGCACAATTTATCCCTGCAATAGTTTAGTAAACTCACAAAATAGGGTATTTTAAATTGCACAGTTTTTTCTGATGAAAAATCAATTAGTTCCCACGAAGATACATATTTCAAGCTAAGAACATTAGCAGTATGGTCCACAGTGGTAAATTAACCAATAAACTGATTTGTGAGTAGGCTAAGCCTAGGGTCCCGGGGTCGGAACATGCCAAAAGTTTTGGGACCGAGACAAGGCTAAAACAAAGTCTACACAAATAATGTACAACACTACTTTGAAATAACAAAACACGACACAAAATCATTCCCATAAACCTGACAATAATAAAATAGTGCTACGTCAAGTATTATCTATCCTAGAAATCCAAGCAAACCTGCATTAACCAAGTCTAAAAATCCCTAGTCAAGAAAAAGGTACATACCATAGTGTACCGTCCAACCAGGAACTGCACAGATAAGTCAGGCCAATCGGCGAAATTCAGCCATGAGCGGCAGGTGCAACGAGCGTGATTATTCCTCGTGTTTAAATGACGCGAAAGACGAAGGGGATAGAGAGAACGATATCAAAGAGGAGAGGCAACGGATAAAGAAAACCTACGGAACGAGGTGCTGCTGGCTTCGTGAAAAACGGGGGAGAAAGTTCAGGAGGGATAACACGCACTACGATTTACAAAAGAAAACCATCTCTTGTGGTTCCCTCCCCCCTTATAAGCGTTAGCAATCCTTTAACCTTTTATTTAAGTATAGAAACGAAAGCGGACGATTTAAAAGTTACTGGGTTAGGCGAAAGTTCTCGCGTGTTTTCGCAAATGTATTTAAGAGTTTTTGGTTGACTTTTTGAGGTTAATTTATAAAAAAAAAAGAACATGGGCGGATACTCGCAGCTACAAATTGAGATTTTAAAACTAATTGAGTTTTTTTACTACCGCTACGCAATGTAGAAATAGTAATTTTTCAAAAACGTTAAGACGTTGATTTTGACTAATTAGGAAGCTTAAATAGACCAGGGTAGACAAGATTTAGTCCCTTCCCTTCCCTTTTGTATTAAGCTAATTTTTGACGTACCCCTGAAACCAGAGCAAGATCATTTGTAACCCGAAAAGTTTCCCGAACTTCAAAATTGAAACAATAGGAGTTGGGGGAAGGTACTGGAAGTATACTAACACCCCCGTCTAGCCAATCAAACAATATGACAGAGCCCAGAGGATGCTGCTAATCGGGAAAGAAGAGTTACCATCATTAATATCGAGATAATGTCTCAAGGCTAAGCAATAAAGACTACCACATTCCTCTGTTAGCATAATGAAAATCCATTGGAAAGGGTTCACGTACAAATATTTAGGTCGGAGATTTTAAGATTAGTCTAGATATAGTTAACTGTAATTAAATTTGCGTGACAATAGAGATCTCCATAACAAATTCGCGATAAATATAGGCTTCCAACTAGGATGTATTGTTCAAGTTAAAAAAGAGGAATATTCTAAAACGAACAATCGCCCGCTAAGACGCGATACGAAAGATTTTTAACGTAACTAGCGCCAGTTACCCCAGCATTTGATTAACCTGGTGGTAAAAATATGAAAATAGGTGATCTAATAATAAAATATGGAGCTTTATACCAATAGTTTGAGCACCTTGTTTATAATCTCTTTAAACTTGAATTTCGCGCTCTGCTATTTCATTGGTCTCCAACGACGGGTAAAAAATGGCTGATATCAAAACAAACCCCGTGCTTAAAGATGCGTTATTTCTAAACAAATAATTCGCGGTTTCTACTTAATTTATTGACACTAAAAGTATATTACTATGTCGGCCAAAATGACGGATATTGATGATAAAGATGATATTCAGTCTACGTAAAAATATTTACTTTTTGGTGTTAATGCGACGATATTTTTATCGAATTTAAACTTTTTTTTTAAATTTAGGTCGAATAAAGATACGGATTTCGATAATGTAGTGGGACACATCGAAGATATTATTATGGGTAAATAATAAAGAGTATTAACTAATCGAATTATTTCAAGGTGTCTGGTATTTTCTTGCAGAATGTGATTTCAAAAATACTCAAAATGATTTCTTTGAAGAGTATTACAATGAATTTGAGGATGTGGAAGAAAATAAATTGGAATATATGGATATATTTAAAGAATATGTAAAATAAATATTAATATAAATGATATTTTGATAGTAATAGACCTGTATTTCAGACTGGCAAGTTAGAAAAGTATATTGAAACCAAACTGATGGAAAGAATACCAAATTTTGAAATGAATATTTTCCTATCCCAGCTGAAGTATTTTACGATACTTTTTGCAATATCAAAATAGTTTTACAAAAAGTATCTTAATTTTACAGAAAAAGGCAATCTGAATTAGATGGAGAAGTATTTGAACTATTATTTAGTTTTTCTGATTTCCTGGCGTTTAAAGAATTAATATTGGACTATAAAGCTGTATGGAAAATGGATAGAAACGTAACAAGCGATTTTATAAGACAGATAACATTAACAATATCAATAGCATAGTTTTGTAAATGAACTTTGATCTCGGGAAGTCTTAGTTTTAAAATCAACTAGTCGCTGTAATACATTCTACCATTCACAAATCTGATCTTTCTTAAAAGTCGCTTGTCGGTTAATTGAAATATATTTTGTGCGTATTTTTTAATAAAAGTTTCTAAATAGGCCAAAGAAGGGAAGGTTGGCGACTTTTCTATAGGACTAACTGTAACATCCATGGGAAAAAGCTAGTCATTAGATTCTTCATTTTTTGTAAATGGAATTGTTTACTGAAAAATATTGTAAAATTGATACAAAATTTCTGATTCAGCCCACAGCTTGATCATAAAAGTCTTTATAAGAAATTGATAAACAAAACATACTGGTATTAATAAAAAAATATACAACTATTTACAATAAAAATTGTTTGATCATTATTCACCAAAACAAAGTTCACTTTTAATGTAGGCCTATCATAACGCAAAATATATTCTGGGTTCATTTTCCAATGGCAAAATCATGTCTAAGATTTCACCATTAAGATCATCATTGCAGGACACAATACACGGATTGTCACTAAGATTGGGAGTTTGAATGAGGATAGGAATGGATGACTGAATTGCGGGACTTTTTAGTTTAAAAGGTTTTTCACATTTTTTCAAATGGGTTTTTAAATTACTTTTCTGACTAAATGTTTTATGGCAATTGTCGCAGGGGTAAGGTTTTTCATTAGAGTGGCAGGCTTTTAAATGAGCTTTACGGTTATTGTTTTGCGAGAAATTCTTCCCGCAAATGTCACATTTAAAGGGTTTTTCTTTGCTGTGGACGCGGCAATGTCTTTTAAAATTTCCAGCATCACTGAAACTCTTACCACATTCACCGCAATAATAAGGTTTTTCTTTAGTGTGGGTTCTTATATGACGTTTAAGAGCACTTTTTTCAATAAAAGTTTTAGGACACTGAGGGCATTTATGAGCCTTTTCACCGCTGGTATGCGTGGCTGCGTGGTTTTTTAGATGTACCATTTCTCGGAAGGATTTACCACATACATCACATGAATACGGAGTTTCGTTGGTATGAATTCGCGTGTGTAGCTTGAGCCTGCCATTTTGCGAGAAGCCCTTGTGACAAATCTATTGAGGTTTACAAATAAAATAAACAATTGCTTTTCCATTGGCAAGACAAACATTTACAGTTTTACCTTACAAATGAATGGCTTTTCTTTCGTGTGAGTACGAATGTGAGCTTTCAAGTGACCGCATTCTTTGAAAGATTTAGGACAATATTTACATGAATATTTCTTTTCTCCCTGAGAAATGGGAATTACAATGTCAACTTATTGGAACTACACCACTGACGTAATATTAAAGAAATTAATATTTACTGTATGAATTTTTTGGTGAGCGTAGAAATTTGATGAGCTATTAAACTTTTTTCCGCATTGTTCGCAAAGATAAACCTTAATTTTGGACTTGTTCAACTTGGAACCTTTCATGTTTCAATATTTCCTTACATAAAACTTATTAAACCCTCATATAAGAGGGAAAATCTTAATATAATATCTATAAAATTTTATGAAAAAAATGTTTTATCAACATTTTGAGTTTGAAACGACGTCAATCTGCCAGAATTCTGAAACTTAGAATAATATTTACGGTGCGGTGGAGTACCCGACGAAACAGAATTAAGCTATGGACGTAGCTACAGCGTAAAACATTAGAAACTGCTTTTAAACTTTAATAACATTAAGGAAAAAATTATCAAACCCACTAAAAACTTTGTTTACTATTAATAATAACCAAAACGCAAGAGTTATCTAAAATTACGAGGAAAAACATAAATTACAAAGAAAACTAAAACAGGTGGCGCTACCGGTGTATTATATTTTTCCGCATTATAAATGGTGGCAGTATGAGTATGATCCACAGTGTCACATATAATTAAATCTGGTTTAAATATCACAACCGAAGCGTCTTAGACGCAATTGTCAATCTTCAATATTTCATCTTGTATAGGAGGTCCGTCCACCCAAATTAATTGATCATTACCCTTATAATATTAAAATAATATTAATTTCATTCACTTTTCCTATTCATTTGATTAAACACATATTGTAGTATCATTGACGTTAATTTCAATAAAATAATATTTATTTCAATCACATTTCCTATGTCAAATTTTAGTAACTTAAAGGAAATTTAAAAAACGCAGTCGAAAAATATAAGACACCGGTAGCGCCATCTGTTTTAGTTTTCTTTGTAATTTATGTTTTTCCTCGTATTTTTAGATAACTCTGGCTTTTTTGGTTATTATTAATAGTAAACAAAGTTTTTAGTGGGTTAGATAATTTTTTCCGTAATGTTATTAAAGTTTAAAAGCAGTTTCTAATGTTTTACGCCGTAGTTACGACCATAGCTTAGTTCTGTTTCGTCGGGTACTCCACCGCACCGTAAATAATATCTTTTCCAAGTTTCAGAATTGTGGCAGATTGGCGTCGTTCTATTTCTATCGATTTCTATAGTGCCGCTTGTAAGAACCTCGGTTAGGGCGCATAGATATAGGAAATGTATATAAAGGTCTAGATAAAATATTTCAAAGGGAGTGAATACGGAGGTGACAGCTAGCAGAAACGCGTAATTTCTGCAGGCTATCCTTATAAGGCGCTATCTATCGGTAAGAAAGCTCGTGCTATCGTCGCGAGAGCCATTGTCTCCTGCTTAAAAATTATACTAAAAGTCACCAACAGATGGTGTCTAAAGACTACGGCCTGCAGAAAGGTCAAGCACTTAGTACTAAAATGCTAAGAGAGCTCGCGCTCTTGGTCACATGCCTTCCTCGGTGTCTGCTAGGTGTCAATTCCGTATTTTATGTTAGGTAGACGCCCCGAACTTTATCTAGACCTTTATATACATTTCTTATATCTATGGTTAGGGCATGGGATTTTCAAACGTTGAATTTCTATCATAACTGCAGTGCTGCAAAGCAAACTCGAAAAACTAAATTGGCGGCCTCCAGTGCTGTACGAGAACTACATCACTACCAACTTATTACTTTAAATCCCAGCAAAAGTGTTGATCGAAACTGGAAATAGCATTTCAAGTCCGTCCGTCGCATTTGTTGGGAAATTAGCACAACACATTTTAATTTTCAATTCGCGAACTAAAACCTTGGAGGAATAAAACAAGTATACAGGAGTTGCGGAGAGCTGCGAAATCGATTTCCTCAGTGACCGTGAACTCGCGTGAGACGGAGGGGTTCAAACGCGACTAGTGCCAACTGCATACGGAATTTTGCAACTATTATCATATTATATCATGGTTTTCGCGTCGTCTGGTTTCTTTTGAAACATTTCTAAATTCTTTGCGCCTTTTTCAAAAATGACTTGTATTTGTTTGGAGGAATAAAACAAACCAGACGACGCGAAAACAATGATATATTATGAGAATAGTTGGAAAATTCCGTATGCAGTTGGCGCTAGTCGCGTTTGAACCCCTCCGTCTCGCGCGAGTTCACGGTCACTAACGAAACCGACTTCGCAGCTCTCCGCAACTCCTGTATACTTGTTTTATTCCTCCAAGCTAAAACCATGCTAAAACTATCGGTAACCCCCCCCCCCTCCCCCCGCCTTCGTTCGCCATTGAAACCTAGATAGGGGGCGGCTAAAGCAGACGCTATTGGTTAATCCTCATCGTTATTTGGTAAATTTTACTTTATAAATAATGATACTTGTTTATTTAAAAAAAAAGTTCCTTTAGACTTTTTAATTGGACTGTAGCAGACACTAGATCATAGGCGCTACTTCGGATTAACTAGCGCCGTCACGTCACCTAGACTCCTTTTAAATCACGAATCTATGCTTCAATGTTCGATTTATTACTCATTCCTTCGATGCTCTAAGAAAAGCCCACTATGTGGCTTATGGAGCCCTTTGTATAAATAAATAAATAAATAAAAAAAAATAAAAAATCTTCAAGGAAATCGCCAAGAAGTAATATTTCCGAGAACCAGGACCTGAAAGTTAAGAGTGCGGGCATAATGGAAACTTTCCTCCTGTACGGTATGTAACAATTGTTTCCTTTTAATCAGGTAGCTTTTTTAACAGATTAACTCTTAGCAAAAACACGAAGTTCAGTTTAGAGGTAAAAAATTTATTATTTCTATAAGTAGTAAATTGCAGGTCCTGGCTCTTGGATATATTACTTCTTAGCGATTTCTTTAAAGATGTTTAATTTAAGCGCCTATTGCGTAATTAAACACAATAATTCAATAATCACTGACAAATTTTATTTTAAGTGACCAAATACGCACCCTTGTACATTATAGTGAAATGAAAAAAAATTGGTTACAAATCATACAAACCAAATAGTGAAAATTCGATATACCAAAAAAAGCTGCTTTTTGACATTTACATTAAATCTGATACACATATTCTATCCAATTTCTAGCCTACATGATTTTAAAAAACAATTTCAGAAAAAAATAAAAATTACGAATTATTGTCTAATTA
Source organism: Leiobunum rupestre (assembly GCF_980474605.1). Classification (NCBI taxonomy): domain Eukaryota; kingdom Metazoa; phylum Arthropoda; class Arachnida; order Opiliones; family Sclerosomatidae; genus Leiobunum; species Leiobunum rupestre. The sequence goes on from NC_143392.1 coordinate 36,303,448, forward strand.
TTTTATCCATTCATGAAATCTGGCATTACATGTAACATAAGTCCTACACCATTCTTCTTTTTGCGCATACTGTCGCATGAATTTTTTTTCATGTGAGAATTGAGGTTTGATTTCTGGTTAAAACCTTTCCCACAACGCTGACATTTAAAGGGTTTATCTCCTCTATGTATATTTTCATGCGCCTTGAGGTTATTGCTTTGGGCAAAAGCTTTTCCGCAGGTAGAACATTGATGGGGCTTCTCCATAGAATGAGCTTTCAAGTGCCTTCTCAAGCTATTCTTCTCGGTAAATTCTTTGTTACATTGGTCGCAAATGTGTTTTTGTCTCACTGCTTTATCTTTGTGTTTTTCCATATGCCTTTTGAGTGAATTCATTCTAGGGTAAGTTTTACTACAAACTTCGCAGGAATACTTCTTAGGATTGTGCACATCTCCATGCAGCCTCAAATTAGTTTTGTTTGAAAATCCTCTTCCACAAATGGAGCAAGTGTGAGGTTTTATTCCCGAATGGGTTTTAATGTGTCGCTTCAATTCACTCAATAATTTAAATGCCTTGTCACATTTGTTACACGCATATTTCCTAGTTTCTAAATGAGACTGACGGTGAAGCCACAGTGCACTTTGAGTGTTGAAGCATTTTCCACATATCAAACAAACATGTCTCTTCTCATTTCTATGCACCGCCATATGCTCATTGTGGCCACCTTGTGACCTTAAAACCTTCCCACAAAGGTCGCATAAAAAGGAAAGCTCTTTCTTCTTGACTTTCTTTTTCTTTCTAGGCTTGAGAAATTCTTCCATGTCGTCAGGTGTATTGTCAGGAACTTTATCCAAGTTATCATCAGATTTATCATTTTTGACATTAGTAGGTGAACCCTGAGAGTCATTTTTATCCCCATCTTCATTCATACTGTTACATTCGTCAGTTAACTGCTCATAATCAAGGGCATCATTTTTCTCATCCGTTTTTAGAGACTCTGATTTTCTGGTGGTCAAATGATCGTCTTCATCATCATCAAGAATTAAGGGGGGCGTGTGTAATTTTTCTCTGTCATCATCCATATCGTCAGTAGTTTTCTGGGTCTAAGTTATGAGGCAAAATGCAATTGATGTCAGTTGGTGGAGGAGGGGGAGGATTGTTTTTAGATTTACCACTAAAATGGCAATTTTTTCTTTTCTTGTGTGTATTGAGGTTTGATTTCTGATTGAAACCTCTACCGCATATATCGCAAGTATAGGGTCGTTGGCTCGAGTCTGTCAAATGGGTGTTTTGATGATCTTTCAAGTTATTACTTTGCGTGAATTTTTTCCCACAAACAGTGCAAGTGAAAGGTTTTTCATTGTTGTGAATTCTTTGATGAATTCTCAATCCATTTTTGTCCACAAAGCCTTTTCCACAAGTGCTGCAAATATATTTCTTGTCAAGTTGCCTCCTCTTGCTGTGGTATCTCCTGACGTGCCTTGAAACAGAATACTGATGGGGGAACTTTTTCCCGCAAATTCCACAAGCGCACGAAAATTCAGCCTCGTTATTCTTGGATTTCTCGTGTACGGTTACTTCGTGAATTTTAGCATTACTAGCTGTAGTAAAAGCCTTGCCACAAACGCTGCAAAGATGCTTTTTAAGTTTAGCATGGGTTCTTTTATGTTTGTTCAATCCACTGCAAGTTTTGAATGGTTTAGCACAAAGTAAACAAATATATTTGTTGTCTGGATTATGTCTTTGTCTGTGTTCGTACAGCTGAGAGTAGGACTTGAATACTCTTCCACACTGTTCGCACAAAAAGTCTTTTTTGGGTCCCGGCTTCTCTTTGCCGGTGGTAGTCTTACTCATCTATGGTAATATATCTTGTCATCAACGAGAATTTGGATTTAATTACTTTTAATCATCAACAAGAATTTTTTTTCTTGTGAGTGTTTAAATTGCTGGTTTGATTAAAACCCTTCCCGCAACGATTGCAAACGTAGGGTTTCAAATTCTTGTGAATATTTTCGTGAGCCTTAAGATTTCCTGATTGGGCGAAGGATTTTCCACAAGTAGCGCATTTAAACGGTTTTTCGTTGTTGTGCAGTTTCAGGTGTCTAGTAAGTCCATCTTTACAAGAAAACTGTTTATCACACAATGTGCACGGATACTTCTGAGGTTCTTTAGTGTCAACCTTGTGAAAAGTTCTCAGATGATAGTTCAGAGATCTTTTACGTCTGTGAGCAAAAAAAAATATCAATAAAATCCAATATTTTAATATTGTTAATAACTTCAAACCTGTAAACATTGGGGCATAAATGACAACGGACGTGAGGTTCCTTAGTGTGAGATGCCTTCAAGTGCCTCTGCAACAAGAATGGATGGGAAAAGCTAATAGAAAAACAAAAACTTAGCTAAACAAATTGAGAAATAAATTTTTATTTAAATATACCTTCTGCTGCAGAGTGTACAGGGTATCAAAGCAGTTGTTTCACTGAATGAAGTGTGAATATTCAGTTCATGGGCTTTCAATGCATCTAGATTTCTGAAGGCTTTATCGCATGAACCACACTTATGTGGACATTCTGCTGGATCGCGAAATGGTCTATCGGGATTCTCCTTTTTAACCTTAACGTGTATTTTTCGATGTCGACATAGTTTACTACAGGTATTGAATGTTTTCTCACAAATTAAGCAGGTATAAACTTTGTCTGTGCGATGTATCTGCTTGTGTCCGTAATGAACTTGATAGCTACTTGATACTTTCCCGCATATTTCACATAAAAATGTCTTAGTACCAGCGACTTTCTTCATATGGAAAAAATTGCTGACATATTTAAATCGCAATAAAAAACGAGCCTGCCCTTTGGCACGATAATAAAGGAGCCAAGGCTTATTTTTGCGTATTTCTAAACCAACAAGAAAATGCTGCGAATATTACCTCACCAAAATGCAAATTAAACTTCAAATAAATTTTTATTACAAAAGTGCGCCTATTTACTTTTGTACATACAACTACATTTAATGACGATCGGGTATTTTAAAGGGAATGAATGAACGATGCCTTATCGACTTCTTCGTCTTTAACGAATCTAGTTTTTTCTGGAGTGGTCGGCAGGCGACTCGAAGTTTGCTCAGACGTACACGTTCGAGTATGTCTGCCATGGAATGGCAATGGTATGTAAAACCTTTCCCGTACGCGTTGGCACTTGCAACCGCTTATAGAAAAACCTGTAAAAAATCGATTGTAATCAGTAGATTTACTAAGTTTGACGTAAAAAGGTCGTTTTTCGTTAGGCTTAAGATCTGGTTTGACTTAACCAAACATTTTACACGTTTTTCTATATGCGTTTAGGAGGTTTTGTAAAAAAATACCTAAAAAATGTGTGGTTTCCTTTCAAAAATAATAAACACAATATTACAAATCATTGTTTTATTTTTCCGTTTTACAGTAAAAAGCTTTACTAACATTAAATGCCGTACCTGATCTCTGATTTATCCCAACATTTTTCATTAGCACTTCTTCTTATGAGTGTTTAAATTACTCTTCTGTTTAAAGGCCTTCCCGCAGCGATCACAAACAAATGGTTTTACATTTTTGTGAATATTTTCATGGGCTTTAAGATTTCCTGATTGTGCAAAACACTTTCCACAAGTAGCGCATTTGAAAGGCTTTTCGTTGTTGTGCAATTTTATGTGTCTATTAAGAGATTGTTGAGAGGAAAACTGTTTGTCACATAAATTGCAATCATATTTTAAAGGACCTTCAGTGGTAACTTTGTGATACGTTCTCAAATGGCTTTTCAACGTTTGATTACGTGTATAAATATTGTGGCATAAATGGCATCGAACACCACGTTTCTTAGAATGGGTAGCTTTTATATGCCTGGAGAGTAAAAATGGGTGGTGATAAACTCTATTACAATGATGACAGATAATTGAAGGTGTTATATCAGTTACTGTGGTGTGAATATTCAACTCATGAGCTGTTAAGTCCGAACGTTCCCTGAAGGCCCTATCACAGGAACTACATTTATATGGCTTTGTTCTTCGGTTCCTAGGCTTTCTGCTTACTCCCACATGTAATATTCTGTGGCGACATAGTTTTCTACAAGTATTAAACGTTTTTTTGCAAATTAAGCATGTATAGATTTTGTCCGTACGGTGCGTTTGCTTATGTCCATAGTGCACGGTATAGCTCTTGGATACTTTACCACAAACTTCACACAGAAAGGTTTTATTAACAAAGCCAGGAACGCCAATCTTCTTTTTAGGACCTCTTTTACCAGGTTTTTTAGTCCCTTTTGAAGCATCTGTCATATTATTATCAACAGCGGAATTCGGTATTTCATTATTAATTGGAGTATCGTCAGAGGTTGCTGCATCATTGTTCATATTGGATAGGCTAATATAATAAAAATTAGACCTTATTCTCTATACACAAGGCATTTTTCAAGACTTAACGAGTTTAAAATACTGGGACAGAATCTGAAAACGATAGTTTTTTCATAACCGCCGTCAATTCGCCGAAAAAAGTTTTACAAAAGATATTTTTTGGATACAGTAGAACTCATGACATTCAAAAGAAGACCTATCGATATGTTAGACTATACTAAATATCGGATAACTTACATAGATGACGCCAGTTTCAACATTTAAAATAGTTTTTTAACTAAACTAATTATAATAATAATTAACTAATAATAATTACCTAATCATTAATTAATTCATGAATAATTATCTCGTTAATTTTACATTTTTGCTTAATTTCATAAATTTTCGTCAGGTTCAACAATATTTAAATATTTTTACAGGTTGTTAGTTTTACATTGTTTTATTCAGGCTTTGATTTCATTATTTTCTTTTTTTTAAGCTAGTTTAGTTAAAAAACCATTTAAAATGTTGAAACTGGCGTCATCTATGAAAGTTATCCGATATTTAGTGTAGTCTAACATATCGATAGGTCTTCTTTTGAATTTCATGAGTTCTACTGTATCCCAAAAATATCTTTTGTAAAACTTTTTTCGGCGAATTGACGGCGGTTGTGTCATACCCTATCCAACAAAATTCATAGCAGACGACACAGTTTTCTGTTCAAGTCATATTCTTTGAATACGGACATTCAAACGAATATTGAATTTGAATGTCCGTGCTTTGAACAAGTCTTGCCGAGAGTAGTAATAAACAAGTTTGTCAAGAAGGCGATAATATTATTTCGTGTCCGTATTCCATTTAAGCAGGTAGCATAAAATCATGAATTAGTAATAAACCTTAAATTTGAGTGAAATATTACTTCTGGCCATACACGGCTTCGATAATTAAATGCCACACTTATATATTACTTCTGGCCATACACGGCTTCAATAAGTAAGTGCCACACTTATTTATTAGTTCGGGCCATACACGACTTCGATAATGCCACACTTATTTATAACTTCTGGCTATAAAAGGTTTCGGCAAGTCACACTTATTTATTCCTTTCGAATATTAACAAACCGGCGAGGCAAACTTATACTAAATTGTAACAAACGCTTCAAAAGCAAAAATATAGGCTTCATCAAAAGTAAATAGACATGTCTATTTACTTTTGGCTTCATGCGTAGTTTAAATTTTGGTCATAAGTATCGCCGCCTATCGACCGAGTTTAAAATTGAATATACGAAAGCTGTCGGCACGTTCAAAACTAGGAGCAACAAACACAACACCCCATACAAGGAGAACGCAACCCGTCAAAAGTCGTGGATTTTCTTGTGTAAATTTTTCATTGGCTAGACGCTTTAGCGCCGGCTGCCGTCGGAAGGGAAAAATTCGGAAATTGCCTTCCCCCTTTCCATAAAACGTTCAGCGTAAAGGCTCGTGACGCTCGTCCAATGAAATTCGTACACAACCCTTCGTTAACGTGTTTAACTTTAAAGGCTAGCTGCGTTCTCCTTGTGTTTGTTGCTCCTAGGTTCAAAATTATCTCTACACAACAGCTGAAAGTTCAGCCGAAAAACATTGAAATTCAAAAGTTGTCTGCTATTTCTTCACATATCTAGTTTGGCTGTGGAAATCGCTTTATTTCCTAAGCTCGAAGCCTATTCCGAAATGAAACTATTTTGTGACTGAATAACGAAAGTACCTCATCGTTGCCAGGCCACAAAAATGAAATTATATTATAGTACATAAGTATAGGCAACTTTGATTACTCGCTATAGTGTGGTAGCACTTGGCCATGACTCACATTTATTTTGGCACGAAATTTAAATTTATATATTGGCTTATTATAACCCCCTAATTACATTCTTAAGTTAACAAAAAGGTACGTTCTAGAGTTGTTAATTTTCCGGAAAAAAATAAAATGTGGAAAAATTTCAGCAAAATCAGAAAAAAAATTGAAACATAAATTACTTTTTAAGGGTTTTTAATGTTTTTAACTTTTTATCGATATAATATGTCTAATGGCAGTAAACATGCTACAAAGCATTAATAGTGTTACATTGTTAATCAGTTTAAACTAGTCTAGAGTTTTAGTTTTACTTTTAAATTCGAAAAAATGAGGCGAAAATGCCGCTTCATTTAAATTTTCTAACAATATATTAGACTAATCATGGTATGAAAACCTTTTTTTATTTTTTTCGGAGAAATACGGAAAATTTTCTTGAAAAAGGCCTCTACACTAGTATGTTCTAAAACTTCTTTAATTATCGCCCAAATATCAGAAATATATTTAAATTATCGCCAAAAGCGTACTATAAAGTACGCGATTGAAATTATAGTTCGGAGAAAATTGAAAGGTTTATCGAACTGTACAATAAAGTCGATAATAATAACACGCTAAACGAAAGTGGAATTTCGCCCCTCCAAAAAGTGGCTATAGAGAGAGCGATGCGATATCTCTTTGCAAGGAATGTTTGTCTCCATGATCAGGGCCGGCTCAAGACATTTTTCTCACCCGGGCAAGGGGGTTTTTTGGCGCCCCTCTTATTTTGAGACTAAATAAAACTACCCCCCCCCCCGTAAAAACGTTACGATGTCCATGTTCTAAATTTACCGTTTTCATAACAATAAATAATCCCTATAATTACTTTCTAAATACTTTGTGTAAACATATTTAATACCTTCTTTCTGGTACATGGTCATTTTACATGGAGCTTAAAACACTAGGTAAGGTGGCATGACTAGTATACCTTAAGTTCATTAATAATAATGTCCATACTGAATAGTATCACGGTTAATATATGTGAAATAAAAGAATTAGGTTTACGAAGAACCCGTGAGTTAAAGATAAAAATAATGGATATTTTTATTTTTAACTCACGGGTTGTTCTTAGTAAACTTAATTCTTTTACTCCTTACATTAATTGTTTTAACAACTTAATTAAAACACTTTTTTGCGGGATTTTTTAAGGCCTACACCATATGTAACATAATAACTCAGAAGTATGCCATAAAATCATTTTCGTTAATGAAACCTTGTTCACGGGATATGACGTAAATTACGTACCTTACAATTCCGTGACGAAATAAGCGTCATCAACTTTACTGATTGGAAACGGAGGTTAGTGAGAATTCCTCGCGCGTTTCTGGCTTTGCCCATGTCAAGCTTAGCTCGTGCCTCGCGATCACATGATTTCATTTCCATGGTAACCTTTTCAATAGCGCATTTTTGCATTTTAGGGTTCGCTTTATGTATGTTCCGCGTGAAACAAGGTCTCATTGAATTTTTTTCAATGGAAATATTATACAGAGGCATGCTTATGTTACATATGCCTACACTTATGAACATTTTTAAAGCTGTCGCTTGCTTTTCTGCTTCAACGGCTTCTCTTAATTTCCTTTTTTTTATATAAAGAACCTGAATGCTTCTTTTTCTCGGACATCTTAATTCAATTCAACGTGACTCTAATTAATATCCATTTAACTGAAACTAATAAATTTATGGCTTTCTGCGCGTGCGCGTAAAATAGAAGAGACTAACTGTAACCACGGACACACGACAGATTAAATCGTACCGATAGACTGCTTTGGAACTAGCCATCGAAAACGATTTAAATGCATTTTAGAATATTAAATGCAGGTTCATAATAGCCTGAGAAACAAATAGAATTCTTGAAGATGGCTAGTTTATTAATCATAAAGCTGGATAAACGACAACGAAATAACAAGCAAGTACATTGAAGTACTGTATTACTTTGGGCTTCCTTCTATTCTTGTGGCCCTAAATGGGTGTGCAATAACTGGTGACTTTACCGGGAAGTTGGGCGCTCTGGGAGATGTTAGCTCTGATCAAATGGTCCTACCTCCACCTCCGACTTCGGTCAGGTTAGGGCTGGAAACTGATCTTCGGCTCAGGCTAACGGAGAGGGTCCGTGCAAACTGGCCACCTCGGCGGATTGGGTAGCCTGCTGTGGGGTGGCGGCCCTCCGTATGGGGGCACGGGGGTCCTGTTTCCCGGCTTTTAGGAGCACACCAGCTGTGCCGGGCTATGTGGACCGCTGTGTTCCCATCGATCAACTTTCGGAGCTCTCTCCAAAGGGTATGACTCTTGACCTACGTAGGTAGGGTGTCGGCCGGAGTTGCTATAGCATCCACTCTTAATCCCACCGCTGTGTGCGAAGTGAGAATTGGTCCACCCATTGCTGCACCTTCTGCTGGATTGAGTGGTTTGCGTCAAAGGTGCGACCATCAGTAGTAGGGTACTGGATTTGTCACCTGTCCGGGCTTGGGGACGCTGGCGTAGGGCACTATGATGATAGGCCCCCGGTGATATGGCCCCTGTTGCTAGGTTCACCGGGCTAAAAACTCTGGCACACTTCTATTCTTATAGTATCGCTACTACTTTTTCTTCTTAATATTATATACCCTGGTTTATAATGAAAATACCTGAATAAAGCTTCATCCGTCAGAACTATATGCACCGTAATTTTATGATTTATTTGATATTGTAAAATATATAGTCGCAAAAAAAACGTTCATCGACGATGTTGGACATTTTGGTTGGGAAAACGATTTGTATTTCTAATTAGCTAAAGATTTTTCAAATTATGTTATGCTTTCATTAATTTTTTTATAAACAAATCCAATTCTTGGTAAACCAAAAAGGCGCATAACTCAATTTCGGCGCCCCTCTCAAACTGGCGCCCTGGGCAGTTGCCCGGGTTGCCCGGCCCTTGAGCCGCCCCTGTCCATGATCCAGCAGGTGGTCCGAGACAGCATGGTCATCTAAATAAAATGTGGGTTTGGTCGAAAGTAAAAACCCCTGATTTTGCAAACCTGCACACTTATTTATTACTTCTGGCCATACACGGCTGGTGCTGTCGACATAATATTACTTCGTCGCACTTATTTAGGATAGTTTGGATTACAGGTAATAAAAGTCGAAATATAATCCCCCTTCCCCCCCATGCACTTATTTATTACTTCTGGCCATACACGGCTCGCGCAGTTGACATATTATTAATTCATCACACTTATTTAGGATAGTTTGGATTACAGGTAATAAAAGTCGAAATATAATCCCCCCTTCCCCATATGCACTTATTTATTACTTCGTCACACTTATTTATTTTTCAACCCACACTTATCTGCCGAGACTGCAATTTTGTGAGCTACCTTTCATCCTTCAATTGGAATATGAAGAACTGGACCACAATGATGTTGAATCCAGTTGGAATGTTTTCCTTAACGTGTATATCGCGGTATCAGTCAGTCTCTATGTGCCCTTCCGTCGCCTGAGACCAAGGTTCGTAAAAAAGGGAACTATAAGGTTACCTCGACCGCATGGTTTTTTTTATCAAAATATTACGGCTTTTGAGTTGCTATGTAAAATCATGACGTCAACCAGATGAGATCGTATTGAAAATCAACGGAGGCTCATCTGGGTGACGTCATGAATTTTAACTCGTACAGATTTTTTTTTAAATCTTCTTGATCGAGACCTCCTTGGCCTGAGACAACCCCGTCCGACTCTAGTTTAAAACTGCTGCCTGGAAAACATATACTCGTGCCAAGACCCGAAACTACGCAACTCCCCAGCTTGAGTCTGCCCACGACGAATACAGTAAGGCCCGTAACGCCGTCACCAATGCGTCAAAGAAAATTTGAAAACAACTAATAAAATCGCCTCCAATACCCAAGCTTTTTTTAACGTGAATAGCCTCCGAAAAAACAAATGTACTATGACCGAAATGAAAACTCCTGGTGGAACCACAGCTAATGATCCTACCCGTATAGCTGATATCCTCAATGAACACTTTATCACAGTATCCTCTAAGCTCTAACCTAGCCTCTTCGTCACCAACGACACTTCCGCTTCCCAGCGAGCGAAATCTTGTACTTACCGAATTCCGTTGTGATGCTGATTCCGTTCTTCGCCAACTCGTACTGCTGAACCACAACCAAGCGGGTGGGTCTGATGGCTTACACCCCTACCTGTTAAAACGGCTAGCCCCTTATCATTCCCACCCGCTCGCCACAATAATCAACTTAAGCTATAGCACGGTAATTGTGGAAACAAGCCACTATTACACCTATTCACAAATCCGGAATTCGTACCAACCCTTCTAACTACAGACCCATTGCTAATACTAGTCACGTTGCAAGAACCTCTGAGCGACTTGGGGATGAGCAAATTCGTCAATTCTTGAATGAGATTGACTACCTTCACCCTTCGCAGCATGGATTTCGACCAAAACACTCGTGCACAACAAACCTACTCTTGGCTACCTATGATTGGACAACGTGGCTCGATGAGGGGAAGTCAGTCAATGTCGTTTACCTCGATTTTTGTAAAGCTTTCGACACCATCCCTCACCAATTAGAGCTATTAAATGCACTATCAGCGGCTGGAATTACGGACAAGGCACTAGTGTGGCTTTCAAAATTCATAACTGACAGGCAACATTCTGTGGCTCTATAAGCGCACATGTCTTGTGCCTTAACTCCCATGAGTGGGGTTCCTCAAGGGAGTGTCCTAGGACCAATTCTTTTCTCAATTGTGGCGCACTCTCGTATGTACCTCTTTGCGGATGACTCCAAAGTAGCCCATCCAGCGGATACGGCTCAAGATGTCCTTCTCCTCCAAGAAGACCTTAATGCCATATCCACCTGGGCTAATAACCATCACATGCTATTTAACATCCAGAAGAGTTGGGTGCTCTATCTCCATAAACACAATCTCTCCACCACATTTACACTAAATGGTATCGCGCTTAATAAGGCTGACTCTCCTGTTCGGGACCTAGGAATCTGGATGGACACTAGCCTGAACTATAGCTACCATACTTCCAAGGTTGTAAAAAAATATAAAAAAGATAAATTCCCTCACGAGCCTCACCAGAAGGAACTTCTTTCGGTCCCCACGACTTATTCGCACTATATAAACGTCTCTGGTTCTTCCCCATATAAACTTCGCCTCAGAAGTGTGGAGGCCTTCTCTACTTGGTGACCAAGATAGCCTTAGGAAAGCGCACAATCGATTTACCAACCTGACTCGCGGCCTCGAACAGTTATCACCAGTGGACCGCGACGCTGCACTCCATCTCGACTCCCCCAAACTCAGACATGCCGTGAACGATATCGTACAACTTTGGAGTCGATGGCATGGTGTCTTATCAGTTGACCCAAACTCCTTCTTTCGATTTGACTCCCTACGTCGGGGGCACGACGCTAAAATCTTTAAACCTAGGACTAGAACATTCCGGCGCCAATGGCATTTCTCCCAGCGAACAATTCTTGGAATTATCTACCAGCTGCTGATGTTCTCTCTTGTGAAACTCGTTATGCTCTCCGACGCTCTGTTCGCGAAATTGTGCGACCTAAACTTGACCAACTAGTTTAACTTTTATCTTTACTCCCCTTTTTGTACGTTTTCCCCATTATATTATTATTTATGTTATTAGCTGTGCTTTCTGTTTTACTCTAGTCTCAAATGACCCTTTTAACTCATCGTACCACATTCACCCTTTTTATTTCTATTCTGTTTTTGTTGTACAATTTAATAGAGTGTTGTCGCTGATACGATTTTGAAAACTTGTAACGTCACAGCTGTAGTGTTAATAGTGGCCGCCATGACAGTTACCGTTTTTTATCAATAGGCTAATTACAATGGTGACGTCGCAGGGTTTCAGACGACAACACTCTATACCCTATAACCAAGGTTTTTGAAAATCGTAACTATACGTCCATTGTGATACGCTGTACGGCCACATATAAGCTTACGCTAGCTTAGTGACTGATTTCTTTTAAATAAATAAATAAATATTACTTCTGGCAAATAATTATGTCACTCTTGCCACCAAAGTTCGGTGGCAAAAAAAAAAGAAAATTGAGCATGCTTTTCATCCCCCCCAACCCCTCACTCGGCCTTGAGTCAATCGTAAATTTTGCACTTTACTGACTTTACACACATTTTGCCACCGAACTTTGGAGCCCCTTTAATCATGGAAGTGATCTGCCCCTCGAGTAAAACTAAACCTTTAGACTAGCTTTAAATTGATTAACAATGTAACACTATTAATGTTTTATAGTATGTTTACTGTTTTTAGACATTTTATTGTCGAAATACAAAGTTTAAATTTCGTGCTTGCAGCTATGACAATAGATGGCAGCATGGTGCTGTGTTTTTGTTTCAAAATAATAACGCTCGTTCTCTCTTGTCTGAAACCAAAACTAAAAACAGTAGAAAATAAATCATAGAGCTCAGAACTTCATTTTTGTATCTCTAAATATTTTCTTTGTAGTCCTAAATAAATATTTTGACGTTAGTTTCTAGTTTTTCTACAGGTTATGGTCTAGTACGCGGCTAGATTTACGTGAAATTAGAAACAAAACTGGTAATTAGCTTTTGTTTGTGAATTACGAAGTTTGTTTTTGTGGGTCAAGGCCCGATATACAAGTTTTATGTGTTCGGATGCTAGGTCAAAATGAATTTCGCGAAACTTAACAGCTCGAATTATCAAATATGGAAATTCAAAATGGAAATGTATTTGATAAATAAAGACCTTTGGTATGTCATAAGCGACCCTGCACCTGCACCTGCACCTGCACCTGCACCAATAACGATGGTCTGGGCAAAGGCTGATGGAAAGGCAAGAGCTACGATTTGTTTACTCGTCGAAGATAATCAGCTGTTAAGAATAAAATTTAAACGGAGGAAACATATGGATTTTCAGAACAAAAGTTTATTTAAAAACTTTTGTTCTGAAAATCCATGTGTTTCCTCCGATTAAATTTTATTCTTATTATTTCTCCATGGATCGTTTAAAAAATTTTAAAATTTATAATCAGCTGTTGCTCGTTAGGGATAAGACAACAGCGTTGGAGGTATGGAACTCTTTAAAAGATTATCACCAGAAAAGCACATTGTGCAGCAAGGTTTTTCTTTTGAAACGACTATGCAGAAGTCAGTTGTCCGAATCTGGAAATGTAGAAATACATTTAGATAAAATGCTTGACTTGGTAGCTCGTTTGAGAGGGTTAGGAGAAAATCTAAATTAAAATCTTGTCGTAGCATTGTTGCTCTGTAGTTTACCAGAAAGCTACGATACTCAAATCATAGCATTAGAGACGAGAGAAGAAAAGGACTTAACCTTAGAACTTGTAAAGGTTAAGGTAGAGTTAAAAGAAGAGCATAAACGAAGAGTCGGATCAAATAAAATGGAAGGTTTAAGCATAAGCCTATAACCTCTAAGTTTGAAACGCGTATAGCACCCTTTGTACCACCACTGGACGGGCGAAAAAGAAGAAATCAGGCGATAGTATCGGCACCTGGTAGAGATAAATTGAAGCTTCTTCCTTCCCCCTTTCTCTCTCTACGCACCTCTCTCTTACCAAAGCAGCTGGCATCATGCATTGCGGCACCCGTTACGTTTCTCTTTTCCGCCACCGGGTGGATTTAGCGCTGTACTTTCACCAGTCGTTTGCTTGAACCAACACTGACTTTCGTTTCAAACTTAGGGTATAGGCTTATGGTTTAAGCGATAAACAAACAGCGTTGAATACGTATGCGGGAAAGAAGTCTGGCGTTGCTAAAGTCTCAAACTCCAGGCCCAAGTGCTACGAATGTGGAAAAGGCAGTCATTTCCCAAGAGACTGTCGGGTATCTAAAGCCAGAAAAGGTAAAGAAAGCCAAACCAAGATAGCACAGGCCAATGTAATACAAACACCAGAGGACTCGGTTTATACATCTTTCAAGATAACAACGCACCCATGCAGTAATGCGTGGTATATAGATTCAGGTGCAACTTGTCAGATGACAAATGAGTAGGGTCTTTGAGCCGGTCCCAAAACATACAGTGGTACGCCTCCACCTGCTCCTCCCGCTCCTCCAACGGTGCAGTTGACTGCCATTCGATACCTTATCTTCTTAGGAAGTCCTTAAGCTCGTTATTTATATATTCACCACCTCTGTCCGAGCGAAACGTTGTCGGCTTTTTGTGGTATTTGGTTTCGCAAAGTCTTACGAAATGTTTCATATGCTCAGTTACTTCACTTTTGTTCTACAGTAGCGCTATTATAGTATACCTGCTGAAGTCGTCAATCAGCGTAAGAATGTACCGTTTTCCGTTAGGTGTAACAGTTTGCACTGGTAAACATAAGTCTGTATGGATTAGTTCTAATTTTTCTTTTGACTTGTGGCTACATATAGGAAGCAACCGATTGCCTGGCGATATAAATCTTTGTTTTCCATTTCAACGCCATCTTTGGTTGATTTGTCACTCATATAGCTAATGTCGAGAGGCGTTTTCGCGGCCTTCGCTTCTTCAATGCCAAAACGTTTTAGAATTTTCGTTTTATAGCTAGACTGATGAACGTGAAAAATACCATCCGTGTCGCGTTGAATTTCGATTCCAAGGTATAGCTTTAGTTCTCCGAGGTCGCTAATTTGAAATTCCTTTTTCAAATTAAATACGCTGTCTATAAAATTCGAGAACCCGGCAACGATAAAATCATCTACGTATATGAACACGTAAAACCAATTATCGTTAACCTTTTTCGCGTAGAGACATTGGTCAGCCTGCCCTCTCTGAAACCCGTTCTCTTCGAGAACTTCATTTATACGTTCGTTCCAAATACGCGCCGCTTGTTTCAGTCCGTAAAGACTTCCGTGTAGGTGACATACATGCGGCGCTGTTTCTTTGGTTTCGAAACCCGGTGGCTGTTTCATATATATGTCTTCCTCAAGTTTTCCGTTTAAAAACGCTGTCTTCATATCGAAATGTCGAACTTTTAAATTCTGATGTCCCGCTATCGTCAATAGCGTAAGAAACGTTGGATGTTTTCCAACTGGTGCAAATACTTCGTCGTAATCTGTTCCAAATTTTTGGGTAAAGCCTTGTGCTACGAGTCGATCGCCTTATACTTGATGACGTTTCCTTTTTAGTTTTATACACCCATTTACAACCGACTGGTTTTTTATTCTGGGGTAACTCTTTTAGAGTCCAGGTCTGCATTTCTTCGTGTGATTGTAACTCTTCTTCCATGGCTTAATTCTTCCACTTGTCCTTTTTCGGACTCGCGAGCGCTTCCTCCAAAGTAACGGGGTCTTCGTCCTTTTCAAGCTCTTGTTTCGTCATCATGACGTCAATCAGTCTTTCTGGCGGTTGTCCTTTGTTCACGCGAGTTGAACGTCGAGGTTGATTTCGGTTATCTTCTCTTTCCAGTTCCACACCCGCTACATGTTCTTCAGCATCTTCGTCTTCTGGCTCTTTGATTTCGTTTTCGTCAATATGAACGACGGTTTCCTCGCTGGCTTCTGAATTGTCCTCTGTAGAAATCTTCAAGTGACATATATCCTCGACGAATTTCACATCTCGACTGATGGTAACGAGATCTTTGTTCGTGTCCAAAAGCCTATAAGCCTACGAACCTTCTTCATATCCGACGAAAATAAGTTTCGTAGCTGTGTTATCCAGCTTTTTTCGTTTTTCTTCTTTAATATGAGCGAAAACGGTTGATCCAAAAATTGCGAATATGTCGAAGATCTGGTTTTCTACCGAACCATAATTCGAAAGGTGTCGTTTCGAGCACCCTACTGGGAAATCTATTTTGCAAGTAACAAGCTGTAGTCACAGCTTCGCCCCAGTACCTATTTGGCAACCTTTTGTCGGTCAACATACATCGAGCCATTTCAGTTAATGATCTATTTTTTCTTTCAGCCACGCCATTTTGCTGCGGGGTGTACGGTGCAGTTGACTGCCATTCGATACCTTATCTTCTTAGGAAGTCCTTAAGCTCGTTATTTATATATTCACCACCTCTGTCCGAGCGAAACGTTGTCGGCTTTTTGTGGTATTTGGTTTCGCAAAGTCTTACGAAATGTTTCATATGCTCAGTTACTTCACTTTTGTTCTACAGTAGCGCTATTATAGTATACCTGCTGAAGTCGTCAATCAGCGTAAGAATGTACCGTTTTCCGTTAGGTGTAACAGTTTGCACTGGTAAACATAAGTCTGTATGGATTAGTTCTAATTTTTCTTTTGACTTGTTGTGCGACGTCGGAAATGGCAAGCGCGCCATTTTCCCTTCCATACATGTTTCGCAAATCTGCGTTTTTTGACATTTGGGCAATTTTATCCCGTCTCCAAGTTCCTTCCGAACTAGAAATTCAATCGCACTGGGATACCTGTGTCCCATTCGACGGTGCCAAACGTGTTCGCATTCTTTTGAGCCTGATTCCGCATTGTGTACCATGAGAGCGTTATTTGGTTGATCCAGCTTGTACAGATCCTATTCGAGGGTTGCTTCTGCCACAATGTCTCCATTTGGGTCACTTATCGTGCAATTTTCATTTACGAAATTAACTTCAAGTCCTTTCTTGGTAAGTTCCCGTACAGACAGTAAACTACCTTGAAGATCAAGTACCAGTAAAACGTTTTTTACATTCGCTATGGTTAGCTTACGTTCTTTTCCAGACTGACACTTTATTTTACCACATCCTCTAGCTGTAACAGCTAGGGTTGCCCCTTGTGCCGTGAAAACTTTGTTCTTGAAAGATTCGTCAAATTCCGAGAAAAACGTTTTATCATTTGAGTAGGGTCTTCGAGCCGGTCCCAAAACATACAGTGGAAGGCCTCCTCCTGCTCCTCCTGCTCCTCCTGCACCTCCCGCTCCTCCTGCGCCACCCGCTCCTCCCGCTAGTATACAGTGGTAAATACTTAAGTGGTGAACAACCAAAGGCAGGGGAGGTGCAGGTTGTGAACGTACAAAGCCAGGGTGGTGTCTTCCTTCCCCCTTTCTCTCTCTACGCACCTCTCTCTTACCAAAGCAGCTGGCATCATGCATTGCGGGACCCGTTACGTTTCTCTTTTCCGCCACCGGGTGGATTTAGCGCTGTACTTTCACCAGTCGTTTGCTTGAACCAACACTGACTTTCGTTTCAAACTTAGGGTATAGGCTTATGGTTTAAGCGATAAACAAACAGCGTTGAATACGTATGCGGGAAAGAAGTCTGGCGTTGCTAAAGTCTCAAACTCCAGGCCCAAGTGCTACGAATGTGGAAAAGGCAGTCATTTCCCAAGAGACTGTCGGGTATCTAAAGCCAGAAAAGGTAAAGAAAGCCAAACCAAGATAGCACAGGCAAATGTAATACAAACACCAGAGGACTCAGTTTATACATCTTTCAAGATAACAACGCACCCATGCAGTAATGCGTGGTATATAGATTCAGGTGCAACTTGTCATATGACAAATGAGTAGGGTCTTCGAGCCGGTCCCAAAACATACAGTGGTAGGCCTCCACCTGCTCCTCCTGCTCCTCCCGCTCCTCCAGCGCCGCCCGCTCCTCCCGCTAGTATACAGTGGTAAATACTTAAGTGGTGAACAACCAAAGGCAGGGGAGGTGCAGGTAGTGAACGTACAAAGCCAGGGCGGTGTCGGCGGTGTATTACCAAAGGCAGGGCAGTGTCGGCAGTGAACAGCCAAAGCTACACGGTTGAGGGGTGAACGTGTAAAGGCAGGGCGGTGTCGGCAGTGAACAGCCAAAGCTAGACGGTTGAGTGGTGAACGTGTAAAGGCAGCAGCCTTTTGGTGTATTAATGGTTGACGCTCATCTCTTTACCCCCCTCGTCCAAAAGAAGGGTTATAATCCTGATTGACAAAGCCCGCTTCCGTTGGGCTGTGAACGTGTAACGCTATAGAGAGTGGTGCATAAGAAAACGTAAAGACTGTACCCCGCTAAAATGAAAGGTTTATAGAAGGTAGCAGCCTTTCTCTGTATTATAGATAGAAGGTCCCCACCTGCAGAAAGAAGAGTTTTAATCCTGATTGACAATCCCCGCTTTTTCACCACCGATATGAAACGCGTACGTTTCTCCATTACTATCATACGCGTTCCACCGCAAGAAGACCGTGTAAATTAGGATTTAAGAAATAAACATAATTTTAATATGCAAATTAGATTTTGGTCCATTCTTGGTTACACCAGAAAAGCAGTTGGAAAAACGAAGAGCCGTAATTTTACCACACCTCCACTCCAATATCTATAATTCCAAGTAATGCTTTTTCACTCTTACCACCAATCCTCTCTATAATTTAGTGGATACAAGGTTATATCAAATTAATGTGAAAAAAATGGATTGAAGGTGTGGAATAAGTAAACGTTATCTGAAACACTCCGGTAAAACGGTATATATTATTCCTTGCGAGGATAGAGTTAACTACGATATAAGAAATAAACCTTATTTAAATTTGCAAATTAAATTAAAATTTTAACCGTTAATTTCGCCAGTTTTATTTCAATGGCAAAGAAGTTACAAGGAGGCTGTGTGATTCTCCGTTACAGTGTTTAGATTGTTACTAATTGTTGCGCAATGTAATAGTATAAATAGCCGAGAAATCATTATCGAAAAAACATTCAAACGCATTCAAAGATGGAACCAACAAGATATACATAAGTATATTTTCATTTCGAGATTATATTTTCCGAAAACGTACTTGAGTGAATGTACTAAAATTTATTTTTATAGGAATAAAAAATCTATTGTTATTGACTTCGAGAGATAGAGATAAAAGAGTCACGGTGACTTTGGTAGCTTTTAGGGTACATTTGGTCCAATTTGGTCCATTTTTGGTAGAAAAGCAGTTGTAAAAACGAAGAACCGTAATTTTACCACTCCTCCAACCCAATTATCATTTCGCTTAAAAGACTTTACGCAAACGGAACATGATAAATTTATATTACCGTGTATAGAATTAACATGGAGAACTAGACTTGGCTTATGGTTGAAAACAGCAAAGGAAATTGTACAGGAAAACATCAAGAGGTCGAATGTGTCCTTAACATTACATTCTGACCCTTTTTATACAACATGATGCAATTTTTGGATTCATAGTTTTTCTAAACTCTCATTTTGTTAAGCTTACGTATACCTAAACTTTGACATGGTCAGTGAGTCTCGGAAAAACCGGCGTAAGGTGTCGCAACACAGTGGAGTTAAGTCCCCGATTTCCCCAAGTAGTCCATGTTGCGCAATTTACCGTTGAAAATAGTATTTCCCATTGACAATAACGCGAAGGTTCTTAAAATACCCCGATTTATATACTATAAAATAATTCTTATATTTCATGTACAGATTATTTATTTAAAATAATTCTTATATTTAAAAAATTTAGCGTATCAATATTTTTTGTATATTTGGAAATAACATTTTATTCTCTGTGAAATCGCACACTGTGTGATGTTAGTTGATTGCATGTTTTCAAAGAATGAGAAAAAATTTCCCCGTTTTTAGAGATTCTGTCATTCACGTTACCCATAGTACGTATAAGTAGAAGTTTTCTCGATTAATATTTTCTAACCCGGGCGATAAAGTTTATTTTAATATAATTTATTCATAAATATTTTTTGAAGTGCAAACAAGAATAGTAACCTAAACCTACACACAAGAAACATCTTTACTCTACTTTAAATCCAATAAAATCTATTTCCGATATGTAAATAGGTGGAAACATATCGCCAAAAATCTCTTTTTCTACTTTTATTATCGTAAAATACAATTTCAATATGTAAATATAAATATAAACAACTTACCCATATTTAAAATAGGGTAAAATACAAATCTTATACACAAATATAGTCAGAATGATACCATAAAAACACAAAAATGAAAATAAAATAAAATTAGTGTGGATAAGATTTGTAAATATCATTTTGAAACTAATAATTTTTTACGCTTTATTTAAGTCAAGAAATTACATTTATAAAAATGAAAGACGTTAAACAAAATAAAATGTGTAAATATTGTAAATATTTTAAGACAATAAAGAAATTAAGATATGTTTTAATTAAAATATCTTTTATTTTCCGGAATAGTTAACTTTTATTACTATAAATATTCCAATATTAAATGGGAACCGCTGTCCTAGAAGAAGTGCATTCGGAAAATTTTTAAATATTGTAAATTTGTACAGAAATTATCTCCAATTGGCTATAGACAGAGTATTTCACCCAGCGAGGAATTGTTCACTAACTCATATACAAACTAAGACGTTACACAAAATAATATTTTAAATCAATAAATAAATTAAGAAATGTTTTAAATAAGATCTTTTTTCTACAATAGTCACCATTTATTTCTATACGTATTTCAATATTGATATATTATTATTATTATGTTAATATTAAATCGCACAATTTTAACAGGAGTTAAGCCAGTCAATGGTATACAACATTGCAAAAAGTTCTAATGGTACTGATTCACGATGTCAATTATTCTAGATTTCGTTTCGAACTGAGACTGTTTAAACTAGTTCGCGTGTTTCACTTTCTTTCTAGTTTTCTGCTCTCTTCCAACTATCTTGTAATATTTTCAATCCAATTATATCTGTTTTTATATCTTTAACTTTATTTCTCAGTACCATTTCCCTCTGACTAGCTTCTTCTAGCTTAAATTTCCACTCTTCAATATGCTTTTCCATTTCCTCCAAATGCTTTCTTATTTCTTGCACATCTAGCCACGTCACATTATACTCTTCCACTATTTTACTAGCTTCTTCAAATGTATTGAAATCCGTATGGTTATAAGTAACAAAACATAATGAATATAAAAAGTTCAGAAATTTAGGTCGTCTGAAAGACCCTTCTTTCTACTACTGCACAAATGTTTTGTTAAAGAGAATCAAATTAATCTTAAACTCCATTTAATATCATTAAGTGTCTATACACCGAAGTGGCTCTTTAGCCAACATCACAAGCATTTTGTTAAAATAAATATCTCAAGTTTTAGTATGAGAAACGTATCTTTCTCAAGTATTGTAATTGTACAAGTGATTCCGTATGAGGACCTGGTAAATGTATACATACGTAACGCTGCTCATTTCAAATGGGTATATGAATACGTTAAATTACATTTCGATATACAAATATATATATGTATTATTCTCTTTATTAATCAAGCCGACTCTTAACATATGTCTTACTCTTTATTCTACGACGTTTTAACATACACCATTTCGATACATTCTTAACCTATTCCATACGCTATAGATAACGAGGAAACAAGTTAACTCTGAACTTATATGTTTTACTCTCCGGGAAGGATGTTGTAAGTTTAAATTCACAATGGTTAATGTGTAGTATTTTTCTACCTTTTTAAATTTTGTAGTATTTCTTTATCTATATGTGTATCGGAAATGTATTTTAACGTATCGAACGTAGATTATTGAGTTTTTTTTAGTATTTTCTGTCTATATTTGCGTATCGGAGTTGTATTTTGCCGTATTAAAAGTAGGAAAGGGTATTTTATAGTATTATTCTACCTATTAACATATGGGAAATGTATTTTATCAAATTTAAAAAGGGATTTTAGTAGTCATTTTCTATCCATATTTTCATATTGGAAATGTATTTTACCGTATTAAAAGCAAAATAAAAGATGCATAAGAATTCATATTTCTGACAAGGGTCTTACCAATCCTACATTCACCATCTAATATGGAATTTATGTTTAACAATTGGATGAATTCGTGTTTACAAATGGTTTTTTTTAAACGTAACTCAGTACATTAAATATTTGAATATCGGAATTGTATTTTGTTGTATTAAAAGTAAAGTTTAGATGTATTAATAGTATCTTTCTACCTATATTTACGTATCGGAAAAGTATTTTAACGTATTGAACGCCAAGTTAAGGTGTTTTTGTAGTATTTTTTCCACCTATATTTGCGTATTGAAATCTATTTTAACGTAGAGTGAGAGGTTTTTTTGTAATTTTACTAGTGAACGTCAAGTATATATATATATATATATATATATATATATATATATTTGTATATCGAAATGTAATTTAACGTATTCATATACCCATTTGAAATGAGCAGCGTTACGTATGTATACATTTACCAGGTCCTCATACGGAATCACTTGTACAATTACAATACTTGAGAAAGATACGTTTCTCATACTATAACTTGAGATATTTATTTTAACAAAATGCTTGTGATGTTGGCTAAAGAGCCACTTCGGTGTATAGACACTTAATGATATTAAATGGAGTTTATGATTAATTTGATTCTCTTTAACAAAACATTTGTGCCGTAGTAGAGAGAAAGGTCTTTCAGAAGACCTAAATTTCTGAACTTTTTATATTCATTATGTTTTGTTACTTATAACCATACGGATTTCAATACATTTGAAGAAGCTAGTAAAATAGTGGAAGAGTATAATGTGACGTGGCTAGGCGTGCAAGAAATAAGAAAGCATTTGGAGGAAATGGAAAAGCATATTGAAGAGTGGAAATTTAAGCTAGAAGAAGCTAGTCAGAGGGAAATGGTACTGAGAAATAAAGTTAAAGATATAAAAACAGATATAATTGGATTGAAAATATTACAAGATAGTTGGAAGAGAGCAGAAAACTAGAAAGAAAAAGTGAAACACGCGAACTAGTTTAAACAGTCTCTCAGTTCGAAACGAAATCTAGCATAATTGACATCGTGAATCAGTACCATTAGAACTTTTTGCAATGTTGTATACCATTGACTGGCTTAACTCCTGTTAAAATTGTGCGATTTAATATTAACATAATAATAATAATATATCAATATTGAAATACGTTAGTGAACAATTCCTCGCTGGGTGAAATACTCTGTCTATAGCCAATTGGAGATAATTTCTGTACAAATTTACAATATTTAAAAATTTTCCGAATGCACTTCTTCTAGGACAGCGGTTCCCATTTAATATTGGAATATTTATAGTAATAAAAGTTAACTATTCCGGAAAATAAAAGATATTTTAATTAAAACATATCTTAATTTCTTTATTGTCTTAAAATATTTACAATATTTACACATTTTATTTTGTTTAACGTCTTTCATTTTTATAAATGTAATTTCTTGACTTAAATAAAGCGTAAAAAATTATTAGTTTCAAAATGATATTTACAAATCTTATCCACACTAATTTTATTTTATTTTCATTTTTGTGTTTTTATGGTATCATTCTGACTATATTTGTGTATAAGATTTGTATTTTACCCTATTTTAAATATGGGTAAGTTGTTTATATTTATATTTACATATTGAAATTGTATTTTACGATAATAAAAGTAGAAAAAGAGATTTTTGGCGATATGTTTCCACCTATTTACATATCGGAAATAGATTTTATTGGATTTAAAGTAGAGTAAAGATGTTTCTTGTGTGTAGGTTTAGGTTACTATTCTTGTTTGCACTTCAAAAAATATTTATGAATAAATTATATTAAAATAAACTTTATCGCCCGGGTTAGAAAATATTAATCGAGAAAACTTCTACTTATACGTACTATGGGTAACGTGAATGACAGAATCTCTAACAACGGGGAAATTTTTTCTCATTCTTTGAAAACATGCAATCAACTAACATCACACAGTGTGCGATTTCACAGAGAATAAAATGTTATTTCCAAATATACAAAAAATATTGATACGCTAAATTTTTTAAATATAAGAATTATTTTAAATAAATAATCTGTACATGAAATATAAGAATTATTTTATAGTATATAAATCGGGGTATTTTAAGAACCTTCGCGTTATTGTCAATGGGAAATACTATTTTCAACGGTAAATTGCGCAACATGGACTACTTGGGGAAATCGGGGACCTAACTCCACTGTGTTGCGACACCTTACGCCGGTTTTTCCGAGACTCACTGACCATGTCAAAGTTTAGGTATACGTAAGCTTAACAAAATGAGAGTTTAGAAAAACTATGAATCCAAAAATTGCATCATGTTGTATAAAAAGGGTCAGAATGTAATGTTAAGGACACATTCGACCTCTTGATGTTTTCCTGTACAATTTCCTTTGCTGTTTTCAACCATAAGCCAAGTCTAGTTCTCCATGTTAATTCTATACACGGTAATATAAATTTATCATGTTCCGTTTGCGTAAAGTCTTTTAAGCGAAATGATAATTGGGTTGGAGGAGTGGTAAAATTACGGTTCTTCGTTTTTACAACTGCTTTTCTACCAAAAATGGACCAAATTGGACCAAATGTACCCTAAAAGCTACCAAAGTCACCGTGACTCTTTTATCTCTATCTCTCGAAGTCAATAACAATAGATTTTTTATTCCTATAAAAATAAATTTTAGTACATTCACTCAAGTACGTTTTCGGAAAATATAATCTCGAAATGAAAATATACTTATGTATATCTTGTTGGTTCCATCTTTGAATGCGTTTGAATGTTTTTTCGATAATGATTTCTCGGCTATTTATACTATTACATTGCGCAACAATTAGTAACAATCTAAACACTGTAACGGAGAATCACACAGCCTCCTTGTAACTTCTTTGCCATTGAAATAAAACTGGCGAAATTAACGGTTAAAATTTTAATTTAATTTGCAAATTTAAATAAGGTTTATTTCTTATATCGTAGTTAACTCTATCCTCGCAAGGAATAATATATACCGTTTTACCGGAGTGTTTCAGATAACGTTTACTTATTCCACACCTTCAATCCATTTTTTTCACATTAATTTGATATAACCTTGTATCCACTAAATTATAGAGAGGATTGGTGGTAAGAGTGAAAAAGCATTACTTGGAATTATAGATATTGGAGTGGAGGTGTGGTAAAATTACGGCTCTTCGTTTTTCCAACTGCTTTTCTGGTGTAACCAAGAATGGACCAAAATCTAATTTGCATATTAAAATTATGTTTATTTCTTAAATCCTAATTTACACGGTCTTCTTACGGTGGAACGCGTATGATAGTAATGGAGAAACGTACGCGTTTCATATCGGTGGTGAAAAAGCGGGGATTGTCAATCAGGATTAAAACTCTTCTTTCTGCAGGTGGGGACCTTCTATCTATAATACAGAGAAAGGCTGCTACCTTCTATAAACCTTTCATTTTAGCGGGGTACAGTCTTTACGTTTTCTTATGCACCACTCTCTATAGCGTTACACGTTCACAGCCCAACGGAAGCGGGCTTTGTCAATCAGGATTATAACCCTTCTTTTGGACGAGGGGGGTAAAGAGATGAGCGTCAACCATTAATACACCAAAAGGCTGCTGCCTTTACACGTTCACCACTCAACCGTCTAGCTTTGGCTGTTCACTGCCGACACCGCCCTGCCTTTACACGTTCACCCCTCAACCGTGTAGCTTTGGCTGTTCACTGCCGACACTGCCCTGCCTTTGGTAATACACCGCCGACACCGCCCTGGCTTTGTACGTTCACTACCTGCACCTCCCCTGCCTTTGGTTGTTCACCACTTAAGTATTTACCACTGTATACTAGCGGGAGGAGCGGGCGGCGCTGGAGGAGCGGGAGGAGCAGGAGGAGCAGGTGGAGGCCTACCACTGTATGTTTTGGGACCGGCTCGAAGACCCTACTCATTTGTCATATGACAAGTTGCACCTGAATCTATATACCACGCATTACTGCATGGGTGCGTTGTTATCTTGAAAGATGTATAAACTGAGTCCTCTGGTGTTTGTATTACATTTGCCTGTGCTATCTTGGTTTGGCTTTCTTTACCTTTTCTGGCTTTAGATACCCGACAGTCTCTTGGGAAATGACTGCCTTTTCCACATTCGTAGCACTTGGGCCTGGAGTTTGAGACTTTAGCAACGCCAGACTTCTTTCCCGCATACGTATTCAACGCTGTTTGTTTATCGCTTAAACCATAAGCCTATACCCTAAGTTTGAAACGAAAGTCAGTGTTGGTTCAAGCAAACGACTGGTGAAAGTACAGCGCTAAATCCACCCGGTGGCGGAAAAGAGAAACGTAACGGGTCCCGCAATGCATGATGCCAGCTGCTTTGGTAAGAGAGAGGTGCGTAGAGAGAGAAAGGGGGAAGGAAGACACCACCCTGGCTTTGTACGTTCACAACCTGCACCTCCCCTGCCTTTGGTTGTTCACCACTTAAGTATTTACCACTGTATACTAGCGGGAGGAGCGGGTGGCGCAGGAGGAGCGGGAGGTGCAGGAGGAGCAGGAGGAGCAGGAGGAGGCCTTCCACTGTATGTTTTGGGACCGGCTCGAAGACCCTACTCAAATGATAAAACGTTTTTCTCGGAATTTGACGAATCTTTCAAGAACAAAGTTTTCACGGCACAAGGGGCAACCCTAGCTGTTACAGCTAGAGGATGTGGTAAAATAAAGTGTCAGTCTGGAAAAGAACGTAAGCTAACCATAGCGAATGTAAAAAACGTTTTACTGGTACTTGATCTTCAAGGTAGTTTACTGTCTGTACGGGAACTTACCAAGAAAGGACTTGAAGTTAATTTCGTAAATGAAAATTGCACGATAAGTGACCCAAATGGAGACATTGTGGCAGAAGCAACCCTCGAATAGGATCTGTACAAGCTGGATCAACCAAATAACGCTCTCATGGTACACAATGCGGAATCAGGCTCAAAAGAATGCGAACACGTTTGGCACCGTCGAATGGGACACAGGTATCCCAGTGCGATTGAATTTCTAGTTCGGAAGGAACTTGGAGACGGGATAAAATTGCCCAAATGTCAAAAAACGCAGATTTGCGAAACATGTATGGAAGGGAAAATGGCGCGCTTGCCATTTCCGACGTCGCACAACAAGTCAAAAGAAAAATTAGAACTAATCCATACAGACTTATGTTTACCAGTGCAAACTGTTACACCTAACGGAAAACGGTACATTCTTACGCTGATTGACGACTTCAGCAGGTATACTATAATAGCGCTACTGTAGAACAAAAGTGAAGTAACTGAGCATATGAAACATTTCGTAAGACTTTGCGAAACCAAATACCACAAAAAGCCGACAACGTTTCGCTCGGACAGAGGTGGTGAATATATAAATAACGAGCTTAAGGACTTCCTAAGAAGATAAGGTATCGAATGGCAGTCAACTGCACCGTACACCCCGCAGCAAAATGGCGTGGCTGAAAGAAAAAATAGATCATTAACTGAAATGGCTCGATGTATGTTGACCGACAAAAGGTTGCCAAATAGGTACTGGGGCGAAGCTGTGACTACAGCTTGTTACTTGCAAAATAGATTTCCCAGTAGGGTGCTCGAAACGACACCTTTCGAATTATGGTTCGGTAGAAAACCAGATCTTCGACATATTCGCAATTTTTGGATCAACCGTTTTCGCTCATATTAAAGAAGAAAAACGAAAAAAGCTGGATAACACAGCTACGAAACTTATTTTCGTCGGATATGAAGAAGGTTCGTAGGCTTATAGGCTTTTGGACACGAACAAAGATCTCGTTACCATCAGTCGAGATGTGAAATTCGTCGAGGATATATGTCACTTGAAGATTTCTACAGAGGACAATTCAGAAGCCAGCGAGGAAACCGTCGTTCATATTGACGAAAACGAAATCAAAGAGCCAGAAGACGAAGATGCTGAAGAACATGTAGCGGGTGTGGAACTGGAAAGAGAAGATAACCGAAATCAACCTCGACGTTCAACTCGCGTGAACAAAGGACAACCGCCAGAAAGACTGATTGACGTCATGATGACGAAACAAGAGCTTGAAAAGGACGAAGACCCCGTTACTTTGGAGGAAGCGCTCGCGAGTCCGAAAAAGGACAAGTGGAAGAATTAAGCCATGGAAGAAGAGTTACAATCACACGAAGAAATGCAGACCTGGACTCTAAAAGAGTTACCCCAGAATAAAAAACCAGTCGGTTGTAAATGGGTGTATAAAACTAAAAAGGAAACGTCATCAAGTATAAGGCGATCGACTCGTAGCACAAGGCTTTACCCAAAAATTTGGAACAGATTACGACGAAGTATTTGCACCAGTTGGAAAACATCCAACGTTTCTTACGCTATTGACGATAGCGGGACATCAGAATTTAAAAGTTCGACATTTCGATATGAAGACAGCGTTTTTAAACGGAAAACTTGAGGAAGACATATATATGAAACAGCCACCGGGTTTCGAAACCAAAGAAACAGCGCCGCATGTATGTCACCTACACGGAAGTCTTTACGGACTGAAACAAGCGGCGCGTATTTGGAACGAACGTATAAATGAAGTTCTCGAAGAGAACGGGTTTCAGAGAGGGCAGGCTGACCAATGTCTCTACGCGAAAAAGGTTAACGATAATTGGTTTTACGTGTTCATATACGTAGATGATTTTATCGTTGCCGGGTTCTCGAATTTTATAGACAGCGTATTTAATTTGAAAAAGGAATTTCAAATTAGCGACCTCGGAGAACTAAAGCTATACCTTGGAATCGAAATTCAACGCGACACGGATGGTATTTTTCACGTTCATCAGTCTAGCTATAAAACGAAAATTCTAAAACGTTTTGGCATTGAAGAAGCGAAGGCCGCGAAAACGCCTCTCGACATTAGCTATATGAGTGACAAATCAACCAAAGATGGCGTTGAAATGGAAAACAAAGATTTATATCGCCAGGCAATCGGTTGCTTCCTATATGTAGCCACATGCACCCGACCAGATATAGCTGTTAGCGTATTAATTTTGAGTAGGAGTTATCTCAACTCCTAGCCCACGGGACTGGACAGCAGTCAAGCGAGTAATGATGTATTTAAGAGGCACTATGGATATGAAGCTAAAACTTGGGAGCTCTCTAATACAATCAAATACTTTAACTGGATACGCTGACGCAGATTGGGGTGGTGACCTTACCGATCGGAAGTAAAATACAGGATACGTTTTTCAATGGCTCGGAGGAACGATTAGTTGGGCTAGTCGTAAGCAACCAAACGTGGCACTTTCTTCAACGGAAGCCGAGTACGTGGCACTCGCGGAAACATGCAAGGAAGCACTCTGGCTTGAAACACTTTTGAAAGATTTTAAACAAGGAAACATCTCCACGAAATTTTTTGAAGATAATCAGAGCTGTCTAAGAATGGTCAAAAATGAAAGCATCACGCAAAGAACGAAGCACCTTGCTACAAGACATCATTTCGTGAAAGACTTGCGAAATATATTCGATTTTAATTATTGTCCAACCGAAACAATGATCGCGGATTTACTGACCAAACCGCTTCAAAGAGTGAAAACTAAAGAGTTATCATCACTGATTGGACTGAACTAATAAATGTAGAAATGTATAACTTTGAGAGAGGGTGTCGAAATACAAAGTTTAAATTTCGCGCTTGCAGCTATGACAATAGATGGCAGCATGGTACTGTGTTTTTGTTTGAAAATAATAACGCTCGTTCTCTCTTGTCTGAAACCAAAACTAAAAACAGTAGAAAATAAATCGTAGAGCTCAGAGAGAGCTCAAGTTTCATTTTTGTATCTCTAAATCTTTTCTTTGTAGTTCTAAATAAATATGTTTACGTTAGTTTCTAGTTTGTCTACATTTATATCGATAAAAAGTTTAAGAACTTAAAAACCCTTGAATTTATGTTGCAATTTTTTATTTTTCCGATTTGCGGAACATTTTATGGAAATTTTTCCGTATTTTATTTTTCCGGAAAATTAACAACACTAGATTAGTGGCATCAGGGAATTTTATATAGCCCTTTGAACGATAATTCGAATAAAATAAAGAAACTTATAGCTGTAAGAATATTTATCGTCGTACATAATAGCGTATTACCACTTTTGGTATTACGAACCATATAAGTTATACATTGCCCAACGCTTTTTTTTCCGCAACAGCGTTCATAAAGTAGCTCAATTTTGGCGGGAAACCGCCCGCCTGGCAACACTGCCGGCGGCGTCCCAATCATAGAAATCGGATAACAAACTAGAACGATTTTTGAAATTTTGTCGTGGGTTCCGATTAGAACTTTCAAAAAACCCTGCCTTTGGTCCATGCTTTTCGTTTGGCTGGCAACTAAAGTTACGCCATCGGTGCCAAACTGGTGAACTAACACTCCATTTCGCCTAAGATTAAATGGCCGACTTTAGCTCGACGCTAACGCGGTTTTTTTTTAAATCTTTAAAGTAACTTATGTTTAATTAAAGTTGAAGAATGGCTCAAAACTGCGTAATCAAATCGTGTAAGAGTACATACTCAAAAGAAAACATCTTTTCACAGGTTAGTGTTAGAAATAGTTTTCTTTTTACCATAATTTCCAATCGCTAAGAACGCACTAGAAAACGCGTTTCTTTCAAATCATAGAAAGCTAGTTTTTTTAATAAAAAATGAAGAATGGTTCGAAATTCCGTAATTAAATATTTTAGGAGTAAATTACTCAAACAAAAATATATCTTTTCACAAGTTACTGTTATAAATAGTTGTTTTACGAGCAATGGTTATGGGGGAAACCGGTGCACAGTAATGGTTTATCGCGAATATCTACGTTAGTATTGTATGTACGGCTATAAAACCAATTATGAACATTAGGGTCCGGCTATTTCCCACAAAAATTGTTCTATGAACATTTTGCATACGAGCAATCGTTGTGTCGTATTCGCGGTTTTAACGTTGTACCCGAAACGCGTCTTACAATTTTGCGCATTCGTTGACTTAAAACGCATCCGCCGCTCTTCATGTAACCGCGTTTAAAATTTACCACCCAGCTAACTCTTGTTATTTTTGCAATAAATCACTTGAAAATGAAGCTATTGTGAAGGTTGTGTGAGACAAAATGATAGGAAAGTCGGAATAGTGGGTCACTTCAATTTAAGTTCATATTGATTGCCGTAAAGAATAAATCCAAAAGACCAGTATCAATGCTTTGAAAGGAAAACAGATTTTCCTGATTTATTCGGCGCCCTGCGGTAATTTAATAGAATTCGGTCTATTCTTTCCTCTAGAGTCCCTTTTTGGAATGTGTTTAAGCCTTCATTGATTTCTTCAGTAAAACCACCATTTATCTTCTTTAAACTTAACAGTCCTTACACCGCGTTCCGCTTGGCCATTTGAGGCTGGATGGTAAGGAGCGGTCGTTAAATGTTGTATACCATTGTGTTTCGTGAATTCAAAGTTGGCATTATGCCATATCTCGCTATATGTGATCGCAAACTCTTTGTGACCGAAATTGTTGATGTATATGGGGTTATATCTATCTCCATCCATTTGGAGTATGAATCAACAGTGATTAACAGATATTTATTTTCAATGGGTCCGGCAAAGTCGCAGTGAACTCTTTTCCATGGTCCTGGTCCATCCGCCACAGGCCATGCCTTGTATTGTGCTGGAGGTTTGATCGCGTTCTCTTTACAGAGCTTTGCACACGATTTGGCTGCAAATTCAAGATCATAATCTATTTTTGGCCACCATATCTTTGATCGGGCTACAGATTTCATTGCCACTATTCCTTGATGTTGTTATAATAGTTGTTATAGTTATATTCTTAAACTATACTTGTCTTAATTAACTATACAAGATTATATTTAATACTGTTACTTTAATAGTATCACATGAATACCTTAATACATGGTATTCTTACATTTTATTCTGGTCTGTCTGCCAGTGCCAGAGTTTTATATATATATATTGTTTGTTACATCATTTAGCCCCACCTGGTGGCTCCATATACAACAACCTTCTTTTTTTTAACAAGTTAGTAATAGTTAATCAGAGAAACGTTGTGGAGGACGAATAACACGCCCAGAGCGAGTGGAGGTAGGAGGGTTATGGGCAGATTCGATTATTGGAGAACGTTGAACATCAGAATACGAAGGTGATGGGACCCTCCGGTAAGTATGTGTCGTAGGGTGAGGAGAATTACCGGGAACAACAGAATCCAAAGGACGTGTGGGGAAAATGGGTGTATTCCGTGGCAGGACATCATGAGATCGTGGTTGAGGGCGATGATGAAGAGTAAATGGACTAGGAGGAGTTGAAGTAGAAGTGGTGAGAGGTTGGTGTGTCATTGTTGATTGAGTAGTTGATGGTATGGGAGTTGGTGAGCTGTGCGATGACGGTTGAGAGAAAGTTACTGAGGTATTTGTAGTGATGGGTATAGAAGAGGAGGTAGATTGCGTGGAGTCAGAGCTCGTGACGGTATGGTGTCCGAAGTCGACGGCCCATGAGAAGTTCAGCAGGGCTAGACGAATTAATTAATGGAGTGCTCCGATATTCAAGTAGTACGTAGCTCAAGGATTTGCCAGAAGCTTTAGCTTTAATAAGAGCGTTCTTGATCGTCTGGACGGAGCGTTCAGTCAATCCATTTGATTTAGGATAATAGGGACTTGTGGTAATGTGACGTACTCCCCATTGTTTGAGGAAATCTTGAAATTGGGCAGAGGTAAACGGAGGACCATTGTCGGAGATTAACGTAGTTGGGGCGCCATGGCGGGCAAAATGAGGTGTCATAAATGCAATCACATCTTTGGCTGTGGTGTGGTGGAGGTCCTGTGCCTCAATAAATTTAGAAAAGTAATCTACCAGCAAAATCAGGGGTTTGGAGTCGACGTGAAAAAGATCAGTGCCAATAATTTCCCACGGTAGACTTGGTACGGGGTGCGGTTGTAGTGGTTGAGAAGAGTTAGAAACAGAGCGGGATTGACACAGAGAACAAGAGAGGATCATCTGGGTGATATCCATGACCATATTGGGCCAAAACACATTCAGCTTTGCTTTAGCAATACATGCAGAAATACCTTGGTGGGTAACATGAAGTTGCGATAGAACATCATTACGTAGTGTGGGTGGTACTAGTAAAGTTGAGCCTCGATAAAGTAAGTCTTCTGAGATGTGTAGTTCATTTTGGTATTGCCAATATGAGTACAATGCTTTAGGAAGGGATTGTCGAGAAGAGGGCCAACCATCTGCAATGAGTCGACGTAAGGTAACCATGCTTTGATCTTGAAGGAATTCAGACTTAAATGCTTGATATTTGTCATCAGAAAGAGTGGTAAGTGCATGGAGAGCAGTGGTAGGGCCATCTAAATCATCCGATTTAAAAGGGGAGATAGACTGATGAGCCCTTGATAGTGTATCAGCAATGTGAAGAGTAGAACCTGGAACGTACACAAGGTTAATGTCATATCGGGAGAGTCTCAACACTAGGCGTTGAAGTCGAGGAGATAGTAAGTGCAAAGGTTTATGGATTATGGCTAGTAGTGGCTTGTGGTCGGTATGGACAGTGACTTTGGTGGCGGTGATATAGTAACTAAAATGCTCACATGAGTACACGATGGCCAGAAGTTCCTTTTCTATATGTGCATATCTGGATTGAGTGGTGGTCCATGATATGGAAGTATATTCCACTGGATGACTATCTTGAAGCAAGACGGCTCCGGCACCGGTTGGGCTAGCATCAACAGATATAATGATTGGTACAGTAGGTTGAAAAAAGGCAAGGACTGGAGAGGTAGTTAACCGGTGTTTGAGTGTGTCAAAATGCGCTTGATAGGTATCATTCCACGTAAAGGTAGAGTCCTTCTTTAGAAGCTGACGTAATGTAGAGGTATGGTGCGCCGCATCGGGAATGTAACGCACAAGATAATTAATCATTCCCAGGAATCTCTGAAGGGCTTTCCTGTCAACTGGAGGAGGCATAGAGGTAATTGCAATTATCTTTTTATTGTCAATGGTGACACCAGAAGGTGTAATTTCATTACCTAAATATGTGATCTTTGTAACCGCCAGTTGCATCTTACGAGTAGAGAAAGTAAGGTTTTTATCTTTTGCAGTATTGAGGACATCAAGAAAGTCTTGTTTATGGTCATCAAGTGTAGAGGAGGGGATGAGGAAATCGTCAGTAGAAATATGGAGATTGGGAAAAAGAGAAGGAGGAAAAAGTTCTTTCATAGTGCGTTGAAAAATTTCCGAAGCGGTAGTGATTCCATAGGGTAGTCGTAGAAATTTGTACAGTCCGAAAGGGGTGGCAAAAGTGCATAGATTCGAGCTTTTATCAGTCAATCGTATTTGCCAGAAAGCACTTTTTGGGTCTAAAACGGTGAATACTGTGGACCCATGTAACTGGGCATAAATTTCCTGGTTGGTGGGCATAGGGTAATATTCCCGTTTAATGGCCCAATTTAATTTGCGCGGATCAAGACATATCCTGAGAGAGCCATCAGGTTTGGTAACAATCACCATGGGATGCACCCATTCCGATGGTCCAGAGACAGGGGTGATAATATCAGCTTCGACCATCTTGTGAAGTTCTGCTCGGACCTTAGCAGAGAGTGCGTGAGGAAGTTTTCTTGCTGAAGAAATACTTGGTATTGCATCGGATCGGAGTTTTATGTCATGGAGACCAGGAAGGGCTCCGATTGTGTCGAATATTGGGTGGTATTGTTCAATTATTTCGGTAGGAGAGATATGAGTGAGGTCAACACTTGGCAATTGTCGGGAAGAACGAGATAGTGTAGAAGCAGGTTCCAGAGAGTAGGAATATTTGGTTTGCGAATCCATCAAAGAATTGTTTAAACGTTTGATATAGCCATATGTGATGGAAGCCAATGCTCCAAGAATAGGCTGGGAGGAGCAAGTGGTTATGTAAAAATCACAGTCGGCTTGGTATGTTTTGGAAGCACATGGAATAGTGACAATGTCCAATATTGGAACGGTATGTCCAGAATAAGCGAGGACACGATGAGTCGGTTGTTTAAGTGGTGGTTGAGTTGGAAAAGAACGGTAGATGTATTCAGGTAGAAGGTTAATCTGGGAGCCCGTATCCAGTTTGAGGGTTATTAGTTGGTTATAAATATAAAGTCTGTCCAGCATGAGGTGGGAAATAGAGATATCGTGAGGAAAGGAGTTGAGTCTGTTTGGAGTATTGACTTCATTTATAGTTCAAGTGTAAGACTGTGTAGGTGAAAGTCATCAAAATCTTCTTCTAGAAGGTCTTGGTCAGATTGATCACAATCAAAATAATAAGATTCGTTAGGGTGTCCATAAGAGGTTGAAAGATCTTGTGGATTGGAAGTGTCAGTATCAAGAGAAAATGCTTCGCACTTACTCGCCCAATGTCCAAATGAACCACAGCGTAGACAACGAGACTTCTTTGCACGACATTCGTTTGGTAGGTGTGATTTTCCGCAATTATGACATGATTTAGTTTGACGAGATTGAGGTTGGTGTTGGTAAAGTGGAAGACGGGAATGAGCTGGTGGAGGATTTACAGTTCCCGAGTATTGTCGTGGGGAGATATTGCGAGTAAAGGGTGTTCCATAAGAAGGACGTTGGTGCGATATTTGTGATGAGGATCGTCGATTGCTTTGAGGACGAAAGGAGGAAGAGTTGTTATATGGTGTGGAAGGACGAGTGTTGTAGTTATAACGAAGTGCATTAACCTGAGACTCATCAGAAGTAGAGGTAGTTGGAGGAGAAGTGACCATAGCGGATGCCTGATTTGTTGCCATTTCTTCCGAAAGGCAGAGTAGGGTTGCAGCGTCAAGTGATAAGTTAGGTTTGGCCAAGAGATCTTTGCGAAGCTTGTCATTTTTAATGCCACAAACAATCATAAGGCATACAAGGGAGTCATTCAAAGTTCCAAAATCACAGTCTTGAGCTTTAGTTTTCAGATCAAGTATGAAATCAGTGAAAGACTGAGAAGCAGTTTGTCTTGCAGTAAGGAAAATATAGCGAAGGTACAGTAAATTTTTCTGTGGAGCGTACAAAGTATCAAAGGCTGTAAGTATAACTTGTACAGTGCGATCATTTCCGGTTTCAGGAATGGTAAGTGTTTTATATATTTTCTGACCAGCTGGACCCAGTACGTGGAGAAAATGAGCAACTTGAACATCAATGGGATCTTTATTAAGTTTCATAGCAGTATAATATATGTTGAAACTGCATTTATAATCTTCCCAAGCTGTAGCAGGGTCTGCACCCGGTTTGAAATGATCAAGACCCCTAATGGAGGTAGTTGTTGAATGTGATTGCGACATAATAACAATGGGAATTTTACGCGGGAAACAAGGCTTAAGGTGATAAGGTCTTAATACTTCCAATTGGCGTTCGAAAAATGGTTCTTCGCAGCTGCCACCATGTTATAATAGTTGTTATAGTTATATTCTTAAACTATACTTGTCTTAATTAACTATACAAGATTATATTTAATACTGTTACTTTAATAGTATCACATGAATACCTTAATACATGGTATTCTTACATTTTATTCTGGTCTGTCTGCCAGTGCCAGATTTTTATATATATTGTTTGTTACATCATTTAGCCCCACCTGGTGGCTCCATATACAACAGATGTGAGCTGTGGAGTTCTCGGATCAGGGCTAGCCTATGGGTGAGAGGAATGATAACTCGGTTTCCCATTAGAAGTATGCCGCTGATATTGGATAATTCTAGTTGTCTTCTATAGTAGGTGATTAACTCATCTTTTATTTTATTTTTATTTGGCCACCCTTCCACCATATACTTTCTGACTTGTTGAAGTATTGGATCTGCTGTTGTGGCTTTATCTAAATCTTGGATAGATATGGGAGAGCTGTCAATCGACTGAACTAAAAACACATTTTCTGCGGATAACGGAGTTATTGTATCACAGGTTGCTAAAGGAAGCCTGCTTAGCATATCTGCATTGGCATTGTTTTTTCCTTTCTTGTGGCAAATTTCATACTGGTACGCCGATAAGATTATCGCCCATCTCTGTAACCGGGCAGCGGCCATAGCTGGTATTGGTTTGTCAGACGCAAATAAGTGCACTAGTGGTTGATGGCCCGTGTACAAATAAAATTTCCTGTCATAGATGAAATCCTTAAATTTCTTCACTCCGAAAATGATAGCTAACGCTTCTCTGTCCAGTTGTGAATAGTTTTGCACAGCTTTTGTCAACGTACGTGATGCGAATGCAATGGGTTTTTCTACCCCATTTTCGATATGTGAAATCACGCAGCCAACACCCCATGGAGAAGCGTCGCATGCCATGTGTACATCCTTTTCCGGGTCATAATGAGTAAGAATGTTCGAACCTTTGATAGCCAGTTTCGCTTCGTTAAAAGCTTTCCTGTGTTTGTCATCCCATGACCATTTCGTCTTGTTTCGAAACAATTCGTATAGAGGTGCGAGTTTGGTTGATGTGTTTGGAATTAATTTAGCGTAGTACATTAATAATCCTATGAAGGAACGTAACTGTTCTAAATTCTCTGGCTCAGGAGCTTACATGATGGCTGTCATTTTGGTTGCCTGAGGGTGAATTCCTGTTGCATCCAAAACGTGACCAAGAAATTCCACTGACTCCTGAAGAAAACAACATTTTTCTTTCGTAAGCTTTAAACCATTTGTGAACAAGATCTGCAACACTTCGTCAATGAGTTCCAATAGCTCTTCTTCAGTTTCCCCCCCTAACAAGATATCATCCTGAAAGGGTGAGACTCCCTTTTTGTTACGGAATAAGGTGTCGATGTGGCGTTGAAACACCGCTGATGCTGAGGCTATTCCGAATGGTAGTCTGAGGTAACGGTATAAACCTAATGTTGTGTTGACGACAGTTATGTCTCTTGAATCTTCGTGCAAAATAAGCTGGTTATACGCATCTCTCAAATCAATGCGTGCGAAAAACTTACAGCCAGCCAATGTGGCAAATATATCCTCTGTCTTGGGCAATGGGTATATTTATGTATCCATTGCTGGGTTGGCCGTAGTCTTGAAATCTCCGCATATGCGTATTTTCTGTGGCTGCCCAGGCTGTTGTGGCTTTAAAACCAGAACTATAGGAGAAGCGTACTGTGTATGATCCACGCTTTCTATAATCCCCATGGCTTCCAAACGCCTAATTTCGGTTTCCACTGTCTTTCATTGCATAAGGAACTGTACGGGCTTTATAAAAACTTGGGTTTATAACCAACCTTTATGGCAAGTTGTACCTTCACGTTCTTCAACGTTCCTAATCCAGGGGAAAATAGTTCTTCATATTTCATGAGAATTTGTTCTAATTTTTGCTTTGGTGCATGCTTACATAATGTGGACTCCAAGGATTCTTTTGGTGGTACTGTTATGTGGTGTACATATGCATCCTCACGCAGAACCGATGGTATTATATCCAGTTTGGAGTATAGCCATTTTCTTCCACAGAGGCTTGCCTGGTTATTTCTTATAACCAAAAGTGGTAGGGTGTCTCTTTTACCATCGTATTCAATCTGAACTTCAACCTTCCCCAGGATGTCCAAATATTCTCCAGTCACAGACCTTAAAGTCTTAGTAAAAGGTTCGATGTTCGATCTACGCGGAATACGGCGGAACGTCTCCTCTGAAATGAGAGTGTGTCCAGAGCCGGAGTCAACTTCGAAAGAAAACTCGTTCCCATTTATATTGCACGTTATTATTTCCTGCGGAGGCGCATCATCTGCGTGGGATTTCCGTTGGGTTCCACCTGTGACATTGTCTGTTGATTACCGCCTCCAAGAGGTTGTTGGTTATTTTCAATGATTCCCCAATTTTGGTGATTATGGAAGTGGGCGCCAGGAGTTTGTTGGGTAGGTAGACCTTGGTTTTGTCCAGTAGCCAGCTTGCTTGAGTAGAGTTGGTTTGATAACCAACGAAAAATGTAAAATTTTCTACTTGTTCAAAATGGCGGCCCTTTGTCGGTCGACCTTCCCCTGTGTTAGGCTTAGACTTCGTTAGGCTTAAGCGCGGCCTTTCGTCCTCGTGGGTTCAGCTGTTGGATACTCTCGTGGTGGAGATTAACAATCTCATTATTGAGCGTTCGAAAGAATGCTCAAAGTTGCGTAAGAATAAGGGGCACAAGTCCACTCCCTGGTGGACGAGCGAACTCAGTGAGAAGAGGAAGGAGTTACGAACGCTCAGGAGGAGGTTCCAAAGAACCAAGGACCATGCAGCCCGGGAGGCGCTTAAGGTCGAGTACCGTCGTGAGTCTAAAAGCTATAAAGCACTTATAGCAGACTCAAAGCTTAAGTCCTGGCAGGATTTCAGCACAAGGGTTTCAAGGGAGGATCCTTTCTCCCTGCCCTATAAGTTGGCCACAAAGAAGGTCAAATGTAAGAATGCATTAAATTGCATCAAGAAACCTGATGGTTCTTTGACCTCAGGTATTGAGGAGACGTGGTCTACTCTATTGGATACTCTTTTTAAAGAGGACTCCTTGGATGATGATGAGGAGGTTCATACGACAATAAGGGAGTCATTGCACGAAGACTTCATGAGTCAGAATGATGAACCATTTACAAGTTATGAGGTCTTGGAGACTATCAACTCTTTTAAGAAGGGCAAGGCTCCTGGTGAGGATGGTATCACCATTGAGCTTTTCAAGATATTTTTCTTAGCTTGCCCAGCGTTGTTTGTCAGGCTTTTCAACATTTGCCTCAGTATGGCTTTGGAAAGTTGCTAAGTTGGATTTTCTTTATAAAGAAGGCAGAGACAGGAAGGACGCAAAGGCCTACAGGCCAATCTCGCTTCTTCCGGTGGTAGGGAAGGTGCTTGATAAGCTGTTGTCAAGAAGCTTGTACTACTTTCTACACAGCAACTAGTTGCTTAGCGATAAGCAATTTGGGTTTAGACATAGTCGATCCACGACTCACTGTCTTACCAATATGGTGAACCAAATCAGGGATAACAAAGCGAATAATTGTCACACCAGTCTGATATCTTTAGATATCGAGGGTGCTTTTGACAATGTGTGGATTCCAGGAATCCTACACGGTCTAAGGAACTTTAAGTGTCCGAAGAACATATATGAGACATATGTTAACTATCTGAAGGATAGAGTTGCAGTGGTGAGGGCAGGTAGTACCTGTGTACGGAGAGTACTGACCCGCGGCTGCCCTCAGGGTTCATGCAGTGGACCTCTGCTTTAATGTGGTTATGGATAGCGCACTGAGGATTGAGTACCCAGAAGATTCTCTAATCCAAGCCTTCGCGGATGACTTGCAGTCATTATTTTGGGGCACGTCCAGGCGTGCTCTCGAAACCACGGGTAAGGTGATCGTGGATAAATTGACTAAGTGGAGCCAAGTCTATAAGCTGAGTTTTTCCATTAAAAAGTCGGCGGCTATCACCTTCGCCGCAAAATCCACAATGAAAAGGCTCCCAATCTATAAGATGGAAGCCGTCAACATTGCAAACGTTGACAAGTTGAAAGTTGTCGGTGTCAC
Source organism: Leiobunum rupestre (assembly GCF_980474605.1). Classification (NCBI taxonomy): domain Eukaryota; kingdom Metazoa; phylum Arthropoda; class Arachnida; order Opiliones; family Sclerosomatidae; genus Leiobunum; species Leiobunum rupestre. The sequence goes on from NC_143392.1 coordinate 36,343,780, forward strand.
CATCGACAGCAAGCTTTCCTTTCTTCCTCATCTCGAGGAAGTAAGTGTCCGGGTGACGAAGCTTGTGCAAAGCATTGCTTGTTTTGCAAAGGTCGAGTGGGGCCTCGACTATAAAGCGTTATGGACTATCTACAATGGGTGTATTGTGAGAGTAGTGGCTTACGCTTGCGGTGCTTGGTGGAAGAGCACACAAAACAGTGTGATGGTGAGGAAGTTGAGCTCAATACAGAGAATTGCGGCCCTTCGTATTACTTGTGCTTACCGGACTGTCTCGAGCGATGCGCTGCGGGTCCTTGCTGGTATTCAACCGTTTGACCTGGTGGTGAGTCAGGAAGCTGCTGTGTTCAGATCCTTTTCTTTTAGAGAAGACAGCAAGCACTGTGGGGTGGAGTTACGCGGTGGTAGCTACCTCTACCCAGGTGACCCATGGGAGGACCACCCAGCGGTCAGAAGCATTATAAACATCACAGAGCAACTACCCAATGGCAATGGGATAGAGGTGTTTACTGACGGTTCGTTGTCCGGTCGGGGTGCCGGAGTGGCATTTGCTGTGTACAGAGATGGTGTGGAAGTGTACAACGAGGTCACTCGCATTAATGGTAAGGTGGATGCGTTTTCTCTTGAGCTCTTAGCAATACATGAGGGTATTTGCTGGTTAAGGACGCATGGTCAACGTCCTGGTGATGGTTCAACGGGTTTTACAGATTGTCTTTTTGCAATAAGCAATCATAAAAACAATCATGGTTTATGCCATGATGTCCGTAAGGTGTTAAAACGGATGGAGACTCAACTAAACTTTACTTGGATAAAGTCGCACACTGGGTGTGCAGGGAATGAAAGGGCTGACTTTCTTGCAAAGTCAGCAACCGATCTTCCAGAGGTGAAGGAGATGAAGCCAACTAAGTTGGTGATTAACAGGTGGCTCAATTAGGTGACGACTCAAAGGTGGCAGGAGTCGTGGGATGAGAGTGAGAAAGTAAAGGTAACTAAGAAGTACTTTCCTAAGGTCAATGGTAGCTTCAACACGAACTACTATTTGACGCAAATCCTAAGTGGGCACGGTAAGTTCCCACTTTACCTGTTCAACTTGGGTCATATTGCATCGCCCAAATGCATATGTGGTGCTCTGGAAGCAGACTCAGAGCACTATGTTCGTAATTGTCCAAAAACGAACCATCTGTTAAGGAGACCAATCCACGAGAATGGTCTCCATAATATGGATAACGAAACGATCAACGATCTTGAACGCGTATTGCGTTATATCGTTGTGAATTTTGACGAACTCACGAGTGAGTCGTGAGTAGGTGATGCAGGTATACGGGTGTATACTGTTTTGTGTACGTGTTTTAGGAAGCGTTTCCTATTTTTGTATACAGGTCGACGGCTCGGCCAGGACAAATGATGAGTAACCCCTGTAATGCTTTGGCGGTGCACGGGGTATATAAATACAACAATCTGATGTTGGATACTCTAACCTTTTTCTTTGAAAATTGTGGTTAGAGGGTCCTAAAGAAGTATCTCCGTCGCCATTGTTATGTTTTGATGTTATATAATGAATGATTACTCAGTTATAACTAAAATATTACTTTTTTATTTAGGAAATTAAGAAAGGTCTAAAAGTTACATGCTTACTGGCTTATGCCCAATGGGGTAATGCCTGTTTAAATTCCCTAGCTAGTCCAGGGTGCCCTCTAGCGGATGATATTGTAACTACATCATATGCTTCACAAATGATATAAGAAATATTCAACATACAAATTTTCCCGTTTATATGAACTTAAATGCCGGGAGTAGTGGCTCACTACTGTAATCCCAGGCGTCCGGGAGGCAGAGTTTGTGGAAGGCCGTGTGAGGACGACTACCAATCCCCCAACGGGTGGTCGGGATACTTCCGCCACGGGTGTCCCCACCCCTGTCTCCACGTATCCCCCCGTAATCGGGTTTCTCCATTTCAAAATACGCAGTAGATTAAACCGAGGCTTAAGACTGGGCAAGATTCAGCGCCTTAAAATTTTCGTCTACTTTAAAGATACATTCTGAACGAACCAATTGATGAAAAGTTATGAAACAAAATTTGCGAAAAGTATTAATATCGTTCCGAATTACAACCTACTTTCTAAAATATCATTTAGCTTTCTAATACGCGTGTTGACAACACAAACTTTACCTAGACGAGCAGATGTTCGGTTATCTACATGGTGCGGGAAAAATATTATTTTTGAATGTTGTAAAGCGATAAACGATTTTTCAAGACGATTTTATATTACATTTAAGTTCATATAAACGGGAAAAATTATCAGTGGAATATTTCTTATATCATTTGGTAGGCTAATTAATTATCGCCAACTTTGCATTAATTTCAATGGTGTGGGGGAAAACTTTTAACCAAGTTACGCGCGAGCGCGCCTCCAGAGGCAGCGCAGATGGCGTTACTGTCGTTTTAGCCAAGAATCTAATCGGTACCTTGTCAGCCATTCGATTAAGCGTTCTAGTTTGTTATCCGATTTCTATGGTCCCAATCCCTCGCAATATTTATTGCCCAGGGGGGCACGAAATAAAAAGGAAAATCACACAAATTTATGTTTTTGGTGTTTTTATAAAATGCATAAAAAATTTACTGCCTTAAAATTGGTAAAAAATCTACATCAAACCTGTTAGATTTTAGCAGTTCTTCCTGCTACGATTATCCTCACGGAACGTTTAAGCGTACGCGTTCGCTCTTATATACAACACCAAATGTGGGCGCAAACAATGTGATCAAGGCTATAATGAGTGATGCACTCATAAATTGATAAAATTATGTTTAAAAACACTTTTATTCGAACCTTATCCATCAATTAAGATAAAAAAAATTACATCATTAGTAAAATACTTAACCAATAAGTTTCGTATCTATAAAACAACTGGTTTTTACATCCACCAGTTCTTTTTGGCACATTTTCTTTATAATTTGGGGCATTTAAAGGGAATATAACCTCAAGTTCTGGTCAGCCACTCCCTGCTATCTAGGAGCAACAAACATAACACCCCACACAAGGAGAACGCAACCGGTCAAAAGTCGTGGATTTTCTTGTGTACGTTTTTCATTGGCTAGACGCTTTAGCGCCTGCTGCCGTCGGAAGGGGAAAATTCGGAAATTTGTCTTCCCCCCCTCGCCCGTAAAACGTTCATCGTAAAGGCTCGTGACGCTCGTCCAATGAATTTCGTACACAACCCTTCGTTAGCGTGTTTAAAGGCTAGCTGCGTTCTCCTTGTGTTTGTTGCTCCTAGCTGCTATGGTTTTTAACATTTTGGGCTCTGCTTCTTAGTTTGTTGCAGACGTAATCCCTAAACCTTTAGGGGTCTTCTCTAAAGAAAGCATTCAGGGTTAAATTCCCTTATACTCAAATATGATCTGGATTTGTAATTTTAATTTCTAATAGATATCATAGAAATTTCTTCTCTCTACAATAGCAGACATAGCTTGTTCAATTATATTGCATGTATTTCTTATATCCTCAGATCCACTTGTGTATTCCAACATGCATGATGGTTTATTAGGACCATTAATTTCAGGTGGAGCTAGAACTGATTGAGAAGAAGAATCATTTGAAGGTTTTTCTTCTGACAAATTAGCCCTGCTATATGTATTTTCAGACAAAGGATCACTCCGCTGAACTTTAGATTTCACTTTCCCACAAGAAATTTTGGAATGAGTATTTAAATTGCTTTTCTGATTAAATGATTTGCCACATTTCAAACACTGGTACGGTTTGGTATTTCCATGCATATTCTCATGTGATTTTAAGTTATTTGTTTGACTGAAGGTCTTCCCACAAATCTGACATTGGTAAGGTTTTTCTTTGTTATGCACCCTGTAATGTCTTTTTAAGCTGCCACATTCACTGAATGTTTTATCACACTGAGTGCATCTATATGGTTTCTGAAATGCAACCAAAAATATTAGAGTATTTACAAAATAATATAAATTTGAAAATAGACCTCTTTGGTATGAATTCTCATATGACGACGCAATGCAGTGGCTCTGACAAATTTCTTTGGACAATTAGAACAATGATGAGGTCTTTCATCTTCCGAATGGGTGCCTACGTGAATATCCAACTGCCTTTTAAGTCTAAATGTTTCTTCACAAATCTAAAATGTATGAATCAAATGAATCAATATTAAAATTTTGTTTACAAATGTGCTCGCGAAGCAAATTCTTACCTCGCACTTATGAGGTTTAAAATTTTGATGAGTTATTGAATGAACTTTTAGAGAGCTGACTTTGGTAAAACCTTTGCCACATGTTTCGCAGCTATATGGTTTTTCGGGTACATGAACCCTTTTACAGTGTAACAAAAGGTCTTTTTGTTCTAAAAACGACTTGTGGCATTCACGACACTTGTATCGAGTTCCTTCAACATGGGTGATTCTATGTTCATTTAAATTGGACTTGCTTTTAAATAATTTTCCGCAAACTTCGCAAAGGAATGCTCCTTTACCAAACGAATTCGAGCCTTTCATTGGTAATTTACAAGCATAAAAATTAACAACACCAAAAACAGCTGAAAATCATTTTGTAGTATACTGATCAAAATGGGTGCACAATCGCCATCTGTCGGTTTATTTAAGAACCATAGACGAATACCAGAAGTATATGATAAAAAGTGTGCAATAACAACAATAATTTATTTTCTAAGAAATTTTATTTCTAGCCAATGTCACGTTTTCAATGCATAGAATTTTAAGAAATTTAAAAAAAAAATCAATCTATAGATACACATTCTCCTATACCTATAAATGAAAATCGAAAATTAATTCAACACCATATAAAAATAATACAAAATCCCATAACTGACAATAATAATCTAAATTATACAAATTTACGAAATCAATAAAACGTATAATATTGTCTCTGCTGTTCAACCATTTCTAAGCCATTATCTTCATGATGATCTGGAACTAATATATTATTTTCTAAATTGTCATTTGGTTGGGGAACTATGGTATTAGGATTGCATAGAATACTTTCATAAGCGCAAGCGGGTCTATTATAAGTCATCAAAGTTTGTTCTTTATTCGGTTGATGCCCCATATTTAATATGTGATCATTGCTGCCGCAAACTTCGATACATGTAACAACTGGAATAACCAAATTCGGAGAGCTTTCGTCTTTTTGAGACTTAATAGTTTTACGTTTCGTGCAGCTTTTTCTCTTGGCATGGGTATTGAGATTACTCTTCTGGTTAAAACCTTTGTTGCAAGATGGGCAAGTGTACGGTTTATCATTAGTGTGAATTTTGATATGGGCTTTGAGGTTATTGCTCTGGGCAAATGCTTTTCCACAGGTTTCACATTGGTAAGGCTTTTCGTTATTATGAATTCTGTTGTGACGTTTGAGACTCGCTGCGTCAATGAATGCTTTACCACACTCGCTGCACAAATGCGGTCTCTCCTGCGTATGGCAACGTAAATGCCTGTTCAAGGAATTCAATTCCAAGAAGGATTTGGGGCAAAAGGAACAAACATGAGGCTTCACTCTGGCCTTTTTCTCATTAGGATGGAGGCTAGAAAGATGATTCTCGTAATTCCGCTTCTCACGAAATTTTTTGTCACAAAATTCACATACAAATGGTTTGTATTCGGAGTGAGTCTTTAGATGTCGAGACAATCTAGCTGCTTGAGGAAATCCTTTTTTACATATTCTACATATATACTGCAGATCTTTGCAGTGCATACGAATATGCAATCTCAGTCGACTTTTATCTTTAAAAATCCTATCACATTCCCCACATTTAAATTTCTTCTCCATCACGTGAGTCTTTGAATGGGCATGCAATGTAGCTTTACTCTTGAACTGTTTCCCGCATTTGTCACATAAGCAGGCTTTGGAAGGTGGATCAGTTTCTCCAAGGTCACATTTCAAAGAGTTTTTGGAGGAAGTTTCAGTTCCACTGGCTGTTCCATTAGTATTTAAATTATCAGCTTCATCTAACTCTGACTTTTTTGAACTACTCTTCTTCATTTCTGTATTTAAGCCTTGTTCAATAAAAAACACTAGCTTAGCAAAGATATTAAACAAATACGAAAATTATAAATGATTTATTTTACCTGAGAAGTATTCATACTTTCAATAGAAGGAGTATGATTCAAGACATTATCATAAAATTATGATAATCTTCCAAAATAAAGACATTCAAAGATTTACCAGACGACTTCAGTGTGCAGTTGTCACTTGAAGGGGGCCATGCTTTAAGGCAAAATTGCCACTCCATAAAAATGTAACTTTTTATAAGAATTGAAATAAATCTAATCAAATAAATTCCATAATATGATAATTTATTTTAAATTCCATAATTTTTTGTAAGTACAAGTATGTAATGAGTAGCTAATACCATTTACAACAAAAACCAACCAAAACTTTTATAATATAAAAAAAGGAGTTAGGGCAATATTTTTAATGTTGGCCGATATCGTAATGTAACCAATACCGATTTTTAGAATTTATCGTATAACCTATATTGGAGATTCGGGAAATCGTTACCGATATATAACCAAATAAACAAATACCAATATCTAACCAATTTTTACTGATACCAATATTTTCCCATAAATTTCCGATACTGATTTTTTATATTTATTACAACTGAAATTGATAGCTGCTTTTTAGGTGACTTCTTAAACAATGATTTATCAGCAGTAATTGAAAGTGAGTCATCATGAGCACTAATAGAAGCTGAGGCATCAGCAGGATAATTGCTTTGAGTACTGCTTGGCCTTTCAAGTTCTAATTCTTCTTCAAACTGTGATACAATCAGTGGCGTAGGAACGGGGGGTTACAGGGGTATTATGTAACCGGCTTGAAATTTTAAATTGGCGCCAAATTGGTTTGAAAAGGGCTCCAAATTGTTTTAGTAGGGGCTCAAAAAGCCTGCCAAATTTAGCATCCAAGCTGTACCCCCCTTAATCCAAAACATTCCTACGTGCCTGGATACAATAACACTAATACTGCTTTTACAGACATCCACAAAATTGTGTACCTTTAGTAGATCGCTTAAAGAATTTCCCTATCTCGACTTTCTTACAAGGAGACATTACATAGCTTATGGGACAAATGGGGTAACACATGAAATAATCATGGGCTGGTGGTAGCTGAATTAGTAAGCCAAAGTTGGCGCCATCTGCCATGTTTTTGAGAATATTGGTTTTAAAATATCCATAAAAATCGGAAAATATCGGTATTGGTAAATTTGAGGTCGGTAATATTTACACAAACCGATCAATCGGCAAAATCACGATATCGGTAACCGAAACCAATATCCGTAAGTGTATAATATTGCGTCACACGTAGCCTTTGACAGCGCCTCACTAGGAGGAGATTTTCTTCTTGCGATGACGTCACTCCTTTACTAGCTCTCAGTAAAATATTCCCCAAAGTGACAAATTTATGGAACAATATTATAGACGTAAGCATTATCATATCGGTTTTGGTCAATCACTAAATATTTTCAATAAAAAGTATAGTATTGCCTTGGTAAAACTTGTTCTGGAACATTATTTGTCATACCGAGAGAATTATTTTGCTGTCCTGAACAATTTGGATTGCAAGAAATATTTTCATAGGCGCAAGATGGCTTGTAAGTTGACATAGCATCTTCCACATTTACAGGAACAATAACTTCAACATTATTTTCAGAAGATTTCGCCTCTTCAACCGCTGGATAGGAAGTATCTCGAAGTTCTGGAGGTTTCAAAATTGAGATAGGGGCTTCTTTTGTAGTTTTAGTTCTTTGCTTCGTGCAACTACCCCGTTTACAATGCGTATTAAGGTTTGATTTCTGGTTGAAACCTTTTCCGCAAAACTCGCAAATATAGGGCTTTTCTTGAGTGTGGATCTTGATGTGTGCCTTCAGGTTGTTACTCTGAACGAAAGCTTTTCCACAAGTTTCACACTGATACGGTTTATCGTTGGTGTGAATGCGACTATGTGTTTTTAAACAAGTGGCATCTTTGAAACATTTTCCACATTCACTGCAAAGGTGAGGTCTTTGATTGGTATGAACCCTCATATGGCGGTTTAACGCATTCAGCTCTACAAAAGGCTTATTGCAGAACCTACAAATATGTCTTTTTTTAACAGCTTTCTTTTCCATCGGATGATACGTAGCAACGTGGTAATTATAGTTTCTTTTATCCTTTAGTTTTTTGCCACAAAACTCACACACGAATGGTTTCTCTTTAGAATGTGTTTTCAAGTGTGTGTTTAGCCTGGCAACTTGGGGAAACCCCTTCTGGCAAATGCGGCAATGATACACCGGATCTTGACATTTCAAGCGAATGTGCATTACCAGTTTGTTCTTATCCTTAAATCCTTTGTCACATTTTTTACATTTGAATTTTGGCTGATCATTGTGAACCTTGACATGAGCTTGTAACGCAGCTTTACTCTTAACAATTTTTCCACACGTATCACACACATGAACAGTTGCAGTTGATTCAGGAATTTCATCACCACTAGTGTCTTTGTTATTGGCTTTGCTCTTCATATTGGAAGTTAAGGCTTAACGCTTAGATATTCATTTACTGTCATACAGAAATTTGTATAATTATAGCCCATTAAAGTATATTATTTAAGAAAGACCGTGAAGTACCTGAATTTCGTTAGTAATATAAAACTAAATTTGTAAGCACACTCTTCTTGCATAATATTTATTTCAAAGGGAGTTTCAAAACGACATTTTTAATTTTTCTATTTTGCACAACTTAAACTGTGAAACTTGATGTAGCCAACAAGGCTTAAAAATTTAAGAATAGCCCGCGTTGTTCAAACTTCAAAGTATGATTGCACCTTGGATTAATTAATTAATCCAAGATTGCACTTTTTTTTTGAGATATACAAACATCGGTGTCGACCCGAGGCCTTAGACACCAGCACACACACAATAACTGATTAATCAGGGTGAGATATGTGTAACGGCCACGCCAACGGGGGGATACGTGGGGACACCCGTGGCGGAAGTATCCCGACCACCCGTTGGGGGATTGGTAGTCGTCCTCGCACGGCCTTCCACAAATTCTGCCTCCCGGACGCCTGGGATTACAGGAGTGAGCCACTCCTCCCGGCTTCCAAGATTGCACTGGTGTTAGAGAAATACAAGTAAGCCTAAGTTTAATAATTAACTTAAATTTGTTTATCCACCCTACTACTGATGGTCGCACCTTCGACGCAAGCCACGCAACCAGCACCGTAACCAGGATTTGATTACAGGAAGGGGGGGGGGGGACGCAATGGAAAAAAATAAAATAATAAATACAAAATTGTACATACAACCATACGTTTCAGTAGTGGGAGTAAGAATGGATGCTGTAGCAACTCCAGCCGACACTCTACCTACAGAGGTAAAGAGTCAAACCCTTTGGAGAGAGCTCCTAAAGGGGGACGACGAGCACACAGCAGTCCAAGTAACCCGGCACAGCTGGCACCGGGGTCCGGAGATCCCAGTGTGACTCCAAAAGGCTGGGAAACAGGACCGCCGTGCCCGCATATGGAGGCCCGCCGCCCCACAGCAGGCTACCCAATCCGCCAGTTTGCACGGACCTTCTCCGTTAGCCTGAGCCGAAGCTCAGTATCCAGCCCAAACCTGACCGAAGTCGGAGGTGGAGATACGGCCATTTGATCAGAGCAAACATCTCCCAGTGCACCACCGCCCTTATGGGTCACAAGAGCCGGACCCCAACTCCCGGGTAAAGCCAGTGGCGTAAATAGCGCCCCCGCAGACCCCGCGGCGCGGCGCGGGGGGGGGGGGCTCTGAGAACTAGGGGCCGCCAAACGTTTCTGATGAAAATCGGTGCTAAATAAAAAGGCCCCGAGTCGTTTTTCGCGGGGGGGGGGGGCCCGGAGTTCCTAGTTACGCCACTGGGTAAAGCCACCAGTTATTGCACACTCTAACCCATTTAGGGCCCCTTCAGACACCAGGGTAATGTTTAAAATTTGTCCTGATTTAATTTACAAAAATCTGTTCGTCCATAGGATGAAAGGTAATTGCTGAGACAGACTATCGCTAACTAACGTAGCATTGGGAGAATAGGAAGTGTCATACTTATAAGTCTTACTTTACTTATGATAATATGTATTAATATAAAATTGCAATTATAATTATAAACTAAAATTATGTTACGTATTTTAAGGCTAATATACTTCCCAATAATAATATGGTAGATAACTATACTACGTTCTTAAGTATTACTCGTTATGTTAAAATGTAGCTTTTTTCGCTAGGCTTTTTTATAATTTAAGTCGCCATTTACCATAATGACGATTTTTTTCTCTTCTTTAAACGTGTGATAGACAAGAATTCGTAGAAGAGCGCTTCATACTATTTAAACAGCGAAATTTTAACCATTTATTTAATTATAGTAGGTTTAAACTTTGGATTTCACGAAATTTATCGATTGACCCCGTTTCGATGCATGTTTCCCCAGGGCCGCTCAAGGGGGGGGGGGGGGGCATGGCAGATGCTCGGTTATCTACATGGTGCGGGAAAAATATTATTTTTGAATGTTATAGAGCGATAAATGATTTTTCGAGACGATTTTATATTACATTTAAGTTCATATAAACGGGAAAAATTTACAGTGGAATATTTCTGATATCATTTGGTAGGTTAATTAACGTTTAATTATCACCAACTTTACATTAATTTCAATGGGGTGGGGAAAACTTTAGGCAGCGCAGATGGCGTTACTGTCGTTTTAGCCAAGAATCTAATCGGTACCTTGTCAGCCATTCGATTAAGCGTTCTAGTTTGTTATCCGATTTCTATGGCGTGGACGGCCGTTTCCATTCCTTCTTCTAGCTTGGAGAAGAAAATACTTCCCTCCTCCAAGCTTCTAGAGGAGGCAAGGGCGCGAGCCAGGCCAATGGAAAATGTACGATACATTTTTTTTTTATTAAACTTCAGGAAATGTTTTTGTTATTTATAATTACAATTAATAACTACGCAAAAACTTCGTTTTTGGCGCTGCTTCAACTTGTTTTTGGTGCACGTATGCCGCTATGCGATTATGGTAAGTCACAAGTATCTTAGTGGGAAAATTATTTTAGTAAACCTATTTATGAAATTACGGTTGTAGTGCAACCGTTCAACGATGGCGTCGTAATTTTCGTCGAAACTAAACCTAGTAGGCCTATATATAAGGGACAAACAATAAGTTTTATGGGAACTTTAGAATATCAAATGCAAGTGCTTTCTTATAAAAATATTCTAAAAATGTCTAAAAAGCTTTATAGAGTTTTATGGTTTGTAACCCTTCAGGTTCACCTTCTCCTCAGGCATACTAATTTTTTTATTTACTTTTGTTACTAGTTTTATTTAAATACGCCACATGATTCTCTTATATATAAAAATCCTCGCCTTCTAGAAAATTACTGGTTATAGTTTATAGTAACGATTAATTAATCAATACGCTCGATACATCAAAAGAACGGAAATCGTCACCCCCAACCGATAACAATTATCCCAAATTGACTAAATTAATTTACAATTAACATTAAAATTAAAAAACTTCGGAACGATATGTTGGAATTAAGTGAAATTTATACGGATCATAGCAAATGATCTACCCTCGCCCTTAAACATAAAATTAAGTTGATCATTTAAATAGTATAGGTCAAATAAATTATAAACTAAATCCCCGCCTTCCACAAGGCTAATATTTTATCCGTCGCCAAGGTGGTGCTAATTAAAGGCTTTCCTCTTCGTGGCAAAAAAGACCTTCAACAATCACGAGGTGCGCCCGGGCAAGGTCTACTTTAACTACTTAATACCCTCAGCGGACCGCGACTCCATGGAGATATTTCCGAGTGGCTATTCTCCGTTCAGGCTTCCAGGTAACCCTAAAGAGACCAGAGAAGCGAGTTTAGCCTACTCCAAGATAGAAACCGATACCCCCGCTTATATCCGTTGTCAAGGGCCGAATTTCAACCCCGGATGTTTTCTTCAAAAACAAAAGTAATGGAAAGACCTCTGAAACCCCCGCAACCACGTGAAACCAACCAGCCAATGACCACTGGAAAAAGTGAAGTCGCCAATTATTTTTATTTGAACTCCGCCCCATATCCGTTAAACAAAAAAGAGGAACAAGACCGAAAAAAGACATTGCGAAGTGCGAACCGGAATGAAAAAGGAACAAGACGAATAAGCTACCCGGAAGTCCAGCGGGACCCATGATGTACCGCCGCTAGAAGTCCGGAAAGAAAGGGACCCAGATCACCCTCGCCTCACCGGACCAGGCCCTCGCAATCCCATGGCGATAAACCAAATTGCCCATGAAAACCAATCAGCTGATTCCATCCAAAGCCATCCGACATCAAAGATCCTTTCCAACGCCTAGCCGGAAACTCCAGAATCAAAACCCTTGACGTATCTACATCCCCGCCAACGCCCCCGTCTTGAAGTTCGACGTAGAAATCCGGACGTCCTTGCCGTAATCCGGTCCATGTCTTGCCGTAATCCGTGTCCCGTGCCGTAATCGAATCGAACTGTCAAATCCCACGCCCGCGAAACCAAAACCACGTGTGTGAGCATCTTGCGCAATCCGGACCCCAATCGTACCGTAACGAAGTGCTACAACGTCCCAGAGAAAAGCAAACTGACGAGCCGAAAATAACCAGTGATGAGTACAATTTTCCGTTCCTTCCCTCCCCCCGTAGATACCTAGGGTCAGAATGTGTAGTAGCCAGTAAGACTGGAAGAATTCCCAAAATACAAAGAAGCAAAAAGGGTTTTTCCCTCGCCATGGTCCGAAGAGGATAAAATCAGGCCCCGAGTTTGAGAGCTCATTTTATCCGTAGATTATCCCTTAGGAGGTCCCACTATTTTCATGGTCGTTCCGAATAGTTTTCTGTCCCATATATATGTATAAATCTTTTTCGTAGTGTGGTGTATTTCTTTTTGTTATATAAGTCTTAATTGTAGTGAAGTTAATTGTAGCATTTTTAATTGTAGTTTTATTTAAGAATAGTGTATTTAGTATTTTCATTTCCCTCGCCTAAACAACCGATGGCTTTCGCCCGATAAATTGGGACTGATCCCATAAATAATTGTGAGTAATCTAAATATTTAATGTTAAAAATTGTGGTCAGAGCATTTGAATGTCCCGCGCTAATGACAGGAAATCAGAATTAGATTTCCATTTCCCTTTCATTTATTATTTTGTGTTCCGTAGAGTGTATAATATTAACCCACGCCCTAATTTACTGTATTGCATTTTAATTCCCGCGCTATAATATCCGTACAGTCCGATATTTGTTCATTGTATGTATATATATTTTAATACGTAAATAAAGATTTTTGGAATTTAATCGCAGGTAAAGTGTTACCAGACTGAAATCCGAACCTCCCCCTTTTTTCCCCCTTCCCTTATTTTATAATCATTCTCTCGCTCCGATATCTTTCACCCCACCAAAGGTCACGACTTGCAATTACCATCATCTTCCCTTAGCCTTGGAGAAAGTATCGTTGAGATCGTTAATTGGTTAAACAATAACGAAAACGAGAAGAAGAGGTTATAGGTTTTATAGAATGTCTATGGTGCACTAATACCTACAGTGTCATGGGTGGACTCTCTTGACCTAAATCAAGGCCCAGTATTCTTCTTTCCCCTACACCACTTTTCTAATACTGTAAGTAGTATTACGGTGCATGGGTATACAAATCCACAAGTGTCTGTTTTCTATGTCTTGAATAAAATCTACGACGGTGCCCCCCCCCCCCAAATATTTGTCTGGAGCCGCCCCTGTGTTTCCCACCTTCCGGTTTGCCTGTACTATAAAGGTACGATTGTCAGGAGCCACGGCAGTCTGCCTGCGCTATTTAAAAAAGTCGTAGTTTTTAGGGTCTTGATATTCATGTTTTATAATTTAAAATTATTTATCTATCTCAAGATTATTATTTAATTTAAATAATCTTGCTTACAAGCGGGCGTGACACTTATTATGTTTAACTCTGCATAGTTACACTAAATGCATTTCGGAGAAATGGGATTTCGGTGATGTGAGCTTTCGGAGATGTGAGGTCAACCCGACTCGACACGTTTTAGTTTTACTTTTGGTCTTTGTCTAGGAATATACCTGGGTATACCAGCCTGAAGAGAAGACTACGGTAATCCCGAGAACGCTCGACAGTTATTTTAGTGAAAATGGGAATTTGCAGTTTGAGTTCGCTTATAGATCAAAATGAGGAAATGTCCCCTCATCATAAACTACGAAACACTCGCCTAGTAATCGACGGACACAACCTACTAATTCAGCTATATTTCAACAGCGATTTGGACATCGTGCATGGAGGCGATTATGATAAGTAAGCGTTAAATAAGATTCTTTTGGAGCTCTAATTTACGGCCACGAGTTCGGATAACTCCCTCTGTACCGTTTATGCCAGATAGTTAATTATAGTTACTCTAGCTAACGCTTTTTTTCGCTAGTCTCGGGCTTTCTTCATAGGTATCGATGGCCACGGGTATTTAAGTTTACATATAATAATAATAATAATAATCAGCTAGGCTAATACCCAAGGCACCACCTTAGGCGTAAGCCATCAAGCGACGTTTTAACAGTGGCGTAGCCAGGATTTTGTTTCGGGAAGGGGGCAGACCTGGACAAAATTGCGAGTGAAATTCAACCATCCACTCTCACTCTAGAATGAGAGTGAAAAAAAATTAAATATCTTCATTCTCACTATAGAATGAGAGTGAAAAATATGAAAAAAAATCACTCTCACTCTAGAATGAGAGTGAATAAAATTAAACATCTTACCTCTCCCTAGCGAATGAGATTGGAAAAAATAGTTAATTTTAATCTTCCACGGTTTCTTTTTTTTTGTTGAGATACATAAACATCGGTGTCGACCCGAGGCCTTAGACACCAGCACACACACAATAACTGATTAATCAGGGTGAGATATGTGTAACGGCCACGCCGACGGGGGGATACGTGGGGACAGGGGTGGGGACACCCGTGGCGGAAGTATCCCGACCACCCGTTGGGGGATTGGTAGTCGTCCTCACACTTTACAGGAGTGAGCCACTACTCCCGGCTCTTCCACGGTTTCACTTTTGCCGAATGCACTCCACTCGCCGAGTGTACTGGCGGCAAAAGAGTGAAATTCTTCAAGGGGGGGGGGGGGGGGCACACCATTGAAAAAAAAAGTAAAAAAAATAAAAATATTTGTACGTATATATCGGGATGGCGTTTCGGGTAGGATTTTTATAATTCTTATAGGTATACAATTATTTTTTGCGGGGCCTGTCCGTTCTTTAGCTAAGACCCCGCTACTTTATCTTTGCAACTGGACACCCGACGGAGTAATTATCTCGTTGGTCTAGACTATTTGAACTTTTCTTTATCTATGCCTGTCCGTCCTACTCCTCGATATTTAAATCTAACAACTACATAATGTCGCCATCTACTCGCAAGCACAAAAGAAAAGATATACCACCAGAATCGAGGTCATCGGCTGCTACTACTGACGAAGCATCTGGTGAATCAGTCTGCACTCTGCAGGCGCGATGAATTTCATGGGCCCATCTTTGACTTCAAAGCGAGCTTCAAAGGCTCTCCAATCATATTGCGAAGACTGTTCTGCAGGCAATTTTTGGATTTTTAAAAAAAAATCAAATAAATCGATTTTTTTTATTTAAATCGGATTTTTATTGATTTTTTTTATTTATTTGATTTTAATTAAAATTTCAAAGCTTTATATAATTTAGTATAATAATTTTACCTAAATCAAATATGTTTTAATTTTTAAAGACTAATATGTATAATGAATTTGTTAAATTTAAGCTAATAATCATATAGAAGTTTTTATTTTTTAAAACCTATTTTGGTACTTCACAAAACAAATTTGGCGTAATCCCCAGCCACAGGTAGAATCCAATGCAACATTAGGGGGGAAATACGAGATAGATTATAATTAAACCTAAATTATAGCAATTGGCGATGCTTTTTCTTTTTCAAAAATACTATATAAAATTGATTTAAATCAATGATTTTTACCTCTCCGAGGGGACAAAGTCCCCTAGGAGGAGACAAAGTCCCCTAGGAGGGGTTATACAACGACCGTGTCTGTCTGTGGGTCTGTGGGTGGGTCTGTCTGTCTGTCAGGACTGCGAACGCGTTCGCATTTTCGGTGCAAAGTGTAATCACTGCGTACGCAGTTTCTCAAAGGGTTGGCAAAACCACCGTGTGACGGTGAGCGTTAACGGATGCATTTGCGGTTTGGTTTGGATGGTGTTTTTTCGCTCACCGTCGTGACGGTTTGGTGTATTACGTTTTTGTAATGTTTATGCGTAGGTTGTGAGTGTTGAATTTGTTGTGTTTGTGTTCTGATGGTTGTGCATGTTGAGTCTGTTGTGTTTATATGGGCGTTTTCTCTCCAACTTCTTCTTAATGACTTTGGGACGGACCGAGTGCTGAGTGTAATGCTACCTCTCAACGTCCAATGGCCGGGTTTCCACCAGTCGTACACGGTATTCGTCTTAGTATCAATTTGCGATCGCATCGGGCGGGATTTGAACCCGAGACCTCCTGATTGACAGGCGGACGTTCTACCACAGAACCACCGACACTTGTTACGCCTTATTGAAAATTAGACCTTCAGCTTTATCGGAAGCGTATTTAATAGAGTACGAAATTTTGGTTTGAAATAGAATTGAAATTGAAATTATTGCATCAAAGAAATTCTAATTTAGCGTTTCTCTATTGATTAAAAACAAATGCGCCACCCAGGTTTCGAACCCAGACCATTCGGCTTGGCAGTCGAGCGCTCTACCACAGAACCACCGATAGCTGCTTAGATTCACTGAAATTAAGACAGGCATCGTAAGCATAATAGGTAATAAAGACTTTTTTTATTAATGAATTTATGAAGGCCTAATCTGGTATTTTTTAAAGGTTAAATCTTGTTTTAGCGCAGTCAGCCGAGATTAGAGGGTTAAAGGGTAGACCCTGTGGGTGGTCCACTTTCTTAACGACCTATATATAGTTCTGTTAATTCAAAGGAGATAATTTAACGTTAATTGCTTTAAGAGCTGGCGGTTAGTCAAGTGGCTCTCTGTGCTTTGTTGATGGTAAGGTTTTTGCTTCTTGTAAATACATTTGGTGTGGATATTTGGATATCTACGATTTCTAACGCAGTCAATGATTTCTTGGGTGTGCGAGTCATTATATGATATTGGAAATTGGACGGCGTTGGTCTTTTTCATGTGGTATGCGTCACAACGTCAACAGGAAGTGAACGAGTCGTCCACTACCAGATATCTACGGTATCTTCATCAAGGGCGAGTGTTGAAATAAAATGAGCGTTAAAGATGCGGCAAGTATTTCGTAAGCGAGTAATTCCAAAAAGCCTCTGTAGATATTTCTTTCATTAAAATTTGCTTCGTATTATATTTAACTGATAAACTTGTTCTGTAAAAGGGTTTAATTCAATTGTGCATTGTTATAGTACGTCTAACTTACTGTTGTAACTACTTAACTTATGATATTCTGAATAAATTAAAATTGGTCGTTTCGTCTCAATTATTTTAATTATAATAAAAATTTTATACCGGGCGGGATAGAAATGGGTTAATATTTTTAACAAATAACTCTAAATTGCGGAGATATATCTTTAAGGGTTATCTCGAGAAATTAATACCACTAGGGACAATTCTTCCGAGGAGAGGTATATTTTGGCTTGCCAACTTGTTTTTGGAAAAAATCATTGATTAAAATCGTGATTAAAATCAAGTTGATTTAAATCAGCCAACCCTGCTGTTCTGGCTGGTGGTTGGTTTGAAAACGACATTTAAATTTATCCAAGAAAATAAACAGTTCCACTGGTTCTGCTCCGACTGTAATGTACTTATAGAATTGCGTCTTAAAGAATATGTGGGCCTTCAACGGGTTAAACAAAGGTTTCAGAAACTAAAAGCCGGACGGTCCTTCATTGCGGGCGGTTCTGGTAAAAACATTTACAGTACCGTCTGTAATAACTGCACTTCCAGATTGTCTTAAATAGCCCAAAGAAGAAATACCAGGCGTTAAGAACAAATTTGTTGATTTAAAGAACATCCAGACGAAGATCTTGAAGCCAAATTTATTTGGAAACACAGATAAAGGAATAACCCCGTTTAAGGGAAGAGATAGCTTCAAATTTTGATGAGAAGTGCCATCTCCAGCGACGCTCCTGCAATGTTTTTAATTATGCCCAATTAAACCCACCTGGGAGGAACGGTTTTCGCGTCATTCGACTGGGTCGATTACTCGATAAGAAGTAGGGAACGCAGGGGGTTTAATTAAAAGTCAAATTAAATGTATCTAGGTTTCTCACATTAGTATTTCCTGTACCAATTAGCAGCCTGATCTGACTAAAACAAGGTTGCCCCAGTTTTTTCACAATCAAATCCAGGTTTTCCCCATTGAGTTTGGAATAAATAGAGGCACAACTAAATCTGGCTGGCGCGGGACCAATTTCGTTCAATAAGGAGACTTTATCAACTTTATCGTTCTACCGTGGCGGCATCTGTCTCTAGTGGTGGAAACTATATTGCAATTGAATTTTTTCTTAACAAACAAACCTTTGAAGTTGTTTAAAAATAATTTTATTCTGTCAACACGATCCTTTTTAACTCAAGTTACGGTGAGTTAGCTAATAATAATTTATTTTTAGCCATATAACTTTACAAAATATAGATGGCGCTACCGCCTAATTGAAAGATGAATTTCATACAGTCTTATTATCATAAGCCTATCAACCCTAAGTTTGAAACGCGCATAGCGCCCTTTGTACCACCACTGGACGGGCGAAAAAGAAGAAATCAGGCGATAGTATCGGCACCTGGTAGAGATAAATTGAAGCTTCTTCCTTCCCCCTTTCTTTCTCTACGCACCTCTCACTTACTAAAGCAGCTGGCATCATGCATTGCGAGACGCGTTACGTTTCTCTTTTCCGCCACCGGGTGGATTTAGCGCTGTACTTTCGACAGTCGTTAGCTTGAACCAACACTGCCTTTCGATTAGGGTTGATATGCTTATGCTCTTACCGAAATCGTAATTTTAATTCTAGCAGTATTATTCCCAATTCAATGGTTTTCCCTGACCATCTTTGGAGATTTTCCCTGACTTATTTTGTGCCAAGATTTTGTATTTTTTCCAACCGAAATTAAATTCCCTGGCATATACCTGATTTTTATACCCATATTCAAATTCACTGACTTTTCCCAGGAATTCCAGGTTTTTCAGGTACCGTGGCAACCCTGTAAAATATATATATTTTAATTTTAACAAATATTTGAAAAAAATATTTCATGAAACCTAATGATATAATTTATAAAACTGAAATACATTTTCGTACTTTCGCCTTTCAAATTTCATATTATAGGGCCCCTTTCATCATAGACGAAACACAATAATTCAGCTACAGAAAACAAGCGACTAGTGTTGGCAGAATCACTACCCGGTTATGTTGGTGACGAAAATTACCAGTAGTGAAAACGCGCTTTTGAGCTTTAATTTTAGTTCCTAAAAAAAGGCGTCAATATTATTATTTTGGCAACTGAACAAAATTATTGTGTCAAGGCACCCCCTATCAAAGTAACGGTGCCAAGGTTTCAATTTCTAACTACAATGTTGTTTATTTAAAATGACCTTTAGCGGATCTCGGGAGTAGGGATGCCCCAATATATCGGCCTATTTTTCTAATATAGGTATCGGCCAATATCGGCTCTAATACGATATTGACCGATACCGATATTCGAAAAATATTTTCCGGAAAAACTTTTAAAAATAAGAAAATTCCTGATTAACTCACTAATGATAACATTTGATTTGATTGGCCGCGCCTCGTACGCCACACTTCAGAATTAAGCTAGATCATACCTTACGAGGGGGGGTTACGAGTGTAAACAAATAAAAAACTACGATATTCGATTTGTGATAGAAAATATGTATCAAGTAAAATGAAAAGGAGCATATTCGGCAGGGTTCGAAATAAAAAAACCCGTACCCAACACTATAAAACCCACTTTTTTTTAAGAAGGTGGGTTGTTTTTTTTATATAAGAAAGAGTCAGTTCATACTTATTTTAGTTTTACACGTGTTTATTCGTATTTAGTTAAAAAAAAATTATAAACCTTTTTACTAGAAATGTCTTAAATTTTATTAATATCGCGAGTCGAAATACATCGATTTTTGTACTGTTAACTTGTTAGCCTAAATTTTAATAAAACCCAAAGAAACCCGATGGGTCTGGGTTTTTTTTTAAACCCTGATATTCGGACATCAAACTTTTTTCATGAAAAATTAGAATAAAATGGTTTGATATTACGGCATAAGTCTATAATTTTGTTCCATAAGTTTGTCACTTGGGGAATATTTTACTGAGAGCTAGTAAAGGAGTGACGTCATTACAAGAAGGAAATTTCCCCCTAGCGAGGCGCTGTCAAAGGCTACGTGTGACGCGTCTGTCTTGTGAATAGCTCTCAGTAAAACGTTTGCATGTGAAGAATAGGAAGTGTCACACTTATGTTACAATATTATACACTTATGGCTATACCTTTATCGGTACATCCCTACTCAGGAGTAGAAATTAGTAACGTTGTTAAATTTAAAGAATATATATAGTCAATTAAAAAGATTTGATTGTATACCATTGGACCGAAATCCCATTCGTCCGAATGTACCATTTAACCGAATCCCAATCGACCGAAAACCGCGTTTTGCGCGGTTTTCATTCAATATATTTATAACGTTAGTGATACATTTTTATATATCGTAGGGTACGTGACGACAGTATATCTAATTTGGACAAAACTATGTGTATTTTTAGACCTTTTTCCCTTGAAATTCGATATTTTCCGGGTTTAATTTTTGAAAATAACCTTGATAAGACCCGACGTTAAATAGTTGCCTACCATATCTAACCTAACCCAACCCAACCCAATCTAACCCAACCTAACCTAACCTAACCTAACCTGAACTAACCTACCCGAAGTGAAAACGAACCAATTTAAATTTCCCGTTCAACCGAATCCCGCTATGTTGGGCTATAAACGAAAATACGTTTCGGTTCAATGGGATTCGATCGAACGGGATTCGGTCCAATAGTATACAACCAAAAGATGTTATGAAGCTGTTCAACCTAATCTTTCATGCCAAACACTTATTGGCTCATTTTCCTGGTTTAAGCAAGGACCTTATGCCGATTTGCGCGGCGTTGTTGGGCAGCGATTACATTCAACCCGGAGTGTTAGAAGACTTTCTCAAGATGAAAATTCGAGCGCATTATAAAAATACAAGAATTATTTATAACCCCAGAAATTTTGGGCATACGAAAATAGTGGGTCTTTTGTCTTGGATAGCGACTCAAATTGACCACGAAGTTTTGAATCAAGTGCTAGTCAGCGTCAAAGTTGATTGCCGCAAAGAAGTACTTGAAATGATCGGAGAAGTGAAGGAAAATTACTTAAAGCGCAGTTCGGCTCTACTGGATTATTTGCTAAATCCAAATATTTCGGGACCACGTTCGATAAACAAGAAGGTTAAGTCCAAACGTGGGAATATCCCTCCGTTGTGGCTCCTCAAGCAATTGCACCTCTCTGATTTGGGACCGAACTTGTTGAACGTAATCTGCAACCGTCGAGTGAAAAATTATCCTATAATCGGTGAACCGCAATCTCCAAGTTGTCACACTTGCGCGGCCAAAATTAGATTGGCCATCTACAAGATTGCGTTAAACGTGGACGGGTTTGAAAACTATGTCGTGCAAGAGGATGATCATAGAAATTGGCAACTCGTTTCTAATCGAGTTGAAGTGATGTGTGACCAAATGATTGTACCATCTTTAATCGACCTTCCCAATATGGATATAATGAGAAGGCGTCAATACTGGATGGAGAGTGTGGAATGTCCGGACATGGATCTGGAAGTGTTTCCATCGACTTTTCAGTTGCCGATCGCGGTTCTTCTTTTTTTCAAGAAGAACACGACTCTTCCCATTAGTGAAGAGTTCATCGACGCCTCGCTTTGTTCGTTGATTCTACTTGGGCTGATACGACCATTGCTTGACGGAACGGTTCTTTCAATGGCAAATCAATCCGTTTTGTCGAAAGATTTGATTCGAGCGGACGAGCGATTATCGAAATATTCGAATGCAGTTCGACGCGCGAACGGCGTTTTCCAGTCGGACATCGTGCATCGCTACAACGAATACCAAGTTTGTTGCCGTAATGCCTTCAGCTTGAACCTGCTTCTGGGAACCCCGTTGCCAAAACCCAAGTTCCACGAATGTCTAAGCGGGACTTTCATCTACAATTTGACCCGTATGTTGAGGAGGCAACCGTCACCCGACCAGTTCGTCTCGGAACTCTTGGGTCGTGGATCTAGTTGCGATTTCTTCTTTCGTTTCGCGAAAGATTTTATTCAGGAGCATACTTAAACTTTTAACTAATAATAATTTACTGTTGCCTAGGTGAGACACTAAGAGCTGTATTTTAATTCCACAGTTTGGAATAAAACTATTTTATATTTAAAATGATAATTTTTTATGAAGCCTAATAAAAGTTTTCATATTACGATACTTTTCTGGAATGATTTGTTATCGTTCAATGGACATTTTCGAACCACTGATACCTCCCAAAGATTAAACTATTCTAAGAAACTGATCATCGTTACCTTTCAAATTATTTTTCCCCAAAATGAATATATATATATATATATCTGTAAGAATGATAATCTATTGTTACACCAACAGTAAATTTATTTTTAGTATTTTTCACGAAAGACTAGTGGCGGAGTTTGGTTTCATTTGCCTCATAGATTATGCAAGGTGTTAACTAAAGACAGAGCGGAATGGTTCCAATAGACACTTCAATAAAACATCTTCAAGGAAATCGCCACGAAGTAATGTTTCCAAGATCCAGGACCTGCAAGCTACTGTTTATATAGTGCTTGTTGAAATAATGCAAAATTTTCACCTGTAGGGTAGACAACAAGTGTTTCCTTTTAACCAGGTAGCTTTT
Source organism: Leiobunum rupestre (assembly GCF_980474605.1). Lineage (NCBI taxonomy): Eukaryota > Metazoa > Arthropoda > Arachnida > Opiliones > Sclerosomatidae > Leiobunum > Leiobunum rupestre. Next base: position 36,366,823 of record NC_143392.1, read on the forward strand.
TTTGACACATTAAAGCTTAGCAAAACATGGCGTTCTGTTTACAGGTGGAAATTTTCCATTATTTCAACAACAATTATATAAACAGTAACTTGCAGGTCCTAGCTTACGGATAGATTACTTCTTGGTGATTTCCTTGAACTGTTTTATTTAAGCGCCTATTAGAAAAATGCGTGCTAACGTTTTTAAGTCAAATTATCTGTCACCAAAAATAACCCAAAATAGACATTATTTATTTTTTAATTTAATTTTTAATTAGGGTTCTTTCTGGTCAATTTGCAATGGCTCTTAGAGAATTTGACCAAAAAGTGTTAAAGCTGGAGGGGATTACCCGATCTAGGCTTTTAGGAGAAAGGTTTGAAATGAAGGTGCCTACGCAAATAAATGAAAGAAAGACTGGAAAGTTCGGATTGCCCAAGTTGTTTAACTAAATAATACTCACACACAAAGACTGTAACGCTTCAATATGATTAGCCGCGGTATTATTTTGCGTTATGGCAGCTAGGAGCAACAAACACAACACCCCACACAAGGAGAACACAACCCGTCAAAAGTCGTGGATTTTCTTGTGTACATTTTTCAATGGCTAGACGCTTTAGCGCCGGCTGCCATCGGAAGGGGAAAAATCGGAAATTGTCTTCCCCCCCCGCGCGTAAAACGTTGAGCGTAAAGGCTCGTGACGCTCGTCCAATGAAATTCGTACACAACCCTTCGTTAGCGTGTTTAAAGGCTAGCTGCGTTCTCCTTGGGTTTGTTGCTTCTAGATGGCAGCTATATTTGGTTTCAAAAAGAAATAATGAAATTAGTTTCAAGGTTTATAAGTTTACCAAGTGTATGTAAATAGATTTGATCATAACGTAAACCAATTTTTTTTAAATTCTTTGGAGGTCAAAAATAAATACTATCTTATCACAAAAATGGTAACTTACACCTTAGTTATATCCCCACATAATTATCCAACCATTTCCGCGTGCAATTATCCAACCATTTCCGAGCGCAATTATCCAACCAATTCCACGCGCATTTATCCAACCATTTCCGTGCGCAATTATCCAACCATTTCCGGGCGCAATTATCCAAACAATTCCACGCGCAATTATACAACCATTTCCGTGCGCAATTATCCAACCATTTCCGAGCGCAATTATCCAACCAATTCCATGCGCAATTATCCAACCATTTCCGTGCGCAATTATCCAACCATTTCCGTGCGCAATTATCCAACCATTTCCGTGCGCAATTATCCAACCATTTCCGCGTGCAATTATCCAACCTTTCCGAGCGCAATTATCCAACCAATTCCACGCGCATTTATCCAACCATTTCCGCGTGCAATTAGCCAACCATTTCCGAGCGCAATTATCCAACCAATTCCACGCGCATTTATCGAACCATTTCCGCGTGCAATTATCCAACCATTTCCGAGCGCAATTATCCAACCATTTCCGCGCGCAATTATCCAACAATTTCCGCGCGCAAGATTTTTTTGCTGAATGCTGAATTTCTGAACTCAAAATTTCAACAACGCATTTATAGCCGTCAGAACGGTGAACTTTTTGACTATTTTGTTGAATGCTGAATTTCTGAACTCAAAATTTCAACAACGCATTTATAGCCGTCAGAACGGTACTGCCTGAACTTTTTGAATTAATCCATGCCGAAGACCGAATTAAAATAATTTAATTATATTTAATATTTGACAAATAAACGACTGCCAAGATTACCGCAAGCCCAGGCTTAACTAACTTTCAATTACTTGGCAGCATCGGATTTATATTTTACTAAACTTATACATAATTTAAGCGATTTCATACGGTACTTAACCAATCCTTCAAAATCAGGGCCGGCGGATAATGTGGGTATGGTGGGTAGAAGTACCCACCCGGGAAATTCCGGGTGGGTATTTTAACCACCCGGAATTGATGTCATCAAAGTCTGTACTGTGGGGATAGAGCCACGGCCATTGTCACAGAATAGCTAGGTTTCCACTCTCCTCGAAAAGGTTTTACAAAGAATAATAGAGCCATGCCGCCTACAAAATAATTTGCACAATTTTCCCGAGACTACGTATTTTTCCTATCCCCTCCTTGATGAAGTTAGTACGGGCCACAATTAAAAATTCGTCACTGAGAGAAGAACCGCTTTCCCGGTTTTTCTCCACCTTCTTCTTCGCCCGATTGTAGGAGTGAGTCCGAGTAAAGTTGTGCAGTGAAAATTTAGTTCCTGGTAAGTGGTAAGTGACAGTTTTCAGTATAAAAACTGCAGAAGTAAATTTGTAAAATAGGTTATTAAATATTAGTTTTTAATTCTAATGAGACAAGCGTGAATAGTAAAATGCAGTCTTCGCAAAAGGGCAAATCACAACTTAAGCATAGACTTTTGACAAGTTTTTTCATTTCCTTCGCGTCAATCCCCTTTCTATTTCTGAAAATACGGTAAAGACTTGACTTATATCGGGAAGTGATGCGGAAGTTAAATACAACACTATCTTTATTTCATGCTTTAAATATCGTTGCTGTTGAAAACTATGCACGCGGCACTGCCCCGATTGAAATAAATTAAAGTAAATCATAAAAATCAAAATTTAAAAATACATAAAATGACAAAAGCATAATTTTCATAAGTGTATTTAAACGTTAATGTTTGTCGTCATTAGTCTCTTTGTATCAAACATTTATATAAAATAGTTATTAGCTGTTACATTTCTACCTCGCGTTGTGAAGTAGGATTGATAAGTGCATACACTATAACTTTTAGAAGGTAAACGATACTAAATGTATATTACATATATGATATTGAGTATTATATAGGCCTATCTTTTTATGTAGGATAACCCAATAACCCCCCCCCCCCTTCGTCTGACTACCCACCCGAGATTAACACGACCCGCCGGCCCTGTTCAAAATAATAGTTAAAAGAACTTAAAACTAATTTCTTAAACTCTTTTTGAAACCAAATGCATTGCACGTCGCATAATAGCACAGGTGGCGATAATGATGTCCATATGACCGTCATGTACCGCTTTAAGAACCCCCACGAGAGTGTTCGGTATATTTGCTTCTGGAGCGCTGATCGACGCCCAGTGTGATAAGGGCAGGTGAATAAGACGTGGTACGCATCGTCGATAGCTCCGCAGTGAGTGCAAGCGGCCGTCACACTGAGGTTGAACCGGTGTAGGGTCACATTTGTGGGAAGTCGACCACAACCTAGTCGCGAGAGAAGAGTATCGTCCTTGCGCGAGAGATTCAAATGAAGTGTAGCACTAAAGCCGGGAAAAGGTTTTGCCTCACGAAGAGGCCACACTACCCTATTGGTCTGCGAATCCGTACTCCATTCCGCTGAGAGAGCCCGACTACACGCACTCTTTATTTCTACAAGAGTATAGACGGGAGGAGGAAGTCCACTCTAGCAGGGCGCTGGAGCCCAGTGACCGAGGCGAGACGATCGGCCATCTCGTTTCCTGGAACTCCCACGTGAGCTGGACACCAGATTAGAGAAACCAGATACGGGTACCTATCGCAAAGCTCCTGGATACAGATGGCCACCGGATCCCTCGACCGACTTACCAGTTGGGTGAGTGCGCTTTTAGAGTCGGAACAGACAACTACAGGCGAACGCGGATGTGTGGACGCGTAGGAGAGAGCCATCTGGATGGCAAATAGCTCGACCCGATTATTAGGATGACCGGAGTCTACTAAATTAACCGCACCAACGTTGATGGAGGGGATTGCGAAGGCAGCACCCGCGACCCCTGAATCGGGGGAAGCCAAACCGTCCGTGTAGAAAACCTTCGCGTCCTTCGCGTGAGGTTCGAGAGTTGCGAAAAATAGTTGCCGTAACTGTACAGAGTTATTGTCATCCTTAGGGCTTGAGCCAGCGCGAGACGATGGCCGCCGACGGAGGGGTCCATGGTGGGGTCGCCGCAGTGACGAGGTGGCTACTAGTAACTGCAGGCCTGAGCCAGGCGCCAAGCCCTAAGTAGAAAAGGCAGCTTGTTCTTTGGGAAGCGGTGCTCCAAAATCTCCAAGGAGGCAAGGTTCCGGCGCAGGAGAATGCGGTAGAAAAGGCAGCCTGTTCTTTGGGAAGCGGTGCTCCAAAATCTCCAAGGAAGCAAGGTTCCGGCGCAGGAGAATGCGGTAGACGTCCGGAGTGCCCGCCGCCCCACATGGAGCCAGGGGGATTAGATCCATATAGTCTCTCCTGTTGCTTAAGGGCGGAATGGCCGCTTCGGCCGCCAGTAAACTGATAGGAGAAGACGGTGGATTCCCGAGGATGACTCGAAGGGCCGCATTTTGAACTCGATCCAGTTTCTTGAGGGCACAAGCTGGCGCCGACGCGTAAAGGGGACTAGATTAATCCAGTCTGGAGCAGGCTTGGAAATAAGCGGTGGTTACTGGGTCAAAGACCAGTTTATTAATTGCAGTTCAGAAAGTTCAGAAATTCAGCAAAATAGTCAATCCCGTCGTAGTGCCAATGATTTACGAAATAGAAGCAAGGCGCGCCCTAGCAAGTTGGAAAAAAAGAGGCAGGGCATGACCTAGAATAACGGAAAAACCGGGGCGGCGCCCTGCCCAGACTACACCACTGGTCTTCGGTTAGTTAAACGTGATATTAGTCATGTCTATGTTGTTTTCAATCTTCATCCGAATTAGTTTTGTAAAATTCTGCTTGATTTACAAATTTGAACAGTTCTGTAACTGATAATTTTTTCAAGTCATTAAGGACCACGTTGTACTTCTCTGATTTTAAATAACAAATTGTGTCGGTCTACCTTTAATGAAAAGGACTTTCAAATTTCAAAACTCGTGTCTTCAGCAAAAAAACATATGAATCTTCCGCAAGTGCCGTCCTCTGGCGGATATGGTTCGATAAATGTGCGAGGAAATGGTTAGATAATTGCGCGCGGAAATTGTTGAATAATTGTGCGCGGAAATGGTAGGATAATTGCGCGCGGAAATGGTAGGATAATTGCGCGCGGAAATGGTTGGATAATTGCGCGTGGAGTTGGTTCGATAAATGTGCGCGGAAATGGTTGGATAATTATGTGCGGATATAACTAAGGTGTAAGTTACCATTTTTGTGATAAGATTGTGTTTATTTTTGACCTTCAAACAATTTAAATAAAATTGGTTTACGTTATGATCACATCTATTTACATACACTTGGTAAACTATAAACAACTTATAAATCTTACAGAACTTAAACGGTACTTAACCATTCCTTCAAAATAATAATTAAAAGAACTTGAAACTAATTTCATTATCTCTTTTTGAAACCAAATATAGCTGCCATAACTCAAAATAATACCGGGGCTAATCATATTGAAGCGTTACAGTCTTTGTGCGTGAGTATTAGTTAGTTAAACAACTTGGGCAATCCGAACTATTATAAATGTGATTTCGACTACGCAAAGAAAGTTCAGCTTTCCAGTCTTTCTTTCATTTATTTGCGTAGGCTCCTTCATTTCAAACCTTTCTCCTAAAAGCCTAGATCAGGTAATCCCCTCCAGCTTTCACACTTTTTGGTCAAATTATCTAAGAGCCATTGCAAAGAACCCTAATTAAAAATTTAATTATAAAATAAATAATGTGTATTTTGGGTTATTTTTGGTCAAAGATAATTTGACTTAAAAACGTTGGCCCGCATTTTTCTAATAGGCGCTTAAATAAAACAGCTTCAAGCAAATCGCCAAGAAATAATCTATCCGTGAGCTAGGACCTGCGAGTTAATGTTTATATAATTGTTGTTGAACCAGAACGCCATATTTAATAAGCTTTAATGTGTCAAAAAAAGCTACCTGGTGTCCTGGTTAAAAGGAAACACTTGTTGTCTACCTTACAGGTGAAAATTTTGCATTATTTCAACAAGCACTATATAAGCAGTAGCTTGGTCCTGGATCTTGGAAACATTACTTCGTGGCGATTTCCTTGAAGATGTTTTATTGAAGCGTCTATTGGAACCATTCCGCTCTGTCTTTAGTTAACAACTTGTATAATCTATGAGGCAGATGAAACCAAACTCCGCCACTAGTCTTTCGTGACAAAAATACTAAAAATAAATTTACTGATGGTGTAACCATGGACTAATTAATGGCTATTGGTAATTAATTAGTCCATGGTGTTACTAATTTATAGACTATCATTCTAACAGATATATACATATATCAAAATCTTACGTCTCTTAACCAAAAGTAAATGAGCTGTATTTATTGGTTTGTAATACTGTAATAGTTAAAAGTTACAGAGCAACTTCATTTTGGGGGAAAATAATTTGAAAGGTGACAATGATCAGTTTCTTAGAATAGTTTAATATTTGGGAGGTATCTGTGGTTTGAAAATGTCCATTCAACGATAACAAATCACAACTCCAGAAAAGTAACGAAATATAAAAACTTTTATTTGGCTTAATAAAAAATTTTAATTTTCTTACTCGAAATTGTTACACGCTTTTAAATATAAAATAGTTTTATTCCAAACTGTGGAATTAAAATACAGCTCTTAGTGTCTCACCTAGGCAACAGTAAATTATTATTAGTTAAAAGTTTAAGTATGCTCCTGAATAAAATCTTTCGCGAAACGAAAGAAGAAATCGCAACTAGATCCACGACCCAAGAGTTCCGAGACGAACTGGTCGGGTGACGGTTGCATCCTCAACACACGGGTCAAATTGTAGATGAAAGTCCCGCTTAGACATTCGTGGAACTTGGGTTTTGGCAACGGGTTTCCCAGAAGTTGGTTCAAGTTGAAGGCTTTACGGCAACAAACTTGGTATTCGTTGTAGCGATGCACGATGTCCGACCGGAAAACGCCATTCGCGCGTCGAACTGCATTCGAATATTTCGATAATCGCTCGTCCGCTCGAATCAAATCTTTCGACAAACCGGATTGATTTGCCATTGAAAGAACCGTTCCGTCAAGTAATGGTCGTATCAGCCCAAGTAGAATCAACGAACAAAGCGAGGCGTCGATGAACTCTTCACTAATGGGAAGAGTCGTGTTCTTCTTGAAAAAAAGAAGAACCGCGATCGGCAACTGAAAAGTCGATGGAAACACTTCCAGATCCATGTCCGGACATTCCAAACTCTCCATCCAGTATTTACGCCTTCTCATTATATCCATATTGGGAAGGTCGATTAAAGATGGTACAATCATTTGGTCGCACGTCACTTCAATTCGGTTAGAAACGAGTTGCCAATTTCTATGATCATCCTCTTGCACGACATAGCTTTGAAACCCGTCCACGTTTAACGCAATCTTGTAGATGGCCAATCTAATTTTGGCCGCGCAAGTGTGACAACTTGGAGATTCCGGTTCACCGATTATAGGATAATTTTTCACCCGACGGTTGCAGATTACGTTCAACAAGTTCGGTCCCAAATCAGAGAGGTGCAATTGCTTGAGCAGCCACAACGGAGGGATATTCCCACGTTTGGACTTCACCTTCTGGTTTATCGAACGTGGTCCCGAAATATTTGGATTTAGCAAATAATCCAGTAGGACCGAACTGCGCTTTAAGTAATTTTCCTTCACTTCTTCGATCATTTCAAGTACTTCTTTGCGGCAATCAACTTTGACGCTGACTAGCACTTGATTCAAAACTTCGTGGTCAATTTGAGTCGCTATCCAAGACAAAAGACCCACTATTTCCGTATGCCCAAAATTTCTGGGGTTATAAATAATTCTCGTATTTTGATAATGCGCTCGAATTTTCATCTTGAGAAAGTCTTCTAACACTTCGGGTTGAATGTAATCGCTGCCCAACAACGCCGCGCACATCGGCATAAGGTCATTGCTTAAACCAGGAAAATGGGCCAATAAGTGTTTTAGGAAATAGAGCTTGCACGGTATGAAAGATTGCGGGTTGCCTCCCAGGTCATTAGTGCGCGTTATATCGCCTAAAGAATTGAGTCTGACAAAGCCTCCGTGAAGTTCGAAGAAGTAAAATTCGCTGTCGTCGCTTAGTATGGGGCATTGAAAGTAGTTCGCAATGACTACGATCTCTTCGTCCGCCTCGAATTCCGCCTGCAGGACAGAGATGCCTTCTTCTTTAAGAACTTCGATAAACACCAACTCGGCGAGGCGAGGTAAAATCAACTTTTGGTTTTCATCGTGTACCCCTGTCCGAGAGATTTCATGTGCCGCTTGCATACATTCCGTCATGCGCTTTCTCAGCTCTGAATTCTTTCGATTGGTGGGATCCGTTCCACCATCGAGTACGACGATTGGAATAATGTTGCATTTGCACAGATTCAAGAAAATGGTCCTTACCCGCTGGGCGAATCTGTAGGCAGGCAAGAATATTAAATTTATATTATCTTAATATTAATATATAAATACTATTTTCTAAGAAAGATTAGGTTGAACAGCTTCTTAAAACCTTTTTAATTAACTAATTCTTTAAATTTTAAAACGTTACTAATTTCTACTCCTGAGTAGGGATGCACCGATAAAGGTATAGCCATAAGTGTATATTATTGTAACATAAGTGTGACACTTCCCATTCTTTACCTTTAACAGTGCTAAATGGAACTCGCGAACTCTTAAAATATGTACCTTTAATAGTGCTAAATGCACGAAATCGGTGTACAGATTATCTGAGACTGTCTTACCCCTTGCAAAAATCGATGTATTTCGACTCGCGATATTCTAGTAAAAAGGTTTATAATTTTTTTTCACTAAATACGAATAAACACGTGTTAAAACTAAAATAAGTATGAACTGAGTCTTTCTTATATGAAAAAACAACCCACCTTCTTAAAAAAAGTGGGTTTTTATCAGCCGATATTGGCCGATACCGATATTGGAAAATAGGCCGATATATTGGTGGATCCCTACTCCCGAGATCCGCTAAAGGTCATTTTAAATAAACAACATTGTAGTTAGAAATTGAAACCGTGGCACCGTTACTTTGATAGGGGGTGCCTTGCCACAAATATTTTGTTCAGTTGCCAAAATATTAATATTGACGCCTTTTTTTAGGAACTAAAATTAGAGCTCAAAAACGCGTTTTCACTACTGGTAATTTTCGTCACCAACATAACCGGGTAGTGATTCTGCCAACACTAGTCGCTTGTTTTCTGTAGCTGAATTATTGTGTTTCGTCTATGATGAAAGGGGCCCTATAATATGAAATTTGAAAGGCGAAAGTTTGAAAATGTCTTTCAGTTTTATGAATATCAATTAGTTTTGATTTTCAAAATACAATAATGAAATATTTTTTTCCAAACTTTAATTTTAAAAATATTTGCTAAAATTAAAATATAATAATATAATTTACAGGATTGCCACGGTACCTGGAAAACCTGGAATTCCTGGAAAAGTCAGTGAATTTTAAAAATTAGCCTAAAAATCAGGCAAATGTCAGGGAATTTAATTTCGGTTGCCAATAGGAAACGTTTTCTAAAAATTACAAAATAATGGCACAAAATAACTCAGGGAAAATCTCCAAAGATGGTCAGGGAAAACCAGGATTTGATTGAGAAAAAACTGTGGCAACCTTGTTTTAGTCAGATCAAGAAATACTTATTGGACCCTGTGTCTTTTGTGCAATAATAAAATAAACTTGAAAACCAAAAAGTTAAGAATTACATGGAAATTCGTAAATGAACTCCACTTAACAATTAAGAGAAACAATTAATTTGAAAGAACTACATTTAAATTTTAGATACACGTTGAAATTTAAGGAATGACATTTAAATTTAAGAATAATTAATTTAAATTTCAATGTTCGAACCCTAGATACATTAAATTTGACTTTTAAGACCCCCTGCTTTCACCACATCTTATATTTTTGTAGACTCGCTTTAAGGCTACCGATTGCCGACTGAGCTTTAAAATTATAAGCTTCGTGCGTTGTTTAAATTTTAGTCAAAAGTATCGCCGCCTACCGACCGAGTTTTGAATTAAATATGTGAAAGCTGTCTGCTCGTTCAATATTGTCTCCGCATATTAACAGCTGAAAGTTCAACCGGAAAACCTAGAAATTCAAAAGGTGTCTGCTATTTCTTCACATATTTAGTTTACGGATGTTAAGGCAAATGGCGCTATATTTCTTAAGCTCGAAGCCTATGCTCTTTGTGAAAAATGAATGGTAATTATACAATGTGTACAGGAAATAATAATTATTGGACCCTGTGTCTTTTGACATTTAAATTTCAGAATAATTAATTTAAATTTCAACATGTGAGAAACCTAGATACATTTAATTTGACTTTTAATTAAACCCCCTGCGTGTTCTACTTCTTATCGAGTAATCGACCCAGTCGAATGACGCGAAAACCGTTCCTCCCAGGTGGGTTTATTTGGGCATAATTAAAAACATTGCAGGAGCGTCGCTGGAGATGGCATTTCTCATCAAAATTTAAAGCTATCTCTTCCCTTAAACGGGGTTATTCCTTTATCTGTGTTTCCAAAAAATTTGGCTTCAAGATCTTCTTCTGTATATTTCTTTAAATCAACAAATTTTTTCTTAACGCCTGGTATTTCCTCTTTGGGCTGGATCTTGAAGTGCAGTTATTACAGACGGTACTGTAAATGTTTTTACCAGAACCGCCGGCAATGAAGGATCGTCCGGCATTTAATTTCTGAAATTTTTGTTTAAACTGTTGAAGGCCCACAGATTCTTTAACACGCAATTCTATAAGTACATCACAGTGGGAGAAGAACCAGTGGAACTGTTTATTTTCTTGGATAAATTTAAATGTCGTGTCCAAACCAACCACCAGCCAGAACAGTCTTCGCAATGATTGAAGAGCCTTTGAAGCTCGCTTTGAAGTCAAAGATGGGCCCATGAAATTCATCGCGCCTGCAGAGTGCAGACTGATCCACCAGATTCTTCGTCAGTAGTAGCAGCCGATGACCTCGATTATGGCGATATATCTTTTCTTTTGTGGTTGCGTGTAGATGGCGACATTATGTAGTTGTTAGATTTAAATATAGAGTTAGAATAGGACGGACAGGCATTGCGTAAATAGATGAAGAAAAGTTCAAATAGTCTAGACCAACGAGATAATTACTCCGTTGGGTGTACAGTTGCAAAGATAAAGTAGCGGGGTCTTAGAAAAAGGACAGACAGGGCCCGCAAAAATAATTATATACCTATAAGAATTATAAAAATCCTACCACAAACGCCATTACCGATATACCAAATTATTAAGTTAATAACGGTATTAGTAAAGGGAGATGTTGACTTGCGTGGCATGAAGGGTAATAGTTAGTGTAGGGAGCTGTTGGAAAAATGGCGGCAAGATTGCGGCCGCTACGCTACGTGTTGCCGCCATTTTTCCGAAATTTTCCCGCCGAGCGCGCACTAAGCTTCTTACAAGGCTGCTGGCGCGTTCTACCCTCCTACTTCGCCTCCCTTCCTATCCTCCTTGGTCACCCGGCCACCTGAATTAATGGCTTTAAAAGTCGCTTGATGACTTAGGCCTTAGGTGGTGCCTTGGGTATTAGCCTAGCTGATTATTATTATTATTATATGTAAACCTAAATATACGTGGCCGTCGATACCTATGAAGAAAGCCCGAGACTAGCTTAAAATGAGCGAAAAAAAAGCGTTAGCTAGAGTAACTATCTGGCATAAACGGTACAGAGGGAAAGAAACTTATTTAACGCTTACTTATCATAATCGCCTCCATGCACGATGTCCAAATCGCTGTTGAAATATAGCTGATTTAGTAGGTTGTGTCCGTCGATAACAAGGCGAGTGTTTCGTAGTTTATGATGAGGGGACATTTCCTCATTTTGATCTATAAGAGAACTCAAACTGCGAATTCCCATTTTCACTAAAATAACTGTCGAGCGTTCTCGCCTCTCGGGACTGCCGTAGTCTTCAGGCTGAGGCTCGACGTTACCGCTTCTAATAAAAGTAATAATACCCAGGTACCAAAAGTAAAACTAAAACGTGTTGAGTCGGGTCGACCTCACATCTCCGAATTCTCCTTTCTCCGAATTCCCTTTTCTCCGAATTGACATATTCTCGTATTGTTTTTACTCCGAAAGCTCATATCTCCGAAATGTATTTAGTTACACTATGCAGATTGCAGAGATAAATCTCCTACGTGTCACGCCCGCTTGTGGCTAAAGCAAGATTATATAAATTAAATAATCTTGACTAAAGTTTTCCCCTTATTTTAATTTTTGGTCGTAATTAAATATGATGTTTTATTACAGTATAAGAAAATTGTTTGGTAGCATATTTTACAATTAGAATTGAACTAGCGACGAAATAGAACTTAATCGGCGGTGATTAGGTTCCCCGCGTCATTATTCCAATATTAGAGTCTCTAATAAGGGTAGGTTCCAGTTACAAACTGGGCACTCACAATTAGGAGAGTACCCGAGGTGTTAATTGCCGATTTTGTTCAAAGTCGGGTGTATATAATCAGGGCCGGCTCAAGAAATATTTTTCACCCGGGCAAGAGGGGTTTTTGGCGCCCCTCTTGTTTTGAGACTAAATTAAACTACCCCCCCCCCCCCGTAAAAAACATTACCATGTCCATGCTATAAATTTACCGTTTTCATAACAATAAATAATCCCTTTAATCACTTTATAAATACTTGGTGTAAACATATTTAATACCTTCTTTATGGTACATGGTCATTTTACATGGAGCTTGAAACACTAGGTAAGGTGGCCAGACTAGTATACCTAAAGTACATTAATTGTAATGTCCATACTGAATAGAATCACGGTTAATATGTGAAATAAAAGAATTAAGTTTACAAAGAACCCGTGAGTTAAAGATAAAAATAATGGATATTTTTATTTTTAACTCACGGGTTGTTCTAAAGACCTTTTCACACGAGCCAACTTTTCAAATCAAAATGCTGAGTCAGCAAAAATGGATCAGTGATCCATTTTTTTCTCGCGTACTTTTTTGGTGGATCAACTCATCGAAATTTTATTCACACGAACCAACTAGTTTACTCAACTCAAAGTTGACTCATCTAGTTGGATCAAAAAGTTGGCTCGTGTGAATAGACCTTTAGTAAACTTAATTCTTTTATTCATTACATTAATTGCTTTAACAACTTAATTTAAAAACTTTTTTGCGGGATTTTTTAAGGCCTACACTGATGAACTTTTTGAAAGCTGTCGCTGGCTTTTCTGCTTCAACGGCTTCTCTCCATTTCCTTTTTTTATGAAAAGAACCAGAATGCTTCTTTTTCTCGGACATCTTAATTCAATTCAACGTGACTCTAATTAATATCTATCTAACTAAAACTATTTAACTGAAACTAATAAATAGACTGCTTTAGAACTAAAAATCGAAAACGATTTAAATGCATTTTAAAATATTAAATGCAGGTTCATTATAGTCTAAGAAACAAATATAATTCTTGGAAATGGCCTGCTAGTTTATTTATCATAAAGCTGGATAAATGACAACGAAATAGCAAGCAAGCACATAGAAGTACTGTATTAGTTTGGGCTTCCTTCTATTCTTCTCACCCTAAATGGGTAAGAGTGTGCAATAATTGGTGGGTTTACCGGGGAGTCAGGGTGCGGCTCTTGTAACCCACTGGGAGATGTTAGCTCTGATCAAATGGTCCTATCTCCACCTCCGACTTCGGCCAGGTTTGGCTGGAAACTGAGCTTCGAGCCTTCGACTCAGGTTAACGTAGAGGGTCCGTGTAAACTGGCCGCCTCGGCGAATTTGGTAGCCTGCTGTGGGGTGGCGGGCCTCCGTATGAGGGCACGTTGGTCCTGTTTCCCGGCCTTTTGGAGTCACACCGGGATCTCAGTGGCCAGCTGTGCCGGGTTATGTGGACCGCTGTGTCCCATCATTCCCCTTTAGGAGCTCTCTCCAAAGGGTATGACTCTTTACCTACGTTGGTAGGGTGTCGGATTGAGTTGCTATAGCATCCACTCTTAATCCCACGGCTGTGTGCGAAGTGAGAATTGGTCCACCCATTGCTGCACCTTCTGCTGGGGTTGAGTGGTTTGCGTCAAAGGTCCGACCATCAGTAGTAGGGTACTACTACCCGAGGGGCTAACGACTTCCCGTAATCGGTGTACACCCTAACTGTAATGATTACGTATTCTTTTGTACTCATTTGTAATCCCGTTATCATTTGTAATCTTCGTACTCATCTGTAATCACCCGTAATCATTATGAAATCACGCGTACTCATCTGTAATCACGTGTAATCATTTGTAAAGCGCGTAATCATTGGAATTATCCCGTACTCAATTACTCATCTGTAACAATTTTAAAGTTTTGGGTTGCCTGTGTACTCATCATAATCATTATGTTCTCATCGTAATCATTCTGTACTCATCATAATAATTCTGTACTCATCGTAATCATTCTGTACTCATCGTAATCATTAGGTACTCATCATAATCATGTGTATTCATCGTAATCATCTGAACTCATTAATGATTACGTAATCGGTGTAGAGGCAAATTCTTACTGGCTAGCCCCACGCTACTACCCATGCTGGATTTGTCACCTGTCCGGGCTTGGGGACGCTGGCGTAGGGCACTATGATGATAGGCCTCCGGTGGTATGGCTCCTGTTGCTAGGTACACCGACCTAAAAATTCTGACACACTTCTATTCTTCTAGTATCGCCCAACCACTTTTCCTTCTTCATATTATATACCCTGGTTTATAATGAAAATACCCGGAAAATGCTTTATTCGTCAGAACTATGCACCGTAATTTTATGGTTTATTTACTATTGTAAAATAAATAGTCGCAAAAAAACATTCATCGACGATGTTGGACATTTTGGTTGTGAAAATGGTTTGTATTTCTAATTAGCGAAAGATTTTTCAAATTATGTTACGCTTTCATTAAAAATTTTATAAACAAATCCAATTCTTGGTAAACCAAAAAGGCGCACAACTCAATTTCGGCGCCCCTCTCAAAACGGCGCCCCGGGCAGTTGCCCGGGTTGCCCGGCCCTTGAGCCGCCCCTGTATATAATGTAGACCATAAGCCTTGTGTAGACCTATATGAGATATGAAATTTCCGAAAAGGAGACGTTGCACTTCCCTTTCGATTTGCCATCGAAGCTGAAAATGTTTTGACCACTTTAAACAAAAAAATCTCAATTTTAAAAAGCATGGAATTTTTTCGGTTTTACCTATGAAAATTTAAAAAAAAATTTAAAATCACGAAATGGGTAATTTCGACCACGTTTAGGTAAATTTCATCAATTTTGGGTAAATTGGAACATTTTTGGGTAAAATAAGGAAAAATGATCATTTCTGTTATAAGTGGTCAAAACATTTTCGGTTGCCATGGCAAAACCAATGGATAGTGCAACGTTTCATTTTGGGAAATTTCAAATTTCATATTGTACTACATTACGCCCGACTTTGAACCAAATCGGTGTGTAACACCTCGGGTACCTTCCTTGTTAGTATCCGTACCATGGTTTATGAAAATTAAATCTGGGGGTTTAAATGGCGGAACTAACTTTCGTAAGTTATTATATGGTTTTCAAGAAATTGCAGTCCATTTTCACTTGAAAGGGGGCGTTAGTAGTTTAGATTATTATTACTGTGTTAAAGTATTTCAAGCAGAAATACAGAAAATGGGAAATAGAGTAGTATCAGTGTGACGTCTCCCATACTTTTCACACGTTCCTAAAATTCTATAACACTCTGAGATTATGTACGTTAGCATAAGTTAATGATACTTCTAAGTAGACAAATAAGCCCTTTCAAGGCAGTGTTGGGCATTTTCGTCAAAGAGCCGCTCACGCTCACGTCTTATTGAGCGGTAAAATTTTCGCTCCTCTCTTTTCGCTCTTTTTTAGGGGTAAAATTTTCGCTCCTCTCTTTCCGCTCTTTTTTGAGGGGTAAAATTTTCGCTCCTCTCTTTCCGCTCTTTTTTGAGGGGTAAAATTTTCGCTCCTCTCTTTTCGCTCTTTTTTGAGGGGTAAAATTTTCGCTCCTCTCTTTCCGCTCTTTTTTAGGGGTAAAATTTTCGCTCCTCTCTTTCCGCTCTTTTTTGAGGGGTAAAATTTTCGCTCCTCTCTTTCCGCTCTTTTTTGAGGGGTAAAATTTTCGCTCCTCTCTTTTCGCTCTTTTTTAGGGGTAAAATTTTCGCTCCTCTCTTTCCGCTCTTTTTTGAGGGGTAAAATTTTCGCTCCTCTCTTTTCGCTCTTTTTTAGGGGTAAAATTTTCGCTCCTCTCTTTCCGCTCTTTTTTGAGGGGTAAAATTTTCGCTCCTCTCTTTCCGCTCTTTTTTGAGGGGTAAAATTTCCGCTCCTCTCTTTCCGCTCTTTTTTGAG
The DNA here is from genome assembly GCF_980474605.1 of Leiobunum rupestre. NCBI lineage: Eukaryota > Metazoa > Arthropoda > Arachnida > Opiliones > Sclerosomatidae > Leiobunum > Leiobunum rupestre. Next base: position 36,383,069 of record NC_143392.1, read on the forward strand.
CGGTATAATTTTCGCTCCTCTCTTTCAGCTCTTTTTTGAGCGGTAAAATTTTCGCTCGTCTCTTCGCTCTTTTTGAGCGATAATAATTGCGCTCATTTCTAGCATACAATTAACTTATGAAGCTATAACTACATCTTCATCTACTTTCTACACACAATCCCTAGGTATGTAGGGGCAGTAGCGTATCTACCAGGAGGGCGAAAGGGGCCCCAGGTGCAAACTTATAAGAGCGGAGGGCGCGTTTTGAATGGGCGGTCGCAGATTATCACGTGTACATTTTTATTCCTTGTATTTCAGACTTTCAGTAAAGTTTAATTTCAATGTTTATTACCAAAGCAAATAATATTTGTAGTTCATTTGCCATAATAATTAATTAATTCGTCAATTAATTAATCAATACTTGAAGTCATTCAAATTATTATTAATTAATTAATGTTAATTGTATGAGAGGGGGCTAAGGTTTTGTCTTCCGCCCCGCGCGACCGTAAGTTTAGTTACGCCACTGTATAGCGATTGTCGTGTACTAGTTTCACGTATCGAAAACCCTCGTCGCCATTGCTAATTATTTTGAAATCGGACACTCAGAAGACAAAAGTTTAAAGGAAAATTTTCGCTCCTCTCTTTCCGCTCTTTTTTGAGCGGTAAAATTTTCGCTCTAATTTTTCCGCTCTTTATTTGAGCGGTTAAATCGGCACTCCTCTCTTTCCGCTCTTTTTTGAGCGGTAAAATTTTCGCTCTTTTTTGAGCGGTAAAATTGTCGCTCTTTTTTTCGCTCTTTTTTGAGCCGTTAAATTTTCGCTCCTCTCATTTTTGTTTTGCGCTCTTTTAAAAAGATATTTTACCGCTCATTTTCGCTCATAATAATAAATCCGCTCACAATGAGATGAGCGGTGCCCAACACTGTTTCAAGGTGGAATCTTTGTCCAGAAAATGTGATGTCAAATCTTGTCTCACCGATTTCCGCGAAAATGAAAGTTTTGAAAAATATCTCGGACCCAGCGCCGCTGTGCGGTCGAGAATGAAACTATATTGGGCTGAGATAAATAAACCAATAGCAAAAAATCATTCTTTGGCCTCTGCGGGGGGAACGAATTTTCTAAGGGAATACCGAAATTTATCTCTTTTGGGGAAGTTCAAGCTAGCCTTGCACCAAACGGGATTAAAGAAACGTCAGCTTCGGCAGTTCCAAGTGTATGTTAAGGCTACTTTGATACGCAGTACGGAGAGACATAGGTCAATTTGGACAAGCATATCCGCCATAGGCAGCATAGCCATTTGTCTACTTAGAGGTATCATTAACTTATGACGTTAGATTAGGTAGAATCCGACTCCTTGAAAATAAAAGCTGGCCGGTAGTCGTTTATTCACTTCATTGCATCGAGTCTCAATTTTTTTAAACATTTCTGCTCATTTTGCTTTTTGAAATCGAATTTTGAATTTTTTGATACAATTTAGCTTTATTGTCCAGAAGACAGATAGTCTTTTTTGAAGTAACCGTAGAATTTGGTCCGGCAAAGGTTTTTTGATTGATTCTGGTATTTTCGAGGGCGCTGATCACGAATCTGCCGGGTGCCAGAGCGAGAAAGTTGGGCATTTTAAGTTATGATGTCGTCAAGATGGCCGCCGGTACCATAACACTAAACGGGATTTACCCCCAGAACGCCTTGTCCAAATATTACGTTTAAGGTGTCATTTGATAGATATTGGACTTTTCATATCATAATTTTAATAAATCGCCAATATCTATCACCAGGGGGCAGGGTGATATTTTTTAAGCCCTTAATGTTGATTCTCGCAAAGAATATAGGCTTGTAATATATCTCATTTAAAAGCATTTTACGACCTCTAAGTCATTTCGATGCGGTTAAGTTAATATCTGCCAATAGGGGGCGCTGTGATAATTTTTAAGCCCTTAACGCTGATTCCTTCAAACAATACTCAGGCTTGTAATATCCTATTTAAATATATATCAGTTAGGTGGCACCGTAATATGTTGAAATTCCATATATATATATATATATATATATACACACATCTATATAATAAAACTCTAAGGCCTTTTCGTGGAGGTTTTCTTCCTCGCCACTGAAAAGCGAGGCGCCGCTGACGGTGCGGTCTGCGGATCGGACTGGCGATTTGCGGACAACCATATCCCGTGCTCTTTTTGTATCACATAGCTGAAAAAGCGACCCGTGAAACAGACGGAAACCGAGACTAACTTTCACTTCGTTGCTGAGGTAGTTCGACTATAGACAGCAGGGCCGTGCTTAGGGGGAGGCAAACAGGGCGGTCGCCCAGGGCCGCTAAAATTTTACCATAGGGATATATATAGCGGAGGGCCGCTACACTCACAAATTGTCAGTTTCGCCCATGCATTTCGCCCGGGGCCGCGAGACCTCCAAGCACGGCCCTGATAGACAGAGCGGCCCGCGGGTCAGTGGGAAGTCGGGTCTCATGGACGAGCGTATCTGCCATTGAATACAGCGGGTTTACAGGGCCGCCCTTGAATATAGGGGGTTAACAGGGTCGCCCTTGAATACAGCGGGTTTACAGGGCCGCCCTTGAATACAGCGGGTTTACAGGGCCGCCCTTGAATATAGGGGGTTTACAGGGGTACAGGGGAGTTTGGGACGAGGGAAAAAGGCGAGTGTTTTGGGATTTTCGCGGGGGGGGGGGGGAGAGTACCTCGGTTATTCTCGCATGGGAAAAAGGAGAAGGAGTGCCTTAGTGGGGAAAAGGGTACCACTGTAATTCTCGCTTTACTGGGTGGGGTTTGGGACGAGTGTTTTTGAGTAATTTTGGTGGGGAAAAGGGCACCACGGTAATTATCGCATAGGAAAAGGGGGAGGAGTGCCTACTGGGGAGTTTGGAAGAGACAGGTAGGCAAGTTTTTGAGTAATTTTTGTTGGGAAAAAGGGTATCACGGTAATTATCGCAGTGGAAAAAGCGGGAGGGGTGCCTTACTGGGGGGTTTGGAAGAGAGAGAAAGGCGAGTTTTTGAGTAATTTTTGTGGGGAAAAAGGGTATCACGGTAATTATCGCAGTGGAAAAAGCGGGAGGGGTGCCTTACTAGGGGGTTTGGAAGAGAGAGAAAGGCGAGTTTTTGAGTAATTTTTGTGGGGAAAAAGGGTATCACGGTAATTATCGCAGTGGAAAAAGTGGGAGGGGTGCCTTACTGGGGGGTTTGGAAGAGAGAGAAAGGCGAGTTTTTGAGTAATTTTTGTTGGGAAAAAGGGTATCACGGTAATTATCGCAGTGGAAAAAGCGGGAGGGGTGCCTTACTGGGGGGTTTGGAAGAGAGAGAAAGGCGAGTTTTTGAGTAATTTTTGTTGGGAAAAAGGGTATCACGGTAATTATCGCAGTGGAAAAAGCGGGAGGGGTGCCTTACTAGGGGGTTTGGAAGAGAGAGAAAGACGAGTTTTTGAGTAATTTTTGTTGGGAAAAAGGGTATCACGGTAATTATCGCAGTGGAAAAAGCGGGAGGGGTGCCTTACTGGGGGGTTTGGAAGAGAGAGAAAGGCGAGTTTTTGAGTAATTTTTGTGGGTAAAAAGGGTATCACGGTAATTATCGCAGTGGAAAAAGCGGGAGGGGTGCCTTACTGGGGGGTTTGGAAGAGAGAGAAAGGCGAGTTTTTGAGTAATTTTTGTGGGGAAAATGGGTATCACGGTAATTATCGCAGTGGAAAAAGCGGGAGGGGTGCCTTACTGGGGGGTTTGGAAGAGAGAGAAAGGCGAGTTTTTGAGTAATTTTTGTGGGGAAAAAGGGTATCACGGTAATTATCGCAGTGGAAAAAGCGGGAGGGGTGCCTTACTGGGGGGTTTGGAAGAGAGAGAAAGGCGAGTTTTTGAGTAATTTTTGTTGGGAAAAAGGGTATCACGGTAATTATCGCAGTGGAAAAAGCGGGAGGGGTGCCTTACTGGGGGGTTTGGAAGAGAGAGAAAGGCGAGTTTTTGGGTAATTTTTGTGGGGAAAAAGGGTATCACGGTAATCATCGCAGTGGAAAAAGCGGGAGGGGTGCCTTACTGGGGGGTTTGGAAGAGAGAGAAAGGCGAGTTTTTGAGTAATTTTTGTTTTGAAAAAGGGTATCACGGTAATTATCGCAGTGGAAAAAGCGGGAGGGGTGCCTTACTGGGGGGTTTGGAAGAGAGAGAAAGGCGAGTTTTTGAGTAATTTTTGTTGGGAAAAAGGGTATCACGGTAATTATCGCAGTGGAAAAAGCGGGAGGGGTGCCTTACTGGGGGGTTTGGAAGAGAGAGAAAGGCGAGTTTTTGAGTAATTTTTGTGGGGAAAAAGGGTATCACGGTAATTATCGCAGTGGAAAAAGCGGGAGGGGTGCCTTACTGGGGCGTTTGGAAGAGAGAGAAAGGCGAGTTTTTGAGTAATTTTTGTTGGGAAAAAGGGTATCACGGTAATTATCGCAGTGGAAAAAGCGGGAGGGTTGCCTTACTGGGGTGTTTGGAAGAGAGAGAAAGGCGAGTTTTTGAGTAATTTTTGTGGGGAAAAAGGGTATCACTGTAATTATCGCAGTGGAAAAAGCGGGAGGGGTGCCTTACTGGGGGGTTTGGAAGAGAGAGAAATGCGAGTTTTTGAGTAATTTTTGTGGGGAAAAAGGGTATCACGGTAATTATCGCAGTGGAAAAAGCGGAAGGGGTGCCTTACTGGGGGGTTTGGAAGAGAGAGAAAGGTGAGTTTTTGAGTAATTTTTGTTGTAAAAAGGGGTATCACGGTAATTATCGCAGTGGAAAAAGCGGGAGGGGTGCCTTACTGGGGGGTTTGGAAGAGAGAGAAAGGCGAGTTTTTGAGTAATTTTTGTGGGGAAAAAGGGTATCACGGTAATTATCGCAGTGGAAAAAGCGGGAGGGGTGCCTTACTGGGGGGTTTGGAAGAGAGAGAAAGGCGAGTTTTTGAGTAATTTTTGTTGGGAAAAAGGGTATCACGGTAATTATCGCAGTGGAAAAAGCGGGAGGGGTGCCTTACTGGGGGGTTTGGAAGAGAGAGAAAGGCGAGTTTTTGAGTAATTTTTGTGGGGAAAAAGGGTATAACGGTAATTATCGCAGTGGAAAAAGCGGGAGGGGTGCCTTACTGGGGGGTTTGGAAGAGAGAGAAAGGCGAGTTTTTGAGTAATTTTTGTTGGGAAAAAGGGTATCACGGTAATTATCGCAGTGGAAAAAGCGGGAGGGGTGCCTTACTGGGGGGTTTGGAAGAGAGAGAAAGGCGAGTTTTTGAGTAATTTTTGTGGGGAAAAAGGGTATCACGGTAATTATCGCAGTGGAAAAAGCGGGAGGGGTGCCTTACTGGGGGGTTTGGAAGAGAGAGAAAGGCGAGTTTTTGAGTAATTTTTGTGGGGAAAAAGGGTATCACGGTAATTATCGCAGTGGAAAAAGCGGGAGGGGTGCCTTACTGGGGGGTTTGGAAGAGAGAGAAAGGCGAGTTTTTGAGTAATTTTTGTGGGGAAAATGGGTATCACGGTAATTATCGCAGTGGAAAAAGCGGGAGGGGTGCCTTACTGGGGGGTTTGGAAGAGAGAGAAAGGTGAGTTTTTGAGTAATTTTTGTGGGGAAAAAGGGTATCACGGTAATTATCGCAGTGGAAAAAGCGGGAGGGGTGCCTTACTGGGGGGTTTGGAAGAGAGAGAAAGGCGAGTTTTTGAGTAATTTTTGTTGGGAAAATGGGTATCACGGTAATTATCGCAGTGGAAAAAGCGGGAGGGGTGCCTTACTGGGGGGTTTGGAAGAGAGAGAAAGGCGAGTTTTTGAGTAATTTTTGTGGGGAAAAAGGGTATCACGGTAATTATCGCAGTGGAAAAAGCGGGAGGGGTGCCTTACTGGGGGGTTTGGAAGAGAGAGAAAGGCGAGTTTTTGAGTAATTTTTGTTGGGAAAAAGGGTATCACGGTAATTATCGCAGTGGAAAAAGCGGGAGGGGTGCCTTACTGGGGGGTTTGGAAGAGAGAGAAAGGCGAGTTTTTGAGTAATTTTTGTTGGGAAAAAGGGTATCACGGTAATTATCGCAGTGGAAAAAGCGGGAGGGGTGCCTTACTGGGGGGTTTGGAAGAGAGAGAAAGGCGAGTTTTTGAGTAATTTTTGTGGGGAAAAAGGGTATCACGGTAATTATCGCAGTGGAAAAAGCGGGAGGGGTGCCTTACTGGGGCGTTTGGAAGAGAGAGAAAGGCGAGTTTTTGAGTAATTTTTGTTGGGAAAAAGGGTATCACGGTAATTATCGCAGTGGAAAAAGCGGGAGGGGTGCCTTACTGGGGGGTTTGGAAGAGAGAGAAAGGCGAGTTTTTGAGTAATTTTTGTGGGGAAAAAGGGTATCACTGTAATTATCGCAGTGGAAAAAGCGGGAGGGGTGCCTTACTGGGGGGTTTGGAAGAGAGAGAAATGCGAGTTTTTGAGTAATTTTTGTGGGGAAAAAGGGTATCACGGTAATTATCGCAGTGGAAAAAGCGGGAGGGGTGCCTTACTGGGGGGTTTGGAAGAGAGAGAAAGGTGAGTTTTTGAGTAATTTTTGTTGTAAAAAGGGGTATCACGGTAATTATCGCAGTGGAAAAAGCGGGAGGGGTGCCTTACTGGGGGGTTTGGAAGAGAGAGAAAGGCGAGTTTTTGAGTAATTTTTGTGGGGAAAAAGGGTATCACGGTAATTATCGCAGTGGAAAAAGCGGGAGGGGTGCCTTACTGGGGGGTTTGGAAGAGAGAGAAAGGCGAGTTTTTGAGTAATTTTTGTTGGGAAAAAGGGTATCACGGTAATTATCGCAGTGGAAAAAGCGGGAGGGGTGCCTTACTGGGGGGTTTGGAAGAGAGAGAAAGGCGAGTTTTTGAGTAATTTTTGTGGGGAAAAAGGGTATCACGGTAATTATCGCAGTGGAAAAAGCGGGAGGGGTGCCTTACTGGGGGGTTTGGAAGAGAGAGAAAGGCGAGTTTTTGAGTAATTTTTGTTGGGAAAAAGGGTATCACGGTAATTATCGCAGTGGAAAAAGCGGGAGGGGTGCCTTACTGGGGGGTTTGGAAGAGAGAGAAAGGCGAGTTTTTGAGTAATTTTTGTGGGGAAAAAGGGTATCACGGTAATTATCGCAGTGGAAAAAGCGGGAGGGGTGCCTTACTGGGGGGTTTGGAAGAGAGAGAAAGGCGAGTTTTTGAGTAATTTTTGTGGGGAAAAAGGGTATCACGGTAATTATCGCAGTGGAAAAAGCGGGAGGGGTGCCTTACTGGGGGGTTTGGAAGAGAGAGAAAGGCAAGTTTTTGAGTAATTTTTGTGGGGAAAAAGGGTATCACGGTAATTATCGCAGTGGAAAAAGCGGGAGGGGTGCCTTACTGGGGGGTTTGGAAGAGAGAGAAAGGCAAGTTTTTGAGTAATTTTTGTGGGGAAATTGGGTATCACGGTAATTATCGCAGTGGAAAAAGCGGGAGGGGTGCCTTACTGGGAGGTTTGGAAGAGAGAGAAAGGCGAGTTTTTGAGTAATTTTTGTTGGGAAAAAGGGTATCACGGTAATTATTGCAGTGGAAAAAGCGGGAGGGGTGCCTTACTGGGGGGTTTGGAAGAGAGAGAAAGGCGAGTTTTTGAGTAATTTTTGTGGGGAAAAAGGGTATCACGGTAATTATCGCAGTGGAAAAAGCGGGAGGGGTGCCTTACTGGGGGGTTTGGAAGAGAGAGAAAGGCGAGTTTTTGAGTAATTTTTGTGGAGAAAAAGGGTATCACGGTAATTATAGCAGTGGAAAAAGCGGGAGGGGTGCCTTACTGGGGGGTTTGGAAGAGAGAGAAAGGCGAGTTTTTGAGTAATTTTTGTTGGGAAAAAGGGTATCACGGTAATTATCGCAGTGGAAAAAGCGGGAGGGGTGCCTTACTGGGGGGTTTGGAAGAGAGAGAAAGGCGAGTTTTTGAGTAATTTTTGTGGGGAAAAAGGGTATCACGGTAATTATCGCAGTGGAAAAAGCGGGAGGGGTGCCTTACTGGGGGGTTTGGAAGAGAGAGAAAGGCGAGTTTTTGAGTAATTTTTGTTGGGAAAAAGGGTATCACGGTAATTATCGCAGTGGAAAAAGCGGGAGGGGTGCCTTACTGGGGGGTTTGGAAGAGAGAGAAAGGCGAGTTTTTGAGTAATTTTTGTGGGGAAAAAGGGTATCACGGTAATTATCGCAGTGGAAAAAGCGGGAGGGGTGCCTTACTGGGGGGTTTGGAAGAGAGAGAAAGGCGAGTTTTTGAGTAATTTTTGTGGGGAAAAAGGGTATAACGGTAATTATCGCAGTGGAAAAAGCGGGAGGGGTGCCTTACTGGGGGGTTTGGAAGAGAGAGAAAGGCGAGTTTTTGAGTAATTTTTGTTGGGAAAAAGGGTATCACGGTAATTATCGCAGTGGAAAAAGCGGGAGGGGTGCCTTACTGGGGGGTTTGTAAGAGAGAGAAAGGCGAGTTTTTGAGTAATTTTTGTGGGGAAAAAGGGTATCACGGTAATTATCGCAGTGGAAAAAGCGGGAGGGGTGCCTTACTGGGGGGTTTGGAAGAGAGAGAAAGGCGAGTTTTTGAGTAATTTTTGTGGGGAAAAAGGGTATCACGGTAATTATCGCAGTGGAAAAAGCGGGAGGGGTGCCTTACTGGGGGGTTTGGAAGAGAGAGAAAGGCGAGTTTTTGAGTAATTTTTGTGGGGAAAAAGGGTATCACGGTAATTATCGCAGTGGAAAAAGCGGGAGGGGTGCCTTACTGGGGGGTTTGGAAGAGAGAGAAAGGCGAGTTTTTGAGTAATTTTTGTGGGGAAAAAGGGTATCACGGTAATTATCGCAGTGGAAAAAGCGGGAGGGGTGCCTTACTGGGGGGTTTGGAAGAGAGAGAAAGGCGAGTTTTTGAGTAATTTTTGTGGGGAAAAAGGGTATCACGGTAATTATCGCAGTGGAAAAAGCGGGAGGGGTGCCTTACTGGGGGGTTTGGAAGAGAGAGAAAGGCGAGTTTTTGAGTAATTTTTGTGGGGAAAAAGGGTATCACGGTAATTATCGCAGTGGAAAAAGCGGGAGGGGTGCCTTACTGGGGGGTTTGGAAGAGAGAGAAAGGCGAGTTTTTGAGTAATTTTTGTTGGGAAAAAGGGTATCACGGTAATTATCGCAGTGGAAAAAGCGGGAGGGGTGCCTTACTGGGGGGTTTGGAAGAGAGAGAAAGGCGAGTTTTTGAGTAATTTTTGTTGGGAAAAAGGGTATCACGGTAATTATCGCAGTGGAAAAAGCGGGAGGGGTGCCTTACTGGGGGGTTTGGAAGAGAGAGAAAGGCGAGTTTTTGAGTAATTTTTGTGGGGAAAAAGGGTATCACGGTAATTATCGCAGTGGAAAAAGCGGGAGGGGTGCCTTACTGGGGCGTTTGGAAGAGAGAGAAAGGCGAGTTTTTGAGTAATTTTTGTTGGGAAAAAGGGTATCACGGTAATTATCGCAGTGGAAAAAGCGGGAGGGGTGCCTTACTGGGGGGTTTGGAAGAGAGAGAAAGGCGAGTTTTTGAGTAATTTTTGTGGGGAAAAAGGGTATCACTGTAATTATCGCAGTGGAAAAAGCGGGAGGGGTGCCTTACTGGGGGGTTTGGAAGAGAGAGAAATGCGAGTTTTTGAGTAATTTTTGTGGGGAAAAAGGGTATCACGGTAATTATCGCAGTGGAAAAAGCGGGAGGGGTGCCTTACTGGGGGGTTTGGAAGAGAGAGAAAGGTGAGTTTTTGAGTAATTTTTGTTGTAAAAAGGGGTATCACGGTAATTATCGCAGTGGAAAAAGCGGGAGGGGTGCCTTACTGGGGGGTTTGGAAGAGAGAGAAAGGCGAGTTTTTGAGTAATTTTTGTGGGGAAAAAGGGTATCACGGTAATTATCGCAGTGGAAAAAGCGGGAGGGGTGCCTTACTGGGGGGTTTGGAAGAGAGAGAAAGGCGAGTTTTTGAGTAATTTTTGTTGGGAAAAAGGGTATCACGGTAATTATCGCAGTGGAAAAAGCGGGAGGGGTGCCTTACTGGGGGGTTTGGAAGAGAGAGAAAGGCGAGTTTTTGAGTAATTTTTGTGGGGAAAAAGGGTATCACGGTAATTATCGCAGTGGAAAAAGCGGGAGGGGTGCCTTACTGGGGGGTTTGGAAGAGAGAGAAAGGCGAGTTTTTGAGTAATTTTTGTTGGGAAAAAGGGTATCACGGTAATTATCGCAGTGGAAAAAGCGGGAGGGGTGCCTTACTGGGGGGTTTGGAAGAGAGAGAAAGGCGAGTTTTTGAGTAATTTTTGTGGGGAAAAAGGGTATCACGGTAATTATCGCAGTGGAAAAAGCGGGAGGGGTGCCTTACTGGGGGGTTTGGAAGAGAGAGAAAGGCGAGTTTTTGAGTAATTTTTGTGGGGAAAAAGGGTATCACGGTAATTATCGCAGTGGAAAAAGCGGGAGGGGTGCCTTACTGGGGGGTTTGGAAGAGAGAGAAAGGCAAGTTTTTGAGTAATTTTTGTGGGGAAAAAGGGTATCACGGTAATTATCGCAGTGGAAAAAGCGGGAGGGGTGCCTTACTGGGGGGTTTGGAAGAGAGAGAAAGGCAAGTTTTTGAGTAATTTTTGTGGGGAAATTGGGTATCACGGTAATTATCGCAGTGGAAAAAGCGGGAGGGGTGCCTTACTGGGAGGTTTGGAAGAGAGAGAAAGGCGAGTTTTTGAGTAATTTTTGTTGGGAAAAAGGGTATCACGGTAATTATTGCAGTGGAAAAAGCGGGAGGGGTGCCTTACTGGGGGGTTTGGAAGAGAGAGAAAGGCGAGTTTTTGAGTAATTTTTGTGGGGAAAAAGGGTATCACGGTAATTATCGCAGTGGAAAAAGCGGGAGGGGTGCCTTACTGGGGGGTTTGGAAGAGAGAGAAAGGCGAGTTTTTGAGTAATTTTTGTGGAGAAAAAGGGTATCACGGTAATTATAGCAGTGGAAAAAGCGGGAGGGGTGCCTTACTGGGGGGTTTGGAAGAGAGAGAAAGGCGAGTTTTTGAGTAATTTTTGTGGGGAAAAAGGGTATCACGGTAATTATCGCAGTGGAACAAGCGGGAGGGGTGCCTTACTGGGGGGTTTGGAAGAGAGAGAAAGGCGAGTTTTTGAGTAATTTTTGTTGGGAAAAAGGGTATCACGGTAATTATCGCAGTGGAAAAAGCGGGAGGGGTGCCTTACTGGGGGGTTTGGAAGAGAGAGAAAGGCGAGTTTTTGAGTAATTTTTGTGGGGAAAAAGGGTATCACGGTAATTATCGCAGTGGAAAAAGCGGGAGGGGTGCCTTACTGGGGGGTTTGGAAGAGAGAGAAAGGCGAGTTTTTGAGTAATTTTTGTGGGGAAAAAGGGTATAACGGTAATTATCGCAGTGGAAAAAGCGGGAGGGGTGCCTTACTGGGGGGTTTGGAAGAGAGAGAAAGGCGAGTTTTTGAGTAATTTTTGTTGGGAAAAAGGGTATCACGGTAATTATCGCAGTGGAAAAAGCGGGAGGGGTGCCTTACTGGGGGGTTTGTAAGAGAGAGAAAGGCGAGTTTTTGAGTAATTTTTGTGGGGAAAAAGGGTATCACGGTAATTATCGCAGTGGAAAAAGCGGGAGGGGTGCCTTACTGGGGGGTTTGGAAGAGAGAGAAAGGCGAGTTTTTGAGTAATTTTTGTGGGGAAAAAGGGTATCACGGTAATTATCGCAGTGGAAAAAGCGGGAGGGGTGCCTTACTGGGGGGTTTGGAAGAGAGAGAAAGGCGAGTTTTTGAGTAATTTTTGTGGGGAAAAAGGGTATCACGGTAATTATCGCAGTGGAAAAAGCGGGAGGGGTGCCTTACTGGGGGGTTTGGAAGAGAGAGAAAGGCGAGTTTTTGAGTAATTTTTGTGGGGAAAAAGGGTATCACGGTAATTATCGCAGTGGAAAAAGCGGGAGGGGTGCCTTACTGGGGGGTTTGGAAGAGAGAGAAAGGCGAGTTTTTGAGTAATTTTTGTGGGGAAAAAGGGTATCACGGTAATTATCGCAGTGGAAAAAGCGGGAGGGGTGCCTTACTGGGGGGTTTGGAAGAGAGAGAAAGGCGAGTTTTTGAGTAATTTTTGTGGGGAAAAAGGGTATCACGGTAATTATCGCAGTGGAAAAAGCGGGAGGGGTGGCTTACTGGGGGGTTTCAAAGAGAGAGAAAGGCGAGTTTTTGAGTAATTTTTGTGGGGAAAAAGGGTATCACGGTAATTATCTCAGTGGAAAAAGCGGGAGGGGTGCCTAACTGGGGGGTTTGGAAGAGAGAGAAAGGCGAGTTTTTGAGTAATTTTTGTGGGGAAGAAGGGTATCACGGTAATTATCGCAGTGGAAAAAGCGGGAGGGGTGCCTTACTGGGGGGTTTGGAAGAGAGAGAAAGGCGAGTTTTTGAGTAATTTTTGTGGGGAAAAAGGGTATCACGGTAATTATCGCAGTGGAAAAAGCGGGAGGGGTGCCTTACTGGGGGGTTCGAAGAGAGAGAAAGGCTTGTTTTTGAGTAATTTTGGTGGGGAAAAAGGGTATCACGGTAATTATCGCAGTGGAAAAAGCGGGAGGGGTGCCTTACTGGGGGGTTTGGAAGAGAGAGAAAGGCGAGTTTTTGAGTAATTTTTGTGGGGAAAAAGGGTATCACGGTAATTATCGCAGTGGAAAAAGCGGGAGGGGTGGCTTACTGGGGGGTTTGGAAGAGAGAGAAAGGCGAGTTTTTGAGTAATTTTTGTGGGGAAAAAGGGTATCACGGTAATTATCGCAGTGGAAAAAGCGGGAGGGGTGCCTTACTGGGGGGTTTGGAAGAGAGAGAAAGGCGAGTTTTTGAGTAATTTTTGTGGGGAAAAAGGGTATCACGGTAATTATCGCAGTGGAAAAAGCGGGAGGGGTGCCTTACTGGGGGGTTTGGAAGAGAGAGAAAGGCGAGTTTTTGAGTAATTTTTGTGGGGAAAATGGGTATCACGGTAATTATCGCAGTGGAAAAAGCGGGAGGGGTGCCTTACTGGGGGGTTTGGAAGAGAGAGAAAGGCGAGTTTTTGAGTAATTTTTGTGGGGAAAAAGGGTATCACGGTAATTATCGCAGTGGAAAAAGCGGGAGGGGTGCCTTACTGGGGGGTTTGGAAGAGAGAGAAAGGCGAGTTTTTGAGTAATTTTTGTTGGGAAAAAGGGTATCACGGTAATTATCGCAGTGGAAAAAGCGGGAGGGGTGCCTTACTGGGGGGTTTGGAAGAGAGAGAAAGGCGAGTTTTTGAGTAATTTTTGTGGGGAAAAATGGTATCACGGTAATTATCGCAGTGGAAAAAGCGGGAGGGGTGCCTTACTGGGGGGTTTGGAAGAGAGAGAAAGAAGAGTTTTTGAGTAATTTTTGTTGGGAAAAAGGGTATCACGGTAATTATCGCAGTGGAAAAAGCGGGAGGGGTGCCTTACTGGGGGGTTTGGAAGAGAGAGAAAGGCGAGTTTTTGAGTAATTTTTGTGGGGAAAAAGGGTATCACGGTAATTATCGCAGTGGAAAAAGCGGGAGGGGTGCCTTACTGGGGGGTTTGGAAGAGAGAGAAAGGCGAGTTTTTGAGTAATTTTTGTGGGGAAAAAGGGTATCATTGTAATTATCGCAGTGGTAAAAGCGGGAGGGGTGCCTTACTGAGGGGTTTGGAAAAGAGAGAAAGGCGAGTTTTTGAGTAATTTTTGTGGGGAAAAAGGGTATCACGGTAATTATCGCAGTGGAAAAAGCGGGAGGGGTGCCTTACTGGGGGGTTTGGAAGAGAGAGAAAGGCGAGTTTTTGAGTAATTTTTGTGGGGAAAAAGGGTATCACGGTAATTATCGCAGTGGAAAAAGCGGGAGGGGTGCCTTACTGGGGGGTTTGGAAGAGAGAGAAATGCGAGTTTTTGAGTAATTTTTGTGGGGAAAAAGGGTATCACGGTAATTATCGCAGTGGAAAAAGCGGGAGGGGTGCCTTACTGGGGGGTTTGGAAGAGAGAGAAAGGTGAGTTTTTGAGTAATTTTTGTGGGGAAAAAGGGTATCACGGTAATTATCGCAGTGGAAAAAGCGGGAGGGGTGCCTTACTGGGGGGTTTGGAAGAGAGAGAAAGGCGAGTTTTTGAGTAATTTTTGTGGGGAAAAAGGGTATCACGGTAATTATCGCAGTGGAAAAAGCGGGAGGGGTGCCTTACTGGGGGGTTTGGAAGAGAGAGAAAGGCGAGTTTTTGAGTAATTTTTGTGGGGAAAAAGGGTATCACGGTAATTATCGCAGTGGAAAAAGCGGGAGGGGTGGCTTACTGGGGGGTTTGGAAGAGAGAGAAAGGCGAGTTTTTGAGTAATTTTTGTGGGGAAAAAGGGTATCACGGTAATTATCGCAGTGGAAAAAGCGGGAGGGGTGCCTTACTGGGGGGTTTGGAAGAGAGAGAAAGGCGAGTTTTTGAGTAATTTTTGTGGGGAAAAAGGGTATCACGGTAATTATCGCAGTGGAAAAAGCGGGAGGGGTGGCTTACTGGGAGGTTTCAAAGAGAGAGAAAGGCGAGTTTTTGAGTAATTTTTGTGGGGAAAAAGGGTATCACGGTAATTATCTCAGTGGAAAAAGCGGGAGGGGTGCCTTACTGGGGGGTTTGGAAGAGAGAGAAAGGCGAGTTTTTGAGTAATTTTTGTGGGGAAAAAGGGTATCACGGTAATTATAGCAGTGGAAAAAGCGGGAGGGGTGCCTTACTGGGGGGTTTGGAAGAGAGAGAAAGGCGAGTTTTTGAGTAATTTTTGTTGGGAAAAAGGGTATCACGGTAATTATCGCAGTGGAAAAAGCGGGAGGGGTGCCTTACTGGGGGGTTTGGAAGAGAGAGAAAGGCGAGTTTTTGAGTAATTTTTGTGGGGAAAAAGGGTATCACGGTAATTATCGCAGTGGAAAAAGCGGGAGGGGTGCCTTACTGGGGGGTTTGGAAGAGAGAGAAAGGCGAGTTTTTGAGTAATTTTTGTTGGGAAAAAGGGTATCACGGTAATTATCGCAGTGGAAAAAGCGGGAGGGGTGCCTTACTGGGGGGTTTGGAAGAGAGAGAAAGGCGAGTTTTTGAGTAATTTTTGTGGGGAAAAAGGGTATCACGGTAATTATCGCAGTGGAAAAAGCGGGAGGGTTGCCTTACTGGGGGGTTTGGAAGAGAGAGAAAGGCGAGTTTTTGAGTAATTTTTGTGGGGAAAAAGGGTATAACGGTAATTATCGCAGTGGAAAAAGCGGGAGGGGTGCCTTACTGGGGGGTTTGGAAGAGAGAAAAAGGCGAGTTTTTGAGTAATTTTTGTTGGGAAAAAGGGTATCACGGTAATTATCGCAGTGTAAAAAGCGGGAGGGGTGCCTTACTGGGGGGTTTGTAAGAGAGAGAAAGGCGAGTTTTTGAGTAATTTTTGTGGGGAAAAAGGGTATCACGGTAATTATCGCAGTGGAAAAAGCGGGAGGGGTGCCTTACTGGGGGGTTTGGAAGAGAGAGAAAGGCGAGTTTTTGAGTAATTTTTGTGGGGAAAAAGGGTATCACGGTAATTATCGCAGTGGAAAAAGCGGGAGGGGTGCCTTACTGGGGGGTTTGGAAGAGAGAGAAAGGCGAGTTTTTGAGTAATTTTTGTGGGGAAAAAGGGTATCACGGTAATTATCGCAGTGGAAAAAGCGGGAGGGGTGCCTTACTGGGGGGTTTGGAAGAGAGAGAAAGGCGAGTTTTTGAGTAATTTTTGTGGGGAAAAAGGGTATCACGGTAATTATAGCAGTGGAAAAAGCGGGAGGGGTGCCTTACTGGGGGGTTTGGAAGAGAGAGAAAGGCGAGTTTTTGAGTAATTTTTGTTGGGAAAAAGGGTATCACGGTAATTATCGCAGTGGAAAAAGCGGGAGGGGTGCCTTACTGGGGGGTTTGGAAGAGAGAGAAAGGCGAGTTTTTGAGTAATTTTTGTGGGGAAAAAGGGTATCATTGTAATTATCGCAGTGGTAAAAGCGGGAGGGGTGCCTTACTGAGGGGTTTGGAAGAGAGAGAAAGGCGAGTTTTTGAGTAGCTTTTGTGGGGAAAAAGGGTATCACGGTAATTATCGCAGTGGAAAAAGCGGGAGGGGTGCCTTACTGGGGGGTTTGGAAGAGAGAGAAAGGCGAGTTTTTGAGTAATTTTTGTGGGGAAAAAGGGTATCACGGTAATTATCGCAGTGGAAAAAGCGGGAGGGGTGCCTTACTGGGGGGTTTGGAAGAGAGAGAAATGCGAGTTTTTGAGTAATTTTTGTGGGGAAAAAGGGTATCACGGTAATTATCGCAGTGGAAAAAGCGGGAGGGGTGCCTTACTGGGGGGTTTGGAAGAGAGAGAAAGGTGAGTTTTTGAGTAATTTTTGTGGGGAAAAAGGGTAGCACGGTAATTATCGCAGTGGAAAAAGCGGGAGGGGTGCCTTACTGGGGGGTTTGGAAGAGAGAGAAAGGCGAGTTCTTGAGTAATTTTTGTGGGGAAAAAGGGTATCACGGTAATTATCGCAGTGGAAAAAGCGGGAGGGGTGCCTTACTGGGGGGTTTGGAAGAGAGAGAAAGGCGAGTTTTTGAGTAATTTTTGTGGGGAAAAAGGGTATCACGGTAATTATCGCAGTGGAAAAAGCGGGAGGGGTGGCTTACTGGGGGGTTTGGAAGAGAGAGAAAGGCGAGTTTTTGAGTAATTTTTGTGGGGAAAAAGGGTATCACGGTAATTATCGCAGTGGAAAAAGCGGGAGGGGTGCCTTACTGGGGGGTTTGGAAGAGAGAGAAATTCGAGTTTTTGAGTAATTTTTGTGGGGAAAAAGGGTATCACGGTAATTATCGCAGTGGAAAAAGCGGGAGGGGTGGCTTACTGGGAGGTTTCAAAGAGAGAGAAAGGCGAGTTTTTGAGTAATTTTTGTGGGGAAAAAGGGTATCACGGTAATTATCTCAGTGGAAAAAGCGGGAGGGGTGCCTTACTGGGGGGTTTGGAAGAGAGAGAAAGGCGAGTTTTTGAGTAATTTTTGTGGGGAAAAAGGGTATCACGGTAATTATAGCAGTGGAAAAAGCGGGAGGGGTGCCTTACTGGGGGGTTTGGAAGAGAGAGAAAGGCGAGTTTTTGAGTAATTTTTGTTGGGAAAAAGGGTATCACGGTAATTATCGCAGTGGAAAAAGCGGGAGGGGTGCCTTACTGGGGGGTTTGGAAGAGAGAGAAAGGCGAGTTTTTGAGTAATTTTTGTGGGGAAAAAGGGTATCACGGTAATTATCGCAGTGGAAAAAGCGGGAGGGGTGCCTTACTGGGGGGTTTGGAAGAGAGAGAAAGGCGAGTTTTTGAGTAATTTTTGTTGGGAAAAAGGGTATCACGGTAATTATCGCAGTGGAAAAAGCGGGAGGGGTGCCTTACTGGGGGGTTTGGAAGAGAGAGAAAGGCGAGTTTTTGAGTAATTTTTGTGGGGAAAAAGGGTATCACGGTAATTATCGCAGTGGAAAAAGCGGGAGGGTTGCCTTACTGGGGGGTTTGGAAGAGAGAGAAAGGCGAGTTTTTGAGTAATTTTTGTGGGGAAAAAGGGTATAACGGTAATTATCGCAGTGGAAAAAGCGGGAGGGGTGCCTTACTGGGGGGTTTGGAAGAGAGAGAAAGGCGAGTTTTTGAGTAATTTTTGTTGGGAAAAAGGGTATCACGGTAATTATCGCAGTGGAAAAAGCGGGAGGGGTGCCTTACTGGGGGGTTTGTAAGAGAGAGAAAGGCGAGTTTTTGAGTAATTTTTGTGGGGAAAAAGGGTATCACGGTAATTATCGCAGTGGAAAAAGCGGGAGGGGTGCCTTACTGGGGGGTTTGGAAGAGAGAGAAAGGCGAGTTTTTGAGTAATTTTTGTGGGGAAAAAGGGTATCACGGTAATTATCGCAGTGGAAAAAGCGGGAGGGGTGCCTTACTGGGGGGTTTGGAAGAGAGAGAAAGGCGAGTTTTTGAGTAATTTTTGTGGGGAAAAAGGGTATCACGGTAATTATCGCAGTGGAAAAAGCGGGAGGGGTGCCTTACTGGGGGGTTTGGAAGAGAGAGAAAGGCGAGTTTTTGAGTAATTTTTGTGGGGAAAAAGGGTATCACGGTAATTATAGCAGTGGAAAAAGCGGGAGGGGTGCCTTACTGGGGGGTTTGGAAGAGAGAGAAACTCGAGTTTTTGAGTAATTTTTGTTGGGAAAAAGGGTATCACGGTAATTATCGCAGTGGAAAAAGCGGGAGGGGTGCCTTACTGGGGGGTTTGGAAGAGAGAGAAAGGCGAGTTTTTGAGTAATTTTTGTGGGGAAAAAGGGTATCACGGTAATTATCGCAGTGGAAAAAGCGGGAGGGGTGCCTTACTGGGGGGTTTGGAAGAGAGAGAAAGGCGAGTTTTTGAGTAATTTTTGTTGGGAAAAAGGGTATCACGGTAATTATCGCAGTGGAAAAAGCGGGAGGGGTGCCTTACTGGGGGGTTTGGAAGAGAGAGAAAGGCGAGTTTTTGAGTAATTTTTGTGGGGAAAAAGGGTATCACGGTAATTATCGCAGTGGAAAAAGCGGGAGGGGTGCCTTACTGGGGGGTTTGGAAGAGAGAGAAAGGCGAGTTTTTGAGTAATTTTTGTGGGGAAAAAGGGTATAACGGTAATTATCGCAGTGGAAAAAGCGGGAGGGGTGCCTTACTGGGGGGTTTGGAAGAGAGAGAAAGGCGAGTTTTTGAGTAATTTTTGTTGGGAAAAAGGGTATCACGGTAATTATCGCAGTGGAAAAAGCGGGAGGGGTGCCTTACTGGGGGGTTTGTAAGAGAGAGAAAGGCGAGTTTTTGAGTAATTTTTGTGGGGAAAAAGGGTATCACGGTAATTATCGCAGTGGAAAAAGCGGGAGGGGTGCCTTACTGGGGGGTTTGAAAGAGAGAGAAAGGCGAGTTTTTGAGTAATTTTTGTGGGGAAAAAGGGTATCACGGTAATTATCGCAGTGGAAAAAGCGGGAGGGGTGCCTTACTGGGGGGTTTGGAAGAGAGAGAAAGGCGAGTTTTTGAGTAATTTTTGTGGGGAAAAAGGGTATCACGGTAATTATCGCAGTGGAAAAAGCGGGAGGGGTGCCTTACTGGGGGGTTTGGAAGAGAGAGAAAGGCGAGTTTTTGAGTAATTTTTGTGGGGAAAAAGGGTATCACGGTAATTATCGCAGTGGAAAAAGCGGGAGGGGTGGCTTACTGGGGGGTTTGGAAGAGAGAGAAAGGCGAGTTTTTGAGTAATTTTTGTGGGGAAAAAGGGTATCACGGTAATTATCGCAGTGGAAAAAGCGGGAGGGGTGCCTTACTGGGGGGTTTGGAAGAGAGAGAAAGGCGAGTTTTTGAGTAATTTTTGTGGGGAAAAAGGGTATCACGGTAATTATCGCAGTGGAAAAAGCGGGAGGGGTGGCTTACTGGGGGGTTTCAAAGAGAGAGAAAGGCGAGTTTTTGAGTAATTTTTGTGGGGAAAAAGGGTATCACGGTAATTATCTCAGTGGAAAAAGCGGGAGGGGTGCCTTACTGGGGGGTTTGGAAGAGAGAGAAAGGCGAGTTTTTGAGTAATTTTTGTGGGGAAAAAGGGTATCACGGTAATTATCGCAGTGGAAAAAGCGGGAGGGGTGCCTTACTGGGGGGTTTGGAAGAGAGAGAAAGGCGAGTTTTTGAGTAATTTTTGTGGGGAAAAAGGGTATCACGGTAATTATCGCAGTGGAAAAAGCGGGAGGGGTGCCTTACTGGGGGGTTCGAAGAGAGAGAAAGGCTTGTTTTTGAGTAATTTTGGTGGGGAAAAAGGGTATCACGGTAATTATCGCAGTGGAAAAAGCGGGAGGGGTGCCTTACTGGGGGGTTTGGAAGAGAGAGAAAGGCGAGTTTTTGAGTAATTTTTGTGGGGAAAAAGGGTATCACGGTTATTATCGCAGTGGAAAAAGCGGGAGGGGTGCCTTACTGGGGGGTTTGGAAGAGAGAGAAAGGCGAGTTTTTGAGTAATTTTTGTGGGGAAAAAGGGTATCACGGTAATTATCGCAGTGGAAAAAGCGGGAGGGGTGCCTTACTGGGGGGTTTGGAAGAGAGAGAAAGGCGAGTTTTTGAGTAATTTTTGTGGGGAAAATGGGTATCACGGTAATTATCGCAGTGGAAAAAGCGGGAGGGGTGCCTTACTGGGGGGTTTGGAAGAGAGAGAAAGGCGAGTTTTTGAGTAATTTTTGTGGGGGAAAAGGGTATCACGGTAATTATCGCAGTGGAAAAAGCGGGAGGGGTGCCTTACTGGGGGGTTTGGAAGAGAGAGAAAGGCGAGTTTTTGAGTAATTTTTGTTGGGAAAAAGGGTATCACGGTAATTATCGCAGTGGAAAAAGCGGGAGGGGTGCCTTACTGGGGGGTTTGGAAGAGAGAGAAAGGCGAGTTTTTGAGTAATTTTTGTGGGGAAAAATGGTATCACGGTAATTATCGCAGTGGAAAAAGCGGGAGGGGTGCCTTACTGGGGGGTTTGGAAGAGAGAGAAAGAAGAGTTTTTGAGTAATTTTTGTTGGGAAAAAGGGTATCACGGTAATTATCGCAGTGGAAAAAGCGGGAGGGGTGCCTTACTGGGGGGTTTGGAAGAGAGAGAAAGGCGAGTTTTTGAGTAATTTTTGTGGGGAAAAAGGGTATCACGGTAATTATCGCAGTGGAAAAAGCGGGAGGGGTGCCTTACTGGGGGGTTTGGAAGAGAGAGAAAGGCGAGTTTTTGAGTAATTTTTGTGGGGAAAAAGGGTATCATTGTAATTATCGCAGTGGTAAAAGCGGGAGGGGTGCCTTACTGGGGGGTTTGGAAGAGAGAGAAAGGCGAGTTTTTGAGTAATTTTTCTGGGGAAAAAGGGTATCACGGTAATTATCGCAGTGGAAAAAGCGGGAGGGGTGGCTTACTGGGGGGTTTGGAAGAGAGAGAAAGGTGAGTTTTTGAGTAATTTTTGTGGGGAAAAAGGGTATCACGGTAATTATCGCAGTGGAAAAAGCGGGAGGGGTGCCTTACTGGGGGGTTTGGAAGAGAGAGAAAGGCGAGTTTTTGAGTAATTTTTGTGGGGAAAAAGGGTATCACGGTAATTATCGCAGTGGAAAAAGCGGGAGGGGTGCCTTACTGGGGGGTTTGGAAGAGAGAGAAAGGCGAGTTTTTGAGTAATTTTTGTGGGGAAAAAGGGTATCACGGTAATTATCGCAGTGGAAAAAGCGGGAGGGGTGGCTTACTGGGGGGTTTGGAAGAGAGAGAAAGGCGAGTTTTTGAGTAATTTTTGTGGGGAAAAAGGGTATCACGGTAATTATCGCAGTGGAAAAAGCGGGAGGGGTGCCTTACTGGGGGGTTTGGAAGAGAGAGAAAGGCGAGTTTTTGAGTAATTTTTGTGGGGAAAAAGGGTATCACGGTAATTATCGCAGTGGAAAAAGCGGGAGGGGTGGCTTACTGGGGGGTTTCAAAGAGAGAGAAAGGCGAGTTTTTGAGTAATTTTTGTGGGGAAAAAGGGTATCACGGTAATTATCTCAGTGGAAAAAGCGGGAGGGGTGCCTTACTGGGGGGTTTGGAAGAGAGAGAAAGGCGAGTTTTTGAGTAATTTTTGTGGGGAAAAAGGGTATCACGGTAATTATCGCAGTGGAAAAAGCGGGAGGGGTGCCTTACTGGGGGGTTTGGAAGAGAGAGAAAGGCGAGTTTTTGAGTAATTTTTGTGGGGAAAAAGGGTATCACGGTAATTATCGCAGTGGAAAAAGCGGGAGGGGTGCCTTACTGGGGGGTTCGAAGAGAGAGAAAGGCTTGTTTTTGAGTAATTTTGGTGGGGAAAAAGGGTATCACGGTAATTATCGCAGTGGAAAAAGCGGGAGGGGTGCCTTACTGGGGGGTTTGGAAGAGAGAGAAAGGCGAGTTTTTGAGTAATTTTTGTGGGGAAAAAGGGTATCACGGTAATTATCGCAGTGGAAAAAGCGGGAGGGGTGGCTTACTGGGGGGTTTGGAAGAGAGAGAAAGGCGAGTTTTTGAGTAATTTTTGTGGGGAAAAAGGGTATCACGGTAATTATCGCAGTGGAAAAAGCGGGAGGGGTGCCTTACTGGGGGGTTTGGAAGAGAGAGAAAGGCGAGTTTTTGAGTAATTTTTGTGGGGAAAAAGGGTATCACGGTAATTATCGCAGTGGAAAAAGCGGGAGGGGTGCCTCACTGGGGGGTTTGGAAGAGAGAGAAAGGCGAGTTTTTGAGTAATTTTTGAGGGGAAAATGGGTATCACGGTAATTATCGCAGTGGAAAAAGCGGGAGGGGTGCCTTACTGGGGGGTTTGGAAGAGAGAGAAAGGCGAGTTTTTGAGTAATTTTTGTGGGGAAAAAGGGTATCACGGTAATTATCGCAGTGGAAAAAGCGGGAGGGGTGCCTTACTGGGGGGTTTGGAAGAGAGAGAAAGGCGAGTTTTTGAGTAATTTTTGTTGGGAAAAAGGGTATCACGGTAATTATCGCAGTGGAAAAAGCGGGAGGGGTGCCTTACTGGGGGGTTTGGAAGAGAGAGAAAGGCGAGTTTTTGAGTAATTTTTGTGGGGAAAAAGGGTATCACGGTAATTATCGCAGTGGAAAAAGCGGCAGGGGTGCCTTACTGGGGGGTTTGGAAGAGAGAGAAAGGTGAGTTTTTGAGTAATTTTTGTGGGGAAAAAGGGTATCACGGTAATTATCGCAGTGGAAAAAGCGGGAGGGGTGCCTTACTGGGGGGTTTGGAAGAGAGAGAAAGGCGAGTTTTTGAGTAATTTTTGTGGGGAAAAAGGGTATCACGGTAATTATCGCAGTGGAAAAAGCGGGAGGGGTGCCTTACTGGGGGGTTTGGAAGAGAGAGAAAGGCGAGTTTTTGAGTAATTTTTGAGGGGAAAATGGGTATCACGGTAATTATCGCAGTGGAAAAAGCGGGAGGGGTGCCTTACTGGGGGGTTTGGAAGAGAGAGAAAGGCGAGTTTTTGAGTAATTTTTGTGGGGAAAAAGGGTATCACGGTAATTATCGCAGTGGAAAAAGCGGGAGGGGTGCCTTACTGGGGGGTTTGGAAGAGAGAGAAAGGCGAGTTTTTGAGTAATTTTTGTGGGGAAAAAGGGTATCACGGTAATTATCGCAGTGGAAAAAGCGGCAGGGGTGCCTTACTGGGGGGTTTGGAAGAGAGAGAAATGCGAGTTTTTGAGTAATTTTTGTGGGGAAAAAGGGTATCACGGTAATTATCGCAGTGGAAAAAGCGGGAGGGGTGCCTTACTGGGGGGTTTGGAAGAGAGAGAAAGGTGAGTTTTTGAGTAATTTTTGTGGGGAAAAGGGTATCACGGTAATTATCGCAGTGGAAAAAGCGGGAGGGGTGCCTTACTGGGGGGTTTGGAAGAGAGAGAAAGGCGAGTTTTTGAGTAATTTTTGTGGGGAAAAAGGGTATCACGGTAATTATCGCAGTGGAAAAAGCGGGAGGGGTGCCTTACTGGGGGGTTTGGAAGAGAGAGAAAGGCGAGTTTTTGAGTAATTTTTGTGGGGAAAATGGGTATCACGGTAATTATCGCAGTGGAAAAAGCGGGAGGGGTGCCTTACTGGGGGGTTTGGAAGAGAGAGAAAGGCGAGTTTTTGAGTAATTTTTGTGGGGAAAAAGGGTATCACGGTAATTATCGCAGTGGAAAAAGCGGGAGGGTTGCCTTACTGGGGGGTTTGGAAGAGAGAGAAAGGCGAGTTTTTGAGTAATTTTTGTGGGGAAAAAGGGTATAACGGTAATTATCGCAGTGGAAAAAGCGGGAGGGGTGCCTTACTGGGGGGTTTGGAAGAGAGAGAAAGGCGAGTTTTTGAGTAATTTTTGTTGGGAAAAAGGGTATCACGGTAATTATCGCAGTGGAAAAAGCGGGAGGGGTGCCTTACTGGGGGGTTTGTAAGAGAGAGAAAGGCGAGTTTTTGAGTAATTTTTGTGGGGAAAAAGGGTATCACGGTAATTATCGCAGTGGAAAAAGCGGGAGGGGTGCCTTACTGGGGGGTTTGGAAGAGAGAGAAAGGCGAGTTTTTGAGTAATTTTTGTGGGGAAAAAGGGTATCACGGTAATTATCGCAGTGGAAAAAGCGGGAGGGGTGCCTTACTGGGGGGTTTGGAAGAGAGAGAAAGGCGAGTTTTTGAGTAATTTTTGTGGGGAAAAAGGGTATCACGGTAATTATCGCAGTGGAAAAAGCGGGAGGGGTGCCTTACTGGGGGGTTTGGAAGAGAGAGAAAGGCGAGTTTTTGAGTAATTTTTGTGGGGAAAAAGGGTATCACGGTAATTATAGCAGTGGAAAAAGCGGGAGGGGTGCCTTACTGGGGGGTTTGGAAGAGAGAGAAACTCGAGTTTTTGAGTAATTTTTGTTGGGAAAAAGGGTATCACGGTAATTATCGCAGTGGAAAAAGCGGGAGGGGTGCCTTACTGGGGGGTTTGGAAGAGAGAGAAAGGCGAGTTTTTGAGTAATTTTTGTGGGGAAAAAGGGTATCACGGTAATTATCGCAGTGGAAAAAGCGGGAGGGGTGCCTTACTGGGGGGTTTGGAAGAGAGAGAAAGGCGAGTTTTTGAGTAATTTTTGTTGGGAAAAAGGGTATCACGGTAATTATCGCAGTGGAAAAAGCGGGAGGGGTGCCTTACTGGGGGGTTTGGAAGAGAGAGAAAGGCGAGTTTTTGAGTAATTTTTGTGGGGAAAAAGGGTATCACGGTAATTATCGCAGTGGAAAAAGCGGGAGGGGTGCCTTACTGGGGGGTTTGGAAGAGAGAGAAAGGCGAGTTTTTGAGTAATTTTTGTGGGGAAAAAGGGTATAACGGTAATTATCGCAGTGGAAAAAGCGGGAGGGGTGCCTTACTGGGGGGTTTGGAAGAGAGAGAAAGGCGAGTTTTTGAGTAATTTTTGTTGGGAAAAAGGGTATCACGGTAATTATCGCAGTGGAAAAAGCGGGAGGGGTGCCTTACTGGGGGGTTTGTAAGAGAGAGAAAGGCGAGTTTTTGAGTAATTTTTGTGGGGAAAAAGGGTATCACGGTAATTATCGCAGTGGAAAAAGCGGGAGGGGTGCCTTACTGGGGGGTTTGAAAGAGAGAGAAAGGCGAGTTTTTGAGTAATTTTTGTGGGGAAAAAGGGTATCACGGTAATTATCGCAGTGGAAAAAGCGGGAGGGGTGCCTTACTGGGGGGTTTGGAAGAGAGAGAAAGGCGAGTTTTTGAGTAATTTTTGTGGGGAAAAAGGGTATCACGGTAATTATCGCAGTGGAAAAAGCGGGAGGGGTGCCTTACTGGGGGGTTTGGAAGAGAGAGAAAGGCGAGTTTTTGAGTAATTTTTGTGGGGAAAAAGGGTATCACGGTAATTATCGCAGTGGAAAAAGCGGGAGGGGTGGCTTACTGGGGGGTTTGGAAGAGAGAGAAAGGCGAGTTTTTGAGTAATTTTTGTGGGGAAAAAGGGTATCACGGTAATTATCGCAGTGGAAAAAGCGGGAGGGGTGCCTTACTGGGGGGTTTGGAAGAGAGAGAAAGGCGAGTTTTTGAGTAATTTTTGTGGGGAAAAAGGGTATCACGGTAATTATCGCAGTGGAAAAAGCGGGAGGGGTGGCTTACTGGGGGGTTTCAAAGAGAGAGAAAGGCGAGTTTTTGAGTAATTTTTGTGGGGAAAAAGGGTATCACGGTAATTATCTCAGTGGAAAAAGCGGGAGGGGTGCCTTACTGGGGGGTTTGGAAGAGAGAGAAAGGCGAGTTTTTGAGTAATTTTTGTGGGGAAAAAGGGTATCACGGTAATTATCGCAGTGGAAAAAGCGGGAGGGGTGCCTTACTGGGGGGTTTGGAAGAGAGAGAAAGGCGAGTTTTTGAGTAATTTTTGTGGGGAAAAAGGGTATCACGGTAATTATCGCAGTGGAAAAAGCGGGAGGGGTGCCTTACTGGGGGGTTCGAAGAGAGAGAAAGGCTTGTTTTTGAGTAATTTTGGTGGGGAAAAAGGGTATCACGGTAATTATCGCAGTGGAAAAAGCGGGAGGGGTGCCTTACTGGGGGGTTTGGAAGAGAGAGAAAGGCGAGTTTTTGAGTAATTTTTGTGGGGAAAAAGGGTATCACGGTTATTATCGCAGTGGAAAAAGCGGGAGGGGTGCCTTACTGGGGGGTTTGGAAGAGAGAGAAAGGCGAGTTTTTGAGTAATTTTTGTGGGGAAAAAGGGTATCACGGTAATTATCGCAGTGGAAAAAGCGGGAGGGGTGCCTTACTGGGGGGTTTGGAAGAGAGAGAAAGGCGAGTTTTTGAGTAATTTTTGTGGGGAAAATGGGTATCACGGTAATTATCGCAGTGGAAAAAGCGGGAGGGGTGCCTTACTGGGGGGTTTGGAAGAGAGAGAAAGGCGAGTTTTTGAGTAATTTTTGTGGGGGAAAAGGGTATCACGGTAATTATCGCAGTGGAAAAAGCGGGAGGGGTGCCTTACTGGGGGGTTTGGAAGAGAGAGAAAGGCGAGTTTTTGAGTAATTTTTGTTGGGAAAAAGGGTATCACGGTAATTATCGCAGTGGAAAAAGCGGGAGGGG
The DNA here is from genome assembly GCF_980474605.1 of Leiobunum rupestre. NCBI lineage: Eukaryota > Metazoa > Arthropoda > Arachnida > Opiliones > Sclerosomatidae > Leiobunum > Leiobunum rupestre. Next base: position 36,409,446 of record NC_143392.1, read on the forward strand.
TGCCTTACTGGGGGGTTTGGAAGAGAGAGAAAGGCGAGTTTTTGAGTAATTTTTGTGGGGAAAAATGGTATCACGGTAATTATCGCAGTGGAAAAAGCGGGAGGGGTGCCTTACTGGGGGGTTTGGAAGAGAGAGAAAGAAGAGTTTTTGAGTAATTTTTGTTGGGAAAAAGGGTATCACGGTAATTATCGCAGTGGAAAAAGCGGGAGGGGTGCCTTACTGGGGGGTTTGGAAGAGAGAGAAAGGCGAGTTTTTGAGTAATTTTTGTGGGGAAAAAGGGTATCACGGTAATTATCGCAGTGGAAAAAGCGGGAGGGGTGCCTTACTGGGGGGTTTGGAAGAGAGAGAAAGGCGAGTTTTTGAGTAATTTTTGTGGGGAAAAAGGGTATCATTGTAATTATCGCAGTGGTAAAAGCGGGAGGGGTGCCTTACTGGGGGGTTTGGAAGAGAGAGAAAGGCGAGTTTTTGAGTAATTTTTCTGGGGAAAAAGGGTATCACGGTAATTATCGCAGTGGAAAAAGCGGGAGGGGTGGCTTACTGGGGGGTTTGGAAGAGAGAGAAAGGTGAGTTTTTGAGTAATTTTTGTGGGGAAAAAGGGTATCACGGTAATTATCGCAGTGGAAAAAGCGGGAGGGGTGCCTTACTGGGGGGTTTGGAAGAGAGAGAAAGGCGAGTTTTTGAGTAATTTTTGTGGGGAAAAAGGGTATCACGGTAATTATCGCAGTGGAAAAAGCGGGAGGGGTGCCTTACTGGGGGGTTTGGAAGAGAGAGAAAGGCGAGTTTTTGAGTAATTTTTGTGGGGAAAAAGGGTATCACGGTAATTATCGCAGTGGAAAAAGCGGGAGGGGTGGCTTACTGGGGGGTTTGGAAGAGAGAGAAAGGCGAGTTTTTGAGTAATTTTTGTGGGGAAAAAGGGTATCACGGTAATTATCGCAGTGGAAAAAGCGGGAGGGGTGCCTTACTGGGGGGTTTGGAAGAGAGAGAAAGGCGAGTTTTTGAGTAATTTTTGTGGGGAAAAAGGGTATCACGGTAATTATCGCAGTGGAAAAAGCGGGAGGGGTGGCTTACTGGGGGGTTTCAAAGAGAGAGAAAGGCGAGTTTTTGAGTAATTTTTGTGGGGAAAAAGGGTATCACGGTAATTATCTCAGTGGAAAAAGCGGGAGGGGTGCCTTACTGGGGGGTTTGGAAGAGAGAGAAAGGCGAGTTTTTGAGTAATTTTTGTGGGGAAAAAGGGTATCACGGTAATTATCGCAGTGGAAAAAGCGGGAGGGGTGCCTTACTGGGGGGTTTGGAAGAGAGAGAAAGGCGAGTTTTTGAGTAATTTTTGTGGGGAAAAAGGGTATCACGGTAATTATCGCAGTGGAAAAAGCGGGAGGGGTGCCTTACTGGGGGGTTCGAAGAGAGAGAAAGGCTTGTTTTTGAGTAATTTTGGTGGGGAAAAAGGGTATCACGGTAATTATCGCAGTGGAAAAAGCGGGAGGGGTGCCTTACTGGGGGGTTTGGAAGAGAGAGAAAGGCGAGTTTTTGAGTAATTTTTGTGGGGAAAAAGGGTATCACGGTAATTATCGCAGTGGAAAAAGCGGGAGGGGTGGCTTACTGGGGGGTTTGGAAGAGAGAGAAAGGCGAGTTTTTGAGTAATTTTTGTGGGGAAAAAGGGTATCACGGTAATTATCGCAGTGGAAAAAGCGGGAGGGGTGCCTTACTGGGGGGTTTGGAAGAGAGAGAAAGGCGAGTTTTTGAGTAATTTTTGTGGGGAAAAAGGGTATCACGGTAATTATCGCAGTGGAAAAAGCGGGAGGGGTGCCTCACTGGGGGGTTTGGAAGAGAGAGAAAGGCGAGTTTTTGAGTAATTTTTGAGGGGAAAATGGGTATCACGGTAATTATCGCAGTGGAAAAAGCGGGAGGGGTGCCTTACTGGGGGGTTTGGAAGAGAGAGAAAGGCGAGTTTTTGAGTAATTTTTGTGGGGAAAAAGGGTATCACGGTAATTATCGCAGTGGAAAAAGCGGGAGGGGTGCCTTACTGGGGGGTTTGGAAGAGAGAGAAAGGCGAGTTTTTGAGTAATTTTTGTTGGGAAAAAGGGTATCACGGTAATTATCGCAGTGGAAAAAGCGGGAGGGGTGCCTTACTGGGGGGTTTGGAAGAGAGAGAAAGGCGAGTTTTTGAGTAATTTTTGTGGGGAAAAAGGGTATCACGGTAATTATCGCAGTGGAAAAAGCGGCAGGGGTGCCTTACTGGGGGGTTTGGAAGAGAGAGAAAGGTGAGTTTTTGAGTAATTTTTGTGGGGAAAAAGGGTATCACGGTAATTATCGCAGTGGAAAAAGCGGGAGGGGTGCCTTACTGGGGGGTTTGGAAGAGAGAGAAAGGCGAGTTTTTGAGTAATTTTTGTGGGGAAAAAGGGTATCACGGTAATTATCGCAGTGGAAAAAGCGGGAGGGGTGCCTTACTGGGGGGTTTGGAAGAGAGAGAAAGGCGAGTTTTTGAGTAATTTTTGAGGGGAAAATGGGTATCACGGTAATTATCGCAGTGGAAAAAGCGGGAGGGGTGCCTTACTGGGGGGTTTGGAAGAGAGAGAAAGGCGAGTTTTTGAGTAATTTTTGTGGGGAAAAAGGGTATCACGGTAATTATCGCAGTGGAAAAAGCGGGAGGGGTGCCTTACTGGGGGGTTTGGAAGAGAGAGAAAGGCGAGTTTTTGAGTAATTTTTGTGGGGAAAAAGGGTATCACGGTAATTATCGCAGTGGAAAAAGCGGCAGGGGTGCCTTACTGGGGGGTTTGGAAGAGAGAGAAATGCGAGTTTTTGAGTAATTTTTGTGGGGAAAAAGGGTATCACGGTAATTATCGCAGTGGAAAAAGCGGGAGGGGTGCCTTACTGGGGGGTTTGGAAGAGAGAGAAAGGTGAGTTTTTGAGTAATTTTTGTGGGGAAAAGGGTATCACGGTAATTATCGCAGTGGAAAAAGCGGGAGGGGTGCCTTACTGGGGGGTTTGGAAGAGAGAGAAAGGCGAGTTTTTGAGTAATTTTTGTGGGGAAAAAGGGTATCACGGTAATTATCGCAGTGGAAAAAGCGGGAGGGGTGCCTTACTGGGGGGTTTGGAAGAGAGAGAAAGGCGAGTTTTTGAGTAATTTTTGTGGGGAAAATGGGTATCACGGTAATTATCGCAGTGGAAAAAGCGGGAGGGGTGCCTTACTGGGGGGTTTGGAAGAGAGAGAAAGGCGAGTTTTTGAGTAATTTTTGTGGGGGAAAAGGGTATCACGGTAATTATCGCAGTGGAAAAAGCGGGAGGGGTGCCTTACTGGGGGGTTTGGAAGAGAGAGAAAGGCGAGTTTTTGAGTAATTTTTGTTGGGGAAAAGGGTATCACGGTAATTATCGCAGTGGAAAAAGCGGGAGGGGTGCCTTACTGGGGGGTTTGGAAGAGAGAGAAAGGCGAGTTTTTGAGTAATTTTTGTGGGGAAAAATGGTATCACGGTAATTATCGCAGTGGAAAAAGCGGGAGGGGTGCCTTACTGGGGGGTTTGGAAGAGAGAGAAAGAAGAGTTTTTGAGTAATTTTTGTTGGGAAAAAGGGTATCACGGTAATTATCGCAGTGGAAAAAGCGGGAGGGGTGCCTTACTGGGGGGTTTGGAAGAGAGAGAAAGGCGAGTTTTTGAGTAATTTTTGTGGGGAAAAAGGGTATCATTGTAATTATCGCAGTGGTAAAAGCGGGAGGGGTGCCTTACTGGGGGGTTTGGAAGAGAGAGAAAGGCGAGTTTTTGAGTAATTTTTCTGGGGAAAAAGGGTATCACGGTAATTATCGCAGTGGAAAAAGCGGGAGGGGTGCCTTACTGGGGGGTTTGGAAGAGAGAGAAATGCGAGTTTTTGAGTAATTTTTGTGGGGAAAAAGGGTATCACGGTAATTATCGCAGTGGAAAAAGCGGGAGGGGTGCCTTACTGGGGGGTTTGGAAGAGAGAGAAATGCGAGTTTTTGAGTAATTTTTGTGGGGAAAAAGGGTATCACGGTAATTATCGCAGTGGAAAAAGCGGGAGGGGTGCCTTACTGGGGGGTTTGGAAGAGAGAGAAAGGCGAGTTTTTGAGTAATTTTTGTGGGGAAAAAGGGTATCACGGTAATTATCGCAGTGGAAAAAGCGGGAGGGGTGGCTTACTGGGGGGTTTGGAAGAGAGAGAAAGGCGAGTTTTTGAGTAATTTTTGTGGGGAAAAAGGGTATCACGGTAATTATCGCAGTGGAAAAAGCGGGAGGGGTGCCTTACTGGGGGGTTTGGAAGAGAGAGAAAGGCGAGTTTTTGAGTAATTTTTGTGGGGAAAAAGGGTATCACGGTAATTATCGCAGTGGAAAAAGCGGGAGGGGTGGCTTACTGGGGGGTTTCAAAGAGAGAGAAAGGCGAGTTTTTGAGTAATTTTTGTGGGGAAAAAGGGTATCACGGTAATTATCTCAGTGGAAAAAGCGGGAGGGGTGCCTTACTGGGGGGTTTGGAAGAGAGAGAAAGGCGAGTTTTTGAGTAATTTTTGTGGGGAAAAAGGGTATCACGGTAATTATCGCAGTGGAAAAAGCGGGAGGGGTGCCTTACTGGGGGGTTTGGAAGAGAGAGAAAGGCGAGTTTTTGAGTAATTTTTGTGGGGAAAAAGGGTATCACGGTAATTATCGCAGTGGAAAAAGCGGGAGGGGTGCCTTACTGGGGGGTTTGGAAGAGAGAGAAAGGCGAGTTTTTGAGTAATTTTTGAGGGGAAAATGGGTATCACGGTAATTATCGCAGTGGAAAAAGCGGGAGGAGTGCCTTACTGGGGGGTTTGGAAGAGAGAGAAAGGCGAGTTTTTGAGTAATTTTTGTGGGGAAAAAGGGTATCACGGTAATTATCGCAGTGGAAAAAGCGGGAGGGGTGCCTTACTGGGGGGTTTGGAAGAGAGAGAAAGGCGAGTTTTTGAGTAATTTTTGTGGGGAAAAATGGTATCACGGTAATTATCGCAGTGGAAAAAGCGGGAGGGGTGCCTTACTGGGGGGTTTGGAAGAGAGAGAAAGAAGAGTTTTTGAGTAATTTTTGTTGGGAAAAAGGGTATCACGGTAATTATCGCAGTGGAAAAAGCGGGAGGGGTGCCTTACTGGGGGGTTTGGAAGAGAGAGAAAGGCGAGTTTTTGAGTAATTTTTGTGGGGAAAAAGGGTATCACGGTAATTATCGCAGTGGAAAAAGCGGGAGGGGTGCCTTACTGGGGGGTTTGGAAGAGAGAGAAAGGCGAGTTTTTGAGTAATTTTTGTGGGGAAAAAGGGTATCATTGTAATTATCGCAGTGGTAAAAGCGGGAGGGGTGCCTTACTGGGGGGTTTGGAAGAGAGAGAAAGGCGAGTTTTTGAGTAATTTTTGTGGGGAAAAAGGGTATCACGGTAATTATCGCAGTGGAAAAAGCGGGAGGGGTGCCTTACTGGGGGGTTTGGAAGAGAGAGAAAGGCGAGTTTTTGAGTAATTTTTGTGGGGAAAAAGGGTATCACGGTAATTATCGCAGTGGAAAAAGCGGGAGGGGTGCCTTACTGGGGGGTTTGGAAGAGAGAGAAAGGCGAGTTTTTGAGTAATTTTTGTAGGGAAAAAGGGTATCACGGTAATTATCGCAGTGGAAAAAGCGGGAGGGGTGCCTTACTGGGGGGTTTGGAAGAGAGAGAAAGGCGAGTTTTTGAGTAATTTTTGTGGGGAAAAAGGGTATCACGGTAATTATCGCAGTGGAAAAAGCGGGAGGGGTGCCTTACTGGGGGGTTTGGAAGAGAGAGAAAGGCGAGTTTTTGAGTAATTTTTGTGGGGAAAAAGGGTATCACGGTAATTATCGCAGTGGAAAAAGCGGGAGGGGTGCCTTACTGGGGGGTTTGGAAGAGAGAGAAAGGCGAGTTTTTGAGTAATTTTTGTGGGGAAAAAGGGTATCACGGTAATTATCGCAGTGGAAAAAGCGGGAGGGGTGCCTTACTGGGGGGTTTGGAAGAGAGAGAAAGGCGAGTTTTTGAGTAATTTTTGTGGGGAAAAAGGGTATCACGGTAATTATCGCAGTGGAAAAAGCGGGAGGGGTGCCTTACTGGGGGGTTTGGAAGAGAGAGAAAGGCGAGTTTTTGAGTAATTTTTGTGGGGAAAAAGGGTATCACGGTAATTATCGCAGTGGAAAAAGCGGGAGGGGTGCCTTACTGGGGGGTTTGGAAGAGAGAGAAAGGCGAGTTTTTGAGTAATTTTTGTGGGGAAAAAGGGTATCACGGTAATTATCGCAGTGGAAAAAGCGGGAGGGGTGCCTTACTGGGGGGTTTGGAAGAGAGAGAAAGGCGAGTTTTTGAGTAATTTTTGTGGGGAAAAAGGGTATCACGGTAATTATCGCAGTGGAAAAAGCGGGAGGGGTGCCTTACTGGGGGGTTTGGAAGAGAGAGAAAGGCGAGTTTTTGAGTAATTTTGGTGGGGAAAAAGGGTATCACGGTAATTATCGCAGTGGAAAAAGCGGGAGGGGTGCCTTACTGGGGGGTTTGGAAGAGAGAGAAAGGCGAGTTTTTGAGTAATTTTTGTGGGGAAAAAGGGTATCACGGTAATTATCGCAGTGGAAAAAGCGGGAGGGGTGCCTTACTGGGGGGTTTGGAAGAGAGAGAAAGGCGAGTTTTTGAGTAATTTTTGTGGGGAAAAAGGGTATCACGGTAATTATCGCAGTGGAAAAAGCGGGAGGGGTGCCTTACTGGGGGGTTTGGAAGAGAGAGAAAGGCGAGTTTTTGAGTAATTTTTGTGGGGAAAAAGGGTATCACGGTAATTATCGCAGTGGAAAAAGCGGGAGGGGTGCCTTACTGGGGGGTTTGGAAGAGAGAGAAAGGCGAGTTTTTGAGTAATTTTTGTGGGGAAAAAGGGTATCACGGTAATTATCGCAGTGGAAAAAGCGGGAGGGGTGCCTTACTGGGGGGTTTGGAAGAGAGAGAAAGGCGAGTTTTTGAGTAATTTTTGTGGGGAAAAAGGGTATCACGGTAATTATCGCAGTGGAAAAAGCGGGAGGGGTGCCTTACTGGGGGGTTTGGAAGAGAGAGAAAGGCGAGTTTTTGAGTAATTTTTGTGGGGAAAAAGGGTATCACGGTAATTATCGCAGTGGAAAAAGCGGGAGGGGTGCCTTACTGGGGGGTTTGGAAGAGAGAGAAAGGCGAGTTTTTGAGTAATTTTTGTGGGGAAAAAGGGTATCACGGTAATTATCGCAGTAGAAAAAGCGGGAGGGGTGCCTTACTGGGGGGTTTGGAAGAGAGAGAAAGGCGAGTTTTTGAGTAATTTTTGTGGGGAAAAAGGGTATCACGGTAATTATCGCAGTAGAAAAAGCGGGAGGGGTGCCTTACTGGGGGGTTTGGAAGAGAGAGAAAGGCGAGTTTTTGAGTAATTTTTGTGGGGAAAAAGGGTATCACGGTAATTATCGCAGTGGAAAAAGCGGGAGGGGTGCCTTACTGGGGGGTTTGGAAGAGAGAGAAAGGCGAGTTTTTGAGTAATTTTTGTGGGGAAAAAGGGTATCACGGTAATTATCGCAGTGGAAAAAGCGGGAGGGGTGGCTTACTGGGGGGTTTGGAAGAGAGAGAAAGGCGAGTTTTTGAGTAATTTTTGTGGGGAAAAAGGGTATCACGGTAATTATCGCAGTGGAAAAAGCGGGAGAGGTGCCATACTGGGGGGTTTGGAAGAGAGAGAAAGGCGAGTTTTTGAGTAATTTTTGTGGGGAAAAAGGGTATCACGGTAATTATCGCAGTGGAAAAAGCGGGAGGGGTGCCTTACTGGGGGGTTTGGAAGAGAGAGAAAGGCGAGTTTTTGAGTAATTTTTGTGGGGAAAAAGGGTATCACGGTAATTATCGCAGTGGAAAAAGCGGGAGGGGTGGCTTACTGGGGGGTTTGGAAGAGAGAGAATGGCGAGTTTTTGAGTAATTTTTGTGGGGAAAAAGGGTATCACGGTAATTATCGCAGTGGAAAAAGCGGGAGGGGTGCCTTACTGGGGGGTTTGGAAGAGAGAGAAAGGCGAGTTTTTGAGTAATTTTTGTGGGGAAAAAGGGTATCACGGTAATTATCGCAGTGGAAAAAGCGGGAGGGGTGCCTTACTGGGGGGTTTGGAAGAGAGAGAAAGGCGAGTTTTTGAGTAATTTTTGTGGGGAAAAAGGGTATCACGGTAATTATCGCAGTAGAAAAAGCGGGAGGGGTGCCTTACTGGGGGGTTTGGAAGAGAGAGAAAGGCGAGTTTTTGAGTAATTTTGTGGGGAAAAAGGGTATCACGGTTATTATCGCAGTGGAAAAAGCGGGAGGGGTGCCTTACTGGGGGGTTTGGAAGAGAGAGAAAGGCGAGTTTTTGAGTAATTTTTATGGGGAAAAAGGGTATCACGGTAATTATCGCAGTGGAAAAAGCGGGAGGGGTGCCTTACTGGGGGGTTTGGAAGAGAGAGAAAGGCGAGTTTTTGAGTAATTTTTGTGGGGAAAAAGGGTATCATGGTAATTATCGCATGGGAAAAAGGGGGAGGGGTGCCTTACTGGGGGGTTTGAGGCGAGAGATAAAGATGCCTTTAAGTTATTTCGAGAGAGAAAGCGAGTTTTTAAGTTATTTTTGCGAGGGGAAAAGGGTACACCGCTAATTCTGCCACGGGGAAAAGAGCGAGGGGTGCCTTACTGGGGGGTTTGAAAACATTGTATTTGACGACCGTAGGGCGGGTCTTCAGCTAGTATATTATAAGGAGCGCTTGGTACGTTGGTCGTCGTCGGCCTACGTCCGAGCTTTCAGGAATGTTTGCTTAGTCTGTCATAAAGCCAAAGGCGGGGCGGCGAGGAAAAAGTGATGCGCGGAACAGAGGGAAACCGAGACTGCCTTTAGCTTCGTTACTGAGGTGGCTCGACTCTCTATTTTCTCAAAATCTGTCACCCCTGAGAGTTGGGCCGTGTTTGTCCCAACACGCAATACACCCGAAATTTTCTCTCTGTCCGCGGCGAATTTCGGAGGGGGTGGGGAATCATATGGGGTAGTTTCAGAAGGCCTCTGAGTTTCGGAAACGGGGAGGGGCGAGAATTTCGTGGTCGTTCCGATTTGAAAGTCCCGTGGCCTTTATGCATCAGCCATTGGATACAGGGGTGTTTGGTACCACTGCGAGGTAATTCTCGCATTGGAAAGGGAGAAGGGAGTACAACGGAGATTCTCGCATGGAGAAATGGGGGAGAGGGGGTACCACGGTAATTATCACATGGGCAAAAGGGGGAGTGGTACCCCGGTAATTATAACATGATAAAAAAGGGGAGGAACGATAATTATCACATGGGGAAAAGGGGGAGGAAGGGCCTTACTGGAGTTGTTCTACTTCGGGGAAAAGGGTACCATGGAAATTATCGCATGGGAAAAGGGGGAGGGGGCCTTACTGAGGTGGTTCGACTATGGGGAAAAGGGTGCCATGGAAATTGTCCCATGGGAAAAGGGGGTTTGGAAGGCGTACTGGGGTGGAGTGCCTCGAAACACACAACTAGCTGAGGGCCCGCCTGTAAGGCGGACTTCTCGGCTAGTATATATATATATACAAAATAATTGTTTGGTTTTTATTGGTGGGTAGAGTATAAAGGTTTTAACCTTTAGCTACCCCACATTTTCAAAAAGAACAAACTTGCAACCTAAAACGCCAACGTTTCATACCCGAGAGAAATATATTGTTGACACGCTTCTGTTACTTTCTGGTGTAGAATAGAAATTTGATCTTGGGGCGAACGGCGTTCCACTTTTCGGACCTTTATTTCAGCCAAGATTTTAGTTGAAAATCTGTCATTGTACTGAAATGGGCGAATCTACCAACCGTAGATCTCTCGATAAGGGCAAAAGAGCTCAGTTATTTAAAACTTTAGCGATTCATAATAACACATGTGCCTATTATACAACTTTTGAAAGCCCTTGATTTTTTCGTGTACACTGGAAATCAAAAAGATCAACAAATATGTATCAGAATAGTGAAAGATGACATTTTTTGTGAGTGCATGGTTCAAAGTTTAACATAGAGATTAAAATAATTAAAAACCACTGTTGTACAATTAAAAGGTTTTATTCAACTTAAGTTAACGGTTTGTTTACATTACAAGAGATAATTATAAATAACTTACATAGGTATTCTAAGAAAATAAACAAGGTACAGAACCTTTTAGAAACATTTTCTTGACATTTATTATTTCAAGGAAATATTATATTAACATAGAATTTTCCTTTTACTTTACTCAACCAAATATCTCTTAATGGAAGATCGTTTGGAAAGGAATGCCACGCTAAGCTTTTGTTTAATTTTGTTATATTTCTACCAATACAGTAGGCACGCAACAAGAATAACCGCCTGATACAGCGGTTGCCATACTAACGAACTTTGTTTTCTAAGACCTTGGGAGTTGGTGGTTGTCTAAGGCCCCTAAATGTTTTCTCTCACGTCAGGCATTTTTTTTGAAAAACACAAAATGGTGTCGGCCTAAAGCCTTAGACACCAGCCTTACGTCAGGCATCGCCTGCTAATTAAGCTTCCCGCAATACACATTCCCCTACTAGAGTTCCTCGAACTTGCCGCCGCGAGCGCTGCACGTAAAGCCTAAGTGGTGTATTGTAAAATACGGTAAAATCCCCTGAGACTATATAAACACTCTTTGCTTTAAGGTCGTACCAAAATATTTTTATTATTATAAATAAAATATACCATTTAAAATAATATCATAATTAACATAATAACCATAAGTATGACATTGAAAGACGTCGGTTAATGATATTAATGATGGTCTGTCGTGGGGTGATTGCGTAAACGGAGGATTCGAAACCGGAATTCGTCTAAAGATTATCTTTACGGCTGTATATACGAGCCAAAGCGCGTTTGTGTCTCAAATTCGAACAAAAATACCTTCAGAAACCAAATAAAGTTTAAAATGTGTTCCGATTCAACTCGCGGAGAGTTGTCAGTCCTTAGGATGTAATGATTTATATGATCATTGCCGAGACAGACTATCATTAAGAAATTTATCATTGGGAGAATAGGAAGTGTCATACTTATAGTTTTATGTTACTTATGGTATTACTCAGTATGTGAATATGTAGCTTTTTTATAATTTTGGTCGTCATTTTCCAAAATGGCGAATTTTTTCCTCTTCTTTAAACGTGTAATAGAAGAGCGCTACTATTTCAACATCGCAATTTTACAAAAGCTTTAAATGTAATATGTGGAAACAATATCGATTTACCCGGTTTCAATGCATGTTTGACAGCTTCCGGTTTGCTGTATTACGCACAGGGCCGGACTTAGAGTACCTGGGCCCCTAGACAAATAAGGGGTCTGGGTCCCTTTTTAGAAAATTTTAGTAAATTTTGGTAATTGTAAAACAAAATCTTCAACGCAGTTCAACCTAGCAATTTCTCGAATTTAAATTACGATTAATATTATAGATTCAGGCCTTCGTTTACTTACGGTCACTGGAGGGCCCCGTCCAAGGATGGGCCCCTTCCAAGGATAGGCCCCTAGACGTAGAAAAAAACGTGCGGGGTGTCCTAATCTAAATTTTAAGCTATAACACGAGCCAATCAGATAATTACACCCAGAAATTCGATTAGTTTCATTAAATTTGGCGTGCATTTTTCAAGATGGCGGATTTTGCCCACGAGGGCGATTTGAGGAGACCACAGTGCCGTTATTTCCACCAAGTTATTAACAACCAAAACGTATTTTAATGTTGACGCTAACAGGGCCGCCCAGCGCCGGATTAAGAACTAGAAACAATAACTTTGAAACTCTATTGATTCTAAGGAGGGTAATCCTGCCGGTCCCAGAACTTACACAGTTAGAGGCCAACACCTGTGTGGAGCGAGGTGGAGACTGTGTGGAGTATGATGAAACGGTTGAGGGTGACGCAATGGTTGTGGATATGGTTTGATTCTAAGTAGGGTCATCCTGCCGGTCCCAGGACCTACACAGTTAGAGGCTTCCACACGTCGCTACCTTAGAGCAAGAGTCAAGCAAGTCTGAAAACCCCTATTTGAGAAAAAACAAGTTTTAAGATCGAAATCTAGCATAATAACAATTATAATCAAATAATGAAAATTGATAAAAATGGAGTGAAAATATATATTGAAAATTTTGTCTGACAAGGAGACTACCCGAAGTGTTTATCTCCGATTTGGTTCAAACTCGGGTGGTAAGTAGACCTTCATGTAATTTGAAAATCCCTAAAAGGGTGGACAAGAATGGGCTTTCGTTTTGAAATGGCAACCAAAAATGTTTTTCACAACTTAAAATCTGATTTTCTCTATGGAAATTAAAATGGGAAAATCGAAGATTTTAAGGGTCCCCCCTAACAATATTTTTCAAAAAATTAAAAAAAGTTCATCAATTAGATATATAATTCAGATCATGGCTAAATCTGGTACATTTGGACCAATATACGTCAATTTTTGTAAATATGAGAAAATATACATATATTGGGTAAATACGAGTAATCAGTTTTTAAGTTGTTAAAAACATTTGTGGTTGCCATGGCAAAACTAAAGCCCATTCTTGTCCACCCTTTTAGGGATTTTCAAGTTACACGAAGGTCTATTTACCACCCGAGTTTGAACCAAATCGGAGATAAACACCTCGGGTAGTCTCCTTGTGAGTCACATTAATTTAAAAACACTCGAGGATTCTTAATTTGAATTTCTTTCAATAGTCACGTATCTCGACTTACTTGACTTTTGCTCTCAGGTAGCGACGTGTGGAGCGGGGTGGAGACGGTGTGGAGTATGATGAAACGGTTGAGGGTGACGCAATGGTTATGGATATGGTTATGCAGTGATTAAAGCAAAGCAATGTGAAGTGTGGAGCTATGTGGAATTAAAGCAAAGCTATGTGAAGTGTGGAGCTATAGTATAAATATAGGTGGAAATCCATGTCAAAGCACCATACGAATACGAAGTGTTTCAACCAAGGATCAGAAGAAAAAAAAACGAGAACTATGTAAGTATACCGGTTTTGGGTTTAGAATTGGTTTTTTTTCTCATGTTGGAAATTATATTATACAGAATGGCTGCTGAAGTTATATTCGCCCTATGCTCGGAGAAATTTATCGAGATTACTCCGAAACTGAGCGTACGTCTGGGTCATCGAGATAGTTCTACGGGGATCATTTTAACGGAAGCTGATTTTCGAGAGCTTTATAGACAAGATATTTTATCGTTCTTCGAAAAAGCAGACACTCCAGAATCTTAATGGTTTTCTACCGGCTCCGAGACTAGTGCTCGGATTTCGATTAATTTTTATCCATGAATAAAATAAGCTTGGCGATATTTAAATAATATTTATTTAAATAACCAATAGTTGAATAGAAATTGTAAAATGTTTAAATAATCGAAAGTGAATAAGCCTATTATTTAAATAAAACAAACAATTATTTAAATAAATGCCACATTTATTCAAATAAATGCTTGGTTGCGTAAAAAACATAATTAAATAAGTTAAAATGATATTCTTTTTACCAACGTTTTTTAAATAAATCGGAAAATTTGTGGATAGTGAATAAACATTTCCGAGCACTATCCGAGACACAACGGGTTGAGCTTAGAACATATTTCAACCGTAAAATTCTAGATATCCGAGAGGTTATTCCAGGATACGGAGAATTGTACGGAAAATTCCAGCCGACGAAAAAGGGGTTCGCAGTTATAGCTACTCGCTAACCAAGACCCTTATGGATAACTACGACAATGTAATATCGTTTCTTCGTGAAGCAAGACGTGTACACACACAATTGAGCGAGTGTATTCAGGAACAACTTCGTAATAATGTACGTAAATGTTGTTACGGTTGTAACGTGGACCACCTGTCTCAAACTCAACACAACTGTTTAGAAGACTGGGACTTACGTGTAGCGATGAACTTTGAAACCGCGATAAGTAACATCTACACCACTGGTCTTCGGTTAGTTAGATGTGATATTAGTCATGTCTATGATGTTTTCAATCTTCATCCGAATTAGTTTTGGAAATTCTGCTTGAATTACAAATTTGAACAGTTCTGTGACTGATATTTTTTTCAAGTCATTAAAGACCACGTTGTACTTCTCTGATTTTAAATAAGAAATTGTGTCGGTCTACCTTTAATGAAAAGGACTTTCAAATTTGAAGACCGTGTTTTCAGCAAATAAACATATAAATCTTCCGCAAGTGCCGTCCTCTGGCGGATATGGTTCGATAAATGTGCGCGGAAATGGTTCGATAAATGTGCGCGGAAATGGTTCGATAAATGTTCGCGGAAATGGTTCGATAAATGTGCGCGTAAATGGTTCAATAAATGTGCGCGGAAATTGTTGAATAATTGCGCGTGGATATAACTAAGATGATGACATTGTATTTATTTTTGACCTCCAAACCATTTAAATAAAATTGATCACATCTATTTACATACACTTGGTAAGCTATAAACAACTTACAAATCTTGCAAAACTTAAAACGGTACTTAACCAATCCTTCAAAATAGTAGTTAAAAGAACTTAAGACTAATTTTAAACAGATTGCCAAATTTAACGTAGAAAATGAACACTGAAATAATAACGAACAACCGATATTCTCTATCACGCGTCTATCTGCCTTTCAATTTTATAAGGTTCTGTAGGAAACTGACTATTTAAAAAGCTTTTACCACAAGGCTGAACTAAAGTTCCGACACACTAGCTGTCTAGCGTAGAAATCAGGTCTTGTAAGTTATACATAAGGAGAAGCAACTACATAGAAATCTCAAGCATAGTTAATGACTTTAGGGAAGTAAATTGCTGGGAAATTCTAAATGATTTGTTTACTATCGATTTAGGAGTTTTTTTTAATTAACTAACATGTTTCATAATTTTCATTTTGCCAAGTCCACCTCGATTTGCCAACTCTACAAAACTTTGGGGGGAGCCCCCCTGCCCCCCCCAAGGTACGTCCCTGTCTATCACACGTATAAAGAAGAGAAAAAAATCGCCATTTTGGTAAATGGCGACCTAAATTATAAAAAAGCCGAGCGAAAAAAGCTACATTTTAACATAACGAGTAATACTTTAGAACGTAGTATAGTTATCTACCATATTATTATTGGGAAGTATATTAGCCTTAAAATACGAAACCACGTTCTATTTTCCCAGTGCTACGTTAGTTAGCGATAGTCTGTTTCGGCAATTACCATTCATCCCATGGACGAACAATTTTTGTAAGTTAAATCGGGGAAAATTTTAAACGTTACCCTGGTGTTTGAAGGAAGTATTGTTCAAATTTGAGACCTAAAAACGCTTTGTCTGGTATATAATACCAAGGTACCTATATCCTTGATAATACGTAGGTATCATTTTTTCGACGAATTCGCAGTTTCTAATCCTCCGATTAGGCAATCACCCCGCGACAAATTATCATTAATATCATAAGTAGCATAATACCCCTAAGTATGACACTTGTAGCCTTGCTCATGCATTTTTTATTACTACATCCTTTCTTCACCAACGATAAATCAGAAAAACGACTAGCACTTCTGTAACCCGGAAGTTTAATACTCTTTGGGATTTTATTTTATTTATTGGTCATCGTAAAGGAGTCAGAGTTCAAATTTAGCCAATCATATAGCGCTACAAAATATTACGAGGTACGAAATGTAAGAAATAAAATGGCCGTTATGGTAGTCGGCTTATTAGGCCTAACTCTATCGGAAAATTATACCTAAATACACTAATACGCTAATAGAAGGGAGAAGACCCTCTTATAGGGGTACTGCCATTGGGTGTACATTTTTCCTTGTTACTAGATGGCGCCATCAGTTTACAATCCGAAATAACAAAAATGATAATATCCGCGAAAGTCCAACTTAAATTGTGGTTATTTAAAAGCTGAAATTTTGTATAACTATTTTCTAAAATATTTTATAGAAACTTTCAGCTTGAAATAGCACTTAAATTATATAATAAATTTTGCGTAGAAATACGAAATTAAAATTTTATACTCGATGGCTGTTTCTAAAGGTTTGTTTCCCTGTATGTAATATGCGAATTGATGTATAGGCTTTGTCGGTTTCGAACGAAAATGACACGCAACGCCTCTCGTGGCGAGATCACGCGTAACTTTGTTAAAAGTTTTTCCTCGCCCCCATTGAAATTAATGTAAAGTTGGCGATAATTTAACCTACCAAATGATATAAGAAATATTCAACTGACAATTTTTCCCGTTTATATGAACTTAAATGTAATATACAATCGTCTTGAAAAATCGTTTATTGCTTTATAACATTCAAAAATAATATTTTTAGTTGACAGAAAAAGATATAGAAATACTTCAATTGGAATCGCAACTCGATTCACTAGAAATAGACAAACGAAGAAATAACATTATGATTACTGGTTTAGAAGAAAAACCTCAAGATGATAGATTAAAATTAGCTAAAGATGTACATATCATTTTTGAAGAATGACTTGGAATCGATGTTAGAATAATACCTCTTTAGAAGAGGGGAAAATAGACGAATTATTTTAAAACTTGATGATGCCATGCTAAAGACTGAAATCTTAAAAACGCGTATAAACTAAAAGGATCCAAAATTTCCATTTCCCATGATCATACGATTAGGCAGGAAGAAGCCCCAGATACTATTTAAGAGAGTTTATAAGATCGAAAGAAAATGGTGAAGCAAAATTTTTAATCCAATTTACTGTAACATTCGAAGGCAATACTTTCCAGTTCAACGAGTTAAAAAATCGTGTTGAACGAAAAATTTAATTTTCTAATTAATTCCACAATTATCTCTTTTTTTCTTTTCAAATAAATATGAAAATCCTGTACGCTAATATTCGTAGTGCGAATAGAGCGTTCTATAAAATCGGACCCAAAACCAGCCAAACTTTTCATACAGACTATAGAGGTAGTTCAGCAGGACTAACAACGTTTGGTATTCTTTGGCTTAAGAGAATTCGGCTTATGTCCTGTCTTTATACGCATATTTTAGAGACGTACCTTTTAGGAGTTGTAGGAGGGACCCTAGGTGTTGAAGTATGTTTGGGGTTTAGAATATTTTCATGATCTAAGTTTCTTTTTAAACCCGTGGATTTGGGACTAGTATTTTGCTTATTTGCCATCATACATTTATTACAAAAATCATTTAAAATAAGAAAAACGGCGCGGAAAGCCGGAAATTAGTGAAGCCTAGGCTTGCAACTACGTTTATTCCCATTCGACCGAAATCCCATTCGACCGAATCCCATTCGACCGAAAGAATTTTAAAATGTAGCCCAATTGGCGGGGTGATTTGGTATTTTATTTATAAGGTATGTACTATCGAAGATCCATGTTTAGGTTAGGTTAGGTTAAGTTAGGTTAGAGTTGGTTAAGTTTACTATTTCAGTTTTGGTTCAGTTACTTTTCTTGACTAGGTGAAGATAAAAATAAATACCCTCCTTTATTAGCTATCCGCTCCATTGCAAACGACTTCAGTAACTAAATTGAAAACATAGCATAAGCCAATTTATATAGCAGCGTTCGGTCGAATTGGACACATAAAAGCGTTCGGTCGAAT
The DNA here is from genome assembly GCF_980474605.1 of Leiobunum rupestre. Classification (NCBI taxonomy): domain Eukaryota; kingdom Metazoa; phylum Arthropoda; class Arachnida; order Opiliones; family Sclerosomatidae; genus Leiobunum; species Leiobunum rupestre. Next base: position 36,426,957 of record NC_143392.1, read on the forward strand.
GGGACACATAAAAACCGCACGTTTCGGCGGAATTCGGTCGAATGGGACACCTCAAAAACCGCCTTCGGTCGAATGGGATTTCGGTCGAATGGGACTAAAGCAGCAACTACGCTACTCCTAAAAATCGACTGCTCTCAATTTCATAGGGTTTGCCAGATAAATATTTTTCTCCCACATGAAAAACCGGCCTAACGTTCATCTATTCCGAACTTAAAAGGGGGAAAACACACTACACCGATTTTATAGAACGCTCTATTGCAATCTCGTAAATCTTGTCTCAGACTTTTCCGATAAAAATATAGATTTATTTGCTCTTAACGAGACCTGGTTTACCAATAATTGTTTTACTTATATACCTAATTATGTTTTTACCGGAAAAGGTAATAGAATTGGCGGTGGAGTCGGATGTTATTTAAAATCTGACTTGAAATATTCTGTTATATCTAAAAATTGTCTTTTTACAGAAAATATAGAATGCTACTGTATTAAGTTAGAAGTAACTGATGTCATAATAATCGTAGTCTATAGACCTCATTCCTCAAAATTTGATATTTTTATTCAAAATTGCGAAGAGAGTATTAATAATTTAGGCAATACAAACTCCAATATCCAAAAACTAACGCGATAACATTATGTGTTAGAAAATTGGTTACAATTAGAAAAGTTTTCCACGTCACATTGTAGGTCTAATTAGCTTTGATTCGATCGAATTTGACCAATAGAAAGTCGGGGAACTCTTTTTCAAAATCACAAAGGTTGTTAAAATGAAAATTAAAAGAAAACGCACATAACTCGAAACCAATTCGTGTTACATCGAAATTTGCTAGACAAACTCAATACGGTGGGAGTTTTTCAAGTTTGTAAAATTGGATGACCTTGAAGACGTGGTTTAAGGTGTGAAAACATTATCTCGCGATCCATTGGGTTTAGAAACTAGGTTTCAATAGGAAATTTGCGAATCACCACTTTCTCGTCAAAGTAGTTTTGAACCATGTCTTCAAAGACATTCAAAAATGACCTTGACTTCCTTTTGGTCAAATCTGATCGTTAGTTTTTGAATGATCTTGAAGACATTGTTCAACGTCATTGAAATTTTTAAACTAAAGACCCTCAATCCTGATGAGGATGTGTAGCAAATTTCAGTACTCTAACACGAGTATCTTTAGAGTTATCAGCTCCCGAACCTCTCTTGCGACACGTTATCAACTTAACGACATTCTTGTTTTTCATCTCGGCTTCCTATTGGTCAAATCCAAGCAGGTTAAAGCTATTTGTACTCCAAAAGTCACGTGGAACACTTTTCTAATTGGAACCGACTTTCTAACACTTGTGGTTCTCGAGTTAGTTTTTGGTTGACCTTGAAGACATGGTTCAAGGTCATCGACATTTTCGCAGTAGGTTTCCCTCTACATCTTGTATTCGACTTCAAAATTTCAAAATCGCACCTAAAACAGGTTTTGAGATATTAGCCCTGGTTCATTTTTTAGTGGACATCCTGTATTATAGAAAGAGCTATTGGGGCTGGAGATTGGAGAAAAGTTTATTTTTCTCGAAAACTAAAAATAATACCTTGAGATTTTAGCATTTTTTACTAAATCACATATGGGGAATTCGAAATAAATTATGAAATATTTTTTTAAAATTGAGTAACTGATTAAGGTCAAAGGTCATATGTTTTAACTGTATTTTAATATTGGAAGTGTTCCGAATATAATTTTAAATTTTATTTTACAAAACGTACCTACAAATGCCTTTAAAATAAACGTGATCCTGTTAAAATCGGACTATTATTTGAAAAAATATAAATATTTTAGTTTATGGGTCAACGTCATTTTTTACCATTTTTGCCAAAATTTGGTATCGAATATCTCGAAATCGGCTAATCGTACAATACTAAAAACTTGGAAATGAACTTGTCCGCACTAACGTACTCTATATACGAAATTTCAATGAAATCTAAGATGGTAGGGTGGACAAATTAAAAAAATTTGGTTGATTTGCCATGGAATGACCCCATTATGGAAAGGGATAATAAAGCTAAACTCTAAACAAATTTGAAGAAACTTAAAAACTTACTAATAGCTCGTACCGATAGATCTTCTAGCGAACAAAAAGACGCGAAACTCGTACCAAATAGATCTTCGAGTGAAAAACTAAATTAAATCAAATTAAATAGCCAGAAATTCCAACGATAGGCCGGTTTCGTCCTATTTGGAACTCGTCAGTACCGTGCGCAAATGCAAAGAACTCTTCCCTAGAAATGTACTATTTGATTTATACTACAGTTTTTTTCTATTCCCATATTATAAATTCAATAGCAGTCTGGGGTAATACCTCAAATAATAATATTAAAAGAATTTCGGTATTACAAAAACGTACGCTCAGGTCTATTCATAATGTAAGTTGGACATCCGCCACAAAACCACTCTTTCAAAAAAGTAACCTGTTAAATATAACCCAATTATGCAATTACGCAAATTTAATTTGTATACATAAAAACATAACGACGGACCAAGAAAATGTATTCACATTTAATGATACACCCACTACCACCAGAAGTAATAATTTGTTAAAATTACCAAAATTTAAAACATCTAAAACCATCAATTCAATATTTTATCGCGGCGTAAAAATGTATAATGAGATCATGGACAGTAAATGAAGAGGACAGGTTTTCGATACCCTTCCACAGTGCATTTTATTTCTCCCCGCGTATCAATCAGCTCGAGAGACTCCGAGGGAGTCTTGCAAGGTCGTTTGTACCACGTGATCTTAAAATTTCAAAATGGTAATCTAATGCGGTTGATATTGTTACGTAATTTGTTTTTTAATTCAATAAAAACTATCAACTGATATTTAGTATATCATATTTAATCTATAAAAACGTGAAAAAATACCTTTTGGCGTAAAAATGTACTTTATTTTTTTTTTCTTTTTTCGAACAGTATCGTCCACTCTTAGCGATACATGTTTTTTTTTTTTTTCAAAAAAACCTTGGGCGACTCCCTTAGTGTGATTGGTTTACGGGGGCTAAAAACCAGGCTTTTTACCGATCCTCTAAAATCTACTATCCACGATGAGATTTATAAAACGATAAAAGGTGTTAAAACATATTCTTTTGTTAAACGGGTTTTTTAAAAAAAAGTGTTTTTTGAAGGTTTCTTTAAATAATGCTAAAGTGTTTTAGTTCAAAATAGTGATTATTGGTTTTTCTTTTTTTATATTTGTATAATTGTTAATTCTACAAGTTTTTACGTTATTATTGTGTATTTTTTTTTACTATTTATTATTTTTATTATCTATATAAATACCGCAGGGCTATAAGTCACAAATTGACTTGGCCCTCTTACCACAAAATATGTAAGAAATGTAAATAAATTAAATTTGATTTGATTTGAATATTTCTACTTGACTCTCGTGCCACCACGACAACTGTTATGTTTTCCTCTACTCAAAATATTATGAGCGGTGGATTTAAACATAACATAAAAATAAGACTCTTTGACCATAAATTCATTAACAAAATTATTTCCCACGATTTTCCATGAACTCTGGCATTCTAGTTCGAAAGATGTGGGGGATAAATATATACACTAACACTAAATAATAAACAATATAATTAAACTTAGCTTACGTATCAATCAGTTAATCAGTCAACTTAACTATGAATTATTAAGTTTGAAATCGTTAATTCGTTATGAATTAACATATATCAAGTTTGATACAGTTATGAATAATCAAGAATACCATTATTAATAATTATCTTAACTACTCGACTACTCAAATAAGGAATTTTTTGGCTTAATCGAGTACTCGATTACCCGACTCGACAAAAATACTACCCTACTCGATACTTGACGAAACCATTTCAGTTAGAAGAAACCACCTATGGACTGTGAGAAGGATGATAAAATACGCGAAAAAGTCGATTAGTCCATTATTAAAAGGGATAATATATATAAATCCTAAACAAATTTGAAGAAATTAAAAACTAATAACTCGTACCAATAGGTCTTCGAGCAAACAAAAAACGCGAATCTCGGATCAAATAGATCTTCGAGTAATAAACTACATAAAAACTAAATGAAATAAAATAGCCAGAAATTCCAACGGTAGACCGGTTTCGTTCTATTTGGAACTCATCAGTACCGTGCTGGCGACTGTTATATCTAAAAGAGAAACTAAGCCTAGACGTTAAAAATTTCAAAACGCGTTGCATAGCAACGGAAAGCCGACTCAATTGCCTTGCAATGGACCAGCCAAAAAGGCCTATGATGCATTAAAAATATCACGGAAGCTTTTAATGTTGAAGGCTGTTTACAATATCTAAGAGGCATTTCAAACCCCGTCAAATTTTAAATACAAGTTTTTTATCTATACCCCGAATTTTCCACGCGGCGAATAACCTTCACCAAATTTTCTTACACTGATCTTACCTAGATGGATCTCCTTCAAGGTTCATAAAAATGCTCGCCGCTCTTTTGCATAATTAGTGGAGCATACACGTCACTAAATATTATTTTGTTCAAATAAAAGGGACACTTCATCTCTGATCTTAGGCGTACAATATTCTTTTGTCTCGTTGTTCATAGTGAATGTATAAGAATTCTACGCAAATGCCCAATAACGAGAAGGCGATTCCGACGAACCAGATTCGAATGACGGGCATCAAGAAAGCTATTGTAGTTGACTTTAGATGAGCTGAAGTGTCTAAGGGATCCACTCTGTTTTTATCGTGTTCCACAACCATATCTCTCGGTCGTTTCTGACACGTTTCCACGAATCGCAAAACACTGGATGATAAAACAATGAAATAATTGCTAAGGATTATTAACGGTGTAGTCTTCATTCCTTAACGAGCACTAAATTTATTCAAAATTAGTCGCTAGAAAAAGAGTTCCGTAGCTCAATCGATTAGGGCCTGGTGCACAGACATTGGCCGATTCCTGTTAATTTTAATCTTACGTAGGCTCTCGAGGGGTCGGACATTTACCAAAATCTCGTACACTTCGTCTAAAATCGCAAAATCTTTTAATTTTCTACGGTAAATTAACATTGAAATCCCAAAATCACTTCAAAAAGTAATGATAAAATCGCCAAAATCTCTACGAAATCCCGAAATCCCGTACAAAATACGTAATGGCAAGTGTCCGACTCCTCGTAGTCTCTATCTTTTTCGGAAGGCGATAATGAGAGCTCTAGAAATTCACGTTCCAATAATTCAAAATAATATGATCATGTCTATACACCGCCAATAATTTCTCAAAACATTTCCGATCAACACGGGTCACAAACCTACTTGCTCCGTATGAATGGTCACACTAACGGTTTTCTTGGACATGTTTTTAGGATGGCCGTTTTTTAGAATCAAAGCGAGGCTTAGCCCCAAATTTTTAAATCTAATTTTTTTAACAAAATTAAATAATTAAATATTGCCATAAAAATATGTCAAATTATAAAAATAATTGTTTTTTTTTAATATTATTTGACATATTTTTGGGGTTTAGTAATGTTCTTCGCTAGATAACAGGCAAGATGTCGGCTATAGGCTTCGTGCGTAGTATGGATTTTGGTCACAAGTATCGCCGCCTACCGGCCGAGTTTTAAATTGAATATATGAAAGCTCGTTCAAAAGTATATCTGCAAAACAGCTGAAAGTTTCAACTAAAAACCAAGATTTTCAAAAGTCGTCTGCTATTTCTTCAGATATTAAGGCAGATGGCGCTATATTTCCTGAGATCGAAGCCTATTTTTGATGGAGTTATCTCACCCGAGCAAACATTAATAAATCTAATATCATGTTTATCCGCATTTAGTTGATTTTGATTAAAAACTCAAAATACAAACTAGCTATTTTAAACCCGAATTTAATCTGAATAGATGTTTCCATAAAGTCCCCATCAAAGTCAAATATAGAGTGTGTGGTACCGAGACTGGACAAAAAACTAGTTTTTCATTGTACTGCCAAACCTATAGTCAAAGCTCTAGCAGCAACGTTCAGCAGGATAGCAAAACAGTTGGGGATGATTTTATGGAAAGAATCTGTAAACCGAGAGACAGAATGTGAGCAGGTTTCAGTTATCGATTAAATTCCTTTCAAAAACGTAACGTCGTTTGCGAAGCCGAGTCAAAAACTACTCACGAAAAATAAATTAAAGAATTTCCGATTAATTCTAACGCTGAAGACTTTGTCATATTCTTTGTTAAACTCGTGTAGTTACACGTAAAATCGCTTATTTATACGCTTTAAAAAATTAGCAAAGGAAGTAAGTGAACTTTTATTCGAGACAAGGCTTAGTGCCGACTAGGAGCCGAACCTAGCTTTGCACGTCGTGAGCGAAATCTCCGCTGTGAACCATGAACCAGACTGCTTATACCTGAATAGATAGTATGTTTTAGCAACTCATGAAAATACGTAAACACGAACGTCTACGTATCTCGTCGACTTTGTAGCTAAACGTTTTGCGTAATTTTCATGAGTTGTCGAAACTGTCTATTAAAACATTCCCAATTATGATTTGAACCCAAAACAGTAGCTGAACGTGAAAGGTATATTCTACGCACAGATACTCTACTCTTTGCAGGACATGGGTCGGAAGTTGTCGATAAACCAATAGATGAAATGTACGAAATTAAAAAGCGCATCCTTCTCAATAACTATCGACTTCTGGCTCCAGAAATCTCTCCTTTGCACTTTCATCATAACTTTCTGCGTTGCAGAATCCATTGGTAATCCCTGTTAAAGAAATAAAGTTTACAGTATAACGCTCCGTAAATTTTCAAATGGAAATTCAAAGGCATGGTTCATGAATTGCGTCACTCTCTTAGAAGGACATTATATTTCCAACTTGATATCGTTTGGCCAACTTACCAATTTTATTGTAAGGAGGGTCTCCAATATTCTAAAAAGAGGTCCCTGAAGATGATATTGAAACGTTACGATTTTATATAAACTCGTTTTATTAATATTATTCAACTATTTAAAGATGAGCTTTAATTGTATTGACGATGGAATAGCGGTTGGTTTTCACTAGATCAAAGACGCCAAAAATCTCTGTTAAAAGCCCCATTTTCATGCTCGCTGGTAACGGGTAAAAATCATCAAAATTCGCTTCCGCCACTCGCAAGCGTGAAAATAAAGCTAAAATATCTGTTTGAAACAGATCGATGCGGAAAGTGAAAAAGTGTATAGCTGAAGCGGATTTTGACGATTTTTACCCGCTACCAGCGAGCATGAAAATGGGGCTTTAGGCCTAATTATTGTTTTAAGTCGACGCCCGGCGTCGTGTTGATTTTGCATTAGTGAAAACCAGCCTTCAGAAATGTTCGAGAATCATCGAATTACTCTTCCGCTTGTGTCTGTCTAGCCCTTTTTGCAGAACGGAAGTGATTGAGCTGGAGTTCACTTTGAGCGCGGCCCGAAGGGAAACAGTTGCGCTGAAATCCGCTTAGGGCGCGGCCCGAAGAGACGCGGCTGTTGAGCTGGATTCAGCTTGGAGCACGGACCAAAGAGACGCAGTTGCTGTACAATCCCATTGGTAGTCGGTAGAAAATTTAGTCATAGATATGATAAAACGAGAAGCCGCATGCGGTTAGTTACTTCAATTTGAGTGCGATTTAGCTTATTAAGTTATTATAATAAATAAGGTTACAATATTTTTGTCAGCTGGCATTTAAATTAGTTACATGGAAATTTCGCTTTGATAGTACCAATATCTGAAGTGTCAGAATGAAATGGGCAAAATGTTTAAGGACTGGATACGGTATAACATATTTTAAAAACAAGGTATTATAGAGAAATCATCAGCTACGTTGATGTATAAGGTGATAAAAATCCAACAGTGTGTCATTCATTAGAAACATATTTGTATATTGGTATACGGTACTTGATTGAAGCTTGAACTTCATTTTGTCAAAAATTGTAATACATCCAGATGTGTTTCTTCTTGAAACTCTACTCACCATTCTCTGAATTTCCTATTCCTCCTTGGGAATAGTTAATGGCACCTAGGAGCAACAAACACAAGGATAACGCAGCTAGCATTTAAACACGCTAAAGCAGTGTTGTGTACAAATTTAATTGTACACGCTGAACGTTTTACGGGCAGGGGGGAAGACAATTTCTGAATTTTTCCCTTCTGACGGCAGCAGGCGCTAAAGCGTCTAACCAATGAAAACTGTACACAAGAAAATAAGACGACTTTTGACGGGTGGCGTTCTCCTTGTGTGGGTGCTGTGTTTGTTGCTCCTAGATGGCACAGAGTTGACTATATACTACCTTTTATTCCTATAATATCTGTTCCTTCTTTAGAAAGGTATTGATATTGTTATCCTTGGCCGACGAACAAGCCAAGTAAAAACTCTTACATATTTAAATACTCCAATAACGTCCTTAACATCAATTGTCTTCAGTATGTCTTCCATTGTGGCAATATATGATATTTTCCTCGTGTTCAATTCTCCCTTGAAATTTGCAAGGTACACTTTGTTGACAATCGTGTCCATTGTCAAAAGCCATGTTAACAGGAGAATTCTCCAAGACAGACGTCGATTCGACACATCCTGAGCTAAAAATATTTAAACGTTTTCATATTTATATCGTCCGGTTCTTAAAAAACGTACTTCTATCAGATTTTAGCTATATTCTATTTAAAAAACCATCTGTTATGTGTTTCGTACAAATTAAAATAAATCAAGATATTAATCAGAAGTTAAGTAAGAAAATTTCCAGATCTTATAAACTTTTAAAGTGCATTACATTGAAAATATTTTTGTGGATAATTTAATGGTTGTGTATTGTTGAATGTTGTTAAGTTGATAGCTTGATTTAACGTCGGTAAAATTATTAGATCTTAAGCTACGGTCAAATCAGACCTTAAAACTTAGTTTAAACTATGAGCAACAAACACAAGGAGAACGCAACTCGTCAAAAGTCGTACATTTTCATGCGTACATTTTTCATTGGTTAGACGCTTTAGCGCCTGCTGCCGTCGGAAAGGCAAAATTCGGAAATTGTCTTCCCACCGCCCGTAAAACGTTCAGCGTAAAGGCTCGTCCAATGAAATTTGTACACAACACTGCGTTAGCGTGTTTAAAGGCTAGCTGCGTTCTCCTTGTGTTTTTTGCTCCTATAGGTTTAAGCCATTTCAGGGGCGTAGGAACGTTCTAGAAATTGGAGGGGGCAAAGATAAACGAAAAGGGGTCTGGAGAATGGTTTTTAAATTTTAATGGAGTGTAGCTTCTCCGAATGCGTGTGTACCTGTTACTACTATGTAAATTGGCGGGAAAAGACTGAAATTTAAACACAGTTGAGGTTCTATAAACTGTATATGCTTTTAAAATGATAATTTGAGTCTTTTGAAGATTCAACTGACCAAATGTTGGAGGGGGCAATAACATTAGTTCTCCCTCCCAGCAAAATTCTAGGAAGGGGCATTGCCCCCCCCCCCGCCCCTCCCGGTTCCTACGCCCCTGAGCCATTTTGATTGCTGGTATGATCATGGGTTTAGTTTAACTCCAGAGTAACTAATTTCTTTTGAGATATTTATAGGATGTGATTTGATATTGAGCTAATTTATATTAATGAAATTGTATTTGAGAACGATTCTTCGTACCGTTAAGGAATAAATGCGAAAAGTAGAAGAATAATTTATCCAAAATGGCCCAAATCGTGTCCGTTACTCTTCGGTTTTCGTTTGTAAATCCAGCGTTGAAGAGGAACTGCGTAATGAGTAAAATGATGGCGTATGATAGCAAAAGTAACCACCAATTGGTGACTCCAAGTGCTTCGTGAGCCAATAAGACGAACTCCAACTCCAGTTGATCGTCCAAACAACTATAGATACGTAAGCCATTCGAATCGAAGGCTGGAGTGATGTGCCTCGCTGGAAATAACATTTCCAACTCTCTTGGAGACATTTCTTTCGGAGTAAGATCAACCTACGCGTAAGCGAAATAAAAGGTACAAGCGAGACATCTTGAAGAATAGCATTGTTTTTCTAAGGCTCGTGTAAACTACTTTCAATAAACTATCATGGACCACGCTTTCAAAAATGGAATGGTATAAATACAATTTGCTATTTATGGTAGATTTATTAATTTTTTAAAATCATACTATATTTTCAGAAAGTCCTCAAAGTTGTATTTTTCGATGGATTCGTGGATTTTTCGAAAATAAGGTTGGTGTTTGTAGATTTTTTTCGAGTATTTTGTAGATTTTTGGATTTCTCAATAGATTTGGGAATTTTTCCCAAGATTTGCGGCTTTACGATAATTTTATGGATTTGCAGGTTTTTCCCTGAATTAAACAATCCGATTTAAAAAACAATCCGTCTTTTTTTTTAGAGAATTGTATTTTTTTGTGTGGAATTTGTGGATTTTTAGATTTGTTTTCACTAATTTTGTGTGTTAAAAATTCAAGTATTTTTTAAAAATACGAATAGTTTTATAAAATATTTTTATTGAGAAAAGAGCCAATTTTATAGTTGACAATTTTAGTTTTAGCTTTACTTAACTGTTATAGCATGGATAGTAGATTTTAGAGGATCGGTAAAAAGCCTGGTTTTTAGCCCCCGTAAACCAATCACACTAAGGGAATCGTCCAAGGTTATTTGAAAAAAAACAAGTATCGCTAAGAGTGGACGATACTGTTCGAAAAAAGAAAAAAGATAAACACGAAGTACATTTTTACGCCAAAAGGTATTTTTTCACGTTTTTATAGATTAAATATGATATACTAAATATCAGTTGATAGTTTTTATTGAATTATAAATTACTAAAATATAAAGCGCAAAAAATTACGTAACAATATCAACCTCATTAGATTGCCATTTTGAAATTTTAAGATCACGTGGTACAAACGACCTTGCAAGACTCCCTCGGAGTCTCTCGAGCTGATTGATACGCGGGGAGAAATAAAATGCACTGTGGAAGGGTATCGAAAACCTGTCCTCTTAATTTACTGTCCATGGTTATAGGAAATAATCAAAAATTTAGGCATGATCTAGGCAATAGTTGACTGAGCACGCGTTAATGTCCAACGCGTCATCGCGTTCCCTTGAAACTCAACAATCAAGAAAAATCCTCCGGTTATTTGTATAATTTGGCCAACTATTTCAAATACCAAATATTTTCTACTGCTCGTTTCTAATATTCGACTATTTGATCAGGAAAACGAACATTCACGAATATTTTGGTGGTCTATTCGATTGCATTATTTGGTCTAACGAATTATCTAGTACAGACCTACATCATGCACTCGTAAGTAAATGCTGTAAAATGTTTTACTTACATCGAATCTCTCTGGAACGAGTCTGAAATGATATGTTATTACTATTTATGAAAGTGTGAAAATTTTAAATTTAAAGTAGGGTTGGTGAGGTTGTGCATTATATTTAACATGGTCTTGATATGGGATCCAGAGTAGGGTTGGTGGAGTTGGGCATAATTAAAGTGGTCTTGATATTTGATCCAGAGTAAGGTTGGTGGGGTTGTGCATTATTTAACGTGGTCTTGATATTGGACAAAGGGTAGGGTGGGTAGGGTTGTGCATTATTTAACGTGGTCTTGATATTTGATCCTGAGTAAGGTTGGAGGGGTTGTGCATTATTTAATGTGGTCTTGATTTTTGATCCAGAGTAGGGTTGATGGAGTTGTGCATTATTTAACGTGGTCTTGATATTTGATCTAAGGTAGGGTTGGTGGAGTTGTGCATTATTTAACGTGGTCTTGATATTTGATCCAGAGTAAGGTTGGTGGGGTTGTGCATTATTTAACGTGGTCTTAATTTTTTATCCAGAGTAGGGTTGGTGAGGTTGTGCATTATATTTAACATGGTCTTGATATGGGATCCAGAGTAGGGTTGGTGGAGTTGGGCATAATTAAAGTGGTCTTGATATTTGATCCAGAGTAAGGTTGGTGGGGTTGTGCATTATTTAACGTGGTCTTGATATTGGACAAAGGGTAGGGTGGGTAGGGTTGTGCATTATTTAACGTGGTCTTGATATTGGACCAAGGGTAGGATGGGTGGGGTTGTGCATTATTTGACGTGGTCTTGATATTTGATCCGGAGTAGGGTTGGTGGGATTGTGCATTAATTAACATCCACGATGATTTATAAATATTTTTAGAGAGTGAGGTACAAAGTTAACAGTATGTTTAAAAATTATCTAACGCATATCACGAGTGTTAAAGCTTTTAGTTTTTAATTCGCTGACCACCGCCGCTAAGGGAATACATCAGAGTGGTTCAAAATACAAAATATTTCCTCCATAACTAAAAATGCAAAATGTAAAATCAAAAATTGGATTTTCTAAAATGTAAAATGGTTTTTGCAGCTGAAAATAAAAATACAAAATGCATTTTAAAAATGGTTTCTCAAAATGCACTTTGTTTACTTTTACCACTAACTGTGGTAACTAATTTTTAATTAGTTACCACATCTAGTTTAAAAGGATTAATTAAAAATTAATTAGTAATTAATTATAAATAATTATTTACAAAATAGTATTTTGCATTTTGCATTTAGCATTTTGCATTTTCCAAATGCAATTTGAACAACCCTGTAAGACACTCGTTCGTTTAAAATACTCGTTAAAAACTTTGAACTATTCCTTCCGCGTTGAGTGTGCAGGTTCAATCCCCATTGGTTAAATGGGTTTGACCTCGATTTCTTCGGTTTCCCCTTTCAATAAAAAATTGAAGAGGTTAACGGTAATAGTAAGTGTAAGGAACTGTTGACACGCGTTGCATGAAGGACTTGCCACCATATTCCTACGCAATTTAACCCGGCCACCTGAATTAACGGCGTTAAAAGTCGCTAGATGCAGTGGCGTAGATAAGGCCCCCGCAGACCCCGCAGTGCGGGGGGGGCCCCGGGGCTTTAGGGGCCCCCTAATTTCATATCAAAGTATATACTAGATACCGGATAAAATTCCGAATATTGTTTTGCGGGGGGGGGCCTCGCGGGTCTTAGCTACGCCACTGGCTAGATGTCTTGGGCCTAAAGCGGTGCCTAGGATATTAGCCTAGCTGATTGTTATTGTCTTTAAATTATTATCAGTGTCCTTAAAATACTTAAGTTGAAGCTCGTGTTAGCAGAAGATTTTTCGATTTAAAATTTACTTAAAAGTCACCTTGGAAAACAACAATGTATATTTATCTTTAAAGACATTGTTTAATATTAATATTAATTAATATTAATATTAGGAAATTTGGCCTTTATAGTTAACTTTCAGTTTTTTTACCGAATAAAATTTGGCTTGTTTAAAACATATCTTCTAAATATAATTACGTGACATTGTGTAGATGACGAAGAACATAAAGCGCTATTTGATCACGAAGTCCAATGTTCATACTGAATTTTTCGTGATTTAATTGAACAAGATCATCTTTTAGCCATCGCCCCTAAAATCGTTTCAAGAAAATCATGTTTGGTGTTGTAGTATTTCACTCAGTCTTTTAATTCAGATCTGTTGAGCTTAATTAATTATTATTTTTTTACAAAGTTTACTTCGTATAAGTAGAAATATAGGTCTGTGATTAATTTCATAAGTGGGTCTCTTAATAAATATATCAATTTTAACTAAATAATTAAACTTTAACTTAACAAATAAAATTAAGTAGAAGAAAGTACCAATTAAATTTAATTTTGATTTTAGGTACGATTGTGCGTTTGAACAAATTTTCAAAATAAGAATAAGTTTCTTACGTTAGTTTTGTTCATCTCAAAAATTGGGCTGTAATAAAACACATTTTCATCACTGGAGCTCATTTTTCAAGAAACGCTTTTATGATATGACCCTGTTTTTGTAAAGATTTTGTTAAAATGTATTTCAATGGAGATTTTGACTGAAAATAACTACTAAGGAAAATATAGGAAGAAAATTGGGGGAGAAAGGAATATATAGGAGATAATTGGGGGGGGGGAGAAAAATATAGGAAGAAAATTGGAGGGAAGGAAAATATAGGAAGAAAATTGGGGCGAAAAAGGAATATATAGGAAGAAAATTGAAGGGAAAAGTAATATATAGGAAGAAAATGGGGGGGGGAGGAAAATATAGGACGAAAATTGGAGGGAAGGAAAATATAGGAAGAAAATTGAGGGGAAAAGGAATATATAGGAAGAAAATGGGGGGGAGGAAAATATAGGAAGACAATTGGAGGGAAGGAAAATATAGGAAGAAAATTGGGGCGAAAAAGGAATATATAGGAAGAGAATGGGGTGGGGGAAGGAAAATATAGGAAGAAAATTTGGGGGGAATATAAGAAGAAAATTGGGGGAAAGGGGAATATAAGAAGAAAATTGGGGAAAAGGAAAATATAAGAAGAAAATTGGGGGGAAAAGGAAAATATAGGAAGAAAATTGGGGCGAAAAAGGAATATATAGGAAGAGAATGGGGTGGGGGAGGAAAATATAGGAAGAAAATGGGGGGAAAGGAATATATAGGAAGAAAATTGAGGGGAAAAAGAAAAATATAGAAAGAAAATTTGGGAGGAATATAAGAAGAAAATTGGGGAAAAGGGTAATATAAGAAGAAAATTGGGGAAAAGGAAAATATAAGAAGAAAATTGGGGAAAAGGAAAATATAAGAAGAAAATTGGGGAAAAGGAAAATATAGGAAGAAAATTTGGGAAAAGGAAAATATAAGAAGAAAATTGGGGAAAAGGAAAATATAAGAAGAAAATTGGGAGATAAAAGGAATATATAGGAAGAAAATTGAAGGGAAAAGGAATATATAGGAAGAGAATGGGGTGGTGGAGGAAAATATAGGAAGAAAATTGGGGGGAAAGGGTAATATAAGAAGAAAATTGGGGAAAAGGAAAATATAAGAAGAAAATTGGGGAAAAGGAAAATATAAGAAGAAAATTGGGGGGAAAAGGAAAATATAGGAAGAAAATTGGGGCGATAAAGGAATATATAGGAAGAGAATGGGGTGGGGGAGGAAAATATAGGAAGAAAATTGGGGAAAAGGAAAATATAAGAAGAAAATTGGGAGATAAAAGGAATATATAGGAAGAAAATTGAAGGGAAAAGGAATATATAGGAAGAAAATGGGGGGGGATATAGGAAGAAAATTTGGGGGGAATATAAGAAGAAAATTGGGGAAAAGGGTAATATAAGAAGAAAATTGGGGAAAAGGAAAATATAAGAAGAAAATTGGGGAAAAGGAAAATATAAGAAGAAAATTGGGGAAAAGGAAAATATAAGAAGAAAATTGGGAGATAAAAGGAATATATAGGAAGAAAATTGAAGGGAAAAGGAATATATAGGAAGAAAATGGGGGGAATATAGGAAGAAAATTGGGGCGAAAAAGGAATATATAGGAAGAGAATGGGGTGGGGGAGGAAAATATAGGAAGAAAATTGGGGGGAAAGGAATATATAGGAAGAAAATTGAGAGGAAAAGGAATATATAAGAAGAAAATTGGGGGGAAAGGAAAATATAAGAAGAAAATTGGGGAAAAGGAAAATATAAGAAGAAAATTGACGAAAAGGAAAATATAAGAAGAAAATTGGGAGATAAAAGGAATATATAGGAAGAAAATTGAAGGGAAAAGGAATATATAGGAAGAAAATGGGGGGGGGGAATATAGGAAGAAAATTGGGGCGAAAAAGGAATATATAGGAAGAGAATGGGTGGGGGAGGAAAATATAGGAAGAAAATTGGGGGGAAAGGAAAATATAAGAAGAAAATTGGGGAAAAGGAAAATATAAGAAGAAAATTGGGGAAAAGGAAAATATAAGAAGAAAATTGGGAGATAAAAGGAATATATAGGAAGAAAATTGAAGGGAAAATGAATATATAGGAAAAAAATGGGGGGGTATAGGAAGAAAATTTGGGGGGAATATAAGAAGAAAATTGGGGAAAAGGGTAATATAAGAAGAAAATTGGGGGAAAGGAAAATATAAGAAGAAAATTGGGGAAAAGGAAAATATAAGAAGAAAATTGGGGAAAAGGAAAATATAAGAAGAAAATTGGGAGATAAAAGGAATATATAGGAAGAAAATTGAAGGGAAAAGGAATATATAGGAAGAAAATGGGGGGAATATAGGAAGAAAATTGGGGCGAAAAAGGAATATATAGGAAGAGAATGGGGTGGGGGAGGAAAATATTGGAAGAAAATTGGGGGGAAAGGAATATATAGGAAGAAAATTGAGAGGAAAAGGAATATATAAGAAGAAAATTGGGGGGAAAGGAAAATATAAGAAGAAAATTGGGGAAAAGGAAAATATAAGAAGAAAATTGGGGAAAAGGAAAATATAAGAAGAAAATTGGGGGGAAAGGAAAATATAGGAAGAAAATTGAGGGGAAAAAGAAAAAAAAGGAAGAAAATTTGGGGGGAATATAAGAAGAAAATTGGGGAAAAGGAAAATATAAGAAGAAAATTGGGGGGAAAAGGAAAATATAGGAAGAAAATTTGGGGGATATAAGAAGAAAATTGGGGAAAAGGGGAATATAAGAAGAAAATTGGGGGGAAAAGGAAAATATAGGAAGAAAATTGGGGGGAAAAGGAAAATATAGGAAGAAAATTGGGAGATAAAAGGAAAAAATTGGATAAAATTAATTATACAATAAGAGAAAACGGTTGCCAAAATGGTTTAACCATTCCTTTTAAAATCTGTTTTTTCAGAAAATGTGTCGTTTTGTCGATTTCGTGATGTGTAATTATTGAGATATAATAAATGAAACTTATGACATGTTAGGTGAGTACAAGTCCTTTTAGCTTGAATGTCTTATTATACACCGTTTTAGCTTTGTAACTTTCTTTGGATATTTCTTATCCAGTAATCATAATAATCCTAACTCAACACCTAATGAACACTAAAGGACAAAGCCATTTTTAAGCTTTGTAAAATTGCTTGATCGATGATTATAATTCAGAATCCTTTCTTTGAAATGTCGTGGTTTAGAAGTACATTAAAATTGAGAAATTGATCAACATTCATTGGTTTTTTTTAAAGTGCTTCAAAACTAATTGGTGCAATTTTATATTTCCTGGGTACGTAATGGCATATGAATATAAAGATAAAATGTGTGCTAAAAAAGTTTATTTTCACCAATTGGACCTCATTTTGCCAAATCATTTCCAAATAGACGACCCTGGCGGTGAAGAAAACAACTTAAAAATAAGGTAATTACGTATTTATACGTAAAAATTTCCAAAAGTCATCCAGATGATCGTAGCACTAAAAATATTGATCATACGAAACTTCGGACAAGTAAATAATTCAGAATAAAAATTATCCTATACAAATTTATACATTCTAACGTTTTAACAATTTATCCACGGCTAAACTAAATTAAAAACAGATAAAAAAATTCTACATTTGGGATATTTCGATAAATTTAAAAATAAAAAGTCCATGTTTAAATTTACCGAAACAATTCGTAGATAATCCTTAAATTTGTAAAAGAACTATAACTATTTGTACTCTTGGACTAATGAACACATTGACGTTTCGCTTCCACTGAATTTTCAAGGCAAGCGCTCTATACACGGTTATTCATATCCCTCTAGCGGGGGAAATAGGCGTAACAGCCACTGCGCAAGTGCGAAGGTACTAAATATCTAAATATATCTAAATATCTAAATATCTAAATATAATTAATATATCTAAATATATCTAAATATCTAAATAAATCTAAATATCTAAATATATCTAAATATCTAAATATATCTAAATATCTAAATATCTAAATATAACTAAATATATCTAAATATCTAAATATATCTAAATATCCAAATATATCTAAATATCTAAATTTATCTAAATATCTCTAAATATCTAAATATATCTAAATATCTCTAAATATCTAAATATCTCTAAATATCTAAATATATCTAAATATCTAAATATATCTAAATATCTAAATATCTAAATATAACTAAATATATCTAAATATCTAAATATATCTAAATATCTAAATATCTAAATATATCTAAATATCTCTAAATATCTAAATATTTCTAAATATCTAAATATCTAAATATCTCTAAATATCTAAATATCTCTAAATATCTAAATATATCTAAATATCTAAATATCTAAATATAACTAAATATATCTAAATATCTAAATATCTCTAAATATCTAAATATATCTAAATATCTAAATATATCTAAATATCTAAATATAACTAAATATATCTAAATATCTAAATATATCTAAATATCTAAATATATCTAAATATCTAAATATATCTAAATATCTCTAAATATCTAAATATATCTAAATATATCTAAATATCTAAATATATCTAAATATCTAAATATATCTAAATATCTCTAAATATCTAAATATATCTAAATATCTCTAAATATCTAAAAATATCTAAATATATCTAAATATCTAAATATATCTAAATATCTAAATATATCTAAATATCTAAATATCTAAATATATCTAAATATCTAAATATATCTAAATATCTAAATATATCTAAATATCTCTAAATATCTAAATATATCTAAATATCTAAATATCTAAATATCTCTAAATATCTAAATATCTCTAAATATCTAAATATATCTAAATATCTAAATATCTAAATATAACTAAATATATCTAAATATCTAAATATATCTAAATATCTCTAAATATCTAAATATATCTAAATATCTAAATATATCTAAATATCTAAATATCTAAATATAACTAAATATATCTAAATATCTAAATATATCTAAATATCTAAATATATCTAAATATCTAAATATATCTAAATATCTAAATATATCTAAATATCTAAATATATCTAAATATCTCTAAATATCTAAATATATCTAAATATATCTAAATATCTAAATATATCTAAATATCTAAATATATCTAAATATCTAAATATATCTAAATATCTCTAAATATCTAAATATATCTAAATATCTAAATATATCTAAATATATCTAAATATCTAAATATATCTAAATATCTAAATATATCTAAATATCTAAATATCTAAATATCTAAATATATCTAAATATCTAAATATATCTAAATATCTAAATATATCTAAATATCTCTAAATATCTAAATATATCTAAATATCTAAATATCTAAATATCTCTAAATATCTAAATATCTCTAAATATCTAAATATATCTAAATATCTAAATATCTAAATATATCTAAATATCTAAATATACCTAAATATCTAAATATATCTAAATATCTAAATATAACTAAATATATCTAAATATCTAAATATATCTAAATATCTAAATATATCTAAATATCTCTAAATATATCTAAATATCTCTAAATATCTAAATATATCTAAATATCTAAATATCTAAATATCTCTAAATATCTAAATATCTCTAAATATCTAAATATATCTAAATATCTAAATATATCTAAATATCTAAATATCTAAATATAACTAAATATATCTAAATATCTAAATATATCTAAATATCTAAATATATCTAAATATCTAAATATATCTAAATATCTCTAAATATCTAAATATATCTAAATATCTAAATATCTAAATATCTCTAAATATCTAAATATCTCTAAATATCTAAATATATCTAAATATCTAAATATATCTAAATATCTAAATATATCTAAATATCTAAATATATCTAAATATCTAAATATATCTAAATATCTAAATATCTAAATATATCTAAATATCTCTAAATATCTAAATATATCTAAATATCTAAATATCTAAATATCTCTAAATATCTAAATATCTCTAAATATCTAAATATATCTAAATATCTAAATATCTAAATATAACTAAATATATCTAAATATCTAAATATATCTAAATATCTCTAAATATCTAAATATATCTAAATATCTAAATATATCTAAATATCTAAATATCTAAATATAACTAAATATATCTAAATATCTAAATATATCTAAATATCTAAATATATCTAAATATCTAAATATATCTAAATATCTCTAAATATCTAAATATATCTAAATATATCTAAATATCTAAATATATCTAAATATCTAAATATATCTAAATATCTCTAAATATCTAAATATCTCTAAATATCTAAATATATCTAAATATATCTAAATATCTAAATATATCTAAATATCTAAATATATCTAAATATCTAAATATCTAAATATATCTAAATATCTAAATATATCTAAATATCTAAATATATCTAAATATCTCTAAATATCTAAATATATCTAAATATCTAAATATCTAAATATCTCTAAATATCTAAATATCTCTAAATATCTAAATATATCTAAATATCTAAATATATCTAAATATCTAAATATATCTAAATATCTAAATATATCTAAATATCTAAATATATCTAAATATCTAAATATAACTAAATATATCTAAATATCTAAATATATCTAAATATCTAAATATATCTAAATATCTCTAAATATATCTAAATATCTCTAAATATCTAAATATATCTAAATATCTAAATATCTAAATATCTCTAAATATCTAAATATCTCTAAATATCTAAATATATCTAAATATCTAAATATATCTAAATATCTAAATATCTAAATATCTAAATATAACTAAATATATCTAAATATCTAAATATATCTAAATATCTAAATATATCTAAATATCTAAATATATCTAAATATCTCTAAATATCTAAATATATCTAAATATCTAAATATCTAAATATCTCTAAATATCTAAATATCTCTAAATATCTAAATATATCTAAATATCTAAATATATCTAAATATCTAAATATATCTAAATATCTAAATATCTAAATATCTAAATATATCTAAATATCTAAATATATCTAAATATCTCTAAATATCTAAATATCTAAATATATCTAAATATCTAAATATCTAAATATATCTAAATATCTCTAAATATCTAAATATATCTAAATATCTAAATATATCTAAATATCTAAATATATCTAAATATCTAAATATATCTAAATATCTCTAAATATCTAAATATATCTAAATATCTCTAAATATCTAAATATATC
Organism: Leiobunum rupestre; assembly: GCF_980474605.1. Classification (NCBI taxonomy): domain Eukaryota; kingdom Metazoa; phylum Arthropoda; class Arachnida; order Opiliones; family Sclerosomatidae; genus Leiobunum; species Leiobunum rupestre. Next base: position 36,447,929 of record NC_143392.1, read on the forward strand.
TAAATATCTAAATATATCTAAATATCTAAATATCTAAATATAACTAAATATATCTAAATATCTAAATATATCTAAATATCTAAATATATCTAAATATCTAAATATATCTAAATATCTAAATATATCTAAATATATATAAATATCTAAATATCTCTAAATATCTAAATATCTCTAAATATCTAAATATCTCTAAATATCTAAATATATCTAAATATATCTAAATATCTAAATATATCTAAATATCTAAATATCTAAATATAACTAAATATATCTAAATATCTAAATATCTAAATATATCTAAATATCTAAATATATCTAAATATCTAAATATATCTAAATATCTAAATATATCTAAATATCTAAATATCTAAATATCTAAATATCTCTAAATATCTAAATATCTCTAAATATCTAAATATCTCTAAATATCTAAATATATCTAAATATCTAAATATATCTAAATATCTAAATATAACTAAATATATCTAAATATCTAAATATCTAAATATATCTAAATATCTCTAAATATCTAAATATATCTAAATATCTAAATATATCTAAATATATCTAAATATCTCTAAATATCTAAATATCTCTAAATATCTAAATCAACAAACAAGCATCGGGCATGCTTATAATTTCAAATCTTGAACGTAACCTACGCCAACTCATAATTAGTCCAAGGGTACTATACTTATCATTTGTTGGTGTAATTACCTTTAAAGTTTTGTAGCAGTTTTTGGTTACGGCGTAGCTGATTATTATTATTATTATTTCTAAAGAAGCAACAACGGATTCAACAAACTAAATTCAAAGTGAGCTATAAGCATTGAATTGGGAATAGTACCGCTAAAATTACAGTTTCAATCTGCCTTCCACGAAACCAATTTTTCAATATTGGGAACTCTATCATTTGTCGGACGCGCCGTTAGCGGCGGGAACTATATCATATACAATTGTTTTGCGTACTAATGTACTTTGAAAACGATAGTTGGCGCGGATATACAGGGTGTTTCAAAGGTTTATGCAAAAAATTTTAAGGAGTTGTAGCCGGGGGTGAGTTAAGAAGTATGCCGGTTTTTTCCCGCATTTTCCTACGATGAGTGAAAAGAGCGCCAGAGAGCTTCAAAGTGTGGCCTACTAGTCCCTGGAAGTAGGCTGCAACAAGCGCAAAACCACGCAGTCAAAATATTGATATTTTTGTTGAAACACCCTGTATAGAGGATTATTTCTAGTAACTAATAATTGCTACACTGCGCAGTCAAAATATTGACATTTTTGGGATAATGAAGTACCATTAATATTTCTCTTTAATAAAAAAGTGGATATGACATGTTTGGCAGCTTTCTTTCTACCTATTATAAAAGTCTCATTTCCCCAAACACATATGCCCATAACACCAATTGTTCATTTCTCCAACTCCTTATTTGTCCAACAGGGGAAAATTATAAGTCAGATAGTATTAAAAATTGTTCTTAAATATTTATACTTTAATTAGTATGTAGTGACTATATCACATTTTCAAAATATTGTTTTGGTAATATTAAATATGTATGAAATAATTCTTCGTTTCAAGCGAATAACGTTATCGGTATAGAGTGATTTCGTAAGTTGATATTATAATAGCTCCCTATAAGTTAGAATCGAACATATAGGCTGTGCGTTAACAGCGATTTCTCATAAGACGTCGAAGTCGCCATCTGATGGCAAAAAAATCGAAGTATGAGCTTGTCTGTGAAATCCGGTTTCGTTTCAACGACGGGAATATTCTTCCAAAATATTGAAACATTTCGTTTAAATTTCCACCAATTCAAGAAATTCGCCAGCCAACAAACCCATCGCTACCCGTGCAAAATTTTAAAAAAAGGCGTCTAACTTATAGGGAGATAGTAAATAATAGACTTATGATGATAGATAGCTTCCTCGATAGTCTCTTTCTAGTTTAAAGCAAGTGACAGCAGTATCTGGATGGTCGTTTTTGGCAGTGCGTCCAACCTAGTAGATTGGGTCCAATTGGTAGATATTACCAAAGCTTACGTAGAGGGACTAAATAATGGCCGTGTAGTTGCAACGGGGCATGTAGCGTCACTTTGAAGCCCTATTAAAATACTTGTCTTTCGCATTTAACGCGTACGTCGACTTATGACCTAGGCTTAGCGTCAAATTTTATTTTATAAATTACTAGCTTTAATACCCGGCTTCGCCCGGGGTCATAGTTTTAATGAATGAGATCTGATTTGTACGTAAGAAAGGTAAACGCTGTAGCAAAAACGCAACACGCGTAGCAAAACCGTATCACACGTAGCAAAAACGCAACACGCGTAGCAAAAACGGTAGCAAAAACGCAACACGCGTAGCAAAACCGTATCACACGTAGCAAAAACGCAACACGCGTAGCAAAAACGCAACACGCGTAGCAAAAACGGTAGCAAAAACGCAACACGCGTAGCAAAACCATATCACACGTAGCAAAAACGCAACACGCGTAGCAAAAACGTATCACACGTAGCAAAAACGCAACACACGTAGCAAAAACGTAACACACGGAGCAAAAATGTAACACACGAAGCAAAACCGTATCACACGTAGCAAAAACGCAACACGCGTAGCAAAACCGTATCACACGTAGCAAAAACGCAACACGCGTAGCAAAACCGTATCACACGTAGCAAAAACGCAACACGCGTAGCAAAAACGTATCACACGTAGCAAAAACGCAACACACGTAGCAAAAACGTAACACACGGAGCAAAAATGTAACACACGAAGCAAAACCGTATCACACGTAGCAAAAACGCAACACGCGTAGCAAAACCGTATCACACGTAGCAAAAACGCAACACGCGTAGCAAAACCGTATCACACGTAGCAAAAACGCAACACACGTAGCAAAAACGCAACACACGTAGCAAAAACCCAACACGCGTAGCAAAAACGCAACACGCGTAGCAAAACCGTATCACACGTAGCAAAAACGCAACACGCGTAGCAAAAACGTTTCACACGTAGCAAAAACGCAACACACGTAGCAAAAACGTAACACACGGAGCAAAAATGTAACACACGAAGCAAAACCGTATCACACGTAGCAAAAACGCAACACGCGTAGCAAAAACGTATCACACGTAGCAAAAACGCAACACGCGTAGCAAAAACGCAACACGCGTAGCAAAACCGTATCACACGTAGCAAAAACGCAACACACGTAGCAAAAACTCAACACGCGTAGCAAAAACGCAACACACGTAGCAAAAACGCAACACGCGTAGCAAAACCGTATCACACGTAGCAAAAACGCAACACGCGTAGCAAAAACGTATCACACGTAGCAAAAACGCAACACGCGTAGCAAAAACGCAACACGCGTAGCAAAACCGTATCACACGTAGCAAAAACGCAACACGCGTAGCAAAAACGCAACACACGTAGCAAAAACGCAACACGCGTAGCAAAACCGTATCACACGTAGCAAAAACGCAACACGCGTAGCAAAACCGTATCACACGTAGCAAAAACGCAACACGCGTAGCAAAAACGCAACACACGTAGCAAAAACGCAACACACGTAGCAAAAACGCAACACGCGTAGCAAAACCGTATCACACGTAGCAAAAACGCAACACGCGTAGCAAAAACGTTTCACACGTAGCAAAAACGCAACACACGTAGCAAAAACGTAACACACGGAGCAAAAATGTAACACACGAAGCAAAACCGTATCACACGTAGCAAAAACGCAACACGCGTAGCAAAAACGTATCACACGTAGCAAAAACGCAACACACGTAGCAAAAACGCAACACGCGTAGCAAAACCGTATCACACGTAGCAAAAACGCAACACGCGTAGCAAAAACGCAACACACGTAGCAAAAACGCAACACGCGTAGCAAAAACGCAACACACGTAGCAAAAACGCAACACGCGTAGCAAAACCGTATCACACGTAGCAAAAACGCAACACGCGTAGCAAAAACGTATCACACGTAGCAAAAACGCAACACGCGTAGCAAAAACGCAACACGCGTAGCAAAACCGTATCACACGTAGCAAAAACGCAACACGCGTAGCAAAAACGCAACACACGTAGCAAAAACGCAACACGCGTAGCAAAAACGCAACACGCGTAGCAAAACCGTATCACACGTAGCAAAAACGCAACACGCGTAGAAAAACCGTATCACACGTAGCAAAAACGCAACACGCGTAGCAAAAACGCAACACACGTAGCAAAAACGCAACACGCGTAGCAAAACCGTATCACACGTAGCAAAAACGCAACACGCGTAGCAAAACCGTATCACACGTAGCAAAAACGCAACACACGTAGCAAAAACGCAACACACGTAGCAAAAACGCAACACACGTAGCAAAAACGCAACACACGGAGCAAAAACGTAACACACGGAGCAAAAATGTAACACACGAAGCAAAACCGTATCACACGTAGCAAAAACACAACACACGGAGCAAAAATGTATCACACGAAGCAAAACCGTATCACACGTAGCAAAAACGCAACACACGGAGCAAAAACGCAACACGCGTAGCAAAACCGTATCACACGTAGCAAAAACGCAACACACGTAGCAAAAACGCAACACGCGTAGCAAAAACGTATCACACGTAGCAAAAACGCAACACACGTAGAAAAAACGTAACACACGGAGCAAAAAGAATACTTAAAAATCCCAACTAAACCATTCACACACTAACTCCCCTTCTACGAATTTCACACTAACCCGTTAAAAAAGTTTAAAGGTCGGGACCGGCGCAAGGAACTCAAGAAATGAGATAAGGGAAGCAAAGTGGTGGATGTCGAGGAAAAAAACGAAAGCCGAGACCAGCCGGATAAATAGATAAGGGAAGCACAGAGCCGAAAGTCCAAAGTCGAGTAAAATAAAATTGAATTATGAGTAAAATTTAATTAGATTAATAACCATGTCAGGTATTTGGAATTAGGCGCGTTTAGTTGGAAATCAGGCCCTGAACATTGAGTTAAAATTTCAAAGCTCTAGAGCTAACCGTTTTGAGTTTTTAGGAACAGGACATACAAATAAATAAATAAATAAATAAAAGGACAAACTTTAAGACTTATAGTTATAGATAATAAACATATTTTCGATTGAATAAAAATAAGTGAAAATTTTAAAAGGTACACACCTACATTATGTTTATCAACAAAGATTGTAGTAAATTAAGTGTTGTTTAAAAGTTAAGAGCCATTTTTGAGAGGGGGGGTAGAATAACAAGAGTGAGAAATTGGTGTATAGCGGATGCCAGAGGGGCAGGTCACTTCCATTTTGGGTGCGTCTTAATCATAGTAAAATGATTAAATCAGGGTAATCGTGATTAAATCAGGGTGATCATGATTAAATCAGGGTAATCGTGATTAAATCAAGGTGATCGTGATTAAATCAGGGTAATCGTGATTAAATCAAGGTGATCGTGATTAAATCAGGGTAATCGTGATTAAATCAAGGTGATCGTGATTAAATCAGGGTAATCGTGATTAAATCAAGGTGATCGTGATTAAATCAGGGTAATCGTGATTAAATCAAGGTGATCGTGATTAAATCAGGGTAATCGTGATTAAATCAAGGTGATCGTGATTAAATCAGGGTAATCGTGATTAAATCCAGGTAATCGTGATTAAATCAGGGTAATCGTGATTAAATCAAGGTAATCGTGATTAAATCAAGGTAATCGTTATTAAATAAAGGTAATCGTGATTAAATCAAGGTAATCGTGATTAAATCAAGGTAATCGTGATTAAATCAAGGTAATCGTGATTAAATATATTTAACGATATTTAAAGCGACTGCCCACTTTTAAATCCCCAGGGCCTGATGACCTTCATCTGCGATTACTTTCCGAGGGTTCAGCCATCTTAGCTTCCCCTCTATTAGCCATTTTCAATTGCTCTATTTCGTCTGGTCGTCTTCCACTTTTATGGAAGCGGGCTAATGTTACCGCGATCCAAAAACTTCCTAACTCCAACGCGGTTGACACTTTTAGGGGTATAAGTCTAACCTGTCTGCCGTGTAAGGAACTGGAGACCAGCGTACGCGATTCCTTGGTGGCGTTCCTTACTAGCCGATCTTTCTTCTCGAGAGACCAACATGGGTTTCTCTTAAGACGTTCGTGTTTTACGAACCTCCTCTCAACCCTTGAGGAAGTCACTACGTGCTTAGATTTAGGGCATTCCGTTGACTTGGTCTCTCTGGACCTACGCGAGGCTTTCGATACGGTCCCGCAATCGCTGCTTATTCGGAGTATTTAGGGGTTCCACCTTTGATTGTCAATTGGATCGCGGATTTTTTGAGTGGTCGAACGCAGCGAGTGGTCCCGCGTGGGGTCTGTTCGGACTGGTGTGAGGTGACCAGTGGGGTACCTCAGGTATCTGCGTTAGGCCCAACTCTTTTTGTTATATTTATTAATGGCCTTCCTCTGGTAATCAAGGAGTCTTTTCTAAAATTGTTTGCCGATGACAATAAGATTGGTCATAAAATAGCTTCACCGACTGATTCGCTATCCCTCCAACGGGACATTGATGCTTTGGCCCATTGGGTCTCCTCGAATGGTATGATCATACACTTTATAATCACGTGTCCGCAACGTATAGAACTACACGAATTGGTTTTCGTGTTTTAGAATACTCGAAGTCAACGTGGTAATCACGTGTTAGTTATTGCAAACACGTGTTATCAACTAAATTTACGGAATATCAACCAAATCAGCACGTGTGTTTGCTACCTGGGGAGCTTCAATACTACTAAATCGGTTGTTCTCCATTGCGGGGCCAATAACCCTCGCTATCAGTATACAGTTTGGGGGGTAAAGCGATAGAGGCACATGCTGTGGTTCGGGACCTTGGGGTCATGCTTTCCGGCCATATGTTCGGGGATACCCATAGCAAAGCCGCTTCTGCGCGCGGTGCGAGGGCTTTGTATATGCTGCGGAGATCATTCTCTCATTTTAGTGTCAAATCTTTCAAAATCCTGTACAGTGTCTACATTCGCCCTCACTTAGACTACTGCTCCAGCATTTGGTCCCCCCACCTGGTCAAAGACATTGAGAAGCTGGAAAGGGTGCACAGAAAGGCCGCGAAGCTAGTTTCAGGGTTCAGAACCTTACCATATGATGAAAGATTAAAAAGGTTGGGTCCGAGGGGCTGATCATTCCGCGTAATCGGTGTACAGAGCCGTACCTTTGACTGTATTAATGGGATTACGCGTAATCTTTGGAGTCCCTGCCTTTGGCAGTTGTAATCTAGGCGTAATCCGGTGTACAGACTTTCTAAGAGTAGTTAGCCCCTCGGTTGGGTCTTCTGTCCCTTAAGGACACCTTAGTTGACACCTTCAAAATCATTTATGGCCTGAATGAAGTTACAGCAGTTGACTTCTACGACATCAAGTGGGAGGGCCGAAAGGCGACCACAATCCGTAGGAAGTGGTGCATCGGCATTCAAGTGTCGATTAGATACATACAAAAACTGGGGCTGACCTGTTGTTCATTTCAGCATTACTTACTATTAGCCTTTTATTTTATTTTATTACCGTCGCTTCATATGTATCTTTTTTTTTGTGAAATTCTGTTTTTTTATTTTCGTTTTTCTGGCGCTATCATTGTATCAATTAATATTAATGTAAATAGATTCTTTTGTTTCGTGCGTTATAATATCTTTTGTATCACGTATCAGGGCCCAATAAGTGTACAGCTTTTTTTATCCTGAATTAAAACATTATTATTATTATTATTATTATTATTATTATTATTATTATTATCACGATTTAATCGTTTCAATCAGGATTTAATCAGATTTAATCATACTAATCACGATTTAATCGTTTCAATCAGGATTTAATCAGATTTAATCATACTAATCACGATTTAATCGTTTCAATCAGGATTTAATCAGATTTAATCATACTAATCACGATTTAATCGTTTCAATCAGGATTTAATCATTTTAATCAGATTTAATCGTTTCAATCAGGATTTAATCATTTTAATCAGATTTAATCATACTAATCACGATTTAATCGTTTCAATCAGAATTTAATCGTTTCAATCACGATTTAATCGTTTCATTCAGGATTTAATCGTTTCAATCAGGATTTAATCATACTAATCACGATTTAATCGTTTCAATCAGGATTTAATCATTTAAATCAGATTTAATCATTCTAATCCTGATTAAACGTGATTTAATCAACATAATCGTGATGAAATTGAATTTAATCAAAATAATCTTGATTAAATTGAATTTAATCAAAATAATCGTGATTAAATTGAATTTAATCAAAATAATCGTGATTAAATTGAATTTAATCAAAATAATCGTGATTAAATTGAATTTAATCAAAATAATCGTGATTAAATTGAATTTAATCAAAATAATCGTGATTAAATTGAATTTAATCAAAATAATCTTGATTAAATTGAATTTAATCAAAATAATCTTGATTAAATTGAATTTAATCAAAATAATCTTGATTAAATTGAATTTAATCAAAATATTCACGATTAAATCGGATTTAATCTTTCGCGGGATGCGTCGTTAATCAAGGAAGGCCTTCGCAACAAGCACAGAGCATGGAATCGTGGATTAATAATAGTGATACCTGGATATATCACTTCGAAATTATTCTGACCACAAATGGCTTTTTCTTTCTTGAAAGTTCCGTAACAAACTGGAAACCTCGTGCTTTTAATACTAGACCTAATGCACGCGTTGACGGTAGAATGTCAATACAAACAAAATGAGAAACTGATGTACATCATTGTTTATAGTTTGAAAAGTTTACGGAATCGCGTGTCGCAAAATGACTCAGGCTTCGGCCATTTGGAGCGCAATGAGGACGCCAACTATAGTAGTAGGACTCTCCGTTCGCAGGCACTCCTTCCTCTCCTCTTCGATCCGTGACTGGAACTCTCTTCCGGACTTCCTAAAGTCCATTCCCAACCCCAAACAGTTTCGCAAGGAGCTAACTGACAAGGAGACATCCCGAAGTGTAACCCACCGATTTTGTTCAAACTCGAGGGATTGGTAGACCTTCGTGTAACTTGAAAAATCCTAAAGGGAATTTATTCAATGGGCAACCGTTTTGCCATGGCAACGAAAAATGTTTTTGGCAACAACAAATGGAAATTTTCCCATTGAAAATAACATGGGATTCTGACCGAATGCCAAAAATAGAAAAAATAGTTAAAAACTGACCAAAAAAACATCAAAATTGATCAACTTTTGATTAATTTGAGGTCAAAATCCCCTGTTATTTTCAATGGGAAAATTTAATATTTTGTGTTTTCAAAAACATTTTTCGTTGCCATGACAAAACGGTTGCCCATTGAATGAATTCCCTTTAGGGTTTTTCATGATACATGAAGGTCTACCAATCCCCCGAGTTTGAACAAAATCGGTGGGTTACACTTCGGGATGTCTCCTTGTGAGTTCCTAGGACTTTATATTTAACTCGTTTACATGTAATAATGTAATACATAACTCCTTTATTTTGTTTTATTTCCCTTGTATCTCCCTCACATTGTACTGTTTTCCTGTACATACAAACTGTATATAATGTCTCCTCTGTATATGTATAATTTGTATTGTCCACTGTCTTAACGTGATGGGTCTTAGACCTCTTGTTGAGCAATAAAAGAACTAAAGGGAAGATACCATTTGCCAGCGTTGCCAGTTCCTGAAACTCAAATTATCGTACCACAGGCAAAATGTTATCGATCTCAGAAAAAATTATCGTATGCATGAAAACTGGCGGTAGATTTAAATTGTGCGCGACACAGGCAAACAGTGACGTTAAACTTGTGAAATCAATATTTCTAATAACACTTAAAGTTTGACCGATTGAAAACTTATATTTAAAAATCGTAGTTTTAACTGGTTTTCAGACAATTAAAAACATTATCGTACATTAGCGTACGCGTGAGCTGAATTATCGAAAAGTGCGTACTATTATAGTACGCCATTGAAAATATCGTACGTCCCAAAATTATCTCGAAATTATCGACGTGTACGATAATTATCGTACGTCTGGCAACGCTGCCTTTTGCTCAGCGTGGACAAGGATCCTATATGTTAGAAGGATATGAGGCAAGGGACGAAAATTGGCAGCGCCGTCGGTGGGTGATGCGTGATAGAGAATCCGTCTTTAGATTCCGTCACGGACAAAACATGGAGGAAGCACCGCCAAAATTTGTCCTTGAGGGAATAGAACCCAGACGTCCCACGTTTAGAGGCTCTCTTAATATCGACATATAGGATCCTTGGCGTGGAGGCAAATTTGCCAAGGAGGACGACGCCCGTCATGGAAAGGACAAGAAAACAAGATCACGGGTTAAACTAAAATAAATCGAAGGAACTTCTCGTCGGCTACGATAATAATAATAATCCGCTAGGCTAATACCCAAGGCACCACCTTAGGCCTAAGTCATCAAGCGACTTTTGAAGCCTTTAATTCAGGTGGCCGGGTACTGCGTAGGAGGGTGGTGGAAAGCCCTTCATGCCACGAGATCGAGCCAACAGCTCCCTACACTAACTATTACCGTTAACCTCAACAAGTTTTTAGGGAGGGGAAACCCTAGAGCTCGGGGTAAAACTCCTTAAACCAGTGGGGAGAGAACTTGCAAACTCGACGCGGAAGGAGTTGTTCCGAGTTTTCACCCAGTGCCACAAGCTGGGATCGAACCCGCCTCCTCTTGCTGCGAGGCGAAAGTGCTAACCACTCCGCCACCCCACGATAGGGGGCGATACGGTACGGGGTCATCTTGCTGTAATAAGGAAAAGTATCCGAGGGGTTTATTTCAGTGCCGCCAGTCAGGCGCGTAGGAACGTTTTGGATTAAGGGGGGTACAGCTTGGAGGCTTAATTTGGCGCCCCTAGTTCATCAGCGTCCTTTTTGCGCCCCTTCTAAAACAAATTGGCGCCCTTTTCATACCACTCATTGTACACCCCCCCCCCCCTCCGTTCCTACGCCACTGCCGCCACTTGGTTTAAAATAAAATTTAGATACTTTTAATGAAATAAATATCTTATTTTAAAATATTCATATAGAAACGGAAATAGGCCTTTCTATAGAGTAACATTAACTACGAAATTCGACGCGGCACCCGGTTTTTAGGCATAAACTGACGGAGCTAGGATTTTCGGGCCCCTGGATAGCGTTCTCAGGCCCCTGCCCCAATTTTTTTACTCCAAAATTGTTTTTTTTTGGGAATAGTCAGAAAAATTTAGTTAGGCACCCGGGCCCCTCTTGGAGACCCGGGCCTGGGGTATTTTTGCCCAGCTTACCCCCCCCCCCCCCCCCCCGGCGAATGAGCTACATAAAACCAGTTCAGCAAGCGCAGCTTATTTTATAGGAAGGCCTATTACAATAAACTAATTACACAAGGAATTATAACTCTTCCTTTATTGTCGGTTGTTCATCAACGGCATCAATAATTTCTTCCTCAACATTCTCTTCTTTTGGTTCCTTCTCGTGCATGGTTATTAGAGGTTCACCATTTTCACCTGTTGTTAGTTAATATTAAATGGTGCATTTCGTAAAACCAGAAATCTATAAAAACGCCTTTGACATAGGGGAAGTATGAAAGCTCAAATAACCGCCATGTTTATAACCGCAAACATGAGTTCCGTCATAAACTACAAAACCAGAGCTGCGGAGATACCATTTTCTATCAATTATCCCTTTCAATTTACACAGAGATACGTACCGACTATATATAGAGATAGAAAACAAATAGAGGCACTATTGAATCTGGCGAAGTTGACAGCGAGTGCCGACCCCCTTTTCACCAATGTAGGAAGCCATGAGATGGGCAGGTTACGTGGCGCCATCGACGCGCGGTTAAATGAAATACATTATTCCTTTTCGAAAATCAACTGTCATCTGCCTAATACTAGTTACTCTGTCAATCGATAGATGGCGCTGCAAATTCTGCCCATCTCCGCTTTCATACATGCGCGGGGAGGGGGTTGAATTTTCCCGGTCAAAAACAGGGGTGCCTTAACGCGGTAATCTTCCCTCTATTTCTTTTCTATCTCTATGGTACCGACCAACGGGAGAAGTTCATAAACTGACCACTTACCCCAAGAGGGACATGTATCGCTGGTAGTAAATTAGTATTTTTGTGTCTCGAATGTGATGCGGCTTTTTTCCAGAGCGTGCCATCTCACGACAAGGAGAGGCCGTTTTGAAGGTGCAAAGACCAGCAGGCGCGATAATAAAAAATGTATTGTAGAAACTGGCTCGCACACGACCTTGTTATTTTTATTTCGTAAAATAACAATTTTCGCACGCTATTTTCTTTTTGCAGTAAAACAAACAAGATGTCACGATAATTTAAGTACACACAATCAACCCGATGATACAACTATATTTTAAATTTTAAATTTAAAGGACATCGCACTTCTTCTATGGGATTTGGCTTTCAACAGATTTTTTTCAAATTGAAACATGTTGTTAAGCTTGATCAAAGGAGCAAAATTGTCCATTGCCATTTTTCCCTAGCTCCTATAGTTTGTCCTGTATCAGCGGTCAAAAGTGGACAAAACTTAGCATAGTCTATTTGTTATTAAAGAATTCCCGGCCCATAGGTTAGCCCTCTACGTTCGCCCGTCGCTAGTCCAGGCTCACTATCAAAAGAGTTTTCTTGCCAAGATATTTACACCTCTACTTCATTATTATTTCTTTTCTCGCAACTTATTATTCGATGAATTTTCGTACGTGGAATTATTTGATATTCAATATTTTATGAGCAATAATAAAATAAAATAAAACATAACATAAAAGAAATACTTCGGAAATCAGAATATATATATGATTAACCGTTTTGTTGAATCCCACATTCAACACTCGCTGATAGGATAGAAACAGTCACTCCACAACAGATCAAACACTTATTTATCGATACAGTCACATAGTCAGTCATAGTCACGGTCACACGACAGTTAAAACTCAATACTATTTATTTACTGTGTTCGTTCATCTTGCGATCAGAACGAAACCAAATCCAACGCTCTGTTTTAGGTAGCACCCCGAATCTTGGCAAGAAAACTCTATTGACAGTAAGTCCGGACTAGAGACGCGGAAACGTAGAGCGCTAACCGATGGCCCGTGACCAAAGACTATATATACGCTTCGCTTACTAGACAGGCGTGTTCTATGGCTCAACTTGCATACCGATTGTGGCTCCTTCTCGACGCTGGTCAAAATTTTCCCCTAGCTTGAGCTGTGTTACTAGTGGCGCCTCTAGCCGCGGGTCAAAATATTACCCCAGCTTTTACAGTGCTACAGAGGTGTTAACAGGTTTTTCCTAGGAACACGCCTGTCTAGAAAGCGAAGCGTATATATAGTCTTTGCCCGTGACTTCTTTTAACAAATAGACTATACCAAGTTTTGTCCACTTTTGACCGCTGATACTGGACAAACTATAAGAGCTAGGGAAAAATGGCAATGGACAATTTTGCTCCTTTGATCAAGCTTAACAACATGTTTCAATTTGAAAAAAATCTGTCGAAAGCCAAATCCCATAGAAGAAGTGCGATGTCCTTTGAACAAATTTTCAATCATCTTGTCCATTAACTTAATAAACCCAAGAGGAATTTTATCGAAAATGAGTTTTGGAAATAAGGTAGCTAAACGCGAACGAGTTAGATGGCGCCTGTAACAATTGGCAATAAATTCAAATATGACACTATAGCGTTGTGGGGTCCTGCGATTTGGCCAGAAATCTCACTTAACGTTAAAATTTCTTAATGCAACCGAAAACGATGTTCATAAATTATCAGTACTAACTAAAAATATAATATTCAACCAAGGCGCTTTTAATTCAAAAAAATATGTAACTTTTGAGGCGAAAATCGCCAAAAACCACTAAAATGGGAAAATGATTAACTTCTTGTTCTCTAATTCCAAAATTGTATAATGTGCTATCTAGGGCATGACATATGCTTTCGATTGACGTATCACAGACCCTTCTTGACCTAATTGTTGACGAATTATGTGGAATACGACATCGGCGGCATCGGCTACACTGTACGTGAGCCCATTACTCACAAATCGTTTAGAATTGTGTGAAAAACGGCGCATCACTTTTGAGACAACTTTTTTCGAAGTTGCTAATTGTAAATATAGTCTTAGTCGATATCTACGCCGCAACATTTTCGTTTTGAAAACGATAATATTTGAGGGAGTTGGCCGTTTTCAGTCTATCGAAATCTAGCAGCCTTGCCTGCCTTCCGGCCTGTATCTCCATACCGAAAATGGCCGACGATTACGCCACCGAAAATATTTTACTAAACTGATCGGCGGCGTTTTTGACCATTATTTTGAATTATCGACTAAATCTAAAATACGTTATTATGTACAGAAGTAGCCTTTTCCGTTGAATAGAGCCACGTAGCGGCCAACGCGAGAAGCTCATAAACAACGGTATTATAATCTCAAAGCGTCTGTTTAGGAAACTGAAAAGGCTAATTATAATGGTAATTACCAGAAGGAGACACTGCTTATCTCTATAAAGCTTTACGGGTATAATAGCAGTCCGACCAACCTCGAATTTTGTTATTTTTTTTTCTGGATGTCATCAGATATCGGTAGCTCACGTGACGCGGAGTGAAAAAGTATTTATGTTTAAATTTTTCTAAGTAAAATGGCCGATACTCATGTCGCAGAAGCGGCGAATCTTAATAAACTTGTTCAAGTAAATTTAATTACGCCGGATAAAAGATTTAAATTTCTCTCACGGAGAGCTCTAGGGACTATGTTTTGTTTTGGGAGTAAGTTGGTTCCAAAAAAGTGTATTCATCCGCCATTTTTTCCCGCCTTTTTGAGGTTGGTCGGACTGAAGTTACACTAGGGCAGCGGTTCCCAATTTTTTTTGCTATGGAACAATAAATTATCCACCTCATTCTGGCGGAACCCCAACTAAGTTTTTATACTTATCTTAAAAGACTCTTGACACAAAGATAGCCGCACTGCGAATTCTCGGAACCCCAGGGTTCCGCGGAACACTTTTAGGAACCGCTGCACTAGGGAACCCTTGTGTCACCCTTCCCCATTTTCTCCTTCTGTAATTACGTATTCATCACAAAACAAAGTGTTGAAGAACACAGAACTCTACGAATAGACCATCGCGCAAGATTATAAGTTCCATGGTCGAACTCGGGTGTTAGTTGATGCAACTAAGCTTTCCTATTCTCAACACCCCCAAAAGGACGTTATTATAGATTTGTGGTAAAATGTCCGACCATTGTCCATACCAAATTTTAAAGATCCCTCCATGTTGGCTTCTCTGAGCAACTCGTTGAAACCTTCTTCCAAAACCTCTTGCAATTCTTTCTCGTAACTGTTTTTCATTTGGTTAATGGTGCCTTTCATTACATTACGTTCCTAGCAAACGCAATAACCGTCATCAATACAAATAACATTTTAAATAATGGATAGAAATTCTATTACAGTTTTAATCTCCGACGACTGGTCTTCAATAATGTCTTTGAAATCGCCCATTTTATCTTCGAGAATTCCTCCAAGGTGCAAAGCTACCTAAAAGAGGTTGGCTTATACAGGCTGTTCACTAAGAAATGATTCGAGGTAAATAATTCAAAATCTCTTTGCCATTTTCAGATCGCACAGATCAGACATTGAAAATTCTAATAAACTTTGCCCATCCAACTTATCATCGTTCTTAATTGTTTATGAAATAATTTACCCATGATCTTAGAAAAGAGGGTTAAGACTATCCAAAATTTAGTTTATCAGTGTTATCTCATAAGAAAAGTGTTTGGATAATTTCAAATTCTTGACTAAAGCCAGTTGTGTAGCCAGGATTTGGTTCGGGGGGGGGGGCATCATTAAAAAAAAAGTAAAAAAAATAATAATGACATTTGTACGTACAGTCCTGATCAAAAGTTTCTGGCCGTTTTTGTTTGGCAGTCAATTTGTTTCTATTTTAGGTAGAGAGCCGAGTGAGGGCTTCGCGGAAAGAATACCCTCACGAAAATATTATGCCGGTTACGATAATGCGCTACCACTTCTTTAGTTCTTTAGTTCTTTTATTGCTCAACAAGAGGTCTAAGACCCATCACGTTAAGACAGTGGACAATACAAATTATACATATACAGAGAAAAAATATATACAGTTTGTATGTACAGGAAAACAGTACAATGTGAGGGAGATACAAGGGAAATAAAACAAAATAAAGGAGTTATATTACATTATTACATGTAAACGAGTTAAATATGAAGTTCTAGGAACTCAGCTAGCTCCTTGCGGAACTGTTTGGGGTTGGGAATGGACTTTAGGAAGTCCGGGAGAGAGTTCCAGTCACGGACCGAAGAGGGGAGGAAGGAGTGCCTGCGGACGGAGAGTCGAAAGCCAGGAAGAATGAGAGCCGCGGATTTCATCCCGCGCGGAGCACGACGCCAAGATGAGATGGCGGACGTAAGCGGGGCCAGGGCTCCGTTGGAGCGGTGAATAACACTGTTTACTATTGCGAGGCGTTTGACGCGGCGACGGTCCGAGAGGGAATCCCATTTAAAGTTTTTCAAGACTCGCGTCATGCTTGTACTCCAAGAGAAACCGATGTTGGCAACAAAACGGAGGGCTTTACGTTGGATGGTTTCAATGGTATGCATACCGCTGGCGGTGTTGGGGGACCAGACTGGGGAACAATACTCCAGAATGGGGAGGACATATGTTTTTATAGCGAGGGTTTTTGTCTGGAAGGAGCAATGTGAGACGTGTCGGCGCACAAAACCTAGGGCACGGGCGGCTTTGGAAGTGACGGTCAAGATATGGGGATTCCAATCAAGGGTACAGGATAGCGTTACCCCGAGGTATTTTTGGGAGGTGACGGACTTAAGTTCGACATCCCCCAAAGTGTAGTGGGGAGAGTGAGCTGGTTGCCCTGAGCGGTGAAGGGAGAGGACTGAGCATTTGGAGGCATTTAGAGGTAGCCTGTTCGAGTCACTCCAAGACAGAATACGATTGAGATCCTCTTGTAGGGTCATAACATCGGAGGGGGCGAAAATGGTTCTTGAGAGCGCAACATCGTCGGCGAAGATATACAGTCGGGAGATAACATGGTCCCCTATGTCGTTTATGAAAATGACGAATAAAAGGGGGCCAAGAACTGAGCCCTGTGGAACACCAGAGGCCGCAGGAAGCCAGTCGGACGCAGCCCCTGGAATAACAACACGGAAACGCCGGTTTTGAAGGTAGGCAGCCAGCCAAAGCAAGGTCTGGCCCCTAATGCCATAGGAGTGGAGCTTGGCTTTTAAGAGTTCGTGAGACACAGAGTCAAATGCTTTACGGAAATCGAGGAAGATAATGTCAACACGTCCAGTGCGTTCCAGCCCGTCGAACCAATCTTCAACGCAGCAAAGTAGTTGGGTTTCCGTACTAAAGCCGCTGCGAAAACCATGTTGGTAAGGCTGCAGAACATCATGGGATTGAAGGTGGGAGGTTATGTCCGAAGCCACGATATGTTCATCAGCCTTGAGCACCAGGGAAAGTAGTGCAATCGGGCACAACCCATACCGGAAATAGTAAAACCCCTCCGAAATGGCGTCACGAACAAATTAGTATAATTTGTCGTGTTTACGCTCGTTCGATGCGTTATCCTATTTAAAAACCAAATCTGGGTTCACTTTTCCAAATTAGGGTTAGTTTTCGTGTTTTACGTCGTCACTATTTCTTCAATAACTTTTCAACCACAATTCCGATTAGAAAAGTGAACCCAGATTTGGTTTTTAAATAGGATAACGCGTCGAACGAGCGTAAACACGACAAATTATACTAATTTTTTCGTGACGCCATTTCGGAGGGGTTTTATTATTTCCGGTATGGGTTGTGCCCTACTAGTGGTAGCGCATTATCGTAACCAGCATAATATTTTCGTGAGGGTATTCTTTCCGTGAAGCCCTCACTCGGCTCTCTACCTAAAATAGAAACAAATTGACTGTCAAACAAAAACGGCCAGAAACATTTGATCAGGACTGTACAACCATACGTTTCGGGCGGCCCGTGACCCCTTGGCTACGCCACTCACTCAGGCCAAATTCAATACGATTTAATAAAGTGATGGGGACTCTGTTCTAATGGGAACCAATTAACTAAACCGAACTGTTCCCGTGTTAGTTTTTGAATGACCTTGAAGACCTGATTCACGGTCATACATGATCTTTGTGTGTTGAAAATTAAAAATTCCAGGTTAAAATTGATTTTGAATTATTACAGAATTGGATTATTCTGTAGCTAACACCTTGTGTATACCGGGTGGCCCAATTTGCTCTGACCAGGCATTTTTCTCAACACGTTTTTGAGATATAATCTTGAAACTTTCAGGGTATGAGAATTGCGTTGGGAACGTTTCAAATTGTAAATTTGAAGACAATCGAATAACTTTTCCCTTTTTTTCAAAATTTATTTTTTGACCGATAGGTGGTAGGAAATTTTTTTCAATGTGAAAGTTGATGAGCCTACCTGAAAACCTACAAATAGCGTTGGTTTGATCGAAATCGACCTTTTTTATCCCTTGATAATGAGGTCAGAAAAAAACAGGTTGGCCATAGCAGGCCATAGGGTTGTTTAACAAATGAGAGAACGATAAACTGGTCTAATTAGACCTAGTAAATTACGTTTTTTCAAAGTGGATTTTTACAAAGGTTTATTTAGTATTTAAAGCAAAATAACCCGCAATAACGATCAGTCTGAGTGTTGCATATTCGCAATGCTTGTGTCTTCTGCTGAACAGCGCGTTTTCATGGTCGAATTATTTTATGGTGATGCCCATCAAACGCTCGTCAACTTTTCAGAATGCGGTTTTCAGACAGATTTCCCAGTCACAACACTGTTCTCGGCGCTGTTTGAGATTTCCGGAACCATGGTGATGTCAATCCAAGATACCGAGGAGCTGGTCGTCAAAAAATCGACGACGAAGAGCTCGTTTTAGCGTTATTCTCGGCATATCCTCATGCAAGCATTCGAGGTGCAAACGTAGAATTGGGTGTGCCCAGAGCCCGCATTTGGAGAATCCTTCACGAGCGCAATTTCCATCCTTATCGGGCAACACTTCAGCAAGCTCTTCATGACGGGGATATGGCTCGTAGGTTTGAATTTTGTAACTGGTTGTGCAATATGGAGCGCGAATCTCCTGAATTTTTAAACTTACTATTGGTGTCCGATGAATGTTCGATCGGGAGAGACGGGCCGTTTAATCACCAAAACAATCACACGAGGAGTGATGTGAATCCACGATGGGGATTTCCTCACCATAACCAACAACAATTTCGGTTAAACGTGTGGGCGGGTCTGGTCGGAGATCGAGTCATCGGTTCATTTTTTTGCCACACCGTTTAAATGGGCAGAGCTACTTTGCTTTGTTACAGAATGACGTTGCGACCGCATTAGAAGACATTCCTTTAGTCAACTACAGACGACTCTGGTTCCAGCATGACGGTGCGCCTCCACATCAACCTAGAGCAGTGGTAGACTACCTTTCCGCTGAACTCGAACATCGCTGGATAGGCCGCAACAAACCGGTCGAATGACCTCCTAGGTCACCTGACCTCACCCCGATGGACTTCTTCCTGTGAGGTTTCATTAAAGCTCATGTCTGTGCGACGCCTGTTACGAGCGTTGTCGAATTATGTCAGGGTGTCATCGAGGCCTTTCAGTTGATCACTACCGACATGATCCATCGTGCATTCCGAAGTATGCTTCATGACACTGAAACATGTATCGCGGCAGACGCAGGAATTATTGAACCATTCTTGGAAGGGCCCAACCTTTTATTCGTTAGAAGTGATTAAAATGCTTTTGTTCGATTGGATAGAACTTGTTTATCGTTCTCTCATTTGTTAAACAACCCTTTGACCTGCTATGGCCAACCTGTTTTTTTCTGACCTCAATATCTAGGGATAAAATAGGTTGATTTAGATCAAACCAGCGTTATTTGTAGGTTTTCAGGTACACTCTTCAACTTTCTCATTGGGAAGTTTTTCCTACCACCGATCGGTCAAAAATAAATTTCGAAAAAACGGAAAAGTTATTCGATTGTCTTTTAATATTACATTTTGAAACATTCCCAACGCAATTCTCATACCCTGAAAGTTACAAGAATATATCTCAAATAGTTGTTGAGAAAAATGCCTGGTCAGAGCAAATTGGGCCACCCTGTAAATTGAAAGTAAAAATGACAAATGGCTTACCTCTTCATCAATGGAATCGAAATCAGAAATAGTGAGAACATTGTCTTGGTCTACATCCATTACAGCAAAAAGCTAAAGACAATAACGAGACAGAAGTTAGCACGACTATTATTTGGGACATAAGGTCCTAAACGAAAGGTTTATATGTGGAACCATGGATTTTCATTTACTTCATCCGCGGAAGATTGACACTCTTCATTCCACTCCTTGATACCTTTTAACTTGGGGTCCTTAAATATCAGCATGGCTTTTAGTAACTTAATTTAGACCCTGCACTTACCAGACGTTTTCGAGTGTATTATACCTTTTGGAAACTGTCGGTGAATTTAGATAGAGTCATGTTACCCTTTTGAACGTAAGTTTCTATAAATAAAGCCCTGGGAGGGTAGAGTGGTAAGGGCACAGTTTCTGAAAACACTCCCATGCTCAGAGCAACTTACAAATTAGCTAAAGATATAACGGTAAAAAGATTTTCCTGTTTTTCCTCCTTAAAGTTGAGACCGTCGATGGTCATCTCCTGGGTTGGTTGTCCACAAGACTTCTCGTTAATTTTCAGATTTGAAGAGTCGTATACGATTGAAATGAATATGGTTCTTAAGTTTGATGATAATTTGAACAGCCTAAATGAGAGATTTATACTGTGTATGTAGCATAAACTACTTTGAAATATTCTTACCAGTTGCTGGGAATGTGCAAGCAGTCGCCCGCTTTCAGCGTCACTTCATGGAAACTACGAATTTTCTTGGATACTTCAGCTTCTTCGATTTCGGAATTCTAGTTGAAATAAAGTTTTTAATGTTCTCTTGGCGAAGGATTTAGTTAAACTTACTGGTTCAATGTTCAAGCCTTTGGCGCTAGACAAAACTATGGTAGCTTCACCATCCAACAAACAATTTAAACTGGACTTTGATTTACCCCAAAGTTTCAAGTCATCTGTCCATTTCCCACGTCGAAGAATAATATTCTACAAAATGTAAAAAAATGTTTCATAAGTAGACTCCACATTATCTTCAACAACACTTCGAACGCCCAATGATTAGAACTATCGAAGGTTTGTGGTAGACATAGAAGTTGAAAGAGCATCATTTTTACAGTAAACAGAAGATTATCTTCAATTAACGCTTCACAATCTAAACACAATGGCAATGGTATCTGTGACCTGTCAGTTGGAAGAATGTGACATTGAAGGCCATGGTCTGAAAATGACTCGAAATATTGTAATGTAAATACTTGACAACAACAGGGATCTGTTGATTGAGACTCAGTTTATCTTGGTCATATTTTTTGAGGAACTTCCTAAGAGACATAGAATCCTTAGAGCCTCGCGGTTTCACAAAAACGGTAAACGCGTTGGGCAACTCTGCAATGGCACTATCGGGCAAACTGGAGACGGTGAACACGGCCGCTTTTGTCATCATTAAAGGTTTATCTTTGTAGTTTCGAAGAAACGGTACTGGCTTCGGAAATCCAACTACTTCATCAGTTTCATTTCTTACCCCATCCGGAAATAGGCTGTTTCGAAAATCTAAGTGAAACTTCGATAAACTGCGTTTACGACGGTAAAACCTACCTGCATTCTGTAAATGACACGTTGATAATTATTAACAGGCATAAGAGTGATTCCATGATCGGAGACATGTTGAACCGCATCCTTTAGCAAATAGTCGACTTATATATTACGTTTTAGTATTGTATTCTGAAGCCAACACGTGTCTTTAAGCATTTCGTGAGAAACTCAACATATGTTAGCTAATCTTAAGTACGTCACTTGCAGATAAAGATATGTTGAAAACAGTGAAGGTAAAACTTACGTTTCCATTACAGAATTCGATAAAGTTTACGATTCGTTATATATCTACTTTTCTCTTGACTATTCAAACACAGTCCAGCCATTCAAACTAACCAACCCATTACTTTCGGTTAAAAAAAAACTAGGCAGCAAACAAGTTAGCCAACGACATATAGAATATTTTGAAACTGGTACAGGCAAATAATAGATTTATTTTAGTATTTCAACAGGTACTTTTGAAAAATTTTCGGTAACATCAACAAAGAATAGATAGTTTTGTCAAGTAATACCCTACCCGTTTGTAAACAATTTAAAATACCGGAACAAATTCTTGGTGGTTTTAGGCACTTTTTCATGATTCTACTCACAAACACATGCTACAATGGACAGACAGCTGCCTATTTAATATAAAGCGTGTACAATATTTCCCTAAGAAATATTTTAAAAATAAATATAAAGCATAGATGTAAAAACTATGATATCAATTTGTAGGAATGATTTTTTTTTCTTTTGCAAAATAGAGATACAGGTAAACTACTAAAAACTTTGGCACTTTTCACAATTTTTGTACAGTTATTTCATTGTGAGTACTAAATTCATTTGTTAATGAGACTTCACCATCTACTTCATCAGGATTTTTAGATTTGCTGAACTCATTGCAAAGTTCGTTATTTAACTCTAAATGCTTCAAACTATCATTTGAGGGTTTAAATTTGAGGGAAGTGTTATTATTTAATTGCACCTCTAAGCTTTCATTTTCTAATTGTGCAGAATCAGTTATTGCTTCCAAAATTGGTGTGGAATCTGTTAATTTTGATTGCTTATCATTATTTGTACGATCAAGAGTATCAAGGCTTCGCGCTACTAATTCATTAGTCGGTTCTTCTGGTTTAAAAGTATCACTGGTCGATTCTGTATTATTTATCGAATCATTTACAGTATTTACTGTTTTAGTCGAGTCATAAATAACTTCTACCGATTTAGTAGTCAGATCTTTAGATGACGAGACTTTTTTTGACTGATCATTTGATTGTTCCATCTGTTTTAACTTCCGATTGATTAAATACCTCATTCCCAAAAACCTATTAGCAAAATAAACATTGTTTAGTTTTGAAAAAGCCAATTTAAAGGGATAATGAATCGCTTAAATAACCTATTTTTTATAAGGGATGCACCGATATATCGGAGTATTTTAATAATATCAGTATTGGCCAATATCGGCTGAAGCAAAGCCAATATTGGCTGATACTGGTATTAGAAAAATATTTTCCAAAAAAACATTTAAAAATAATAAAATTATCTGTTTAACTAATGATAATATTTTGTTTGATTGTCCGCGCCATGAACGCCAGACTTCAGAAGCTAGATCATACCTTTTTTTAGATAGGGGGTTAAGAGTATAAAGAAATAAAAAACAACGATATTCGATTTCTGATAGAAAATATGTATCACGTAATATGAAAAGATATTCGGATATGCTTTTGCAAACTTTTTTTTCATGAAAAATTCGAATAAAATGGTATGACAGTGCGCTGAACTGACTTTTACAATGATTTAATCATATACACTACTGTTATGATATAACTTTGTTAATATCGGCTGTTATTATGGGACACGACCATCCGATATATCGCTTGTACTCATATCAGTGCATCCCTATTTTTTATTGATTTGTAGATGGAAAAATAAATAGAAAATTTATGTTCGCAAATTTTTTCAAGTTTTGAATAAATTAAAAGTTGAATTTTAAAAATTAAAAACGGTTCACACTATTTTGGTAATTATATTTCATTTGTAAATAGGTCGAAAGAAGGTTGTTTAAGCATTTCATTATCCATTTAATAAAAAAAAACAGTTAACGCTGGCAATTCTTACTTCTGTCTAATTTTGGTCTCTTCTCTTTTTTCTTCTTCATCGTATTTATTAATAAATGCCTGTAGTTCTATGACTGATAGATTGATAAATTGTGCCACCTTTAAAAGACAAAAATTAAACTTGTGGTAATTGTAAAATTTAAATATTAATACTTAGTGTTGGCCGATATTGTAATGTAACAGATAACGATTTTTGGAATTGTTAATTACTGATATCTAACCAAAATTTACCGATATAACTGATTTTTACCAATACTGATATTTTCCAAAAAATTAGCAAAGTCAATGGTCAAGGTTAGTGGCGTCATCTGCTTGGTTTTTGAGAATATCGGTATTGGGTAAAATCGGTAATTAACACCCAAACCGATTAATCAACCAGATAGTAATATCAGTAACCAACTCCGATATCAAATCAGTTTTGGCCCATCACTAAAAATTATATTTAATTCTTACTTCATTGGATATTTCTAGCGACCGCCTCTTCTCCATAATGAAAACCTTAGCGACATCTTCATTAGGGCCCAAAAGAACCCGCGATAATAAGGGATACTCATTATCATGTATTAAACGTTGCTCTGAAAGAATTAAAGGAATTAAACTAAGCAAAAATTTACAAATGTTATCAATTTTTACCTCCAGAATCAAAGACGATCACCAAACAAAAGTCATCAGCTTTGTTTTTAACCTTAAACTTGTCGAGTAGCATATTGATAACTTCAGATGGTGTAACTAAACTAGTGACCCAAATGCTGGTCATGATTCCGTGACTTGGCGTAAACATACTAGTCTAAAAAGTTACAAATAATTTATATTAAAATATTAATAGAGGTTATTAAGAAACGTACTTCTCTATTGTAGAAATGTCCGTTTATGGAACACCTCCTTTTTAACTTGGAATATCTTTTTCTACCGGGTTGTTTACGTAGAGCCACATCAGCTAATTCTCCAGTTAGAACCACGGCTTCATCATTTTCTTTGTCCTCTAGTTCGTCTTTCAACCCAGATTCAAATGATCTGTTTTTGACCGGTAATGGAAGGGTTTTGTACATTCTACCGGAGGTTGATTCAACTTCCGGAGAGTCTTGGGCGGTTAAGTTAAAACGTTCATTAAGAGCTTCTTCGTTGCTCAAATTGAGCAAACTAGAGCTTTGTTTCGGAAATGATAACACCTTCTAAAGAATTTAATAGACTGGTTTTACCATCATTTTGATTATTCAGGCTACATTTGGTGCATACAAAACTTACAGGTTGAATATCTGACCTAATACGGCAACTATTTCGTCTTCGTACTGGCATTCGATCATCGTGATCTTCTTTCAGATGAATCACTTGATTTATCCCCCAATAGATCTTTAAGGAACCTTCTAAAATAAGTCTACCATTTCTCTGAAACATCGCAAACTAAATTATTTAATATTCTTAAATAATTTAATCAGACAAAAATACAAACCTCTCTACTTTGAATAGCGGTGCTCTTTCCCTCTTGATGTTGGTTGTACAGTTTAAGTTTGCCCTCTAAATGAGATCTGAAAACATACACAGCAAAGAAACTCTAAATGAAATGTATAATTTGAAATAAATAGTTGAATTTACCTAGGGATATTTTGACCTGATCTTTGGGCAACCTTCCCAAAACTGGTATGAGCCTCCACTTTTGACCCGTGACCAAATAATGTGGGACCAAATAATGCGCTGTAGCATGGAATATAGCAATACGGTTCTCCTTTGTGCTAGATTAGATTACTTTGTTACTATAAGTTACAAAAATTTCAAGACTTAGGTATTCAAAACATACATCTGCATGCTGACCAGGATTTAATCTTTTACTACACTCTTCGCAGCGAAGGCACTCAGGGTGCCAATCATAACCCAGAGAAGTTTTCTTTTCAGCTTTAAATATAAAAGGTTTCAGAATAATATTATATAAAATTATTAGTATAACTTACCAAAATATACCGCTTTTCCACACCGTTTACATTTCCACATTTTAACGTTTGGGTGTTATGGAACAATATATTGCACTTTGCACCTAAAGCTCTAAACTCATTCTGACTCAATAAATAAACAATACACCTTACACAACTTTTTACGTAGGTGATGAGTTGAGAAACGCCTAAATATTCAAAAATTTTTTTGGGCGCAATGAACTAAAATTACGCCCTTCTTAGCATAATCCCACAACAAAAAATATCTTTTCTAGGTACCAAACGCAAATACCGATGTTTGTAAATTCTAAATGCTATTAGAAATTATCGTCTGCCGAAATTTTGGCGTAACCAATAATATTACAGTTGTGAGATACGCCGTGTGATGGCTCTTAAAACGTTTCCTTCCGCCATTTTTTCCCAAAACCGTGAATGGAGTTCGATCGGGTTCATTTGTACAGTTCAATTCTTTAATTAATATAGTTTGTAATATTTCATAATTATTAATCATGACTGACGAAATTATAAATCAGGATATGAATCAACGTCAAATTGTCGTGCAAGAGATAGTTCTACTCAGGCCGAATCAGGAATACTTGACAAACACTATAATTCCTCATCAAATAGCGAGCAGTTCCAACGTTGTTGATGAAGAGGAACAAGAGGCTCAAGACCATCATAACGTCTTGAAAAACGAAGATGGGGTTATCGGAAACGGAAAAGTGACAGATTACGCGTGGGATGCTATTTCCACTATGAAATTGCTGGCTTACAGGAAAGAAATTATATAATGAGTGAATCTAAACTCATTCATTTATATGCTTATTTTTTTATCCTCCGTCCCACTCGCACCTCAGTAACTTTAACTTCCTTCTAAACTTAAAATAATTCTTTTTTTGCAAATTACTGGTTACAGGAGAGAGTTGTCACCCTTGATAGCAGCGCGATCCATCTCCAGAAAAAATGTTTTTCTTAAAATTGCAAAGTACTTGAGTACCCTTGACCATAGAAGACTGCATCCCACGGCTGAGCAATGTGATAACAAATGGAAATGGTTAAAACGAAGTATACATAACCAACCAACCGCTTAATCTGATATAGATTAAAATAAATTGTAAATTACAGAATACTGCACCATAAAAGCCAAATTACTAGAAAGCCCTATGGGAACTGCCAAAAATTTAAAATTTCAGTATTACAAAGAAATGGATGAAATTATGAACATTGAAAGTCAAAACGTTCAAATACAAGTTGTAATAAAACTTAATTAATTTATCTTTAAATATCAAAAAATTAAGCACGTAATAACTTTGGGTTCCCACTCAGGGAAAACTTCCTAAATCTGCCAAAATAACCCAATCAATCAAAACACCGCACGATTCCGATTTGATGCAAATTGATTACGATTACGAAGGCATGTCTACATTAATTAAATTAAATATAGAATAGTTTTAATCAAAAACTATTCGATTCGTTAGATGAAGAGAGCTTTCAATGGGACAAAAAAAGCACCATGTTATTTCTAGACATTAAAAAAGAACTAGATGACCTAAATGGGGATTCAAATATACCCAAAGAGAAACTTTTTGAAAAAATATCAGATCTAATGGCCATTTCTATGCCCAAAAATAAAGGATGCCCTTCCCCGGAAAGGTGCGAATCACGCTGGAGATGGTTGCTAAAAAGTAAACAAGAGTCATACATATCTTTAAAGGAAACGATGACATTTTATTAACTTTGTAATAATTATTTCTTCAGATTACAACCTTTATCAACAATCGGAAATTGACGAAATTCAGTTTCCTTACGCGGATAAATTAAATCAAGTCGCTGTAGATAGCGAAATCGAGGGAACAGCATTGGACGACGATGACAGCATTTACCTTGACTACGCCATGTTCTCTTCTCAGTATAGCGGTAAGAATCGCGAAAGAGTCGTGTCGCTACGAACTGATAGATGGCGCCACTCTCTCGTTTCAGCTAAAGGTAGAGGTCGTAAGAGAAAACATCAAAGCGACGATTTGGCGCAAGTGTACGCCTGCGTCAACGAAGCCAACAGGGACCAAAAGGATCGGCAATTTGGTCATATGGTCGAGTTGATGCAAGCCAGGACAGCGGCCATCGACCGCCAAACTGATGTCTTGTCGCAAATATTGGAACAAATGAAAGAAACGGGGCCAAAAAACGAATGAACCTGTAGAAAAATAAAATGTTTTGATTTCGTGTTAAACAAAAATAAAGACGAAATACACAAAAATTGAATCTTAAGGTTTTTTTATAGGAGCCAATATTTTTAGAAACCGTGTTGGCCAACACGATTTGCCAAACCAAGTTGGTCCGTGTTTATCCAGACAACATTTCACAATATGTTGGGTACACAAATCAAAGGCACAAACACTCTTTCGGCCAGGGGAAAACAACGGTCGTTTTTAAATTGAATGCCCTGGTTTTTATGACTAAGGCTTAGTGCTAAATATTTAAATGGTATGTTCCCATTTGACCCAAACCCATTTCTCCCAATTCCCACTTTACCCAAAAGATAAGTGTGGTACCGTTTGACCCAAAGCCACTTCTCCCAATTCCCACTTCACCCAAAATTCATAAAGGTATTTATTTATGGCATTAAATTAAATTTGAATACATTTGTATTGTATGTTTAATCAAAAATGTATTTATTTATACTCAGGGAGAATGAATGTCGAGACTATCGACGGACACGTTGAGGCCCTAACCCCGTCACGCTAGAGGGAGGGGGGAAGGAAAAAAGGAGGCGGTCTTATTTTTTGCGTCCTCGCAGCAGCGTTAATCGCGTCGAAAAACGTAATTTTTAAGAACCAATGAGATTGCAGTATTATTTGATTTTATTAAAGCGGAGGAGCATACCGGGGGCCCCAACGGGTGCAATTGGAGAAACGCTAAAAATAATCTCGACATATTCATTCTCCCTGAGTATACATTCTTGGTAAAATAAATTGAAACGATTGTTTTTATATATTATCTATGTTAATTAATTAATGATTACTTTGAAATAAAATGCAATAGACGATATTTTCCAAAATTATATCACGTAAACAGACAATTGAACCGTAAACAGCCAAAATTCGAAATTCCCGCCTCAGATTTACCGGAAATTCCGCCAAATATACTAGATATTTTTCCTTTTTTAACCCGCAACTTAGTATAGTGCGAACAGTCCTTTAGTTCGTAAATTTCCCCTTTTTCCTTTAGAATCAAATTTTAATCCGTAAAAGAACCGATATATTGGTTATCGGTTACCGAGAAGTTGAAACTAAACTAAAATAAAGTGGGCGTGTTCCAGCGAGAACAATTAATTGCGCAGACGATAACGGTGCCGAATCCCGGGCCATTTTTTTGGTCGGAAAGCTACAATCAAAGCCGTAGTAAAAATCAGCCTAGGAAACTGTTAAAGTCTAGACAAAGAAAAATTATCTGAAGTGTCGGATATCGGTTAGAAATCCTCCCCTCCCCCCCGCAATCGAAATCTCTTCAAAGTGCGGCTAAAAATATAAAAAATAACCAAAGAAGATCATCTGATAATATTTCAATCGAATTTTCGTCCACAAATAAGCATGCGGCTCGAAAAACGAAAAAAAAAAAACGCGGGGTGTGACAGAACCTACGAAAGCCGGTTTTTTTTAACCTGCACTCTTAAAATAACGTTGAGACGCAGTAGGGAAAATAGTGTGGCAATTAGGAAAAGAACGCTTTTAGCGATCGAAAGCTATCGCTACACCCCCTTTGATTAGCCATTAAAAGCTAGATGGGTTGCGGCTAAAGCAGACGCTATTAGTTGTTCTTCATCGTTATTCGTCAATTTGACTTTATAAATAATGATACTAGCATTGTAATAAAATTTTTGCATGGCTTGCTTATATTTTGATAAGTTTATTTAAGAAAAAACGTTCTTAAAGGGGAACGGCCAAGCTTTTCCAAATATGGCCTTATTTCCGTATCAAAAGATTAACAAGACATTCAATATACTAACACGTACCTTTTTTTGTCTTGAAAAAATAGCTTTTGGCCCAAAAAGTTGAAACGAAAAATAACGCCAGGTGTTTGGGTTTGAATTTTCGCCGCCATCTTAGGGGCTGCCGCCAGCGCCACTTACCCCGTATGAGTGATTTGCGAACTATCCTAACTTTTAAAATCGCGCAATTTAGGCTTAAATCTCTCATAACTGGAACGCGCCGCGTGTGCAAAACAATTTTTTCGCGTCTTCAGCAGCGCGCGCTCTTACGTTGTTTTTCCGTCTCACCGACTTCTCACCAGGTATCGCGGCGGACGCGTGCTTTTCGATTTCCCGAAATTTCTTTATTTTATTAAAAATTAACCACTCAATATTTTTTGATGCGATTTTCGCCATAAATTTTAGTTTTTAATGGGCTATAGTGCTATCTAACTGGTTAAAGCTTGACCGTTCCCCTTTAAGACTTTTTTAATTTGTCTGTAGCAGAAGCTAAATCGTAGGCGCAACCTCGGAGAAGCTAGCGTCGTTACGCCATTGCGCCATCTAGACTCGTTTCGAAAGTGCGGGCTTTGGCAATTGCCCAGTCATTAACGTGGGCTTGGCTATACGTTTTTACTTGGATTGTGTAAAAATTAAGGCGTTGTAAACCTCAAATATATAGACGAAACACTGTACTTCAACTACTGCGGACAAGCTAGCAGTGTATCTCTCTTTGCGTTGGCTGAATGATTACAAGGCTACGTTGATGTAGTAAACATGTTTTTGTTATCAAATTTCAAACAGCATCTTCAGAAACAAAGCTAGTGTTTATAGCATTAGCCGGGCCGCAGAGAATATGCCTGGGCCCTGGGAAAAAATTAAATTCGGGACCCCATAAACCTGTAACTATTGGTGATAACTATAAATTTTAGGGGAGAAGTATACCTCGTTTGCTTTGAATCGGGCCCCCGAGGCTGCACGGGCCAGGGCCCCAGGAAAATATTAATTTATGGTCCCAATAGAAGCGCAATAGTTGGATATAGCTACACATTTTAGGAGTATACCTCGTTTGTTCCGAATGGGCCCCCGAGGCTGCAAGGGCCTGGTCCCGGTAAAATAATTAATTCCGGGCCCCAATAGAGGCGTAACTATTGGATATAACTGTACATTTTAGGGGTGAAGTATACCTCGTTTGTTCCAATTGGGCCCCCGAGGCTGCAAGGGCCAGGACTCCTGGAAAATATTAATTTCGGGCCCCAATAGACGCGTTACGGGCCCCGGTAATTTATACCGGTTTCCCCCTCTCTTGTCGGGCCTGACGCCGCCTGAGCATAAGAGCATTAGCTAGCGAAGAGATTCTTTACCATCGTTACCTGGAAGTTACACAAAACGTCAACCTTCATAGTCAGGTCGATATTTGTTAAGGTTTCAATTAGATGTATAGGCCCTTTAAGGTTCGTGAAAGGGTAATTAGTCAAGCCTCCAGCAAAATGTTTCGTTGTTGCTATGGGTAAGAACGATCAAAAAGCGAATCAAAACATACCTCAACTTAATCAACTTGTTTCTTTTATAAGTATACGTAATCTTTTTTTCGCTTTCGCGATATCGTACGATGCAAAGGCGCAGTCATTGGACCAGTGACAGCTTTTGTTGACTTTCCGGGCTCGCGAGTTTTGAGCGTAGTCAAAGGCCAACTGCGCCAACCGGAGAATAAACTTGTTTTGCTTCGCTTTTTTTTTCATGCTCGAAGCCAGAAATAAATAATATACCTTTAAGAGATAAGTAACAATCTAGATTGTTAAAATGAAACGTGCACTTTCGCAGGCTAAATAGGTTTTAATACACCAAGTATTTATTGTGGTGCCATCTACGGCAGTTTTAATAAAGCTAATCGCGTTTTAAATGTACAGAATTGGAAAAAAAAGGATATACCAATTTGCCGAAAGGTTTCAATACACTTACTTATTGTGCGGAGAGTGTTACTGGTGGCGCCATCTACGATAGTTTGAGGAAAGCTGATCGCGTTTTAAATGTGCAGCATTGGTAAAAGGATATGCACTTTTGCAGACTAGATATAGTTTTCAATACACCAATTACTTATTGTGAGGAGTGTTTATGGTGGTGCCATCTACGGTAGTTTGACGAAAGCTGTTTGCGTTTAAAAATTGTGCAGGATTGCTAAAAGATTTTGCACTTTTGCAGGCTAAATACAGTTTCTAATAATACCACTTCTGTATTTATTGTGGCAAGGGTATTTTCTGGTGGCGCCATCTACGGTTTCTTTGACGAAAGTTGTTTGCGTTTAAAATGTGCAGGATTGCTAAAAGATTTTTTTTACAGGCTAAATACAATTTCTAATACACCACTTCGGTATTTATTGTGGCAAGGGGATTTTCTTGTGGTGCCATATACGGAAATTTGACGAAAGCTGATCGTATTTGAGATGTTCAGAAGTGGTAAAAGGATGTGAAATATGAAGCATTTCCCTTTTCCGATACTAGATGGCGCTTCAGTTTACATTATTATTGGAGACATTATTATTAGATTATTACATACGGCTAAAACCTTACCACGTTTATTACTCCACCTAACGATATGAAATGTAAAAATAGCACTGCGTAGGGATATTTAGTTATGTATAAACCATATTTTAGGGTATAATAGTTTTAGTTAACTCACTATACAGTGGCGTAGATAGGGGGAGGGGTTTCTCCCCCCTGGGCGTAACTTTGGCTGTTCACCGCCTTCTCGACCCCTTTCAGGTCTTTTAGATTGTTTAAATACCTTCCTTGAAGAATTTCTGTCACTGTATGAGATGTTCACCCCACGAAGGTATATGTTCAAATACGTGTTATATAAAAAATATTGACATAATTATATTGTTAAAAATTAAGAATCAGCGAAGGCACGTGTTTCAAACGAATAGCATTATCAGCATTGGCAGATGTACACTTCTATGTAAGCAATACATTATTTACTTCTGATAGTAGTTACATCGTTAGTGGTAAATTTGACTTTATAAATAACGATACTTGCATTTTAATATCAAATTTGCATCGTTTGCTTATATTTTGATAAGTTTATTTAAAAAAGAACGTTCTTATGACTTTTTAATTTGTCTGTAGCAGACGATAGATTATAGGCGCTACCTCGGAGAAACTAGCGCCGTACGCCACCTAGACTCGTTTGGGTGCCGTATTGTACAGATAAATATTAAAAATCTGGGAAAGTACTTGTTGAAAACGAATAGAATTATCAGCTTTGGGAGATGCACACTTCTTTCTAAGCGATACATTATTTACTTTTGATAGTAGTTACTAAGGAATCCAAAACACGTGTATAATAAAAAGTAGAGTTGATAAATAAGAGTGAAACAAATAACCTTATGAGTGTAGGAAGATGCACACTTCTCACTAAGCCAATATTATACACTTCTGGTAGTAGTTACAAACGAATCTAAAACACGTGTTTAATAAAACGTATATTAAAAAAATAAGAGTGAAACAAATAACCTTATGAGTGTACACTTATCTCTAAGCAAATATTATACACTTCTGATAGTAGTTACAAACGAATCTAAAACACGTGTTTAATAAAACGTATATTAAAAAAATAAGAGTGAAACAAATAACCTTATGAGTGTACACTTATCTCTAAGCAAATATTATACACTTCTGATAGTAGTTACAAACGAATCTAAAACACGTGTCTAATAAAACGTATATTAAAAAAATAAGAGTGAAACAAATAACCTTATGAGTGTACACTTATCTCTAAGCAAATATTATACACTTCTGGTAGTAGTTACAAACGAATCTAAAACACGTGTCTAATAAAACGTATATTAAAAAAATAAGAGTGAAACAAATAACCTTATGAGTGTACACTTATCTCTAAGCAAATATTATACACTGCTGGTAGTAGTTACAAACGAATCTAAAACACGTGTTTAATAAAACGTATATTAAAAAAATAAGAGTGAAACAAATAACCTTATGAGTGTACACTTATCTCTAAGCAAATATTATACACTTCTGGTAGTAGTTACAAACGAATCTAAAACACGTGTCTAATAAAACGTATATTAAAAAAATAAGAGTGAAACAAATAACCTTATGAGTGTACACTTATCTCTAAGCAAATATTATACACTTCTGATAGTAGTTACAAACGAATCCAAAACACGTGTTTAATAAAAAGTATAGTTGATAAATAATAGTGAAACAAATAACCTTATCCCAAAGAGACTTCTGTCCCAACCGATTTAAGGGTAATTACCATCAGCTCATTATAATGAATCCATTCCATACAATGCCTTCCCACCCGCTTTTGGCAAAGGCGCGTTATTTAAAAATAAATCAATGGGGGAAAGAGGTGGGCGTCTTTTGCGGGATATTTTTATCCCGAGGCAGGTATAGTACAATGGCTTTGAAAAATAAAGAGATGAGGCAAGCGACTTTTCGCCCGTTTTCTGGGAAATCAATGAGAGAACCTTGGTTTTCATGCCGCTGTAATTCGAGATATTTTTAAGGGCGACGGGAGTAGCTCCCGTAAATGCGCTTCACCTGTATGCTGCCGTGTACGCGTGAAGAGAACTAACGCTGTACGCGGTCGTGGAAAAGTTTTTATCATAGCGTGGCATAAAGGAATTAAGGGATTAATGTAAAAATAAAAGGTTATTTCTATTTAAGGGTCGCTCTAACCTTGTCCCCGAAAGCAATGGGTGTTGACCCCTAGTTTTATTTTATTATATATTCTTCCGGTACTCCGTCCTTTGTTTGAAATATGGATTAAAGAAAAAAAAAAGGTCATGACTTGTTTACTCGCGTAGAAACGTTATGAACTCGTGGTTATACACTTAACCCTCCGATATCAATGAAATATTTCGACCTAGCTGGTTACATAGTTACCGATGTTAAACTGCGCTATTTTCGTCTACTCTCAGGAACGTCTAGAATGGACCCAGGCCCCAGTAAAATTATAATTCCGGGCCCGAAGACGGAAGACTTTACGGGCCTTTAAATCTGGTTCGATATACATTGGTCAATGGAGAATATCCTTACACATGGTTAACGCCATTAATATAATCTTGGTGCCGTATAGAACGGGCCCGGGCCCTAGTAAAATAATAATTCCAGGCCCCGAAGAGAGACTTCACGGGCCCTTTTAACTTTGTTCGATACACATTTGTCAATGGAGAATATCCCTTCACATGGTTAACGCCATTAATATAATCTTGGTGCCATATAGAACGGGCCCGGGCCCCAGTAAAATAATAATTCCGGGCCCCGAAGAGAGACTCCACGGGCCCTTTTAACTTTGTTCGATACACATTTGTCAATGGAGAATATCCCTTCACATGGTTAACGCCATTAATATAATCTTGGTGCCATATAGAACGGGCCCGGGCCCTAGTAAAATAATAATTCCAGGCCCCGAAGAGAGACTTCACGGGCCGTTTTAACTTGGTTCGATATACATTTGTCAATGTTCGTGTTACGGATTTGTAAGTCAAATAAATAGTCTTTTTTGGGAGAGCAAACGATATTTTTTATTCTCAACTGAAAACTGTCTAAAAACGGCACCGCTCTTATACTCGACTAAATCGCATCTGTCCAACTTCTCCTTTTCGCGGCCACTCGTAGGAGTGACTAATTTTCCGAGAAAGGCAGTGTTATTTTCTAGTAACAATATGAATCCAGCTGAAAGCCATAAACGCATAAAGTAGATAGTGATCTCTTCTCTACTCGGACACTAATTGTTTATTTTTTAGACCCTTTGAACTTCGACCCCGAAATCTCCACATTCTACAAGCATGAAGCATGCTCGTTAAATTTTATGGCATTTCCCCCTCTCTGGCTCTTTCTCGTTTACAAACATCTTACGGTTAAAGGAATCAAGAAATTGCCAATCCTATCACAACCATTATAGACATATTTCAAACCTTTTTAAAGTAATATATTAGCCAAACATCAATACAAATTAGGAAAAACTAAACACTATCATTAATGGTAAATTTAACATTAATTCAAAACGACCATGTAGTCAACTGCGCTGTAATATTTTTGATTAGCAGCCCATACTCATTGCGGCCCTGCACTTTGCGGCTTTGCACTTTTCGGCATTGCACTTTGCGGCTTTGCACTTTGCGGCTTTGCACTTTGCGGTTTTGCACTTTGCGGCTTTGCACTTTGCGGTTTTGCACTTTGCGGCTTTGCACTTTGCGTCGTTGCACTTTGCGGCGTTGCACTTTGCGGCGTTGCACTTTGCGGCTCTGCACTTTGCGGCTCTGCACTTTGCGGCATTGCACTTTGCGGCATTGCACTTTGCGGCTTTGCACTTTGCGGCATTGCACTTTGCGGTTTTGCACTTTGCGGCATTGCACTTTGCGGCATTGCTCTTTGCGGTTTTGCACTTTGCGGCTCTGCACTTGGCGGTTTTGCACTTTGCGGCATTGCACTTTGCGTCGTTGCACTTTGCGGCATTGCACTTTGCGGCATTGCACTTTGCGGCATTGCACTTTGCGGCTATGCACTTTGCGACATTGCACTAATAATAACAATGATCTCATTTCCATTTTTAACAACATTCACAGATGAACTACAATATACTACACAACACACAAATTATACCAAACAAATGACCATATGTATATATATATTTTTTTTTTAACGCGCTCTTTATTTTTATATTTTTAACAGTTCGATACACATTTGTCTATGGAGAATATCCCTTCACATGGTTAACGCCATTAGTTTACACTCAGGGCCGTATAGAACGGAACCGGGGCCCAGTAAAATAATAATTCCGGGCCCCGAAGAGAGACTCCACGGGCCCTTTTAACTTTGTTCGATACACATTTGTCAATGGAGAATATCCCTTCACATGGTTAACGCCATTAATATAATCTTGGTGCCATATAGAACGGGCCCGGGGCCCAGTAAAATAATAATTCCGGGCCCCGAAGAGAGACTCCACGGGCCCTTTTAACTTTGTTCGATACACATTTGTCAATGGAGAATATCCCTTCACATGGTTAACGCCATTAATATAATCTTGGTGCCATATAGAACGGGCCCGGGCCCCAGTAAAATAATAATTCCGGGCCCCGAAGAGAGACTTCACGGGCCCTTTTAACTTTGTTCGATACACATTTGTCAATGGAGAATATCCCTTCACATGGTTAACGCCATTAATATAATCTTGGTGCCATATAGAACGGGCCCGGGCCCCAGTAAAATAATAATTCCGGGCCCCGAAGAGAGACTTCACGGGCCCTTTTAACTTTGTTCGATACACATTTGTCAATGGAGAATATCCCTTCACATGGTTAACGCCATTAATATAATCTTGGTGCCATATAGAACGGGCCCGGGCCCCAGTAAAATAATAATTCCGGGCCCCGAAGAGAGACTCCACGGGCCCTTTTAACTTTGTTCGATACACATTTGTCAATGGAGAATATCCCTTCACATGGTTAACGCCATTAATATAATCTTGGTGCCATATAGAACGGGCCCGGGCCCCAGTAAAATAATAATTCCGGGCCCAGAAGAGAGACTCCACGGGCCCTTTTAACTTTGTTCGATACACATTTGTCAATGGAGAATATCCCTTCACATGGTTAACGCCATTAATATAATCTTGGTGCCATATAGAACGGGCCCGGGCCCCAGTAAAATAATAATTCCGGGCCCCGAAGAGAGACTTCACGGGCCCTTTTAACTTTGTTCGATACACATTTGGCAATGGAGAATATCCCTTCACATGGTTAACGCCATTAATATAATCTTGGTGCCATATAGAACGGGCCCGGGCCCCAGTAAAATAATAATTCCGGGCCCCGAAGAGAGACTTCACGGGCCCTTTTAACTTTGTTCGATACACATTTGTCAATGGAGAATATCCCTTCACATGGTTAACGCCATTAATATAATCTTGGTGCCATATAGAACGGGCCCGGGCCCCAGTAAAATAATAATTCCGGGCCCCGAAGAGAGACTCCACGGGCCCTTTTAACTTTGTTCGATACACATTTGGCAATTGAGAATATCCCTTCACATGGTTAACGCCATTAATATAATCTTGGTGCCATATAGAACGGGCCCGGGCCCCAGTAAAATAATAATTCCGGGCCCCGAAGAGAGACTCCACGGGCCCTTTTAACTTTGTTCGATACACATTTGTCAATGGAGAATATCCCTTCACATGGTTAACGCCATTAATATAATCTTGGTGCCATATAGAACGGGCCCGGGCCCCAGTAAAATAATAATTCCGGGCCCCGAAGAGAGACTTCACGGGCCCTTTTAACTTTGTTCGATACACATTTGGCAATTGAGAATATCCCTTCACATGGTTAACGCCATTAATATAATCTTGGTGCCATATAGAACGGGCCCGGGCCCCAGTAAAATAATAATTCCGGGCCCCGAAGAGAGACTTCACGGGCCCTTTTAACTTTGTTCGATACACATTTGTCAATGGAGAATATCCCTTCACATGGTTAACGCCATTAATATAATCTTGGTGCCATATAGAACGGGCCCGGGCCCCAGTAAAATAATAATTCCGGGCCCCGAAGAGAGACTCCACGGGCCCTTTTAACTTTGTTCGATACACATTTGGCAATTGAGAATATCCCTTCACATGGTTAACGCCATTAATATAATCTTGGTGCCATATAGAACGGGCCCGGGCCCCAGTAAAATAATAATTCCGGGCCCCGAAGAGAGACTCCACGGGCCCTTTTAACTTTGTTCGATACACATTTGT
The DNA here is from genome assembly GCF_980474605.1 of Leiobunum rupestre. Taxonomy (NCBI): domain Eukaryota; kingdom Metazoa; phylum Arthropoda; class Arachnida; order Opiliones; family Sclerosomatidae; genus Leiobunum; species Leiobunum rupestre. The sequence continues at coordinate 36,486,492 of NC_143392.1, forward strand.
CAATGGAGAATATCCCTTCACATGGTTAACGCCATTAATATAATCTTGGTGCCATATAGAACGGGCCCGGGCCCCAGTAAAATAATAATTCCGGGCCCCGAAGAGAGACTTCACGGGCCCTTTTAACTTTGTTCGATACACATTTGGCAATTGAGAATATCCCTTCACATGGTTAACGCCATTAATATAATCTTGGTGCCATATAGAACGGGCCCGGGCCCCAGTAAAATAATAATTCCGGGCCCCGAAGAGAGACTCCACGGGCCCTTTTAACTTTGTTCGATACACATTTGTCAATGGAGAATATCCCTTCACATGGTTAACGCCATTAATATAATCTTGGTGCCATATAGAACGGGCCCGGGCCCCAGTAAAATAATAATTCCGGGCCCCGAAGAGAGACTTCACGGGCCCTTTTAACTTTGTTCGATACACATTTGGCAATTGAGAATATCCCTTCACATGGTTAACGCCATTAATATAATCTTGGTGCCATATAGATCGGGCCCGGGCCCCAGTAAAATAATAATTCCGGACCCCGAAGAGAGACTTCACGGGCCGTTTTAACTTGGTTCGATATACATTTGTCAATGGAAAATATCTTTTCACATGGTTAACGCCATTAATCTACTCTTGTGCCCGTTTAGAACGGGCCCCAGTTAAATAATAATTTCAGGCCCTAAGAGAGACTTAACGGGCCCTTATAAATTTTTTCAAAACGCAGAGTAAAAGCAGATGGAGCCATCAGTTATTTTTTAGTTTTTTTTTTATTTCAAATTCTTCCAGAGTTAATCTTCTGTTTACAGATTTTTTTCATAAAAAAAAGCTAAAAATAGTGTAAGAAGTATTTATTTTCTTTAAGGCAAAAGATTTAAAATGCGCCATCTAGTATAAATAAAAGCAATAAAATCGAACCTCTAAGGGCTTCGCTCCAAATGTTGGTTTCCCTGTAAGCTATTTGTGAATCGATCCATTCAAAGTGACACGGGAGCTCCTACACGGGAGCGAATGTACATAAATCGGCTGCTTCGTAACAAAAACCTAGTAAGCGCCATTTTTTCAAATTTAAGGTATTTAAGATTTTTTTATTTACACTACCTCTTTTATATTTATATTTATATTTATATATTTATTTCTAATTGCGGATAATGTCTATGTTGAGGCGATACGCAGGCATCATGGTAGAATTTCAGTCAACCTTTCCATTATGAACCATATTTTAGTCACCTTATCCAATTGTAAACTTGATTTGAATCACCCTGTTCAATTATGAACAATATTTGAATCACTCTGTCAAATTATGAACCATATTTGAATCACTCTGTCCAATTATAAACCATATTGGAATCACTCTGTCCAATTATGAACCATATTGGAATCACTCTGTCCAATTATGAACCATATTGGAATCACCCTGTCCAATTATGAACCATATTTGAATCACTCTGTCCAATTATGAACCATATTGGAATCACCCTGTCCAATTATGAACCATATTGGAATCACCCTGTCCAATTATGAACCATATTGGAATAACTCTGTCCAATTATGAACCATATTGGAATCACTCTGTCCAATTATGAACCATATTTGAATCACTCTGTCCAATTATGAACAATATTTCAATCACTCAGTCAAATTATGAACCATATTGGAATCACCCTGTCCAATTATGAACCATATTGGAATCACCCTGTCCAATTATGAACCATATTTGAATCACTCTGTCAAATTATGAACCATATTTGAATCACTCTGTCCAATTATGAACCATATTGGAATCACCCTGTCCAATTATGAACCATATTTGAATCACTCTGTCAAATTATGAACCATATTTGAATCACTCTGTCCAATTATGAACCATATTGGAATCACTCTGTCCAATTATGAACCATATTGGAATCACTCTGTCCAATTATGAACCATATTGGAATCACCCTGTCCAATTATGAACCATATTTGAATCACTCTGTCCAATTATGAACCATATTGGAATCACCCTGTCCAATTATGAACCATATTGGAATCACCCTGTCCAATTATGAACCATATTGGAATAACTCTGTCCAATTATGAACCATATTGGAATCACCCTGTCCAATTATGAACCATATTTGAATCACTCTGTCAAATTATGAACCATATTTGAATCACTCTGTCCAATTATGAACCATATTGGAATCACCCTGTCCAATTATGAACCATATTTGAATCACTCTGTCAAATTATGAACCATATTTGAATCACTCTGTCCAATTATGAACCATATTGGAATCACTCTGTCCAATTATGAACCATATTGGAATCACTCTGTCCAATTATGAACCATATTGGAATCACCCTGTCCAATTATGAACCATATTTGAATCACTCTGTCCAATTATGAACCATATTGGAATCACCCTGTCCAATTATGAACCATATTGGAATCACCCTGTCCAATTATGAACCATATTGGAATAACTCTGTCCAATTATGAACCATATTGGAATCACTCTGTCCAATTATGAACCATATTTGAATCACTCTGTCCAATTATGAACAATATTTCAATCACTCAGTCAAATTATGAACCATATTGGAATCACCCTGTCCAATTATGAACCATATTGGAATCACCCTGTCCAATTATGAACCATATTTGAATCACTCTGTCAAATTATGAACCATATTTGAATCACTCTGTCCAATTATGAACCATATTGGAATCACCCTGTCCAATTATGAACCATATTTGAATCACTCTGTCAAATTATGAACCATATTTGAATCACTCTGTCCAATTATGAACCATATTGGAATCACTCTGTCCAATTATGAACCATATTGGAATCACTCTGTCCAATTATGAACCATATTGGAATCACCCTGTCCAATTATGAACCATATTTGAATCACTCTGTCCAATTATGAACCATATTGGAATCACCCTGTCCAATTATGAACCATATTGGAATCACCCTGTCCAATTATGAACCATATTGGAATAACTCTGTCCAATTATGAACCATATTGGAATCACCCTGTCCAATTATGAACCATATTTGAATCACTCTGTCAAATTATGAACCATATTTGAATCACTCTGTCCAATTATGAACCATATTGGAATCACCCTGTCCAATTATGAACCATATTTGAATCACTCTGTCAAATTATGAACCATATTTGAATCACTCTGTCCAATTATGAACCATATTGGAATCACTCTGTCCAATTATGAACCATATTGGAATCACTCTGTCCAATTATGAACCATATTGGAATCACCCTGTCCAATTATGAACCATATTTGAATCACTCTGTCCAATTATGAACCATATTGGAATCACCCTGTCCAATTATGAACCATATTGGAATCACCCTGTCCAATTATGAACCATATTGGAATAACTCTGTCCAATTATGAACCATATTGGAATCACTCTGTCCAATTATGAACCATATTTGAATCACTCTGTCCAATTATGAACAATATTTCAATCACTCAGTCAAATTATGAACCATATTTTAATCACTCTGTCCAATTATGAACCGTAATTGAATCACCCTGTCCATTATGAAGCATATTTCAATCACCCTGTCCAATTATGAGTATATTTCAATCACCCTGTCTATTATGAACCATATTTCAATCATTCTGTCCAATATGAACCATTTTTCAATCATTCTGTCCATTGTGGACAATATTTCAATAACCCTGTACATTTACTTGATAAGGACACTATCGGAGGGGTTGGAATTTTTACAGTAAGTACTTTTATATTTGGTTTTACTATCAACCCAAAATTGAAATAAAATTGTGTTTACTACATTTTGCATTTGGACGGCCGAAATCGATCCCCTTTTCCATGTCCATCGTCGAATTTATTATTATAAAAATAGCAAATTCCTTCTGTTATTTTCGTCAACGAAAATAAACTAAAAGCGGAAGCCCAGTTCGGCATTCCATCGCAAACACGGCAGCGAAGGCCTTCGTGAAACGGAGATAAAATAAAGAAGCCTAACCACTAAATTAATTGACAAGAAAAAAGAAAAGTTGGTTGTTAGAGAACTAGAGTCTTACAAGACCTAATTTCGAAGCCAAACACTAGCTACCCATACCGATGGAAAGGAGCTATGATTTTTTAATACTATTTTTCTAGAATTTAGAAGCGAAAAATAGCGCCCGAAAGTTGTAAACAATTTATTTTTAGCTGTGAGAACGGGTGCAGAAGGGCATGAAAAGGCGATAGTTGTAAGAAGCCTTTTTCAGAAATCGGTCCTCAAAGGGGTTACCAACGATTCGCCCTTAGCTGGAAGCGAGTTCGAGGTAGTTACCAGAGTGACGAAGACCGGATCTCGACTGTCAGATTAACCGGAGACAGATATCAGTTGGTGCCTCCTAGACTAGGACAACACGCTGAAGGAATTCACCCGCTTTTTTCGCTTACTAGTTCAAAATGCACGGTGTACCTTGCCAACTATCCACTTATTTACCAAGACAAATGCGAAGTGATTCGCCCACGGTACCACGGGACTGTTTTTGGGGAATTTAGAACCTATTTTAGAATAGAATATAAACACATTGATTCCCTCTGGCTGCGCTGTTAAATAGAAGAATTCATAAGTGTTCTTATTAGGAACTCGAATTCAGCGTTGCCAGATCGAAAATCTGAAATTATCGTATCTAGGCCAAAAAATTATCGATTTTCCTGGAAAATTATCGTACATTTCTTTTTGGCGATAAATTTTAATTAATACATAAATGCGTTGAATTTAGATGATTTTTTAAAGCACTACAGGAATTTTAATTCAGGGAAATAAACAAAATGTCTATTATCATTATTAACTGAACTTATTATGTTTAAAAATGTTTTAAAAAATGCGGTAATAGCTAGGAGTAATAAACTCACACTCTGGACTACGCGTACAGAAAATGTATATCATTCATTTTAAGAAGAAAAGTTATATAAATTTATAATAAAATATAAATCGTTCGTAGGTTTTTAAAAAAATCTAAAGATTATCGTACATTATAGTACGTTGAGGCAGAATTATCGAAATAATGGTACGATATCGTACGCCATGAAAATTATAGTACGCCCTAAAAATTTTGATTAAATTATCGCACTGTGCGATAATTATCGTACGTCTGGCAACGCTGCTCGAATTACCGGGATCTTTAATGAATGTTCGATCCCAGCTTGTGGCATTGGGTGAAAACTCGGAACCACTCCTTCGGCGTTAGGTTTGCAAGTTCTCTCCTCACTGGTTAAAGGGGTTTTTCACCGAGTTCTTCTGTTGCCCCTTTCCATAAAAACTCGTAGAGGTTCACGGTAATAGTGAGTGTAGGGAGCTGTTGGCTGGCGTGGCTAGGCATTGTAACCCGGCCACCTGAATTAATGGCATTAAAAGGTGGTGCCTTAGGTATTAGCCTAGCTGATTATTCTTATTATTATTATTATTATTATTTAGGTAATTAACTAAGTAGGAAAATTACCTTCTAATTATTTTAAATTAATTTAAATTTAGAACTAAATAATTATCATTTGGACTAACTACAAAATTGTACGCTGTTAATTATTTTTGTATAGATAACGTATTTAGCTAACTTGTACGTTAATTAAGGAATAAAATTTTTATTCCTATTTTTTATAATATTTATTTTGTATTTAAATTTAAATATTGAAAATTACTATTTCATTTACTTCCACGGCGTGTTAAATGATGTTGGAGATCCAAGGTTAGGCCATTACAAATTTAAAACAAATATGAAATATATACTCTTTGACTGAGTTTCTGTAATGATATTATCCAAATTAAGTCTTCGCGTATCCTACTGCAATAAAAACCTAAAAAATATAAGAAAAACGGTTAATGTTGGTGTAGATTGATATGCATAATATCATAAGTAACATAATATAAGTATTAAAATTATCACAGAACTGATTTTAAGAATTATTGCACAATCACAAATTATCAGTATAGAACCCCTACGGCCTAAATATTATATAATATAATATACAGGAGGTTTCAAAAGGTTATGCCAAAATTTTAAAGAGATGTGGGGGGTGAGTTGAGAAGTATGCCTGTTTTTTCCTATTTTCCTATGATGAGTTAAAAGAGCGCCAGAGAGCTTCAAAGTGTGGCCTACTAGCCCCTGGGAGTAGGCTGCAACAAGCGCAAAACCCAAGCAGCGGGGAAACGCGAACTTTAAGGTTTGGTTTCGTGTGATAGCGTAACAAAGTAAACTTGTACAAAATACACATTTTCATACTTTGTTTTTCTGTGTTTAATTAAACTCATTGCACATTTCTTATTTACTTATTTGTTTTTGTTATTTATCTCAATTCCCACGCATTCGAAAATTCATCGTACCCCTGAAATCGTATTTCCCTGCTGCTTAGTTTGGCGCTTGTTGCAGCTTACTTCCAGGGGCTAGTAGGTCACTCTGGCGCTCTTTTAACTCATCGTAGGAAAATGGGGAAAAAACAGGCATACTTCTCAAATCACAACCTACAACTCCTCCAAATTTTTACATAACCTTTTGAAACGCCCTGTATAATAATAATGTAAATAATAAAATATGAAATAATAATATATATTAAGGTCCAAAATACAACTGCTACTCAGAAGTGTCAGTTCAGTTGCCAGTTCAAGTCGGAGCGTTAAAACAATAGGAAGTATCATACTATGTTACTTATGATTTAAGGGAATATGAACTTATATTTAACGAAAATAAATAAATTAAAATTTAAAAAATTACTCGTTTAGGACGAGAACCGTTCGCGACATTAAAATCCTTGAATCGTTAATATGAAAATAAAAAGGCTTAGCAATGGGATACGTTTGTAAACTTTTCATCATTTCCTGACTTTAAAATTTGAACAAAAATAAGTTTGTAACAACTTAATCTTAAAGAAAAATATTTACACCGAATAGCCAGGGTTTGCATAGACGTCAGAACCGCGTTGAAACGTTAATTCCAAGGTTACTTTTGATAAACGTGTATCTGCTTTTATGTTTACCGGTCGACGTTGTATACTGCAATAAATTTCTCTTATCACTTGTTATTTTCATAAAAGAAAAATCCTGTTTTAATTAAAATTCCGGATGTCGGAAATTGTACAAAAAAAACCAGTCGAGGTTAAGTTGGGAAACCAACCTCGCAGGAGTAGGCGTAAGTTCCTAGTTAGCTCCACTCAGGGCCACATGCTAGATCCTAGTTTTTATAAAGTTGTGACGAGCGCGACTCAAAACATAACAGCATGGGTCCTTCAAGGGCGCGAATTAGCGGTTGAAAAGCGCGTGCGACGTTTTATTGAAGAGGGTAAATAAGTGACGACGACTTGTCGCGTTTTTTAGTTGGTCACCATCGTAGACGACGCCAGAGCTATACTCTGAAATTAATTTCATTAATTTTATTTTGGCAGGTTGGAAATAGTTCACAGGTTGGAGTTCTTCAATCTTCATACGTGCTATTTGAGTGAGGCCTGCGCCGATCTGATATGGGTCGGCGGCGGCGTTTGACCCAAAATATACCGGCGGCGGCGGCTTACGCCGGCGTTTGTATAAATTTTAGAGCTATTTTTTGTAGCGACAGTTTAAAAAACACGCGACCAGAAGGGCTAGGGCAAATACCAACTCGTACTAGTCCTTCCATGGACTAATAATGTACTTCACACAGGGACGCCCCGTTTCCGAATATTTGCTTCGGGCGATTAATAAATGTGCGCCCTGGCGGCGGAGTTAGGAACTAACGGAAAACTAGGGTCAACCGAGGAAGAAGGAAAGGGGGGGGGGGGGAACATATCGATAAACCAAGCAGCATTTTAATTTAAAGGGAATTAAAATGTGGATAAGCCTTGGTTATATTAGTGACTCTCTCTATAGCCAAGATAGCAATGCTGGAATCTATTGACGCTAAGTGAAAATGCTATTACTCTGCGTCGACCGAAATCCGAAAACCAAAATTTGACGATCGACGTCGTGTTCAAATGTCTTTATTTTCTCGTAACTGAAAACCAAGCTTAAAGGGAATATAACCTGCAAAGCAATCTTTATAGAGGACCCCTTCAATTTTTCAAATGTCCCTGTACAGTGGCGCCAAACATTTTTAAAGCCAAAGGCAAGAGCGGCCAGAGCTGCAAGCGTTGGTGTTCCACACAAAATACCTGAGGTTATATTCCCTTTAATATACCTTTGTATCGGCGGCGGCGGCGTGCGCCGATTTTCGAACCAACAGCGGCGGCGCGATCGGCGCGTTCAAAATTATCGGCGGCGGCAGCGTTTATCGGCGGCGCAAGCCTCTAAGTGGTTAGCACTTTCACCTTGCAGCCAGATGAGCTTGGTTCGATCCCTGCTTGTGGCACTGGGTGAAAACTCGGAACAGCTATTTCTGCGTAGAGTTGCAAGTTCTCTCCCCACTGGTTTAAGGGGATTTTCCCCAAGTTCCTCTGTTCCCCCTTCCCATAAAAACTTGTAGAGATTAACGGTAATAGTGAGTGGAGGGAGCTGTTGGCTCGCGTGGCATGAAGGGCCATGGATTAAATAGTAGAAGGTTTCCACGAGCGAAAAAACGCTAAAATACCCTGTAACGTAGCCACCTGGCGGCGCTTGATTGCGAAACGGAAGTTAATATTTTTTATAGTTTTATCCGGGGGCAAACAAACCGGTGTGCTTTTGATATTCCCAAAAATAGCAGACGAATAAGACAAACGCGGGCGATATTTTATAACAAAAAATAGGTGGCGCTACAAACTCATATCCAGTTGCCCCTGGCTTGAGAAGGGGTCGAAGGAGTGGGGGAATGAAAAATAAATTACCTCGACCCAACACGAGCTTTGCACTAGGATGTTAGCTCGTGGAACATCCTTTAGCGAAGCTACTTATCCATGGAAGGGCTTTCCACCACCCTCCTACGCTGTATAACCATCCAATAAAAGTCGCTAGACTTAGGCCTAAGGTGGTGCCTTGGATATTAGCCTAGCTGATTATTTTTACTGCACTTTAGTCGCGCAAAATTAATTTTACGAATGGAGATGTCGACTTAAGCGCCGAACTATATTTGTGCCTTTTGGCCAACTTGTTTAGTATTTTTAAGTTTTCTCTTTAGTGAACTCCCCGCGAATCCTCTCATTACCAATACCAAATGTCAGTGTTGTTAAAGGCGTTATAGGGGTACAATATACGCGGGATAGGTGGAAATTCGATCGCGGACTCCGCCTTCTCCGTTTAATTGTCTGCCAAAAAACACAGGCGCCCTTTTTTTCTCTTTATTAGAAAGTACTTTAAAAATACTCCGCGGCGTCAAACTAAGAAAGGAAACGACTCTATCGAATCTGGCATGTAAATTCTACATAAAAAGACCAAGGTCTTTTTACTATCGGAATTGCGATGTAAAAAATAGTGACAAAAACACCAGCCCTTGACGCTTATCTGCACGCTGAGAGGAAAGGCTTGAAACAAGAAGTACCACGTACTTCCGTGTATTTGTCAGATAGGTTTATCTTTGTAGGGTACTTGAAATAATTTCTAAAAAATAGACCAAAGTTAACGAAGGGCTATTATGGCTTTAGAGTAATATCGGCGTGACGTACGTCGACGTCACCCATGCTTTTTCCTATAGATAAAAAACTGCCCTCAAAATGGCGGCTATATCCCTAAGCTACAGAGTGATACTACTCTATAGCCAAGTTTTCGTTTTACTGGGAGGAAGGGGTAATCTCTGGGGCCCGAAAACGTGCTTATTAGGGGCTAATTCCCGGGGACCAGCACTAAGAGGGCCCGCGAGCTTGCTTATTAGGGGCCCACAACGACAGGGAAGGGCCCACAACGACAGGGGTATCTCGACAGTTTCTCTAACCCCTTGGAAATTTCAGTCAGTATATTTATTCCTGGCCCAGATAAGTATCTTCACTGTTTTAATGGGGGGCCCACAAATTGATTTTAAGGGACCCCGAAACAGCTTCCAAATTAGTTGGGTATTATCATTATTATTATTCATTTGGTGGGGCCCACGCCAGGATATTTACCTTCGGTAACATTTGTAAAAGTCTAAAAGAGGGCGGACACCGGGTCACACTTTTGAAGGGCCCGGATTCTAAAGGTAGCTTTCCTGAGAGTTGTTTTAAGTGAAAAAATGAAATACTACAGCTAATTTAGGTGAAAAATAAAATTTCAAATTTCTACATTGGGGCCCAGGGCCACACTTTTGAAGGGCCCGGATTCTGAAGGTATAACTTTCCTTACAGATATTTTAGGTGAAATATAAAAATTAAAATTTCTACATCGGGGCCCAGGGCCACACTTTTGAAGGGCCCGGATTCTGAAGGTATAACTTTCCTTACAGATTTTTAGGTGAAATATAAAAATTAAAATTTCTACATTGGGGCCCAGGGCCACACTTTTGAAGGGCCCGGATTCTGAAGGTATAACTTTCCTTACAGATATTTTATGTGAAATATAAAAATTAAAATTTCTACATTGGGGCCCAGGGCCACACTTTTGAAGGGCCCGGATTCTGAAGGTATAACTTTCCTTACAGATATTTTAGGTGAAAAATAAAATTTAAAATTTCTACATTGGGGCCCAGGGCCACACTTTTGAAGGACCCGGATTCTGAAGGTAGCTTTCCTTACAGATATATTAGGTGAAAAATAAAATTTAAAATTTCTACATTGGGGCCCAGATAGAAGACTTTTTCTAGGGCCCAAATCGAATTTAAGGGGCCCGCGAAAGAGCCAAATCCCGTTAATTTGCTAGGAGCTCAAACCAAGCTCTAGTAAAATGCGATGACCGACTTTTGTAAAAAATTATGAAATTACAAATATTTAAAAAATGAAATCCTTTCAGAAACAAAAGTTATCGAAATATATAATATAATATATTTTATTTATAATATAATAAAATATAACTCGGGCACGTGCTCTTATCTTATCAAAAATGTGCGTAATAAGATAAACAAATTTCAACCAGATATAGCCGTCGATATTGTTTATATCTTGGAAACTATCTACAATTATGTGTCAGGGACTTCGTATCTACGCGAAACCCCGTTTGAATGCAATTCGATCGTATTTTAACTCTTAAAACGGCTTAAAAACTGAACGAGGACAGACTTAGAATACCGATGCAATAATTATCCCTCGTTTGGAAATAATTATAAAAAATATAAATATAGGAGGAGATAAAGAGGTTCTTAAAGAAGCGGCCTTAACTGGTATCGAACGAAGGTCGCCAAAAAAAGGACCGTTTTTATTAGAAGCTTGACTTACAACGAGGTTTAAAATAAGAAATATCCGCGTTCGATTCTGAGCGCGAGAATTTCGGACAAGGAAATAACGAGTAAAAGCATAGAAGATTGAAGAGAATCAGGCGGGTAATAACCGAAACGCGAAATTAAATTTAAATAACGATTAACTTAATCAAATTATTTTACTGCACGGAATTTTAATGAAGGTTTTTTACTAATTTAACATTCGATAGGACTAAGTAATGGTTTGGCTGTATTTCATGGCGAATGCACTTCTCAGGCCCTACTAAAGACCTGGTACAAATTCCCGGGGCCCGTGTAGGTTGGAGGGCCCGAGCTTGAATAAACGTCGTACCATTCTCCACAAAAATTATAGTTACACCCATTATTAACGATTTTTTTAGGGCCCGGTATTATTGTTTTATTGTGGCCTGATCTCACTTGCCCCCGAAAACCTTCAGGTTAAACGAAACACTTACGGGGCCCGTGTACCTTAAATGGACAGGGTTTCACTAAAAGAAGTACCCTTATTCCCGAAAATGTTTAGCTCTCCTGGGCCCGGAATGAACTTTTTTGAGGCCTGGGGCCTGCTCTCCGTGGCCCGTGTACCTTAAAGGGCCCGGATTTTAATAAACGAGATACCCTTATCCCCGAAAATGAATAGTTATATCCGTTAATAATGGCTCTCCTGGGGCCCGGAACCATCTCTCTGTAACCCTGAGAGTTCTACTAAAGACCAAATGTTGTTTTCCAAGGCACTTCATGACGTCCAAGAGAGAAGCAATCAGTAATTATTCGATGCAGTTTTTAACGCGTTTTCAATTATAACACGACAACTTCATTTTGGCATTCATTTTACAGAAATAATAGGAATAAGTTGCGGAATTTCGTGGAAAAATTTTAGGATCCTTTTAGCGCTGTTATAAATCATTTACTTTGCAAGTTGGGAGGTCTGGAAAATATTAATTAGGCTAACTGCGAAAGTGCCAGTGACCAAATTGGACACAGATGAAGACAGCGTCGCCAGGACATGGCCAGTCTCGACGTGAAACACATTTTGGCTATTTCTATGAATAGCCCTCTCCCCAACTGTTCGCGAAGAAAAGGGTACCAAAGATAAGTTCCCACATTCGCCACTGCTTATCTTGGCGCTAAATACGATACGGCTACATATCTCTGAAATAGGCCCATAAAAGTAAACGATGGAAAACTTCCTTGGAAAAATAGTAAAATACCCGCTTAAAACCACCTTATTTAATTATAAATTTATATACAACGAGACACTTAAACAGATTATTTAGAAGCAGAAGTTTATAGTCTTCTTTCGTATAAGTGTTGCAGTTCCTTGAGAGTCATTTCTAGAAAAACAAAACACTTTTAGTGCACTTCAAACTAAACAGTCATTAGAGGCTCGTCGTCATGGTGATCTCGTGTAGGAAGCCGTAGGATATTTGGTAGTAAAATAATATCACCATAGCAGGGAATGTACTGTAGACTGTTGCGCCACCCGTGAGTGCTAGAGCTATACTACCTTTAAGCTGCCTATTTTTTTCTCTGTAGCGGCGCTTATCTTTTTGGGGTATGACGTCAATTCAACGTCATTCCACAAAATAACTAATTCAACTATGACATACTTATGGTATTTGACTATAGACTTAAATTTTGAGCGGTAAAATTTTCGTTTATCTCTTCTCGCGATTGAAGGGTAACATTTTCACTTCTTTGTCTTTTCGCTCTTCTTTTGAGCGGCAAAATGTTCGCTTCTTTGTCTTTTGGCTCTTTTTGAGCAGTAAAATTTTCGCTTCTTTGTCTTTTTGCTCTTTTTGAGCGGTAAAATTTTCGCTTATTGGTCTTTTTGCTCTTTTTGAGCGGTAAAATGTTTGCTTATTTGTCTTTTTGCTCTTTTTGAGCGGTAAAATTTTCGCTTATTGGTCTTTTTGCTCTTTTTGAGCGATAAAATGTTCGCTTCTTTGTCTTTTTGCTCTTTTTGAGCGGTAAAATTTTCGCTTATTGGTCTTTTTGCTCTTTTTGAGCGGTAAAATGTTTGCTTATTTGTCTTTTTGCTCTTTTTGAGCGGTAAAATTTTCGCTTATTGGTCTTTTTGCTCTTTTTGAGCGGTAAAATGTTCGCTTCTTTGTCTTTTTGCTCTTTTTGAGCGGTAAAATTTTCGCTTATTGGTCTTTTTGCTCTTTTTGAGCGGTAAAATGTTTGCTTATTTGTCTTTTTGCTCTTTTTGAGCGGTAAAATTTTCGCTTATTGGTCTTTTTGCTCTTTTTGAGCGGTAAAATGTTCGCTTCTTTGTCTTTTTGCTCTTTTTGAGCGGTAAAATTTTCGCTTATTGGTCTTTTTGCTCTTTTTGAGCGGTAAAATGTTTGCTTATTTGTCTTTTTGCTCTTTTTGAGCGGTAAAATTTTCGCTTATTGGTCTTTTTGCTCTTTTTGAGCGGTAAAATTTTCGCTTATTGGTCTTTTTGCTCTTTTTGAGCGGTAAAATGTTCGCTTCTTTGTCTTTTTGCTCTTTTTGAGCGGTAAAATTTTCGCTTATTGGTCTTTTTGCTCTTTTTGAGCGGTAAAATGTTTGCTTATTTGTCTTTTTGCTCTTTTTGAGCGGTAAAATGTTCGCTTATTGGTCTTTTTGCTCTTTTTGAGCGGTAAAATGTTCGCTTATTGGTCTTTTTGCTCTTTTTGAGCGGTAAAATGTTCGCTTATTGGTCTTTTTGCTCTTTTTGAGCGGTAAAATGTTTGCTTATTTGTCTTTTTGCTCTTTTTGAGCGGTAAAATGTTCGCTTATTGGTCTTTTTGCTCTTTTTGAGCGGTAAAATGTTCGCTTCTTTGTCTTTTTGCTCTTTTTGAGCGGTAAAATTTTCGCTTATTGGTCTTTTTGCTCTTTTTGAGCGGTAAAATGTTTGCTTATTTGTCTTTTTGCTCTTTTTGAGCGGTAAAATTTTCGCTTATTGGTCTTTTTGCTCTTTTTGAGCGGTAAAATTTTCGCTTATTGGTCTTTTTGCTCTTTTTGAGCGGTAAAATGTTCGCTTCTTTGTCTTTTTGCTCTTTTTGAGCGGTAAAATTTTTGCTTCTTTGTCTTTTCACCCTTTTTGAGCGGCGAAATTTTCGGGTTTTGATCTTTTCGCTCTTCTTTTGAGTGGTTAAATTTTCGCTTCTGTCTTTTAGCTCTTTTTGAGCGGCGAAATTTTGGCTCCTCTCATTTCTGTTTTGCGCTCTTTAAAAAAAGATAATTTATCACTCAATTTCGCTCATTTGCGCTCCTAACTCGCCAAGTAAACAAATAGAGCTCGATTTCTTCGATTAGATTTGATAAACAAAGTTATCTCAAGTCGTTTTAGTTGGCGGTACGGAAAAGTTAATTAGAAGTAAGAAAGGGAGGTGGTTTAAAATGTCCATATATATAGAGCCAATAATCGAGTGTTATGAAGTGGGCATTCAAACTGAGGCCTTGGACTGTCATTAGAAAATGTTGTAGAAGCGAAAGATTAAAACGAATCAGTAAAAAAATGACGGCCATGAACGAGATTGAAAATCCCGATTCGGGCTCCGGTTTAAACTGGAAAATATCTCTCTCTCTCTCTCTCTCTCTCTCTTAGCGACTTGTTAACGCGGTGCGATCGGTTTGAGAGGAAGTGAGTCTAAAAGATAATTTTATTTTTGCCTATTTTTTGATCCTCGCCTATTAGCGGCGCTTACAAGTCCAACATCGCGTAGGATCGCTGTCTGGATGAAAGCCAAAATGCATCCCCACTTTGCAATCTTGCATCATCCCCGACAAAACGACTAAATGAATGAAATTCCATTCCCACTTAATGCTGTAGTTGGCCAATACATTCGATACTTTTAGCGTGTCAATTAATTTCGCAAAATGGTTACAAGAAAAACAGATTTAAAGAAGTTCGATTTTTGAATGTTTTTATTTATATTAAAAGGAGTCGATTTTAAACCTATTTTTTAATTACAATAAAAGACAGCTGATGCTTTTAGCGTGTCAAATAAATTTTATGATTTTATTTATAAATGAAGGCAATTTAAACCTGTATTTATTTATTTATTTTATTATTTATTTATTTATTTATTAATTTAGTATAAAACAACAGCTGCTACCACTATTTTATTCGCGTATTTTATCATCCTTTGCACAGTCCATTGGTGGTTTCTTCTAACTTAACTTTTCGTACCACTATTTTAAGTCACGAGTCATGTAGAAAATATAAACAAAAGTTAAGACAGGAAATATTTTATTAAATCTTTTAGCTAATTGGAAATTTCCACTTTTCAGACTGTCCCACCACGTAAGACTTTTTAAGACTTCAGAACTTCCAGACGTTGATTAACCTCCGTATCACAACCAAGAAATAATAAATGTCAACAGAACGTCCAGCATTAGCACCTTGTGACTGTTCTGTATTTCTAAGTTCTTGCGCAATCAAGGGTTAGTTGTCAGTACAGAGCTCCCCATAGTGTTACTTATGGTCGTAGCTAAAAAATCGTCTTACAACGCGAAACAATAGCGAACCAAATGACGTAATCCACAGCAAATACGAAATGTCATACTTATTATCATTATGTTACTTATGGTTTACTAAACATTGAAATAAGCAATTATACATACAAGTAAGCCGCGTTGCTCCTTGAACTAGAGCCAGTGGCGTAACTTTCGGTGAGCGCCATGGGACAACTTGACAGAAGGCTAGATTGCGGCCGCTACGCTACGTGTTGCCGCCATTTTTCCGAAATTTTCCCGCCAAGCGCGCGCTAAGCTTCTTACAAGGATGCTGGCGCGTTTATTCCTCCTACTTCGCCTCCCTTCCTATCCTCTATGGATTTACGAACCTTGCCGGAGTCTGGAATTTCATCCCTTACTTCTAACGTCGTTGGTTCTGTTCTACCGAAATTTTTATATTATTTACTAAATTCCCAACGCTATAAAAACGAGATCCAAA
Source organism: Leiobunum rupestre (assembly GCF_980474605.1). NCBI lineage: Eukaryota > Metazoa > Arthropoda > Arachnida > Opiliones > Sclerosomatidae > Leiobunum > Leiobunum rupestre. The sequence goes on from NC_143392.1 coordinate 36,502,682, forward strand.
CCGTCCTTCGACAGTGTTTTTAAAGTGTACTAAGTGTACATTGAGTTGAAACTCCATATGCGTACACTTAATTTTGCACGAATCATAATTTTAATTTTATCTTTTTTTTCGGAGAACAAAAATATATTTAGAAAAGTTCTTAAGAAATGGCGCCCCTGAAAGTGGCGCCCCTTTGGGTCAAATTGACCCTTTTGCCCCACGTAGTTACGCCACTGACTAGAGCCATGTTTCCCCGCAGAATTCGTGTGTATTGTAGGTTCAGGGGAATTCAGTATACGAACAAAGGGGAGAAACGAGTATACTTGTATAGCATATGTGTCTTGCCGCGAGCCAACTTCCAGGGAAAGACAGAGTAAAACGAATAACTATATTATTTTGTTATAAAAAGTTTTATGTAAAAGTATTTTGTGGCTTTGCAATTTCTGAGGATAAATTGTTTAATGGATAATCCACCCCTTAAAAATATAGTACAATTAATTTGTAGTTTACCTGTTGTAGACCCTAGGCCAGTGACGTAGACAAGAAAATTGGGCCCAATAGTGCAGGCGTTGTTGTCAAATAAAAGGGTTCCGCTTTGATGCTCTGTAAAAAGCGATTTAACTCTAGATTATAATATAAGGGTCATTAACAAAAAATAAAACCAATGTTACCACTTTGGCAGGTCCGTTTAAAGGGGTGAAAATGGTTGATGAAATTTCACTTTTCGGAAAATGGTCTTTAATTTATTTTAAAGCAACTAATTAACTACAAAATTTGCTCTAAGCGGCATTTGCTTACTAAAAGTGTGGTGCATGTATGTAAAATTTTGTAAATCACTCAGTGGCGTCGTTTATGAGGGGCGCGTCATAACTCTCATCCCCCCTTTTCTTAAATCTCATTCATGGCCGGTGGTAACAATTATATATATTTTTTTAAAATAAATGCTTGTACTATTTACTTAAAATAGTCTTCGGGGCGTTCAAAAACATATGACATTACTCTTTAGGCCGACTAATAACGTTTCTAGAAGTTTTTTAAGATACCCCCTCAAATCATAAATCTCGCCACTCATGAGAAATAATTTATTTTGTTTTAGGTTTTTTTATTACTATTGGGTTATATTATTGCAGTATAAAATAAATATAGTTAATTACCAATACTACTCGAGATGTAGAAATTAATAAAAAAAATAATTAACATCACAAAAAGTACCTTTTAGTTTTTATCAGGTACGTAACGGGATTGACTATTTACATATATTGTGATCATTTTGGGGAAAAAAGACACTTTAAAAAAAGGAAATTTGTTTAAGTCAAAAAACATCAAGAAAATATCTATTCTTCTTCGTCGTCAGATATCTCAAAATTCAATATTGGAATATTTTGGCAATTATCAGCACAAATACAGGCGTCTGTGCAATGCAGGTCATTTTTTCGACCAGAACAGTTGCCTTTACAGCCACTTTTACACCCGCATTTTATAAGCTCTAAGGTAGCTTCGGGTGCCGGTAACTCGAAGCTTGTAACCGCCTCGTAGCTTCCCGGGTTGTTATTGTGGGTCGACAGGGACATTGGCCTTGGTAACAGAACCATGCGTAACAAAAAACATTTTTAATTTATTCGACGGACTGCGACTGTGTGCTAGTATATATTCTCCCAAGTATATTGTTAGCTCTGCTTTCGTTATAATTGAAGACAACAACTCTTTGAGAGGAACGTGAGCGTTATTTGTCCTGCCGTTGATGTGATAATAGGTCGAGCTATTATTTGCGCGTTTATTTCTTGTTTGTGTTTTGAGGGACCCATCCTTGTAGGTATCAAAAACCAAGAAAAGGCCATCTTCTGAATTGTGAGAGTAAATAAGTTTCCTAAATCTCCGCAGGTTTTAATTGGTTAATTTTTTTCATTGACTGCACTACTACCATAATATCAATAAGCAGTACGTTAAGCGATCCTATCTCGGAATCGTTCATCTCAGAGTTTCCGTATAGCTTCCTTTTTGCGAGTGAATTAATTTCCTCCGCATTGGCAACGTTTAGGGTTAATAAGTCATTTTCAAGCTTAGAAATGGTTAGTTTCTGAGGCACAATTTTGGCTTTGTCAGTTAGTAAGATAAATAATCCATCTCCGAAGAAAAGCCCTCTTGAACAATCTTTTGAAATATGTATGCTCACTGTACAGCCCGAAGAAGCAGGCGTATAGTTTTCACGGTAAAAACCTTCCCTCTATCAGGGGTGCAATGAAACCCCATATATTAGAAGCGCATTACCTGTGCTGCGTTTGGAAAGGTTCGCGAGAAAATCACCCGCGCTTACCACTTCCAGAAAGCTCAGGATGGAAACTAAATGATAACAACCCGGGAAGCTACGAGGCGGTTATAAGCTTCGAGTTACCGGCACCCGAAGCTACCTTAGAGCTTATAAAATGCGGGTCTACAAGTGGCTGTAAAGGCAACTGTTCTGGTCGAAAAAATTACCTGCATTGCACAGACGCCTGTATTTGTGCTGATAATTGCCAAAATGTTCCAATATTGAATTTTGAGATATCTGACGACGAAGAAGAATAGATATTTTCTTGATGTTTTTCGACTTAAACAAATTTCCTTTTTTTAAAGTGTCTTTTTTCCCCAAAATGATCACAATATATGTAAATATTAAATCGCATTACGTACCTGATAAAAATCAAAAGGTACTTTTTGTGATGTTAATTATTTTTTTATTAATTTCTACATCTCGAGTAGTATTGGTAATTAACTATATTTATTTTATACTGCAATAATATAACCCAATAGTAATAAAAAACCTAAAACAAAATAAATTATTTCTCATGAGTGGCGAGATTTATGATTTGAGGGGGTATCTTAAAAAAACTTTTAGAAACCTTATTAGTGGGCCTAAAGAGTAATGTCATATGTTTTTGAACGCCCCGAAAACTATTTTAAGTAAATAGTACACGCATTTATTTTTTTTAAATATATATAATTGTTACCACCGGCCATGAATGAGATTTAAGAAAAGGGGGGATGAGAGTTATGACGCGCCCCTCCTAAACGACGCCACTGAGTGATTTAAAAAAAATTACATAAATGCGCCACTCTTTTAGTAAGCAAATGCCATTTAGAGCAAATTTTGTAGTTAATTAGTTGCTTTAAAATAAATTAAATACCATTTTCCGAAAAGTGAAATTTCATCCCCCATTTTCACCCCCTTAAACGTGGTAACATTGGTTTTATTTTTTGTTAATGACCCTTATATTATAATCTAGAGTTAAATCGGTTTTTACAGAGCATCAAAGCGGAATTACAATTTCGCCTGTACTACAAATGAAAAATGGAACGGACAGTTTCAATTTGTTGTGGCGGGGGCCACGGGCCTCTCTACATTTTTCACAAGGATGGCTGAGCTTGTGGGTCCCAATGCACTTCATTAGTAGGTACTCTACTGCACCTTTTCTAAATCGTTTTTATCTTATCCCTTCGTGGCTCTAAAACCTTCGTAGGTTCTAGGTACTGTCAGGCCCGCTGAGAGCGGGCCCGGACCCCAGTAAAATATAATTTCCAGGCCCCAAGAGAGCCGCTACTATTGGAGATAGCTATACTTTTTTGGAGATCAGTATACCCACAAGTATGCTTATTAGGGGCCCAGGGCCACATCGGTGCACAAATTGTAAATTTAAATGAGAAGGGCCCGCAACAACATTATTGGTCTCGGGGCCCGGAATTTCTCTGCATGGCCCACAAGTTGTCACGCGCAAAAACGTAATTTTGAGAATGGTCAATTCGCGTAAATAGTGTCATTATTTGAAAGCGATATTTCAAATTAGAATTTTGACCTTTCTACGAAGTTTGCAACTGAATATAATACCAAGAATGTATTTATTTATACTCAGGGAGAATGAATATGTCGAGATTATTTTTAGCGTTTCTCCAATTCCACCCGTTGGCCCCCCCCGGTATGCTCCTCCGCTTAAATAATATCAAATAATACTGCAATCTCATTGGTTCTTAAAAATTACGTTTTTCGACGCGATTAACGCTGCAGCGAGGACGCAAAAATAAGACCGCCTCCTTTTTCCTCCCCCCCCCCTCCTTAGCGCGACGGGGTTAGGGGCTCAACGTGTCCGTCGATAGTCTCGACATATTCATTCTCCCTGAGTATAAATAAATACATTCTTGATAATACCATAAGTTAATGATACCTCTAAGTAGACAAATAAGCCCTTTCAAGGTGGAATCTTTGTCCAGAAAATGTGATGTCAAATCTTGTCTCTCCGATTCCCGCGAAAATGAAAGTTTTGAAAAATATCTCGGACCCAGCGCCGCTGTGCGGTCGAGAATTAAACTATACTCTTAAACGCACCTCCGCAATCGACCGCCATTACCTTACAGTCTACGGGGAGGGTGATGAAAAAACCGGTTTTGGGGGGAAGAAATTTCTGTGGTAGAGGGCTTGCTCGATGGTTGTCTGTACGATAATGGCGGCGCCCAGTAAACGTTTCTAAAAAAACTGTAGCAAAAAAACGTTCTTTGTCCTCTGCGGGGGGAACGAATTTTCTAAGGGAATACCGAAATTTATCTCTTTTGGGGAAGTTCAAGCTAGCCTTGCACCAAACGGGATTAAAGAAACGTCAGCTTCGGCAGTTCCAAGTCTATTTTAAGGCTACTTTGATACGCAGTACGGAGAGACATAGGTCAATTTGGACAAGCATATCCGCCATAGGCAGCATAGCCATTTGTCTACTTAGAGGTATCATTAACTTATGATAATACTGATTCTGAAAAGCACCGACGTTTGGTCTATTGGAGCATTTGGTGATTGCTACAAGAAAATGTACGAAACTGGAAAAGATCCCGCGCGGGGAAATAGGCAAAAAAATCAGTAATAATTCCGCATACAACGCACGTACCATAAACCGTTATTTTGTGTAAACATTAACGCAATATTTTCCAAGTTCAAAATCAATAAGTTAACATGAAAATTACGCAAAACATTGAAAGAAGCACGTAGCGCTGAAGAAATACGCTATTACGATAAAATATGATAAACATTTTTAAAACCTACGCCTTGGCTCAGAATCCGCGAATGTCGGATTAAGAATATCAGACGAAAAAAATAAATCGTTGACGACCCCAAAAAATAATCTTTTGGGAAGAAACGGAAGAAACGGGCTTGGTACCACTTAAAACATGTTATAAAGAGAATCTTATTAAAGTTAGGCCTAGTTGACGCAAGAGAGGCCACGGATTACAGAAATTACCTTGGAATCGAAAAAGAGACGCGAAACCAACAAGTTCATCCTCCGCCACCAGGGGGATAGAGACGCGAAACCAACAAGTTCTACCCTCCACCACCAGGGGGATAGAGAGACGCGAAAAAACCTCCCCCCTCCCCACCCTCGAAGGAGGCCGTTTAAAAGAAACGTCGAAATTACGGGGAAGCTCGTGGTAGGAGCCACACCGCTGTCAATTTAAGTAGTCGTACAGAGGGCAATGTGGGACGTTTACCCAGGCGCGTCTCGCCCATTTAATTTGTTATTTACGCGGTAAACGCGCGGCTCTTCGTAGGATGCCCGGGGATGACGTGACTAGCCTCACGACGCTCGCAGTGCCTATGGAAAACTACCATTATAATCGTTTACATTTTTGAGGCATGATTACCTGCTACCGTGAAGGGCGTTAGTAACGCGACGTTCCCTTTGCTTGGCTACGCTATCAAGTGACTTTAAGCGGTACGAATACATGTATACGAAACAAGTCGTAAGCCCATTAAGGGGGTAGGGAGGGTTGCACCGCGAGGAGGGAGGATGATTGTATAATATTATTATTATACATTTTTTTAAATTGCTTCCTTTAGATTTCCAAACCCACTGTAATTGAGTAACAATTACTAGAGTTGAGTTTTAGTTGGAATATTAATTTTCGACCTATTTTGAATATTATTTATAGTTATTTTGCAAAAACAAAAATAAACCGCTTGTCAAGAAAATTAAGATGAATACACTATTGTCGAAAGATAATATAATTAATTTACTAGATTTTAAAATAAAGGTGCTAATTTATAAGATAAAATAAAGGAGCTACTTTTTCAGTTAAAATAACGGAGCTACTTTTTCAGTTAAAATAACGGAGCTATTTTTTCAGTTAAAATAAAGGAGCTACTTTTTCAGTTAAAATAAAGGAGCTACTTTTTCAGTTAAAATAGAAGTGCTACTTTTTCAGTTAAAATAAAGGAGCTACTTTTTCAGTTAAAATAAAGGAGCTACTTTTTCAGTTAAAATAAAGGAGCTACTTTTTCAGTTAAAATAAAGGAGCTACTTTTTCAGTTAAAATAAAGGAGCTACTTTTTCAGTTAAAATAAAGGAGCTACTTTTTCAGTTAAAATAAAGGAGCTACTTTTTCAGTTAAAATATCGGAAATACTTTTAAAGTTAAAATAAAGAAATTTTAATGTTAAAATAAAGAAATTTTAATTTTAAAATAAAGAAATTTTAATGTTAAAATAAAGAAATTTTAATTTTAAAATAAAGAAATTTTAATGTTAAAATAAAGAAATTTTTATGTTAAAATAAAAGTGCTACTTTTTAAGTTAAAATAAAGAAACTTATTTTCATATTAAAATAAAGGTGATCATTTTTAAGTTAAAATAATGGCGCTACTTTTTAATCAGTTGTTTTTCAGAGAGTTTAAGTTTCAGCGTAACGCGGTAATTGTTCCAGTTTACTGTGACGCAAATATATAAAATATGTATCAATTTATTTTGGTCCAAAACTATATTTCTTTGTCATGGAAAAGTATTCGAATGCAGGCAAATTGGCTCATAAAATATCTTTGACGGCGGAAAGTAGTCAATGCTAAGTGATACTGACAGAATGGCTTAGCGTTATCGGGCGATTTCTCCTCCAAGGATTAAATCAATATATCGAAAAACAAAAGAGTTAATCTGGTTTGACGTTTTTCATTTACTTATCTTTATATTTTTTATATTTTATCGAAACTAACGAAGGTTTCCATTGTGGCGTTTAGATTTCGCCGATAAAATATACCTCATTCTTTAAAATTAAGGAATAAACATGTTATTCCCTAAATTACTTTAAACTTTAAAATTAACCTAGCTTTATATAAAACATCAATATAGAAAAATTTTAATTTTATTTGTCTAAAACATATTAAATTTTAAAGTAACCTCGCTTTTAATTAATTTAAATTAACCTTATCAATTATTAATTTAATTTTCACTTACTTTAAATTTACCTTTGTCCTAATATTCGGAATATATTTAATATTGAAAAATGGAAATTTATAAAATTTAAATTATTATTGTCTAAAACATACTAAACTTTAAAACAACTTTGTTTATTTTTAATTTAAATTTACCTTGCTTATAATTAAATTAAACTAACCTTGCTTATAATTAATTTAAACTAGACTTGCTTATAATTAATTTAAACTAGACTTGCTTATAATTAATTTAAACTAACTTTGCTTATTTTTAACTTAAACTAACCTCGCTTATAATAAATTTAAGTTAACCTTGCTTATTAATTTATCGTTAATATTATGAATATATTTAATATTGAAAAATTGTAATATAGAAAAGTGTTATTGTCTAAAACATATTAAACGTTATTTACTGTAAAATTTAAATTAACCTTGGTTTGAAATTAATTTTTCGTTAATATTATGAATATATTTAATATTGATAAAATAAGTTTTCAAAAAAATCAAACTACGTTAATTTCTTTAGAATTTAAATTAACCTTACTTGTTATTAATTTACCGTTAATATTCTAAATATATTTAATGTAAATTGGCAATTTTAAAAACATTGCTAATTATTGTTTAAGACATATTAAACGTTAATTTTTTTAATTTAATTCAACCTTGCTCGTTACTAATATATCGTTAATATTCAGAATATATTTAATATTGTAAAATAAGCATATCTAAAAATCAGCGTACGCGATTATTAATTAGAATAAATTATCATTTTTGAAACCTCGTAAATTCCACCCTCAATATTAATATATTAATAAATCAATGAGCTTTTCGAGTATGGAACAACCCCGGTTTCCATCTGGATATTGCCAAACACACCATTGAATTTGCGTTTTTTGGCGAAATTCTTTATTAAATCAAGGTTAGAATCGCGGAGCCAGAAATGGAGAGAATTTAAATGCAATAGACAGGAAGACAGTGATCAAATATACGCGCCCAGCGCAGCGTGCCCTAGATCATGCCTAGATTGAGGTTCGCTCGAATTTAGTTTGGAAAATTTAGTTCCCCCAAATACGATTTTTTTTACGCAACTATAAGCCTTTATATTTTCTGGATATGTAGGTCTCAGTCTAAAAAATAATAATAATTAATTATATTTTTTAGTTACGCGTGTACGCGCAATTGCGTTTGATTCGTTATTTCTGCGTTATTTTGGCTGAAAATCGTCGAAACACAAGTTGAAGTAATCCACCAGGAATTAAAATTTGAGCTTTAAATATAATATACCTTAGTTACAAAATCAAAAATCTAAAAAAAAATTTGAGTAAAATATTATTCAACTTCTAAATAAATATTATTACCAAGAATGTATTTATTTATTTACACTAGTGCTCGGCATTCGATTAATTTTTATCCATGAATAAAATAAGCTCGGCTATATTTAAATAATATTTATTTAAATAACCAATAGTTGAATAAAAATTGTAAAATGTTTAAATAATCGAAAGTGAATAAGCCTATTATTTAAATAAAACGAATAATTATTTAAATAAATACCACTTTTATTCAAATAAATGCTTGGTTGCGTAAAAAACATAATTAAAGAAGTTAAAATGATAATCTTTTTACCAACGTTTTTTAAATAAATCGGCAAATTTTTGGATAATGAATAAACAATTCCGAGCACTAATTTACGCAATGCATTTTTTAATAATAAATAATTTGAAACTATATAGGAGCTATTTTTAATATTTTTACTATAAACGAATGCTTTTTTGAAAAACACCAATGAAAACCAATTCACTTAAGTCGAGTTATCTGGTTTTAAACCTAATTTAGCGTAAGGCTAAATATTAGTATACTTAATTAATACACTTTTTGTTGTGTCCGATCATATATGCATATTGCTTGACACTATTTGAGGACCAAATAGTCAAATTATTTGACATTATTTGACCGTATTTGAAAACCAAATTATTTGATATTGGATCTAGTATTTGATATTTGAATACTATATGGTATTTGATCAAATATTTTTAACCAAATACTATTTTACCAAATTATTTGACTTTCCAAATATTTGATTTGGTATTTGATAATCTTAAAAAAATATTTGATATTTGATTTGGTCCATAAAAAAAAGTATTTGCATACCCCTAAAAAACGCCACACGGTGTCCAACTCATTAACTATATTAAGGTATACTTACAACAGCGTATCTAATTATAATTTTTGTGTAACTAGGCTACTAATAGTTCAACCGAAATATTCTACGTAGTGGAATAACTAATGTATCATTTTGGGGCCCCCTCTTATCATCTTTTGGGCCTCTTTTTCTTAGGGGCCCGCCCACACGCCGCAGGCCCTGTGAGGCCACTATTTGCTAATGCTATGAGAACTTTTTGGATTATTTCCAAATTTACTAGAAAGCATACCGAGGTACCTTATAAAACTAGCGTATTTCTACGTTAAAACCTATTTAGATAATTCAAATCAACGCTTTCTGATAAGGAAAATATTATAAAAAATAAATTCATTCGCATTTAATTTCGAATGAAGAACATTGAACAACGAAACTATGGTCTGGGCATGGATTAGTTTGTAAAAGTGGGCCAAAACAATGTTGTACAAGTGAAGAGAGGAAAACAGGGCCGTGACCCCAAAAACAGCCCACCAAACAAACCAGCAACCGGGACCTCCTCACTGGCAGATACATTAAACTTAAAACAAAAAACACGTTTCTGTTAAATGTATAAAGTTTAAAAGGTGTGTGTGATACTCGAGTAAACGCAATTATCCAGATATTCATTTTGCCAAAGTAAAAAAAAACCAGAAGGAAAAATATTGTTCCCTGTAAATCCAAAAAACGAGTGCCCCCTTTCTAGAAAGTTAAGTTCAAAACGAGTTAAGGTCGCTACATACTACGGAGTAAAACGTAAGGAGTCGTGTTCAATTTGATACCGTGAAGCCAGCGTGAGAATGGTCTTTTTACGCGCGTGCAAAAGCCCTTTAAATAAAATATAATTCATAGCCTATTATAGAGTTTGTGCTACTGCGAATGGATGTATAACTGGTTTGTCTATGGTTTATCTTTATACTGTCAAAGCTGATATTTTTTTATTCATGGATCTGGCAGCATTTTTCAACAGGGGGCAAGTCAGTCAGAGAGGGGTTTATTTAAGCGCCTATAGCGTCATGAGGTTAAATTATGAGCCAGCGTTAGAATATGTGGCTTTGATCAAGGACAGTAGATACAGGGACGAGAAAGCAGGGAAAAAAAATTCGATTTTAAACGTCTTCATATTCACGGGGAGTTAGATATAAACAAACCGCGGCCATTGTTAAGACGTGGTTCACCATGGACAGTATTATTGTAGTTAGGTTTGACCATTTTGATGTTAAATTAAAAATAAAACTACGAGCGTAAATAAAAAAATGCCCATTTGTTTTGAACACTTAAGCCTCGTCAAGAACCGCTAAAATTAGGTGACCGCCATTTTTTTTGTTTACAACTAACTCTCCTTGCGTTTAGGTCGTTTTAGGTGATATATTCCAACAGAGGCCGACAATACACTTTCTCGTCCCTGTCCTTGCTTTGATAACATGCAAGCCACTTCACGCGTGTAAAAATACCCCCTTTTTGACAATCCCCATCCAGCTGGTTTCACGGTGTTCAATTCCTAAGACTGTGTACACCGATTGCAGGTATATAAAAGTACCATCTATGTGAGTCCAAAGTCTGTAGTCAGTTATGTAATCACTTTAATACAGTCAAAGCTACTGGCTTGTACACCGATTACAGACATGAAAACTGAGTACAGCTTTAAATGATTTGGGTACATTTGGTCGAATTTCATTAGTCCGAACGGTGGTACAAATGTCCGAATGCCGGAAAACAGGATCGTATGTCCGAAAACGTATTTCATTTGCCCGAAAAATTTATCACAACTTTTGTTGGTGATTTAGTCGTTCAATTTATGTTAACTTTACTGGCGAATTTCATTTGTTCGAATAATCATTTTTCCGATTTTTCGAAAATTAGGAATTGGTTGTTTTTTTTAATATTGTTAATATAAGAAAATAGTAACATTAACGTCGTGAACCTAACCTAACCTAACCTAACCTAAAATATCCACAACATTCAACGCAATTCCCACTTACTATATCGGCCAAAGGAAAAATGTACATAATAGGATAAAATGATTTTACATTATAAAAAACAGCAATAAGAAATACTAATTTAGCGACAGAATTCGGACAAGTGATGCTACCGATTCGGACGAATGAAACAAACAAGTTGTCCAATTCGAACAATTGAAACATTTGTTATTTCGGTGGTTCGGACGATTGAATTTCGAACATTTGTTCTACCGTTCGGACGATTTAAATTCGAACAAATGTACCTACCTCCTTTAAATAATACAAAACCTATAGTCAGTTACATAATAGCTTTAATACAGTGACTACAGTCTGGCTTGTACACTGATTGTAGGCATAAAATAAAAACTTGGTAATGCAAATCTGTAGTCCGTTACGTAATAAATCACGAAGCGTCTGCTTAGCAGACGACAATCAAGCAGTTTATGAGCTTTTCGAATTGAACACTACGGGGCTCTATATATAATGAAAAAGTAAATTACGACTCCTTATGGTTACTCCATATTCTTACTTTTTCAATAAATTGCAAATTTTTGAATTTATAATCGAGCCCCCGATCCCCCAGAATCGTGTTTCCCCCACGCCTTCCCCTTCGGGCTGTTATTGCAAAGACCAATTCGGCGTAATGAAAATATAAGAAAAGAAGTTCTGGCTAAACTCGTCCCTGCATAATCATAAACCTATTTGGGACTTTGGGGAATCGGGGAAAAAGAGTTGTCAACCTCCCGCAGCGAAGATACGAGCTCCGTCTGCCTAAAATAAACGCGCGTCGACTTTACCGCCTTCGTCGCTTATTACGGCGCTACCAACTAAGGTAACCGCCGGGTCGTAGAAGACTCGAAAAACAGTGATTATTTACGGCTTTGTTTACCGTCTCTCCTTTCAAAATTATACCCGACGAAGATTTACGCGGAGAGGGATCTTACGCGATAGGACTAATATCATAAGTAACATAATAACCATAAGTATGACACTTCCTATTGCTTGAATGCTAATTTTCTAACCGAACCTTTTTCGGCACTGATACTCTCTTCAAGCTGTGACTTGGACTCGCGACTAACCGTTTTGGATGACTACTTTTTGATAAAAATTTAAGCCTAATATCGGAGAGCACATCGCGAGGGGTTTGGCTTTATTTTGAAGCCCGTGTGCGAATTACGCGTAATAAAAAAACATGAGCTCGTGTCGCCGAGAAAAACTGTTTTAATTCTTATCATTGTAGCCTAATATTGACGGATTTTTAAATGACGTTTTAGCACGCGACACTACAGGTACCTGTCTTGGGCACACAGCCTTCTTTGCGTGCTTTTTTGACCATAACATGTAAAGGTATTTTCACGCGCAAAATGAATTTTAAAACCAGATATTTCGGCTTAGCGGAAGTCTCGCATATTTTAGACACTAGAGGTCTCTGTTCTGAGAAGACATCTTGATTACGCAATAACTATGAAAATCAGTTTGGTTGTAAATCTCGTTAATTGTCGTACTTATAGTTATTATGTTACTTATGTTAATATGATATTGGCTTCGAGACAATAGAAATATCTTATAAATTGATAATTATGGTGGCCAAGTGTATCAGTTCGCGGTCTTCCTCCTGTTTTTTATTACCGAGAAAGCTTTAATTTTTTCGGTGGACTTTGGATTACAAAGTCTTTAGTCTTTGTCTCGTCAACATACGGGGCGCGTGCAGTAGATGTTTTCTTTTCGCCTGTTCTCGGACTAAAAGTGTACTCTTTTTAATCCTAAAACGTTTTATTCGCCTGTTCCGGGGATGAGAATGTCTCCGCCCCATAATCTATTCGCTTGTTCCAGAGTATTAGGGCTACTATTTTTACTCCTTCTGAAAAGGAGGTGTAACGGAGTAAATAATAAAGAAAATAATATTAATCAGCTAGGCTAATACCCAAGGCACCACCTTAGGCCTAAGTCATCAAGCGACTTTTGAAGCCCTTAATTCAGGTGGCCGGGTGACAATGCGTAGGAGGGTGGTGGCAAGCCCTTTAAATCTACTTTCCTTCCAAAACAAATACCCTGGTGGTAGGCCAACGTGTTCTGCTGTTGGCCTACCATCAAGGTATTTGTTGGGAAGGAAAGTTATTTTAAAGGGTGACAGGCAGAAGAAAGCCTAGGCCTTTTAACCGACGTTTGATAATCTTTATTACGACCGCATTGTAACGGGACGTCACCACAAGAAGAAAATCTCCCCCTAGCGAGGCGTTGTCAAAGGCTACTTGTGACGCGTTAGCAAGCGGACGCAAAACGGCGACGAAGCCCGTAATACAGTCTGTCTTGTGAATCGCTCTCAGTAAAACGTTTGCGTGTGAAGAATTGGAAGTGTCACACTTATGTTACAATATTATACACTGATGGCGTTACTATGAGAACTTTAAACATGGAGCTCCGACTGTTCTCAAAGAAAGAGGTACCGAAGATAGGTGGACCATAACGTGCGGTTCCCATACTCGCCACTGCTCAATTTGGCGCTAAATACGGCTTTTCCATATCCAAACCTAAGCACTTATCCCATAAAAGTAACGCTAATGGAAAAGCAGTCAGAAAATTCCGAGGAAAAATACCCACTTAAGACCACCTTATTTAATTATAAATTTTGGAAAACAACGCGGGACTTAAGCAGATTATATAGAAGTGGGAGTTCATAAGCACCTTTCAAACAAGTGTCGGTTCTTTATCTTCCGCGTGCCAAATTTTTACAATAATCAGGCCCTACAAGAGAAGGAAAGAAGCCCGTACAAATTACCGGGTCTCGTGCAGTCTAGGGGCCCGTGTTTGAAAAAACGAAGGGTTTCTCGCCGGAAAGGTCTAGGGGCCATGTTTGAATAAACGAAGGGTTTCTCGCCGGAAAAGTCTAGAGGCCATGTTTGAACAAACGAAGGGTTTCTCCCCGGAAGAGTCTAGGGGCCTGTGTTTGAATAAACGAAGGGTTTCTCGCCGGAAAAGTCTAGAGGCCATGTTTGAACAAACGAAGGGTTTCTCCCCGGAAGAGTCTAGGGGCCTGTGTTTGAATAAACGAAGGGTTTCTCGCCGGAAAAGTCTAGAGGCCATGTTTGAACAAACGAAGGGTTTCTCCCCGGAAGAGTCTAGGGGCCTGTGTTTGAATAAACGAAGGGTTTCTCGCCGGAAAAGTCTAGAGGCCATGTTTGAACAAACGAAGGGTTTCTCCCCGGAAGAGTCTAGGGGCCTGTGTTTGAATAAACGAAGGGTTTCTCGCCGGAAAAGTCTAGAGGCCATGTTTGAACAAACGAAGGGTTTCTCCCCGGAAGAGTCTAGGGGCCTGTGTTTGAATAAACGAAGGGTTTCTCGCCGGAAAAGTCTAGAGGCCATGTTTGAACAAACGAAGGGTTTATCCCCGGAAGAGTCTAGGGGCCTGTGTTTGAATAAACGAAGGGTTTCTCGCCGGAAAAGTCTAGAGGCCATGTTTGAACAAACGAAGGGTTTCTCCCCGGAAGAGTCTAGGGGCCTGTGTTTGAATAAACGAAGGGTTTCTCGCCGGAAAAGTCTAGAGGCCATGTTTGAACCAACGAAGGGTTTCTCCCCGGAAGAGTCTAGGGGCCTGTGTTTGAATAAACGAAGGGTTTCTCGCCGGAAAAGTCTAGAGGCCATGTTTGAACAAACGAAGGGTTTCTCCCCGGAAGAGTCTAGGGGCCTGTGTTTGAATAAACGAAGGGTTACTCGCCGGAAAAGTCTAGAGGCCATGTTTGAACAAACGAAGGGTTTCTCCCCGGAAGAGTCTAGGGGCCTGTGTTTGAATAAACGAAGGGTTTCTCGCCGGAAAAGTCTAGAGGCCATGTTTGAACAAACGAAGGGTTTCTCCCCGGAAGAGTCTAGGGGCCTGTGTTTGAATAAACGAAGGGTTTCTCGCCGGAAAAGTCTAGAGGCCATGTTTGAACAAACGAAGGGTTTCTCCCCGGAAGAGTCTAGGGGCCTGTGTTTGAATAAACGAAGGGTTTCTCGCCGGAAAAGTCTAGAGGCCATGTTTGAACAAACGAAGGGTTTCTCCCCGGAAGAGTCTAGGGGCCTGTGTTTGAATAAACGAAGGGTTTCTCGCCGGAAAAGTCTAGAGGCCATGTTTGAACAAACGAAGGGTTTCTCCCCGGAAGAGTCTAGGGGCCTGTATTTGAATAAACGAAGGGTTTCTCGCCGGAAAAGTCTAGGGGCCATGTTTGAATAAACGAAGGGTTTCTCGCCGGAAAAGTCTAGGGGCCATGTTTGAATAAACGAAGGGTTTCTCGCCGGAAAAGTCTAGGGGCCATGTTTGAATAAACGAAGGGTTTCTCGCCGGAAAGGTCTAGGGGCCATGTTTGAATAAACGAAGGGTTTCTCGCCCGGAAAAGTCTAGGGGCCATGTTTGAATAAACGAAGGGTTTCTCGCCGGAAAAGTCTAGGGGCCATGTTTGAATAAATGAAGGGTTTCTCGCCGGAAAGGTCTAGGGGCCATGTTTGAATAAACGAAGGGTTTCTCGCCGGAAAGGTCTAGGGGCCATGTTTAAATAAACGAAGGGTTTCTCGCCCGGAAAAGTCTAGGGGCCATGTTTGAATAAACGAAGGGTTTCTCGCCGGAAAGGTCTAGGGGCCATGTTTGAATAAACGAAGGGTTTCTCGCCCGGAAAAGTCTAGGGGCCATGTTTGAATAAACGACGGGTTTCTCGCCGGAAAAGTCTAGGGGCCATGTTTGAATAAACGAAGGGTTTCTCGCCGGTAAGGTCTAGGGACCATGTTTGAATAAACGAAGGGTTTCTCGCCGGAAAAGTCTAGGGGCCATGTTTGAATAAACGAAGGGTTTCTCGCCGGAAAGGTCTAGGGGCCATGTTTGAATAAACGAAGGGTTTCTCGCCCGGAAAAGTCTAGGGGCCATGTTTGAATAAACGAAGGGTTTCTCGCCGGAAAAGTCTAGGGGCCATGTTTGAATAAACGAAGGGTTTCTCGCCGGAAAAGTCTAGGGGCCATGTTTGAATAAACGAAGGGTTTCTCGCCGGAAAAGTCTAGGGGCCATGTTTGAATAAACGAAGGGTTTCTCGCCGGAAAGGTCTAGGGGCCATGTTTGAATAAACGAAGGGTTTCTCGCCCGGAAAAGTCTAGGGGCCATGTTTGAATAAACGAAGGGTTTCTCGCCGGAAAAGTCTAGGGGCCATGTTTGAATAAATGAAGGGTTTCTCGCCGGAAAGGTCTAGGGGCCATGTTTGAATAAACGAAGGGTTTCTCGCCGGAAAGGTTTAGGGGCCATGTTTAAATAAACGAAGGGTTTCTCGCCGTAAAAGTCTAGGGGCCATGTTTGAACAAACGAAGGGTTTCTCGCCCGGAAAAGTCTAGGGGCCATGTTTGAATAAACGAAGGGTTTCTCGCCGGAAGAGTCTAGGGGCCCGTGTTTGAATAAACGAAGGGTTTCTCGCCGGAAAAGTCTAGGGTCCATGTTTGAACAAACGAAGGGTTTTTCCCCGGAAGAGTCTAGGGGCCCGTGTTTGAATAAATGAAGGGTTTCTCGCCGGAAAAGTCTAGGGGCCATGTTTGAACAATTGAAGGGTTTTTCCCCGGAAGAGTCTAGGGGCCCGTGTTTGAATAAACGAAGGGTTTCTCGCCGGAAAAGTCTAGGGGCCATGTTTGAACAAACGAAGGGTTTCTCCCCGGAAGATTCTAGGGGCCTGTGTTTGAATAAACGAAGGGTTTCTCCCCGGAAGAGTCTAGGGGCCTGTGTTTGAATAAACGAAGGGTTTCTCGCCGGAAAAGTCTAGGGGCCATGTTTGAACAAACGAAGGGTTTTTCCCCGGAAGAGTCTAGGGGCCCGTGTTTGAATAAATGAAGGGTTTCTCGCCGGAAAGGTCTAGGGGCCATGTTTGAATAAACGAATGGTTTCTCGCCGGAAAGGTCTAGGGGCCATGTTTGAATAAACGAAGGGTTTCTCGCCGTAAAAGCCTAGGGGCCATGTTTGAATAAACGAAGGGTTTCTCGCCGGAAAGGTCTAGGGGCCATGTTTGAACAAACGAAGGGTTTCTCGCCCGGAAAAGTCTAGAGGCCATGTTTGAACAAACGAAGGGTTTCTCCCCGGAAGAGTCTAGGGGCCTGTGTTTGAATAAACGAAGGGTTTCTCGCCGGAAAAGTCTAGAGGCCATGTTTGAACAAACGAAGGGTTTCTCCCCGGAAGAGTCTAGGGGCCTGTGTTTGAATAAACGAAGGGTTTCTCGCCGGAAAAGTCTAGAGGCCATGTTTGAACAAACGAAGGGTTTCTCCCCGGAAGAGTCTAGGGGCCTGTGCTTGAATAAACGAAGGGTTTCTCGCCGGAAAAGTCTAGAGGCCATGTTTGAACAAACGAAGGGTTTCTCCCCGGAAGAGTCTAGGGGCCTGTGTTTGAATAAACGAAGGGTTTCTCGCCGGAAAAGTCTAGAGGCCATGTTTGAACAAACGAAGGGTTTCTCCCCGGAAGAGTCTAGGGGCCTGCGTTTGAATAAACGAAGGGTTTCTCGCCGGAAAAGTCTAGAGGCCATGTTTGAACAAACGAAGGGTTTCTCCCCGGAAGAGTCTAGGGGCCATGTTTGAATAAACGAAGGGTTTCTCGCCGGAAAAGTCTAGAGGCCATGTTTGAACAAACGAAGGGTTTCTCCCCGGAAGAGTCTAGGGGCCTGTGTTTGAATAAACGAAGGGTTTCTCCCCGGAAGAGTCTAGGGGCCATGTTTGAATAAACGAAGGGTTTCTCGCCGGAAAAGTCTAGAGGCCATGTTTGAACAAACGAAGGGTTTCTCCCCGGAAGAGTCTAGGGGCCTGTGTTTGAACAAACGAAGGGTTTCTCCCCGGAAGAGTCTAGAGGCCATGTTTGAACAAACGAAGGGTTTCTCCCCGGGAGAGTCTAGGGGCCTGTGTTTGAATAAACGAAGGGTTTCTCGCCGGAAAAGTCTAGAGGCCATGTTTGAACAAACGAAGGGTTTCTCCCCGGAAGAGTCTAGGGGCCTGTGTTTGAATAAACGAAGGGTTTCTCGCCGGAAAAGTCTAGAGGCCATGTTTGAACAAACGAAGGGTTTCTCCCCGGAAGAGTCTAGGGGCCTGTGTTTGAATAAACGAAGGGTTTCTCGCCGGAAAAGTCTAGAGGCCATGTTTGAACAAACGAAGGGTTTCTCCCCGGAAGAGTCTAGGGGCCTGTGTTTGAATAAACGAAGGGTTTCTCACCGGAAAAGTCTAGAGGCCATGTTTGAACAAACGAAGGGTTTCTCCCCGGAAGAGTCTAGGGGCCTGTGTTTGAATAAACGAAGGGTTTCTCGCCGGAAAAGTCTAGAGGCCATGTTTGAACAAACGAAGGGTTTCTCCCCGGAAGAGTCTAGGGGCCTGTGTTTGAATAAACGAAGGGTTTCTCGTCGGAAAAGTCTAGAGGCCATGTTTGAACAAACGAAGGGTTTCTCCCCGGAAGAGTCTAGGGGCCTGTGTTTGAATAAACGAAGGGTTTCTCGCCGGAAAAGTCTAGAGGCCATGTTTGAACCAACGAAGGGTTTCTCCCCGGAAGAGTCTAGGGGCCTGTGTTTGAATAAACGAAGGGTTTCTCGCCGGAAAAGTCTAGAGGCCATGTTTGAACAAACGAAGGGTTTCTCCCCGGAAGAGTCTAGGGGCCTGTGTTTGAATAAACGAAGGGTTACTCGCCGGAAAAGTCTAGAGGCCATGTTTGAACAAACGAAGGGTTTCTCCCCGGAAGAGTCTAGGGGCCTGTGTTTGAATAAACGAAGGGTTTCTCGCCGGAAAAGTCTAGAGGCCATGTTTGAACAAACGAAGGGTTTCTCCCCGGAAGAGTCTAGGGGCCTGTGTTTGAATAAACGAAGGGTTTCTCGCCGGAAAAGTCTAGAGGCCATGTTTGAACAAACGAAGGGTTTCTCCCCGGAAGAGTCTAGGGGCCTGTGTTTGAATAAACGAAGGGTTTCTCGCCGGAAAAGTCTAGAGGCCATGTTTGAACAAACGAAGGGTTTCTCCCCGGAAGAGTCTAGGGGCCTGTGTTTGAATAAACGAAGGGTTTCTCGCCGGAAAAGTCTAGAGGCCATGTTTGAACAAACGAAGGGTTTCTCCCCGGAAGAGTCTAGGGGCCTGTATTTGAATAAACGAAGGGTTTCTCGCCGGAAAAGTCTAGAGGGCATGTTTGAACAAACGAAGGGTTTCTCCCCGGAAGAGTCTAGGGGCCTGTGTTTGAATAAACGAAGGGTTTCTCGCCGGAAAAGTCTAGAGGCCATGTTTGAACAAACGAAGGGTTTCTCCCCGGAAGAGTCTAGGGGCCTGTGTTTGAATAAACGAAGGGTTTCTCGCCGGAAAAGTCTAGAGGCCATGTTTGAACAAACGAAGGGTTTCTCCCCGGAAGAGTCTAGGGGCCTGTGTTTGAATAAACGAAGGGTTTCTCGCCGGAAAAGTCTAGAGGCCATGTTTGAACAAACGAAGGGTTTCTCCCCGGAAGAGTCTAGGGGCCTGTGTTTGAATAAACGAAGGGTTTCTCGCCGGAAAAGTCTAGAGGCCATGTTTGAACAAACGAAGGGTTTCTCCCCGGAAGAGTCTAGGGGCCTGTGTTTGAATAAACGAAGGGTTTCTCGCCGGAAAAGTCTAGAGGCCATGTTTGAACAAACGAAGGGTTTCTCCCCGGAAGAGTCTAGGGGCCTGTGTTTGAATAAACGAAGGGTTTCTCGCCGGAAAAGTCTAGAGGCCATGTTTGAACAAACGAAGGGTTTCTCCCCGGAAGAGTCTAGGGGCCTGTGTTTGAATAAACGAAGGGTTTCTCGCCGGAAAAGTCTAGAGGCCATGTTTGAACAAACGAAGGGTTTCTCGCCGGAAAAGTCTAGGGGCCTGTGTTTGAATAAACGAAGGGTTTCTCGCCGGAAAAGTCTAGAGGCCATGTTTGAACAAACGAAGGGTTTCTCCCCGGAAGAGTCTAGGGGCCTGTGTTTGAATAAACGAAGGGTTTCTCGCCGGAAAAGTCTAGAGGCCATGTTTGAACAAACGAAGGGTTTCTCCCCGGAAAAGTCTAGGGGCCTGTGTTTGAATAAACGAAGGGTTTCTCGCCGGAAAAGTCTAGAGGCCATGTTTGAACAAACGAAGGGTTTCTCCCCGGAAGAGTCTAGGGGCCTGTGTTTGAATAAACGAAGGGTTTCTCGCCGGAAAAGTCTAGAGGCCATGTTTGAACAAACGAAGGGTTTCTCGCCGGAAAAGTCTAGGGGCCTGTGTTTGAATAAACGAAGGGTTTCTCGCCGGAAAAGTCTAGAGGCCATGTTTGAACAAACGAAGGGTTTCTCCCCGGAAGAGTCTAGGGGCATGTGTTTGAATAAACGAAGGGTTTCTCGCCGGAAAAGTCTAGAGGCCATGTTTGAACAAACGAAGGGTTTCTCGCCGGAAAAGTCTAGGGGCCTGTGTTTGAATAAACGAAGGGTTTCTCGCCGGGAAAGTATAGCTATCTCTTGGGCCCCGGTAAAATATATGTAACAAGGAGAGTACCCGAGGTGGTTATGGCCAATTTTGTTCAAAGTCGTGCGTACTGTGGACCTATATGAGATATGAAATTTCCCAAAAGGAGACGTTGCACTACCCATTCAATTTGCCATGGCAACCGAAAATGGGTTTAGCCACTTAAAACAAAAATAAGATTTTTTCCTTATTTTACCCAAAAATAGTTACAATTTTACCGCAAAAATGTTCCAATTTTCCCAAACTTGATGAAATTTACCTAAATGTGGTTCAAATTACCCATTCCATAATTTTTTTTTTAAATTTTCGTAGCTGTGAAACCGAGAAAATCCCATGCTTTTTTCAATGGAGATTTTTTTGTTTTAAGTGGTTAAAACCATTTTCGGTTGCCATGGAAAATCGAATGGGTAGTGCAACGTCTCCTTTTGGGAAATTTCATATCTCATATAGGTCTACATTACACCCGACTTTGAACAAAATCGGCTATAAACACCTCGGGTACTCTCCAAAATTGCACTGCGTAGTGACCAACTTATGGAATATTAATTATACACTTACTGTATCACTTAGAATTTTAAAAGTACCGTATGGCAAGATTACTTCGGAAAAAGGTTGTTGTCGTAAATTATTATATTATATACACCATTTTCTCCAAGATGGCAGCCTAGTGCTCGGCATTCGATTAATTTTTAATAAATAAATACCACTTTTATTCAAATAAATGCTTGGTTGCGTAAAAAACATAATTAAAGAAGTTAAAATGATAATCTTTTTACCAACGTTTTTTAAATAAATCGGCAAATTTGTGGATAATAAATAAACAATTCCGAGCACTATGGCAGCCATTGGAGAAGAACGTTGATGACAGTAGCTTTATCATTATATAGATAACATCAAGTGAAAGGATTAAGTTCGGTATTTTTAAAATTTATTATAAAAATTGAGGGGAAGGAGAGTTTTCGGAGGTTTTAAGTTTCCAGAAATCAGAGCCCTGTCTCGAAAGAGAGCCGGCTCAAATAACGGCTTTGAGCCGCCACTTAACCATAGACAAAGGACACGCGACAGTTGGGTCATTGAAATTGAAATGTTCAGCAAAGGTTTAAACGGGAACTAGGCACGAATTGACAGCACTGCCAAGGTAGATTGAAGTACCGTAGAAGAATGGACGTTTCCGTTCGAAACGTCAGGTGTTTAACCTCTTTCATTACAATTTTAAATTTTCTATATCGCGTGGCTTTCAACTAACATAATTTTTAATAGGAATTTATAGGTGCAAAAATTATTTGCCTCATATAATTAATTAAAAAGTAGTGGGAAATTTAACAATTAAATTAAAATCGTTTCAAAATACTAAAATACTTAGAGGTCGGGGATGGTTAACTTTTATTCAATAGATAAAGCTCTCAAAATTATCCGTAGAACGTTTTGATCAAGTAATTTATATTCCTGTATTATCCGATTATTTTTTTTTGATAAATTTGTAAAATTAATCGGAAAAACGTCGTTTTTTTCGATAAAAAGCTCAAATTTTCCGAATAATACATGTTTTTTAATCATTTTCCGAAATATTAACCGGTAAATTTCTTTGTTTACATTTTTTCCCGAAAAAAATCAATTTAATCATGGATAATGATTAACCGTCACCGACCTCTAAAAATACTATGGTCATTTCCTATCAGGAAAACCCTAGAAATAGCATCTTTTTTGAAAGGTTTGTAAAACCATGTTTATTTCCGGTCGAATTTAGTACTCGCTTGACGATATGGCCGCTAACAGTTCGGACAGTAAGGATAGTGATTCTAGGAATGACCATCTCAATATATGTATGGTAGATAAGTTTTTAACCACTAAGTAATCCACGATCTCGCTAAGGATTCGCAACAATTAAATGAGTGGTTGCGAAACCTCAACTTAATTTGCGAAAGATGTCACATGTCCCAAGTGCGTCGATATGATGGTGCTCACCAGCAGGTGCACTTTGAAAATGCAAAAGGGTATTTTGCATTTTGAGTTAGAAAATGAATATTGCTTTTTTCATTTTGCATTTTGTGGGTTTGATATGTGGAAACCAAGGGCGTTTCTAGGATTTTATTTCAGGGGGGGCTTTGAGGGAAAATTTCAAGGGGGGGGGGGTGCTGACGGAAGTTTCACTGATTTTTATTAGGCATCCCCCTTCCAGTCATCAGCATTTCGGGGGGGGGGTTGAACCCCCTAAACCCCCCCTCCCAAGTAATCATAGATGGCGACACTGAGTTACTCACTTACTCAGAAGCAGACGAACATTCGTACAGTGCCACCGCTTTATTTCCCACGATGCGAGGATGGTTTTGAAATCTCTACGTCAGCGGTTTCAAATTTGTTTTAGCTCTGGAACCCTAAATTATCCACCTAATTCTGGGGGAACCTCAATAGTTGATTTTATAAAATGTCTTTACGCTTGCCCAACTTGTTGAAATGTTGCCCTGGAATAGTTCAGCCAATGCCTAAGAATGAGTTCATAAGCTCTTTAGTGGGAGAGAAAACGGATCCACAGCTGAAGCGGGGAGGCAACATTTCAACAAGATGGCCAAGGTTATTTTATAAAAAGAACTATTCAGTTTTTTTTACTTATCTTAAAAGACTTTTGACACAAACAAAGATGGCCGCGCTGCGAATTCTCGGAACGCCGGTAACCCTTCCCCGGAACACCTTTTGGGAACCGCTGCTCTACGTAATTATTATTAATTACTAATTAATAATAATAATTAATTAGTAATTACAAACTAACTGTAATAACTAATAATTAGTTACCACATTTAGTTTGTAGATAACTAGATAATAATTTAACGATGGAAGATAAGTAAACCGAGTCCATTTTGAATTTTATTTTGAGCTGAAAAAAACATTTGAGATTTAACATTTTGAATAGAGGTCGGTGACGGTTAATCATTATCCATGATTAAATTGATTTTTTTCGGGAAAAATGTAAACAAAGAAATTTACCGGTTAATATTTCGGAAAATAATTAAAATACATGTATTATTCGTCAAATTTGAGCTATTTATCGAAAAAAACGACGTTTTTCCGATTAATTTTACAAATTTATCAAAAAAATTAATCGGATAATACAGGAATATAAATTACTTGATCAAAACGTTTTACGAATAATTTTGAGAGCTTTATCTATTGAATAGAAGTTAACCATCCCCGACCTCTAATTTTGAAAAACCAATTTTCAAAATGCATTTTGTTGCAGCGATACTGTGACACACGGTGTTATGGACCAAACTGGCAACTGCTATGGGCGAGAAGTGGCCGTGCGGGAGGTTTCGCTGATTAGTCAGCAGATCGGAGGACCAAGAACCCACACTAGATATTGACGAATCGAAATTCGGAAGACGAAAATTTTATCGGTAGCGGCCATATTGGCAAACGAGTAGTAAATGAGACGGGAAATACAAAAGATGGCATTTCTAGAGTTTATCCGGAAATGAGACCGGAAATGACCGAGGTATTAGTATTTCAATTTTCCGAAAAAAGTTGCTTTTTCAGAAATAAATTCCCTTAAAGAAGTTCTATAAGGGGGGTATCATGAATGAATGAATGTTTATTAAAGCTTTCTAAATAACAAATCCCTTTTATGACAGGGAGGAATTCCCAATTAAAATTAGTCCGCAAGTTGCAGACCAAAAATACTTACAAAAAACATTAGTTAAATCTAGGAGCAACAAACACAAGGAGAACGCAGCTAGCTTATAAACACGCTAACCGAGGGTTGTGTACGAATTTCATTGGACGAGCGTCACGAGCCTTTACGCTGAACGTTTTACGGGCGGGGGGGGAGGACAATTTCCGAATTTTCCCCTTCCGACGGCAGCAGGCGCTAAAGCGTCTAGCCAATGAAAAACGTACACAATAAAATCCACGACTTTTGACGGGTTGCGTTCTCCTTATGTGGGGTGTTGTGTTTGTTGCTCCTAGGTTAAATCATGTTTAGGATTAAATACACATAATAATAAGAATGTATAAATGATAAATTAATTTTGTACCTACTTAATTCAATAGGTGTTTTAATAAAATCCAGCTATGTTGTATTCCTCCCCCGACAAAAATGCCCCCTCAGTCTTTGATGGGAGTTCAGTTCAGTACGTTCCAGTTCTAAAACCGTCAGCGCGACTCGCATGAATGTACGTCAACAAGCTGACAAACATGTTTCCCGAAAAATCAATAAAAACCGTTGGCTCTTGTTGAGCGACAATATTTTGCTAAAACGTTGGCTAGTTTCGAGCGACAATATTTTGCTAAAACGTTGGCTCTTGTTGAGCGACAATAATTTGCTAAAACGTTGGCTCTTCTTGAGCGACAATATTTTGCTAAAACGTTGGCTCTTGTTGAGCGACAATATTTTGCTAAAACGTTGGCTAGTTTCGAGCGACAATAATTTGCTAAAACGTTGGCTCTTCTTGAGCGACAATATTTTGCTAAAACGTTGGCTCGTGTCGAGCGACAATATTTGGCTAAAACCAGGGCTCGTGTCGAGCGACAATATTTGGCTAAAACGTGGGCTCTTTTCGAGCGACAATATTTTGCTAAAACGTTGACTCTTCTTGAGCGACAATATTTTGCTAAAACGTGGGCTCGTGTCGAGCGACAATATTTTGCTAAAACGTGGGCTCGTGTCGAGCGACAATATTTTGCTAAAACGTTGGCTCTTGTTGAGCGACAATAATTTGCTAAAACGTTGGCTCTTCTTGAGCGACAGTATTTTTATAAAATGTTGGCTCGTGTCGAGCGACAGTATTTTTATAAAACGTGGGCTCGTGTCGAGCGACAATATTTTGCTAAAACGTTGGCTCTTTTCGAGCGACAATATTTTGCTAAAACTTTGGCTCGTGTCGAGCAACAGTATTTTATAAAATGTTGGCTCGTGTCGAGCGACAGTATTTTTATAAAATGTTGGCTCGTGTCGAGCGACAGTATTTTTTATAAAATGTTGGCTCGTGTCGAGCGACAGTATTTTTATAAAATGTTGGCTCGTGTCGAGCGACAGTATTTTTATAAAATGTTGGCTCGTGTCGAGCGACAGTATTTTTATAAAATGTTGGCTCGTGTCGAGCGACAGTATTTTTATAAAATGTTGGCTCGTGTCGAGCGACAGTATTTTTATAAAATGTTGGCTCGTGTCGAGCGACAGTATTTTTATAAAATGTTGGCTCGTGTCGAGCGACAGTATTTTTATAAAATGTTGGCTCGTGTCGAGCGACAGTATTTTTATAAAATGTTGGCTCGTGTCGAGCGACAGTATTTTTTATAAAATGTTGGCTCGTGTCGAGCGACAGTATTTTTATAAAATGTTGGCTCGTGTCGAGCGACAGTATTTTTATAAAATGTTGGCTCGTGTCGAGCGACAGTATTTTTATAAAATGTTGGCTCGTGTCGAGCGACAGTATTTTTATAAAATGTTGGCTCGTGTCGAGCGACAGTATTTTTATAAAATGTTGGCTCGTGTCGAGCGACAGTATTTTTATAAAATGTTGGCTCGTGTCGAGCGACAGTATTTTTATAAAATGTTGGCTCGTGTCGAGCGACAGTATTTTTATAAAATGTTGGCTCGTGTCGAGCGACAGTATTTTTTATAAAATGTTGGCTCGTGTCGAGCGACAGTATTTTTATAAAATGTTGGCTCGTGTCGAGCGACAATATTTTGCTAAAACGTTGGCTCGTGTCGAGCAACAATATTTTGCTAAAACGTTGGCTCTTCTTGAGCGACAATATTTTGCTAAAACGTTGGCTCTTCTTGAGCGACAATATTTTGCTAAAACGTTGGCTCTTGTTGAGCAACCATATTTGGCAAAAATGATTACTCGAGTGAATCAGTCTTTAAACAAAGACGGATTGTCAATTACGTGAACCAAATATAATTCGGGAAATGTTTTTCAAGACTTCCTTTAATATTAATTCATCCGCCTATAGGTTTGCTTTTAAATTACGCGACAATAATGAAGAATTTAAAAAAGAAAACAGCAAACCCTTCACGGATTACACCCAGTCTCGCTTCAGTTGATAATATAACAACAGAAGGTTTTTTGTCTAAATAGAATAAAATTTTCCTGGGGTTCAACGCTAAATCATAAAAGAAAAGGTCTGATTTTGCCGCCAGCGCCACCTATTATATATCCGCGAAACCAACGAAGTATTAAATATCCTCTTAATCAAGCTTAAAAGGGTTCATCTACACTGTAAGAAAAATCATAAATGATTTATATAATAAAAAATATATATTTATACAAAAGCCAAAAATGGTGTTAACTTGGACGGGGTGCATTTATAATGAAGTTTTTTCGGAGGCCCGTAATTAACAAGGACAGAAGGTATCTTCCCCTTAAACGCTTTATTTTCTGGTAGTAATTAAGTCGGCGAGCATCTGATGAAATAGTGGCAAATGATTTCCTTTTCATATTACATGGAAATAAAAATCGTTATAAATTTATTTACGTAAGCTTATATCCTTATTTTTCCTTTTGCGAATTAAATATTGCGGAGAAATGGGAAATAGAAAACGGAGATTAGCATGATTTTGAAAGAGAGGCTTAATACCAATTTTCGCTTTTAAAAAACATTCTGACGTGACGATGCTCGCGTTCGTAGTCTTAAGACAAGGAATGAATACTTTTCTTTTTATTAAAATCAACAGCCTTTACCCCTCGATAAGGCTTTTATCTTAACTATCTTTATAGAAATGAGCTAATTTCGGAACCAGATAACGCGAGTAGAAATATTGTGAAATGTGTTTTTTCTTTAATACGAGTTTCCTCCGCGAATGCGGGGCTACCAGGACGTTTTTCTTAATTCCTCTCAAAGGCATTTTGTCAGTGTTACCGGACGAATAAAATTATTTTCCCCCGATACGGTCGAAGGCGGGATAATGACGTCACGTGAAAACTAATTTATACCGTTACTTTAATATTGAAAAAAATAATAGTTTATCCGCACGTTCGAAGGTTTTTTAACCGGTACCTAACGTAACCGCGAAGACCTTGACCAAAATTATTGTTTTAAACATTTTTGTTAATAAATTCTTTTTATTACACTTGAATATTTCCGATCTAATCTGGGAAAATTACAGTAATTTTTTTAAAAAGTAATTGAAATACAGCGCAATCCTTGAAAAGGTTCAAAAAGGAGCCGCTAAAATGTAATTAAAATTTGGTATCCGCGTACGAAGGGTTCAATATATTTTTAATAACGGTAAAACATTTTTCGACAGAGTTATAAAAATAAAAAATGGATGTACTTAGCTATAAGGTAATATCCTCAATATTACCAAAATATGGAGAAATACATAATTAGGGGTCTTGCAATTTCCTTTTTAGAGCTACGTGTTACACAAACCTTTCGAAGAATCCACAGTCGTTTGTATCCAGATTGTCATAGTTTTCAGTAACTTGGGAAATACTTAGTAGACCGAGTATTGCCATAAGTTTATAAATAGGATCCCTGAGTGTCAGACTGTCAGTTATGATGAGACTACGATGATATGATATCCCAGGTGCACCGGTAAATCAAATACTGTTTTCATGTCAGCTATACGAAATAAGTACTGATAGCTACGTACAATAGACATTATACATTGAAATCTAATAGAAGCGAGGGCGGTTTTTTGATATTCCTAGTTAAAACATCGTCTGCTAAAACGCTCTACAACGTTTTTTAAAGCAATAATCGTCAGTTTACTAGAGGGGCAGTTCACTTCGATGATAAATTTGTACCCTTGATCGATTAAATCATGATTAAGATGATTAAATGGATTAAATCACGATTAAATCAGGATTAAATTGATTTAGAGATTAAGCCAATTAAATCACGATTAAGATGATTAAGCTGATTAAATCACGATTAAGCCGTGATTAAGTCGATTAAATAAGCATTTAAACAAATATATTCCAAAAATTATATCGTGATTTAATCGCGATTAAAACATAAATATATTCCAAAAATTATATCGCGATTAATTCGATTAAATCGTGATTAAAACAAATATATTCCAAAAATTATATCGTGATTAAATCGACAAAATCTCGATTAAGCTGATTAAATCGCGATTAAAACATAAATATATTCCAAAACTAATATCGTAATTAAATCGATAAAATATCGATTAAGCTGATTAAATCGTGGTTAAACAGATTAACTTGTGATTAAATCGTGATTAAACAGATTAACTTGTGATTAAACCGATTAAATCGTGATTAAACAGATTAACTTGTGATTAAATCGTGATTAAACAGATTAACTTGTGATTAAATCGTGATTAAACAGATTAACTTGTAATTAAATCGTGATTAAACAGATTAACTTGTGATTAAATCGTGATTAAACAGATTAACTTGTGATTAAATCAAGATTAAAAAAATTAAAAGGTTCTGTTAATCCTAGTCGCAGAAAAGTCAAATTCGATTATGCACCTTAAATATGGAAGTTCACACTCCCTTTAAGAACAAAGTTTCATACGGCCAAATATGTGGTTTTAGAAATGGCCCTCTTCCAGTGCAATATTAACACGCTTAACCTCTTACGTGAAAGCGATTTATAAGCTTATGATTCTACACAACATCGGATGTTTTCCTACAATTGAATCACGCGCGATTGTAGACGAAAATGACGTATTTTGTAATTTTGTGGGTGTGGGTACGTCTACCGAGTCTTCGCGGGAAATAATTGGCCGTTGATAAGGACACCCCCGCCTAAGCCGTACCAAAAGAAACCGTCTAAGAAATGCGCTAATTTCAAAACCTATCTCGCAATTATTAGAATAATTTACGCCAGTCAAATCACGTAACCCCCAAAACCGTTTCAATTAACTAAATACGTTTAAGAAAAACGAGGTCAGAAGGAAAACTTTAAATAGAATTAAATTAATATCTAATTGACACCTAACCGGGGGACACTTAAAAATATCATGGAAAATTTTGAAGGAAAATAACTGTAGAAAATATTCCTTCGTTTAATGAAGAAAAAAAGGTCGTAACAATGAAAATAAGAAGTTTGTATCTCGTATTTAAATACAATTCCAATTAAAACTGGTTTTCCTCACGTTACCCGGGTAAGCCTAGGCTTAGCCGGCCGGCTTCCAGCGGTACAAGTTCCGGCACATCCGGTGGGAGCGCGGAAAGAAGACGGGCTCCCGGCAACAGTGGAATAGCGACTACCGACGCTTCCCGGTTGCTATACGGCTCAAATCCACCCTTATTGGCAGAGAGCCCGTCGCCGAGCCTTCCGATTGGACGAGAGGACTCCAATGACGTCGGGCCTACAGACGCATCAGCTGAGATTTGGAAAAAGGAGAGAAAAAAGGCCCCCTCTAGTTTACTAGCTAGCGGAACGCGAAAATGGTCGATTTTTGAACGTCAGCTGACGCAATAATATCGTTCGACTACCGCTAGGAGGCGGCTTCTCTCCTTCGGCTCGGTTTAAAGGGACGCGAATTCTACGGAGCTCACTATATAACCAACTCTCGGAGTCGAAGGGGATAGATTAGACACGGTCCAACGTTCAATTAGCTCCGGACTCGAGCCACCAAAAGGGATAAAAAGCGACGGCGATACCAATAGCCAATTTAATAGTTCGAAGAACAGAGTCGAATGATCGTACGATCCTGACACAAACCGGCCAACGCGCCCGAGATTTATACAAAAACGCGTCTTAGCGCGATCCACATTTGCACGAACAATCTCGGTATAAGGAAGAGACATTATACTCGGAAGGTTTTTTCCATATTATGGCCTACGATTTAACGTCGACTGAAGACAAAAAGCAACCAATCGCGCACCCCTCTTGGACTAAAATTGTGACTAAAGCGGGTGACATCGTTAGGAACCAAAAAGTCAATATGAAAACCAACACGGCGGTTCAAACTTCGCCTGCCCAAAAGGAAAAATTGGACAGTTTGTTGGGACTTTTGGATAACAACAACGGTGACAGTTCCGGATTAAATAAAGGTAATTGACATTTAAATAAGTTGTTCAATTGGCATTAACGACAAATGACACTCTTGACAATTAACTCTATAGTTATTTTAACTGATATGTTCGAGCTGTCAATCCATTTTTCGTAGCGTATATATTTTATTTAATTTAAATGACAATTTGGGGGAACTTTTTCCGATAATTTTCTCGACTTAAGGATAGAGCTAAAATAGCGAATCACTGAGCCAAATCAAATTTTTTCCTCCGTACAGAAATCTCGGCTCACGATTTGATCAACTTGGGTTTGTCGACCGATTACGGCATCGAGGAATGCGTGTCCGTGTCCGAAGTGCCCGCTCAAGTTCTGCTGGCCAGAAAAATCGAAGAGACGCTGCGAGAAGCCAAAAGGTCCTGTTTGCAATGCGAAGTCCTGGTACCCTGCGAGTTGACCTCTAGGATAGCCAAGGACATCGGGCGCATGTCCGAATACGAACCGTGCGGACTTCGAGGATGCGTCGTCATCTTCAACTTGGAAGAGAACGCCAAAAGCGGCGCTTGTCGCAAAATAGGGAAAATGAAGTTCGACCCGGAAACGGTGGCCACCTTCGAATTGCATTTGACCCTGCGACGAGACGCCGGCAGTTGGTTGAGTCTCAGGCAACTGGTCCCCGCTAGGTTCTTGAAAAAGCTGGGCAAGACGCCAGCCCTCGTAGTGAGCGAACATTACACTCTTAGCAAGAAGAAACTGTACAGGTCGTCGAGTGAAACGTCGTATTAAACCAGACTTTTAACGCGTTTTAAACCGAACTCTTTATGGTTATTTCCCACC
Source organism: Leiobunum rupestre (assembly GCF_980474605.1). Lineage (NCBI taxonomy): Eukaryota > Metazoa > Arthropoda > Arachnida > Opiliones > Sclerosomatidae > Leiobunum > Leiobunum rupestre. Next base: position 36,534,238 of record NC_143392.1, read on the forward strand.
TTTCAAAAAAATTGTCTGGTAGCGAAGTCCGTTACCATTTGTGTTTTTTTAGTGATCTCTTGATTTTTCGTTGAACACTTGAATGAATGGATATTGATTTCAACGTGGTTTTTTTAGTAGTATAAATGTTTATCATATTATCCTTTTCATCTTTGTAAATAATATACCTTTATAGATATGTATTAAATTTTCATCTACGGAACTTCTTTTTGACGCGGTTAAAAATTACCTCCAAAAAAACCTAAGCTTTTATAGTTCTACCTCCTGTAGAAGTTGGATTACAAAATTGATAGTTTTTGTCAAGTAAATAAGGTTTGTCAGAAAAAGTCCGTCGCAATTTACGAAAGTGATCTCATATTTTTTAGTAAATCCGCGAAACTAAAGATTTTTCTAAAAATCTGTCCAAAAAAATATTAAAAATATATATATATAATAGAGTAGCTAGTCAAGATAACAATAACATTATTTCACTCCCCCTTTTTATTCGCGTTATTTTCCCCCCCCGTCATGTTCAAAATAAATTTCTCTTCGTATTTCAGTTATTTTTAAATTTAGTGTATTCGTTCTTTTTTAAATTTAGTATATGTTTAGAACTATTCAAATTTAAAATGTTGTGTTTTTTAGGGAAAAAAATATGTGCAAAAGCATTTCTCCGAATTTACGTTGTATGTTGAATTTCCGAAACGAAAACCATACTTCGTACAAAAATTAAAAAAAGACCCTTAAAATACAAAAGATAAAATAAAAAAATTTATATAAAAACTGAAATTGCAATTTTGACTTATTATTGCGTATTGCTTATAAATAAGGGTACAAGTGAATCCCCGGGAATATTAGTCATAAGGTAGGCCTACAATGTTTTTCGAAACGCAGACAGGTTGTTGCATGTTTCGCTACATACCAGGCGCAGGTGCGCGTCGTATGACTAAAGGCTGATAGAACAAGATGGGTAGGACCATCATATGCGGTTTGAAAATTTTCATTTATTATATTTAATTTGCTTTTATTAATTTTAAACAATTTATGATCCTATTTCTTGACAAATTAATAATTTGGGTGCAGCAGTATTATACACTAAAGTATAATTTAATATTAATTAAATTTTATTATTATTTCTTTTCATGGATACATTGAAGTACAATCGGCGATTTGATTTAATTTTTTTTATTGATTAATAAACTTTTATGCCTATTATATTGACATTAATAATTGGCGTGCAGCAGTAATATACACTAAAATATAAAATTATCTTTATTAAAATGAATTATTACTTACACTACTACAAGTACAATCAGACATATAAATCGGTCATTTGATTAAAGTATTTTATACATTGATTTTTTTATTGCCTATTATCTTAACAAATTAATAATTTGCGTGCAGCAGTAATATACACTAAAATTTAACATAATCTTTATTAAAATAAATTATTACTTACACTACTACATAAACACAATTTTGCCAATTTCATAAATATATCGAAGTAGAGGCGATTTCAATCAGGCAACCCTACTTTTTACCAAGGATTTAGAAAAATAACGAAGTTAGAATGGGGTGACGTAACGTGAAAACTATCTATACAATGGTCAGGAAAATTCGGTGTTAAATATCCTTAAAGGGTTTAAGTGGGTGGGTAGCATCGTGACCTTTTCTCAATCAACAAAATGAGAATAAAAATATATCCACGACACTTGAGAAAACTAGGGCAACGCTATTGGCGTTCGGCCTACTTTTGGTCGGCTATAAATCCAAGTTTGTTTCTTGTACCCTCATCTTTGCGTACCGTCAATATGCAATAATTCCTTGACAATATGCAAATCGCCATACACGTCTATGACCCGTGAACAATGACAACTTTTACGACCAATTTCCCGCGGCGCGCACGAGGTTGCCACGTGTAGAACGGCGTCATTAAAACTTCCGGACAAAAACGAAAAATATCTGAAAAATTCTTCAGATAGAACTATCGGAATATTTGCCTTAGTCAGCCGCTATTAGGGTTAGGGCCTACGAAAGGGATAAAGTTTATATACTTTCAGTTGAATCGTCAATGGCGGATGAGGGCCTCGATTTCGCAAGGTAAAGTAATACGTCGCTGATAATCAATCTCATATACGCAACTCGTGCCAGGGATTGTTTCAATTTGCGATAAAAGAAGCCGAATAGATACGGTGAAATAGAATACTCAGATTGCCTTGGATTCTCAATAAAAAACCCTTTTTTCTAACGACCGTAAAATTATCGATGTCTACTTAGTTTTAAAATCTGTCACAAGCTACGCTTTAAAATAATTTATTTAAATTTAATTAAACTTATTAAATTCATCACAAGCTACGCTTTAACATAATTTATTTAAATTTAATTAAACTTATTAAATTCATCACAAGCTACGCTTTAAAATAATTTATTTAAACTTATTAAATTCATCACAAGCTACGCTTTAACATAATTTATTTAAATTTAATTAAACTTATTAAATTCATCACAAGCTACGCTTTAAAATAATTTATTTAAATTATTTAAATTTAATTATATTTAAATTTAATTAAACTTATTAAATTCATCACAAGCTACGCTTTAAAATAATTTATTTAAATTTAATTAAACTTATTACATTCATCACAAGCTACGCTTTAAAATAATTTATTTAAATTTAATTAAACTTATTAAATTCATCACAAGCTACGCTTTAAAATAATTTATTTAAATTATTTAAATTTAATTATATTTAAATTTAATTAAACTTATTAAATTCATCACAAGCTACGCTTTAAAATAATTTATTTAAATTTAATTAAACTTATTAAATTCATCACAAGCTACGCTTTAAAATAATTTATTTAAATTTAATTAAACTTATTAAATTCATCACAAGCTACGCTTTAAAATAATTTATTTAAATTTAATTAAACTTATTAAATTCATCACAAGCTACGCTTTAAAATAATTTATTTTTCAACAAAGAAGAGTTACCAATATTTTTCTCTTAAGTTTAAAATAAATACTCTTCGCTTTAAAATCTATGAAAAATTACGCTTTAAAATGTATTTATTTAAATTATTAAACTATTTCAACACAGACAAGTAACCAATACTTTTCCCTAGCGTTCAACCAATTATCTGTCTTCATTAATTTAAAATCTGTTAGAAATTACACTTTAAAAATAATTTATTTAAATTTAATTAAAATAAATAAATAAATTCAATTTCAACAAAGAAGAGTTACCAACACTTTTCTCTCAAGTTTAAAACAATGCTCTTCCTGAAATTACTCGTTGATTATTAACTATTTAAATTTTATTAAAAGTATAAAATTATATTTCAACATAGATAAGTAACCAATCCCTAGCGTTAAAACAATTCATTGTTTTAAATTTTTCCAGAAATGAAGCTTCAAAAATAATTTATTTAAATTAATTAAATTCAATTAAAATAATTTAATACTCTTCAGTTTAAAATCTTCCAGAAATTACGCTTAAAAATAATTTATTTAAATTTAATTAAAATAATGAAAATTAATTTCAACACGTTTGAACGAGTTAATTTAGAGGTATGAGCGGGCGAGTGGTATCTTTCGATGAAAGGAGGTTACACGCAGATGCTTAATTTATAGCGAGAAAATTCGAAACAAGGTCAGAGACTAAATGAGGGTGAAATTTACGACGACGCGAGTGGAGTAGCGTTTAAGCGAATGCATACGTTCAACGATTGAAGACTTGTGGTAGCCCGCAGCTGACGCAATAATAACGATATCGTAATTAACGGGGAACTTCAAAATATTTCATCGAATTGAAAACAATGAATCTAATACGTGACTTATTAATAACGAATTATCATTTAAACGTCATTTGATTGTTCAATGTTTTCCTACACACGCCGTTCGAAATAGAGGCCAAGGTGTTTTGACGAAGCTGTACAGGAAAGTACACGATAGTATCTAGGAGCAACAAACACAAGGAGAACGCAGCTAGCCTTTAAACACGCTAGTGCAGTGTTGTGTACAAATTTCATGGGACGAGTCTTTACGCTGAACGTTTTACGGGCGAGGGGGGAAGACAATTTCCAAATTTCCCCCTTCCGACGGCAGTAGGCGCTAAAGCGTCTAACCAATGAAAACTGTACCCTTGAGTGGGGTGTTGTGTTTGTTGCTCCTAGATAGCATAGACAGTAAAGTACTGTCGATTACAGCGGTATAGGTGTTTTGCCAGATGCGCACCACCAGGCGTTTCGAAGATTATTTTGGAATTATTTTAATTTATTAATATTATTCGTACCTCGTGATAGTTGATCCGACCAATCATATTCTAGCTATTTTTACGACCTATTTCCGGATATTAGAATTTAGTGGGTCTGTATCCTTTAAGTATAAAATCGGGTTGGGTTGTCACAAGATTTTCTGATTAATATTCCCTGTTTTTACCAAAATTAGACTTATTAACTTCATATTTTACTTTTATCTGAAGTTCTTGAATTTTATTATTTTTGTATACAGGCAACTCTTCGGGTTAGGTATTCATTAAAAAAAATATCGTAACATTTACAAACCTTATTTTTAAGCTACTTCATAGAAATCTATCTATAACTATAAATCTTACAGTTTGTCCTTTTATTTATTTATGTGTATGTCCTGTTCCTAAAAACTCAAAACGGTTAGCTCTAGAGCTTTGAAATTTTAACTCAATGTTCAGGGCCTGATTTCGAACTAAACGCGCCTAATTCCAAATACCTGACATGGTTATTAATCTAATTCAATTTTACTCATAATTCAATTTTACTCATAATTCAATTTTACTCATAATTCAATTTTATTTTACTCGACTTTGGACTTTCGCCTCTGTGCTTCCGTTATCTTTTTATCCGGCTGGTCTCGGCTTTCGTTTTTTTCCTCGACATCCACCACTTTGCTTCCCTTATCTCATTTCTTGAGTTCCTTGCGCCCGTCCTGACCATTTAACTTTTTTAACGGGTTAGTGTAAAATTCGTAGAAGGGGAGTAAGTGTGTGAAAGGTTTAGTTGGGATTTTTAAGTAGTCTTTTTGCTCCGTGTGTTACGTTTTTGCTACGTGTGATACGTTTTTGCTACGCGTGTTGCGTTTTTGCTACGCGTGTTGCGTTTTTGCAACGTGTGATACGGTTTTGCAACGTGTGATACGGTTTTGCTACGCGTGTTGCGTTTCTGCTACCGTTTTAGCTACGTGTGTTACGTTTTTTCTACGCGTGTTGCGTTTCTGCTACGTGTGTTACGTTTTGCTACGTGTGTTACGTTTTGCTACGCGTGTTGCGTTTTTGCTACGCGTGTTGCGTTTTTTCTACCGTTTTTCCTACGTGTGTTACGTTTTTGCTACGCGTGTTGCCTTTGTGCTACGCGTGTTACGTTTTTGCTACCGTTTTTGCTACGCGTGTTACGTTTTTGTTACGCGTGTTGCGTTTTTGCTACGAGTGTTGCGTTTTTGCTACGAGTGAAACATTTTTGCTACGTGTGATACGTTTTTGATATGCGTGTTGCGTTTTTGCTACGCGTGTTACGTTTTTGCTACGCGTGTTGCGTTTTTGCTACAAGGTTTACCTTTCTTACGTACAAATCAGATCTAAATCATTAAAACTAAGACCCCGGTCGAAGCCGGGTTTTAAAGCTAGTTTTAGCATAAAATTATCTTACCCGACTTTTTAGAAATTCATAATATTACTTGACCTTTCAGGAATACTCGAGTTGTCCCCGATTTCCCTGACCCGTGACAACCCCGAAGAAGTAAATTTTAATACCATATTATTAAGTTTGTACCCAAAACAAGCATTACATAAGTTCTTATTAAAATTAGCGATACCAAAAATCCTTCGGTTCAGTAACGCCAATTTTCTTATTATTTTACAACTCCAATTAATTAAATGAAATCAGATAACTACAAAGCAACTTCTCCTATCGATAAAGTATAAAATGTCAAAGTAATTAATTAGCGGTATATTTGAAGGAGGTTAAGAACGATAAAAAACGTCTAGACAAACTTCGTAACAATCCCGTACACTCTAGAGAAAAATGCGATGGGTCGGACATTTATCAAAATCCCGTACACTTTGTCTAAAATCGCAAAATCTTGTAACCCTCTCTATGGTAAATTAACATTGAAATCCCAAAATCACTTCAAAAAGTACTGATAACATCGCCAAAATCTCTACGAAATCCCAAAATCCCGTACAAAATAATGGTTAGTGTCCGACCCCTCGGAAAAAATGATTTTACAAATCCAGAAATCTGGGTGCAAATCAGTTTCAAAATCATCCTAAAAAAACGGAAATCAACACTAAATTCGAGCTCTCAAAATCAGTTTCTGATTTCTGAAATAATATAACTTTGAGACTCAAAATGGCGCGAGCAAAATTTGCAAATGTCGAATCCTTCGAATGTACCGGGAACTTTAGAAAAAAGGATAAAATGATGTGTTAAAGTGTTAAATGAGTACACGGCTTTGGCGATGAGGGGAGGGTGGGTTTAGAGTACACGGTGCTGATTTTCGAGTGATCCAAGGCAAAACGTCACGCGCCAGTGGCGACCCTAAGTGGCAGAAAATGCCGTCGCCAATTCGAGAAAAGATAGATTACGAAATAATTTTTAAGAAATATACAACACGCGCATAACGAGATTTAACAGCCCCGCTGCGCGTATAGTATTTTTATTTTTCTCATTTGATTTTTAAAAGTCGCAAAGCATTTATCTTTATCCTTTCGACATCGTTATAGTAATTTTCGAGCGAAGTGTTATTAACGAAAGTTCGATTAGGGTATACCGTCTCGCGTGTAAGTTTTCGTTACCAAAACCAGTTTTCTTTTTCCATTATGATTGGTAATTATGATTCTAAATGTTTTGTATTTCTAGGAAAATGGACAATCAGGCGATTCCTAATGTGGGATATTTGCCCTTTCTTTTGTAATTTATGAAATAACAAGTTATAATGGAAAGTTTAATTGTAGTTTTTTTCCGGGTGATGTAATTAAAACGCCTTCTTAATGACAAAGGGCGAGTATACAGGATGCGCATGCGTCCACGGATTGTAGGGACACACAAATCTTCTAAAAGAAGTGCGACTATGTTAAATTATTCCGTTTTTTCTGTAAATATTTTAATCGCGAAAGTTTGAAAATATTCTATTTTAATCGCGAAAGTTTGAAAATATTCTATTTTAATCGCGAAAGTTTGAAAATATTCTATTTTAATCTCGAAAGTTTAAAAATATTCTATTTTAATAGCGAAAGTTTAAAAATATTCTATTTTAATCGCGAAAGTTTTAAAATATTCTATTTTAATCGCCAAAGTTGGAAAATATTCTATTTTAATCGCCAAAGTTGGAAAATATTCTATTTTAATCGCCAAAGTTTGAAAATATTCTATTTTAATCGCGAAAGTTTGAAAATATTCTATTTTAATCTCGAAAGTTTAAAAATATTCTATTTTAATCGCGATAGTTTGAAAATATTCTATTTTAAACGCGAAAGTTTAAAAATATTCTATTTTAATCGCGAAAGTTTGAAAATATTCTATTTTAATCGCTTAAGTTTAAAAATATTCTATTTTAATCGCGAAAGTTTTAAAATACTATATTTTAATCGCGAAAATTTAAAAATATTTTAATCGTAATAACTTAAAAAAAATTAATCGTGAAAATGTAAATTTTTTTAAGTAAATGTTTAAAATATTTAATGAAGCAAAATTCGCCTTTTTCGGGTTAAGCTCCCAATCTCAATTAAAATCCCGCAAAAGATTTAAAAAAAAAAACAAACATAATATTGATTTTGAAAAAATAACCGAAATTCGTGGTGTTTCCACCAATATATCTAGAAAATATCGATAATTTTTGGGCCTAAATTTTGTATCGGATATCAGGATTTGAAAGTTGATTTCAACACGAAAACTCGCTTTCTAAGAAGGACCTTTAGACAATATCCCGGTTGTATTAAAATCAATAGAAAATCCTTTAATCGAATCGAGATAGAATTTTAATTCGCAACAAAGTTGGGGCGTGGCTTCGCGATTAGATACAATAATATCGCGTGATTCTAGACAAAACAACTTGAGAATAAAGATTGGTCCGCAGCATCCAACCACCGAGTCGAATTCGAGCCACACACCCAAAAAGAGCATCATCAGGCCACGCCAAAACCTTTAATTAGTGCCATTCATTATAATGTTTTCCGCTGATGAATGAATGAATAAAAGTATAGCTAAATCACGTCCATTTTTCCTTCTTTTTAGAAAAACGATCCAACCCTCGGGTCTGTGTTGCATTATTACATCAACTTGTTGCTAGGGTGTTTCCTCAAGGCCAAATTTCCAAACCCCTATGTCATGTACCCTCTACTTTTAGGACGAATTTCATCTTGTTTACGCTTTCATAAAACCGGTTCGTTCGTGCTTAGTGTGGGCGAAACCGAGTTGTTTACGTTATCCGTCGTAGCGTTTCTACGTCATGCTATCTACGATGGAAGGCTAGTATCCGATATCTTCCCCCCAAACACGCGCTGCCTTTCAACCGTGGACGCCATTTCAATGGGATATTCTGGAGAAACGTTATCATAGGTATAATTTCGGGGTATCTTGATATAAATAGAGCCAGTTCCCGGCCACGATTGCTTCCCCCCTCTTGTTTCTCGCCCCCCCCTCCACTTCTCTGGCTACGAACCCTCCGCCCTTCCTGCCACAGAGTTGCCAAACGTACGATATTTATCATGCACGTCGATAATTTTCGGTCTAATTTTTGGGACGTACGATATTTAGCATGGCGTAGTATATAGTACGCAATTTTAGATAATTCAGCTTTCGCGTACGATTATTTACGACCGGAATACATAGCTCTACTTGGACAGTGCTGCCAGGTCGCGAAAATGGAATTTCCCTTTCCGACCCTTGAAATTTCCCTTTTTCGGACTAAAATTTCCCTAGTTTTCCAAAACACTAAAAACCGAGCTAAAAACAATGATATTTGTAGTGTTGGTTATTTTCTGGAAAATTTTCCACAATTCGGATAAATAAAAAATTTAAACATCAATTTACTTTTTAAGGGTTTTTAATGTTTTTATCTTTTTTTCGATATAAAATGTCTAATATACTGCAAAACATTGTTAATCAGTATAAACCGGTCTAGAGGTTTAGTTTTACTTTAAGATTCGAAAAAATTAGGCGAAAATGCCGCTTTATTTAAATTTGCAAACAATATATTAGACTAATCATTTTTTATTTTTTTTCGGAAAAATACGGAAAATTTTCAGACTTACAACACTAGATATTTGCGTAAAACAATTACAGGGGACGTTGTAAAACAATAATAAGTCCATTTAATGACGGTGTGCCTTTTTTAATGTTGGCTTTGAATAAAAAATAATTTTTTAACCTCGAATTTCCCTATTTACCGTTTTTAGCGGTCAAAATTCCCCTAGATGTGGGAAATTTCCCTCAATCTGGCATCACTGTACTTAGAGATATGGATTCCTGTGTACGATAATTTTTAAATTGGTGTTTTCATAAAATCCGGCTATGTTGTCCCCCCCCAAGACAAAGATTCCCCCTTAGTCTTTGATGGGAGTTCAGTTCAATACGTTCCAGTTCTAAAACCGTCAGCGCGACTCGCATGAATGTACGTCAACAAGCTGGCAAACATGTTTCCCGAAAAATCAATAAAAACCAAAGACTAGAGTATACCACCTCATAGGCAGTTCTTTGATGGGGATTTTATGAAAACAACTATATAAAATAAAAAAAATGTAATATATAATATAATATAAAATAAAATAAAATAATATAATATAATATAATAAAAAAAAAATTAAAAAGTTTAAAGTCAGTATTTCAGGCGTACGATAATTTAATTCTGAAATCGATTATAGTTTGGCTCTGTTACGATAATTTGAGTTTCAGGAACTGGCAACTCTGCTTCCTGGGCAGAATTGAAACTAGACGGGTCCCATAGCAACAGGGACCTCATTCGCCGACTTCAGGGGAGACTACACTAAGGGTACTAATAAAAGAAACTGTACCTGGTTATTTACCTTCACCCGTACCATTAGATTATGTCAATCTTTTTTTTTACGGTTGGGAAGTGATTGGAATATATTTTTTATACGATTACAGAGTCCAGCCAGTATACTTGATGATATCCAGGTTACCTAACCATGTTTGTACAGATCTTTGGCGGTTGTTTAAAACAACAGTAGAAGATTTAAATAAACAACTGGTTTTGTATTACGTAGCTAAGAGTAGGATATTTATATAAATAGCAATATTAATATTTACATAATCAATAAAAATATTGTTGTCCGATTTCAATCAAATGTTTTAAAAAAAAACATTGATTTAAATCACCAATTATATTTTAATGTATTTATGAATATGTACAAACGTAGGTTTTCTAGCAAATATCAATTCCAAGTAAAACGTCATAAAATTCAATTTTTAATTAATATTTAGTTTTATTAAGATTTATTGAAAGTTTAGTTTACATTACCGAACGTTGCACTCAAATTACTAATTAATTTGACAACAAAAACATGTGTCAGAGCTTAAGAAAATCTCTAAAATCTAGTGTTGTAAGTCGGAAAATGACCGAGGCCTTTTTTCCGGAAAAACGTTTTCATTCCTTGATTAGTCTAATATTGTTTGCAAATTTAAATAAAGCGGCATTTTCATATTATTCTATCGAATCTAAAATTAAAACTAAACCTCTAGACTAGCTTTAAAATGATTAACTATGTAACACTATTAATGTTTTGTAGCATGTTTACTCTTATTAGACATTTTATATCAATAAAAATTTTAAAAAATTAAAAACCCTTAATAAGTAATTTATATTCTAATTTTTTATTTTTCCGATTTGCGGAAAATTTTCTGCAAATTTTTAAGCATTTTATTTTTCCGAAAAATTAAGAACACTACTAAAATCAATAAAAATCCAATTTAAATAAATTAAATCGGTAGGCGTTCCGAAAACATTGAAAACCTTAACACAATATGGTTATTCCACTGTAAACAAAGCTTTATTAAAAATATAGTAAAATATTTAGGGCCGCTTTGTAGTGAATTTTGTAAATGTACCGAATATAATATTGCGATATTTAGAAATATAAACTCTCCATGAAGGTTACCGCAGTTATATACCAGTAATCAATCCCAAAAATACCAAATCAAACCTGGAAATTATAGAAAAGTAGAGATCTATATAAAGATAACTTTTAACATTTATTTTTAATCCCAAATTTCAGTTTGGAATATTGTAAATATTATTTTAGATCGAAGGATGTGCGAGAAACTATCTTACTAATTAAAGCATCCTTATGCGAGTTTCTCGTTACTGCAGCGCTACTGGAGGATCAATTAGGCTTTCCTTTTCAAGGTCATCGCACCGTGTTTCCAGACTATCGAATAATATATTATAATTTAATTTAATTATTTTTTCAAATTTGAATGATAGTAGGCTGAACTTACGACAAATTTTACATCTTTTAATACTGATTGTTAAAAGCAATATTTTAAAAATGGTAGGTCGACGTAGCTTTAGTGCGCGCAGACTGTTTTCCTTTCGCGTTATCGAGTGCGGGTTTAAGCTGTTTAACAATTTCAAATAACGTAATATATTTATAATTTCATATTTTAATTGAAATTCATTATTTTCGAAGGTAATTTTAAGTTGATTAACTAACCTGTCAAACTTTTAATAACGTAGTATGTTTAAAACAATCACGAAAATAATATTTTTTAAATTTAAATGTATTTTATTACTAACGGAGGCCAATTTTAGAATTCAAAATGATAGAATAATTGATTAACAATCCAAATAACTTAATATATTTAAAATACCATGAAAATATTGAAATTTTATAATGCATTATTTAAGAAGGTTCTTTTAAAAAAAAATTAAAATAGTAGCCTAACGTATTTAAAAACCTAATATTTTATAATGTCATAAATTCATTTTAAATTTAAATATAATCCATCATGTAAGAAGTCTATTAAAATAAATTTAACTGGATTAATAAAGCCAAAAATACGTAATATACTTAAAATATCGTGAAATTATTTAAAATTTAAATATAATCCATCATATAAGTAGTCTTTTTAAAATAAACTTAACTTGTTTAATAAAGCCGAAAAACGTAATATTATTAAAATACCGTGAAATTATTTAAAATTAAAATTTTAAATATTGTGCATTATTTAAGAAGGTTAGTTTTCAAATAAAACTAAAAATAAAGGCTTAACTTGTTAAATAATATATTGAAATTTAAATATAATGCATTATTTAAGCATTTAGAAATAAAATTACAAAATAAAGGAATATTGGCATAACCTATGTACTAAAATTAAAAAAATTAAATGCAATTCTTTTATTCATAATGGTAGTTTAGAATTAAAATTACAAAATAAAATTAAAATTTAAATGCAATTCTTTATTTAAGAATTAGGGTCCTTCAGAAATTCCAAAATAAAAGAATATTAGTTTAACCTATCAACTAAAATTTTAAATTTAAACGCAATTATTTATGAAGGAATTAAAATTAAATTCCTAAGGGATAAAAATGGCCAATAAATAAAACTTTTAGACAATTTGGGAAGTATTTTTGTATTTTCCTTGTCAATTTGCAAGTAACAATTTTGTTGCTAAGGGGTTCTCGTACACCTCAGCGGCGCGGGCCTCTCTGTAACCCCATTGGGCAGAGCGCATACCCTATCAACGGAATGACGGACTACGGGCACCGGTTGGAAACAAGGATGTGTGTCCCCCCCCCAATACGCTTCTACAAAAAACAGGGTTCTCTTCCCTACTTAGCACCCCTTGGATTTTTTTACTATTTTTTATGTTATTTTAACACCCCCGTATGGCCCTCCTCCATCCTCTCACAGTATCGTACGATACACATTTGCTAATCCAAGCGTATACTACACTGGAAAGGAAGTACAGCTTCCATCCCTACTACCCGCTGTAGTTGAACTATCGACGCGGTACTCTACGGGAGTTATCAACTTAACTCGGTAGCGGATATCGTACGCGATTCGAGATAAATTTCTCAGCGACGATAATGTTTTCTTATTTATGACTTAAACACGGTTGAAACTGGTTTCTCGTCTTATAACAATTTTAGTCAAGTCTTTTAGTTCATTTTTCACAAGCTTGAACCGTTGTTTTAGTAGCTGGCAGCGTGTTGGAAGGCGGGGTTAGTTTCGTACAAAATTAGATACAAATAGGCCGTATCATAAGTAACTTAATAAATGTAAGTATGACACTTTTTTTTTAAACGCAAATTTTCTTACCGAAGGTTTTTTCGGCTCTGGCGTGCTTGGTCAGTTCCGACTTGGACCTATAACCGAACTGAGCAGTATGTTATCGTCTTTGCTATATTTAGACACTAGGGAGTTAGGAGCGTATCGAAGGGTGTCTCCTAAGACTTCCCTGTAGCCACTCCAAAAATCAGTTCTGGGATAATTTCAGCTCATTGTCGTACTTATTGGTATTATGTTACTTATGGCATTTCACAATAACACCGAAAATCAGTTATGGGATGGTATTAGATAATTGTCATAGTTATTGATATTATGTTACTTATGGTCTTGCGCCATAACTCCGAAAATCAGTTCTGGGATAATTTCAGCTCATTGTCGTACTTATTGGTATTATGTTACTTATGGCATTTCACAATAACTCCGAAAATCAGTTATGGGATGGTATTAGATAATTGTCATAGTTATTGATATTATGTTACTTATGGTCTTGCGCCATAACTCCGAAAATCAGTTCTGGGATAATTTCAGCTCATTGTCGTACTTATTGGTAGTATATTACTTGTGGCATTGCGTATTACTCCGAAAATCAGTTCGGGGATATTTTTGTTTATGTCATACTTATTGGTATTATGTTACTTATGGCAATTCGCAATAACTCAGAAATTAAGCTCTGGATGATTTTAGGTAAATGTCGTACTTATTGGTATTATGTTACTTGTGGCATTGCGTATTACTACGAAAATCAGTTCGGGGATATTTTTGTTAGTGTCATACTTACCAGTGCTATGTGACTTATGAGCGTATCGAATAGCTTCGGCAACGCTGCGAAGTATTAGGTAACAGTATCGGCCATTGACAGAGTTCACACTTTGTTGTATAAACAAGAGGAATTTAGGGTAAGCGTCGGAGTGCGGATTCAATTATCACCTTTAATTATCTAAGCTATTCGGAACGATTGCGAATATCGCATTATCGAGAATTTTGGTCAAGTTCCACCTTTTAATAAGGCGAACGCGTTCATTAATTTCACCGGCGTTCCGGGAATTTTGAGAAACGGGGTTGGCAAGCTTTATATTTTCGATTAAAAACAGCTGGTTATATCGCGTGATTAGAATGGTATAAGTGATATTATGTTTTTCAAAAGTTCCGATTTTTGATTTGAGTCAATGACTTCTAGCCGGGCTGGAAAAAAAGAGTGTAAAGGGGAATTGGGGCGAGCCACTTTGAATTTGGTTACTATTACGTTGAGTGCCAATGCCCCCCCAGTATATTCAACTATATCTTCAATACCTTTTCAACGCGTAGATATAAATATAAACTGATTGAATTAAATAACGGATTTTATACAGACATACCGAAGTAAGTAGACGATTTATACAATGGGATCGAATATAAAATCTCACTTTCTAATTGCACAAAAATCTCAAAAGATCTTACTTCGTAATTGCACAAAATCTCAAAAGATCTTACTTCGTAATTGCATAAAAATATCATTTTGTAATTACATAAAATCGCAAAAAATCTCACTTTGTAATTGCATAAAAAACTCTTTTTGTAATTGTATAAAAATATCACTTTGAAATGGCATAAAACTCTAACTTGGTGTTTGCATAAAAATCTCAAAAGATCTCACTTTGTGATTGCATACAAATCTCAAAAGATCTCACTTTGGGATTGCATAAAAAATCTCAAAAGATCTCACTTTGTGTTTGCATAAAAATCCCAAAACATCTCACTTTGAGATAACATAAAAATCTCAAAAGATCTCATCTTATGATTGCATAAAATCTCAAAAGATCTCACTTTGCGATTGCATAAAAATCTAAAAAATATCACTTTGTAATTGCATAAATATCTCAAAAGTAAAATCTCATTTTATAATTGCATAAAAAATTTTAACTTGGTAAGTAAAATCTCATTTTGTAATTGCATAAAAAATTTAACTTGGTAAGTAAAATCTCATTTTGTAATTGCATAAAAAATTTAACTTGGTAAGTAAAATCTCATTTTGTAATTGCATAAAAAATTTAACTTGGTAACTAAAATCTCATTTTGTAATTGCATAAAAAATTTCACTTGGTAAGTAAAATCTCATTTTGTAATTGCATAAGAATCTCAAAAAGTAAAATCTCATTTTGTAATTGCATAAGAATCTCAAAAAGTAAAATATCATTTTGTAATTGCATAAGAATCTCAAAAAGGAAAATATCATTTTGTAATTGCATAAGAATCCCAAAAAGTAAAATCTCATTTTGTAATTGCATAAGAATCTCAAAAAGTAAAATCTCATTTTGTAATTGCATAAGAATCTCAAAAAGTAAAATCTCATTTTGTAATTGCATAAGAATCTCAAAAAGTAAAATCTCATTTTGTAATTGCATAAGAATCTCAAAAAGTAAAATCTGAGTTCTACAATGACCTCAAAAGTAGATAATTTTAATATTTAAAATTAAAACTTATAATAAAAATAAGCTACTATCAATGTTTCATAATCTCAGGTATGATATTTAAAAATTTGGAATAAAGACCTTTAAATAGCAGTGGTAAATAAAATAGGTTACGTTTTTTAGGTAAGATTTGCATAATTTCCACCACGATTACCACAAAAATAATATAGGCCTTGCTTGCAACACGCCTGTGCAATTTAGCCTAAATATGACTTAAAATAACTTCCCCCCTTTTATTCGTTAAAAGGCAAAAGAGTAGCAAAATCTTGCCTAATGTACGTGACAAGATGCCAGAAAATTAGCCTTTTGACGTCAAAGGTGCATTTTTATTTTGTGCCGAGTACGTAAATGGTAAGCCGAGGCTTAAATCGCCCACAGGATGAAAATAAAAATAAAAGGGAAATTTATATAAAAAAGTCATCCATTTCACAGCGAGTTTAACGATAAAATCTGCCTTTAAGAATACGCATTCCACCTTATTTCAACATTTGATTAACTGCCATGGAACCCAAAGCATCTTCCACCTCGGATTTTGGCGCGCAAAATAAGGGGGATAAAGCAAGGAAAAAAAATAAAGAAAGGGTCTAAATGATGGGCGCGTTTCCGTTGCCAAAATATCCTAAAAATTTATTCGTTCATCTCTCTATGTTTGCTCAAGCTTTAGTTTGTTACAATTTTAGGAGGTTTTTATAGAAAGTATATATTTATACTTGCCGAGAATGACTATATTGAGACGAACCGCCGGTATAATGGTCGGGAAAGGGGGGGGGGAGAAGAAGGGGGGGGGGGAAGACGTCACCAGCGCGCGCTTTAATCACCCCGGAAGACGTCAGCCTTGGGGAACCAATGAGAAACCGAGAGAGGATTGAGCTTACTGTTGGAACGTGAGGGGAGGGGGGGGCACACTAGGAGCAACAAACACAGCACCCCACACAAGGAGAACGCAAACCGTCAACGGTCGTGCATTTTCTTGCGTACATTTTTCATTGGTTAGACGCTTTAGCGCCTGCTGCCGTCGGAAGGGGAAAATTAGGAAATTGTCTTCCCCCTGCCCGTAATATGTGCACGTAAAGGCTCGTCCAATGAAATTTGTACACAACACTACTTTAGCGTGTTTAAAGGCTAGCTCATGCGCTCTCCTTGTGTTTGTTGCTTCTAGGTGTCAGTCACAGGGCTCCCAGCCAGCGTTATTATTACCATAATTATCGTACAGTCGATAATTTCGAACTCATTTTTGGGACGTAAGATATTTTCAATGTCGAACCATTATAGTACGTATTTTTCGATAACTCGGCTTACGCGTACGATAATGTACTATAATTTTTAAATTGGCTGAAAAAATTAGAATTTTAAACGTCAGTATTTCACACAAAATTCCAATTTACCGCCAGTTTTGAGAGTTTTGAGGAGTACTATAATGTATTTTGGAAATCGATAATTTTATGGTACGATAATTTGAATTTCAGGAAGTGGCAACGCTGCTCCCAGCGATTATTTTTTTCAAATAGTTCTTTTTAAAAAATAACCTTGGCCATCTTGTTGAAATGTTGCCTCCCCGCTTCAGCTGTGGATCCGTTTTCTCTCCCACTAAAGAGTTTATGAACTCATTCTTAGGCATTGGCTGAACTATTCCAGGGCAACATTTCAACAAGTTGGGCAAGCGTAAAGACATTTTATAAAATCAACAATTATAGAGTAGTAGCACTCCGTAGCTTTGGCCATGGCCGCCATTGTGAGCGCGAATTTTTTATGAATAGGAAAAAGGATGGGTGACGTCGTGTGACGTAGCACTGCCATTACTATATAGGAAATTAACACAGAAAATATAGGATTTATAGGTAAAAATCTCTTGAAAAAATTATACAGGAACATCTTTCCCATAAAAACCCTTGTAACCAAAGTCCAATACTTTAAATCTTTATTTTTTCTATCACATTTAATATTGCTAAGAGGGGGGGGGGAGAGAAAAAGGAGGCGGTCTTATTTTATGCGTCCTCGCTGCAGCGTTAATCGCGTCGAAAAACGTAATTTTTAAGAACCAATGAGATTGCAATATTATTTGATTTTATTAAAGCGGAGGAGCATACCGGGGGCACAACGGGTGGAATTGGAGAAACGCGAAAAATAATCTCGACATATTCATTCTCCCTGAGTATAAATAAATACATTCTTGTTATTATCATGTGATTTTTATCATATTTTTAAGATTTCCTATAAGTTAAGGTGTTTAGTACATTTACCATAAGCGTTTCAGTACCTAATGACAATTTTTTTTAAATTATAGGGATTTATAGATACAATTTTAGAAAAATAGGAAAAAATAGGAATCGTAGAAGTGTTGAGGAGAGACAGACAATGAAGTAGATCGCGTAAGACAGATTAAAATCGTAGTTGTCCGGGCTTCCAGATAGCATATTCAAATTATTTCCTCTAATTCTAATTATGCGTCAGTAAAGGCGTATCCTTGGCCTTGTTAAAACCGACTAAACCGCATTGTTTACACCTATTTTTTAAATTATTTTATATTGACCGGTAATGAACGTACTTGATAACAGAAAATCGAGCGAGTCGATATAATATCGTATCGAACCAATAAATCATATTTGAAGTCCGTTTTTTAAGCTCAATTAACGAAATTATCTGCGGTTTCCTATTACCGCGATAGAGTTAAAAGGAATTATAATCGATAGTAAAACTAAGGGCTGGGAAATAAGTAAAGGCTGCGCGTTGTTTACGAGAGGTTGAATTGCTGGTTACGACGGTGCCGAATTGAAAGGGAAAAACATCGCAAATCCCGTGATTCAGACAAGTTTATGGATGCCGGAATACAAGAACCGTTATCTAAATTACTAAGCCTATAAACGCGAACCACTTCTCCAAACTTCTAGTAAATAGAACGCGTAATAGCCACGATTAGATAACTACAGCTAAAAACCGTAAATCCTTCACCCCTTTTTCCTTTAAATCCACAAACGGTTATCTTTAAAGCATATATTTTCGCTTAGTTAACATTTTCTGCAAGACGAAATACGGGAATTGTACAATTGCTTATAAATAATTTTCGATTACGGGTTTTTTTCTTCAGAAAGGGTTCTTTAAGAAACCCTTTCATTACAAAAAGGTTTTTCGTGAGCGGTGGTGGCGCTACGGTAGTTTTCTGATCGTGGCCTAGAAAAATGAAGTACTCGTCGTCCCCGAAGGATTTAATATCCCAGTTATATGACGTAGGCCTAGAGTCAACGACCGCGCGCCTTTCGAAGGAGAGAGGTGTGCGATACGGAGCATGCTCAATTTACAAAAGATTTTATTTTTTACCGGTTGGTTGAAAAAATATTTTCTAGACCAGAATCAATCAAAAGCACTCCTACGCGGTTTAAATTCGCTGCCGGGTCACGCTTACCGGTACCAGTAACCGGTATTTGTAATTATCTTATCGATACTCGTAGGCTATTGGATATTTGTAAGCTTACTAGTATTCTCGTATTAAATATATAAAGATTTACTGATAAATTATCTATGATTCTATTTTAGGGCTAACCTATAAATAAGCTTCAAATTGTAAATATTAAGATAACATCGCGACTAAATGTCACGGCGTAGATCATAAAACACAAGAAACACAAACCTGATTTTTGCGTCAAACGTCGTAAAAAGTGTTAGTCGGTGTTTTGTTTTGTCTCGGAAGTAAGCTTTTAAGTAATACTGGTCATTGTGACCGATGGACCCTCTAATTAAAGTAATAATCTGGTCATGAAATAAATACTTTGCTTGGATCTTGTAAATAGTTATGGGTAGTTCCGGTTACTTTTCTTTGAACCTCTAGTTTTAATATATAAATATAATCTGATCAATAAATATGACCAGTAAACTACTAGATTCTATTTAATTAACTGATCATGGCCTCAAATAAACTAGACTTTGATGACTAACGGCACCTTGGATTAATAATAGGACTATTATTAATCCAAGACGGCACCGCCTTATTTACAGACTTCTCAGGCCTAGGCTTCCAAAAGAAGCGCGTGGTTTACATTGAATTACGTCCTAATGAAATAAATGCTAAGAACTTTAAGAAGTCGTCTAATACGAAATTAGATAGTTACTAAATAGAAGTAGTTTTACATAATTTAGACTATGAACTCTACAATTTAACTATTTCTCTAATTAAACATCTAAAATCAGAGCGAAATCGGCTGACGAAAAGCCGACAACTAATGATAAAGCAGTCGACGCGTTATTCAACTTCGTCACTGGCAGAAACGGTGGCGGCATCTGTTATCAAATCGGCGCATTTATGATCGACTATTCCAAACTTTTAATAATTTAAATTGCGTTCACATTTAACATTAATTATAATTCTTATAATATAATATAATTCAATTATATTATTAAGTAAAAAAAATTATTTGGAATGGGATGTTACCATATTAAGCTTCAAGATAAAATGGTGCCATCTACATTTTGAAAATCGAAGTATTCCCTTAATTCTCCCCCAATAAAAAAAGATTATAATATCAAAAGTACATGTCAATATAATTGGAAGTTCACAAATATTTACAAGACAAATTAAACGACTTAAATCGTGTTTTGTTTTGGAACATTTAGCAGAATTTTTAGGTTTTTAAGTTCCATCAACTTTTTTTTTATCTTAGCACACGATTTCACATCAAAAAATATTTTACGCAAGTTTAAGAGTGCACAAATATGGTAAATACAGGAACACTATATAAGTTACGATATGATTAGACTGATATACGTACATGTATCCCTTGATATCATCGAACATGTACACGCTTAACATCCCAGATCCCAACCCTTTAAAAAAACTAAATTAAAACACCGGAATTTAACTAGATAATTTGTTAAATAAGTTCGAAATATGTTGCAGTTTTTTTATATTAATGAGTACCACTTTTTGACGTTTTTCCAAAAGTTTTTTTTCAAATCAAACGTAGGCTTCAACGTTTCAAAGCACCAATTTTGCACTAGAGTTAAAGTTGCAACACGAGCGGTTCCCACTTCATGAAAATTCACAAATGATTCGATGAATATATTTATAAAACGAAGCTTAATTCGCACGAACACGGATTAAAAACCACCAAATCTTTTCAAAATTTAAAACTAGAATCGCTAAAATAATATTCAATCCATTGCCGTTTAGCGTTCGTTTAGTTTTTTCATGGTATAATTCCATTGTTTTTTTTAGATGCACGTAACATATTTGGCACCAAATTCAATGACATAGTTGTGTAAGTTGAGTTTAGAGAAGTTCTGGCATCCTCAGAAGCCATTTCGAGTTAATTACTGTTCTAAGAAACAAGCCAAATTAAAGTTTAACCTATTTTCTAACACCACTAACCAAAATACAAAAATAATTTATATCAGAAGTATATAATTTAATCTTAGAGTTAAGTATCCAGTTTTTTCTATAGCAGTTTTCAATGGTAGCTAGTAATTTCCCTACAAAGCAGCATGGAAGCATACAATGCATTTCATCTTAACACTTAATTTTGGTATTACTCTTTCTAGCGATGTAGAATGTGGAAATGAAACTAACAAAACCATATTTTTCTATATAATTCGCGACCAAAACGAGTCTAGGTGGCTCAACGGTGCTAGCTTCTCTGAGGTTGCGCTTATAATCTAGTGTCTTCTACAGACCAATTAAAAAGTCATAAGACCGTTTTTTCTTTAATAAACTTTTCAAAATATAAGCAAGCAATGCAAAAAATTTATTAAAATGCAAATATCGTTATTTATAATGTCAAATTTACGAATAACGTTGAGGAAAAACTAATAGCGTTTGCTTTATCCGCTACCTATCTAGGTTGCAATGCCAAACCAAAGGGGGCGTAGCAATAGTTTTTGGTCGCGAATAATTTTTGAAATCACTATATCATGTATTTTGCCCTGAACTATTTTTCTTCAGAAACGTATTTTAAAAAATCTGCGTGATCTTGCGAAGGTACATGTTTCATGCGAATAACATTTGCAGTATAAGGAAAAATACTTATCTCGTAAGATATATTATATACTTCTGGTTATAGACATACAATTGAAACACAAAATTTGAAGGCCAGAATAACAGCAAGCAAAACAACCTAAATCAAACTCAACTAACCTTAGGCAGTGTTTTTTACCATTGTATTAAGAAAATGAGGTGGTCCCTTATGGATCCAACGTTGTGGGAGGCACGGGAGGTATGGGACCCTAAGAAAATCAAAGGTTAAAATAGGAAAACCAGTCAAACAGTATGAAACTTACAACATTAGGAGGTTTCCAGCCGCAACCAGGTAATGGTAGACCATCCAGTCCAAGTGGGCAAGGCGCGTCCAGTCCTGGTACACCCTGTAAAAGTTAATAAATTAACTTCCGCTTCTAGCTCGGGATGCTTCTAATTTACTTTACCTGATCTCCTTTATCTCCTTTCTCGCCCTTTTTGCCACGTTTACCTCTCGGCCCCTAAGTGTAATTACATCATAATTAAAATTAATTTAACTACAACTACTTAATTAAAACCACGAAGAATGTATTCAGGTATACAGAGTATATGAAGGCGCAACTATAGCCTCTGCTTTCATGATCCCCGGAAGATATTCTCCGCCTACAACGAGAGAGAGAGAGAGAGAGAGAGGGAGGGCGCTGTTATTCTTCCCGCACTCACGAGGAACGGTGGAGGGGCGTGGTTATTAATCCGGGAATCACAAGGAAGGGTGGAGGGGCGTGGTTTTTCTACCATGAATCACGAGGAACGGCAGAGGGGCGTGGCTATCATTCCGGGAATCACGAGGAACGTCGGAGGGGCGTGGTTATCATTCCGGGAATCACGAGGAACGTCGGAGGGGCGTGGTTATCATTGCGGGAATCACGAGGAACGTCGGAGGGGCGTGGTTATCATTCCGGGAATCACAAGGAACGTCGGAGGGGCGTGGTTATCAATCCGGGAATTACGAGGAAAAAGGGGGGGGGCGTGATTTTTCTTCCAGGAATTATGGCGCCGCCCACATATTCTCTGTTCACAAGAATACTCTCTTTCAATCACGTACAAGCGGTCCCAGATCTCCCTTATCGCCTTTAGGACCCTGAAAATGTGTTGTTAAACAATTAAATTACCAACAACATGAATAAAACAAAGTAAAACTTAAATTGGCCTATTTTCTATTTACAAAAAATAGATAAAGATGGCGGCTATAGAGCGAAGCATGCTATAGCGAATAAAGAGAATCAAGGTAGTATAGGAAAGCTGATGAAATGAGAATTAAAACGAAAAAAATAATTAAATAATAAAAAAACTCAAAAATAATAGTTGTAACGAGTTTTGTAAAGTTACCGGAAGTCCTGGTATTCCATCAGTGCCCTACGAGTAAAGATACATTAATTGGTAAAAGTTAATTATTTTAATTACGTATTAAACGTACCGGAAGTCCAGGTTCTCCTTTTTCTCCTTTTTTGCCAATCTCACCCCTCTCTCCCTGTTTAGTAGTTGAAATTAGAAAAATATTAAAAATTATTCACACCGAAACGGAGTATGCCTGGAATAAAATGTTTTCAGAAGGACATACACTGAAGTTCTAATTTCGATTGCCTTAATACCAAGAACGTATTTTTTATATTATAATTAATAAATTTATTTATTTATGTTCTAGTTTTCCCCCGACACGATAGGAATGGAAAAACCTTACCACTGGATCTTTCAATCGCTTCGAAAGACGTAAGTTTCAGGGAACCAATGGTATATCAGTTGGATTTGATTGAAACTTAAGGGGAGGAGTATCTGACAGACCGTGCGGTAGATTGGGAGAAACACAAAAAATTTTCCTAACATAGTAATTATCCCTAAGTAGAAATACATTCGTTAAAAAACTTCAGTAAATTCGCTTCCGTTGTTGTTTTAAGTATTACTAAGTAAATTGTAAAAATTCGTTAAGAAGTGTTAAATCATCATTACCTTCATACCATCCAATCCAGGTGGACCCTAAACAAACGTAAATTTTTCATAAAACCAAAATACCCTATCGACATTTGATTTAGAAGGGTCATGCTTACAACGTTTATAGAAAGAATTTAAAAGAATCAATGCGAAAGAAGCATTCTGAAGCCAAAGAATTGAATACGAAAAAATATAATGTTAAGCCTAACGACGAAAATTTCCGTAAAAATGCAGCGAATTAAAAAAAATTTGGTCACCAAAAAAACCACCTCAGGCAATTTTTATACAATTGTTTCGTTTTTCTACACCAGAAAATTTTCTCATTGTATTTTTAGCAGTACCAAAATTTAACTATACATTTACAAAGACAATTTAATTAACATTAAATGTTATTACCATTCATTTATACAAATGAATTATCGTTTTTATTTCTAGAATTAGACAAACGGATTAGTTTTGTTTTCGAAATTACTATAAATTAGCGGACGTTCGAACTATTTTTTTTTGGTAAATTTAATATATTTTTAGTATGTAAACTTCTAAACTATAGGATTATCCTACTACGATACGCCCATCGAGGTAAATACGCCCTAATTTAGTATTTATAGTACTTTTGTTGGTTTTTCTTCGAAATAACATCTCTTAGATAAATTACCTTTTCTACAAAATATTTATATAAAACTAATTCGTAACTGTTTCTCCCCCCACACGCAAAGAATGTGTCTTTTCTCGACGGTATTCTAGCGTCGACCAATAAATAAAACTTATTTTTAATCAAAATCTAGAGTCTCACCAGCCTACGTCTCTGTTTAAGTTTTGTTAAACGTCATTTCTGGTACATATTAGACGTATAACGTCCGCCACTAGCGCCCCCTGGTTGTGTGAATTTCTGAGCTGCTTAAAACTCGCGCCAAAACATTTCACACAAGATGGCGACGTACTTTAGCGCGAGCGCCATACGTCGAAGCTCTAATTGGTGAGTATCTAGTCTAATTAAAATAAATCCCTGATTAAATGGTTTATTAAATTTAAACCAGAAGTAGAATTATTATTTAAGTTTCAACTCAATCGCATTTTGACTTTTTAAGTTCGCGATTGGAAAAGGAATTGACTTTCAACGCCATCTATCCGCTTACGGTAGATGGCGCCACTACATTGTGTTTTTCTCCACTAATCCATCGCGGCGCCATAGTACTACAGCTATTATTAATCAAATCGATAAATTAGTTTAAGCATTCTGGCGGTAGGGGGAGACAAAATTGTTGAAAAAAATTATTAAATTATACACAAAAAAATTATAATCGCGACAAACTTGGATATGGCTAATATTACATTTCTCGACGCTTATAATATTTACATATTTTTGGGGGGATTTTTAAGTATTAAAGGACTCGAAAAAAAAACACTTTTTCTTCTCTTTAGTAAAATGTACAAAATTTCTCTCAACGCAAAAGAAACATGATATGCCTGTTTTTTGAATTTTTTTATAACATCTAGAGATTATAGGTTTTTTTTTGTTTAAAGATTAAGGGGGGAAATGGGGTGGTTACTGAGGATTAAGTTTCTTTCGTTTTTTTTAGTTGGAAAGCTTAAAAGTTTTTTGTCATCGTATTCGGTATCAAAAAAGATTTGATATTAATAGTATTTTTATCCCTAACAGTATTCGCGCGCTACCTATATTGCAAAGAGTATTTCATTTGGAATCTTTGTTTTTGCGAAGATCCAATGTTTTCATCTTCCCCTTATCGTTTTGGCTTCGTACGATGGAAGTCCAGGAGGTCCTTGGATCCCTTGTTCGCCGCGTAACCCCATCGGACCCTAAAGAAGCCGGTGACGTCGTTGTGGGGCAGACAAAACGTGAGATTATTCGGGAAAAATAATATAATTAGTAGAAAAGGATAATTAATCGTGCTATTTTATATTATCTTACAGGCAGTCCCATGGGCCCTGAGTCGCCTTTCAACCCCTTGTCGCCCTAGAAATATAATTATCTCTGTTTATTACTTGATTTAATTAAAATTTTAATTAAGTTAAGTAATTCCTCGCTCTAAGTTGCCTATTATTGATCTACTAGCCCCTGTAGAAGTGTTCCCCACGCGATACACCGGTGTACAGGGCTAAGTTGATTTCTAGGCGTAGGACTACTAGCGCCATCTGTACTTGGTGTCTAAAATACGCATAAAAAAGCAACACATACTGGCTCTCCCTTTTGACCATCGACGCCTCGGTCGCCTTTAATACCAGGGGGACCTTGCAGTCCTGGTAAGCCCTGACATAACGAAAATATAGACAAAAGAAAACGGGTAAAAGAAATGCTAATAGTTAATCAATATAGTTTTTAAAGTTGTTTATTTTGTAGAAAAGGGTAAAGAGGTTGGGTGTGAAAAGGGAAATATAGCTTACAGGGGGTCCTGAGGGGCCAGGTGGTCCCATCATCTGCAAAATGGAAAACGTTGGCTCTTTTTAGAGAAAGGTACACCACGCAAAGCGCTTTTCAATAAGCTTAGAGCTTAGAGAAGAAAAAAGTTCCTACCAGTTCCGTTCCGCTATCAAAGTCTCGGATTTCGTCGCCTTGCAGCGAAAATAGACTCGAAGGCATCACGTGATGACTAGCCTGCTAAAAAAGGGAAACAAAGGCTTAGTACGATATAGCGTATTTCTTTGAAAAGTGAAAGCAGTGATGCCAGATCGAGTTAGATTACCCTCATTTAGGGAAATTCGAAAAGGGAAAAATTTCAATCATACCGAAAGTTCGCGAAATCTAGTTACAGGGTTCCCACTCAAATCTTCATTTTTTATAGGAAAAATTGCATTATATTTCTAAAAATTTATTACTATATAGGACTCTTTTTTCAAAATTATAGGATTTTATAGGACTATATATGCTATTTCATTTACAAACTTTATGCATTTAAAAACAAAATCTATATTTAGTGTAATAAATCTTTGATTTTCAATTAAAAAATATAAATTATTTAACCATTTTATCACAAAAATTTACTAGTACTTAGCTAATCATGTTAACAATAACAAAAGTATAGACTACAATGACTTTGTATAGGATATTATCCTATAGCTAAATCTAGCAATTTCACTATTTGAAATGGGCAAAATATCAAAATTATTGTATTTTATAGGACTTTTTGGGGATTTTGCTAAAAATAAAGGATGTTATAGGACATTTTTGAAAATATAGGATTTTATAGCACCTCTGTTAAGTTAAATTCGAGATCGGAATGATTTTAAAGAGAGGCCAATAACAATTCACAAGATGATCAAGATCTGACAAAATTGATGAAATTTGAATAATTAGACATTGATAGTATTAGCTTTCCAATCTTGTTTTGCAATTTTATTTAAGACTTCGATAAAGATCTAAACTGAAAAATCAAACAATAAAAGATAATAATTTTGGGAAAGTAGTTCGATGTTGAGAATATAGATGGCGCTTTATTTTTTACGCTAGGGGCCTACATGGATACTTATTTTAAAAACAATGAAAACAACTTTTCCCTAGGGTTATTTATGTATTTTTTTGAATATGAATTTCATTCGGGTTTTGGAAAACTAGGAAAATTTTGACTCGAAAAGGGAAATTTCATGTCCGCGAACTGGCATCACGGAGTGAAAGAAAAACGAGCGTTGAAAGTACGTACTTGTTTTAAATAACGTACTGGACTCTTGAATGGTATGAAGTAGGAAATTAATTATATTGTAACTTTGGAAGGCAACAATTTTATTCGATTATTAACGTACCACTTCTCCTTTATCACCTTTTTCGCCCTTTGGTCCTCCTTTACCCTACAAGTGGCGGAAAGTTATTTAGTGTAATTAAAGTAATGGTATAAAAAAAGTTAAATTTCAGGGTTCGTACGAAAATCCTTGACTTTTACTTGGGTATTAGTGAACAATTTTTGTCAATATCACTGGCTTAATTTGAATATCAGTGGCCTATTTTGAATATCACTGACCTATTTTTAATACCATTGGACAATATTTTGATTGTTACTGACCTATTTTGGTTATTACCGACTTTTTTCGGTTATTACTAGCCTATTTTGAATATCACTGGTCAAATTTTAATATCACTGGTCAAATTTTAATATAACTGACCTATTTTTAATATAACTGACCTATTTTTAATATCACTAACCTATTTTGAATATCACTGAACTATTTTGAATATCACTGACCTATTTTGATTATAACTGACTTATTTTGATTATTACTGGCCTATTTAGAATATTACTGGCCTATTGTGAATATATCTGGCCTATTGTGATTATCACTGGCCTATTTTGAATATCACTGAACTATTTGTAATATCACTGAACTATTTGTAATATCACTGGCCTATTTTGAATATCACCGGCCTATTTTGAATATCACTGGCCTATTTTGAATATCACTGGCCTATTTTGAATATCACTGAAATATTTGTAATATCACCGGCCTATTTTGAATATCACTGGCCTATTTTGAATATCACTGGCTTATTTTGAATATCACTGAACTATTTTGAATATCACTGAACTATTTAGAATATCACGTAAATATTTGTAATATCACTGGCCTATTTTGAATATCACTGAACTATTTTGAATATCACTGAAATATTTGTAATATCACTGGCCTATTTTGAATATCACTGAACTATTGTGAGTATAACTGGTCTATTTTTAATATCACTGAACTATTTTGAATATCACTGAACTATTGTGAGTATAACTGGTCTATTTTTAATATAACTGACCTGTTTTGGTAATATTCCTGGATTTTTAGATTTTTTTGTTGAAAAAACAATGTATAACTACTAAAAAAATTTTAAAGGGCCACAATCTGACTGGTCGGATCTACTATTATGAGGTAGGGATTTTTAACCCTTGGTTGATTATATACTTATTCTTTAATAATTATAATCAACCACCCTACGCTTAAGTCATCGAGCGACCTTTAATGCCTTTTGGAAGGTGGCCGGGTTGCAATGCGTAGGAGGGTGGTGGTAAGCCCTTCATGCCACGCGAGCCAACAGCTCCCTACACTTACTATTACTGTTAACCTCTACAAGTTTTTAAAGAAGGGGAAACCGAAGAGCTCGTTGGACAACCCCTATAACCAGTTCGGAGATAACCCAGTGCCACAAGCTAGGATTCCTTTTTAAAAACGAGTTACGAAATAATTTAAACTCCTGATTTTTTTATCCATTTTGGAGATCCCTGACTTGTACGAACCTTGAATTTTGAGTGTAAGAAATACCCAACTTACAGGTGGCCCTGGTAATCCGGGTGGGCCCATTAAACCAGGCGGTCCCATATCACCAAAAACTCCTTTTTCGCCCTTTGGACCAAGGTTACCCTTCAATTTAGAGTTCATTACTTTTAGTACAGCACACCCTACACCGGTAGAGCCAACAACTTACGGGTAAACCAGGAGGACCCTGAGCGCCTCCTTCTCCATTGATACCAGCCAGTCCTGGGAAGCCTCTCTCACCCTGGAAACGTTTAAACATTTATTAGGGAAATCGCCATTGTAACAGGATTGCCACAGTTTTTCAGATTCAAATTATCTGAATTATCCAGGTTTTTACTGCCCATTTTCAGATATTCCTTGACTTTAGTTAAAGTTAACAATTTTTACCAATAATTTATTTTTTTTTCTACTGAGAGAGATAATTACTATATTAAGACTTCTCCTGACATTTAGACCCATTTTCAAATTCCCAGACTTCTCTTGACAATTAAACCTGGCATTTTCAAATTCCCAGACTTCTCTTGACAATTAAACCTGGCATTTTCAAATTCCCAGACTTCTCTGGACAATTAAACCTGGCATTTTCAAATTCCCAGACTTCTCTTGACAATTAAACCTGGCATTTTCAAATTCCCAGACTTCTCTTGACAATTAAACCTGGCATTTTCAAATTCCCAGACTTCTCTTGACAATTAAACCCATTTTCAAATTCCCAGACTTCTCTTGACAATTAAACCCATTTTCAAATTCCCAGACTTCTCTTGACAATTAAACCCATTTTCAAATTCCCAGACTTCTCTTGACAATTAAACCTGGCATTTTCAAATTCCCAGACTTCTCTTGACAATTAAACCTGGCATTTTCAAATTCCCAGACTTCTCTGGACAATTAAACCTGGCATTTTCAAATTCCCAGACTTCTCTTGACAATTAAACCTGGCATTTTCAAATTCCCAGACTTCTCTTGACAATTAAACCTGGCATTTTCAAATTCCCAGACTTCTCTTGACAATTAAACCTGGCATTTTCAAATTCCCAGACTTCTCTGGACAATTAAACCTGGCATTTTCAAATTCCCAGACTTCTCTTGACAATTAAACCTGGCATTTTCAAATTCCCAGACTTCTCTTGACAATTAAACCTGGCATTTTCAAATTCCCAGACTTCTCTTGACAATTAAACCCATTTTCAAATTCCCAGACTTCTCTTGACAATTAAACCCATTTTCAAATTCCCAGACTTCTCTTGACAATTAAACCCATTTTCAAATTCCCAGACTTCTCTTGACAATTAAACCCATTTTCAAATTCCCAGACTTCTCTTGACAATTAAACCCATTTTCAAATTCCCAGACTTCTCTTGACAATTAAACCCATTTTCAAATTCCCAGACTTCTCTTGACAATTAAACCCATTTTCAAATTCCCAGACTTCTCTTGACAATTAAACCCATTTTCAAATTCTCAGACTTCTCTTGACAATTAAACCCATTTTCAAATTCCCAGACTTCTCTTGACAATTAAACCCATTTTCAAATTCCCAGACTTCTCTTGACAATTAAACCCATTTTCAAATTCCCAGACTTCTCCTGACATTTAGACCCATTTTCGAATTCCCCAATTCTCCAGTTACTGTGGCAAGCCTGTGAAATAAAGTTACTAGTTCCATGGACATACCTGAGCGCCAGGAAATCCCATATCTCCTTTATCTCCTTTGTCCCCTTTTTCTCCTGATACACCACTCTCCCCCTTTTCGCCAGGGTCGCCGGGCAGACCTCTAGGAGCGGGTGTCCCTGGTTTCCCAGATTTACCCTATATGGAATGTAATCGAATTGAAACCACAGAGGAAAAAAAGCAATTTTCGATAACAGTTAAATTGGAGAAATTACCATCTTTACCACTAAGCATCCCCTATCTCCCCCAATTAAAAGAAGTCGGTCTTTAATAATAACGCAAATAACAACAACGACCCTTATCAGAAAGAGTCGAAGCGACACGAACACAGAGACACAAATTGGTAACGACACAAACACGCATTTAGCCATCCCCGCCCCGCTGGTAAGTCATTTATTTTAACGACGCCAGTTTAAGGATAACGCGAGAGGGGCCAAAAATGGCGGAAGATAACGCTACTCGCGATTCCCATCCTGATGTTTCTAAAAATAACCCTTACTTTGAATAGTAATTTAAAACTGATTTGAAATCTTTCTTTTCCCGGGGAGAGTATCAAAGGGTACAACTTTTGACTAAAGATGTTTTTCAGTTTTTTTCTAACATCCTTTGGCCAAGTAACGACCATAACAGAAATCGTATTACGCGAGATATTCCGTTTTATGGTTAAGGAGAAAGTACTTGAAAGTATGGAGTATCGTTTAGCAAGTCTAATTGAGTATCTAACCATAAATTTCATAATTAATGAACTTTAATTTTAATTTATATAATATAAAAATAAATAATATTATATTATATATATTATTATATTATATATATATATATATATTATATTTTATATATATTATTATATTATATATATGTTATTATATTTTATATATATTATTATATTTTATATATATTATTATATTATATTAAATATATATTGTTATACTAAATATATATTTTTATATTAAATATATATTTTGATATTAAAGATATATTTTGATATTAAAGATATATTTTGATATTAAAGATATATTTTGATATTAAAGATATATTTTGATATTAAAGATATATTTTGATATTAAAGATATATTTTGATATTAAAGATATATTTTGATATTAAAGATATATTTTGATATTAAAGATATATTTTGATATTAAAGATATATTTTGATATTAAATATATATTTTGATATTAAATATATATTTTGATATTAAATATATATTTTGATATTAAATATATATTTTGATATTAAATATATATTTTGATATTAAATATATATTTTGATATTAAATATATATTTTGATATTAAATATATATTTTGATATTAAATATATATTTTGATATTAAATATATATTTTGATATTAAATATATATTTTGATATTAAATATATATTTTGATATTAAATATATATTTTGATATTAAATATATATTTTGATATTAAATATATATTTTGATATTAAATATATATTTTGATATTAAATATATATTTTGATATTAAATATATATTTTGATATTAAATATATATTTTGATATTAAATATATATTTTGATATTAAATATATATTTTGATATTAAATATATATTTTGATATTAAATATATATTTTGATATTAAATATATATTTTGATATTAAATATATATTTTGATATTAAATATATATTTTGATATTAAATATATATTTTGATATTAAATATATATTTTGATATTAAATATATATATATATATATATATATATATATATATATATATATATATATATATATATATATATATATATATATATATATATATATATATATTCTGATGGTTTTCGTATTTCCTCCTTCCCCCAATTTTTTTCTATAATTCGAATGTTTTTAGGAAGTTTTAGTAGTGCATTTTGGATGGTATAAATATATACCATGTACCTCGATTTTGGAGGGTACAATGTGCCGCTGTAGCCCCTATTCCATCGCCAATGGGCCCTGTTAAACCGCAATCAGCAGGGTTGTCGATTTTGTGATTTAAAAACATCTAAAAAACTATTTAGAATTTAGTTGATTTTTATATTTCATAGGTTTTTAAGGTTTTATGCAAAATGTATTAATAATTTGAGTGCAGTGAAATTTTAACTAAAATTTTAATTAAAAATTTTGATTAAATTTAATAAATCATTAAACACTAAATTTAATAATTAATTAAAAACTAAATTTAATAATTAATTAAAAACTAAATTTAATAATTAATTAAAAACTAAATTTAATAATTAATTAAAAACTAAATTTAATAATTAATTAAAAACTAAATTTAATAATTAATTAATTAAAAACTAAATTTAATAATTAATTAATTAAAAACTAAATTTAATAAATCATTAAACATTAAATTTAATAATTAATTAAAAACTAAATTTAATAATTAATTAATTAAAAACTAAATTTAATAATTAATTAATTAAAAACTAAATTTAATAATTAATTAAAAACTAAATTTAATAATTAATTAAAAACTAAATGTAATAATTAATTAAAAACTAAATTTAATAATTAATTAAAAACTAAATTTAATAATTAATTAATAACTAAATTTAATAAATCATTAAACATTAAATTTAATAATTAATTAAAAACTAAATTTAATAATTAATTAAAAACTAAATTTAATAATTAATTAAAAACTAAATTTAATAATTAATTAAAAACTAAATTTAATATAGTTGGCAATGAATTGACATTTTTAGAGATCCTACGTTCGTACATTTTCATAAATAAATTGAAGTATAATAGGTGATTTAAATAGATGATTTTTAAAAAATCACGTTATTTAAATCAGACAACCCTGCTGTAAAATATGAGCCCACAGAAATTACGTAACGGATAAGTTTTTAAACTTATTGTCAGCCTGAAACCGATCTAAACGCGGCTAAGTGTTAACCGCAACAAACTAAAACACGTAACGAATAAAAACGTAAAACACAGAGCACACATTCCAACGTAAACACGTGTAAACACAGTCTGCACATGACTAAAACGTGTGTTCGCACGGGGGCGATAATGACTTACCGTTGACTCGGGAAAAGGAAGATAATTTAGAGGCGTTTTTTGCGTGGTTGTTAGTGTGAACATGGTTAATACTTCTTTCGTTCAAAGCTGCTACAGTGCTCGGTATTAGTGAAATTACAACACACATCAATAATCAATTAGGACAGAGACGGAGGAGGGAGGGGCAGCCACACACGGCGCCCACTCACGCTCCGTTTACAAATCAAATACAAATAGAATTTACAAATATTTGTCACCTTTTCCCTACATAATTCACAAAGATATAGTTTACCTTCGTTATTACACATGCGTAGTACGTGTTAGATATTGACAAAAGTATATAGAACATATCTCTTACTAGATAAGTATCCATCTATAGGACGTCAAAATTAAACATATACCTTCGTGGGATCAAAGCACTTTTCAATGAGCAGAAGAATACACTGTTTTTAGGCCGATATCAAATTTAGAAATTGAACTGATTAGGGATATTTAATTATTTTTAATGTACATAAAATTTAGAAATTAACTGATTAGGGATATTTAATTATTTTTAATGTAAATAAAATTTAGAAATTAAACTGATTAGGGATATTTCATTATTTAGAATTTACATAAAATTTAGAAATTGAACTGATTAGGGATATTTCATTATTTATAATGTAAATAAAATTTAGAAATTAAACTGATTACGGATATTTAATTATTTATAATTTACATTTTCCTGATCTAATAGTTTGATTAATTCATTTTGAAAATATAGCGAGATCCTACGAAGGGAATAATATTACCAGTATATGCGAGATGGATACTTCCCACTAAGCTTTATATTATATACTTCTGATATTAGTTACAAAAGAATCAAAAACAAATGTTACATAGAAAAAATAGACATAATTGTATAGTTAAAAAATGTGAGGTGGTTTTTTAGTGGTTTAGTGAAACGATAACAATGATTTAAAATGGTTAATATCTGTCATAACGACATATAAAATAAGGAGTAGGCGTTTAGCAAAGCTGATAATAGAAGCGCTAATCATAAAATTAGCTGTGTTATAAGAAATAAATTAAATTGGTTTTAGTGAAAAATTAGCAAAATATATTTAAAAAAACACAAAACATATATTGAATACGTCAAAATCCCAAATAACTAATATTTGATGGATTTTAAACGTATTCGTCACAAGAAATTAGATCACATTTAGAACATATCACAAAGACGAGTGAACACGAACGTGTATAGGTGGGAGGGTGTTTGATTAAAGTGTTAGAGGTAGAGTACGCAAGGACAAAACGAATAGACCACGGACGGAAGACAGGAGAGACGGTTAATTGGTGTGAAGTAGTGTTTACCCTTTTGCCTCTGCGACCACGTTCCCCTTTGTCCCCCTTTTCGCCGTGCTCTCCAGGTGGGCCAGGGATGCCAACATCTCCCTGTTGCCACGCACACACACAATTGCTTTACAAACATTTATCTTGGTTTGATTCGCGCACGTTTCAACTAATATTTATATCACTCCAATCGGCCTTACGTTCTTAGCTGACGGGGAAACAAACAGTTAGAACGAAACCATTAGAGGTCCGATTTTAACGCGGTTATTGTGACTAGATGGCGCCAAATTGAACTTTTTAATGGAAACGGAATAAATATTTATAGATTTCTAACAAAACTACTTACTTATTTATGTAAGATATATATACCAAATAGAATTTTGATTTATAGCACACAAATAAATTTAATATATTTCGGTGTTTATTTAAAATCGTATGTTTAAAACTGCTGGCGCCATCTAGTAAGAAAACAATCGTCCTCTAATGGCGTTACCCCCGTGAAGGATTTTCTCCCTTATTCATCTATTTTGAGTTATTTCCAATTCCAGCATATACGAGCGATCAACGTGAAACGCACTGACCTTTCTGCCGGGTGGTCCAGCGGGTCCGGGAGGTCCAGGAGGTCCGGGTGGGCCTTCGATGAATCCGGTGGGGAATGCATTGCCGTCTAGGGTTGTCGTTAAGCCACGGTCACCTTTGTCACCCTTCTCACCCTGTTAGGATCAGACAAAGAACCACGATATGAAACGCGCGTTTATGCCAGGAGATAAAACGAATAAAAACACATTGACACGAAGTACTATTGTTAGTCGTTAAACCAAATAAGTGTTACAGTCAAAAACACTCCACCATGAAAGATGAGTTGACTATGGTAAAGACAACACGCAAAACACGTAAAAATATATCGTTAGTAATTGTTTAATTATTGGTTAGTCGTTTTATTTGGTGAGGTTAATGAAACGAAAAAGTTAGACACATTGTCCTTCACACAAAATCTCTCTAACCAAATCTGAGCCATATCTAAATAATTTACATATAAACTAATCTTAAACCATTCCCAACATATTTGCTTCGATGGGGCAAATTAATTCTTAAACCATTCCCAACATATTTGCTTCGATGGGGCAAATTAATTCTTAAACCATTCCCAACATATTTGCTTCGATGGGGCAAATTAATTCTTAAACCATTCCCAACATATTTGCTTCGATGGGGCAAATTAATTCTTAAACCATTCCCAACATATTTGCTTCGATGGGGCAAATTCTTAAACCATTCCCAACATATTTGCTTCGATGGGGCAAGTTAATTCTTAAACCATTCCCAAGAAATTAATTCTTAAACCATTCCCAAGAAATTAATTCTTAAACCATTCCCAAGAAATTAATTCTTAAACCATTCCCAAGAAATTAATTCTTAAACCATTCCCAACATATTTGCTTCGATGGGGCAAGTTAATTCTTAAACCATTCCCAAGAAATTAATTCTTAAACCATTCCCAAGAAATTAATTCTTAAACCATTCCCAAGAAATTAATTCTTAAACCATTCCCAAGAAATTAATTCTTAAACCATTCCCAAGAAATTAATTCTTAAACCATTCCCAAGAAATTAATTCTTAAATCATTCCCAAGAAATTAATTCTTAAACCATTCCCAAGAAATTAATTCTTAAACCATTCCCAAGAAATTAATTCTTAAACCATTCCCAAGAAATTAATTCTTAAACCATTCCCAAGAAATTAATTCTTAAACCATTCCCAAGAAATTAATTCTTAAACCATTCCCAAGAAATTAATTCTTAAACCATTCCCAAGAAATTAATTCTTAAACCATTCCCAAGAAATTAATTCTTAAACCATTCCCAAGAAATTAATTCTTAAACCATTCCCAAGAAATTAATTCTTAAACCATTCCCAAGAAATTAATTCTTAAACCATTCCCAAGAAATTAATTCTTAAACCATTCCCAAGAAATTAATTCTTAAACCATTCCCAAGAAATTAATTCTTAAACCATTCCCAAGAAATTAATTCTTAAAATATTCCTAAGAAATATTTGCTCCGATGGGGCAGCCCAAACATCCAACACACAAAGGTCTATATAAAACAAACTAAGACATTGATCAGGAATATTACATTCTAAGAGACAATCGTATGGTATATACGACTATGGACAAATATGGTGGAGAAAAGTACACAAATGGGACACTAGCCATCTTAGGCCGGACAAGACCAGCCACAAATACGTCGTTGATAGACGCGCCGGTCCGTACCAGAACATAGTAGTGAACGTGGTACTTAAGAGAGTGTGGAACTTACTGCCAACCCAGGCAGGCCGGGTTCGCCCGCCCTTCCAGGGTCACCGGGAATTCCCGGGACACCGTCCGTTCCATTTCTACCGTGCTCCCCCTATTGGCACATTGGATGACAACGACATTAGCCACGAAGATTATAATTAGAGTTAATTAGGGGAAAATAGCGTTAAAACATCCCGCAATGAACGGAAAGAGAAAATTAGAAAGGTTAGTTTCGGGGCACTTCGTTGGTCAATGGTTTGGAGTCTCACGTCAGTTCCTGGTACACCATTGCCTCCTGGAATTCCTGGAAGACCAGGGACCCCCAGCGGACCTGGAAAACCTCTTTCGCCCTGAAAACACTCATTTCTTTAAAAAAGGAACTTCAAAAAAATTTTCATCATTCATTAGGACATTTATTAAAAATAGGTTAAAAATAGACGATACTCTTCAGTTATCAGGAACCAGGAAGACGATAACAATACTCTACTTAATTAATCGTCAAAGGTAGCGGCTTCTTTCCGGAATGTACGTCTTATAATAGCGCGCGTAAAAACAATTGGATGCGTATCTAATATAGTGGTGTTACCTTGGGTCCTTGCAAGCCGTCCTTTCCCATCGGTCCCTGTAATTCAATAAGACAAAGCAATAGTTAGAATGGCCGTAATGCAAGCGGACGCAAGCACTTTCTCTCTATTGGTTGATTACTGACCACTGGGCCTTGAGGTCCGGGTGGTCCGTGCTCTCCGGGTGGACCCTGACACGAAGCGGTAATAATTGCCGTTATAACAAAGAATCGATATCGTAAAGGCGGAACACGCTACTCACCGGTTCTCCTGGTAGACCGACTCTGCCATCAAAACCTGGTAGACCTGTGGGTCCTGGTGGACCAGGAGGGCCAGAAGGACCAGGATCGCCTGGTTCTCCCTGCGATGGGAACAACCGCTTTAAACTTATCCTTCTTTACACATATTTATCAGGACCAAAAGGGATCAATTGTAATTAAATCAACCGCCAATTACTCTGGGATACCCTTTGATTCTGAATGTCTGATCAAACATTCGGCTTTTAAAAATATTAATATTATTATTATATTATATTAATATATTATATCATTATATATTAATATATTATATCATTATATATTAATATATTATATCATTATATATTAATATATTATATCATTATATATTAATATATTATATCATTATATATTAATATATTATATCATTATATATTAATATATTATATCATTATATATTAATATATTATATCATTATATATTAATATATTATATCATTATATATTAATATATTATATCATTATATATTAATATATTATATCATTATATATTAATATATTATATCATTATATATTAATATATTATATCATTATATATTAATATATTATATCATTATATATTAATATATTAATATATAATATATTAATATATTATATATTAATATATTAATATTATATATTAATATATTATATATTAATATTAATATATTATATCAAATTATATTAATATATTATATCAAATGATATTAATATATTATATCAAATTATATTAATATATTACATCAAATTATATTAATATATTATATCAAATTATATTAATATATTATATCAAATTATATTAATATATTATATCAAATTATATTAATATATTATATCAAATTATATTAATATATTATATCAAATTATATTAATATATTATATCATTATATTATATTATATTATATATATTTTTTTTTCAGTTTAAGGTTATCTGTTTAGCAGGTAACCGTTTATTTATCACTCAAAAACAAACTACAAATTACAAAGGGTTTTTTTATATTATATTAATATTATTACATTACATTAATATTATTACATTACATTAATATTATTATATTACATTAATATTATTATATTACATTAATATTATTATATTACATTATATTAATAAAATTATATATTATTTTATATTAATATTATGTTATGTTATATATATTATTTATATTAATATTATGTTATGTTATATATATTATTTTATATTAATAGTATGTTATTTATATATTATTTTATATTAATAGTATGTTATTTATATATTATTTTATATTATATATTATTAATATTAATAGTTTATATAAACCGAATGATTGAATATATAGTGACACAAGAACTGTAATAAACAAATTTCTTGTTCCACTAAAAATTAACAGTTGAAACGAAAAACACGTAATATGAAACAGACACAAGTTGACACAAAACAAATTAATGTTAATATATTAATGATATTAATGTATTATAGACACAGATTACATAAATACACGTAATGAAACGCCAGTACTTTCGCAAAGTCGTCATAAAACGTAATAGGGATTTTAAGTACCGACTAAGTAAGATAGATGGCGACTGCCTTCCCATCGCGAACACTTTTCCGAAAATAGCGGCGTCTCCCTGAGTGAATCACAGACAGACGGGCGGACGGACAGACAAAGACAGTACGGGGTAGCCCCACAGGGGAGACTTACTTTGAGTAATAGCAAATCTCCGGGGGAGAGGGTAATTCCCAAACTTTGCAGACCCTGAGAGCGATCGAGATAGAAGACACGAAAAACCAAAACAAGAGGAACCCAACAAGGAACCGGGTAGAATATATAAAAAAGAAAAATACACGCAAAGGAAAGGGGGAAAGAAATGGGGGGAAACGAGAGTCAACGGTTAGTACAGGAATAATTATAATTAACAGCTAATTACACACAAGCATGCTATATTTAATGATATTTTTTATGTGGGGAAACCCCAACTAGCTGATTGTCGCTATCAAAGGGTGGGGCTGGGTTAAGTCTATTTCAATAGGAAGCGAATTAACTATTAGTTGAGTTTCTACTATATCACAGGGCGTCAAAATGTACTCGCTTTTAACAGTTTAGGATTGATTAGTTCTAAGAAAGGGCATGGCGGGTTTCCGCTTAGTTACGTTAATTGAGCACAAAATGGTTTTTAGCGCGTATCTCATTACCATACTCTTATAACGAGAATAGACCGATTTCATCCTGTAAGTTTCCACTTATTTATCATACAGTATCCTTATTCGTTATTCTTTGTTATATTTAAAATGGCCGCGTTTATAAAACGATGCTGTGAAATGGGTAATATTTATTTTAATCTGTGTAAGACGTGAAGTTAAAATTAAACCACATTTTGCGTGTTGGGTTTGATGGGAGGTGCTATTTTGGTGCTAACCTTACAGAATGTAATCGTGGTATGATAATAAGTCTACGGAAATTTAAAGTTTCTTAAATCTACTAAACCTCAAAGCAAATTCCAAAGTGACGTTTAGTAGATAAATTTCTTATATTAAATTAGGATTAAATTGAAAGGAG
Organism: Leiobunum rupestre; assembly: GCF_980474605.1. Taxonomy (NCBI): domain Eukaryota; kingdom Metazoa; phylum Arthropoda; class Arachnida; order Opiliones; family Sclerosomatidae; genus Leiobunum; species Leiobunum rupestre. The sequence goes on from NC_143392.1 coordinate 36,574,799, forward strand.
TATTTAAGGGTTAAATCTACTAAACCTCAACGCAAATTCAAAAGTGACGTTTAGTAGATAATTTTTTAAATGAAATTAGGATTAAATTGAAAAGAGTATTTAAGGGTTAAATCTACTAAACCTCAACGCAAATTCAAAAGTGACGTTTAGTAGATAATTTTTTTAAATGAAATTAGGATTAAATTGAAAAGAGTATTTAAGGGTTAAATCTACTAAACCTCAACGCAAATTCAAAAGTGACGTTTAGTAGATAAATTTCTGATATTAAATTAGGATTAAATTGAAAGGAGTATTTAAGGGTTAAATCTACTAAACCTCAACGCAAATTCAAAAGTGACGTTTAGTAGATAAATTTCTGATATTAAATTAGGATTAAATTGAAAGGAGTATTTAAGGGTTAAATCTACTAAACCTCAACACAAATTCAAAAGTGACATTTAGTAGATAATTTTTTTTAAATGAAATTAGGATCAAATTGAAAAGAGTATTTAAGGGTCGCACCGTTGGTTGTTCATCCTTTGGATACGGTTTAATAAGAAGGGAGGGAATGGTGGAAAATGTTAATTAAATAATTACAGAGTATTAGTATTCATGAAAACATTGAAACACATGTTTATTAACACAAAGACTTGGTTATCTTGTTTTCTTTAAGTTTAATATTCCAGCAAATACCAAATATCTTATGTTGGCTCTAAAAAGGAATTATGTACCTTCGCAGGATCGAGGCAGTTTTTAATGAGAATCTTTACCGTTGGTGTTACCCCGACTAGCGATGTTCGAAGTAGAAACTACACTACTTAGTAATAACTACTAATTACCAAACCATATTTTTCTTAAGTAATTGTTTTAGTAAGTCACTCTATTATGAATTTCAACGAACATTATTTTTTATTCTCAATATTTTTTGAAATATCAGTGTAAGACTGCGAATGTACATGTTTAAATTGAGTAATATCAGAAGTGAATGAACTGAAGTTTTCAGACTGCTATACTCCCCATGTTGGAGGCGTTTTCCTTATGAAGTTACATTTTGATCTCAAATTTGAAATTCTGCGCGCTCCTAGGCCGAAAAAAAACGTTTTGGTTTTTATGAAACTATTTTTTATACATAGATCTAGCTATACCCACAATTTCCAAGTGCAATTTATCACGTCAAAAGACGGGGATGGAAATTAGCTTTTATTTGACTCGATTTTCTCATCATTTTCATAAGGAAAACGCCCTCCTATTCTGAGCGCTATTTCGATAACTTCGGTTCATTTACTTCTGGTAATATTAGCAATAAAGTTATGAATCACTAAGGATATATTTCTGATATAAATTATTTGAAACAAGATAGCCAAGCCATGATACACGCTTTCAATTGACATCAGATCAAACCGAAAGCGCGTATTCATTGATGAAGACACAAAAAGTGAAATTACTAAATACATTGCAACGACCAGCGTCGCAAACACACCAATACAGTAAAATCATAATAAAATAATGCTTAAGAAAACCAAATACCAAAAGAAGAAATAAATACAGGGCTCCCACCAAAATCTGAAGAAAAAATAGGGAAATAGGGGATTTATCAGGCTATAAATATGGTGAAATAGTAACCAAGTTTTTAAAAGTGGGAACCATTTTAATAAAAAATTAGATAATTATTTAAACTTTAATTTTTAGAAAAATGACTTTAAAATAGGATATTTCTAAAACTGACTTAGTTTTAATTTGTAAAAATATTTCATCACAAATCTTTACTCAAACATAAATAGTTCAACTTTACGACAGGAAGGCTCATTATGAGTTTTACCGAGTATTTCAATTTAGCCGAGCTCGTGGCGCCACCTAATGTAGTAAATAATAGCTATAAACGTGAATCGATACAATTCTGGTACTTTTCAGCAAATTTACTAGAAATAGGGTAATTTAGGTACCGAATTCCTATTTTAAGGTGGTTTAGGGACCTCGAAAAAAGTAGGGTCTTTTAGGTATTTTAGGGACCTGGTGGGAGCCCTGTTTTAAAATAAAATTGGACATAAAACGTGTTAGTCAATCGCTCATCACAACACGTGATTAAAACACAACGGGTCTGTGCTGGGACAACACACGTTCAAAAAGCACGTGTTACAAAACGGAAATAAATAATATTAGTACGATTAAAAGTGTTAATAATAAAATTAAATGAAAAATAATAATGTTAATTTTAGAACAGAGGCGGTGGGGGTTGAAAAGGTCATCCATTTAAATTACCTTAATAGCGATGACCTCCGCGTAACCTAGGGTTCCTCCGTGAAGACGCGTGATCGAACGTTTAACACCCTGAAAACGGCCATCACAATTTGTGTGAAAAAAACAGTGTATTTATCGGCATGGCCAAAAACAAAATATACATCGCCAAAAGGAGTGGCCATATCAGAAAGAAAAATACCAACCTAACATTCTGCCATAAATAAAGGAACCCCAAAATAAATGGACCACGATAAAACATATTAGCGGTGGAGAAACGACCCACCAAAAAAAAACACCGGTAAAGATGTTTAGTGAAAAAAAAACAAACACCGTTGTTTGGCCCTGTTGTCAAACGAATGGAGGGTATTCTGATAGTTTCTTCTTGGGGTAATTGAAGGTAACTTTACCCCCTGTTACGTTTAAAAAGGGACTATCGGGTAACCTTCGACTGGACTATCGCTTCCGAAACGCGGTGAATTAGTTGTAGGGGTGATAAGCCTAATGTTAGTTGTATGTTTTCAAAAAGATAAGGGAGAAGAGTGGAAATGAAAGTAGCAATTTCGATACCTTGGTGGTGGTGAAGAGGTCGAAGCCGCTATCTCCCTGCAACGACAAACGATGGAACGCGTATTAGCACGAGTAAAGTAATACGCCGTAAGTATGACACTGGACGATTTCGGTTACTGATAGTCTGTGGCGGACCGAATGCGTATTCCATGTTTCCGGAACAGGAAAGTCGTCATACCCGTCTCTCTTTATTACCATAAGCATATGTAACATAATTACTCATAAGTATGCCACTAGCTCTATTTCTTGACTAACGGTTTGTTTCACAGATATTACGTCATCCGTACCGTACGCAATATTTGACGTCATGGAATTTCAAATGCCAATTATGCCGTCGCGCAATTAGCTCTACGTCTGATAAACCGACGGCCATTATTTTAGTAAACAAACCCGTTTGAACAACCAAGGCTTAGGAGCTAAAATGAACTACAATATGGTGTCAAGTGCTGTTAATGCAATTAATTTGCAAATTAATGAAGTTTCCGGAGACTAAGGTACTAAAATACATTTGCATTGTCAAATAAAAGAAGCAGGTTTATTGGAAAAGTAGTTGAAATTCAGGTTGAGCTTTTCTGGGGCATCTACGAGGTTGGAGTCTTTGCAGATTCTTTTGCGCTTAGGCCTAGCTCTTCTAGGCTTGGTATGGGTTTTAATAATACGTCAGTATGTTCATATGCTATTTACAGGTTTCGTACGAAATATCCGGAATGAATTTCCCTGACTATTTTAGTAGAAAAAAAAATGGTTTGAGGTAAAATCTTGCAAAATATTTCATATTTATTTTTAATACATTGTTCAAAAATTTATTTGCCTGATTTTTGGGGGTCGTTTTCAAATTCCCTGACTTTTCCAGATTTTACAGGTCGTGTACGAACCCTGTATTTAACCGAATCCCATTCGACCGAAAACATTTTTACGTCATATTTAGATTATTTCATTTTTTTCCAGCCCAATGGCGGGTTTCGGTTAAATTGGAATTAAATAAAATTAAATAGCCGTTATTAATATTTAACTGCGCATTTCGAGGTTTAGGTTTAATTTAGGTTAGGTTAGATTACGATTTTCCTGTTGTATTATCATTAAAAAGGATTATACATGCCTTATTTATTAAAATTTCTAAATCATAATTATATAGTAGAAATTGGACAATCAATCTACGCGAAAACCGTCAAATATGCAATTTTCGGTTGAATGGGAATGTTCGGTCGATTGGGACTGTTCGGTCGATTGGGATTCGGTTGAATGGGACTGTTTGGTCGATTGGGATTCGGTTGAATGGGTCTGTTCGATGGAATGGGACTGTTCGGTCGAATGGGACTGTTCGGTCGAATGGGTCTGTTCGGTCGATTGGTATTCGGTCGAATGGGACTGTTCGGTCGATTGGTATTCAGTGGAATGGGACTGTTCGGTCGATTGGTATTCGGTCAAATGGGACTGTTCGGTCGATTGGGACTGTTCGGTCGAATGGGACTGTTCGGTCGAATGGGAATGTTCGGTCAAACAGACAACAATCTGTTTATAATAGTGAATTTGACATTCCTATTAAATAATTTATCATTATGTGTCCAAAGGAAACGTTTTATTTACTGTTGCAAGCTTTCAATTTTTAATAAGCCTTGGCTGCTCCTTCAAACAGGAATGGAAAGTTCTCAGTCCTTAGCCACGTAATGATTTATATGGCTATTGGCGAACCAGACTATCATTAAGAAAATAGCGTCGGGAGAATATGAAGTGTCATACTTATCTTTATTATATTACTTATGATATTAGTACACAACATACTTTATCTCCACGTTCTCCTTTTTCGCCCTGCAAAGAGAAAACAAATAATAATAAAATATTATGTTGGGTTTCGTTTCACGATAAATTAAGCTTATTTTTTAATGGTAAAATTGTTTTAATAGGAATTATTTCAATAACGACCACTAGATGGCAGGCTTCAAACCAATTGAAATATATATATAGGAAAATTTATAGTTCTAGTTCATTCTGAAAAGTATAAGAATACCGCTACAGCATTGCCTTAGCTCAATGAATTAAATATATTCTTGATAAAATTAATAATGTATTAAGTGTAAATTCGGAATTAATTTAATTTATTTATAATTCAACTTTACGGATTCCCTTTACTTAAAGGATAATTTAACGTCTAAATATGAAATAGACTTAAGATAATAAATAATGAATAAGGAATAGTCGAATCTTAAAATAAATTGTGAATTTAAAAGGTTTTCCGTCTCATTAATAATTTGGTATCGTTCACAATGCGCTTCTCGCTTGATCAAATATATAAATTAAGAGTACGACAAATAAAATTAATTTAAAGTACCACGAATCATTTAACAAATTCGGTCCGAATTTCGGCTAGCACCTCCCCTTTACGTACCTCGTGATTAAACATTCTTCAAACCAAATTCCCAAAGCACATTACGTATAAAAGTAAAGTAAGTCCGTCCAGCTTAAAAGCCTTAGGCGATTACTTTCGGTCAACTTCGGAACTCAAAACGTAAAAAGCTTTCTCTTTCTTTTTATTGTTGAGAGAATCAAACCGAAAAAGGTTGAGTACTTTTTGTTACTGCAACGGGGGTTTTGTCTGGCTTAATGGTTCGAAATTAATTCCCCGACCCCTCCTGCGAGGGTGGAATGATTAATTTTTATGATAGGATCATTGAATTTCTTCGGGTGAAATTTTTCAAAACCTTTTTCTTCTTTTAGTTAATTTATAGGCCTTCCGTTTTTTGGATTTGAATGGATTCAATGGAAACCGTTTACTGGTTTTATTTATTACCCTTTTTTTAACCGTATTTAAACGGTCTGCTTGTTGATTTATGAGGTCAATTATGCAAATCTAGCAGACTGATTTATAGTTTTTTTTTGCGTTTTTAAAAGTTTCGAAACGACTATGATCTTCTAAAATGTGATTCCTTTTATCGCTATCAGAGTTACAACTCGGAGAATGTAATGAAATTAGCAAAAATACCAAAGATTATCATTGCATTTAAATTTTAATTTATTATCGATGTAATTGACGTTTCCATAAAATAAAACCATAAAAAATTAAAAGTCTAAAAGGTTTTTCTACGCGTCACGAGCTTAAGCTTTTCAGTACTTTATTGGCACGCGCGTTTCGCACGTGGACTTTAATTTCCAAAATTTTTAAAGACTCGAGCGCGTGCTCTCTGACTTCAATAATTATAGCTAGTGACGTAGAAAAACATTTACACGTGACCTCCCGTATTTCATAGAAATACCAATTATCCAAGTTATGGAGTTTAACCATAAAGATCTAAGTCTAATTTTAATGAATCAATTCTGAAAGTCAGTGGGTGAAAATAACACGGTTAGGTCGTCTATCGCGTCGTTCTCTCTCCTCCTATCTTGTGAAGACTAACTTCCGTTACGTCATAACGTCGTCTGTTCACTCCTTTTCTCACACACTTTTCCAAGCTTTAGGGAAGACGACAGAGAGCAGAGGACGTTATGACGTATTGGAAATAAGTCTTCACAAGAAAGGAGAACAAAATTTATTCCCTCTGACTTTTGGAAATATATAAGCCCCAAGCTCCCGTTAATAAAAATTATGACAAAGCTCAAAGCCCCCAAAAAAATCATACTTAAAGGGAATATAACCTATCAGGGAAAGTCAAGCTTCCGTCAATACTCACTCGTGGCGTGACAGTCTAGAACTTAGCAGAAAATCTTGCGTATATCCTCAAGGATGTTACTAATAATAATAATAATAATAATCAGCTAGGCTAATACCCAAGGCACAACCTTAGGCCTTAGTCATCAAGCGACTTTTGAAGCCATTAATTCAGGTGGTCGGGTTAGAACGCGTAGGAGGGTGGTGGCAAGCCCTGCATGCCACGCGAGCCCACAGCTCTCTACACTAACTATTACCGTTAACCTCAACAAGAATGAATTAATATCTACTTAGAGAGAATGATGATAAATTGTAATTTTCTACTAAGTTTTGACTGTCGCGCCACGAGCGAGTGTTAACGGAAGCTTGACCTTCCCTACTAAGGTTACACATCCTTTAATTTGCCTTCTTCAGGGTTGCTAGGAAAATTTGCAGATTTAAATTCCCTGACTATTCCCTGACCATTTTAAAAGATTTTCCCTGACTTTTTCAGGCAAAAATTAGTATTTTATATTTATCAGAAGTAAATAAATTTAAATGGACTTATATTTCAGTAAAAAGGTTATTGCAATGTTGACCAAATTGGCCAATTGTTAAAGGAAATAATTTAATAAATGATAGTCATAGAATTGGTCATAGATCTAGAGTAAAATTAACCTTACCCTGACTTTTTAAACCCATTTTTAAATTCCCTGACTTTTTACAAATTCTTAAAATTCCCTGACCCTACCCTGCTTTTTTATGCCCTTTTCTAAATTCCCCGACTTTTTACAAATTCTTACAATCCTCTGACCTTACCTGACTTTCTAGGAAAATTTTAAAATTCCCTAACTTTTTACAAATTCTTAAAAATTCTGACATTACCCCGACTTTTTAAATTCCCTGTATTTTTACAAATTCTTAAAATTCACTGACGTTTTAGGCCCATTTTTAAATTCCCCGACTTTTTTAAATTCTTAAAATTCCCTGACCTTACCCTACCTTTTTAGGCCCATTTTTAAATTCCCTGACTTTTTACCAATTCTTAATATTCCCGGACCTTACCCTACCTTTTTAGGCCAATTTTTAAATTCCCTGACTTTTTCCAAATTCTTAAAATTCCCTGACCGTACCCTACCTTTTTAGGCCCATTTTTAAATTCCCTGACTTTTTACCAATTCTTAATATTCCCGGACCTTACCCTACCTTTTTAGGCCAATTTTTAAATTCCCTGACTTTTTTCAAATTCTTAAAATTCCCTGACCGTACCCTACCTTTTTAGGCCCATTTTTAAGTTCCCTGTTCTTAAAATATATACGTTTTTCTCGACTTCAAAAGATTTAAAACGTGTTGTTTAACTTGTTCGTCGTCTACATGTCGAGTAAAAAAAGGCTTCAGTATAAATTCTATTCTTGGGGCATTAGGAGAAGAAGCTAGCTTTTAAAAAAGGGAAAAAACTATCACTCTTCTCTTCCTCATCCCCCGCCCCCGGCCAAAGTTTCATCCCTACAGCCACTCTCTAGCTCTTGGTGGATCTCTAAACACAAACCGAAGAAGACGTTTTCGTATTCACGGCAAATTAACCCCGAGAAGCGTGCTACGAAAGGAAAGGACCAAAAGGAAGAAATTCAGTCTCTCTAGAAATAAAATAAAATCGGCAAAAGAAGAAGGTGGTATTTAAATGGGTAGCCGATAAAAGACCATTTGGGGATTCACCAAAGATGAGAAAAAAGCGAAAAGGGTAAAACCGTTTTAAGACTAGGTTCGGTTGAAGCTAGATTGCGCGGTAGAGGGAGGGGAACAAAATAAAACACTGGGAAAAAATTTATAGCCAAGGCTTAACCAAAAAGAGTCTACAGAAATGGGAAGAGCCAAGTAGACGAATGCAAATAAGGGAATAAAAAATAAAAGTGAGGATTCCAATCGATGCTAGTTGCTACCTCCCCCTCGCGTTCGTTTTAATTATTTATGGGCACTGGGGTACAGACAAAATTTCCAAGGAAATTATTTTCAATAAATTAATTAGGTCAGTGTTAACTTTATGTGACTTACAAATTGACAAGCGCCGAAATTAGCACAAGGAAACATAATTAATTCAAGAACTCAACTGCTGAATAAATCTTATTAAAATAAATAAATTATTTAACTAATTTCGTCAACGAAACGTATAAATTTGGAGTTGGTATGAACTGTACCGTAGTTATCACATTATAACCATTGGAATTCTACTCCGGGAAGTTAAGAAAGATATAATCTATGAGGTCATATTTCTAAGGATGGGGAAAATTAAATGAAATTAAATAAATTATTTAATTAATTTCGTCAACGAAACGTATAAATTTGGAGTTGGTATGAACTGTACCGTAGTTATCACATTATAACCATTGGAATTCTACTCTGAGAAGTTAAGAAAGATATAATCCATGAGGTCATATTTCTAAGGATGGGGAAAATTAAATAAATTATTTAATTAATTTCGTCAACGAAACGTATAAATTTGGAGTTGGTATGAACAGTACCGTAGTTATCATATTATAACCATTGGAATTCTACGCTGGGATGTTAAGAAAGATATAATCCATGAGGTCATATTTCTAAGGATGGGGGAAATAAAACCTTCGAAGGGTGCGAGGTGGCGTATCTAATCCTATTATATGAATTTAATCGGAGGACCTCAAACATTTTCACTGCGCCACCCTATTCCCTCCAAATCTTCGATTGGTTCCGACTTCCCCCGCTAGGATGCGCTGCGTTCTCTCTTCAATCACGTATTAAATGGGATTCACCAAGCGTGAAAAATTGAGCTTTATTTTTCACTGAGAGGCCAAAATCTAAGTAAAGGGGTCTTCCCCAAATCTACATTCTACTTATCCGTTTCATTAAATATTTTCAGTCTTCATCCTCGTAACCTATATCATAAGTTTATAATTATCTCTCCCTTAAGTGTGTCAGTTACTATTCAGCTAGGCTAATACCCAAGGCACCACCTTAGGCCTAAGTCATCAAGCGACTTTTGAAGCCTTTAATTCAGGTGGCCGGGTTATAATGCCACATGTATTTTTACATTTTTAGTCTTTTACCGAGAGCCATTGAAATGATCACACAATTTTATTTCCGCGTTTTGTTCTATTAGTGCAGCGTCGATTGGTGTCCAATATTGAAAAGATTTCCACACAAATTTTAAATGTTTTTATCGAACGACGTCGGGTCTAATATCTTTAGCTACTCACATATTTTTTACACTCGTTATTTGTATTTGGGTGGAAATGTTTCCCGATTCTCTCGCTAGGAGGCCTGAAATGCGATACGGTTGAAGAATGGTTTTAAGGCTTGATTCTGGTCCAGTAGTTTATTTGTCTAAGATTGGACTTGGAGCGTGAACATTTGTTTTTTAAGATGAGGATTTTTCTCACTAGTCTGTTGTATTTTTGGGTATGACGTCAATTTCACGTCACTCCAGAAATAGATCTCAGTTATTATTTATATTAACTGACACATTTATGGAACGTAATGATACACTTACGCTAACACCGAATCATAAAATTCTAAAGGACTGTGGCCAATATACCGATAAATATACCATTCCGAAATTAATATCTGAGAAATACTTGTCGAACCTAAGCCTTGTCCCAAAGAAGAACAACGTAATTCAACACACGTTTTGATTTTTCACATTAATTTTGAAGACACAAAATATAGGTTTCGAGTTACGATGATAATAATACACTTAGATACGGATAAATTTATGATAAATAATATAAAGTGACATTTCCTAACATTAATATCGATTTATGACACTAGATGGCTCTGAACTCTTTAATTTTTTTAAGGATATCAGCAGACCTTAGGGAATAAAGTAGACCCCCCCAAAAATACGAAAAAAAAAAACTTGACAAAAAATGACGGACAGAAACAGCGTTTCTACATTATCAATTAACAATTTTTTTCCAGTAAGAAACTAAATTCCAGTTTAATTCGTAACGTATTTAGGAAAGAAAAAATATGGTATTTCCTTCAAAAAATAAATAAAAATAGAAAACAGAAAATAGGCTTAAAAATCTCCCCCAAAGTTAAAAGTTATGGAAACTTAGCCTTCTTAAAACCAATTAGCAGGATAAAACCTTAGAAAGCTTAGACCAATTACGGATAAAAGTCAAGGAAAAAAAAGGACTTACTGGATCTCCTTTAGGGCCATCAATTCCAATGGCTCCCTTTTGATTTTAGCAGTGCAAAAAGAAATTTGAGAAAAAGAAAAAAAATTAAAGAAATGAGTTAATTAAGTCGAATTCCGGCTTTTTTTTCTTTTCGAAAGTGCCTCCCGTCTCTTATTAATTAAGAAATGCGAAAGCTTCCTTCCACCCGAGAAAAATCATAAATTTCTTGGATTTTTTTAGTTCCAAAACGAAAATACGTACCGGGAACCCTGGTTTGCCTGGTGGACCGATGGGACCCTGCGAAATTGAAAAAAAAAAAAAAAATATTACAAAAGGGGAACAAAAGGGGGGCTTAAATTATATATTGATTTTTTTGTTTAAACGTTTTCAATGCTTTCCAATATAAATTCAAACAGTCGCCGAAATAATAATAAAAAGACTTTTACAATTAGAAAAGGTTTATTTCAATATTGTTTTTTTTTTGTTTTTTTTTTTAATTAATTTATTAGTAACTGAACAAGTTTTATTGTATTGTTTTGTCAGTACTTCTACGTCGTAGAAATAATTAAAATTAATAATAAATGATAATTAAATATTAATTTACTGGTAACTGAATCAGTTTTATTGTATTAATTGTTTTTGTCATTTCGGATTGGTCTATTTTTAATTTTGCCTGAACCGTAATACAATTTTATAACCAGAAAAATAGAGAATTTGTAATTGTATTGTTTTTAAATAATATGTTGCTAAACTTATTTAAAGGTTTTAATAGTTTTTGTAATTTTTGATTTGTCTATTTTTCTTTTCGATTCGTGTGTTTGATCAAAAAATATACTTTTCTAACTAGAAAAATAAAGAATTTGTAATTGTATTGATTTTAAAATAATATGTTGCTAAACCCAGGGTTGTGGAGAGATTTAACTGTATTAATTGTTTTTGTCATTTTTGATTAGCCTATTTTTCATTTGGCCGGTCACTCCGATTCGTGTTTTTGATCAAAAATATACTTTTCTAACTAGAAAAATAAAGAATTTGCAATTGTATGGTTTTTAAATAATATATTGATAAACTTATTTAACCGTATTAATTGTCTTTGTCATTTTTGATTTGTTAATTTTTAATTTGGCCGGTCATTTCAATTCGTGTTTCATCAAAAATATACTTTTCTAACTAGAAAATAAAGAATTTGCAATTTTTTTGCTTATTTTAAATAATATATTGTTAAACCTATTTAACTGTATTAATTGTTTTGGTCATTTTTGATTAACCTATTTTTCTTTTTTCGATTCGTGTGTTTGATCAAAAAATATACTTTTCTAACTAGAAAAATAAAGAATTTTTCATAATAATAATAATCAGCTAGGCTAATACCCTTGGCACCACCTTAGGCCTAAGTCATCAAGCGACTTTTAAAGCCATTAATATAGGTAGCCGGGTTGCAATGCGTAGGTGGGTGGTGGCATTGTATTGTTTTTAAATAATATATTGATAAACTTATTTAACTGTATTAATTGTTCTGGTAATTTCTGATTTGTCTGCCTGAAATTTTTTCTGATTCGTGTGTTTTATCTGTTTCGTATATTTTACTGGGTTTGTCTGCATTGTGATTTTGTTCTATCGTTTGGTTTTTCTCAGTTTAGTCTGTTTATCCGCCAATTGTCACAGCCATTACCAAAACGCATAAATTCCACCACATCTTAAATGTCCCGTTGCTGGAAAAAGGCCCCAAAAAATCTCCGGAAAAGAAAATCGTTTCGCAAGACAGGTTTATATTTTTGGGCGAGAGATGTCGGTCTAAAAGTCAATAAAATGATCTTACTGTCGATCCGGGGTCTCCTGGCTCCCCTTTGCGGCCTCGTTTGCCTCTTTTCCCCGGCGGACCTAAAAAGAAAAGAACGGAAAAGATATAAAAATATGAAAATGATGGATACAAAGAACGCTTGAGGCGGAAAAAAAAGTTTTATTTATGGCTTAAGGTTTCGCCCCTGTAACGACCCTTCCCCCCTACTCTCATATTTTCATAATAAATAGAACATCTTTTAAACATGAATCGGCCAGAAAATGTCTCCCCTAAAAAAGAAGGAATTCAAAATTCAACGCCGGAGCAATTTTTACGCAATTTTATTCACGTTAGTCAACTTAATATCGATAAACTTTATATAAAAATTTAAATATATTGAATTGAATTTGAATATAAGTGGGAGGAAAATCGTATACCCTTTAGGTTCGTCTTTCCACGCAATACAACAGAGCGAGGCGGTTGGAACACTTTTACAGGCGCAGTAGATCAAAAATAGCTCAAATGTTAAATACGCGTATTTAAATAAGTGTACTATGTATATAATATATATATTATGAAATACGTATTTTTTATTCCCTTGAAACATGAATCTTCGTAAGTTTATTTTTCAAAACAAGTTTTGGAAGAAATAATGATTTTCTAAAACTGTTATATTGTGATAATATGATATAAATTAATTAATTAAAGGGAATGTAACCTGCAAATCAATATTTACGGAAGGCCCCTTCAATTTTTCAAACTTCCCTGTACAGTGGTGCCAAACATTTTAAAGCCAAAGCCAAGAGCGGCCAGAGCTGCAAACGTTGGTGTTCCACACCGAATACCCAAGGTTATATTCCCTTTAATTAATAATATAAATTTATAAATAAGTAAATATCCCTAAGGAGTGTGATTTTAACATTTTATATAATCAGGCGGAGTAATACAGTCGACAATTTCTAGCCCATTAAAAACTGTCTCGAGCCTTCGAAGGTACTCGTTTCATTTTTACGTCTTAGACGCATACTTATCTCCTAAAAAATATATTATAAGCTTTTATTAAAAGTTATTATTATTTAATCGTACGTTTTCGCGAGTAACGTTTAAAAGGAATTAAAGTTTATAAAATGATCAGCTTAAGGTAAATATTCGAAGATCACTAAATTTAGAAAAGCCGCAAGTATGTGACTACCTCAATGTAGACGGAGCACGAAATTGTGTCATAAAGGAAGGAAATTTCGTTGTTTATTTATCTAAACTTAGCTCGTGATGTAGGTCAGGGCGTTAGAAAAAGAGAGCCCTATTGCCAGACATTGTAAGAAACGCGCCGCTGGATCGGAAAACCGTCTTGAAAAAACTCGCGATGAAATATGTACTGTTTATTGATTCAAGGCAATTTTTTTGCATTCTTAGCTGATATTGTGCGAAAACCTCGCTTATAAACGCTTACAATTAATCGTTGTATCAGCTAATACGAATTTAAACGTTTAAAATTAACCAGGGGTATAAGAGGGTAAAACAACGCGCCATCTTTCGACGAAATCTGTAAGTTCTTCTATTTGGTTTTATCCCGACTAGAAATAAGAGCTGACAATTTTGCCCAGCAGATGGCTATGATATCAAACGGAAGCGTGAAATGCCTTCGCAACGTTACATCCAAAAGCAGTAGGCCGAAAATAGACCAGTAAACTTCACAGTAGGGAAAGGAAATAAAAAAAATATAAGTAAAAAAAAGTGTAGTCGCGTACACTCGAACGAGTTTAACTAGAAGTTACAATACAGGGCTGCCAGGGTTCAATTGATACGGATTGTTGGTCCGCTAGAAAACTAGAACGGCGTAGAAAATAATAGAGAAAAGTAACATTTCGGGAAGGGTCAGAGCGGGGAGGTTGGAGGAAGAGGGAGGCGTCGAAGCGGAAAGAACTTTCGTTAGCAGCGCCCTCCGTCGGCCGACTTCCGAGTCAGAGCGCGCGCTTTCTTATATTATCTGTAAAATGTATTAATATTAGATTTTTCCACGATGAAGTCACCTTGTAAAGGGATTATTCGGCTCGCTGCCCTCTTTATCACGCACCAACTACTTTACTTTCTCTTACACGCAGGATGGGCCACCTCGCCGGGGTTAAGGGTCGGCGCCTCCATGCGGAGAAACGGAGAAACGCGAAGGTTATTCGGAAAACTAAAAAGAATTGAAACTATTGTTTCATCTTGATTACTTTAGTTTTTAGTATTTTGTCTTTTAACTTTCCAGACGTCGTAAAGTGATACTTTTGTCCGAGACAAACTTTAAAATTAAAAGGTAATGAATTAAATACACCACTTCATTAATACAGAGATAAATGCTAAATATATTAATTTCTTTTCTAGAGTTTCTGCATTAAGTTAAAAATCAAAATCTTATTCCCTGCCGAGATGGGCACGCTCCTCTCATTTTGAGCGGTTTTTGTAATTTTGAACGAAATTGAGCGGTAAAATATCTTTTTAAAAGAGCGCAAGACCGAAAAGGAGATTAAGTTAAAAGTAAGTTCAAGTTTAATTTTATTAGATTGAAATAGGTCGCTCAAAAAAAGAGCGAGCGAAAAGAGATGATCGAAAATTTTATTGCTCAAAAAGAGTGAAAAGAGATAATCGAAAATTTTATTGCTCAAAAAGACTGAAAAGAGATAATCGAAAACTTTACCGCTCAAAAAAGAGCGAAAAGAGATAATCGAAAATTTTATTGCTCAAAAAGAGTGAAAAGAGATAATCGAAAATTTTATTGCTCAAAAAGAGTGAAAAGAGATAATCGATAACTTTACCGCTCAAAAAAGAGCGAAAAGAGATAATCTAAAATTTTACCGCTGAAAAAAGAGCGAGAGCGAGCTGAGATATTCTTTAACAGAAGTTCCCATCACTGTTCTCCGCTGGGTTGTCGTTCCGCTTACGTGACTAACGCAAACTAACCAAACAGAAGAATTTGTAATTTCGGCATGGAGAGAAATGGACTTATTTTGCCCCTAAATAATAACCGTTAGTAGGAAACCTACCATCACAAATGAATGTAAATTATTGTAATTATAGCATCCATGGGTAATAATCATAAAAACGCCTGTAAAAACCCAATTTTCCAGTCCAGTAGAAATGGCTCTTAAATTAGTTTAGTTTCTGACATAGGCGTTAGTTGGGGGGTCGGGCTTTAACGGGGAAGGCAAGAGGGGGTTAGTTTGTTACCCAACCTAATTAGCAAAAAGAGGCGGCGGCTCCTTTTTATGGCCGACCAAAAGGGGGGGTCTAATTAAGTGTACCAAGAGATCTAATTCGAGTCATTCCACACACCCCCGCACTCGCCACAAGGTTAATCGACGCTATGGTCAACGCCAGGGAGTAAGTAAAGTCTACAAAGTCAATTCACCGCGTTGTACGTCAACTAAGGTTCGTCGCGAACTTTTACGCGAGTCCGTGGAGAGTGGTAGCTAATCTTAATTATCATCAGAAACCGTCAAACGTGACTAACTGTATATAGGAGGCCAACAAAATTAAAATATTTAGCGAATTAAGCGTATAACGACGCTAATAAAGAGCGACGTAATTACAACTAATTAGAATTCGAGTAGCTGTATCTAGCAGTCGAGGAAAAAACCAACCTAGTTCAAGAGTTAATTAGAAACACAGCGACTTACACGAAATAGCTACCAAATGTCTAATTTAATATTAAAAGCTTTATTTTATCTTTACTGGAATAATTTAAATTAACGAAGGGAAAAATTCCCGGATCTAGCGGATATTAATAAAACCATAGTGATACGCTCCGTAAGGTTCGGATGAGCGACGATAGATGGCGTTTCGGGTTACTTGATAAACGAGGAGCGGTTTCCCCCATCCCCATCACTTAAAGCGTCCCCAAAAACAATTTGAATTTTAAAATACCGCGAAATCAATCCTTTTAGAGGCTTAAAATTAGGCTTAGTGATGTAGTCACTCTCGGCCAGGCCTCCAATCATCCATCCTTGGTAAGATTTCGTAACGCGGAGAACAAAACGAAGGAAGAGAGGGGTGCCTGACTTAATTGAATGGCGCTAATTAGCGGGCGAATATACCGGCTCTACCCCTACCCCTTCACCGCGAATCGTGACTAAATTAATTACAAGCCGTATCATCCTTCCACTCTTTCTCAAAGTGAAGCGCGACTTGGTAGTCTTATAGGTGTACCGCTGGAGGAGCTCTCTCTAGATGCTTTTAGTTGTAAGGATGCAGTCGCTTTAATTAGAAACGGTTATTTGCCCAGGGGAGTTTTAATTATAAAAGATACGGTTTCAAATATTTTTACCCTTATACTTAAGGTACAAACTTTTAGTCACTTTATCACTGAAGGGTAAATCAGGCGAAAATTTGGCTTAAAATAGAACGAAAATGTTGCGGGAAATATCATATTACGGAAGCGAGAACTTGAGACAGTTGAATCCCCTCGCTTACGTTGTTAGAAATAAAACTTCTTAAGAGTAGTGTTATGTAGCCAAACTTAAAGGGAGTACGATTGAATTTAACATTTCTTCCACCAGGTTTAACAATTTAAGCTAGTTATCTAGTTACGTTTCGAAAATTTCGTAGGAATAAACCTTCGCCAAAATAGTATTATATTATCAAAGAAGAACTTCAAATAATTGGAACTACACTTGAGTTTTGAGAATTGAAAATAACAGAGGTTAAACTTCGCTATGGGCAATTGAAATAAAAGAGGTTCAGCATCTAACGTTACGAACAGGAACGTCTAGATTTTCACGAATTTTATCGGAAATTACGTCAAGCGAAGTCTCAGTTTTGTACAGGGTGTTTTAAAATGTTATGCAAAAATTTTAAGTTGTAGGGGGTGAGTTGAGAAGTATGCCTGTTTTTTCCCCATTTTCCTACGATGAGTGAAAAGAGCACCAGAGAGCTTCAAAGTGTGGCCTACTAGCCCCTGGAAGTAGGCTGCAACAAGCGCAAAACCAAGCAGCAGGGATTTGAAATACTGTTTAAGTTTACTTTTTTACGCTGGTTACCTCGATTTGTTTACAAAGTCCTTTTTTACCTATAACACGAACCCACACCTTAATGTTCGCGTTTCCCTGCTGCTTGGTTTTGCGCCAGTTGCAGCCTATTTCCAGGGGCTAGTAGGCCACACTTTGAAGCTCTCTGGCGCTTTTTTAACTCATAGTACGAAAATGGGGAAAAAACAGGCATACTTCTCTACTCACCCCTACAGCTCCTTAAAATTTTTGCATAACATTTTGAAACACCTTGCATTTTAAAAGGGTTCCTTAGGCTCTGATAAAAACAGTCTTGTTTTCGTTACGGCTATGAATTAACAGTGGAGCATTCTTCCCTCATAGAGGAAGACGGGCGTAAAGAATAGATGGATGAGAGAGTGAATTTTCATGCCATCCATCCGTCCATTGGGATGAAGAAGATGAGGAGGAGAGGCAAGCTCGTATTTCCGTCCATCACAAGAAGGCGCTCCGGTTTCATCTCACCAAGATCTCCCTCCCTCTCTCCGTGGCAGTGATGTCTCCTAATGATTTTATTTAACCATCTGAGTGTCCCCTTTCAACGAGAACGCGAGAAAAATTACCCCCGTGATTCGATTAACTTATCTCGTTGTTGGTAGGAGTGAGAGAGAGGGGGTAGAGTGGTTAGATTGCCCCCCTCAGCACGTTCCAATTAACACAAGACAACGAGCGTGCGTCGCGCGTCGTTATTAAATAAAAGCGGGAAAAACTCCTAGTGTTGCGTGGCGCCATCTACAGAATGGTCGGAGTAAAAACTCTTCATCACCTACACTTCTAATTTTATTATTAATATACAAAATTTAAGAATAATTAGTGATAATAAAATTTAATTAGATTGCATAATAAAATATTAAAATAATAATCTGAAGTGGAATGAGAAATTGGGCTGTCTAAAAATTTAGGGAAATAAAGCCTTTTCAGTTTACATAGAGCCCCCTAGCGGCCAATACGAGAAGCTCATAAACTGTCGGCCAGTTTTTGTATTTGTTATTCATAATACACAAAACGTCTGGTTTGCAAACGAAAATTCCCCAGTTTATCACCTTACTGAAAAGGCAAATTGAATGATAAAATATTAAAATAATAAACCTAGTGGAATAAGGTCGTCGCTAATTAGCTCAATACGAACAGGACCCTGTAATTAATCAGATGGTTGAGAGCTGATACGCGAATAAGGGTGGAAAATACACCGATAAGAATCGATATAAAAACCAATAATCCCCAGCGGGAGAAGAAAAAAAAACATTGGTTATTATATATATAAAAAAAATAATAAAAATTCCAAAAAAAAATATAATCTTGGATAGTTTTTCTGGGTGTTTATATAGAAAACTGGTATTTTTTTAACCGAAATGAAGTCCTCTATTATCTGGCACTCATTATAAAGGAAAAGGAAAAATTGCGATCTCATCCATCGATGCCAGTGCTGTTTCTCCAGCGTCTATCGAAAGACCAATCTCTCTGTTTCTTTTCTTTAGTCAGGTTTCGCGGGGGCCCCCGGGCATGGCCCTTCTCCTAACAAGGCGCCTCCCGCGAAAATACGACAAATCGCTCTATCAGCGAAAAAAACACTCCAAAGGGAAACTGAAATCCCCGACTCCGGGTGGGGGCGCTATGATCGGGTGGGGGCTTCAGAAATCGCCAGAAATTGAGCCGACAAAGTAAACAGAATTAACGAGAAATTGACCAGCGTCCGAAAAGGACCGTAGAAGGACACAAACCTCCGATTGAGTAGGCACGACACGCAATCGAGAGTTTCAAAGTTTAAACATCGACCGACTACTTTTGTCTGGGCGCTGTTTGGATTCGATACTATTAGTAAATAATGGCTTGAATACGCCGGTTCTTGGTCTAGACTCTAGAGCTATAAATTACATTATTATATTATACTTTAATTATAATTAAAATTAAAATAAATTTAATTATTACATTATGTTATATTATATTATATTATATTATTTTACATTATATATTATATCATATTATTTTACATTATATATTATATTATATTATTTTACATTATATATTATATTATATTATTTTACATTATATATTATATTATATTATTTTACATTATATATTATATTATATTATTTTACATTATATATTATATTATATTATTTTACATTATATATTATATTATATTATTTTACATTATATATTATATTATATTATTTTACATTATATATTATATTATATTATTTTACATTATATATTATATTATATTATTTTACATTATATATTATATTATATTATTTTACATTATATATTATATTATATTATTTTACATTATATATTATATTATATTATTTTACATTACATATTATATTATTTTACATTATATATTATATTATATTATTTTACATTATATATTATATTATATTATTTTACATTACATATTATATTATTTTACATTATATATTATATTATTTTACATGATATATTATATTATTTTACATTATATATTATATTATATTATATTATATTATTTTACATTATATATTATATTATATTATTTTACATTACATATTATATTATTTTACATTATATATTATATTATTTTACATGATATATTATATTATTTTACATTATATATTATATTATTTTACATTATATATTATATTATTTTAAATTATATATTATATTATTTTACATTATATATTATATTATTTTACATTATATATTATATTATTTTACATTATATATTATATTATATTACATTATATATTATATTATTTTACATTATATATTATATTATATTACATTATATATTATATTATTTTACATTATATATTATATTATAAAACATTATTTTACATTATATATTATATTATAAAACATTATTTTACATTAAATATTTTATTATTTTACAATTTATATTATATTATTTAACAATTTGTATTATATTATATTACATAATATATTATATTATGTAATGCCTCTGTACACATAAAAAGTGTTTGTAAATATGTTTGTATTTGAATTTAATTGAATTAAATATATTATGTTACATATTATTTTACAATATATTTTATTATTGGATTCCAGAGCCTATAATAATATCAGTTAGCCTTAAATTATAGAAAATTCAACTATTACGATATAATCATAACACGCAAACTTTATGAACAAAACCAAAATGTAATTAACGCCCAAAAATATCTATTTAAAAAGTCCTTAAACTTATTCGAAAATTTTTACCTTTGACATAAATAAATATAAAATGATACCTAAACGAAATTCAAAACTCGAGAAGTTTTCGAAGGAACAGACCTATAAGGTAAATCTAAAGACCTTTAACGATCGAGTCGCTGCTCAAAGAAAGAATGTTTCAAGTAAAAATGCAACTTTCGAAAGAATTTTAGCGAAAGGAAGTACAAATAAAAATATACAAATATATAAATATAAAAGAAACGAAGCTTCAAGAGAAGGCTAATAAAGTCGGAAAATAAAAAAGTGTCCCCTTTTGTCCGCAAAGTCAATTTGGGAAAACGACCACCCCGTTCCGTCTCCCCAATTTTCGTCTCTTTTATTTTAATGACGGAAGAAAATGCAAGAAAACGACCGTTTTCGAAGGAAACGATAACAAGAAACTCTTAACAACAACTAGCTTCTTTCTTAAAGTACTTTTAACCCCCCCCCCCGACATTCTTATTTTTACGGTATCTATCTCAAACCGTAAGTTGGCTTTCCCGCATAGCTACCACATCAGAAGAAGACCACCATCTTTTTTCTACCGTTTTATGCAAAGGCAAGAGGATGGTTGACAAGGACCGGGGTCTAACCGCCACTGAAGAGAATCTCGCTTGCAATTTTTACAAACGTGAAGTCTTCATGGTTTTTTTTCCTCCAGTGGTTCGAATAAGTTGGTCAGTGACCAAATACGGATTCACCACAATATATTGGGTTATTAACTTAAAGGGGAACGGCCAAGCTTTTCCAAATATGGCCTTATTTGCGTATCAAAAGATTAACAAGACGTTCAATATACTTACACATACCTTATTTTGTCTTGAAAAAATAGTTTTTGGCCCTAAAAGTTGAAACGCAAAATAACGCCTAGTATTTGGGTTTGAATTTTCGCCGCCATCTTAAGTTGTATCGCCAGCGCCAACACGACCTTAGTGAGCGATTTGCGAACTATCCTAACTTTTAAAATCGCGCAATTTAGGCTAATGTCTCGTATAACTGGAACGCGCCGCGTGTGCAAAATATTAATAAAAAAAAATATTTATCGTCTTCAGCAGCGCGCGCCTATATATTTGTCAATTTAAATCAAGCAAGGAGGGCCTCACCGATTTCTCACCAGGTGTCGTAGCGGACACGCGCTTTTCAATTTCCCGAAATTTCTTTATTTTATTAAAAATTAACCGCTTAATATTTTTGATGCAGTTTTTGCCATATATTTTAAGTTTTAATGGGCTATAGGGCTATCTAACTGGTTCATCAAGAGAGAGGGAAAGCCAGTACAAATGACCGGGGCCGGTGCAGCTTTGGGGGCCCGATTTGGAACAAACGAGGTATACTTCAAATAATCATAAAATTTAAAATCCTTCAGTTTTCACTACGTAAAAGTGGGTTTTAATTTTTATGATTATTAGTTTTAATACGATTTTAAGTTAGGTATACTTCACCCTTAACATGTATAGTTATCTCCAATAGTTAGGGTTCTATAGGGGCCCGATATTAATACTTTCCACGGGCCCGGGTCCGCTCCCGGCTGCCTTGCCTCTTTCCATAAAAACCAGTTGAGGTTAACGGTAATAGTAGGTGGTTTATTTTCGCCTGTTCCGGGGATGAGAATTACTCCGGCCCAGAAACTATTCGCTTGTTCCGGAGTTTTAGGGCTACTCTTTTTACTCCTTCTGGAAAGGAGGTGTAAAGGAGTAAATCGGATTTTGTCGTCTGCTAGCCAGAATTTATCTGCTGAAGAGACCACATGAAACCATTATTTTTACCCGACTCTATAACTATTCACCACCACCAGAAGTAAATGAACCGAAGTTAACGAAATAGCGCTAAGAATCGGAGGGCGTTTTCCTTATGAAAATGATGATAAAATCGAGTCAAATTTGAGCTCGGGGAAACGGATAAATTAACCGCCAAAATTTCAATTAATCATAAAAAATTCGATTAACTGTTTATCTATGGAAAATACTCACGACTATTATAAGATTTAATATGCAACAAATAAGTTTTTATTCGGATAATTTTCGGATACGGATATAAAAGAAATAAAAGGAAAATTTTCTATCCGAACGCCGAGCCCTAAGTCAAATAAAAGCTTAATTTCCATCCCCGTCTTTTGACGCGATAAATTGCACTTGGGAATTGTGGGTATAGCTATTTCTATGTATAAAAATGGTTTCATAAAAACAAAAACCTTTTTTTTTTGGCCTAGGAGCGCGCAAAATTTTAAATTCGAGGTCAAAATGTAACTTCATAAGGAAAACGCCTCCAACATGGGGAGTATAGCAGTCTGGTAACTTCGGTTCATTTACACTGATTTTTCAAAAAATATTGAGAATAAAAAATAATGTTCGTTGAAATTCATAATATAGTGACTTACTAAAACAATTACTTAAGAAAAATATGCTTCGAACATTGCTAGTCAGGGTAACACCAACGGCGAAAATTTACTTCTGCCACCACCGAATCGGAGAAAAATGACGTCATAGCCTTACTCTTCTTACCCTACTCCAAAATCCAGGAACAAGCGAAAAGAAACCACCTACTGACAAGGAGACTACCCGAGGTGGTTATCACCGATTTTATTGAAACTCAGGGGTTAGGTAGACCTTATGGTAGTATGAAAATTGCCGAAGGGAAAAGTTGCAATGGGCTTTAGTTTTCCCATGGCAAACGAAAATGTTTAAGATCTCACAAAACCAAAAAATCTCCATTTAAAAAAAGCATGGGATTTTCTCGGTTTCACAGGGTACTTAATTCCTTAAAAATTTCCCAAAAAGATGAATTTGACCTATTTTGGGTAAAATTGATCAAGGATTTTGGGTAAAATTGATAAATTTTGGTTAAATTTTAACAAAATTTTGGTAACCGAGAAAATCCCATGCTTTTTAAATGGAGAGTTCAAAAACATTTTCATACTACCATAAGTTCTTCCTAACCCCCGAATTTCAACAAAATCGATGATAACCACCTCGGGTAGTCTCCTTGTGAGTGTGGCTCGCGTGGTTGGAAGGGCTTGCCACCATAAACATAAACAATTTAACCCCGCGACCTAAATTCAAGGTCACTAGATAACCCAACTGCGTTGGCGTGTTTAAAGTCTAGCTGCGTTTTCCTCGTGTTTATTGCTCTAAGGTACAACTAAAACAACAGCAAACGCGATCGCGATAGTCTCCGATCAATCTATCAAATGAAGGGTGTAGGAGGAAAACAAGGTCGGCAATTATGGTAATGAGAGAGGATGAGGAGATGGAGGCAAGCTATAAACGCAGATCGAAGAGCCAATCAGGGAAGAAAAGGGAGCTAGCGATAAAGGAAGGAAAGCGAAACCCGTTTTCCAATTGCTTATGTTCAGCCCCGATGAGGATAAGGAAGACGCGGAAGCGATGGTTCACCCCCGAAATAGATTTTTCTTTCCAGAAAGCGTCAAGATTTTTTCCACACCAGCACCGCCCGTCAGGGGCAATATTCCACTCGTCTCCGGAGCTGGAAACGAAGAGCAGCTGTTCTAGAAACGGCCAAGAGAGAGAGTCAAAGCGAGACGCGACAATTAGACGGGTTTTAGCAACGACCGACTTAAATTATGAGCCATTAAGTAACGCTCAATAACTTAAGTAGGCCGTATCTTCGCGGACTTTAGCACGCCCGTCTTCTATACGTTTCGCGTCATCTTCGTGCAAAAACGTGCTAACTTTATATATTATCGGTGTATTAACACTGTTTTAGTTCGAAATTTACATTGTGAGATTCAGGATATCTACACTGTTTTAGTTTGGAATTTACGCTGTTCGATGTTCGAAATTTACAATGTTCGAGATTGGAAATCAACACCCTTTTAGTTAGAAATTTACACTGTTCAATGTTCGAGATATACACTGTTTTAGTTCTAAATGTACACTGTTTTGGTTCGAAATGTACACTGATTTAGTTCGAAATTTACACTGTTCAATGTTCGAGATATACACTGTTTTAGTTCGAAATTTACACTGTTAGAGGTTGGAAATTAACACCCTTCTAGTTCAAAATGTACATTGTTTTAGTTTAAAGGTTGGAAATTAACACCCTTTTAGTTCAAAATGTACATTGTTTTAGTTTAAAGGTTGGAAATTAACACCCTTTTAGTTCAAAATGTACATTGTTTTAGTTTAGAGGTTGGAAATTAACACATTTTTAGTTCGAAATTTACACTGTTAGAGGTTGGAAATTAACAACCTTCGAGTTCCAAATATACACTATTTAGTTCGAAATGTTAACTGGTTCAGTTTAGAGGTTGGAAATTAACACCTTTTTAGTTCAAAATGTACACAGTTTTAGTTAAAAATGTACACAGTTTTAGTTCGAAATGTACACAGTTCGTGGTTGGAAATTAACACCCTATTAGTTGAAATATACATGGTTCAATTTTCGCAATTTACTTTGATCGTTGTTCGAAATTTACACTGTTCCTTGTTCGAAATTAACGTTCTTCTAGCTAGATATTTATACCCTTACAGTTCGAAATTCCCACTCTTTCAATTTGAAATTAACACTGTTCTAGAATTTCTATTTCGAAATTTACACTTTCTAGTTCGAAATTAATACTGTTCAATTTCGAAATTTATACTGTTTTATTGCGAAATTTATACTTTTCTAGCTCGAAATTTATACTGTTCTATTTCGAAATTTATACTGTTCTAGCTCGAAATATACACTCTAATAATTCCCAATTTACATGGTTCTATAGTTCGCTATTCCAATCTCAATTATAATAGTTCAGTTATTAACTTCATAAATATTTTAATTAAGTCTCTTAAATAAGCGCATTTTCTAATATCTAATAAAAACATTTACTTCCATTTCGGATAAATTCCGAGTTACAATGTTTCGGCACGTAGTTTGGTTAATACCTTGGAGCTCCTAAGACTTGCCAAGGACGCCACGTT
Organism: Leiobunum rupestre; assembly: GCF_980474605.1. NCBI lineage: Eukaryota > Metazoa > Arthropoda > Arachnida > Opiliones > Sclerosomatidae > Leiobunum > Leiobunum rupestre. Next base: position 36,600,274 of record NC_143392.1, read on the forward strand.
CGGGAGTAACGTGAGACGGCGCGCCTCCACGCGTGTTTGGATCCTCGGCGTTCCACGTAATGTATCGCCTCCAGGCGGCGAGGAGTAAGGGCCTTCCGATGTCTAGCCGTGATCTCTCGTATCAGGCTCGTATTAAGTGGAATTTATGACTAAATATCTCCAAGTTTGCCACGCTAAGGCCATATTATCCGCCACCAGAGGGCCTTTTCAGGATCTCCCTATATACATGGGCTGGATATCGTTATTATATAACCATCCTATCTCGTGATGGTAGTTTAATCAAAATAGTTAACCTAATACGACATAAAACGGGTTAATACAGCACCAACTGTGTAGCGAGTTCTTGTAGGAGGTGCAGTCTGTACACAGAAAGGTACGTCTACCCTCCTACAAGTATCGGAGAACGTGTAGGGAATCTTGTAGGGGTGCAGTCTGTACGCAGAAAGCGACGTCTACTCTCCTACAAGTATCAGATAACGTGTAGGGAATCTTGTAGGAGGTGCAGTCTGTACGCGTAAAGCGACGTCTACTCTCCTGCAAATATCAGAGTACGTGTAGGGGGACTTGTAGGAGGTGCAGTCTGTACGCGTAAAGGTACGTCTATACTCCTGCAAATATCAGAGCACGTGTAGGGGGACTTGTAGGAGGTGCAGTCTGTACGCGTAAAGGGACGTCTACTCTCCTACAAATATCAGAGTACGTGTAGGGGGACTTGTAGGGGTGCAGTCTGTACGCAGAAAGGTACGTCTACCCTCCTACAAGTTTAGCTCTACACGTTTTTAGGAGCCCGCTTAACTTCTATCATATCAAAGATAGTTTCAAAATTATCTGATTTAAATGCAAATACGCGATATTGTAAGTAACGTAACACGCAAAAGTATGACTTATAAAAGATTTAGATTAATGATAGTCTGTCTGTCGTGGAGTGATTGCGTAATCACAAATTTCCGTAAATTTACTGCCAGGTTAGTGCGATGGCGATACAGTGGCGGATACAGAAAAAACTCAAGGGGAGGGGGGCGCTAAAAGACATCGTTAGCTATGGGTTTAATAACAAACCATCAAGTCACATGGCGAGGGTGCACCCTTCCCTTGCGTTTAGGTCTGAAATTCCAAAACTTAGGTCTGAAATCCTAAGAAACGTAGTGGATATTTATAATAGTAAAATAATATAATATAATATATATAACATAATATTAATATAAATAATATAATATAATATAATGTAATATATATAACCAAATATTAATATAAAATAATATAATATAATATAATATAATATATATAACATAATATTAATATAATATAATATAATATAATATAATATAATATAATATATTAAACATAATATTAATATAATATATAATATATTAAACATAATATTAATATAATATAATATAATATATTAAACATAATATTAATATAAAATAAAATATAATTGGTTTGATTTTCTATAAATCTTGGATAATCCTTCTAAAATAGCCTATCGGCGACGATTTATCGGACACCGTTACTTGACACTTCCAAAGAGTCATTCTTTTTATGTTTCTGTTTCAAATTACTTATGATATTAGTAAACAACAAACATTATATCCGCGTTGTCTGTTTTTGGCCCTGATAAGAGTCATACTTATTATGTTAACGTATTAAGTTACTTATAATATTAGTAAACAACGCACTTTATCGATACCTTGTCCATTTTCGGCCCTGCTAAGAGTCATTCTTTTTATGTTTCTGTTTTGAGTTACTTATGAAATTAGTAAACAACAAACATTATATCCGCGTTGTCTGTTTTTGGCCCTGATAAGAGTCATACTTATTATGTTAACGTATTAAGTTACTTATAATATTAGTAAACAACGCACTTTATCGATACCTTGTCCATTTTCGGCCCTGCTAAGAGTCATTCTTTTTATGTTTCTGTTTTAAGTTACTTATGATATTAGTAAACAACAAACATTATATCCGCGTTGTCTGTTTTTGGCCCTGATAAGAGTCATACTTATTATGTTAACGTATTAAGTTACTTATAATATTAGTAAACAACGCACTTTATCGATACCTTGTCCATTTTCGGCCCTGCTAAGAGTCATTCTTTTTATGTTTCTGTTTTAAGTTACTTATGATATTAGTAAACAACAAACATTATATCCGCGTTGTCTGTTTTTGGCCCTGATAAGAGTCATACTTATTATGTTAACGTATTAAGTTACTTATAATATTAGTAAACAACGCACTTTATCGATACCTTGTCCATTTTCGGCCCTGCTAAGAGTCATTCTTTTTATGTTTCTGTTTTAAGTTACTTATGATATTAGTAAACAACAAACATTATATCCGCGTTGTCTGTTTTTGGCCCTGATAAGAGTCATACTTATTATGTTAACGTATTAAGTTACTTATAATATTAGTAAACAACGCACTTTATCGATACCTTGTCCATTTTCGGCCCTGCTAAGAGTCATTCTTTTTATGTTTCTGTTTTAAGTTACTTATGATATTAGTAAACAACATACATTATATCCGCGTTGTCTGTTTTTGGCCCTGATAAGAGTCATACTTATTATGTTAACGTATTAAGTTACTTATAATATTAGTAAACAACGCACTTTATCGATACCTTGTCCATTATTGGCCCTGCTAAAAGTCATACTTATTATGTTAATGTTTTAAGTTACTTATGATATATTAGTAAACAACGCACTTCATCTAGACGTTGTCCACTTTTGGCCCTGCTTAGAGTCACACTTATTATGTTACTTACGACCATATCCATAAATTTTAATGAACTCTCTGATTGTACCATCTTTCAATTTTACGTTCTAATTCATTAATTTATCAATATTTTGCCAAAGTAAACATTATATTTGCCGTTGAAAGCGTTTATATTTTCAATAAGCCTTCACTTCCAAGGACTAGTAAAACAACTCGCGGAAGGTTGTCAGTCCTAAGCCAAGTAATTATTTATATTGCCATTGGTAACACAGACTATCTTTTAATAAGATTCAATTAATTCGCTAATTGTAGCACTTCGGAAATAGCCAAAGAAGTCGTTGTGAAAAACAACAAAAAAGCGCCAACACAAAAGGGCTTAAAGGAATAAATTAACAATTCTTCCCTAAAACAAAAAACCGTGAATACCACCTTTCGAAGCCTTAGTAGAAAAACAGCGTTCGAAATCCCGCTAAACGCATCGCGAAAACACACTAAACCCAGTTAAGCCTACTTTTTTATTCAAAAATAAAACCTTTTTCTAAATCGAATTTCCTGGAACGGAGATAAATAGAAAATCCAACACAGCCGAAAGAGAAAAAACTTTTCAGGCGAGGAAAAGGTGTAAACAGGAAACTAAACACTCGAATGTTTGCTTGAGAAGATTTCTCTCGCTTCGACGTAACGAAATGAGGATATCTAGACCTTTTAAACCGAGTCAGAAGGCGCAGTACGTACCCCCTCTGTACCGTTACACTTAACAGTCAATTAGGAATGAGGATTTAGGTGTAGTATCTTTACTATGGACGAATTTTTCGCCACTATCGTACCAAGTATCCTCTCTCTACAGTAAAGCCACGTTCACACTAGAGCCTAAAACCTAGTTTAGGTCGGTTTGAATGCCAGTTTTGACCGCCGACTATAATTCTTGGTTCACACGTGCGAAACGAAATCTATTCACCCCGGTTCGCTTATAGCCAAGGCTTAACGCCATTTCAAATTATGACTAGAATTTTGAAAATACTAAAATGTATCCCAAAACAATTAGTTAATAACGTTTACTATAAATACAGTAATATTATTGGACATTATTTAGAATTTTATTGTCATTATTTTGGAAAATACGAGCAATTTGACTTCCCCGCCTGGTCGTTTCGAAAGCGATTCTAAGCAAGCGGACTTGGACGAGTTGCTTCCCGAACCAACACGAAGCGATTTCTCACGCTGGTTTTGGAAACTAGTTTTGTAATATGAAGCGATTTTAGGGGTAAGTGTGAACCTGGCTTTAGAGGGAGCGTCCCTCGTTTTGGCGATAAGGGAGCTTGCCAGGACGACAAAACCAGGCTTGATCTTCGGCCGAAGGAGATACACCGCACAGAGTAAACGTCTTTGTAGGGTTGAAAGGCGGGAAATCCCTGATAGGAATAGCGTTAATTCCTGGCCTGTCGCGTGCCCGGTCGCACTGGGGGACGACACTATTACCATCCCCTCTCCTAATCGACTTGGGCCTTCAGACGGCCACAAAAGGAGGCTGCTTTAACCACCGCCGGGTCCCGATAATTTGGTCGACCACCTATTTGCTACCTATGAAGGGATGGGGTGCGGAATTGGAAAAGACCACCGACTTTTCCTTTAGGTTTACAAATTGCCCTTTTTATTTATTTTTAGTAGGCACGGAATGGACTGGGGAGTGTTTTCAGTTACTAACAATTTAATTATGTTATGGTTATCAAAAAGCAACTTTTTTAGAAGTCCTTGTCAGTGGATAAAAGTGAATAATATGTCAAAAAGTGGATAATAGAGGGAAAACAGTAGTGGAAAATATAGAAAATAGGATCAGTAGTGGAAAATATAGAAAATATGATCAGTAGTGGACAGTGGACACTATGTCAAAAGGTGGTCAATAGTGGACACTGGACACTATGTCACAAGGTGGTCAATAGTGGACACTGTCAAAAAGCGGTCAATAGTGGAAAATATGATCAGTAGTGGAAAATATATAAAATATGGTCAATAGTGGAAAATATAGAAAATATGATCAATAGTGGAAAATATAGAAAAAATTATCAATAGTGGACAATATGTCAAAAAGTAGTCAGTAGTGGAAAATATAGAAATTGTGATCAATAGTGGACAAATTGTTAAAAGGGGTCAGTAGTCAAAATAAAGAAAATATGATCAATAGTGGACAATATGTCAAAAAGTGGTCAGTAGTGAAAAATATCGAAAAAGTGGTCAAAAGTGGATAATATGGAAAAAGTGGCCATTAGTGGAAAATATAGAAAGTGGCCAATAGTTTGAAATATGAAAAAAAGGTGATAATCGTTGCCAATAATAAAAAAAACTAATTTGATTGAAATTTTCAAATGATATATTTTAGTGTAGTAATATTATTTTAGTAATTCGCCGTAACACAACAAAAAATTGTGAAAAAAAAAATACAAGTTGTAATGCAATGTATTTAATCGGACCCAGTCTTTGATAAATAATTTTTAGTATTTTTTCCATAAAAATATATTGTTCACTATTTTTCACATTGGACAGAAAAATTCTTATTAGCCAGTAAACTACTTATTAACCAGTTAACTGGACGGAAAATTCATTATTTACATAATATTTTCGACTTAGATTTCTCCATCTACGAACACTAAACGATTGACTGCGTAAAAACGCCTTATAGACATGTAATTTTAAAATTTTGAGGTCAGGAAAGAAAACTATAATAAATTGTAAATTCAAGTTGATTGATAAAAATCCCCCTAGTGTCAGCTGAGCTAAATAAACGCAGATTAATTTTGACAAAAAGTGTAAAAAAAATTAATTAACTTGGAAAAAAAACGCCTTGTAAATACGAAGCCAACAAGGAAAATGTAAATTCAAGTCAAGTTGATATCCATCAACTTGACTTGAATTTACATTTTCCTTGTGTGAACTTTGTCAAAACTATAATAAAGGGTAGCTAAAAATACGGGGTTAAGGAAGAAAATAATCCAGGATAATTTCGACTAATTTCAGAGAAACGTTAAGGTTGATTAAAAAAAGAAGTTAAATTTCCAGAGAAATCCTGTTATATTGCTCAACCCATCAGAACAGACCCAAAATAGAAGGAATGACCAAAAAGCGGGCTTTACTGTGAGCTGCCGCTAGACTAGAGAGAAGCGATAAAAAAATCCGTAGCTAATCAACTATTCAAACTGAGAGCTCCCGGAATCGCGTGTCGTAAGAAGCGACTACGCCACGATGCTGTTAAATGTCAACAACAAAAAATAACACTCCAAGCGTCGCGGGCTGTACTCAGAATGACTAGAATATCTTAATGGAAGACGACAGAGCTTAAGTTACGAATCCCGGATGGGCATTTTTGTGAAACGGCTCGCTCTTTTTTGAGAAGTGAAATTTTTGCTCTTTTTTGAGCGCAAAAATTTACGCTCTTCTCTTTTCACTCTTTTTTGAGCGGGAAAATTTTCGCTCCTCTCTTTTCACTCTTTTTCGAGGGGGAAAAATTTCGCTCCTCTCTTTTCACTCTTTTTAGAGCGGGAAAATTTTTGCTCCTCTCTTTTCACTCTTTTTCGAGGGGGAAAAATTTCGCTCCTCTCTTTTCACTCTTTTTAGAGCGGGAAAATTTTTGCTCCTCTCTTTTCACTCTTTTTAGAGCGGGAAAATTTTCGCTCCTCTCTATTCACTCTTTTTAGAGCGGGAAAATTTTCGCTCCTCTCTATTCACTCTTTTTCGAGCGGGAAAATTTTCGCTCCTCTCTTTTCACTCTTTTTCGAGGGGGAAAATTTTCGCTCCTCTCTTTTCACTCTTTTATGAGGCGACATTTTAGCTGCTCTCATTCTCGTTTTGAGCTTTTTAAAAAGAAATGTTACCCCTCAAATTCGCTAAAAAACACCGCTCGAAATGAGAATAGCGTGCCCATCACTGGACCCAAATTTGAAACGTGGAGTTAAAAAAATAACCCGGTATAAACTTTGTCTAACGAAACCATTCTTTAAAATAAAACAATAAATGTAAGCGCTTTATATGTAAATGTAATTTTTCCATATTTCTTTAAATTACTCTTTTATTTAAATTATCTAAATTTAAGAAGGAATTCGGCGGAGAATACTTTTTAAAATAAAAAATAAATATAAAAATATCAGGGTTGGAAAAAAGCCGGCTTTTTAAAAAAAAATCCAGACCAGTGGTTTTAATTGGCTATAACCGGTTTTTTTTTAGGTTATATACGGCTAAAATATAAACAGTACCTTTTACTTATGTAAGTAGAAATTGTCTGCAGTTATTGTCGTAAATAAGAAACTAAACAAATAAAGCGAAATAACTATATAAAATAACTGAATTCTTTTGATTTCCTCGGGAAATTCCGCCTAGTTTTTGTGTATGACAGAAGCGAGGCAGCGAACTTTGGAACTTTAAACCTACCGAAAAACTGGTAAAAGTAAACCGGCTTCTAAATATGAAACAAAAATAAACTAAATTTCTAAATAAAAACTATTAATTTACTAAAATATTCATATTGTAATTTTTTTTTAAAAAAGCCACAAAAATCTGGATTTTTTCAAGTGGCTATAACAGGATTTAACCAGGTGGCTATAACAGTATGGTTGGTTCTATGCCAACCCTGATTTAAAATATATTATTTCTTGGCCCTCTTTAAAAAAATTATCCCGTAAAAGTTTCGAAGATTAGTAATTAAAGTGAGGCCTATCCGAGTTGTAAAAGCCAAAAAAAAAAACCTCAAGGTGTAAAAGTACTCGAAAAAGGAGGCATTTTAAGAACCGGAGAGAGGAAAAAATTACGACTTATAAACAGCTCTAGCGAGGCCCGCGTGGATCTGGGGTAACTGCAGAAGTCTTTCGGCTCCCAAAGAAGAATTACGTCGAGACCGACTGACTTTTGACACTTTTTGGACTCTTTCGTGGCCTAAAAGTTTCAGCGAGGCGTGACGAGACATCAGGTGACACTTTTACTCCACGCGACAAGACCAGGTCGTCCCCCTTACCGAGTACGAGGTCGACTTCACCCCGTCCCTAGACCTTCGTAACGGTACTAACTAAGAGCGCCTTGGACTATACACCTTTGGGCCATTAAAAGAAGAAGCGCGTCTATAAAAGGTTATTTCGAAGGGTGAGCCGCTTCACTACTTAACCTTCCGCGCGGCCTCGTAGTCCCCCCGCGATCCACGCCGCTAGTAATAACTAAAAGAAGACCTCTCAGCTGTCTTTGTAGTACTTTCGCTTCCAAAAGATGGAGCGAGATGGCGCTAAGAAAGGTCTCGCGGAGTCTACCTCGAACTTTTTTTCGGTCGACCGCATCAGTTATCCCGATTCTGACATCTCGGAAAAATGTCTTTATTATAGCCCCGAAAACTCCGCTATCCAAACCCCACTACCACTAACCCCCCCACCCTATCAACGACTATAGTCCTCTGGTATTTTTTTTTCGTCCAAACTGAAAAATAACGGTGGGTAGAACTGGGAAGAAAAAATGAAGTAACAAACTTAAGAATTCCAACAACGTTTTTCGCCTTACATACGTCTGTCGTCTTGATATAATTATTAAGAAGCCAACTTTTAGGAATTTACCTTTTTTTTATTATATCCCCCAAAGAGGCTTAGTTCTAATTAATAACTCCTTTTAGTATTAAAAAGCTGAGATTTATACGTTAATCGGACGTGCTATGAGAGTTCGAGCACGGAAAATGTACTAGAGGAATAGAAAACCGTAGTTTCCGGAAGAGTGTCAAATTATGTCGACGTTTGAAATTTTGCATTAATCACTTCCGGTTAATAATAATTCAATAGATAAGGCTTACGTTCTAACATTGTCGGAAGTGAGTAGTCCTAATATATCCTCAGATTAAATTGCGATTCCTTTTTATATTTTCTTTGGTTCGAATGGCCGTCACGAGATGGCGATAGCGGATCGTGGATGATCCAATTTGATATTTTATTTGAAGAGCGGTTTTTTGACTAACGATCAACGTTATCATCTATACAGCGTGTTGTATATTGTGTTTGTATTGAAAATTATTTTGTAAAATAATCAAACTATAAACTTTTGTAAAATAATCAAACTATAAAATTTTGTAAAATTACCCAATTATAAAATTTTGTAAAATAATCAAATTATAAAATTTTGTAAAATAATCAAACTATAAAATTTTGTAAAATATCAAATTTGAATATTTTGTAACTATCAGACTAATATTTTGTAAAATTATCAGACAAATATTTGGTAATATTATCAGACTAATATTTGATAATATTATCAGACTAATATTTGGTAATATTATCAGACTAATATTTGGTAATATTTTCAGACTGTAATATTTAATCAAATTATCAGACTGTAATATTTTTTAAAATTTCAGACTGTAATATTTAGTCAAATTATCAGACTGTAATATTTTGTCAAATTATCAGAATGTAATATTTATTCAAATTATCAGACTGCAATATTTAGCCAAATTATTAGACTGGAATATTTAGCCAAATTATTAGACTACAATATTTAGTCAAATTATCAGACTGCAATATTTAGCCAAATTATTAGACTGCAATATTTATTCAAATTATCAGACTGCAATATTTAGCCAAATTATTAGACTACAATATTTAGTCAAATTATCAGACTGCAATATTTAGCCAAATTATTAGACTACAATATTTAGTCAAATTATCAGACTGCAATATTTAGCCAAATTATTAGACTGCAATATTTATTCAAATTATCAGACTGCAATATTTAGCCAAATTATCCGAATCTAACATTTAGTAAAAATATAAGATACCAAAACTTAGCTAACATAGTTTCAAGTTAGTAACTGTAGCTTTCGTGTTAACGCGCAACAATACCGTGACCCAAAATAAAAACAGTGTAAAAAGTGAGGGCTAGATCGCAACCGATGATATCACCCTGGGGTAAAACGCCCAGAGGGAATAACGGGGGAAAATCCATCTATCAAAAAATAATCTCAAGAGGTGATAGCGGATAAACTAGATACGAAAGGAGAAGGGGAAAATGATATTTTTTTGGAAAAGTCTACACACGACAGCGCAAAAAGGAATCGAATGGAGGACTTTGCAATTGAAATTTCCCATTCATTCCCTTTGAAGTTTGAAACCGAGTTTAGCCGCGAGGCTATGGCCAGACTGTGGACGCGATTCAAAGACAAATCGGATACCCGCTATTGTCAACGATACCAAATGAAAAGGAGCAAACTGTACCATTTCCCGTACTTTCGACCGAACACTCGACTATCATTAACTTCTAGTATAGGGAGCGGTGGAGTACCGAAGAAAAGGGCCTATCTGGATCATCTCACTCACGGAGCCAATATATTTGATCTCGGACACCCCGAAAATTTTTATCGAAGGACCACTCCCAGCGGCAAGGGCCAAGGATCGTCATCCTCTGAATTCGTGCCATTCCATCTTCCGGAATAGCATCGTGGCTGGATGACAGGCGGTGCCACAGACAGCGGACCATTGGACCACCATCTTCCATCTCGAATTACACGAACGGTCAAAAAATGACATAGATATAAACTTCGCCCCTAGGATCCGATAGATGGCCGTCATTACCTGTACTTCCGAGCATTGTTAAGGTCTACCCTTACTCGTAGAAATACGAAGATAAGTGAGCCGCTATTAGGGTCGAAGACCTCACTCCAAGCCATCGGTACGTTAATCGGGGTGTCAGGTAACTCTCGCATTCCTCGAGACGCGGCGCTATCCACGCCCACGTGATTTATGGCGGGCTAGATGGAGCCACTAGTCTAGCTGGCCACCGCCGACGCTCGCCGGAATGACGGATGACCGGAGACCGCTCTACATCCGAGATCGGCCCGGTGAGCTGGACGATAACGTCTTCTACCCACCAGCTACCACCCTACCATCGATAGATTCCAACGCTGCCATATACTGCGAAATTACTCAGCCTACTCAAACCCTCCTAGCATACCGTATATCAAACTTAGAGTATAGCGCGTAAAAGCTTTAAAGTTAAACGTACGATATGTCAGAGTATCTTTGCTAAGCCCTAAATAAGGGAGTTTTGAGCTGTCATGATTTTCGCCCAATTTTTTATTTTTTTACTGTTTTTCAACACATGCCCTAGATTAGAAATATACTTCTTTTGTCATTTTTTCTATTGTATTTGTGGACGTAATGATTTTATATAGGGATGCACCGATATATCGACTATTCGTGGCCGATAATATCGGCAGTAATATCGGACGATATATCGGTCAATATTAACAACGTTCTCTATCATAACAGTATATGATAAAATCATTGTAAAAGGCGGTTCAGTACACTGTCATACCATTTTATTATAATTTTTCACGAAAAAAGTTTGCTGGAGCATATCAGAATATGTTTTTTTTTGTGTTGTTAATTTTCCGGAAAAATAAAATGCGGAAAATTTTCCACAAATCGGAAAAATAAAAAATTTAAACATAATTGTTTTTAATGTTTCTAACTTTTTATCGATATAAAATGTCTAACAACAGTAAACATACATTGTTAATCAGTTTAAAGTTAGTCTAGAGGTTTAGTTTTACTTTTAGATTCGAAAAAATGAGGCGCTTTATTTAAATTTGCAAACAATATTAGACTAATCATGGAATGAAAACTTTTTTTTATTTTTTTCGGAAAAATACGGAAAAAAGGCCTCTGTCATTTTCTAGAAAATTTTCCTATTTGCAACACTATTTCTTTTAATTTTACGTGATACATATTTTCTATCAGAAATCGAATATCGTTGTTTTTTATTTGTTTACACTCGTAACCCACTGTCTAAAAAAAGGTGTGATCTAGCTTCTGAAGTCTGGCGTCCGTGGCACAGCCAATAAAATGAAATATTATCATTAGTTATGTTTTTCTGAAAATATTTTTATACTATCGGCCGATACCGATATTAGAAAAATAGGCAAATATATCTAACTTTACACCATCCAAAAAGTTTTTAGTAGTAACCAAATGTTACAATTTTATAAGTACAACAGAGGGAATATTAAGGGGATTTTAAATGCAGAAATAAAACCCTCTGAATAAATACGACAAATGAAAATATTTTTTCTTCCAAGTAAGAAGAAAAGAACGCAGGTTGATGTCAAGTGACTCAGAATTTAAGAAATCTACAAAGCGGAACTTTCCAATTCCGTCCTTCTATTTGTCAAACGCGGAATTCAAAATTGTTTTCTTTGGCGTTTTGGAACCTTCAGTTGAGTTTTCGCTTATAGCGAACCGCTTTGCCTTTAATGTCAGATGAGTAGTTTCGAGGTTTAATGGATTTTATAGAAAAGGGGGACCACCCCTGAGGGAATTTGCCAAAATAACCAAAAATTCATAAAGTACAAAGAATACACTTAAGTCTCGAAAAATACCAAGTTTTGTTTGGAGGGAGTCAAATGGAAATGGAGTAAGATTTCGCGAGACATTTCGACAAGATGGCGGTCATGATCTCAGTTCGGGATAAGGGTAATGATGCTAACCTTCCACTATGGAGATAATGACGTCACGTGAAAATTAATCTACTATATCGTAATGGTACCATTGACCTAATGCGAATAAAATGTGACTTGAAACTGAAACGCGAAATTTCGAAGTATTAAATGAATATTCTAGACTGTTAAGGGTCAATTTCCGTTCGATATAAGGTCATGAAAAGAAATCAACATAAAGGGGTATTACCCAGACCGAGATATATATCTTTTAAGGCATCGTTGAAAAGCAGGGTCAAATGCAGGGTCAGTAATACGGTTTGTGAACGCAGTGACTGGCGCGCCACCTACAAACAGAAAAGAGAAATATTTCTCCCGTTTCAACCAAACTAAATAGTACTTTCTTCGGAAAAATTGATGTAGATGTCGCTACGATAACTACTGAAGTTTCGTATTGTTATCGATTCAGAGGCGATTCTCTGCCAAAACGGAAAGATCATTTTCATATAGATAGGTTTATCAGAAAATCGTTTTCGCCTTGCCTAAATTGACAATATCCTTGAATTATTTATCTACAAAAATCTAAAATAAATCTTAGGAGTTTTGAGGCAAACTTTTTCAAATTGTACAATAAGCGAGTTTCAATAATATCTGAGTAAATAGTTGTATATTTTTAATTAATTCCAGTAAAATTTGTTTTCCAATTTCGTATAAAAACCTTCATTTCCCAGCTGTGGATAGCAACTAAAATTTAATAGTAATTGTTCAACGTTATTAAATAGTCACACGAAAAAATGATAAATAATAAAATTTCTCTTGAACTTGATTTTCAGAAAACGTTTATGGAAAATCACTAGCTTTGAATTATTTTGAATATTTTATTAGAAAATAATAAATATATTTCAATTAATCAACAAGCTGATTCAGGGAAGTTTACGTATTACAGGGACTACTTGTTTATTTTAAAATTTTACCTTCGCAATTTTTTTTTTTTTTTGGTATTGCTGCCTGTCTTATATATACGGGTTCCAAGCCAAAATTAGATTTAACAATTTAAAAATGTAATATTTATTTAGTTAATGCTTTCCGCACACTAATGCTTTCTAGTATAAAAGTAAATAACTAAATCAGCTGTTCAAGTATTTATTACTTTGGTACAAAAATATAGTAACTCGAAATTGAGATATCATGGATTCTTAGCTAAAAAATTGCGTTTGCCTAGATTTTAGCATAGCTGATTATTAATTCACTAATATTAACAAAGGAATGAGATAAATTAAGTGTTATTTTAGAGAAAATTAAAATAATTATAAGGCCTTTCCACCAAATTAACATTTTGGAGTTAGTATATTTTCGCACTGACATAGCAACGTTTGCTTTTCGCAAAACTACCGTTTCCACAGGGTCAAAATGGAATTTACAAGCGTGACTTGTGGTATTGCAGGTATTCGTCTAAGCCTAGCCTTGCGGATACGTATACGGTAAGATATAGAAGCTCCAAGAAACGCCATAGACGTTCGTTTATACTATATACTTAAACCGCAAGTTCCTAACTCGAGTTAATCTCTATTTTCAAGACTAACACACGTGTTAAATTCAGTGTGAATTGACCTCAGTTCTCAACGATTGAGGTTTCATAATCTAGCGTCAAGTATAAGCGTTTCCTTACGTTAAATAGAATGGGGGATTTCCATCACGGTGTTCAGTGGGTAAACAGGCAACATAGTAGCCGTCCTTACTGACTCGTGCCTTGTGTAAACAGGGGTGGAAAGTTAAATGTAAACAAGGAGGCAGGATCTTTGTCTTACCTCCATTATCCCACTGTTTGTACTGGCTGGAAAAGTTAACGAAAAATGTATATGAAAAGGCTCGAAGCGTGATTTTACTCTAGTAACAAAAGGTGACTTCATATTCTTATTAACAAAGTCGTAAAGGTAAAGTTCCAAATAACGAAAACAAACTAAATATTTCCTTTGTACAACACGGGAAATATATAGAAATGCATTTCTAATATTGTATTTATTTAAATAATTAATTTCCAATACACCCCCCCATTTGTAAATGACCTCAAAGAGCCATCTATATGCAGCAAAAATTGTGAGCTCATTCTGGAATCCTGGTATTTGATTAAATTAATATATATATATATTTACGATATAAAATATGTAATATAATATAATATAATATAATATAATATAATATATAATTATTGTAATGTAATGTAATGTAATGTAATGTAATATATAGTATAATATAATATATAATATAGTATAAAATAAAATAAAATAAAATAAAATAAAATAAAATAAAATAAAATAAAATAAAATAAAATAAAATAAAATAAAATAAAATAAAATAAAATAAAATAAAATAAAATAAAATAATATAATATAATATAATATAATAAATAATGCAATATATAATATAATAATATATCATTATGAAATTAGTGGTTTGGCTAACTGAAAACCAAATGAATAAAGACTAACAAAAGTTTAAAAATTTACTATTAGAAGTATCCCAAATGTCAAAAGCATAATTGACCTTGAAAAGTACAGAATTGGTTCCGTATGTGGTAGTACAAATATAAATTGATTTCGCCATAAAAACTACCGAAAGTTTATAAATTAATTATTAGAAGTATGCCAAATGTTATAAGCATACCTTGAAAAATACAGAATTGGTTCAAAATGTGACTGTTATCAATTGATTTCACCAAAATAATTCGACCGTTTTGAGATTTTTCCCGTACCAGGCTGAAACAATATGCCACTACGGAATTTATGACTCATTTTGACTTAAAAAATCCAACCCTGAATTTATGACAAAGTAGCTGAAACACCTTTTATGCAAAGCAGAGGTTTTATTTTACAGCGAGTGTGAAAGTAACTTAATAGCAGCGGCTTTAAAAGAGGAATTCTAAATACGCTTAAAAAACGGAGACAGACTGAGAGAGTAAACCTATACGGCCGAAGAGCGACTTCCAGGGCTCCTTATTCCTTTGAGGCCGACCGTGCAAATGGGATGAAAGATTCTATTGTTAGAGTCATTTTCTTTTCTAGAGCTTCATCCTTCAACGACTTCTCACTCGTTATTTTCCAAATGATAAAATCTCATCATCTTGAATAAATAAAGATTGCAAACTTATCAATTCCCCAGTTTACGAAAATTTAATTACATTGTAACTGCGTAGTGATGGATTAGGTTTAAGCCCTGGAATGTGCTAAAAGTTTGGGGCCCCCGATACGACACTAGAGCGAGCTTAGGGCCCCGGCTTGAAAGTTAATCCCCATCTAAGACTACATTCAAATAAAATAGAGAGGTTGATGAGGTTTCCTAGTAAACAGTAGACAATCGAGTCGAATACCGAGTATCTGAAAATTATTTCGTCGAGTATCGAGTCGGATAGTATTTTTGTCGAGTCGGGTAATCGAGTACTCGATTAAGCCAAAAAAACATTTATTCGAGTAGTCGAGTAGTTAAGAAAAACGTTCGGGTATTCGATCGAGTTTTTTATCGGGTAATTTTCTTTAAAAATATGTCAGGTACTCGATGATCAAAGTTTTTTACTTTAAATTCTACTTTTATCTAAAGTTAACAAATTTAAAGACTTGGCTCCATCTGGTAAGACTTTGGGTATTTAAAAATATACCTCAAATGGCGTTACCCCCTGTAAAAGAATCTCATCCCTGGTCAAATTCGTTTTGCAAGGTGACCACAAAAAAGCTTAAAATATGTATATGAAAAAAAAATAGGGAATTTGTAGTCTCAGGGTTGCCACAATATTTTCAGATTCAAATCCCCTGTTTTCCCTGGCCATTTTAAGAGATTTTCCCTGTTTTTTAAGAGAATTCTTAGCTTTTACAATTATCAGAAGTTAATAAATTGAGTCAACTTATATTTCAGTACAAAAGTTATTTCAACGTTAAAAAACCTATTAAGGCACTAAATAACAATAATAATATAATTTGCCATATAGATTTAGAGAACAATTACCATCTTCAAATTCCCTGACTTTTCTGAACCATTTTCCCTGACTTTTCGGAACCATTTTAAAATTTCCTGACTTTTCGGAACCATTTTCCAATGTCCTTACTTTTCTGAACCATTTTCACATTTCCGGACTTTTCTGAACCATTTTCTAATTTCCTGACTTTTCTGAACCATTTTCCAATTCCCTGACTTTTCCCAACCATTTTCAAATTTCCTTACTATTCCCAACCATTTTCAAATTCCCTGTCTTTTCGGAACCATTTTCAAATTTCCTTACTATTCCCAACCATTTTCAAATTCCCTGTCTTTTCGGAACCATTTTCAAATTCCCTGTCTTTTCGGAACCATTTTCAAATTCCCTGACTTTTCCCAACCATTTTCAAATTTCCTTACTATTCCCAACCATTTTCAAATTCCCTGTCTTTTCCCAACCATTTTAAAATTCCCTGTCTTTTCGGAACCATTTTCAAATTTCCTTACTATTCCCAACCATTTTCAAATTCCCTGTCTTTTCGGAACCATTTTCCAATTCCCTGACTTTTCCCAACCATTTTCAAATTTCCTTACTATTCCCAACCATTTTCAAATTCCCTGTCTTTTCGGAACCATTTTCAAATTTCCTTACTATTCCCAACCATTTTCAAATTCCCTGTCTTTTAGGAACCATTTTCAAATTGCCTGGATTTCGGAACCATTTTCAAATTGCCTGGATTTCGGAACCATTTTCAAATTCCCCTACTTTTTCGCGACGTGTGGCAACCCTGCACACCGAACGCGCGATAAATAATGCACAGACACCGTGTATAAGAGAAGACAGGAGACAGGCTTAAGCCGAGAACGTAACCTAAATAAGTCCTTGGTTTAGCTAGAAAACCGCTGGATCTCATCAAAAAGTCAAAACGCAGCGCCAAGATCGAAAAGGTCGCCTACAATGATTCTTCAAGCGAGTCTAGGATAAGATCTTGGCGCGTAGTCTTCATTTGACGGGGGAAAAAAATAATACGAAAATAAATTCCTACGTTTAAACGAACGGTTTGAAAAATGACAGACTCGTCTGACCACCGGCAGACGGTGGAAATGGCCGCCCCATTTCTACAATACCCGCCTTTCTTCGTTGGCTAAAATGTCGTCCCAATTAAGTAAAAAGTGGACGAGCGCGCATTAATCTCCCATCGTCTAGGGAGTCTATGCCCCCGACGACAGGCCCGAAACAAAGCCCGAAGACTATATTGAAAGATAATTTATTTAGTTCAACGTCGCGTTGACAACGAGATATCAGACTTTAAAAAAACCCCCCGAGAGAACAGTGTGCTGTAAGAACGGTCTAAGGCGCGTGTTAGACTTAATTAAATCAGCCCGTATTACGTGCAAAGACGGGTTCTAACAACGCCATCTATCTATCTCTATAGAAGGAGAAAAACAAAACGAGACGGTGGATCAGGGTCGTCTCGAAAAGGGTGTCGACAACGACAGAAAGTCGAGCTAGGCGGCGCTAGTTAAGTTAGTGGCGTGTCTGCCGGAAATTAATTAAGGCAATAAGAAGGGGTACTAAAATTAATAACCCTGACGGAAGAATGCCACCAACGACGGTGTCATTATCGCCGGCGTTGAGAGGAGAGCTATCTCAGTCTAATACACTCCATAAACGCGTTAACGCCGAAAGGGTAATTTGGGATAACGCGTAAAACGTCTAACGTATAAAAGGTATATCGGGATCCTAAGGAAAAAGGCGATATCAATGTAATTTTATTGTGACCGGGCGCGCGCCCGTAAAGGAAAGAAAACGGAATATATTAATTCGGTCGACATTGGTTTTACGTGCCTAAGGGATAACAGCTTGAATTTATGACCTTATTATGTACCCAGCTAGGATGATACGACAAGGACCGTATTTTTTTGGGCTCATATTCCCAGGATCACCTGATATTTCGTAGTAAGGCGGTAGGAGGGTACGAAATGCGTTGGAACCTTTTCCTTTTATTAATAGCTAAGGTAGACGCGAATAATAAAAAATAGCTTTTTTTCTATTCCCTAGATGGCGTCTTAAGTAAAAAGGCGATAAAAACTGCAGACGATAATTGGCGTGTTATTACGTACCACCGCCACCTGGCGCTGTTATTAATATTATTAAAAGGATAACGAGTGCGGTTCTCCAACCCCTAAGATTTACCGCGTCTTGAGATGGAGGATAGATAAGGAACAGGTGTACAAGGTAAAGATTTCGCTGCCTGCAATAGGGTTGCTCGTTACCAAATATAAACAGCTAAATTGCATCGGCTGTAATTTAAGAATTTACTTTTAGCATAAGTTATATACTAAGAATAAGTGTAATAATTTCTTTAATGATAGTTTGTTTCGATAATGACCATAGAAATCAGTAAGTTAGCTAAGGCTTGACAACTTTCCATGAATTGGTCCCAGTTTTTGATGAGTCAGTTAACGTGATCTGAGAAATCGCCAGCGAAAGTGTATTTGCAGGATTAGTCAACGCGTACTGAAAATTGAAAAGTAAAGAGTTTACTTTGGAAAAATACATTATTTATGATGGAATCGGAATTTACTATTATAAACATCTTATTTGTTTCTAAAAGAATTTATTTTGCAGGGTTCATACAAAATTTCCTGAATTAAATTCCCTGACATTTCCAGGTTTTCCCTGAACAAATTGCCAAATTTCCCTGACCATTTTTGTAGAATAAATTAATGTTTTAAGGGTAAAATCTTGGAAAATATTGATTAAGTAATTTAATACATCTTTCAAAAATTTATTTGCTGGATTTTTTGGGGATCATTTTAAAATTCCCTTAGTTTTTTGAACCGTTTTAAAATTTCCTGACTATTCCCTAACCTTTTGGAAAAATTTTCAAATTCCCCGACTTTTCCAGGTTTTCCAGGTATTCCAGGTCGTGTACGAACCCTGCCGTGCATCCTAGGGGCCTGTTTTGATCAAACGAGGTACACTTCTCCCGGGTTTCTCCCAGAAAAAGTAGAGCTGTCTCCAGTAGTCACGGCTCTCTTGGGGCCCGAAATTAATACTTTCCCGGGGCCCGGGCCCGCTATCGGTGGCCGTGTCAACGAAGAGCGTAGCATATGACGAGTTCCCTATTCCGAAACTTCCAATTACCCAATCACTCGGCGACAGGACATTATGAACAAGAGTGGGGTGGCGGAGTGGTCAGCCCTTTCGCCTCGCAGCAAGAGGAGTCGAGTTCGGTCCCACCTTTTGGCACTGGGTTAAAACACGAAAGAAATTATTTTGCAAGCTTTCCCAATGTCGAAAGGGGTTTTCCCACGAGTTGTTCGGTTTCCCCTTCCGTAAAAACTTGTCGAGGTTAACGGTAATAGTTAGTGTAGGGAGCTGTTGGCTCGCGTGGCTTGCAGGGCTTGTCACCACCCTCCTACGCATTGTAACCCGGCCATCTGAGTTTATGGCATTAAACATCGCTCGATGACTTAGGCCTAAGGTTTTGCCTTGGGTATTAGCCTAGCTGATTATGATTAAAAATAATTCAGTGTCATACTTATGTAAATTATGTTACTTAAAATAATTCAGTTTCATACTTAAGTAAACTATGTTACTTAAAATAATTAAGTTTCATATATATGTAAATAATGTTACTTAAAATAATTCAGTGTCATGACAACTGACAATTAATCATCTACGCTAATACCCTTGGCACCACCTTAGGCCCAAGTCATCTAGCGACGTTTAATGCCTTTAAACAAGTAGCCGGGTTACTTATGTAAATGATGTTACTTATGTTTAAACCCCTTTTTTGTTACAGTTTGAATGACGCGCGTGAGGATGCTTGAATCAAACAAATTCACACAGCGAGCCATAAACTGGTTGGAATTGATTTCCGTAGCTTTTTTGTGGGAGATGGGCAATTTCACGGTTTACGCAGACGCCACCTAACGAGCCAAACAGATAAAACAGTCGTTAAAACGGGGGACCCACAGTTACTACTCGTCCATTCTTCGCAGCAGCACCGCGTGAATATAAACATAAGGAATAGTCATTCTCCTTTTACGCTTTTATTCCGAGGTCCGACGTAAAAGGGTTGAGCGAGCACCCGACATTTGACACTAACGGGTAAGTACGGATGAGAGGGTACAGTTTGAATCCGTCCTAGCGGAGCGAAGACTGTCAACTGAGATAGCTCCGAAACTGGAAAGTCATAAAGGGACACGTTAAGCAATGCAAAATAGATGGGCTTCAGCTTTTGGAGTTGGAACCAATTTCTATCTCTTTAATCAAGTATATATTTAGGTTAGCGGAGAATACCTAACCGCCACTACAACCTTTAGTTTCGTGATACTCGGTAGATAAACTCCGCCTACACGGAGAGAGTGTACGCGTTCGTACCGGAGTGTCTTCCCCCATATTGGCAGACTATGAGGACAAATTACGGAGGGGCGTGGTTTCTTTTCCGGGCATCATGAGACTAACGGAATACTGCTTACATATTCTCTTTTCACCCGAACACATCCTTGCTTTAATGTTTTCGGTGGGGTGGACGTTTTCTTGATACGATAAAACTGGGAATAGCACCCCCCCCCCCCACCAATAAAAAGACGCATCAAAGGAGCCCCCGCTTATGGCTATCCCCTTTAGGACCACAGCGCCATCTACAAAGAAATAGGAATAAATGTATTCCTGGAAAATAAAATCTTGACTAGTGCCCGAATCAAATACTTTATTAGAGTTTTTAAAAGGGAAAGTATCCAGTGCGTGTATTTCAATATGTTTTCCATATTTGTACGAAGGTAATAGAGTTTCGTTAAGCCTCGGCTTTCTGCATTTAGAAATACGATGTTTCTGGCAAAGGCCTCGTGGTTTGTTATTGCTTTAAACTTGCCGAGATAGGGATCATACGCCCAGGGGAAATAAATTGGATTACTTTGAAAAACGATCCCCATAGAAAACGTCTTTTTACCTGTATCTTTGAAAAGCTACAACCAATTTTGACCATATTTATGCAGCACTCCGACTCGACCAAAACATCGCGTATATATTAAATTTAGATTCGAGTTAGTGGACCGGACGAATTTAGGGAGAGCAGAAGTATATAATATACCTTTAATAGATAAATATTTATCTTCCAATACTAAGTTTTTCGCTTCAAACAAGTATAGTTTTTTTCAAAATATATTTCAAAATGAAAATTGAATGCGGTGAAATACCCGGGTTGTTCAAAATGCATTTTATAACAGGGATGCCACACAATTTTCAGATTCAAATTCCCTGACTATTCCCTGTTTTCACTGACCATTTTGAGAGATTTTCCCTGACTTATTCAGGCCAAATTTTTTCTTTTATATTTTACTTTTATCAGAAGTTAATAAATTTAGATGGACTTATATTTCAGAAAAAGGTTATTGCAATGTTGAAAAATTAGCCAAACATTCAAGGAAATGAATGGTAATCGTGGAATTTGTGATAGATCTAGAGTTAAATTACTTTCAAAAAGTGCCAAGATAAAATTGAATTCCCTGACCTTTCCCTAAATTTTTACCAATTCTTAAAATTCCCTGACATTTCCCTGAATTTTTAGGCCCATTTTTAAATTTCATGACTTTTCCCTGATTTCCCTGTTTTCCCTGACGTGTGGCAACCCTGTATAAAAAGTATTTAGCATTTTACATTCTGCATTTTGAGTTTCTAGGAAACTATTTTGAATTTTGTGGGTTTGATATGGGGAAACAACATTTTCAAAATGCTTCTTCAAAATGTTTTTACTCTGGTACCATCATCGCAGCTCTAGTAGAGAAAGTTCGTCTGCTATTTACTCCAAGTAATCATAGATGGCGATACTCAGTTAATCACTTACTCAGAAGCAGACGAACATTCGTACAGTACCACCGCTTTATTTCCCACGCTGGCTGCGAGGATGGTTTTTAAATGTCTACGTTATTATTATTAATTACTAATTAATAATAATAATTATTTACCAATTAATTATTATTAATTACAAACTAACTGTGGTAACTAATTAATAATTAGTTACCTATTTCATTTACTAACTTTATGCATTTAAAAACAAAATCTATATTAAGGTGAAATAAATCTTTGATTGTCACTTAAAAAATAGAAACTATTTAACGATTTTATAACAAAAATATACTAGTAACAAATCATGTTAACAATAACAAAAGTATAGACTAGAATGACTTTGTATAGGAATTTATCCTAAAGCTATATATAGCAATTTCACTGACAAGGAGACTACCCGAGGTGGTTATCTCCGATTTGGTTCAAACTCGGGTGGTAGGTAGACCTTCATGTAACTTGAAAATCCCTAAAAGGGTGGACAAGAATGGGCTTTTGTTTTGCCATGGCAACCAAAAATGTTTTTCACAACTTAAAAACTGATTACTCGTATTTACCCAATATATGTATATGTACTCATATTTCCCAAAATTGACGTATATTGGTCCAAATGTACCAGATTTAGCCATGATCTGAATTATGTATCTAATTGATAAACCTTTTTTAATTTTTTGAAAAATATTGTAAGGGGGGGACCCTTAAAATCTTTGATTTTCCCATGTTAATTTTAAGTTGTGAAAAACATTTTTGGTTGCCATGGTAAAACGAAAGCCCATTCTTGGCCACCCTTTTAGGGATTTTCAAGTTACATGAAGGTCTACTTACCACCAGTGGCGTAGCCAGGGGGGGCACAGGGGGCACATGCCCCCCCGAAACGTATGGTCGTACGTACAAATATTTTTATTTTTTACTTTTTTTTCAATGGTGTGCCCCCCCCCCCCCGAAACAAAATCCTGGCTACGCTACTGCTTACCACCCGAGTTTGAACCAAATCGGAGATAACCACCTCGGGTCCTCTCCTTGTGAGTAGCGGGATTTGAAATGGGCAATATATCACAAAAAAGTATTTTATAGGACTTTTTGGAGATTTCGCGAAAAGTATAAGATGTTATAGGAAATTTTTGAAAATATAAGATTTTATAGAAATTATAGGACCTCTGGGGGGGGGGGGGGGGGGCTGATTTGAAGAGAGGAAATTAAAAAAGAAACAAGAATACGAACGGGATCTCAACAGAAAAGCAGCTGCGCAAGGAGATCTTATAAAACGTACGGAAGAGGTTGTCAGCTACACACACCCTCGTGGTAGATGAAGTGTCCAAAGAAAACCTCTATACGCAACAGCAAGCATCATTGAAGCCAGATTGCGCGGGTACAGTACGTGATTCAACGTTAAAATTGTTCGCTTCCATCGAACTAAGAGGAGGCACGCTAGAAAACATAAACGCTGGGTTCCCGTTTCAAACATCTCCTCCGAACACTTTCTAGCAGCTCCTTCCTGTCGGGAGCCCGTCGCCACTACTTCCAGCTGCTGACCGAAAGTAAGCCTTTTGTCTATTTACTCGCCTCTCTTCTTTTATAGAGATTCCGCTGGAAGAAGATGTCATCCACTTTTTAGCCTCCGAGAGGGCACTTGTATCGGCTCTTAACCACCGCAGCCCCTTAGAAACAAAATCAAAGACAGAATTGGAACGTGCACCCCCTTCTCCCAGAGTTGAAGCAACCCAATTCGCTTTCGCCGCGACTACTGTAATTAAGGTTTTACTTTACTCGGGCTGAAAAGATAGGTGCATTACGTGGCTGCGGAAGGAAAATATTTTTTATACAAACGAAAAATTTTGCAGCCCCCAATGCTCCTAGAAAATGCAACTTTTTTGTTACGTCAAAAACGCTGATGATTTTTGGTTTAAGGTTGGTTTTTACACACAATCCTAAGGATTTGTGTGTATTAGTTTCACGTACAGTGTAGCCGATGCCGCCGTGTCGCGCATATCTCTTCAACGGTTAGGGCTGGAAGAGTCAATGATATCTCGTTCGAATGTACATACATCGCCATTGATAACCTTTCATAAAGTTTTCAAATCGGAGCCCTAGAAGTTGGGCATTTGCCCAATTTACTATTTTCAGTGGTTTCGCTTTATGTGGTAGATATTTTATTTAAAATTAAGTCCGATAACGTTAAAAAAAATTATTGGATAGGTTAGGATTCAGCGGACCTACAACTTCTGTTATAGCAGTAAATATTAAATTTAAGTATAGTTTTCAGGGTAATTTACGGGACCCCAATTTTCGTGGTTTTATATTTTCGCCTAAGAATCTACATACAGTTCCTTAATTAGGGTCCGATTTTCACGAAAGTTATATATTTGAATAGCTGTGGTTTACATATAACCTAGAGTTGCAAACTCGTTCCTTAATTTTAATTCTAAGTAATTTTTTTGGGCAGCGTATACGGACCCCGCAATTTCCAACATTGTAAATCCGCGTGTTTATAGAGGTCTACGCGCCCGTTTCCCTCTAGCCTTTTTCAAGGCCGTTCAGAGTGCGCCGCGCTTTCAACGTATGACCTAAAGTAACAATTAAGTATGACACTGATCGACCTAGTCTTCGGCGTATGACAAGAAGTAATAAGTCTGACCCTCAACGTAACAAATAAGTGTGATCAGAAGTAATAAATAAGGATGAAACTGATCGAACTAGTCTTTGTCGTATAACCAGAAAAAATAAGTGTGACACTCAACGGCTGACTAGTAGTAACAAATAAGTGTGATCAGAAGTAATAAATAAGTATGAAACTGATCGAACTAGTCTTTGTCGTATAACCAGAAAAAATAAGTGTGACACTCAACGGCTGACTAGTAGTAACAAATAAGTGTGATCAGAAGTAAAAAATAAGAGTGACACTGATCGTAGGTATCTTTGATGCTTTCAAAGTATGACTAGAAGTAACAAATAAGTGTAAATACAATTACGTGTGGCCGTGGATATATATTGGTTGTGATACCGGCGTTGCAGGTTGCTGTGTATAGCTCAAACAAACTTAACACATTAGAAGGATTGTGTGTATTCTGACCGTCGTACGTCTTGTTCTATAGCATATTTGTTAGACCGACAGCAGTGTTTAGCAAACTGCGAGTCTAATTCAGTATTTAATTATGTAATTATATTATTCTATTATGTATAATTATTAGATTTGATGGTTTCGCAAAATTATATTTATGAAATGATATATAAATGTGAATTTTGAAATTTTTGAAAGTACAATTTACGGAGTAAAAATACACTGATTGTACCCCCGCTTTAAATCTAGGGGGTACAATGTACCCCTATTCCCACGGGAAAATGAAGTTAGGAAAACTGATAGGGAACACACGCAGAATTCATACGGCTTAGCTCTAGCCTCGAAATTACGTTATTTGGTTGCCATGGTAATATTTTCCATAGCACAAGGATTATTACAATTTTCAGTTTATGGTACACTAATTGTATGCTTCGTGTGAAATAATGTCTCATCGAATTTTTTATGTGGAAATGTTTTACTGAGTGAATACGGTACATATGCTGGTAATAAGAATCACATCCCATATTAGTTATTACATATTTGGATAGAAATGTATTAAAAATTTATATAATTTATACATAACTATGTGTTATAACTTGTTGCAGTGAAACTTCAATCAATGCATGTAAATTTAACAAGAGATTTGGTCAAGTTGTTGACCATGTCTCGATACCGAAAGTAACGAGGATTTATTATCTTGACAACGGCACCAAAAAGGAGACCGAAACTGCAGTAGGGTTTTGAAATAAACTTTTACACTTCGGCACAAAATTATATCGTTGTTTTTATTTATTTCCTTTTTTAAAATAGACAGGGTTCGTAAAAATTTCCGGAATTAATTTCCCTTACTTTTCCAGATTTTTCATGACCAATTTTCCTGGACCATTTTTGCGAGCGCATTTTTGTAGAATAAATGAATGGTTTCAGGTAAAATCTTGCAAAAATTTCATTCCCTGACATTTTGGAAATATTTTGAAAATTCAATGCTTTTTGAGAAAATTTTTCAAATTCAATGCTTTTTGAGAAAATTTTTCAAATTCCCTGATTTTTTATCACAATTTTCAAATTCCTGGATTTTTGGGAACCATTTTCAAATTCCCTGACTTTTCCCTGATTTTTGAGAAGCATTTTCAAATTCCCTGACTTTTCCCTGATTTTTGAGAAGCATTTTCAAATTTCCTGACTTTTCCGGGATTTTTTAGAACAATTTTCAAATACCCTGACTTTTCCTGGATTTTTGGGAACCATTTTCAAATTCCCTGACTTTTCCTGGATTTTTGGGAACCATTTTCAAATTCCCTGACTTTTCCTGGATTTTTGATAACAATTTTCAAATTTCCTGACTCTACCAGGTTTTCTCGGTCGTGTACAAAACCCGATAGAGATGAGGACGTCAGAGTTTCTCCATATTGACACGTAATTATTTCCTTTTACCAGATCGACCAATATTTGCCATTAATGTCAGACAAAATCCCAGCTTGGAAACATCAAAATGATTTAATGAGAAACGGCATCTTCGAAACGTCGAGAGCTTACCCGGAGTTTCCGAAACCAATAACACGCTAGTTTGGGCAATTAAGGTTAATTAAATTATATAGAAATTCATTTTGGAGCTCGTGTCTTTTGAATTTAAAAAGGAAAAAGAGTGTAGAAACTCCGAAAATTCAGATTCCTTGAAAATAGGGAATATTAAAAATCATCGGACTCGATAAGCGACGGTGTGGAAAATCGAAGACTTGTAAAAGCAAACGAAAATTGGGGTATAATTACTCCGTATCCCATTAAATCCAAAGTTCCCTTCGCGTTCGGCCGAAGCTAAAACGCGACGGGGGAATTAAATTGCGAAAATCCGGCACTAGCCGTCCCATACGGTATCGAGGATATATATACTAAACGTCATAGGACGGTTCTTAATGGGGTAAATGGCAAAACTCTCTTCGGAATTAAAAGAGGAGAGGCACGGACTTTGGAAATTCGCTCCCCATCAGACTATTTATTTTTATTGGGGAAAGGCTCTGTTCCGCCAATCCGTTTTCGACGATGTTTATTCGGGTGCCTTCATTCCGTAATCGTTCGGAGAAATTTTATATCACGTATAAGCCGGGTTAAAAGGCTTCGAAATAAACGAAAGTAAAGGGTACGAAGTCGCGCGCGACTGGAAACCCTTTCGTTACCCGGCGTCTGTCTTAAGACGCGTTCACACCTAGGAGCAACAAACACAAGGAGAACGCGGCTAGCCTTTAAACACGCTAACGAAGGGTTGTGTACGAATTTCATTGGACGAGCGTCACGAGGCTTTACGCCGAACGTTTTACGGGCGGGGGGAAGACAATTTCCGAATTTTCCCCTTCCGACGGCAGCAGGCGCTAAAGCGTCTAGCCAATGAAAAACGTACACAAGACAATCCACGACTTTTGACCGGTTGCGTTCTCTTTGTGTGGGGTGTTGTGTTTGTTGCTCCTATGTTCACACATACCTAAAACGGATGGATTACCGTTGCGCGTCCCTGCGATTCATGACGTCATTGAGTCGGTTTTCGCGAACCATTAGCCTTTTTTTTACAAAAATTGTCAATGGTGAATTTTTTTTCGCCTAATAAAAGTTTTATGCCTGTTTTTAGAAGAAAATGTCTCGCAACTTTTTGTCTATTTGTTTAAAAAATCCAACAAATTTCTTCTGGGCGCATTCGTTTTTAATTAGAATGTTTTGAAACGTCACTCAAATGCGTGAGCGGACGAACTTATAATTATATTTCTATACTACGCGTGCCCAATTTTCTTCAAAACTCATTAGAAATCAAACTTGTGAACAAAAAGATTTCCAAACGCTAAGAACCGCAGCGAGATCGAAACGAGGCAAAACGTAGAGGTCGGGGACGGCTAATCATTATCCATGTTTAAATTGTTTTTCGGGAAAAAAATGTAAACAAAGAAATTTACCGGTTAATATTTCGGAAAATGATTAAAAAACATGTATTATTCGTAAAATTTGAGCTTTTTATCGAAAAAAAACCGTCGTTTTCCCGATTAATTTGACAAATTTATCAAAAAATTAATCGGATAATATAGAAATATAAATTACTTGATCAAAACATTTTACGAATAATTTTGAGGGCTTTATCTATTGAATAAAAGTTAACCATCCCCGACCTCTAGCAAAACGTTTCCGAGGGTACGTGTGAACATGGCTTTAAAGATTCGAGAAAACGTCTTGCGGGAAAGCCTCGACGACCGACCTTCTAGCCTTTGGCGGCTGCTTGGTTTACATCACTAATGGGATTTTAGTGTATTTAGTCACGGGGTCTCTTTGTCATAGTAGGATGGAGCCATAGACTAGTCTTTGCATACTAAATGAAAGATGCTGGATTCTTTTAACTTCCTCCTTCGGAACTAGATTCAGCTGGTAATTGAACCCTCTAAAGAGCTGATGGTAAAGTCCACTCTTATTAAATTACACTAAGGTACCACAGTTTTTGATAGACTACGTTAAAAGATAAAAATAAAAATATCTGGTAATTAAGCGAAGGAGCTTGTAACATTAATGTACGAAACAGCGATGTTCAATTAAACTTTTATGTCATCCATTAGGAACTTCTTATTTCTTAGCATAGACTAATAAAGCTACATAGACAGGAACGTCAATGTTAAAAAAGTATTGCTCGTTTTGGGCGGTGACGCCATCTAGTGGTCAGACCTGAACAACTCATATAGAGCTTGTCACTGCTCTCGGATCAGAGTATTTTTATATTTTAGAAATTTTATAGTCACATAATGGATATAACATTTTTATTTCTACTTATTTTAAAAACTTTAGCATTTTTAAACCTAAAAAAGACCTAATTTTTTTATACACACATTTTAAATTAAAGAAGGATAAATCTAGGATAGTCTTACATTTTTACCTCTCCGAGGGGACAAAGTCCCCTAGGAGGGGTTATACAACGACCGTGTCTGTCTGTGGGTCTGTGGGTGGGTCTGTGGGTTCGTCTGTGGGTGGGTCTGTGTGTGGGTCTGTGGGTGGGTGTGTCTGTCTGTCAGGACTGCGAACGCGTTCGCATTTTCGGTGCAAAGTGTAATCACTGCGTACGCAGTTTCTCAAAGGGTTGGCAAAACCACCGTGCGACGGTGAGCGTTAACGGATGCATTTGCGGTTTGGTTTGGATGGTGTTTTTTCGCTCACCGTCGTGACGGTTTGGTGTATTACGGTTTTTGTAATGTTTATGCGTAGGTTGTGAGTGTTCAATTTGTTGTGTTTGTGTTCTGATGGATGTGCATGTTGAGTCTGTTGTGTTTATATGGGCGTTTTCTCTCCAACTTCTTCTTAATGACTTTGGGACGGACCGAGTGCTGAGTGTAATGCTACCTCTCAACGTCCAATGGCAGGGTTTCCACCAGTTGTACACGGTATTCGTCTTAGTATCAATTTGCGATCGCATCGGGCGGGATTTGAACCCGAGACCTCCTGATTGACAGGCGGACGTTCTACCACAGAACCACCGACACTTGTTACGTCTTATTGAAAATTAGACCTTCAGCTTTATCGGAAGCGTATTTAATAGAGTACGAAATTTTGGTTTAATTGAAATAGAATTGAAATTGAAATTATTGCATCGAAGAAATTCTACTTTAGCGTTTCTCTATTGATTAAAAATAAATGCGCCACCCAGGTTTCGAACCCAGACCATTCGGCTTGGCAGTCGAGCGCTCTACCACAGAACCACCGATAGCTCCTTAGATTCACTGAAATTAAGACAGGCATCGTAAGCATAATAGGTAATAAAGTCTTTTTTATTAATGAATTTATGAAGGTCTAATCTGGTATTTTTTAAAGGTTAAATCTTGTTTTAGCGCAGTCAGCCGAGATTAGAGGGTTAAAGGGTAGACCCTGTGGGTGGTCCACTTTTTTAACGACCTATATATAGTTCTGTTAATTCAAAGGAGATAATTTAACGTAAATTGCTTTAAGAGCTGGCGGTTCGTCAAGTGGCTCTCTGTGCTTTGTTGATGGTAAGGTTTTTGCTTCTTGTAAATACATTTGGTGTGGATATTTGGATATCTACGATTTCTAACGCAGTCAATGATTTCTTGGGTGTGCGAGTCATTATATGATATTGGAAATTGGACGGCATTGGTCTTTTTCATGTGGTATGCGTCACAACGTCAACAGGAAGTGAACGAGTCGTCCACTACCAGATATCTACGGTATCTTCATCAAGGGCGAGTGTTGAAATAAAATGAGCGTTAAAGATGCGGCAAGTATTTCGTAAGAGAGTAATTCCAAAAAGCCTCTGTAGATATTTCTTTCATTAAAATTTGCTTCGTATTATATTTAACTGATAAACTTGTTCTGTAAAAGGGTTTAATTCAATTGTGCATTGTTATAGTACGTCTAACTTACTGTTGTAACTACTTAACTTATGATATTCTGAATAAATTAAAATTGGTCGTTTCGTCTCAATTATTTTAATTATAATTAAAATTTTATACCGGGCGGGATAGAAATGGGTTAATATTTTTAACAAATCTCTAAATTGCGGAGATATATCTTTAAGGGTTATCTCGATAAATTAATACCACTAGGGACAATTCTTCCGAGGAGAGGTATATTTTGGCTTGCCAACTTGTTATTTATTAATATGACTAAACAATTAGTCATTTTTAAAAAAAATATTCAACATTTATAACCGAAACAAATCATTTTATTGTACTTTAGGCAGGTACACACTTTCCGAACGAGAATTTTTTTAATTATGTCCAGGTCTACACACTAGGAGCGCTGCCGTTGTGGCGAACGATTCGCCGTATTCGACGTTCCTATCTATATAGCGTCTATGTTTCTTACTAATTTAGTAGTTTTAAAAATTATCAAAAAATCGTCTTTATAAAAGTAGGTCAAAGCCTTTAGAACTATTCCTAAAAGCGGCCGCGTCGTCACCCGATTAGCAGGCTGGAGGCCACGGCTGATAAAAGTGAGATTTCTTACGGAACGGAAGAAAATGTCGCCTTAAAGTCACGATTCCAATAAAATAAGAAAAAAAAAGGAGATGTATGGAGATGGGATATAGGAGCGTAGAACGCGGTGTCGAGGGACATTGTGAAAAAACCTACGCTACATTGGGGATAAATTTATCGTCGGATTCCTACTAATGGACAACACAATAGGATTCGGAAAGCCATCGGTCTCGATCGCTTCCCCCAGGACACATACTAACAGTATGTCACAATCCCCCAACCCACCCGCCCAAACCTCCCAAGGACCCGTTCCCATTATGTGCCACACGTGAAAAGATGGAAAATATTTCGTGAACTTTATTATTTGGTTTTACATTAGAGAGTTGCAGCTAGGAGCAACAAACACAAGGAGAACGTGGCTAGCCTTAAAACACGCTAAGGCGGTGTGGTGTACAAATTTCATTGGACGAGCCTTTACGCTGAACGTTTTACGTAAAGGGGGGAAGACAATTTCCGCATTTTCACCTTCTGACATCAGCAGGCGCTAAAGCGTCTAATCAATGAAAACTGTACGCAAGAAAATGATCGACTTCTGACGGGTTGTGTTCTCCTTGTGTGGGGTGCTGTGTTTGTTGCTCCTAGGTTTCAGCAACCCATTTCTAACGTCAGCAAACGATAAATTAATCTGACGTTGGGAACGTCGGGAACACAGGAATCCGGCCTTTGAAAAAGCAGACGCAAGTGAAACTAACTACAGTGGTCCTTTTTTTTTTAACTAGTTAGGTCGTACAGCAAACAAAATGTTATTTTACTCTTTTTTTATTTTATTGGGTGCATATGGCTTCACACCATATTTTCCAAGTTAGTAAGATGTTGGTGCATGTGGAAATGTGGCCTTATCAGTACCCCATTTGAAACATAATACGTAAAGATTTTGAGCAAATTTTGCTGACTGAACGAAATTTTGAACCCCACGTTGGGAAGAGGCGTAGGAACCCGGGGGGTGGGGGGCAAGGTTGGCAATGCCCCTCCCTAGAATTTTGCTGGGAGGGGCAACTAATGTTATTGCCCCCTCCAACTTTTTGGTCAGTTGAAATCTTCAAAAGACTGAAATTATCATTTTAAAAGCATAAAAAACTTATAGACCCTCAACTGTGTTTAAATTTCAGTTTTTTTACACCAATTTACATAGTAGTAAAATGTACACGTCCATTCGGAGAAGCTACACTCCATTAAAAATTCAAAACCATTCTACAGACCCTTTTTGTTTTCTCTTTGCCCCCTCCAACTTCTAGAACGTTCCTACGCCCCTGGGCGTAGAAGTTCGCGTTTACGCCCACAAGTGGGTTGTTGAAACTCTCTATTTGCCAGTGATTTTCAGGACAATAGAGCAGTGTTTAGTAAATACCGAGTCTTATTCAGTATTTAATTAAATCACTTTCTTGGTTTGTATAATTATATGAATATATTATTCTATTATGTTTAATGTAATTATTATTTCTGAGGGTTTCGGAAAATTATAGAACAAAATTTGATTTATGTGATTTTTAGAAGGACCATTTGCAGGGTTGGCAAAAAACCGGTTTTTTCTTGAAAAGTCCACTGGTATGGTTTTTTGCAAGTTAAATCCGGATTTTTGGAGTTTTATCCGGATTTTTTAAAAATCATACATTTGCCTTGTTATTAAATAAAATCGTATTATTTTCCGTCCTCCACTAGGATGCCCACCCGCTTTTGGCATCCAACACCAGCCAGCCTTGGAAATAATTGTTTTTTAAACTGGTCCTTATGAATTATAAAAACAGTAAATTACGGTTATTACACTTAATTACAGCAAATTTGGGATAGTTCCATAGACTAAACTGTATGTTTCCACCAATAAAAAGCTAGTTTTTGGCTAAGTATAGAAACGTTTCTTAGTTATTTTTTTTAAACAATGAAGAAAAGTCCGTATTTTTTCATGGAATTTTTAAAGTGGATTAAACCGGTTTAATTAACCCTTACAATTTGGGGGAAATCTAGGAGGGTACAATGTGCCCCTGGATGTTTTTTTCTTTGGAAAGATGGCTTAAAAATCAGCAGATGCGAACGTGGCTCCCCGAAATTGAAATAAATGTTTGCAATCAAAAACGGTGCTGAGAATTAATACAAATAGTTCCGTTACCGTGGCGCTTTCAAATCAAACCGTGTCTACGTGAGAGCAAAATGATCTCTAACAATAGCGCTATCTTGTAACCGCGATAAGTCAATAGCCCCATTGTAATATATTATTATTCGTATAACCAGAAGTATATAAGATATTGTTTTGAGATAAGTTTATTATTTCAAAATACGTATTACAAGAAAAAAATAGTGCGGGTAAATTCGATATTATAATAATTTTCTAAAACTATTTCATAACAAAATATATAATTATAAATAAGTTAAATTAAAAAAATATAACCAGAAGAATATAATACATCGTTTTGAGATAAGTATTCACCATCCTGGTTATGATATTTCAAAATACGTTTTGGAAGACAATATTGTGCCTGAGAAATTCCTTATTTTTGTGATTTTAAACAGTTATTTCATCACAAAATTTAATTTATAAATAAGTGAATATCCATACGGGGGATAATTTTAACATTTTACATCGTTATATCTTGGACATATAATGCACGGGATATACAAGGAGAGTACCCGAGGTGTTTATTGCCGATTTTGTTCAAAGTCGGGGGTAATGTAGACCAATATGAGATATGGAATTTCCGAAAAAGGAGACGTTGCACTATACCTCCGAAAATGTTTTTGACCACTTAAAACCAAAAATCTCCATTGAAAAAAGCATGGGATTTTCTCGGTTTCATGACCTACGAAATTTATTTGAAAATTTGAAAATCATGAAATGGGTCATTTGGACCACATTTAGGTAAATTTCATCAAGTTAAGGTAAATTGTAACATTTTTGGGGTAAAATTGTAAAACATTCACCTTAAAATCCGGTTTAATTATAACTGAATAAAATACCACTCAATGCGGTGATAACTCACTGAAAATTACCAAATTTTAAAATTACTAGTATATGAAAAATAATGTTTAAAAATCATTTATTAGTGATTTCTTGTCCTTAATATTTAGGAAACTGGAAAGAAATTGTTAAACGTTTTTAGCAGTCCTACAAGCAGACGACATTGAGATAAGGGCTAAACATATTGACATGAGAAGTACCTTATGTAGTCAAACGGCTAAAGAATTTCGCTTTAAAAAAATCCGGTTAAAACCAATACAATCCGGTTTAATCGAATAAAAGCCACTCGTTTATATTTTATTAAATCTACCCGGATTTTGTAACCCTGGTGTACGCTACTGCAAAGATTTCCACCCAAATATTTATCAAGTGCTCAGAATATTATACATAATAATAATATATTTAGCTCGTCATCTAACGTTTTTTTTACGCACGTGATTTGTATGAGTGGAAAGTTTGGCGATTATCTCGATAGGGGCGCTGGTGGGCGTCGTGTTTTGTTTATAATGCGGATCCATTAGTTTATTTCTCTAAATTTAGAAGGGCTAAATTGTGAGTAGTGTTAGGAATTGCGTATTCATTATCCACAAATTTTCCGATTTATTTGAAAAACGTTGGTAAAAAGAATATAATTTTAACTTATTTAATTATGTTTTTACGCAACCAAGCATTTATTTGAATAAAAGTGGTATTTATTTAAATAATTGTTTGTTTTGTTTAAATAATAGGCTTATTCACTTTCGATTATTTAAACATTTTACAATTTTTATTCAAATATTGGTTATTTAAATAAATATTATTTAAATATAGCCGAGCTTATTTTATTCATTTATAAAAATTAATCGACTGCCGAGCACTAATTGTGAGCAGTAATGCGGCAGGACGGAAAAAACATTTAACGTCGTAGACTGATACTTCTCCCGCAAGATAAATATTATGTACTTCTGATATAATAACCTTATAAAACGGGAAATCTGGTCTTCCAATTTATTCAGCGAGTTACCGCGGGCTCGAATACCGAATGTACTTTTGTCCATTTTCGAGTTTGAACGGTGTTATTAAGTTTGGTATCCTTCGAAAACAAAGGGAGATATAATTTGTTGGCCCTTATCCAACTTTGAAAGATAAACGGGCAAAAATTAATATTCATTCCGACATTGTTCGAATGCCTATTCTAATTGAATTAGGCTAATGGCGGTTTAAAATGAGCGCGGAACAAAAAATGCGCAGCGTCATTAACAGTGACAAGACGCTCATTTAAATAGGCTTAAAAACGAGTCGCTGTTTTAGAAAGATGAAGCGATGCCCGAAAATTAAACGACTATCCATTTAGTGGGACAACAATTAATTTTCGTCATAATTTCTCACGCTCATTAGCGTTTTAAGAGACAGAACTGAAAACACGGCATGCACTATACTTTCTTTAGTACTGTTAATTGTATAAAAAACATTTTATTTAATTTTTTAAACTAAAACCATGAATTTATTTATTTTTTTTCTAAAATATATTATTTATTTTATTTTTGTAAAACACGAAACAATTAGTTTATTTTATTTTTTGAAACACGAAACAATGAATTTTTTATATTGTTTAAAACAACAAACAATGAATTTTTTGAAACTCAAAACAATCAATTTATTTTATTTTTTTCCTAAACATCAAAAAACGATGTTCTATTTCAAATATCGAAAAAACGATGTTTCATTTTAAATATCGGAAAAATCTGTTTTATTTTAAATATCGGAAAATCTGTTTTATTTTAAATATCGGAAAAATTTATTTTATTTCAAATATCGAAAAATCAATTTTATTTTAAATATCGAAAAATCGATGTTTCACTTTAAATATCGGAAAAATCTGTTTTATTTTAAACATCGGAAAAATCTGTTTTACTTTAAATATCGGAAAAATCAGTTTTATTTTAAATATCGGAAAAATCTGTTTATTTTAAATATCGGAAAAATCTGTTTTACTTTAAATATCGGAAAAATCAGTTTTATTTTAAATATCGGAAAAATCTGTTTATTTTAAATTTCGGAAAAATCTGTTTTACTTTAAATATCGGAAAAATCTGTTTTATTTTAAACATCGGAAAAATCTGTTTTATTTTAAATATCGGAAAAATCTGTTTATTTTAAATATCGAAAAAACGATTTTTAATTTAAATATCGACGTTTTATTTTAAATATCGAAAAAAAACTATTTTGTTTTAAATATCAAAAATCTATATTTTATGTTATGTACTGAAATAGAGAAATAATATTATTTCCCTATGGTACTGGAAAACGATATTTTATTTTAAATATCGAAAATTTTAAACATCGAAAAAAGACGATTAAATTTTATAAACCGAAAAAAATTAATTTGTTATTTTACATTATTTTTTATTCTTATATAATTTAAACATTTCATGCCTTATTTTCTTGACCAATTGGTTAATAGTTTTCGTGCAGTAATGTAAACCTAAATTTAAATTAATTTTACGAAGTTTAAATGACTACTTGTAATTCAGTAGCGCTGAATTAGCATGGCTATCGACACTACATTTTTACATCCCCATAAATTGTTGAAGTATAATAACCGATTTAAATCAAAAATATAAAAATATTTAAATATTCATTTAAATCAAACAACTCAGATTTCTTTACTAAACATTGTGATTAAATTAATTTAATATAAAATTGGTAGTGACTTAGAAATTACATTTAAGCTGCAACGATAAAAATTTATTTAAATTTTAATTAACTCCTACTCAAGCCAAAAGTTATATATCATACGCTTGTAAAACTTCGTAACGCTTATAAAACTTCGTAGCGATTAAAATTCAAGCGCTTAACTCCCGAACCCTTACAAACGAGAAAAAAAAGGCATTTTTTAAATAAAAATTATTCACCAGAGGGAGCTCCTTTTTATTATTCCGAAACAAACCCTCATTCAAGAATCTGATAATTTATAGTAAAGTCACTCTCCGCTCGGGGCATCGCGGCCAAATTGCTTAACACTGGAAAGAAGTCGTTTAAGATCTGCTGGATTAGTCACATAAGAAGGAAGACTGACCTCCCCTATTTTTTACGGTCATATCCTTTCATTCTACTATTAAATTTCTTTTTCTCGAACGAAGGGAGGGAGAGAGCTTGGTTGGAATATCTTATACGGCCTGCTATTCATGGCCAATTAAAGACTGGCTTTAAAAGGGCTTGAAATGTTGGAGACGAGAAGATTATATTACTGTAAGGTTGACACTAGAAAATTCGACACAAAATGCGTTTAGATCACTAAGCTTTGGTTTAAATTCTATTTTTTCTTTACACGCCTGAAAATGTTTTACGTACCAAAGTACGTTAGTAAACCAAGGCTTAAATCTTGACATACCAAAAGCGAAGAGTTTGGCGTTGTCACCAATGAAAACCCTCAAGTTTTTTATAGGAAAAATATGAAATTCATATTCATTTTATAGGACATTGTAGGAGTAATTTTTAGGTAAATATAGGAAATTATACGAACGTTCAGTGAATCATTTTACAGGGTTTCCCCTCTTTTTTTACAATCAAATTCCCTGACCATCTCCTGAGATTTTCCCTGACTTATTTTGTGCTAATATATTTTTAACCTATATTTTAGTAAAGGTTTCCTATTAGCAACCGAAATTAAATTCCCTGACATTTCCCTGATCTTTAGACTAATTTTTTCGATTCCCTGACTTTTCCCTGATTTTTATACCCATATTCATATTCCCTGACTTCTCCAGGAATTCAAGGTTTTCCAGGTACCGTGGCAAGCCTGCTTTAATACAGATAAAACAAATGCTTTTAAAGCCACTTTGGTTATAATAATGATATTGCATTTAATATGAAAACTTCACAGACTTTGTGACTAGATATATGTATTAAGGTAATATTACATTTTCATTTTAAAACCGCAGTCAGCCGTAAAAGAAAATGAATTTAGTGCTTCGAAAAACAGCAAAAACAGGAAAATAAAGGAAAATTAACAAATTATAGGAAGTTATAGGAACACAATCGAAATACAGGAAAAATTATAAAATATAGGAAGTGTGGTCACCCTGCGCTCTAGTTTCAAGAATAGGATTGGTCGAATTTACTAACACGTGCTCAATGTGGCCCTTTAAATAAAACCGGTTCAGCGATTTGCTAGAAGTAGTAATACAGACTCACAGAGAGCCAGGACATACTTGTAAAAGCGTTAGATGTTAAAGCGAGCGCTGCTCAATATTTCAATACAGAAAGGCTCGTTCAATGTCGCACGCGCCTCTTGAAACAAAACAAATGCGCGCGTGCTATCAAGTTTAGCCTTACTAATAAAAACTAACATAAACACGTGACTATTTTATTCAGTGACTCGCGCATGCGCGTAGGGGAGGGAAGAAAAAGAGAGCGGAATTTATGGATGCGCCTATTTGGCGTAGGGATATTTGACTATTTTGATTAACCATATATTCCCGATGAAATAGTAAATTATAAAATCAATAGATGACAGTTTTCACCCAGCACTATTTTTCATTCCTGCGAAAGTACACGTTTCAAGCAAATAACATAACCAAAATAGGTAGATGAATAATTTTCTCGTTAGAAATAATTCATATACTTCTGGCTACACAAATGTAGTACTTTTCAAGATACCATTAACATAAGCAACATTATTAATCCAATGCCTTAGGTATTAGCCTAGATTATGGTTATGACATAAAGTAATCCTAAAAACAATCGGGACTTTTTTAATGAAAATCAAATAAATCTATTTATTTTGATTTTATTGAATTCATTGATTTTTATACAATCAATAGCTCTTCTGATGCATAATAGAGCGTTCTATAAAATCGGCCAAACTTTTCATACAGACTATAGAGCTAGTTCAGCAGAAACTAACAACATTTGTTACTCTTTGGTTTAAGAGAATTCGGCTTATGTCCTGTCTTTATATGAATATTTTAGAGACGTACCTTTTAGGAGTTGTAGGTGGGACCCTAGGTGTTGAAGTATGTTAGGGGTTAAGAATATTTTCATGATCTAAGTTTCTTTTTAAACCCGTGGATTTGGGACTAGTATTTTGCTTATTTTCCATCATACGTTTATTACAAAAATGATTTAAAATAAGAAAAACGGCGCGGAAAGCCGGAAATGAGTGAAGCCTAGGCTAGCAACTACTCTACTCCTAAAAATCGACTGCTCTCAATTTCTTACGGGTTTGCCAGATAAATATTTTACTCTCACACGAAAAACCGGCCAATCCTTCACCTCCTCCGAACTCAAAAGGGGGAGAGCACCCCACACCGATTTTATATAACGCTCTATTAACGGATATTTTACTTTTATGAGTTAGCTAATCTTGAATTAAATATAATCTTAATTGAATTTAATTACTATTTAATATTTTAGCTTGCTCAGATTTTTTCTGTTTCCATTTTTAAGCTACTATTTTTGTCATTTTTTTATTCCTACATTAAAATACATTATATGATTTAAATCAATGATTTAAAAAAAATCACTTGATTTAAATCAGCCAACCCTGAAAGCAATAAGTATTGTACGTAGCTCACGCATTTTTCCATAACATTTTCTTCTAAATATTTTTCGATTATTAACGATAAAGACTTGGTTAAATTTGTACAGTCAATGTGGTGGAAATGAACTTCGCGGATAAAGGGAGGTGGTTTTGTCACAATAGAACTAAACCTATTGTTTGCGTTAAAACCCGGTTTTCTAACAATGGGAATTTACAATATGGCTGAAATATATTAAATACCATCTAAGCCGAGCAAGCTACGTAATTGAATGTAAGCCTTGAGTTAGAAACACCATGGTTTATTCGCTAAACACTGACGGAATTAACTCACTAGCGTCACCTACATTTGTCCAAAGATAATATTTCCATTAAATTTATAAGCCTGGCAGCGAACGTCGAAGAAGCTTAGCAAAGACCAAAAACTAAAAAAAAAAGAAAATAAACCTTACAGTTCCATTGTTAATTAATAATCGTCTTTAACGAAACGAAGTTCGGTCTGAAAAAGTAAAGATCTGGGCAAGTAATTTGTCCAACGTACTTAACAGAATTAATTCCAAGGAAAATATACTTAAGGAACTAATCACCAGTTGGGAATAGTTTCAATTTTCGTTTTGGCTGGTGGTGCGCGAAGGCTTTCTTAAGACCCTTCATCAATCAGCGAACGGCGAAAATGAAAATTTCATTTCCATTTCTGTCCCAGAGTAATTCCCACGCGGTTCGATTGGGTCGACGCTTAGCGGACACTTCTGCAGATGGCGGGCTTGTCGAGAGGTTGACGTCGGATTAATTGTCCGTCGACGTTAGTATTAAATCGAGTGGGAGAATAGTGAAAATAGATGACGTCGAGAGTTCTTCGATCCTAGCCGAGAGATTTAGTCGGGGAAAAAGGCACGCGACGCTTTTGCCAAAATTGGAGATTACGCCCTCATTTTAAAAAGCCCCCCTAATCCCTTTGCCGTTCAATGTGAGATAGCATATTTCGTGACAACCCGAGAAAGTCACCCACGAAATCTTTTCAATCATTACTTAAGCATTAACCTTTAATATTCACGCGTTATCTGTAGCCATAACTGGACGCTGACAATCGGCCAAAAAACCGTTTAGTTTCGATTTGAAAAATATTCCCAATGTCAATTTTCTTTCATTAGATTATTTTTTCTTAAAAAAAAAGAGATAAAATTGTAGAATTTTTTTAATTGTATTTATGGTACGAATTTAATTTTAAATTTCACCAAGTTGGGGAATAATTTGCAATTATTAAAAACACTTACGTGCTAGTTCGAAAGGTATATAATTTTTAATTAGGAGTGAAAAATACCTGTACCGTGGCAAAAAGAAACATTTTCCACATAAATTCGATCAATAACAAAGTTATGGAACTAAAATCACAACTTTTTTCAAAATAAATTAAATTTTAAATACACTAAAATTATAAGAATTTTAATAAAAATTAGCAAATTAAAAACTCTGTCATCTTCTGGAAATCAAATCAAAATTAAAATTTAAAAATTAATTTAATCGAGGAATTTGTAAAAATCGATAACTGTGAGGCTTTACAATGAATTCAGAATTAAGTAACACTATGGTAATAGTAAGTGTAGGGAGCTGTTGGCTCGCGTGGCATGAAGGGCTTGCCACCACCCTCCTACGCATTATAACCCGGCCAAATGAATTAATGGCTTTAAAAGTCGCTCGATGTCTTGGGCCTAAGGTGGTGCCTTGGGTATTAGCCTAGCTGATTATTATTATTTATTACTTATTCCGAGAGTAAAAGCGGATTAAAAACTTCTGTAGATAAAAATTTAAAAGTGTTCTTTTAAGAATATTATTTTAGATCCCTTAATTTTGTCAATTTATTCAAGTCAACCCACAGAAATGATTGAAATTCCCCTCAAAGGCTAATGGAATATAATGAATTTTGGGAGCTTAACCGCACCCACGCCAGTCCGTCGGCCTCTTGGCGTTTTTCATGATTAATAATGGCGAGAACAGAGATCAGTTTTCTTATCTCGTTCCAGTCGGTGTACATGGGGTGTTTGTTAGCGGGGCCCGAAGAATCGCCGTAATGTGGGCCTATGACCAGATCTTTCATCGCGCCATTAAAGGCCCACGTAAAGAGTATAGAAGTAGATTTAATGATTAGGAGAAGCCGGGTTATAAATGATGTCGCCAGGGCTCTTACCCAACTATAAGATGTAATTAATGATTCCAAGTTTGGACGTGATCTGGACCCATTAAATAACCCACAAATTTGGATGGTTCTCCGACACTCTTTCCCGAACCTAATCCGTCACGAATCACGCGTGCAAATGTGAGGGTCACAACGGAATTCTTAAAATCAAGAATGGATTTATTTATTACCTAAGTAACGTAGAAGTGTAAGTATGACATTTGCTAGTTTTACAAGTTTTTTCCATAAAGTCTGTTTCGCCAATGACAAATACTTCTTTCCATAAATTCCTCCCCGACTATCTTGCCCCCCTGCCGAACGTTGATGACAGAACTCTGACAACAGCTTTGGCAGTAACCGGTTTAAGTCCAGTGGCGGTAGCACAAACTCGATATTGGACTTTGACGGGGGAGTTTATGGAAATATCGATTAGGGGTGGACAAATTGGTGATCCTATAGATGGTGTTTTTGAAGGTCGAGATCTCCATTTTCAAGGTCCAAGTTTCAATATTTTAGTATAATTTCGAGATAAGACATTTTGAATGTCGAGATAAGACATTTTGAATGTCGAGATAAGACATTTTGAATGTCGAGATAAGACATTTTGAATGTCGAGATAAGACATTTTGAATGTCGAGATAAGACATTTTGAATGTCGAGATAAGACATTTTGAATGTCGAGATAAGACATTTTGAATGTCGAGATAAGACATTTCGTTTGCCGAGACAAGACATTTTGAATGTCGAGATAAGACATTTTGAATGTCTAGATAAGACATTTTGAATGTCGAGATAAGACATTTTGAATGTCGAGATAAGACATTTTGAATGTCGAGATAAGACATTTTGAATGTCGAGATAAGACATTTTGAATGTCGAGATAAGACATTTTGAATGTCGAGATAAGACATTTGGAATGTCGAGATAAGACATTTCGTTTGCCGAGACAATACATTTTGAATGTCGAGATAAGACATTTTGAATGTCGAGATAAGACATTTTGAATGTCGAGATAAGACATTTTGAATGTCGAGATAAGACATTTTGAATGTCGAGATAAGACATTTCGTTTGCCGAGACAAGACATTTTGAATGTCGAGATAAGACATTTTGAATGTCGAGATAAGACATTTTGAATGTCGAGATAAGACATTTCGTTTGCCGAGACAATACATTTTGAATGTCGAGATAAGACATTTTGAATGTCGAGATAAGACATTTTGAATGTCGAGATAAGACATTTTGAATGTCGAGATAAGACATTTCGTTTGCCGAGACAAGACATTTTGAATGTCGAGATAAGACATTTTGAATGTCGAGATAAGACATTTTGAATGTCGAGATAAGACATTTTGAATGTCGAGATAAGACATTTCGTTT
The DNA here is from genome assembly GCF_980474605.1 of Leiobunum rupestre. NCBI lineage: Eukaryota > Metazoa > Arthropoda > Arachnida > Opiliones > Sclerosomatidae > Leiobunum > Leiobunum rupestre. The sequence continues at coordinate 36,643,350 of NC_143392.1, forward strand.
GCCGAGACAATACATTTTGAATGTCGAGATAAGACATTTTGAATGTCTAGATAAGACATTTTGAATGTCGAGATAAGACATTTTGAATGTCGAGATAAGACATTTTGAATGTCGAGATAAGACATTTTGAATGTCGAGATAAGACATTTTGAATGTCGAGATAAGACATTTCGTTTGCCGAGACAATACATTTTGAATGTCGAGATAAGACATTTTGAATGTCGAGATAAGACATTTTGAATGTCGAGATAAGACATTTTGAATGTCGAGATAAGACATTTTGAATGTCGAGATAAGACATTTCGTTTGCCGAGACAAGACATTTTGAATGTCGAGATAAGACATTTTGAATGTCGAGATAAGACATTTTGAATGTCGAGATAAGACATTTTGAATGTCGAGATAAGACATTTCGTTTGCCGAGACAATACATTTTGAATGTCGAGATAAGACATTTTGAATGTCGAGATAAGACATTTTGAATGTCGAGATAAGACATTTTGAATGTCGAGATAAGACATTTTGAATGTCGAGATAAGACATTTCGTTTGCCGAGACAAGACATTTTGAATGTCGAGATAAGACATTTTGAATGTCGAGATAAGACATTTTGAATGTCGAGATAAGACATTTTGAATGTCGAGATAAGACATTTCGTTTGCCGAGACAATACATTTTGAATGTCGAGATAAGACATTTTGAATGTCGAGATAAGACATTTTGAATGTCGAGATAAGACATTTTGAATGTCGAGATAAGACATTTTGAATGTCGAGATAAGACATTTCGTTTGCCGAGACAAGACATTTTGAATGTCGAGATAAGACATTTTGAATGTCGAGATAAGACATTTTGAATGTCGAGATAAGACATTTTGAATGTCGAGATAAGACATTTCGTTTGCCGAGACAATACATTTTGAATGTCGAGATAAGACATTTTGAATGTCTAGATAAGACATTTTGAATGTCGAGATAAGACATTTTGAATGTCGAGATAAGACATTTTGAATGTCGAGATAAGACATTTTGAATGTCGAGATAAGACATTTTGAATGTCGAGATAAGACATTTCGTTTGCCGAGACAATACATTTTGAATGTCGAGATAAGACATTTTGAATGTCGAGATAAGACATTTTGAATGTCGAGATAAGACATTTTGAATGTCGAGATAAGACATTTTGAATGTCGAGATAAGACATTTCGTTTGCCGAGACAAGACATTTTGAATGTCGAGATAAGACATTTTGAATGTCGAGATAAGACATTTTGAATGTCGAGATAAGACATTTTGAATGTCGAGATAAGACATTTCGTTTGCCGAGACAATACATTTTGAATGTCGAGATAAGACATTTTGAATGTCGAGATAAGACATTTTGAATGTCGAGATAAGACATTTTGAATGTCGAGATAAGACATTTTGAATGTCGAGATAAGACATTTCGTTTGCCGAGACAAGACATTTTGAATGTCGAGATAAGACATTTTGAATGTCGAGATAAGACATTTTGAATGTCGAGATAAGACATTTTGAATGTCGAGATAAGACATTTTGAATGTCGAGATAAGACATTTCGTTTGCCGAGACAATACATTTTGAATGTCGAGATAAGACATTTTGAATGTCGAGATAAGACATTTTGAATGTCGAGATAAGACATTTTGAATGTCGAGATAAGACATTTTGAATGTCGAGATAAGACATTTTGAATGTCGAGATAAGACATTTCGTTTGCCGAGACAAGACATTTTGAATGTCGAGATAAGACATTTTGAATGTCGAGATAAGACATTTTGAATGTCGAGATAAGACATTTCGTTTGCCGAGACAAGACATTTTGAATGTCGAGATAAGACATTTCGTTTGCCGAGACAAGACATTTTGAATGTTGAGATTAAGTTTTTGGAATGTCGAGATTAAGTTTTTTGAATGTCGAGATTACGTTTTTTTAATTTCGAGATTAAGTTTGTTTAATTTTGAGATAAATTATTTTGGATGTCGAGATTAAATTTTTTGAATGTCGATATAGCCATATTGAAGATCGAGATACCCACAAGATATTCACCAAAAATGTGTACGGGATTTCACGCTGGATTTCAAAATTTCTTGTTGGATTTCGGATTTCTTAACTTTAGTCCCGGATTTAGCGATTTCTCGTTGGATTCCGTGATTTTTCGTTGGATTTAAGGATTTTTCGGCGGATTTGATAGTTTCTCGCTGGATTTCAAGATTTCTCGTCGAATTTCGCGATTTTTCAATTTCTTGCCGGATTTCGATATTTCGCGTCGAATTTCTGGATTTCGAGATATTGAAAAATCTCCGGATTTTGAAGTATAATCCAGGCAGGATTTCAGATTTCTTGGAAAGTGTACGGGATTTCTTTGAATGTCCTATCCCTCGAAGATTTCATACTATAAACGTAAAAGTCAGCTAACTGAATCTGGTCAGGATAATTAAAGCGGATCACTGACAAAGGAGAGTACCCGAGGTGTTTATTGCCGATTTTGTTCAAAGTCGGGCGTAATGTAGACCTATATGAAATATGAAATTTCCCAAAAGGAGACGTTGCACTACCCATTCGATTTGCTATGGCAACCGAAAATGTTTTTGATCACTTAAAACAATAAAATCTCCATTTAAAAAAAGCATGGGATTTTCTCGGTTTCACAGGGTCCTAGCTACGAAAAATTTGAAAAATTTTGAAAATCACGAAATGTGTAATTTGGACCACATTTAGGTAAATTTCATCAAGTTTGGGGAAATTGAAACATTTTTAGGGAAAATTTGTAACAAATTTTGGGTAAAATAAGGAAAAAATCTTATTTTGGTTGTAAGTGGTCAAAAACATTTTCGGTTGCCATGGCAAATCGAATGGGTAGTGAAACGTCTCCTTTTGGAAAATTTCATATCTCATATAGGTCTACATTACGGCCGACTTTGAACTAAATCGGCAATAAACACCTCGGGTACTCTCCTTGTTAGTTGAGCTAATCAATCAGATACAATTTGAAAATTTCGACCAGAATAACCTGATTCCCCCGTCACGAGGAAAACACTTGTCAAGGTTAATGGTAATAGTGAGTGTAGGAAGCTGAAGGGCTTGCCACCACCCTCCTGCGCATTGTAACCCGGTCACCTGTTTAAAGGCATTATAAGTCGCTAGATGACTTGGACCTAAGGTGGTGCCTTGGATATTAGCCTAGCTGATTATCATTCCTTGCCGCGACTTATTTGAAGGATATTATGAAAATTAAAACGCTTTCAACAATAAAAATAAAGTTATTCTGGTGGTGCCTTGGGTATTAGCTTAGCCGTTTATTATTATTATTATTATTATTATTATTATTAAAATGTCCGATTCTACGTCTTGCTGGTTTTGATTTAAATTACGCGGTGAAATCCAAGTTCGTTTTATTTTGGTTAAATTAAATTAAGATTTAAATCTAACAAAACACCGTACATTTAATAATGTAATTAAAATCGCGGTATACTTTAGCAAGATACGCCTTCATGGCGGTAGAAGATTTAAATTCTCTTACGATTGTTATGTTAATTGCGGTAATATTTTTATTTTATGCGGAAGATAACTTTAGTTCTCCAAAGAGCGTTGCTTTGAAGATTTAACAATATATTTTACCAAGAACGTATTTAGATTAACGAGCACGTATATACGTAAAGAAGCTAGTTGTACTATTAAGGCCACACTAAAAACTGCAATGCAAATTGAAATAGTAATGCCATCTGTCGGGCAGTTGTTTTTTTTATAATTTACCAACTTGTATTAATTCGTTAAATCCAACTTTTATTAAAGTTAAATTAAGATTAAAAATCGAACTTTTACCTAAACAAATTACTGATAAAAGAACACGTTCTTACGATCGATACTAGATGGCGCTATAAACGGATGACTTTGAGGGAGGAGCTTAGATAGTAGATCATAATAACGGACCTGGAAATAACCTTAATAAATTCTTGATTTCCAATGACACTCCACATTCACAAATTTATCGAAAAATAAATCGGAAACAACTCAAACGTATGTAAATGTTTTTTCAACAAAATAGCGAGCAAATGGTGAAATTAAATTCATAAAACGTGTCCGAACGCGAGAGAAAAACAGGCTTAAGCCCCCCGCCCAAAAAAAATCCCACTCAAATCGCTTTTCCCCTCCATCTAGTGGAACGTCAAAAATTTAAAAGTCTAAAATCGGGGCTAACCAAAGGGCAAACGGATAGGGAGTTAGCAGGCGGCAGGGAGAAATTGTCAATTCAGAGCGAGTAAACGTTACAATTCCATAAATCGGATCGCTTTTATGGTAAGGCGCAACCCACGGAAAAGGACCCTAAAAAATAGGTAGGGTCACCCACGAACTGGCCAAAAAAAAAGCGTAAATTACTATTCAATAAATTAAGCCTCCGTTTTTGACCGAGATGCGTTGCGAAAAATTATTAGGTAATTACAATTGGGAGAGGTCTCCTATATACATCTTTATCGGAATAAAATTAAGTCCCGAAAAAGATCAATAGCAAAATACCGCTACTTACTAAACTTTATCATTGAAATTATCGTAATAAAAATTACGTAATATGTTCGAAAACCATAAAATAGAACCGCACAAATTGCGGTGATACGAATATTGGTTATTTCAAATAATAACTATTAGTAGAAGTATATAATATAGACTTAAGATAGAAGTATTCCACACCCTACATTGTTAATGTTATTCGCCTAAATTGCGTCAAAATACGTCATTAAGTGATTTTGTAAGACACAAATCAGGGAAATATAATAAAATATCCTCAGGCAATGTAAATTTTTCATTTCACACAGGGCCCCACTCAAATCTTCAAATTTTTTATAGGAAAAATAGGATTATATTTCTAAAAATATAGGACTTTAAAGGACTATTTTTTCAAATTATAGGATTTTATAGGACTAAATATGCTATTTCATTTACTAACTTTATGCATTTTAAAAAACAAAATCTATATTTAGTGAAATAAATCTTTGATTTTCACTTGAAAAATAGAAACTATTGAACCATTTCATCACAAAAATTTACTAGTAGCTAACCATGTTAACAATAACAAAAGTATAGACTAGTGACTTTGTATAGGAATTTATCCTATAACTAAATCTAGCAATTTGAAATGGGCAATATATAACAATTATAGGATTTTATAGGACTTTTTAGGGATTTTGCTAAAAATATAGGATGTTATAGGACATTTTTCAAAATATAGGATTTTATAGGAATTATAGGACCTCTGGAGGCCCTGTTCACATCAGTAGGTATAGTAACTTCCGGGTATGCTTAGGCGGTTTGACTGTCAATAACGAATAACTTAGTAGTGTTGTAAGTCGGAAAATTTTCCGTATTTTTCCGAAAAAAATAAAAAAAAGTTTTCATTCCATGATTAGTCTAATATATTGTTTGCAAATTGAAATAAAGCGGCATTTTCGCCTCATTTTTTCGAATCTGAAAGTAAAACTAAACCTCTAGACTAGTTTAAACTGATTAACAATGTAACGCTATTAATGTTTTGTAGTATGTTTACTGATATTAGACATTTTACATCGATAAAAAGTTAAAAACATTAAAAACCCTTAAAAGGTAATTTATGTTTCAAATTTTTTTTTCCGATTTGGGGAAAATTTTCCGCATTTAATTTTTCCGGAAAATTAACATCCCTACGAATAAGTATATAATTTAATATTATTCCGATGCTCATGTTTTTAAAGATAGTCTGTGTTACCTTGGTAGTATAAATCATTACGTGGCAATAAGGACTGACAACTCTCCGCGAGCTGTGTTACTAATCTTTGGAAGTGAAAAAGAAATATCCGCCCTTATGATGTATCAGCCAGGGCTTATTGAAAATTGAGGAGCAAATATAACGTTTACTATGAAAAAATAATGAAAATATAATTGAAAGGTGCTACAATCAGCGAATTAATTAAATCGTATTAATATTGTCGGAAGTTACATAATAAGTATGACTCTTAGCAGGGCCGAAAAAGGAAACCGTGGAGGTAAAGCTAGAGGTCGGCGGAACAAATAAATTAACCGCAAAAATTTCAATTAATCATTAAAATTAGTATTATTTGATTTAAACGCATAAATTTTACGATTAAACAACGATTTAACATGCAAAATTAATAATTTTTTTCGAATATTTCTCAATAATTTTCGGTTATGGATAAATATAAACAATCGTATAATTTCTTATTCAAACGCCGACCTCTAGGCAAAGCGCGTTGTTTACTAATATCATAAGTAACTTAATATATAATAAGTATTAAGTAACATAAAAATAATAATGATTTTTTTATTAAATTTCTTTAATGATAGTATTTTTTGTCAAAGAACATTTAAATCATTGTAGAGGGGTGACACTTTCCCCTCGCAGCAAGAGGAGCCGGGTTCGATCCCACCTTTTGGCACTGCGTGAAAAGCCGAAAAAACTTCTTCCGCGTTGAGTTTGCAAGTTCTCTCCCCATTGGCTTAAGGGGTTTTCCTCCGAGCTCTTCAGTTTCCCCTTCCATAAAACCTTGCCGAGGTTAACGGTAATAGTGAGTGTAGGGAGCTGTTGACTCGCGTGACATGAAGGGCTTGTCACCACCCTCCTACGCATTGTAACCCGACCACCTGAATTAATGGCAATAAAAATCGCTAGATGACTTGGGCCTTAAGCCGCATTTTCACGCTCGCTAGTAGCGGGTAAAAATACTTAAATTACGCTTCAGGTACTAGCTATCGTGAAATTTTAAAGCTACTAGCGAGCGTGAAAATACGGCTTAATGTGGTGCCTTGGGTATTAGCCTAGCTGATTAACAGTCCTTGCCTCGACCTATTTGAAGGTAGAGGTCGGTGACGGTTAATCATTATCCATGATTAAATTGATTTTTTTCGGGAAATAAATGTAAACAAAGAAACTTAATGGTTAATATTTCGGAACATAATTAAAAAACATGTATTATTCAGAAAATTTTAGCTTGTTATCGAAAAAAACGTCGTTTTTCCGACTAATTTTACAAATTTATCAAAAAATTAATCGGATAATACAGAAATATAAATTACTTGATCATAACGTTTTACGAAACATTTTGAGAGCTTTATCTATTGAATAAACGTTAACCATCCCCGACCTCTATTTGAAGGATCAGCCAAGTATTATGAAAATTAAAACGCTTTCTACAGTAATAATAAAGTTTCATTTAGCAAAATAATGCTAAATTATGGAATCGGAATGTTAAATTTGACTATTATAAACACTATTTGTTTCTGAAGGTTAATTATTTTAAAATCGGTCAGTGTAACACTTACAAATATTACGTTACTTATGAAATGAGGTAATAAATATGTGGTAAACTTCTGAAATCAGCTGCGAGTAGAATCGCCGGCGGCCATGTTTCGGGTAGGCCCCTTGATGGCAACTTCACCAAACCCTGCAGTAATCGTAGCGCGGTTTTAAAACTTTGTTTACATTTCATCTCGGCAAATCCCTCTCCAGAAAACGTTCGCGGTGGCACTAATCAGATTCCGCCTCAAGCCACCAAAAACGGACTCGCCCAGTGGACAAAAAGATATACATATATATTTTGTTAATAGGAAAACAGGAGAACCACATTCGGTGGAGGGAAACGGAAAATACGCCAATGTATGATGGAAGAAATATAATTTTCTTTTTCACTTTTTTTCAATTTCGATGCGTCGAAAATTTCCAAGTGTGGGCCTCTTCGCGCGTCAAATATGTCGACGCCTCGTTGCGATGAAAACCTCAAACATCAAGAGGCTAAATAAAGACGTTGCCAAGAAACGGTACTATTTTTTTAGATATTTGCTATTATAAATGGAAATTTTTAATATTATTATGATCGAAATTAAATAGAATTTTGTAATGTGTTTGTTATTTAAAAACTGAAAGTGAAGCATTGTAACCCGGCCACCTGAATTAATGGCTTCAAAAGTCGCTAGATGACTTGGGCTTAAGTTGGTGCCAAGGGTATTAGCCTAGCTGATTATTATTATTATTATTAAGAATTTGGGGGTTAAATGGCGCAAGATTTTTATTTAGATAATTTGTTCAAGAGGTTATTTATTTTTATTTTATACTGTATATAAAGCGAAAAATTTCATTTATTTTTAAATCGAATTTTCTTTATTTAAAATTTAATAAAAATTAATGTTTACTAAAATTTCAAATTAAATAATTAATTAATTTAAGGGCTACATAAACTAATTTTGTACATTTAATTTAAGTTCATTTATTTTTAATTAATTTCAAGGGACTTATACCTTAATGTTTTGACAAATTTATTAATAATTTGCGTGCAGCAACGAAAATTTAAATTAATCTTAATCAATTTTAATGGCTTCTTGTAATTTTAGTTTGCTCTTAATGGGCATAATTACGTAAACTATTTTTTTTTGTATAATTTCGTATTGTCACATTACAATCTATCAAGAAGTATTAACGGTGATTCAATCAATGACTTTTACACAAATATATTTTGATTAGAATTTAGATTTAAAACCGACAACTTAGTTGGTCAAGATGTCGAAAACAATTTTTTCGTAAATAAATTGATGTATCAGTCGATTTAAATCAAATAATTATAAAATCATTTAATTTAAATCAAATAATTACAAAATCATTTAATTGAAATCAAATAATTACAAAATCATTTAATTTAAATCAAATAATTACAAAATCATTTAATTTAAATCAAATAATTACAAAATCATTTAATTTAAATCAAATAATTACAAAATCATTTAATTTAAATCAAATAATTACAAAATCATTTAATTTAAATCAAATAATTACAAAATCATTTAATTTAAATCACGATTTCAGTCAGAAATTGAAATCTATCATTTCTGCTGGACAAGATGTCGGCCATGGCGCAAAGGCAAAGCGTGATGGGATAAAAATGGGTTGATAGCCTTGCACTATGGAGTCAAGTCTTAATAAAATATTTTGAATAAAATCTATATGTAAATCAAATTTTCTTAGATCAGATAACTTTGTTGACGAAGATGTCGAAAACAACTATTTCATAAATACTATAGAGTTGTAAGTCGGAAATCGTGGTAAATTTCCCGCTCGGAAAATTTTCCGTTGAAAATTACCGAGGCCTTTTTTCCAGAAAAGTTTCTGTATTTTTCAGAAAAAAAAAGTTTTCATTCCCCGATTAGCCTAAAATTGTTCGCCAATTTAAATTTCGCGGCATTTTAGGCTCATTTTGTAGAATCCAAAAGTAAAACTAAATCTCTAGTCTAGAATAAAAACCCTTAAAAAGTAATATACATGTACGTTTCAATTTTGTATTTTTGTCCGATTTGTGGAAAATTTCCGTAATTTTTTCCGCATTTAGTTTTTCCGGAAAATTAACAACTCTAATATATACATAAAAGTATCAGAGTCGATTTAAATCAAATTCTTAAAAAAATCATTTAATTTATATCACGATTTCAGTCAGTGATTGAAATCTGACAAGATGTCGGCCATGGCGCAAAGGCAACGCGTGATGGGAGGGGAATAGAGGGTTGATGGCTTTGCACTATGAAACCGATAACGTCGCGTGAAATCTTCTATGGAGCTCTAGCTACATCCCGGATCGTAAAACACGGCCACGAACGCGTGTTCGGTAGAGGATAATAAAATTCCATAAATTACAAGCAATTGGGAGAGAGATAAGTAGGAGGGCAGCTTCAAAAGCTCTAAATTCTAATAGATAGCCCCGTTCTCCATTTTTTGCGCCATCCCGCAGGATTCGAATCCAATTGGAAAGTCAAAATTTCAAATTTATAGAACTTCCCACGCGATGCCGCGAGCCGTACGTTATAGCGCGAAATAAAGAGGAAGAATCCGACGTCTTTGGGACCTAAATATAGAGGGGCAAACGCACCAAGAAACAGAGACAAAAAGGAACTCATTTGAACAAGTTGGTCAAAAGGAAAAAATATAGTTCGGCACTTAATTCGCCACGCACATTCGTGAAACATTTGGCGAGAAAAGTGCAATAATCTCATATTTTAATATTCAGCATTTTTAATTTTAATTAAATATTAATTTCACTCTTATTTTTAATGAAATATTGATTTCACTCCTAATTTTAATGAAATATTAGTTTATCTCTTAATTTTAATGAAATATTAATTTCACTCTTAGTTTTAATGAAATATTAATCTCACTCTAAATTTTAATGAAATATTAATTTCACTCTAAATTTTAATGAAATACTAATTTCACTCTTAATTTTAATGAAATATTAATTTCACTCTTAATTTTAATGAAATATTAATTTCACTTTTAATTTTAATGAAATATTAATTTCACTTTTAATTTTATAGAAATATTAATTGATTTCTTAATTTCAATGAAATATTAATTTTACTAATTTAATTCTTAATATTAATGAAATAATTTTATTCTTAATTTTAACTAAATAAATTTATTTCTTAATTTTAACTAAAAAAATTTATTTCTTAATTTTAACTAAATAAATTTATTTCTTAATTTTAACTAAAAAAATGTATTTCTTAATTTTAACTAAAAAAATTTATTTCTTAATTTTAACTAAATAAATTTATTTCTTAATTTTAACTAAATAAATTTAATTATAAATTTTAACTAGTTTAATTTTTAATTCTATCTAGTTTAATTCTTAATTCTATCTAGTTTAATTCTTAATTCTATCTTAATAATCGTGTAATTCTTAATTTTATCTTAATAATAGTTTAATTCTTAATTTTATCTTAATAATAGTTTAATTCTTAATTTTACCTTAATAAGTTTAATTCTGAAATTTAACTTAATAGTTTAATTCTGAAATTTAACTTAATAATTTAATTCTTAAATTTAACTTAATTTAGTTTAACACTAATTTAACTTAATTTAGTTTAATACTAATTTAACTTAATTTTGTTTAATACCAATTTAACTTCATTTAGTTTAATACTAATTTAACTCTAAAATTACGATTTTAAACTTAACCTCCAACCCCATTAAATAGAGGGCATTAAATTCCTAGAACAGACAACGACGAATCTAAGCGAAAAGCTCTTTATATACTCTTCCTTTATAACCTGAAAGCAGGTTTGCAGATACCCAAGGATCGCTCTACCTTTGACAAAATTATCAACCGAACTGAAATTTATCAATTTTATTCCTTTATCAGAGTATAGTTCCTTCTCCACCATAGATGGCGCTAGATTAAAAAAATAGAAGCGCGTGTTTAAAGTCCATTTAAAAACAGTTTTCGGGGCAGATTTAAAGGGACAGAGGCGCTCAGGAAATGGGATTATTATTTCTTTATTCCGTTGGCCCTCCTCGTGGTCTTTATCATCTCGCGGCCTGCGTGGGACCTCGGATAATAAAATAATAAAGGAGAGCCCTCCGAGCTATTGCTCATTTTTAAATGAGATTAATCTTGGCAGGGACCAAAAAAAAACCAGAGTCGAGAGAAATAAAAGGGTTGAAAACCAGATTAGAACTGCCAACTTCGATCACATTTCTCAAAATGAAAAGAGACTTCATGAGTGCGGTAATTTACATAGCGTGCACTTCGACGTGTTTAAAAATTCGACTCGCCTAAACAGAAATATATATTTGCAAAGGGATTGGGAAAATTTAAAAAATATGGGTTATGTAGTTATAGCGAAATACGTTTACAATATTATGGGATATGCAGTTATATCCAAATAAGTTTACAATATTATGGGATATGCAGTTATATCCAAATAAGTTCAATATATTATGGTTTATGGAATTGTACCAAAATATGTTCACAAAATTATGGTTTATGCAATTGTGCCAAAATGTGTTCACAAAATTATGGTTTATGCAATTGTGCCAAAATATGTTCACAAAATTATGGTTTATAGAATTGTACCAAAATATGTTCACAAAATAATGGTTTATGCAATTGTACCAAAATATGTTCACAAAATAATGGTTTATGCAATTGTACCAAAATATGTTCACAAAATTATGGTTTATAGAATTGTGCCAAAATATGTTCACAAAATAATGGTTTATGCAATTGTACCAAAATATGTTCACAAAATAATGGTTTATGCAATTGTACCAAAATATGTTCACAAAATAATGGTTTATGCAATTGTACCAAAATATGTACAAAATATTAAGGGTCATGTAATTGTGCCAAAATATGTTAAAAAAATTATGGCTTATACAATTGTACCAAAATACGCTCAAAATATTATAGGTTATTCAATTGTACCAAAATACGTCCAAAATATTATAAGTTTTCAACTTTTTCGGTTCGACATTTCTATAGTTCCCAAAATACGAAAAAAATGTTATGGGGCTATACATATCTAGCTACCAAAGTACATTCACAATACTATAGGTTGTACATTTTTAGCCCCCAAAATACGTTCACAATATATATCAACACACATACATTTAGCTAAAAACCTGAGCATTCACGATTACGACAGAGATTTCGCATCAATTATACTTACTGTCAATTTCTAGCCATTATTATATATACCGTTATACTTTGAACCCATTTCTAAGCATTAATATACATACCGTTTATGCTTTGAGCCAATTTCTAACCATTATGACGTATTCCGTTTGTACTTGGAGCCAATTTCTAAGCATTATGATATATTCCGTTTATACTTTGAGCCAATTTCTAAGCAATATGATATATTCCGTTTATACTTTGAGCCAATTTCTAACCATTATGATATATTCCGTTTATACTTTGAGCCAATTTCTAAGCATTATGGTATATTATACATTCCTTTTATACTTAGAGAAAATTGCTAATCAGTATGATATATACCGTATTTACTTAGATACAATTTTGAACAGTTATGATACATACCGTTTATACTTAAGAGCCAATTTCTAACCATTATGATATATACCGTTATACTTTGAACCCATTTCTAAGCATTAATATACATACCGTTTATACTTTGAGCCAATTTCTAACCATTATGAAGTATTCCGTTTGTACTTTGAGCCAATTTCTAAGCATTATGATATATTCCGTTTATACTTTGAGCCAATATCTAAGCAATATGATATATTCCGTTTATACTTTGAGCCAATTTCTAAGCATTATGATATATTCCGTTTATACTTTGAGCCAATTTCTAAGCATTATGGTATATTATACATTCCTTTTATACTTAGAGAAAATTGCTAATCAGTATGATATATACCGTATTTACTTAGATACAATTTTGAACAGTTATGATACATACCGTTTATACTTAAGAGCCAATTTCTAGCCATTATTATATATACCGTTATACTTTGAACCCATTTCTAAGCATTAATATACATACCGTTTATACTTTGAGCCAATTTCTAACCATTATGAAGTATTCCGTTTGTACTTTGAGCCAATTTCTAAGCATTATGATATATTCCGTTTATACTTTGAGCCAATTTCTAAGCAATATGATATATTCCGTTTATACTTTGAGCCAATTTCTAAGCATTATGATATATTCCGTTTATACTTTGAGCCAATTTCTAAGCATTATGGTATATTATACATTCCTTTTATACTTAGAGAAAATTGCTAATCAGTATGATATATACCGTATTTACTTAGATACAATTTTGAACAGTTATGATACATACCGTTTATACTTAAGAGCCAATTTCTAACCATTATGATATATACCGTTTCTACTTAGAGACCATTTTGAACAATTATTTTATATACCGTTTATACTTAGCTGATTTTTAACTATTCTGAAATATAACGTTAATACCTCTGAGCCAATTTCTAAAAATTAGGATATATAGCATTTATACTTATGACACAATTTCTAGCTATTATGATACATAACTTTTATACTTAGACACAATTTCTAGCTATTATGATATATAACTTTTATATTTAGAGACAATTTGAACAATTATGATATATACCGTTTATGTTTAGAGCAAATATCCAGCTCAATTATGGAGTATAGTCTTTATCCTTTATTCCGTTGAATTATATACGATAAAGTTGAAAAGAAAAGCAGAAGGAAGGAGAGGGACAGAAGGGAACGACCAAATTTCACGCACGGTTTGACAAAACCAACGGACTCTTTTGAAGACGATGAAAGAGCAGAGAAAGATTTCTGTTTTCTTTTAATCAAATTTAGTCGGCAGAAGTTCCTTTTGCAGCGCTCCATTCCGAACAAGAAAGTGAAATTTCAATATTTCAATCCTCCCCCCTTCTATACCAGCAGAATGTCTTTTCTACGCAACAGCGATCTAAAATTGAAACGCCAAAATCGATAGATGAACGGGCCAAAGAAAATAGTTGATTTCCCCCAGTGAGACACAAACAAGCGAAACCAACTTGTCCACTTACAATTGACTTTGTTCGCGCAAAACGAGAGCTTCTTTAAAAAAAGAAGGACTTCAAACAATTTGAAAATATATTTAGAACAAGACGTTATTTAGGTTACTAAGAACGTACGAGTTTTATTTTTTTTCTTGCTCTACAACTTAAACTCCTCCCTCTATCAAAGTGGAAACTGTTCATTTATTCAAGTGGCGTAGACAAGGGGAGATTCCAGTGATTGCATCTTTGACTGTACCCCGAAATTTTACATAATTTGACCACATTGACAATGCCACTGATTTTAACAATTGTATTACGCCATCTAGTATTGTTCGTAAGAACTATATCTGAATTTTACGACTTCATTTATTTAATCAATCATAAATAGTAAAATAGTTCGTATATTCCCAAAAACGTTGATAAAAATAATTTAAAATCAGTCTCCGGCAGGTGGCGTTACTGTTCTAAATTAAGTCTGATTTCAGGCCGATTTTAACGTTCTCAGTAACCTCAATATGTTCTTGTTTTTTATATACGCTTTTTAACTACAAGCAGTCTTTTACCCTCCCCTTAGGTGTAGCTTTCACTCTAATAAATTTTCAGCTCCACCTCAACCCCTTTCTTGAATTTTTATAATCTTAATATAATTTATCTCGATAGATGTAAATGAAACTACTAAAAAAGGTTTTCATAGAACCAGAAGTAAATGAACCAAAGTTATCGAAATAGCGCTCAGAATCGGAGGGCGTTTTCCTTATGAAAATGATGAGAAAATCGAGTCAAATAAAAGCTAATTTCCATCCCCATCTTTTGACGCGATAAATTGCACTTGGGAATTGTGGGTATAGCTATTTCTATGTATAAAAAATGGTTTCATAAAAAAACCTTTTTTTTTTCGGCCTAGGAGTGCGCAAAATTTCAAATTCGAGGTCAAAATGTAACTTCATAAGGAAAACGCCTCCAAAATGGGGAGTATAGCAGTCTGATAACTCCGGTTCATTTACTTTTGATAGAACAAAATAAATTATTAAGAAAAATCGAGTAATATTTCGCGCAAATATTGGTTTTAAAAACTCTCGATAAAAACACAGCGCGTAACAAATGGTATTGGGCGCCCATATTTGTCCCCAAACAAGCTATTCAACGAACTATTCCCAAACAAACGGTAAATCTATCTAAAGGCTGGTTTTCACTAGGACCAAAATGGCACGACGGCGAGCTTCGACGCGTAAAATTTGTATTAGGCCTAACGGGGATTTTTTGCGTCGACGTTCACCGCTGTGGCGTTTTTGCCCAAGTGAAAACCAGCCTTAAAAATTGTGGCGTAAAAACAAATGCTGTTGGAGAGTTGAAGGGAAACGTAATTCATCGGAGCGTGCTGGATATCCAAAGACGAGTGGATTTGAGCAAATCCCTTTTCGTCGGAGACCATATTTGTCCTAGCCGGTTTAATACGGTCGGCAAAATCGCTGTAAACGAAAGGGCAATATATATATAACGCCATTAAACCGGGATATATCACTCTATTATTGGGAATTTAATATCGGGAGCGCTAGTCCCGGAAGATTAGGAACTCACATAATTCTTCATTCAGAAGAGCCGAGAGACAAGAGGGAAAATAGGAAGAAAGAGAGAGCGCGGACCGAAGAGAATCGCCGGCGTTGGTAGCGCGGACCGAAGAGAATCGCGGCGTACGTAGCGCGGACCCGAGAGAAGCTTATACGCTTTTATATTTTAATAGCGGGCGCGGACTGACAAGAGACGCTCTCTCTTGGGTGACCAACTCCTCCAGGAGACCAGGGATTATGGCTAAGGGAATCTTTTATTTTACGGGGACGATTTTAGGGTCCAAATCGCGGGATTTGGACAAGCCGAGCCGCCGATGCAAAAGGGAACGGCACCAAACCAAAGAGGAAACGCGATTCTCAGTCACGGATGACGGTCTTATTGGATTAGGGGTAAAAGAGGATTATCATTATAAATCGACGCGTTTAAAGGCGTTCTTAATCACGTCTTCCGTATGCCGAAATCCGACCGTTCTTATTCTATAGGGCCGGGATAATTCCCACCATTATTTAAATAAGACCCCGCGGGTAAATACCAAAGATACCTTCGAAGTAGATTCGATATATTTCGCGGCATCTAATTAAAGACTAGAGAAAGTCGAGCCGTAGGTTTCATAATTCGAGAACGGCCATATATGGAGGAGGGGTTTTGTCAATCGAGTTAATTGATTCAATTAACCCTGCAAGTCCGAGAAGTCGAGGTAATTTAGAAACGGCGCGTTTATTTAGTTAGGAAATGAGTTTCTGTTTATCAGATTTCGTCGTAAATTGACCGACTAATTCCCACCAATTAAATACGAGCGCGCGCGGCCGGTTTCATTGGACAGAATCGACAAATGTTTATCCCTTTAAATCAATTTCATTACGTCCTAAAACGACCGTTTAAAACGGTATAATTAAATTGGGGTCGGTGGAATAAGTCATAAATAAACCTGAACTTACTAGGCGAATTAAAACTCCTAAATTTAAAATAGTCTCTTAGGTCTAATTACTTTGGTCAGAAATTTAAAAATATTTTGGTCAATTTATAGGTCCTACCGCCACGCTTAACTAATTTATAACTTAAGACATTTTAGAGGTAAACATCAGAAGCACTTTGCTCTAATAAGATACGTTGTTTAATTAACTAAGTATATTCATAAACTGGACAATTCTATATACATCTGTACTTTGATCGTTTAATTTATTTTTATATTTTTAAAAGGTGTAGGCCTGTTTTACGAAATGCGCGGGTCTTGTATGCTAAATATACGAAAAGGTGGGGAAAATATTCTAGTATAATTTCTGGACTTAAGCCTCGGTATAATTCTTTAATGGAGGTACATGGTTGATTAATTGTTTCGAACGCGTGGATAATCTGACGGATATAGGGCTGTGTGGAAGGCTTACTGGGGGAAGAATTCCCCCTTTAAAATGCGCGACGCCAAGCGAGCTAAGTCCATAGCGTGCCCGGAATGCTTATCCGTGTCCCCTTAATGTTCCGTTTGCGCCATTGAAGCGAAGGCATAGAGCCAAGGGGCGCGCGTGATGGATTGGAACGGCGCTTACGATTTGCCCAATCCCAGTCCGTCTCCCGAAAAAATAACCTAACTGTATTAACGTTGACGGAAAATGCATTTTGGAGGTGTCTTTGCGCGTTGTAGATCTAGATTGATACGCTGGTATCAGAAAAGTAAAATGACTTTGGTTTTTAAAAGTAATATTAGATTTGCAATATTTGTTTCTCCGTGTTTATAAAAGTTGAATACTATTGACGAACGACCTTGAAATATTTCGAAAATATGACCTTTCTTATTTTGAATATTCTCAAAAATTAACATTATGGAATACGAATACCTTTGAAATTTGGTAACTAATTTACGAAGCTCGAAAATGAATATCCTCGAAATTATTTTTGTAATATTTGGAAATATATTGAAACTGACAGTGTTCTATTTGGCATAGCCTTGGAATTGAACTTTAACGAATCCAAATGCCTTCGAAATTTGGTAACAAATTTATCAAACTTCAAAATGTTTTTGTCCCGAAAGTGCAAAATTCTTTGGGTAATAATTTGAAATACATCGAAACTGATACGTTCTAAATTTAAATATTTTTGAATCTCGAGATAAAATTTTTTGCGCATTTTCCTCGGATGAAAGAATATTAATTATATCATAAATCGCTAATTTTAAAAATAATATAATTAGAAAAGATGCATTCTGAATTTAAAGGTCAAAGGTGTATAAGAGTATGGATCGTGGAAGCGACGACTGCTTGCGCGTTGCTATTTTCATTTAGTCTCCGGGCTTTTTTTATTTGGTTGGCCAGGATAGTGAAATTTATGGGCGTTGGCCACATCTCCGCTCGCTCGTGGATCGGGACACGAAAACAGCGTTCGGGCATTAGCGCCGGGGCACCTCCGCATTCCCCTTTCTCGATGGACAAAATGCGTTCGGCCTTTTACCGTGGCTCCCTCTACGGGCGCGACCGTGAAATATCCCTCTCGCGATCATATTTTCGGCTGGACAATACGCGGGCTCTTTGCCATTGGCGTAGAACCATGTCCGGAACACACGAGCCTTTTTCTAGCCTTCAATCTTGATTAAATAAAAGCCGGAGGAAATATTTCTCCGACAGGGGGACTCCCCTTTCGACGTATATTATATAACCCTAACCGATCGTATCGACGGAAGGCGGGGATTGGGTGAAGGCTGTTTTGGATTTTCGCCTTCACCTTGAAAGCGTTGGATGTCTTACGAGGAACAGAGTGCGAGCCAGAGTACTTCTTCGTGCCCACCTTTTCTTCCTCGCGTGATGATCTTTTAACGGTTCGCGGCGTTAAGTGAACCTCCGATCAACAGGAATTTCGGATCCAGGCCCACCCGCGCCGGCCGCGAATAGCCCATATCTATATTTTATAAACTACTACTCCCCGCGAACTCCCTTTTACGCCTACGACAAATCTACTATCGTTCTTTATCAGGTTTATCACGAACGGCTAGACAAACATATATAATAAATTGTGAAATATCACGACTGATACTTCGTGGTTTAAAATATTTTATTTAAATCACTGAAAAATTGAGATATCTCCATGAAACTCACGGAAACATTGCGAGAACTAAATGGAACTCATGGAAACATTGAGAGAACTAAAAGGAACTCACGGAAATATTGAGATAACTAAATGGAACTCACGGAAAAATTGAGATAACTAAATGAAACTCACGGAAACATTGAGATAACTAAATGGAACTCACGGAAAAATTAAGAGCACCAAATGAAACTCAAATACAAATTGAAAAATAATAAAAATAATATAAAATCACAAATTTGTGAGTGATAACTGGAAATTACAAAATAAATGTGAGAAATAACTGGAAATCACAGATAATTTTGTGAGAAATCACCGGAAATCACGGAAAGAAATGACTGGAAATCATTGAAAATCACAGCTAATTTGTAAGAAATCAGTGGAAATCACAGATAATTTGTAAGAAATTAGTGGAAATCACAGATAATTTGTAAGAAATCAGTGGAAATCACAGCTAATTTGTAAGAAATCAGTGGAAATCACAGATAATTTGTAAGAAATCAGTGGAAATCACAGATAATTTGTAAGAAATCAGTGGAAATCACAGATAATTTGTAAGAAATCAGTGGAAATCATAGATAATTTGTAAGAAATCAGTGGAAATCACAGATAATTTGTAAGAAATCAGTGGAAATCACAGATAATTTGTAAGAAATCAGTGGAAATCATAGATAATTTGTAAGAAATCAGTGGAAATCACAGATAATTTTGTGATAAATAACTGGATATCACAGAGAATTGGTGAGAAATGACTGGAAATCACAGAAAGAAATGACTGGAAATAACAGAAAGAAATGTGATAAATGGCAGGAAATCACAAAAACTATTGAGAAAAAATATCTGAAAATCACAGAAAATTTGAAAGAAATCAATGGAAAAGTCAGTAATCAATTCTATAATTTCAAGAATGTAATTTAAGCTTTTAATATAAGTAAAATACCTAAAAGAATTGAACAAACCAGCACACGTGAAAAGGACAAACGTGGCGTTCTTGGACATTAGAAAAATATATCCATAATGTCGGCCATAAAAAAAGAAATATTAATTTAATGAAATCGTATTATCCTTTAGAATAGCAATGAGTCCCTCGCAAATATCTACGTCTCAATCATACCGGATAGGTTACAGCCCAAATCATTAAATTAAAACACCCCAAATATCATTAGATGTAAGTTACATTTAATTGAAGAGAGCGCCTCTAACTATTAAAATCCCCCGAGCTGCCAAACTAAAAGACCCACGCCTTCCACGGAACCATTTTAACCCCTCCAAAAGCGATTGTAGAATATAAATTATGACCGTAGGGCTATCCTACAAAATATCTCTTCAAAAGGATCATTATCTTCTCTAAATTCTTTTTTACTTAATAAATAGCCCTTCCAATATATTTAATAAGGCATAATACGAAGTATTAAAAAAAGCCCTTGAAAAAATGTACTCGAAATAATAAAGAGATTAAAGGTATCATTAACACGGGTACGGAGAGCGTGTGGACTGTACTTGAAATCACTGTGAGCGCTACCAAAGGCAGGGATTTTTCTCGTTTTCTAGATGAAGAGATCACTCTAAAATTGTATTATAATAGATTAAAATATTGCTTGATACTAAAATGAAACAGATTATGTGAATACAAATTGCATTTGAATTTCAAATTAAAAGTATCTATTTAAATCGAATTCTTTCATAATAGCGTGGTAACCGTTTTTTAAATAATATCTAAGCTAAGACTAACAAATTAACATGGAAATTTTTCTTTACGAGCTTGCGTAAAGTCCATAGCTTATTAATTTTTTTAAATTAATTTACTATTAATATTAATAAATATTAATTACTAAAAGTCGATCACTTTGGAAGTCTTAAGGTAACGTTGATTCCGACAAAATTTTATTTATTTATTTCCATAACAAATTCCTTGCAAATTAAGAGTTTTGAATAACGAAATCTAGGCATGATAAGATCATTGATGCAGTGAAATTTTCAAGCTCTTGGCGTTCCCAGTAGGCGTTTGAAAGTACGATGCTTATTTTCTCTCTATTATAAAACTAAATTTTTTTATCAAATTCTTCTCAAAGATGGATCGGTTAGTACAAAAAAAGTGTAGGATACGACACTTGCCATTATCAACGGCAATTATATGCTAATTTTCTCAAATAGATGGTGCCAGTGTTTCGGTCAATTCAAGCGGACAGGTAAACCGAAATGGGCTATTATAAATTTCCCGTCGATAAATTGCTAAAGTTACCCGAGGACTTAATTTAAAAGCGGGATAAGGGTACGGTCAATATACACAACCAGTTAGGCGTGATAGCGGGTTAGGGGCGCGGTTTCCGGGACTTAACCCCATCTTAATTGTTATTTCCGTAAAGGAATAGGGGGCATGAAAACCGTGACATTAAAACCGAACACTAGAATGGATTAAAAGCTTAACTGAGCTTGAAATTATTTCCCCCCGCCTAAGACTTCATTATTTTAAAGGTTGGGAAGTTGGGCGGTTCTGGGAACAAGGTTTTCGAAAAAGGCTCTTACTTTGATCCGCCGGATTAAAAAGTATCCCCAATTTGTCTCGGAAGTTGCTTTTTTTATATCGGATCTCTCGAGAAGAGGTGTTTTCCCCAGGGTGTATTTACGAGAAGATCTAAACTGGAATTTAATTTTATCTTGTCCGTTGATCCGTTTACAGTGACGAATTATAATAAGTACTTCCTGTGTGGTCTCTAGTCTTATAAGGATTTTATATCTTTTTATTAAAGTTAAAGTGTAGTTTTGGGAGATCAAAGTATAGCGAAATGGATTCTTCTGCTTTTATAAGGTTAAAATTGATGATACAGAAGTTACCCTGGAAAATTTAAAGATATAACTAGGTATCATCAATTTCAATAAACTACCGTAATATTTATCATCTTAACCCTTTGGGAGTTTCTGGTATATATTCTAGGTTTCAAATTTATCATATTTATAAGTTAAAATAAATATATTTAGCGGTCTAAAACGACAATATATTGCATTCTAAGGTCTTGGAAAATAAATTTGGGTGTGAAGTTTCAAATTTATTCATCGGAATATTGACCAGCTATTGAGAAATGTTTTAGTTTAAACCAGGTTTTTTTTGGTTTAAACTAGTTTTTTTTGGTTTAAACCAGGTTTTTTTTTGGTTAAATGAGTTTTTTTTAAACACTGCTTTATTTTACTTTTAATCTATTTCTCGCTTTTGTTACAAATCAACTAAAAATTAATATGAGTATTATTACAAGTCTCGCGTGACCAAAACGAAGTTTTAGTTTTAGTTTCGTTTTTGATTTTGTATAAATGCAGGGTGACCAGGAAAATGGTTCGAAAAATTTCTAGAAAAAATAGGAAATTTTCAAGCGAATTAAAGGAAAATAAAGGAAAAACCATATGCAAAAATAAGGATTCTTATCGAAAAACAGTAGATAAAATGAAGTTAAATATAAGATGAAGAAGGGTACACGACGACGTAATATTTTCGGGTTGTACATGATAAAATTATAAGAAAAGTGGTCACCTTGTAAACGTTTTAGAAATGTAATCATTTCGGTAAGAAAATGTACAAACATTTTGGAGTAATTTTTATTAATTAATTTTTTTAATCACTTGGTTTAAACCAGGCAGCCCTGGTCTTATCAGACAAATACTCTACGCTAAGTTGGTACCAAGGTGGCAAATACCCCTCAAAACTATTTTACTGAGAGGGGGCGATTAAAGTATAAACAATCTCCAACATTTTAACTTAAAATTGATTAGTTTAGTATTAAAAATCAGCTAGGCTAATACCCAAGGCACCACCTTAGGCCTAAGTCATCAAGCGACTTTTGAAGCCATTAATTCAGGTGGCCGGGTTACAATGCGTAGGAGGGGGGTGGCCACAAAATTTACAGATTAAAATTCATTGACTATTCCCTGTTTTACCTGACCATTTAAAGATATTTTCCCTGAATTTTTAGGGCCAAAATTTTTATTTTATATTTTACTATTATCAGAAGTTAATAAATTTAAATGGACTTATATTTCAGTAAAAAGGTTATTGCAATGTTGAAAAAATTAGCCAAACTTTTAAGGAAATAAATGATAATCATGTAATTTGTCATAGATCTAGAGTAAAATTACCTTCAAAATGTTTCAAGATAAAATTGAATTCCCTGACTTTTCCCTGAATTTTTATGTCCATTTTTAAATTCCCTGATTTTCCCCTGATTTCCTGACGTGTGGAAACCCAGGTATTAAAAGTTTAATAAATATCAGGATTGTCTATAAAATTATCCTTAAAATATACAATTTTCTTTGTTATTTTTGTGTTATTTATCACCTAAAAACCTAAAATTTTCTAAATTAAAATAATTACAAAATCTTGGCCATTGTTGGCTTTCAAGAAACATTTAGGAGCGCCACCAAAGTAACCGCACGGTTTCAATTGCTTTGCCCTTTTCAACTTTTTAAAGAGTTTTTACGCCCTTGCACAAAGATGCCTGTTAACAAATAAACATGGCTATATATCGACCAGCTGCGAAGCGTTGATACCTTAAGAAAGGTACGAACTAACGGGGGAAAATTGTTTTTTCCTACCCGTTTAAGAGTGAATCTCAAAGTTTAGAATTTATAGCAAAACCGTTTCAAAAGTTTCAAAACCAAAAGGGGTAATTTCATCAACCTGGCACGGACAAACAAAATATTAAGACTAAGACCGCAAAGCACGTAAAGTCAAAAATTTCAATGACTTTGAAAGGTACCGCCTATAGCCCCCTAATACGAGAGCACGTGCTGCGAGAAACTGGAGCGCCTCCCGGTGTTGAAAAGCGAAACTAAGAAAAGAAAAAAGGACCATACCTCAAGAGTCAAAAAAGGGAGAAAAACTTTAGAATAGAGTCAGAGATGGGAGGGGTAAAGTTAGCGTCGAAGGGTGGGGGGGGGGGGGAGCGTTGGCAATTTACGAGATGAGACCATTTTTATGCCGGAACACGTGTTGGGCGCCGGCGTAAGAGAAAGGAGGAAAATACGCTATTCTGTAGGCCAGCGGTGGGGAAAAAGTCTTTTCTTAGCTAGCCAAAAGAAGATGCTGTTTTTTTTACAAACGTCGATGATAAGCTTAACTCACTAGTTTCAACCGAAAAATACTTGGAAAATTGATCCAAAAAAGGTTCTGGAAGGGGGTAGGGTGTAGAAAGCTTGTTAGCTATCAATAAGACCGAAAAAAAACAATATGGACACGATGTAAATCGAGTTACGCAACGTCGACGGCGGCACTACGTGTAAACAACGACTACATCTACTGAAGTGACGATCGCGTAACCTTTCGCGTCTACCGTTTCTAAGGGCCAGGTTAAAAATCGAATAAACGTCGGATCGTATCCATGATATAAAACCCGGATTAAGGGCGTCTTTCGGCGGATACCTCCAAATGGTTTGCCAGCCTGTAAAGACGGGAAAAAAGAAACCAAACGCGCGGGTTAAAAATGCGATTATGAGTCGAGTTTCGTGTTAGGCTTGCTAAAAAGAAACTGAACGACGACCAGGTTTTCAATTACCGCGAATTGGAGGTCCGTCTCACGTCCACGCGATTGAATTAGCCGCCACAGTTGACTCGATCTAGAAAACCGTAATTACGTCAGAAGGCTTTTTTGATTGGCCACTTTTTAAGAGCGACTTAAAAGCTTTCGAAAAACGCGGGTTGGTTTTTAACTTTTGTTTGTTTCATCGGTTCGCGTCTCTCCAACTTTTAATCGTACAAATCTTTAATTTTCGTAGGGAAATGTTAGCTATCAGATTGCGGGAATTCCAAGGTCGTTATAACATCGCAAACGGCCTTTGAATAATGAAAAGAATGCGCCACTCTTCACTCGAGTAATATACGCGAGTAGAAGAGTTTGGCCCTTCAGATCCGGGGTCAAATCTCTTGTCTGTTGAGAGCTATATACGATCGAGAAATCGCCTCGGCCATTGTGTAAAAATTAAAACTAAAGGGAAAGGATAAAGATAATAAAAATTACCCTTTTGCCAAATATCTCATCGAAAACTTAACCGATATCTTGGGGCCCGTTATTATTGATTTACCGGGGGCCGGGCCCTGAAACATAGGCGTGAAATGGCCAATGCACCCAATACGGTGAATTGGCATTGGGGCCCGTTATTATTATAAAAAGAACAATGCACCCAATACGGTGAATTGGCCTTGGGGCCCGTTATTATTATAAAAAGAGCAATGCACCTAATAAGGTGAATTAGCCTTGGGGCCCGTTATTATTGTAAAACGGCCAATGCACCTAATGATGGGAATTAGCCTTGGGGCCCGTCATTATTTAAAAAAGGTCAATGCACCCAATGCGGTGAATTAGCCTTGGGGCCCGTTATTATTGAAAAAAGGTCAATGGACCCAACGCATTATTAATTATGGGGCTCCACAAGCTCAGATGTCAGTGGCGTAAGTATAGTGGGGCCCATTTTCCAATTTGACATTGGGACCCAATTTTTCTACCTACGCTACTGCCATTAGCATTGATACTGCGATGGCCACACTATCAATTTTAACATACAATAGATAATAATTAAAACCTAATAAAAAGTAATTAACTTTATCAAGATTTACCCATTGGGGTTACGTTAACAACACATTATCAGTAGTGAAACTTAGTTCTATTGGGCCCGACCTCGAAATTCATGTTGGAGGCCCTTCATAAAAATGACAGTTAAACCAATAGCTGAGTTTGTTGGCATCTAAAAATAACAGGGCCGCAATGCATTGAAATATTTGGGGCCCCTTATTTTTGGGGGCCCGTTATTTACTCCGCAGTACGTTACACTTACAAACATCAAAGTATCTTGATAAATTCGCGTATTAAAACATACGTAGGGTTAAAATGACTCTTTCTTAATACAGCCAGCCAGAAGATCGATGGTCCCGATAACTATCACCTACCCGGACTAATTAGAAATTAAAATATTCATAGAAATTTGAAATTGACCGTATATTAAAGAACCCTCCTTTCCAAAACAATGTCGTTTATAAAGCAGCGCTGTATAATTGAAAATAGCGGTAGGGGGACCAAAGCTCCCCAATCTCATTACGGTATATATCGGCTATTGACTATTTCGCCCGTTTCTTAACACGAGCGTCTTGGTAGGGAAGGGGAAGACAGTGGCGGGTTTCCCCGAGACCAGGGTGCCCGCTTAAGATTAATCGGACTTGGAAATTTTAATTTCGGCGAACGAGTACCCCCGACTTCGATCGGCCCTCAATCTTATTAGAGGCCAGAGTCGAGCAGCCAGGGTGCCGCGTGCTGGTGCCGCTAGTGGTCGTGGTGTACTGCCGCTGATGGGGACGAATCGAGACTGAAAGGACCGGATATCGAAGAGGAACCGGGCTTCAAAGAAGACCGCTCTCCCCCGCTTTGATCCGAGCGAAGCAGCCACCAAAAGTGGTTCGCCTTCGGAATCGATTCCGTTCGGTGACTTTGACTGCGCCGCCAACGACGTACCCCGACCAACGCGAGAGTTGACACTCTCTTTACGGGCCAGGGATGGAGTGCAGTTCCTACGGGGCGATCGCGTCCGGAGATGCCAGCGTCGGGAGGATGCCGGGAATTGTCAATATCCCAGAATCGATTTCTACATTTGTCTTCGTTTAATGCGGGTGCGACCTTCCGTTAGAAATGTCTCTCTCGCGAAGCCCCACCGCTTTCACTCCAGCCTCCTTTTGTAAGAGTGTCTCGTCGCGGGTCTCGCTACACCGCGTTCGGCGCAATTTCTGTCCGATACAATAAGATCGCGACTAAAAGGTAAAGACAGCCTCTGATGGGTTGTCCTATCGATATTATTTATAATTAGAAGTATTAAGGGGTAACAAACGGTTTACAGTGGTCAGGGGAAAACTGCAACCCTCAAGAATGTATGGTTATATTAATTTATTTTATTTAATTTGTTTAGTCAATAGACCAATAGGTGTTTCTATGTAATAATAATTATCAGCTAGGCTATTAGACAAGGCACCACCTTAGGCCTAAGTCATCGAGCGACTTTTAAAGCCATTAATTCGGGTGGCCGGGTTACAATGCGTAGGAGGGTGGTGGCAAGCCCTTCATGCCACGCGAGCCAACACCCAACAGCTCCCTACACTAACGTGTTAATGTTTTATCTACGTCACTAGCTAAAGCTATATAAGATAGAGAGCAAGCGCTGGAGTTCATAAGTCCACGTGCGAAACGCGCGTGCCAAGAAAGTACTAAAAAGCTTAAGCTTGTGACGTATACAAAACCAAGCAGCAGGGAAACGCGAACATTAAGGTTTAGGTTCGTGTGATAGCTCAAAAAGGACTTTGTAAACAAATCGAGGTAACCAGAGTAAAAAAGTAAACTTAAACAGTATTTAAAGTCCCTGCTACTTGATTTTGCGCTTGTTGCAGCCTACTTCCAGTTGCTAGTAGGTCACACTTTGGAGCTCTCTGGCGCTCTTTTCACTCATCGTAGGAAAATGGGGGAAAAACCGGCATACTTCTCAACTCACCCCATACAACTCCTTAAAATTTTTGCATAACCTTTTTTAGAGAAAAACTGTCATTTTATTATTTTAACTTTTTATTGTTTTATTTTATGGAAACACGTATATTCACAAACTGACTGCTTACGGAACTGTAGACCGAAGCCATCAGAGGTTTGATTTTAACGCTTATATTAATACTAAATGGCGCCAATTTTAACATTATTTTAAGCCATGATTTATGAAAAAAACTACAACTAAAAGTTCCAACTCAGCAAAAATTCGGCAGAAAAAGTAACAAGCAAAAATTATATTTTTCGCGGTTTATTAGACAATTTAAAAATTCAGACTGTTGGCGCCACCTGAGGAGACTTCAGGGATTTAAAAATTGACCTCTTATGTCGTTACTCTTAAGCCGTGTTCACACTATGCCTTGATATCGATTCAAATCGATTCAAAACGTTTGTTGCCTTCGTAAGGATTATAAAACCTTATAAAAAGAATGCGTTTATGTTAGCTAAGAATATGGGTATATTCCCGTTGGACAGAATCCTATTGGGTCGAATTCCCAATGGATCGAATCAAAAAATATACTTTCCCAATTGATCGAATTCTATTTTTGCAATCCCATTGGTTCGAATCCCATTTATTCGAAAAAGTTTATAGAATATTTTTACCTATCCTAGGTTAGGTTAGGTTAGGTAAGGTTAGTTTAGGTTAGGTTAGGTTTCATGCTTTCACTTGTGAGCAAACAAAATGTCGGTCAAATGGGATTCGGTTGAATGAGAATCGACCCAATGGGACAAAAGCAAGAATATGTGGACAGCAGCCTGTTCGCCTTATGATTTCCGTAAGAAAAACCACGCCCCTCGGCCTTCCCCCTCCCCTTTCTCCGGTACGATGGCAGGCCATCTCTCAAGAGTAGGCGGAGACTATCTTCCAGATATCATGAAATCAGAGGCTATATAGCTGCAGCTTCATATTAGCTGTTAACCTGATTACATAAGTAATTATAGTTCAATTCATTTTAATTTTAGGATAATTAAACTTATGGACCAAGAGGTAACGAGGCAAAAAGGGCGAGAATGGAGGCAAAGAAGTTCAGGTAAATAAAATAGAGTTAATAAGAACCTCCTATGGACTGCATTTCAAAGGAGTTATAAAATACGTGAATACGTAATATAGTCCACAGTGAAAAGGTACAAAAAAGCTAAACTCTAAACACATTTGAAGAAATTAAAAATAGGTCTTCGAGCAAACATAAAGACGCGAATCACGGACCAAATAAATCTTCCGAGTAAAAAACTAAATAAAGTAGTCAGAAATTCCAATGATATACTTGTTTCGTCCTTTGGGACTCATCAGTACCATGCGGGAAATCTGGCTCGCGACTATTACACCGAAAAGAGAAACTAAGCCTAATAATTAAAATTGTCAAAACGCGTTGCATAACAACGGAAAGCCGAATAGGGGTGTAGTGGTGGCTAGGAGCAACGAACACAAGAAGAACGCAGCTAGCCTTTAAACACGCTAACGCAGTGTTGTGTACAAATTTCATTGGACGAACCTTTACACTGAATGTTTTACGGGTGGGGGAAGAAAATTTCCGAATTTTCCCCTTCCAACGACAGCAGGCGCTAAAGCGTCTAACCAATGAAAAATGTACACAAGAAAATGCACGACTTTTGACGGGTTGCGTTCTCCTTGTGTCTGGTGCTGTGTTTGTTGCTCCTAGCCTCCTAGGTGGTGGTAACTATTTTAATTTAGGGTTTAGCTTTTTTATCCCTTTTCATTATGGTCTATTCTACCTGTTCGCGTATTTTATCATTATAAATTAAATAGACGCCTTAGACGAGGATACATATTCTCTGTTAACCTTATGCATTCTTGATTATTATAATATGTACTGGTTTTGGTACGGATTATTGAAAAAAAAAATATTGAAATGAACCACTCGAAACCAGTTCCTCGATATATTTTTTTTTGGGCAAATAACTTTATAACAGTAATTTTATTTGCGATTTCCTCGCGTGAAAGGGCTTTGATGTAACGTAAGCACTCGGAGTCGAATAAAGGCAGATAAAAAACTGTATGTTGGGAATGTAGTACATCTTCCTTTGAACCATTAGCTTTTTGAACGCACCGACTTTCTTTTTATCATCATTCCATCCAGAGTTCCAGACCATTTTCGGGGCCGTTCACAAATTACGTTAGGCCAGGCGCCCACTGCTCTTCGTAACGTCTCCGTCCTAGCTTTCACAAGCCTTTGCTTCGTAACGGAGACCATGCCTTGTGTAAGGCAGGACGGATACGAAACGGAGAGCCAGTGGGCGCTTATAGCCTTACGTGGTTATGGGGTTGGGTTAGTAACGTTACTGAAGTTTCAGAATAAATATGTACCATAATTCCAATTTTCTATTATTTTATAATTATTTATTTATAATTTATGCTTAGGGATACTTACTATGTTGACATAAATTTGAGCACATTGGCAGACCGTGAGGTTGAATTCTGGTGGATTGTAGCAGATACAATTGTAATAGTTGATTTTATAAAATGTCTTGCCAAGCTTGTTGAAATGTTGCCCTGGAATAGTTCAGCCAATGCCTAAGAATGAGTTCATAAACTCTTTAGTGGGAGAGAAAACGGATCCACAGCTGAAGCGGGGAGGCAACATTTCAACAAGATGGCCAAGGTTATTTTATAAATAGAACTATTATACCTAATTATAAATCAGGGTTCGTGCAAAATTTCCAGAATTAAATTCCCTAACATTTCCAGGTTTTCCCGGACCAAATTGCCAAAGTTTCCCTAACCATTTTTGTAGAATAAATGAACGGTTTGAAGTAAAATCTGGAAAAATATTTTTTTTTATTATGTATTTTTAAAACATTTAAAAAAAATTTATTTGCCTGATTTTTTGGGGTATTTTTTAATTCCTCTATGGAATCATTTTCAAATTCTCTGACTTTTCCCTGAACCTTTGGAATCATTTTCAAATTCTCTGACTTTTCCCTGAACCTTTGGAATCATTTTCAAATTCCCTGACTTTACGGAAACATTTTCAAATTCCCCGACTTTCCGGACACATTTTCAAATTCCCT
This sequence comes from Leiobunum rupestre, assembly GCF_980474605.1. Lineage (NCBI taxonomy): Eukaryota > Metazoa > Arthropoda > Arachnida > Opiliones > Sclerosomatidae > Leiobunum > Leiobunum rupestre. Next base: position 36,673,921 of record NC_143392.1, read on the forward strand.
GACTTTTCCAGGTTTTCCAAGTGGTGTACGAACCCTGTAAATATATTCTTGGTTGACAGTTAACACTTGTTTTTCTCATTTATATATCCGTAAGTATAAATAATAGTATTATTTCTATTTTATTTTGCTATTTTGAATGTAAAAGGTGTTTCCATAAAATAAAACAAGTAAAAAATATAACTATAAAATGTTTTTATCTGCGTCACGAGCTTAAGCTGTTTAGTATTTCATTGGCACGCGCATTTCACACGTGGATTTCAAATTCAAAATTACCGAGGCCTTTTTCCGGAATATTTTCCATAATTAGCCTAATATTGTTCGCAAATTTAAATTTAGTGGCATGTTCGCCTCATTTTGTCGAATCCAAAAGTAAATCTAAACCTCCAGACTATTATACAATAAAAACCCTTAAAACGTAATATATATTTAATTTTTTACCTTTCCGATTTGCGGAAAATTTTACGCATTTCATTTTTTTTGGAAATTAACAACTCTAGTCCAGAGTATCAAATAATACTAATAAATATTTTAACACAGAAATTTCAGATTCTGATTAGAATAGTCATTTTTTTTGGAATAATTAATTCTAACATTGTAAGCTCAGTGTAAACTAAGACAGTTTTACAATAAACTTCTTAAAAAATTTAATTATAATTACTTTTTTAAGCTTTGAAATACAATTTATTTTTATTGCCACTATTTGCCACTATAAATAATTCGTTCTAATTACGTTTTTAAGCTTTGAAATGCAATTTTTCTTTATTAGCCACTTGTTGCCACTTTTGGCCAATTTTCCTCTATTTGCCACTATAAAAATTTCCTTCTAATTACTTTTTTAAGCTTTGAAATTCAATTTTTCTTTTTTAGCCACTATTTGCCACTTTTTGACAATTTTCCACTATTTGCCACTATAAAATTTAATTCTAATTACTTTTTTAAGCTTTGAAATACAATTATTCTTTATTAGCCACTATTCGCCACTTTTTGACAATTTTCCACTATTTGGCACTATAAAATTTAATTCTAATTACTTTTTTAAGCTTTGAAATACAATTTTTCTTTATTAGCCACTATTCGCCACTTTTTGACAATTTTCCACTATTTGCCACTATAAAATTTAATTCTAATTACTTTTTTAAGCTTTGAAATTCAATTTTTCTTTATTAGCCACTATTTGCCACTTTTTGACAATTTTCCACTATTTGCCACTATAAAATTTAATTCTAATTACTTTTTTAAGCTTTGAAATACAATTTTTCTTTATTAGCCACTATTCGCCACTTTTTGACAATTTTCCACTATTTGCCACTATAAAATTTAATTCTAATTACTTTTTTAAGCTTTGAAATACAATTTTTCTTTATTAGCCACTATTTTCTGTACTTTTCTCCAAATAGGTGGCTTTTTATGAACACTGTAACGTAATTTAGTTTTTGTGGGGGTTTAACCAATTGTCACCAGGGGCACAGGGGGTGATCGGAATTTGTGACTGGCCCCTGGAGAGGAGTATGAAAGGGTCGCATTTGAGAATGCCTTTCTTTCCGACTCTATTTTTATAATCCTTTCATAAGCTTACGTCGTCTGCTACAAAAGAAGGAGAGATAGAGGTTCGAATTCTTGACGCGAGAGGGCGAATTTTACCCTCCCTTCGTGTCCCTTTAATAACGCTTTATCCGCCATTACGACAAATCCTATTACGAACTATAAATATAATCATCTTTTTTAAATCCGGATAAGCGCGGCTAAATCTTGTTTGGAGTCTCCGTAATGCAATTTCACCAACATTTTTTTATCCTTTTTACTTCACATACCGCGCCTTAAAAAGTGGCAAAAAATACTAGAAAACTCGGTCTAACAATTTCCATTTCGTGGCTTAGCAAAAAAAAGTCATCTGGAAGCGAAATCCAAGTAACGTTTTTTTGGTGGGGATTCAAAAAGAATTAAAATTGAAAATTAGATTAGCGCAAAGTGATGTTTATAAAAAGTTTCATCTCTTCACGACTGCAGGTTTCGTTACTGGTATTAGAATTAGTAACAGAATTTAGTTATGCTTTAAAGTAAAATAAAAAACACGTAATTTATGTTACGTTGTTTTTGCTTTAAGGCTACGTAATTAAAATGAATATTTTAGGAAAGAAAAATAGGCATTATGCCAAGTTGTAAAATATGTATGTTCTAAAATTTAATCCATTCATGTTTTAAATTGGTTAGGGCTGAAAAAAAAAGGTTTTTTTAAAAACAAAATACGATTTATTGTTTTAATCTTATTTTAAACCAAGGTTAAAATAATAAAAACCTTAGGTTTCAAATGCGATTTTAAACTCCAGGTTATTCTTTACTACTAAAAGTAGAATTTGAATTAAAAAGTTTTCTAAAACAATTCTTAACCATTTATCTTACAATAAAAATATTTTTAAAACTGTTTAAAAATTGTACTTTCTATAGTGGTTGTTTAAAATATGCTTTAAATCTTGAGTATATTTTAAAATCCTTGTTTAAAACATGGTTTAAACATTTTGTCCAAAACTTGTCGACTCTGACAAGAGTAAAGGCCAACTGATTTTTCAGTACACATTTTTTTTGGGCGTTGGTGGGGGCCCATAGGCCTGTGCCTAGTAGGCCTAGTCCTTAATTTCGCACTGTTTTTGAGATACGTTTCTCTGAAATTTAAATTAAGAATGTCATTACGTAAAAATTAACTTTAATGTATGTTCATCTTCCTCGCAATACACCCGGCGAAAATTACGTGACTAGCTCAATTACTTCTCAATGCGAAATACGATACGCTAGCAATTAAACGAAGCCTGAAACGAGATCAGAAAATAGATTCGATACAATAAATTAAGTCCTTTGATGACGCCCTGATGTTCTCAAACTAAAACAAGCAAAACAGGCAGCGCCATTGGACCAGGAAAATAAGACGTCGTTAAAACGCAAACGACCAAAGATTAAGGGCGTACGACAAACTAGACGAAACTCTATTAAAAGAAGAGTTGGGTCCCGAAACAAAATTTTAATGACAGCTTCTCTTAAAAAGCGACGTCGGCGATCTTCAAAAACTAGCATCCGAACAAGAGGGGGAACTTAACGAAGGTAATATATATACATTCGCGTATACTGTTAGAAAGGGAGTCGCCGCTTTTACAACAAAAAAGGAATTGAGTGGAGCCTTTTCCAAAGAAATCGTTTTAATCTTAGGGGCAGGAGGTACATATCCTAATTGATTCTATTATCTCGCGTCCAATCCCTCCCACTACCTTCTTCCTTCCAGAGTAATAGCAAATTTAGATGTTTTGTTTCTCGGCGAACTCAATCGGGCACCGAGGACAACGTTTTAAGTGGTTCGGCCGGGTTCAATTAGCTGAGATTGGGACGAAAGGCTACAAAGTGGATCCGAGAAAATGGAAAGCGAGTGGGTTTCGTACTAGCTAACATTCAACTTCTAAAAAGAGTCCTCTTAAAGTTTCCTTCGACGGAATTACGATGGTGGAGACACGGTCGCCGGGGTCCAACCATTACGACCATTCCGTTCTAGATTACCCCATCAAAACGGCCAAAATAAAATAACTTTGTAGATTTAACGGAAAGAAATTAAAACAGGTTCAAGGTCATTTGGCGAAAACATTTTACGGAACTAGGGCAGGTAAAAAATGAAATGAAACGGAGACTGATTTGGCTTCGGGGCAAAAAGTAAGGTGATGGCGTAGCCCTATTGAGATTTATCCCCCATCGTTTCCACGTACGTAACCGGGGCCCTGGACGACGCCCCAACGGTTGAGTTTTGGCGCGAGTGGCGAGAGCCGGAGATGGATTAGGCGCTGAAAAGTAAAGTGACCAAACAGATGTTAGTAACCGAGAACCCCTAACGATATAAATCAAACGGGAAACGTTACAGTCTGAGCCAGGCTTGGTGGACGGCGTTGTCGAAGGCGGCTTGGTAGGGACGTCCTTGTCCGTTAAGCCCACTGCCAACGCGGACGCGTTAGTAAGGCGGGGATGCGAGAGTGCTACCATTATCGAGAAGGGCGAAAACTCGTCCAGAACTGACGAAGAAAACACCCGGTCTGCAGCGTCTTCGAACGGTCTCGAGAAGAAACGTTTTGGGGCAACACCCCGAGTCTTTGGCACTTCTCCGGGGCCCAAATTGTCTTTTCCGACCCTCCCAACGCGAGCCGCGCCACCGGTAAAGCCAGAAAGTGGATCGTAAACGCAACGGCAAGCTAACTTGTTCGCGAAATAACGGCTAGGCCTCGATGGATGGTTAAACTGTTGGGTTGCAAAATGCCGAAGGGGTGACCGTCAAATTCGAGCCATCCCTCGCGGCTTTCCAATATATATTTTTATATCGATTGTTCCCAATGGGAAGATTTCGTCCCTTGTCCGGAGAAAATGACAAAAAGTTACTTTTTTTGCCACTATCATAGTTTGGAAAATGACTTTTTAATCTTGGTAAAGTCAGGCTCGCACGACAGAAGAGGCGGGGGAAAAATAGGGCGTCTTGGACTCTTGGTCAAGAAACTACCCTCCCCCCGGAGTCGAGTCGCCAGCGGTCGCCGGGACTGTCCTTTCGGGTATCACTCTTGAAGAATGGATCGTGACAGTTCCGCCCAGTTAAAAGACAGTACGAACAACAAGTGGCTCGAAGTTTCCCAGATTGAAGAGTTATAAAAGAGGGCACGATCTTGGAAAGCCTTAGAAGAAGGTCACGTTACTTTTTCTTTTTATTATTCGTGATTGGCCTTGAGAAACTACAATTTCAAAGGATGAATGGTGCTTTACGAAGAATTGGGTGAATGAAATCTAAATAGGACGATATTCATTCGGATCAATTTCAGGTGTGATGTTTTTCGTCTTTAAAAGATTTAAAATCGATTTCGACAAAATTTAGACTGATTTATAGCGTATTATTTGTAAATAATAGGGATGCACCTATATATCGGCTATTCGTGGCCGATAATATCGGACGATATATCAGTGGTAATACCGGACGATATATCGGCCGATATTAACAAAGTTATCTATCATAACAGCATATAGTGTATATGATAAAATCATTGTAAAAGACCGTTCAGTGCACTGTCATACCATTTTATACTTATTTTTCATGAAAAAAGTTTGCAAGAGCATATCCGAATATGTTTCTTTTCATTTTACGTGATACATATTTTCTATCACAAATCGAATATCGTGGTTTTTTTATTTGTTTACACTCGTAACCCCTTGTTTAAAAAAAGATATAATCTAGCTTCTGAATTCTGGCGTACGTGGCGCTGCCAATCAAATGAAATAATATCATTAGTTAGTTAATCGAAAATTGTCTTATTTTTAAATATTTTTCGGAAAATATTTTACTAATACCGGTATCGACCAATATCGGCTTCGTTTGAACCGATATTGGCCGATAGCGATATTAGAAAAATAGGCCGATATGTCAGTGCATTCCTAGTAAATAAACCATTCCCACGCTATCATCTCTAGATTCATTGCTGAACTATTAAAGGGACATATTAGTGCTGGAAAAATCTGGATTAAACTCCGTATCTCGTGAAACCAAATAGGTCTTAGGATTTTGGAGTCTGATAAAAATACTTGTTCAGAAACGATTCTAGAGGTAGCAGTAGTGCAATTAATGGATCTTAAAATTCATTTTGCGCGTGAAAATACGCCGCCATGTTATGTCGCGTGCATAAACGTAATTTTTAAAACGGTCCATTTCACAATTTCGTCTGCCATGGCAGAAATTTACAGTACTAGGTGTAATCTCTAGTATAATAAGAAAAATTTAAGTTTAAAAATTTTCGAGGGGTCCGACATTTGCCAATTTTGCGTACGGGATTTTGAATCATAAATTGATTTCAGAAATCATAAACTGATTTTGAGATTTCAGAACACAATTTTATTGTTGCTTTCTGGTTCTATAGACGGATTTCGAGATTTCAGTACACAATTTCCATGTTGATTTCATTTTCTTTTTGCTGATTTCGAGATTTCAGAGCACAATTTTATTGTTAATTTCTTTTTCTTTAGGCTGATTTCGAGATTTCAGAACACAATTTTCGTGTTGATTTCTGGTTCTATAGACTGATTTGGAGATTTGGAAACTGATTTTCGACCAGATTTCGGGATTTTAAAGTTGATTTCTTTCTAAAATCATTTTTCTCTAAAGTATACGGGATTTGTACGAATGTCGGACCCCTCGGCAAAATTTAATATTGTGAAACATTAATACAATTGTTTTTTAATTTTTAATTTGATTTTAATAGCCTTAAATAATTCAGTTTTCACTAGCTTATTACGAAATGAATAAAAATTCCTTTTGAATAAACAAATATGGTTAGCGATTGGTTACTAAGATTACGGCTTAGTCACCTTCGGGGCAAGATCCCCCGATAAAAGCACTCGGAGGGTCTTCAACAAGTCATCCCCGAGAGCCGAGTTTGTCCATTCGATTTATGGCTACATGGAAATTAATACGAAATGATGAAAGGGAAAAGAAGCCGGCTTGAAAGGATGGGCGCGGAACAAAAGACAGCTGTTATTGCCGGCTTAAAAAGAGGACCCCTCGCGATGCCGGCAGCGAACAAGACCCTCCAGCGCATCAGAATACTCTTCCAAAACAGCTGTACGTATTTGGTGGAAACTCTTTTCCCGCTCCGAAAGCAGTTCGGGGACAATTTCGATCGCTACTTTTTTATAGGATGTTTATGGAAGAAGTTGGCAGTGGCGTAGTTTGGGGCGGGCGAAGAAGCCAAGAGTTCGACGCGCTGCGTTCGAGAAACTTCGCCCACTCTACAACAAAAGCCAGTAGTTAGGGGTGCTTTCTAGTGTCCAATGAAAAAATTCTATTAAGCCTGGTTTTCACTAGGGCAAAAAAGCAGCGACGGAGAGCGTCAACGCAAATAATCTCCGAGGTGGGGTGGCGGAGTGGTTAGCGCTTCCGCCTCGAAGCAAGAGGAGCCGGGTTCGATCCCAGCGTGTGGCACGCAGTTTCAATGGGCGTCAAAGGACTGTCACGGTACAAAGGTTTTAGCACTTAACAATGTAAAATGTAAAAATATACATATTTCGGTGCTGCAGATTTTCACGGTGTTTCTGATAATTCTTTGGATGAAAATTCGCAACAAATCTTTCCGCGTTGAGTTTGCAAGTTCTCTCCTCACTGGTTAAAGGGATTTTCCCAGAGCTCTTTGGTTTCCCCTTCCATAAAAACATAATAGTTAATGTAGGGAGCTACAATTGGCTCGCGTGACATGAAGGGCTTTAAAAGTCACTTGACGACTTATGCCTAAGGTGGTACCTTGGGTGATTATTATAAGTTTGGTTTACACTAGCGCGCTTTAAATGCATTTTTCTTTACGCGTGTCAAAACTTTTGTACGTCCTATATTTGCGTGACGCGTTAATGGAAACCAAGGCTTAAGCCGGGTTTACATAGAAGCTTTCGAGGAGCTAACCAAATTCTGTACACCGATTACAGCGAGTACAGCCTTTGGTAGTGCTAAATCTATAATCGATTACGTAATCACTTTAGTACAGTCAAAGCTACACACTTGTACACCGATTACGGATAGTGATCAGCCCCTCGGAAGTTTTTAGCGTGTAAAAATTTGGCGCTTCTAGCTTTCCGTCCACGCTTGTATTTGGCGCTAGTTGCGTGCGCTGGCGAAACTAGATCAGGACTCGCTTCTAGCGTCGCGTAGATCAAATCGTACTAGATATTTTCACGCACAAGCGAAAGTTTTAAGCAGGACATCTGCCCATGTGACTACATTCAGCCAATGGGAAACTGGTTGTAAATTGTGATTTGTTGCGCATCACGAGGTCGGCGTGTTACCGGATAAGTTTTATTTGCAATATTTAACAGTATTACCGGTATGGAAACCTCTGCGAAATTGACTAAGAAAATGGAAAACAAGAAAAAAGAAATCGAAGGGATTTATAAGAGAGAGGACAATTATTTGGAATCGCGACCTTATTGGTTTACATTTTTAGCCAAACACGGCTTTGAACACGGAAAGCGAGTGGGTGGCGGATTCAGCGCTAAAATTAAACCAAAAAAAACCACGCAAAATAGAAATATCTTAATCTTTTCGTTTACTCGCTACAAGCTACCACGAAAACCCGGCTTTAAGCGTAAAAGCTGATTTTTATTAACGTCGACGCTTAACATCGTTCAGTTTTTCCTCTAGTAAATTAAAATTAGCTTTAAGGCAAAAAATCACCCTTAGACCTAGTGTTGTAAGTCGGAAATTTTCCGTATTTTTCCGAAAAAAATAAAAAAAAGTTTTAATTCCATGATTAGTCTAATATATTGTTTACAAATTTAAATAAAGCGGCATTTTCGCCTCATTTTTTCGAATCTAAACGTAATATTAAACCTATAGACTGATTAACAATGTAACACTATTAATGTGTTTTAGTATGTTTACTGATATTAGACATTTTATATCGATAAAAAGTTAAAAACATTAAAAACCCTTAAAGAGTAGTTTATGTTTCAATTTTTTATTTTTCCGATTTGCGCAAAATTTTCCGCCATTCGGAAAAATTTCTGCATTTTATTTTTCCGGAAAATTAACAACACTAGGCCTAATACAATTTTTTGCGTCGGCGCTAAATATCGTGCCATTTCTGCACTAGATAATTAAAACCAGCTTTGTTGCCAAAAAAAACCACGTTAGGCCTATGCTTGGTTTCCACTAGCACGCGTTATAATGTAAATTTTTTAACGCGCCTAAAAACATTTCTGCGACTCAAAGTGGAGTTTTGGTAGCTCAAGGCTAATACAATTTTTGAATCGGCGCTTAACATCGTTCAGTTTTTCCTCTAGTGAATTAAAATCAGCTAAAAGGCTAGTTTTCACTAAGAAAACGCTACGATGGTGAACGTTGACGCAAAAAATTCTATTTAAGACTAATACTATTTTTTTTGCGAGAACGGTTACCATCGCTTCTAAGCAAAAAAATCCTGGTTTTTAACCGCAACGAAAACCAGTCTTTAATTCTCAAACATAACACCAGTGGCTTTAGTTAAAGCACTTAAGATTAGACAGAATGAGAATAGAATTATCAGTTAAGTCTAATGTCGGTTTATTTCATAGTCAGCTCGGGGAAAAAGCGAAAATTGGGAAGAAAATTTACGCTCGTTATACAGGGTGTTTCAAAAGGTTATGCAAAATTTTAAGGAGTTGTAAGGGGTGAGTTGAGAAGTATGCCGGTTTTCCCCCGCATTTTCCTACGATGAGTTAAAAGAGTGCCAGAGAACTTCAAAGTGTGGCCTACTAGCCCCTGGAAGTAGGCTGCAATAAGCGCTAAACCAAGCAGCAGGGAAACGCGAACATAAAGGTTTGGGTTCGTGTGATTGGTAAAAAAGAACTTTGTAAACAAATCGAGGTAACCAGCGTAAAAAAGTAAACTTAAAAAGTATTAAAAGTCCCTGCTGCTTGGTTTCGCGCTTGTTGCAGCGGCTAGTAGGCCACCCTTTGAAGCTCTCTGGCGCTTTTTTAACTCATCGTACAGGGTTAGTACAAAGTTTCCGGGACTAAATTCCCTGACTTTTCCTAACCAAATTGCCAAATTTTTCCTGACCATTTTTGTAGAATAAATGAATGGTTTGAGATAAAAATCTTGAAAAATATTTTCTTTAAAAAATTAATTTGCCTGATTATTTTGGGGTCATTTTAAAATTCCCTTACTTTTTGGGACCATTTTCAAATTCCTTGACTTTTCCCTGACATTTTGGAATAATTTTAAAATTCCCTGACTTTTCCCTGAACCTTTGGAATCATTTTAAAATTCCCTTACTTTTTGGGACCATTTTCAAATTCCTTGACTTTTCCCTGACATTTTGGAATAATTTTAAAATTCCCTGACTTTTCCCTGAACCTTTGGAATCATTTTAAAATTCCCTTACTTTTTGGGACCATTTTAAAATTCCTTGACTTTTCCCTGACATTTTGGAATCATTTTAAAATTCCCTGACTTTTCCCTGAACCTTTGCAATCATTTTAAAATTCCCTTACTTTTTGGGACCATTTTCAAATTCCCTGACTTTTCCAGGTTTTCCAGGTAGTGTACGAAATCTGTCGTAGGAAAATGGGACAAAAACAGGCGTATTTCTCAACTCACCCCCTACAACTCCTTAAAATTTTTGCATAACTATTTGCAACACCCTGTAAATTTCGAGTATAAAAATGGCATGGCCATCAGTTCGACATCGGCGGAGAAAGTGTTTCGCACTTCTTTTTCACGGCGTGTTTACATTCCTTCCAATTACGCGTTGAGGAGGGGTTCTTTTTCCTTCGGAAATAGTCCGTAACAGCGTGCCAAATTTACAGAACGATTTTTTTTTTCCCACTGTAGAGGCGTCCGCGCGAAGAAATACACACGACCGAAAGTGGCGCTCTTTAAAAGAAGAATTTTTGGGGTTCGCCCGCCTGAAGAGTGACGACCTTTCCCACGTACGAAAACCCTTCCATCCTGACTTTCACTTTCAAAAAATATTCCGAGCAAAAAACTCTACAGACCTTTAACAGTTTTTAAGTGGTTAGCGCGCGATACCATTAAGCGTAAGGCCGTTGACAAGAGGGACCGAATTTGTTCGAGATAAGAATTACGAGCCGTGGTGCAACCATTTCCTAATCCCTCCATTTGTAACTTCGCCTTTAAATACCATCGGGAGTTCATCACGTTAATAGGCTGTCGTGGAAATTGTAACGTTCGAAACGTCATCTTTTGAGATTACCGGAAAGAAAATATGTAATTCAAAGTATGACCTTTAACATAATAATAATAATAATCAGCGAGGCTAATACCAAAGGCACCACCTTAGGCCTAAGTTTTAAAGCCATTAATTCAGGTGGCCGACATACAAGGCGTAGGAGGGTGGTGGCAAGCCCTTCATGTTACGCGAGCCAACAGCTCCCTACACTCACTAGCTATAGCTATCGTTCAATGGACGACGGAAAATGTAAGGCCGCCAATGGAATTTAAGAACTCAACATGACATCTGCAGGGACTTTTAAATTTTATCCACACCAATGGGATAAAAACGAACAAGTCGATCCCGACCTTCAAAAATCTCCAAAAATAATAACTATAAAATAACTAGAAAATGGTCATCTCGACCTTAAAATTTACTAGAATCTCCAAATAATAAATAACTATCACAGAACTAAAGTTATCTCGACCTAGAATGTCGTCATCTCGATCTTCAAAATGTTCTGAAATTTCTAAAGCGATATAAACCTTGAAAATGGTCTTCTCGACCTTGAAAAAAAATTAAAATACTTAACTAAAAAACTATCATATAACTAAGACAACCTAGAACTTCAAAATGGTGATATCGACCTTCAATATGGTGATATCGACCACCAAAATGTAGTAAAATCTTTAAATAAAAACTACCATACAACTTAAGCTATCTAGACCTTTGGAAATAGGAAAATAGTCTTCTCGACCTTCAATATAAATTAGAATCTTGAAATAAAAACAAACCATGTAACTAATGCAACCTTGACCTTCAAAATAAATTAAACATTTTAAATAAAAAACCAAACATAACTAAGAAAACCTCGATCTTCAAAATACATTAAATTCTTGAAATAAAAACCACCATAACTAATGCAACATCGACCTTAAAAATAAATTAAAATTATTAAATAAAAAACAAACATAACTAAGACAACTTCGACCTTCAAATTGCTCATCTTTAAAATTAGAAAATCGGACATCCTTAGTATAATGATAAAAAAAAACAGTTCAGTTCAGTTAATTGGCCCTAGTGTTGTAAGTCGGAAAATTTTCCGCGGAAAATTTCCCGCTCGGAAGATTTTCCGGAAAATTACCGAGGCCTTTTTTCCGGAAAATTTTCCGTATTTTTCCGAAAAATATTAAAAACGTTTTCATTCCATAATTTGTCTAATATATTGTTTGCAAATTTAAATAAAGCGGCATTTTCACCTCATTTTTTCTAATCTAAAAGTAAAACTAAACCTATAGACTAGTTTAAACTGGTTGAAATGTAACACTATTAATGTTTTGTAGTATGTTTACTGATATTAGTCATTTTAAATCGATAAAAAGTTTAAAACATTAAAAACCCTTGAAAAGTAATTTATGTTTAAATTTTTTATTTTTCCGATTTGCGGAAAATTTTCCGGAAAATTTTCTGGAAATTTTTCCGCATTTTATTTTTCCGGAAAATTAACAACCCTAATTGGCCCTAAATACTTCTTTGGTAATAGGAAGGATCTTCAGCGTTACTAAAACAGCATTTGGTAACTCTAAGGACGGTGTGATCGATAAATTAGAAATGACAATGGCCGTTATGACCACTATAGTTTCACCAGTCTCAAAATAACTCGAGGCATTCCAGTCTCGAGACTACTTGCGCGGCAATTCCAAAACATGTTTGACACGAGACGTGCCTTAACACCTGGTACAATCAATTACAAATTCATTATCACGTTCTTCCCAAAGACGCGCCAACCGCCATACGCCATAATTTCTCAGACACGATTCCGTGAGAGACTCCAGCTTGAATGGCAGCAAATAATAACGGGCCAAAACGCGATAGCCAAGATTTTGATTTCTCTCGGTTTATTTGGCCAACACATCGTAAAAATATAGAAGCCCGTCACGTCAGCTCTTACCTTTTTGATAAGCGACTCTTAACCTGTCTTTAAAAGAACGTAACGCGAGTACTTTTAAAGGACACGAAACGCTCCTTATCCATTCAGTCTTAATATATAGAAATTGTAAGATATTATCTTTCCTCGGAATCTTTACACGGACTTGTATTCCATCGCGGAAGCTTGGTCGAGTCACTTGATAGTGAGAAATAAACGGTCAACAACGTTTGAAGCGTTACGAAACAGTCCAGACACACTTTACCCTATTTCGATCTTGGAACGTACTATCAAATGACATCATACTTTTCAAATGGTACGTGGGGTATTTTTTTTTTGTTAGAGAGAATTTTTCCAAAAAGGAAACAGTACTCGAAAGAGTGTCATGTGCTAAGAATACATTCTCAGCTTTTTCTTTATAGGGGCCCCCTCCTTTCTCTGGTTCCCCCGCCCCCCTTGGGTCCCTTCCCATTCTTTACCGGTTTTCGTTTTTATTATTATTTTCGCGATGGGGATTGAACAAACGCGATAGCAACGAAATGCGAAAAAATAAAAGTTATCTTTCTCAACTATCAGGAAAGCCAAGAGGAATTTTCATCGGAGGTCGAGTAACTTTACGAGGCAGAACCTCCTCCGTATACCTCTGACCCTGTTCAACCCGTATAATTTATAACAACACTTTCAAAGAAGACGGTGGAATGGAAGCCTCGGAGTTAGCAACGACTTAAACGCCTAATCGGGACCGTTAAAAAGGTGGATTGAAAAATAAACAGCGGTTTAAAAAAAGGCGGTTCGAGCTAAGTTCTCGGTAATGTAGGGTGGTATATCGTTCTTTGGTCGCCGGTTTATTTTCTTTACGAAGAAGAAATAGACAAATCGACGAAATGTGGGCGGCTGCATTAGCTCAAAGTAAGCTCGGAAATCGGAATCAAAGCTAGTTTCGAAGATTAATAGTTGAACGGAAAAAATAACCGTGCCAGCCCGGCCAATTCAGACGTAAGCCACTGAGGAAAAAAAAGTCTTAAAACAAGCCATACCACCCCAAAAACCTCTCGAACAATTCTAGAAGTAGGAAAGTTCAAAAGAATCGTCCGTTTCGAGCTGATTTTTTCTTGGGCCTCGGGTTTCGTCACTGGCGCTCAGTCGCGAGTTCAATTGAAACTTTACCAGAAGAAGAGTATCAAGGACCAACGTTGCCACGAGAGGAACCGTAATGTAAGATTGTCCCGGTTCGATTTGGGAGGAGGTCCGAAAAAGTACTCGACTGGGGCTCATCTGTCAAGTACCGGGACAATCCCGCTTCTTCTCGGGGTTTCGAAAGACACCGAACCTTATATCCCGCCCCTTACGCTAGACGAGTGCAGTTTATACCCCACTCACCGACTTTGGTCGGTTTGTCAACTTGGGTTATACGCTTTGGGTGGGACTTGATTCGGCGGGCACTTCCAGAGTGACAGTAACGAATACAATGGCCCGATTCCGCTTTTCCCGTCCTACAATGGACAGGAAGGAATTCCACCAGCCACGCCAGAGACCTTCGCCAAGACCAACGACCACCGGGTTGGAACTCGGGGTACAACCAAATAGAAAAAAAAATATGGTTGTCGAAAAAAAAAGAGCAACGTCCGTATGGTACGTGTCGTAAACAAATTCTCAATAGGTTTATTTCTTTTCCAGCGAAAGATGAAAGCTAAAAGTGAGAGCAGAGACAATCAGTGTTTTTGCCGGGACATGTGATAAAAACCGGGAAAAATGGAAAAAACCCTTTTCAGGCTAAATTAATCATTGATATACAGGGTGTTTCGAAAGGTTATGCAAAGATTTTAAGGAGTTGTATGTAGGGGGTGAGTTGATAAGTATGCCTGTTTTTTTCCCATTTTCCTACGATGAGTTAAAAGGGCGCCAGAGAACTTCAAAGTGTAGACTACTAGCCCCTGGAAGTAGGCTGAAACAAGTGCAAAACCAAGCAGCAGGGACTTTAAATACTGTTTATGTTTACTTTTTTACGCTGGTTACCTCGACCTTTTGAAACACCCTGTATCTATTAAGTTATAAATTTGGTCATTGCAAATAGGAGATGAAGAAAAGCCAGAAGAAGAGTGAATAGAATAGAAGAATATACTGCTTTTATTATTTATTTATTATTGAATTTTGCCACTAGATGTGGAAAAAACCACCGAAAAATCAATTTTTCCCACCCTTGGCAAAATTGTGCTAACCCTGGAAACAATGCAGGCTAAACTTTTACACTCCCAATCTAAAAGCAAAAGCGCGGTTCAATCTTGGAAACAACTGAAAGCGAGACAAAGTTAATCCCGCAGCCTATTAGTCGTAATTGGCGTCTACTCCGCGGTGATGTCCGAATCAAAAGAGCGGACCTCGTAATCCCAATTTCACCCCTCAATCCCGTTAATCTAATTAAGCCTTCTCCACTGAACCGTATAAAGGAAGACCGCCGGGGAAACGGATTGGGGGGGGTGTAAACCGGGACATTTACCCCCCTTCACATTTAGTTCCCTTTCTTTAATAACGACCGAGAGAAGGAACCGGAGTCGCCGAGTCTTCCTACTTTCTTCCCTTCTCCAAAAGTCGAGACAAAACATTGGCTAACAATGTTCATCCCTCCAAGTTTCCGATCCAATATATACATTGGTGTTTTATCGCTTTCTACATGCTACGGCGGCTTCGTTTCTATAACGAACCTCGACAACGAAAGACGTCGACGTCTAAAAGGAAGAGCCGCCGACTTTACCCCCATCCGGAGACGAGACGGTACTGTCGACGGAGACTGTCGGCGGCTCAATAGGATAGGAGGACCTCCCTAGTCGTCGTTCCATCTTAATCCCCACAAGGAAACAGTAATTTGTCGTCTCGGCAGCGAGCTAACTCTGACTCTTTCCTCCGGTATTAAAAGATCCTAGTACTCGGGGATGGTCGCTCTCCAATGGCAAAAGTTGTTACGTTCGACATTCGATGATAGGGAATCGCTTATCTCAGCCTTCCCCGACTGCCTCCAAGCTCCAATTTCCTTCCAGCGTGTAAGGCGTCGCCAACAATCTCAGTGGCGCTCGCCGGGATACGAATATAAAGGTCTTTGATTAGTCTTGTAAATCTAGCAAGGGGGATTCCGATTCCGACCTGATAGTTCCTCCCCGTTTCATTCTCGTTCTTCACCTCTTTCCCTCTAGCGGCGAGCGAGATAACTAACCGTCCAATTCACCAGCGCGATCTAATGAGAGTTGACCAAGTCCTTCACTAATCGAACGAGGTGAAAGAATGGACTAGATCCGACATTCCCAAAAAGGTACGCGACAATAACGTAGACACTCGTTAGGACATAATATCTGACCAAATGACAACCCGACAGCGTGTTGGGTCATAAAATCCTAACTAATGCCTTAGTCGCGCTGCACGAAGGTCGTTTCGTTAAAAGTAATTGCCCTTCAGCTGTCCACACTAGTGCGTGAAATCTTTCATTAAGGGCTAAAGACCATCAAGGATTAACATCATCTTCAGTATGTTTATACCTAGGAGCAACAAACACAGCACCCCACACAAGGAGAACGCAACCCGTCAAAAGTCGTACATTTTTCATATTCACTGCTGCCGTCGGAAGGGGAAAATTCGGAAATTGCCTTCCTCGTTTTCGGTATAACACGCAGCGTAAAGGCTCGTCCAAAGAAATTTGTACACTACACTACGTTAGCTTGTTTAAAGGCTAGCTGCGTTCTCCTTGTGTTTGTTGCTCCTAGGTTTATACTAGGATCTAGTGTCGGGGTGCCCAAATGGGCGATTTCGACCCTGAAAACTGCGTTATCGATCTTTAAATTTTTTTCCTGAAAATATACTTAAATTGACGTAAACCAAAACTCTAGACTAGTGTATACTAAGTAATTAAAAATAATTTACAACGATTACCGGTACACTATAAAATTGGAATAAAAATTAAAATCGCGTTTTTATTAAAATTTTATAGTGTACCGGTAATCGTTGTAAATTATTTTGAATTAAATATACTTAAATATTATAATAAAATAATTAAGGAGATGTTTAGTCACCCCTACTTTAGTTTAATTAATACTAATGTTTTATATTTTTCTTTGGTTTCAAAAAATTTATTTCTAAATGTCAGTTAACAATACCTAAAAAATTTCAACGCCAGAATTGTTTTGGTAGAGCCAAAGCCTATTGAAAATTAAAAAATAAAAGTAAAAATAATCTTGGAAATTAAATGATAAATAGCTAAATCGGAACATACAAACACTAGCTTCGTTCCTGAATGAAGTTATTTTCGCGTTTGAAACCAAATCGCTCTATTTTCTCGCTGCCAAATTAACCAGACAGAAAATTGTCCAATAAAAGGAGCAGGCAGTGACGCGCGATCATTTTCTTTAAGTGTCATACTTATGTCCGATAGTACTTTACTTATGGTCAAACTAAATTACTCGAATAAGCCCTTATGGTTACCTGGAATATTTAAAATATTTTAGCTCATTAATGATAAGCTAAACAATGAGAAAATTTCGTCTGTCGAGCCTTAACAACTTTTGGTTTCCTAAAATGTTGACGATGTAAATTGGGCGGTTCGCGCTTTGACTGCCAAAGGAATGCCAAGGCTTCAAAGAGCGCCGCGTCCTAAGAATTCCAAAAGGGAAATTAAGATGTGTAAATATTTATGGAAAACGCGAAAGTCAATTGATTATATTCAGAATGGTCCCAGTTTAATTAGATTAGGCACACTGAAAACCAACAAACACAAACAGCGATTCCCAAACCTTCTTAATAACGAAGTCTTTAGAAATAATATTTTAAAAGATTAATACATATTAACCAAATTCTTAAGATTACGAGTAACATAATACACATAAGTATGACACTAAATGATAGTTTCGGAGGAGGAAATTCGTTGAACAACTTATTCTCTTTGTTGGAAAAATTATTCTCAGTTTGGTGTGATGATAATAAATATCAACAAAAACTGTTGCGATCAAAAATTCGAAAATAACAACCTTCAGAAACGAAAGGGATATTTAGAATAGCCTAGAGGTCGGGGATGGTTAACTTTTATTCAATAGATAAAGCTCTCAAAACTATTCGTAAAACGTTTTGATCAAGTAATTTATATTCCTGTATTATCCGATTAGTTTTTTTGATAAATTTGTAAAATTAATCGGAAAAACGACGTTTTTTTCGATAAAAAGCTCAAAATTTCCGAATAATACATGTTTTTTAATTATGTTCCGAAATATTAACCGGTATATTTCTTTGTTTACATTTATTTCCCGAAAAAAATAAATTTAATCATGGATAATGATTAACCGTCACCGACCTCTAGAATAGCCAGATTAAGTTCAGATTCCACAATTTAATAATATTTTGCCAAAGCAAACGTAATTTTTACCGTCGAAAGCGTTGCATTTAGAAGCCAGCCTTGGCTGATGTTTCAAATAGGCAGCAAATTATCTGACACTACCAAAGACTAGTAAGAGCTTGCGGAGAATTCCCAGTCCTTAGCGACGTAATGATTTATATGGTCATTGGCGAAACAGACTAGCTTAAAGAATAGGAGGTGTCATCAAGATACTATTGCTAAAACGAATGGTACGAACTAAATCTACAAATACATTCTAATTTGAGTTACATTTTGGGGATTAATAAAAATCCTAAACACGTTTCAAAGAAATAACATTAGCAGTATAAATATATAATAAAATTATTAAAATATATTTCTGATACTATCACTAAGATTGGAAAAAACTGTAATAAATGTTTGGTATAAATCCGTTAAGAAATAAATATTATTTTGTTCTGGAAACGACATCAAAATCCTTTTCCGAAAAATGGGTGTTTTATTTAATTTTCTTTTCAGTCCATCCTTTTACAAGTTGGAAACGAATTTTTTATACGATAGGAAATTCCTTAGAAATATTCCGAGAAACAGTAGCGGCGCCAGCAATAGGCCGGGGTAGGCCTGGGCCTACTTGAAATTTTGGTAGGGGCCTCCAAAAGTCGTCTTAAGGGGCCTCCAAAATTTAATATATGGGGCTCCAAATTATTTAATATCAGAAAATTTTGCAATTTGTTTGCGAAATAATTTATTTATTTATTAATTTTCCATTATTCAACGCGAGGGATTCGCTTAACGACACTGCCGTTTTTATTCCTTTCAAAGGTAACTAGCGCTACTATATCGAAATTGTATCTTTAATTTTATCTTTACAAATTAATTCATTTTCTTAAAGTTGTAAGTTCTGATGTAAGGGATGTACTGGAATTCAGTCGTAGAAATAAGTAAATAACCCCTCATTTGTTAAGTGTTATCGGTACACAAAAGAGGATCAAGACACACTCAGTTTTTAGTAATAATTAACTAAAATTGTTTTGTCGCGTACCCATTTTAACCAAACATTTCACCACTTGTTTCAAAAAAAATAAAATAATCCACGTGGACGGATTTGAAAAAATTGTGGTGGGGGGGCTCCATAATTTTGGTGGGACCTCCGAATGGTTGGCCTACCTCCCCAAAAATCCTGGCGCCGATACTGCCGAGAAATATACTGTTTATTTATATTATACAACGAGAGAAATGTAAATTAGATTTAGCAGCGTGAAATCAAATCAATTATTATTGCGCTAAAAAGGAAAAATAGGAAAAAAATCCAACCAGACAAAATCAACCTCGCCTTTGTTACCGCGTTTGTCTTTTTTAGCATGTCCCAAAATAAAACCAGCAAAATGTATCTAGAATTTTACCAATATAGGAGCATCTTTACACTGACACCTATGGGTCAAATATTACCCAGTCCCCATGCAGAAAAAAAACCCCAACATTTGGAGCAAACAGATTCGTCATCGTCAAAGGGTGTGTTACCAGGGTTAGCCCATAGATGGCGCGCTATTTTTTGGTCGGTCCCGTTTATCGCATCACCAAAACAGAGTGCCGAAACAAATTGGCAAGCGAAAGCGCGTTTCTCGCCCCATCTAGCGTGGAATAAATAAAAACATTGCCGTTCGCTAGAGGGAGTTACGGAGAGGGGGTAGGGAGAAGGGGAAGCTGGCGATGACGTATCTTCCGATATTTGATCGGATCGAGGAGCCTAAATAGGCCTATAGATCAAACGGAGAGGCAAAGAATGGAGGGGGAGTGAACTGGGGGGTGGGGCGTTTGTATACGGTCGGTGTTGAAACAAGGGCGGCCAACTTGGCAGCGGTTGATTTCCCACATTTCCCACACTGACGAGTCTGACGTTAATTGAAAAATTGCGCAGGAAACGCATTGGCTACCCCTCCATGCACCCCCTCCATATCTCTCCTCCGACGAGACCCTAGTTTCGTCTATTGTCCGACAGCGCGCTATTCGCGTCTTCTTTTCAACGGCCGTATTAGCATAGGTCCTACTCCACATTCCAAACGCTAGCCGCCACTCCCTAACGGACAAGTTTCAACTAAGGCCCTTTAGCCATTCTCCCCATTGAGCGCTAACGAACGACGGATAAGTTACTGGGTTGAGATTTACGCCTGGAGGTTACTCTCCCCCGCCGAGGACTGACACTATACGTGACGAAAAATATATCGATTTTAATGGCCAAGCCGACAGTGAAAAGTTGTAACGGAGTATCATCATCGCGAAATAGTTTTCTATATCCGTATTTCCCACTTTTTAAACCATATTTTTGTACGGAAAATTACGTATTTATCCTTTATACGCGATAGAATAGACTGATATACATTTTGAAAAGGGTGACGCCATTAGAGGTCGATTTTTAAATACTCAAAGTCTTACCAGATGGCACCAGTTGTCAGAAACAGTAGAAATTTTAAATTACTCGTTAGTCGCTAAAAATTTAAAAACAAATCTAGTTTATTTCTATGCTGAATTATTACTGAGGGAAACATTTTTAATAGTGGCTTAAGGAAGTGTTAGAAATAATTTTTTTTAATAATAAATTGGTATTTATTCCCTTTGCAACCGAAGGTTTAAATTGACGCCATCTGGTTAAATAAAAGCATTAAAATCGTTATAAAAATTAAATAAGTGTGAAAGTATATAAATGAGTATATACACGTCGTTTATGTTTGTTTACGAATAGAGATAAATACAATACGGCAATATTAAATTAAAATGTATCATAAAAGGCATTCAATAATTCAATTGCTAGAACAGAATGAAAAAATGTAACCGTTGATTAATATTATGCAGGAAAGTAATCAAGAAAAAAATAAATAGGAAAAATAATTTTTTTTATTAAAATTCATTAATTCTATGTAAAATAAAATGTCGTAGCTTTAATTAAATTTCAACTTTTTTGCCTCCCAGAAAACACATTAACAAGATCATCGCGAATATTACCAACATCTCTACAAACAAAATGAAAACTCGGAACAGCGCTTTCCGCGTTGAGTTTGCAAGTTCTCGACTCACTGGCAAAAAGGGGTTTTCCCCGGAATTTTACGGTTTCACTTTTTCATAAATACATATTGAGGTTAATGGTAAAGTAAGAGTAAGGAGCGTGGTATGAAGGGCTTGCGACCACCCTCTTACGCAGTATAACCTGGCTACCTGAATTAAAGGCATTTAAAGTCAATAGCTGACCTCAGTGACTTGGGCATTATTGTTCTTTTCGCATTTCAAATCCCTGACCTCCAAGTTATCCCTGACCTTTTGGGTAAAATTTCTGATAATTTTCATGTTTTATTAGGTACAAAGGGAAATACTTTTTTGAAATATCACAAATTTAATTATATTTCATAACAGCAAACTTGTGAGAGCTCCTCTCCTCTCTCGGGAAAAAATGCCAGACATGAGCGCCCAAGATATGATCATTCATTTTTCTCTGCGATGCAAAGTTTGTTGACTAATTAAACCTCAGACTTATCCCTGACTTGTTGCGATATTATTTAAATCCCTAACTTGTCCCTGACTTTTTACGATATTATTAAAATCCCTGACTTTTTACGATATTATTTGAATCCCTGACTTTTGGCGATATTATTTAAATCCCTGACTTATCCCTGACTTTTTACGATATTATTTAAATCCCTGACTTTTGGCGATATTATTTAAATCCCTGACTTTTTACGATATTATTTAATTCCCTGACTTATCCCTGACTTTTTACGATAGTATTTAAATCCCTGACTTATCCTTGACTTTTTACGATATTATTTAAATCCCTGACTTATCCCTGACTTTTTACGATATTATTTAAATCCCTGACTTATCCCTGACTTTTTACGATATTATTTAAATCCCTGACTTATCCCTGACTTTTTACGATATTATTTAAATCCCTGACTTATCCCTGACTTTTTACGATATTATTTAAATCCCTGACTTATCCCTGACTTTTTACGATATTATTTAAATCCCTGACTTATCCCCGACTTTTTACGATATTATTTAAATCCCTGACTTATCCCTGACTTTTTACGATATTATTTAAATCCCTGACTTATCCCTGACTTTTTACGATATTATTTAAATCCCTGACTTTTTACGATATTATTTAAATCCCTGACTTATCCCTGACTTTTTACGATATTATTTAAATCCCTGACTTATCCCTGACTTTTTACGATATTATTTAAATCCCTGACTTTTTACGATATTATTTAAATCCCTGACTTATACCTAACTTTTTTCCTCAATTTGAAAATCTCTGACTTATCCTGGTTATCAAGGATATCCAGGTTCCGTGCGAACCCTGGAAACAGACTATCGTTAAAAAATTGCGTCGAGAATAATAAGTGTCATACCTCTGTTTTGGACAATACTACCTGCAGAAATTGAAATAACCTTAAAGTAACATCAGCTAGGTTAACATCCAAGGCACCACCTTAGGCCCAAGTCATCAAGCGACTTATAATGCCATTAAAAATGGTTATTATGTTACTTTTGATAATAAAAGGGGGGGGGGATTGTTAAGTAGGAATTCCACACGCGACGGCTTATTTAATAATATTTCGAAAGGAAAATGTTGGACGGATGAGTTTACGATAAGGAAGATTTTAAACGCGGTAGGTATCTGCGGGGCGATGTAATTCGTTTAGCGTCCCGATAACAGGAAGTGACCGAAAACGTATGGTTTCTGTTAAGCCCGCGCCCCGATGCAAAATCAACCAATCAATAGATTCTTTTCTTCCTGTGGATCTTCGATTAAAGCTCCATTTCAATAAATTACGAGTGAGAGGAAATAATCTATCCACGATATAATCAGAAATAATGTCGCCGCCACATACATCGTATCGACAAAATGGGAAATACTTTTCAATATAGCAGCACCCCGATGGATATCGTCCAAAAAATTGCGGTATCGGTATTCGATAGTAGAGGAAGTGTGGGAATCAAACAGTCCTCGAAAGCTGCCGGAATTCGACGCTACAAAGCGTTATTTAGTAGCGGAATTATTGGAAGGGATGGGCGCTTTAGTTATAGAGCCCTACTCAGCTCGCGCTCGATTGTGCGGTATCCGTTCGTGCTTACGAAATTTTCGCTACTCTCATTTCGGTTTTACGCTCTTTTAAAGCCTAGTTCCCACTTACAAGGAGACCACCCGATTTCGTTCAAACTCGAGGGATTGGTAGACCTTCATGTAACTTGAAAAATCCTAAAGGGAATTTATTCAATGGGTAACGGTTTTGCCATGGCAACGAAAAATGTTTTTGACAACGCAAAATTGACATTTTTCCTATTTAAGCCATTACGGTTCATTTTCACCCATTTGGTTCAAATTGATCAAAATGTGATCAATTTTGATTTTTTTTCGTCAATTTTTAAATTTTTTTTTATAATTTTGGTATTTTAAATTTTTTTTAAATTTTTTAAAATCTTTCACAGGGGGGACTTGGAATCGGTCCAAATCCCATATTATTTTCAATGGGAAAATTTCCATTTTATGTTGTCAAAAACATTTTTCGTTGCCATGGCAAAACCGTTGCCCATTGAATAAATTACTTTTAGGATTTTTCAAGTTACCAATCCCCCGAGTTTGAACAAAATCGGTGTGTAACAAATCGGGTCGTCTCCTTGTTAGCGAAAAAAAAAACATTTTCGCGCTGAAAATTGACGCTCGCGAATAAAATTTGCGATTTTTTTTCAAATTCGCCGCTAAAGTCGCGTCTCCGCGGTATCTAGCGAATGTTCTATTTTTTGACGTCCACACCTTGGCGATAAAAAGCTTCAGCCAATCAGAAAACGCGTTCCCTCGATCTATTCCCCTCCCGTCCGTCACTTATTAAGCCTAGGTCTTTAGAAAAGCGGCTCGGCCAACTTGACCAAGATACTGAAGTAAAGGTAATTATCTCACGAATAGAATCGTTTATTTATTGAAATTATCAACAGGAACATCCATTTGGTTCATTTTGAACTTATGTTTTATGTTAGGCCTAAAACATTACTAAAAACCGGCACGAGTTGTTTTCAGCGTTTTTAAATTTTCGCGCTAAAGTGAGAACCGCTTACCCAGCGACCGAAAAAACGCGTCTTTTTTCGTTGCGCGAAAATTTTATTCGTCTCGAAAATTCGCCAAGTGGGAACTAGCCTGGGGGAAAAATACAGTAAAAGCCTCTTTTTCGTTCAAGCTGAACCTTTGTTTTAACAATTACATAATTTAATTATATTTTTCTTATTAGGCTGAACCTTCCTCTAGTGTTTGTTAAGAGTTAGCAAATAACTTGCGCAAAATATATACATAAAATAAATTTACTCGACAACGAATTTTTCTCGTGCGCAAGCGTAAAAAGTTTATTTTAAAACTCTAGTGCTTAAAATAATTTTGATAATTCTAATATTAATAGTTAACGAGATATAAGGTCCTAACTAAAGGGTAGTTTAGGCGCTCGCCCAACTTGTTTAGCTCCGGGGGTCCGAATTAAAACGTAATAACTTAATTACTTTTAAATTTAAAATTGTCAAAATTATTTTAGTCACTAAACAAGAGTCTGTTCTACACTTAAATATTAATTTTATAAGTGAAATACAAAATTAAAAGAGTTCAGCTTGAAATAGCGCGAAAGTAGACAATGGCCACTGTAGTCTTCCCCCTTAAAGAGATATTTGACCACTCAATCAGGGTTCGGAAAAAACCTGTTTAAAAAAAATAAATTACAGTTTTTTTATTAAACCAGGTTGTTTATGGTTTTAACCAGGTTTTTTTAAAGCAATGGTTTATATTACTTGAAAACTGTTTTTCGCTTGGGTTAATGTTTTTAACTGTACATACGGTTCTTAATTAAATAAAATTTAATTTGAGTTAAAAAAATTAAAGTACCAAAAATCATATGCACAGATTTTCTGGCACTATATACTTAAAAATATTACACTTCTTTGACGCTCTTTAAACAAACACACGAGTTTAGATGCTTTATCTATGCTTAGTCGATTATTATTAGCCAATAATCAACTATAGAACAGCAATATCGCTTTAAAATGTGTAGTTGTAGATTTTCAATACTACCCGGCCACCTGAATTAATGCTTTAGTCCCATTCGACCGAAATCCCATTAGACCGAAGGCGGTTTTTGAGGTGTCCCATTCGACCGAATTCCGCCGAAACGTGCGGTTTTTATGTGTCCCATTCGACCGAACGCTTTTATGTGTCCCATTCGACCGAACGCTGCTATATAAATTGGCTTTTGCTATGTTTTCAATTTAGTTACTGAAGTCGTTTGCAATGGAGCGGATAGCTAATAAAGGAGGGTATTTATACATCAATAATAATTATTTATTCCGTCTTAATAAAAAGAAAGATACAAATTGCTATTTTTAACCTAACCTAACCTAACCTAACCTAACCTAAACATGGATCTTCGATAGTACATACCTTATAAATAAAATACCAAATCACCCCGCCAATTGGGCTACATTTTAAAATTCTTTCGGTCGAATGGGAATAAACGGAATTAATGGCTTTAAAAGTCGCTTGATGACTTGGTGACTTGGGTACTAGCCTAGCGGATTATTATTAATATTATTATTAATATTAAGTCTCACCAGAACCGAAGTTTTAAGTTTTAGTTTCGATTAAGTACAAATATTTTGGCCAAGAAGACGTTTTTGTTTCGTAGTGTTTTGGTCAGAAAATAATTGGGAATAATTTAGAGTGAATAGTAGCAAAGTTAAAAAAAAACAAAGGATTTAAACCAGCGCTGAATTTAACTCAAAATGAGAGGAGAGTGCCCATCACTGGAAGAGACATATATATATATATATATATATATATATATATATATATATATATATATATATATATATATATATATATATATATATATATATAGTGTGTAATAAAAGGTGACGAAAATAGAAAAATATAGGAAAGCGGAGAAATATATATTGGATGGTCACCAAACCGTTAATCATTATTTTTCCCTTCCATCGCAATTCCCTATTCGATATCAAGTTTGACCCCGCTCAAATTTTGTTCCATATTAACAACGAAGCGCGATATATTGGAGTTTTATGAACAAAACTAAGTTAATTTAGCTAGGCGCGATTCTAGAACGTAAAGCTGTCAAGCGTTGTATTTGAATATGAAACATTGGTCGTTTTCGTAGCGGTTACATCAGTTGCAACTTTCTAAGTAGAAGACTATCTAAAATATCTTTATGGATATCCCGTCAGCATTAAACTACAATTAGAATTTCCAAGTTTTCCCTGAGCAATTTGAAAAATTTCCCTGATCATTTTTGTACAATAAAGGAAAGATTTGAGGTAAAATCTTGCAAGGGTTACATGAATTTGTCATAGATTTAAAAAAAAAATTATTTAACTTATATTTTTGGACCCATTTTCAAATTCCCTGACTTTTCTTTGAAATTTTTAACCATTTCAAAATTCCTGAACTTCTGGCTACACCATTGATCTATAGCATTGTCATCTAAACAAATTAGTAATTTTCCATATATAATACCTGGCTGTACGATATAAACCTACTTCAATTATGTAGTGTCTTGTAAAACGTTAAAAAAAAACATTAATATCTTTGGTTGGCGTAATTTAACGAAGATAAAATACGCGAAAAAGTAGATTAGTCCATAATTAAAAGGGATAATATATCTAAATCCTAAACAAATTTGAAGAAATTAAAAAACTTACTAATAACTCGTACCGATAGGTCTTCGAGCGAATCTCGGATCAAATAGATCTTCGAGTAATAAACTACATAAAAACTAAATAAAATAGCCAGAAATTCCAACGGTAGACCGGTTTCGTTCTATTTGGAACTCATCAGTACCGTGCGGGAAATCTGGCTGGCGACTGTTATATCGAAAAGAGAAACTAAGCCTAAACATTAAAAATTTGAAAACGCGTTGCATAGCAACGGAAAGCCGAAAAGGGGGGAGTGTGGTGGAGAATAGTATATACGATAAGTTAAGTTAGAAGAGACCACCTAAATACGCGAAAAAGTAGATTAGTCCATAACTTAACTTATCGTAATTTAATGAAAATACAAATTTACGTAAAACATTTCTATAGATCAAATGTCTACTCTTCTACCCACCCACACCCATTCGCAGAGTAACCTTTTAATTTACCTGCTGGCTCTGCATCTCTATTCCAATGTTCTAAATTTAATTGACACCTTCACATGCAGGGGGAGCTTCAAAATGTAGTCAAAAGCGAAACGCACTCTTGTAGTTTCCATAAAGTATATGGCCTAAATCTGGGGTAGTTTTTAGGGATGCACCGATATATCGGCCTATTTTCCTAATATCGGTATCGGCCAATATCGGATTTAAAAAAATATTTTCAGGAAAAACTTAAAAATAAGAAAATTCTCGATGAACTAACTAATGATAATATTTTATTTGATTGGCAGCGCCACGTACGCCTGACTTCAGAAGCTAGATCATACCTTGTTTTAGACGGGGGTTACGAGTGTAAACAAATAAAAAACAACGATATTGGATTTGTGATAGAAATTATGTATCACGTAAAATGAAAAGAAACATAACTTTTTTCATGAAAAATAAGTATAAAATGGTATGACAGTGTACTGAACCTATTACAATGATTTTGTCATATACAGTACTGTTATGATAGATAACCTTGTTAAAAACGGCCGATATATCGTCCGATTTTATCGACCACGAATAGCATCCCTAATAAAAATTTGATTTAAATCAAATAAATCGTTTTTTTTTATAAATAATAAAAAAAACACCCTGGTATTCACCCAATACATTCTTGATATATTATATAATCATTAATATTATATTATATTAGACTAGAGATGAGATGACATTACGAGAAAGTTCGCCGCGCAATAAATCGAAAGGAATTTTCAAGCTCTCTGGCGCTCTTTTAACTCATCGTAGGTTAACGGGACAAAAACAGGCATACTTCTCAACTCACCCCCTACAACTCCTTCAAATTTTTGCATAACCTTTTGAAACACCCTGTATACACTACTGTTATGATAGAGAACTTGGTTAATATCGGCCGTACCCATATCCAGTGGCGTAAATAGCACCCCCGCAGTTTATGATTAAAATCGGTGCTATTTGAAAGGGCCCCGAGTCGTTTTTCGCGGGAGGGCCCTGGAGTTTCTAGTTACGCCACTGCCCATATCGGTGCATCCTATTCCTATATAAGGGTGACTATAGAATATTTTTAATTCCTTTAAAGGAATTATAGGAAATTTATCAATGAAATATAGGGAAATATATAGGAAAAAATTTGGAGGGAAAAGGAAAATATAGGAAGAAAATTTGGGGGAAAAGGAAGAAATAGGAGAAAATTAATTATACAATAAGAGAAAACGGTTGTCAAAATTATATAATGGGGGAATAACATTCAAAATAAAGTGGATAACCGATAGAAATAGTCGAAAACTATCGGCATCTTTAAAAACTAGGACAATTTGTAGACTTCTAACTTAGTTCTAAGGGTAAAATATCTACTATTTTAATTTCTTCAGACGGTTCAGTTAAAATATAGGGTAATATAGGAAATGTAATGAAATTATAGGAGAAAAAGGAAAGACGTGAAATTATAAGAAAAAATAGGAAATATAGGAACTGCGGTCACCCTGCTAAATTTATCCTTTAAGGGAGACGCGCCAACACTAAAGAGAAGAGAGAGCAGACGAAAGTGATTTCCATTTGGGTTCATAAATAGGAAGCGGCGAGGGTGCTCAGGGTGGCGCGGTTTATTCCGAAATGATCTATAAAAGGAGAGAGGATCGTACGCTAATAGAAGGCGGGATCGAGGGAAAGACCCGAAAATGGTGTCATAATTACGGGCCAAGAAAGGACGGAGACGTCGCCGGAAGATGAAGAGGAGAAGATGAGGACGTTGCAAGGGGAAGAGAAAATGGAGTTGACAATATTCCTGGGCTCTTCGCCACGTCGCTCGCTTGCCAATCTTTCAACCGCGAAGATAAATAAGTAAATGGAGGGAGGCGGATGCGCTTTGAAAATCTGCCAGTGGCGGCGCTATCGTCGCGCGTGTGGGTGGCCCCGCTCGCGTCGTACGCCGATTTCGTAATGGGCCTTTCGTTGATTTGCCAAAGCTATTAGGGGACAGGGGGGTTCCGAGTGCACTGTGACAATCAGTCGTACGCGTGAAAATACTATTAGCACTCTCTACGTTTCTACGGGCGTTAGCCCAATTTTACATCTTTTCGGCGAAGAAGACTTTCAAATTATATCGACTCGGTTTATAGGGTGTTTTAGAAGCTTGTCTGTTCTTGTAATATGTATACGAAATACAATTTTAATTTTACAACAGTATCTAATTAAATATTTACTTTCGTAACGATATCTACGGATGCTCTTCATTTATTTAAATTTGAGGTTATACTCTGTACTACCGTTTTCAACTACGACAGGGTTAAAGGGCTACAGAATCTATTGGATTTTGAGGGTGGTGCTAGATAATCACGTGTTTTGGAAAGCGAGAATGTACGCTTAAGTCACGTGATGGAAGGGGAGGAGTTAACTGAAATTCGGCCCGAATTTTTCAACCGATTCCGTCTATCTTGAACTATTTTTTTTATGTGTGAAAACGCCTAGATTTTTTCGTGTACCAAAATCAGACCAACCGATATTTTAGACCATCTACAAACAACAGTTATCTGAAATATCAGATTAAAAAGGATCGTTACGTTTATTTCACGTGAAACAATTTTTTTTAAAGTGGCTTTATTCTAAAATAGAGAAACCTTGATCTAATTATTTTTATTAATTAACAACAAGACCACATAATATAATAGTGGTTTGATTAACGGATTTCTAAATTAAAAACGGATTAGTTTGCGTATTCAGATTAAGCTTAAAATATTTTATGTTATGAGAAGCAGATATTTCTTAACTATTTGAAACGGGAAACTTTTTTAAAAAATGGCTTCGTGTGTTAATCAGAATCTGACCAATCCTATGCATATATATTTGCTTTAAGTAGTGTGTCAGAATTAAAAGCCCGGTGTACCTAGTAACAGAGACCATACCACCGGAGGCCTATCATCATAGTGCCCTACGCCAGCGTCCACCTAGCCCGGACAGGTGACAAATCCAGCATGGGTAGTAGTACCCTACTACTGATGGTCGCACCTTTGACGCGAGCCACTCAACCCAGCAGAAGGTGCAGCAATGGGTGGACCAATCCCCACTTCGCACACAGCAGTGGGATTTAGAATGGATGCTATAGCAACTCCAGCCGACACCCTACCTATGAAGGTAAGGAGCCAAACCCTTTGGAAAGAGCTCCTAAAGGGGAACGACGAGCACACAGCAGCCCAAGTAACCCGGCACAGCTGGCAGCCCAAATCAGAAATTTCGGTGTTAAACAATTTTTTTTATTATTCTATAACTTACTGTGGTAAAAATATTTACTGGTCACTTTTGGCCACATTGTCCACTAAATTCACTTTCGTCCAGGCCAGAATTTTCCACCATTTTCCACACTATTGTCCACCTGGAATTTTCCACCTCGCAATACTGAATATTAGCTAAGATGCATTTACCCATTTCCCTCGTATTCGGGAAATTCGCACCAGAACCAATTCTTTATTTAAGGCAGTGGTTTTCAAATTGTGTGTCACGGAACTCCAGGGTTCCCGTGGAAACATTTAAAAAAATATATAAAAAGGTTAAAAACCCAAATAACAAATTTATAAATTAGCCTATTCTACTTCATATTTGTGTTGTTTTGATTAATAAATTGATAATTCTGCAAATTTTGTTTATAAACGGTTTTACAAATAAAAATAAAATATATTATATATATGTATAGGACTTCTGAAAAAGGGGTTCTTCTGGAACGGGGTGTTGATTGAACTATATAGCGCGGGGTAAAAACGTGGGAATAGATTTTGATTTCTAGGGCGATACTAGCTAGAATCTCAACGGAACAGGGAAGGGGCTAGCCCCATCAGATCGATTGGGGCAATGCTTTACTTATTGGCTAACCAACTTCATTATCAGCGAAATTCCCCAGAGGCCGAACCATCTCTGCGGAGCATCCCCAACAGCGTCCCTGGGAAGATGGAGAGCGCCAGAAGGATGGAGTGAAGCCAGCCGACAAGTGAAAATTCCCCCAAGCACCCCACGCAGCCCTCGAAACTATACATAAACAAAGACTCGCGCCAACAGCGAGAACTAACTGCGTATCGTAGGAGCCAAAAGCGAAAGGACGACACGGATTGTATAGTGGAAGACGTATTGTTCCCTGGGATTTGCCACTCTCATCGCCGCAAAAACGCCTTTATTGTTTTTGGCCCGGCTTTCTCTCCGGGTGCACCCTCACCCCGGTCCAATTGGGGGTTCTTTGGGTTCTTGTTTAATTTCCGGTTGCAGTCAGCGAGAGCTTCCCCTTTCTCCTCCTTCCTCTGATTGGTTTCCTATTTCTAGCACCCCCGCGATTCAATAAACAATCTTTCGGCGAGCAAACAGTACTCTCTATACCTCAAACCAACCGTATCCAACAACTGTAAATTGATACGCTCAATCTAACTACTAATCAAGATATCAAATTCACCGGGTAGGGTTGTAGGGGTGGCCTTGGCGCCATCTGTTACTACAGGGTTGCCACATTTGTTTCACCATCAAATTCCCTGACCATCTCCGGAGATTTTCCCTGACTTATTTTGTGCCAAGATTTTGTCATTTTTAAAATATATTTTAGAAAACGTTTCCTATTTGCTACCAAATTTAAATTACCTGACATTTCCCTGATTTGTAAACTAATTTTTTAAATTCCCTGACTTTTAGACCCATATTCAAATTCCCTGACTTTTCCTTGATTTTTAAACCCATATTCAAATTCCCTGACTTTTCCTTGATTTTTAAACCCATATTCAAATTCCCTGACTTTTCCCTGATTTTTATACCCATATTCCAATTCCTTGACTTTTCCCTGATTTTTATACCCATATTCCAATTCCCTGACTTTACCCTGATTTTTATACCCATATTCCAATTCCCTGACTTTACCCTGATTTTTATATACCCATATTCAAATTCCCTGATGTTTTCAGGAATTCCAGGTACCGTGGCAAACCTGTACTAGTAAGTGGCGCAATTCGACGGGAATAAATACAATACGGTAACGGTTGGGTTTGAACCTTTCCAAATTTAGCGCGAAGACCACGAGAGCGTCTGGGAAAAAATAACGAGCGAATGAAGCTCGAAATATACGCGGGCAAACCGACTTAGAACGGGTCGCTCGGCAGTGAGGACGAGCGACTCGAGCGCCGTTTCGAGCCTTCCACGTAATGTAAGCCGGCTTTTGGAAACCCTTCGTGCCAGTGTACCTCGTGTGGGACTAGCCGTCAGTCACTATTCACAGGCTGCAACGGGAGTCCCGTTACTTCGTATATAGGAAATACCCAGTCAGGCGAAAGACGAATAATTTCGTTTCGAAAGCTGCCATTCGCGTTTCTTCGCCTTCTTTTTATTCCAAAGAATTTCATAAAAATAAAAAAGGATTTCTCAATCTGAGCTTCACACTTTAAGCTTGTTCTGGAATATTAAAAGTCTTCGCTAACAATCATACACTTAAAAGTCGAGCTTGGAGTTGTTCTATTGGCGAGCCCCGTAAATAGTTTAATTTAGTGTAAAAAGTGTACACTTGTTACCCCAGAACGGGCGAGGATGGAATTAGAGCAAAATGACGTCAAAGGGATTCACCAGAATTTTAGTAAAATGACGTGACACAAGGGATTCACCAGAATTTTAGTAAAATGACGTGACACAAGGGATTCACCAGAATTTTAGTAAAATGACGTGACACAAGGGATTCACCGGAATTCTAGTAAAATGACGTCAAAGGAATTCACCGGAATTTTAGTAAGATTTCGTAAAAAGGGTACACTAGCTACCCTACCTAGAAAGTCCAGAACAGGCGAAATGTACCGTCCTACTATTGGTTAGAGTCGAGATTAAAGAACGTGTAGGGTAAACAGTCTGCGCGAAATAAATCTAATTCTACAATTCTACACGTTCTCCTTAGGCGTTCTCAAGCGATGGCTTAACCTTGTCCATTGCCACAAAAATTCACCAAGAATCTTGTGGGGGAAAAAAATTGTTAAAATTTTTGCAAAGGCTTAATGCCGTAGTGAAGAGTCAAGGGCGAACGGATGGGTTAAAGCTAGCCGAGAAAC
This sequence comes from Leiobunum rupestre, assembly GCF_980474605.1. NCBI lineage: Eukaryota > Metazoa > Arthropoda > Arachnida > Opiliones > Sclerosomatidae > Leiobunum > Leiobunum rupestre. Next base: position 36,707,151 of record NC_143392.1, read on the forward strand.
TGCTGAGTGAATTTTAAAATCTCGTAACACGTATGAAAACTATTTGGAGAATTCAAAAGAAACGAGCGGGGTGAAATGGGGGTTTTTCTTCGGTAGCTTATTCGCAGTTTATGCTTCTCCGTTTCTTAAGAAACTCTTTGAAACTCAAACTAGGGAGCACGTTTCAAATTAATAAAGTTCAAAAAGGCGGACCCGTGTGCTTACTTATACACAAAACGACGTAGCAAAATCCCGAGTCTCGAACTCAAAGGTCATTGACCCCACTTTATTTTTACAAGGTTTTCCAAAATTATTATTAAATTTATTTTAATTTAATGAATATATCTAAAAGATACAATCAGGGTTCTGTCATTTAAATCAATGTGATTGAAATCCAATGTTTTTTAAATTATTTTTAATCGCCTATCATACAAATTAATTAATTATTATTAATTTAAATTTCCAGTGCACGCAAATTATTAAATAATATTCACGAAAAATATACAAACATTTTTAAAGGCACTAATTAGAAGTTTCATTTAAATCAAGGAATACCTCCGCGTATTGTTCCATACCAGAGTGACTGAGAAAAATCATATCACCTCGGGTAGGAATCGAACCTACGACCTTTGGGTTACCGTGCCAACGCCACTCCCACTGGATTCGATTCCTACCCGAGGTGAAATGATTTTTCTCAGTCACTCTGGTATGGAACAATACGCGGAGGTATTCCTTGATTTAAATGAAACTTCTAATTATATTAATTCCTGCGTAATTATAAAAAAATAAATTCTTAAAGGCACTAAAATAAAAAATCAATTAAAAAAGGAGATTTAAATCATATTAATTTGTTAAAGAAAAATAAAGAGCAATATTAAACATCGAAATGATGTTTAATATTTTAAGGGTTTCCTAATTATTTATTAACGCTTCATTTATTTGTAAAGGTTCAAAATCTTTTACAGATTCGAATAATTTTTAAGATTGAATACTTATTATTTGGAAGATAAAAAAAATAAATTTTGGGAAGATAGAAAAATTATTGTTTGGAAGTTCGAAAAATTATTTTTTTGGACGATTAAAAACTTATTTTTTTGGAAGATTAAAAAATTATTTTTTGGAAGATTGAAAAATTATTTTTTTGGAAGATTAAAAAATTATTTTTTGGAAGATTGAAAAATTATTTTTTGGAAGATTAAAAACTTATTTTTTGGAAGATTAAAAACTTTTTTTTGGAAGATTAAAAAATGTAAATTATCGTTAGAGGTTAGGTCACTATTTCGATGTACCAGTTCAATATTAGTTATAAAATCATTATGTAAAACGTGTTTGAATTTTTGAAGAGGTTCTTAAGTTAGTGCCTTAACAAAAATAAACAAGGATCTGTAAAAAAACGTGGATAGAATATAAAAAAATCTGAACAACCAATCCGACAAATAAATCTCCTTCAACTACATACGAGATATTTCCAACCTTTATACCAAGACGACTTCCGAAAGAATTCATTCCCCCCCCCCTTCTCACGTCAACGGATGTACTTCAATTAACCGACATTTCATTCAAAGCCCCTGAAAGGGGTAAGGGCTGCTCTCTTCAACGCCCACCAGGGTTCTCAACCGTTGACAGGGGCGAGTGTGAACTATATCTTCCCGAAGACCTAGCTGCCACTTGGGCCGATCGAAAGATATTTTCCACGAGAGAAAGACTAGAGGGGCGAATTTCAGATTTCCCAAGCGATGCTCCAAAAATATGTAATATTTATTGCCTCAGACATCATAGCTTGACATTCAATTTAAAGTCTATTTATTTGAAAGGGAAAAGTTCCCTTTTGGGACGCCAGAAACAGACGTACTTTCCGAAATCCTCTTTCCATCCCGAACATAACTCAACGACACCGAAAAGTTCCAGATCGACGGAAATTCGCGCTTAGTGTATACATTTTAATACGGAAATAACATTTCAGATCTCCTACGGTCGGACGCTTATAGACGCTGCAGTTGATACATCTCGCGACAAATCTGACTACGATATATATCTTAGATTAAATCTACTTGTAAACTATGACATATTACCATAAGTATTCCATCTACTTATACAAATCTGACTATGGTTTCCTACCAGAAGTATATAATATATCCTAGAGATAAGTATTCCATCTACTTATACAAATCTGACTATGGTTTACTACAGGAAGTATATAATTTATCCTAGAGATAAGTATTCCATCTACTTATACAAATTTGAATATGATATACTACCAGAAGTACATAATATATCCTAGAGAGAAGTATTCCATCTACTTATACAAATCTGACTATGGTTTACTACCAGAAGTATATAATATATCCTAAGGGAAGTATTCAATCTACTTATACAAATCTGACTATGGTTCACTACCAGAAGTATATAATATATCCTAGGAATAAGTATTCCATCTACTTATACAAATCTGACTATGGTTTACTACAAGAAGTATATAATTTATCCTAGAGAGAAGTATTCCATCTACTTATACAAATCTGACTATGGTTTACTACCAGAAGTATATAATATATCCTAAGGGAAGTATTCAATCTACTTATACAAATCTGACTATGGTTCACTACCAGAAGTATATAACTTATCCTAGAGATAAGTATTCCATCTACTTATACAAATTTGAATATGGTTTACTACCAGAAGTAGTGTAATATAGCTTAGAGAGAAGTATAATAATCAGCCACATTGTAACCCGGCCACCTGAATTAAAGGCATTAAAAGTCGCTCGATATTATATCAACATATTTTAGCTATTCTAAAACCCAAGGCCCCACCTTAGTTATCTAGCAACTTTTCATTCTATTAAGAGAGTGGTGCCCTACACTTCATGCCACGCGAGCCAACAACTCCATACACTACTTATTACCGTTAACCTCAACAACCTGTTATGGAAGGGGAAACCGAAGAACTCTGCGGAAAACCCCTTCAACCAGTGAGGAGAGAACTTGCAAACTCAACGCGGAAGGAGTTGGGTGCGAATTTTAATCCAAAGAAGTATCAGAAACACCTTGAAAATCTGCAGCACCGAAATATTTATATTTTTACATTTTACATTGTTAAGTGCTAAAACGTTTGCACCGGGATTAGTGCTCGGCATTCGATTAATTTTTATCCATGAATAAAATAAGCTCGGCGATATTTAAATAATATTTATTTAAATAACCAATAGTTGAATAAAAATTGTAAAATGTTTAAATAATCGAAAGTGAATAAGCCTATTATTTAAATAAAACAACAATTATTTAAATAAATAAATACCACTTTTATTCAAATAAATGCTTGGTTGCGTAAAAAATATAATTAAATAAGTTAAAATGATATTCTTTTTACCAACGACTTTTAAATAAATCGGAAAATTTGTGGATAATGAATAAACAATTCCGACCACTAACCGGGAAAGCCGTTTGCCGCCCATTGAAACTGCGTAATATTTCATTTGTATACCCTAAATAGATACTTATCTCGGTAAGATATATAAACTTCTGATAATACAAAAAAAATATTTTAAAAGTCGTCGGCCTTAAAGTCGATTTTTTTACGATATGGTTTTCGATATGAAAATCTAGAATTTTAATTAAATTTTTAATCTACAAAACCTAATATTTCCAAACGTTAGAGAGGTTTAAAAAATTCCCTGAAATCCCATAATACCCGTATGCATACCAAAAAGTGAAATTCTTTTTAGGCAGTTTTTTCCCCCCTACTCAATACCGGTGTAACCTTTTCGTAAAAAGAACGTCGGATAAAGAGCATATTGCTAAAAAAAGCAGGCGTAGCTATATTCAATATGGTACCTTATAAAAAGTTAGGGAAAAAATGTATGTCAGCTACAGTATGTACGCTACAAATAGAAAAACTTCCCAAGCAAATATGGGACAAAAAAGATAACATTGAAGGCTGTCAACCTTTGACCGAATATGATTTCTGCTTCTAGTATAACTTATATTTTTCGTACAAAAACTTTATATAACAAAATATGAAAGAATCTTAAAGAAATCCCTATCTGTCAGTTTGTGGTCTTTGTGTTGGACAACTCGACGACAAAGGGTTAGCTTAAGGTACTAAAATAGTCGGTGTCAATAGAAAAATTGTATTTACGAAATATCAAAAGCTTTCGTATGTATAACTGAGTTGCCATAATATTTTCGGATTCAAATAGGCGCTTAAATAAAACATCTTCCCAGAAATTGCCAAGAAGTAATATATCCGACAGCCAGGACTCATAAGAAAGCTGGAAACTTTTCTCGAACATAACATCGGTTTTTTGCTAAGCCTTAACATGCCAAAATAGTTACCTGGTTAAAAGGAAACACTTGTTGCATACCGTACTGCAAAAGCAATATGTTTAGTTGTAAAGGAATGAGTTTTCATCTTTTTCCAAAAGATAATTTTAAACGAAATGAATTAACTCTGCCTACACGAGAAGCTTTAAAATTGCCGGTATTATAAAAATATTACATATAATTTTAATTATTTATACCATAAGAGGATGATAATAATAATAATAATATCTTCTTATACTTAGTTTTAGTAACATTATATATTTTACCTTAAAATATATTATTGAAAATTAACATTAGTATGTTCCTTATACACGTGAGCCGACGCGTTTCTTATCTGACGCAAAATTCTCATGAGGGCAAAAACGCGTCTCCAATTGGCTTAAATATGACTTTTTGGCTAGCCATTCTAACCGTTTAAACCAACCGACCGGAAATAGCTCCTTCCCAGATGAATTTGGAGAGGGGAGTAGAAACCGAGTATCTTTTATTGAAGCGTCCATTCCATTACTTTTCCCTGACCATTTTAATACATTTTCCCTGACTTTTTTAATGCCAAAATTAGTTAATTTTCAACTTTATATTTTACTTTTAACAGAAGTTAATGAATTTACTTCAATTTATATTTTCGTATACAGTAAATAATTACGTTAAATCAGGTTGTTTTAATTAAAAAGCTCCAATTGCAACGTTGATATTACAACTAAATAATAATAACTCAATTTATCACAGAAATATAGAAAAATTCAAATTAAAAATTATAAATTAATTTTAAATATCCTGATGTTTTACAAATTTGTAAAATTCCCTTAAGTTTTAGGTATATTTTAAAATTTCCTTCACTTTTCTCAGATTTCCCCAACCCACGACAAACCTTATAAAAAAGCACCCAGCCAAAACAGTATATATTTCTTAACCTACGAAAAATAAGCTCTTATAGGATGTTCTACTAAGCGCATTTAAAAGTGCATCTTAAGCGGGTTGAAAATCCATCTTCAATGTGTTTTTCTCCTTTGTACCACGATCTCAAAGTGCTCTTCTGGGAAAACTTCAATTTTTCTAGCAAGATAGCTCACTTAACTGCCTCCAAAATAGGTTGTGATGTTTTTATTAGACAGCAAGGCAGAATGATAAAGCAGTTAATTAAATAATTCCATTACAGGTAGAAATTTATAGGGGCCATAAAACGGCCCAAACCACCCGAAACGAAAACGCTGGTAATTTTCTCCCCAAAAAAACGTTATAATAAATAAAAAAACGACTCTACTAACACCTAAAAAAAGTGAAAAGCCGTAATTTAGAAGTTCGTAAAACAAGTTTAATCCAGTTATAGCAAGATTGTATATATACCAACTAACGACGTATGCGATAATACCTATGGTGCGGGGTTACCACAAAATTTTCAGAATTAAATTCCCTGACTATTCCCTGTTTTCCCAGACCATTTTAATAGATTTTCCCTGACTTTTTTAAGGCAAAAATTATTATTTTATATTTTACTTTTAATTAAATATATTTAAATGGACTTGTATTTCAGTAAAATGTTTTTCTTGCAATGTTGAAAAAATTAGCCAAACTTTCAAAGGAAATAATTGATAATCATAGAATTTGTCATAGATCTAGAGTTCAATTACCTTCAAAAAGTGTCAAAATAAAATTGAATTATTCCCTGACTTTTTGCCAATTCTTAAAATTACCCGACTTTTTAGGCCCATTTTTAAATTCCCTGATTTCCCTGACGTGTGGCAGCCCTGGTATTAAAGGCTTGATAAATATAAGGATTGTCTATAAAATTATCCTTAATATTTACTTTGTTCTACGTCATAAATCTAGAGTAAAATTACTATAAAAAAGTGTCAAAAGAAAATTGAATTACCTGAGGTTTTACAAATTTTTTAAATTGCCCGACTTTTTAGGTCCATTTATAAATTCCCTGATTTTTCATTGATTTCCCTGGCGTGTGGCAGCCCTGGTATTAAAGGCTTAATAAATATAAGGATTGTCTATAAAATTATCCTTAAAATTTACTATGTTCTATGTCATAGATCTAGAGTAAAATTACTATCAAAAAGTCTCAAAAGAAAATTGAATACCTTGACTTTTTACAAATTCTTAAACTTCCCTGACTTTTAAGGCCCTTTTTTTTTAAATTCCCTGACATTTCCCTGAAGTGTGGAAACCCTGTGGTCATTCTCTCTAAATATAAATAAATAATTCTTGGTTCCAGTAAAGGCGACGTTTAGTTTGAAATCTCTCGAACTAATTATCGCTTATTATTGGCGTTAGAGGCTCTCCTCGATCGCTAAATCTTCTCATTTGATCCGGGCGAAAAAAGATTTGTTAAAAACGCCATCTGGGGGCAAGGGGGTTCTCTATAAAGGGCCGTAAAAATCGAAGGGGCCCGAAATTGAGGGCACGCATCGAAAGCCAGTTTCTTTGTACGTCCCCAAATTGCCAGACAGAATGAGTAAGTGTAACAAGGTAGGTATATACACAGTGGGGTACACTTTTTTTACTTTACCAAATTGGGTATGGAAATGTTAAGGATAATCTGACAGTTTTGACTATACAGGAGATTAGCGGCGACCACGCTATAGCAGAACTGTCAGGTGATAATTTCACTCCAAATGAGGTTTGGAGAAAAAAACGTAGAAAGGTTAAAAGATAAGTCAAGGTTATTGCGTTGAAACTTGTTACGATAATTTTAGGAAGGAATGGTTCCCCAAATTTTGGAAAAGGCCAATACGGTAGGAGGTTTCAAATAAGGTTATATTTTGATATAAATATTTCATAAAGCGGTTTATTTACTTAAAAATATATAAAATTTAAATTATTTAATATTACATGAAATTTCGAAATAATAATATTTTTAAGGCATACGAAAATGTATATATTATTTATATTATTGATGGAGCTGATGGTGGGTTGAAAACATTTCAGTCTTAAATCTTCGTAACGTGGACAACTGACGTAGTTTTTAACGGAAAGATTTGAAAATTTCAATATAGTTTTTGAACAAGACATAGACGAGATGCCTGAAATTTGCTTTCAATCAGTGTATTTCCGGTAGCGGTTTTGTGCAAACGCTATATAACGTGGGGTGGCAGAGTGGTTAGCTCTGTCGCCTCGCAGCAAGAGGAGCCAGGTTCGATCCCATCTTGTCGAACTGGGGGGCAGGGGTGTCTGATTTAAATCTGTGATTTAAAAATATCATTATACTACAATGTATTTAGGAAAATGTACGAAAGTAGGTACTTTAGAAATTTCAATTCAGAGAAAATGCAATTAAATTTCATTAATTATTAAATTTAATGGATATTAATTTAAACTATAGTTTACATTACCGCTGCAGTTAAATTATTTATCTATTTGTCAAGAAAAACAGGTATAAAACCTTAAAAAAATCAATAAAAATTAGGGATGCACCGATATATCGGCCTATTTTTCTAATATCGTTATCGGCCAATATCAGCTTAAACGAAGCCGATATTGGCCGATACCGGTATAAGAAAAATATTTTCCGAAAAACATTTAAAAATAAGAAAATTGTCGATTAACCAACTAATGATCATATTTCCTTTGACAGGGGGTTACGAGTGTAAGCCAATAAAAAACAACGATATTCGATTTATGGTAGAAAATATGCGTCACGTAAAATGAAAATAAACATATTATGATATGCTCTTGCGAAAATGTTTTTCATGAAAAATTGGAATAAAATGGTATGACAGTGTACTGAACCGTCTTTTACAATGATTTTATCATATACACTACTGTTATGTTACCTTGTTAATAACGGCCGATATATCGTCCGATATTACCGCCGATATTATCAGTTACGAATAGCCGATATATCGGCTGTACCCATATCGGTGCATCCCTAATAAAATCCGATTTAAATCAAATAAATCGATTTTCTTATAAATAAAAAACAACCCTGGTATTAACCCAATACATTCTGATGTAATATATAAATATGGTGTTGGTCCATTTGATCGAAAAATATGTGATCGACAGTCGATCATTATACGTTGCAATTGATCGAAATTCCATTTGATCGAATCCCATTTGTCATTTGTTTCATAAGATCGAACCTTCAAATGATCGAATACTATTTGATCGAATTCAAAAGTATTTATAGTACCGAATGTCAATATGAAGTGCAGAAGGAATAATGATGGAATAATTCATTGCATAAGTGCAGAAGGAATAATGATGGAATAATTCATTGCTTTAACTGTATTAAGCCACAAAGATGAAGAGATTTTTACTTTATACACTATATGATGCAATTTTTTATGACATCGACGATAACGGCCCGTTGTTTTTGATATATATAAATAGGGTCAGGTTAGGTTAGGTTAGGTTAGATTAGGTTACGTTGATGTACGCGCGCCGTAGGCGCGTATGCACCGTTGCCTTTTCGATTTACTCCCAAAAACTAGTAGTTTTACCCTACAGTAGCTTTCGATCAAATTTCGTTCGATCAAATGGGACCCGTTCGATCATTTGGGAATCGATCAAATAGACTCAAACCATAAATATTAATATTATATTATCTTAGACTAGAGATAAGATGACATTACGAGAAAGTACAGCGCGCAATAAATCGAAAGGAATTTTCAAAAGTCATTATAAATTAACAGACCATTGAATCGGAAACAATTTAAAGATTATACACACACACACAGCCTATAAAAAGCTTAGCTAGCTCATAGTTCAAAGGAATCATTTGGAGAAATTGGAAAAACCGCTGAGACAGCTTAATAGCCGTTCAAATTGCAGACTGGAACTTCAATCCCCTGTACCATCGCGTAAAAGGATTTAAAAATATCACCACAGCACAATTCTTAAAATACAAGGAGTGGTAAAAAAAAACCCCAAATTACGAAAATAAATTGGTTGAGAATTCCAATGGAAACATTTCGACTTAAAAATTCATTCAAAACTTCCAAAAAGTCTTCGTCTTAGGGCGAAAAAGAGAACACGAGAAAACTGGAATACTTGGAGCGTAGGAAAAAATGACTTATGGTGGTGTCAGACTTGAAGAATCGACTGTCAAGGACCAGTTTGTTAACGAAATAGACGAACGAGATGGGGGGGGGGGGCTGTGGCAGAAACCCTCTTTCCAAAGCCATCATGGCGGCAGATGCATTTCAAAATCTCCAGTTGGGATTTAATAAAAAAGAAATATATAAATTTAACCCGGAATCCCCGAGCGATACGAAGCAATAGCGACTTTACCAGCACACCCGTCTTTCTACCAACACTCAACTAACCCCTTCTATTCCTTCCAACATTGAACCCATCCCAACTCGGGTACACTCTTTTTTTTTCTTTTTTTAACTCGTTACCTAACAAAGGGCCGCCAGATTTTAATCAGATCCGGTGCGAGGAGAGGATTACGGATAAAGAGACACACTCGTATGCGTCGATAGATATCGTCCCAACAAAAAATGCGAAGCGAGAGGGGGGGAACGAGAGGGGAAGTGGGGGCACGTGCGCGTCTCGCACGCGACATTCGCTCGTTTTAACGAACAAGAGAGAGAGTGTGACTCAACCCTATTATTTTGACCCCCCCCTTCATTCTCGATTCGCTGCGGGGGGGGGGGCGAAAGGGGTAAAATATTAGACCAAAAAATCCATTATCAAGTTGGCGACCAAGCTTCGCGGGATATTTAGGCCAAAAATATTCTCTTTCAATATTTTCAGGAAAACCTTAAAAATAAGAAAACTCTCCATTAACTAATGATACAATATTTTATTTGGTTGGCCGCGCCACCTATACCATACTTCAGAAGCTAGATCATACCTTTTTTTAGACCAGGGGTTACGAGTGTAAACAAATAAAAAACAACGATATTCGATTTGTGATAGGAAATATGTATCACGTAAAATGAAAATAAACATATTCGGTTATGCTCTTGCAAACTTTTTTTCATGAAAAATTCGAATAAAATGGTATGACAGTGTACTGAACCGTTTTTAATAATGATTTTATCATATACATAGTTTGCATCCCTACGTCATCAATGACGCAGTTCCAAGTATGGATATAAGAACCAAGAATAAATATTTAATTTGAGCAAGAATGAACGGTTCTTTGCCGCCATTTTGAAGGTGTAGATTTCTTAGTAAAACGGGAGGGTTAACAGTTTCAATCGTCTGTTTGCGGATTTTAATTATTTTCAAATGATTAAGAAATTAGTTTCACGTTAAAAATGGTTATCTGCCTGGTTAAAAATTGTTCGAGTAGTTCAATTACCAATGGAGGGCGAAAATTGTTTATTTTATTCGATAGTTAAGGTAATTGTAAAAAGGATGACCGCAAAGGCCTAACTTTGATAAGCTTTGTTAACTTCTTTTCGTAGATATTTCTGTCGTAATTTGATATTTTATTTAAATAACCCGGCCTTAGAATCTTATCTGGCTTTGTTTAGGGCCCATTTAAAATTTTAAAGCATAAATCTAATACGTTTTGTAGCTTTGACGAGATTACCAACAAAATGGCTACCTATTTAGTAGCTACGCGCGAAATGGTTTGAATTTTTGATCGCCCTCCCAGTTTCCTTGGAGACCATAGGCCCTTCCCTTCGGTGCAAACTATGAATGCACTACGGTTATGATAGATAACTTTGTTAATATCGGTCGATATATCGGCTGTACCCATATCATAAATGTTGAAAGATTTTTTAGAATCCATGGAAAATAATAATTTAAAAAAGTTTTCAACGGAGGAAACACATGGATGTAAAAATTGTTTTATTTCAATTTTTAAAACATTAAAAATTAATTAAAACTAACTCATTCATAGGTTGAGCTTTCGACCCGAGGGTCTTTGTCACTAGTTTAGGCTTAAAAATAGGGTTCCTCATCGAATTTATTTTTTTAATGTCTAGGGCTTTTCGTAATAAAACGTCATTGATACGTCACCCGTGACGCAGCAGCAACATCAAAACATGAAGACCAATAGAAAAGCCTATTTATATTCTAAGGAATATTACGATCAAAGTATTTTTCGGTATTTCCACAGAAGTGGGGGAATTCGGCGATCATTAGGGAAATACTGTTAGTCATGACACCAAAAAATATCTAAAGAACATAATGTCGTAGAAAAATAAAACTGACGGTTACTAAAGATTCTAGCAAAGTTTTATTTTATGTCTCGTACGTTAAAAGTATCCGGCTAAGCTATTAAAATGAAATGTGTACATTTATCTCTAAATCACGGCTCAAAATGTACACCGCGTTCATACTTCCTTTAAGGGCTTTGTAAAGATGACGTCAGCAGTCATTCATATCAGGGTTGGTGGTTAAAAGGAATAATTTCTGAAATCTTGAAAACTAAATCGCAAAATCCGTGTACGTTACCACAGAAATCTTATAGGAATTATAGGAAATTTGTAGTAGATTTATAGGATTTTATAGGAGAGGTGTTTTTTTTTTGCAAAACAAACGAAAATATAAGAATTCCATTTAAATTACAGCAAAATATAGGTTTAAATTACATGGTTTTTAAAGGAAATTTGGTCAATAATTGTTTGAGCGAGCGAAAATTTAAAATATTTCTAAAATTCTTTTTAACTTGGTAGATTTTGATATCAAAACACATAATTGCAACAGGTGAAGACCGAAAAATTCTACAAATATCGTTAAAAAAATAGGAACATTGTGTAATTATAGGAAGGTATAGGAACACATTGAAAATATAGGAAAAAATATTTAAAAATATAAGAATTGTGGTCCTCTTGCGTTTGGAACTTCACCACCCTCCTACCGTCCTACGCATTGTAACCCGGCCACCTGAATTAAAGGCTTCAAAAAGTCGCTTGATGACTTAGGCCTAAGGTGGTGCCTTGGGTATTAGCCTAGCTGATTATTTATTTATTTAAACATTAAAATCAGTGTTAAATTTCATAAAATCACAAAATTAGTGTGAATTATGATAAAACCTTAAAATCAGTTTGCAACCTCAGCTAACCTTCAAAATTAGTTTTGAAATTCCGGAAAATCTTATAAATCACTTCGAAATATCATAAACTCTCAAAATCAGTATGAAATATCCGAAATTCTCAAAATCAGTATGAAATATCCGAAATTCACAAAATCAGTATGAAATATCTTAAACTCTCAAAATCAGTATGAAATATCCGAAATTCTCAAAATCAGTATGAAATATCAGAAATTCTCAAAATCAGTATGAAATATCCGAAATTCTCAAAATCAGTATGAAATATCCGAAATTCTCAAAATCAGTATTAAATATCCGAAATTCTGAAAATAAGTATGAAATATCCGAAATTCTCAAAATCATTTGAAATATCAGAAATTCTCAAAATCAGTATGAAATATCCGAAATTCTCAAAATCATTATGAAATATCCGAAATTGTGAAAATCAGTATGAAATATCTGAAATTCTGAAAATCACTATGAAATATCCGAAATTCTCAAAATCAGTATGAAATATCCGAAATTCTTAAAATCACTATGAAATATCACAAAACTCTCTTAATCAGTATGAAATATCCGAAACTCTCAAAATCAGTATTAAATATCCGAAATTCTGAAAATAAGTATGAAATATCCGAAATTCTCAAAATCATTTGAAATATCCGAAATTCTCAAAATCACTATGAAATATCCGAAATTCTCAAAATCAGTATGAAATATACGAAAATCTCAAACTAAGTTTGAAATTTGCGAATATTTTCCATCATTTGGAATAAATTTCATCTGATTAGCTGAGTATTGTTTCTGGTTTTAGATCTAATAATAATCGAAATTACCATTAAGCTGAAGCGTCTTATAGTCTTACAGATTACGGACCTTCAAACAGAACCTTCGCTAAATCTAAGCGAACCGGATTAGAATTGGGTCGAATTATAACACATCCAATTAGTATCAAAGACGTGGGACGGTCATTAGTCAATCAGAAACGTAATTTTACACAATTCACGACGGCCTGGATACGAATCTAATTAAATTCGTTCCAAGTTGATCCGGCGACTGTACACGGCCAAGCGTGGCCGCGACACCAGTCAAGTGCAGCGATTTCCAGCGGTCTATTTCACCAAAACGCGGGAACTATTAAAATTTTGCCAATCATTAAGATGAGAATCTCTTCGCGCTGTAACAATAAGACGAGCCGCTGTTAAGCCCCTTAAAGTCGTTTGCCCATCTCGACGCGGAAACTGCTACGGGTAGATGGCGCTTGTTTGGTCTATTTCTAAGCGGGGAGCTAGGCTCGTACCACCCTCTTTTTATTAAAAAAAAAGACTGCTGGCAGTAAATGAAGTGGAAGCGCCATTAAGAAAATCCATTAGTTGGGTAATAGCCCCGCGGAGAGGCGAGACGTAACGGCGTGTTTTAAGCTCCCTAGATGGCGTTGCTTAGTGGCGAAAACAGCGCGACGCCCTTACAACGGATATAAATGTGTTTATTCTAAGTTTAACAAGGTGAAGGGGAAACTTTAACAGCGTTTTGGGGGGTATGGCGGGTCATCGGCGGTTGCGAAGCGATATTGTGGAAGCGCTGGTCAAAAGTATCCCGGGACGTCGTTCCGAAACTTGGAAACCTTTTAAAGGAATACCAAATATTTGGACAAGGTTTCTACGGGTTTGACGAAAGAGAGGTACAAGAGGCCCACCTACTAAGAGCAGCCCGTCAAAGCCCTGGGTTTACGATAAATCCTTACGGTGAGAAAATACATAACCTTAGTTGCGAAACAAAAAGATATTACATAATTTACGACAGAATTTGCGCAATTGCGATAATAAGGGTTTGTTTCATAACCGTAAATCAATTCGAAGGTTTAAGCAACTAATTAAACTATTACACCTTGGTTGCCTATACGTAGGTGCTTGACAGGCAAAAACTTAATTGACTTGCAGGCGCAAGTAGGTCAATCGTGGACATAACACCATGAGCTTTCAAATTTTTAGTGGATATTAAATTTTAAAATATTGAACCACAGACCTGGAAGCACCGGGGATTAAGGATTTCCTTGTGAAGTACTTTGAACATTCACAAGTCAGTGACATCCTTTGACCAAATAAGGTCCAGTTGGATAAATTAATTTTCTGATAAAAATAAAGGAAAAATTCGCCAAGTACGACTAGAAAAAAATAGGCATCTTCCCTCGAATCCGACCCCTTCGGTACGCCCCTGTTTACCATTAGGGATTGCCTTCCACGACATGTATAAAGATTAAACCATGTCTGAGACCTAGACCCTGTATACCTCTTTCGACTTAAATTTGACTGGATCGATAGTCAGATTCAGAACCAAAATATCAAAAAAAAAATATTTATCCAATGTACAAAATATTTCGAACGTTGAGTATGTTGAGTAGGCCTGTGTGATTCCTCGGGGAAGTAGCATTTGTCCGAATACTCATTTGTCCGAACTCGAAAACCGATATTGTTCCATTTTTACGAATTTAATGACCTTGAGTGTCATTTGTCTGAACGAGTATCATTTGTTCGAATTTCCATCGCAAAAATAGTGTTTCGTATATGCATTATGTCCGAATTTTTCGTTTTATAATAATTATAGGTCGAATGTTAATAATGTTGAATAAAATTAGATTAATTGGTTTTTAAAATGGAATGATTCCGTTAGGTTAGGTTAGGTTAGTTTAAATAGGTTAGGTTAAGTTAGCTGTCTGTTTTCATTGGAATTTAGGTTAGATTGAAGTTCCACAATTATTCATGTTAAGATAAAAAAAACCGCACGTTTGGGACTCTATTTTTATATTTATTTCGGTTAAATGTGATTCTTTCGAATTTGACTACAGCTAATTTATAACGTTGGGACAAATGACATTTCGGACATTTGACAAACGGATAGAACGGTTATATTGCCAACAAATTATACAAAATAATTTTCAAACAAATGAAACCGTAATTCGGCCATCTGAGCCATATTTTTACAGTTCGGACAAATGCTTAGCTAGTTATTATTATTCTAATTTTTTCAAACAACAAGAAAGCGTCTATTTTAAAATCTTGTAAAAGATACAAACAACAGATAGACCAATACACAATTAAAAATTACCTTTTAAAACAAACTATACCCGTAACAATACTAGCAAACTATCCAAAAACTGGGTTTAAAGAAATTCCTAACTCAGAATTTGTATAACAAATTAATTCTTTTAAAATATTTGCTTCATTCCATTTTTTAAGTTCACTTTGAAACACACAACATCTAAGTAATTTCAGTAGATAATATTTACTCTTTCATCGTTACATTTATGTTATTATTATTCGTTTATTACTGTTCATTGCTTCGTGATAAGCCAAATATATTATTAGTTTACTCAAATTATACAATTACTATTTTTAATCCCAAATCGGACTGAATATATCAAAATCGAAAATATTTAATTAAATTGGCTTGCATAGGAGGCCATTTCTATGGAAACGCTGCATTGAGCGAATATTGGTCATCTTTAAAGCTCAGCCAACGGCTTAGCCAAAGGTACAGTCTGCGTAGGATGGAGATCGGGACAGAAGGTGGAAAAACACTCGAACCCCCCCGATCTTTTGAAACGTGACTTAGCAGCACCCCTGGGTAAAGCGCGCGACTAGGGGATTAGCGCGAGGCCCCTTAATCCCCTGGGTTCGAGAGCGTACCTCCCCCCGAACCCCCCTGAGGGGTACTTGAGTTACTCCACTCAGTTTACACAAGAGTCTCAAGCACCCTCCCGACTAAAAAAACGTGCGTTTTTCGGCGGCCAGAGCTCCCTTTTCCCTTATTTAAGCGCCATTAAAAATTGACGCTTTTTTCCGAATGCTCTTTTCAGCCAGCGAGGACTCTCAACAATTTCTTTGATTGGAAAAGCCAAGAATTTATTTATCCTTAAAACTGACATGATAATATGCGATTGATTAGAACTCAGGGAAACGGATAAATTAACTGTCAAAATTTCAATTAATCATAAAAAAATTTTGTTTTCATTTATGGATATTATTCACGACTATTATACAACAAATAAGTTTGTATTCGGATATGGATATAAAAGAAATGAACGGAAAATTTCGTATCCGAACGCCGAGCCCTACGATTGATGTAAAAATATAGTATTTTATTTGAAATTTTAAGGCTAATATATGATACGTAAAAAATATAGGATTTATATGTAATTTGTTAAGGATTTACATGATAATATAGTGTAGGTTTTAAAATATAGGATTTAATTAGGACATTTTTTAGGATACAGGATAGTACAGTATATGTTTAATAATATAGGAATTGATATGATTTTTTTAATAATTTAGAAGATAATATAGTGTAGGTTTAAAAATATATGATTGTATAGGACATTATTAAAGATATTCAGAATAATAAAGGATAGGTTTGAAAATATAGGATTTTATTTGATATTTTAAGGATTTTAAGGATAATATATGATAGGTATAAAATATAGGAATTATATGTAATTTTTTACGGATTTACAACATAATATAGTGTAGGTTTAAAAATATATGATTTTATAGGACATTTTAAAGATATTCAGAATAATACAGGATAGGTTTGAAAATATAGGATTTAATTAGGACATTTCTTAGGATATAGGATAATACAGCATCGGTTTAATAATATAGAATTTTATACGATTTTGTTTAAGAATTTAGAAGATAATATATTACAGGTTTTAAAATATAAGATTTTATGAGCCATATACTAGGATTTATAATATAGGACAAGTTTAAAAATATAGGATTTTATAGGACACTTCAAGGATTTACAAAGATAATAAGCATAGGTTTAATAGTATAGGATTTTATAGGTCATTTCAAGAATTTAAAAGTTCCTTCCTTCAAATCCAACAATGTAGTCAATTTAAAATTAAAAGTGTTTTTCATCCGAGGCTTAGAAAAATGAATTCATTGTATTGACGGCGCTGTTTCTAAAAATAGCGACTGAAAAGAAACTGCGTCTAAATTAAATTTAAAGTTTCTTACAACTGATGTATAGTTTTGAAATCAAAGTACTAAGCAAATATTTCTGTAGAAATTTGAAACAAAGTGAAAACGGAATGGAGCAGTTCTGATTATTTAGCTGCAGGGAAAATGTGACGCTATTGGCACAAGCGAATAAATATTTTTTTTTTAAAGGAGCAAAAAACAAGTTGGCCTCCGATATATTCATAGTTTCACCCGAGTAAAAGGTACTAGATAAAAACCGGTTACTAAAAATAGGTTCTGTTTCGTCTATTAGTAAATTAAAAAAACCATTTCAAATACCGAGAATAAAAAGAATCCATAACAAACGAAACGTCAATATTAATAGCGCCATCTCTCGAAAGGTAGACGAATTAGTCGACATAAAAGCTACCATAGATTCGTTCCACTAATATCAATTTCATATGAAAAAATTAAGACGTAGCGCCATAAGTATATTATACATGTATATGTTTCATAAGCGTGTCAGATATTTCAAAAGATTACTGGTAGCCAAGCCACGTATGGAGTGACGTTAAATTGACGTCACAAACAAAAAGATAAACGCCTCTAGGGAGGAAAACGATTTAAGCTCACCAAAAATTGAGTAGTCATTCTAGAAATGTGCCACAGTTTAAATTTAAAACCAGCCTGACCAGATGTAACCACCTGATTTTAACCAGATTTAACCCATGGACGAATTAACAACAGGGACGGTCTGGTTCTTAAAAAATATGAAAAGAACTAATATCGATGCCCTCTAGTGACGGTTTCTGGCGTAACAGGAAATTGCTACTGATTCAAAAGGGGGAATAAAGTTCTTGAACCCCCACCTTTCTGTCTATCCGTCCCTTTACAGTCTATCTACCATGCTTTCCTTATTTCTTAATTAATTTATAAGATACTAGTTGAATTATGACCAATTTTTCGAATCACCCAAGTTTGTAATGGTAAGTATTATCTTATAAAATCGTAAAATAAGTTTGTACCAAGGCTTAACTAATTCATCTTTGTGTATAGACGGTCTAGATTCTCTAGAAGGCGTAGAATCAGATGTTGAAAACCCTCTCGAAAACAACACACTTTCTGCCATACATTCTCCACAAAAGAAATCAACTCAAAAAGCCTTAAAATCTTTAACAAATGTGTTTCATATCCCATCTACAATTATACTTATTTTAAGGTAATAAGGAAAACATTTAGATATTACAAAGAGGCTTCCAACGGAAAATCATTTCAAATCAAGACTCTTTAAAAGTGAAAATATTTTGAGATAGATGGCGACATTTCGATAATAGCATTTCCTGTTTATGTCGTCTGATTCACCCTGTGAAAAATATTTACCTGGCAACGCTGAAAAAAACCTTTAGGGAATATGTTATAGAACCAGACCGTCCCTGTTGTTAATTAGTCCATGTTTAACCACATAGTTAAAACCGATTTCTTTTAAAGTATAAACGCAAAAGCTGTGAAAAAAAGCGAAATAATCTTTCATTTCGAATTAAATATGAATAACAAGAGGCATTCAATAACGAAAATACGAAACTAAAACTTTCTGATTAGAATCGTCTGAAAAAACATCCAACACTAGGATAAATGTATATTAGGGCCTGATATAAGACTAATTTTAATGGTAGTTTCATACTGATTTTATCTAGTTAAGACCGAGGTTTTATACTGGCGTTTACATTTTTTGAAAAAGCCGGGTTTTGACGAACCCTGGACGCGTATAACGCGTTCCGTAAATCACTAGAAAACTGTACAAAATACAGAAATAAATGGTAGTTCAACAACGATACATTCCGTCGAAATACGAGTGGTAAGTAAAAATAACTCGGGTGTATATATAAAAGATATAACAGAACTAGAGCGCGAATAGTGGAGAAAAAAATGGCTAAAAAGCGAGCGTGGAATTTAAATCCAGAAATCCAAACCGAAGCGAAAGAAAAAGAAGACCAAAACTTTTGGGAGATTCAAAGTAAATTTCCGAATAAAAGAAAATACTTTGATATACATCCTATACGTTGGGTTGGAAACAAGTTGACCAAAGGCGAAAATATTCCGGCGCTTCAGTAGTCGTTTAAATTCGTGAAAAACATTTGGCGAGAATTACGCCGTAATATTATTTTAATAGCAATTTATACCAATATAATTCTGCAGTTTAATTTAATAGAAATTTAATTATGCAGTTTAATTTAATAGAAATTCAATCCTGCAGTTTAATTTAATACCAATATAATTCTACAGTTTAATTTATTATAAATTTAATTCTGCATTTTAATTTAATATTTAAATTTAATTCTTCGTTTTCAATGACCATCTCCGGAGATTGTCCCTGACTTATTTTGCGCTACAATTTCGTAATTTTTAACCTTGTTTTAGTAAAGATTTCCCATTTGGAACCCAAATTAAATTCCCTGACATTTCCCTGATTTTTAGACTAATTTTTTAAATTTCCTGACATTTAACTGATTTTTAGACCCATATTCAAATTCCCTGACTTTTCCAGGAATTCCAGATTTTCCAGGTACCGTGGCAACCCTGAAATATACACTCTTCAGTTTCTGGCGCCAACTATGATGCGCCGGAATAAAAAGGGAGCTAAGACTTACATTTCAATTAATTCTTTATTTTAATTTAATATTGATTTCTTTAATAAATTACGCTTTTAAGTTTCGTATCCAGCCCTACTATATAAAAGGTTCCAAATTCCTAGATCAGACAACGACGAAGCGAAACGTCAAAAGGCTCTGGGAGCCAGTTTTCAAAAATCCATATCCACCAGTGTGATAAATAATGCACTATCACAGGCCAATAGCCAGTTTAAAAATTAGCTGGGCCAGTTTAAAAATTAAATGCTTGGGGTGTTAGTGGCCCTGGTGACCACTTAATTAATTCAAAGTTTTTCCCTTCAAGATTTTAGTTCATTAAAAAAATACTATATTAATCCCTAAAATTGTTTGGTCTTTGCTTCTAGCACACATTGTCAAGAATAGATAATTTGACCATAAATTAAGAAAGCCTGATTTTGAAGGTTAAAAATGGTAAGTGGCCAGTCGCCAGTTTTTTAAATAAACTACCTATGCTCTACTGGCCACAGGACTAGTTTAAAAAAATTCCTTATTTCTCAGCCTGATATCCACTCTACCTTTGTGACAATGGTGTCGACCGAAAAAAAATTCTAAAATTTTCCCCTTTATCAGAATATGTTTCCGGCGCCATGTATGACGCCCCGGAATAAAAAGGGAGAGAAGATTTCGTTTTCGCAAACCCACCCTCTTTTATTTTAGTTTTCGACGCTGAATAAAGAGAAAAGAGTATTCTCCCTCCCCGTCTTTCCGTATAGAACGGAGAAAAAGCAACATTTTGTAAACTTAAAAGAACCTTAACCTTCAGGGGCCAAAAAGGAGATGGAGCGGGGGAAAAATCCCCAAACGCCGTGGAGTAAAAAAATAGGGGATATTTCTTTTCCATAAATGCAAATGATGAGGGGAAATTCGAAAACGATATCGCTAAAAAAAAATCGAATTTTCAAATTTACTCGAAAAGTGATCGAAAGGGTACCAAGCGATTTGGCGCTCATACTCGAGGGGCTAACCACTCTTAGAAAGTCTGTACACCGGATTACGCTTGGATTAGCACTGCCAAAGGCAGGGACTTCAAAGATTACGCGTAATCCCATTAGTACAGTCAAAGGTACGGCTCTGTACACCGATTACGCGGAGTGATCAGCCCCTCGCTCATACTAGTACACGCCAAGTACAAAAGACAGAGAAAAAACCGGAAGTACTTACCCGGCGGACATACGCATTCCCCAGACGGAAGGTCACGCTTGGGTCGTGAAGAATTAGTCTGTGGGTCGCTGGCTAGCCTCTGAAATTAAAATACAATTCAATAATTAATTTTTTTTATCAAGGACACGCCCGTATCATTAAAATTTACTAATTAACAATTTACGCCTAAAGGATTTAGATAATCATACGTCAATTTAATACACGTGTTGTTCTACTTTTTGATTTTGGTCACGACCGCCATTTTGGGGGGGAAGTATTTTCTATTAAGAAAACTTGAGAAATTAAAAAAGTACAAGGTGTTTAAAATTTTGTTTTACATAAAAATAAACGTGTTGAATCATATTAAAGGTAACCACACAAAAAAGATTGAAAAAGTTTTAAAGTAAAAATAGGAAATGTATTTTACAGGAGATTTATTTTTGGTAGATATTAGATAATTTCTATTAAAATTGCAGAAAAATAATGGATAAATTTGTAATTATAATACGTAATTGCAATGAGTATGAGAAATTTACTCAATAATAGGAAAAATAAGGAAAATATTGTAATTATATTAAAACATTAAAAATGTATGGAAAATTATAATATATAGGAGATGTGAACATCCTGCATATTAAACTGAAAATACGACTAATTACAAGCGAGTCGCGTCATTAAGTTTGGTGGGATCCGTTGCGGTAATTCAAGGACCATATTTACCAGATCATAAAGGAATATTAATGGTTTATTACTAATGGTACTTGTAATTTGTAATAGCTTTTAAACTATTCAAGGAAATTTCCTCCACCACCAGGGTGGCACTTTTTTAATTTTTTAAATTGAATTTAAATCGTTTTATTTTATTTTATTGAATTAATTGATTTTTATACAATTATAATTAACGGATATTTTACTTCTATGAGTTAGCTAATCTTTAAATTAAATCTTAATTGAATTTAATTACTATTTAATGTTTAATTTGTTAAAATTTTCTTTATATTTTAATTTTTTAAAAAATTATTTTTTATTCCTACATTAAAATACATATTAATGATTTAAATCAATGATTTTTTTAAAAAAATACTTAATTTAATTATGATTTTTTCAAAAAATAATTTGATTTAAATCATGATGTTTTCAAAAAATAACTCGATTTAATTATGATTTTTTCAAAAAATAACTGGATTTAAATCATGATGTTTTCAAAAAAATAACTTGATTTAAATCATGATTTATCGTTTAACGAGATTTGATAAAATCCCACAAAATACCTAATCAATAGTTCAATCGGGGATAAATAGGGATTGAAAATAATGAATCCAAGATTTGTAAAAAGTTCAGATGGAGTAATTTGACCTCCGCGGTATCGTAATTTGGATTAAGAAGACGTTATGAAAGAGTCAAGAGCTTTGAAATCTCGGTCATTGCAGAGTTCAGGCACGTCAGCCTATTAAACCGGCGAGAGAATGTAAAGTCAAAATCCCGTCCTCCAAACCAACGGTACCAGGAGGATATAGGCCCTAGAGAGGGCAGGCTGCGTTTCCTTCCTGTTCTACGCGGAGTACTCGGCAAAGAAGTCGCGAAGACCGACCAATTACGGCTAGGGACGACCCCCGATAACGACCCGAGTCCATTGTCTCGCGCGTCGAAAAAACAAACGGACGGACGGACAGACGCGCTTAGCGACGGCATCAGCCCTCCCGATGCCACTCGGGAGGGAGGCTTATGGCTAAAAATGGATATAAAAGGTTATTGTAAGAGCGCCAAACCGCTACGCTCTCCCCCGAAAACCGGACGACTTTTAACCGCTCCAAGTACCCTTAGCGGGGGCCATCCACTTCTTAATAGGCCTAAAAATGTCTATTTTGGCTCCTTCTTAGGCGCTTCTGCCGTGAAATATCGCGCCACCCAAACGCATCCTCAAACCGAAATTTCGGAATGCCAATATGGCGGGAAAAAGGTACTAACGTTATGACGCAACATTCCGGCAAGGGTCAACTAACTCTTTAGTGCCTTTAATAGAGAGGTTAAGCGCGACAAATACGGATGGGCATACGTCGAGCAAATCAGCATTTACAAAGTATCAGTGTAACGGTTTAAAAGATAATTTAAGAATATATTATTAAATCACTGAAGGGTTTTCACAATTTTATTTCAGATTCAAATTCCCTGATTTTTCCAGGTTTTCCCTGGCTAATTTTATGCAATTTATTTTTTATTTTTTTTCCTATATTTTAGTAAAATATTTTCTTTTTACATCCGAAATTTAATTCCCTGACATTATCCTGATTTTTAGACTATTTTTAAAAATTCCCTGACATTTCCCTGATTTTTAGACTAATTTTTAAAATTTCCTGATTTTTAGACTAATTTTTTAAATTCCCTGACATTTCCCTGACTTTTAGACTAATTTTTTAAATTCCCTGGCATTTCCCTGACTTTTAGACTAATTTTTAAAAATCACTGACATTTCCCTGATTTTTAGACTAATATTTAAAATTCCCTGACATTTCCCTAATTTAAAGACTAATTATTTAAATTCCCTGACATTTCCCGAATTTAAAGACTAATTATTTAAATTCCCTGACATTTCCCTGATTTTTAGACTAATTTTTAAAAATCCCTGACATTTCCCTGATTTGTGCGACCCATATTCAAATTCCCTGATTTTCCAGGATTCCCTGACCATCTCTAAAGATTTTCCCTGACTACTTTTTTTTTATTTTTTATACTATATTTTAGTAAAATATTTTCTATTTGCAACCGAAATTTGATCGGCGCTTAAATAAACCGCTCTCTGACTGCCTTGCCCCCGTTGAAAAATGCTGCCAGATCTATGGTATATTCCCATTCGACCGAAATCCCATTCGACCGAAAGAATTTTAAAATGTAGCCCAATTGGCGGGGTGATTTGGTATTTTATTTATAAGGTATGTACTATCGAATATCCATGTTTAGGTTAGGTTAGGTTAGGTTAGAGTTGGTTAAGTTTACTATTTCAGTTTTGGTTCAGTTACTTTTCTTGACTAGGTGAAGATAAAAATATAATTCATGCTCATTCCATTTTATTTTCAGTAACTAAATTGAAAACATAGCAAAAGCCAATTTATATAGCAGCGTTCGGTCGAGTGGGACACATAAAAGCGTTCGGTCGAATGGGACACATAAAAACCGCACGTTTCGGCGGAATTCGGTCGAATGGGACACCTCAAAAACCGCCTTCGGTCGAATGGGATTTCGGTCGAATGGGACTAAAGCAGATCTATGCATAGAAAATTATCAGCTTTGGCAGTATAAAGATAATCCATAGACAAACAAGTTGTATGCCCATTGCCCAGTCGCAGTAGCACAAACTCTATAATCGGCTGTGAATTATATTTTATTTACAGGAATATTCCCTGAAATTTCCCTGATTTCTAGACCCATGTTCAAATTCCCTGACATTTCCAGGAATTTTAGGTACTGTGGCAACCCTGGACTGTGTTATAAACATCTCTGATATTAAAAGCTTTGAATCACGTACCAGTGTTAACTAATTTTTGATACAAACACATGTAAGCTAATCAACATAATGCCATAAAACCATTTTCTTGAATGAAACCTTGTTCACGGGATATGACGTAAATTACGTCATTTACAAATCGATGACGAAAAACGCGTCACCTACTTTACAAATGTGAAACGGAAGTTAGTCAAACGGATTTATAAAACGAAAAAATATTTCAACTCATTTCAAACTTTTAACAATCCACATAGTCTAACTCGTGCTCTCGCGATCACGTGATTTCGTTTCCATGGTAACCTTTTCAAGGATTATAAAAACTTTTCGTTTTTGGTTTCACTTATTGTATGTTCCGTGTGAAACAAGGTCTCATTGAAATTTTGTGTATGGAAATATTACACAGAGGCACACTTATTGATAATTATGTTACATATGACAATAGTAATAGCGGAGGTAATCAGCTAGGTTTAATACAAAGACGCCAATCCTATTTTTTTAAACCTAATCTATATTTGCCTGTAAATCCTTAAAATGACATATACAATTCTATATTTTTAAATTTTACAATATTTTCCTGTAAACCCTTAAATTTCCTATCAAATCCTATATTTTTAAACCTAATCTATATCCTGTAAATCCTTAAAATGCCCTATAAAACCCTTTATTTTTAAATCTAATCTATTATCTTGTAAATCCTTAAAATGCCATATAAAATCCTGTATTTTTAAACCTAATCTATATTATCCTGTAAATCATTAAAAGGCCCTATAAAATCCTATATTTTAAAACCTAATCTATATCCTGTAAATAATTAAAATGTCCTATAAAATCCTATATTTTTAAATATAATCTATATTATCCTGTAAATCCTTAAAATGTCCTATAAAAACCTATATTTTGAAACCTAAGCTATATCCTGTAAATCCTTAAAATGTCCTATGAAATTCTATATTTTTAAACCTAATCTATATTATAGTGTAAATCCTTAAAATGTCCTATAAAAACCTATATTTTGAAACCTAATCTAAATACTGTAAATCCTTAAAATGTCCTATAAAATTATATCCTATCAAGGATGTATATATTTATATTTAGGGATAAGGACTAAGAGACTTTGTCTCAGCATATCCATTTTCCATAAATCTAAATTAAGTACATTCTTAAAAGTTAAAACCAATATAAATTTCGATTTTTTTCTGCCAAATCGAATTTTGAGAATTCCACGGAAGCATTCGAAGGTACATGTTCCAAAACGAAGCATTAAAAGGGCATACGTATCTCTCAAGAGTACATTATATACGTCTGGTAATAAGTAGTATTTTACCTCCGCAAGAATAAGAAAATTTAACGTTCATTAGCCACCGTTTTTCGTAAATAAAAAATGTTCATGTTAAAGAAAATAAGCAAAAAAACAAAGAAGAAATTTTCGAAAGATTTATAAGATTTTTATTGTTAACGGGCGTAAAAACATGATAAATTCGTGACACAGGGAAACTAATAATGACCCTGATATTGAGTTGGAATGTTTTGAGGCGAAAATAATTCATTAGATTATATACTGTTTGTTTTAGGGCCATATAAAAATATAACGGGAAATTTCAATACTGGTGCTTTTTGTAATGAATTCGGTATAAACCTAAAACGTGGATCACGAATTTCGGGGGAAGGTAAACACCGGCGTTGGGGGTTTGAAAAATTCATCGTTCTATGGCTCTCAGATCAAAAACTCGCCTCGGGTAATTTTCGGATTATATTTCGCGATCACGTCGTTGGAGGGAGGCACCTACGAGGAGAAGATCGAGCTGGGATAGCGAAGAAAGATTTTTTTCTGCCTACGGTAGGTTTTTTTTATATTTCATAGGTTGTCTATCGGCAACAGACAATCTACCCAACCAGGTCCCCCCCATCTCGTCGGAAGTTCGTTCTGTACAGATAAAAATATATGTACGAGTCCAAGAAGAGAGGGCTACGGCATTTACTGTGGCAGACTTCCTATATTAAAGATCTTTTGTACTTTTGAGCTACATTTTTTGCCCAATGGAAAAAGTAGAAAAGGAAATAGTCGTTCCTTCTCTGGGGGTAATAAAACGTGAATAACGCGGCTGGAAATCGCTTTTTTTTCTCGCAACAGAAACGGGCCTAATGTCCTCTTTTAAAACTTCAATATGAGCCGATTTTTCTGTATGTCAAATGACTAGAGTGATTTCTTCTGCGATTTGCCATCCCTTTCCCCCTTAAAAGATTGGCAAGGCCTAGGGTCTTCACCACGAGCGAAAAATGGACTCTCACGCTCCGCAAAGTCCCGCCAAAATGTCTCACGTTTTGTTTACTAAAATAGATAATTTTTTACCTCACGGATTAAAATCTAATAGATTATATCGTACTGGCAGACGGTAATTACCGGTTTGTTTTTTTTTGCGTTTGCGTCGTCTGTCATCTAAAAGTTCGTTGACAGTGTTGCCAATATATGATAATAACAATAAAACGCGTCTTCTCAATATATAAAATGAAATTAAGAATGCAAATTCTAAAGTATCATGAGTTGATTATTTTATAATTATTACACGTGCCAAATATGGTTTTATTAATGATGCAAGGTTTATTTTAAAATGAATAATGCTTATCATATTTCATAATGGTACTGAAAGTCAGCGAACCGAGTATAAGGTTGGTAAAGTGAGAAAAGAGGAAACAGACCTGTTCAATTTGCATCTTCTCGAACCTGTCCTTCATCTTGGCCTCCATTCTGGCTTCCAGATCTTGATAGTAGGGTATCCTCATCTCCATTTGCTGGCACTTAGATTCCAGGAAGAGAAGTCTGTCCTCCAAGTGAAAAAGACGCAGTCCGCACAGCGCGGATAGAATGAGGGAGAGCGCGCACAGCACCCAGAGAAGCACCACGG
This sequence comes from Leiobunum rupestre, assembly GCF_980474605.1. Classification (NCBI taxonomy): domain Eukaryota; kingdom Metazoa; phylum Arthropoda; class Arachnida; order Opiliones; family Sclerosomatidae; genus Leiobunum; species Leiobunum rupestre. The sequence continues at coordinate 36,734,575 of NC_143392.1, forward strand.
GACCCATGCCGCATTTCTTCGACATTTTTCCCTCCTTGACATTGAGAGGGTTGGCGGAGACGCTGCTACTTCGGAGCATCCCGGGATGTCCGATGGACGTCGGGTGGTTGTAGGACGGCGGCTGGTCCCGGACCGAGACCACGGACAAGGGTGCCGACGCCGCGCTCTTGCCGCTGTCGCCGCAGTTTAAAAGGGGGTACGAACAAAGTTTAGACGGGCTCGACGAGCGGCCGTGATGGTGGCCGCTTCCGGCGCGGGACGGTTGTGACCGATGGTCGGGCGAAACGTGACCTGTCGACCTCGGCAACGAATTGCGGGAACCGGACGAAGGCGAAACGCCATCCTGGTTCCTGCCACGCGATTTCACGTTTTCGTCCATCTTCCTAAGTTAACGGCGGGATAATCCCCGGAATTAAAAGAAACCCAGCGACTTCCGGTCTCTACGATCGAGAGACGAATCTACGCGGACGATAATTAACAAATGTCCGGAGACGCGGGAAGGAAGCCTCGACATCTCGAACGACTCAATGTCATTTTTGAGTACGGTGCCGAAAACTGTCTTTCGCGATAATAATTAGCGGTATTACTGCTCCCCGCTAATTAGGAGCCGCATGGCGGGGCCTTTTCAAGTCCAGTACCTCTTAGCAAATGAGCCCGTTGACCTTTGTCCGGTTTATAAAATAGCCCCTTCGATGACCGTCGTAGGCACGACGCCGAAACCAAATTAGTCGTCAGCTTCGAGACACGCGCTCACGTCGCCGACGAAGCCCTGGCGGCTGGAAACGTTCGCGTTCGACCGCTCTCCGAAACTAGAACTACAATGACTGAAGCGTCTCCGTTTCGAAAGGGAAATTAAACAGCCGTAAAGCCGTCCTCCCGTCGCTTGTAGAGCCTAAGCGGCGAATACCCTCGCCAGAGACACCACGAACTTTCCAACGCCGGAAGAAACTTTCCGCGCCTCCTTCCCCCCACCTGGTTGTGATTTCTCCTCGGCCAGAGAGGGAACCGTATTTCCCCCCTGTAAAGTTGTCTTTCTTCCCTCCCCTATGAGGACACCGAACGGCCACTAGGAAAATATATTCTATCGTCTTTTCTCGCGCCATCTAGTTGTGGTATAGCGAAACAGAAAGTAATCGCTCTAACGTTAAAACGAATGTTTTTAGTTTAATATTGTGTGTGAACAGAATGGATTTTTCTAAACTCTTAAATTTATTTTTTTTATACTAAGGTTAAAGATAATTTATTTATTAGAAAACCTCTCTACGTGGCGCTAAAAACGTACAAAAGTCCGGAAAATTTGAAACTGGATCGAATCGATCGAATAGGGCAGAATAAGGTACGCGTGGATTAGAGATGTTGTTAGGTTTCCTATGTTATTATTCGCAACCGAAACGAGTCTAAGTGACGTAACGATCTGCTACAGACCAAGTAAAAAGTGATAAGAACGTTTTTTCTTAAATAAACTTATCAAATATAAGCAACTGAAGCAAAATTATATTAAAATGAAACTATAATTATTTATGAAGTCAAATTTACGAATAACGACGAGGAAAAACTAATAGCATCTGCTTTAGCCACTACCTATCCAAGTTTCAATGGCAAAATAAAGGGGGCGTAGTGATAGTTTTCGGTCGTGAATAAAGGTACTTGCTCGGGATATTTCTTTATTTAATATCTGGAATTTTAGTTCGACAATTCTGGCCACTAGTTTATTTAATATTTGGACCCTGTTTCCTAGACAACGGCAAGGTTTCAGCTTTTAAGAGTTAAGACACAGAAACAAATATATGGCGTTGAAAAATACATACTGTTCTAACAAATTTTTAAATAATTTTCTTAACCTCTTTAAATTTTCAGAATTTAAGAAAAAGATTTCATTAATTTAAACGGTCTTATTATAAATTTCTGTTTCGTCTACATGCCTAACTTTTGGAAAATGCTTTATTAAGTACAGATCAGAGAGCCATCTTGCGTGAATCAGAAGCAAAGAAATAAGTAATCATTCCCCCACTTATCGGGACAAGTGCACGGCCTTTATAATAACGTAGGCAACGGCTATTGCTCACTTTTCAGCACAATTATAAATGGTTGGATCATTTAGAGTCTCAAATTAGTTATTTTTGGTTTTTATTGATTGTAAAATTAAATAATGAGTACATATTGGAAAATATTTGTTTTAAAATGAGGCTTAGTTGATACTTGTAAAACCAAAACCAGCCTTATGTTATTTGATTTATTTACAAATGGTATACGAATTTGTCTCAGTCATCTTTAATATTGTCGGTATGTTCTTGAATTTCATTTAAACTCGCTTTACTCCTGTCTTTACCAGTTCCATAAAACGTCTTTTCATTGTAAATTCGGTTTTTGATCCGATACGTGCCGTGAAGCTTATCCCAAATATCCAGATTAAATCCGAAATTTACGTGAAAATATCTAAAAATATGCCAATTTCAGTGTTGCTGGCTAAAATAATTCTTATCATAGGCATTTCAATATTTACTGGTGATGGTTATCGTGAAAGGTTGTGGATGGCTGCCATGGCCAAATTGAGGACAGTTTGACCCCAGAATGACCCAGAACGTTGTAATAGTAGAGGTACAAGGTATTCGTTAAGTAAACGCCTTAAAAACACGGAATTTTATGATGAGACATAAGTTGATGTTAATTAAAACTAAGGGTTTATAATTATATTCCATAAGTGTGTCAGTTAATTAGTATAAATAACTAGCGACATTTGAACTGCCGTGACGACCAGGCTAAGATCACATATTAAGTCTAAAGTCCACTAAAATGTGTTGTCATTTTATAAACGGCTCAGTAAAAATTTAAGTTAAAAGGAACCACCTATGGACTGCAATGTAAAGGATGATAAAATTAGCGAATAAGTAGATTAGTCCATTATAAAATTATTAGATTAGTCCATTTAACTTAACATTGCGTATATACTAATCTGCACCACTCTCCCCCTATTCGGCTTTCTGTTGCTATGCAACTCGTTTTGAAATTTTTAATATTTAGGCTTAGTTTCTCTATTCGGTGTAATAGTCGCGAGCCAGATTTCCCGCACGATACTGACGAGTCCCAAATAGGACGAAACCGGTCTACCGTTGGAATTTCTGGCTATTTAATTTAATTTAATTTAATTTTTCACTCGAAGATCTATTTGGTCCGAGTTTCGCGTCTTTTTGTTCGCTCGGAGACCTATCGATACGAGCTATTAGTAAGTTTTTAAATTTCTTCAAATTGGTTTAGGGTTTAGCTTTATTATCCCTTTTCATAATGGACTAATCTACTTATTCGCTAATTTTATCAGTAAAAATTTAACCGACACACTTATGTCCAATATAATTATAGACTTATGCTAAGACGTAGTGAACACGGACTCACTCCAATGTAACGGGATTAAGAAAATTGGACAGAATATGCAAATCTGGTAGAAGATCATTTCCAACGGGTGCATGGCTGTAGCCGCGAATGGGGTCGGTTGCTTGTAGCGATGGTGCCATTTATGGATGCTCTTGTACAACAGTGGGAAATGCATGGCGCGATGGGCGTAGTAAAGTTCCAGCTCCTATAAACACCATCAACCAATTAAATTTTAAGGTTAAATACCTTCATTAATGCAAATTAACATATTTTGTAGTAGAATAGGTGAAATCGGGACAACTTTTCGTGGAGCGTGTTAATGAAAACGCAACGAATTTTACGAACGACAGTCGAAAGTTATTCTCAACAAAAATGTTGGGAAAAAATGTTGGGACGTGTGAAAGTGTTGTATTCGAGCAGTGGTTTTCAACCTGTGTACCTGGGTCTGCGTTGCCAAACGGACTATAATTATAGTACATTTCGATAATATGAACTTACGATTTTCTCCGTACTATAATTTCAATCGCGATTATTTTACTAAATTTCCGGTATTTGCGCGATAATTAAATAAATTACTCCTAGTAGGCAAAGAAGGGAAATATTATACTCCTTGGAGTGTTTGGTTTCTACCTTCTTATACTCGCAAAGACGGCCGACTAATCAAGCGTGTTGTATTAACTAAATAGGCCGTGAATCTTGGAAGTTGCGGCAAAATAAATATGTAAGTCACAGCCAACTATGATCAATAAGTGCTATCACGCTATAGCGAGTAATCAAAGTTGGCCGAAGTTGTGTACTATAATTATAAATTAAGTTTTGGGACCTGGAAACGCTGTCATCGAGCGACTTTTAAAGCCTTTAATTCAGGTGGCCAGGTTACAATGCGTAGGAGGGTGGTGGCAAACCCTGCATGCCACGCGAGCCAATAGCTTCCTACACTCACTATTATCGTTAACCTCAACAAGTTTTTATGGAAGGAGGAACTGAAGAACTTGGGGAAAACCCCTTAAACCAGTGTGGAGAGAACTTGCAAACTCAACGCGGAAGGAATTGTTCCGAGTTTTCACCCAGTGCCTCAAGTTGGGATCGAACCCGGCTCTTCTCGCTGCGAGGCGAAAGTGATATTAAAAATATATAAAAAGGTTAAAAACCCAAATAACAAATTTATAATTTAGCCTATTCTACTTAAAATTTGTGCAGTTTTGTTTATAAATAATTATTATTATAAATAATAAATTATTTTTTTATAAATAAAAAATAATATATTTGAAATCTGTAACCACTGTATTAGAGAATAAATTAATCTTACGGTTATTAGAAGCAGCATTGGAAATGAAAGAAAGTAATAAAGCCAACCCTTCTGCTCAATTTGGTAATACAAAGTGGAGTAGCCACCGTTTCCGATGTAACAAGACACAAACCCAGAATTGAATGAAACTAAATGGATATAATACCACCGTGTTAGAAAGATATGGTAACGGTGGGTTTGTGAAATATACAAAAAAACCTATTGTCAGGACTAAAATGCCGGATATGACTGCGTGTTTCTCGTCTTTCCAGGACATGAACTTCCTCGGTTGACACTTCCACGTCTGAGGACATTCTCGTTGGCGGATGTAAAAGTACCTACGCATGTAGATCCAATGTGATTGCCGCTTATTGCAAAAGTTATATTCCGAAAGTCATCGGAAACAATTGTCACCAAAACAAAAATTAAATTTAGGTGAATGGCCACTTCCGCTTTCTTCTACTTTTATCTTTATCAACTTCCGCTTTAGTCTTCTTTTACCTGACCCGCTTCCTTTTAAGTCTGCTTTTACTTCGTCCACTTCCTTTTTAGCCTGCTTTTACCTCGCCCACTTCCGTTTTAGTCTGCTCTTACCTCACCCACTTCCGTTTTAGTTTTCTATTACCTCACCCACTTCCGTTTTAGTTTGCTCTTATCATACCCACTTCCTTTATATTCTGCTTTTACCTTGTCCACAAACTTTCTTTTAAGCCTACTTTTAACTCTCCACTTCCTTTTTAGTCTGCTTTTACCTCGCCCACTTCCTTTTCAGTCTGATTTTACCTCACCCACTTCCTTTTTATTATGATTTTACCTCAAACACTTCCTTTATATTATGCTTTTACCTCGTACACTTCCTTTTTTATTATTTTTTAACCTCACAGACTTTCTTTTAAGCCTACTTCTAACCCTCCACTTCCTTTATATTCTGGTTTTACCTCACCCACTTCCTTTTTATTATGCTTTTACCTCAAACACTTCCTTTACATTCTGCTTTTACCTCGTCCAGTTCTCTTTTTATTATTTTTTAACCTCACATACTTTCTTTTAAGCCTACTTTTAACTGTCCACTTACTTTATATTCTGCTTTTACCTCGCCCACTTCCTTTACATTCTGCTCTTACCGCGCCCACTTCCTTTTTGTATGATTTAACCTCACCCACTTCCTTTACATTCTGCTCTTACCGCGCCCACTTCCTTTTTGTATGATTTAACCTCACCCACTTCCTTTACATTCTGCTCTTACCGCGCCCACTTCCTTTTTGTATGATTTAATCTCACCCACTTCCTTTACATTCTGCTCTTACCGCGCCCACTTCCTTTTTGTATGATTTAACCTCACCCACTTCCTTTACATTCTGCTCTTACCTCGCCCACTTCCTTTTTAGTCTACTTATACCTTGCCCAATTCAGCTTCAGTCTGCTATTACCTCCGCTAGTATTGAGCACAGAACAGGCCCGTACACAGCCGCCAAAACTCGGGGGCGCTCAAATTCTTTTTGGGGGTGCCAATGCCTTGAGTCATTTTTATCTCCCCACCTATGAAATTAGTAAATTGGGGATGCTCAAGTACTCATTTGGGGGCGATGAGCATCCCCTGGCGCCCCCCCATGTACGGGCCTGGCACAGACACCAATAGAATATATAGTAAAGGAATAGCAGCCCGACTGAATTATCGTCTCGATATAATTTAAAACCTATTAAATTCCGGTAGCTATGATTTAAACTTAACCTTTTGAAGTATATATTCACCGGAAACACCCCTCGAAAACCCCCGACCTTCGAACCTCAAGGTACATTTTAAAATTTTGTCAAAGCTGAAGTTGCTAATCCTCTACTATATTATCTATGAGACACCTAAATTTAAAATATTTTGGAACAAATGTTTTCAGTATTTTTACCAGTGAATAAAACAACAGACGGGAAAGTAAACGGCGTAGGCCGACAAGATGCTTCCAACGATGTAAAACGGAAGTCCTTCCAACTTATTGCCGATCATGTCCGCTAGCTCAGACGGTAATTGTTCGAAATAAACAGACCCATTCTGAAAAATGTCGACGAAACCCAATTGTTTCTCCAAGCTAACGTACAGCAACAGCCAATTACCTTGCAATTAAATTTATTGAATGTTAATAATAATAAAACAAATTAAATCAGTAGTATGTAATATATATCTTACAAGATCCATCTAGTCTATTAAAATAAAACATGTACCTAGTGCTAACGGCACTTTCCAATTTCCATTGCTACTCCAACTAATGTTTTAAAATGTGCAAATTAAATTACGTACTAATATTTAATTGTGTATAAATAATATTTTCCCGATTTTATAGCTTAATTAGATAATGCACAATTTTTTCTTCCAAAGTAAATTTTTGAAAAATATTCGGTATACATGTTTCAAGTAAATAGGTAATACGAAAGATATATTATAGACTTGTGATATTACTAACTAGGAGACGACCCGAGGTGATTTTCACCGATTTTAACTAAATTCGGGGGATAAGTATAAACCTTTATGTTACTTGAAATTTCCTAAAAGGAAACGTTTCGACGGGGTTTAGTTTTGCCATGGCAACCAAAAATGTTTTTGATTACTTAAAACCTACTTTTCCTTATGAAAATTAACATGGAATTTAATTTTAGTGGTTCCCCTTTTAAATTTTTTTATAAATATTTGGCATTTACCAATTTTACTTCCATAACCAAAATTTTGACAATTTACTTAAATTTATCTAATTTACACACTTAACTAATATTTACCGAAATGTACACGCATTAACCCATTTTTTCCCATATTAAAAAATATAATGAAATTTACTTGTATTTACCCAATTTGCTATTTTTTTTTTCAAAATTTACACGCATTTACCCAATGTTCAATTTTTTTGATATAATTTATTTAAATTCTGCGATTTCTAAATGTTAATTTCCACTGAGAAACGTTGGTTTTAAGTCTTCCAAAACATTTTTGGTAGCCACAGCAAAACTAAAGCCCGTCGAAACTTTTCTTTTTGAAAAGTTTCAACATATATAAAGGTTTACTTATCCCCCGAATTTAAACCAAATCGTTTAAAATCCCCTGGTGTCGTCTCCTTATAAGTACCAACCATTCAGAGTTAGTCCAGACGTCAAGATTATAAAGCTGGCCAGCAAGAAACCAGTCAGTTTTCCGGGTCGTAGGGAGTACCAGAAGCGGTCGTACACGTTGTAGAATGCGTCTTGGGCAGTATCGAATAGGTCCAATTGGTCATCGTGAGGCGCTATAGCTTTTTTACCCAACATCGCGGAAATTTGGCTTCCAAGAAATGCACCGTTGTATAAGAAATGAATCCGCACTGTCGTCTAATGAACTTTACCAATATATCTGGATAACACTTATCTCGGATAGATAGATTATGCAAAAATGAAAGATAGCGAAAATGCCAGAGTATATTTGGAAATTCAAGCCATAGATACAAAAACCACAACAATAACGACCGTAGAGGCGCAATATTTATATTTAATTATACACGTACGAATATCAAAGTACTAAAATATAATTGCTGTCAACTGTCTTCGTTGGTGGATAATTTATTCTCTAGGTGTTCCTTCAGTTCACCTTCGGAGGCGTCTTTAATTGTCTTTCCGAAACCGTAAAAAGTGTTTTCGTTGTAGACTTTAGTCTTATCTCTGAAGGTTCCGTGCAGTTTGTCCCATAACGACGAGTTGAACCCAAAATTGACGTGGAAGTACCTGAATAATCATTGGTTATGTCAAACAGCTAGTTTTTAAGTTTAATTACAGGTTTGCCACACGTCAGGGAGAACAGGGAAATCCGGGAAAAATCAGGGAATTTCAAGAATATTCAGGGAATTCAATTTTATATTGATACTTTTCGAAGGTAATTTTACTCTAGATCTATGTCAAATTCTAGGATTATCATATATTTTCTTGAAAGTTTGGCTAATTTTTTCAACATTGCAATAACCAAGAATGTATTTATTTATACTCAGGGAGAATGAATATGTTGAGATTATTTTTAGCGTTACTCCAATTCCACCCGTTGGGCCCCCCGGTATGCTCCTCCGCTTTAATAAAATCAAATAATACTGCAATCTCATTGGTTCTTAAAAATTACGTTTTTCGACGCGATTAACGCTGCTGCGAGGACGCAAAAATAAGACCGCCTCCTTTTCCCCTCCCCCCCCCCCTTAGCGTGACGGGGTTAGGGGCTCAACGTGTCCGTCGATAGTCTCGACATATTCATTCTCCCTGAGTATAAATAAATACATTCTTGCAATAACCTTTTACGTGTATAAGTCCATTTAAATTTATTAACTTCTGATAAAAGTAAGATATAAAATAAAAATTTTGGCCTCAAAAAGTCAGGGAAAATCTCTTAAAATGGTCAGGGAAAACAGGGAAATTGAGGAATAGTCAGGGAATTTGAATTCAAAAATTTTGTGGCAACCCTGAATTATATCTCACATAAGTGGTTCAGTTAATTGCTGGATTTTTTGCATGCTAATTTTTTACTTAAGGGCTTTTTATTAATTACACTTAAGTCTTTAATCTTTAAGTCTAATATGTTATCTTTGCCATTGTGTTATTTTTTAAGATGCGTATTTTCTGACTAGAGGCTCTTATATTATTTGACGTCAATTCTACGTCATTTTACACGTAGCTATCAGTAATTATTTCGACTAACTGATACACATGACATTTCTCGGCTATGACGAAATTTCTATGTCATTTTACACGTAACTGTAAGTAATTATTCGATTAACTGAAACACTCATGGAACATATTTTTAGGCTTAATCCAATTGGACCAATTAACTAATAAACCCGAAACATACGCCAAAATCCATTCATCAAACAGAATCGCCTTCCAGCGCTCCTACGGAGAGAATCGCGAAATCTTTCCACCCAAATACAAATTACAAGTTTAGAAATATGATATGGTGAGCTAACGATGTATTGTATTCTACATTTGGAAATGTTTCTAATATCTGACATCGTGGCGTTACAAACGGCGCTGTTTTAAAATGAACCAAGCGCGCGGTCTAGTTTCAGGTCCAGTAGTTTATTTGTCCAAGTGTAGTTTTGAAGTTACGAACTGGTGATGGTTATCGTGAAATGTGGAAGAAGGTTGCCACGGCCAAATCGAGTCGGCTTTGACTCCGGAATGGTCGATTATACTGAAGTAGAACATGTAGACCGTATTGCCTATGATGACGGCTGCAAAAAAAGGTTTCACTTTTTCCCCTACTAATGTCATAGATACTAGCATACGTAAAGTAATGCCAGTAAGTATGTCAATTAGGAAACAATATCACCGAACAAAGCCCCCTAGTGTCTAAATAGACCTAAGGCGAAATATACTACAGTCAAGGACGATAACTTGCTACTCAGATCGAGTGCGAGTCCAAGTCGGAGATTGTTGAGAATGCGAGTGTCGAAAGAAGGTTTGGTCAGGAAATTAACATTAAAACAATAGGAACTGTCATACTCATTGTTATTATGTTACTTATAATAATAGACAGGTTAAGTTAGCACCAAAAAAAGTTTTTCTCGGCGCCACGAGCTCATGTTTTTTATCACGCCTGATTCGCACGCGGGCTTCGAAACAAAGCCAAAGCCCCTCGCGACTCCAGATCGTGCTCTCCGATATTAGGCTTAAATTTTTAACAAAATGGTAAGTCACGAGTCCAAGTCACAGCTTGAAAAGAGTATCAGTGCCGAAAAAAGGTTCGCTAGAAAAGTAGCATTAAAGCAATAGTAAGTGTCATACTTAATGTTATTATGTTACTTATGTTAATACTTAGATATTTATTAGCTAGTATTTTATGATAAACAACAATCTTTACCTGATACCATAGACTAAGAAAGGTTTCACAAGGACATTTCGCGTGTGACCCCCCTTAGCTTTTTCCTGTATAACCGGCGGCGCGAGACCCCCCGACTTCGTTAATGGTGCGAACGGCCGCGCGCCCAGCGGATTTTTAAGAAAGTGGTGATCACGTGCATATTATTTTCAAACCCATATTGTTGAGAATGCGAGTGTCGAAAGAAGGTTTCGTCAGGAAATTAACATTAAAACAATATAAACTGTCATACTCATTGTTATTATGTTACTTATAATAATAGACAGGTTAAGTTAGCACCAAAAAACGAGCAGAAAACGTGTACGGGGATCTTGTAGAAGGTGCAGGCTGTACGCACAAAGGTACACTCTGTTTAAAAAGTCTTCGACAGCTGAAATTTTTGCCCTCTTTTTAATTCTGCTAGAAAACTATAATAGATAGATCGATGAAACCAATTGCAACTAGTATTTATTTTCCAATATCTTTCGTTATTTATCGGTTTCGTCCGCCAAAAATTTATAGTTTGGCGGGTACCGTCAAAACTCATTTTTGACAACTTTTTAAATATTGGTTCTACAGCATTGACTCGCGCGTTTTTGAATTCACAATGGTCGATTCATATTTAGAAAGTGGACAAATGTACCCTCTACAACCAACGGTTGATAAGTTATCGCGTTTACAAACTTTCGTCGAAATTGGGAAACACCTAAAATGCATCAAGCGATTATTAATAACGCAACTTCGACAGCGATCCAACAACATATTTAATTAATGGCTGGTTTAAAATTGTGGTAACCATTATTATAAACAATTTCTAACGCAAATAGCTTTTTAAAACCTTTAGCGTATAAAAAAGGATATTCCTAAAACCACTTGCCAAGTTGTTCTTGGGATTTGTTTTTTCTTTAAACCGGCCTTTAATTAAATATATTTTCAATGTTATTGAATCGCTGTCGAAGTTGCGTTATTAATAATCGCTTGATGCATTTTAGGTGTTTCCCAATTTCGACGAAAGTTTGTAAACGCGATAACTTCTCAACCATTGGTTGTAGAGGGAACATTTTTCCACTTTCTAAATATGAATCGACCATTGTGAATTCAAAAACGCGCGAGTCAGTGCCGTAGAACCAATATTTAAAAAGTTGTCAAAAATGAGTTTTGACGGTACCCGCCAAAACTATTAATTTTTGGCGGAAGAAACCGACAAATAACGAAAGATATTGGAAAATAAATAATAGTTGCAATTGGTTTCATCGATCTATCTATTATAGTTTTCTAGCAGAATTAAAAAGAGGGCAAAAATTTCACCTGTCGAAGACTTTTTAAACTACTCCACTACAAGTATCAGAGAACGTGTAGGGGGACCTTGTAGGAAGTGCAGGCTGTACGCACAAAGGTACATCTACTCTCCTACAAGTATCAGAGAACGTGTATAGGGGGATCTTGTAGGAGGTGCAGGCTGTACGCACAAAGGTACATCTACTCCACTACAAGTATCAGAGAACGTGTAGGGGGACCTTGTAGGAAGTGCAGGCTGTACGCACAAAGGTACATCTACTCTCCTACAAGTATCAGAGAACGTGTATAGGGGGATCTTGTAGGAGGTGCAGGTTGTACGCACAAAGGTACATCTACTCCACTACAAGTATCAGAGAACGTGTAGGGGGACCTTGTAGGAAATGCAGGCTGTACGCACAAAGGTACGTCTACTCCCCTATAAGTATCAGAAAACGTGTAGGGGGATCTTGTAGGAGGTTCAGGCTGTACGCACAAAGGTACGTCTACTCTCCTACAAGTACCAGAAAACGTGTAGGGGGACCTTGCAGGAAGTGCAGGCTGTACGCACAAAGGTACATCTACTCGCCTACAAGTATCAGAAGACGTGTAGGGGGATCTTGTAGAAGGTGCAGGTTGTACGCACAAAGGTACGTCTACTCTCCTATAAGTATCAGAAAACGTGTAGGGGGATCTTGTAGGAGGTGCAGGTTGTACGCACAAAGGTACATCTACTCGCCTACAAGTATCAGAAGACGTGTAGGGGGATCTTGTAGAAGGTGCAGGTTGTACGCACAAAGGCACGTCTACTCTCCTATAAGTATCAGAGAACGTGTAGGGGGACCTTGTAGGAAGTGCAGGCTGTACGCACAAAGGTACATCTACTCTCCTACAAGTATCAGAGAACGTGTATAGGGGGATCTTGTAGGAGGTGCAGGCTGTACGCACAAAGGTACATCTACTCCACTACAAGTATCAGAGAACGTGTAGGGGGACCTTGTAGGAAGTGCAGGCTGTACGCACAAAGGTACATCTACTCTCCTACAAATATAAGAGAACGTTTATAGGGGGATCTTGTAGGAGGTGGAGGCTGTACGCACAAAGGTACATCTACTCCACTACAAGTATCAGAGAACGTGTAGGGGGACCTTGTAGGAAGTGCAGGCTGTACGCACAAAGGTACATCTACTCTCCTACAAGTATCAGAGAACGTGTATAGGGGGATCTTGTAGGAGGTGCAGGTTGTACGCACAAAGGTACATCTACTCCACTACAAGTATCAGAGAACGTGTAGGGGGACCTTGTAGGAAGTGCAGGCTGTACGCACAAAGGTACGTCTACTCCCCTATAAGTATCAGAAAACGTGTAGGGGGATCTTGTAGGAGGTTCAGGCTGTACGCACAAAGGTACGTCTACTCTCCTACAAGTACCAGAAAACGTGTAGGGGGACCTTGCAGGAAGTGCAGGCTGTACGCACAAAGGTACATCTACTCGCCTACAAGTATCAGAAGACGTGTAGGGGGATCTTGTAGAAGGTGCAGGTTGTACGCACAAAGGTACGTCTACTCTCCTATAAGTATCAGTAAACGTGTAGGGGGATCTTGTAGGAGGTGCAGGTTGTACGCACAAAGGTACGTCTGCTCTCCAACAAGTATCAGAGAACGTGTAGGGGGACCTTGCAGAAAGTGCAGGCTGTACGCACAAAGGTACATCTACTCGCCTACAAGTATCAGAGAACGTGTAGGGGAATCTTGTAGGAGGTACACAAAGGTACATCTACTCGCCTACAAGTATCAGAAGACGTGTAGGGGGATCTTGTAGAAGGTGCAGGTTGTACGCACAAAAGGTACGTCTACTCTCCTATAAGTATCAGAAAACGTGTAGGGGGATCTTGTAGGAGGTGCAGGTTGTACGCACAAAGGTACATCTACTCGCCTACAAGTATCAGAGAACGTGTAGGGGAATCTTGTAGGAGGTACACAAAGGTACGTCTACTCTACTATACGTTTTCTGGCGCTGGCTTAAAATTTCTAATGTACTTACACCAATGTACTGGGAATAAAACCAGTGGAGCGAAAGTGCAGGTAAAGTAGGTGAAAGCTTCAACCGGATGCATGGCTGTGGCCGAAAACGGAGTGGGTTGCTTGTACCGGTGGTGCATTTTGTGCACCCAACGGTATACCAAAGGCAAGTGCATCATACGGTGGGCGTAGTACAAGCTCAGGTCCTAGAAGGCGGTAATATCAAGAATGAATTTAGCTCAAAGTTGAAAAAGCGGGCAGAGCACATTCCCGGAAGAAAAACCTTGTCTCGCGTAATTCATTAAAACAAAAATTTCATATCCTCGGTTAATCTAAACATATTCTTTATAATAGAGAGGTTAAGCAAAACACTCTAGAAGTTTTAACAACAATGTTCGAGGGGGACCATTCTTTAAAATCGGTTAAATGCGCTTTCAGTTCGCCGGCTCACGCAATCAAGTACGTTTGCAATCTAATTTTAACAAAGTTCACACCTTTCTCTAACCCTGGGTTCACCTAGGAGCAACAAACACAAGGAGAACGCAGCTAGCCTTTAAACACGCTAACGCAGTGTTGTGTGCAAATTTCATTGGACGAACCTTTACGCTGCACATTTTACGGAAAGGGGGAAGACAATTTCCGAATTTTCCCCTTCCGACGGCAGCAGGCGCTAAAGCGTCTAACCAATGAAAACTGTACGCAAGAAAATGCATAACTTTTGACGGGTTGCGTTCTCCCTGTGTGGGGTGCTGTGTTTGTTGCTCCTAGCTGCTAGATAAATAATAATTTGTCATAATTCTGTCTCGATTTGTTGAGTTGGTAAATTATAATTATCAGTATTTGTATTCAAACACTTTCAAAATATTACGACGCGTCCCGTAAGCTCGCCAGAAATATGGCGTCGTCTTGAAGTGGTTAAATATTCTACTCCGAAGTGCAAACGGGAAAAGTAAAACGTCTAAAATGTTCACGTTACTCCCGACGTTGTTTTTCAAACTTCTAGAGCGCTCTGCTTAACCTCTTTAATATCATGAATGTAATTATATAGTTACTTCCGGAGAATGACGATCCACGGCCATCATTATCGAACATTTCCCCCCGGCACGAGTAGGGGGAATGAAAAACTTCACCGGAGTGTGCTTCAATGCCGTTGGAATACATCAGTTTCAGCATAAGTAACATAATAACCATAAGTATGACACTTCCTATTGTTTCAATGCTAATTTTCTAACCGTAAATATTTTTAAACACATAATAATCAGCTAGACTAATACCCAAGGCACCACCTTAGGCCTAAGCCATCAAGCGACTTTTAAAGCAATTAATTGAGGTGGCCGGGTTACAACGCGTAGGAGGGTGGTGGCAAGCCCATCATGCCACGCGAGCCAACAGCTCCCTACACTAACTATTACCGTTATCCTCAAAGAATTTTTATTTTCAACACTAACCCTCCGGGCCAGCTCCGACTTGGACTCGCAACTGAACTGACTTGTGAGTAGTATATTATAGTCTATTAGGGCTATTTTAGAATCTTGGATTGCGGAATAACTGTGAAAATCAGTTCGGTGATAATCTAGGCTTTATGTCATACTTATAGGTATTATTTGGCTCTAAAAATCGTTTCAATATGGTCATTCTCCCAATTTGCAAATAAATACATTATCTATAATAAAGGGTGACTTAAGGGTTCCCTAGTGTAACGGCCGTCCGACCAACCTCAAAAAGACGCGAAAAAATGGCGGAAGTACACACTTTTTTGGAACCAATTTACTCCCGAAAAAACATAGTCCCTAGGCAGAGCTCTCCGTGGTTGGATAAATGCTAGAGAGATTTAAATCTTTTATCACGCGTAATTAAATTTACTTGAACAGATTTATTAAGATGCCGCTTTTTCGACATGAAAGTTGGCCATTTTAATTAAAAAAAATTGAACATAACTTAATTAATATTCACCGCTTTTGCGATATGAAACATA
Organism: Leiobunum rupestre; assembly: GCF_980474605.1. Taxonomy (NCBI): domain Eukaryota; kingdom Metazoa; phylum Arthropoda; class Arachnida; order Opiliones; family Sclerosomatidae; genus Leiobunum; species Leiobunum rupestre. The sequence continues at coordinate 36,750,351 of NC_143392.1, forward strand.
ACTACTTTCTCACTTCACGTCACGTGAGCTACCCGTATCTGACAACATCGTACGTCACTATTACCACATATGCTTGTCAGCCAATCAGAAAAAAATCGCAAAATTCGAGGTTGGTCAGACTGCTGATACCGAGGGGCTAACCACTCTTAGAAAGTCTTACACCGGATTACGTTTAGATTAGCACTGCCAAAGGCAGGGACTTCAAAGCTTACGCGTAATCCCATTAGTACAGTCAAAGGTACGGCTCTGTACACCGATTACGCGGAGTGATCAGCCCCTCGGCTGATACTCCTGTAAAGCATTATAGAGATAGGCAGTAGAGAGGTTACGCCAGCACCAGAAAATTTCCAGAAAACGTGTAGAGGAAACTTGTAGAAGGCGCAGGCTGTACACAAAAAGGTACGTTTACAATCCTACAAGTTCCCCCTACACGTTTTCGGGTTGTGGCTTAACATGTCTAGTGTCATACTCCATCTGATAATATCTATTCTTTTGTAAGCAAAATAATAACTGACCGTGTAGATAAACAAGGCGGGAATGGATAGCAAGAAATACAACCAGCCATAATCGGAAATGGTGTAGTACAAGGTGCTGTAACCACCTGCGGCGATGTAAGTGCTGACTGTACCCGAACATATCGAGCCTGAAAGGATTTATAGATATCTACATAAATAACATTTTGAAAGTAAGTATGACACTAAACGATTTCACTTGATGATAGTCTGTTGTGGAGCTCTCGCGTAATCAGCAGTCTCTCTTCTTTGGCATAATTACTGCCAGCTAGGGGCAACAAACACAAGGAGAACGCAGCTAGCCTTTAAACACGCTAACGCAGTGTTGTGTACAAATTTCATTGGACGAGAATTTACGCTGAACTTTTTATGGAAAGGGGGAAGTCAATTTCCAAATTTTTCCCTTCCGACGGCAGTAGGCGCTAAAGCGTCTAATCAATGAAAACTGTACACAAGAAAATGCACGACTTTTGACGGGTTGCGTTCTCCTTGTGTGTGGTGCTGTGTTTGTTGCTCCTAGCTGCCAGGTTAATTTGAATCAATAACTAATCGGTATTTCGCCTAAGTAAGCGTTTTTATTTTTTGAAGGCCTTTCAATTTTAATTAAGCCTGTTCTTTTAAGACTGACGGCTTAAAGCAAGTATCGGCTCGACGTGTAGTCAATAGATGTCGCTAGCGTCGAAATCAGAAAGGCGCTACTTATAGGTTGTACTCGCGTTGATTGGATCGTTTGTAAATTTTTCAATAACATAAATTACAGCAATTGTAAACTAATTTTTTTCATGGGATATATAATTTAGGTTAAAGTGCACTAAATAGAGTACAAGTTGTCTAATTATAACACTCTACAATGGCTCACTGACGACGATATCGTTTCGCTATTTTAAATTTTAGCTTCCTTTGCCATTAATAGATGGCACCACGCTCTCCAGTAAAGTCACGTTTTTCGAAGAAACGGATAGATTCATGGCCATCTCTAATAACAGGGGCCTTTTCATAATACAGGTGGCAATGATAGAGCCGACAGTTGCTTTAAAATCATCGGTCATCGTTACTTGGCAGTTCCAAAGACTATCAGACAGATGATCAGATCACCCAGGTTAATACCCAAGGCACCACCCAAAGGCCCCAAGGTCATCTAGTGAAATTTACTGCCTTTATCCCAAGTGGCCGGGTTACAATGCGTAGGAGGGTGGTAGCAAGCCCTTCATGCCACGTTAGCCAACAGCTCCCTACACTCACTATTACCGTTAACCTCTACATGTATTTAAAGGCATTAAAAGTCGCTCGATGACTTGGGCCTAAAGTGGTGCATTGGGTATTAGCCTAACTGATTATTTTTTTGATTATTATTAAAACCAACATTCAAAATGAGGGAATTATAGAAAAGTTGATTTTATAAAATAAAAATTGGTCTTTCTCAACTTGTTAAAATGTTGCTCTTACGTCACAAGACCAAGCTTTATTAGTATATTCTTCGCACGAGCGATTTGCACGCGCGATACAAAATCCTATATTAACCTGGCGACTGTAGCGCGCGATCGTAGACATTGAGTTGGGAATAAATAGAGGTACAACTAAATCTGTCTGGCGCGGGACCAATTTCGTTCAATAAGGAGACTTTATCAACTTCATCGTTCTACCGTGGCGGCATCTGTCTCTAGTGGTGGAAACTATATTAAGATTGAATTTTTTCACGAATCTGATGCGAAATTGAAATGTATGATTACTCGTAACAAACAAACCTTTGAAGTGGTTTCAAAATAATTTTATTCTGTTAACACGATCCTTTTAAACACAAGTTACGGTGAGTTAGCTAATAATTATATATTTTTAGCCATATAACTTTACAAAATATAGATGGCGCAACTACCTAATTATAAAGATGAATTTCTTACAGTCTTATCAGAACAGGTCCCGCGTAACGATAGCAACTGAAATCGTAATTGTAATTCTAGCAGTATTATTCCCAATTCAATGATCGTAGACTTGTAAAAGTAAGAGACCGTGACGTCAAAGTCACATTTAAAACAATAAAGCCACTTTATTTTTATAAAAAATAACTGTTAGCACTTACTGAAAGCCAAAACAAGAGTGCCCAAAATGATTTCGTGTTTCTCATCTTTCCAAGACAGAAATTTCCTTGGTTGACATTTCCATTCTTCGGGTTTCTCTCGTCTTTGAATGTAAAAGTACCTTCGTGAACAACGCAAAATTAATAATCTGTCGAAATTAATATATTAAATTATGCATAAGGCAGTTAAGATCCATTTCCATAATTTACGATACGCTGGTGATTGACGTTTAGAGTGAAAGGGTGGTAGTATCCTCGATTCCTACTGCCTTATTCGAAATTCATACGCGCGCCTTTCCAGGTCCTCCTATAGCTTAGAGGAACATGATTCCTTCAAAGAAGATAGTATTAAGGTACTAAACGGGGGGGGGGGGGGGAACCTCCTACGTTAGTATACCGGAGTGCAGATTTCGCTGAGTGTGAAATGGGAATTTAAAATTAAATTATTTTAAAAGAAGTACCAGTACACTATTCCAAATACAACATCGTTTGAATTTAAAAGTTATTCAATCCTCTAATTAATATAAATAAGGCTTAAATTTAAGTATTTAACTAACAAATATGTATAATTGCTCTAAAATGATGTCACTCTTTAACGCCAACAATTGTCAGCCATTTTCTTCACCCCCAGCGCCACACAACGGAAGACGCAAAAACAAACTATACAGATTAATACTAATGCTCGCGCCCGCCGCGTAATTTAGGACCGCTGCCATGGCGACGGACAAATTTCGGCGAACGCTATATAGTCGTTGTTTGTCGAAATATCGGAAGATGGCGCGGCTGTAGCTCTAACCTCAATAAATCAAATCTTAAACATTCAATTACAAAATAACCGTTCGATATTTTTCTACGTTGTTTCCGCCATTCCGGAAAACATTTCATGGTCCTTCCTGTCAAATATAAAACTTTAATCTTGGCGATTTATTACATTACCACGTTAAAAATTACTAGCCCCAAATTTTCAAAATACTTTATACTCTCTTTAAAAACGAGTATAATTTTACTAACGACGGTAAGTAATCGATTGGGATTTTAATCATAATCCTGTAAGGCCAAAAATATGAGATTTTACATAAGACTATCAGTGTATTAATAAGATATTCCTTAAAAATTAATTATTATTGGTAAATAAAATTAGTTTACTTCCTCTAAAAAATATAAATTGCTTCCTAGGAAGAAACCTAGATGGCGGACGATACCAAATAACATCCCTGTACAAATCGATGACATTTTACCCAAAATCTCTTATCCGATTGGAGAGACAGATAGCTCGAAGTTAACGATAACGGCGGATGCCTGCAAATCCATACCGTTTTAATCTACCATTTTAGCTTAAAGGAAGAATTGCAATCAACTTGGACTTACCAATGTATGAATCCGCACATGGGGAAGTATATGACGTAACCGAATAATATACTCCAAGAAACGTTACTGAGCCACTGTTTGAAATAATTTAAGGATTCATCTTGGAAGCCCAACTGCTTGGATATGCAAACCCATATAAAAAGCCAATTTCCTAAATAGCACAAATATGTTTAAAAATACGATAAAAAAATAGGTCAATGCAATTTACCATTAAGACTCAATCCGAAAAAGCCAATCAGAACGGCGAACGCGAAAACACTCCATCTGGTGGGCCATACTTTATCCAAAAAGTCGTAATAACCCTTTTGAATTGATACAAAAGATTCAGTAAAACAGTCACCCGTCGAACCAGGCTCGTAGTTCGCCATTTTGCTTCTCTCCGTATCTAGAATTTACTGATAAGTGTGTACCGTTGTAGTAATCAAAGGTTGCTATCATTTCGATAGACTTCAATCAAAGGTTATTTAATTTTATTAAAATCACGTTTATCAATGAGGGGATTTAATATTATGCGTGACTTGAACTTCGCAGCTTGTATAAGGGAGACTTTGAATTGGGTTGAATGATAATTGAATATATTATTTATTAAGTAATTGCAGAATAGGAATTTCCACACAAAATATTTCTACACGCGTTCACTGTTTTTTTTTCTACGTCAGCCACCACCAATTTCGCTAAAACTAAACAAAAAGTTGGCTGTACATTTTTCATTTTCCGATAAGATTTCCCCTAATTGTATTACACCGAGCTCGAGTTAGGCTTAGTGACTTCGGAGTTCAAACTGATTTTAATTAATTTTATATACTAATTAAATTATTATTGCAATACTCATATCATTCTGTGAAAGTATTGCTAATACCATAAGTAACATAATAACAATAAGTATGACAATTAACGAGATTTACAACCAAACTGATTTTCATAGTTATTGCGTAATCAAGATGTTTTCTCAGCACAGAGCTCTCTAGTGTCTAAAATATACGAGACTTCCGCTAAGCCTAAATATCTGGTTTGAGATAGATAGGTGGAATATTAGGCTAAAATAATATAAATTAAAAAAAGTTTTTCTCGGCGCCACGAGCTCATGTTTTTTATCACGCCTGATTCGCACGCGGGCTTCGAAACAAAGCCAAAGCCCCTCGCGACTCCAGATAGTGCTCTCCGATATTAGGCTTAAATTTTTAACAAAATGGTAAGTCACGAGTCCAAGTCACAGCTTGAAAAGAGTATCAGTGCCGAAAAAAAGTTCGCTAGAAAAGTAGCATTAAAGCAATAGTAAGTGTCATACTTAATGTTATTATGTTACTTATGTTAATACTTAGATATTTATTAGCTAGTATTTTATGATAAACAACAATCTTTACCTGATACCATAGACTATGCTGCTGATACACTACTCAGTGGCTGTCAATGAAATGTTCAGCCTTAGTTCACAAGGCTATAAACATCGATACCGTGCTAAATTTTTCGTTATTTTAAATATTTAAATCCTCTCCGTTTATGACTAGTTAAGTAAACGAAATTCTTTTATACATTAAACATTTGATATAACAAATTTAGTAATATCACTTGGATTAATTTTAATCCGCCGTGTTTTGTAAATACTTTCACTCGGTAGCAGACGACACACCGAGCTCAAGAGTTGAGGGTAGTCCATAGGTGGTTTCTTCTAACTTAACTTATCGAGTAAAATATATAACGTTGATCTAAATCATCCTGGCAAAAACAGTTCTCCTTCCCCCTCTTACCGTAACGAACATTTTATTGAAAGGTCTATTATGTTATGAACTTCTTACGCATAAAGTGTCCTCTTTATGCTGATAACAAGAATGAATAGCCTAATTAAAGGGAAACGGCCAAGCTTTTCCAAATATGGCCTTATTTCCGTATCAAAAGATTAACAAGACGTTCAATATACTAACACGTACCTTTTTTTGTTTTGGAAAAATAGCTTTTGGCCCAAAAAGTTAAAACGAAAAATAACGCCAGTTGTTTGGGTTTGAATTTTCGCGCCATCTTAGGGGCTGCCGCCTAACCCCGTATGAGCGATTTGCGAACTATCCTAACTTTTAAAATCACGCAATTTAGGCTTAAGTCTCTTATAACTGGAACGCGCCGCGCGTGCAAAACATATTTTTCGCGTCTTCAGCAGCGCGCGCTTTTACGTGGTTTTTCTGTCTCACCGACTTCTCACCAGGTGTCGCGGCGGACGCGCGCTTTTCGATTTCCCGAAATTTCTTTATTTTATTAAAAATTAACCACTCAATATTTTTTGATGCGGTTTTCGCCATAAATTTTAGTTTTTAATGGGCTATAGGGCTATTTAACTGGTTAAAGCTTGACCGTTCCCCTTTAAATAAACCCCTCTCTGACTGTCTTGCCCCCTTGCTGAAAAATGTTGCCAGATCTATGCATAAAGATAAACTGTAAACAAACCAGTTATATATCCAGTCACAGAAGCACAAACGCTATAATCGGCTACGAACGATCTTTTATTTAAAGGACTATTAATGTTAAAGGAAAATATCTAGCGTTGCCAGACGTACGATAGTTATCGTACACTTCGATAATTTCGGGCCAGTTTTGAGACTGTAGGATTATTTTAAAAATCGTTCTATATAGTACGCTATTTTCGATAATTCAGCTTGCGCGTACGAAAATGAAAGATAATTGTTTAATTAGGTGGAAAACGAGTTAAAACTGCAACTTTTTAACATTAGATTTTTGATTTCAATTAGTCGAATTTCATTGAAGCGTTATTAAATTTTTTGATTTATCAAGTTTAACGTCACTTTTCCCACAAAATTCAAATTTACCACCATTTTTCGATAATTGTTTTCTAAAATCGTGCTCAAATATAAAGCATAGCGCCCAAAATCTCGCCCCCTGTTTACATGACAGAGCTGAAACTTGCACGCAGTGTAGAGGTATAGCAGTAATATAGATTAAAAATTAAACGGAATTTAAAAGTCAATCGGATCGAAAATTAAAAGACTACGTACTTTTTTTTTTAAAAGTGTTAAGGGGGTCGGATGAAAGGGACTGACAAATCGCCGCTAACTACTTTTAACCAGCGAAACTTGGTTTGGCGGGTAGAGGAAACCCTATTATGTATATCTTAAAAAAATGATATTGATATGTTTACTGGATAAAAAGATATGTAAAGTGTTGCAAATGGGGATGACAATAACCACAACAACACTTCACATCTATGTGACGAAAACAATAGTTCCACTTTATATATACATGCATATAGATGTGGAACTAACTATATATATATATATAGAAATGTGGAACTAAAAACTGTAATTTTTACATTTTCTATCATCAGTAATGTTCCACTTTTATGATATTCCTCCCTAATAAAAACGTATATAATAAACTAATAGAGGGGAAAACGCACTCAAAGTCAAGTACAAATGCACTCGATAAAGTTCAACGGAACAAGTGCATCCGCACCAGGCTTTTGTTTTCTAAAGTTCGGATGCACCAGGAACGAGATAAATTATCAGTTCCCTCATAGCAATTACGTAAAACTGATAGATCTATTTCGTAACCGACAACAATATAGATTGTTTGGAATTGAAGGATTATACAACCTATTGAAATGAGACTGTAATCAACAAATATTATAAAATCATTTATTTTTACATAGATATAGAACGAAAATATTAAGTAGAATATATACATGTATAAAAAATCGCGTTGGTTTAAAAAAATATAATACATTAAATTAAAAATTAAACTTTGTAAATATTTTAAATATTTAACTATAGCCAATTAGAGATTAGGAATCGCTGGTTTTTATCCGGTACGTACCGTGCAATACATCCCAAATGAAGGTACCAGAACCAAAATTGTAATGAGTATATCTAAAATTCAAACTGTATTTAGTATTGAAAGACTAATTCTTGTCATGGTAAAAATGTACTTAATAATAAATAACTAAAACTACAGAAATACCTCTAAATAAAACACTGTAATTTTAGTTTTTATTTTATGTGGTTAATATTCACCAAAAATTTGAAATGAAACAGAAAACTTTGAAGTATCGCATTTAAAACAACATTAATTTACAAATTAAATCATTAACCATCGAAATAAGGGCCAAATTTCAATCTAACCGTCGAAATCAGTAACATATTTCAATCTAACCATCACAATAAGCGCCATATTTCAATCTAACCATCACAATAAGCGCCATATTTCAATCTAACCATCACAATAAGCGCCATATTTCAATCTAACCATCGAAATAAGGGCAAATTTCAATGTAACCATCGAAATCAGTGCCAGATTTTGATCTAACCACCGAAATAAGTGCAAAATTTCAATGTAACCATCAAAATCAGTGCCTGATTTTAATCTAACCATCGAAATAAGTGCAAAATTTCAATCTAACCATTGAAATCAGTGCCAAATTTCAAGCTAACCATCGAAATCAGTGCCATATTTCAGTCTAACCACCGAAATAAGTGCAAAATTTCAATGTAACCATCGAAATCAGTGTCAGATTTTAATCTAACCATCGAAATAAGTGCAAAATTTAAATCTAACCATCGAAATTAGGGCAAAATTTAAATCTAACCATCAAAATAAACGCAAAATTTCAATCTAACCATCGAAATCAGTGCCAGATTTTAATCTAACCATCGAAATAAGTTCAAAATTTTTATCTAACCATCGAAATAAGTAATAATAATTTTAAATAATCTACCTTATTTGTTATCAAAATGTATGAAATTAAGATATTTACTGGTGATGGTTGTCGTGAAAAACCACAGCTGGCATCCATGGCCACATTGAGTTTAGTTTAATTCCGCTGTGGGCTTCCATGTTGTAATAGAAAACGTACAAGCCATGTATGGTGAAAACCGCTAGAAAATCATCAAAATGCGGTGTTAGCATTTGTAGATGCATTTATAACCATATACTACTAAATCTTGAAACAATAAACCTTCGCAGGCACCAGTTTTTTCAAAAAACCGTTTCGGAATAAAAAATAGTGCAGGGTAAAATACGTCATAAACTTACTTTCTAAAACCATTAGTAACTAAAATATGGCTACTTAATACGTAAATATCCCCTAGGAAGTTTAATATTGACATTTTACACCTAAAGGCGTAGTGATACACGCGGTACTTATAGTACGTAAATGGATACTTATGGTCTTAGATGGATACTTTGATGAATACTTATGGTAGGACGATGGATACTTTGATGAATACTTATGGTAGGACGATGGATACTTTGATGAATACTTATGGTAGGACGATGGATACTTTGATGAATACTTATGGTAGGACGATGGATACTTTGATGAATACTTATGGTAGGACGATGGATACTTTGATGAATACTTATGGTAGGACGATGGATATTTAGTGGATACTTATATTACAACGATGGAGACATAGATGGATACTTATGGTACTACGATTGATACTTAGATGGATAGTTATTGTACTAAGATGGATACTTATGGTATTAAGATTTATACTTATGGTACTAAGATGGATACATAAATGGATACTTGTGGTACTACGATGGATTAGAAGGGTAGTGATGGTACTAAGATGGATACTTAGAAGGGTAGTGATGGTACTAAGATAGATACTTTCGGTGCTAAGATTGATTTAATTATGCAAAGATGGTGGTAAGAGATGTTAAAAGAAGTTTTTAGCTGACTCAGTTGGCAACTTACACCAATGCACAGGCATCAAGATCAAAGGAATGTAGCTCAGCAACTCGTATGTGCACATTTCAACTGGGTGCATGGCTGTGGCGGAAAATGGCGTGGGGTACTTGAATTGATGGTGGTACTTGTGAAATCGTCGGTACATGTATGGCGTGTGGTACACTCGATGGGCGTAATACACAAGTAGATCCTGTTAGAGTTTTTCTGATAAAACCGTACACACTTTATGACAAATAATTGGTAAATCTGGTGTACTCACCACGGATAAGAACAGAGCCGGAAAGGAGAAGATATAGTAGATAATGCTCATTTCACTGATATCGAAATAAATCTTGGAATACGGACCTCTGTTGTTAAAGTAACAGGTGAAAACGGAAGCCAGCAAGATTCCTACATTCACGAAATGTTAATTAGACAAACGAACTTAATTTTCTGGTGAATCTCGTGATGCGATAACAGAGAAACTATTTTGATATTATTATACCTGAAACAGGTCCGAAAACCGGAAGTTAAACCTTAATTATTTTATATGAAAATGTCTATACACGTTACCGGGGCCCGTGCCTTATGGGGCCCTGGTTTGAACCAAATAAGTGCATTTTAAAACGGGGTAATTTCCCGAAAATGAATAGCTATATCCAGTAATAACGGCTTTCTTGGGGCCCGGAATTATTCTTTAACAGTGGGCCCGGGCCCACTCGCACCAACCTGAATGGAGATGGGTTCGTTTTCTAATCGCATAAGTTTTTTAAGCCACTCTAGTCACTCTGATTTCGTATTTTCTAGTCACTCTGATTTCATATTTTCTAGTCACTCTGATTTTGTATTTTCTAGTCACTCTGATTTCTTATTTTCTAGTCACTCTGATTTCTTATTTTCTAGTCACTCTGATTTCTTATTTTCTAGTCAGTCTGATTTCGTATTTTCTAGTCACTCTGATTTTGTATTTTCTAGTCACTCTGATTTCGTATTTTCTAGTCACTCTGATTTCTTATTTTCTAGTCACTCTGATTTCTTATTTTCTATTCACTCTGATTTCTTATTTCCTAGTCACTCTGATTTATTTTTTCTAGTGACTCTGATTTCTTATTTTCTAGTCACTCTGATTTCTTATTTTCTATTCACTCTGATTTCTTATTTCCTAGTCAATCTGATTTCTTATTTCCTAGTCAATCTGATTTCTTATTTCCTAGTCACTCTGATTTCTTATTTTCTAGTCACTCTGATATCTTATTTTCTAGTCACTCTGATTTCTTATTTCCTAGTCACTCTGATTTCGTATTTTCTAGTCACTCTGATTTTGTATTTTCTAGTCACTCTGATTTCTTATTTTCTAGTCACTCTGATTTCTTATTTTCTAGTCACTCTGATTTCTTATTTTCTAGTCAGTCTGATTTCGTATTTTCTAGTCACTCTGATTTTGTATTTTCTAGTCACTCTGATTTCGTATTTTCTAGTCACTCTGATTTCTTATTTTCTAGTCAGTCTGATTTCGTATTTTCTAGTCACTCTGATTTTGTATTTTCTAGTCACTCTGATTTCGTATTTTCTAGTCACTCTGATTTCTTATTTTCTAGTCACTCTGATTTCTTATTTTCTATTCACTCTGATTTCTTATTTCCTAGTCACTCTGATTTATTTTTTCTAGTGACTCTGATTTCTTATTTCCTAGTCAATCTGATTTCTTATTTTCTAGTGACTCTGATTTCTTATTTCCTAGTCAATCTGATTTCTTATTTCCTAGTCAATCTGATTTCTTATTTCCTAGTCACTCTGATTTATTATTTTCTAGTCACTCTGATATCTTATTTTCTAGTCACTCTGATTTCTTATTTCCTAGTCACTCTGATTTCGTATTTTCTAGTCACTCTGATTTTGTATTTTCTAGTCACTCTGATTTCTTATTTTCTAGTCACTCTGATTTCTTATTTCCTAGTCACTCTGATTTCTTATTTCCTAGTCACTCTGATTTCGTATTTTCTAGTCACTCTGATTTTGTATTTTCTAGTCACTCTGATTTCTTATTTTCTAGTCACTCTGATTTCTTATTTCCTAGTCAATCTGATTTCTTATTTCCTAGTCACTCTGATTTCTTATTTTCTAGTCACTCTGATATCTTATTTTCTAGTCACTCTGATTTCTTATTTCCTAGTCACTCTGATTTCGTATTTTCTAGTCACTCTGATTTTGTATTTTCTAGTCACTCTGATTTCTTATTTTCTAGTCACTCTGATTTCTTATTTTCTAGTCACTCTGATTTCTTATTTTCTAGTCAGACTGATTTCGTATTTTCTAGTCACTCTGATTTTGTATTTTCTAGTCACTCTGATTTCGTATTTTCTAGTCACTCTGATTTCTTATTTTCTAGTCACTCTGATTTCTTATTTCCTAGTCACTCTGATTTCGTATTTTCTAGTCACTCTGATTTTGTATTTTCTAGTCACTCTGATTTCTTATTTTCTAGTCACTCTGATTTCTTATTTTCTAGTCACTCTGATTTCTTATTTTCTAGTCAGTCTGATTTCGTATTTTCTAGTCACTCTGATTTTGTATTTTCTAGTCACTCTGATTTCGTATTTTCTAGTCACTCTGATTTCTTATTTTCTAGTCAGTCTGATTTCGTATTTTCTAGTCACTCTGATTTTGTATTTTCTAGTCACTCTGATTTCGTATTTTCTAGTCACTCTGATTTCTTATTTTCTAGTCACTCTGATTTCTTATTTTCTATTCACTCTGATTTCTTATTTCCTAGTCACTCTGATTTATTTTTTCTAGTGACTCTGATTTCTTATTTCCTAGTCAATCTGATTTCTTATTTCCTAGTCAATCTGATTTCTTATTTCCTAGTCACTCTGATTTCTTATTTTCTAGTCACTCTGATATCTTATTTTCTAGTCACTCTGATTTCTTATTTTCTAGTCACTCTGATTTCGTATTTTCTAGTCACTCTGATTTCTTATATTCTAGTCACTCTGATTTCTTATTTCCTAGTCACTCTGATTTCTTATTTCCTAGTCACTCTGATTTCGTATTTTCTAGTCACTCTGATTTTGTATTTTCTAGTCACTCTGATTTCTTATTTTCTAGTCACTCTGATTTCTTATTTCCTAGTCAATCTGATTTCTTATTTCCTAGTCACTCTGATTTCTTATTTTCTAGTCACTCTGATATCTTATTTTCTAGTCACTCTGATTTCTTATTTCCTAGTCACTCTGATTTCGTATTTTCTAGTCACTCTGATTTTGTATTTTCTAGTCACTCTGATTTCTTATTTTCTAGTCACTCTGATTTCTTATTTTCTAGTCACTCTGATTTCTTATTTTCTAGTCAGACTGATTTCGTATTTTCTAGTCACTCTGATTTTGTATTTTCTAGTCACTCTGATTTCGTATTTTCTAGTCACTCTGATTTCTTATTTTCTAGTCACTCTGATTTCTTATTTCCTAGTCACTCTGATTTCGTATTTTCTAGTCACTCTGATTTTGTATTTTCTAGTCACTCTGATTTCTTATTTTCTAGTCACTCTGATTTCTTATTTTCTAGTCACTCTGATTTCTTATTTTCTAGTCAGTCTGATTTCGTATTTTCTAGTCACTCTGATTTCTTATTTTCTAGTCAGACTGATTTCGTATTTTCTAGTCACTCTGATTTTGTATTTTCTAGTCACTCTGATTTCGTATTTTCTAGTCACTCTGATTTCTTATTTTCTAGTCACTCTGATTTCTTATTTCCTAGTCACTCTGATTTCGTATTTTCTAGTCACTCTGATTTTGTATTTTCTAGTCACTCTGATTTCTTATTTTCTAGTCACTCTGATTTCTTATTTTCTAGTCACTCTGATTTCTTATTTTCTAGTCAGTCTGATTTCGTATTTTCTAGTCACTCTGATTTCTTATTTTCTAGTCAGTCTGATTTCTTATTTTCTAGTCACTCTGATTTCTTATTTTCTAGTCACTCTGATTTCGTATTTTCTAGTCACTCTGATTTCTTATTTTCTAGTCACTCTGATTTCTTATTTCCTAGTCACTCTGATTTCGTATTTTCTAGTCACTCTGATTTTGTATTTTCTAGTCACTCTGATTTCTTATTTTCTAGTCACTCTGATTTCTTATTTTCTAGTCACTCTGATTTCTTATTTTCTAGTCAGTCTGATTTCGTATTTTCTAGTCACTCTGATTTCTTATTTTCTAGTCAGACTGATTTCGTATTTTCTAGTCACTCTGATTTTGTATTTTCTAGTCACTCTGATTTCGTATTTTCTAGTCACTCTGATTTCTTATTTTCTAGTCACTCTGATTTCTTATTTCCTAGTCACTCTGATTTCGTATTTTCTAGTCACTCTGATTTTGTATTTTCTAGTCACTCTGATTTCTTATTTTCTAGTCACTCTGATTTCTTATTTTCTAGTCACTCTGATTTCTTATTTTCTAGTCAGTCTGATTTCGTATTTTCTAGTCACTCTGATTTCTTATTTTCTAGTCAGTCTGATTTCTTATTTTCTAGTCACTCTGATTTCTTATTTTCTAGTCACTCTGATTTCGTATTTTCTAGTCACTCTGATTTCTTATTTTCTAGTCACTCTGATTTCTTATTTTCTATTCACTCTGATTTCTTATTTCCTAGTCACTCTGATTTATTTTTTCTAGTGACTCTGATTTCTTATTTCCTAGTCAATCTGATTTCTTATTTCCTAGTCAATCTGATTTCTTATTTCCTAGTCACTCTGATTTCTTATTTTCTAGTCACTCTGATATCTTATTTTCTAGTCACTCTGATTTCTTATTTTCTAGTCACTCTGATTTCTTATTTTCTAGTCACTCTGATTTCTTATTTTCTAGTCAGACTGATTTCGTATTTTCTAGTCACTCTGATTTTGTATTTTCTAGTCACTCTGATTTCGTATTTTCTAGTCACTCTGATTTCTTATTTTCTAGTCACTCTGATTTCTTATTTCCTAGTCACTCTGATTTCGTATTTTCTAGTCACTCTGATTTTGTATTTTCTAGTCACTCTGATTTCTTATTTTCTAGTCACTCTGATTTCTTATTTTCTAGTCACTCTGATTTCTTATTTTCTAGTCAGTCTGATTTCGTATTTTCTAGTCACTCTGATTTCTTATTTTCTAGTCAGACTGATTTCGTATTTTCTAGTCACTCTGATTTTGTATTTTCTAGTCACTCTGATTTCGTATTTTCTAGTCACTCTGATTTCTTATTTTCTAGTCACTCTGATTTCTTATTTCCTAGTCACTCTGATTTCGTATTTTCTAGTCACTCTGATTTTGTATTTTCTAGTCACTCTGATTTCTTATTTTCTAGTCACTCTGATTTCTTATTTTCTAGTCACTCTGATTTCTTATTTTCTAGTCAGTCTGATTTCGTATTTTCTAGTCACTCTGATTTCTTATTTTCTAGTCAGTCTGATTTCTTATTTTCTAGTCACTCTGATTTCTTATTTTCTAGTCACTCTGATTTCGTATTTTCTAGTCACTCTGATTTCTTATTTTCTAGTCACTCTGATTTCTTATTTCCTAGTCACTCTGATTTCGTATTTTCTAGTCACTCTGATTTTGTATTTTCTAGTCACTCTGATTTCTTATTTTCTAGTCACTCTGATTTCTTATTTTCTAGTCACTCTGATTTCTTATTTTCTAGTCAGTCTGATTTCGTATTTTCTAGTCACTCTGATTTCTTATTTTCTAGTCAGACTGATTTCGTATTTTCTAGTCACTCTGATTTTGTATTTTCTAGTCACTCTGATTTCGTATTTTCTAGTCACTCTGATTTCTTATTTTCTAGTCACTCTGATTTCTTATTTCCTAGTCACTCTGATTTCGTATTTTCTAGTCACTCTGATTTTGTATTTTCTAGTCACTCTGATTTCTTATTTTCTAGTCACTCTGATTTCTTATTTTCTAGTCACTCTGATTTCTTATTTTCTAGTCAGTCTGATTTCGTATTTTCTAGTCACTCTGATTTCTTATTTTCTAGTCAGTCTGATTTCTTATTTTCTAGTCACTCTGATTTCTTATTTTCTAGTCACTCTGATTTCGTATTTTCTAGTCACTCTGATTTCTTATTTTCTAGTCACTCTGATTTCTTATTTCCTAGTCACTCTGATTTCGTATTTTCTAGTCACTCTGATTTTGTATTTTCTAGTCACTCTGATTTCTTATTTTCTAGTCACTCTGATTTCTTATTTTCTAGTCACTCTGATTTCTTATTTTCTAGTCAGTCTGATTTCGTATTTTCTAGTCACTCTGATTTCTTATTTTCTAGTCAGACTGATTTCGTATTTTCTAGTCACTCTGATTTTGTATTTTCTAGTCACTCTGATTTCGTATTTTCTAGTCACTCTGATTTCTTATTTTCTAGTCACTCTGATTTCTTATTTCCTAGTCACTCTGATTTCGTATTTTCTAGTCACTCTGATTTTGTATTTTCTAGTCACTCTGATTTCTTATTTTCTAGTCACTCTGATTTCTTATTTTCTAGTCACTCTGATTTCTTATTTTCTAGTCAGTCTGATTTCGTATTTTCTAGTCACTCTGATTTCTTATTTTCTAGTCAGTCTGATTTCTTATTTTCTAGTCACTCTGATTTCTTATTTTCTAGTCACTCTGATTTCGTATTTTCTAGTCACTCTGATTTCTTATTTTCTAGTCACTCTGATTTCTTATTTTCTATTCACTCTGATTTCTTATTTCCTAGTCACTCTGATTTATTTTTTCTAGTGACTCTGATTTCTTATTTCCTAGTCAATCTGATTTCTTATTTCCTAGTCAATCTGATTTCTTATTTCCTAGTCACTCTGATTTCTTATTTTCTAGTCACTCTGATATCTTATTTTCTAGTCACTCTGATTTCTTATTTTCTAGTCACTCTGATTTCTTATTTTCTAGTCACTCTGATTTCTTATTTTCTAGTCAGACTGATTTCGTATTTTCTAGTCACTCTGATTTTGTATTTTCTAGTCACTCTGATTTCGTATTTTCTAGTCACTCTGATTTCTTATTTTCTAGTCACTCTGATTTCTTATTTCCTAGTCACTCTGATTTCGTATTTTCTAGTCACTCTGATTTTGTATTTTCTAGTCACTCTGATTTCTTATTTTCTAGTCACTCTGATTTCTTATTTTCTAGTCACTCTGATTTCTTATTTTCTAGTCAGTCTGATTTCGTATTTTCTAGTCACTCTGATTTCTTATTTTCTAGTCAGACTGATTTCGTATTTTCTAGTCACTCTGATTTTGTATTTTCTAGTCACTCTGATTTCGTATTTTCTAGTCACTCTGATTTCTTATTTTCTAGTCACTCTGATTTCTTATTTCCTAGTCACTCTGATTTCGTATTTTCTAGTCACTCTGATTTTGTATTTTCTAGTCACTCTGATTTCTTATTTTCTAGTCACTCTGATTTCTTATTTTCTAGTCACTCTGATTTCTTATTTTCTAGTCAGTCTGATTTCGTATTTTCTAGTCACTCTGATTTCTTATTTTCTAGTCAGTCTGATTTCTTATTTTCTAGTCACTCTGATTTCTTATTTTCTAGTCACTCTGATTTCGTATTTTCTAGTCACTCTGATTTCTTATTTTCTAGTCACTCTGATTTCTTATTTCCTAGTCACTCTGATTTCGTATTTTCTAGTCACTCTGATTTTGTATTTTCTAGTCACTCTGATTTCTTATTTTCTAGTCACTCTGATTTCTTATTTTCTAGTCACTCTGATTTCTTATTTTCTAGTCAGTCTGATTTCGTATTTTCTAGTCACTCTGATTTCTTATTTTCTAGTCAGACTGATTTCGTATTTTCTAGTCACTCTGATTTTGTATTTTCTAGTCACTCTGATTTCGTATTTTCTAGTCACTCTGATTTCTTATTTTCTAGTCACTCTGATTTCTTATTTCCTAGTCACTCTGATTTCGTATTTTCTAGTCACTCTGATTTTGTATTTTCTAGTCACTCTGATTTCTTATTTTCTAGTCACTCTGATTTCTTATTTTCTAGTCACTCTGATTTCTTATTTTCTAGTCAGTCTGATTTCGTATTTTCTAGTCACTCTGATTTCTTATTTTCTAGTCAGTCTGATTTCTTATTTTCTAGTCACTCTGATTTCTTATTTTCTAGTCACTCTGATTTCGTATTTTCTAGTCACTCTGATTTCTTATTTTCTAGTCACTCTGATTTCTTATTTTCTATTCACTCTGATTTCTTATTTCCTAGTCACTCTGATTTATTTTTTCTAGTGACTCTGATTTCTTATTTCCTAGTCAATCTGATTTCTTATTTCCTAGTCAATCTGATTTCTTATTTCCTAGTCACTCTGATTTCTTATTTTCTAGTCACTCTGATATCTTATTTTCTAGTCACTCTGATTTCTTATTTTCTAGTCACTCTGATTTCTTATTTTCTAGTCACTCTGATTTCTTATTTTCTAGTCAGACTGATTTCGTATTTTCTAGTCACTCTGATTTTGTATTTTCTAGTCACTCTGATTTCGTATTTTCTAGTCACTCTGATTTCTTATTTTCTAGTCACTCTGATTTCTTATTTCCTAGTCACTCTGATTTCGTATTTTCTAGTCACTCTGATTTTGTATTTTCTAGTCACTCTGATTTCTTATTTTCTAGTCACTCTGATTTCTTATTTTCTAGTCACTCTGATTTCTTATTTTCTAGTCAGTCTGATTTCGTATTTTCTAGTCACTCTGATTTCTTATTTTCTAGTCAGACTGATTTCGTATTTTCTAGTCACTCTGATTTTGTATTTTCTAGTCACTCTGATTTCGTATTTTCTAGTCACTCTGATTTCTTATTTTCTAGTCACTCTGATTTCTTATTTCCTAGTCACTCTGATTTCGTATTTTCTAGTCACTCTGATTTTGTATTTTCTAGTCACTCTGATTTCTTATTTTCTAGTCACTCTGATTTCTTATTTTCTAGTCACTCTGATTTCTTATTTTCTAGTCAGTCTGATTTCGTATTTTCTAGTCACTCTGATTTCTTATTTTCTAGTCAGTCTGATTTCTTATTTTCTAGTCACTCTGATTTCTTATTTTCTAGTCACTCTGATTTCGTATTTTCTAGTCACTCTGATTTCTTATTTTCTAGTCACTCTGATTTCTTATTTCCTAGTCACTCTGATTTCGTATTTTCTAGTCACTCTGATTTTGTATTTTCTAGTCACTCTGATTTCTTATTTTCTAGTCACTCTGATTTCTTATTTTCTAGTCACTCTGATTTCTTATTTTCTAGTCAGTCTGATTTCGTATTTTCTAGTCACTCTGATTTCTTATTTTCTAGTCAGACTGATTTCGTATTTTCTAGTCACTCTGATTTTGTATTTTCTAGTCACTCTGATTTCGTATTTTCTAGTCACTCTGATTTCTTATTTTCTAGTCACTCTGATTTCTTATTTCCTAGTCACTCTGATTTCTTATTTTCTAGTCACTCTGATTTCTTATTTCCTAGTCAATCTGATTTCTTATTTCCTAGTCACTCTGATTTCTTATTTTCTAGTCACTCTGATATCTTATTTTCTAGTCACTCTGATTTCTTATTTTCTAGTCACTCTGATTTCGTATTTTCTAGTCACTCTGATTTCTTATTTTCTAGTCACTCTGATTTCGTATTTTCTAGTCACTCTGATTTCTTATATTCTAGTCACTCGGATTTCATATTTTTTAGTAACTCCGATGTCGAATTTAATAATATCAGAAGTGCATGAACTTTCTAAGTGTAAAGACATACCAATGGTGAGAGATGACAGTCCCAGCGCAATCTCCGACTTCTGCTCCTCCCACGTTAAAAATTTCTTAGGTTGCAGTTTCCAATCGGCAGCGTTGTCTCTAAGTCTATAATAGAAATACCTGCAAAAACCAAATCATCGTCAAACAGATTCCAAGTGGAGAGTATAGCGATTTCGTACCACTGAAAGAACAATCCAACTGGAATGTAGATGGCGTACGCGGTTAAAAGGTTCGTCAAAATGTAAAAAGGCAAATTCTGCAGCGAGTACTTCTCTAGAGAAGGCCACGAAGAATCGTCAACCGAAAGAGTTTGCGAATTGATAACGTCGGCTTCGCTCGGGTTCGATTGGGCCCCCTCGAATTGACGGAACAGACAGACAGCGACTAGAATCCAATGGCCTGCGTTCGAACAAACACTTTTAAATATACTTCCTTATTGAGGAGTCAAATGAAAACTTTACGATTACCTTTAAAAAGACTAATCGCCAAAGTAGCGCATATTAACGCTAAAGTATTAGCTAAACAAGTTGGAAATAAATTCCAAGTTTTGTTGAAATCGGAATAAAGTCGACTTTGAAGTTGTTCCCAGAATCCCGGCATTTTAATATCATAAAATTTAATAATTTACAAAACAATCAGTATTTTCTAACTAGGTAGAAAATTGTCAACGCAATAGCTTGCTATAAAGTTAAACTTTGTATTTATTTTATAATGGAGTAAAATTTCGCTGATTCGAGTTATATATATATATACATATATATATATACAAAATCACCCGTAAACAAAGTCTACCGCAAAAAAATCGACCAATGAGTAGTTTTTCCCGGATGGGAGTGGTTGAAAAGGGGGATTGTACTTACAGCGCTTATCAACTATTGCAAAATACTGCACCGAATGACATTTTATCCAGGGGATTTGCACCCGGGAAAAACAATTAGGAGAAAGCACCTGACAATAACAATATCTCGGACAACCTATTGGAAAATGTAAAAATTAGGCGGAATAATATAACTTCTATAACGAAAGTATTGATAACGATATTTCCTAGTCACATTTCAAGTTAAAAATCAGATTAGTTTCGCCCTCCCTGCGCCCTCCCAAATTCTTCAATAACAAAAAACTTAAATTGTCAGGTGATATTTGCGAAAATATCTAACCCTGGTCTCATTATACATGTGTTATACCAAATTGCAAAATAATATTTAAAATAAAATAAATTAAATCACATTTTATTGTAAATTTATTTAGTATGACAGTTCACATTATATTGTAAATTTATTTAGTATAAGAGTTCACATTCTATTGTAAATTTATTAGTATAAGAGTTCACATTCTATTGTAAATTTATTAGTATAAGAGTTCACATTCTATTGTAAATTTATTTAGTATAAAAGTTCACATTCTATTGTAAATTTATTTAGTATAAGAGTTCACATTCTATTGTAAATTTATTTCGTATAAGAGTTCACATTCTATTGTAAATATATTTTAGTATAAGAATTCATTTCATAGTTTTAAGCTTAGTAATTAAATGTTTATTATCATTAAATATCCTCTAATAGAAAACAGTTTATTCTAAAGATTTAGAATTGAATCATTCTAGTGAACAAAAGAAAGCCAATGTGCCAGACAAAAACCAAAGCGAGTCTTCATATTTTGGAGATAATTCTGGGGAGAAAAACTGCGTCGCTTTGTAATCCTCAACAACCCTATAACAAAGCTGGCATTCTTCGATCTAACGCAATTTGCATGGAAATTGCAAAATCTCCCAAAGAGAGAGACTCCCCTTTTCATCCCAAGAAGATACGGTTTCACATCGCGGAGAACGCGAAATTACGAACGAAAACATCAATTTGGGAGCAGCCGTTGCGGTCGACGGCATGCAAAATTACGAAGAGGAAATTCTTGTATTACGAGATAAATAAACAGTAAACCTTAAAAAGGAAAATGAAGATATAAACCATCATCTCGGCTGGACGGAAACCGTTATTAAAACAAGGCATCTATTTCGAGGTGCCCCGGAGATTCTTAATTAAGAATTCCACTATTTGTCGAAATACAGGTATTACCTTCGCGACAATACCTAGCTTGGGTGAAGGAATATCGTAACTTATATTTTTGGAAAATTAAGTTCTTGGATAAGAAAATATTCTTAATTAAGAAAATGTGTTTAATTAAGAATATTAATCAAAAATAATTACGAAAGTTACAGATTTTTACCGCTAATATTCCCAACTCATAATTGAGTTTTTTTCAAAGAAAATATCGCCATAACTATTACAATAAGCTGTGTTGTTTTAAAGACCTTCTGGGCATCATAAGGGTAATATATTCTTCCTATAAGAAATCAGATTTATTATTGCCGAAAAATATCCCGAAATGTTGCCAGAAATTTTTCTCAAATCAGAAAAATAAAAAATTTAAACTTAAATTTATTTTTCAAGGATTTTTATTCTAGATTAGTCTAAAGGTTTAGTTTCACTTTTGGATTGGACAAAATGAGGCGAAAATGCCTCAAAATTTTAATTTCCGAACAATTTTAAGTTAATCATGGAATGAAAACCCTTTTTTTTCTTCTTTTTTTCGGAAAAAAAAGGCCTCGGTAATTTTCCGGGAAATTTTACGAGCGGGAAATTTACCGACTTACAACTTTAAAAATTTTAGAAGACACCTAATTTCGCGTATAGTTTGAAAAAGTCTAATTTAGAAATAAATGTTCGAAAATTTAGTGAACAATACTGGATTATAGCTCAAATCACAAAAAATCCTTAAATTCCTCTTCCTAGTACAATTTTATGAAAATAATATCAATTCAATTCAGTTCAGTTCATTTATTTAGTTAAAACATTTTTACAATACCTCAATACAAGGAGTTGAGGGCCAACTCAATAGTGACTTATAGTATATCCTTAGATATACTACATTTATCCCCTAAGATAACAAAATGTAATTTCGTTAATAAAACAATAAAGTACGAATTTTCGCTAAATTAACAAAAGTAAAAACAATAACACAATGCTTTAAAACAAAACGGAAAAAGCATGGAAAATATTAAACTAAAATGGAAAGAGTTTGGCTCGCTGATTTTAAAAAAGCATGAAAATTGCCTGAAGCAAGAAAACATTTTCGCCGTAATGTTTCGATAATGTCAGGGGGAGGGAGGCTGTGGCGCCGGAGAGAAGCGATGAAAGTCCTAAACTTTCTCCGATCGCGATTCGAGAGCCCACAGGCGCCATCTGCAGTCATTACCCGCTAATCGTCAGCTCGATTTAAAACTTTCAAGCTCTTTTTAATTTAATATATCCTGAAAACTTCAAAGCAATAAGAATAATGTAAAAAAATTGTGAATACGTATATGGACCAATTGGAATTGTATTTTTAGTTAAATATTATTTACGTGACGTAATCATGTAGTAATAACATAAGTCTGTAATATTGTTTCTAAAGTTTGTCTCTCTGATATATACTTTACTCATATCATGAAATGTAAGGAAATCGCTGTTAAAGGTTTTAGATAATTTAAAAATGTTTAATAAAAAGAGTAGAAAGTGTCAGACTTATACTTAATATTATAGATTTATGATAATAATAATTTTTATCTCACTAAAACCCAACGTTCGTAAAATTGTGAAGGCACTAAACAAAACTTTGAAAGTGACCACTGTGACATTGCTTATACAGGGTGGTTGTTATAGCAATGCAAACTATTATAAAATAAAAAATAAACGATTAATTAATAATTAGAATGAAATTTAAATAGTAATAATAAATATTAAATTTTAAAAATAATAAATACATTTTTTTAAACCATATTAAAATTAAAAAATTATTAATAAGATTTTTAAACAATATTAAAATTAAAAAATAATAAATAAAATTTTTAAACAATATTAAAATTAAAATATAATAAATTAAATTTTAAACAAAAGTAAAATTAAAAAAATTTAAAATTTCAAAAAGAATAATAAATAAGAAAATTCAACGGTTACGATCGGAAAAACAACTTTAACTAATTATATACCAGATACTACATTATTAAACTATTGCAAATCTTTTTAAAAGCTTTCTTCTATAGACACTAGACCGTATAATTTTTTAATATTGTCTTAACCAGTTGGGTAGGGTGCCATGCGTGGAGGCAGTTATTGCAACGTTCTATTTTCGTGTTTCATCACTGGCGCTTTTTCCTTGTTTATACAAATAGTCATATTTCCCCGGGAAACAGCGGGTTCCCCATCTACGCGGCAAAACAACTTTAATTAATTGAATTAATTTACTAATGAGGTATATCCGCTATATACAAGATACTACAATTTGATCTTAGCCAAAAAACCGAGTTTCTTAATTCGGAGTTTCGTCACTAGCGCTTTTCCCTTGTTTAAACAAATAGTCATATTTCCCCGGGAAATACCGGGTACCCCAGCTAGTCATAAATATTAAAATTAAAAAGGGAACAAAAATAAACTAAACTAAGAATTAGCTTAGTCCTACCTTCAGCCATGACCGCCATCTTGATGCAATTTCTAGTAAAACTTCCAAAACATTTTTAGCATTTTTTGATTTTCGTTTAACATATGATTCTAACACGTCAGAAAACTACAGAAAGTTCAACAACGTGTTAAGGACTTCTTTTGGGTAATTATCAAATTGGGTTCACAAGAAAAAAAAACCGCCTACTGAGATGATCTTAGCAGAACTCTTTCATTTTCTTATAGAACTTCACTACGACGTTGGAATTAGATAACAAAAATTCAAAAGCTGTTTTAACTCGACAACCATTAAATCGGCCGACTATTAGACTTACCAAAGAACGTATTCAGTTTACCAGAGAATATGCTGCAGCACCCGTGTTTGTCTCATGATTCCCGTTAAATAAACCACGCCCTTCGCCTTTCCTAGCGTAAGCCTTTCCTCGTGTAATCTCCCTAAGACACTCCGCTACGATCGAGGTCTGTCTTTCAATCCTTGTAGGCGGAGATTGTATCGCGGGCATCATGACAACAGAGGCGAAAGTCGCGGTTACTTATTCTCCGTTAACCTCCAAACATTCTTGTTTTAACGCTTTTAAGACCATATTCATTTGGACATCGCTCGTTACGTCGCCATTTTTTTATTTCAACAAATTACACAGGGCGTCCGTCGATTTAAAGAACTGGCCAGAATTTTGTACTCTTCCGAGTTGAGAGTTGGCGGGATACGCACGCTGCTATTTAAAGACATTAGCCGAGCGAAGAGATTGTTAAGAGATGGATCCTTCCTTTCAAAAAGAGAGGCCGTTCAAGTCATTAACGGACGAAACACTTTTTCTCTGCAGCCAGAACCACCTTCAATTTAAACCATTACTTCCCTTAAATGACTTCTACGGAGTTATCCGCTAATGTTAGAATCAAAAGCGAACCAAAAAAATTACTATTTTGTCTCGCGGCATCCAGATTGCATCGCTTACACCTAATGGAGTTTTGCAGATTTACTTACGAGCATTTAGTGCAGGCCAAAAAGCCATCAGTGTAACTAAAAACTACAACCACGTTTGTATTGTTGCCAGGTTGGATTTGGGTTGCGTAATTGACGTTCAATTCAAATTTCAAAATTTGAATTTCAGAAACAGGAGGGCTGTTCTGGAAAAATCAAAAATGACAAAAAATTATCGATCCGTGTGGAGAATGGACGGATATCGAAATATCAAACTATCGATTGTGTAAGTTCAATTTTAAGTAGTATGTTACACGTAGTCAAATCATCAACTATATGCTTAAGCGGACGTAAAATACCTGTTAATTTTTGGTGCCCACGACTTAAATTAGCACCATCGACCGTATATGTCGAATCATTTAATTACAGAGCACCACGATTTTTAATTGGACCAATACTATCGATAGCAGCCTCTTCTGCGCACGCGCATTTTCATTTTTGACGGATCATGATTTGTTTGTCATTTTTGGTTTTTACAAAATAGTCTCCCTGTTGCTAGTTTGAAACAAGAATTTTCGTTTAAAAAATTACAAAAAAATATGAAACCCGAAATTTAAACGGATTAATTTGGGGACATGGGGCCAATTATCAAATTTCTTCTTGTATATTTCACCCATAATTTCGGATAGTTTAGAATTATTTAAAGCCCAATACTTAACCATGAAACGCGGAAGATAATATCCAACCATAAACCTCTAAAAATCGATAAACTTGACCCTTTTACAGAAAAGCCTCCTTGGGCTTGAAAATGTCAAAATATGATTAAACATTTATCTACACAATAAGCTAGTTTCAATAATCTACCGGCCTTAAAAATAACTTTTAGGATTGTACTTGTCACAACAAAGGTAAGCCTAAGCTGACGTCATAGGTCACCGAGGTCACGCTGAAGTATGACGTCAAAGTACCATCTTTTTCTGCTTTTTCGTATAACTGCGCATGTGTCAGATATTATTCAGATTCAAAAGAGCCACAGAATCGTTTGAATTTCGAAAACTGGGATTGAATATATAAAAATTTCATTTATTTGTTGTTGGAAGGGCAGTAGCTAAAATTTTCAGACACAAATCCTATACACTCTAGAGAAAACTTATTTTAGAAGGCTTGAACTCAATTGGAAAATCCAGAAATCTCAAAATCAGTTTCTGATTTATTGAAATCACTTTGATATTATTAATCCCGTGAGCCAAATCAGTAAATTTCAGACCCCTCGCCTATAGGTAAGCTTTAGAAGTCTCCAGCAATCGGATATAATACATTAGGTTGGACATACTGCCGAAAACGACATCTATAGTACCATCCAGGTACTAAACTATAGTGGCCACTTGCTTTAAGACTGAATTTGAATGACTTAAAATTGAGTTATAGATCTTTGACTTTATTTGTATAGAAGATTAACAAATATTTAGGGAAATAGAACTCAAAGAACTACTTCATATAAATGTCTAAACAACCATTTTGCTTTATTAAATCAACCTGAAATACATCATAAATGATGTATTTGTACTCCAGAATGAAAGACATAAATTAAAGAAATTTCATTGGGAAATTGAGAATGGGTATTGCCTTTCTACTCTAAAATAACATTGAAAATTTTAATTTTTCGATGTCATTTAAAATTTAGCAGAAACGAAAATAAACTTTAAAAACAATTTAATGGAAATTGATTTTCCAATTTCGGGTACCTAAAAGATTAAACGCATGAAATTGAACAAACATTTCTAAATGTTTTCGGGATGTACCAGTTGTAAAGGATTATAGGGGTTTCCCCCAAACTCTTCGGTTTCCCCTTTCCATAAAAACTTGCTGAGGTTAACGGTAATAGTGAGTGGAGGGAGCTCTAGGCTCGCGTGGCATGAAGGGCTTGCCACCACCCTCCTACGCATTGTAACCCGGCCACCTTAATTAATGGCAATAAAAGTCGTTATTTGACTTAGCTGAGTATTGTTGTTATTATTAGCATAAGTAACGTATTAAAAAGACTATCTTTAAAAAATTAGCGGTGAGAGAATAGGTGTCATACTTATGTTATTATGTTACTTATGATACCAATAATAACTAAATCATAACGTATATTAACAAACCTACATAAATAGAAATGAAGCTACATTCACACGTAAGCGGTAGAAAGCGGTTTGAATAGTTTGTTTCACACAACTCCTTCGAAACGTTTGGAATCGATTTGAATCAATATCAAGGCAAAGTGTGTGTGAATATTATTTGAAAAATAAGTTACTATAATATTGTATTTTGCCCTCACAACGTTTTCTTCCGAAACGGATGTCCTGTAATAAAACCTAGTAAACGCCATTATTTTTAAATTTGTGGTATTTTGATAATTATTTCTTATGGTAACGTATAAGTGGTATATCTCATACAGAACTAGTTTTTTCGGATTAAAATTTTCCAGTAGGGGAACCAATTAAAATTTACTTCTATACTCACGACGTCAGTTGCAGGTTAAGAAAGGTCATTTATTTAGTACATTTGGCGCACGGATACTAACACGACTTTCCAATAAATTCGAATTTCGTCTATTTTTCGTTGAATTTCTAAATATTTCTACGCGTGTTATATTAATCCATTTTAGAAATGTCAATTGCGTAAATTTTAAAGTGATCAATAAACATTTTATTATTAAGCTTCATTATAGTGAATTTTTAGTATTATGCTCCTAAGCAATCATCAAATCAACGTGGTAATCTCGACATTACCCGTTCTGTACTTACCTTGGACTCACCAAATTTTGTTTTTGGTATACATCACTTGCAGTACTAAAATTATTATAGCTATTTTTAAATCTTATCTATGTTAATTAATTAATAATAACTGTGAAATATAACGCAATAGACGGTATTTTCCAAAATTATATCACGCTCGCGGGTATACTTAGAAATTCGTGCCAGTATCTTTCCACCAAATGTACTAGATATTTTGCCTTTCTTGAGTTGTAACTGACTTGTGAGTATAACTCAAAAATTAAAAAATTGGTGTTTTCTAGGTTTTTCCATGAAACAGCCGAGTTGGAAACTTTTGTGCTTAGAGGTATATTATATACTTGTGATAAAACGAACTATTCACTAGTACCATCAATAAAGAATTCCTCTAAAGATTTTTTCCAGGACATTGCCTATTTTTAATCTATTAATATTTACGTGCTATTTCTTAGCGAACATCGTAACAGTCACGGTTGTAACGGATAAAACTATCTTTCAAATCAATATAGCGCACCGTAGCAAAGAAAAATGAATAAAAATTACCAGAGCTTACTCGAGAAAAACACAACAAAATGCTTTTTCCAAAAAACGAAGTTAAGGAATAAAAAAACAATTGAAAAAAATCGCTCGTGATCGATCTTAAAGCGAGAAGAGAAGACGTGTGGACAAGGCTTAGTTCCCCGCCTTTGACTGTATTCGAAACGCGAAAATTATCAAGAAGAAACCCTACAAAATTATAGACCTACGGTAGAAGAATTCGATATAAATAAGAATAAAACAAATAGCTAATATTTACGAAGAGAGTGGTTTATCTTCGAACGACAAAAATCCTATGGAAATAAAATACAGTTCGACTAGTTCATTTTTTTCTCTCCAAAATATATTCGGGAACTGCAAACTCTTCTAAAAAACCATCAAACCAAGTTTTCGCCATTTTATTTTTATTTTTTTATTTTGCGCAGAGCCGGTGTCCTTGTTCGAGGCGAATGGTTCCGAAATGGATGGGCTCTCGATGCCGCTTTCTCCAAGAACATACCCTCCCCTCCCGTCAAGATGTTTTATAATGTAAAATCAATGTATAAGGTAATAAAAGAATAGGCGGTAAAAAAATAGCATCTTTACCCCGCCATCTAGCGTCAGGGGAGAGAACTACGCCATGTAACGCCAAGTTTCTCCCAGCGGACGAAAATATTATCAGCGGTAATCCCGTTTTTATTGAGGCTCTTTCTGGGTTTATTTCCAAGGATTGGACACGAAGCTAAATGCGTCATTGGATTTCGTATATTTGTCGATTCCCCAAACCAGAACTTTTTAAGGGTCGGTTAGATAGTAAATAAGAAACATTAAATTTATTAACTTTTGATAGTCGTTGCGTTTAGAAATTACTAGCCATAACTGTGGGTTAGTTTTTGACAATATATATCTCAGTGACAAAGATATTTTTTAAATATTTCAGTAGACAGTTTTCACTATTTATTATAACATAAGTAACATAATAACAATAAGTATGACAATTAACGAGATTTACAACCAAACTGATTTTCATAGTTATTGCGTAATCACGATATTTTCTCAGCACAGTGCATGCAAATCCACTTCACGCGGTCAAGTGCACGCGACGTCTCGATCTGATGAGCACGTGCAGGCGCCCTTGCCGGTACTATTTTAAATTAGGCCTGTAATGAAATGGCCGACTTCGTAAAAGGGTGTATACGGTAAGTCGCGAGTCCAAGTCACAGCTTGAAGAGAGTATCATAGCTGAAAAAAGGTTCGGTTAGAATTTGCTATAATGTTACTTATTATTATAATAATGTCAAAGGTACCAGCATACAGGCCCGTAGCCAGGATTTTTCAGTTGAAGGGTCCCAGCAAATTCCTAAGGGGCACCCTTAAAAATCCATTTGTTTCCAAAGACCAATGAGGTTAAGACTACTTTAAAGTGAGCTTAAGGGTCCACACGGGCCACACTGGAATTTGGCATTGGAACACGTGTTTTAAATAAATATAAATTAAATTTATATAAAACGTAAATCGAAGTTGAATTTCCAATCACTTTCGTTTGGTCTTAATTTCTTCGTTTTTTTACCACAAATTTATTCATACCTGGACTTACAATGACTTGATTAATCTCACGCGAGTCGATAGCGAAACTAAAATGGTGTATTTGGCGTTATTCCTATTTCCCTCAAGCGGCAGTTTTCGGAAGCTTGCGTGTGGAACATGGTGAAGCAGACCGGGGTTGTCACGCGTTTTTCGTTCTAAATTATTTATTTCACATCGAAAAGGTATGGCAGCCCTGTTTTCCGAAGATCCCGAGGGAAAATCCCCTTAACCAGTGGCGAGAAAAATTGAAAACTCAACACAGAAATCTTTGTCCACAGACGAGTTTAATATATCTACATAGGTCGTACACTATAATACAGTAAACAGGTACGTATCTTTGTTGAAGATAACCGACGAAGATTGTTTTCCAACACAGCGGGAAAGAGAACAAAACCACGGAGAGATGTTTTTTAATTTATCTCTCCGCTTTATTTTATATTTGTTTTTTAAAATGTTTTCCGCTCGGGTTTTAATATAAAAACCTTTTACACTGCGTATCAGTGTGTCACTAATTTACCAGCTTTCAATCATGTAACTTTTTCTCATTATTTTAATAAATTAAACCAGTTTATCGTTTATTCGAGTTCCTTGATCATCACTACGAAGCGCTGCTGCTATAAAACTTCAACAATCTTCAACCATAGATGTATTTAACCCGTGACTATTAATCCCAGGTCACCTCACCCAAAGCGATGTCTTCATTGCAAAACCTAGTAAACGCCAAATTGGAACATTTCGAGTTAGTAGTAAATTTCAGTGCATATGAGAATGGTACAGTCCCGGACAAAAGTTTCTGGACACTTTGTTTTTCAAATGTTTCAAAAATCGTTCACAGTAGAAAGTTGATTAATACCTTTTTGGAAAGTTTAAAAAACGGGGAAACTTTCTGACATTTTAAATTTTTAAATATTGAATAATAATAATAATCCGGAACATCACCTTTTCAACCAATAGAAATTCGTGATATTCTTGAGAACTGACAAAGCTATAAGATATGATATTAAGATCCTAAATTACCGAAAAAACTACGAAGAAATATCATAAAACACCGTCAACAACTCAAAATAGTCGTATACCGGGGCGTCGGCCAATTCCTCGCTGCCAACTAAAACTGACTTAAATTGGAATTAAATTAAATGAATTTCGATTAGGCTTAAGAAGCTCGATTTTTGGTTTTGGTTTTTCCTCAATATTATCGGAACCACTTGTCCGAATTTGAAACCGGATCCGGTTTTGGAAAGGAAACAATTCCGTGCGTCGATTGGTGTTTGTCACGTGCAAGAGTGTCACGAATTTCTATTGGTTGAAAAGGCGATGTTTCGGATTATTAAGCCTTGGTCGAATACTTATTCAATATTTAGAAATTTAAAATGGCAGAACGTTTCCCCGTTTTTTAAACTTTCCAAAAAGGTAATTATCGACTTTCTACTGTGAACCGTTTTTGAAACTATTGAAAAACAAAGTGTCCAGAAACCTTTGTCCGGGACTGTACATCTACTGTAGAAATTCCAAACTTTCCAAAAAAATCACTTATATAACCATACTAACTAAAGCTTTTCGCTTTTAAAGATGATAACTTAAAGATAAAGTTGAATATTAATTTCCGCTTTCAACTTTGACACGCCAAAAATATAGTTCACCACTCAAATTAAATATCAACCATCTTTCATCTTGCCAAGACCTATATTTAAGAGATTTAAGGCTATTAAAGGCAGAGAAAGTTTGATATCTGTACGGGCGCAGTTATTTATCTTCCGGGGACCGTGGCATTTGAAAAACAAAAACTTGAAAGGATAAAACGCTCAAGAATAGTTGTCGGAAAACTTTGTTGGCAGAGAGAATCATTGAGAGATGATGAGCCAGCTTAGACGGAACATTTCTGCCGTCACGGCTAGATGCCCCCACGACCCCAAAAAATAAACCTTTACCCTCGTTGTATTTTCTAGCGCCGTGCTAGGCAGGTTGATCCCGTTAGGGAGTTTCGAAAGAACGCTGGACTGCAGTCACGACGGACAGGCAGAACGGCGACGTCCGCTGGGCACTGGTCAAAAGCGGATAGAGACGCTTTAGATCGATTGTCCACTCCAGCCGAGCGCACTCTTTAGCCCACCCACCCGCGCCCCCCAAAAAAACGATATGAAGAAGAGAGGGCCCAATTTCATTGTGTTATATTTCTTTTTTCTAGATGGGTATTTTTGGGAGGGGTGCCCACTTCCCCCCTCCCCAAGAGTCTCGAGGAGGCCGGGCACGGGGCCTTTAATGGTCCTCGAAGGTCACTTAGGGGGATGGCCCGTCAGAGATGGACCATCCATACAGAGATAAAAGAAATTATGGGACAATTTCCACCGATTTCCTTTCTTCATAAGTTCCCACTTCCGCATTTCTTGGAGATAAAAAATTCGACCTTTTTCCTTTAAATCATTTCATGTATTATTCTACGTTCCCAGCCAAGAAAATTCATCCTGTTAATTTAATATCCAATTATATTAATGCGAATATTTATTATTTAAATTGTTTTGTTCATTATTCCAGGTACAAACAATCTGTAAAAAAATCTGGTATTGGTTTTGTTAATTTTTCTAGATTTTTTCTATTAAAAATTACCGACTAAAAATGATATTAATTAAGGTTATTTTGATTAATTTAGACTCGGGTAAATCCTGATTGTGCTGATAAAATAACAACGGAAACAAAAAGATAGTTTTAAATGAGCCGAAATTGAATTCCAATTGGTACACAAAACAACGAACAACTGCGGTTAGATAAAAGGCCGTTGACAAAAATTCAACCGCATCAATAGATTTAGTTTAGGATCTAATCGAAATTCGCTTAAGGCTTTTTGGTTTCTTACGACCTAATAAAATATCGGCTTTCCTACGGTGGATTTCTTTAATATAAGCAAACCCACCGCTTTCTTAAATGGGTATTGTAATTAACCATTTAAAAAAATATTCTTCGATAAACTGATTGTTGTGTTTTACTATTACGACTCTGCAAATGAATTGGGAATGCTTATGATTTCCAACCAATTCTCTTAGTTTTATTGGAATATAAAAATAGCCTTGAAACCGCGTGTTTAACTCTGAAATGTCTCATATCTCTCTCGGGTTAGGTTGAGTTGGATTCAGTTCTAAAGGGTAGGTGGGGTTTTGTTAGATTAGGTTGGTTTAGGTTAGGATTGGCTTGGTTAGGTTAGATTGGGTTTTGTTAGGTGAGTTGGATTGAGTTTAGGTTAGAGTTGAGTTAGAATGGGTGAGGATAGGTTAGGCTAAGGTTAGGTTGGGTTATTTTGGTTTAGTTGGATTGGGTGTAGACTAGGTGGAGTTGGATTGTGTAAGGATAGGTTATTTTTCGTTGGTAAATCACGCGAAAAAGTAGATTAGTCCATAATTAAAAGGGATAATATATCTAAATCCTAAACAAATTTCTTCAAATTTGTTTAGGATTTAGATATATTATCCCTTTTAATTATGGACTAATCAACTTTTTCGCGTATTTTATCATCCTTCTCACAGTCCATACGTGGTCTCTTCTAACTTAACCTATTTTTAGTTGGGATTTGTTAGGTTGAGTTGGATTGTGTTTATGTTAGTTTGAGTTGGATTCGTTTAAGATAGGTTTGGTTAGGTTGGGTTTGAACCGTTTGATAGGTTGAGTTGGATTGGGTTAGGATATGTTAGGGTAGGTTGCTTTAGGTTATTCTAGGCTTGGGTAGGTTAAGTTATGTTTTGTTAAGTTCAGTTCGATTGGGATTAGGTTAGGTGACGTTTGATTTGGGTATGATAAGTTTGGGTTTATAGGTCGAGTTGGATTGCGTTAGGATAAGTTAGATAAATTTGGTTTAGGTTTGGCTAGGTTAGGTTAAGTTAGGTTAGTTTTTGGTTTAAGTTAGGCTTTGTTATTTTAGGTCTAATTATGGCCAGGTTAGGTTTAATTAAGGTCAGTTTAAGTTTCGTTAAGTTAAGGCTAGGTTGAACTAAAGTCAGGTTACGTTTCGTTAAGTTAAGGCTAGTTTGAACTAAAGTCAGGTTACGTTTCGTTAAGTTAAGGCTAGGCTTAATTTAGTTCATGTTTGTTTAGATTAGGTTAAGTTAAGGTTAGCTTTGGTAAATCTAGATTAGCTTATTGTTAGGTTTAAATCAGGTTAGGCTAGGTTAGTATATTTTTATGGTTAATTTTAAATCAGGTTAGGCTAGGTAAGTATATTTTTCTGGTTAGGTTTAAATTGGGTTAGGCTAGGTAAGTGTATTTTTCTGGTTAGTTTTAAATCAGGTTAGGCTAGGTAAGTGTATTTTTCTGGTTAGTTTTATATCAGGTTAGGCTAGGTAAGTATATTTTTATGGTTAATTTTAAATCAGGTTAGGCTAGGTAAATATATTTTTCTGGTTAGGTTTAAATCAGGTTAGGCTAGGTAAGTATATTTTTATGGTTAATTTTAAATCAGGTTAGGCTAGGTAAATATATTTTTCTGGTTAGGTTTAAATCAGGTTAGGCTAGGTAAGTATATTTTTCTGGTTAGGTTTAAATCAGCTTAGGCCAGGTAAATATATTTTTCTGGTTAGGTTTGAATCAGGTTAGGCTAGGTAAGTATATTTTTCTGGTTAGGTTTAAATCAGGTTAGGCTAGGTAAGTATATTTTTCTGGTTAGGTTTAAATCAGGTTAGGCCAGGTAAATATATTTTTCTGGTTAGGTAAAAATCAGGTTAGGCTAGGTATGTGTATTTTTCTGGTTAGGTATAAATCAGGTTAGGCTAGGTATGTGTATTTTCTGGTTAGGTATAAATCAGGTTAGGCTAGGTATGTGTATTTTTATGGTTAGTTTTAAATCAGGTTAGGCTAGGTAAGTATATTTTTATGGTTAATTTTAAATCAGGTTAGGCTAGGTAAGTATATTTTTCTGGTTAGGTTTAAATCAGCTTAGGCCAGGTAAATATATTTTTCTGGTTAGGTTTGAATCAGGTTAGGCTAGGTAAGTATATTTTTCTGGTTAGGTTTAAATCAGGTTAGGCTAGGTAAGTATATTTTTTGGTTAGGTTTAAATCAGGTTAGGCCAGGTAAATATAATTTTCTGGTTAGGTTTAAATCAGGTTAGGCTAGGTAAGTATTTTTTCTGGTTAGGTTTAAATCAGGTTAGGCTAGGTAAGTATATTTTTCTGGTTAGGTTTAAATCAAGTTAGGCTAGGTAAGTATATTTTTCTGGTTAGGTATAAATGAGGTTAGGCTAGGTATGTGTATTTTTCTGGTTAGGTATAAATCAGGTTAGGCTAGGTATGTGTATTTTTCTGGTTAGGTATAAATCAGGTTAGGCTAGGTATGTGTATTTTTCTGGTTAGGTTTAAGTCTGCACGACCACCTAAGATTGGAGCCTTTGGCGTTGTACGCTAAAAAAAGGGAACTCGTTCTTATCAAAAGAGTCATATGCGCCTCCCAATTTATGGAGCTAACCAACTTGCTCAATTTCCACGTCCCCAGTCAGGGCACCCGCCAGAAAACAACATTCGGGGGTACCGCACTTGTTTCTCCGTTAAGCAGATTGCAGACGACTTGCAATTTATTTTCCGAAACTATTGATATATTTTCGTGTAAATATGCTGATAAACTGAACTTAAAAGAAAACATAAAACCCTTAAATTATCGTATGTAAAATTTTTCTTATTGTGAAATATTTCCACATACTCCACGTTAAAAACGCTGTAAAACCTATAAATTAAAAATTCTTGTAAATATCAAAAACTTAAAATACATATCCCTACTATACACGTTTTCAGTATCAAACCTGTTAAACCAATTTACCAAAAACTTATAAAAAAGTATTCCAAAAATTATAAACTTATAACAATGTATTCCTGATTTTATCAAAATGTGTTTCTAACAAACACGCTTCCCGTGTCCAACCTTGTAGGTTCAATTTGTAACTGTTGTTGAACACGTTAAATAAACATTTCATTTAATTTCAAATCAGGTAAGGCTAGGTTAGTATATTTTTCTGGTTAGGTTTAAATCAGGTTAGGCTAGGTAAGTATATTTTTCTGGTTAGGTAAGCTACGGTTTAGGTAACGTTGGGTTACATTAGTATAAGATATGTTAAGTTAGTTTGTTCTAAGTTTGATTAGGTTTTTCAATTTTATAAAAAAAAGGACCAGTTTTATCACCAAAACACGCAAATTATTTTCTTGATGAAGCCTATTTATGTTGGAAAAAATCTCTTTTTTTATCCACAACCAATTAAATTTACCTAATTCACACGTTCTTATATATTTCAAATACAACTTTGAAATATTTATTTTATATTTTACCTTACTCGACGATGATCCGAACGGTAGGCCAGTATTTTTCCACTAGAATACGGTGATATCCTAATCCACCGTAAGTCTTAAGTGTTTATTACAGTTGCTTGGTATATTATTGTATATTGCCTCAGAACGGGGCGGGTCC
The DNA here is from genome assembly GCF_980474605.1 of Leiobunum rupestre. Taxonomy (NCBI): domain Eukaryota; kingdom Metazoa; phylum Arthropoda; class Arachnida; order Opiliones; family Sclerosomatidae; genus Leiobunum; species Leiobunum rupestre. Next base: position 36,786,476 of record NC_143392.1, read on the forward strand.
GGATTTTTACATAAAACTGACCAGGTCGGATCGGGTCAGGCTTTTTAGATAAAACTGACCAGGTCGGGTCGGGTCCGGCTTTTTAGATAAAACTGACCAGGTCGGGTCGGGCTTTTTATAAAAAACTGACCAGGTCGGGTTGGGCTTTAGACATAAAACTGACCAGGTCGGATCGGGTCCGGCTTTTTAGATAAAACTGACAAGGTCGGGTCGGGCTTTTTATAAAAAACTGACCAGGTCGGGTTGGGCTTTTGACATAAATTTGACCAGGTCGGGTTGGGCTTTTTACAAAAAACTGTTCAGGTCGGGTTGGGCTTTTTACATAAAACTGACCAGGTCGGGTCGGGCTTTTTACATAAAACTGACCAGGTCATGTCGTCATTTTTACGTAAAACTGACCAGGTCCTGTAGTCATTTTTACGTAAAACTGACCAGGTCGGGTCGGGCTTTTTACAAAAACTGACCAGGTCGGGTTGGGCTTTTTACAAAAAAAACTGGCCAGGTCGGGTTGGGCTTTTTACAAAAAACTGGCCAGGTCGGGTTGGGCTTTTTACATAAAACTGACAAGGTCGGGTCGGGCTTTTTACATAAACCTGACCAGGTCCTGTCGTAATTTTTACGTAAAACTGACCAGGTCCTGTCGTCATTTTTACGTAAAACTGACCAGGTCGGGTCGGGCTTTTTACATAAAACTGACCAGGTTGGGTCGGGCTTTTTACATAAAACTGACCAGGTCATGTCATCATTTTTACGTAAAACTGACCAGGTCCTGTCGTCATTTTTACGTAAAACTGACCAGGTTCTGTCGTCATTTTTACGTAAAACTGACGAGGTCGGGTCGGGCTTTTTACAAAAAACTGATTAGGTCGGTTTGGGCTTTTTACAAAAAACTGGCCAGGTCGGGTTGGGGTTTTTACATAAAACTGACCAGGTCCTGTCGTCCTTTTTACATAAAACTGACCAGGTCGGGTTGGGCTTTTGACATAAAACTGACCAGGTCAGATCGGGTCCGGCTTTTTAGATAAAACTGACAAGGTCGGGTCGGGCTTTTTACAAAAAACTGGCCAGGTCAGGTTGGGGTTTTTACTTAAAACTGACCAGGTCCTGTCGTCCTTTTTACATAAAACTGACCAGGTCGGGTTGGGCTTTTGACATAAAACTAACCTGGTCGGATCGGGTCCGGCTTTTTAGATAAAACTGACAAGGTCGGGTCGGGCTTTTTACATAAACCTGACCAGGTCATGTCGTCATTTTTACGTAAAACTGACCAGGTCGGGTCGGACTTTTTACAAAAAACTGATTAGGTCGGGTTGGGCTTTTTACAAAAAAACTGGCCAGGTCGGGTTGGGCTTTTTACAAAAAACTAGCCAGGTCGGGTTGGGCTTTTTACAAAAAACTGGCCAGGTCGGGTTGGGGTTTTTACATAAAACTGACCAAGTCCTGTCGTCATTTTTACGTAAAACTGACCACGTCGGGTCGGGCTTTTTACATAAAACTGACCAGGTCATGTCGTCATTTTTACGTAAAACTGACCAGGTCCTGTCGTCATTTTTACGTAAAACTGACCAGGTCGGGTCGGGCTTTTTACAAAAAACTGGCCAGGTCGGGTTGGGGTTTTTACATAAAACTGACCAGGTCCTGTCGTCCTTTTTACATAAAACTGACCTGGTCGGGTTGGGCTTTTGACATAAAACTGACCAGGTTGGGTTGGGCTTTTGACATAAAACTGACCAGGTCGGATCGGGTCCGGCTTTTTAGATAAAACTGACAAGGTCGGGTCGGGCTTTTTACAAAAACTGACCAGGTCGGGTTGGGCTTTTGACGTAAAACTGACCAGGTCGGGTTGGGCTTTTGACATAAAACTGACCAGGTCGGGTTGGGCTTTTTACAAAAAAATGGCCAGGTCAGGTTGGGCTTTTTACATAAAACTGACCAGGTCGTGTCGGGCTTTTTACATAAAACTGATCAGGTCATGTCGTAATTTTTACGTAAAACTGACCAGGTCCTGTTGTAATTTTTACGTAAAACTGACCAGGTTGGGTCGGGCTTTTTACAAAAAACTGACCAGGTTGGGTTGGGCTTTTTACAAAAAAACTGGCCAGGTCGGGTTGGGCTTTTTACAAAAAACTGGCCAGGTCGGGTTGGGCTTTTTACAAAAAACTGGCCAGGTCGGGTTGGGGTTTTTACATAAAACTGACCAGGTCCTGTCGTCATTTTTACGTAAAACTGACCACGTCGGGTCGGGCTTTTTACATAAAACTGACCAGGTCATGTCGTCATTTTTACGTAAAACTGACCAGGTCCTGTCGTCATTTTTACGTAAAACTGACCAGGTCGGGTCGGGCTTTTTACAAAAAACTGGCCAGGTCGGGTTGGGGTTTTTACATAAAACTGACCAGGTCCTGTCGTCCTTTTTACATAAAACTGACCTGGTCGGGTTGGGCTTTTGACATAAAACTGACCAGGTTGGGTTGGGCTTTTGACATAAAACTGACCAGGTCGGATCGGGTCCGGCTTTTTAGATAAAACTGACAAGGTCGGGTCGGGCTTTTTACAAAAACTGACCAGGTCGGGTTGGGCTTTTGACGTAAAACTGACCAGGTCGGGTTGGGCTTTTGACATAAAACTGACCAGGTCGGGTTGGGCTTTTTACAAAAAAATGGCCAGGTCGGGTTGGGCTTTTTACATAAAACTGACCAGGTCGTGTCGGGCTTTTTACATAAAACTGATCAGGTCATGTCGTAATTTTTACGTAAAACTGACCAGGTCCTGTTGTAATTTTTACGTAAAACTGACCAGGTTGGGTCGGGCTTTTTACAAAAAACTGACCAGGTTGGGTTGGGCTTTTTACAAAAAAAACTGGCTAGGTTGGGTTGGGCTTTTTACAAAAAACTGGCCAGGTCGGGTTGGGCTTTTTACATAAACCTGACCAGGTCATGTCGTCATTTTTACGTAAAACTGACCAGGTCCTGTCGTCATTTTTACGTAAAACTGACCAGGTCGGGTCGGACTTTTTACAAAAAACTGATTAGGTCGGGTTGGGCTTTTTACAAAAAAACTGACCAGGTAGGGTTGGGCTTTTTACAAAAAACTGGCCAGGTCGGGTTGGGCTTTTTACAAAAAACTGGCCAGGTCGGGTTGGGGTTTTTACATAAAACTGACCAGGTCCTGTCGTCATTTTTACGTAAAACTGACCAGGTCCTGTCGTCATTTTTACGTAAAACTGACCAGGTTCTGTCGTCATTTTTACGTAAAACTGACGAGGTCGGGTCGGGCTTTTTACAAAAAACTGATTAGGTCGGTTTGGGCTTTTTACAAAAAACTGGCCAGGTCGGGTTGGGGTTTTTACATAAAACTGACCAGGTCCTGTCGTCCTTTTTACATAAAACTGACCAGGTCGGGTTGGGCTTTTGACATAAAACTGACCAGGTCAGATCGGGTCCGGCTTTTTAGATAAAACTGACAAGGTCGGGTCGGGCTTTTTACAAAAAACTGGCCAGGTCAGGTTGGGGTTTTTACTTAAAACTGACCAGGTCCTGTCGTCCTTTTTACATAAAACTGACCAGGTCGGGTTGGGCTTTTGACATAAAACTAACCTGGTCGGATCGGGTCCGGCTTTTTAGATAAAACTGACAAGGTCGGGTCGGGCTTTTTACATAAACCTGACCAGGTCATGTCGTCATTTTTACGTAAAACTGACCAGGTCGGGTCGGACTTTTTACAAAAAACTGATTAGGTCGGGTTGGGCTTTTTACAAAAAAACTGGCCAGGTCGGGTTGGGCTTTTTACAAAAAACTGGCCAGGTCGGGTTGGGCTTTTTACAAAAAACTGGCCAGGTCGGGTTGGGGTTTTTACATAAAACTGACCAGGTCCTGTCGTCATTTTTACGTAAAACTGACCACGTCGGGTCGGGCTTTTTACATAAAACTGACCAGGTCATGTCGTCATTTTTACGTAAAACTGACCAGGTCCTGTCGTCATTTTTACGTAAAACTGACCAGGTCGGGTCGGGCTTTTTACAAAAAACTGGCCAGGTCGGGTTGGGGTTTTTACATAAAACTGACCAGGTCCTGTCGTCCTTTTTACATAAAACTGACCTGGTCGGGTTGGGCTTTTGACATAAAACTGACCAGGTTGGGTTGGGCTTTTGACATAAAACTGACCAGGTCGGATCGGGTCCGGCTTTTTAGATAAAACTGACAAGGTCGGGTCGGGCTTTTTACAAAAACTGACCAGGTCGGGTTGGGCTTTTGACGTAAAACTGACCAGGTCGGGTTGGGCTTTTGACATAAAACTGACCAGGTCGGGTTAGGCTTTTTACAAAAAAATGGCCAGGTCGGGTTGGGCTTTTTACATAAAACTGACCAGGTCGTGTCGGGCTTTTTACATAAAACTGATCAGGTCATGTCGTAATTTTTACGTAAAACTGACCAGGTCCTGTTGTAATTTTTACGTAAAACTGACCAGGTTGGGTCGGGCTTTTTACAAAAAACTGACCAGGTTGGGTTGGGCTTTTTACAAAAAAAACTGGCTAGGTTGGGTTGGGCTTTTTACAAAAAACTGGCCAGGTCGGGTTGGGCTTTTTACATAAACCTGACCAGGTCATGTCGTCATTTTTACGTAAAACTGACCAGGTCCTGTCGTCATTTTTACGTAAAACTGACCAGGTCGGGTCGGACTTTTTACAAAAAACTGATTAGGTCGGGTTGGGCTTTTTACAAAAAAACTGACCAGGTAGGGTTGGGCTTTTTACAAAAAACTGGCCAGGTCGGGTTGGGCTTTTTACAAAAAACTGGCCAGGTCGGGTTGGGGTTTTTACATAAAACTGACCAGGTCCTGTCGTCATTTTTACGTAAAACTGACCAGGTCCTGTCGTCATTTTTACGTAAAACTGACCACGTCGGGTCGGGCTTTTTACATAAAACTGACCAGGTCATGTCGTCATTTTTACGTAAAACTGACCAGGTCCTGTCGTCATTTTTACGTAAAACTAACCAGGTCGGGTCGGGCTTTTTACAAAAAACTGGCCAGGTCGGGTTGGGGTTTTTACATAAAACTGACCAGGTCCTGTCGTCCTTTTTACATAAAACTGACCAGGTCGGATCGGGTCCGGCTTTTTAGATAAAACTGACAAGGTCGGGTCGGGCTTTTTACAAAAACTGACCAGGTCGGGTTGGGCTTTTGACGTAAAACTGACCAGGTCGGGTTGGGCTTTTGACATAAAACTGACCAGGTCGGGTTGGGCTTTTTACAAAAAAATGGCCAGGTCGGGTTGGGCTTTTTACATAAAACTGACCAGGTCGTGTCGGGCTTTTTACATAAAACTGATCAGGTCATGTCGTAATTTTTACGTAAAACTGACCAGGTCCTGTTGTAATTTTTACGTAAAACTGACCAGGTTGGGTCGGGCTTTTTACAAAAAACTGACCAGGTTGGGTTGGGTTTTTTACAAAAAAAACTGGCTAGGTTGGGTTGGGCTTTTTACAAAAAACTGGCCAGGTCGGGTTGGGCTTTTTACATAAACCTGACCAGGTCATGTCGTCATTTTTACGTAAAACTGACCAGGTCCTGTCGTCATTTTTACGTAAAACTGACCAGGTCGGGTCGGACTTTTTACAAAAAACTGATTAGGTCGGGTTGGGCTTTTTACAAAAAAACTGGCCAGGTCGGGTTGGGGTTTTTACATAAAACTGACCAGGTCCTGTCGTCCTTTTTACATAAAACTGACCAGGTCGGATCGGGTCCGGCTTTTTAGATAAAACTGACAAGGTCGGGTCGGGCTTTTTACAAAAACTGACCAGGTCGGGTTGGGCTTTTGACGTAAAACTGACCAGGTCGGGTTGGGCTTTTGACATAAAACTGACCAGGTCGGGTTGGGCTTTTTACAAAAAAATGGCCAGGTCGGGTTGGGCTTTTTACATAAAACTGACCAGGTCGTGTCGGGCTTTTTACATAAAACTGATCAGGTCATGTCGTAATTTTTACGTAAAACTGACCAGGTCCTGTTGTAATTTTTACGTAAAACTGACCAGGTTGGGTCGGGCTTTTTACAAAAAACTGACCAGGTTGGGTTGGGCTTTTTACAAAAAAAACTGGCTAGGTTGGGTTGGGCTTTTTACAAAAAACTGGCCAGGTCGGGTTGGGCTTTTTACATAAACCTGACCAGGTCATGTCGTCATTTTTACGTAAAACTGACCAAGTCCTGTCGTCATTTTTACGTAAAACTGACCAGGTCGGGTCGGACTTTTTACAAAAAACTGATTAGGTCGGGTTGGGCTTTTTACAAAAAAACTGACCAGGTAGGGTTGGGCTTTTTACAAAAAACTGGCCAGGTCGGGTTGGGCTTTTTACAAAAAACTGACCAGGTCCTGTCGTCATTTTTACGTAAAACTGACCAGGTCCTGTCGTCATTTTTACGTAAAACTGACCACGTCGGGTCGGGCTTTTTACATAAAACTGACCAGGTCATGTCGTCATTTTTACGTAAAACTGACCAGGTCCTGTCGTCATTTTTACGTAAAACTGACCAGGTCGGGTCGGGCTTTTTACAAAAAACTGGCCAGGTCGGGTTGGGGTTTTTACATAAAACTGACCAGGTCCTGTCGTCCTTTTTACATAAAACTGACCAGGTCGGGTTGGGCTTTTGACATAAAACTGACCAGGTTGGGTTGGGCTTTTGACATAAAACTGACCAGGTCGGATCGGGTCCGGCTTTTTAGATAAAACTGACAAGGTCGGGTCGGGCTTTTTACAAAAAACTGACCAGGTCGGGTTGGGCTTTTGACATAAAACTGACCAGGTCGGGTTGGGCTTTTTACAAAAAAATGGCCAGGTCGGGTTGGGCTTTTTACATAAAACTGACCAGGTCGGGTCGGCCTTTTTACATAAAACTGATCAGGTCATGTCGTAATTTTTACGTAAAACTGACCAGGTCCTGTCGTAATTTTTACGTAAAACTGACCAGGTTTGGTCGGGCTTTTTACAAAAAACTGACCAGGTCGGGTTGGGCTTTTTACAAAAAAAACTGGCCAGGTTGGGTTGGGCTTTTTACAAAAAACTGGCCAGGTTGGGTCGGGCTTTTTACATAAAACTGACCAGGTTGGGTCGCGCTTTTTACGTAAAACTGACCAGGTCATGTCGTCATTTTTACGTAAAACTGACCAGGTCCTGTCGTCATTTTTACGTAAAACTGACCAGGTCGGGTCGGGATTTTACAAAAAACTGACCAGGTCGGGTTGGGCTTTTTACAAAAAACTGGCCAGGTCGGGTTGGGCTTTTTACAAAAAACTGGCCAGGTCGGGTTGGGGTTTTTACAAAAAACTGGCCAGGTCGGGTTGGGGTTTTTACATAAAACTGAGCAGGTCCTGTCGTCCTTTTTACATAAAACTGACCAGGTCGGGTTGGGCTTTTGACATAAAACTGACCAGGTTGGGTTGGGCTTTTGACATAAAACTGACCAAGTTGGGTCGGGTTTTTTATATATTAGTGATCGGGCCTCCAAGTTTCTATTATATTCCCCATGTGCAGCAAATCTCTACATCGTGAAGATTGTCCCCGAAACAAAAATAATAACCAAAAAATCGATTCCAATAAACTTCGCAAGTTTCGATATATGTGCATTTATCGGTTCTTGTCGTCAGCCATCCCGATTCAAATTAATCAGGATTTCCACACAGTTGAGAGCACCAAACAGATGTTAAACTTCTTTGATATCCCCGAAAAAAATAAAATAAAACAAAAGCAATCGATATAAAACTCTCCGTAATTAGAACTTGTCCAGAAGAGGGCAGTAAATTCCTCTCCAAAATGGTTCTAATTTAAAAGCTCTTCCAGCTTCTCCCATCACGCGTATATTTCCTTTCAAATTACAAGCGTCGAAGCGGACGGAACTGGGATTATTCGGGATAAAACTGGCTTTTTTTTCTATTACGTAAAACGGACCAAAATCATCCTCTTTAAAAAAAATAAAAATAAAAAGCTAGGGGAGTCTTTTGTGCCGCTGTTTATAGCACTTTTTCCGCAAATATCCCAATCGTAAATCTCTAGTGCGCCGCACCTTTTTTCAAACGACCCTCTCGTTTGTTCCACGGCTGGACGTCAATGACACAAAAGAACGAATTGAGGGACTCCGAATTGGACCTAAAAAAATGACCGTTCTCTCTTGCGACGAAAAAAACCAACTCTCCTTCTCGACAACATTTCTCAAGCGACGTTTTCTAAGAACTCTCTGGAGAGAATGGAAGAGAGTTTTGTATAAAGCGGCTAATTTTAAATCGAGGCTAAATAAGTTTTCTGGAGGGAATAGCTAGTAAATTAAATCCTTCAAAGGGATATTTTTCCCAAGACAATTTCTTAAGGATTTGCAACCTTTTAGTCTTTTCTTATGTACTACTTAAAAGGGATATGATGTTCCGAGAGTTTCCGACTTAAGTCTTAAGTATAAATATTTAACCATTTAAAGGTCACGCTTCCGTTAATACCATAAGTCTATAATATTGTTCCGTAAGTTTGTCACTTTGGGGAATATTTTACTGAGAGCTAGAAACGAAGTGACGTCGTTGCAAGAAGAAAATATCCCCCTAGCGGACGTGAAACGGCGATGAAGCCCTCTAATGCAGGACTTCTGTTTTGTGAATAGCTCTCAGTAAAATTTTGCATGTGAAGAATAGGAAGTGTCACACTTATGTAACAATATTACACACTTATGTTACGGTGGCGCGGCAGTATAGAACGTAGACATTATAAGAAACTAAATATTAAACGCCACAATTTTAATCTCCCGAAGTCAACTTCACCCTGAACATTGATGCACTGCGGGTCAAACACTTCTACAGGCGCTGATAGATCAAAAATAGGTCAATCTCAAATTAACGTCTCAGGCATAATGTATATAAAATAAAATCTATTTCGAGTCAAGTTCCATAAATTATCCCGAGATAGTCCGTTTTATAGTAATTAATAAAAGTTATTAGGCGCCACGTCGTTTTTTTGGTCTCCCTCGCGACGGGAGATGAAATGAGAAAAAATTCGTCGCGTGAGTCGGTGCTACCATCTATCTTCGGCTAAAAGAAACGGTTTGAGGAAAGCCGATCCATTAAGCGGGGCTCATTTAGCAGTTCAAAAGAAATTAAGGCAAGGTGCTACACGCCGCCTCGCTCACCCTTAATCAAAGTCTAGTAAGAGATGAAAAAAAAAACCCCAACGAGAAACGGCCTATGAAGAGCGCCTAAAAACTCTTGATTACATTTTTTCTTACTAAAGAAGTTTAAGGAATATTGTACGATTAGAAAAAACGAAGAGAAAAAAAATTAAAAGAAGAGTAGAAAAAAGTGTTCGGAGCAGCTGTGAAATTTGAATTTCTTTGAAATGCCATAACGCGAAGGATACCAAGCTATAACCTAGATACAGCTAATTACAATATGCTTAAATCAGAAGTTTAAATTTAAAATTATCATTTAATATTTACCTTTAAAATTATTGTACTCAAATATTTAAATATTTGTTTATCTAATACTATGATCAAATACGCGAAAAAGTAGATTAGTCCATAATAAAAGGGGAAAATATAGCTAAATCCTAAACAAATTTGAAGAAATTTAAAAAACTTGCTAATACTATAACTATATCAGCATTTTCTGGTACCCTTTTTAAAAATTTAAATAAAACATTTATTTGTAGATAGGCTTCTCTAAAATATGTTATTTATTCACAAAATATTTTACTGAAATATCACAACAATTTAAGATCAAAATGAAGTATTGTAAATATATTTAACTACGTCTATCATAAAAATTGTATCAATATAACGAATAGATAATGGCTGTAATATTCTATAATATTTAGTATATTGCTCATTTATTATTTGACTTACAAGGAGACGACCCGAGGGGATAATCACCGATTTTGTTCAAACTCGGGTATAGAGTACACCTCCATGTACCTTAAAAGGGAAAAGTTGCGACGGGCTTTCGTTTCGCCATGGCAACCGAAAACATTTTTGACAACATGATTTGGGATTTTTCCATTGAAAATAACATGGGAATCTGAAGGATTTTAAGGGTCCCCCCTGTGAAACCTTTTAAAAAATGAAAAAATTTGAAAATTTCAAAAACGTTAAAAAAATTTAAATTGGTTTTAAAAATTAAATTTAATCAAGTTTAAATTTAATTTCGTCAATTGGGGGACCCTTAAAATCCTTCAGATTCCCATGTTATTTTCAATGGAAATAATTCCAAATCATGTTGTCAAAAACGTTTTCGGTTGCCATGGCAAAACGAAAGCCCGTCGCAACTTTTCCCTTGCAGGTTTTTTAAGGTACATGGAGGTGTACACTATACCTGAGTTTGAAAAAATGGTGATTATCACCTCGGGTCGTCTCCTTGTTAGTACTATAAGGTTTTGAGGCTTAAAGGAGCATAGTATCGTTTGAATTTTGAAGATGGGGCTACATAATCACGTGTTTTGTAAAGCGGGAATGAATACCTGAGTCACGTGACGGAAAGGGATTAGCCACGTGAAATTCGTCCCGAAATTTTCAAACTATTTCCTGTACTTTTAAACATTAAATTTAATAAATACATATTCAAAACCATTTTAGGTAGGTAATAAAAATGGTGTTTCACCCCACAGCAAGAGAACCGGGTTTGATCCCAGCTTGTGGCACTGGGTGAAAACTCGGAATTACTCCTTCTGATTAAAGGGTTTTCCCTCGAGATCTTCGGTTTCCCCTTCAAATAAAAACTTGTGGAGGTTAAAGGTAATAGTTAGCGTAGGGAGCTGTTGGTAACCCGGCCACCTGTTTAAGTGTTTAAGGGCATTAAAAGTCGCTAGATGACTTGGGCTTAAGGTGTTGCCTTGAGTATTAGCCTAGCTGATTATTATTATTATTAAATTAAAATAACTAAAGTAGTTTTTAATTTTTTTTTACTTTTATTTAGTACCAAATACGTCAAATTTAATATAATCTAAATAGACACGTAAAATTGGTTAATTATCGATTTAAAAATGATAAACTTATCGAGACCCTTGGGCTAATTCAAGGACCCGGGCATCACTCTGTATAAAACATACTGAAAACCTCTCTGAAAATTCCCGTATCTTTAATTTAAAAAAAACGGGAAGGTAGCCGTTACAAAATTGCTCCGTACGTTAGAACAAAAAATCGTATAGATGTCTGTGGGAGTATTCCGGGTGAGGGTGCAAGAATACCCCTCATTACTTGAATCGATTTTAATTAAGAAAATATGCATCTGGTGGATTTTTTCTGCAGCACGCTTACTTCCTCCGCGGAACTCTTTGGTGATGAGGCAATGACGCTTCTTCTAAAATTACACCGCATTTGTGGCTTAGGCTCGTTAGCGATCTATAGAGCGCCATCTAGTGTTAGAGGGGAGAGGAATAATAAAGAAAAAGAAGCGACTGCTGGCCATAAAAAAATTAATAACTAAAGCTTTAATACCCTTTTGCTAATGAGGTCATTAACCATATCGCCGACAAGAGAGCGAAGAAGCGCCCTCTCTCGTTTATTAACAGAAATACTTCATTAATAAAATGGCCCCTCTTTCCAATTAAGCGATATACACACTTGGAAACGCCAGTGGAAAATAAAAAATATCTTTACTGTAAATTAAAATAAAAAGAGTCAGCCATCCACTAACAGTTAATAGTTAATAGGTTTTCGGACTTTCTAATTAATGACCAAAAGATTATAAAGCTACCACGTACGAATTTCAATAACTATTGATCCAAAATTTGTAAATTATAGGGTCGATGTTAGTGAGGCCCGGAAATGGACTGCAAACACTGTAAAGCGACTCGCGGTTTCGTCACAGAACAGTAATTAATGTTTATCCGCGACCAAAAGTTATCACTACGCCCCCTTTGGTTCGCTATTGAAACCTAGATAGCTGCTAAAGCAGAGGCTATTAGTTCTTCCTCATCATTGTTCGTAAATTTGGTAAAGCAATAATTGTGGTAACGTTTTACAGCGGCTGTACAGTATGTCATCATTCTGTCAAAATAAAGAATTAAATTAAAGTATTTAATTATCTGGAAAAATTAAATGCGGAGAAATTTCCAGAAAAATAAAAAATTGAAACATTTATTTTTCATGGTTTTTATTCTAGACTAGTCTAGAGGTTTAGTTTTACTTTTGAATTCGACAAAATGAGGCGAACATTCTGTGAAATTTGGAACAATATTAGGCTAATCATGGATTGAAAACCTTTCTTATTTTTCCGAAAAAAAAACACACATTTTCCGGAAAAAAGGTCTCGGTAATTTTCCGGAAATTGTTACAACTCTAAAAATTTTAGCAGACACAGAATTTCGTTAATAGTTTGAAAAAGTTTAATTACGAAATAAATGTTTGAAAATTTTGTGTACAATACTTGTTTTTAGATCAAATCACAAAAAAACCATTAAAAATTCCTCTTCCTAGAAAATTTTCCGACTTGCAACTCTAACAAGGAGACATCCCGAGGTGTTTCAAACTCGGTGGTTAAGTAGACCTCGGTGTACCTTGAAAGCTCCTAAAGGGAGAAGTTACAATAAAATATCATGGGAAAATTGTATTGCCATTTTTAAAAAATTAAAATAATAAAATTTTGACAATAAAATTGATAAAATTGATAAAATTGATAAAATTGATAAAATTGATAAAATTGATAAAATTGATAAAATTGATAAAATTGATAAAATTGATAAAATTGATAAAATTGATAAAATTGATAAAATTGGATAAAATAGATAATATCGATAAAATTGGTTTAAATCAATTAATACAAACCGTGATTTTGCCATGCTATTTTACGTAGATAAAGTTTAAAATTGAGAAGTTTAAACTTGAGTTGTGAAAAACATTTTTGGTTGGCATGGCAAAACGAATGGCCATTGAACCTTTTCCCTTTAGGAGCTTTACATGAAGGTCTACTCAACCCCCGAGTTTGTTATAAATTGGGGAGAAACACCTCAGGATGTCTCCTAGTAAGTTAAATTAACGCTTGCGATTTTAAGTTACGCTTACCCTGTCAGTAAAAACCTAGGCGCTAGTCCCTCTAAGTAGTACACGGTCCATGAGCTGAACAAAGTCATAAACGTAGAGTCAAACCATAGCCTACGAGATATAAAAAGGCCCGAATACCGAAAGAGAGAGAGAGATAGAGAAAAGTTGGAAAAGGGGGCTTTTATCGCGGCCCTTTAACGTCGACGGCGGAAAGAAGAGGAAGACCATTAAAGGGGGCGCTGGAGTTTCTCGGGCCATTTCTCGCGGGGGGGCCCGTTCGAGGAACGAAATCTTCTCCGATGGGGGCCCGATATTGAAAATAGAGAGGGCGAAAATGGCAGACACCAGAACGTTAGGTCATATTATGTATAATGGTCTGGCACTAAGACGAACTAACGGAGCGTCCCCAGCGACATCTGGCGTGTCATCGACCAAACGCTTTTACCCCTTTCTCACCCCCCCCGCGCCGGTCGATGAATGGTGACCATCAGAAGGCCTGCCCGTTATTTTTAGGCCCTTCATTTCGAAGACTAGCGAGACATTCTCGAGAAAATAAGAGCACCGGGAGATGGCGCAATCGTCTTTTTTTTTGAAGAGACGAGCAATCCTATTTCTGGTATTTGCCGTTCGCGTCTTGCCATTTATTTATGGCATGACGCTTTTAAAAGCTGACCCCCTCCGGGATATGTCTTTGCAGAGTTTCCACCATTAGTAATGGACTCTCTCCCCACGCCGTATTTACGCGCGCTGAGACGGGCTACGGGGACTTTTATTGGACCCTTAAAAAACCGTAGAAGGAAATGGAGGATCGTTTTGAATACCCGGGGAAGATGACTAAAAGATGGACTTGGTCTTATATGCTTTCTGAAAAAAAATTGCTAAAAACGAGAGGTTTTGCAAAATCAGTCCAGGCTTAGATGGCAGTTAGTAACGCTTAGAAAGAAAACGAGTTTAAAATTTGCTCGATATAGGTATAAGTATGTCAAATATTCAGGGGCGTGTTCTAAGGGTCATGAGTAGAAAATGCCTAAGAAGTGCCTTTGTATCTTTAATTTTAATAATTAAAAATATTTCTGGCGAATATCCGACAAAAATCTATTTTTAATTTTATTTGGAACAGTATCAATACTTTGAAGTATCTTTACTTTATTAATTAAATACTTTAGTGACGAATATCCGACAAAAATCTAATTTTAATTTTATTTGGAAAAGTATCAATACTATAAAGTATCTTTACTTGAATAATTAAATACTTTTGTGACGAATATCCGACAAAAATCAATTTTTAATTTTATTTGGAACAGTATCAATACTATAAAGTATCTTTACTTGAATAATTAAATACTTTTGTGACGAATATCCGACAAAAATCAATTTTTAATTTTATTTGGAACAGTAGCAATACTATAAAGTATCTTTACTTGAATAATTAAATACTTTTGTGACGATTATCCGACAAAAATCAATTTTTAATTTTATTTGGAACAGTATCAATACTATAAAGTATCTTTCCTTGAATAATTAAATACTTTTGTGACGAATATCCGACAAAAATCTATTTTTAATTTTATTTGGAACAGTATCAATACTATAAAGTATCTTTACTTGAATAATTAAATACTTTTGTGACGAATATCCGACAAAAATCTATTTTTAATTTTATTTGGAACAGTATCAATACTATAAAGTATCTTTACTTGAGTAATTAAATACTTTTGTGACGAATATCTGACAAAAACCTAATTTTAACCTTTAAGCTTATTTTCAAAAATCCTGGTATCTAGCCAATAAACGCGATAGTGGTTGGAATAAATTAAAAATTTATTCCACCTTATTACCGAAAAAAAGTGTTAGAATTTTAATGCTATTACAATTAGGAGACAACGCAATTGATGTGTACTAGGCGACTCGTTGTTAAATATTTGAGGCAAGGAAATGAAATTCGCCATCGCTTACATTTAAAAGTAAGCCCCCATCGTGTAAGGAAAAACGACTGACAAGCTATTTTTGTCAATCCTTTCTTTTAAATATAGTTTTTTTCCAACTACGTATTTTTGTAGAAAATAAGGTTTAGACAACTCCGGGTTTGTAGAAAATAGGTTTTAGATAACTCCGGGTTTGTAGAAAATAGGTTTTAGATAACTCAGGCTTTGTAGAAAATAAGATTTAGACAACTCCGGTCCCGGGTTTGTAGAAAATATGTTTTAGATAACCTCGGGTTTGTTGAAAATAAGTTTTAGATAACTCCGGGTTCGTAGAAAATAAGTTTTAGATAACACCGGTTTTGTAGAAAATAAGATTTATACAGCTCTTGTTTTGTAGAAAATAAGATTTATACAACTCTTGTTTTGTAGAAAATACGTTTTAGACTACTCCGTTTCTTAGAAGAAGGAACAGTTTTCACCAATTCCAATCTATTGAGAAAAAAACAGTTTTCACCAATTCCGATCTATTGAGAAAAAAACAGTTTTCACCAATTCCGATCTATTGAGAAAAAAACAGTTTTCACCAATTCCGATCTACTGAGAAAAAAACAGTTTTCACCAATTCCGATCTATTGAGAAAAAAACAGTTTTCACCAATTCCGATCTATTGAGAAAAAAACAGTTTTCACCAATTCCGATCTATTGAGAAAAAAACAGTTTTCACCAATTCCGATCTATTGAGAAAAAAACAGTTTTCACCAATTCCGATCTATTGAGAAAAAAACAGTTTTCACCAATTCCGATCTATTGAGAAAAAAACAGTTTTCACCAATTCCGATCTATTGAGAAAAAAACAGTTTTCACCAATTCCGATCTATTGAGAAAAAAACAGTTTTCGCCAACCGACTTTCTTTGAGAAAATCCATCTTCGCGAACAGTTTTTACTAAAACCAGATTTAAGCAACCCTGTACACAAAACTGTATTTCTCGAGTCGAATAAAGGAACAACATGACGCTTATCGGACGTGAAAAAAGCAAATAAATCCAAGCGAAACATTTCTAATATCCAAATAATCTCTCAGGGAGTAATCTTCTAGAAGAAACTTCCGATTAGTTTTTGTGTATTTGCCTTCCTTCATTATTAAACACGGGTGGGTCGCTAAGCTCGAGCTCGGGCCACTCGGGTCACGGCGGGAAATATAAGAAAAGGTCACGGCAATCGGATTATACCTCGGGGTGATTAGAAATCCCCGCGGAAAAACGCGAAAGGTAAACAGCGCAAATACCCTTACCTGTAGAAGCTCTCAGCTCTGGGGGGCTTACCGAGGCCACCCGACTTCTGGACTAAGCCCTTCGTTTCACTTTAGATTTGTTACTCGGGCGTAGTCCGTTGTTGATAAAAATATATAGAGCTATTACGGGGAAGGCCTTCCTTCGAACGAGACAGACATAAATAATACCACCTTTGTTTTTGTTTGAACAAAGGTTAAACGCGTCACTGGTTGTTGTGATTAAGGTATAACAGGGCGGCGATCTCTAAAAATAGCAACCCACCGTAAAGACCATACCTCTTCCTTACCTCGCCTAGCTAAAGTCCATTTGCCAAAGGTATTATTATATTGATTATATAAAGGTTTTCTCAGGACACTAGCAGTTTTAAAAGGTTCTGTTTCCAGTTCAAACCTTTTATTTAAATATTTACACTAGTTAGTAAAAATAATTTCCAGTCTCTCGTCTAGTGCTCTAAAAGTTTTGAATATATTTATTTAACCAAGTCTCTAGTCATTATTACACATATTAAGTCTTCATGACACACCTTTACGCACGACACACCATTATTCAGGTAACACTTTAAGTAACTTCACGCCCTTAGTTTTGACACGCCTTTAGTCATCATTTCACCCATTTAGTCATCATTTAACCCATTTAGTCATCATTAAACGCATATAACCATAATTAAACGCAATTAAACATCATTAAACGCATTTAAACATATTAAACGCATTGAAACATATTAAACGCATTTTACCATAAATACACGCATTTAAAAATCATTACACGCGTTAAAACATCATTAATAGCATTTAAACAAATAAACGCATTTAAACATCATTACACGCATTTAAACTTCATTACAAGCATTTAAACATCATTAAACGCATTTAAACATCATTAAACGCATTTAAACATCATTAAACATCTAAGCATCATTAAACGCATTTAAACACCACGACGCACTCTTAGTCATGACACGCCTTTAGTAATAACAACACGCCTTTAATCATCACAACACACCCTTAGTCATGACACGCGTTTAGTAATCACAACACGCCTTTAATCACCACAACACACCCTTAGTCATGACACACCTTTAATCACCAGAACACACCCTTAGTCATGACACGCCTTTAGTAATAACAACACGCCTTTAATCATCACAACACACCATTAGTCATGACACGCGTTTAGTAATAACAACACGCCTTTAATCATCACAACACACCCTTAGTCATGACACGCGTTTAGTAATCACAACACGCCTTTAATCACCACAACACACCCTTAGTCATGACACACCTTTAATCACCAGAACACACCCTTAGTCATGACACGCCTTTAGTAATAACAACACGCCTTTAATCATCACAACACACCATTAGTCATGACACGCGTTTAGTAATCACAACACGCCTTTAATCACCACAACACACCCTTAGTCATGACACACCTTTAATCACCAGAACACACCCTTAGTCATGACACGCCTTTAGTAATCACAACACGCCTTTAATAATCACAACACACCCTTAGTCATGACACGCCTTTAGTAATCACAACACGACTTTAATCATCACAACACACCCTTAGTCATGACACGCCTTTATTAATCACAACACGCCTTTAATCATCACAACACACCCTTAGTCATGACACGCCTTTAGTAATCACAACACGACTTTAATCATCACAACACACCCTTAGTCATGACACGCCTTTATTAATCACAACACGCCTTTAATCATCACAACACTCTTTTAGTCATGACACGCCTTTAATCACCAGAACACACCCTTAGTCATGACACGCCTTTAGTAATCACAACACGTCTTTAATAATCACAACACACCCTTAGTCATGACACGCCTTTAGTAATCACAACACGACTTTAATCATCACAACACACCCTTAGTCATGACACGCCTTTATTAATCACAACACGCCTTTAATCATCACAACACTCTTTTAGTCATGACACGCCTTTAGTAATCACAACACGTCTTTAATCATCACAACAAACCCTTAGCCATGACACGCCTTTAGTAATCACAACGCGCCTTTAATCATCACAACACACCCTTAGTCATGACACGCCTTTAGTAATCACAACACGTCTTTAATCATCACAACACTCTTTTAGTCATGACACGCCTTTAGTAATCACAACACGCCTTTAATCATCACAACAAATCCTTAGTCATGACACGCCTTTAGTAATCACAACATGCCTTTAATAATTACAACACACCCTTAGTCATGACACGCCTTTAGTAATCACAACACGTCTTTAATCATCACAACACTCTTTTAGTCATGACACGCCTTTAGTAATCACAACAAATCCTTAGTCATGACACGCCTTTAGTAATCACAACACGCCTTTAATAATTACAACACACCCTTAGTCATGACACGCCTTTAGTAATCACAACACGCCTTTAATAATTACAACACACCCTTAGTCATGACACGCCTTTAGTAATCACAACACGCCTTTAATAATCACAACACACCCTTAGTCATGACACGCCTTTAGTAATCACAACACGCCTTTAATAATCACAACACACCTTTAGTCATGACAAGCCTTTAGTAATCACAACACGCCCTTAATAATCACAACACACCCTTAGTCATGACACGCCTTTAGTAATCACAACACGCCTTTAATAATCACAACACACCTTTAGTCATGACACGCCTTTAGTAATCACAACACGCCTTTAATCATCACAACACTCTTTTAGTCATGACACGCCTTTAGTAATCACAACACGCCTTTAATCATCACATCACGCCTTTAATCATAGCAACACGCCTTTAATCATCACAACACGCCTTTAATCATCACAACACGCCTTTAATCATCACAACACGCCTTTAATCATCACAACACACCCTTAGTCATGACACGCCTTTAGTAATCACAACACGCCTTTAATCATGACTATCTTTTAGTCATGGCACGCCTTTAGAAGGAAATCAGTTTAGTGAGTAACAAGAAAAATAATTGAACCACGTGATATGATAAATACCCGCGGTTAACGAAACAGAAAAAAGGAATGATCAATTTTCAATCGCTAAACACCATTATGAAGTAATTAAAATGTACGTGACTGCAATGGTATTAAAAGCCGACTAAAAAAGGCCGTCATATAAATTTTATTAAATTTCTAAGGTACTTAACAGGGTTATTGTTATCAAATTACATTCAACGAGGGTAGGAACCTCTTCACCTCTTTAGAAATTTAATAATGAAAAACTATATACATAACATCGAAATTTTTAAAATAGCGGATATAAACGACCCGCCTGTCTTACAATATTAATATCCGAGTACGCTTAAAAGTAAACAAATATTAACGATTATTATTAAAACACGGCTATTAACTTTAAAAAAACACACAACGTAGCAACATCCGTAACAACCACGATCAAAGAAAAGGTGAACGTTTTCGAAATGATGGGAGAAAAAGATTACTAAAATAAATTACCTAATAAAGAAGACTTAACAACTTAAAAATGAAAAAAAGAAAAACTGTGAAAAAGAAAACAGCAATTTGCCATAGCAAAAAGAGCACAACAGGGCTATTCCCAACCCACACCGTCCAAATTCCGAGGGGTTAAAAAAACCCATCTTTAATCGGACCGTTGGAATAAACGCTAACGACGGAACGAAATGCGATAAACGGGTTATTTTTGGGGATGGCCTTCCCAAATTTCCGAAACATTAAAAAACCATAAAACCAATACGGCGGCTACCGCGCGAATATTGCCAAGTCTTTCGAGCTAACTCGACTTGGCAGCGCGGAAGAAGTTATTCTTCCAATAAGGTTTCTATACTCCGAAGAAAGTGGCTAGAGCCAGGAGAGGTTGACAGTTAGGATAGTTTGAAAGTGAAGTATAACACGACCGGAGGCGATGATCACCGGAGAGGTGGATTAAAGCCTGCCGAAAGGGTAAAGTTTATCGATTTTTAGAGGTTTATGGTTGGATATTATCTTCCGCGTTTCACGTTTTAATCTGAAATATAGGGCTTGAAATATTTCTAAACTTTCGCATTTTCAAAATTATGGGCGAAACATAGAAGAGGAAATTTGATAATTGGCCCCACGTCACCGAATATTCCGTTATATTTTGGGGTTTCATATTTTTTTTCTAATTTTGGAGTTTTTAAAGGAAATTTCTTATGTCAAACTATTCTGTAAAAAATCAAAAATGAAAAAAATCATGATCCTTCAAAAATGACAACGCGTGTGATCGATTTAAAAGGTATATTTTTAGTTTTACAAATTTCTTTGAGTTCCGCAATTTTTAATTTCCCGTATTCGAAATTAAAAGTTTTCATCGACTTGGCTTCACCATTCATGAACTTAGATATAACCAGACGTTTATAAAATATATCTTACGAGATAAGTATCCAGCTAAGCCGTTGAAACAGGTGCCTTCGCAGGCTGGACCTGGATTCCGATGGATATAACCACCGTATCACGGCTAAAAATTAAAATTTACTGTGTCTATTACTTCGCATAAAGATGTATTTTTTTTAAATTACACTGCGTAGAGATATTTTTCTATTGATAAACCATATTATAACGATGCAATATTATTTCTTCATAAAAGGTTTTATAAAAAATCAACGGGAGCTTGCATAGATAAATGATTCAAATGAATCAAATGAAAACATTAGCAGTATCAATAGGCCTTTCAATGAAACCCGTTCAGCACTCGCCAAGGAGTATTAACATTCCGCGCCTGGATTAACAGATTCTTTTTTGTATAGTCTTTGTCACTTGTGGTCGCTTGGTGCCTGAAATAAAGAAATATTTTTAACGCTGTAAACGTTAGGCCTAAGTTGGAATTCGGGATCATAGATATAGATAATAAGTCGGGATTCTAAAATGCCTAAAAAAGCAACGTGGGTTAAAGGAAACACTTGTTGCATTCCGAATTGTGAAAGTAATACGTTGAATTCTAATGGGATCAGTTTTTCTCGTTTTGAATTTTCCTTCAATATATTCGGAGATTTGAGCATTAATTGTACTTTTGCTGGTTTTGGGGTTTTATTACCGTCTAGTGGCTCCATATCTTCTCTATTTAACTGGAAACTAGAAATTATTAAGTTATTTACGTTAGATTTATTTCATTTAATTAAAATTTTAACTTACCCAAAGTTAAATATCTTAACGAAGGACCACAGAGAACGGTAACGCCGCTAACGCGTGTGCCGAGGCTTACAGTTTCAAGCGAAATCTTGGATTGAAGTTGTCTGTTTCAAAGAGGGTTGGCTGTACAACTACCCGATAAAATCTGGTAGTCGAGTAACAAAAATTAAATCACCTATTTCCGGTTTTACGCGGCGGGCGGGATGGAAGGGGGACGTAACTTTTATTGAAAGACCTATTCAACAAGCCTATCCTTTAATTCTTATCTTCCAATTTAAATAACCCGGAGAAGGTAAATGTACATTGTACTGTGCAGGAATTCTGGCTTTAATTTGAAATATGCCGATATCAGTAAAATAAATATACGGGTACCTATTTAATCAGCTAAAAAAATTATACTTATTTAAAAATTAAGATAGTAAAGTAAACCAGACACTCCAGTCCATCGCATTTTCGTATCCCAAAAGCTTCTTTCAATCGAGTCTCCCTCGTACAAGTAAAAACTTGTAGAGGTTAGCGGTAATAGTGAGTGTAGGGAGCTGTTGGCTCGCGTGGCATGAAGGGCTTTCCACCACCCTCCTACGCATTGTAACCCGGCCACCTGTTTAAAGGCGTTAAAAGTCGCAAGATGACTTGGGCCTAAAGTGGTGCCAAGGGTATTAGCCTAGCTGATTACTAATGGACTGGTTAACAGATTTAAAAAAAAAGATTTGATGATATGTAGTTATAGAACTTCAATTAGAAACACCTTTATTATTTACATGAATAAAATTTCAGTAACATAAGCACGCGATTTGCCTCTTCATAATAAAAAAATAATTGTTTGACGTGTTTTGTTGCGCTATCTTGACGTGTGATGGCGTCGCGAAACGGTAAGGAATTCCCGCGTTTTACTTATAATGTGTACCACCATGGACCAAGAATCGAAGGGGACGCACTGTTCCCGATATTTTGACACGGTAGGCGCTGCCTAGATCGTAAGGCTTATTGAGGTACACCAGCCGCTTTGAAGCGCCTCAAGAATTCTGTTCAACTATCACAACGAGAATCTAATTAGGCTAGGCGCCCACTGGCTCTCCGTTTCGTATCCGTCCTGCCTTCCACAAGGCATTGTCTCCGTTACGAAGCAAAGGCTTGTGGAAGCCAGGACGGAGACGTTACGAGGAGCAGTGAGCGCCTGGCTTTAGTGGGGGCTTAGACGACAGTACGTGGGAGAGAGTTAGGCTTATTTAGTTAAACTTTATAAGCTTAGAACTGAAATGGATTCCAGTGAATTTGATTAAAAAACTCAGTCATAAGTGGCTTACTGGTTATTTTTACTTAAAGTCATGTTAATTAAAACTTACTAAGCCTTATCATATAACCGACAACAACGGTGCCATTTGGTAAAAATTTAACGTGAATGCTCTAGCTTCTCTACGAAACTACGTCGGAAATAGACTTCAGCCATTTAACTAAAATTTTTTCCTATTCCCCGTATTCACGCGTGCTTTTTAAAGCCTGACTGCTATGAGGAACAAACACAGCACCCCACACACACAAGGAGAACGCAACCCGCATTTTCTTGCGTACATTTTTCATTGGTTAGACGCGGAAATTGTCTCCCCCCCGCCCGTAAATCGTTCAACGTAGGGCTGTTAATTTTCCGGAAAAATAAAATGCGGAAAAATTTCCAGAAAATTTTCCGCAAATCGGAAAAATAAAAAATTTAAACATAAATTACTTTTCAAGGGTTTTTAATGTTTTAAACTTTTTATCGATTTAAAATGACTAATATCAGTAAACATACTACAAAACATTAATAGTGTTACATTTCAACCAGTTTAAACTAGTCTATAGGTTTAGTTTTACTTTTAGATTAGAAAAAAATGAGGTGAAAATGCCGCTTTATTTAAATTTGCAAACAATATATTAGACAAATCATGGAATGAAAACGTTTTTAATATTTTTCGGAAAAATACGGAAAATTTTCCGGAAAAAAGGCCTCGGTCATTTTCCGGAAAATTTTCCGACTTACAACACTAGTTCAGCGTAAAGGCTAGTCCAATGAAATTTGTACACAACACTGCGTTAGCGTGTTTAAAAGCTAGCAACGTTCTCCTTGTGTTTGTTGCTCCTAGCTGACAGTGAGTCCCCTTAGATTCTTGGTCCATGGTACCACTGTGCTTTACAAAAAAAGCGTAGAAATAAGAACTACATTGGATAGTATAGTCCACTTACCAGAATGGAAATGCCCGGAAAATCTGTCTGTAGTGCCATCTGGATAATGCAAAAGAGGTTTATATTCTTCCCAATCTGATTGAAGATTTAAAATTGGGTAGATCATTTTTTAATTGAATTTTCTACCTGATGGATTATAATTTATAATTATGTGGGAGTGGGAACGCAACTAGAGACGAAAGAACTCGGAAAAAGATTTACGAGAAACTAAAAAAAAACAGTTTGTTGAAAGCAGTATATATACAACATTTAAAAAACTAAATATAACAGATTACAAATTATCTTTAATTATAATAATATATTTTTTAGAAAAATTAGACGAAATATGAAGTCCGCTTTCGGGATCAATGTAATCCGTAATCTTGAAAGAGGGATAATCTAACGCGAGGCCATTACATCGTGTTTATGCTTTAAATATGAGCACTCACTATAATTCGCTTAACGAGACGGCCGCGTGTTTCTAATATGACCGACTTAAATCTCAAAAGGCGGCGAACGGATGGAGGAACCGGGTCTCTCAGGACGCCAGTGGACTAATGGTTCCGCTAATAGGGTAGTGTCACTTTCATACTCGGTTAATAATAGGTCATCCCCAAATAGTCCTCCCTAAAATGAACTTTGTGAAACAGCGCCTGGTAGCGCGCTTCTCCCAGTACATCGTTGGGGACAATTAAGAATGAAAACTTTTTCTAGTTAGTGCCAAATTTATAAATTTATTTCCTCAGTAATAGTTACTAATTAGTTAGTGTAGGGAGCTGTTGGCTCGCGTGGCGTGAAGGGCTTGCCACCTCCCCCAGTCCCTCCTACGCATTGTAACCCGGCCACCTTAATTAATGGCAATAAAACTCGTTATTTGACTTAGCTGAGTATTGTTGTTATTTTTAGCATAAGTAACGTATTAAAAAGACTATCTGTAAAAAATTAGCGTTGAGAGAATAGGTGTCTTACTTATGTTATTATGTTACTTATGATACCAATAATAACCAATAATAACGACTATTAACATTAACAGTCGCTTGATGACTTGGGCCTAAGGTGGTGCCTTGCCTATTAGCCTAGCTGATTATTATTACTATAATTATTATTGAGCTGTGCATATTGTAAATAACTTTATTATTAGTCTTATCCTTTATTTTGGTTTATTTTATTTTTCTGAATGTCTATAGTTTTTTGCCAAACTTATTCTATCGAAATTAATGTATATAATTAATTTAATATGACCTTAATCTGATCTAACGAAAGTTAACTAAGACACTCGAATTTCAGAGCCATAATCCGCCGCTAATGAAATAGACGCTAGCATCTAGGAGCAACAAACACACAAGGAGAACGCAGCCCCTCAAAAGTCATGGATTTTCTTGTGTACAGTTTTCATTGGTTAAAATTCGGAAATTGTCTTAGCCCTTTCCGTAAAACGTTCAGCGTAAACGTTCATCCAATGAAATTTGTACACAACACTGCGTAACTGCGTTAGCGTGTTTAAAGGCTAGCTGAGTTCTCCTCGCGTTTGTTGCTCCTAGCTAGCATTATTAAACTCTATTTATGTCTTTTTCAACTTGTTTAAAAGTTCCACGAGCGTCTTGATATTTTAGGGTAAATGGGCTCGAGCGATTTCGCGCGTGCTCTCTTTTACGCTAAAATATTAAAGAGCGCGTGGAACATTTTAACATTTTCGGTTGCCATGGCAAATCGAATGGGTAGTGCAACGTCTCCTTTTGGGAAATTTCATATCTCATATAGGTCTACATTACGGCTGACTTTGAACTAAATCGGCAATAAACATCTCGGGTACTCTCCTTGTTAGTATAAATAAATACTAAATATAATTAAATCAATTTTTGGCTTTACCATAGAAAATGTAGAAGGCTCTATCGTTTTATCCTCACTCGATACTTCCGGTAAAGTTACGCTTCATGCATTGAAATATACAGGTTGTTTCAAAAGGTTATGAAAAAATTTGAAGGAGTTGTAGGGGGTAAGTTGAGAAGTATGCCTGTTTTTTTTTAATTTTCCTACGACGAGTTAAAAGAGCGCCAGAGAGCTTCAAAGGGTAGCCTACTAGCAGAGAGTGTAAAGATTATGAGAGGCGTCTCTTCCTATTCCCGTAACGTTCAAATTTCGTACAAGATTTTGAGAGCGCGCGCCCATAGGAGAGGTTACGATACTATCCGACACACGATGTCGCTACTGGAATTTTTTTTAATTTTGTAAACATCCGGTGATGATCCGGAAAGTATTTTTCATCAGTCATGACTGTTAAACATAGTTGAATTATGCTAATTTTAATTTAAAATTAATAAAATTCAATTCCATGAAAAATAAAGAAACGTAAGTACAAGAAAGCGGACTATTTATAATATTTTGATACTAAAAGAATTAATTTGTTTGATTAACCAAGGAAATTCATTGGAAATTTTATGAAATGGCCGAGGCTTAACGAGAACAGAGCGGTATAAATTAAAATAATACGAGGAAACATTGAAGTTGGTAAAATGAGATTAATGTTGTATTTTTAACAGTTTCCTATCTATCTTTTCTGGGTTTTCATGTATTCATGGTTGATATCTTGTTTTTTAAGGGAACTATGTATGCAGAATTCTATCAAAAAATATATCATGTTTTGGTATGCAGTTGCACATGGAGAATCTTCATTAGCTTTAAAATATTTCTTGTCAATTCTTTGAATGATGAATCTCTCCAAACGTCCTTTAATATTGGTAATGTGCGATAAAAGCTTAAAACTGGTGTCAAATACTTCATTTGTCTCCATTACAAATTTGAAGAAACTATCAGTTGGTACGATGAAGCTGCTGAGCAGCTGATAGAAGAATTCTTTGCTGTTTTGAAAGCTTTAAAGTAAAAGAGCAGATTTGTTGGGTCAACAATTGGATTGTCTTTTTTGAGTTGACTTATGCAAGAAGAGCATTGAAGGTTTGAGTAGCAACGGTGAATTAGATATCCTGAAATGTAACTAAGAACATTTTGTTTTAGCAGGTTTGGACTTTCAATAGAATTACAAAATTCTAAGTCTTCATCGGAACATTGCCCCTGGCTTTGCGAGACTACAAGATTTTCAAAATTGGAGAAATCTTCATCCGGTCCTGGAGCTGCAGTTTTAAAAGTGTCAATGTTTAAAATCATCAATGCAATTAGAATCCGGTGGTTTCAAGAGATTATCCACAGAGGTAGCCCGGTATGCAGCTGTGGATTCGGATGATCACGGTTGCCTCCTTTCTGTCTTATAGATCCAAGAAAATTATCTACAAAAGCTTGGCTAATCCTGTCCGTTAATAAAAACTTAAAACCAAAATTATCCTTTAGATCTTCCCAGAGGAGTAGCAAGGCTTGAATTGAAATTACCATTTTCTGAAATTTCCAATGGTGAAGAGTCCTTAAAACTGAAAATTGTTGGCACAGCGGATGGTGTGAGCCTATTTTTAGTTCTAATATTCATGAAACTGGCATCAATGAAATGATTCGCGCAAATTCTATGGTTAACGTGTAAATATTCCGTAGTTTTATTTGTAAGCCCATCATTATTTACATTTTTCAGCCACAAAATAGAACTAAAATTTATATTAAGTTAATATGCCAATAAGCCTATCTAATGAAAATGCGAATTTACCAGTCTTTTTCCTTTGGAAACTTAAAAAAATATAAACAAGGATTTCTTGTTTTCGATATTTTACAATTTAAAACGGAACAATATACCCCAGAAATACTAAATTATTTAAAAACCTTGTAAAACTAGCATTAAAAATCTGGAAAGTTTTTGCGTCTCTTTTAAACCTAACATCGAAACGCACGCGCTGTGAGAACGGCGCCACTGGTGGCGCCATCGCTCTTACGGTAGTAGTAGACATTATTGGGAAAAAAAAGTTAGTACGCTTTTTTGAAAGAGAGACGCCTCTCATAATCTTTACACTCTCTGCTACTAGCTAATCTAGACTATCCGCTAGTCCATACGCGAAATGAATATCCGTCATTTCTTCCGAAGTGAACTCGCGGTCCATCACGACTTTAAATTCTGTTAAAGTTTACGTTTTTACGCTGGTTACCTCGATTGGTTTACAAAGTCCTTTTTTACCTATCACACGAACCCAAACCTGAATTTCCGCGTTTCCCTTCTGCTTGGGTTTGCGCTTGTTGCAGCCTACTTCCAGGGGCTAGTAAGCCACACTTTGAAGCTCTCAAGCGCTCTTTTAACTCATCGTAGGAAAATGGGAAAAAACAGTCATATATACTTCTCAACTCACCAGCTACAACTCCTTAAAATAAAAGCCCCATTTTTATGCTCGCTGGTAGCGGGTAAAAATCGATAAAATCCGCTTCAGCTACACACTTTTACACTTTCCGCGTCGATCTGTTTCAAACAGATATTTTAGCTTTATTTTCACGCTTGCGAGTGGCGGAAGCGAATTTTGACGATTTTTATCCGCTACCAGCGAGCATGAAAATGGGGCTTAACCTTTTGAAACACCCTGTACTACTCAGTGGAAACTTTAGAAACTCGAGATAAATTTTAAACTCTGGTCAAAGTTCCTATTCCTCTATATTTTCTATGGTTTTTCGTAATTTAAAAATAACTAATTTTTAAACGTAAGATTTGTAATTTCCATAAACGCTGATCTTACAATGAGATTAATAGAGGTATTTGTAGTCGATAAGACGTGTAAAAATTGCCAGAAACATGAGAGGATAGAGGGAATACGCGAAAAGAATCCTTTCTCTCCAAAGAGATAAAGAACGAAAGGGCAGAACCACTACTCAGGGACCATCAGCGAGATCAACCGCGTCGGGCGGTCACGAAGTAAATATTGGAAAGGGTCGGAGAGTGGTCGTGGCCGAGATAACATCTTTAATTTCCTGAATACGACGACGCGTGGGAGAAAAGAGTCGTATAGGGGCAGCACGAGGCGAAGAGGGAGAATCAGTGGAGATGAAAGCGAAGCCCGGCCAATTCTATCCGCGACGGGCCAACATCGTTCCAATTTCCCCGGCATTCCGAAAGGGCATACTTCGTCCCATCCAGTACGTCGTTCGACCAACGGAGCGTTGCCATAGCGACGGATATAAAATTGAAACATCCGCCAGTGCGAATTCCGCGAGATTCGTCATGGTTGCGTATATAGATATCGTAAACTATTAGGGTAAACTTAAAACTAAAAATACGATAACCGATAAATGGCGTATAGTTAAGAGTATTTTCGAAATGACGAAGGGAACGTAAATTCTGAAGAGGTGTCATTTGATTAAATGAAGCGGACGTCTTTTATGGCGGGTCATACGTTCGCGACGCCATTTTGCCGCCCTTAATATGTCTCCTGTCAAGATTTATGTTTTATACGCGTCAAACTCAATAACGGCGACTAGGGCTTTTGGATAAAGGCGCTGGCGTTCTAAGGGTTACGACCGACCAATTTGGAAGCTTTAACTTAATCATTATGGCTTATATCCTTAATCACTCCAGAAACTCGCGAAATTAATGGCGGCTCCATTTTGATTTCTCAATTTCGAAATAAGCGCGTATACATCTCATTAACGATTTGCGTCCTGGAACTTTTATAGCTTTCGGACAATACGGCAAAGTATGAAGTTAGAGGGGCCTAAGTAGGCTTACTTACTGGACACGCTATAGGTCTAAGGATAAAGGGCGAATCCCTTTGGATAATCGAGACAAAATCAATTTCCCTCGAGAGCGTCAACGGTCCATTCCTTCTCTTGGTATCTATATTATCGCTACTGTTTCCAGGGTAACTCCGCGGAGGAAAGAATACAACTTTACTTTCCAATTCCGCGAATGGATTGGGTCCCGAGCCGGGGTGTTTATACGGTGGTCCTTCGAGGGATCAGCTTTCCGTCCCTGAACGGATTTGGGGTAAACAGAAAAAAGGGATAAAAGTCTAGTTTCCGAGATTGGTTAGCGTGGGATTCCCCGCAAACAAAGCCAGAGGCGGAAGCTACTGGGACATTTCCGACCGGAGCTATATTTACATTCGCGATTGTCTTAAAGCTAAGCTTACCCCGCAATTTCGTGTTTGTACCCAACGTCAGCGATAGTTTGATACTCGATTGGGATTAGCCTAAGGTTAGGTATTTTCTTGGATACATTATTTATCTTGGAAAGGTAATAACGAATTATTTGGGAACAATGGCTGTACGTTCAACCAAAAGCGACATAATACCCAAAAGGTTGTCAATTATACATTCGCGTCTGTTAAAACATCTAGTCTCACTATAGACTACATAACCTACTAGTTTGAATAGTACTAGCAACGATATATTTAGTCTAGGGTCTGGTGTGATTTACTCGCCCTTAATAATAATAATAATCAGCTAGGCTAATACCCAAGGCACCACATTAGGCCTAAGTCATCGAGCGACTTTTAAAGCCTTTAAATCAGGTGGCCGGGTTACAATGCGTAGGAGGGTGGTGGCAATCCCTACAAGCCACGCGAGCAAACAGCTCCCTACACTAACTATTACCGTTAACCTTAACAAGTTTTTATGGAAGGGGAAACCGAAGATCTCGGGGAAAACCCCTTAAACCAGTGGGGAGAGAGCTTGTAAACTCAACGCAGAAGGAGTTGTTCCGAGTTTTCACCCACTGCCCCAAGTTGGGATCGAACCCGGTTCCTCTTGCTGCGAGGCAAAAGTGCTAACCACTCCGCCACCCTACCTTAGACAAACGTTCTAAAACGCCTCACTCGTCGGCGCTGGAGTGGAGAAAATTTGAATTTTGATGACGTAGCTCGTACCTCACTCTTACCCCTGATCCTAGTTCATTCCTCTCAGTGCCACAACCTCCCACTGAATGATTTACCTTTCTGACACACTTATAGGTTTTAAGTCGCTTTTGGTTCAACCTATAGTGTGTTAATTCCGATTGTTTGTGATTTTCAAAGATTACTTACGAGGACTAAATAATTGACGTATATTTGCCAAAGGGCAAGAGGCTTAGCTAATATTCTAGTTCTAGCATAAGTAACATAATAACGATAAGTATGATACTTCCTATGGTTTTAATGCTAATTTCCTGACCGAACCTTTTTTTTGACACTGACATTCTCCACAAGCTAAGACTTGGACTTGCACTCGAACTGAGTAGCGTGCTATCGTCATTAGGTAGTTGTATATTTAACCTAGGACATATTTAGACGCTAGCAGGCTCTGTGCTGATAACCAAGCCTAGATTTCGCAGAATCCAGGTAAAACAAGACGTACGACGGTCAGAATACACACAATCCTTCTAATATGCTAAGTTCGTTTGAGCTATTCACAGCAGCCTGCAACCAGTGGCGTAGCTGAGAACTCAGAGCCCCCCCCCCCCGCAAAAATCTCTATGAGGCCCCCCTTTTTAATTTTTTATGGTTAGCGCCCCCCCCCCGAAGCTCGACGCCCCCCCGCACCGCGGGCCCTGCGGACCAGCAGCTACGCCACTGCCTGCAACGCCGGTATCACGTTGAGTGTCACACTTATTTCTTCTGGTTATACGACAAAGACTAGTTCGATCAGTGTCATTCTTAACTGTTACTTCTGATCACACCTAATTGTTACTTCTGATCACACCTAATTGTTACTTCTGATCACACCTAATTGTTACTTCTGATCACACCTAATTGTTACTTCTGATCACACCTAATTGTTACTTCTGATCACACCTAATTGTTACTTCTGATCACACCTAATTGTTACTTCTGATCACACCTAATTGTTACTTCTGATCACACCTAATTGTTACTTCTGATCACACCTAATTGTTACTTCTGATCACACCTAATTGTTACTTCTGATCACACCTAATTGTTACTTCTGATCACACCTAATTGTTACTTCTGATCACACCTAATTGTTACTTCTGATCACACCTAATTGTTACTTCTGATCACACCTAATTGTTACTTCTGATCACACTTATTTGTTACGTTGAGTGTCACACTTATATCTTCTGGTCATACGCCGAAGTCTAGATTGATTAGTGTTATACTTAATTGTTACTTCTGGTCATGAGTTGAAAGCGCGGCGCACTCTGAACGGCCTTGAAAAACGCTAGAGGGAAACGGGCGCGTAGACCTCTATAAACACGCGGATTTACAATGTAGGAAGTTGAGGGGGGTACGTATACGCTGTCCAAAAAAGCTTACTTAGAATTAAAATTAAGCAACGTAATTGCAATTCTAGGTTATATGGAAACCACAGCTATACAAAAATATAACTTTCATGAAAATCGGACTTAAATTAAGGAATGTTATGTCGATTTTCAGGCGGAAATATAAAACCACGAACATTGGGGTCCCTTAAATTACCCCGAAAACCATACTTACCGATATAACCGAAGGGATAGTTCCGCTGAATCCTAACCTATCCAATAATATTTTTTCAACGTTATCGGACTTAATTTTTAACAAAATATCAACCACACAAAGCCAAACTACCGAAAACGGTAAATTGGGCAAATGCCCAACTTCTTGGGCTTCGATTTGAAAACTTTATGAAAGGCTATCAATGGCGATGTATGTACACTCGAACGAGATATCATTAACTCTTCTAGCCCTAACCGTTGAATAGATATGCGCGACACGGCGGAATCGGCATCGGCTACACTGTACGTGAAACTAATACACACGTACCAATCCTTAGCGAACGAAAAAAACATCCAAGGTAAAAAAAGGCACTGGAAAAAATTCAAGGTCAAAAAAGGCACAATATAGGAAATAAAAGCAATTTTTTTTGTAGGTTCATAAAAAGGTTTTTACAGTCAATTTTCACATTCTAATATTAAATGTAAGGATTTCCGAACCGTATGTTGAGCAATAGCTCTGAAAATCAGTTCGGTGATTATTTTTTATATTTGCCATACTTATTCTTATTATGTTACTTATGGTTATAGTCTCTCGTATTTAACAAATTCACCATCTTGCGATTGAGACTTATGGTAAAATGATATTTCGTAAATTACAATAAAATTATTTTCTATTCAAGAAAATAATAATAATAATCAATAATAATCAGCTAGGCTAATACCCAAGGCGCACCACCTTAGGCCCAAGTCATCTAGCGACTTATAATGCCTTTAAACCGATGGCCGGGTTACAACGCGTGGGAGGGTGGTGGCAAGCCCTTCATGCCACGCGAGCCAACAGCTCCCTACACTAACTATTTACCATTAACCTCTACAAGTTTAAAAAAAAATTAACACAAATACATTATATTTATTCAACAGAGATTATAGTAGATTAAGTATTTTTTTAAATAATTACCAGTAATTTTTCGCCGGTTAAACTAAGCTATGGTTTTTGAGTTTCGCATTGGATGATATAATAGAGCGTTCTATAAAATCGGCCCAAAACCGGCCAAACTTTTCATACAGACTATAGAGCTAGTTCAGCAGGACTAACAACGTTTGTTATTCTTTGGTTTAAGAGAATTCGGCTTATGTCCTGTCTTTATATGAATATTTTAGAGACGTACCTTTTAGGAGTTGTAGAAGGGACCCTAGGTGTTGCAGTATGTTTGGGGTTAAGAATATTTTCATGATCTAAGTTTCTTTTTAAACCCGTGGATTTGGGACTAGTATTTTGCTTATTTGCCATCATACATTTATTACAAAAATCATTTAAAATAAGAAAAACGGCGCGGAAAGCCGGAAATTAGTGAAGCCTAGGCTAGCAACTACCCCTGTAGCACAAAGAGTCGATTTAGGGTCGGGCTTTAGTCGAATAGTCGCTTTTCGGTCCTGGTCCAAATGCCGACTCTAAAAGTCTTAAACCTTTTTGAGATAATTTCGCGTAAGTACGCTTTCGATCCCTTTTAAGGTCGGTATGGTGACCTAATATTTTGGACTACTTGCCGACTCAAAAACGACCTTACGAAGTTTAGTATTAATTTATAAGAGTAACGAAATTCAGATAGTAAATAAGAAACAAACTTTCTTATTATGCCCTGTAGCACATTTAATTCGGGCCGACGTCGGACAAAGCCCTCAAATGGCAAGGCCGACCTTTGGTCTTTCAGTCGAAATGCCCTAGGGAGTTATGGTCGGCCGGCCTTTAAAGCATGACTCTGTGCCGACTAAAAATGTACCTGTTTCTTACTCCAAAACGACGTTGGGCCACAGTCGGCCCAATTTCAAACCGTGACTCTATAACGACTATTAATGTGATGGTTAACCGACTCCAAAACGTCGTCGGGCCGACTGCCTAAAATTGCGTATTTCTATTGCGTATCGATTCTGATGCTAGAGGGTTTATACGAAAAACCAAGACACCGGAATCAATTCTTGTAGGATTGTCCGCCATCTTGGAAAATAGCCGCCAATGTTTAAAAGATTGTTACTCGAACCCAACCAACACGTAGACAATCTTTGGTAAGTCTGTTAACCCTGTAACGCCGCGCCTTAATTACAGAGAGTTGATTTAGGCTCGGGCTTTGGTCGTAAAATCGCTTTTCGGTCCTAGTCCAGATGCCGACTCTAAAAGTCGTAAACGTTTTTGCGATAATTGCAGGTAAGTACGTTTTTTATCCCTTTTAAAGTCGGTATGGTGACCTAATAGATTGGACCACTTACCGACCCAATAAGTCTTATCAATGCAACTATTAATTAGTATCCGAACGTGGACCTTAAATTGTAATTGCTGTCGTGACTTGAAAAAGCCATTGCACATTTATAACACGACTAATGGTCGACTTATATCCAACAGTTTATTTTTAAATTAATCGCGCAGAACTGTGAAAATTGGCGATTTAATAAAACAAATTAAAACAGTTTTTTAAATAATTTCTTTTCTTTACTCTATTTTGTCGAAAAAGATCATATATTCAGCCTGAAAATGTTTGCTTTTTCAAAAATCTCTTAACGCAAGTACGTCATATTCGTGTAATTAAATATTTTAGGGAAATATATTATTAATTCAAATCGAGGGAATGTTCTGCGAGCACTGCTAAACATTTTCTGCCTCTCAAACTGCTGGGATTGAATCTGAAATTACGATAAATCGTTGATTCATGTTTACAAACTTATAAAAAGATGTTACCAATACAAACACAGCTAAATATTTTTTAGGAAATCAAATTGGTACATTTTTTGGTCCGAGTCGGAAATACGGTTAAATTGGTCGTCGGCCCAACGTCGTTTCGGAATCGCTAAACTGTCTACTTGAAGTCGGCTCAGAGTTATTTCAGATTCGGCCAGTAGTCATTTAAGAGTCGGTTATATATCCATATTACGAAAAATTTTCTAGTCGATCGACGGTCGGCCGACCATTATTCTACTAGGACAATATTTGTCGGCCCCATATGCGGCTAGGACATTTCGACTAAAAAAAGGAAGGTCGGCCAACTGTCGGCCGACCATGCTGATCGAGCTTTTTTGTCGACGTCGGCCCGACCTCAAATTGCTACAGGGGATAACTTTTTTAAGTTGGCATACAGTCAAACGTTAAAGGTAGGCCGACCGTCGGCCGACCCTTTTTCGGGTAGGACATTTCGACTCAAAATAGTACGGTCGGCCGACAGTCGGCCAACCACAGATTTTTAATAATTCGTCGACGTCGGCCCGACTCTGAAACAATTCTTTTGTGCTGCAGGGGTATACGCTACTCCTAAAAATCGACTGCTCTCAATTTCTTACGGGTTTGCCAGATAAATATTTTTCTCTCACACGACAAACCGGCCTAACATTCACTTCCTTCGAACTCAAAATGGGGAAAGCACACCACACCGATTTTATAGAACGCTCTATTGAAATATTTCGCGCTGCAGCTACGATACCTAGAGCGCCAATTAGCCAGGAAAAGCATTCAACTTTAAGCTCGTGAATTGAGGAGGCCACCTAATATATATATATATATATATATATATATATATATATATTTAGTAGACAATAAGAAATGTAAATTTCCTTTTATCCGTACCACAATCTTATACACTAACGTTAGTTATATAAATCATTAAACAAACCAAAAGCGACACTTAAATAACAAGCTCATCAAACGAGCCGTAAATGCCAATTTTGGAAACTTTACTCTTCCCAATTAAGTCGGGAATGGTTACGATAACAATATTCAACAATCGACAAAAGTGCGGCTATTCCGAAAAGCGTTATCCGTTCCAGCTTCTGAAATCCCCCGGAGGGTTTTGGAGAAAATATAATGATTAAGATAACAGTACGTGAATACGATAACATTTTAAAACTGGAAAGGTTCGTCGTGTTGTACGGATTTGAAAAGAGCGACCTTATGCTAATGCAACAACTCGAATTACAATTCCCCCCCCCCCCCTTGGGTTTTAATGAACTTGGAAATGACGTGACCGAAATCGGGGAAAGAATTAGTCTCTATATTAAACGTCACCCGGCCGCGGGAAAAGCGCTGTTTTAAAAGGCCAACTCTAAGCAGTCATTTGAATACAATTACTACAGGAAGGGGCTCAATTAGACTGGCCGTCGTTGTATAAAGAGTTCCGAACTGTAGACTAGAGCTTTCCTCCGGACACAGCGCAACACGACCAAGTTGGAGGTACGGTCGTTAGTCGTAATGAAGCTAAATCCAGCGGATGATTGGTCCAACGTCCCGGGTTTTCTAATTACGAAAGGCGGGATTCAGGCCGGGCTTCGGCGATTTCAATGCTAGACAGGAGCGAGTGAGAACAGATTTTACCACTCTTGGGTAGACGCGATTTGGGTTCCAACTTAGGCGATTAGGCTTAAGCCGAGGCTTAGCAAACATTTAAGGGAGTACGGTTCAAAGGCGAGAGTCCTAATACACTCTTTAACGCGACGAAATTCTGACTAGCGCGCCTCCTATATTTAATAAATGCGAAATATAATTCCCCTCTTCCAATCGTACTTTTGGAAGTGGCGGGAGTTTTAATTACGCGACGGCCTAGTTTCGTAATAATATTTGTAGTTTTCTTCGACAGAAGGCCGCGATAGATGGCGCCTTTGCGGTTCGAAAGCTAACGCACTAATTATCGGCGGGGTAAACAACCGGAGAGAGAGAGAACGAAGATAGATCGAAGGACGTGGCTTTTGAAAAGGATAAACACCAGAGTGGTCTAATCCAATTGGAGCCTTAATTAATTCCGCCGACCACAGCTCGCGGCCCTCGAAATGCAAGATATGTATTAATTTATTTTTACGATAGATTCGCGTCGCTTGCGCCATTCGGCCATGTTCAACTTCAATGGAAAATTAATAGAACGAGAATGCGCTAAAATTAAAATAAATGATCGGAGAGCGATCAACAGTTTCGCTAATAAGGGCGTATCCATCGTTCCTTACGAATAATTCCAAATTTATTTCCAAAATGATTAGAAACTAAAGTTTTAAAATTTTAAACGAGATTTGGCATTTTAAATGAATTTTTTTATTTTAAATTGTACCACCGTATCACCGTTACTAATTTCGGTTGGTTGTATTAATTATTATAAGCGGAAGAATCGTATATTTAATTGCTTCACAAAATATAAAATATGCTTTTAATGAAATTTTTACTGGTTCGTGGTGAAACAAACCGTTAGTGAAGATTTTTGAATGGAATAAAGGTACAGTGGCATACTTATGAGTAATTATGTTACATATGGAAATAGGAATAACCTAAAACTACGACAATACATGGTGTTTCAAAATGATCGATTAGGCCATTTTTTTCAACCACTAATTTCTCTAGAAATATTTAATTTGGAAATTTCAGAAAAATCGGGAAACTGGTATGCGGGGTTGAAAAAGTTTCCTAATGACAAACTTTGTAGAGCCTACTGTTAAATTTACCATTAAAATTAATTATGTTGAAATAGGCTTATTTTTCACTGAGCTTTGAGGTCACGACCAAAAACGTTGGTAGTACCAGAAAATCTATGTTTATTATATTTCAGAATACAATAAATAATTTTTATGTAATAAAATTTGTAGAGTAAACAGTGTTGTAAAAATCAAAAATTACAATAAAAAATCATGATCCGTTCAAAATGGAAATGCGCGTGGGCAGAAGAGGCTACTATCGAAATACCAAACTATCGATAGTATTGGTCAAATCGAGGGGCAGGTCACTCTTTTTAAGGGTGTCCTAATAATCACGATTAAAAATTTAATCAAGATTTAATTATTTTTAATCTTTGTGCAGTCAAAGCTACATATTTATTTCAATAAGATTTAATAATGATTTAATCACGCGTAGGGAGTCCTAATAATCATGGAAATGAACAGCCCCTCGGGTCAAATACAAAATCGGGTAAGTGATTTTAATGAAATGCTTCGACATACGGTCGATGGTGCCAATTTAACTCTTGGCCACCAAAAATTAACAGGTATTTTACGTCCACTTAAGCATTTAGTTTATGATTTGACTAAAATACCGGACACAGTGTAACATTCTACTTAAAATTGAACTTACACAATCGATAGTTTGATATTTCTATATCCGCACCTTCTCCACACGCGCATTGCAATTTTTGACGATCGATAATGTTTGGTAATTTTGATTTTTCCAGAACAGCCCTCCTGTTTCTGAAATTCAAATTTTTAAATTTGAATTGAACGTCAATTACGCAACCCAAATCCAAACATGGCAACAATTCAAACGGGGTTGTAGTTTTTAGTTACACTGATGGATTTTTTTGTAATTTTTTATTTTTACAGAATAGCCTTCCAGATCAGGCAAATTGAAACACCTAGCTGTTTACGCTTAACTTAATTTGGAAACATTTTAAAATAGTGGTCTTTCTAAGTTTTTAAAAGGGATAAAATTCTGTTTGCTACTTGCGTTCCGTATGTATGCAAAGTTTCCCATTACTTCCCAGAATAGTCTTTGAGAAACAGCGTTACAGAGAATTATGTTTTGTTACGTAATATTCGTAGTAAATATTTGGGGGTGCTGCTTTGGAATGTCGACTATGGGTATTTTGGGATAATAAACAACGCTTTACACGAGACACGAAAGGGTTCCGAACGCTGCTGGGAATTGGTAAGGCCACCTAGATCATCCGCGAACTGGAAGGCACCCGGTCCAGGTTCGGAGAAAACCGCTTGCGGTTACAATGACAAAGGCCGTAAATTTATCCCCCTTATCTCTCTCTCTCTCTCACTCTCGCTCCCAGAGCAAACAGAAACCGTCGGGAGGACCCAGAGCGGAGAAGGCCTGTCCCAGAATGTACGTTATCTCGGCCGCTCTCTTTGGCTCTCATTATGGGCGTCGTAACTTTCACTTCTCCGGAAACCGTCGACGACAGAGAACGGATGAGGCGACTATCGTCAAAAAAAAAATAAAATAACGAAAATGCGTCTGAAGTAATATTCCTTATAACTTAATTTAGATACGAAAGGACGTGGATCAAATTTACGATGAGTGGAGATTTTTCCATTTACTTTACATTTTTATGATTTATAATATCTCGGGATGGGTATAAAATTTCCGGCGCGTGTTGATTAAAGGATCCCCTTTTGGTTTGAGTCGTCGCTTGGAGATAATTAAAATAACACTTTACAATTAACTAATTAAGGCGTGGTCGAAAATAACGACAGTTCGACCATATCGAAACATCTCCTTATAGCTTTGACAATTAAGCTACTGCACCCGGTTGGTTCTTTCGGAACAGAGTCGCTGGCAGCGCCACGGTGTCTGAAATTGGAAAGATTTCCACCCAAATATTATTATTATAATATAATTTTTAAGCGCGTTCTTTGTAATTGGGAGGCAAAGTTTATCTATTCTCTCGGTAGGAGCGCTAGCTGGCGATTCAATTTAGAGAATGGGTTTTGTTTCATATGATTTGTGTCCCTTAGTTTATTTGTCCGCGCTTATAATAATAAAATAACAATAATTAGCTAGGCTAATACCCAAGGCACCACCTTAGGACTAACTCATCGAGCGACTTTTAAAGCCCTTAATTCAGGTGGCCGGGTTACAATGCGTAGGAGGGTAGTGGCAAGCCCTTCATGCCACGCGAGCCAACAGCTCCCTACACTAACTATTAGCGTTAATCTCAACAACTTTTTATGGAAGGGGAAACCGAAGAACTCGGGGGAAAAGCTCTGAAACCAACGGGGAGATAACTTTCAAACTCCGAGTTTTCACCCAGTGCCACAAGTTGGGATCGAACCCAGCTCCTCTTGCTCCTAGGCGAAAGTGCTAACCACTCCGCCACCCCACTTAAACAATCTGGTATAGCATAGTCACTCGTTATCGTTTAAGTAATCAAACAATATCAGTGAATTTTCTAGCCCAAAATGATAAATTTCTTTTTGCGGATAAGTTTACGTTCGTTACAAGAGCTAGTTCGAAAATTGTGAAGCTTGAAAACTCAAAATTACAGGACTTACCAGTTGCAAATTATCGAGCTCGGAAATCGAAGGAGCTCAAAATCAGGGATTTGGAAGCTAAACATTCATTCAATTAAATCGGGTAAACTAAATGGGAGGCGTGGAGTTTGAAAACAAGAAATTATGATAAGCCTAAACACACTAGAGGGCGTTGCTCTATTCTATTAAAGTGGGGGAATTAGGGGGGCGGGAAATCCAATTATTCGAAGAAGGGATGTTCCTAGAAATGGTCCTCGCTTTGGCCTCTCACCCTCCTCCCAGCCGTACAATTGAGATTTATCGGAAGCAGAACTCTGGAGGGAGGCGGGAAGATGTTCTCGTAAAAGGCGAGCGCGTACACGAGAGCCGGACTCAACTCGTGTTCGCCTAATCGAATTGGAAAGAGGACATACACAACACAAATTCTTGCAGAGAGAAGTCGTTGCTCTCCAGCCACGAAGAGGGCTTCGCCAATGGATGGTGTTCCTACGTAGGTAGGGTCCTGATCCGTCCCGCTCTCACGGATATTCTAGCTGAACTAACAAAGTGCGTATTCGGGGCGCCCCCTGCTGGCGTCGGAATGAAGCGCGACTTCGAGCTCGTGTACGTTCCTTAATTACAACTTCGGCCCGAACAACTCTCCGAGATCAAAGATCATTTAACGAATGGATAAACGGATCCATCCTTGTTAGTTTACCTACATCTTCTCTTAGAATCTCCCTCTTTATAGAAATACGTTAGTTTAGCAGTACACCAAACCCTTACTAAATCATGTGGCGTGGTCAGTTTTATCGAGATTAAAAATTATGTAAAAATTCAAGGTGGTCACAATATTTTAAGTTTGAAAATTCCCCAATTTTTCCTTTTATTTTCCATGGCTAAATTTTGAAAATTTCCCGGACTTATTTAAGGGAAAACTTTTACCGTTTTCAACTTTACATTTTATTTATATCAGAAGTTAAAGAATTTTAGTGTATATTTTCTTAAAATGACTTAAAAGCTTTGGAGCTTCAACGTGTAAAAATGCTTAGAACGTTTAAGGAAAAATATTCACATAAATTATCACAGAGGTAAATAGTTAAATTACCTTTGTAAGATTTCCAAAATTAAATTAACCAACTTTATCCTGATTTCTTGTAAATTCCTAAAATTTCCTAATTTCTAGACCTTTTTCCTTATTCGATGAATCCCTGAACTTTCTTTTATAACCTCACCCTTGCCACAAATTTCATGATTTATCCGACCTGATATTATACTGTATTTCGAAATAAACCAAAATATTACTCTTATTAAAGCTAGTGAAAAAGGCGGGTTCAGACAACCCTTTACACCACGGCGCAAT
The DNA here is from genome assembly GCF_980474605.1 of Leiobunum rupestre. Classification (NCBI taxonomy): domain Eukaryota; kingdom Metazoa; phylum Arthropoda; class Arachnida; order Opiliones; family Sclerosomatidae; genus Leiobunum; species Leiobunum rupestre. The sequence goes on from NC_143392.1 coordinate 36,827,703, forward strand.
TTAGCTATATCCCATAAAACATTGCGTTTAAACCATTATTTACAATTGGTTAAAATTTCTAAAGTTGAATTGATTATACCATAAGTTTATAAATACGGTTCAGTTTTCTGATAAGCATTTTTAGAATACTACACATTTTTAATGAGCTTCTGACAAAGTTTTTAGGCCTAAGACGTGATTATTTTAAAGTTTCTTGTTCATCTCTTTGGATATAACGTCAATTTTACGTAATTCCACACAAACATAACATAAATTATTTCGACTAACTCACACTTATGGAACATAATTTGTAACGCCAGTTTTTAAGCATATCCAGCTGTATATTTTAAATTGTTAACTTCCTAGTTTCTTAATAATTATTTGCTTCTGATGGTAGTTTATTTTTTTCTGTAAAATCAATTTAGTTTTAGTTGGGAAAGTGGTTCGACATGGGTGGCCGATATTTGAAGCGGGCGCTGGTCGCTGGGTGTAGTAATTGGTCTTATATTTACGATCGATTCTCTCAACGGCACACTCATCCCTTACTGTCAAAACAATAGTAAATACTACGGTTTAAATAAAAGCATGCTGCTGTTTTGGAAAATATACAACATTAACAGTATTTTATACAACATTATGCTGTTTTATGCAATCACAGTATGTAGCACTCAAAAGTACTTCTTCATATTGTTAATTTAAAAGTTATGGGTTCTCAAAACACAATAGTTTGTGGTTTGCGATACTTTATTGCAACTTGCAGTTAAATTCACAATGTGTTAGTGTTTTTTGAGAGAAAAAATAGTTGCTGTAATAATAACAGTAACCTTTTAGGAAAATAACAATATAATGGTATATAAACAAACATTACACTACTCCCTTTGGAACAGTAAATTGCTACAAGATACACCAAACGTTGCCTTAAACAAAACAGTACCAGAGATCCTGGCAGTTATAGAGATGCGAAACTCCCTATACCCTAAGCAAACCAGTTTTTTTCAAATGTTTGCCGATCGCAGCGACGCCTGTACGTGGGGAGTAATCGCAGAGATCCTTGGATTGTTACCGTTGTTTACAATTTTTGCGTCTCTCGGCTTGAAACGGGCGCTTCCTTCCGGCCGAAGGGCGGCGCTGATGCTTGCATTTTTTTGTCAGGTTTGTGGCGGAGTTTCGCATCTCTATAACTGCCAGGATCCCTGACAGTACGTTGCCTCAAATTGAGCCTCAAACGAAACAGTACTTTGCCTCAAATTGAGCTTCAAGCGAAACAGTACTTTGCCTCAAATTGAGCTTCAAGCGAAACAGTACTTTGTCTCAAATTGAGCTTCAAGCGAAACAGTACTTTGCCTCAAATTGAGCTTCAAGCGAAACAGTACTTTGCCTCAAATTGAGCTTCAAGCGAAACAGTACTTTGCCTCAAATTGAGCTTCAAGCGAAACAGTACTTTGCCTCAAATTGAGCTTCAAGCGAAACAGTACCTTGCAGCCAAAGCAACAGCACGTTACTTCAAACTAAATATAACGTTGCCTCAATAAAATAGACATACGATAAAATAAAAGAGCGCGATTTAAAAACTATTTCAGATAAGTCACGAGCTTTATTGGTTAGTAAAAATTTACTGTAACTATAACATTTCTCATAAAAACACCTAGCATTTAAAATGTCAGCGCGATATTTATTAAATCTTGGCGTGATATTTCAATATTCGGCACAAGATTTATTAAATAACCGCACGATATTTATGTATTTAAATTTTTAGGTGCCCCTATAGATTTCCGCAGGTTCCAAAAATCACTACTAGGTGGCGCGAAACGTTAATAGGAATAAATGGCGATGCAGATTTACCTAACAGCGAGCCTTACTGCGCGGAATTATAGAAAAATCAGTACTAATTAAACAGATAGCTTAGACTAGGCTTCAAGAGACCGACGAGTTCGTGCTTTATAACCAAGTATTACAGTGTTGGTGTGGTTTGAATGAAAAAACTGTACAAAGTTTCCTAAAAATGTACTTAATACGTATCAAAAATTTTACTTTTCGATCATAAATTTACAAAATGTACTAAATACGTATTCAAAATCTAAAATGTTTTAAAAAAGTACAAATGTACCACCCGGAACATCAGTGATGCAAGTGACAACTTAAATTATTTTTTTTACTTTTGCCGTTGGATAGCTATCTTTTAAACCTTGGAAATATTTTACAGGGTGCGTCATAGGCCTATACGGCGTTATTTGTAGTTTCGTTTTCGAGATAAAGCTTTCGGGAAGTTGACATCGAGTGCAGGCGGGGAAAAACCGCGCTAGTCTAGCATTGAACTTTGTTCACGGGACACTGTCAGACTGCTGTGTCGGGCTCTCAGCTTAGGTCGGAGATATGAGAAATTCTAGTTTGGAAACTGGAAGAGACGTTTAAAACCGATCGCCGTGGTTCATATGGGCTCTCGTTACCTACTTTCGGACGTAAATAAGGTTTTGCTTCGATAGACTTGGTATTACACGATGAACATAGAGTACCCGGAAGAGTGCAAATGCACATTGGAATTCCTCCAGAGGTAAAGTTATGCTTTAATTGTAAACAGTATTTTTGGGAAGTGTTATAAACTTCTCACAATTGCATGTTGTTAATATATTTAAATTATGATTTTAAAATATGCGGTAGTGACTGATTTGGAATGAGCCCAGCTAAAGAAAGACCTGGCCGCTGTTTCAGCATGGGCGGATAATCACGGAATGTCATTTAACGTCAAGAAAGTGGTGTCAACTATCTGGGCACCAACAACCCCCGCGAACGTTATCGCGTAGATGGCTCCCCCCTTCCTAAGCCTGACGCTCCCATTCGCGATTTGGGATTATGGATAGATCCCTCCTTAACATTTAGTAACCACACAACACGTGTTGTCAAAAAACTTAATTCAATCAAAGGCCTGACACGTAGAACGTTTTTCTTTCGCTCCCCGAAACTTATCCGCACGCTATACAACTCCTTGGTGCTTGAGCAAATTAACTATGCCTCCCGCCGCTGCTAGGCGACCAAACTCGACTAACGAAGGCGCGTAATCGCTTCACCAAATTAACTAAAGGTCTTGCCACTCTACCACCAGACGAACGGGATACGCGCCTTGGCCTTGATGCCCCGCTACTTCGCCACGCAATTAACGACGTTGTGCAAATCTGGAGCATGTGGTCTGGTGAATCTGCGCTAACCGCCTCAACTCTCTTCCAGTTCTCTACTCTCCACAAGAGTAAAGACACTGGGCCATCGCGCTTAGATTTTTAAGCCACGTGTCAAGACAAATGTCCGCCGTTGGTACCTTGCGTTTCGTGCTGTCGAAAGGTGGAACTCACTGCCCCCAAGTGCCCTTGACTGTGTCACGCGCTCATTGTTATCTCCGTCTTAGTGTCACAACTTTTGGGTTCACTATTTGTATGTAAATATCCTTTTGTTTATATCTTTCTGGTACCCTATGGTCACAGAATGTTTCCTGTAAGGCTACACACAAGCTATAATTAGCTTCGTAGCCATATTCTTTTATTTCAAATAAATAAATTAAATTAAAGCCACCTCCAACAAACCCAAAGGTCTTTCTCTAATAACAATAATAGGGAACTACGACTCAACCAATGAAAAGTGTGTTAAGCATAAACATGTCATAATTATCTGATAAAATCACTAATATACTTTATTCTAATTTCCAGAAATTTAGAAGATGACTAAATTTTTGTAAGAAAATCTAATAAAATTTCAAAACGGCTGTTCTGTTTTTATTTTTTAATTTTTAAAAACGCTAGATTTTTTCTTATTTATAATATAACTATTTAAAAGCAGCTTACTGTAATGGTCAGTAGTAACAAATTTGCATTCAACAGTTTTAAGAACGGTGGTTATCGTTAATTGAGCAATAAACTGTTTTGAAAACAGCAGACAACGTGCAATAAACATTGCCTAATTGGTTACAATAGTAACAATCTACTGTTCTTAAAACAGCAAACAGCTCCAATAAAAAGTGAGCATTGTAAATAATGAAGCTATAGGTATTTAAAAAAACAGTAATTGATAGTTAACTAAACACCAGCTAACACCATTAGAATAGTATACACCATTGAAACAGTATATGCAACGGTTTATTGAACTGCAGGGGATGTTAAAATACAGCATAAAGCTGTTATAAAAACAGCAAGGTATTTAGAAAACAAAACAGTAACCGACAGTTAACCATACAGCAGCAAACACCATAGGAACAGTATATTCAACCGTTTATTATACGGCATTTGATGTTACAAATGTACCAAAAAGCAGTTGTAACAACAGCGATGAATTTAAAAAAAACGGTAATCGACAGTTAACCAAACAGTAGCAAACACCATTCGAACAATATATGCAACCGTTTATTATACTGTTGTTGATGTTAAAAATCTACCAAAATGTCGTTGCAAAAACAGCGTGGTGTTTACAAAAAAAACAGTAATCGACAGTTAACCAAACAGTAGCAAACACCATTCGAACAATATATGCAACCGTTTATTATACTGTTGTTGATGTTAAAAATCTACCCAAATGTTGTTGCAAAAACAGCGTGGTGTTTACAAAAAAAAAACAGTAATCGACAGTTAACCAAACAGTAGCAAACACCATTCGAACAATATATGCAACCGTTTATTATTCTGAATTTGATGTTAAAAATGTACCAAAAAGCTATTGTAACAACAGCGAGTTATTTAAAAAAAACAGTAATCGACAGTCAACCAAACCGCAGCAAACACTATTGGAACAGTATATGTAACCGTTTATTATACTGCATTTGATGTTAAAAATCTACCAAAATGCTGTTGCAAAAACAGCGAGGTTGTTTAAAAATAAACTGTAATTTCCTCTGTTATTTTAACAATGTCGATTCACTGTTATAAAAACAGCACTTTACTGGCATCTACGAACGCCACTACCTTGCTGTTAAAAAAACAGCGTTTTTCCTCTGTGTGTACCCCAAGTGTTGAAGGGTACCCAACAGACCCTGGATATAATTTCGTAATTGTAGCAACCCAAGGTAAGTCGGCTATGGTTGGCTATAGTTGAAGATAAAACGTTACAAATTAAATACTTGTGATTATACCCTTCATATAAAATCTTTCTTCACGAAAATATAAATATAATTTCTAGTAGGTCAAATATATACCAAAAGTCCAAACCCCTGTAGAAGTATTCCAACCGCAGTACAGCGCTGTTCAGGGACAAGCTATCTGACAGTAAAATCAATATCACCATAAGTCTATAATATTGTTCCATAGGTTTGTCACTTTGTTGAGTATTTTACTGAAAGCTAGTAACGGAGGTACGTCATCACAAGAAGAAAATCTCCCCCTAGCGAGGCACTGTCAAAGGCTGCGTGTGACGCGTTAGCAAGTGGACGCAAAACTGCGACGAAGCCGGTAATGCAGTCTGTCTTGTGAATAGCTCTCAGTAAAACTTTTGCATGCGAAGAATAGGAAGTGTCACACTTATGAATCATATTATACACTTATGATATCACCAAAGACAATTTTACTTATATGTGATATTGATAAAAATATAAATATAAATTAGTGTCTTTGTAGACTTATCCGCAGAGACTTTTGAATATTGAAATTCCTCGATTTAAATGAATATATTCCTATGATTTAAATGATATAATACAGGCAGATGAAAAACTTCCTAAATTCTGAAAACGTTTAAATTTCCATATTTTTCCATATATTGGCGTTGAAGGTTTAAAATTGACCAATTACGTTCAAATTTGAATTTAGAGAGGATATCGTCTTTCTAATGATTTATTTCCCACACAAAGCTGGTACGATCTAAAGTTTATTGAAAAGCTGGTTGAAAAACGATCCCTAGCGGAGAAAATAATCAAAATCCTCTCCCCTCTCTTGAAAGAATGGCCGGCCCCTATGAAAAATTCATGCTGAAAGTAAACCTCATTTGCTTATTAAAACCCGGCAGATACTGATGGCATAAACAGGGGAATTTCGTCAAAAGAAATTTAAAGATAAAAAAAATAATTTTGGGATGGAGTACGTAGAAAAAAGAAGTGTGGGCTCTATGAGAAATAGAGCTTCATAGCGAATTCTATGGAGAATTCGGGAATACGAACACCTTTGTAATGGAATTTCTCTCCCGTAAGTTCCTAAGAAAGGCAGTTATCAGATAGCCCGGTTAATAGGAGGACATCGAGGTACAATCAGCGGATGTTGGTCTATGAGCGGGGTTCCAAGTGAGCCCGCATTCCAGGAGGAGCATAAGCAAAGAAAAGCCGGGTCTAATTGAAATTCCAAACGCGGGCCTCTATTACGGCCGTAGCCCAGGGAGCGTTTTTATCATATTTTTCTAGTCCCAGGTTCGACGATAGATGTCTCTGGGGGGTATTGGCGAAAGAGAGAATAAAAAAAAAGAGAAATATGATGTTTTTCTCTTCGGTATTTTTCAGCCGGCGATATATCGCGAGACCGGATAATAAACAAGAATGGCCGCTTTGAAAATGCTCCATAACTTGACCAAACCTCAATGTACAGGAAGCCAAGGATGATTTTACCCAATACGGAATAAAGAAAGTGGAAAAGTTAAAATATAAATGAACGAACACGCGTAAAATTGACAGAATGAATGAATTAATATTTATTGTCCATTTGAATTATAAATTATTTTTATTAGGAAGTGCCCTTTTTCCGGAGTCGTGGGTACAAACTCAGGTAATCAAACCCTTAAATAATTTAGCATCCTTTAAATAACGCCATATTTCGACTGTGGTGTGAACTTCTTGTCATCTGCAACCCAATTAAATTTACATTGGATTGGGTTTTCGTATAATTTTGTAAATAGTTATGTTAGGAATAAATGTTTTAGATATTCTTTAGTTTTAATTAAATGAATGAATGAATGAATGAATGAATTAATTAATTAATTAATTAATATTTATTACCTCAATGTAATGTAAAAAATCCCTTTTAAAACCGGGAGGAATTCATTTCTGGATCTGCGAGCAGTTTAAAACAAAACAAGACGTACGACGGTCGGAATACACACAATCCTCCTGATGTGTTAAGTTTGTTTGAGCTATTCACAGCAACCTGCAACGCCGGTCACATAACCAATATATATCCACGACCATACTTATTTGCACTTATACTTATTTGTTACTTCTGTGGTCACACTTATTGGTTAATTCTGGTCAGACGTTGAGTATCACATGTATTTGTTACTTATAGTCACACGTTCAGTGTCCCTCTTATTGGTTACTTCTGGTCACACGTTGTAAGCATCGCGTACTGCTCCGATAAGTGTCACACTTATTTGTTACTTTTGGTCATATTAGAACGGCCTCCAATAAGTGTCACACTTATTTGTTACTTCAGGTCATACGTTGTAAGCATCGCGTACTGCTCCGATAAGTGTCACACTTATTTGTTACTTTTGGTCATATTAGAACGGCCTCCAATAAGTGTCACACTTATTTGTTACTTCATGTCATACGTTGTAAGCATCGCGTATTACTCCGATATGTGTCACACTTATTTGTAACTTTGGGTCCTATTAGAACGGCCTTGGAAAATGCCAGAGATAAATTCGCGTATAGTCTCTATAACCACGCGTATTTCCAATGTTGGAAATTGAGGGGGGGTACGTATACGCTGTCCAAAAAAGCCTTACTTTTAATTAAAATTAAGCAACTTAATTGCAATTCTAGGATAACTTTTGCAACGCAGAATGGGCACGCAAAGTCTACTTGGACACATTTTTCAAGGGAGAAGGTCATTTCACAGGGGTAAAGCCATTAAAGGTCGATTATTAAATACCCGAATTATTAACAGATGGCGACAGCAGTCTGACACGCAAAAGTTTTAAATTATTTTAAAACCTGGAAAACAAATCGAATTTTCGTGTTAATTTTGTATGCTGAATTTTTCCTGGTTCAACTTTGGTTTATCGTTTTACATAAAAAGCTTTAAAAGTTGTATAGCAATCTATTCCAAACTAAAGAAGTAACCACCCTCAATATTTCGAAAGTGGTCAAATTAAAAATATAATTAAATGCTCAATATTAATTTAAAACATTTACTAAATTTACTAATAAAAAAATCAGCGATTGTAAATAAAGAAATTGTGATTTTATTTCACCTTGCGAAGTGTAATGTAAGGGACTAAGGCATCATTTAAATTTAAATTGGGTCGAGCTACCTGTTATCGTATCGAAGAAGAAAAAAGTATAACCATAACCGGAATAATGTACATACTTTGGAAAACCAATTTTAATTTAGTCACTTGTCACTAAAAGACTTCAAACGTGACATTCTTTTAACACATTCACAGACACATTCTAACGGAGCAGATGGGACTAATCAGGGTTGAGAGATGCCAAGGCCTCGCCAACTGGGACATACTTAGGGGTAGGGACGGGACAGCCCTCAAAGGTCATCAATAGTCTTATTTTTAGTCTCCCAGTCGCGTAGAATTACAGGAGCCACCCAGACTCCGTGCTTAACCATAACAGTCAGCAGTGAAATGAATATTAGAGCGCAGCCCTTATAGGTTCAATTTTAACGATTTTATTTATACTAGATGGCGCTAATTTAAACATTTGCCCGGAGTGCAAATAAATATTTATTGCATTAGTACAAAAAACAGCTTCTAACACTATTTAAGCCATGTTTCATCTCAAAACTTCAACTCGTTAAAACTTAGGTAACACATTTTAAGGTTTTGAATAATGAAACACGAATTTTTTAAATATTTTAGCAGTTTTCAAATAACTTAGAATGTGTACGTATCAGACTGTTGGCGCCACATGGTAAGACTTCGAAAGTATCTTCTTCCATATCAAATGTGTATCGACCTAAATATAACCCATTAGATTTGAAGAGTGATATTTAGGGCATAGCTCCGTCGGAAAAGTTCAGGTTTACGACTTTAAAAAACTCAATGTTGGAAAGCGACTATTTTCGATACTTGTAAAACATTTTGCTATTCAGTACGTGTCATTCTTATAAAACGATTTCGAAGGAATAAATAACAAAAATCGATAAAATATTTAAAAGATTTTTTCGTCTTAGGGAAACTTTATCCAGAAAGAAACATTTTTTGGAATATATACAGTTGATATTTACGAGTAGAGGGATCAACTTTGGAGAGTGATCGAAATATCAAAGAGTTTTATAAGAACAAAAAAGAGGGCAAAAACATAAAAACTCTCTAGCTGAAAATCCCAAGGAACAAAACTGAAGTAAACCAAGAAGAAAATTCTCTATTCATCCACCTTAAAATCCAAAAGAACCAAACTGTAATAAGTCAAATAGCATAATCTCTATTCATCCACCTGAAAATCCAAAAGAACAAAACTGTAATAAGTCAAATAGCATAATCTCTATTCATCCACCTTAAAATCCAAAAGAACAAAACTTAAATAAGTCAAATAGCAGAATCTCTATTCATCTACCTTAAAATCCAAAAGAACAAAACTGAAATAAGTCAAATATCAAAATCTCTATTCATCCACCTTAAAATCCAAAAGAACAAAACTGAAATAAGTCAAATAGCAGAATCTCTATTCCTGCACCTTAAAATCCAAAAGAACAAAACTGAAATAAGTCAAATAGCAAAATCTCTATTCCTGCACCTTAAAATCCAAAAGAACAAAACTGTAATAAGTCAAATAGCATAATCTCTATTCATCCACCTGAAAATCCAAAAGAACAAAACTGTAATAAGTCAAATAGCATAATCTCTATTCATCCACCTTAAAATCCAAAAGAACAAAACTTAAATAAGTCAAATAGCAGAATCTCTATTCATCTACCTTAAAATCCAAATGAACAAAACTTAAATAAGTCAAATAGCCAAATCTCTATTCATCCACCTTAAAATCCAAAAGAACAAAACTTAAATAAGTCAAATAGCAGAATCTCTATTCCTGCACCTTAAAATCCAAAAGAACAAAACTGAAATAAGTCAAATAGCAGAATCTCTATTCCTGCACCTTAAAATCCAAAAGAACAAAACTTAAATAAGTCAAATAGCCAAATCTCTATTCATCCACCTTAAAATCCAAAAGAACAAAACTTAAATAAGTCAAATAGCAGAATCTCTATTCATCTACCTTAAAATCCAAAAGAACAAAACTGAAATAAGTCAAATATCAAAATCTCTATTCATCCACCTTAAAATCCAAAAGAACAAAACTGAAATAAGTCAAATAGCAGAATCTCTATTCCTGCACCTTAAAATCCAAAAGAACAAAACTGAAATAAGTCAAATAGCAAAATCTCTATTCATCCACCTTCAAATCCAAAAGAACAAAACTTAAATAAGTCAAATAGCAAAATCTCTATTCATCCACCTTAAAATCCAAAAGAACAAAACTGAAATAAGTCAAATAGCAAAATCTCTATTCATCCACCTTAAAATCCAAAAGAACAAAACTTAAATAAGTCAAATAGCAAAATCTCTATTAATCCACCTTAAAATCCAAAAGAACAAAACTGAAATAAGTCAAATAGCAGAATCTCTATTCCTGCACCTTAAAATCCAAAAGAACAATACTGAAATAAGTCAAATAGCAAAATCTCTATTCATCCACCTTAAAATCCAAAAGAACAAAACTGAAATAAGTCAAATAGCAGAATCTCTATTCCTGCACCTTAAAATCCAAAAGAACAAAACTGAAATAAGTCAAATAGCAAAATCTCTATTCATCCACCTTAAAATCCAAAAGAACAAAACTGAAATAAGTCAAATAGCAGAATCTCTATTCCTGCACCTTAAAATCCAAAAGAACAAAACTTAAATAAGTCAAATAGCAAAATCTCTATTCATCCACCTTAAAATCCAAAAGAACAAAACTTAAATAAGTCAAATAGCCAAATCTCTATTCATCTACCTTAAAATCCAAAAGAACAAAACTGAAATAAGTCAAATATCAAAATCTCTATTCATCCACCTTAAAATCCAAAAGAACAAAACTGAAATAAGTCAAATAGCAGAATCTCTATTCCTGCACCTTAAAATCCAAAAGAACAAAACTTAAATAAGTCAAATAGCCAAATCTCTATTCATCCACCTTAAAATCCAAAAGAACAAAACTTAAATAAGTCAAATAGCCAAATCTCTATTCATCTACCTTAAAATCCAAAAGAACAAAACTGAAATAAGTCAAATATCAAAATCTCTATTCATCCACCTTAAAATCCAAAAGAACAAAACTGAAATAAGTCAAATAGCAGAATCTCTATTCCTGCACCTTAAAATCCAAAAGAACAAAACTGAAATAAGTCAAATAGCAAAATCTCTATTCATCCACCTTCAAATCCAAAAGAACAAAACTTAAATAAGTCAAATAGCAGAATCTCTATTCCTGCACCTTAAAATCCAAAAGAACAAAACTTAAATAAGTCAAATAGCCAAATCTCTATTCATCTACCTTAAAATCCAAAAGAACAAAACTGAAATAAGTCAAATATCAAAATCTCTATTCATCCACCTTAAAATCCAAAAGAACAAAACTTAAATAAGTCAAATAGCCAAATCTCTATTCATCTACCTTAAAATCCAAAAGAACAAAACTGAAATAAGTCAAATATCAAAATCTCTATTCATCCACCTTAAAATCCAAAAGAACAAAACTGAAATAAGTCAAATAGCAGAATCTCTATTCCTGCACCTTAAAATCCAAAAGAACAAAACTTAAATAAGTCAAATAGCCAAATCTCTATTCATCCACCTTAAAATCCAAAAGAACAAAACTTAAATAAGTCAAATAGCCAAATCTCTATTCATCTACCTTAAAATCCAAAAGAACAAAACTGAAATAAGTCAAATATCAAAATCTCTATTCATCCACCTTAAAATCCAAAAGAACAAAACTGAAATAAGTCAAATAGCAGAATCTCTATTCCTGCACCTTAAAATCCAAAAGAACAAAACTGAAATAAGTCAAATAGCAAAATCTCTATTCATCCACCTTCAAATCCAAAAGAACAAAACTTAAACAAGTCAAATAGCAAAATCTCTATTCATCCACCTTAAAATCCAAAAGAACAAAACTGAAATAAGTCAAATAGCAGAATCTCTATTCCTGCACCTTAAAATCCAAAAGAACAAAACTGAAATAAGTCAAATAGCAAAATCTCTATTCCTGCACCTTAAAATCCAAAAGAACAAAACTAAATTAAGTCAAATAGCAAAATCTCTATTCATCCACCTTAAAATCCAAAAGAACAAAACTGAAATAAGTCAAATAGCAGAATCTCTATTCCTGCACCTTAAAATCCAAAAGAACAAAACTGAAATAAGTCAAATAGCAAAATCTCTATTCATCCACCTTCAAATCCAAAAGAACAAAACTTAAATAAGTCAAATAGCAAAATCTCTATTCATCCACCTTAAAATCCAAAAGAACAAAACTGAAATAAGTCAAATAGCAAAATCTCTATTCATCCACCTTAAAATCCAAAATAACAAAACTTAAATAAGTCAAATAGCAAAATCTCTATTAATCCACCTTAAAATCCAAAAGAACAAAACTGAAATAAGTCAAATAGCAGAATCTCTATTCCTGCACCTTAAAATCCAAAAGAACAATACTGAAATAAGTCAAATAGCAAAATCTCTATTCATCCACCTTAAAATCCAAAAGAACAAAACTGAAATAAGTCAAAAAGCAGAATCTCTATTCCTGCACCTTAAAATCCAAAAGAACAAAACTGAAATAAGTCAAATAGCAAAATCTCTATTCATCCACCTTCAAATCCAAAAGAACAAAACTTAAACAAGTCAAATAGCAAAATCTCTATTCATCCACCTTAAAATCCAAAAGAACAAAACTGAAATAAGTCAAATAGCAGAATCTCTATTCCTGCACCTTAAAATCCAAAAGAACAAAACTGAAATAAGTCAAATAGCAAAATCTCTATTCCTGCACCTTAAAATCCAAAAGAACAAAACTAAATTAAGTCAAATAGCAAAATCTCTATTCATCCACCTTAAAATCCAAAAGAACAAAACTGAAATAAGTCAAATAGCAGAATCTCTATTCCTGCACCTTAAAATCCAAAAGAACAAAACTGAAATAAGTCAAATATCAAAATCTCTATTCATCCACCTTAAAATCCAAAAGAACAAAACTGAAATAAGTCAAATAGCAGAATCTCTATTCCTGCACCTTAAAATCCAAAAGAATAAAACTGAAATAAGTCAAATAGCAAAATCTCTATTCATCCACCTTCAAATCCAAAAGAACAAAACTTAAATAAGTCAAATAGCAAAATCTCTATTCATCCACCTTAAAATCCAAAAGAACAAAACTGAAATAAGTCAAATAGCAAAATCTCTATTCATCCACCTTAAAATCCAAAAGAACAAAACTTAAATAAGTCAAATAGCAAAATCTCTATTAATCCACCTTAAAATCCAAAAGAACAAAACTGAAATAAGTCAAATAGCAGAATCTCTATTCCTGCACCTTAAAATCCAAAAGAACAATACTGAAATAAGTCAAATAGCAAAATCTCTATTCATCCACCTTAAAATCCAAAAGAACAAAACTGAAATAAGTCAAATAGCAGAATCTCTATTCCTGCACCTTAAAATCCAAAAGAACAAAACTGAAATAAGTCAAATAGCAAAATCTCTCTTCATCCACCTTAAAATCCAAAAGAACAAAACTGAAATAAGTCAAATAGCAGAATCTCTATTCCTGCACCTTAAAATCCAAAAGAACAAAACTTAAATAAGTCAAATAGCAAAATCTCTATTCATCCACCTTAAAATCCAAAAGAACAAAACTTAAATAAGTCAAATAGCCAAATCTCTATTCATCTACCTTAAAATCCAAAAGAACAAAACTGAAATAAGTCAAATATCAAAATCTCTATTCATCCACCTTAAAATCCAAAAGAACAAAACTGAAATAAGTCAAATAGCAGAATCTCTATTCCTGCACCTTAAAATCCAAAAGAACAAAACTTAAATAAGTCAAATAGCCAAATCTCTATTCATCCACCTTAAAATCCAAAAGAACAAAACTTAAATAAGTCAAATAGCCAAATCTCTATTCATCTACCTTAAAATCCAAAAGAACAAAACTGAAATAAGTCAAATATCAAAATCTCTATTCATCCACCTTAAAATCCAAAAGAACAAAACTGAAATAAGTCAAATAGCAGAATCTCTATTCCTGCACCTTAAAATCCAAAAGAACAAAACTGAAATAAGTCAAATAGCAAAATCTCTATTCATCCACCTTCAAATCCAAAAGAACAAAACTTAAATAAGTCAAATAGCAAAATCTCTATTCATCCACCTTAAAATCCAAAAGAACAAAACTGAAATAAGTCAAATAGCAGAATCTCTATTCCTGCACCTTAAAATCCAAAAGAACAAAACTGAAATAAGTCAAATAGCAAAATCTCTATTCCTGCACCTTAAAATCCAAAAGAACAAAACTAAAATAAGTCAAATAGCAAAATCTCTATTCATCCACCTTAAAATCCAAAAGAACAAAACTGAAATAAGTCAAATAGCAGAATCTCTATTCCTGCACCTTAAAATCCAAAAGAACAAAACTGAAATAAGTCAAATAGCAAAATCTCTATTCATCCACCTTAAAATCCAAAAGAACAAAACTTAAATAAGTCAAATAGCAGAATCTCTATTCCTGCACCTTAAAATCCAAAAGAACAAAACTGAAATAAGTCAAATAGCAGAATCTCTATTCCTGCACCTTAAAATCCAAAAGAACAAAACTTAAATAAGTCAAATAGCCAAATCTCTATTCATCCACCTTAAAATCCAAAAGAACAAAACTTAAATAAGTCAAATAGCCAAATCTCTATTCATCCACCTTAAAATCCAAAAGAACAAAACTTAAATAAGTCAAATAGCAGAATCTCTATTCATCTACCTTAAAATCCAAAAGAACAAAACTGAAATAAGTCAAATATCAAAATCTCTATTCATCCACCTTAAAATCCAAAAGAACAAAACTGAAATAAGTCAAATAGCAGAATCTCTATTCCTGCACCTTAAAATCCAAAAGAACAAAACTGAAATAAGTCAAATAGCAAAATCTCTATTCATCCACCTTCAAATCCAAAAGAACAAAACTTAAATAAGTCAAATAGCAAAATCTCTATTCATCCACCTTAAAATCCAAAAGAACAAAACTGAAATAAGTCAAATAGCAAAATCTCTATTCATCCACCTTAAAATCCAAAAGAACAAAACTTAAATAAGTCAAATAGCAAAATCTCTATTAATCCACCTTAAAATCCAAAAGAACAAAACTGAAATAAGTCAAATAGCAGAATCTCTATTCCTGCACCTTAAAATCCAAAAGAACAATACTGAAATAAGTCAAATAGCAAAATCTCTATTCATCCACCTTAAAATCCAAAAGAACAAAACTGAAATAAGTCAAATAGCAGAATCTCTATTCCTGCACCTTAAAATCCAAAAGAACAAAACTGAAATAAGTCAAATAGCAAAATCTCTATTCATCCACCTTAAAATCCAAAAGAACAAAACTGAAATAAGTCAAATAGCAGAATCTCTATTCCTGCACCTTAAAATCCAAAAGAACAAAACTTAAATAAGTCAAATAGCCAAATCTCTATTCATCTACCTTAAAATCCAAAAGAACAAAACTGAAATAAGTCAAATATCAAAATCTCTATTCATCCACCTTAAAATCCAAAAGAACAAAACTTAAATAAGTCAAATAGCCAAATCTCTATTCATCTACCTTAAAATCCAAAAGAACAAAACTGAAATAAGTCAAATATCAAAATCTCTATTCATCCACCTTAAAATCCAAAAGAACAAAACTGAAATAAGTCAAATAGCAGAATCTCTATTCCTGCACCTTAAAATCCAAAAGAACAAAACTTAAATAAGTCAAATAGCCAAATCTCTATTCATCCACCTTAAAATCCAAAAGAACAAAACTTAAATAAGTCAAATAGCCAAATCTCTATTCATCTACCTTAAAATCCAAAAGAACAAAACTGAAATAAGTCAAATATCAAAATCTCTATTCATCCACCTTAAAATCCAAAAGAACAAAACTGAAATAAGTCAAATAGCAGAATCTCTATTCCTGCACCTTAAAATCCAAAAGAACAAAACTGAAATAAGTCAAATAGCAAAATCTCTATTCATCCACCTTCAAATCCAAAAGAACAAAACTTAAATAAGTCAAATAGCAAAATCTCTATTCATCCACCTTAAAATCCAAAAGAACAAAACTGAAGTAAGTCAAATAGCAGAATCTCTATTCCTGCACCTTAAAATCCAAAAGAACAAAACTGAAATAAGTCAAATAGCAAAATCTCTATTCCTGCACCTTAAAATCCAAAAGAACAAAACTAAATTAAGTCAAATAGCAAAATCTCTATTCATCCACCTTAAAATCCAAAAGAACAAAACTGAAATAAGTCAAATAGCAGAATCTCTATTCCTGCACCTTAAAATCCAAAAGAACAAAACTGAAATAAGTCAAATAGCAAAATCTCTATTCATCCACCTTAAAATCCAAAAGAACAAAACTTAAATAAGTCAAATAGCAAAATCTCTATTCATCCACCTTAAAATCGAAAAGAACAAAACTGAAATAAGTCAAATAGCAGAATCTCTATTCCTGCACCTTAAAATCCAAAAGAACAAAACTGAAATAAGTCAAATAGCAAAATCTCTATTCATCCACCTTAAAATCCAAAAGAACAAAACTTAAATAAGTCAAATAGCAAAATCTCTATTCATCCACCTTAAAATCTAAAAGAACAAAACTGAAATAAGTCAAATAGCAGAATCTCTATTCCTGCACCTTAAAATCCAAAAGAACAAAACTGAAATAAGTCAAATAGCAGAATCTCTATTCCTGCACCTTAAAATCCAAAAGAACAAAACTGAAAAAAGTCAAATAGCAAAATCTCTATTCATCCACCTTCAAATCCAAAAGAACAAAACTTAAATAAGTCAAATAGCAAAATCTCTATTCATCCACCTTAAAATCCAAAAGAACAAAACTGAAATAAGTCAAATAGCAAAATCTCTATTCATCCACCTTAAAATCCAAAAGAACAAAACTTAAATAAGTCAAATAGCAAAATCTCTATTAATCCACCTTAAAATCCAAAAGAACAAAACTGAAATAAGTCAAATAGCCAAATCTCTATTCCTGCACCTTAAAATCCAAAAGAACAATACTGAAATAAGTCAAATAGCAAAATCTCTATTCATCCACCTTAAAATCCAAAAGAACAAAACTGAAATAAGTCAAATAGCAGAATCTCTATTCCTGCACCTTAAAATCCAAAAGAACAAAACTGAAATAAGTCAAATAGCAAAATCTCTATTCATCCACCTTAAAATCCAAAAGAACAAAACTGAAATAAGTCAAATAGCAGAATCTCTATTCCTGCACCTTAAAATCCAAAAGAACAAAACTTAAATAAGTCAAATAGCAAAATCTCTATTCGTCCACCTTAAAATCCAAAAGAACAAAACTTAAATAAGTCAAATAGCCAAATCTCTATTCATCTACCTTAAAATCCAAAAGAACAAAACTGAAATAAGTCAAATATCAAAATCTCTATTCATCCACCTTAAAATCCAAAAGAACAAAACTGAAATAAGTCAAATAGCAGAATCTCTATTCCTGCACCTTAAAATCCAAAAGAACAAAACTGAAATAAGTCAAATAGCCAAATCTCTATTCATCCACCTTAAAATCCAAAAGAACAAAACTTAAATAAGTCAAATAGCCAAATCTCTATTCATCTACCTTAAAATCCAAAAGAACAAAACTGAAATAAGTCAAATATCAAAATCTCTATTCATCCACCTTAAAATCCAAAAGAACAAAACTGAAATAAGTCAAATAGCAGAATCTCTATTCCTGCACCTTAAAATCCAAAAGAACAAAACTGAAATAAGTCAAATAGCAAAATCTCTATTCATCCACCTTCAAATCCAAAAGAACAAAACTTAAATAAGTCAAATAGCAAAATCTCTATTCATCCACCTTAAAATCCAAAAGAACAAAACTGAAATAAGTCAAATAGCAGAATCTCTATTCCTGCACCTTAAAATCCAAAAGAACAAAACTGAAATAAGTCAAATAGCAAAATCTCTATTCATCCACCTTAAAATCCAAAAGAACAAAACTAAAATAAGTCAAATAGCAAAATCTCTATTCATCCACCTTAAAATCCAAAAGAACAAAACTGAAATAAGTCAAATAGCAGAATCTCTATTCCTGCACCTTAAAATCCAAAAGAACAAAACTGAAATAAGTCAAATAGCAAAATCTCTATTCATCCACCTTAAAATCCAAAAGAACAAAACTTAAATAAGTCAAATAGCAGAATCTCTATTCCTGCACCTTAAAATCCAAAAGAACAAAACTTAAATAAGTCAAATAGCCAAATCTCTATTCATCCACCTTAAAATCCAAAAGAACAAAACTTAAATAAGTCAAATAGCCAAATCTCTATTCATCCACCTTAAAATCCAAAAGAACAAAACTTAAATAAGTCAAATAGCAGAATCTCTATTCATCTACCTTAAAATCCAAAAGAACAAAACTGAAATAAGTCAAATATCAAAATCTCTATTCATCCACCTTAAAATCCAAAAGAACAAAACTGAAATAAGTCAAATAGCAGAATCTCTATTCCTGCACCTTAAAATCCAAAAGAACAAAACTGAAATAAGTCAAATAGCAAAATCTCTATTCATCCACCTTCAAATCCAAAAGAACAAAACTGAAATAAGTCAAATAGCAGAATCTCTATTCCTGCACCTTAAAATCCAAAAGAACAATACTGAAATAAGTCAAATAGCAAAATCTCTATTCATCCACCTTAAAATCCAAAAGAACAAAACTTAAATAAGTCAAATAGCAAAATCTCTATTAATCCACCTTAAAATCCAAAAGAACAAAACTGAAATAAGTCAAATAGCAGAATCTCTATTCCTGCACCTTAAAATCCAAAAGAACAATACTGAAATAAGTCAAATAGCAAAATCTCTATTCATCCACCTTAAAATCCAAAAGAACAAAACTGAAATAAGTCAAATAGCAGAATCTCTATTCCTGCACCTTAAAATCCAAAAGAACAAAACTGAAATAAGTCAAATAGCAAAATCTCTATTCATCCACCTTAAAATCCAAAAGAACAAAACTGAAATAAGTCAAATAGCAGAATCTCTATTCCTGCACCTTAAAATCCAAAAGAACAAAACTTAAATAAGTCAAATAGCCAAATCTCTATTCATCTACCTTAAAATCCAAAAGAACAAAACTGAAATAAGTCAAATATCAAAATCTCTATTCATCCACCTTAAAATCCAAAAGAACAAAACTTAAATAAGTCAAATAGCCAAATCTCTATTCATCTACCTTAAAATCCAAAAGAACAAAACTGAAATAAGTCAAATATCAAAATCTCTATTCATCCACCTTAAAATCCAAAAGAACAAAACTGAAATAAGTCAAATAGCAGAATCTCTATTCCTGCACCTTAAAATCCAAAAGAACAATACTGAAATAAGTCAAATAGCAAAATCTCTATTCATCCACCTTAAAATCCAAAAGAACAAAACTGAAATAAGTCAAATAGCAGAATCTCTATTCCTGCACCTTAAAATCCAAAAGAACAAAACTGAAATAAGTCAAATAGCAAAATCTCTATTCATCCACCTTAAAATCCAAAAGAACAAAACTGAAATAAGTCAAATAGCAGAATCTCTATTCCTGCACCTTAAAATCCAAAAGAACAAAACTTAAATAAGTCAAATAGCCAAATCTCTATTCATCTACCTTAAAATCCAAAAGAACAAAACTGAAATAAGTCAAATATCAAAATCTCTATTCATCCACCTTAAAATCCAAAAGAACAAAACTTAAATAAGTCAAATAGCCAAATCTCTATTCATCTACCTTAAAATCCAAAAGAACAAAACTGAAATAAGTCAAATATCAAAATCTCTATTCATCCACCTTAAAATCCAAAAGAACAAAACTGAAATAAGTCAAATAGCAGAATCTCTATTCCTGCACCTTAAAATCCAAAAGAACAAAACTTAAATAAGTCAAATAGCCAAATCTCTATTCATCCACCTTAAAATCCAAAAGAACAAAACTTAAATAAGTCAAATAGCCAAATCTCTATTCATCTACCTTAAAATCCAAAAGAACAAAACTGAAATAAGTCAAATATCAAAATCTCTATTCATCCACCTTAAAATCCAAAAGAACAAAACTGAAATAAGTCAAATAGCAGAATCTCTATTCCTGCACCTTAAAATCCAAAAGAACAAAACTGAAATAAGTCAAATAGCAAAATCTCTATTCATCCACCTTCAAATCCAAAAGAACAAAACTTAAATAAGTCAAATAGCAAAATCTCTATTCATCCACCTTAAAATCGAAAAGAACAAAACTGAAATAAGTCAAATAGCAGAATCTCTATTCCTGCACCTTAAAATCCAAAAGAACAAAACTGAAATAAGTCAAATAGCAAAATCTCTATTCCTGCACCTTAAAATCCAAAAGAACAAAACTAAATTAAGTCAAATAGCAAAATCTCTATTCATCCACCTTAAAATCCAAAAGAACAAAACTGAAATAAGTCAAATAGCAGAATCTCTATTCCTGCACCTTAAAATCCAAAAGAACAAAACTGAAATAAGTCAAATAGCAAAATCTCTATTCATCCA
The DNA here is from genome assembly GCF_980474605.1 of Leiobunum rupestre. Taxonomy (NCBI): domain Eukaryota; kingdom Metazoa; phylum Arthropoda; class Arachnida; order Opiliones; family Sclerosomatidae; genus Leiobunum; species Leiobunum rupestre. The sequence continues at coordinate 36,848,421 of NC_143392.1, forward strand.
CCTTAAAATCCAAAAGAACAAAACTTAAATAAGTCAAATAGCAAAATCTCTATTCATCCACCTTAAAATCGAAAAGAACAAAACTGAAATAAGTCAAATAGCAGAATCTCTATTCCTGCACCTTAAAATCCAAAAGAACAAAACTGAAATAAGTCAAATAGCAAAATCTCTATTCATCCACCTTAAAATCCAAAAGAACAAAACTTAAATAAGTCAAATAGCAAAATCTCTATTCATCCACCTTAAAATCTAAAAGAACAAAACTGAAATAAGTCAAATAGCAGAATCTCTATTCCTGCACCTTAAAATCCAAAAGAACAAAACTGAAATAAGTCAAATAGCAGAATCGCTATTCCTGCACCTTAAAATCCAAAAGAACAAAACTGAAATAAGTCAAATAGCAAAATCTCTATTCATCCACCTTAAAATCCAAAAGAACAAAACTGAAATAAGTCAAATAGCAGAATCTCTATTCCTGCACCTTAAAATCCACAAGAACAAAACTGAAATAAGTCAAATAGCAAAATCTCTATTCATCCACCTTAAAATCCAAAAGAACAAAACTTAAATAAGTCAAATAGCAAAATCTCTATTCATCCACCTTAAAATCCAAAAGAACAAAACTGAAATAAGTCAAATAGCAAAATCTCTATTCATCCACCTTAAAATCCAAAAGAACAAAACTGAAATAAGTCAAATAGCAGAATCTCTATTCCTGCACCTTAAAATCCAAAAGAACAAAACTGAAATAAGTCAAATAGCAAAATCTCTATTCATCCACCTTAAAATCCAAAAGAACAAAACTGAAATAAGTCAAATAGCAAAATCTCTATTCATCCACCTTAAAATCCAAAAGAACAAAACTGAAATAAGTCAAATAGCAGAATCTCTATTCCTGCACCTTAAAATCCAAAAGAACAAAACTGAAATAAGTCAAATAGCAAAATCTCTATTCATCCACCTTAAAATCCAAAAGAACAAAACTGAAATAAGTCAAATAGCAGAATCTCTATTCCTGCACCTTAAAATCCAAAAGAACAAAACTGAAATAAGTCAAATAGCAAAATCTCTATTCATCCACCTTAAAATCCAAAAGAACAAAACTTAAATAAGTCAAATAGCCAAATCTCTATTCATCCACCTTAAAATCCAAAAGAACAAAACTTAAATAAGTCAAATAGCAAAATCTCTATTCATCCACCTTAAAATCCAAAAGAACAAAACTGAAATAAGTCAAATAGCAAAATCTCTATTCATCCACCTTAAAATCCAAAAGAACAAAACTGAAATAAGTCAAATAGCAAAATCTCTATTCATCCACCTTAAAATCCAAAAGAACAAAACTGAAATAAGTCAAATAGCAAAATCTCTATTCATCCACCTTAAAATCCAAAAGAACAAAACTGAAATAAGTCAAATAGCAAAATCTCTATTCATCCACCTTAAAATCCAAAAGAACAAAACTTAAATAAGTCAAATAGCAAAATCTCTATTCATCCACCTTAAAATCCAAAAGAACAAAACTGAAATAAGTCAAATAGCAAAATCTCTATTCCTGCACCTGAAAAGCCTAAGGAACCAAACTGAAATAAGTCAAATAGCAAAATCTCTATTCCTCGATTTCAAAATCCAAAAAATTAAAACTGAAATAAGTCAAATAGCAAATTTCTCTTAGCTTTTAACATTAGAAATAACTTTAGCAGAATAATGATAAATTACTTATTAAATTATTTTCGAATTTCAAACCTGAAAGCGTTTTCGCTCGACATTATTTCTGGCCGTAATTTTGCAGACTTACGTTTATTAAGTTCCGTATGCTTACACAAAAAAATTACCAGAATTAAAGAGCTTAGTATTTCAACTGATATCGTGTAAACAAACAACACTCTTTAAGATATGTACAAAAATACTTTGGTGAATGGCATGGTGGCTAAGGGCATGAGGATGGACCCTGTCGTACCTGGCCCCTAAAAAAGCACCTGGGCCCTTAATCAATCGGGATGAGACTACAGTCCCTGTTACATATTCTAGATTTACCGGAATATATTCTCGTCGATACCAATAACGGTATGATATTAGCAAATGCAATTTACGCCATCTAGTGATACAGCGTAGCGATAGAACAAAAAAATGTTGGTGTCGAGAGGGCGAGAGAGGACCTGTCACGTCCGCTTATAGTGGCGCGTTAGAGGCAATACGTCTTCGGACTCGTAATTAGCTTCGAGAAAGGAGTTCCATTAATAATTGGAGACAATACGAGGCGGAGGGAAGCAGCGGGCAAGCCGACGGACAGGGCGCTGAAACGCTTCGATAAATCCGCAATCAGTAATGTAGAAGCCTCGGCCGCCCGAAGAGAAAGATGGCCCATAAGCCCCCTTAATACCCCATCTTTACTTTAGGGGTCCCTCCGATGCCATCCGATGCCAGTTATAGATAACCGAGCGGTAGAAGACTGCCTCTTCTATATCCTGAAAAACTTTCCCCCGATTCGACAGCAGCTGGTGGTCACGCCAGTTCTTTTCGTCTTCAACGCCAAATGCATTATGCATGACCAAAAACGGAAGGTTGATATTCCGAGATAGCGCCCGTCAACTGACACCGCCTCGTCGGGTTGCCGAACTGGTGAAGTCAGCGTCTTCACGGTCGTCAGGTAGGTAAAAACGTACGATTTCCGCGCCCACGCTAGTTTTCACCCTCCGAGATGCGCGGCTAGGTTATGGAATAATGGACCCGCGGATGAGCGGATGAGAAGTGGGCGAAAAAATAATCCACTCGCCAGCCACCCACCTTTCGTACATAAGCAATACTGTCTCCGAAATCTATTTTGGGTTTTCGACGATGCTTTTTCAAGAAGTTGGTGTAGTAGCGTTTTCGGCACGGATGACGTCTGCGAGGGGGGGAGGGGGTGCTTCAGTTTATTCAGGATTGAGGATACGGACGGAGAAGGTTTTGGTCGGAGGATGGAGAGATTTATCGCTACATTTCTCTGGAATAACTTTATAGCCTATCAAGATTTAAGGGATAAGGAATAAACGGATTCGGATTCGGCTAGTTTTTCCATTTTAACCGATTTAAGGGCTTCATTTTTTTACAATTTAATATTTCAAAGGTCACGAGAAATATTATTGATTTATTACTACCGTAAGTTTATAATTACGCTTCTTATAAGTGTGTCACTTTCCTGTCTTCCGCTTGTTAAATAAAGACCAATAATCAGCTAGGCTAATACCCAAGGCACCACCTTAAGCCTAAGTCATCAAGCGACCTTTGAAGCCATTAATTCAGGTGGCCGGGTTACAATGCGTAGGAGGGTGCTGGCAAGCCCTGCAAGCCACGCGAGCCAACAGCTCCCTACACTCACTATTACCGTTAACATCTACAAGTTTTTAAGGAAGGGGAAACCGAAGAGCTCGGGGAAAACCCCTTAAACCAGAAACGCGAAAAGAGTTGTTCCGAGTTTTCACCCAGTGCCACAAGCTGGGATCGAACCCGGCTCCTCTTGCTGCGAGGTCTTCCGCTTGTTAAATGTTTACTGAGAGCAATTTCAAGAATGATGGTCATTCAGCAAATATTATTTGCTGAACTTTGGACTAAGTCATAAGGCCTAATACACGCTCTTTGGCGTCGTTATAATAGTTACGTCAAATAGGAAGGCGTGTCGAAACCCGATGAGTATTAATTTAATTTTTAAGCTAGAGGCGCTAATCTTTCTGGGTTACCACGTAAATTCATCCTCATTCCACACTTACTTGTTAGTTCGACTCACTGACACCGTTATGAACTATGATTATACTCTTATGGTACTACTGACAAGAGACGGGGGAAACCAGTACAAATTACCGGGGCCCGGTTAGGAACAAACGAGATTTACGGATCTATTGGGGCCCAAAATTATTTTTTTTCCGGGTCCCGGGCACGCGCTCGTTGGCCCTGCTATTGGTAGTAAAGAGCAGATAGGATTTGTGTGTATTAGTCTCACGTACAGTGTAGCCGTTGCCGATGCTGCCGTGTCGCGCATATCTCTTCAACGGTTAGGGCTAGAAGAGTCAATGATATCTCGTTCGAATGTACATACATCGCCATTGATAGCCTTTATAAAGTTTTCAAATCGGAGCCCAAGAAGTTGGGCATTTGCCCAATTTACTATTTTCCGTGGTTGCGCTTTATGTGGTAGATATTTTATTTACGGTAATAGTTAGTGTAGGGAGCTGTTGGCCCGCTTGGCTTGCAGGGCTTGCCACCATGCACCTCCTACGCATTGTAACCCGGCCACCTGAATTAAAAGGCTTTAAAAGTCACTCGATGACTTAGGCCTAGGGTGGCGCATTGGGTATTAGCCTAGCTGATTATTATTATTATTAATTAAGTCCAATAACGTTGAAAAAAATATTATTGGACATAACTATCCCGTCGGTTATATCAGTAAATATTAAATTTAAGTATAGTTTTCAGGGTAATATACGGGACCCCAAATTTCGTGACCAGTTTTATATTTTGGCCTAAAAATCTACATACAGTTCCTTAATTTCATGAAAGTTATATTTTTGAATAGCTGTGGTTTACATTTAACCTAGAGTTTAAAAAATACGTTCCTTAATAGACGCTAAAAGAAATTATTCGCTCCAAAATAAAAACCGTCAAAAGGAAGGGTTTTTAAATTAAAAACGCGTGAATCTCGATGATATCGCCCATATTTTCGTCGCACGTGTAATTATTTATTCTGATAATAAAATAGAATCACGTGGGCTTAGCAATATTTATCCGCATTTGTCTTAGCCAATAAGATTATCCCTTCCGAGCAAGCACGCGCCAATTTACACAATATAACCGTTGAATTTTTTCAAATCAATTTCTTTTAAGATCTATTTTAATTATAAGTAAGGTTTTTTGTTCAGCGTTCCAACATTGTAAATCCGCGTGCTTATAGAGGTCTACGTGCCCGTTTCCCTCTGGCGTTTTTCAAGGCCGTTCAGAGTGAGCCGCGCTTTCAACGTATGACCAGAAGTAACAATTAAGTATGACACTGATCAACCTAGTTTTCGGCGTATGACCAGAAGTAATAAGTGTGACACTCAACGTAACTAATAAGTGTGATCAGAAGTAACAAATAAGTATGAAACTGATCGAAATAGTCTTTGTCGTATAACCAGAAGAAATAAGTGTGACACTCGACGGCTGACTAGTAGTAACAAATAAGTGTGATCAGAAGTAAATAATTAGAGGGACACTGATCGAAGGAATCTTCGATGCTTTCAAAGTATGACTAGAAGTAACAAATAAGTGTAAATACAATTATGTGTGGCCGTAGATATATATTGGTTGTGATACCGCCGTTGCAGGTTGCTGTGAATAGCTCTAACAAACTTAACACATTAGAAGGATTGTGTGTATTCTGACCGTCGTACGTCTTGTTGAACTATATAAAACTATGTATCAGACTATTGCAGCCATCTGGTAAAGCTTTAGGTATTTAAAAATTAACCTCTAATGGCGATAAGCCCTGTGAAAGGATCTTCTCCCTTGATAAATGTGTTTATGAAAACGCGACTTAATTTTGAATTATCCACGAAATATTACGAAAACCCAATCCAATGCAAATTTCATAGGATTGCAGAAGGCAAAAATACCAAGAAATTCCAACCACAGTCGAAAGATGGCGTTACTAAATGCGCCAACGCTGCTCAACGCTACCTGGTTGCAGTGACAAAACGACAAAACGCCTAGCAACCCTACGACATTAATAAAACTCACACCCGAATCCCAAATTGACAAACGACATATCTACTCCGCGAGACTTCGAAATTTTAGGCGGAGCCCGCATTTAAACTCGAGCATCAATAAAAGTCGGACCCCATAGTTACGAATTTACAAATGATTTGTAAATTACCCCAATAAGGACCATCAAACGGGCATAAACCGCTCGGCACGTCATTTATCAATACTGAAATAATGAAAATTCTTATACCATAGAAACTAAATCGCTCTGAAGTACGGCTATAGTCAGAAGTAGATGATATACCTTAACCATATAAGTATCTATATTTTTAATGCTATTAAAAGCATCTACCTTCTCAGACTGTTGCTGATTTTACTTCTCCCTATTTTAAACTAGGAGAGGCCTAGGGGCGTGGTTTTACTTCCGGAGATCACGAGACGAACAGAGTGAAGCCCACATATTAACCGTTAAATTGAGTGCATTCTTGTTATGATATTGTATTACTTTAGTATTTTATAGAGATTTGTGTTTTTAAATATTTTTCCAGTATTATTTTAGTACTATAGTTCTTGAGATGAATTTTTTAGTTTTTTGACTGAGTATGTAAATCATAAGTGAAAAATAAATTAAGTAATAATGAATAATAAATGATAATTAATAAATGGTAAATGATAAATGGTAAATGGTAAATGATAAATGATAAATGATAAATGTTAAATGTTAAATCAAAAATTATAAATGAGAAATGTTAAATGGTAAATGATAAATAAAAAATGGTAAATGATAAATGAGAAATGAAAAATGAGAAATGAGAAATGGTTAATGGTAAATGATAAATGATAAAAATTAAATGAGAAATGGTAAATGGTAAATGATAAATGAGAAATGGTAAATGTAAATGAGAAATGGTAAATGGTAAATGTTAAATGTTAAATGATAAATTTTAAATGGTAAATGGTAAATGATAAATGATAAATGATAAATGATAAATGATAAACGAGAAATGTTAAATGATAAATGGTAAATGGTAAATGATAAATGGTAAATGATAAATGGTAAATGATAAACGGTAAATGATAAATGGTAAATGATAAACGGTAAATGATAAATAATAAATGGTTTATGATAAATTATAAATGGTAAATGATAAATGGTATATGATAAACGGTATATGATAAATGGTAAATGATAAATGGTAAATAATAAATGGTTTATGATAAATGGTAAATGATAAATGGTATATGATAAATGGTAAATGATAAATGGTAAATGATAAATGGTAAATGATAAATATTAAATGATAAATATTAAATAATAAATTTTAAATGGTAAATGGTAAATGATAAATGATAAATGGTAAATGATAAATCGTAAATGATAAATGGTAAATGATAAATGGTAAATGATAAATGAGAAATGTTAAATGATAAATGATAAATGGTATATAGTAAATGATAAATTGTAAATGATAAATGATAAATGGTAAATGGTAAATAGTAAATGATAAATGGTAAATGATAAATGGTAAATGGTAAATTATAAATGATAAATGATAAATGATAAATGGTAAATGATAAATGGTAAATGGTAATTGATAAATGCTACATAAACAGATAAATAACTTTGGAATCGAGTCAGCGAAGTTGTACATATTTCATTTTTGTGACGTAGTTGGACACTTCTGTATTAAGTTATATTTTATATACTTCTGGAGTAACGTACGTACCATACGCATAAGACAGCTTCACGGGTTATAACAAAATACATAAAACTATAAAGACAGAAGAAGATTGGTCCATCAATGAATTTCCGAGTCATTAGGATATACAGAAAAAAAATGCACCATTAAATCAAGAAGATAAATTTATCCTCCGTTTTTCAAAGGCCCGAAAAATATGAAACAAAACGGATGTCCAAGTAGGTTATACAGTAGACCAAGAAAAGACCATTTTCCCCGTTATAATAAGTTAGAGTATGCTCTAAATCTTTTAACGGACGGGGGAAGGAGCTTTGTAAAAAGACATCCACTTTGCAGCAATATATTATTTTTATATCACATTTTCTTTTGCTCTCGGTGACTTAGCGACAAAAAGGGGATTCGATGGAATGCGTTAAAATTGACACATTCTTAGCTAAACCACCATCAATTCTTGGCGCATTTTTTTTAAACGTGGATGAAAGGGGGAAAATTCTGTATGAAAATTGATACGGTTAAGGGGTCACTACTTTCCGTTTTTTATATATATATATATACAATACTTCCTTCCCCCCTCAATTTCCTCCCTGTAAAGGGGGAAAAACGTCGTTTATCAGACAGTTCAGTTTATAAATGTAAAGTCGGTACAGTCTACGTTAAGTCAGATGATACTATTAGTGAAGGTAAAAAGGGTCTAATATTATATAAAATGGAAGACTTTTTATGACATTTTTTTCTCCCGTGCTGAGCAGGGGATAAATACAAACAATAGAAGTATGGGAATTTGTCCATAAAGGGGGTCATATTTTTAAAGGGGCCCATTAAGCCTTGCTTTTTATCGGGGACCAAGCATCCGAACATCTTCCACCCAGCCTCCTTTCGATAAAACAAAAATAGAATTTCGGGCTGATAGAACGTCTTATGGTTTTTGACATAAACTTTCAAAAAAGTAGGCTCAAGAGCAGTCACATTCTGGACAGATGACTCGGCCATCACCACCAGCAAGGACATTTCAAAGAAGACTCTTACGCCATTACGCCCTCTATGTATGTCCGGTTTGAAATATAAATTTTTCATTTACGTCAGTGTTATCGGATTGTCCGTGAAAATAGGAAATTGAATTTGTTATCGTTGTAATTAAGGATGTTGTTGAGAATATTAAACGAAAAGTGGTTAACGATGCTTATACCAATATTAGAAAATCTTCTTAATGTATTTGAATGGGGGGCTGGACAAGGCTGGAGCACTAGATCGACGTATATGCGCACCTAGCGGGAATTTGCGGCGAATTCGAAGGACCAGATAATGTATTTTTTCCGATTAATGACGTAGGTAGGGGGGGGGGGGGTTACTATGGACTAAGAACTCTTTGCACGGACTCTCAATTAACCTGGTGGCGTTAAGGGGGAAGAATACAGTAAAAGCCTATTTTTCGTTCAAAATGAACGTTTCTGTTTTAACAATTACGTCATTGAATTATATTTTTCATATTAGGCTGAACCTACCTCTAGTGCTTAAAATTATTATGATAATTCTAATATTAATAGTTAACGAGATATAAGGTCCTAACTAAAGGGTAGATTGGGCGCTTTCCCAACTTGTTTAGCTCCGGGGGTCCAAATTAAAACGTTATAACTTAATTACTTTTAAATTTCAAATTGTCAAACTTATTTAAGTCACTAAACAAGAGGCTGTTCTACACATAAATATAAATTTTATAAGTGGAAATACATAATTAAAAGAGTTCAGCTTGAAATAGCGCAAAAGTAGACAATGGCCACTGTAGTCTTCCCCCTTAAGAAAAGGAAGTGAAGCCGATATACGTTTCAATAACGTTATGTTTTTTGAATATTCAGTCATGCTCGAATCAGTGGAAATCGGTCTATCATGCTCGTCCTTTTTACCAAATATATTTCACAAAGTTAGTCGCTCAACAGCTTTCTTCGTCCACGATCTGAATTTCGCGTCATGTACTCCTGGGATTATATTTGACGTAGAGATGTTCAAATACCATTTTCTGATCGAATCGATTATCAAATATTTCATTTACTAACCACGTCAAATACCAAATTGAAATTTTCAGACGTCGAATAGTTGAACGAATAATACCATATAGTTTTTGGAATACCAAATAGTTGAACGAAAAATACCAAATAGTTTTTCGAATACCAAATAGTTTTTCGAATACGAAATAATATTTCGAATACCAAATAGTATTTCGAATACCAAATAGTTGTTCGAATACCAAATAGTATTTCGAATACCAAATAGTATTTCGAATACCAAATAGTTGTTCGAATACCAAATAGTATTTCAAAAACCAAATAGTATTTCGAATACCAAATAGTATTTAGAATACCAAATAGTATTTAGAATACCAAATAGTATTTCGAATACCAAATGGTATTTTGAATCCCAAATAGTATTTCGAATACCAAATAATTTGACGTATTCGTTGCTGTCTTGATTTTAGAGTTTTAGTTTTATTTTGCTGCTCTAGAGAAATAAGAGACCTAACAGCTGACTGGGCACACTTACAAGCTTACAGGGCTACATTGTTACGCCTCAGAAATGGGAATAAAGTAAATGTTTCCAATCATGGCGTTTGCAACGACACCCCCAGGGCCGTGTTACTGACTAGGCAATTTAAGAAATTGCCTAGGGCCCACGACTTCAAAGGGCCCTGATTCTAAAGGTAGGTTTCCTTACAGTTATTTAAGGAAAAAAATAAATCCTACATTGGGAACCCGGTTAGAAGACCAAAGCTGGTTTTTATTATTCGACCAGTTTGGCCAACTATTTTAAAAGAAACCACCTATGGACTGTGAGAAGGATGATAAAATACGCGAAAAAGTAGATTAGTCCATAATTAATAGGGATAATATAGCTGAATCCTAAACAAATTTGAAGAAATTAAAAAAACTTACTAATAACTCGTACCAATAGGTCTTCGAGCAAAAAACGCGAAACTCGGATCAAATTTAGTTTATTACTCGATGATCTATTTGATCCGAGTTTCGCGTTTTTTGCTCGAAGACCTATTGGTACGAGTTATTAGGACGTTTTTTTTTAATTTCTTCAAATTTGTTTAGGATTTAGCTATATTATCCCTATTAATTATGGACTAATCTACTTTTTCGCGTATTTTATCATCCTTCTCACAGTCCATAGGTGGTTTCTTCTAACTTAACTTATCGTATATTCTATTCTCCACCACACTCCCCCTTTTCGGCTTTCCGTTGCTATATGCAACGCGTTTTGAAATTTTTAATGTTTAGGCTTAGTTTCTCCTTTAGATTTGACAGTCGCCAGCCAGATTTCCCGCACGGTACTGATGAGTTCCAAATAGAACGAAACCGGTCTACCGTTGGAATTTCTGGCTATTTATTTAATTTAATTTTAATTTAGTTTATTACTCGAAGATCTATTTGATCCGAGTTTCGCGTTTTTTGCTCGAAGACCTATTGGTACGAGTTATTAGTAAGTTTTTTTTAATTTCTTCAAATTTGTTTAGGATTCAGCTATATTATCAATATTAATTATGGACTAATCTACTTTTTCGCGTATTTTATCATCCAACTATTTTAAATACCAAAATGTTTTCTACAGCCCTTTTCCAATATTCGACTATTTGATAAGCAAAAATGAATATTCGTGAATATTTTCCAGGACTATTCGATTTCTACATTTCCAGATTACTCTAACAAAGTTGAAACTTTAGTAATATATCCATTGATTTGTAACTTATCTTTGGAAAAAGTAAACAAAATATTTACTTGTGTAGGAAACCTCTCTAAAATATTGTTTTCAATAAAATAGATGACTTCTTACAAAAGTTTTATAAACATAATAGTAAAAGTTTTTAGCGTTTAGCCCAGATCAAAGTTTATTTCATTTTCGCATCAACATATTAGATCAGTTTGTGTAAATATTTTTTAAATTAATAATTAGCTTCTTCAATGCTTGACTAAGATCAAAGTGCGTTATATTTTAGAATTAAAAAACTTAGATATTTTAATTTAAAAATAAGCTTCTTTGTCGCTTTGCTTAAGATCAAAGGGTTGTTCATTTTCGTATCAACGAAATAGACGACTTTGTACAAATATTGCTTTTTAAAATTTAATGATATTTAAGCATCTTCAAAGTTTGGCTAAGATCAAAGTGCAGTATATTTAGCTTGAAAAAACTGTATTTTTTAAATTTTAAAATAAGCTTTTACGTTGTTTGGCGAAGATCAAAGTGTGGTTCATTTTCGCATTAACTTAATAGATGATTTTTTTTTTAATATTTTTTAATTAAAAATAAGCTTGTAAGATCAGAGAATAGTATGTTTTCGCATCCACAAAACTTGTATTTTTTATTTAAAAATAAGCTTCCTCAAACGCTTGATTAATAAAATAGATGACTTTGTAAAAATATTTTTTTTAAATTTAATACTAAGCTTCTTTATCGTTCGGCTAAAATCAAAGTGTAGGTAATTTTCGCATCAACAAAGCAGACGACTTTATATAAATTTGGATTCTAATTAGCTAATTTGTTTTGCTAAGATCAAAGTGTAGTATTAAACTAAATCCTCGAAATTGTTATTTCAGTCATACATAAACAGAAAGTCTCTAATTTGAACCTGGGTCCCCCTTTGACATGTAATCAGAGATGCAAGCCCCCAGTTTCCTCCACCCTAAAAGCTCCAACCAATCAGGAAGTTCCTCAAAGTTGGAAATTTGGGTGAGAATTTAGGAAAATAGTGTCACACGATACTAGCAACTCTGGCGGGATTTCATCCTTTTGGGGCCAGATTACGCACGTACCTTGTACAATGCCGCAACTATAGTATCGCGCCGCGAAGGGGGTAAGTACCGTGGATGGGGGATAAAGTCGTTTCTCAGATTACATGGCTTCAATTTAAGCCACAGTCACACGACGGACTAAATTGGTTCAATACTGAGTTTAAAACTACCTATTGAAAACGGTTTCGATGCTAGTATATTCGAAGAAGTTCACACGGGCCTTTTATTAAAGGCCTAGGTTTTTTTTAACTTAGTGGAGCACAAATACCCTGGTGGTAGGCCAACCGTTGAACATGTTGGCCTAATTTAAAGGGGGACAGGCAGAAGAAAACCTAGGCCTTAAGACAATTCACTCCTCTCGTTCAAGTGATTAATCATAGGTGAGTTCTGTGTAAAGGCCACGCTATAGAGGGATACTTGGGAATAGGGACGGGACACCGGTGGCGGAAGTATGACAACCACCCGTTGGGGGAATTGTGGCTTACCAGATGCCTGACATTACAGGACTTCACAACTAGTGTTAATCTTTATTGCGTGCTTGTTATTTTAATAAAGCAGTATACACGACGACATAAAACATAAACTGTAGTCTAATGATTCCAATCTGGCTTTTACCACGGTTGTAGTATCGTCCAATCACTTCATGTACCCTAGTTTATCGCCAGAATATAGCAACAAAATTATTTATTCTTCTTAACTACCCGAAGCGTCTTCGAAACCACCGTAGCCAGCGTTGGCAGACGTACGATAATTATCGCACAGTGCGATAATTTCATCGAAATTTGTAGGGCGTACTATAATTTTCATAGCATACGATATCGTACCGTTATTTCGATAATTCTGCCTTAACGTACGATAATGTACAATAATTTTTAGATTTTTTTATAAACTTACCAACGATTTCCGTTTTATTATTTATTTATATAACTTCTACTTAAAAATGAATGATATGCATTTTATGCCGAACGTGCTGCGTATAGTAGTCCGATTGTAGACCATTGGACCGAAATCCCATTCGTCCGAATGTACCATTCAACCGAATTCCAATCGACCGAAAACCGCGTTTGCGCGGTTTTCATTCAATATACCGTTAGTGATACATATTTATATATCGTAGGTTACGTGACGATAGTATATCTAATTTGGACTAAACTATGTCTTAAATATTTATTATTTCGTACCGACGTGTATTTTTAGACCTTTTTCCCTTGAAATTTGATATTTTCCGGGTTTAATTTTGGAAAATAACCTTGATAAGACCCGACGTTAAATAGTTGCCTACCATATCTAACCTAACCCAACCCAACCCAACCTAACCTAACCCAACCCATCCTAACCTAACCCAACCTGAACTAACCTACCCGAAGTGAAAACGAACCAGATTTAAATTTCCCATTCAACTGAATCCCGCCATGTTGGGCTATAAACGAAAATACTTTTCGGTTCAATGGGATTCGGTCAAACGGGATTCGGTCCAATAGTATACAACCCGTAGTCCTGAGTGTGAGTTTATTACTCCTAGCTGTTACCGCATTTTTTAATAAATTTTTAAAGATATTAAGTTCAGTTAATAATGATAATAGGCATTTTGTTTATTTCCCTGAAATAAAACTCCTGTAGGGCTTTCAAAAAAGTAATCTAAATTCAACGCATTTATGTATGAATTCAAATTTAGCGCCAAAAAGAAATGTGCGATAATTTTCCAGGAAAATCGATAATTTTTTGGCCTAGATACGATAATTTCAGATTTTTGATCTGGCAACGCTGAGCGCAGCTGAACCGAGTTTACAACAAGTATCTTCGTACTCAATTAGGTATTTAACTAGTCAGTTAGTGGGTTGTAGTAATGTATCACTCTTCGCAATGAAGTCCATAGGTGGTTCCTTTTAACTTAACAGTGGGTAGTAGCGTGACCGTGGCTTTAGTGACTTTCTGCTAACGTCTATTTACTTTTGTTAGAGTAATATCAGAAGTAAACGAACAGAAGTTATCGAAATAGCGCTCAGAATCGGAGGGCGTTTTCCTTACGAAAATGATGAGCAAATCGAGTCAAATAAAAGCTAATTTCCATCCCCGTCTTTTGAAGCGATAAATTGCACTTGGGAATTGTGGGTATAACTATTTCTATGTATAAAAATTGGTTTCATATAAACAAATACGTTTTTTTTTTCGGCCCAGGAGTGCGCAAAATTTCAAATTCGAGATCAAAATGTAACTTCAAAAAGAAAACGCCTCCAACATTGGGATTATAGCAGTCTGATAACTTCGGTTAATTTACTTTTGGTCAGGGTAGGCACAATTTTGCCAAGGGTGGAAAAAACTACATTTTCCGTGGTTTTTTCCACCTATTTTTTTCCTGTTAAAAACCGTGTGGAAAATCGTACTTCCATGGTTTTTCCACCTCTAGTGGCAAAATTCAATAAAAAATAAATAATAAAAGCAGTATATTCTTCTATTCTATTCACTCTTCTTCTGGCCTTATTTTCATCGCTCCTATTTGCAATGACCAAATTAGTCACTTAATAGATATATCAATGATTAATTTAGCATGAAACGAAAATATGAATGAATATTTTCCGGTTTTTACCAGTTTTTCCCACATGTCCCGTCAAAAACCGGTTTTTGACGGGTTTTTGCCAACCCTGCTTTTGTTAATATTAACTGTTATCGTCGATTCTAGAGGTCGGTAACGGTTAATCATTATCCATGATTAAATTGATTTTGTTGGGAAAAAATGTAAACAAAGAAATTTACCGGTTAATATTTCGGAAAATGATTAAAAAACATGTATTATTCGTAAAATTTGAGCTTTTTATCGAAAAAAACGTCGTTTTTCCGATTAATTTTACAAATTTATCAAAAAATTAATCGGATAATACAGAAATATAAATTACTTGATCAAAACGTTTTACGAATAATTTTGAGAGCTTTATCTATTGAATAAAAGTTAACCATCCCCGACCTCTAGTCGATTCAAATAAAACCTATAGTCTTAACTTGTCCACGGTATACGTAAAATATCTCGCAAATTGATTGCGAGACATTTTTCAAAGAGAAAGGAAAAGGAGTAGTAGCAGGATGCGGAGAATATGCATAAACATTAAGGCAAGCTTGTGGTGGGAGGCGATACATATTTTCGTCGCCCAAAGGAAGTGATTTTGGCGGTTACGAGTGAATAACAACAGCATGCCACCGATTTACCAATCAAAGAAGCACTCCCCTACAGCCCTACAAATGTCAATGCTAGAAAATCGTTCGAGCCGTATGTCGTTTATTTTGGGTATTATAAAGAAGAGATCCATAGCAACAAGCAGGGGCACTGAGCGGGGCGATAGATAAGCGACTTATCCGCGTAGAGTGACAAAAACACCTGTCGGACAGATAATAATTCCAGGATGCTTGGCTATTCCTTAGTTAAGGGGACAGTGAATCACGTCATAGCATTCTCAAATGTCGATAATTTTCCAGTACCCCTACCTAAGCTAACGGTAGTTTCAAATCGCGATGATAAAAAAGGTTTAGCCACTCTTACTTTCTTCAACGATTTTCTTATTAAATGGATCCAGTCTGATCAAGTCCTCGTTTTGATGGGCGTCAACGGTTTGAAAAGTTAGTATATATTTTTTTGATGATGAAATAGTATTTGTTATTTAATACCATAAGTAAGACATAAAACCAAGTTGATATACGGTAATCAGTTATAAGTATAGATTAATCCGAAAGTGTAATTTATCGTTTGAAAGGTCATATTTTAATCGAAACAACGTTTTAACAATAAAATGTATAGACGGTGTTCAATTTCTGGATATTTACAAACGTAAATTTCTGGATATTTACTGAGGGAAATTTCTGGATATTTACTGAGGGAAATTTCTGGATATTTACTGAGGGAAATTTCTGGATATTTACTGAGGGAAATTTCTGGATATTTACTGAGGGAAATTGTTTGATATTTACAGAGGTGAATTTCTAGATATTTACAAAGGGAAATTTCTGGATATTTACAAACGGAAATGTTTTGATATTACAAAAGAAAACTTCGGGATATTTACAAAACGAATGTTTCTGGATATTTACTGAGGGAAATTTTTTGATATTTACAAAGGTGAATTTCTGGATATTTACTGAGGGAAATTGTTTGATATTTACAGAGGGGGATTTCTAGATATTTACAAAGGGAAATTTCTGGATGTTTACAAAGGGAAATGTTTTGATATTACAAAAGAAAATTTCGGGATATTTACAAAACGAATGTTTCTGGATATATACAGAGGGAAATTGTTTGATATTTACAGAGGTGAATTTCTAGATATTTACAAAGGGAAATTTCTGGATATTTACAAAGGTTTAGCCACTCTTACTTTCTTCAACGATTTTCTTATTAAATGGATCCAGTCTGATCAAGTCCTCGTTTTGATGGGCGTCAACGGTTTGAAAAGTTAGTATATATTTTTTTGATGATGAAATAGTATTTGTTATTTAATACCATAAGTAAGACATACAACCAAGTTGATATACGGTAATCAGTTATAAGTATAGATTAATCCGAAAGTGTAATTTATCGTTTGAAAGGTCATATTTTAATCGAAACAACGTTTTAACAATAAAATGTATAGACGGTGTTCAATTTCTGGATATTTACAAACGTAAATTTCTGGATATTTACTGAGGGAAATTGTTTGATATTTACAGAGGTGAATTTCTAGATATTTACAAAGGGAAATTTCTGGATATTTACAAAGGGAAATTTTTTGATATTACAAAAGAAAATTTCGGGATATTTACAAAACGAATGTTTCTGGATATTTACTGAGGGAAATTTTTTGATATTTTCAAAGGGAAATTTCTGGATATTTACTGAGGGAAATTGTTTGATATTTACAGAGGGGGATTTCTAGATATTTACAAAGGGAAATTTCTGGATGTTTACAAAGGGAAATGTTTTGATATTACAAAAGAAAATTTCGGGATATTTACAAAACGAATGTTTCTGGATATTTACAGAGGGAAATTGTTTGATATTTACAGAGGTGAATTTCTAGATATTTACAAAGGGAAATTTCTGGATGTTTACAAAGGGAAATGTTTTGATATTACAAAAGAAAATTTCGGGATATTTACAAAACGAATGTTTCTGGATATTTACTGAGGGAAATTGTTTGATATTTACAGAGGTGAATTTCTAGATATTTACAAAGGGAAATATCTGGATATTTACAAAGGGAAATTTTTTGATATTACAAAAGAAAATTTCGGGATATTTACAAAACGAATGTTTCTGGATATTTACCGAGGGAAATTGTTTGATATTTACAGAGGTGAATTTCTAGATATTTACAAAGGGAAATTTCTGGATATTTACAAAGGGAAATTTTTTGATATTACAAAAGAAAATTTCGGGATATTTACAAAACGAATGTTTCTGGATATTTACTGAGGAAAATTTCTGGTTATTTACAAAGCGAAATTTCTGGTTATTTACAAATTGAAATTTCAGGATATTTACAAAACGAATGTTTCTGGTTATTTACAAATTGAAATTTCTGGTTATTTACAAAGCGAAATTACTAGATATTTTCAAAATGAAATTTCTTGATATTTACAAAGATAAGTTTATGGATATTTCCGAAGGGAAATTTATGGATATTTCCGAAGGGAAATTTATGGATATTTCCGAAGGGAAATTTATGGATATTTACAAAACTAAATTTATGGATATTTGCAAAATGAAATTTCTTGATATTTACAAAGATAAGTTTATGGATATTTCCGAAAGGAAATTTATGGATATTTCCGAAAGGAAATTTATGGATATTTACAATGGGAAATTTATGGATATTTCCAAAAGTAAATTTATATATATTTACAGTTGAAATTTATTTCGAGTAACCTTAACTAGATGAGTATTAAATAAAATTTATTTAAACTAATAATAAAAAATGTTTCAGTGATATTTAAGACGTACCAATTTTTTCTAACCCACTAATTTTCTTTAATAAGATATTTCGACTGGTATAATATTACGGCAAACACTTTTACCAACCTTGGATATAATTAATTTCCTCCCAATTTCCTAAAAGTGATCCCTGACCTTTTCCGGTCACGTTTCTCACTACGCCACTGTTTCCTTAACCTTCGAGATCTCACCCACTGTTACAAATTCTGACAATGAGCGCGAATAAAAACAACGGAATCAAAGATCTTCCATTCCTTTAGGGAGGGAGGGGCGCTAACGTAAGAAACAACCCCCCCCCCCCCTATTGGCATATAGGTGGTTGGTCGTAGACTTAATAAATTCGGAATTCAAAGAGAGTGAAGAGAAAGTTTCCGAATGCCTTATTTAAAGCGCAGCTGCGGACTATAGTCGGATAAACACTCAACAGACAACGCGGACGAAGATGAAGATAGCGGATTGCGATGCCGGCTCGTTTCCACATTCGGAGGTGATTTCTTAAAGGGACTATAGCGGCGCGCGTGGCTTTCAGTGAACGCGTATCGACTGAGAGGAGAAAACAGGCGTCCAATTGGCACAAATCGAGAGGGGAGGTTCGAGGGGGGGGAGTGCTCCTCCACGCCACCTTCATCCGTTCGGGAAGGCTCCTCCAAAGACCATTCTCGCGAATCAAAGGGAACAGAGAGTTCCGCCCGCTCCGTCGTCGAGAGCGCTGGTTTCGGATCCTCTCTCTGGCTCTCCGCGAGATCGGCAACGTTTTCACAAGCCGCTCGGTACAGCGACCGAACGGATGCTGCTTCGACCATCCCGACAATATCCCCTTTTACGCAACATTTACCGTAACATCCCCCGACATATCCCTTAATCAAACATCGTCGTGATCCGTTTAAAAATAAGATAGGCCATCGGGGATTAAAAAAACAATCGACTAGTACTTAAAAATAAATCGTGAGCTCTTAGTCGTTGAAGTTTCGAAGCAAAGTCACGACTGACTGGTGGCGCGGGTAAGCGGCGGAGGGACAAAGATTCCAGTCGCACGCCTCGAAGCGAAGTGTGGCGAGACGTCGGGGAAGAACGCTTGAAGTGGGGCCGAAATGAGGTCGCGAGGAGCGGAAGACGAGGAGGAAGAGAATTCAGGTAAATGAGACGCGCTTTCTTTGCAAGTTCTCTTTGTCTTTAAGCACTTCCCTTTTATCTGATTTTAAACGCCACGTTCCGAGAGAGAATTCCCAGTCTCGCGTTTACCCCACGCGTTTCTTAAAGGGCTCGATTGTGTTTCTAAGACAAAGGTATACCTGTTCGGAATGGATGGGATGGAAGTGTTATAGAAATGATACCCTCGAGACGCGCTCGTTATTCTCCGTTAACGCGATATTTATATTACCTTGTCAAATATTCTAATTTCTCCGAAAATGATAACGGATTATATTAGAATAGAGCTATGAGGTTTTGAGAGCTATTTATCTAGACAGAATCTGACAAATATTCCCCATCTATCGAACCTTCCAAGATTAAATTTGATAATTAAACAGTAGGACCGCATTATTTGCAGAAGCCTCGAGAGAAATTAAATTTAAGCCAACGTCTGCGAGTCATACTTTACTAGAATATGTTTACATCGGTTGAGATTCAATTATTTATCGGATGACAGTGCTAATTAAATGGGCACTGAAATTCAACTGAAGTTTTGTCAAATATTTGTACACTGATATTTTTCTTATTAAAATCACTGTAATGGATAAAATATTAGCCAAATTTAACTGATAGTTATTAAAAAATTAGCCAAATTTAACCGATAATGTTAAAAAATTGGTAAATGTAACATATAATCGCAAATAATATAAACATATTAGCTAACTTTTTCGGATAATTTAAAAATGATAGCAAAATTTCACGGATATTTTTAAAATACAAATTTTTTTGACAAATTTAACAGATAACAAAAATATTAACCAAATTTGACAGATAACATAGAAATATTAGCCAACATTAACAGATAACATAAAATTATTAGACAAATTTAACAGATATATCCCTAAATGCATCTTATCATCGCGCAAAAATGTTATCTAAAATGATATATTACAATCTAACTGCAAATGTAACAAAACTAAATGTTAGCGGTTATTTAACAGTTAAGATAAAAAAAATAGCAAAATTTAACAGATAGTCTAGAGAGGGATAATCTTATCTTCGTGTAGAAAATTCTATTTAAAAAAGAGATATTTACATACGTAACAAGAATATATGAATCCTACTGTTGAGAAAATATGTTGGTATCGTTTCGCGGTCATAATTCAGGAGATAAGCTTTAGTGCCATTGAAATATGGTTTCTTGTCATGCCAAAACAGTAGTAATAAAAAAGGTAAGGAGACAAAATGACCTTGCAAAGGGAAAAGACTTTTGTGATTTATGATTGGATAAACAAGCGATTTAATGTTGATGGAGTGACTCAGTCTCGAATTTTGAGTCGACGAAATACGCTCCCGCGGCGTTGTTAAAGTTCACCTATGACCCCGAGCGCCCCAAATCATAATCATACATCACTTTCCTTTTCTCTTATGTCCAACCCCCCGAAAAATAAGGTCTGTGGTGTAAGCCTAAAAAATATATCAAAAACACACCGTTGTCTAAAATTTAAATATTAATTTTAACTTGCAGGGATAGAAACACTATGGTACGAATTATAAAACACCGTTTAATCTTACATACGTGGCGTTGGGGAATGTTGTTCCAATACAGCCTAGGATATTCATGTGAAACACGTAACTTCGCTGGCTTCATTTGATATGTCAAAATACGTTTCCCAATATAAATTGTGCAGGGTGAAATATTTAATAATGACTTTCAAAATTAATACATTGGGAAAATATGATTTATAAACAATTAAATATACTTCGATTTAACTTCGATAGACAAAGTAATGCACGGGTTAAAGTTTGACCCATCATTTAGGAGAGTCAGAAGGGGACTCAATACTATGAAAATTCTAAATAGTCATTGCATAGACGACAAAATTTTTAAAAATATTTACCCCCTCCATATATATCTTATGATTTTAATAATAAATGTAAAAAAACAATGTTTTATATATTTGTAGTATGTACACTTTTTCTAAACTATGAAAATTCTAAATAGTCATTGCATAGAAGACAATTGTTTTTATTTTTTTCCCCATCCATATATATAAACTTTTAAAAATAAATTTAAAAATAAGAATTGTTTTTATATATTTGTATTATCTTCACTTTTTCGTATTAAAGGGAATATAGCCTGCAAAACTATCTTTAATTTTTCAAATTTCCCTGTACAGTGGCCCCAAACATTTAAAAAACCAAAGGCAAGAGCGGCCAGAGGTGCAAACGTTGGTGTTCCACACCAAATACCTGTGATTATATTCCCTTTAAGCATGCTTAATAAGCCACTGCTCCAATTATAAACAGCTTCGTACCTGCGAAGGTTAACTTTCCATTTTTATAGCCTTAATGGATACTTCTCTGTAAAGAACTATATAATAAACTTCTGCTATAAAGTCCTCATTTTTCCTCTATCGGCAATATGTACAGTTTCACGTTTTGAGGGTAGAGGGGGCGGCACGTCAAAAGTTTGATATTTCAACCGGAACGCTTTGAACCGGAAATGTGTGCCTTTTTCTGTGGAAAATCCTCCATCCGAGCTGGCCCTTTCTTCGGAGATCTCTTGACCCTTCTCCAAGAGGGGGGGGGGGCGAGAAATTGACGTAACCTCCCCGTTTAAGCCGACTCGGCGATACGACGTCAAGTATTGAGAGTTAGCTCCCCCGTCTCATAGTAGCACTCAACCATAGCTAGCCTACTGGTCCGATTTCGTCTCGAGACGTTTTTTTATATATATTTTTTATATATTTTTTCCTAACTACAAGTATAAACCTTCTTTAAAGGCAAAAAAAGGCTACAAAAAAATGTTTGACAGTCGAGTACAAATAGGGGGGGGGGATAGAGGATTAACGTGTAGAATAAATTGTTAATCTATATCCAAATCACCGCCGGCAGGCGTGTAACTACGCTGTCATTTAATTTCAGACGCACTTTACAAACATTAAGATGTCGTAGAAATTTTAGTGCACACAGTCTCTTTGGTGTGCTCAGTAATCGGTATTGAAGATAAATTTAACAATTGTTTTGAAATTACCCTGTCCATTAGCGCTATAAAGGAAAATAATAATTTTTAAAAATGGGCTCTTTTCAATCACGTACCCTGTCCACTAAGAACAATATTTTAGTCACCTATCCACAGAGATCAATATTATAATCACCCTGTTCACCAAGAACAATATTTTAGTCACCCTGTCCAATTATAACAATATTTTAGTCACCCTGTCCACTTAGAACAATATTTTAATCACCCAGTCTACTTAGAATAATACTTTAGTCACCCTGTCCACTAAGAACCATATTTTAATCACCCTGTCCACTTATAACAATATTTTAATCACCCTGTCCACTTAGAACAATATTTTAATCACCCTGTCCATTTCGAACAATATCTTAATCACCCTGTCCACTTAGAACAATATTTTAATCACCATGTCCCCTTAGAACCATATTTTCTTCACCCATTACAACGTTTTTCAATTACCTATCCGTAAGTGAACACCTTAGAAACACCGCAAAAATAAGGACAACCAGCCAGACAATTTCGATGAAACCAAGCAAGTTTTTATGGGAGAAGAATTCGACGAACTCGGGGGAAAACCTCTTTAACCAGTGGGGAGAGAACTTGCAAATCCAACACGGAAGTGCCACAAGCTGTGATCAAACCTTATCAGGGAAAATTAGCCACCCCTTATAATTAAACATTTGACTACAAGAGCCTTTATTGTGTACAATTTTTATTGAACAACAGAGTTTGTTGACTTTGCCACAATAGAATTGACGACGACAAGTTTTTGATGGATGGGTAATCAATCAAATGGGAAACGTTGCTTTTGTTGATACGGGAGAAGATTGATTTGATTTATTTTAAATAATTAGTTTCCTACGTATCATTTATACGCAATATAAAAGTCGGTGCATTTCGATGGTCCTTCTGAGTAGCAATTTCACTTAATGGCAAAGCACTAAAAACCCTGGGACTCGCGGTTGGAGCCTCTAAAGCTTTGGAAACGTTAAATGATAATAATTTTCACTTTTATAATAAAAACCCTAGATTTCTAATTTCTTTGGTATTTATGAATATTTTTAAATTCAGTTTAAATAGGATAATTTACACTAAAATATTTATTTGTATTTCAGTAAATTTCGAGTCTAATTTGATACAAAAGTAATATTTATTAAGTGCAAATCTTTTACCTTTGTTTCATTAAGCATTTTAGGAAGTAACTGTTAATCAAAATTAAAAACTTAAATATCTCAGTAAGAAGCAACTCTTAGTCATTTTTTGGTAATTAATTTTTAATTTTACTAGGTTTTAGTTATGGTTCATACACTCACGAAGCAATGAAATTTAAAAATCATAGGCAATAGTCAAAGTTTATAAAATGTACACGTTTGTGAAAACAGAAAAATGGCCTAACAAAGTGCATCGAAAGACTTTTCCTATTTACTCACCGCGAAAGAGATAAATAATTCAAGAAGAATTGTTTTAAAATGCACATTCAAAAGGAGCCAAATCTTTTCCACAGCCATCTGGTTTCAACCTTTGAACTTTCACCGTCGATAAAAGAATAAAATACAGAGAATTAATACCACCGTAGTTCATATATCCGGCAAACGCCAACAGTTGCGAAATAGTATCGGAGATAAAAATTGAGCTTCTCAATATAAATAGTAATAACTAATAATAATAAACCGCTAGGTTAATACCCAAAGAACAACCATAGGCCCAAGTCCTCTAGCGACCTTTAAAACCATTAATTCAGGTGGCCGGGTTACAACGCGTAGGAGGGTGGTGACAAGCCCTTCATGTCACGCGAGCCAACAGCTCCCTACACTCACTATTAACGTTAAAAGTGGTTTTCCCTCGAGTTCTTTGGTTTCCCCATTCATAAAAACCTATATAGGTTAACGGTTTTGCGTAAAAATGACAATATTACAAATTTTAATATGAATAAGTTGGAATTCCTCGCCTTTGGTCTGTAAAAAAAAAAACTATACTAAATAAAATATTCCGCTAGAGGCGCTCAACTCATACAAATATCATTGGCTCGTAGGTTAACCATGGATAGTTGATTTTAGAGGATCGGTAAAAAGCCTGGTTTTTAGCCCCCGTAAACCAATCACACTAAGGGAGTCGGCCAAGGTTATTTGAAAAAAAAAACAAGTGTCGCTAAGAGTGGACGATACTGTTCGAAAAAAGAAAAAAGATAAACACGAAGTACATTTTTACGCCAAAAGGTATTTTTTCTCGTTTTTATAAATATGATATACTAAATATCAGTTGATAGTTTTTATTGAATTAAAAACCATAATTAAAAATTACTAAAATATAAAGCGCAAAAAATTACGTAACAATATCAACCGCATTAGATTGCCATTTTGAAATTTTAAGATCACGTGGTACAAACGACCTTGCAAGACTCCCTCGGAGTCTCTCGAGCTGATTGATACGCGGGGATAAATAAAAAGCACTGTGGAAGGGTATCGAAAACCTGTCCTCTTAATAGGTGTTTTCGTAAATCCGACGCTTCACTTTTTACTGTTGGGAGTACTGCCAACCGAGGCATTTTTTAGTTGGCCGTAATAGACGTTTTTTTTTCGGTTTCGTCTAAAGTGTCTCCTGCTAAAGTTTATGTTTTTTTACTTAGACCGTTTCGATCGATTCACCATCTTTTTAGGTTAAATTGTTATTTAATAAACTATAAAATTATTAGTTAAACATTTAAAACTTATCTTGAAAGTTTCAAGATAAGATAAATTGCTTTTCTTGTATATCTAAAGGTATGTACCATATGCAAACTTTTGATAGTGCCATTATTTCCGATAGGCCTTGTCCTACGTAAAGAAAACCCTAAAACTACACGACAAAAAATATAAAATATATTAAAACCTACCTAGGAATATTTTCATTTAAAAAAACGAAGCTGGTTTCACACTCGACGGAAAATATGCCGGAAAGACGATAATAAACGCCGAGCTGAAAATTGATTCCCATTCGATATACCGCTAACGTTCAACTTTACGCTGCTAATTTTCCGTCGAGTGTGAAACCAGCTTTACTCGTTTCTATGACGTTTTTGTGACGTCGACCCCAACAGTAAAACAAGATCGTCGGTGGGGAAAACAATTTGCTTATTCAGATATTTACAGTCCATGGGTTAACATAGAAACTTTAGCGCGAACAGAGCGTGATCAAAGTTGGCCGTGCTTGGGCCTAAGGTGGGGCCTTGGATATTAGCCTAGCTGATTATTATTGTTATTTATTACAAGTTTATATACATATATATATTAGTACATAAATAATAAAAAATAAATAAACTGTGAACGTTGGTTAGCATTGTGATGATCTAAAAGAAAGTATAATTTTCAATGAAATCGGGCCTAATTTAAGAAATAAATAAAATTGTTTGGCGAAAATTGATAAATCAGAAAAATAGTCAAATGTCCGAATATTGGAATATTGCGAGGGGCAGGTCACTTCCTTGATTAACGACGCACTCCTCAAAATATTAAATCCGAATTAATCGTGATTATTTTGATTAAATTCAATTTAATCACGATTAAGTTGATTAAGTCACGTTTAATCATGATTAGAATGTTTAAATCTGATTTAATCATGATTAAATGATAAAATCTGATTAAAATGATTAAATCTGATTAAAATGATTAAATCTGATTAAAATGATTAAATCTGTTTAAAATGATTAAATCCTGATTAAAAAATTATATCGTGATTAGTATGATTGAATCGTACTTTAGTTTTGATTTTAATGATAAATTCTCTATTCGTCCGATTATATTGATTAAATCGTGATTAAAATGATTAAATCTAATTAAAGTGATTAAATCTAATTAAAATGATTAAATCTAATTAAAGTGATTAAATCTAATTAAAATGATTAAATCTAATTAAAATGATTAAATCTAATTAAAATGATTAAATCTAATTAAAATGATTAAATCTAATTAAAATGATTAAATCTAATTAAAATGATTAAATCTAATTAAAATGATTAAATCTAATTAAAATGATTAAATCTAATTAAAATTATTAAATCTAATTAAAATGATTAAATCTAATTAAAATGATTAAATCTAATTAAAATGATTAAATCTAATTAAAATGATTAGATCATGATTAGAATGATTAAATCTCGTTTAAATGATTAAATCTAATTAAAATGATTAAATCTAATTAAAATGATTAAATCTAATTAAAATGATTAAATCTAATTAAAATGATTAGATCTAATTAAAATGATTAGATCTAATTAAAATGATTAAATGTAATTAAAATGATTAAATATAATTAAAATGATTAAATCTAATTAAAATGATTAAATCTAATTAAAATGATTAGATCATGATTAGAATGATTAGATCATGATTAGAATGATTAGATCATGATTAGAATGATTAGATCATGATTAGAATGATTAGATCATGATTAGAATGATTAGATCATGATTAGAATGATTAGATCATGATTAGAATGATTAGATCATGATTAGAATGATTAGATCATGATTAGAATGATTAGATCATGATTAGAATGATTAAATCTCGTTTAAATGATTAAATCCTGATTAAAAAGATTAGATCATGATTAGAATGATTAAATCTCGTTTAAATCGTGATTAGATTTTCTAATCTTGATTAGATTTTCTAATCTTGATTAGATTTTCTAATCTTGATTAGATTTTCTAATCTTGATTAGATTTTCTAATCTTGATTAGATTTTCTAATCTTGATTAGATTTTCTAATCTTGATTAGATTTTTTAATCTTGATTACCCTGATTTAATCACGATTACCCTGATTTAATCATTTTACTATGATTAAGACGCACCCAAAATGGAAGTGACCTGCCCCTCGGAATATTGAGACCATGTTATTAACTATAATAACTGTAGCGGATAAAGAGTTACACTGTGGACTACACAGTAGATGAATCTAATACACACAAATCCATAATGGGATTGTATGTAAGAAACATTACCCGCGTCTAAGAACGCCTTTTTTCATGTATTCCGGACGTTTGTTGAACTCTTAACCTCCCTAATATGTTTTTTTTTCTCGCACCAACGATTTTTTAACGTTATTTTTTATGACCGAGGTTCTATCGCCTTTTTTTTGGCTCTCACCAGACCCGTCACGTGTTTTTTAAATCATCAATTTTCTCCCGTTTTCAGAGTTCCGACACTCTAGGGAAATACCTCACTTTTATTAAGAACAGATGGTCTGTTAATGGCCTCATTAAATCCCTTACCTGCCTACGTCTTTTGTTTTACAGCTTTTATCCGTGGCATAGGCTTCGTGCGTAGTTTAAATTTTGGTCAAAAGTATCGCCGCCTACCGACCGAATTTTAAATGGAATTTATGAACATTCTCTCTGCGCAACAACCGAGAGTTTCAACCGAAAACATTGAAATTCAAAAGTCGTCTGCTTTTTCTTCACATATTTAGTTGCCAATATTAAGACAGATGGCGCTATATTTCCTAGACTTTATTTCGTAGCATATACCGTACTAATTTTTTTTTATGGTTTTGAATTCTTTGGAATAAGCTTACATAAAACTATCATATTTTATACAAAACATTTTAAAAAAACACCACATTTTTAGAGTTTTATTTCTATTAGACAGCTTAAAGGGGAACGGCCAAACTTTTCCAAATATGGCCTTATTTTCATATCAAAAGATTAACAAAACGTTCAATATACTAACACGTACCTTTTTTTGTCTCGGAAAAATAGCTTTTGGCCAAAAAAGTTAAAACGAAAAATAACGCCGGGTGTTTGGGTTTGAATTTTCGCCGCCATCTTAGGGGCTGCCGCCAGCGCCCCTAACCCCGTATGAGTGATTTGCGAACTATCCTAACTTTTTAAATCGCGAAATTTAGGCTTAAGTCTCTCATAACTGGAACGCGCCGCGCGTGCGAAACAAATTTTTCTCGTCTTCAGAAGCGCGCGCTTTTACGTTGTTTTTCTGTCTCACCGACTTCTCACCAGGTGTCGCGGCGGACGCGCGCTTTCGATTTCCCGAAATTTCTTTATTTTATTAAAAATTAACCACTCAATATTTTTTGATGCGGTTTTCGCCATAAATTTTAGTTTTTAATGGGCTATAGGGCAATCTAACTGGTTAAAGCTTGACCGTTCCCCTTGAAGCTACGTGCGCAGGGTTGCCAGATGCATGATCTCGATCGTAAATGTACGATATTTGGACTCTTGGTACGATACGTGATCCCAATAATTTGGCAACTGGTTAGTTTCGTGGATAGGCTTTTACCGTACATCTTCTAACCATTTAGGGACAGAACCGTGAACCGTTTAACCTCTATTGTTTCGGTGCTTAATGGGACTTTCAATGGGGTTGTAGTCCATTTAAAATACGTAATTTGGTCGCCGTTCATCGCATTTACAAAGTTACACTCTGATGACGTTCCAGTGACGTGTTTTGAACCGACTTCCGTTTACTCATAGCACTATTGATAGTCGCTTTAAGCCACTAGTTTGGCTTAACCACTTGATGTGGTTTTTCCCCAAATTCGATCGAAATCGGAACTCTCTACTATAATTTGGAATTAGGAATCTGGCAATTCTGTTCGAGCCACTTCTACCACAAGACTCGTTAGGGTTAGCTACATTTTAACGTTCAGAATAGATCGTTCCTAAAGTCAGTAGGTGAAAATTAAATTATCACTATCTTTTTTATAATAATGAGCTAGGGTAATACCCAAGGCACCACCTAAGTCGTCAAGCGACTTTTTAAGCCATTAATTCAGGTGGCTTCCACTTAAAATATTTCCAAGGGGAAAACCACTAAAATCTGCGATTTATCCATATTAATTTCCATAGGGAAAAGTAGATTTTAAGTAATCAAAAACATTTTTGGTTGCCATGGCAAATCTAAAGCCCGTCGAAGCTTTTCCTTTTGGGAAATTTCAAGTTACATAAAGATTTACTCATCCCCGGAATTTTCACAAAATCGATGAAAATCACCTCGGGTCGTCTGCTTTGTTAGTTTGAAGCTAGTGTGGTCAATCTAGGAATATATCTCGGTAAACATTTAAAGGGGAACGGTCAAGCTTTAACCAGTTAGAAATTTATGGCGAAAACCGCACCAAAAAATATTTAGGGGTTAATTTTTAATAAAATAAAGAAATTTCGGGAAATCGAAAAGCGCGCGTCCGCCGCGACACCTGGTGAGAAGTCGGTGAGACAGAAAAACAACGTAAAAGCGCGCGCTGCTGAAGACGCGAAAAATATGTTTTGCACGCGCGGCGTGTTCCAGTTATAAGAGACCTAAGCCTAAATTCCGCGATTTTAAAAGTTAGAATAGTTCGTAAATCGCTCATACGGGGCTAGAGGCGCTGGCGGCAGCCCCTAAGATGGCGGCGAAAATTCAAACCCAAACACCAGGCGTTATTTTTCGTTTCAACTTTTTGGGCTAAAAGCTATTTTTTCAAGACAAAAAAAGTACGTGTAAGTATATTGAACGTCTTGTTAATCTTTTGATTAAGGCCATATTTGGAAAAGCTTGGCTGTTCCCCTTTAAGACTAGGAGGACGGAGGAAATTGTAACACTTACGTGAATCGCAGTTATAATCTAACGGTATAAGTATAATAATATACTTAAGCTACCAGCTAAAATAGGTTTCACTCGGAACAGGCCAAACTTCGCAATATTTGAATGTAAGGTACGTTAAACAAATAACGTATAACTAAATTGTATTTACCAAACACTCAACCTTCTCCATTTGATACAATATGTAGAGTAGAAACCCGGGGACCCCTGAAAGTTGAGCTTCGGGGCATTAAGTATAAATGGACTAGCGTAAAGCTCCGTTGTTTGTTCCATTTTAGTTATTACCGGCGGTACGAAGCTCAAAATAAATACGGGAGCGTACAATACAGATCTAGATTAAGCCACGGGACAAGATAGCTTTTCTACGTTAGTGACTCGTAATCATCAAGCCTGGAAATATATTTTAACGGTAAACATAGGAAGGAGACAAGAGCTGAGGCCGAAAACCCATTCTGGGCATTGGAGCGACGGTTTCATCTGTTTGGAAATAACTACGTCCCCATCTCATTTCGAGTCATTTCTTTTTGAACTTTGGAGAGGAAAAAAAGTCGACGAAAAAAATCAGAAAGGGACACACGCGCGCATGCGGGGGGGGGGGGGGGGGAGAGCAGTATACCGGAGCTATCACAATTTGTCTTCCGGGACAGTTCATCTCCATTCCTTCTGTCCCAAACGAACCCAGTTCTTTTCCCCTTAAGATATTCTGCTCTCTAGGACAGTTATACTCGTCCGTCTTGACCGAGTAGGCTAGCCGATTACGATACTATTCCGGGCAGGGGCAGTCAAGGTTGTCCCTAAAGAAAGTAAGTTGAATACGAGAAGGTTAGGGTGCGGTTTGCGTATCGGGATTCGAAACCGTGGAAACAGGAATGTAAGGGCCCTGCACCTACACATATTTTTTATCCTTTTTTATACAGGGTGTTTCAAAAGGTTATGCACAAATTTTAAGTAGTTGTAGGGGGTGAGTTGAGAAGTATGCCTGATTTTCCCCATTTTCCTGCGATGAGTTAAAAGAGAGCCAGAGAGCTTCAAAGTGTGGCCTACTAGCCCCTGGAAGTAGGCTGCAACAAGCGCAAAACCAAGCAGCAGGGACTTTAAATACTGTTTAAGTTCACTTTTTTACGCTGGCTACCTCGATTTGTTTACAAAGTCCTTTTTTACCTAGCACACGAACCCAAACCTTAATGTTCGCGTTTCCCTGCTGTTTGGTTTAGCGCTTACTGCAGCCTACTTCCAGGGGCTAGTAGGCCACAGTTTGGAGCTCTCTGGCACTCTTTTCACTCATCGTAGGAAAATGGGAAAAAACAGGCATAATTCTGAACTCAACCCCTTAAACTCCTTAAACCTTTTGAAATACCCTGTATTAAAGTCATTATGATACCGGGGCGCTGGGTGTGAAAATACTTCTTAGCTTCATTCATTTTTTCCCTTCGATATATACTCGAGTCCAGTTGCAATTTCTGATCCTAAAACGTAACTGTGTAAAAGCTATTAGCGAATACTATCTGTCATCGTCAGGCGTCGAGAATCTAATCGAATACAGGCGCCGACTTCAAAATGGAACAGATTTCATAGACATTTATAAGAAAGCGTCAACCGGGTCGCAATCTCCATTGTAAACATAACCGAGGCCTCGGATTTATAATTAAAATTCTCCGCAGATCGATACCTACCAGAAAGGACTATTAAACGAAGCCCGAAAAGTTTCTCTAGACTTTGGCTACGCCTAAATAAAAATAATAACGGAAAATTCCACCCGTACAGAGCCGGGAATTTACAACGAGTTTATTACCGTGAGAATGCAACCGTGTGTCGTTGACAAACTCGCCTTCCATTTCCATTATGAAAATAATATTCCCGGGATGGACAGACATACACGGACATTCCAAAAGTCGTTCCGGAACTATCAACGCGACGTATTACGTAAGAATAAATATCTTATATTTCGTTTTCTCCCGAAGTAGCGAAGTAAAGGTATAAAACTAGAGAAGAGAGATAAGAAACTTTTGGCGTGGAAAAATGTGGGTGGAAACCCGAAAAAGATGGAATTTTAAAGGCGTCGGGGAAAGCAGAGCGAGAGGGGCGAGATGGTATTTTAATACGGCGGCGTTGCGTTATTGCCCAGATAGAGGAGGAAATTTAAATTACCCGGGAGCGATGTAAAAAGAGACATTTTACACGCGCAAGCTCCGTTTCCGAAGAATTCCAAGTACCTACAAGTCTACAATGTCTCTCTGGGCTCCATTTGGACAGAACGGAGGGAAACACGCTTCTGGTTATGCTTCATCCGAAACGGGAGGTCCGGAATCAATATCTCTCTTTGATTTAGAAATTGCGCACCCTTCCACGATAAAAATAAAATTGGAAAAAGTCCTCGGTAGCTAAATCCGACACCAAATTTTATTAAATCGAAAATATTAGGGAATAATAAATGTGCCCGGGGGCTGCAATAACCCGCTCTAGTTTTAAATATTTATAGCATTGGATTCCAAAGATTAAATGGTTAGATGAGGGTAATCGAAATATTAACTTGATTTAAAATATTAACTTGATTTAAATTATTAACAATTTTGGGCCAAATAGGAGGTTTAATGTTATTTAAAACTTAAATATTATTTTAAAAACTGAATAAATTTACATCGTAGTTAAAATAATTAATAAATCAAAATAATTAGTTAATCAAAATAATTAATAAATCATAATAATTAATAAATCATAATAATTAATAAATCAAAATAATTAATGAATTAAAATAATTAAAAAATCAAAAAAATAATAAATCAGAATAATTAATAAATAAAAATAATTAATAAATAAAAATAATTAATAAATCAAAATAATTAATAAATCAAAATAATTAATAAATCAAAATAATTAATAAATTAAAATAATTAATAAATCAAAATAATTAATAAATCAAAATAATTAATAAATCAAAATAATTAATAAATCAAAATAATTAATAAATCAAAATAATTAATAAATCAAAATAATTAATAAATCAAAATAATTAATAAATCAAACTAATTAATAAATCAAACTAATTAATAAATCAAACTAATTAATAAATCAAAATAATTAATAAATCATAATAATTAATAAATTAAAATAATTAATAAATCAGAATAATTAATAAATCAAAATAATTAATAAATCAAAATAATTAATAAATTAAAATGATTAATAAATCAGAATAATTAATAAATCAAAATAATTAATAAATCAAAATAATTAATAAATTAAAATGATTAATAAATCAGAATAATTAATAAATCAAAATAATTAATAAATCAAAATAATTAATGAATCCTAAAAATTAATAAACCTTTACTCACAATTTCTATGAAGTATTCAAAATATGCAACACTTACAAGTTAGAAAAATAAAATAAATAGAGGAATAATAAAAATTTCATCTCGTAATTTTCCGCTCATCTATTGCAATATTATTACCAGGAATTTCATCACGTAAAAGTAATTGTTTTTAAAACCTTCAGGAATCTACAGTTTCAATTCCTCTTCTATATTTACTTGGATTTTAGTAATCACTTTAGTAAAACCGGTAAGCATTAAAATCTTAAATTTATACCAAAAAAAAGCTTATAAACTTTATACTTTTAGAAATTATTATTATTATTATTCCCTGTGGCGAACCGCAAAAATAGGGACTCCTAAATCGATTATGTTTCAGGGAAAATTTATCTGACAAATAGGAGAAGCTACACTTGACAACGGGTATTCCATTTCAGCGCAAAATTATGAGGAAATACGATAGCCCTAGCACGCCCCTTAGAAGCACTGACAATCACCGGGATACGAAAAGCCCTTAGGAAATCAAATTTCCATCATAAAAAGTGGAAATGCCCGATACAGAAATTAATATTTAATTATGTTTCTCCGCATTACAACCCTACTTCCTATAATTGACGGTAAATAAACTAAATATAATAGTCGACATTATATTTACCATTCAAACGTACTAAATATTTCATTTTGTTCTGATTAAACGTTTCACTGCCGATAGAACTCTGGGAAATGAAAAAAATGTCATCTTAAGACCAGAAAACGATTTGAAACGAGAAAAAAGGTTCATAAATATTCAAAAGCAAGAATTATGTTATTCCCTTTTCTGACAAAAAGAATTTATATTGTTGGGGGTTTTTTATTTTTCCAATTTAGTTTTTCTTCAAAATATTTTTCTTTCGTCAACTAAGAGATCTGATTTAAAAATGAAAGGCTTTTAAGGGATTCGCGACCGAAAACTATCACTACGCCCCCTTTGGCTCGGCATAGAAACCTAGATAGGTAGCGGCTAAAGCAGACGCTATTATATTTTCCTTATTGTTATTCGTCAATTTGACTTGATAAATTATGATACATTCATTTTAATATAATTTTTACATCGTTTGCTTATATTTTGATAAGTTTATTATGTAGCAGACGCTATATCTTAGACGCTACCTCGGAGAAGCTAGCGCCGTTACGCCTTTGCGCCATCTAGACTCGTTTCGGTCGCTAATACAAACCCAAAGATGTCATAGTCTTAAGCTATTTCATGTTTTGAGTTCTCTAAAATGTTTATTTTTATTGCCATTCTTCCTAAGTTGAAATATTTTTATTCT
This sequence comes from Leiobunum rupestre, assembly GCF_980474605.1. Classification (NCBI taxonomy): domain Eukaryota; kingdom Metazoa; phylum Arthropoda; class Arachnida; order Opiliones; family Sclerosomatidae; genus Leiobunum; species Leiobunum rupestre. The sequence goes on from NC_143392.1 coordinate 36,882,919, forward strand.
TGGTACCAAGGAAAAAACGGTATTAAAATTTAAAAAGAAAATTTGATTCTCATAAATATTTATTTTACGTTCCCATGACGCAAGCTGTTTTCTACGTTGCACGTTGCACCACAGAATTTCTCAGGTGTGCGTGGGTGTCATGGACGATTTTTCCCTATCAATAGATAGCTCATGGTTGTATTATTAAAAATAATAATAAAATTTATTTCTCAAATACTTTACGGGTATCCACTGAGGCATTGCCTATACACAGTGGTTACCAAAATAATACAAACAGTTATGAAAATAATGAAATAAAATAATTAATTACTAATTTATTTAAGTATATAAAAGTTTTATAAGAGATTTGAAAAATAAATTACACTAAGAAATTTGAAAAAAATAAAATACATTAAAAAATTTGAAAAAAATTACACTAAGAAATTTGAAAAAATAAATTACACTAAGAAATTTGAAAAATAAATTACACTGAGAAATTTGAAAAAATAAATTACACTAAGAAATTTGAAAAAATAAATTACACTGAGAAATTTGAAAAAATAAATTACACTAAGAAATTTGAAAAATAAATTACACTAAGAAATTTGAAAAATAAATTACACTGAAAAATTTGAAAAAATAAATTACACTAAGAAATTTGAAAAATAAATTACACTGAGAAATTTGAAGAAGCCAATCAGGAAATAAATATTCTGACACAAACGAACGAATTTCCTAAAGCCAAACAACTTTAAGTGGTACGTAAGGCAAGACCCAAACGCGGAAAATGCTTATACTCCTTGTGCTATTGAGAAGGTTACCACGGAAACGAAAACACGTGATCGCGATGCGCGAGCTAAAAGTATAGATTGTTTAAGTTAGAAATATGCGAGGAATTCGGCGTGTTTTCGAAATCCACTTCGCTTATAGCGTTTTCCATTTGACTGTTCTCGAGCGCTCTGGGTCGCTCTGATCAATATTTTATGTTCCATTAGCGTGCTCGGATCTACTCCGATCAAGTTTCGCGTGCTCCATTTTCCACTCCCGGGTGCTTCGAGATCGTCCAAAACCGATCTGCCGATTTCGACAAATCAACGGATCGAGATCGAGATCGGAGCAAATTTTTTCGTGTTTCTCGAAAAACAACAAAGTGCAGGAAGTTTGTTTATGGGATTTTCCATTTGCGGTTTTACTCTAATCGATTGGGGCGAGATCTATGACGTCAGAGACAGATTCAGAGCGAATCTAGAGCAATGAAATGGAAAACGCTATAACTTCTGTTTCCCTCATAGATATATGAAATAGCATAGATACCTTACGCTGTATTATCACGAGCCCTTGGGAAAAACACGGAAGAGGCACGGATGCGCTACGTAATAGTGCCATCTATCGGTGACAAAAATTAGTATTTGGAAAATATTTTCTGGATGCGCTACGTAATAGTGCCATCTATCGGTGACCAAAATTAGTATTTGGAAAATATTTTCTGGATGCGCTACATAATAGTGCCATCTATCAGTGACCAAAATTAGCATTTGGAAAATATTTTCTGGATGCGCTACGTAATAGTGCCATCTATCAGTGACCAAAATTAGTATTTGGAAAATATTTTCTGGATGCGCTACGTAATAGTGCCATCTATCGGTGACCAAAATTAGTATTTGGAAAATATTTTCTGGATGCGCTACGTAATAGTGCCATCTATCAGTGACCAAAATTAGCATTTGGAAAATATTTTCTGGATGCGCTACGTAATAGTGCCATCTATCAGTGACCAAAATTAGCATTTGGAAAATATTTTCTGGATGCGCTACGTAATAGTGCCATCTATCAGTGACCAAAATTAGCATTTGGAAAATATTTTCTGGATGCGCTACGTAATAGTGCCATCTATCAGTGACCAAAATTAGCATTTGGAAAATATTTTCTGGATGCGCTACGTAATAGTGCCATCTATCAGTGACCAAAATTAACATTTGGAAAATATTTTCTGGATGCGCTACGTAATAGTGCCATCTATCAGTGACCAAAATTAGCATTTGGAAAATATTTTCTGGATGCGCTACGTAGTAGTGCCATCTATCAGTTACCAAAATTAGTATTTGAAAAATATTTTCTGGATGCGCTACGTAATAGTGCCATCTATCAGTGACCAAAATTAGCATTTGGAAAATATTTTCTGGATGCGCTACGTAGTAGTGCCATCTATCAGTGACCAAAATTAGCATTTGGAAAATATTTTATGGATGCGCTACGTAATAGTGCCATCTATCAGTGACCAAAATTAGTATTTGGAAAATATTTTCTGGATGCGCTACGTAATAGTGCCATCTATCAGTGACCAAAATTAGCATTTGGAAAATATTTTCTGGATGCGCTACGTAATAGTGCCATCTATCAGTGACCAAAATTAGTATTTGGAAAATATTTTCTGGATGCGCTACGTAATAGTGCCATCTATCAGTGACCAAAATTAGCATTTGGAAAATATTTTCTGGATGCGCTACGTAGTAGTGCCATCTATCAGTTACCAAAATTAGTATTTGGAAAATATTTTCTGGATGCGCTACGTAATAGTGCCATCTATCAGTGACCAAAATTAGTATTTGGAAAATATTTTCTGGATGCGCTACGTAATAGTGCCATCTATCAGTGACCAAAATTAGCATTTGGAAAATATTTTCTGGATGCGCTACGTAATAGTGCCATCTATCAGTGACCAAAATTAGTATTTGGAAAATATTTTCTGGATGCGCTACGTAATAGTGCCATCTATCAGTGACCAAAATTAGCATTTGGAAAATATTTTCTGGATGCGCTACGTAATAGTGCCATCTATCAGTGACCAAAATTAGCATTTGGAAAATATTTTCTGGATGCGCTACGTAGTAGTGCCATCTATCAGTTACCAAAATTAGTATTTGGAAAATATTTTCTGTATGCGCTACGTAATAGTGCCATCTATCAGTGACCAAAATTAGCATTTGGAAAATATTTTCTGGATGCGCTACGTAATAGTGCCATCTATCAGTGACCAAAATTAGCATTTGGAAAATATTTTCTGGATGCGCTACGTAGTAGTGCCATCTATCAGTTACCAAAATTAGTATTTGGAAAATATTTTCTGGATGCGCTACGTAATAGTGCCATCTATCAGTGGCCAAAATTAGCATTTGGAAAATATTTTCTGGATGCGCTACGTAGTAGTGCCATCTATCAGTGACCAAAATTAGCATTTGGAAAATATTTTATGGATGCGCTACGTAATAGTGCCATCTATCAGTGACCAAAATTAGCATTTGGAAAATATTTTCTGGATGCGCTACGTAGTAGTGCCATCTATCAGTGACCAAAATTAGCATTTGGAAAATATTTTCTGGATGCGCTACGTAATAGTGCCATCTATCAGTGACCAAAATTAGCATTTGGAAAATATTTTCTGGATGCGCTACGTAATAGTGCCATCTATCAGTGACCAAAATTAGCATTTGGAAAATATTTTCTGGATGCGCTACGTAATAGTGCCATCTATCAGTGACCAAAATTAGCATTTGGAAAATATTTTCTGGATGCGCTACGTAATAGTGCCATCTATCAGTGACCAAAATTAGCATTTGGAAAATATTTTCTGGATGCGCTACGTAGTAGTGCCATCTATCAGTGACCAAAATTAGCATTTGGAAAATATTTTATGGATGCGCTACGTAATAGTGCCATCTATCAGTGACCAAAATTAGTATTTGGAAAATATTTTCTGGATGCGCTACGTAATAGTGCCATCTATCGGTGACCAAAATTAGTATTTGGAAAATATTTTCTGGATGCGCTACGTAATAGTGCCATCTATCAGTGACCAAAATTAGCATTTGGAAAATATTTTCTGGATGCGCTACGTAATAGTGCCATCTATCAGTGACCAAAATTAGTATTTGGAAAATATTTTCTGGATGCGCTACGTAATAGTGCCATCTATCAGTGACCAAAATTAGCATTTGGAAAATATTTTCTGGATGCGCTACGTAGTAGTGCCATCTATCAGTTACCAAAATTAGTATTTGGAAAATATTTTCTGGATGCGCTACGTAATAGTGCCATCTATCAGTGACCAAAATTAGTATTTGGAAAATATTTTCTGGATGCGCTACGTAATAGTGCCATCTATCAGTGACCAAAATTAGCATTTGGAAAATATTTTCTGGATGCGCTACGTAATAGTGCCATCTATCAGTGACCAAAATTAGTATTTGGAAAATATTTTCTGGATGCGCTACGTAATAGTGCCATCTATCAGTGACCAAAATTAGCATTTGGAAAATATTTTCTGGATGCGCTACGTAATAGTGCCATCTATCAGTGACCAAAATTAGCATTTGGAAAATATTTTCTGGATGCGCTACGTAGTAGTGCCATCTATCAGTTACCAAAATTAGTATTTGGAAAATATTTTCTGTATGCGCTACGTAATAGTGCCATCTATCAGTGACCAAAATTAGCATTTGGAAAATATTTTCTGGATGCGCTACGTAATAGTGCCATCTATCAGTGACCAAAATTAGCATTTGGAAAATATTTTCTGGATGCGCTACGTAGTAGTGCCATCTATCAGTTACCAAAATTAGTATTTGGAAAATATTTTCTGGATGCGCTACGTAATAGTGCCATCTATCAGTGACCAAAATTAGCATTTGGAAAATATTTTCTGGATGCGCTACGTAGTAGTGCCATCTATCAGTGACCAAAATTAGCATTTGGAAAATATTTTATGGATGCGCTACGTAATAGTGCCATCTATCAGTGACCAAAATTAGCATTTGGAAAATATTTTCTGGATGCGCTACGTAGTAGTGCCATCTATCAGTGACCAAAATTAGCATTTGGAAAATATTTTCTGGATGCGCTACGTAATAGTGCCATCTATCAGTGACCAAAATTAGCATTTGGAAAATATTTTCTGGATGCGCTACGTAATAGTGCCATCTATCAGTGACCAAAATTAGCATTTGGAAAATATTTTCTGGATGCGCTACGTTATAGTGCCATCTATCAGTGACCAAAATTAGCATTTGGAAAATATTTTCTGGATGCGCTACGTAATAGTGCCATCTATCGGTGACCAAAATTAGTATTTGGAAAAATAATATTGATAGCCCTAGAGTAACGTGGAGTGGAAGTCATGTGTGTTTTTTTTTGCTTTTGGTGGAAAAATGGTGCTATGACGTAGTGCATCCACAAAATACACGTTGTCACTTCCATATCAGTCCCTCGTAGAATTGTGGATCTATAATATTTCATATATCTATGGTTTCCCTTCTTTAACGTTTATGACGCATTTTTCGTCACGCAGTTGGAAGTGACGTAATTTACGTCATATCCCGTGACAAGGTTTCATTAAATAATTTTTTTTATGGCATACTTATGAATGATTAGGTTACATACGGTTAAACTAACTCCTTCAAAACGTTAAATTGCTTTTCAAAACCTCGGTTTCTCACGGGCTAAAATGCGTTATAAATAATCTTTTTCTTTGAATATTTAATCCATTTCATTTTCTCAAAGGATTATGATGGGAAATAAATTTCGAAAGACAGACAGAAGCGAGATTCCTTTAAATGGGACGCTGGAGATACCAAACATCGCTATATACAGGGTGTTTCAAATGGTTATGCCAAATTTGAAGGAGTTGTAGGAGGTGAATTCAGAAGTATGCCTGTTTTTTCCCCATTTTTCTACGATGAGTTAAAAGAGCGCCAGAGAGCTTCAAAGTGTGGCCTACTAGCTCCTGGAAGTAGGCTGCAATAAGAGCAAAACCAAGCAGCAGGGAAACGCGAACATTAAGGTTTGGGTTCGTGCGATAGGTAAAAAAGGGCTTTGTAAACAAATCGATGTAACCAGCTTAAAAAAAGGAAACTGAAACAATATTTAAAGTTGTGATGGACCACGATTTCTCATCACTTTCAAAATGCAACAATGGTGAACTGGCGGATATTAATTTCGTGTATGGAATATCAGATAGAATGCTTTGGCTGCTCAACATCCATACCAGGAAAGATACCCGGACTGGCGCATCCCCGCCTCGCGGACTTTTACCAATGCCTACTTCCAGGGGCTAGTAGGCCACACTTGTAAGCTCTCTGGAGCTCTTTTCACTCATCGTAGGAAAATGGGGAAAAAACAGGCATACTTCTCACCCCCTACAACTCTTTAAAGTTTTTGCATAATCAGTTGAAACACCCTGTATATCTTTTTAAAATACCGTACGTAACCCCTGGTGGGGGGTTTTAGAGGTAATTCCTTTTCCGGAAACTTTATTTAATGCTACGCGGGATAAAAGAGTAGAGAGGAACGGCAGATTTGATTATTCAACCGTGACCTATACTATAAATATTCCGCGTGGAGCTGGGATAAGAGAGGAGCGGCTCTTCATCCCTTCTGGCCGATGAAGAATTTCGCCCGCTTCCTCAAATCTCTCCGTATCTGTTCCGCCTCTTCCCAACACCGTTACAATTCCTTAACGTATAGATATCTTTCCATTTACCCGAACTCGCGGAGTGTATGATTCAGCGTTTAGGAATGGCGTGATACGCGGACGATAGTTTTAAAATCTTATCCGGAGGTTGGAAGAGGCTGGGGATTTACTACGAAAGCCAGATGGAAAATGAAACCGGCTTTAAAATAAAACGGGTATAAGCCGTAATTGATTGGAATACCCTCTTCACTTAGAAAATAGCGTTTCGGACTCCACTGGTCAATAGGGATTGAGGAATATTATTCCCAATATTTGAGCCAATTATCTTTGAAATCGATATACTTTTGCGAATCGAGTACAAACATTTCGGCGATGTTGGAAACTTGGAAGGGATCCCGAAATAATAGAAATTTGAGAAAGGTTCTCCAAATTAATACCAATTTAACTAGATTTCGTCCGATTTTGGCGTTTATCTAGCGATTAAATAGACGATGTTATGACGTAGGGGAAGTGAGTCTTCACAAAATAGGGGGGAAATAAATTTTAAAATGTTACTTTCCGGAATCAATCAATTATGTGGTCAAATAAATTAACGTGTTCTAACCAATAATTTAGTGGTTTTATCGGTATCTTCCCATTGCGCCGAATCCCATTCGACCGAATTCCCATTAGACCGAATTCCCATTAGACCGTATTCCCATTAGACCGAATTCCCATTAGACCGAATTCCCATTAGACCGAATTCCCATTAGACCGAATTCCCATTAGACCGAATTCCCATTAGACCGAATTCCCATTAGACCGAATTCCCATTAGACCGTATTCCCATTTGTCCGAATTCCCATTAGACCGTATTCCCATTAGACCGAATTCCCATTAGACCGAATTCCCATTAGACCGTATTCCGACAATGTTTTTGATGAAATTAGCCCAAAGGCGGTTTTTGTATTTTTCTAATCAACCGACGCAATATTCACAATTGAGCGACCGCAAAAAAAATAGTTTAGTTTTCGTCTGCTTTAAAAAATTTAGTGGAAATTGTTAGGCTTAGGAAAGGAAAGGAAATTATGGTGGTAGTGGGCAAATGAGTTGACCACTTTAAAAATTGCCTGGTTAGGTTAGGTTAGGTTAGGTAACACTGCATGCTGTTCTGACAGATGCTGAAACGGATAAAACTGAATCCTAAACCCGGAGAAGAGCGGGTTTTTCGGTCGAATGGGACAATCCCATTAGACCGAATCCTGAATCCGCCAAAGTGCGGCTTTTTCGGTCGAATGGGATTGGGTTCGGTCGAATGGGATTCGGCGCAATGGAACAGATTCGTTTTATCGCGGGCTACAAAACAATATCATAAGTAACATAATAATATAAGTATGCCACTTACTAATTTTTAATGATAGTCTGTTTCGCCATAACGTGGTTAAGGACTAACAAGACTACACGATTTCTCACTATGCTTTGGAACTGCCAAGTAATGTTGTCCGAGAAATCTACGCCAACAGCCTATTTTGTAGAAAAAGCATATTTTCAATCAAAATATTGAAAAGTTTTAAAAGGAAAAAAAAACATACTTTGGAAATATGATGATGAATAGTTAAATCTGAACATAAATATGATTATTATTAATACTCCGTTCATTTCTGAAGATAGTTATGTAATTATTTTCAATTTTGAGATCTACACGATTTTTTCTGGTATTTATCGGATCATCAAACTAACCTGACAGTAATTTAGCCAATGAAGAAAGTAGTTTGTGACGAATTTCCGGATTTAAAACTGAATCAGTGTTGGGCATTTTCGTCAAAGAGCCGCTCACGCTCACGTCTTATTGAGCGGTAAAATTTTCGCTCCTCTCTTTTCGCTCTTTTTTGAGCGGTAAAACTTTCGCTCCTCTCATTTTTGTTTTGCGCTCTTTTAAAAGATATTTTACCGCTCGTTTTCGCTCATAATAACAAATCCACTCACAATGAGATGAGCGGTGCCCAACACTGAACTGAATCAGTGTCATACTAAAGTTTTACTTTTGTCATAACTAACATAATAACAATAAATATGATAATTAATAAAATTATCATCGAACAGAGCCCCCTAGTGTCTAAATATGCCCAAGGCGAAATATTAAGTATTATAAGTACCAAGGCCGATAATGAACTACCCAGTAAGTTACGAGTCCAAGTCGGAGCTGAGTGAGCAGTGGTGTAGTCCTAAAATAAAAAGAACCGGGGCGCTACCTGGTTACGGCCAACTTCGATTTCGCGCGTAACCGAAGTTGGCTGTACCGGCTTCTAGAAATGTAGGTCCAACTTCGATTTTTAGCGTGATTGAAGTTGGCCGTACCTAGGTAACGATTTGAATTTGTTATGGTATTTTTTTGCGGGCAAAATTTATCATAAATTCACACACCCTTTATTCGAGAAAAATGATTTACGAAATAGAAGGTAAGTGGAAAAAAAGAGGCAGGGCGCGCCCTGGCAAAATGGAAAAACCAAGGCGGGGCGGGGCCCTGCCTTTGAAAAAAGCACCGGGGCGACGCCCTGCCCCACCCTGGCCCGACTAAACCACTGTGAGTGAGTGGATCAGTGTCAAGAAAATATTTGGTCAGGAAATTAGCATTGAAATGATAGGAAGTGTCATACTTTTTACTATTACGTTACTTATGTTATGCCAATATTAAGAACCCTGTATCAAATCGGAGTCGGGTGGACGTTGGCCCACAGCACTAATTATGGTCGAAATGTCGTTCTTGATTTAGGGTCGGCCCGACGTCGTATGCTCGCTTTCTGCCGACTCTAAATGTTCGTCGTATGCACTCCGAAACATCGGTGGGCCGACTTGGTAATAAGACTGATTTTCGACGCGAAAGGTGTTAGAAGCAGACGAGTGGTGTTTAAGAATTAAAGAAAAATACGTCAGTCGAAAGCTGTGAAGAGAAAGATTTTAGTCATTTCTTCGATCACGGCGTTCGCCAGCTTGTTTCATCTTTAATCTTGTACACGATACAAATAAAGCCATTTGACGATGCATAGTCTTTTTCAATAAATTTTCTTTAAAAGTAAACAAAATAGCACAAGCTAGCACAGTAAATTTTATTAATTTAATCTATAAATATTTATCTATATACGTTTTCAAAATGTTAGCGCTGTATTATTTGTAGTATTTTGGGTTCTTGAAACCCATAAGATGCCCAAAATCTCAATTATCAGTAAATAGTGTAAGGTCTTTTTTAAGTCGGAAATTGCACTATAAATTTCGGTCGGCACCCTGACTAAGAAAAGTCTGCAAAACGTACATATATTTTTTTTAAGATTAAGACTTTCCGACCCGTAACCGACTCCCGTGTGCTACAGTGGTCTCCATCCTGACTTAGAATAGTTTGAAAAACGTACATATTTTTTTTTATTCGAAAAAGATTAATACTTTTTGGGTCGGCTTTCGGTCATGGACCTAAAACCGACTTTTCGACCCAAGACCGACCCGTAACCGACTCCCGTGTGCTACAGGGGGTAGACAACGATTTTGATAACAAATTTGCTACGAAAGGTTTTTTACATATTTTCCTGTAATTTTTTACGATCCTTCTTTGAAAATCTCTAGAAACTAAACTTGATTAAAACTAATCCCGAATCCCTTTACGTAAATAAAACGTGTCTAATCTCAGTAGAAAACAGTATAGGAATATTCTCAAACAGAATTTGTTATCGTTGTGAAAGAGACCAGAATAAAACAACAGATTGTTATTAGTTTGTTGGATAATCTGGAAACGGGAGAAACAAACCCGTAATGCAAATATTAGTCTATAGTAACGAGCGCGATCTGTTCAGGAAGGTAGGCTCACGTTTCAAATTACCGAGCAGACAAAACCAAACCCTAAAATCTACTCGGCCAACTGTTTTGGTTCTCGACTCTCTTAATCTTATCTTCCAAGAATTAAATCCCCGCTCATTGTACGTATCTAAACGTTGAATACAATATTTATTGGAGCGCATTCATCCGCTCAGAAACGCGACAAACTGGACACGTTCAATAAACCAAAGGTGGAAGAGAAGAAGACGTACCGCGCAACTCATTGTCTTCGTTTAAGTTTCAGGTTTGTACGGAATTTCAACGAGCGTATATTTTCCAATTTACGCACGATTTTCGAAGCTAAAAGAGTCTTTGTTTAAAATTTCACCTCGTGGAAAAATGATGATATTTCTAAAAAGAAAATACTGGAGAAAGTTTAGACATCGCGAACCCTAAGAGTCTGATAAGACTTGGTTTGTAGTGAGGGGAAATGGAGTCTTGTTTTATCCGTGAACGCTTAGAAGCGGATAGCGAAACGGTAAAAATAAATGATATTCCTATATAGATTCCTTCAAAGGGTTTATCCCGAGTTGGCTCCCCGCGGCTTTATATATACGGGATATGAGGCGTATCTTAAGACCATTTCCGGTTATACTAGAGCTACTTTACCACTTCCGGTCCGAAATGAAGTTGTCGACTCAATAGCCAGTAAATAAACGCTAGCTTCTTATCTAATAAAGAGTAAGAATTTTTAACTTTCACTACACAAAATGATTTACAAAAACTCATAGACGGCCACGAAAATTAAAAGTTTTAAAAGGAAAAATAAAACTTTTTGAAAATATGATGATGAATAGTTAAATCTGAACATAAATATGATTATTATTAATACTCCGTTCATTTCTGAAGGTAGTTATGTAGTTAATTTCAATTTTGAGATCTACACGATTTATTTCTGGTATTTATCGGATCATCAAACTAACCTGACAGTCAATGAAGAAAGTAGTTTGTGTCGAATTTTCGGTTCTAAAACTGAATCAGTGTCATACTAAAGTTTTACTTTTGCCATAAGTAATATAATAACAATAAATATGATAATTAATAAAATTATCACCGAACTGATTTTCAGACTAATTTATTACGGAATTAAGGTTTAAGTAAATAAACTTTTTATCTAATAAAGCGTAAGAATTTTTAACTTTCACTATACTCAAAATGATTTACAAAACTCAGTGTTACCAGACGACTTATTTGGCCTCCAGGATGAAGTCGCAAGCGTGTAATGACGTCGTGAGAAACGTCTTTGTACGACTATGTACTTTTCGCGTCTTTTTTTGATCGCCTTACAAGATGGCAGATACGGACCAGTGGGGTATTATCTCAGCGACATCTAGTTGAAAGAAAGGGCTTTAAGATGACAAGTTTGATAGATAGAGATAAGTTGAAGATGGCTATTTTAAGTCTCATCTCGTTTCCCCGCCGAGGGAAAAATGTGATATCGAGGGCGACACGTGTGACGGAAATTAGGAGGAGAGTCTCGAGGTTGTAGAGAGCCCCACCAGACAATTTCTCGGCACCGCGGGATTAGGGGTAAATGTCAACGCTATAGACGAAATTTGCGGATAAACTCTAGCAAATTTCGCGAAAGGAATTGCTAACGTACCAACTTGTTTTCCCAATTATAGAATTTCTAAAAATAAACCTCGCCTCTCGCCTCTGGTCCCTCCGCGGTTGTAACGAAGTCTCCATTTGACTTTAGCCAGTAACTGCGCCAGCCAATCTCGTACAAATCCCATTTCACGGCGGGATATTTACAACCCCAGCGAACACCACCGCCGAGAATGGAGAGGAATAAAATGAGCTACGGCCGGGAAAAAATACTAGTTAGAAAACGAAGCCAACGGAGAACGGTGGATGGCTAAAAAGTTGTTTATCGATTTTGGCCGGGACGCGAATGCTGAGACGCAATAAGGAGAGGAATAGTTCCGCCTGGTTAGCTTTAAATTGCCGCTTCTTCAAACTATACAGGGTGTTTTAAAAGGTTATGCAAAAATTTTAAGGAGTTGTTGGGGGTGAGTTGAGAAGCATGCCTGTTTTTTCCCATTTTCCTACGATGAGTTAAAAGAGCGCCAGAGAGCTTCAAAGTGTGGCCTATTAGCTCCTGGAAGTAGGCTGCAACAATCGCAAACCCAAGCAGAAGGGAAACGCGGATATTCAGGTTTGGGTTCGTGTGATAGGTAAAAAATGACTTTGTAAACCAATCGAGGTAACCAGCGTAAAAAAAGTAAACCGAAACAGTATTTAAAGTCGTGATGGACCGCGATTTCTCATCACTTTCAAACTGCAACATGGAGTTCACTTCGGAAGATCTGGCGGATGGCAATGCTTTGGCTGCTCAACGTCTCTACCAAGAAAGGTACCATAACCGGCGCATCCCCGTGCTTGTGGCAGCCTAGTTCCAGAGTAGTAGGCCACACTTTGAAGCTCTCTGGTGCTCTTAACTCATCGTAGGAAAATGGGAAAAAACAGGCGTACTTCTCAACTCACCCCCTACAACTCATTAAAATTTTTTTAATCACCTTTTAAAACACCCTGTTTAAAGTCCGCAGATTGGTAGGCCTACGCTTAATCCTTAGTCTAAAGAATAAGGAGAGTGCCATTCTAAAAAAGATCATTTTTGGTTGTCTTTGCGCAGGTCTTCGGAGGAGCTGTCCGTATCGGAGCTAGCACGACGGCTCCTCAGCACCATTTCCCGAGCATGCGCCTGCTGACCCGGATCCTGCTTCTCCTTTTCGCCCTCTCGCTGGCGTCACTCATCTTCGTCGGAAGATGCGGTCTCAAGCTGGAGGAAGAGCTGAAAGGAGCGGAAGGACTGCTGTCCGGGCCAGTTTCGCCACCGGATCCGGTCAGTTCCGGTCAACCCAGCTACTACGCCGAGCTCCTACGTCAACGAGCCGACCGACATCGTCTGGAAACGGAAAAGTTGCAAGCCGAAATCCGGGAACTGAAACGACGGCTCAACGATTACCAGAAAATGTCCGACGTCATCCTGCCCATCCCGATCGACGGATCGGTCAAGCTGACGGACGACATCGGCGAAGACCCGACCGACGAGTGCACGGACTTCATCCGGAAGAAGGTGGAGGTCGCCGAGATCAACAACGGGATCCAGTTGAATAACGAATACGAGATCATTCCTTTCAGTCACTTCACCTTCAGTCGCGTCTACCCCGTCGATTTGGCGTTGGGGAAACGAGTGGTCGAAAAACCAATCGGCTTCAAACGGAAAGACTTGCTGGAGATCTTCGTTCGGGCTCTGGAGATCGTCAATAAGAACCGCCAGGGGAAGAACCGCTTCACGGTGGACGATTTCGTCGAGGGGGTCTATCGAACGGAGCCCACCAGCGGAACGCACTACGAACTGTACTTCAAGGAGAAAAATTCCACACGTTCCTACCGGAAACTCTCCATGATCAGGCCATTCGGTCCGGTACAAACGGTGTCCGAAGAGGGCCTGCGAACTGTCCGCGAGTTGATCAATATTATTTTACCCCTTTCGGGTCGCATAGAGACGTTCCGGAACTTCATGGACAAGTTCGTGAAGGTCGCCGCGCGCTACGATCGGCGAATCTACTTAACAGTCGTGTACTTCGGCGAGGAGGGCTTGCACGACGTCAGACTCATCCTGACTAAAGTGTCCCGAGAGGCCAAGTTCAGGAATATTAAATTATTGACGCTAAACGAAACCTTTTCGAGAGGGAAAGGGTTGCAAATCGGCGCCCAGCACTGGACCAAAGGGGACGTCCTGTTGTTCCTCTGCGACGTCGACGTCGTCTTCTCGGCGAAGTTCCTGGAACGCTGTCGTCTCAACGCCGCGCCCAGCAAGAAGGTCTACTACCCCATCGTCTTCAGCCTGTACAACCCCAACATCGTCTATTCGCTGCAAGGAAAGGAAGTGCCCTCCGAGACCGATCAACTAGTCATCTCGCGGGACACGGGCTTCTGGCGCGATTTCGGATACGGAATGACGTGCCAGTACCGAAGCGACTTCTTGGGTATCAAAGGCTTCGACGAGGATATCGTTGGTTGGGGAGGCGAGGACGTCATGTTGTATCGAAAGTACGTCAAGAGTCCCTTGATGGTGATAAGGGCCACCGATCCGGGTATCTTCCACATGTGGCACCGAAAGAAGTGCGACCCCGAGCTGTCGGTGGAGCAACATCGAGCGTGTCTCAGGTCCCGCGCTCTCAGCGAGGCGTCTCACTCCCAATTAGGGTTGGTCGCCTTCGGAGACGAGCTGCGGAAGAGATCCGAAGGCTACAATTTGTTAGCCAAGCCGGCCGAAAGTCCGCCACGAACGGAAGGAGAAACGGCCAAAAACTCGGAGGCTAATTCCGTTTTAAAACCGTCAGGAGGCGGCGTGGGAGGGGCTTGAATGGAATCGCTTCCGGGCAAAAGTGAGCCTTTTAAACTTCAAGCACGTTCTTTATTTCGACCTTCTTAACGCGCGCCTGACACTTTACCTTTCCGCGGCGAATCACCCGATCTAGTTTCGGCGGAAGAATCAGGTTATCCGGATGGAGTCCCTTTCTCCTCCGTGTCTTATATAAGGCCTTAAAAGTCAGCCGACACTCAATTCAGGCCTGGACGAAAAAGTGGGGGCGTATACGAGGCATCGAATTTAATATATATAGAGGGGAGAGATGAGAGAAAAGGAGGTTTCTTTGGCAGCTGCCTGGATGGTAGCGGCGGTCGCTTCCTCTCCAATTCGAAGGAAACCTCCGCTTAATGTCCTTTCGAGATTCTCTCCCTCTCTCTCTTTTGGGCCCGCCGGAGATCGTCTTCTAATTTTATAAGATTACGCCCAGCTTTTAGAGCCCTGCAAGGGGGGGGGGGGACGCGGCAAGGTCGGGGTCGAGCGGAGGCCCTTAAAAGGTCAAGGGAGAAAAAAGGAAAAAGAATGGTTCTTACTTTAGCAGAGAAAAAATAAAGGCAGCGTACGACATTCCAAAACGGATGTAGCTGTGAAAGGAGGTTATTATGTAAGGCTTACGAAAGCTTATCATCCTTGCTAGCATGGTGGCCGGGTTTCCCCGAAATTGCCTAACATTTAAAGCGATCAAAAGGGATTGAAAAAAATATTTGGACTAGTCGACAAAAATATGGTAACTCCGATTTTTGGAATATTTTTAAGATTATTTGATTTTTAGATAAGAAAAGTCGAGGATATTAGGTATTAAACATTTGGACTTTGAGATAACTGTCCGTATTGACATTAAATTTAACTGTTGTTATAATAATAATAATAATAATAATAATAATAATAATAATAATACTAATCAGCTAAGCTAATACCCGAGGAACCATGCAGGCCTAAGTTAACTTGTGACTTTTGAAGCCAATTACTGGTGGCCCGGTCTTTATTTAGTTTTAAATTAAAAATTGATTAAGACTAACTTTAATAATATATAGTAGAACACTTTAAGAGTTAAGTTTTCAATCGTTTGATTTAACAAATTAGGTCCCATTTTCTAAAAAAAAATATTTTTGACTTACCATATTTTTTGATATAGCGTATTATTAACAGAAGTGAATAATATATTTTTGCGAGATAAGTATCCCACTTCTAAAGTAATTAACTTGAAATCTGTACACCGATAACAGATGTATGAAAATGCGTACTGCCTTGGTAATGCACCTTATAGGACCAAGTCATCATATTGTATTTTTAATACAAATAAATAAATAAATAAAATAACCTTAGACGGTTTCTTCTCTCGTAAGCGATATATTATAAACTTCTGGCATTATTTACCACCCAAAAGTACCCTAAAATCCACCCATCTGGCATCAGAGCAACCCTTAAGGGGGGAAGAATACAGTAAAAGCCTCTTTTTCATTCAAGCTGAACGTTTCTGTTTTAACAATTACATAATTGAGTTATATATTTTGTTATTAGGCTGAACCTTCCTCTAGTGCTTAAAATAATTTTGATAATTCTAATATTAATAGTTAACGAGATATAAGGTCCTAACTAAAGGGTAGTTTGGGCGCTCGCCCAACTTGTTTAGCTCCGGGGGTACGAATTAAAACGTAATAACTTAATTATTTTTAAATTAAAAATTGTCAAAATTATTTTAGTCACTAAACAAGAAGCTGTTCTACACTTAAATATTAATTTTATAAGTTAAAATACAAAATTAAAAGAGTTCAGTTTGAAATAGCGAGAAAGTAGACTATGTCCACCGTAGTCTTCCCCCTTCAAAGTCAGGACTTCAGCCACATATCAATTATCGATTATTTTAATCGCGCCGTAAAACCAACTGGGCGCCTAGCTCACCGCGGTTTTGCTAGAAATATGGCGTGTACGTAGCCGGGATTTTAAAAGATGACGATTTGGAATGCTAGGCGTAAGGTCCCCTAGTAATAAATCTCGCCGACCTGTATACTAACTCTTATCTATAATTTCCGCTTGGCCGAGCGAAGGAAGACTAGGATGCGAAAGATTGTTGCTCAATGGGAAAAGAGAACTCCGAAGATAACGACTCTCCGAAATCCGAATGCCAGAGAGCCAACAACGCCGGAGAGTTTCGAACCTCGCGATGAATTCCCCAGAGGGAGCTAGCGTCGACCAGGTGCATCATCCCGCAAGGAGACTACTATTTTTAAAGGGAAAAATAAATACGGATAATGTTTTCTTCGCGTTATCTCCCAGAGAGTATATTAAATGAATGGTGCTTGTGAATTCGGTACGTTACCACTTGAAGCCAATGTAAACATTCGGAGCGTTCTGTAAGGGGAAAACAAATTGTGTATTTATAAAAACTACCCCATGATCGTATGACTTATTACGTTATGAACATTTGTAAATGAACTTATAACCAAGGCAAAGTCTTCCATATTTAAAAGAAATTAATGACTCAAATACAATTTTAGAATTAAAAAATTACGGGAAGATTAAAATTAATCGCGTTCGAAGTTGTTCCGTAAGTTACTGGTACGAATCGAGATAAAATATAAATAAAATATAAGAAATAACCACTTCTTTATATACCGTATCTTTCGACGTAAACACTGTATACCGTATAATGTAACGTGTATAAAATTCGAAGTTAACTGTATAGCGTACGCTTTTCATTCGAATCCGGAATTTATGCGTTGTGATACTATTAGGTGTTATTAAATTTCGCAAAATATAAATTACGTACGTCATAAAAAGGATATGTTATACAGAAAGCTACGAATTAAGACCACGTTCTATAGTAGTAAATCCGTGGTACATAAAAAAAAACAAAAAAATACTCTGTATAAAGCGCAAAAATATATAAATATGATTGAAAATAGATATAACATTAGCCAAAGAACAATAATTTAATATACGGTACGTTAAATATGTGTTATTTATTACGAGAGAAGAAAGAATGAAAAAAAGGTAATGTTTCTGTGACAAAATAATATTGTAAAATGTTATGGTACATGCAAAAAAAACGTTGCGCGTGGAATAAATAAATTTCTATAAACTATAAAAATGACTGCTCATATTTTCCTACAAAACATACGTGGAGCTTCATTCACTCGTCAGTAGATGGCGGCATTTGTCTTCCGGTTTTTTAGCGTGCATTTTTCGAATAAGAACAGACACGCAGGCTACGTCGATCTGGGGCGCGTCAAAATTCTAAGAATTCTTCCCTTGATAGTGATAATTCTCACTTAGAACTCTAAATTTTGACGGTCCTTCTCACAGGAAGTGACGTAATCTATACTCAGAATGCTAGGCTAAAATCAGCTAGGCTAATACCCAAGGCACCACCCTAGGCCTAAGTCATCGAGCGACTTTTAAAGCCTTTAATTCAGGTAGCCGCGTTACAATGTCTTGGTCATAAATAAAATCTTTAGAAAAATATTTTTACATTTGACGCTTTATAGCGAGTTCTCATTATCACTAAAAACTCTTCTCAAGATAAGAATTTCTTCTTAGTATTTTGATGAACCCCAGCTGGTATTCTGGTCTAATTTTTCCCTGACACAAGCGCGAGCTAAAGTCGCGAGAAATTTCGTATTTTCTAGCGCGCGTGCAAATCGCTGGTGCGAAGAATATACTAATAAAGCCGTGTCTTGTGACGTAAGAGCAACATTTTAACAAGTTGGGAAGGACCACTTTTTATTTTATAAAATCAACTTTTAATCGATTTCTTTACAAACCTTTTAAAGTTTTGAATCTATATTAGCTCGTCAAAAAATATATTTAATATATTTCTAATTTAATATTACTTTATATCACTTTATCTAATGGACTATATTTAGAGTTAAGCAAAAATAAATACACGAACAGTAAAAGGACTTATAAATATCCGAGAAGCATTTAACGTAATAGAATGGATAGAAAATTTTATACATTTTAGCATAAAATCGATTGGTGAATAAGTAACCCTGATATTGTGAGAAATTTTTCTC
This sequence comes from Leiobunum rupestre, assembly GCF_980474605.1. NCBI lineage: Eukaryota > Metazoa > Arthropoda > Arachnida > Opiliones > Sclerosomatidae > Leiobunum > Leiobunum rupestre. The sequence continues at coordinate 36,901,601 of NC_143392.1, forward strand.
CTTCCGTTGTCTGGTGTCTATTTAAGCGGCCAACAATGCGTAGCAAATTCCAGGTATGAAAAGGAAAGATTAATAGTTACCTTCTATCCGTGGACTAACGCAACAATGGCTCGTCTATGCAGAGGGCGCTGCGAAGATATCGGATGAAAGGGTGGTCGTGGTCGAGAGCGAGAGAGGGAAAAACGGAATGCTAGGCCCATCCATTAGATAGCTTCAAACAACGAGTGGGCGGCTTGGAAGAGGATGGGCGGAAAAGATAGGAAACATCAGTCTTTAATCGACAAGCAGTTACGTATTCTCGCCAGCGCAATAGTATGCCCAAGAACTTCTCCATCGATTTTTAACCTACACCCTTCCAAATATCGAGCTGGCTGAATCGGATTGAATTGGACATCGTTCAATTGATTTATTCGAAAGATGGGTATACCGTTTAGACACGGCTTCTTTTCTTTGAAGTAGCTTACCTCCATTTCTTTGTCCTTAATTTGCCTAATTCGATGGTCTTATAAAGATGATTTTTCGCTAGGGGAAAAACGCTGTGACTTCGAGTGTCGACGCAAAAATCTCCGTTAGTGCTAGTTTTCACTAGTCCAAAAACTCCTTGACGGTTAGCTTCAACGCAAAAAATTCCCGTTAGGCCTAATACAATATTTTTGCGTCTGCCGTCACCGTCGTCCCGTTTCTGTCCTAGTGAAAACCAGCATTTAAGCCTAATACTCCACGTTGTGACTTGAAAATTGGCCTTTAAGCCTAATATTTTTTGGCCTGAACGTCACAACGGATTTACCCTAGGTGAAGCCAACTCTTAAGGTTAGTTTTAAAGGAAAATTTGTATAAGCCTCGGTTTCGAATTGCATTATTACGCGTGCCAATGGAAACGAAGGCTTAGGCCTAATGGGGATTTATTGCGTCGTGGTGTTTTTGCCCAAGCGATAACCAGACCATACCGAGATTTTGGCATATACGTCCACCGTGTGGCGTTTTTGCCCAAGCGATAACCAGACCATACGTACATTTTGGCGTATACGTCCACCATGTGGCATTTTTGCCCAAGCGAGAACAATCCCATACGGAGATATTTGGAGTCGACTCCCGTTCTAGTGCTGGTGAAAAGCAACTGTTAATGGCCACCTTGTTGCTTATTATTCATGGCAGGACCGTCATCTCTGTATATAATATTTTGTCGATGGCGGCGAGCGAAAGAAGTGGCGAATCTCGGGCTTTGAGGTGGTCGCTCGGTTGGCTGGTGTTTGCTTTTATTAAGGAGAAACTCGGCGGGTAGGAGGACAGAGAGGGGGCCCTGAATTGATGGGCCCGCGGCCATGTTTACGGCCCCTGCGCTCGTTTTTCATCGCTTTTTCACATTTCTCGAGGCTCTCTCTTCCACAGCGCCAAATGTGTCAGTAATCTTCCCAAATAAAAAATGTGACACCTGATATTAAAACCCCCCCGGGAATCCCCGCCCGACATCAGTAGATACTGAGAGCTAAACAAGGTGTGGATGCCTTTCCTTTTCGCTGTTAATAAATAATGGATAAGCGGATGTTAATTAGATAGAACGGCAACAGTTCTTTGTGGGACCCAGAGTGCCTGCCTCCGTTTATTAAATGTAAACGTTTATCTATAGTCGAGTTCAGAGCTAGTCGATTGCACCGAAGGACGAGTATAGTTAAATTGAGCTACGTAGGGTAAATTAAGTAGGTTATTTCTTTTCCTATTCTACACTTTCTATCTTCCAACCGACACATGATATTTCGTAACACATACCCGAACTAACCCATAACTTAATCTTTTAAAAAACGTTGGCGCTAACGTGTTGGTTACGGATGTTGCTATTCATCTTTTATACTTTTAATCTTCCAACCTACATATTATATTTCTTAACACTTACCCGAAATAACCCATAACTTAAGTCTTTTAAAAAACGTTGGCGCTAAGTTGGCGCTAACGTGTTGGTTACGGATGTTGCTATTCCTCTTTTATACTTTCTATCTTCCAACCGACATATAATATTTCGTAACACATACCCGACATAAACCATAACTTAATCTTGTAAAAAAATGTTGGCGCTAACGCGTTAGTTACGGATGTTGCTACTCCTATTCTATACTTTCTACAACCGACATATGATATTTCGTAACACATACCCGACATAACCCATAATTTAAACAGTTCAAAAAACGTTGTCGCTAACGCGATGGTTACACGGATAATCGATAAGGAATTCGGCGCGAAAAATCGCCAGGGAATAGAATAATAAAAGAAAATAAGATTTTGGGCTCCGTCCAGACGCGCCAGCTAGAAAGTTCTTTAAAAGCTTGGAACCTAACCAAGAATGTTCTAGAACAAGACTGGGGGGATCAAAAGAAACAAAATAGAACAACAAGAAGTTGCGGAGAACGAGTAAAAATAAAGAGTTAAAAAAACATTATCCAAGTGACGGCATCCAGCAGGCGCGTCGCGTGCGGAATTAAGCATCCGGAAGTAAATTTCCATTCCGTCCTTCTCTCCGTCTTTCCGGAAGAGTGAGAGACAGCGGCGACGCCTGCCATCCAATACGACAGTTTTCTAATTGATTTAACACGCAGCCAAGATCGTAAATTTTCCCACCATTTCCAAATCAATCCCGCGCACCGGAGCAGCCGACCTCACAGGGAACAGACTTTTCATCGATTTGAAATTTTTCCCGGTTAATCACGAAAGCGTGGTTTTCGTCGATCATTTTTCTAATAATTTCTCAAGTAGGTCATTCGAGTGTGAATAAAAGTAAGATTGAACTATAAAAACCATAGACTGTAAGTGGAAACTTTGCTGTTGTGCCTTTGAATCATGGCCGCCATCTTCAGGTTATCCTTAACAGGTTAAAGTAATTTGCCTGTTGCCAAAACGTTGTGGCCATTACTATTATTAGAAGTTTGAAATGTATTTGTTTTTGAAGAAATATCTATTAAAATGATCGATCCAGATTTGAATTTACTTATTGATATAGCATATTTTCCCGATGAAACATGTTTTGAAAACTCAACCGGATCCTGCAAAGTTCCATGTTTCAAGCATTAACATTATCATATAAATTAAAATTCGTTACCATAGTTAAAATCTAATAATTAAATAAAGTTTTGGAATCACGACCGGTAATTGATGGTATTTTAAAAACATTTATTTTTATTCTTAAAAGTTTTCGTTAGCTTTCGGGTATGAGACCCTTTTTCATAATTACTTGAATTAAACCAGCTCCTAATCAAGTACTCGATAACCCGACTCTTTTAAATATTGTTCGACGTTTTTTTTAGTTACTCGACTCGAATAAGAGAAAGTTTCCCCTTAATCAAGTACTCGATTACTCGACTCGACTTCAATATTACTCGACTAGAATACTCGATGAAAAAAATTTGATACTCGATAACCGACTTGATTGCTTAAAACCACTAATCGCACAGCCCTATTTAAAACTCATTTATTTAAGAAGTATTTTTTTATGAATACATAGCAATTCAAATAGGATACCTTTTTGATTTGCATTGCATTCATAGAAAAAAAATTGCTTAGGTAGAAATAAAATATTTTTTTTTATAAATCTGGATAGTGAAGTTATACAGGAACATTTTTTAGTGTATGGGACTGCACAATGTTTTTTCTTTTCATCCAAACCAAAATTTTAAAATGGGGATTTTCAAATCATATACGAAATCGCAATTCGGTCAATTTATTTAAAGCCGTTTCTGGAAATTAAAGGATCAATCAGCACGATATAAATTTAAATTTTAGGAAAGCCAGTAAAACGAATTTTTCTTCCATTAAATCAGATTTTTATTTAAAAGCTATTTTTTCGGTTTTGGCCTAATTTCAATATCGATTATCTTTAAATAATTTTGGCATAAAAGAGCAAGTTTGAACAAAATCTATCAAGGTAGAGTAGATTCATTGGGTTTATTTCTTGACGTGATGACCCTACCGCGCTACCGATAAATAAATCAACGATAGATAAAATATTCAAAATGTTTCGATATTCAAGCTAGTTGCGAAAGCTGAGAGTAGGTGCCTTAAAACCTGGTAGGATCGAAAGGACGATCAAGGGGACCAACATAAATAAAACAAGATACGTTTATTTTAATACTTAGTAGCTTATTTTTAAAAGGATTGATTTCTCGAGTTCGTTTCTGTAATGGTTGGCTGATAAGGGAAAACGCCAGCACCCTCTGACGGTACTGTACCTCATCCATTTCAAATTCGTCTATTGATGGGCATTTTTGTTAAACAGCCGACCGAGCTCGCACGGTTTGGAGCGGAAAAATGTTCGTTCCTCTCTTTTATCTCTATTTTGAGCGGGAAAATGCTCGTTCCTCTCTTTTAGTTCTATTTTGAGCGGAAAATGTTCGTTCCTCTCTTTTAGTTCTATTTTGAGCGGAAAATGTTCGTTCCTCTCTTTTAGTTCTATTTTGAGCGGAAAATGTTCGTTCCTCACTCTTAGCTCTATTTAGAGCGAAAAAATGTTCGTTCCTCTTTTTTAGCTCTATTTTGAGCGGACGCGTGTTCGTTCCTCTCTTTTAGCTCTATTTTGAGTGGGAAAATGTTCGTTCCTCCCTTTTAGCTCTATTTTGAGCGGGAAAATGCTCGTTCCTCACTCTTAGCTCTATTTTGAGCGGGAAAATGTTCGTTCCTTTCTTTTCGTTCTATTTTGAGCGGAAAATGTTCGTTCCTCTCTTTTAGCTCTATTTTGAGTGGGAAAATGTTCGTTCCTCTCTTTTAGCTCTATTTTGAGCGGACACATGTTCGTTCCTCAATTTCGCTCTATTTTGAGCGGGAAAATGTTCGTTCCTCCCTTATAGCTCTATTTTGGGCGGGAAAATGCTCGTTCCTCTCTTTTAGTTCTATTTTGAGCGGAAAATGTTCGTTCCTCTCTTTTAGTTCTATTTTGAGCGGAAAATGTTCGTTCCTCACTCTTAGAACTATTTAGAGCGAAAAAATGTTCGTTCCCCTTTTTTAGCTCTATTTTGAGCGGACGCGTGTTCGTTCCTCTCTTTTAGCTCTATTTTGAGTGGAAAAATGTTCGTTCCTCCCTTTTAGCTCTATTTTGAGCGGGAAAATGTTCGTTCCTCTCTTTTAGTTCTATTTTGAGCGGGAAAATGTTCGGTCCTCTCTTTTAGTTCTATTTTGAGCGGAAAATGTTCGTTCCTATCTTTTAGTTCTATTTTGAGCGGAAAATGTTCGTTCCTCACTCTTAGCTCTATTTAGAGCGAAAAAATGTTCGTTCTTCTTTTTTAGCTCTATTTTGAGTGGACGCGTGTTCCTTCCTCTCTTTTAGCTCTATTTTGAGTGGGAAAATGTTCGTTCCTCCCTTTTAGCTCTATTTTGAGCGGGAAAATGCTCGTTCCTCACTCTTAGCTCTATTTTGAGCGGGAAAATTTTCGTACCTTTCTTTTCGTTCTATTTTGAGCGGAAAATGTTCGTTCCTCTCTTTTAGCTCTATTTTGAGTGGGAAAATGTTCGTTCCTCTCTTTTAGCTCTATTTTGAGCGGACACATGTTCGTTCCTCAATTTCGCTCTATTTTGAGCGGGAAAATGTTCGTTCCTCCCTTATAGCTCTATTTTGGGCAGGAAAATGCTCGTTCCTCTCTTTTAGTTCTATTTTGAGCGGAAAATGTTCGTTCCTCTCTTTTAGTTCTATTTTGAGCGGAAAATGTTCGTTCCTCACTCTTAGCTCTATTTAGAGCGAAAAAATGTTCGTTCCCCTTTTTTAGCTCTATTTTGAGCGGACGCGTGTTCGTTCCTCTCTTTTAGCTCTATTTTGAGTGGAAAAATGTTCGTTCCTCCCTTTTAGCTCTATTTTGAGCGGGAAAATGTTCGTTCCTCTCTTTTAGTTCTATTTTGAGCGGGAAAATGTTCGGTCCTCTCTTTTAGTTCTATTTTGAGCGGAAAATGTTCGTTCCTATCTTTTAGTTCTATTTTGAGCGGAAAATGTTCGTTCCTCACTCTTAGCTCTATTTAGAGCGAAAAAATGTTCGTTCTTCTTTTTTAGCTCTATTTTGAGTGGACGCGTGTTCCTTCCTCTCTTTTAGCTCTATTTTGAGTGGGAAAATGTTCGTTCCTCCCTTTTAGCTCTATTTTGAGCGGGAAAATGCTCGTTCCTCACTCTTAGCTCTATTTTGAGCGGGAAAATTTTCGTACCTTTCTTTTCGTTCTATTTTGAGCGGAAAATGTTCGTTCCTCTCTTTTAGCTCTATTTTGAGTGGGAAAATGTTCGTTCCTCTCTTTTAGCTCTATTTTGAGCGGACACATGTTCGTTCCTCTCTTTTAGTTCTATTTTGAGCGGGAAAATGTTCGTTCCTCCCTTATAGCTCTATTTTGAGCGGGAAAATGCTCGTTCCTATCTTTTAGTTCTATTTTGAGCGGAAAATGTTCGTTCCTATCTTTTAGTTCTATTTTGAGCGGAAAATGTTCGTTCCTCACTCTTAGCTCTATTTAGAGCGAAAAAATGTTCGTTCCTCTTTTATAGCTCTATTTTGAGCGGACGCGTGTTCGTTCCTCTCTTTTAGCTCTATTTTGAGTGGAAAAATGTTCGTTCCTCCCTTTTAGCTCTATTTTGATCGGGAAAATGCTCGTTCCTCACTCTTAGCTCTATTTTGAGCGGGAAAATGTTCGTTCCTCTCTTTTAGTTCTATTTTGAGCGGGAAAATGTTCGTTCCTCTCTTTTAGTTCTATTTTGAGCGGGAAAATGTTCGTTCCTCTCTTTTAGTTCTATTTTGAGCGGGAAAATGTTCGTTCCTCTCTTTTAGTTCTATTTTGAGCGGGAAAATGTTCGTTCCTCACTCTTAGCTCTATTTAGAGCGAAAAAATGTTCGTTCTTCTTTTTTAGCTCTATTTTGAGCGGACGCGTGTTCCTTCCTCTCTTTTAGCTCTATTTTGAGTGGGAAAATGTTCGTTCCTCCCTTTTAGCTCTATTTTGAGCGGGAAAATGCTCGTTCCTCACTCTTAGCTCTATTTTGAGCGGGAAAATGTTCGTACCTTTCTTTTCGTTCTATTTTGAGCGGAAAATGTTCGTTCCTCTCTTTTAGCTCTATTTTGAGTGGGAAAATGTTCGTTCCTCTCTTTTAGCTCTATTTTGAGCGGACACATGTTCGTTCCTCTCTTTTAGTTCTATTTTGAGCGGGAAAATGTTCGTTCCTCCCTTATAGCTCTATTTTGAGCGGGAAAATGCTCGTTCCTATCTTTTAGTTCTATTTTGAGCGGAAAATGTTCGTTCCTATCTTTTAGTTCTATTTTGAGCGGAAAATGTTCGTTCCTCACTCTTAGCTCTATTTAGAGCGAAAAAATGTTCGTTCCTCTTTTATAGCTCTATTTTGAGCGGACGCGTGTTCGTTCCTCTCTTTTAGCTCTATTTTGAGTGGAAAAATGTTCGTTCCTCCCTTTTAGCTCTATTTTGATCGGGAAAATGCTCGTTCCTCACTCTTAGCTCTATTTTGAGCGGGAAAATGTTCGTTCCTCTCTTTTAGTTCTATTTTGAGCGGGAAAATGTTCGTTCCTCTCTTTTAGTTCTATTTTGAGCGGGAAAATGTTCGTTCCTCTCTTTTAGTTCTATTTTGAGCGGGAAAATGTTCGTTCCTCTCTTTTAGTTCTATTTTGAGCGGGAAAATGTTCGTTCCTCACTCTTAGCTCTATTTAGAGCGAAAAAATGTTCGTTCTTCTTTTTTAGCTCTATTTTGAGCGGACGCGTGTTCCTTCCTCTCTTTTAGCTCTATTTTGAGTGGGAAAATGTTCGTTCCTCCCTTTTAGCTCTATTTTGAGCGGGAAAATGCTCGTTCCTCACTCTTAGCTCTATTTTGAGCGGGAAAATGTTCGTACCTTTCTTTTCGTTCTATTTTGAGCGGAAAATGTTCGTTCCTCTCTTTTAGCTCTATTTTGAGTGGGAAAATGTTCGTTCCTCTCTTTTAGCTCTATTTTGAGCGGACACATGTTCGTTCCTCTCTTTTAGTTCTATTTTGAGCGGGAAAATGTTCGTTCCTCCCTTATAGCTCTATTTTGAGCGGGAAAATGCTCGTTCCTCTCTTTTAGTTCTATTTTGAGCGGAAAATGTTCGTTCCTCTCTTTTAGTTCTATTTTGAGCGGAAAATGTTCGTTCCTCACTCTTAGCTCTATTTAGAGCGAAAAAATGTTCGTTCCTCTTTTTTAGCTCTATTTTGAGCGGACGCGTGTTCGTTCCTCTCTTTTAGCTCTATTTTGAGTGGGAAAATGTTCGTTCCTCCCTTTTAGCTCTATTTTGAGCGGGAAAATGCTCGTTCCTCACTCTTAGCTCTATTTTGAGCGGGAAAATGTTCGTTCCTTTCTTTTCGTTCTATTTTGAGCGGAAAATGTTCGTTCCTCTCTTTTAGCTCTATTTTGAGTGGGAAAATGTTCGTTCCTCTCTTTTAGCTCTATTTTGAGCGGAAAATGTTCGTTCCTCTCTTTTAGCTCTATTTTGAGTGGGAAAATGTTCGTTCCTCTCTTTTAGCTCTATTTTGAGCGGAAAATGTTCGTTCCTCTCTTTTAGCTCTATTTTGAGTGGGAAAATGCTCGTTCCTCACTCTTAGCTCTATTTTGAGCGGGAAAATGTTCGTTCCTCCCTTTTCGCTCTATTTTGAGCGGGAAAATGTTCGTTCCTCCATTATAGCTCTATTTTGAGCGGAAAATGTTCGTTCCTCTCTTTTAGTTCTATTTTGAGCGGAAAATGTTCGTTCCTCTGTTTTAGCTCTACTTTGAGTGGCCAATTTCTCTTTCTTCATCTTCAATCTTTTTTTACCGCTCATTTTTTTTGGAGCGGTGACATTTTGAGCCGTAAAATATTCGCTCCTCTCTTTTCGCTCTATTGGTTACATTTTCTTTGAGTAGATACAGTGGCGCTCCTCACGTTTCGTAATTTTTTAAACGGCAAAATTTGCAGTACTCTCATTTTAATTTTTAGCTCTTTCAAAACAATATTTCACCAGCTCAATTTCGCTCAAAATGAGAGGAGCGCGCCCATCACTGGCAGCTTCGAATTCGGGCTGGTAAAAGTATCCGCAAATTCGGATGCAAATGGAGAGAGCGAGTCCTAATTCCAGAAGTGTATTCGATTGGGAGTTCCTTTTCTCATTTGAATAAACGCGAAAGTGGGCCGAAAGCAGCGTCAAAACGACCTGAGCCAGGTAGCCAAGAAACCAGGCAGCAGAGAACTCGAACTAGCATTCCAAAAAAGGGTTAATGATAAAAAGCCGACAATAAACTCGATCTATTTTCGAAAACAATTTTATCCATTAAGGAATCTATTAAGGATTTGTTTTTCACTTCGGGTCGCAGTCTGATCTATTTTTGGACTACATTTCCTTGTAGAAGTGTTCAAAGGGTGGTACAACGTAGCGGAGCGTGACTGTATTTACACAGGAGTATGTTGGTAGAATATTTCGATACAAATATATTAATAGTTTCGCTAACTTTTGAAGGATATATAATAATATAAAAAAGCCGATAAGTTCCGGTGGTATTTCTTAATCAAAGCCATCCATCTTAATCAAGAACTTAATACGTATGGTCGACACGCCGTTTTCGATTGCAACGTTTAGGAATTTCTCAAGTGGAAAGAAAAATTAGAGTCTTTGCCCACTTCCTTACTCCCCCGGAACGCTTTGATCCGTTACTTGGAAGCGAGATCAAAGCCTGATTGACGCCAAGTCCGAGCACGGTCCGAGCTATCGGGAAACGCGGTTAAGAAAGATCGGTTAAAAAATCCTATGAAAGGAGCATTTCTGGGCCGGCAAATATTGATTTTATTTTCGCTGTTGACTCTTAAACATCGACCGTGAAAAACGGGCTCGTTTTATTCGCCGTCTTTTACCGAAAACCCGATAATAGTTTTAGCCTTGTTTGAGAATTTCTTAAACTTTGGCGCTCTGTTTTGATTACGCCCCCCGGTGTAAAGTGCCCACTTGATTGATTCGATCGACGAAACTTCTCTTGTTTAACATAAAACTTAAAAGGTGGGGGAGTAAGGAATAACGAAGTAGGATCGGTGAACGGCTCTCTGAATTACGAATCTTTTCTCCTTTGTAAAAATCTAAAGGTGTATTTTAATTTTTAATTCGAATTTAAACGTCAGAGAACCTTTGAATTACTACGCTAATAAGCGAAGTAGCACTTATTTTAATTTGAAACTTGCACTTTCTTTTAATTAGGTTTTCCGGAAGTATTTACCGTTATTAGGAATATTTTTGCATAATTTAGGGTGAAACAAAATCTTAACAACGTAACCAGCTTTTAACACTGTCTTGGAATGAGTTTTTTTTCAATCAAGGAAAATTAACATTTAACAGTTTTGAGAGGTCAGACATTCAGAAATATCGTGTACATTCACCGATAAATCCTCGGAAAAAATTCGGCAAAGGTTTTCTATTTTTACTTCAATCTTTAATTTTTGACAAATCCACAAAATCCACTGAGAAATCCTCAAATCCAAGTGAAATATGCACAAATTATTAATAAAAAATACAAATTCGTGGATTTTGTGACAAATCCACAAATCTAAGGCTAAAATTCACAAGTCCCTTGAAAGAACAAATATGTTTTTTTTAAAAACAATTTTATTACTGAAAATTATACAAATCCATTGAAAATGCGGTAAATAATGGTAAATTACGCTATAGTTTAAAATGGAAAAAGTGGTAAATAATGGTAGATAATGGTAGATAATGATAGATAATGGTAAATAATATATTTTCACGAATTATTTTCAGTATTTAAAACCTTTAGATTTAGAACAGACTTAATGGTAGGGTAATGAAAATAAAGTTTAATATCTTCTATATTGATATATTCCGTTTTTTACCATATTTACAATAATTTACCATATTTACAATAATTTATCATATTTACAATAAATTACCATATTTACAATAATTTACCATATTTACAATAATTTATCATATTTACAATAATTTATCATATTTACAATAATTTATCATATTTACAATAAATTATCATATATACAATAAATTACCATAATTTACCACTATTAATTACAATAATTTACCACTATTAATTACAATAATTTACCATAATTTACCACTATTAATTACAATAATTTACCATAATTTACCACTATTAATTACAATAATTTACCACTATTAATTACAATAATTTACCATAATTTACCACTATTAATTACAATAATTTACCATAATTTACCACTATTAATTACAATAATTTACCATAATTTACCACTATTAATTACAATAATTTACCATAATTTACCACTATTTACCAATATTTACACTATTTACCATTGGCATAAATAAAATAATTAATTATGGTAAAATTCTTTTGCATTTCAAAAGTAAATAAGATTAACCAATTATTGGGTATTATGTATAAAATAATAAATATGAAAAATCAAATATTATTTTATGTTATTTATTTTTTATTCACCGAACCAATTATTCCTCCAAATTGATCATTGGAAGTCTTACGTCGTTAACAAATTATTAATTAATTTGGATTGCATTTATTAAATCCAAACTTCAACCAGTTTTCGAATAAAATACGTTCAAGAATGGTAAATATATTAAAAATTATAAATGACGATTTTCTTAGACGTTATCTTCAATTACAGGACATAATATTTATAGCTATAAAATATGTTTGGAGGATGTTAAATTCAAAATATAAAGGGTTTGGATGAACGGGGCAATATTTTGGCCGCCAAAGATAAGGGCCGGTAATAAAACAGATTTGCGAAAATATGGTCAGCGCGCGTAGACCATTAGGAAAGAGAGAGTGGCTTTAAATATGGCACACTCAAGGACCTCTACGATATAAATCCCAATTACACGCGAAATAAAGCTGGAAAGTCTTATTACCACGCCAGCGATACAAATGAAAGAAAGTAGGACGCGTTTCAGTTGACGAACGGATTTCTGGAAATCCACGCGGATGCGAAAAATGTCTAGGTTGGGAAGCCATTTGCTTTTTTCGTTCGTATTTTTACATCGTTACCTCATTATAATGTACCCCGAAGGTCGAAAAAGGTTTCGCCTCTCCTTACCGATTTATAAAGGCACGTATATAGCCTACTCAATCCGAGAGCAATATACGGCGAAGCTTATTCAAAAGGGCTGGTCGATTTTTTTGGTTGCATTTTTTAGCATAAAAAGCTTTAGCTTGGTTGGAATCTTAACAAAATACTGGTCCGGTTCGTAGTTGTCGTATCAGGTATTAAACAAAAAGGCACTAAAATGGTCTATTCATAGCGGTGAACTTCAGCGCAATTTGGTTGTCGAATGTGGTTGGCCAGTCAAGTTGCTAGAGCCGGATTTTTCTTATGAATTTTAAACTCAGATAGGCCAACGACTATTTCACGCGTTCAGAAAACGTTACGCCATAAGTCTATAATTATCTACCCGAGTATGCCCGTTAGTCGAAGTAATTGCTGATTGTTATATGTACAGTGACGTAGAATTGACGTCCCTCTAGCGATAAAATACCCGTCGCTAGGACGACGAGGCAAAGAGAAAGAATTATTCCTAAAATTACAGTCTGATGTCCACTGTGTGTAGTCATTCTAGAGATAACACTCAATAAACATTCAACAAACGAAGGATAGGGAACTTGCGCACTTATGTGCCACATTATTATAGACTTATGGTTTTACCAATAATGCATTTTGATCTACTTTGGGAGCATCATGTTCGAATATTAATCCAGCACGAGAGAGGGGAATTAAAAACGTTCAAATGGGGAAAGTGGTAAATAAGGGTAAATAATATATTTCCATTAATTATTTACAGTACTTAAACCTACATTTAAGGATATAAAACCATCAAGATTTAGAACAGACTTGTAGATTAATTAAAATATAGTTCAAGATCTTCTACAGTTGATATATTCCTTTTTTGAATGATTTTTTTGTTTTCACATATTTTTATATAATATAATAATGTACCATAATTTACCACTATTTACCACTATTTGCCAGAATTCACCACTATTTACCACTACTTACCATAATTTACCACTATTTACGAGAATTCACCACTATACTATTTGCCAAAATTTACCACTATTTGCTATTATTTACCACTACTTACCACTATTTACTATTATTTACCACTTCTTACCATAATTTACCATTATTTACAATTATTTACCACTTTTACCATAATTTACTATATTTACCATATTAACCATTATTTTCCATTTTTTACCACTATTATCCATAATTTATCACTAATTGCCACTTTTTACCAATATTTACCATTATTTACCAATATTTAACATAATTTACCATAATTGACCACTATTTTCCATATTTATAATTAATTACCATATTTACCGTTATTTTTCCTTATTTAAAACTATTTATCATAATTTACCACCTTTTATCATTATTTACCCCTATTTACTGTAATTAAATATATTTAAAAAAAATTTACCATAATTTACCACTATTTTAAATATTTATAATTAATTAGCATATTTACCGTTTTTTTTTCCTTATTTACCACTATTTATCATAATTTACCACCATTTATCATTATTTACCCCTATTTACTGTAATTAAATATATTAACCAATATTTACCATAATTTACCATTATACCTTATTTACCATAATTTACCAGTAAAATATTCGAAAAAAATGGTATTTTAGGAACACTGGTCGGAAGACGTCCGGTATTGAGAACCAACTGGGTTGATTTGTTTTTTTAGGGGAAAGAGCTTACTGCTCGAGTACCAATGGGATTGGGAGCAGCTCTGAAAATCGTCTCGACAAAGTCCATTCAACCAACTTAGAAATAAATACCAAAGTAACCTCATCATTCGGCAACTACGCCGTAGACCATCTGTTTATTTTGGTTTCCGTTCAATTGGATAGATTTTTCGTCAACAGAATGGAGCGGCGGTGCTCCAGTCTTTGTAATAACACGCATTTCTCTTCCCCTCCCAATCGGCGTAAGCAGAAAACAACGAGCGGACCATTTCAATGAAACGTGAATGGAAAAGCGAAAAAATAGAGGCCACTAAAGGCCGTCCTCTATCGTCGGGAAATAAACTATTCAAATAAAAATACAAAAAGAAACAAATATACGAGTGGTGAAGGGAAAAAACGAGATGAAATAGACCGATACGCAAGGAGGAGATCCTTTCACAGGGGTAACGCCATTAGAGGTTGATTTTTAAATACCCGAAGTCCAACCAGATGGCGCCAACAATATTAAACAGTAGAAATTATAAATTATTTAAACATCGTTAAAAATATTAATTTATTTTTATATTTAAGCTGAATGTTTCCTAAGTTGATCTTTTATTCAGTGGCGTAGCGAGGATATTAGGCACCCGTGGTAAAACACCTAAATCTACCCCCCCCCCCCCGTTGCCTCTGGAAACTCGGAACAACTCCTTACGCGTTGTGTGCAAGTTCTCTCCCCACTGGTTTAAGGGGTTTTCCCCCGAGGTCTTCAGTTTCCCCTTCCATAAAAACTTGTCGAGGTTAACGGTAATAGTTAGTGTAGGGAGCTGTTGGCTCGTTCGCGTGGCATGCAGGGCTTGCTACCACCCTCCTACGCATTGTAACACGGCCACCTGAATTAATGGCTTCAAAAGTCACTTGATGACTTAGGCCTAAGGTGGTGCCTTGGTATTAGCCTAGCTGGTTATTATTATTATTATTATTAACCCCTTTATTTAGTGTTATTTAACCAAAATAACTGTACTTTCAAGTTTCAAGTAAAATGAGATTAATATATAATCCAACAAATACATTTTATATCTAATACTTTGGACGCCCCTTTGCCACCCCCTAGACATATGACTAGATAACTAGTAGGGAAATAGGTTAGAAATAGCTTTACAAGATCCCCCTACACGTTTTAGACGTATGGTTTTTAGCCTGTCTAGTGTTAGAAGTGGGTTTTGGTAATAAATTGTTACAAAAAAGTTTAAATTAGCGCCATCTATTATAAATAAAAGCATAAAAATCAATCCCCTAATGTCTTCGTCCTATATGATTGTTTCCCTACAACTAATTTGTAAATAGATCAACTGGAAGCGAAAATCTTTCAAATGAACTGATCAATTTCATCACATCGATATAAAAAAAGTCTCTAACATTATTAATAAAAAAAGCGTTTGAAAGAAATATAAATGACATCGTTGAAATAATGGTAGTATCCAACGTGGGAACAAATTTAAGAAACTGACTTATTTCAGCTATCCTGCCGCGTATGACGGAGGCCCTATCGCATTAGGGAACAGACGCTCTGTCACTGAAGGAATCGGACATCAGATGGCAGTTCAGTTCTAGCCTGAGACACTGATCGCGTACCATCGTGGAAACTGTCCTCTGATGTATCCGCCATTATCGCCCTACGCCGGGAGTTTTCGGACTGGCATCACTCAAATATAGCAAGAAGGGTGTGAAAAAGTCCAACGACTTTTTACAGATATCATCCCGCGACACCATCAGACTTAAGCCACGTTCACATGTACCCTCGGAAACTTTTGGCGTCGTTTCGATCTCGCTGCGGTTCGTAGCGTTTGGAAATCTGTTTGTTCACACGTTTGATTTCCAGTGAGTTTTGAAGAACATTGGGCACGCGTAGGATAGAAATATAATTAGAAGTTCGTCCGCTCGCGCATTTGAGTGACGGTTCAAAACATTCTAATTAATAATGAATGCACCCAGAAGAAATTGATTTGGGTACATTTGTTCGAATTTCATTCGTCCGAACAATGGTACAAATGTCCGAATGATCATTTGTCCGAATGCAGGAAAACAGGATCGTATGTCCGAAAACGTATTTCATTTGCCCGAAAAATTTATCACAACTTTTGTTGG
Source organism: Leiobunum rupestre (assembly GCF_980474605.1). NCBI lineage: Eukaryota > Metazoa > Arthropoda > Arachnida > Opiliones > Sclerosomatidae > Leiobunum > Leiobunum rupestre. The sequence continues at coordinate 36,917,441 of NC_143392.1, forward strand.
TGATTTAGTCGTTCAATTTATGTTAACTTTACTGGCGAATTTCATTTGTTCGAATTATCGTTTGTCCGTTTTTTCGAACTTTAGGAATTGATTGTTTTTTTTTAAATATTGTTAATATAAGAAAATAGTAACATTAACGTGAACCTAACTTAACCTAACCTAAAATATCGACAAAATTCAACGCAATTCCCACTTATTATATCGGCCAAAGGAAAAATGGACATAATAGGATAAAATGATTAGACATTATAATTCTTATATCCGTTTATTATTGAAATATTTTACATTTATTTGTTTACGATATTTACAATGTAGTTTTTTATTTTTAATTGTTGCACTAAAAAAAATCCGGACCAAAAAAAACAGCAATAAGAAATACTAATTTAGCGACAGAATTCGGACAAGTGATGCTACCGATTCGGACGAATGAAACAAACAAGTTGTCCAATTCGAACAAATATACCTACCCCAAGAAATTTGTTGTATTTTGTAAGCAATAGAAAAATAATTGCGAAACATTTCCTACTAAAATAGGCATACAAATTTTATTAGGAGCAAAAAATTCACGATTGACGATTTCTGTAAAAAAACAGGCTCATGGTTCAAAAAAACAGGCTCATGGTTCAAAAAAACAGGCTCATGGTTCAAAAAAACAGGCTCATGGTTCAAAAAAACAGGCTCATGGTTCGCAAAAACCGACTCGATGACGTCACGAATCTCTGTTAAAATGGTCGACGAAGCGATCTGAAACGCTGGGACGCGCAACGGTAACTGTTCACACGACGGGATACCAACGTTGCAGAGGATATGTGTGAACGCGGCTTCAAACTCGGTCTGCAGCGCGCGTTACCCTGCCAGATGACGGCGTCGTTTTAGGAGAAGGGGATGATTCTGGAGTTATAAATCATCGGGGTGTCGAGCCGTACGTAGACAGGGTCACATATTTCACCGAACCAGGCCTGACTTCTTAGCCAGCCATCTTCCCTGTCCTAATCCCTGAACAGTATATCCGAAGATCGCCGAAAGCTCTCCATCGTGGACGTGTCGAGACCGAGGATGAGAGGAGCTGAGACCTTTGCTGAGACGCGCCGCCAAATGCGCGGAATAAATGCTAAAATAGCTTCCGATAGAACAAGATGACGAAGAAATAATGAAAAAAGTGTGGCGCGTGTTACATCCAATCAGAAGTATATCATATCTATTACGATAGAAGTAATAATCTTTTCACCTTGCTAAGTTTATTTGCTTGAGACATGTACTTTGACTCTCGCGGTTTTAAATCTTTGCAACACTGTCATTTAGAACTATATAATATACTACTCAAACATTTACCAGACTTTCTATTTTTTTAAATTACCAAATTTCTATTTAATACGACGTTTAACTGGTCTAATTAAACGTATTGAAACCATATTTAAAGCTTTGCCAGCCACGCTGCTGATTTATTGTATCACCGAAGTATAGTTTGAAAGACTGCGGATAGGTGGCGATACTGTAGTTTTCTTTAGCAATAACTTTTTAGAATCATTTATCGGATAATTTCTAAAATAAATAAATTAGAAAAATAGTGCGGTGTTAAATATGTCATGTACTTTCTGAAATAATTACGCGATGCAAATATGGTTTTTATTTTTCTAAATGGTTCTTGGACAAATTCATTATTAGTGTATTCATAACTCTAGAAAAGAGGGAATTTGGCTGGTTAGCAAATCTACAATACATAAAATTCTTCACGATATTTAATATTAATTAAGTAAGTTAGAATCTTCGTTATAATTCCTTACCATTTGTTGCTGTAAAATGTGTTTTTTATCTCTATTTCAGATCTCCCACAATAGGTGATTATGAAAAAGAATTGCGCGCAGAGGCTCACGGGAGTTGGTTATTTTTTGACAAAGCGTCGGCTGCTTAAATTCGTCTGCACCTACCGAGGCCCACGGTCGTCCGCGTTTAGTAAAAAGCACCAACCATGGATTGATTGTTTGAAAAGTTAGTATTTTTCTAAGATTATTAAAAATACATAAAGCTAACAAATTTATTATATATTTTTTTTATTTCTTATAGTTCTAGACCAAGTATTGATAAAGAAACAAGCCCAATTTTAATAGAAGACACAAGGTTATATTTACATACATGTTTCCATTATTCCTGAAAATGAATTAAAATCTATTTGGATAGAATTTAAAAATATTTCATTTAATAAATCAATTACCTTAATTTAACGACTTTGCAAACTTATCTCAAAACGAAAAACGAAAAATCCTTTCGATTGAACAATGAAATTATAGAAATCTCGCTAACCCTTGCCCAACTAGCCAGACGAATTTACAAAAAGGGCCAATTTTGATACTTTCAACTTGGTAGTACTTAACCAAATCACGTGACCACCGATATTTTTCATAATCACCTATTTAGTTTACGCAAGCTCTAAAACAGTCAAACCAGCTCCCACTGCGTTGTTCGTATATAATTATATAAAGCGGGAATCCATACCTCTACTTGGAATGCTTATCCTGGCGTATCGCGTATGGTAAGATCACTCTGACGGTTTTGGCCAAGCCTACAAGAGAAAAATCCCCTTTGCGCGCGCTCCCCTCTCACGTTGTTGTTTGTTAAATTAACATAGAGACGTCAAAAAAACCGTCAGCCACATCTAGACGAAAATCTGCCGCGATAAGCATTCCAGGTGAGGGTATGGATTCCTGTATAAAGTTAATAAAAACCACCTATGGACTATAATGCAGTTAAATTACGCGAAAAGTTAGAAAAGTTCAGAGTACAAAGGGGGCAAAAAAGCTAAACACTAACAAATTTATAGTAATGATAAAACTTACGAAATACACGGACCAATAGGTCTTCGAGGGTAAAATTAAAACGCGAAACTCGGACCAAATAGATCTTCGAGTCAAAAAAAATTAAAATAGCCAGAATTTCCAGCGGTAGACCGGTTTTGCCCTATTTGGAGCTCATCAGTACCGCGTTTTAATTTTACTAGGATTTAGTTAGCTTTTATATCCCCCCCTCATTTTTATTATGGACTTTTCTACCTTTCAGAGTAATATAACTAAAATTTAGTGTTGTAAGGCGGAAAATGTTCCACGAAAAATGACCGAGGCCTTTTTTCAGGAAAATTTTCCGTATTTTTCCGAAAAAAATAAAGTTTCATTCCATGATTAGTCTTATATTGGTTGCAAATTGAACTAAAGCGGCATTTTCGCTTCATTTTTTCGAAACTAAAAGTAAAACTAAACATCTAGACTAGTTTAAACTGATTAACAATGTAACACTATTAATGTTATGTAGCGTGTTTACTGTTATTAGACATTTTATATCGATAAAAAGATAAAAACATTAAACACCCGTAAAAAGTAATTTAGGTTTTAATTGTTTATTTTTCCGATTTGCGGAAATTTTTCCGGACAATTTTCTGGAAATTTTTCCGCATTTTATTTTTCCGGAAAATTAACAACTCTACTAAAGTTATAAGTCCTTTCAATTTTCAGATGACGCCACACGTAAAAAAGGAGGAGAAAAACCAAAAATGAAGGACGATTTTTTCGGCAGAGCAGACTGTTTCTTTAAAAAGCGTTTTATATCTATGGTAAGAGAGTCGCCGCGTGGGAATAAATATCTTGGGTGGTTATACATGTGTAGGAAGTAAACAGCGGGCTTAAATGTGGTGCCGTGACGGTGCGGTAACCCCCGCGCTCTATTATATAGAAACTAGATAGGGCTGAAAAGAGAACAAGGAAGCTTGGTTGGGTGCGAACCTCGTTTAAGGAAATCAATTTTATGGGCACGCGCTCGATATTTGCCTGAGCTATGGCCAGTTGAATGGCCGAACCGTATTAGGCAAGTTTACGCCCGGATTTTAAATCGATTTCAACCAGGATTTAGCTTATAAATAAAAAATATTCAAATCGATTCCGACAGAATTTAAATCAACTGATATTGGGTCGATTTTACCTACCAAAGAACTAATTTTAGGTTGATATCATAGGCGAGCGATAGAGTTGACGTCAAAGAATTAACGGAATATTAATAGGTGGTGTCAGAAGTATATAAAATATATATTTTGAGAAAATAATTATTTAGGATCTAAAAAAATCAACATATCAGGAATATATTTGTTACAGTACAAAACTCAATTTAAGGTTTTTTTTGGTGAAATTTGTATTGCATATTTGTTAGTGATTTGCACGAAAATGGATTAGCGTTTAGCAAATAAGTAAGTCTAATTCAGTATCTAACTAAATCATTTGCATAAGCTATAACCTTATTTTATATATTTAAAAAAAATACACATTATTATATTAAATAAAATAAACTAATTATTTCTTATGGTTTTCGTATTTCCTATGGTTTTCGTATTACCTATTCTGTAATTTTAATGTTTTCGTTAAATTATAGAACGAAATTTTATAATTGAATTTTTGGAGAGTTGTACCCCTGAGTAAAATCTAGGAAAGTACATTGTACCCTTGGGCCTGCACCCCCTATTTAGACGATTGTATTGCACTTCCGGTTAATGATATTTCAATAGACTTACATCCTAATATTACCGGAAGTGAGTAAATTTAACATATCCCGATATACAATTTCTATTTCTTTGTTTATTTTCTTTGATGAAATAAAGACCTGTATCTCCACATTGTGTGAAGCTGTTTTTAATGGGAGCCATTTTACCCCCAAACCACGAAAGTATAACCACATCACGATACAAACTGTATTGTATGTAAAGATTAAAACTCCATTAATTTAAATTAATTAAATTGTTTATTTATTAACCATAATTTTCCGAATAAAAATCATAAATTCACTATAATAAATTTTCTTCCGAAACATTTTTTTTTTAATCGGAGAAGCTTACTTCCCTCTGAGAGATATATAATGCACTTCTGGTGGTATTTATGCGAAATTTGAGAAAATGTCGACATGATAGTGCGTTATGGCAGGACACTAACCTTCCTTAAAGGAAATATAACCTCAGGTTTTAGGTGTGGAACACCAAACTTCGACCATTTCCCGCTCCCTCCTATGACTTTAGATATTTTTGGCGCTGTTTAGTGACTTCCCGCCAAAATTGCTTACATAAAAAAGCATAAAAAACATAAAAAACGACTTGAGGTTATATTCCCTTTGAGAGAGTGAAATTATTATTATTTATTATTATTATGAAAAAATTTGTTGTGCAAATACATATTTGCTCTACAAATACGTTTTTTTCTGTGCAAATAAATTCATTTTTACCGTGCACATAAATTCATTTTTGCCGTGCACATAAATTCATTTTCGCCGTGCACATAAATTCATTTTCGCCGTGCACATAAATTCATTTTCGCCGTGCACATAAATTCATTTTCGCCGTGCACATAAATTCATTTTTTGCCGTGCACATAAATTCATTTTTTGCCGTGCACATAAATTCATTTTTGCCGTGCACATAAATTCGTTTTTTGCCGTGCACATAAATTCGTTTTTGCCGTGCACATAAATTAATTTTTGCCGTGCACATAAATTCGTTTTTGCCGTGCAAATAAATTCCTTTTTGCCGTGCAAATAAATTCCTTTTTGCTGTGCAAATAAATTCCTTTTTGCTGTGCACATAAATTCATTTTGCTCTACAAATAAATACATTTTTGCCGTGCAAATAAATACATTTTGCCGTGCAAATAAATACATTTTGCCGTGCAAATAAACATATTTTGCCGTGCAAATAAACACATTTTGCTCTACAAATAAATAAATTTTTGCTCTACAAAAACACATTTTGCTCTACAAATAAACACATTTTGCTCTACAAATAAACATATTTTGCTCTACAAATAAATACATTTTTGCTCTACAAATAAATACATTTTTGCTCTACAAATATTTTTCTGTACAAATAAATACATTTTTGCTCTACAAATATTTTTCTGTACAAATAAATACATTTTTGCTCTACGAATAATAACATTTTTGCTCTACGAATAATAACATTTTTGCTCTACGAATAATAACATTTTTGCTCTACGAATAATAACATTTTTGCTCTACGAATAATAACATTTTTGCTCTACGAATAATAACATTTTTGCTCTACGATTAATAACATTTTTGCTCTACGATTAATAACATTTTTGCTCTACGAATAATAACATTTTTGCTCTACGAATAATAACATTTTTGCTCTACGAATAATAACATTTTTGCTCTACGAATAATAACATTTTTGCTCTACGAATAATAACATTTTTGCTCTACGAATAATAACATTTTTGCTCTACGAATAATAACATTTTTGCTCTACGAATAATAACATTTTTGCTCTACAAATAACATTTTTGCTCTACAAATAACATTTTTGCTCTACAAATAACATTTTTGCTCTACAAATAACATTTTTGCTCTACAAATAACATTTTTGCTCTACAAATAACATTTTTGCTCTACAAATAATAAAATTTTTGCTCTACAAATAAAATTTTTGCTCTACAAATAAAATTTTTGCTCTACAAATAAAATTTTTGCTCTACAAATAAAATTTTTGCTCTACAAATAAAATTTTTGCTCTACAAATAAAATTTTTGCTCTACAAATAAAATTTTTGCTCTACAAATAAAATTTTTGCTCTACAAATAAAATTTTTGCTCTACAAATAAAATTTTTGCTCTACAAATAAAATTTTTGCTCTACAAATAAAATTTTTGCTCTACAAATAAAATTTTTGCTCTACAAATAAAATTTTTGCTCTACAAATAAAATTTTTGCTCTACAAATAAAATTTTTGCTCTACAAATAAAATTTTTGCTCTACAAATAAAATTTTTGCTCTACAAATAAAATTTTTGCTCTACAAATAAAATTTTTGCTCTACAAATAAAATTTTTGCTCTACAAATAAAATTTTTGCTCTACAAATAAAATTTTTGCTCTACAAATAAAATTTTTGCTCTACAAATAAAATTTTTGCTCTACAAATAAAATTTTTGCTCTACAAATAAAATTTTTGCTCTACAAATAAAATTTTTGCTCTACAAATAAAATTTTTGCTCTACAAATAAAATTTTTGCTCTACAAATAAAATTTTTGCTCTACAAATAAAATTTTTGCTCTACAAATAAAATTTTTGCTCTACAAATAAAATTTTTGCTCTACAAATAAAATTTTTGCTCTACAAATAAAATTTTTGCTCTACAAATAAAATTTTTGCTCTACAAATAAAATTTTTGCTCTACAAATAAAATTTTTGCTCTACAAATAAAATTTTTGCTCTACAAATAAAATTTTTGCTCTACAAATAAAATTTTTGCTCTACAAATAAAATTTTTGCTCTACAAATAAAATTTTTGCTCTACAAATAAAATTTTTGCTCTACAAATAAAATTTTTGCTCTACAAATAACATTTTTGCTCTACAAATAACATTTTTGCTCTACAAATAACATTTTTGCTCTACAAATAACATTTTTGCTCTACAAATAACATTTTTGCTCTACAAATAACATTTTTGCTCTACAAATAACATTTTTGCTCTACAAATAACATTTTTGCTCTACAAATAACATTTTTGCTCTACAAATAACATTTTTGCTCTACAAATAACATTTTTGCTCTACAAATAACATTTTTGCTCTACAAATAACATTTTTGCTCTACAAATAACATTTTTGCTCTACAAATAACATTTTTGCTCTACAAATAACATTTTTGCTCTACAAATAACATTTTTGCTCTACAAATAACATTTTTGCTCTACAAATAACATTTTTGCTCTACAAATAACATTTTTGCTCTACAAATAACATTTTTGCTCTACAAATAACATTTTTGCTCTACAAATAACATTTTTGCTCTACAAATAACATTTTTGCTCTACAAATAACATTTTTGCTCTACAAATAACATTTTTGCTCTACAAATAACATTTTTGCTCTACAAATAACATTTTTGCTCTACAAATAACATTTTTGCTCTACAAATAACATTTTTGCTCTACAAATAACATTTTTGCTCTACAAATAACATTTTTGCTCTACAAATAACATTTTTGCTCTACAAATAACATTTTTGCTCTACAAATAACATTTTTGCTCTACAAATAACATTTTTGCTCTACAAATAACATTTTTGCTCTACAAATAACATTTTTGCTCTACAAATAACATTTTTGCTCTACAAATAACATTTTTGCTCTACAAATAACATTTTTGCTCTACAAATAACATTTTTGCTCTACAAATAACATTTTTGCTCTACAAATAACATTTTTGCTCTACAAATAACATTTTTGCTCTACAAATAACATTTTTGCTCTACAAATAACATTTTTGCTCTACAAATAACATTTTTGCTCTACAAATAACATTTTTGCTCTACAAATAACATTTTTGCTCTACAAATAACATTTTTGCTCTACAAATAACATTTTTGCTCTACAAATAACATTTTTGCTCTACAAATAACATTTTTGCTCTACAAATAACATTTTTGCTCTACAAATAACATTTTTGCTCTACAAATAACATTTTTGCTCTACAAATAACATTTTTGCTCTACAAATAACATTTTTGCTCTACAAATAACATTTTTGCTCTACAAATAACATTTTTGCTCTACAAATAACATTTTTGCTCTACAAATAACATTTTTGCTCTACAAATAACATTTTTGCTCTACAAATAACATTTTTGCTCTACAAATAACATTTTTGCTCTACAAATAACATTTTTGCTCTACAAATAACATTTTTGCTCTACAAATAACATTTTTGCTCTACAAATAACATTTTTGCTCTACAAATAACATTTTTGCTCTACAAATAACATTTTTGCTCTACAAATAACATTTTTGCTCTACAAATAACATTTTTGCTCTACAAATAACATTTTTGCTCTACAAATAACATTTTTGCTCTACAAATAACATTTTTGCTCTACAAATAACATTTTTGCTCTACAAATAACATTTTTGCTCTACAAATAACATTTTTGCTCTACAAATAACATTTTTGCTCTACAAATAACATTTTTGCTCTACAAATAACATTTTTGCTCTACAAATAACATTTTTGCTCTACAAATAACATTTTTGCTCTACAAATAACATTTTTGCTCTACAAATAACATTTTTGCTCTACAAATAACATTTTTGCTCTACAAATAACATTTTTGCTCTACAAATAACATTTTTGCTCTACAAATAACATTTTTGCTCTACAAATAACATTTTTGCTCTACAAATAACATTTTTGCTCTACAAATAACATTTTTGCTCTACAAATAACATTTTTGCTCTACAAATAACATTTTTGCTCTACAAATAACATTTTTGCTCTACAAATAACATTTTTGCTCTACAAATAACATTTTTGCTCTACAAATAACATTTTTGCTCTACAAATAACATTTTTGCTCTACAAATAACATTTTTGCTCTACAAATAACATTTTTGCTCTACAAATAACATTTTTGCTCTACAAATAACATTTTTGCTCTACAAATAACATTTTTGCTCTACAAATAACATTTTTGCTCTACAAATAACATTTTTGCTCTACAAATAATAACATTTTTGCTCTACAAATAATAACATTTTTGCTCTACAAATAATAACATTTTTGCTCTACAAATAATAACATTTTTGCTCTACAAATAATAACATTTTTGCTCTACAAATAATAACATTTTTGCTCTACAAATAATAACATTTTTGCTCTACAAATAATAACATTTTTGCTCTACAAATAATAACATTTTTGCTCTACAAATAATAACATTTTTGCTCTACAAATAATAACATTTTTGCTCTACAAATAATAACATTTTTGCTCTACAAATAACATTTTTGCTCTACAAATAACATTTTTGCTCTACAAATAACATTTTTGCTCTACAAATAACATTTTTGCTCTACAAATAACATTTTTGCTCTACAAATAACATTTTTGCTCTACAAATAACATTTTTGCTCTACAAATAACATTTTTGCTCTACAAATAACATTTTTGCTCTACAAATAACATTTTTGCTCTACAAATAACATTTTTGCTCTACAAATAACATTTTTGCTCTACAAATAACATTTTTGCTCTACAAATAACATTTTTGCTCTACAAATAACATTTTTGCTCTACAAATAACATTTTTGCTCTACAAATAATAACATTTTTGCTCTACAAATAATAACATTTTTGCTCTACAAATAATAACATTTTTGCTCTACAAATAATAACATTTTTGCTCTACAAATAACATTTTTGCTCTACAAATAACATTTTTGCTCTACAAATAACATTTTTGCTCTACAAATAACATTTTTGCTCTACAAATAACATTTTTGCTCTACAAATAACATTTTTGCTCTACAAATAACATTTTTGCTCTACAAATAACATTTTTGCTCTACAAATAACATTTTTGCTCTACAAATAACATTTTTGCTCTACAAATAACATTTTTGCTCTACAAATAACATTTTTGCTCTACAAATAACATTTTTGCTCTACAAATAACATTTTTGCTCTACAAATAACATTTTTGCTCTACAAATAACATTTTTGCTCTACAAATAACATTTTTGCTCTACAAATAACATTTTTGCTCTACAAATAATAACATTTTTGCTCTACAAATAATAACATTTTTGCTCTACAAATAATAACATTTTTGCTCTACAAATAATAACATTTTTGCTCTAAAAATAATAACATTTTTGCTCTACAAATAATAACATTTTTGCTCTACAAATAATAACATTTTTGCTCTACAAATAATAACATTTTTGCTCTACGAATAATAACATTTTTGCTCTACGAATAATAACATTTTTGCTCTACGAATAATAACATTTTTGCTCTACGAATAATAACATTTTTGCTCTACGAATAATAACATTTTTGCTCTACGAATAATAACATTTTTGCTCTACGAATAATAACATTTTTGCTCTACGAATAATAACATTTTTGCTCTACGAATAATAACATTTTTGCTCTACGAATAATAACATTTTTGCTCTACGAATAATAACATTTTTGCTCTACAAATAATAACATTTTTGCTCTACAAATAATAACATTTTTGCTCTACAAATAATAACATTTTTGCTCTACAAATAATAACATTTTTGCTCTACAAATAATAACATTTTTGCTCTACAAATAATAACATTTTTGCTCTACAAATAATAACATTTTTGCTCTACAAATAATAACATTTTTGCTCTACAAATAATAACATTTTTGCTCTACAAATAATAACATTTTTGCTCTACAAATAATAACATTTTTGCTCTACAAATAATAACATTTTTGCTCTACAAATAATAACATTTTTGCTCTACAAATAATAACATTTTTGCTCTACAAATAATAACATTTTTGCTCTACAAATAATAACATTTTTGCTCTACAAATAATAACATTTTTGCTCTACAAATAATAACATTTTTGCTCTACAAATAATAACATTTTTGCTCCACAAATAATAACATTTTTGCTCCACAAATAATAACATTTTTGCTCCACAAATAATAACATTTTTGCTCCACAAATAATAACATTTTTGCTCCACAAATAATAACATTTTTGCTCCACAAATAATAACATTTTTGCTCCACAAATAATAACATTTTTGCTCCACAAATAATAACATTTTTGCTCCACAAATAATAACATTTTTGCTCTACAAATAATAACATTTTTGCTCTACAAATAATAACATTTTTGCTCTACAAATAATAACATTTTTGCTCTACAAATAATAACATTTTTGCTCTACAAATAATAACATTTTTGCTCTACAAATAATAACATTTTTGCTCTACAAATAATAACATTTTTGCTCTACAAATAATAACATTTTTGCTCTACAAATAATATCATTTTTGCTCTACAAATAATATCATTTTTGCTCTACAAATAATAACATTTTTGCTCTACAAATAATAACATTTTTGCTCTACAAATAATAACATTTTTGCTCTACAAATAATAACATTTTTGCTCTACAAATAATAACATTTTTGCTCTACAAATAATAACATTTTTGCTCTACAAATAATAACATTTTTGCTCTACAAATAATAACATTTTTGCTCTACAAATAATAACATTTTTGCTCTACAAATAATATCATTTTTGCTCTACAAATAATATCATTTTTGCTCTACAAATAATAACATTTTTGCTCTACAAATAATAACATTTTTGCTCTACAAATAATAACATTTTTGCTCTACAAATAATAACATTTTTGCTCTACAAATAAATACATTTTTGCTCTACAAATAATAACATTTTTGATCTACAAATAATAACATTTTTGCTCTACAAATAAATACATTTTTGCTGTGCAAATAAATACATTTTTGCTCTACAAATAAATACATTTTGGCTCTACAAATAAATACATTTTTGCTGTGCAAATAAATACAATTTTGTCTCTGCAAATAAATACATTTTTCTCTACAAATACATTTTTTCTGTACAAAATACAATTTTTTCTCTGCAAATAAATAAATTTTTCCCGTGCAAATAAATACAATTTTGTCTCTGCAAATAAATACATTTTTCTCTACAAATACATTTTTCTGTACAAAATACAATTTTTTCTCTGCAAATAAATAAATTTTTCCCGTGCAAATAAATACATTTTTGCGCGCAAATAAATACATTCTTGCCATAATGTTGGAAATAAATCAATGCGGTTTTCGCCTAAAAAGTATTTCCCAAAAACTGTTTTAAAAAATGACAATTTTTCTCTCAATAGAGAACGAACAACGAAAAACCCAAAATATGGGATTGAGGCGGATTCTAATATTAAATTGGAAACTATCAAGATAATATTCGCTGGGCAGATGGTATTTTTCCCTAAAAAGAGGAAGAGGAAGCCCCAGAAAGAATCTCTCTTTTACTGGTCGAAAATATTCCAACATCCGAAAAGGAAAACGCGGCTATAGATGGGCCAAAGAGAGAAAACTTGTTGTCTGTTGTAGCAGAAAAGTGGAAAGGGTTCCCGACCATACTCCAGAAACGAGGCTTAGCCGACACTGAAGATGGAATCGGGCTGTCAGGGTACGGGCTGCGTATATCGAAGCGTACCGGGAAATTGAGTAAGTAGACGCGATGTCGGCATTCAAATTGTCGGTGCCGCGGAGGATATAATGCGCGTATGGAGGAAAAAGGGGAGCGCAGGGGCAGAGGGATTTCGCTTCTGGAATACATTTACCGGAGAAGAGACATCGATACCTTCTCTATAATAACAGGCTGCCCCCCCCCCCCCCCCACCACCACGCTGTATTCGTCTCAAATATCCTCCGACTTACACAAAGAGGGAACGTATGGAATCAGGCATAGTTTGAGATTACTTACAAGGAGAGTACCCGGGGTGTAATTTGCCAATTTTGTTCAAAGTCGGCATAATGTAGATCTATATGAGACGTTGCACTACCCATTCGATTTCCCATTGCAACCGAAAATGTTTTGACCACTTAAAACAAAAATAAGATTTTTTCCTTATTTTACCCAAAAATTGTAACAATTTCACCCCAAAAATGTTCCAATTTACCCAAATTTGATGAAATTTACCTAAATGTGGTCCAAATTACCGATTTCGTGATTTTCAATTTAAAAAAAAATCGTAAGTAAATACTCTGTGAAACCAAGAAAATCCCATGCTTTTTAAAATAGAGATTTTTGGTTTAAAGTTGTCAAAAACATTTTCGGTTGCCATGGCAAATTGAATATTGGTCTACATTACGCTCAACTTTTAACAAAATCGGGAATAACCACCTCGGGTACTCTCCTTCATAGTAGCGGCTTCATTTAGTACGAAATATTCTGGTGATTTTTTTTTCAATGAAGGTATCGTGACGCTTTGCCCAGAAGTAAATAATATATCTCTTATAGAAAAGTATCCAGCTAGCTCGCAAAAATTGAACATGTACCTTCGTTGGCTTGAGAGCTGAGGCAGTTTAGAGTTAGCTCAAATTAATTTTAGGAAAGTCCATGGGCCCAAAAGAAATTACACGTTTAAGACGTCTAACAATAGAAGTATAGGAAGATTAATACTTTTCTCGTAAGATATATATTTTAAAGAATTTTCTTCTCGTAAGAGTAGATGTATAAAGAATATTCTTAAAATCGGAACTCTTCTCGTAAGAGACATATTACAAACAATACTCTTCTCTTAAGAGATATATTACAAACAATACTCTTCTCGTAAGAGATATATTACAAACAATACTCTTCTCGTAAGAGATATATTACAAACAATACTCTTCTCGTAAGAGACATATTACAAACAATACTCTTCTCTTAAGAGATATATTATAAACAATACTCTTCTCGTAAGAGATATATTACAAACAATACTCTTCTCGTAAGAGACATATTACAAACAATACTCTTCTCGTAAGAGACATATTACAAACAATACTCTTCTCGTAAGAGACATATTACAAACAATACTCTTCTCGTAAGAGATATATTACAAACAATACTCTTATCGTAAGAGACATATTACAAACAATACTCTTCTCGTAAGAGACATATTACAAACATTACTCTTCTCGTAAGAGACATATTACAAACATTACTCTTCTCGTAAGAGATATATTACAAACATTACTCTTCTAGTAATATATTACAAACATTACTCTTCTCGTAATATATTACAAACATTACTCTTCTCGTAAGAGATATATTACAAACATTACAAACATTACTCTTCTCGTAAGAGATATATTACAAACAATACTCTTCTCGTAAGAGATATATTACAAACAATACTCTTCTCGTAAGAGACATATTACAAACAATACTCTTCTCGTAAGAGACATATTACAAACAATACTCTTCTCGTAAGAGACATATTACAAACAATACTCTTATCGTAAGAGACATATTACAAACAATACTCTTATCGTAAGAGACATATTACAAACAATACTCTTCTCGTAAGAGATATATTACAAACATTACTCTTCTCGTAAGAGATATATTACAAACAATACTCTTCTCGTAAGAGATATATCTCTTACGAGAAGAGTATTGTTTGTAATATATTACAAACAATACTCTTCTCGTAAGAGATATATTACAAACAATACTCTTCTCGTAAGAGATATATTACAAACAATACTCTTCTCGTAAGAGATATATTACAAACAATACTCTTCTCGTAAGAGATATATTACAAACATAACTCTTCTCGTAAGAGATATTTTACAAACATAACTCTTCTCGTAAGAGATATTTTACAAACATAACTCTTCTCGTAAGAGATATATGGTAATGAATACGCTTATCGTAAGGCATATATTACAAAGAATAATCTTCTCCTAAGATGTTTATTGTACTAACGTACAAAAGCAGCGTGTCAGATTGAGGTCACACCTACCAAAAACGGGAAGCAGCGAGTCTATTAGATTCTTGTTTCATGGTGTAAATCTGACATTAAGCATTTCAGAAAACCGATTCCTTAATTGCTAGGAAGTATTAATACTCATAGTCTGGATGTGCAAGCTACTCTTTACATGTTCCTTGCTGCTGGTGCTTAAAGTGGGACTAGAAATAAGGCATGTACGAAAGTATCACAAGGAGTGGCCATGTTAAGAAAAACAGGATTTGCGTTTACGGCTTTTTAAACATGGCCGTTCCTTGCGAAGTCGCTGTTAAGCCTATTTACCCTTAAACAGGGATGGGAAGATGAGTTGTGAGCGCTTAAAACAGTATCTCAGTGGCCCCAACACGTCCCTTTTTCATTAGATCAAAGCTAACCAGATGAATCTGGGCACGTCAAAATTCTAAGAAGGAATTCTTCTCTTGAGAAGAGTTCTACGTGAGAACTTTTCTCCCCGCGAGAACTCGCTAAAAAGCGTCAAATTGAAAAGATTCTTCTCAAGATGGCGGCTTACAATATATAATGGAGGAAAACATTTTATTTATAATTTAAAAGGAAATAATTCGTCGGAAATTAACTTACCATTCGGTTTTCTCTGAAATTCCTTTTCGTCCACAAAAATATCGTACTGTTTATTTTCTTCAGCATCAAGTAAACTGATTAGAATATTAGCTGCCATTTTTATTGATAATATCCCCGCTTTTTGAGCAAGTGAGAATGCTCGGAGGCATACGTCACTTCCTGTGAGAAGGACCGTCAAAATTTTGAGAAGTGAGAGTTATCACTATCAACGGAAGAATTCTTAGAATTTTGGTTGACGGGGCGTCAAAATTCTGGTAACCGAGCCACCGGAAATATATTGTTCAGAAATTTCACTTTGGCTACGTAAGGAAGAACTTAAGACAGGGCTTATTTTTTGAAATCCAATCAGATAGTTCAGATAACGGACATTTACACTCAAATGCAAACCAGATAGTTTAAGCCCGAAACGTATCTGAATTCATCACAAGCCGGCAGATAGAATGTGAGCAGATAGACGGAATATTATAGCGTTTTCCATTTGACTGCTCTCGAGCACTCTAGATCGCTCTGATCAACATTTTATGTTCCATTAGCGTGCTCGGATCTGCTCCGGTCAAGTTTCGCATGTTCCATTTCACGCTCTCGGGTGCTCCGAGATCGCCCAAAACCGATCTGCCGATTTCAACAGATCAACGGATCGAGATTGAAATCGGAGCAAATTTTCGCGTGTTCCTTTTAGATATTTTGGGAAAATGGCAGACCAAGACGCGAAAAATTCAAATTACAAGCAGACGATAAACAACAAAGCGCGGGAATATGTTCATGCAATGTTCCATTTGCGGTTTTATTCTAGTCGATTGGGGCGAGATCTATGACGTCAGAGACAGATTCAGAGCGAATCTTGAGCAATCAAATGGAAAACGCTATAAGGCTAAAATTATAAAAGTTAAAAAAAGTTTTTCTCGGCGCCACGAGCTCATTTTTTTTTATCACGCGTGATTCGCACGCGGGCTTCGAATCCAAGCCAAAGCCCCTCGCGATTTCAGAACGTGATCTCCGATATTAGGCTTAATTTTTTATAAAAAAGTAGTCAACCAAAACGGAAAGTCGCGAGTCCAAGTCACAGCTTGAAGAGAGTATCAGTGCCGAAAAAAGGTTTGGTTAGAAAATTAGCATTAAAGCAATAGGAAGTATCATACTTATTGTTATTATGTTACTTATGTTTTTATTATTATACTTGAAAATGATATTTCCAAAATTCAAACAGAATTCCTAGCTGTAGCCAAAGATATAAAAATTATTCAACCTGACTTCAAATGATGCTAAGCCTAGGTACGATAAGTGACGTAAATGAACTAATGATAGGTTCTTAAAATTATCACAAGAGGTGATAAGAATGGCTTTCAAATGATTCACTTTTGAACTAGTCATATTTTAAAAGCATTTTTAAACCATAATTAATGAAAAACGAAACGCAAAACGCAAAAATTGACTCACTGTAACTCCAGAGCGCGAGCGGGATTTTTCGCGTCATATCCTTTCACCTGCGATTGGCTCGTTTGAATAGTCGTTGTGAAGTAAATTGGCCGAAAGTCCAGCCTTTTTTATAATAATGATGGTACCTACTGTTCTATATTCATGGTTCATTATGAATAAATTCATGGTATGACTAACTGATTAGCTTCAGGAATCTGAAAATGACGACTTGAATAACTTGGTCGTTGGAAGTACAATCAGCTCAAACCACTACCATCAGGTGAAACGACAACAACGCCTTAGTCAAATTGTTTTAAGGCCGAGGGGGGGGGGTTGAAAGGGGAAGGAAGAGAATGGGAGTGTTTTTCTAGCGCTCCTCTTTCACACACGAGATGGCGCAATGTGCAATCGGCGCCTAAAACGACTAGTACTACTAGCAAAGCCCTTTCTTTTTCTTCACAGTGGCCTTTCTTTTTCAGGGGCGACAAAGTAAGTGAAAACTGTTATTCTAGAGCTCGCACTACTCATTTCATAACTGTGTACTGGCTCGTTCCCAGCCCAAAAAAATTCGATCTTTTTTCCTTAGACGCGTTTCTTCCCGCGTTTTTCGAGAAAAGGGTTTGAACTTACCGATGCGTAAAATATTCCGAGAAAGGGAGAGGAGCTAGCTAAGATGGAAAAAGATGAAGATGAGAGCTACATCCTGCTCGTATGACATCGCGACGAAACCCAAGATAGCGCCATTTCGAGGAAACGAGGTCGTTAAAATCTTAAAGGTCCTATAAACCTCGTTGACACCTATACATTTTTTGACCTGATTATGAAGTTCACGGCTTCACACGCCGCGAGCTAACTCGAGGCTGTATGTAACTTGAACGTAGAGATGGTGAGGGAATTTCCTTCACTGTGTAATTTTAACTCGAGAGTCGAGACCAAGGCCTATTCGAAAATTAAAACACTTCCATAATGAAAACTAACAATTACTTCGTCGGAATAATGAGGCATTTTGAATAATGCATGGGAGAAGTGGTGTTTAACTATGGGCGTAAGCCAATGGAACAATTTATAATATAGGGATCCATATATTAACACTTGATGTGAAGTTAGCAAACAGAGGAACGTCACACCAAATTTATGGCGTAGTGTTTAAATAATTATGTGATTATTATTAAAATCTTACGGTCGTTAACTAGAATCAACGTTTTTTAAATACATACCAACATCAGACTGAAAGTGTTAGGGATTTAAGCAGGATAGGATAACTATTAATTGGTGCTTACAATCGATTCTCAGATAACAGTGAAGTTATCTGACCCGAATAAAACATAATATTTAATCAGATATTAGATTTTCCGCATTTAGATATTATCAGATTTACTAATATTGATGAAACGCAAACCAGAAAATGTAAACCTGAAACTTACCTTGTTTCATAGTAATCCCAGTCGATATACAGGGTGTTTCAAAAGGTTATGCAAAAATTTTAAGGAGTTGTAGGGGGTGAGTTCAGAAGTATGCCTGTTTTTCCCCCATTTTCCTGCGATGAGTTAAAAGAGAGCCAGAGAGCTTCAAAGTGTGGCCTACTAGCCCCTGGAAGTAGGCTGCAACAAGCGCAAAACCAAGCAGCAGGGACTTTAAATACTGTTTAAGTTTACTTTTTTACGCTGGTTACCTCGATTTGTTTACAAAGTCCTTTTGTACCTAGCACACGAACCCAAACCTTAATGTTCGCTTTTACCTGCTGCTTGGTTTTGCGCTAATTGCAGCCTACTTCCAGGAGCTAGTAGGCCACACTTTGAAGCTCTCTGGCGCCCATTTCACTCATCATAGGAAAATGGGAGAAAAACAGGCATACTTCTCAACTCACCCCCTACAACTCCGTAACATTTTTGCATAACCTTTTAAAACACCCTGCATATCGACTGGGTGACTGGATTATAAATGATCAACTTGATCTGATTATCTTCGGAAAGTTGCGACCTAAATAACCAGTTAAGTGGAGAAAAGGATTAGTAGGATGGATTTTATAATATTATGATGAAGGTAATTAATTTTAATATGTTATATTTCTACATCATATAACGGATTCACTCAAGACTTGGGCCGTGCCTTCAGTAAACCAGCTTTTAAAGAAATAAGAAATTCGGACGCAAAAAGAGCTAATAGAAGACAAGAAAGGCTTGTTTGTTAAACTAAATCTGCAGGTAATCTCAATCGCAAGTTTGTTTAACTGGATCTGCAGGTAATTTAAACCGCTTGAACTTTGAAGTAAATTACATTCCAACAACTTCATCAGAAGAATAGGTACATTCTGATAAATTGGAGGCTTTAAAGTTGCTTCTAAATCCAATTACAATGGAGAATGCTGTGGTCGAATTTTCAAGTGGGGAAGAGTCGCTTCCAAAATAAAATCACTGATAAAATTTCAAATGTTTCTCGCAAGGTGGCAGTGGTGAAACGCTTCCGATGCGGCTCCACTCGCAAACCTAGGAGCAACAAACACAGTGTTGCGTACGAATTTCATTGGACGAGCCTTTACGCTGAACGTTTTACGGTCGGGGCGAAGACAATTTCAGAATTGACGGATTTGGAAATGACGTTTTAGCGCACGACACTACAAATACATGTCTTGGGCACACAGCCTTCTTTGCGTGCTTTTTGGACCATAACATGTAGAGGTATTTTCACGGGCAAAATGAATTTTAAAAGCCGTCAATTTTCCCGTTCCGACGGCAGCAGGAGCTAAAGCGTCTAACCAATGAAAAATGTACGTAAGAAAATGCACGACTTTTGACGGACTGCGTTCTCCTTGTGTGGGGTGCTGTGTTTGTTGCTCCTAGTCGCAAACTGTCCTGTTTCAAAAGTAGACACCATTCTACAATATTCCAAACTCAATTAAAAATATTAATTAAATAAAAGTGATTGCTACAAGGATGATCATAAGTAACAGAATACGAGTAAGTATGACACTGAAAGATTTCCCTTAATGATAGCCTGTCGACGCTGTCGTAGAGGGAATTTGAAAATGGAAGTTTCGGAACAGGAAACTCATCACATCCTACTCTCTTCATTAGCAAAATTACTGACAGCTTAGTTTGATGACCAACCAGGATGATAAAATACGCGAAAAAGTAGATTAGTCCATAATTAAAAGGGATAATATATCTAAATCCTAAACAAATTTGAAGAAATTAAAAAACTAATTTGAAGAAATTAAAAAACTTACTAATATCTCGTACCGATAGGTCTTCGAGCGAATCTCGGATCAAATAGATTAATTAATTAATACAGCCAAGCGCAGGAGAATCAATAGTCGGGTCGCTAAAAAATTTTAAGACTTTATTTTAAGCGATTTTCATGCCCAAGATTCAGTATTGTGGATGCCTAGCGGCATTATTCTTACTGTCAACAGTTATTGTCTGCCAGTACTACAATTAATATTAATGTAACAGCGTTGGTGTACAGTACAGAGATACTCATACGGATTTGTTGCTACTGTCAACTTCAGCGAGAAACGTATTAGAATCCCGTTATTTAACGAAAGTTATGAGTTAGTGTACCATTTTTGACAAGGAAGGCCAACTGATCAGCTCGTAGCCAGTTTCCCGGGAAAATGCAAAAATAAATTTTTGTCCGTCTTCGAGTTAACGTTGATTTTTGCACTTTACTCAAGAAATAATAAACCATTTCGTATGGGAACTTTATTTAAATCTCATTATTTATACGTAATTAAGTATTTTTTAAATAACAATTATCATTTTCGTAATTCATTTAATTGCAATTTAATAGTAGTTAACATTTAACCGTTTTTTTTTAAATAGAGCTAATACCCAAGGCACCACCTTCGACCACATAAGCAATGTTGCTTGTGCGTGATCAAGTAACAGGTGGCCGGGTTACAATGCGTAGGAGGGTGGTGGCAAGCCCTTCATGCCACGCGAACCAACAGCTCCCTACACTAACTATTACCGTTAACCTCGGCAAGTTTTTATGGGAAGGGGAAACCGAAGATCTCGGTGGAAAACCCCTTGAACCAGTGGGGAGAGAACTTACAAACTCTACGCAGAAGGAGTGGTTCCGGATTTTCACCCAGTGCCACTAGCTGGGATCGAACCCGGCTCCTCTTGCTGCGAGGCGAAAGTGCTAACCACTCCGCCACCCCACCTTTAAAATAATATTCAATATATTAAATTACATTCAATAATATTAAAATGTCTGTACAAAATATTTTTAAAAATAAAACCTATTTATTTTCTAACTTATGGATTTTATTTTCAATTATAAATTTTACTCAAAATTTGCCCTGTAATGCAGAGCAAAGGGACAGCTATTAAATAAAAAATGCTTTTATCAAAGCAGTTGGAAGGTTGATTTAAGGGGTAGTTCGGATCTATGAAGGCACAGATTAAAGAGTTATTTTTTGGAATTATTTTAAAAAGCAAAATATATTTCTAAAATAATTTCCATAAATTGTCCCTCAGTTTTTATATATTTTAAGACCATTTCCTTAAATTTGAGCCTTGAAACTGTAACAGTAAACTGAGAAAATTTTAAATTGTAAAGGATTACGTGTAAAATTACAGCATTTAAATTGCTGAAACTCATTATAGAAACTAAACTAGTAAAGAAGTTATCAATAAAAGAGATTTGCAATCAATTTAATCAAGAAAGTTATTAAAGTTAACATTGTAAACCCAAAGTTACGACTGAATGACTTATTTCAATTTGACTAAGTCTTTCTTGAAAGTCCCTTTAACAATTCAAACAGGCTACTGCAGTGGAACTGCACACATTTTATCAGCCCTTTCTAGAAAGAAATGTGGTCATTTTAATGTAACTCTATTGTCAATTTTTTTTACTACTACTTGACTTGGATCTTCAGTTTTTCATGATGTATGCCAAATTTAAATACTGTTGCATAGTTCTACTTTAAACCAGAAGTTTAAAATGATAAGTGCAGACTTGGATAGATAGAATTTAGTACATGTCTGGATATTACGACACTATAACTTCCAGGGGGTTTTAGGGGAGTCGTGGAGATTGGAAGGGAGGGAAAGTTCAAAAAGTTCCAATTGTAACCTTGAGAATCTGACCCACGCACTAAACTCGAGGGAAATTTAAATACTTATTTCCCCGTGCCGTATGTATCGAATTTGTTCGGGATCCGTAGAGTCGTTATTGTCACGGAGTAGGTAAATGAAACCAATAGTAGTTATGCAAAAATAGTAACTCTTTATTATTGTACTTGGTAACATCGTATGGAATATTGCAAAGGCACATAAAGGATATGGCTGTCGCTATAAGGCCTGATGGGTCGGTAACAGATTGAAATTAAACAGTTCTGGATAGTTGAGTTTCCGGATATTTACAAGAGAGTTTAATTTTGGGCTGGAGGACTTGGTTTATTTTATACGGATGAATCAGTTAATGTTCAAAATAATAATTTAAAAGTACTTATCAATCTTCTACATACAAAGTCTTCTTCACAAACACTACACCATTATGATGGTCACTCGGCATTCGCCAACACACACAACGTCCGACACACGGTACTAAGATTACCTTGGTTAACCCGAATCACACACCATAATTTAAACATTAAACTATAACTCAATAAATCAATAAATAGCAACATACTGATAAATAACACTAAACGTTAATGAAAATTATAACAAGGTATTAATTAAACTGTAATCTGACAAACATCATAATCTCAAAAATAAATAATTAATCTTTCCAATAATATTTCTAATCCTGTTTCATACTAATCCTGTTTCATACTAATCCTGTTTCATACTAATCCTGTTTCATACTAATCCTGTTTCATACTAATCCTGTTTCATACTAATCCTGTTTCATACTAATCCTGTTTCATACTGATTATGTTTCATACTGATTATGTTTCATACTGATTATGTTTCATACTAATCCTGTTTCATACTAATCCTGTTTCATACTGATTATGTTTCATACTAATCCTGTTTCATACTGATTATGTTTCATACTGATTATGTTTCATACTAATCCTGTTTCATACTGATTATGTTTCATACTGATTATGTTTCATACTGATTATGTTTCATACTGATTATGTTTCATACTGATTATGTTTCATACTGATTATGTTTCATACTGATTATGTTTCATACTGATTATGTTTCATACTGATTATGTTTCATACTGATTATGTTTCATACTGATTATGTTTCATACTGATTATGTTTCATACTGATTATGTTTCATACTGATTATGTTTCATACTGATTATGTTTCATACTGATTATGTTTCATACTGATTATGTTTCATACTGATTATGTTTCATACTGATTATGTTTCATACTGATTATGTTTCATACTGATTATGTTTCATACTGATTATGTTTCATACTGATTATGTTTCATACTGATTATGTTTCATACTGATTATGTTTCATACTGATTCTGTTTCATACTGATTCTGTTTCATACTGATTCTGTTTCATACTGATTCTGTTTCATACTGATTCTGTTTCATACTGATTCTGTTTCATACTGATTCTGTTTCATACTGATTCTGTTTCATACTGATTCTGTTTCATACTGATTCTGTTTCATACTGATTCTGTTTCATACTGATTCTGTTTCATACTGATTCTGTTTCATACTGATTCTGTTTCATACTGATTCTGTTTCATACTGATTCTGTTTCATACTGATTCTGTTTCATACTGATTCTGTTTCATACTGATTCTGTTTCATACTGATTCTGTTTCATACTGATTCTGTTTCATACTGATTCTGTTTCATACTGATTCTGTTTCATACTGATTCTGTTTCATACTGATTCTGTTTCATACTGATTCTGTTTCATACTGATTCTGTTTCATACTGATTCTGTTTCATACTGATTCTGTTTCATACTGATTCTGTTTCATACTGATTCTGTTTCATACTGATTCTGTTTCATACTGATTCTGTTTCATACTGATTCTGTTTCATACTGATTCTGTTTCATACTGATTCTGTTTCATACTGATTCTGTTTCATACTGATTGTGTTTCATACTGATTCTGTTTCATACTGATTCTGTTTCATACTGATTCTGTTTCATACTGATTCTGTTTCATACTGATTCTGTTTCATACTGATTCTGTTTCATACTGATTCTGTTTCATACTGATTCTGTTTCATACTGATTCTGTTTCATACTGATTCTGTTTCATACTGATTCTGTTTCATACTGATTCTGTTTCATACTGATTCTGTTTCATACTGATTCTGTTTCATACTGATTCTGTTTCATACTGATTCTGTTTCATACTGATTCTGTTTCATACTGATTCTGTTTCATACTGATTCTGTTTCATACTGATTCTGTTTCATACTGATTCTGTTTCATACTGATTCTGTTTCATACTGATTCTGTTTCATACTGATTCTGTTTCATACTGATTCTGTTTCATACTGATTCTGTTTCATACTGATTCTGTTTCATACTGATTCTGTTTCATACTGATTCTGTTTCATACTGATTCTGTTTCATACTGATTCTGTTTCATACTGATTCTGTTTCATACTGATTCTGTTTCATACTGATTCTGTTTCATACTGATTCTGTTTCATACTGATTCTGTTTCATACTGATTCTGTTTCATACTGATTCTGTTTCATACTGATTCTGTTTCATACTGATTCTGTTTCATACTGATTCTGTTTCATACTGATTCTGTTTCATACTGATTCTGTTTCATACTGATTATGTTTCATACTGATTCTGTTTCATACTGATTCTGTTTCATACTGATTCTGTTTCATACTGATTCTGTTTCATACTGATTCTGTTTCATACTGATTCTGTTTCATACTGATTCTGTTTCATACTGATTCTGTTTCATACTGATTCTGTTTCATACTGATTCTGTTTCATACTGATTCTGTTTCATACTGATTCTGTTTCATACTGATTCTGTTTCATACTGATTCTGTTTCATACTGATTCTGTTTCATACTGATTCTGTTTCATACTGATTCTGTTTCATACTGATTCTGTTTCATACTGATTCTGTTTCATACTGATTCTGTTTCATACTGATTCTGTTTCATACTGATTCTGTTTCATACTGATTGTTTCATACTGATTCTGTTTCATACTGATTCTGTTTCATACTGATTCTGTTTCATACTGATTCTGTTTCATACTGATTCTGTTTCATACTGATTCTGTTTCATACTGATTCTGTTTCATACTGATTCTGTTTCATACTGATTCTGTTTCATACTGATTCTGTTTCATACTGATTCTGTTTCATACTGATTCTGTTTCATACTGATTCTGTTTCATACTGATTCTGTTTCATACTGATTCTGTTTCATACTGATTCTGTTTCATACTGATTCTGTTTCATACTGATTCTGTTTCATACTGATTCTGTTTCATACTGATTCTGTTTCATACTGATTCTGTTTCATACTGATTCTGTTTCATACTGATTCAAGAATAAAGCTGACTTGGCTTTATATACGGGAAAAAAACAACTATTATCTTTTCAGGGTTCGAAAAAACGAATTACGGGGCTGCCAGAATAGACGCGATTCATTTATACAAAATGATATTATTAGCCGGCCCCTAGATGGCCATACTGAGGGTAGAAAATCAAAAAATGTTTAAAATAGCAAGATGATCACTCCCGAAAGTTAACGGGTCGTGATATGTTTTATAAATTCATTATGAGAATTGAGAATTAGCTTACATTGAAAGTTGCAAACTCCTTTAACCGTTTAATTTCGTATGTATTTAAACCAAATTTGTATTTAACATATAAAACAGCATATTAATTAAGGTTATAATATTTTGCGAGTAGTCGTTTAGTTGGAGATACAAAACTGCAGTATCTAATTACGAGTTTACGACAGCATAGCAGTCGTCTATACAGGGCTTCCACATTTGATATCGAAAATTTTCCTCTTGCGATAATTTCATTTTCGCGTTTTCGACCTAGTAATTCCCATTTTTTATCCCTCGCTCTTAATACTAATTTAAATAGATATTCAGATTAATTCTTAAAATTATTGAAAATTTAAGGTTTTATTTATTACAAAATTACTTACATTTTAATAATTTTGCAAAAACATATCCTCAAAAGTTGCTTTGGATATTTAGATTGTGACTTTCATTACTTTTATAATGACCCTTTATTAAATTTCCATCGCTTTTCCCGTTTTCCCTTTTAAATTGCATTATTCCCTTTCAGCGTTTTTAAAGGTTGAAAAATTCTGGAAAAAGGAAAAACTCCCCGAATATGGAAGCACTGCGTCTATAGCATTGAAAATCAATGCCAGAAATAAGCGTTTCAAAAATATGGTGCCTTATCAAGCAAAATAACTCAGCTCGTAGTATGTCTTCTCTTTCGAATTTTTTATCCCATAGCCTTATTTGATATCCATGGCGGCCGATTTTAAAATTAATTTTAAATATTTCCATTAGAATATACATAATTCTGAACTAAACACGCGAACTCCTTTACAATTTAAAATTTTCTCAGTTTACTGTTACAGTTTCAAGGCTCAAATTTAAGGAAATGGTTTTAAAATATATAAAAGGTGAGGGAAAATTTATGGAAATTATTTTAGAAATATATTTTGCTTTTTAAAATAATTCCAAAAAATAACTCTTTAATCTAAAACATTTCAAATATCTGTGCCTTCATAGATCCGAACTACCCCTTAAATCAACCTTCCAACTGCTTTGATAAAAGCATTTTTTATTTAATAGGAATATACAGAAACTAAAACAGTCCGTTCATTATATTCATAATTATGATCTACAATACATTTTATTTTAATCGTTGCCTACGTTATTATTAAGGCCAGTGCACGATAAATTTCATTTATTAATTTCTGACATTTTAGTTCGCCAATTCTGGCGACTGTACTCTCTCGTATCAGAATCTGGTTGCCTAGACAACGACAAGGTTTCAAAAGTCAAGGCCAACAAAAAAATATGGCATTGCAAACTATTGCATTATAAGAAATTTTATGTGTATTTTAGCTTCTTTTAAAGGGAATATAACCTCAGGTGTTAGGTGTGGAACACCAAATTTCGACCATTTCCCGCTCCCTCCTATGACTTTAGATATTTTTGGCGCTGTTTAGTGACTTCCCGCCAAAATTGCTTACATAAAAAAGCATAAAAAACATAAAAAACGACTTGAGGTTATATTCCCTTTAAGACAAAAATCAATAATGAAACGTAAAAGGATGAACAGTTAAAGGGAATATAACCTCAAGTCGTTTTTTATTTTTTTATGCTTTTTTGTGTAAGCAATTTTGGCTGGAAGTCACTAAACAGCGCCAAAAATATCTAAAGTCATAGGAGGGAGCGGGAAATATTCGAAGTTTGGTGTTCCACACCTAAAACCTGAGGTTATATTCCCTTTAATCCGAAACGTTGTATAAATTTACGATAAACTAATATTTCACCAATTAAAAATGTTTTGTCTGGTTGGAAAAGGTTAAAGGGAATATATAATAAAATTATTAAATAAAAGCACGAATTTTTGCGTAAGTTAAGTTTTTTCTTTTATTACATTTTTAAAAACATTTAAAATACATAATAGTCGACTAGTTTCGGCTGTGTTAGGGCGGCCATTGTCAAGACTAAACGGATTGTGTCGCGTTACATCGCGTTATTTAATAATTTTATTATACAAGTAACGTAAGGATAGAACGCATTTATAATATTATGCTTAAAGGGAATATAACCTCAAGTCGTTTTTTATGTTTTTATGCTTTTTTATGTAAGCAATTTTGGCGGGAAGTCACTAAACAGCGCCAAAAATATCTAAAGTCATAGGATGGAGCGGGAAATGGTCGAAGTTTGGTTTTCCACACCTAAAACCTGAGGTTATGTTCCCTTAAAGAAAGAAAATTTTCACGACGCTTAAAATGAAGTAAATTAAAAAACAAAATTAAACTTACCATAGCGTAATTAGGGAATTAAATTAATAAAAAATGAAGTTCAACGCATGAATATTTTATCATTAGTCGTAATTTCGAGTATACAACCACAACCATCAGTTAGCGTAAATAAACGACACGTCAACGAGCGTGGAAACAACTGTGGAGCCAAGTGCACGCACGAAATAACGCTCTACTTAATATAGATACGTTCACACCTACCCTCGGAAACGTTTTGCCTCGTTTCGATCTCGCTGCGGCTCTTAGCGTTTGGAAATCTGTTTGTTCACACGTTTGATTTCCAGCGAGTTTTGAAGAAAATTGGCCACACGTAGTATAGAAATATAATTAGAAGTTCGTCCGCTCACGCATTTGAGTGACGTTTCAAAACATTCTAATTATAAATGAATGCACCCAGAAGAAATTTGTTGTTTTTTTTAAACAAATAGACAAAAAGTTGGGACACATTTTCTTCTAAAAAGGCATAAAAATGTTATTAGACGCAAAAAATACAATATTGTCGATTTTCGTAAGACAAGGCTTTTGGTTAAAAAAATCGACTCGATGACGTCACGAATCGCTGCCAAAATGGTCGACGAAGCGCTTCAGCCATGGATAGTAGATTTTAGAGGATCGGTAAAAAGCCTTGTTTTTAGCCTCCGTAAACCAATCACACTAAGGGAGTCGGCCCAGGTTATTTAAAAAAAGCAAGTATCGCTAAGAGTGGACGATACTGTTCGAAAAAAGAAAAAAGATAAACACGAAGTACATTTTTACGCCAAAAGGTATTTTTTCACGTTTTTATAGATTAAATATGATATACTAAATATCAGTTGATAGTTTTTATTGAATTAAAAAACAAATTACGTAACAATATCAACCGCGTTAGATTGCCATTTTGAAATTTTAAGATCACGTGGTACAAACGACCTTGCAAGACTCCCTCGGAGTCTCTCGAGCTGATTGATACGCGGGGAGAAATAAAATGCACTGTGGAAGGGTATCGAAAACCTGTCCTCTTCATTTACTGTCCATGGCTCAGCCGAAGCGATCTGAAACGCTGGGACGCGCAACGGTCACTGTAGCACTCGCAACGTTGCAGAGGGTATGTGTGAACGCGGCTTATGTATAATTTACGAGCCATCACGCGTTATAAAAGAGAAAGCGAGCCTAATTTTGTAGCCATAACGCCACGTGATGAAGCACCTTAACGTGCCGTGTAGACCTATTCTTTTAGTTGAAGAGTGGGGTACTCTGCTTATGACGAAAAGAAAAGGTTATACACGCTTATCACGTAGCTCGAATGTACGTACGTGTGGGGCTTAAACCGGGCCCGTTTTTAGACGCTACTCAAGCAGTCTCTAATCGGAAAAGGGGCGACATTAGTCGCTTCGGTAATGTCTCCTTCAGGAGTTGTTGACGAAGATTGCCTCTCCTATAGCGCCAATCCCGTTCGCCCGAAACCGCGAATAAGGTGCCGTTTGTTCCTCGGGACGTTGAAATGAGGTTGTCCTATAGCCCTCGAGACCGCTAGACCGTCCAAAGACAGTTCCGCTTGAGCTTATATTCGTAGTCCAAATAAAGGCGTCGAGAGTTCTTCAATTCGGAACCCAGGGAGACGCGAAACGAGGAGGAGACCAAACCGAGTCTTAGCGCAAACTATGGTGGCGAAAAACAAATAAGAAACTACGTAGCGAGGACACTTTTGCGCCGTTTTTAACGGCTTTCTCGGGCGATAAATTCCCCGGGACTAGAAACCATTAATTTGACAAGTGAGCGGTACAGACGAAATAACATTATAGCCGGAGCAGCTGGGGCGTTTCCAAGGCCCCGTTTCTCTACTTTTTGGTGCGATGGTAGATTTCGATTTCGATTCTGGCTGCTGAAGGAAGGTCTTCAACAAATTATACTTGTAGATTTCTCAGTCAACTTGATTCGGTGGAACACCGCAGCCACGACGGGTGTATAGGACGCTCGAGTCGAGGAATGATTGCGAATTATCATTCCTTAAGGAGTAATTAAGTATAAGTTATATTATATAGCGTAGATCGATTAGTGATGAGACGCCCCAATTGATTAATAATTAGGATTCGGTCCATTCATTCGACGGAGTTTCAACTGCGGTCTCCCGCCTCCCACGCTAACACCCGCTGATGCTAAATGACGAATCAACTAGGTCATTAGCGCGATAGCTATACGCTGCCAATACGTCTAAAGGCTGGTTTTCACTAGAGAATAAAAACGGTGAGCGGCGACGCGAAAAATCTTCGTAAAGGTTGGTTTTCACTAGGGCAAAAACGTTACGACTTTGAGCGTCGAAGGCTGGTTTTCACTAGGGGAAAAAAAGTAACGACTTTGAGCGTCGATGCATAAAGGTTATTAGGCCTAAAGGCTGGTTTTCACTAGGGCAAAAAAGTAACGACTTTGAACGTCGACGCATAAAGGTTATTAGGCCTAAAGGCTGGTTTTCACTAGGGCAAAAAAGTAACGACTTTGAGCGTCGACGCATAAAGGTGATTAGGCCTAAAGGCTGGTTTTCACTAGGGCAAAAAAGTAACGACTTTGAACGTCGACGCATAAAGGTTATTAGGCCTAAAGGCTGGTTTTCACTAGGGCAAAAAAGTAACGACTTTGAACGTCGACGCATAAAGGTTATTAGGCCTAAAGGCTGGTTTTCACTAGGGCAAAAAAGTAACGACTTTGAACGTCGACGCATAAAGGTTATTAGGCCTAAAGGCTGGTTTTCACTTGGGCAAAAAGTAACGACTTTGAACGTCGACGCATAAAGGTTATTAGGCCTAAAGGCTGGTTTTCACTAGGGCAAAAAAGTAACGACTTTGAACGTCGACGCATAAAGGTTATTAGGCCTAAAGGCAGGTTTTCACTAGGGCAAAAAAGTAACGACTTTGAGCGTCGACGCATAAAGGTGATTAGGCCTAAAGGCTGGTTTTCACTAGGGCAAAAAAGTAACGACTTTGAACGTCGACGCATAAAGGTTATTAGGCCTAAAGGCTGGTTTTCACTAGGGCAAAAAAGTAACGACTTTGAGCGTCGACGCATAAAGGTGATTAGGCCTAAAGGCTGGTTTTCACTAGGGCAAAAAAGTAACGACTTTGAACGTCGACGCATAAAGGTTATTAGGCCTAAAGGCTGGTTTTCACTAGGGCAAAAAAGTAACGACTTTGAGCGTCGACGCATAAAGGTTATTAGGTCTAAACGCTGGTTTCCACTAGGGCAAAAAAGTAACGACTTTGAGTGAAGTAAAATAAAATTGTTATAATTTCCTATTTGAGTTCACTTCAAACCGTAAATGTTTTCTGTTGTTTGAAAATCTACCTGAAACTCGGGCTTCTTGGACATTTTTTGTAGTTTTGCGTCGACTCTCGCTGTCACGTTGTTTTGCCTTTAGTAGAACTTGACGATTATAAAATATGAAACGCTTCCGATGCGGCTCCACTCGCAAACCTAGGAGCAACAAACACAGTGTTGCGTACGAATTTCATTGGACGAGCCTTTACGCTGAACGTTTTACGGTCGGGGCGAAGACAATTTCAGAATTGACGGATTTGGAAATGACGTTTTAGCGCACGACACTACAAATACATGTCTTGGGCACACAGCCTTCTTTGCGTGCTTTTTGGACCATAACATGTAGAGGTATTTTCACGGGCAAAATGAATTTTAAAAGCCGTCAATTTTCCCGTTCCGACGGCAGCAGGAGCTAAAGCGTCTAACCAATGAAAAATGTACGTAAGAAAATGCACGACTTTTGACGGACTGCGTTCTCCTTGTGTGGGGTGCTGTGTTTGTTGCTCCTAGTCGCAAACTGTCCTGTTTCAAAAGTAGACACCATTCTACAATATTCCAAACTCAATTAAAAATATTAATTAAATAAAAGTGATTGCTACAAGGATGATCATAAGTAACAGAATACGAGTAAGTATGACACTGAAAGATTTCCCTTAATGATAGCCTGTCGACGCTGTCGTAGAGGGAATTTGAAAATGGAAGTTTCGGAACAGGAAACTCATCACATCCTACTCTCTTCATTAGCAAAATTACTGACAGCTTAGTTTGATGACCAACCAGGATGATAAAATACGCGAAAAAGTAGATTAGTCCATAATTAAAAGGGATAATATATCTAAATCCTAAACAAATTTGAAGAAATTAAAAAACTAATTTGAAGAAATTAAAAAACTTACTAATATCTCGTACCGATAGGTCTTCGAGCGAATCTCGGATCAAATAGATTAATTAATTAATACAGCCAAGCGCAGGAGAATCAATAGTCGGGTCGCTAAAAAATTTTAAGACTTTATTTTAAGCGATTTTCATGCCCAAGATTCAGTATTGTGGATGCCTAGCGGCATTATTCTTACTGTCAACAGTTATTGTCTGCCAGTACTACAATTAATATTAATGTAACAGCGTTGGTGTACAGTACAGAGATACTCATACGGATTTGTTGCTACTGTCAACTTCAGCGAGAAACGTATTAGAATCCCGTTATTTAACGAAAGTTATGAGTTAGTGTACCATTTTTGACAAGGAAGGCCAACTGATCAGCTCGTAGCCAGTTTCCCGGGAAAATGCAAAAATAAATTTTTGTCCGTCTTCGAGTTAACGTTGATTTTTGCACTTTACTCAAGAAATAATAAACCATTTCGTATGGGAACTTTATTTAAATCTCATTATTTATACGTAATTAAGTATTTTTTAAATAACAATTATCATTTTCGTAATTCATTTAATTGCAATTTAATAGTAGTTAACATTTAACCGTTTTTTTTTAAATAGAGCTAATACCCAAGGCACCACCTTCGACCACATAAGCAATGTTGCTTGTGCGTGATCAAGTAACAGGTGGCCGGGTTACAATGCGTAGGAGGGTGGTGGCAAGCCCTTCATGCCACGCGAACCAACAGCTCCCTACACTAACTATTACCGTTAACCTCGGCAAGTTTTTATGGGAAGGGGAAACCGAAGATCTCGGTGGAAAACCCCTTGAACCAGTGGGGAGAGAACTTACAAACTCTACGCAGAAGGAGTGGTTCCGGATTTTCACCCAGTGCCACTAGCTGGGATCGAACCCGGCTCCTCTTGCTGCGAGGCGAAAGTGCTAACCACTCCGCCACCCCACCTTTAAAATAATATTCAATATATTAAATTACATTCAATAATATTAAAATGTCTGTACAAAATATTTTTAAAAATAAAACCTATTTATTTTCTAACTTATGGATTTTATTTTCAATTATAAATTTTACTCAAAATTTGCCCTGTAATGCAGAGCAAAGGGACAGCTATTAAATAAAAAATGCTTTTATCAAAGCAGTTGGAAGGTTGATTTAAGGGGTAGTTCGGATCTATGAAGGCACAGATTAAAGAGTTATTTTTTGGAATTATTTTAAAAAGCAAAATATATTTCTAAAATAATTTCCATAAATTGTCCCTCAGTTTTTATATATTTTAAGACCATTTCCTTAAATTTGAGCCTTGAAACTGTAACAGTAAACTGAGAAAATTTTAAATTGTAAAGGATTACGTGTAAAATTACAGCATTTAAATTGCTGAAACTCATTATAGAAACTAAACTAGTAAAGAAGTTATCAATAAAAGAGATTTGCAATCAATTTAATCAAGAAAGTTATTAAAGTTAACATTGTAAACCCAAAGTTACGACTGAATGACTTATTTCAATTTGACTAAGTCTTTCTTGAAAGTCCCTTTAACAATTCAAACAGGCTACTGCAGTGGAACTGCACACATTTTATCAGCCCTTTCTAGAAAGAAATGTGGTCATTTTAATGTAACTCTATTGTCAATTTTTTTTACTACTACTTGACTTGGATCTTCAGTTTTTCATGATGTATGCCAAATTTAAATACTGTTGCATAGTTCTACTTTAAACCAGAAGTTTAAAATGATAAGTGCAGACTTGGATAGATAGAATTTAGTACATGTCTGGATATTACGACACTATAACTTCCAGGGGGTTTTAGGGGAGTCGTGGAGATTGGAAGGGAGGGAAAGTTCAAAAAGTTCCAATTGTAACCTTGAGAATCTGACCCACGCACTAAACTCGAGGGAAATTTAAATACTTATTTCCCCGTGCCGTATGTATCGAATTTGTTCGGGATCCGTAGAGTCGTTATTGTCACGGAGTAGGTAAATGAAACCAATAGTAGTTATGCAAAAATAGTAACTCTTTATTATTGTACTTGGTAACATCGTATGGAATATTGCAAAGGCACATAAAGGATATGGCTGTCGCTATAAGGCCTGATGGGTCGGTAACAGATTGAAATTAAACAGTTCTGGATAGTTGAGTTTCCGGATATTTACAAGAGAGTTTAATTTTGGGCTGGAGGACTTGGTTTATTTTATACGGATGAATCAGTTAATGTTCAAAATAATAATTTAAAAGTACTTATCAATCTTCTACATACAAAGTCTTCTTCACAAACACTACACCATTATGATGGTCACTCGGCATTCGCCAACACACACAACGTCCGACACACGGTACTAAGATTACCTTGGTTAACCCGAATCACACACCATAATTTAAACATTAAACTATAACTCAATAAATCAATAAATAGCAACATACTGATAAATAACACTAAACGTTAATGAAAATTATAACAAGGTATTAATTAAACTGTAATCTGACAAACATCATAATCTCAAAAATAAATAATTAATCTTTCCAATAATATTTCTAATCCTGTTTCATACTAATCCTGTTTCATACTAATCCTGTTTCATACTAATCCTGTTTCATACTAATCCTGTTTCATACTAATCCTGTTTCATACTAATCCTGTTTCATACTAATCCTGTTTCATACTGATTATGTTTCATACTGATTATGTTTCATACTGATTATGTTTCATACTAATCCTGTTTCATACTAATCCTGTTTCATACTGATTATGTTTCATACTAATCCTGTTTCATACTGATTATGTTTCATACTGATTATGTTTCATACTAATCCTGTTTCATACTGATTATGTTTCATACTGATTATGTTTCATACTGATTATGTTTCATACTGATTATGTTTCATACTGATTATGTTTCATACTGATTATGTTTCATACTGATTATGTTTCATACTGATTATGTTTCATACTGATTATGTTTCATACTGATTATGTTTCATACTGATTATGTTTCATACTGATTATGTTTCATACTGATTATGTTTCATACTGATTATGTTTCATACTGATTATGTTTCATACTGATTATGTTTCATACTGATTATGTTTCATACTGATTATGTTTCATACTGATTATGTTTCATACTGATTATGTTTCATACTGATTATGTTTCATACTGATTATGTTTCATACTGATTATGTTTCATACTGATTATGTTTCATACTGATTATGTTTCATACTGATTCTGTTTCATACTGATTCTGTTTCATACTGATTCTGTTTCATACTGATTCTGTTTCATACTGATTCTGTTTCATACTGATTCTGTTTCATACTGATTCTGTTTCATACTGATTCTGTTTCATACTGATTCTGTTTCATACTGATTCTGTTTCATACTGATTCTGTTTCATACTGATTCTGTTTCATACTGATTCTGTTTCATACTGATTCTGTTTCATACTGATTCTGTTTCATACTGATTCTGTTTCATACTGATTCTGTTTCATACTGATTCTGTTTCATACTGATTCTGTTTCATACTGATTCTGTTTCATACTGATTCTGTTTCATACTGATTCTGTTTCATACTGATTCTGTTTCATACTGATTCTGTTTCATACTGATTCTGTTTCATACTGATTCTGTTTCATACTGATTCTGTTTCATACTGATTCTGTTTCATACTGATTCTGTTTCATACTGATTCTGTTTCATACTGATTCTGTTTCATACTGATTCTGTTTCATACTGATTCTGTTTCATACTGATTCTGTTTCATACTGATTCTGTTTCATACTGATTCTGTTTCATACTGATTCTGTTTCATACTGATTCTGTTTCATACTGATTGTGTTTCATACTGATTCTGTTTCATACTGATTCTGTTTCATACTGATTCTGTTTCATACTGATTCTGTTTCATACTGATTCTGTTTCATACTGATTCTGTTTCATACTGATTCTGTTTCATACTGATTCTGTTTCATACTGATTCTGTTTCATACTGATTCTGTTTCATACTGATTCTGTTTCATACTGATTCTGTTTCATACTGATTCTGTTTCATACTGATTCTGTTTCATACTGATTCTGTTTCATACTGATTCTGTTTCATACTGATTCTGTTTCATACTGATTCTGTTTCATACTGATTCTGTTTCATACTGATTCTGTTTCATACTGATTCTGTTTCATACTGATTCTGTTTCATACTGATTCTGTTTCATACTGATTCTGTTTCATACTGATTCTGTTTCATACTGATTCTGTTTCATACTGATTCTGTTTCATACTGATTCTGTTTCATACTGATTCTGTTTCATACTGATTCTGTTTCATACTGATTCTGTTTCATACTGATTCTGTTTCATACTGATTCTGTTTCATACTGATTCTGTTTCATACTGATTCTGTTTCATACTGATTCTGTTTCATACTGATTCTGTTTCATACTGATTCTGTTTCATACTGATTCTGTTTCATACTGATTCTGTTTCATACTGATTATGTTTCATACTGATTCTGTTTCATACTGATTCTGTTTCATACTGATTCTGTTTCATACTGATTCTGTTTCATACTGATTCTGTTTCATACTGATTCTGTTTCATACTGATTCTGTTTCATACTGATTCTGTTTCATACTGATTCTGTTTCATACTGATTCTGTTTCATACTGATTCTGTTTCATACTGATTCTGTTTCATACTGATTCTGTTTCATACTGATTCTGTTTCATACTGATTCTGTTTCATACTGATTCTGTTTCATACTGATTCTGTTTCATACTGATTCTGTTTCATACTGATTCTGTTTCATACTGATTCTGTTTCATACTGATTCTGTTTCATACTGATTCTGTTTCATACTGATTCTGTTTCATACTGATTCTGTTTCATACTGATTCTGTTTCATACTGATTCTGTTTCATACTGATTCTGTTTCATACTGATTCTGTTTCATACTGATTCTGTTTCATACTGATTCTGTTTCATACTGATTCTGTTTCATACTGATTCTGTTTCATACTGATTCTGTTTCATACTGATTCTGTTTCATACTGATTCTGTTTCATACTGATTCTGTTTCATACTGATTCTGTTTCATACTGATTCTGTTTCATACTGATTCTGTTTCATACTGATTCTGTTTCATACTGATTCTGTTTCATACTGATTCTGTTTCATACTGATTCTGTTTCATACTGATTCTGTTTCATACTGATTCTGTTTCATACTGATTCTGTTTCATACTGATTCAAGAATAAAGCTGACTTGGCTTTATATACGGGAAAAAAACAACTATTATCTTTTCAGGGTTCGAAAAAACGAATTACGGGGCTGCCAGAATAGACGCGATTCATTTATACAAAATGATATTATTAGCCGGCCCCTAGATGGCCATACTGAGGGTAGAAAATCAAAAAATGTTTAAAATAGCAAGATGATCACTCCCGAAAGTTAACGGGTCGTGATATGTTT
Source organism: Leiobunum rupestre (assembly GCF_980474605.1). Taxonomy (NCBI): domain Eukaryota; kingdom Metazoa; phylum Arthropoda; class Arachnida; order Opiliones; family Sclerosomatidae; genus Leiobunum; species Leiobunum rupestre. The sequence goes on from NC_143392.1 coordinate 36,955,418, forward strand.
TATAAATTCATTATGAGAATTGAGAATTAGCTTACATTGAAAGTTGCAAACTCCTTTAACCGTTTAATTTCGTATGTATTTAAACCAAATTTGTATTTAACATATAAAACAGCATATTAATTAAGGTTATAATATTTTGCGAGTAGTCGTTTAGTTGGAGATACAAAACTGCAGTATCTAATTACGAGTTTACGACAGCATAGCAGTCGTCTATACAGGGCTTCCACATTTGATATCGAAAATTTTCCTCTTGCGATAATTTCATTTTCGCGTTTTCGACCTAGTAATTCCCATTTTTTATCCCTCGCTCTTAATACTAATTTAAATAGATATTCAGATTAATTCTTAAAATTATTGAAAATTTAAGGTTTTATTTATTACAAAATTACTTACATTTTAATAATTTTGCAAAAACATATCCTCAAAAGTTGCTTTGGATATTTAGATTGTGACTTTCATTACTTTTATAATGACCCTTTATTAAATTTCCATCGCTTTTCCCGTTTTCCCTTTTAAATTGCATTATTCCCTTTCAGCGTTTTTAAAGGTTGAAAAATTCTGGAAAAAGGAAAAACTCCCCGAATATGGAAGCACTGCGTCTATAGCATTGAAAATCAATGCCAGAAATAAGCGTTTCAAAAATATGGTGCCTTATCAAGCAAAATAACTCAGCTCGTAGTATGTCTTCTCTTTCGAATTTTTTATCCCATAGCCTTATTTGATATCCATGGCGGCCGATTTTAAAATTAATTTTAAATATTTCCATTAGAATATACATAATTCTGAACTAAACACGCGAACTCCTTTACAATTTAAAATTTTCTCAGTTTACTGTTACAGTTTCAAGGCTCAAATTTAAGGAAATGGTTTTAAAATATATAAAAGGTGAGGGAAAATTTATGGAAATTATTTTAGAAATATATTTTGCTTTTTAAAATAATTCCAAAAAATAACTCTTTAATCTAAAACATTTCAAATATCTGTGCCTTCATAGATCCGAACTACCCCTTAAATCAACCTTCCAACTGCTTTGATAAAAGCATTTTTTATTTAATAGGAATATACAGAAACTAAAACAGTCCGTTCATTATATTCATAATTATGATCTACAATACATTTTATTTTAATCGTTGCCTACGTTATTATTAAGGCCAGTGCACGATAAATTTCATTTATTAATTTCTGACATTTTAGTTCGCCAATTCTGGCGACTGTACTCTCTCGTATCAGAATCTGGTTGCCTAGACAACGACAAGGTTTCAAAAGTCAAGGCCAACAAAAAAATATGGCATTGCAAACTATTGCATTATAAGAAATTTTATGTGTATTTTAGCTTCTTTTAAAGGGAATATAACCTCAGGTGTTAGGTGTGGAACACCAAATTTCGACCATTTCCCGCTCCCTCCTATGACTTTAGATATTTTTGGCGCTGTTTAGTGACTTCCCGCCAAAATTGCTTACATAAAAAAGCATAAAAAACATAAAAAACGACTTGAGGTTATATTCCCTTTAAGACAAAAATCAATAATGAAACGTAAAAGGATGAACAGTTAAAGGGAATATAACCTCAAGTCGTTTTTTATTTTTTTATGCTTTTTTGTGTAAGCAATTTTGGCTGGAAGTCACTAAACAGCGCCAAAAATATCTAAAGTCATAGGAGGGAGCGGGAAATATTCGAAGTTTGGTGTTCCACACCTAAAACCTGAGGTTATATTCCCTTTAATCCGAAACGTTGTATAAATTTACGATAAACTAATATTTCACCAATTAAAAATGTTTTGTCTGGTTGGAAAAGGTTAAAGGGAATATATAATAAAATTATTAAATAAAAGCACGAATTTTTGCGTAAGTTAAGTTTTTTCTTTTATTACATTTTTAAAAACATTTAAAATACATAATAGTCGACTAGTTTCGGCTGTGTTAGGGCGGCCATTGTCAAGACTAAACGGATTGTGTCGCGTTACATCGCGTTATTTAATAATTTTATTATACAAGTAACGTAAGGATAGAACGCATTTATAATATTATGCTTAAAGGGAATATAACCTCAAGTCGTTTTTTATGTTTTTATGCTTTTTTATGTAAGCAATTTTGGCGGGAAGTCACTAAACAGCGCCAAAAATATCTAAAGTCATAGGATGGAGCGGGAAATGGTCGAAGTTTGGTTTTCCACACCTAAAACCTGAGGTTATGTTCCCTTAAAGAAAGAAAATTTTCACGACGCTTAAAATGAAGTAAATTAAAAAACAAAATTAAACTTACCATAGCGTAATTAGGGAATTAAATTAATAAAAAATGAAGTTCAACGCATGAATATTTTATCATTAGTCGTAATTTCGAGTATACAACCACAACCATCAGTTAGCGTAAATAAACGACACGTCAACGAGCGTGGAAACAACTGTGGAGCCAAGTGCACGCACGAAATAACGCTCTACTTAATATAGATACGTTCACACCTACCCTCGGAAACGTTTTGCCTCGTTTCGATCTCGCTGCGGCTCTTAGCGTTTGGAAATCTGTTTGTTCACACGTTTGATTTCCAGCGAGTTTTGAAGAAAATTGGCCACACGTAGTATAGAAATATAATTAGAAGTTCGTCCGCTCACGCATTTGAGTGACGTTTCAAAACATTCTAATTATAAATGAATGCACCCAGAAGAAATTTGTTGTTTTTTTTAAACAAATAGACAAAAAGTTGGGACACATTTTCTTCTAAAAAGGCATAAAAATGTTATTAGACGCAAAAAATACAATATTGTCGATTTTCGTAAGACAAGGCTTTTGGTTAAAAAAATCGACTCGATGACGTCACGAATCGCTGCCAAAATGGTCGACGAAGCGCTTCAGCCATGGATAGTAGATTTTAGAGGATCGGTAAAAAGCCTTGTTTTTAGCCTCCGTAAACCAATCACACTAAGGGAGTCGGCCCAGGTTATTTAAAAAAAGCAAGTATCGCTAAGAGTGGACGATACTGTTCGAAAAAAGAAAAAAGATAAACACGAAGTACATTTTTACGCCAAAAGGTATTTTTTCACGTTTTTATAGATTAAATATGATATACTAAATATCAGTTGATAGTTTTTATTGAATTAAAAAACAAATTACGTAACAATATCAACCGCGTTAGATTGCCATTTTGAAATTTTAAGATCACGTGGTACAAACGACCTTGCAAGACTCCCTCGGAGTCTCTCGAGCTGATTGATACGCGGGGAGAAATAAAATGCACTGTGGAAGGGTATCGAAAACCTGTCCTCTTCATTTACTGTCCATGGCTCAGCCGAAGCGATCTGAAACGCTGGGACGCGCAACGGTCACTGTAGCACTCGCAACGTTGCAGAGGGTATGTGTGAACGCGGCTTATGTATAATTTACGAGCCATCACGCGTTATAAAAGAGAAAGCGAGCCTAATTTTGTAGCCATAACGCCACGTGATGAAGCACCTTAACGTGCCGTGTAGACCTATTCTTTTAGTTGAAGAGTGGGGTACTCTGCTTATGACGAAAAGAAAAGGTTATACACGCTTATCACGTAGCTCGAATGTACGTACGTGTGGGGCTTAAACCGGGCCCGTTTTTAGACGCTACTCAAGCAGTCTCTAATCGGAAAAGGGGCGACATTAGTCGCTTCGGTAATGTCTCCTTCAGGAGTTGTTGACGAAGATTGCCTCTCCTATAGCGCCAATCCCGTTCGCCCGAAACCGCGAATAAGGTGCCGTTTGTTCCTCGGGACGTTGAAATGAGGTTGTCCTATAGCCCTCGAGACCGCTAGACCGTCCAAAGACAGTTCCGCTTGAGCTTATATTCGTAGTCCAAATAAAGGCGTCGAGAGTTCTTCAATTCGGAACCCAGGGAGACGCGAAACGAGGAGGAGACCAAACCGAGTCTTAGCGCAAACTATGGTGGCGAAAAACAAATAAGAAACTACGTAGCGAGGACACTTTTGCGCCGTTTTTAACGGCTTTCTCGGGCGATAAATTCCCCGGGACTAGAAACCATTAATTTGACAAGTGAGCGGTACAGACGAAATAACATTATAGCCGGAGCAGCTGGGGCGTTTCCAAGGCCCCGTTTCTCTACTTTTTGGTGCGATGGTAGATTTCGATTTCGATTCTGGCTGCTGAAGGAAGGTCTTCAACAAATTATACTTGTAGATTTCTCAGTCAACTTGATTCGGTGGAACACCGCAGCCACGACGGGTGTATAGGACGCTCGAGTCGAGGAATGATTGCGAATTATCATTCCTTAAGGAGTAATTAAGTATAAGTTATATTATATAGCGTAGATCGATTAGTGATGAGACGCCCCAATTGATTAATAATTAGGATTCGGTCCATTCATTCGACGGAGTTTCAACTGCGGTCTCCCGCCTCCCACGCTAACACCCGCTGATGCTAAATGACGAATCAACTAGGTCATTAGCGCGATAGCTATACGCTGCCAATACGTCTAAAGGCTGGTTTTCACTAGAGAATAAAAACGGTGAGCGGCGACGCGAAAAATCTTCGTAAAGGTTGGTTTTCACTAGGGCAAAAACGTTACGACTTTGAGCGTCGAAGGCTGGTTTTCACTAGGGGAAAAAAAGTAACGACTTTGAGCGTCGATGCATAAAGGTTATTAGGCCTAAAGGCTGGTTTTCACTAGGGCAAAAAAGTAACGACTTTGAACGTCGACGCATAAAGGTTATTAGGCCTAAAGGCTGGTTTTCACTAGGGCAAAAAAGTAACGACTTTGAGCGTCGACGCATAAAGGTGATTAGGCCTAAAGGCTGGTTTTCACTAGGGCAAAAAAGTAACGACTTTGAACGTCGACGCATAAAGGTTATTAGGCCTAAAGGCTGGTTTTCACTAGGGCAAAAAAGTAACGACTTTGAACGTCGACGCATAAAGGTTATTAGGCCTAAAGGCTGGTTTTCACTAGGGCAAAAAAGTAACGACTTTGAACGTCGACGCATAAAGGTTATTAGGCCTAAAGGCTGGTTTTCACTTGGGCAAAAAGTAACGACTTTGAACGTCGACGCATAAAGGTTATTAGGCCTAAAGGCTGGTTTTCACTAGGGCAAAAAAGTAACGACTTTGAACGTCGACGCATAAAGGTTATTAGGCCTAAAGGCAGGTTTTCACTAGGGCAAAAAAGTAACGACTTTGAGCGTCGACGCATAAAGGTGATTAGGCCTAAAGGCTGGTTTTCACTAGGGCAAAAAAGTAACGACTTTGAACGTCGACGCATAAAGGTTATTAGGCCTAAAGGCTGGTTTTCACTAGGGCAAAAAAGTAACGACTTTGAGCGTCGACGCATAAAGGTGATTAGGCCTAAAGGCTGGTTTTCACTAGGGCAAAAAAGTAACGACTTTGAACGTCGACGCATAAAGGTTATTAGGCCTAAAGGCTGGTTTTCACTAGGGCAAAAAAGTAACGACTTTGAGCGTCGACGCATAAAGGTTATTAGGTCTAAACGCTGGTTTCCACTAGGGCAAAAAAGTAACGACTTTGAGTGAAGTAAAATAAAATTGTTATAATTTCCTATTTGAGTTCACTTCAAACCGTAAATGTTTTCTGTTGTTTGAAAATCTACCTGAAACTCGGGCTTCTTGGACATTTTTTGTAGTTTTGCGTCGACTCTCGCTGTCACGTTGTTTTGCCTTTAGTAGAACTTGACGATTATAAAATATATTTTATGACAGAAGTATTAAAATGAAACATAATAGTTCAATAAATTTGTGTTAAGCAAATAACATTAGCTGGATTGGGTTTATAGATACCTCAAATTAAATTATATTACACCAACCAAATGTTATTCTGGTCCTTCAAACTATTTATCTCTGAAATATACTAAAATCTTACAATAAAAAATAACGCCCTAGACTATGCTTGTAAGCGATTTGTAGGGACTACAGCTCTTTCCGAAACAGCATTTGTTTAATCAGCATTTTCCGAAACAGCATTTGTTTAATCAGCATTTTCCAAAACAGCGTTTTTCAAATCAGCGTTTTGTCAAAATAGCGCTTTGTCATAACAGCGTTTCTTTATACAGCGTTTCTTTATACAGCGTTTCCCAAAACAATAAATTGTTCAAACGGCGCTTTGTCATAACAGCGTTTCTTTATACATCGTTTCCCAAAACAATAAATTGTTCAAACGGCGCTTTGTCATAACAGCGTTTCCCAAAACAATAAATTGTTCAAACGGCGCTTTGTCATAACAGCGTTTCTTTATACAGCGTTTCCCAAAACAATAAATTGTTCAAACGGCGCTTTGTCATAACAGCGTTTCTTTATACATCGTTTCCCAAAACAATAAATTGTTCAAACGGCGCTTTGTCATAACAGCGTTTCCCAAAACAATAAATTGTTCAAACGGCGCTTTGTCATAACAGCGTTTCCCAAAACAATAAATTGTTCAAACGGCGCTTTGTCATAACAGCGTTTCTTTATACAGAGTTTCCCAAAACAACAAATTGTTCAAACGGCACTTTGTCATAGCGGCGGTTCTCAAAACCGTATTTTGTCGAAACAGCGTTTCCCAAAACGGCGCTGCTTTCTATAGCACTAATAATATAGGCCTATTGTAATACATATGTTTCTGGAATTTCGGAAAATTTCATTACCTAATGGTTTCTGCCGATAGTTAGTATTGCAATCTTACCTAACCTAACCTAACTTAACCTAACCTAACCCCTGAAGTTCATATGTATGTTATACATTTTCCATCGTCAATTCATACAAATTTTTAGAACCCGCTGTCTTGACCAAAACCGCTGTTTCAAAATCGCTAATTTGAGAAACGCTATATTCAGAAACGCTGTTTATGGAAAAAGCTGTTTTGACAAACCGCTCTACTGAGAAACGCTTAACCAAAAAACGTTGACTAAACAAAACGCTCTTTCGACAAACCGTGGTATTGAGAAACGCTATTTCAACAACCGCTGTTTTAACAAAGCGCCGTTGCAACAAAATGCTGTTTTGAAAAACGCGCTTTTGAAAACGCTATTTTAACAAATGCTATTTTAGTCAAGCGCTCTATTCCCTACATACCTTGTAAGTTGCTTCCAAACGTCTCTGTGAACCAAGTTTTAAACAGCAATTTAACTTTAATGCTGAGGTTTGGGTATTCATCGCGCCCTTTAAATGAGATGGGCTTTTTTTCCATCCTCATTTCAAAGTCATTACGAAGAGATTCGGCCAGAAAACAAGGTTCTGAATGAAGAGATAAAAAATTCTAAAACGAAAAACGAAAGCTAGTAGTCGATTGAAGAAAGGAGATTTGGGGGCCGGGTACAACGAATTGCGGGGGCTAGAACCCATCCTTTCCATCAACTCCTTTCACCCAAAAAAATTAGAAACCCGCGAACAAGCCCCGAAGCCATCCTGCCCGTATTCAGAAACTAATTAGAGGCCAAGAAGTTAAAAAAAGCTCGAAGTCTTTGCGGATTCCGACACTCACTTCCGAGACAGAGTGTTTAGTTATATGATCGTACAAATGGGTAATTAAAAGACGGATTCAATCCTGGATACACACCATACCCTGAGTGGAATTTGCCTGAAACTGGTTTCTAGGGTTATTTCGACCCCTTCAACTAAATTCTTGATTTTCATAAAGTTTTGGTGTTTTTTTTTCTTTAAATTTTGACCTTGACCCCATTTGACTCCTGTATCTTTAGGACCAATTAAAATAGTTGCATTTTGTTGGTAAAGACAAGGGGAATCCGAAAATATTTTCGAATTATATTCAATTGTTTTAAGCAATTGATTCACCTATAAGGCTATAACCCTTGAAAAACGTTTCAAATCGTTCATTTTATATTGATATTTTTATGAAAATTGTTATTATTTATTTATAGTTACCGATAAATAGTTTTTGCTTAACCCTTTCCCAAATAAAAATTAAAAATACATTTTTTGATATTTTTGACTCAAAAATTTTTAATTTATTTTGTAGCATTTGAATTACTTTTTTATAGTAATTAGTCGGTTTTTGAAATAATTTTTAGCAGATACCGGAGGTCATATTTATAGGTCGAACTTGGAAATAGACAATTATGATACCATCTAAATTAAATAAAATTTGTTCCACTGGGGTCAAAGTAAAAAATCGTAAAATCAGCCTTACCGATTCTCCAAAAGGGCAAGGCAATAGGTGAAACTATAAAGTAAATTTGGTCTTAACCAGCTTGTTAAAATGGGAAAACAAAATCACGTGACTACCATTTCACAGCCAACTTCGATTCGGTAACTCGTGTTTATAGTTGGCCGTGCGACGGTAAAGGAAAAAATATTCCTACCAGATACTGCAGACAGCTAATTAACTTCAACCTTTCTATTACAAGATATTTTAAATAATAATAATTAGAAAATTTAGACGAATCGATCAAAATTTAAACCGCTATTAGCAAAATAAAATGATGAATAGTTTGTTTTTCTTAAGATAGATGGCGCTGCAGTTCTCCACAAAGTCACGTGACTACCATTTGTTCAGCCCCCCTGGACTTTATGGTTTCGCCAATTCGTATTTGTAATTAGAAAGAATGACTATTTTGAGACGAGGTTTAGACGACCACCAATTCCCCAACGGGTGGTCGGAATACTTCCGCCACGGGTGTCCCCACCCCTGTCCACACGTATCCCCCCGTTGGCGTGGCCGTTACACATATCTCGCCCTGATTAATCAGTTGATGTGTGCTGGTGTCTAAGGTCTTGGGTCGACACCGATGTGTGGATGTCAACAGAAAAAAAAAGATTCTTCGTGGCACACCATCTAGGATTACATTTTTGTGATAAAACAAGATGCCACGGACATTTAAGTACACACAGTAGCTGAAAACTATTCGTGAGTTCTGAACCGTTCAACCAGTCCCCATGCGCACTATTCGGCAAAAAAAATTCTAGAACTACCCACTACTATTCGCAGACAAGAACCTCTTGTTGAACCGTTCGGAACCGTTCTAAATGGTACCTGCTCAAGACCAAGTACTGGCCGGAACTCAAGGTTGAAATCTCTAAAATTCGTCTGCACATCGGGCTGCGTACGTCAAATCGTACGATTCTAATTTGAATGAGAACTATTCGTACAAAAGTTCTGAACTATCCAGAACTTTTTCGTGACGTCACAGCTCAGTCCTAGGCCGTTCTCTTAACGGTTCAGAACTCACGAATAGTTTTCAGCTAATGCTCCCCGAGTTATAACTATATTTTAAATATTAAATTTAAAATTTGAATAAATCTTCCATCATCTTGTATATTAACTTAATAAACCCAAAAGGAACTTTATTGAAAATGAATTTTTTGAGTTTCCTGGTTTTGGAAATAAGGTAATGAAACACGAAAACGTTCATTTAAATTAATGTTTAGACAAACCGAATTTTTCGAGTAGCCTAACTTTGGAAATAAGGTAGCGAAACGCGAACGAGTTAACAATTGGTACAAAATTTAAATATGACATTTGCGCATACATCGGTTGTGGGGTCACGCGAATTGGCCAGGAATCTCACTTAAAATTCAAATTTCTTAATGCAACCGAAAACGTAGTTCAGAAATGAGCAGTACTAACTAAAAATATAATATTCAACCAAGTCGCTGTTAGTTTAAAAATAATTACGGCGAAAATCGCCAAAAGCCATTTAAATGGGAAAATGATTAACTTCTTGTTCTCCGATTCCAAAAATGTATACAACGAACTACTGAGGGCATGCCATATTCTTTCGATTCACATATCACCAAACCTTCTAGATCTAATTTTTGAAGAGTTGCGTGGAATACGGCAGCGGTGGCATCGGTTACACTGTACGTGGACCCTGTACACACAAATCCCTTTTGGGGATTGTGTGTAAAAAGCAAACACTTTTTGGCTAAGAAGTGTGCGAGTATGGTACCAGAGGCAAATTCAATACTACGATAATCTTAAAGGGCAATAAGACTATGCACATTTTAAAGGCCAATTAGTTTGACCACCAAACAAGTCCGACTAACTGGCAGTAAATTAAGCAGAGTGAATAACAAAAGTTGGTACACTTTTTGTTATACCATCATGTAACTTTTTCGGGTAGGTGACAAATTTTTGGATGTTCAATTTGTTTGAGATATAACAATATTTGAAATTCAAATTAAATTAAGCTATTACGTAGCGTCACTGATACGGGAACTTTGACACGTCGTCTGCTTTCTATATAATATTGCTATTATCGAAATAGCAGACACAAATAATTTATTTAAAAGATTATAGCAGACGGCAATAACAAATACGAATAATATCATTAAAGGAAACCAAATAGCCCAGCTAGGCTATACCATTGGCACCACCTTCGGCCCAAGTCATTGAGCGACCTTTAATGCCTTTAAACAGGTGGCCGGGTTACAATGCAAAGGAGGGTGGTGGCAAGCCCTTCATGGCACGCGAGCCAACAGCTTCCTACACTCACTATTACCATTAACCTCAACAAGTTTTTACGGGAAGGGAAAACCGAAGAACTCAGCGAGAAACCACTTAAACCAGTGGGGAGAGAACTTGCAAACTCAACGCGGAAGGAATAGTTCCCAGTTTTCACTCAGTGCCACAAGCTGCGAGGAGAAAGTGCTAACCATTGAGTTGGGAATAAATAGAGGTATAACTAAATCTGGCTGGCGCGGGACCAATTTCGTTCAATAAGGAGACTTTATCAACTTTATCGTTCTACCGTGGCGGCATCTGTCTCTAGTGGTGGCAACTATATTGCGATTGAATTTTTTCGCGAATATGACGCGAAATTGAAATGTATGATTTCTCGTAACAAACAAACCTTTGAAGTTGTTTAAAAATAATTTTATTTTGTCAACACGATCCTTTTTAACTCAAGTTACGGTGAGTTAGCTAATAATTATTTATTTTTAGACATATAACTTTACAAAATATAGATGGCGCTACCGCTTAATTATAAAGATGAATTTCGTACAGTCTTATCAGAACAGGTCCCGCGTAACCATGGAAACCGAAATCGTAATTGTAATTCTAGCAGTATTATTCCCAATTCAATGGTGCTAACCACTCCGCTACCCTGGCGTGAATAACTGTCGCGCTATTGCGATTGTTCAAAATAGTAAGCTCTGATTTTGTTTAGATCGCGAGGGAAACTGACTAAACCCCAACAGAAGATGGCTTTGATATCAATTGAAAGCCTGTACTCGACGCGTATTTATACTTAAAACACTTTTAGATTCTTACAGAAGGTTGTCCCCCTTTTTGGAAATAAGAAAAGCAACCCCCGTCCTTTGTACGAGGCAATGGTTCGGGGGGGGGGGGGGGTTAGAAGGAGTGCCAGGCTGTGAAAGCGATTTTACAGGATGAGGAATGATTCGATTTGGAAGTGCGGCGAACAAAGAGCGCTACTCGCGGTGAACCGACACTTTCATCAAAAGGCGGCTTTCCGTTCAATACCTTCCCTCTCACTGCCAGCTGACCTCGTCGAGTAGAATGCGGTTACGGAGGCGGTTATGACGTGGCCCTGTGTTTCCTGGTGCGGGCCATGGTGTCTTCGGGTGCTTTTAGCGAAGGCGGTGGTTCTTTCTTTCAAAATCCCGCTTGAAAGCTTTCAAAAGTTTTAAAAGCTCGATATTTTTCGGACGAGCGCGCTTTGCCAAATTTCGGGTTCTTTAAAGCCAGCGCGCGCTTAGCCTCACTCCAAAACGATTTAATGGCGAGTTAAAGGCTCAATGGCGAGCTCACCCCGCCTGGGATTTGCCACAGACCGTTGCTTGTTCAGAAGGACGACCTTTTAATGGCCTATAGTCGGAACTGGCCGCGTCGGCGGATTGGGTAGCCCACTGTGGGGCGGCGGGCCTCCGTATGAAGGCATGGCGGTCCTGTTTCCCGGCCTTTTGGGGTCACACCGGGATCTCCGGTGCCAGCTGTGCCGGATTATGTGGACCGCTGTGTGCCCGTCGTTCCCCTTTAGGAACTATCTCCAAAGGGTATGACTCTTTACCTACGTAGGTAGGGTGTCGGCTGGAATTGCTACAGCATCCACTCTTAATCCCACTGAAGTGCGAAGTGGGAAATGGTCCACCCCTTGCTGCACCTTCTGTTGGATTGAGTCAAAGGTGCGACATCCGTAGTAGGGTACTACTACCCATGCTGGATTTGTCACCTGTCCGGGCTGTGGACGCTGGAGTAGGGCGCTATGATGATAGACCTCCGGTGGTATGGTCTCTGTTACTAGGTACACCGGGGCATAAATTCTGACACACTATAGTCGGAACTGTAAGGACGCCAATTAGTTTGACCACTAAGTTTGTTCAACTTAATAAGCAGCGTGAACGACTTTTGGGGGTACTGTCAGTGATCGATATTTGTGAGTACAAATGTTTGGAGACATCCAACTCTTTTCAATTATCCCAATAAAATTGAGTCATTTCGTGACGTCAATGACGCGTGAACTTGGAAACCTTTAACCCGTCCTCTGCTTAGTATTTAATTTTGATATTACTAACGCCTTTTAATGTTTTTATCTAAATTATCAATATGTATAGCAGAGTGAATAGAAGATGATAATAAGAAAAACACACATCATTTAATTGGAGCATGGACCAAGAATCTAAGTAACTCACAGCTCCCGATATTTTGCGAATGGTAGGCGTGGCTTAATCGGAAGGCTTACTGAGGTACGCCAGCCGCTTTGAAGCGCTTCGAGAATTCTATTCAACTATCACTACGAGAATCTTAGTCGGGGCTTAGGCGACCGTATGTGTGAGAAAGTTAGGCTTATTTAATTAAACTTTTTAGGTTTAGAAAAGAAATGGATTCCATTGAATTTGATTATTTTTACTTAACACAATGGTTAATTATCATTTCTTAAACTTTTAAAGATCCAATTTAAAAAATGAAAGGTCTAAAACTTACTAAGACCAAGAACGTATATATGTATAAGAACGTTGAACGATCAAATCGGCGGCCGGTGCCTTGATTTAATCGGTTACAGAATAACTCCGCCCAAAAAACCGCACGTGGCGCGCGCTAAAGGTTAAAACCGTTTTAGTTCAAGCGCGCGCTGCACGCGTATTTTAGGGCGGAGTTATTCTGAAACCGATTAAGTCATGGCCCAAGCGACGCCTTTGGTTCAACGTTCTTATACATATATAAGTTCTTGCTAAGACTAATCATTTAAACGACAAAAACGGCGCCATTTGGTCAAAATTGAATGTGGATGCTCCAGCTTATCTACGAAACTACGTTGGAAATCGACTTCAGGGACGCCAAGTTTGTCCTCAACTAAAATTAACCGTGAATTTACTATTTCCATTATTAACGCGTGCTTTTTAAAGCCTGAACACTGATTCCCCTTAGATTCTTGGTCCATGATTGGAGGAGCCTTCAATTGTCACTAGGGCTAACGCTTTTTGTAGAATTACGTCCCAACGAAATTGAACATTAACTAATTTTTAGTGCAAAGGTGTGATTAGCATTAGGTGACCATTTAGTTTTTACGACTACATGGTATAACTTACAAGGAGACATCCCGAAGTGTAACCCACCGATTTTGTTGAAACTCGGGGGATTGGTAGACCTTCATGTAACTTGAAAAATCCTAAAGGGAATCTATTCAATGAGCAACCGTTTTGCCATGACAACGAAAAATGTTTTTGACAACAACATATTTAAATTTTCCCATTGAAAATAACATGGGATTCTGACCGATATCCCTGTGAAAAAATTTAACAAATTTCCAAATTTCGAAAATGCAAAAATAGAAAAAAATAGATAAAAATTGACAATAAAAACATCAAAATTGATCAACTGTTGATCAATTTGAGGTCAAAATCCCATGTTATTTTCAATGGGAAAATTTAATATTTTGTGTTGTCAAAAACATTTTTCGTTGCCATGGCAAAACGGTTGCCCATTGAATAAATTCCCTGTAGGATTTTTCATGATAAATAAAGGTCTACCAATCCCCCAAGTTTGAACAAAATCGGTGGGTTACACTTCGGGATGTCTCCTTGTTAATATCAAGGAAATTGTGTAGTCTGAAAGTTACTTAAAGTCGTGATAGACCAGTCATCAGACCAATAACATTTGGACATTGTTGGAGATCTTAACAAGCCGAAACGCACCTCACTCTTTAGGTAACAGATATATTAGGTTGGGTGAAAGTAAGCTAACTATGGTCATACCTATTGCCTTTTACTTGAAAACTGATTTTGGGTTGTCAAAGGCTATTTGACGAATGAAAATAGGCAACCAGTGCTACGCTTACAAAGAGAGTACCCGAGGTGTTTATTGCCGAATTTGTTCAAAGTCGGGCGTAATGTAGACCTATGTGAGGTATAAAATTTCGCAAAGGGAGACGTTGCACTACCCATTCGATTTGCCATGGAAACCGAAAATGTTTTTGACCACTTAAAACAAAAAAATCTCCATTTAAAATAGCCTGGAATGTTCTAGGTTTCACAGGAACTACCTATGATTTTTTTTAAGTTTCAAATTTTAATTGCCAATTCCATGATTTTCAAAATAAAATAAAATTTTAAACCGAGAAAATCCCAAGCTTTTTTAATGGAGATTTTTTCTTTTAAGTGGTCAAAACCATTTTCGGTTGCCATGGCAAATCGAATGAGTAGCTAGTGCAACGTCTCCTTTTGGTAAATTTCATATCTCATACCGGTCTACATGACAACCGAATTTGAACAAAGTCGGCAAATAAACACCTCGGGTACTCCCCTTGTTACGCGATTTGACTGTAATTTACATCTGCCCCAATACTCGTTTTGGGTGACGTAGGGTACGCGACGCCGGTATTAATAGTTGTAGACAAAACTAAGATTTTAGTTTCTAATTATCTTATAAAATGTTTTCTATTTATCATTTTTGTTTTTTCTCCAGTATTTTTTTTTATTCTACCATTAGGTTAGGTTAGGCTTAGGTTAGGTTAGGTTAGGTTTAGGTTAGGTTAGCAATTTCTGGTTATTTTGTAGCTGATTCGTAATTAATTACCTTGTTTTACATTGAAACCAGCCATCTTTGGCTCTTTGTAGCTTCTCCGAGTGCACATTCACTGTTTTTCATTGAAATAAAATATTTGTTTCTTTGTAGTTAATCCGTATTTAATTAGGATGATAAAATACGTGAAAAAGTAGATAAGTCCATAATTAAAAGGGATAATATAGCTAAATCCTAAACAAATTTGAAGAAATTTAAAAACTTACAAATAACTCGTACCGATAGGTCTTCGAGCAACGCGAAACTCGGATCAAATAGATCTTCGAGTAATAAACTAAATTAAAAATAAATAAATAAATAAATTAAAAATAAATAAATAAATAATTTTTTTTTAATTTAGTTTATTACTCGAAGATCTATATGATCCGAGTTTCGCGTTGCTCGAAGACCTATCGGTACGGGTTATTTGTAAGTTTTTAAATTTCTTCAAATTTGTTTAGGATTTAGCTATATTATCCCTTTTAATTATGGACTTATCTACTTTTTCGCGTATTTTATCATCCTTCTCACAGTCCATAGGTGGTTTCTTCTAACTTCACTTATCGTATTTAATTAGCCTGTTTTCTATTGAAACAAGCCATTTCTCGCTCTTTTGTTGCTGCTCCGTATTTAAATACCCTGTTTTCTATTGAAACAAGTCTACAACTATTAATACAATCGTCGCGTACCCTACGTCACCCAAAACTAGTATTGGGGCAAATGTAAACTACTTCCCGCGATTTTAAAAGAACCTATTTAAAAATGAAACTACATATGATTTTCAATGTGACTTGCAAGGCTTTTCTCGAGGTAAATTTAATACGGTAGAGAAAGTGCGGGAGAGTCTAGAAGTGCTATCCACTACGCAACGCTACCCGTTGGCCATTGACAGAACTACTAAACTCCTCCCCTCGTAATCTCAACCGCCATATATTCTCCGCCTCCGATGCAATCACCCAAAAATGAAGCGTAAAGGTTAGAAACGACTCCTTTGAAGTTCCCCGATGATCTCCATTAAGGAGCACACCATTATTAATTAAATTTTAATTTTGTTTACTCGACTAATTAATGCCGTTACGCTCCAACTGTCATTTTAGGGAAATTGAATTCTCCATCTAGCGTTAACTCCGTGCACTAGTTAGCCTTGACGCGTATAAACTGTAAGCCATTCCAACGCCGATATTTTCTCCGGCTCCAAACCACCACCGCCAAGTCATTTACTTTTCAGCGCGTCGCCGATCCAACGCCGATATTTTCTCCGGCTCCAAACCGCCACCACCAAGTCATTTACTTTTCAGCGCGTCGCCGATCCAACGCCGATATTTTCTTCGGCTCCAAACCGCCACCGGCAAGTCATTTACTTTTCAGCGCGTCGCCGATCCAACGCCGATATTTTCTCCGGCTCCAAACCGCCACCGGCAAGTCATTTACTTTTCAGCGCGTCGCTGATCCAACGCCGATATTTTCTCCGGCTCCAAACCGCCACCGCCAAGTCATTTACTTTTCAGCGCGTCGCCGATCCAACGCCAATATTTGCTCCGGCTCCAAACCGCCACCACCAAGTCATTTACTTTTCAGCGCGTCACCGATCCAACGCCGATATTTTCTCCGGCTCCAAACCGCCACCACCAAGTCATTTACTTTTCAGCGCGTCGCCGATCCAACGCCGATATTTTCTTCGGCTCCAAACCGCCACCGGCAAGTCATTTACTTTTCAGCGCGTCGCCGATCCAACGCCGATATTTTCTCCGGCTCCAAACCGCCACCGGCAAGTCATTTACTTTTCAGCGCGTCGCCGATCCAACGCCGATATTTTCTCCGGCTCCAAACCGCCACCACCAAGTCATTTACTTTTCAGCGCGTCGCCGATCCAACGCCGATATTTTCTTCGGCTCCAAACCGCCACCGGCAAGTCATTTACTTTTCAGCGCGTCGCCGATCCAACGCCGATATTTTCTCCGGCTTCAAACCGCCACCACCAAGTCATTTACTTTTCAGCGCGTCGCCGATCCAACGCCGATATTTTCTCCGGCTTCAAACCGCCACCACCAAGTCATTTACTTTTCAGCGCGTCGCCGATCCAACGCCGATATTTTCTCCGGCTCCAAACCGCCACCACCAAGTCATTTACTTTTCAGCGCGTCGCCGATCCAACGCCGATATTTTCTCCGGCTTCAAACCGCCACCACCAAGTCATTTACTTTTCAGCGCGTCGCCGATCCAACGCCGATATTTTCTCCGGCTTCAAACCGCCACCACCAAGTCATTTACTTTTCAGCGCGTCGCCGATCCAACGCCGATATTTTCTTTGGCTCCAAACCGCCACCGTCAAGTCATTAAGGGTTGGTTTTCACTAGCGCAAAACCGTCATGACGGCGGGCGTTAACGCAAAAATTTTCTATTAGGCCTAACGAGGATTTCAAAAGTTTGCGCCCGCCGTCACGGCAGTTTTGCCTTAGTGTAAACCAGCCTTTACTTTTCAGCACGCCGCCGAACCAATGCCGCCGTCGCCGATATTTTCTCCGCCGCCGAATTTTGTTTGAACTTTTCTAAGTAACTTTATTTTTATTTTCCTAAAAACAAAACATTTTGGAATTTTTTTTTACAACTTTTCAAAAGTTGGAATAAACTTTTGCCCCTTCGCGCCACATTCGCCGAAAAAAATTCAAATCCAACGATAATTTTTTAAAAACCGGCGCCCCACGCCGCCGCCGGGGGATTGTCGTGAAACGCCGCCGCCGACCCAAATTAAATCGGCGCTCTGCTTTAGTTAAATTATTATTAATTATTATTAATTTAATTTATTGATGAAACATTTACATATACAAACAATAATTATCGACGTGTACATCACCCTAGTGCCACATAAGCAATGAATTACTTGTGCGTGGCAGGGTTTTAAATAATAAATTATAAGTTACAAAAGTAAAAATTTTAATTATGAATTTCATTTTAGTTTTCGGAGAAAGGGTTAGTTAACAAGAATTCATTTAATTATCTATCACAATGTAAATGGAACATTATCAATCCCATGATTCATTGTAAAGCAATTTTCAGAATAATAAATAACAGGTTTTCTGGTATCACTGAATTCAAAAGAATCCATCCGAAGTACTCCCATTGAATCGAATCCCAATTGACCTAATCCCATTGAATCGAATCCCAATCGACCGAATCCCACTGAATCGAATCCCAATCGACCGAATCCCACTGAATCGAATCCCAATCGACCGAATCCCATTGAATCGAATCACAATCGACCGAATCCCATTGAATCGAATCCCAATCGACCAAATCCCACTGAATCGAATCCCAATCGACCGAATCCCACTGAATCGAATCCCAATCGACCGAATCCCACTGAATCGAATACCAATCGACCGAATCCCACTGAATCGAATCCCAATCGACCGAATCCCATTGAATCGAATCCCAATCGACCGAATCTCATTGAATTGAATCCCAATTGACCGAATCCCACTTAATCGAATCCCAATCGACTGAATCCCATTGAATCGAATCCCAATCGACCGAATCTCATTGAATTGAATCCCAATTGACCGAATTACATTGAATCGAATCCCAATCGACCGAATCCAATTGAATCGAATCCCAATCGACCGAATCCAACTGAATCGAGTCCCAATCGACCGAATCAGGCCCGTCTTAAGACCTTTTGGGGCCCTGGGCTAAATTATTTTTTAAGACCTTTGCGATCCCCAACGGTCAGCCTTTGTATGTCCGTTATCTAAATTCAACTACACAATAATCAAAACAAAACTTTTATTTTTAAAAGTATAACATAGGCCTACTGAAAATAAGATTTTTATGACAGTTACTCGCTGTTAGGTCTTAGAAATTGTTGATACCGTATGATACGCGATATGGCGATTAGTCAAATTACTTTAGACGTAACTAACAGATACATAATATTAAATGAGCATAAATAATATTTAACCAACTAAACCCTTATCCCTAGAGTAGAGGCTGTATGGCTGGCCTTTCCGGGGCCCCAAAACTGGGTGGGGGCCCTGGGCTGTAGCCCATTTAGCCCATGCCTTAAGACGGCCCTGGACCGAATCCCATTGAATCGAATCCCAATCGACCGAATCCCATTGAACCGAGTTTTCCGCGCATTCTTTCCCAGATTAAAACGCAAGATGGAATTTTTCTTTTGATTCGGAAATTTATTAAATAAGGTTTGGTTAACTTTGGTTGGGCTTTGTTTGAATAGGCAGAGTAAGGTAAGGTTAGGCTTATTTTTCCTAGCTTTTTTTCGGTGGTTTCTCTAGATCAATATCTAATTTCAGACAACGGAATTCTTGTTGATAATCCAAAGACGTGCAATTTGCCTAGAATCCACGGGGAAAAATAGGTTAAAAGAGATTCAATCGAATGGACCGTAGTTACAGTTTTTTTATCGAATATCTACTCAAAATATAAAAGTCCAAAAAATCGAAAAACAACAGACAGCATCAAAAATTATCTTGGAGAGGGGGGTTTACGAAAAGAACACAAAAAAACACTAAGACTGCAGTGAGTTAGGTGCGGGGGAGGTTTAAAGGGCCACCAACGAAATAAAACCAATATTTCAGTTTCAAAAACCGACACAAGGCCGACAAGCTGGCAAGAGCGCGAGAGAAAATAAATATAGCGAAACTATGGCGGAATAAAAACAGGAAATCCCGAGACAACGGGTTTTTGATCGAGACCCAGACAGCCCACCAAGCCATAAACGCCGCAGCCTTTGAAGCCGGGAAAACGGATACAGTCTGCGCGTTGATACCCCGTCCAACGGGAGACTAGCCTTCAACCTTCTCAGGACGCTTTGGAAGCCCCAGGGATACGTAACCCGGCAACCAGGGCTAGAAGACAGATCCCTTTCTCAGTATTACACGGCGAGGGTAGAAAAAATAGCATCCTAGGAATATCTCGCTCTATCTCTCTCGTTCTGCCTTTAAACCGGTCCAGTCAATCTTCGTTAAAAAAGAAAGGTTCGATTTCAATTCTATTCCCAATTGAAATCGTCTCTCCGGTCCCTCTAAAGCCTTCTTCCACCTCTTTTTAGTTTTACACGATTCTAGAATTGGCTGATGTGAGACTAATGTAGCCGCTGTTGTTCCCGCCGCCACCGTCGCCGCCGTTCGTAGGGACAGTGACTAAAATCCCAGTAACGTCGTGCGATGGTAGGAAACACCCTACCGTCAGAGACCGAGAGAGAGAGAGAAATTTTGGGGGGAAGAAGTACACGATGGTAAAAAACACCCCACCGCCAGAGAGAGAGAGGGGGCAGGGAAGAAGTACACGATGGTAGGAAACACTCTACCGACAGAGAGAGAGAGGTGGCGGGGAAGAAGTATAAGATGGTAGGAAACACCCCACCGCCAGAGAGAGAGGTTACGGGGAAGAAGTTCAAGATAGTAGGAAACACCCTACCGACAGAGAGAGAGGTGGCGGGGAAGAATTACAAGATGGTAGGAAACACCCTACCGACAGAAAGAGAGGTGGCGGGGAAGAAGTACACGATGGTAGGAAACACCCTACCGACAGAGAGAGAGGTGGTGGGGAAGAATTACAAGATGGTAGGAAACACCCTACCGATAGAAAGAGAGGTGGCGGGGAAGAAGTACACGATGGTAGGAAACACCCTACCGACAGAGAGAGAGGTTACGGGGAAGAAGTACACGATAGTAGGAAACACCCCACCGAAAGAGAGAGAGGTTACGGGGAAGAAGTACACGATGGTAGGAAACACCCTACCGACAGAGAGAGGTTACGGGGAAGAAGTACACGATAGTAGGAAACACCCCACCGAAAGAGAGAGAGGTTACGGGGAAGAAGTACAAGATAGTAGGAAACACCCTACCGACAGAGAGAGAGGTGGCGGGGAAGAATTACAAGATGGTAGGAAACACCCTACCGACAGAAAGAGAGGTGGCGGGGAAGAATTACACGATGGTAGGAAACACCCCACCGCCAGAGAGAGAGGTTGGGGGGAAGAAGTTCACGATGGAAGGAAACACCCTACCGACAGAGAGAGAGGTGGCGTGGAAGAATTACAAGATGGTAGGAAACACCCTACCGACAGAAAGAGAGGTGGCGGGGAAGAATTACACGATGGTAGGAAACACCCCACCGCCAGAGAGAGAGGTTGGGGGGAAGAAGTTCACGATGGAAGGAAACACCCCACCGAAAGAGAGAGAGGTTACGGGGAAGAAGTACAAGATAGTAGGAAACACCCTACCGACAGAGAGAGAGGTGGCGGGGAAGAATTACAAGATGGTAGGAAACACCCTACCGACAGAAAGAGAGGTGGCGGGGAAGAATTACACGATGGTAGGAAACACCCTACCGCCAGAGAGAGAGGTTGGGGGGAAGAAGTTCACGATGGAAGGAAACACCCTACCGACAGAGAGAGAGGTGGCGTGGAAGAATTACAAGATGGTAGGAAACACCCTACCGACAGAAAGAGAGGTGGCAGGGAAGAATTACACGATGGTAGGAAACACCCTACCGACAGAGAGAGAGGTGGCGGGGAAATATTTTCGGTTGCCATGGCAAATCGAATATGTAGTGCAAAGTCTCCTTTTGGGAAATTTCATAGCTCAAATAGGTCTACATTACGCCCGACTTTGAACAAAATCGGCAATAAACACCTCGGGTACTCTCCTTGTTAGCGTTTCCAACCCCTCACCAGCCAATCTGATTTCAAACTGTATCTGATTCATTATCTTCAGTAACCGAACTGATCTGATCCGGTATAATTATTCTAACCAGATTCAGTTGGCTGCTAACTGTTAATCTGATTTCTATTAATAAAATGTTATATATACAACGTTATTTCAAGTGCACAAAAATGTTTTATTTAAAAACATATAAATATTTACAAACCCGACTAGCTTTAGTGAAAAATCTTGTGGAACAGTAATTATCATTTTGAAAATAATTTAATAAGTGAAACATGTAAAATCGATAATGAATTCAGATTAGTTTCAGGTTTAAAATATCTGGTTTTATTTTAACCAATATCAACTGCTCTGATAATATCTGAACTTTAATGTGGAAAATCTGATTTGTCATAGTATTTTGCTCGGGTCAGATAACTCAATTGTTAGAGGAAGGTCGTGTGAAACTACTATTTGTGACAGAGCGTGACCCTCTTGTTTTCGGTTGCTTTCTTCTTCGGGAGATTCTGAGCAACCATGTAAGTCTTACGCGGAAAAAGAAATGGCCTTTTGCAGGTTAGCTCGTCTTTCGGGCAGAACGAAAGACGTCAATGTGTCCATTTTTAAGACCCCCCCGAAATCCGACTGTTCTCTAATAAATGCTTGTTTCTTCGATTAAAACTATATAGGCAAAGGACAATAATGAATAATGGTTAAATTTATCACTACTAACCACTAACAGATCAAGTTATTCAGGTCGTAATTTTCAGATATCTGAAGCTAATCAGATCAGCTTATACTTTAAAAAGTTAAGGGGGAAGACTAGGGCTTCTAACGCTGATCTGGTGTATGATGCTTTCACAGATGAACTGGATTATTTTTAATCCGATACCTTTAGCGGATAACAGATTTTTTACTCTAACGGCAGTACGCGGATACGCTTTTGCGCTTGTCTGACAAGCCTATATGACTTTCACGGGTTGATCTGTTTTTAAATTGTATCTTTAACCCGCGATAACGGCGGATATACTTTTTTAGTATATCTTTATATTGACTTCTTGGAACTAAGCCATTTTTTTGTTGCTATACAAAAATTTAAAAGAATAAAAAACATTCAACTAGATGTCGGAAAGTAGACATCATATAGACAGATATCTACGCGCTTATCAGATAAAATAACTGCTTTCTATATCTGTGGCCTCGTCGGTTACCGAAACGAGATAACAAAACTAGATTGCCGCAGGTCAGATAAAAAAAGGAACAGGTAGCCAGTGAATTCAGGAAATCACCCTGTTGACCTTTAATATTTATAAATTTGGTTTCTGTAAATACGCTCCCATTCACATTCAAGAATAAAGGAGATTCTCGTGAAATTAGAAACGCCAAAGGGTTCCGGGCCATATCGGATCTCTTTTAAAGGCCCTATTTTTAGAAACAGAATTTTAAAGCCTTTAGTGAAGTTTTGGTGCCCAATTATATTCCATAATTCCAGGAAATTCATAGAAATAAAAGAAATAAGCTTCGATGTATTTAAGGATAAAGTTCCCTTTTCGACATACTTCGGCAGTGCGGCCGCTTCGAATTACGGACAATTTATCCGTTATAACAGGCAAACTTCCGATACAATGTTCGCCTGTCATTTTTAATGAATTTCCACCGCAAAGAGACTCGGATTTCCTTACGCTACGAGTACTTTCGAGGCTCATATTTTGCAACATCTCAAGTTATCCTTAAGGGTGCGTTTAAATTAAATGAGAAAATATCAAAGAAAATCGACTTAGACGTTAGAATTTTAAGCAGACTTTAAGAATACCCGTATATCGTAAATTTGAGCTCAGCGTTTGGATAAGAAATATTCACTTTATTTATTTTTATCCACAAATGAAAATTATCCGGGGAAAAAACGATTATTTTACATGTTAAATTGCTATATAGCCGTGGATAATATCCATGGATAAACAGTTAATCGTAATTTTTATGGTTAATCAAAACTTTAGCGGTTAATTTATCTGTTTCGCCGAGCTCTATCGTAAATTATATTATACATATTTTTTACTTTAAACAAGAATGTCTAGTTTTCTAAAAGCACGAGAAGGTGGGGAATTGTATTTTTTTGGGATAAAAACATTTTAATGAGACTTTGTTTCACACAGAGCACGCAATTTGTGGACCATAAATTGAAAATTCTTATACTCCTTGTACTATTGAAAAGGTTAGCATGGACATGAAATTTCACAAACCTAGCTATATACTAAAGGCGTCGCCGTTAAAACAAAACCACGTAACTTGAGATACGTGGTTTTGTAAATATTGACATATTCAGATTCTACACCCCAATTTACATATATAACATTAAAAACATTAATAGGTTGCAATTGAATTTCTTTTTTTAAATCGAGAAAACATTTAAACGTATCTTTGATATTCATAACGCATTTCGCGCCAAAGCACGTATCTTGCTTATTGTCAGCTCCTATATCTCACTCAAGACCACGTATCTCTAAAAATTCCCCTTTAGCAAAATATTTTTAAATTAAAATCCTCATAAATTCAATATTGAAACGAAATTATTTAACTATAAAATTAACTCGCGTGTAAAAACCTAACACGCGATTTCACAAGTTCCTGCAAAATTAAAAATCCATTTTTCTCACAAAGGCCACTGAAAAGATACGGGGTTTTGTTTTAACGGCGACGAGATTGTCAAAGCCGGAAACCCGTTTCACAAACTTTCATTTATGAAGTTGATGATGCTTAGTACAACACTTCATACCCCGTGAAAATAACTTTATGGCATATTTGTAAATGATTATGTTACAAATTGGTAATATGAAAGGATAGCTATAATTTGACTAATGAACTCAATTCAACCTTACTACTTCGTTAAATTGATCAAAGGGAGATGCCGCGTCAAAGTGGCGGAAGACAACCCAATAAAAAGTGAAAAGGTAAGCGCTTAATCCAATTAGGCATTCCGCCTGAAGGTAGATTCGTAACGTTACCAGTCAAATTTTTTCAATTAGAAGACAGTGTAAGTAACATATTAAGCATAAATATGACACTGAAAGAATAATTTATGGTAATATCACCAAATTAAAAGTTATTTTCACTGTTGACCAAGGTTGGCAAAAGTAAACGGATTTTTCTTAAAATAAAAAAGCCACTTCGGTTTTAGCCGCTAAAAACTCGGTTGAAATCACCAGCAAAAAAGCTAATATGATAAACATTCCAGTGTAGATGTAATTAGCGGACAAATCAAGAATTTTACATAAGCAAAAGTGACATAATTACCAAAAGTGTGACAATACATGTACTTTCGTATGCTAAAGGTTTAATTAATGCTCGACTCGAGATCGACCACATAAAAGACTATTTATTGTCGCCTTTCTGGATCTTTATATATATATATATATATATATATATATATATATATATATATATATATTTCTATATATATATATATATATATTTATATATATTATATCGTAGGTATATGGCGATAGCATCTCCACAGAACGACGAAAAATCAAAAAATACACTAACTTTGACCAGTGCTACTTAGTTCCTCCGTTCCTCACTACGAGGCGTTATTTGTTGGTTTTAACTTCCTTCCCTCCCCAAGGCATACTTTCCCTTCTCCCCTCCCAAATTGTATTTCGCTCGTAACATTCATTCAGAAATAGGTCCGATTGACACACTTTTGGTAATTATGTCACTTTTGACATAAGGTACTAAAACTCTTAATATGTATTTCTCCTAGTGTAGATGTTTTTAGCAGACGCTTAAAATCAGAAATATTTTTAGTTTCGTACTTTCGTTATTGAATGATTCTTGTTACGTCTTTTGTAGCTCGTTTGTAGCCTGTTTTTACTAGTCTGGTTGGTTCTTGCTGTTGACAGAGTTTCAATTTAAATTACGCCTTGGCTGATTCCTCAAATAGGCTGTTGGCGGCGAATTCTCCAGCATTGTTACTTGACACTTCCAACGACTAGTAATTATTTAAATGGTAATTGGCGATTAACTCAATTAAAAATAGCAGATCATTCCAAAAGTATATAAAAAATAGGCCTATCCAAATTGGATTTTCTTCGAAATATGGATATGAAAAATGCCTTATATTTGATCCAATTACAGTACTGAAAATTCAAGTTTATTCAGAATTGGATGTGTCTTGATTTCAGCTAGGAGCAACAAACACAGCACCCCACACAAGGAGAACGCAACCCATCAAAAGTCGTTCATTTTCTTGCGTACATTTTTCATGGGTTAGACGCTTTAGCGACTGCTGCCGTCTGAAGGGGAAAATTCGGAAATCGTCTTCCCCCTTTCCGTAAAACGTTCAGCCTAAAGGTACGTCCAATGAAATTTGTACACAACACTGCGTTAGCGTGATTAAAGGCTTGCTGCGTTCTCCTTGTGTTTGTTGCTCCTAGATTCCAGTTGGATACCAATTTGGATCAAATCATTTTCGTAAAGGTAGAAAGATTCGTACTTATCTTATTAAATAACTTATTTATCTAAGGTATGAAATATAGCGTTGCTAAATTTACGGTCAACAACGCCGAATTGGTACAAAATATTTCTTAGAATTATTATTCGGTATGTGCTGAGTTTAGCGACGTTAGCTTCGCCTTACACTTCCACGAAAGAACTCAATCCAATTGAGAGTAACCAGAGAAGTAAAAAAAATAAAAACAGCAGATTAACGAAAAGGTACCGACGAAAAAAATATGTGAACAAAAGTATACCTTTCTTTGTTGATAAAGCGGAAGAGTTATTGTAAAAACTGCAGAAAAGCTTAAGGCACTGCTTAAAAAAAGAATGAGTTTCTGAAGAAAATTCTCTCTTTTCTCTCTGATACTTTCATCCACTTTCTCTTTATTTTTCTCCTTTAGTCAACTCTCAGTAGCCTCGGGAGCTGTTGCCGCGAAAAAGCTATACCTTCTCCTCTAATAACTAGGGGCGCTAGCTACCGATATGGAACGAAACTAATACGAGTTGCTTCCAACTACAAATTAGTTCTTTCTTTTCTATTTGTTGGCCAAACCGAAGATTCCAATATGGATTTTAGTTTCTATTTTTAACAATTTCCCCAAGAGCGTCTTAAACCGAAATCTTCACTTCTCCACCCTCTTGGGTATTAGCGCATTTACCGCGGTCTACGTATTTCTATGGTCCAAATGAAAATTGGTTACACGAACTGTCCATTCGAGTGTGGCAATTTGCAAAAAGATGACAAAATGAATACCAAAAGGTGAAGTGGTTAGTGCTTTCGCCGGGTTCGATCCCAGCTTGTGGCACAGGGTAAAACTCAGAACCACTCCTTCCGCGTTGAGTTTGTAAGAACTCCCATCACTGGTTTAAGGAGTTTTCCTCCGAGCTCTTCGGTTTCCCTATCCATAAAAATTTGTAGAGATTAACGGTAATAGCAAAAGTAGCATAAGACCCAAAAGTGTGTCAGAACGGTATAGTAGTTAATGAGAGTTTGTCGCAAAGTAAAAAGGGGAAACGAGGGGGAAAATACGTCATCAAAATCGAGGTACTCCAGCGCCGCCGAGTGAGGCGTTTTAGAACGTGTGCCTACGGGCGAGTAAATCGAAGCGAGGAAATCGCGCCAGACTATAGACTAAATATAATGTTGATAGTAGTAGTCCTTAGTGTGACTAGGTCTCACTGGAAATTTTAATAGGCGCAAAGGTACAGCTAACACACTTTTGGGTCTTATGCTACTTTTGGTAATAGTAAGTGTAGGGAGCTGTTGACTCGCGTGGAATGAAGGCTTTCCACCACCCTAATACGCATTGTAACCTGAATTAATGGCATTAAAAGTCTTTAGATGACGTGGGTATTAGTCTAGCTGATAATGATTACAACGGAGTTTGAAAAATCTGGAAAAAAATCGAGTCCACTTCCGTATTTGGTGGATCTTAAAATAAATTTTGCGCGTGAAAATCCGCTGCTCTATGTTAGTGTATAAAAGCAGGTAAATATGCCTGCTATACCTCACAATGTAAAGGTACTGTCACGCGCAAAAACGTAATTTGAAATCGGTCAGTAAATGTTTCCAGCTAAAATCACGGCCAACTTGTGTGCAGCGAGAACAGATCTAAGTTGACCGTGCTAAAATAAAACAATACAAAATTAAAAGTCTAAAAGGTTATTCTACGCGTCACGAGCGTAAGATTATTAGTACTTTATTGGCACGCGCGTTTCGCACGTGGACGTTATCTTCAATAACTGTAGCTTGTTAAAAATGTAAAAAGCGTTTTCCTCCTTTATGTTAATATTAAATAGTGTATAAATAGTGTATAAATTTCATTTCATTGTATAGTTTAAGTTTAACTTTTAGTGTGTGTAAATCTAATTGTATATATTCCCTTTCCTATTTTCGTGGTATGTATTTTATTTAACCACTGTATTGTATATTTGGGAAAAACCCTCCTTGGATGTCGTTGGCAAGTTTCGTAAATTCCTATCTCCACGGGCCCTGCCAATCAACTTATGATAAGTGCGGGGAAATAGAGCACTGGGGAATCTGGCCACATCATCGCCAAAAACTTTCCAACGGCAGAAGGGGAGGGATAAATTTTCCATATAACTGACCGGACCTCGAGAGAGGCTAGTCAGTCTGTCAGAACATAAAAGAAGCTCGCCTAAACTAGCGAGAAAATCAGCCTCTGCCGGATGCAGAATTTAGAAGTTTCCAAATGAAACAAAACTTAAAATAAATTTAGTAACCATATTAAGGCTTCAATAAAACTCAGTAAGAAGCAATGATTCATTGTATTTTTT
Organism: Leiobunum rupestre; assembly: GCF_980474605.1. Classification (NCBI taxonomy): domain Eukaryota; kingdom Metazoa; phylum Arthropoda; class Arachnida; order Opiliones; family Sclerosomatidae; genus Leiobunum; species Leiobunum rupestre. The sequence continues at coordinate 36,983,820 of NC_143392.1, forward strand.
CCTAGTTCTAATACCGTCCGTAATAATCCCGTAGTTATCTGGGAACTGTTTCAGTCCGGTTCTCAGACTAAATTGTAGCTCTCCCCAGAACCGCCTTAAATAAAGGAATCTTCAAGAAGCGTTTTCTTCATAGCTAGTGACGTAAAAAAAACAATTACACGTGACCTCCCGTATTTTATGCAGACATATAAATCTTAGTAAAATGTGAATACAAGTATAATAAGATAAAAATATGACAAGAAGCCTATTACGAGTTAAGTGACAATCTCCTTATACTAATGCTATTCACTTGAAAGTTATACCTTCGCTGGTTTCCGCTCATTTTTCAAAATATGTTTCGAAAGAAAAATTACATTGTTATAGAGATTTTCTAAAACTATTTTACTTTTAAATATGATTCATAAATAACTAAAAATCATAACGGAGATAAATTTTAATATTTTACAATCTCAGGCAAACTGATAAACGCGGTAAATTCGTGATGCGTACAGCTGCATGGAAAATTATCTCGACTTGTTAAGATGTTTCATTTTTACATACTAGACGGATTATCTGTAGTAAGAGGGTATGTTATATACTTTTGTACTAAGAGGGTATGTTATATACTTTTGTAGTAAGAGGGTATGTTATATATTTCTGTAGTAAGAGGGTATGTTATATATTTCTGTAGTAAGAGGGTATGTTATATATTTCTGTAGTAAGAGGGTATGTTATATATTTCTGTACTAAGAGGGTATGTTATATATTTCTGTAGTAAGAGGGTATGTTATATATTTCTGTAGTAAGAGGGTATGTTATATATTTCTGTAGTAAGAGGGTATGTTATATATTTCTGTAGTAAGAGGGTATGTCATATATTTCTGTAGTAAGAGGGTATGTTATATATTTCTGTAGTAAGAGGGTATGTTATATATTTCTGTAGTAAGAGGGTATGTCATATATTTCTGTAGTAAGAGGGTATGTTATATATTTCTGTAGTAAGAGCGTAAGTTATATATTTCTGTAGTAAGAGGGTATGTTATATACTTTTGTAATAAGAGGGTATGTTATATATTTATGTAGTAAGAGGGTATGTTTTATATTTCTGTAGTAAGATGGTATGTTTTATATTTCTGTACTAACGTAAGAGGGTATGTTATATATTTCTGTAGTAAGAGGGTATGTTATATATTTCTGTAGTAAGAGGGTATGTTATATATTTCTGTAGTAAGAGATTATGTTATATATTTCTGTAGTAAGAGGGTATTTTTTATATTTCTGTACTAACGTAAGAGGGTATGTTATATATTTCTGTAGTAAGAGGGTATGTTATATATTTCTGTAGTAAGAGGGTATGTTATATATTTCTGTAGTAAGAGGGTATGTTATATATTTCTGTAGTAAGAGGGTATGTTATATATTTCTGTAGTAAGAGGGTATGTAATATATTTCTGCAGTAAAAGGGTATGTTATATATTTCTGTAGTAAGAGGGTATGTTATATATTTCTGTAGTAAGAGGGTATGTCATATATATCTGTAGTAAGAGGGTATGTTATATATTTCTGTAGTAAGAGGGTATGTTATATACTTTTGTAGTAAGAGGGTATGTTATATACTTTTCTACTAAGAGGGTATATTATATACTTTTGTACTAAGAGGGTATGTTATATATTTCTGTATTAAGAGGGTATCTTATATACTTTTGTACTAAGAGATTATGTTATATATTTCTGTACTATGAGGGTATGTTATATACTTTTGTAGTAAGGGGGTATACTTTTGTAGTAAGAGGGTATGTTATATATTTCTGTAGTAAGAGGGTATCTTATATACTTTTGTACTAAGAGAGTATGTTATATATTTCTGTAGTAAGAGGGTATGTTATATACTTTTGTACTAAGAGGGTATGTTATATATTTCTGTAGTAAGAGGGTATGTTATATACTTTTGTAGTAAGAGGGTATGTTATATATTTCTGTAGTAAGAGGGTATGTTATATACTTTTGTACTAAGAGGTATGTTATATATTTCTGTAGTAAGAGGGTATGTCATATATTTCTGTAGTAAGAGGGTATGTTATATATTTCTGTAGTAAGAGCGTAAGTTATATATTTCTGTAGTAAGAGGGTATGTTATATACTTTAGTAGTAAGAGGGTATGTTATATATTTCTGTAGTAAGAGGGTATGTTATATATTTCTGTAGTAAGAGGGTAAGTTATATATTTCTGTAGTAAGAGGGTATTTTTTATATTTCTGTACTAACGTAAGAGGGTATGTTATATATTTCTGTAGTAAGAGGGTATGTTATATATTTCTGTAGTAAGAGGGTATGTTATATATTTCTGTAGTAAGAGGGTATGTTATACATTTCTGTAGTAAGAGGGTATGTTATATATTTCTGTACTAAGAGGGTATGTTATATACTTTTGTACTAAGAGGGTATGTTATATATTTCTTTAGTAAGAGGGTATGTTATATATTTCTGTAGTAAGAGGGTATGTTATATATTTATGTAGTAAGATGGTATGTTATATACTTTTGTACTAAGAGGGTATGTTATATATTTCTGTAGTAAGAGGGTATCTTATATACTTTTGTACTAAGAGATTATGTTATATATTTCTGTACTATGAGGGTATGTTATATACTTTTGTAGTAAGAGGGTATACTTTTGTAGTAAGAGGGTATGTTATATACTTTTGTAGTAAGAGGGTATGTTATATACTTTTGTACTAAGAGGGTATGTTATATACGTCTGTAGTAAGAGGATATGTTATATACTTTTGTAGTAATAGGGTATGTTATATACTTTTGTACTAAGAGGGTATGTTATATACTTTTGTACTAAGAGGGTATGTTATATACTTTTGTAGTAAGAGGGTATGTTATATATTTCTGTAGTAAGAGGGTATGTTATATATTTCTGTAGTAAGAGGGTATGTTATATATTTCTGTACTAAGAGGGATGTTATATATTTCTGTAGTAAGAGGGTATGTTATATATTTCTGTAGTAAGAGGGTATGTTATATATTTCTGTAGTAAGAGGGTATGTAATATATTTCTGCAGTAAGAGGGTATGTTATATATTTCTGTAGTAAGAGGGTATGTTATATATTTCTGTAGTAAGAGGGTATGTCATATATATCTGTAGTAAGAGGGTATGTTATATATTTCTGTAGTAAGAGCGCATGTTATATATTTCTGTAGTAAGAGGGTATGTTATATATTTTTGTAGTAAGAGGGTATGTTATATATTTATGTAGTAAGAGGGTATGTTTTATATTTCTGTAGTAAGAGGGTATGTTTTATATTTCTGTACTAACGTAAGAGGGTATGTTATATATTTCTGTAGTAAGAGGGTATGTTATATATTTCTGTAGTAAGAGGGTATGTTATATATTTCTGTAGTAAGAGGGTATTTTTTATATTTCTGTACTAACGTAAGAGGGTATGTTATATATTTCTGTAGTAAGAGGGTATGTTATATATTTCTGTAGTAAGAGGGTATGTTATATACTTTTGTAGTAAGAGGGTATGTTATATACTTTTGTAGTAAGAGGGTATGTTATATATTTCTGTAGTAAGAGGGTATGTTATATACTTTTGTACTAAGAAGGTATGTTATATACTTTTGTAGTAAGAGGGTATGTTATATACTTTTCTACTAAGAGGGTATGTTATATATTTCTGTACAAAGAGGTTATGTTATATACTTTTGTACTAAGAGGGTATGTTATATATTTCTGTACAAAGAGGTTATGTTATATACTTTTGTACTAAGAGGGTATGTTATATATTTCTGTGGTAAGAGGGTATGTTATATATTTCTGTAGTAAGAGGGTATGTTATATATTTCTGTACTAAGAGGGTATGTTATATATTTCTGTAGTAAGAGGGTATGTTATATATTTCTGTACTAAGAGGGTATGTTATATATTTCTGTAGTAAGAGGGTATGTTATATATTTCTGTAGTAAGAGGGTATGTTATATATTTCTGTAGTAAAAGGGTATGTTATATATTTCTGTACTAAGAGGGTATTTTATATACTTTTGTACTAAGAGGGTATGTTATATATTTCGATAGTAAGAGGGTATGTTATATATTTCTGTAGTAAGAGGGTATGTTATATATTTCTGTAGTAAGATGGTACGTTATATACTTTTGTACTAAGAGGGTATGTTATATATTTCTGTAGTAAGAGGGTATCTTATATACTTTTGTACTAATAGAGTATGTTATATATTTCTGTACTAAGAGGGTATGTTATATATTTCTGTAGTAAGAGGGTATCTTATATACTTTTGTACTAAGAGAGTATGTTATATATTTCTGTAGTAAGAGGGTATGTTATATACTTTTGTACTAAGAGGGTATGTTATATATTTCTGTAGTAAGAGGGTATGTTATATACTTTTCTACTAAGAGGGTATGTTATGTATTTCTGTACAAAGAGGTTATGTTATGTATTTCTGTACAAAGAGGTTATGTTATATACTTTTGTACTAAGAGGGTATGTTATATATTTCTGTACAAAGAGGTTATGTTATATACTTTTGTACTAAGAGGATATGTTATATATTTCTGTAGTAAGAGGGTATGTTATATATTTCTGTAGTAAGAGGGTATGTTATATATTTCTGTAGTAAGATGGTATGTTATATACTTTTGTACTAAGAGGGTATGTTATATATTTCTGTAGTAAGAGGGTATCTTATATACTTTTGTACTAAGAGAGTATGTTATATATTTCTGTACTATGAGGGTATCTTATATACTTTTGTAGTAAGAGGGTATACTTTTGTAGTAAGAGGGTATGTTATATACTTTTGTACTAAGAGGGTATGTTATATATTTCTGTAGTAAGAGGGTATGTTATATACTTTTGTAGTAAGAGGGTATGTTATATATTTCTGTAGTAAGAGGGTATGTTATATACTTTTGTACTAAGAGGGTATGTTATATACTTTTGTAGTAAGAGGGTATGTTATATACTTTTCTACTAAGAGGGTATGTTATATATTTCTGTACAAAGAGGTTATGTTATATACTTTTGTACTAAGAGGGTATGTTATATATTTCTGTACAAAGAGGTTATGTTATATACTTTTGTACTAAGAGGGTATGTTATATATTTCTGTAGTAAGAGGGTATGTTATATATTTCTGTACTAAGAGGGTATGTTATATACTTTTGTACTAAGAGGGTATGTTATATATTTCTGTAGTAAGAGGGTATGTTATATACTTTTGTAGTAAGAGGGTATGTTATATACTTTTGTAGTAAGAGGGTATGTTATATACTTTTGTACTAAGAGGGTATGTTATATATTTCTGTAGTAAGAGGGTATCTTATATACTTTTGTACTAAGAGAGTATGTTATATATTTCTGTAGTAAGAGGGTATGTTATATACTTTTGTACTAAGAGGGTATGTTATATATTTCTGTAGTAAGAGGGTATGTTATATACTTTTGTAGTAAGAGGGTATGTTATATATTTCTGTAGTAAGAGGGTATGTTATATACTTTTGTACTAAGAGGGTATGTTATATACTTTTGTAGTAAGAGGGTATGTTATATACTTTTCTACTAAGAGGGTATGTTATATATTTCTGTACAAATAGGTTGTGTTATATACTTTTGTACTAAGAGGGTATGTTAGATATTTCTGTACAAAGAGGTTATGTTATATACTTTTGTACTAAGAGGGTATGTTATATACTTCTGATAAGAAGACTTATTTCGTGACTTAAATTAAATTTTAGTATTATTGAAGTAAGAAACTGAACTAAAGCGTGTGATGGAGACGCTATGGGGGAAAGCCTGATGAAATAAAGGGGCGTAGGCTGTAGCTAATTACGTCGTGGCCGTTTGCTTTTATTATTACGATATTTTTATTTTTCCTGTTTTTTACGAGGACGTAAACTAAAGCTCTGAATTACACGGTAATCGAAAGGCTAAGCCCCGGCTCGTGTTAATGACCTTTTTCCTCCTTGCAAAAAAACGAGCGCGAAATAAAAACTAATCCAAACTGAACGCTTTATATTGCACCGGGATTGTAGCCCGAAAATGATTGTGCACAAAAACACAGCTGAAATACAGTCTCGGAGAAACTTATACAATCAACCCCTTATGTGGATGAAGCCGTTCTAGAGGGGTAGACAAGGTACATGTACATGTGCCCACTCCCAAATGTATGGTTGTATGTACAATTATTTTTGGTGTTATTTCTATTGTGCAACCACCCTCCACAAACTACTCCTACTACTATGGCTACGCTACTGAGCGGTACTACATCACTTCGATATCTCCATTTTTTTACTGTGGTGGGTGCTTCTTGATATTCTTGACGTCTTCAACCTGTTTATATTTACAGTGGATTGAGTCTTCGTTATATTTACATAGAATTGAGTTTTTGTTGTATTTACAATTGGATTGGGTCTTCGTTGTATTTATAGAAGATTGAGTTTTGGTTGTATTTATAGAAGATTGAGTTTTGGTTGTATTTACAGTAGATTGAGTTTTCGTTATATTTACTGTGGATTGGGTTTTCGTTATATTTACAGTGGATTGAGTCTTCGTGATATTTACATGAGTGGATTGAGTCTTCGTTGTATTTACAGAGGATTGAGTTTTTGTTGTATTTACAGAGAATTGAGTTTTTGTTGTATTTACAAGTGGATTGAGTCTTCGTTGTATTTACAGTGGATTGAATCTTCTTTATATTTACAGTGGATTGGGTTTTCGTTATATTTACAGTGGATTGAGTCTTCGTGATATTTACAGTGGATTGAGTCTTCGTTGTATTTACAGAGAATTGAGTTTTTGTTGTATTTACAAGTGGATTGAGTCTTCGTTGTATTTACAGTGGATTGAATCTTCGTTATATTTACAGTGGATCGGGTTTTCGTTATATTTACAGTGGATTGAGTCTTCGTGATATTTACAGTGGATTGAGTCTTCGTTGTATTTACAGAGGATTGAGTTTTTGTTGTATTTACAGAGAATTGAGTTTTTGTTGTATTTACAAGTGGATTGAGTCTTCGTTGTATTTACAGTGGATTGAGTCTTCGTTATATTTACAGTGGATTGTGTTTTCGTTATATTTACAGTGGATTGAGTCTTCGTTATATTTACAGTGGATTGGGTTTTCGTTATATTTACAGTGGATTGGGTCTTCGTTATATTTACAGTGGATTGGGTTTTCGTTATATTTACAGTGGATTGAGTCTTCGTGATATTTACAGTGGATTCAGTCTTCGATGTATTTACAGAGGATTGAGTTTTTGTTATAGTTACAAGTGGATTGAGTCTTCGTTGTATTTACCGTGGATTGAGTCTTCGTGATATTTACAGAGGATTGAGTTTTTGTTGTATTTACTGTGGATTGAGTATTCGTGATATTTACAGTGGATTGAGTTTTCGTGATATTTACAGTGGATTGAGTCTTCGTGATATTTACAGTGGATTGAGTTTTCATTATATTTATAGTGGATTGTGTTTTCGTTATATTTCGTAGATAATTAAAATTATATTAGATAAAATCTTTTGAGTTTTTAATTCGAGTTTTAATGAATAAATGAATATGTATTTACTCTTTGCTATAAAGAAATCCCTTTTAAATTAGGGAGGAAACCATTTAAATGGTTTCACGAGTTCGTTTAATAGACACTATCATCATTAGAGGTAGATTTTTTGTTACCAAATTTTTTTACCTCTCGTAAAGAACTTTTTACCTCTCTGAGAGAAAATATTTCTCTTTTAGAAAGAATTTCTGCCTTAGAACGTTTGTGGTTTCGTAATTAAACATTTTTATTTTGTATAAGCTTAAATGGCGAAAATAATATCTCTTCGGGTGACTCCCTCGTCAATTAGCTTTTTATTTATTTATAAATGTGATTAAATTGAGAGTAAAAGTGATAAAATTGTGGTTTATTAGATTAATTTGCCACTTGAAGTAATTAAATGCGAAATAATTGTAATAGCTTTAATAACGATTTTTATTTTAATCGCGAGCTAATCTGATCTACTTGAAGAGTTAAACCTAGGAGCAACAAACACAGCACCCCACACAAGGAGAATGCAACCCGTCAAAAGTCGTGCATTTTTCTCGCGTGCAGTTTTCATTGGCTAGACGCTTTAGCGCCTGCTGCCGTCGGAAGTGGAAAATTCGGATATTGTCTCCCCCCCCGCCCGTAAAACGTTCAGCGTAAAGGCTCGTCCAATGAAATTTGTACACAACACTGCGTTAGCGTGTTTAAAGGCTAGCTGCGTTCTCCTTGTGATTGTATAAAATACGGGAGGTCACGTGTTTATGTTAGTTTTATTGTACCATTTAGGAGCCACGTGCAGAGACGTTTTATTAATTATAGTAAAAGAATTTAAAATTACGAGAGCGGATTTAGGATATATCCAATTCGCTGTACAGAGAAATTTTTCGAGTCCTCGTAATTGACGAGTCTAGTATTTTGGAGTTTGTTTTTGTTTAAGCTCTACCCACCTAAAAAAGAGGTTTTTTTGACGCAAAGTATCCCTGATTTGGTAAATAGAGAAATGGGCTCTACCTATAAAAGTATCGAAGATGTGGAGAAAGCCGGGGGAAATTGGACAAGAGCTGCAAAAATAAGAGCCAAGTGGACTGACTTTAAAAGATCCGTCAAGCGAAAAGCCCAGCCCTAGATAGGGAAATGAAAAAAACCAGAGGTGGTCCGAATCCACTTCCGGAATTAAGTGAAATAGAGTTGGTAGTTTGTCGTTCAATTGGAGAAACTGCTTTGTACGGAATCTAAGGAGGTGTCGATAGCGCACAAATCAGGAACCAGGTTCGTAGTTCTCGCCAGGCTAGTGTTTTTATTCGAAACTGTGACAAGCTTAGTAATTTTTATTGTCCAAATAAGACCAGACAATCACCTGCAAGTTAAAATATTTCCCACACACCTACCACCAGTGTCTCGAGAATTATTGGTACCCCAAATTCAGGGCTATTACGGGTCACAGTACTACATTGAAGAGACGTGGTTAAATGCATTTAGAAGTAGGTGGGGTTGCGGAGTGGTTAACACTTTCGCCTCGCAGCAGGAGGAGCCGGGTTCGATTCCAAGTTGTGGCACTGAGTAAAATCTTAGAACCACTCCTTCTACGTTGAGTTTGCAAATTATCTCCCCACTGGTTAAACAGGTCCCCCCCTCGAGTTCTTAATTCGGTTTACTTGTAGAGGTTAACGGTAATAGTTAGAGTATAGTTTGGCTCGCGTGGCATGTAGGGCTCCTACGCATTGTAACCCGGCTACTTGAATTAAAGGCATTAAAAGTCGCTAGATGACTTGGACCTTTGGTGCTGCCAAGGGTATTATCCTAGCTGATCATTATTAGTAGAATTACGTTTTCATTTGTTACACAAAATCTCGTTTAGCTTCCTCAATTGATGAGCTTGTGGGAGGGAAGCAGTTCGGAAGTACGCAAGAGGACATGTTAGATATGTTCAAAGTTGTACTTTCATAAACAGATGCAAGAGAGACCAGTAGTGAAAACCCACTTCCACCTAGGCCTATTCCAACACCGCGATTAGAAAGCGCAGAGGAAGCACAGTCTAGTCCCAATAGAAAATCCAAAAGTGGTATTTGTTCATATTTTCAGAAAATGCAGGGTTTCTACAGATAAAGGAAATTTAAAAAAGTATTTTATAAAATTAAAACTTACCTAATTTTGGCTCAAGCCTGGAAATGTTCTAAAAATAAATTTGAATTAGATATATTGTGGAAACCTTGAGGGTGTTGTGATATTCACTCGATACAGAACTCTTAAAATAAGGGGGTGAGGTTTCGTAACCAAATGTCCGAGCCCGGACACGACAAGAGAGGTTGTGATATCGAAGGACGTACAGCCTTGGGGGCCTGGTTTAGGGACTGGACACTGGGGCTTTGGTAAGCTTCTCCCGAGGCTCCACCAGAAAACGTAATAATGGATTCTTGGGACCTCGGAGAAATTTACCAACTACCATTTCACGCGAAAATTCCTACCAATAGTGCAAAAAATGCAATTAAAATTTGGGGAAATTAATTAAATAAATTCAACTTCCGTCGTGGCTTCGAAAAAACTTCGTTTACAGAGTACTTGGGGCGGAAATACTAACGCGCGCTGGAAAAAGCTATATTCCTCTGACGACTGTAGCGCGCGCTCGTAGACTTGTTACAATTAAGAGACTGTGACGTAAGATCTACATTAAAACAAGAAGGCCACGTTACTTTAGAAAAAGAACTATTAGTTGAAGTCTCAATTTAATCTAATAAACCACAATTTTATCATTTTTACTCTAAATTTAATCACATTTATAAATAGTACGCAATACCTGTTTAATCCGCAATTTAAACCTATAATGAGGAAAAATTATTTTAGATTGGCGCCATTTTCCTTTTACTACTGTATATAACAAGAGAAAAGCTTTTATGATAGCTCACTCTGTAAAATTAAAAGGTTTAAATACGAAAACGCAAACGTTCTAAGGCAGAAAATGTCTCTAAGAGATAAAATTAAAAAAATTATCTCTGAGAGGTAAAACGTTATCTACGAACGGTAAAAGGTTATCTACTAGAGGTAAAAAATTATCTACTAGAGCTAGAAAGTTTTCTATGAGAGGTAGAAAGTTATCTACGAGAGTTAAAAAGTTACCTATGAGAGGTTAAACGTTATCTACAATAGGTAAAACCTTATTTACGAGAGTTATAAATTTCTCTATTAGAAGTAAAAAATTATCTACGAGTGGTAAAACGTTATCTACTAGAGCTAGAAAGTTTTCTATGAGAGGTAGAAAGTTATCTACGAGAGTTAAAAAGTTACCTATGAGAGGTTAAACGTTATCTACAATAGGTAAAACCTTATTTACGAGAGTTATAAATTTCTCTATTAGAAGTAAAAAATTATCTACGAGTGGTAAAACGTTATCTACAATAGGTAGAACGTTATCTACGAGAGTTATAAATTTCTCTATTAGAAGTAAAAAATTATCTACGAGTGGTAAAACGTTATCTACAATAGGTAGAACGTTATCTACGAGAGTTATAAATTTCTCTATTAGAAGTAAAAAATTATCTACGAGTGGTAAAACGTTATCTACAATAGGTAGAACGTTATCTACGAGAGTTATAAATTTCTCTATTAGAAGTAAAAAATTATCTACGAGTGGTAAAACGTTATCTACAATAGGTAAAACGTTATCTACGAGAGTTATAAATATCTCTATTAGAAGTAAAAACATTATCTACGAGTGGTAAAACGTTATCTACAATAGGTAAAACGTTATCTACGAGAGTTATAAATATCTCTATTAGAAGTAAAAAAATTATCTACGAGTGGTAAAACGTTATCTACGAGAGTTATAAATATCTCTATTAGAAGTAAAAAAATTATCTACGAGTGGTAAAACGTTATCGACGAGAGTTATAAATTTCTCTATTAGAAGTAAAAAATTATCTACGAGTGGTAAAACGTTATCTACAATAGGTAAAACGTTATATACGAGAGTTATAAATTTATCTATTAGAAGTAAAAAATTATCTACGAGTGGTAAAACGTTATCTACAATAGGTAAAACGTTATCTACGAGAGTTATAAATTTCTCTATTAGAAGTAAAAAATTATCTACGAGTGGTAAAACGTTATCTACAATAGGTAAAACGTTATCTACGAGAGTTATAAATTTCTCTATTAGAAGTAAAAAATTATCTACGAGTGGTAAAACGTTATCTACAATAGGTAGAACGTTATCTACGAGAGTTATAAATTTCTCTATTAGAAGTAAAAAATTATCTACGAGTGGTAAAACGTTATCTACAATAGGTAAAACGTTATCTACGAGAGTTATAAATTTCTCTATTAGAAGTAAAAAATTATCTACGAGTGGTAAAACGTTATCTACAATAGGTAGAACGTTATCTACGAGAGTTATAAATTTCTCTATTAGAAGTAAAAAATTATCTACGAGTGGTAAAACGTTATCTACAATAGGTAAAACGTTATCTACGAGAGTTATAAATATCTCTATTAGAAGTAAAAAAATTATCTACGAGTGGTAAAACGTTATCTACAATAGGTAAAACGTTATCTACGAGAGTTATAAATATCTCTATTAGAAGTAAAAAAATTATCTACGAGTGGTAAAACGTTATCTACGAGAGTTATAAATATCTCTATTAGAAGTAAAAAAATTATCTACGAGTGGTAAAACGTTATCGACGAGAGTTATAAATTTCTCTATTAGAAGTAAAAAATTATCTACGAGTGGTAAAACGTTATCTACAATAGGTAAAACGTTATATACGAGAGTTATAAATTTATCTATTAGAAGTAAAAAATTATCTACGAGTGGTAAAACGTTATCTACAATAGGTAAAACGTTATCTACGAGAGTTATAAATTTCTCTATTAGAAGTAAAAAATTATCTACGAGTGGTAAAACGTTATCTACAATAGGTAAAACGTTATCTACGAGAGTTATAAATTTCTCTATTAGAAGTAAAAAATTATCTACGAGTGGTAAAACGTTATCTACAATAGGTAAAACGATATCTACAATAGGTAAAACGTTATCTACGAGAGTTAAAAAGTTATCAATTAGAGGTAAAATGTTATCTACACGCTACACGAGAGGTAAAAAGTTATCTATGATCGGTAAAGTGCTCTATAAACGATGAAAAGTTATCCATGATACACCTCCGAAATTATGTCCTGTTTGGCGTGCCAAAATTCACTAAATTTAACGTTAATATTATAAATGACCCGGTATTTATCGACCAGTCTAGTTTGCGCTAGAAATGGCGCAGGGTTAGCGTATGAGAGTAGACGTAGCTTTATTTCGCTCATACTGTTTACAGCCACTATATTTTGAGATTCGAATTGCCTGACCAAATTTAAACCATTTTTCGTTTCATATTTTAAGTTTATGTAAATGAATTCCAGGATGTATTTTAATGTAAATGTCATTCCCAGAGTGAATATATTTTAGCAAATAAACCAAATATGTACATTACTACACATTCTGGAACGTCTAAGGAATACTATGTTAGGCCTGATCATTCTCATAGTAATGGGCGAAGTTTACAGCCAAGATTTTCCATCGTGACGGCGCCCCGCCCGTTTCTCCAGCATGGTGGCAATGGATCCTTGCACATCACAATTTATGATGTGCAAATATAATTTCTTGGGGATGGAATCGAATATCAATATTTCTCTTCTAGACGTACAACAAATACGAAATTGAATTTTTTAAACGTTGAATAGTTTGGTTGAATATTTTTAACAGGGTCAGTTAACTGATCAAATACCAAATATTTTAAGATATTTGGCTTTGATTTGTAAAACACGCGAGACTCAATTGGCGATTGCAACGCCACACTACGAAATAGATTTCTTTAAAGATTTTTTTCAAATTAAATTGTGTTATCCTTGGATGTCCTAAAAACTAAGCAATTTAATTCGACCAGTTAAATTTTCTATCTCACTTTTCTAAATATTCGACTATTTGATAAGGAAAAACGAATATTCTCGAATATTTCCAAGGTCTATTCAAATCAACAAATCGAATATTTGATTTGGTATTCGATCGAATTATATGGTGAAACCAAATATTTTTTAAATAATAATAATAATAATCAGCTAGGCTAATACCCTTGACACCATCTTAGGCCCAAGTCATCAAGCGACTTTTAAAGCCCTTAATTCAGGTGGCCGGGTCACAATGCGTAGGAGGGTGGAAACCCCTTAAACTCAACGCGGAAGGAGTTATTACGAGTTCTTACCAGTGCCACAAGCTGGGATCGAACCCGGCTCCTCTCGCTGCGAGGCGAAAATGCTAACCACTCCGCCACCCCATTAAACCTGTACCTGGATTAATATTATTGCAACCTTAACAAACCTTAGTTTTTTTTAACATCTACTTCATAAAGGTTTCAAGATAAATTTAAATTCCTTAAAAATGATTAAAATTATCCGATATTCACCCGCATTGCTAGGCCTATTTTCAAATTTATTAACCTTACCCTGAATCGCGGAAAACCCTGTATAACGTTCGGTCTTGTTTTCGTTGACTACTTCCCAAGTTGTCATAACTCTAGGATATATCATTATCTCTTGGCATTGTTGGCGGTGGTTTAAGTATGCTTAAGAGTATACTAGCGAGGGATACAACACTGCCAAGCGACGTCGAATTAGTCAACGAAGGTGGTTTCAGTCGGGAATGAGCTCTCTATTCGAAGTATTGCAGCCGGCCACGGACAGAGTGCGTGTTTTCTAGTCAATCGGCTCAACGAGCTACTAACTCAATTTCCCAAGTTCTTTCCTCTCGTATGAAGACGGCATTCGCAAGCCCGTGCAAGAGGGTACTCGCTCGCAGACGGAAGTGGATAGTCCGCAACCTCGTATTTGCCGAGTCTTCTCAGCCCGGACCTCGTAAAACTTGGCACGCGTCTTGGCCCTCCACTTCCGCCCTTAATTAAGCGGACCTTTCAAACGCAATCTGGACTATTCGACGCTGTTAGACTCGAGATTCGGGACGCATTACTTGAGAAAGTCATTTCAATTAAAGTCATTGTTCAGACTGTACTTAAATAATTCTTAGGTCAAGAAATCCGCAATCTTCAGTATACCGAATATAATTACGAAGATGAAGTCTAAAGATATAGTTTCAGAAGGCCATCTCTTCAATTTATGCCCTTTGGTAGTTCAGATTAAATTCAGTTGGGATTAACGTATTATTTCTTCAAGGTAAAATATTTCTAAAAATCTTTACAACTTTCCGAAGATAATCAGATCAAGCTGATCATTTATAATCCAGTCACCCAGTCGATATACAGGGTGTTTCAAAAGGTTATTCAAAAATGTTGAGGAGTTGTAAGGGGTGAGTTGAGATGTATGCCTGTTTTTTCCCATTTTCCTACGGTGAGTGAAAAGAGCCCCAGAGAGGTTCAAAGTGTGGCCTACTAGCCCCTGGACGTGGGCTGCAACAAGCGCAAAACCAATCAGCGGGGAAACGCGAACATTAAGGTTTGGGTTCGTGTGATAGGTAAAAAAGGGCTTTGTAAACAAATCGAGGTAATCAGCGTAAAAAAAATAAAACTTAAACAGTATTTAAAGTCCCTGCTGCTTGGTTTTGCGCTTATATCAAACGATAAGAAATCACGTAGCCTCAACAGTTTTTGTATTAGTTTGCCTACCTGTGTCTACTAAGGGTGTATGGGTTTGCCCACTCGAATACACTGATGTGGAACTAATATTACGGCCTGGGCCGACTTGTTAAGGTTGATTTCGCCATTCTTAAGTTCTACTTTAAGTATTGTAATTATTACCTCTCCGAGGGGACTTTGTACCCTAGGAGGGGTTATACGACCACCGTGTCTGTCTATCAGGCCTGCGAACGCGTTCGCCTTTTCGAGGCAAAGGGTAATCACTGCGTACGCAGTTTCTTAGAATCAGGGAAAAGGTTTTTCCAAAAGCGCCCTCTTTTTGTCATTGGGTGTAGTATAATTTTTTAATCGGCCGGGATTCGAACCCGAGCCCTCTTGAACGACAGGTGAGCGTTCTACCGCAGAACCACGCATACAGTTGCGCTTCACTGAAAATTAAAAACTCTTCCGAGGAGAGGTATATTTTGGCTTGCCAACTTGTTTTTAATATAAGATTTTATAACATTTTCCGGACAAAGATTTAGAAGGTCAAGTTTACCATTTTCAAGGTCAAGTTCTCCATTTACTAAAGATCATCCAATTGAGAACCTTTGTTTTACGCAAGAGGTTTATACACCAAAAAATATTTATTATATCCTTTAAGGCGATTACAATTTACGAAGAATTTTGTATGAGACTTGTTAATGTACTTGCAGAAACGAAAGAGTAGTTTTCCTGAGTTAGTCGTGGAACGCAAATTAAAAGTTTTCCTTGTAAATTACGCGAACAGTCCTCGTACAAGGGTGGCCCTAATAAAGCCGGACACGAACACGATTCCCCGAATAAAGCAGAAACAAAATGAGCTCGGTCCACTCGGCTATAGCGGCTGTCGGGGCGGAGTTAACGGGCGAGTCAAAGGCGGGGCGCTTATACCAACGCCAGAGTAACGTGGTCAAGCGACACGCGGGGAACGTGGTCAAGCGAGCCTCGAGTAGATATTTGGGGAAACTATAGCGGGTAGAAGAATGGCGTACCTGACTCTCGACGAGAACAAAGAAGAACTAAATTCATCTCGGACAAAATCAACAGTCAGGGACACGAAGGGCCGGAAGAAAGGGTCGCGATGAGGGTCTGGACGGGCGAGTTATCACTCGAATAAACGCGGGGACATTATTAGTCGGGAAAGACGAGACACACAGGCGAAAGTAGAAGAATATGGTTTCCTATTATAAGGAAGTCCGGCTAGCGCTTCGTTCCTCCTCTATCGGCCTCTTTGTCTGGCCAGAGTGTGGCTGGGGTGCTATCAAACCAATTAACGGTACACGGTCGAGGACGAGATGGACTTGATAAGAGCCGCCGAGCCGAAGGAACGGTCAAGGCGCATTAATTGGAAGAGGAGGACAGTCCGGTCCACGTCGACGGACGAAACAATAAGGACGCGCACGCGAGATAGTTGCACGGTCGAAAGAACGAACCCTAAGATTGGGCTTTATTAGGGCTTCCTGGCATTACTCTAGCCTCATCTCGGGGCCCCTACCTTTTGGAGTGTTCCGGGCCCCTAAAATTAAGCTTTATTTAAGGACCCCTTGACATTTTTCTAGCCTCATCTCGGGGCCCCTACCCTTTGGAGTGTTCCGGGCCCCTAAAATTAAGCTTTATTTAAGGACCCCTTGACATTTTTCTAGCCTCATCTCGGGGCCCCTACCTTTTGGAGTGTTCCGGGCCCCTAAAATTAAGCTTTATTTAAGGACCGTTTGACATTTTTCTAGCCTCATCTCGGGGCCCCTACCTTTTGGAGTGTTCCGGGCCCCTAAAATTAAGCTTTATTTAAGGACCCCTTGACATTTTTCTAGCCTCATCTCGGGGCCCCTACCTTTTGGAGTGTTCCGGGCCCCTAAAATTAAGCTTTATTTAAGGACCCCTTGACATTTTTCTAGCCTCATCTCGGGGCCCCTACCTTTTGGAGTGTTCCGGGCCCCTAAAATTAAGCTTTATTTAAGGACCCCTTGACATTTTTCTAGCCTCATCTCGGGGCCCCTACCCTTTGGAGTGTTCCGGGCCCCTAAAATTAAGCTTTATTTAAGGACCCCTTGACATTACTCTAGCCTCATCTCGGGGCCCCTACCTTTTGGAGTGTTCCGGGCCCCTAAAATTAAGCTTTATTTAAGGACCCCTTGACATTTTTCTAGCCTCACCTCGGGGCCCCTACCTTTTGGAGTGTTCCGGGCCCCTAAAATTAAGCTTTATTTAAGGACCCCTTGACATTTTTCTAGCCTCATCTCGGGGCCCCTACCTTTTGGAGTGTTCCGGGCCCCTAAAATTAAGCTTTATTTAAGGACCCCTTGACATTTTTCTAGCCTCATCTCGGGGCCCCTACCTTTTGGAGTGTTCCGGGCCCCTAAAATTAAGCTTTATTTAAGGACCCCTTGACATTACTCTAGCCTCATCTCGGGGCCCCTACCTTTTGGAGTGTTCCGGGCCCCTAAAATTAAGCTTTATTTAAGGACCCCTTGACATTTTTCTAGCCTCACCTCGGGGCCCCTACCTTTTGGAGTGTTCCGGGCCCCTAAAATTAAGCTTTATTTAAGGACCCCTTGACATTTTTCTAGCCTCATCTCGGGGCCCCTACCTTTTGGAGTGTTCCGGGCCCCTAAAATTAAGCTTTATTTAAGGACCCCTTGACATTTTTCTAGCCTCATCTCGGGGTGCCTACCATTGGAGTATTCCGGGCCCCTAGAATTAAGCTTTATGAGGGCCCCCAGAGATTACTCTAGGCTCATCTCAGTCCCCAACCTTTTTTAGTGTTGCGGGAAATGTCTAAGCTTTATCATAATCTCGGTAAAGTTCCGGACTCCTAGGTTTACATAGTTTCTTGGTTAATACTTCATTGGTTCTACCAAAGATGATATGAGCCTCGTACCCTAGTTGCGAAAAAAGTGCCTCGCGCGTAGTCAATAGACTTTACCCACTTCCTGCCAGAGCTCCAAAAAATTAGCTCTATAATAACCATGGTAACCAACTATAGATAAAACCACGGTCAACTTTGATGACGCGCTGTTTGCGCAACAGGGCGCCATCAAAGTTGGCCGTGATAGGACAATGCAGCGAACGATGGTGGTCGACTTTTCGGACGTGACGTGCCCGAAGTGGGTAATCGCTTCGTTACAAAACCGTCAATCGGAAGCTCTCGGAATTTGAATCGAGGGTACGTAGTTCTATATTATCTTTGGTTCTACCACATGATCAGGGACGAGTTATTTGACTCAACATTAGTCCCAAATGTCTAGTTAACACGGCTTCCAAAGTGTACCGTTTCAGATATACTTCATAATGTGTCATCAAAGAAAATTAGTTAGAGCTATCTTTAAAGAACCGTTTACAAATCTAACTAGAAATACAATAACGAAAAAGATCCCTTGACCAAAGAGTGACGAAATTGAATGGTTAAACCTTCATTAAAATTCAGTACACTCTCCGGAAAAAATTCTTGAAATCAATTTAGAAAATCTTTCAATCAATTTTATAAAACTTTAAATCAATTTTATAAATCTTGAAATCAATTTTATAAATCTTGAAATCCTTTAAATCAATTTTATATATCTGTAAATCAATTTTATAAATCTGGAAAACAATTTTATGAATCTTGAAATCAATTTTATTAAACTTTAGATCAATTTTATAAATCTGGATATCAATTTTATAAATCTGGATATCAATTTTATAAATCTGGATATCAATTTTATAAATCTGGGTATCAATTTTATAAATCTTGATATAAATTTTATAAATCTTGATATCAATTTTATAAATCTGGATATCAATTTTATAAATCTGGATATCAATTTTATAAATCTTGATATCAATTTTATAAATCTTGATATAAATTTTATAAATCTTGATATCAATTTTATAAATCTGGATATCAATTTTATAAATCTGGATATCAATTTTATAAATCTGGATATCAATTTTATAAATCTTGATATCAATTTTATAAATCTGGATATCAATTTTATAAATCTGGATATCAATTTTATAAATCTTGATATCAATTTTATAAATCTTGATATCAATTTTATAAATCTTGATATCAATTTTATAAATCTGGATATCAATTTTATAAATCTTGATATCAATTTTATAAATCTTGATATCAATTTTATAAATCTTGATATCAATTTTATAAATCTGGATATCAATTTTATAAATCTTGATATCAATTTTATAAATCTTGATATCAATTTTATAAATCTTGAAATCCTGGAAATCAATTTTATATATCTGGAAATCAATTTTATAAATCTTGATATCAATTTTATAAATCTGGAAATAAATTTAAAAAATCTGGAAATCTGGACGCAAATCAGTTTCAAAATCTGGAAATCAGCGTAATAAAAGGGGGGAAACAGCACGAAAACAAACTGCTCAATCTTAAACAAATTTCGAAGTCTTCGAAATATCTGAAAAAGAAAATTCCGTTCCCAATATTTGCAAATGTCTTGACGGCCTTACCAGACTAAGCGAATTTCATTAGATGCCCAGCCTAAGGCCCCAAATAAAAGGGCCACTAAAAATCCTGGTCAGAAGAACGAGAGCCTGCTAAAAAGGAAGAGAAAAGAGCGTCAAGACGTCGAGGACTTTCTTAAGATACGACTATTCATTAGCAACGGACGGAGAAAATGGTTCCTGTTTATCCCGATAGGAGTCGCCACTGATCGATATCAATCCCTATACAGCCCTCCGCCATTCTCCCGCTGTCCGGAGAAAAGAAGAACGAAAAAAAGGGCCAAGGCCCAGCAGATTTCCTCGGTTTCCTCTGGCAAATGGACGTTGCACCCCGAGTGCCATTTGCTTGTTTTGCCCCTGTAAGCTGTTTTCCTTTCAATGTACGACAGCCGTACAAACACGCAAAAATTGACTTCCGCTTTAAGACGAAACGCTGTTCTTTCGTCGCGCTAACCGACTTCAAACGTCGGAGTCCTTTTCACCAGATTTCCCACGAGTAAAGTCAATTTTAAAGTGAACTGGAATGATGACATTCTAAGTGCTTTGAACAAAGACTTAAAGTAGTGCTGGCAATTGGAAATTAATTACGCGAAAAGGCTGAGCTTAATTTCAAATATTCCTTTTAACTAAGGAAATCAAAATCACTACAAATACAAAAACAATATCAGAAAGTTATAGACGTAATCATTAGGGTATTATCTCATATAACCCAATTCACATCAATATATAGCCAATATATGTATGAAAATAGCACCAAGTTGGCGGGGTCCCATTCAACCGAATGAATAAATATAATATATCCATATGACTTAGGGTTAGGGTATGGTTTTGGTTTAGGGTATGGGGTAAGGTTATGTTAGGTTGAATAAAATGATATTTAATTATTGCATTATAAGTTCCTCGTAAATTGTAGGATTTGGTCGAATTAGAATTCGGTTGTATGGGATAAAAACAATAATCGACTTTTAATGGCATTAGTCCAGGTTACAATGCGTAGGAGGGTGGTGGCAAGCTCTTCATGTCACGCTAGCCAACAGCTCCCTACCAGTGGCGGCCTAAGGGGGGGCGAGGGGGCGGTCCGCCCCGGGGACCCAGCCTTCTTAAGCCGCCACTGCTCCCTACACTCACTATTTCCCGTAACCTCTACAAGTGTTTATGGAAGTGGAAACCAAAGATACTTGTTGCATTGTTCTTGCAATTTTAATGTATCTACTACCCTTTTCGTAGTTAAACGTCAACGATACGCCACCCGTGACACAGCAGCAACATCAAAACATGAAAGCCAATGTTACTTATCAGAAAGGCCAATTCATCGTCATTTCGACAAAATAAGAAAAATAAAAAAGTTTACATTTCGCTAATCCTTTTCCTCAAATTGGGTAAAAAAGCGAGTAGAACAGAGGCGTACTGAAGGGGGTAGAATTGGGGGGAGGATAATCCTTGATTTCGCTCAATCTATACGCCTATATTAAAAGGTGGGTAAAAATGTCGACCCACCCTACGAAATTTGAATTTATATGGATACAAATTTCCTGTCTTGCGTAATTTCGTGTTTTCGGTTTAAAGTCGTCAGATTTTCAAATGAGCGGTATCGAAATAGTAGTTTCTTTCGTGTAAATTCAAATTTTGCTGGGTGGGTCAGTATTTTTACCCTCCTTTTAATATAGGCGTATTCTAATCGAATCGGTTAGAAAAATATTTTCTTGCTTCCTAAAAAAAGTTAACAACATGAATTTTTATAGTTCCTGAAATGTCTACCACGTGGCGCTAGACCTACATTTCATGGCGTCACTGCAAAACTTTATCCAAGGGTTATACTTGCAATAATAACGTAACTTACGCTTAGTGTTGTTAATGTTAATTTTCCGCAAATCGGAAAAATAAAAAATTTAAACAAATTACTTATTAAGGGTTTTTATTTTTTTTAAAACTTTTTATCGCTATAAAATTTCTAATAACAGTGAACATACTACAAAAAATTAATAGTGTTACATTGTTAATCAGTTTAAAGCTAGTCTAGAGGTTATTTTTACTTTTAGATTCGAAAAACTGGGGTGAAAATTCCGCTTTATTTAAATTTACAAATAATATTAGACTAATCATGGAATGAAAACATTTTTTAATTTTTTCTGAAAAATACGGTCATTTTCGGACTACTTACGCTATTACGTATTAAGCTTGTTTTCCACTGGCGGGCGCAACGACGCGTTTCTCAGCTTTGAAACGTTCAAACGTTTTTACGGGCGTAAAGAAAATAACATTATGACGCGCGCTAGTGGAAAACAAGCTTTAGACTTAAAATAAATTTGGCAAGCCTCGAATCTTGACAATAAAGGTTGTTTGCCAAGGTAACTTATTACCGAAGGCGATTTTCAAAAGATAATTTAAATTTTTTGTACGCAAGAAGGGGGGGAAAATGAAAAAAAAAAGATTTTTCTATCGCCTCTGTTCCGGCCAAAAACCTCTTTCTTTCATTCTCAAATTAATGAGAATCCTTTCACAAAGTTGGCAGTGGAGCCCCCCAGAGACACGAGCGGGAACTTGCCTTAAAATAAATTAAAAACTCCCCCAAGAATTGGTCGTGGCCGCTCCACTACGCCAAAGTTCTATTGATTCAGCCAGCGAAAAAATCAATTAACAGCCGTCTAAAGGAAAAATCTAAAAAATACACACCGCGTGAGGGCGCTCTGTAAAAGCAAACCGCAGCTAAAAACTATTATTGACCGAACAAGGTAATTTCGTTTATTGCGGATAGGGGGCGGGCCAGCCCCCAAAAACTTTAATTAGCCCCGCTTTCCAATCTTCGACGCGTGTGTACTTAAGCCAAAAGGTGGGTGGACAGCCCCTTCTACAGGGGCCTTTACTTTTTACCTAGAGAGGTCGGGGGGGGGGGGAACCAGTAAAAATCTATTGGATTCCTTTAATTATGGGGGTTCACCTTCCCCCCATAGCTGGAGGTTAAAGGTCACGCGAATTAGCCGCGCTTTCCTCGAGCAAATAAAAGGTAAAGAGTAATTTTATTATACGGCTTAAGCGTCGCTCGTCCCAACGCGAACGTGTGGACTTCAAGACGTTAGTTTAAAGGCTAATCGGGGAAGGCTACAAGTTCGCGTTTGGACAAGCGACGCTTAAACCGTCAAACCCGCCAATCCCGCTATAAACTAGGCCTATATATTTTCCAAAGACTTCAACTAATACTTTGGTATAAGTAGGGAAAACGGTAAAGTTACTGATGGAAGGTATTACTCGTTTGACCGGGTTCGTCGGAGAAAAGAGTTGGGAGTTCTAGGAAGAAAAAAAGCGCTGGTTCTTAGCGGTTTGCCGGTTTTACGGCTTTGTAGTGTCGGCCGCGTACTCAGTGCTGACACGCTAGACGGTATTCTGTTTGACTAATGGCAAAGCAAACGTTTCTCACTCGAGCAAACAAGGGCTTCTGGGCCTATTTATTTCCTTAGACTAGAGCATTATAGATTCTCAGATCAAGTGAAAATGAGATAATTGACATCAAAGCCATCTTCCGATCAAAGGTTTATTTCCGTCTGCTTCAAAGCCCTCCGGCAAAAGTAGATTTTAAAGCTCTAAAGCTATTGCTATGTATGAGAAAACTCTTGTAAGCAAACAGAACAGATATTCAAAATCAAATTGAGTTTAGCAATCACGAATACATAAAAACTAAAGTTTTAAAATCAACGTGTACGTTAATTTTTTCTGGAGAATGTGGTGTAAGCTCAAATTTTGAATCCCAAAGTGATTTCAGAAATCAGATATTGAATTTCATTTTGGGTTTTTTAGACTGATTTCAACATTTTGGAGCTGATTTTCGCCCAGATTTCGGGATTTTGAATTTGATTTAAAGATTTCAAAAATGTGAATTTCGGCGAATGTCGGAGCTTTAAATGATTGTAGATGTTAATTTTCCGGAAAAAATAAAATGCAAAAAATTTCTGCAAATCGGAAAAATAAAAAATTGAAACATAAATTACTTTTTAAAGGTTTATAATGTTTTTAACTTTTTATCGGTATAAAATGTATAATATCAGTTAACATACTACAAAACATTAATAGTGTTACATTGTTAATCAGTTTAAACTAGTCTAAAGGTTTAGTTTTACTTTTAGATTCGAAAAAAAAATGAGGCTAAAATGCCGCTTTATTTAAAATTGCAAAGAAAATATTAAACTAACCATGGAATGAAAACGTTTTTATTTTTTTCCTGAAAATACGGAAAAGTTTCCGGGAAAAAAGGCCTCGGTCATTTTCCGGAAATTTTTCTGACTTACAACTCTAGTAGATACTGATTTGTATTTAAACAAACATCATTTAGACATATTGAAAACAAACGTGTATTATACTAAAAATTAAACATGTTGTGGTTATTATTAAAATCTTAAGGTCGTTAACTGGAATTAAAATTTCTTAAATGCATACCAACATCCGAATTAGAATAATGAAACTGATTATTCAAGCAGGGTAGGAAAATGGACACTTATGTCGTAAGAATATTTTATAAGCTTGTGATATAGCTATTTATCTGTGTTTCCAATCGATTATCAGATATCTGACCCTAGCAAAACACCGCGATACATTAGATATTAGACTATCCGCAGTTACGTTCAGATATTATCAGATCAGTTAACATTGGTGAAAAAACAAACCAGATATTTTAGACCCGAAACTAATCTGAATTCTTTGTAAGTCAAAATACAGAATGTGAGTAGGTTTCAGATAGTTAGCAAATATCCCTGATTAAATATCTTTCTGAATTATAATTACTGTTTATTTGAAAATAACGGGAGATGGAAATATAGAAGATTAGTCTCATATGAATAACTGATTATCTTCAGACATCTGAAAATAACGGGAGATGATAATATATAAGAATAAACTGATCTGAATAACTGATGATCTTCCGATATCTGAAAATGAAGGGAGAGGAGAATATAAAAAATTAAACGGTCCTGAATAACCAATTATTTTCAGATATCTAATATAACAGGAGATGGGAATATAGAAGATTAAACTGATCTGCATAACTGATTATCTTCAGATATATTAAAATATCGGGAGAAGGGAATATAGAAAATTAAACTGATCTGAATAACTGATTATCTTCTGACATCTGAAAATAACGGGAGATGAGAATATATAAGAATAAACTGATCTGAATAACTGATTATCTTCCGATATCTGAAAATGAAGGGAGAGGTGAATACAAAAAAATAAACGGTCATGAATAACCAATTATTTTCAGATATCTAATATAACGGGAGAGGATAATATAGAATATTAAAATGATCTGAATAACCGATTATCTTCAGATTCCTAATATAACGGGAGAGGATAATATAGAATATTAAAATGATCTGAATAACCGATTATCTTCAGATTCCTAATATAACGGGAGAGGATAATATAGAATATTAAAATGATCTGAATAACCGATTTTCTTCAGATATCTAATATAACGGAAGAGGAGAATATAGAAAATTAAACTGATCTGAATAACTGATTATCTTCAGATATCTAATATAACGGGATAGGATAATATAGAATATTAAAATGATCTGAATAACCGATTATCTTCAGATATCTAATATAACGGGAGAGCATATTATAGAAGATTAAAGTGACCTGAATAAACGATTATCTTCAGATATATGAAAATATCGGAAGAGGAGAATATAGAACATTAAACTGACCTGAATAACTGATTATCTTCAGATATTTGAAAATAACGGGAAACCGATTATCTACAGATATTTGAATATAACGGCATAATAGAATTTAGAAGATTAAATTGATCTGAATAACTGATTATCTTCAGATCGGAATGACCTGATTAAGGTGGCACGACTATTGATCCAGTAAAATCTAGGCTGGTCGAAATAACCCATTGAGCTGCGTTAGGAAACACGCCAGAAGTTTAAGAAGAGGGGCGTATATCAATTTGCGCTTAGAAAACATCGAACCAAAACAGCCGTTTTGGGCTACAAACGAGCAGAAAATTGGGCCCTGGGATTTCTTCTTCCCGGCATACCACTAACTTGTCCCTGGGACCCCCTTTCTCTTACACACCCGGAGAGAGCACCATTCCCTGGCGCAATCCATTCTTGATTATTGGAAGTGGTGTCCCTTCAGTCTTTCGGTCAGCCTGTCGACAGAATCGATCCATCCCGAGAGTGAAAAGACGGGGGGGGGGTAGCGGAGGGGGAATGGAAAGCATCGAGCTAATCAATTTATTGTTTTTTCAACCCCCCCCCCCCACCCCAACGCCCCCGCGAATAGCGCCGTGCGGGGGGGGGGTAAAAGAGTGTGCAAGGCGAGAAAAGGAACCTAAGTAGAATCTGTCTATTTTTAGTGGAGTGGAAAAGGTTTTTCCTATATAGTACTTCTAGCGCGGAATAAAAGTGATCTGGGTAGTTGTAGCGGTTTCCAACGCGGACTCTACCCCTCGGCGTACTTTCATCCGAGTTGTCAATGAAAGTCGGAATCGACTATAGACATTTGGGAAGGAAGTGGGCGCGATACGGACTCTGTGTATAAGATTCTTAAGCCTTTTCCATTGAAAGAAAAGCGCGGCTAGCGACCCCTGCTGAGAGGAACGAGGAGCGAGTTTCATCAGCGCGATTACCGCGACTTTAGCGCGATTGAATTTCGGTGTAGCGCGAAAACGAATTAGCCAGAGGTTCGAGGGTAACGTTACCTTGATCCCTCCTAACTGCGCCCTCCTCGACAACAAGACGAACCTAAGCCCACTCAGGACCCGGAACTAAGAGCGACCCGTCGAAGTTTTCAATCGTCCACGATGGATTATAGCGCCCTCTTAAACTAACAAGCTTTCAAACTGAATTCTTATCTACGGAATAATTTAGAAGAATTAAATTCCAACTTCGAACCAATTAATAAACGTTACAGTTCTTCTTTAGTTAACGGACTAAGATGGATTGAGAGTAACGAGTCAAAAGGGACGCGTTAATAAAATTTATTCGTTTATTCCGTTAGAAAAGTTTTCGTCGTTTGTCTAAAGTCAGAGCCATCTATCTGGACTAGACGTAGCAGTGGTCCCGGTTTTTGTGCTCGGAAATGATCCGACAACCCTAAGTAGGTTTCAAGCGTAAGACAAACAACATGGAATTAGTATTCATACGGTAATTTCATATTACCTAACCTAACCTTAGCCTAACTTTAGCTTAACTTTAACCTCAACTCATCTTAATCTTAACCTAACCAAACCTTAACATCAACTCATCTTAATCTTAACCTAACCAAACCTTAACCTAACTTTAACTTCAACTTACCTTAATCTAATCTAACTTTAACTTCAACTTACCTTAATCTAATCTAACTTTAACTTCAACTTACCTTAATCTAATCTAACTTTAACTTCAACTTACCTTAATCTAATCTAACTTTAACTTCAACTTACCTTAGTCTAATCTAACTTTAACTTCAACTTACTTTAATCTAATCTAACTTTAACTTCAACTTACCTTAATCTAATCTAACTTTAACTTCAACTTACCTTAATCTAATCTAACTTTAACTTCAACTTACCTTAATCTAATCTAACTTTAACTTCAACTTACCTTAATCTAATCTAACTTTAACTTAACTTAACCTAACCAAATGAAATATTAAAGTAACTTTAACCTAATCTCACCATAACCTACCTTTCACCTAATCTTACCATAACCTACCTTTCACCTAACTTAACCATAACCTAACGTTCACCAATAAATAATATAAACTAACTTTCACCAAAACTTAACTATTACCTAACGTTCACCAATAAATAATATAACCTAACTTTCGCCAATAAATAATGTAACCTATCTTTTGCCTATAAATAATATAACCTAACTTTCGCCTATAAATAATATAACCTAACTTTCGCCTATAAATAATATAACCTAACTTTCGCCAATAACTAATATAATCTAACTTTCACTAATTCAACTAACCTTAACCTAAATTTCACTAATTAAACTAACCTTAACCTAACTTTCACTAATTCAACTAATCTTAACCTAAACTAAACTAACCTAGCCTTAACCTAAACTAATCTAACCTAAACTTAACATAATCTAATATAACCTAACCTTAAGCTAAACTAATATAACCTAACCTTAACCTAAACTAATCTAACGTAACCTTAACCAAACCACCACAACAAACTAATCTTAGCCATCGATTGGCGATTTTCATAGACCTCGGTAAAGAAATATGATGAAGTTATTGGCAGCCAATCAAATCGGGAACCATTGCTACGTTAAATCGCTTCCCTTCTTTTCGGTTTTGTTTCCGTTGGCGAGTTTGATTTATAGCACTCGCAACGGACAAAAATGCAAATAGTTAAAAACGCTCAAGATAGATATATCTGTTGGAAAATATAGTAGGTAAAATATTCGCGAAAATTCTCTTACTTTCCTACAAAAGGTGTCTGATTTTCTCTCTTACGGAAGAACAGATGGATCCGGAAAAGGAGTGACAGAGTTAGCGCGAAGGGGCTTTGGGGGCTCTTAAGTCGGAATAAACCCCGGCGAGGCAGGTGCGCAGTCGAGATTATATTCCTGGCGGGCCCGTACGAGTTTCCATCATCTGACCCTAGGGGGCGACACTGTCAAGAGCCGCCAGGTCCGGAGCCAGTCAGATCCGCGAAAAGACTGCCGGATTTTCCCTTCGACACCTCAGTCCCGACGCTGGAGAGCGGGCCCGCCTTATCGGCCAATTTAAAGGGGACATAAAACCTCGTCGTTACTCCCCAACGGGCCCGTTTAAAACCGGCAAATTTCCAAGAAACACCATTAAACTACAGCTGACGCCCATTTTTTTACGTGCGCGTCCAAATTCTCCGCGCTTTTTACGATGATATAACGTCCAAAGGCTATTTTTAGTCTAAACGACCCAGAGTTTGTTTACGTAGTTGGCCAAAAATAGGTTAGATATTTGCCATTTTAAACGTTAAATGGATGGGTCAAATATACTGAAATATTCGCGAGTTAAATATACTGGAATATTCGCGAAGTTTGAATTGATTAAAAAATATTCTTCAATATTTGATTAAAAACGTTAGCATTGTAACCCGGTCAACTGAATTAATGGCTTTAAAAGTCGCTTGGGTATTAGCATAGTTGATTATTACGTTAGCAAAGTTTGAATTGGTTATAAAATATTAGCAAAGTTTGAATTGGTTATAAAATATTAGCAAAGTTTGAATTGGTTATAAAATATTCGCAAATGTTTGAATTAGTTACAAAATATTAGCAAAGTTTGAATTGGTTATAAAATATTAGCAAATGTTTAAATTGGTTTTAAAAATATTTGAAATGTTGGAATTAATTACAAAATATTAGGTTAGTTTGAATTGACTATAAAAAATATTCTTCAAAAGTAATTTTTTTTATAAACTATTAGCAAAGTTTGAATTTATTATAAAATATTCGCCAAGTTTGAATTGATTAAAAAATATTTGCCAAGTTTGAATTCATTACAAAATATTTGCAAAGTTTCAATTGATAGTAAAATAGCAAAGTTTGAATTGGTTATAAATTTTTTTCCAAAGTCTAAATTAATTATAAAATGGCGGGAAAGTTTGAGTTGGTTATATAATATTAGTAAAGTTTGAATTGGTTATAAAATATTAGTAAAGTTTAAATTGGTTGTAAAATATTAGCAAATGTTTGAATTGGTTATAAAATTCTTAGCCAAGTTTAACTTGATTTTAAAATATTATCCAACGTTTAAATTAATTAATTAATTTGATTAAAATTAGTAAGTACATTTAATAATGTAATTTTTGAAGAAAATGGGATACTATATCAACAGGCGTAAGGCCCGTTTTAATATTGTCTTCTAGATAAACTTCATAATAATATTTATTTCGCAAAGAAATATTTGGCTACACAAAAACTACAAATACTTTAAAGAAGAATATAACATAGAAAAATATTTAAATAAAAGCAAACTATATATTACCAAACAAATTTATTATAATAAAATGTGTAATAATTTTGAATTACATAGCAAATATACGAACTCTAAATTGTAATAGCTCTTGAATAATATCGGTAATACTTTTTTAAGCTCCAGGCTTTTAGAAGACATTTCTACCAAATTGAAAATTGAATTTCTCCGTTTTATTTGAAGTAAATTGAAGATAGTCTAACACAAAGATAAGTATGAAATCTAAACATAAAATAAGTATATATCTAGCTTCTTATCTAAAGAAAATAAACTAGACTGCTTAGAAAGACGAACTAAGCAAATATTTCAAACGGCAAACCTTCGAAGGATATTACTTTCCAGAATCCAGAGAGAAAAAAAACTATCGAGTTTTAGAAAGAGCCAGAAGATGCTTCAGGTTGTACGGACGCTACGGAGTACGCAACCTGACACTTTCCTCAAAGATAGGAAACGGGTAAAGATTACGTAAAACATCTCTCATATAACGCCGTCATTCGTGCAATCCTATTAAAATGCATCTAAAAACGATCGGCAATAAATAGGTCAAAAATAGACTAAACGCCTGTAGAAGTGTTCGTACACGCCGAACGCCGGAGCTCGACGATAGAGCCGACTTCCAGGAAGGGCCTTACTATTTTTGGGATAAACTCGGTCCTAAAGAAGAAAACGCCTTAAGACTCTCAAAAGTTGTTTGCTCAAGCCGCTCGAGTCTGAAATATATCGGGGTCCGGGGTAAAGAAAAGCTCATTGCGTACGACACTAGATGTCACCATTGTGGCGTTGTATATCAAACGAAATTCCGCCGACGGCCATATCCGAGAAAGATGCCTCGCCTCCCTATTCTCTCGTCTCTTCGTTTTTCTTCTACTTTTTTTTCATTTCGGGATTTCAAAGTTTATATTTTTGTTGGGGCCAAATTCCGCCCCGGGAGCTACGGGAACTAACTTTCGGGTCATTAATAAAATGTCTTCCAAGTTTAGCGCCAGCCCAAAGAATGCCGACGAAACAAACTCAATTTTTAATAATAAAGCTGCAATTTATTTGGTCACGGGTAGATACAAACAAAGCGAAACTTTTAGCGAAACCCTTTCAAATATTCAATAATATCGGGAGGAAAATATCTCGGCCGAAATATAGCGGGGATCAAGGCGTAAACAGGAAAGCGAGCGTAATTCTCATTTATTAGGATTAGGGGCAAAAATACCCCCACGCTCCATCATAAGCCCTCGAAGGAGTCTAATCCGTTGTCTAACCGGGCTTAGAACCCATTCTCTAGGCAGCTACGGCCCGCGCTAAATAACGAACTAGCTTATCTTATTTACTGGAGAGCCTTTCAAGTCACCTCACTATTAAAATAAATAATGTAATTTATTTCGGGCGTATTAAAAATGGGTCTACTGTCGCTTATATTAATAAGGGTTCATCTACGCCCGATGTAGCGGCGGTAAAACTCTTAAGGCACTGTTTTTACAATGGTTGAAATTAAAAAAATTGCTAAAATAATGACAGTAAAAGACGTAAAGTTGTCAAAATTATGAAAGAAAAAAAGGTAAATTTGTCAAAAGTATGAAAATAATAAAGGTAAAATTGTTAAAATTATTAAAATAATAAATGTAAAATTGTCAAAATTATTAAAATAGCAAAGGTAAAATTGTCAACATTATTAATAATACAAAGGTAAAATTGTAAAAACTATTAAAAATACAAAGATATAATTGTCAAAATTATGAAATTAATAAATGTGAAATGTCAAAATTGTCAAAAGTATGAAAATAAAATAGGTAAAATTATAAAAATTATTAAAATAATAAAGGTAAAATTGTCAAAAGTATGAAAATAATAAAGGTTAAATTGTCAAAAGTATGAAAATAATAAAGGTAAAATTGTCAAAATTATTAAAATAATTGAGGTACAATTATCAAATTCATAGAGGTAAAATTATTCAATTAATACAACTAAAATTATCCAATTAATACAACTAAAATTATCCAATGAATACAACTAAAATTATCCAATGAATACAACTAAAATTATCCAATGAATACAACTAAAATTATCCAATGAATACAACTAAAATTATCCAATGAATACAACTAAAATTATCCAATTAATACAACTAAAATTATCCAATTATTCAGCTAAATTTATTAAAATAATAGAGGTAAAATTGACAAAATTATGAAAATAATAGAGGTAAAATTATCAATTTCATAGAGGTAATATTATAAAATTCATAGAGGTAAAATTATCCAATTAATACAACTAAAATTATCCAATTAATACAATTAAAATTATCCAATTAATCCAACTAAAATTATCCAATTAATGCAATTAAAATTATCCAATTAATGCAGCTAAATTTATTAAAATAATAGAGGTAAAATTGACAAAATTATGAAAATAATAGAGGTAAAATTGACAAAATTATGAAAATAATAGAGGTAAAATTGACAAAATTATGAAAATAATAGAGGTAAAATTATCCAATTAATACAACCAAAATTATCCAATTAATACAACTAAAATTATTCAATTAATACAATTAAAATTATTAAAATTATTAAATTAATAAAATTAAATAAAAAAATTAAATAAATTAATAACTAAAAGGTAAAACTCAAAAGCAAAAACTGTATAAATTCCTAATATTTGTTTTTTAAACTGAGAAACCTCTCAGTGTGTAATTATTTTCAGGTCATAAGAACGTTTTTTCTAAATAAACTTATCAAAATATAAGCAAACGATGCAAAATCGATATGGAAAAACTAATATCGTCTGCTTTAGCCGCTACCTATCTAGGTTCCAATGGCGAACCAAAGTTGGTCGCGAATAGCTAGTGACGTGGCAAAAAATATTTACAAGTGACCTCCCCTATTTTATAGAAACCCTTTACAGGTGTAAAAATCTGTCACTTGAAATATTTCCCGTTTTTTAATATAAATTAAATTACAATATTTATCTTGTATTTCCAAATTAAAATGAAAAATGAAATAAAACCGGCATTATTAAATTTGTCCCCCTCTTAAACGAAACGAATAAAATTGTTCAAAGCAGCCATTTTACCGGAAACGATAAATTTCCGACACTTTGCATTTTTGTCAACGCCGATAACGTGTCGACAAAATTTACGACGCAACAAGGGGTTTCATCTCGAATAAACGAGAGAAGCTCCAAAAACATCCACCAAAAAAAGGAGAAAATATTACGCGCCGTGAATTATTCGCCGCTGATAAAAACTCTCCGAAGTTTATTTGTCCAAATTAATGTTTGATTGCCGGCTTTTCCTCGTACACCATTTATCACGTCTCTCCCCTTTATGTTAATGGGTGTACAAAAGTGGGCGCTGCTAGCCGAAAATTCCACCTAAATCCCCTACAATTTACCCGACAGTTTAGTTAGAAACAGCTGATAGGGTAAAGTCCGCGACTAGAAAAATAGGCATCAACTACCCTATCGATTGGACGTTAAAAGATATTATTTAGGCCTCGTGATTTAGGAGCATACGAGTCGAGAAAACGAAATTTTCGGTTAAAATTATTTTTGCGGCGAGCCGCGAGATGGCGTTGGTGTTAACGTGGCAACCCACTAACGAGGCACCCCATCGCGTTGTATTCAAAATATAATAAAAGATGGCGCGCGAGTGGGCGTTAAACAATATGCGGAGAAAAGTTCGTTTTTGATATACGACTTTTGGACAATTTTTAGCGCCGCTGTCCGCTTGGTGGTCTTGATATATTTCGTTTAGCCACGAAAAGGTTTCGACGTCACCACGATTCCGTTGCAGCTGTTATCAAAAAGAGAGAAAGTGCTGCCCCCTATTATTAAATAGGGGGAGGTGAGGGGGGCAGAAAACTTGACTCTCGGTTGGACCTTTTCGGCGTCTTTGAAAAGCCCGTTTCGGGTCAGTCGGCGGCGAGCCACACAAAAGGTCGGAAAGCCGCGTCGGAGTCAAAATAAAGTCAAATACTCGATCGCGAGTAGCCTCCGAAGAAGATTCACGAGGTTCCCCTGAAAATAAAAAGTTCCCCCGAAGCGATTTGGACCACCAGATGGCGCCGAAGAATAAGAGGAAAACCGTCATAGGCGAAAGGAATTCTTCAAGTCTTATAGATTGATTAGTGCCGAGATAAAAGCAAGTTCAAGAGGGTATGGCATAAGTGTATGATCACAGACCAGTAACCCTAAGAAGGACTAGCATCAACCTCGAAAAACAGTTGCCTCAAAAGTGATGCGCCTTTTTTTATAACAAACACAAAATAGCGCGTAAAAATCATTTATTTTACGAAATAAAAATAAAAAGGTTATGCGCGAGCTAGATATTTTTATTATCGCACCTGTTCGTCTTTGTACCTTTAAAACTGCCTCTACTCTCCGTGAGATGGCGCGCTCATAAAAAAGTCGTATAACGTTCCCATCATAAAAAAACTTTAATTACTACCAGCGATACGCGTCCCTCTTGGGGCTGGTGGTCTGTGTGATAATTAATTATGTTAGTTATACCCTAAGTCTATAATATAGTTCTATAAGTTTGTCACTTTCGGGAATATTTTACTGAGAGCTAGTAAAGTAGAAACGTCATCACAAGAAGAAAATCACCCCTAGCGAGGCGATGTCAAAAGCTACGTGTGACGCCTTAGCAAGCGGACGCAAAACGGCGACGAAGCCCGTAATGCAGTCTGTCTTGTGAATCGCTCTCAGTAAAAGTTTTGCATTTGAAGAATAGCAAGTGTCACACTTATTTTAAAATATTATACACTTAGTGTTATACTAAATTATACGGTCGAATAGATGTTTCTATAAATTAACGTGGCCTTCTTGTTTTAACTTAGCTACTACGTCACTGCTTTAACTTCGGTAATATTAAGAGCGCGCGCTTAAGGCGCGAGAAACCTAGGATTTTCACGTGCGCGTGCAAACCGCACGTGTCAAAACTTTTCTAATAAAGCCAGGACATCGTGACGTAGGAGCAACGTAAAAACAAGTTCGGCAAGCGTAGATGAATTTATAGAAAGGCCAATTTGAATTTTGCTCTTTTCGTCGTCTTTTAGCGCCATCTAGAGACCAAAATTGGAATCTTTTTTTTTTAATTTCATAATTATGGTGGTGAGCAAACTTAAAAGATAAGGCATTCCTATCATTCTTAAATATAAAATAGTATGTATAATTATTTAATTTTGTAAATTCATTTCTACGACGTCTTACCATATAGTTAAATCGGCAGTTTCTTTTAAAATAGTTACCACGCTTGCTTGGGGGTATCGTTGTCTTAATGAGCTATAGACGATTAAAATAATGTTTTTCCTTGTTAACAATAAACCTTTATCGTGCTTTTTATAGTAACCTCTTGGGCTATTTAAAATATTTGGAGCTTCAATTATCGAACCTTCTTTAGCAAAATAATTCGGCTGTATTCAGTAATTAAACTCATGACAACATGAAACTAAAAAATAGATTCCGATTTCGGTTCCTAGATGGCGCAAAAATACGATGAAAATCACGAAATTTGAAGTTGACCGTAAAGTGGTCAAATTCAAATTTCACGCGGTCGACTGGCCGGAAATGGTCTGAGGTATCCTTGCGCCGACTGTACTATATATTTTGTCTTTCTTAGCCTGCAACTGACTATAGTTTCACTCGCCGTCTGCTTTTTCAAATGCCGTATTCCTGTGTTCCCGACGTTCCCAACGTCAGATAATTTCTCGGATCGGGCGTAGACGTTCGCGTTTACACCTAGAAATAGGTTGCTGAAACTCCCTAATGTAAAATTTTCAGACGTAATAAAATAAAATAGTGTTGTTAATTTTCCCAAAATGCAGAAAAATTTTCAGAAACTTTGACGGAAAATTTTCCTAATAAAAAATTGAAACATAAATTACTTTTTAAAGGTTTTAATTTTTTTAACTTTTTATCGATATAAAATGTCTAATATCAGTAAACATACTACAAAACATTAATAGTGTTACATTTTTAATCAGTTTACTTTAAGATTCGAAAAAATGAGGCGAAAGTGCCGCTTAATTAAATTTGCATGCAATATTAGACTAATCATGGAATGAAACCTTTTTTTTTAAATTTTTCGAAAATATACGGAAAATTTTCCGACTTACAACACTCAAATTAAAAGAATTAAAAGTACCAAATGGAATATGTTGCTCTTACGTCACAAGACCCAGTTTTATTAGTATATTATCCACACGCGCGATTTGCACGCGCGCTAGATAAAACTATATTCCTCTTGCGACTGTAAATGTAAGAGCCACATTAAAACAAGAATGCCACTTTCCTTTATAAATATAACTATTATAGAGCATTCACCTTCAGTATAAATGATAATGGATAAATGCATTAAGATACATTTATTTTATTTATTTATTTTAATTATTTTGTTATTTTAATTTAAGCTTAGCCAGAAATTTTAAAAGGTTCAGTAAAATTATTAGACTATAGTAAAATGAATTGGGGACGAAAAATTATATTTGGCCGTGGTTTTTCTTATGACAAGAAATTTCCCTCGCTGCGCGCTGGTAGAAAATCGAGGCACACTTTTTTCTACGTAAATTATGCCATCCGTTAATATATCTACTTTCGCGAAAATATAGCTTTGCATTTTCTCGCCGCTAGAGCGCCATTAGCGTAGGTATTTCCAGGTTTTGGCTAAACCGGAATATCCCTATACGTCAATTAATCCAAGATTTAGCATTGTTGTTTTGATGTTACCATAAGTTTATAATTATATCCCATAAGTGAATCAAGTAGCAAAATAATTAACGAGTGACGTAAAATGTATCTCATACCCATAATAGAAGCGCCTCTAGTGGGAATAACACGCAACTTAAAATCAATTTATCAAACCACATTCTTACATCCAGACCAAGGACAGTAGTTATCTACTGTCCTTGTCCAGACACGGTTTCCTGCACGCGCCCGCCGCTCGCAATGACGTCAAAGAAAACGTATTAGGCCCTAATTATTTAGATTGAAGTTCATAAAAAATGTGTTGTCATTATAGATTGGACGCATATTTTACACACGAAAAAAAAACACTTTATTGTCGAATTGTGAGTACACACTGTTACTTCAATATCACCTTAAGTTTCCAAGATAAGACCTTAATTTCGAGATAAATTAAAAATGCTGGAAACAGAATTGGATTATAATTATTCGTGATGGTGGAAAATACTCTCGACTTCCAGGGGACTAGGCTTTTAATTTTCGTCCCTGGAGGGCGCTAACTAACTAAGTCGTAAAAGGGCCCAAATAACGTTAATCGAAATTTAAAAAGAGACGTAATTCTTAGGAGGGAGGAAGATCATTAAGGAGATGCGAATAATCGAATCAAAGTCGGAAACTTTTAAAAAGGAGAGATAGAAAGAAGTGTAAGACCTTCTCGGGGGGGTGGCGTCGGGGGGACAGAAGGATAAGCCAGCTAGATAATGAACCTATTTTCCACTCATAAATCAAACTCATCTTTTTTCCCAAAAAGGAGACAAAGTAAGAAAACCCGCATACAGGGGTCGAAGCGAGGTCGTGGACGCTGAATTAAAAAATCAACTACTTCATTAGCCTTCCCTAATTAGCGGACCTATTAACCGGAATCAACTGACACTTTATTTTAAAGCCACTGTAGGGGGTGAAGTCTGTGCGCTTTTACTACTATTAATAAGATGACTGGACGTACGTTGACTGGGAATAGGAGAGTATAGACGTGGGGTGTTTTAAAAAATGTTTTTAGCTTTTCGTTGGCGGAGCTATATTGGAACCCTAGACGAATAAACTACTGGACGCGAATCTAGCTTTATCGATTGCTTCTTTTAAGGCAGAGCCGCTTGCAGCGCCACAGTGTTCAGTATTGGAAATATTTCGACTCAAATATTAAACACGTGTGTAAAATAACGACGTTAAAGGGAATATAAATCCCGGTTATTCTGTTGCCAAGAAATGTAAAATAACAACGTAAAAGGGTATTTCTGTTGCCCACAAATGGTTCCGTTATTGACCGCTGCTTACTATGGCTTTTGATATTTACGGCACTGCTAAGTGTTTTTTTTATATGAAATTACGTCACTTCCAACTGCGTGACGAAAAATGTGTCAAAAACTTTAAAGAAAAGAATCCATAGTTTAGCTCGTGCATCGCGATCACAAGATTTCGTTTCCACGGTAACCTTTTCAGTAGCACCAAGGGCCCGTCAAAATTCTAAGAATTCTTCCCTTGATAGTGATAACTCTCACTTCTCAAAATTTTGACGGTCCTTCCACAGGAGGTGACGTAATCTCTTCTCACGAGCTCTTTTGATAAGAGTGAGAATGCCTCCGTCATTGTAGATATTTCGAGAGAAAAAAAGGTAAATTTACCTCTAATTTTCAAGGTTAAATACAACTAGCAATCGTAAGAATATATTTATGATATTTCTCTTTAATAAATTAGTTTAAATTTTGATATATTAAGTTCTAAATAGTGTGAAAAACTGGCATTGCATCCAAAATTTTCCTTGGAAAAGGATTATTGTGGTAAGTTTTCTTCGAACTGCTTCTTTCTTTTGAATATCGTTGATGTATCTGCTGATTTTTCTTAATCTTTTTTTCCAATGGCCGTTGATAGCCACAGCCATCAATACAAGAGCTGATGTTGCAATATCGTCATTTCTTGATTGACATTTCATCAATAGATATTGCTATTAAAAGTTGATCATCTGATTTGTCAATCTCATTTTTAATGTAGTTAAAACTTTCAGCTTTCGGAGAATAAAAATGAATATGATATGACGTAAATTCCGTGACGAAATACGCGTCATCAACTTTACTGATGGAAACGGAAGTTAGTGAGAATTCTTCGCGCGTTTCTGGCTTTGCCCATGTCAAGTTTAGTTCGTGCCTCGCGCTCACATGATTTCATTTCCATGGTAACCTTTTCAATAGCGCAAGGATTATAAGCATTTTTGCGTTTTGGGTCCGCTTAATGTATGTTCCGCGTGAAACAAGGTCTCATTGAATTTTTTTCAATGGAAATGTTATACAGAGGCATACTTATGAGTAATTATGTTACATATGGTTACATGAAGCTGTTTTCACAGCCAGAGCCTTTTGGAGTGCAACCCAGTACATAGATGTTTAAGACGATTTATAATGAATAAATTTGAAATTAATATCATCAACTTATACATATCCAAACTTGTACAACAGTTGGGTTGTCGATTAAACCAGTAAATGAAATCTGGCTGAAATTTATAAAAGTGACATTACTAAATGAACCTCACTATAGGTACTTCAATTTGAACTACGTACGTGATTGTGATTGGTTTTGGTTTTTCCAGTGAATTATCACTGACAACGCTAACCTCTTCATTCATTGTATCTTCAAGCACTTCTGTAGTATCATCTTCAATCTCGTCCATCCATACTGACTACAAATTTTAAATACCATTAATCACGCAATATTAATTATAAGGGAAA
Organism: Leiobunum rupestre; assembly: GCF_980474605.1. Lineage (NCBI taxonomy): Eukaryota > Metazoa > Arthropoda > Arachnida > Opiliones > Sclerosomatidae > Leiobunum > Leiobunum rupestre. Next base: position 37,022,877 of record NC_143392.1, read on the forward strand.
CTATTTTCTTCTGTATATTCTTTATCTGAGGGTGACACTTCTAACTCGAGAGTGTCGAGACCATAGAATATCTTGGACATCCGAAGACGTTTTTGGGAGTTTTAATGTTTCCGTGCAACAGTAGTTGCTAGATGTATATTATTATTCTGGAGTGTCTCCGAACTGACCAAATCATTATGTTAGCTGTAAGTCCGTTATAAAGCTGATTTGTATATACCGATATCACTTATATCATAAGTAACATAATAACAATAAGTATGACAATAAACGAGATTTACAACCAAACTGATTTTTATAGTTATTGCGTAATCAAGATGTTTTCTCAGCACAGAGCCCTCTAGTGTCTAAAATATGCGAGACTTCCGCTAAGCCGAAATATCTGGTTTCCGATAGCCGGCGGAATATTAGGCTAAAATGATAAAAATTAAAAAGGTTTTACTCGGCGCCACGAACTCATGTTTTTTATCGCGCTTGATTCGCACGCGGGCTTCAAAACCAAGCCAAAGCCCCTCGCGATTCCGATATTAGGCTTAATTTTTTATCAAAAAGTAGACATACAAAACGGTAAGAGCTTGAAGAGAGTATTAGTGCCGAAACCAAGGTTCGGTTAGAAAATTAGCATTAAAGCAATAGGAAGTGTCATACTTATTTTCAGTATGTTACTTATGCTAATATTATTAAACACTTAAAATTTTATACTTTTCTCCCGGTTTTGTTAAATCTCAAGGGAAAATCAAGCTTCAACCATTTTCAAATTTATTTAAATTTACATAAGTACTATAATTAAATTATTATAATTCATTCAAAATTGTATGTAAAAAAAGTAATATTTCAAACTTTTTTAAATGATAATAAAGCCTATTACAAGTTACAGAAACTTCCCTAAAGCTTAAAAAGTTTGGTTTTCAAAAGTTGTAGTTAGTTTCTTACGTCTATTTCTAGTTCCTTCAGAACGGTGTGGTGGCGCTACGTACTTTTTCCCTATAACGCATGCCACGGGGGGGATGTAATTTCCAGAAAGAAGCTCAGGTTGGGCCTCTACTTATTTTCTATCTCTATGTGGGGGGGGGGGATATTATAAATAAAAATGGCAGTTAATATTCTAGTCAGTTTACTTGATGTTGAAGAAAATGAACATTAAATGATATTTTTGTGGACGAAAAGGAATTTCAGAGAATACAGAATGGTTAGTTAATTTCCGATGAAACATTTCCGTTTAAATTATAAATGAAATGTTTTCCTCCTTTATATAAGGTGTTTCAAAGGTTATTCAAATATTTTAAGGAGTTGTAGGGGTGAGTTGAGAAGTATGCCTGTGTTTTCCCATTTTCCTACGATGAGTTTAAAGAGCGCCAGAGAGCTTCAAAGTGTGGCTGTAACCATGGGCCAAATAATGATTTATCATTATTTGGCCCATGCTGTAACAAGCGAAACCAAGCAGCTATGTAAATATGTTATTGTATTATATATATACTGCTTCTGGTTACCTTATGACTTTAAGTGATGAACTATTATGTTTTTATTACTTCGCTTTAAAAAATGTAAATTCCTGCGAATCCATTGTATAATGGTTTCCTCCGTGATATAAAACGGATTTGTACCCCAAAAGGAAAATAAATATAGATAGATAGATAGCAGGGACTTTAAATATTGTTTAAGTCTACTTTTTTACGCTGGTTACCTCGATTTGTTTACAAAGTCCTTTGGAACCTATCACACGAACCCAAACCTTAATGTTCGCGTTTCGCCGCTGCTTGGTTTTGCGCTTGTTGCAGCTTACTTTAAGGGGCTAGTAGGCCACACTTTGAAGCTCTCTGGCGCTCTTTTAACTCATCGTAGGAAAATGGGGAAAAACAGGCATACTTCTAAACTCATCCCCTACAACTCCTTCAAATGTTTGCATAACCTTTTGAAACATCCTATATATTGTATAGTGAAATCGTGTAAAAATTAATGTTTATTGTCAAAGGCTTAGGTTACCACTTTTTGTGGTATTCTCGTCATATAATAATAATTATAATCAGCTAGGCTAATATCTAAAACGCCACCTTAAGACTAAGTCATCGAATATCTTTTTAGAGCCATTATTTCTTGCGCGCAGGAGATTGGTGGCAAGCCCTTCGTGCCACTTCCTACCCGAACTTCAACAAGTTTTTATGGAAGGGAAAACCGAAGAGCTTGGGGAAAAATCCTTTAACTCAACGCAAAAGGAGTTTTCCCGAGTTTTCACTCAGTTAAAACTCATTTCTTTAGCTCATCGTCTAACGTCTTAAGCGCTCGCTGTCGGCCGTTGTAATATTGAAGAATTAGAATTCGGTAATTTCGGTTATTTGTGCGAGTTGGTGTGGAATAAAGCGCCGAAATAGCCGACTATACTTTAGACGGACTGAAACATCTAAAGGGGCACATTCAAATTACTGGGTTCGGGTATACGTGGTAGGGCGAGTGAGTGCGAAATATTAAGTCGACGTAATAAGGGGATACGAGGATTAATAAAATAACAACTTTATTAATGAAGAAAATTAGTATTAACTACAAATCGCGACTGTACAAAAAACTGAAGGGAAAGTACCGCGTACAAGCAAATTCCGAGAAGGGTTCGCGAACTTTCAAGGGTACAGCCACTCGTGATGATATCCAAGAGACAGTAACCAAAAAATACACTCCCCCTTTTTAGGGGCTCAATATCCAGACGAATAAAAACCCCAACTCCAGCGGCGCCTCGGCTTTCCCGAAACCAGTTCTAAACCAGAAAGCCCAAAACTTTCCGTCGCTGCTGAGGATTCGAGAAAGGGGGGAATTCATACTGGTCACCAAAGATGGAATTTCTCTCGGCCGGATATTGAAGTAAACACAATGGGAAAATACATTTGAAAGAAAAAATACAAAATGCATGATACAAAATTTCCACAACCGATTTTAAACCAAATTCCATTATACATTTATGAAATTAATATTAATTGTTAAGCAATTAATTATACTCTTAATTAAAAAAGATAAACATTAAATTTATTCAACAGTTGGAAAGGCCCAGCAATAGGAAAACTATATTGAATCGATCATGTCGTGTCTGAGTGTGTTTGTATGGATAACCTTTGGCCGTTTGAGTCCCACGAAAGAGTTCTGTATTCCGGAAATATATCAATGGTTCACTGGCGCGTTTAGCGAGAGTCCAAATGGGTCGATTCGCGAAATTGAAAGATCAGTCAAAATGATCGATAGCTTTAAGAGCAGTTGCGAAAGAAAACCTAAATTTAGAGGTGTCGAAGCGCCCTCTCCCGCCAACCCTTGCAAATAAATTATTTACACTCCTTCCAAATATTAAACGAAGGCGTCGTTCGCTTTTGAAGGGGTCCGTTCACACTGAACAGTTAATTTCTATTATTTTCAAAGGAAAATAATTTTATATATCATTATTCTATTTATACTCCACCAGGGTCCAGGTGTCATTTTACTCGATCTACATTTACTCTGTGTAGAATATGGAAATTTATATCTATATTTTTATCTCCTATGAGATTTTTCTATACTTGAACCACGTCTTCAAGGTTATTTAAAATGTATCTCGAGAATCGTTAGCGATACAAAGTTGGCTTCAAAAAAGAAAAGTGCTCCACGTCAAATTGTAGGCCTAAATAACTTTCAACATATTTAATTTGACCAATAACAAGTCGACGGTATTTAGACAAATTAAGAAAGTTGGGATGAAAATTATGTACCGGAGACCAGGTTGAAGGGCCAATAACTCGAAAAGTAGCCATTCTAGAGTATCAAAATTTGCTAGACATTCTCATCGGTTTGAGTCTATTTGATCGATTCCCAAATGATCGAACGGGTTCCATTTGATCGAATTTCCATTTGATCGAATGGCATTTGATCGAATGGTATTTGATCGAACGAAATTTGATCGAAAGCTACTGTAGGGTAAAACTACTAGTTTTTGGGAGTAAATCGAAAAGGCAACATCTAGTCAGAATAAGATACAGTAGACTCTATGAATAATAATTATTTCTTTAAACTGTACTAAAGAAAAATAATATACAGAAAAATACCTGAGCGCAGTGACGTAGAAAACAAAATATTCTCTCGGACATAACTAATAGAAAGACCTATTAAAAAAACGAACTCTGTACCTAATTTTTAGCAATAGAAGGGCCGTGAACGTGGTCAGACCCCTCGTATACAACGGTGCATACGCGCCTACGGCGCGCGTACATCAACCTAACCTAACCTAACCTGACCCTATTTATATATATCAAAAACAACGGGCCGTTATCGTCGATGTCATAAAAAATTCCATCATATAGTGTATAAAGTAAAAATATCTTCATCTTTGTGGCTTAATACAGTTAAAGCAATGAATTATTTCATCATTATTCCTTCTGCACTTAAGCAATGAATTATTCCATCATTATTCCTTCTGCACTTAAGCAATAAATTATTCCATCATTATTCCTTCTGCACTTCATATTGACATTCGGTAAAATAAAAACATACCAACTGGTACTATAAATACTTTTGAATTCGATCAAATAGTATTCGATCATTTGAAGGTTCACTCTTATGAAACAAATGACAAATGGGATTCGATCAAATGGAATTTCGATCAATTGCAACGTATAATGATCGACTGTCGATCACATATTTTTCGATCAAATGGACCAACACTTTCTCATCTGGTAGGGGTTTTTAGAATTTGAAACTCAGATGACCTTCAACTCATGGTTCAATGTCATTCGAAGTTTATCTCGAGATCCCAATGATTTAGAGAAAGAGTTACAATTTAAAAAGGGCTTAAATTAAAATTTGAAGTCTTAATGTATTAACCCACCATGATGAACACTTTTGAAATTACAACCATATCTCTAAATCCATTAGTTAGATAAACTTTGAACGACCTTGAACCATGAGTTGAAAACCATCGAAGTTTACATCATATATAGTATAGTATGTATCTAATATTTATAGTTTCATCTAGCTTTCATTTATTTACGCGATGTGTTTTAAGCCACCTGAATATAACTAAATTGATTAGAGTTAGTAGACATTATTTATTTACTTTACTAAAAATTGTATTTTTAAAGAAACTCTAAAATTATTTTCAGGAAGTTACACACAGCGCCAAGTTGACTCTCGGCGTATGTAGGAACTTCATCAACAAGTCGATAATTGTTTTATGTGTTTCACTTTAAGCATTTACAGGAAATAAAATAAGTGTAACTTGACTTTAAGAAATGTTTTAATAATATTTCTTATATCATAAGTAACATTAGTTTGAAGTAGGACACGAAACGATATCGGTTAATGACGGTTTAGTTATAATAATAATTATAATCAGTTAGGCTAATACGCAAGACATCACCTTAGGCCCAAGTCATCGACCAACTTTTAATGCTATTAATTCTGGTGGCCGGGTCATTCTTTTGCACTTGGTCGTTATTTTAATTTTTGAAAATAAGACTTTCTATAAGCCTTGGCTGCTAAGTAAAAAAGGCTGATGGCGAAGATTTCTCGTGACCAAAGAATAGTAACAATTAAGGGACAGTGTCTGTCCTTAGTATGTTTTATGTTGTTGTTGGCGAAACAGACTATCACAAAAAAATTGACTAGAGCTTGTCATGCTTACGAGTATTAAATTACATACGATAATATCTATAATTAATATCATAAGTAACATAATAAACATAAGTATGACACAGAACGAATTCGGTTAATGAGAGTCTGTCGTGGAGTGATTGCGAAATAGGAAATTTCCGAACAGGAAACTCGTCCCTTCCTACTGTTTCCGTTGGCAAAATAGTTGGTTAGTTTGATGGCGAGAAATACGAGCGTACACTCGTTTAGGTTTGAAATTCGAAAAAAACTAACTTCTGAAATGGAGCCAGTGTTTATAATAGTCATTTTTCTCTTTCAATTCAATAAATCATTATTTTCCAAAAGTAAGCGTTATTTGCACTTTGGAAAGCATTTCAATTTTCAATAGGCCTTGGCTGGTCCGTCGAAAAGGTTGTCGCCGATTTTCCGGGCTTCCTACAAATACTAGGAGCAGTTCGCGGAGAGTTGTCAGTCCGTCGGTACGTAATGGTTTACTTTGTCATTGGCGAAACAGACTATCTTTAAAAAATTTGCATTGGGTGAATATGAAGTGTCATACTTATGTTACTTAGAGGTCTTAATTTTCCGGGAAAATAAAATACGGAAAATTTTCCAAATTGCGGAAAAATGAAAAATTGAAAAAAATTACTTTTTAAGGGTTTTTAATGTTTTTATCGATAAAAAATGTCTAATAAGTAATAACAGTAAACATACTACAAAACATTAATAGTGTTACATTGCTAATCAGTTTAAAGCTAGTCTAGAGGGTTAGTTTTACTTTTAGATTCGAAACAATTAGGTGATAATTCCGCTTAATTTATATATTAGACTAATCATGGAATGAAAACATTTTTTTATTTTTTTCGGAAAAATACGGAAAATTTTCCGGAAAAAAGGCCTCGGTAATTTTCCGACTTACAAAACTATTGTTACTTATGTTAATAATAGATATTATCAAGGCAGAATTAACCCTCTTCCCGCCTTTGCATCCACGTTTATCGGATGACAATTTGAGCCCCTGAAGAAGCAAAATGGAGAGCAGTACCAGCAGAAAAGGCTTAATAATCCATTGGAGAAGAGCTTCGGATCTGACTTTACGACTGCATCGTCAAGTTTTGTTTCTCTCCTCCGTCCCCAGATGGCGCGGGGCCTCTCTCTCTCTCCCTCTCTAGATGCTAATCCGCTGGTATTAAGTACGAAATAATGAAGAAATTATTCAGCATATCAGTTCTCTCCGGAGTATCGAGATGCGGTAATTGCCAGATAAGAAGAGTCGTATTCCCAGCCTGAATCGAACCTCGCGCTTCTCCAAAGATGAGTTAAATCACCCCCCCCCCCCCTCCACGATAATTCCCCCCTCCCTCCTCCGTTTTATAAGTGTCAACGGACCGAAAGGGAATCGGCTTTTAAACCCTTCCATCTCCTCCGAAAAATCAAAAAGCCTACATCTTATAGGGATGGAAAATGGAAATTACCCGTCACTATCTCCGACCCAGCCAAGAGGGAAAGTTGATAAGTCATTTTTATCCTTCTGATCGGAGTGATTTTTATTTTACCTCAAAGAATGGCCCACAAAGTTACTGGTTTTTACCGGTAATAAAATATGCGAAAGGGATTTCGTCTCTTTGGTCAGTGAATAAAATGAGAATGATACGTATAACTTCCAAATTATATTATACATTAACATTTGCATTTTGCACGGCTGAATATGACCATAAAGATTTTAACCTTTCCATCGTGGCTTGTGCCCAGGGCCGTATTAACCCCAATATCTGCCCTAAGCAATTAAAGAATTTTGGTGCCCCCCCCCCTGCCCCCTCATTAGTTAGTAGACGTCGGACTCAGGAAATCAAAAGTATTATTTGGAATCTTGAATAATACTAATACAGATGCATTTATATTTTATTTATATTTTAAACCTTAACTTAATTTTTAACGTGTATGAGATACATTTTGTAGGATAAATTTTTATATTTTTTAAATTTTATGGTATATTCGCCACTGAAATGTGGCGAAGCGTCTACAGCTGACATCGGCAATTCGCCAAAACGACTCCCTCAGTACCTCTATAAATATATTGGATACCGCAAAACTGGTGGCGTTAACAAAATGGCAACACGAAATGTTTTGACTATACTAAAGTATAATAGATGATGCCAGACTACCATTATTTCAAAATGTTTTCCGAGTTAAATGTATTTACTGAACTGTGAGTTTTAATAAATAAAAATTTTACCAAAATACGTGACTTTAGTATATTTAGTATAGTCAAAACATTTCATGTAGCCTTTTTGTTCCCGCCACCAGGCCTGCGGTATTCAACAAATCGATTAATTTTATTTAAATACGATTTTCTATTTTGCTATTTGAACATTTAGTATCAACAACCTAAAGAAAAATTGATATCAATCTTAAACTTAAATAAATAAATTTAATTTAACGGATTTAAAATTAATTTTCATTTTATTACTGAGCCTTTGCAATTTAGTTTACATTTAGATGCCACTTACAGAGAAACTACTTGGAATTATACTATGACTCATATTAATAATTTACTTAGAAAATATAAAAATAAAATTTATTTAAATAACAATTGTTTCATTTCAAGTCACACACCACATTGAAACGAGCTTAGTAGGATTAACTTAAATTGAAATTGACTAATGGAATTTTGATTAGTATTAGTCAATTTCAAACTTACTAATCAAAATTCCATTAGTCAATTTCAAACTTAAGTTAATTACTAAAGCCTTTTTAATTGGATTTATTTTTAATAGTCATTGCTATACAGAAACTACAACGACGTAAAAAATTCATTGAATTATCTTATGTAACCCTGTTTAAGTCATTAAAAGTCACTCGATGACTTGGGCCTAGCTGCTGATTATTATTATTATAATTATGTTATAGTACTTAAAATTAAAATATCAAATTGTTCAAATAAAAACAATTATTTCAAGTAAAAAAACATACTAAAACCATTTAATTACGATAAATCCTAATCAAAATTCCGTAATCCAATTTCAATTAACTGTTCAAACCAGAAACTCCAAGTGTCAACATGAAACGATTCTCGATTAAAATTGCAAAATATCCAAGCGTAACCATCAATTTCGAGGTATACCTGAACCATCTTGTTCGCCTTTGAAATGCAGCACCCTTTCACTCGATATTGGATCGTAGGTAGTTGGGCAACCTTAATACGGGGGTAGAAAGTAATAATTTCGCTTGAAAAGACATTTTTTAACGGTGCCTCCGTGAGCAGTCAGCCGTTTTAAGTATTCGAGAAAAGATTTGGTTAACAACCCTTCTTTCCCCCCTTGGTTCCACTCCCCTCCTCTCCCTCTATCACGGATCGAAGCGCCCCCTCGTTTCCCCTTTTTTTACGTATGAATAACGCTCGGGTCATCATTTAGCAAAGATAAGCGTATCGAAACGGAATTCCACTTCCATTCTCATCCCGCTCTTTAAATTCTGTCCCCCACGCGCCGACGCGAGGACCCGTTCCCACTATCTTCAAACTAGTCTACATACGGAGATTTAGTAGTGTTCGGAATTGTTTATTCATTATCCACAAATTTTCCGATTTATTTAAAAAACGTTGGTAAAAAGAATATCATTTTAACTTATTTAATTATGTTTTTTACGCAACCAAGCATTTATTTGAATAAAAGTGGTATTTATTTAAATAATTGTTTGTTTATTTAAATAATAGGCTTATTCACTTTCGATTATTTAAACATTTTACAATTTTTATTCAACTATTGATTATTTAAATAAATATTATTTAAATATAGCTGGGCTTATTTTATTCATGGATAAAAAACATTTATAAATCCGGTACCGTATAATTTAATAAGTGATATAACGGGAGACATAGATTTAGAAAAAATAAACTGTAATTTTATATGGAATAGTTCCTTTACAGGCCCCGAAAGCAATATATTATGGCGACTCTTGTATAGCTTCGTAATTTCTCTGTATTTGGCCTCTAAACTGTATAACCTGAAACCGGAATGTCCCTTTTGCCAATATGCCAGTGGTAATTTAAAGCACATGTTTCTAGAATGCCCTATTACTATAGGCTTCTTAGAAAAATTAGAGTTTTTTATTTGTAAATACGAAAAAAAATTTAAAATGGATCAAATTAAATAATGGGTGTATAGTGTAAGCCCAGGCCCTTTTTCCAATATCACCCGGAATCTGCTTGCATTGAGTAAGCTCGCTATTTATTTTTCCTATAATATAAAAATGAACAATGGTGCAGGGAATAGCTCACATTTAATTGAAACAGATTTCAACAAACGCTTATGTAAATTTATTGAAATGGAGAGAGAGTGTTTCAAGAAATATAGTGTCTCCTTATACCCAACAATTTTGGCCTCAGGTTTAATTAAGGAAAATAGACCCAACGTAAATTTAAATTTCGTTCTCTGATTTAGGTGGTGACCTTGTAAATATGTAAATAAGTTTTTATTGTTCTTTTATTGATTGTATTTTTTTCTTGTTTTTTAAATAAACGCCCTTCGTTCTGCGGAGTGGCTTAAACCTAAAAATTAAAAAAAAATAATAATAATCGACTGCCGAGCAATAAGATTTACTAGCCTATGTGATAGGCTTATTCAGGATGCTATATCCGTGATTAAGATATGTAAATTGATTTTACTAATAGAAAATTTATGATATTAACGAACGTTGCTTTTCACTTACGTGTTAAAGGTTTGCAAAACAGATAAATTAACTGCCAAAATATTGATTAACCATATAAATTGCGGTTAACTGTTTATTTATAGATACTATCCACGGGTAGAAAGGGATTTAACCATTGAGTTGGGAATATTAATCTAGAGGTCCAAGCAAAACGTCGGATTTCAGTATTTCCAAAACAAGTTTTTAAAAAATAAGAATACTGCCGTCTGCTCACAAATGACGATAAAACTTTATCATTCTACCCGTGGCGCCGTCTATCTCTCAATGATTCGTTCAAATAAGAAGCGTTTTCCGGCAAAAATATTTTATTTTCAAAAATAATGGATGGCGCCACGGGTCATATGATAACGTTTTCCCGTCATTTTAGAGGAGACGGCACATTCGTAATTTTCAAAAACTTGTTTCGCGGGGAGCAGATTTGATTGGATCTCTAGATTAATATTTTAACATGCAAAAAAATAATTTTATTTTTTGGATAATCGTAGGTTGTATATATAAAAAAATAAAGGGAATAATTCTAATCCAAACGCCGACCTCTACTTTCACTCGAAAAGATTGAATCATTTAAACGAGAGATAACGGATTTAGTTCCAAATTTCACATCTGCGAACGTAAAATTATAATATTCTAATATACAGGATGTTTCAAAAGGTGATGCAAAATGTTAAGGAGTTGTAGGGGGTGAGTTGAGATGTATGCCTGTGTTTCCCCCATTTTCCTACGATGAGTTAAAAGAGCGACAGAGAGATTCGAAGTGTGGCTTACCAGCCCCTGGAAGTAGGCTGCAATAAGCGCAAAACCAAGCAGCAGGGACTTTAAATACTGTTTAAGTTTACTTTTATATTTCCTGTTGGTTGGTTACCAGCGAGGGGCAGGTCACTTCCATTTTGGGTGCGTCTTAATCATAGTAAAATGATTAAATCAGGGTAATCAAGATTAAAAAATCTAATCAAGATTAGAAAATCTAATCACGATTTAAACGAGATTTAATCATTCTAATCATGATCTAAACTTTTTAATCAGGATTTAATCATTTAAACGAGATTTAATCATTTAAACGAGATTTAATCATTATAATCATGATATAATCATTTTAATTAGATTTAATTATTTTAATTAGATTTAATCATTTTAATTAGATTTAATCATTTTAATCACGATTTAATCAATATAATCGGTCGAATCGAGAATTTATCATTAAAATCAAAACTAAAGTACGATTTAATCATACTAATCACGATATAATTTTTTTAATCAGGATGTAATCATTTAAAACAGATTTAATCATTTTAATCATATTTAATCATTTAATAATGATTAAATCAGATTTAAACATTCTAATCATGATTAAACGTGATTTAATAAACTTAATCGTAATTAAATTGAATTTAATCAAAATAATCACGATTAAATCGGATTTAATCTTTTGAGGGGTGCGTCGTTAATCAAGGAAGTGACCTGCCCTTAGGTTACCAGATTCGCCTGGCTAAAAAAAAGCCAACTTCAATCCATACTCAAGTCAAGTTTTTGATTATTCAAAATTTAAAAATGGTGAACGTTGAAGCAAAAAATCTGCACGGAACGCGGTGTTTTGCCCTTTTGAAAACCAACCTTAACAAGGACCATATAAAGAGTAACTAGCACGTCCTTTCTCTATGTATTATTACTTCCTGGTGAGTCACTGAATGGGTTTTATTGAAGCGTCTATTGATTTTTAATTAAAAGTTTTATCTTGGAAAGGTGGAATAGAATAACTCGGGCAAATATAAATAAAATGCTGTGAGTAATATTGTAGTAACAGTGCGACGTCACCATGCGACACCAATGTTTCTTTTCGTATTAAAAAAATGCATCCAAAATGGCGTCCAAAGTTCATTATCTTCCGCGTGTAAAATATTTACTGAAATCCATTTCTAGAATGACTTCACACTAAATCATTAGGGCCTAATAGGCATTCTTTGCCTAGACGCCATTGCGAGCTCGTGCGGGAAGCCGTGTCTAGGCGTAGGAAATATTTATAAACTTATGGTAACATTAAGAAAGCTTATGAACTGGAGCTCTTTTTGATAAAACTACATTTGGCGCCATCTAGTGATCCGGTTCGGAAACTTAGCTATCGATAATGATAATGAGGCTGGTTTGATTTTCGTAAAAATCCGCTAATATGCGCTCCGTTCTACGTTTGATTTAAAATCGGTAATACCGATTACTGAATTTTGTAAGGTGAAACCAAACTTGTAGGTCAAATTGGCCTTTTAAACCCATAGAAAATGTAGACGAGGAATGGCAAATCGGCCGATTTATTGTCTCAGAGTACTTTAGGCTTATTAACTTCCGGTAATGTTAGAACTTAAGCCTAGTCTATTGATATATATATAAACCAGAAGTGCTCCACGCCAACTTAGAATAACTATACTTACGGTATAAATAGACTAAGTTACTTAGATAAGATTTAAATCCTAAATTATTCAAGTTAGAGTTGCTATTCCTCTTTTATTTTTTCTACGTTAAAGCATACTTATACTAACAAGGAAACTACCCGAGGTGATAATCACCGATTTTGTTGAAACTAGGTGGGTATGTAGCCCTTATGGTAACATGAAATTTCACCAAGGGAAAAGTTGGAATTGACATTAGTTTTGCCATGGCAACCGAAAATGTTTTTGACAACACAGTACGTATATTTTCCCATTGAAAATGACATGGGAATCTGAGCACTTCTAAAAAATAATAATAATAATTCTAATTAAAATTATTAATTTTGATCAAATTCAAACAACTAAATTCTATTTTATTAATTTTGATAAATTTCATTTATTACCGTCGATTTGGCGATTAGTTGGTAAATACAACTTTTTTATTTTATATTTCGCTTTTCTCCATTTTTACTGATTCTGACCAAATTTGATCAAATTGACCAAAATTCATCAAAATATCATAAAATTAATTTCATTTGTCAATTTTAATTCTAATTAGAAGCGCTCAGATTCCGATGTTATTTTCAGTGAGGAAATATACGTACTGTGTTGTCAAAAACATTTTCGGTTTCCATGGCAAAACTAATGTCCATTGCAACTTTTCCCTCGGTGAAATTTCATGTTACCATAAGGTCTACATACCCACCTAGTTTCAACAAAATCGGTGATTATCACCTCGGGCAGTTTCCTCGGAAGTCTATTTATACCTAATACCTTGAGTCTATTTTATATCCTAAGTATGCTCATATACTAACAAGGAGACGACCCGAGGTGATTTTCACCGATTTTGTTTAAGTTCGGTGAATAAGTTTCGACGGGCTTTAGTTTTGCCATGACAACCAAAAATGTTTTCGATAACTTGTGTCATGCGTGGATACAGTTATTGCAGCGTTCAATTTTCGTTTTGAATGTATCGGAGTTTCGTCATTGAGGCTTTTTCCTTGGTTATACAAATAGGCATATTTTCCCGGGAAATACCGGGTACCCCAGCTAGTATATATATAGTATTTTTATAAATAATTATCTTAATAAATAATAAGCATGATGAGACGTAACTTAAAGAACAAGAAAAGTGGAGCAGAATGGCGAAAGAGGCTAATAAAACGAGTACTTTTTAATGACGTTTTTAAGAACTGAGAAGGCTCAAGCGAGTAATTCTACATTTACCAATACCGTGGAGTTATTTTTGTCCAAAAATGGATCAACATTAAATATTACTCCAACAAATGCAAATGAAGTAGGTGGGACCGTGACAGTTACAGAAAATTCCAACATGACAAGGAAAGGATAACTAGATCGTGATGACGTTATCGAGGAAATTTTACCATAAAATATCATACCAGAAGTAATTAAAGAATATGACATCGGATTTTTGAAGCTCAACAAGGTTACTGGAAATGTCATTCTGCCAGAAGAATTGAGAACAGATCATAAAATTGGGTTTAAAGAATTTTTAAAATAGGGAAGGGCCTTTTCTACCAACAAACAACCGCTCAACAAACCAATCATGGTTCAAGAGGAAATTAGGTGATGGTCGTAATGGTTTTGGTTGGTTTATTCACCTTTTAAAAAAGCTGCATTTTGTCTAGTGTTAGGCAGTCGATTAATTTTTATCCATGAATAAAATAAGCTGGGCTATATTTAAATAATATTTATTTCAAAAAAAATCGTGAATGCTTTACTCTTTGGAAAGGAATGGAAAGAAATTTGACTGAAAACCTAGGACTGATTGATGCGCAAATGCAGTTACAGATTAACAAGGAAAAGCAAAAGTGCGTGATGTATTGAAGAGACTCCTTCATTGCATAAAATTCCTTGCATTCCAAAACCTGGCATTGAGAGGTCATAGAGAGTCACTTCTTCTAACAGATTCTAATGTGTTTAATTTCCTTGGTTTACTAAGACTAGTTGCCAAATTTGAACCTCTCATGAAAGAACATTTTGATTATGCGACCAATCATCTTGGAACAACGTCTTTCCTTTCACCAACGATTCACAACGAATTCTTTCATCTCATGGCGTCCACGGTTTACTAAAAAATATTAGTAAAGCCAAGTATTATGGTCTCATGTTTGACTCAACACCTAATCAGAAGTAGTGAAATATGTGGAAATGGACTTTGAGAGAAAAATTATCCATATATCAGGAAGAACTTCCTTGGTTTCCAGGGGCGTATTAACCATTAGGCAAAGTAGGCACGTGCCTAGGGCGCCATTTTTCTAGAGGCGCCAAAACTGTGATAAAGCCCCACGGTCCATGTACTTGGCTTGCCCCTACTCAAAATAACGCCGAAAAGGTTTGGGGAAACTAAAATATATTTATTTATTTATTTATTAAAAACCGATACGCCCCTCCTTAGCTGACCAATGCGAAGGGGCGCCAAATTTTTCTGTGCCTAAAGGCGCTGAAAGGGTTAATCCACCCCTGTTGGTTTCATAGAGATTAGCGCGAAGGACGCCAAAAACTTGGTTCAAGACATTTTGAAGCAATTAGAGAAGGACGAAATGGATCTACAGGACTGTCGAGCTCAATGCTATGGAAACGCTGCTGTGATGGCGGGGTGATGTCCATCTAAGAATAAGTGAGATAAAAAACATGGTAATGTTTGTGAACTGTGATAACCACTCACTTAACTTGGTAGGAGTGCATGCAGCCAAGCAAGATGTAATGATGGTAACGTTTTTTGGAACTATTCAAGCTCTCTACGTTTTCTTATCTTGTTCAACGCAGCGCTGGAAAAAAACTCAAAAAAGCCGTGCATGTGGTCCGTAAGTCGGACTCCGAGACCAGATGGAGTGCAAAGACAGAAGATGTTAAGCCCATCAACAATTACCTTGATGAGATACTTCAAGTCATTTTGGACAGGGCCGACGATGCAAACGCGACCAGTGAGACAAGAAGTGACGCGAGGCAGCTCTTTAATCGTATGTTGAGTTACGAATTTTTACCTCTCCGAGGGGACAAAGTCCCCTAGGAGGGGTTATACAACGACCGTGTCTGTCTGTGGGTCGGTCTGTGGGTCTGTGGGTCTGTCAGGCCTGCGAACGCGTTCGCATTTTCGGTGCAAAGTGTAATCACTGCGTACGCAGTTTCTCAAAGGGTTGGCAAAACCACCGTGTGACGGTGAGCGTTAACGGATGCATTTGCGGTTTGGTTTGGATGGTGTTTTTTCGCTCACCGTCGTGACGGTTTGGTGTATTACGTTTTTGTAATGTTTATGCGTAGGTTGTGAGTGTTGAGTTTGTGTTCTGATGGTTGTGCATGTTGAGTCTGTTGTGTTTATATGGGCGTTTTCTCTCCAACTTCTTCTTAATGACTTTGGGACGGACCGAGTGCTGAGTGTAATGCTACCTCTCAACGTCCAATGGCAGGGTTTCCACCAGTTGTACACGGTATTCGTCTTAGTATCAATTTGCGATCGCATGGGGCGGGATTTGAACCCGAGAACCCCTGATTGACAGGCGGACGTTCTACCACAGAACCACCGACACTTGTTACGCCTTATTGAAAATTAGACCTTCAGCTTTATCGGAAGCGTATTTAATAGAGTACGAAATTTTGGTTTAATTGAAATAGAATTGAAATTGAAATTATTGCATCGAAGAAATTCTAATTTAGCGTTTCTCTATTGATTATAAAACCAATGCGCCACCCAGGTTTCGAACCCAGACCATTCGGCTTGGCAGTCGAGCGCTCTATCACAGAACCACCGATAGCTGCTTAGATTCGCTGAAATTAAGACAGGCATCGTAAGTATAATAGGTAATAAAGTCTTTTTTTATTAATGAATTTATGAAGGCCTAATCTGGTATTTTTTAAAGGTTAAATCTTGTTTTAGCGCAGTCAGCCGAGATTAGAGGGTTAAAGGGTAGACCCGGTGGGTGGTCCACTTTCTTAACGACCTATATATAGTTCTGTTAATTCAAAGGAGATATTTTAACGTTAATTGCTTTAAGAGCTGGCGGTTAGTCAAGTGGCTCTCTGTGCTTTGTTGATGGTAAGGTTTTTGCTTCTTGTAAATATATTTGGTGTGGATATTTGGATATCTACGATTTCTAACGCAGTCAATGATTTCTTGGGTGTGCGAGTCATTATATGATATTGGAAATTGGACGGCATTGGTCTTTTTCATGTGGTATGTGTCACAACGTCAACAGGAAGTGAACGAGTCGTCCACTACCAGATATCTACGGTATCTTCATCAAGGGCGAGTGTTGAAATAAAATGAGCGTTAAAGATGCGGCAAGTATTTCGTAAGCGAGTAATTCCAAAAAGCCTCTGTAGATATTTCTTTCATTAAAATTTGCTTCGTATTATATTTAACTGATAAACTTGTTCTGTAAAAGGGTTTAATTCAATTGTGCATTGTTATAGTACGTCTAACTTACTGTTGTAACTACTTAACTTATGATATTCTGAATAAATTAAAATTGGTCGTTTCGTCTCAATTATTTTAATTATAATTAAAATTTTATACCGGGCGGGATAGAACTGGGATAGCATTTTTAACAAATAACTCTAAATTGCGGAGATATGTCTTTAAGGGTTATCTCGAGAAATTAATACCACTAGGGACAATTCTTCCGAGGAGAGGTATATTTTGGCTTGCCAACTTGTTAACTTTGCTAGGTTTTTGGAAGAAAATCCTCATGCGAATTGACCGTGTTCAAAAAAGGCTCCAAGATTCTAGCATGAACTTTCACGATTCCCCTCTTGATTTAAAAGCCTTACATAAATACCTTAATGATGAGAGAGGTTTTAGTTCGTGAATCATTAATGGAAGGACCCCGTTGCCCGGTGAGAAAGCGAGAGATGCGGGGTTAACAGCTAAAGAGCAAATGGAAAGAGTTATGAAGGCAACAATCGATCGGTTACTTAAAGAAATAAATGACAGATTCACTCGTTTGCTTGACATTAATGAAAAATTTGGCTTTCTACTCAATGTCGAAAGGCTATGTTATAATTCCGTATCTGACCATAAGGAGAATTGTGAAAATTTTGGAAATATTTACAACTGTGATGTCGATGGACAACAACTATTTGAAGAAATTTCGATTGCAGAATGTGGCTTTCAAGTCGGATCGAGAAAATATGATCATGAAAGCGTCTTTCCTAATCTTCGAATAGCAATTAATAAATTATGCTAACTATTGAGAGTTGTGAACGATCTTTTAGCAAATTAAAACTAATACACAATTATTTGAGAGCTTCAATGGGTCAAGGAAGGTTGTGCATGTGAAATTGCTTTGCTAAGAATCGAGAGAGAACAAAACAGACTTCGACGATATTATTGACAAATTTTTGTCAATCAAAGCAAGGAAGGTGACACTATAAGTTGGTTTCGAATTATACAAAATGTCTTGTATAATAAAATATTAAAGTTATTAAAAAATAACTAAAGTTTCACTTATATTCCATTTCCTATAATGCTGACCACCTGGGTAAAGGCGCAATTTCTATAGTTTGGCGTAGGTAAACTTTTCCTAGCTACGCCACTGCATATACTAAGTCTATTTTATATCCTAAGTATGCTCATATACTAAGTCTATTTTATATCCTAAGTATGCTCCTATACTAAGTCTATTTTATATCCTTAGTATGCTCATATACTAAAAAATGATAAAATTGGCGAATAAGTAGATAAGTCCATAATGAAAAGGTATAATAAAGCTAAGCCCTAAATAAATTTGAAGAAATTTAAAAACTTACTAATAGCTCGTACCGATAGTACTTCGGGCTAACAAAAAACGCGAAACTCGGACCAAATAGATCTTCGAGTGAATAATTAAATTAAATTAAATAAAATAGCCAGAAAATCCAACGGTAGACCGGTTTCGTCAAATTTGGGACTCGTCAATGCAGTCCATAGGTGGTTCCTTTTAACTGCTCATATACTAAGTCTATCTATACCCTAACATTTTAAGTCTATTTATACCCTAACATTTTAAGTCTATTTATACCTTAACATTTAGTTTATTTATACCCTAACAGTGTAAATCTATTTATATCCTAAATATTTTACTAAGTCTGTTTATATCCTAAGTATTTTACTAACTCGTAATTCTATTTATATCCTAAATATTTTACTAAGTCTATTTATATCCTAAGTACTTTACTAACTCGTAAGTCTATTTATATCCTAAGTATTTTACTAACTCGTAATTCTATTTATATCCTAAATATTTTACTAAGTCTATTTATATCCTAAGTACTTTACTAACTCGTAAGTCTATTTATATCCTAAGTACTTTACTAACTCGTAAGTCTATTTATATCCTAAGTATTTTACTAAGTCTATTTATATCCTAAGAATTTTACTAAGTCTATTTATATCAAAAGTATTTTACTAAGTCTATTTATATCCTAAGTATTTTATTAAGTTTATTTACATCCTAAATATTTTAGTAAGTCTATTTATATCCTAAGTATTTTACTAAGTCTATTTATATCAAAAGTATTTTACTAAGTCTATTTATATCAAAAGTATTTTACTAAGTCTATTTACATCCTAAATATTTTACTAAGTCTATTTATATCCTAAGTATTTACTAAGACTATTTATATCCTAAGTATTTTACTAAGTCTATTTATATCCTAAGTATTTTACTAAGTCTATTTATATCTTAAGTATTTTACTAAGTCTATTTATATCCTAAGTATTTTACTAAGTCTATTTATATCCTAGGTATTTTACTAAGTCTATTTATATCGTAAGTATTTTATTAAGTCTATTTACATCCTAAATATTTTAGTAAGTCTATTTATATCCTAAGTATTTTACTAAGTCTATTTATATCAAAAGTATTTTACTAAGTCTATTTACATCCTAAATATTTTACTAAGTCTATATATATCGTAAGTATTTTACTAAGTCTATTTATATCGTAAGTATTTTACTAAGTCTATTTATATCCTAAGTATTTTACTAAGTCTATTTATATCCTAAGTATTTTACTAAGTCTATTTATATCCTAAGTATTTTACTAAGTCTATTTATATCCTAAGTATGCTTCTATACTAAGTCTATTTTATATCCTAAGTATGCTCCTATACTAAGTCTATTTTATATCCTTAGTATGCTCATATACTAAGTCTATTTTATATCCTTAGTATGCTCATATACTAAGTCTATCTATACCCTAACATTTTAAGTCTATTTATACCCTAACATTTAGTCTATTTATACCCTAACAGTGTAAATCTATTTATATCCTAAGTATTTTACTAAGTCTGTTTATAACCGAAGTATTTTACTTACTCGTAAGTCTATTTATATCCTAAATATTTTACTAAGTATACTTATATTAAGTCTATTTTATGTCTAAGATATACTTATACTAACTCAATTGATATCCTAAGTAAACTTAAACTAATTTAGTATTTTACTAACGAGTGTATGTATATTTATACTATAAGTATACTTATATTAAGTCTATTTATAACCTAAGTATACTTATATTAAGTCTATTTATAACCTAAGTATACTTATATTAAGTAAATTTATAACCTAAGTATACTTATACTAAGTCTATTTATAACCTAAGTATACTTATACTAAGTCTACTTATACTCTAAGTATAAATAAATACGTAATTGGCTATACTAAAACGTAATGAATATCCTAATAACTTTAAAATGTACCAAAAAATAATTAAACAAATTGAAATTTTGTTCCACCGAAGGTTACAGCACGTGAAACAATTTTAAATGGAAATTCTTAAGAGCTTCAAAGTGTTGCTTTCAGTTGTAGAGAAAATGGAGCCATTCTCAGGAAAGGCAAAGAGAGAAGGGAAATGAAATTAATGTTTTCCGCTTATCCGTAAAACTCATCTGCGGAATTTTAGCGGCCCCAGAAATTACGCAAAGAGCATCAGCGTAGAATGGAGCGCCCTGAAAGATTAAGCCCTGAAAAAAGGGAAGATGTTCTAGAGAGAAGGGACTACAACATTATCAAAATTACAAAACTGGGGCTATGCCTTTTCTCTCTTACGAATCATTTGGTTCGAAGAAAAAATTGCTTTTCGTTTTTTTGTTCCGTATTAAATAAGACTCAAAGGGATTATGTTAATATCATTAAGGCTCTATTTTATAGATTTTTTTTGGTAAGACCAGGGGTTCGATTCGAGATAATGAAAGACTAAGAAATCTAGTTTAGCTACTAAATTATATTGCAAATCTTAAAATAAGGGAGTAATTACCGAATAGCTTTTAAAGGTTATAACAAAAATGTTTGCATTCTATGATATATATATATAATTTTTCTGGCTCGAACATTTTTTCCGGTTCATTACCTCGGGTATACCATTACTTAAAACCCAGTTTTAACCAATTAAATTTAGAGAAACTCACCATAAAACTGGTTTTACGTGATAACGTGACCGGCAGGAGTTCATCAAGATTTAGGAGTATTTTGACCGGTAGGAATTTATAAAGGTTTAGGAGTATTGTGGCCGACAGGAATTCCTCAAGATTTAGGAGAGTTGTGGCCGACAGTAATTCCTAAATATTTAGGAGTGTTGTGGACGACAATAATTCCTAAATATTTCGGAGTATTGTGGCCGACAGGAATTCCTCCAGATTTAGGAGTATTGTGGCCGACAGTAATTCCTAAATATTTAGGAGTATTGTGGCCGACAAGAATTCCTCCAGATTTAGGAGTACTGTGACTGGCAGGAATTTATCAACATTAAGGAGTATCGTGACCGGTAGGAATTCATCAAGATTCAGAAGTAAAGTGACCGGTAGAAATTTATCAAGATTTAGGAGTATTGTGACCGATAGGAATTTATCAAGATTTAGGAGTATTGTGACCGATAGGAATTTATCAAGATTTAGGAGTATAGTGACCGGTAGGAATTTATCAAGATTTAGGAGTATAGTGACCGGTAAGAATTTATCAAGATTTAGGAGTATAGTGACTGGTAGGAATTTATCAAGATTAAGGAGTATTCAGCTGCCGTTTCGTATTGATATATTCATTAACTCCTGTACAGTTTCTAATACGAGATAGGAAGCAACACATTATTTTTGAAAGAAAATTTTGCCATTTCTTACAACCGGACTCATACGCTATAGTTGTAAGTCCCGTAAAACTACTCTAAAAAAATAGGCTACTCAGTTGGCAAAGAACAGAAGTGCACTTCTAAATAAGACATTGAATTTTTTCTAACAAAAAAATAATAGTTCTTTCATCTTCTATTTGAGTGATGAGCGTGCCATTTTAAGAACCTCGCCTTTGAACTTCGCTTGTCAAAAATAGACTAGGTTTGGAAAACAAAACCCAAAGAATAGTTTAAAAGAAATATATATATATATATATATATATATATATATATATATATATATATATATATATATATATATATATATATATATATATTTCCAACATTTCAGTCCAGGAAACGGATCAGCTAATCCAGAGAGCAATGACCGAAATAGTACTGATACGGGTTTAACTTCTAAAAGGAAGAAAAAAGAATAAAAGTGATGGAACCCCAGTTGACATTGCAGTCTAGGGCTTGCAATAAGAACTGTCTACGAACAAAAACCCTACTCGGGTTACTACGAGGTGTTAGCTGACTACTGGGTCGACGGAAACTTGAAAGGCGTTTTCCAAAGACGACACTATGGGTTTCCATAAGCCTCAACTTTGAGTCCGAATGCGAGAGCTTCGGAAGGATTGGTTATTCTTGGCGCGTATCAACACAGCCGAGAGAGGCCCATTCGAAACAAGAAGCCAGGCGTAGATTGAAACAACCAGTTTCCAAAACTCGAACCAGTGCCACCTACTGAGGGGAATATCACTGCATATCAGAGTGTCCTCATAATCAGGACTAAACTATTTAATTATTTTAACCATGATTTAAACATTTTAACTATGATTTAATCAAATTAATCATTTCGAGCATGATTTAATCATTTTAATCATTTCGATTTGAGCATGATTTAATCATTTTAATCATTTCGATTTGAGCATGATTTTATTATTTTAATCATTTTGATTTGAGCATGATTTTATTATTTTAATCATTTTGAGAATGATTTTATTATTTTAATCATTTTGAGCCTGATTTAATCATTTTAATCATTTCGAGCATGATTTAATCATTTTAATCATTTTGAGCATGATTTAATCATTTTAATCATTTTGAGCATGATTTAATCATTTTAATCATTTTGAGCATGATTTAATAATTTTAATCGTTTTGAGCATAATTTAATCATTTTAATCATGATTTAATCATTTGAATATTTATTTTATCATTTTAATATTGATTTTATCATTTTAATATTGATTTTATCATTTTAATATTGATTTTATCATTTTAATATTGATTTTATTATTTTAATATTGATTTTATCATTTTAATAATTATTTAATAATTTTGGGCATAATTCAATCATTTTAATTATGATTTTTTCATTTCAATCCCAATTTAAACAGTAAAATCTTGATTTTATCAATTTAAACAGTCGAATCTTGATTTTATCATTTCAATCCCAATTTAAACAGTCAAATCTTGATTTTATCATTTCAACCACGATTTATTCCATTTAATCATGATTTTATAATTTCAATCACAATTTAATCAGTCAAATCTTGATTTAATCGGATTTAATCTTTTGAGATTGTCCTAATAATCAGGACAATGGGCTGCCCCTCGGCTCTCACCGATTAACCAATATAGATTGGAATTTCTTCGATAAACTTTATTGGATCCATAACTCGGAATGAAGGCTTAGCTTTTCTTTGATTATTTTCACAAAAATGCATTTTACGTTTTGTTTCTCAACATTATAGTACATTTCAGTATAAAAAAATAAGTTTTAATTTACAAAACGGAGTCTTAGGTTTTAATCGTAGTCTGAAACAGTGGACGATATAAATCTGCTTGTTAATTTTCTTACTGCCGCGGGTCTCGGTCAGAAGTGTCGCCGTCTACCGTCCGAGTTTTAAATGGAAGGTGGGAAAGCAGCGCTGTCTGCTCATTCCAAATTATCTCTTGGAAACATTTAAATCCAAAAGTCTTCTGCATTTTCCTTATACATTTTAAAAGAGATGGCGCTATTTTTCTAATACCAATTGATCACATTTTGATCAATTTTTTTTAATTTTTTTCACAGGGAAATTGGTCAAAATCCCATGTTATTTTCAATGGGAAAATTTCAATTTTATGTTGTCAAAAACATTTTTCATTGCCATGGCAAACCCGTTGCCCATTGAATAAAATACCTTTAGGATTTTTAAAGTTACATGAAGGTCTACCAATCCCCCGAGTTTGAACAAAATCGGTGTGAAACACCTCGGGTAGTCTTTTTGTTAGTAGGTATAATTTAGTTTATTCGAAAACAATTTCATTTAAGAAATAATTCCAAAATGAGGACGGTTTTGACTCCGATTATGGTAAAGATGGCGCTACGCAGCTCTAGGGGGTTTTCACTCCGTTTATGCTAAAGATGGCGCTACGCAGCACTAGGGGGTTTTCACTCCGATTATGCTAAAGATGGCGCTACGCAGCACTAGGGGGTTTTCACTCCGATTATGCTAAAGATGGCGCTACGCAGCTCTAGGGGGTTTTCACTCCGATTATGCTAAAGATGGCGCTACGCAGCACTAGGGGGTTTTCACTCCGATTATGCTAAAGATGGCGCTACGCAGCACTAGGGGTTTTTCACTCCGATTATGCTAAAGATGGCGCTACGCAGCACTAGGGGTTTTCACTCCGATTATGCTAAAGATGGCGCTACGCAGCACTAGGGGGTTTTCACTCCGATTATGCTAAAGATGGCGCTACGCAGCACTAGGGGGTTTTCACTCCGATTATGCTAAAGATGGCGCTACGCAGCACTAGGGGGTTTTCCGTTGTGGCGCCATCTTGAGCGTAGTCGGAGTGACAATAATTCCCATGAAAAATTCAAGTGTATTACAAAATGGTATTTATTGGCCTTAACTAGCTGTAAATTAAACAAACAACCTACTAACTAACTAACCTAGATACCGCGTTCCAGTTCAGTTTTGTTTAAAATGGCACGTCCAAAGACAAAACGTTTCTAGATAAAAATCCGCCACAAAGACGGACGAGAACAGCGATTTCAAAGGACACCCGAAAACGGTTCGGGAAGAGAAGGACTCTAGTTACCGAGGAAACAGACGTTTCCACTCTTATGGGCATTTTTTATTGGAATGAAAAGTGAAATATGAAGCGACAACGCCGACGGATCGAAATGATAAGCGAGAGAAAAAGATTTCTCGTTTTCTTCTGGGCGGAAAACTAAAAACACGGATGCCGCCACCCCCGCCGCCGCCCCCGCATTTCCGACGATGAATCGAAGAACCGGGAAATATCATCCGAAATATTTTCAAGTGGAATTCCAAATACGGCCTGTGGAAGTCGTTTATTAAAGACAAATTACATATCTGGATCTGCAGGGAGACGACGCTAAGCCGCTCACGTCACCGTAATTATAACGGATTTAGAATTGAGTACTAAAATACTAACAGAAGTATCCAACATATATTCTAGAGATAAATATCAAATATATATCCTAGCTATAAGAATCCAATATATATCCTAGATATAAGGATCCAATATATATCCTAGAGATAAGTATTTAATATATAACCTAGAGATAAGTATCCAATATATATCCTAGAGATAAGTATCCAATATATCCTATAGAGAGAAATATCCAGCAAATATCCTATAGGGATAAATATCCAGTAAATATCCTACAGAGATAAATACCCAATATCATAGAGCGAAGTATCCAATATATCCTAGAGATAAGTATCCAAGATATCATAGAGATACGTATCCAATATACATCTAAGATAGAAGTATCCAATATACATCCTAGAGATAAATATCCAATAAATATCCTATAGAGAGAAATATCCAATATATATCCTAGAGCGAAGTCTCCAATATATCCTAGAGCGAAGTATCCAATATATCCTAGAGCGAAGTATCCAATATATCCTAGATCGAAGTACCCAATATACAACCTAGAGATAAGTATCCAATAAATGTCCTATAGAGATAAGTATCCAATATATCCTAGAGATAAGTATCCAATATATCCTAGAGATAAGTATCCAATATATCCTAGAGATAAATATCCAATAAATATCCTATAGAGAGAAATATCCAATATATATCCTAGAGCGAAGTACCCAATATATCCTAAAGCGAAGTATTCAATATACATCCTAGAGATAAGTATCCAATAAATGTCCTATAGAGAGAAATTTCCAATAAATATATCCTAGAGAGAAGTATCCAATATATCCTAGAGATAAGTATCCAATCTATCCTATAGAGAGAAATATCCAGTATATATCCTATAGAGATAAATATCCAGCAAATATCCTATACAGATAAATTCGCCAACAAATATCCTATAGAGATAAATATTCAGTATATATCCTACAGAGATAAATACCCAATATATATCATAGAGCGAAGTATCCAATATATCCTAGAGATAAATACCCAATATATATCATAGAGCGAAGTATCCAATATACATCCTAGAGATAAGTATCCAACATACATCCTAGAGATAAGTATCCAATAAATGTCCTATAGAGAGAAATATCCAATATATATATCCTAGAGAGAAATATCCAATATAGATATCCTAGAGAGAAGTATCCAATATATCCTAGAGCGAAGTATCCAATATATCCTAGATATAAATACGCAATATACATCCTATAGAGAAGTACCTAATTCGCTTTATTGCTAATATTAATTTAAATTAAAACACAGGTAAGATTTGACATTTACATCGTGAGGCGGGGTAATGTACTCGACACATTTTCAGCACCTGAAGCTGCGTATGCATCCGCAGTTTGGATGTAAAATCGCTTCCATTGAAAACTGCTTTGAACATGTTTCCTGCTTACATCCTAGTTTGACAATTCTCTCGAAAGATACATTTTATATACTTCTGATACTAAAGATTTTCGGTACCTACAAATAAGAATAAAAATGATCAAATCTATAAAGTTTTTTGTTTTCCGTTGGGATTCGTGTGTATTAGTTTCACGTATGGCGTAGCCGTCGATGTCACCGTACTGTTCATAACTCTTCCACCGTTAGGCTTAAAGAGGATACGTCAATCGATAGGAAATAACATCCCCACGCTAGCAAAATATTAATTTGGCCGATCAGAGAAAGTGGATCATTTATAATATTTAAGAAATGAGTAAATTAACTCCCTACAAAGAGTAGTAATTATATTACTTATATTAACCTTAAAAAGCCAAAGTACAAAGCAGCCTGACATCTGGTGGATAAAACTACCTCATTATCAATAAATTGCTACTAATATTCAACAAATTAACTGAAGCGCGTTAAAACAAGATGTATCGGATAAGGAAAAATGAAATCCATTTTTCCGCAAGAGGGAAACGCGTTAGTGGAATTTGCAGCGGATTCCTCAGCGATGAGCTGGGTTTTTGACAGCCCCTTTAACCTTTAAATTCTCAGGGTAGCCTCGCTAACAATCCTTCATATACTATCTACTCTTTTATTCCGATTCTTTATGGGCGAAAGAATTAATTCTATTCTGGCGGTTGAGAACGCGACACCGATGACAGATAACTGGGAAACAAAAGTGTCAACTCATTTTTAAACAAAAGAACGAAAGTGAGGGGGTTCCCCCACCATCGCGCGCGCGAGAGGCAAAAAAGGTCTCGGGTACTTGGTCGGGCGTCAAAATCAAATTTGCAAAGCCGTGATTAAATTGAGGGGGTGTCCAGGCCACGGTACCCCTGGTTTGGTTTTGTTCTCGCCCACCGCGCTATGCCCAAAAAGAATAGAGAGAATATTCATTGTTTTGGGAAAGAAAGGTGTATACAGACTTAGGGACGCTTTCATCTGGAGACACGTCTCAAGGTCTTCCTGCCCAATCAATGGATGTAAGAATAGAGTGCGGAGACAGCACTACCAAATTTGCTCGCTTAAAACTACCAAGTTATATCATCAACTGACTCGCGCCACCAGAAATATTGATTCATCGATTAAAATTTATATTTCTTTAAATTTAATTTTTGGTTAAGAATGAAATATTTCAACGGGTATTTATATATACTGATAAAGGCCTCGAAAATTAAGAAACATTGTTGAGTTGCTTACAAAAAAAACTAAATTTATTTGGATTTTAAATTTTTAATGTAGAAACATTGCATTCCATACTGCTCAAATTTTATTTATTGTCAAAGGACTGAAAATACCAAGACTAAAGATCGGCGGAACAAATAAATTAACTGGCAAAATTAAGATAAAAATAATCAGTTTTTTCGGATTTTTTTGGATAATTGTCGGTTATGAATAAAAATAAATAATTGGATAATTTCTTATTCAAACGCCGATCTCTAACCAAGGGCATATTAAAGCCTTTATCATTGAAGAAAGGGTCAAAATAACCGTTTGACAAATTAATATAGTCATAAGTAAAATAAAAAGATAAGTATGACACCGAACGATTTCGATGATTGCTGGAGAAATTACGGCCAAATTAGTTTGATGGCGAAAATTTGAAAATAACTAACTAACTAATATAATTGTAAATCCAAGTCAATTGCTTTTATAGTCCTTAGCCACATAATGACTTATATGGTCATTGGCGAAAAAGACTTATGAAAGCGTTGTGATAAGTGTCATACTTATTATAAGATAAGAAAATGAACAGGTAGCTATATCGTTAATTTTAGTGGCGCATCTAGAAATTATTTAAAAGGTTTAAACTGGTTCACTTACCTGTTAAAATGGATTACCGCAACATCTGAATTTTTGATAAAAATCAAAAGCTCTACAGTGAAGTGAATATAACTTTATAATTAAAAAAAAGTACTATCACAATAAAAACGCTTACTAAAATATTCAAATTGATCAAAAATGTTAAATAGAAAACACTTTCACGACACCAAACGGATCCTAACGAAAAGGTTTATTTAAAAATTAATACTATCCTGATATTTTTCTTGTTCCGAAATTTTATACTAATAAATTACACGACAAAATTGTATTTACAACTAGTGTTGTAAGTCGGAAAATTTTCCGGAAAATGACCGAGGCCTTTTTTTCGGAAATTTTCCGTATTTTTCCGAAAAAAAATAAAAAACGTTTTCATTCCATGATTAGTCTAATACATTGTTTGCATATTTAAATAAAGCGGCATTTTCAACTATTTTTTTCGAATATGAAAGTAAAACTAAACTTCTAGACTAGTTTAAACTGATTAACAATGTAACACTATTAATGTTTTGTAGTATGTTTACTGATATTAGACATTTTATTTTGATAAAAAGTTGAAAACATTAAAAATCCTTAAAAAATAATTTATGTTTCAATTTTTTATTTTTCCGATTTGCGGAAAATTTCCGCAGTTCGGAAATTTTTCCGCATTTTATTTTTCCGGAAAATTCACAACACTAAAATTTTCAGGAAATTTTTCCGGAAAATTAACAAAATTGTATGTACAATTGTATTTACAACATTCCAAGTCACTTGAAAGTTGTAACCATCTTGATAAATTGATTATAAATCGGTCAATCTTTTCAATTTCAAATTTGCATAAACTTACCCCAAACTAATTAACAAAAAAGGCGATTTGCCAAATTCTCGTACAAACAAAAAATAGGCCATATTCCTTAACCAATAAAAAAAATCAAAAATAGCTTCGTTGACACACTGCACCGTTCAATAGTTCCAAGACTGTGTCGCAACGATGAAAATGCTTGTATTAAATATATTGCTAAGTAAATCAAGTCATTTCAATGAAAATAGAGGCTTACTCGGAGGGAGGGAAAGAATGTTAAAAAAAACCAAGGGGTGTCAATATCATTTTTAACAACCTAGTTAATGTTAACACGAGCGTAGAAAAGTGTCTTTAAAAGTTTAAAACGCATTCGCCAATCTAGCCTCCCTTCGGATCGTTTTCACTCGTTAAACTATTATTATATAGTAGGGGCGTGAATCGAAAGACAATGTCGTCTCAGGGCTATAACGGTAGGGGCAGGTTCGAATAACGGAAACTGTACCAATCCCCGTAACTTTAACCTTAGTGGCGAGTAACGGCAGAGGGCAATCCGTCGAAGCCTGGTTCCGTTGCATTCAAATTCAGCTGATAATCGAGAAGTCATTGGACCGTGAACCGGGTGCGCGCGGGTCTTGTTCCGAGGAGGGGGGCGGATGGACACGAGGGGGGGCAGAGAGAGAGAGAGAGAGAGAGAGAGAGAGAGAGAGAGAGAGAGAGAGAGTAGCAATTAAAAGCGAATTCTCCTTTGGAGTCAAGAGGGGGACAATATTTGCCAAACAAGCCGAATTAATCGGGGGAGACCACGTATACGGTCCTTCATTAGGACCACAATGAGACCTCAGCAACAAGTGAGAATTGGATACGGTACAGGTGCCTGTCGTATTGTAAACGGTGGGCGGGGGCATTAGATGGGCTATATAAGACAAGGTACCTTACTCAATTCCAAACACAAACACGGTTTAGCAACTAAAATGAAGTCGCTTAGCTCCCAAGGATACCTGCTCACCTGTTTCACGGTGGTAAGGATTAAGATGGTGGATATTGAGATATAAGAATTTATGCCGCTTTATTCCGTGATAGGTGTTGGCTTTACTCTCGCCGCGAGACGCCAATAAGAACCTTCCTTCACCTTTCAAAGGATTTGGATATCGTCTCTTCACGAAGCATCCGGCTCCCGGAACCACGGAGAAGGGCCAGTTCAACTTCGTCCACTTGTCGCTTCCTCACCCTCAGTTCCCCGTCTTCGAACCCTTCCCCGATATCTTGAGCCCTTTGTTTCCGTCAATTAAGCCACCGTTTCCTCCCGTTGACGCCTCTAGAGGGCGACCAGGAATGGTCCCTGGAGGACACGGCGCGGGAGGAGGAAGAGGAACCAGTAGCGGGTCACCATCTGGACAACCCGGGATGGCTCATCCTGGAATGGGAATGAATACGGGTTCTGGGCACGGAGGAGCTGGATCAGGCTCATCAGGACACGGTGGAACAGGATCAGGCTCATCAGGACACGGCCCTGGACAGCCATCAATGGGAACGGGAGCGCCTGGTAGTCCTTCAATGGTGGCTGGGGATTCCGGATCACCCGCACCAGGAGAGGGTGCAGGGGGAACCGAACAAGATCAGGGGCATGATGGTTCATCGGGGAACGACGACGCTTCAATAGCCGTTGATGACCAACACGGAGAATCTCCAATGTCCGAACAAGGAGGAAGACCCGAAGGTGGTTCTAACGGAGGTGAATACGAACCGGATGATGAGTCAAATAGGAAACCATCCAGTGAAAACGAACCCGGCTATGATAACACTGGATCGAGCGACAGTGGTTCCCAACCAACTCCAGAGGACGGCATTATCTCCGGAGACGAATACCCCAAGGATGACCAGAGTCCCAATTTCATTCCGGGAACCAACGGACCCACTGGAGGTGGAACTAACGGGCCCAGCGGTGGTAGCGGCGCTGGTGCTGCACCAGGAGTCCAAATCGACCCAAACGCGCCTATATGTCTGTATAAAAACTACAGCGGGTTGAACCTATGCACCAACGACCCCGATTACCCCAGGTAAGTGAATTACATCAAACATATTCCCCCGAGATATAAATAAAACGAACCCAATATGAAATAGCGTGGAGCTGAAAGCCTATATTCAAGCCCGCTATTCCCAATTCGTAACTATGTACTCCGACATGGCCGAGCTCAATACCCAGAATTCCGTGGACGGACTGGGCAGCCCGCACCAAGAGACTTACATCTGTCAAACTAAGGTCAAGTATTGGAAGCCGCTGAGAGCCAGGAACTCCCAAGGGCTGTGGAAGATTATCGTCAACGTCGAGCAGTTTACCCAGACAGTCCGGATAGAGACGTGCTCGTGAGTGACATTCTTTTTAATCCTCAGGATGTCCATTAACGGAATATCTCTTCTATTTCTTACGATCGGACGCTTGCAGCACTTTAGGGAGGCCCTGCTCGATGGTACCTCCGTGTTTCCCCACTTCGTGCGTTCAGAAACACGTCTATCACCGAATGTTGACCTTCGACCCTTGGAACCATTACTATCCCTTCAAAATCGACCTTTTCAGAATACCGGCCAGTTGTTCGTGTCTCATCAAGTCACCGAGATATGACCCCTAAACACACTAGCCCCCCCCCCCCCCCGTTATACGTCATTAATTTACATTCTGTAATAACCCTGTATAGAAATAAAATACGTTTGTTATATATCTATTTATTTATTTCGATCTATTTGGTTGAAACAAGTCGGTCAACGGTTAATACTAGTTTCGCAACGAATGTGTCCAAATGATACATTTACCAGGTTTTTTATTAAAGGGTGTATGAACTAAATGTGGGGTCGCGGAGTGGTTAGCACTTTCGCCTCGCAGCAAGAGGAGCCGGGTTCGATCCCAACTTGCGGCACTGGGTGAAAACTCGGAACAACTCCTTCTACGTTGAGTTTGCAAGTTCGCTCCCCACTGGTTTAAGGGGTTTTCCCCGAGATCTTCGGTTTCCGATTCCATAAAAAACATGTTGAGGTTAACGGTAATAGTTAGTGTAGGGAGCTGTTGGCCCGATCGCGTGGCTTGCAGGGCTTGCCACCACCCACCTACGCATTGTAACCCGGCCACCTGAATTAATGGCTTCAAAAGTCGCTCGATGACTTAGGCCTAGGGTGGTGCCTTGGGTATTAGCCGAGCTGATTAGTATTTAGTATTAATCTAAAAATCGTCCGTTAACACGCGCTACGTCTTGTTTATTAACGTAACTAGCAATAACCACCCGTAGAATTTATTTAACCTGGTGGCCGAAATGTCAAACTCGTTCATACGACCTTTAAAGCAAGTGGCGGTTCTATCAAAAAAATTTAAAAAGTTTACAAAAATTGCTTAAATTAATTATATAAAATAAAATTGGTTCCATAAAATAAATTGTTTGTCTTCTTAAATATCTATGATAATATCCTATTATCAAAACAAGTCAAATAATTACAGAAATACTTCTAAAAGCGCTTCTAGGTGGCAGCACCTTTGGGGGACTTAAACGAAAGGCGAGTTGTCTGCCATCTATTGGCTTCAGGAAACCACGTGATTAATTAGTTAATAATCACATGATTTCAAAAAGGCAATCAACGTGAAAAGCTCCCAATTAGCCACATCTCTTAGGCTAGATTTTCATGCTTGCTCAACTTGTTTTGGTAAATACGCCAACGACATCTAGTGCGAGCGAATGCAAATAGACAGGAGCCGCCACTTGCTTTAATTAAGATTTCAAATAAAATAGATCGTGCATTTACTTTCCTTGCCCTAGATATATCAAATTCCCATTTTCCAAATTGATATTGAAATTACTATTATTGGAATTTCAGAGATATCAAACGCCCCAGCCCAAAATGGATATCATAAATATTGATGTATCATTTACATTTATCCTTAACCTGGAAAAGTAATTTGGTAATTTCGTTAATTATAAAATCAGATATTTTCCAAATTATTAAATCAGTAATTTCCCTAATTATAAAATAAGTAATTTACTTAAATATAAAATCAGTAGTTTATAATATATATATAATATATATATATAATATATATAATATATTGTCGTCGGTACTATAGCATGGACCAAGAATCTAAAAATTTCACTAAGCCTTAACCTTAATAAATTGCTAACCAACTATAGTTCACGAAGTAGCTACTGGGTGGCGCTGTTTCAAAATCCGGTTCGCGTCATTAAACGGAAATTATACGTCCCATTATAAAATAAATGCAAAATGCTCTGACGAATAATTTGTTGACATTAGCCAAGCCAATTTGAACAGCTGACGAATATAAATAAACAGTCTGCGCTCAATAAAGCTACGTCTATACTCCTACACATTCCCGCTACGCGTTCTACAGCGGGAGCTTAACCTATTACCCGAACTCTTAAATCTTTTTAATTTTGCTTCGGAAAGGCGAAAATAAAAAGGGGGTAAAGATAATATCAACGCAACGCTGAAAATGGTGCCGCTATTGCCATCTATCTAAATTTCGGATAACTAAAATAACCGTGCTTAATTTTAAAAAAGGAAATTTTTCAAATATAAACGCTTATATTAAACGAAAAACTTTTGTGTAAAATTAAAAAGTAATAATTAGACGCCAGAAATTTAAGTCAAAGTAATATTTATTATTGAATTTCAAATATTATCGTGTTTTTCGTTATAAACCAAATGGCGGGCTTTATAGAAATCCTTTTGGATGCTTTCCCGAAAAAGCTCAAACGATACATGGGCAGTTTGCCCATGAACGATATCTCAGTTTAGCCAGCGAAGAAAAACACTCCTAATTCTTTAAAAAATATTTAATCTACTACAATAACCATAATAAAGGTGTGTACATTTAAATATTTTAACTTAATCTAAACAAGAATGTATATATTTATACTCAGGGAGAATGAATATGTCGAGACTATCGACGGACACGTTGAGGCCCTAACCCCGTCACGCTAAGGGGGGGGGGGGGCGAAGGAGGCGGACTTATTTTTTGCGTCCTCACTTCGAAAAACGTAATTTTTAAGAACCAATGAGATTGCAGTATTATTTGATTTTATTAAAGCAGAGGAGCATACCGGGGCCCCAACGGTTGGAATTGGAGAAACGCTAAAAATAATCTCGACATATTCATTCTCCCTGAATATAAATAAATACATTCTTGATCTAAATAATCGAAAAAATTAATATTGTAATTAACGAATTTAAAGAACTACTAGCTGGGGAACCCAGTATTTAGAGCAAGCTGCCACTTTGAGGATCTATACGTTTCGAAAGGTAAATAAACAATTTATTTATTTACTAGCAGGGGTATGCCTATTTGTATAACCGGTGCCTAATAGGTGGCGTACTTCGTTGTCTTTTACTCTTCAAATATTTCGAGATTCACGCCGAAAATTTGAATCGTTCGGCGGGCTAATTTTGCTAATAGGCCTATCCTGTCTAATACCATTTTATTAATGGAATTTTCACTGTAAATCCTTAAATTAAGAAAAAACTCTATTGTTTCTTTTTGTTTACTTAGATAGTTTTAAAAATTTAGGAACATTCTTTGCTTATATCAAAAGGTAACTAATAACCATTTTAGTACATTAGAAATTTTCAAAGTAAGACATCAAGGCATGAATCTAAATAATAAAGTGTGCTACAATAGGCCTTGGCAAATTTTTTTATCATTAAAATAACCTAGTTTTATAAATAACAGTATTTATGCTAGGGTTCTGAAATTTTCAGGGTTTATTTGTTAGGTATGGAAGGCTTTGGTTACTAAATTTCAGAAAAATCGAACGATTTTGTGCCGTTTTGGAAAATTTATTTTTTCACCGGTAGGTGTCACGCAAAATGTTTCAATAGAAAAGTTGTAGGGCATAGTCGAAAGTGTAAAAATAATTTTGGTTCGGTTGAAAAAGACCTATTTTTCACTGAGTTCGGAGGTCGGGGGAAAAACAAGTTGTACTAGCAGGCAATAGCCTTTAACGAATTGTAGGTAACATGCATTTCAGTTATAATATTTCGAAAAATAAACAAATAATAATTAGCCCAAGTGACAAATGTTTTTTAATGACTATACAAAATGTTTTCAAAAATGCCACCTTCTGATGCAATGCACAAATATGCACGATGTTGCATATTGCGAAATGCTCCCCGAACCATTTCTGGAGTCACCCGGCGACATGCTTCGATGATTCGTTGTCGTAAATCTTCAACGCTCGTCACAGGTGTTTGGTATACGTAGTCCTTTACGAATCCCCAAAGAAAAAAGTCGAGTGGTGTTAGATCAGGGCATCTTGCAGGCCAACGAACAGGACCAGTTCTTCCGATCCATCTTCCAGGAAACTCGTCGTTTAGATATGCAACCACGTCACGATATTGGTGAGGTGGCGCCCCATCTTGCTGGAACCAGATGCGTCTGTACTCGGCCAGAGGAATGTCGTCCAACACGTTGGATATTTCATTTTGAAGGAACTCCAAGTAGTTTTGACCGTTCAGACGATTTGGCAGGAAGAACGTGCCAATAATTCTGTCCACTAACAGACCAGCCCACACATTTAAGCGAAACTGCACTTGGTGGCGGTGAGGAAATCCCCAGTGTGGATTCTCGTAGTCCCACATATGTTGGTTTTGACGGGTGAAAGGCCCATCTCTTCCGAATGAACATTCGTCGGACATCAGTAGTTGATCGTGAAAATCCTGGTGTGCGTCAGCCATGAGGCAAAACCAATTGCAAAAGTCGAGTCGGCGCTGTCTATCACCGTCATGCAGTCCTTGGTGAAGTGTCGCTCGATAAGGATGAAAATGGAGTCTTTTAAGTGTTCTCCAAACGTAGTTTCGATCCAACCCTAAGTCAGAGCTGGCAGTCCTGACGCTCGCTCGAGGATAGGCGACGAAGTAGGCAAGTATGGTGTTTCCCATGTCGATGTCCTGGAGACCACGACCACGAAACCTCGGATTGATATTACCGCAGTTGTCGAAGTCGCGGACCACTCTAAGAACCGTCGTATGACTTGGTCTGCAATTGGGAAATCTTCGTCTAAATAACTGACTTACTAGAGTAGCATTACGACGACCTTCTCCGTAAAATAATTTGAGCATATGAGCGCGCTGATCTCGAGTGTAAAGAGGCATACTAGACAACAATCGGCCAAGCTGAGATAATGTTTTAACTTTGAAATGTAAACGCTTTAAATACTACTCGGACAATTGATATTTCACGTTAAAAAACAACAAAAGAAAAATAAGCGTAATTTTTGGTCTACAAATCTTTGTTTGATGATCTTACTCGTAACCACGTCGAAATGGAAGACGCGGTCTTTGTCTACTTTGTCTAATTAGGTGTTGAACGTAATAATTTTCTTTAACAATAACTTTTTGCAGATCTGATTATTAACTACATAGCTGAAAGCATAAGTTCCCTAAAATAAATGTACATGTGTGTTGTGATTATT
This sequence comes from Leiobunum rupestre, assembly GCF_980474605.1. NCBI lineage: Eukaryota > Metazoa > Arthropoda > Arachnida > Opiliones > Sclerosomatidae > Leiobunum > Leiobunum rupestre. The sequence goes on from NC_143392.1 coordinate 37,059,673, forward strand.
AGGCTGTTTCCATGAGCGCACTCAGAGCGACCTTTCGGTGTCTCGGCATCTGAACGGTCATGAAAATTACGCGACGCGATATCGCCGCCTGTTTCCATTGTCGAATCGAACCCCCACTGATGAGTAGATCGCTCCATTTGTAGTGCTACTAACTGGCACTTTATCCTAATATCTTCTTTCTAGACCAATGCGGTGGATTAAGTCAAACTCGACTTTCACCCAAACTAATTTGACTTACGCTTACGCCCCAAATTTATACGTTCATATAAATGTAAATTTGACGGTGAAATTAGTGAAGCAGTTTGGATATATAATTCAGATTGTGAGAAAAAGATAACGGATTGATATGTTCAGATAGGAATTAGAAGCACTAGATTTACCAGTTGTTTTTAATTCGGAAATTGGCTAAGAGGCACACCGAGTATAGAAGGAATAAGGAGAGAAACACCCAAAATGTCGTGAGAACGATGCGATGACCGTTTCCAAGAAACAAAAAGGAGCGATATTTTCTCCCCGGAACACCTCTTTTGTCGTGCCAAGAAGGTCGACCACTTTTATCGCACTAACCAGTTTCCACGACCGTTCAGATGCGTCGACACCGAAAGGTCGCTCTGGGTGCGCTCATGGAAAGAGCCTCAATGTACGATTGTTTACGTTAGTACAACTTGTTTTTTCCCCCGACCTCCAAACTCAGTGAAAAATAGGTCTTTTTCAACCGAACCAAAATTATTTTTACACTTTCGACTATGCCCTACAACTTTTCTATTGAACATTTTGCGTGACACCTACCGGTGAAAAAATAAATTTTCCAAAACGGCACAAAATCGTTCGATTTTTCTGAAATTTAGTAACCAAAGCCTTCCATACCTAACAAATAAACCCTGAAAATTTCAGAACCCTAGCATAAATAAATTTTGAGAAAAATGGCCTGATCGAGCAAATTGAGACACCCTGTATATGTTTGTCCGCTATAGGAATCTACAGTTTTCAACTTAGGTCGACCACATTTGGTATACTATCTCATGGTACCCTGACTGTGGTTTTCGACGGTTACGGTCGGCCAAACAACTTTAATTAATTGATTTTATTTAACTAATAAGTATATCTGGCGGAGTGGTTAGCGCTTCCGCCTCGCAGCAAGAGGAACCGGGTTCGATCCCAACTTGTGGCACTTGGTGAAAACTCGGAACTACTCATTCTGCGTTGAGTTTGCAAGTTTTATCCTCACTGGCTTAAGTGGTTTTCCACCGAGCTCTTCGGTTTCCCCTTCCCATAATAACTTGTTGAGGTTAACGGTAATAGTTAGTGTTGGGAGCTGTTGGCTTGCCACCACCCTCCTACGCATTGTAACCCGGACACCTGTATAACAGGCATAATAAGTCGCTAGATGACTTGGGCCTAAGGTGGTGCCCAGGGTAATAGCCTAGCTGATTATATTATTATTATTAATTGATTAATTATAATCAATTTATTAGAAAATACTGTTATTTATAAAACTAGGTTATTTTAATTGATAAAAATTTTGCCAAGGCCTATTGTAGCACACTTTATTATTTAGATTCATGCCTTGATGTCTTACTTTGAAAATTTCTAATGTACTAAAATGGTTATTAGTTACCTTTTGATATAAGCAAAGAATGTTCCTAAATTTTTAAAACTATCTAAGTAAACAAAAAGCAACAATAGAGTTTTTTCTTAATTTAAGGATTTACAGTGAAAATTCCATTAATAAAATGGTATTAGACAGGATAGGCCTATTAGCAAAATTAGCCCGCCGAACCCTAGCATAAATAAATTTTGAGAAAAATGGCCTGATCGAGCAAATTGAGACACCCTGTATATAAAAATACAGGCGTAAAACTAACAAGGAGGCATCCCGAAGTGTAATACACCGATTTTGTTCAAACTCGGGGGATTGGTAGACGTTCATGTAACTTAAAAAATCCTAAAGGGAATTTATTCCATGGACAACCGTTTTGCCATGGCAACGAAAAATGTTTTTGATAATACAAAATATTAAATTTTCCCATTGAAAATAACATGGGATTTTGACCTCAAATTGATCAAAAGTTGATCAATTTTGACGTTTTTATTGTCAAGTTTTATTTCTTTTTTCTTTTTTTGGCATTTTCAAAATTTGGAAATTTGTTTAAATTTTTCACAGGGGGGGCCCTAGGAATCAGTCAGAATCCCATGTTATTTTCAATGGGAAAATTTCAATTTTTTGTTGTCAAAAACATTTTTCGTTGCCATGGCAAAACGTTTGCCCATTGAATAAATTCCCTTTAGGATTTTTCATGATTCATGAACGTCTACCAATCCCCCGAGTTTGAACAAGATCGGTGGGTTACACTTCGGGATGTCTCCTTGTAAGTGACACACACAAGGAAAAACATTAAATATAAATTCTCCAAATTAAATTTCCCTTCGGCTAATATTTTTTATGTAATTACGTAATAGATTTATAATTATTATCATATTTATTTCCGAGATAAAACTGGTTCTCTTGGAGGGGAGAGTGCGTTCTTTATATCTCTTTATTATCACCAAGTAGAGGTTTCTGAACCTAGTTGAAAAATCTTTTCTCCCCTAACCATCTCCTACGAGGGTCATAAATTTAGCGGCCGTTAAAGTTGGTTAAAGTAAAAAGATTTTGGCAACTGCCCCAAAAATATATTAAATATAAAAGCTTATTGTTCGCGAATTAAATTATTTTTATTGTTCATCAAACAAAGACTATTAATTTATTCGCGCAGATAACGGATTCTGTGAAAATTGGAGTACAGGCATCGATTTCAAAATCAAAATTCATGTGTTAGTGGATTTGCGTCAGCGCGGTTAGCAATGATGTTCCAGAGGTGCGTTAAGAGACAAGTTTTATGGTTGACTGGGTTAATTAAACCAAGACAGGCGGCGGCATTTCAAACCCTTCCGGCCGCTGTCAGAACCTTGTCGACCCACTACAATAGGCAACCCAAAATTCTACCAGTAAGTTCAGTTATTTCAATTATTCAATGTTGACACGCTCTAGGGTATAAAATAGGTAAGGTAGAAGTAATACAGGGTTCATACAGTCCTGGAAAACCTTGAAAACCTGGAAATATCAGGGAAGTCAAGGAAATTCCCATTTTTTTGTAAAAATCAGAAAGTTTGCCCTAATGAATACAAATTTACTTCTATAAGTTTTTCTTATTAAATATTCGACTTTATTTCTTGCCTTGAGTATTAGCCTAGCTGATTATTATTATTATTCTTTTATATTAAAATACTGAACGAATTCAACTTAAATTATAATCATGAAATGAGTTACTCTCTCAATCTGGGAAATATCCGTGGGAAAAACTGGAAATATCAGGGACATCGGATTTCCAATAGCTGTATGAACCCTGTTAATAAGTATGACATTGAACGAAGAAGATTCAAAGCTAATGTTTCGGGACAGGAAACTCTTCACTGCCTGGTTATTTTGATGGCAAAACGTGTTTAGATCCCAAATTTCAAAATGACTAAATTCAGAAATGAAGAAGTAAAGTTTATTTTACATTCTGATTTGATAATTCTGTAATTTTTGTTAGCGCTATTGTATTGTTACTTTTGAAAGTGTTATAATTTTCTAGAGTTGTAAGTCGGAAAAGCGTCCGTGGAAAATATCCCGCTCTGAATATTGTCCCGAAAATTACCGAGGCGTTTTTTCCGGAAAATATTCCGTATTTCTCCGGAAAAAAAGTACTTTCATTCCATAATTAGCCGAATATTGTTCGCAAATTTAAATTTTCTCCTAATTTTATCGAATCCTAGACTAAAAACCCTTAAAATGTTACAGGTATATGTTTCAATTTTTCATTTTTCCGATTTGATGAAATTTTTCCGGAAAATTAACAACTCTATAATTTTCGTTAAGCCTTGGCCTAAACCTTATACTTATATCCATTATATAACTTATGATTAAACTAAAATGGTATAATTTCCATATTACTTTAGATAGGTTAAGCCATGGCATGAAAACGTGTAGAGAGGACGCGTGCAGAAGCGAATAAAGTTATTTTAAAAGAATTTCCACATTAAAAACCACCCAAATAAAAAGACAAAATTTCAAGGACTCATTACAATAAATAAAATAAACAAAACAAAAGAAAATAAAATATAATATAATAAAATAAAATAAAATAAAACAGTTAAAAGATAATTACAACGTTAGAAAATTGAACCCCCTTAATGAATTTTAAATAAAATGTTTTGTACCTCTAAATCTTCTTTTAAAATATAATCATAATCCATTAATATGCCAAGGTCAAACGAACAGCCGATTTCAAGGTATGTACTCGAAGGTTACAGAGAAAAATAATTATTTAATGCCCTAAATCTCTTCGGAGTGATAAGAAACTTGTAGGTTACCGAGTTGCAGCCGTCGGCTACGGCTCAAATTGACTGATAGCTAGTAAGCCTTAGGAAATATTCGTAAATGATTCTCAACGAATTCTGATTAGGGAGAAGAAAGAATTCGGGTCCATCACAAAACCCCGGATGATCCCAATCAGTCCGTTCAATTCGAAAACGACTCCAAGACCGTCTACGATGTCTTTCAATACGGATGGAAGCTATCCGGTGAGTTTAACTTCACAAAGACGTTAACATAACGTAATCACCATAAGTTGGACACTTTTATGATTATGAGTGCATTTTTTTCTGTCTACCAACGTTGATTACAAGAGTATGTAATTATAGATCTATCCACTTTTAATAGGCGTTACGAGATATGGTTACTACTACACTTTGATCTTAGGCAAACTAAACTTTTCAGGGTTCAAATTCCCTGATTATTTTAAGAGATTTTCCTTGACTTTTTAAGGCCAAAATTGTTCTTTTATATTTTATTTTTATTAGTTAATGAATTTAAATGGACTTGTATTTCAGCAAAAAGGTTATTCAATGTTGAAAAAATTAGCCAAACTTTCAAGGAAATAAATGAAAATCGTAGAATTTGTCAAAAATCTATAGTAAAATTACCTTCAAAAAGTGCCAAGATAAAATTTAATTTCCTGACTTTTCCATGAATTTTTACAAATTTTAAAAAAATTCCCTGACTTTTAAGGCCCATTTTTAAATTCCCTGACTTTTCCCTGTTTTCCCTGACGTGTGGCAACTCTGCTTTAGTTGAATCTGCGACAGGTGATGTACAAAGATCTTAGACCACAAAAGAATATTGATTGTAACCAGTTGTTTCATGAAAACACTGCTTGTAAGCGTAATGTTTCGAATATTTTCCCTTCTGGCAAGCAACGCTGATGATGCTTGTGTTTGATTTAGCTGTTTTGTACACGCTAGTCCTTCATTATCTCTAATTCATCAGTGGTGCTTTCACAGATCCATATTATCCCAGTCTTATCGCTTAGACAATAGTTGACAGTTTTGTATGTATTTGGATATAGAATTAATGGCTTCTAGAGCTACCAGAGTGGCTAAAATATGAAAATTTAAAAATGAAGTTCGTAGGTACCCGGGCAACTGATTTCAAGACATTTAAACGCACTCTCGCCAGCTCAATTTTCTCACATAGGTAGCTTTTAGTTCTTTTATTAAAAAGAGATGGCGATGGAGTCTATCGCTACGAGCTATTCCAATCTCACTTCAATCTTTATTGTGAAAGTCGAACCTTAGAGTAAAAGTATATGTGGGAAGGAATGAACTATATGCCCCAAAGAGTTAGAAATCAGTCACTCCAGGGGGCTGAAAATCCTCTCTCCGCTACCTTTGGCTGTACAGCGCTACTCTCATTGGCGCTACTATCTAATGGAAAAAATTGAAAGAAAATAAGTAGTCCCAAATTCGACGCTAACACAAATTTTGAGTTTGCGAGAGTGCGTTTAAAGTCACTAGCTGGCTTGGGCCTAAGGTGGTACCTTAGGTATTAGCATAAGCCTATCATAAGGTCCCCATAAGTAAAGGTCTATCAAGAGCCCCATGTTTACGGCATTGTCCATGCGAGAAGAAAATTAACGTAGCGACACCTTATTTTTCAAAATTTCTACATCTAAAATATTCTCTTACGCTCGGGTTGATAAATTCCACGCAAAACGCGTCTAAATCTCACATTTGAAAAATAAATACCTTCAGAAACAAAACTCTTATTTCTAATAGAAAGTTTTTAGGTTTTGATGAATCATTTTGCAAAGTGTTAATTTTAAGTTTTAAAGCGATAAAATTGCGAATAAGCCTTGGCTACGGTGCTCGCGGCGGAGATTTATCCCGCGCGGTTCTAGGTTTAACATCGTTCGCGCATGACTTGCGCGCATTCATAATGCATTTCGCGAAATTTATTTCAGAAATGCATAGTTGAGGACGTAGCCACTAGGAGGTGCAGATTTTGAATATCTACCTCTTAATAACGGGTATGTGATCGTCCAAAACTTGGCCTACACCTTTGCTTATGAGGACCTTATGATAGGCTTATGGTATTAGCCTAGCTCATTATTATTATTATTCAAATACTTTCAACGTTTCAACGGGTTAAATTTTACTGTGATTCGAAGATTATATAAAATTACTAAAATTCTAACGCTTTTTCTCATTATTACTTCTAATATCAGTTTGATCGGCGTTTTAAAAATATCGTAACTGCTTCTACCATATTCCATCATCAAATGCGCTTACATTTGCTGAGCTACACGGCAATTATCATCCTTCGTTAAAATTTTAAAATTAATTAGAACACGTCCTTCAACGTATTTTGATGTAATAGTACTTTCTGCATTAGTTAGTACCATTCATGCTTGCTGTCTTTAATTATCAAAATGAGTCTTGTTACGGCAGTGGTCCTTGGCGCCATTGGCGCCATTTAAACATTCCCCTCTCGGGAATAAACTTCGCAAATTTTAATTATCTCTAATAACAGTGACTGCACTGTACATCTTCAAACATAACGTATCTGGCTTTCGTAACATTTAATTATAATAATTTTCAATACCTCGGAAAATATTAATTTTAAATTAAAAAAAGTGAAACAAAATGGCATCTAGGAGCTACAAACACACAAGGAGAACGCAACCCGTCAAAAGTCGTGCATTTTCTCGCGTACATTTTTCATTGGTTAGACGCTTTAGCGTCTGCTGCCGTCGGAAGGGGAAAATACGGAAATTGTCTTCCCCCTTTCCGTAAAACGTTCAGCGTAAAGGCTCGTCCAATGAAATTAGTACACAACACTGCGTTAGCGTGTTTAAAGGCTAGCTGCGTTCTCCTTGTGTTTGTTGTTCCTAGATGGCATCGTTTAAATTTTGAGGGCGGGACTACATAATCACGTGACGGATTGCCAGTAGCTACATGAAATTCCAATGTTTCCAACGATACCGTAGACCTTTAAATGTAAATTCATGTACACAAAAAATAAAAATTTGCCGTTGGTCGGGGCCTTCTGTTTGTGGGAACTATAGGCCTGTGCCTAGTAGGCCTAATCCTTAATGCGGCATTGATTCTCTGTAGTGTAGTTCGCGTCACTAAGAAATAAAGGTTCTAGTAAAACATGGATCCAAATATCATTCTTATGGCAGCGCACGGACCTTTCTCGGCCGTGTGACGAAGTTCAACCCTCTCGTCCCAAGCGCAGTCGGCTTCTGGCGGAGGGAAAATATTCCTTTGTCGTTTTGCGCCATCTAACGACCGCTAGTTGAACTATTATGACATTCAGCACGAGAATTACGATAGACTAAATAAATAGGCTGATACACAACGATGCGCCATCTATTGAATCTTAACATTTCAATATGTGACATAATTTTTGTTTAAATATTAATATACTACAAATAATTAAGCAGACAAACTAATCATATTGTTACCATCGTCGTTTTGCGCCATCTAACCACCGCTATTCGAACTATTATGACATTCAGCACGAGAATTACGATAGAACAAATAAATAGGCTGATACACAACGATGCGCCATCTATTGAATCTTAACATTTCAATATATGACATAATTTTTGTTTAAATATTAATATACTACAAATAATTAAGCAGACAAACTAATCATATTGGTACCATAAAATAATTTGTTTCTCATAATTTCGTAGAAGAAATTTGCGTTACAAATATAGATGGGGCAAAATAGAAATTGGAAATAGGATATACTTTTCTGGGCCTGTAACTGACAAACAAGTTGCAAAAAAACTAAGACTTCGCTGAGCTGTCAATAAAATGATCTTGCTAATGGTTATTTCTTTATCTTTTCAGAAAACGGTAAATGCCTCGGAACCAGAAACCCCGCGACGGGGAAATACGAATGGATGAAGTATTCCGAGGTAATTTGTAAACATATCCATTTAGGACACGGGTAATTTGTAAGTGCGTAATAATAAGATTAATAGGTTTGGGAGAGCGCCGTGGTCGTTGGGTCGGGTTTCCAAGAGTTGGGCTGCCCTGCGGGACAAAACTCTCTCATCGGGATCAGCTGCAGAAACCGCAAAGAAGTAATATAACTGAGTAAGCCTAAATATTCCAATTTATTGATCGTATTCCCTCGATTAGTACGTATTGAGTTTCTTGGCCACTACAATCTACTCATCGGTGATTGTCCCATTCTACAATCACATGCCCCTAGATGCCGTTTCCTTCGTCATTGAACAAAGTAAAGAACGGATAACATAAGTCCATAACTAGTTTTGACATAAGTGTGTCGTTTCCCTGTCTTTTACTGATAACCAATAGACGCTAACGTAAACTCTATTCATGTCTTATTCAACTTGTTAAAAATTTCTTGATATTTTAGTATAAAATGGCTCGAGCGATTTCGCACGAGCTCCCTAAAATAGTGAAAATGCGCGAGACGTTTACGCTAAAATATCAAGGAGCGCGTGGAACTTTTTAACAAGTTGAACAAGACATAATTAATTTATGTTAAAAGGAACCACCTATGGACTGCAATGCAAAGGATGATAAAATTAGCGAATAAGTAGATTAGTCCATTATGGAAAGGGATAAAAAAGCTAAACCCTAAACAAATTTGAAGAAATTCAAAAACGCTTGGTATACTCTCTCTATTTAGGGGAAATCCAACGAAGGAAACTATTTAACCCTCGGCTTCGCAGTTTAGTTTGTTTACATTGACTCCCCTGTTTAGCACGATAAAATTTTAAAGCGTTGCCAGATTTTTTTAACCTTTCCTGGTGATGACCAAGATAATCTTTGTCTTGTCGTCATAGTGAACGCTGACAAGGGTAGCGTAACTGCGCTAGCTTCTCCGAGGTGGCGCCTATGATCTAGCGTCTGCTACCAACACATTTCAAAGCCATATCAACGATTTTACTTAAATAAACGATGAAAAATTATATTAAAATGCAAGTATCAGCTGCAGCGCCAAAATGAACAAACTACACTTACTACAGAAATAGTAATTGGCGGGATGTAAAAAAATATATATATATGATATTTCTGTCGCTAAAACACCCGGAGTTCATTTCAGTTGGGTTTTTAAATAGTTAAAAAAAAATATTTTTTAAGATAAAAATATTAAAAACGCAAAAATCCTGAAAAAATTACTAATTTTTGAAAAGGCGACTTTTAGTGACTGAATTCAAAACAAGTGATTTTAAGTGAGACAAATTAAATAGCCATAAGAACGTTTTTTCTTAAATAAAATTATCAAAATATAAGCAAATTATAATAATAATTATTATAATAAAATGCAAGTATCATTATATATTAAGTCAAATAGGCGATATAATAAAGTAACGTGGCCTTCTTGTTTTAATGGGAAAGGCCACCTTCCACCATGCTTCCATTAGCTTTCCCACCAAAGAGCCTATGAATTCATCCGTAGGCTTTAACTGTACTATTTCGTTATCCCATTTTAACAAGTTGAGCAAGCATATCTGACTTTATAATATCGCCTATTGACGAATAACGACGAGGAAAAACTAATAGCGTCTGCTTTAGCCGCTACCTATCTAGGTTTCAATGGCGAACCAAAGGGGGCGTCGCGATAGTTTTCGGTCGCGAATACTTATAGAAACGGGAAAACCGGGGAAAACCCCTAGTGTTATGTGTCGCCATCTGCAGTACAGTCTGAGTAAAAAATCTCTTTATTTCAACTGACACACTTATGGAGCGTAATTATAGACTTATGTCGTGAACTATAGTATCAAATGAATTGTGAAATGGAGTAATGAAGCATCAATTCCTGATCACTTTCCATCAGCCGAAATCCCTATATTCATTTGCGACACGGAGGACAAAGCAAACTTTGTCATTAAAAATAAGTCAAAATTCCCAAAGTTGAAGTACCTGGTGTACGCGGAAAATCCACCCGCGTCAATCAGGACGGCTGCTCAAAGTGCCGGACTTGAAGTGCTTTCGTTCAGCGAAGTGGTGGTAAATATGCCTCTTCATCGCAAAGAGTGTAAATAGGCAAAACTTCACCTTTATCATTCCCTTTTAGAAAGCTGGAATCTACAAACCCAAGAAAGTTACTTCGGTGAGTACTTAAAGGATTGTCGTTTTAAGAAGCTTGGTTTAGTTAAAAACTTGATTCGCAAAGTGGGCTTTAGTTGAAAACTTGATGTGCAAAGTTAGCTTTAGCTAAATAGTTTATTTGCAATTCTGGGTTTAGCTAAACCGTTTTTTTTGCTATGTTTGGTTTAGCTAAACAGTTTATGTTTGGTTTACCAAAACAATTTGTTTGTAATGTTTGGTTTAGCTAAACAGTTTGTTTGTAATGCTTTGCTTAGCTAGAGTTTATTTGTAATGCTTTGCTTAGATAGAGTTTATTTACAATGCTTGGTTTAACTATACAGTTTATTCGCAATTCTTGGTTTAACTATACAGTTTATTCGCAATTCTTGGTTTATCTAATCAGTTTATTTGCAATGCTTGGTTTAGATAAACAGTTTATTGGAAATGCTTGGTTTCGCTAAACAGTTTATTCGCAATACTTCGCTTAGCTAAACAGTTTATTGGAAATGCTTGGTTTCGCTAAACAGTTTATTCGCAATACTTCGCTTAGCTAAACAGTTTATTGGAAATGCTTGGTTTCGCTAAACAGTTTATTCGCAATACTTCGCTTAGCTAAACAGTTTATTGGAAATGCTTGGTTTCGTGAAACAGTTTATTCGCAATACTTCGCTTAGCTAAACAGTTTATTGGAAATGCTTGGTTTCGCTAAACAGTTTATTCGCAATACTTCGCTTAGCTAAACAGTTTATTGGAAATGCTTGGTTTCGCTAAACAGTTTATTCGCAATACTTCGCTTAGCTAAACAGTTTATTGGAAATGCTTGGTTTCGTGAAACAGTTTATTCGCAATACTTCGCTTAGCTAAACAGTTTATTGGAAATGCTTGGTTTCGTGAAACAGTTTATTCGCAATACTTCGCTTAGCTAAACAGTTTATTGGAAATGCTTGGTTTCGTGAAACAGTTTATTCGCAATACTTCGCTTAGCTAAACAGTTTATTGGAAATGCTTGGTTTCGCTAAACAGTTAATTCGCAATACTTCGCTTAGCTAAACAGTTTATTGGAAATGCTTGGTTTCGCGAAACAGTTTATTCGCAATACTTCGCTTAGCTAAACAGTTTATTGGAAATGCTTGGTTTCGCGAAACAGTTTATTCGCAATACTTCGCTTAGCTAAACAGTTTATTGGAAATGCTTGGTTTCGCGAAACAGTTTATTCGCAATACTTCGCTTAGCTAAACAGTTTATTGGAAATGCTTGGTTTCGCGAAACAGTTTATTCGCAATACTTCGCTTAGCTAAACAGTTTATTGGAAATGCTTGGTTTCGTGAAACAGTTTATTCGCAATACTTCGCTTAGCTAAACAGTTTATTGGAAATGCTTGGTTTCGCTAAACAGTTTATTCGCAATACTTCGCTTAGCTAAACAGTTTATTGGAAATGCTTGGTTTCGCTAAACAGTTTATTCGCAATACTTCGCTTAGCTAAACAGTTTATTGGAAATGCTTGGTTTCGCTAAACAGTTTATTCGCAATACTTCGCTTAGCTAAACAGTTTATTGGAAATGCTTGGTTTCGCTAAACAGTTTATTCGCAATACTTCGCTTAGCTAAACAGTTTATTGGAAATGCTTGGTTTCGCTAAACAGTTTATTCGCAATACTTCGCTTAGCTAAACAGTTTATTGGAAATGCTTGGTTTCGCTAAACAGTTTATTCGCAATACTTCGCTTAGCTAAACAGTTTATTGGAAATGCTTGGTTTCGCTAAACAGTTTATTCGCAATACTTCGCTTAGCTAAACAGTTTATTGGAAATGCTTGGTTTCGCTAAACAGTTTATTCGCAATACTTCGCTTAGCTAAACAGTTTATTGGAAATGCTTGGTTTCGCTAAACAGTTTATTCGCAATACTTCGCTTAGCTAAACAGTTTATTGGAAATGCTTGGTTTCGCTAAACAGTTTATTCGCAATACTTCGCTTAGCTAAACAGTTTATTGGAAATGCTTGGTTTCGCTAAACAGTTTATTCGCAATACTTCGCTTAGCTAAACAGTTTATTGGAAATGCTTGGTTTCGCTAAACAGTTTATTCGCAATACTTCGCTTAGCTAAACAGTTTATTGGAAATGCTTGGTTTCGCTAAACAGTTTATCCGCAATACTTCGCTTAGCTAAACAGTTTATTGGAAATGCTTGGTTTCGCTAAACAGTTTATTCGCAATACTTCGCTTAGCTAAACAGTTTATTGGAAATGCTTGGTTTCGCTAAACAGTTTATTCGCAATACTTCGCTTAGCTAAACAGTTTATTGGAAATGCTTGGTTTCGCTAAACAGTTTATTCGCAATACTTCGCTTAGCTAAACAGTTTATTGGAAATGCTTGGTTTCGCTAAACAGTTTATTCGCAATACTTCGCTTAGCTAAACAGTTTATTGGAAATGCTTGGTTTCGCTAAACAGTTTATTCGCAATACTTCGCTTAGCTAAACAGTTTATTGGAAATGCTTGGTTTCGCGAAACAGTTTATTCGCAATACTTCGCTTAGCTAAACAGTTTATTGGAAATGCTTGGTTTCGTGAAACAGTTTATTCGCAATACTTCGCTTAGCTAAACAGTTTATTGGAAATGCTTGGTTTCGCTAAACAGTTTATACGCAATACTTCGCTTAGCTAAACAGTTTATTGGAAATGCTTGGTTTCGCTAAACAGTTTATTCGCAATACTTCGCTTAGCTAAACAGTTTATTGGAAATGCTTGGTTTCGCTAAACAGTTTATTCGCAATACTTCGCTTAGCTAAACAGTTTATTGGAAATGCTTGGTTTCGCGAAACAGTTTATTCGCAATACTTCGCTTAGCTAAACAGTTTATTGGAAATGCTTGGTTTCGTGAAACAGTTTATTCGCAATACTTCGCTTAGCTAAACAGTTTATTGGAAATGCTTGGTTTCGCTAAACAGTTTATTCGCAATACTTCGCTTAGCTAAACAGTTTATTGGAAATGCTTGGTTTCGCGAAACAGTTTATTCGCAATACTTCGCTTAGCTAAACAGTTTATTGGAAATGCTTGGTTTCGTGAAACAGTTTATTCGCAATACTTCGCTTAGCTAAACAGTTTATTGGAAATGCTTGGTTTCGTGAAACAGTTTATTCGCAATACTTCGCTTAGCTAAACAGTTTATTGGAAATGCTTGGTTTCGCTAAACAGTTTATTCGCAATACTTCGCTTAGCTAAACAGTTTATTGGAAATGCTTGGTTTCGCTAAACAGTTTATTCGCAATACTTCGCTTAGCTAAACAGTTTATTGGAAATGCTTGGTTTCGCTAAACAGTTTATTCGCAATACTTCGCTTAGCTAAACAGTTTATTGGAAATGCTTGGTTTCGCTAAACAGTTTATTCGCAATACTTCGCTTAGCTAAACAGTTTATTGGAAATGCTTGGTTTCGCGAAACAGTTTATTCGCAATACTTCGCTTAGCTAAACAGTTTATTGGAAATGCTTGGTTTCGCGAAACAGTTTATTCGCAATACTTCGCTTAGCTAAACAGTTTATTGGAAATGCTTGGTTTCGCTAAACAGTTTATTCGCAATACTTCGCTTAGCTAAACAGTTTATTGGAAATGCTTGGTTTCGCGAAACAGTTTATTCGCAATACTTCGCTTAGCTAAACAGTTTATTGGAAATGCTTGGTTTCGTGAAACAGTTTATTCGCAATACTTCGCTTAGCTAAACAGTTTATTGGAAATGCTTGGTTTCGCTAAACAGTTTATACGCAATACTTCGCTTAGCTAAACAGTTTATTGGAAATGCTTGGTTTCGCTAAACAGTTTATTCGCAATACTTCGCTTAGCTAAACAGTTTATTGGAAATGCTTGGTTTCGCTAAACAGTTTATTCGCAATACTTCGCTTAGCTAAACAGTTTATTGGAAATGCTTGGTTTCGCGAAACAGTTTATTCGCAATACTTCGCTTAGCTAAACAGTTTATTGGAAATGCTTGGTTTCGTGAAACAGTTTATTCGCAATACTTCGCTTAGCTAAACAGTTTATTGGAAATGCTTGGTTTCGCTAAACAGTTTATTCGCAATACTTCGCTTAGCTAAACAGTTTATTGGAAATGCTTGGTTTCGCGAAACAGTTTATTCGCAATACTTCGCTTAGCTAAACAGTTTATTGGAAATGCTTGGTTTCGTGAAACAGTTTATTCGCAATACTTCGCTTAGCTAAACAGTTTATTGGAAATGCTTGGTTTCGTGAAACAGTTTATTCGCAATACTTCGCTTAGCTAAACAGTTTATTGGAAATGCTTGGTTTCGCTAAACAGTTTATTCGCAATACTTCGCTTAGCTAAACAGTTTATTGGAAATGCTTGGTTTCGCTAAACAGTTTATTCGCAATACTTCGCTTAGCTAAACAGTTTATTGGAAATGCTTGGTTTCGCTAAACAGTTTATTCGCAATACTTCGCTTAGCTAAACAGTTTATTGGAAATGCTTGGTTTCGCTAAACAGTTTATTCGCAATACTTCGCTTAGCTAAACAGTTTATTGGAAATGCTTGGTTTCGCTAAACAGTTTATTCGCAATACTTCGCTTAGCTAAACAGTTTATTGGAAATGCTTGGTTTCGCTAAACAGTTTATTCGCAATACTTCGCTTAGCTAAACAGTTTATTGGAAATGCTTGGTTTCGCTAAACAGTTTATTCGCAATACTTCGCTTAGCTAAACAGTTTATTGGAAATGCTTGGTTTCGCTAAACAGTTTATTCGCAATACTTCGCTTAGCTAAACAGTTTATTGGAAATGCTTGGTTTCGCTAAACAGTTTATTCGCAATACTTCGCTTAGCTAAACAGTTTATTGGAAATGCTTGGTTTCGCTAAACAGTTTATTCGCAATACTTCGCTTAGCTAAACAGTTTATTGGAAATGCTTGGTTTCGCTAAACAGTTTATCCGCAATACTTCGCTTAGCTAAACAGTTTATTGGAAATGCTTGGTTTCGCTAAACAGTTTATTCGCAATACTTCGCTTAGCTAAACAGTTTATTGGAAATGCTTGGTTTCGCTAAACAGTTTATTCGCAATACTTCGCTTAGCTAAACAGTTTATTGGAAATGCTTGGTTTCGCTAAACAGTTTATTCGCAATACTTCGCTTAGCTAAACAGTTTATTGGAAATGCTTGGTTTCGCTAAACAGTTTATTCGCAATACTTCGCTTAGCTAAACAGTTTATTGGAAATGCTTGGTTTCGCTAAACAGTTTATTCGCAATACTTCGCTTAGCTAAACAGTTTATTGGAAATGCTTGGTTTCGCGAAACAGTTTATTCGCAATACTTCGCTTAGCTAAACAGTTTATTGGAAATGCTTGGTTTCGCGAAACAGTTTATTCGCAATACTTCGCTTAGCTAAACAGTTTATTGGAAATGCTTGGTTTCGCTAAACAGTTTATTCGCAATACTTCGCTTAGCTAAACAGTTTATTGGAAATGCTTGGTTTCGCGAAACAGTTTATTCGCAATACTTCGCTTAGCTAAACAGTTTATTGGAAATGCTTGGTTTCGTGAAACAGTTTATTCGCAATACTTCGCTTAGCTAAACAGTTTATTGGAAATGCTTGGTTTCGCTAAACAGTTTATACGCAATACTTCGCTTAGCTAAACAGTTTATTGGAAATGCTTGGTTTCGCTAAACAGTTTATTCGCAATACTTCGCTTAGCTAAACAGTTTATTGGAAATGCTTGGTTTCGCTAAACAGTTTATTCGCAATACTTCGCTTAGCTAAACAGTTTATTGGAAATGCTTGGTTTCGCGAAACAGTTTATTCGCAATACTTCGCTTAGCTAAACAGTTTATTGGAAATGCTTGGTTTCGTGAAACAGTTTATTCGCAATACTTCGCTTAGCTAAACAGTTTATTGGAAATGCTTGGTTTCGCTAAACAGTTTATTCGCAATACTTCGCTTAGCTAAACAGTTTATTGGAAATGCTT
This sequence comes from Leiobunum rupestre, assembly GCF_980474605.1. Taxonomy (NCBI): domain Eukaryota; kingdom Metazoa; phylum Arthropoda; class Arachnida; order Opiliones; family Sclerosomatidae; genus Leiobunum; species Leiobunum rupestre. The sequence goes on from NC_143392.1 coordinate 37,076,081, forward strand.
GGTTTCGCGAAACAGTTTATTCGCAATACTTCGCTTAGCTAAACAGTTTATTGGAAATGCTTGGTTTCGTGAAACAGTTTATTCGCAATACTTCGCTTAGCTAAACAGTTTATTGGAAATGCTTGGTTTCGTGAAACAGTTTATTCGCAATACTTCGCTTAGCTAAACAGTTTATTGGAAATGCTTGGTTTCGCTAAACAGTTTATTCGCAATACTTCGCTTAGCTAAACAGTTTATTGGAAATGCTTGGTTTCGCTAAACAGTTTATTCGCAATACTTCGCTTAGCTAAACAGTTTATTGGAAATGCTTGGTTTCGCTAAACAGTTTATTCGCAATACTTCGCTTAGCTAAACAGTTTATTGGAAATGCTTGGTTTCGCTAAACAGTTTATTCGCAATACTTCGCTTAGCTAAACAGTTTATTGGAAATGCTTGGTTTCGCTAAACAGTTTATTCGCAATACTTCGCTTAGCTAAACCGATTATTTGCAATGCTTGGTTTCACTAAACAGTTTATTTTCAATGATTAATTTAGCTGAAAACTTAACTTATTAAGCTTACATGTCTACTTCATTTTAATAAATACCACAAATCTTGCATTAAGCCCGAGATTAAACCATGGAAAATATTTTAACAAACTTCAACGTCCAGTATGGTAAACGAGCGACTATGCTATTTCCATATGTTTGACGTCAGTGATAGTTAGTAGCCAAGTGTCGTACTTACTATGATTGCGCTACTTTTAAGAAATGTGTAAATGTTTTATTCGTTGCTACACAGCACCATCGGGGGTCAAATTTTCTTTCTCTTGTAATAGAAACCCGCAGAAGATGATATCTTCAGCCTTTGTTGGACTAGCGGAACCACCGGTAATTATCATTTGGAAGATAATTAATATTGTAGTTCAACGAAATTAAAAGCGTTTAATGAACGCAGGCATGCCGAAAGGAGTTCTTTTGACTCACGCCAACGTCACCAGCTGCGTTAAAGGGGTTTCCGATAGCATTAAAGTAAAGTCAATGATTTCTCGTTAATTTTTATTTAAATAATTAGTGCTTCTAACGGTCAACTGGTCGTTATTCTCAGCGTGATGTAGACCAATATGAGATATGAAATTTCCCAAAAGGAGACGTTGCACTACCCATTCGATTTGCCATGGCAACCGAAAATGTTTTTGACCACTTAAAACAAAAATCTCCATTTAAAAAAGTATGGGATTTTCTCGGTTTTGCAGGGTCCTCTACCTACGAAAATATAAAAAAAAATTACGTTATGGGTAATTTTGGACGACATTTAGGTAAATTTTATCAAGTTTGGGTAAATTGTAACATTTTTGGTATAAAATTGTAACAATTTTTGGGTAAAATAAGAAAAATATATTATTTTTGTTTTAAGAGGTCAAAATATTTTCGGTTGCCATGGCAAATCGAACGGGTAGTGCAACGTTTACTCAACAGAAATAAATGAACAAAGTTATTGGTGAGTACCAAAATTTTATAAGGCATTTTCCCTAGCGTCACCAGATTAAAATCCATCGGAATTCCACCCCCTTTAATTTCCGGAAAAAATTTACTAGGGAATTGTGGGTAACTTCTTTATAGCCGCCAGATGGCTATAGTGGGATGGCGGAGTAGTTAGCGCTTTCGCCTTGCGATCCCAGCTTGTGGCACTGGGTGAATACTCGGAACCACTCCTTCCGCGTAGAGATTGCAAGTTCTCTCCCCACTGGTTAAACGGGTTTTCCCCTTCTCATAAAAACTTGTAGAGGTTAACGGTAATAGTAAGTGTAGGGAGCTGTTGGCTCACGTGGCATGAAGGGCTTGCCACCACCCTCCTACGCATTGTAAGTTTGTAACCCGGCCTAAGTTGGTGCCTTATGCTGATTATGAATTATACTGATTTCACAATGAATTCAGATTAGTTTCGGGTTTCAACTATCTGGTTTGGATTTTGACCGTATCAGTCTGATGATAACAGATTATCCGTAGTAGGCCTTTCCATAAAATAAGCTAAGTTTGCTGAGCTGGTTTTTATGTAGCTCATTCGTCACGAAATACCATGAATCTATTTAACCCATGAATATTCAACTCTATCATTAGCCATGGTATACTCGAAAAGAACGTGGGGAGCCACACGAGTTATTGGCAAGATAGTTTACGAAAGCCTTATCAGTATAGACTCTTAAACGCACCTTCCTAATCGACCGCCATGACCTTACAGTCTACGGGGAGGGTGATGAAAAAACCGGTTTTGGGAGGATGAAATTTCTGCGGTAGAGGGCTGGCTCGTTGGTTGTCTGTACGATAATGGCGGCGCCCAGTAAACGTTTCTAAAAAGAGTGTATTGCCGCGAAATGACTTCTCACGGACGCGTAAGGGACGGTTCACGTTATTGTGTTAAAAATAAGGTTACAGTTATTAATATTTCTAGTATTAAAATACAAAATGAAGGAATGTAACTTTGATCTTTTGAAAGCGAGTCTATCGAGTGAACAATTTAAACATACAAACTATCTCTGATACTTTGGAACTAACGCTTCAACTGCTTAAAGATAACAGACTGTTATTAACAGTGGAATTCTTTTTCGACTACGTCACTATAAATTGCCTCCGTCCCACGCATCGCCGGAGGTGACCCATGCTATTCCAGTTGAATATTCATGGCTTAAATACATTCATGGAAATACCCTTGGCACCACCCTCGGTCCAAGTCATCTAGCGCAGCGGTTCCCAATTTGTTTTTGCTATGGAACCCTAAATTATCCCGCTAATTCTGGCGGAACCCCAACTCATTTGATTTTACTTATCTTAAAAGAATCTTGACACAAACAAAGATGGCCACACTGCGAATTCTCGGAACCCCTGTGACCCTTCCACGGAACCCCAGGGTTCCGCGGAACACCATTTGGGAACCGCTGATCTAGCGACTTTTAATGCCTTTTAGCAGGTGGCTGGATTACATTGCCCTTCATGCCACGCGAGCCAACAGCTCCCTACACTCACTATTACCGTTAACCTCTACAATAGTTTATGGAATCAAAACTATAAGGTCAATGTTATTTTATAGAAAGGCTCATTACGTTCAAATATCTGAATTATCGCGATTATTTCCTTTTGTCAAATAATGCAACTGTTATCGGCTGGAAGCATTATTTTTATTTACTGCTAATTATTTCTTTATCAATTTTATACTTTTAATTATACAGTGAGTTTTTCGGTTCATATAAGTTCGCTACCTGAGAGCAAAAGTCAAGTAAGTCGAGATACGTGAATATTGAAAGAAATTCAAAATAAGAATCCTTGATTGTTTTTATATTAAGGTGACTTAGTACAAAATTTTCAATATATATTTATCACTCTATTTTTATCAATTTTAATTATTAGATTATCATTGTTATTATGCTAGATTTCACACTTAAAAGTGGTTTTTCTCGAATAAAGGTTTTGAGATTTGCTTGACTTTTGCTCTCAGGTAGCTAGTTATTTTTTACGAAATCTACTTAAGGTAGAATTTTTAAATTTTTATGGTAAAGTAAATACACATTGATTGGTGAAATTTCATCGTTTTAAAATTTCTAGCTAAAGTAGTCTTTGTAAAATAAACTTGTACGAATAAAAAACACCCTGTATAATTCAAAATAATGACAATTTGTAATTCTGTATTTAGCCGGCTAGTTTTCAAAAAAAGAAGGTGATATCTTATATGCCGACGGGACATATTTACGAGATTCTATCCGAGGTAATTGTAAACGCGAGCCAACATTTCCGCGAAACATTGTTGACCAACACGATCGTAAAACCGAGTTACTCCGTTTGAATGCAGGAAAAAAGAATAAAAATGTGTTGGTCACCCAGTAGCCAATAGCTTTTACCCACTTCCTGCCGATGGATACCTATTTTTCGGGGTCACGAGCCGGAAATGGGTAGTCGCTTCGATACAAAAACGTCAATCGGAAAGTGTTCTAAATTCTCACGCAAACGTTTACAGGGCCCTCAGAGGTCCTATAATTCCTATAAAATCCTATATTTTCAAAAATGTCCTATAACATCCTATATTTTTAATAAAATCCCCAAAAAGTCCTATAAAATCCTATAATTTTTATATTTTGCCCATTTCAAATCCCGCCACTCACAATGTCAGTTAAGTTGTTAGATTTAGCTATACGATAAATTCCTATATAAAGTCATTCTGGTCTATACTTTTGTTATTGTTAACATGGTTAGCTACTAGTATATTTTTTGGATAAAAATTTTTCACTAAATATAGATTTTGTTTTTAAATGCATAAAGTTAGTAAATGAAATAGCATATATAGTCCTATAAAATCCTATAATTGTGAAAAAATTGTCCTATAAAGTTCTATATTTTTAGAAATATAATCCTTTTTCCTATAAAAAAAATAAGATTTGAGTATTCTCTTCGTGGGGTGGGTGAACAAAATAGTTGGGCAGAAATGTTGGCTTCCGTGAATAGCAAACATTTGACGGCCAACTATAACCATTTAAATCCCGCTACGCAGCTGAATTGCATCTCCAATGGAGGGTCGGTTGGATTCTTCGGTGGCGACGTACTGAAGTTAATGGAAGACATCAAAGAACTGAAACCGGAAGTGATACCCATGGTCCCGCGCATCCTAAACCGTCTTTATCACACGCTGAAAAGCGACATTCAAAAGAATCCCATCAAAAGATTGCTGTACGAGACAGCCATTAATGCCAAAGCCAAAAATATTAACAGGTTGGTAAACGCCAAAACCAAGCCCATTTTCTGCTACAATATAATATCATATAAGAAGGGAGAAGACCCTTTAACAGGGGTACCGCCATTGTGTGTACATTTTTAATAATCTACTTGTTACTAGATGCCGCCATCAGTTTACAATCCGAAATAACAAAAATGATAAAACCCCTGAAAGTCTAATTTAAATTGTGGTTATTTAAAAGCTGAAATTTTGTATAACTATATTTTCTAAAATATTTTGTAAACACTTTCAGCTTGAAATAGCACTTAAATAATATAATTTAATTTTTTTTAAATTTTGTGCCAAAATATCTACGCTGGTGTCATCTAGTGTAGAAATACGAAATTAAAATTTTATACTCGATGGCGGTTTCTAAAGGTTTGTTTCCCTGTATGTAATATGCGAATTGGTTTATTCGATTAAAACGAAATTTTGGGACACAGGGGTGTCATCAGCAGAAATACAATATGGGACAAGTTCATGTTTAAAGACGTACAAGACACTTTCGGGGGAAATGTCGAATGCATGATCACATCGGCAGCTCCGATATCGCCGGAAGTTAATAAGTTTTTCCGGTGCGCGCTTGGATGTTACGTAAGTTTTCACCATGATAGACGCTTCTATAAAACCGATTCAGCAAGTCGCGAGGAAGTATTATTAATACACTGTCTCGACGTGCAAGCTTTCTTTTTATATGGTCCTTGTCGATTGACATTGTACTTAAAATTGTGCCTGACTTAAGAGATGGAGAGATCATCGACGCAAAAATATTGTATTAGGCCTAAAGCTTGTTTTCCACTAGCGCGCGTCATAATGTTATTTTCTTTACGCGCGTAAAAACGGTTTGAACGTTTCAAAGCTGCGAAACGTGTCGTTGCGCGTGCCAGTGGAATACAAGCTTTACTGTTAATTTTTGCGTCGAGACGTTTTAGCTCTTGAGAAAACCAGCCTTTAAGCTTAATTTGCATTAGCGCGCAAACCCCACGACGGTGAGTATCGACGCAAAAATTTTGCTTTAAGCCTAACTAATATTTTTTGCGTAATCGACCAACGTAAAATATTTAGATCAGGGATCCAGAGTTGGTTTTATTGAAGCGCCTATTACTTTGACCTTAACTCATCTTTATAAAAAAAATGTGTGTCTTTGCAGATGTTCGACGCGTACGGCCAAACCGAAATCGGTGGCGTCACCATCTCTTCACCATTTGACACCAAAGGAGGTACCCCAAATTAAGATATTAGCGAGGGGCTGATCACTACGTTGTTATCAGTGTACAGGCTTCCCGAAAAGAGTGCGTAATCTCGGCGTAATCCGCGAAATATCAGCGTAATCTTTGCGTACTCCGCGTAATCTTAGCGTACCCCGCGAATTCTTAGCGTACTCCGTGTAATCTTAGCGTTTTCCGAGTAATCTTAGCGTACTCCGCGTAATCGTCGCGTACTCCGCGTAATCGTCGCGTATTCCACGTAATCTTCACGTACTCCGCGAATTCTTAACGTACTCCGCGTTATCTTTGCGCACTCCGCGTAATCCTCTTAATCCGCGTAATCTAAGCGTACTCCGCGTAATCTTAGCGTATTCCGAGTAATCTTAGTGTACTCCGCGTAATCTTAGTGTATTCCGAGTAATCTTTGCGTACTCCGCCTAATCCGCGTAATCTCGGCGTAATCCACGTAATATCAGCGTAATCTTTGCGTAATCCGCAGAATCTTTTCATAATCCGCGTACTCCGCGTAATCCTCTTAATCCGCGTAATATTAGCGTACTCCGCGTAATCTTAGCGAACTCCGCGTAATCTTAGCGTACTCCGCGAATTCTTAGCGTACTCCGTGTAATCTTAGCGTACTCCGCGTAATCTTAGCGTACTCTGTGTAATCTTAGCGTATCCCGAGTAATCTTACTACCTTAGCGTACTTCGCGTAATCTTAGCGTACTCCACGTAATCTTACTATCTTAGCGTACTTCGCGTAATCTTAGCGTACTCCACGTAATCTTACTATCTTAGCGTACTTCGCGTAATCTTAGCGTACTCCACGTAATCTTAGCGTACTCCGCGTAATCTTAGCGTACTCCGCGTAATCTTTGCGTACTCCGCGAATTCTTAGCGCACTCCACGTAATCTTAGCGCACTCCACGTAATCTTAGCGTACTTCGCGTAATATTAGCGTACTCCGCGAAATCTTCGCGTAATCTTAGCGTACTCCACGTAATATTCGCGTAGTCCGCGAATTCTTAGCGCACTACACGTAATCTTAGCGCACTCCACGTAATCTTAGCGTACTCCGCGTAATATTAGCGTACTCCGCGAAATCTTCGCGTAATATTAGCGTACTCCGCGAAATCTTCGCGTAATCTTAGCGTACTCCACGTAATATTCGCGTAGTCCTCGTAATCTTAGCGTACTCCACGTAATCTTAGAGTACTCCGGGTAATCTTAGCGTACTCCACGTAATCTTATAGTACTCCGGGTAATCTTCGCATACTCCGACATTCTTAACGTACTCCGCGTAATCTTTGCGTACTCCGCGAATTCTTAGCGCACTCCACGTAATCTTAGCGAACTCCACGTAATATTAGCGTACTCCGCGAAATCTTCGCGTAATCTTAGCGTACTCCACGTAACATTCGCGTAGTCCTCGTAATATTTGCGTACTCCGCGTAATATTAGCGTACTCCGCTTAATCTCAGCGTAACCTTTGCGTAATCCACAGAATCTTTTCATAATCCGCGTACTCCACGTAATCCTCTTAATCCGCGTAATATTAGCGTATTCCGCGTAATCTTAGCGAACTCCGCGTAATCTTAGCGTACCCCACGTAATCTTACTATCTTAGCGTACTTCGCGTAATCTTAGCTTACTCCACGTAATCTTAGCGTACTCCGCGTAATCTTTGCGTACTCCGCGTAATCTTTGCGTACTCCGCGAATTCTTTGCGTACTCCGCGAATTCTTAGCGCACTCCACGTAGTCTTAGCGCACTCCACGTAATCTTAGCGTACTCCGCGTAATATTAGCGTACTCCGCGAAATCTTCGCGTAATATTAGCGTACTCCGCGAAATCTTCGCGTAATCTTAGCGTACTCCACGTAATATTAGCGTACTCCGCTTAATCTCAGCGTAACCTTTGCGTAATCCACAGAATCTTTTCATAATCCGCGTACTCCACGTAATCCTCTTAATCCTCGTAATCTTAGCGAACTCCGCGTAATCTTAGCGTACTCCACGTAATCTTAGAGTACTCCGGGTAATCTTCGCATACTCCGACATTCTTAACGTACTCCGCGTAATCTTTGCGTACTCCACGAATTCTTCGCGTAATCTTAGCGTACTCCACGTAACATTCGCGTAGTCCTCGTAATATTTGCGTACTCCGCGTAATATTAGCGTACTCCGCTTAATCTCAGCGTAACCTTTGCGTAATCCACAGAATCTTTTCATAATCCGGGTACTCCGCGTAATCCTTTTAATCCGCGTAAATTTAGCGTAATCCGCTGAATCTTAGTATATTCCGCGTAATCTTAACGAACTCCGCGTAATCTTCGCGTACTCCGCTGAATCTTTGCGTATTCCGCGTAATCTTAGCGAACTCCGCGTAATCTGCGAATTCTTAGCGTACTCCGCGTAATCTTCGCGTACTCCGCGAATTCTTAACGTACTCCGCGTAATCTTTGCGTACTCCGCGAATTCTTAGCGTATTCCGCGTAATCCTCTTAATCCGCGTAATCTTAGCGTACTCCGCGTAATCTTCGCGTACTCCGCGAATTCTTAACGTACTCCGCGTAATCTTTGCGTAATCGGTGTACATGCAAATTTGGAGTGAACAGCCCCTCGGATATTAGCTTCAATCGACGCAAGAGGGATCTGCCGTCCATAATAATATGGAATCATTTCAGGAAACATTGGATCACCAATACCGGGGGCCAGAATAAAATTGGTCGACGTACCTGAAATGGGGTACTACGCCAATGAAGATATTGGTGAGGTCAGAGTTAAACTTCAAACGCGACCAGTCTGACTTAGGCATACAGAGACCAGGATCTTTTTTGCAAACCGTTCGTTACAAGCGCAGTCTGCTCCTAATGTTAGTGAGACTAATGATTTTTAGCGTGTAAATTATGGTAGACTGAATATGGTGCGCCACCTATTGAACTTTAAGCTTTTAATATGTTATTACTTATCTTTAAAGCAAGTGGCAGCTCTTATCTAGTTGCATTCGCTCGCACAAGATGTCGTTAGCGTATTTATCAAAACAAGTTGAGTAAGCATCAAAATCTAGCGTTGATTGGCTTTTCGGAATCGCGTGATTTATTAACTTATTAAACACGTGGTTTCGGGAAGCCAATAAATGGCAGACAACTCGCCTTTCGTTTAAGTCCCCGGAAGGTGTTGCCACATAGAAGCGCTTTTAGAATCCTTTTTTAACTGGTTTTGATAGAACCGCCACTTGCTTTAAGTAATAGTATATTATCAGTTTATCACAGACATTTAAGAAGACAAAAAATTATTTAATGCAACCAATTTTGGTTTATATTATTAATTATAATTAGTTTGCGGTATAAGTATAGATGGCGCAAAACCGGCTGTAATTTGACAAACGAGTTGCACCAAAAAACTTGGGCGATCGCCAACCTCTATAAAAAGATCACCGCAAAGGCTCTGTCTTAATTGTAACATTTTCCCCAAATATCCAGATTTGCGCTAAAGGACCATCAGTTACAAAGGGATATTTCAAAAACGCCAAAGCGACGGCTGAGACAATAGACGAAGACGGCTGGTTGCACACTGGAGACATTGGAAAATGGATGCCAGTAGGTTGAAGCAATGTCTGAATTAATTCGAAACTCGGTAAGAAATAGTTATCACGCTTTTTAACAGGATGGAAATCTCGCGGTTGTGGATCGAAAGAAGAATTTATTTAAATTGAGTCAAGTAATACCAAAATTAATTTCAATTACATTTAATGAAATTAATTAACGAGTTAAATTATTAGGGGGAATATATATCTCCGGAAAGAATAGAAAATATTTATATCAAGAGCAAATTAATAGCGCAGATAATAGTCGAAGGATTGTCCAATAAAGTGAAGTACTTTTCCATTATAGAAATAATCAAGAACATATTTAGGTCTGACTGAGAACTTACGAGTCTACTTTCAAACAATCTAGTATTATCAGGAACTAAGAATCTAAGGGGACTCACTTTTCCCGATATTTTGACATGGTAGGCGTGGCTTAAATCGAAAGGCTTACTGAGGTACGACAGCCGCTTTGAAGCGCCTCAAGAATTCTGTTCAACTTTCAATACGATCATCTTAGTCGGGGCTTAGGCGACAGTATGTGCGAGACATTTAGGTTAGTCTTAATTCATTAAATTTTGTAAGTTTAGAAATGAAATGGATTGTTGGATTCCAGTGAAATTTATTATAAAACCTCATGCGGCTTAATATTTATTTATACTTAACACTATTACTTAAACTTTTAAAGAATCAATTTCAAAAATGAAACTTACTAACAAGGAGACGACCCGAGGTGTTACACACCGATTTTGTTCAAACTCGGGGGATTGGTAGACCTTCATGTAACTTGAAAAATCCTAAAGGGAATTTATTCAATGGGCAACGGTTTTGCCATGGCAACGAAAAAGTTTTTGACAACGCAAAATGGCAAATTCCCTTTAGGTTTTTCCATGATACATGAAGGTCTACCAATCCCCCGAGTTTGAACAAAATCGGTGTGTAACACCTCGGGTCGTCTCCTTATAAGCCTCATCATTTAACTGACAACAACGGCGCCAATTTTTCAAAATTGAACGTGAACTATCTGTACAAAACTACGCTAAGTCTGTCCACATTGAACTAAAACAATCCGAGATTTTCCTATTCGCAGTATTTACGCGTACCTGAACAGTGGGTCCCCTTATCTTCTTGGTCCATGGTATGATCTACTACCTTAAGCTCTTTCTTCCAATTGTATAACGCCATCTGGTATCGCTCATAACAACGATTTCGATAATCTTTCGAGAAAACGTGTATAAGGAAAATTTGGGAAAAAAAAATTGTTTTCGATAGAGATCTACAGTGGTATTTTTTACGATAAGCGAAATACGTAAAACCGTCTCCCATAGATGGCGTTATTATTTCAATTTAAATAGCGAATTGCAGTCTGACTTACTCGACTCGTTGGTTCTCAATAAAGGCTTATTATGTTCTTCTTCTTAAAATATAATCTCTTTAGGAATACACGATAAGCATTGTCATACCAGAGTCGCAAGGCTTCAAAAGCTGGGCTAAACATAAGGGTTTTCAATCTACTTCTATGGAGGAATTGTGCGCGGACAAAGTCAGTTTTTTCGGGAATATATAGTCAGTTTAACAGAGAATATGAAACTACAAACTCGGTTTTCATGATTTGCGGAAGGTATTATTCGTGATAACCGAGACAAAGGTGGAAAGATTGCACTATGAAAGCTTGAGGGCCGCGGTTTATCTTTCGAGAATCTCGAAGACAGGCGAAGGGGCGCGTTTTATATTTCGAGAATCACGAAGACGGGTGAAGGGGCGCGGTTCATCTTTCGAGAATCACGAAGACAGGTGAAAGGGCGTGGTTAATCTTTCGGGAATAACGAAGACAGGTGAAGAGGCGTGGTTTTTCTTTCGAGAATCTCGAAGACAGGCGAAGGGGTGCGGTTCATCTTTCGAGAATCACGAAGACAGGCGAAGGGGCGTGGTTTAACCTTTCGGGAATCACGAAGACAGGTGAAGGGGTGCGTTTTATCTTTCGAGAATCACGAAGACAGGTGAAGAGGCGTGGTTTTTCTTTCGGGAATCACGAAGACAGGCGAAGGGGCGTGGTTAATCTTTCGGGAATCACGAAGACAGGCGAAGAGGCGTGGTTTTTCTTTCGGGAATCACGAAGACAGGTGAAGGGGCGCGTTTTATCTTTCGAGAATCACGAAGACAGGCGAAGGGGCGTGGTTTAACCTTTCGGGAATCACGAAGACAGGTGAAGGGGTGCGTTTTATCTTTCGAGAATCACGAAGACAGGTGAAGAGGCGTGGTTTTTCTTTCGGGAATCACGAAGACAGGCGAAGGGGCGTGGTTAATCTTTCGGGAATCACGAAGACAGGCGAAGAGGCGTGGTTTTTCTTTCGGGAATCACGAAGACAGGTGAAGGGGCGCGTTTTATCTTTCGAGAATCACGAAGACAGGCGAAGGGGAGTGGTTTATCCTTCGGGAATCACGAAGACAGGTGAAGGGGCGCGTTTTATCTTTCGAGAATTACGAAGACAGGCGAAGAGGCGTGGTTTTTCTTTCGGGGATCACGAAGACAGGCGAAGGGGTGCGTTTTATCTTTCGAGAATCACGAAGACAGGTGAAGGGGCGCGTTTTATCTTTCGAGAATCACGAAGACAGGCGAAAAGGCGTGGTTTTTCTTTCGGGAATCACGAAGACAGGCGAAGGGGCGTGGTTAATCTTTTGGGAATAACGAAGACAGGCGAAGAGGCGTGGTTAATCTTTCGGGAATCACGAAGACAGGCGAAGGGGCGTGGTTAATCTTTCGGGAATAACGAAGACAGGTGAAGAGGCGTGGTTTTTCTTTCGGGAATCACGAAGACAGGTGAAGGGGCGCGTTTTATCTTTCGAAAATCACGAAGTCAGGCGAAGGGGAGTGGTTTATCCTTCGGGAATCACGAAGACAGGTGAAGGGGTGCGTTTTATCTTTCGAGAATCACGAAGACAGGTGAAGGGGCGCGTTTTATCTTTCGAGAATCACGAAGACAGGCGAAAAGGCGTGGTTTTTCTTTCGGGAATCACGAAGACAGGCGAAGGGGCGTGGTTAATCTTTCGGGAATAACGAAGACAGGCGAAGAGGCGTGGTTAATCTTTCGGGAATCACGAAGACAGGCGAAGGGGCGTGGTTTATCCTTCGGGAATCACGAAGACAGGCGAAGGGGCGTGGTTAATCTTTCGGGAATAACGAAGACCGGTGAAGGGACGTGGTTTATCTTTCGAGAATCACGAAAACAGGTGAAGGGGCGTGGTTTTTCTTTCGGGAATCACGAAGACAGGTGAAGGGGCGCGTTTTATCTTTCGAAAATCACGAAGTCAGGCGAAGGGGAGTGGTTTATCCTTCGGGAATCACGAAGACAGGTGAAGGGGTGCGTTTTATCTTTCGAGAATCACGAAGACAGGTGAAGGGGCGCGTTTTATCTTTCGAGAATCACGAAGACAGGCGAAAAGGCGTGGTTTTTCTTTCGGGAATCACGAAGACAGGCGAAGGGGCGTGGTTAATCTTTCGGGAATAACGAAGACAGGTGAAGAGGCGTGGTTAATCTTTCGGGAATCACGAAGACAGGCGAAGGGGCGTGGTTTATCCTTCGGGAATCACGAAGACAGGCGAAGGGGCGTGGTTAATCTTTCGGGAATAACGAAGACCGGTGAAGGGACGTGGTTTATCTTTCGAGAATCACGAAAACAGGTGAAGGGGCGTGGTTTTTCTTTCGGGAATCACGAAGACAGGTGAAGGGGTGCGTTTTATCTTTCGAGAATCACGAAGACAGGTGAAGGGGCGCGTTTTATCTTTCGAGAATCACGAAGACAGGCGAAAAGGCGTGGTTTTTCTTTCGGGAATCACGAAGACAGGCGAAGGGGCGTGGTTAATCTTTTGGGAATAACGAAGACAGGCGAAGAGGCGTGGTTAATCTTTCGGGAATCACGAAGACAGGCGAAGGGGCGTGGTTAATCTTTCGGGAATAACGAAGACAGGTGAAGAGGCGTGGTTTTTCTTTCGGGAATCACGAAGACAGGTGAAGGGGCGCGTTTTATCTTTCGAAAATCACGAAGTCAGGCGAAGGGGAGTGGTTTATCCTTCGGGAATCACGAAGACAGGTGAAGGGGTGCGTTTTATCTTTCGAGAATCACGAAGACAGGTGAAGGGGCGCGTTTTATCTTTCGAGAATCACGAAGACAGGCGAAAAGGCGTGGTTTTTCTTTCGGGAATCACGAAGACAGGCGAAGGGGCGTGGTTAATCTTTCGGGAATAACGAAGACAGGCGAAGAGGCGTGGTTAATCTTTCGGGAATCACGAAGACAGGCGAAGGGGCGTGGTTTATCCTTCGGGAATCACGAAGACAGGCGAAGGGGCGTGGTTAATCTTTCGGGAATAACGGAGACCGGTGAAGGGACGTGGTTTATCTTTCGAGAATCACGAAAACAGGTGAAGAGGCGTGGTTAAGCTTTCGGGAATCACGAAGACAGGCGAAGGGGCACGTTTTATCTTTGGAGAATCACGAGTTCTTCGGTTTCCCCTTCCATAATAACTTGTCGAGGTTAACGGTAATAGTTAGTGTAGGGAGCTGTTGGCTCGATCTCGTGGCATGCAGGGCTTGCCACCACCCTCCTGACTTAGGCCTAAGATGGTGCCTTGGGTATTAGCCTAGCTGATTATTATTAATATTAAAGACAGGCGAAGGGACGTTGTTTATGCTTCGAGAATCACGAAACAGGTGAAGAGGCGTGGTTAATTTTTCGAGAATCACGAAGACAGGCGAAGGGGCGTGGTTAATCTTTCGGGAATAACGAAGATAGGCGAAGGGGCGTGGTTTTTCTTTCGGGAATCACGAAGACAGTTGAAGGGGCGCGTTTTATCTTTCGAGAATCACGAAGACAGGCGAAGGGGAGTAGTTTATCTTTCGAGAATCACGAAGACAGGCGAAGGGGAGTGGTTTATCTTTCGAGGTTCACGAGGAAAAGCTGATGGGCGTGGTTGACCTTCAGAAATCACGAAGAAAGGCGGAGGCGCGTGGTTGACCTCCAGGAATCACGAAGAAAGGCGGAGGCGCGTGGTTGACCTTCCGGGAATCGCGACGCGAACAGGGTGTTGCCTACGTATTCTCTGTTAACCTGAAGATATTCTTGGTTCAATTAACAATTATTTCGCATTAATGAACGATTAATACTTTCGCAGAGAGTTCGTGAAGAGTTTCTGAAACACATGCGCAAAACTGGAGGAAAAGGAGGTCTTTCGTCTTTAGAACAAGTAGGGAATACATTTCGGTGGCGCCATCATTTGTCGTAAATGTAAACCTTTAGGATGCTTTTTAAATATAATTATTCATATTTAAGATTTTAACGAAATATTAATTTCAAAAAACTTATTCTTATTAAAAATATCTAAATACTATTGTAAGAAGAACCTACAAGACTTATATAAATTGACAACAGATGGCGCTTCATTCGACTTTTGAAAATGTTCTGTGTTTTAACGAGATAAATTTATCGACGCCAGCATAGAGATTAAAACACAGATCCCGTTGGATATAAGTGATCTGAGAGTTGATCTCAAATAAAATGATAATTTATGTTTCTCGCAGATTAAGAACGTGTATTTGCACCCGACATTATTGACGATTGACGAGGGGCTCATAACACCGACGCTCAAAATGAAGAGAAACTTAGTCAAGAAACATTTCATTCGTGAAATAGAAGCGCTCTACCAAGAAGGACCTTTACTTTAAATAACTCAGTAATTCGACGATCATATCAGCAAATTTCGGTTTATTTTGAGCTAAGAAATCGTACAGTTATAAGTTACAAACCCCGGTTTAAAAATTAACTTTTTCAGTCCGGTGTAATATGATTCGTCCGTAAAAGGTATAACGGGGTTTATTTTAAATGATAAAAATATTTTATAATCGTAATTTAATAAATGATAGCAATTTTGTATTTTATAGAAACCAAAATGTAAATAAAGTTCGAAATATTTTATTTCTACGCTTTTTTATCATTTCCTCACAAAGAAATTTGGTTTATTTTACAATAAAATTATCACGCTTTAACAGTAAGTTCCTTCCCCCTATTATCAAATCAAATCAGCCCCTCCATGATATCCAGTGACGTGGCTGATGGTCCGCAGGGCCCGCGGCGCGGGGGGGGGGGGGGGCGCTCACCATTAAAAAATTGAAACATAGAGATTTTAGCGGGGGGCCCTCAGCTACGCCACTGATGATATCACATTGGTTCCCTTAATGCATAGACCAAGAATCTAAGGGGACTCACTGTTCAGGCTTTAAACAGCACGCGTGAATATTGGGAATAAGAAAATCACAGTTAATTTTAGTTCAATGTGGACAAACTTGGCGTCGCTGTTGTCGCTTAAATGCATTTGGCTTTAGAAATGGTTGGCGCCTCTGTACAGGTTAGTTTGAAAAATTGAAGGGGTCTTCCATAAAGATTGCTTTGCAGGTTATATTCCCTTTAACTTGTAACTGACAAGCTGTGAGTATAGGAATTACGTTTACTCTTGCATGGAGCCTTTGTTGAGAAAAGCGTTAGAGAGATACAATTACATGATCGGCCGAGGATACTCAGTCTTGCTCGGACCCGAAGTCAGCCATCACAGTGAGTAGGTAATGTGAACCATCGGGATATGAAACCCCACCTCAACCAAAGAAAAAAGCAACATCTACAACATCTGAAAGGTCGAAGTTTGTTACTAAGCCCGAGGGGCAGGTCACTTTCTTGATTAACGACGCACCCCTCAAAAGACTAAATCCGATTTAATCGTGATTATTTTGATTAAATTCAATTTAATCACGATTAAGTTGATTAAATCACGTTTAATCATGATTATAATGTTTAAATCTGATTTAATTATTATTAAATGATTATATATGATTAAAATGATAAATCTATTTAAAATTATTAAATCCTGATTAAAAAAATTATATCGTGATTAGTATGATTAAATCGTACTAAAACTTTAGTTTTGATTTTAATGATAAATTCTCTATTCGACCGATTATATTGATTAAATCGTGATTAAAATGATTAAATCGTGATTAAAATGATTAAATCTAATTAAAATGATTAAATCTAAATAAAAATGATTAAATCTGATTAAAATGATTAAATCTAATTTAAATGATTAAATCTAATTAAAATGATTAAATCATGATTAGAATGATTAAATCTCGTTTAAATGATTAAATCATGATTAGAATGATTAAATCTCGTTTAAATGATTAAATCCTGATTAAAAAGATTAGATCATGATTAGAATGATTAAATCTCGTTTAAATCGTGATTAGATTATCTAATCTTGATTAAATTTTTTAATCTTGATTACCCTGATTTAATCACGATTACCCTGATTTAATCATTTTACTGTGATTAAGACGCACCCAAAATGGAAGTGACCTGCCCCTCGACTAAGCCTAAGACGTTCGTTGACAATTGGCTACATTTAAAGCTGTTTAAGGGATGTTTACAAAAAGTACCCACTAACTTTTACGTTTCTAACAATTGTAAGTGCAAAGTATGTTAGACTACAGTAGTTTCAGGTAAAACGGAACTTTTAAGACACGCAAACAGCCAAAAGCAAAGAGAGAAAAAATTTGAAAAAGAACAGGCACAACAACAACATATTGGACTGCCTTCATTATTTTCACATAAAGATGAAGCTATGATTTCTTCATTAGTGTCGGAACTTAATCTTCCATTATCATCTGTGGATAAAATTGTACCAGTAGTTAAGTCTCTACCAGCAAAACCAATTTTAAGTAAAATAATGTTAGGCAAGCAAAAAGTAACCAATGTCATTAGGCAAGGATTAGGTGTATATTATGGTTAGTAGTAGTAGTATGATTAGTATTAACACTATCTTCAACATCGTATTCGTTATTCTTGGATGATTCAACTGACTGCGAGTTGAAAATGACAATTTAGAAATTGGGGGTATTTAACACTTTTTTGTAAACTTTTAAGAAAAAGAAAATTCCCTTGGATAATTGGATAGGTTTCTGTTCGGACACTACTAATTCTATTATGGGCCAGCACAATTCAGTAACACAGCTGATTCGCCAAATTATTCATGGGTGATCATTGTCAAATGTTGCTGCCACCTAGGAGCAACAAACACACAAGGAGAACACAACTCGTCAAAAGTCGTGGATTTTCTTGTGTACATTTTTCATTGGTTAGACGCTTTAGCGCCTGCTGCCGTCGGAAGGGGAAAATTAAGAAATTTTCTTCCCCCTTTCCGTAAAACACACAGCGTAAAGGTTCGTCCATTGAAATTTGTTCACAACACTACTTTAGCGTGTTTAAAGGCTAGCTGCGTTTTCCTTGTGTTTGTTGCTCCTAACTGCCACCTTATCCACTTGGTTGCCTCATATGCATGCGAAAAGCTGCCAACATCACTGGAAGATTTGTGTAGAACAATTTATAATCACTTCAATAGAAGTTATAAAAACTCCATGGCATATAAAGAGTTTCAAGAATTTTAAAATCTAGCACCTCATAAAATACTTAAGCCTGGCCAAACAAGACTGCAACAAAGAAATTTTAGAGCAGTGGCTTGCCCTAAAGTTATACTAGACCCAATTAGCTATAAAAGATCACACTCATGCCAACTCATTAACGTTAGAAACTTTTCGAAATCCACTGATGTTTTTCTTATCTGACATTTTACATGATATTTTGGGTCTGTTTAATGAATTAAACACAAATTTCCAGTCTGAAGTTCCTAAATTTCACGAACTAAAACAATAAATTGAAAATCTTATAAAGGTGTTGACTATAAATTTCATGAAACATGATGATGATAATAATAATCTAGATACACGATATCCAGATACGGATCTAGCTACGTTTTTAGGTACTTTTTTTTAGGTACAAGATACAATTGTGGGTAAAAGATAATACCTTTTTTCAGGCGAACACAGATAAATAAAAAACTCTTACACATACACTGTACCTTTTTTTTCATATCTGTTTGCAAAGAATGTATCTTATGTATCTAAATTATTGCACTTTGGTATCTATCTTTTGTTGAGGGGCTATATCAGCAACGTTCCTTATCTGTATCTTTCTTGTTTTGGTAGTTATATTTTAATACATCGATAAAAAGATATACCAGGTACAGAGAGTGAAAACGAAGGTAATTATGTTTTTAGTTTGAATAAGCATTATCTGGGTTTCTTTCAGGCATCTCTCCGGGGGGAATGTCTACCTCCCGGGCGTTAAGAGCTTGCCAATGGACATCACACACACGTTTGTCTGGTAAAGACCACCCTCAGCCTAGTTACCTTCCCCCAAGGAAACGTTTCTGAGATAAACACTGAGCATAATTAACGTTTGTAGAGCAAGAGTCAGACTCAGGGGCGGACAGGCACCTTTTTCGTAAAGTGGGTACTGTAGGCTTGTGGCCCTGGTCAGACTTTAAAAGAAACACCTACTCTTAACATAACGGACATCGTCGTTTGCCGTCATGAATGTAATTTAATTAGTATTTCGTATAAATGTGTCGGTACTATTAATACGGAAAGTATGGTGACTACCGCTGAGTTCAGTGTTTCTCCATCTCTCCGCTACTATCCTATCATAAAGGAAGACGACGAAGCAGTCGACGATATGACGTAGGGGAAGTAAGGTCAGCGCTAGGGCATGGCGACAAAGGCGACCGCCTAGAGCACTCAGCGGCACTTATTGTGGGCCAGCATAAATCCGTCAAGGGGGGTGGCCGAAGTCTTTACAAGGAACCCTCCTGTTCTTCGCCAGTTGCCCATACTTAGCGTCATGTTTTGGGATCCCGCAGTTAGCGACACTTATTGGTATCCCGCGTTTAGCGGCAGTTTTTGGTTCTTCCGGTATTTAGCGACATGTTTTGGGATCCCACAGTTAGCGACCCTTATTGGTATCCCGTACTTAGCGGGGGTTTTTGGTTTCCCCCTTATATAGCGACATGTTTTTGGGATCCCGCAGTTAGCGACACTTATTGGTATCCCGCACTTAGCGGGGGTTTTTGGTTCCCCCTGTACTTAGCGACATATTTTGGGATCCCGGAGTTAGCGACACTTATTGGTATCCCGTACTAAGCGGCGGTTTTTGGTTCCCCCTGTACTTAGCGACATGTTTTGGGATCCCGCAGTTAGCGACACTTATTGGTATCCCGTACTAAGCGACATGTTTTTGGGATCCCGCAGTTAGCGACCCTTATTGGTATCCCATACTTAGCGGCGGTTTTTGGTTCCCCCTGTACTTAGCGACATATTTTGGGATCCCGGAGTTAGCGACACTTATTGGTATCCCGTACTAAGCGGCGGTTTTTGGTTCCCCCTGTACTTAGCGACATGTTTTGGGATCCCGCAGTTAGCGACACTTATTGGTATCCCGTACTTAGGGGCGGTTTTTGGTTCCCCCTGTACTTAGCGACATATTTTGGGATCCCGGAGTTAGCGACACTTATTGGTATCCCGTACTTAGCGGGGGTTTTTGGTTTCCCCCTGTACTTAGCGACATATTTTGGGATCCCGGAGTTAGCGACACTTATTGGTATCCCGTACTTAGCGGCGGTTTTTGGTTCCCCCTGTACTTAGCGACATGTTTTGGGATCCCGCAGTTAGCGACACTTATTGGTATCCCGTACTTAGGGGCGGTTTTTGGTTCCCCCTGTACTTAGCGACATGTTTTGGGATCCCGCAGTTAGCGACCCTTATTGGTATCCCATACTTAGCGGCGGTTTTTGGTTCCCCCTGTACTTAGCGACATATTTTGGGATCCCGCAGTTAGCGACACTTATTGGTATCCCGTACTTAGGGGCGGTTTTTGGTTCCCCCTGTACTTAGCGACATGTTTTGGGATCCCGCAGTTAGCGACACTTATTGGTATCCCGTACTTAGGGGCGGTTTTTGGTTCCCCCTGTACTTAGCGACATATTTTGGGATCCCGGAGTTAGCGACACTTATTGGTATCCCGTACTTAGGGGCGGTTTTTGGTTCCCCCTGTACTTAGCGACATATTTTGGGATCCCGCAGTTAGCGACACTTATTGGTATCCCGTACTTAGGGGCGGTTTTTGGTTCCCCCTGTAATTAGCGACATGTTTTGGGATCCCGCAGTTAGCGACCCTTATTGGTATCCCATACTTAGCGGCGGTTTTTGGTTCCCCCTGTACTTAGCGACATGTTTTGGGATCCCGCAGTTAGCGACACTTATTGGTATCCCGTACTTAGGGGCGGTTTTTGGTTCCCCCTGTACTTAGCGACATATTTTGGGATCCCGGAGTTAGCGACACTTATTGGTATCCCGTACTAAGGGGCGGTTTTTGGTTCCCCCTGTACTTAGCGACATATTTTGGGATCCCGCAGTTAGCGACACTTATTGGTATCCCGTACTTAGGGGCGGTTTTTGGTTCCCCCTGTACTTAGCGACATATTTTGGGATCCCGCAGTTAGCGACACTTATTGGTATCCCGTACTTAGCGACATATTTTGGGATCCCGGAGTTAGCGACACTTATTGGTATCCCGTACTAAGCGACATGTTTTTGGGATCCCACAGTTAGCGACCCTTATTGGTATCCCATACTTAGCGGCGGTTTTTGGTTCCCCCTGTACTTAGCGACATATTTTGGGATCCCGGAGTTAGCGACACTTATTGGTATCCCGTACTAAGCGACATTTTTTTGGGATCCCGCAGTTAGCGACCCTTATTGGTATCCCATACTTAGCGGCGGTTTTTGGTTCCCCCTGTACTTAGCGACATGTTTTGGGATCCCGCAGTTAGCGACACTTATTGGTATCCCGTACTTAGGGGCGGTTTTTGGTTCCCCCTTACTTAGCGACATATTTTGGGATCCCGCAGTTAGCGACACTTATTGGTATCCCGTACTTAGGGGCGGTTTTTGGTTCCCCCTGTACTTAGCGACATATTTTGGGATCCCGCAGTTAGCGACACTTATTGGTATCCCGTACTTAGCGACATATTTTGGGATCCCGGAGTTAGCGACACTTATTGGTATCCCGTACTAAGCGGCGGTTTTTGGTTCCCCCTGTACTTAGCGACATGTTTTGGGATCCCGCAGTTAGCGACACTTATTGGTATCCCGTACTAAGCGACATGTTTTTGGGATCCCGCAGTTAGCGACCCTTATTGGTATCCCATACTTAGCGGCGGTTTTTGGTTCCCCCTGTACTTAGCGACATATTTTGGGATCCCGGAGTTAGCGACACTTATTGGTATCCCGTACTAAGCGGCGGTTTTTGGTTCCCCCTGTACTTAGCGACATGTTTTGGGATCCCGCAGTTAGCGACACTTATTGGTATCCCGTACTTAGGGGCGGTTTTTGGTTCCCCCTGTACTTAGCGACATATTTTGGGATCCCGGAGTTAGCGACACTTATTGGTATCCCGTACTTAGCGGGGGTTTTTGGTTTCCCCCTGTACTTAGCGACATATTTTGGGATCCCGGAGTTAGCGACACTTATTGGTATCCCGTACTTAGCGGCGGTTTTTGGTTCCCCCTGTACTTAGCGACATGTTTTGGGATCCCGCAGTTAGCGACACTTATTGGTATCCCGTACTTAGGGGCGGTTTTTGGTTCCCCCTGTACTTAGCGACATGTTTTGGGATCCCGCAGTTAGCGACCCTTATTGGTATCCCATACTTAGCGGCGGTTTTTGGTTCCCCCTGTACTTAGCGACATATTTTGGGATCCCGCAGTTAGCGACACTTATTGGTATCCCGTACTTAGGGGCGGTTTTTGGTTCCCCCTGTACTTAGCGACATGTTTTGGGATCCCGCAGTTAGCGACACTTATTGGTATCCCGTACTTAGGGGCGGTTTTTGGTTCCCCCTGTACTTAGCGACATATTTTGGGATCCCGGAGTTAGCGACACTTATTGGTATCCCGTACTTAGGGGCGGTTTTTGGTTCCCCCTGTACTTAGCGACATATTTTGGGATCCCGCAGTTAGCGACACTTATTGGTATCCCGTACTTAGGGGCGGTTTTTGGTTCCCCCTGTAATTAGCGACATGTTTTGGGATCCCGCAGTTAGCGACCCTTATTGGTATCCCATACTTAGCGGCGGTTTTTGGTTCCCCCTGTACTTAGCGACATGTTTTGGGATCCCGCAGTTAGCGACACTTATTGGTATCCCGTACTTAGGGGCGGTTTTTGGTTCCCCCTGTACTTAGCGACATATTTTGGGATCCCGGAGTTAGCGACACTTATTGGTATCCCGTACTAAGGGGCGGTTTTTGGTTCCCCCTGTACTTAGCGACATATTTTGGGATCCCGCAGTTAGCGACACTTATTGGTATCCCGTACTTAGGGGCGGTTTTTGGTTCCCCCTGTACTTAGCGACATATTTTGGGATCCCGCAGTTAGCGACACTTATTGGTATCCCGTACTTAGCGACATATTTTGGGATCCCGGAGTTAGCGACACTTATTGGTATCCCGTACTAAGCGACATGTTTTTGGGATCCCACAGTTAGCGACCCTTATTGGTATCCCATACTTAGCGGCGGTTTTTGGTTCCCCCTGTACTTAGCGACATATTTTGGGATCCCGGAGTTAGCGACACTTATTGGTATCCCGTACTAAGCGACATTTTTTTGGGATCCCGCAGTTAGCGACCCTTATTGGTATCCCATACTTAGCGGCGGTTTTTGGTTCCCCCTGTACTTAGCGACATGTTTTGGGATCCCGCAGTTAGCGACACTTATTGGTATCCCGTACTTAGGGGCGGTTTTTGGTTCCCCCTTACTTAGCGACATATTTTGGGATCCCGCAGTTAGCGACACTTATTGGTATCCCGTACTTAGGGGCGGTTTTTGGTTCCCCCTGTACTTAGCGACATATTTTGGGATCCCGCAGTTAGCGACACTTATTGGTATCCCGTACTTAGCGACATATTTTGGGATCCCGGAGTTAGCGACACTTATTGGTATCCCGTACTAAGCGACATGTTTTTGGGATCCCACAGTTAGCGACCCTTATTGGTATCCCATACTTAGCGGCGGTTTTTGGTTCCCCCTGTACTTAGCGACATGTTTTGGGATCCCGCAGTTAGCGACACTTATTGGTATCCCGTACTTAGGGGCGGTTTTTGGTTCCCCCTGTACTTAGCGACATATTTTGAGATCCCGGAGTTAGCGACACTTATTGGTATCCCGTACTAAGCGACATGTTTTTGGGATCCCGCAGTTAGCGACCCTTATTGGTATCCCATACTTAGCGGCGGTTTTTGATTCCCCCTGTACTTAGCGACATGTTTTGGGATCCCGCAGTTAGCGACACTTATTGGTATCCCGTACTTAGGGGCGGTTTTTGGTTCCCCCTGTACTTAGCGACATATTTTGGGATCCCGCAGTTAGCGACACTTATTGGTATCCCGTACTTAGCGACATATTTTGGGATCCCAGAGTTAGCGACACTTATTGGTATCCCGTACTAAGCGACATGTTTTTGGGATCCCGCAGTTAGCGACCCTTATTGGTATCCCATACTTAGCGGCGGTTTTTGGTTCCCCCTGTACTTAGCGACATGTTTTGGGATCCCGCAGTTAGCGACACTTATTGGTATCCCGTACTTAGGGGCGGTTTTTGGTTCCCCCTGTACTTAGCGACATATTTTGGGATCCCGCAGTTAGCGACACTTATTGGTATCCCGTACTTAGCGACATATTTTGGGATCCCGGAGTTAGCGACACTTATTGGTATCCCGTACTAAGCGACATGTTTTGGGATCCCACAGTTAGCGACCCTTATAGGTATCCCATACTTAGCGACATATTTTGGGATCCCGGAGTTAGCGACACTTATTGGTATCCCGTACTAAGCGACATGTTTTTGGGATCCCACAGTTAGCGACCCTTATTGGTATCCCATACTTAGCGGCGGTTTTTGGTTCCCCCTGTACTTAGCGACATGTTTTGGGATCCCGCAGTTAGCGACACTTATTGGTATCCCGTACTTAGGGGCGGTTTTTGGTTCCCCCTGTACTTAGCGACATATTTTGGGATCCCGGAGTTAGCGACACTTATTGGTATCCCGTACTAAGCGACATGTTTTTGGGATCCCGCAGTTAGCGACCCTTATTGGTATCCCATACTTAGCGGCGGTTTTTGATTCCCCCTGTACTTAGCGACATGTTTTGGGATCCCGCAGTTAGCGACACTTATTGGTATCCCGTACTTAGGGGCGGTTTTTGGTTCCCCCTGTACTTAGCGACATATTTTGGGATCCCGCAGTTAGCGACACTTATTGGTATCCCGTACTTAGCGACATATTTTGGGATCCCAGAGTTAGCGACACTTATTGGTATCCCGTACTAAGCGACATGTTTTTGGGATCCCGCAGTTAGCGACCCTTATTGGTATCCCATACTTAGCGGCGGTTTTTGGTTCCCCCTGTACTTAGCGACATGTTTTGGGATCCCGCAGTTAGCGACACTTATTGGTATCCCGTACTTAGGGGCGGTTTTTGGTTCCCCCTGTACTTAGCGACATATTTTGGGATCCCGCAGTTAGCGACACTTATTGGTATCCCGTACTTAGCGACATATTTTGGGATCCCGGAGTTAGCGTAACTTATTGGTATCCCGTACTAAGCGACATGTTTTGGGATCCCACAGTTAGCGACCCTTATTGGTATCCCATACTTAGCGGCGGTTTTTGGTTCCCCCTGTACTTAGCGACATGTTTTGGGATCCCGCAGTTAGCGACACTTATTGGTATCCCGTACTTAGGGGCGGTTTTTGGTTCCCCCTGTACTTAGCGACATATTTTGGGATCCCGCAGTTAGCGACACTTATTGGTATCCCGTACTTAGCGACATATTTTGGGATCCCGGAGTTAGCGACACTTATTGGTATCCCGTACTAAGCGACATGTTTTTGGGATCCCACAGTTAGCGACCCTTATTGGTATCCCATACTTAGCGGCGGTTTTTGGTTCCCCCTGTACTTAGCGACATGTTTTGGGATCCCGCAGTTAGCGACACTTATTGGTATCCCGTACTTAGGGGCGGTTTTTGGTTCCCCCTGTACTTAGCGACATATTTTGGGATCCCGCAGTTAGCGACACTTATTGGTATCCCGTACTTAGCGACATATTTTGGGATCCCGGAGTTAGCGACACTTATTGGTATCCCGTACTAAGCGACATGTTTTGGGATCCCACAGTTAGCGACCCTTATTGGTATCCCATACTTAGCGACATATTTTGGGATCCCGGAGTTAGCGACACTTATTGGTATCCCGTACTAAGCGACATGTTTTTGGGATCCCACAGTTAGCGACCCTTATTGGTATCCCATACTTAGCGGCGGTTTTTGGTTCCCCCTGTACTTAGCGACATGTTTTGGGATCCCGCAGTTAGCGACACTTATTGGTATCCCGTACTTAGGGGCGGTTTTTGGTTCCCCCTGTACTTAGCGACATATTTTGGGATCCCGGAGTTAGCGACACTTATTGGTATCCCGTACTAAGCGACATGTTTTTGGGATCCCGCAGTTAGCGACCCTTATTGGTATCCCATACTTAGCGGCGGTTTTTGATTCCCCCTGTACTTAGCGACATGTTTTGGGATCCCGCAGTTAGCGACACTTATTGGTATCCCGTACTTAGGGGCGGTTTTTGGTTCCCCCTGTACTTAGCGACATATTTTGGGATCCCGCAGTTAGCGACACTTATTGGTATCCCGTACTTAGCGACATATTTTGGGATCCCAGAGTTAGCGACACTTATTGGTATCCCGTACTAAGCGACATGTTTTTGGGATCCCGCAGTTAGCGACCCTTATTGGTATCCCATACTTAGCGGCGGTTTTTGGTTCCCCCTGTACTTAGCGACATGTTTTGGGATCCCGCAGTTAGCGACACTTATTGGTATCCCGTACTTAGGGGCGGTTTTTGGTTCCCCCTGTACTTAGCGACATATTTTGGGATCCCGCAGTTAGCGACACTTATTGGTATCCCGTACTTAGCGACATATTTTGGGATCCCGGAGTTAGCGTAACTTATTGGTATCCCGTACTAAGCGACATGTTTTGGGATCCCACAGTTAGCGACCCTTATTGGTATCCCATACTTAGCGGCGGTTTTTGGTTCCCCCTGTACTTAGCGACATGTTTTGGGATCCCGCAGTTAGCGACACTTATTGGTATCCCGTACTTAGGGGCGGTTTTTGGTTCCCCCTGTACTTAGCGACATATTTTGGGATCCCGCAGTTAGCGACACTTATTGGTATCCCGTACTTAGCGACATATTTTGGGATCCCGGAGTTAGCGACACTTATTGGTATCCCGTACTAAGCGACATGTTTTTGGGATCCCACAGTTAGCGACCCTTATTGGTATCCCATACTTAGCGGCGGTTTTTGGTTCCCCCTGTACTTAGCGACATGTTTTGGGATCCCGCAGTTAGCGACACTTATTGGTATCCCGTACTTAGGGGCGGTTTTTGGTTCCCCCTGTACTTAGCGACATGTTTTGGGATCCCGCAGTTAGCGACCCTTATTGGTATCCCATACTTAGCGGCGGTTTTTGGTTCCCCCTGTACTTAGCGACATGTTTTGGGATCCCGCAGTTAGCGACACTTATTGGTATCCCGTACTTAGGGGCGGTTTTTGGTTCCCCCTGTACTTAGCGACATATTTTGGGATCCCGCAGTTAGCGACACTTATTGGTATCCCGTACTTAGGGGCGGTTTTTGGTTCCCCCTGTACTTAGCGACATATTTTGGGATCCCGGAGTTAGCGACACTTATTGGTATCCCGTACTAAGCGACATGTTTTGGGATCCCACAGTTAGCGACCCTTATTGGTATCCCATACTTAGCGGCGGTTTTTGGTTCCCCCTGTACTTAGCGACATGTTTTGGGATCCCGCAGTTAGCGACACTTATTGGTATCCCGTACTTAGGGGCGGTTTTTGGTTCCCCCTGTACTTAGCGACATATTTTGGGATCCCGCAGTTAGCGACACTTATTGGTATCCCGTACTTAGCGACATATTTTGGGATCCCGGAGTTAGCGACCCTTATTGGTATCCCGTACTAAGCGACATGTTTTTGGGATCCCACAGTTAGCGACCCTTATTGGTATCCCATACTTAGCGGCGGTTTTTGGTTCCCCCTGTACTTAGCGACATGTTTTGGGATCCCGCAGTTAGCGACACTTATTGGTATCCCGTACTTAGGGGCGGTTTTTGGTTCCCCCTGTACTTAGCGACATGTTTTGGGATCCCGCAGTTAGCGACCCTTATTGGTATCCCATACTTAGCGGAAGTTTTTGGTTCCCCCTGTACTTAGCGACATGTTTTGGGATCCCGCAGTTAGCGACACTTATTGGTATCCCGTACTAAGGGGCGGTTTTTGGTTCCCCCTGTACTTAGCGACATATTTTGGGATCCCGCAGTTAGCGACACTTATTGGTATCCCGTACTTAGGGGCGGTTTTTGGTTCCCCCTGTACTTAGCGACATATTTTGGGATCCCGCAGTTAGCGACACTTATTGGTATCCCGTACTAAGCGACATGTTTTTGGGATCCCGCAGTTAGCGACCCTTATTGGTATCCCATACTTAGCGGCGGTTTTTGGTTCCCCCTGTACTTAGCGACATGTTTTGGGATCCCGCAGTTAGCGACACTTATTGGTATCCCGTACTTAGAGGCGGTTTTTGGTTCCCCCTGTACTTAGCGACATATTTTGGGATCCCGCAGTTAGCGACACTTATTGGTATTCCGCACTTAGCGGGGGTTTTTGGTTCCCCCTTACTTAGCGACATGTTTTGGGATCCCGGAGTTAGCGACACTTATTGGTATTCCGCACTTAGCGGGGGTTTTTGGTTCCCCCTTACTTAGCGACATGTTTTGGGATCCCGGAGTTAGCGACACTTATTGTTATCCCGCACTTAGCGGGGGTTTTTGGTTCCCCCTTACTTAGCGACATGTTTTGGGATCCCGGAGTTAGCGACACTTATTGGTATTCCGCACTTAGCGGGGGTTTTTGGTTCCCCCTTACTTAGCGACATGTTTTGGGATCCCGGAGTTAGCGACACTTATTGGTATTCCGCACTTAGCGGGGGTTTTTGGTTCCCCCTTACTTAGCGACATGTTTTGGGATCCCGGAGTTAGCGACACTTAT
Source organism: Leiobunum rupestre (assembly GCF_980474605.1). NCBI lineage: Eukaryota > Metazoa > Arthropoda > Arachnida > Opiliones > Sclerosomatidae > Leiobunum > Leiobunum rupestre. The sequence continues at coordinate 37,104,742 of NC_143392.1, forward strand.
TGGTATTCCGCACTTAGCGGGGGTTTTTGGTTCCCCCTTACTTAGCGACATGTTTTGGGATCCCGGAGTTAGCGACACTTATTGTTATCCCGCACTTAGCGGGGGTTTTTGGTTCCCCCTTACTTAGCGACATGTTTTGGGATCCCGGAGTTAGCGACACTTATTGTTATCCCGCACTTAGCGGGGGTTTTTGGTTCCCCCTTACTTAGCGACATGTTTTGGGATCCCGGAGTTAGCGACACTTATTGTTATCCCGCACTTAGCGGGGGTTTTTGGTTCCCCCTTACTTAGCGACATGTTTTGGGATCCCGGAGTTAGCGACACTTATTGGTATTCCGCACTTAGCGGGGGTTTTTGGTTCCCCCTTACTTAGCGACATGTTTTGGGATCCCGGAGTTAGCGACACTTATTGTTATCCCGCACTTAGCGGGGGTTTTTGGTTCCCCCTTACTTAGCGACATGTTTTGGGATCCCGGAGTTAGCGACACTTATTGTTATCCCGCACTTAGCGGGGGTTTTTGGTTCCCCCTTACTTAGCGACATGTTTTGGGATCCCGGAGTTAGCGACACTTATTGTTATCCCGCACTTAGCGGGGGTTTTTGGTTCCCCCTTACTTAGCGACATGTTTTGGGATCCCGGAGTTAGCGACACTTATTGTTATCCCGCACTTAGCGGGGGTTTTTGGTTCCCCCTTACTTAGCGACATGTTTTGGGATCCCGGAGTTAGCGACACTTATTGGTATTCCGCACTTAGCGGGGGTTTTTGGTTCCCCCTTACTTAGCGACATGTTTTGGGATCCCGGAGTTAGCGACACTTATTGGTATTCCGCACTTAGCGGGGGTTTTTGGTTCCCCCTTACTTAGCGACATGTTTTGGGATCCCGGAGTTAGCGACACTTATTGGTATTCCGCACTTAGCGGGGGTTTTTGGTTCCCCCTTACTTAGCGACATGTTTTGGGATCCCGGAGTTAGCGACACTTATTGTTATCCCGCACTTAGCGGGGGTTTTTGGTTCCCCCTTACTTAGCGACATGTTTTGGGATCCCGGAGTTAGCGACACTTATTGTTATCCCGCACTTAGCGGGGGTTTTTGGTTCCCCCTTACTTAGCGACATGTTTTGGGATCCCGGAGTTAGCGACACTTATTGTTATCCCGCACTTAGCGGGGGTTTTTGGTTCCCCCTTACTTAGCGACATGTTTTGGGATCCCGGAGTTAGCGACACTTATTGGTATTCCGCACTTAGCGGGGGTTTTTGGTTCCCCCTTACTTAGCGACATGTTTTGGGATCCCGGAGTTAGCGACACTTATTGTTATCCCGCACTTAGCGGGGGTTTTTGGTTCCCCCTTACTTAGCGACATGTTTTGGGATCCCGGAGTTAGCGACACTTATTGTTATCCCGCACTTAGCGGGGGTTTTTGGTTCCCCCTTACTTAGCGACATGTTTTGGGATCCCGGAGTTAGCGACACTTATTGTTATCCCGCACTTAGCGGGGGTTTTTGGTTCCCCCTTACTTAGCGACATGTTTTGGGATCCCGGAGTTAGCGACACTTATTGGTATTCCGCACTTAGCGGGGGTTTTTGGTTCCCCCTTACTTAGCGACATGTTTTGGGATCCCGGAGTTAGCGACACTTATTGTTATCCCGCACTTAGCGGGGGTTTTTGGTTCCCCCTTACTTAGCGACATGTTTTGGGATCCCGGAGTTAGCGACACTTATTGTTATCCCGCACTTAGCGGGGGTTTTTGGTTCCCCCTTACTTAGCGACATGTTTTGGGATCCCGGAGTTAGCGACACTTATTGTTATCCCGCACTTAGCGGGGGTTTTTGGTTCCCCCTTACTTAGCGACATGTTTTGGGATCCCGGAGTTAGCGACACTTATTGGTATTCCGCACTTAGCGGGGGTTTTTGGTTCCCCCTTACTTAGCGACATGTTTTGGGATCCCGGAGTTAGCGACACTTATTGTTATCCCGCACTTAGCGGGGGTTTTTGGTTCCCCCTTACTTAGCGACATGTTTTGGGATCCCGGAGTTAGCGACACTTATTGTTATCCCGCACTTAGCGGGGGTTTTTGGTTCCCCCTTACTTAGCGACATGTTTTGGGATCCCGGAGTTAGCGACACTTATTGGTATTCCGCACTTAGCGGGGGTTTTTGGTTCCCCCTTACTTAGCGACATGTTTTGGGATCCCGGAGTTAGCGACACTTATTGTTATCCCGCACTTAGCGGGGGTTTTTGGTTCCCCCTTACTTAGCGACATGTTTTGGGATCCCGGAGTTAGCGACACTTATTGGTATTCCGCACTTAGCGGGGGTTCTTGGTTCCCCCTTACTTAGCGACATGTTTTGGGATCCCGGAGTTAGCGACACTTATTGTTATCCCGCACTTAGGGGTGGTTTTTGGTTCACCCTGTACTTAGCCACATGTTTTGGGATCCCGGAGTTAGCTGCACTTATTGTTATCCCGCACTTAGCGGGGGTTTTTGGTTCCCCCTTACTTAGCGACATGTTTTGGGATCCCGGAGTTAGCGACACGTATTGGTATCCCGTACTTAGGGGTGGTTTTTGGTTCACCCTGTACTTAGCCACATGTTTTGGGATCCCGGAGTTAGCTGCACTTATTGTTATCCCGCACTTAGCGGGGGTTTTTGGTTCCCCCTTACTTAGCGACATGTTTTGGGATCCCGGAGTTAGCGACACGTATTGGTATCCCGTACTTAGGGGTGGTTTTTGGTTCACCCTGTACTTAGCCACATGTTTTGGGATCCCGGAGTTAGCGACACTTATTGTTATCCCGCACTTAGCGGGGGTTTTTGGTTCCCCCGTACTTAGCGACATGTTTTGGGATCCCGCAGTTAGCGACACTTATTGGTATCCCGCACTTAGCGGGGGTTTTGGTTACCCCTTACTTAGCGACATGTTTTGGGATCCCGGAGTTAGCGACACTTATTGTTATCCCGCACTTAGCGGGGGTTTTTGGTTCCCCCGTACTTAGCGACATGTTTTGGGATCCCGGAGTTAGCGACACTTATTGTTATCCCGCACTTAGCGGGGGTTTTTGGGTTCCCCCTTACTTAGCGACATGTTTTGGGATCCCGGAGTTAGCGACACTTATTGTTATCCCGCACTTAGCGGGGGTTTTTGGTTCCCCCTTACTTAGCGACATGTTTTGGGATCCCGGAGTTAGCGACACTTATTGTTATCCCGCACTTAGCGGGGGTTTTTGGTTCCCCCTTACTTAGCGACATGTTTTGGGATCCCGGAGTTAGCGACACTTATTGTTATCCCGCACTTAGCGGGGGTTTTTGGTTCCCCCGTACTTAGCGACATGTTTTGGGATCCCGGAGTTAGCGACACTTATTGTTATCCCGCACTTAGCGGGGGTTTTTGGTTCCCCCTTACTTAGCGACATGTTTTGGGATCCCGGAGTTAGCGACACTTATTGTTATCCCGCACTTAGCGGGGGTTTTTGGTTCCCCCTTACTTAGCGACATGTTTTGGGATCCCGGAGTTAGCGACGCTTATTGTTATCCCGCACTTAGCGGGGGTTTTTGGTTCCCCCTTACTTATTGACATGTTTTGGGATCCCGGAGTTAGCGACACGTATTGGTATCCCGTACTTAGGGGTGGTTTTTGGTTCACCCTGTACTTAGCCACATGTTTTGGGATCCCGGAGTTAGCGACACTTATTGTTATCCCGCACTTAGCGGGGGTTTTTGGTTCCCCCGTACTTAGCGACATGTTTTGGGATCCCGGAGTTAGCGACACTTATTGGTATTCCGCACTTAGCGGGGGTTTTTGGTTCCCCCTTACTTAGCGACATGTTTTGGGATCCCGGAGTTAGCGACACTTATTGTTATCCCGCACTTAGCGGGGGTTTTTGGTTCCCCCGTACTTAGCGACATGTTTTGGGATCCCGGAGTTAGCGACACTTATTGGTATCCCGCACTTAGCGGGGGTTTTTGGTTCCCCCTTACTTAGCGACATGTTTTGGGATCCCGGAGTTAGCGACACTTATTGTTATCCCGCACTTAGCGGGGGTTTTTGGTTCCCCCGTACTAAGCGACATGTTTTGGGATCCCGGAGTTAGCGACACTTATTGTTATCCCGCACTTAGCGGGGGTTTTTGGTTCCCCCGTACTTAGCGACATGTTTTGGGATCCCGGAGTTAGCGACACTTATTGGTATTCCGCACTTAGCGAAGGTTTTTGGTTCCCCCTTACTTAGCGACATGTTTTGAGATCCCGGAGTTAGCGACACTTATTGTTATCCCGCACTTAGCGGGGGTTTTTGGTTCCCCCGTACTTAGCGACATGTTTTGGGATCCCGGAGTTAGCGACACTTATTGGTATTCCGCACTTAGCGGGGGTTTTTGGTTCCCCCTTACTTAGCGACATGTTTTGGGATCCCGGAGTTAGCGACACTTATTGTTATCCCGCACTTAGCGGGGGTTTTTGGTTCCCCCGTACTTAGCGACATGTTTTGGGATCCCGGAGTTAGCGACACTTATTGTTATCCCGCACTTAGCGGGGGTTTTTGGTTCCCCCGTACTTAGCGACATGTTTTGGGATCCCGGAGTTAGCGACACTTATTGGTATTCCGCACTAAGCGGGGGTTTTTGGTTCCCCCTTACTTAGCGACATGTTTTGAGATCCCGGAGTTAGCGACACTTATTGTTATCCCGCACTTAGCGGGGGTTTTTGGTTCCCCCGTACTTAGCGACATGTTTTGGGATCCCGGAGTTAGCGACACTTATTGGTATTCCGCACTTAGCGGGGGTTTTTGGTTCCCCCTTACTTAGCGACATGTTTTGAGATCCCGGAGTTAGCGACACTTATTGTTATCCCGCACTTAGCGGGGGTTTTTGGTTCCCCCGTACTTAGCGACATGTTTTGGGATCCCGGAGTTAGCGACACTTATTGTTATCCCGCACTTAGCGGGGGTTTTGGTTACCCCTTACTTAGCGACATGTTTTGGGATCCCGGAGTTAGCGACACTTATTGTTATCCCGCACTTAGCGGGGGTTTTTGGGTTCCCCCTTACTTAGCGACATGTTTTGGGATCCCGGAGTTAGCGACACTTATTGTTATCCCGCACTTAGCGGGGGTTTTTGGTTCCCCCGTACTTAGCGACATGTTTTGGGATCCCGCAGTTAGCGACACTTATTGGTATCCCGCACTTAGCGGGGGTTTTGGTAACCCCTTACTTAGCGACATGTTTTGGGATCCCGGAGTTAGCGACACTTATTGTTATCCCGCACTTAGCGGGGGCTTTTGGTTCCCCCGTACTTAGCGACATGTTTTGGGATCCCGGAGTTAGCGACACTTATTGTTATCCCGCACTTAGCGGGGGTTTTTGGTTCCTTCGTACTTAGCGACATGTTTTGGGATCCCGGAGTTAGCGACACTTATTGTTATCCCGCACTTAGCGGGGGTTTTTGGTTCCCCCGTACTTAGCGACATGTTTTGGGATCCCGGAGTTAGCGACACTTATTGTTATCCCGCACTTAGCGGGGGCTTTTGGTTCCCCCGTACTTAGCGACATGTTTTGGGATCCCGGAGTTAGCGACACTTATTGTTATCCCGCACTTAGCGGGGGTTTTTGGTTCCTTCGTACTTAGCGACATGTTTTGGGATCCCGGAGTTAGCGACACTTATTGTTATCCCGCACTTAGCGGGGTTTTTTGGTTCCCCCTTACTTAGCGACATGTTTTGGGATCCCGGAGTTAGCGACACGTATTGGTATCCCGTACTTAAGGGTGGTTTTTGGTTCACCCTGTACTTAGCCACATGTTTTGGGATCCCGGAGTTAGCGACACTTATTGTTATCCCGCACTTAGCGGGGGTTTTTGGTTCCCCCGTACTTAGCGACATGTTTTGGGATCCCGGAGTTAGCGACACATATTGTTATCCCGCACTTAGCGGGGGTTTTTGGTTCCCCCTTACTTAGCGACATGTTTTGGGATCCCGGAGTTAGCGACACTTATTGTTATCCTGCACTTAGCGGGGGTTTTTGGTTCCCCCTTACTTAGCGACATGTTTTGGGATCCCGGAGTTAGCGACACATATTGTTATCCCGTACTTAGGGGTGGTTTTTGGTTCACCCTGTACTTAGCCACATGTTTTGGGATCCCGGAGTTAGCGACACTTATTGTTATCCCGCACTTAGCGGGGGTTTTTGGTTCCCCCGTACTTAGCGACATGTTTTGGGATCCCGGAGTTAGCGACACTTATTGATATTCCGCACTTAGCGGGGGTTTTTGGTTCCCCCTTACTTAGCGACATGTTTTGAGATCCCGGAGTTAGCGACACTTATTGTTATCCCGCACTTAGCGGGGGTTTTTGGTTCCCCCGTACTTAGCGACATGTTTTGGGATCCCGGAGTTAGCGACACTTATTGGTATTCCGCACTTAGCGAAGGTTTTTGGTTCTCCCTTACTTAGCGACATGTTTTGAGATCCCGGAGTTAGCGACACTTATTGTTATCCCGCACTTAGCGGGGGTTTTTGGTTCCCCCGTACTTAGCGACATGTTTTGGGATCCCGGAGTTAGCGACACTTATTGGTATTCCGCACTTAGCGGGGGTTTTTGGTTCCCCCTTACTTAGCGACATGTTTTGGGATCCCGGAGTTAGCGACACTTATTGTTATCCCGCACTTAGCGGGGGTTTTTGGTTCCCCCGTACTTAGCGACATGTTTTGGGATCCCGGAGTTAGCGACACTTATTGTTATCCCGCACTTAGCGGGGGTTTTTGGTTCCCCCGTACTTAGCGACATGTTTTGGGATCCCGGAGTTAGCGACACTTATTGGTATTCCGCACTAAGCGGGGGTTTTTGGTTCCCCCTTACTTAGCGACATGTTTTGAGATCCCGGAGTTAGCGACACTTATTGTTATCCCGCACTTAGCGGGGGTTTTTGGTTCCCCCGTACTTAGCGACATGTTTTGGGATCCCGGAGTTAGCGACACTTATTGGTATTCCGCACTTAGCGGGGGTTTTTGGTTCCCCCTTACTTAGCGACATGTTTTGAGATCCCGGAGTTAGCGACACTTATTGTTATCCCGCACTTAGCGGGGGTTTTTGGTTCCCCCGTACTTAGCGACATGTTTTGGGATCCCGGAGTTAGCGACACTTATTGTTATCCCGCACTTAGCGGGGGTTTTTGGTTCCCCCGTACTTAGCGACATGTTTTGGGATCCCGGAGTTAGCGACACTTATTGGTATTCCGCACTAAGCGGGGGTTTTTGGTTCCCCCTTACTTAGCGACATGTTTTGAGATCCCGGAGTTAGCGACACTTATTGTTATCCCGCACTTAGCGGGGGTTTTTGGTTCCCCCGTACTTAGCGACATGTTTTGGGATCCCGGAGTTAGCGACACTTATTGGTATTCCGCACTTAGCGGGGGTTTTTGGTTCCCCCTTACTTAGCGACATGTTTTGAGATCCCGGAGTTAGCGACACTTATTGTTATCCCGCACTTAGCGGGGGTTTTTGGTTCCCCCGTACTTAGCGACATGTTTTGGGATCCCGGAGTTAGCGACACTTATTGTTATCCCGCACTTAGCGGGGGTTTTGTTTACCCCTTACTTAGCGACATGTTTTGGGATCCCGGAGTTAGCGACACTTATTGTTATCCCGCACTTAGCGGGGGTTTTTGGGTTCCCCCTTACTTAGCGACATGTTTTGGGATCCCGGAGTTAGCGACACTTATTGTTATCCCGCACTTAGCGGGGGTTTTTGGTTCCCCCGTACTTAGCGACATGTTTTGGGATCCCGCAGTTAGCGACACTTATTGGTATCCCGCACTTAGCGGGGGTTTTGGTTACCCCTTACTTAGCGACATGTTTTGGGATCCCGGAGTTAGCGACACTTATTGTTATCCCGCACTTAGCGGGGGCTTTTGGTTCCCCCGTACTTAGCGACATGTTTTGGGATCCCGGAGTTAGCGACACTTATTGTTATCCCGCACTTAGCGGGGGTTTTTGGTTCCTTCGTACTTAGCGACATGTTTTGGGATCCCGGAGTTAGCGACACTTATTGTTATCCCGCACTTAGCGGGGGTTTTTGGTTCCCCCGTACTTAGCGACATGTTTTGGGATCCCGGAGTTAGCTGCACTTATTGTTATCCCGCACTTAGCGGGGTTTTTTGGTTCCCCCTTACTTAGCGACATGTTTTGGGATCCCGGAGTTAGCGACACGTATTGGTATCCCGTACTTAGGGGTGGTTTTTGGTTCACCCTGTACTTAGCCACATGTTTTGGGATCCCGGAGTTAGCGACACTTATTGTTATCCCGCACTTAGCGGGGGTTTTTGGTTCCCCCGTACTTAGCGACATGTTTTGGGATCCCGGAGTTAGCGACACTTATTGTTATCCCGCACTTAGCGGGGGTTTTTGGTTCCCCCGTACTTAGCGACATGTTTTGGGATCCCGGAGTTAGCGACACTTATTGTTATCCCGCACTTAGCGGGGGTTTTTGGTTCCCCCTTACTTAGCGACATGTTTTGGGATCCCGGAGTTAGCGACACATATTGTTATCCCGCACTTAGCGGGGGTTTTTGGTTCCCCCTTACTTAGCGACATGTTTTGGGATCCCGGAGTTAGCGACACTTATTGTTATCCTGCACTTAGCGGGGGTTTTTGGTTCCCCCTTACTTAGCGACATGTTTTGGGATCCCGGAGTTAGCGACACATATTGTTATCCCGTACTTAGGGGTGGTTTTTGGTTCACCCTGTACTTAGCCACATGTTTTGGGATCCCGGAGTTAGCGACACTTATTGTTATCCCGCACTTAGCGGGGGTTTTTGGTTCCCCCGTACTTAGCGACATGTTTTGGGATCCCGGAGTTAGCGACACTTATTGATATTCCGCACTTAGCGGGGGTTTTTGGTTCCCCCTTACTTAGCGACATGTTTTGAGATCCCGGAGTTAGCGACACTTATTGTTATCCCGCACTTAGCGGGGGTTTTTGGTTCCCCCGTACTTAGCGACATGTTTTGGGATCCCGGAGTTAGCGACACTTATTGTTATCCCGCACTTAGCGGGGGTTTTTGGTTCCCCCGTACTTAGCGACATGTTTTGGGATCCCGCAGTTAGCGACACTTATTGGTATCCCGCACTTAGCGGGGGTTTTGGTTACCCCTTACTTAGCGACATGTTTTGGGATCCCGGAGTTAGCGACACTTATTGTTATCCCGCACTTAGCGGGGGTTTTTGGTTCCCCCGTACTTAGCGACATGTTTTGGGATCCCGGAGTTAGCGACACTTATTGTTATCCCGCACTTAGCGGGGGTTTTTGGGTTCCCCCTTACTTAGCGACATGTTTTGGGATCCCGGAGTTAGCGACACTTATTGTTATCCCGCACTTAGCGGGGGTTTTTGGTTCCCCCTTACTTAGCGACATGTTTTGGGATCCTGGAGTTAGCGACACTTATTGTTATCCCGCACTTAGCGGGGGTTTTTGGTTCCCCCTTACTTAGCGACATGTTTTGGGATCCCGGAGTTAGCGACACTTATTGTTATCCCGCACTTAGCGGGGGTTTTTGGTTCCCCCGTACTTAGCGAGATGTTTTGGGATCCCGGAGTTAGCGACACTTATTGTTATCCCGCACTTAGCGGGGGTTTTTGGTTCCCCCTTACTTAGCGACATGTTTTGGGATCCCGGAGTTAGCGACACGTATTGTTATCCCGTACTTAGCGGGGGTTTTTGGTTCCCCCGTACTTAGCGACATGTTTTGGGATCCCGGAGTTAGCGACACTTATTGTTATCCCGCACTTAGCGGGGGTTTTTGGTTCCCCCTTACTTAGCGACATGTTTTGGGATCCCGGAGTTAGCGACACTTATTGTTATCCCGCACTTAGCGGGGGTTTTTGGTTCCCCCTTACTTAGCGACATGTTTTGGGATCCCGGAGTTAGCGACACTTATTGTTATCCCGCACTTAGCGGGGGTTTTTGGTTCCCCCTTACTTAGCGACATGTTTTGGGATCCCGGAGTTAGCGACACTTATTGTTATCCCGCACTTAGCGGGGGTTTTTGGTTCCCCCTTACTTAGCGACATATTTTGGGATCCCGGAGTTAGCGACACTTATTGTTATCCCGCACTTAGCGGGGGTTTTTGGTTCCCCCGTACTTAGCGACATGTTTTGGGATCCCGGAGTTAGCGACACTTATTGTTATCCCGCACTTAGCGGGGGTTTTTGGTTCCCCCTTACTTAGCGACATGTTTTGGGATCCCGGAGTTAGCGACACTTATTGTTATCCCGCACTTAGCGGGGGTTTTTGGTTCCCCCTTACTTAGCGACATGTTTTGGGATCCCGGAGTTAGCGACACTTATTGTTATCCCGCACTTAGCGGGGGTTTTTGGTTCCCCCTTACTTAGCGACATGTTTTGGGATCCCGGAGTTAGCGACACTTATTGTTATCCCGCACTTAGCGGGGGTTTTTGGTTCCCCCTTACTTAGCGACATGTTTTGGGATCCCGGAGTTAGCGACACTTATTGTTATCCCGCACTTAGCGGGGGTTTTTGGTTCCCCCTTACTTAGCGACATGTTTTGGGATCCCGGAGTTAGCGACACTTATTGTTATCCCGCACTTAGCGGGGGTTTTTGGTTCCCCCTTACTTAGCGAAATGTTTTGGGATCCCGGAATTAGCGACACTTATTGTTATCCCGCACTTAGCGGGGGTTTTTGGTTCCCCCGTACTTAGCGACATGTTTTGAGATCCCGGAGTTAGCGACACTTATTGTTATCCCGCACTTAGCGGGGGTTTTTGGTTCCCCCTTACTTAGCGACATGTTTTGGGATCCCGGAGTTAGCGACACGTATTGGTATCCCGTACTTAGGGGTGGTTTTTGGTTCACCCTGTACTTAGCCACATGTTTTGGGATCCCGGAGTTAGCGACACTTATTGTTATCCCGCACTTAGCGGGGGTTTTTGGTTCCCCCTTACTTAGCGACATGTTTTGGGATCCCGGAGTTAGCGACACTTATTGTTATCCCGCACTTAGCGGGGGTTTTTGGTTCCCCCTTACTTAGCGACATGTTTTGGGATCCCGGAGTTAGCGACGCTTATTGTTATCCCGCACTTAGCGGGGGTTTTTGGTTCCCCCTTACTTAGCGACATGTTTTGGGATCCCGGAGTTAGCGACACGTATTGGTATCCCGTACTTAGGGGTGGTTTTTGGTTCACCCTGTACTTAGCCACATGTTTTGGGATCCCGGAGTTAGCGACACTTATTGTTATCCCGCACTTAGCGGGGGTTTTTGGTTCCCCCTTACTTAGCGACATGTTTTGGGATCCCGGAGTTAGCGACACGTATTGGTATCCCGTACTTAGGGGTGGTTTTTGGTTCACCCTGTACTTAGCCACATGTTTTGGGATCCCGGAGTTAGCGACAATTATTGTTATCCCGCACTTAGCGGGGGTTTTTGGTTCCCCCGTACTTAGCGACATGTTTTGGGATCCCGGAGTTAGCGACACTTATTGGTATCCCGCACTTAGCGGGGGTTTTTGGTTCCCCCTTACTTAGCGACATGTTTTGGGATCCCGGAGCTAGCGACACTTATTGTTATCCCGCACTTAGCGGGGGTTTTTGGTTCCCCCGTACTTAGCGACATGTTTTGGGATCCCGGAGTTAGCGACACTTATTGTTATCCCGCACTTAGCGGGGGTTTTTGGTTCCCCCTTACTTAGCGACATGTTTTGGGATCCCGGAGTTAGCGACGCTTATTGTTATCCCGCACTTAGCGGGGGTTTTTGGTTCCCCCTTACTTAGCGACATGTTTTGGGATCCCGGAGTTAGCGACACGTATTGGTATCCCGTACTTAGGGGTGGTTTTTGGTTCACCCTGTACTTAGCCACATGTTTTGGGATCCCGGAGTTAGCGACACTTATTGTTATCCCGCACTTAGCGGGGGTTTTTGGTTCCCCCTTACTTAGCGACATGTTTTGGGATCCCGGAGTTAGCGACACTTATTGTTATCCCGCACTTAGCGGGGGTTTTTGGTTCCCCCTTACTTAGCGACATGTTTTGGGATCCCGGAGTTAGCGACACGTATTGGTATCCCGTACTTAGGGGTGGTTTTTGGTTCACCCTGTACTTAGCCACATGTTTTGGGATCCCGGAGTAAGCGACACTTATTGTTATCCCGCACTTAGCGGGGGTTTTTGGTTCCCCCGTACTTAGCGACATGTTTTGGGATCCCGGAGTTAGCGACACTTATTGGTATCCCGCACTTAGCGGGGGTTTTTGGTTCCCCCTTACTTAGCGACATGTTTTGGGATCCCGGAGTTAGCGACACTTATTGTTATCCCGCACTTAGCGGGGGTTTTTGGTTCCCCCGTACTTAGCGACATGTTTTGGGATCCCGGAGTTAGCGACACTTATTGTTATCCCGCACTTAGCGGGGGTTTTTGGTTCCCCCTTACTTAGCGACATGTTTTGGGATCCCGGAGTTAGCGACACTTATTGTTATCCCGCACTTAGCGGGGGTTTTTGGTTCCCCCTTACTTATCGACATGTTTTGGGATCCCGGAGTTAGCGACGCTTATTGTTATCCCGCACTTAGCGGGGGTTTTTGGTTCCCCCTTACTTAGCGACATGTTTTGGGATCCCGGAGTTAGCGACACTTATTGTTATCCCGCACTTAGCGGGGGTTTTTGGTTCCCCCTTACTTAGCGACATGTTTTGGGATCCCGGAGTTAGCGACACTTATTGTTATCCCGCACTTAGCGGGGGTTTTTGGTTCCCCCTTACTTAGCGACATGTTTTGGGATCCCGGAGTTAGCGACGCTTATTGTTATCCCGCTGTTAGCGGGGGTTTTTGGTTCCCCCTTACTTAGCGACATGTTTTGGGATCCCGGAGTTAGCGACACTTATTGTTATCCCGCACTTAGCGGGGGTTTTTGGTTCCCCCTTACTTAGCGGCATGTTTTGGGATCCCGGAGTTAGCGACACTTATTGTTATCCCGCAGTTAGCGGGGGTTTTTGGTTCCCCCGTACTTAGCGACATGTTTTGGGATCCCGGAGTTAGCGACACTTATTGTTATCCCGCACTTAGCGGGGGTTTTTGGTTCCCCCTTACTTAGCGACATGTTTTGGGATCCCGGAGTTAGCGACACTTATTGTTATCCCGCACTTAGCGGGGGTTTTTGGTTCCCCCTTACTTAGCGACATGTTTTGGGATCCCGGAGTTAGCGACACTTATTGTTATCCCGCACTTAGCGGGGGTTTTTGGTTCCCCCGTACTTAGCGACATGTTTTGGGATCCCGGAGTTAGCGACACTTATTGTTATCCCGCACTTAGCGGGGGTTTTTGGTTCCCCCTTACTTAGCGACATGTTTTGGGATCCCGGAGTTAGCGACACTTATTGTTATCCCGCACTTAGCGGGGGTTTTTGGTTCCCCCGTACTTAGCGACATGTTTTGGGATCCCGGAGTTAGCGACACTTATTGTTATCCCGCACTTAGCGGGGGTTTTTGGGTTCCCCCTTACTTAGCGACATGTTTTGGGATCCCGGAGTTAGCGACACTTATTGTTATCCCGCACTTAGCGGGGGTTTTTGGGTTCCCCCTTACTTAGCGACATGTTTTGGGATCCCGGAGTTAGCGACACTTATTGTTATCCCGCACTTAGCGGGGGTTTTTGGGTTCCCCCTTACTTAGCGACATGTTTTGGGATTCCGGAGTTAGCGACACTTATTGTTATCCCGCACTTAGCGGGGGTTTTTGGGTTCCCCCGTACTTAGCGACATGTTTTGGGATTCCGCAGTTAGTGACACTTATTGGTATCCCGCACTTAGCGGGGGTTTTTTGAATCCCCCCGTACTTAGCGGCACTTATTGGTGCGCCCCCTCTTTTTACCTTCAATTGCGTTGAGAGAAGGGGCCCCTTCTCACTACTTAGGGCCCCGCACTCTCTAATTCCGGGCCTGAGGGGGGAAATTGGACTTCACTTCACGCAAATTCTCACCCACTGGCTTTCTGTATCTCTCTATCGGTCGAAGTGCGCGAACGGGCATGTATTTAGCCCTTCACCCCTTTCACTAATAATAATAATCATCGGTCGATTTCACGTCTTGAGTTAGCTTTGTGGGTATTCGGTCTATGCCTGCGCTTCTTTGAAATGTTCTGTTAAATTTCGTGTCGCTACTCAAATTACATAGGAATCGTTTTGTATATCTAAACTGTGCCTATTATCTAGATACAGATATTTTTACCTTTAGATAAAATCACTTTTTACTGGGTTCTATATTTTAAGTTAAAGGGTGTTCGAGGAAATATACGATACGCGAATATAACTTTCGAATAGGTATGAGAAGATAAACAGTATACATGTAGCACCTTTAGATAATTATAGCTGAACTAGATAAAAGTATCTTTCCACTAACAATCAACAGATACGCTAGATACTTTAACCTTAGGTACAAATATCTTTTACCTAGTATCTTTTATCTTTTACCTAGATACCAAATCGCTGAACACTGCACAAAAGCAGAAGAGATTGACCCATAAAAAAGAGAACAATATTTGGATATTGAAAAAGTATATATAGTGACACACTTGATGGGTTAATGTCCCAGACTAGTCATCTAAAAGCAAGTCAAGAACAAGTGAACAAAATTTACATGGTAGCCGAAATTTTTATATAGAGGCCATTTATGAAATTAAAAAGAGGTTTAAATTCGAAGAACCTATTTATAGTCATATGAACTGTTTATATCTAGAGAGTATTGCGAATCCGCCATATATCCAAAAAATATCTGGGGCCTAATTGGGATCTTAATATAAAGAAGCTTGATGAAGAATAGCGGTATCAAAGCTTTCTAAGTATTGAAGAGGGCGAACTTTTGGCATACTGGAAAAATGTGTTTGATCATCCAAAAGCACCAAAAGAGAAGTTTACAGATTTAAAGAAACTAGTCAATTTATTTTTAACTCTGCAGTTGTGGAAAGGCTTTTCAGTGCAATGAAAAATATTAAAACTGAAAAACTAAATTCACTGGACAACACATCTATGGCAGCTCTACTAAAAACCAAATATGGAATGAAACAGCTAGCTCAATTACCTTTGATCATAAAATATTTTAACTCTTGAACAACGTTATGCAACACGAATGGAAGCTCAGAATAGCAGTAAATTCAGTATTACATAAAAATAAAGTGATATTTTAAGCAATTTATATGAGATGTTTAAGTAACAAGTTGGCAAGCCAAAATATACCTCTCCTCGGAAGTATGGTCCCTAGTGGTATTAATTTCTCGACACGACCCCCAAAGATATCTCCGCAATTCAGAGTTATTTACGAAAAACGTATTCTCGGTTCAAACCCTGCCCGGTATAAAATTTTAATTTTAATTTAAATAATTGAGACGAAACAATCGAGTTTAATTTATTATTATAAACATCTACAGATGGTATTGGTATTTTTCTCGCTTACGAAATACTTGCCGCATCTTTAACGCTCATTTTATTTCAACACTCGTAGACTTCCAGTTGACGTTGTGACACATACCGCATGAAAAAGACCAATGCCGTCCAATTTCCAATATCATATAATGACTCGCACACCCAGGAAATCATTGACTGCGTTAGAAATCGTAGATATCCAAATATCCACACCAAATATATTTACAAGAAGCAAAAACCTTACCATCAACAAAGCACAGAGAGCCACTTGACTAACCGCCAGCTCTTAAAGCAATAAACGGTAAATTAGCGCCTTTGAATTAACACAACTATATATAGGTCGTTAAGAATACCCGTAAATAAATAACAAAAAAACTAACAAAGTGGACCACCCTCAGGGTCTACCCTTTAACCCTCTTATCTCGGCGACTGCGCTAAAACAAGATTTAACCTTTAAAATTTCATTCGTAAAAAAACCAGATTAGGCCTTCATAAATTCATTAATAAAAAAAGACTTTATTACCTATTATGCTTACGATGCGAGTCTTAATTTCAGTGAAACTAAGCAGCTGTCGGTGGTTCTGTGGTAGAGCGCTCGACTGCCAAGCCGAATGGTCTGGGTTCGAAACCTGGGTGGCGCATTTGTTTTTAATCAATAGAGAAACGCTAAATTAGAATTTCTTCCATGCAATAATTTCAATTTCAATTCTATTTCAATTAAACCAAAATTTCGTACTCTATTAAATACGCTTCCGATAAAGCTGAAGGTCTAATTTTCAATAAGGCGTATCTAGTGTCGGTGGTTCTGTGGTAGAACGTCCGCCTGTCAAGCAGGAGGTCTCGGGTTCAAATCCCGCCCGATGCGATCGCAAATTTATACTAAGACGAATACCGTGTACAACTGGTGGAAACCCTGCCATCGGACGTTGAGAGGTAGCATTACACTCAGCACTCGGTCCGTCCCAAAGTCGTTAAGAAGAAGTTGGAGAGAAAACGCCCATTTAAACACAACAGACTCAACATGCACAACCATCAGAACACAAACACAACAAATTCAACACTCACAACCTACGCATAGACATTACAAAAACGTAATACACCAAACCGTAACGACGGTGAGCGAAAAAACACCATCCAAACCGCAAATGATTCCGTTAACGCTCACCGTCACACGGTGGTTTTGCCAACCCTTTGAGAAACTGCGTACGCAGTGATGACACTTTGCACCGAAAATGCGAACGCGTTCGCAGGCCTGACAGACCCACAGACCCACAGACCCACAGACCCACAGACCCACAGACCCACAGACCCACGGACCCACAACGGACCCACGGACCCACAACGGACCCACGGACCCACAACGGACCCACGGACCCACAACGGACCCACGGACCCACAACGGACCCACGGACCCACAACGGACCCACGGACCCACAACGGACCCACGGACCCACAACGGACCCACGGACCCACAACGGACCCACGGACCCACAACGGACCCACGGACCCACAACGGACCCACGGACCCACAACGGACCCACGGACCCACAACGGACCCACAACGGACCCACGGACCCACAACGGACCCACGGACCCACAACGGACCCACGGACCCACAACGGACCCACGGACCCACAACGGACCCACGGACCCACAACGGACCCACGGACCCACAACGGACCCACGGACCCACAACGGACCCACGGACCCACAACGGACCCACGGACCCACAACGGACCCACGGACCCACAACGGACCCACGGACCCACAACGGACCCACGGACCCACAACGGACCCACGGACCCACGGACCCACGGACCCACGGACCCACGGACCCGGAGTTAGCGACACTTATTGTTATCCCGCACTTAGCGGGGGTTTTTGGTTCCCCCGTACTTAGCGACATGTTTTGGGATCCCGGAGTTAGCGACACTTATTGTTATCCCGCACTTAGCGGGGGTTTTTGGTTCCTTCGTACTTAGCGACATGTTTTGGGATCCCGGAGTTAGCGACACTTATTGTTATCCCGCACTTAGCGGGGGTTTTTGGTTCCCCCGTACTTAGCGACATGTTTTGGGATCCCGGAGTTAGCGACACTTATTGTTATCCCGCACTTAGCGGGGGTTTTTGGTTCCTTCGTACTTAGCGACATGTTTTGGGATCCCGGAGTTAGCGACACTTATTGTTATCCCGCACTTAGCGGGGGTTTTTTGGTTCCCCCTTACTTAGCGACATGTTTTGGGATCCCGGAGTTAGCGACACTTATTGTTATCCCGCACTTAGCGGGGGTTTTTGGTTCCCCCTAACTTAGCGACACGTTTTGGGATCCCGGAGTTAGCGACACTTATTGTTATCCCGCACTTAGCGGGGGTTTTTGGTTCCCCCTTACTTAGCGACATGTTTTGGGATCCCGGAGTTAGCGACACTTATTGTTATCCCGCACTTAGCGGGGGTTTTTGGTTCCCCCTTACTTAGCGACATGTTTTGGGATCCCGGAGTTAGCGACACTTATTGTTATCCCGCACTTAGCGGGGGTTTTTGGGTTCCCCCTTACTTAGCGACATGTTTTGGGATCCCGGAGTTAGCGACACTTATTGTTATCCCGCACTTAGATGGGGTTTTTGGTTCCCCCTTACTTAGCGACATGTTTTGGGATCCCGGAGTTAGCGACACTTATTGTTATCCCGCACTTAGCGGGGGTTTTTGGGTTCCCCCTTACTTAGCGACATGTTTTGGGATCCCGGAGTTAGCGACACTTATTGTTATCCCGCACTTAGCGGGGGTTTTTGGTTCCCCCTTACTTAGCGACATGTTTTGGGATCCCGGAGTTAGCGATACTTATTGTTATCCCGCACTTAGCGGGGGTTTTTGGTTCCCCCTTACTTAGCGACATGTTTTGGGATCCCGGAGTTAGCGACACTTATTGTTATCCCGCACTTAGCGGGGGTTTTTGGTTCCCCCGTACTTAGCGACATGTTTTGGGATCCCGGAGTTAGCGACACTTATTGTTATCCCGCACTTAGCGGGGGTTTTTGGTTCCCCCTTACTTAGCGACATGTTTTGGGATCCCGGAGTTAGCGACACTTATTGTTATCCCGCACTTAGCGGGGGTTTTTGGGTTCCCCCTTACTTAGCGACATGTTTTGGGATCCCGGAGTTAGCGACACTTATTGTTATCCCGCACTTAGCGGGGGTTTTTGGTTCCCCCTTACTAAGCGACATGTTTTGGGATCCCGGAGTTAGCGACACTTATTGTTATCCCGCACTTAGCGGGGGTTTTTGGGTTCCCCCTTACTTAGCGACATGTTTTGGGATCCCGGAGTTAGCGACACTTATTGTTATCCCGCACTTAGCGGGGGTTTTTGGTTCCCCCTTACTTAGCGACATGTTTTGGGATCCCGGAGTTAGCGACACTTATTGTTATCCCGCACTTAGCGGGGGTTTTTGGTTCCCCCTTACTTAGCGACATGTTTTGGGATCCCGGAGTTAGCGACGCTTATTGTTATCCCGCACTTAGCGGGGGTTTTTGGTTCCCCCTTACTTAGCGACATGTTTTGGGATCCCGGAGTTAGCGACACTTATTGTTATCCCGCACTTAGCGGGGGTTTTTGGTTCCCCCTTACTTAGCGACATGTTTTGGGATCCCGGAGTTAGCGACACTTATTGTTATCCCGCACTTAGCGGGGGTTTTTGGGTTCCCCCTTACTTAGCGACATGTTTTGGGATCCCGGAGTTAGCGACACTTATTGTTATCCCGCACTTAGCGGGGGTTTTTGGGTTCCCCCTTACTTAGCGACATGTTTTGGGATCCCGGAGTTAGCGACACTTATTGTTATCCCGCACTTAGCGGGGGTTTTTGGGTTCCCCCTTACTTAGCGACATGTTTTGGGATCCCGGAGTTAGCGACACTTATTGTTATCCCGCACTTAGCGGGGGTTTTTGGGTTCCCCCGTACTTAGCGACATGTTTTGGGATTCCGCAGTTAGTGACACTTATTGGTATCCCGCACTTAGCGGGGGTTTTTTGAATCCCCCCGTACTTAGCGGCACTTATTGGTGCGCCCCCTCTTTTTACCTTCAATTGCGTTGAGAGAAGGGGCCCCTTCTCACTACTTAGGGCCCCGCACTCTCTAATTCCGGGCCTGAGGGGGGAAATTGGACTTCACTTCACGCAAATTCTCACCCACTGGCTTTCTGTATCTCTCTATCGGTCGAAGTGCGCGAACGGGCATGTCCTTAGCCCTTCACCCCTTTCACTAATAATAATAATCATCGGTCGATTTCACGTCTTGAGTTAGCTTTGTGGGTATTCGGTCTATGCCTGCGCTTCTTTGAAATGTTCTGTTAAATTTCGTGTCGCTACTCAAATTACATAGGAATCGTTTTGTATATCTAAACTGTGCCTATTATCTAGATACAGATATTTTTACCTTTAGATAAAATCACTTTTTACTGGGTTCTATATTTTAAGTTAAAGGGTGTTCGAGGAAATATCCGATACGCGAATATAACTTTCGAATAGGTATGAGAAGATAAACAGTATACATGTAGCACCTTTAGATAATTATAGCTGAACTAGATAAAAGTATCTTTCCACTAACAATCAACAGATACGCTAGATACTTTAACCTTAGGTACAAATATCTTTTACCTAGTATCTTTTATCTTTTACCTAGATACCAAATCGCTGAACACTGCACAAAAGCAGAAGAGATTGACCCATAAAAAAGAGAACAATATTTGGATATTGAAAAAGTATATATAGTGACACACTTGATGGGTTAATGTCCCAGACTAGTCATCTAAAAGCAAGTCAAGAACAAGTGAACAAAATTTACATGGTAGCCGAAATTTTTATATAGAGGCCATTTATGAAATTAAAAAGAGGTTTAAATTCGAAGAACCTATTTATAGTCATATGAACTGTTTATATCTAGAGAATATTGCGAATCCGCCATATATCCAAAAAATATCTGGGGCCTAATTGGGATCTTAATATAAAGAAGCTTGATGAAGAATAGCGGTATCAAAGCTTTCTAAGTATTGAAGAGGGCGAACTTTTGGCATACTGGAAAAATGTGTTTGATCATCCAAAAGCACCAAAAGAGAAGTTTACAGATTTAAAGAAACTAGTCAATTTATTTTTAACTCTGCAGTTGTGGAAAGGCTTTTCAGTGCAATGAAAAATATTAAAACTGAAAAACTAAATTCACTGGACAACACATCTATGGCAGCTCTACTAAAAACCAAATATGGAATGAAACAGCTAGCTCAATTACCTTTGATCATAAAATATTTTAACTCTTGAACAACGTTATGCAACACGAATGGAAGCTCAGAATAGCAGTAAATTCAGTATTACATAAAAATAAAGTGATATTTTAAGCAATTTATATGAGATGTTTAAGTAACAAGTTGGCAAGCCAAAATATACCTCTCCTCGGAAGTATGGTCCCTAGTGGTATTAATTTCTCGACACGACCCCCAAAGATATCTCCGCAATTCAGAGTTATTTACGAAAAACGTATTCTCGGTTCAAACCCTGCCCGGTATAAAATTTTAATTTTAATTTAAATAATTGAGACGAAACAATCGAGTTTAATTTATTATTATAAACATCTACAGATGGTATTGGTATTTTTCTCGCTTACGAAATACTTGCCGCATCTTTAACGCTCATTTTATTTCAACACTCGTAGACTTCCAGTTGACGTTGTGACACATACCGCATGAAAAAGACCAATGCCGTCCAATTTCCAATATCATATAATGACTCGCACACCCAGGAAATCATTGACTGCGTTAGAAATCGTAGATATCCAAATATCCACACCAAATATATTTACAAGAAGCAAAAACCTTACCATCAACAAAGCACAGAGAGCCACTTGACTAACCGCCAGCTCTTAAAGCAATAAACGGTAAATTAGCGCCTTTGAATTAACACAACTATATATAGGTCGTTAAGAATACCCGTAAATAAATAACAAAAAAACTAACAAAGTGGACCACCCTCAGGGTCTACCCTTTAACCCTCTTATCTCGGCGACTGCGCTAAAACAAGATTTAACCTTTAAAATTTCATTCGTAAAAAAACCAGATTAGGCCTTCATAAATTCATTAATAAAAAAAGACTTTATTACCTATTATGCTTACGATGCGAGTCTTAATTTCAGTGAAACTAAGCAGCTGTCGGTGGTTCTGTGGTAGAGCGCTCGACTGCCAAGCCGAATGGTCTGGGTTCGAAACCTGGGTGGCGCATTTGTTTTTAATCAATAGAGAAACGCTAAATTAGAATTTCTTCCATGCAATAATTTCAATTTCAATTCTATTTCAATTAAACCAAAATTTCGTACTCTATTAAATACGCTTCCGATAAAGCTGAAGGTCTAATTTTCAATAAGGCGTATCTAGTGTCGGTGGTTCTCTGGTAGAACGTCCGCCTGTCAAGCAGGAGGTCTCGGGTTCAAATCCCGCCCGATGCGATCGCAAATTTATACTAAGACGAATACCGTGTACAACTGGTGGAAACCCTGCCATCGGACGTTGAGAGGTAGCATTACACTCAGCACTCGGTCCGTCCCAAAGTCATTAAGAAGAAGTTGGAGAGAAAACGCCCATTTAAACACAACAGACTCAACATGCACAACCATCAGAACACAAACACAACAAATTCAACACTCACAACCTACGCATAGACATTACAAAAACGTAATACACCAAACCGTAACGACGGTGAGCGAAAAAACACCATCCAAACCGCAAATGATTCCGTTAACGCTCACCGTCACACGGTGGTTTTGCCAACCCTTTGAGAAACTGCGTACGCAGTGATGACACTTTGCACCGAAAATGCGAACGCGTTCGCAGGCCTGACAGACCCACAGACCCACAACAGACCCACAGACCCACAACGGACCCACAACGGACCCACAGACCCACAACGGACCCACAGACCCACAACGGACCCACAGACCCACAACGGACCCACAGACCCGCAACGGACCCACAGACCCGCAACGGACCCACAGACCCGCAACGGACCCACAGACCCGCAACGGACCCACAGACCCGCAACGGACCCACAGACCCGCAACAGACCCGCAACGGACCCACAGACCCGCAACGGACCCACAACGGACCCACAATGGACCCACAACGGACCCACAACGGACCCACAACGGACCCACGGACCCACAACGGACCCACGACGGACCCACAACGGACCCACAACGGACCCACAACGGACCCACAACGGACCCACGGACCCACAGACCCACAACGGACCCACAGACCCACGGACCCACGGACCCACGGACCCACGGACCCACGGACCCACGGACCCACGGACCCACGGACCCACGGACCCACGGACCCACGGACCCACGGACCCACGGACCCACGGACCCACGGACCCACGGACACGCTGGTTGTATAACCCCTCCTAGGGGTCTTTGTCCCCTCGGAGAGGTAAAAATGTTATAAGTTCCTAAACATTTGTAGTAGATTTTACAATAACAAAAATAAATTTTTTAAAGTTTTTCCTTATTTATATAAGGCCTAAAAATTATAAATGTTATTGTTTTAAGTTAAAAACTTTGAATGGGGAAAAAATGTGATATCTTCATCTTTGAAAGGGATAAAAGGGGACTTTTTAGGGCCACCAGAGGGAGAAACGAGATTGCCCAAGTGGAAGCACTGTTAAGGGAATTGACCCAGAAGTACCAAAAGCCTTAGCTTAGATCCCTTCGCAAATAAGCTGCTATGAATTTTCCCGATACGTCGTCGCTTTACACGCTTTACTATCAAAAATGCACCGTAAAGGGGAGCACTTGACGAGAGCCATGTTAACCGGAGCACCGGGAGCAGCCTGCAAGTCAGTCAAGATCGATCAAATACCGGATATTCAAGATTACGAAACTGCACTTGTGAAAAATAGCGAAACGAAAACTTCGCCTTTTGAACCCAGAGCTAAAGCCAACGAACAATCCCACATAAATCAGCTCAACAGACAAAGATCCACATTATATGAATCTAAAATAGGAGAGCTGTTAAAATGACAAAATGGATCAGGTGTATCGTTTGTTAGTCCCTTTGTTGTCGGGCTATAAATCATAGCCATGTCTTAGTTCGTTGGGCAACGCTGGAGGCGTGGTGGATGTGCTTAGATCCCCAAGCATCCGGGCTCCAGTAAAAAGAACAAACGCTTCACAATTCCGAGGAAAGACCGCGCCCAAACACCAATTAGAGTTTTTAAACCGGCCAAAATTAGTTGTAACAAGATAAAGTTCCCCGTGAAAGGGTGGTCATCCATTAAGTTAAAATAATATAATAATAATCAGCTAGGCTAATACTCGAGGCATCACCTTAGGCCCAAGTCAGTCACTATATTATACAATTATAATCATACGTAATTAATTCTGGAAAATATTTTGTCCAGAACTGCTCTTTATGCGTTTTAAGGAAAATAGTATTGTAGGTAAAGCACTGGTAAGGAAATTAATGATCGTCAACAGGTGTATCTTCCCTGGCAAGAGCGAGGGCAAGTGTCGCGTCTCAACCATTACTAAATCGGATGTGATTGGAATTTGACAAGTGGTAACAGGACTGGTGCAACGAGCTAGACTAACTATAGGTGCTTAAAATACCGAAAAAACTGCTAATGAGTTTCGATGCGCTGTTGAAAATCCAATATGGACGAAGTTGGGCAAACGACACTAACCCGGCTACTCACGCTTAATTAATTTTAAAAATTAAATATAATATTACTATTTGTAGGATATGGTTACACAAACACTCATACGTAAACCATTATTTTCTGTAGAACCTTCTTTCACGCATGTGTTAAAATTTAACTCAGTATTCTTTAGTATTCCCAAACTTTGACTCTTTGAGTTTCAACTTAAAGGTAGCCATATGCCCAGCCTCTGTAACAGTTTTTAAGACCCCTTCGCATTTTCTTAATTAACATCGGGTGTTCAAGCTCATTTCATTAGTGTTATATTTTTGTGTTTCGCGCGAGTAGAAATGTGTTTCCCATTATAGCTTAAAATGTCTCTCTCTCCCTAAGTGTTTGTGTAGCACATTCTCTCTCTCAATACCCTTCGGTCGTCAAAAGCGCACATGTCAATTCCTTTTATGTGGAAGCGCCAAAGACTATTGCTTCGTTAAAAGTGAAGTTCCTCAGGGCCAATGCATGGTCAGCACGTGGGAACATGTGGCTACTACCTGGTTTCCAACTTTCATCTCTTCGGCTTCGCTTCTACAAGTATTCTACAGCCAATAACTTTATCCTGCTCTACCTCTTCAAGTATATCTTTAACCTTTGAACTGATCCAATCACCAGCCATCGTTTTAAGTTAAACATCTTCCCAATTAAAAACAATTTGAACCAAACTAGGCAGTTGCGCAAAATTTGTCAGAGATCTCCGGCTGGAGACATAAGAAGTAGATTCGCTTCTGGTAGAGAGATATAGTGAGGTATAACCAGGAAATATTGGAGACATAGTCCGGGTTAGGACTTTTGTTACGTTTGGAGACCAGAAGTCACAGGGAAAGAGTTCAACTGCAGACAGCACTAACAGCGTAAACCGTGACTCTTGACTTCGCCATCGGAGTTATTCATCAAAAGATTTCATCAAAACCCTAAGATATCATCAAAAGATTAAGATATCAAAAGACTAAGATTTCATTAAGAGACTAAGATTTCATCAAAAGACTAAGATTTTATCAAAAGACTAAGATTTCATTAAGAGACTAAGATTTCATCAAAAGACTAAGATTTTATCAAAAGACTAAGATTTCATTAAGAGACTAAGATTTCATCAAAGGACTGTGAGGTAAAAGCCAGTTTGGCAAAACTAAACCATTAGTAGTTCTCGTATGAGAAAGAGAGATAAATTAATTATTATTAAGTGTGCATGTTAGTTGATTATAAATTGTGCATGATAATATTTTATTATGGATTTTTATATATTCGTAGCGTATTGTGATTTGGTTTGTTTTAACATTAACAGTATAGAGTATTTAATGTTTGTATGTTTACCTGTTTCTAAATACATTTTACTAGGACACCCGACAATTGCTATTTATTTAATTAGTTATTAGAGACGAGTCGGGCCCACTTTTTTTCCGGCCCGACCGAACCCGACCCGAAAAACGTAAAAATAAATTTTGCCCGATCCGACCCGACCCGAAATAATTAAAATAAAATTTTGCCCGACCCGACCCGACCCGACCCGAAATTTTTAAAATTAAATTTTGCCCGGCCCGACCCGACCCGTAAAAAATGAAAATAAATTTTGCCCGACCCGTTCCGACCCGATAAATTAAAAAATCGATTTTGCCCGGCCCGACCCGATAAATTAAAAAATCGATTTTGCCCGGCCCGGCCCGGAAACCCGACAAGACCCGAAAACCAGATAATTGCCGATAAGACCCGTAGAACCGCCGCAACCCATAGCTTGAAGCTTTTTTTAATTTTATTATATAGTGTAGATGTAGATATTCAATACAAAATATAACAAGAGGCATTTATTTATTTAAACAATTTTTGTGAAGAACAGTTAGTTGCGAAAGAGTTGAACCTTTTAAATTCGTTCTTCGAGGACCAAGTGTCAGTCCCGTGCTCGTTTGTAACGCGGGAATATCTAGAATTCTTTTAGCTATATTGTTTCAAAGTACGCCGAGACACGCGACTTGCAAATAGGCCTTTCTATAAAGTAACATTGGCCTTCTTGTTTAGATGTATCGGGCGCGTCACTCGTGACGTAAGAGACGCTCAACTATCATAGCCAATTGACGCTAGCATAAACTCTATTTATGTCTTATTCAACTTCTTGTTAAAAAGTTCCACGCGCGTCTTGATATTTTAGCGTAAATGGGCTCGCGTGGTTCCTAATATTTCCGTGTAGAGGGTCTCGTGCGTTTTCGCGCGAGCTCAACAAAAACCAAAATATGCTCGCGCTCTCTAAATTTAACTGCACGGTGAATCTAACGTAATCACGTGACCTCTCGTATTTTATATGAAGAGCTATTAAAATTCAACAAGTCGCCCTTTTTATAAAGATCTAGCTTTCAAATCTGAACTGAAGTCCTAAGTATCTCGTGACGAAAGCGATACATTCAAACAAGTTCGACTTTATAGAAAGGCTTATTCGCAATTTAACGCCATGAAATCAAAAGTAAAACCAAAACGAAACGTAAGATAAGTTTAGGCAAATCGGACGACTGAGACGACCTTGAAATGCTAGTCAATAGACGCTAGTCGCGCTGCTCGCAGAACTCATTACGTCTATCTCTCTCCCACCCCCTTTCTCTTCCTCTACCTCTCTTCGTACAACACCGGAAGGGCCGAAACATTTCACATGACCAACGCAGTACGCAGTCACGGGTAAGGGTCGGGTCAGGCCCGACCCGGCCCGATTGAAAATTAGCCCGACCCGAAATTTTCAAAAAATAAATTTGCCCGACCCGACCCGACCCGTAAATATTAAAATTCATTTCTGCCCGACCCGGCCCGAAGCGGGCTCGGGTCGGGTCGGGCATAAAAAGCCCGACACAATCGGGGGCCCGACTCGTCTCTATAATAGTTATCATACCATAGACTTAAAGGAAATACCCCTAACACTTTGGGACCAGTATAGGTCCCCCTCTTTGATAACGAGAATCCTTCTACACTTGCTAGCGCTAGGAAAACCTACAACACATTTTAAGCTTACTATTTACAACGTAAGAAATAATAATAAGTCATCAAGCGAATTTTAAAGCACAGGTTTCAAGTACCTTTGGAAACCTTAAGTTTAAGAGAAAGTGTTCTAAGAACAGAAACACAACGATCAATTTATCTGTTCTATATATTCTTAAAAAAAATTCTGAATGCGTGCTAGGAGCAACAAATACAGCACACGAAACAGGGAGAAGAGTCTTGACGGGTTGCATGAAAAATGTACACAAGAAAATGCACGACTCTTGACTTCAAGAGTCGTGCATTTTCTTGTGTACATTTTTCATTGGCTAGATGCTTTAGCGCCTGCTTCCGTCGGCAGTGGCGGCTTAAGGGGGGGCGGTCCGCCCCGGGTACCAGGGTAGCCAGGGGTGCCATCGGAGAAGCTCGAGGGGGGGTGTGTGCAATTCAGAACGATGAAACTTGAAGAAGACGGACCCGTGAAAACTTCTGCACGGTCCTATATAGGGAGTGTCACAAAACACTGCCGCCGCCCCGGGGACCCAGCCTTCTTAAGCCGCCACTGGCCGTCGGAAGGGGGAAATTCGGAAATTTTCTACACCCCACCCCCCGTCCGTATAAAGACTGGTCCAATGAGATTCGTACACAACACTGCGTTAGCGTGTATAAGGCTAGCTGCGTTCTCAAATCATATAATTGTTTTACGTATAAGGAATTTAATTATCAATAAACAGAAATCAATACATTTTTTGAATCCCTACGTCATCAATGACGCAGTTCCAAGTACAGATATCAGAATAAATATGTAGGGAGCTTTGTTTCGCGTTACGCATTGTAACCCGGCCACCTGAATTAAAGGCAATAAAAGTCGCTAGATGACTTGGGCCTAGGGTGGTGCCTTTGGTATTAGCCTAGCCGATGATTATTATTTGATTTGAGCAATAATAAACTTTGGCAACTCCTTTTCGTAGATATTCCTGTTGTCATTTGCTATTTTATTAAAATAACCCGGGTTTCAAATCTTATCTGGTTTATTTAGAGTCCAAAACGATATTAATTAAAAAATTTGAAAGCATAAATCTTAAGTTTTGTCGCTTCTATGAGATTACCAACAAAATGGCTACTGATTTAATAGCTACGCGCGAAATGGTTTGAATATATGATCTCCTCTTCCGGTTTCCATGGAGACCATAGGCCCCTCCTTTCGGTGCAAACTATGTATACCTTATTTCCAAAACACACGATAATGTAATAAGCTTTCGAAAAATATCGCTGTTTTCCGATGCATTGTTGAAGTTATTGAGCGCAAGTTTTTTTTTAAGGGGGCGCTCAAAATCACACGAGCCACACTCCTCAAATATTAATTAGCTAGGAAATCTTCTAAATTTATCTCTCTCCGCAACAATTTATGACGTCAATAATGGCTAAGATCGCGGCGAAGGTAATTTCCATAACTAAATATTTGTTTTAAGTGCGATAACATATATTTTAGAATTGTAGACATAAAAATCAATTTTATGATGTACCCTAAATCACAAAATTCGAGATGTGTCTCATCTGACACTATCTCTTTAAAGCAAATAACAAAACGAGCTGCAAGTATCAATTTCACGTTTGTGCCATCCAAAATTAAAAGATAAAGTAGGTTTAAAAGCACGCGCCTTGACGGAAAAGATTTTAAAAGAAAATTCACGAGACATTTTATTTCAAATCAAAAATAGGCTTAAGAAGTCTAACGTTTTGAGAAGTTCATTCCACTTCAAAATTAGTTCTTTCTTAACTTAATTTTAAATTTAAACATCTCGAAAACATGGACGAAGACTATCTTTACGAAGAATGGATTCCTTACGACGTATTAAGAAGACTCATGATGAAATTCGAAGAAGAAATTGGCAAGAAATTCCTTCGAATGCAACAGCTCGGAGCGGAGTTCCAGGAATACCAAGACGGAAACTACGTCTACATTTTGATGAAGCCTTTGCTCGACGAATCACGCTTATGGTACAACATTATGATCAAAGAAGGTTACGGTATCCTGCATGGCCGCGAAGGAAGCAACTACCACAGCGGGCTGGAGTTATTTGTCCCACCCGGTTTACGCCACGCGTTGATGACGTCGAAAGCCAACTTTTATTTCAACTGTTGGGTGAAATTCCTCGACGTTTACAAATGGTACATGAACACCAACGCCACAAACATGTCGAGGAAAGTCAGAGACATCGAGAACGATCACACCCAAGGAGGACTTTACGAAATGCGAGAACGATTTCTAGCGGCTTTCAACGGAGCTACCGAAGGAGTCAGGGCGTTGAGCAAAGTCATGACTTTCGATATGGAGAGCCCCGATGAGGTACCATTCTACGAAACCATCCGGTACATCGCCACGCAAACCTTTTATTTCATAAATAAAATGCTTTACATCAACGCCCGTACGAGTCGACGGAACGAAACACCGGACGAAGGCAGAGCGCGGGAGGTAGCCAGACAACAAGCGCACGAAGAAAAGATTCACGAGATCGGCCAAAGGATTTACAACATGAGACCCACCACGGCTTTACCGTTGGTTTACCCTGGAGGCGTGGAAGACGTACTAAGCTTCCCAACAATCCGAGCTCGACCATTAAGGGTTGCCTCTTCATACTTTAAAGGAATGTTCGGGCCTTCATCACCAGTTAGCCCAATTTCATCGAGCGAATTTAATTATCCAACCAGAGCGACATCACCGGTCAGGTACGCCGGATCACCCTTAAGAGGGGTATCACCTTCAAGAGGGACATCACCCGTCAGATACCCGAGATCACCCTCAAGAGGGGCATCACCTTCCAGAGGGACATCACCCGTCAGATACGACGGTTCACCCTCAAGAGGTGCGTCACCTTCAAGAGGGACATCACCCGTCAGATACGACGGTTCACCCTCAAGAGGTGCGTCACCTTCAAGAGGGACATCACCCGTCAGATACGCCGGATCACCCTCAAGAGGGGCATCACCCGGCAGACACGCTGAATCACCCGTAAGAGCAAGATCACTGGTTAGAGCCCCGAGTGGTTCTTCAAGAATCCCAGTTCCAAGTGATAGACGAATAGCACCTCCAACGATAAGCGGCGAAGCAAGTACATCCGCGCTGACACCAAGACGTGGAATTCCGAAGTCAAAATTCCGAAGATCGATCAAACAATCCAGAATACCGTACGCTCTCAGCGCAACACCAACTGGCCAGTCCCCGAGACCCAGTGGCTCCAGAAGCGCCAAAAGTTCGAAGAAGAGAAGCCCAAAATTCGCGACCAGACGAGTGCCGGCCCAAGCTCGAAAAACAATGGCTAAGAAAAAGAAAGGCAAAGGAAGTTACAAGATGCTTCCCTCAACACGACTAATCAAGAAATCGGTGAATCGAACCACCTTACCGGCTACGGCATCATCGCGAGAGAAAAGACCTTCGCCGAAGAAAGTTGAAAAGCCAAAAGTATTAAGACCAAAGGTCACGATGAAAAACCGAGTTTCGCTTTTGGCTAAAAACCTTTCGAGACCCAGAAGGTCTAATATCGTCTGGGATGGACACGTGCCGTTAGGAGCAAGAACTCCGAACAGATCACCATCGCCCATCCGAGCAGCGTCACCCCAGAGGCGACAATCTTCCGCCAGAGCAGCGTCACCCAGAAGTGGACCATCTCCCAATAGAAGAGCATCACCGAAGCGCGTAACATTCCGCGACGACCAGTTAGTTGACACTCGTTACTTTGATACATCGACCAACCAACCAGAAACGCAACCCAGCTCCGGAATCAGACGACCCAGAATAATGACTCCACCGGCACCTTCCGCCATCAGAACACCGGAATCGAGAATTCACCCTCCGAGAGCGGGAATTACACCACCTGGGTCAACAATTTCCACACCGAGTGGATCTGGAATCAGAGCACCCCAACACGTCACGATACGTCGACCAAGGTCACCTACAAGACGCGATGGTCCCGGTACGGTTCACGATCCCGAAAACTTGGAGAGACTCAGAGCCAAATTTCAAAGAAAAAAACGTTAAAATTATTTGTACCAGAAAAGATTTGATTGGAGTTCAAAATAAAATTTTGTAATTTATTTCGCTGTCTCTTTTAATTTGTAAATATTGGTGCCGTTCAGAAACGTTTAACTTTAAACGGGCTGTGTATTGGGTCAATCCCGCTCTTAACCAGTACGTTAAAGAAATAGTAAAGCGAGTAAGCGCACGATAAGCCCACAATTAACAAGTACTCGTGGAAATTTGGGTAGTGGGTACCGCACACGGTGTACCATCTCCGACCACTCTCCACAGGACTGACTTTAACGCAATGAAAGTCGAAGTAGTCTTCGTTGTAATCCGTAATGCAAAGAAACTTCCTCTTCGTCAGTACCTAAAAGACGGTTCGACAGTTTAACTTTTAAGTAAATATTTTCCCCGTATAGGAATATTGCGACCTTACCGTGCCCAGGGGGGTAACGAGTTCTTGTAGAGTATCACAAGGACCAACAGTTTCGTGCAATCCTTCGCTAATTATCTCTTGAGGTTTGCCCAAATACGTGACAAAGAATATCGTCAAGTAGTGCAAAAGAACGATCAACAGAATCTCATCGAATTTGAACTTGCAATCTGAAATTGCGCCGAATTAGTACGAACCAACAAAAAGAGGTTTGGCGTAATAAAGAAACTACAGTACTGGATCTGGCTTCGACACTGGGATTCCTCTCAGCTGTCCATACTATCAGCAAATAGATGGCTAAGTACGTCATCACAATTACCTCCGTACTGATACCGAATAAATCCCGCAGCGGATGGTAGAATAGGGCAAAGAATACAACGCCAACCGGCATCCCCAACAGACCAGTTATTATTGAACAGCTAAGCTCCTTTAAGGCACTGAGAGATATTTTAAATTATAGGTCAAATCAGCCATCTCCTTAAGACATTATTACCTCGAACCAGCGGTCGGTTGGACATTGGAGGTTCCAGTTATGATTTTTCTGGACGTCTTTAAGACTAAGACGACAGCGGCGGCGAAAGAGGCGTGGAAGTAGTAACTAACCCAGGGAACCCAATAGTTCCTTTCCAGGATGTTAGGGTCAGTATCGTGCCACGTCCACCATAAATGCTTCACCCCAATGATGTCGAAGGGCAAGTCGATCAGGACCACGCTCAGCCCGACGGCGAAGGGTTCGCTCCAAGCTGGTAAGCGCAACCGAGAAACCGCCACCACGCTGGTGTACAGGAACACGGGATCTGTCACATTAACCACCATCAAGACGAATCCAAGACGAAGTCATATTGAATTGGCAAGTGGCTAACTTACAAACGCAGATTATATGAAGAGGTAATCGTTTGCCGAGGAACATAATCATGGACTGAGCGTGCCAGAAGTTATCGATGTCCGGGAGGACGTAACTCAAGCTTTCCACCGTCAAACCGTGGAGCAGGGTCGCTAACCACAGGTAGAAATATCGGCCGCCCAAACGTGTAGCTGAAAACGAAACCCTGTTTCATAACCTTGAACCATAAGTAACGTAATAGCATGAGTTTATAATATTGTTCCATAAGTTTGTCACTTTGAGGAATATTTTACTGGGCGCTAGTAACGGAGTGACGTCATCACAAGAAGAAAATCTCCCCCTAGCGAGGCGCTGTCAAAGGCTACCTATGACGCGTTAGCAAGCGGGCGCAAAACGGCGACGAAGCCCGTAATGCAGTCTGTCTTGTGAATAGCTCTCAGTAAAACCTTTGCATGTGAAGAATAGGAAGTGTCACACTTATTTATAATATTATACACTTATGGTAATAGCATATATACGATACTTAATAATTAACTCGTGATTGAAATGATTAGCTCGTAACTAAAATGATTAACTCGTGTTTAAAATGATTAACTGGAAATTAAAATGATTAACTGGTAATTAAAATAATTAACTGGTGATTAAAATTATTAACTGGTGATTAAAATTATTAAATCATGATTAAAATAATTAAATCATGATTAAAATGTCGGGATTAAAATGATTAACTAGTGATTAAAATGATTAAATCGGGATTAAAACGATTAAATCATGATTAAAATGATTAAATCATGATTAAAATGATTAAATCATGATTAAAATGTCGGGATTAAAATGATTAACTAGTGATTAAAATGATTAAATCGGGATTAAAATGATTAAATCATGATTAAAATGATTAAATCATGATTAATATGTCGGGATTATAATGATTAACTAGTGATTAAAATGAT
Source organism: Leiobunum rupestre (assembly GCF_980474605.1). Lineage (NCBI taxonomy): Eukaryota > Metazoa > Arthropoda > Arachnida > Opiliones > Sclerosomatidae > Leiobunum > Leiobunum rupestre. The sequence continues at coordinate 37,138,092 of NC_143392.1, forward strand.
TAAATCGGGATTAAAATGATTAAATTATGATTAAATCGGGATTAAAATGATTAACTAGTGATTAAAATGATTAAATCGGGATTAAAATGATTAAATGGGGATTAAAATGATTAAATCGGGATTAAAATGTTTCAATCATGGTTACATTATTAATCATATAATCATGATTGTGCCCCTCGTCCAAACGTCCATGTGTATTAAGCAGTCGAATTTTCAAGGAAAGTTTGAATTTATTACCATGCATAAATGTTAAAAGACCCGTGACGTAAAATAGTACTTCGCAAGCCAGATAAGTCCAATGTTGGGACCATATTTCCTGAGGATTTCGAAACGATACGAACCATTCCACAGTTTCTAACAACTATAAGATCAATGATATAAAAGGGAAGGTTCAATGAAGTTCATATATTGATAAAATCACCTGTTCAGATAATGTCAGAACTGTTGACAAGACCGTTATAATTTACGTATTACGAAACATATCAAAATTATTAGAAAAATTAATTTTACATGGAAAAATGTTTTACCTTATTTTGATTCATAATTATAGAATTGTACTTCGAACACCGGGTAACTTTGCAGTAACCGTGCAGGGTCTAAGAGGCCATAAGAATATACGTTGATAAGAAAAAGCAAAGGATAGCTTTTCGAAGGATTTTTATCTAGAGCTATCGATTAGCGCCGTCGATATGATATACGTTTTGAACGCCATCTAGCTATTCAAACTCTGAAGTAAAATTAATTAACATTTAAATACTCTTAATAAAAGCCAAAAAAATCAAATTAAAATAAATTTATTGAAGAATTTTTGCGAATCCTAAAACTTAAAAATTATAAATGAAAAAAGTTAAATACAGATGGCCCCAGCGACAATAATGGCGATAAATTTGAATATCGAATCAAGTTCAAAAACCCGTACAAGGATTTTAATTCAATTTACGAAACGTAGCGACAATTCAAGCACCTGTGTACATCTAGCTGTTAAATGAATATAAATTGCGAAGTTTATCGGTCATTCTTAAACGTCTACGTACAAACGTGACCGTGTAAATCTTATTTATGCAATATAGATTTAACCTATTTCGTAAACGCGTAAAAACGGAAGCAAATTTAGGTAGATGAAATCAACCTTGGGAGTCGATTGAAATAAAACTGAAAAACAAAAGTACAGCGGCAGAGCGAGGTCCGAATTCCATAGCGAAGAGTCGAAAAATAAAAGTGTAATATTTCGTCGTGGTATGTGCCGCGTCGGCACATAAGCCCCCGCGACTGAAGGTCGTTATCAGGCATGTCACGAACCACAAAAAGTGCGAAGCAAAAGTCTTTTTCGATTCTCCAAATCCCAAGTAAGTCTTTTTAGAGAAAAATATACATTTCTTAAACTTCGTAGCTCAGTGTCCGCGACCAGTGCTAAAACACCAAGGCAAAACCTAGTAAACGCCAATTTTAAACATTTTGACTTATTAGTTAATTCATCAAGCACACCTACTGTGAAAATTTGAAACCTGCCAAAAACTATGATCAATGAGATATAGCAGTAGGTGAGTAGGTACTACCAAAAGTAAAAGTATCAGACTGCTATACTCCCCATGTTGGAGGCGGTTTCCTTATCAAGTTACATTTTAACCTCGAATTTGAAATTTTGCGCGCTCCTAGGCCGAAAAAACATTTTATTTTTATGAAACCATTTTTTATACATATAAATAGCTATACCCACAATTCCCAAGTGCAATTTATCGCGTCAAAAGACGGGGATGGAAATTAGCTTTTATTTGACACTATTTTCTCATCATTTTCATAAGGAAAACGCCCTCCGATTCTGAGCGCTATTTCGATAACTGCGGTTCATTTACTTCTGGTACTACTTAAATTATTATAAGAAATAAAATAAATTAAAACTAAATTATCTCAAATATTTAAAAAAAGGCGTTTACTAGGTTTTGCCATTTGGCAGCCGAGCAAAAATCGATATTTCAGTCTTCAAAGTTGGATACAAATATTTGACGTTCAGCGAAGGGAGGTTTCTTGATAAATTAGAAGAATTTACGAGAGCTAATTAGGCGGCTTTAATCATAATTTTCCTCTTAAGCGGAGGAAGAAATATCGGGGGCAAATAAACTTGTAGCTGTTCGAAAACCCCTGGTGGAATTTTAGTGAAACAAGGCGTGTTTCCACGACACCCCGAAAATGATCAAAAATTCATGGCCTCGGATAATCCTCACCAAAAATTTAAATCATCCCCATTAAAGAGCGACACGTACGGCCAAGTTTCGAACTAGGCGAGATAAATGCACGCGGGCCACTAATTGGCCGTTGAGGCGCTTGGAAGGGAAATAGATGAGTAAACGGATTTTGGGAGCGGTTATCTGACAGTGTGCAACACAGAGGATCAACGCCGTTGCGTCTTTAACTTAAATTACTAGCTAACTAATGATTAGAATGTAGAAATACATTTGGGGGACTCAAATCCGAGTTCCAAGGTACTCTTTATTTCAGGGATGGGCGCGCTCCTCTCATTTTCAGCGGTTATTGTAATTTTTGAGCTACAAAATATTTTAAACGGCGCGATATGAAAATGAGAGGAGTCAATTCCCTGTTCAGAAAAGAGCGAAAAGAGAATAGAGCCAATTTTCACAGCTCAAAGAAGACGGAAAAGCCATTTTTACCACTCGAATAAGAGGGAAAAGAGAGTAGAGCCATTTTTTACCACTGAAATAAGAGCAAAAAGAGAGTAGAGCCATTTTTTACCACTCAAAGAAGAGCAAAAAAAAGAGTAGAGCCATTTTTTACCACTCAAATAAGAGCAAAAAGAGAGTAGAGCCATTTTTTACCACTGAAATAAAAGCAAAAAGAGAGTAGAGCCATTTTTTACCACTCAAATAAGAGCAAAAAGAGAGTAGAGCCATTTTTTACCACTCAAATAAGAGCAAAAAGAGAGTAGAGCCATTTTTTACCACTCAAAGAAGAGCAAAAAAAGAATAGAGCCATTTTTTACCACTCAAATAAGAGCAAAAAGAGAGTAGAGCCATTTTTTACCACTCAAATAAGAGCAAAAAAGAGTAGAGCCATTTTTTACAACTCAAAAAAGAGAAAAAAAGAGTAGAGCCATTTTTTACCACTCAAATAAGAGCAAAAAGAGAGTAGAGCCATTTTTACCACTCAAATAAGAGCAAAAAGAGAGTAGAGCCATTTTTTACCACTCAAAGAAGAGCAAAAAAAGAGTAGAGCCATTTTTTACCACTCAAATAAGAGCAAAAAGAGAGTAGAGCCATTTTTACCACTCAAATAAGAGCAAAAAGAGAGTAGAGCCATTTTTACCACTCAAATAAGAGCAAAAAGAGAGTAGAGCCATTTTTTACCACTGAAATAAAAGCAAAAAGAGAGTAGAGCCATTTTTTACCACTCAAATAAGAGCAAAAAGAGAGTAGAGCCATTTTTTACCACTCAAATAAGAGCAAAAAGAGAGTAGAGCCATTTTTTACCACTCAAAGAAGAGCAAAAAAAGAATAGAGCCATTTTTTACCACTCAAATAAGAGCAAAAAGAGAGTAGAGCCATTTTTTACCACTCAAATAAGAGCAAAAAGAGAGTAGAGCCATTTTTACCACTCAAATAAAAGCAAAAAGAGAGTAGAGCCATTTTTTACCACTCAAATAAGAGCAAGAAGAGAGTAGAGCCATTTTTTACCACTCAAATAAGAGCAAAAAGAGAGTAGAGCCATTTTTTACCACTCAAAGAAGAGCAAAAAAAGAATAGAGCCATTTTTTACCACTCAAATAAGAGCAAAAAGAGAGTAGAGCCATTTTTTACCACTCAAATAAGAGCAAAAAAGAGTAGAGCCATTTTTTACAACTCAAAAAAGAGAAAAAAGAGTAGAGCCATTTTTTACCACTCAAATAAGAGCAAAAAGAGAGTAGAGCCATTTTTTACCACTCAAATAAAAGCAAAAAGAGAGTAGAGCCATTTTTTACCACTGAAAGAAGAGCAAAAAGAGAGTAGAGTCATTTTTTACCACTCAAAGAAGAGCAAAAAAAGAGTAGAGCCATTTTTTACCACTCAAATAAGAGCAAAACGAGAGTAGAGCCATTTTTACCACTCAAATAAGAGCAAAACGAGAGTAGAGCCATTTTTACCACTCAAATAAGAGCAAAAAGAGAGTAGAGCCATTTTTCACCGCCCAAAGAAGAGCGAAAAGAGGGGAGCGCCAATTTTACCGACGCTCACAAATGAACGAAAAGAAGGAAGTGCAACTTTCGACGCTCAAAGAAGGGCGAAAAGAGAGGAGGCCCAATTTACACGCTAAAAATATCAACGAAAAGGTAGGAGCGCTAATCTCCAAGATCAAAGAGCGGGAACAGATACGAAGCGCCGATTTCAACGCTAAAAAAAACGGAGAGGAGCGCTAATTTCGACGCTCTGAAAACGGAGAGGAGCGCTAATCTCAACGCTCAAACCTAGAGAGGAGCGCCAATTTCACCGCTCAAAAAAAAACGGAGAGGAGCGCTAATCTCAACGCTCAAACCCAGAGAGGAGCGCCAATTTCAGCGCTCAAAAAAAAACGGAGAGGAGCGCTAATCTCAACGCTCAAACCCAGAGAGGAGCGCAAATTTCACCGCTCAAAAAAACGGAGAGGAGCGCTAATTTCGACGCTCTGAAAACGGAGAGGAGCGCTAATCTCAACGCTCAAACCTAGAGAGGAGCGCCAATTTCACCGCTCAAAAAAACGGAGAGGAGCGCTAATCTCAACGCTCAAACCCAGAGAGGAGCGCCAATTTCACCGCTCAAAAAAAACGGAGAGGAGCGCTAATCTCAACGCTCAAACCCAGAGAGGAGCGCCAATTTCACCGCTCAAAAAAACGGAGAGGAGCGCTAATTTCGACGCTCTGAAAACGGAGAGGAGCGCTAATCTCAACGCTCAAACCTAGAGAGGAGCGCCAATTTCACCGCTCAAAAAAAACGGAGAGGAGCGCTAATCTCAACGCTCAAACCCAGAGAGGAGCGCCAATTTCACCGCTCAAAAAAAACGGAGAGGAGCGCTAATCTCAACGCTCAAACCCAGAGAGGAGCGCCAATTTCACCGCTCAAAAAAACGGAGAGGAGCGCTAATTTCGACGCTCTGAAAATGGAGAGGAGCGCCAATTTCAACGCTAAAAAAAACGGAGAGGAGCGCTAATCTCAACGCTCAAACCCAGAGAGGAGCGCCAATTTCACCACTCAAAAAAACGGAGAGGAGCGCTAATCTCAACGCTCAAACCCAGAGAGGAGCGCCAATTTCACCACTCAAAAAAACGGAGAGGAGCGCTAATCTCAACGCTCAAACCCAGAGAGGAGCGCCAATTTCACCGCTCAAAAAAAACGGAGAGGAGCGCTAATTTCGACGCCAATCAAAACGTAGATGAGCGTCAATTTCGACGCAAAAAAAAACTAGATGAGCGGAACTCATTTATTTATCTTTAAAAAAAAGATCGACAAGAGAGGAGCGCCAATTTAACGACTCAAAAACGGGCGAAGATATAACAAGCTAGCGAGCACGAGCTGAGCGGATATATAATAAAAACGCCCATCACCGCTTTATTTATTGCAATCGCGCTGCATGACGGGAAGGGAACATCACGGGGGGACCTAACGGGAATTTGTACCTCATCTTCGCAAGCACTGCAAATGGACGGAACAAACCAAATAATTTAATTTTGTGGACTTCTGAAGGTAATAAGGAATTAAGGCTTTGATAATTATCGCCCAAACTTGAGAAAAATAATTGAAAAATAATAACACTGAGGAAAGTCGACAGCCGAAGCGCTTCGCGTTCGAACGTGAACGTTTAGCCTTACGAACACGGACACATTCACGAACACGTAGCCGTTGTGGTTCTTCAACTACCGACCGAGTCCATTTCGAAACGCGTCTAAGAGAAAAGGGTATTTTAAGAAATCTAGATTCGCCTTTTCATAAATTTCGCAGCGAACGAGAATCGGATGTAGGGCATCGGATCTCGGGAGGTCTAGTTTATAAAGGCAGCGAGACAAACGACCATCGACAAAGGTAAAGTCTGCGACATTTATTGTCCAATTAAATCGTAAAATAGCCGGGTCCCGATCGTCAAGTAGCGAAAAAGGGCCGGAAGGTTGGTGACTAAGTGAGTTCTCGGGAATAGCGGCTTGCGGGAAACGGAGCGAGCGCCCTCACGCGCCGTAGACGGGCAACAATCGATCAGATATGACCTCAACAAACCAGACGCAGGTGTCCCACTTCCCCCGCAACCTCTTCCTCCGCCTTTGTCGTATCTCCCACTTCGCCATTAGCAGCGCCGTACAGACGAGTAGGGTCCCCGAGCGGGGCTCGCTTTACCAGGGAACCCTTACAAAGCCACGACCGATAAAGCGAAGATTATCCGATCGGTGTGCGCGTCTACTCGCGATCGGATTTGCGTTTTTTACTTAGTTCCGTCACTGCTTCGACTCTATTGATTTCGACGATTGATAAAACGTTGAAACTCGGTCAAGGAGGATTCCGATTTGCAACGATAAATGCTTACGCGTTATAATTCGAATACATTACTTGTCTTTATTGATAGCAGAAGTAAATTATCATGCCACTATATCTCTCGTACTAAATGCATTTTCTCTACGGGACTTCCCTTTAATCTAGGAGCAACAAACACAAGGAGAAAGCAGCTAGACTTTAAACACGCTAACGCAGTGTTGTGTACAAATTTCATTGGACGAACCTTTACGCTGCACGTATTACGGGCGGCGGGGGGAAGACAATTTCCAAATTTTCCCTTTCCGACGGCAGCAGGCGCTAAAGCGTCTAACCAATGAAAACTGTACGCGAGAAAATGCACGACTTTTGACGGGTTGCGTTCTCCTTGTGTCCTGTGCTGTGTTTGTTGCTCCTAGCTTTAATCATGTTCAAGTTTCATGCCTTCATAGTAAAATAATAACAATCAGCTAGGCTAATACTCAAGGCAAAATCTTAGGCCCAAGTCATCTAGCGAATTTTAATGCCTTTAAACGGGTGACCGGGTTGCAATGTGTAGGAGGGTCGCAAGCCCTTCATGCCACGCGAGCCAACAGCTACCTCCAATCACTATTACCGTTAAAGTCTATAAGTTCATATGGAAAGGGAAAACCGAAAAACTCGGGGGAAAACCCCTTAAACGCGGAAGGAGTTGTTCCGAGTTTCCACCCAGTGCCACAGGGTGGGATCGAACCCGGCTCCTCTTGCTGGGAGGCGAAAGCGCTAACTATTCCGCCACCCCACTATAGCCATCTGGCGGCTATAAAGAAGTTACCCACAATTCCCTAGTAAATTTTTTCCGGAAATTAAAGGGGGTGGAATTCCGATGGATTTTAATCTGGTGACGTTAGCGAAAATGACTTATAAAATTTGGGTACTCACAAATAACTTTGTTCATTTATTTCTGTTGAGTAAACGTTGCACTACCCATTCGATTTGCCATGGCAACCGAAAATATTTTGACCTCTTAAAACAAAAATAATATTTTTTTCTTATTTTACCCAAAAATTGTTACAATTTTATACTAAAAATGTTCCAATTTACCCAAACTTGATGAAATTTACGTAAACGTGGTCCAAATTACCCATTTCGTTATTTTTATTTTTTTATTTATATGCAAAACCGAGAAAATCCCATATTTTTTTAAATGGAGATTTTTTGTTTTAAGTGGTCAAAAACATTTTCGGTTGCCATGGCAAATCGAATGGGTAATACAACGTCTCCTTTTGGGAAATTTCATATCTCATAGGTTCTCATCACGCCTGACTTTCAACAAAATAGGCAATAAACACCTCGGTTACTCTCCTTGTGAGTCATACCAGAAGCTTATATTATATATCTTATAAGTGAAGTGCTCATTTCCTTATTCTTCTAAATGTTTTCGCTTGCAACAGCTGCTTTGCAGGTTTTGTAAGAAAAAATAGTGCAGAGCGAATTACATATACCTTTCTAAAACTATAAGATCGAGGAAATATAATTTATAAAAAGTACATAAAATATAATAATCATAATAATCAGCTAAGTTAATACACGGTTCGTAGAAAATTTCAGGAATTAAATTCCCTGACTTTTCCAGGTTTTCCCTGACCAAATTGCCAAATATTCGCTGACCGTTTATGTAAAATCAATGAACGGTTTGAGGTAAAAATCTTCAAAAAATATATTCTTTAAAAAATTTATTTGCCTTTTTTTTTGGGATAATTTTAATATTTAAAATTCCCTGACCTTTTGGAAACATTTTAAAATTCCCTGACTTTACCCTGACCTTTTGGAAACATTTTCAAATTCCCTGACTTTACCCTGACCTTTTGGGACCATTTTCAAATTCCCTGACTTTACCCTGACCTTTTGGAAACATTTTCAAGTTCCCTGACTTTACCCTGACCTTTTGGAACCATTTTCAAATTCCCTGACTTTACCCTGACCTTTTGGAAACATTTTCAAATTCCCTCACTTTACCCTGACCTTTTGGAAACATTTTCAAGTTCCCTGACTTTACCCTGACCTTTTGGAACCATTTTCAAATTCCCTGACTTTACCCTGACCTTTTGGGACCATTTTCAAATTCCCTCACTTTACCCTGACCTTTTGGGACCATTTTCAAGTTCCCTGACTTTACCCTGACCTTTTGGAACCATTTCAAATTCCCTGACTTTACCCTGACCTTTTGGGACCATTTTCAAATTCCCTGACTTTACCCTGACCTTTTGGAAACATTTTCAAGTTCCCTGACTTTACCCTGACCTTTTGGAAACATTTTCAAATTCCCTGACTTTTCCAGGTCGTGTACGAACCCTGTAATACCCAAGAAACCACACAGACCAAAGTCAACTAGTGACTTGCGAAGCCAATTACCGGTGGCCGGGTAAATACATATCCCTACGCCATAAATGTTTAAAACCATAATTTCCACGGTAATGAGTATAATTAGATTATTAATACAATGACGGATACTTCGCAGTTACCACGTTAATTTTTCCCTCATAATCACGAAGTATCCGTTATATTTTTCTAATTAATATCCTTACGTGGTTTTTTTTAACATTTAACATCGGTTATTCAATTTTAAAATTAGTCATCGATAGGTTTAAAAATACAAGCGTTATATTTTGAGCCGTGAATCGATGTACATATCGGCGATTTGACTCAAAAACCAGCTCCATTGGAAACTACGTTGAGCCGGCAATGGTTTAATTTTAATGTCCTAGATCTCGTAAGAGATATACAACAGTCTTCTGGTAATACGAATATCCAAATTACACTCGAATCTTCTTGGTATGAACCACTCTTTCTTTCTGGTCATAATATGCCATTAAGGCAATTTTGATTTCCCCGAAGACACATTTAGTTGGACCATCACGCGATGAAGTTGGACCAGCGGCTAAGAACTTTCGCGATTTAGAATGAAAGATAGTTTCAAAGTCTTATAATAAACTCTTACATATAAAAATATATGGCTTATCTAAATACAGGGTGTCTACTATAAAACGAAAAATGATAAATAACTGAAAATTTTAAAATTTCTATGGAACATTACTTGTGTAAAATTGATTGTCCTTGAAACATGTCTTCAATGTCATTCAAAAACTATCTCGAGCGACGGGCAGGTCACTTCCTTGATTAACGACGCACCCCTCAAAGATTAAATCCAATTTAATCATGATTATTTTGATTAAATTCAATTTAATCACGATTAAGTTGATTAAATCAAGTTTAATCATGATTAGAATGTTTAAATCTGATTTAATCATGATTAAATCTGATTAAAAGATTAAATCTGTTTAAAATGATTAAATCTGTTTAAAATGATTAAATCTGTTTAAAATGATTAAATCTGTTTAAAATGATTAAATCCTGATTAAAAAAATTATATCGTGATTAGTATGATTAAATCGTGCTTCAGTTTTGATTTTAATGATAAATTCCCGATTCGACCGATTATATTGATTACATCGTGATTAAAATGATTAAATCGTGATTAAAATGATTAAATCTAATTAAAATGATTAAATCTAATTAAAATAATTAAATCTAATTAAAATGATTATATCATGATTATAATGATTAAATCTCGTTTAAATGATTAAATACTGATTAAAAAGATTAGATCATGATTAAAATGATTAAATCTCGTTTAAATCGTGATTAGATTTTTGAATCTTGATTAGATTTTTGAATCTTGATTAGATTTTTGAATCTTGATTAGATTTTTGAATCGTGATTAGATTTTTGAATCTTGATTAGATTTTTGAATCTTGATTAGATTTTTGAATCGTGATTAGATTTTTGAATCGTGATTAGATTTTTGAATCGTGATTAGATTTTTGAATCGTGATTAGATTTTTGAATCTTGATTAAATTTTTGAATCTTGATTAGATTTTTGAATCGTGATTAGATTTTTGAATCTTGATTAGATTTTTGAATCTTGATTAGATTTTTGAATCGTGATTAGATTTTTGAATCTTGATTAGATTTTTGAATCGTGATTAGATTTTTGAATCTTGATTAAATTTTTGAATCTTGATTAGATTTTTGAATCTTGATTAGATTTTTGAATCTTGATTAGATTTTTGAATCTTGATTAGATTTTTGAATCGTGATTAGATTTTTGAATCTTGATTAGATTTTTGAATCTTGATTAGATTTTTAAATCTTGATTAGATTTTTGAATCTTGATTAGATTTTTGAATCTTGATTAGATTTTTGAATCTTGATTAGATTTTTGAATCTTGATTAGATTTTTGAATCTTGATTAGATTTTTGAATCTTGATTAGATTTTTGAATCTTGATTAGATTTTTGAATCGTGATTAGATTTTTGAATCTTGAATAGATTTTTGAATCTTGATTAGATTTTTGAATCGTGATTAGATTTTTGAATCTTGATTAGATTTTTGAATCTTGATTAGATTTTTCAATCTTGATTAGATTTTTGAATCTTGATTAGATTTTTGAATCTTGGTTAGATTTTTGAATCTTGATTAGATTTTTGAATCTTGATTAGATTTTTGAATCTTGATTAGATTTTTGAATCTTGATTAGATTTTTGAATCTTGATTAGATTTTTGAATCTTGATTAGATTTTTGAATCTTGATTAGATTTTTGAATCTTGATTAGATTTTTGAATCGTGATTAGATTTTTGAATCTTGATTAGATTTTTGAATCTTGATTAGATTTTTGAATCTTGATTAGATTTTTGAATCTTGATTAGATTTTTGAATCTTGATTAGATTTTTGAATCTTGGTTAGATTTTTGAATCTTGATTAGATTTTTGAATCTTGATTAGATTTTTGAATCTTGATTAGATTTTTGAATCTTGATTAGATTTTTGAATCTTGATTAGATTTTTGAATCTTGGTTAGATTTTTGAATCTTGATTAGATTTTTGAATCTTGATTAGATTTTTGAATCTTGATTAGATTTTTGAATCGTGATTAGATTTTTGAATCTTGATTAGATTTTTGAATCTTGATTAGATTTTTGAATCTTGATTAGATTTTTGAATCTTGATTAGATTTTTGAATCTTGATTAGATTTTTGAATCTGGATTAGATTTTTGAATCTTGATTAGATTTTTGAATCTTGATTAGATTTTTGAATCTTGATTAGATTTTTGAATCTTGATTAGATTTTTGAATCTTTTTTAGATTTTTGAATCTTGATTAGATTTTTGAATCTTGATTAGATTTTTGAATCTGGATTAGATTTTTGAATCTGGATTAGATTTTTGAATCTTGATTAGATTTTTGAATCTTGATTAGATTTTTGAATCTGGATTAGATTTTTGAATCTTGATTAGATTTTTGAATCTTTTTTAGATTTTTGAATCTTGATTAGATTTTTGAATCTGGATTAGATTTTTGAATCTGGATTAGATTTTTGAATCTTGATTAGATTTTTGAATCTTGATTAGATTTTTGAATCTTGATTAGATTTTTGAATCTTGATTAGATTTTTGAATCTTGATTAGATTTTTGAATCTTGATTAGATTTTTGAATCTTTTTTAGATTTTTGAATCTTGATTAGATTTTTGAATCTTGATTAGATTTTTGAATCTGGATTAGATTTTTGAATCTTGATTAGATTTTTGAATCTTGATTAGATTTTTGAATCTGGATTAGATTTTTGAATCTTGATTAGATTTTTGAATCTTTTTTAGATTTTTGAATCTTGATTAGATTTTTGAATCTGGATTAGATTTTTGAATCTGGATTAGATTTTTGAATCTTGATTAGATTTTTGAATCTTGATTACCCTGATTTAATCATTTTATTATGACTAAGACGCACCCAAAATGGAAGTGACCTGCCCGTCGATCTCGGGAACCGTTGGTTTTACGGATTTGGTTTCTATTAGAAAGTTGTTGCACGCCATATTAATAGTTCTAATAACTTTGTTTTGACCAATCAGAAGCCGAGAAATTGAAGCTTAATGAATTGAACATTATTTCTAGTGTTGTTAATTTTCCGGAAAAATAAAATACGGAAAAAGTTCCAGAAAATTTCCTGGAAAATGTTCCGAATTGCGGAAAATTTTCCGCAAATCGGAAAAATAAAAAATGGAAACATAAATTTTAATTTTTTATCGATGTAAAATGGCTAATATCAGTAAACATACTAAAAAACATTAATAGTGTTACATTTTTAATCAGTTTAAACTAGTCTAGAGTTTTAGTTTTACTTTTAGATTAGAAAAATGAGGCGAAATTTTCACTTTATTTAAATTTGCAAACAATATTAGACTAATCATGGAATGAAAACGTTTTTTCATTTTTTCGCAAAAATACGGAAAATTTTCCGGAAAAAAGACCTCGGTCATTTTCCGACTTACAAAACTAATTATTTCTTTAAAATTGGTTGTCATGACAACAAGAAAAAATATTTTATGCCTTCCGTTACATTTCAATTGAAATGTTGAACAACACTAGAAACTTCGTCGTTAAACGAGCTCAATCATATATCGTAGCCGACGGTGGCATAATTGAGCCGTTGTAAATTATTCAGTATTTATTTGATTTAGTCACAATAAAACTAATCAGGTTAATTTATTATCAAACACTGAATTCCATAACCTTCAATTTATCGGCTTCTGATTGGTCAAATTTGGTCAAATAAAATTTATTTGAACTAATAATATGGCGAGCAACAACTTTCTAATAGGAACCAAATCCGTAAACCCAACTGTTCTCGAGATAGTTTTTGCATGACCTTGAAGACATGGTTCAAGGTCATTCAATTTTACACTAGTAAATGTACCCCTGCACGAGGAATGTTCCATAAAAATTTAAAAAAAGAAAATTTTTCAGTTATATATTATTTTTCGTTTTTTTATTGGACACCCTGTTTCAATGCAACCTTACTAAAACTTTGAAAACTTCAATCAGGGTTTTAAGAATCTATTTGCGAAACAGCTATAATAAGACCGAACCTTTTAATCTCGTTATCAGTAGACGGGAGAAAGGCATTTAAAAGATACTTTAAGGCGTATATTTATTCCTGGAAAACTTAAAAGAAGCTATAGTTGAGATCGGAGACAAAAGACTGCCTAGTCAAAGGCCAGGAGAAGGTAAAGTCCGCTCAGCACCTAGCGGGCAGTCTCGGTCAAACGTGAACTCTTTCGGAGTTGGTAAAGTGTAAATGGAAATAGAGACAGAGCGAAGACTCGGTACGTGCTCTAGTGGATATGATCTCGCCGGTCTTTTATCCGCTCATCAACCCGGAGAAGTCTGGTCGTCATGGTAACGCCTCGCTCACCAACGAAACGTGCGCCTTTTCTCTAAGACTCATCTCCTATCCTTTCCTCGATATTAAAGTTTATAACCGCGGATGTTGTAGGTAGGCTTTACTGAAAGCGAGGCGATTCTCTACCAGATTCTCATGAATGGTTCCGTCTGACCCGAGGGAGTTTTTTTTTAATCCTTCATCCATCACAGTCGCGGATACGTCGTAAACAGTACAAGTGGAGTACCCAATTAAGGAGCGAGATCAAAAACGTACCCTCTAATTGGGTGCGGGACTACCGCTACCGTCGACAAAGAGAGTGAGGTGGCCCAGGAATACAATAGCTATTCGACCCCAGAGGGGAAAGTGAACCGCCCCCCCCCCCTACAAGTTCAGGATTACAAGTTCAATCGTTCTTTGTACTTTTCTTTGCTAATTGTGCAACTTGACACGCAAAGAACCGGAGACAATCGTTCATTCCTTGTATAAAATTATCCAGTCACTTTTGTTCAAATTTCTCTTAATTAACTGATTAGAATTCTTAGTAAATTTATAACGAAGCATCGTTAATGATGGCAAGTGCAGGATAAAAATTTCAAAATTAAAAGATAGTTAAAGGATACAAATTTCAAATTATAGGATAGTTAAAGGATACAAATTTCAAATTATAGGATAGTTAAAGGATACAAATTTCAAATTATAGGATAGTTAAAGGATACAAATTTCAAATTATAGGATAGTTAAAGGATACAAATTTCAAATTATAGGATAGTTAAAGGATACAAATTTCAAATTATAGGATAGTTAAAGGATACAAATTTCAAATTATACGTTGGTTAAAGGATACAAATTTCAAAATTATAGGATAGTTAAAGGATACAAATTTCAAATTATAGGATAGTTAGAGGATACAAATTTCCAATTATAGGATAGTTAAAGGATACAAATTTCAAATTATAGGATAGTTAAAGGATACAAAAAAATTACTTATTTAAAGGAGTTTTATTAGGATTAAAATATAGTAATACGCAAGTTTTATAGCATGTTATAAACATGGTTACAGACCCGTAAAACCTTGAAACCCTGGAAATATCAGGGCATTCGATTGTCTACAGAAAAGTTACGGATATATCAGGGAAATTCCAATTTTTTCGTAAAAATCAGGGAACTCGGGGAAATTTATGAGGGTTCAGAATGTTTTCCCTAATGAGTACAAATTTACATCAATTAATTTTCTTATACGTAATGTATCTACCTTTTTGCACAAATAATATTTGAATTTATTATTTATTTATTAGTTTTAATAATGGTTATCTTGCCCCTGAAAAAATCAGGGAGTTATCAGTGGGAAAACCTGGAAATATCAGGGAAATCGGGTTGCCATTACTTGAAAAACTTTTAGAAAAGAACACTACAATTCTTTTCGAATCTGTTCTTTCATTATTTTAATTTTCGCGATTGTCAACGCTTTACTACAAAAATGATAAATTAAATATATTTCTCTTTGCTGTGTAAATCTTTGAAAATTTTAACAGATGGGTTTTAACCGAATATGATAAAAATATATTAAATATAGGTTTAAAAAATGATAGGATTTTGTAGGACCATTTCATTGTTTTGTATTTATTAAAAGACGTTAGACGTCGTTTTAGATAGATTTGAAAAAACAAGCGTATTAAACTGAGAATTTGGTACGGATTTACTGTAATCAGTTACGTAGTAGTTTTACTAAAGTCAAAGCTACAAGCTTCAGTCTTTCGGTAAAACATATATGAAATTACTACATTACTTTCAAAACGTTCCCAAAACAATTGGAACTTATATATATTTTATGTTATAACATTTTCCTACCAATAATATTCCCAGAAGAAGCCGCGTTTTGTTGACTTTTTCTGGGAGAGCTAACCAATTACTTGGATTGAAAATTTAATTTTCAACCCGAAGAGTTACACGGACTGAAACATATAGACTCTTCGCACGCACACGCATATACTACTAAAAATAACTTGACCAATTTTAACTAAACAAAAAAACTTTATTTCTTATTCTCCCTTCGCCAGGGAGTCCTTCTCGCACGAAGGAGCTCTTCTCGCTTTCTATTTTAGACTACTCTTCAAAAATAAAATCACCCCCCTTTATACCCCGAAACATTTCCCAACTTGGGCTTGGACAGTGACGACAAGGGATAAACCCCAGAGCAATGGAAAAGTTTTCGGCCGCCTGACCAAGCCCCGCGCGACATGACGACGCTACAAGATAAAAGATACAATATACATGCTACATACTATACAAAAGAGAGAGAAAAGATGGACGGGAACAAAAAAACCCAATCCTTAACAATTCCAAAAGTCGTATTTACAATAAAAACATGAGAAAAAAATCCCTAACCCGAATCCGACAATTTTTAAACACTTATTAGAATTAAAAACTAACATACAATCAAATTTATACAAAATTTAAGCAAATATTTGACACGTTTCTACGAATTAAAGATATTAGACCTAACGTTGTTAGCTTATAATGCGCTCATAATATATATTTGTGGGAAAATCTTGAAGGGTCGGACATGCACCAAAAGTGTGTAGGGGATTTGAAAATCCGGGATTTCACGCTGAAATTCAAGATTTCTTGTTGTATTTCGTATTTCTTAACTTTTGTCCCGGATTTCTCGTCGGATTCCTTGATTTATCGCTGGATTTCGTGATTTCACGTCGGATTCCTTGATTTCTCGCTGGATTTCAAGATTTCAGTCGATTTCTCGCTGGATTTCAAGATTTCAGTCGATTTCTCGCTGGATTTCAAGATTTCAGTCGATTTCTCGCTGGATTTCAAGATTCACTCGATTTCTCGCTGGATTTCAAGATTTCAGTCGATTTCTCGCTGGATTTCAAGATTTCAGTCGATTTCTCGCTGGATTTCAGGATTTCAGTCGATTTCTCGCTGGATTTCAAGATTTCACTCGATTTCTCGCTGGATTTCAAGATTTCACTCGATTTCTCGCTGGATTTCAAGATTTCACTCGATTTCTCGCTGGATTTCAAGATTTCACTCGATTTCTCGCTGGATTTCAAGATTTCACGTCGGATTCCTCGATTTCTCGCTGGGTTTCAAGAAGCAAGCACGCAATCTAGATTAGGATCCAGTAGTTTTTGGTCAAAGGTTTGGATGAATGTTTCTGGCTCTTACAGTTTAAAAAAAATGAAACCCAAAATGACATGAAATACACCTCTCGCTGTAACCGTAAACTCCTTCCCCCTAAACAAAATCAAATCAATTCAGTATATCTTTGATTGTTTAAATCAACGTCTTCCAACGACGTTTTTAATTCTTCTCTCCAAAACATTTGTGGATGAAACCCGGAAAAAAAGGATTCATAGGATTGTCAAACAGTGGAGTAAACAATGGTGGATCTGCTTCCATAGAAACAAAGGCCCGGATGGAATCCGGGATGATGGTCTCTTCATATCCGGTAGCCTGTCTTCTTAATAACAACGAGGAAACGAATGCCAGAGGATAAGGATCTCTTCAGAGCCATAGGATTAAGTCGAAAGAGAAAACGCATTTCAAAGACGAGAGAGATTTCTCGAAAGGGATCTACAAGGGAATCGGCAGATGATTAACGCAACGCGTTGTTATTTAAAGAATTGGATTAGGACTTCAAGAACCTTCTACTCCGTAACGACCTAACAAGGAGACGACCTGAGGTGTAACGCACCGATTTTGTTCGAACTCGGGGGTTTGGTAGGCCTTCATGTAACTTGGAAAATCCTAAAGGGTAACCGTTTTGCCATGGCAACCAAAAATGTTTTGACAACACAAAATGGAAATTTTCCCATTGAATATAACATAGAAATCTGACCAATTTAAGGGTACCCCCTGTAAAAAGTTTAATCAATAGTAGATTTTATAAAATGTCTTTACGCTTGTCCAACTTGTTAAAATGTTGCCCTGGAATAGTTCAGCCAATGCCTAAGAATGAGTTCATAAGCTCTTTAGAGGGAGATAAAATGGATCCACAGCTGAAGCGGGGAGGCAACATTTCAACAAGATGGCCAAGGTTATTTTATAAAAAGAACTATTTCGAACTTTTTCATTATTTTTTTATTTATATTTCCTTTTTTTTTTTTTGGTATTTTCAAAAAAATCAATTTTTTACAGATTCAATGGCAAATTTTTCCATTGTGTGTAGTCAAAAACATTTTTGGTTGCCATGGCAAAACGGTTGCCTATGGAGACATTTCCCTTTAGAGTCTTTCAAGTTACATGAAGGTCTACCAAACATCCGAGTTTGAAAAAAATCGGTGTGTTGTAAGTTTCTTGGGATGCTTCATTATTTTAACGTCCGTTGTTAACTTAAATAGGCAGTACATCATCCCGAGGGGTAAGACACTCTGCGAACTCGGTGTACACTGCCGTACCTTTGACAGTGCTAAATGCACGAACTCTGTGTACAGATTATCTGAGACTGTCTTACCCCTCGCATCATCCAATGGACCAACTGTGAGGGCCAATTACGTCATTGACCCCCCAACCATTCGGATGGTGCCAAACTTGATTGACTAGTTAAAGCGATTCTAATAATAATAATAATCATCATCAGCTAAGACACCACCTTAGGCCCAATTAATCTAGCGACTTTTAAAACCATTAATTCAGGTGGCCGGGTTACAATGCGTAGGGGGGTGGTGGCAAGCCCTTCATGCAACGCGAGCCAACAGCTCCCTACACCTCAACAAGTTTTTATGGAAGAGAACTTGTAACCCAACGTGGAAGGAGTAGCTCTAAGTTTTCACCCAGTAGAAGGCACGTAGTTTTCTTTTAAAACACACCAGTCGTTAAGACTATCAATCGTCGTCCACTTTAAGGCCCTCTAGCTCGGTCACGCCTCTAGTGGCGATGGTTGTTGGCTGATATCTCCATGAACCCCAGATGAGAAAAGTTAACACTACGTCAATTCTGAATAAATATTCTTTTTGCGTCAAGTTAAACTTAAACTTTACCATTATTTGATACAGTTTTTCTGCTAATTTTCACCTTAAATCCATTTAAGCATTTCCAAAGCAAAAATTGCTTACTTTTGAGCGCATCCCACTCCAGGGTTTCAATCAACTTGTCTCCTATCTCAACTAATTTAATCGTGATTAACTTGAGTATAGGTAGCGTAACGGTGCTGTCTTCTCCGAGGTAGCGCCTATAATCTATCGTCTGCTACAGACAAATTAAAAAGTCATAAGAACGTTATTTCGTAAATAAACTTATCAAAATATAAGCAAAAATAATATTAAAATGCAAGTATCATTATTTATAAAGTCAATAACGATGAAGAAAAACTAATATCGTCTATTTCTCCGCTACCTATCTAGCTTTCAATGGCGAACCAAAGGGGCGCAGCGATAGTTTTTGGTCTCGAATAAGATCCAAAAGAGATGTTTCTATAAAATAAAATGAATAAGAAATAAAGCCTTATGTAAGCCAGTTTTGTTTGGGGACTCTGGCACGCGCTACGTTGAGATAAGAAGGTCACGTTTCTTTATAGAAACACCTCATGGCTTACTAAAGGTGAAATACTGAAGTAGTAGAGCTACCTGTTTTGTCTCTGCCCCAACACTGTATTTACAGTCGTTAAATGCACAGGCAGAGTAGATTACAAATAGCAGGGTTGTTCCAAATGCTTTTTACTTCAAAATTCAAAATACTTTCTACATAACTCAAAATGCAAAAGTTGAAATGCAAATTATTAATAATTATTTATAATTTAATTATTAATCATTATTTATATTTTAATTATTAATCATTATTTATATTTTAATAATTAATAATTAATTATATTTTAATAATTAATAATTAATTATATTTTAATAATTAATAATTAATTATATTTTAATAATTAATAATTAATTATATTTTAATAATTAATAATTAATTATATTTTAATAATTAATAATTAATTATATTTTAATAATTAATAATTAATTATATTTTAATAATTAATTATATTTTAATAATTAATAATTAATTATATTTTAATAATTAATAATTAATTATATTTTAATAATTAATAATTAATTATATTTTAATAATTAATTATATTTTAATAATTAATTATATTTTAATAATTAATTATATTTTAATAATTAATAATTAAATATATTTTAATAATTAATAATTAATTATATTTTAATAATTAATAATTAATTATATTTTAATAATTAATCATTAATTATATTTTAATAATTAATAATTAATTATATTTTAATAATTAATAATTAATTATATTTTAATAATTAATAATTAATTATATTTTAATAATTAATTAATTATATTTTAATAATTAATAATTAATTATATTTTAATAATTAATAATTAATTATATTTTAATAATTAATAATTAATTATATTTTATTAATAATTAATTATATTTTAATAATTAATAATTACTTTATTTTAATAATTAATAATTATGTATTACTACTAATTAGTAATTAATAATAATAATAATAATAATAATAATAATAATAATAATAACGTTGAGATTTCAATAAAGCGGTGTCACTGTACGAATGTTCGTCTGCTTCTGAGTAAGTGAGTAACTCACAAGGAGACGACCTGAGGTGATAATCAAATTAATCACCGATTATGTTCAAACTCGGGTATAATGTACAACTCCATGTAACTTGAAAAACCTGCAAGGGAAAAGTTGCGATGGGCTTTCGTATTGCCATGGCAACCGAAAACGTTTTTGACAACATGTTTTGGATTTTAAGGGTCCCCCAATTGACCAAATTGCATTTAAACTTGATCAAATTTAATTTTTTTAATCAATTTAATGTATTTTTAACGTTTTTAATTCTTTTTTTAAAAGGTTTCACAGGGGGGACCCTAAAAATCGTTCAGATTCCCATGTTATTTTCAATTGAAAAATTTCGAAATCATGTTGTCAAAAACGTCTTCGGTTGCCATGGCAAAACGAAAGCCCGTCGCAGCTTTTCCCTTGCAGATTTTTAAGGTACGTGGAGGTGTACATTATACCCGAGTTTGAACAAAATCGGTGATTATCACCTCGGGTCGGGTCCTTGTCAGTGTCACCATCTATGATTACTTGGTAGTAAATAGCAGACAAACTTTCTCTACAAGAGCTGCGATGAGGGTACCAGAGTAAAAACATTTTGAAAAAGCATTTTGGAAATGTTTTTCAACATATCAAACCAACAAAATGCCAATTGTAAAATGCAAAATTGTTTCCTAGCAACTCAAAATGTAAAATGCCAAATAGTTTCCTGGAAACTCAAAATGCAAAATTGTTTTTCTAGAAACTCAAAATTCGAAATAGTTTCCTAGCAACTCAAAATGTAAAATGCCAAATATTTTCCTACAAACTCAAAATGCCAAATATTTTCCTAGAAACTCAAAATGCCAAATAGTTTCCTAGAAACTCAAAATGCAAAATAGTTTCCTAGAAACTCAAAATGCAAAATAGTTTCCTAGAAACTCAAAATGCAAAATAGTTTCCTAAAAACTCAAAATGCAAAATAGTTTCCTAAAGACTCAAAATGCAAAATAGTTTCCTAGAAACTCAAAATTCCAAATGTAAAATGCAAAATAGTTTCCTAGAAACTCAAAATGCAAAACAGTGTCCTAGAAACTCAAAATTCCAAATAGTTTCCTAGCAACTCAAAATGTAAAATGCCAAATATTTTCCTAGAAACTCAAAATGCAAAATTGTTTCCTATAAACTCAAAATGCAAAATTGTTTCCTATAAACTCAAAATGCAAAATAGTTTCCTAGAAACTCAAAATGCAAAAAAGATTCATAGAAATTCAAAATTCCAAATAGTTTCCTAGCAACTCAAAATGTAAAATGCCAAATATTTTCCTACAAACTCAAAATGCCAAATATTTTCCTAGAAACTCAAAATGCAAAATAGTTTCCTAGAAACTCAAAATGCAAAAAAGATTCCTAGAAACTCAAAACTCAAAATGCAAAATAGTTTCCCAGAAACTCAAAATGTAAAATAGTTTCCTAGAAACTTAAAATGCAAAATAGTTTCCTAGAAACTCAAAATTCCAAATGTAAAATGCAAAATATTTTCCTAGAAACTCAAAATGCAAAACAGTGTCCTAGAAACTCAAAATTCCATATGTAAAATGCAAAATAGTTTCCTAGAAACTCAAAATGTAAAATGCAAAATAGTTTCCTAGAAACTCAAAATGTAAAATGCAAAATAGTTTCCTAGAATCTCAAAATGTAAAATGCAAAATAGTTTCCTAGAAACTCAAAATGTAAAATGCAAAATAGTTTCCTATAAACTCAAAATGTAAAATGCAAAATAGTTTCCTAGAAACTCAAAATGTAAAATGCAAAATAGTTTCCTATAAACTCAAAATGCAAAATGCCAAATAGTGGTTCTACCTCAAAATTTGCATTTTGAACAACACGGAGTCCCTGACCAATAGTCAACATTAGTCACGGGTACGCGAAGTTACCCCATTTTTAATCAATGATTTTGCACCGTAGTTAAACAATTCAGGGGGTCAGGGGTTGGATACATTTGGAGGTTCTTCGAACCGGGTCCTTTTCCTTTCTTTCGCGGGTGCTTTATATATACATACACTCAGCATGGGGGTTATTTAGAACGAACGGTAGAGCGGGGAGGGCGTATAAGCCAATTTCTGGAGCGAACGGCGCTTCCCGGGATGATTACGACCCCTCGGGGAGGCCAGTAGCGAGGAAATTGGGGCCCCGTCGTAAACCCGAGCACGTTTCGCGATCACCACTGGGACCTGCCAGAATCTAGTCGCGTCTCTAACAGTTTCTATCCTTCAAGTATTAAAACCTCACTATAGAAACCAATATAAAAGTGAAAATCCAAGCTTTTCGACAATTCTAAGGTTTGCTCCTGGTAAGGATCTTCTCCCTGTACAGCGGTGTGCCGCGGTTAGAACACTTCTACAGGCGCCAGTAGGCCAGTTGGAATTTTTCTCTATTCCACGATGTAATTGAGATTGAATACCATTAAACTGCCTTTTAATGGCTGGATGAGTTTCACCAAAGCGCTCTTAGACGTATAAGGGACTTTGCTAGATACCATTAAGTATAAAATTAAGAAAGACCTAAGAATAATACGCTTTTAATGGCTAAATAAATTTTACAAGTGTTCCTAACCGTATAAAGAACTTTGCGAAAGATTACTTATAGTTGCCATTAGATATTATATTAAAAAAAAATATCTAAGAAAATACAACAAGCAAAAATAGAATTTTTACGGAAAAGCCAGAAGGAAAGAAACAAAAGTAAACAGTCTTTCGTGAGACAAACGAAAACCCTCGCTTCAGATCGTATAAGGAGGAATATTTGTCTTAGAAAACGTCTTCCCACCCGTAGCCTCTAAATATACCTATTTCATCGCGCCCCGAAAATGCGCCAAAATAGATATTCCTTAACCACCATTACCGCACACTTCTATCAAACCCCCCAAAAATACAACTTTACCCAGTTTCTCGGGTTTAAACGCTGACGCGAGCTGAGAACAGAATGGAATATAACGTTCCCACTTTCGAACAATTCTTTAGCTAAACCCCCTCGAGGCGTCGGCATGGAAAACGCGTCATTACAAAGTCGATCGCTGATTGGATAATCCGGGTGGTGAGCTCCGCCTTTTCTCTTAGCGAACCGGCCAATGGGGGCCTTCTTCTTATATAGATCGCGACCGGTTCCGCGGGTATGGAGTCCGCGAAACCTGCCAGACACGTCTTGGAGCTCCAGTCGAAGGGATCCGCCGGCACAATCGCGGCCGTCGCAGCCACTTATGGAGCAGCCAGCCCGCCCGCAATTAAAACACCAACTAATATCGAAATAAGCGATAAGAAGCCGCACTTCCAACTTCGCCATGTTTTAAAATTATCCGTTAAGAGAGGAGAAAAAATAAGTCGTCGGTATAATTGATGTTTTCTTAAATCGAAACGTGGAGGCGCATGAAGTGACAGTTCGGTACATGCCCGGGCTACGATTGCGTTTGCGTAACTTTCCATCGAGACGAACGAGTCTTCGCTGGGGAGACTGCTGCTCTGCCCCGATTGTTTCGCCCTCCACAGCTTCGGCCATCCTAATCCGAGACGCTCTTTGATTTATTCGCGTTCCAAGGCCCCCTCTTCGTTTTAAAAGAACTGATCTCTCGCGTGTCGAAGAGATGAAGTCGCTCAGACCCTAACTCTAGCCCTCCGCCGCGAAGTTACTTAATATAGTTTTCCAAAAAATAAAAGACGAGATCTTCGACTCACCGTTTTCAACCCTTGGTCAACATTTTCCAGTTTCGTCAGAGCCTAAAATTACGGGAGGAAGAGTTATTCGTAAGTTTGTAGCGTTTTCTTTTAAACGTAATCTAAAAAAGGGAATATCTTTTTATTTAAATCAAAATGGTGAATATTTCAGAGGAGGCTTAGTAACGTATCTTAGGTTAAACGTTCTTACCATAGACTTAAAAAAATTATCTTAGACTACCTTTTACACTTATTTTAGCGAGGTTTTTAAACTACTTGGTCTATACAGTAATATCTAAGAAACTAAAATTGATAAAGGGTTTTATAACGCTAAATTTTAATTGTTAATTCTTTTAACAGCATATGGATGACTACTCTCAAAAGTAAAAAATACCAAAAAATTTGGAGGGAGAAAACTAAATTTTATTTGAAATTAAATTTGAGGCAAAATATAACTTATGATATGAATGAATGAATATTTATTAACTCTTTGTTAAAGAACAAATCCCTTTTATAACAGGGAGGAAACCATGAATATGGATTCATGAGTTACACTTTAGAATATATTTGTAATCGTCGAAAACATATTATATACAATAATTTCGTTTGAATAAGTTTGGCAAAAAGCTATAGAATTTGGAAAATAAAACAAAAATATGGATATGACTAATAATAAAGCTATTTACACTATGGTTAGCTCAAGTATGAATGAATTTGCAAGAGGGAATAAATTTTTTAATTTGGCACTAACTAGAAAAACGTTTAGTACTCAATTGAGATATAGATAAATTATTGCGGTGACAGGATCCAATCTTACCGAAAATAAAAAAATTTCACCTAAAAGATATTCCGACTAAAAAAAAACGCTAAAATAAATCCACAATATAATAAAGACAAAAAGGCTTAGAAAACTTTATATAAAAAATAGCAAAACTCTAAATTAAACCAATAGGGAACCTTAAAAGTACGTCATCGAAAACACCCACATATATACCCTAAAAATAGAAGAAAAACTTGAAAAAAGAAAATGTAGGTTAAAAGCGTGAATCCGCCATTGATCGGCACGTAGAATAAGTACGCGCCTGGGCAGATAGTCGGGCCAATGGCGAAAGAATTTCGAAAGCATCTTCCGGTATGGGACGCTTCCAGGCCCACCCACGCCCCTGCCAAAAGACGCTGACCAAACCTACACGCATTCGCCAATATCAACGTTACTTTGGCAGATAAATCTTCGATTTTGTTCCAGCGATGAGACCAATACCTCTATCCTTTCCGATAGCCAGAAAATACATCGATTTACAATGAGAGAGACGCTAAGTGAACGCCAAAGATTGGGCGCGTTTGAAATGTAAATACAAAACGCCGTTTCGATTGGTTTCCAATTTCTATTTAAAAGTATGTTTTTGTACTCTGAGAGTTATTCTCTTCTGGGAAATACGGTCGCGAAACTACTCGAGTCTCGGTTTTCAAATCCATAATTTAAGGTTCAAAGTAAATAGAAAGAAAATACAGTTAAAATATGATTGTTTTTCTTAAGGGGCATGCGGTGAAGATATAATCGTGCTACAAAAAGGTATTGGATTTATCGCCCGCGCCGGCCAATCGATAATACATTTATTCGATAAAATGACAGGACAAACAAAAGACCCGTTTACTTTGAGAAACGGTGGAAATTTTAACTTCGTTCGCGATGTGAAACCGGAGATTTTACCGTACCAAGATATATAGCGTTTCATGAAGAGATTGCTTATAGAATTTAGTATAAACAGAAGTTAATTATAACTTTTACGAGATAAGTATTTCGGATTTTGGGTTGGATTTCGAAAATTTGTTTTCTACCCGGAATTTTGGATTTCGTCTCGAATATTGATAGCGGGATTTTGATAGGCATTTTGAATGAATGTCCGACCATCAGGGTTGGAAAGAGCCAGCCAGACTAGTTTAAACCTCCCTGGTTTAAGCCGGATTTACCTACCGAATAAAATCCATATTTAAAACAACTTTTTTTTATTAAAAATGTTTTAGAAATTAATTAGAAATATTGAAAAAACTAAAACTTAACCATCACTTTTTTCGCAAGTAATGAGAGCTAGATATGAGCAATTAGGGGAACTTCAAATTCATTTCGCGCGTGAAAATACGCTGCCATGTTAAGGTATAAAAGCAGGTAAATAAGTCTGCTATACCTCACAATGTAACGGTACTGTCACTCGCAAAAACGTAATTTTGAAATCGGACAATTTGAGCAATGAGGGCTAGATATAAGCAATTTGAGCATTTTTTATTTATGGTTTTAACCGTTTTAAGCCAACAGTTACAACCGGTTTTATCCATACTGGATTTTAAAATTTTTAAAAAAGCAGGTTTTTTGGCAACCCTGCCGACCATTCGCGCGAATTTCATAACAATGTAAAATGTTAAAATTGTACTGCGTAGGAATAAATCATTTCCCCTCTGAAATTCACTATATCATGAACTCTTTCCGCGTTGTGTTTGCCAGTTCTCTGCAAGCTAGTTAAAGGGGTTTTCCCCCCGAGCTCTTGAAAACTTGCTGAGGTTAACGGTAATAGCTAGAGTAGGGAGCTGTTGGCTCGCGTGGCATGAAGGGCTTACCACCACCCTCCTACGCATTGTAACCCGGCCACCTGAATTATTGGCTTTAAAAGGCGCTTGATGACTTAGGCCTGTGTGAAAATGGAGTCTATGAATTATAATAATTCAGGCAGCTAATGCAAATTAAAAAATATATTTTTTTCCATTTTTGATTGTGCTATCAGAGCTTTTAAATATATTCCACTTTTAAACTTTCCAGCTGTCGCTAGAGCCTAGAGACAGATTTTCTGGGCGTTTTCATTCGGGGAAGTATATAAGATGTTATCGTACTTACAAGGAGACATCCCGAGGTGTTTCTGCCGGATTTAGTTCAAACTCGGGGGTTGTGTAGACCTTCATGTACCTTGAAAGCTCCTAAAGGTAAAAGTTTCAATGGCCGTTCGTTTTGACATGGCAACCAAAAATATTTTTCATCTCTAAAGTTAAAATTTTCTGTACGTAAAATAACATGGGAAAGTCACGGATTGTATTTAATTGATTAAACCAAATTTTATAATTTTATACAATGGTTTTTCCAAAATTTTAATTTTTTTGAAAATGGCAAGCCGTGATTTTCCCATACTATTTTACATAGATAAAGTTTAAACTTGAGTTGTGAAAAACATTTTTGGTTGGCCTGGCAAAACGAATTAAGTAAATATGGGAAATTATAGGAGTATTTTTTAGATAAATATGCGAAATTAAAGGAGTAATGTTTAGGTAAATATGGGAATATATAGGTGTAATTTTTAGATAAATATTCGAAATTATAGAAGTAATTTTTAGGTAAATATGGGAAATCATAGTAGTAATTTTTAGGTAAATATAGGAAATCATAGTAGTAATTTTTAGTTAACTATAGGAAATCATAGAAGTCATTTTTAGGTAAATATGGGAAATTATAGTAGTATTTTTTAGATAAATATAAGAAATTATAGGAGTAATTTTTAGGTAAATATGGGATATTATGAGTAATTTATAAGTAAATATGGGAAATTATAGTAGTATTTTTTAGATAAATATTAGAAATTATAGTAGTATTTTTAGGTAAATATGGGAAATTATAGGAGTAATTTTTAGATAAATATGAGAAATTAAAGGAGTAATGTTTAGGTAAATATGGGAAAATAGAAGAGTAGTTTTTAGGAAAATATAGGAAATTAAAGGAGTAATTTTTAGTTAAATATAGAAAATTATAGGAACATTAATGTGAATTTATAGGAAATTATAGGAACGTTCATGTGAATTTATAGGAAATTATAGGAACGTTCATGTGAATTTAAAGGAAATTATAGGAACGTTCATGTGAATTTATAGGAAATTATAGGAACGTCCATGTGAATTTATAGGAAATTATAGGAACGTTCATGTGAATTTAAAGGAAATTATAGGAACGTTCATGTGAATTTATAGGAAATTATAGGAACGTTCATGTGAATTTAAAGGAAATTATAGGAACGTTCATGTGAATTTAAAGGAAATTATAGGAACGTTCATGTGAATTTAAAGGAAATTATAGGAACGTTCATGTGAATTTAAAGGAAATTATAGGAACGTTCATGTGAATTTAAAGGAAATTATAGGAACGTTCATGTGAATTTAAAGGAAATTATAGGAACATTCATGTGAATTTATAGGAACGTTCATGTAAATTTATAGAAATGTTCAGGTGAATTAATCGGAAATTATAGGAATACTTTTAATAAAGAGAAAAATATTTTTAAAGGAACTTTGGTTTAATAATAAAATTACATTTATTATAAAAACTTTACAGACCTCGCGATTAGATTAATGTATTTAAGTGATATTACATTTTCGTTTTAAAGCACCAGCCATGCGTAAAAAGCTGGCTGTTTTTGGGCGTCTTCTATCGCGTTTTAAAACTATATTGAAAAATAAGAAAATATAAGAAAATTGTCAAATATAGGAAGATATAGGAAGACAATCGAAATATAGGAAAAAATATAAAATATAGCTAATGTGATCATCCTATATTTTCCCTATAGAGTAAAAGTTTCATAAAGTGTTAGATATTTATTTACCATGCACGAAAAATCACTGATATCCTGAAGAGTTACGTGTTTCAAACAATTAATTAACATTAGCAATATATCGAGAAAGATACTTATTTCTATGATATATTACTTCTGCTACTATCAAGTTATTACTTACGGTCGTTTTTGATCAAATTTAACCACTATACCATAGAGAGATTCTCGAAATGTTTGTGGCCAATCCTTGATCTGCTTGGAGTACCTATTACTTCTTGAAATTTCAGTACAATAAAATTCCTTCACATTTCAAGTGCCAGATTCAAAGTTAAGTAACGCCCCCTGTCGTTACGAAACTTCGCGTAATTCATTATATATTACAACTAACGTTGATAAACTTTAAAAGGGTTTGTAACGTTTTATATTTTACCTTTATTTTATTCAATCGAAAAGATATTTATTATAATTTATCAAATAAAATTTGAAGCTAAGCCTCGGTCAAAAGATATATTAAATACGAATAATGCTGGTTTTACAAAACCACCGTTAGGCCTAATCATTTTTTACGTTGATGTTCACCGTCGCCGCGTTTTTGCATAATGAAAAGCCGCCCAATATTTTTGCGTCGTCGAACTCGCCAGTCAACAGTGGCATCTACATAATGTATTTGATTTGATTGCTGTTTGATTGGAGAGTTCAAAAACATAAATGTTACTCAATTGATTCGATGGTTCGAAAACATGATGCTACTTGATTCGACTGCTGTTTGATTCGAATGTTCGAAAACATATATGTTACTTTATTTTTTGCTATTTGATTCAAGGGTTCGAAAACATGTTACTTTAATCGATTGCTGTTTGATTCAAGGGTTCTAAAACATGTTACTTTATTCAATTGCTATTTGATTCAATGGTTCGAAAACATGTTACTTGACTCAATTGCTGTTTGATTCGAGGGTTCGAAAACATGTTACTTTATTCTATGGTTATTTGATTCAAGGGTTCGAAAACATGTTACTTTAATCGATTGCTGTTTGATTCAAGGGTTCGAAAACATGTTACTTTATTCAATTGCTATTTGATTCAAGGGTTCGAAAACATGTTACTTGACTCAATTGCTGTTTGATTCGAGGGTTCGAAAACATGTTACTTTATTCTATGGTTATTTGATTCGAGGGTTCGAAAATATGTTACTTTAATCGATTGCTGTTTGATTCAAGGATTCGAAAACATGTTACTTGACTCGATTGCTGTTTGATTCGAGGGTTTGAAAACATGTTACTTGATTCGATTGCTGTTTGATTCGAGGGTTTGAAAACATGTTACTTGATTCGATTGCTGTTTGATTCAAGGGTTCGAAAACATATGTTATTTTATTTCTATTTGATTCGATGGTTCGAAAACATGTTACTTATTTCGATTGCTTTTCGATTTCAGGACTTAAATTTAATAATGACATTATAACTTAAATCGATTCAGGTTTGATTCGAAATATTGGGAACTTATAAGTTAATTCGATTGTTGTTCGTTAGGAGGTTTGAAAAAATCGAATCAGACTGATTAGCATTGCCCTAATAAGAGGTTTATTATTATTATTATTATTTCATACTCCATATGATTTCCCCTTATCTCAACCCCACCCATTGGTGTCTTTTATTTAATAACCTGTACGTTAAATGTGTCTAGACACTATAGTCGATGGTTTAAATAAGAAAACGTTTGTAGTTTATCAGCAAATTGAAAAGAGCTGAGAGTTTAATGGAATACCAATAACAAAACCTAGCTCCTCAAGTGTTAAATCCGCCTAGAAACCGTCTATAGCTCTACAACTCGCAGACTGTTTCCCATAGACGTTCCCCCGACCGCGTTTGGTTGCTCGGGATCAATTCTATTAGCTCAACAAGTTGGTCTAAGAGAATCAAAATTGAATACATTTCGGACTTCGACCTTTGCAATTTCAATTCAAACGAGTTGGTTAAGATCTATCAAGAGGCAATATCTGGGGACTTTATTGATTAAACTAAATTTAAAACTAATTGAGCTACGTGTAACATGAACTTTCGCAAGGAGTCACTACACACCACTTGTTAATTTTCCGAAATGTGGAACATTTTCCGGAAATAGGAAAATAAAAAATTGAAACAGAAATTACTTTTTAAGGGTTTTTATTCTAGACTAGTCTCGAGGTTTAGATTTACTTTCGATTCGAAAAATTAGGCGAAATTCGGCTTAATTTAAATTTACGAACAATATTAGGCTAATCATGGTATTGAAAACCTTTTTTTTTGTAAAATACGGAATATTTTGCGGAATATACCGAATCGATAATTTTCCGACTTACGACTTTAGATCAAACCCAGTGTTTAAATCGTCTTTTTTTTAAATAATTGATTTAAATCGCACAATGTTATTTAAATGGAGGAATAGAAAATGGAAAACAATTCGGTCTTACCAAACTGAAATAGTAAAGTTATTAAATTTAATTGAGGTTTAATTTAATTTAATTTTAAAATTATACAACCAATAGAAGCAAATTATCCGTAAAATATACCAGAAAAAGAGCCATTAATAGCTTAAAAATCAGTAAAATAAAATAACAAAAATAGAATTTATTAAAAAAAATTAAAATCACCGACCCTGGTGTTAAAGCACTTTTAAATAGTCTTAGATCAGAGAATTGTGTAGCAATGCATTGCAAATACTGGAGTTAAGCTTTTCTGGTGCCTTTATAGATTCAGCTCATTTGAGAGGTTTTTTAATTCTCAAAAAAGAAGCTTCAATTTCACCTTTCAAAACAGCGAAAAATGAGAGCACTGATTACACGTCTCAAAAGAGCGCAAGGTTGAGCGTTTATGAATCTAGCGAGAGCGAGTAGAGCGGCTGTTTAAATAAAATGCCCATCAATGCTTTTGACCGATATATTATTACACTTAATAGGTAACGCTACTCAGAGTAGATTTACTCTAGTCACCTCTATTTATACGATATTGTAGAAGAAATTTCGTGATTAGAAAAATGGTTAAGCACTCTAATTTATTCTCTGAAGGGACCGAAGTAGTATGTTTCTATAAGTGAAGCATTACCCCTTGAAGGATTCTTTCCGACGTGGACCTAAAGGATAGATAAATAGTGCACTATACTCACAAGGAGACATCCCGAAGTGTAACCCACCGATTTCGTTCAAACTCGAGGGATTGGTAGACCTTCATGTAACTTGAAGAATCCTAAAGGGAATTTATACAAAGGGTAACGGTTTTGCCATGGCAACGAAAAATGTTTTTGACAACATAAAATTGAAATTTTTCCTATTTAAGCCATATCGGTTAATTTTCACTCATTTGGTTCAAATTGATCAAAATGTGATCAATTTTGATTTTTTTCGTCAATTTTTTAAAAATAATTTATAAATTTGGTATTTTAAATTTTTTCAATTTTTTTAAATCTTTCACAGGGGGGACCCTTGGAATCGGTCCAAATCCCATGTTATTTTCAATGGGAAAATTTCCATTTTATGTTGTCAAAAACATTTTTCGTTGCCATGGTAAAACCGTTGCCCATTGAATAAATTCCCTTTAGGATTTTTCAAGTTACACGAAGGTCTACCAATCCCCCGAGTTTGAACAAAATCAGTGTGTAACACCTCGGGTCGTCTCCTTGTCAGTTGCAGGTTGAGAAAGACAAAATATCTAGTACATTTGGCGGAAAGACACTAGCACAAATTTCCGGTAAATCGGCGGCGGGAATTTCGAATTTGGACTGTTTACGGTTGAATTTCTAAGTAAACCCGCGCGTTATATAATTTTGTAAAATACTGACTATTGCGTTGTATTTCAAAGCTATTATCAATTAATTAACATAGATAAGATTTAAAAACAGTTGCAATAGTTAATTTTTAGTACTTCGAGTGAGGCATACCTAAGCAAATTAAGTTTGGCGAGTCCAGGGTAAGTATAGAACGGGTAATGCCGAGATTACCACGTTGACGTACATAAGCGTAATACTAAAGGTACGCTATAATGAAGCTTAAAAATAATAATCTACATTAAAGGGAATATAACCTCAAGTCGTTTTTTATGTTTTTTCATGTATGCAATTTTGGCGGGAAGTCACTAAACAGCGCCAAAAATATCTAAAGTCATAGGAGGGAGCGGGAAATGGTCGAAGTTTGGTGTTCCACACCTAAAACCTGAGGTTATATTCCCTTTAAATATTTACCGATCACTTAAAAATTTACGCAAATTAAATTCTTAAAATGGATTAATATAACACGTGCAGGAACCTTTCGGAATTCAACAGAAAATAAGATAAATTCGAAGTTCCCGCCAGCGTTTTACGGGAAATTCATGCTAGTATCTTTCCGCAAAATGTACTACATATTTTGCCTTTCTTAACCTGCAACTGAGTATAGTTTGAAAGCGAAAAAGAATCTATTTTCGCAACAAAAAAAAACACTCCCTTGAACTCCGAAGTGAGTTTTTCATTTTGTCGTCAATAGCGAAAAACTCATTTTCGATGTTGTAACAGATATAAAAGGTACGATAATTTATTTGTCCTTAGTTTTTATTTCTCTTTTTTCCAAACCCCACGTCAGGAACCTCGCGAGGAGAAACTTGAAGGAGTGTAGACGTAGCTTAATAGCGAGTAGACTGTTTCCCCACAGGTTCTCCTTAGGCGTTTCCTAGGGCGGGTTTAACCTTATGTGATACCATTGGAGTACAGAAACTAGATAGGGTATAGATCGGCGTGGATATCCCACTTCAATGGATTGGCGTGTGTCAGCGCCGGAGAACAGCTGGGTCCTGCAACATTTTTTCACACCGCCCGAACTGGCCGTCCTTTCAGTTTAGTTTTTATCGACCACGCTTTTGAACCTTCAACCTTTTCAAACCGCTTTACCGACCGATACCCGGATAACAAACTACTTTTACTTCAACATTTTATTAATAAAGCTGGACGTTTACCAATTTATAGGGATTTGATATTGCTAGCGCGAAGATCTATGTCTATTTTTTGAACTTCAACTCACGTAAAGACTATCAATTATTGCAGTGGCTATTAATGTAAAAGACGTCTGGAAGTACCTAGATAATATCACAGTTTTCGCTGCTTTTTCGTAAGCCTAACTACTAATTCTACACGAGTTAGGCTTAATACAGCGGTTCTTAAAAGGGTCACAGGGGTTCCGAGAATTCGCAGCGCGGCCATCTTTGTTTATGTCAAGAGTCTTTTAAGATAAGTAAAAAAAAGAGTTGGGGTTCCATCAGAATTAGGTGGATAATTTAGGGTTCCGTCAGAACTAGGTGTATAATTTAGGGTTCCGTCAGAACTAGGTGGATAATTTAGGGTTCCGTCAGAATTAGGTGGATAATTTAGGGTTCCGTCAGAACTAGGTGGATAATTTAGGGTTCCGTCAGAACTAGGTGGATAGTTTAGAGTTCCGTCAGAACTAGGTGGATAATTTAGGGTTCCGTCAGAACTAGGTGGATAATTTAGGGTTCCGTCAGAACTAGGTGGATAATTTAGGGTTCCGTCAGAACTAGGTGGATAATTTAGGGTTCCGTCAGAACTAGGTGGATAATTTAGGGTTCCGTCAGAACTAGGTGGATAATTTAGGGTTCCGTCAGAACTAGGTGGATAATTTAGGGTTCCGTCAGAACTAGGTGGATAATTTAAGGTTCCATAGCAAAAGAAATTGGGAATCGCTGGCTTAATAAATGCTTTGAAAAAAAAATTAAATATTCTACACGTTAGTAATCACTTAGGATCGCAGAATCGCTTGAATAATCATAAAATTCTTTGAAATGAAATTTACTTTACGTAATAGAAATTGATTTTTAAAACACCCGAAGTTGATATTTAAACCAATATCATTATCAGATTTAGTTGAATAATAAGGAAACAATAGGATTTAGATAACCAATATTAAAAAATAGGATTTAGATGATCAATAAGAAACAAATAGGATTTAATTGACCAATAAGAAAAAGTAGGATTTATTTGACCAATAAGAAAAATAGGAATTAGGTAACCAATAAGAAAAATATGATTTAGATGATCAATAAGAAACAAATAGAAGTTAGTGAACCAATTATAAAAAATATTATTGAGTTAAATATATCTTGGACTAATTATAAAAAACGTAAAACACACTTCTTTCGATCCCTCTCACGACTAATAAAATTAACTCACTCTGCGCATGTGCGAAGGTATCACGAGGAGCGGCCATGTTTCAAGATTAGATTTAGAGCATAGAGTGGAAGGCTATATGGAAGCGCGTGAAACATTAATCCTAACGGGCCAGATTATTTTCGAAACGTGAATAAATAAGGTCCGAAAAGCGATGGTGTTGTTTTAACATTTTTTATCTCTCCGAGGGGACTTTGTACCCTAGGAGGAGTTATACAACCACCGTGTCTGTCAGTGGGTCTGTCTGTCAGGCCTGCGAACGCGTTCGCATTTTCGGGGCAGAGGGTAATCACTGCGTACGCAGTTTCTTAGAATCAGGGAAAAGGTTTTTCCAAAAGCGACCTCTTTTTGTCATTGGGTGTAGTATGATTTTTTAAACGGCCGGGATTCGAACCCGCGCCCTCTTGCACGACAGGTGAGCGTTCTACTTGTTAGAGTATAAACTTACTTTTTTATTCAGATATTGTACATTAACACTAGGCCAACTTGTTTATTTCACGCCTAGAAAACAAGACGTTGCGTACGAAAAGTGTTAACAAGTTTCTCTAATAGCCTTCCACTCTATGCGAGTGGTTTACTCTATGATTTAGCATCCACTGTTTTCTAAACATGGCTGCCTACGCACATGCGCAGTCAATTTTACGCCTATGTTTCCCAATAGGGGGATAAGAAGTTTTCGGCTTGGTAAAGAAATTCAGGAACCAACAATTGTCATACTATTGTTATTACGTTACCTACTTGTATTTTTTTAGTTAAAAAGGACGAAACCCCCTTTAACTAATTAGATCTACTTTGCACTACAAAAAAAATTAACGCTACGCCCGAATATTGAAAATATATATTCCACTTAAATTAACTGAGCGAACAAACAGTGACTAATTTGGCCATTTATAACTAATTAACGTACCTTTCGAGTTCGACGGTAGGAGGCGGTGAATAGTGTCGAGTTTCGGCTTAAAACTGAATCCTCGTTCATTAGCGGTATTCAGATAAACCCTTTACAATGTCGCTTCCACGAGTGAGGCGGAGCTAGACTCTCTGACGTGACTAAAATAATGAGCACATTTAAAGGGGAAAAATCTGGTAATCACACACACTACACGGGGCGTTATAGTCAAAAGGGGTTAGGCTTTCGCTCAATTATTACTCCAATTAATGACAACAAGGATGACATCAATATTAAATACTTAATCCTATCTAAAAAATAGACCGCTTACGTTCAATTAATAATGTATAGACAAATTAAGTTAAATTAAAATTCAATTAATAATGTATAGACAAATTAAGTTAAATTAAAATTCAATTAATAATGTATAGACAAATTAAGTTAAATTAAAATTCAATTAATAATGTGTAGACAAGTTAAGTTCAATGAATAATGTATAGACAAATTAAGTTCAATTAATAAAGTATATACAAATTTAGTTCAATTAATAATATATAGACAAATTAAGTTTAATTAATAATATATAGACAAATTAAGTTCAATTAATAATGTGTATACAAATTTAGTTCAATTAATAATATATAGACAAATTAAGTTTAATTAATAATGTATAGACAAATTAAGTTCAATAAATAATGTGTATACAAATTTAGTTCAATTAATAATGTATAGACAAATTAAGTTCAATTAATAATGTATGTACAAATTTAGTTCAATTAATAATATATAGACAAATTAAGTTTAATTAATAATGTATATACAAATTTAGTTCAATTAATAATGTATATACAAGTTAAGTTCAATTAATGTGTAGACAAATTAAAATCAATTAATAATTTATAGACAAATTAAGTTCAATTAATGTCTACTAGAGGACTTAAATATTAAATAGTTAGTTCAATCTGAAACAGTCACATTAAGTCTAATTAATGACAGCTAGGAAGGTTTATTCGAAATACTTAGTCCAATCAAGTCCAATTAATGACAGCTAGGAGGAAGAATATACTAAATAATTAGTCCAATCAAGTCCAATTAATGACAGCTAGGAGGAAGAAAATACTGAATAATTTGTCCAATTAATGACAGCTAGGAGGAAGAAAATACTAAATAATTAGTCCAATCAAGTCCAATTAATGACAGCTAGGAGGAAGAATATACTAAATAATTAGTCCAATCAAGTCCAATTAATGACAGCTAGGAGGAAGAAAATACTGAATAATTTGTCCAATTAATGACAGCTAGGAGGAAGAAAATACTAAATAATTAGTCCAATCAAGTCCAATTAATAACAGCTAGGAGGAAGAAAATACTAAATAATTAGTCCAATCAAGTCCAATTAATGACAGCTAGGAGGAAGAAAATACTAAATAATTTGTCCAATTAATGACAGCTAGGAGGAAGAAAATACTAAATAATTAGTCCAATCAAGTCCAATTAATGACAGCTAGGAGGAAGAATATACTAAATAATTAGTCCAATCAAGTCCAATTAATGACAGCTAGGAGGAAGAAAATATTAAATAATTTGTCCAATTAATGACAGCTAGGAGGAAGAAAATACTAAATAATTAGTCCAATCAAGTCCAATTAATGACAGCTAGGAGGAAGAAAATACTAAATAATTAGTCCAATCAAGTCCAATTAATGACAGCTAGGAGGAAGAAAATACTAAATAATTAGTCCAATCAAGTCCAATTAATGACATCTAGGAGGAAGAAAATACTAAATAATTAGTCCAATTTATAAAAATAGTCGCATGGGGTCCAATTATTATCGACTATATATAGGACATAAATATTAAATACTTAGTCCCATCGATAAATATCCACATTGTCGAACCCGGCCCCATGAATTAAAAGTCGCTAGACGACTTGGGCCTAAGGTTGTGCCTTGGGTATTAGCCTAGCTGATTATTATTATTATAATTACAACTAGGATGACATAAAAATTAAATACATTGTCCGATCTAAAAAAGTAGCATGAAGTCCAATTAATGACAGTTACGATAACACAAATATTAAATAATTACATTGTTAGTTCAATTTGAAAAACAGCCACATGGAGACTAATTAATTACAATTAAGAGGACATAATTATTAAATAGTTAGCTCAATCTAAAAACACCCACATCAAGTTAAATTAATGACAATTAGCATGGCATAAAAACTATAATGTATACATGGTCCGATCTAAAAAGCAGTCACATGAAGTCCAATTACTGACAGTTAGGAGGACATAAAAATTAAATACATAGAAGGACCAAAATAAACAGTCACGTGAAGTCCAATTAATGACAACTACGATAACATAAATGTTAATTACTTACATTGTTAGTCCAATATAAACTAAAGCCACATAAAGTCCAATTGATGACCACTAAGATGACATAAAATTAGTAGAAGTTAACGGTAATAGTTAGCGTAGGGAGCATTTGGCGCGCGTGGCATGAAATACTTTCCACCACCCTTCTACGCATTGTAAATCGGCCACCTGTTTAAAGGCCTTATACGTCGCTAGATGACTCGGGCCTAAGGTGGTGTCTTGGTTATTAGCCTAGCTGATTATTAGTACGACCTGAATAAACAGCCACATGAAGTTCAAATAATTTCAACGACGATAACATAAATATTATCACTTAGTCCGATATATAAACAGCCATATGAAGTACAATTAAAGAGAACTAGGAGAACATAAATATTATCACTTAGTCCGATATACAAACAGCCATATGAAGTCCAATTTATGAGAACTAATAGAACATAAATATTATCACTTAGTCCGATACACAAACAGCCATATGAAGTACAATTAAAGAGAACTAGGAGAACGTAAATATTATCACTTAGTCCGATACACAAACAGCCATATGAAGTCCAATTTATGAGAACTAATAGAACATAAATATTATCACTTAGTCCGATACACAAACAGCCATATGAAGTACAATTAAAGAGAACTAGGAGAACGTAAATATTATCACTTAGTCCGATACACAAACAGCCATATGAAGTCCAATTTATGAGAACTAATAGAACATAAATATTATCACTTAGTCCGATACACAAACAGCCATATGAAGTACAATTAAAGAGAACTAGGAGAACGTAAATATTATCACTTAGTCCGATACACAAACAGCCATATGAAGTCCAATTTATGAGAACTAATAGAACATAAATATTATCACTTAGTCCGATACACAAACAGCCATATGAAGTACAATTAAAGAGAACTAGGAGAACATAAATGTTATCACTTAGTCCGATATACAAACAGCCATATGAAGTCCAATTTATGAGAACTAGGAGAACGTAAATATTATCACTTAGTCCGATATACAAACAGCCATATGAAGGCCAATTTATGAGAACTAGGAGAACATAAATATTATCACTTAGTCCGATATAAAAACAGCCATACGAAGTCCAAATAATGACCACCAGGAGAACATAAATATTAAATACTTATTTCAAGCTAAAAAAAACAGCCATATGGCCTTGATACTTGTACTTCCATCAAAATAACCTTAAAAACAGACGGCAGGCGGCGGCACTATCGTTAATTCTATATTCATAAGAGTGATTTCGAAGTGAAAATCTCGTTTCAGGGCCGACACTCGCTCAAGTTCCCTCGCAATAATATTTATCTTCATCCGCGTGTTAGGCGGGCTGCCACTTCAAAGGGGAACAATCGCCGAGACGAACTGACAGCTTGGTGAAAGCCAGGAGGGCGGGTGCAGTTTGTAACCCCAACACCAACGCCTACTAGCGGGAAATATGAACTACGTCGCTTGACAGCGAATACGTTACCCCAAACACGTACCATATTACCCAAAGCAGGCGAACGAGTTACGTTGTAAGGGGATAGACGGCGGTTGATTACGGCGGATGGTAGTTCTTTATTTAAACAAGAGTAAATCCCGCCCCTCCCCGGGATGTAGCAGCACCGTTCCGGGCACCGCAGCGTGAACACTAATCAAATTACGGAGATGAGAGAGCACCCACCCAATTCCATACATACACCCGTACTTGTATATTTCACGCTCAGAAAGACGTCATATTTTTGCCGATGCAAAAAACCTGGTTAGTGTCGGCTTCGACGACTTGATGTAGTCCCTGTAATAAAATAAACATGCGGGATGCTTTTTTTACGCCTTATCGCGTTTACGGAGAAATTCCTATAAATAAAACCATCGTATATGATTATTATTTTAAATATTTGTTCGTTTTTCAAAGCCACGTTTTACCAGAAATATCGTGTGGTGGCCTCGCAGCCAGAGGAGCCGGGTTCGATCCCAGCTTGTGGCACTGGGTGAACATTTTGGTCCACTCCTTCCGCATTGAGTTTGTAAGTTGTCTCTCTGCTGGTTAGAGGGGGTTTCCCCGAGTTCTTCGGTTTCCCATTTCCATAAACACATGTTGTGGTTAACGGCAATAGTTAGTGTAAGGAGCTGTTGGCTTGATCACGTGGCATGAAGGGCTTTCCACCACCCTCCTACGCATTGTAACCCGGCCACCTGAATTAAAGGCTTCAAAAGTCGCTTGATGACTTAGGCCTAAGGTGGTGCCTTGGGTATTAGCCTAGCTGATTATTATTATTATTATTATTATTATTATTAAGGAGTTATATGGGGGGGTGAGTTGTGAAGTATGCCTGTTTTGTCCCATTTTCCTACGATGAGTTAAAAGAGCGCCAGAGAGCTTCAAAGTGTGACCTATTAGCCCCTGGAAGTAGGCTGCAACAAGCGCAAAACCAAGCAGCAGGGAAACGCGAACATTAAGGTTTGCGTTCGTGTGATAGCTAAAAAAGGACTTTGTAAACAAGTCGAGGTAACCAGCGTAAAAAAGTAAAATTAAACAGTATTTAAAGTCCCTGCTGCTTGGTTTTGCGCTTGTTTCAGCCTACTTCCAGGGGCTAGTAGGCCACACTTCAAAGCTCTCTGACACACTTTTAACTCATCGTAGGAAAATGGGAAAAAAACAGGCATACTTATCAACTCACCCCCTACATACAACTCCTTAAAATCTTTGCATAACCTTTCGAAACACCCTGTATATCAATGATTAATTTAGCCTGAAAAGGGTTTTTTCCATTTTTCCCGGTTTTTATCACATGTCTCGGCAAAAACACTGATTGTCTCTGCTCTCACTTTTAGCTTTCAACTTTCGCTGGAAAAGAAATAAACCTATTGAGAATTTGTTTACGACACGTACCATACGGACGTTGCTCTTTTTTTTTCGACACTGTAAAATTAGTAGACTTATTAGTAAATTAATAATCGGGAAATTTAGTAATATTTTTTTTTTAAACAAAAAATTTATTTGCATCTAAATTTGGATACAGTTGTATAGTAGATTCTTGGATTAATGAGTAAAGGGATGCGTCAGGCCACTGAATTTCTTTAGCAAGCCGAAAAAAGACTTATTCCTCTATCGGGTAAAATAGGCGTAACATTGACTGCGCAAGTGCGTAGGCAACCATCTTAAAAAACAGTAGACGCTTAATCTAATCTTAAAACTTGGCCGCTTCTTGTGATATCTTTAATAAAATCCTATACTTATTTTACGCACAAGGAATTTAATTATCAATACATAGTTTGCATCCCTACGTCATCCATGACGCAATTCCAAGTATA
Organism: Leiobunum rupestre; assembly: GCF_980474605.1. Lineage (NCBI taxonomy): Eukaryota > Metazoa > Arthropoda > Arachnida > Opiliones > Sclerosomatidae > Leiobunum > Leiobunum rupestre. The sequence continues at coordinate 37,179,439 of NC_143392.1, forward strand.
TGCACCAAGAATAGATATGTAGGGAGCTGTTGGCTCGCGTGGCATGAAGGGCTTTCACCACCCTCCTACGCATTGTAACCCGGCCATCTGTTTAAAGGCATTAAAAGTCGCTCGATGACTTGGGCCTAAGGTGGTGCCAAGGGTCAGGGTTGGTACGAAAATGTCTGATCTAAAATCCCTGACTTTTCCAGGTTATCCCTGACCAATTTTTGCCAATATTCCTGACCTTTTTGTTATATTTTAGGACATTTTTTTATTATTTTAGGTCAAAAATTCTTTGTTAATGTGTGGTGTGGTTTGGTTGACTAACTAAAATCCCTGACTTTGTACGAAATTATTTAAATCCCTGACATTTTCCCTCCATTTTACAGATCCCTGACTTATCCAGGTTCTGTACGAACCCTGTGGGTATTAGCCTAGATGATGATTATTATTATTATAAAACTTCTACTCGTGAGATTTTGATTTGCTTATTTTTAACGATTTGCATTATTAATGTCAAAAATTTTAACTGATAGGTTTATTGACATTGTGTCGATGAAAAAAGGATTTAAACGTAAAATTGTCGTTAGTCGCGTTTCATCTCGAAAAATAGCACACCCCCCCGATAAAAAAAACAACAGGCAAGTGCCACGCGATAGCTAAATCGATGAGGCGGTCATGTTGAAATAAATTTGCAAAGGTCGACTACAAAATTGCCAATTTATTTATGAGTACGCGTGGTATAAACGGGTACACTTTAAACGCGATTTAATGACCAACTGAAGTAGAAAGTTACAGAGCCATTTGGAGCATTTCAAACGGTATAATTGCCATTTTCAGAAGTAGATTATATACCTCCATATTCTGCTAATGTTATCCCCTTGAAACATTTATTTTAGAACAAAATTCATTTCAGAAGAACCAAATTCATTTTAGAAGAACCAAATTAATTTCAGAAGAACCAAATTCATTTTAGAAGAACCAAATTAATTTCAGAAGAACCAAATTCATTTTAGAAGAACCAAATTAATTTCAGAATATCAAAATTTATTTTGGAAGAACAAAATACATTTCGGAAAAACAAAATTCATTTTAGAAGAACAAAATTCATTTTAGAAGAACAAAATTCATTTTAGAAGAACAAAATTCATTTCGGAAAAACAAAATTCATTTCAGAAGAACAAAATTCAATGTTAACAGAAGAACCTAATTCAATGTTATCAGAAGAACCAAATTCCTTTTAGAAGAACAAAATTCATTTCGGAAAAACAAAATTCATTTCAGAAGAACAAAATTCAATGTTAACAGAAGAACCTAATTCAATGTTATCAGAAGAACCAAATTCCTTTTAGAAGAACAAAATTCCTTTTAAAAGAGCCAAATTAACTTCAGAAGAACAAAATTCCTTTTAGAAGAACCTAATTCATTTCAGAAGAGCAAAATTCCTTTTAAAAGAAACAAATTCATTTTAGAAGAACCTAATTCATTTCAGAAGAGCCAAATTCATTTCAGAAGAACAAATTTCCTTTAAGAAGAACCAAATTCCTTTTAGAAGAACCAAATTCCTTTCAGCAGAGCAAAATTCCTTTTAGAAGAACCAAATTAATTTCAGAAGAACAAAATTCCTTTTAGAAGAACCAAATTCCTTTCAGAAGAACCAAATTCATTTCAGAATAGCAAAATTCCTTTTAGAAGAACCAAATCCATTTCAGAAGAGAAAAATTCCTTTTAGAAAAACCAAATTCATTTCAGAAGAACAAAATTCCTTTTAGAAGAACAAAAAGAATTATAAATAAGAAAACATCCTTAGGAAATAAATGTTTTTAACATTTTACATAGGCGGAGTATTACACTCGGTAAAATATCGGCAGTAATTACTCCATATCTTAAGAGATATATTACAGGGTTGACACATTTTTTTCAGATTTAAATTCCCTGACTTTTCCATGTTTTCCCTGGTCATTTCTGGAGATTTTAATGCCAAAATTTGAAATTCTTAACCAATCAACATTTTAGTCAAGATTTCTCATTTCCAACCATTTTCTTGGTTTTCCAAGTTTTTGCCTAACTATTACCGTGGATTTTTCCTGACTTATTTCAGGGTACATTTTGTCATTTTTAGAACTATTTGCAACCAAATTTAATTTCCTGTGCAATTCAAAATTCCCTGATATTTCCCCGACTTTTATACTAATTTTCAAAATTCCCTGATATTTTCCTGACTTTTATTCTAATTTTTAAAATTCCCTGACATTTCCCCGACTTTTATACAAATTTTTAAAATTCCCTGACATTTCCCCGACTTTTATACTAATTTAATTTTCAAAATTTCCTGTGCAATTCCCCGACTAAATTTATACTAATTTTTAAAATTCCCTGACATTTCTACAACTTTTACACTAATTTTTAAAATTCCCTGACATTTCCCTGACTTTTATACTAATTTAATTTTTAAAATTTCCTGTGCAATTCCCCGACTAAATTTATACTAATTTTTAAAATTCCCTGACATTTCTACAACTTTTACACTAATTTTTAAAATTCCCTGACATTTCCCCGACTTTTATACTAATTTAATTTTCAAAATTTCCTGTGCAATTCCCCGACTAAATTTATACTAATTTTTAAAATTCCCTGACATTTCTACAACTTTTACACTAATTTTTAAAATTCCCTGACATTTCCCCGACTTTTATACTAATTTAATTTTCAAAATTTCCTGTGCAATTCCCCGACTAAATTTATACTAATTTTTAAAATTCCCTGACATTTCTACAACTTTTACACTAATTTTTAAAATTCCCTGACATTTCCCCGACTTTTATACTAATTTAATTTTCAAAATTTCCTGTGCAATTCCCCGACTAAATTTATACTAATTTTTAAAATTCCCTGACATTTCTACAACTTTTATACTAATTTTTAAAATTCCCTGACATTTCCCCGACTTTTATATTAATTTAATTTTCAAAATTTCCTGTGCAATTCCCCGACTAAATTTATACTAATTTTTAAAATTCCCTGACATTTCCCCGACTTTTATACTAATTTAATTTTCAAAATTTCCTGTGCAATTCCCCGACTAAATTTATACTAATTTTTAAAATTCCCTGACATTTCTACGACTTTTATATTAACTTTTAAAATTCCGCGACTTTTCCCGGATTTTTAGACCCATTTTCAAATTTCCTGACCTTTCCAGGAATTCTAGGTTATCCAGGTACTGTGGCAACCCTGTATTAAGAGATTTTTAAACTTTAATAAGTCATTAATTCTATTTAGCAAACATCGGGCTTAATCATAATGCAATTTAAAATTCTCGTGTTTTTTGCGTCTAAAAATCAAAATAACATTTTGGCTAATAAAAAACAAAACGTAATATTGGCCATAGTTTGAAGAGTGACGATCGATCCAGTTTTTCGTTTCTCGGAACCGGATGACCACGGAAGGCGCGAAGACCAGACCACAAGAGAGCCACTATAGGAAGAGGGAAAGTAAAAAATCCATGTGCACCTGCCTTTTCTATAAGAGACCACTAGGCCGTTGCGCAAAGGCTTAGAAAACAGGCTCTTTTTCGCGTCTTCCGCGTTTCCGACTGAGAGAGATTCCACCGGCTGCTATTTGCGTTCAAGTTTAACCAGAAGCGAAGTATTGATTCAATAAAGTATCTCTCCTTATTAATAATGCGTACAAGCTAATGCTATCATTCTTTTAACAAATATACCATTTTAAATAAGATAGAATTGGTGTATCTTAAAACTCATTTTGCGCGTAAAAATACGCCGCTCTGTTAGCGAGGGGTCGGACATTTACCAAAATCCCGTACACTTTGTCTAAAATCTCAAAAATTTAAACTCTCTCTATGGTAAATTAACATTGAAATCCCAAAATCACTTCAAAAAGTAATGATAAAATCGCCAAAATCTCTACGAAATCCCGTACAAAATAATGGCAAGTGTCCGACCCCTCGCCTGTTAGGGCATAAAAGCACGTTAATAAGCCTGCCATACCTCATAATGTAAAGGTATTGCCGCTTGAAAAAACGTAATTTTGAAATCAGTCAATTACTAAGGTTCAAATGTGGAAATTATAAAAGTATACACTCGGAATGTTGAAGGCTTCATTGCCACCGTATAATAACTTCGTAGAATGTAAGACGTGTATTTTCAAATTCATTGTCTAGCCCACATACCACCTACTCCAAGAGGGACATGTATCGATGGTAGTAATTTCATTTTTTTATGTTTCGAATGTGATGCGGCTTTTTTAAGAGCGCGCCATCTCACGACAAGTAGAGGCAGTTTTAAAGTTACAAAGACAAGCACACGCGGCAATAAAAAATGTATTTTAGAATCTGGCTCGCGCGTAACCTTTTTATTTTTATTTCGTAAAATAAAGGATTTTCACGAGCTATTTTCTGTTTGCTGTAAAAAAAAGCCGCATCACTTTTGAGACGCCTTTTTTCGAGGTTGATGCGAGTCCTTCTTGGAGTAGGTGGTCTGCGGCTAGACGTTCACTCATAAAAGAACTTTATAAAAAACGGATATAAGAAATCCTGGAATTTTTGGAGAAACTAGTTTAATTACGCGTTCATTCGGGTATTTAGACGTTTAAAGGGCCACAACGGCGTTTGAAAAATTCGGCCCGAATTTAGCACGTGGTACGAAATACGACCAATCCTATTCTGGAAACTAGCGCGTGAAACAGGTCAAATTCAAACGCCGGTATGTCCCTTTAAAACAGCGAGTGAAACTTATCTCGAGCCAAGGCTTAACGTTAAATCAGCGATTTTCGCGTCAAACGTCGCCAGCCAAATTATTCGCCGTAAACCACTCCCGTTTCTATGAGAATCATCAGGGACGCTACTGCACTTGGAATCTCTAAAGACTGTAACAGTCTTTAGAGATTCCAAGTGTATGCGTGTATAATTCCCCGCGAATGTAAAGCTACACGCAATTTAGAACATTCTCCGCAAGTGACAAGCAAAAAAGGTGTTCGAATCCTGATCGGAATAACTAATTTCCCTCGAGGGTCTCTCCGGTGTACTAGTCTTTTTTTAAAATTAAATCGCTAATAGTAACGGACACTAAGGAAACTGCGCGATAAGGAACGTAAAAAAAACTAGAATGGTTCCCCGGAAGTGACCCATTCCGCCCATTTCCGGTTCTATTCAAGTCGCGCGATGTGAAGTGCGAACGTAAACCGGACCCACCGGAAGATGTCAAATCCCGGAGCACTGCCGACAAGAATCCTAATAGGGGTAAGTAGGTATCGGAGGGAGATAGACGCCCGGATAAAACCGTCGACGGAGGGGACAAGTGAGATTGGATACGGGACGGATCTGCTGCGACGCAAACACCGATAATCTCTAACGGCGAAGACAAACGCAACTGGCAGTCCCTTCAAAGATACCCCCGACAAAACCCCTCGTGTTTATACAAGTTCCGAGTCAGTCGTGGCTATTAAAGGTTCCGACCAATCTAAAACACAATGTACAATACATACCGTACCCTTTGTTAACTACCGAAAACGCTAAAATGTTTCGTTGATAACGTACGCTACTAGTAGTTAATTTAATCAGTGTTCGGGTAGAGTATGGCGAAAGATATCCGCCATGGATATCCTAGAGCTCATTTCCACTACCATTATCGCCAGTATACTTTACCCTAGCTAGGCGTTTACCCTCAGAGCTAGCTAAGTCCGATTTCGATCGTACGTGATAAGGTAGAGAAAGCCTAGTTATTTCCTTAGGTAAGAGAATTTCTATCCGGGAGGAAGGAATGGTGGCGAACAGAGTGACGCCAGGCCAAAGAAACGTCTCGCGGGAAGAGAGATGGAAAGCTTCCGTCAGAGGGGAAGCCCTCGTAGACCCCCGACAAGGCGGCAATCTCATTATTGAGGACCTAACTTGAATTCCCCTCGGGCTCATCCCCATCTCACGCGGAGCATCACGGTAGCGGACCCCGAACTGGGAAGCCACCGGTACAATTCACCGGGGAATTTCAACCGTTCAATCGCGTTTAGGCCTATTTGTTAAGCCTTCGAAGAAAAATACTTTCAAACGTCTACTACCGAATACGGTAGCTACGCGTGTCGCTATAGAGCTCTTTCACTAAATTATTTTTGGAATTTACGCGACGTAACACTTTTTTAATGCTTTTGCACCGTTTACAGCGCCATCTCGCTCTGGCTAATTTTTAAAAATAAACAATTTTTGGCGCCATCTAATAGCGTTTTCCATTTGATTCGCTCTGAATCTGTCTCTTACGTCATAGATCTCGCTCCAATCGACTAGAGTAAAACTGCAAATGGAACATTCCATGAACATATTCCCGCGCTTTGTTGTTTTTCGTCTGCTTGTAATTTGAATTTTCGCGTCTTGGTCTGCCATTTTGCCAAAAAAATATAAAAGGAACACGCGAAAATTGATCGGAGCAGATCCGAGCACGCTAATGGAACATAAAATGTTGATCAGAGAGATCTAGAGTGCTCGAGAGCAGACAAATGGAAAACGCTATTAGTTATCGGTTGGAAATGGATCCCCTAACTGCCCTAAGCGGTACCTAAAATGCAAAAAGAATTAGACAGGTTTGGTTGGACGCAGAATATTTTGAAAGTTAAAACCGCAAGTTAAAAAACGATATTTAGATAAGATTAAAAAGTTTTGCTAATAACCGTCGGAATATTGAAAAATCTAAGACTATAATTTTTGCTACTCCTACGACAAGTGTTTAAACGACATACTCGGCCCATATTCCAAATTTGAATTTTTCAGTCATCTCAAACTTTTAAGTAACTGTTATGGCGACCACCTCTTCTATTTTCTTAGACTTTTAACTATTATTTTTAATACGAAATGGCGCTGAAATAGAACTGAAAATCAGTTGGTCTAAGACCATTAGAAAATGACGTCAAAGGCCGCTGGCTTATAAAACACTAGGCCTATAGAGTTTCATACATCTTCACAATTACAAATTTTAATAGGGATGCACCGATATATCGGCCTATTTTTCTAACATCGGTATCGGCCAATATCGGCGAAACCGATATTAAAACAAATTTCAGAAAAACATTTAAAAATAAGAAAATTCTGGATTAACTAACTAAGGATAATATTTGATTTGAATGGCCGCGCCACGTACGCCAGACTTCGGAAGCTAGATCATACCTTTTTTAGACAGGGGGTTACGAGTGTAAACAAATAAAAAACAACGATATTGGATTTGTGATAGAAAATATGTATCACGTAAAATGAAAATAAACATATTCGGATATGCTCTGGCAAACTTATTTAACAAAAAAAAATATAATAAAATGGTATGACAGTGTACTGAACCGTCTTTTACAATGATATTATCATATACACTACTGTTATGATACCCATATCCCTAATTTTTAATCTAATAATTGATCACTTCCTAAGCCTCGTCTACATAGTAAAACTACTCTACAGATACTGAATGTACTAGTTTTATTTGTCTCTGTGATTGAATTACTACCAGGTTACGATGATTTACGATTAATACTGATGAAAACGCGTTTTTGGACTCAAATTTCGAATTAAGTACCTTCACTATCGAAACTAGTGCTTAAAATAGTCGATTTTGCCCTCCGATTCAATAATTGGTCATTATTTCGGCGAACTTGAGTTCAATTTTCCATAGGCCTTGGCCTCAAGCAAAAATTACCTGGCGAAAAAGATTCCTCTACGTCGTTACCTGGAAGTTACGTACAGCGCCAATTTTAACGTATCAAAGAGGTTTATACGGCCTTTAAGTATAAGCGGAAGTTACAAGATGTTTTTCTAAACAACCAACGAGATGCAAAGGCCCAATTACGGCTATTATCAAAGGTGGGGTTCCTTGGATTCTTAATGAGGCCTTTCGAAACAAGGTTAATTATTATTAATTGTGTCCGGTGCATGGAAGGCGTTAAGGGAACTGTTTACCTCAGTTACCAAGGTCAGTAACCCTGGTCAAGACATTATTAACATCGTAAACGGGAAGATGTTGCTGCGGCAAAATCATCACTACACTCTTAGTGATCCGGTTAATTAACCGAAATATAAGGATCATAATATTCGGAGGCTCCGCAGTATTTTATGATAGCCAAGGGTTAACTCCAATAAAGTAAGGCCTTATTTTAGGGAGGATTACTAGTATAAAAGCGAGCTTTACCCCAGGGGAAATAAAAACCAGGAATTAAGTCCCATCCGTATTATTTTCATAACTTTTTAATTAATACACGACGCAACTGTATTTAAATATAATTAAAAATAATAAAAATTGGCATGAAATCGTACAAAACATAACCGTATTATTTGCCCAAATATATAAAACTACCGGGGTATTTTAATCAAGGCACGGTTTTCGAAAGGTTTGTTATGCAAATCTTGATCTAATTAATTCAATATTTTAAACTATTATAAATAAAATATGTACCAACCTTAAAGTATCTTATATTTTATTTTTGAATGCAGGTTTTTTCCTGAATTTACCTAGCAAGCGCGCAAACGCGTATTCCCATCCCTCTACCGGGAAACAAAAGGCAAAACCCGCGACTGCGCATTAGCGAAGGTATCACATGGAGCAACCATATTATAAAATAACGTAAAGTACGCCACCTTACGACTCTTAACGATATTACCATGAATATCGAACTATCCTTTTTACTATCTGGAGCTGGGATGTGCAGTGTCTTACCATTCGGGAAGATTAGGCCTACTCACTTCCGGTTAAAGTTTGTGACGTAACACGGTCAGTTCTTCAGTTCTCCGCTACAACTTCGCATAGATCTAGCTCGGTTAATAAAACTCTAAAGCCCAACAATTTTGTTTTTATTAAAAATTATCGATTAATATCGTACTTTTAATTTGTTCCAATCGACGATAAATAATTAACCAATCATTGGAACAAATTAAATGTATAAATAGGATGCAATGGATAATATTTTGCGTCAAACGCTAAGGCCTAAGCTTTAAGACTTGATAAATGTGTTCTCTGTTTAGATTCTTACAACACATATTCAAAAGTTCACGGAAACCATTACTTATAAATAATAAATATCTAATAAACTTAATTTAAATTAATGTAAATACTCTCATCAACATCCCGCGAAATCCTGATTTCCGGCTCAATGATTAAGAAATAAGAATTTTAATCAGCCAATGAGAGTGTAGAAAATGAAATTATTTTCCTTTCTCGATTAGCCAATAGAAAGCCGGAACGCAACCGGATGTAAATAAGCCTACCGCGTAGCTTAGAGACGTGAAGATTATTTAAAAGCCTTGTCGAGGCTACACTTTACGTTCCTCTCTCTAATTTCTATGGTCTTACTGCGTTTTACGTAATCATATAAGCCAATCAGGAGACAAACGTTTGTAGTTGACGCAATCCCGGATTACGCGTTTTATCTGCCTAAGAAAATTAATTAATTATTAGAAGACCAGTTGATAATCCCAAATAAAGATATTTGCCGTTAATATTTTTATCTATTTTCCTTCAATCAAAAAGATGCGTAGTAAAATATAAGAAATAAATTTCTCGCTAAGCCTTGGCAAATGAAAACTAGCCTACTTTCAAAACGATTCCCATCAAAACAATTTTTGAGTGGCGGCGCGTGACCAACGTCATAATTTCGAAGCCATTCTAGCCACTGTGCTCAAAGTACCTAATGCAGTTTGATATTCATGGTTGAAATGAATACATTCACGATATTACTATTTCGATTTATCAGAAAACGACGCAAAAAGTGTTGTATATTAAACCTATCAGGGTCGCACATTTGCAAAGTGATTTAAGCAATTTATTCGCCGGTAGAGGTATCGTAATTAAGAGTTTGTAACGTTTTAGGGGGAGCCAAAATGTCCCGCGTTCAAATTCACCAATTAGTACTGGAAGCATTCGAAAAAGGAGACGGGTGGCGAGCTTCCATCGACTTACGACAGGGGACGCTAGCTACCTTGTTAGTCTTTTCCGGCTGCTGCCCAATCATCCCAAGAAGCGGGTTAAACTCTACCGAGAATGACCGTAACAGAGCGCCGTTAAGGAGTAAGGTATACATCGAGGTCTCGACATTCGAAAAGAGGATTTACAATGAAATACGTCATAGCGAGCTTTTAGGCTTTAATTCGGCCCCGAAAGTTCGAGAGACGCGTGGGCGATAAGAACGGGAGAGGAGAGAGTTCCAAATTGGGAGGATGGCCGAGCCCCGGGCCTGATTAGAGAAGCGGGGTTGGGGAGGCGCCCCCTTTTAGTCGCTTCGCTGACTCAGAAAATTTCTCCGCTTGTCGGAGTTTACCGACAGACAAACGCTTAGTAGCTTATGGCCTTTATCGAGACAAAATCGTTCATTTCCGCTCCTTTTTAAATTGACCTTATGATTAAAAATTCTTTTTTAAATTCGCCTAAATTTAGAAATTAAATTATCTGTTTTAGAGTTAGATTAGAACATTAAAATTGTAGATAAAAATATACCAAACGCCTGTAGAAGTGTTCCATCCGCCGCGCACTGGTGTTCAGGGAGGAGCCCACTATCAGGATTAGCCTAAATTATTTGAACGTAGGTCAAAAACTAACAGACTGGAAAAGCGATTCTACATTCTCACTCTGGATAAAGTTAACTATCTGGTGTGCATTAAAATACCCAGAAGGAAAAAATTTCTTCGGCTAATCAAATTGAAGATAGCGTTTAAGTTGAATAGTATCTTCCCCCTAAATTTATAAATTAAATTATCTGCTTTAAAGGTTGATTAGATAATTAAAATTGGAGGACGAAATACTGTCAAACGCCTTTAGAACTGATTCACCCGCCAGTTCAGGGAGAAGCCCAATATCAGGATGTCTAAGTCATTTAACCGCAGGGCAAAAACCAACATCCTGAAGTGATTTAAAAGTTAACTATTTTGGATACGTAATATAGTAATAATTATCATAAAGAAAACATTCCAATAAAATTTAAGATAGCGTGAGAATTTTTAATATTATTACGTACCCCTGGGCAAAAAAATATTTTTAATCCGCGAATTACCTCAATTAATTATTTCACGTTCACGTAATCTTACAAAAATAAAGACGACGAATTTCGAGGTTACGATTTCACCACGTTGTAAAATACGCGTATTCCTTTAGGCCATAAAGTAGCAACCGGGATATACACGCCAAAAAAAGGGTTAGATTAAAACTGGTTTTAAAGCGACCCTTTCCGAAGGCCGCTCATAGATGGCACTAGGGTCCAGGAAACGATAGTGTTTTATATGGCGAAAAGGCCGCAGTCATTCGAGCCGAAGACTTTTTACGTACGCGAGAGAGAGACGGTAAAAAAATGTGTTGTTGACTAAGAAAGCCGGGAAACGCGGGACAGGTCAGGATAAATTTCCTTTCTCTCCGAAGCAACACACTTGTTACGAAAAAAAGGTTAGTAAATTGTTTCCGTTCACAATCAGAGTTTGATGATGAGAATGGAAAGAAAGCTTTCGATACGGAACTCGGGCAGGTGCGCGTTGAAGGGAAGAATCGCAGCAAATCGAAACGGACCAGCGGAGCATTGCTAGAAATACGGCGATTCCGAACAACCGAGGACTTTCGGCCGCTTCTTAACAAACGTTACACTCGTTTTGAAGTTTTGAAAATGACACCGGCTGGTGTAATCATCCGGTGGTAGAATTTTCACGGATTACGAAATATTTTGAAATTTAATTTAGAACAAATTTCTCGAAAATTATTGGTTCATATTTTATTAAACAAACTTAGGTTTTTTATTGCATAGGCTTAATATTAAGTATAATTTTACGCAATACACGCTTTTTTATAAAGAAATACATCGAAAATTGACGAGTAAATCCGACGGAAAGCCGCGCTAAGAGGCTTACCCAATTTTCTCCCGGAACACAGGTCCTCCGATCAACTGCGATAGAGATTCAATGAAACGCCGGTAACAGCTGGTCCCAATCCATTCCGCCGACGGTGAGAGGCGAGACTCCATTATCCCCAGCCACACACGCGATACAATATACGAAACATAATCAAACGGAAGAGAGAGGACATCCAATATCCAGTGATTACCAGCAGCGGCTACTTGTCCAGAGCGAGGAGGAGGTCCCGTGGTGAATAATAATATACCAAGGCGGAGACAGCGTCATCCTAGCGAAGATTAAAAATGACGGTGAACATTGGCGGAGTCGTGTCCGTAATCATCTTCTACATCTTGATCCTGGCCGTCGGCATCTGGGCCGGACGCAAGAAGAAGAGCGGCGCTGATGACCTCGAGAGTGAAGAGGTCATGCTGGCGGGTCGGAACATAGGCCTGTTCGTCGGCATATTCACCATGACTGGTAAGACAGAGATCACTTAAAATAACGCGTCAAATAAATTGGATTGAACTCGAGGGATCCGTTTCAGCCACGTGGGTGGGCGGAGGTTACATCAACGGGACGGCGGAAGTCATGTACAGCGACGGGTTAGTCTGGTGCCAAGCTCCTTTCGGCTACGCTCTCAGTCTAGTTATTGGTAAGTTCCCCGAATCGAGTTGGAATGACTGAAGGTGAATTCATTTCGTCGCACGCAGGGGGTTTATTCTTCGCCAACAAAATGAGGGAGGAGGGATACGTGACCATGTTGGATCCCTTCCAAGAACTGTACGGTTGCCGAATGGGTGGACTGCTGTTCTTACCAGCTCTGTGCGGGGAGGTCTTCTGGTCGGCCGCCATCCTGGCAGCTTTAGGTAGGGTGTTCAATTCAATTTTCAATATTTATTCAGTTGTAACCGAGCTCTTTGGTTTCCCCTTACATAAAAACTTGTTAAGGTTAACGGTAATAGTTAGTGTATTGAGCTGTTGGCTCCCGTGGCACGAAGGGCTTGCCACCACCCTCCTACGCATTGTAACCCGGCCACCTGAACTAATACCTTTAAAAGTCGTTTGTGTGGCCTAAGGTGGTGCCAAGGGTATCAGCCTAGCTGATTATTATTATTACTATTGATGGTCTTGCGCAGGAGCGACGGTGAGCGTCATTATCGATCTGGATAACAACACCTCAATCATCGTCTCGGCCATCATCGCCATTATCTACACGCTTTTCGGCGGACTCTACTCTGTCGCCTACACCGACGTCATCCAGCTGTTCTGCATATTCGTTGGACTGGTTAGTAGTAGGTAGAATATTAGGCCTATCAATAACGTTTGTATTAGTTTGGGTACAACCTTGTTCGTTGTCGTTTCCTAGTGGTTGTGCATTCCATTCAGCATCAACAACGAAGCGGTGGGCAGTTTGAAATTACCGGATAACGACTGGATCGGGCACGTGGACAGCAGGGATTTCGGCAAATACCTCGATTTCGGCTTGCTGCTCATACTCGGAGGAATACCTTGGCAGGTACGCGAAAATAACGCCGCAACAATCACCGTTTGCTTTATCTAATGATATTTAAACGACTTTTTCCTCAATTTTCTTTCGGCGATAAATAGGTATATTTCCAACGGGTACTGTCATGCAAGAGTGCCTTCAAAGCCCAGCTGTTGTCTTACGTCGCTGCCGTCGGCTGTATCGTCATGGCCGTTCCACCCATGATCATCGGAGCTGTTGCCAAAGCTACTCGTAATTTCATTTATATCTCGTTTATGGGTCCGCAGAATCGGTCGAAAAATACGGTACAAGTTTCAGATAGATCCTACTCTTTCGTCAGGGGACTCACAATTTTCAGTGCAGGGTTGCCACAATATTCTCAGATTCAAATTCAGTTATTTTCCCTGACTTTATAAGGCCAAAATTAGACAATTTTTATTAAATTAAATCAACTTATATTTCAATACAAATGTTATTTCAACGTTAAAAAACTTGGATAAATAATAGTAGTTTCTACTAGGAAAAAAACCTGACAAGCAAATGGCTTTCGCGACAGCAGCGCCGCTTCGGCGAAGTTAAAGGAGAATTTCCGAAACTCCGTAATACATAGCCTTCTACAAGGCAGAACCCGTAAAAAAACACTTAGCAAATGCACGCGAAACGCTAGAGTGATATATCCAGGTAGGAACTACAAGTATTTATCCAAGTTAAAAAACCTTTGAGGGATCTAAATAATAATAGCAGAATTTACCATAGATCTAGAGTAAAATTACCTTAAGAAAGTGTCAAGATTAAACTTGAATATAACCTACAAAGCAATCTTTACGGAAGACCCCTTCAATTTTCCAAATTGCCCTGTACAGTGGTGCCAAGCATTTTTAAAGCCAAAGGCAAGAGCGGACAGATCTGCAAACGTTGGTGTTTCACACCCAATACCTGAGGTTATATTCCCTTTAATTCCCTGACCTTATTGGCTGATTTTTAAATTCCCTGATTTCCCTCAAAATTCAAACGATTCTGTGCCACTTCAACAAAACCTATCCACCAAATCGTTTAGAACTATTAATACACTGATCCTGGACGTGCAAGCTATTCTTTATATGTTCCTTGCCGCTTGTGCTTTAAGTCGTTGCATCTAGGAGCAACAAACACAAGGAGAACGCAGTGAGATTTTGAACACGCTAACGCAGTGTTGTGTACAAATTTCATTGGACGAACCTTTACACTGAACGTTTTCCGGGCGGGGGGGGGGAGACAATTTCCGAATTTTCCCCTTCCAACGGCAGCAGGCGCTAAAGCGTCTAACCAATGAAAACTGTACGCAAGAAAATGTGCAACTTTTGACGGGTTGCGTTCTCCTTGTGTGGGGTGCTGTGCTTGTTGCTCCTAGCTGCCAGTAATAAGAGCTGCTTTTCAAAAGGGTGTAAGCCCCGCTAAGGCGAGCGTCGACGCAAAAACCAAATTGCGTTTGGCCTAATGATTTTAGCTAAGCTTTTGAAAATGAAAATTAAACTTGAGGAAAACAATGCGTCTTGACGGCATTATCTCCGTCGAAGGTTGGAACGAGACAGCATTCACTGGTCCCCTTCCCCTGGACAGCGACCATCGGTCTCTGGTTCTGCCAATGGTGCTGCAATTTCTGACTCCCGCTTTCATCTCCTTTATCGGTCTGGGAGCCGTGTCCGCAGCAGTCATGTCCTCGTCGGATTCTTCCATTCTAGGTGCTAGTTCCATGTTCGCCCGGAACGTCTACAAACTCATTTTTAGGCAGAATGTAAGAAACAAGTTTGGTTTGCAAACGGTCAATGTTTATTACACGGTACGCTTTTGTAAATGCAGGCTTCGGAACACGAAGTTGTCTGGGTGATGCGAGGATCCATATTGATGGTAGGAGCGCTGGCCACTGGCATGGCGCTGACGGTCAAATCCATCTACGGGCTGTGGTACCTCTCCTCGGACTTGGTCTACGTTATTTTATTCCCCCAGCTGGTCTGCGTCGTCTATTTCAAGAGTTTCTGCAACCTGTACGGATCGCTGTGCGCCTACATCGTGGGGTTCCTGTTGCGGGCCTTGGGCGGCGAGTCCATCATCGGGTTGCCGCCGATCATCCACTACCCCTTCTTCGACTACGAGCAGCAGGACCAACTCTTCCCCTTTCGGACATTGTCCATGTTGGCCAGCCTAATCACCCTGCTGAGCGTCTCTTCGCTGACCAAGTGGCTGTTCGAGAGCGGTCGACTGCCCGCCCAGTTGGACTTTTTTCATTGCGTGGTCAATATCCCCGAAGACTCAATCAAAGTTAGCGAACCCTTGGAGGGCGAGATGACCGCCTTGGGACAAACGGACATGAAAACCTACCAAACTGAAATGAACGGAAGAGTCAACCCGGCCTTGAACTTGGGGTCCGAAGACGACGGGTCCTCGCGACCCCTGAGCGGCGCCAAGCTGAAGGACATGGGACCCACCACTCCGGACTCGTACGACACGAAGCTTTAAGGGCTCCTCCAGCCTCGCTATAGACAGTTCCTTTACGTCAAAACCCTCATTTTTAGGACTTTTTTATGGTTCGACGTTAACCATAGCCCACCAATTTTCAAATTAGGACAAAGTTTATATGATTTCGTATAGGCCTAATACAAACGAGAGTTTCCGCGTCAATTATGTTCGTAGGCCGCCATCATTGCCACAGGGTAATACGTTCATTTAAACGTTTAAATGGTAGCCTCGATGTTAGCCTCGTTGTATACCCAACATTCAGAACGTATGGCTCAAATTTCGACTCTACCATAACAACGTGTTGAATGTTTTTAAAAGTTTCCCATCCGTGGGATCATGTAGAGATAATTTTTATAGTTTAAAAATGTTAAAATTATAGTTTAAAAGGTAGGTAAAAAATTGGTATAGAAATTCAAAACCTGAAGAATTAACAGGTCTTAAACACCAATAATAATAATGATAATAATAACTATAAGAAAATACTCCAAATGCTAACGACAATCGAATCTGTGTTATTTGTAGGTTGAATCTATTTGTATAATATTATAAATATTTAAACGTTATTACTTTTCGTGAAGTTAAAAAAAAATTCAGAGGAAGAGGTTATGTTGACGAAAGCCAAAGCTTCGAAAAACAATACTACGAAAAAATTCGTTTAAAAGTATTTCTACACCAAAGGTGCGTAAACACGACATACACTGTAACGAATTTGAATACTACGTAAACAATTTAATTTGTATATATGGCTTATTAGCCTGAAAATGGGACTACGTTAAAAGTGGATATAGTTTACGATGTGTTGAAATCTAAAACTGGATTGAGGTTCAACCAGATTTAAACTTACAAGCGGTTAA
Source organism: Leiobunum rupestre (assembly GCF_980474605.1). NCBI lineage: Eukaryota > Metazoa > Arthropoda > Arachnida > Opiliones > Sclerosomatidae > Leiobunum > Leiobunum rupestre. The sequence goes on from NC_143392.1 coordinate 37,196,111, forward strand.
TTCTGGTTAAAAAATAATCATTGAAAGTATTACGAACATTTTTTAGTGTTGGGGCTTTCCCAAAAACAAAGATTTGTAGAAAGTTAAATGTATTTTGTAAGTTTCACCGTATTTTAAACCCCTATTGTTAGTTTTTGAAACGTGTTTGTTGACAATGTGGTGTTTTAATTAAGCGTTAATCATATAATTAATCAAAGAAAGCGGTCGTATAATCAATATCAGAACAATCATGTTTTCCATGATATTTTGCGAAAAACAATCATTCTGTAACATATTCTTTTTGTGGGTGGGTAATTTATACGTGTGTTATATACAGTTATCGCGAGAAATGTGATATTTAACGAAATATCTATCAAAAAGATCTGGAAAGTTTAGACGGGTGTAAATATTGTTACGTTAACCATAAATTTTAAATACTGAAAAATTATCGTTAAATATGTATATTAGCAATTTTGACAATTTGGACCTAACGTTAAAAATATTGTTAAGTTTAGCTGTTTTTGATTTTATTTAAATTTTACAACGATATGGAATAATCACGTAACGTGACTGAGCCGATTTGCCTATGTAAATGCATAAGGTAATATCAGAATATCATGGCTAAGACACAATTATAACAGCAATCCCAAAAAACGATGGAAAAACAATAGGTTGAAAGTTAGAAACTATTCGCCTGAGAGTAGGTAGTTTAGGGACAATTTTCGATAGTCACTTTTGCCAAACATTCTATTGAAGAAGTTTGGCAGCGGTGTAGCCTCGTATGAAATAATTAACTAAGTATATTAATAAATGCAAGGCAGTCGAATAGTTTCTAATTAAAACCAGCAACCCCCAGAAAACGACGCCATAAATAACTATCATAGAAAAAATATCTTAGCTCACCGTGAAACACACGCGTACGGCCATAGTAATAAATTTATCTGATATGAATATATTAATTTAAATAATTAAAACTAGCAATGCAATAATCCAATTTTATTAACAAAAAAATCAAGCGACGAAACCGTGAAGGATCAGGCGGCTTCCACGCGTTGCAAAGTGGCGTTCATTTTCAGCGCGCTTTTCCTTACAAGTCCAAGGCTTAATATCCAGAATATGCGATTTGACAATCATTCAAATTTCGCAACAAAAACTAACCAACGTTATTTTTGTACTAAACTGAAGCGATAGTGTTCTTGTTTCTTTTGTAATATATATATATAATGCGAACTATCAAATTTACTATACCTAATTGAAATGAATCTAATCACTTACGGTGACAATCAACATCAGTCGTCCATGCCGGAATCACTAATGGCGGACGATTGGGCAAGAATTAATGGAGACAATCATAAGGCGGACTCCCCTTTTTTGGCCCCTTTTATGACAAAACGCGTTTTTACAGCGTTTTAAAGTATTTGGAAGGCAAAATTGAGGAGTTTAGCGCAAAATATAACAATCTTTTACAATAAGGCATTTTGACAAATCAATTTTTAATCAAATTTTTAAGTAATATTCAATTTATTTAATAATTTATAATTTTAAGAGTTGAATTGTATTCCCCATTTCCTCCCCCTTAATAAAAATATCATGTAGTAGGTAACAACATTATTGTAGCAATACCTAAAGAAGGCATAAGTGTATATTTTTGTAAATTAGAATTTATGGTGTATAGAAATAAGATAGCAAAAAAATATTTGAAGTGTACTGACAAATACACCACGTAAAAGTAGTAGTGGAGATGTATTTGACTGTTCTACATAAGTAGCTCGTGTCCTAACAAATGTACTTAGAGATTAATTTACATAATGTATTTATATAGTGTGGAAAAAACTCCCCAATGTTATAAAAAAAAATGTACCATGAGTGCTGTAAAAAAAATATATAAAATAGCTATAAAAGCACAACAGTTGGTTTTTTCAAAGCATACCAAATCTTGCTTTAAACATTTATACAAGTTTTTATTTTTCATATGAGGTGTATTTACATTCAATACAATGCAATAACATGGGCTTTTTTGGGAGAAAAACCTGAGGGGGGAAAAGGGCAACAAAAACCAAATAACATGAAATCACGCTGAGATCGCAAACTTTGGCTCAAAACCCGGATTTAAATTCATAAAAAATAACCAAAATATATTGGCCCCGTAAATATTACTTTGGAATATTCAGAATAGTATTTATTACTTTAATTTCATTGGCACAATTACATAATTCTATTAGGAAGACGATGGAAGATGTTTCGGGAACTAAAATAAGCTGAAAACATTATAACACCACATAGTGTATAGTCGTTTATCTGGATTAAATGGTAAAAACAATGTTTACGAGCCTAACCACGTTAACAAGGACCAAAGCCTCATTTACAGGATTTTGTTATAATTATCCATAAAGGGCCTTCTGAAGTAATAAGATATCATAATGGGTCGATAAATTAAATATCATTAATTTCATTATCTGATTTAAAAGAACTCTGGATAAATATGATATGAAGATGTCTTTTTTGACACTTACTGGCTTTAACTGTCATGTTGGGTTTACAGAGGTATATATTTTATCATTTATATAATAAAGAAGATATTTAAAATAAACACATTCTCACGGGTCTACGCTACACTCTTATACATTTTGTTATAAATAGATCTAACACACTAAAATATTGAAATTATTCCAGTAATCTCTTTTGCTTTTAAGTAAAAAAAATAGCTCACCCAACTTTAGCTAATAAAGAGGTATCTAAATAAATTACGGAATTTTGATAAATAATACCATCCAAAAATAAAATTTTTGGTTTATTAAAAAAAACACTGCAAAATGCAAAAATTTGCGCTCTGAATTTCTATAAAATCATTTGACTTTTTCTTAACCCTTATTGTTCTGTGCATGCTATAAAAAAATAACTGTAAGCAGAACTATGCTTAAATTAAAACAATAGGTTGCCCTTAAGCCACTTTTTGTAGAAATTATCAAAAAGGAGAGAAAAATATGTACAAAAATTTATCATAAGTAGATTTTAGTGGAATCACGATGACTAGCTAAGTCGCAAAAGACTAAATGTTTAAATTAGAGGCTCCTTACAAGTTTCAGACGCAAGTCTAAATCAATTTCATTCAAAATTAGAATTGGATAAATAGTTAAAGTTAAATAAAATTTATAATTACCTTAGAAAAACCAAATGAATCTTCCCCCGTGTTTTTCTTAGTAAATCTATAACTTCAGCCGCTGTCTTATCCATTAAGGCCTCACCATTCACCTAAATTATGATAAATATAAATTATATTGGAACTAACACTTGAGCATAGAGCAATTACCTCAATTAATCTATCTCCAACAAGTATTCGTCCATCTTTAAAGGCAAGGCTACCAGGATGAACAACAGTTACAACTGGACTAGAAATTTGTGGAGCCAATTGCGTCGTATTTGGAGGTAAATCATCGCCCAAGCTGAATCCCAGCCTACTTTGCCAACCTCTATCTAGTTGAACGTACAACTTTCTCAGCTAAACAAAGATGGTTGCAAAATTTTGATTTAAAACTTTTAAACAAGAATTCAATTGCTAATTTTACTTTCTGTCCAGATGAATGAAATTCCTCAGTTTCTTCCGGGGTACTATCCCATGACTGGAGAGAAGTGAGTCGGCGTGGAGGCACGGGAGGGCTATATAATTCTCCGTTACTTCCATTTTGTGACTGATTAGAAAGGGGAGATTGACAACCAGAAGATAAGGTACTAAGGCTCAAGTTCAAATTAGCCACATTCTCCTCGTTGGAGAGCAACGTGGCACCCCTCCACTTTAATAAGCCTTCTCCCTTCTCATCTATTTGCTGTTTATCGGTATTGGCATCATTAGAGTTAGTAACTACAACACTGGCTTGACGGTGAAACAACTGATTGGCATCTTCCCCTTCCGCCTGGGACCGTACAGAGTTTTGTTTCTTTTCATTTATGCACAACAAGTCCAAAGATTTTGGCCTGGAGTTTCGGTTCATTCCCGCATTCAAATCTTCGTTGCTGTCATCACTTTCAATATCTACATCTGGTTTTGGTGTTGGCAATGGTAAAGACTCTGGTTTAGCTTCTTCGGGTGACGGCGATGGAGATTCGATTATAGAGTTAGGTAAATTTAAATTCAATGGCACATCACAACTGCTTTTAGATTCTGCAAAAAATAAATTTGTTATGACATTTCTACAAATGCAAAAACCACATAATTAACTGACCAGCGGAGGAAGCTGAAGAAATTGACTCTTTCTTAAGACACCTTTCCTTCGTTCTTTTAGGAGAAGAGGAATTTCCATCAGATTTTCGTCGTGCTTTATCACTTAACAATTCCCGGGCTTCTATCCTTAATGGCTTAGAATGAGGTGTGTCTTCCAACGAACAAGGTGAGAGAGGGTCAGCGAAGCGATAGATTTTAAGTGTTACGGTATCAGTAGCATTCCTTAGCAAATTTACCGCATCATTTCGACTACAATCAGACACATCATGCCCATTTACCTGGAATAATTCCCAATAAGCTCGTATTGCGTTAGATAAGAGGAAAATAACAACCCCTTATCTACCATGATAACGAAATTGCTGTCGTAATATGACATGATTAAATATCGAGTGTTTATTACCTCCAATATCCTATCACCAGCTTGTATTTGACCATTGCTAATCGCTGGATCTCTAATTAAAGCTTTTACGTAAATTCCTGATGGATGAGTGTCCATGTCACACGCTTTTTCATAGCGAAACACACTAAATCCCAAAGTGCCATCTTGCTTCATAAGAGAGACATCAAGAGAGGTATTCTACAAAAAGGTTACAGTAATGTATAAAAATAGAGTTAAGTTAATAATCAATGTAACATACCCCTAAACTTGAACCACAATTCAATGTAGTTGGTCTTTGCAAAGTGTTAGATGCTGAACTAGTTGGTGATATCATGGCAGAACTAGCTGGTGAAAGGTCCTACAAAGAATTCATAATTCATTAGTAATTTTATGTGATTAAGTTAAAATAGCTTTGAATGTACCTGTATGTAAAAAGAAACGGGTGGCATTAAGGAAAGTTCTGGTCTAAAGATCTTCAAAAGTACATCATTAGAAGCCACTCGTAAAGTCTCTAGGGCCTCCTATAAAGTCCAAATTAAACAATGTACAATGAAAGTAAACAGAAAAATCAATAATAGTTTCCCAATATAGGTTTGCCTTACTGTATTGGTGAGGCCAATCATGTTAAGGCCATTAACTTCCAAAATGACGTCCCCCACTTGTAATTCCCCACAGGCTACCGCTGGTTGCAGAGGATAAAGCTTTCGTATCCTAATCAACTCGCAAATAGGTCCCAAACGGCTCATATCCACTCCTCCAAATATCGCTAATCCCAACCCTCTGCTACTTTTTCGAATTGACACTTGAAAACAATTGTCTGAAAACATTTTCATTTGAAATAGAAATAAATACAATTTAATTTATAAAGTTAGCTAAGAAACACAAACTGGTATTATAACGGCAACTATAAGGCCATAATATTGATAATACATTTTCTTACCTTGATTGATGTATTTGAAAACATCATCTGGTTTTTCAATGAGCCCACATTTCTTTTTTCTTCTCCGAGGAATTGGTTTTGGATCATTGGTCCCATCCAGGTCATTCGGTGATGATTGCCCTGAACTTCCACCCGTATATTCCGAAGACGTATCACAAATAAGCTGCTTATCATCATCAAAACTATCTGCAAGTCCATTCTTTCCACCATGGTCATCCTCTTCTCCACCATTACTTGCAAGGTACTTGGTGGCAGGGCCCGTGACTCTACTGGATGGTCCGCTGCCTTCGGATCTCGACTTATTGAGGTTGGATGTCTCCGAATGAAACACACTATCAAAACTGTTAAGAGAGTAATCCTCAGGTACCACTCCCAGAAGTTCTTTGCTCGTATTTGAGCTGTTTGCACTGACATTCGGTGATCGTTTCTCGGGTACGTCCAAAATTGGAGAGCTTATGGAGCGACTAAAGTGTTTACCCGAGTTTGAACACGCAACCTGAACACTGCCATTGGCCATTTGACTAGACCTCTCGTTAGATATACTTTTGACACTCCCATTGCCATTCTCAATAAAGCCATTTGTAAGTTTCTTATCGGTGTAAGCTTGACTGGAAATGTCAATAAACTTGTAACCCATATTGTCACTATCCCCGAAACCATCATCTTTGGAATGGTGAATTAAAGCACAAGTTGTCACTTCTTCCTTCGAGGCATAATCCTTAGGTTCCGTTTCCGCCAAAGCCCTAAGCTCGGCGACCGTAGGCAAGACCACTTGCGAGATACTTCGAGCATATGTTGGTGTAGTGGCCCTATTGACGGTGGTCCCTGAATTGGAGTCCAAAGTGCTTTCCGAGATGAGGGAAGTACGGCTGCCCCTTCGGCCCCACTTCGCGATCATGTTATCCTCGTCTTCATTGGAAGGAGTGGCGATGTCAGAGTTCGATACGACGGGCTGGGCACTTCTTAGAAAACATAGTTTTCCAATGTGAGGGCTTTTCTTTAACAAGGCAACTCCTTCTTTGTAGCTCACACCCTCTGTTGATGTTCCATTAATTTTTATCAATTGATCACCTGTAGGAAAAAGACAATAATATTCAAAACTTGTCCCAATTACACACCACTTCAATAATTTTTGTGGCGCCATCTCGAGAAAAGGATAAAAGGGAAAATACGAATCAGTTCTATTTTACGATAGTAGATGGCGCGCTTGTACGGACAATATAATATAAATTTTCGACAATCTTACTGGTAAGTGGTAACTTGGCTATCCTTCCTAACTTTTACCACGAAAACCAAGCACGTAAAAGCACTATTTCTGGAGTTTTAATTTTCCCATTATTAAAAGATCTCGGTGGGTGCGTGGAAAATCAGAAAAATCGCGCACATGACTAATTCAGGCATGGGCGTGATTCTTTTTTTACATAATACATTATCAACGAGTTTGTCTTCGGAAGAAGCTCTTAAGAATTAAGCGCGGCGCACCTGCGGCTGAGACATGGCGCGGCAATTAGCATTTTGCTGAAAAGGGATTCTTGGCAACCGCCGTTCGTTTATGAATAACCTTTCATACTAGCACGCCGTTTATTTAGCATAAAGACAATAGACAATAAAAAAAGGTAATGGTATATAAATTAATGTCGAATTTCCATTTCCCGATGGCAACGTCAGTCTCCCCCCAAAAGACTAACACCATAAGTAATATTATAACAATAGTGTTTGACACGAATAGCAGTTGAAGGGTCTGACATTTAAAAATTTTGCGTAGAAATCAGAAACTGATTGAGATTTCAGAGCCCGACATTCTTTTCTTACGCTGATTTTCACGCGGATTTCAGGATTTTCAATTGGATTTCAAGATTTATAAATTCATTTTTCAAGTATTTTTCAATATATACATTTAAGGCACCTAGGTCTTAAAAGGCCACTGTATATTTTCGTCGATAGAGATTTAAAAAAAAATTGAAAAGGTTTGTTTTACCATAAGTAATATAATAAGTACGACACCTATGTTTTAATGCTAATTTTTTTACCGAACCTTAAATTTATCAACATCGACTTCAACTTGGTCTCACAACCTAACTAAGTAGTATATTATCGTCCTTTGTAGCTGTATATTTAGACACTAGGGGGCTCTATAATAATATTGCTATTTGTTATACTCGTATTCTTAACACGATAATACAGACAACCCTTACGTAAGGCATAAGGCGCGCAAAATAATAACAAACAAGTAGTCCCTTCATACATCCATTCGGATTAAAATTATATTTATTTATATGCTTGACAAATTAAAGAGGTTGATTCATAAATTATTTAAAGGGGGGATGCGCCGTACTGAGACAAAAAAAAAGGCCAAATTTATCTAGATCTATTCCCCTACAAACAGGTAGAACGGTTCAGTAACTTCACGCGACATAAAAAGAGGAAAACTTTTACGTTTGATGGCATCGTTTCATTGTTCGCCTAAAACCCACGCCGCCGTTATCGCGAATTATATTGGCAATCTAAATTTTTGAAAGAGTCCACTGTTGATAAAAAAATATCACGTTGTACCAGTAGAACAATTTTATACCCGTAGTGGATTATGATTCGGTACAATCGACCGAAAAAATGTTCGGATGATCATAAAAAAGTGGACTAAAGCTTGTTTCACACTCGACGGAAAATATGGTGGAAAGACGATAATAAACGCCGAGCTGAAAATTGATTCCCATTCGATATACCGCTTACGTTAAACTTTACGCTGCTAATTTTCCGTCGAGTGTGAAACCAGCTTAAAGCTCCCTTTTTTACGGCAGCACATAAGCAGAAACCCAACCGCTGCGACTCCGGGCTTGCCACAATATTTTCAGATTGAAATTCCCATACTTTTCCCTGATCACTTTAAGGGTCAAAATTAGAAGCTTTTAATCTTTATTTTAATTTCATCATAAGCTAATGAATTTACTTCAAACTTAAATTTGTAGTATAAAAGGTGACTGCTTAGGTTAGTAGGAAGACTGGGTTTTAACGTATTTCGCGCCAATCACTCCTAGCTTCTGTTAAACTTGGTCGCAGAAATGTTACGCAATAAAAAAACGTTTTATTGCAGGGTTCGAATTACTATGATTACAAAATATATCGCAAAACTTTATAATAGTCATAAGATTTCCAAGATAAACTTAAATTACCTTAATTTTCCTTGATATTTTACGAATTCTTAAAATTCCCCCGACCTTTCAGGTCCATTTCTTAAATTCCCCCGACCTTTCACAGGTTCATTTTCAAATTCCTCCAGACCTTTCACAGGTTACTTTCCAAATTCATCCAGACCTTGCACAGGTTAATTTCCAAATTCCTCCAGACCTTGCACAGGTTAATTTCCAAATTCCTCCAGACCTTTCACAGGTTCATTTTCAAATTCCTCCAGACCTTTCACAGGTTCATTTTCAAATTCCTCCAGACCTTTCACAGGTTCATTTTCAAATTCCCCCGGACCTTTCACAGGTTCATTTTCAAATTCCCCCGGACCTTTCACAGGTTCATTTTCAAATTCCCCCGGACCTTTCACAGGTTCATTTTCAAATTCCCCCGGACCTTTCACAGGTTCATTTTCAAATTCCCCCGGACCTTTCACAGGTTCATTTTCAAATTCCCCCGGACCTTTCACAGGTCCATTTTCAAATTCCCCCGGACCTTTCACAGGTCCATTTTCAAATTCCCCCGGACCTTTCACAGGTCCATTTTCAAATTCCCCCGGACCTTTCACAGGTCCATTTTCAAATTCCCCCGACCTTTCACAGGTCCATTTTCAAATTCCCCCGACCTTTCACAGGTCCATTTTCAAATTCCCCCGACCTTTCACAGGTCCATTTTCAAATTCCCCCGACCTTTCACAGGTCCATTTTCAAATTCCCCCGACCTTTCACAGGTCCATTTTCAAATTCCCCCGACCTTTCACAGGTCCATTTTCAAATTCCCCCGACCTTTCACAGGTCCATTTTCAAATTCCCCCGACCTTTCACAAGTTCATTTTCAAATTCCCCCGACCTTTCACAGGTCCATTTCTAAAATTCCAACCGAGCCTTCTAGGCCAATTTTCTTATTAACCCGACCTTTAAGGCCCATTTTCAAATTCTCCCAACGTTTACGGTTTTAGGCCGATTTCCAAAAGACCGTGAAATTATAGGAATATAGGTGAAAATAAAGGAAATTATAAGAAGGCTTTAAAAATATAGGCAAATATAGGAAGTCTGGTGACCCTGCATTTTTGAGCCCAAACCAGTTACGCTTGAATATGAAATAATTGAAGGTATTCCACCCTGTTTAATATCCACCTAGTATTATTTTAACCGATTCTAGCCGAAAAAATATAAGATTGAATTCGGTAGATAAAATCGGAATTTTAGTCCAATTAACTAGCGTACATTTGGATAACCCTACACGGTTGATTTAAACACTTTTCGGATAGAAACAGTGTAAAAAAAAACTAAAAATTGATAAAATCAGTCCTCGCTATCTTCCGACACGAAAAAAAAACGTGCTATACTCGCCACTTTTAAACATTACATACTGATCGAAAACTAGTTTTCCTAACTTAAAATCGACCAAAAAAACCGCTCAACTTAAAACGAAAATTTCATTGAAAATATCGCGCCGGAATTTCAAGAATTTCTGATTGGTGACGTTAAGTACCGCTTGACGAAACGCGCGCGAAGCATTGTGGAAACCTATACGTCGTACGTACGCAGCTTAACCTCGCTAACAGGTACGTTTCCCGCTATACAGGTACAACGTCAAACCTCACCTCGTAATCGCGTCCATGGCAATGCGCGGGTACAGTTTGTCGTACGCGTAAACTAAATAGAATTTCAGTTAGCGGTAGTCGAAAAACCCCTGGTAAGGCCACCTAGCGGCGATAGGGACAGCCCGCGTACCCGGGAGCGTTATTAATTCAGCTTCGCTTTCTAGCCGGCACCCGCCGCTTTATATAGGTCAGAATGAGGCCTGTAGGGGTTACCCGAGTCGGGAGAGAGCGGAAGCTACCCGACTACCTTACATTCCAATAACGAAAAACTTACCAACGTCAATCGGGTATCCGAAAAACCGGTTATTCCAATCAAAATACACTTAACGCGCCGTTTAAAACTCGAAACGTAAGCCATCGACGAAACACTATCTGGCTCAAAATCCGTACGATCTTTAAATCCAGTGATAAATAATCCAAAGTAAAGATTTACGCAACGTAGAGATGATTAATATCAAACCTCACGACATCGGAACGTAGATACGTAAGGAAATTTCTATAAAAGAACCCGCAAAAAAGGGAGTGTACGTCACCTATTCGACGAATTCATACGCGGGTGGGTACACAACCTACGTCATAGACGTACCAAAAGCGTAAGCCGTTAAACAACAAAGCGCGTCAACATCGAGTTACGTTTAAAACGACTTATTCCCGTAAAAATCCCTTCCAAGATAGGACCAAAAGTGTGCCGATCGTTCGAGTGGCGGAGCTTTTAATGACTGTGGCGGAAGAGAAAAGTAATAATCGAGAAGCGAAAAAAAACCGAAATTATACTTTCGATGAAAGTATTATTATTAGACAGGTTTTTCGAGCTCTACCCTTACAATCGAGACATTATCAAAGGTGGGCTAAAAAGCAAATGATAAAATCTCGCGTAATCAGGAAGCCAAACACGTATAGGATGTTTTCGTTTGTTGCCAAAGTTCTATTCGTTTTCAATACCACGGAGTGACCCCGTTCCGAAGACCTTTCGGCTTATTAGATTAGTGAGGAATACAACGTAGACACGACGGACTGTTGGGCTTACCAGGTTTGATATTTCCGTGAAATTCCGCCGCTCCGCGTGGAATGAGAGAATGGACAAAGATACCTCTGTGAAATCCATCCTCAAACTGATAGCGTTCCTGTTCAAATAAAAAAAGAATATTTGGAATAGTTTCAAGCGAATATGACTCGAGAGATAAGATGAAATAAAAAAACAGGAAAAGAAATACGTTATCTTAGAAAGCGGGTGATCGGGGAAAAAACGGTAGGCGGTTTTCTTTGTAGATAAGGTCGACGTATAAAATATGTATTAATTCTACGATCGGTTGACATTCTCGTCAAAGGGAAGGGTTAGGTAAAGTCCAAACGATTGTACCTTGGACTTAATTATCAGTTGATTATATTAACCACCCACTGACTTCCTCGCCTAATCTAGCTAGTCGTAACTGCGTAATACACACCTCAGCCCCGGGTTACCACGAACCCTTAGCCGATAGCGACACGCCGATTCAAATATTTCTCCATTGAAATCCTTGAAAAATATATTTTATCACGACCGGTAGATGGAGAACTACGCCGATATGGAGAATATCGAGATTTCGAACGGACGCCGATAACCTACAAACTGGAAGTTACTGGCGGCAAAATGAATTGACCTATTTTGGTCTAATACATAGCTCCCTGTAAAGGGTTTTTCGCCCTCAGGCGCCGGACTGTGACGTAGTAGCCCGCCCTTCTTTCTCTAAGGGGCGGGGAAATAAAAGTAAAAGGTATTACCGTGTATTCGTAGAGTGTCAGAGTGGACTAGGAGTGCCCCCGGGATAATGTACTATTGTAGAGATATTAGTTTGCTAAATGATGTTACGATTACGAATGAATCACGAGCATTGAACGTAAACAATTTAATTCTACTTATAACGACGCTTGCTTAGTTGTAAACGTATGATATGTATACTGCAATGACAAAACACCTGCTTATCCTTGCCAACCGCTAATAGGCCAAGATGAAAAATCAGGCTCTAAATTACGCCGGGTTCGTACAAAATTTACGGAATTAATTTCCCTGACCACTATTCAAAATTTTCCTTGACAATTTTGGTACAGTAAATTAAGTATTTGAGGTAAAATCTTGCAAATATTTAAAAAACAAATCTTTAAAAAAATTTATTTGCCTGATTTTTTGGGATCATTTCCAAATTTCTTGAATTTTCTCTGACTTTTTGGAACCATTTTCAAATTCCCTGACTTTTCCCTTCCCTTTTGGGACCATTTTCAAACTCCCTAACTTTTCCCTGACCTTTTGGAATCATTTTCAAATTATCTGACTTTTCCTTGACCTTCTGGAGCCATTTTCAAATTACCCGACTTTTCCCTGACCTTTTGGAGCCATTTTCAAATTACCTGACTTTTCCCTGACCTTTTGGAGCCATTTTCAAATTACCTGACTTTTCCCTGACCTTTTGGGGCCATTTTCAAATTACCTGACTTTTCCCTGACCTTTTGGGGCCATTTTCAAATTAACTGACATTTTGGAGCCATTTTAAAATTCCCTGACTTTTCCAGGTTTTACAGGTTATGTACGAACCCTGTTACAGACTTGTTTACGTTTTTCAGTTCATTAAAAAACGTTAATATATATTAAATATCAAAATAACTCTAGCCTGGTACTAAATGTTGACTTATTTTAAGGCGACTTTCTAAGGTGGCCGGGTTACAGTGCGTAGGAGGGTGGTGGAAAGCGCTTCATGCCTACACTCACTACTACCGTTACCCTCTACAAGTTTTTAAGAAAAAGGGAAAACCCATTTAAAGGGAATATAACCTCAGATATTTGGTGTGGAACCCCAACGTTTGCAGCTCTGACCGCCCTAGCCTTTGGCGCCACTGCACAGGGAAATTTTAAAAATTGAAGGGGTCTTCAATAAAGATTCCTTTGCAAGTTATATTCCTTTTAACCAGTGGGGGAGAACTTGCAAACTCAACGCGGAAGGAGTTGTTCCGAGATTTCACCCAAAGCCACAAGCTGGGATCGAACCCGGCTCTCTTCTTGCTGCGATTGGAGAGTGCTAACCACTCCGCCACCCACTAAGGCTAGACCGAGCTGCTAACAATTTCCTAAAAGCTGTACACCGATTACAGACTTATGAAATTGGGTAAAGCCATAGCTGCCATTGGCAATGCTAAATTTGTAATTATTTACGTAATCAAAGCTACAACTTGTACAATTAATCGAATTACCCCGGGTTTGAACCCTTCTCCTAAGAAAAAAATATTTATCTTGGAACCCAGAATTATCGATATATCGCAACTTATTGAGAAATCGTGTTTAACTTCCGTAATTGATCCACGAAATCACCGGGAAAAAAACCTGATAAGATATAAGTGATATCAGAAGAAAATAATCTATGTTTTACGGGAGAAGTATTCACTAGCTCCTAATACAGACTGAAAGATACCTTTAAAAATGACGTTTCGAAATACGTAAAATATAAAATAGTTATTTTCTAAAACTATCACATCAGTAAAGTATGGCAGTTTGACCATTGAAAAATGCCTCGAGCCTGAATTTCTAATAGTCTAGACAGATACTTATCTCATAAGACTATTTAATAGACTTCTGGTGATATTTAAATCTAGTACATTCTGCTAAGTAATTTTGAGCCTCTCAATTTTCCTTCAAAATACTAACTATTCAAATAATTCCAAGCATTAAAAATAATAACCCTTTAGTATACGTATTGTTTATACAGGGTTGCCACAAAATTTTCGGATTCAAATTCCCTGTTTCCGTGACCATTTTAACAGATTTTCCCTGACTTTTTAAGGCCAACTTTTTTTTCCTTTTATCAAAAGTTAACAAATTTAAATGGACTTATATTTCAGTAAAAAGATTATTGCAATGTTGAAAAAATTAGTTAAACTTTTAAAGATATAAATGATAATCATATAATTTGTCATAGATCTAGAGTAAAATTACCTTTCAAAAGTCTTAAGAGAAATCGAATTCCCCGACTTTTCCCTGACCTTTTACAAATTCATAAAATTCCTTGACCTTTTCTGGACGTTTTAGGCCCATATTGAAATTCCCCGACTTTCTAGGCCTATTTTTAAATTCCTCGACTTTTTAGTCCCACTTTTTAATTCCCTGCCTTTTTAGTCCTACTTTTTAATTCCCTGCCTCTTTAGGCCCACTTTTAAATTCCCCGCCTTTTTAGGCCCACTTTTAAATTCCCCGCCTTTTTAGGCCCACTTTTAAATTCCCCGCCTTTTTAGGCCCACTTTTAAATTCCCCGCCTTTTTAGGCCCACTTTTAAATTCCCCGACCTTTTAGTCCCACTTTTAAATTACCCGACTTTTTAGGCCCACTTTTAAATTCCCTAAACTTTTCAGGTCCATTACTAAATTCCCCAACTTTTCAGGTCCATTATTAAATTCCCCGCCTTTTCAGTCCCATTATTAAATTCCCCGCCTTTTCAGTCCCATTTTAAAATTCGCCGCCTTTTCAGTCCCATTTTTAAATTCCCCGCCTTTTTAGGCCCATTATTAAATTCCCCAACTTTTCAGGTCCATTATTAAATTCCCCAACTTTTCAGGTCCATTATTAAATTCCCCAACTTTTCAGGTCCATTATTAAATTCCCCGACTTTTCAGGTCCATTATTAAATTCCCCGACTTTTCAGGTCCATTATTAAATTCCCCGACTTTTTAGTACAATTTTAAAATTCGCCGCCTTTTCAGTCCCATTTTTAAATTCCCCGCCTTTTTAGGCCCATTATTATATTCCCCGACTTTTTAGGCCCATTATTAAATTCCCCAACTTTTCAGTCCAATTTTAAAATTCCCCGCCTTTTCAGTCCCATTTTAAAATTCCGCCTTTTCCCTGACGTGTGGCAACCCTGTTATATTTAGGCAGCGTAACAACCCCTTCCAATCTAAAAAGATAGAGAAAACGAAAGTCAACTCACCGCGACACGAAACCCGAAACTGGCATTAATCTTTTCCAACGTGACTTTGTACACGCGTGGTTCGTTCGTCGATTCCGAGGTTGACGAGGAAGAGGTAGTCTCATTACATCCATCTCCGTTGGCCAAAAAAGCGCGGCGATTCTCCGCGGTGGAGGTAGAGGTAGTCGCGGATCCCCAGCGTCCCTCCGACAGCTCCGAATCGCTCGGAATCCCCATTTCCTCAATTTCCTCGGCGCTGGCAGCGGGTGACGTCGTCGCCGAGGTCAAAGGTGGTAGCGGGGTGACGGACTGAGAATCGTCCCAGCGACTATCGAGCGATATCCCGCCGACATCGTCCCGGCTTCTGCCGTCGCGAGAACGGGAAATTTCCAAAGACTTAGTCCCGTTCGGCGTGGAATCCCCGTTGGAAGCGGCGCTGTCGGTGGATAATGAGGATTTATACGTGTTCTTTCTTCGGCGTCGAGCCGGTACTGGAGGAGCTGCGGAAAGAAAAGACAAGAACGGATGAGTGAGGAGGCGAGACGGATAAAGGGATGAAGAGTGAACCGAACAACGGGACGGCGTCGGGACCGGAAAAAACAGCGGAGGAATCCGGTACAAATTACCGGGGCCCGCGCAGCAGGGGGCCCGGGTTTCATCAAACGAGGTATACTTCTACAAGTTGCTCCCCTAACAGCTATAGCTATCTTCGGTAGTCAAGGCTCCCTTGGGGCACGAAATTAACGTTTTAGAGTGGCCCAGGCCCGCTCTCTTCAGTCATGGATAGATCAATTATACCATGGTATACCTTGAAATTTTAAAGGGGTTCCGAAATTCTAAGAAAAGGGGCCCGAAATTTATATTTTACCTGGGCCCGGGCCGTCACTCTTCGGTCATGGGTAGGCCGTTAAAGCATGGTCTACCTTGAAATTTTATAGGGGTTCCGAAATCCTAAGAAAAGGGGCCTGCAATTAACATTTTACCGGGGCCCGGGCCCGCTCTCTTCGGTCCTGAATCAATTAAACCATGGTCTACATTGAAATTTTAAAGGGGTTCCGAAATCCTAAGAAAAGGGGCACGAAATTAACATTTTACCGGGGCCCCGGCCCACCCTTCGGTCCTGAATAGACCAATTAAATCAGGGTCTACCTTGAACTTATAAAGGGGTTCCGAAATTTTAAGAAAAGGGGCCCACTCTCTTAAATCATGGTCTACCTTGAAATTATTAAGGGGTCCCGATATCCTAAGATAAATGGCCTGAAATTAACATTTTACCGGGGCCCGGGCCCGCTCTTGTAGTATACCAAGTAGGCCACGGTCTACCTTAAATTTTAAAGTGAGCCCCAACCCTACGAAAGGATGCCCAAAATTTTTAAATTAGCGATAACTCTGAAGATATAACTTTTCAATTCCTTAAAATTCTACTAAATGTAGAGGGATCGTAGAAATCGGAATCCTTCCAATGGGCCCTAAAGAAGAAAAATGGGGGCCCCACTTACTTAGTCTAACTTCCTAAACCATGTCTTAACGGGGTATTATATTGGCACCCTCATGCAAGAAAGGGTTAAAGATTCTTATACCTTCTGAAACGAGTCATCGACCGAATAGTATTTACTTACAAAAGCAAATGTCTGCTACTGACAGCTGTGGATTTATTTTGGAATGCGGATTGCGTTAAGCGAGACCACAATTATAAGGGAAAATTGCGAAAGCTACGTTATACGGCGAACCTAAATATATCGGAATGATATTAACAAAATGAAATACATGACGAAAGCGAACTATATTATTTCCTTGACTATTAGCGGGTATCGAAATCCGCGATAGTCGAGAGTGATTAGTGAAAAATACTTCTCCAAAAATGAAGTAACTGAAGAAGTGGGATTTATATTAACCTAAATAAGAAAGTACCTGTTTCTGACGGATGAAACGGCACAAATGAAACGCATTATATACACACCATTGCGAAACTAGACTAGACTTTGTTTCAAGCTGAAATATGGGAATCGCTATTTTCCTACCAAGATAGTTCCGCTGCCGTGGTTTTATCTATCGGTGGAAAATTCTTACTATGAAACTCCTGAACAGGGCCGATATAAACCGAGTGATAAGACATCCGCACTATGATATTTTCAGTTTCAAACAGTATGGAACTCTCGACCAGGGCATAGAAAGACGGTAAAAGACCGATAATCTACACAGTCGCACTATAGCTCCTGAACAGGGCAGATATAAACCGAGTGATAAGACATCCGCACTATGATATTTTCAGTTTCAAACAGTATGGAACTCTCGACCAGGGCATAGAAAGACGGTAAAAGACCGATAATCTACACAGTCGCACTATAGCTCCTGAACAGGGCAGATATAAACCGAGTGATAAGACATCCGCACTATGATATTTTCAGTTTCAAACAGTATGGAACTCTCGACCAGGGCATAGAAAGACGGTAAAAGACCGATAATCTACACAGTCGCACTATAGCTCCTGAACAGGGCAGATATAAACCGAGTGATAAGACATCCGCACTATGATATTTTCAGTTTCAAACAGTATGGAACTCTCGACCAGGGCATAGAAAGACGGTAAAAGACCGATAATCTACACAGTCGCACTATAGCTCCTGAACAGGGCAGATATAAACCGAGTGATAAGACATCCGCACTATGATATTTTCAGTTTCAAACAGTATGGAACTCTCGACCAGGGCATAGAAAGACGGTAAAAGACCGATAAACTACACAGTCGC
The DNA here is from genome assembly GCF_980474605.1 of Leiobunum rupestre. NCBI lineage: Eukaryota > Metazoa > Arthropoda > Arachnida > Opiliones > Sclerosomatidae > Leiobunum > Leiobunum rupestre. The sequence goes on from NC_143392.1 coordinate 37,214,092, forward strand.
ACTATGAAGCTCCTGAACAGGTAAGATGAAAAACGAGTAATAAGACAGCCGCTCCATGATATTTTCAGTTTCAAACAGTATGGAACTCCCGAACAGGGCAGATAAAGACGGTAAAAGACCAGGAAATAACACAGTCGCACTATGATATTTCCAGTTTCAAGCAGAATGAAACTCCCGACCAGGGCAGATAAAGACCGAGTGATAAGACATCCGTACTATGATATTTTCAGTATCAAACAGTATGAAACTCCCGACCACAGCATATAAAGACCGTGTAATAACACAGTCACACTACACTACTTTCAGTTTTATTTTAGTTTTTTCTAACCCTGCGGACCAGAGCAGATAAAGACCGAATAATAAGACAGGCTCACTGATATTTTCAGTTTCAAGCAGTATGTATAGCTGGGGGTTCCATCTAACGGTACGAAAATGGCCGTATGAAAATTCTTATGACATTTTAATTTGTCTGAAGCAGACGCTAGATCATAGGAGCTATCTCGGAGAAGCTGGCGCCGTTACGCCACCTAGGCTTCGCCAATTTAATCGATGCTAATACAAATTACGGGCAAAATCTTATTGATATTTTCAACTTACAAAAATAATTACGCACAAAAAAAACTGACCTTGAATATATATTTGTAGCAGTAGTAACATACCACCAAATAGTGTTAATTTATCCAATTTCGCGATAGAAGGATCAACAGAAGGAATATCCTAAATATACTGAAGACAACTTAAGCGCGAAACCAAATCTACGGGATAGTTTGCGGGAATGAAAACGCAATTCGGCATTGCTTACGTCAAAGATTAAAGATAGTTGTTAGTCGAGTTTTAACAATTTACCGGAGGAGGGTAAAGTTTGCGAGTTTTGGTGTGTATACTTTAACGAAAACAGAGTACCTCCTTTTAAAAGGATACCGACAGGGTAATTAATGTGTATGTTCTTTTTATGGGAATGTAGTCGAAATATTTCAACTCTTCGTCATCGAAAAAGGCGGGCTAAAAATACGGTCCGCGAATCCCGAGGGGAACTCATTTTCTGCCAAGAACTTAAAACTTTAAAAATGACGATTCCAAAGCGAAATCCTAAACGTAACGGATAGTTAGGAAGTTCAATAAAAATATACGCGAGGCGAAGAAGACTACCACTTGGGGATAGCTGGAAATGGGCATACTTATAAATTGCTCTAAGGGAAAGTAATATTTAAAGATTCAATTATATTTTTATTTATAGTAGATTGCCCCTAGGAGCAACAAACACAGTACAGGACACAAGGAGAACGCAACCCGTCAAAAAACGTTCATTTTCTAGCGTACATGTTTCATTGGTTAGACGCTTTAGCACCTGCTGCCGTCGGAAGGGGGAAAATCGTAAATTGTCATCCCCCCGCCCGTAAAACGTTCAGCGTAAAGGCTCGTCCAATGAAATTTGGAAACAACACGGCGTTAGCGTGTTTAAAAGCTAGCTGCGTTCTCCTTGTGTTTGTTGCTCCTAGATGGCCCCAAATTCAAATATTTGCTCATTAAAGGAACACAAACATGTAAAGAATAGCCATAATAGGTTCGATTTTAATGCTTTTATTAATAGTAGATGGCGCCAGTTTAAATAATTTACTCATCAAAACATTTAGAAGTAAGTCATTAGAGGTTCAATTTTAATGTTTTTATTAATTCTAGTTGACGAATGTTTTATCTCTTAAATTAAAGGGATACAAACACTTAAGAGGGAAGTCATAAGAGGTTCGATTTGAATGCTTTTATTAATACTAGATGACGCCAGTTAAATATATTTACTCATTTAAAGGGAAAAACATGTAGATTGATTCTGAGGGAAGCCATAAGAGGTTCAATTTTAATACTTTTATTCATAGTTTGCACCGAAGGGAGGGGCCTATGGTCTCCAAGGAAACTGGGAGGGCGATCAAAAATTCAAACCATTTCGCGCGTAGCTACTAAATAGGTAGCCATTTTGTTGGTAATCTCGTCAAAGCTACAAAACGTATTAGATTTATGCTTTAAAATTTTAAATGGGCCCTAAACAAAGCCAGATAAGATTCTAAGGCCGGGTTATTTAAATCAAATATCAAATTACGACAGAAATATCTACGAAAAGAAGTTAACAAAGCTTATCAAAGTTAGGCCTTTGCGGTCATCCTTTTTACAATTACCTTCACTATCGAATAAAATAAACAATTTTTAACCAGGCAGATAACCATTTTTAACGTGAAACTAATTTCTTAATCATTTGAAAATAATTAAAATCCGCAAACAGACGATTGAAACTGTTAACCCTCCCGTTTTACTAAGAAATCTACACCTTCAAAATGGCGGCAAAGAACCGTTCATTCTTGCTCAAATTAAATATTTATTCTTGGTTCTTATATCTATACTTGGAACTGCGTCATTGATGACGTAGGGATGCAAACTATGTATTAATACTAGATGACGTCAGTTAAATCAATTTACTCATTAGATTGACACAAACATTTAGAAAGAAGCCACAAGGAGTTCCATTTAAATGCTTTTATTAATACTAGATGGCGCTAAATTAAATCATTTCACTCATTTTTCTACACAAAACGTCTGAATGCAGTCAGTTAGTTAGTTAGGAATATAAGAAGGCTGATATTCTTAAACCCATCCACTCTTCACACAAGACAATCACCATATATAAATACCAAGTATGCGAGAGTGGTACCGGAGGCTGAAGTTATACTCTCATTTTCTTAGGTACCCAAAATTCCCGAATACATTATTGTTTGTATGCAAATACTATAAACAGAAGTTCAACTCTGTAAAAATTCCCCATACGAGAAAAGATACTTTTCAGCGTTTCAGACTGTTTGCGCCATCTAGTAAGACTTTCGAGTATTAAAAACATCTTCCTTGAATATAATACGCGCATCGGTTTATACAGATAAGAAAGTAATTGCAAGACGGAGCAGCCTACCACTAGGGAGTTACTTGTAAACAGAAAAGTTAAAGACCACCCGTAGTTTCAAACGATGCTTTTTAAGTTCTCTAAATACAAGGCTTAACCTCTTAAATATTCACAAAAGAACTATTCCCAGAAGTATTTACAAGAAGATAAAGAATTTTAGAACGCTTCATTTACGATCCTTCGAACGATAGTAAAAAGAAAATTTATAAAAGTAAGTTTCACCCCCATAATATTGCAATTTAAAAACCGTTTTCACAACTTATGGCGGCGTGGCAAGAATTTCGGAAAAATAAAATTGTTCCAGTTTAAAAAATATATAAATACATTTACCGAAAAAAGTGTCTTCCAAGAAGATACCGGATAATAATATTTCTTTCGCGACGAAAGCCAAAAATTAACTAGTATTTCCCGTGAAAAAATGGCAAAGAATCACTTAACCACGCATCTTCCTCAACAAAAAATAAGACGGGTAGTTTTCTCTCTGAAACTTCTTAGACGGAGAAAGTTTAACTTATTCGGGTCATCCAATGAAAACAAGTCATTTCTTGGAAGGCACGGGAAAAAATATTTGAGTAATATTGAGTAGGTTTCAAAACGGCGCGCCAATGTTTTAACAAAACTCAGTAGCGGTATTTAACGTATAGCGGCTGATTTCGTCATATTCCGATCTTTAGTAAGGATAGGGTGTCCCCGCCTTCGACTTAGCTGTCAAGTAACAACGTAGTATTTTTAAGTAGTTGAAATGTGAAATCGGGTTTAAGAATGAGGTATTAGGGGCTCGTGTCACATGTGCTAAGGGGAGGGCGAGCGGCGCTCGACGCGACCCTGGTGTTGGTTTTGGCGAAAAAGGAATGTTAATGGTTGCAAAAAAATTCTCTCCGACTTAACCCTTTGCGCGACAAGGTGACGGGTTGCGAATATTAAATATGTATGTGCGTGTCGCTCTGACACGTTTAAATATCGCGCTCTCCGGGTCATAACACAGAAGCACTCAAAATTCGAGTCTCTTGAATTATTTGAGAGGTTAAGCATTCAAAATACGTCTAAGGAAAACGAGGGGGTAGTCACTTAGAAATCTGGTTTACAATTTTTTCTGATTTCCAAATATTTCTTACATATTTCCGCTATTTCTTACAAATTTCCGATTTTTCCTACATATTTCCGATATTTCCTACATCATTTCCGATATTTCCTACATCATTTCCGATATTTCCTACATCATTTCCGATATTTCCTACATCTTTCCGATATTTCCTACATCTTTTCGATATTTCCTACATCTTTTCGATATTTCCTACATCTTTCCGATATTTCCTACATCTTTCCGATATTTCCTACATCTTTCCGATATTTCTAGATTTCCATAAATATCACAAATATTTCCGTTAATTTCTCCTGTATTTCTAGATTTCCGGAAATAATTATTTCCATTTCTCACTATTGTACACCACATTTCTTAAGTTACCACCCCCTCGAAGGAAACCCGACTTTAGTATTCTTACGCCTACTACGCGTAATTCTAGAAATAGCTAGGCTTGGAAAATGCTTTCAAAAAGTTAGATGTACTGGACGTATATATTACTAAAATATCTCGCTTTCAGAATCTCTCCAGTATTGATTTCAGTATACGGCATCAAAAAAGCAAAACGGAGTATTCAAAAAGCGGAGAATTTGGATTGCAAATTAGAATTTATGTACTGTAAAGTTTTGAAAGCCAGAGTCCTAGATTTTGTTTTGATTCTACGATTGGATGTTTTTTCAGATAGTAGATACATATTCCAACTTGGATGTTTTTGCAAGTTGAAAGATACGAGATAAAAATAAAACTTGAGTTTGGAATATTTAAATTTAAAAACCAAAATTTTAAAGCAGTTTTTAATTGTCTTCGAAAGGACAGACAATTTTTATACATTTCAAGAATCATAGGACATGAATTTCTAATAAAAACCTAGGTTTAAAATTTGTTAAATAATACTATTTTTAAATATATCGATTTGAAAGGCCAGGGTTATGGTTTTTGATTTATTTTTTAAATTTGAAAAATCGATTTATTTTAATAAAAAAGCCACAAAATTATTTGAAAGCAGATGCACTGAATGATAATTTGGTAATTAACAAGCCCTATTTCCGTAATTCAAACGATTGTGTACCTTTAAACTTAATTCATTTAAATTAACCTTAATTAACAGATAATTTTCATTTCACCAACAACCCATTTTTTCGTGCATTCTCATAAATACAAAGATTATTAACATAATTTAATTTAAATAAAATTTCACAACCCAATAGAAATCTAACATTTTACCGGGGCCCGGGCCCGCTCTTGTAGTATACCAAGTAGGCCACGGTCTACCTTAAATTTTAAAGTGAGCCCCAACCCTACGAAAGGATGCCCAAAATTTTTAAATTAGCGATAACTCTGAAGATATAACTTTTCAATTCCTTAAAATTCTACTAAATGTAGAGGGATCGTAGAAATCGGAATCCTTCCAATGGGCCCTAAAGAAGAAAAATGGGGGCCCCACTTACTTAGTCTAACTTCCTAAACCATGTCTTAACGGGGTATTATATTGGCACCCTCATGCAAGAAAGGGTTAAAGATTCTTATACCTTCTGAAACGAGTCATCGACCGAATAGTATTTACTTACAAAAGCAAATGTCTGCTACTGACAGCTGTGGATTTATTTTGGAATGCGGATTGCGTTAAGCGAGACCACAATTATAAGGGAAAATTGCGAAAGCTACGTTATACGGCGAACCTAAATATATCGGAATGATATTAACAAAATGAAATACATGACGAAAGCGAACTATATTATTTCCTTGACTATTAGCGGGTATCGAAATCCGCGATAGTCGAGAGTGATTAGTGAAAAATACTTCTCCAAAAATGAAGTAACTGAAGAAGTGGGATTTATATTAACCTAAATAAGAAAGTACCTGTTTCTGACGGATGAAACGGCACAAATGAAACGCATTATATACACACCATTGCGAAACTAGACTAGACTTTGTTTCAAGCTGAAATATGGGAATCGCTATTTTCCTACCAAGATAGTTCCGCTGCCGTGGTTTTATCTATCGGTGGAAAATTCTTACTATGAAACTCCTGAACAGGGCCGATATAAACCGAGTGATAAGACATCCGCACTATGATATTTTCAGTTTCAAACAGTATGGAACTCTCGACCAGGGCATAGAAAGACGGTAAAAGACCGATAATCTACACAGTCGCACTATAGCTCCTGAACAGGGCAGATATAAACCGAGTGATAAGACATCCGCACTATGATATTTTCAGTTTCAAACAGTATGGAACTCTCGACCAGGGCATAGAAAGACGGTAAAAGACCGATAATCTACACAGTCGCACTATAGCTCCTGAACAGGGCAGATATAAACCGAGTGATAAGACATCCGCACTATGATATTTTCAGTTTCAAACAGTATGGAACTCTCGACCAGGGCATAGAAAGACGGTAAAAGACCGATAATCTACACAGTCGCACTATAGCTCCTGAACAGGGCAGATATAAACCGAGTGATAAGACATCCGCACTATGATATTTTCAGTTTCAAACAGTATGGAACTCTCGACCAGGGCATAGAAAGACGGTAAAAGACCGATAATCTACACAGTCGCACTATAGCTCCTGAACAGGGCAGATATAAACCGAGTGATAAGACATCCGCACTATGATATTTTCAGTTTCAAACAGTATGGAACTCTCGACCAGGGCATAGAAAGACGGTAAAAGACCGATAAACTACACAGTCGCACTATGAAGCTCCTGAACAGGTAAGATGAAAAACGAGTAATAAGACAGCCGCTCCATGATATTTTCAGTTTCAAACAGTATGGAACTCCCGAACAGGGCAGATAAAGACGGTAAAAGACCAGGAAATAACACAGTCGCACTATGATATTTCCAGTTTCAAGCAGAATGAAACTCCCGACCAGGGCAGATAAAGACCGAGTGATAAGACATCCGTACTATGATATTTTCAGTATCAAACAGTATGAAACTCCCGACCACAGCATATAAAGACCGTGTAATAACACAGTCACACTACACTACTTTCAGTTTTATTTTAGTTTTTTCTAACCCTGCGGACCAGAGCAGATAAAGACCGAATAATAAGACAGGCTCACTGATATTTTCAGTTTCAAGCAGTATGTATAGCTGGGGGTTCCATCTAACGGTACGAAAATGGCCGTATGAAAATTCTTATGACATTTTAATTTGTCTGAAGCAGACGCTAGATCATAGGAGCTATCTCGGAGAAGCTGGCGCCGTTACGCCACCTAGGCTTCGCCAATTTAATCGATGCTAATACAAATTACGGGCAAAATCTTATTGATATTTTCAACTTACAAAAATAATTACGCACAAAAAAAACTGACCTTGAATATATATTTGTAGCAGTAGTAACATACCACCAAATAGTGTTAATTTATCCAATTTCGCGATAGAAGGATCAACAGAAGGAATATCCTAAATATACTGAAGACAACTTAAGCGCGAAACCAAATCTACGGGATAGTTTGCGGGAATGAAAACGCAATTCGGCATTGCTTACGTCAAAGATTAAAGATAGTTGTTAGTCGAGTTTTAACAATTTACCGGAGGAGGGTAAAGTTTGCGAGTTTTGGTGTGTATACTTTAACGAAAACAGAGTACCTCCTTTTAAAAGGATACCGACAGGGTAATTAATGTGTATGTTCTTTTTATGGGAATGTAGTCGAAATATTTCAACTCTTCGTCATCGAAAAAGGCGGGCTAAAAATACGGTCCGCGAATCCCGAGGGGAACTCATTTTCTGCCAAGAACTTAAAACTTTAAAAATGACGATTCCAAAGCGAAATCCTAAACGTAACGGATAGTTAGGAAGTTCAATAAAAATATACGCGAGGCGAAGAAGACTACCACTTGGGGATAGCTGGAAATGGGCATACTTATAAATTGCTCTAAGGGAAAGTAATATTTAAAGATTCAATTATATTTTTATTTATAGTAGATTGCCCCTAGGAGCAACAAACACAGTACAGGACACAAGGAGAACGCAACCCGTCAAAAAACGTTCATTTTCTAGCGTACATGTTTCATTGGTTAGACGCTTTAGCACCTGCTGCCGTCGGAAGGGGGAAAATCGTAAATTGTCATCCCCCCGCCCGTAAAACGTTCAGCGTAAAGGCTCGTCCAATGAAATTTGGAAACAACACGGCGTTAGCGTGTTTAAAAGCTAGCTGCGTTCTCCTTGTGTTTGTTGCTCCTAGATGGCCCCAAATTCAAATATTTGCTCATTAAAGGAACACAAACATGTAAAGAATAGCCATAATAGGTTCGATTTTAATGCTTTTATTAATAGTAGATGGCGCCAGTTTAAATAATTTACTCATCAAAACATTTAGAAGTAAGTCATTAGAGGTTCAATTTTAATGTTTTTATTAATTCTAGTTGACGAATGTTTTATCTCTTAAATTAAAGGGATACAAACACTTAAGAGGGAAGTCATAAGAGGTTCGATTTGAATGCTTTTATTAATACTAGATGACGCCAGTTAAATATATTTACTCATTTAAAGGGAAAAACATGTAGATTGATTCTGAGGGAAGCCATAAGAGGTTCAATTTTAATACTTTTATTCATAGTTTGCACCGAAGGGAGGGGCCTATGGTCTCCAAGGAAACTGGGAGGGCGATCAAAAATTCAAACCATTTCGCGCGTAGCTACTAAATAGGTAGCCATTTTGTTGGTAATCTCGTCAAAGCTACAAAACGTATTAGATTTATGCTTTAAAATTTTAAATGGGCCCTAAACAAAGCCAGATAAGATTCTAAGGCCGGGTTATTTAAATCAAATATCAAATTACGACAGAAATATCTACGAAAAGAAGTTAACAAAGCTTATCAAAGTTAGGCCTTTGCGGTCATCCTTTTTACAATTACCTTCACTATCGAATAAAATAAACAATTTTTAACCAGGCAGATAACCATTTTTAACGTGAAACTAATTTCTTAATCATTTGAAAATAATTAAAATCCGCAAACAGACGATTGAAACTGTTAACCCTCCCGTTTTACTAAGAAATCTACACCTTCAAAATGGCGGCAAAGAACCGTTCATTCTTGCTCAAATTAAATATTTATTCTTGGTTCTTATATCTATACTTGGAACTGCGTCATTGATGACGTAGGGATGCAAACTATGTATTAATACTAGATGACGTCAGTTAAATCAATTTACTCATTAGATTGACACAAACATTTAGAAAGAAGCCACAAGGAGTTCCATTTAAATGCTTTTATTAATACTAGATGGCGCTAAATTAAATCATTTCACTCATTTTTCTACACAAAACGTCTGAATGCAGTCAGTTAGTTAGTTAGGAATATAAGAAGGCTGATATTCTTAAACCCATCCACTCTTCACACAAGACAATCACCATATATAAATACCAAGTATGCGAGAGTGGTACCGGAGGCTGAAGTTATACTCTCATTTTCTTAGGTACCCAAAATTCCCGAATACATTATTGTTTGTATGCAAATACTATAAACAGAAGTTCAACTCTGTAAAAATTCCCCATACGAGAAAAGATACTTTTCAGCGTTTCAGACTGTTTGCGCCATCTAGTAAGACTTTCGAGTATTAAAAACATCTTCCTTGAATATAATACGCGCATCGGTTTATACAGATAAGAAAGTAATTGCAAGACGGAGCAGCCTACCACTAGGGAGTTACTTGTAAACAGAAAAGTTAAAGACCACCCGTAGTTTCAAACGATGCTTTTTAAGTTCTCTAAATACAAGGCTTAACCTCTTAAATATTCACAAAAGAACTATTCCCAGAAGTATTTACAAGAAGATAAAGAATTTTAGAACGCTTCATTTACGATCCTTCGAACGATAGTAAAAAGAAAATTTATAAAAGTAAGTTTCACCCCCATAATATTGCAATTTAAAAACCGTTTTCACAACTTATGGCGGCGTGGCAAGAATTTCGGAAAAATAAAATTGTTCCAGTTTAAAAAATATATAAATACATTTACCGAAAAAAGTGTCTTCCAAGAAGATACCGGATAATAATATTTCTTTCGCGACGAAAGCCAAAAATTAACTAGTATTTCCCGTGAAAAAATGGCAAAGAATCACTTAACCACGCATCTTCCTCAACAAAAAATAAGACGGGTAGTTTTCTCTCTGAAACTTCTTAGACGGAGAAAGTTTAACTTATTCGGGTCATCCAATGAAAACAAGTCATTTCTTGGAAGGCACGGGAAAAAATATTTGAGTAATATTGAGTAGGTTTCAAAACGGCGCGCCAATGTTTTAACAAAACTCAGTAGCGGTATTTAACGTATAGCGGCTGATTTCGTCATATTCCGATCTTTAGTAAGGATAGGGTGTCCCCGCCTTCGACTTAGCTGTCAAGTAACAACGTAGTATTTTTAAGTAGTTGAAATGTGAAATCGGGTTTAAGAATGAGGTATTAGGGGCTCGTGTCACATGTGCTAAGGGGAGGGCGAGCGGCGCTCGACGCGACCCTGGTGTTGGTTTTGGCGAAAAAGGAATGTTAATGGTTGCAAAAAAATTCTCTCCGACTTAACCCTTTGCGCGACAAGGTGACGGGTTGCGAATATTAAATATGTATGTGCGTGTCGCTCTGACACGTTTAAATATCGCGCTCTCCGGGTCATAACACAGAAGCACTCAAAATTCGAGTCTCTTGAATTATTTGAGAGGTTAAGCATTCAAAATACGTCTAAGGAAAACGAGGGGGTAGTCACTTAGAAATCTGGTTTACAATTTTTTCTGATTTCCAAATATTTCTTACATATTTCCGCTATTTCTTACAAATTTCCGATTTTTCCTACATATTTCCGATATTTCCTACATCATTTCCGATATTTCCTACATCATTTCCGATATTTCCTACATCATTTCCGATATTTCCTACATCTTTCCGATATTTCCTACATCTTTTCGATATTTCCTACATCTTTTCGATATTTCCTACATCTTTCCGATATTTCCTACATCTTTCCGATATTTCCTACATCTTTCCGATATTTCTAGATTTCCATAAATATCACAAATATTTCCGTTAATTTCTCCTGTATTTCTAGATTTCCGGAAATAATTATTTCCATTTCTCACTATTGTACACCACATTTCTTAAGTTACCACCCCCTCGAAGGAAACCCGACTTTAGTATTCTTACGCCTACTACGCGTAATTCTAGAAATAGCTAGGCTTGGAAAATGCTTTCAAAAAGTTAGATGTACTGGACGTATATATTACTAAAATATCTCGCTTTCAGAATCTCTCCAGTATTGATTTCAGTATACGGCATCAAAAAAGCAAAACGGAGTATTCAAAAAGCGGAGAATTTGGATTGCAAATTAGAATTTATGTACTGTAAAGTTTTGAAAGCCAGAGTCCTAGATTTTGTTTTGATTCTACGATTGGATGTTTTTTCAGATAGTAGATACATATTCCAACTTGGATGTTTTTGCAAGTTGAAAGATACGAGATAAAAATAAAACTTGAGTTTGGAATATTTAAATTTAAAAACCAAAATTTTAAAGCAGTTTTTAATTGTCTTCGAAAGGACAGACAATTTTTATACATTTCAAGAATCATAGGACATGAATTTCTAATAAAAACCTAGGTTTAAAATTTGTTAAATAATACTATTTTTAAATATATCGATTTGAAAGGCCAGGGTTATGGTTTTTGATTTATTTTTTAAATTTGAAAAATCGATTTATTTTAATAAAAAAGCCACAAAATTATTTGAAAGCAGATGCACTGAATGATAATTTGGTAATTAACAAGCCCTATTTCCGTAATTCAAACGATTGTGTACCTTTAAACTTAATTCATTTAAATTAACCTTAATTAACAGATAATTTTCATTTCACCAACAACCCATTTTTTCGTGCATTCTCATAAATACAAAGATTATTAACATAATTTAATTTAAATAAAATTTCACAACCCAATAGAAATCTATCCTATTTCAATAGAATTTTGAACTATCATCGGTACTACTTTTAAAACCATTCCGGATATAGCAGGGGGGGATGGGAAATAGAACCAAGGAAATTAAGTCAACAGGAAGAAAAGCATTATATCCCCATACATATTAATTTAAGTATTCCATTATATGCGCAGGAAAATTTTGAAATAACTTCCTCGTTGACTTTCATACCATTTCCAAGTCAATTCGACGGACTCCATATCAGCTGAAAGTGCAGTCGGAAGCCAGGAGGGTATACGTTTAGTTGAAGTCGACGATATCAGATGACGGTTTTAAAGAGGAGTGGATAGGGTTTTTTTTGGTACAGTATCGGCCACTTTAACGCGAGCCAAGAATGACTTCACCTTGAAAATTGTGACGCCAGAATGGGGTGGAAGATATTATCAAGCGTAGAATACCGGCGAATGAAGTCGACAACATTCAGGAATTCCTAGTAAACGCGTGGTTAATTTCCACCCCTTCCAAGTAACCCCCCCACCCTTTTTTTGATTTTTCGCTGAGACGAGCCACCTTGAAAACGCTAGTACTGAGAAATGTTCCCCTGCAATATTCATTTCACTAAACACGTGAGTCGAATGAACCAATTACAAAACCGCTCTTTAAGCGTTTGTATTGTTCGGAAAAGTATAATGGGTTAGACTACCCCCTCAATGAATAAGCCTTTCCAATATTCTTTTAAAATGGTTCGAATGTGTGTCTGTTCCTCAGTAGTAGTTGTTTCTGTAACCATACTAATTCAGAGAAAACTAAATTGCAAGTAGTAATTAAATTTAAATAATTTAAATATCAGTTTAAAGTATTCGCGGCACGAAAACTGATAATGGATTTTTCCCGAAATTAAATGGTTAATGATCAATAATTTGTAAAATAATTAAAATAAAATAAAAAAATATTTTTAGATTTAATAAATCTAGACTTAAAAAATATTTTTAAATTTAATAAATCTAGACTTAAAAAATATTTTTAGATTTAATAAATCTAGACTTAAAAATTGCAGATTAAATAAATTTGACTTAAAAAATTGTAGATTAAAAAAATTTGACTTAAAAAATTGTAGATAAAATAATTTGACTTAAAAAATTGTTTTAAAAAACATTTAGATTTAAAAATTACTTTTAGATTTAAAAATTACTTTTAGATTTTAATTTTTTTAGACTTAAACAAATATTTTTAAATTAAAATAATTGATTTCCAAAGGGGGCAAATTGGGGGGTCTAGATTATCCCAAAGCTATCAAAATTTTTCGAGTCACTTGGCGAAATGTTCATCGTTTTTTTTGCAAATAATTATTAGTAAAAAAATCGTCAACAACTAGATTTTCACAATTGATATAAATTATTAAATAACATGATTTGTTAATTTATTAACCTAACTTAACTTTATTTAACACAAATATAAAGGCTACTTATATATAGTATTTTTACTTATGCATTTTTCCCAAATAATACCTAACAAACAATATAATAAATTAGTTTTACTGGTCTTTTGTTCATCTTTTCAATAAATATTTCTGATACGTCACAAATTCAGGGCATTTGATTTGACTCCAAATGAATCAAACTGCTCAATTGCAGTTATACGGTCATAAATTAATTTTGCCAGAATATTAGAACACCAAATAATAAATCAAATCAGATACAAAAAATCAAAATTAACAAATTTCAGACTAGATACACATTTGACAAGTGAGACGATCCTTTCCCACGGGTACCGCCATTAGAGAGAATCTTTTAAATACTCAAATACTTACCAGATGGCGCCAGTAGTGGGAACCGTTGAAATTTTAAATTCTCTAAAAACTACGAAAAATAGTAATTCTTACGATTTTAATGCCTAATTGGTTCTGAATGGATCTTTCGTTTATAATTATAAGTAAAACGTATCACATCGTAGCTTTGGCCATGGCCGCCATTTTAGGCGCGTTTTTTTCTCTATAGGAAAAAGCATGGGTGACGTTGCGTGATGTAGCACTGACACTACTCTATTCTCTAATGTCTTCGTTTTGTTTTCCTGTACGCAATTCGCGGATAAATTCCTAATAACCTGATGCAAAATAATGTTTTTCGGTCGTGTATGGTTAAAATTCCAAACGTACATAACTTCCTTATTTATGGGTGTTTTAGCGGCATAATTTCCTTACCATTATTTCGACTCGTTCATCTTGTTTTATTTTATTTTCGTAAGTTCAGTGGGTAGATTGAATAGAATACAAGCTTATTCATTAACCCGTTTAGTGAGGCATGTCGAAAACGTCCGCGCCAGGGAGGAGTTCGTAATCAATCCACAGCGCCATTCTATTTCTTACGCCAAGTACATTGCACCTCGATAACAATGGCTTTCCTTTGTGGCTGAATTTCTCGGCCATCGTGATAAAAATAATCATTTAAACGTTAACTCACGCTGGAACCATATTCGACGGTATATAGAAGCTTAATCAAAACCTACTTAACCCTCGCGTTTTTTAAAAGGACAATATTTAACCGGCAGGGTTGTTGATTTTTTGTACTTCAATTTATTTCAATCAATTTATTTGATTTAAATTTGATTTTTATTAATTATATACAGAAATTGCCTGTTTTTCTTGACTAATTGATTAATAATTTGCATATAGTCGTTATGCAAATTAAAATTGAAGTTTATCTTCATTATTTTTTTAATAATAATAATAATAATAATAATAATCAGCTAGGCTAATACCCAAGGCACCACCTTAGGCCCAAGTCATCTAGAAACTTATATTTAATTTAATTAGTATATGAAATTTAGTGTTCTCTGATTTGGCATTGCTAAAGAACCTACTGCTGTGTATTTTCATAAATGCATTGAAGTATAGTAAGAAATTTAAATAAATGATTTTTAAAAATAACTTGATTTTAATCGCGATTAAATCAAAATGAGTGATATCAAACCAGCCTGTTGTTTTGTATTAAATCATTGGTATATTTTTGTATTAAATCATTGGTATATTTTTGTATTAAATCATTGATATATTTTTGTATTAAATCATTGGTATATTTTTGTATTAAATTATTGGTATATTTTTGTATTAAATTATTGGTATATTTTTGTATTAAATCATTGGTATATTTTTGTATTAAATCATTGGTATATTTTTGTATTAAATCATTGGTATATTTTTGTATTAAATCATTGGTATATTTTTGTATTAAATCATTGGTATATTTTTGTATTAAATCATTGGTATATTTTTGTATTAAATCATTGGTATATTTTTGTATTAAATCATTGGTATATTTTTGTATTAAATCATTGGTATATTTTAAGACTATTTTTATACCTAAACGCCATTATTAAATAATATAAATAAACATAAATATATAAATAAAAGTAAAATTAAATAATGAAAATTAATTTAAAAAAATCTTAAATTGGTGTTTCGAACGCCTTTTATAGGTTGATTCCTGGACACAATTAAACTATCATCATGGTTGCAAACATATAAATAGCATTAAATCAACTTCAGCGTTACCATTGAGATAGAGGTGAACAGATTATCCAAACTCTGGAAACCCCACATTTTTTGTTTAATTTTGAAATTTTTCGATCTATTTAATGTGGTTAATTTCACCAAATTAAAGTTTATTTTAGTTAATTGAAAGTATTAAAAACAATATGTTAAATAACTAAATACCAAATTAGCGTAAAGGTGTACTTAAATCTAGTAAGGTTTACATTTTTGATTAATTAAAGGTATTATAGTATCATTGAAAAATCGGCTGCTAACACTGCTTCAACATTTTACTAACGTAACTAGCGGTAGTTACCCCTAGCGTCTTTTTACGCAGGTAGCAGAAGCAGGGTTGGCAATTTTTTGATTTTAAAAAAAAAAATTAAATTGATCGATTTTTTTTATTTAAATCGTATTTTTATTGATTTTTTGATTTATTTGATTTTAATTAAAATTTCAAAGTTTTATATAATTTAGTATCATAATTTTACCTAAAACAAATATGTTTTAATTTTTAAAGACTAATATGTATAATGAAATTATTAAAATTAAGCTAATAATCATATAGAAGTTTTTATTTTTTAAAACCTATTTTGGTACTTTTCAAAAAAAATTCGGCGGAATCTCCAGCCACAGGTAGAATCCAATGCAACATTAGGGGGGAAGAACGAGAAAGATTATATTTAAACCTAAATTATAGCAATAGGCGAGGTTTTATCTTTTTCAAAAATACTTTATGAAAATTGATTTAAATCGCGATTAAAATCAAGTTGATTTAAATCAGCCAACCCTGAGCAGAAGTATTTGTAATGTTGAACGTTGTAGGGGGCAATAGGCCTATCACAGTAAACTTTTGGAAAAGGCTCAACTGCTAATGTTTATAGTAATTGATTTAAGAATCAAAACACGCAACGATATCGATGAAAGGAAAGTTTAAAATATTTTTCGTTGGACGCGTCGAAAGGATTTATAATTATAATTGAAAATTGAGAGGGCCATGGGGAAAAACAACAAGACGTTATCAAAGCGTGAAATCGGGCCAATAAACTTTTAGATTAAATGTTGTTAGTCAACACGCCGAGAAATAAATAAATAGTAAATAAAATTTTAAATTTTAAACGCATGGTGCAAATCGAAGGGAAAAATAACAAATATTATTTAGAAGTATAAATATTGAAAATTATAAATAAAATTACAGGTTGTAACTGATAAATAATTTTAAAAATCTAGCATTCTGTTGTACACTTTTTTAATCATCAGTGTTTTTGATATTTCGTTGGACACACTGTCCAACGAAATATCAAAAATAATTATCGAGAACATGGACATTTCAAGATAAATAGGGAAAAGTGCGAAATATAAGAAAAAATTTAAAACAAAATTATATATTTATTTAAATGAATGTATTTCATATGTTGTTTGTCCATAGACTGTCAGTTTTCAATCAAGGTAGCGCAAAAGTTAGTTTAAAAGATTCATTAGAACTTTTATTATTATTATTTAAAATCAATGATTTAAACAGGGTTGTTGATTTTTTTATTTTTGAAATAATATCGAAAATCAGTTCAATTGATTTAAATCGGATTTTAATGATTGAATTTTTTTTTATCTTATGGATTTTTAAAAGGTTTTATCCTTTATTTTCTTGACTATTTCAGTAAACGAAAATTTAAATTAAACTTCAATAAATTTAATTCAGTTTGTTCTGAATTGACACTGCTGTTAATTTTTTTTAAATCATTGAATTAAATCGACTATTACACTTCAATATATTAGTGAAAATGTACAACAGTATGTTATCTAGCAATGCGACTTCCAAGTAGTAATTAAATTTAATTAAGATTAATTTTAGTTTACCATTGCGTGATAATTATTGATGAATTTTCCAAAAAAAAGAAGCGTAAAATGTTTAAAAAATAATAAGAAAAATCCATTTAAACAACAAATAAATTTTTCAACTTTAAAAACAACCTAATATTTAATTTACGGTATTTTCGCGAGCGATTTTTAAATTAGGGATAGTTTAAGTACCACCAACAAAGAAAAACATTTAGGCATTCTTGGGACCTAATGGGAATCCATAACATAAGAATTAAAATAAATGTAATTGTTTTACTTACAGGACACGAGGGATAGAGATTCTTGCATTGGCGAGGTGGCGTCGTTATTATTGTTAATTTCGTTGTCGTTTTTATCAAGTTGGTGGGTCGAGGAGGAGGAAGACAAAGATCGGAACCCATTGCAGTCGATCGCCGAAATATTCCGATTGGAATCCACTTCGGAAAACTTGGAATTTCCATTTTGAAAGCCATTTTCGAGCGGTTTCTATCGGAAAACGTACAATCAAGTCAAACCAAAAAAAAGACAAATGGACACAAAACAAATAGTTGTCGAAATAAGAGAATCGAGATAAGCGACCGTCTAAAGAATTTTAATTTCCTAAGAGAACATTAAGATAAATAAAAGAAGAAACAAGACGGACCAAGGGGTAGTATCATTGATTCACACGCGAAATGGTTCGTAGACCTACTAACTCACAAAGGAGGGCAAACATTCATCAAGATTAAACTATACAGGATTATCAATACTTCGTATCAAATAAAGGACAATTTGATAATTTATCAAAGGCAATCAATATTTTCCCAAAGAAACATCAAATCAGAATAATTTTTTTAATCTCTTTTTTAAATGCTTGGTGAGGAAACATTTATGATTTAAAATTTCTAATATTATTGTCTTATTTTTAAAACGTCGAAATTTTAACGCCAAATATTAATATTTACTGTACATTAACATACACTTAAATAAGGCTAAAAAGTTACTAAGTAAATAGTCTTAATATTACACGTGGTTATGTGATTAATTTAAGTTTACTTAGAGCATGGCGTGTGGATAAGAAATAACAACTTTATTTATTTTTATCCACAAACGAAAATTATCCAAAAAAACCCGTTTATTTTACATGTTAAATTGTTATATAGCCGTGGATAATATCCATGGATAAACAGTTAATCGTAATTTTTATGGTTAATCAAAACTTTAGCGGTTAATTTAGCTGTTTCGCCGAGCTCTAAGTTTACTTCCCGCCGCGCAAATATCCTGGTGGTAGGCCAACCGCAGAACACGTTGGCCTACCACCAGGATATTTGCGCGGCGGGAAGTAAACTTCAAGGAAAACAGACAGAAGAAAACCTAGGCCTTTAATCCAAAAGCTACAACACAAGGAACGGGAGAAAAAAGCATAACTTTCGGGCGAACCAAACCAGTGGGTAAAAAGGCAATGGAATGCAACGTACCGTTCGTTGGAGGGTTTGGCAGTTGGCGTCGGCTTCTAATCGTCCGGGCATCTCGGCGTGGTCCTTCTGGCGTGCCTCTCTAAATGACGAGGACGACAATGACGCCGTCAAGGAATGCTCGGACTGTCTGGCCAAAGTCAGAAGAACGTCTCCCGTTACGTCTTGGATGATGTCCACCACTTCGAGGTAATTCTTTTCCTCGACACGCTGCCCATTCACGGCTATCACTCGATCACCTGGAGCGTAACCAAGCCAGCAAACAACAACATCAACATTCACAGTTGCGACCCAAAGATTGGAAGATATTATACAGAAATGGGATTTATAACGCGTTTTACGGATAGATACCCTCCCAAAATTGAGGTATCACGGATATGAACTGAGGGAAAATAATGGTATCGGCTGGGCGGGTGGCAAACGGTAGAGCGCTCGAAAGGGTATCGGAAGGCGAGATGTCAAGGAACCTTACGGAAAACAGAAAAATGTAGAGTGCCTCTTTAGCTCCGGGGGAAATCGGAGAGGTCCCGCGGCGACTATTTTGAAAATTTTCCGATTCAATTTTACCCGTCGCCCACTGACCGAAGAAAATATTTAAAATTAATGACGTTTAGTTTACCATATTTATGCCGTTTATTTAAAACACAAACGGACATGTAGAGAGTATCGATTTACAAGTCCTTGTAACAATTCGATAAAGACTCCGATATTGTTAAATCGAGAGTGAAAAGCGATAAACCAAAATTATAAAGATAAGTCTTTCCCCGCCTTCAAAATCGGGCCAAGGTTCGTCGCATTTCTTAATGTAATCAGTAAGGTTCCTTCGGGTCCCCATCGCTGTCATCAATTTCGCGGATGGTCGCCCCACGCGACGCGTCACCAGATCTGGACGGCCGTAAATTACACGGGGTAAATCAAGGGAAGCTCATCTTGAATAAATATTATATTTAAAATTTGAATGATTTATTGAAGTTATCTCGTGACGCGTATTTTATCGTCATAAAATACAAAAGAATTCGTGATTTCGCAACTTGAGATACACACGTTATCGATAAGGATAAGCCTGAGACAGATCTGGCCAAACCCGGCAAAGAACTGGTGAAGTATTGTAATAATCACGCGTGAAAAACGTGTATTTAACCATATATCGATGGATTATTTCAAATTATTATAGCTTTAGGGGATTAATTTAATTAATCAGTCGATTTGTGCCTTTTTATTACTACATAGCGACGAATAAGTTTATTTCAAATCGCAGTTTTGAAGATTAAAACTATGGTCTACACATAAATTTCCGATAAAGCAACCGTTGAAGGATTAAAAATCATCACCGATAACAATATTGATTATTGTATTATCCCACGATTCTCTCACGTAATTTGTAAATAGCATTTTAGAATATTTAATTATTTCCATGGTTGTTTGATAAATATACATGTAGACAACGTACGTAGATTATTGCTCCTAATTTTCAAGTATTAGTCCACGAATCTCTCGCTTAATTTGTAAATAGCATTTTAGAATATTTAATTATTTCCAAAGTTGTTTGGTAAATATACATGTAGACAATGTACGTCTATTATGTAATAGCACGCAACCGCGAATCCCCCATAAACCCAAGGCTAGCGATAAGGCGTAGCATCTCGTAAAACGCGCAGGGGCAACACTTTATGACCAAAAAAATGCGGAAGTATGGGAAAATTAATTGGGGAATAAAACATATAGAGATAAACTAAAATGTAAAGAGAAAAAAAAACGTACCTGGATTAATTATTTGGTGGCACGGGCCATGGGGCAGAACGGACTCCACAAAAGTACCGCGTAAAAGCGTTAATTCATCGTTACCGCAAGTCAACATCAAACCCAGGCCATTTTCAAGGTTTCGCCGTAGAAGTAGCACTTCGTATACGTCACCTACGAATCATAACGCAGAAGACATGAATATGAGTCACGACCTCAACCAACGGCAAATACGACTTACAAAACGAAGGAATAAAGGAAGTGAGAAAGAAAAATATGTACTTAGGCCTATTTCGCAACCCAGAGCGCCGCGCTTAAAACTTTATCATTCCAATAAATTTAAGGATGAAATATAGACTTTGGGAATTGGTTAATACAATAGATAATGCTTATCGCTCGGCGTTGCAAAATAGTCTCGTAATCCCTGCCATGGAGACAATAAGACTCTTGTATATATTACGAGGTGGAGTTTCGTAATTGCAACCGTCGTTGTTTTAATTTAAATTTAATATCAGGGTTAACGAATTTTTAAAAAGCATAAATTATCCGCGGAAGGCAGCGCTGCTTTGTGAATGGAGTCTTTCACGAAGAGGCAGAATTGTCGGCGCCGGTTATCGCAGCCCGCGCGTTTTATGTCGATTTTTCATACCATGTCCCCAATGCACTCGTCATTTATGAAACGGGGGTGACAATGACACCTTTTCGATGGTGATATATCGGTAAACAAATCGAAATACAACGCTTTTTCCCAAGGGGTTATGTTTAGGCTGGAAATAACGGGGTCCGATGTCTCAATACAAATCGGGATTGTGTTCCAATCGAACGTGAGAAAATGATATAATACATAAACCTATTACTTACTGTTTACCGAATGAAGTTAAATTTCATTACTTGAATTGGTTTAGTTATTCAATTAGGTATGAGTTTACTTATAGTTTAATCCTTAAATCGGGGTAAACACGGAATATTTTAAAATCCTTTAAAGGAATTATAGGAAATTTACCAGTGAAATATAGGAAAATATATAGGAAGAAAATTGGGGGGGGGGGAAATAAGATAAAGTTAATTAGGGAAAACGGTGGTCAAAATTGTTTAAAGGGGATATAACATTCAAAATAAAGTTGATAACCGATAGAAATAGTCGAAACAGTGTTGGAAATAAGTCTTCTAAGGGTAAAATATCAACTATTTTACTTTCTTCAGACTTTTGAGTTAAAATATAGGGTATTTATAGGAAATTGAAATTATAGGAGAAAAAAAGAAGTTAAATTATAGAAAATAATTGGAAATATAGGAACTGCGGTCACCCTGTGAAATTTTATAATTTAAATGAAATCGGCCCTTGTGAAAAAATAACTACCGGCCCCATGCGATATAACAGAGAGGAGACCAGAAATGTAGTTTCACGAGTGACATACTTTAAATATATTTTCCACCGTCCAAAAACCTATTATATACATAAATTTCGATAGAATAAGTTTGGCAAAAACCGAAATAAAGAAAAATAAAACAAAACTAATATTTAAGTAATTTACAATATGTACAGCTCAAATTGCATTTGCAAAAGGGGAATAAATTTTTAAATTTGGCCAGAATACGGTTTCGACTGACCAACCACAGAGCGGGTGTTCAAGGAGAAGCTATCAAGTAGGAGTTTCACGTTAAAAACCAATAATTATTTAATAATCCGATCTATAACTTCAAATTCGTTTATGGAAAAATAAACATTGAGAAAAAATCTGCTCCATAAATCAACGCCACGACTAAAAACGGGGACCTAATTAACACGCCCTATTAGTTTCTTAATTCATTTTAGGGGAATCCTTTAACAATAAAGATAAAACCATTACTCACATGATGAACTCCGCAAATCGAGAAGACAAAATAGTAATAATTCCTTAACAATCACGAATTCGGTTCAAGACGTAAAAACGGTAGACGTAGTTTTGTCGACTGGGATGACAGTTCGCTCTTTAAAAGTGTACTGCGAAAAGCATCCGAAAACTAAAAGCGGGCTAGGACAACAAACCGCGTCGTCTGGTGGTCAATCCGAGAAAGACGCTAGGTTCGGTATAAGGTCGGGATATTTTCCGAGCGTTTTCTGGACGAGAAACCACGACACGCGTGGATGGCCAAGAGACCCCTAATTAGCCCCCCTTTTAAACCGAAAAAGGGGGACAAATTTAACTATAAATTCATTAAATTTTCCTCTTTATAAAATTATACGCGGAGTATAAAGCGTGACTAGTATACTTACCAAGGATTTTTTTTTAGCTTACATACGTTCTAGGTTTTGTTTTAATAAACAGCTTAAAGGCTAGTTTTCACTGGGCCAAAAACGCCAGGACGATTAGCTTCGACGCCAAAAATTCCCGTTAGGCCTAATACAATATTTTTGCGTCCAGCCTCGCCGTCGTCGCGTTTCTGTCCTAGTGAAAACCAGCCTTTAAGCTACGAGATTTCTAACGCGTTGTTTTCATACGAATTGTGTTTTTTTTTCCGCTAAATGTCTTAAATTATCCGCGCAACGCCCGTTTTGGAAAAACTAGGCATGGCGTATCCGGCGGATTTAATACGGATTTCGCGTTGTTTTTCCATTTAAATAAGTGTGGGATATGATACCAAACGACGCGGGGAGTGGAAATAATATACCGTGATAGTGTACAATTAGTTAAACAACTGATTGTTCCTTTTTTCCCCTGTTTTAGGCAATTGTAAAGTAACGGAAGCCCATTTATCCTATTCCAATATTTTTATTTCATGATATTAGGACTAAATTGTCTCATCAACAGGAAGCTAATGACAGGGCGGATTTCTATATTTAGTTCAATATCAGTTGACAGTTCAGTCCAAGCAAAAATAACGTAACGCCCATAAGTGTGACACTTTTAGTCTGGTCCACACATTTTTTAAAGGGAAATTAAGATTTTACAAAAGCTAGTATTGGCGCTAGTTACGTAAAAAAACAGGTCGTAGAGCGTTTTTTTCCATTTAGTTCATACTTCCTTTAAGGGGGAAGACTACTGTGGCCATTGTTTATTTTCGCGCTATTTCAAACTGAACTCTTTGTATTTTAACTTATAAAATTAATATTTATGTGTAGAACAGCCTCTTGTTTAGTGATTAAAATAATTTTTACAATTTTAAATTTAAAAGTAATTAAGTTATTACGTTTTAATTCGGAGCCCCCGGAGCTAAACAAGTTGGGCAAGCGCCAAACTACCCTTTAGTTAGGACCTTATATCTCGTTAACTATTAATATTAGAATTATCAAAATTATTTTAAGCACTAGAGGAAGGTTCAGCCTAATAAGAAAAATATAATTCAATGATGTAATTGTTAAAACAGAAACGTTCAGATTGAACGAAAAAGAGGCTTTTACTGTATTCTTCCCCCTTAAACGGAATAAAACCTCCCTGACAATGTTAGGGATTACCTTCACAACAAACTACTAAACAGCCCCAATAATAATCTTTATTTTTAATATATATTTACACCCCCCCCCCCCCTCAAATCTTAAAAATTTTAATCGGAAAAATAGGATTATATTTATAAAATTATAGGACTCTATGGGAGTATTTTTCCAAATTATAGGATTTTATAGGAGTATATATCTGCCGTGCAAAGCACAAAAGCACTAACGACCAAAACCAAAATATGGAGAAAACCCGCGAAATTCAAACTTTCTTTGCCTTAAGATACCCCAACTTACTTCTTTCAAGTTTATATAGTAGACTTCGATTTTTCAACTCAAATTTTATTCTGGTACTAAATAATTTACGGGCCAAACGATATTTCAGAAATATCATTTAAACCATGTTTTACATCGCGAAAAAAATTCGTTTTGATTTGACTTTTAAAGAAAATAAACACGTTAATGCGTTTTTGGTTTGAAAATAATGAAAAAACCTAACATGATGCGTTTTGCAAAAAGTCATTTCTCTAAGAACAAAAATTTTAAATTCGAAAATTAGTTCAAAATTGAATTTAACGTATAAAATAAGGAGAAATAAAACAAAAATCTGTAAATCGAAAATTTGGTCGTTAATGCTTTTGTGCTTTGCACGGCAGATATGTCATTTCATTTACTAACTTTATGCATTTAAAATCAAATCTATATTTAGTGAAATAAATCTTTGATTTTCACTTTAAAAATAGAAACTATTTAACCATTTTATCACAAAAATATACTAGAAGCTAAACATGTTAACAGTAACAAAAGTATAGACTAGAATGACTTAGTTTGAAATGAGCAAAATATCAAAATTATAGGATTTTTTGGGGATTTTCAAAAACATAGGATGTTTTAAGACATTTTTGAAAATTTAGGATTTTATATGAATTATAGGACCTCTGGGGCCCCTGATATTATTTGCGCAATTTTAAATTTTGTTAAGCCTTGCCCTAAAATGTAGGCTATTACATTTTTGCAGAAGTAAATTTCACGAAGTCGCTACCGTGTGGCGCTATTTCGTTGACGTCAATGTGAAGGATGTAGTAAAAACAAACTAGTGTTATAGTTTAGTTATGAGGTCTTTTGTGGTAGTTTTTTTTTCAATCCAAATGAATAGTTATTAAGGGAGGAAATGTGTGGCAACTTAACCAGTCGAAGATCGCGTTAAAAAATATTAACCAGTTGTTGTGTAATGACATTTTGAAGTTCGGAGTTTTTACAATGCCTGGACGACAATCGCGCCATCTCCCGAAACTTTTACTAACAAAGATTAGCGCCTTAGGCGTGCATTATCCGGACGACGCGCTAGTATAGGCAGTCATAGACTTTGGGGAAATAAAACCTTAGGCTACAGGCCAAGCGAAATGAGTGGCGAGTTCGATTTCATCAGTGGCTGCCAGCTTGTACAACACTATTTTAATCCAAGCTGCCAGGCAGATGTAGCTTCGCCATATGATGGTCAGAGTAGGGTCATTTTCGCCTGGCGACATCTATATGCCGAAAAGAGTACTGACTCAAAACAAATAAGGTAAATTATCCAATATGAATGCAGATGGCGCCAGGCAAAAATTAGCTAATCTGGTCTTGGATGGCGGCCATTCGCTCCTCCTGTAAGCTTAATTTCCCCTAGAATGAACTAATTATTGTACTTTGTGAAATATTCATAGCGATTTTTACTGGGATGCACTGAGAGAGCTACGAAATCTTTCGCAAATTCATGCCTCTCGGAAAGTTTTCAAAGAGCGAGATTGAGTGAGTTTCCAAATGAAAGACAATAACATTTTGACAGCACTCGTAAGCTATGTGATCGCCACAGGGCAACGCTAAACCCCACTAATGATCTGTAAAAATTTTTGAATCAACTTCCAACTACTTCGGAATGGCACGAGTCGCCACTTTAATACACGAAAACACTTTTAAGTAAGGATTTGTAAAAGCTTGTCACTTGCCCTTTAAGCGCATGTAACAATTTGCGAACCGTTAATTTTGGGACGAGGAAAAAACAACAAAAAAGAATAAACTCACCATACTTTGGAGCAACTTCGTTTTGAGAAGACAAATTTATATTGCTAGTAGATTTGCTGAGATTCTTTAATGAGGAATGGAATGAAATTGGACGAGGTGGAATAGGCTTCAAACTGATCCCATATTCTTTACGTACAGAGTCTATCGGCTCTTCCTCACTGGCCGAATGAGATTTTACAAGTTTATGAGTGACCCTTCTTAAGTGGTCACTTTTCAAACTGGGGCGTTTGACCCTGTAAACGTTGCATTTCTTACGCACTTACTCAAAACATAGGTCCAAAATTAACTTACCCATCTAAATACTTGTTGGTAAAGTTTGATATCCAGGATTTAGGACTATCTTGAGCATCGTTAATACTGTCTGAAATAAGTTTGTACTCTATATCTTCATCTTCGCTCATATTTTCGTTGCTAGCGGTGCTTGTAATACTTGAGAAGGGAATTAGATCTAGCTCTGCGAACAAAAATGATAAAAATAAGGTAAACAGTAAATGTTTTTATTAGGAAGGACTCGTAACCTACCTTCCATACTGTTGCTGTTGGATTTTTCAGATTTTTTCGTAAAGAAACGGTGATGTCCCACTGCCATAATAAATAAAGAGCTGCTTCTACAAGATAAGAATAATTGGCCAATGAAATGCAATTTACTTTAAGAATGGATTTTGTCTATAAAAAAGGAGGAAAAATAAAACTAATAATTACTTTAAATAATCTCCGACGAAAAACATGTATTTGACAGGTTTTCCTGTTAGGCTCTCAGACTTAGGAACCAAGGTGAAATAACGTTTGGAGAAAGAAATTTGTCGAATATTAGACCAGCTGTAACTCTGACACATGGATCTTTGACCATCTTGGTCTTCAAATACATCAACTCCCCAGGCAGATATACTGATCCATACTTTGGACTGCGGATCATTTTTGTCCTGTTTCAATAAATGTTTTACATCAAAATTATTTATAATGATTATTATTATTTTTATTATTGAAAGGGGTGGAAAGCTGCGCGCAACCCCCAACCTGTGACTTCAGGTAAAAAGTCCTATTTCCGACACAAAGTTAAGAATATGTTTGACCGGGATGTGTCTCCAGCCTTTGAACGGTATAAAAGTCACAGCTACAGAGACGCAGTTTCATCCTCAGCCAGACAAGCGTTACAAATTGGGACTCCAATAAGATTTAAGTTACGTTGGTCTGTAAGTAGGCCAGTTACCAACTTCATATTAGTCTTAGAGATCGAGAGGAGCTCTTTTGTCTCTGCCTAGATGGGCCTGGGATAAATTCTTTGGCCTGCCTTTGACCATCCATCTCTTGAATTAATGATCCGACATATACTTGTAGACCAGGCCATGGGGCAGGGGCGGATTAACCCTTTCGGTGCCTTTAGGCACAGAAAAATTTGGCGCCCCTTGGCATTGGTCAGCTAAGGAGGGGCGTATCGGTTTTTAAAAAATAAATTAATATATTTTAGTTTCCCCAAATCTTTTTGGCGTTATTTTGAGTATGGGCAAGCCAAGTACATGGGGGATGGGTACAGCGTTTCCACTGTGTGGTCAAGATTTTCACCTAATTTTACCAGTTTTTGCCGGTCCTATAGGCGATTCGCCGTTTTTAGTGGTTTCGCCACAAAGTGGAAACACTGGTAGAGCAGTTTCTGGCCCACTAAACCCGGCTTTTGCACGCTCTCTGGCCATTAATTTATAATGATAAAGGTGGCTTATTTAATTTGGTCTATTTCTGTTTCAACTAGCCCCATTAGAAGGGTTCCACCCTCAAAGCATCAGCATCGCGAATAGGCCTACCAGTGGCATAACCAGGATTTCATTTCGGGGGGCACACCATTAAAAAAAAGTAAAAAGATATTAGTATGTACAACCATACGTTTCGGGGGGGGGGATGTGCCCCCTGTGCTCCCCCCCCCCCGCCCCCGCTATGCCCCTGAGGCCTACTCTTGCATTCTCTATAAAACCCCTGTAAAAGCGTTTCATAAGAGATACACTTACTTGTAAAACGCTATAAAAATGATATCCATATTCAGGAAGGTCCATTACAGCCTGAATAAATTCATGCTCCGCTTCTTCAACAGTTTTCCCCGATTGTTCCAAATGATACTGAAAAATTTGCATTTTTGTGTCTTCTCTGTCGTAAAATTGATTAGCAAAATCGGATATATAATGTTCTAGCAAAAAATAGTCGCTGTAACCAAACTGATTTTGGTTGTAATCTCCAAATTCGGCTTGTAAAGCGAGCCCAGCTAAGGAGAGTGCTTTTTCATAGCTGCAGAAGGTTTTGCCTTCCAATAAATTACGCCGTAATTGCAGATAATACAAATGTTTCATAGGCTGAATACTGCAAGTTTAAAACGAGATTTGGTAAGAAAGTTTAGATTAAATCCTAATATAAATGAGTGTACCTTAAGAGGTTAATGTCTGGTAAAAAATATTTGACCCGCAAATATAAAGTGATTAATTCCAAAGTAGGATTTAGCAAGAATTTCACCTTGCTGAGTTTATGTTTCGTGTCAACAAACAAAAATTCATCTCCTGTTAAAATGTGCATTTAGTATTTAACAAATTTAGCTTAAATTGAAATTAGATATCGTACGGGGATCTCTGGGTTTGCAACCCCTACCCAACGCCAGTTGGGTTATTAAATTTTTTGGTCGGGGTTTTTATTTAGTCAGGTGTACCAAATCTAAAAAACACCTGAGCAGGCGCTTAGCTACAACCAAAACGGCAACAGAGGGGGCAAGCCAACCTTTTCTCCCATCGACTTCTTTCGTTCGAAGGTACAAAGAACGCGTCAAGCTCGCCATTGTTTTGATTTCGTTTTTGGTTTTACATTTAGTTTTAAATAAATATGTGCTACTTTTGAATGAGTTTTGTCACTTTTGTAGTTAGAAAACTCTTAATAATAAAAATTCCAAAAAACCACGACCCAACCCAGTTTTTCAGGTTTTTTCTCTCCCCAACCTCGACTCAAATGTCACACCATACGATCACTAATTGAAATTCTAACCTTTTCTAATGGCTAATCCAAAAAGGCTTGGTTCCGGTAAGGCAATCTGGTAAGCTATGGAATTGAATAGTTGACGTCCAGAAACGTTGGAGTTACTGGACACTCCCAATTGCTGACCAGAGAGTAAAATCACAGTCAATTTTAATGGCACAGAGCTGTTTGTTCGATCTTGAGCAGGAGAGCCTAAACACATATTCATTGGGGCCAAAGTGCTGCGCAATACAAATTCGGGCCCATAATACGACTGAAAACATTCAAAAATTAAACATAATTAGATATAAGGTGAATGACCAAAAACTTACAATAGGCGACGGATTCCAACAATAATGGTTTGCTTTATCAGATGTAAACTGCAAATTTAAAGTTGAATAAAAACCAGAATTAATGTTTTTCTTTAGATTCGCTGTTATGACGTTTTTTCTGAGGGAATTTGAGCTCGGTTTTGCCATCATCATTTTGAAACTGAAAAAATAAGAGAATTTTACCACCACAAATTGACTGATTTACAAAAGAGATTATAGAATATACTTTGTCTTTAATGGAGTTCCACAATACCCAAAACTTTGAGGTGTAGAGCTCTGACTCGTTAATATTGAGGCACTGTTATGATGGGAACAAGCGCTTCGATCTGAGCCAGATGACCTTAAGCTAGTTGAACTTTTACCTCTGGTTAGTTTGGGTTTCTTTAGCATCATAACCAGCTCCGCCAATGTTTTGGGTTTAATCCCTAGAAAATAAAACAGGATACATTTTTAACCATTTTTACGTTGGTGATTTAAAAAATGAAATACCTTTAGCAAAATTTGCGTTAGAAATAACTTCCACATTGACTGTTGGCGCTATATTGATATTCATTCGGAGCAATTCCAACATTTTTCTTCTATCAGTCAGTTCTTGGCAAACTTTCTCAATAGACTCTTTCGCTTTGTAATTTTCCCAACGGGAAGCTTTGCTAATGTCCTCCATTGAATTTTTCAACATTTCATGATGTCGTCTTTGGTTAATTTTCAAATAAGCTCTTTTCCATCTGTCACGTGGACTGGTATTGCGCCTTGGTGGAAACTCCATCTCATCCGAAACCAGTTTCTCTTTAAATGAATACTCCAAACGGTGTCCGTAAATAAAACCAGTAGCGTTTTCGTTGGGAATAAAGACGCAACTTTGCCGTTTACTTGTCAGTGGGTCACATTCTGAATCTAAAATGTATACAAAAACAAATAAAAAAAAACCTTTACTACGACTTACGACGTTAGCCAGACCATACCTATTTGATCAAAATCAAATTCTTTATTTTCCTTAGCTACGTCTTGCTCAACTTGTCGAAGAATTTCTCCCTGACACAATACAAAAATATTTATCATATCTACTCAGATATATTTGAAACATTATAACGTCAAAGACAATATACCTCTGGAAGACTGCCTAAAACTTCTGCGTGAAGTTGCATAACAATTTTACGAATTGGAATTTGCTTCGTAAATAAAGGAACATTGTTTAAACAGGTCTAAGGGTACAAACACAATGATTAAACAATTTTTCAAGGGGGAGGGAGTGAATGTTAATGCGCATTATACTTTAATCAGATCTGGAAAACTTAATCTTTTTGCGACTGATTCTTCTACCATTGATTCAAGCAAAAGATGAAGTACGGAAGAAACAGCCACAATGTCAGGAATCTAGAAGATATATACATAATGTCAATTTGCATAAATAATTGGTTTTAGATCACATTGAATGTAAATATTAATTACCTCTAAAAAATTATCGTTGGTCAAGTTAGGGTCATAATTTGCAGCAAACCAAATAGTTCTACCCAGAGAATAAATGAAGTATTTCTCTATATCTTCACTTATTATTACAATATCCTCCGAAGCCGCTTTAATGGCCAGCACTTCCGGCGCTTTGTACCGAGAAATTTGTTTGTCATCATCGGATAAGTTGCAAATGACAATTCTTCCCATTGCCGTGCATTGTAATGTAGATGGTGTAATTGTGAATTCAGGAACTCCATTTTTATGGGCTTTTCCTTTTAAAAAAAATTTCAAACCTGAATGTTTTTCACTGATAAGTTAAGCTTTTAAGATTAAAAGGATGTATGCTAACCAGTCAGGAAAAGATCTTCGATAGCGGATATTGACTGGCCAAGCAAAGCCCAAAGCTCTTCTTCTCGTAAGGGGGAACCCCGCACTTCTAAAACCTCTGCTAGGGCAATGTTAACATTTTCTAGCACAGGCATTCTGCAATGATAATACGCCATATCGAGTTTCTGAATCAACCGTTTCCAGTTCGGTTCTTTGATTTGTAAGTTCAGCGGATTGTTATAAAAGGTTAAGCGACTCATTTTAAAATCCTAACAATAGTGCAAAAAGTTAAAGAGAAATTCACAGTCTTTCACACAAAACTAAGTAAAAACCATAGTAATATTTATCCTGCTATATAATGTTTGAGATCTCGATAGACAAACACGTGAAAAACTTCAATAAAGAACATGACGTATAAAACCCCAAATAAGAAGATAGCAATCCATTTCATTCTGTCAAGCACATCCATTTCGAATTGTCAAGATACACAAATAGAAGCACACCCTCTAGTAAAAATCCTTAAACTTCTCGTAAAAATCACTACTGATGAACTGCAATGCCCAGAAGATATAAAGTAATCCCATTACCACTATAAATATCCACTTCATTCGATTGGGCCAATCCATATTTCAAATATAAAGTTCCTAGTTACCACTGGGAAGACCACACTATAACGGGCACTTTGAGGAAGTTATAGCTAAATCAAGCTAGACAATCAATAAGTGAATCTAAAACTATGCACTATTGAGGAGGCCAAACAATGCTTAGACTCCACATTACTGTCTAGAACACCACCTAATTAGATTAACAATTTTTTTAAAGCTCTCTAATATGATCATAGGTATAGAAGCCAAAGAAATGATATGAATGTTGCGCAATTTTAAGCAGAATCAAAGTAAGTCTCATACAAACATGTTTATAAATACACAACATAAAAAAAGCGCTAAACATTTAATGTCAAAGGGAATCATTGTGGTACTTCGACATGCAACATTCAATCGTCCCCATCCATTATCTTTTAGCCTTGGTTGAATAGCGAAACGCAATCCAAATATTTAAAAATAACCAAATTATTTAATTTACCTCAACTTTTCTATTCCTTGTTAGCATCAAGGATGTAAAATTCATCATCTACCACCTAAATAACACGGAAACTTTGTAAATAAAACAAAAAATTTAAACAAACTACTTTGACATTTCCTAACAGGTATTAGGATTTCGAGTTTGACATTCTTTCGCGTCTTTAGCCTCGGGCAGCGGCAAGAAAGGCTTCTTGAAAATCGCAAAAACTTTTGCAAAACTCTCGCCATCTATCAGAACTTTCGCAATTTATTTACGCAATTATTTACGTTCAACGAGTGTCGTCTGCTACGAGTTATCCGTGTTCGATAAATTCTTTGATGAAAGTCGTTTTACTAAATTATAAACACATAAAAAATTACTGTTTAAAATGAAGGGTAAAGGAAAAGGCAAGAATGAAGCGGAATCCAGTGATACCTGTCCTTTAGGATTTTTGGATTTCACACCTATCGATCACACTCGAATCTGTCAGAAGTATACGTCAATTCTTCAAAGATCAGAAAGTGATGGTGTTACCCAAGATGACCTGGATGCTTTGCAACTCGAACTTGAAACTCTACTGGTATCTGTTACCAAACGAGGAAGGGAACTGGAACAAGAGATGCAAGTCTTGGTGACATGGCAAGAAAAGAAAGAGAAACCTTCTGGTAAAAACCCGGAAATGGGTAAACGTAGCAGATTAACTCATGGTAAACCTAAGAAGAGGTTTAAAGACGGCACTGGAAAAGCTCATCCATTACCCGTCGGAAGACCCAAAACCAAAAACCTTCAACAGAACAAGATTCAAGAGTACGAGTTCAATGACTCGCAGATGGATGCCCCTAGACAACAACAACCAAAGAATGACGCCCCAAATAGATTTTGGGCATCAATAGAACCATATTGCGCCGAAATAACTCAAGAAGATTTGAGAGTATTAGAAGATCTATTGAAATCTCACGAAGAGGATGCTGATTACTTTAAAATCCCTGCCCTTGGCAAACATTACTCCATCAAATGGGCTCAAGAAGACTTGTTAGAGGAGCAAAAAGAAGGGTCGAGAGTTAGCGAGAAACGACGTGGCCTGAGCAACAGTTCCAGTTTAAATTCTTCTGACCAGGACCGTTTGCTAAAGAAAGTGTCTGAAAAAGGTAAAGATGCGGAAGATACACCTCCATTTGGTTCTCTTACCCAGAGACTTGTTTCTTGTCTCATTGAAGAAAATTTAGTAGCGTCCATAGACGAATCTTTGGAAGGTCCTATCAAAGACCAACTCGAAGAGGGTTCAGCAGTGCCAGCTTCAAAATCAAACTTCATAAAGTCCCTTAACATTTCAAACGCAGTTACACTCGAGAAACGCATTAGGAAGGAACTAGAAGAACAGGGAATTCTGGATGCCGATGAATCTACTCACGAAAATACTTCCGGGGATGAAGTTTTGAACGAGCTAAACAAGTGTCAAGCCGAATTAAAGGCAATTAGCTCTTCCAATATTAACCAAGCCAGAAAATTATTGAAACTTGCGAAAGATGAAATGGCGAAACAAGAAATTAGGAAAAGATTGCAGTTAGCAGATTCAGAAGTCATGGAAATTTACCGTCGAATCGTTGCCGCTCGTCAGAAAAAGAGAAGTCCCAGCAAGAAAGAAAGAGATCAAGCTTGGAAAGCTCTGAAAGATAGAGAGCAAATCATAAAGCAAATTGATTGTGGCCAAAATATGTAGGGCCAAACTCGCCATATAGGCTGCTTTTGTAGGGCTCGCAATATCCAATATGTTGTTGTAGTTCCATTTATAAACAAAATTATTTCTGTACTTTAACCATTTGAAAACCTAACAATATTCTAATCGTTTATTAGAAAATATTTGTTATATCATTGTATATAATCATCTAAAACAGTGAAATTATTGTTTTTTAAATTACATGTAATAAAAAACTTAAAAAAATATTATGTTAATTTATGATAAATTTACTTATAGCCCCTCTAAGAATGTATTTATAGCATCTATTTAATTTTGGGTAAAAACTTATCCCCCCTTTTGAAAAATGTGGGGGAAAAATTTCCAAAATGTTTTTTGAAAGACAAAAAAATAAAGTTACTTAGAAAAGCTGGAAAAGCTCAAAAATATAAATATCAAAATTTATCGGCGGCGGCGGCGCGCCGAAGAGTAAATTGCTCGGCGGCCGTGCTCCGTTCCGGAAGGCCCTTGCTACGTACTTGGACCTCTACTCAAGGACAGTAGATACAGTATCTACTGTCCTTGCTCTACTCCAAGCTTGGACCTGTACGATTAGCGCTCCTCCTCGTCTCGACGTGATGGGCTTTAAGCCCCGTTTTCAATCACGAATTTTTCTTTAAAAAATTACGCTTTCGCATCAAAACCCACCGCGAGAAGCTTCGCTATCGGCTTTTTTGTCACGAGAAGCAGATATCTAAATGGATTTGATATATGCTTATTTTGAAATAAAAGCAAAAGCGAAAAGTCTAAAATTTATCGTAATTGAAAACGGGGCTTTAATCGAACGAATTCTAAAGAGAAAATATCTGTGTGTGGTTCAATCGCGTCATTTTTAAGGAACCAATGAGATACCAGATTGATTTAATTTTTATTGGAGGAGGAGCTTACTTCTTCGAAATAGGCACTTCAATAAAACCTCTTCAAGGAAATCACCAAGAACTAATATATCCGAGAGCCAGGACCTGAAAGTTATTGTTTATTTGGTGTTTATTGAAATAATCGAAACTTTTCACATTAAAACAGAACGTCGGGTTTTTGCTAAGCCTTAATATTAAAAAAAAGCTACCCCGTTAACTAGAAGCAACAAACACAGCACCCCAGCTCCTAGCTAGTTAAAAGGAAACACTTGTTGCATACCGTAGAGGTGAAACGTTTCCATTATTTCAACAACTAAGCACTATATAAACAGTAACTTGTAAGTCCTGGCTCTCGGATACCCTAGTCATCTAGCGACTTTTACTGACTTTAATTCAGGTGGCCGGGTTAAATTGCAAAGGAGGGTGGTGGTAAGCCCTTCTAGCCACGCGATATATACGTACTTACTTCTTGGCGATTTCCTTGAAGATGTTTTATTGAAATTTTAAGGGTATATTCTTGACCCCACCACATAGAACAAATCACAATGACAATAAAAGGGTTCTAGTTTATTTTACAAAAATAAACACGAATTTTAACACAATTATAAGTTTTGATAAAATCCATGTATTTGAACATAAAAATATAAAGTGCCATTTAAAACAAAAATAAGTACGTATCGCGGTAATTAAAGAGATATTTTACAGTAGGCCAAAAATTGACCTATAACTTTGACTGTCAGTACAGGGTGGACGTGGACATTCCCGATTCGTCTTGCGCGCGAAAACTTTGACTTTTCTTTTGATTGTAAAGAATAGCTAAGAGGACGATGATCAGGATGACCAGTCCCAGACAAACAGCCACCAGGGCCCAAGAGACAGTCCTGTAAACAATGGGTACTGTTCTGGAATCGATAAGTGGCGAAGGAGATGGGTTAGGGTCTATCAAAGATGGAATGTGTCTTTGCCACAGATCGACGAAACGCTGGCGGTAGCCGCGCTCGTTGTGCAGGGACATGTCGATTTGGTAGTAGGACAATGTGTCCTGGTTGAAGGGGACCCATCGAGGATATTCGGCGTTGATGAACTGTGGAGATTCCCTAAAAAAATTGTTATTTGTATTAAAATGACTATGCAAAGAAATGTTGTGGCTACACAAAATAAACGAAAATTCACCGAAATTAGGATAAGATTCGACACTTTTTCAAAAACTTATAGCGTTTTCCATTTGATTGCTCGAGATTCGCTCCGAATCTGTCTCTGATGTCATAGATCTCGCCCCAATCGACTAGAGTAAAACCGCAAATGGAACATCCCATTAACATATTCCCGCGCTTTGTTGTTTTTCGTCCGCTAGTAATTTGAATTTTCGCGTCTTGGTCTGCCATTTGGCCCAAAAATCTAAAAGGAACACGCAAAAATTTGCTCCGATCTCGATCTCGATCCGTTGATCTGTCGAAATCGGTAGATCGGTTTTGGGTGATCTCGGAGCCCCCGCGAGAGCGGGAAATGGAACACACGAAACTTAACATAAAATGTTGATCAGAGCGATCTAGAGCGCTCGAGAGCAGTCAAATGGAAAACGCTATTAGTTGTCGAAACCAATTTTCCATTTCCCAAAATAATTTAAAGACTGAAAGGTTTTGCGTAATAGTCAGTTTTAGAACTACCCAAATACGGCAAAACTGCCAACTAAAAAAGGGCCCTGGACCAGTGGCCTGAAACTCATTGTTGAATCACCTTAAGTGGAACCCCAGCAGGCAGCAGCTCGAAATTCGCTCGAGAATTAGCTCAATACTTAGACTATAAAGCTATATTTATCCACCACAATTTTGCCTTTTTTGCTAGTATTAAAAACTACGATCTTTAGTTGTTATTCGCTTGAAATTCAATATCACACTGTTAACTTTTAGAATCCGATTCATCGGGGAAATGTCTGATACCATAAGTAACATAACAATATCGCCAAGCTCCGACCTGAACTTGCACTTGAACTGAGTAGCGTGTTATCGTCCTTGGTAATATTATATGTCGCCTTGGACATATTTAGACACTAGGGGGCTCTGTGCTGATAACTAAACCTAGATTGCGCAATAGCTCTGAAAATCAGTTCGGTAATAAATTTTCCTTATTGACATATACTTATTGTTATTATGTTACTTATGCTGATACATTTAACTATGTTAGGCGGAGTAACACAATCCGCGGGAAATTGTCGCCCAATGTTTGAAAACTTCATCGAGCCTGAGAACCGTGCAAAGGTACATACTTCTCTCCAGTGGTGTAGTCGGGCCAGGGCGTCGCCCCGGTGCTTTTTCAAAGGCAGAGCGCCGCCCCGCCTTGGTTTTTTCCATTTTTCCAGGGCGCGCCCTGCCTCTTTTTTTTCAACTTTCCAGGGCGCGCCTTGCTTCTATTTCGTAAAACATTTTTCTCGAATAAAGGGTGTGTGAATTTATTATAAATTTTGCCCGCAGGAAAATACCATAACAATAGGCGCTTAAATAAAACATCTTCCCAGAAATTGCCAAGAAGTAATATTTCCGACAGCCAGGACTCATAAGTTATTATTTATATAGTGCTTGGTGAAATATTAGAAAGCTGGAAACTTTCTCGAACGTAACATCAGTTTTTTGCTAAGCCTTAACATGCCAAAAAAGTTACCTGGTTAAAAGGAAACACTTGTTGCATACCGTACTGCAAACGAAATATGTTTAGTTCTAAAGGAATGAGTTTTCATCTTTTTCCAAAAGATAATTTTATACGAAATGAATTAACTCTGCCTCCATGAGAATCTTTAAAATTGCCTGGTATTATAAAAATATTACATATAATTTTAATTATTTATACCATAAGAGGATGATAATAATAATAATATTATCTTCTTATACTTAGTTTTAAAAACATTATATATGTTACCTTAAAATATATTATCGAAAATTAACATTAGTATGTTCCTTATACACGTGAGCCGACGCGTTTTTTACCTGACGCAAAATTCTCATGAGGGCAAAAACGCGTCTCCAATTGGCTTAAATATGACTTTGTGGCTAGTCATTCTAACCGTTTAACCGACCGACCGGAAATAGCTCCTTCCCAGAAAAATTTGGAGAGGGGAGTAGAAACCGAGTATCTTTTATTGAAGCGTCTAGGTACGGCCAGCTTCGATCACGCTAAAAATCGAAGTTGGACGCACCTTTATAGCGGCTGGTACAGCCAACTTCGATTACGCGCGAAGTCGAAGTTGGCCGTACCCAGGTAGCGCTCCGTTTTTTTTTTTTTTTTTTTTAGGATTACACCACTGCTTCTCTCTCGTAAGATAATTCTAACACATGTATAAATCCCAATGAACCCAAAACGAAAGTGAAACCATCGCGTGAAATCACGGATGACAATACTCCTAATAAAAAGTCCTTTCACACGCCAGCCCTCGGATTAGTGTCAAGGTACAGTGAAAAATCGTGGTGAAGTCACGCTATAATAACGCGCTTTACGCTAATGGTTTCGTCCTCACAATCTGCTCATTCTCTGTTCCCGGCAGTATTATTGCCTGGGATGCAGTAGGGCGAGCAAATAATCCCATACAAAAGGACCAGAGAATAATGAACGATTCTATTAATGGTTTTCGAGCGTAACGAAGGCTCGAGATACGTGTTGGGGGGAAACGGGTATCGGTATCAAAAAGATATGACGACAGAAAACAATCCGAAAAGGATGTTCGTCATATTATTTACCCGAATCGGGCGAAATCCGTCCACAAAGTCAGAATTCGTGAGCTGACGAAATTGTCGAACAATGAAGGTGGCCTTAACCCTTGCACATTCAACTGGAACATGTAACTCAATTCATCTCCGTGCGACACTCCTGTACAAAATTACAATTAATTGGAGTTAAATCTTAATTGGAATATACTTATATTTATACAATTACCTAAGTCAGAGGGTGGCCTGGGTACGGATATGTCGTAGTCCACGAGTGTATTTGAGCCTCGGTACGAGAACAAGTACATGAAAGTTGGAACGTTGAATTTGGAATAGGCTTTCAAGGTTCTATCGGTGCATACGAAATATAGGTTATCACTGGACATCTAAAACAATCAAATGGGGTTGTCAAGGATGGTTTCATTGAACGATGTTTTTGCGTCATCGTACATTTACGAACGGTGAAATGATAGAGGTCAAATTAGACGGGTCCACGGTCGAAAAGTACTCGAACATCAATGTCCTTACTACCGCGTCGGTATTTCCTTTGATTTCAGAGGTAGTTTGCAAGTATCGAGGTAAGAGGACATCCTTCAGGAAATTCGGCGTGTTCCTTATAGTTTCTCGGTACAAACTTGCCACTTCCGGGTATAAGAACGCGCCTTCGTCCTTGTTGATGCCGGCGATATAAGGAACCCTTCTTATACTTTCTTTCTCCATCAAGTACAACGGCTCTTCCGGTAAGAAGCGGTTGGAACCGAATCGCTCTATAACCGGTGCCGTACGAATTGGGAAAGAACCGAAAACCTAAAATCACAAGCGTTAATTTCGATTCAAAATATTGGTTGTAGCATAAGTGTATAATATTATTGCATAAGTGTGACACTTCCTATTCTTCACACGCAAAAGTTTTACTGGGAACTATTCACAAGACCAACTGCATGACGGGCTTCGTCACCGTTTTGGGTCCGCTTGCTCCCACGTCACACGTAGCCTTTGATTACGCCTCGCTAGGGGGAGATTTTATTCTTGTGTTGACGTCACTCCGTAGTCTAGCTCTCAGTAAAATATTCCCCAAAGTGACAAACTTATGGAATAATATTATAGACTTATGGTTGTAGGAAAGAGATACTAACCAGAGATCCTGCTAGTCGCTGCGCTTATAGAGATATGAAACTTTCACGAAAACGCGTCAAGAAAAATTAAAGCATCAGCGCCGCCACTCGGCTGGGAGAAAATTAATTTTTCGCTTATGGCATCGCAATAGCTTTCTCCCAGACGTCGAGGGGCGCCACCATCGGGAAAAATAGAGGATAGCTGGGACTATTGGGAGTTTCATATCTCTATAAGCGCAAGATCTCTGATACTAACCTTCAATTCCTTTTGCGACCTCAGTATATCGTTAACATCCGCTTTTCTCAAACACTGAACCATGGCGTTTATGTTATCGGTAGGACATCTCGTCTTAGCACTAATCTCTAAGGCGTATTCCAGAGGATTCCTTTCGAGAGCCCATTGGCAAAGGGCGGATCCACTTTGGGATATGGCTCGACTGAACAGACCTGCGATATTAGGAGCGGTTTTAAGACCTATAATTCCACAATACGGCGTTTCACTTATACCTTGACTCTGAGGAGCGACCATATGTATGGTCACGCTGGCTCCTCCGGCGCCTTGACCAAAGATAGTGACCAAATTAGGGTTACCCCCGAAAGCGGCTACGTTGTCACGCACCCATTGAAGGGCCAGATTCTGGTCCAACAAGCCGTAGTTGCCAGAAATAGACTCGTCGCCCGTACTCAGAAACCCAAGTACCCCGAGTCGATAATTGAGGGTCACCAAGATGACGCCCTTGTCCAGAAAGCGTTCAGGGCCGTAGATATTCGATGAACCACTTTCGAAAAATCCACCGTGGAAGAAAACCATTACTGGAAAACTGAGATCGTTCCCATTACGAATCCTCTGAAAATTATTAGAATCTACGTATTTATTACTCGTTATTACCAAACGTAAATTAATATGCTTAGAGATAAGTATCCATGCTACTAATGTTATTCTCTTGATACATGTATCTTCTCATGCTCATGCTAATATTTCAAAATAACATCATATCAAGAATGTATTTATTTATACTCAGGGAGAATGAATATGTCGAGACTATCGACGGACACGTTGAGGCCCTAATCCCGTCACGCTAAGGAGGGGGGGGGGAGGAAAAAGGAGGCGGTCTTATTTTTTGCGTCCTCGCAGCAGCGTTAATCGCGTCGAAAAACGTAATTTTTAAGAACCAATGAGATTGCGGTATTATTTGATTTTATTAAAGCGAAGGAGCATACCGGGGGGCCCAACGGGTGGAATTGGAGAAACGCTAAAAATAATCTCGACATATTCATTCTCCCTGAGTATAAATAAATACATTCTTGTTAATACTGTTTGATTGCCATTTTGAAATTTTAAGATCACGTGGTACAAACGACCTTGCAAGACTCCCTCGGAAACTCTCGAGCTGATTGATACGCGGGGAGAAATAAAATGCACTGTGGAAGGCTAACGAAAACCTGTCCTCTGAATTTACTGTCCATGTACCAAGAATGTATTTATTTATACTCAGGGAGAATGAATATGTCGAGACTATCGACGGACACGTTGAGGCCCTAATCCCGTCACGCTAAGGAGGGGGGGAGGAAAAAGGAGGCGGTCTTATTTTTTGCGTCCTCGCAGCAGCGTTAATCGCGTCGAAAAACGTAATTTTTAAGAACCAATGAGATTGCGGTATTATTTGATTTTATTAAAGCGGAGGAGCATACCGGGGGGCCCAACGGGTGGAATTGGAGAAACGCTCAAAATAATCTCGACATATTCATTCTCCCTGAGTATAAATAAATACATTCTTGATCATATTAACATCATAACCATTAAGTTTTCTGACCCCGAGTCAGATATCAGATTTTCCGCATTTTCTTTTAGATATTATCAAAAGCATAAGTGTATAATATTGTTACATAAGTGTGAACACTTCCTATTCTTCACATGCAAAAGTTTTACAGAAAGTTATTCACAAGACAGACTGCTTTACGGGCTTCGTCGCCGTTTTGCGTCCGCTCGCTCCCGCGCCACACGTAGTCTTTGCCTGCGCCTAGCTAGGGGGAGATTTTCTTGTTGGGATGACGTCACTCCGTTACTAACTCTCAGTAAAATATTCCCCAAAGTGACAAACTTATCGAACAATATTATAGACTTATGTCAAAAGTAAATGAAGCGAAGATATCAGACTACTATACTCCCCATGTTGGAGGCGTTTCCCTTATGAAGTTATACATTTTGACCTCGAATTTTAAATTTTACGCGCTCCTAGGCCGAAAAAAAAAATGTTTTTGTTTTTATGAAACCATTTTTTTTTTACATAGAAATAGCTATACCTACAAGTGCAATTTATCGCGTCAAAAGACGGGGATGGAAATTAGCTTTTATTTGATTCAATTTTCTCATCATTTTCTTAAGGAAAACGCCCTCCGATTCTGAGCGCTATTTCGATAACTGCGGTTCATTTACTTCTGATATTATCAGATCATCTGGTCAAAACGCCAAACCAGGTATTTTAATTAAAACCCGAAACTTAACTGAATTCATTGTAATAGACAGAATGTGTTATCGATTTCACAAGTTTCCTTAATTAAATTCCTTTTTTAATTATAATTACTGTTTAATTTTATTCGCTTTACACAGATTTCATACTAAACGTAAAAGTAACTGAATCTGGTTAGTATAATTATGGCAGATCCATTTCAGTTTAGTTGGGTTACTCGAGGTAATGAATGAGGTACAGTTTGATATCAGATTGTCGAATGAGGGGATTATAAAAGATTAAACTGATCTGATAAATTGATAAGTAACATAATTACAATAAGTATGACAATTAACGAGATTTACAACCAAACTGATTTTAATAGTTATTGCGTAAATAAGATTTTTCTCTCTAAAATATGCGAGACTTCCGCTAAGCCGAAATTTCTTGTTTCCGATAGATAGGCGGAATATTAGGCTAAAATGATAAAAATTAAAAAAAGATTTTCTCGGAGTCACGAGCTCATGTTTTTTATCACGCGTGATTCGCACGCGGGCTTCGAAACCAAGCCAAATCCCCTCGCGACTCCAGAACGTGCTCTCCGATATTAGGCTTAAATATTTATCAAAACGTAGTCTTCCAAAACGGTAAGTCGCGAGTCCAAGTCACAGCTTGAAGAAAGTATCAGTGCCGATAAAAGGTTCGGTTAGAAAATTAGCATTAAAGCAATAGTGTCATACTTATTGTTATTATGTTACTTATGATTATATATAGAGCCTTTCAAAGACTATTCTATCGGAAAAATATGACTGATAGATAAAATTTTGCCTTTTACATTGGACCAATTTAAAATGCAAAATTTTTGAGCCGTGATTGAGAAATATTTTACCATGTTTCATTTTAAAAGTCTAGATTGGCACTTGAAATGAAATATCGAAATGAAAAGCTTACTGGTAAATTAGGAGTGAAGACATTCAGAAACAGGCAATTTTCTTCGCCGACTAATAAATTTTTATTGTCGTACTGGGGACAAGGGGACCGGAAATTGGTCACGTCAAGGATGCCACCCCAACCAGGATGACGCACAGGTGGCTAAAAGAAATGATATTTATAACGTCCCAAAAAGGTCGCTGAGACAGTAACGTACCATGAACCTTAACGTCCCAATGGGAGGAGAGGCGTAAGGAATCCCCAAGAACCCAAAGAACTCCCTTCCACTGCGAGTCCTCATAATCCTTCCACGAAGAGTTCCTTGGGATAGCGTCACTTCTGGTCTAACATCTTGACCACGGACGGACCAGAATGTAACTATCACGGCGAAAATCGCCCACAAACCTCCGAACATCTTCGATTTCACCTTCGAAATAACGGGATAACCATAATCCACGACAAGCACTCCCTAAAATAGCGTCACTTGGAAACGACAATGAAGTTTTGTCGGGGCTAAAACACTTGTTTCCTGTGAATAAGCTAATTTTTGTTGTTTCTTCGTGAAGTGATATTCAAACAATAGGTGGATTCGTACACCTTCGGATATCCGATTTGTTCTCTTTAGAAAATCTAAACACGCGTGTTTTCTTACGACGTACAACACCTTTTTCCGGGTAAAAATTAGCTTAGCACTTTCTCGTGAAAACCTTTTTTCTTCGCTTGGTTTAGTTTTTACCGGCGTCGTCACCCGCCCGTAAATATTTGACTTTTCACGACAGCGAAATGCGACTGTATGAATGACGAAATGGCTCTGACTTTATCCGGTCGCTCATTTAATTTTTAATGGCACTCCTGTGTCCAGGATTTCACTTCACAAGGACGAGTTCCCCTTTGGCCTGCCACTGTTGCGCTGGAAATACACCGGATGACCAAAAATGATATAAAAAGGTAGTTTTGTTTTGTATTTCGCGTCAACGTTGTAGCCGGTAATAAGATTCTAAAAGGAAATAATCAAATCGTGGTTTGAATAA
This sequence comes from Leiobunum rupestre, assembly GCF_980474605.1. Lineage (NCBI taxonomy): Eukaryota > Metazoa > Arthropoda > Arachnida > Opiliones > Sclerosomatidae > Leiobunum > Leiobunum rupestre. Next base: position 37,258,036 of record NC_143392.1, read on the forward strand.
GTTATCATCCAAAATGAGATCGAAAATTTTGAAAGGTTCAATTAGTACCAGTTGCGCCAGAGGAAAAGCGTTTTGATTTCAATTTGTAATAAAAAGACTATAGTTAAATGATTGAAAATGGAGAATATTAACGTCACATCACCACCATCATAAGTGGATTATATTATTCCGTAAGTATGCTTCTTTTGTAAATATTTTACAGGGAAGCTATATATTTTAGAATTTCTAAGACTCCATTGCAATCGTGTAGCGAATGCGCTTGGAGAAATTGGCTAGATTTAAAGGGAGTATGAACTAAATCTAAAAAAGGCACCTTGTTTCTATTAAATATGATATAATAAATGTTAAATTCGTTGCTCCACCATAAATATGGTAAATCATTCTCCCTTTAACCGTCGATAGTGAAACGCAGGAATTCATACTTCTACTTGGAATGCTTACCGCATCAGATTTTTAATTGATGTGGCTGACGGTTTTTTTTGACATCGCTATGTTAAATTAACAAACAACAACGTGAGAGTGGAGCGCGCTCAAAGGGGAATTTTTTCTCTCGTAGGCGGGGCCAAAGCCGTCAGAGTGATCTTATCATACGCGATACGCCAGGATAAGTATTCAAAGTAGAGACATGGATTCCTGACTAATGTTACTTCAGAGGCTCAAAAACGAAGAGAAAGTAGTTTAAGGATAAATACATTTTACAGAACATTATTTCGGGCGAAATGTTTGTATACAGGCCCGTATTCAGCGCCTCCTAATTTGCTTCGGAGGTGCAAATGATGTGACCCCAAACATTCCCATAATGGAAATTTTGGGATTGGTGCTACGCCCAAGACCACAAGTGTGAATCAGATACGGGACTGTGTGCGTGCATTCTATTTTCGATTGTGATAAATCACAAACTTCGATTCAAAATACTTTTTACTGGTCCAATTCGCGACCGAAAACTATCGCTACGCCCCCTTTGGTTCGCCTTTAAAACCTAGATAGGTAGCGGCTAAAGCAGACGCAGACGCAATTAGTTTTTCCTCATCGTTATTCGTCTATTTGACTTTATAAATACTTGCATTTTAATATAATTTGTGCATCGTTGGCTTATATTTTGATAAGTTTATTTAAGAAAAAACATTCTTAAGACTTTTTTAATTAGTCTGTAGCAGACGCTAGATCATAAGCGCAACCTCGGAGAGGATAGCGCCGTTACGCCACCTAGACTCCTTTCGGTCGCGAATAGAAACAACTATTCACCTGCCGTAAGCTATCAAGAGTTACACCGCAACCAAGTGAACCAACTTATTACATTCAGATTAAGCAAAAGTGTCGCTCACAATTGGCCGTATAATGCTCCTTAAGTAACTTTCAACGGCCAACCCTGTTTAACAAATTACGCTTTTCAATCGAGGGGAGATTTTTTTAAACTTTTTTTTAGAGTGTACGGGATTTGTACAGAAGTCGGATGCCCCCTGAAAACAGAAATGGAATTGACCAACCACGCGATTAGTACACTCTAGAGAAAAATGATTTTAGACCTAGACTCGTTTCGGACTTTCGGTCGCCAATATTTTTTATAGTATAGGCTATAGCCAAGAATGTATTTATTTATACTCAGGGAGAATGAATGTCGAGACTATCGACGGACACGTTGAGGCCCTAACCCCGTCACGCTAAGGGGGGGGGGGAGGGAAAAAGGAGGCGGTCTTATTTTTTGCGTCCTCGCAGCAGCGTTAATCGCGTCGAAAAACTTAATTTTTAAGAACCAATGAGATTGCAGTATTATTTGATTTTATTAAAGCGGAGGAGCATACCGGGGGCCCCAACGGCTGGAATTGGAGAAACGCTAAAAATAATCTCGACATATTAATTCTCCCTGAGTATAAATAAATACATTCTTGTTAATACTGTTTGATTGCCATTTTGAAATTTTAAGATCACGTGGTACCAGGGGCGTAGGAACCAGGGGGGGCAAGGGGGGCAATGCCCCTCCCTAGAATTTTACTGGGAGGGGCAACTAATGTTATTGCCCCCTCCAACTTGAAATATTCGCAAGGCTCAAATTATCATTTTAAAAGCATATAAAGCTTATAGAACCTCGCAGCAGCGTTAATCGCGTCGAAAAACGTAATTTTTAAGAACCAATGAGATTGCAGTATAATTTGATTTCATTAAAGCGGAGGAGCATACCGGGGACCCCAACGGCTGGAATTGGAGAAACGCTAAAAATAATCTCGACATATTCATTCTCCCTGAGTATAAATAAATACATTCTTGGTATAGCCTAATGACTCAACTTTATGAAAGGGTACGTAGTCGTGTAGCTCCGTTGTGTAAAATCTAATCTACTACAAGTTACTTCTACACTTTTTCAAGAGTGTGGCTCAACCTGTCAATTAATAAAAAATTATCAGCGATCTGAATTACAGTGTAACGGCGCGATCAAGGTTTAGTTCAACACAAAGGGCCCTAGTGTCTAAATATGCCGAAGGCGAGATAAACTGCTACCTAGGAGCAACAAACACAACAGCCCCACACAAGGAGAAAGTAGCTAGTCTTTAAACACGCCCGTCGAACACGCCAATGCCGTGATGTGTACAAATTTCATTGAACGAGCCTTTACGTTTTACGGAAAGGGATAAGACAATTTCCAAATTTCCCCTTCCGACGGCAGCAGGCGCTAAAGTGTCTAACCAATGAAAACTGTGCACGACTTAAAGCAAGTGGTGGCTCCTATCTAGTTGCATTCGCTCGCACCAGATGTCGTTAGCGTATTTATCAAAAAAAGTTGAGTAAGCATCAAAATCTAGCCTAAAAGGTGTGGCTAATTGGGAGCTTCTCGCGTTGATTGGCTTTTCGGAATCACGTGATTTATTAACTTATTAAACACGTGCTTTCGGGAAGCCAATAAATGGCAGACAACTCGCCTTTCGTTTAAGTCCCCGGAAGGTGCTGCCACCTAGAAGCGCTTTTAGAATCCTTTTATCTGGTTTTGATAGAACCGCCACTTGCTTTAATTATGACGGGTTACGTTCTCCTTGTGTGGGGTGCTGTGTTTGTTGCTCCTTGCCGCTACCAAGGACGATAATATATTTCTCAGTTCGGTTGCAAGTTCAAATCGACTGGACGTGAGTGTCGTTGTCGAAAAAGTTCAAAAAGTAAATTTAATATAGCATTAAAAAAGTGCATACTTATATTATGTTACTTATGGTAAATTTCCAGGACTATTAAAGGGACTATAGCCCCGGCAGAGGAGGTTAGAGTAAGTGTCGGCTCGACGTGTACTAGCTCTTTTTTCAACAGATGTCGCTAGCGTCGATATCAAAACAAGATACTTAAGCTACATTTTGACCCAAAAGGCGGGACATAAAAGTACTCCTCGCGTTGATTGGTTCGTTTTTAAATTTAACTATAACTTAAATTATAGTAATTTTATATGGGATGTATAATTTAGGTTAAAGTCCACTAAGTAGAGTATAAGTTGTCTAATTATACTAGCTGAAAACTATTCGTGAGTTCTGAACCGTTAAGAGAACGGCTTAGGACTAAGCTGTGACGTCACGCAAAGGTTCTGGATAGTTCAGAACTTTTGGACGAATAGTTGTGATTCGTACGATTTGACGTACGCAGCCCGATGTGCAGACGAATTTTAGAGATTTCAACCGTGAGTTACGGCCAGTACTTGCTCTTGAGCAGGTACCATTTAGAACGGTTCCGAACGGTTCAACAAGAGGTTCTTGTCTGCGAATAGTTTGCATTTGGGTAGTTCTAGAATTTTTTTTGCCGAATAGTGCGCATGGGGACTGGTTGAACGGTTCAGAACTCACGAATAGTTTTCAGCTAATAATAGGTGTTTCTATAAAATACGGGAGGTCACGTGTATATGTTTTTTTCTACGTCACTATAGCTATAGTTATTGAAGATAGAGAGCGCGCGCTCGAGTCGATAAATATTTTGGAATCCGAAGCTCACGTGCGAAAGGCGCGTGTTAATAAAGTACTAAAATGCTCATTCTCGTGACGCGGAGAAAAACATTTTAATATTCAATTTTTTATTGTTTTATTTTATGGAAACACCTATTATAAAATAATGGTTCTCTGACGACATTATCGTTTAGTTATTTCGAATTTAAGCTTCCTGTGCCATTAATAGATGGCACCACGCTCTCCAGTAAAGTCGTTTTTTCGAAGAATCGGATAGATTCATTGCCATCTCTAATAACGAGGTCGTTATCATAATACAGGTGGCAATGATAGAGCCGACAGTTGCTTTAAGTTTTAAACACGAAAACAATTAATGATAACGTAAGTTTATAATATAGCTCTTACAAGAGAAGTAACATGTACTTTCACAAGCTCGGCGCAGATTCTAATTGGTCTAAAATTACTTTGTCTAGCCATGTAAAACGTATTTTGAAGAATTTTTCAAGTGAATAATATTATCAAGATCGGTAGATGAATTACTTCTCTCGTAAGATATTCATCAAATAGTTCTGATAGTACTAATTTCCTTATTTAAGTCGCCTATATAATAATAATTATACTCACTGTCTAATAACTAGAGTAATATCTCCACGTGAAAATCTGTTTAAAAAATTTAAACTGATATTAAAAAACTGATATTTCAGGAGGAAAAATATTTGATGCTACTACAGTGTGTCACCCTCGCGACTAAACTGTTTTTACTCTACCTATATTATAATAAGGGAGGGTTTATGAAAAAAGAGGTCAAAAAGATGGACCATTGTTTAGAGTCCCACCCATGGAAGCCCATATGATGCGGGGGCTCCCATCAAAAGAGATCACGGTGGATAATGGGAAAAAACCTTAAAACAGATTAGTTTTTGTCCCGTACAAAACGTTTCGCAAATTTTTATCGAGACCCTGGTATTTTGGATTGCATAAACAGGAAATAATTGTACATTTCACTATTTTAGACAGGTTATACGTGCTATGATATTATGCGTATTTCAAGTACCATTGTTTAGATTTATTTTTTTCCCTTTATTAGCCATCAATAAGCCAATTTTTAACGCGTCACGGACCGGGGTTATTAACTACCAATATTGCGTTACCGTCTACATGAGTTTCATTTTCTAAGAATCATTTATTTTCTTGAGCTAACCTTGAAAGCAATTTTAAATCTTGCGCCATACAAAATGACATTTTTTTTGCCTCTTTTCTAAACCCCCCTTTATTTCTTTTTTATATCCTTGAAGGAAAAATCTATTTTTGTCGCCGATGCACTGTCGCCATCTCAATTTGACAGGATGAACTAGAGCGACATTTTTATCAGCTGTAAATGCGCGGTGGGCGGGTTTATGCAACATGGTCCTTTAATTAACTTGAATTTATTAATTATTGAAATACTGCATTGCGACCTTCAAGTACAAATAAATACGTTAGTGTCGAAGTTTCCCTGATCGTAAGTTTTATATCTAAATTTTTCTGTTTAGCACCGTTTTAGATTAAGCCTAGAGAAGATTTCACCTATATTCAGTTCCGTGTCTGATGATTATCAATTTGTGTTGTCACATGCAAATTATCTCTGTATGGGAGACCTATTTTATGTCAAGTATCTTTATTTGGTTCACAAGAAACCAGTTAACAAGGCTTTATCTGTTACTCGCTTCCGTTAATAAAGTTTGCTGTCTTTTAAGTCCTTTTTTCAAGGTTTTACACGGCTTACCTTTATTTAATGGGGTTAAGGCTGCCATAAATTGTTCTTCCGCACTTTAGAAAGTTTCACCATTCTGTAAAAAGATACTGCGGTATACACTTAGTTTACAAGTTGTTAGATTGTTTCAAAATAATTGTTTAGCTAAGTTTTGGTCAAATTAGAGATTAAGTTATAATGAAAGGGCCTTTCAAAGGAATAAAATGGTTTAAAAAAGGTCGCGATAGATGGCTGTGATATTCAAACTGTGGTTTAAACGCTTTTACAATCAATATTGTGGATTTTGTATCTTTACAGAGCCCAAAATTGAAGTAAAAATGGAAGGGATCGAATACTCTGCGGTTGCTCGTGACAATGTGATATTGGTCAGTTGCCTCAGATCTAATGAAGATTTAGAAACTGTTTCCAGGACAGTATTACCTCAAATACCAAAGTACAATACTAAAACGGCCTATACTTTACAAGGGTAAGTTAAATCTAAGCTTTAATTTGGAATAAATTAACAGTTTAATAAATTTAGGTATGAATTTATCGCCATAGTACACGAAGGTATTATTTACCTTTGTGGAATGAGACCCGAATTTGGAAGACGTTTAGCTTTTCACTATCTAGAATCAGTTTGTATTTCATACAGTGGCTTTATCACTCTTAATTATTTTGATTTAATAAATGTATATATTTTCATAGATTAGGCGAAAATTTACAAGTGGGAGTTTAGCATACAGAGCTATAAATGCGGTAGAGCATGAACTGGATCGTGATTTCTGTAGCGTACTAGAAGATGAGATGGTACCTTATTTTTTCACACATCATTAACTGGGTGAAAGTGAAGATATGGTAATCCACGTTATGTCATTGTTTATGTTCGTAGGAACGTTTCAGTCAAGGGGACGGAGACAATATCACTCAACTAAACCGTCAAGTTGAGGAAGTGAAGGGAGTTATGAAGGATAACATCGAGAAAGTCCTGGAACGGGGAGATAAAATTGATGCCTTATTGGATAAAGCTTCAGACTTAGAATCAAATGTGAGACTTATGAAACATTAAAAATAATATAAATTAATCGATATTTTTACGTTATAGAGCAACCGTTTCAAAACTAAATCTCGATCGCTTCAGAGGAAAATGTATTGTAAAAACGTTCGCATGTGGCTTATTATAGCTTTTATAGTAACTGTGATAACAATCGTAATAATCCTGTTTTCTACAAATGTCATTAATATTCACGGAAGTTCCGTTAAGAGTTCCGTCGCTCCGTCCACTACCACCACTGTTTTTCCGCCATCAGTGGCAATAATCACCTAAATTAAAACTTTAAATCATTCCATCCAATAATAAGAAATATCCGAATATATTAAAAATTTACTCTGGCAATAATAATATTATGCAATTCGAATTAAAAATAAAGCGTGAAACTTTTCCAAAAATCTTGCCATATTATGCAAAAATATTTCCTTTTTTTGTACCCGTTTAATAATGAAATATTATGTTATTTTCATCGGTTTTGACGGAATTAATTTTTTAATATTGTTGATTGTAGTTTCTTGATATAGGTTTTTATATAAATAAAGATTTTTTTAAAGAACTATTGTAAGATTATTTCATTTGTCCGCGTACAGGTGGCACTAAATCATTATCAAACTATAAAATTAAACGTAGGGGAGGAGAGAAGCGAAAGTAATAAAATGTTTTTGTTTTACAGCTACAGCCTTCATAAAACCCTTCGAGATAGGCGTAACACGTTCTTTAAGCGTACTTAAACTAATAATTGTAATAATTAAAAATCTTCCGTGGAATTAAACCGGTACGTTTGTTAACTAATTTTCGTAACTTTATAATTTCCGTTCGCGCTGGACCTTGAAATTAAATGTAGCTCTTATTCGTTGACAAAAAGCCAGATTGAATTTAACCCACATACTTTACCCCCACCTTCCCTTCGGTTGCGCTGTCTATAAATTTCTTTATCAAATTTCGATCTATTTTTTTTTTCAAGGTTACCTCCGTTTAAGATAACGGTAAAATAGCGCGCCATATTTAAATGTCTTGGGCGTAAATTGCGTTTATTGCAGAAAAATGGCGCAAGAAATACCAGTATTCTTTGTGGATGCATTCGTAACTGATAAATCGTTTTCGGGAAACCCAGCTGGTGTCTGCTTCTTGGAAAACAACGAAGTAAATAATTAATTCGTAGGTTTTTGGGTAATTAAAGGTCGTTTTGCGTAACTCCTACTCGTAATCAGTCATATTTAATCGAACCTTGGTTTTTACGACAAATTCAAAGCTATATTAGAGGTTATTTACTGTTCGATTTTAGAATTTTTCTGACGAATTAAAACAGAAAATAGCGGTCGAGCTGGCTGTTCCCACTACCGCTTTTGTATGGAAACTACAGCCTTCGGATAAATTCGAATCAAGTACGTTCCAAATATTAATAAAACCAGAAGTATATAAAATTTCTCGTATCGAGAAGTAAACATTTCTTTTTTAAAGCCGAAACTAATCTGATTTCATTCAGTGGCGTAGTTAGCATGGGGGACACCCGCGGCAGATATCATGGTGTGCTACTTACTAGTCTCTAGTTTGTGTGAGTTTTCATTTTTTCACGGTCGGGTGTCACCCCCAAATAACGCCCAAACGGGTGGCACGGATTTCATTGCAACTAACTAAATCTGGTTAGAATAGTTTTAGCGTTTCAGTTCAGATTATGAGTCCGACATAGCTTGAGATCTGATTGTCCAGGGCGGTGAATATAAAAAATGAAACCATAAGGTCCCCATAAGTAAAGGTCTACCATAGGGGCCCATGGTAACGGCGTTGTCCTGGAGGGAAGAAAATGAACGTACGACCACGACGATATAGCAGTAGCGACATATCTTATTTTTCAAAATTTCTTCATCAAAAATATTATCTTACTCGGTAGAGCAGCCATGCTCGGGTTGATAAATGCCACACAAAACGCGTTTAAATCTCACATTTGAAGAAGAAAAAAAATACCTACAGGAACACCACTCTTATTTATAATAGTCAGTTTTATGTTCCGATGAGTCATTTGGCAACGATAAGTGTTATTAAGTTTTAAAGCGATAAAATTGCGAATAAGCCTCGGCTACGGTGCTCAGGGCTCGTGGCGAAGATTTCTCCCGCGTAGTTCTAAGTTTAAAAACGTTCGCGCACGGCTTGCGCGCATTCATCATGCATTTCGCGAAATTTATTTCAGAAATGCATTGTTGAGGTCGTAGCCACTAGGAGGTGCAGATTTTGAATACCTACCTCTTAATAACGGGTATGTGGATCGTCAAAAATTTGGCCTAAACCTTTGCTTATGGGGACTTATGATAGACTTATGATTAAACTGTTATGAATAGCTGATTATCTTCAAATATCTGAAAATTAAGGACCTGAATGACCTAGTTTATAGTCCATTTCAATATACACCAGCTTTCAGTCTCTCTCTACCTATTTCCAGGGATAGCTCATATGAAAAATGCCGCCCGGGACGAACCGACGCCCCCCACTCCGCTACGCCACTGGGTGTCCATCGGAAGTACTAGGAGGGGGCGGCTTTGAGTTTTAAAAAAAGTACTGATGCTAATCCATAAAACTGACTACTGACTAGGCCACCAAGAGAAGGGGCAAAGCAATTGAAGCAGGGACCCATGCATCACAAGGGGGAATGGGGTTGTTCAGGGGGTAAGGGGCCCGAATAATTTAACTTTTTAAACACAATGGACAATTTGCTGGTAAATTTAAAGGTCCCATTCAATCGAAAAAAATCCTTCCCATTCGACCGAATATTTTAGAGCCCAAAGGGCTATAAAATTCAAAAGTCCTATTCAATTTAGGTTAGGTAGGTTTAAGGCCTCCGTAGACGGTAGTAAAATTGAATGGAATTTCGGTCGAATGGGACGAAAAATATATTTAATTAAAAATCGCACATTAATGCTACTTTCGGTCGAATGGGACGAAAAATATATTTAATTAAAAATCGCACATTAAGGCTACTTTCGGTCGAATGGGACGAAAAATATATTTAATTAAAAGTCGCACATTAAGGCTACTTTCGGACGAATGGGACGAAAAATATATTTAATTAAAAATCGCACATTAAGGCTACTTTCGGTCGAATGGGACGAAAAATATATTTAATTAAAAATCGCACATTAATGCTACTTTCGGTCGAATGGGACGGAAAATATATTTAATTAAAAATCGCACATTAAGGCTACTTTCGGTCGAATCGGACGAAAAATATATTTAATTAAAAATCGCACATTAAGGCTACTTTCGGTCGAATGGGACGAAAAATATATTTAATTAAAAATCGCACATTAAGGCTACTTTCGTTCGAATAGGACGAAAAATATATTTAATTAAAATCGCACATTAATTCTACTTTCGGTCGAATGGGACACCAAAAAAACGCATTCGGTCGAATGGGACCAAAGCATTTGTCAGCCCCATTCACCCGTTGGCTTCATGGTGTGGTGGTTTTACAACACCTTTTCTTCACGGATGGAATAATAACATCGGTAAATGTTAAGCCGCGATGCGATGTACGATTTCCCGATTTCGCTGAAAAATTGTTACTCGAGAAGTGCCTATAGAGCCTAAAGAGCTATACTAGATACTTCTCTCGTAAGAATATTTTATATACTTCTGATAAAATGCGTTAGAGCTAATACTTAAATATGTAAATTAGGCGAGCGATTCGGTCTGCAATGGTTTACGCCAAAAGTCCAAGTCGATCTCTGCGGACACGCTACGATAGCAATGTCCAAAGTCATGTTCGAAATATACGGTTTGTATTGATACTTATTGAAGGCGTTATTATTATCTAAACACAACCAAAATCATTTCAGAAAACCCCAACGGTTGTTTGTCATTTGAAACGCCACTTGGCATCGTCCAGGCTAGAAAACGAGAAAATCAGACTTATTCTTTGAATTTCCCCAACCACGAACCTCAATCGGTAAATTACTAAATAACATTCGATCATAAGTACAATAATAACATAAGTTTGACACGCCAACACCATTAATTTATTTCATCCATGAATATTTTACTATAGTAGCCAAGGTAAAACTCTGTAATTGGCTACCGCACCTGATAAAATTTCGAGATCAACAGGCCTTGCCAATTCAATTTTTGCTAAGCCTTGGTTGACCTTCAAAATACGCCGTTATCGGTGATTTCTCGGGCACCTGACACTTCCAAAATGATTTATATGGTCATCGGAAAACAGACTATCATAAAAAATCAATGTCGAGAAAATAGGAAGTGTCATACTTATTATAAAACTTATGATTGCAATCATTTGATAATTCGTCAATTTAATTTTTGGTTAGGTTGATGAGGAACTCTACAATTCCTTAATAAAAGTCAGTACCCCGTAACGAATGCAATCTATTAATAATGACGGTAATTACATATCATTGGTTTTTCTCCTGGTAAGGTTGTCACCCAAGACCACCCTTACGTTGACGTGATGTTTTCGGCGCCTACCAGGAAACTATTAATTCGTTTTGACGACAGTATGACCCGGTAAAGTCGCAAATTTATTCTTAAAGGGAGTAAGCTGATTATCGCTAGTTACGTTAACCATGGCAAATAACCCCCAGAAGGACTAGTAAGGCAAGCAAAAGTTCCTATAGATAATTTCCCCTAGAACTGTCACGCGCAACTAACGTAGCGCTACCTTCCGACATTTAGCGGAAACGAAAATTTAATACAATATGGCTGCCTACTGACCTCGGGTTAATTTGATATTTGTATATTCAGCAGAAAATCCTGTAGATTTTATTAAACTTATCACTTCGTATGTTTCAGTATCTGAAGGTCTGCTTGAAATGTCATTTATCTTCTCAATAGATTCAATAATTATTCTTTGAAATTGGGTTTCAAAAATATCTGCAAATTATAAATAACTTCAGCAAAGGTTTAAAAGTTAAAAACTATTTATTAAACTTCAACTTTAAAAAAACTTAACAATGAAGTTACATTTATTTTTTAACCATCTTACTTAAAGGGGCTGGAAAGTGGGGTTTTGAAAAACGTCATCCGTGACGTCATTAACGAAATTTGGCGCGTAGAACTACTTTTTCTCAAGTTCGCGAAGACGTAAACAGGCACCGCTGTGTCATGGATTAAACACTAAAGGATGTTCCACGAGCGAAAAAACACAAAAATACTCTGTAACCTTTCCACCTAGCGGCGCGAGCCCGCAAACCGGAAATTGTTTTCTATCCAGGGGCAAACAAACGGGCGTGCAATTCCATGGCTTGTCCATGCTTGATCATCTTAATATTTACATTATTTTTAATAATATTATGTATTCTGCTTTTTCGGATCTGACTTATGAAACATTGGGTATAAGTCAGCCAAGTGTTTCAAATTTAAACTTAACGCGGCTACCTTCTACTGGTGAGTACATTATATATTAAATTATTTATTATTTAGCCAAGGCTTAAAAACATGGTCTTGGATTTTCTTATAGTATGCTTGTTCTTAATAAGTAAATTAATGGAATCATTTATTAGATAAAGATGAGATAGAAAAACTTCAAGATGATTCCGATGAAAGCAACTGTAGTGATTTAGACACTGTACATTCTGCATATAATCCTTGTGAGCATATCGTGAATCGCTTCTACATCCATTATAAATGCAATGTTTTTTCACCATTTTCCAATAACGAAAGAAATAACCTCTAAATTTCTAACATGAACGATCGTTTAATCCATGGACATTAAGGAAATAATGATAATTTATATACCTACCAAAGATCTTTATTTAGTTTAAAGAAGCGTGTTTTGATGCTGTTATAATCTTCAACTAAAAGAGCAGACGAAACTCACGATATTCCAAAAGCCCGCGAAATTATTTAAAAATAATACGAGATGGCGCAACAAAATCATATCCGGTGCCCCTAGGGGAGTAAAGCGCGGGGGGAGGAAAGACGTTACGACCAAGCAAACGCGAACTCGGCATTGAAATCTTAGCTCGTGGAACATCCTTTAGTGTTTAATCCATGGCTGTGTTGGGATTTTTGTATGACGAAATCCAGCGTGGTTAGCTGAGCTCGTAGGAAGTTTTCAAATTTCATTAATCTTTATTGAGATTTAGTTTAGTGAACAACAAATGTTTAACGAAAAATTCATTTGAGTGATAAGGTCTTTTGGTAGTAGTGTGTTCGTAATTTTTTAAATTATTATTTATGAGTTTCATCGAATTTTGTAAAAAAACGCTAGATGAATCGATGCCAATTTCTTAGGGCCTTGGTTTCACTGGAGCATTTTGATAAACCTTAGTACTACACCACAGTTCTTTTGCCTTTTCCCACTTATCTAATTCACCAACAAGATATATTTTCGAATCATCACGTTTCCGTTTTTTTTTAATTAAACTCGTTCATTAACTTCATTATAATTAAAATAATAGAATCAAAACCACGTCCACGAAGGCCCGAATATCTTAGTTCGCGTATGAATACCTGTCACTAGTTTATCTCTGGTCGCTCCTCACTATTTTCAAAACATCTCGGTCAGAGCCAAATTCCTCAAGCGGGGAAAAAAGTAAATAAAGCAGGGTCCGGATTTTTTGGGAGATACCACGTCACTAGACGATTTCAAAACCCCATTTTCCAGCCCCTTTAATAAATAAATATCTATGCTAACATTTTTATAACAAACGGGCCAACATTTGTACGCTTGCCGTACAATTCCGTCTGAGGGTTATATCTCAATGAGTTAACAAACAAGCGGTAACGCGTTATAGCAGATGATTTTTAGATTTAGTTGATACTCCCTTTAATGGGACACTTTTACAAGTTCAAATTGTTACACTAGGGAAGAATTTGAATCCTTGTCGCCATCCGCAGCGGAAATGGTCAAAGTGTCTCCGGACGGGTCAGTCCAGGGTGTTATAATAACGCTTAAGGCTAATGTCCGTAACGGCTATAAAGACGCGGAAAACAACGGTTACGATTTTACCTCCAGGTACTTTACACCTTGGAAGGGTCTCGACGAAGACCACGTCTGTGGTAAGTTTTATCAGGATCTTTTTATGGAGAGGTTAGAGGAGCACTGGCCTAGTATCTACGCCGTATGATAAACTTCAACCAGTCGCAAACCTTCGGCCCCTGGTGGGGAAGAAGGGAGTACTTATAGGGGGAAATATCACAGAGTCCTGTTGCGCCATCTAACGTCAACTATACAAAACTAATATTTTGGCGTTAAAATTACGTTAGACTGAACACAGACCACCTATACTCAAAGAGGGACATGTATCGCTGGTAGTAATTTATATTTTATTATGTCTCGAGCAGACTTGGAATTAGCGGGAGTCTTGGGGCCAATGGCTCTTAATAAAAATCAGTGGGCTCTTAAAATAAATCATTCGAATGGGGGTTGCGGGCCACCGGGGCTCTCAATTTAATTAAAAAATATTTATTAAACATTTTACGGAAATTTCTGGAACATGATTTGTACGCCGTTTTTGAAACTCTGTTTTCCTACCCTATACGAGAGCGGGATCTAGCGTTACAAATGATTATGTGTGATATTATAATATACTTGCTTGTTTTAAAGTTAATAAATGTTATGTAAGTAACCAATTTTTATTTTCCTATTTTCCCTAACTAATTTTAAATTTTCCCCCCAATTCCCCCCCCCCCCGCTTGGGCCAGTGGCTCTCAATAAAAATAAACTTAAGGGGGGTCGGGAGCGACAATAAATAAAGAATTTTCACGTGCTATTTTCAGTTTGCTGTAAAAAACCCGCATCACCTTTGTGACACCTTTTTTTCGAGGTGGACTGTGGGCTGAATAAAGGCCGTACAGCACGATGCGCTATCTTTTGAACCTCAACATTTTAATATATTATATAACCTGCTTAAATATTTGGACATTTAATAAATAATAAGACAAAATATTTATATAGGTACCCTAAAATAATATGTTTTTTATAATGTAGTACGAGGTACCGGTATAGATGGCGCCAAATGGCAGAGTTATATTTTCTCTGACCGGAATATGACGAATAGTTGCGCGAAAAAACCAAGCGTGCGCTGACCTCTCCTTAAAAAGATCCTGTTTTACTTTTGTATATTTTTCGTCTGTAACTTGAGTTTATATATATAAGGCTCGGCACACGCTGTCTTGGGACCTTATTGGGAGCGTGTATTGTCAACTGGCCGAGAATTAAGAGGTAACGAAATATATATTTTTCAAACATACGGACATTTATAGGGGTTTTTTTCTTACGAATTATTTCGCAGCTAGACAAGGTTCGAAAAGAGGAGGTGACCTTTTCTTGACCGTACGGAACGACAATCGGGTTGAAATTGCCGGAAAATGCAAAATATTTTTGAGAGGACACATTCACATATAACGAAATTGTATTTTCTTAATAAAACTATAAAATAACCATATCATTAATAAATTGCAAGGTATACTGGGTAAAATTTATTTCGGGAAACATTTCATCTGCATCAAAACGGTAGAAATCTTTAGAATTAGTCACGTGGTTATAAAATTGCTTGAAAGTTTACCATTGAATAAATCTTTAAAAGTTTAACTTTTAAATTTTGTGATAAGTGATGTTTTTAAATATTTATACTTTTTTAATAGAAAAAGATTAAATTGTTAAACTTAATTTAGTGCTTTGACGAATTTCCGGGAACATTTTAAAAAGTTAGCTAAGACCAAAACAATTTAAATTATCGCCTATTTGCTTCGATTCTAGTATTGATATGCCCTTAAATAACTATGACATTTTTAATTGTTTTAATGCTAATTTGCATACCGATCGGTTTTACGACACTACCACTCTCGCCCAACTCTGACTTGGACTTGCAAACGGAAGTAATTTAATACCGTCCTTCGACATATTTTGACGCTATCATTATTTTTACATAACTACTTTTTGAACTATTCAAAGTTGGGAAATATTTAAAGAAGTGTACAGTTAGTCTAAAGTATTAGTATTATCAAAAGTCTATAATATTGTTCCATAATTTGTTCACATTGGGGAATATTTTACTTAGAGCTAGTAACGAAGTGACGTCATCACCAGAAGAAAATCTCCCCCTATTGAGGCGCTGACAAAGGCTGCGTGTGACGCGGGAGCAAAACGGCGACGAAGCCCGTAATGCAGTCGGTCTTGTGAATAGCTCTCAGTAAAACTTTTGCATGTAAAGAATAAGAAGTGTCACACTTATATAACAATATTGTGCACTTATGGTATTATGTTATGGACAATATCAAATTAAATTCCAACATTATAACTTGATTAAATACTTGGTATTCTGAATAGTTCATTTTATAAATAACTTGTGGTCTGACTGAGCAGGTCCGGACTGGCCTGGGGCTCGATTCTGAGATTATCGGTAAGGAAGTTAACGGGAGAAAATCCTCGTTAACTTTGAAAATTGTCGCTAGCGAGAAAAAATGCAATTCTAAGGCTCTCGTTAAGAAAATTGTCGTCAGAAGAAACCTAAAATTGTCGTTAATTCTAACGACAAAAAAAAAGTTGTAGTTAGAGCCACGGGCGACAATTTTTTTTGAAGATGGCGATATTTTTGAGACATGAAATTTGAGATTTAGCACAGGAAATTGAAAATAATCGTGATTTATAACTTCAAAAAGTAATGCGATATCGAGCTCAAGAATTTGAGCAAGTTGAGTATAGATTTAATCGTTTATTTACGGTAAAAAAGAACTAACGTATACTCATTGTGATAGGCTTGGTGAGAGTTTATCAGAAACCAATACACTGGCAATACCAGTGAATATTAAAAACTATTATTAACTTACTAGATTAATATATCTAAAAATACCATAGTCAAGTAAATTATAACACTAATAAATTATTCCCCTCGGGTGTAATAACAACAAACAGTTACTTTTACCATTTTATTATGTTTTTAAAAGCATCGGTTCCAATGAATTTCGGTGAAGTAAGATGAAAATATTTACCAAATACTCAACTAGGAATTTTTTGTACGTTTATTATTCACAATGAACACTTTTTCTTCTTCATCATAATGTATTTTTCTTTACGCGTGTGAAAACATTATGTTTGTGTCAAAGCAGAGAAACGCGTCGTCGCGCGCGCTAGTGGTAAACGAGGCTTACAACTTAAGCCTAACCTCTGTAGAATAAAACATTAATACCGTCTGCTGCTATGAAGTATGAACGAAACAACTGATAAAACGACGCGTCGCTATTGGCTCTAGCTAGAGCGATAGCACGTGACTAAAAATTTCTGTCGTTAGCCTCTCTCTCATAACACTGGCGTAACGAGACACGTCTTAGAATACCAATTTCATTCCCGTTAAGAAATTCTCGCTTACATATTGTCGTTTCGCCTATCGCCAGAATTTTTGTCGCTAGCTTAACGATAGCCTCAGAATCGAGCCCCAGGTCGGCCGGTTGGCGATCGCCGAGGGCCCAGGGCCGTAACCAGGGGGGGGGGGGGGCTCGGTCCGTTAGACGCGTTTGACTTTTCAAATTAATGTGTACGTAGAATCAGAGAGTGTTAAGTCGCTTCGCTACAGAGAGGCGCCTCTTCCTATCCCCGTAATGTTAAAATTTCGTGGTACGTTTTTTCCCCATGAGAGCGTTGAAGAAGCAGACGACGGTGTTTGCAATTCCCGGACACACGATGGCACTGTAAAATTGCTTATCAAAGAAAAATAAAATTTGCTCTCAGTAGGTTAAAGTTGAATTCAGCTCAGTCAGCTGTGATGTTGAATTATTTTAACTATTTAAGTAAAACAGTTGATTTCGTAAGAAATATAAAAGTAAGTACAAGAAAAATCCCTCCCTATTTCATTTCATTATTATCAACAGTACTTTTTTAATATATCAAAAGAAATTCGTGGAATCTAAAGTGGAATATTTTATGGGCTGGCCAAATCTTAATTAAATATAATCTTTGTCAGTGAATTGTCCTTTACCTTGCAAAACCCAATGGTTATCATATTTGGACAATTCTTCATCATGGTCCAGGAGCTGGTACGTTAAACGAGTCTGTTTAAAATAAAGTCATCCAAATTGTCAATTCAATATGAATCTGATGGTTTTAAGAGGCTATTGACTGATGCAGCTCTGTACGCTGCCTGGTATTGTTGAGGATTTGGATGATCTCAATTGTCTCCTTATTGGCCAATGGAACCAAAGTAGTTTTCTAAAAATCTTGACTAATTCTTCCAGTTACTAAGAACTTAAAACCAAAATTATCCTTTATATCATTCCATAGGAGTAGCAAAGACTGAATTGATAGTTTCCACCCTTCAATACAAGGTAAGGTTTTATACCTACAGTTCTGAAGCTACCATGTATTAAACCTTTCCAATTTTTCTTTCAGCATTGGTATGTGGATGGATTGATCAGTCATTGCTCTCTTACAGTGTGTTTCATTGTTTAATGTCCTGCTATTGCAGCAATCAAAAAGGCCGTTCATGTGTAAGAGGAACTCTGCTGTGTATGTGCTTTCAATTGTTAAAACTCTCCTAATCCCATTGAACAGGCCATTTGAATTAGAAACACTTTGACTGCAAATTTGGGCAGCTAAACTGACTTTCATGTTAGAAAATGCTGGTAACTTGATATGTTTACGTTTCAGCATATGTGTGCTTTGAAACTTACCAATTTCTTGGTCTATTTTGAAAAACTGTTCTAGGACTGCCCAAGAAACTAGATTGCCTTCCACTATTCAAGAGATGTGGAGGATCAATTTCAATGAATGGCTTTTCCACTGATATCCCCATACTTTTGAACAAATTTTGATTGCCTGTTCCTTGGTCACAGACTACAGCTTTGACAATAAGGCCAATACGTTTTAGGTGAGTTACGCAATCATGAAGCAATATCTTCAAAGTCTGTTCGTGACAAGCATCTTTTGTGAGGAAGTAACCAATTGGTGGTTTGAATTTCAGTTTTATGTCATTCACCATGAACACTAGGGCCTGATTTGCGTACTATTTTGACCTTCCATATGGACCGAAGTCTACGAAACCCGAGGGGGTAGCCACTTAAGAAATATGGTGTACAAATAGCGATAAATAAAAATAAACATTCCTAGAAATCCACAAGAAATATTGGAAATATCAGAAATATTTGGAAATCTGGTGTACAATTTTTTTCCAAGTGCCTACCCCCCTCGACGAAACCTTCAATGTTATCGTTTTCATTATTGTCAAAATGTTTAGTTGAATGGCTATAATTATGTTCAGTACAAATATATTTAAATGGAATAGAATTCAATATATAGTTCTGGGTTTAAATTCATAGGAATTGACTTCATCCAGTAAAAAAAAATTCATTTAAAGCTAGTGTTCATCATTGTGAATATTTTATATAAATTATCATTTTCTTCGTTGAATTGATTTTGGAGGGCATAATTTGGCATTTGTAGTGCTGCGTTTACCTTACACAAGATTGTAGTTGTAATATGATCTTCAGGTGCATTTATATTTGCTACTATTTGAATTAATTATAAATGAACAGAAGGCAGTAAGAGACCATGGCGGGATATGTTTTTGCCTTCAGTTTACCTAGGGAAAACCGTGGTTTCATTGGAATTTTCCAAAAAAAATAGTAGGTGTAGCTAATGGTGTAAGCCGGTTTTTGGTTTTGATATTCATAAAACAATCGTCAGTGAAATGAAGACCGCAAAATACGTGGTTAAAGTGCAAGTAATCTGTAGTTTTATTTTGGAGCTTTTCACTGTTAATAGTTCTGCAGTGGCTGCAGAACTATTAAGTTTTAAGAAATGTTAATGCTTATTAAATTAAAACGCGTATTCACCGGTCTTTATCCCTTGAAAACTTGAGGAAAAAAAAGACAGACGCGTGGTTACCTTTTTATTCGATTTACAATTTTTAGCCGAACAAGACATTTCAAAATAAATTAAACTTGCAAAAATACCTAAAACACTTCCTTTTTTGCGTCTTCTCAAACTCTAATCTAGCGCGCGCCGGAGATACTACTAGCGCCATCAAACGCCCGGGAATTGTGGACATTCTCGGCGAATAAAATCGTACCACGGATTTTTTAAAGAGAGGCGCCTCTCTGTAGCGAAGCGACTTTACACTCTCTGGTAGAATCTAGTACACTTTAAACGTTATTTGTTGTCCTATAAATAAGCATTTAAATTTTTATTCCGTACCCCGCCACATGTTTTCCACTTTTTAGTTGCACCGTACCAATCGTACCAATGTACTTATTAAGGGGAACCTAGGGGTGCAAAAATTATTAGCCG
This sequence comes from Leiobunum rupestre, assembly GCF_980474605.1. Lineage (NCBI taxonomy): Eukaryota > Metazoa > Arthropoda > Arachnida > Opiliones > Sclerosomatidae > Leiobunum > Leiobunum rupestre. The sequence goes on from NC_143392.1 coordinate 37,277,961, forward strand.
CAAACAATTAATTTTAAAGTTATACTACTTTTAAAGATGTACGGACCGAACGGTTCGGGGCGTAGAATTCACTCCGCGGCGAAGAGAGCTCGCCGTCGCGCCGTTTTTGCCCTTTCGGAAATCGGCCTTTCTTTATTTGTTGGAAGTGGTACTGGCACCAGTAGGACCACAATATACGTGAAATATGCTGCTGTAGTAGACGTGGGGTCTAAGGATTCAAATGACGGTGACCTAAACAAAGCTTTTATTAAAGGATTAAATTGACGGTGGCCTACTATACAGATAGGAAAGAAACATTTCACAAACCGTATTCATTTTCCGCTAACCATGCCCGATACCGGGTCTTCGCGTAGTTCCTCAAGTTCGGAAGATTCTAAGGCTATTTTTAACTATAGGTACTTTTGGTTTTTGTTTACTTTTTAAGGTGTATTATTTGTCAAGGTTTACAGTAATCCCAAAAGTTTTAACCGCAATTTATTATTTAGAAAGATATGATAAATATACAAGTTGGCAAGCCAAAATATACCTCTCCTCGGAAGAATTGTCCCTAGCGGTATTAATTTCTCGAGAGTTAGTTACTAAAAACGTAATCCCGGTTAAATCCCACCCGGTATAAAATTTTAATTTTAATTAAAATAATTGAGACGAAACAACCGAGTTTAATTTATTCAGAATAATATAAATTAAGTAGTTACAACAGCGAGTTAGACGTAATAAAACAATGCACAATTGAATTTAACCCTATTTACAGTACAAGTTTATCAGTTAAATATAATACGAAGCCAATTTTAATCAAAGAAATATCTACAGAGGGTATTTGTATTTTTCTCGCTTACGAAATACTTGCCGCATCTTTAACGCTCATTTTATTTCAACATTCGCCCTTGATGAAGAAAACACACCATCCAAACCAAACCCAACCGCAAATTTATCCGTTAACGCTCACCGTCGCCCGATGGCTTTGCCAACCCTTCGACAGTCCTAGCAACTGCGAACGCAGAAATTTCGAGAAACTGCGTACGCAATGATTAACCTTTGCACGGAAAATGCGAACGCGTTCGCAGGACAGACACACAGACAGACATACAGACAGACACGGTGATTGTATAACCCCTCCTAGGGGACGGAGAGGTAACAAGTTGGCAAGCCAAAATATACCTCTCCTCGGAAGAATGGTCCCTAGTGGTATTAATTTCTCGACACGACCCCCAAAGATATCTCCGCAATTCAGAATTATTTACGAAAAACGTATTCTCGGTTCAAACCCTGCCCGGTATAAAATTTTAATTTTAATTTAAATAATTGAGACGAAACAATCGAGTTTAATTTATTCAGAATATTATAAATTAAGTAGTTACAACAGCGAGTTAGACTTACTAAACCATTGTACAATTGAATTTAACCCTTTTTACAGTACATGTTTATCAGTTAAACATAATACTAAGCAAATTTTAATGAAAGAAACATCTACAGATGGTATTTGTATTTTTCTCGCTTACGAAATACTTGCCGCATCTTTAACGCTCATTTTATTTCAACACTCGTAGACTTCCAGTTGACGTTGTGACACATACCGCATGAAAAAGACCAATGCCGTCCAATTTCCAATATCATATAATGACTCGCACACCCAGGAAATCATTGACTGCGTTAGAAATCGTAGATATCCAAATATCCACACCAAATATATTTACAAGAAGCAAAAACCTTACCATCAACAAAGCACAGAGAGCCACTTGACTAACCGCCAGCTCTTAAAGCAATAAACGGTAAATTATCGGCTTTGAATTAACACAACTATATATAGGTCGTTAAGAATACCCGTAAATAAATAACAAAAAACTAACTACCCTTTAACCCTCTTATCTCGGCTGACTGCGCTAAAACAAGATTTAACCTTTAAAATTTCATTCGTAAAAAAACCAGATTAGGCCTTCATAAATTCATTAATAAAAAAATACTTTATTACCTATTATGCTTACGATGCGTGTCTTAATTTCAGTGAACCAAATCAGCTATCGGTGGTTCTGTGGTAGAGCGCTCGACTGCCAAGCCGAATGGTCTGGGTTCGAAACCTGGGTGGCGCATTTAATTTTAATCAATAGAGAAACGCTAAATTAGAATTTCTTCGATGCAATAATTTCAATTTCAATTCTATTTCAATTAAACCAAAATTTCGTACTCTATTAAATACGCTTCCGATAAAGCTGAAGGTCTAATTTTCAATAAAGCGTAACAAGTGTCGGTGGTTCTGTGGTAGAACGTCCGCCTGTCAAGCAGGAGGTCTCGGGTTCAAATCCCGCCCGATGCGATCGCAAATTGATACTAAGACGAATACCGTGTACAACTGGTGGAAACCCTGCCATTGGACGTTGAGAGGTAGCATTACACTCAGGACTCGGTCCGTCCCAAAGTCATTAAGAAGAAGTTGGAGAGAAAACACCCATACAAACACAACAGATCCAACATGCACAACCATCAGAACACAAACTCAACACTCACAACCTACGCATAAACATTACAAAAACGTAATATACCAAACCGTCATGACGGTGAGCGAAAAAACACCATCCAAACCAAACCGTTAACGCTCACCGTCACACGGTGGTTTTGCCAACCCTTCGAGAAACTGCGTACGCAGTGATTACACTTTGCACCGAAAATGCGAACGCGTTCGCAGGCCTGACAGACAGACCCACAGACCCCCAGACAGACACGGTGGTTGTATAACCCCTCCTCTCGGAGAGGTAAAAATTGTTACTTGCCAGCAATTTTTACAAGGAAAATACCAAGGTTGGTAAAAATACTGTGTATTATGGGAAAATACGACCTATTTTGAGATTTTCTCGGGAAATACGAGATTTTTGTACGTGTTGGATAAGGTAGGACTGATGAAGAATTACATTTAACGGCACGATATTACTAAATTTTTAAAAAGTGTCCAAACCGAAAATGTTTTTTCTTTTTACGGCGAATAAAATTCGCTAGATACTAGGTACGATTTCACTGAAAACGATGACCGTAGGTGGGGTTAATATAGGCATCCAGGAGGAGTGAAAACTCCTTCGTGTGGGAACGATTCATCTCTCAGTCGCTCTCCCTTGTTTAATTCGCACCACAAGAGAATATACTAGGTACTGTCCTCTAGGTCGCGTTATACGTGGCACAGCTTGAGTAGCAAGAATGGGGCTGGGGTGGCGCCGCGCGCCCTCAGCGCTCGAGCGAAGTGAGTGCGCGTCGCCGTGAGGCGGCAATACATCGATTACGAGTCCAGTTTTACTTTTAGTTTACACGTACAAAAATCTCGAAATATGTCGTGTTTTCCGTGGTAAAAATTGATGGCAAGTAACAATGTTACATTTATCATATCTTTCTAAATAATAAATTGCGGTTAAAACTTTTTTGCATTATTGTAATCCTTTTGTTTTTTAATGCGAAACATTATTTTTCGGGAATTAATACTTAAGGAGATATATTTAATGGGGTTTATATATGCACCCATGATGATTATAAGAACGGGGCTGGGGGGGGGGCATCGGTCCGGCCACCCAGCGCTCGAGCCAATGTATAGTCTTTGGACAATTATTTAATTAACTTTTTAAATAATGCTTTGCGGGGAATAATTTTGGCACCATAGGAATCTCCTTAAAAAGTACTTTAAGGGGGTCGAGAAAGGGGAACAAAGGGAGTGGCGGGGCTATTGTTCCAATTTACCCCGCCCGATAAGGGGGCCCCTCTTCAGTCTCTAGCCGAGGGCCCCTAAAGGAGCCAGTCCGGGCCTGGGTCTGAAATGTTACTCTTACGTCAGAAGACAGAGCTTTATTAGAATATTCTTGACACACGCGATTGTATGAGGTCGTTCGCGATTCTAGCTCGCGTTCGTAGACTTGATAAAGCTAGACAATGACGTGGTTGGAAACATTTTCAAGCTAAGCCCCTCCCCTTTTTTAAAATAAATTATCCGTACGGTAACATCATAGAATTTTTCATTGGTCCGCGTACAGGTGGCACTAAATCATTATCAAACTATAAAATTAAAAGTAGGGGAGGAGAGAGGGGCTGACGTTTTTTAAAGCGAAATAATAAAATGTTTTTGTTTTACAGCTACAGCCTTTGTAAAACCCTTCTAGATTGGAGTAACACGTTCTTTAAGCGTACTTAAACTAATAATTGAAATAAATAAAATCTTCCGTGGAATTAAAACGGTACGTTTCTCAACTAATTTTCGTAACTTTAGAATTTCCGTTCGCGCTGGACCTTGAAATTAAATGTAGCTCTTATTCGTTGACAATAAGCCAGATTGAATTTAACCCACATACTTTACCCCCCTCTTCCCTTCGGTTGCGCTGTCGATAAATTCTTTATCAAATTTCGATCTATTTTTTTTCTTTCAAGGTTACCTCCGTTTAAGATAACGGTAAAATAGCGCGCCATATTTAAATGTCTTTTGCGTAAAAAGCGTTTATTTGCAGAAAAATGGCGCAAGAAATACCAGTATTCTTTGTGGATGCATTCGTAACTGATAAATCGTTTTCGGGAAACCCAGCTGGTGTCTGCTTCTTGGAAAACAACGAAGTAAATAATTAATTCGTAGGTTTTTGGTAATTAAAGGTCGTTTTGCGTAACTCCTACTCGTAATCAGTCATATTTAAATCGAACCTTGGTTTTTACGACAAATTCAAAGCTATATTAGAGGTTATTTACTGTTCGATTTTAGAATTTTTCTGACGAATTAAAACAGAAAATAGCGGTCGAGCTGGCTGTTCCCACTACCGCTTTTGTATGGAAACTACAGCCTTCGGATAAATTCGAATCAAGTACGTTCCAAATATTAATAAAACCAGAAGTATATAAAATTTCTCGTATCGAGAAGTAAACATTTCTATTTTAAAGCCGAAACTAATCTGATTTCATTCATTGGCGTAGCTAGCATGGGTGACACCCGGGGCGGATAACATGGTGTGCTAGTCTCTAGTTCGTGTGAGTTTTAATTTTTTTCACCCCCAAATCACGCCCAAACGGGCGGCACAGATTTAATTGCAATTAACTAAATCTGAAAAATGCCGCCCGGGGCGAACCGACCCCCCCCCCACTCCGCTACGCCACTGGGTGTCCATCGGAAGTACAAGGAGGGGGCGGCTTTGAGTTTAAAAAAAAGTACTGATTCTAATCCATAAAACTGACTTCTGACTAGGCCATCAAGAGCAGGGGCAAAGCAATTGAAGCAAGGACCCATGCATCACAAGGGGGAAGGGGATGTTCAGGGATTAAGGGGCCCAAAGAAGCTCAAATCCTAGGGCCCTGCCATGGGCTTACCCCTATTTGTCAGGTATCTTCCCTTTCGACCAAATTCCCATTCGACCGAATAATTTCATTTTTCCAACCCAATGGGCAATGGGCTGGAAAATTGAAAGGTCCCATTCAATCTAAAAATAGCCTTCCCACTCGACCGAATATTTTCGAGCCCAAAGGGCTATAAAATTCAAAAGTCCCATTCAATTTAGGTTAGGTTAGGTTTAAGGCCTCCGTAGACGGTAGTAAAATTGAATGGAATTTCGGTCGAATGGGACGAAAAATATATTTAATAAAAAATCGCACATTAAGGCTACTTTCGGTCGAAAGGGACACAAAAAAAACTGTTTGGTCGAATGGAACCAAAGCATTTGTCAGCCCCATTCACCCGTTCGTTTCACCTTTTCTTCACGGATTGAATAATAACATGCGATTTGCGATTTCGTTGAAAAATTGTTACTCGAAAGGTGCCTAGAACCTAAAGAGGTATACTAGATACTTCTCTCGAAAGAATATTTTATATACTTCTGATAAAATGCGTTAGAGCTAATACGTAATTATGCAAATTAGGCGAGCGATTCGGTCTGCAATGGTTTACGCCAAAAGTCCAAGTCGATCTCTGCGGACACGCTACGATAGCAATGTCCAAAGTCATGTTCGAAATATACGGTTTGTATTGATACTTATTGAAGGCGTTATTATTATCTAAATACAACCAAAATAATTTCAGAAAACCCCAACGATTGTTTGTCATTTGAAACGTCACTTGGCATCGTCCAGGCTAGAAAACGAGAAAATCAGACTTATTCTTTGAATTTCCCCAACCACGAACCTCAATCGGTAAATTACTAAATAACATTCGATCATAAGTACAATAATAACATAAGTTTGACACGCCAACACCATTAATTTATTTCATCCATGAATATTTTACTATAGTAGCCAAGGTAAAACTCTGTAATTGGCTACCGCACCTGATAAAATTTCGAGATCAACAGGCCTTGCCAATTCAATTTTTGCTAAGCTTTGGTTGACCTTCAAAATACGCCGTTATCGGTGATTTCTCGGGCACCTGACACTTCCAAAATGATTTATATGGTCATCGGAAAACAGACTATCATAAAAAATCAATGTCGAGAAAATAGGAAGTGTCATACTTATTATAAAACTTATGATTGCAATCATTTGATAATTCGTCAATTTAATTTTTGGTTAGGTTGATGAGGAACTCTACAATTCCTTAATAAAAGTCAGTACCCCGTAACGAATGCAATCTATTAATAATGACGGTAATTACATATCATTGGTTTTTCTCCTGGTAAGGTTGTCACCCAAGACCACCCTTACGTTGACGTGATGTTTTCGGCGCCTACCAGGAAACTATTAATTCGTTTTGACGACAGTATGACCCGGTAAAGTCGCAAATTTATTCTTAAAGGGAGTAAGCTGATTATCGCTAGTTACGTTAACCATGGCAAATAACCCCCAGAAGGACTAGTAAGGCAAGCAAAAGTTCCTATAGATAATTTCCCCTAGAACTGTCACGCGCAACTAACGTAGCGCTACCTTCCGACATTTAGCGGAAACGAAAATTTAATACAATATGGCTGCCTACTGACCTCGGGTTAATTTGATATTTGTATATTCAGCAGAAAATCCTGTAGATTTTATTAAACTTATCACTTCGTATGTTTCAGTATCTGAAGGTCTGCTTGAAATGTCATTTATCTTCTCAATAGATTCAATAATTATTCTTTGAAATTGGGTTTCAAAAATATCTGCAAATTATAAATAACTTCAGCAAAGGCTTAAAAGTTAAAAACTATTTATTAAACTTCAACTTTAAAAAAACTTAACAATGAAGTTACATTTATTTTTTAACCATCTTACTTAAAGGGGCTGGAAAGTGGGGTTTTGAAAAACGTCATCCGTGACGTCATTAACGAAATTTGGCGCGTAGAACTACTTTTTCTCAAGTTCGCGAAGACGTAAACAGGCACCGCTGTGTTGGGATTTTTGTATGACGAAATCCAGCGTGGTTAGCTGAGCTCGTAGGAAGTTTTCAAATTTCATTAATCTTTATTGAGATTTAGTTTAGTGAACAAGAAATGTTTAACGAAAAATTCATTTGAGTGATAAGGTCTTTTGGTAGTAGTGTGTTCGTAATTTTTTAAATTATTATTTATGAGTTTCATCGAATTTTGTAAAAAAACGCTAGATGAATCGATGCCAATTTCTTAGGGCCTTGGTTTCACTGGAGCATTTTGATAAACCTTAGTACTACACCACAGTTCTTTTGCCTTTTCCCACTTATCTAATTCACCAACAAGATATATTTTCGAATCATCACGTTTCCGTTTTTTTTTAATTAAACTCGTTCATTAACTTCATTATAATTAAAATAATAGAATCAAAACCACGTCCACGAAGGTCCGAATATCTTAGTTCGCGTATGAATACCTGTCACTAGTTTATCTCTGGTCGCTCCTCACTATTTTCAAAACATCTCGGTCAGAGCCAAATTCCTCAAGCGGGGAAAAAAGTAAATAAAGCAGGGTCCGGATTTTTTGGGAGATACCACGTCACTAGACGATTTCAAAACCCCATTTTCCAGCCCCTTTAATAAATAAATATCTATGCTAACATTTTTATAACAAACGGGCCAACATTTGTACGCTTGCCGTACAATTCCGTCTGAGGGTTATATCTCAATGAGTTAACAAACAAGCGGTAACGCGTTATAGCAGATGATTTTTAGATTTAGTTGATACTCCCTTTAATGGGACACTTTTACAAGTTCAAATTGTTACACTAGGGAAGAATTTGAATCCTTGTCACCATCCGCAGCGGAAATGATCAAAGTGTCTCCGGACGGGTCAGTCCAGGGTGTTATAATAACGCTTAAGGCTAATGTCCGTAACGGCTATAAAGACGCGGAAAACAACGGTTACGATTTTACCTCGAGGTTCTTTACACCTTGGACGGGTGTCGACGAAGACCACGTCTGTGGTAAGTTTTATCAGAATCTTTTTATGGAGAGGTCAGAGCACTGGCCTAGTATCTATGCTGTATAATCTAGGAATATGAAAACTCGGTACCCTGGAATAGAAAAGTGTATTCCTCCACTACAAGCTCCCCCCTCTCTCTCTACGGCAACGCAGCGCGAGCCAGAATCGCGGACATACGAGTTTAGCGCCACCTTTTCTACATGTTTTTAAAAAATTCGTCTGCTAGTTTTCGAATATTAAAATTCATTGTCTATTCCTACTATAAACACGGGACCAGCAATACGCGAATAGAAAAACTAGCAGACGAAAAGCCGATTGAAAGTGTAAAGATTCTACGATAGATGGCGATACTTGTTATGTCCGTGAATTTTTTACTGCCCCGCCTAAAACGGGAGACGACCACTCCAGGTTTACTTGAATCCTCCTATATAGGTATAATAAATTTCGGCCAGTCGCAAACCTTCGGCCCCTGGTGGGGAAGAAGGGAGTACTTAGAGTGGAAAATATCACAGTGTCTCGTTGCGCCATCTAAAGACCACTTGACAAAACCAATATTTTTAGCGTTAAAATTACGTTAGACTGAACACAGAGCACCTATACTCAAAGAGGGACATGTATCGCTGGTAGTAATTTATACTTTATTATGTCTCGAGTGTGATGCGTCTTTATTAAGAGGGTGCCATCTCACGGCAGGTAGAGGCAGTTTTAGAGGTACGATCACGCGCGACAATAAATAAAGAATTTTCACGTGCTATTTTCAGTTTGCTGTAAAAAACCCGCATCACCTTTGTGACACCTTTTTTCGAGGTTGATACATGTAGGTGGACTGTGGGCTGATTAAAGGCCGTACAGCACGATGCGCCATCTATTGAACCTCAACATTTTAATATATGATATAACTTCTGTTTAAATATTTGGATATTTAATAAATAATAAGACAAAATATTTATATTGGTACCCTAAAATAATTGGTTTTTTATAATGTAGTACGAGGTACCGGTATAGATGGCGCCAAACGGCAGAGTTATATTTTCTCTGACCGGAATATGACGAATGGGTTGCTCAAAAAAACCAAGCGTGCGCTGACCTCTCTTTAAAAAGATCCTGTTTTACTTTTGTATATTTTTCGTCTGTAACTTGAGTTTATTTATATAAGGCTCGGCACACGCTGTCTTGGGACCTTATTGGGAGCGTGTATTGTCAACTGGCCGAGAATTAAGAGGTAACGAAATATATATTTTTCAAATATACGGACATTCATAGGGGTTTTTTTCTTACGAATTATTTCGCAGCTAGACAAGGTTCGAAAAGAGGAGGTGACCTTTTCTTGACCGTACGGAACGACAATCGGGTTGAAATTGCCGGAAAATGCAAAATATTTTTGAGAGGACACATTCACATATAACGAAATTGTATTTTCTTAATAAAACTATAAAATAACCATATCATTAATAAATTGCAAGGTATACTGGGTAAAATTTATTTCGGGGAAACATTTCAGCTGCATCAAAACGGTAGAAATATTTAGAATTAGTCACGTGGTTATAAAATTGCTTGAAAGTTTACCATTGAATAAATCTTTAAAAGTGTAACTTTTAAATTTTGTGATAAGTGATGTTTTTAAATATTTATTCTTTTTTAATAGAAAAAGATTAAATTGTTCAACTTCCGGGAACATTTTAAAAAGTTAGCTAAGACCAAAACAATTTAAATTATCGCCTATTTGCTTCGATTCTAGTATTGATATGCCCTTAAATAACTATGACACTTTTTGTTGTTTTAATTCTAATTTGCATACCAATCGTTTTTACGACACTACCACTCTCGCCCAACTCTGACTTGGACTTGCAAACGGAAGTAATTTAATACCGTCCTTCGACATATTTTGACGCTAGAGGGACTCTGCACTGAAATAAACATTGATTGCGAAATCATTCTGAAAATCAATTCGGTGAGAATTTTTAATATTTTTCCTATTTACCATTATTATGTTACTTATGATTCTATCATTATTTTTACATAACTACTTTTTGAACTAAAGTTGGGAAATATTTAAAGAAGTGTACAGTTAGTCTAAAGTATTAGTATTATCAAAAGTCTATAATATTGTTCCATAATTTGTTCACTTTGGGGAATATTTTACTTAGAGCTAGTAACGAAGTGACGTCATCACCAGAAGAAAATCTCCCCCTATTGAGGCGCTGACAAAGGCTGCGTGTGACGCGGGAGCAAAACGGCGACGAAGCCCGTAATGCAGTCGGTCTTGTGAATAGATCTCAGTAAAACTTTTGCATGTAAAGAATAAGAAGTGTCACACTTATATAACAATATTGCGCACTTATGGTATTATGTTTTGGACAATTCAAATTAATGTGCACGTAGAACTAAACGTTATTTGTTGTCCTATAAATAAGCATTTAGCAATTAGTTGGGGAGAAAGGGGAGCTTCGGAAAGTGACTCTAGAGAAAAGATTGCTGTCCGTCGGAAGCCAAAGGAGTTGGAGGAAAAGGGGAGCTTCGGAAAGCGACTCTAGAGAAAAGATTGCTGTCCGTCGGAAGCCAAAGGAGTTGGAGGAAAAGGGGAGCTTCGGAAAGCGACTCTAGAGAAAAGATTGCTGTCCGTCGGAAGCCAAAGGAGTTGGAGGAAAAGGGGAGCTTCGGAAAGTGACTCTAGAGAAAAGATTGCTGTCCGTCGGAAGCCAAAGGAGTTGGAGGAAAAGGGGAGCTTCGGAAAGCGACTCTAGAGAAAAGATTGCTGTCCGTCGGAAGCCAAAGGAGTTGGAGGAAAAGGGGAGCTTCGGAAAGCGACTCTAGAGAAAAGATTGCTGTCCGTCGGAAGCCAAAGGAGTTGGAGGAAAAGGGGAGCTTCGGAAAGCGACTCTAGAGAAAGGATTGCTGTCCGTCGGAAGCCAAAGGAGTTGGAGGAAAAGGGGAGCTTCGGAAAGCGACTCTAGAGAAAAGATTGCTGTCCGTCGGAACCCAAAGGAGTTGGGGGGAAAGGGGAGCTTCGGAAAGCGACTCTAGAGAAAAGATTGCTGTCCGTCGGAACCCAAAGGAGTTGGGGGGAAAGGGGAGCTTCGGAAAGCGACTCTAGAGAAAAGATTGCTGTCCGTCGGAAGCCAAAGGAGTTGGAGGAAAAGGGAAGCTTCGGAAAGTGACTCTAGAGAAAAGATTGCTGTCCGTCGGAAGCCAAAGGAGTTGGAGGAAAAGGGGAGCTTCGGAAAGCGACTCTAGAGAAAAGATTGCTGTCCGTCGGAAGCCAAAGGAGTTGGAGGAAAAGGGGAGCTTCGGAAAGCGACTCTAGAGAAAAGATTGCTGTCCGTCGGAAGCCAAAGGAGTTGGAGGAAAAGGGGAGCTTCGGAAAGCGACTCTAGAGAAAAGATTGCTGTCCGTCGGAAGCCAAAGGAGTTGGAGGAAAAGGGGAGCTTCGGAAAGCGACTCTAGAGAAAAGATTGCTGTCCGTCGGAAGCCAAAGGAGTTGGAGGAAAAGGGGAGCTTCGGAAAGCGACTCTAGAGAAAAGATTGCTGTCCGTCGGAAGCCAAAGGAGTTGGAGGAAAAGGGGAGCTTCGGAAAGCGACTCTAGAGAAAAGATTGCTGTCCGTCGGAAGCCAAAGGAGTTGGAGGAAAAGGGGAGCTTCGGAAAGCGACTCTAGAGAAAAGATTGCTGTCCGTCGGAAGCCAAAGGAGTTGGAGGAAAAGGGGAGCTTCGGAAAGCGACTCTAGAGAAAAGATTGCTGTCCGTCGGAAGCCAAAGGAGTTGGAGGAAAAGGGGAGCTTCGGAAAGCGACTCTAGAGAAAAGATTGCTGTCCGTCGGAAGCCAAAGGAGTTGGAGGAAAAGGGGAGCTTCGGAAAGTGACTCTAGAGAAAAGATTGCTGTCCGTCGGAAGCCAAAGGAGTTGGAGGAAAAGGGGAGCTTCGGAAAGCGACTCTAGAGAAAAGATTGCTGTCCGTCGGAACCCAAAGGAGTTGGGGGGAAAGGGGAGCTTCGGAAAGCGACTCTAGAGAAAAGATTGCTGTCCGTCGGAAGCCAAAGGAGTTGGAGGAAAAGGGGAGCTTCGGAAAGTGACTCTAGAGAAAAGATTGCTGTCCGTCGGAAGCCAAAGGAGTTGGAGGAAAAGGGGAGCTTCGGAAAGCGACTCTAGAGAAAAGATTGCTGTCCGTCGGAAGCCAAAGGAGTTGGAGGAAAAGGGGAGCTTCGGAAAGCGACTCTAGAGAAAAGATTGCTGTCCGTCGGAAGCCAAAGGAGTTGGAGGAAAAGGGGAGCTTCGGAAAGCGACTCTAGAGAAAAGATTGCTGTCCGTCGGAAGCCAAAGGAGTTGGAGGAAAAGGGGAGCTTCGGAAAGCGACTCTAGAGAAAAGATTGCTGTCCGTCGGAAGCCAAAGGAGTTGGAGGAAAAGGGGAGCTTCGGAAAGCGACTCTAGAGAAAAGATTGCTGTCCGTCGGAAGCCAAAGGAGTTGGAGGAAAAGGGGAGCTTCGGAAAGCGACTCTAGAGAAAAGATTGCTGTCCGTCGGAAGCCAAAGGAGTTGGAGGAAAAGGGGAGCTTCGGAAAGCGACTCTAGAGAAAAGATTGCTGTCCGTCGGAACCCAAAGGAGTTGGGGGGAAAGGGGAGCTTCGGAAAGCGACTCTAGAGAAAAGATTGCTGTCCGTCGGAAGCCAAAGGAGTTGGAGGAAAAGGGGAGCTTCGGAAAGCGACTCTAGAGAAAAGATTGCTGTCCGTCGGAAGCCAAAGGAGTTGGAGGAAAAGGGGAGCTTCGGAAAGCGACTCTAGAGAAAAGATTGCTGTCCGTCGGAAGCCAAAGGAGTTGGAGGAAAAGGGGAGCTTCGGAAAGTGACTCTAGAGAAAAGATTGCTGTCCGTCGGAAGCCAAAGGAGTTGGAGGAAAAGGGGAGCTTCGGAAAGTGACTCTAGAGAAAAGATTGCTGTCCGTCGGAAGCCAAAGGAGTTGGAGGAAAAGGGGAGCTTCGGAAAGCGACTCTAGAGAAAAGATTGCTGTCCGTCGGAAGCCAAAGGAGTTGGAGGAAAAGGGGAGCTTCGGAAAGCGACTCTAGAGAAAAGATTGCTGTCCGTCGGAAGCCAAAGGAGTTGGAGGAAAAGGGGAGCTTCGGAAAGCGACTCTAGAGAAAAGATTGCTGTCCGTCGGAAGCCAAAGGAGTTGGAGGAAAAGGGGAGCTTCGGAAAGCGACTCTAGAGAAAGGATTGCTGTCCGTCGGAAGCCAAAGGAGTTGGAGGAAAAGGGGAGCTTCGGAAAGTGACTCTAGAGAAAAGATTGCTGTCCGTCGGAAGCCAAAGGAGTTGGAGGAAAAGGGGAGCTTCGGAAAGCGACTCTAGAGAAAAGATTGCTGTCCGTCGGAAGCCAAAGGAGTTGGAGGAAAAGGGGAGCTTCGGAAAGCGACTCTAGAGAAAAGATTGCTGTCCGTCGGAAGCCAAAGGAGTTGGAGGAAAAGGGGAGCTTCGGAAAGCGACTCTAGAGAAAAGATTGCTGTCCGTCGGAAGCCAAAGGAGTTGGAGGAAAAGGGGAGCTTCGGAAAGTGACTCTAGAGAAAAGATTGCTGTCCGTCGGAACCCAAAGGAGTTGGGGGGAAAGGGGAGCTTCGGAAAGCGACTCTAGAGAAAAGATTGCTGTCCGTCGGAAGCCAAAGGAGTTGGAGGAAAAGGGGAGCTTCGGAAAGCGACTCTAGAGAAAAGATTGCTGTCCGTCGGAAGCCAAAGGAGTTGGAGGAAAAGGGGAGCTTCGGAAAGCGACTCTAGAGAAAAGATTGCTGTCCGTCGGAAGCCAAAGGAGTTGGAGGAAAAGGGGAGCTTCGGAAAGCGACTCTAGAGAAAAGATTGCTGTCCGTCGGAAGCCAAAGGAGTTGGAGGAAAAGGGGAGCTTCGGAAAGCGACTCTAGAGAAAAGATTGCTGTCCGTCGGAAGCCAAAGGAGTTGGAGGAAAAGGGGAGCTTCGGAAAGCGACTCTAGAGAAAAGATTGCTGTCCGTCGGAACCCAAAGGAGTTGGGGGGAAAGGGGAGCTTCGGAAAGCGACTCTAGAGAAAAGATTGCTGTCCGTCGGAAGCCAAAGGAGTTGGAGGAAAAGGGGAGCTTCGGAAAGCGACTCTAGAGAAAAGATTGCTGTCCGTCGGAAGCCAAAGGAGTTGGAGGAAAAGGGGAGCTTCGGAAAGCGACTCTAGAGAAAAGATTGCTGTCCGTCGGAACCCAAAGGAGTTGGGGGGAAAGGGGAGCTTCGGAAAGCGACTCTAGAGAAAAGATTGCTGTCCGTCGGAAGCCAAAGGAGTTGGAGGAAAAGGGGAGCTTCGGAAAGCGACTCTAGAGAAAAGATTGCTGTCCGTCGGAAGCCAAAGGAGTTGGAGGAAAAGGGGAGCTTCGGAAAGCGACTCTAGAGAAAAGATTGCTGTCCGTCGGAAGCCAAAGGAGTTGGAGGAAAAGGGGAGCTTCGGAAAGTGACTCTAGAGAAAAGATTGCTGTCCGTCGGAAGCCAAAGGAGTTGGAGGAAAAGGGGAGCTTCGGAAAGTGACTCTAGAGAAAAGATTGCTGTCCGTCGGAAGCCAAAGGAGTTGGAGGAAAAGGGGAGCTTCGGAAAGCGACTCTAGAGAAAAGATTGCTGTCCGTCGGAAGCCAAAGGAGTTGGAGGAAAAGGGGAGCTTCGGAAAGCGACTCTAGAGAAAAGATTGCTGTCCGTCGGAAGCCAAAGGAGTTGGAGGAAAAGGGGAGCTTCGGAAAGCGACTCTAGAGAAAAGATTGCTGTCCGTCGGAAGCCAAAGGAGTTGGAGGAAAAGGGGAGCTTCGGAAAGCGACTCTAGAGAAAGGATTGCTGTCCGTCGGAAGCCAAAGGAGTTGGAGGAAAAGGGGAGCTTCGGAAAGTGACTCTAGAGAAAAGATTGCTGTCCGTCGGAAGCCAAAGGAGTTGGAGGAAAAGGGGAGCTTCGGAAAGCGACTCTAGAGAAAAGATTGCTGTCCGTCGGAAGCCAAAGGAGTTGGAGGAAAAGGGGAGCTTCGGAAAGCGACTCTAGAGAAAAGATTGCTGTCCGTCGGAAGCCAAAGGAGTTGGAGGAAAAGGGGAGCTTCGGAAAGCGACTCTAGAGAAAAGATTGCTGTCCGTCGGAAGCCAAAGGAGTTGGAGGAAAAGGGGAGCTTCGGAAAGTGACTCTAGAGAAAAGATTGCTGTCCGTCGGAACCCAAAGGAGTTGGGGGGAAAGGGGAGCTTCGGAAAGCGACTCTAGAGAAAAGATTGCTGTCCGTCGGAAGCCAAAGGAGTTGGAGGAAAAGGGGAGCTTCGGAAAGCGACTCTAGAGAAAAGATTGCTGTCCGTCGGAAGCCAAAGGAGTTGGAGGAAAAGGGGAGCTTCGGAAAGCGACTCTAGAGAAAAGATTGCTGTCCGTCGGAAGCCAAAGGAGTTGGAGGAAAAGGGGAGCTTCGGAAAGTGACTCTAGAGAAAAGATTGCTGTCCGTCGGAACCCAAAGGAGTTGGGGGGAAAGGGGAGCTTCGGAAAGCGACTCTAGAGAAAAGATTGCTGTCCGTCGGAAGCCAAAGGAGTTGGAGGAAAAGGGGAGCTTCGGAAAGTGACTCTAGAGAAAAGATTGCTGTCCGTCGGAACCCAAAGGAGTTGGGGGGAAAGGGGAGCTTCGGAAAGCGACTCTAGAGAAAAGATTGCTGTCCGTCGGAAGCCAAAGGAGTTGGAGGAAAAGGGGAGCTTCGGAAAGCGACTCTAGAGAAAAGATTGCTGTCCGTCGGAACCCAAAGGAGTTGGGGGGAAAGGGGAGCTTCGGAAAGCGACTCTAGAGAAAAGATTGCTGTCCGTCGGAAGCCAAAGGAGTTGGAGGAAAAGGGGAGCTTCGGAAAGCGACTCTAGAGAAAAGATTGCTGTCCGTCGGAAGCCAAAGGAGTTGGAGGAAAAGGGGAGCTTCGGAAAGCGACTCTAGAGAAAAGATTGCTGTCCGTCGGAAGCCAAAGGAGTTGGAGGAAAAGGGGAGCTTCGGAAAGTGACTCTAGAGAAAAGATTGCTGTCCGTCGGAACCCAAAGGAGTTGGGGGGAAAGGGGAGCTTCGGAAAGCGACTCTAGAGAAAAGATTGCTGTCCGTCGGAAGCCAAAGGAGTTGGAGGAAAAGGGGAGCTTCGGAAAGCGACTCTAGAGAAAAGATTGCTGTCCGTCGGAAGCCAAAGGAGTTGGAGGAAAAGGGGAGCTTCGGAAAGCGACTCTAGAGAAAAGATTGCTGTCCGTCGGAAGCCAAAGGAGTTGGAGGAAAAGGGGAGCTTCGGAAAGCGACTCTAGAGAAAAGATTGCTGTCCGTCGGAAGCCAAAGGAGTTGGAGGAAAAGGGGAGCTTCGGAAAGTGACTCTAGAGAAAAGATTGCTGTCCGTCGGAACCCAAAGGAGTTGGGGGGAAAGGGGAGCTTCGGAAAGCGACTCTAGAGAAAAGATTGCTGTCCGTCGGAAGCCAAAGGAGTTGGAGGAAAAGGGGAGCTTCGGAAAGCGACTCTAGAGAAAAGATTGCTGTCCGTCGGAAGCCAAAGGAGTTGGAGGAAAAGGGGAGCTTCGGAAAGCGACTCTAGAGAAAAGATTGCTGTCCGTCGGAAGCCAAAGGAGTTGGAGGAAAAGGGGAGCTTCGGAAAGTGACTCTAGAGAAAAGATTGCTGTCCGTCGGAACCCAAAGGAGTTGGGGGGAAAGGGGAGCTTCGGAAAGCGACTCTAGAGAAAAGATTGCTGTCCGTCGGAAGCCAAAGGAGTTGGAGGAAAAGGGGAGCTTCGGAAAGTGACTCTAGAGAAAAGATTGCTGTCCGTCGGAACCCAAAGGAGTTGGGGGGAAAGGGGAGCTTCGGAAAGCGACTCTAGAGAAAAGATTGCTGTCCGTCGGAAGCCAAAGGAGTTGGAGGAAAAGGGGAGCTTCGGAAAGCGACTCTAGAGAAAAGATTGCTGTCCGTCGGAACCCAAAGGAGTTGGGGGGAAAGGGGAGCTTCGGAAAGCGACTCTAGAGAAAAGATTGCTGTCCGTCGGAAGCCAAAGGAGTTGGAGGAAAAGGGGAGCTTCGGAAAGCGACTCTAGAGAAAAGATTGCTGTCCGTCGGAAGCCAAAGGAGTTGGAGGAAAAGGGGAGCTTCGGAAAGCGACTCTAGAGAAAAGATTGCTGTCCGTCGGAAGCCAAAGGAGTTGGAGGAAAAGGGGAGCTTCGGAAAGTGACTCTAGAGAAAAGATTGCTGTCCGTCGGAACCCAAAGGAGTTGGGGGGAAAGGGGAGCTTCGGAAAGCGACTCTAGAGAAAAGATTGCTGTCCGTCGGAAGCCAAAGGAGTTGGAGGAAAAGGGGAGCTTCGGAAAGCGACTCTAGAGAAAAGATTGCTGTCCGTCGGAAGCCAAAGGAGTTGGAGGAAAAGGGGAGCTTCGGAAAGCGACTCTAGAGAAAAGATTGCTGTCCGTCGGAAGCCAAAGGAGTTGGAGGAAAAGGGGAGCTTCGGAAAGTGACTCTAGAGAAAAGATTGCTGTCCGTCGGAACCCAAAGGAGTTGGGGGGAAAGGGGAGCTTCGGAAAGCGACTCTAGAGAAAAGATTGCTGTCCGTCGGAACCCAAAGGAGTTGGGGGGAAAGGGGAGCTTCGGAAAGCGACTCTAGAGAAAAGATTGCTGTCCGTCGGAACCCAAAGGAGTTGGGGAAAAGGGGAGCTTCAGAAAGTGACTCTAGAGAAAAGATTGCTGTCCGTCGGAAGCCAAAGGAGTTGGAGGAAAAGGGGAGCTTCGGAAAGCGACTCTAGAGAAAAGATTGCTGTCCATCGGAACCCAAAGGAGTTGGGGGAAAGGGGAGCTTCGGAAAGTGACTCTAGAGAAAAGATTGCTGTCTATCGGAACCGAAATAAGTTGGGGGGAAAGGGGAGCTTCGGAAAGCGACTCTAGAGAAAAGATTGCTGTCCGTCGGAATTCAAAGGAGTTGGGGGAAAGGGGAGCTTCGGAAAGTGACTCTAGAGAAAAGATTGCTGTCCATCGGAACCCAAATAAGTTGGGGGGAAAGGGGAGCTTCGGAAAGCGACTCTAGAGAAAAGATTGCTGTCCGTCGGAATTCAAAGGAGTTGGGGAATTGTCGGGATGAAAAGGAATGGGAATGGATGGAAAAGGGGAATTTTCGGGTTCGAAAGGAATGGGAATGGATGGAAAGGGGAATATTTGGAATGGAAAGGAATGGGAATGGATGGAAAGGGGAATTGTCGGGATGAAAAGGAATGGGAATGGATGGAAAAGGGGAATTTTCGGGTTCGAAAGGAATGGGAATGGATGGAAAGGGGAATTTTCGGTATGGAAAGGAACCCCCGGGTGAATGGGAATGGATGGAAAGGGGAATTTTCGGTATGGAATGGAACCCCGGGTAAATGAGATTAAAATCTAGAAAATTAAGGCTTAATATCGAAGCGGTGCCGAGTTTGCTAATTTCTCGACTGTAAAACACGCCTGTTTCTATGAGAATCATCAGGGCCACTACAGTTACCCTTAGACATTCCTGGTATATATATAATTTCCAGGTCATTCTAATAAACTCTAAAAATCTAAAATCAGTACAAATTGCAGGCAGTTATTGGTGATTTACCTTACATCGACTTGCAACTCTGTTCAGAACTGAAAATGCTGATGGTCCGTTTGGACGACAGTGTTTCTAAGTAAATAGACATTCGGCCCATTACAATTAAATTAAATAAAAAATTATGAGGTTAATTTCATCGATACACAATTGAAAAGGCCAAAGTTCCTTTCACAAGTGTAACGCCATTAGAGGCCCATTTTTAAATACCTGAAGTCTTACGACTCTTACGAGATGGCGCCAGCAGTATAAAAAGTTTAAATTATCTTTAAAACCCAAAATATATATATTTGCAATTTCTTTTTACTACTACTTTTGTTTATAGTTTTTACATAATTTTGAATGCTTAATATATAGAAAGAATTAAAATAAAACATAAAACAACGTTTAAAATAGAACTATAAGTTGTTAAATTGTAATTAACAAAAGGTTTAAATTGGCGCCATCTAGTTAAAATAAGAACATAAATATTGAACCTCTAATGGCTTCGTTTAAGTAAGTTTTGAATGGAATTTGTTTTCATTGATAAACTCCAGAGCGGCGCTGGAATCGTTAAAACCCCACTTTGGAATGATTCCTTTAGTGCTAGTGACTCTCAAGAGTGGAGCACCGGCTGTCGACGGATTCGATTTCATGTCTCGCCTATTTGGCCCCAGAGTGACCCTGAACGAAGATTCCGTTTGCGGTAAATGAATCTCAAGAATTTAAATTTATTAAGAAGGTTGTTTTCGCAGGATCAGTTCACACCGTAGCTGGTCCATACTGGAGTGAAGTTTTGGCTCGGAAACAGTTAAGAGGTGAGTTTGGAATTCATAAAAACAGATTGGGTAAAAGTTCCCGCGGTCACGGTTTCAAGACCAGACGTACGATAATTATCGTTTCGAACCAATTTTTAGACCGTTATATAATTTCAATCGCTATTTTCGATTCAATTCAACGTGCGCGTACGATAATGTAGAATAATTGTTTAATTTGGTAGAAAACCGTTTAACACTGGAACTTTTTAACATTAGATTTTGGTTTTCAATAAGTCGAACTTCCTTTGATCTAGGAGCAACAAACACAACACCACACACAAGGAGAACGCAACCCGTCAAAAGTCGTGCATTTTCTTGCGTACAGTTTTCATTGGTTAGATGCTTTAGCGCCTGCTGCCGTCGGAAGGGAAAAATTCGGAAATTGTCTTCCCCCTTTCCGTAAAACGTTCAGCGTAAAGGTTTGGCCAATGAAATTTGTACACAACACCGCGTTAGTGTGATTAAAGGCTAGCTGCGTTCTCCTTGTGTTTGTTGCTCCTAGCTTTGAGCGTTATAAAAATTTTAAGTTTAACGTCAATTTTTACAAAAAAAATAAAAATGTACTCTTGTTTTCTGAAATCGCTAATTTTTGGTTCATAGTACGATAATTTAATTTTCAGGACCTGGCAAAGCTACTTAACCCGTCTAATATAGCCATATGTAACATAATTACTCATAATAACATTTTCATAGAAAATATTTCAATAAGATCTTGTTTCACATAGAACATACAATAAGTCGACCCAAAAATGGAAAATAGGGTGTGCAAAATATTTGGTAAGACCAAATAATTCGATCGAATACGAAATCGAATATTCGATTCGTCGAATCGAATAGCGCTTGAAAAAGTTTGCGAATATTCGTTTTTCCTGATCAAATAGTCGAATATTCGAAAAGGGAAGGAAAAAGTATTTGATATTTTCAAATAGTTTGCAAACTGGTCGAATAACCGCGGGTCTTTTTCTAATTTGTCGAGTTTCAAGGCCATCAAAGGAGAACGCAATGAAAATTTCGGAACTACTCCTTATTTCTGACACCTCTTTAGGCCTCAGCGGCAAGGAATATATATAAAGAGTACCTTGCAAGTCCATAGTCTGTGTATTAACACTTCTTGGCGAAAGGCAGAAGCTATTTATTTTAGCACCTATAATTGGCTAGATTATTGACGTGTTTTTGTTTTCAACAAAGTAAAACTAAAACGAAACTGGGCGAAAGGTTAAAGCAACTTTGTGATGAAAAAAGTGCATTTTGTTTAAAATTTTGAACGGTAAAGTCAAGAATTTACAGTAGCGTTACTTCCAAGGGGCTAGGCGGATACGTTTTCCTGGGCCCCTCAAGGTAAAGACCCCGAAAATCTATGAACGATAATAAATCTACTGTATAAATGTCATCTAAATAAAAGTAACATAATTCTACAAATTCGGGGCGTATTTACTCGATTCTCACCAATTGAAGTAACGATAGATACATATTTTCTATCTACCTGTATGGATGAAAATAAATTCATTAGATTACGTATAATACGTCAATTGGCGGGAAACGAATAAAATTGGGTTACTATTTTAATAATTATTGTGACATCAAACCATTATTTTGATTAAATAAAAAGGTTAATGGTAAATTTACCGTTTTTATTATTACCAGTAAATTCACATCACTAATAAGTATACGTAATCAATTTAGTACAGACGAAGCTCTAATTGTACACTTATTACGGAGAATACTCAGCCCTCGGATTTTAGGTTTAAAAATGTTTGGATGAGGCCCCTTTATCAAATTCCACGATTGTAGACCATTGGACCGAAATCCCATTCGTCCGAATGTACCATTTAACCGAATCCCAATCGACCGAAAACCGCGTTTTGCGCGGTTTTCATTCAATATAACGTTAGTGATACATTTTTATATATCGTAGGTTACGTGACGATAGTATATCTAATTTGGACTAAACTATGTCTTAAATATTTATTATTTCGTTCCGACGTGTATTTTTAGACCTTTTTCCCTTGAAATTCGATATTTTCCGGGTTTAATTTTGGAAAATAACCTTGATAAGACCCGACGTTAAATAGTTGCCTACCATATCTAACCTAACCCAACCTGAACTAACCTACCCGAAGTGAAAACGAACCAGATTTAAATTTCCCATTCAACTGAATCCCGCCATGTTGGGCTATAAACGAAAATACGTTTCGTTTCAATGGGATTCGATCGAACGGTATGGGGCGCCAAACCGGAAAAAACTAAACAAGATAGTTCTAGATATATTTCAGTTTACTTGGAATATTTCAAGCGTTCTAGACCCATTTCAGTTTTCTAGACACATTTCTGTTTTCTAGACCCATTTCAGTTTTCTACACCTATTTCAGTTATATAGACCCATTTCAGTTTTCTAGACCCATTTCAGTTATATAGACCCATTTCAGTTCTCTAGACCCATTTCAGTTTTCTACACCTATTTCAGTTATATAGACCCATTTCAGTTTTCTAGACCCATTTCAGTTATATAGACCCATTTCAGTTTTCTAGACACATTTCAGTTTTCTAGACACATTTTACGAAGCTCTCTCTAGGTATTTTACGCGACGTTCTCTCTGGATATTTTACGAATCTCTCTAGGTATTTTACGCGACGTTTTCTTCGTAGTTTAGGGTTAGGGACTTATAAAATTTTCGCCTTCGCCAGTGAGAGAGAGGGAAAACTGCATTCAACGGTTTCAGCCGCGTATTCAACTGAACGATCGCGCTTACCAAAAGAACGCGTCGTCGTGGGGACTGATAAATACATCTTAGATAACGACTATAGATGGCAGACACGGGCTTCCATTTTGGAGGATCGAATGGTACCGTTGCGGTGGTATTTATTATCTGAAGTCTTTAACCTTTAATAGGTGTGACGTAATCCATAAGGTCATAGATAAGTCTGAGAATTAGCTGAAATCTTTGAAGCAACCCGCGGCTTGATTAAGGGTACTTTAATATCGAATAAAGAATGTTGGTTTTTAGTGTTGTTTAAACTTAAAATTAGCTATTTTCTTGACCTAATTTTGGGTTAGCTGTGGGCTGGTGGCGACTCATTCGCCATTTTGTCGAAAACTGTTTGTTAACTTTAACATTTAATTCACCCTCCAGAAAAAAAGCTTTTTTAAGGGTGAAATGAAGAACCTTTAACAATGAGCAAAGTTTAAATTGAGAGAAACCCGGATCGAAAATTCAAGGTCGTAAGCTAGAGAGGATAGAAAGTAGATTGGTCTACTTTTATTACAAGGGGTGATAATATATTCCACGGAATGAGACGTGTTTCCGTTGTTTGAATTAACGATTTTCAGTGTTATTTCGAAAGCTATTTCGGGATTTTGAAAGCGATTTCGGAATTTTCAACGTGGTTTCGAGTTTTTGTGTGAATTTTCAAAATCATTCTAAACGATTTGATGATTTTGAGATTTTGACGTTGATTTCAAGATTTTTAACATCAACCTTTTGCGATGTGTACGGGATTTTGGCCAATGTCGGTGCCCTCGGACTAAATAATGATATGGACTACAAGACTAGTACAAATGCGTATCAAAACGGCCAGCACGATAATCTATAACATTTAAATTAACGCGAGCATTGCTATTGGCTACAATAGTATCACGTGACCCATTTGTTTTGTATTCCGACCGCCTAGCTCTCATTAAAGCAAATCGCGGTTTGGTGCAACTCTATTTTCGTTAATGGAGGTCACCACCGTAGAAATCTAAACAATCACTGCCCTAATCTGCTATTGGTTCAAATTATGACACGTGTACCAACAATTGGTTACAATATCTTAGAAGGTAGAAATTGGTAAAATGGGTATATGCCGACCAAGAAAATAGCTAATTTTAAGTTTAAACAACACTAAAAACCAACATTCTTTATTCGATATTAAAGTACCCTTAAACAAGCCGCGGGTTGCTTCAAAGATTTCAGCTAATTCGCAGCTTATCTATGACCTTACGGAAGTGAAGAGAAGCACATTATAGACTTGTAAAAATCCAGCTGAAGAAGGAGGAACAGTTCCTCCGAAACGTAGGATTTTTCAAATAAATAAATTGTGAATTTTAAAACCGTTTTAAGTCTCTTTTCATTTATGACCTTATGGATTACGTCACACCTATTAAAGGTTTAAGACTTCAGATAATAAATACCACCGCAACGGTACCATTCGATCCTCCAAAATGGAAGCCCGTGTCTGCCATCTATAGTCGTTATCTAAGATGTATTTATCAGTCCCCACGACGACGCGTTCTTTTGGTAAGCGCGATCGTTCAGTTGAATACGCGGCTGAAACCGTTGAATGCAGTTTTCCCTCTCTCACTGGCGAAGGCGAAAGTTTTCGAAGTCCATAACCCTAAAATACATAGAAAACGTCGCGTAAAATACCTAGAGAGATTCGTAAAATATCCAGAGAGAACTTCGCGTAAAATACCTAGAGAGAGCTTCGTAAAATGTGTCTAGAAAACTGAAATGGGTCTAGAAAACTGAAATGGGTCTATATAACTGAAATAGGTGTAGAAAACTGAAATGGGTCTAGAACGCTTGAAATATTCCTAGAAAACTGAAATATATCTAGAACTATCTTGTTTAGTTTTTTCCGGTTTGGCGCCCCATAGAACAGGATTCGGTCCAATAGTATACAACCAAATTCCACCCTGGTCCTCAATTAATATGGTTACGCTATTGAGAATTTAATAAATCAAATAAAAATTATACTTTTGGTTTAGTATTTTGCCAAGAATGTATTTATTTATACTCAGGAAGAATGAATATGTCGAGATTATTTTTAGCGTTTCTCCAATTCCACCCGTTGGGCCCCGGGTATGCTCCTCCGCTTTAATAAAATCAAATAATACTGCAATCTCATTGGTTCTTAAAAATTACGTTTTTCGACGCGATTAACGCTGCTGCGAGGACGCAAAAAATAAGACCGCCTCCTTTTTACCTCCCCCCCCCCTTAGCGTGACGGGGTTAGGGGCTCAACGTGTCCGTCGATAGTCTCGACATATTCATTCTCCCTGAGTATAAATAAATACATTCTTGATTTTGCTATTTCCTAGTAAAACGTCCTGTGATTTCAATAACTTTTTAATTTTTTTTGACAAATATGCAAACTATTTGGGTATTTGAAAACCAAATACGACGAATTATTTGATATTCGAAATACTATTTGGTATTTGATCAGTTAACTGGCTTGGATTTTTGACCTAAAAATATTCGACCAAATTAGTTGATGTTTTAAATATTCGATTTGGTATTTGACTGGCCTCGGAAAAATATTTGATATTCGATTCGATCCCCAAAAAAATGGTATTTGCACACCTCTAAAAGTAAAAGATCATGACGCATTTTTCGTCATGAAGTTGGAAGTGACGTCATATCCGTTGAATAAGGTTTCATTAAAGAAAATGTTTTTATGGCATACTTATGAGTATGAGTAATTATCTTACATATGATATAGCTTTTACTAGACAAGAAAATTGTAACATCGCAAACAAGATACGCTTTTCAATGGGATCGTTTATATTATATCTTCTTATACCAGAAGTAAATGAACCGAAGTTATAGGAGAGGGCCAAAATTTTAAAAGGCATTTTCCTTAACGTGGGGAGATGAAAATCCATCGGAGTTCCACCCCCTTTAGTTCCCGCCAAAAATTGCACTGGGGAATTGTGGGTATCCACATTCAATATACCCGTCATCACCTACTAGTCGATAGATGGTGATAGTGGAGCTATAAAGGCGCGAAATTTTAAAATGTCTATTAAAGGGAGATCTCATATAGTGTGAGAGATATAGCGGTCTGATCACTTCGGTTCATTTACTTCTGCTTATACTGCTAACTTTATTTACTTGAAACATGTTCCTTCGCAAGCTCCCGCTGATTTTTTAAAATACATTTTGGAATAAAACAAAATAGTGATAACTACCTTTTTAAAACTATTACAGTGATGACGTAATTGATTATAAATTTTATCATTACCTAACAAGGCCCTCCAAAGACATTTCGGGCCACGGGGCAAATTTTCAAGAGGAATCGTTAAAGGGCAAAACTTTGGGCCACTATCGTACCGGTCCCTAAATAGCATGCTTTTGGACCCTGAAGATTTTGCCCCTAAGTAACATGCCATGGGACCATTTTCCGCTGGGCCCTGACGATTTTGCCCCTAAATAACATGCCTTTGGGCCCTTTTTCACTGGACCCTGAAGATTTCGGCCCTAAATAGCATATTTTTGGGCCTATTTGCGCTGGGCTCTGAAGATACTAATGGGAGATACTAATGGACGATAGTATCGCAATGGTTAACAGGGCCGGACTTAGAGATCCTGGGCCCATAGGCAGATAAGGAGTCTGGGCCCCCTTTTCACGCGTTGCATTTACTCTTATCCCTGGAACTAGGCTGTGCCTGAATTTCCCTGATTCAGAGTAGAAGAGCTCTACGGTTATATTACTAAATAAAAGCTCTTAACAATGGTTGACTAAATACGCGATAATTATGTAACATTGCGATTTAAGGCTGCGTCCGTAAACTGCCAGGCAGAAATTTTTGAAATTTTAAAACAAAATCTTCTAGCTAGGAATTTCTCCAATATAAATTACGATTGATATTATAGATTTATGCCTTCGGAATACAGTAATTACAGTCACTGGAGGGCCCTTTCTAAGGATGGGCCCCTAGGCCACGGCCTAGGTTGACCTAGGCGGAAATACGGCACTGATGGTTAAGGGTGTATATTTAATAAACTTTAGCTTAAAAGGAATTCCACCAGATTACATACTACGTAGGTTCGTCTACGATGAAATGCTAGTTGGATAATACAATCTCAATGACCTTCTAATTAAACACGTTCTTCTATCGTATCTAATCCGACGCCACTATCACATCTCCTTGCTGATAAAGATAATTTATTATCGATAATAAGTTCGGTTAGAGTAGTAAAAAGAGTAACTTAAAAAGTTTCGTTGCGTAGGGAAAGAGGGGACATTGATCACGTTAAATACATTCAACAATGACGAAGCAATTACCCTTGTACACGGTGGATGCTTTCACGGAAGATGCCTTCGGGGGCAATCCCGCCGCTGTTGTCCTGCTGGAAAACGACGATGTAAGTAACCACAAACAACAATCACGAGAATTCCATTAACTTATTATACTCGCACCACTATAAAATAGGACATCTCTGATGAAATCAAACAGAAAATCGCCATTGAAATGAATCTATCCGAGACAGTTTATCTATCAAAGTTGGATAAGCGCCTTGACTTCCAAACGGGTTCGTCATCCACATTCTCTATTTGACATGATTCCATAGTTCATCCAATTGTACTTCAAAAAGGTAATACATTCGGAATCAGATGGTTCACACCAGCAGCAGAGGTCGTGCTTTGCGGACACGCCACGGTTGCCGCATCCAAAGTTATCTTCGATGTCTGCTGTGAGTACCGTCAAATTGTACCCCTGTTCCAATAATAGTATAAATTTCGATTTACCGCAGCTAATGTCAATAATAAACTGAACTTCCAAACAAGAGCTTCCGGTATTGTGTCCTCTTCCCTGAAAGAAGATGGCAGTATTGTCCTGGATTTCCCCAGCCACAAACCACAGAAAGTCACCAACCACGACTATGATTCTTTAGTTCATGTGAGGTTCAAAGAATAACCTTCGTTTCAAGAGTTAATTGTAGCAACAGTAAATGATAGTCTTGTGTCATTTCCAGGCAGTCATTGGTGATTTACCTTACGTGGACTTGCAAATCTGTGGACCCCTGAAAATGTTGATGGTTCGTTTGGACGATAGCGTTCCCCGGTGCGTTAGTTATCCTTACTATTAAGTTTAATTGGTAAATGCTATAGAGACCAATTAAAAAATGTATTACAGTGATACAAACGTTTAGAGCGAAGCCATTAGAGGTTCGATTTTAACGAAATTATTTAGTCTAGATGGCGCCAATTTAAACGTTTTGGTGGAAAGGTAATAAATACTTAGTGATTTATTACAAAAAAAAACTCCAAACGTTCAATTAAGGAAGAATTCAGAATAAAATATATTCGCAGTTTAGGTAATTTAAATTTTCTACGGTACCTTCTTGTAAAACTTCGTTGGTTTAAAAATCGGACTCTGAAAGCGTGATTCATATGAAAGGATCTTCTTCCTTGACAAATGCGTATCGGTCTAAGATATTTTTATCACCATTAGATCTACTTTGGAATCCTTAAAACCCGACTTCCAGTTAATGCTCAAACTGGACCAATATTTGGTACTTGTGATGGTCACTCTCAAAGGTTCTCCATGCACCAATGGCACCACCGATGGAACAGACAATGTGCCAGTTGATGACTTCCACTTCTCGTCTCGCGTCTTCGCTCCAAATATGAACGTCAACGAAGACCCAGTTTGTGGTAAATAATGAGTAGTATAGCAAAAATGTTTAATTATTCAAGCTGGGGTAATCTTATGAACAGGATCAGCTCACACCGTTCTCGGGCCTTACTGGAGTGAAGTATTTGGTCGAAAAGATTTAAATGGTACAGTAGAATTAGTAACTCTTTCGTGGTTACAGTTTGAAGTAAAACCTGTTTTGCGTTCTACCAAATGTAGTCCTGCAGTGTTCTCCAAGAGTGGGTCATTTGTTCGTGAATGTCCGAGACGATGGTCGAGTGGACATTGCCGGTAAAGCCAAAGTCGTTATTCGAGGAACCATCACCGTATGAAAATTGTTAAACACGTTCACGTCTTCACGAATCGTCTGCATATCAAGAAAGCGTAAATTTGACACTCATCAGTTGCGGGGTTAGCAGCTAGTGCCACAAAAAATATATAATATGCATCTTACGAAAGAAGTATGTATCTACCACGTAAAATGAATCATGTACCTTCACTAGTGTATTACTCCTCGTAACAATTTGGAATTTTAAAATTACATCCCGTAAGAATATTTACTTATTTATAAAACATATTTTTCCGATGGAATATTTTTGAAATTCTCTATAATAAAGTATGAATGTTACTTGAAACAAACAAGTTGGCAAGCTTGCCAAAATATACCTATCCTCGGAAGAATTATCCCTAGTGGTATTAATTTTTCGAGATGACCCTTAAAGATAGATCTCCGCAATTTAGAGTTATTTACTAAAACCGTAATCCCGGTTCTATCCCGCCCGATATAATTTTTTTTTAAATAATTGAGACGAAACGACCAATTTTAATTTATTCAGAATATTATAAATTAAGTATTTACAACAGTGAGTTAGACGTACACTCTGTTTGAAAAGTCTTCGACAGCTGAAATTTTTGCCCTCTTTTTAATTCTGCTAGAAAACTATAATAGATAGTTCGATGAAACCAATTGCAACTTTTATTTATTTTCCAATATCTTTCGTTATTTATTAGTTTCGTCCGCCAATAATTAATAGTTTGGCGGGAACCGTCAAAACTCATTTTTGACAACTTTTTAAATATTGGTTCTACGGCACTGACTTTCATATTTAGAAAGTGGAAAAATTATCCCTGTACAACCAACGGTTGAGAAGTTATAGCGTTTCCAAACTTTCCTCGAAACAAGGAAACACCTAAAATGCATCAAGCGATTATAAATAACGCAACTTCGACGACAATTTGGAAACGCGATAACTTCTCAACCGTTGGTTGTAGAGAGATAATTTTTCCACTTTCTAAATATGAATCGACCATTGTGAATTCAAAAACGCGTGAGTCAGTGCCGTAGAACCAATATTTAAACAGTTTTTTCAAAAATGAGTTTTGACGGTTCCCGCCAAACTATTAATTTTTGGCGGACGAAACCGATAAATAACGAAAGATATTGGAAAATAAATAAAAGTTAGTTGCAATTGGTTTCATCGAGCTATCTATTATAGTTTTCTAGCAGAATTAAAAAGAGGGCAAAAATTTCAGCTGTCGAAGACTTTTCAAACCGAGTGTACTATAACAATGCACAATTGAATTAAACCCTTTTTACAGTACAAGTTTATCAGTTGAATATAATACGAAGCAAATTTTAATGAAATAAATATCTACAGAGGGTATTTGTATTTTTCTCGCTTACGAAATACTTGCGCCATCTTTAACGCTCATTTTATTTCAACACTCGCCCTTGATGAAGATACCGTAGAATAGCTATATTCGACATCTGGTAGTGGACGACTCGTAGACTTACAGTTGACGTTGTGACACATACCGCATGAAAAAGACCAATGCCGTCCAATTTCCAATATCATATAATGACTCGCACACCCAGGAAATCAATGACTGCGTTAGGAATCGTAGATATCCAAATATCCACACCAAATATATTAACAAGAACCAAAAACCTTACCATCAACAAAGCACAGAGAGCCACTTGACTAAACGACAGCTCGATAATCAATAAACGTTAAATAAACGCATTCGCGTTATTACAACTATATTTAATCGATAATAAAACCCGTAAATAAATAACAAAAAACTAACAAAGTGGACCACCCACAGGTACTACCCTTTAACCATCTTATCTCTGCTGACTGCGCTAAAACAAGATTTGACCTTTAAAATTTCATACGTAAAAAATATAGACTTTAAAAACCATTAATATACTCTTCCGCTAAGCTGAGTTTATAATTTTCAAAGAGTCGTAATATGTATCGGTGGTTCTGTGGTAGAACATTCGCATGTCACATAGAAGGGCTCGGGTTCGAAACCTGGGCGGCGCATTCTTTTTAATCAACAGAGAAGACGTTACATTAGAATATCTTCGATGCAATAATTTAAATGAAACACGAAATTTCGTTCAATTTTAATAAAAAGCATCGATGGCTCTTTGGTAGAGCACTCACCTGCCATGCAGAAGGGTCCGGGTTCAAAACCCGTCCGATGCGATCGCAGTTTGATAATAGGACGTATACCGTGAACATTTGGTGGACACTCCACCTTAAGGACGTTGAGACGTTTATCGTAACCCTCAGCAATCGGTCCGTTCGAAAAGTCAATACATAGACGTTGGAGGGTAGAACACAAACGAAACACTAACATCACAAAACCACGAAACGTCACAAATGCACAATATACATCTCGAAAACGACTACCAAGGCACAACCGTCGCGGCAGTGAGCGTTGACGAACAAAACACCACAAACGCAAATATTATCCGTTAACGCTCACCGTCACGGCAGTTTTGCCACAATTTAAAATCAACAACAAATTCAAAGAAACTGCGTACGCAGTGATTACGCTTTGCGCCAAAATTGCGAACGCGTTCGCAGGACAGACACACACACACAGGTAAAAAGGGAATGATACTAGTTCGACTAAAGGACCGTTAATGTAAGGAACGCAGATAAATTAAAATATAGTTTATTGAATGATGTTTGGCAAGAACACTAAAAATTCCTAACATATTTACAGTTTATATATACGCTACTAAAAAACAACGCATTTATCAAACACAAAAAAATAAAAACCTTTTCGTAAAAAGTAAAAGATAGTTTTATTATTTTTGAACCAAACAAAGTATTTCCACGGAACAATTGCTTTCTTATATATTGTATATATTGTATCAGCAGGAAATTACATATGTGTACACTCGGAATGTCCAAGGAAGACTACGGTGGCGCTGATGAAACTCATAGAAATTAGATATGTTGTGCTAAGTTAAACTCGGCTCCTAGTCGACATTAAGTTCACTGACCTTTTTAAACCATCTAAATACGAAAAACGTTTTTGTTTCACGAGTTTAATCTAATTTTGGCCTAAGTCGCAAAAGGGGAAACTTGCAATACTTACGAAATTGAATAGCTGGAGTGTTTTCTAGTACATGTTCGAAATATTCTGGCTATCTATTTCCTTGTTTTGGAATAAATTTCGTGTCAATATGCTCAAAAATGATCTTTTTGGACCCTAAACTACTTGTAAACAATGTTTAAAGTAATTACTTACGACTCGAATTTGATTTTCAAGTACTAACGTTACTAAGAACTGTCGAATGCAGCTTAATAATGTTCGCGCTATGTCAATCATAGTCCTTCCCTTTAGCTAATTATGTAACCAATATTTAATTTTAGTCCAAAATTGGGTCCTTTGAAACACGGTAACGGGCTCCAGTTTTCACGGGCCACGGTCATTTCCACATACCTTCCCTCTCACTGGTCCTAATCTTCACAATTTCTCAGAAAAGTAATTCGAAATAATTATTTGTATACATTTTTGCTAAAATCATTTGCGTATCAAATTTAATTGGAAAACCAGTAGAAATTTCGATAATCCTCATGGCCGAGGGGGAGGAAATTCTCGAGTTAATTCTGACGAAGCTACTCAGTCCAACCTTTAATTTTTTAGAAGCAATGTTAAGTAGAAACCCGACACTAATATCGACTTCTACTATCGACAAATATAATTATTTATTGATAATAAATTCGTGTAAAGTATCGAATCACATTGAAGGTTTAATCGCGTCGGCAAAGAGAGAGGGCCCATTCATCGCGTTAAATACTTCCAACAATGACGAAGCAATTACCCTTGTACACGGTGGATGCTTTCACCAAAGATGTCTTCGGTGGCAACCCAGCAGCCGTCGTTCTGCTGGAAAGCGACGATGTAAGTAACCACAAACAACAATCACAAGAATTACGTAAAATAAACGTATATTGTACTTACTCCCACAGGAAATCTCTGATGAAATCAAACAGAAAATCGCCTCTGAAATGAATCTATCCCAGACAGTTTACGTATCGAAGTTGGATAAGCGCCTTGACTTCCGAACAGGTTCGTCATTTCAATTTTAGGCATAATCCGTATTTCACCAAGTTGTTCTTCCCAAGGTAATACATTCGGAATGAGATGGTTCGCGCCAGTAGATGAGATGATACTTTGTGGACACGCCACTTTGGCCGCTTGCAAGGTTATCTTCGACGTCTGTTGTGAGTATTTAAAAAATGTATATCACAAGTAACTAAACTGTTTTATATAGCCTATATTTCAACCGCTCGGGAAGGTTGTAGCTAACCACTAGCAAATTTTAATTTAGTTTTTGAAAAACATCTTTTCTACTACAAAATGTGTCCATTTTCATTAATAAAGGTATTTATTTTTAATACTATTATTTTATTTATGTCATCAAAACGATGCGTATGAACATTAATAAGATTTATATATTGAAACCGCTTGTGCATCAAAACTGGTTAACAAAAGAATTTGTGAGAACACCACGTAGTGAAATGTTTTCTCCATTCTAACGGAGCAAATCGGTTTGTGACCGCAGAAAATTGGTGTCGTGTGAATAGATTTAAAAGGAGTATAAACTTCCATATTGTTGTTGAATCAACGAATTTCACATTTCGGCCACCAGGTTTAACAGAAGTTAGAAATGATTAGAGCTAGCTACGCCCAAGAACAAGGTGTAACGAGTGTGCTCCTTTTAATGTGGCGCCATCTAGTCTATATTTAGGCCTAAATATTGAACTTCTAAAGGCTTTGCTCTGAATGTATGTTTCCTTGTACTAAATTTATTTATCGGTCTATTCCGATTTCTTCCAGCCAACGTCAATACTAAAGTAAACTTCCAAACGAGACTTTCCGGAACTCTGTCCGCCTCCCAGAAAGAAGATGGCCGAATTGTTCTGGATTTCCCCAGCAACAAACCGCAGAAAGTGACCCACCACGAGTTCGATTCCTTAGTTCAAGTGAGGCCTGAGAAATAGCTTTCGTTTCGAGAGTTTTAACCACCCTAAACGTGTGTCATTTCCAGGCAGTCATTGGTGATTTGCCTTACATCGACTTGCAATTTAGCACAAAGCTAAAAATGCTGATGATTCGATTGGACGATAGCGTTACCAGGTGCGTTAGTTACAATGCAGTCCATAGGTGGTTCGTTTTAACTTAACATTGCGTATATACTATTTACCCCCACTCTCCCCCTATTCGGCTTTCCGTTGCTATGCAACTCGTTTTGAAATGTTTAATATTTAGGCTTAGTTTCTCTATTCGGTGTTTTATAGTCGCGAGCCAGATTTCCCACACGGTACTGACGAGTCCCAAATAGGACGAAACCGGTCTACCGTTGGAATTTCTGGCTATTTTATTTAATTTAATTTAGTTTTTCCCTCGAAGATCTATTTGTCCGAGTTTCGCATCCTTTTGTCTGCTCGAAGACCTATCGGTACGAGCTATTTGTAAGTTTTTAAATTTCTTCAAATTTGTTTAGGGTTTAGCTTTATTATCCCTTTTCATAATGGACTAATCTATAATTATTCGCTAATGTTTTCATCCTTTACAATGCAGTCCATAGCCGTGGTTCGTTTTAACTAATCCTTACTATGAAGTTTAGTTCTTAGATATAGACCAATTCGGAAATTACTAAGATACATTTAGAGAAAAACCATTAAAGGTTCAATTTTCAGGCTTTGATTTCACTAGATGGCGCCAAAAAATCAATTAAGGAAAAATATTTTTCAACGTTTTTGGGTATCTGAAAATTTTGACGAATTCAGACTGTTGGCGGCGCCATCTGGCAAGACTTCGGGTATTAGAAAATCGGTTTCTAATGGCGTTACTCCGGCGAAAGGATCTTCTTCCTTTTTAAATGTGTTTGATCTAAAAGAAATCTTTTTAACTTTCAGATCTACTTTGGAGTCCATAAAACCCAACTTCGAATTGATGGTCAAGCTGGACCGACTTAATATGGTGGCTTGGCTCGTCACTCTCAAAGGTTCTCCGTGCACCAATGGCACCACTAACGGAACAGTTGATGACTTCCACTTCTCATCTCGCGTCTTCGCACCAAATTTGAACGTTAACGAAGACCCAGTTTGTGGTAAATAATGAGTAATATCAGGAACCTATAGAGGTATACACTTGGAATGTCTAAGGTTCCATTGGGACGGTGATACGAAAGCGCGTAGAGAAAAAGGCGGGGCTTAACTACGTCAAGTGTAAGACGTAACGCGACATTTCAAATTCAATGGCTCGAGGTTTGACGCGAAAAGAATGCGTCGTCATGGTAACAAATAGGTGATCTTCCCGCGCAAAAAAAGGTTTATAAAACAACGGATTTAAAAACCTCAATTTGTTATCGTACTTAATATTTTGAAGTAATTATAACTTTATTCGGGAAAGAAGTGTAGTGATACCTAATTTCAGGTATTTGTATGGTTATAAAAGAGATAATCAGGTAAGCTACTAATATGATAACCATGACTAGGCTTAATGACGAGTTTTCGTCGAATTAGGGTAGCGAGGCGCGATAGTTTTTCTCGTGAGTTTTCCCGCTTTAAGACACGCCCGTTTCTACGAGCTTCATCACGGCCGTAAAAATCTTCCTTAGACATTCCAAGTCTATATACCTATATAGTTTCCTGGTAGTATAGCAAACATGTTTTAATTATTCAAGCTGGGGGATTTTCATGAACAGGATCGGCTCAGACCGTTCTCGGGCCTTACTGGAGTGAAGTATTTGGTCGAAAAGATTTAAATGGTACAGTAGAATAAGCACCTATTTCGTGGAGCAGTGGCGTAGACCAGACCTCCTCCGTGGGCTTACCTTTGACTGTACTAAATTTCCACCCCCTTCTCGACCCCCTCTTAACATTCACATACCTCGACCACCCCCCACCCTTGACGAATTTCTTGCTACGCCACTGTCGTGGTGTGAGTTTGAAATAAAACCTCTTTTTCATTCTATCAAATGTAGTCCTACAGTGTTCTCCAAGAGTGGGCCATTTGTTCGTGAATGTCCGAGACGATGGTCGAGTGGACATTGCCGGTAAAGCCAAAGTCGTTATTACAGGAACCATCACCCTATGAAATTTATATAAAAATGTATACCACTAAAATAATAAAATTACTATCTTACAACGTACGACATTTTTTGACTCCATATTAAAAATTAATTAATGCATTTAAAATTCTTAGTGGTGCCCTCTGCTCTGTTGTGGGTTTATCAACTAGTGGCAACAGAATATATAATATACATCTTACGCAAGATAAAATATTCATACCTTCTGTAAACGATCCGATTTCGACCCACAAATCGTTGATAAGGAAGATTTCGACAAATGCGTTTTAGGTGTGGACGATGGTTGTTCGTTACTATATAGTGAAGTATTTAAAGGTAGTGCAAAGAACTATACTTTTTCGAATGCCCTTAATCGGGCCCTAGAGAAAAATTTAAAGGGGATATTAAGAAGTATATATATTTTCCGTAGAAACCGGGAGAGGAGATCAAAAATTCAAACTATTTCGCGCGTAGCTTCTAAATAGGTAGCGACAAAACATACTAAAATTAGATTTATGCTTTCAAATTTTTAAATTAATATCATTGTGGGCCTTAAACAAAACCAGATAAGATTTTAAACCCGGGTTATTTAAATAAAATGGCAAATGACGACAGGAATATCATATCTTATAGCTTTGTCAGTGTTTTAAGATCCTAAATTACCGAAAAAACTACGAATAAATATCATAAAACATCGTCAAGAACTCAAAATAGTCGTATACCGGGGCGTCGGCCAATTCCTCGCTGCCAACTAAAACTGAGTTAAATTTTAAATGCATTTCGATTAGGCTTAAAAAGCTCGATTTTTGGTTTTGGTTTTTCCTCAATATTATCGGAACCACTAGTCCGATTTTGAAACCGGATCCCGTTTTGGAAAGGAAACAATTCCGTGCGTCGATCGGTGTTTA
This sequence comes from Leiobunum rupestre, assembly GCF_980474605.1. Lineage (NCBI taxonomy): Eukaryota > Metazoa > Arthropoda > Arachnida > Opiliones > Sclerosomatidae > Leiobunum > Leiobunum rupestre. Next base: position 37,314,306 of record NC_143392.1, read on the forward strand.
TCGCGTGCAAGAGTGCCACGAATTTCTATTGGTTGAAAAGGCGATGTTTCGGTTTATTAGGCCTCGGGCGAATACTTATTCAATATTTAAAAATTTTAAATAGCAGAAAGTTTCTCCGTTTTGTAAATTTTTCAAAAAGGTATTAATCGACTTTCTACTGTGAATGGTTTTTGAAACATTTGAAAAACAAAGTGTCCAGAAACTTTTGTCTGGGACTGTACAAGATGAACTATGAAAAATGGTTGACAACAACATCATAGTACCAGTCACTGAACCCAGTAAATGGGTACACCCAATAGTAATTGTCATCAAATCCGACGAGTCACTAAGAATCTGTTTAGATCCTCGCAAACTCAATGACGCCATAAAGAGGGAATATTTTCCAATGACAACCACCGTTGATGCCACGGAACATCTTATTGAATACTCTCCAATATCATTCAACCCGAGGGGTAAGACAGTCTCAGATAATCTGTACACCGAGTTCGTGCATTTAGTACTGTTAAAGGTACATATTTTCAAGAGTTCGCGAGCTTCATTTAGCACTGTCAAAGGTACGGCAGTGTACACTGAGTTCGCAGAGTGTCTTACCGCTCGATTCAACCCAACGCAATCCCGCTACGCTCACATTGAAAAGGATAGTAGGCCTATATGCTTACGAACACTTGAGTTATTATATCGTCGCCGTTAAAACAAAACCACGTAACTTGAGATACGTGGTTTTGTCAAAATTGACATATTTAGATTCTACACCCCAATTTACGTACATAACATAAAAACATTAATAGGTTGCAATTGGATTTATTTTTTAAAATCGAGAAAACATTTAAACGTATCTTTGATATTCACAACTTATTTCGTGCAAAAGCACGTATCTTGCTTATTTTCAGCTCATAACTCCTTCTGCGTCGTTGAGTTTGCAAGTTCTCTCCTCACTGGTTTAAGGGGTTTTCCCCCGAGCTCTTCGGTTTCACCTTCCATAAAAACCTGTTGAGGTTAACGGTAATAGTTAAGCTGTTGGCTCGATCGTGTGTCATGCAGGGCTGGCCACCACCCTCCTACGCATTGTAACCCGGCCACCTGAATTAAAGGCTTCAAAAGTCGCTTGATGACTTAGCCCTTAATTCAGGTGGTCGGGTTACAATGCGTAGGAGGGTGGTGGCAAGCCCTGCATGCCACACGATCGAGCCAACAGCTCCCTACACTAACTATTACCGTTAACCTAGACAGGTTTTTATGGAAGGGGAAACCGAAGAACTCGGGAGAGAACTTGCAAACTCAACGCGGAAAGAGTTGTTCCGAGTTTTCACTACATCGGCGGCGTCGGAGTCTAGTACAAAATGGCTGCGGCCAAATTTTGACGCGAAATAATGTCTATAGACAGACCTTGAACTTTTTAGAGACTACACAGATTAGAAATCTGACACTAGCATCATCTTCTACTATAGATAATATAATTTATTATTGATAATAAATTCGATTACAGTACAGACTAACAAGATCCCGTTCATCGGGGAAGAGACGATAAATATATTTCATTAATTTAGTGAAATATTTCCAACAATGACGAAGGAATTACCTTTGTACACGGTGGATGCTTTCACCGAGGAAGTCTTCGGGGGCAATCCCGCCGCCGTTGTCCTGCTGGAAAGCGATGATGTACGCCTTAATCATTTGCCTAATTAATGAATAATTTAATTTTTAATGAGATTCTATTTTCGCAACAGGAAATCTCGGATCAGCTCAAACAGAAAATCGCGCTCGAAATGAATCTCTCGGAAACCGTGTTCCTCTCCAAACTCGACAGCCGAATTGATTTTCAAACTGGTAATCAATTATTCGTTTCTCAAATATTCATACGCGGCACGATTCATTTTGGAATTTAAACTCCAAATCCCAACAGCAATATTTGGGATGAAAAAAATAGCGAATAAGTAGATTAGTCCAATATGAAAAGGGATAATAAACCTAAACCCTAAACAAATTGGAAGAAATTTAAAAACTTACTAACAGCTCGTACCGAATAGATCTTCGAGTGAAAAATTAAATTAAATAAAATATCCAGAAATTCCAACGGTAGACCGGTTTCGTCCAATTTGGGACTCGTCAACGCGACTATAACACCGAATAGAGAAATTTAGCCTAAATATTAAAAATTTCAAAACGAGTTGCATAGCAACGGAAAGCCGAATAGGGGGAGATTGGTGGAGATTAGTATATAATGCAGTCCATAGGTGGTTCTTTTTAACTTAACATTGCAATATTTGGGGCTTGCTATAGTAACTATGTACTGTGTTTACCTTTTTATACAATGTATTTTAATAGAAGCAATAGCGTAAATAATGACCCCACAGACCCCGCAATGCGGTGGGCCCCCGGCTTCAAAGGGCCCCATATTGGATGGGGTCTCCACTCGTCCCTTATTAACGCCACTGATATAAGGGGGCCCCCAAAAGGGTTTCGGGAGGTGGGGGGGACCTTAGCTTAGAACTATCCATTAAGGCTATAGAAATGAATCATGTAACTTCGTAGGCAAAAATTACTAACACATAACTTTGCAAAATTTAAAAACTGCTTTTTTTGTTTTTAATTAGTTGTGCTCTTTATACAGTGGCCATTGTCTACTTTCGCGCTATTTCAAGCTTAACTCTTTTAATTTTGTATTTTAACTTATAAAATTAATAATTAATATTTCAGTGTAGGACGGCTTCTTTTTTAGTGCTTAAAATAATTTTTACAATTTTAAATTTAAAAGTAATTAAGTTATTACGTTTTAATTCGGACCCCCGGAGCTAAACAAGTTGGGCAAGCAACTAACTATTAATATTAGAATTATCAAAATTATTTTAAGCACTAGAGGAAGGTTCAGCCTAATAAGAAAATAAAATTCAATGATGTAATTGTTAAAACAGAAACGTTCAGCTTGAACGATTCTGTACTGTATTCTTCCCCCTTAAAGGGCCAGACCGACTTTAAAAACTAGCGCGTGAAACAGGTCAATTTCAAACGCCGGTGTGACCTTTTAAACAAGTGTAATGATTTTTTCTGTGCAGAACAAATTTATATTCTATTACGAAGCACATATTTAAGTTTGAAAATTTTGTAAAGTTTTTGATTAATATAGCAAAATTTTGGCTTCTACCTAGACGGAAGTGCAGTGTGCGTGAAATACCTCTATACGCGTTTTAAAATGGCATATAGTTTAAAACTATCACCAGAAGTATATAATAAAACTCTGAGTATTCATCTCTCTATCGTACTAATTCAGGAATCCATATCTCTACTTGGAATGCTTATCGCGGCAGAGTTTAGTCTCGATGTGGCTGACGGTTTTTTTGACTAATGTTACTTCAGAGGCTCAAAATAGGGGAAAATACGTAACGAAGAAAAAGTAATTTCAACTATTACATCGTTAGTTGGAGTAATAACGGTGGTAAATGAAATATAAATTAACCATTAAATAAATATGAATTAATAATTAACCATAAAATAAATATGAATTAACAATTAACCATAAAATAAATATGAATTAACAATTAACCATAAAATAAATATGAATAAACAATTAACCATAAAATAAATATGAACTAACAATTAACCATAAAATAAATATGAATCAACAATTAACCATAAATAAATATTATATAGAAATTAACCTTAAAATAAATATTATATAGAAATTACCCATAAAATAAATATTATATAGAAATTACCCATAAAATAAATATGAATTAACAATTAACCATAAAATAAATATGAATTAACAATTAACCATAAAATAAATATGAATTAACAATTAACCATAAAATAAATATGAATTAACAATTAATCATAAAATAAATATGAATTAACAATTAACCATAAAATAAATGTGAATTAACAATTAACCATAAAATAAATATGAATTAACAATTAACCATAAAATAAATGTGAATTAACAATTAACCATAAAATAAATATGAATTAACAATTAACCATAAATAAATATTATATAGAAATTAACCATAAAATAAATATTATATAGAAATTAACCATAAAATAAATATTATATAGAAATTAACCATAAAATAAATATTATATAGAAATTAACCATAAAATAAATATTATATAGAAATTAACCATAATATAAATATTATATAGAAATTAACCATAAAATAAATATTATATAGAAATTAACCATAAAAAAATACTAATTTAATTAAGTTGGTTTATTTGGTTTTCTACTTGTAAAGGTAGTACATTTGGAATCCGATGGTTCACTCCGCAGATGGAAGTAACTTTATGCGGGCACGCCACCTTGGCTGCCTCCAAAGTCATCTTCGACGTGTTATGTATGTATTTTATCAAAATCATTTTTACGACAGAATCGGTAAAAAGTACCGCCTCCTAGCCAACAAAAGTTCCAAATTGAATCTGGAAACTAAACACCTCGGCACAGTCTACTCGTCCCACAGAAACGACGGCACCATTGTCTTGGATTTCCCCAACCACAAACCTCACAAGATCTGGCACAACCGATACGACGCCTTGGTTAAAGTAAATGGAATCCGTTTCTTTAAAGGGAATATGAAACTTGGGGCGCCATCTACGGCAGCTTTTCGGAAGCAGAATAAGTTTTCTAAAAACAACTGAAAAGAAAATTGCTTACTAAGTATTTATCTTCTCTGGTACTAAATGGCGCGTATTGAAGTGGTGTATTGTATGCATAGCGTGCCGTTATTAAATAAAAGCAGGTAAGTCTCCTAGTGTTTTGTAGCGCCATCTTCAGCCAAGTACATTCTTCCTCATTTTGAAATATACTTTTTGAAAAAACTAAATAACACATTTTATGTGTATTCTCAGATGCAGGTTAAGAAAGGCAAAATATCTAGTACTTTTGGCGGAAAGATACTAGCACGAATATTCGGTAAATCGGCGGCGGGAATTTCGAATTCGGCCTGTTTACGGTTGAATTTAGTTTAAAATCTCCTAGCGGCAAAAAGATGAAATTCATTGACTCACAATAACATTTGCCACCCTCCTACGCATTGTAACCCGGCCACCTGAATTAATGGCTTCAAAAGTCACTTGACGACTTAGGCCTAAGGTGGTGCCTTGGGTATTAGCCTAGCTGAGCTAGCCTAGCCTAGCTTCCTTATTTTTACTTCCTTTAAAGGGCCACATAATCGTTTGAAAAATAATGGGAGAATTTCAAGTAGCTCCTCCCTTTGTATCACTTGACTCCCTTCTCCAAAAACACACGATTCTGTCAGTGTGAACACAGCAATTTAATATTTTTATTATTTTGTGGTTAAGCAGGGTACACGAAAACACTAACAAAGTGACTGTTTAGACTAAATTAAAAAATCGATTTTATTTATTTTTCTGTGAACAAAAGAATAAGCCTTTCTATAAAGTAACATTGGCCTTCTTGTTTTGATGTTGCTGCTGCGTCACGGGTGACGTATCGATGACGTTTAACTACGAAAAGCCCTGGACATAAGAGTAAATTCGACGAGGCACCCTGTTTTTAAGCATAAACTGAACTAAACTTCTGCGTAATTCGTGACGAATGAGCTACATAAAAACAAGTTCAACAAGCGGAGCTTATTTTATAGAAAGGCCTATTGGGAGCTCCCCCATGATTTTACTATTGTAATAGATCTAAAGGAAAATTTTTGCGTTTTTTGCTGGGTAGAAACCAGGTTTTACCATTAACTATATCTAAATCAATTAATCGTAACAACTAGGTTGTCATCGGCGATTTACCTTACGTGGATTTGCAGTTCGGCTTCGAAACGAGGAAACTACTGGTCCGTTTGGACGACAAAGTTACGAGGTTGGACACCCATATTTTCGGCTTAAAGGGGCACAGAATCGTTTGTATCGGGACAAATTTCCTTTCCGTCACGTGACTCGGCCATTCCTTCTTCGGTTTCCCTTTCCATAAAAACTTGTTGAGGTTAACGGTAATAGTGTAGGGAGCTGTTGGCTCGCGTTGCATGAAGGGCTTGCCACCACCCTCCTACGCATTGTAACCCGGCCACCTGTTTATTGTTAAATGGCTTTAAAAGTCGCTAGATGACTTTGGCCTAAGGTGGTGCATTGGGTATTAGCATAGCTGATTATTATTATTTTATTTTTATTATTTAGTTTCCCAAAACACTTTACTGTGTAGCTCCACCGTCAAATATAAAACGATTCTCTGCCCTTTAAATAAACAAAAATTTAATTGTCGAGTTATAAATTTACAGAAGCCAGTTGGAAGCGGTCAAACCCAACTTTCAACAGATGGTCAAGATGGACGACACCTTAATCGGGGTCATCGTGACCATCAAAGGCTCGAGTGACAACGGTTGTCTCGACCGCACTGGTCAAGATGTTTACCATTTCGCGTCCAGATATTTCGCCCCATTCGCCGGGATCAACGAAGACCCCGTTTGCGGTAAGGAAATTTAAAATTAACTTTCACCAGAAGTCTATAATAACCCTCTTAGGATGAATTATCAAGTGTCCAATAACCGCCATTTTTAAAATAAACTATAAAATCAAAAAGCTAATTACCCATTGAATTGGGAATAATACTGCTAGAATTACAATTACGATTTCGGTTGCCATCGTTACGCGGGACCTGTTCTGATAAGACTGTACGAAATTCATCTTTATAATTAGGTGGTAGCGCCATCTATATTTTGTAAAGTTATATGGCAAAAAATAAATAATAATTAGCTAACTCGCCGTAACTTGTGTTTAAAAGGGTCGTGTTAACAGAATAAAATTATTTTTAAACAACTTCAAAGGTTGGTTTGTTACGAGTAATCATACATTTCAATTTCGCATCAGATTCGCGAAAAAATTCAATTGCAATATAGTTGCCACCACTAGAGACAGATGCCGCCACGGTAGAACGATATAATTGATAAAGTCTCCTTATTGAACGAAATTGGTCCCGCGCCAGCCAGATTTTGTTGTACCTCTATTTATTCCCAACTCAAGGTAATTACCCATTGTGTTAAGTAAAATTAAGTAAGCCACGTATGGCTGAATTTTTTTGTATAAAATTCACCGTAATCCATTTACTTTCTAAACTTCAAAAATTTCATGAACTAAGCCTAACCTAACGTTCTCGCACGTACTGTCGCCTAAGCCCCGACTAAGATTCTCGTAGTGATAGCTAAACAGAATTCTTGAGGCGCTTCCAAGCGGCTGATGTACCTCAGTAAGCCCTCCGATTTAGGCCACGCCTACCGTGTCAAAATATCGGGAAAAGTGAGTCCCTTAGATTCTTGGTCCATGGTCTGCCACAGCTATATAGTTTCGCGTTAAACTCTGTAGTTATGCGATTTTGCTAAGCTTTCATTCTTTTCCCGGGAATGGTTTATTATAACTTACTGTTCTTAATCCATAATTTCTACAGGTTCCGCCCACGCTGTATTGGCGCCATATTGGAGCGAAATTCTGCACAGCAAAGAGTTACGAGGTTAGAATTTTTGAAACTTCACCAAAATTTAAAAGCATATCCGTATTACCAAAAGTAACATAACATGGGATGACGTTTCCTATTGTTTTATTGCTAATTTTCTAACCGAACCATTTTTCGACACTGACATTCTCGTTCAACTCGGACCTGAGCCTGCAATCGAACTGAGAAAAATTGTTATGGTTTTTGCCTCTTGGTAGTAGCTTAACTCACCTTTGGCACATTTAGACACTAGCTCGAACGTCACTCTTACCTCCTGATCAGAGTTCATTCCCCTCAGTGCAACAAACACAAAGAGAACGCAGTAAGCCTTTAAACACGCTAAGGCAGTGTTGTGTACATCTTTCATTGGACGAACCTTTACACTGAACGTTTTACGGAAAGGGGGAAGTCAATTTCGTTATTTTCCCCTTCCGATGGCAGCAGGTGCTAAAGCGTCTAGCCAATGAAAACTGTACGCAAGAAAATCCACGACTTCCTTGTGTTGGGTGCGGCGTTTGTTGCTCCTAAAGTGCAACAAGCTCCCACTGAACGATTTACCTTCCTGACACACTTTTGTGTACATTCTTATATCACAATAATAAAAATACTATAAATATAACTTAACGTCGCTATTACTAACTCATTTTGTTCACCAACGCTACAGCTTTGCAGTGCTCACCGAGAGTCGGAGAGCTGCATCTGAATGTCCGAGAAGATGGCCGAGTGGACATTGCGGGAAAGGCCAAGACGGTCATCAGAGGAACCATCCGAATCGAATAATAATTGGTCGAACGAGCTCGGGCCATTGGCAGATTTGAAATCTTTCGTTTTTTGGTCCTGACGCGATAACTATATGACATTACAGTAATACATCAATTGTTATATCTTTATTTCCTTTATAGTAGTTGTTGATATGAGGTAGATCTTTACTCCAACTATGCTGAAGAGGGCGCTACGCAACATTATGCTCCATAATACGAGTTAATTGTAACGCGCTACCGAGTATGCATAGCTCGCCGTTATTAAACAACAGCAGGAAAGCCTCCTAGAGTTGTGTAGCGCCCTCTTCAGCCAAGTACATTCTTCCTCATTTTGAAACATACTTTTTGAAAAAATTAAATAACACATTGTATGTGTATTCTCAGTTGCAGGTTAAGAAAGGCCAAATATCTAGTACTTTTGGCGGAAAGATACTAGCACGAATATCCGGTAAATCGGCGGCTGGAATTTCGAATTTGGCCTGTTTACGGATGAATTTCTAAGTATACCCGCTCGCGTGATATAATTTTGGAAAATAACGTCTATTGCGTTATGTTTCAAAGTGATCATTAATTAACAAAGATAAGATTTTAAAATAGCTATAATAATTTATTTTTTGTACTTCAAGTGAGCCATACCTAAAAAAATTCCGTTTGGCGAGTCCAGGGTAAGTATAGAACGGGTAATGCCGAGATTACCACGTTGACGTACATAAGCGTACGGTTTGATGATTGTTTAGGAGTATAATACTAAAAATACGCTATAATGAAGCTTAAAAATAATAATCTACATTAAATATTTATTGATCACTTTGAAATTTACGCGATCGACATTTCTAAAATGGATTAATATAACACGCGTAGTATCCTTTAGGACAGCGGTTCCCTTTTTTTCGCTATGGAACCCTAATTACCTCCTAATTCTGGCGGAACCCCAACGCATTTATTTTACTTATCTTAAAAGACTCTTCACTTAAACAAAGATGGCCGCGCTGCGAATTCTCGGAACCCCTGTGACCTTTCCACGTAACCCCAGGGCTCCGTGGAACACCTGTTAGGAAACGCTGCTTTAGGAATTCAACAGAAAATAGTAGAAATTCGAAACTACCACGGCCGATTTACCGGAAATTCGTCTAGTACCTTTCCGCCAAATGTAATAGATATTTGATCTGTCTTAACCTACAACTGAGTGTAGGCTGATACCTCTACAATACTTCCTTTTGCGCAAAATAAAAAAATATACAAGTATCTTCATCATTTAACCTAGATCAAAGTGTAGTAATAATCCACAATTAAGATTAAATCAGTCTAATCAATAATAATAATAACATGTTCTTTAATCCAAATAAATTGTACATTCTTATATCACAATAATAAAAAATACTATAAATATAACTTAACGTCGCGCGCGAGTATAAAATAATTGTCTTTAGAAAATGGCACCGAATGATTTCCTGGAGAAGCAAAGTAACGAACGCAAAGTGATTTCTTCGTTGTCTTTTTCGATTTCCGCGCTTACAATATCAATAAATATCGCACAGCAATACACGGCATTACAACGACTACAAACATATTTTTGATCTCCTGGTCGTAAATGTTTCATTCTAATTCGGATTAAATTTTATTACGATTTAAATTTTCATATACATACGCGTTATTTTAATTATAATTCGGTATATAACGACGACGGAGGGGAGAACCGTTTTAAAGATGAAATCAGTTGCCTCAAGAATGTATTCAGGTTTACAGAGAATATGAAGCCACAAATATAGACTCTGTTTTCATGATTTCTAGAAGATATTCTCAGCCTACATAGAGAGAGAGAGAAAGCCTGTGATCGTATTTAGTGTCTTTCCCTCCAACCGGAGAAGTGGAAAGGCGTGGTTTATCTGGCGGGAATCACGAATAAAGGCGGTGAGGCGTGGTTTATTTTTCGGGAATCACGAATGAAGGCGGAGAGGCGTGGTTTATCTTGCGGGAATCACGAATGAAGGCGGAGAGGCGTGGTTTATCTTGCGGGTATCCCGAGAAAACGCGGGGGATCGGTTTATCTTCCGGAAATCACAAGGCGTATACACTCTTAAACGCGCCTCCCCAATCGACCGCCATTACCTTACAGTCTACGGGGAGGCAAAAGGGACATAATTACCAAAAATGTGTCAATCGGACCTATTTCTGAATGAATGATACGAGCGAAATACAAGTTGGGAGGGGAGAAGGGAAAGTATGCCTTGGGGAGGGAAGGAAGTTAAAACCAACAAATAACGCCTCGTAGTGAGGAACGGAGGAACTAAGTAGCACTGGTCAAAGTTGGTGTATTTTTTGATTTTTCGTCGTTCTGTGGAGATGCTATCGCCATCTACCTACGATATAATACCATAGACTAAAAAAAGATCCAGAAAGGCGACACTAAATAGTCTTTTATGTGGTCGATCTCGAGTCGAGCATTCATTAAACCTTTAGTATACGAAAGTACAGGGATTGTCACACGTTTGGAAATTATGTCACTTTTGGGGGAGGGTAATGAAAAAACCTGTTTTGGGGGGATGAAATTTCCGCGGTAGAGCGTTTGCTCGTCGGTTGCCTGTACGATAATGGCGGCGCCCAGTAAACGTTTCTAAAAAGAGTGTATAGGATGTTGCCTACATATTCTCTGTTAACGCGAATACATTCGTGGTACAAAGGTAGCACCACTTTGTACCTACTATCAACTAACACACTTATACTGTACGAAAATTACATTAAAAAAGGATTTAACTTGACATAGATAAAAAGCGAAACCCGCCTTGCTCGTTATTTGGTGTTTTCTCGTAGCGTCGTGGGCATGCGTCGTAGCTAAGCCCCGCCTTGAAACATTCACGTCACATACCACGAGGCAAAACGCCACACGATCTTGCTTTATAGTCACGTGACCACCATGGGCATCTTAATGTCATGGCCGACCTAAACGTGTTACCATGGCAACGAACACAAGCTACAAATTTAGTTTCAAGGCGAAAACCACTTCGATTTATAGGAAATTATGTCACTATATTTATTTAAGAGGCTAGCTCGATATAATTTAAGCATTTTGAAGTTGATAAATATTAAAACTTAGACAAAGTTTTTTAAAGACCAATAGAGTAGTAGCACTCCGTAGCTTTGGCCATGGCCGCCATTTTGGTCGCAAATTTTTTATCTATAGGAAAGAGCATGGGTGACGTACTAGGACGTCACAGTGCCATTACTCTATAAACGCATTAAATATTACGTAATATTATCGTATTTTTGGCGGTTGTCGATAGATGTAAGTGTTAACGGTCATAATTGATCTTTATCTTAACAAATGTAAATTCGTGGAATCAATCCCTCTTTACAACAAGTATTCGTCATCTTCAATCATTCCTGTAGAAAAATAAAAAAAAAACGTTTAGACAGTGTCCGAGGTGGAAAAATCCATATTGTTTAAACAAGAATAGAGAGATTAAGCACAGCGCTCTTGAAGTTTTAACAACAACGTCGGGAAAAACATTCTTTAAAATGTTCGCCGGCTAACTCAATCAAGTACGTTAGCGATCGAATTTTAACAAATTGAGCACCTTTCGCTAACCCAGGGTACACGAAGAATTAAAACTAAAACCTGGCATTATGTATGGGTATGAGTGTTGTCGAAATACAATTATTTGTTTCTTCGTGTGCCCGGGTGTACCGCGAATGTTTATCTTTGTATACTCGTACTTATTTCGCCAAGGCCTAGGTGAATTTCAATTCAATCGAGTATTTACGCTTCTTAACAAGTACGCTGCTAGATAAATAATAACATCAGCCTATCATAAGGTCCCCATAAGCAAAGGTCTAGGCCAAATTTTTGACGATCGCATGCCCGTTATTAAGAGGTAGGTATTCAAAATCTGCACCTCCTAGTGGTTACGTTCTCAATTAGGCATTTCTCCAAATGAATTTCGCGCGTTGCATGATGAATGCGCGGAAGGCGTGCGCAAACGTATAAACTTAGAACCACGCGGGAGAAATGCGAGCCCTTAGCACCGTAGCCAAGGCTTATTCACAATTTTATCACTTTCAAATGATTCATCAGAAGTTCAGAACCTAAAACTGTTTTCTGAAGGTATTTATTTTTCAAATTTGAGAATTAGACGCGTTTTGTGTGGCAATTATCAACCCGAGCGTGTCTGCTCTACCAAGTAAGATAATATTTTAGATGTAGAAATTTTAAAAACGAAGATGGCGCTACTGCCCTATCGTCGTACTTTATTTTTCTTATCTCCAGGACAACGCCGTTAACATGGCCCCTATGGTAGACCTTTGCTTATGGGGATATTATGATAGGCTTATGATAATAAGTTGATTCTTTGTTTAAAACTGTTTTTAATTTAAAGTAAAAAAACATTTCAAAAACGTTGTTTAAAACACGTTTTAAACCATGGATTAATTAATTAGTTCATGTTTATACTCTTCTTCATACTTACTTATCAACTTTACGAGTAGTTAAATGAGATACTCTCTCCCACCTAAAATGGTTATACTATAAGCTTCTGCTAGTGTCTATCATTTTAAAATTTTATGGCATCATGAATATTCAACACAATGATGTGACTATCGAAATGCACCAAGATGTAGCGTATAGAGAACTATATTACTTCACAACGTTACGAAAGACTTCGTCAATTTTATTCGAACAAAAACAAGAATCTCTGGAGTTCTAAAATCATTCTTGAAAAAAATAATGTTTAAAACGCTTTAAACATATTGTGTTTTGTTTAAAACCAGGAATCCATAACGCTACTTGGAATGAGTATCTCCCCATATCCCCTGTGGTATTTTGTGGCGGAACATTGTGGGAGGGGCTAAAACGCTTATACCCATACCTGAACACCAAGACTTGGTCTCGGGCTCAGTCTCACCAAACTTTTTGTTTGGCCTTAGTCTCGTCTCGGTCTCACAATAATTTCCCCAAATACACGAGAGCTCGTCTCGGGCTCATACGTTTTTCTCCTAAATACAAGAGCTCGTCTCGGGCTCATTAATATTTTTTTGAAACATGAGAGCTCATCTCGGGCTGGGCTCATATATTTTTCTGTTACTAACAAGGGCTCGTGTCAGTCTCATAAGAATTTGCATAACTCATTCCAATCTTTTAATAACTTTTTAAGTCTTAATATTTTTTCATATAGATAAATAAATAATTCCATAAGTAATATAAGAACAATAAGTACGAAAATTAGCAAATATTATAACGTAGCTGATATTCAGTTATTACATCACCTTTTTTAAATCGGATGTTTTTCTTTCCTATCCCCTCTCAAATAAATCAAGAATCCATATCTCTACTCGGAATGCTTATCCTTCCGTACCGCGTATGGTAAGATCACTCTGACGGTTTTGGCCCCGCCTACGAGAGAAAAAATCCCTTCTGCGCGCGCTCCCCTCTCACGTTGTTGTTTGTTAAGTTAACATAGTGACGTCATAAAAACCGTCCGCCGGGTCATTGCCTTTCCCTCTAGGAGTAGCAGCAAGGGCTAGGCTACCTTACACACGCCGGGACGCAGCACAGCACGATACAAAAGTCAAACGAACAGGGGCGTAGGAACGTTCTAGAAGTTGGAGGGGGCAAAGAGAAACGAAAAGGGGTCTGGAGAATGGTTTTTAATTTTTAATGAAGTGTAGCTTCTCCGAATGCATGGGTACTTTTTACTACTATGTAAATTGGTGGGAAAAGACTGAAATTTAAACACAGTTGAGATTCTATAAACTGTATATGCTTTCCAAATGATAATTTGAGCCTTTTGAAGATTTCAACTGACCAAAAAGCTGGAGGGGGCAATAACATTAGTTGCCCCTCCCAGCCAAATTCTAGGGAGGGGCATTGCCCCCCCCCCTGCCCCTCCCGGTTCCTACGCCCCTGCAAATGAAACAGCCGGACGACCAGGCCTGGTATTTTCTTCGAAAATTCTAGAAGCTAGTTTACTTTGGATCAATCAGAAAACGAGTGGTTTAACTCACGTTATCCGAAATAGCCAATTACGTAAATTCCGTGTTAACCCAGTAGGTGAGAGCTCTATTCAAGGGCGACACGGCCAACTGCGATCACGTGCTGTTCACGCTTTAGCCATAGCGCAAACAGCACGTAATCAAAGTTGGTCGTATCGGTGAGAATGAAAGCGTTACGGTTACGGCCGTTTTGCTCTGCGCCACAGCGCTCCCCAGTGGCCAAGGGAAACATAATCGAGCAAAAACGGACACAACCGTCTCTTAAAAATTATAAGGTCTCATATCGGGCTCGTTACAAAAATATGGTCTCCGCTCGGGCTCGTAGTAACACACTATACTATATAGGACTCAGCTCAGGCTCAAAGAAATTTACTATATTTTAATCATTGAGTTGGGAATATTAATCTAGAGGTCCAATCAAAACGTCGGATTTCAGTATTTCGCGAAACAAGTTTTTAAAAATAAGAATACTGTCGTCTGCTCCCATCGGCGTCCCAATTGACGAGAAAACGTTATCATTCTACCCGTGGCGCCGTCTATCTCTCAATGGTTCGTTCAAATAAGACGCGTTTTCAAGCAAAAATATTTTTTTTTCTTCAAAATAATGGATGGCGCCACGGGTCATATGATAACGTTTGCTCGTCATTTTAGAGCAGACGGCACATTCGTATTTTTCAAAAACTTGTTTCGCAGGGAGCAGATTTGATTGGATCTCTAGATTAATATTCCCAACTCAATGATTTTAATGGTCTCATCTCAAGCTCACAAAAATACGCTATAATATAAAGGTCTCATCTCGGGCTCAAATAAAATGACCACAACGTTTTGGTCTCTTCTCGGGCTCGTATCATTATCATAATAAAGCCTGGGCTCAGTCTCAAATCGAGCTCGGGCTCTTGGTGTGAGACGATCCCGTTCAGCTATGCTTATACCGCCTTAAATTCAGTGACAAACAAAGGCTTATAAGCTCCGCCTACTATGTTCCGCCACAACGGCGGGGAATCGAAGCCGTTATTCATTCCAAGTAGCGTTATGGATTCCTGTTAAAACTCATTACAGAGAACATAGAAATTTAAATATTTTCTAATAAAGCACTATATTTGATTCTTAGGTAATGAAATGAAAAAGGGGCCTCAAATAATTCTAAGAGGCCCCCAAAAAATAAAATTAGGGCTCTACGAGACCTAACACAATTTATCCCTAACTTCTGATAAAGCAAATAGATTCTTGGGTGTATTATGACAAATTAAAGTATTATGATACCGGTAATTCCGGTGTTGGACTTCGTTCTATTCCGATATTTCGGTATGGCATATTGCATAAAACAATAATTGCATCTTTTTATTTACGTTTTATATTTTTATAAAGTGAATGCAACGTTGCAACGGGTAAAATACTTTCTGCATTGCTTTTACAATTGAGTTTCTCGTTTATCTTATCCGCCTTCGTTTAAAATTCGTACAACAGTTGCATCTGATGACTTTGTGAAACGTTAAAATATTACAATTTTTGGAAGACCAGGACTTGAAATTAAGAGTGGGAATTTGATATTTTGATAAAAGCTAAGTAATTTAATATTACTGCTGGCTTTAATAATATATATTAAGCTAACTTCAATTGCACTTTTTGAAAAGCTGCATATTTATATTTATTATTATTATTTTCTAAAATATTTTCATATTGACTGATTTTTACGACGGGAAAATAATGAAAATTGTACGATTTCAAAATATTACGGTGAAGTAGATTACGCGAATTTCGCAATATTACCGGTTGGGCAAGACTATCATTGTAAAATGTTATAATCTGTATAATTAGTATAATTATACAGATTATGTATATACATGATTGTAACGAGTAGTTTAATAGGGCATAAATATTATGACATGTATGCAAATTTAATAAATATTAATATATTATTGTTTTAAATAAATGTTCCAAATGCTTTCCCAAATGACGGATTTAAATATTTTTTGAAGGCCCCAAATTGATCTAATAATACACGATCAATAAATGATCCTACCAGGAAATCGCCAAGAACTAATATTTCCCAGAGCCAGGACCTGCAAGTCACTATTTATATAGTGCTTGTTAAAATACTGGAAATTTTCACCTTTACGGCAACAACAAGCGTTCGCCATGGCGTTCCCTTTAAACCAGGTAGCTTTTTCAACATATATTAACTTATTAAGGCTTGGCAAAAACACGACGTTCGGTATACAGGTAAAACGTTTCAATTATTTCAACAATCACTATATAAACTATAACTTGCGTGTCCTGACCCTCGGAAATATTACTTCTTGGTTTATTTAAACGCCTATTGTAAAGAAAAAAAGTTTCAGTATTACCGAGGGGCAGGTCACTTCCTTGATTAACGTGATTTAACGATTAAATCTGATCAAAATGATTAAATCTAATTAAAATTATTAAATCCGATTAAAACGATTAAATCCCGATTAAAAAAATTAGATTGATTAAATCATTATTAAATTGTTAAATCGTGATTAGATTTTTTAATCTTGATTAACCTGATTTAATCACTATTACCCTGATTTAATCACTATTACCCTGATTTAATCACTATTACCCTGATTTAATCACTATTACCCTGATTTAATCACTATTACCCTGATTTAATCACTATTACCCTGATTTAATCACTATTACCCTGATTTAATCACTATTACCCTGATTTAATCATTTTATCATTAATTATTTATTTTTGAGTACCTAGTGCATCCCTTACTGTATTGGATGCACTAGGTACTCAAAAATAAATAATATAAAAATATTAAACTAGTTAATTTTAGCTTTTGACACGCATTTATCCACTTTTTTCCATAAGTTTCCATTGGGCCGCACTTTTTATGATAAAAATGTCCTTTTGGTAACGCAACGTTTAGGCATTTCACCGAGAAAACAAAGCGTGTAGGGAGGGAAGACAACCCTTCACGCGGAGAGTTTTCGGCCTATTTAAGCGAAAGAATTAGAAGCGGTGGGAAAAAACCTTGGCTAGTCCCAGCTGTATTTGGTTTTATTTACCGTTAAAAAGAAGGACGGAAGGACATGCCCTAAATATAGCGGATCACCGAAAGACAGACCGTCTTATGCAACGCTCTTACGTTTTTCCGTCCGCCGACCAACAATATCGACCCAGGTTTTCTCGATTTTTTACGAACGACGTTTTACAGCGGTGCTTCTCGTTTATTTCGAGACAGAAGGAGAACGTTGCGACAAAAAAAAACCCATCCATATGCAGTTTATGCACATCCATAGGGAAGTTAAAACTTGCGTAAAAACTATTTGCTTTTTCAGGGTACGACTAAGCACACCCGCGCTTCGAATGAAGAAAAAAGGACCCAAAAAAACCTTCCATTTCTCTCTTACATCTGGTGGTGGCAACGAAAACAAACAAAAAAACGTCGGAGCCGCCTCATCCATCCCAGACCCTTACCACCCCCACCACCCCCCGCAGTACGCCAGATTCAATGAGCGTGGGTTTCAGCCAGGGCCGAATTTGACAACGAAAGGACAGACGAAGATGGAGAATTTTATAAGAACCAGCCTATGGCTAAAAACAATGACGTTTCACTTTTTTACACAACTTATAAGAAAATACGAATTAAATTAATATAATAACAATTCTCCGTATAGGTAGGAATCCATACCTCTACTCGGAATGCTTATCGCGGCAGATTTTCATCTCGATGTGGCTGACAGCCGGGGCGTATTAACCATTAGGCAAAGTAGGCACGTACCTAGGGCGCCAAAACTCTGATAAAGCCCCACGGTCCATGTACTTGGCTTGCCCCTACTCAAAATAACGCCGAAAAGGTTTGGGGAAACTAAAATATATTTATTTATTTATTAAAAACCGATACGCCCCTCCTTAGCTGACCAATGCCAAGAGCGCCAAATTTTTCTGTGCCTAAAGGCGCCGAAAGGGTTAATCCGTCCCTGGATGACAGGTTTTTCGACTTCGCTATTAACTTAACAAACAACTACGTGAGAGGGAGCGCGCGCAAAGGGGATTTTTTCCCTCGTAGGCGGGGCCAAAGCCGTCAAGAGTTATCCTAAAATACGCGTTACGCCAGGATAAGCATTCCAAGTAGAGGTATGGTATAGGTCATAAAAATGAAACATGTTCGAATTAATTCATAATTTCCCCGATTTAGTAGTGTAAGAATTTCTATGGTGAATTTCAGCCCAGCACTAGGTTTTCTTCCAAAAAGCATTTAAAAAATTAAACTGAGGCCTGTAAAAGTACAAGATTCAAGCGATTAACATCAGCATTATGGGCAGGGCCCCGGTAAAATATAAATTCCGGGCCTCGAGAGAGCCGTTACTTCTGGAGACAGCTATACATTTTCTTCAAACACGGGACCCTAGGCTGCACGGGCCCCGGTAATTTGCCTGATTATAGGAACATGAGAGATATATTGTTAACTTTTGATGTAATACATTGTGGTTAATAGGCAAATTAACTGAAAACCTAACCAATCTGTATCCTAAAGTTTTACTCTCATTTAGTTTTTGAAATGAAAACTAATGCATTGGAAACCAGTTTTATTTTAAACGTACTGTTCACACACAGTCAAATATTTGTATTTTAAAACTCCCTTAGGTACAAATACACCCCTGACAAACATTTCTTTAATATTTTTTATTCTTTAACCGGGAGAAAATAAACAGTAACGCCAAAGTGGAATCGTGCAACAGTAATTCCCAAATCCAACTTTCTTTCCACCATCGAAATCAACAATAATAAAAAAGGTACAGAATCTAGAAATAAAAAGATGGAACGTGACGGTTTTAATATTCCCCATTGACTTCACTCCCCGTTTAAACAATCCGGCATCTTGAGCGAAAACAGGTGCGTCGAGAGAGAAGGGTGGAAAAGAAGCTCAAGAGCACAAAGAGAGAACGGAGAAAAGATGAAAGGGGGGAGGACGCGAACTGGAAAGATTCCCTCTCTTCCGAGTGCCTGTGACTGGCCTAGCTTTGTGCAGGAATCGATTATGGAGGCCTGTAAAAACTGGGCCCTTATAAAGGCAGACGACGTGACTTTTTTACCGCGTTGAAGCTTTAAAAAAATCTCCGGCTACTGTTGAAACTCTCGAACGTTTGTTTTGACGTGCCTGACAAAGGCTTTCGCAGTTACGAAACAAAAGAACTTTCCCCGCTTTGTTATTTTATTTTTATTCCGAAAACCTGTAATAGGATTTGGGGTAAATGGCGATTTTATACCTTTCCAACTACAGCTATCCTGATCAAATATAATACGTATGAACTAGTCTGCGTAAACAATCTGGTAATTACCGATAAAATTCAACGGATGTCAGCTGTTTACATTAAAACTAGCCGTGTATCGTCAATTTTTGTTAATTATATTTTACAAAGTGAAGTGAATATTTGCCGATGTCTAAACTAGGTAAAAGTTAGATTCATTTAGATAACCGACTATTAGAGAACCGGATATTTCGTATATCTCGTTTGATTTATTAAAGTCTGTAATAATGATTTTATAGCATAGGCAGAGAATGCGAGCCATCAAATAATAGCCGACTGTAACTCGGAGAAGCGGCGTTCGCGGGGGATCGTGAGAGGACGGTTCCTCTCTGATCCATTCCGTCTATTGTACTTGTATACGCTAGAGGGGGGGGGGCGAACAGCTGGATTTGACATAGGGGCGCCGCGTTACCGGAAGCTCAATACTCAGGCCAGTCGGAAGTATAATACGTCCGCGACGCGCCCTGGCGGAAGAGCTGAGAACAACGACGGTGGAGTGAGGAGCTACACTACAGCGAGAGAGAATGATACGTTCATTAAGGATGAAATGTTACAAGGATTAAAAGGACGCTCTCGTCCAAATATCCAAACTTTTAATCATCTGCCGAAACGTCCACTTCTCATATTGACGATGAACCCCCTTCACGATATTTATTGTAGCATATAGCGTCATATTAAAGACGAGAAAATCGATGAAATATACGGGCAAATGGTCAAATTAATAAGATTCCCTTAAATTATCTGTCCACTGCGTCTTCTATCGATCCGTAGATTCTATTGAAATAATTATACCATTCTCCTTACTGCCGGAATATCCAATTTGAAAGTTATAAATGTCATCAAATCGATCTTCCAAATATATACCTTCGTACCAAAATTAGACTTGGCTTTGGGGTATTCTTAAAGGGAATATAATCAAAATAAACTCTGCTAACGTCCGAGCCTATGGATGGGTTTTCTGAATCCCACAAAAGGAGGCCCAAGAAAAAACAAATTATATTAAAATATATTACAAAATAATTGAAATATTTGCGGATGGCCACCGTATTTTGCTATCTTTGGAAAGGAAAAATGTCCGCAAAATACAAATAAGGGGCCCTAAAAATAAAATAGGGGGTTCTACGCAGGGCCATCTTAAGGCATGGGCTAAATGGGCTACAGCCAAGGGCCTCCAGCCAGTTTTGGGGCCCCTGAAAGGCCAACCATACAGCCTCTACTCTAGGGATAAGGGTTTAGTTGGTTAAATAATATATATGCTCATTTAATATTATGTATATTTTAGTTACGTCTGAGGTAATTTGACTCATCGCCACATCGCGTATCATACGGTACCAACAATTTCTAAAACCTAACAGCGAGTCAATGTCAGTAAAAATCTTATTTTCAGTAGGCCTATGTTATACTTTTGAAATTAAAAGTTTTGGGTTGATTATTGTGTAGTTGAATTTAGACAACGGACATACAAAGGCTGACCGTTGGGGATCGGAAAGGTCTTAAGAAATAATTTAGCCCAGCAGGGCCCCAAAAGGTCTTGAGACGGGCTTGGTTCTACGTACTTGGCCTATCTACGTAAAAAATTATATAATTAGCTCCATTTGTACCTAACCTCTGATAAATATTAGGTTAATTTTAAAACTATCTTTCAATTGATTAATTTTATCATCTGGAGTATGTTTACTTGAATCATATATTGAAATTCGCTATAGAATACCCCCCTCAAAGCGTTATACCTATAACAATCCAGGCCATCCCAAACACGCCACGATATATGAAATAGTGAAAACATGGGCACGAGCCATCCACGGTTTGAAAAAGGAAGATTTTTTTGGTCGCGGGTCGTGAAAAATGCTAAAGGCGGTATATCAGCGCGCAGTGATTCACCGGGCCGAGAGGGTGTTTGAGCGTCAGCTGGATGGGAGAGACGCGGGGGCTGTTGGAGCTAGCGAGGTGATGGAGAGAGGGAAGCCCGAGAGCGGGGAACGCGCCAGAGAGGGATAATGGAATATCAGAAGCAGCCAGGGATGAGTCCCAAACGGGCATTAGGAATCACCAGCTGCACCTAATGAGGTGACTCGCTTTGGCCTCCCTTCCCGCCATCCCAGAGAGCTTCAATTGCATTTTACAAGACTTCAATCCGGCCAAGGTGCTGCAGAAGGGAAAAGGTTATTTCAATCGCTGGCCATTTTAAAGCGCTTTTTCTTCCAATATAAGATGTAATCGCAATCGTTTTTCGATTCAAAAGGTTCAATTCTTAATTGTTGATTTCATACTTTGATTTATTCCTTACGGATTTCTTTACTATTTTCAAACGCGATGTAAAACCCACACGCGGTTCATGTTTTATTAATATAACCTAATTGATTAAGAAGCAGGCTTGTTAATTTTATTCTATTTAAATCGGATTTTTAATCATTTTATTAGATTTTTTTTATTTCAATGATTTTTTTTACGTTTTATGCCTGTTTTTATTGAAAAACTTATAAATAATTTTAGTGAAGCGGTAATGAGTACTAAAATGTAAATTAATCGTAATTAAATTTAGTTACTGTTTTTTTATTTCTTTATTTTATTTATTTTTTAACGTTATATGCCTCTTTTTTTAAAACAATTATAAATAATTGGAGTTAAGCGGTAATGTAAACTAAAATTTAAATTATTGTTAATAATATTAAATTATTATTTAACAACTAAATTTAAGAAATTCAACGATGTTTTAAGAAAATCACTAAATATAAATCAAATTGATTTAAATCATTAAATATAAACCAAACTGATTTAAATCACTAAATATAAATTAAATTGATAAAAACTAAATATAAATCAAATTGATTTAAATCACGAAATATAAATCAAATTGATTTAAATCACGAAATATAAATCAAATTGATTTAAATCACTAAATATAAATCAAATTGATTTAAATCGCTAAATATAAATCAAATTAATTTAAATCACTAAATATAAATCAAATTAATTTAAATAACTAAATATAAATCAAATTGATTTAAATAAGACGATGTTTATAAATTTAATCTTAAAGGCCTAGGTTTTCTTCTGCCTGTCCCCCTTTAAATTAGGTCAACATGTTCAGCGGTTGGCCTACCACCAGGGTATTTATGCTTCACTAAGTTAATTTAAAGGGGGACAGGCAGAAAAAAACCTAGGCCTTTAAGCTTGTTACGAATTCTATTCCGAGCTATCATTAGGTCCATATTTTTCACATCAATATTTGCATCAATATTATCAGGTCCTGTTTAAATTTATTTTCTATATAACCGCGTACGTAAGCAGCCGTGTTTGTATCATTATAAATATTAATTATGTCCTTAAACCAAGTAAATACCGTAAAGTCTAACACACAAATCAAAGCTTTACGGATAAGTACGTGCTAATAAAATGGGCTAAAAGTTGTCTCGAGTAAATGCATTCTTGCTAGGTTGCAGCGAATAACGGTAAAACACAGCTATTACTCATACCTAAAACAAACAACGCTATATACTAAATAAACTAACCGTAAACAAATAAAGCTATAAAAATATGTCCGAAAAACGTTGAGGTATAAATAGAAGGCTCTAGATCGTCAAATAGCCCATTAAACCAACAGATTCAAAGGCCAACTACATCTGCTCGTCCGCTATATCTAGAGAATGGCCCGCATTTAAATTGGACATTTGCGACCGAGCGGGCACCATAAGGCTACTCATCCGTCCCTCGCAACTCCGTCACCAATTCCCCGCGCCTTCCCGGTTTTCTTCTAGAAAGCGGGACGAAAGGCGAAACGGCCTCGTCCAAGAGTCGCCTCTCAACTTATAGCGCGTCGTTAAAGATCCAATAGCCCTCTTGAAATGGAAGCGATAGAAACGCGGCACGCGCATCCAAGAAGATTTCTTATCTCCATCCTTACATCCGCGTCTTCTCGGGGAAGCCAACCTGGCGGGGCATCCGGGATGGATGGAAGGATAGCCCAGAACGCCACAAAAAAACTGGATCCGACGTCCGTGGATGGAGAGATAAACTTTTTGGGGAATCCACGAGAGTGGTTTAGCCGTGCACGGAAATTTGTCGGACGTAATATATTTGGGCGCTAAACCAAGCGGGGAGTGGAGGCAGTTTACATTACAGCGAGCCTCCATTACTCTAACCAATGACCCCAAAAATGGATAAAGGAAAATATAAATAACCCGAAAAATAAAATGAAACTAACGGTATGGGCCGAGATAAGTCGTAATGTTCTGCGGTATTACGTCACCGAACGGGTCTGCGGTAATTTAGACAACGATGATTACGCGTGTATGCTTCGAGACGCGTATTTATATGGGTAAAATCAGGCAGTAAATCTAGAATGTAGAGGTGTGCAAATACCATTTTTTGGGGATCGAATCGAATATCAAATATTTTTTTCCAAGCACGGCAAATACCAAATCGAATATTTATAACGTCAAATAATTTGGTCGAATATTTTTAGGGCAAAAATTTAGACCAGTTAACTGATCAAATACCAAATAGTATTTCGAATATCAAATTATTCGACGTATTTGGTTTTCAAATATCCAAATAGTTTGCATATTTGTCAAAAAAAAGTAATTGAATCACTGTTCGTTTTACTTGAAAATAGTTAAATATTAAACCAAATACAGTATAGCCTAGAACAAAGTTCCCTGGGCGAACTTGGTAAATCAGTGGTATAATGACGAGCCCGTCCTAAAAGATGGTCTTTTAAATTTTTAATTTTACTTAGCCTTCTCTAATGCTCTTAATAAAAAACACTGAAGGGGGTCCATTGTCTCAGGCTGCAGGCGGGCCCATAATTTTATATTACGCCACTGTGGTAAACTCTAACTTACCATTCAAATTAATTCTAATTGTTGTACAAAATGTCTTTATTTTCTAACTTCCTTCGAACTATTTTTTCGATTTGATCAAAATGAGTTAATCGTAACGTACAAAAATATAGTGCATATCAACTTATCAATTATCATACATATTTTAATTGGGTACCATGGCAAAATAATAATAATAATAATAATTAACTAGGCTAATACCCTAGGTACCACTCCAGGAACAAGTCTTCTAGCGACTTTTATCCTTTAGTAACTAAAATTTCAAGTTTTTAAATATATGTCAAACGCGAGGGAGCAGATCTTTTGATACAAATTAAAAAATTGCATTTATATTAATTTTAAATCAATAATTATTAATTTTTTAACTCAAAAATTCTAAACAGAAAAATCCATAAAGTTACTTACTTCAACTTTCCTCCCGGTTTTTAGTTTTGTTTTGAGCTTGGTTTACGTTTCAGTTTTACTTTGCTATTCTAGAAAATTCCATAACAAGGAACACGCGAATAATCTAGCCAATAGGCGCTAGAATAAACAGCTTCTGCCTTTCGCTGAGAAGTTTGAATACAAACGGTATGGATAATGTACGTGCAAGCTACTCTTTATATATGGTCCTTGGCGCTGCGGCCTAAAGAGAGGTGCCAGAAATAAGCACTAGTTCGGAAATTTCACTACGCTCTCCTGGGATGGCCTTGAACTTCAACAAATTAGAAAAAGACCCGCGGTTATTCGACCAGTTTGCAAACTATTTGAAAATACCAAATACGTTTTCCCTATCTTTTCGAATATTCGACTATTTGATCAAAAAATTCGATTATTCGCGAACTTTTCCAAGCGCTATTCGATTCGACGAATCGAATATTCGATTTGGTATTCGATCGAATTATTTGGTCTGACTAAATATTTTGCACACCCCTACTAGAATGTATTCGTGTTAGCGTAGAATATAATAATAATCAGCAGAAATTAGTGCTCGTCATTCGATTAATTTTTATCCATGAATAAAATAAGCTCGGCGATATTTAAATAATATTTATTTAAATAACCAATAGTTGAATAAAAATTGTAAAATGTTTAAATAATCGAAAGTGAATAAGCCTATTACTTAAATAAAACCAACAATTATTTAAATAAATGCCACTTTTATTCAAATAAATGCTTGGTTGCGTAAAAACATAATTAAATAAGTTAAAATGATATTCTTTTTAACAACGTTTTTTAAATAAATCGGAAAATTTGTGGATAATGAATAAACAATTCCGAGCACTAGCAGGAATCCATACATCTACTTGGAATGCTTATCGCGGCAGATTTTCGTCTCGATGTGGCTGACGGTTTTTTGACGTCACTATGTTAACTTAACAAACAACAACGTGAGAGGGGAGTGCGCGCAAAGGGGATTTTTTTCTCGCGTAGGCGGGGCCAAAGCCGTCAGAGTTATCTTACCACACGCGTTACGCCAGGATAAGCATTGTAAGTAGAAGTATGGATTCATGCATAAGTCTATAATATTATTCTATAAGTTTGTCACTTTGGGAAATATTTAACTGAAAGCTAGTAACGAAGTGACGTCATCACAAGATGAAAATCTCCCCCTAGCGAGGCGCTGTCAAAGGCTATATGTGACGCGGGAGCGAGCGGACGCAAAACGACGATGAAGCCCGTAATTCAGTCTGTCTTGTGAATAGCTCTCAGTAAAACTTTTCCATGTGAAGTGTCACACTTATGTAACAATATTATACACTTATGACTATTCTTATAGTAGATCGCCTTATTTCAGATTTCTGCCACCAGGTGTATGCAGAAGTTAGGGGTAACTGCCACTGGCGCTAGTTGCGTTAGCAGGATCTGCTAAGCAGATGAAGAATATACTTGGTTTTCACTAGGGCAAAAACGACCGACGGCTAGCTTGAACGCAAAAATTCGACGGCTATCTTAGACGCAAAAATATTTCCGTTAGGCCTAATATTTTATTACTTTTTTTGCCAAGTGAAAACCAGCCCTTAGGCCTAAAGGGGAGTTTTTGCGTCGACGAATATAATCGTAGCATTTTGGCACTAGTGAAAACCAGCCTTTCAAGATTACGATTTTCAACACCAATAAAATAAGATTTTAAATAAACAAATAGCCAATGAACAAAATATGTGATAAGCTTATCTGTAGAGCCGCGGAGGTTTTGTTATTGCGTCCAAATAAAAGGCTCGCGTCTCGAAATGAGGAACAGGCCACGGATCGCGTTACATAACGAGAGAAAGGGAAAGATCCCTCTATTATATGCCATTGCGGTGCTGGTGCTGAACGGTGATGGGCAACGCTCTACTCGTTTGAAAGCCTTTTCTCATTTTGAGCGGAATTGAGCGCTAAATTATCGTTTTTAATAAGAGCGTAATGCTACTGGGGAGAGCACCGATTTCTACAGTATGTGAAAAGATGGGAGCTACAATTTACGTTCTCAAATGAGCGGGAAAAGATGGGAGCTACAATTTACGTTATCAACTGAGCGAGAAAAGATGGGAGCTACAATTTACGTTCTCAAATGAGCGGGAAAAGATGGGAGCTACAATTTACGTTCTCAACTGAGCGCGAAAAGATGGGAGCTACAATTTACGTTCTCAACTGAGCGCGAAAAGATGGGAGCTACAATTTACGTTCACAACTGAGCGCGAAAAGATGGGAGCTACAATTTACGTTCACAACTGAGCGCGAAAAGATGGGAGCTACAATTTAAGTTATCAACTGAGCGAGAAAAGATGGGAGCTACAATTTACGTTATCAACTGAGCGAGAAAAGATGGGAGCTACAATTTACGTTCTCAACTGAGCGAGAAAAGATGGGAGCTACAATTTAAGTTATCAACTGAGCGAGAAAAGATGGGAGCTACAATTTACGTTCTCAACTGAGCGAGAAAAGATGGGAGCTACAATTTACGTTATCAACTGAGCGAGAAAAGATGGGAGCTACAATTTACGTTCTCAACTGAGCGAGAAAAGATGGGAGCTACAATTTACGTTATCAACTGAGCGAGAAAAGATGGGAGCTACAATTTACGTTATCAACTGAGCGAGAAAAGATGGGAGCTACAATTTACGTTATCAACTGAGCGAGAAAAGATGGGAGCTACAATTTAAGTTATCAACTGAGCGAGAAAAGATGGGAGCTACAATTTACGTTCTCAACTGAGCGAGAAAAGATGGGAGCTACAATTTACGTTCTCAACTGAGCGAGAAAAGATGGGAGCTACAATTTACGTTCTCAACTGAGCGAGAAAAGATGGGAGCTACAATTTAAGTTATCAACTGAGCGAGAAAAGATGGGAGCTACAATTTACGTTCTCAACTGAGCGAGAAAAGATGGGAGCTACAATTTACGTTATCAACTGAGCGAGAAAAGATGGGAGCTACAATTTACGTTCTCAACTGAGCGAGAAAAGATGGGAGCTACAATTTACGTTCTCAAATGAGCGGGAAAAGATGGGAGCTACAATTTACGTTCTCAAATGAGCGGGAAAAGATGGGAGCTACAATTTACGTTCTCAAATGAGCGGGAAAAGATGGGAGCTACAATTTACGTTCTCAAATGAGCGCGAAAATAGAGGATTGCTGATTTCACCTCTCAATTTAGCATGAAAAGATAGGAGCATCGATTTCGCTTCTCAAACAAGCGCGTAAAGAGATGAGCACCGGTTTCGCCTCTCAAATGAGGAGCGTCAATTTCGCGCGTAAGAAAAGGAACAGGCAACCAAGGCGGGTGCACACAATGAGCGCGCACGCATTCGTCGTTTCAAAAGCCAAGCTCTTGCACGAGCAAGCGAAGTGTGAGCGAAACTAGGATATTTTTAATTTCGCGTCTCACGTGTGCAGCCGCCTTTACCTCTTCAAATGATCGAGCGCGATGGGTGCGTGAGCTGAGCGTCTCAGGACGCAAAAACGCCCATAACTGGTGGTGAATGCTGATGGTTGTTGAAGGAGGGGGGAATCCTACCAGATGGCTTCTCGTACTTTTGAAAGATCGCAGCCCCTTCGTAGAACAACGCAGCCCCTTCGCGAAGGAGACAAGTGCCACGTAATAACAGTGTGGGCGAGATTTCATAGCGCCGCGAGAGGCGCGTTTCATACCGATTGAACCACGCCAAAAGTAAAGAATACCGAAGCCGGTGGTTTTACAGCGATGGGGGGAAAAACACCATAGTGGGTGGAATGTTGGGACGAAAATACGTGTTCCCCACTTTATACGTTACTTATTACGTCTCCCAGTTCAGTAAAAAAAAACACAACGGGGGTAGCTAACGAAAGGGGCTAGACATATCGCGGAACTCCCCACTCAGCCGACAGTCCGTCGCTAAACGTAGACCGGCTCAATTAGCCTTTGACTTCGCTATTAGGTGAACTGCGGCTTCGTTGCTCGGGCCTAACTTTGGAGAACAACTGGGAATTCCAGATGGCCCGCTTCGCAGCGTGCGTCTTTCAATAGACGCCCTCTACAAATTCCGGAACGCTAGCGTACGTAACTTTCGGAACGGCTGCCAACGTTGAACCTATAAGATACGGAATTGCGGGTGGCGCCTGGAATTTCTCTCAACAAGAAAAAGTCTTTTAATAATTCCCGCTTTAATATTTTATTTTTTACTTGTAGAGGTCGTAGGCCCCCCTGGTTCCGAATGCGCCAAAGGTCGGATTATCCACTCTCCCTGGAGAGTATTAATATGGGCTATTTTTATTCCAATATCAATCGTGTATAGTGCCCGTGGTTTACGTAATGTGGAATTTATTTTCTATTTATTATTTTTGCCAGCCAAGCTCGCTGCAGGTGTTTGCACGCCCACTGCTTCGAACCTTTTTGCTACGTTTCTTTTTTCGACAAAAGTTCTTCAATATTTGACCTCTTTTTACGTTTAAAGTGGAGTTCACGCTAAGCGCTTTTTATTCTACCTACTATTCTACATATTCGCGTATTTTATCACTATTTTCAATGAGATACGAGTATGATTTGGATTTGGAAACAACGCTAAAATATCGTCAAGACAAATTTATAAAATTTTCCAATACATTTAATCTATTTACCCTCTAAGGAAATATAACCTGATGTTTTTTGGTGTGGAACACCAACACTTCGACCATTTCCCGCTCCCTCCTATGGCTTCAGATATTTTTGGCGCTAGTTAGTGATTTCCCGCCAAAATTCTTAACATAAAAAACATAAAAAAAACCTTAAAAAAGACTTATATTCCCTTTAAATTCAAGTATTTCAATATGATTTAAGATTACAACATTTATGGATTTTCCACTTTTTAGTTGTATCAGCATCGCTTTATCCAATTCTCATTTTATCGCGAGAAATCACGGATTGTCGTGTACTTTTCGCGTGTAAAGAACGGCGCCAGGTAGATTAAGGCGCCCGCAGCGGGAGATGTGCCCGGGCCATTTTTGAGGGGGATCTTCGAATACCTGTTCGAAAGGAAGACTTTGATTATAAATAGAGGCAACTTGAAAGCGTTGACGCCCGTTAAACAGGTATAGAGAGAGGCAGGTATCTCCTCTATAGCGGACAATCACCGACTAAAACCTGTTCCTTCTCCCAGATGTTTTGGAAAGGGGGAAGCGAGCACCTTGCAATCCACTATTTGTGTTATGGACCGGGCCGAATATCACCTAACACGCGGGTTGAAATTCGCGTAAAGAAAACGATATTTTCTACAACCTGTTCCATAGGTGGATAAATTTCAATACTGATAGCAGTATTTACAATTATTATATTGTACATTTATTTTAATTGAATTTGTATATCATTTTTATTTGAATTTGTATATTATTTTTAATTGAATTTGTATATCATTTTTATTTGAATTTGTATATTATTTTTAATTTAATTTGTATATTATTTTTAATTTAATTTGTATATTATTATTAATTAAATTAGTATATTATTTTTATTTGAATTTGTATATTATTTTTAATTGAATTTGTATATCATTTTTATTTGAATTTGTATATTATTTTTCATTGAATTTGTATATCATTTTTATTTGAATTTGTATATCATTTTTATTTGAATTTGTATATTATTTTTCATTGAATTTGTATATCATTTTTATTTGAATTTGTATATTATTTTTCATTGAATTTGTATATTAACTTTTATTAAATTGTAAATTAAATTTTGATTAGACGCTATCTTGTTGATATTTTATTTCTTGAAGCGTGTGATTATCTTAAGAAATTCGTCGACACTGCTGTTTATTTAATTAAATGTTTTAACTAAAACATTGACTTATTTGATTTAAATTGATGTTGTTATTTAAAATATTGTTATTTTATTAAATTTTAAATAATTTTTGCTTCTGTTTCATATTTAATAATAATTTTTACTTGTGAAGGTCAAATTAGGATAAAATTAACAGTTAGACATAAAAACGGTTTAAATTCACAACGAAAGTTATTACAAATAATTTAAATTAAAACAGTTTCAAATCACATTAATTTTTATTTATTTTCCCTTGATCTAAATTAATCTTAAGTAAAATTACTATTTGTTATTTGGTTTGCTTTGAATTGGCATAGATATAAGAACTATTTCGTACATGTTCATAAATCCATTGGGGTAATATTATACGATTTTTTAAAAATCAAATGTCTTTAATCTTAATATAAATCAAATGGGTCATTTACCGAATTAAGTCACGGAAATCCAAATAAATTAATATCTATTTAGAGTACTTGCATGTCGACATAACGTTTTCCATAACCGATAAACCCAATACCAAAAATGTAGGTCTATCATTTAAAAAAAACTTTAGCAACGTTTTAAGCACTTTTAAAACATTTTACGTCTAATTCACGTTCGCGAATAAAATAATTAAAACCAGGTTTCAGGGATAACTATATTCACCGGTACAACTTGATTACATCACGAAGCGAAGAAGACGTTTGGGTAGGCCACCCATAAGTCTGCGAGATCGCCAACCTTAAAAGATAAATTTTCCTCTCTTTGGGAGCAGGTTGCCAACACGAACAGGTGGTTTTTTAACGTGAGAGAAGGAATGACGGGGTGGAGGGGGAACATATTTGAAGAGTCAGGTAGGCGCCTGGGATCGCCAAAAACGATTCGAGAGTGAATCAAGGATCCTACGGGGCGCGCTCGTGTTTTAAGTCAGGAGAGGGGGTCCTTCGAGAGGGGCCAAACACCGAAAAAAGTCGAGACAAGACTTTTAATAATAAAAAGCCTTCAAATTGATTGGGAAAACTCTTCAACGGGGCTGCGAACCGGATATTTCCTACCGAGATTCTTTACAATTTTAAGAAGCGGTTTAGCTGACAACGGAAGAAAAGACGGGGGTAGGGTAAAATCTATTTTGGATTAAACTGTCGTATGACAACCAGGTAATTCTTTTGTGCAAATCTGGGCGTAGGCTAAATCAAACAATACAATTGAAGAGTTACTTTTTTTAAACCAGTAAATGGAGTTAAACCAGATTTAAAAGCGTTCACATCCCCCTCTAAATTCGCCCGTTTCAAGCCCCTCTCCTAGAAATTTCGTCATTAGCCCCCCCTCCGACACGTACGGCGATGTAATTTCTAGTCTCCCCACCCCGCCATTAATTAGTTTATTAACCCAAAATACACTCCCCAAAATTCGACAGGAGAGCTTTGGGAATTCGGTTCACGTATCCCCCAAGATGGAGACTTTGTTATTCAATATCCTGGATGCCTACGCTCTCGGGCTTTTCCGTGAGAAAATAAAAATTGGTGTTTACTTATTTTAAAATTTATTATAAATTATTCTTTAAATTACTCGTAATTAAAGTCAAAACAAAAAGTACATTGGATTTATTTTTTAGACCTTTTTAGATAAATAAATTCTAAACTTGAGCCAAATTAAAACCACAATCGTAAGGACTTCAGCTAACAAGGAGAGTACCCGAAGTGTTTATTGCCGATTTTGTTCATATGAGATATTAAATTTCCTAAAAGGAGACGTTGCACTACCCATTCGATTTGCCATGGCAATCGAAAATGTTTTTGAACACTAAAACAAAAATATTTTTTTTTCCTTATTTTACCCAAACATTTTCCAATTTACCCAAACTTGATGAAATTTACCTAAATGTGGTTCAAATTACCCATTTAGTGATTTTCAAATTTTTAAAAAATTCGTAACCGAGAAAATCCCATGCTTTTTTTAATGGATTTTATTTTTGTTATAAGTGGTCAAAAACATTTTCGGTTGCCATGGCAAATCGAATGGGTAGTGCAACGTCTCCTTTTAGGAAATTTCATATCTCATATAGGTCTACATTACGTCCGACTTTTAACAAAGTCGGCAATAAACACCTCCCCTTGTAAGTTTACACTATCCGATTTTATCTTAACTTTTCCCTATTATTGATATTTTAAATTATATATACCTCAGATATCATAGTTTGCAAAAACCTTGAGCAAAATAGTATATTTTTGCAAACTATGATACCTGAGGTATATATAATTGAAAACACCAATAATAGGGAAAAGTTTGAAAAAAGAGTTTGCTTGCGAAAATTAGTATATGCCCCTTTATTCAGGGTTGCCACAAAATTTTCAGATTCAAAATACCTGACTATTCCCTAACCATTTTAAGAGATTTACCCTGACTTTTTAAGGCCAAAATTTGTATTTTATATTTTACTTTTATTACACGTTAAATTTAAATGGACTTATACTTCATTAATTTTTATAGCAATGTGGAAAAAATTAGCCAAACTTTCAAGGAAATAAATGATAGTCGTAGAATTTGTCAAAGATCTAGACTAAAATTACCTTCAAAAAGTGTCAAGATAAAATTGAATTCCCTGACTTTTTACAAATTCTTAAAATTCCCTGACTTTTTAGTTCCATTTTTAAATAGGCGATATTATAAAGTCAGATATGCTTGCCCAACTTGTTAAAATGGGATAACTGAATAGTACAGTTAAAGCCTACTGATGAATTCATAGGCTCTTTGGTGGGAAAGCTAATGGAAGCATGGTGGAAAGTGGCCTTTCCCATCAAAACAAGAAGGCCACGTTACTTTATTATATCGCCTATTCCCTGAATTTTTAGGTCCATTTTTAAATTCGCTGACGTGTGGCAACCCGGTGTTTTTACTGTAGGGAGAATGACTATGGTAAGACGATCCGCGGTTGGCATAGCCGAATTCCCCCCAGCACAAGAGGGGGGGAGGGAAAGCGTCACCGGCGTGTGCCTCAATCGCGTTGGAAGTCGTCACTTTTCGGAAACAAATGGAATACCGAACTGCTTTGATATTTCAACAGAAAGGAGTTTACAGTTAGAGGTACGTGTTCCATTTTTATGACTTAGATGTATACTTCTTACGTAAAATATATTTTATATACTTTTGATACTATGAAATCGAACCATTCTTACAAAAGACTACCCGAGGTGGTTATCACCGATTTTGTTGTTAATCGGGGGTTAGGTAGACCTTATGGTAGTATGAAAATTGCCAAAGGGAAAAGTTGCAATGGGCTTTAGTTTCCCCATGGCAACCGAAAATGTTTTTCACCTCGACATTTAAAAAACATGGGATTTTCTCGGTTACCCAAATTTTGTTAATTTAACCAAAATTGATCAATTTTACGCAAAATCCTTGATCAATTTTACCCAAAATAGGTCAAATTCATCTTTTTGGGTAAATTTTTTAAATTTCAATTTTACATTTTTTTTTAAGTAAGTAAGTAAGTACCTTGTGAAAACGCGAAAATCCCATGCTTTTTTAAATAGAGATTTTTTTGTTTTGGGAGATCAAAAACATTTTCGGTTGCCACGGGAAAACTAAAGCCCATTGCAACTTTTCCCTATGGCAATTTTCATTCTACCATAAAGTCTACCTAACTTCCGAATTTCAACAAAATCGGTGATAAACACCTCGGGTAGTCTCCTTGTTAGTATTATATAAAGTTGTAAAATTTTCGATTTCACAAATATGCATTGTTAGACAAATTATACCATAAAAATGAAAATTATTAATACATTCTTTGCTTAAAATAAAATAAATTTTAAAAATGAATCTAGTATTTACTAAATTAATATAAAACGCGTATGGTAACGCTCCGTAAACGAAATAGAGGGGGAAATGAATCTAGTATTTACTAAATTAATATAAAACGCGTATGGTAACGCTTCGTAAACGAAATAGAGGGGGAAATGAATCTAGTATTTACTAAATTAATATAAAACGCGTATGGTAACGCTCCGTAAACGAAATAGAGGGGGAAATGAATCTAGTATTTACTAAATTAATATAAAACGCGTATGGTAACGCTTCGTAAACGAAATAGAGGGGGAAATGAATCTAGTATTTACTAAATTAATATAAAACGCGTATGGTAACGCTCCGTAAACGAAATAGAGGGGGGGGGGGCATAATAAAAATAATCTTAGATGGATCATAATCTTGAAATATAAACCAAACAGGAACCTAAACCGGTACTAACTACATTCGGAAATAGAGATCCTTTCATAAATTACAAAACATATAACGTATTGAAACTAGTTAAAACAAAAATATTACCCCCTCTCCAACCGAACGCCAAATATTTTTCATCGAAAGCAATATTTATCTTGGTTTCATTTTCAGATGCCACAAAGCCGATTACGAAACGATATTTTAGCGTCGGTTGAAATAAAAAGGTTTCTTATTGCAAAATGAAGCGTATAAACTCGTCCGTGACCCCAAAGCAGCCAGCGCCGTCGAGGACGAGACTAGCGAAATCTCTCTTTGTCAGAAATAACGCGAAAATCGTGATGGGTGCGTTTATAATGAAATAAAGAGAAAGAAAGGTATATCCTTGGGGAAGACTCGAAAAAACGTCAAAGGACTTTAACGGTGGGCTTAAGCTGGTTTCACACTCGACGGAAAATATGCCGGAAAGACGATAATAAACGCCGAGCTGAAAATTTATTCCCATTCGATATACGGCTAACGTTCAACTTTACGCTGCTAATTTTCCGTCGAGTGTGAAACCAGCTTAAAAAGCGGGGGAAGGGTTCGGGTTGTTACCTTATGGGTCGATCCCCGGCGCCTGGCTTTGCCTTCCGACTGAATGGTCTGGGTGCACAGCTCGACGCACTCGGCCAAGGTAGGCTGGCGTTGTTCCTCGCTGTAGTCCATCTCGTTTAAGCAGGCCAACGCTAGGATGTAGGAGCTGGCGATTTTTAACACGGCGAGTTTGGAAAGTTTTTGACTGTCGGCGTAGGCCGGTACCGCGCGCCGCAAGTTCTCGAAGGCCGCGCTGATAGTGTGCACCCGGGTGCGCTCTCTGGCGTTGGCTTCGATGCGCCGTTGCCGGCTCATACTCTTGTAGTAGCTCCTGGGTTGTCCGCCTGCCGACGTCCGTTGCGAAGAGTCGTCCGCGTAGCTCGACACTGAACTGGACCCCGCTTGGGTCGGGCAATTGGCACTGGGTTCGTTATCGCGGTTCGGAACCTGTTGAGAATTGTTCGTGGGAACGTCCTTGAACCTTTCTACGATTCTAGATCTGACGCCAACGGGCTTGGACTTGGCGTCGTTCGATAACGATCCGTTACTCGACTCGGATTGTTTGGATAATGGCGGAACTAGGCCTATCGTCCGTAGATCGAACGGTAACGGCGGGTCGGTCGTCGAGCCCGATCGCGTTTCCGCCAGAAGTCTGTTAGTCGTTGAAGAGTTCGACGAGCGATTGTTAAGGCCCAAAGTCGTTAAACGCGGAATTTCGGGCGAGTGATTGGAGCACCACTTTTTGTTGATCAATTCCGGTTGTTCGGTTTTGATCTTGGATTTTTTGGTAGGGATTCGGATGACGCTATCGCGGGGTTTACCATTCTGTCCGACACTATTCTTACGAGTCCTGGTTATCAAGTCCATGGGTTCGTTATCGGCGCCAATTTTGACCTCTTTGTCCCGGACCAAGGACGACGTTTGAGCCAGAACGGACGTGTTCGGAAGCGAGGAAGCCTTAAGTTTACAATTAGCCAAAACTTTAATAGCGGCTCCCCGCGGAATCGAAGGTGTGGCCAACAATACCTGCGTGCCATCGAAAGAATGGCAGCCACTGTCGCTGCTACTGGGGCGGTCGCCCTCGTCGGTACACGAGGGCGCGTTATTTCCGCTCACGTTGACGGGCTCGACGAACACTTCCGGTTCGCTGACGCTCTCTTCGTCGCTGAGCCATTGATACCTCTTCATTCGGAGGACATCTCCGCGACGCTTGGGCGCCGCCGACTTCCGTTTATTCCGCCTACCACCGGAACTAGTCGAGCCCAAGGCACCACCGCTGTTGGTATTGGGCGACAGGTCGTCGGTTTCAGGTCGAGTTCCGTTCATCAACCCGTTATCGTCGCTGTATGGATCGTCCATTTCCTCGTTTTTGGTCGTCATTTCGAAGGAACTGTGGTCCTTCGCCAGAGAGAAATTCGGGCAGGTGTAATCCATTTACTTAACGCATCGTTCACTGACGGTTGCACCTGTTTGATGAACAATCATCTCGAGTTACTACGAAATCGATATTCTATTCTAATTCGTCATAGAAATAAATTTTTAAATTTCGAAGTTGATTGCAATATATACGTCAAAAATACCAAAATAAATGTTTAATAATAATTTAAATATAACGATTAAAATTGAACCAAAATCTCAAAAAGAATTAAAACTTATTAATTATCACTTTGACGAATTTTCAAAGGCAAATTTCGTTAAACGCGGCAGTTATTAATTTAAAAACCCGTTACAATCAACTTCCAAACAAATAAACCGTATGAAAAAATCTAGTCTTACCAAAAATCTCTACTCCTGACGGCTTCTAATTATTACTTAATCCGAAATTAATTATAAATACAAACGAAATGATTTATAAATTGGCAATACCCGACGTAACGCGGAGGAGGAGACGAAACGGGGGATCTTGAGCAGCGATGGGCATCTGAGGCGGCAGTGACTGGGTTGCTCTCCGCGACCGAAAGCACGCACTCCTCGGGGCGCAAAAGTGGAGATTCACCGACTGCCCGGTCGCCATGGCAACGTTCCTTCCCATCCCCCCCCCCCCCCTCTCTCTTTCCCAGATGTTAAAGCGGCTCACGACCGGCCCAGCTGACAACCTGCGGCTCCCGAAGTCGACGCGCTCCGGGCCAGAGGGGGGCGGGCCCCTGTACGGAAGAAAAGGACCATAAAGAAGGAAGAGAAGAATATTTTTGCGGGGGCCGCGACGAGAGGGAAAGCGAAGAACAAGGGGCGGGATGAAAACGGAGAGATGGCGCCCTACCCTGTTATGCTCCCCTTTTTTTGGGGGCGGGCGACTTTTAACTCAACGATGAAAACGCCGGGAGGGACGGACGAGACGTAAAAACCTTATTGATAAAAATCAATATGCAAAACCAATCGATCGTACGACATTTTTCTACTTCAGGTTACGATTTCGGTCGGTTTTATCGCGACATGGGTTAAAGATTCGCCTTTTTATTTCTTAATTGAAACTCTTTGGTTTGGACAATTTTTGGTACGGGATTTTGAACCTCAAAGTGATTTCGGCCGAGGGGCAAGTCACTCCGCGTAATCGGTGTGCAAGCCCATACCTTTAGAGTCTGTACCTTTATCATTGTTGAGTACAGGACATCTGCTTTTTAGACTGATTTCAAGATTTTAGAACTGATTTTGGGCCAGATTTCGTGATTTTCAAGTTGAATTAAAGATTTCTAAAATCATTTTTCTGTGCAGCTATACGGGATTTTGACCTCAAATAAAAATTAGTTTTAGATAAAGAAACACCGTTTTAATAATAAAATAATAATAATAATCAGCTATGCTAATACCAAAGGCACCACCTTATAGCCTAAGTCATCCAGCGACTTTTAAAGCCATTAATTCAGGTGGCCGGGTTACAATGCGTAGGAGGGTGGTAGCCCGACCCGCATGCCAACAGCTCCATACCTCAAGTTAAATTACTCGATTTCGTTTGTACTGTATTATTTCGTAAATAATAAACAACATTTAATAGTTATCAACTATAGCTCCCTCATCAAGATTATAAATGTAGCCTTTAAGGGGGACTTTTACAGATTTTGTCGTAGGGCGTATCCAGCTTATCTTGAAAGCGTTGGAAACCGGACTTGTCTCTACGGCTTCGGGTTGAACCATCCATCGAAATCAGCCTATAACTCTAGGACTGAGGATTCATCTTTTTGCTTCTCTAGCGGCGGCATCATGATGCAGCCGCCGATGGTCGAACTCCGGGGTTGACCCGGAGATTAGAAACATGCAACTTCTCTTCGTTTTCGTTGGCGCCGAAGCAGGAGGGGGGGGGGGAGGGGGTTACGGAGAATCACGTCAGAGAGAGCCGACCGAGCGAGAAAAATAAAAATATTATCGAAAGGCGAAGAAGGGAGATCCGAAGACATAAGGAAAGGGAATTGCTGGAGGGGGTGTAACGTCGCGAAGGAATTACTGACGCGATGGGTGTACCCAGTTTAAAACCGTCTAGTTCGCTTCGCAACAAGAATTTTATGTTTAATCGTGTAATTTTATCAATTCTAACAATTATATTAAATAATTGTAAAATTTTCTGCGGTAAAAATAAATATTGTTAATACAGGATTGCCATACGTCAGGGAAAAGTCGGGGAATTTAAAAATGGGCCTAAAAAGTCAGAGAATTTTAAGAATTTGTAAAAAGTTAGGGAAAGGTCAGGGATTTTTAAGAATTTGTAAAAAGTTAGGGAAAGGTCAGGGAATTGTATGACTTTGTAAAAAGTTAGGGAAAGGTCAGGGATTTTTAAGAATTTGTAAAATGTTAGGGAAAGGTCAGGGATTTTTAAGAATTTGTAAAAAGTTAGGGAAAGGTCAGGGAATTTTAAGAATTTGTAAAAAATCAGGGAATTGAGTTTAATCTTGACACTTTTTTAAAGTAATTTTACTCTAGATCTATGGCAAATTCTGTTATTATTATTTAGATCCTTGAACTGAAATATACGTTGATTAAATTAAAATTTATTAACTTCTGATAAATGAAAAAGTTAAAAATTGACTATTTTTGGCCTTAAACGTCAGGGAGAATAACTTAAAATGGTCAGGGAAAACAGGGAATTTGAATCTGAGAATATTGTGGCAACCCTGTAATATTTCTAAGCCTAATTTTGAAGTTATAATATTATATATCAAATATTTATCAGATAAACTTTATATTTATTAAAGTTAGACGTCAATTCACTCAAAATGTGCACTGTTTTTTCAATAGTGGTCAAAGAATATTGCAAAGCTGGAAAAATCAGTTTATTGCAAAGTTCTGTCAAACATTTCAAATTTACTAAAAACTTGTAGAATGCAGTTAAAATTTACAACACGTAGAAATGCCGATAAACTAAGGCATTAACGGCAATCAGACAGCCAATTATTATTTTCTATCCCATTTGAGGACTATATTAATAATTACACATCTGGTCAAAACGCAACGAAATTATAATAGCAAACATTTATCGTATCTAATTTTGGTGTGAACTGAGTCGCTACGAACAACGGGTGTTGGCTAAAAGAAGATAACTTTTCTGAAAGCGGAATCTAGGAGGCCAATGGAGGAAGGAGGCTTGATAAGAGATCCCGCGGAGAGGGGGGCAGAATATTTGACGGAGGCGGGTGCACCTGGCCACCGAGAGATTGGACTCCTCTCGCTCTTCGGATATTGCACGCGGCCAAGCGTCGACACAGGTGTCCAAGTCGAAAACGAAACCCAGCGCTAATGAAATATCGCGTGGGCGAATTTAAGTGCCCTCTTCTTTAGAATATTTTTCCGATTAGGCTTAGCGCGTGACCTCGCCGAAGGAATATTTTCCACGTACACCTACCCTGCCGAAACTTTTGCACGCTGTCGGATACTGTTGTAACGTGATGGTAACCATCGGATAAGCCATCTTTTTCCTGGAAATACTGGAGACACTTTGAGTGATGGAGAGACTGCAAGGGTATTAACATCAAATGTTACTGATTACAATAGAACGATTTTTCGGAGGTTCGGTGAAAGGGAAAATGGACACACCTTGACTTTTTGTGGCAAGTGGAGACACGTATCGAAATCCCCTAAATAGGTCTGCTGTAGGTCCCAGATGGACCGCTTCAAGGGACTGAAAAAGAACATCTTTACAACAACGACAAAAAAGAATTTCGTCGCTTCCTAGAAATGATTTTTTTTGGGGGGAAAGGGTCGTTTTTCTGGTTTTTACTACATCCCGAATTCAACGGGATGGTTTCGCCTACTCATTTCAAAAGCATGGGAAGCGCGGTTATCCTTAGACCTTTCCTTTTGTTCCAGCTTGTTGTTGAAATTGTGCAGTCAAACCTATGGACGAAATCACTAGCTCTCTTTAGTGGGAGAGCCGAGGAAGCATTGTAGAAGCTATAGGAGCAACAAACACAAGGAAAACGCAGCTAGTCTTTAAACACGCAAACGCAGTGTTGTGTACAAATTTCATTGGACGAGCCTTTACGCTGAATGTATTCCGGAAAGGCCCGGGCATTCCATGTGAAATCAACACACTCAGAAACCTGACCATCTCAGATTTTGATGAAATGTTGCATATATATAGTGTCTAGGTATTTCCGGGTATTTCAAGGAAAACGCCTCCGATAACTCAGTCTGATAACTTCGGTTCATTTACTTTCTTCATGATTTAATACTAATAATTATGCGTTCAAGACAATTTCCGAATTTTCCCCACCCGACGGCAGCAGGCGCTAAAGCGTCTAACCAATGAAAACTGTACGCGAGAAAATGCACAACCGTTGACGGGTTGCGTTCTCCTTGTGTGGGATGCTGCGTTTGTTGTTCCTAGGTAGAAGTGAGTAAAAAAACAGTAAACAATAAGACCACGTTAATTTATAGAAAAACCTTTTAACGTACGCGATAACGACTTCAAGAACGAACAAACTTTCTCGAGAATAGATCGAACTTTTTCGTTTGATTTCCGATAATATTGAAGACGCGTAAATAAAGGTAAGAATAATCCGCATCCGCTTTATCTCTTCGATTCGGAAGAGAAAGAAATCGGGGGAGCGGCAGTTTGGCACAGGTGGGGCTCCCGGGTTGAGATGATAAAAAGACCTTCGGCGGTCCGCCTTTTATCCCCGCGTTTTCACCCATACACGAGGAAAACACCCCTCGAGAATCTTCCCCTCTGAGATAGCGTAGAACGCCGGGGATCCACGCCTTTGACCACGTTGTCGGTTAGTACCTTGACAGGATAAAGCCGGTTTGTTACTCGTTCCAGCAAAAAGAACGCGCCGGGTCAGGTGCGACTCGCTCGAAGAATTTATATACAAACCGTCAAAAGAATAGCAGGAATTTTACCCCAAACATAAAATGTAATTTTTCTCTCTACAGGCTTCTGAAAAGAGAGGCATTTGGCCCGAGAGAAACGGCAATGTGAGCGAGAAACGCAGCTTGTATTGTCTCGTAAGAGAAAGAGAGAACGCTATTTGGGGGCCCAAGCACCTGAATAAATCGCGAACACTCCTTCATACGCTGGTGTTAAAGTTTGTAAAAAGGGCAGTGAAACGTTACTTCGAACGCGCCTTACTCACCTGGTAGTTGGTACTGGTTAAATTAAATCCCAAGGCCAAGGTTAAGAATGTACGACCTTAGTTTTACTCGTGGTCTTGGGGTCGGCAATTCACAAATATTGTATACAAGATTTTGAATCTCGATGTGATATTCGTGATAATTTACGGTTTTCTATTCTAGTCTATAGGTGGCGTTGCGGCGCCACGCTCTTCCGAGGTAGCACGTCTGATCTAGCGTCTGCTAGTTTCAAATTAGAGAAAAATGCCTAAATCTGATGGGCGTCGTAGTCGTTACCATAGGAGAAAACACAAAACCGTGTAAAATTATAATAAAATGCTAATATTAACCTTTTATAGCTGCTGTTTCATCCATAATAACTTAATAGCGTCTGCTAATACGATATCTAGTTTTCGATGGCAACCGAAAGAGGGCGTAGCGATAGCTATATTCGCCCGCGATTTCCAGATATTGCGTTTGATTTACGTCGGGATTTCAAGATTTCTAAAACATTTTTCTGTACTATTCGACGGTGTATCCAGGATTTCATTTCGGGTGGGGTTTAAACTGTACACCCCCTTTTTTGACTGAAAGCCACTTTTGCACCCCCTTTCCCTTGAGTTACTGGTTAAACTGACGTCGTGAGTATGGAATCCCATGTTTATGGTAGATCAATGAATTTGACATTTATCCCACCAGATTTAATAGAAGCTAGGGATGAGTGGCGCTAGTTACGTTAAGAACAAACTGTAGTACATGTTAGCGGTTGATTTTTAGTTCAAACTCCCTTTAAAAGAATTGTTACGTTTTGCACCCCCTCGATCCATATTGGGTTGAACGCCTAAATACGCCCCCTCGGTTTTACCAGGTGTACTTCGCATATCATGCAGGAATGAAAATATGAGGGAAGAGCTTTCCACCACCCTCCTACGCATTGTAACCCGGCCACCGGAATTAATGGCTTCAAAAGTCGCTTGATCACTTAGACCTAATTTGGTGCCTTGGGTATTAGCCTAGCTGATTATTATTATTATTTATATTCCAAATTAAATAATTTCATTTATTTATGAAATAAAATCCATAGCTCTAATAATGAATGGAAATTGTTCTACTGGGTCATGACACTAGAAGATGTTGTAGTCACACCTGCAACATATTTTTTTGCACACACCTCAAGGAGTGCATAGCTCAGCTGTGTACCCCACAAATTCTGAATACAAAAATGAAAACTATAAATAGAAAATTTAATGTATGACAATTAGTAAAAAATGCCAAATTTCCCCGGACCATTTTTTTTAGAATAAATGAATGTTTTAGGGTAAAATCTTGAAAATATTGATTATGCATTTTTAATACATCTTTCAAAAATTTATTTGCCTGATTTTTTTTTGGATAATTTAAAATTCCCTTATTTGTTTGGACCATTTTAAAATTCCCACTATTCACTGACCAATTTAAAAATTCCCACTATTCACTGACCATTTGGAAAATTTTTTAAATTCCCCGACATTTTCAGGTTTTCCAGGTCCTGTAGGAACCCTGCATTTAAATGAAAAATACTTAAATGAAATTATTATTGATAAAGTCGCTGCAAAAGCTTACAGTTGTCAATAAAATATTTCCCAAAGAGATAAATTTATGGAGACAATGTTACAGACTTACTCTCACGCGTAAACAGCCCATGAATTAAAATGAGGATTCAATAAATGAAAATGTAAAGGAAAAAAAAAATGACAATTTATTTTCCAATACAATGTACAGCCTACTTACAATACTGGCACATGGATTTTTACACAATGAAACAAAAAAATAATGTAAAAGTTAACAATAAATTGTTGTGGGTGGGTTTTCAACAGCCAAAGAAACAAAAAATATCATCATACAAAATATTATCGGTTTATCGTAACTCTAAAAACGGTGAAGAAGAACTGCTAGCCGCAAATTCTCTTCACTTGAAAGTGTTTATATCAACAGCACCGGCTGGAGGATACTTCAAGATCTGTAAGTACTCTCTACCCTCGTCTTCTTCCTTGCCATACGTATACTTGGCCTTCTTGCCTTTATTCTTTTTCGTGGCGTCGTGACCGTGACCACCACCTCCACCTCCTACTCCTCCTCCTCCGCCGCCACTGCTACTTTTGTCATCTTTGAAAACGGCTTTAATGATATTATGATGGCCCTCCCGTTCTAGCATCTCTCGCCATTCAGCCATTTCACGTTCGTGGCGTATCTTATCTT
Organism: Leiobunum rupestre; assembly: GCF_980474605.1. Lineage (NCBI taxonomy): Eukaryota > Metazoa > Arthropoda > Arachnida > Opiliones > Sclerosomatidae > Leiobunum > Leiobunum rupestre. Next base: position 37,358,408 of record NC_143392.1, read on the forward strand.
CCCTCGCGTTATTGAAATATATCTGCAATTTTCCACATTTCATTTAGAATTCTAAATTCAATAGATTTTCTGGCAAAAACATTTTACCTGTTTCGTTTCGTCTGGCAGTTTTTTCCAAATTTCTGAGGCTTCTTTCGTGAATTCGGTGATAGGAGAATCCCCTCTATTAGGAAGTCGTGAAATTAGAAATAGCGAAAAAGCACTTCTTGGCCCTTTTGGTTTTTCTAATTCCCTCAGTTGCTGATGGAGAAAATAAAAGAAAGTGGTTTCAGATTTTATTCTGCAAAGGTCACTTTATTTTCAAAATAAACAATTGTTTACCGTCGTGAGACGCCTTTTAGTTAATCTTTCTCTACGATCATTTTTCTGTTGTCTTAATGCCATTTTTTGCTCTTTGGTTAAGCTGTTATGATAGGCTTCATTGACTTTGTTAAACCGTTCCAAGTCTTGTTTAAACTGGTCAACATATTTCTAACAAATAATAATAGAAATATTTACATTTTTTTTATCATTATTACATTCTAATATTGTTAGTATTATTTACCTGTTTTTCACTGGCATCTAATGTCTGCCACATTTCCGCAACCTTTTTCACAACATCCGTTACTTTTAATGCTAGAACGTAATAATTTGTTATTGGAACATTCAATTTACTCCATAAAAAAAGAATAAAATCCTTACTGGGATTTTGCTTTGCAACTTCGGGTCTCATTTCTTTCATGTATAACATATAGGCTGTTAAAGGTTTCTTAGGAGGTGGAGCAGGCATTGGCATTTCAGTTTTAACCGCTGTCGTAGCAGCCTTGGTAAAGTTGTGGGCCTGTACTTGGGTGGTTATTCCCCTAGCCGAGTTGTTAATAATATCAAGTCCATTGTGAGGCACGTGGTTGAAGTTATTCAAGCCACCAATGTTAAGATTAGTGTGCTGATTGGGGATGTTCAGATCTCCGATGCATGAATTCAAGAGATTGTGATTATTGGCGAAGTTTGAAGAGCAAGAAGCGAAGCCCACTTGGTCTAACACCCCTTGGAGATTGAAATTCATAGGTGTTGGTAGTAATCTCCTAAATTACAAATTTCGTAAATCCTTAATAGTGATAGGAACTGAGTCTCTCTGTTGTTTAGAAAACAGTAGAATAGGTAGACAAAAATGGAGTCTCGACGAAGGCTTAAAAAATAGGCCTAGGAAGATACAAGAGTGGTTTGTTTAGTCCCTCATAATACAGATTAGAAACGAAATTTCCGGCATGCGAGAAAAAAACGAACACACCGAAAGAATTACAAATAAGTTTACAAACGTGTGTTTCGTTTCAGAAGATCAGAGCCTACCGAAATGCTGAAATATTCCTCAAAGATTTTCCACACAGCAATCCAAAACTCATCACCGCCATTTTAAAAATCGAATAATAATTAAATGTAAAGAAACTTGAGGCCGATGATGCCTCCCTGGCGCCATCTGTGTAAAGCGGTAAGAAGCTCCGCCAGTAAAACTAACTGCGTTGAAGTTCTCAGCCTCTTACAATCCCTCATCTCTGTTAAATTTGATATCACCCGCACCACCTAGCGACGCCACTGCCAAGGTTTGAAGATGAGATCCGAATTGAAGTTTTATGCATGTACCAAAAATACACGGTATTTAAAATTGAATATTGTAATTGATAAAAAAAAATCAAAAATCAAAGGAATGTGTTCCGTATTTAATATTTTTTCGCGGCATTCATGAACCATTACATACTTAAATAAAAATAACAAGATGTCACAGACATTTGAATCTTGGCCAAAAATGAAATTTTCAATTGGAGCGGGATATCCCTGTGTTTAGTTAATCCAAGTTTGAATGCAAGAGTCTCTCTGACGTATCAAGTAAATTTGGCAAATTAAAGTTCAATTTTTATTATTTTAAACCATTAGCTCACTATAACAACCTAATATTTTTTAAAATAAGAACCCTTATTCAGTTAGACTGTCCTTTAATATAATTAGCATACTACGCACTAAGAACAATAAAAATATCATTAAACCACTTTTTCAATCGTTATGTTCATTTAAATTTTATTTTAATAACCTTATCCTATAGAATAATTAACACTTTATGTAATAATAGCCTAACGGTTATTAATCAACACGAAAGTACGACAACCATCCACAACATCGCGATGAAAGGTTTATGAACGTTACATCGATTTCAAGGCGAAATTACAGCTCCGGATTTGAATCATCCGCAAGCTTTCTCAATCATTCAATCCATTAAGAAACGTAGTGGTTCTCAAATGTTACTAACCATGAGTTATCTCCCCACTGTTTAAAGGGGTTTTCCCCCAGAGTTCTTCGGTTTCCCCCTTTTCATAAAAACTTATTGAGGTTAACGGTAATAGTAAATGTAGGAAGTTGTTGACTCGCTCGCCACCACCCTCCTACGCAATTTAGCCCGGCCACCTGATTTAAATGCATTTAAAGTCGCTCGATGACTTCGGCCCAATGGGGTGCTTTGGGTATTAGCCTAGCTGATTTTTTAAATATTATATAGCAAATAAAACAAGTTCAACACCTCCCCTCCCTCATATCTGATCAGATAAAATCAGTAATATTTATCCGAATATGTGCAATGATCTGGCTTTTAATTTAAAAATCGGTGAATCTGCTAACGATTTTGGAAAAATATTATGGTGACTTATTAGTAAGTAAAAGTACTTTTTTTAATGTAACGTTTACTTTCTAATCCGATATCTCGTATAAGAACAGATGGTAATTTCGGTTAAAAAAAACGGACTAATTTTAATTATTATATTTACATTTGTATTCAAATTACTCTAACCCTAAGTGTTATATGCAGATGGTTAAAAAAAACACTTCAAACTATCAAATAAGATATCGCTGTTGGAAGTACTAAATATAAATAAAATCGGCGGGGATTTTTAGGAAATATAGTTAAATAAAGTGAACTATGCGAAATATTATTAGATTAGAGTTAAAAAAATTAGTATTTTCTAAGAAATATGTTCCCACTTAAAAATTGAATTTAAAATAAACACCGTGACGTAAGTAATAACATCCGCTTCTACATTAAAAAGATCATGGCAACCCAGTTTTAAAAGATTTTACAACTAAGGCGTAACGATTGGACGGAAAACGGCGAATTTTCTACGTTCATGATGATTTTTCCGCGCGAGCTTGAATGCCAAGTCCGTAAGTTGCGACATAATGTTTTATCTGTGGCTGCTCTTATTTGAAAATTGCGCCTTTAAAAACCGGAAGAGGACGAAGGCCATCTATTGATCAGAAAATGAAATGCCGACCGCTTAAAGGGGAACGGTCAAGCTTTAACCAGTTAGATAGCCCTATAGCCCATTAAAAACTAAAATGTATGGCGAAAACCACGTAAAAAAATACTGAGTGGTTAATTTTTAATAAAATAAAGAAATTTCGGGAAATCGAAAAGCGCGCGTCCACCGCGACCCCTGGTGAGAAGCCGGTGAGACGGGAAAAACAACGTAAAAGCAGAGATCCTGGCAGTTATAGAGATGCGAAACTCCCTATACCCTAAGCAAACCAGTTTTTTTCAAATTTTTGCCGATCGCAGCGACGCCTGTACGTGGGGAGTAACCGCAGAGATCCTAGGATTGTTAGCGTTGTTTACAATTTTTGCGTCTCTCGGCTTGAAACGGGCGCTTCCTTCCGGCCGAAGGGCGGCGCTGATGCTTGCATTTTTTTGTCAGGTTTTCGATGGAGTTTCGCATCTCTATAACTGCCAGGATCTCTGGTAAAAGCGCGCGCTGCTGAAGACGCGAAAAATATGTTTTGCACGCGCGGCGCGTTCCAGTTATACGAGACCTAAGCCTAAATTGCGCGATTTTAAAAGTTAGGATAGTTCGCAAATCGCTCATACGGGGTTAGGGGCGCTGGCGGCAGCCCCTAAGATGGCGGCGAAAATTCAAACCCAAACACCTGGCGTTATTTTTCGTTTCAACTTTTTGGGCCAAAAGCTATTTTTTCAAGACAAAAAAAGGTACGTGTTAGTATATTGAAAGTCTTGTTAATCTTTTGATACGGAAATAAGGCCATATTTGGAAAAGCTTGGCCGTTCCCCTTTAATTAGGTATCAATGATCTCGAGTACACTTAGCAAACTCCAACAATAATGGAATACACCTGTAAACCCCGATCGCTATCGAAGCCATGCAATTATCTGTCGTTTGATGTATCATTTACCATTTATCCCTAATGGTTGAGAGTTCAATTTTCAAGCTAAAATATCGACATTCGTAGCTTGGTCGTGGGTGTTGCTTATTTCCGTTGCCATGGTATCGAGTTTAGGTCGGGCATGACATAGACGGTAAAATAAATTCCAACGGCTTCCCAGCCTCTGAAGGGTTTTTGAATTTGGGGGTAGGAAAAAAGGGGAAACGTTTCGTGACAGCATGGCTGCCAGCCTCTCCGCTTCGCGACTTTAATTGTCACTGAAGTCATTTCAATCGTTTTTCTCGTCTATTACGATTGATCTCAATTAATAATTTGTATTTTAATTTAAAGAATTCAAGTTATAGGGAAATTTACAGTTAAACAACCATTTGGTCTAGCTTTTATTCCCGAAATATAATGGTCAGTTTACTTAGATGGCGCCACGTGCTCTACGAAGAATCTTGATTTATATATTTGTTACTCGGCGACAGTTAAAAATTGGTCTCTGCGCATGCTCCAATACCAACCAATCCGGTGTTCCCTCCCTGGCTAGTGTCCAGTTTTTAAGTGGCAATGACGGTTTAAAATTCCACCCCCATTTATTTTACCGTCTATTAGGGCGTCCACGATAGCCACGTCATTATTTGCTAAACATAATCGTGTGGGGTTTTGTCTCGTGATCTGTGACGTAGAATAGTGTCATGGCGGATGTTTTAAGGCGGGGATTAGCTATGGCGTATGCCTACCACGCTACGAGCAAACACCGTATTATTCTACTAATATTTTATTATATATTTTTTGTATATTGTACTATATTTTCCAGAATCGAGATAAACATTTTGAAGGTCTAAAATCATTATTTTAAAGGTCTAAATTTAGGCACTCCTGCTGTACGTTAAAACTGTGGCGTAACCACAATTTTTGTCTTGGGGAGAGTGGGACATATTGAAAAAAAATTAGACCCCTACATTTTGGGTTGCTAGGGGTCCCACATTCGTACAAATCCAGTACACTCTAAAGAAAAATGATTTAAAAAAATCTTGAAATCAATTTGAAAATCCCGAAATTTGGGCTAAAATCAGTTCCAAAATCTCGAAATCAGTCTATAACAAGACGTACGACGGTCAGAATACACACAATCCTACTAATATGTTAAGTTTGTTTGAGCTATTCACAGCAACCTGCAACGCCGGTATCACAACCAAAATATATCTACGGTCACACAAATATACATATTTACACTTATTTGTTACTTTTGGTCATATTAGAACGGCCTCCGATAAGTGTTACACTTATTTGTTACTTCAGGTCATACGTTGTGAGAACGGCCTCCGATAAGTGTCACACTTATTTGTTACTTCAGGTCACACGTTGTAAGCATCGCGTATTACTCCGATAAGTGTCACACTTATTTGTTACTTCAGGGCACACGTTGTAAGCATCGCATATTACTCCGATATGTGTCACACTTATTTGTTACTTCAGGTCATACGTTGTAAGCATCGCGTATTACTCCGATAAGTGTCACACTTATTTGTTACTTTTGGTCATTTTAGAACGGCCTCCGATAAGTGTCACACTTATTTGTTACTTTGGTCATATTAGAACGGCCTTGGAAAATTCCAGAGATAAATTCGCGTAAAGTCTCTATAACCACGCGTATTTCCAATGTTGGAGTTGATGGGGGTACTTAAACGCTGTCCAAAAAACCTTACTTAGAATTAAAATTAAGCAACGAAATTGCAATTCTAGGTTATACGGAAACCACAGCTATTCAAAAATATTACTTTCATGAATGTCGGACTTAAATTAAGGAACGTTATGTCGACTTTCAGCCGGAAATATAGAACCACGAACATTGGGTTCCGGTAAATAACCCCGAAAACTATACTTAAATTTAATATTTACTGATTTAACCGAAGTTGTAGTTCAACTTAATCCTAACCTATCCAATAATATTTTTTTCAACGTTATCGGATTTAATTTTTAACAAAATATCAACCACACAAAGCCAAACTACCGAAAACGGTAAATTGGGCAAATGGCCAACTTCTTGGGCTTCGATTTCAAAAATTTATGAATGGCTATCAATGGCAATGCATTTACATTCGAACGAGATATCATTGACTCTTCTAGCCTTAACCGTTGAAGAGGTATGCGTGACACGGCGCCATCGGCATCGGCGGCATCGGCGGCAACGGCTACACTGTACGTGAGACTAATACACACAAATCCTTAGGATTGTGTGTAAAAATCAAAAATAAACACGAAAATTGTGCTCTGAAATTTCAAAATCAGTTTCAGAAATCACTTTGGGATTCAAAATCGCAAAATTTGCAAATGTCAGACCCCTCTTAAAAACGTCGATCTATTACAACGAATTAGGGGCCAGCCCCTGAATTCGGACAATAGGAGATTTTTTGAAAGGGGCGTCCCTTCGACAAGTTTGAATAGGGTGCCCCTTCTCCGTAACATCGCTTTTATTGGGGAGGGAGGAACCAGCTATTATGTTGAATTGAGGAGATATTTTTTAGCGTTTCTTGATATTAGACTTGAAAAGTTCATCCCACCATAAAGGCGACCGCGAGAGCGTTGCCAAGAGCACCCTTGATATTATGGAACAGAGCCAATGCGTAGAACGTCCAAATGATCGAAGGAAATTCACGGAAAAGTAAGTGCTATTTATTTCCCTATTAAAATCTATCTTATCATTATTAAACATAGGATCATTATAACAACACTAAGGGGTTGACACTCTTACTATAATAAATGTATCTCTACCCTATTTTAAATGATTAAATTTCTTCTGATTAAATTCCATTCCTTATAGTTAATTTATTTTTTCTATATATCTTCGCCGTTAAAACAAAACCACGTAACTTGAGATACGTGGTTTTGTCAAAATTGACATATTTAGATTCTACACTCCAATTTACGTATGTAACATTAAAAACATTAATAGGTGGCAATTGAATTTCTTTTTTTAAATCGAGAAAACATTTAAGCGTATCTTTGTTATTCACAACGCATTTCGCGCAAAAGCACGTATCTTGCTTATTTTCAGCTCCAAGAAGCAAAATCACGTTTCTCTAAAAATTCCCCTTTAGCAAAATATTTTTAAATTAAAATCCTCATAAATTCAGTATTGAAACGAAATTATTTAACTATAAAATTAACTCGCGTGTAAAAACCTAACACGTGATTTCACAAGTCCCTGCAAAATTAAAAATCCATTTTTCTCAAAAAGGAAACCGAAAAGATACGTGGTTTTGTTTTAACGGCGACGATATACACAATTTTTTATTATTTAATTATTGAGCAAATAAAGGTTTCTGATATCGCAACAATAATCTCGAAGTATTATACCTAGAACTATAATCTATAATTTATCTATAATAAATCAGAAGGTTATTTACAAATTAAAAGTAACGTTAGTAACACCACAATTCGTGACACCGTATTTAATGTTGCTACTGGTTACGAAATTTTTAAAATATTTCAGACGTCAAAGAACTAATGAAACTTCAAAGGAATTTGAGGTTGCCTTAAACGCTTTACTGCACGGCAGATTACTACCGCAGAGACAAAAGTATTTAGAAGAAACCACAATTACATCATACCCGAAACATCTAGAAAATAAAATTCTTGCCAAATTACCAACAGGTAGGTCCTAACTCCTAACCTGATACAAATGGTAAACTGTTTTAAATTATGAAAAATTAAATTTTGTCGGAAATTAGAAGTTCCCGAATAATAATTACACTAAAAAACTATTTCTCTTTGTATAGATTTGGTTTTCCTTTAGTGTTTAATTATTATTATTATTATTGTTATTATTATTATTAAATTTATGATAGATCACGTAAACAGAGGGTTGTTCGACTGTGAATATATTTCCTTTAAAATAGATTTGGAGATTTTCAGTAGATTTGATAATGATATGTAATGTTGTGACTAGTTTCGCATTTGATTTAGATTCGCTGTAATAATGATTAACAATTTAAAATACTTCAAAGTAGAGGGTACTAGGTACGTGACAATTAACTTTGGAATTTAGGTAATAGCCCCGATATCCCCACGCTATTTTCAAGAATTTAATCGGTCGCAGGGCCTCAAATTAAAATTAAATATTTGAAAATACTTAACACTGTAAAAGTTTAAAATCCGCAATAATATAAAAAATAAAATAAATTACCTGACAAAAAAAGGAAATACTAAAAGTTTCAATCGATTTAACCTTCAATTTATAAATTACCTTTTAGCTTTCACAAAAGCGGATCTTCCTATATTTTGAATTCTGCCGTCGCCAGTTTCGAGTTAGTAGACAGCGTACCGTTTTCGAATTTACTAACATTGGCAGGACAGACAAGACTGTCGCAAAATTATTTGTACAAATCCTTACTATTTTAATGTTGTAAGTAAGTAGGCAGGATTTATTTTTGTAAATTCTGCTAGCAACGACGGGTCGAAATGTTGTGATTGTCGTTAAATTAGTTCGAAGTTAATATATATTAAGTCCATAGGTCGGCAACACTTTTGGTCTCCAGCTGGAAGGTTGGGTCTCCGCTAATCCAGTTTCCAATGGAAGGTTCGGCCTCTAGTCTCCGGTGATCCAGTTTCCAATGGAAGGTTGGGCCTCCAGTCTCCGGTGATCCAGTTTCCATTGGAAGGTTGGGCCTCCAGTCTCCGGTGATCCAGTTTCCATTGGAAGGTTGGGCCTCCAGTCTCCGGTGATCCAGTTTCCAATGGACGGTTCGGCCTCCAGTCTCCATAGAAATCGCAGGTCTCCGGTCTCGGAGGCCGGAGACTGGAGGCCAGAGTCGCCGATGTATGATTAAGTCATTATATAGGGAGAGGGCACAATTGAGGAACAGGAGGCCCAAAATTAAGGAACAGGGGGTCAACAATTGAGGAACCGGGGCCCAAAATTGAGGAACAGGGGGCCAACAATTGAGGAACCGGGGGCCCAAAATTGAGGAACAGGGGGCCCAAACCTAAACCTAAAAATTTCCCTATCACGATGACAAGATACTTGAAACTCGGCTAATAAGTTTTAAATTATTCTATGGCCCTTATATGTTCTTAACATTGCTCCACAAATTAATAAATTAAGTAATTAAATCTTGAGCCGTGATGTGATTTGGCATAAATTTAGCGTCGATTAAAATCTGCAGGTTTCATTTCAATATTCTATCGAGTCAAATAAAAGCTAATTTCCATCCCCGTCTTTTGACGCGATAAATTGCACTTGGGAATTGTGCAAAAAATGGTTTCATAAAAGCAAAAACTTTTTTCCGGTCTAGGAGCGCGCAAAATTTCAAATTCGAGATCAAAATGTAACTTCATAAGGAAAACGCCTCCGTCATGGGGAGTTTAGCAGTCTGATATCTTCGGTTCATTTACTTTCTTCATGATTTAATACTAATAATCATGAGTTCACATTTCTACCACGATTTTCTGGCGCTAGCTACGTTTAAAACAGACTTTTGGCGTAGCTAGCATGGGTGGCACCTAGGAGAACTAACACAAGGAGATCGCATCAGCTAGCCTTTAAACACGCTAACGCAGTGTTGTGCACAAATTTAATTGGACGAGCCTTTACGCTGAACGTTTCACGGGCGGGGGGCAAGACAATTTCCGAATTTTCCCCTTCCGACGGCAGCAGGCGCTAAAGCATCTAACCAATGAAAAATGTACACAAGAAAATGCACGATTGTTAACGGGTTGCGTTCTCCTCGTGTAGAGGTGCTGTGTTTATTGCTTCTAGGTGGCACCCGGTGCGGATATCATGGTGTGCTACTTACTAGTCAAAACGTGTAAAAAAAGTTTTCCGAATGTCTCTAGTTTGTGTAAGTTTTTCTTTTTTTTCGCGGTCGGGTGGCACCCGGTACCGCTCCCCCCGCCTTGCTACGCCACTGTAAGAACACACTCCGTTTAAAGGAAGTATTCCCTTCCATATTTATGTTGGATCGACGAATTTCAAAATGACACCACCAGGTTTAACAAAAGCTAGGAAAGATTGGCACTAGTTACGTTAAAAACAAATGTTAACGCTTGTTAGCGGATAATTTTTCAATTTAAAATGCACTCCTTTTAAAAATGCAGATATAAAACTTCAAAACCACTAATATATTCATTGAAGCGCAATCATGAAGGGGGCTATGATACGGGACTCGTTAGAATCGCTTCGCTAGCTTTGAATGGAAGATCGGTACTTGATGAGCCTCCTCTCTCTCTCAGACGGGCGCAGAACCGGTCCTTATAGATGAAAAAATTTAAAAGATGGTAAAAAAAGCATTTGGGAGTTAAAATGGGGATTATATCAACCAATAGGGTTTTAAGTGTAAGCCGAGGATGACAATGGGAGCCCCGCGGATCATTCTATTGACCCAAAATAGGCGATTTTATCTCGGTAAAGAGCCGACATATCGGATGATTAATGGCGTGATTAGGTTAGCAGTGCCGCGGCGGACCACGGGGGATTATCCCCTCCGAATCAACAATGGGGTCCCTCTACTGGGGCTCGCACCCCTCTCGGAACGCCCGCGACAACTCAATTTCGACAATTCGTATTATACGGACTGTTTGCCAAATCGCTCGTAACCTAAGCCAGATAGCCGTTACAGCTCCATCTTTGATCTTTTTTTTTGCGAGAATAATATAGAATCCAATCCTGAGAGTCGTTTAAAAGCAAACTTACGGAGCCTGATATCTACCGCAAATATTTATCAATGGAAATTCGCCTTTTCTGACCATAAGGAAACGTTACGTCATCTGCTAGATTCAGACATTTTAATGTTTACACAAGATGGCTTCGGAAAACTTTATATTTACTGTATTGGTTATGTCTAGAAAATTTATAAATAAATTTAATTTCCAGATATTTAGAATTCAACACAATGATTGTTAAATTTCCATATATTTAGAATTGAACACAATGATTGTTTTATTTCCAGATATTTAGAATTGAACACAATGATTGTTAAATTTTAAGATATTTAGTAATTTAGTATTCAACACAATGATTGTTAAATTTCCAGATATTTAGAATTGAACACAATTATTGTTTTATTTCCAGATATTTGGAATTGAACACAATTATTGATTTAATACCAAATATTTAGAATTGAACAGAATTTTGTTTCATTTCCGAACACAATTATTGATTTAATACCAAATATTTAGAATTGAACACAATTTTGTTTCATTTCCGAGCACAATTATTGATTTAATACCAAATATTTAGAATTGAACATAATTTTGTTTCATTTCCGAGCACAATTATTGATTTAATACCAAATATTTAGAATTGAACACAATTTTGTTTCATTTCCGAGCACAATTATTGATTTAATACCAAATATTTAGAATTGAACATAATTTTGTTTCATTTCCAGATATTTAAATTTAACACAATAATTGATTTATTTCCAAATATTTAGAATTGAACACAATTTTGTTTCATTTCCAGATATTTAAATTTAACACAATAATTGATTTATTTCCAAATATTTAGAATTGAACATAATTTTGTTTCATTTCCAGATATTTAAATTTAACACAATAATTGATTTATTTCCAAATATTTAGAATTGAACATAATTTTGTTTCATTTCCAGATATTTAAATTTAACACAATAATTGATTTATTTCCAAATATTTAGAATTGAACATAATTTTGTTTCATTTCCAGATATTTAAATTTAACACAATAATTGATTTATTTCCAAATATTTAGAATTGAACACAATTTTGTTTCATTTCCAGATATTTAAATTTAACACAATAATTGATTTATTTCCAAATATTTAGAATTGAACATAATTTTGTTTCATTTCCAGATATTTAAATTTAACACAATAATTGATTTATTTCCAAATATTTAGAATTGAACATAATTTTGTTTCATTTCCAGATATTTAAATTTATCGCAATTATTGTTTTATTTCCAGATTTTTAAATTTATCGCAATTATTGTTTTATTTCCAGATTTTTAAATTTATCGCAATTATTGATTCATTTCCAGATTTTTAAAATTTATCGCAATTATTGATTCATTTCCAGATTTTTTAAATTTATCACAATTATTGATTCTATTCCAGATTTTTTAAATTTATCGCAATTATTGATTCATTTCCAGATTTTTTAAATTTATCACAATTATTGATTCTATTCCAGATTTTTAAAATTTATCGCAATTATTGATTCTATTCCAGATTTTTAAAATTTATCGCAATTATTGATTCTATTCCAGATTTTTAAAATTTATCGCAATTATTGATTCATTTCCAGATTTTTAAATTTATCGCAATTATTGATTCATTTCCAGATTTTTAAAATCTATCGCAATTATTGATTCATTTCCAGATTTTTTAAATTTATCGCAATTATCGTTTTATTTCCAGATTTTTAGAATTTATCGCAATTATTTTTATAATTCCAAATTTTTAGAATTTATCGCAATGATTGTTTTATTTCCAGATTTTTAAAATTTATCGCAATTATTGTTTTATTTCCAGATTTTTAAATTTATCGCAATTATTGATTCATTTCCAGATTTTAAAAATTTATCGCAATTATTGATTCATTTCCAGATTTTTAAAATTTATCGCAATTATTGATTCTATTCCAGATTTTTAAAATTTATCGCAATTATTGATTCATTTCCAGATTTTTAAATTTATCGCAATTATTGATTCATTTCCAGATTTTTAAAATCTATCGCAATTATTGATTCATTTCCAGATTTTTTAAATTTATCGCAATTATCGTTTTATTTCCAGATTTTTAGAATTTATCGCAATTATTTTTATAATTCCAAATTTTTAGAATTTATCGCAATGATTGTTTTATTTCCAGATTTTTAAAATTTATCGCAATTATTGTTTTATTTCCAGATTTTTAAATTTATCGCAATTATTGATTCATTTCCAGATTTTAAAAATTTATCGCAATTATTGATTCATTTCCAGATTTTTAAAATCTATCGCAATTATTGATTCATTTCCAGATTTTTAAAATTTATCGCAATTATTGATTCATTTCCAGATTTTTAAATTTATCGCAATTATTGATTCATTTCCAGATTTTTAAAATCTATCGCAATTATTGATTCATTTCCAGATTTTTTAAATTTATCGCAATTATCGTTTTATTTCCAGATTTTTAGAATTTATCGCAATTATTTTTATAATTCCAATTTTTTAGAAATTATCGCAATGATTGTTTTATTTCCAGATTTTTAGAATTTAACGTAATTATTTTTTTAATTCCAGATATTTAGAATTGAAAACAATTATTGGTTAATTTGCAGATATTCGTTCTTCGGTACCTCGGCAATTTCGGCTGGGATTATCCAGCGTCAGTGTCTGGAGACTGGGGATCTTCGCCGTTTCCCAGATTGAACGCGACAAGAACTTGGGCATATATCCGGGAATTAATATCAGCTACGAGGAATTAAATCAATTACGAACGAAGTCAAACGGATTTCAAGTTCTAGAAGACAACGTCTGGGAAGTATAAATATCTTTCAATTTTGTAATTTCACGAATTCAAAAATATTTTTAATAAAAATATCATCTAAAATAAGATATTTGGACCGAATGGCGTCGTTAAATATTGTATGGCTACTGACGAAATTTGCTCCAACAGTTGGTTGTGGTTCGCCCAGTGCGCACGCTGCCAACGAGAACAAAACGTTAACGTTCAACAATCGGGGGATGTAATCAGTTACCGTACGACCAGGGTAAGATAACTTAATCGATATTATATATGATTTAAATATAATTATAAAATAGAACGCCAAATTACATATGGGCTAAATTATTCTTCAACCGATTACACTCAATTAAACTTGTAGAGGTTAACGGCAATAGTTAGTGTAGGGAGCTGTTGGCTCGCGTGGCTTGCAGGGCTTGCCACCACCTTCCTATACGCATTGTAACCCGGCCACCTAAATTAATGGCTTTAAAAGTCGCTCGATGACTTAGGCCTATATGGTGGTGCCTTGGGTATTAGCCTAGCTGATTATTATTATTATTATTATTATTGTTTTTTTAAACTGATTACAGACTTTGGTAAGGCTTTATCTGTAATTATTAACGTAATAATATAGTACGGTCAAAGCTGCAAGCTTATACACTGATTACACGCGTAAGAAACTTACTACAGACTTTGGTAATGCTAAATCCGTAATCAGTAACGAAATGACTTTAGTACTTTCGAAGCTACAAGCTTTTACACCGATTACACGCGTATGAAATTGTCTACCGACTTTGGTAATGCTAAGTCTATAATCAGTAACGTAATAACTTTAGTGCAGTCAAAGCCACAATATTCTCCTACGCATTGTAACCCGGCCACCTGAATTAAGGGCTTCAAAAGTCGTATGATGACTTAGGTCTAAGGTGGTGCCTTGGGTATTAGCCTAGCTGATTATTATATTTTACACCGATTATGGTGATTGATCAGCCCTCGAATATTGTATCCCTTAATTATTCTAATTATGAAGTACCAACGTACAAAAAAACAATGGTAAATAACGCAATTTCCCATTTCCCATCCAAAGAAAAATATAGACATGTATAAATTAAATAAAATTAATCTACCGCAAACGAAAACAAAGCCCTCACGCTGGTATTCCTAAAATCAGTGTAACTAATTCAAATTTGTTTCGCGAAAAACATGGAATTCAATATATGAATATAGTCAGATTTCGAATAGATAATTCAACCCAGCAGAAGGGATGGTCATTGAAGCGTAAACGCATCCTCGAGGGTTATACATTGAAAACAATTGGTTATGCCATAAACAATAGGCCAACGCCAACGAATTATTTATAAGCGAGCCGAGGCTTATCTTTATCTGGCTTTTGTCATTGTTATTCTCTTCTATTCTACGAAGATAATTGGCGTGGACGAGGAACTTCTGGTATGGTACGACGGGCAAAGGGTTACGCTTTACATGGGCATTCCGACCCATTGTTCTACAGACACCGAAACAGAGTCGTCGCTTACTCGCAGCGGGAAAGAAAAGTTGCCAATTTTGTCGCCGCGTATTATTAGACAGGACCCCGGAAATGCACCCGAAATCGGACAGGACAACAAATGCCTCGTTTGCGGACGGAATTTTAATTCCAGAAGTAATTTACGGTCGCATATGAGGACGCACACGTTGCAAAGGCCCTTCCATTGTCATTTTTGCGTCAAGAGATTCAGCCAATCATCAACCCTCAGAAATCACATCCGTCTGCATACTGGTAAAGAATTCATACTGACATTCCTACATCTTGGTATGCTTAAGGCCGATTTACATACACGTGCCTTAAGTCGTACGAAAAGCGTACTACCAGAAGTATACAAAATAATTCTTACGAGTATTCCCTATCGTCCTATGTTATGTACCCTAACTAACTTTCCAAAACTATTTCATCTAGAAAACATTGTTTTATATAAGCAAACTGGAGTGTAAATTTAGAATATTACAGTTTGCATAAGTAACCAAATAAACATATGTACGTGGTGGCGGAGTGGTTAGCGCTTTCGCCTCGCAGCAAGAGGAGCAGGGTTCGATTCCAGCTTGTAACATTGGATGTAAACTCGGAACCACTCCTTCCGCGTAGAGTTGAAAGTGTAGGGAATTGTTGGGTCGCTTGGCACGAAGGGCTTGCCACCACCCTCCTACGCAATGTAACCCGGCCACTTGACTCAATGGCTCTAAAAAACGCTTGATGCCTTGGGCCTAGGGTGGGGCCTAGCTGACTTTCTGATCCAATGTTTTTACTCGACACTGAAAATCTTGCCCAGCTCCGAAATGGACTTGCAACCAAACAAGTAGAGTAGTATATTATTGTCCTGGGTCTTGAACATATTTCGACACCAGGGGGTTCTGTGTTGAACTAAACCTTGATTGCGTAATAACCATTAAAATCAGTTCGGTTATAATATTTGATTATTGTCATAGGTACCGGTTTCATTTTTACATGACTTAGTTAGATACTTATCTCGTAAAGCATTTTATATACTTCTGATACTACTTTTATAGTCAGTGCGCAAAAGATTACTTCTACTCATTATCTTTAATCATTAAAAATGTGCATAAATTGTACACAATAAAGATACGTCTACAAGTTCCCTGTAATTTATATTAGAATACTACACAATTTTATCTTATTTTTCTAAACCAGACATTTAAGCAACGAATTAACTTTTAAAAAACCGGAATTTTAAAATGGAAATATATCCATTATTTCGCGGATAGAAATAATTATTAGCATTTAAAAAGACGATAATGGATAAAATAAGAAAGTTAGCGTCCTTGTGATCTCGCAAACGGGAATTACAAAGTCGCTGTCATTGAGGAAAAATCAGCAACGACGTTATTAACATTGAAATGCAATTATTATTTCTCGACTACAAAAGCGACCGTTTAAAAAGGAATTTTTATTTATTGTACTTATTTCTACTTAGAGAGAATAGACCTTTCCATAAAATGTTCGTTGCGGTAAGAAGGGGAGCTCGGTGTGTCGTCTACTACCGAGAGAAAGTATTTACAAAACACGGCGGATTAAAATTAATCCAAGTGATATTAATAAATTTGTGATATCAAATGTTTAATGTATAAAAGAATTTCGTTTACTAGTCATAACGGAGAGGATTTAAATATTTAAAATAACGAAAAAATTTGCACGGTTTCGATGATGTTTAACAGTTTATAGCCTCGTGAACTAAGGCTTAACATTCCGTTGACAGCCACAGTAGTGTATTGTATTATTTGTATCGGGTAAAGATTGTTGTTTATCATATAGTACTAGCTAGTAAATATCCAACAGGGTTGCCACAAAATTTTGAGATTCAAATTCCCTGACTATTCCCTGTTTTCCCTGACCATTTTAAGAGATTTTCCCTGACTTTTTAAGGTCAAATTTTTATTTTATATTTTACTTTTATCAGAAGTTAATAAATTTTAATGAACTTATATTTCAGTAAAAAGGTTATTGCAATGTTGAAAAAATTAGCCAAACTTTCAAGGAAATAAATGATAATCATAGAATTTGTCATAGATTTGGTCTAAAAATAAACTTAAGAAAGTGCCAAGATAAAATTGAATTCCCTGACTTTTTACAAATTCTAAAAATTCCCTGACATTTCCCTGACTTTTTAGGTCAATTCTTAA
Source organism: Leiobunum rupestre (assembly GCF_980474605.1). Classification (NCBI taxonomy): domain Eukaryota; kingdom Metazoa; phylum Arthropoda; class Arachnida; order Opiliones; family Sclerosomatidae; genus Leiobunum; species Leiobunum rupestre. Next base: position 37,375,759 of record NC_143392.1, read on the forward strand.
ATTCCCTGACTTTTCCCTGATTTCCCTGACGTGTGGCAACCCTGTCCAAGCATTGACAATACTTTCACAGATTTGATATGAGTATTGCAATAATAATTCATTTAATTAGTATCGAAAATTAATTAAAATCAGTTTAAACTCCGAAGTCGCTAAGCCTAACCCGAGCTCCGTGTATAATGTTTGGGCCCCAAACTTTGGGGAAATCTTACCGGAAAATGCAAAAAGTACAGCCAACATTTTGTTTAGTTTTAGCGAAATTGGTGGTGGGTGACGAAGAAAAAAACAGTGAGAGCACGTAGAAATATTTTGTGGAAAGGCCTATTACTATGTTGAGAAGATTTTTAGCTCAAGCTCTAATCAAAATCAAATCTCATTGGTTCCCTTCTCGACATAGAAGTTAATACTTTCTTGATGTGATTATTACATAGCCCGAAGAAAAAAATAATTAATGCTAATATTAAGGTTCTTTTCTAAGTAATTTATGTTCTTTTTTTCCCGTATATCATAGGCGAAAAGCCCTACCGTTGCCAAATATGCGGCAATGGCTACTCCCAATTGGCTGGTCTCAGGGCCCATCAGAAAAGCGCCAGGCACAAGCTAGCCAAGAATATTATGTCCATCAAGAAATGAAAATGCTTGAATAAAAAATATTTATTTTCGTATAAATTTCTATATACGATATAATTTCAATATACATAGTTTATATGCCAGTTTTTTTCTCAGTTTGAACGCTACCTGACTGTGCCGAAACTGGCAGATCTTTTTAATATAAGGGGTCAAAATATTTCTTGTTCTTACCGGACAAATTTGGCTATGGTAGCTAATTCCAATATGTAAATAAATTGACAATCTATTTTTTTAACACGATGTAAATTAATTTATAATATCTTGGAAAGGTTACGTCGTTAAATAATTTTTTTAACACATTAGAGGTAATTATAACTCTGATTAACGTATGTAGAAAGATTTTCCCTTTAATTTACATATTTGGTATAATTCTATCCAATTACGAATTTAAATGGATAATATTGCGTATGCATTTTGAGTGGTGTAAAATTCGTAAGACCACCGTTGGAAGTTTATCTTTGGAATATTTCAGGCTAAACACAGCGTTTAGAGTCTGGCTTGGACTCCGCTTGTAGCTCGGGGTTGTTTCGGGAAGCCCATTCGGTACAGGCCCACAACGACGGCGCCGCCTAATCCCAGGTTATGTTGCAAAGCCACTTTGGCGTTCTTGACTTGTCTGGGTCCGGTCATGTTCCTCAACTGCCAACAGAGCTCCGCGCACTGAGCGATGCCCGTCGCTCCCAAAGGATGACCCTTGGAAATCAGCCCTCCGCTCGGGTTGATCACGTACTTGCCACCGTAAGTATTGTTGCCGGAATCGACCATATCCTTACCTTTTCCGAGTGGACAGAGACCCAAGGCTTCGTACGTGATGAGTTCGTTGGTCGAGAAGCAGTCGTGGAGTTCCACCACGTCGACGTGGTCAGGCCCCAATCCCGTCTTCTTGAACAGCCTCTCGGCGGCCAGTTTGGTCATATCGAAGCCCACCAGTTTGATGCAGCTCTTCTCCTCGAAGACGCTGGGCACGTCCGAGCACATCTCCATTCCCAACACCTCGACCGCCTGGCTCTGCAGTCCCTTCCTCTTGACCAGGTCTTCCGACATGAGAATGGCCGAGGCGGCGCCGTGCGACATGGGGCAACATTGCAATCTGGTCAAGGGTTCGCTCATCTTGGGGCTTTCCATGATGTCCTTCAAGCTGTATTCCTCCCTCTGCTGGGAACGCGGGTTCTGCATAGAGTGCCTGTGGTTCTTCTCGGCAATTTTGGCGAAATGTTCGGCTGTCGTACCGTACTTCTCCATGTGCTCCCTGCCAGCGGCTCCGAACAGCTGGGCGGTCATGGCGTGGGAGTCGATGCCCGCGGTTTCGGCCAAGACACCGACGTGTTTCTCGATGGGATTGGCCTGATCGGAGAATCTGCCGGAAGTGAAGGAATCCTTCTCCATCTTCTCGAACCCGACCGCCAAGACGCAGTCGTTCAACCCACCCGCGATCATCTGGTTGGCCAAATACAACGCGGAGGAACCGGTGGCGCAGTTGTTATTCACGTTGACGATGGGTATACCCGTCATGCCCATCTCGTACAAGGCTCGCTGACCGCTGGTCGAGTTGCCGAAGACGTAACCGACGCACGCTTGTTCCACGTCCGAATAACCGAGTTTGGAGTCCTTCAGGGCCTCGGACACGGCTTCCTGGACCATCTCCGGATAATCACGAGTGGACTCCGACGGTTTCTCGAACTTGGTCATGCCCACTCCGACGACGTACACTCGTCGCAGCGCGTGTCTCGCGTAATTCGACATGGACATCGTGTTGCTATTGTAGTAAATATCGAGACCTGCGTGGAGTAAAAAGTGATATTAAACCAACGAAACCAACACCGTCGTGTTCAGATTTTTTAAAGGAACATATGTAGTAGCGGACTGTGTGACCAAAAATATTGGTGATCATTTGAACAAGGGGCCCACCCTGAAATATAAGGCTATTATCTAGTTTGAATAATGTCTACTAAAGGGCCCACTTTAGTAGAAGCTCACAGGGTCCACTCTATGTACAGTCCGCCACTGAACCTATGCAAACAGAACCAACATCACCGTGGATAATTTATTTTAACCTTAAATTTACGTAACATTTACGAATTAACGAAATTAAATTATAAGGTATACAGACCTAGAAAGATCTAGAACTCCAAGCGCTTCTATCGTCGATCGATAGAATTAGGAAGCGGATAGAGTTGTGGCTACAGTTACGAAGGAACCTCGACTTCCAGGGATATCAAAATTACGCGACGATAAGCTGCGCCGAATTCAAAAACACGCCAAAAAACTACAAGATAAACTTAATCTTCTACGCAGTTCCAGACTTTGGAGCTCAACTCGAGAGTTAAAATTTAAGAAACGCTCAATAACTCGCCTTATGGCACAATCACTTACGAACCGAATGCGTCCCCTCTCCAAGTTATCTCGCGAAGTAACCGAAAATACGTCTATACATAACGCATCATCCGAGCTAGGATCTCTGCCAAATCATAAGTGACACAGCCGGCGCCGAGAGCCCATTAAATCCACGTTCGACCACGCATTAATTAATGAATAAAAAAATAAAAATAACAATACTATAATGATAGACTAGGTTAACGGGTGAAAAAATTTATACCTTTATCCATGTAGTGTTTGGAATATAAAATCTTTATTAGAAAGTGGAAATACAATCTTGGGGAGGACAGGCGGCAGCGGAACGTCCGTGGAGCTCTAGTTTCAGTGCATTTTTGAAGCGGCGTCCCTTCCTCCCTCCGGCAACCATTACGTTCCGGCCGCGAACGGAAATTACTAATTGAGCGCATGCGCGGATGACGACGCAATCGATGGTGCACGAGGAGTTCCTACCCTCCCCCATCTGTCTCTATAGCGCGCTACCTTAGAGCAAAAGTCCCCGGAGTTAAAAAAAAACCCCCTATTTGAGAAAAACGAGTTTTTGTTTTAAATCTAGAATAATAACATTGGTAACTCTAATAATTTATAAATACTAAAATATAAGGGTTAAAAGTATCAGAAATTAAATATTATGTCAGTTTAACGGAGAGACACCCGAGGATTCTAGTTTTTAATTTCTTTCAAAAGTCACGTATCTCGACTTGCTTGATTTTTGCTCTCAGGTGATCAGGAAGGCGAACTTTCTCAACAACATTCTTCCAATCCTTTCTAGTATATATCTCTCCTTAGTAAATGAAATTCACCAAGGATGAAAACGAGATCTCCGTAAAAGATTATTAACTGTGGCCCAAAAAGAGGGGGAAGAGAATGGTGAAATAAGGTAATCTTGTCACGATGGGACCAGTCTGAGTTAAAGTCACCTTGAAATGAGGTTTTTTTATTTTTGGTTGTACGCGATAGGGTGAGAATACATTTCCAGAAAAAAGTTGATAACTTATACGTTACATTGCGTAATTTGGTTACAATTTATATTTGTCGATTTGCAAATGTTGTTTACGGGATTTTGAATCTCAAAGTAATTTCAGAAATCAGAGCACAATTTTCGTATTGATTTCGAGTTTTTTTAGGCTACTTTCGGAGATTTTTGTGAGTGATTTTCGGCCAAATTTCGGGAGTTTCATACTGATTTCTGGTTGATAAGGCTAATTTTGAGATATTTTTGTAAGTGATTTTCGGCCAGATTTCGGGATTTTCAAACTTATTTCCAAAAATCTACAAGCATTTTCCTCTAGGGTGTACGGGATTTTTACGAATGTCGGACCCCTAGCGGTCGATAACGGTATAATAAAATAACGGTACTGTTATAAGCTTTCGTGTATTTTCACCAAGATTATTAAGACACCCTTACGCGTGATTAAATCATGATAAAATCTGATTGAAATAAAATTTGTAGCTTTGATTACAAATGATTAAATTTTTAATCGTGATTATTAGGACACCCGTAAAAAGAGTGACCTGCCCCTCGATTTTCACACATATTTTTCTTACAAAACTTTCAAACAAACGTCATTAAAACTACCAAAATAACCCCTCCTAGGGGACTTTGTCCCCTCGGAGAGGTAAAAAGGGTTTGATTTGACCAAAATAATGCACTAGACACTCGGCTTGAAATCTCAAGAGCAATGTAATTACAAATAGTAATCAAAGACAATGGTCACATTATCAGAAAGCTTTCTCGCAATCAGATAAAATAACTGAGAGGCAAATTCTTTTTAAACCGGATGAAAAGAATTGAGGAAAATGACAAATATTTCCTTATAGTTTAACTCGTTACGACAATAATGAAAGATATTTATGAAGAATAGCACGATTTCAATTACTTTAAATGCGAAATTTGTTTGTCCAAACGGTTTTAACAACTATTTACAACAAATTAGAAATAATTTCTTCAAAAAATATATCAATATTTGAAAAATTATTTAAATGAATGTTTATCTGCACGAATTTCAACGATTTTAATGACTTAAAAATGAAGAAATTTTTATTTCAACTAGTCGCGTAGTTACGGATAAACAATGTTTTCTGCCTAGGGTCTAATAACTCAAATGCGTGCCATAGCTAATCAATAATACCTAGTTTTAGAAATTAGGAGTGTCTTATAGCCTTTGGCCTCAACTACTTCCCTCCGCTTAGCAAATACCAAATTACCACCTTCCGTAAACTCCCAAAAGTATCAAGTGAAATTAATTCATAAATAAAATGTACTTGAAAATTAAATGATATTAAAAAATGATAAAGATGGTCAAGGTTGGTCGTTATAGATTAAGATTTGAAAGACAACCCGGGGCATTATTTTCGTAATTCTTTCACTGAAACCGGCCTAACGCGTTCCTGTTTATTCCTTTTTAAAGTAATCACCATTCAAGGTTTCGTTACGTAAACTTCACCCATTTATCCGGTTGAAATTGAACTGCAAAAGTTGTACTATTTTTAAGAAAAACCAAATGTTTAAAATAGCGCACTAGATCTGAATTAGGGCCAGCTGGATAAGTTTGCGAAATAGGTAAATTTCAAGAACGAGAACTAACACAAAAGGGGGATAAAGAAATTAAATTAATAATTATATTTAAATTACAGGTCTCATATGAATAGGCGGCTAGGTCAAGTGTGCAATTTAATAATTTAATGGAGATATTAAGTCACTCCTTCAAAACGTGAAACATTAATTTGTCTATTCATAAGTAACATAGTACTCGTAAGTATAACACTTCGGTAAATGGTTTGCTACAGTATTTCTCCACAGTGACGTCCAATATATCGACAAAGTCGGACAAACGCATTTTTGTAGCAATTTGTTTCGTAATTACAGGGCTACCAGTGATCCTATAATTCCTAAATTTGCCTATAATTCTGAAAGGATCCTATAATGTCCTATATATTTTTTCCCCCAATATTTCCCATATTTTTGGCATATTCTGTTAAAACCCTACTGATAATTGATTTACGCAACGGCGCTAGCTTCTCCAAGACAAATTTAAAAGTCATCAGAACGTTTTTTCTTAAATTAACTTCTCAAAATATAAGCAAAGGATGCAAAAATTATATTAAAATGCAAGTATCATTATAAAGTCAAATTTACTTATCGAGGTTTCAATGACGTAGTGGTAGTTTTCGGTCGCGAATATTTAATTGGTCATTTTATATTAAAGTGAAAATTCAAAATTAAATGGTAATTTAGTCCTATAATTACCCTAAACTTTGAAATGTTTATGACAATCTCCTCTGTTGGCTTGATGACAAGTGTTTGGTAAAATTTAAAAATGTTCTCCGTAATTAGGAAAAAATAATGATATATGATTAAATTCTAATATAAAATTGACTATTATATGTTATACAGGGTGTTAGCAAAAGGTTATGCAAAAATTTTAAGGGATTGTAGGGGGTGAGTTGAAAAGTATGCCTGTTTTTTCCCCCATTTTCCTACGATGAGTGAAAAGAGCGCCAGAGAGCTTCAAAATGTGGCCTACTAGCCCCTGGAATTAGGCTGCAATTAGCGCAAAACCAAGCAGCAGGGAAACGCGAACATTAAGGTTTGGATTCGTGTGATAGGTAAAAAAGGACTTTGTAGACAAATCGAGGTAACCAGCGTAAAAAAATAAACTTAACTAGTATTTAAGTCACTGCTGCTTGGTTTTGCGCTTGTTGCAGCCTAGTTCCAGGGGTAGTAGGCCACACTTTGAAGCTCTCTGGCGCTCTTTTCGGTGTTGGTCCATTTGATCGAAAAATATGTGATCGACAGTCGATCATTATACCAGTGGCGTAGATAAGGCCCCCACAGACCCCGCAGTGCGGGGGGGGGGGCCCGGAGCTTTAGGGGCCCCCTAATTTCATATCAAAGTATATACTAGATACGGGATAAAATTCCGAATATTGTTTTGCGGGGGGGGGGGCCTCGCGGGTCTTAGCTACGCCACTGCATTATACGTTGCAATTGATCGAAATACCATTTGATTCAATCCCATTCGTCATTTGTTTCATAAGATCGAACCTTCAAATGATCGAATTCAAAAGTATTTATAGTACCAGTTGGTATGTTTTTATTTTACCGAATGTCAATATGAAGTGCAGAAGGAATAATGATGGAATAATTCATTGCTTAAGTGCAGAAGGAATTGTGGGCACCTTTAAAAAAACTCCTAATCTCTAGTTTTTTACCAAAATTTTAATTTGTATATTTTTTTAAAAACTGTATTTAAATGGTTGCAATAAATGTTTTTGGGTTGTTCGACTGCGACTTGCAAATCTGATAGTCATTCTTTTGCTTATGCACGCGGCTCTACAATTGGTGACTCGAGACTCGTAACGCATCCCTGGTTCATTCAGTCATTATTCCTTCACCGGTAGACTTACGAAAAAGCCATCATGTCTAAAGCCACACCTGAAGGAGACGATAACTTTTCTGCACTCTCGGAACAAGTTCAACAGCTATCGGAACAACTCAGACAGGCCTTGTCATCGAGAGATCAGCTCACGCAAGACAGCTCTATGAATCAAGAAATTGCCCGTGTTTCAATCAAGTTGCCACAGTTCTGGAGGGAGAACCCTGATCTATGGTTTTCCACGATTGAGTCACAATTCCGGATCCATCGCATTACTTCAGATCTGTTAAAAAAGTGAATCTGATAATTACGCGTTTAAACCAATTAGTTAAATCTAACCTTAATTAAAATATAATCTTAAAGAATACGTAACTCTAAAACCTTAATTGTAATTTATTGTATTATTTTCTTATATATTATTTGAAATTGTATTCCCGCCAAATTTCCAAAAATAACCGAACCATTCCCTCTTTTATGACTTTCCATTGCCATACAGCCTGAACCGTTGAATTGCTTTAAACATTCGCGTGTCAAGCTGTATGACCCAGTGATGAATGGACCATAAACTTGGGGCACTGGGAAGTGACGATTGACGTTTCTCCGAAAAAGGCCAATTTGCGAAATAGGGTGAACTTCTCCATTGTTCGGCTTGGCGACAGCATCCTCGAAGTCTTCGAGGATCTTATCTCGTGACCTTCGACGCCTTTGAGATGCCGCGTCGGGAGTGGCCGTGCGATGGGGGGTCACCTTGGCATGTTGTAGGGGGAACGGGCGAAGTCATCGTCGCTTCTCTAGAATCAATTACGAACAGATCGAAAAGACCCGCGAACCCATCCACACCCCTGCCAGAGCAGGAACTTTCGTTAAGTTAAAATAAATATTTGTTAAATTTGAAAGTATTTCTTTTTTCCAAGACCACTTACCATAAATCAAGACCAATTATCATAATCAGGACCAATAACCATAATCACCACTCCTAGCTATTGTTTCAGTCCGATAGTTAGGATTAAACCTCTACACATTAGCTCTCCCAAAGTGCAACAAGATCAATCAAAGTTTGATTATGTGCTACAATCCTTGGACCAAACGATCATTCCATACGTCTCCGACATTCTGAAAAAACCACCGGAGGCCCCATATCAAGCAATTAAGTCAAGAATCATTGCGTCGTTCAGCGAAACGGACGAGAAAAGACTACGGACGCTTCTCGGCGGAATGCTGATCGGCGACCAAAAACCTTCGCTTTTCCTACAGACGTTGAGGAATCAAGCCGGATCACAAGCAAACGACGCTATTTTAAAGTCATTGTTTTTGGACCAATTACCCGAGCAAGTCCGTGGCATCCTTGTCATGAGCAACGAGAGTGACCTGGATAAAATTGCCGCCCAAGCAGACAAGGTCGTCGAAACTTTACGGCCGAGTACCATATCCGCCGTGACCTCGCAAACATCCACTTTTCGAGAAGCGTCGCCCATCGAGCACCTCGTACAACAGATCAACGAGTTAAACAGGAAATTCGAATCGTTAAGCCGCGGGCGCACCCAGCATCATGGAAGAGACTACTCTAGCGGGGAACGCAACCGTTCACGATCACGAGGACGCAGTTTCAACCCAAGAGGGAAGCTCTGTTTCTACCATTTCCGTTTCGGCGAAAAAGCAAATAAATGCCAGGATCCCTGCGATTGGAAGCGGAACTCTTCACCACACAGACGTTCGGATCCGGAAAACTAAGTGGCCGGTCGGGTTTAGCGGCGACCGACGATCCTGGCCTAATTTCTCGTCGTCTTTTCATTTTTGATAAAACATCACAGTGTAAATACTTGATTGACACCGGAGCTGACGTATCTGTAATCCCACCCACTAATCAAGATAAGCGTCACATAAATCGTCACGTACAACTCTATGCAGCCAACGGAACGCCAATCAGGACGTACGGGACGAAACTCCTGGAACTTGATCTCGGACTACGTAGATCTTTCAAGTGGAAGTTCACCATCGCAGACGTGGGAAAACCGATCATAGGAGCTGACTTCATGACGAATTTCCACCTCTTACCTGATTTAAAATTGAAGAAATTGGTGGACAGCTCAACGTCACTCGCCGCTCGCTGTGACGTCCTTGATTACCCGGCCAGAGGAATTACTACGATTTCCTTTTCATCAGACTTTCACAAAATCCTTGCTTTATATCCTGAGATTACCCGTCCATCGGAAGTCCTACGGCAGCCAAAACATAACGTTTTCCACCACATCGAAACCACTGGACCACCAGTAGCAGAACGGGTTCGCAACCTTGATCCGAAAAAACTTTCGCTTGCGAAAAAAGAATTCTGTTTCATGATGGAACAAGGGATTTGCCGGCCATCAAAGAGCAACTTCGCAAGTCCACTTCTTATGAAGCGTAAGAAAAACGGCGAATGGCGACCGTGCGGGGATTTCCGAGCTTTGAACAAACATACCCGTCCTGACCGATATCCTTTGGCTGTTCTAAACAACTTTACCGCAAACTTCGCTGGATGTCAAATATTTTCGAAATTTGATCTCGTCAAAGCATTCCATCAAATACCCGTTCACCCCGACGACGTTCACAAGACAGCCGTCATCACCCCATTCGGACTGTTCGAGTTTTTACGAATGCCGTTTGGTCTGTGCAACGCCGCCCAGTCGTTCCAAAGATTTATGGATGAAGTCTGTAGGGGTTTGGATTTCGTGTTCGTTTATGTTGACGACATCGCCGTGGCATCCCCCAATGCGGAGACGCACAAGGAGCATTTGCGGTTACTTTTTGACCGGTTTAAAGACTACGGGATCATCATAAATCCTTCGAAGTCACAGCTCGGCATGGAAGAACTCGAGTTCCTTGGTTTCTTGGTCAACGCAAATGGTATATCCCCGTTACCTAGCAAGGTCAAGGCCATCGGCGAGTATCCTAAGCCCAAGACAATCTCTGAGTTACGAAGGTTTCTCTGTATGGAGAATTTCTATCACCGGTTCATCAAAAATGCCGCTAATCTCCAAGCACCTCTCAACGAATATTTGAAAGGGGCGAAGAAGAACGACAAAACCAAGGTCAAGTGGACTACTGAAGCTGAAAAGGCGTTTGAAGACTGCAAAACCGCTCTGCAACAGGTCGCAATGTTGGCACATCCGAGGGCAGAAGCGTCCTTGGTTCTCAAGGTTGACGCATCAGATTTCGCAATTGGGGCCGCTTTGGAGCAGCGGGAAGGATCTGTGTATGAGCCGCTTGCATTTTTTTCTCGCAAGCTGTCGGAACCGCAATTGAAGTACAGTGCCTACGACCGTGAACTTTTAGCAGCATATTCAGCAATCAAGCATTTCAAACACATGCTCGAGGGTCGACAATTCATACTTTATACCGACCACAAGCCATTAACCTTCGCTTTCAACCAGAAGCTCGACAGGGCGAGCCCAAGACAAGCCAGACACCTCGACTACATTGGACAATTTACAACGGATATCCGCCATATCAAAGGAGTCGAGAATACAGTCGCTGATGCCTTATCTCGTATTGAGATTAATTTCATGGAAATGGGATCTCTCGATTTCCAGGAATTGGCTAAAGCGCAAGAAATGGATGAAGAGCTACAGGCTTTTCAAAAATCAAAGACGGATTTGAAATTGATGAAGGTGGAAATACCCGGCGCTAAAACCAGTTTGTTTTGCGATGTGTCAACGGGTAATAATCGGCCCTATATCCCACAACAATTCCGGAAACAAGCTTTCCGCAACATCCACAATTTGTCTCACCCTGGGGTCAGCGCAACTCGGAAGTTAATAACTCAACGTTTCGTTTGGCCGTCGATGAATTCCGATATAGCCAGATGGGTGAGGGAGTGCATTCCTTGCCAAAGAAATAAAGTTAACAGACACACTGTCAGTCATCATGGTAATTTTCCGCTCCCAGCACGAAGGTTCACCGACGTCCACATAGATCTGGTTGGGCCGTTACCACCGTCAGAAGGATTTTCGTATCTGCTCACTTGCGTTGACCGTTTCACTCGTTGGCCGGAAGCATTTCCAGTCAATGGTTGCACCGCCGAGATCGTCTGCCGAGCTTTCTATGCTGGTTGGGTTTCACGTTTCGGTTGTCCCGACACCGTCTATTCCGACCGGGGTCGACAGTTTACTAGCTGTATTTTCAAGGATCTCGCTAGTTATTTGGGGGCGAGACATCAACTAGTAACAGCGTTCCACCCGCAAGCAAACGGCATGGTCGAGAGACTACACAGGCCACTCAAGGCTGCTCTCGCGGCACATGGGGACAACCAATGGACGAAAACGTTGCCTTCCGTCCTACTGGGTCTTCGAACGGCGATAAAAGAAGACATTAATTCTTCAGCTGCTGAAATGGTTTATGGCGAAACAATCAGGCTTCCTGGGGATTTCTTCCGTCCAAGTCCTTCGCGTCATCTTCCCGAAGAGTTCCTGGGCATCCTGCGAAAGGTCATGGATTCACTGCGCCCAAGTCCGGCATCGAACCACGCCAAGCAAAAAGTTTTTGTTCACGACGATCTGCTGAAATGTTCACACGTTTGGATTAGGAATGATACCGTGCGGAAGCCATTACAGCCGAAGTACGACGGCCCATACCGGGTCATCGATAGACACGTGAAATTCTTCAAGTTGCAAATCAAAAATCGAGAAGATCATGTCACCATTGATCGATTGAAACCCGCATTCCTTGAGCCTGAGCTTCTGTTGGAGGAACCTGGGGCGACTACGGCCTTTGTCGAACCAAAGATGTTTTCGAAGAAGGTATCGTTTGCCGACGTGGAACCAGGATCTAAAAATTATCAGACACGGTCCGGTCGTGTTTCAATGCCAGTCATCCGGTATCCTTGTCATTAGAGCGGGAGTAATGTGGGCACCTTTAAAAAAACTCCTAATCTCTAGTTTTTTACCAAAATTTTAATTTGTATATTTTTTTAAAAACTGTATTTAAATGGTTGCAATAAATGTTTTTGGGTTGTTCGACTGCGACTTGCAAATCTGATAGTCATTCTTTTGCTTATGCACGCGGCTCTACAGAATAATGATGGAATAATGATGGAATAATTCATTGCTTAAGTGCAGAAGGAATAATGATGGAATAATTCATTGCTTTAACTGTATTAAGCCACAAAGATGAAGAGATTTTTACTTTATACACTATATGATGGAATTTTTTATGACATCGACGATATCGGCCCATTGTTTTTGATATATATCAATAGGGTCAGGTTAGGTTAGGTTAGGTTAGGTTGATGTACGCGCGCCGTAGGCGCGTATGCACCGTTGTATACGAGGGGTCTGACCACGTTCACGGCCCTTCTATTGCTAAAAATTAGGTACTCCCAAAAACTAGTAGTTTTACCCTACAGTAGCTTTCGATCAAATTTCGTTCGATCAAATGCCATTCGATCAAATGCAATTCGATCAAATGGAAATTCGATCAAATGGGACCCGTTCGATCATTTGGGAATCGATCAAATAGACTCAAACCCTCTTTTCACTCATCGTAGGAAAATGGGGAAAAAAACAGGCGTACTTCTCAACTCACCCCCTACAACTCCTTTAAATGTTAACAACACCCTGTATATTTATTTTAATAATATTAATATTATTAGAGGTAATATTTTTACCTCTCCGAGGGGACAAAGTCCCCTAGGAGGGGTTATACAACGACCGTGTCTGTCTGTGGGTCGATCTGTGGGTGGGTCTGTGGGTGGGTCTGTCTGTGGGTCTGTGGGTCTGTCAGGCCTGCGAACGCGTTCGCATTTTCGGTGCAAAGTGTAATCACTGCGTACGCAGTTTCTCGAGATCTCTGCGTTCGCAGTTGCTAGTAATTAGGGAACAAAGTCGAAAAACCGTGTTTGCAAAACCACCGTGGGACGGTGAGCGTTAACGGATTAATTTGCAGTCGGGGTTGGTTTGGTGGTTTTTTTTTCGTCAACGTACGCTGTCACGACAGGTTTAATTCAGTAGTTTGGATATTTCGCTATTGTAATGTTTATGTGTAGGGTGGTAATGTTGTGTTATTGTTATGACGTTTGTGGGTGTTGAGCTTGTGGTGTGTATGTACGGGTGGTAACTCTCCAACTCTTTCTTATTGACTTTTGGGACGGACCGAGTGCTGAGTGTAATGCTACCTCTCAACATCCAATGGCAGGGTTTCCACCAATTGTTCACGGTATTCGTCTGAGTATCAATTTGCGATCGCATCGGGCGGGTTTCGAACCCGAGACCGCCTGTTTGACAGGCGGACGTTCTACCACAGAACCACCGACAATTATTACGTTTCATTGAAAATTAGACCTTCAGCTTTATCAAAAGCGTATTTAATAGAGCATGAAATTTTGGTTTAATTGAAATAGAGCAAAATTTCGTGAAAGATTGAAATTATTGCATCGAAGAAATTCTAATTTAGCGATTTCTCATTTGATTAAAAACAAATGCGTCACCCAGGTTTCGAACCCGGGCCGTTCAGTTAGGCAGTCAAGCACTCTACCACAGAACCAACGATAACTTCAAGCTAAACTGCAAATAAGACACTCATTGTAAGCATAATAGTTAACAAAGTCTTGAATTTTTTTACGAATGAAATTGTGAAGGCCTAATGTGGTTTTTTTACGAAAAAATTATAAAGACTTAATCTTGTTTAATATAATAAGTTGCTTTATTTCAATTTGATACTTTTGTTTAGTGTTTTTTTAATGAATGGAGTTAAAGATTTTTTCTTCTATTATTTGACGTTTTATTTTAATGAATGGAGTTTAAGATTGTTTCTTCTATTATTTGACGTTTTATTTTTGCGGTTGTATATTTGTTTTATCTTTTATTCTTTTAAAATTATTTACTTCTTCCGCAAAATGGTTCATTTTTTGGAGGAACCTTTTTACTTATTTTTTGTGTATTAATGTTTTGAGAGCCTTTACGTTTGGGAAAGGATAATTTTTGACGGAACCTTCAAAGTGTATACGTCGCATTTTCAAAAAATTTAATGGTCAAATCTTGTTTTAGCGCAGTCAGCAGATAAGATAAAGGGTAGAACCCGTTAGTTTTTTGTAATTTGTTTAGTTTTTTCAGTCGTATATTCTTATCTATTAGGTTTAGCGTATTGGTTTTCAAGCTTAATAATTCATTTATTAACAACATATCGAGTTGGTCTGGTTTTCAGCTCGGTCGTAATTTATTTTAAACGTTTTCTCGGCTGATTAAGATGTTTAATGCAGTTCATCAATTGGGTTCGTTTGTGTTTATTTATAAAGAACCCTAACTATTCCCTCTACGGTCATTTATTGATATACGTTTAGTCAAGTGGCTTTCTGTGCTTTGTGAATGGTAAGTTTTTCGCTTCTTGTTAATAAGTTTTTTGTTGGTGTGGATATTTGGATATCTACGATTCCTAATGCAGTCATTGATATCCTGGGTGTGCGAGTCATTATATGATATTGGAAATTGGACGGTTTTGGTCTTTTTCATGCGGTATGTGTCACAACGTCAACAGGTTCCGATAGTCTACGAGTCGTCCACTACCAGATATCTACGGTATCTTGATCGGGCGAACGTTGAAATAAAATGAGCGTTAACTATGCGGCAAGTATTTCGTAAGCGACAAAAATACAAATACCCTCTGTAGATATTTCTTTCATTAAAATTGGCTTCGTATTATATTTAACTGCTAAACTTGTACCGTAAATAGGGTTAAAGTCAATTGTGCATTGTTTTAGTACGTCTAACTCACTGTTGTAACTACTTAATTTATAATATTCTGAATAAATTAATCTCGGTTGTTTCGTCTCAATTATTTTAATTCAAATTAAAATTTTATACCGGGCGGGATTGAACGGGGATTACGTTATTAGTAAATAACTTTGAATTGGGGAGATATAACTTAAAGGGTCATCTCGAGAAATTAATACCACTAGGGACAATGCTTCCGAGGAGAGGTATATTTTGGCTTGCCAACTTGTTTAATTTTGAATGAAACGCGTTTTGCGTGGACGCCGATAGAAAGACTTCTAAACTATCGGATTACCGAGTTGCTAATCCTTCTACTAATTTGTTAGTAGCCTAACGTGAGGTAGATAAACACGTAATACATAGTTTGCATCCCTACGTAATCAATGACGCAGTTCCAAGAATAAATATGTAATTTACTCAAGAATGAACGGTACGATGTCGCCATTTTGCTGGTGTAGATTTCTCAGTAAAACGCAAGGGTTAACAGTTTCAATCGTCTGCTTGTGGATTTCAATAATTTTTAAATGATTAATATTTAAGTTGCACGTTAAAAATGGTTAACTGCCTAGTTAAAATTGTTCGAGTAGTTCCATTAGAAAGGGAGACCGAAAATTGTCATTTTATTCAATACCGAAGGTAATTGTAAAAGAGATCACCACAAAGGCCTTTGCTAACTTCTTTTCTTAGATATTCCTGTCGTTATTTGCTTTTTTATTTAAATAACCCGGGTTTAAAATCCTATCCGGGTTTTATTAAGGCTCTTAACGATATTAATTTAAAAATTTGAAAGTATAAATCTAATTTTCGTACGTTTTGACGCTTTGATGAGATAACCAACAAAATGGCAACGTATTTGGTAGCTACGCGCGAAATGGTTTGAAATTTTCACTCCCATCCTGGTTTCCAAGGAGACTATAGGCCCCTCCCTTAGCTGCAAACTATGTATACATACAGAGTGTTTTAAATTGATCACCGCAAGCTTTTTGCTCAAAGACTATATTACCTAGAAATGTGAAATTTTCAGGATGTACACTATCAGGGAAGGTTAACTTAAAGGTAACCATATGCGGAAAGCATTCTCGTTCCTTTTCTAACAGGCTATTTTTAAGACTACTTCGAATTTTCTTAATTCACATCGGGTGTCTGCAACCCATTACATTAGTGTTATTTTTGTTGTTGTAAGATTGTGTTTCGCGCGAGTAGGAATGTGTTTCCCATTATAGCTTAAAATCTCTCTCGGAGTGTTTGTCAGCGTTGCCAGATAGCCAAAATCAAATTATAGGCCCAAGGACTAAAATTTATAGATTTCCAGTTCAAATTATAGGACACATTGTATTTGGCGGTAGTTTCAATTTTGCATCGGATATACCACTGATGTTTGATAAAATTTCACTTTCAAATAAACCCATTGACGTATGGTAAAATAAAACCTTTTAAATAAAAACAAATAAAATATTAAAAATAATAAAAACACATTTATTCATCGCATTTGTTCGCCTCTTCAAGTATATCTTTAACCTTTGAACTGGTCCAATCACCAGCCATCGTTTTCAGTTCAGCCATCGTTTTAACCTCTTCCCAATAGTGGGGTGGCGGAGTGGTTAGCACTTTCGCCTCGCAGCGAGAGGAGCCGGGTTCTATCCCAACTTGTGGCACTGGGTGATAAACTCGGAACTACTCCTTCCGCGTTGAGCTTGCAAGTTCTATCCACCACTGGCTAAAGGGGTTTCCCCTTCCACAAAAAACTTGTTGAGGTTAACGGTAATAGTTAGTGTAGGGAGCTCGCGTGGCATGAAGGGCTTGCCACCACCTTCCTACGCATCGTAACCCGACCACCTGAATTAATGGCTTCAAACTTCAAAGGTCGCTTGATGACTTAGGCCTAAGGTGGTGCCTTGGGTATTAGCCTAGCTGATTATTATTATTAATTAAAAACAATTTGAACAAAACTAGTCTCTCCTCTGGTCGAGAGATATAGTCCGGTAGGGCTTGGAAATATTGGAGACCTAGTCCGGTTTCGTCCATGCTAGAAGTCACTGGGAAAGCAGTAGCGGCGCTAAGGTTTTTTCACAGGTGGGCTAATTATCTTGTGGCCCTTAGCGGGAACCTTGGATTGACCATATTTCGCAAAAGTGGTGAAATCGAAAAAACCCAAAATATTTTTAGTAAGCGAGAAGAAGAGCAAGGTCATTTTATTGTTGCGGCTCTCGTCGCGTTTACTGGACCCCTACAGACCTTGTATCCGACCTGGTGGGGACACGCGCATGCCAGGGGTATTTCCCTAAATTCCCTTAAGCCCTTTTCTTTTCTTTCTATTGTCCATTCAACTTTCTCTCCATTTCCGCTCCCTTTCTCCGGAATCTATCTGTTTATGGTCTACTCTCTTCTTGATTGATTTTCAAAGATTTTTTTTCCAGAAAAAACGTTTCTTGGCAATAAAACAAATTTCTAGAGATAGAGAAAATTAATAAATTCAAATATGTGGCCTCTTAATTATAAATATGTGGCCCCTCTCAGAAATGCAGAGGGGCTAAAGCCCCCTTCAGCCCACCCTTAGCGCCACTACTGAGGGAACGAGTTCAAATATTGGTTTATATCGTATATGTGAAATAAAAATATCATAAACAAAATCCAAATATATCAACTTTAGAAGATATTAAACTTCATTTTCATTTCTCTACGAATCTGTTCTAAATCTTAAAGGTTTTATCTCCATAAATGTAGTTTTAATTTTTAAATATTATACTGCAAATAATTTATGAAAATATATTATCTACCATTATTTACCTCTGTTCCCATTTTATACCATCACGTTATTTACCCCTTTTCCCATTTTATACCATAGTGTTATTTACCCCTTTTCTCATTTTATACCATCACGTTATTTACCCCTTTTCCCATTTTATACCATCACGTTTTTTACCCCTTTTTCCCATTTCATATCATCACGTTATTTACCCCTTTTCCCATTTTATACCATCACGTTATTTACCTCTGTTCCCATTTTATACCATCACGTTATTTACCGCTTTTCCCATTTTATACCATCACGTTATTTACCCCTTTTCCCATTTTATACCATCACGTTATTTACCCCTTTTCCCATTTTATACCATCACGTAATTTACCCCTTTTCCCATTTTATACCATCACGTAATTTACCTCTGTTCCCATTTTATACCATCACGTTATTTACCCCTTTTCCCATTTTATACCATCACGTTATTTACCCCTTTTCCCATTTTATACCATCACGTTATTTACCCCTTTTCCCATTGTATACCATCACGTTATTTACCTCTGTTCCCATTTCATATCATCACGTTATTTACCCCTTTTCCCATTTTATACCATCACGTTATTTACCTCTGTTCCCATTTTATACCATCACGTTATTTACCGCTTTTTCCATTTTATACCATCACGTTATTTACCCATTTTCCCATTTTATACCATCACGTTATTTACCCCTTTTCCCATTTTATACCATCACGTTATTTACCCCTTTTCCCATTTTATACCATCACGTAATTTACCTCTGTTCCCATTTTATACCATCACGTTATTTACCCCTTTTCCCATTTTATACCATCACGTTATTTACCCCTTTTCCCATTTTATACCATCACGTTATTTACCTCTGTTCCCATCTTATACCATCACGTTATTTACCCCTTTTCCCATTTTATACCATCACGTTATTTACCCCTTTTCCCATTTTATACCATCACGTTATTTACCCCTTTTCCCATTTTATACCATCACGTTATTTACCCCTTTTCCCATTTTATACCATCACGTAATTTACCCCTTCTTCCCATTTTATACCATCACGTTATTTACCTCTGTTCCCATTTTATACCATCACGTAATTTACCTTTGTACCCATTTTATACCGTCACGTAATTTACCCCTTTTCCCATTTTATACCATCACGTAATTTACCTCTGTTCCCATTTTATACCATCACGTAATTTACCCCTTTTCCCATTTTATACCATCACGTAATTTACCCCTTTTCCCATTTTATACCATCACGTAATTTACCCCTTCTTCCCATTTTATACCATCACGTTATTTACCTCTGTTCCCATTTCATATCATCACGTTATTTACCCCTTCTTCCCATTTTATACCATCACGTTATTTACCTCTGTTCCTATTTTATACCATCACGTTATTTACCGCTTTTCCCATTTTATACCATCACGTTATTTACCCCTTTTCCCATTTTATACCATCACGTTATTTACCTCTGTTCCCATTTTATACCATCACGTAATTTACCTTTGTACCCATTTTATACCGTCACGTAATTTACCCCTTTTCCCATTTTATACCATCACGTAATTTACCTCTGTTCCCATTTTATACCATCACGTAATTTACCCCTTTTCCCATTTTATACCATCACGTAATTTACCCCTTTTCCCATTTTATACCATCACGTAATTTACCCCTTCTTCCCATTTTATACCATCACGTTATTTACCTCTGTTCCCATTTCATATCATCACGTTATTTACCCCTTCTTCCCATTTTATACCATCACGTTATTTACCTCTGTTCCTATTTTATACCATCACGTTATTTACCGCTTTTCCCATTTTATACCATCACGTTATTTACCCCTTTTCCCATTTTATACCATCACGTTATTTACCCCTTTTCCCATTTTATACCATCACGTTATTTACCTCTGTTCCCATTTTATACCATCACGTTATTTACCCCTTTTCCCATTTTATACCATCACGTTATTTACCCCTTTTCCCATTTTATACCATCACGTAATTTACCCCTTTTCCCATTTTATAACATCACGTAATTTACCCCTTCTTCCCATTTTATACCATCACGTTATTTACCCCTTTTCCCATTTTATACCATCACGTAATTTACCCCTTCTTCCCATTTTATACCATCACGTTATTTACCTCTGTTCCCATTTTATACCATCAGGTAATTTACCAATTGTTAAATACCACTTCGGAACCCAGCACTGCACCGATTGAATGAATCATGTACCTTCGCGGGCTCGAGGCAGTGTTCAATGGAAGCAACACTTCATTCGAAAAATGTTCGCTCACATAATTATTATTAAAACAATAGCAAGTGTCGTACTTATAAACATTATGTTACTTATGGTTTGGCGTAAACTTTAAATTAGAATTTAATGGGTTAGTGTAACGATTATCAGTTGGAAAAAAAATGTACTGGTAATTTTGGAGTTGCGTAATGTGTTGTTAAAATTCAAGTTCTCCGGGGATCAAACCGACACCATCAAACAGAATAATTACATCAATTGTATGCGGAAAAGAATGTTAAGGCCAAAAGGATAACGCTTAGGGACAAGCGACATTGTATTTAACTATAATCATAGACGCAGTCCCAACTTTAACTTGTCAGCGACCATAAATCCCGGGAATTACGTAAGCGCCTAAGAGCAGCGGGTATAAGAATCGACTTAAAAAATGACGAGTTTCGAAGTACAGTCGCCGGTGGCCATCTATCGATAAAAGCGGCAATTATTCAGCGCAAGATTAAACTTCAAAATGTTATAATAACATTTTGAAAATACCCTTGTCTGAATATTAATAAAGAGGAAACCATTTTATAAAATGTACAGAATTGTAAAATTCAATCGATTTTTGTGAAAAGAAGTACGATATACGTAATCATAAATTAATTACTAACCCAACTTTAAAATAATAAATATCTTAAATAATTAATAAATAATAAATATCTTAAATAATTAATAAATAATAAATATCTTAAATAATTAATAAATAATAAATATATTAAATAATTAATAAATAATAAATATATTAAAAAATTAATAAATATTAAAGATATTAAATAATTAATAAATAATAAATACACTAAATAATTAATAAATAATAAATTAATTAATTAAATAAATAATAAATTAATTAATTAAATAAATAATAAATATATTAAATAAATAATAAATGTATTAATAAAATATATTAAATAAAAAAATATGTTAAATAGTTAATAAATATATTAAATAAATAATAAAAATATATTAAATAATTAATAAAAATATATTAAATAATTAATAAAAATATATTAAATAATTGATAAAAATATATTAAATAATTGATAAAAATATATTAAATAATTGATAAAAATATATTAAATAATTAATAAAAATATATTAAATAATTAATAAAAATATATTACATAATTAATAAAAATATATTAAATAATTAATAAAAATATATTAAATAATTAATAAAAATATATTAAATAATTGATAAAATATATTAAATAATTAATAAAAATATATTAAATAATTAATAAAAATATATTAAATAATTAATAAAAATATATTAAATAATTAATAAAAATATATTAAATAATTAATAAAAATATATTAAATAATTAATAAAAATATATTAAATAATTAATAAAAATATATTAAATAATTAATAAAAATATATTAAATAATTAATAAAAATATATTAAATAATTAATAAAAATATATTAAATAATTAATAAAAATATATTAAATAATTAATAAAAATATATTAAATAATTAATAAAAATATATTAAATAATTAATAAAAATATATTAAATAATTAATAAAAATATATTAAATAATTAATAAAAATATATTAAATAATTAATAAAAATATATTAAATAATTAATAAAAATATATTAAATAATTAACAAGTAATATATATTAAATTAAAACTTATATTAAATAGTTAAATAATGTAATAAATGGATAAATAGTTAAATAATGTAATAAATATTTAAATAATGTAATAAATGGATAAATAATGTAATAAATGGATAAATAATGTAATAAATAGTTAAATAGTGTAATAAATATTTAAATAATATAATAAATAGTTTAATACTGTAATAAATATTTAAATAATATAATAAATAGTTTAATACTGTAATAAATAGTTTAATACTGTAATAAATAGTTTAATACTGTAATAAATAGTTAAATACTGTAATAAATAGTTAAACATTTTTAAATACACCCGCATTTCCCCGACTAAAAGTAAAACTGGCAATCGCGTCCAAACAAGTGAGTACCCTTCATATAGTCAACTGACCAATCGTGGGTCTCTTACAAAGGCGTTAAAAGTAATTAAATGTAAATGCCTTTTTGGGAAAAGGAAGCCTCGCGGGGAAGCTTTCATTCCGTGATCGAGAGTCGTTTATAGTGATAGTAGCGGTTTAATTAGCGTACACTTTTGTTTGTAGGCAGAGGCAGGGGGGGGGAGCTTTGTACATTTTATCCCCCCCCCAGAGAGAGATAGAGGGGAGGGGGCGTGACCATAACGCGAATGACGCGGCCCCACCTGAGGCCGCTTTGCCTCGTAATTAGAAAGCAGAAGGGGCGCCGCTTTCGATTTCATCTCGAAACAGACGCCGTCCAGAGCTGCAAATGATCTTATTTCGAGCAACCCTCAGCGCGGTTGCTTTGTTAGGTTTGGCCAGTCGGCGTCTGTTTGTGCCGCGCTTCATTTGCATATTACAGGCGGGTTCCTCGTCCTTTGAACAAACAAGTGCCACGCCGCCGAACAGTCTATATGACGGATTTGTCATTTATGTTTTCCGAAGCGCGTGCATTCGGTTATCCCAACGATCCTTGGTTATCCCTAGTTAGAAGGTAATCCGCGAATACTTTTGACCTGCCCCAGAACAGTTAACTGGCCAATTTCGAGTTGCGCTTTTGCAAGTATAGAATGCAAATGTTTGTACATTATGAAAAATTCCGTACAAACTTCTCAAGACGGTTTTATTGGGAGAAGGATAGAGTAATATTTCGCCAAGGTGAAAATCAAAGGGGGTGTTTAACCGAGTTGGAAAAGCAAAGGGGGTGCTTATCGGAGTTGGGAAATCAAAGGGGGTGCATATCAAAGTTGGGAAATCAAAGGGGTGCTTGTCCGAGTTGGGAAATAAAAAGGGGTGCTTATCCGAGTTGGGAAATCAAAGGGGGTGCTTATCCGAGTTGGGAAATAAAAGGGGTGCTTATCCGAGTTGGGAAATCAAAGGGGGTGCTTATCCGAGTTGAGAAATCAAAGGGGGTGCTTATCCGAGTTGGGAAATCAAAGGGGTGCTTATCCGAGTTGGGAAATAAAAGGGGGTGCTTATCCGAGTTGGGAAATCAAAGGGGGTGCTTATCCGAGTTGGGAAATCAAAGGGGGTGCTTATCCGAGTTGGGAAATAAAAGGGGGTGCTTATCCGAGTTGGGAAATCAAAGTGGTGCTTATCCGAGTTGGGAAATAAAAGGGGGTGCTTATCCGAGTTGGGAAATCAAAGTGGTGCTTATCCGAGTTGGGAAATAAAAGGGGGTGCTTATCCGAGTTGGGGAATCAAAGGGGTTGCTTATCCGAGTTGGGAAATCAAAGGGGGTGCTTATCCAAGTTGGGGAATCAAAGGGGGTGCTTATCCGAGTTGGGAAATCAAAGGGGGTGCTTATCCGAGTTCGGAAATCAAAGGGGGTGCTTATCCGAGTTGGGGAATCAAAGGGGTTGCTTATCCGAGTTTGAAAATCAAAGGGGGTGCTTATCCGAGTTGGGAATCAAAGGGGGTGCTTATCCGAGTTGGGAAATCAAAGGGGGTGCTTATCCGAGTTGGGAAATCAAAGGGGGTGCTTATCCGAGTTGGGAAATAAAAGGGGGTGCTTATCCGAGTTGGGAAATCAAAGGGGGTGCTTATCCGAGTTGGGAAATCAAAGGGGGTGCTTATCCGAGTTGGGAAATAAAAGGGGGTGCTTATCCGAGTTGGGAAATCAAAGTGGTGCTTATCCGAGTTGGGAAATAAAAGGGGGTGCTTATCCGAGTTGGGGAATCAAAGGGGTTGCTTATCCGAGTTGGGAAATCAAAGGGGGTGCTTATCCAAGTTGGGGAATCAAAGGGGGTGCTTATCCGAGTTGGGAAATCAAAGGGGGTGCTTATCCGAGTTGGGAATCAAAGGGGGTGCTTATCCGAGTTGGGAAATCAAAGGGGGTGCTTATCCGAGTTGGGAAATCAAAGAGTGTGCTTATCCGAGTTGGGAAATCAAAGAGTGTGCTTATCCGAGTTGGGAATCAAAGGGGGTGCTTATCCGAGTTGGGGAATCAATGGGGTTGCTTATCCGAGTTGGGAAATCAAAGGGGGTGCTTATCCGAGTTGGGAAATAAAAGGGGTGCTTATCCGAGTTGGGAAATCAAAGGGGTGCTTATCCGAGTTGGGAAATAAAAGGGGGTGCTTATCCGAGTTGGGGAATCAAAGGGGGTGCTTATCCGAGTTGGGAAATCAAAGGGGTTGCTTATCCGAGTTGGGGAATCAAAGGGGGTGCTTATCCGAGTTGGGAAATCAAAGGGGGTGCTTATCCGAGTTCGGAAATCAAAGGGGGTGCTTATCCGAGTTGGGGAATCAAAGAGTGTGCTTATCCGAGTTGGGAAATCAAAGGGGTTGCTTATCCGAGTTGGGGAATCAAAGGGGGTGCTTATCCGAGTTGGGAAATCAAAGGGGTTGCTTATCCGAGTTGGGGAATCAAAGAGTGTGCTTATCCGAGTTGGGAAATCAAAGGGGTGCTTATCCGAGTTGGGAAATAAAAGGGGGTGCTTATCCGAGTTGGGAAATCAAAGAGTGTGCTTATCCGAGTTGGAAATCAAAGGGGGTGCTTATCCGAGTTGGGGAATCAAAGAGGGTGCTTATCCGAGTTGGGAAATCAAAGGGGTTGCTTATCCGAGTTGGGAAATCAAAGGGGGTGCTTATCCGAGTTGGGAATCAAAGGGGGTGCTTATCCGAGTTGGGAAATCAAAGAGTGTGCTTATCCGAGTTGGGAAATCAAAGGGGGTGCTTATCCAAGTTGGGAAATCAAAGGGGGTGCTTATCCGAGTTGGGAAATAAAAGGGGTGCTTATCCGAGTTGGGAAATCAAAGGGGTGCTTATCCGAGTTGGGAAATAAAAGGGGGTGCTTATCCGAGTTGGGGAATCAAAGGGGGTGCTTATCCGAGTTGGGAAATCAAAGGGGTTGCTTATCCGAGTTGGGGAATCAAAGGGGGTGCTTATCCGAGTTGGGAAATCAAAGGGGGTGCTTATCCGAGTTCGGAAATCAAAGGGGGTGCTTATCTGAGTTGGGGAATCAAAGAGTGTGCTTATCCGAGTTGGGAAATCAAAGGGGTTGCTTATCCGAGTTGGGGAATCAAAGGGGGTGCTTATCCGAGTTGGGAAATCAAAGGGGTTGCTTATCCGAGTTGGGGAATCAAAGAGTGTGCTTATCCGAGTTGGGAAATCAAAGGGGTGCTTATCCGAGTTGGGAAATAAAAGGGGGTGCTTATCCGAGTTGGGAAATCAAAGAGTGTGCTTATCCGAGTTGGAAATCAAAGGGGGTGCTTATCCGAGTTGGGGAATCAAAGAGGGTGCTTATCCGAGTTGGGGAATCAAAGGGGTTGCTTATCCGAGTTGGGAAATCAAAGGGGGTGCTTATCCGAGTTGGGAATCAAAGGGGGTGCTTATCCGAGTTGGGGAATCAAAGGGGTTGCTTATCCGAGTTGGGAAATAAAAGGGTGTGCTTATCCGAGTTGGGAAATCAAAGGGTGTGCTTATCCGAGTTGGGAATCAAAGGGGTTGCTTATCCGAGTTGGGAAATCAAAGAGTGTGCTTATCCGAGTTGGGAATCAAAGAGTGTGCTTATCCGAGTTGGGAATCAAAGGGTTTGCTTATCCGAGTTGGGGAATCAAAGGGGTTGCTTATCCGAGTTTGGAAATCAAAGGGGGTGCTTATCCGAGTTGGGGAATCAAAGGGGTTGCTTATCCGAGTTTGGAAATCAAAGAGTGTGCTTATCCGAGTTGGGAATCAAAGGGGTTGCTTATCCGAGTTGGGAATCAAAGGGGGTGCTTATCCGAGTTGGGGAATCAAAGGGGTTGCTTATCCGAGTTGGGAAATCAAAGGGGGTGCTTATCCGAGTTGGAGAATCAAAGGGGTTGCTTATCCGAGTTGGGAAATCAAAGAGTGTGCTTATCCGAGTTGGTAATCAAAGGGGGTGCTTATCCGAGTTGGGGAATCAAAGGGGTTGCTTATCCGAGTTGGGAAATCAAAGGGGGTGCTTATCCGAGTTGGGAAATCAAAGGGGGTGCTTATCCGAGTTGGGAAATAAAAGGGTGTGCTTATCCGAGTTGGGAAATCAAAGGGCGTGCTTATCCGAGTTGGGAATCAAAGGGGGTGCTTATCCGAGTTGGGAAATCAAAGGGGGTGCTTATCCGAGTTGGGGAATCAAAGGGGGTGCTTATCCGAGTTGGGAAATCAAAGGGGGTGCTTATCCGAGTTGGGGAATCAAAGGGGGTGCTTATCCGAGTTGGGAAATCAAAGGGGGTGCTTATCCGAGTTCGGAAATCAAAGGGGGTGCTTATCCGAGTTGGGGAATCAAAGGGGTTGCTTATCCGAGTTGGGAAATCAAAGGGGTTGCTTATCCGAGTTGGGAAATCAAAGGGGGTGCTTATCCGAGTTGGGAATCAAAGGGGGTGCTTATCCGAGTTGGGAAATCAAAGGGGGTGCTTATCCGAGTTGGGAAATAAAAGGGGGTGCTTATCCGAGTTGGGAAATCAAAGGGGGTGCTTATCCGAGTTGGGGAATCAAAGAGTGTGCTTATCCGAGTTGGGAAATCAAAGGGGTTGCTTATCCGAGTTGGGGAATCAAAGGGGGTGCTTATCCGAGTTGTAAAATTGAATTCAAATTTCACATTCAACGTCTTCCCGGTTTAGATTTCTCCAGCTCAATTAAAGTTTGCCAACTGTGGGAAAAGTTGAATTTGTAGGGGCCACTACGCCCCTGTATAACATTTTAATTTTAAAATTGATTAATTAATAACCTTGAAACTTCCATGTAACTGACGTAATACGTCAGGTAATTTAGGATTAAAATAAAGTGTAATTTTTCATTCTTGTAAAAAAATCCAGGCGTCAGAAAAGACAAGAATATAATTGACGATTGAAAAACGCATCCACTCCTAATATAAGTAACTTATTTCTCCTTTTCCTGTTTGATAGCATTGAAATAAAATAGCAGGTTATATGGGGAAGAAATTAACCTTAGAAACGCCGTGCGCGCGATACTCACAGACTTTACCCTTAATACCACTCAAGTTCCTCAACCCACAGTGCCTAACGCTTAATCCGGTATAATTTAAAGCTATACATCATGAAACAGCTAATTACTTCCTCATGGCATATCTCAACTACGTCAAGATTTTTTTATTTATCATAATCTTTCTTTTGTAAGGAAAAAATACATTTATTTCAAGTAGCATCATAAGTTTATAATTTTTTATAATAAGTGTGCCAGTACCTTTCTT
The DNA here is from genome assembly GCF_980474605.1 of Leiobunum rupestre. NCBI lineage: Eukaryota > Metazoa > Arthropoda > Arachnida > Opiliones > Sclerosomatidae > Leiobunum > Leiobunum rupestre. The sequence goes on from NC_143392.1 coordinate 37,403,212, forward strand.
TCCATATAAAATATTTTACGAAAGTTATTTGAGGAATAATGCTTATGGTTTGCATCATCGTCGTAGTGAGTGGTTTTGCGCATTTGCGGTTATACTTTGGCATATGACGTTGTTTTGACAATTTTAAATTTAATAAGTTTTTGAAATAACCCTTATCGCAGGATTCGTGGAGAGCTACCCTTGAGTTATGAGTGTATAACCTGTTAACTAATCAACCAAAAATCACCAATACTTTAGAACAAGGTTGTTCAAATCTTTAGTAATAACATGGTAATCTCCAAATTTAAAATAGCGAACTTCACATCCAAAATGTTTAATTTTAAAATACACTGCAATTTTATAATAAAAAATAACTGCTATAAACAGGGCAATATCGACGTTATAATTGGATCAACCTTAAAATTTGTGATGTTTCAAATTGGAATTTTAGGCACAAAAGCTTAAGAATAATGTTTCTATCTACATTTTTATTTGGTTCTAAATATTCTAACTAATATTCTAACTAATATTCTAACAAATATTCTAACTAATATTCTAACTAATATTCTAACAAATATTCTAATAAATATTCTAATAAATATTCTAATAAATATTCTAACAAATATTCTAATAAATATTCTAATAAATATTCTAACTAATATTCTAACAAATATTCTAATAAATATTCTAACAAATATTCTAACAAATATTCTAATAAATATTCTAACAAATATTCTAACAAATATTCTAATAATTATTCTAATAAACATTATAATAAATATTATAATAATTTTTCTTACACATATTCTTTTAAATATTCTAATAAATATTCTAGTAAATATTCTAACAAATATTCTAACAAATATTCTAATAAATATTCTAATAAATATTTTAATAAATATTCTAATAAATATTTTAATAAATATTATAGTAAATATATTCTAACAAATATTATAACAAATATTCTAATAAATATTCTAATAAATATTCTAATAAATATTCTAATAAATATTCTAATAAATATTCTAACAAATATTCTAACAAATATTCTAACAAATATTCTAACAAATATTCTAACAAATATTCTAACAAATATTCTAACAAATATTCTAATAAATATTCTAACCAATATTCTAATAAATATTATAATAATTATTCTTACACATATTCTATTAAATATTCTAATAAATATTCTAACAAATATTCTAATAAATATTCTAATAAATATTCTAGCAAATATTCTAATAATTATTCTTATACATATTCTATTAAATATTATAATAAATGTTCTAGTAAATATTCTAACAAATATTCGAATCAATATAAAAAGGCTTTATAGTACTCTTAACCCTTAAATAGCCAAATATAACGCGTTCCGAAATGTTCGAAGCCCAACTCGGAATATTTCCGGGGAATTGTCTGATCCTCTCGCACGATATAGTTTAAGTACCTGAAACTCCAGGAAAAAACTGTATTTTATGGTTGGTCTTCCGTGACAGGCGAGGTAACAGGTGTCAAAATATAAGAGAGAGAGAGAGAGAGAGAGAGAGAGAGGCTGATTCGCAAAACCGAAAAGAGCTTTCGCAAAAACCCGATAGATGGCGATTCTGGGCTCGACCATTTAAAAGGATCAAGTAGAGATAGCCTATTTTTTAAATCTACAAAATGTACAGGTACAGGAGAAATGTTTTAAGGGTATCATTAAAAATATTCGCTTTTAAAACCAACGCGACTAAAATGATAACGAATAGTTTAAAAATTTATAAATAGAAAATGTAACATCGATCCAAATATCGAACTCGGTAGACGTAATTATTAGAAAAACTCTAGCTTCAGAGACTTTGTATCTAAATATCTCTTAATTAATTCTGATAAATACATTTTAATTATTTTCTTCTAAAAGAATAACATTACTTAAAACCTATTCAATAATTTGACAAATTAAAAACATAACTCATATGAGATAAGAAACTATCAAGGACGTAAAAATGAAACATGTGCCTTCGCGGACACGATTCAGTTTTCAATGTGAACTATTTACCTGCCAAACCACGGAAGTTAACATCGGCTAACGGCTCAAAATTCCAACATTACATTCTATTATGATATTTAATTATTTATAAGCCAAATCTTTAACGATGTAACATTTTAATATAGAGGAATTAACGTAAAACACATTCATCGGTAGTGATGCCGAGAGCAGGCCCGGGCCCCGGTAGAACATTAATTCCGCCTCCCCCCGTGAAAGCCACTGGTTCAAACATAGGAAACCCCATACTGTACGGGAACGGCCCCCAGTGGCGTAAATAGCGTCCCCGCAGACCCCGTGGCGCGGGGGGCCCCCCGAGTTCTAGGGGGGCCCCAAACGTTTATGATTAAAATCGGTGCTATTTAAAAGGGCCCCGAGTCATTTTTCGCGTGGGGGGCGGAGTTCCTAGATACGCCACTGTGGTGGACTCACTAGTTCAAACATGAGCATCCCCATGCTGCACGGGCCCTAGTGGCGGACTCAATGGTTCAAACCTGGGAACCCCCATACTGCACGGGAACGGTCCCCAGTGGCGGACTCACTGGTTCAAAGATGGACATCCCCATGCTGCACGGGCCCTAGAGGTGAACTCACTGGTTCAAACATGGACATCCCCATGCTGCACGGGCCCTAGAGGTGAACTCACTGGTTCAAACAGGGACATCCCCATGCTGCACGGGCCCTAGAGGTGAACTCACAGGTTCAAACATGGGAACCCCACGCTGCACGGGCCCCAGCGCCGGATTAATCAATAGCAAGAGTACGCTTAAGGTTAGGAGCCCGGGGTCGAGGGTAGAATCAATTGAAGTATTCTGTTAATAAAGCTCAAAACTAGGGGTACGTGTAGTAGTTAATCCGTCACTGACGGGCCCCGATAATTTGTACCGTTTTCCCACCTATCTAGCCAGGGCCTGTGTATCAGAGTGAGCAGACGCCGTTAATACCTCCACCAATCAGGCTTACTTGAGTCGTTATTGAAAAGAGAGAGGATTACAATACAGCGCTGGAGATTAGAAGCGAATGTTGTTTTCGGATAATCTCTTCATCAATTGAAACCTTTGCAATTTAAAATTACTTGGAGCGCAAAATAGGTATCGATGATATCGAAACGATAATATTAAATATATCGGTTAGTTAATAGTGAAACTTGATATATTAAATTAAACAATACCAGAAGTTTATAGTATTGCTCTTACACTAATTTCAATCAAGTCTAACCACGTTGCTGGCCAAAATGCGGTGTACACTTCCCGATTTGGCGAAAACCTACCCCGAACTTGCAAAGGTACATATTTAAAGCTCCAATTCGAAACTACTTACAGCTTGCGAAGGTACACGTTTCACGCTCCAATTCGAAACTACTTACAGTTTGCGAAGGTACACGTTCCACGCTCCAATTCGAAACTACTTACAGTTTGCGAAGGTACACGTTCCACGCTCCAATTCGAAACTACTTACAGTTTGCGAAGGTACACGTTTCACGCTCCAATTCGAAACTACTAACAGTTTGCGAAGGTACACGTTTCACGCTCCAATTCGAAACTACTAACAGCTTGCCAAGGTGCACGTTCCACGCTCCAATTCAAAACTACTTACAGCTTGCGAAGGTACACGTTTCACGCTCCAATTTGAAACTACTTACAGTTTGACAAGGTGCACGTTCCACGCTCCAATTCGAAACTACTTACAGTTTGCGAAGGTACACGTTCCACGCTCCAATTCGAAACTACTTACAGTTTGCAAAGGTACACGTTTCACGCTCCAATTCGAAACTACTAACAGCTTGCCAAGGTGCACGTTCCACGCTCCAATTCGAAACTACTTACAGCTTGCCAAGGTACACGTTTCACGCTCCAATTCGAAACTACTAACAGCTTGCCAAGGTGCACGTTTCACGCTCCAATTCGAAACTACTTACAGCTTGCCAAGGTGCACGTTCCACGCTCCAATTCGAAACTACTTACAGCTTGCGAAGGTACACGTTTCACGCTCCAATTCGAAACTACTTACAGTTTGACAAGGTGCACGTTCCACGCTGCAATTCGAAACTACTTACAGCTTGCGAAGGTACACGTTTCACGCTCCAATTCGAAACTACTTACAGTTTGACAAGGTGCACGTTCCACGCTCCAATTCGAAACTACTTACAGTTTGCGAAGGTACACGTTCCACGCTCCAATTCGAAACTACTTACAGTTTGCGAAGGTACACGTTTCACGCTCCAATTCGAAACTACTAACAGCTTGCCAAGGTGCACGTTCCACGCTCCAATTCGAAACTACTTACAGCTTGCCAAGGTGCACGTTCCACGCTCCAATTCGAAACTACTAACAGCTTGCCAAGGTGCACGTTCCACGCTCCAATTTGAAACTACTTACAGCTTGTGAAGGTACACGTTTCACGCTCCAATTCTAAATTACTTACAGCTTGCGAAGGTACACGTTTCACGCTCCAATTCGAAACTACTTACAGCTTGCCAAGGTGCACGTTCCACGCTCCAATTCGAAACTACTTACAGTTTGCGAAGGTACACGTTTCACGCTCCAATTCGAAACTACTAACAGCTTGCCAAGGTGCACGTTCCACGCTCCAATTCGAAACTACTTACAGTTTGACAAGGTGCACGTTCCACGCTCCAATTCGAAACTACTTACAGTTTGCGAAGGTACACGTTCCACGCTCCAATTCGAAACTACTTACAGTTTGCGAAGGTACACGTTCCACGCTCCAATTCGAAACTACTAACAGCTTGCCAAGGTGCACGTTCCACGCTCCAATTCGAAACTACTTACAGCTTGCCAAGGTGCACGTTCCACGCTCCAATTCGAAACTACTTACAGTTTGCGAAGGTACACGTTCCACGCTCCAATTCGAAACTACTTACAGTTTGCGAAGGTACACGTTTCACGCTCCAATTCGAAACTACTAACAGCTTGCCAAGGTGCACGTTCCACGCTCCAATTTGAAACTACTTACAGCTTGTGAAGGTACACGTTTCACGCTCCAATTCGAAACTACTTACAGTTTGCGAAGGTACACGTTTCACGCTCCAATTCGAAACTACTTACAGCTTGCGAAGGTACACGTTTCACGCTCCAATTCGAAACTACTTACAGCTTGCCAAGGTGTACGTTCCACGCTCCAATTCGAAACTACTTACAGTTTGACAAGGTGCACGTTCCACGCTCCAATTCGAAACTACTTACAGTTTGCGAAGGTACACGTTCCACGCTCCAATTCGAAACTACTTACAGTTTGCGAAGGTACACGTTTCACGCTCCAATTCGAAACTACTAACAGCTTGCCAAGGTGCACGTTCCACGCTCCAATCTGAAACTACTAACAGCTTGCCAAGGTGCACGTTCCACGCTCCAATTTGAAACTACTTACAGCTTGTGAAGGTACACGTTTCACGCTCCAATTCGAAACTACTTACAGTTTGACAAGGTGCACGTTCCACGCTCCAATTCGAAACTACTTACAGCTTGAGAAGGTACACGTTTCACGCTCCAATTCGAAACTACTTACAGTTTGACAAGGTGCACGTTCCACGCTCCAATTCGAAACTACTTACAGCTTGCGAAGGTACACGTTTCACGCTCCAATTCGAAACTACTTACAGTTTGCGAAGGTACACGTTTCACGCTCCAATTCGAAACTACTAACAGCTTGCCAAGGTGCACGTTCCACGCTCCAATTCGAAACTACTTACAGTTTGACAAGGTGCACGTTCCACGCTCCAATTCGAAACTACTTACAGCTTGCCAAGGTGCACGTTCCACGCTCCAATTCGAAACTGCTTTCAGCTTGCGAAGTAGTGCCGGCCCGAGGCAAGTTTTAGGATGGAGCGATATCCGATTACGGCACCCCCTTGCTTGCCCCTACAGTTGCGAAAGTACACGTTTCTACTCCTATATTTCTACTTCTCCCACGAGAAATAATTATAAGCTTCTGTGGATACACTCACCAGTGAATAGCGAGATTACCAACATCAATCAACGGTACAGTCTGGTAATCGGGTAACGCGAGCGGGAGTACCAGGCTGTCGACCCCGGATTGGTCTCCATAATCATAAACGGGTAAAAAGCGTCTAAAATCGTCACGTATAAAGGGGGGGGGGGCAGAACGCTTACGGGCGCGGCGGTGGCGCTCTGGTTCGTGTTCAAATCCTTTCCACAGAGAGCGCGCTACGGCAATAGCTCGTTGGGAGTCGCTGGCTACCAGCGAAAGCTGACGATCGGATTTCTGTTGGTTTAAAGCGAACGCGATCGGTAAGGCGAGGACGACAGCTCTAATTCGTCCGTCTTCAATCGTTCAAACATCTTGAAGGACGTCAAATTTCGATTATGACTCTTTGAACGGTTTGAGTTGTTAGGACTTCGTTGCCGCGTCGTAATAAGTGGTAGTTGTAGTTCTTTAATACTAGGATAATTATTCCTAGTGGGTTTTGTCGCCTTCGACGGTTCTAGATTATTAGTTAGTCAAACTGAATTTTTGCTGCCGTATCATGGGGAAGAAGAACAGTAAGCTGAAACCCGAGACGGTGGTCCAGTTAACGGAAGAAACCTATTGTAAGTATCGCTTGTTTATTCATTTTGTACTTGATCAAAGGGATGAAAAATATCAGGGCCGGATTAAGACTTTATGGGGCCCTAGGCCCAAGTTAATAGCGAGCGAAGCGAGCTAGGCGCTTCCTCAATTTATAATTGAGAAATGGAAGGAAAATTCATTTTGCTGCCAGATTTAGTATGTCGTCAGGGGCTAGACGGCAGTCCGTCCGAGAATGTGACAATCAAACGTTTTTGGTTCATAGGGGTAGTCGAATTTATTAAAATTACTCCGGAAAATATTTTGTGAAAAGCAAATGATTAAAGTGTTGTACTTTTATTTTTTTCGAACCCTCTTGGTGCCCCTTGTAGGCTTGGTGCCCTAGGCCCAGGCCTATTCGGCCTATTGGTTAATCTGGCCCTGAAAATATGTCGGTGCGACCTTGATCGAACTTGTCCATTCCTTCCGTACAAGGAAAACTATTCAATTTACCATCTAACAAGACGTAAACGATCAGACCTATAATTAGAGAGTTTAAGTACTCGACGTTATAAACGGGAACGTCTAGGCTTTTACACTGGTTGTACAGCTATGTATATCCGTTGAGACCTCTACGTGACCAAAAACAAATTTATTTAAACTAAGGAAAATGACTATGTTAAGATAAATAACGGTGGGGTTGCGGAGTGGTTAGCGCTTTCACCTCGCAGCAGGAAGAGCCGGTTCGATCCCATAAAATTCGGAACCACTCCTTCTGTGTAGAGTTTGCGCTGGTTAAAGTAGTTTTCCCCCGACTTCTTTGGTTTCCCCTTCCATAAAAACTTGTAGAGATTAACATTAATAGTAAGTGTAAGGAGCTGTAGGCTCGCCTGGTATTAAGAGCTTGCCACCACCCTCCTACGCTTTATAACCCTGCCACCTGTTTAAAAACATTAAAAGTCGCTAGATGACTTGGGCATAAGGTGGTGCCAAGGGTATTAGCCTAGCTGATTATTATTATTAATATTGACTATGTTAAGACAATTCTTGGGCATGGGGGAAGTAGGAATAATAACATTCGGGCTAAGATAAAAAAAATAAAACCACAAACACGGTGTAGTTGCTATTAGTAAGAACGCCCCAACAACGATAGCAATCGAAAATCTCGATAGAAATTCATAATCGTTGTAAGGAGTTGTCAGGACCACCCTTTCGCGTGTCCGAAACGGTTCCTAATGACCCGAAGAGGGGAAATGCGAAACAAAACCTCGCGAAATCGATTCCCACTTAACCAAGTACGGCTTTTTTTAACCTCTTGGAAATCTCCGTTTTAGTCGCTACTAATTGTCCACGGAATGAAACGTGGCGAATTTGCGGCTTCAGTGTCCGCTCCGGTTGAGAGTGGACCTTTGCTAAATTTATAGGCAACGCGTGGACTGGGTTCACACGAAGAGGTACCGAAAATGTAAACGTCTACCTTCGTAGCCTCGAGGCAGTTTTCAACTGGATCTATTTACCTGACAAACCGCGGAAGATTACACTGAATCACGACTCAAAATTTACCGCGTGTAATTCGCGAGGGGTAGATCACTTTGTTACAGGGTATCCTAATCATGATTAAAAATGTAATAATGATTTAATTCATTTTTAATCTTTGTACAGCCAAAGCTACAGATTTAATTTTAATCTAATCATGATTTAATCATACGAGAGTGTCCTAGTAATCATTGGAGTGAGCTGCCCCTCGGTAATTCGTCCCTATTTTTACTTCCGAAACATATTTGGAAAAATACAGTGTTGGCGCTAGGTAGTTTTGGGCCCCCATATTTTTATTTTTTTGGGTCCTTGAGAAGAATTTTGATGCTAGCGAAAACGAAAGATTATTTATCCTCAACATTTTTATTAATTTTATTGCAATATCACGGAATTTAAAAGTTAATTCCCAAAGGTTGGAGACCCATTAAAATTTTAAGGTACGCCATGTAAGTATATAAATAAATAATTAAATATATATATAAATACATACATGCATACATAAATAAATAAATAATTAAATATATATATATATATAAATACATACATGCATACATAAATAAATAAATAATGAAATATATAAATACATACATACATAAATATATACATAACTACATACATAAATAATGAAATATATAAATACATACATACATAGATATATACATAACTACATACATAAATAATTAAATATATAAATACATACATAAATATATACATAACTACATACATAAATAATGAAATATATAAATATATACATAACTACATACATAAACAATTAAATATAAATATATACATAACTACATACATAAATAATTAAATATATAAATATATACATAACTACATACATAAATAATTAAATATATAAATATATATATAACTACATACATAAATAATTAAGTATATAGACCATGAAGTACCATTACTTTTATGTAACGTTTTTAATATTATAAATTAAGCATGATTTTAAAACAAAATATTTATAAACATAGGGTTACTTTTTACAACTTTGGTAAATAATTTTTATTTAATTTTAAAGTTAGCGCAACAAAATAAATTTCCATTTAAGTCGGGGACACCGCGTCGACGTCACTAAAAATCCCCACGTATACGTAAGCGCGAGTATGATAGCGTGGCTTTATTTTGAGGCACCTCGCGTTAGAGCTATTCAACACGTAATAGCCTTGGCCTTTCAGCGGATGAAAACCTCTTAAATCCGGGAGTTGGTCGGGGTGATGGAGAGGCCGCGCGGCGCACCTCGCTTCCAGGGGTGACGCCGCCGAGAAACACTGTTACGGCAGCAACTGGTGGTGCGCTTCCTCGCATCGATCGGCCAAAAATCGCACCGACGAAAGCGACGCCGAAGACAACGTCAGCTTGAAAACTTCTCCGAAATCGGTTATTCCACGCCAGAGATAGTACCGCGCGTCAGGCGTAGATCTACTAGACGATTTGAAGTCGCGATAAACGCGCCAAAATAAATATTTGATAAATTTTAAACGAGTCCCTTTACCGTTAATAATACGAATTAGCCAATTGAAAATAGCTTTGAATCTGGAATAAATTTGGTACAACGCAAATTTACGTAGATATATTAGCAAGGATTTATATATTTCTACTTAAAGAAAATGACTATATCGAGACTATATAGTGAAGGGAAAGGAGTAAAAAGGGCGGAGCTTACTAGTAAACCGTGAGATTTGATTTGGCTCGGCGGCGCCGTTACGCGAAAATTACCCAGCGGTGGCGCGGCGCGCCAAATTTTTTAAAAATCCTCGGTGGGGTATAATTTTTTTTAGAGAACGGCGGCGTGAAGGGGGTAACAGTTTTCCCCCTTTTTGAAAATTTGTAAAAAAAAATTCCAAATTGTTTTTGAAGGAAAAAAAATAAAGTTAAGACCACTTAAAACAAAAATAAGATTTTTTCCTTATTTTACCCCAAAAATGTTCCAATTTACAGAAGCTCGAGGAAATTTACCTAAATGTGGTCCAAATTACCCATTTCGTGAAACTGAGAAAATCTCATGCTTTTTTAAATGGAGATGTTTTTGTTTTAAGTGGTCAAAAACATTTTCGGTTGCCATGGCAAATCGAATGGGTAGTGCAACGTCTCCTTTTGGGAAATTTCATATCTCATATAGGTCTACATTACGGCCGACTTTGAACAAAATCGGCGATAAACAACTCGGGTACTCTCCTTGTTAGTCATTCCCGCTTGGTATAAATAAATTCATTCTTGATGATAGTATTCAAAGCTGTCGAACATTAGCAGAGCAGAGTTGATGAAATCCATAAATCCATTTGCATCAGCGGCGCAGCGAACCAGACTTACTTAGCATAATTCGAACGGGCTTCTCCACATAATTCCTCGTCATCTTTAAACGCGAAAAGTGGTAAATCCACGTACACTTAGTTTCAGATTCAATTACGAAAAGAGGGAGAGACGTCCCCGCCGATAACTTAAGCCGATAAGACCCACCCAGCTACCCACCTTCGGCTTAAAAGCCCACGCTAACGTTAAAGCTCACCCCTACGCCAGCGACCATTTTTATATATTTTTGGAAATTAACCGATGGTATAAAACATAAAGTATAATAAGTATAACGCATATTACAGCACACAAGGAGAACGCAACCAGTTAAAAGTCGTGCATTTTCTCGCGTACAGTTTTCATTGGTTAGATGCTTTAGCGCCTGCTGCCGTCGGAAGGGGAAAATTCGGAAATTGTCTTAGCCCTTTCCGAAAAACGTTCGTCCAATGAAATTTGTACACAACCCTTCGTTAGCGTGTTTAAAGGCTGGCTGCGTTCTCCTTGTGTTTGTTGCTCTTAGGTTCCACGAGCTAACATCCCAGTGCAAAGCTCGTGTTGGGTCGACGTAATTTATTTTTCATTCCCCCACTCCTTCGACCTCTTCTCTAGCCAGGGGCAACCGGATATGAGTTTGTAGCGCCACCTATTTTTTGTTTTAAAATATCCCGCGTTTGTCGTATTCGTCTGCTATTTTTGGGAATATCACAAGCACGCCGGTTTGTTTGCCCGCGGATAGAACTTTAAAAAATATTAACTTACTTTTTGCAATCAGGCGCCACCAGGTGGCTACGTTACAGGGTATTTTTGCGATTTTTCGCACGTGGAACTACCTCTACTATTTAATCCGTGATATTACTATCTTAGAGAGATCACAGACCACCTACTCCACGAGGGACATGTATCGCTGGTAGTCATTTCATTTTTTTATGTCTCGAATGTGATGCGGCTTTTTTAAGAGCGCGCCATCTCGCGGCGAGTAGAGGTCGTATTAAAGGCACAAAGATAATAAAAAATGTATTGTAGCTAAGCTGACTCGCGCACGACTTTTTAAATTTTATTTCGTAAAATTAATCATTTTCACGCGCTTTTTTCAGTTGGTTGTAACACTATCTACGTAATTAACCAAGTCCCTTGCATGCTAAAAAAAATTATCTGGTCTTTCGAATTCGCCGCAAATTCCCGCTAGGTGCGCATGTACGTCGAATCTACTGCTCAGGCCATGTCTATAGCGTAGACCATGGTTAGAGGTCGGCGTTTGAATAAGAAATTATACGATTGTTTATATTTATCCATAACCGAGAATTATTCAGAAATATTCGAAAAAAATGATTAATTTTGCATGTTAAATCGTTGTTTAATCGTATAATTTATTCGTATAAATCAAATAATACTAATTTTAATGATTAATTGAAATTTTTGCGGTTAATTTATTTGTTCCGCCGACCTCATGGTGATAAATCACGTAGACTACGGCCGGGCCCGGTAGTGGCTGCATCGCAGCTTCGTAGGACACCTTTTTTTGAATAAATCTATTGTTTAAGTATTTTTTTATTATAAATCTCAATATTTATATTACCATATTTTAAAATCAGAATATTAGTTAACCTATATCTGTTGTTTAAAGTTGTATATTTTGGCAATTTTTACAAGTAAAACTTTTCGAAATTTTTAGCCAAGCCAAGGCTTAAGAAAATATTTATTTTTAATGTAATTTTATATAGTTAATAGATTTATTTGTGAAAATAGCCAAATATATATAGGTTAACTAGTATTTAAATTTTAAAATAATTTAATATAAATATTCAGATTTATAAAAAAACAAGTCGGCCAATCCCGTGATATTACCTCTCCTCGGAGGGGATTTAGTTCACTCCCAACGCGTCGTGTTGTGGCTTTAATTCGGTTTGGACAAACAAGAAACTCAGTGATCAAACCTTGATTCGAGCGCCTTGATCCCTCTTACCCCTACATTTTGGCCTCCAAAATGCGTACGCGTTCGCTGGCCAGACAGACAGACGGACGGACGGACCCACAGACAGACACGGTGATTGTAAAACTCCTCCTAGGGAACATAGTTTATACGGTCGGGAGAATTACCATGTTGATACGATTCGCAGGTACCATGGTCTATGGTCCCCCACCCGGTACATTAGAGGGAAGATAACACGTCTCGAGTTAGTGGTGGACGAATAGTGAATTTCAGAAAAGAATTGAAATCGAAAAGAAAAGTAAATCCCAATACGAAATTCAATTCGGTTAATCGAGAAATTGTTTTTTTCTTCTTTGAATTCGATTAATCGATTTTTAATAGGCGATTATTTGAATTTCCGACCAATCGTCTTAAAACGATAGATAAGAGGTAATCGTAAGTGAAACGGTTATTCGCATAGATAAGAGGTATTCGTATAGATAAGAGGTATTCGTATAGATAAGAGGTACTCGTATAGATAAGAGTTATTCGTATAGATAAGAGGTATTCGTATAGATAAGAGGTATTCGTATAGAAAAGAGGTATTCGTATAGATAAGAGGTATTCGTACAGATAAGAGGTATTCGTACAGATAAGAGGTACTCGTATAGATAAGAGGTACTCGTATAGATAAGAGGTACTCGTATAGATAAGAGTTATTCGTACAGATAAGAGGTATTCGTACAGATAAGAGTTATTCGTACAGATAAGAGGTATTCGTACAGATAAGAGGTATTCGTATAGATAAGAGGTATTCGTATAGATAAGAGGTATTCGTATAGATAAGAGGTATTCGTATAGATAAGAGGTATTCGTATAGATAAGAGGTATTCGTATAGATAAGAGGTATTCGTATAGATAAGAGGTATTCGTATAGATAAGAGGTATTCGTACAGATAAGAGGTATTCGTACAGATAAGAGGTATTCGTACAGATAAGAGGTATTCGTACAGATAAGAGGTATTCGTACAGATAAGAGGTATTCGTACAGATAAGAGGTATTCGTACAGATAAGAGGTATTCGTACAGATAAGAGGTATTCGTACAGATAAGAGGTATTCGTACAGATAAGAGGTATTCGTACAGATAAGAGGTATTCGTATCGATAAGAGGTATTCGTATCGATAAGAGGTATTCGTATAGATAAGAGGTATTCGTATAGATAAGAGGTATTCGTATCGATAAGAGGTATTCGTATCGATAAGAGGTATTCGTATCGATAAGAGGTATTCGTATAGATAAGAGGTATTCGTATAGATAAGAGGTATTCGTATCGATAAGAGGTATTCGTATCGATAAGAGGTATTCGTATCGATAAGAGGTATTCGTATCGATAAGAGGTATTCGTATAGATAAGAGGTATTCGTATAGATAAGAGGTATTCGTATAGAAGAGTTATTCGTAAGTGAGACGATTATTCGTATAGATAAGAGGTATTCGTATAGATAAGAGTTATTCGTAAGTGTGACGATTATTCGCATAGATAAAAGGTATTCGTAAGTGAGACGATTATTCGTATAGATAAGATGTATTCGTAAGGGACACGATTATTCGTAGAGATAAAAGGTATTCGTAAGTGAAAAGAAAAAATGGGCGGTTTTCTATTTAAAAATCCTTTCTTTTGACGTTTTTTGTTTATTTTCAAGCGAATAATTTCATTTAGCGTTTATTGCTCCATTACCCTTAAAAATAAATACAAAATTATCAACGACAAAGGTTATAATGACGGGGGAAAAAAATAATATAAAATTGAGAGGGGAAACAGGAAGAAATAGCTAATGAGGCGTAGATCATCTGCGGATTCTTTCTGTTCCTGCCTCCCGCGTCTCGCCATTTTTTCGCTCCATCTTCCGGGAAAAAAAACGGATTTTCTTCTGCTCCGGAAAAGGGCTCTTTCCGTTTCTCCATTTCAATAAATCAAGAGATGTGGGATGAAACCCGCTCAGAAGCGAGGCGGAGGCCGTCGGAAATCATCGAGATAATCTCTCCTCCCAGTTTCCGGAGCGTTTGCTGGCCGCGCAGTCGATTGCTGATAGTTATCGTTTCGAGATACCCACAACATTTCAATTTTTTATAAATCTATTTTTTCAAATAAATTATTAGACAGGTTAATCCAGCACCAGAAAACGTGAACGGGGAACTTGTAGGAAGTGCAGGCTGTACACAAACAAAGGTACGTCTACACGTTTTGGAGCTCTGGATTAACCAGTCCAATAACCCGGATGACTGATTATTTTATCCTTTTACGCTACTATTTATTTTGGGATACAAAAGGGAGCTTTATTTAAATTTATCTTCGTTTCAATCTTTTCAAACAGTTATATCATAAGTAACATAATTTTACAATTAGCGTGTCAATTAGGTAAACCTTTCGACGAATTTTCAGAGTTATTGCGTAATCATGGATTAGTTCCGCACAGAGTCCAATAGTGTCGAAATATGGACAAGGCGAAATATACTACTGCTCATATGTCCGAATGCCCATTTGGCCGATTTCTGCTTATTTGACCAACTGCCCATTTGACCGACTGCTTATTTGACCAACTGCCCATTTGACCGACTGCTTATTTGACCAACTGCCCATTTGACCGACTGCTTATTTGACCAACTGCCCATTAGACCGACTGCTTATTTGACCAACTGCCCATTTGACCGACTGCTTATTTGACCAACTGCCCATTTGACCGACTGCTTATTTGACCAACTGCCCATTTGACCGACTGCTTATTTGACCAACTGCCCATTTGACCGACTGCTTATTTGACCAACTGCCCATTTGACCGACTGCTTATTTGACCAACTGCCCATTTGACCGACTGCTTATTTGACCAACTGCCCATTTGACCGACTGCTTATTTGACCAACTGCCCATTTGACCGACTGCTTATTTGACCAACTGCCCATTTGACCGACTGCTTATTTGACCAACTGCCCATTTGACCGACTTCTTATTTGACCAACTGCCCATTTGACCGACTTCTTATTTGACCAACTGCCCATTTGACCGACTGCTTATTTGACCAACTGCCCATTTGACCGACTGCTTATTTGACCAACTGCCCATTTGACCGACTGCTTATTTGACCAACTGCCCATTTGACCAACTGCCCATTTGACCGACTGCTTATTTGACCAACTGCCCATTTGACCGACTGCTTATTTGACCAACTGCCCATTTGACCGACTGCTTATTTGACCAACTGCCCATTTGACCGACTGCTTATTTGACCAACTGCCCATTTGACCGACTGCTTATTTGACCAACTGCCCATTTGACCGACTGCTTATTTGACCAACTGCCCATTTGACCGACTGCTTATTTGACCAACTGCCCATTTGACCGACTGCTTATTTGACCAACTGCCCATTTGACCGACTGCTTATTTGACCGACTGCTTATTTGACCAACTGCCCATTTGACCGACTGCTTATTTGACCAACTGCCCATTTGACCGACTGCTTATTTGACCAACTGCCCATTTGACCGACTTCTTATTTGACCAACTGCCCATTTGACCGACTGCTTATTTGACCAACTGCCCATTTGACCAACTGCCCATTTGACCGACTGCTTATTTGACCAACTGCCCATTTGACCAACTGCCCATTTGACCGACTGCTTATTTGACCAACTGCCCATTTGACCGACTTCTTATTTGACCAACTGCCCATTTGACCGACTTCTTATTTGACCAACTGCTTATTTGACCAACTGCCCATTTGACCAACTGCCCATTTGACCGACTGCTTATTTGACCAACTGCCCATTTGACCGACTGCTTATTTGACCAACTGCCCATTTGACCGACTGCTTATTTGACCAACTGCCCATTTGACCGACTGCTTATTTGACCAACTGCCCATTTGACCGACTTCTTATTTGACCAACTGCCCATTTGACCGACTTCTTATTTGACCAACTGCCCATTTGACCGACTTCTTATTTGACCAACTGCCCATTTGACCGACTGCTTATTTGACCAACTGCCCATTTGACCGACTGCTTATTTGACCAACTGCCCATTTGACCGACTGCTTATTTGACCAACTGCCCATTTGACCGACTGCTTATTTGACCAACTGCCCATTTGACCGACTGCTTATTTGACCAACTGCCCATTTGACCGACTGCTTATTTGACCAACTGCCCATTTGACCGACTGCTTATTTGACCAACTGCCCATTTGACCGACTGCTTATTTGACCAACTGCCCATTTGACCGACTGCTTATTTGACCAACTGCCCATTTGACCGACTGCTTATTTGACCAACTGCCCATTTGACCGACTGCTTATTTGACCAACTGCCCATTTGACCGACTGCTTATTTGACCAACTGCCCATTTGACCGACTGCTTATTTGACCAACTGCCCATTTGACCGACTGCTTATTTGACCAACTGCCCATTTGACCGACTTCTTATTTGACCAACTGCCCATTTGACCGACTTCTTATTTGACCAACTGCCCATTTGACCGACTGCTTATTTGACCAACTGCCCATTTGACCGACTGCTTATTTGACCAACTGCCCATTTGACCGACTGCTTATTTGACCAACTGCCCATTTGACCAACTGCCCATTTGACCGACTGCTTATTTGACCAACTGCCCATTTGACCGACTGCTTATTTGACCAACTGCCCATTTGACCGACTGCTTATTTGACCAACTGCCCATTTGACCGACTGCTTATTTGACCAACTGCCCATTTGACCGACTGCTTATTTGACCAACTGCCCATTTGACCGACTGCTTATTTGACCAACTGCCCATTTGACCGACTTCTTATTTGACCAACTGCCCATTTGACCGACTGCTTATTTGACCAACTGCCCATTTGACCGACTGCTTATTTGACCAACTGCCCATTTGACCGACTGCTTATTTGACCAACTGCCCATTTGACCGACTGCTTATTTGACCAACTGCCCATTTGACCGACTGCTTATTTGACCAACTGCCCATTTGACCGACTTCTTATTTGACCAACTGCCCATTTGACCGACTTCTTATTTGACCAACTGCCCATTTGACCGACTGCTTATTTGACCAACTGCCCATTTGACCAACTGCCCATTTGACCGACTGCTTATTTGACCAACTGCCCATTTGACCAACTGCCCATTTGACCGACTGCTTATTTGACCAACTGCCCATTTGACCGACTTCTTATTTGACCAACTGCCCATTTGACCGACTTCTTATTTGACCAACTGCTTATTTGACCAACTGCCCATTTGACCAACTGCCCATTTGACCGACTGCTTATTTGACCAACTGCCCATTTGACCGACTGCTTATTTGACCAACTGCCCATTTGACCGACTGCTTATTTGACCAACTGCCCATTTGACCGACTGCTTATTTGACCAACTGCCCATTTGACCGACTTCTTATTTGACCAACTGCCCATTTGACCGACTTCTTATTTGACCAACTGCCCATTTGACCGACTTCTTATTTGACCAACTGCCCATTTGACCGACTGCTTATTTGACCAACTGCCCATTTGACCGACTGCTTATTTGACCAACTGCCCATTTGACCGACTGCTTATTTGACCAACTGCCCATTTGACCGACTGCTTATTTGACCAACTGCCCATTTGACCGACTGCTTATTTGACCAACTGCCCATTTGACCGACTGCTTATTTGACCAACTGCCCATTTGACCGACTGCTTATTTGACCAACTGCCCATTTGACCGACTGCTTATTTGACCAACTGCCCATTTGACCGACTTCTTATTTGACCAACTGCCCATTTGACCGACTGCTTATTTGACCAACTGCCCATTTGACCAACTGCCCATTTGACCGACTGCTTATTTGACCAACTGCCCATTTGACCAACTGCCCATTTGACCGACTGCTTATTTGACCAACTGCCCATTTGACCAACTGCCCATTTGACCGACTGCTTATTTGACCAACTGCCCATTTGACCGACTTCTTATTTGACCAACTGCCCATTTGACCGACTTCTTATTTGACCAACTGCCCATTTGACCAACTGCTCATTTGACCGACTGCTCAGCGAAACGAGCAATCGGCCGAATGAACAGTCGGCAAAATGCACTGTCCATTTGGCCGACTGCGCATTTGTCCGACTTCGCAGTCGGACAAATGTGCAGTCGGCGTAACGTGTATTTTGTGGTCGGCCAAATGAGAGGTCGGACAAATGAAACTCTCCCTAAAACACTACTCAGTTCGGTTGCTAGTCTAAGTTGAAGCTGGAAAGAGTGTCTGTGATAAAAAAAAGGATCAGATTTAAGGTTAGCAATAAAACACAAGGAAGTGTCATACTTATCGTTCTTATGTTACTTATGGTAATACTGATAACGATGTTTTAATTACATTTTCCCGTAACATACGAAATACCCAATGTTTGCGTCAAACTTTTAATAATTAAAATGATGTGGTATATACCATATTGAAACATCGCCTGCTACCACACGCTATGACTTGATTCTAACGTAGCTAGCGCCACTAGAGCCACCTGTTAAACAAGGTACCTTATTCCGTAACAAAATCTATCACTGAATAGTTACCTGCCAGAATATTTTTATCAAGAAGTTAAAATTTTTTTGGGCCCCTTAGAAGTATTTTTTTTGCTGCATATTCATTTATTTAAAGTTCCCAGAACAGTGATTCAATCCCAATATTTAAATTTACACGCTTCTTGGGATAAATTTCAGTAAAAGTTTTATGAATTTAAAAGTTAACCACCAAGATGCTTTCGTCAGTTTAAATATTTTTGGGAACCGTTTCAAAATGTACCTAGCCCTGGGTCCATCCCTGTACCCTGGTGACAGTCATGTGGAATTTAAGTGAACCCCTAAATGCCCAAAAGTACTTTCTGCCACAATGCCAACTCTTAGAAAACTAAATCGCAAAAAGTAATTAAATTTAATTAATATTAATTTAAATTTGAGTTTACATTACCGATGCCCACGAATTATTAATCAACTTATCTAGAAAAAAAAGGCATACATGTTTAAAAATCAATAAAATATAAATAAAAACTGACCAAATCTAATAATTAAATTCTTTATAATTTAAAATAACAACACCCCTGTACCCTTGAAGGAAGTAAACAGCGCTATACAAATTAAACTTCCGCGCATTCAAATTGGAATCTCCCTTAATTTCCAAGTTATCCTTGACACTCGCCTCTTAGAAAGGCGATACACGTGCTAAATATTTTAGTTCTAATCGAAATTACAATGTCTTAATACTAGAGATAGTAAATGTGGTTATATTCGACGGTACAACAGCGAGTTGAAGAGTTGAAAGTGCGGCGGAAGTCAGCTCCGAATAATTATCTATCCGCGCATCCGCGAAGGACTTCCGGTAGAGGCACGGATCGGAGGCGCAAGATGAGACGAGGAGGAGGCCCAGAAGAGAGTCACTCGAGAAGTCCAAATGAACACGACCGCCGGCGATGTATCAACATCTCCCGTTTTAATTACTTGGCACTCGAGAAGAACACGACTCGAGGACACTCCCCGCAACCTTAGGACGCTTTCTTTGGCTGATATTAATGAGGGAAACTTTCGTGCTGAATTTTACACATTTGAATCCGTAACTACAAAGCGATCTTCGAACAACTGCTTTTATAAAGAATGTGATACGGTTTCTAATGGTACAATTTTAGGGTTAATGCAATAGCATATTAGGCTTTGGTTACTGTAGTACCACCTTCGTACGAAAGTTCGTTTTATCTAGGAGCAACAAACACAAGGAGAACGCAGCTAGCCTTTAAACACGATAACGAAGGGTTGTGTACGAATATCATTGGACGAGCGTCACGAGCCTTTACGCTGAACGTTTTACGGGCGGGGGGGAAGACAATTTCTGAATTTTGCCCTTCCGACGGCAGCAGGCGCTAAAGCATCTAGCCAATGAAAAACGTACGCAAGAAAATCCACGACTTTTGACGGGTTGCGTTCTCCTTGTGTGGGGTGTTGCGTTTGTTGCTCCTAGGTTTTATTAATTAGCAGGGTTGTTCAAAATGCATTTTGGGTTATAACAAGACGTACGACGGTCAGAATACACACAATCCTTCTAATGTGTTAAGTTTGTTTGAGCTATTCACAGCAACCTGCAACGCCGGTATCACAACCAATATATATCCACGGCCACACATAAGTGTATTTACACTTATTTGTTACTTTTAGACATACTTTGAAAGCATCGAAGATTCCTTCGTTCAGTGTCTTTCTTATTTTTTACTTCTGATCACACTTATTTGTTACTTCAGGTCATACGTTGTAAGCATAGCGTATTATTCCGATAAGTGTCACACTTATTTGTTACTTCAGGTCATACGTTGTAAGCATAGCGTATTATTCCGATAAGTGTCACACTTATTTGTTACTTCAGGTCATACGTTATAAGCATAGCGTATTTCTCCGATAAGTGTCAGAATTAAAATTAAGCAACGTAATTGCAATTCTAGGTTATATTTAAACCACAGCTATTCAAAAATATAACTTTCATGAAAATCGGACTTAAATTAAGGAACGTTATGCCGACTTTCAGGCGGAAATATAAGTGTCACACTTATTTGTTACTTCAGGTCATACGTTGTAAGAGGTAAATTCGCGTATAGTCTCTATAACCACGCGTATTTGCAATGTTGGAAGTTGAGGGGGGTACGTATACGCTGTCCAAAAAAACTATTTTAGAATTAAGCTTAAGCAACGTAATTGCAATTCTAGGTTGTATGGAAACCACAGCTATTCAAAAATATAACTTTCATGAAAGTCGTACTTAAATTAAGGAACGTTATGTAGATTTTTAGGCGGAAATATAAACACACGAAAATTGGGGTCCCGTAAATTACCCCGAAAACTATACTTAAATTTAATATTTACTGATATAGCCGAAGTTGTAGGTCCGATGAATCCTTACCTATCCAATAATATTTTTTTCAACGTTATCGGACTTAATTTTAAATAAAATATCTACCACATAAAGCGAAACCACCGAAAATAGTAAATTGGGCAAATGCCCAACTTCTAGGGCTCCGATGTGAAAACTTTATGAAAGGCTATCAATGGCGATGTATGTACATTCGAACGAGATATCATTGACTCTTCTAGCCCTAACCATTGAAGAGGTATGCGCGACACGGCGGAATCGGCAACGGCTACACTGTACGTGAGACTAATACCCACAAATCCTTAGGATTGTGTGTAAAAAGTATTTTGCATTTTACATTTGGAGATTCTAGGAATGTATTGTGCATTTAGTGGGTTTGATATGTGGAAAAACATTTTTAAAATGTTTTTACTCTGCTCGCAGCTCGGGTAGAGAAAGTTCGTCTGCTATTTACTCCAAGCATATGTAACATAATCACTCATAAGTATGCCATAAAAGCATTTTCGTTAATGAAACCTTGTTCACGGGATATGACGAAATACGCGTCATCAACTTTACTGACGGGAAACGGAAGTTAGTGAGAATTCCTCGCGCGTTTCTGGCTTTGCCCATGTCAAGTTTAGCTCGTTCCTCGCGATCACATGATTTCATTTCCATGGTAACCTTTTCAATAGCGCAAGGATTATAAGCATTTTTGCACTTTTGGGTCCGCTCAATGTATGTTCCGCGTGAAACAAGGTCTCATTGAATTTTTTTCAATGGAAATGTTATACAGAGGCATACTTATGAGTAATTATGTTACATATGCTCCAAGTAATCATAGATGGCATCATGGAAATACTCAGTTACTCACTTACTTAGAAGCAGACGAACATTCGTACATTGCCACCGCTTTATTTCCCACGCTGTCTGCGAGGATGCTTTTGAAATCAA
Source organism: Leiobunum rupestre (assembly GCF_980474605.1). Lineage (NCBI taxonomy): Eukaryota > Metazoa > Arthropoda > Arachnida > Opiliones > Sclerosomatidae > Leiobunum > Leiobunum rupestre. Next base: position 37,425,378 of record NC_143392.1, read on the forward strand.
TACGTAATTAATAATTAATTACTAATTAATAATTACAAACTAACTGTGGTAACAGTTAGTGATAAAAGTAAACAGAGTGCATTTGTAAAAACATTTGGCATTTTGAAAAACCAATTTTCAAAATGCATTTTGTATTTTATTTTGAGCTGCAAAAACCATTTTACATTTTGCATTTAGAAAAACCAATTTTCAAAATGAATTTTGTATTTTATTTTGAACTGCAAAAACCATTTTACATTTTGCATTTAGAAAAACCAATTTTCAAAATGAATTTTGTATTTTATTTTGAACTGCAAAAACCATTTTACATTTTGCATTTAGAAAAACCAATTTTCAAAATGAATTTTGTATTTTATTTTGAACTGCAAAAACCATTTTACATTTTGCATTTAGAAAAACCAATTTTCAAAATGAATTTTGTATTTTATTTTGAACTGCAAAAACCATTTTACATTTTGCATTTAGAAAAACCAATTTTCAAAATGAATTTTGTATTTTGCATTTTGAAAAAAAAAACGCATTTTGAACAACCCTGTTATTATAGTGTACTTATTTAAAAATAATAAGGACATGTAGAATATCTTATTAACCCTTATATGTTAAAAACGTAGATAAAAAATTGTACAATGTTGATGCCATTATTGCCATAACAATAACTTTCCGAATATGTAAATTAAAACTGCTCCCCGTGCACGGACAGAAATCAAATTCGAAGGAAAAACTTATGCATAATGCATGCTCGTAAAAATCAATTTCCGTATCCACTTGTCACGGTCTATTTTCCTCCGCGTATTAAACCCGTACGAGCGCAAATCGTCCATAATCTAGCAAACGGAACTGACAAATGCGGCAACCAAAATAATATCAAAAGCAATGAAAGCTGTAGAAACAAAGCCGTGTCTATAATTTGCATATTCTTTAGACACATACCGCCAAGAATACATTCGAGTTAGCAGAGAATATGTATCCCCATTACAGGCGTAGAGGCGTGGTTTCTTTACCGGGAATCTTTCATATAAAAACAAACCCATTAAACGGCGAATGTCAAAAATGGTCCGAGAGACAATTATATTGTGGACAGCATTCTTAGCTCATCTATAGAGCGCCATTAAAGTTTTCTTCGGAATAAGTAGATGTCCCGATCGGAGGTTCGATGCCGTTAGGGGCACGCGATACTCAGACGTCATTAATTTAATTGCTATACCATCAAAATCGTCTGTGTCCATTAGTTTGGCTCGGTTTACATTACAGTCGAGAGAGCCCCCAATACAACAATCGACTTCTTCACTGGCCAAAGCCGCCAACCATTCCCATTGTGGCCACGAATGGAAATTACTCTGGGTATTGAGAGACTACGAGAATGACATAAAAAGGCAGACAGACACGACAAATATTTCGGAGAAATAAGTCGCTCTATTTTTACACTAGAAATTCTAACGAGAAACAAGGTCACGAGGGGTGAAAGGTCAGGGACTTAAGTACAGGGGAACCCAATTTTAGAATTTTGCATAAGGATCCAATTTTTCTAGCAAGGCCAATATGAGGTGAACGACGCACGTTCATGAGCTTAGGTATGAACCTATTTTATCGCACGCGACTGCTAGCTTCAGTAGTACAAAAAGGGGGAGTAAACAGGTAGCATTCCTTCGGAAAATTTCTAAGTTTCTTCCGCGCGTCAAAAATCTATTTTCACTTTCTTGAGGGGTTTATGAAATCGGAAACACCTGGATATCCGAAACATAATTCGAGAAACGGGTTTTTGAGAAAATACGTCCGTAGCTTTAATCCTTTTATTAAAAATTATAATGAACTTACAAGTGGCTAAAAATCTCAGAGTGAGCGCCAAATGTTCAGCAGGTGTAATTGCCTCCCGCATTACCGTATTCTTTTATTAGATTATGGAATAAACACTATTTACTAAAAATTCAAATGTTTAGGTGACCATTCTTATCCATTTTAATTGGTACAAAAAAGGTAGGCAAATATTAACTTTTACCATAACATAATAATAATAGGCCCTATAATGATTAATTTGACTTGGTCTACGGAATTTGATGGGTTCATCTTGTTTCTTTAAACATCTGCGATCATTTGATTTTGTCTTTGTTATCTCATGCGACCGAGTTTTGAGTCGCGCACGATCAGAACTCGCATGCGACAAAATCGCATCGTGTGAACCAGGCTTAACGTCGAAGGTCGACGCGAAAAATTGGCATTAGGCCTAGGGCGCGTTAAGGGGCTGTTCACAAATTACGTAACGTGGTAAGGGGGGGGAGGGGGGTTTTGGCAAGCGTTACGAAATGTTACGTGGGGGGGAGGGAGGGTTAACTGAAATGTTACGTAACACATCTTATTTTTAATATCGTAAAATAAAATTTTCTCCATTTTCAGAAACAGTCACAATTATTAAAAACATTTGTATTTCCATTGGTTTACTCACGTTTAAAAGAATTTCATACCCATGGGTATAAAGTGTTGCGTAAAAATACAGTTGTAACTTCAAATGATAATTACAAACAATAAAATTTAGTACCTGATCTTATTGTACTTTATTACCAGCATATTAGTTGTTACGTACTATAATAATTTAAGGTGGGGGGTCGATATTTGTTACGTAATTTAAGAAGAGGGGTCTTTCCATTTGTTACTCTTTGTTACGAGGGGAAGGGGGGAGTCCAAAAAGTGGTTTTTCTGCGTTACGTAATTTGTGAACAGCCCCTAAAATTCTAAGATTTCTTCCCTTGATAGTGATAATTCTCACTTCTCAAAATTTTGACGGTCCTTCTCACGAATTCTCTTGAGAAAAGTGAGAATGCCTCACTTGGTCCACGGCCAACTTTGATCACGCGCTGTTCGCGCTACTACGGCCAACACATTCGTCGAAATTCCGCGAGAAAGGATTTTCCCCCTATAAACTGTACTATAATGTGTAGGAGTTCAGCGCCACGCTCGGTGGTTATATTGTCCCCAATGTAAAAACTATACTAAAAATAATAATCCGCTAGGGGCGCTGACGTCATACACATCTTTTGCTCATAGGTTAACACAGAAACGTCAACGAATGTGATGGCCGCTGTAGCGCGAGAGATGCGCGAGAAATCAAAGTTGGCCGTGCTTGGTCAAAAAGGCGGGATTAAAAAAAAATGGCAGCTAATATTCTAATCAGTTTACTTGATGCTGAAATAAACAGTACGATATTTTTGTGGACGAAATGAATTTCAGAGAAAACCGATTGGTAAGTTAATTTCCGATGAAATATTTCCTTTTAAATTATAAATAAAATGTTTTCTTCCTTCATATATTGTCGTGAAATCGTGTAAAAATAATATTTATTGTCAAAGGCTTAGATTACAACGTTCTCGTAAGCCGCCATCTTTAGAAGAATCTTTTTACTTTTGACGCTTTTTAGCGAGCAGAGCTGCCAGTTGGGCTCTTTTACAGCCCAATTGGGCTTCTTTTTATGTCTACTTGCGGGAAAAAATGAATTGGGCTGTTGGGCTGTTATTTGGGCTACTTTCAGAGGTTTTCGAATATATACACTAAAATCGGTAGGATACCGATTTCTTTCAAATTAATACGCTTTAAAGCAATATTACTCTCAATATATGTACAATTTTTCTTCAAAAATTCGATTAATTTGCACTTAAAAAAATATTTCGAATAATAAAAATTGGAGTTTCTATAAACTTTCCCATGATACTTGAAACTATAACATCACGCAAACACCAATATTTTGAAAAGCGCGCCTTTTAAAAAATTAACTCTCGCCAAATTGGGCTAGAATTTGGGCTTGTTTACAAAATAAGGCCTATTTATAATTGGGCTGGAAATTGGGCTCCTTTGAAGAGTTTTTGGGCGGTAAAGTAAAATTATATCTGGCAGCTCTGTTAGCGAGTTCTCACGGGCAGAAAAATTCTCACGGAGAACTCTTCTCTAAGAGGATATACGGCTAGTCTTCATATTCCTAGCTCTTCTCCAGAGCAGAGCTGCCAGATATAATATTTACTTTAGTTTAATCAACAGAGTTAGATGACTAGAAACTAGAAATTATTAGATTAATTATAATTGGTTATATAATTTCTCACACTGCACGCGACCACAGTCACCATTCCGAGGAGCAGAGGGTGCCCGGTTAATAGAAAACATTAAGCTTTCAGGCTAAAATTACTCTTTTAATATTTTCATGAAATTAAATCAATTATTTTAAATATTGTGAATATTTAGATTAGTAGCTTCACTTTAAAATCACCCTAGATTTCGCAAATTATTAGTCTGATTTCCCTTTTCCCTTTTTGGATTTTTAGAGGTAAAATTTTCCCTAGATCTGGGAAATTTCCCTCAACTTACCATCACTGGTTTTTAGTCCAATCGTTACTCCTTAGTTGTAAAATCTTTCAAAACAGGGTTGCCATGATCTTTTTAATGTAGAAGCGGATGCTATTACGAATGACGGTGGTTGAGGTACTTAAGTCAATGGGCAAAATAGATGAGTGGCTTCCATCCAGCAAATCTTTAAAACTAAACAAGTAAAATTTTCGAGTAATACCTTAAAAAAAAGGTGAGATTGCGTTTTGTGATTTGAGATAGTTTTTATGGTGACGCAATATTTAGAAATAAAATAACGGGACAATTAACTGCCCTTCAAGTTTTCCGAAAATAAAATTTTAACTTTAAACCTAATTATCTTTAAAAGTAATAAAGATATCCGAATAAAAATGAACTCAAATCCGAGGGGCAGGTCACTTCCATTTTCGGTGCGTCTTAATCATAGTAACATTATTAAATCCAGGTAATCGTGATTAAATCAGGGTAATCAAGATTAAAAAATCTAATCAAGATTAGAAAATCTAATCACGATTTAAACGAGATTTAATCATCCTAATCATGATCTAATCTTTTTAATTAGATTTAATCATTTAAATTAGATTTAATATTTTAATTATATTTAATCATTTAAATTATATTTAATCATTTAAATTATATTTAATCATTTAAATTATATTTAATCATTTAAATTATATTTAATCATTTAAATTAGATTTAATCCTTTTAATTATATTTAATCATTTAAATTAGATTTATCATTTTAATTATATTTAATCATTTTAATTAGATTTAATCATTTTAATTATATTTAATCATTTTAATCACGATTTAATCATTTTAATCACGATTTAATCATTTTAATTAGATTTAATCATTTTAATTAGATTTAATCATTTAAATTAGATTTAATCATTTTAATTATATTTAATTATTTAAATTAGATTTAATCATTTTAATTATATTTAATCATTTTAATTATATTTAATCATTTTAATCACGATTTAATAATTTTAATTATATTTAATCATTTTAATCACGATTTAATAATTTTAATTAGATTTAATCATTTTAATCACGATTTAATAATTTTAATTAGATTTAATCATTTTAATTATATTTAATCATTTTAATCACGAGTTAATCAATATAATCGGTTGAATCGAGAATTTAACATTAAAATTAAAACTAACGATTTAATCATACTAATCACGATATAATTTTTTTAATCAGGATTTAATCATTTTAAACAAATTTAATCATTTTAATCAGATTTAATCATTTAATCATAATTAAATCAGAGTTAAAAATTCTAATCATGATTAAACGTGATTTAATCAACTTAATCGTGATTAAATTGAATTTAATCAAAATAATCATGATTAAACGTGATTTAATCAACTTAATCGTGATTAAATTGAATTTAATCAAAATAATCACGATTAAATCGAATTTAATCTTTTGAGGGGTGCGTCGTTAATCAAGGAAGTGACCTGCCCCTCGCTCAAATCATACATCCAATTGTTTCAGGTAAAATGACATACTGCACAACCCAATCGGTTTGATGGTTTTACAAATTTGCTGGATGAAAGGGTGTCATGTGAGGGAAAAACTTAATGTCCTTCATTTATCGAACCCCTTTTTTAATTGTTTAAAAACCCTATAAATAAACTATAACATACCCCTTTTTTTTCTACCCGCAAAAATACTTTTTTCATACCCAAAATAAACTGACTTTTACCCCTATATTTACTTAAAAAACTTAGAGATAACACTATCTATACCAATAGACCAAAAACGTAAGCGTGGGCGACCTTCAAAGGCAAAGAAGGCTCTCTTGCTACAATAACTTGAATTCGTTTATCGAACCCCTTTTTTAATTGTTTAAATTCTTTAATTTTCATAGTTCAATAAATAAAATTTAATAAGTAAATATTGGGGTAAAAGAAGTTTATTTGGGGTATGACAAAAAATGTTTGGGGGTAGAATCAGAATATGTATGATTAAGTAACTTTTCGGGTATAAAATAAGGGGTAAAATAATTTATTCTCAAACTGAATCAACTTTGGATAGTCATAATTAATTATTCCGATGTCAGAAAAGAGCGTATATATAACCAATCAATAGAGTGAACATTTGTCTATAATATTTGTAAGGCCGATATTTCTAACTTTAATAAGTAATAGAGTACATTGATATAACCTAAGCATAAAAATGTCGTTTTAAGGGAAGAAGAGCCTTAAATTCAATTTTTAAGTGGGAAAATATTTCTTACAAAATACTATTATTTTTTACAAGCCCTTGCAAGCTTGCTCTTCCTTCATAATAATAAATTTCACCTAACTCTAATCTAATAATATTTCCCCGCGCTTGTTCAAAATGCAAAATACTTTCTCCATAACTCAAAATGTAAAATTCAACATACTTTATCTTAACTTAAAGTGCAAAATCCATTTAGAAAATTGGTTTTTCTCTAAATGTAAAATGGTTTTTCCAAAATGATAGTACAAAATGTTTTTACAAATGCACTCTGTTTACTTTTACCACTAACTGTGGTAATTAATTATTAATTAGTTACCACAGTTATTAATAATTAAATACCAATTAATTATTATTATTAATTAGTAATTAATAATAATTACGTAGAGATTTCAAAAGCATCCTCGCGGCCAGCGTGGGAAATAAAGCGGTGGCAATGTTCGTCTGCTAGACTGCTTCTGAGTAAGTGAGTAACTGAGTATCGCCATCTATGATTACTTGGGAGTAAATAGCAGACGAACTTTCTCTACAAGAGCCGCGATGATGGTAGCAGAGTTAAAACATTTTGAAAATTGTTTTTCCAAATATCAAACCCACAAAATTAAAAATGTAAAATAGTTTCCTAAAAACCCAAAATGCAAATTATAAAATGCCAAATACTTTTTCAAACTCAAAATGCAAATTGTTATTTTGAATTTTCAAAATGCATATTGAACAACCCTGTATTTCACATATATCACTTTATTTAGTGGACTATATTTCCTGTGGAAGCCGAAAAATCCCCTCCATTGGGAGTGGTCGAGGGTAACAGTGACTTCGAGTTTAGGATAACAGAAATGTTCTTACCCAAAAACGTAATAACCTGCCCATTAAAATTCATAGCGCTGTATGTAAATCCTTATAGTATCCCAGGCGCGTAGGAACGTTTTGGATTAAGGGGGGTACAGCTTGGATGCTAAATTTGGCGCCCCCTCATCAGCATCCTTTTTGCGCCCCTTCTAAAACAATTTGGCGCCCTCTGCATACCACTTTGGCGCCCCTTTCCAATTTCAAGGGGGTACATTGTACCTCTGTACCCCCCCGTTCCTACGCCACTGTAGTATCCATTATAGTAGCGGACAGTATTTTTTGGGTAGTAGGTTTTTTACTATGTAGTATGTTTTATCATGGACAGTAAATTAAGATACCCTTCCACTGTGCTTTTTATTTCTCCCCGCGTATCAATCAGCTCGAGAGACTCCGAGGGAGTCTCGCAAGTCCGTTCGTACCACGTGATCTTAAAATTTCAAAATGGCAATCTAATGCGGTTGATATTGTTACGTAATTTTTTGCGCTTTATATTTTAGTAATTTTTAATTTTGGTTTTTTAATTCAATAAAAACTATCAACTGATATTTAGTATACCATATTTAATCTATAAAAACGTGAAAAAATACCTTTTGGCGTAAAAATGTTTATCTTTTTTCTTTTTTCGAACAGTATCGTCCACTCTTAGCGATACTTGTTTTTTTTTCAAATAACCTTGGCCGACTCCCTTAGTGTGATTGGTTTAAAAGGGGCTAAAAACCAGGCTTTTTACCGATCCTCTAAAATCTACTATCCATGGTTCGACAGAATTAGAGTATATTTTCTACTCAAATAAAGTCGCGAGATAGGTCGATGCGAGAAATTATTTATATATTTAACTTAGATTTAGTAGGTGAGTTTATACAAAATTTAATTTGAAATGTCCAGAAAATGGAAATAATCGATCATTGTTTGACGATCGATTATCCGATGACGTTTTTAATTATCGTTGATTAATGGAACAATAATTGTAAACGAGAACAACACACGCGGATGAACGAGGACTTCACATACGGGCGGATGCTGAGGTCTCACTAACGGTATTCAAATGATCGAATCTCGCGAAATCTCATTATGATTCGAGCTATAATTATTGGCATCAGAATGGCAGGGTTCGCGATATCTAATCGCTGATTGCGGGAAATAACAAGTTTAAATGCACAAGGAATTACACCATATTCCATACATTATACGTTATGATATAGTTTAACCCGTGGAGCGTCAAAATTCGAAGACGAAATACATATTGGACAAAGGAGAAAATCCTTTCACATGGGTAACGCCACTAGAGGTCGATTTTTAAATACCCGACGACGCACCAGATGGCACCAGTAGTCTAACATGTAGTAATTTAAAATTATCCAACAACCACGAAACAACTATTTTTTTGGTGTTTCTATTTCATGACGATTTTTTTTCTGAGTTGAATTTTTATTAGTAATATTTAAATGAAATATATAATATTAGTGTTGTTAATATTCAGGGAAAATAAAATGCAGAAAAATTGGTATATTCCCGTTGGATAGAATCCTATTGGGTCGAATTCCCAATGGATCGAATAAAAAAATATTCTTTCCAAATTGATCGAATTCTAATTTTGCAATCCCATTGGGTCGAATTCCATTTATTCGAAAAAGTTTAGGTTAGGTTAGGTTAGGTTTCATGCTTTCACTTGTGAGCAAACAAAATGTCGGTTGAATGGGACAGGCGGTCGAATGGGATTCGGTTGAATGGGATTCGGTTGAATGAGAATCGACCCAATGGGCACCGATAGAATGGGACAAAAGCTAAAAATTTCCAGAATATTCTCCGCAAATCGCAAAAATAAAAATTGAAACATAAATTTCTTTTTAAGGGTTTTTAATGTTTTTATCTTTTTATCGATATAAAATGTCTAATAACCGTAAACATACTACAAAACATTAATAGTGTTACATTGTTAATCAGTTTAAACTAGTCTAGAGGTTTAGTTTTACTTTCAGATTCGAAAAAATGAGGTGAAAAAGCCGCTTGAATTATATTGGCAAACAACATATTAGAATAATCATGGAATGAAAACTTTTTTTATTTTTTTCGGAAAAATACGGAAAAAAGGCCTAGTCTGTCAATTTTCGCGGATAATTTTCCAACTTACAACATATAATATTGTGTTAGAAGTGCGTATTTGCAATAAATCAGTATTTGTTCCCTACCCGCAATTGTTTTTTAAATTGGTGCCATATCAGACTAAACATAAGTGTTAAATCGAAGACCAAAGTAACTCTCTGCAAGAAGGACAGTGAAAATTCTTAGAACTGAGAATTATCAATTTCACGGCAAGATTTCTTCAAATTTTGACGCGCCTTTGTTCACAGCAAACACAATGTAACGTCACAATATAGATTAAGGATGAAAAACTGTGATTTCGAACTTTCTACAAACATAAGTAACTTAAATAAAAATAAGTATGACACTTCTTTTGGGTTTTAATGCTAATTTATCGACCGAACATTTTTTCGACACTGACATTACCGCCTAGCTCCGACTTGGACTTGCACTCTAACTGAGTGTCATGTTATCGTCCTTGGTATCGTCCTGCATATTTAGACACCAGGGGGCTCTGTGTTGAGAAGTAATCCTAGATTACGCTATAGCTCTGAAAATCATTTCGGTGATAATTTTTTCTAATTGACATACTTATTATTATTATTATGTTATATTATTATTATTATTTATATTTAGAGATAATGACTGTTAAGTAATAAGTAAAATCGAAACTTGCGTATAATTTTAATAATAATAATAATAATAATCTAGCGACTTTTAACATGCCTTTAATTCAGGTGGCCGGGTTACAATGCGTAAGAGGGTGGTGGCAAGCCCTTCATGCCACGTGAGCAGTGGTGTAGTCGGGCCAGGGCAGGGCAGGGCGTCACCCCGGTGCTTTTTTCAAAGGCAGGGCCCCGCCCCGCCTTGGTTTTTCCATTTTGCCAGGGCGGGCCCTGCCTCTTTTTTCAACTTGCCAGGACGCGCCTTGCTTCTATTTCGTAAATCATTTTTCTCGAATAAAGGGTGTGTGAATTTGTGATAAATTTTGCCCGCAGAAAAATACCATAATAATATCAAATCGTTACCTAGTTACGGCCAGCTTCGATCAAGCTAAAAATCGAAGTGGACGTACATTTATAGCAGCCGGTACAGCCAACTTCGATTTCGCACGTAATCAAAGTTGGCTGTATCCAGGTAGCGCCCCGGTTCTTTTTAGTTTAGGACTACACCACACGTGAGCCAACAGCTCCCTACACTTACTATTACCGTTAACATCAAGTTTTTATGGGAAAGGGAAACCGAAGAGCTCGGGAGGAAACCCCTTTAACTAGTGGGGAGATACCTTTAAAACTCAACGCGGAAGGAGTGGTTCCGAGTTTCCACCCAGTGCCACAAGTTGGGATTGAACCGGCTCTTCCTGCTGCGAGGCGAAAGTGCTAACCACTATGCCACCCCACCGTGCGATTAAAAGTACTACATCGAGTACATTAAGTGTGATTAATCAGAACAATTAACTTGACAAGTTGTTTAACTTTGACTGGCCCTTGTCACGTGATTTGACCGGGCTGATTTGAATTTGAAAGCGGAAGGGCTTACTGTTAGAACTTGAGAGGGATTGGGAACAACTCCAAAAATTGGAAAGTCTTTGTACACCTGACTACCGATTTTCGAAAAACATTCGGTGATGGATCTCAATTTTCGGTGATTTCTACGGATTTATCATAATTTATCTGTGATTTCCACGGATTTATCATAATTTATCTGTGATTTCCACGGATTTATCATATTTTATCTGTGATTTCCACGGATTTATCATAATTTATCTGTGATTTCCACGGATTTATCATAATTTATCTGTGATTTCCACGGATTTATCATAATTTATCTGTGCTTTCCACGGATTTATCATAATTTATCTGTGATTTCCACGGATTTATCATAATTTATCTGTGATTTCCACGGATTTATCATAATTTATCTGTGATTTCCACGGATTTATCATAATTTATCTGTGATTTCCACGGATTTATCATAATTTATCTGTGATTTCCACGGATTTATCATAATTTATCTGTGATTTCCACGGATTTATCATAATTTATCTGTGATTTCCACGGATTTATCATAATTTATCTGTGATTTCCACGGATTTATCATAATTTATCTGTGATTTCCACGGATTTATCATAATTTATCTGTGATTTCCACGGATTTATCATAATTTATCTGTGATTTCCACGGATTTATCATAATTTATCTGTGATTTCCACGGATTTATCATAATTTATCTGTGATTTCCACGGATTTATCATAATTTATCTGTGATTTCCACGGATTTATCATAATTTATCTGTGATTTCCACGGATTTATCATAATTTATCTGTGATTTCCACGGATTTATCATAATTTATCTGTGATTTCCACGGATTTATCATAATTTATCTGTGATTTCCACGGATTTATCATAATTTATCTGTGATTTCCACGGATTTATCATAATTTATCTGTGATTTCCACGGATTTATCATAATTTATCTGTGATTTCCACGGATTTATCATAATTTATCTGTGATTTCCACGGATTTATCATAATTTATCTGTGATTTCCACGGATTTATCATAATTTATCTGTGATTTCCACGGATTTATCATAATTTATCTGTGATTTCCACGGATTTATCATAATTTATCTGTGATTTCCACGGATTTATCATAATTTATCTGTGATTTCCACGGATTTATCATAATTTATCGGTGATTTCCACGGATTTATCATAATTTATCGGTGATTTCCACGGATTTATCATAATTTATCTGTGATTTCCACGGATTTATCATAATTTATCTGTGATTTCCACGGATTTATCATAATTTATCGGTGATTTCCACGGATTTATCATAATTTCTAGGTGATTTCCACGGATTTTTCATAATTTACCGGTGATTCCATCGTGATTTCTATTAATTTAACAGTGATTTCCACTGCTTTCGTACGGTTATTTGCAGTACATTTTCCTTAGCAATTACCCATGATTCCCAACGATTTGTACACCTGATAACTAAAGTGACTATCCCTTTTGACAGAATCATACTCAATAAGTGTAAATAAATACATTCTGGTTACTAACTATCAACTAACGGTAGTTTTAAACGATGCTCTTCCAAATCGCTGCCAGGCCTCATCCTGCTAACTGCCGTTTTCCGCTGACGACAGCGAAATTTTTCAATTAGGACTAAATTGATCGAATAAAAAAGTTAAAGGCTATCAAGCGTAATGGGTCCAAGGATCAACTTGAGGGCGGGAGAAAGAGGAACTCGGAACGGATTAGCCATCGCCGGCGTCACGTGCCATCCCAAATCATCTCCCGTGGCTGGTTCGCCGACATTTCCACGGTTTGGCCGTCTCGCGTTTCATTTCTTTCGCTTCAATTAAAGGCATTCGTTTTAATTAAATGCCGAGGATTAAATGCCGAGAAAGCCGAGGCTTAAAAATACATTAAATAGGAAAATCGAAGAGCAGAAGGAAATGCTTCTTCTACAACTTTCGTAATATCATAAGTAACGTAATACAATTAAGTATGACATTTCCTATTCTTTATACATTTATTTAAATAAACAACACATTTATTTTAATAAATCAAAAATTTATTTTAATAAATCAAAAATTTATTTTAATAAATCAAAAATTTATTTTAATAAATCAAAAATTTATTTTAATAAATCAAAAATTTATTTTAATAAATCAAAAATTTATTTTAATAAATCAAAAATTTATTTTAATAAATCAAAAATTTATTTTAATAAATAAAAAATTTATTTTAATAAATCAAAAATTTATTTTAATAAATCAAAAATTTATTTTAATAAATCAAAAATTTATTTTAATAAATCAAACGTTTATTTTAATAAATCAAAAATTTATTTTAATAAATCAAAAATTTATTTTAATAAATCAAAAATTTATTTTAATAAATCAAACGTATATTTTAATAAAACTTATTATAAAACTACTTATAATGTCAATAGGTCGCTCAATAGAGATATTTCACGTCGTCTGCTTTCCCTAGCTTTGTCAGTGTAATGGTCGCCATTTTGAGCGGGTTTCTCAATACGAAAAAGCATTGGTGACGTAGACCCCTTATACAAGTGAAATATCTCTATAAGGGAGTAATGGGGTTGCAATTTAGCACAGCTAAAGCCACGTGCAAGGGGATTTTGATACGAAAAGCGGCCTCTAGTCTTGTCAAAGATATCTTGCAGTTTCGTAAATTTATCCCTACCTTTCAAAAACCAACTAGGTTTTTTTAAAATAGAAACTGAAATATTGAAATAAGTTGAACTTGTTTGCATTTCATATTATTCGATTTTGAGTATTGGTAAAAATAAAAATTGTAAACACAAATCGGACCCTGCAGGGGTTCGGGAGATGCTTCTATAGACTCCTACATCTCGTCGGCTTAACCCCAACCTTCTTTTAAAACATTTAATAGCTCAAGAGACCTAAAATAAAATCTCCAACGAATAAAATAGATCTTTTTATAAAATAACCTTGGCCATCTTGTTGAAATGTTGCCTCCCCGCTTCAGCTGTAGATCCGTTGAACTCATTCTTAGGCATTGGCTGAACCACGGCCAACTTTGATCACGCGCTGTTCGCGCTACTACGGCCAACACATTAGTCGAAATTCCGTGAGCAAGGATTTTCCCCCTATAAACTGTACTATAATGTGTAGGAGGTCAGCGCCACGCTCGGTGGTTATATTGTCTTCAATGTAAAAACTATACTAAAAATAATAATCCGCTAGAGGCGCTGACGTCATACACATCTTTTGCTCATAGGTTAACACAGAAACGTCAACGAATGAGATGGCCGCTGTAGCGCGAGAGATGCGCGAGAAATCAAAGTTGGCCGTGGCTGAACTATTCCAGGGCAACATTTCAACAAGTTGGGCAAGCGAAAAGACATTTTATAAAATCAACTATTGAACGTATTTTGAGAAAATTGAATATCTAGACCTAGAATTTATTAACGCGAGGGAATATAACCTCGGGTATTTGGTGTGGAACCCCAACATTTGCGGCTCTGCCCACTCTTGCCATTGACTTAACAAATGTTTGGCGCCACTGTACAGGGTAATTTGGAAAATTGAAGGGGTCTTCCGTAAATATTGCTATGTTGAGACCATCTGACAAGAGAGGGCGGATATGCAATGATTTCAGTATCACGTGACACGACGTCACCTATGCTTTTTCCCATAGAGAAAAAATCCCGCACAAAATGGCGGCCCTCGCCAAAGCTACGAACTGAAACTACTCTATAGGCATGGCATTTATGAGTTGCAGCGCTGGGCTCCGTTCAATCAAAGGGCCCTTTCGCGGTCAAAAAAATAAAAACTATTTAAATTTAAAAATTTAAGAAACATGAAATTTTTCATTTACCCTGTAAAATGCATCTGATACCCACAAACTTTATTGTAGATGCCGCAAACAGGGTTAGTCCAGGGCCCCCAATTTAACGGTCCGCTCCTGGCCGGTACAAATTACCGGGGCCCGTGCAGCCTAGGGGCCCGTGTTTGAACAAACGAAGTTTATATACTAATTCTGTCGGGTCTCTCTCCGGAAAAGTATAACTATCTCCAGTACTATATTTATATATATTATATTTTCCCGGGGCCCGGGCCCGCTCTCGGCGGCCCTGGAGATACTTTATAAAGTTGATTGCCATTTAAGAGAAGGAGCAGACATTGAAGTGGATTTGGAGCCACTCTAAAATCGTTTCAAAACAGTCGTTCTCCCTACAGTATAAATTTTTTGGTAAAACCATTCGACAAATCGCGAAAAGTAAACTAAAAACTCCGCAAATAAGGCACGGCGAGGATCCTAACATTGAAAACACTTGGGGGAAAACAGACCCACACCCCGTGAAACCCACATCTAAAAAGGATAGAAAAAATATCTTTTTTCTTGGATCTTTTCACTAGAGCCCGTCAAAGTCGTTGGAGTTGCGTACGTCCATGAACAGAGATACAGTCTAATGGATATATTTCCCGAACGCAATCCAACGAACCTATCAATCTCTATCAATACATTGAGCGCAGCCGCGAGCGCCACGTCGTGGAGAGAAAGTAGAACTAGAGACGGTTTTAGAAACGATCGCGGACGGAAAAGACACAGACACGCTGTTTTGCATCTCACTGAGTGGAACAAATAGTTATCTTGAAAGGTTGTCACTACCCACCAAATACGATCAACCGGTAAAGTGTGTACGTATTATAAAGATCGAGACTGAATCGATGTAAGAGCGACCCTGAAATCGTGAGAATGTTCTCTGGCAGATTCAGATGCTTGGTCGAAAACTAAAAAGATGTAGAAAATCAAGTCGGGCCGGTACTAATGTGGAATTTTCGCGTTCAACTGAATTAAGGAAAATTGGATTTTATCGTATGATAACATTGCTTACTCGCGTTTTCAAGAAATTTCATATAAGCATTACGTGAAATTCTATATATTTCATTCCATTTGAGTAAGGATGCACCGATATTTAGGCCTATTTTTCTTATATCGGTATCGGCCAATATCGGCTTAAGCGAAGCCAATATTGGCCGATACCGGTATTAGGAATTTTTTTTCAGAAAACATTTAAAAATAAGAAAATTCTCGATTAACTAACTAATGATATTTTATTTGGTTGGCCGCGCCACGTACGCCAGACATCAGAAGCTAGATCATACCTATTTTTAGACCTGTAGGTGGTTACGAGTATAAACAAATACAAAATAACGATATTGGATTTGTGATAGAAAATATGTATTACGTAAAATGAAAAGAAACATATTCGGATATGCTCTGGACAACTTTTTTTCATGAAAAATTCGAATAAAATGGTATGACAGTGCACTGAACAGTCTTTTACAATGCTTTTATCATATACACTACTGTTATGATAGATAACTTTGTTAATATCGGCCGATATATCCTCCAATATTACCGTCGATATATCGGCTGTACCCATATCGGTGAATAACTTTATTAACTTGATCCAATGTCCAAATAAGCCTATTTATAAAGTAACATTGCTATTCAAGTTTTGATGTTGCTGCTGCCTTACGGGTGACGTATCGATGACGTTTTACTACGGGGAAAAAACGGATATAAGAGAAAAATCAACGAGACACAATGTTTTTAAGCGTAAACTGAACTGAACTTCGACGTATTTCGTGACGAATGAGTGTAGCTTATTTTATAAAAAGGCCTATTGAAATCAAGATCCAGTTTGAATCCAATTAAGTTTGACAAAACAAAACGAATCTGTTCCATTGCGCCGAATCCCATTCGACCGAAAAAGCCGCACTTTGTCGGATTTAGGATTCGGTGTAATGGGATTGTCCCATTCGACCGAAAAACCCGCACTTCTCCGGGTTTAGGATTCGGTTTTATCCGTTTCAGCATCTGTCAGAACAGCATGCAGTGTTACCTAACCTAACCTAACCAGGCAATTTTTAAAGTGGTCAACTCATTTGCCCACTACCACCACAACTATTTTTTTGCGGTCGCTCAATTGGGAATATTGCGTAGGTCGATAAGAAAAATACAAAACCCGCCTTTGGGCTAATTTCATCAAAAACATTGGCGGAATTCGGTCGAATGGGATTCGGCGCAATGGGAAGATACCAACAAAACGTGTTATTATATTTGATCCAATTACAACGAATAATTCCGAATTTAATTCGTTGTAATTGGATCAAATTTAACCGAGGGGCAGATCACATTGTTACAGGGTGTCCTAATAATCATGATTAAAAATTCAATCATGATTTAATCATTTTTAATCTTTGTACAGCCCAAGCTACAGATTTAATTTTAATCTAATCTAGTCATGATTTAATCACGCGTAGGGTGTCCTAATAATTAATGGAGTGAGCTGCCCCTCAGGAAGGAGAACTTTTACTTTTCAAGTATGAGGGGAGATTGGAAGTAGGGCTTCTAACGATGATCTGAATAAGGCAATCTGATTACTATTTATCATATAAGATATATCGCCGATAAAAAACCTGTTCCTTTTTTTATCTGACCCGCGGCAATCTAGTTTTGTTATCTCGTTTCGGTAACCGACGAGGCCACAGATATAGAAAGCAGTTATTTTATCTGATAAGCGCGTAGATATCTGTCTATATGATGTCTACTTTCCGACATCTAGTTGAATGTTTTTTATCCTTTTAAATTTTTGTATAGCAACAAAAAAAAATGGCTTAGTTCCAAGAATTCAATATAAAGATATACTAAAAAGGTATATCCGCCGTTATCGCGGGTTAAAGATACAATTTAAAAAACAGATCAACCCGTGAAAGTCATATAGGCTTGTCAGACAAGCGCAAAAGCGTATCCGCGTACTGCCGTTAGAATCCGCTAAAGGTATCGGATTAAAAATAATCCAGTTCATCTGTGAAAGCATCAGACACCAGATCAGCGGTAGAAGCCCTAATTGGAAGCCACTCTAAAAAGCGTTATTCTTGGTATAATATAATAGGCAATTAATTTTTCCAATTAGCCTTTTCAAACTGCCGGATTTTGGTCTGCTAAGCAAACGTGATTTAAATCAAGTGTTTTTTTAAAAAGAAGTCATTGATTTAAATCACGTATACTTTAATATTTTTATGAAATGTATGAAAGTAGGTTTTTTTTAAAAATTTCAATTCCGAGAAAATTCCATTAAATTTCAATTCATAGAAAATGCAAATAAATTTCAATTCAGAGAAAATGCAATTTAATTTCAATTCCGAGAAAATTCAATTAAATTTCAATTGAGAGAAAATTCAATTAAATTTCAATTGAGAGAAAATGCAATTAAATTTCAATTCTGAGAAAATGCAAATAAATTTCAATTAAGAGAAAATGCAATGAAATTTCAATTGAGAGAAAATGCAATTAAATTTCAATTCAGAGAAAATTCAATTAATTTTCAATTCAAAGAAAATGCAATTAATTTTCAATTCAAAGAAAATGCAATTAATTTTCAATTCAAAGAAAATGCAATTAATTTTCAATTCAAAGAAAATGCAATTAAATTTCAATTCAAAGAAAATGCAATTAATTTTCAATTCAGAGAAAATGCAATTAAATTTAAATTCAAAGAAAATGCAATTAAATTTCATTATTAATTAATAATTCAATTTAAACTATAGTTTACTTTATCGTTGCAGTCAAGTTATTTATCAATTTGTCAAGAAAAACAGGCATAAACCCTTAAAAAATCAATAAAATGAAAAAAATCAATTAAAATCAATAAAAATCCTATTTAAATCAAATAAATCGATTTTTTTTAAATTAAAAAAATCCACAACCCTGTGCTTAGCAGACGAGTTTATAAGCGTGGCTATATGTACACTGAATATGCCCAATTGAATTTGGAAACAAATACATTTAACCATCCTCAACACGACTACGACTTGGACAATTTCATCACGTCTGTAAACTTAATCCCGCAAGTGTATAAGACAAGCATTTCCCGTCTTTGGTGGGTGGACGGTGTAGTCTTGGCTGGTACAAACGCCACGAGTACATTGTTATACAAATCTGCTCTTTGACACTTCTCTCTCTCTTCGTCGCGCTGTTATTTCTTCTTTTGTTCTCTTCGGATTTTTTCCTTTCACGGAAGAAAGTTCGTAAATTCTAGACACTATTTCTTTTTCGTTAGAGAAGACCAAGAACGTAATTATGTTATGGAGAAAGTAAGAGCAAGGATCCTTGGTAGAGAGCCGCGTAGAAACGGTTTAACCGTGGGAATAACTTATATCTTATGTTCGGTTAAGGAATGGATGGAAAAGACCATTGTGAGTTTGGGAAGGGATGGAAAAGGCCATTTTGAGTTCGGGAATGGATGGAAAAGGCCATTTTAAGTTCGGGAAAGGATGGAAAAGGCCATTTTAAGTTCGGGAATGGATGGAAAAGGCCATTTTAAGTTCGGGAATGGATGGAACAGGCCATTATGAGTTCGGGAATAGATGGAAAAGGCCATTATAAGTTCGGGAATAGATGGAAAAGGCCATTATAAGTTCGGGAATGGATGGAAAAGGCCATTTTGAGTTCGAGAATGAATGGAAAAGGCCATTTTGAGTTCGGGAATGGATGGAAAAGGCCATTATGAGTTCGGGAATAGATGGAAAAGGCCATTATAAGTTCGGGAATAGATGGAAAAGGCCATTATAAGTTCGGGAATAGATGGAAAAGGCCATTTTAAGTTCGTGAATGGATGGAAAAGGCCATTATGAGTTCGGGAATAGATGGAAAGGGCCATTTTGAGTTCGGGAATGGATGTAAAAGGACATTTTGAGTTGGGGGAATAGTCGGCAACATAAATAAAATAACTTCGTATATAGATAGGAAACTTCAATGGGGCCAACTGGCTCTCACGAGATTGCCCTGACATCTAGTGACTGCGCCATTTGGCTGTGTTCTCAATAGCGTAGAACGTATTGAGAAATTTGAGGCCGGAGTTTTGGGATAAACGTATTTTGCAAGGTAAATGTCTTCAAATATACCAGAAATAGCGTTTAAAACAAACTTGAAATCTTTACTGAATGCTATTTCTTTAGTGCAATTTTTTTAATTTTCTCTCAGTTCAAGAAAAAGTACTTTTAATATATATAGCTCGCTTAAGCCTTTGCAATTGGGATTGCGTTACACCAAGGTTCTAGTACGGACTTCGTGTAGTGCGAACTTCACCAAATTAATATTATTCGGGTGCCGCCACCAGATGTCGGCCGAAATCCTGGCGTCACTTCTACAACATGAAGTTTCCTATCTATATACGAAGTTATTTTATCTATGGTCGGCAATGTCGCAATACTTTGAAAGGTATTGAATTGGAATTTCGGGAATGGTTGGAAGACGAATACTTGAATGTTAATGGGATGGAAATGAGTATTACCTTAAAGGGAATACACGGTAATGGTAGCGTTTCTACTTCGGTTCTATATCGGTTGACAGAAAGTACTTTTTCAGTTTTCAAGATAATTAGAGAAATTCAATTCATTTCTTAAAGCAACTGTTAACTACAAAGACAAAGATGCTTTTCCGTATAACACTAAAAAGACCCTGTAAAGTATCGCCACCTAGCGTTGTAATACTTTAAAAAAAGTTAATCTACTACAATCTAGTGAACATTGCTCATTTTCCGGAAAAATCAAATCAAATCGGAAAATTAAAAAAATTGAAAGATAAACTACTTTTTAAGGGTTTTTAATGTTTTTAACTTTTTATCGATATAAAATGTTTAATATCAGTAAACATACTAAAAAACACGAATAGTGTTACATTGTTAACCAGTTTAAAGTACAATCTATATTTATAAACATAATAAAGGTGGGCAAAAGTTTCTTATTTTAACATATTTGTGACTACATGGAAACAGGGTAGGCACAATTTTGCCCAGGGTGGAAAAAAATAGATTTTTCCGCGGTTTTTTCCACCTATTGTTTTCCTGTTAAAAACCGTGTGGAAAATCGTACTTCCATGGTTTTTTCCACGTCTAGTGGCAAAATTCAATAAAAAATAAATAATAAAAGCAGTATATTCTTCTATTCTATTCACTCTTCTTCTGGCCTTTTTTCACCTCTCCTATTTGCAATGACCAAATTAGTCACTTAATAGATATATCAATGATTAATTTAGCATGAAAAGAGTTTTTTTAATTTTTTCCGGTTTTTCCCACATGTCCCGGAAAAAACCTGTTTTTGCCGGTTTTTTGCCAACCCTGCATGGAAAATATATTTATTACAATTTACGAAATACAATTTACCATTAACCGAACGGGTGAAATACGAGATAAAGACCGTAGAATATTGAATATTATACGGCAGTTATATAGTCCTTTGGAAATGTCAACCCACGGACCAAGAACCTAAGGGGACTCGCTGTTCCCGATATTTTGACAAATACCCTGGCGGAACACCTTGGCCTACCACCAGGGTATTTGTTTGGAAGGAAAGTAAATTTAAAGGGTGACAGGCCGAAGAAAACCTAGGCCTTTACCGATTTCCAAGTTGGCTTAGGTAGTACGGGTCGACTCGTACGTCCTCAGTAGCCTCCATAAGTTCTCGGAATAGCAAATACTCGGGGGGGGGGGTCGCGAGAAGAAAGAGCCTACAATGATAAGAATGGATTTTTCAAACGGGCTACTTCTACAAAGAGAAGAAAAAATCTCGAAATTCGAATTTACGTGCCAGAGGAAGATAGAAGGAATGAACGATATACCTGATAATTCCTGAAACTTCGGAATTGGAAATGTCATAATTCTCGCCCAACTTCCTGGCCCCATCCGCCATATTTTTCTTCGAGTATACATCTACCTTCTCTAGGTTCTTTAAATTGGAAGATAAGGAATAAAGAATATGCCTGTTGAATAAACACTGATTTTTATACAGGGTGTCCACTAAAAAATGAACCAGGGCGAATATCTCAAAATCTGTTTTAGGTACGAATTTGAAATAGAGTGTGTAGGGGGAAAACCTACTATGAAAATGTCGACAAGGTTGCCAAGAACCAGCCAGACTGGTTTAAACCACCCTAGTTTAAAAATCCATGGTTAAAACCACTTTTTTTATTA
This sequence comes from Leiobunum rupestre, assembly GCF_980474605.1. Taxonomy (NCBI): domain Eukaryota; kingdom Metazoa; phylum Arthropoda; class Arachnida; order Opiliones; family Sclerosomatidae; genus Leiobunum; species Leiobunum rupestre. Next base: position 37,447,438 of record NC_143392.1, read on the forward strand.
AAAAAAAAAGAAATTAATTATTTCAAATAAAAAATGCATTTTTTATTCCAAAACGAAACTAAAACTTCACTTTTTGTCGTAAGTAATGAGAGCTAGATATTAGCAATTGGGGGATCTTAAAATTAATTTTGCGCGTGAAAATACGCCGCCATGTTAGGGTATAATAGCGGGTAAAGAAGCCTGCTATTCCTTACAATGTAGAGGTACTGTCGCGCGCAATAACTTTATTTTGAAATCGCTCAATTTGAGTATTTTTGAAGTAATGAGGGCTAGATATAAGCAATTTGAGCATTTTTTTATTAGTGGTTTTAACCAAAGAATATAAAGCCCCAGGAATGGAAGGATTGATATTATTGGCCACGTGTTTTGGTTGGTTTTGGTTGCGCTAGAAACTTCCGGCAAAGCAAATCAGAGTAACCGGAAACGGTTACCGCAACCCGGTCTCTCTTTGAAAACGAGAGGCGCAAAAGTTCAACTAGACTGAGCTACACCTTCCATTCCTGGGGCTTTATATTCTTTGTTTTCACTATACTGGATTTTTTAATGCTTAAAAATTCCGTTTTTTTTCTCCAAAACTGAATGTCGATGACCTTGAACAAAACAGAACAATGTCTTCAAGGTCATCCAAATATTATCTCGAGAACCGTAAATGTTAGAAAGTTGGTTCCAATTAGAAAAGTATTCCCCGTCAGGTTTTAGGTCTTAATAGCTTGAACCCGATCGGATTTGACCAATAGGAAATCGAGAAAGTTTGTACCAAAATCACAAAGGTCGTAAAAGGGATAATTTAGGGACAGTTTGTCTAGCAAATTTCGATAATGTAACACGACTTGTTTTCGAGTTATTAGCACTTTCTTGCAATTATACTTTTTACGACCTTTGTGACTTTGGTAAAACTTTTCTCGACTTCTTATTGGTCAAATCCGATCGGGTCAAAGCTATTTAGACATAAAACATGACGTGGAATACTTTTCTAATTGGAACCAACTTTCTGACACTTGCGGTTCTCGAGATAATTTTTGGAAGACCTTGAAGACATTTTTTCAAGGTCATCGACATTTTCATAGTAGGTTTTCTCTCTACATACTCTATGCGATCTGAAAATTTCAAAGTCGTACCTAAACCAGATTCGCCCTGGTTCATTTTTTAGTGGACCCCCTGTATAACCATAAGTGTATAATATCTTACGAGATAAGTATTAATCTTCCAACCCTTCTAATGCTATTCACATGTACCTTCCCAGATCACCAATGATTTTTCCAAAACTTTTTGGGTGGAAACATAGTACCGAAATTCATCATATAAGGGATTTTTTATAACTATTTCAGAGATAAAATTATGTATTCATTATTGAGATTAGGGTAAATTTTCATGTTTTTCGGCCTCACTATTTCTTCAATTACTTTAAAAGTTCAAATCCGATTTACAAAATGGCGCTAGTGGATATGGTTTCTGGGTGTGCGCACGCGTCGAACAAGCGTAGGCACGATAATTTATTCATATTTTTCCGTGATGTCATTTTGTGGTGGTTTTTCTATTTCCGGATTTGCATCACCCAAATCGTGCTAGGACATAATTTTGCACTAAACTATTTAAGGCGGGTGGTGGCAAGCCCTTCATGCCACTCCAGTCAGCAGCTCCCTACACTAACTATTACCGTTAACCTCTACAAGTTTTTATGGAAGGGGAGACCGAAGACCTCGGGGGAAAACCCCTTAAAACAATGGGGAGAAAACTTGCAAACTCAACGCAAATTAGGGCTATGCGAGTACTCGAAAATCGTTTTTCTAGGACTCTGCCAAGGCTTCAACATTATTCGAAGTGGACTCGAGTTTATAAACAAAACGAAAAATAGCCGGAGAGTCTTTTTTTTTTTGCTTGCTTCCAAATATTCCGCAAACAGCGCTGCAATCAAATCCCACGCTGCGTTTGGTTTTACGATAAGTGTATAATATTCTTACATAAGTGTGACACTTCCTATTCTACACATGCAACAGTTTTACTGAGAGCTATTCTCAAGACAGACCGCATTACGGGTTTCGTCGCCATTTTGCTTCCGCTTGCTAACGCGTCACACGCAGCCTTTGACAGCGCCTCACCAGGGGGAGATTTTCTTCTTGTGATGACTTCACTGCGTTACTAGCTCTCAGGAAAATATTCCCCAAAGTGACCAACTTATGGAACAATATTATAGACTTATGGTTTTGATTTTAATTTCAATGTTTCTAGAACTTTCTTTAGTTATAATAGAGGCGTGTTACGGACCTTACGGCCGTTAGTTAATTGCATTTTAGTTTTACCGCTCATTTTCTCAAAATAATTTCCGAAAAATTAGTAAACGAATAAAACAAGGCATTTCAAGAGAAAATATTACCACCAGATAACCATGATTCTCGAATTTCGTGCGAAATTTTCGAAAATGACGGTTTTGAGGGATAAAATTTTCTCGAATGAGTATTGCAAAATTGAACTCGAAACCTAAATAAGGTGTCACGGACATTTAAGTACACACAATCCCCCGATGTATGAACTATATTTTAAATATTAAATTTAAATTTGAACCAATTTCCAATCATCTTGTAATAACCCAATCTTGAGGAATTTTATCGAAAATGAATTTTTCGAGTTACCTGGTTTTGGAAATAAGGTATCGAACGAATTGTTTTGGAGTTAGATGGCGCCTGTATCAATTGACACAAAATTGAAATAGGACAATAGTGCGTTGGGTCCCGAGAATTGGCCCGAAATCTAACTTAAAATTAAGATTTCTTAACGCCACCGAAAACGGAGTTCAGAAATGATCAGTACTAACTAAAAATATAACATACTTTAAAAACGTTATGTGCATTTGAAGTCGAAAATCGCTAGAAATTAAATCGCCAACAATTTCTAAACATAAATGTTAACAATGCCGGCGATAGCATGATATTTGTAATTGATTGACGTATCAGGTACCGCAAGAAATCGGGCACCATATGTTAAAGTAATACACACAAATCCTTTAGGATTGTGAATCATATTATTGTAGGTTACGGTTAAGAAGCCCATATTTTAAGCCAAAGGCCCAAATTAAATTATTTTCTTAATTTGCTGTTTGCTAGTAAAACGTCCCGTGATTTCAATTATTTTTTTATTTTATTTTACAAATATGCAAACTATTTGGTTATTTGAAAACCAAATACGTTGAATTATTTGATATTCTAAATTCTGTTTGGTATTTGATCAGTTAACTGGCTTGGATTTTTGAAATAAAAATATTCGACCAAATTATTTGAGGTTTTATATATTTGGCGTGCCTCGAAAAAATATTTGATATTATCTAACTAGGGATGCATCGATATATCGACCTATTTTTCTAATACCGATATTAGAAAAATAATTTAAGAAAAACTAACTTCGGAAGCTAGATCATACCTTTTTCAGACAGTGGATTACGAGTTTAAACAAATACAAAACAACGATATTTGATTTGTGAAAGAAAATATGTCTCACGTAAAATGAAAACAAATAAAAAAACACGGTATACACTCTTTTTTTTTCCTTATTTGTGAGAGCTGCCATTTTATTACAGGTCTGATTTCAAATAGTGCATGCAAGGCCGCTTCACGCGGTCAAGTGCACGTGACGTCTCGAGCTGATGAGCATGTGCAGGCGCCCTTCCCCGTACTATTTTAAATTAGGCCTGTAATGAAATGGCTGACTTGGTAAAAGAGTGTATTGGATTTGTGATAGAAAATATGTATCACGTAAAATGAAAATATTCGGATATGCTCTGGCCAACTTTTTTTCATGAAAAATTAGAATAAAATGGTATGACAGTGCACTGAACCGAATTTTACAATGATTTTATCATATAAACTACTGTTATGATAGATAACTTTGTTAATATCGGCCACGAATAGCCGATATATCGGTTGTACCCATATCGGTGCATCCCTAATCTGAAGTAGAGTGGTGGGTTGTATTTAGATACTTAAGTCTATAATATTATTCCATAAGATTGTCACTTTGTTGAATATTTTACTGAGAGCTAGTAACGGAGTGACGTCTTCACAAGAAGAATACCTCCCCCTAGCGAGGCGCTATCAAAGACTACGTCTGATGCGTTAGCAAGCGTATACGCAAAATGCTAACGAAACCCGTAATGCAGTCTGTCTTGTGAATAGATCTCAGTAAAACTGTTGCATATGAAGAATAGTAAGTGTCACACTTATGTAACAATATTATACACTTTTGGAAGAAATTAATATAGTTTGAAATAACCTTAAAAATAGTAAAACAGTGAAATTCAATTTATGAAACATGTCAAAAAGCTGCATAGCGGGGTTGGAGTTCAAGAGGCCCCTAACTAAAACTAATTATATGCTTAAGTTTGGTAGTTAATAATTAAACCCACAAAGAAAGTTATTAATATTAAATATATTTTAAAGAGAAACAATATTAAATATATTTAAAAGATAAACAATATTAAATAGAAAAGATAAACAATATTAAATATATTTAAAAGAGAAACAATATTAAATATATTAAAAAGAGAAACAATATTAATATTTAAAAGAGAAACAATATTAAATATATTTAAAAGAGAAACAATATTAAATAGAAAAGAGAAACAATATTAAATATATTTAAAAGATAAACAATATTAAATAGAAAAGAGAAACAATATTAAATATATTTAAAAGATAAACAATATTAAATATATTTAAAAGAGAAACAATATTAATATTTAAAAGAGAAACAATATTAAATATATTAAAAAGAGAAACAATATTAATATTTAAAAGAGAAACAATATTAAATATATTTAAAAGAGAAACAACCGTACAAAGAAAAACCAAACCATTGAAATAAAGATTTAGTTTAAGAGCATTATCGGAAAAATCCAATCGATCGAGGAAAATAAAAAACGGGGCTTCAAAAGGCCCTATTGATCAAATTCCTTCGCGTGCAGACCATTTTGTTGGAAATAAATCTGTAAAGTACGCCCTCTAGTAACAAGAACGAAAACATCCGAGTTAGGAGAAAATACGAGCCAGTTAATTGCGTGACCTTTTCACACCTGCTCAAATTCGGCGAAATTAATGACAGCAACAAAACCCGCCGAGATAATGTACGGAGGAAATAGGAAAAAAGGGCACATACACTGCTTCCTTCCAGGGTAAAAAAGGAATCTCAGTCCCTCTCTGGGAAATGGACCCACTATCAGGATAAACTGACGCGGATTCATCTTCCTTTAGTCAATAAAGATGGTTTAACTTAGAGGCGGAAGAATGTTCGGAACAAAGGGATAAATAGAACCAGAAGTAAATAAGATATATCTTACTAGAGATGTATCTCTATCTAGAGTACTAGGCTATAGAGAAAAAACATAAATCAGTTTTTGATAATGTGTTTTTACCGCCATATATGGGGGAATAGGTCAATAGAATCAGAAGTAAATCAGATAAAAAGATTCAGAAGTAAATCAGGTAAAAAGAATCAGAAGTAAAAAAAATAGATTCAGAAGTAAAAAAATAGATTCAGAAGTAAAAAAAATAGATTCAGAAGTAAAAAAAATAGATTCAGAAGTAAAAAAAAGATTCAGAAGTAAAGAAAATAGATTTAGAAGTAAAACAAAATAGATTCAGAAGTAAAACAAAATAGATTCAGAAGTAAAACCAAATAGATTCAGAAGTAAAACAAAATAGATTCAGAAGTAAAACAAAATAGATTCAGAAGTAAAACAAAATAGATTCAGAAGTAAAACAAAATAGATTCAGAAGTAAATAAGATATATCTTTCTAGAGAAGTATCCATCTAGGCTATAAAGAAAAAAACATGAATCAGTTTTTGATGACGTGTTTTTACCGCCATGTTTGGTGGAATGGGTCAATAGAATCAGAAGTACATAAGATAAAATTGAATTAGATGTAAAAAAAATTAGATGCAAGATAAGTATGCATGTAGGGTACTAGAATATAAAAATTAAACATGAAGCAGTTTTTGATGAAGTTATTGTATCCCAGAAAGGATAAATAGAATCAGAGGTAGTTTAGATATATCTTACCAGAGGAGCTTACATCTAGGCCATTAACATGAAATCGAAGAAGATTTTAATAAGCGCGATTTTGGGTCCATATCGCGGAAAAATACACTGCATCAGCTGATAAAGGATATTTATTTATTTATAAACCAAGAACGAATTCAGGTACCTAAGAACATGGAACTGCTGAGATTCAAAACCCAACATCCTCGCATACTTTGTATATAAAGTTCGTCTGGTTATTAATGTTTCTTGACACTCTGTCACACTATGTTTACGTTTTGGGAATAAAAAAGCAGACGAACTTTCGCTACAAAGTATGATACTGTTCAGTGGTGTAGCCAGGGGGCACAGGGGGCACATGCCCCCCCCCCGAAACGTATGGTCGTACGTGCAAATATTTTTATTTTTTTACTTTTTTTTTCAATGGCGTGCCCCCCCCCCCCCGAAACAAAATCCTTTATTTTTTAACTTTTCTTTCAATGGCGTGCCCCCCCCGAAACAAAATCCTTTATTTTTTCCTTTTTTTTCAATGGCGTGCCCCCCCCCCTCCCGAAACAAAATCCTTTATTTTTTTACTTTTTTTTCAATGGCGTGCCCCCCCCCCCCCCGAAACAAAATCCTTTATTTTTTTACTTTTTTTCAATGGCGTGCCCCCCCCCCCCGAAACAAAATCCTTTATTTTTTTACTTTTTTTTCAATGGCGTGCCCCCCCCCCCGAAACAAAATCCTTTATTTTTATTTTTTTACTTTTTTTTTCAATGGCGTGCCCCCCCCCGAAACAAAATCCTTTATTTTTTTACTTTTTTTCAATGGCGTGCCCCCCCCCCCCGAAACAAAATCCTTTATTTTTTTACTTTTTTTTCAATGGCGTGCCCCCCCCCCCGAAACAAAATCCTTTATTTTTATTTTTTTACTTTTTTTTTCAATGGCGTGCCCCCCCCCCCGAAACAAAATCCTTTATTTTTTTACTTTTTTTCAATGGCGTGCCCCCCCCCCCCGAAACAAAATCCTTTATTTTTTTACTTTTTTTTCAATGGCGTGCCCCCCCGAAACAAAATCCTTTATATTTATTTTTTTACTTTTTTTCAATGGCGTGCCCCCCCCCCGAAACAAAATCCTTTATTTTTTTACTTTTTTTCAATGGCGTGCCCCCCCCGAAACAAAATCCTTTATTTTTTACTTTTTTTTTCAATGGCGTGCCCCCCTCCGAAACAAAATCCTTTATTTTTTAACTTTTCTTTCAATGGCGTGCCCCCCCCGAAACAAAATCCTTTATTTTTATTTTTTTACTTTTTTTTTCAATGGCGTGCCACCCCCCCCGAAACAAAATCCTTTATTTTTATACTTTTTTTCAATGGCGTGCCCCCCCCCCCCCGAAACAAAATCCTTTATTTTTTTCCTTTTTTTTCAATGGCGTGCCCCCCCCCCGAAACAAAATCCTTTATTTTTATTTTTTTACTTTTTTTTCAATGGCGTGCCCCCCCCCGAAACAAAATCTTTTATTTTTATTTTTTTACTTTTTTTTCAAAGGCGTGCCCCCCCCCGAAACAAAATCCTTTATTTTTTTACTTTTTTTTCAATGGCGTGCCCCCCCCCCCCGAAACAAAATCCTTTATTTTTATTTTTTTACTTTTTTTTTCAATGGCGTGCCCCCCCCCCGAAACAAAATCCTTTATTTTTTTACTTTTTTTTCAATGGCGTGCCCCCCCCCCCCCGAAACAAAATCCTTTATTTTTATTTTTTTACTTTTTTTTTCAATGGCGTGCCCCCCCCCCGAAACAAAATCCTTTATTTTTTTACTTTTTTTCAATGGCGTGCCCCCCCCGAAACAAAATCCTTTATTTTTATTTTTTTACTTTTTTTTTCAATGGCGTGCCCCCCCCCCCCGAAACAAAATCCTTTATTTTTATTTTTTTACTTTTTTTTCAATGGCGTGCCCCCCCCCCCCCCCGAAACAAAATCCTTTATTTTTTTACTTTTTTTTCAATGGCGTGCCCCCCCCCGAAACAAAATCCTTTATTTTTATACTTTTTTTCAATGGCGTGCCCCCCCCCCGAAACAAAATCCTTTATTTTTTTCCTTTTTTTTCAATGGCGTGCCCCCCCCCCCCGAAACAAAATCCTTTATTTTTATTTTTTTACTTTTTTTTCAATGGCGTGCCCCCCCCCCGAAACAAAATCTTTTATTTTTATTTTTTTACTTTTTTTTCAAAGGCGTGCCCCCCCCGAAACAAAATCCTTTATTTTTTTACTTTTTTTTCAATGGCGTGCCCCCCCCCCGAAACAAAATCCTTTATTTTTATTTTTTTACTTTTTTTTTCAATGGCGTGCCCCCCCCCGAAACAAAATCCTTTATTTTTTTACTTTTTTTTCAATGGCGTGCCCCCCCCCCCCGAAACAAAATCCTTTATTTTTATTTTTTTACTTTTTTTTTCAATGGCGTGCCCCCCCCCCGAAACAAAATCCTTTATTTTTTTACTTTTTTTCAATGGCGTGCCCCCCCCGAAACAAAATCCTTTATTTTTATTTTTTTACTTTTTTTTTCAATGGCGTGCCCCCCCCCCCGAAACAAAATCCTTTATTTTTATTTTTTTACTTTTTTTTCAATGGCGTGCCCCCCCCCCGAAACAAAATCCTTTATTTTTTTACTTTTTTTTCAATGGCGTGCCCCCCCCCGAAACAAAATCCTTTATTTTTTTACTTTTTTTTCAATGGCGTGCCCCCCCCGAAACAAAATCCTTTATTTTTTTACTTTTTTTCAATGGCGTGCCCCCCCCCGAAACAAAATCCTTTATTTTTTTACTTTTTTTTCAATGGCGTGCCCCCCCCCCCCGAAACAAAATCCTTTATTTTTTTACTTTTTTTTCAATGGCGTGCCCCCCCCCCCCCCGAAACAAAATCCTTTATTTTTTTACTTTTTTTTCAATGGCGTGCCCCCCCCGAAACAAAATCCTTTATTTTTTTACTTTTTTTTCAATGGCGTGCCCCCCCCCGAAACAAAATCCTTTATTTTTTTACTTTTTTTTCAATGGCGTGCCCCCCCCCGAAACAAAATCCTTTATTTGTTTACTTTTTTTTCAATGGCGTGCCCCCCCCCGAAACAAAATCCTTTATTTTTTTACTTTTTTTCAATGGCGTGCCCCCCCCCCGAAACAAAATCCTTTATTTTTATTTTTTTACTTTTTTTTCAATGGCGTGCCCCCCCCCCCCCCCGAAACAAAATCCTTTATTTTTTTACTTTTTTTTCAATGGCGTGCCCCCCCCCGAAACAAAATCCTTTATTTTTATTTTTTTACTTTTTTTTTCAATGGCGTGCCCCCCCCCCCCCTCCGAAACAAAATCCTTTATTTTTTTACTTTTTTTTCAATGGCGTGCCCCCCCCCGAAACAAAATCCTTTATTTTTTTACTTTTTTTTCAATGGCGTGCCCCCCCCCCCCTCCGAAACAAAATCCTTTATTCTAATATAATATAGTCAAGATTGAACGTATGAATTCAATACTAAGTAATAATTTCAAAAATACTAAAACAAATTGCACATCATTTGGAGTTCTCATAATTATTTTCGCTGATTTTTCAGGAAAATTTTAATTTTCCCTGATATTTCCCTGACTTTTTGCTTTAAATTAATTTCACTGAAATTTCCAAGTTTTCACTGATTTCCATGTTGGTATGAACCCTGTTAATAAATTAATTCTTGTACAAACTAAATTTTCACGATTTAATACATTTAGAACGTATTTAGCCCACATTAGTTAGTTTTCGTAATCCAGCGAAAGCACACGTTTAAAGCGAATAACACTAGCAGTATAGAATGATGGCAACTTCTGTCGTAAGATATATCTTATATACTTATGATACAACTAATCTTCATTGCCTTTACCGAGTGAAATGAACTGAACAGTCTCGGGTAAGCTAACAACGCTGTAATAATAATATAGTATTACGAGGATCGCGGCCTTAAACCGCACTACGAGGTAACATACACTTAGATTGAAGTCTATAACAAAGAAGGTCTGTAGGGGAGTAGCGACGCGGTGGCTAAAAAAGGAACTAATTTCCTGCACCTGCCATTTCGTGGACTCGCATCCTCTCCTTCTCCTGCAGGGATTTCACCCTTTTTATTACTTTCCTCACAAAGAAAAGGCACTCTTTTGGCAACTGCCTATTTTTTAGCGACCCATTTTTATCCTTAAGACAAAATAGAGAAAGAATTCGCGACCTGTTTCTGAAACAGTCCGCCGAACCTCTCTAAACCCGAATGAATGAAAGAGGTCAAATGTTAAAAAATGAATCGAAGGCCTGGACAATATTCACTCTGATCCGGGTTAAAGTCGCCAAAAAGATGACGGTCAGAAATCGACGCTCAAAAAGGACTGTTTTAAAGAGATATTCCGAGAAAACACTTCAACTTTATTTCACTTTTAAGAGAACTTTATTTTATTTTATAGCCTTTACGCGAGATACAGATGGAATTTCACCTTTTGTTTTTAAGATGATACGTACACACTTTTGTGGTGGATTATATACACATACATGAGTCGTGCTCGCAATTACAAGGAGACATCCCGAAGTGTAACCCACCGATTTTGTTCAAACTCGGGGGATTGGTAGACCTTTATGTATCATGTAAAATCCTAAAGGGAATTTATTCAATGGGCAACCGTTTTGCCATGGCAACGAAAGATGTTTTTGACAACACAAAATATTAAATTTTCCCATTGAAAATAACATGGGATTTTGACCTCAAATTGATCAAAAGTTGATCAATTTTGATGTTTTTTTATCCATTTTTATCTATTTTTTCTATTTTTGGCATTTTTAATGAGAAAATTTTCATTTGTTGTTGTCAAAAACATTTTTCGTTGCCCAGGCAAAACGGTTGCCCATTGAATAAATTCCCTTTAGGATTTTCCAAGTTACATGAAGGTCTACCAATCCCCTGAGTTTGAACAAAATCGGTGGGTTACACTTCGGGATGTCTCCTTGTTAGTAAAAACACTTTAATATTTATTCTGTATCAAGGTTGCCTGATTTTAAAATCAATTTCATTTACATCAAGATTTAAATCAAATGATACTCTTCAAGAAACCTCTACAAATGAGGTTTTTGTAGCAATACTAATTCAAAGTAAACTAATTTACAAGTAGTAATTAAATTTAATTAAGAGTAATTGAAATTTTAGTTTACATTACCGCAGCACTTAAATCATTCGTCAATTTTTTGTCAAGAAAAAGCAATAAAAATGTTCAAAAATCATTAAAATAAATTAAAAACTAAAAGTCAATACCCCTATGAATGACTATATATTTAAAGGAATATAGGAAATTATCCTGCTACCAGTATTAAAAGGTAATAAACCATCGTACTTCTACGTTCTTAGTCTCAAGTAACATTGATTTTTATTGTAACCAAGAATATATCTATTTAAACTTACGACCTAGCCAACATTTCTGCAAAACTATGTTAGCCACAAATCGAATTGATCCTTGTGAATCAGGGTTGGAAAAAAACCTGCTTTTTTTCTAATAACCGTTTTGGTTTTTTAAACACTGGTTTATATTACTTTTAAACTGTTTATTCGCTTGTGTTTTTTATTTTTAACTGTACATACTGTTATTAATTAACTAAAATGTACTAAAATTATATCCACAGATGAAAAAAATAACTTTTTCTGGGACTATCAGGGCTGTTCAAAATGCTTTTGTTTTTCATAATTCAAAATGCAAAATACTTTCTCCATAACTCAAAATGCAAAATAAAAAATATATTTAGAAAAATGATTTTTCTAAATGCAAAATGTAAAACGTTTTTTGCAGCTCAAAATAAAAAAGCAAAACGCATTTTGGAAATGGATTTTCAAAATTCAAAATGTTTTTAAAAATGCACTCTGTTTACTTTTAATTATTTATATTTTCATTATTAATAAATAATAACTAATTAATTATTATTAATAATTATGAATTAATAATAATTACGTAGAGATTTCAAAAGCATCCTCGCGGCCAGCGTTGGAAATAAAGCGGTGGCACTGTACGAATGTTCGTCTGCTAGACTGCTTCTGAGTAAGTGAGTAACTGAGTATCGCCATCTATGATTACATGGAGTAAATAGCAGACGAACTTTCTCTACCAGAGCTGCGATGATGGTAGCAGAGTTAAAACATTTTGAAAATGTTTTTCCCCTTATCAAACCCACAAATTGCAAAATAGTTTCCATTGCAACCCGGCCATCTGAATTAAAGGCTTTATAAGTCGCTCGATCTCGATGACTTAGGCCTAAGGTGGTTCCTTGGGTATTAGCCTAGCTGATTATTATTAACTTAAAATGCAAAATGTATAATGCAAAATACTTTTTCTAACTCAAAATGCAAAATGTAAAATGCAAAATACTTTTCTAACTCAAAATGCAAAATCGTATTTTGCATTATGCATTTTGAACAACCCTGCGGACTATACTTAAAGGGATTACACTTCTTTGACTCTCTTTAACATCTTTGTTAAATACTTTAAAGGGGAACGGTCAGGCTTTAACCAGTTAGATAGCCCATAAAAAACTAAAATTTACGGGGAAAACCGCGTCAAAAAATATTGAGTGTTAATTTTTAATAAAATCTAAAACTTTCGGGAAATCGAAAAGCGTCCGCCGCGACACCTGGTGAGAAGTCGGTGAGACAGAAAAACAACGTAAAAGCGCGCTGCTGAAGACGCAAAAAAATTGTTTTGCATGCGCGGCGCGTTCCAGTTATAAGAGACTTAATCCTAAATTGCGCGATTTTAAAAGTTAGGATAGTTCGCAAATCGCTCACTAAGGTGCTGCTGGCGCTGGCGATACACCTTAAGATGGCGGCGAAAATTCAAACCCCAACACCTGGTGTTATTTTGCGTTTCAACTTTTTAGGCCAAAAACTATTTTTCAAGACAAAATAAGGTACGTGTAAGTATATTGAACGTGTTGTTGATCTTTTGATACGCAAATAAGGCCATATTTGAAAAAGATTGGCCGTTCGTCTTTAAATTTCATAATTTTCGTACACATCCATTATTAGGCAAAACTTAACGGTAATATTAATTTAAAATATTGTTATTAATATAAATTGCCATTTTATGTAATAAAAGAGCATTACAAGTTGTTACGATTTCTAAAGTTCATCTCAATTCACCTCATGCTCTAACAATACGCCCCTCCCCTTAGACATCAATCAAATCGTCCCTGTATCTCATGGGTTCCCTAAAACGTACGTCTTCCGAAGCGATTGAAGCGCGCACGACGGTGACGTTTTTCCTTGGCCCCCTCGTGGAAAGGGAGGGAACTAAACCACGCTGCACGCCTATCGTGAAATTATTTTTAAAATTCAATCCACTTTTTGTTTTCTTTCGTTTTCGACTTTTCTCAAGAGAAAACGATTGTTATTGGGGCATATAAAAAATAACATTTTTTCGAAATAACTTTATAATCGCAAAGAGATTTGGGGGGTGACTGAGAAACGCGCGTAGAGGTATTTTATCCAATTACGATTCTCGACCTTTTGGAAGATCGAAATGAAAATATCCTAAAAAAATAAATAACAAACCAATAATGAACCTTAAAAAAACTTCCGCCTTTTCTTTGGCGCGAACAAATATGAATAAATTCCATCACATTTCTGAAATTTCGTGAAAGTGACATTTAAAATTTAAAACTAAGGTCGTAAAGTGGCCCTTTTCTCAAAACTCGCTTTGACCGTTTGGAAAAGAGATTTTTTTTCTTATTCGTGGACTAAAGAAAAATTCCGAATCAAACTGGCGAAAACTAAATTTAACATCCATTTCCAAAAGTCACCTTCAATTTTCCTCTGGCCCATAAGATCACATACGCCGTTTTATATTTTTTACAAAAGCTCCCTTCGAAAACATTTTCGTTTCGCTGTTATTTACGTTTAGTTTCTCGTTGCGTTTCAGCCTCTAAGAATATAATCAGAAATAAAACGAAAATAAATATAGGAAATTGGAGAAATAAAGCCAATCTAGAGATATAAGAAGAAATATTTCTTTTGAGAAATATCGCAAATATATTTGAGAAATAACAGAAATATATTTCAGAAATAACAGAAATATATTTGAGAAATATCCTAAATATATTTGAGAAATATCAGAGATATATTTGGGAAATATCCGAACATATTTGGGAAATATCCGAATATATTTCTGAAATATCCGAAAATAACAGAAATATCACAAAATATTTAGAAATATCAGAGATAAATATAAATTTCGGAAAAAAATTGAGAAATATCGGATATTTTTAGAAATATCGGAAATATTTGAGAAATATCGGAAATATTTGAGAAATATCGGAAATATTTGAGAAATATCGGAAATATTTGAGAAATATCGGAAATATTTGAGAAATATCGGAAATATTTGAGAAATATCGGAAATATTTGAGAAATATCGGAAATATTTGAGAAATATCGGAAATATTTGAGAAATATCGGAAATATTTGAGAAATATCGGAAATATTTGAGAAATATCGGAAATATTTGAGAAATATCGGACGTATTTGAGAAATATCGGACGTATTTGAGAAATATCGGAAATATTTGTGAAATATCAGATATATCTGAGATATTTGAATTTGATAAAGATCGGATATTTTTGAGAAATATATCAGATGCATCTAATATATTTGAATTTGATAAAGATCGGAAATTTTTGACAAATATCAGATATATCTGCGACATATAAATTCGACAAATGTCGGAAATTTCAGGAAATATCTAAAAATACAGAATTAGAATGGAAATACTAGAAGTACCTGTAAATTAGAAATCTGGTGTACATTTGTTTTTGAAGTGTCTTGGCAGCACCTTGACAAAAACACTCGTAAAATACCTCGGCGAATAGAGATCAGGGAATTACAATAACCAATTTAAGTCCTAGAATAAACATTGGGACTAAAACTAAATCAAACAGAGAGAAGGGAATTCGAATTTCTCATTTCAAGCGAACGCGGCCCGAAAATTCATTAAAAAACGATTGGTTCAATATTTTCCCAACAAAACTACAGCTACCGCGAATAACATTTATTTTCATTTATATATAGTTTTCTTAGTCGAACGAAAAATATAATTTTGTCATTTTTATTTCAGTTTCAGAAAAGGAAGTTAAAAATTGGTAAGAAATCTCCGGATTTTTCTGAAAATTGTTGGATGCATTGACCTTGGTATAATTACAGGTATAAAGGTTTCTTGAAAGACTGCCCCAATGGGCAACTAACGGAAGAGGTACGCTTATTAAAAATTCTTCCTTTTGATGTTGAAAGAACTGAAAATAAATGGAATTTAATTTATTTATTTTTCAGGGATTCCTGCGAATCTACAAGCAGTTTTTCCCGCAAGGAGACCCATCCAAATTTGCCTCTCTAGTTTTTAGGGTATTCGATGAAAATAAGGTGAGTTAAATTATCCTTAATTTCAAATAGGATCTTTTTACGTAGAGGTCAGCGCATTTGGCACCTTACGAGAGAAAATCCTTGTGTCTCGTCCTGCCATCTAACGACCGCTAGTGGAACTGATAATATATTTAGCGCCCAAATTACGGTACACGACGATGCGCCATCTATTTAATTTTAGCATTTTAATATATTGTATAACTTCTGATTAAATATTAAAATATTAGGAAAACAGAATAATTATGTCGCTATCATAAAATAAATTGTTTTAGATAATTTCTTACATGTAGTTTGGGGTACAAGTATAGATGGCGCAAAATGGCACAGTTAATTTTTTCCCAGTCTGAAACTGACGAAAGAATTGCAAAAAAAAATGAAGTGAATGCGCCTACCTCTCAAAAAAAAAGATACTGATTCAAGTTTAAACAAAGGTGTAATAAATAAACAAACAATCCTTTAACTGAAATGTCAACTGACCGTATATTAATAAAAATATATGTAAGTAACATAAAAAGATGATATTTTAATCCACAGGATGGCGCCATAGAATTTGAGGAGTTCATCCGAGCTTTATCGGTGACCTCCAGGGGGAGTTTGGAGGAGAAGCTAGTCTGTAAGTTACCGTATATCTTAACAATACCATTGATTGAGAAATTTAAATTTTAAGCCTCTCACGCATTTAAAGCTATAAGCATCCCTGAGGGAATGGGGAGGACGTCAATAGGATATTAACGCCA
This sequence comes from Leiobunum rupestre, assembly GCF_980474605.1. NCBI lineage: Eukaryota > Metazoa > Arthropoda > Arachnida > Opiliones > Sclerosomatidae > Leiobunum > Leiobunum rupestre. Next base: position 37,463,633 of record NC_143392.1, read on the forward strand.
TCTAACGGGTTGAATTAGAACTAAAAGGGGGGACCCATTTCGCCCTCTCTCCCTCAATCGGCCATCCGGAACGTATCCTTCCGATCTAAAAATAGCCCGTGATCGTACATCCACAATAAACAAACGCGTTACGTAAAGAATTCAGGCCGAGGCTTACGGCAATAGCAGACGACGCGAAAATGACGGGGTTTTTTTTTTAACTTTTAGCGCGCAAAATGTTTAGAGATATTTATTTTAAGGACGATTTATAAAAACTTTGTTTTCTTTCCATACTCTCCATTCTGGCACGTTCGCAGGGGCGTTTAAACTCTACGATGTGGATAACGACGGCTACATCACCAGAGAAGAAATGTACAGCATAGTTGAGGCCATTTATCAAATGCTGGTAAGGCAACGCTTTTTTTTCACATTCAACGCGAATTTATAGTACGGGACAAAATTTATGTATTTATACTTTTTAATAATAATAACCTGAAATACAACGATGCTATAATACTATATTAGTCTAACATAACGTCTGCTCGAATTTCCCCCACCCGGGGGGCACAAGAGGGGGAAAGCGTCAACGGTATTATATTATTATTATATTGGTATTATATTATTATTATATTGGTATTATATTGGTATTATATTGGTATTATATTATTATTATATTGGTATTATATTGGTATTATATTATTATTATATTGGTATTATATTGGTATTATATTATTATTATATTGGTATTATATTATTATTATATTGGTATTATTAATTATTATTATATATTATAGATTATTATATATATTATTATATTATTATTATAGTTATATTAATAGGTTTGTCACTTTGGGGAATATTTTACGAAGTGACGTCATCACAAGAAGAAAATCTCCCCCTGGTGAGGCGACGTAACCCGTAATGCAGTCGGTTTTGTGAATAGCTCTCAGTAAAACCTTGGCATGTAAAGAATAGGAAATTTCACGCTTATGTAACAATATTTTACACTTATGGTATTAATTTAGCTGATTATTATTATTACTCTTCGAACCTGAGGCAGAATCGGAGCAACGCTCAAAATCGTTTCAACAATGTCAGCTATGAGCAACAAACACAACACCCCACACAAGGAGAGAGCAACCAGTCAAAAGTCGTGCATTTTCTCGCGTACATTTTTCATTGGTTAGACGCTTTAGCGCCTGCTGCCGTCGGAAGGGGAAAATTCGGAAATTGTCTTCCCCCCACCCGTAAAACGCTCAGCGTAAAGGCTCGTCCAATAAAATGTGTACACAACACCCGTTAGCGTTTTTAAAGGCTAGCTGCGTTTGTTTGTGTGTGTTTGTTGTTCCTAGATGTCATTATCCCTAAGCAAAAATAATGACATTCTTAGTAGCGTTTTAAATAACCGTGAAGTTAGGAAAATGTAAGTAACGTCCACCCAAAAATGCTCAGTACGGTAGCCAGGATTTTGGTTTGTGGGGGATGGACCAAAATTTCTTTTCGGGACCCAGTGGCGTAACTAAGATCCTCGGCGCCCCCTTGCGAGACTCTTTTGGTGCCCTTATTATAATCAGTGGCGTTTATAGGGGGTGGAGTGGATATTTAGCCCATAGATCGATAGGAATTTAGGGCCCCCTGAAACCGGGCCCTCCGCATTGCGGGGACCCTATATCGTCTGTGACGTCACTAAAAATTTGAATAACACCTTTAATTGTGTATACAGGGTGTTAACTTAAAAACGATACAAGGACAATAACTCCAAATGTATTTTAGCTAGGAATTTAAAACTTTCACGACACATAGAACATACAGGGGGTCACTTGACAACGGAAATGTCCTTGACCTTGAACCATGTCTTCAAGGTCATTAAAAATTTATCTCGAGAGATACAAAGTTGGTTTCAATTAGAAAAGTGTTTCCCGTCACATTTTAGCTGTAAATAACTTTGAAACCACCTAATTTGACCCATAACAAGTCTAGGGATTTTAGACAAAAACATGATGGTCGTGATGAAAAAAATGGGTCAAATTAGGTGGTTTCAAAGTTATTTACACCTAAAATGTGACGGGGAACACCTTTCTAATTGAAAACAACTTTGTATTTCTAATGGTTCTCGAGATAAATTTTAAATGACCTTGAAGACATGGTTCAAGGTCATGGTAATTTCCATTGACAAGTAACCCCCTGCACGTTCTATGTGTCCTAAAAATTTCAAATTCCTAGCTAAAATACATTTGGAGTTATTGTCCTTGTATCGTTTTTTAGTTAACACCCTGCATGTACATCAATTAAATTAACATGTAAACCTCCTCTGATTGATTTTTTCGACTTAATTTTTAATCCGATCCTTCCACCCAACTTTAATTAATTTATGACTGAGCCACTGCATTCCATAATTGGCCTCAGGGCCCTGGTAAAAGAATTTAAAAGGATGCAACCTATAAAATAAAATTATTATTCGCTTTTACATTATATTAAATCTTAACTGAGATACGCCGACTTTATCTATGCATTAAAAAAAAATTCCAGTTTACAGAAAATGTTCAACATCTCTTTAAGCTCCGTTTCCGCTACAATTATTTCTACTTATTTTTTAACGCAGATATTTCCGCTTGGCAAACCAACGAAATTTGAAATTTTCCGCTGAAATTGTCAAGTGCTCTTAGCGGATACTACTTAGCGTTAAAACGGGGTTTTAAACCAATTTTATGTCCAGCGGGATAAACTGATAAATATATATTTTTTACTTGTATCATAAGTTAATTATATATCCATCTTACGAGATAAGTCTCCATCTAAGCCCTGAAAATGGAATGGGTACCTTAGTAAGATCGAGGCAGTTTTCAATGGGTGCGAATATACAGCCTCACCCGAGGGGCAGTTCACTCCCATGATTAAATCTGCACTCTTGGTTGATTAAATCTGATTAAATTTGATGTCTGTAGCTTTGGCTGTATTAATTTTAATCCGATTAAATTTAATGTCTGTAGCTTTGGCTGTATTAAATTGAATCCAATTAAATTTTTAACCTTGATTACTTCTGCACTCTACGAAGGAGTGAACTGCCCCTCGGCCTCACCACAATTTTAACACTTCCGCCTTAGAATGTAAAATGCAAAAATTACACGAGGCGGACATTTTTTTCTTACACCGGGACTAACTACATTAAACAATGAACAAATAATCTAAGGGAAATCACTGTTCCCGATATTTTGACCCGGTAGGCGTGGCCTAAATCGGAAGGCTTACCGAGGTACATTAATAATAATAATAATCAGCTAGGCTAATACCCTTGGCACCACCTTAGGCCCAAGTCATCTACCGACTTATTATGAATTTAAACAGGTGGCCGGGTTACAATGCTTAGGAGGGTGGTAGCAAGCCCTACATGCCACGCGAGCCAACAGCTCCCTACACTAACTATTACCGTTAACTTCTACAAGTTTTTATGGAAGGGGAAACCGAAGAACTCGGGGGAAAACCCCTTTAACCAGTGGCGAGAGTACTTGCAAACTCAACGCGGAAAGAAGTTGGTCCGAGTTTTCACAAAGTGTCACAAGTTGGGATCGAACTCGGCTCCTCTTGCTGCGAGGCGAAAGCGCTAACCACTCCGCCACCCCACAATATTAACCACTTTGAAGCGCCTCAAGAATTCTGTTCAGCTATCACTACGAGAATCTTAGTCGGGGCTTAGGCGACAGTACGTGCGATAAAGTTAAGCAAGGCTTAGATCATTAATTTTTTTTAAGTTTAGAAAGGAAATGGGTTACAGTGAATTTGATATAAAAAAAAACCTCAGTCATAAGCGGGTTACTGGTTATTTTTACTTAACACAATGGTTAATTAGCATTACTTAAACTTCTAAAGAACCAATTTCCAAAATAAAAGGTTCAAAACATACTAAGCCTAATCATTTAACCGACAACAACGGCGCCATTTTGTCCAAATTGAAAAGGGAATTCGCCACCGAAAACTACAGCTGCGCCACCTAGTCACACTGCCTAGAACTATATTTGGGTGATACGGGTAATGGCGTTATGCGAAAATGCGCGTTTTATAACATCAATTAAAACATTTTACTAACGATTTTAGCATATTTTTTAAAGCGTGTTCGAATGTTTTGTATTAACAAAGGTGTATATACGACATTTATTTATTAATTTTGAACTGTCAATAGGTATTGAATTCGTAAATATAAGTATAAATATTCGAGTTTAATAACACTATGAGTAGGCCTTGGAGAATTCATACACGGGATCAGTTTGAAAGTTTTAAAGGTATGTAGGAAATTTATTATTATCTTCACATTAGAACAAGCCCAGATTGTTATAATTTCATAGACTAGTAGCTTGAACTAGCTTCAGCATTTTGTATAATGTATTTTAAATAATTTTATTTGGTATATTTGTGAATCGCTCCATGCTTGAAATTTTTAAGTATATTGGAGAGTAGTCTACTCTTGATCCATAGAATAAGGTGTGCGGATGCTTAAAACAAAAGTTAAAATTTGAAGTTGGTGATGGAAAACACAGCATTGAAAGTGTCCATTGTTCATGCAATAGTGGGTAAATATATTTTTTATTAAAACCCAATTCTTTAATGTAACCTGTTTTACTTATTATTCTAGAAATTCAGGCTTTTGCAAACATGCAGTAAATTGCTGGTCTGTTTTATATATAAAGATACTGAGAGCTATCCCAACTTTCTGACTTTAGAAGTGGGGTAAAATGAAGGAAAAGAACTAACTGTGCCTTCAGTATTGTACGGTAATAAAATGGTTAGAGTTGCGAGGGTTAAATTTGGCTGGCTCAAAAAGGTTTATGTACTCTTAATTGGTCACTTAGTTAGTCTCAAAAATTTATTTCTAGCTTTTAGTCGGGATGAAATATTTGTGGAGAGTCCATTTGTAGCGAAGATAATATCAATTGAAGAGGCAGTGACAAAAAATAACTAAGTTGGAAAGGAAGGAATCTACTGGTTAACGCCTGTAGAGGCTACTATGGAAAAATTCAGCTAGGCCTTTTCATTTTGTCTATTCTCTCAAGGGCTATTAAGTGAATAAAATGTTAAGATATGCAAATAAGTATTAAAAATAAAAACCATTTGAATTTACAGTATTATTTTTAACCATATTGGGATCTGCGGCAATAGCTCGAAATGTTATTAATCAACTCGAAAACTCATACCGAACCATCAGGGTGGCAAAGATAGGAAAATTGGGGTCCAATACAAAATAGAAAAATATTTTAACGCATAATTTTGTGGGCCTCAAATGTAACATTTTCCAGCGATAATGACAATCGAACGGCTTGACCTAAAATTAATTTAATTCATTAGCATTTCCTTATTTTGCAGTATATAATAAAACAGATCACCTTTAAAACGATTCACAAAACGTAGGGTCCTCTCTTTTTATTTAGTTACATTGGATTTGTAATAAGTCTACATGGTAAATTATTGCTTGGAATGGCACTGCATTTCATGCGTCTCTTGAATTCTCTTCATCTAAATGACAGTTATTATGATATATATTTAATAATATTAACTTTAAAATCAGTAATAACAAGTAAAATTTGTGTCTCACCATTTCTTTCTAAAAAGTCTATCTTTAAAATGGGCGCTGCAAATCTGTGCCCACTAACTAGGCATCTTCCCTGATTTTATATTAGTTAACCACACATTAAAAAGATTTTTGCATTTCGGAAAATTGTGAAACGATAACTCCAACGTTCTTTTCTCACCATTTACTCGAATTGTAATATTTTTAAAGGCAGTATTACTACAAAAAGGCAATTTATGCCACCTCTGCGTCTACAATCCGCCATATTAATCGTTTGTTTTGATCAACAAAGTACGCAGACAAACCAAGCTGCAGGGGTAGCGACTGTGGCGCCGCCTATACCCGTTTCGCTAGCGAATAGTCCAGCTTCTCAACGAAACTACGTCGGAAATCGACTTCAACGACGCCAAGTTTGCATAGAAATAGAAATGAGATTAAAACCACTGCGCTTTCCGCCAATCCCAAAGTAAAAGAGCAGGCGGCCATTGGGGTGGAATCGGGTTATCGGCGCCATCTGACAAGCGCAATAAACAAGCACGTAAACAGGATTTGATTTCAGGGTGGCCACGCAATGGAAACAAATAAAAAAAAATAAAAAATTGTACATACAACCATACGGTCCAGGGTGGGCACGGCCCGACCCCCCCCCCCCCCTGGTTACGGCCCTGCTGAACAGTGAGTCTCCGTAGATTCTTGGTCCATGATTAAACGGTAAACTGTTCATAAGGGGCCCCCTCAGGCCTAATACAAAACCATTTTGTATTTCACTCAGACGTTTTATTACGACGGGCGGACAACGTCGCCGCATTTTTAGTCTAAGCTGATTTTTACCCTCGATAATTTGTTTTCCATCACCAAGAATGTATTTATTTTTACTCAGGGAGAATGAATATGTCGAGATTATTTTTAGCGTTTCTCCAATTCCACCCGTTGTGCCCCCCGGTATGCTCCTCCGCTTTAATAAAATCAAATAATACTGCAATCTCATTGGTTCTTAAAAATTACGTTTTTAGACGCGATTAACGCTGCTGCTAGGATGCAAAAAATAAGACCGCCTCCTACCCCCCCCCCCCTTAGCGTGACGGGGTTAGGGCCTCAACGTGTCCGTCGATAGTATCGACATATTCATTCTCCCTGAGTACAAATAAATACATTCTTGCCATCACCAACAGTTTTTCGGACTCAGCCTATTTTTATATATTAGTAGGCCAAAATGATTTGAATTAGCTGTACAACTGCAACGTTTCTCTAAGTAAGTTTAATAGCATTATGGACAGGGTGGGAAATAAGGATTGTTTGAAAGTAGACAGGTGACCAGTGAATCACCTGGCCTAGAATAAATAAACTGGACCACTGCACATTAGAATAGCGTGTTTTAACTCTTAACCGTTTTTAATAGCTTGAATTCTAGGGCTGTGCGAGTACTCGAACATCATCGATTACTCGTCATTTGAAGTCGAGTACTCGAACTGGACCTCGAATAAGTAATTGGAAAATACTCGTCGATTATCGAATACCAAAAATTGCATAGTCGGGTACCTGATAACTCGATTAAGCTGCTGTAAGTTCCAAGATGGTGTTTGCACTTTTAGGGGTGAAAATAATAAACGGTACCTACAAGACATAGAAACAACAAATACTTCGATTATTACACAATTATTTTTACATAGTTTGAGCACTATGGGATAATCGTTTTTCTCCAGTGCGTTTCATGAATGGTAATTAATTTTTAAATATAAAAGTTTATAAGAATTATTTTGTTTTTAACTTTTCTACAGTTATTTATTTCAATTCCTAGGTGCTAGGGCGACTTTGTTGCTTGTTAGGACTATGCCATCATTTCAGTCTCACTGTCTGACGCCTGCGTTTAATTAAACTTTATTTCATATAATGGGGTCTAGGGCTAGCTATAGGTAAGCTCGATGTTGGAAAATTTGCTGTAAATTATTAGCCGATAGCCGATGGAGAAATTCGGAGTACAGAAACTTTTCTGTAACGACCCCGAGAAACTTGCGGTTCATTGGCTGTCGTTCGCGGATTATACGGGCGTCATTCATTTACCGCTACAACAAATCGCGGCCTTTTTAAAATACATGCCTATTTCGCGTAGAAAACGGTAGCCATTTTTTTTCTGGTCGATTTCGCTGCAGTTTTTAATTTACTAAAATTCGAATTTAATTTATAATATTGTGTGACGATCGTTTTTGAAAGGAATTATAGAAGAGGAATCGATAGAAAGTAGGTTACATCGGCGTTTCACCATCCCTTTAAACACATTGCCCCTTCTCTGGAGATAAGGCTGATTAATTTGAAAACTTCTGTTACATCTTTAAAGAAGCAAAATCAGATAAAGTGACTGAGATAAATATTACTAAACATATTTTTATTGTAAAAATTATAGATATGTGGTTTTATTTTATGGAGTATACAGGGTGTTAACTAAAAAACGATACAGGGCCAATTACTCAAAATGGGTTTTATGTAAGAATTCGAAATTTGCAGGTTACATAGAGGGTGCAGGGAGACAAATGTCAATGAAAATTTCAATGACCTTGAACCAGGTCTTCAAGGTCATTAAAATTTTATCTCGAGAACCATTAGGATTAGAAGAATGGTTCCAATTCGAAATGTGTACTACGTTTAATTTTAAAACTCAACAGCTTTGACCCGATCTAATTTGACCAATGGGAAGCCGATAAATGGTAGACCAAAAACCATAAGGTTATGTGTGGTATTCTAATCAAGACACGACATTTAACGGCTTATAAATCGAAAACTACCAGATCTAATGGATCAAAATTGTCGTGACACTCTAAACTGAATGGGGGAGTTCAAAATTTGCAATTTATGGTGACCTTGAAACATTAGTTCAAGGTCATTCAAAATTTATCTCGAGAACCATTAGGATTAGGAGAATGGTTCCAATTAGAAAAATGCCCGCCAAGGTTTCTTAAGTCAACTTACCTTTTATTCGAGGTAAATAAACCAATACAACTCCAAAATAAACGTTAATAAATTGTTTTAAGACGTACCAAGTATTTTTATTAACTTTTTTGAGTTTAAATGTTTTAAACACAAAAGAAACGAAACAAGTAATTGAAATAAATAAGAAACTAATAAACGTAAAAATTATTTACAAATAATTTAAATAAATAAATAAATAATGAAAAAACTGAAGATTAACTTTCCCAATTCTGCCTGAGCTTCTCTGGTACTACGGCGGGGATTTGCATTAAAATACGCTAAGATATCGACGTCTAAGTTGTCTACTTAGTTTTGTGGTACTTTATTATTAAAAATACTTGGTACGTCTTAAACTAATTAATTAACTTTAATTTTGGAGTTTTATTGGTTTATTTACCTCGGGTAATAGATAAGTTGACTTAAAAAACATTTTCCTAATTGGAACCATTCTCCTAATCCTAATGGTTCTCGAGATAAATTTTGAATGACCTTGAACTCATGCTTCAATGTCATCATAAGTTACAAATTTCGAACTCCCCCACTCAGTTTAGAGTGTCACGACAATTTTGATCCATTAGATCTGGTAGTTTTCGATTTATAAGCCGTTAAATGTCGTGTCTTGATTAGAATACCACACACGACCTAATGGTTTTTGGTCTAACATTTCTCGGCTTCTCATTGGTCAAAGCTGTTTAGACTTAAAATTAAACGTAGAACACAATTCTAATTGGAACCATTGTTCTAATCCTAATGGTTCTCGAGATAAAATTTTAATGACCTTGAAGACCTGGTTCAAGGTCATTGAAACTTTCATTGACATTTGTCCCCCTGCACCATCTATGTAACCAGCAAATTTCAAATTCTTACATAAAACCCATTTTGAGAAATTGGCTCTGTATCGTTTTTTAGTTAACACCCTGTATAATATACGAAAATATTTTATTCGTAGCCTTGGCTATGGCCGCCATTTTGTGCGGGATTTTTTCTCTATGGGAAAAAGCATAGGTGACGTCGTGTCACGTGATACTGATATCACTTTATACACCGAACTGTCCTAGAGGCGAATATTTTAGGAAAGTTCTAGATTTAAGGGATGCAGTTTAAAATGTGAATTTAGCGTCCCCCACCACTTTTTACTATACAACGGGGGTGCTATTCCTAAAAATTAAAGGGGTACATTAACTCCCCCCCCCCCATTTTTACACCACTCGAGGGGGCCCCCAAAATTAAAAGTGCCAGGGGCCCAACAGTATGTAAAGACGGCCCTGAGATGAACCATTATCCTCAAGGTCAATCAAAATCTATCTCGATAACCTTTGTGCTTAGAGAATTGGTTCCAATAAAATAAAGCCACGGTCACAATAGAGATTAAAACCCATTTTAGGTCGGTTTGAATGCCAGTTTTGACCGCCGACGATAATTCTTGGTTCACACGTGCGAAATCGCTTCACCCCGGTTCGCTTATAGCCAAGGCTTAACGTCATTTCGAATTTAGATCGCTCTGATCGACATTCTTTTGAGCCCTCTAGATCGCTCTGATCAACATTCCATTGAGCCCTCTAGACCACTCTGATCGGCATTCCTTTTAGCCCTCTAGATCGCTCTGATCGGAATTCCTTTGAGCCCTCTAGACCACTCTGATCGACATTCCTTTGAGCCCTCTAGATCGCTCTGATCGGCATTCCTTTTAGCCCTCTAGATCGCTCTGATCGGAATTCCTTTGAGCCCTCTAGACCACTCTGATCGACATTCCATTGAGCCCTCTAGACCACTCTGATCGACATTCCATTGAGCCCTCTAGACCACTCTGATCAACATTCCTTTGAGCCCTCTAGACCATTCTGATCGACATTCCTTTGAGCCCTCTAGACCACTCTGATCGACATTCCATTGAGCCCTCTAGACCACTGATCGACATTCCATTGAGCCCTCTAGACCACTCTGATCGACATTCCATTGAGCCCTCTAGACCACTCTGATCGACATTCCATTGAGCCCTCTAGACCACTCTGATCGACATTCCATTGAGCCCTCTAGACCACTCTGATCGACATTCCATTGAGCCCTCTAGACCACTCTGATCGGCATTCCTTTTAGCCCTCTAGATCGCTCTGATCGGAATTCCTTTGAGCCCTCTAGACCACTCTGATCGACATTCCATTGAGCCCTCTAGACCACTCTGATCGACATTCCATTGATCCCTCTAGACCACTCTGATCGACATTCCATTGAGCCCTCTAGACCACTCTGATCAACATTCCTTTGAGCCCTCTAGACCACTCTGATCGACATTCCTTTGAGCCCTCTAGACCACTCTGATCGACATTCCATTGAGCCCTCTAGACCACTCTGATCGGCATTCCTTTTAGCCCTCTAGATCGCTCTGATCGGAATTCCTTTGAGCCCTCTAGACCACTCTGATCGACATTCCATTGAGCCCTCTAGACCACTCTGATCGACATTCCATTGAGCCCTCTAGACCACTCTGATCGACATTCCATTGAGCCCTCTAGACCACTCTGATCGACATTCCATTGAGCCCTCTAGACCACTCTGATCGACATTCCATTGAGCCCTCTAGACCACTCTGATCGACATTCCATTGAGCCCTCTAGACCACTCTGATCGGCATTCCTTTTAGCCCTCTAGATCGCTCTGATCGGAATTCCTTTGAGCCCTCTAGACCACTCTGATCGACATTCCATTGAGCCCTCTAGACCACTCTGATCGACATTCCATTGAGCCCTCTAGACCACTCTGATCGACATTCCATTGAGCCCTCTAGACCACTCTGATCGACATTCCATTGAGCCCTCTAGACCACTCTGATCGACATTCCATTGAGCCCTCTAGACCACTCTGATCGACATTCCTTTGAGCCCTCTAGACCACTCTGATCGACATTCCATTGAGCCCTCTAGATCGCTCTGATCGGAATTCCTTTGAGCCCTCTAGACCACTCTGATCGACATTCCATTGAGCCCTCTAGACCACTCTGATCGACATTCCATTGAGCCCTCTAGACCACTCTGATCGGCATTCCTTTTAGCCCTCTAGATCGCTCTGATCGGAATTCCTTTGAGCCCTCTAGACCACTCTGATCGACATTCCATTGAGCCCTCTAGACCACTCTGATCGACATTCCATTGAGCCCTCTAGACCACTCTGATCAACATTCCTTTGAGCCCTCTAGACCACTCTGATCGACATTCCTTTGAGCCCTCTAGATCGCTCTGATCGGCATTCCTTTTAGCCCTCTAGATCGCTCTGATCGACATTCCATTGAGCCCTCTAGACCACTCTGATCGACATTCCATTGAGCCCTCTAGACCACTCTGATCGACATTCCATTGAGCCCTCTAGACCACTCTGATCGACATTCCTTTGAGCCCTCTAGACCACTCTGATCGACATTCCATTGAGCCCTCTAGACCACTCTGATCGACATTCCATTGAGCCCTCTAGACCACTCTGATCGACATTCCATTGAGCCCTCTAGACCACTCTGATCGACATTCCATTGAGCCCTCTAGACCACTCTGATCGACATTCCATTGAGCCCTCTAGACCACTCTGATCGACATTCCATTGAGCCCTCTAGTATAGTGTAATATAATGTAAAATAGTATAATGCAATATAATATACACTTATTATGTAATATAATATACACTTGTTATGTAATATAATATACACTTATTATGTAATATAATATAAACGTATAATGTAATATAATATACACGTATAATGTAATATAACTATATCAGTTGTTTAAAAAATAGTGAAAATCAAAATTATGTTCAGTGTAATAGTTCAGAGTAATACACGAGCGGGTAAAACTATCGAAAAAGACGCGCTATTTCTTTGACGTTAGCCGTTTAACCACATAAAGTAAACACTAAAACTAGGTCTTTATCTGTTCCTCAGGGCGAACAGGCGAAAGGACAAGATGAGGACTCACCGAGGCAAAGAGTGGACCGTATCTTCGAACAACTTGACAAAGTGAGTTTTACATTTTTCCTATCTGTATTCAATTTTATTTTATCACCCGCAGACTCCTAGCTGAAACCACGCGGATGACGGAAGGGGGGGCGCTATTCGTAAATAAAAATTGGGGGCAGGAAAAGTATTTACTCCGGGGGGGGAGAATAGACGCGAAGGTTAGCGCGCGCCTGGAGGGGGAAGGAGAAAAAGGGGAGGGCGGCGCGAAACTCTCTTTATGCCCTACATTTTAAATTTGTTCGCGCTCGTGGAGGACGCGCGTGCCGTTGCCATGACAACGACTCGATGTAAACTCTCTCTCTCTCTCTCTCTTTTCGCTTCCCCATCTCCTCCCCCCTCTCCGCCTTCTATTCATGATATATACAAAGATAGAAGGCGCGAACTGAGGAGTTGGGAGGGGGTTGCGCCCATGCTTGGAACGTCGCGTCGCGGAAAGTAAGTTATCATTTTGGAGGTACCCCCTTCCTCCCGCTCGGTACTTGAAAGAGAAGGGGAAAAAATAAAAATTTCGGAACTCGAAATCCCCCTTAGAAAATGCTAAACATGGCGCAATTTGCAAAATGTAGTGGCCGCGTTTGTTAAAACGCTCTCGATATCGGATGGGCTTTTCGCTAAGAACTCATTTGCATACGGTATAATTTTAAGGTATTGTAGAGGTTCAAAAGTATAATCGTCGCGTCGGCTATATTATCATTTCTAAATTGTAATATTTTATTCGAAGTATTCTTAATTAATTTAGGCCTTCAGAAACTATGTTCAGTAATTCTGGGAGCCAAAAGATCCGTTATTACTGTTGATAACTATAATTTATCGGGTATAAATTTGGGAGAAGGGTATCTAATTAATTAATTAATTAAATCAATTAGGTAAATTAATCAATTATATTAAATTAATTAATTAAATTAATCAATTAATTAATTTTTATTTAATTAAAAACGCAATATCTAAAAACGTCCCACGTACAATGAATTAAAAAATTTAAATGCTTGCTCTGTTAAAGTAATCATAATATTTTATTAAAAAACCAATATTTTCGTAATCTGTAAATATTAATTTATTTAAAACGTTCCAGCTAGGAGCAACAAACACAAGGAGAACGCAGCTAGCCTTTAAACACGTTAACGAAGGGTTGTGTACGAATTTCATTGGACGAGCGTCACGAGCCTTTACGATGAACGTTTTACGGGCGGGGGGGAAGACAATTTCTGAATTTTGCCCTTCCGACGGCAGCAGGCGCTAAAGCGTCTAGCCAATGAAAAACGTACGCAAGAAAATGAACGACTTTTGACGGGTTGCGTTCTCCTTGTGTGGGGTGTTGTGTTTGTTGCTCCTAGGTTCCAGCTTCATACTGTATTAAATCGATAAAATATCGCACGTGTTAAGTTTTAAGTACTTTAATTGGGAGAGACAGTTTAAAATTTATTTGTAAAAGGCCTTTATCAATCTTTTCATATTTTAAAGACTGTAAATAACTTTTAATACACCGCTATCTTAGTTCCAAAATATAGTAAATCGACTTACGCGCACGTTTTGGCGTTTTTCCAAAGAGTTTCAACCCTAATTTATAACAAAAGAGGTAGTAAATTACTATAAATTATTTTAAAATAATTGTTTTTCGGGGTGTGCGAGATAATTGAATAGACCCTGAAAATGTACTCGAATATTCGTTTATCCCGATCAAATTGTCAAATATTCGTTTATCCTGATCAAATAGTCAAATCTTCGTTTATCCTGATCAAATAGTCGAATATTCGATTCCTGATCAAATAGTCTAATATTCGTTTTTCCTGATCAAATAGTCGAATATTCGATTCCTGATCAAATAGTCTAATATTCGTTTTTCCTGATCAAATAGTCTAATATTCGTTTTCCCTGATCAAATAGTCGAATATTCGTTTTTCCTGATCAAATAGTCTAATATTCGTTTTTCCTGATCAAATAGTCTAATATTCGTTTTTCCTGATCAAATAGTCTAATATTCGTTTTTCCTGATCAAATAGTCAAATATTCGTTTATCCTGATCAAATAGTCGAATATTCGTTTTTCCGGATCAAATAATTGAATATTCGTTTTTACTGATCAAATAGTCGAATATTCGTTTTTACTGATCAAATAGTCGAATATTCGTTTTTCCTGATCAAATAATCGAATATTCGTTTTTCCTGATCAAATAGTCGAATATTCGTTTTTCCTGATCAAATAGTCGAATATTCGTTTTTCCTGATCAAATAATCGAATATTCGTTTTTCCTGATCAAATAGTCGAATATTCGTTTTTCCTGATCAAATAGTCTAATATTCATTTATCCTGATCAAATAGTCTAATATTCGTTTATCCTGATCAAATAGTCTAATATTCGTTTCGTGATCAAATAGTCTAATATTAGTTTTTCCTGATCAAATAGTCTAATATTCGTTTTTCCTGATCAAATAGTCTAATATTCGTTTTTCTTGATCAAATAATCTAATATTCGTTTTTACTGATCAAATAGTCGAATATTCGTTTTTCTGATCAGTCGACTATCGAATATTTACTACTTTTAATAAGAATTGCGTAATTTAAATTGAATTTATTTTAATTTATATCATAAGTAACATTATAAAAATAAGTGTGACATTTCCAATTATTTGAATTCTAAGTTTATACCAACCTTTTTCGACACTGCCACTCTTGCCCAGCTCCAACTCTGAACTTTAAACCTAACTGAGCAGTGTATTATCGTCGTTGGAAGTAGTATATTTTGCCCTGGGCTCTGTGCGGAATTAAACTTTGATTGCGTAATAATCCCAAAAAATAATTCGGTCACAATTTTTGCTAATCGTCATACTTACATATATTATGTTACTTATGATTTTAACAATATTTTTACATAGCTTGTTTTCGAACTAAAGTTGGGAAATACTTCACATTAGCTATAAAACTTTTGCGCAAAATTTATTTCTAATAACAGTACCGAAGTAGTATTAAAACACAGAATGTCTTATGAAGAACATAAAAATCTTCAAGTTTATACAGTGGCGTTGCCAGAAATTCGTTAAGGGGGGGGGTCGAAGTATGTGAATGTTAAAAGGGGGGTCGAGAAGGGGGTGGAAATTCAGTACAGTCAAAGGTAGCCCCCCCCCCTTGTCTACGACACTGAGTTTATATAAGTATCAGCAAAAGTAACGCAAATATGACACTTCAAGGGCAAGAGTGACGCAAGTCGAGTTACGTGACCTTTGAATTGAATTCTAAATAAGAATCCACAAAGCAGATCCATTACTTCACTTTTACAAATATTTTTAGCCTTCTTTTCAGGTACTTTCATTTTAAGTTTACTATGGTCATAATTCTATATTTTAAAAAATAAAAACGAATAGTAACGGTGACAGCCTATTTGAAGGAGCAGCCAAGGCTTATTGAAAATTGACACGATATTAACATTTCAAATAAGATGTACTTTAGCAAAAATGATATAACAAGATTCCTAAATTTAGAATCCTTGGATTAATTTCAGACCAAAACGCGTTTTCCCTCATATTTATCACCTTGGTCCAAGCAAAGAATATAAAGCCCCAGGAATGGAAGGTGTAGCTCCGTCTAGTGGAGCTTTTGCGCCTCTCGTTTTTAAAGATAGACCGGGTTGCGTTAACTGTTTCCGGTTACTCTGATTTGCTCTGCCGGAAGTTTCTAACGCAACCAAAACACGCGGCCAATAATATCAAACCTTCCATTCCTGGGGCTTTATATTCTTTGGTCCAAGTTTATCACCATCACACAAACTAGGGGCGCGTCAGAATTTTTCTCTTAAAGGGAGTATAACCACTCGGGTTTGTTAGGGTGCGCTTAGACTCAGTGGCGTAGATAAAGCCCCCGCAGACCACGCAGTGCGGGGGGCCCCGGAGCTTTAGGGGCCCCCTAATTTCATATCAAAGTATATACTAGATACCGGATAAAATTCCGAATATTGTTTTGCGGGGGGGCCTCGCGGGTCTTAGCTACGCCACTGCTTAGACTACACCGACTATCTTCCACAAGCCTTCCTAGCGGAGGGGGGGGGGGGGGCAAGGAAGTTGTATAGAAGCCTTGTAGAAGCTAGTCGTTGTAGTCTAAGTGCACCCTACCAAACAGGAGGGGTTATACTCCCTTCGCTAAAAAGCGTCAAGTGTAAAAAGATTCTTCTAAGGATGACGGCTTACGAGAATGCTATTGACAATAAATATGATTTTTACACGATTTCAGGTCAATATACGAAGGAAGAAAACATTTTATTTATAATTTTTCGAGACAAATCATTTCGATAATATTCAGATTCGAGACCAATCATTTCGATGATATGCAGATTCAAGACAAATCATTTCGATAACATTCAGATTCGAGACAAATCATTTCGATAACATTCAGATTCGAGACAAATCATTTCGATAATATTCAGTTTCGATACTAATCCATTATGGACCAAAGTATTTCGATGATATTCAGATTCGAGACCAATCATTTCGATGATATGCAGATTCAAGACAAATCATTTCGATAACATTCAGATTCGAGACAAATCATTTCGATAACATTCAGATTCGAGACAAATCATTTCGATAATATTCAGTTTCGATACTAATCCATTATGGACCAAAGTATTTCGATGATATTCAGATTCGAGACCAATCATTTCGATGATATGCAGATTCAAGACAAATCATTTCGATAACATTCAGATTCGAGACAAATCATTTCGATAACATTCAGATTCGAGACAAATCATTTCGATAATATTCAGTTTCGATACTAATCCATTATGGACCAAAGTATTTCGATGATATTCAGATTCGAGACTAATCATTTCTATAATATTCAGTTTCGATAATATTCAGATTCGAGACTAATCATTTCTATAATATTCAGTTTCGATGATATTCAGATTCGAGACAAATCATTTCGATAATATTCAGTTTCGATGATATTAAAATTCGAGACAAATCATTTTCGATCTTAGTAATTTTAGAAAAATTTCGATCGTATTCAAATTCGGTTATATTTTTCCGACACTATTCAGATATATATTATAAAATTCTCATTTAACCCAATTGTAGCCTTAATATTACTTCGGAACTATATTTCCGGGTGGATGTAGAAAAATCGCTGCCTTCGGTAGTGATGGTAGGTAACTATGATTCGAGTATAGGCTACTAAGTTCATTTAAAAGGGGGTTTTATATCTTAAAATTCCAAAACAGCCGATATGAATAAAAAGGACCCTGAAAAGCCCCTACCCGCGGGGTTTCTATAAAAAAGGAAAGGGTTTAGTTTCTCAAAGGAACCGCGATGAAAAGGCAGCCAAGGGACCAAGCCCTCACCTCACCTGAAAGCTAATTCGAAACCGTGAAAGGGCTATTAAATAGATCCTTGATTTAACCGCCCCTCCTTCTAGCCCAACTGTCAAGTGAGGTTGTCAGCCTTTGAACGTCTTCGGGCGTGATAGATACCGCGTCACGCCGATCAATTCGATAAGGCATTTATTAATTTGGCAGCGTGGCTCGAAGACTTCCTTATACAGAAAACCTACGATATCACGCGTTATTAGTTTATAGCGTTAACGCTCGTTTTCCAGGCGCTGTCAGGAACATCTGACGTTCGTCGCGACTCCCTCTCCCCAACGCAACTATTTATGAAATGTTCATCTAACCTTTATTGGGACGTGTGTCCAGAGCGGAATTGACGGGGGGGAGGAGATTTTGGGGGATAAGCAAAAATAAAGCACGGAAGTGGGCGGATTGCGTCGTGGATTTTTTTTAGTATGAAAGATATTTCGCTATCTTAGTTCCAAAACCTGGTAACTCGAAAAGTTAAAGTTGGATACCGAAATTATTTAAATATTAAAATAAGGTATAACGCTAAACTTTTATATAATCAATAACTTTAAAAAAAAATGCCCAGTTGTTTTTTATATTATAATAAATCGTCGAAATGCTCGTCTGAGAAAAACCAAAACGGTCGGTGCACTACCGAAGTGCAGGGCCGTCTTAAGGCATGGCAGTAAAAATCTTATTTTCAGTAGACCTATGTTATACTTTTGAAATTAAAAGTTTTGGTTTGATTATTGTGTAGTTGAATTTAGACAACGGACATACAAAAGCTGACCGTTGGGGATTGCAAAGGTCTTAAGAAATAATTTAGGCCAGGGCCCCAAAAGGTCTAAAGACGGGCCTGCCGAAGTGGCGATCTCGACCTTGAAACAGGTCCCTTCGACCTTCAAAAAGCTTAGCTCGAAAATGTACTAAGACCTTCAAAATGTTTATTTTCCGAAAAATAAAATGCGGAAAATTTTCCGCAAATAGAAAAAGAAATTGAAACATAAATTACTTTTTAAGGGTTTTTATTTTTTTACCTTTTTATCGATATAAAATGTCTAATAACAGTAAACATACTAAAAAAAATTAATAGTGTTACATTTTTAGTCAGTTTAAAGCTAGTCTAGAGATTTAGGTTTACTTTTAGATTCAAAAAATTGAGGCGAAAATTCCGCTTTGTTTAAATTTTCATTTAATTTTTTTTCGGAAAAATACGGAAAATTTTCCGACTTACAACAAAAACTTCAAAATTTTTAACTCGAAAATATACTAATATTTTATAATAATAATATATATTATAAACACACTGATTTCGACAGGTTTCAAAGTGGTCATCTCGGACATTGGCCAAAATCCCAAAATTTCCTTCCCATACATGTATATACTTTAAATGGAAAATCTTTCAAAGAAAATCAAGAATTTTGTTAAAAATCCAAAATCTCGAAGTACAAAATTTACAAATGTCTGACCCGTCGGGGTCATCTCGACCTTTAAAATGTTCGTCTCGCCCTCCAAAAAGTGGTCATCTCGAAAATATAACAGATCTTATAATAAATAATAACCACTATAAACAGTAGCGGGGCTAATGGTGGGCTGAAGTGGGCTTTAGCCCCCCTGCATTTCTGAGAGGGGCCACATATTTATATTAAAAGGGCCACATATTTATAATTAAGAGGCCACATATTTTAATTTATGAATTTTCTTTATCTCTAGAAATTTGTTTTATTGCCAAGAAAAGTTTTTTTTTCAAAATCAATTAGTTTACTCAAGAAGATAGTAGACCATAAACAGATTTGGGAGGAAGGGAGCGGAAATTGAGAGAAAGTTGAATGGACAATAGAAAGAAAAGAAAGGGAATTTAAGGAAATACCCCGGGCGTGCACGTGTCCCCTCCAGGTCGGATACAATGTCATAGGGGTCCAGTAAACGCGACGAGAGCCGCACCAAGAAAACGACTTTGCTCTTCTCGCTTCCTGGAAAATTTATAAGGGGTCACTAAATTTTTAAAATGGAGTGTAGCTACACTCCATGGTTGTAAGGGCCACAAAATTCTTAGGGGCCCCAAAATAATTAGCCCACCTGTGAAAAAACCTTAGCGCCGCTACTGACTATAAACAGAGCAATTTCAACCGTCAAAATGTCGATTTTTCTTAATTTGAAACTTGACCCTCGCTGCGCCAAAAAAGACCAATTCGCGGAAGTGGAGTTACCTGGGTTTGTAGCCAAGTGGCCGATTTTTTTTTTATGAAGCGCTAGAGCAGCGGCTTTCTTATTTTTGGGGAAAATGGAAATCATATTTTATCTTGGCGTTACCAGGGTAACTTGGCTTTTCAAGTAGAAGGCTAAAGGGACGTTTCGACAAGTTATCTAGAAAGCGGATCCCTTTCGGTTTTATAGGTTTTTTACACAGCGAACCGTTAAGATGTATGTTAAAGAGACGCGCGCGCGAAGTTTAATGTAGTTGACGGTAATAGCCTAGTTTTAGGGTTAAAAAATAAATGACTTTCGGCCGTTTGTTTTATCCGAGGTAAGCAAAAAACGTATATGCCTAGTATAAAAGAACACCCCAAAAACTTTGATCATTTCATTTTTCGCGATTTAAGTACGCCTGTTACGTTATTTATAAAGTCGAAAAGGTATGGTCCATAAATTATGGTATAATTGAATAACCTATAATGGATATAAATTATAAAACATACGAAGGTTTAATGGAATATTACGAACAGTAGCGTAGAAACGGAGGGGTAGTGGTCCGATGTAAGCCCGCCCCACCTTAAACTTTAAAATGGCGCCAAATCGGATTGAAATAAAAATCATATTTTCTTGAAATTAATATCTTAAAGGGAATATAACCTCAAATCTTTTTTAAGGTTTTTTTATGTTTTTTATGTTAACAATTTAGGCGGGAAATAACTAGCCAGCGCCAAAAATTGTTGTTGTTCCACACCAAAAAACCTGAGGTTATATTCCCTTTAATTGTACAAGTGTCGTCAAGCCTTCGATGGAAATAGCAATTAAGGTATATTCCTAATATATCATTTAGGTCCTTTTTTTATTCATCAGTAAGAACAAAAGTACATAATATATTCTTAAATAGAAGTATCCATCTAGGCTAAAATATGAACCATGTAAATTCCAGCTCAGTTGCAGGTAAATTAAGAAAGGCAAAATATCCAGTACATTTGGCGCAAAGATACTAGCACGAATTTCCGACAAATCGTCGGTGATAATTTCGAATATTACCTGTTTGCGGTTGAACGTGTAAAACTAGGTGATGCTTAAGTGCAAATAAAAAGTAAAATCAGTTGTTTTTGGTAAAAATTGTGGGCTCTTTACACCCCATTTATTGATTAAATAATATTTTTGAAAAATCCATGCGTGTCTTTCTGTTAATAATAAAAAGAATTAGTTAAACAATTTCCATGGATAGATTAAAATATTTTAATATTTATATTTAAAATATTTAAACGTAAAATAAATATTTAAGCCATACATCCTAAATTCAAAACCTTTCCTGCAAATACGAATTCGAACAGTATTTTGATTAAAGATAAAGAAATATTTAATCTTAGTTTTCGTAGAACCAGAAGTATATAATATATATCTAACTCATCATAAAAGTGAAACATGTACCTTCGCATGCTCGAGGGTGGGTGCAATGAAGACGTATTTTTCAACAAACCGCGTCACGTTTGACAATTAACCTCGACCATTTCTCAGCCGGTCAATGTTAAAGGGTAAAAATTTAACTATTTAGGATAATCTACTTTCAATAATGTACTTATTTATTAAAGTGGAGTGGCGAACGCAGCAATAGGGGCCGGGTTCGATTCCAGCTTGTGGCACTGGGTGGAAACTCGGAACCTCTCCTTCCGCGTTGAGTTTGAAAGTTATCATCTCCCCACTGGTTAAAGGGGATTTTCCCACAAGCACTTCAGTTTCCCCTTCCATAAAAACTAATTGATGTTAACGGTAATAGTAAGTAACCTCTTACGCAGTAGCCAGGCCACCTGAATTAATGGCTTGGTGACTTGGGCCTAATAGTCCAAGAGCCCATGACAAAATAAGCAAGTGATAAGGTACACGATGGGTCAAGGTATTTTTTAATTAGGTTAGTGATTTTTAACAAAGAACTGTTTGTCTTACGGGTCAAAATGGGGCGTTCCGGAAATACGAACCACGTGACGTCACTTCCGTTGACCTTGAAAATTGATATGACCTGATATTGGTATCATTCGATTGGTCTCAACGTGCTCTTACCAAATATCGCTAAATTAACCTTAAAATCTGAACCAAGAGGCGTATAAGATTTAAAAACTAATTTCGAGCCCCTCCCAAAATTACTTTTTTAGTCTTATACGCCTTTACTATCTATTTCTTTAACGTACTGGTTAAGAGTGGTTTTACCCTATTCACAGCCCGTTTAAAGTTAAACGTTTCTAAACGGCACGAATATTTACAAATTAAAAGATACATCGAAATAAATTACAAAATTTTATTTTGACATCCAATCAGAAATAAGCTAATATATATAATTTTAACGTTTTTTGCTTCGTAATTTGGCTCTGAGTCTCTCCAAATTTTCGGGATCTTGAACCGTACCGGAACCATCGCGTCTTGTAGGTGACCTTGATCGAGGCATTGGGACCTGTTGGGGCGCTTTGATTCCAGATCCACTCGATGCGGGAACTCCCGACCTAGATGGCCCCATTCCTGATCCCTGTGGTCCCATTCCTGATCTCGTGGCTATAATTCCTGATCCATGTGCGGGAACTCTTGATCCCGGTGTGGGAATTCGTCTTATCGGTGTTGTAATTCTTGTTCCCGGTGCGGGAACTCTTGATCCTGGCGTTGTAATTCCTGACCCCGGTACGGGAACTCTTGATCCCGGTGTTGTAATTCCTGATCCATGTGTGGAAATTCCTGAGCCATGTGTGGAAATTACTGATCCATGTGTTGTAATTCCTGATCCCGGTGTATGAACTCTTGATCCCTGTGTAGGAATTCCTGATCCCGGTGCGGAAACTCTTGATACCGGTGCTCTAATTCCGGAAGGTTTCGGAGGAATTACAGAGCTGGGTTGCGTTTCTGCTTGGTTTATAGACGTATCAAAGTAACGAGTGTCAACTAACTGGTCGTCGCGGAATGTTACGCGCTTCGGTGATGCTCCTCCATTGGGAGATGGTCCTCTTCTAGGTGACGCTGCTCTGGCGGGGGGTGGTGCTCTATTCGGAGTCTTTGCTCCCGCGACTAAAGGCACGTGTCCATCCCAGACGATATTAGGCCTTCTGGGTTTCGACAAGTTCTTGGCCAAAAGTGAAACTCTGTTTTTCATCGTGACCTTTGGTCTTAATACTTTTGGCTTTTCGACCTTCTTCGGCGAAGGTCTCCTCGTGTTTGATGACGCTGCAGCCGGTAAAGAGGTCCGCGTCACAGATTTTCCGATAATTCGAGTTGAGGGAAGCAACTTGAAACTTCCTTTGCCTTGATTTATCTTCGCCAGTGTTTTTCGGGCTTGCGGGCCCACTCGTCTGGTGCCGAATGTTGGGCTTCTCTTCTTCGGACTTTTGGCGCTTCCGGAACCACCGCGTTTCGGGGAAACTATCGGACTACGTGGCTTTTTGTAAGAAACGGACGGTATTTTTGATGGTTTGACCTTCCTTCGCAATTTTGTCTTCACAATACCACGAACCGATGTCGGACTACTTTTTGGAGTGAGAGAGGAAGTACTCGGACCACCGCTTATATTTGAAGCTGGGATTCCTTCTCTCGCGGGTGGTCCGGCGTGTCTGGCAGGTGATGCCCTTCTTGGGAGTGTTGGAGACGCTATCAGTGTCAATGAATTAATTTTGGTCGGTGAAGTAGCGATATCTGGTAATGAATTTCCAAACATTCCAATGAATGAAGAAACAGTCCTTAATGGTCGAGCTCGGATTCTTGGGTAGCTTAGGATGTCTTCCGCGCCTAGAGGGTAGACCAACGGTAGAGCCGTGATGGGTCGCATGTTGTATACCCTTTGGCCGATCTCGTGAATCTTTTCTTCGTGCGCCTGTTGTCTGGCTACCTCCCGCGCTCTGCCTTCGTCCGGTGTTTCGTTCCGTCGACTCGTACGGGCGTTGATGTATAGCATTTTATTGATGAAATAAAAGGTTTGCGTGACGATGTACCGGATGGTTTCGTAGAATGGTACCTCCTCGGGGCTCTCCATATCGAAAGTCATGACTTTGCTCAACGCCCTGACTCCTTCGGTAGCTCCGTTGAAAGCCGCTAGGAATCGTTCTCGCATTTCGTAAAGTCCTCCTTGGGTGTGATCGTTCTCGATGTCTCTGACTTTCCTCGACAGGTTTGTGGCGTTTGTGTTCATGTACCATTTGTAAACGTCGAGGAATTTCACCCAACACTTAAAGTAAAAGTTGGTCTTTGAGGTCATCAACGCGTGCCGTAAACCGGGTGGGACAAATAACTCCAGCCCGCTGTGGTAGTCGCTTCCCTCACGGCCCTGCAGGACGCTGTAGCCTTCTTTGATCATAATATTGTACCACACACGTGATTCGTCGATGAAAGGCTTCATCAAGACGTAGACGTAGTTTCCGTCTTGGTATTCCTGGAACTCACCTCCGAGCTGTTCCATTCGAAGGAATTTTTTGCCGATTTCATCTTCGAATTTCATCATGAGTCTTTTTAATACGTCGTAAGGAATCCATTCTTCGTAAAGATAGTCTTCGTCCATGTTTTCGAGATGTTTAAATTTAAAATTTAGTTAAAAAATATCTAATTTTGAAGCGAAATGAACTTCTCAAAACGTTAAGCCTAATTTTGATTAGAAATATAATTGACGGATTTTGAATTGACGTTTTAGCGCGCGACACCACAGGTACATGTCTTGGGCACACAGCCTTCTTTGCGTGCTTTTTTTTACCATAACATGTAGAGGTATTTTCACGTGCAAAATGAATTTTAAAAGCCGTCAATTTCGCGTAAATTTCCATTTGAAATGCTTTAATCCAACCTCGAGAATCTTACGGCCAATTTCCATATAAATTGGTAGTATGATGCAAAGCCACTGAACAAATTATTGTTTTGCTTAAAGACAATTACCAATTATAACTCTAGAATTTTTATGATATATTTATCAGAAAAAATTACATTACAGCTGCATAATATAGTTCATTTTAACTAGCTTAGTTTATCGGGGAACTAGTCTAGATCTTGCGCGAATTAATTTTGGTCAATAAAAAATCTCTGATAGACGCTTCAATAGGCGATATTATAAAGTCAGATATGCTTGCTCAACTTGTTAAAATGGGATAACGAAATCGAGGGGTCGGACACTTGCCATTATTTAGTACGGGATTTCGGGATTTCGTAGAATTTTATCATTACTTTTTGAAGTGATTTTGGGATTTCAATGTTAATTTACCATATAGAGAGTTAAAAGATTTTGCAATTTTAGACAAAGTGTACGGGATTTTGGTAAATGTCCGACCCCTCAAACGAAATAGTACAGTTAAAGCCTACGGATGAATTCATAGGCTCTTTGGTGGGAAAGCTAATGGAAGCATAGTGGAAGAAGGCCACGTTACTTTATTATATCGCCTATTAATCATCCTCCAAGGAAATCGCCGAGAACCAGGACCTTCAAGTCACTGTTTATATAGTGCTTGTTAAAATAATGGAAATTTTTCACCTTTAATCATGTAGATTTTTTGACATATTAAGGCTGGGCCAAAACACGAAGTTCTGTTTACAGGTGAAAAGTTTCCATTATTGATGTAGGCGTGCCAATTCACCTAAATTCTGAATAGTGGAGCTCGGATGTCGGGGTTCTAAGCCTAATGGTCGAAGACATGACCCACATTTATAGGCTTAACCTTACTAACTTTAACCTGGAATTTTTGCGAAACAAATGTGAAAGTCATAACTTTAAGTTTTGTTTTATTTTCGGTGACGTTAAAATTAAGATACTTTAAAGAATTCTATTATGGCTACACAAATCTTTATTGCGACTATATTAAATTTTATACAGTACAAAGAATTTTGTCGTTCCGTATAATTCATTTCTTGGTACCCTTTTTCTTAGCTGGGGACTTTGTCTTGGGCTTAGTAGAGTTATTCGGTTTTCTTATTTGCCCTGGAGCCTTTACACCTGAAGTAGTTTTGGAAGTACCTTTGGGAATGGCCCCGGTACTAGGTGATGGTCGCTTTAGTTGGCTAGCTGTTGTTGGTATAGGACCCCTTGATGTCGAGGCTTGAGGTCCTCTCGATGGGGTGGCGATGTGACTCGTCCCGGAAGTAGGCGGAGGTAAGCGACTCGTCCCGGCAGTAGGCGGAGGTAAGCGACTCGTCCCGGCAGTAGGCGGAGGTAAGCGACTCATACCGGAAGTAGGCGGAGGTAAGCGACTCGACCCGGCAGTAGGCGGAGGTAAGCGACTCGTCCCGGCAGTAGGCGGAGGTAAGCGACTCGTCCCGGAAGTAGGCGGAGGTAAGCGACTCGTCCCGGAAGTAGGTGGAGGTAAGCGACTCGTCCCGGAAGTAGGTGGAGGTAAGCGACTCGGCCCGGAAGTAGGCGGAGGTAAGCGACTCATCGAAGAAACGGAAGGTGATACGCGTCCTTTTGCAGAAGCGGAAGGTGGTATTCGACTTGTGGCGGGAGCAGCCGCGTGACTCCTTGGCGGAGATTTCGCGATGGGCGAAGTTTTCTTTGCCGCCGCAGCTGGCATTTTAGCCAGTGGTTCGTTGCTGGGGGCCTTCTTTTGTAGATCGAGTTGAATACTTTTTCTCTTGAGGAACTGCCGCTTTGGTGGCTCGGGAGATGAACGGGCAGAAGCTCCGCCCTTATTAGCCGTGGCTCTTTGATCGGATGACGAAGGTTTTTGGGTTGCTGCCTTCGCTTTTGTCCTTGGACTAGACAGAGCTGTAGTTTTCGGACTTTCTTTCTTCTTGGTCGCGGGCGGAGATAACATTTGGTGAGCCGATCTGTTTCGAGCTCGCGGGGATCGATGTCCTCCTACGAATCCCGCATCGTAATCTTTGACTTCTGGTATTTGATCAATCCTGGATCTGATATCTTGTAGCGTGCTCCTATACTCTAGGCTCTCGTCGAGTGCTCCCCTACGGTGGGTTTTTGGTTGTAAAGAGTGTAATTTGGAACAGTAAAGGAAAATGCGCACGATGACGTATCGAGCGAATTCGTAGCTAGGTATTTGCGAAGGGATATCCCAGTCGCAATCCATAATCTTGTTCAACGCCGCTAGTCCAGCCGACGCCCCCGCGAAAGCCTCTTGGTACTTCTGGGGTAATCCCCTATTCGAGGACCTCGTGAGCTCGTCGTAACAGTCTTGAATGAGCGCTGTTAAACGGCGAAATTTTCTGTCCAAAAACGACTTGTAAATTTCCAAAAATGGAAACCAGAAATCGAGGTTGAAGTCTCGTCCGGGCGTGGTCAGGTAGTATCGGGTTGAGGGCGGAATGTAGATGTCAAGCGCGCTGTGATGGCTGCCGTCGGGTCCGAGCAAGACGGCGTATCCTCTGCCGATCATGTAATTGTATCTCTCCAACGCTTTTCTCAACAAAGGCTCCATGCAAGAGTAAACGTAATTCCTAGGCTGGTACCTCTGAAATTGGTTTACTATGTCCTTCATTTTTGCAACTTTAGTTCCGATTTCGGTTTCGACTCTTCGCAAAACCGTTTGCAAGCTGTCAAACGGGACATATTCGTGTTCCATTTTTCTCTTATTTCCTTCAATTTGGAAAAACCTTAGGACTAACGGATAAGTTGTTGGCTTTAAAACAAAAAGCGCGTGCACCCGCGTGCAAAATCACGCGTTACAATGACACGACCTTACACGTGGTTTTATTTAGGGAAAATATTAAATATGGAGACAGTCTGGCCTTGGAGGAATAAAACAAGTATACAGGAGTTGCGGAGAGCTGCGAAATCGATTTCGTCAGTGACCGTGAACTTGTTTTATTCCTCCAAGGTCTGGCAGACGCGTAGTGACGTAATGTTATTTGATAATATTGACGGGGAAAGATTCTATTGGTCAAAACAAAATGTATCTGTTTCTTGTTTTCCCCAGGGCCGTGCTTAGAGGTCTCGCGTCCCCTGGCGAAATGCATGGGCGAAACTGACGACGTGAGTGTAGCGGCCCTCCAGCATATACATCCCTATGGTAAAATTTTAGCGGCCCTGGGCGAAAACCCTGCTCGCCCCCCCCCCCCCCTAAGCACGGCCCTGTTTTCCCCCTTAACCTTCTCATTCTCGTTCTCCTTTTCGAACTGCGCTTGGAAATGCGTCTGAAAATTAGAGCACACGAAATTATACGAAATGAAGACTCTTATTGGTTAATAACGACATAAAGCGTTTCTGCAAATTTCCCACTGTCGAAGTATTTTCGAAACTTTTCGATTTTAATGCGTTTCTGCATTTTCATATCTCGGAAACTAGAACAGATAGAGAAAGACTTTAAATTTACAATCAGTGCCGTAAACTTAGTATGAGGAGCATTCAAACTCAGGGCGGGATTAAGACCAGTGGCGTAGCTGAGAACTCACAGCCCCCCCCCCCCCGCAAAAATCTCTATGAGGACCACCCTTTTTAATTTTTTTATGGTTAGCGCCTCCCCCCCCCCCCCGAAGCTCGAGGCCCTCCCGCACCGCGGGCCCTGCGGACCATCAGCTACGCCACTGCCCTAGGCCCAGTCTAATTTAAGCGCTCCCGCAATTTATAATTGATAAACGGCCCCTTGTAGGCTTGGTGCCCCTTGTAGGCGTAGTGCCCTAGGCCCAGGCCTAGTCGGCCTATTGGGTAATCCGGCACTTTTCAAACTCAAAAAGTCAAAAATGGTCGATAATGCGTTTCTGGAACGTGGCGCGGCCCTTTTTGCAGATAACACCTAGGAGCAACAAACGCAGCATCCCGCGCAAGGAGAACGCAACCCGTCAAAAGTTGTGCATTTTCTTGCGTACATTTTTCATTGGTTAGACGCTTTAGCGCCTTCTGCCGTATTAAAGGGAAAATTCTGAAATTGTCTTTCCCCTTTCCGTAAAACGCTCAGCGTAAAGGTTCGTCCAATGAAATTTGTATACCACACTGCTTTAGCGTGTTTAAAGGCTAGCTGCATTCTCCTTGTGTTTGTTGCTCCTAGATGACACAAAGTTATTTAAGTCTACTCTTCCAGCCCCTTCTCGTCTGCGTTTCCTTCGCATTGACCATCTGCGCCACCGTGTTAATGACCTTTGTTTACTCCATGATCTTTTAATAACAATCTTGTTGTGTATGTTGTAATGAATAAATACACATTGGTTAATGTGATCATTAACAAGTTTATTACTATCACATGGCGGTCTCCGGGAGCGAGTGAGCCGCTGAGCTACCTGTGAGGTCGGGGATCAAGGAGGCTCAGTGGCGCCACCTGCCCAAGATACCGTGAGATACAAAAAGGGAACCATTAATATAAACATACAATACCAATATACAATATATACAACAAATCTAACTCTAAATTTTGATGATTTCTTTTCTTTCAATTTCTCCCAAATTAAAGGTCATTCCCTCAAACTTTCCAAGCCCCGAATTTGTTCCACGCAGCGTCAAAATCACTTTTCGTCAAGTGTCATCAATGATTGGATCTTTCTTCCCCAAGCAATTATTTCCCCAATCGCCGCATTATGCCTTTTGCGTGACATAAATTCGCCTCAAAATCGTAATAAAACAGAATAAATTAGTATTTGGTTACGCTTTTCGCGTCTCTAACTCAATTTTCATGTATCGATGCTCAAACAAAAGCCCGTCCTCATTTTTAGTTAATAATCAAATCGTTCAAGACGCGGTAACTAGCATAATATTTAAATACCGGGACAATGAGGGGGATTGGGAGCAACATGGTAATTTTCCGTAAATATAAATAAATACATTTTTGGGAAAACCCATTAAGTCTCCCTCGGCAAAGGAGTTCATTAAATTCTAGTTTAAAAATATTACGAGAGCAAGAATTGAATTTGAAATTAGGTTTTCTGCCCCACGACACTTTCGCTACACGTCTTAGACAAACAGCCTTATTTTCTTGATTTTTTTGCCCATAACATGTAGAGAATTTTAAAAGTTGTCACCCAATGTTGGGATATTTATCGACTTTCGGGGCAGTCCGGGAGCAGTAGAGCAACCCAAAGAAAGACCAAAGAAAATATACAGGAATAGAAACTGTAGCTCCCGGAGACATTAAATCTAAATTCGACGTTGCGCGTGGAAAGTTATTGCTCTTGCGAAATGAACTTTCGGTTAATAATATCGGAAGTGAAGAGCCCAAAAGTAGCCCGATATGATATTTCTATTCCCCTACCTATTTTCATTTTTTGAAAATCCCCAGTAAAACAAAAGCTGTGCAAAAATTTCAAAGTATCTGCTTAGTAGACGAAAATCTTGCATTAAAAGAGTTTATCGCTTTGGCCGCTACGTGGTTCTATTTAAACTAGACAGCCTTACTATTGTTTATCCACTAGTGAAAAGCTATCACCATCTATTAACAAATTGTTACATTAAGTGGCCCTTTATTTATTAGCGGTATTTTTAAATCCGAATTTTTTTCGTTACAGAATCAAGACAACAAATTATCATTAGAAGAATTTAAAGAAGGTTCCAAATACGATCCAAAAATTGTACAGGCGCTAACGCTTCACGCGCCTTAGGGGTGGAAAAAAATTAAAATTTATTTCACAATGTAAAGATAGCTACATCCTTAACGTCGTAATAAAATTAATTAAAATGAGGATTAAAATGAGAGTGTGAAAAGACTGAGCTGAAATAAATAATAAAATACCGAAAGATCAAATTTGAGAGTTTCGGATGATAATATCCGTGTCAGCTTTGTGCAAAGGGAAATGGCGAGATACGGTAACAAGAACTGAAACTAAAACTTTCTCCGATTCATATTTAATGTGATATACGTCGCAAAATCGACAAACTAAATACGGTATTTAAATAATAATATACATTTCGATTTTGTATATATGTTATTTCGTATTTTAAGAAATATTTTGAATGTGTTTAAATTAGAATTTAATCGTGGTCAAGCAATTTTTATGATGTTATCAGTGTTTAAAGATAAAATGTTTGTTATTTTCCTCCCAAAAAAAATATAAATGCCTTGATCATTCAACACATTCATTTAGTAAATGTCGCGTTAATCTTGATGAATATTTCATTACCAAAAAGTAGCTAGTCCTATAAAAAAAATTGTCTTCACATTTAAAAAATTTTATACATCAACTATTTATGGCCCTTTGCCAAAACTGTAGGTTTAAAATATTTTTCACCTAAAACATTCCATATTGGCCTGAAAATTTAAATAATAAAGCTTAAATTCAAACCTTGATATCAACACTGAATTTTGATGACAATATTGATCTTTACAACTTAAAAGAATGAAAACAGAAAAATGTTTTGTAATTTATGCCTGTGAATTTGTCACTGTTTTAAGAAAAAATTCTTAAATTTTTGTTGACCAAACAATGCCTCAAGCCGTGACAACTATCTAAAATAAAAGTAATCCGGGGAAAAAATGGTCTGACATGAAAAAGCTTTTAATCCTCCCTACACTATAGCTCCACGTAAAACTCTTTTTTGTTGTGGTTCCACTTACGTAAAAATTTCCTTAAGTTTATTGTAGCTTGAAAAATGAGCAGCCAAAATCAATGATAAATTAAACGACTGAGTCTAGAGGATAAAAACGACTGAGTCTAGAGGATAAAAAGTTACTGAAAAGCTTAAAAACCAAAATCCTTTCTTGCCAATGCCACTAACTTAACATACGTAAAACTTTGCACTAACTGTTTCGGTTTTAGAAATGTTTGTTGTAGCCAAAACAAACCTCTGAAGTTTACAAGATCAGTATTATATTGTAAAATATCACATCACAGCCTCGCGTATTTCAAAATATTTAATAATGTTTTTGTATAAAAAATATATATGTTTAAGGTTTTTCAAAATCACTAAGCGTATTTTTCTCCAATTCAATAAAATCTAAAATTTCTTCAAATTTTTCTTTCATTTTATTAAGTAATATAGAAATATTAGAAATATAAAAGCGTCGCCAGCGAGCATTTTTATTGATTACTTTACTAAATCTATAAAGCATCTCTAAATTTGATTATGTTTAAAATAAAAGAAACAAGTTGTTCATGCTCCCAGGCTTCTGTTTAGATATGAGTTTCTTTCAAGATAAAGTTTCCATCATTTGTTTGGCGATATTATGCGTATAGGTGGCATCAGGTCGTTTACTAGGATCCGAATTGATGCATAAATTTACCAAATCATTTAACTGAAATAGAGTTAAGTATATACATTAAGGCATGTGATTAATATATTTCTTTCCAACAATACCTCTTTGGAATAGATATCAGATGGTATTGGAGGATAACTACATTGCTCAATTTTTCTGCACAGAGCGTACAAATTGGTTTTATCAGCGAAAAATGGTGATTGCAGAGCTGCCATCTAAAATTTAAACTCTCAAGTATTTTTTGACATTATGATGGTAATACAAGAGTCAGTCTAGGAGTTTGTTCACACCTCATACAGCAGACAACCCAAAGACCAGATATCAGATTTAAAATTATAGCCATGTTGATGGATTCGCTCAGGTGACATGTAGTACGGTGTTCCCACTATCAGCAAAAATAAATTGTAACTTAAATTTCTAGTGAAATTAAAATATCATTTTTATTATTCACCAATAGAATGAGCAGCTGTGGTTTTACTGGAGAAAAATCTGCCTAAGCCCAAATCACCCAATTTAACTGTTCCATCAGAAGTTAGAAATACGTTACTGGGTTTAATATCTATATAAAAGAGTTCAAATAACAATTTCTTGATACATTAATAATGAAATATCAAATTACACAACCTCTATGCATAATTCTTTTGAGATGCATGTGCTCCAATGCACTACATATTTGCACAAAATATTTCCATATAAGTTTTTCCGGAATAAGCGTTCTTTTTTCTTTATAATTCTATAAAATACTGGGCATCATATGGGTAGTTAAAAAAAGGGGAGTTTTTATTTGAGGATTGTACTTTTATTATTGATGATAGATCCCCACCATCGGCTAGTTCTAAAATTATGTTTAATTCATTTTCCTCAATAAATGAAGCCAAATATTTTATAACATTTGGGTGATCCAATTGCTGGTTTAAAACCAATCAAAATTAATCAAAGAAAGGCTTTATTTAATATCGAAAATACCTGCAGTAAATTTATTTCCATCATACAATCTAACCTAGCTTTGGCATCAGTCATGTCAAATATCTGTTAATTTTTCATTATCATTAATTACGTTATTAATATCATTAAATGAATTAACATTCATACTTGTATCTTTTTTAAAGCAACACAACTATTGTCTAACATGCATTTTGTTTTATAAACTACACTAAACTGCCCTTTGCCAATTCGCGATTCAATTTTAAAATTTTCCAATTTACAGTACTTAGTTTTCTGGGGAGAAGAATTAATTTCCCACTCAATGGCTCCGGTTGACATAGCCATTTTAGCAGAAGTAAAAAATAAAACCACGTGATAAACCTTGGCTAAGCCTAACTGTCAAAACAATTTAAGAACCAATAGCAGACGGCGTAATTTCTAACATGCAGATCGATTACAGCGCCAAAGTTGGATCAAAAGTGCAATAACGTTTTATATTACATCACAAAATCTATCCACGTGTATGTGTTGCGTCATTAACATCCTGTTGTGTCAGGGAATCTGTTTTATCTACGGATATTCAGGTAAATTATTATTTTATCGGTTTAAAATTTCAACGAAACTTTTCATTTTTTAATATCAACATTATTTAATTTATTAGTTTCATTATTTTGTAATTTATGCTGCCTTTAAACGTTTCAAAACTAATAAAGCAGCGTGACTTATAAGACTTGGCCTCTTTTTTTTAACAGATTGTTACAAAATTTAAGGTGAATTTACATAAAAATCTATCCTAAAAATCATGGAAGACACAACAAACGGCCCTGTTTTGGATGAAAATGGTGTACCTGTGGTCAAAAGTGCTGCACAGCTCAAGAAAGAAGCTAAAAAGCTTGAGAAGTTAGAGAAGTTTAAACAAAAGCAAGAAAAACTGCAACAAGCTCAAAGTCAAGTCAAAACGGAGGTGCGCCCTCATTAACATGCTTATTAGAATTTCAATTTAAACAAGAAATTATTTAACTGAAAATAGAAAAAGCCAAAGGAAAAGAAGGAAAGAGAAGTTATCATTTATGATAAAGATACCCCACCAGGAGAAATGAAAGGTGCAAAGAGATAATGCATAAATTTTAACTTAGCAAAGTTTGACTCATAATTATTCTGACATTTAGATATAAGTGGTCCTCTACCAGATGCTTATAGTCCGAAGTACGTCGAAGCTGTTTGGGGTTCGTGGTGGGAGAAGAGTGGTTTTTACAAACCTGAATACGGGGTAATTAACATTATAATAAGGCTGTTGAAAAAATGTTAAACTAATTTATCATAAATTACAGAAATCAGGCGTATTAGAGGAGAATCCAAAAGGAAAATTTGTTATTGTGATTCCTCCTCCCAATGTTACTGGGAATTTGCATTTGGGTCACGCACTAACATGTGCCATTGAAGATTCAGTAACTAGATGGTACATACAGTTGTAGAAGACAGTGAGGTAGATTATAATGCTAATAATAATTTTGTTTGAAGGCATAGAATGAAAGGGAAAACAGCTCTTTGGAATCCAGGCTGTGATCACGCTGGTATTGCCACCCAAGTTGTAGTCGAAAAGAAAATTTGGAGAGAACAGCAAAAAACAAGACACGATTTGGGAAGAGAAAATTTTCTGAAAGAGATCTGGAAATGGAAAAATGAGTTAGTTTGTTAATTTCAATATATTAAATGGTCGTATTTAAAACCAAAATTTTATTACAGAAAAGGAGGAAGAATCTATGAGCAGTTGAGACTTATGGGTTGTTCTGTTGACTGGGATCGTGAAACGTTTACAATGGACCCTGTTAGTAGCCATTAATGTAACTGTTTTGGTTTTGTGTGTTAAATTATGGATATACTTTATAGAAAATGAGTAAAGCTGTTACAGAAGCATTTGTACGCTTGCACGATGAGGGCCTGATCTATCGCAGCAATCGTTTGGTTAATTGGTCATGCACCCTACGTTCTGCCATTTCTGACATTGAAGTAGACAAATTGGAGTTAACTGGAAGAACTTTAATGAGAGTTCCTGGTCATAAGGACAAAGTTGAATTTGGGGTCATTGTATCATTTGCCTATCAAATTGAAGATACTGGTACAGATATAAAAAATATTCAATAATATATATAAGGCCAATTAATTAAATTAATTAATTTTATAAATAGATGAACGTGTTGTCGTAGCTACAACACGTATTGAGACTATGTTGGGAGATACGGCAGTTGCTATTCACCCAAATGATGAGCGGTATAAACATTTACGCGGCAAATTTGTGACCCATCCCTTTTGTAATAGGCGCCTACCCATTGTTTGTGATGATTTTGTAGACATTAATTTTGGAACTGGTCAGTTTAAACTCTTATTTTTTTCAGAAAATAAAAATAATACTATGAAGCGATTTATTTTCATAGGTGCTGTAAAAATTACGCCGGCTCATGATCATAATGATTATGAAGTTGGGAAAAGACACGATTTGCCTTTTGTTAATATTTTAAAAGATGATGGAACAATTGCTGAAGGATGTGGTCAATTCTCAGTATGTAGGAGCTATTAATATAATGTAAATTACAATACTAATGGAAAATTCATTTGAATGCGTTATATTAGGGAATGAAAAGATTTGAAGCTAGAGCAGCTATTCTCAAAGCTTTAAAAGAGCTTAACCTGTATGTAGAGACTAAAGATAATCCTATGGTTGTGCCCATTTGCAGGTATTGTCAGGTACCAGGGATCCATAAAGTTACTAGGAATGATCATCCTTACATTAAATTCTGAAAATGGATTTATGAAACTTTGTTTTTTTTTTCATTCAACAAAATTATTTGAGAATTTAAGTATTTTTTAAGAAAATTTTAGGCAAGTGCGAGCCTTGATATTTGGATTTCGAGCCGAGCTTCGAGTATGAAAAATTTAACATTTCAAGTATTGAGCCGAGCTTCAAAATTTTATCCAGCTTTCAAGCTTTTAGGCTTAGCTTAAAAAGTGTTTTCGAGTACTCTAATAATTAGGCTTAGCTTGAAAAGGGGGTACTCAAATAATTAGGGTTAGAGCTCTATCACTAGGTTCTACTATTTCTTCATTAAAAGAATATTTACTGCCAGAGCTTTTACGTTATATTTGTGAAGTCTTAAATTAATAACTGGCCATACAAGGGGATTACAACAAGAAAATAGTGGACTGATGAACCGCCAAATAACTGACAATAAACAGCTAGGGTACTCTACGTTACGGAACTCATGGTTTTGGTTTAGTTTTCTACAATTAAAATCAGTGACCAATCTGAAACAACTAGGACTTGTACCTCACCCAATAAGAGATCTTAAGGCGGGACTAAAGGGAATTTTTTAGTAGCTTTCCCGAAATTTTTAGAAGCTTGCGCGTAGTGT
Source organism: Leiobunum rupestre (assembly GCF_980474605.1). NCBI lineage: Eukaryota > Metazoa > Arthropoda > Arachnida > Opiliones > Sclerosomatidae > Leiobunum > Leiobunum rupestre. The sequence goes on from NC_143392.1 coordinate 37,500,075, forward strand.
CTTGGTAAGAATAATAGTTCAAGTACTCTTAACGTTAATCGAGTACTCGCACATGCCTAAAAATTTTCCTTGTTGCTCATTAAATCAAATTTTAAGATTCGTAAGAAGAGCACTTAGAGTATAAGAGCTTTTGATTTGATTCAAGTATATTGGATGATCAATCATTCCCAGTAGGATTACAGATTTCTACATATACCTATTAAAAAAAAATTCAATAAGATAATCTGAAATTGTGATATTTATAGTCGCTCCAAAGACATTGTTGAACCCATGTTAAAAGTACAGTGGTACGTTAACTGCACCGAAATGGCTAATAAAGCAGTAGATGTAGGTGTATAGTTTTATGCCATTTATTATTATTATTATTAATTTTGGAGTTAAGATAATAATTAATTACTATTTTAAGGCTGTAAAAACTGGTGAATTGAAACTTATTCCTGATATTCATGTGAAAACGTGGTATTATTGGTTAGAAAATATCAGAGACTGGTGCATATCGCGACAACTGTGGTGGGGTCACAGAATTCCAGCTTATTTTGTAACTTTTAAAAATCCGGATTCTCCAGTAGGAAGTGTAAGTATTTAGTTGTAAAAAATTAAAAAAGTTGTTGAACATTTGTTAAACATTTATACAGGTAACTGATAACCAATATTGGGTTAGTGGAAGAAGTCCCGAAGAAGCTCTTGAAAAAGCGTCCGTAAGATTTAATGTACCAAAAGAGCAAATATCCCTGGAACAAGATGAAGATGTCTTGGACACGTGGTTTTCATCTGGTCTATTTCCATTTGCTATTTTGGGGTGGCCCACTCAGGTACATAAAAAAATTTCAAATTTATAACATTGGAAAGAAACTGATTATGAAAATTGGCTCTTAGACTGATGATTTGAAAGCATTTTATCCTGGAACCCTCTTAGAAACTGGATATGACATTCTGTTCTTTTGGGTCGCAAGAATGGTGATGTTGGGCACTAAGCTAATGGGAAAACTACCATTTAAAGAAGTAATAAATCATTTTGATCTATTAACATTGTGATCAGGGTTTTATAATTCAAAATTCCATTCTTAGGTTTATTTACATTCCATCGTCCGAGATGCCCATGGTAGAAAAATGAGTAAATCGTTGGGGAATGTGATAGACCCGATTGATGTCATAAGAGGGATTCCATTAGAAGTATATATACTTAAAATTTATAATTATTTTCATTCAATTAGGGTGGTTAACATTTCCTGTCAAATATAGGACTTGCACAATCGATTGTTAGACTCTAATTTGGACCCAGCTGAATTAGAACGAGCCAAACAAGGTCAAACGGCTGACTATCCAAATGGCATTCCAGAATGTGGCACTGACGCCCTAAGATTTGCTCTTTGTTCTTATCTCGGACAAGGTAGAGATATCAATCTCGATATTCTACGTGTTGAGGGATATCGAAATTTCTGCAACAAAATATGGAATGCCACAAAATTTGCCCTATTTTCTATGGGAACGAATTTTAAACCGAAGGAAAGCTTCGTTGTATGTATCTATTATATTACACAGCATTAGGCATGTGCGAATACTCGATTGAGTTTCGCGCCGAGTACTTGCAAAGCTGTAGCTGAAAAGCTTGAAAATGGTTCGAGCCTCAAATCAAGGGCTATGCTTAACTTTCGAGTACTCGAGAGCTTTTAAAAATGGTGGCAAAAGCTACTTAAAAAATTCCCTTTAGTCCCGCCTTAAGATCTCTTATTGGGTGAGGTACAAGCCGCTAGTTGTTTCTGATTGGTCACTGAGTTTAAATGTAGCTGTTTATTGTCAGTTGTTTGGTGGTTCATTAGTCCATTATTTTCTTGTTGTAATCCTTGGTATGGCGTTATAAATTTAGACTTCACAAATATGGCTTCAAATAAACGTGAAAGCTCTGGCAGTAAATATTCTTAGTTGTTAAAAAATGTTTTACTTAATAAACCCAATTATTCGAGCCTTTTTAAGCTAAATCTATCATCGCGTACTCTAAACCCCCCACCCCCTTTTTAAGCTAAGTCTAATTATTCGAGTACTCTTAACCACTTTTTAAGCTAAGCTTAAAATTTTAAAGCTCGGCTCGATACTCGAAAAGTGAAATTTTTCATACTCGTGGCTTGGCTCGAAACCCAAAAATCAAGGCTCGCACATGCCTACACAGCATTTAAATAGAGCCAGTGATTAATCTAATTGTCTTCTAGTTATCTGGTTCCGAACTTCCAATGGATAGATGGATCTTGAGTCGTCTAAGTCAAGCTGTTGAAGCGTGTAACAAAGGATTTGAAACCTACGATTTCCCACAAGCCACAACCGCTTGCTACAATTTTTGGCTTTACGAGCTTTGTGATGTCTATTTGGAATCTTTGAAACCTGTATTTCAAGGTAGCAATCAGGAAGCTATAGCTACTTCCAGAGAAGTTCTCTACACTTCATTGCACACTGCTCTGCGATTACTCAGCCCTTTTATGCCCTTCTTAACGGAGGAACTCTTCCAAAGGTTACCAAAGAGAAAAGCTACTGACCCACCTAGCATTTGCATCACACCCTACCCTGAAACACAAGACGTAATTATGCAAATTACAACTATTTCTACTAAGTACTAAATCATTTTAATTAAAATGAAATTTATCAGTTCTCATGGAGGAATGAAGATTTAGAAAGAACTGTGGAATTTGTCCAAGATGTCATTCACAAAGTTCGGTCGTTAAGATCAGATTATAACTTGGCCAAAACAAAAGTGGATTGTATGTGTCGAGCCTTAAGTATTAGTATAAGTAACATAACAATAATAAGTATGACAATTGTAGCCTTGTCCATCCTTTAAAGTTTTTACTTACTACCACTACCTCTCTTAACCAAATAAGTATGACACATCCTATTCACACAATGCAAATTTTTTAATGATAGTCTGTTTCGCCAACGACAACTTAAACCATTATGCACCGACGGACTGACAACTGCTCCTAGTATTTAGAGGAAGCCGGGAAAATCGGCGCCGGCAGCCTTTTTGACATACCAGTCAGGCCTAATGAAAATTGAAATGCTTTCAAAAGTGTAATTATTAATTAACTTTTACTTTTGGAAAATAATGATGAATTATTGAAACCTAAACGCATGTACGCTCGCCATCAAACTAACCAACTATTTTGCCAAGGAAAAGAGTAGGAAGGGACGAGTTGCCTGTTCGGAAACTTCCTATTTTACAATCAGTCCACAACAGACTATCATTAAACGAATTCGTTCTGTGCCATACTTGTTAATGATAAATTCCATACAAAACGCGTTTAGATTCTAATTTAAGATATTACCTATAGAGGCCATGAACCAAGAATCTAACAGTGTCGGTAATCTAGAAAAACTAAAAATTGTTAATTGAACTGAAAGTACAGTAAAAAAAACTGACTGCGGGTGGCTTTGTATTGATATTTTTGCTGTCATACTTAGGGTTATTAAGTTTCTTATGGTGTTAAAATAAGTATATTATTACTATTAGTTTGTGTCACTAATCATGCCTTATTTTATTTAGTGTATTTAAAATGTGAAGACTATGTCCTTAAAGCCAGCCTAGAAGAATTTTGTGAGGTTATAGTAACATTGACCACTTCCTCTCAAATCAAGGTCCTCAATTCAGAAGCTGTGCCCATTGGTTGCGCTATGGTTCCAGTATCTGATAAATGCGAAGCTCATCTAATGCTTAAGGTTGGGACTGAGTTTTACGAAATATCGTAATATTTTATAATCTTTCATCATCGTATGCTAATTATATTAAAATGGATAATTATAGGGGTTCATTGACATTGCTAAAGAAGTAGAACGTTTGAATCAAAAACAAGATAAATTAAAGGGACAACTGAGTAAATTAAAAACCGCCACAGAAGCCGCTGATTATGAAACCAAAGTCCCAGCAGAAATTAGGGCGTCCAATAGTGAAAAAGTAAGTTTTGATAATATGTTTTCAAAATTTCATAATGGTACTAATTAATTATTCAGCTGCAACAACTGGAAGGGGAAATGACGAAACTTTTGCAAGCTATAGAAGGACTGAAACTAATGGAATAAAATAATCCTAATAAAATTTCTTTTATACTGTATAAAAAACGTTACTATAACTTAAATACATGCTTTGGAATTTTAATTTATTTCAATTTAGCGAATAAAAACTAGCAATTGAATACTCAAAATATATAGTGGTATTCTTTCTAGCCCATACTTTCCCAACACTGAAAGAATAATTTTCGCGTTCAGCGTTAGCTAAGCGAAGCTTTTACCCTCCACTGTGACTTTGAGATAATCGTTAGGTGGCCCCGACCTTCAATAAAAACGCCGTATGGCATTTGGCATTGACAATTCCCTAACCTTGATAATTTGATTTACGTCATTCGCCTCGCGTGATAAAGACGTCTCGCCGAGTCTTCCATATTTTTGAGAGTCGCCTGGGTCTGGTCTGTTAGATTTCATTGAAACACGGAAAACAACCTCTAAAAAAATCTACCAAGGCTACCCTAGGTTATATATGAAGGTGTGTCAACTTGTACTTGTGTCCTGGGGAAGGTATTTGGCTGTAGAGCCAAGGGATTTTTTAGTCTCTGACAAATAGTTCCCAAGGTTTTTCGTGTTTGTAAACTAGAAAGATAACAAAGTTACTAAGCGCTGAGTCTATTTCTTTATACAAAAGAAAATTGCCTAGTAATTATACCATATAACCTATCTAACGTTTTTCTCATTTAACCTTGAGTAAAAATCCAAAGGATACTTCATTCGTGAATTAATAAATAACTTTCATTCGCTTTTTAACCTGTAACCGGAATGTAATTAAATTGTTCAAAATAGTTTTTATAAAGTAACGTGGCCTTCTTGTTTAAATGTTGCGCTTACGTCATTTGACAAGCCTACGAGCGCTCGCTACACTCGCAAGGAATTATAGCTTTTTCTAGCGCGCGTGCAAAAAGCTCGTGTGAAGAATATTCTAATAAAGCCGTGTCTTTTGACGTAAGAGAAACATTTTAACAAGTTGGGCAAGACCACTTTTTATTTTATAAAATCAACTATTGGAAAAAAATAAAGATTTTACCATCATTAAGGAATATAACCCCCTTGAATGCCTTCTTCACAATTTTAGGGGACTGCCTTTACAACAAACCACTAACCTCAAAAGCCATACGAGTGTAAGGCCAGTATAGTGTAGTATCGCTCCGTACCTTTAAGCTATGGTCGCCATTTTGAGGGCAGTTTTTTTCTGTAGGAAAAAGTCTGGGTGACGTCGACAAACGTCACGCCGATATTACTCTATTAGAACTATTAGAGGTAATATTCTATATGGAAAAATCGTCTGCTAACACGCGCTTGTTTTTAAGTAAACGATGGTTATCCCTAATTTCTGGCTTCAAAAATGTTAAATTAAGTGTGCCAGCATAAATATGTAATTTTACAGAGTGCTGTCATCTTAGGAAGAAAATTCCTTTCTAGCTAGCAGCTTTCGAAAATTGTGTAGATGCCAAGTTTTTATGCTAATAACGTCTACTTATACGTAACCTTTTAGTATTTCGCGTTATCGATGAAAGAGGGCGTAGCGGTAGCTTTCATCTGGAAATAGACCTCGGGTATTTGAATTTTACTCGTTTCCCGCGTAATATCCGGAAATAGGGCTGAAAAAAATCCAAGAATATGATAGTTCAGATCCGATATAACGGGGTTTGAAAAAGGAGGCGGTGTGACCCTTTAAAGGTCTTACGGTCTAACCCTTTAAATGTGCCAAAAAGAAGAGAGAAAAAATCAATTGTTATTCCACTCCAGAGTTTCCTAATTAAAGTCTGTTCCACGTTTTGTGTCGGTGCTGTCTCTCTATATTTTATAACTGGATTAATCATTCGTTTCCTTTGGTCCGTAAAAAATGGGGTCGACAAAGTTATTATTATTGTTATTTGTCCTTCGCGTTGCATAATAGCATTTTGAAACGGTGTCTGTGAAGGACACATCTTTTCGTATATTCTCGTAACGTCATTTTTCACACCGATGACAATGTAAATTATGTCTTAAAACATACAAAAAAAAAACAAAGAATCATTAGGGAAAGGATGCGGTATTTTAATTATCCGCTTTAATTAATATTCCATTTTAATCTTTAAAATAAAGGGCTAAGAGAAACGGCCATATCTCTTAAACAGAAAGTCGAAATAAAGAAACGTGTGGGGGATATAATTATAATTAGCCATATAATATTAGCTTTGATATTCATTATATCAAGAATAATTTCAGGTAAATAAGAATAAGGGGTGATAGCATAAGCTTCTCAAGCTATCATACTCTGCTGTAGTTTGTCTGTTTTGTAATCAGAAAACGTAAATATAGATGGCGTTTGGTTGTGTGAAAGACGGTCACAAAAATCAGGAGATGAACTTTCGCCAGAATTTCAGAAAGTATTCGAGGCTGAGCTTTATAATCACCGCAGTTTAATATTCTTACGTACTTAATTTATTTTTAACGAACTATAATTAAATTGTTGATGAACATTTACATCGCCTTCGAAATTCAAGATCGATAGGAATCGGGAGTTATTCCTATTTAGTTGTATCATGAATATATCTAGCTAGATATATTCATGGTTGTATGAGCAATGAGACGCGCCTTATCGTTGCAAAGGAAGCCTATCAGTATCCACTGAGTAGGTTAAAAGGAACCACCTATGGACTGCATTGTAAAGGATGATAAAATTAGCGAATAAGTAGATTAGTCCATTATGAAAAGGGATAATAAAGCTAAACCCTAATCAAATTTGATGAAATTTAAAAACATACTAATAGCTCGTACCGATAGGTCTTCGAGTGAAAAATTAAATAAAATAAAATAAAATAAAATTGATGGATTTTGAAATGACGTTTTAGCGCGCGACGCTACAGGTACATGTCTTGGGCACACAGCCTTCTTTGCGTGCTTTTTTGACCATAACATGTAGAGGTATTTTCACGCGCAAAATTAATTTTAAAAGCCGTCAATAGCCAGAAATTCCAATCTCCACCACTCTCCCCCTGTAGAGTAATGGCAGTGCTACGTCACACGACGTCACCCATGCTTTTTCCTATCCATAAAAAATTCGCGCCCACAATAGCGGCCATGGCCAAAGCTACGGAGTGCTACTACTCTATTCGGCTTTCCGTTGCTATGTAACTCGTTTTGAAGTTTTTAATATTTAGGCTTAGTTTCTCTATTCGGTGTTATATTCGCGAGCCAGAAACTGATTTCCGGCGCGGTACTGACGAGTCCCAAATTGGACGAAACCGGTTTACCGTTGGAATTTCTGGCTATTTTATTTAATTTTTCACTCGAAGATCTATTTGGTCCGAGTTTCGCGTCTTTTTGTATGCTCGAAGACCTATCGGTACGAGCTACTAGTAAGTTTTTAAATTTCTTCAAATTTGTTTAGGGTTTAGCTTTACTATCCCTTTTCATAATGGACTAATCTACTTATCCACTGAGTAATTCACCTAGAAAACCAAAATCAAATCAATTTATCGGTGGGAAAAATATTAATGTCAACGAGCTACCGGAGAAGATTAAAAAGCCCTGATTAATGTTATTAAAACTAGCTACTGACACTCCTCTTATCAAATTCGAGAAGAGAGGAAGAACTGATAATTGATAATAAAAGGGAAACAGAAGCGCAAGCCACCGTTCGCTGTGGTGCTTTTCTAAGAAGGTGCAGAGAATCACTTCACTCGCAACCCAAATCTGTCTCGAACGTGAAATGTAAAAACGATAAAAATATAATCCGCGTAGTCTCAATTAATTTATAGACATTAAAGGGAATATAACCCCTAGAATTTCTGTCACCCCAAAAAGGGTTCCAATATTGACCGACGGGCTAACCTTTTACCGAATTTCTGTACACCGATTACAGGCATATGAAACTGACAAGGAGATTACCCGAGGTGGTTATCACTGTTTTTGTTGAAACTCGGGGGTTAGGTAGACCTTATGGTAGTATGAAAATTCCCAAAGGGAAAAGTTGCAATGGGCTTTAGTTTTCCTATGGCAACCGAAAATGTTTTTGACCTCTCCATTTATAAAAGCATTGGATTTTCTCGGTTACCCAAATTTTGTTAAAATTAACCCAAAATTGATAAATTTTACCCAAAATCCTTGATCAATTTTACCCAAAATAGGTCAAATTAATCTTTATGAGTAAATTTTGAAAATTTAATATTTTCAAATTTTTTAAGTAAGTAAGTACCCTGTGAAACCGAGAAAATCCCATGCTTTTTTAAATTGAGATTTTTTTCGTTTTGAGAGGTGAATAACATTTTCGGTTGCCAATTTTCATACTACCATAAGATCTACCTGTCCCCCGAGTTTCAACAAAATCGGTGATAACCACCTTGGGTAGTCTCCTTTGTGAGTACAGCCATTGCCATTGGTAATGCTAATTCTCTAATCAGTTACGCTACAATTTTTAAAAACAATTCTGTGAGTATGAACTAAATTGAAAATTCATCTGCTAACACGAACTACGGCGCCAATCACCCCAAGCTTCTGTTAAAATAACAAAGTTTGTTAGTGCCATCATGGACTTTATTATACCTAATAACAAAAGTGACATAATAATCAAAAGTGTGTCAATGTAATCGTTTTTCAAATGAATGTTACGCGAGAAATGAATGTTCGGAGGGGAGGAGGGAGGGTTGGCAGCGGAGATTTATCCTGCGTGGTTCTAAGTTTAAAAACGTTCGCGCACGCCTTCCGCGCATTCGTCATGCAACGCGTGAAATTCATTTGGGGAAATGCCTAGTTGAGGATGTGGCCACTAGGAGGTGCAGATTTAGAATACCTCCCTCTTAATAACGGGTATGTGATCGTCAAAAATTTGGCCTAGACCATAGATATAGGAAACGTATATAAAGGTCTAGATAAAATATTTCAAAGGGAGTGAATACGGAGGTGACAGCTAGCAGAAACGCGTAAATTTCTGCAGGCTCTCCTTATAAGGCGCTATCTATCGGTAAGAAAGCTCGTGCTATCGTCGCGAGAGCCATTGTCTCCTGCTTAAAAATTATACTAAAAGTCACCAACAGATGGTGTCTAAAGACTACGGCCTGCGGAAAGGTCAAGCACTTAGTACTAAAATGCTAAGAAAGCTCGCGCTCTTGGTCACGTGCCTTCCTCGGTGTCTGCTAGGTGTCAATTCCGTATTTTATGTTTGGCTTAGACGCCGAGAAATTCATCTAGACCTTTATATACATTTCTTATATCTACGGCCTAGACCTTTGCTTATGGTAAAACTTTAGCATGTGAAGAATAGTGTCACACTTATGTAGCAACATTATACACTTATGATAATACGTATAATAAAGTCCGTGTGACCATTCCACCTTGCACTTATCAAACCATGTATCTTTCAGAGCTCTATGAGCTATGGTCGTCATTTTATCCCAATGTACTTTCTTATTCTGTAAAGTTGTCCAAAAAGTCTTTTATGTAAATTATCCATTATCCGAATGACACCTTTTTATAATTTTCTAGCAAATGATAGTTTATAATGGTAGATCCAAATCGACCCATTTTTATAGCGTAGACAATTTTCTTAATGCGTCGGATTAAATTGGAAAAAAAAAATGGTTATCAGGGCTGGCGTCGAAAAGCCAAGTCAGTGAATGAAGCGAGATAAAATGAATGTTTATCGGCAGAAGCAATTTCCTTCTCTGGTCTTTGCCTCGGTCACACCACCACCGTCAAGAAGGAATGGACATTAATCCACTTATTTCCCCGAAGGAGGAGAGAGAGTGATGTCCTTGGTCGTTGCCATGGCAATTCCCTTTCCCTTCTCCTCGATCGGCGCGCCTCCAAACCTCACTGACCCAATTTCGGAGAAAACGGAAGTGGATCATCTTAGGGCCGCCCCAAACCCAGCGTCATCCCGCCGTATTACATCAACCTTGATCCCGGCTGAGGTGGTCTAAATTCCGCTCTCAGTACATCCGAGCGATACGTGTCAGGCGTCTTAGTTAAAAGGTGGTCAAGGAAACGTTCAATGAATAACATAATTTATCTTCAACGAGACTAGGCATAACGCATTCATCTAACTCGAATTGATAAATATCATTTTAATATAAACGTTTTGCATATTTATCGCGCTTAAGTAGTTGCTATTTATAAAATCTGTTTAATATGTGTTTAAAGAATTTGCTATTAAGTTTAACCATAAGTCTATAATATTGTTCCATAAGTTTGTCACTTTGGGGAATATTTTACTAGTAACGAAGAGACATCAACCAAACAAGAAAATCTCCCCCTGGCGAGGCGCTGTCAAAGGCTACGAGTGACGCGTTAGCAAGCGGACGCAAAACGGCGACGAAGCCCGTATGCAGCTCTCAGTAAAACTTTTGCATGTGAAGAATAGGAATATTATACACTTCAAACGATGACCTCCGACTTCTCTCAAAGAACGAGGTACCGAAGATTGGTCGACAATAACGCGCGGTTCTCATACTAGCCACTGCTCATCTTGGCGCTGAATACTTATGGTTTAACCGCAATTAGAGTGAAATAATAACGCTTCTTTCTGGGTATCATGCAAAGATAACCCGCGGTTGCATCACTCTCGCAAATAACAAAGTTTGTATCCTCGTATTTCCTTGAAGTCGAAGATAAAGAATGCCAGTTTCGCGAAACAATTAGTCGAATACGAGTAGTAAATGAGGGGAGACGGTTAAGTCTACACTGACGAATACTAATAACAGCCTTCTCTAAAAATGACATCGACTGAACCTGGATTAGATTATAGAAATGGAAAAATACCTCCTCTATTCCAATGACGTCAAAATACGTCATGGTTCTTTTGAGGCCCCTAAGATTACGTAACCTATGCCTCCTGCGATATCTTTCCGGGGATATTTTTTCAACGTAAACGTGAACTAAAAGAAACGCCAAGTCCTAGAAAAATTCTATATAACCCTTAATTTGATCTAAGATTTAATTAAGCTAAATTTAATTATTTAATTAAACCTAAATAACAAAATAGGTGGCCAAGAGAGATTACAGCCTTCAATAAATTAAACTTAGTATCGGTTTAATTTTTCAATAACATTTAAATATGAAATGAATGTAAATTCAACTCAATTTTGATTTAGGCCTTGTTGTAAAAACGCGGGAAGCGCTTAGAATTTTGTTGAATTTCAATCCCACTTTATAGTGTATCTTTTCGAAATATGTATCGTGAAGATGACCTTGATGTTAATTTATTCCCGCTGTTTTTCAATGGAAATGTTGATATAAAACAGGCAATTAATTACAGGGCTGTCAAATTTAATTTTTTCCCACGATATTGAAGTTCAATGGAAAATACCCATTGGGAGTTTTTTGTTTTTAAATATAGAATGAGGAAGCGTTTAGATTTTACTTCTAGCTGTTGAAAAACCAAAAATGTAAAAATGGCCATAGTGCATAGCGACCCGTTAGAAAGGAGAAAACCAACAGAGGCATAAATTATAATTAAAGTTTTAGTTTCCATATCTCGGGAACTGTTGCTATCTGAAACCTAGGCAGCTTCAACAATAATATTAAAAAAACATCCGGTTAATCGTGCCCCCCCCCCCTAACAAATGACTTTGCCTTTTTACATCCACCCAATATCTCCAAGTGTCAGCTTACGTTTAATAAACGAGAGGTTAGGCTGTAGACGTTTCAGCGAGGACTTCAGAATTATTTGAAGCACAACAACATTAGCTTAGTCTAGACGTTCACATTCGCAACTTACGAAACTTAACTTCAATATTACCATGCTATGAAAACCAATAAACCGAACAGACTGGGCTACAAGTATAAGTAACATAAACAAATAAGTTAAACCTCCTATTAATCAGTGGCGTAGCCAGGGGGGGCACGGGGAGCACGTGCCCCCCCCCCGAAACGTATGGTTGTATGTACAATTTATTTAATTTTTGTTTTACTTTTTTTCATTGTGTGCCCGCCCCGAAACCAAATCCTGGCTACGCTACTGCTATTAATGCTAATTTTCTGTCCAAACCTTTTTTTTTACACTGACATTCTCGCGTTGCTGCGACTTGGACTTGTAACCGAACTGAACTACCCTGAAAATCAGTTCGATGATAATTTTTACTAATGGCCATACTTATTGATTTATGTTACTTACGCTACAAGGCAATCCATGAACGTCAGTGGATAAAAATAACCCCTGGTAGTAGGCCGCCTGCACAACTGGTCTTCAGTGTGCCGGATGGCAGGATATTCTTGTTAAGAAAAGGATACTTGGTCGTTGGGGGGGGGGGGGGGGGGGGGGGGCTTACGTTTAAAAAGGACAAATTGATCTCTTGACATTTTGGTTGTGTTGGTGGTTGTATATATCATCCTTTAAAATTTAAAATTTTTTAAATTTTTAAATTTTTTAATTGAATTTCATGGTTTTTATTTTTGGCGCATTTTATATTTGTATTTAAAGTGCTATCGTATTTCGTTTTATGTTTTTTCCCCGCGAATCCAGTAAATGGTTTCCTCCCTGTTATAAAAGGGATTTGTATTTTAAAGGGAAAATAAATATTCATTCATTCATTCAGTTGAAAGTCTAACTTATTTTATTTTCATTTTTTTTTAAATTAATCCATGAATTACAAGGAATTTTATTAAATAAATAGAGCTAACATTAATTCATTCACACTAAATTCATATTGTACAGGGTGGGTGACATTTTCGAATTTAAGTATACTTAAATATTTTAATCAGGTTAACATTTGTTTAGAGCCGTGAGTTAGGAGGGATATTAACTCATAGGTAAGCGTATACGAGTTCCAGTAACTGTATCAAAAGTTATCCGGGGTCACTGACCTCCGTCATAATTCCCTTCAGCCTTGTCCCTGTCAGCTATTCACGCGACAAAACCGGCTCTTTTTATTATTAATGTTTTTATTGTCGCCACTAAAGAACCCCTCAAGGGTCTGATCACTCCTCGTAATCGATGTATAAGCTTTGTATGCCTTAACCGTACTAAACTAATTACCGATTTTGCATTACTAAACGTTGTACTTACAATGTCACTTCCTAATTTCCCTTAATCTGTAAGTGGTTAGGACCTGCACCTCGTAACACCTTTACCTTCGATAAAATCTGTGATTGGAGCTTAGGATAGACCTCAAAATAATCTCCCCCTTTAGCAACTAAACGAATTTCCGAAAATTTTAAAAATAGCTTTGATCCGTGTCTCCCGGAGAGCTCGAAGCCAAAAGGGTTTATAAACCTTCTCGCGTCGACACCCCCAACCCCCAGTTCCCCCAAAAAAACCAAGTAGGGGTAGAATACGTTTTTACGAATCCCCTTTTATTAACGGTAGGTTAAAATAGAGCGCAGTTTATATTTAATTCGGATCCTAATAGAAGATTAAGAACGTTGGAACCTTGGGCAGCTTTCTGTAACAACATTGGCAAGGCTTAGTCGCTGTCAAGAGGGCAGACGTAATAGTCTGATGTAATAGCTGGAAATAAGAAGTAGCGTTCAGTTTTACACGGTCATCCCTCGACCCGTTTCGCGAAACCTTGATCTTATATCGTTAAAATTTTCCATAGAAAATCGTTATCGGAATCATCATGATTGTACCAATCAGAATATATCATTTAAATTCACTCCTGTTACCATCCACCGCGAGCGTTGTAACCGTTGTTATCATCCCGTGGAAAATCATTTATTTAAGGATGCGCTAAATAAATATTATTCATAGGGAGTCTTAATGTTTTTGTAATGGTTTTATAAATGACCCCAATTACGAGGAAGTTGTAGGTCTAAGAAATAGTCCCGAAAACAAAATAATGATACGCTTCGACGCGAGTAAAATTGTCCCTACAATTTCGTCTAACACAGTAGATTTACAGTACCTTAAAAGCGATATTAAAGACGTACATATACAGCGCAATCCGTAAGACCCCCATAAACGCGTTGCTCGCGAAATTCCCGTTGGAAGAGAACGACTTAGAACGCGTGTTCGCATAGTGTCACCGCTATTCCCCGAAAGACGAAACATCGCGTAGCGGACTGGGAAGAATTTGAAAAGTGGATCATGGAAACAAGGCGCCTAGCGCATGATTTCGGGTCGTCAGCCAATCAGCGAACTCGGCGGAGCAGCCGCTGGCTTCGGGGAACGAATGACTCTCGGCAGGTCACGTGCTCAGCTGATGATCGGAACGCGTTCTCTAAGCAGCACCCTTTACAGCTCGGAAGAGATTCACTTTTGGAGGGATTGTCAGAGGATAGAGAAGAATCTATGAACGCAGGAGGAAACCGCCGACTAAAATCAGCGTTATTGCTAACTGCCCCGACCAACTTTTACCCAACGGACGAAGACCGAGGAGCCATTAGGTACTATGTTTGCTTTTTTTATCTCGATTTCTACAATTTTCTGTCTTTCTCGGTGATTCTGTCTCCCTTGATAAAGCGGCAGCCCCTTCGTTGCCCGTTTCCTATCGATACACCGACGTTTTGTCACAGACGCGGTGGCTACAAAATTATCTTTTTTATCCCTGATAAAATTCTCGCTGTCATAAAATTACAATTTTTAATTACAATTTTTGTTGCCTCGACCTCTATCAGTTTTTGTATCAAATTATTTAATTCCACGGATCACCGAGAAAACGATTAAGTTTAAATGGCGTCTGATAAGGAAGTAGTATAATGAAATGATTAGGATTTTTCAATTTTAATTGTCTATAACGGTAGTGGCTTACGAATTTTTATCGAAATTAAAATTAAATAATAAATTTAATTACTCGTTTTCCTGCCATTATAAATAAAATGAATAAACAGCGGGTAATATATTATTTTAATATTTTAAATTAAAATATTGTAGAGTTTATGTCACATAGAATTATAATATAGCCTAGTTAAATTTTAAACGATTTCCGGGTAGAATAAAAATCGGTTAAATAGCGTCACTGGCAACGTAATTAACGTTTATTACGTTACTTATGATAACAGTTAAATCGCCAGTAACATGACGATTTGGGCTTATAGAGTTAACGACATTTCCCGCCTTTATAGAAAGTATCAGGTAAATGATATAAAACTATCGCATCACACCCGTACGTGAGCAAAAACCGTATTTCACTCTTGATCTCGTAAACAATTCTGTAATTTTCAAAACGAAAACATAACGCGTATAAACAGCAAAAACGTATGATGAAATAATTCTAGGAAACGTTAGAAGCAGTCATATGATTAAACGAAAACAAGCGACTCGTTACGGAGAAACTGCGGGGGGTGCTTGTACACCTGTTTTTCGGAAACACGCGACGAACGCAAACAAATTTATGAAATACGCGGAATTTTAAACGATATTTATTTGTTGACCACTTGTCTTGTTGAAACGAATTCTCGAAAAATACGCAAAAACATTTTAGTCATAAATCAAGGATAAATGTTTTCCTTGAGCCGTTAAGGAAACAACATTTTCTTTTTGCATTGAAATAAAAATGGGAGGCTGTATTTATTTTGATTCCGTAACTCTTTGTTATTTCCTCCTCCCGCGACGGCTGTTAAAGTTTATCTTGGCCATGTTTCCGGGCGAGGGTTATTTAAAGAAAATCTTCGGCCTTCGAAAACCTTCGCCAAAGGATTTCGAGGCGGATTTTTATTCAACACCGAAAAACACGACCTATAAATTTCGGATGGCAGTTACAAAATAAACATCAAATTACACGGTATGGTATTTGAGGAATAAAGATAAGGTATAACAATAGTAAAACAGGGCTATTACGCGAATTAGTTTAGCGTAGCGCGGGGGAGATAATTCAATAATTATAATGTATAATACTTTCGATAATATTCTTTTCAGGAAAGGAAATGTGTTAGCGCGTTTCGGGTTTTTGAAGGTCTCCACTTTTAATTTTCCAACTCGCCGGGGATTTTGCGGAGATCCGTCGCGTGGGTTATCCAAGGCCACAGACTCTACATGGTTTGGTTTTCGATTAGCATTCTTGTTGATAATTACCAAGCGATAATGTAAGCGATTTGGCCAATCATTTCCTATCACCCTTTCGAGCCCGAACCCATAAAAAGAATTGGAACCGCGCGATTTTCCCCATTTTGCGCCGTGAGCTCCCTACAACCACCAAAATTCAAACAGGTACGGAATTTTCTATCGCGTTGGCCATTTTCCCAATCGATCTGCTTTTAAGACAGAAATGTTTTTGAGGTTTAGTAATTAACTAAATTTGAAAATTTAAAATCGTTTATTTTAGTATTATTAAATTATCGATATTTTTTCCTCTTTTATAAATTTTAATGTATATGACAATTTTTCAAATTACTTTCAACAGTCTTCAACGTCTGATTTAAATCGGTAATTCATAAATACTTTAATGTGTTTACGAAAATGTACAAAAGTTATTTTTGTATTAACTAAATTTAATTCAGATTTTAGTTTACATTAGCAAGTCATTAATCTCTTTATCAAGAAAGACGCGTAAAATGTTTAAAAATCAACAGAAATCGATTTTTTCGATAAACAAACACGCTTGTAAAACAAACAGTTCCTTCGGAGTAAAAACTTGCCATAAAAATAGGCGTTTAAGATACGTCAAGAACGCCCGTACCGAACATCCGGGTACAGCCTCGCTGTGTAGCGTAGCCTGACAAGGTGAGCGAATTGACATTGAGCATTCGGATGCGCTAACGTTATCCAACGCCCGTACAATCGGAAAATGTCGAAAACATTGCCCCAACGCCTCAGGGTTCGATAAACACCGAAATTATTACCCCTTGTATGTTGAATACAGAATTTTCGTAACTACAATTTTCTACTCGTGACGACAAGACCAGTTCCAATAGGATTTAGGTTACGAGACGGTAGAATCGTTCCACGCGAAAATACCATTTGGTAAATATGCCCGAGGGAAATATCCTCGAAGTCCTTAACAAGCTGGAGAATTTCCTACCATAATGATCATTATGAAATTAGGACCCCTATAATTAAGGAATTTTTTTACACGTTATCAGCGTATTAAATGGATCCCTCGTGACTATGCTTCAAACGTTTCTCGTCTTCGGAGGCGGCAGATAAAAAATATCAGCCGACTAAAAGAAACTTAGCCGCCTTTTTAAAAATCATTCGATAAGATAAAAACGTTTGTTGAAGATTTCGCGGAACTTTTGCCATAAAAACGCAAACGAGCGACCCAACGCTCTTTAAATCATTTCGCTAGCCCGTCTAATAGTCGAATCCTCGTGCTGTTGTCTTTTCGCAGGTAGCCAAAGCTTCCAATAGAGCTTATTTTTAAATTAAACCCGCAACCACCAAAAACCATTCGAAGATGGCTAACCCAACCCTGCTAAACAAGCAAACCTTGGCGAGGTACATGAATTTGCCTCAACCGGAAAATCAAGTTCAATGCATGTACGTCTGGATCGACGGCACCGGCGAAAATCTCCGGGCCAAAACCAGAACCTGCGATTTCATACCCAAGAACCCAGAAGGTAAGCGATTTTGATTTCAACCGTGTCTGTCTTTCGAAACGCTAATCTAATCCGAACACCGTCCTGATAAAGAACTGCCCATCTGGAACTACGATGGCTCGAGTACCTATCAGGCCGAGGGTTCCAATTCGGACGTGTATTTGCACCCCGTTGCCATCTACAAGGACCCCTTCAGGGGTGGAAACAACAAACTAGTTCTCTGCGAAACGTTCAAATACAATCACAAAAAAACCGGTAATTACCATCTCAATTACGTCTGATAATAACGACGAATCTTAACTAAATATCGCGTATCGTCTTCTCGTTGCAGAGAGCAACCACCGTCGTTCCTGCGTGGAGGCCATGGATAAGTGCGCCGACCAGGACCCCTGGTTCGGCATCGAGCAGGAATACACGCTCCTGGACCAGGACAACCACCCTTTCGGTTGGCCCAAGAACGGATTTCCGGGACCCCAAGGACCCTACTATTGCGGTGTGGGAGCTAACAAGGTCTTCGCCCGGGACGTGGTCGAAGCCCACTACCGAGCTTGCATGTACGCCGGCATCAATATCTACGGTTCCAACGCCGAAGTTATGCCCTCTCAAGTAGGTCAAACGTTCACTATCCACTGGACAATAGCTAACGCGCCGGTTCTCACCTTCCGCTACAGTGGGAATTCCAAGTTGGACCCTGCCAGGGTGTAACCATCGGCGACGATTTGTGGATGGCGCGATTCATTTTGCACCGAGTCGCCGAAGATTTTGGCGTCATCGTATCCTTCGACCCCAAACCCATCCCAGGGAACTGGAACGGCGCTGGAGCCCACACTAACTTCAGCACCAAAGCTATGAGGGCCGATAATGGAATTGGGTAAGCTTTGATTTTTAAATGGAAGCTTTTCCTACGCATTGTAACTCGGCCACATGAATTAAGTCATTAAAAGTCGCTAGATGACTTGGGCCTAAGATGGTGCATTGCGTATTAGCCTAGCTGATCATTATTATTTATTTATACTGGGGGAGATAAAGCACCATGGTCTAGTTTCCCCCGTTAGGAGAGGGGAGTGTGTTTCCTACGTATTAGGGAACCAAACCAAAACCGGACTTATTTGATATTCTTTATAAGGGAATAATATTTTTTCGGTCGTCCTGCTTAAAGGATTCCCATGTGGACGTCATTTTGGGCAACTATCCAGAAGAGGGACTTGCGTACCCCTAACTATGAATAAATACATTCCGCTATCAGTATTTCAATTAACCGACCTCCTTATAAATGATAATTATAGACTTATGGTAAAACCAAGAGATATATACCCCTTTAAGAAGTAGCAAAAATCTTTACGCTACATACATTCCAGTGAAAGTATTTGCTTAGCCTTTGTCTAAACTAGGGCTCTTCCCGTAAGTTACGTCAGGGAAAAGTCAGGTAATTTAAAAATGGGCCTAAGAAGTCAGGGAATTTTAAGAATTTGTAAAAAGTCAGGGAATTCAATTTTACTCTTGATCTATGACAAATTCTACGTCATTCATTTCCTTGAAAGTTTGCCTAATTTTTTTCAACATTGCAATAATCTCTATACTGAATAAAAGTCCATTTAAATTTATTAACTTCTGATAAAATTAAAGTATTAAAAAAAATTTGGCCTTTAAAAGTCATGGAAAATCTCTTTAAAATGGTCAGGGAAAACGGGGAATAGTCATGCAGTCAGGGAATTTGAATCTTAAAAATTTTCTGTCCAAGCTGAAATCTTTAACGTCATGTAAATGTTTGCAGAGAAATCGAGAAGGCGATCGAGCGTTTGTCGCTCCGGCACAGCACGCACATCCAAGCCTACGACCCGAAACAAGGCAAGGACAACGAAAGGCGATTGACCGGCGCCCACGAGACATCCAGCATCCACGACTTCTCGGCCGGAGTGGCCAACCGTGGCGCCAGCATTCGCATCCCGCGCTCAGTGGCCGAAGAACGCAAGGGCTATTTGGAAGACCGCAGGCCGTCCTCCAACTGTGACCCCTACAGCGTCGCTGACGTCATCGTTAGGACAATTTGTTTGGCAGAAAATTAAACGTGACGTAACGATTGCTTTAAAAAAACATCCGTTGTCCGATACTGTTTGAGGATAAAGTTTTGTCACGTTTTTTTCGGGTAAAATGAATTTTTTATGTAAACCGATCGATTTAGGACTATCTAAATTTGGAACCTGACATTTTTAACGTTTTCGAAAACGATAAGTTTAGTTTTTAAAAGTGAAATTTTAAGCGTTAGTTAAAGCTTTATATAGTAAATAAAAATCATGTTTTTTTTTTAAGAATGGGAGGTTTAAATTTGAAGTAGTTATCACCCCAGCAGTCTACCCCAATTCTAGCATTTAAATGAACTACACCTCCCTCCCCCAAATCAAGTCATAAGTCTGTTGTCGAAATATTTTTACTAGACCGTGTTTTAATGTAAATAGTGTGTATAGAAGATAAAAATGTCTTTGATGGAACAATGTTTTAACCGAAGAAACTTCAAAAACAAAAATAAAATATATTTTTCACACGTAAAATATTCTTAATAGTTTATTGGGAAATAACGAAAAGTATTTTTCTAGTTATCTTTTCCATATATAGAGGTCACCAGGCACAAATGACCCTCGACTCTGAGGCTAGATACGTCGCCTAGCAACCAACGATCGCAGACCAAGTACCCCGAGAACGACCCCTAGGAGCAACAAACACAGCACCCCACACAAGGAGAACGCAACCCGTCCAAAGTCGTGCATTTTCTTGCGTACAATTTTCATTGGTTCGTCCAATGAAATTTGTACACGACACTGCCTTAGCGTTTTTAAAGGCTAGCTGCTTTCGTGTTTTTTGCTCCTATCTGGCAGTAATTTAGAATTTTTTAATGTCTCGAATGTTATGCGGCTTTTTAAAGAACGCGCCATCTCACGGCAAGTAGAGGAAGATAATAAAAAATTGATTGTAGAAGCTGGCTCGATTTTATTTTTATTTCTTAAAATAAAGAATTTTCACGCGCTCCTAACTTATAGGATCCTTGGTTGATGCAAATTCTTGTTGGGGTAGGTGGTGTGTGCACTGATAAACCTAATTTCCCGCCTGCTCGGAGCGCAGTACGCGGCTCCTTCAAAACTGGATTCTAGGAAGTGAGCTTTGGATTGGTTGATACTTTTACGCAAGCGGAGAGAACGTTTAGTAACCGTCACCGTTTAACAAAATGGTAGACGTAAACCAATGCACAAATCTGAGTTTTGGTTTTTTTATAGCGAAAAAACCACCGGGTTTAAGGGGTCGTGAGATCTCTGACGCTTGACGTTGATGTTTTTTTTTGGGATACACAAACATCGGTGTCGACCCGAGGCCTTAGACACCAGCACACACACATTAACTGATTAATCAGGGTGAGATATGTGTAACGGCCACGCCAACGGGGGGATACGTGGCGACAGGGGTGGGGACACCCGTGGCGGAAGTATCCCGACCACCCGTTGTGGTGATTTTCACCGATTTTGTGTAAATCCCGGGGATAAGGAGACCATTATGTAACTTGAAATTTCTCGTCACAAAACTAAAGCCCATTGAATTGGGAATAGTACTTCTAGAATTAAAATTACGATTTCGGTTGCCATGGTTACGCGGGACCTGTTCTGGGAAGACTGTACGAAATTCATCTTTATAATTAGGCGGTAGCGCCATCTATATTTTGTAAAGTTATATGGCTAAAAATAAATAATTATTAGCTAACTCACCGTATCTTGTGTTAAAAAGGATCGTGTTGACAGATTAAAATTATTTTTAAACATTTTCAAAGGTTTGTTTGTTACAAGAAATCATACATTTCAATTTCGCGTCAGATTCGCTCAAAAATAGTGGCCACCACCAGAGATAGATGCCACCACGGTAGAGCGATAAAATTGATAAAGTTTCCTTATTGAAAGAAATTCGTCCCGCGCCAGCCAGATTTAGTTGTACCTCTATTTATTCCCAACTCAATGCTAAAGCCCGTCGAAACTTTTCCTTTTGGGAAAATGTAAGTAGACCATTTTCCCTAAATATAAATAAATAAATTTTTCGTGATATGATAGTGTATCTAGAAAATTATCTCCGGTTACTTCTTTGTAGAGTTGTTAATTTTCCGGAAAAAGTTCCGAAAATCGGAAAAATAGGAAATTTAAAGAATATTAAATTTTATTCTTGACTAGTCTAGACGTTTCGTTTTACTTTTGGATTCGATAAAATGATACGAAAATGCCGCGAAATTTAAATTTGCGAACAATATTAGGCTAATAATGGAATGAAAACCTTTTTTTTTTCGGAAAAATATGGAAATTTTCATGGGAAAAAAAGGCCTCGGTTATTTTCCGATAATTTTTTCCGAGCCGGAAATTTTCCAGGGAACATTTTCCGACTTACAACTCTATTTCTTTGTGTTTTTTAAACAATGCAATCCGGTACAATTTCTATACTGGACTTTAAAAAACACCGTTCGGAAAATTCATATTTTGGTCAAATTTGGATCTGTATGTGCACTTTTGATCAAGTCCGTTCAATCGAGGCTAACCAAACTATACGTCTAACACCAAATAACAAATGCATTGGAAAAAGAAATTGTCTACCGTAACTGGAACGCGTCGACCTCGGGTGTCAATATTTTCGACTAGTCGCTGCCGCCTTGGATTAATAACAGAAGCTAACGCTTCCTGGATATGACACTTACTCAAAAACGCGGCTCACAAAAGCCAATGGGCCTCCCCAGCGCGCCTAGTGGGAATTTTAAGAAGCACAACGGACAAACCAGGAGCACGTGCAAAAGCGAACAAACACATTTTGAGAAAGGCTTAGGAAAAGGTAATAGTTTTACGTTTTGCATATTAGCACGGTCAGCGTATCTTGAATCACTTTTACATTTAGGTGTTTCACACCCATTAACAAAAAAAATTGATTGTATAACCAATAAAAGTATAAAACCCTAATTTTTGCTTTCATTTCAAAGAACTAAGAGGCAAGGGATTTCAAACCCTTAGCTTTTCAAACTACAAATCGTTATTATCGTTTGCTTACAATATTGGCTCCTGATTTGCTTAAGACTCGCGCATGCGTTGCGAAAACCGGAAAGGTAACATTTTAAAGGAAGTCGTCCAAACCCCCCTTTTTTCGTCCCCTTCTTTCACTGGCTTATGTGAGCCAAACCAAAATCGTCTACCAAAGGCTAGAGTGTCATATCCAGGAAGCGTTAGCTTCTATTATTAATCCAAGCTGCCGCCGCCGTATTCTCCATAACTATTAAAAAGTTAAGGTTAAAATGGTAAATGATACGTCAATTGATAGGACATTTCATGCCCTGGTACCCCAATGTTAATTGCGGCGATCGGGGCCCAGAACTTGCTCATTTGCCCATTACGGTGATTTTCGGAGATTTTACCATGAAATCTTGGTATACTTCATAATTTAAGTTAGATTTAATTAAAAATCAAGTTTATTAATTTAGTGATATCAGGAAACTATAGAGGTATACACTTGGAATGTCTAAGCTAGGAGCAACCATTGAGTTGGGAATATTAATCTAGAGGTCCAATCAAAACGTCGGATTTCAGTATTTCGCGAAACATGTTTTTAACAAATAAGAATACTGCCGTCTGCTCCCAAATGACGAGAAAACTTTATCATTCTACCCTTGGCGCCGTCTATCTCTCAATGATTCGTTCAAATAAGACGCGTTTTCCGGCAAAAATATTTTTTTTTAAATGGATGGCGCCACGGGTAATATGATAACGTTTTCTCGTCATTTTAGAGGAGGCGGCACATTCGAAATTTTCAAAAACTTGTTTCGCGGGGAGTATATTTGAATGGATCTCTAGATTAATATTCCCAACTCAATGGGAGCAACAAACACAACACCCCACACAAGGAGAACGCAACCCGTCCAAAGTCGTGGATTTTCTTGTATACATTTTTCATTGGCTAGACGCTTTAGCCCCTGCTGCCGTCGGAAGGGGAAAATTCGGAAATTGTCTTCCCCCCGCCCGTAAAACGTTCAGCGTAAAGGCTCGTGACGCTCGTCCAATGAAATTCGTACACAACCCTTCGTTAGCGTGTTTAAAGGCTAGCTGCGTTCTCCTTGTGTTTGTTGCTCCTAGGTCTAAGGTTCCATAGGGACGGTGATACGAAAGCGCGTCGAGAAAAAGGCGGGGCTTAACTACGTCAAGTGTAAGGCGTAACACGACATTTCAAATTCATTGGCTCGAGGTTTGACGTGAAAAGAATGCGTCGTCATGGTAACAAATAGGCAATCTTCCCGCGCAAAATAGGCTTATAAAACAATGGATTTAAAAACCTCAATTTGTTATCGTACTGAATATTTTGTAATTATAACGTTCTTCGCGAAAGAAGTGTAGTGATTCCTAATTTCAGGTATTTGTATGGTTATAAAAGAGATAATCAGCTAGGTAAGCTAATAATATAATAACCGTGACTAGGCTGAATGACGAGTTTTCGTCGAATTAGGGTAACGAGGCGCGATAGTTTTTCTCGTGAGTTTTCCTGCTTTAAGACACGCCCGTTTCTACGAGCTTCATCACGGCCGTAAAAATCTTCCTTAGACATTCCAAGTGTATATAGTTTCCTGGTGATAATAATATTACAATGCTCATTTATGGCAAGGAGAAAAGACATTCCTCGAGAGAGGCGCGGAAAAGTGTGTAATAAAGATACCGCATTTCCACTATGGACAGCGATCACGATCCTTTGATTCAAATATGTTGTACCCAAGCTATCTCGCCCGAAGGAGCTTTTCGATGACTACAGCTTGAACAGATATCGGATTTTTAGATCAGAGTATTTGGTTTTCTTCTTATATTCTGTAGCTTCGAATGATATGGCACAGAGCCGCTAGTGGGTCGGTGCAGGTGAACGATAGAATAAACTCGAGATAACCTTAGTAGCTCAAGAATATACGGAAGAACAGTGGTTACCATAGAGAGCTTTAAAATGTCGTTTACCGCATCGTGGTGAAATAGCTGGCCGGAGCTGTTCTCTCAGCTATGACCATGAGTAACAAACAAAGACTATACATACGTTTCGCTTACTAGACAGGCGTACAAAAAACCTGTTAAGTTGTTAACACTTCGAAACCAGTGTTGGAAATAAGCTTTTTAAAAGTACTGGTCAATATGACCACAATACCCCCTACTTTAAAATAATTTACTGGTCATGACCACTCTTTTCTACCCCACTTAGCTCCCTCCCTCTTTTATTTTACTTTTGAAAGTTAATTGTTAATAGCGATTAGGAACTATAATGATAATTTTTTATCACAAACCAAAGAGCTTTGATATTTATCACATTTCTTAAGGAACTTTAAAAAATATTTCATCATCTGCTTGTTCTTCGAATAAAAATAGTTTTCTGACTTTCTTTTTGTTTCTAAAAGCCAAAAAGAAATTGCAGGATAGGCATCAATGTCTTCTACGCTTATGTTTCTTAAATATATTCTTAATGATAGATCTAGATGTTTCACATTTAGCTCGACGAATCTGACTGATTGTAGCGGAAGAACGTCAAATTGCATTACTGCCAGATGCCAGGAAAAACGTTCGATTTAGGAGTAGATATAAGTCAAAATCCGCAATTTCATTGGCTGTGAGAAGCTGAGAGCGCGACGCTTTTATCATTTTTATCTTTTCGGTATAGAATTATACTTTAATAAAAATAAACTGGTCTTTGACCGACGCCACCGCCTTATTTCCAACACTGTTCGAAACACAGGATAAGCCTTTGACCAGCCGTTAGAGGCGCCACTAGTAGCACTGCTGAAGCGCGGAGGAAATTTTGACCAGCGACTGCTATCGTATGCAAGTTGAGCCATTGAACATGCCAGTCTATTTAGCGAAGCGTATATATAGTCTTAACTAAATATGTTAAGAAATAGCAGACGACTTTTGAATTTCAATTTTCTTCGGTTGAAACTTTCAGCTGTTGTGTAGAGATAATTTTGAACGAGCCGACAGCTTTCACATATTACATTTAAAACTCGGTCGGTAGGCGGCGATACTTGTAATCAAAATGTAAAATACGCACGAAGAATATAGTCAAAATGACTTCCCATGTACAATTGTGGGGCGTGGGCACACAAATTCGGAGGTCGATGACAAAAATCGTCATTTATGAGAGTATATCTCAATGAGCGTTCAACTAAGAACCAGATTCCTTAGAATCAACTGAGATATATGGGCCCCCGCGGACATTCATAACTCATAAAATGGGGCATTTGTTTCGTTTCCTCTCCATTGTGGGCGCGCATCAACTGAGAAAAGCTTGGCTTTAACTCGTTTACTTGAGGCGTGATTGGCTAGGCCTTGAGAGGCGCAACGAAGAGATCTACAATAAACAGCATGATAGTCTGTCAGGATTTCATTTAATATATTAGAAATATTGAGCCTTTGCTGAAACTCTATGAATCTCGACATTCCAAGACCCAAATTTGGTGCTCTCGCGGTCGCTGTATCAATTTGGGCTCTAGGGGCCCCAGAAATTGGACAAAGACTGTTACATCCATCATTAGAGGTAGGAATTATACATCAATCGATAGGGAATGTTGAGCCCTCAATGTCTGTATCACTTTAGGCACTCGGGGTCCAGGTGTTAGGCATTTTCTCGATTAAAAGTCTTATCGAGATAATTATTAGATTGGAGGGATTGTGTGTACTCAAATGTTTGTGGCACCTTGTTTTGAAATGATACGATAAGATAATATCGTTTGATAAAGATTTCGAAGGGCTTCGCCATAGAAAAGCATTAGAGCAACCATACCCACTTTAGATTAATTCGACTTAGGTGGTTCGCTCGTCTCATAGTCGAACCTCGTGTTTTTGTCTTTTCACGGGTAGCCGAAACTTCTTATAGAACTTATTTTTAAATGAAACGGAAACCATCCAAAGATGGCAAAACCACTCCTGCTAAATAAGCAGACCTTAGTAAGGTATCTGAGTTTGCCCCAACCGGAAAACCAAGTACAATGCATGTACGTCTGGATCGACGGTACCGGCGAAAATCTCCGGGCCAAAACCAGAACCTGCAATTTCATACCCAAAAACCCCGAAGGTAAGCGAGTTCAATTTCAACCGGGTCTGTATTTCGTAAGGGTAATCTAATCCGAACACTGTCCCGATAAAGAATTGCCCATCTGGAACTATTGTGGTTCGGCTACCTATCAGGCCGAGGGTAACAAGGCGGAGATGTATTTGAAACCCATTGCCATCTACAAGGACCCCTTCAGGGGTGGAAACAACCAACTAGTTCTCTGCGAAACCTACGATCCTAATCATAAAATAACCGGTAAATACCATCGTCTACCATAAGCCTATAATTATGTTCACTAGGTGCGTCAGTTTGTAGAAATAATGACTGATATTTAAGTGTGCAGTGACGTAAATTTGGCGTCACAAAAAAAAGATAAGCGCCTCTGGCGAGAGAAATAAGCAACTTAGAAACAAATTATGACGGGCCGGTGCGGTTTTGCACGCCAGTCCCATGCTTCTGCTACCTGCCCGCGTAAAGGGCCACCGAAGTGACCGAAAGTGAGCCCGGCCTCGGTAAAATAATAATTCCGGTTCCTAAGGAAGCCGTTACTACTGGAGTAAGCAATACTTTTTACGAGGAAAATCAGGGAAAAGTATACTTCGATTTGTACCGGCTACACCCTTTATTGTCGGCCTTGCACGCGTTCACTATAACGACGAGACCAAATGATTAACACTGAAGCACAGCCAACTTTGACCTCGCGCTAACCCATTCGTTGAAGTTTCTATGTTAGCCTGCGAGCAGAAGATATCTGTATGAGTTGAGCGCCCCGAGCGGAATATTTGTTTTAGAATAGTTTTTGCATTGAAGCCAATATAAAAAACTGTATGAGTTCAGCGCCACGCTCCTTGCTCACGGAATTTCGGCGAATGGGTTGGCCTCTATAGCGCGAGATTGAAGTTGGCCGTGACTGAAGTTAATCAAAAAGGTCTGGTCTTTCTAAAAACGACTCTCAATAAAACTTTTACACACGGAAGATAGGGTATATAATAACTATACACATTGTAACGTATACAGCGACAAAACTAAAATCGTGTATCGTCTTCTCGTTGCAGAGAGCAACCACCGTCGTTCCTGCGTGGAGGCCATGGATAAGTGCGCCGACCAGGACCCCTGGTTCGGCATCGAGCAGGAATACACGCTCCTGGACCAGGACAACCACCCTTTCGGTTGGCCCAAGAACGGATTTCCGGGACCCCAAGGACCCTACTATTGCGGTGTGGGAGCTAACAAGGTCTTCGCCCGGGACGTGGTCGAAGCCCACTACCGAGCTTGCATGTACGCCGGCATCAATATCTACGGTTCCAACGCCGAAGTTATGCCCTCTCAAGTAGGTCAAACGTTCACTATCCACTCGACAATAGCTAACGCGCCGGTTCTCACCTTCCGCTACAGTGGGAATTCCAAGTTGGACCCTGCCAGGGTGTAACCATCGGCGACGATTTGTGGATGGCGCGATTCATTTTGCACCGAGTCGCCGAAGATTTTGGCGTCATCGTATCCTTCGACCCCAAACCCGTCCCAGGGAACTGGAACGGCGCTGGAGCCCACACTAACTTCAGCACCAAAGCTATGAGGGCCGATAATGGAATTGGGTAAGTGAAGATTTAGAGTGGCCATCACGGGGCTCGAAACCTGAGTGTCAGTTACCTGTCTTCCAGGTGTAATTATTCTAACTAACTTTCATAGCTATCAATAATAGGACAAATTTCACTAGGGCGCACGTTTTTAAGGACCCCACTTTTCCCAGATTTAGTGCCCACATTTTTCCGATTAAAAGGGGGTGCCAAATGTGTTAGGTAGCGAGAGTTTGCAAAATGGGCTCCAAATAATATTGCACCTACTGACACAGTTATGAAACATAGGTATCAGTAATTATTTGGACGAACACTTATGGTAAAACCTTACATTATAGAAATGCTATTAAAATAATTTTTGTAGCCTCTACAATCTAATAGGCCTTTCCATAAAATATTTCTACGGGCTTTAACTGTTTTTTTCTACGTCACCCACCACCAATTTCGCTAAAACTAAACAAAAAGTTGGCTGTACTTTTTGCATTTTCCGGTAAGATTTCCCCAAACATTTTACACGGAGTTCGGGTTAGGCTTAGTGACTTCGGAGTTCAAACTAATTTTAATTTATTTTCGATACTAATTAAATGAATTATTATTGCAATACTCATATCAACTCTGTCAAAGTATCTTTAATACTTAGATATTTATTAGTTAGTATTTTATGATACACAACAATCTTCACCTGATACACTATACTGTGGCTGTCAATTAAATGTTAAGCCTTAGTTCACAAGGCTATAAACATTAACAGTTAAACATCATCGAAACCATGCAAATTTTTTCGTTATTTTAAATATTTAAATCCTCTTCTTTTATGACTAGTTAAGTAAACGAAATACTTTTATAGTTTAAACATTTGATATAACAAATTTATTTTATTTATTTTAATCCACCGTGTTTTTTAAATACTTACACTCGGTAGCAGACGACATACCGAGCTCAAGAGTCGAGCAAGGAGTAATATCTATACACTCTTTTACGCGCGTTTTCCCCCATCAAGGATCCCTCCCACGATTTCTTCCACAGGCAGTCACCATAGACGTACTGCACGTAGCTCTACAGTAGAAATGTCTTTCCCCCAAAACCCGTTCTCTGGCTTGCAGTACGGTAATGGCATCTCACATTAAATACGCGCATAAAAGAATCTATAACGTTGATCTAAATAATCCTTGCAAAAACAGTTTTCCTTCCTCCTCTTACCGTAACGAACATTTTATGGAAAGGTCTATTTCCTTCAATTTAAAATCCTCTCCCATAAATGTTTGCAGAGAAATCGAGAAGGCGATCGAGCGCTTGTCGCTCCGGCACAGCACGCACATCCAAGCGTACGACCCGAAACAAGGCAAGGACAACGAAAGGCGACTGACCGGCGCCCACGAGACATCCAGCATCCACGACTTCTCGGCCGGAGTGGCCAACCGTGGCGCCAGCATTCGCATCCCGCGCTCAGTGGCCGAAGAACGCAAGGGCTATTTGGAAGACCGCAGGCCGTCCTCCAACTGTGACCCCTACAGCGTCGCTGACGTCATCGTTAGGACAATTTGTTTGGCAGAAAATTAAACGTGGAAAAACATCGTGTTGTCCGATACTGACTTAGGATAACGTTTGTCACGCTTTTTTCGGGGAAAAAATTATTTTTTTATTTATAACTATAGACCGATCTAAATTTGGAATATTAGTCGAAATATTTTTTTTATTTAATCGTGTTTTAATGTAAATAGTAAATTAGTTAGAAAATATCTTTGATTGAACAATATTTTAACCCCAAAAACTTAAAATAAAATATATTTTTCCATGTATAGCTGAACTATTGTTGCTACTTCTCTTAAAGGCTCTCTTGGAATAAAACTATCGCTACGCTCCCTAAGCTTTGGCTCGCCATTGAAAGCAGGAATCCATAACTCTACTTGTAATGAATATCCCCGGCATAGGTCAACGCCAAGAGCTGGGCTTGAGCTCACCTTACTGAATTCGTATATGAGCTTACGGATGGTCTCGGGCTCACCTTAGTCTCACCAATTATTGGCCGGGTCTCGGGTTCGAGCTCGTAATCTAAATTTCCCCGCCGATGTGAGGTCTCGAGCTCAGTAGATTTAAAACCTACGAACCGTCTCGGGCTCGGACTCACTGTAGTTATAAATATACCGGGAGTCTCGGGCTCACGCTCACTATATTTACAAATCTACGGGTGGTCTCGGGCTCGGGCTCGGACTCGCAACAATTACAATTCGACATGTGATCTCGGGCTCACTATAGTTACTAACAAATAAAATGGTGGCCACGAGCTCGGTCTCACTATGTTTTAAAACTACAAAAGGCTCAAGCTCGAGGTTTCGTCGCACAATTTTTTATCAAATAGCGTTTTCGAGCTCCGTTCCGGCATCACTGGCACCTAGGAGCAACAAACAGTAAGAGAACGCAGCTAGCCTTTAAACACGCTAACGCAGAGTTGTGTACACATTTCATTGGACGTGCCTTTACGAAGACAGTTGGAGGCGCGGGGGGGAGGGCAGAATAACGAGAATGGATATAAGTTGGTGTATATAGCAATGAGCCTTCACACCAAGCGCAACAGATTCAAATCAAAACAAATTGAATATTAACAATCACTAATAGCGAACAGTGCAATAAAATGAACACACAAACAAAAAATTTAAATGCGCGACAAATTGAATAACAAAACAAAAAAAAGAAACGAGATAATAATAGTCTGAAGAAAGTTATCAAGTCCGAACAGCGTTGCGAAGTATAGCGCAAGTGGCGGAAATAATGTCTGAAAATCCGGCGTGGACCGCTTTCAAAACACCCGTCAGAGAGACGGGAAGAGTCCTCTTATGGAGACTACTAAGAAGACCACGCCGTGATGCAACTTGGGATGGACAGGCGAAGAGTATGTGCTCCGCGGTATCTACCGCCCCGCACTTCGAGCAAGAATCTGAGCTACTCAAATTAAAACGGAAGAGAGTTGCTTTCGTGGGAAGGCGTCCGCAGCCGAGACGCGCCAAAAGAGTGTCATCCCGCCTGGGGAGCTGAAGCCGCATAATCTCGCGAGAGCCCGGATTAGGCTTCGCCTCCCTGAGCGCGTAGGCGGTGGCTCGGGTTTGCCAGGAATCCCACCAAGCACTGGTAACCACTTTACTACACGCAGATTTCAATTCGGAGAGCGTGGCCGGGAGGAAAAAGTCCACCTTAGAGGGGCGCGGAAGACTGGTGACGTCCGCGAGACCGTCCATCGTTTCATTGCCCACTACTCCGACGTGAGCCGGACACCATAAAAGAGTCACTGAGTAGGAGTACCCGTCGCAAAAGTCATGAATAGCGGTGATTACCGGATCATTTGAACGCGAATGTAACATCGTAAGCGCGCTTTTGGAGTCGGAGCAGAGCACTATTGAACTTGCAAGTTGAGCGGAAACATATGAAAGTGCCAATTGAATAGCCAACAGCTCTATCCTGTTGATGGGATGGCCGGGATCCACCAAAGACCAAGCACCGACCCCGAGAGAAGGAATGGCGAAGGCGGCACCCCTGACTCCCGAGTCCGGGGCGAGAGACCCGTCAGTGTAAATAACCGTCGCGTCTTTGGCGTGGATGTCGAGCGTCGCAAGGAACATCTGTCGCAGCGCGTCCGAGCTGAGGTCACCTTTGCGAGTAGTTAGCCAACGGGGGATGACCGTCACCTTGGGAGGTTCCCAAGGAGGAGTGGACGTGGGAATGAAAGAGCCAGGAGAGATTGTGTTCCCTAGCCAAGTTCCACACCCGGAGCAGAAAAGGAAGCTGATCCGGGGCGAAGCGATGTTCAATGACCTCCAGTTGAGCCAGGTTGTCCCGCAGAAGAGCGGGATAAAAGGCCGGGGTATCCGCTGCGCCACATGGAGCAAGTGTATGAAGGTCCAAAAGATTGCGACGAAAACTCAGCGGTGGAATTGTGGCCTCAGCTTCCATCAGGACAATGGGTGTAGACCGTGGCACACCAAGGATGACCCGTAGAGCAGCGTTTTGGACTTTGTCCAAAGAGGCGAGCAGAGGAGCGGCTGCGGACGCATAGAGGGGGCTGGAATAATCCAGCCTGGAGCGAATGAGGTGGGTGTACAAAAGCCTTAGCACGCCCCTACTGGCACCCCAACCGGTCGCTGAGACAGTACGCAGAAGATTGAGGCGCTTGAGAGAAGATGAGGCTAGAGCCTCGACGTGAGTCTTCTATGAGAGTATGTCGTCGAAAATACCACCAAGGTACCTATACGAGTGGACTTTGGTTAAGGGAGTGCCATTGAGACTGAGAGTGAGATCGCCTGGGATGTTAGTCGCTTTTGAGAAAAGCATAAACTGGCACTTGAGTCGCTGAAAGTTGAGACCCCAGCGTGCACCGTACTCCGCGATGTGATCAAGCGATTGCTGCATGGAGCCGTATAAGGCGCGAAGGGCTTGGCCACAGACCCAGGCCGCAATATCGTCGGCATGTTCCCCTTGGTAAACATGTCTCTCGCATAGTTGAGGGATCCCGTCCAACATTACAGTGAAGAAGATGGGGCTGATCGAGCTGCCCTGAGGAACGCCTCTCGTGACGAGGTAAGTGGCTGAGAGCGCACCATTGACCCTAACCTGATAGGTCCTATCCTTGAGGAAGTCTTCCACCCAACGAAGAAGATTGCCGGTAAGACCCCGGCGTTGAAGTTTGTAGAGCAGCGCCTGGTGGTGAACACTGCCAAAAGCGTCTTTCAGATTTAAGAAGACCGCAAGGCAGTGATTGTTCGTAGCGAGAGCACCTTGGGCTGCCATAGCAAGGCGGATCGCATTGTCAGTCGCTCGACGCCCACGTCTAAATCAAGATTGCTCTGCAGGCAGAACAGCGTTCTGGTCTAGGAACCAGACCAGTCTGCCTAGAACCAGCTTCTCATAAATTTTGCCGATATTAGGAAGCAGAGAGATAGCGCGGTAAGACGCGGCATCGGGGGAGGGCTTCCCCGGCTTCAGAATGGGGTGCAAGACAGCATGTTTCCAACGAGAAGGCATGATGCCCTCCACCCAAAGGCTGTTATAGAGCGTTAGGAGTGCCGTTCGGAAAGCCGGAGTCGAGTTCTTTATGATCAAGTTGGATCGAGACGTTGTCCTTCCCCGGGGAGGTGTTGCGAAGGCCGGAGAGGACCTCGTATAACTCCGCTTCCGAGAAAGGGAAATTGTATCTCGCCGGTGGCTTCTCCAAAAGTGGTTCAGGCTGGTATTTTTGTTCCGGGCCGAGCGTTGGCTGAGGATGGGTATCCGCTCTAACAGACTGCGCGAGGCACTCTGCGACTTGGGCTTGATCCGTTTCCACCTTGTCTTCTTTGTTCAACGTAATGAGCTTCCGTGGACGCGTCCGGTCTTGAACCACCGAACTTGAGACCAGACCTGAGTCAAAGGAGTGTGAGCATGTAGTTTATTGCAATAAGTTCTCCAACTATTACGCTTCGTCTCTCTAGTTATTTTTTTGAAAAGGGCTCTTTCACGTTTGTAAGCGCCCTGATCCAACGAATGACTCGAGCGTTGCGCCCTGCGTCGAGCCCGTTTGACAGTTTTGGCCTGCTCCGAGCATGCGGCATCCCACCAAGGAGGCTGGCTGGGGGCTGCGGGACTCGGGCTCAAATATTATGTTGAGCTCGAGCTCCAAGTAATGTGAATTATGAAATGGGTTCAAGCTCGAGCTCGAAATAATTTGGATTTTAACAGGGGCTCAAGCTCGGGCTCACTAGTTACAATATGCGTTCCACAATACCTCATCTCGGGCTCGGTTTTAAGTCTACTCTGGTTAGAAGAGAGCGATTTTCGTCTAAATAACCGACTTACTAGAGTAGCATTACGACGACCTTCTCAGTAAAATAATTCTAGCATATGAGCGCGCTGATCTCGAGTGTAAAGAGGCATACTGGACAACAATCGGTCATAGAGAAAGAAGGAAGGGGAGAGATGGTGAAGGGGAATTTCAATGTATTTCCCCTTTTAACGAAGTGGCTCTTCGCGTCATATGGCTACTATGGTTACCGACTAAATCTTGTACAATAACGCGCATCGTTGTGCGCAACTACGACACAGTCAAAAGAGAGCTTTCTCTGTTCGTTATTTTGTTTGCGTTTTTGGCAAAGGCTAAGGCTAAAGCCTACTAACGTTCGGTAGAATCGGTAATAAATTTAATATAGAACCTAAAATAAGTTCAGATGACGAATTAGATTTAACTTAAAAATTCCCTTTCTTGACTAGTGTTGCTATTGCAATTTTTATAGCAGCACTTTTTGTAGTAAACCATTTTAATTAAAAACTCACTACCTATAGGCACGTGGCAGAACCACAGTTGTCTCTTCACTGTGGGAAAGTTACAAATTCCCAAATATTATGACGTCACACAGTCTCATGCGCAACGGCGATGCGCGTTAGTGTACGAGCTTCTCTCTACCATGGCCAACTTCGCGCGCTCACTACGCTCGCACCAGGCGGCCTACCCAAAGAATTTCAAATCCATGTATTGGCGCGAAATAAAAGTTTGGTTTTTAGTGTCTTCGACGGCCGTCGGGAGCGCTACTTCCGGACCTTAAAGTCGGCTCCTTTTACGATATAAATAACATGGTTTTCTATGGCGCGAAACTTGACCATAATGAGTACATAGTACTGGAAATTATTTAAATATCAGAAAATTGTATTTATTTTATACTTAGGTTATAACTTAAAAGTTCAATTTCCATAAATAACCCCTCAAATACTTCATTACTTAGGTAATTTTTAAATAGTTTGTATGAATAGTTAAGCCTTGTTGGATTTTAGATTTGTTGTCTTTTAAAACAATTTTCGCGGCGGGAAATTCGAACACTTGATAATTACTTAATGCTGAATGATATTAGATTTATGTAAAAAGATATTTATTTCATTTTTCAAATATTATTTAAAGTTGTTACATATCAATAATTTTTGTATAAATTACCCAAAAATGCCTTAGAGTTGCGTTCCCTATGACCCATCTGTAAAAGGCAAAACACCTGGAGTTTCTTTCCACGAATTTCCTTCTGATGGCGTTGAGAGGCATGTGGCTAGAAAATACATCTCGGGATAATTTTAAAATAAATAACAGATCAGAATTGAGCGTTGTATGTAGTTTACATTTTTGTGAAACAGATTACCGTAAAGGTCTTAAATTACGAACGCTGGAAAAAACGGCAATACCTACGGTATTCCCACAGTTGTAGCCAACCTGGTCAGTGGCAGTCATATTGCTAGTAGGCCAATCAGGCAAACCCTTATGTTATTAGGCCTAACTCCCAAGGGCGCAGGTGGTGGCACCAGTGTGGGAGTTGGTATAAAAGGAGGTAGCAGAGAGAGAGATAGGGCTTTTAAGAGCATAGAGGCAGAGCTGTAGAGTCAGTGGTTAGTAGCAGTCAGAAACTAGTATGGGAGTGGTTAACTCCCAGCTAGCCTGCTAGTCAGTTGTAGTTATCCCCCAGTGGCTGCCAGGTTGCATTCTCTTCCCTTGGTGGGAATATCTAAGAAATATTAGTATCTTATTATAATAGGATAGTTATTGTATAGTTCGCTCTAAGGCCTCCGAAGGCACGTTACCCAACCTTCTAGAGTAGAGTGGCTATACAGTATCCAACTTATATGATACCAAATGCGTTGAGTACAGAGCCTGACACGCAACGAACCACTTTAAAATTGGCAAGTTTGGCTTACGTAGCTGGTTGTGGTACAGAAAATGGAGCAACCTGAATTTTGTAGCTTGTGTCTCCGACAGAGGAGGTATAAGTTACCCAAATAAGGATTTTGTAATGTTTCATTGAGGCAGCATTTCCTTATTTTCGAGAATCAGCAAGAATTAGCGAAAATATTGAATCTCCCGTGTTGCCGAAACTTACCAGGTGTCCAATTTTGCATTGCAATTTTAATGTCCCTCATGCCTCGATATCTGCCAAATTTTTCTGTGACAAAATAATACCACCCGTAGTTGATAACATAACTAGGACAATTTGATTTGAGAAAGTAAAGGAACTAGTTTACAAACCTCAATCGAGAAAACTTCTGAAAATGTAAAGGTCTTTCATTTTCATATTTTGATCACCATACACCAGTGATACTTCATTGTTTTCCAGGATTCTTTCATATCTACCATTCCTAATTACCAGTTTTCATTCATATCTACCAGTATTCATATTTACCAGTGTTCATTCATTTCTACCAGTATTCATATTTACCAGTGTTCATTCATTTCTACCAGTATTCATATTTACCAGTGTTCATTCATATCTACGAGTATTCATATAATCATATTTACCAGCGTTCATTCATATCTACGAGTATTCATATAATCATATTTACCAGCGTTCATTCATACTTTTTTACCAATGTTCATTCATGTTTTCGTTCATTATCACTATTATTCCAACTATATGTCTCTAAAATTTAATGAAAAAATGCAATTATTAACTTTTATGTCAAACAAATTATTTCATAAAAATATTAAACGTATTTGGCTATTTTTAAGAATAGCACCTTTAGTTTTTTTTTGGGTTTTGTTTATTTTTTTAGGTGTATTATTTGTCAAGGATTACCGAAATGCCAAAAGTTTTAAGCGCAATTTATTATTTAGAAAGATATGATAAATATAAAATTGTTACTTACCGCCAATATTTATCTCGGAAAATACATAATATTTCGACATTTTTGTACGTATTGGGTAAGGTAGGACTGATGAAGAATTAGATTTAACGGCAAGATAACTACTAAATTTAAAAAAAATTGCTAAGTGAAATGTGTTTTTTTACGGCGAATTCCATTCGCTAGATACTGGGTACGTTTTCACTGGATATGATGTCCGTATGTGGAGTTAATAGAAGGAGGGAAAACTCCTTCGTGTGGGATCTATTCATCTCTCAGTCGCTATCCCTTGTTTAATTCGCACCACAAGAGACTATACTAGGTACTGTCCTCTAGGTTGCGTTATAGATGGCACAGCTTGATTAGCAAGAATGGGGCTGGGGTGGCGCCGCGCGCCCCCAGCGCTCGAGCGAAGCGAGTGCGCGGCGCCGTAAGGCGCCAATACGAGTCCAGTTTCACTTTTAGTTAGGAACTGCGCCCAAAGAATAATTCCCATTTTTCACAATTTCTCATTTTATCCTTCATCAGTCCTACTTTACCCAAAAGCTTTGTATAATGCAGTACCATCAAAAAGCCCATTTTTTCAAGATTCCAATTTTTTTGCTTCTTTTTTTTCTTGTAAAAACATGTTCCCGCAAAATAATTTTAATTTTTTTAGATTCCTTGACCACTAATTAACAATTAGAAAAAAATTTAATAAAAAAAAATGCATTCGCCGTAAAAAAACCTTTCACTTAGCACTTTTTTTTTAAATTTAGTAGTATCTTGCCGTTAAATCTAATTCTTCATCAGTCCTACCTCACCCAATAAGTACAAAAATGTCGAAATATTATGTATTCTCCGAGATAAATATTGGCGGTAAGTAACAATTTTATATTTATCATATCTTTCTAAATAATAAATTGCGCTTAAAACTTTTGGCATTTCTGTAATCCTTGACAAATAATACACCTAAAACAATAAACAAAAACCAAAAAAAAACAAAAGGTGCTATTCTTAAAAATTCCCAAGTATTTTTTATGCTCATTACACTAAAATTTTAGTTGCATCACTTTAAATATCAGTTTAATTGTTTATCTACTTGAGATCAAATAGTTTAAAATCCAAACCAAAACATGTCCGTTTGTTTACATTCCATTCTAAACATGTGATTTTCACTTTTGGAAATAGTCGATCTCGGCGGGAAAAATGAATTAGAAAATTTTGAAAAGGGTTGTAAATCATGGAAAAAGGTTTATTTTACCTCTGACATCGACGAATATATCGAATAGTTTTCAATAAATTCCTTAAAGTAACGAAAAACCATAATCGTTCCATTCGATTCTATGCTAATAGTTAGGTCCGGAGGTGGCTCCAGCGCCTCCGCAGCGGCAAAGAACGAATTTCGCTATTTTTGATCTTTTGGGTAGGCCGCCTGGTGCGAGCGTAGTGAGCGCGCGAAGTTGGCCATGTCTCTACCGTCGAGTTTACGTCGCCCCCTTTCTAAATATCTCTCCCCTACCTTCTTTCTCTATGAATCGGCCAAGCTGAGATAATGTTTTAACTTTGAAATGTAAACGCTTTAAATACTACTCGGACAATTGATATTTCACGTTAAAAAACAACAAAAGAAAAATGAGCGTAATTTTTGGTCTACAAATCTTTGTTTGATGATCTTACTCGTAACCACGTCGAAATGGAAGACGCGGTCTTTGTCTAATTAGGTGTTGAACGTAATAATTTTCTTTAACAATAACTTTTTGCAGATCTGATTATTAACTACATAGCTGAAAGCATAAGTTCCCTAAAATAAATGTACATGTGTGTTGTGATTATGTACGATTGTTTACGTTAAAGGCTATTGCCTGCTAGTACAACTTGTTTTTTCCCCCGACCTCCAAAATTATTTTTACACTTTCGACTATGCCCTACAACTTTTCTATTGAAACATTTTGCGTGACACCTACCGGTGAAAAAATAAATTTTCCAAAACGGCACAAAATCGTTCGATTTTTCTAAAATTTAGTAACCAAAGCCTTCCATACCTAACAAATAAACCCTGAAAATTTCAGAACCCTAGCATAAATACATTTTGAGAAAAATGGCCTGATCGAGCAAATTAAGACACCCTGTATATCTTAAGGTTTTGACTGACTTAATATTTAAGCGGTTTTCTAAAAAAAAAACGCAAGTAAAATGAGAAAAATTCACACAAATGGCAAAAGTAATGCAGGGCAGTTTTCAAATCTAACTTAACTCTTCAAATCTTTACGTCTCTCTGCTCATTGGCCGAGGAAACGTAGCCAATCACGGACTTACCGACATCTATTGCAAGTTTGCAACTTTGAAAGTCTTTTCAGAAACATTTACATTTAAATTTGATAAGCATGTGATCATGGCAAATTCGAGCATTTTATTTAGTCAAACTCCCGTTAAAAAGGAAATAAATCACCCACCAGGACATATTGTGGTCAATCATATTTGGGAAAACTCAATTTTGGCAGTTATTTTAAAAAGTAAACTAATTTAGTAATTTTGCTTTCACATACAAATAAATGATCATATGAAATCTGTAATTTCTACAGGAAAAGTTGGTGTGATTTTCTCTGGGAATTTAGGAATTGTGGATTTTTATTGTACAAATCATTCATTTATAATCATTAGTGAGGCTGATTTAATTATGAAAGATTCATCATATAAGAGAAGATTGGCAAAATTTAGGAAAGTATGCTACCACTCAAATATGAGACACTTTCAGAAATGCTAAATGTGTATTAAATTTTAGGGGAATAATGATCAAAATATGATGGGAATTGTTTTGATAGAAAATACGGAGTGCACAAAATCAGCATATCACGAGGCCCAAAAATTTGCAGTGTTGCAGTTGGGTTTAAAGATGGTAATGGTGCAATCTCAAGATGATGCTGCAGAGTATTTAGCAAATACAGTAAAAATTTGGTTATATTTAGCAGTGTCAACTAAATTTAATGATACATTGTCTTAAAGGTTAATTATGTAACGCATGAAAAGCCAAATCCATTGAAGCACCGGCTTTTGGTTCCTTCAACAGATATGGTTACGTGGAAACTAGCATTGCTAATACCATCCATTGGGGAAATTAAAGTGCAAAGTCTTTTAAAAAAATATAAAAGTAATAGAAGATTATTTTTTGTTTAAACACAAACTTTTAATTTATTAGAAACTGCGATGCTTTGCTGTTCTAATAAATAAAAATTTTATCGTACAAAAGATAAAAGTGGAGTTTCACTTATTTCTAATTTAATTACAGGTATGAAAGAATTATCAAATGTCAATGAGACCGATCTAATTCCATTAGTCGGACAAACTAGTGCAGAAGCCATATATAAATTTTTTCATAAAACTGTATAAAAGAACACTGTTAATAATATTCTCTGTAAAAACCATTATTTATTGATCACTAGTGTTGCATCCCCGCAAAGTACAACAGTACCATCACATTTGGTGCATGTAAAACTACACTTAATCAATGATTTTCTATTTTCAATCACCGTAACCTTGGCTGTAACTGTCTCACCAATGTATAGAGGATTAGGGAATGACAGCGTTTGTTTGGCAACTATCGCTCCGGGTCCTGGTAGTTTAGTACCCATAACAGCGGAAACTAATCCATTTACAAGTGCTCCGTGTACAATTGGTTTCTTAAAATTAGATGTTTTACAAAAATCTTCATCGAAGTGGATAGGATTCGTGTCCTGAGTCAAATTACTATAAGTTTCTATGTCTTCAGTGGTGAATGTTTTAGAAATTTGGGCCTCCCGATCATAATCAGTTATGTAGAATCGTTTTTGATGTATTGTACCCGTAAAACCAATAGTAGTACAAGCCATACTGAATGCTGAAAACTTATAGCTGATATTCAAAAACCCTGCTGAGAATAAGATCACTCATTTTATGATAACTAAAACTTGAAAATGTATAAGATGTATAAGCAACTAAAAATGAGTGACCTTGAGCTCCAAGTATTTTTATTTTTTAAACCCAACATTTATTTGATATTGAAATAACTAGTCCTTTTTATTAATTACTGTATCAACTGATGTTTCCCAAACTTTGTCAAAATCAAATTCTGGCTCTTCGAAAGAACTATATGGCCTTAAATCACGATATTTACCAATACGATTTCGTTCCTTCCATAAATCAGCTTTTTGCCAAGATGCTAAGTTTTTAGGTGCCTTGTAAATATTTGGATATTTGGGTGGGGGTGGTTCTTCCTCAAAGGGATTGATCATGTTTAGTCTTTTCAGTAGAACCTCTTTTCTAATATCATGTATATCTCGATATTTATCTAAATACCTAAAATAAAAGATTTTTATAATTTTGTACGAATAAATATTTTGTTACGAGGTCTTTCTTACAAATTGAAGGGTTTCTTGTGAGGATATTTTATTTGTGGCTTAACAAATTGAGTTTCTTGAGCATATTCGAAAACTGGCATTTGCATTTGAAGTTCTTGATGAAAAAACTCCACCAGGGATTCCTCCCAAACTGACTGGAAAAATGCTAGACCAGCTGGGGTAATTAAATCCTGCCATTGGGAATAAAATTTATAGGTGTTGAACGTTCTGGATTCCAAGTTGTACCTGAGATAAAATAATTATCCTTTATAGTTATACTCTATTTCAAATAAATGAGATTGAATTTACTTATGAGAAGGTTTTTGAATATTTGAGTAATCAATTAATTTCTCT
This sequence comes from Leiobunum rupestre, assembly GCF_980474605.1. NCBI lineage: Eukaryota > Metazoa > Arthropoda > Arachnida > Opiliones > Sclerosomatidae > Leiobunum > Leiobunum rupestre. The sequence goes on from NC_143392.1 coordinate 37,541,506, forward strand.
TGCTTATAGAGAGTAAAGATCATTCTCTGATAGCCGGCACCTTTAGCGGGTATTGGCTGAAGATACGGGAAGATTTCTTCTCCAGTTTTGATGTCATTTCCTTTAATATTGGCACTAGAATTCAAAAATAGGAATTAAAACGAGATTTAAATATATATATATATATATATAAAGCGTATTACATAAACCAATGTAGGTATTCTGCATTTGATTCAGAAAGGTGACCATCTGGATTTGACAAAACTAGAGTCCACAAATCATTAGGTTTTGAATTAAAGTCAACGAAAGGCACTGTTGAAGCCTGTTTGAATACAATTAAAAAATTTTCATTTCATGAAACAAAATATGGAGCAATTAATTTACTTCACTAGGCATAATTATGTTTCCTCTATGCACAGGAGTAACAGATTCTTCATCATACTCGTATAAAATATCCAACATGATTGTTGGAGTGAAAATACCATGATGAAATAAATCTTTAAACACACCATAATGTAGAGCAGCTTTTCTTATTATTTCTCCATCGCCTGATTTTTTAAGCTCCTCGCTGACTTTACCTAAGTCTACTCTTACTGTAAAAGAAGTACACAATTTTCAAAAACCTGAAAAACCATAATCTAGAGCTTTTAGCGTTTTCCATTTGATTGCTCGAGATTCGCTCCGAATCTGACGTCATAGATCTCGCCTATGCCGACTAGAGTAAAACCGCAAATGGAACATTCCATTAACATATTCCCCCGCTTTGTTGTTTTTAGTCTGCTAGTAATGTGAATTTTAGGGTCTTGGTCTGCCATTTTGCCAAAAAATCTAAATGGAACACGAAAAAATTTGCTCCGATCTCTATCTGTTGATCTGTCAACATAGGCAGATCGGTTTTGGGTGATCTTGGAGCCGCCGTGAGCAGGAAATGGAACATGCTAAACTTGATCAGAGTAGATCCGAGCAGGCAATTGGAACATAAAATTTTGATCAGATTGATCTAGAGCGCTAGAGAGCAGTTAAATGGAAAACGCTATTAGAAATCTTACGTTTTCTAGTTTTAGCTGCTTCAAAAAGGGTCTGATTGTTCTTTATATCTTTCCTTATTTTACTTCTTTCTTTCTCTAATAGCTTTTTAGACGGTTTAATAACGGGAAATCCAATTTCGACTTGCGCCTCAATTTCTTTATCTTTTCCATTAAGTTCTAGTTCTATGTAGAATATATAGTAATCTTTAGTTAAGAAGTAATAATTTTATTTATTTTTATTTACCGGCTAATCGTTGTTCCAGACTCTTCAAAGGCCCAGTGGTCGTTCTTACGGTGCGTAAATTTCTAGAAATAATTAAAGTTTTATTTAGTTTGTTTAAATTCGAAATGCATGACAAGGTTTTCGAAGCCATCATTGAAATTTCATAATTTAAAGCAGACGAATAGCAAACATGCAAAGCGCTGCCAGAAAATAATAAGTCAGTGCTGCGTTCAGTAACTCTAATAAAAAACGCAACTTAGTAAAATAGATAAAATTAGCGAATAAGCAGATTAGTCCCTTATGAAAAGGGATAATAAAGCTAAACCCTAAACAAATTTGAAGAAATTTTAACTTAGTAAAATATATAAGAGTCCGTGCAAGACGTCTGAATACAACAAATAATTCGATCGAATAACAAAAATAATATTCGATTCCGAAAGGAATACATCTTGAAAATGTTCGAGAATATTCGATTTTACTGGTCGAATACTTGAAAAGTAGTTTGCCAAACTGGTCGAATAACCGGGGGTTTTCTTGATTGTTGAGCTTCAAGATCCTCAAAAGAGAATGCGATGGATGGTAACGCTGCCGCATGGTGTGGTGCGGTTCAGTCAGCTATTATTTCCCTTATTGACGTGTTTATGGAATTTCGTAATACAAAAGGGTAAAGCTAATGCTAAAACTAAATACCTCAAATTATTTGGTATTCCAAATATTAATTGGTATTTGATTAGTTAACTAGCCCTGTTTTCTCTTTCAAACATAGTCGGCTAAACTATTCAACGTTTTGAATATTCGATTTAATTAGTATTTGATGTGGCTAGAAGACAATCATTTGATAGTTTATTCGATAACCGCTACTATTTTTTCAAAACGGCGATTACAATTTCAGAAATTATATTCGTGATGTCAAACTGTTTTATTCCCAGTGAAGTCAGTTTCCAATGAGTATCATTCTGATCAAGGATTCTATATTTTTAGAAATATAAAAAATATAGAATCCTTGTTCTGAGGGGCAAAAGGATTATGGCAAATTGGTAAAACGCCTTGAAGGCTTGAATCATGACGTAGATAGCGGAAGTGCCGAAATCCCATACGGTAACTTTTTCCCTCTGGATTCTCTGCGGATGAGTTTTTTTTAAGTTACTGAATGCGGGGTATTTTCCGTAGAGAGTGGTCTACGCCCTATCGATTTCCATATAAATTGAAATTATAATTACACTTTCAACATATATTTATTTTTTATAATGGTAATAATTAATTACACGCAAAATAATTTCCAATATAAAGGTAAAATAATAAAATCATGGGTAAAAACAAGAGATTATGAGTCTGAGATAGCCGAAAGACGTGGCAAACCGAAACAAGAACTTTAGGCGAAAGATTGATTCAGTCTTTTCAAGCAAAGAGCGATTCTCCAGCTAACATCTTTCTTGTGCAGATTAAAGGCAACTGGGTTAACTTTAATAATAATTGCGTTAACCCTGAACAACCTTCGCAACACGCTTCCAATGGGCATAATAGAACATAAAATCCTAACAAAAGCAAAAGTTCCAATTAAAGATCTCGCGTTTGGCTGACCTGCCAAATATAATTCCAATAAAAAAATTACCTGCAATGAAGAATGCTACCGGATAGGCGATAAAAATAACAACGAGAATCCAAAAAATTCCCCAAATACACTTACACATGATAAAGCCGCTTGTATTAACTTTTTGAAAATGTAAATACAAAAATATATCACCAAAAACTGGTCTAAAATTAAGCGCAACAAGTTACAGATACGCTTCAGCGAATTTTAAACTCTCTAGGCGTTGCCTCAAGAGCAAAATAAAAGTTGGAAAATTTTATTGGCCCCATTCAACCTCACGAGTTCCAAGCTCCGTTTACGCCCACACCGGTTTAGGAATTTTTTACAGAAAATACCCTATCCTCTCACTCGATATTGCCCCCTCAAAATTAGACAAATACGCAGGATGGAATAATTAAACGAAACTTTTTGAAGATTCATCGCGGAAGCGCATGCTCAATAAACAAAAGTTTCTATATTTAGATTTGTACCCCTTGCTGACACAACGTAGAGCCAGGAGGGGGCCAAGGCATTCTTTAACCACACACAAGCGCTTTAGGTATTAGAATCGTCAGTGTTTTTACAAAACTTGCTTTTCCATATTGGCAGTGCAAGGGTTTTCCTTCAGAAATTGGCTTAGTAATAAATAAGTTGCAAATTTTTATTCTCATGTGAATTTTTAATTTTCAAAAACACAAGAACAAACATTATTTACAATTTTACCTCAGGAATACCCATTTTCATTGTTCGCAAGGTTTCTTTAAAATATACAAAAAATAATGATTATGGAAAACGGTTCAAATTTACAGGAGCAAAAAAGACGCTATCTTTATTATCTTTTATAGATGACTTTTTATCAATCCCCTATTTTCAGTCACATACTCTTTAAAAATATATATATTCCTGACAATTACCAATACCGTCAAATATTATTGAAGGGAGATGTGATTTTGAGCGCTTATCATTCGTATGATGATTATTAACCTACTTTAATGTTAACTACCCAAAAGTGTAACGCTCAGATGATTATGTTCAGCTCAAGATAAAGCCTTACAAAGAAGTTAAGGCTGTTGCAGCATCAGGGAATAAACTGTGATAGTTTATGACTGGGACATAGGCAGCTGTAATTACGCGGCCTGCAAAGTATTTAAATTATTAATCATCCATACTAATTTCCTTCTTCTCAAATGAAGTTTAAACTCACCAGCAAACCATCTGCCGTGTAAAGCATTGACAGAAGCCACAGCAGCAGCTATTGTTGGACATTTTACATACACATTTCCTTGCGGAGAAGATTTATCGACAAAGGCGTGCAAGGCTCCTCCGTGTTTGCGACATTCTTCAATAACGTCATTACGAATCTCTTCATCCCAGATGGGATTTGTGTCTTTCCTGCTCAAAAATAAACGATAATTAATACTAAAATTAATACCGCTATTCTAAACGTTGACTTACATTGCAGTGTCAAACATGTTAGCAAGCATGAAGCATTGGGTGGCTATTGGCGGCGCTGCTGCATTGATGGAACCAGGCAGACCACCTGGTGTCATTTGTAAAGCAGTAACTGCGGCTTGTGGAAGTTGAAAACCCGTTCCTAAGAAAAGCAAAATAATTATTAAATTTCATTATAGTGTTTAGACCAGGTTTTAGTACCTTCAGCGAGCTTGGCCATTAATTGAAGTCTACCAGTGGCTCCTAAATCAATTCCGGTACGATCTAACTCGTCACTATCTAAGAAAGAAGGACCTTGCATAAGTTCAGCCCTTTCAGTCACGTGACCAACCTTCATTGGTCGTCCAGCCAATTCAAATCCATTTAACTGTTCTAAAGCTTTTTTGGCATCTTCAGCATCGTGGAACTACCAAAATAAAAAATTAATGTAAAATATTGCTAATTGAATTTAGCTGCCAAAAGTGAGCTTACAGTGATGAAGCCATATCCCTTGGAGCGGCCAGTTTCCAAGTCTCTGGTTAATTCTATGTGATCAATCTAATGGGAAAGAAATAACTTAATAAAGAATTACGACCTTGAATTTAAAGACAAACAAACTTTTCCAAATGGTTCAAAAATTCCTCTAAGCATCTCTTCGGTGATGTTAAAATGTAATGAGCCAACGTAAAGCCTCATGGGTCCTATCATGCCTTTGGTGATGACACTAACTGTGGCAGCGGCTCTGTTCTTCTCCGCTTGCGTTGGTTGTACAATTATGGGTACACCCAAAAGTTTTTGATTATTCAGTCCTAAGGCCTGTATAAAAAAAATTGTATGAAGACTTGAAAAAGGGACAAAATGCATTTGAAGATAACTTACCAAAGCTACAGATTCTACAGCGCCAAACTCAATGTAGGCAATACCCTTAGAACGTCTTGTTTTGTTGTCCATGATTAGACGCACATCTTTCACCTATAAATAGCAGATATTTATATAGAAAGCCAAAATAAAAATTATACATTTAAAAAAAATTACTTTTCCAACAGAGGAGAAAAATTCTTCTAGATCTCTGGAACGAACTCTCTGTGATAATTGCATACAAAAGATAGTTCTAGCATCTCGTTCTTCTGGGGAAAGATCTTCGGGTCTAGCTCTGAAGTAAGTAAGCTGTAAGAAATAGGCCCCAGCAGAAAATAGTAAGTGAAGACGTACTAACCTGACTGGGCTTTTTGAAAAAGACCTCCTTCTCAAGTCTCTCTTGGGAGGAAAAGACAGTGGTGGTGGTGGTGAACGGCTTTTTCTCTCGTGACTTCTGGATATTCTTTCTCGACTACGGTGGTGACTGAAATTATAATGATAGAAATTAATTTATTTACAATTCATCTTTTAGACTAAGAAGCGAATGGATATACCTTGATGATCCGTGATGCCTATGACGACTGGAGTGCGCTTTATCATGACCTCGGCTACGACTTCTCCTCCTTTCATGACCGCGGCTTCTGCTTCTTCTTCTTTCGCGGCTACGGCTTCTCCTGTCTCGACTGCGGCTCCTGCTCTTACTTTTCCTTTTTTTCTTGCTGCTTCCAGAACCACTTCCTCTGCAATAAAATAGCCAACCGTTAGTGTCCACATCCCCAGAAAAAAAGGTTTGGAGTAAATTACCTTCTGTTCTCTTTGTCAGCATTGGCTCCTTCCTGGCTTCTGTTGGAAACTTCATCCTATCATAGTTGAAAAACAGGATAATGATGTATACGTCCACACACCAGTACGTCATCATTTTTAGGACGGCATTTAGGTGTTTAGGTTTTTAATTTTTTTTTAAGGTTCCAAGGATGAAGGAAAATTGGAAAATGCAGGGAAAATATGGGGGAAAAACCAAAAAGAGGAAAAAACAAAAACTAAATGTTAATTAAGAACATACTTTTTTCAGAAACCAAATTTAGAACGCGAAACATTGTTTTTTTGTTAATAAAATGCATCCGGATTTCTTTGCTGCAAAGCAAGGACTTTTTTGTTTGGTTAATGCGCTCATCCATTTATTTTAGAGCTGTACAAGGATAATTGTGACTCTGCAAAAGGGGCAAAAAGGGCAGATAGAGTACGGCAGTTGCTTCAGTTTGTTTTTTCACAGACAATTTCAGGGCATTTGCCAATTATGATAAGTTACCATTAATTTCACCCCCAAAAATTAATTTACTTAAAACTGTTCCTTGAAATTGTCTATGACCCAGTCACCATTCTCAACATGTTTTTAGCACTTATTCTACTTGGAAGTACTACCCTTTAGTCAGCTGCAACAAATCAAAATGACTGCGTCACGTTTGAGCCTTTGCGTTGCTTTAAATATATACTGGTACACTAGGAGTAGAAATTAGCTTGTACTAATCTATCATAAAGCCTATGGGTTTAAAACCACTTTGTGCAATTTAAATTATCAGAGTCTCCAGGAATATTGTGGAAAAATTTTGAAACTGATAATCAAGTAATACCAAATAATTTTTGGAAAAAAAAAAAGAATCAGCCAATATATACACTGGTAACTCTGATTTTTAAACAAATTGGCTGAAAATTAGGACAATACTAAAAACACCTTGGCTCTGAGGGAGTCAAAACCCGAAAGTATAAATTTTCCCAGAATGATTTTTTCCTCCAAACACCTGCGCGCAATAAAATACAACGTTAAACCCTGAAGTCTTTGTTGGGAAAATGACTAGAAATTATGAAAGTAAAGGTTTGAAAATATCCCCAAAACCTCTTCACACTCTGCTTCCAAGCCTTAGACGTCACACGTAGATATAACTGTACACACAGACGGTGGTGGGCCACCAGCCATTTCCGAGCAAGCCTGACAAGAGATACGGGATACCATTTCAGAGAGAGCATATTTCGGGTTCCCCAAAATACGTGGTCTTTCAATTTAAGCCTAATCAATTAAGAGATAGCCTTCCAAAAATCAAGTTTAAAGCTTGCAGAACTTTCTAATTACCAAATTAGAAGTATTTTGCAAAATCCCGAATTATAAAACAATTTGTAAAATACAATTTTTTTTTCCTTTAACACCAGTTCCACAACCTTTAAGCAATTTTCTGGATATGCTTTCGCCCCCCATTTACTTTCCTTCATAAACTTAACTACCATGAATGTAAAAAAAAAAATCTCATACGACAATAAAGTTAGCCTATTAAAAACACATTCGAGCGTTTGATGACAATTACCAGCTTCAGGTTAAAACCAAGTGTAGAAACCCGACTATTAAATCTAGACTATTTACACTAAAGTCATTGTAATGTGTTTCCCCAAACTACTACCTTTGCACAGAGTTCCAATTGGTACAGAAAGGAGAGGGTCACGTCTATGTAGAGTCTACAAGACAAAGTAGGAGTTACGTGAGTCTATGATACGGCCTTATTTTTTACTTTAACAAGAGATGCAGCTCTCACATATTTCAACTTTCCAATACATAATCAACGATAAAAATGCATTAGTAAAATAGGAAAAATAATACGTTACCCCTTTCTGGAATGGGGCCTCCAAGAGTGCCTCTACGTCAAAGTCATCTGCCATTGCCTGAAAAACATTAAGCTTAATATTATTTCCAAAAACCTCAAGTTTCCAAAGAATAATAGCAAGATTGGTCTGGAGTTCCAAAATTTTGGTTTACTTTGGCTTCATTTATCACAGAACTACTACTTTATTATAACAGATTACCAAGTAGACTAAGATATGTGTTTCACGAGGACATGTATATTTCTTAGTTCAAGTTCCTATCTTCATGGGCAAATGAAAGAAACTTTGTTTATAGTATAACATGTTTGGGATGCCGACTGACACAAAGATAACAAGGCTAACAAAAAATATTGCTACCAGGGTAAAGAAACCCCAGTTACAACAAAGGGAAAACAAAAATATAACTTTTCATTTGGCAATAGTTTTGAGAAGTCAAGACTGACAAATATTATAATATGGGCCAGAAAAAGATTTAACACTGTTGTGTTATGAGAATAAGGTACATGAAATCAGTCTAAGGTCGGGAAGGATGTACGAGACCGCCAGTGTAACAACTATAACTTTCGTTCGATATTATAGTTTCCGAAGGTTAAGGCAAATCCCTAACATGTCTACCAATTAATGATTTAAGGCGTTTCATTTACGCTATGAAGATGCATTATACGCAAACGGGAAGATTTTTAGGCTTAAGGAGAGAAAAACGCGGCCATATTTTCTGCAATTTAGAATATGAAAGCAGCTCTTATTTTTCTAATTAAAAAATGTATACTTATAAAAATAAAATATACCAAATATTCAAATAAAATACTTACGATATATATGGTATTAAAGTAAGATTCTTGAAAATAACGAAATATTTAGTAGGATTTTAAGAATTTAACAACTCGGAAAAGACCACTGCATAGGCTACTCAGCTTTGTTTTTTTTTCTTGTGGAAACTCTACGGGGTTTTAAAACTTATGCCAAGACCGTTGTTAGTCCATTAGATAGTAAAATTTGTCCATCGTAAATTTTACGACCAATGAAAACCCAGGGAATGTGTAAAACGGGCCTAATTTATTTTTTACATAGGGGAGATTTTGTCTTCAAAGCGTTGTCAAACAATGCAATTTTGGACATTAGGGACACCCAGAGTGTCCAGTCCCCTGACACAAAAGTCAACACTTTAGTGTTTGTAACTAAAACAACGTTTCGTCTCTGAATTAAAGCCAAACAACTCTTCCGTTTAAATATAAACCTTAAAAAGATAAATTAGCATTAGCTAGTTTTGAAAACTTTAATCAAGACAGAAATGGCTGAAACTGATTGGGATACTGTTACCTACCTCAGGAAAAAACCACCGAAGGCTAGTCAGCTTAGATCTCAACAGGTAAAAATTATAACGCAACCTTATCCCGTTATTTCATTCTTGAATAAATCCTTATTAGAATTTTCCTTGGAGTACTAAATTAAATAGGCAGATTAAATTTCAATTGTTCATATTACAGGCCATTAATGCTGCTCAGCGACAAGGACTTGAAATTGAAACTACCAAGAAATGTATATTAATGATTGTTGTTAGGCCTAAGCCTTTCTAGAATGTATACTTTTTTTATAGTTAATGCAGCTACTAATAAGAAAGCTGTGACGACTCTCAACACTGCTAAACTTGATCGTGAAACAGAAGAACTTCATCACGAAAGGGTGTCCTTAGATCTTAGCAAACTTATACAACAAGCGAGACAAGCAAAAGGAATCACCCAAAAGGAATTGGCTACTGTAAACGCCACACTGTTCATTTATGTTTAAATTCTAAATGTACCTTAGAAATTGTTTTAACCATTTTATTTCGTTTAGAAAATCAACGAGAAGCCGCAAGTTGTAAATGATTATGAAGCTGGTCGCGCTATTCCAAACCAACAAGTTATAAGCAAAATTGAAAGAGCTCTGGGTAAGATAAAAACTTCATGCTACCCTTAATCAATCTAACTTTCATCCCTTTTTTTTTCCACAGGTGCAAAACTCCGTGGTAAGGAAAAGAGAGGCCATTGACACCTGAAGACAACCCAAACTTCAGGTGTCATGGTGACTGGGAAATTTCAGAGTTGTTAACCTTTTTATTTTTGCAGGAAGAAATGCTTGATTACTTTGATGCTTTCGGTGTTTGCAAAATGGCTCCGAAAATTTTGCACTCTTTATTACATTTTCAGTTGGATGTGGTTTTTTTAATTTTTTCCAAAATATTAACTTGGTGAAAATCTTTTTTGTATAAAAAATTCTAATAGAGAACTGTATTCGCATATAACTACTATTAAAAATCTTTTGAGTTAATTTTTTTGATAAGTTTTGGTTCATGTTCATTTTAATTAAAAAATAAAACAAACAAAAAGTTTGAATAATTTTATATGAAAGTAACATTTCAAACAAACTGTTATTAGTCTTGACGAAGGGGATGTGTTTCTGCCTTAACACCGTCTTTAGTAATGATATTGATAATCACACTGTCTCCTGTATGAATATCTCGCTCAGCAGCTGATATAAAGGAGTCTTTGATGACAGCCACTGCTCTTTCAAGAGTAAGTGGTTTGGTTTTATCAACATTTTCCATGTTCTTGAAGCCAATCTGTGAAACCATTAAAGCTGAGCATTATTTATTTTCCTTTAAGCCAGTTGAACTTTTTAATTTTGTGAGTTAAAAATTATGAACCTGGTTGTCTAAAATTGACTGTATAAGACTGCCTGAAGCTCCACGAGCGCAGAAATTTGAGTACTTGTCACAATGACCAATTGGATCATAGGAATAAACAAGGCCTTTTCCTGGAAATTGTAATCCATTTAGATCAGATATAAATAAAATCTTCATATATATTCTGCACCTTCTTTGTCTAAACCAGCAAGAACAGTGGAAACGTAGTAAGGGAACATTCTTTTATAATAGAGCATTGTAGATAGCAGCTGAGCAGTAGCTGGTGTGCTCATAGGTTTGTTATGTTCATGTTGATAGATCTAGAAACAAGGTTACATAATTATCATCACAAGTGGCATACTCAAACGATATAATGTAACTACCTTTAGTCTTGCTTCAATAACACGAGTCAGTGTCAAAACATCGCACCAACAGCCACTTATTCCAGCAACGGAGGTATTAGACCTAGAAAAAATGTTACCTTGTTAAAGCTCTGGTACAGACTAATAATCAGGCTTGTCCAGACAATGGAACTCACAATTTGAAGAGTTTTGATTGATCTCTAGTTAGAATTGAATAATACTCAGATAAACGAGTATCAGAAGCAATAACTGCAAAGTCTTCTCCACATATTGCCACAATGGTACTGAAAAATAAAGAAGGTAATTTTAAGTTGAAAGGTAGAAAGAAACTTATGACTAACAAAGGCTTAGCGTCAATGACTTAGCACTAATACAAATTATAATTAGAAAATTTACCCTCCATTATCCGTGTACGGGCTAAAGCGATGGTGTTGTTTTGTTCCACTGTAACTATAACTCATCGTAGTACTATTATTTTCATTCATTTTTAAATATTAACAAATTGGACAAAATATTTAGGACCAATAAATACGATGATGATATTTTCAATTTTAAAACCAAAAGCAGACGAAAAACTAAGGTTACTAGAGACGAAAAACTAGTTATTTCTGAATATGGACGCCAGAACAGTGCTTCCACATGTAGGCAATTTTCCAGATTTGCAAATAGTGGTATTTTTGACGGGGGTCCTTGGGACCATAGAAATCCCATAGGGTAGAATGCTGCCGCGTAACTGGAAAATAGCCAAACAGCCGTGGCAGACGATCACCGAATACCGACAAATCAGAAGAACTCAAAGAGTGACTACGGCCGGTAACGTACGACATCTAGTTTGTGTAGTCAACAATAAAAAATTACTATATACATTACGTCACTGTAGTACCAGCAACTGATTGGCCGATGCCTTTTTTATTTTTTATTTTAAAATCAAATTTTTAAATATGGCGGGTGATCGCGGATCATATTTTCTAAAATATAGTATTTGTATATTCATGTACTCCTAGATTTTTTTATTATTAAAGTAAACCGATAGGTTTAGTGTTTATTCTTACCTCTCCAGAATGTCCGCTGACCAACTCTAACGTCGCGTCGGATGGTCAAGCGTCTCACGGCAATAAACTCGGTGATCCATAAGTCGGGTGGGGCGTACTCCGAGCTCAGCGCTTCGGTCTCGCCTTGGAAGCGTCCCCCGCGAGGATCTCGTTCTGGTGGCTCTTATGTCCTCCCTTTCATGAGGACGTCAGTCCGGAGAAACTCATTTGTGCCATCTTCAGTAAAGGACTGGAACTCGCTACCAGATCACTTAAAGTGTATCCCGCTTCGGCCAAAATTCTCCAAAGAACTAAAACTGTATTTAGGCTTAGATTACTAAACCTATTGCTGTTACTATTATCCTGTATTTTCTTTCTGTAAATACTCTACTTCTGGCGTGATGGGCTTCGCCTTTTGCCAGCTCAATAAACTTTAGAACTTTAGAACCCTCGACTCCTGCCTTCCACTCCATCCCCGTTTAGCTGTTTATCCCGTACCATATCGTGTAGCATTGCGCTATATTCGATCGCTAAGACCCGATTTTACACTTCAAATTTGCAAAAACATCGCATTTCGACACTTTTGTATACAGTACGGTCTAGAGAACAAACTACTTATCGTAGGTGAAATCGGAAAACACCATTCGATTTCTGACATTTCAATCCTCAGACTTTGCTATATTTCAAGTCAATTCCAGTTAATTTTAGTTAGTAAATCATCGAATACAAATTCAGTTAGTAATTTATCAGCTCTAAAAACTACCGGCTAGAGATAGAGCGAGCTTTTCGGGACGGGAGAAAGGGGAAGACGCGGGGGTGGAATACTTGTCTAAGAGGGAAAAAGGGCCGTGATTGGCCCTTTCGCTTTTAGCACGCCAGTCGCAGAGTTGCCATAAGTGATTATTTAGTTTTTAAATCTGATAGTGCAACGTTCAAGGTATTTATAATTATATTTATTTTCCAAAAATTACTTTGGTATGTTAAGCCTTGGTACAATTATTACATAATTAAAAAGGTTTCAGTAAAATTGCAAATAAATAAAATAGGAGTCGAGATGGAATTTTTTTTTGGTGATACCAAGAATGTATTTATTTATACTCAGGGAGAATGAATATGTCGAGATTATTTTTAGAGTTTCTCCAATTCCACCCGTTGGAGCCCCGGGTATGCTCCTCCGCTTTAATAAAATCTAAGACCATTTACACCTGGACCTTGGAGGAATATAACAAGTATACAGGAGTTGCGAAGAGTTGCGAAATCGGTTACGTCAGTGACCGTGAACTCAAGCGAGACGGAGGGGTTCAAACGCGACTAGCGCCAACTGCATACGGAATTTTGCAACTATTATCATTTTATAGCATTGTTTTCACGTCGTCTGGTTTGTTTTGAAACATTTCTAAATTCTTTGCGCCTTTTTCCAAAATGACTCGTATTTGTTTGGAGGAATAAAACAAACCAGACGACGCGAAAACAATGATATAAAACGATAATAGTTGCAGAATTCCGTATGCAGTTGGCGCTAGTCGCGTTTGAACCCCTCCGTCTCGCGCGAGTTCACGGTCACTGACGAAACCTATGGACGAAACCGATTTCGCAGCTCTCCGCAACTCCTGTATACTTGTTTTATTCCTCCAAGCCTGGACTACAATGCCAACGTTATAACTCCGATTTCAGAGTGTCCGCTACAAAACACCACCAAGTGGAGGAAATCCGCGATAGTAATCCACAAACATGTAGCAACCCCCCCCTTTTTTGATCCCCCTTCTTTAGGAGGCGAACGGTTCGCGCTCTCTTCCGCTGTTTTCTCTTGACGCCGTAAATAACGGGCGAAAATTGGTCACGGCTCGCGTGGCGACCGAGTAAAATGTCGGGAGAGGAGCGCGAAGTGAACGCGTTTTTCCAGCCAGAATTCTCTTGTGGACGAGAGTTGCCTCTAAATAACGATGGTGGCGTTGGGGTAGCGGCGACACTAGCCTAACAACAACGCCTACCTTCATTGAAGTCCAGGTGTAAATGGTCTTAGATAAAATCAAATAATACTGCAATCTCATTGGTTCTTAAAAATTACATTTTTGACGCGATTAACGCTGCTGCAAGGACGCAAAAAAAGACCGCCTCCTTTTTTCCTCCCCCCCCCCTTAGCGTGACGGGGTTAGGGCCTCAACGTGTCCGTCGATAGTCTCGACATATTCATTCTCCCTGAGTATAAATAAATACATTATTACCGTGATTTCCGTAAATTCTACCCTACATAGCAGGGGTGGTACTCATAAGTCCAACTTTTCATAAGACCAGCTGTCCATAACACCAACTACTCATATCGCCAACGACCATAACGCCAACGGCCCATAACACCAACTGCTGGTGTAATGAACAATTGGTGTTATGGGCCGTTGGCGTTATGGGATGCTCATAACGCCAACTCGATTTCGAGATACAGCGGCAGTTGGCGTTGTGGTCTGCTCATAACGCCAACTCGGTTTCGAGATACAGCGGCAGTTGGCGTTGTGGTCTGCTCATAATGCCAACTCGATTTCGAGATACAGCGGCAGTTGGCGTTGTGGTCTGCTCATAATGCCAACTCGGTTTCGAGATACAGCGGCAGTTGGCGTTGTGGTCTGCTCATAACGCCAACTTGATTTCGAGATACAGCGGCAGTTGGCGTTGTGGTCTGCTCATAAAGCCAACTCGATTTCGAGATACAGCGGCAGTTGGCGTTGTGGTCTGCTCATAATGCCAACTCGATTTCGAGATACAACGGCAGTTGGCGTTGTGGTCTGCTCATAACGCCAACTTGATTTCGAGATACAGCGGCAGTTGGCGTTGTGGTCTGCTCATAAAGCCAACTCGATTTCGAGATACAGCGGCAGTTGGCGTTGTGGTCTGCTCATAATGCCAACTCGATTTCGAGATACAGCGGCAGTTGGCGTTGTGGTCTGCTCATAACGCCAACTCGGTTTCGAGATACATCAGATTATAGTATTTATATACCCCCAGTTCCGCTAGGCACTACTGGGGGTACCCCAAGATATACAAACTAATTTGTATCTTTTCACGCATGTTCATCATCACGCATCCCGCAATTTCTTTTTATTTGTTAAAAAGTAAAACCACAGCACAAGGAACATGTATAAAAACCCTGTTAAAGAGAAGGGTGAAGAAAATAAAAACTAATAAAACGGCGAGTAAAAATAAAACCAATAAAAAACTAGCAACAACCCGGACAAATGTCCTCGAAGTTACTAGTTAAGAACCGCATAACTTTCTCAAAGACAACCATCTTTTCAGTGAGATTCATATCTCCAAGGTCGCCCCTAGGGACCAGATGGAGAGTGAAAGGACAATTAACTAAATAGTGCTCAGAATTGCCTGTGTCTGACCCACAAACACAGGCAGGACTGGGCACATGACCTAAACTATGCAAGTAGCTAGGAAACTTGCCGTGACCACTAAGAATCTGCGTTGAGAAGTGGTTAGGGTTGATCGCATTGTCGCCCACGTTAGGAATAAAATTCCTTGTAACATTGCCTTTATCGCTGTCGCTCCAACTACTCTGCCAATGCCTCTTGGTAATGCCCCTCAAAATATTTTTAATACTGCCCTTATCGGGTTTAATAGAATGGATCACCTGATTCGTTAATGCGCTCTTGGCCAACGCATCCGCTCTCTCGTTACCTAGAATACCACTGTGTGCTTTAACCCAATTAAGGGTGATTCTAGCGCCGTGTTTATTAATCAACTCCCTAATGTTAGCACACATTCCATTAAGGTTGGAAGGATTTCCAATGGCTCGTAGAGAAGATAAACTATCACTAAAGATAGATACCTCTTCGTCGTGGGGTCGCTCCCTAGCGAACCACTTAATGCTCTCCAATATGGAGTAAAGCTCTATATAATATATACTAGGATTATAACTCATGTCTAGACGAAATGTCTTTGACATGAGTTCCAATCCATTTAAGAAGACCACAAATGCCGCAGAAGCGGCATTCTCCGTTAGCGAACCATCGGAGAAGATCTCTAAACCTGCATTAGTGGGAAGAGCGTCCCCACTTGAAATCTCTACACGAGAGGCTGGGTGCCTTGCCCAAGGGTCGCCCTGGTAAAGAAAATTTCCACCTATGACATTGTATTCACAGTGTTTAGCGCACATCTGTTGGTAAAAAGACCTAAAGATGGTTGCTTCCTCACTTACAACGTTTTCTATCGGAGTTAAGTTGGTAATTACCAATAACGCATCGATCGATATTGTACGATATGCACAACAGACTCTGAGAGCCGCAATCCGTTGGATTGACCTGAGCTTTCGAACCATCAAAGAGTTCTCAATCTCGCGCCACCATGCGCCAGCGCCGTAGGTGACAATACGCTCAATGCAGCCTTTATATACCACTCTTAAGGCTCTATAATCCAGACCCCACTCGACCTTTGCAAAACATGCAACGGATTGAACGAGACGAGTTACCTTATTCTTAACCTCCTCTAAGTGAGGCAAGAAACATAAAGTTTGATCCAAGGTAACGCCCAAAACCTTGACGGTTTTGACATTAAGGATTCTCTCATTACTAAGAGAAAAAATAGGAAGCCGATTCATCACCTTTGATTTCGCAAAGGTGATTGCAACAGTCTTCCTGGCGCAGAACTTCAATTTATAAATTGAACTCCACTGATTGAGAGTATCCAGAACTTCGTTACCAAGAACCTCAAGGCCCCGCCTCGAGGAACTCCAAACCATCGCCTGCAGGTCATCTGCAAAGGCCTGAATAGCACTCGCAGCCGGGTAAACCCGACTAAGAGCACCATCCATGACTAAATTGAAGAGGAGAGGTCCGCTACAAGAACCCTGTGGACACCCCTTGGTAAGTGACTTACTAAGAACACTACCGCCTACATCAATCGAAGCAATTCTGTTACTTAAGAAACTTTTGTATAAATAATACAAGTTCTTTGGACAAGCAACCTGTCAGAGTCTTGATAGAACCCCCGGAACCCAGACATTGTCGAAGGCCCCCTCTATGTCTAGGGAGATTAGACTGGTGTGCAGACCACTCTCTTTGTTATGCTTAACGCACTCGACGATGTTGTAAAGAGCATGCGTCGTGGAGCGGCCATGTTTGAACCCATATTGGGCTGAATTCATGAGACCTCTCTTATGAAGAGAGTAGTACAGTCTTCTTGATAGGAGCTTATCAAGAACCTTACCCACTTCGAGATACAGCGGCAGTTGGCGTTGTGGTCTGCTCATAACGCCAACTCGGTTTCGAGATACAGCGGCAGTTGGCGTTGTGGTCTGCTCATAACGCCAACTTGATTTCGAGATACAGCGGCAGTTGGCGTTGTGGTCTGCTCATAAAGCCAACTCGATTTCGAGATACAGCGGCAGTTGGCGTTGTGGTCTGCTCATAACGCCAACTTGATTTCGAGATACAGCGGCAGTTGGCGTTGTGGTCTGCTCATAACGCCAACTTGATTTCGAGATACAGCGGCAGTTGGCGTTGTGGTCTGCTCATAAAGCCAACTCGGTTTCGAGATACAGCGGCAGTTGGCGTTGTGGTCTGCTCATAACGCCAACTTGATTTCGAGATACAGCGGCAGTTGGCGTTGTGGTCTGCTCATAATGCCAACTGATAAAACATCTACAATGCGTCTACTGTAGAGTTAAAACTCCTACTCAAACCACAAATTTTCGGGTGGTAACGACAAGTCACCTGAGAGCAATAACCACGTAATTTTTGTCGGGCATTTTGAGAAAAACGTATTAAAACATTATTTATCTCGTGTCCCTATTATAAAATTCTAGCTTCCCCCCTTTTCTTAGCATACCCATACTTAAATACTCTGTGGTTATTGTTTTATGCCTTCATTTAAAATGGTCTAATATGGATAGATAAGCAAATCCATTTTTAATTACTTTACATTTGCATTCATTAGCGACTTTGAAATAGTTTAAACTTAGTTAATCATCTAGATTTTATTGCTCAAGTAATTCAGATAGAAAATTATGAAAACATAATTATCCAGGATTTAAAACATTATTTGAAAAATAATATTTTTCCGATAAAATAACCGAAAAATGAATTCAAAATTTAAGGGCGATAATATTAACCGCAAAATATCAGCTTTAATCGAAAAATAGATTATTCTAATAACACTTTTTTTGTTATTATTTAATTTATTTATCATATTTATGAATAACTATGAATAATTTATTATTCATAGTTATTAATCATAATCTCTTTTTTCGTTCGAAAGTCAACTATCATGAAAACGGCCAAATCCGAGTTTTCTCGAAGGTTTCCCGCGTTTTTCCTTCGCTCATGAAAACGTAGGCTATAGAAGTCATTAGACTCATTACAAATGCTACGATAGTAAAGTAAAAAGGTTTCCCGCGTTTTTCCTTCGCTCTTGAAAACGTAGGCTATAGAAGAGGGGGGAGGGGGGCCGCTCAAACATTGTATTGAAGGGCAACATTTTGAAACTTTACTAACTGTCAGTGCCAAGGCTTACCGTTAAATTTTGTTTCTAAAATATGAATAAAATTCCTTAATCAATTGATTTTGTAGTAGTAGATATATTTTTCTAAGAATCACGAGACATTTTCTTCGCTGGTTAAATCGCGCAATCCCTAAACGTTTTGTGGATCGAGTCAATGACAAATGTCTATCTCCTGAGTGGCTCAAGTGATTACGTAAAACGCAGAAAGGAACCGCCCATCTTAGCCCCAGATGGTAGAAAGGGTAATGATATATTTCGATATTCATGGTTGAAATTAATACATTCATGACACTATACAATTAAATGGGACACTTACTTGTATCCCACTAATTGTAAGCAAGAAAATTGTTTAGTGTGAACAGAAAAATTGTAACAATAACTCCCACTTTTTCTGTTCACAATATACAATTTTCTTGCTTACAATTAGTTGGATACCGTTAAATAGAAGTGAAGAGAAGCACATTGTGAAAAAAACTAAATTAAATAAGACTTAAAACGGTTTTAAAATTCACAATTTATTTATTTAAAAAGTTCAACGTTTCGGAGGAACTCTTCCTCCTTCTTCAGGAATTTTTACCAGTCTGTCAATATAATGGCATAGAGGGTATTTAATTGCGAATACATACCACCATCTTCCCAAAAAATAAGTGCTCTATCAACATTAATTCACCGCGCTTTCACCATTTCCTCCAATTCTTCCTTCCTCTCCTCCGAAATACAATTAGTTAAATCCATAGCTTTAAATCATTCTTTTTCGGAATCCCAGATAGATCACATAATAATAAAAATATCAAAAAAAATTATCTAATACCGTCAGTTTTCAAACAACTCTAGCTCCTGAAGTTTCAGAACGTAAAAAATCTTTCATAACAGCATATGTATCCCTTTTTATCCTGGCTTCTCTCAAAAAAATAGCCAAAAATCTGAAATCAGTAGGTCTTGATCCTATTTATCTCCCACCACCCAAATTGTCGGCTTTATTGTGTAATAACAAAGAACCAACTGCCCAGGTTCCTAGAAAAAAGCTACGCTTAGAATAGACCCATGATGAAAGTTGAGGGGCCGAAAATTAACATTTTTACCTGGCAACTCAGCATTTGGACGGAACATCCGTTTCCTTACTTCCGCCTGTATATTTCAATGGCGGGCACGTGGTTCAAAACGTCACAAACAGGATGTTCCGTCCAAAGGTCTCACTTAAGCCTCGTCTGCGGCCCCTCTTTTGTTATGGGTCTATTAGGTTAGCGCAAAAAGCCTCTTTTCAAACGAGAAAATATAAAACTCGCGAAGGAAGAGGAGAAAAGGGGAAAGAAATGGACTTATTCCCCGAAAGAAACGTCACTGGATGTCAGACAACAAGTCGTCCCTGTTCCTTTTTAGTTCCACATCGATATATATATATATCGAAGTGGGACTATTGCTATGGATGGATTGTCGTTAAGTGTTGTGTGTTTGTTTGTTTGGTGTGGAAAGCAACGACACGGCAGATGGCGCTGCGAAAATAATTTGCAGTTTTGGCTAAACCGGGTTTCGAACTCTCAAACGGCCAGTCAAAAACTCCGAATAATGACGCCTTTACGCTCTCGGGCACTGGAAGCTTACCATAATCTGTTCGGAACTTCTACTGTATCCTCGTCAATTTTTAGCGAGGCGGGGGGAGTTGGCTAGTTAAGTTGTCGAAATTCTCGTCCCTTTTTCCGCCTTATTTTACGTATATTTTCGGAGTTTAAGGTCAAGTGAACCTCAAACTTCGCGTCAGGTGGTGGGTGGTGGGTGGTGGGCACACTCGCTTAAGATGCCTTGCTCGAAAGTGAGTACTCGAATAAACGAGCTCGAAAATTTTAAATGCCCTCTTCCCCATATGTACTTATAAATGCTCTAAAAGCCCCACAATGAGATACTTATTTTCTTATTTAAATAAATCAACAAGAGACATTAAAAAACTTCATCACTCGTTACACCAAACAAAAGGTTCAAGACAAACTACGAGTTCAATCCACACTGACGAACTTCCTTTTGGGTAATAAAAGCAATAGAACCATAGAGAAACAATTATACATTGAAGTCACTATCGGGAGAAGGTATTATATTATTAAGAACACGCGTACGCTTAAAAAGTTAAAGCATTGAAGACTCTATTTCCCTTCACACACTTACGTACCGCCATTATTAATTATTGGACTCCCATACTCATCCAAAAACTAGGGGCATTCGGGCATATGTAGTTTTATATCTATGAAGGTAAATTTTTATTACGATAATCTTGGCCGTATACCATTCGCAAAACTTAGGTATATTAACTTACAAGTTCACGTAAAGACTACCCGTTTATAGCTCTACCACAAATAGATCGAAATTTAAAATATAGCTTTTTGTCGAATTACCTTGCAAGTTAAGTCAAAACCAATATGCATTAATCAAGAATGAATTTATGTACTTAGAATATGGGAGACCAAAAAATCCAAAGCAGTCGGACTTAAGCTTAATTACATTCAAGGGTATCTTTTTTTGAATTTGTGCAATAATAGGAATTTTGGTGTTTGAACCATACCCAAATGTTTGATATAAATTTCCTAAAATAAACATATTTGAATCCCAGTTTAAGAATTTCTTTAAATCATTTTTCCACTAATTTCAATAATTTAAAAAAAATTATGTTTGTCGTGTTTTGCTTACCTATCGTCTATCTAACGATAGGAAATCAAATGACCTCAACAGCTTATGAATTGGTTTGCCCACCCGTGTATCCTGAGGGTGGGCGGTGGCCACTCTTTAACATAGGATGGTAAATAGTATATCTAGCTATAGGAAATCACATGGGCTCAACAGTTTTTATATTAGTTTGCCCACCCGGGTCTCCTGATGGTGGGCGGCATCCACCCTTTCACTTAGGGTGGCAATTTATATATCCAACGATAAGAAATCACAAAGCCTCAAAAGCTTTGTATTAGTTTGCCTACCTGTGTCTACTAAGGGTGTATGGCTTTGCCCACTCGAATACACTGATATGGAACTAATATTACGGCCTGGGCCGACTTGTTTACGAGAATTTGAATCTTTGACTGCGCACGTGCGAGTAAGCCACACTGAGGCTAAAACCTGTTGGCAGGTGGGATTCCTTTACAATGGTGCTCTTGATACTTCTAGCACTGGTCACTTGACAGCGGAATTTAAGAAATGTCAAAGTTCTTTGTCACTGATTTCAATAGATATACATCTGCCTCTATTGTTAGCCCCAAGAAAGTTTTTCGAACAGTTTCAGTCTTCGTTTCTTCTTCCTTCGTATATTTAATAATTAATAGTGTTTTATTTATAAATTTCATAATTATTAGTGTTTTATTTATAAATTTCATAAGTATTAGTGTTTTATTTATAAATTTAATAATTATTAGTGTTTTATTTATAAATTTCATAATTATTAGTGTTTTATTTATAAATTTCATAATTATTAGTGTTTTATTTATATATTTAATTATTAAGTGTTTTATTTTTATATGTAATAATTATTAGTGTTATTATTATATATTTAATAATTAATATTTTTTTATTTATATATTAAATAATTAATAGTATTTTATTTATATATTTAATAATTAATAGTATTTTATTTATATATTTAATAATTAATAGTATTTTATTTATATATTTAATTGTTAATAGTGTTTTATTTTTATATTTAATAATTAATATGGTTTTTAAATAATTACAATTAATTATGTATATCAAGTCAATATTTCTTAAGAAGTCAAGTTATATTGAAACTAAAATAGTTTGCTAAAATTGTTGCTAAAACCTGGTGCTGATTAGATGTGTGTATTTTACTTTACTATCGTAGCATTTGTAATGAGTCTAATGACTTTCATAGTCTTACGTTTTCAAGAGCGAAGGAAAAACGCGGGAAACCTTTTTACTTTACTATCGTAGCATTTGTAATGAGTCTAATGAAAAACGCGGGAAACCTTCGAGAAAACTCGGATTTGGCCGTTTTCATGATAGTTGACTTTCGAACGAAAAAAGAGATTATGATTAATAACTATGAATAATAAATTATTCATAGTTATTCATAAATATGATAAATAAATTAAATAATTATTCAAAAATAATTTTAGTTCAATTAATGTAAAATTAAGTGTTATTAGAATAATCTATTTTTCGATTAAAGCTGATATTTTGCGGTTAATATTATCGCCCTTAAATTTTGAATTCATTTTTCGGTTATTTTATCGGAAAAATATTATTTTTCAAATAATGTTTTAAATCCTGGATAATTATGTTTTCATAATTTTCTATCTGAATTACTTGAGCAATAAAATCTAGATGATTAACTAAGTTTAAACTATTTCAAAGTCGCTAATGAATGCAAATGTAAAGTAATTAAAAATGGATTTGCTTATCTATCCATATTAGACCATTTTAAATGAAGGCATAAAACAATAACCACAGAGTATTTAAGTATGGGTATGCTAAGAAAAGGGGGGAAGCTAGAATTTTATAATAGGGACACGATATAAATAATGTTTTAATACGTTTTTCTCAAAATGCCCGACAAAAATTACGTGGTTATTGCTCTCAGGTGACTTGTCGTTACCACCCGAAAATTTGTGGTTTGAGTAAGAGTTTTAACTCTACAGTAGCCGCATTGTAGATGTTTTATCAGTTGGCATTATGAGCAGACCACAACGCCAACTGCCGCTGTATCTCGAAATCAAGTTGGCGTTATGAGCAGACCACAACGCCAACTGCCGCTGTATCTCGAAATCAAGTTGGCGTTATGAGCAGACCACAACGCCAACTGCCGCTGTATCTCGAAATCGAGTTGGCGTTATGAGCAGACCACAACGCCAACTGCCGCTGTATCTCGAAATCAAGTTGGCTTTATGAGCAGACCACAACGCCAACTGCCGCTGTATCTCGAAATCAAGTTGGCTTTATGAGCAGACCACAACGCCAACTGCCGCTGTATCTCGAAAACCATGATTGCAAAGCCTCCTCGTGGCGAGAGCCGGGCAACGTATGGCTAATAACCTGCGGCTGATTTGCACAGGTATCACTGTCCCTATCCGGATTGTCCTAAATGGGGTCACTGGTGTCGTTCGCGGCTGCCGGGCCTGATTTCTGGGCTTGCGCGCCAGTTCGCATCGCCCCCTTCGCCGCCAGCCGGAGGGGGGACGGGTGTGTTCGTGGTTGCTGGGCTCGGACTTTGGGTTCGCGCGATGGTTCGCTCCATACCTGTCATTTGATAACCTTATCGGGGATGGTAATTGCAGTGAATGAGAAAGTCTCTCTAGCCCTCAGCTGTGCGAGGATGGGTTCTCGGGCAGGCCCATGGTGTCGCCTTTTGTTGGGTCGTGATGAGGGCGTTTGTTTGCCATATGTGAGCCGGTTTTTATAGCTGTCTCACTGGCCGAACGTTTGTTTCGCAAAGCGCATTTTGTCCGGACCTGGTTGAGTGTTGTGGGCCGCCGTAGTGCCTAGCGGAACGGCGGGGTACAAATACATAACTTTATGTATCTCGAAATCGAGTTGGCGTTATGAGCAGACCACAACGCCAACTGCCGCTGTATCTCGAAACCGAGTTGGCGTTATGAGCAGACCACAACGCCAACTGCCGCTGTATCTCGAAATCGAGTTGGCTTTATGAGCAGACCACAACGCCAACTGCCGCTGTATCTCGAAACCGAGTTGGCGTTATGAGCAGACCACAACGCCAACTGCCGCTGTATCTCGAAATCGAGTTGGCGTTATGAGCATCCCATAACGCCAACGGCCCATAACACCAATTGTTCATTACACCAGCAGTTGGTGTTATGGGCCGTTGGCGTTATGGTCGTTGGCGATATGAGTAGTTGGTGTTATGAACTCATGAGTACCACCCGTTATAACTCCGATTTCAGAGTGTCCGCTACAAAACACCACCAAGTGGAGGAAATCCGCGATAGTAATCCACAAACATGTAGCAACCCCCCCTTTTTTGATCCCCCTTCTTTAGGAGGCGAACGGTTCGCGCTCTCTTTGTTAAATATCTTTGTATTTGTGTAATTAGTTTAAAATTGTGTATTATTGTTTAATTGAAATGTGTTTATTATTAATTTGTAAAATGTTGTATTTTTTTTAGTGTATTATTTGTTTTTAAAAATGGCAATATCCATGGAAAATTAATTCGAGAATTTTCTTTTGTAATAATTTTCTTTTGTAAAATGTATAAACGCGAAAGTGCCAATCTGGGTTTTTCCGTGGCGAAAACGTTGAGCCATCCCTGCCTTGCAAACCCGAAAGACGAAGACCGGATATTGGAGGCAACGGGGGGCGGCTCAATGGGACCGTCCTAGTATTTAGGGGAAATACCCCATCTTTTATAAAAACAGAATGACCAGAAACGTCGTAAAAACTAGGTGAGAGAAAAAGCTCGCTCGGACTCTAAAGAGTCAACCCTCCTAAAGGAGGGATTTTTAGTTCAAAATAAAACTTAACCCTTTTAAAACCAAAAAGAAGTCTCAAATTATCTTAAACAAAATAAGAAAGTAGGCTCGCAAGTAGATACAGTTAAAGATCGCTTTAGGTAATTTAGTCCTATAAAACTCTCAACATAATGGTGCCGAAACCCGGGATCTAAAAGCCAACGTAAGCGAATCAAAACTTGGAAAAAAGAACTGTTTTTCCAACGCGAGCAACGACCACGCCAAAGATGACGGAGCCGGCAGAAGAAGTGATTGCGGCCGCCAACGCCGCGTACCAGAGGGTAAAAGCCAGCCGGACTCCCATCCGGAGAGCCATCACCGTGGAGACTTCGAAAGTAGAAACGCTCATCAAAGACAAAAAATGTACGATCGAGCAACTGGAGGACTTACTGGCCATCGTTCTTCAAAAAGAGGAGGAAATCATTCTTCTCGACCAAAAGGCCGAATCGCACCTCGATTCACCAGCGGATCTCGAAAAGGAGGCGAGCTCGACAATAACTTACAGGGACAAAATCACCGTCGCCAAATCCAAAGCCAACCGGAAAATCAACGAGCTCCGAGGCTACGGAACGACAACGTCCATCCCTTCGAACCACGGAGGAAACCTGCAGCTGACGACGCCAACGCTGATCCCACCACCGCAGATCATCTCGGCCACGAAGCTTCCCACCATCACGATGCCCAAATTCAACGGAGACATTTCAAAGTGGTCCAGTTTCTGGAGCCAATTTCAAGCGGCGATCCACCGAACGAACTTACCAAAGGTAGAAAAGTTTACGTATTTGGCTTCGTATTTAGAGGGGGAGGCGGCTAGTGTATTAGATTTCTTAGACGCGTCAGAGCAAAACTACGACGACGTAATAAAAATGTTAGAAGACCGATATGGTAGAAAAGATCTCGTAATACATAGATTAATGAATAAGTTATTAGATATACAATCGGTTAAAAAATCAAATGATGTAAAAGCGTTGCGCACCCTGGTTGATACGTGTGAGGGAACAATAAGAAGCTTAAGAAATCTAGGCGTAGACCCAAAAGTAAATGGTACTTTTCTCTGCCCAGCCCTACTACGTTGTCTTCCTAGCGATATTAGGCTAGATTATAGTAGAACGAAACCCGCCGGTGACAATTGGGATGTCGATAACTTGATAACGTTCCTTAAAAAAGAGGTAGAAAATCGGGAGGTCTCTGAAATGTTAGGACAGGGGCCCCAAATTATAGATAGTTACGCGAAAGTTCAAAAAGAACAAAGTAGGGAAAAATCCTACCCGGAAAAGTTTAAAAGACAGCCATCGGCAACCGCGCTATCGGCTGTAGTCCCCAACGAAAATGTGTATTGCATTTTTTGTAAAAGCACCCAACACTCGTCCACGAATTGCACCTATCACTCGATCGAGGATAAAAAACGCCTATTAAAAGATGAGGATAGATGTTTTAATTGTATTAGAAAAGCCCACCAAACCAAAAATTGCCCGTCAAAATTTAAAGGGTGTAGAAAATGTGGGAGGGCCCATAATATCGTAGTGTGCGAGAAAAATGAGTCAAATTCCAAGAAAAATCGAAACCCCCCTAAAGAGGGCGAAAAGGATAAAGAAAGGGGAAGGGAGGATTTTACTACAATGCAGGTGTCGGTAAACAGCTCTCAAGTAGCTACTTCAAATACAGTTTTGTTACAAACAGTTCAGGCCCTCGCGGAAAACCCCGAAATGAAATCAAAAGGAGAAACAATTCGTTGTTTATTAGATGGGGGTAGCCAATTGTCATTTGTACAGGAAAGCTTATCCCGTAAATTAAAATTGCCCGTAGTTGGTAAAACTGAAATAGCGGTTCATGGGTTCGGGACTAGTAAAGCCGCGGAAGTAAGTCGGCGTATTGTTAGGCTAATTCTACGTAACAAAATTTACCCACGTGAATTTATAGAAATTCAGGCCGTAGAAGTCCCGTTCATTTGTCGGGCATTGTCTAAACCACCTTGTATCGAAATAGAAAATTATCTCGAGGAAAAAGGCCTACAGATGGCCGATGAATCGGAAAAGGGAACCCTAGACATTAACGCCTTAATTGGGGGTGATATTTATTGGGAGTTAGTTTCCGGTAAAATTGAGCGTTTCGGAAAAAACACCGTCGCTTTAGAAACTAAATTTGGTTGGGCCATAACGGGTCCCGTAAAAATAACAGGTGTAGGACGAGAAACGTACTCGACCTTGCACGTTAGTGTGGAAGAAAATCAAGTTAATGAAACGTTAAAATCGTTTTGGGAGATTGAGGCTATAGGCATTCGTGAAAAATCTAATGACCCACCCAATGACGAAGAAATCGTAGAAGATTTCGAAAATAGCATTGAATTCGAAAACGGCCGTTATAGCGTTCGATTCCCCTGGAAAATTGATAGGGAAAACCTGCCCAATAATTTTGAAATCGCGAAAAAACGCGCGCAAAGTTTAGCTAGAAAACTTGGGAAAAATCCCGCTCTTTTCAAAGAGTACAGAAAAGTTCTTCAAGAACAGTTAGATTCGGGGATTATCGAGGAGGTACCCCCCGAAAAGATTGACTCGAAAAATTGTCATTATGTGCCCCACCAGGCGGTAGTGCGAGATAGCAGCGCCACAACAAAGGTCCGAGTCGTTTTCGACGGCTCCGCCCATGAAGCGAACTTACCCTCTCTAAACGACTGTTTGTCGCCAGGTCCTAATTTAAATCCTGATATGTTAGGCTTACTCTTGAGATTTAGAAACCACAAAGTGGCTTTGTTAGCCGATATAGAAAAGGCTTTTCTTCAGGTGGGGTTAGCGGAAGAAGAAAGGGACGTAACTCGGTTTCTTTGGTTTAAATATGACCAAGAGGGAAAAATAGATCAAAATTCATTTAGGGTGTTTAGATACAATAGAGTTCCTTTCGGGTTTTCACCCTCCCCGTTCCTTCTCGCTGGAACAATTAAGTTCCATATTAAAAATTACCAAGAAACTGACCCCGAAGTAACCGAAATTTTAGATAGGGATCTCTATGTAGACGACGCTGTAAGCGGAGCCGAAAATGTCGAAAAGGCTTACAAAATATCAGTTAGGATGAACGAAATTATGGGGGACGCGAATATGCGACTAAGAAAGTGGAATTCAAATTCGCCCGAGCTCAGACAAATGTGGGGGGAGAAAGATAAAAACGCAGGCCCCATTCCTATTTTCTCTAGTGAAAATAGTTCCGAAACTCAAAAGGTGCTAGGCTTAAATTGGGACCCCGAAACTGATACCTTTTCATTTAACTTGTCAAAATTAATGAGTTACCTAATAAACCTCAAGAAAACGAAGCGGTGCATTTTGAGTTCCGTTTCCCAAGTATTTGATCCGATGGGGATTTTAGGGCCTTACACAATTAGGGCCAAACTACTGTTCCAAGAGTTATGGAAAATAAAAAATTTGACCTGGGATGACGAACTTCCGGAAAATATAGGAAGGGAGTTTGAAAAATGGTGCGAAGAACTACCCGAATTAAGAAAAACAGCTTTTCCCCGGTATTATTTGAATGGGTTGGAGGGCGAAATAGAGTCGAGAGAGCAACACTGCTTCTGCGACGCCAGCTCAAAAGGTTACGCAACCGCGATTTATTTTAGACTGACCACTAAAAGGGGGGAAGTTAAAACTGTACTGGTAATGTCAAAAACCCGCGTGGCCCCGCTGAAAGATAATACGATTCCCCGTTTAGAGTTGATGGGGTGCGTTTTGGGTGCCCGCTTAGCTAAATACGCTAACGAACAATTTGAAAACAAAATCTCAAAAACGTATTATTGGACCGATTCAATGATAGCCCTTCACTGGATAAAAAATAACTCGGAGGATTGGAAACCGTTCGTTTCCAATAGAGTCCGTGAAATCCAAAATTTAACTAACCTCGAAAATTGGGGTCATTGTCCCGGAACTAGTAACCCAGCCGATTTACCAACTAGGGGCTTAAGCGCGAAAAAGCTCAACGAAAGTAAACTTTGGTTTGAGGGTCCGTTATGGTTGCGGGATCCCGAAAGTCATTGGCCAAATTTTCCATCCACCCCCTTAGATTTATCTAACGACGGGGTAGACGCTGAAAGGAGAAAGGTAGCGATGGTAACCACTCGCGATGATCAAAATTTAATCCAAAATCTAATCCCTTTAGACCGCTATAGTAAAATAGATAAATTATTCCGCGTAACAGCCTGGGTTAAGCGCTTCGCTAAAATGTTGAAATGTAAAACTAGAATTAAGGGTAATTTAACCGCTGAAGAGCTAAACGAAGCGGAAAATCTATGGGTGAAACATATCCAGAAAATTGAATTTAAAGATGAAATAATTTCTTTAGAAAACAAACAAGAGGTTAATAAAAATTCGAAAATTGTATCTTTGAAACCATTTATTGATAACGAAGGTTTGCTCTGTGTGGGGGGCCGCTTGGAAGAAGCGAAATTAACGTATAGACAAAAACATCCGATTATTTTGGGAAAAACTAGCCGTTTCGCCTCCCTGCTCGTAGAAAGAAGCCACGCCCAAGTGCTACACTCTGGTGTAAACGGCACAATCACGCAAATTCGCGAAAAATACTGGGTGATCTCGGGTCGCCAGTTAGCCAAACAAGTAATAAATAAGTGTTTCGAATGTAAAAAATTTAGTGCAAAACCGGGCAAAATGTCGGAAGCCCCGCTACCGAAAGCTAGAATTGACGAAACACCCCCATTTAGTACCATAGGAATAGATTTCTGTGGCCCTCTGTATGTGATTGACAAGTACAAACCAAAAACAATGGTAAAAACATACGTCTGTTTGTTTACGTGTAGCGTGACGCGCGCGTTACATCTTGAATTAGTCGATTCTCTGTCTACCGAAGACTTTTTGTTAGCTATGCGGAGAATGATCGCGAAAAGAGGTATTCCTCAAATAGTGTTTAGCGACAATGCAGCCACTTTTAAAAAGGCGAATGCAGACCTTAAAGAACTTTGGAAAAATATCAAAAATGACGAAAATTTTGCGTTTTTCGGTAAAATTGGAATATCTTGGCGTTTTATCGCTGAAAGAGCGGCCTGGTGGGGAGGTCACTGGGAGCGGATGGTTCGCACTATCAAAAGCACCCTAAAAAAGGTATTGGGTAATGCTCAATTAAATTTTGCCGAAATGTCAACATTAATCGCGGAAACCGAGGGAATGATAAATTCCAGACCCATTACGTTTGTCTACAATGACGTTAACGAACCATGCCCACTCACTCCCGCTGATTTCTCTATCGGTAAAAGAATCACCACCTTGCCAAATCAAAACTTTAAAGATTTAAATGTAAATGCCACGCGAAAAGATTTGATACTAAGATTAAAGCATAGACAAAAGGTACTCGAAAGATTATGGAAAAGGTGGCAATCAGAGTACCTGTTAGATCTTAGGTCGGCTCATCACAGTAAGGTAATTAAGCGGGAAACCATATTTAAAGAAGGCCAAGTTGTTCTCATTCACGAGGACAACCGACCCCGTCAAAATTGGAAATTGGGTTTAATTACAGAAGTAAAAATTGGCCGTGACCAAAAAATACGTTCCTGCTTAGTTCGTACTGGAAATGGAAACGTCATACGACGTCCCATACAATTACTGTACCCCCTAGAAATTACTAGTGATTGAAATTTAAAATTGCTTAAAAATTACTCCCTTTAATTTGAAAAAAAATGTTTAAATTGAATTGTTTTTGGAAATACTAACGTATTTGCCGGGGGAGTGTTAAATATCTTTGTATTTGTGTAATTAGTTTAAAATTGTGTATTATTGTTTAATTGAAATGTGTTTATTATTAATTTGTAAAATGTTGTATTTTTTTTAGTGTATTATTTGTTTTTAAAAATGGCAATATCCATGGAAAATTAATTCGAGAATTTTCTTTTGTAATAATTTTCTTTTGTAAAATGTATAAACGCGAAAGTGCCAATCTGGGTTTTTCCGTGGCGAAAACGTTGAGCCATCCCTGCCTTGCAAACCCGAAAGACGAAGACCGGATATTGGAGGCAACGGGGGGCGGCTCAATGGGACCGTCCTAGTATTTAGGGGAAATACCCCATCTTTTATAAAAACAGAATGACCAGAAACGTCGTAAAAACTAGGTGAGAGAAAAAGCTCGCTCGGACTCTAAAGAGTCAACCCTCCTAAAGGAGGGATTTTTAGTTCAAAATAAAACTTAACCCTTTTAAAACCAAAAAGAAGTCTCAAATTATCTTAAACAAAATAAGAAAGTAGGCTCGCAAGTAGATACAGTTAAAGATCGCTTTAGGTAATTTAGTCCTATAAAACTCTCAACACTCTTCCGCTGTTTTCTCTTGACGCCGTAAATAACGGGCGAAAATTGGTCACGGCTCGCGTGGCGACCGAGTAAAATGTCGGGAGAGGAGCGCGAAGTGAACGCGTTTTTCCAGCCAGAATTCTCTTGTGGACGAGAGTTGCCTCTAAATAACGATGGTGGCGTTGGGGTAGCGGCGACACTAGCCTAACAACAACGCCTACCTTCATTGAAGTCCAGGTGTAAATGGTCTTAGATAAAATCAAATAATACTGCAATCTCATTAGTTCTTAAAAATTACGTTTTTCGACGCGATTAACGCTGCTGCAAGGACGCAAAAAAAAGACCGCCTCCTTTCCCCCCCCTCCCCTTAGCGTGACGGGGTTAGGGCCTCAACGTGTCCGTCGATAGTCTCGACATATTCATTCTCCCTGAGTATAAATAAATACATTCTTGGTGATACCGTGATTTCCGTAAATTCTACCCTACATAGCAGACTTGGAAATAGTGATATTTTTTACGGGGGCTCTGCGGGCTTCCGACCCCCCTTAAGTTTATTTTTATTGAGAGCCACCGGCCCAAGCGGGGGGGGGGGAATTGGGGAAAAAAATTAAAATTAGGTAGGGAAAATAGGAAAATAAAAATTGGTTACGTTACTTACATAACATTTATTAACTTTAAAACAAGCAAGTATATTATAATATCACACATAATCATTTGTAACGCTAGATCCCGCTCTCGTATAGGGTAGGGAAACAGAGTTTCAAAAACGGCGTACAAATCATGTTCCAGAAATTTCTGTAAAATGTTTAAAAAATATTTTTTAATTAAATTGAGAGCCCCGGAGACCCGCAACCCCCGTTCGAATGATTTATTTTAAGAGCCCACTGATTTTTATTAAGAGCCATTGGCCCCAAGACTCCCGCTAATTCCAAGTCTGCTACATAGCGCTTATTTTTTAGAACTGACAAGGAAACGGTAAAGTAGGACTCTTGAATGAGCTTATATTGGTAGTTAGACTATAGTATATATATTATTTTAAATATTTTGAAAACGACTACCGCAAACTGCGTAAATTACTTGGTATACGTTTATGCTTAGACTATACTAAATATAAATTACTTGGTATACGTTTATGCTTAGACTATACTAAATATCATGTTAATCCAAATCTGAGATTAGTAAACACGAAGTTGAATTATGATTATTTCATTACGTAACTTCGAATTAATCAATTACTTAAACAAATAGTCGACATTAATATAAAATTTTTAGCACAATGAAAAAGGGACATATATTATGTCTGAACTGAAAAAACCGTGTTTATTCTTGTAAATGTTACGGCTAAGAAGGGACAGATATTGAAAGTTCACAACAGCGTTTCAAGTTCTGTTTAATTTTCCCAAGTGACTTACGGAACACCGATGAATTTTCATCGGTGTTCCGTAGTCACTAAATTTACTCTCATTGGCTGAAAGGTACCATGTGATTAAATATGATCTGGCGACAGGCCCGGCCGTAGGCGGCAGCATTCTAGTTACCTATGAGATTTCTATGCTTGGGACCATAAAAATTGGTGAAATAACTAAAACGTTTTTTATCATATTTTGGTGCGCGCCGATTAGAACCGTACCTTTAGCCATGGAGGAAGAGAGAGGAGGCTTTATGAATAACCTTTTTACCCTGGGAGCTTGATGCCAACTCCCACAGGGTAGGAGAGTGGGGGCTGACAAAAAAGGGGATCAGCACCCGTCGGTTTTCGTGTCGTCTCACGCGTTCCCTATTTGGCGCCCTCTTTTAGTGTTTAGGCGTAGTCGGTGTAATTTCGCAACGGGCAACAATTTCAACAAAAATAGAGGGAGCCAACTAGAGAACGCGCAGCCAGGCCGTGAGAGTTGACCAAGGACAGTAGATACTGTCCTTGAGTTGACGGGTGAATGCTGTTCCCCTTATTTGTCAGCCCCCACTCTCCTACCCTGTGGGAGTTGGCATCAAGCTCCCGGGGTAAAAAGGTTATTCATAAAGCCTCCTCTCTCTTCCTCCATGCTTTAGCTTGTGCTTTCCATTGTCTGACATACGAGAGTAACGCCCATTAGTGTGTTATCAGGTGGAACAGAACCAAACTGATTTAAACTATAACGTGTATAAAATTGCATATAAGGGGCGGAGCTACAAGTTCACGATACTATGATTTAATCCTGTATGTAAATAAAAGTTACTTTATTTATAGCAAACTTAAGCGTGTGACAAGTAATAACACAACAATTAGCAGCATCTCTAGCAACCTTGAGTAACGCCATCTCCGCCACGTCTAACTAAAAATTTTCTCGGAAAAAATACCAAAATAAACTTGATAATTAAAAACTTTACTTCCGCTTACCGCACATCCCTCTGGACGCTTTACATCACACACTGGGCTGAAGGCATCATGCCAGTGGCGCTGATCCCGTGGGGGCGGCGGGGATGAAGCCCCCATTGGTAAAACCGCCGAGGTTAAAGGCCATTTACTTTTAAGCATCCGTAGCAAGAAAGTGTTGCCAGCCGCCTCATTCCAAATTTATTAGTGAGCTTCGGCCCCCATTGGGGAAAAAAGCGATCGGCGCCACTGCATCATGCCATCGCGGTGGAAGTACGCTATCCTTCACCCGATTATGAAACCGGGTAAACCTTCCACGGACGCCTCTTCCTACAGGGAAATCGCCCTATTCACGAACCTTGGGAAAATTATGAAAAACTGTAGGTTCTCGCGACTGGTTTGCAGGGCCGTAGCCTGGCTATAGATGTAGATCGGGCGAACCGTAATTAAGGATGGGCGAGTAGTATTCAGTGCCGTCTTTATATATTTAGTTCAAGGAACTGCCCCCCCCCCCCCCCCCTGGAGACGAACAAGGCTCTTCCCTCGGAACAGTCCACAAGGGCAGCCGCTCCACCGACACCGCGTTTCGCCTAACTTCCTGGATCTTAAAGACTCTTTCGGGAGCGTCAACCATCGCACGCTCCTATTCAAGCTTCAAAGCAGTGGTCTTGAGGGAAACCTCCTTCGGTGGGTTTAAGACATTTTGACGAATCGTACCTCTCAAGTTCGTATCAACGGTGCCTTTTCCGGTAACTCTGGGACTTCCTCAGGGCAGCGCCATCAGCCCCATTCTGTTCAGTGTTATGCTGAATGGACTTCCTGGGCAGTGCCTGGTGGCGGTTGACCATTAACGACAGGTGGACGACATTTCCTCTTGGATTTATGGCAAAGTTCTCAGGCGTCTCTTCGGAAGTATAAAAGTTGCGCTAGACGGTTTCCGCTTATGGCGAAAACTGGGGACTAAAATTTCAACTTTATGATTTTCACCAAGGACCGGGTGATTAAGGACACACCCACTTTAATACTGGGTCACGAATCTCTCACAAAAGTTTCCTCTTACTACTATCTAGGTACGAATATCAATGATCGTCTCACAGGGCTCGCTCATATCGAGGCTCTGCACTCCTATTCGATGAAACGCCAAAACCTTCTACGTGCAGTTTCAGTGACTTGGTGGCGTGCCGGTCGAAAGGTATTGCGGCTTTTCTACAACCACCTGATTCGATGCCGTATGAATTTCTCTACTCCCCTCTATACGTCGGCGTCCACTGGTTCTCTAAAAAAACTGGTTAAGGTTCAGAATGCCACCCTCAGAGTAATCCTGGGGACTCCCCCTTCTACCCTATAAGTCTAATGGAGGCTGAAGCGGCCATTACCCTGCTTAGCAACAGGCATGACTATATGGATCTTATTACTTTAGCTTCGTGTGGAGCTGCTGACACCCCGGAATTATAACGCTCTCTCCGGCTAGAGGACCTAGCTCCACTAGAACACAACTCCGAACTACCGAGTCAATTATTCCTCGCAACTCTTGAGCCTTACGTGAACTATTTCAGTCTACATTAACAATTTTCTAATTTTTTGGTCTTTTAATATTTACTACACCCTGATTTTTACATCATCTTTGATAAACATATGATTTGTAATATTGCATTTTTTGTTTGTTTTTTAGTGATATATTTTCAATTTTCATTTTATTTTTTTCTTGTTTACTTCTATCCATTGTTAAAATATCCTAATGTATTGGTTATTGTATAATGTAGTTAACCAGAAAGGGCTTACAAGACATAAATGATTTCCCCCATTATCCACATCAGATTCTGTAATACAGATGTGGATAATGGGGGGAAGTATGAAAATAGCCGAAAATCGCCTGATATGAAAGTTTCGCCCTATTTCGTCGTTGAGCTACGCGTATAGAGTTACAGCGATTTACTGCTTGTAGTATTCATACGCGGTAAAGCGGTCTCAATCGCCTGCGATAATATCTGATGTTGCCTAGGTTGTCTAGTGTCTACTCGGGGGAGACTTGGCCTTGCTTTTACATGGAATAATGTAGTGTAGTGATTAATTGTTATCAAGAATGTATTTATTTATACCATAGATATAGGAAACGTATATAAAGGTCTAGATAAAATATTTCAAAGGGAGTGAATACGGAGGTGACAGCTAGCAGAAACGCGTGATTTCTGCAGGCTATCCTTATAAAGCGCTATCTATCGGTAAGAAAGCTCGTGCTATCGTCGCGAGAGCCATTGTCTCCTGCTTAAAAATTATACTAAAAGTCACCAACAGATGGTGTCTAAAGACTACGGCCTGCGGAAAGGTCAAGCACGGACTGTAAATTTTAGAGGACTGGTATTCCCGAGGTATTTTACGCCCCGTTCACCGATCAGGCTGACGGAAGTCGCTCAAGGTCATTCACTATAGCGCTTGTCTTTCGGTCGGCCAGATTTCCAGATAACATGCGTGGGGGGGGACTAGCTCTATGCCTGGTACAAATGACCTTGACGGACTCTCTCTCTCTATAAATTATACAATAAGTAAAAACAACGATATTTTAAGAGTGCACAAGAATTGTTTATTAAAAAATAAAATATTTAAAACCCGACTAGTTTCGGCCGCAACATCGCTCCGTCATCAGGGGTCTAACCCGTTTGTTGGTTACGTCCATAGACATAATAAAGAAATAGACCCAAGATTCTACGGGGGTTAAATACGGGAGCGATAACGAGCAGACAACCGGTATTTGTTCCGTATTCCTGTGGTACCACGTTTAAGCGACGCCTGTCGATTAGGCGAGAAAATACAAAATCATCACGTGACACGTCACACATGTTCGTGTTTGTAATCTTTTAGGTACTCTGACGTGATTCGCGAATATTTTGGCTGTGATAATTTAAAATATGGTAAAATTTTTTTATAATTTTTAAATAAGTCAATTAATTCTTTCAAAACCCAAATAAAAAGCAGCAGATGATCTTATAATTAAAAACAAAAAATTATATTTGCGAAATGATATTTTGTCAAAGGCTTAAATAACTATCCGGTTTGTTGTGGAACTTGTGGTTATGGCTTGTTATGGGAATATTCTGAGATTCTAAATTGTAAACAAAAGTAAATGGAATTTCGATGAAAAGGATGATTCTACTAAAGGTATGTAGCTATTGTCCTTGAAAAAAAAATTAGCTTTGACAATTTAAGTCTGATGGCTTGACCCTTCATTTCTAGATTTTTGTCCTTCGCTAATTTGTGGAGTCTGAGCTTGCAATATAAATTAATAATTTTCTGAATGATGATGTTCGATCCTGCCTATAGTTATAAAAAGATTTTTAAATAAGAATGAATATTCATTGAAATAATATGATAGTTTATTCCTACTTATAAAGCGCCCCTAAACTTAAGTGGCGCTTTGGACTAGGCGCCCACTGGCTCTCTGTTTCGTATCCGTCCTGCCTTCCACAAGGCATTGTCTCCGTTACGAAGCAAAGGCTTGTGGAAGCCAGGACAGAGACGTTACGAGGAGTAGTGAGCGCTTGGCCTAGGCCATGTAGTATCTAACGCTTAGGAATATTTATCCGGTTTAAAATCAGACGCAAAAACTTTAGGGGTGAATTTGATAAACGGGTAGTACTTTTATGTTAGCTAACATATTAAAAAGTTATAGAAAAAGTGTTTTCTACTAAAAATCTGGTTTTTATTTGGTAAAAAAAGGTTAATTTTAGTGTTTTTACGCATTGCAATAACAAGTAAAGGTTTCATTCCATAAGTAGGAATAAATTATCATATTATTTCGATGAATATTCTTTCTTATTTAAAATCTTTTTATAACGAAACCTACAATACTTTCTCAATGGACAATTGCTGTAAATCGCGACACATTCAAATCATGATTTAATTTGTAATGATCACTTTTTAAAACGGGATATACAAATTGTAAATGACAAAAGGTGGGTCACACCAAAAGCCATTCCAACTCTGGTTTGGTTTCCATAGAATTAAAACAAGTAAAAATAGTCAAAATAATTTTTTTATTTAATTTAAAGAAATTACATCCAGTTGAAAGTGAAATAGAAAAAACCGGTGATGCTAACTTCTCACCTTTAAATTTTGACCAAGGATCATTTCGTGTAGGTTTTATTATGTTATTATAATTTGAGTAAGATCTCCTTGGTTTTTAGCCAATTTTGTTTAGTTGTTATTAAGAGATATTCCTCTCTCTATAAAAGAAATGTAGTCTAAGAACTAGAACTTGCTGTATTATGAAATATTGTTGGCATGGACATCTTACCAGATCACCATGAACATGTTTGATCCTGAAGTTGGAATGGAACATCATCATTAAGAAAGTTATTAATTTATATTGCAAGCTCAGACTCCACAAATTAGAGAAGGACAAAAATCTAGAAATGAAGGGTCAAGCCATCAGACTTAAATTGTCAAAGCTAATTTTATTTCAAGAACAATAGCTACATACCTTTAGTAGAATCATTCTTAATCCAAGGTAGAATCATCCTTTTCATCAAAATTCCATTTACTTTTGTTTACAATTTAGAATCTCAGAATATTCCCATAACAAGCCATAACCACAAGTTCCACAACAAACCGGATAGTTACTTAAGCCTTTGACAAAATATCATTTCGCAAATAGAATTTTTTGTTTTTAATTATAAGATCATCTGCTGCTTTTTATTTGGGTTTTGAAAGAATTAATTGACTTATTTAAAAATTATAATAAAAATTTACCTTATTTTAAATTCTCACAGCCAAAATATTCGCGAATCACGTCAGAGTACCTAAAAGATTACAAACACGAACATGTGTGACGTATCACGTGATGATTTTGTATTTTCTCGCCTAATCGACAGGCGTCGCTTAAACGTGGTACCACAGGAATACGGAACAAATACCGGTTGTCTGCTAGTTATCGCTCCCGTATATTTTTGGCAAATCAAACTCCGCGTAAGGTGTCTATTTCTTTATTATGTCTATGGTTACGTCTCTATATTTGTAAGCTAGGTTAACAAACAATATATGTCATTTTTTAAAATAATAGATTTTTCCAATTTTTAACGTAATCTACTCCGGGTCCTAGGTCTCGATTTAAACAATTATTTTTATCTGTTGATTTTTTAATATAATACGATTCATAAATATTTAGTTCTATACGATTTTTACAAGTTTTTATAAGTTTTACGGTATCTGGGTTAATGGAGTGGTTGGTTTTACAAATATGCGCCGCTAGGGCAGAGGTTTCAATCTTTTTTAGTCTAACATCGGCAAAATGTTCTTTTGAACGTTTTTTTAAACTTCTTTCTGTCTGACCTATGTATTCCTTACCGCAGCCACACTGTATAGAATAAATCCCAGGTTTATCCTCCGGTTTTATAGGGTCTTTTGAGCTAGTTAGGTAGCTTGCTATTTTATTAATAGGTTTGAATGCGGTAAAACAATCTAGAGAAGTCCTCAAGATGTTAGCAATTCTGGATGACAATGTGGGGTAGTAAGGGATACAAACAATCGTCTGGTTTTTGTCAAACGGTTTGAGTCTAGTACGTTTGGCAACGTCATTGGAACTAAGGAACTTATTACACGCTTTTTCAACCACTGTAGGGGGGGAAACCTCTATCTGTGGCTACTAGTTTTAGAAAATCTAGTTCCAAACTTAAAAGGGTGTCATTAGAGCAGACATTTAGGGCCCTATAGACTAATGTGTAGAAGGACGACATCTTTTGGGATAGTGGGTGAGCTGATCTGTTATGAGGTATTGTAGTAACAGAAAAAGGTTTCCTATACACAGTGGTTTCAATTTTATTATTGACATTTTTAACTAACACATCCAAAAAAGGTAAACAATTATTTAACATGTATTCTAAAGTAAATTTTATGTTAGGGTGGATATTGTCTATGTAGTCATGAAACTTTTTTAGCTCTTCATTACCGTGTCGCCAAAATAAAAAAATGTCGTCCACGTAACGGATCCAAATTAACGGCTTTTGTTGGTAATTTCCCAACGCTTTGGATTCAAAGTCATTCAGAAAAATATCGGCGAGAAGCGGACTTAAAGGAGACCCCATAGGGAGTCCTTCAATTTGTTCATAGTACTGGGAATTGTATATAAAGAAGGGGGATTCCACACACAGTCTGGTTAGGGTTAAAATGTCATTTGTTTCTATATGAGAATAATTGGCCTCGACCAATCTCCTTTCAAAACAATCTAACGCTTCATTAACCGGTATATTTGTGAATAGTGACACAACGTCAAAAGAAGCTAGTATGTCCTGGTCTTCAAGATTCAAAGTTTTAGTTAAGTCCACAAATTCCTTAGAATTAGACACTGTGAACGGATTAGATTTCATAAAGTGGGAGAATTTTTTGGCGATAAATTGTGCAATTTTATGGTTCGACGTGCCAATATTGGATACTATAGGTCTAAATTTTAGTTTTTCTTTGTGGGTTTTTGGGAGCGCGTACAGTCTTGGTGGTTGGTAATGCTTTGGAATTAATTTCTTGATGGTGGTTGGGGGTAGGGTATTGCATAATTTTAACACTTTTTTCACTTTAGTATGGTATTGGTCTAAGGGGTTCTTTTTAAGTTTCTTGTAACAGTAGCCACAGATAGAGGTTTCCCCCCTACAGTGGTTGAAAAAGCGTGTAATAAGTTCCTTAGTTCCAATGACGTTGCCAAACGTACTAGACTCAAACCGTTTGACAAAAACCAGACGATTGTTTGTATCCCTTACTACCCCACATTGTCATCCAGAATTGCTAACATCTTGAGGACTTCTCTAGATTGTTTTACCGCATTCAAACCTATTAATAAAATAGCAAGCTACCTAACTAGCTCAAAAGACCCTATAAAACCGGAGGATAAACCTGGGATTTATTCTATACAGTGTGGCTGCGGTAAGGAATACATAGGTCAGACAGAAAGAAGTTTAAAAAAACGTTCAAAAGAACATTTTGCCGATGTTAGACTAAAAAAGATTGAAACCTCTGCCCTAGCGGCGCATATTTGTAAAACCAACCACTCCATTAACCCAGATACCGTAAAACTTATAAAAACTTGTAAAAATCGTATAGAACTAAATATTTATGAATCGTATTATATTAAAAAATCAACAGATAAAAATAATTGTTTAAATCGAGACCTAGGACCCGGAATAGATTACGTTAAAAATTGGAAAAATCTATTATTTTAAAAAATGACATATATTGTTTGTTAACCTAGCTTACAAATATAGAGACGTAACCAACAAACGGGTTAGACCCCTGATGACGGAGCGATGTTGCGGCCGAAACTAGTCGGGTTTTTAAATATTTTATTTTTTAATAAACAATTCTTGTGCACTCTTAAAATATCGTTGTTTTTACTTATTGTATAATTTATATTTCTGTGCAAGTCGCTAAATAACTCTAGATATCTCTCTCTCTATTTCGAAGTGATTGATGAGCGGGGAAACCAAAATTCTACAGGGGAAGGCAACGCTTTACTGGTCCTCTAAAATTTACAGTCCGTGGGTCAAGCACTTTGTACTAAAATGCTAAGAGAGCTCGCGCTCTTGGTCACGTGCCTTCCTCGGTGTCTGCTAGGTGTCAATTCCGTATTTTATGTTAGGTTTAGACGCCCCGAAATTTATCTAGACCTTTAATTACATTTCTTATATCTATGATTAATACTCAGGAAGAATGAATATGTCGAGATTATTTGTAGCGTATCTCCAATTCCACCCGTCGGGGCCCCCGGTATGCTCCTCCGCTTTAATAAAATCAAATAATACTGCAATCTCATTGGTTCTTAAAAATTACGTTTTTCGACGCGATTAACGCTGCTGCGAGGACGCGAAAAATAAGACCGCCCCCTCCCCCCCCCCCTTAGCGTGACGGGGTTAGGGCCTCAACGTGTCCGTCGATAGTCTCGATATATTCATTCTCCCTGAGTATAAATAAATACATTCTTGTTGTTATATTATGGATTTAAACAAGGTAATTCAAGTTATAGAGGAGCAAATTAGACTTAACAATTTTAAAGAAAATTTATGTACTTCCGCGCAATTAGAGTTACACAATGAATTTTTTAACAAATCTTCAACTTTCCACAGGAAAAACTTAGACTTATAAGGTTATTCCTTATTTTTCAAGTAATTATGACAAAATGTCTCTTAACCCATTTGGGAGTACTGCCTCGAGGCATCAACGCGAGGTAAAGATAACAAATGTGGAGAAAAAATTGGTATAGCAGCGTAAGTGAAGATTAACTGCAGGGGCGGCTGAAGCTAGGAGGATGAATGTTAACTGAAGGGGCGGCTGAAGCTAGGAGGATGAATGTTAACTGGAGGGGCGGCTGAAGCTAGGAGGATGAATGTTAACTGGAGGGGCGGCTGAAGCTAGGAGGATTAATGTTAACTGGAGGGGAATTATGGGGGAGATACGCGCAGCAGCGCATGGACATTGGACATAATACCAGAGGCAACTAGCGGATTAAATTGGAAGCTCTGAATAGATTTTCAGTAGATTTCGTCTGCCAGTTTCTAAACACATGTTAATCCTATATGAAAACGATTGAGTGTTGTACCTCCCTGAACTGAATGTTTTTCGTGGTTTAGTAAAAATGGGTGATGAAAGAGTTAAAACGCTTAGCAATTTAGAAAATGAATTTATATTCTTAGGCTGAAGGGCCGGGCAACACGTGCAACTGCTCGGGGCGCCGAAATTTCGTTGCTCGCCTTTTTAGTTTACCAAGAATTGGATTTGTTTATGAACATTTTAATGAAAGCATAACATCTTTAGTTAAATAGAAATACAAATCGTTTTGCCAACGAGAATGTCCAACATCGTCAATGAACGTTTTTTTTTCGCTATTATTTACTTTACAATAGTAAATAAACCATAAAATTACAGTGGATAGTTCTGACAGATAAAGCATTTTGCTGGTATTTTCATTATAAACCAGGGTATATAATATGAAGAAGAAAAAGCGATACTATAAGAATAGAAGGAAGCCCAAAGGAATACAGTACTTCAATCATGCTTCAATGTACTTGCTTGCTATTTCGTTGTCGTTTATCCAGCTTTATGATAAATAAACTAGCAGGCCATCTTCAAGAGTTCTATTTGTTTTTTAGGCTCTTATGAACCTGCATTCAAAATTCTAAAATGCATTTAAACCGTTTTTGATGGCTAGTTCCAAAGCAGTCTATCATTAACTTATGGTACGATTTAATCTGTCATGTGTCCCTGGTTACAGTTAGTCTCTTCTATTTTACGAGCACGCGCAGAAAACCATTTATTAGTTTTAGTTAGATAGATATTAATTAGAGTCACGTTGAATTAAGATGTCCGAGAAAAAAGAAGCATTCTGGTTATATTTATAAAAAAAGGAAATTAAGAGAAGTCGTTGAAGCAGAAAAGCAAGCGACAGCTTTAAAAAAGTTCATAAGCTTAGGCCTTAAAAATATTCATTATTTTTAACTCTCGGGTTGTTCTTCGTAAACTTAATTCTTTTATTTCACATATATTAACCGTGATACTATTCAGTATGAACATTATTATTAATATACTTAAGGTATACTAGTCGTGCCACCGTACCTAGTGTTTCAAGCTCCATGTAAAATGACCATGTACCATAAAAAGGTATTAAATATGTTTACACAAAGTATTTAGAAAGTGTTTAAAGGGATGTTTATTGTTATGAAAACCGTAAATTTATAACATGGACAATGTAATGTTTTTACGGGGCGGGGGGTAGTTTATATCAAAATAAGGGGGGCGCCAAAAATCCCCCTTTCCCGGTTAAAAAAACATTCTTGAGCCGGCCCTGATTTCCTGTACTTGTCAACGTTTAACTTTTGTGGTGTTAAATAGTCCTATAAACATGTTAATCGTTTATAGAGAGCGGTTGCAATTAATAAATATAGTAATTTAAATTATAGTAAAAATTTGAAATAAAATAGACCCCGGGCGAATAGGCTAAGCCT
Organism: Leiobunum rupestre; assembly: GCF_980474605.1. Taxonomy (NCBI): domain Eukaryota; kingdom Metazoa; phylum Arthropoda; class Arachnida; order Opiliones; family Sclerosomatidae; genus Leiobunum; species Leiobunum rupestre. The sequence continues at coordinate 37,584,861 of NC_143392.1, forward strand.
AACAATAAACATACAAGCAAGAACTAGCAGTCGTGAGGTAAATTCAGTAAAATGCGCCAGCTGAAATAACAATTCGATATTATCAAAACGTATTTCGTGACATCTACTGATGGCTAAAAACAACATACTAAAAATAACAAGCGCGGAATTCGACGTAGGCTTTAAAGAGACGCAAAAAAAGGTTTGCTATTTACAAGTGCTTACTGTGCTTTAATGGTCAAAGGTTGCGCGTTTTCGCATTGCCGAAATTATAAATTAGGCACAAATGTATCTTTTCATAGGTAGGAGTAGTTTTAAATATTTTATATTATTATTTATAGGCCTATAATTGTTTTAAAGTATAGGTTTCCCTTCTCTAAACCCGAAACACTCTCTAAATGGATTAATGCCGTCAACCGTGATAACTGGCATCCATTCGAGAACGATTTTGTTTGTAGTGACCAGTTTTTAGACGCGAATATAGAAATATTCAATGGCAAACCGAGACTGTACCCAACGCAATTTCAACTGAGAATTAATTTCATGTTGAAGTAAAATCTGCAAAGGATATCTCTCGAACTACTTCGATCAGACGATCACGGATCTATTCGTGTAGGTTTAAGTATTAATATTAATCTATACTACCATGCAGAAATTACTGTTATAAGAAGTAGATTTTACAATATTTCCGTGTGGATAATAAAAGGATATTCCACCTTATAGTTGAAATACCATTTTACTCGGGTATCTTAAAGTTAAAATATATTTGTTACATAAATACCTACGCCTTTGGAGAATAAAAATGGAAAGTCATGGCAAAGCTACGAATTAACTGAGGGTATTGTAGCTTTTTTGCATTTTTCAATCCAGCTTTTCTAAATAATTTAAACAGTTCAGTTGAAGCTGAACCAAATTTATCCTCAATATTCAGAAAATTTTCTACTAATAGAAGATTGAACTTCTTCATTTGATGAAGTGCATGTTTCAAAGATGAAAGCTTCAAATCTCTGCGTTTCTTTGCCTGTTTCGCAAGCTGAAGTTGTTTTTGTAGATAATTAACTTTAATTTCTCAATCTCTAAGGAATTTTGAAGCGCAATCTAATGGGAAGATGTTTGACATGATTTCTAATTTGAAAATTTTAATTTAACGCTCTTACTTAATTTATTTTGCTTTACTTCTTACCTCATCAGTTGCCATTTCTTCAGGGATTGAAGAATAATCAATTTTACTGAAATGCCTGGAATATGTCTTTGTAATCCATAACTCGGAGGTTACTAAATGAACTTCAGTAGTTAGATACAGTTCTACTTACACATCTCGTGTTTTTGCTCTACTTACATTATCATGATGGGTGTTTTTTTTTGCAGTAATTTATCTACTTCATCAGCTTCAGGCATTCAATCTAAAACCAGTCTTGAACTTTACATGAAGGGTCAGCTTCAATTAAATCCAATTTTATAAATTCAAATTTAGCAGACTACCAAATTTAAATAACATTAATCCCGACGTATTAAACTCTATTGGGCAAGACCAAAAAAATTAAGACAAGTAGTTACCTCCGTGTGATTATCATCTGTTACTTCCAATTCAAGACCATAGAAGTGTAATATTTCTGGTATTTTACCAATCTGCATGGTCTCTGAAGTGTCCATCTCATCATGTTTTCTATAAGTGGGCTACAAAAACCGTTTATCATCTATATACCGATATTAATATGAAACATCTTTAATTGTATACTTTTGTCCCAGTTTCATTAAATCTGAAGTTAAAATCCGAACTTGCTTTTCCCAAGAATACCAGAGGAATTGAATTTTCTTATTGTAGAAGTGCTTACCACACACATATGGTTATTACCAAGTTTGAAGTTAAATGCGGCTATAAGCAGTATGTTAGAATGACGAAATCTTAAGCGATAAAATTAAATGGTATAATATGATCAATTGTAAAATGCTTATATTTTATTTCAAAAAAATGCTCAAAGCCTGACTTTTACAGCTAGCAACGGTACAAGTTTTAGTCATTTTAAGGTTTATGTTTTTTTTACAAATAATCGTTTTACTGTAATTACATTTGAAAATATTTATATGTAAAATCCGCGCACAGCAGTACTTACCAGCTAAATGGTCAAGATATTCCCCCTGTCACATGCGTCCGTGATCTAGGTGTCCAAATGGACGAGAAACAAACATTTTCTGAGCATTGCCGTGTCCTAGCCAAGAAAATAAATATGTTCGTTACTTCGTTTGACTTGTTCGTAGAACTTGTCACTTTAAAACTCTCAAGTTAATCAAGATAATTTTTAAAACATTTATTCTTCCACTCTTGGACTTTGCCTCGCCAGTCTGGCTTTAGGAACGCCATACTGACACTGACCTTGGTGAAATTTACCCAATCCTATCTGGATCAAACATTCTCCAAGCTACTTCCCACGTTCCAACTATAAGAAGCGGGAAAACGGTAAATCTGTAAACTATTTAATTTTAATTTACTAAAAATTGACATGTCAATTTGAAAGCGATGACATGTGTCAATTTTTAGTAAATTAAAATTAAATAGTTTAGATATTAACCTTTTTCCCGTTGAGTATTTTTAAATACATTTTTACGATTCTTCTATAACTGCTACCCCGGAAATTGTTACACCATTCAACAGGCCACTTTGAATAGTATAAACCATGTCAATTTGAAAGCGATGACATGTGTCAATTATTAGTAAATTATAATTAAATAGTTTACAGATTAACCGTTTTCCCGCTTCTTATAGTTGGAACGTGGGGTAGGTTTAAATACATTTTTACGATTCTTCTATAACGCCTACCCCGGAAATTGTTACGCCATTCGACAGGCCGCTTTGAATAGTATAAACCATGTCAATTTGAAAGCGATGACATTTGTAATGTTTTGGTAAATTAACTTTTAATAACAATAACGGAAATACTTTATTAGTGTTGTTTATCGTTTTTTAATTCGTCGCGTACCCTGCTGCATCTGTTACAAATATTTTTCGCGACACTCCACATTCTGGCAGATTGACTCCGGTACCTTTTATGGCTCACATGCGGAAACTCTCTGAACGGCTAAGACATCTCTGATGACTTTGGTGTATTCATACAGAAGAAGAAGATATACAGTTTAAAAAGAAAAAGCTTAAGAACTTGCGTTAAGCCTAAAATTATTAGGTTTTGAAACTAGTCATAGGAGTTGCCAATTTAAATATCCCACCGTCTTATTAGTTTCTCTGCTAGATGGCGCCCCACATCTTTGCACCTGAAATTTCCCAAGTAAAAAAACCGACTCTCAGTTAGTTTGCCCATGGTTAGTGGCTCTATTTATTTCTATCTCCATGGTGCTATCCAAATAAAAAATGGGCCGGCACAATTTTTTTAATTTGAATTTTTTAAACCTTCTGCTAGTGCCTTGGTCAAAATAATAAAATGGTAATTGGATTTATTTTCTTAGTTAAACTTCGCTTAAGCTAAATTGCTAAACACCAAAATTGTGATTTTAGAAGTTTGTTTTCAATGGTAATCCAACGACCGAAAGTTCAAATAGTAATGGTATCCTACCACAGTTGGAAATAAATATCGAAGAAGTCTTAGACCCGAGTTATGGTTTATATGTTTGGCCAAGTTCACCAGTATTAGCTCAGTATATTTGGAATAATAAAGCACTTGTCGTAGGAAGACATATTTTAGAAGTAAGCTTAGGAAAACTTCAAATCTGTCAGTCTTAAAATCAACTTTAGATTGTATTATTATTATTATCCTTTAGATTGGAGCTGGAACTGCTTTACCTAGCATTACAGCCAGTCTTTGTGGTGCCAATGTCACAATATCAGATGGAGAATTTTATTCAGAATGCCTCAAATTATCAAGGAGAAACTTAGAGTTGAACAACATTTCTGTTGATAGCATTAAAACTATTGGATTAACATGGGGCATTGTCAATCCTGCACTAATTTCTCTAGACCCTGTTGATATTATTCTTGGATCAGATTGTTTTTATGACCCTAATGGTAAGTACTTCTTATTTTTTTGGTTAAAATAAATCTTTTTGACTGAAACACAACATTTATTTCCAAGATTTTGAGGACATAATTTCTACTGTATCATACATTTTTGAAAAGAACTCTTTGTGTAAATTTTGGATAACATATCAGCAACGCAGGTATTATAACATTTTCTTCAAAATTAATAATGAAAATCAAATATTTTTTTTAATTTTACAGTGCTGATTGGACTATTGCTAATTTGTTACAAAAGTGGAATCTGGACTGCGTTGAATTTGACCTTGACTCTTTTGGTGCTGGTGGGACAAGCATTGCAGGTTCTGAACTTCCTGGACGGCATACGATACATTTCTTTGAAATAACCAAAAAATAAAATGGAGAAATCTACCAAAGCTTTAGCCAAGTGAGCCAAAGTTAATAAAAATCTGTGCCTGTTTCGCAATTTAAATATATGTATATTTTTTATAGAAAACTTGGTGCTGTAACTCTAATAAAACCAAATTCTGTTGATAGTGATGCAGTAAGACCACCTGTCAATCAGTTGTTTGATTATCTGATTGTTTTGGATTTTGAGTCAACCTGCTGGGAAGATCAAGGGAAAAAATCCCTCAGTCCTGAAATTAGTATGTTGACTTATGAACTGTTTTTAACCAGAAGAAAATACAAATCTTTTATTTTTCATATAGTTGAATTTCCGGCAGTTTTAATAAATTTAAAAACTGGAAAAATATTGGATCAGTTTCAACAGTATGTTTTTCCCATAGAACAACCGCGTCTCAGTGCATTCTGTATATCGTTTACTGGAATAACCCAAGTATGAAAGATTCTGCAATTAAAGTTTTAAATTATACTAAATTTTACTATGAAATTGCAGGTTATGGTTGATACAATTGGTGTTCCATTAGGGACTGCATTGTTTCTTTTCAAAAATTGGCTCTCTACAATAACTGAAAAATACCAATTAGAATTCCACAAACGAGAAAATTGTAAAAACTCTGACAAAACATCGTTGTGTACCGTAACAACATGGTCTGATTGGGATTTAACAAGATGTTTGAGCAATGAGTGTCGTAGAAAGAATCTAATGAAACCTAAGGTGTTTGACTCTTGGATTGATTTGCGGTTGATCTACAAAGATTTTTATAAAAGACAACCTAATGGTTTAAAAGGAGCCCTAGAGGATGTTGGACTACAGTTTGTAGGTAAAGAACATTCTGGGTTGGATGATAGTATAAATACAGCTCGATTAGCCCACAAAATGGTCCAAGATGGTTGTTTATTGGAAATTACAAAAACACTCCATTGCCGTTCTTATGTGAAAACTGATAAATTTGCGCCTAAAAAGGCATTTTGGGGTTAAATATTCAATATTTTAATATTTTTAAGTTAAATATTTCAATATTATATTTTTATTACAGTATTAGAAATATATTTTTATCATGTTTATCTACATAATCGTTTCGTATACTTATTGAAATCTGTCATATATGACGGCATAGTATCCGTAAACAGTTTCCGTTTCAAACAAAATTAGTGAGTTAATTCTTTGGGCAGCTGCTGTTAATTTCAACCTAATCTTTTGCTGATAATGAACTTAAGATAATAAGTTGGTATTTTGTGGCAACTACCTAAAAAGCATATATGGCATAGTTCCGGTATAGGTCAATTTCCTACCGTAAATGTTGCTGCAATAGCAAATAAACCAAGGAGCGGAATCAGTATTTGTAAGACATACGTGTTTTATATCAGGCATAGCTCTTTTTGCAGGTCGGCATTGCTCTGAAAATTTATCAAGGCGTTGAAACATGATACTTGATACATTTATATGTAATAATTATCTATATTATAAGGAGGGCTTCGTCGGCTTCGTACGTCCGAGCTTTCTGGACTTTAAACAGCGCGGGCCAGAGGGGAATCGGGCTTAGTCTGTCATGAAGCCAAAGGCGGGGCGGCGAAGAGAAAGGGGTCCGCGGAACAGAGGGAAACCGTGACTGCCTTTCGCTTCGTTACTGAGGTGGTTCGACTATAAACAGCGCGGGACAGAGGGGAATCGAGCTTAGTCTGTCATGAAGCCAAGAACGGGGCGGCGAAGAGAAAGCGGTCCGCGGAACAGAGAGAAACCGTGACTGCCTTTTGCTTCGTTACTGAGGTGGTTCGACTATCAACAGCGCGTGACAGAGGGGAATCGGGCTTAGTCTGTCATGAAGCCAAAGGCGGGGCGGCGAAGAGAAAGCGGTCCGCGGAACAGAGAGAAGCCGTGACTACCTTTCGCTTCGTTACTGAGGTGGTTCGACCGGGGGGGGGGGGGGGGGTAATTATGGCATGGGGAAAAGGGGAGGAGTGCCTTACTGGGGTGGTTCGACTATGGGGAAAAGGGTACCACGGAAATTCTCGCATGGGAAAAAGGGGGAGGGGTGCCTCATTGGGGGGGTTGGGACGAGAGAGAAAGGCGAGTTTTTATGTTATGTACCCCGGTAATTCTGGCATGGGGAAAAGGGACAGGAGGGCCTTGCTGGGGTGGAGTGCCTCGAAACACACAACTAGCGGAGGGCCCGCCCGTAGGGTGGGCTTCTCGGATAGTATTTATATATTGCATTTGTTTATTATATCAAAGTAAGTTATCTGACATAACTTTTCGTATTATACACCTATAATATTATAAAATCTGGCACGATTTTCTATATGGCATAGCTATTTTAGTATGCCTCTTAAATAATAGGACAAAATTAAAATGATTAGCTGGCAGGTAAAATTAGATTGCAATTTAAAATAACTTTTAGTGAAACGACCATTTTATAATATAAAAAGTTGAAAATTATAATAGGCAGAAACAAGATATTATTAGTTAAATTATAAATATTTATACTTTAAATATATATATATATACTGGATAAAAATTATATTTTTATGGCACCTAGAATCGCTACGACCGTTGTCAAAGCAACAATATTTCCCCATAATTAAATTTAAAACTTAACATTCATTGCAACTTTCTTTGAAATTATATAGTTTTCGGGCAAATTTCTTCGACGTGGCCTAAGCTAAAAACCGTTAAAGTTCGAAATACTGTCTAGCAGACGAATGTTTTGGTAAATCCTAGGTTACTTTGAAGCTTTGTAGGTGGCGCTAAAAACGTTATGTCCAAGTATTTGACCATAGACAGTATATATCCCTTAGGGATATATACTGTCTATGATTTGACACACCAGGCGACAGCTGTAGCCGAGCCGCGATGCATTGGTCGGGGGAATACAAATTTCTTCTCCAGGTACACTTGAATCTTCCTAGAAGTGGCAACCTTTGGAACAATATTATAGACTTATGCTAAAAGTCATATCTTTTTTATTTTCTGGCATAGTTTTCTACTTAGCATAGCTTTTTATATTTTCTGGCTTAGTTATCTATTTGGCATAGGTTTTTTATATTTTCTGGAATAGTTTTATACATGGCATAGCTTTTCATATTTTTTGGCATAGTTTTATATATGACCTAGTGTCGTGTTTGTTGTGTAAATTATAATACTGTCTATCTTAATTTATGATAAGGCTAATAATGAAGCATCTTTAATATCTTTATTAACTTCTGGTCTGTCTATCTTAGGCAGGCCTCACTCATTAGCGCCCTCTATTAGATAACATGATATCTCAGTACATGACAGTTTTTTGTTTTTTTTTACAATGTTGGAATTACACAATATCACAGAGCTGTGAAAGCTAAATTATTAAATCATTGTTTAACACATACTTATACATAACAAATCTTATACTCCTACCTATAATCCTCCGGTCTACGGGAGAACCTGATGCCAGGACCTTTTGTAGCAACGACTAATGATTATATAGTCTTTGCTTAAGCTTCAGCCAATCAGCGGCCATTCATTGATTACGGCAAGCCGCTAGCGCCATAACATGGCTTTTAAAAATAGTAAAAGCTCAGACGATTCTTACAGCTAGGAGCAACAAACACAAGGAGAACGCAGCTAGCCTTTAAACACGCTAACGAAGGGTTGTGTACGAATTTCATTGGACGAGCGTCACGAGCCTTTACGCTGAACGTTTTACGGGCGGGAGGGAAGACAATTTCCGAATTTTCCCCTTCCGACGGCAGCAGGCGCTAAAGCGTCTAGCCAATGAAAAACGTACACAAGAAAATCGAGGACTTTTGACTGGTTGCGTTCTCCTTGTGTGGGGTGTTGTGTTTGTTGCTCCTAGCTTACAGGATCCATCCAATCCAAGCTAGCAGAATTCCCATAGGTTTTTGCTGGAATTTCGTAACATGAACGACTTCAACGTTTTTGTATTTTTATTTAATAATAGTGGTAAGATTTTTTGAACTTTTAGTTTTGTTTTCATATTTACTTATTATAAGGAATATTTAGATGACATTGTGAGGAATATAAATAAGATTTCTTTTTAGGTTCGCTTAGAAAATATTTAAGCCTATGCCTGACATAACTTTTACAAAATCACCAATTTGAATAGCCCGCTGTTTGTTAACATTTCAAATTGCCCCGAGGCTTAAGAAAACCCAAACTTTTACGTGTACAACAACACATTATCGTCCACCGCAAATCGTTTTCTACATGTGGAAATGAAGCATCGAGGAGCCATAACAACAAACAACGCAATAGTTATCCAAAACGTTTGCATATAAGAGAAAAATCTTTACGAGTAAAGAAACAGTCTACCATGTTTAAAAACTACATTGAAGGGGCTCCAAAGTTCGGTGGAAAAAAAAGAAAAGAAAATTGAGCATGCTTTTCATTCCCCCCAACCCCTAAATCGGCCCTGGCAGAGTCGACCGTAAATTTCGCATTTTACTGACTTTACACACATTTTGCCACCGAACTTTGGAGCCCCTTTAAACTCGATTGACGTGGGCCAATCAAATGCTGGTTCTTAAGGTGACGTAATCTAAAATCGATTTATTATTTTCAGTAACTCAAACTAGATGGCAACGAGTCGTTGCCTTAATCACTCTTTGAATCGTGATTGGCTGATAATGACGAAACCTCCGAAAATGTAATTGGCCCATTTTGTATTTATATGGTTTAACCATTGAGTTTGGAATATTTTCTAGAGATCCAATCAAATCTGCTCCCCGCGAAACAAGTTTTTGAAAATTACTAATGTGCCGACGTCTCCTCTAAAATGACGAGAAAACGTTATCATATGACCCGTGGCGCCATCCATTATTTTTGAAAACCAAAATCTTTTTGCCGGAAAACGCGTCTTATTTGAACGAACCATTGTGAGATAGACGGCGCCACGGGTAGAATGCTAAAGTTTTCTCGTCATTTGGGAGCAGTCTTAGAGGATAGCGCCGCCTATCGAACGCCGCCGCCGCCGTTTATTTAGATAACGCCGAAACGCCGCCGCCGATAAATTTAATTTCAGTGGCGCCGCCGCCGCTGCCGAAACATTTTTATTTCGCCGCCGAATTAATTTCCATTATGTTGTGTACTAAAAAACCAATATCACCAACTCTTATCTTATCTGTACGCGCACGCGCTTTACCTAAAACGATCTATATAAATAGTCGTCCCGCTATTGTAAGGCAGCCAGATTACCGAGTGCAAGTCTCTATAACTTTATATCTCGTATGTAAATATATATATCATCGTCATAATAAACGTTTCTACCATTGTCTGAATGGGTACTTGTTGAACACAACAAATTGGTGACGGGAATGGGATCCTGCTGATTGTTCGAGTCTAAAGTTTTCACCATCGCCATCACTGAAGGCTAGTCTTGCTGAGTTGCTGAAAGAGAAGATTGCTACCAGAGTCCAGACGTTCAGACGACCAACGCCAAGGGAGTTATGTCAGTCACCAGTCGGTTCGGACAATTTGACGATCAGACAGAGTCATAGACACTCTACGCAGAAAGGTTGGAGCAGTACTTTATCGCAAACAGCATCGACGACGAGGCGAAAAAGAAAGCGACGTTGTTAACTGTCATTGGGCCGGGAACGTACGCGACACTTCGAAACATCGTAGGACCTGCGAAACCCACAGACAATGCATACGACGAGTTGGTCCGGGTACTCAGCGAGTATTACAATCCAGTACCGTTAGAGATCGTGGAGCGTTTTAAATTCAACTCGAGAGATCGAAGACCTGGAGAGACAATTGCCAAATACATATCGGAACTACGGCGAATGAGCGAATTTTGCAATTATGCTGCATCGTTGGACGACATGTTGAGGCAAGAAAAGGTCGAGCAGGAACTTCCAAGGTTGGAGAAAGCCAAAATCATCTCGCCCGTACCCTTTGCGCAGTCGGCGGCTCCCATTGTTCCTATACTAAAGCCTAGCGGCCAGATCAGGATCTGCGGAGATTTCAAGGTCACAGCCAATAAACAGATCGAGACTGAGAAGTATCCACTACCGAGGGCAGAAGATATATTCGCCAAGCTCGCGGGATGTCAAGTATTTATCCGACTTGACATGCGTGATGCGTATAGTCAGCTGGAGCTGAACGCTTCTTCGAAAGATCTGGTAGTCATAAACACGACAACAGGGCTGTTCCAGTACAACTACTTACCGTACGGAATCTCGTCGGCATCAGCTGTTTTTCAAAAACACATCGAGTCTCTGCTACGAAATCAACATGGCGTCACACCGTTCCAGGACGACATCCTGCTTGGAGGAATTGACGACAAAGACCATATAACGAAGCTGGACTCTCTACTTCAAGTCATTAAAAACGCCGGTCTGAAGCTGAGATCAGAGAAGTGCCAATTTGCAAAACGGTCCATAGACTTCCTTGTCTACCATCTAGATCACGAGGGGCTTCATCCGCAAAAGACGAAAATGACTGCCATATCCGAAGCACCTGAGCCGAAGACTGTGGAAGAACTAAGATCATTTCTTGGTCTTCTAAACTACTACTCAAAGTTTATACCCAATTACGCCACGCATTTAACTCCACTTTATCACCTGCTAGAGAAGGCTACCGAATGGACATGGGGACCTGAACAAAGCCAAAGACATGCTGACGAAATCGAACTTCCTAGCACATTTCGACCCAAGCAAGGAGATCAGACTAGCGTGCGATGCTTCTCCTGTTGGCATCGGCGTAGTTATATCGCACTTAATTGACGGAGAAGAGCGACCCATATCCTTCGCCTCCCGCACACTCTCTGCAGCCGAAAAGAACTATTCCCAGCTGGAAAAAGAAGCGTTGTCGCTCGTCTATGGGGTCACGAAATTCCGTGACTACCTACTTGGCCGACGTTTCAAATTAATCACGAATCACCAACCTCAGGTCAGTCTTCTATCAGAAAATAAGCCTGTACCACAGATGTCAGCGGTGAGGTTGCAGAGATGGGCACTGTTTTTGTCAGCGTACGACTATCAGATCGAGCATAAGAAGGGGAGTCTACATTCTAATGCAGACGCATTGAGCCGCTTACCACTCCAAGTTCAGCTCAACGAACCACCGTTGCCGACAGAGTACGTGCTACTCATTGATAAAATCAACAATAGCCCGACCACCGTTGACGACATCAGACGAGCCACAGAAAATGAAAACAACCTTCAAAGACTCACGTCACGCGTAATAAACGGATGGAGACGTTTAGACGTGGACGATCCAGAGCTGAAACCCTATCACGCCAGGCGCAACGAACTATCGACAATGCAAGGAGTACTTATGATTGGTCACAGAGTCATCATGCCCGTATCACTCAGACAGGGGCGTAGGAACGTTCTAGAAGTTGGAGGGGGCAAAGATAAACGAAAAGGGGTCTGGAGAATGGTTTTTAATTTTTAATGGAGTGTAGCTTCTCCGAATGCATGTGTACTTGTTACTACTATGTAAATTGGCGGGAAAAGACTGAAATTTAAACACAGTTGAGGTTCTATAAAATGTATATGCTTTTAAAATGATAATTTGAGTCTTTTGAAGATCTCAACTGACCAAAGGTTGGAGGGGGCAATAACATTAGTTGCCCCTCCCAGCAAAATTCTAGGGAGGGGCATTGCCCCCCCTGCCCCTCCCGGCTCCTACGCCCCTGCACTCAGAGCGAATACATTGGAGCAGCTTCACTAAACTCACCAAGGAGTCGTAAGAATGAAGTCCCTTGCCAGATCTATGTTCTGGTGGCCTGGAATTGACCGGGATATTGAAGACCACAGCAAGTTATGCGCAATATGCCAGTCAACTGCACCGGAACCGTCGAAACAATTCTCGCAATGGCCCATCGCCACAGCACCTTGGCAAAGAGTCCACTGCGACTTCGCCGGTCCCATAGATAATAAAATGCTATTCATCATCGTTGACGCCTATTCCAAATGGATTGAAGTAGACGTCGTAGCAACTACTTCAACTGAGGTAGTCATTCGCTCCCTACGCACGAAGATGGCTCGCTTCGGAATCATCCTAACTCTCGTGACGGATAACGCCACTTGCTTCACAAGCGAAGCTTTTAAAGAGTTCACGGATCGCAATGGCATTAAACACTTCAAGATTGCACCTTACCACCCGCAATCTAACGGCCAAGCCGAACGATTGGTACGAACCATCAAGGGCTCGCTAAAGAAAATATCACGATCGGTTACCGACGAGATCGACATCTTGAACCAAGGTCTAAATACTTTCAGAGCCGGCATACTCGAACAACGATTGGCTCGTATTCTGATGTCCCTCTAGCAAACGGCAAGTCACCCGCCGAACTCATGCTGGGAAGAAACATCATCACACGCCTAGACTTATGTCATCCTCGTAACCAGATTTCCATCAATGGAACCACCTTCACGACTGCAGCTAATTTCCAGATAGGAGACACAGTTTACTTTCGAAACTACTCCCGTGGTTCAAAATGGGTTCCTGGCCAAATCAACCGAAAGATAGGCAAGACGATGTATGAAGTAACCTGTGAAAACCAGATCCTACGCAAACATCGTAACCAACTAAAACTACGGTTTACCAAATCAGCACCTATCACAGTAACGGATGCCATACCAGACGCAACTTCAGACGACTTCGACGGGTTCCCTGTACCTATTTCATCCACCACTATCCGGAACAACCCTGTTGCACCTGTCTCGTCAAGCACCACTAACAACAAAGCAGTTGCCCCAATCGTATCTACCGCTCCAAACAGCGCAGCTACACCTGACACACCATCCACAAGTCAAACGCAACCAACTCAGGTTCCAGAATCATCGTACCAACCATCTCAACCAACTCCGGTTTCAGAAGCGTCAAGTCAACCTTCCACGAGTAACACCAACCCTAAAAATGTTCAACTACGACGCTCACATCGACAACATAAACCAGTTGTTAGACTGGGACTTTAAAAAAAAAAGAATAAAAAAAAGAGAGAAGGTAATGTTGTGTACTAAAAAACCAATATCACCAACTCTTATCTTATCTGTACGCGCACGCGCTTTACCTAAAACGATCTATATAAATAGTCGTCCCGCTATTGTAAGGCAGCCATATTACCGATTATTTTCTGCAAATCGGCGCGCCACCCCGCCACCGTTGAAAATTGGTTCGGCGCTATGCTCTAACAAGAAGGATTAGACAAGGAGTGGTTATGTGAAGTCGCGCTGATATATTGACTGTAATTCCAACCACCCACAACCGGGAGTAAAAGGGGAGAGGGGAAAGCAATGGTAAAGTTTTATCACGTGGTTTTGGAGTCATCGCATTTCTTAAACGTACCTACGTAGCTCCCTCTCTTGACGAGTCCGTGAGCTGAGCACATCTAATTATATTTTACGCGCGAGCCGCCAAGGCTTAACTAACAAATTGGTTATGTTCACAAATTTTCATTAAAATGGGAAAATACTGCTTATATCGATCGTGTAAAAGCAATGATATATCAAAAGTGTCACGCGCTCAGGGTTTGCGTTTTTTCTCGGTTCCCAAGCCGAGTACAAAGTATGAAAAATGTGTTCTATGGGTTAATCCTTCTTGCTTTCATCCAGCAAATTTGTAAAACCATCAAACCGATCGGGTTGTGCAGTATGTCATTTTACTTGAAACAATTGGATATATGATTTGAGTACTTTTTTATTCGGATATCTTTATTACTTTTAAAGATAATTAGCTTTGTTTTAGTTTTACTTTGCTGCTCTATAAAATTCCAAAGTACGCCAGTAATTTAATGAATATTCGCGAACTTTTCCGAGTACTATTTGATTTTGATAGAATTATTTGGTCTAATTGAATAATCTACACATCCCTAGAAACTAGCTCTAGAATAATCTCGATAATAATTTACCATATTAGCTTGTTACGAGGCGTGTTCATTAGTAAAAGTAGACTATAATGCCATGAGTTTTAGAAGGTTTTGAACATTGAGTTGGGAATAAAGAGGTATAATTGAAATCTGCTAGTCGCGGGAGCGGCGGGACAAAAATTTTGCTTCAAATCTGAAACGTTATCACTCGACGATGTTGCCATCTATCTCTAGCGGTGGGAATCATTAAAGCCTAAAAGCAAAATCCACGTATATAATTCTGATTTGTGTATTTAGTTACGTCGATTTTACTTTCAGGCGAAATTGATGCAAAATTTTAAACGGAGAATTAGGCTTAGCAAACTAAACGCGTCTCGAAGTTACAGTGAATTATTAGACAAAAGTAAATTAATGTAAAAAGATTATTTTTAATAGTTTATTGACTGATTTTGAAATGGCGTTTTAGCGCGCGACACTACAGGTACATGTCTTGGGCACACATCCTTCTTTGCGTGCTTTTTTTACCATAACATGTATAGGTATTTTCACGCGCAAAATGAATTTTAAAAGCCGTCAATTGTAATTGTTTAATAAGCCATAGTAATTGTTTAATAAGCTATTTTAATTGTTTAATAAGCTATTTTAATTGTTTAATAAACACCATAAAGGGTCGAAACGTTTTAGTTAAAGGTTGTGTTAATGCCGCTAGAAACAAAAATGTTCAATGCATAAGTGTATAATAAGGAATGGAAAGGAATTTATCTGAAGCAATGATTTAATATGTAGATTCCCAATTAAAAGACCGACTTTAGTAAAGAAATGGCTTGAGGCTATAAGGCAACTTGATGCGACACCTGGTCCACAACAGGAAGACGCGATTTGCGGGGTTCATTTTGATCAGTCTGATTATCGTGACAACGCGAAAATAAGAGTACTCTCAGGTAAAATGCAGTGCCAACTTTCAAATTTTATTTATTTAATGTTAAGACGTTCCCGGCTTGTGTACGAACATACCAAAAAGATACAACATAATAATATATTCATAAATGAGATCAAACTGAAAGAAAAATAATGTTGATGAAAATTGCAACAGAAAGTGCAAAGTTGATTTTAAAAATAGTAAAGGACCGGGAAATGGAATCCACAAATACAATTAAAATATAAACCAAATTACAAAACCTGGGAAAAATTAAAATAAAATTAAATGGAAAATTTCTAAATTAAGCTTAGGGATATACTTTGGTTATTATTGGTAATGTTGGTTGAGCTGGTGCAGGAAGAAGGGATAAATATCGCCAACATGATTATTGCTTAACATCGAAAGGCTTAATAATCCTACGGAATCATGAAGGGTTTTACACCGACTTGAGACTCCGTAAAATAGCGAAGAATATTAAAGGGCAACGCAAGTGGTCATGCAGGGGGTAAATTATCTTATAGATAAAAAGAACGACTGCGCATGCGCTATCTGCCATAGCCTTACCCTCTGTAAAAAAAGCAGAACCATATTTGCCGAATTTATTTTGTATAAATGCGCCTCTCGCGGTTTTTACGCAAAATCCACGCATTCTTGAGTCGCGAAAATGGCCGAGGAAAGTGAAGTCTCCGTGCTTACCGACAAATCGGATCCTAAACTTCTACAAAATAAATGTAATAAAAAAAGATAAATATTCTGTCGGGGTATAATGATATGGAAATTGTTAAGGGAAACGGGATATAGGAGTGTGTGTGGTGTTGAATTTTCTTAATCCAATGTGAGGCTAGCGGCAGAGATTTACCGCGTCCAAGGCCTAATGTTTCAACTTCCATTATTAAAAATATTCAATTCACAAATAATTTTATTCCAAAACATTGTTAAATCGAAAATATCAAAGTCCAACTCTCGGAAACTAACCCAGTTCTTTTCTCCATAATAAATAAATTAAGCTAGGTCTAAATTCCTGGGCTCGTTGATTGCGAGCTAACTCAGCGAAGAAAATCGAAAAATTCGGGAATGAGAGCGAAATTGCGCCTTGTGGCTACACCAAGGAGAATAAGGCTTTCGCGCTGTATAAAATCATCCTTGGAAAACCTACTTACGGCTTGTTGAAGAAAACATAGTTCCCCCCTGCATGACCACTTGCGTTGCCCTTTAATGAGAAGCTGAAAAGGGAATGTATTAGGAAAATAGTAAATTGATATTGTTCAAATGCCAAAAGTTATTTTAATTCTAACAGTTGGAGTTATGTTAGAATAATACAATATTTACTTTTTATTATAATCAGAATATTAAACGTTATTTTGATTTTATTCCCAGTAATTTAAATATCTAAATACAAATTACCACTACAATACACGTGAGCACGTCCAAAAAAGTATTAAGCAGACGATATTTGCAAAAATATAGATTTTTTGAAACGATAGAAGGCGCCACCGCCGAATGATAAAGTTTACAGTCAGTGAAGAATTTGTCCCGCGAAACCCCGATTTCTGAAGCCGTAATTGTATCTCTAGTTATACAGGGTGTTAAATAAAAATGGACCAGGGCGAATATCTCAAAATGTGTTTTAACTACGATTTTGAAATTTTAGGTTGTTATAGAGCGCTCAGGGGGTCACCCAATTATGAAAATGTCAATGACCTTGAACCATGTCTTCAAGGTCATTCGAAAATTAACTTGAGAACCCTAAGAGCTACGAAGTTGGTTCCAATTAGAAAGTTGTTCCCCGTCCCATTTTATGGTTAACTAGCTTTGACTCGATCTGATTTGCGAAATAGGAAGTTGAGCAATGTTAGGCCAAAATCAAGAAGGCCGTTAAGTTGATAACGTGTTAAAGACGATGTTCAACTGATAACTTTAAAAGTACTCTTGTTAGAGTACTGAAATTTGTTAGACAACCTCATCGTGGTTGAGGGTCTTTAGTTTGAAAATTTCAGCTCCCAAAACTCGTCTTCTACACGTTATCAACTTAACGACCGTCTTGTTTTTGGCCTAACATTTCTCGACTTCCTATTTCGCAAATCAGATCGAGTCAAAGCTAGTTAACCATAAAATGTGACGGGGAACAACTTTCTATTTGGAACCAACTTCGTAGCTCTTACGGTTCTCAAGTTAATTTTCGAATGACCTTGAAGACATGGTTCACGGTCATTGAAATTTTAATAGTTGGGTGACCCCCTGAGCGCTCTATAACAACCTAAAATTTCAAAATCGTAGCTAAAACACATTTTGAGATATTCGCCCTGGTCCATTTTTTAGTTAAAACCCTGTATATTCCCAACTCAATGATTTTGAACCGCCGATAATCGGCCGAAATAATTTCCCAAGAAGATTTTGAGGTATAGTAGGATTCGCAACGAAAACCAAAAAAATATTTAGACTACACCGAAAAACTCCCAAATATCAAGAATTCAAATCCTCGCTACTACGTACGTAGTCTAGATTATCTTTGGTACTACCGGTACTCATCGTCGCTCATTGTATTCCCACAATGTATTCTCCTATTCCTATGGTAATTCTCCATATTATATGGAATTGAAATATTTCGTGAATTTTCAATATTACAAATCTAATGATATACTTCACGAGTTTCCTTAATATTCGTGATACTTCGCGAAATACTTCACAAATATTATGAATATTCTCAGTACTTCATCTCGTATTCCACGTAATACACAATATTAAGCGGTAATACAAGATTTCGAATATATTTAAATTTTTTTTCGATATTTCCTAATACTTAAAGTATTACTTTTTCCAAATGTACACCTACTACACGTAGTCGTTACCCCTCGGGGCGGGATTACGTTTTTATGAAAGCATGTTTAGGACTGGGCACGTATAAATATAGGGAGTTTTTATTGGAAGTTCCGTCTATCAAACTTTGGAAACACTGCTTTCCTGCTGCGCCATAGAGATAGAAAAGAAATAGAGGCACTATTGTATCTGGCGAAGTTGACCGCGAGTGCCGACCCCTTTGCGCCAATGTAGGAAGCCATGAGATGGGCAGATTACGTGGTGCCATCGACGCGCGGTGAAATGAAATACATTATGCCTTTTGGAAAATCAACTGTCATTTGATGTAAACAAAGGAAGGATAGATTATGGCACGCCAAACCGGACAAAATTCTCACTTCACACTATTGTATACTTTTCTACCATATCTCATACTTTTGTCCCACAACCTAGCATACTTTACGCAAACGAGCATACTTTGTACCCGCGAACTATCATACTTGACACGCAAACGTTTATACTTCTAAAGCCGCGTTTTCACGAACGCTTGTAGCTTCGAAAAAACGATTGAGATATTTCGTTTTCGCTTGAACAATTTTTATATTTCGAATATCCGCGCTAAACGCAAAAAGCACAAGCTACGCGTTTTCATGAAGACGAGAGATTTTTAGCGAGCCGCGTAATTTGAAAATAAACATGGCGGTTAAAGATATGAAGGCTTTACTTATTAGGAAAAAAATTGCGTTATTAAAGCTTTTAATTGTAATTAAAGGTAAGAAAAAGAATAAGAAACGCGTTTATAAGCAGAAAAAATGGTGGGTTCACCCAATTTGGTTAAATAGAAAAACTGAAGGAGATTTTGAAACTCTTGTAAGTATATCGGAAGTAAAGTTGGGTTATTTTTTCCCAATATAAATAATTTCCTTTTTAAAAAATTTAAGTTAAAGTCAATGAGAGAAACAGACCCCCTTTACTTCAGAAATTACACAAGAATGTCTCCAGAAACATTTGACCAATTGTTATCATTAGTTTCACCATATTTAAAATCAACATGTTTTTCGAGATCTGACCTTATTTCACCTGCTGAAAAACTCGCATTAAGCTTGAGGTAAATCTATAAAAACAAATAAAATAAAAATTTAATTTTCTTAAAAATATATTTAGGTTTCTGGCAACCGGTAATTCCTATTCAAGTATGGCGTATTGTTTTCGGATGGCAAAGACCACCGTTTACAATGTAATTAAGCAAACGTGTCAGGTCTTTTGGAAAGTTCTCCAGCCAATTTACTTGCCCGTAATTATAAAATAGATGTAGTGTTAAATTAACTTTAGTAAGAATTCAAATCTTTAAGCAACCCACTGCTCAAACGTGGAAAATGGCTGCTGCTGAATATTTAGAGAAATGGAACTATCCAATGTGTTGCGGGGCCGTTGATGGAAAGCACATCATGATTGCTCAACCCCCCAACACAGGGTCACTCTACCACAATTATAAGGTATTTTATACTTTAGAATTACAAAATTTTCTGTTATAATTAACGTTAATTCCTTATCAATTAAAGGGATTTAATTCCATTGTTTTAATGGCAGTAGTAGACGCCAGTTACAAATTTATAACTGTCGATGTTGGTGCTTATGGCTCTACATCCGATGGTGGTGTATTCAAAGCGTCTGAATTCGGTCAGGCATTAGAAGCTGGATCACTAGATTTTCCACGTGACTTCCCTTTACCAGGAACAAACAAGTTAGCGCCACATGTTCTGGTTGGTGACGAAGCATTACAGCTCCTGCCGAATTTTATGAAACCGTATGCGAGAGATTTTCTTACAACAAAATCTAGAATTTTTAATTATAGGCTAAGTCGAGCAAGGTATGGCTCTCAATTTTATTAAAAAAAACCTAATAAACAACTAGTACCGTGCGAGTTTCGATTTTACGGGTTCGAGTCGAGTTTCTAAAATTTACATTATCGAGTTTCGAGTCGAGTTTTATTTTTTCCTGAGTTTTCGAGTAATTAGGCTTATTTTAAAAAAGGATTTCGAGTACTCTAACAGTTAAGTATTAGCTTGAGTAGAACATACAAACTGTTCTCAATAGGAGGGCGCTCTGAGTCAGGTTTCATTTTCATATGGCTCATGTTTAAAAAATCATATCCAATCAAGGTCTTTGGGCGGGGCCACGGAAAAAAACAAAAATGGGCGTTGTTTGGCGGTTTTTTCAAAACTCGCGAGTGATGCCTTGGATTAGATTATGATCAAATCATAAGTTTTATATCCCAAACTTTCCAGAAGTTTTTGAAAAACAATGCAACAATAATTAACTAGTTGAATTTACCGCCATAGAAAACTATTAAATATCCCGCTGATTTTTTACATTTAAGGGGGGGGGGGGGGGGGTTGCGGTCCCAACGCCTCTTCCTTTTGGACTACTAAGCCCACAATATAGGTGTTCCCTTGTCTCGCGTAAAATATATCCCGATTTTTTATTAAGCCATAGCATTTTATAAATCACCTAGTTGTAACAGTTCCTTTCAATTGGAATACTCTTTGAAACGGCAACTCATAGGTCGCTGGTTCGTCGCCATTTATAAAAGAAATGTTATAGCTATATAATGTTTTTAATAATTACAGATAACATATTAAAGGCAATATACAGTCGATACTAAATGTAAACATAATTATACAGATTGTTATTTTTAGTTTATATTTTAGACAAATGCCGAAATTTTACTTATTAACCGGTTGTTTAAAAGCATGTTTCATGTTCGACTATATTTTGAGTAATCGTTGGAATACACTAGATGACTGTGCGAATCTGTCAATAATTGCTTCTACATCCAATTCATCTAACAATCCTTTTCAATTAAGCAATAATTTTAATACGTCGAAGTTCGAAGCAAAAGAAAGCAATTCCAACATAACTTCATCTTTACTGATTCGTGGAGATAGCTTAACACCATCCAAGGCGTCATCTTCTAGGCCCTTCTCTGTAATATTTTTAAAATTTGCTGTGTCCATGCAAGATAAATCTTTATACAACTTTTTGTGTTGTAAAAAACGTGAATCTAGTGACTGGACAATGCGGTCCATTATTAGGTTAAACACATTTACTCTTAAATCAGCGGGACCCTGCCAAATATAAGACGTAACTTCTTTCGTCGGGTACTTGGGCTTAGCCAAACTTTTTAAAATGTGTTAAAAATGGTTAAAATTGTTTTGAAAATGAATCCACGCTGAACCGCCAGCGCCTCGGCACCCCGACGATGTCATTGGAACTTTTTTTTATAAATAAAATATTAATTTATTCAGTAAAAATATAATTTAATATTGAAAGTTTTGGAACTTCTATTATATTTTGAAGCTACTATAATGTTGACATATTGTTGAAGGTTTAAGGTGTCCCACTGACCAAATTTATCATGGGGTCCACCTGCCATCGGGCAGGCCCAGTCTATGGCCAGTCCGCCACTGCTACGCGGTACCTTATCTCGACTTACTCAAATTCGTTTTTTAGTGTTTTCCGGAATAGTATTTCATATTTCATTTATATTATAAATATTAAAAAAAGAATCAATATAGTTTCACAGTTATTGATTGTTTTCATTTTGAAAAAACATGCCGTAAAACTGTTATTAAATTTAAATAAGCTTAATGTTTTTTTTCAAATAACTTATTGTTTGAACTAGCGTATTGACGTGGGATCTTTCGGGGCCCGCTGACCCTCGGGGGCCCCTAGGCACGTGCCTAGTGTGCCTAATTCTTAATCCGGCACTGGGTAATCATTTGAGTACGGTCAAAGCTACAGGCGTGTACACCGATTACGGCAAGTGATCAACCCCTCGATTTGAACGGCCACGTTTAAGATTTTTTTAAATAATAACTAAAATGGTGATTTAAAATCTGAGACGGTCAAGTTGGTAGCTGCACAAATAATGCTATAGTTTCACATTTTTTAATATCTTTATCTGTTTTGTTATAAAGTTTTGGTCCCAAATAAAGTACATGTCTCTGTCCAAACCTTATACGCATTTTCTCTATTGCTACATTACAATTTCCAATATTTATAATGTTTTATCTTTAGTTAGATGGAGGGATAGTATTAAGTATTTTAATCATGATTAAGTGATTAAATCGTGATAAAAATATTAGATCACGATTAAGCCGATTAAATCAATAATTAAAATATTTTCTTGATTAAATTAGGATTACAAATTTCAATCGAGATTAAATCGGATCAAAAATTTAATCACGATTAACACGATTTAATACATTTAATCGAATTTAATCCGATTAATTATGCGCTCAAAAGAGGAGTGAACTGCCCCTCGGGATTAAAGCTATTTCATAACATTATCTATCACGTTATTTACCACTTTCCAAATTTAATATATATCATCTGACAAATAGGTTGAATTATTTGGTCCATAGGAAAACATTTATCGAAAACGTCGCCTTTTTTAAAATTTTTATTGATTTGGTTGGGGTTTTAAAATGTTTAAATAATTCATATTTAAACTAAAAGAAAAATTACAATACGGTCAAATTCACTAAAAATAAAAAAAAATCTGTATAGATAATCAAAAAAAAAAGTGGGTAACGGTCCGATAATGCCGACCTCTAGGTGGGACGAATAGATTTTTACCTAAATTCTGCTATGTGAAAGTATTAAAAATAAAGCAAGGACAGTATAGATACAGGGACGAGAAAGTGTATTGGCGGCCTCCGTTGGAATATATCACCTAAAATGACCTAAACGCAAGGAGAGTTAGTTGTAAACAAACAAAATGGCGGTGTTCAAAACAAATGGGCATTTTTTTAATTACGCTCGTAGTTTTATTTTTAATTTACCATCAAAATGGTAAAAACTAACTACAATAATACTGTCCATGGTGAACCACGTCTTAACAATGGCCACGGTTTGTTTACTTTCTAACTCCCCCTGAATATGAAGACGTTTAAAATAGAAATTTTTTCCTGCTTTCTCGTCCCTGTATCTACTGTCCCTCCGATTCTGAGCGCTATTTCTATAATTTCGGTTCATTTACTTCTGATATTGAAGCCACAGAAATTTGAAATCCGGCCGTAAAGTGGTTAGATTCAAATAACGCGCCAGCGACTGGAGGGGAAAGGCGGCGAAAAGGGTGGGGTTCATTTCCCCAACTTTTCATATCTCCAACAGTTCATATATCCAACTTTTCATTTGACCAACTGCTCATTTCCCCAACTGTTCATATCTCCAACTGTTCATTTCGCCAACTACTCATTTCGCCAACTAGTTTTTTTTACGGAGTTGGTGAAATGAAGAGTTGGGGAAATGAATAGGTCATTTCCCCAACTCTTCATTTCGCCAATTGTTCATTTCGCCAACCGTTCGTTTCTCCAAATACTAGATAGGGTTGGCGAAATGAAGAGTTGAGGAAATGAATAGCTCATTTCCCCAACTCTTCATTTCGCCAATTGTTCATTTCGCCAACCGTTCGTTTCTCCAAATACTAGATAGGGTTGGCGAAATGAAGAGTTGAGGAAATGAATAGCTCATTTCCCCAACTCTTCATTTCGCCAACCGTTCGTTTCTCCAAATACTAGATAGGGTTGGCGAAATGAAGAGTTGAGGAAATGAATAGCTCATTTCCCCAACTCTTCATTTCGCCAATTGTTCATTTCGCCAACCGTTCGTTTCTCCAAATACTAGATAGGGTTGGCGAAATGAACAGTTGGTGAAATGAGCAGCTCATTTCCCCAACTCTTCATTTCGCCAACCGTTCGTTTCTCCAAATACTAGATAGGGTTGGCGAAATGAAGAGTTGAGGAAATGAATAGCTCATTTCCCCAACTCTTCATTTCGCCAACCGTTCGTTTCTCCAAATACTAGATAGGGTTGGCGAAATGAAGAGTTGAGGAAATGAATAGCTCATTTCCCCAACTCTTCATTTCGCCAATTGTTCATTTCGCCAACCGTTCGTTTCTCCAAATACTAGATAGGGTTGGCGAAATGAAGAGTTGAGGAAATGAATAGCTCATTTCCCCAACTCTTCATTTCGCCAACCGTTCGTTTCTCCAAATACTAGATAGGGTTGGCGAAATGAAGAGTTGAGGAAATGAATAGCTCATTTCCCCAACTCTTCATTTCGCCAACCGTTCGTTTCTCCAAATACTAGATAGGGTTGGCGAAATGAAGAGTTGAGGAAATGAATAGCTCATTTCCCCAACTCTTCATTTCGCCAACCGTTCGTTTCTCCAAATACTAGATAGGGTTGGCGAAATGAAGAGTTGAGGAAATGAATAGCTCATTTCCCCAACTCTTCATTTCGCCAACCGTTCGTTTCTCCAAATACTAGATAGGGTTGGCGAAATGAAGAGTTGAGGAAATGAATAGCTCATTTCCCCAACTCTTCATTTCGCCAACCGTTCGTTTCTCCAAATACTAGATAGGGTTGGCGAAATGAAGAGTTGAGGAAATGAATAGCTCATTTCCCCAACTCTTCATTTCGCCAACCGTTCGTTTCTCCAAATACTAGATAGGGTTGGCGAAATGAAGAGTTGAGGAAATGAATAGCTCATTTCCCCAACTCTTCATTTCGCCAATTGTTCATTTCGCCAACCGTTCGTTTCTCCAAATACTAGATAGGGTTGGCGAAATGAACAGTTGGTGAAATGAGCAGCTCATTTCCCCAACTCTTCATTTCGCCAACCGTTCGTTTCTCCAAATACTAGATAGGGTTGGCGAAATGAAGAGTTGAGGAAATGAATAGCTCATTTCCCCAACTCTTCATTTCGCCAACCGTTCGTTTCTCCAAATACTAGATAGGGTTGGCGAAATGAAGAGTTGAGGAAATGAATAGCTCATTTCCCCAACTCTTCATTTCGCCAATTGTTCATTTCGCCAACCGTTCGTTTCTCCAAATACTAGATAGGGTTGGCGAAATGAACAGTTGGTGAAATGAGCAGCTCATTTCCCCAACTCTTCATTTCGCCAACCGTTCGTTTCTCCAAATACTAGATAGGGTTGGCGAAATGAAGAGTTGAGGAAATGAATAGCTCATTTCCCCAACTCTTCATTTCGCCAACCGTTCGTTTCTCCAAATACTAGATAGGGTTGGCGAAATGAAGAGTTGAGGAAATGAATAGCTCATTTCCCCAACTCTTCATTTCGCCAATTGTTCATTTCGCCAACCGTTCGTTTCTCCAAATACTAGATAGGGTTGGCGAAATGAACAGTTGGTGAAATGAGCAGCTCATTTCCCCAACTCTTCATTTCGCCAACCGTTCGTTTCTCCAAATACTAGATAGGGTTGGCGAAATGAAGAGTTGAGGAAATGAATAGCTCATTTCCCCAACTCTTCATTTCGCCAACCGTTCGTTTCTCCAAATACTAGATAGGGTTGGCGAAATGAAGAGTTGAGGAAATGAATAGCTCATTTCCCCAACTCTTCATTTCGCCAACCGTTCGTTTCTCCAAATACTAGATAGGGTTGGCGAAATGAAGAGTTGAGGAAATGAATAGCTCATTTCCCCAACTCTTCATTTCGCCAACCGTTCGTTTCTCCAAATACTAGATAGGGTTGGCGAAATGAAGAGTTGAGGAAATGAATAGCTCATTTCCCCAACTCTTCATTTCGCCAACCGTTCGTTTCTCCAAATACTAGATAGGGTTGGCGAAATGAAGAGTTGAGGAAATGAATAGCTCATTTCCCCAACTCTTCATTTCGCCAACCGTTCGTTTCTCCAAATACTAGATAGGGTTGGCGAAATGAAGAGTTGAGGAAATGAATAGCTCATTTCCCCAACTCTTCATTTCGCCAATTGTTCATTTCGCCAACCGTTCGTTTCTCCAAATACTAGATAGGGTTGGCGAAATGAAGAGTTGAGGAAATGAATAGCTCATTTCCCCAACTCTTCATTTCGCCAACCGTTCGTTTCTCCAAATACTAGATAGGGTTGGCGAAATGAAGAGTTGAGGAAATGAATAGCTCATTTCCCCAACTCTTCATTTCGCCAATTGTTCATTTCGCCAACCGTTCGTTTCTCCAAATACTAGATAGGGTTGGCGAAATGAAGAGTTGAGGAAATGAATAGCTCATTTCCCCAACTCTTCATTTCGCCAACCGTTCGTTTCTCCAAATACTAGATAGGGTTGGCGAAATGAAGAGTTGAGGAAATGAATAGCTCATTTCCCCAACTCTTCATTTCGCCAATTGTTCATTTCGCCAACCGTTCGTTTCTCCAAATACTAGATAGGGTTGGCGAAATGAACAGTTGGTGAAATGAGCAGCTCATTTCCCCAACTCTTCATTTCGCCAACCGTTCGTTTCTCCAAATACTAGATAGGGTTGGCGAAATGAAGAGTTGAGGAAATGAATAGCTCATTTCCCCAACTCTTCATTTCGCCAACCGTTCGTTTCTCCAAATACTAGATAGGGTTGGCGAAATGAAGAGTTGAGGAAATGAATAGCTCATTTCCCCAACTCTTCATTTCGCCAACCGTTCGTTTCTCCAAATACTAGATAGGGTTGGCGAAATGAAGAGTTGAGGAAATGAATAGCTCATTTCCCCAACTCTTCATTTCGCCAACCGTTCGTTTCTCCAAATACTAGATAGGGTTGGCGAAATGAAGAGTTGAGGAAATGAATAGCTCATTTCCCCAACTCTTCATTTCGCCAACCGTTCGTTTCTCCAAATACTAGATAGGGTTGGCGAAATGAAGAGTTGAGGAAATGAATAGCTCATTTCCCCAACTCTTCATTTCGCCAACCGTTCGTTTCTCCAAATACTAGATAGGGTTGGCGAAATGAAGAGTTGAGGAAATGAATAGCTCATTTCCCCAACTCTTCATTTCGCCAATTGTTCATTTCGCCAACCGTTCGTTTCTCCAAATACTAGATAGGGTTGGCGAAATGAACAGTTGGTGAAATGAGCAGCTCATTTCCCCAACTCTTCATTTCGCCAACCGTTCGTTTCTCCAAATACTAGATAGGGTTGGCGAAATGAAGAGTTGAGGAAATGAATAGCTCATTTCCCCAACTCTTCATTTCGCCAACCGTTCGTTTCTCCAAATACTAGATAGGGTTGGCGAAATGAAGAGTTGAGGAAATGAATAGCTCATTTCCCCAACTCTTCATTTCGCCAATTGTTCATTTCGCCAACCGTTCGTTTCTCCAAATACTAGATAGGGTTGGCGAAATGAACAGTTGGTGAAATGAGCAGCTCATTTCCCCAACTCTTCATTTCGCCAACCGTTCGTTTCTCCAAATACTAGATAGGGTTGGCGAAATGAAGAGTTGAGGAAATGAATAGCTCATTTCCCCAACTCTTCATTTCGCCAACCGTTCGTTTCTCCAAATACTAGATAGGGTTGGCGAAATGAAGAGTTGAGGAAATGAATAGCTCATTTCCCCAACTCTTCATTTCGCCAATTGTTCATTTCGCCAACCGTTCGTTTCTCCAAATACTAGATAGGGTTGGCGAAATGAACAGTTGGTGAAATGAGCAGCTCATTTCCCCAACTCTTCATTTCGCCAACCGTTCGTTTCTCCAAATACTAGATAGGGTTGGCGAAATGAACAATTGGGGAAATGAGCAGCTCATTTCCCCAACTGTTCATTTCGTCAACTCCCAAAAAGTAGCTCGGCAATTCCTACTTCTAGTAGAAAATTACCGAGGTAAACGACTGCAGAGGAAATATATAAAGTATTACCTTTTCGAGCGGTAGATTTGAAAAAAACTTAACCCGGAAATTATAAATGTATACACTGCGAATGTCTAAAGGGGAGTTCAGACTATACAATTTTATTGGGCCATTTAGTTTGCCAATGAACTTAGGCCAACTAATTGGAAAGTGTGAACAGAAAAATTGTAAAGGTGCTACAATTTTTTCTTTTCGCACTTTCTAATTAGTTAGCCAAAGTCCGTGTGCTTTAACAACTATTCCAGCCTTTCATTAGAGACTCTTACGTATATACGAAAGTGACCACGAACGCGTGAAAATATTTTTATCCCGTCCGAATAGCTGTGAAAGCAGACGATATTTTGTTCTATATTTCCTAATGAATTTTGACGTCGTACGTGTAGGCCACGTTACGCGTTCCCGTTCCCGTATACGTTAGTTCTTTTTAACCTCTCTATTGACATTAAGCCTAATGACGTTCGAACGGCGAGCGAAATATTTTTACGCGTTCGTTTCCAGTTTGCGGTTCAGTTACACATTGGGTAGGTCTTCTTAACCTCTATATTAATTCAGTTTACGGACAAAACAATCATTTTAATTTCCGGAAACATGGCTGGAAAAATGTCAAAATATAAAATTACAAAATATATACAAGAGCCCTATTTATATCAAAACAATGAGTGCGTGTGAGAAAAATGCTAGGGGTAGTCATTCGTAAAAATTTATGTACACCTGATTACTGATTTTCGTAAAATAATCAGCGATTACCAGTGATTGCGCAGTATTTTTCGGTTATTTCCAGTGATTACTCACAATTTTTCGGTGATTTCTGGTGATTATTATAAGCATAAGCCTATCGACCCTAAGTTTGAATCGAAAGGCAGTGTTGGTTCAAGCAAACGACTGGCGAAAGTACAGCACTAAATCCACCCGGTGGAGGAAAAGAGAAACGTAACGCGTCCCACAAAAAGGCCGCAATGCATGATGCCAGCTTGGATGAATAATAATGAAAGATAGCAGCTGCTTTGTTAAGAGAGAGGTGTGTAGAGAGAGAAAGGGGGAAGGAAGAAGCTTCAATTTATCTCTACCAGGTGCCGATACTATCGCCTGATTTCTTCTTTTTCGCCCGTCCAGTGGTGGTACAAAGGGCGCTATTATATGCGCGTAGGCTTATGTGCAACCTCGAAATTAACGAAAGCGCGTAATTTGTACCTTGTTAATACTGCGAAAGCGTATTACAAATAAAGCGCTTTCCGTTAAAATCTATTTAATATTAAACATAAATTTAAACTTCTTGTAATTTTCATTTTGTACCTTAAATAATGTATAGCTTAACTCTAAAAAATATAACTACCTGTTTTCGCGCCAAAAATGACCAGTGTACTTTCTATTTCATTGTATTGTATTATTGTATTCCAAGCTTTTAAAGGTATTTTCTCCCAACCTTCCTCCTGAAATAAACTGTCAACCTTTGGGAGCCTTTACCGATGATCCATTGCCAATAAAGTGTAGGGCAGGGGGAACGGTCGTATTTCCAAGAAACTCGCCAATTTGCGAAAAGGGGTAGTTTCTCTGATTGTCCGCCGTCCCATCGCCGCCATCCCCGAGAGTCGTAAAAATCACTTCTCAAGCAATTTGACTTCTTTGGGATGCCGCGTGCCAAGGGATGGCTGTAAGGGGGATCTACCTGGGGGCGTAAGAAGGGGGAGAACAAAGCTTTCGACGGTCCCCAGGGTCCTACACTGGGCAGATCTCTTGAGCCCGCTAACCAGAGAAGTGAAGTTCTCCTTCCAAATTTAAACTTTGATTTTTTCGTGTAAATAAATGCAGTTTTCATATTTTCCAATTCCAACGCATTATTTAACCTACTAACACGTTACCAATCACCAATTACCATCACCTAACTTCAAGACCGTTTCCTTCACTTCAAGACCCCATCACCTACCTGTATATACCCACTGTTTCAGTCCGGTGGAGATATATATACATTTTCTCAAAGACAATTAGCTTTCCCAAACCGCAACACGAAGTAAAGACGCGTGTTAAATTGAAGAAGCGCGTGTTGCACCTGCGCATTTCAAACAATGTTTCGGATTTTTCGAAAAAGATCTTTTTAAGGAAACTCTTACAACAAGACAAAATAAAGTCAAATTGGAAAGCGAGGGGGTAACCTTCGTGTAGTAGGTGTACACGTTGGTTTGTTATTCGAAATACATGTAATATGCGTGTAATACGATGTAGTACGATATACTGTGTAGTATCGTTTAATAAGGTGTTTATTATTTAATTATTCAATGAACAATGCGCATTTTTTTTCAGGGGTGAATTCATTATGTACAAAATAGATGGGGGTAGGATTATGTAATAATATTTGAAAGGTTAAGGGCCACTTAAATTTTTAGGTGTCTCTTATTGATCGAATAAGGCATCTGCAGAATGGGCATCGGGATCTCTCTTCATTTATTCTTGAGATTCTTTGAACCCTTTCAAGACACGTACGGCAAGCCGTATGCCCACACGGAACCACCATTGTTATTGGAACATTCGAATAACATATGCGGCATATATGTTCCTATAAAAATAATATTTTTATAGATTTTTATTTCCTAAGAAAAAAATAAATAATTTTACTTCTATTTCTTCATTTTCTGGAATAACGGGTTCGGCAATAATTGGCGCTCGTAGGATTGGCGCACGTAGAATTTGCGCATGTAGAATTGGCGCACGTACAGCTGCTGGCGCACCTAGAGCTGCTGGAGCAAGTAGAGCTGCTGGCGCATGTAGAATTGGCGCACCTAGAGCTGCAGGCGCACGTACAGCTGCTGGCGCACCTAGAGCTGCAGGCGCACGTACAGCTGTTGGCGCACGAATAATTTCTGCGCGTAGCATTGGTTCGTTGTTATGTTGCTATAAATCACTAGTTAGTAAAATTACAAAATAATGTAATATTTAGAATTGTATTACCTGTTGAGGAGCGCCTAAAAGTTCTACTCTCAACCCATTTGGCGCCCTCACTAGGCGAAATTGTGCAGGGGGCTGTGCAGCGGCCGGTGGATCAATGTTTCGGTCGTAACCATGTCCCGCAACCAGCAGCGCACCTTCTAATTAAAAATTCACATAATCAACACTTTTCGTTTCGGATTAAAACGCTTTTGGACTAAATATTACCGTGTGCAGCGGCCGGAGAATTGGCGCATATTAGTATTAATACGGGAAGGATTTAAGATTTAAGATTTAAGATTTATTTACTGACAACCCTTTTGGAACAGGGCGGCTCACTCACAAACGAGGAGCACAGTCGAAAAAAATACAAAATACATACACAAAACCAGCATCGAATATAATCCAGGAAATACCAAAGACCCAATCCAGAATTTTAAAGCAGAAATAAAACCCGCCAAAAACCCAATTCAAAATAAGCATATAAATAAAAATACAGATATATAATACCAGAAATACATGTATTTCTGATAATACTATAAGAGCGAAGGAAACCGATTAATTATTAATTATTATTCAAACGACGCCAAGCGTCCTTGGCCTTCTTCCACAACCCAAGAATCCATTTGACCTGATGGACATCTGAACCAGTATTACCGAAGCCTATAAGCACCTCTGTAGGGAGGTGTAAGTGATCCATCCGCCATTCCGACACTCCCGGATGGTTCTCCAAAGCTGGACACGACAGAAGGATGTGACTTAGGTCTTCGACCTCATGGTTACATAGTTTGCATGCCGGCAAGTCACCGAAAAGTTGGGCCTGTCGTTGACCAGTTAACAAAGCACCACAACGGGCATCAAAAAGTAGGCCACTCTGCCACGATCCGTCGTAGAAGGGCTCTGGAGCTGGAACACTTTTTAACTGATATAGGCAGAGGCTACGCTTCTCTCTTATTTCAGTCTTCCACAGTTTGCTTGCAGATTCCCGCACGTCCTTTGTTACAATAGTGGCCCATTGATGTTCGTTCGTAGCCTCACTCCTTTTAGTGCCAATACCGTAAATTTTGTCAAGTTGTTCTAGCCGCCGAAAAAAACCTGTACTAACATTTTCTTGACGCAAGGCCCGAAACACGATACCAGGAAACATGTGGCTTGGCATCAACATAGCCGACCCAAGTACTTCAATTTGCTGACCGCCTCACGCTCACGCATAGTGCTCCAACCAAGCTCCCCCTTAATAGCAGCATTCGGAGTACAGAGACCCGCAGACAAAGCACTCCTACCGGCTTCTCTTTGTGCATAGTCCAGCGCTGCAATGGAAGTTTTCGAGAGTGCCATCACCTCATTTGCATACGTAAGGGCGGGAACCGCCACCGACTTCCATAAAGTGCGCCCAACAGAGTAGTTGTTATAAGAATTTTTCGCCAAATTTTTCACTGCCCATCGGAGACTCGTCGCCTTAGACACCAACTTCCGTTCGTAGGCTTCCGAATATCCATTTCCGTTTGAAGAAAAAATAATTCCTAGGTACGTGTACTCTGTAGCGACCTCAATTTTAGCTCCATGCAAAGTGAACGTATCGCTTCCACCCTCTGAACCAAAGATCAAAACCTTAGACTTATCACTCCCAAAGCGCAATCCACACTCTTCCGCAAAAGAGGTGCAAGTATTCAACAATTCCTGAAGGCCTCCCGCTGAATCCGCCAACAAGAGAACATCGTCTGCGAAGAGCAAGCAGCTCAAACGACGTCCATATTTCCCGTTCACAAAAGCACCATGAGGGGACCACTCCAGGCGATCAGCCAATCCATTTATGTAGATAACAAACAGTAGGGGGGACAACGGACAACCCTGACGAAGGCCGACAGAAGTCTTCATAGGAGTGGTGTTAACTCCTTGCGCTTTATAGACACAACTACTTCCTGCATACAAGCGCTCAATGCTATCTATCGTATCAGAATCAACTCCCATGTTCTTCAAGGCCATCCAGAGTTGAGGTAACCTAACACTATCATAGGCCTTCTGTAGATCCAGGAAACCGCAATAAAGCGGACGCTTCTTTAATTGGTAAAGTTCAATAAGTTGTGTTAACACGAACAAATTATCAGCAATTCGTCGACCATGTCGAAACCCATATTGCGCCTCGTTTAAAAAACCATTCAACTCCATATAAATAGCAAGACGTTCCTTCCACAAAATTGCGTACACCTTATACATAATAGAAGTAACGGCTATCGGCCTATAGGAATCCAAATCATCTTCGGGCTTCCCTTTTCCCTTGTGAATCAAGCTGACTCGACACTCCTTCCAACTACTAGGAATATCGCCAGACTTTCGGATTTCATTATAGATGGACAACAGACATTGAAGAGCTGAAGAACCAAGAGCCAGAACTAGTTCCCCGTAGAGGTCATCCATCCCAGCTGCTTTACCCCATTGTAATTTTTTAATAACGGCCAAAAACTCCGGTAGTAAGAATGGTTCATTAAGGCGTT
Source organism: Leiobunum rupestre (assembly GCF_980474605.1). Lineage (NCBI taxonomy): Eukaryota > Metazoa > Arthropoda > Arachnida > Opiliones > Sclerosomatidae > Leiobunum > Leiobunum rupestre. The sequence continues at coordinate 37,617,855 of NC_143392.1, forward strand.
CGGCTGGAGTTACAGTTGGAACTTTCACCACGGAGTGCGCTTGGCTATCCGTCACAGTAGGACGACTCAATAGCGTTGCCTCCATGTCGGCTATATATTCTTGAATTCGGGCTTGCATGACGGATTTTTCATACAGAAGAATACCAGACTTAGACCGAAAACCCTTTAATCCAGAATCAGATTGGGAGGATAAACGTCGCATTTTAGAAATATACCTACAGAACTTTTTCCCCTGCGCTTTGCCAGCCTTGATAATATCATTCTCAATACGTTTATTAACAAGTTGGATATTTTTTCTTATCAATTTTTTAGCTTCATTTTTCTTCTGTAGATAATAGACCCACTTTGTAAGCACCACTTCCACCGTGCAGCCCTGAGATTTCGCCTGTCTATGATCCTTACACGCTCTTTTCCTGGCACGAATGGCATCAGCAATTTCCTTATCCCACCATTTCTTTGGCACAATACCTTTCTTCAAAATGACACTAGGTGATTTTTTTATTAAGTTTTTCCGCGCTGCTGCTTCCATAGCCTCCACAAAATCACCATACGAGGGTTGAGCAGTTAGCGTAGACACCCACTCTTCCATTTCGTCACTGTAAGCCTTTAGAGTTGTCTCGTTATCGAAGTCCCAGAATGTCTTCACTGGTACACCGTCAGGAAGTGAAACGGAAACCAAGTTATGGTCACTACCAAGGCTATCTGATCCAGATTCGTCAATTTCCATCGACATAACATTATCGACAACGTTAGCACTAAAGAGGACGTAGTCTATGGTAGACTTACTGTTCCTACTACTTCTAGTAGTGCGACCAACACAATTGTCTAACAAATTCCCTATGGTAAAACTTTGTTCTTCTGCAAATTCTCTCAAAAGATTACCGTTATAGCAATCCGAACCATCAAATTCAGTAAGATGTCCATTCATATCTCCGCCGATGCAAAAACTAAGAACACCATTAGCCCGAAATTCCTCAATATCCTTAGCTAAACAGTCGTAGATTTTATGATTGTAAACTCCACTACATTTACCCGTAGCACAATACACTAGAGCTATGACAAGATCCGGGAACCGTTCATGAGAAAACCAAATATGCTCTGAACAAGACTTAACAAGTTTACAAGATTCACTAGCTCGGCACAGAACTCCCAACCCTCCACCTTTCTTCTCACGACCCTTACGATTCAAACCGAACCATGTGAGACCCTTTAATGGAGGAGGAAGGTTCCCCTCCCGCAAATGAGTCTCAGAAAGACACAAAAAATTTAATTGTTTGTTACTAAAAATTGAATCGATTTCCATCCACTTTTGTATGGAAGCCCCCTGCATATTAAGAAAACCAAATTTTAAAGAACTATTTACACTATTTGCCAAAAGAGATCGGACACGTCTATATTTTTTACGAATTCCCCCGCGTGTCTTTCGGGTAGCCAAACGGCATCCCACATTGGAAATCGGGGTTTCGTGAATTCCTAAACCTGATTCCCCGAAGGCAGGCCAGGAGTCAAGTTTTTTCCATCACCATCCTTGAGGTTGCCGACAGCTCTGTTAGTTTGGAAACGGTTTTTTCGCCACCTCTGAAATTCGGAGAATGTTCTTTCCTCCCTAGAGCGATCGGGCGCTAGTCTAACGCGACTATACTCCGGTACTTGATGGTTTCTCAACCTATTGGCGACAAGAAGTATGGACTTTCTACTTTCAGCACTGTCCAAGCAGATCAACACCGGTTTGTCTTTTTTATCCTCTCTTCTACCAAAGCGTTGACACGATTTGACACTGAAATGAACAGTTTCATCAATCCCCAAATTTTTCCGAAGCCAATTTTCAGCACCACTAGGTGAGTCCAGATCATCAAATGCCACACCAAAGGCGACTAAATTAGTAACTAGATCATCCACAACATCACTTTCCTTGGAAACAAGAGCAGTGTCAGAGTCTTTAAATTTCATATTCTGACCCTTTAGCGTATCAACTTGTCCCGAGAGAGCCGAAATCGAGTCACGCATTGCCTTGGATTCGTTTTCACGTTCCTGCATTGTAATTGAAGGGCTATAAGTCACTGTTGACTTGGCCCTTGCAACTCTCAACAATGTAAAATCAAATAATAAACAATAAACGAACTTGAACTTGAACTTGAATTGCAACAGCTTCCACCTGTAATTTTAGACCGCTGATATAGTCCTCCTGGTCAGTCTGTCGTTTTTCCATGGTTTCGAAACGTTCTCTGTTAACCAAATCACGTCTATCCAGTTCACACAAAAAGATAGATTGTACATCCGTCAACCGCTCTTCCATGATGGAAAACTTTGAGACAATCAAAGACTCCAGACTAGAGAACATAGCCCCCAGAGCAAGAGTATCTTTAGTTCCACCCAAAATCAGATCGCCGCTAGTTCCAACCACAATCCCGGAGTGAATCGCAGATGGTAGCTCTTGCAACTGCTCCTTCACTAGACTTTGACTAAGCTGACTTTGGCTTAGGGAACGGGTTGCCACCGATCGAATAGCCACTAAGGGCCCTTGACTATATACCGAGCAATCCTTCTTGAAACAGTTACTGCATTCCCACATATCCTTTAGCCGACGGGCATCCCCTATGCGCAGCTCCACACATTCCACATGAAACCACTGCTTACAAAGCCTACAATCAATCCATGTATTCGGTTTCCCCGTGCCCTTATTTTTAGGAGCATCTTCCTCTTTGCATAGATAGCACAAGTCCTCATTTGTTACGTCCGCTTTACTAGAATTCATTTCCCCTCTTTATTTGCAAGATATAAAGACAACAACAACCTAAGACTAAGCCTAATACCCTACCACTGCAGGATGGCGCCTCTTAGCCCGTGCTTTTGGCACGGGCCGCTCTTCCTTCGCTACAGCGGTAACTCCGCTAAGCCTAACTAACAGAACTATCGAAAACTTTTTTAAAACCAAGAAAAACACCTTTTTGTTCAGAGTAAAAGAAAAATGGACGTATCAGGAAACTCTCTCAACAAATAAATTACAAAAACCTCACTAAATAACACTAAAACGAAGATAATTAGGGAGCAAGCAACGTATCACTCAACTTCAAATCACGCGCGTATTTAGAAAAAAAAGGAATAAAATTAAAATGGGTAATAGGTGAGAATTTTTTAATTAAAATGGACTTACTTCATTCGAACGCGATCGAATGCGTTTCGATTTCAAATATTAATCTCCGATGTCACTTTGGTTCTCAATTCCTGTTTGAATTTCATTTCTTTAATATTATTATCCGGGACCGGGTGAGTGTGGCCTTTGTTGTTTGTAAGCTCTAAGCGGTCTTTTCCTACGCGTAACAGCGCTCTTTGCATACATTGAAAATCATCTCGAAAATAACATCGCATATATTCGTTTCCATTCTTAGTATTATCTCTGAGATAAATATGCCCCTCATGTTGATATACCCGACTTCCATTTTTTTGGCCCGTAAATACATCCATGATTTTAAGTCGAGAGTAAAGCGCGTAAGTGACGTATGAAACAAAATTTTAAAGATCTGTGACTGTGAGCGGAAGAGAATGTTCACAGTGAAACCGAAATGCTCATCCCTCCCTTATCGCACTTTTTTGAACAAAATTATAAAATTTCACTAGATAAAAGATATGTAAGGGAAACTATTTACAATCGAAAAACACGGGAGAGAAATGCGTACGATCTGGAAAACACGAACGAAGACTCTATTTTGAAGACAATTCTGTAATTTCGCTGGGAAAAAGTTATGGTTGGGTCTAAAAGGGTTTCTTCGGGGTAAAACGGAAAAGCACTCTTTTCCAACAGAGGACAAGTCTGAATTCTAGGAACGTCGAAATTGGCAAGGGCGGCAACTATAAAGATTATAGCCAGTCCTACCAAGCCCAAGGGACATCGTAAATTTTAATATGTTGAAGGTTGAAGGTCGCTTCTCCCAGGACGGTTTCAGTTGAAAATGGTCATCCCAACGAAGAAGACGAAAATGACATTGACCTTCAGAGAGGACGAAGAAAAAGCAATACGATAATTATTTGAGGTTAAAAGTTGGGACTTCGAGGCTGCCAAAGGTAATTACGGATTCACGATTGTTTATTTTTTTGCTAGCACAATAAATTAAATTTCCAACTACGTATTTTTAATTTTTCCATTATGTTGTATAGAACTACCAAATACATACTTTATTTTAGTATCTAGAAATACTTTTTACCAATATAATTTTTAACTATATTTAGTTAATTTCATTAAAGCTATATTTGGTTAATTTAATTTTAGCTATATTTTGTTAATTATCAAAGTGAGTATACAATATAAAACTGACTTTTATAATTGGCACGCATTTTTAAAAATTTCCCTAGTTATTCTATTTGGATCTAATTTCGTCATAATTTGAATTCCGACATTATTTTATCTATTTTGATACATGTGTGACTACCCCTTTTTCACAGAATCGCGTCGTGTGTTTGTGTGTTTGTGTGTTTGTGTGTTTGTGTGTTTGTGTGTTTGTGTGTTTGTGTGTTTGTGTGTTTGTGTGTTTGTGTGTTTGTGTGTTTGTGTGTTTGTGTGTTTGTGTGCGTGCGTGCGTGCGTGCGTGCGTGCGTGCGTGCGTGCGTGCGTGCGTGCGTGCGTGCGTGCGTGTGTGCGTGTGTGTGTTTGTGTGTGTTTGTGTGTGTTTGTGTGTGTGTGTGTGTGTGTGTGTGTGTGTGTTTGTGTGTGTTTGTGTGTGTGTTTGTGTGTGTTTGTGTGTGTGTTTGTGTGTTTGTTTGTGTGTTTGTTTGGTGTGGAAAGCAACGACACAGCAGATGGCGCTGCGAAAATAATTTGCAGTTTTTGTGAACCCGGGATTTGAACTCTCAAACGGCTAGTCAGAAACTCCAAATCACTTCTACTGTATTCTCGTCAGTTTTAGCGACGCGGGGGGAGTTGGCTAGTTAAGTTGTCGAAATTCTCGTCCCTTTTTACGCCTTATTTTACGTATATTTTCGGAGTTTAAGGTCAAGTGAACCTCAAACTTCGCGTCGGGTGGTGGGTGGTGGGCACACTCGCTTAAGATGCCTTGCTCGAAAGTGAGTACTCGAATAAACGAGCTCGAAAATTTTAAATGTTCGGGTGGTGAGCAGTGGTAGGTGGGCACACTCGCTTAAGATGCCTCGCTCGAAAGTGAGTACTCGAATAAACGAGCTCGAAAATTTTAAATGTTCGGGTGGTGAGCAGTGGTAGCTGGGCACACTCGCTTAAGATGCCTCGCTCGAAAGTGAGCACTCGAATAAACGAGCTCGAAAATTTTAAATGTTCGGGTGGTGGGCTGTGGTAGGTGGGCACACTCGCTTAAGATGCCTCGCTCGAAAGTGAGTACTCGAATAAACGAGCTCGAAAATTTTAAATGTTCGGGTGGTGAGCAGTGGTAGGTGGGCACACTCGCTTAAGATGCCTCTCTCGAAAGTGAGTACTCGAATAAACGAGCTCGAAAATTTTAAATGTTCGGGTGGTGAGCAGTGGTAGCTGGGCACACTCGCTTAAGATGCCTCGCTCGAAAGTGAGCACTCGAATAAACGAGCTCGAAAATTTTAAATGTTCGGGTGGTGGGCTGTGGTAGGTGGGCACACTCGCTTAAGATGCCTCGCTCGAAAGTGAGTACTCGAATAAACGAGCTCGAAAATTTTAAATGTTCGGGTGGTGAGCAGTGGTAGGTGGGCACACTCGCTTAAGATGCCTCTCTCGAAAGTGAGTACTCGAATAAACGAGCTCGAAAATTTTAAATGCCCTCTTCCCCATATGTACTTATAAATGCTCTAAAAGCCCCACGCCGAGATACTTATTTTCTTATTTAAATAAATAAATAAATAAATAAACAATAAAGTTCTTTCAGTTTGTAGCTCACGACGTCGCCAATGTTATATGTGTATTGAAGGAAAACGATAAGCTTAACAAATGAAAATCTATATTTTATTCATCGTAAACATTAAAAAGGTTATAAAAAATATCTGACAAGGGTAGCAATAACCGCAAACATCAGGTTTAATTATTTAAAAAATTTAATCACCGAGATAATATAAAATCACATGGCCTGAACAGCTTTTGTATTAGTTTGCCCACCCGGGTATCCTGAGGGTGGGCGGTGGCCACTCTTTAACATAGGATGGTAAATTATATATCAAACGCTAGAAAATCACATGGCCTGAACAGCTTTTGTATTGGTTTGCCCACCCGGGTATCCTGAGGGTAGGCGGTGGCCACTCTTTAACATAGGATGGTAAATTATATATCAAATGATAGGAACTCACATGGCCTCAACAGCTTTTGTATTGGTTTGCCCACCCGGGTATTCTGAGGGTGGGCGGCACCCACTCTTTAACTTAGAATGGCAATTTATATATCAAACGATAAAAAATCACGTAGCCTCAACAGTTTTTGTATTAGTTTGCCTACCTGTGTCTACTAAGGGTGTATGGGTTGCCCACTCGAATACACTGATGTGGAACTAATATTACGGCCTGGGCCAACTTGTTTTTTCTAGGCTATTTCGCAAATATGTTTCAAAGAGAAAGTGCGTCAGGCCTTTGTCCTTTCCGTATCGCTTTGGGTCTCGTCTCGGGTCCCTCTCTAAGTTTTCGGGGTTTGAAATGTAGGGGAAGCAAAAATAAAGTCGGTTCGTATCCACCTCACCCCACCGAGGTCCTTCGTCAAAATCATTTTCGGTCTGTAACGAAATCCTTGCCCAAAAACCGGCCTTTAAACCAACTAATATCGTCTAAAATGGGATAAAATTATAACATTTTCGGGTAAAATGAAAAAATTTAATAAAACAGCCAAAAATTAATAAAATTTAATAAAATTGTGTTAAACCAACTAATAATTTGGGTAAAATAATCAAAATTCGTCCAAATGACAAAAATTGGGTAAAGTTGTGTTAAAACCACTAATATCTGTTAGAATTGGGTAAAATGATAAAATTTTGGGTAAAACAGCCAAAAACGTACCTATAATTGAATAAAATCAATGAAATTTGGTTAAACAACCGGAATTTGGGTTAAATAAATGAAATTGAATAGAATCATGTTGAATTAATTGTATTTACTAAAATGAACGAAATTGGATAAAAAGAGCAGTATTTACTTAAAATAGAGACTTGGCACTCCGTAGCTTTGGTAATGCATGCCATGGCCGCCATTGTGGTCATATTTTTCTCCCCACGATAAAAACTATTGAAAAAAAACTGTGACGTAGCACTGCCAAGTCCCTTATAGGTTTCGACTAAAATCGTCTTAAATCAATAGGTGTTTCTATAAAATAAATCAATAAAAAAATTAAATGTATAAAATGTTTTTTCCCGCGTCACTAGCTTAAGCTTTTTAGTGCTTTATTGGCACGCGCGTTTCGCACGTCGACTTCAAATACCAAAATCTTGATCGACTCGAGCGCGCGCTCTCTATCTTCAATAACTTTAGCTAGTGACGTAGAAAAAACATTTACACGTGACCTAACGTATTTTATAGAAACACCTATTGAAATTGACTAAAATAAATCTGTCAAACTACCAAAAGTGATGAAGGACCAAAAGTAGATAAACTGAAGAAAACCTAAAAGATAAGGTAAAGTAAAAACTAAAAATTTATCAATTTCGTTGTAATTTCGTAAACACTAATTAATAACGAAAACTACTATAACTTAAAGATTTTTTCGTTAAAAACCACCCTTTCGTTCACATCCAAAATACCACAATTTTGAAGAAAAAAAAACATATTTCAACGTTTTCCATAATGTTATTCGTTAATTACAACTTGCAAAAAAATTTACTTGTGTTTTGTCGAAGCTCCCTCTCTAGCGAGTCAAATGTCTGTATGTCTGTAACGATGTTTCTCAGAAACTACCCTACCTATTGAAATTAAATTCCACACACCTAAAGATCTAAGCGGCTTTGACAAGGCGTCATTTTCATGGAGGTAAAACGCGGATGAATACATTGTTTAAAGGCACTATAGAGATATTTCACGTCGTCTGCTTTCCCTAGCTTTGGCAGTGTAATGGTCGCCATTTTGAGCGGGTTTCTCAATACGAAAAAGCATTGGTGACGTAGACCCCTATACAAGTGAAATATCTCTATATCACCGAAAAAATCGGTATTGACCACACTTGTTTTCTAAAAAGTGAGTCCATATTTACGTTCTGCATAGTGGCGACCTCGTATTTTTGCGGGAGTTTTCAAAATTACTTTCAAGGTTAGGCAAGGCATGGGCCAATAAAAGCTTTTATTGGCCCATGGGCAAGGTGTCGAGATCGGCCGGTTTTGAAAAGTGGACCGCATAAAGATACAACTGCTGGAGGGTAGAAACGAAAATTGGGATATGAAAGTTTTCGACGGTCGCGCGGACCAAAAAAACAATATTACATAGAACGACTACAACGTAAATGACTTATTTACTCAATCTACTAAAAATATAAAAACAAAACACACTTTTTAGGTAAAATTTTGCAAATATAGATGAATTTCACCCTAAATAGTTCAAATTTAGCATTTTAGTTGAGATTTGAATTTTTTTTATTTTTGAAACATTTTCACAGTAAGTAACCTGTGAAACCGAGAAGTCCCATGCTTTTTTAAATGTTCATTTTTCATTTTAAGTTGTCAAAATCATTTTCGGTTGCCATAGCAATACGAAAGCCCAACGTAACTTTTACCTTGGTGAAAATTTATGTTACCCAAAGGTCTACACACCCCACTAGTTTCATCAAAATCGGTGATTAACACCTCGGGTAAGCTCCTCGTGAGAGCTATTCACACAGTGACGCCATCACAAGAATAAAATCGCACCCTAGCGAGGTACTGTCAAAGGCTATGAAGACGCCGGAGCAAGTGTCCGCAAAACGGTAACGAAGCCCGTTTTAGCGTTTCTCTTGTGAATAGCTCCCATTAAAACATTCGCGCGTAAAATATAGGAAATGTCATACTTATATTAAATTATTATAGACTTATGGTATCACACATAATACGATAAACTTCAAAATCTGAATTTTTATTAAAAAATACATCTATAAAATATTACGCATAATATTACATAGTATTAAACGGTAAGTGGTATTACAAGATAAAGAAAATTCACTTTATTAAAAGATTAGAAGATATACCAAGAACGTTTTTAGTTTTATCTGGTAATTCCAAATATTTACATATTCACTAATTTTAAAACCTAATAAGTCCATGGTATAGAAATATTTAAAAATTGAGTCTTTAATGAAAAGGTCCCATGGATAATAAAAACTTTTTTTGATAAAGGATTTTCACGCGCAATGTTTATCGCGAAAAGATAATTGAGCGTCTGATAATGGTCTGATGTGAACCAGTGTCCTATTTTTTATTTTAAAAGTCATGGCTGGTACGAGATGGTCACATTTTTACAAGGGGGTAGTCACTTAAGTAATCAGGCGTACAAATCATAGGTAATCACGGGAATTCACTTATAACATAAGCCTATAACTCTAAGTTTGAAACGCGCATATAATAGCGCCCTTTGTACCACCACTGGACGGGCGAAAAAGAAGAAATCAGGCGATAGTATCGGCACCTGGTAGAGATAAATTGAAGCTTCTTCCTTCCCCCTTTCTCTCTCTACGCACCTCTCTCTTAACAAAGCAGCTGCTATCTTTCATTATTATTCATCCAAGCTGGCATCATGCATTGCGGCCTTTTTGCGGGACGCGTTACGTTTCTCTTTTCCTCCACCGGGTGGATTTAGCGCTGTACTTTCGCCAGTCGTTTGCTTGAACCAACACTGCCTTTCGATTCAAACTTAGGGTCGATAGGCTTATGCTTATAATAATCACCAGAAATCACCGAAAAATTGTGAGTAATCACTGGAAATAACCGAAAAATACTGCGCAATCACTGGTAATCGCTGATTATTTTACGAAAATCAGTAATCAGGTGTACATAAATTTTTACGAATGACTACCCCTAGCATTTTTCTCACACGCACTCATTGTTTTGATATAAATAGGGCTCTTGTATATATTTTGTAATTTTATATTTTGACATTTTTCCAGCCATGTTTCCGGAAATTAAAATGATTGTTTTGTCCGTAAACTGAATTAATATAGAGGTTAAGAAGACCTACCCAATGTGTAACTGAACCGCAAACTGGAAACGAACGCGTAAAAATATTTCGCTCGCCGTTCGAACGTCATTAGGCTTAATGTCAATAGAGAGGTTAAAAAGAACTAACGTATACGGGAACGGGAACGCGTAACGTGGCCTACACGTACGACGTCAAAAATCATTAGGAAATATAGAACAAAATATCGTCTGCTTTCACAGCTATTCGGACGGGATAAAAATATTTTCACGCGTTCGTGGTCACTTTCGTATATACGTAAGAGTCTCTAATGAAAGGCTGGAATAGTTGTTAAAGCACACGGACTTTGGCTAACTAATTAGAAAGTGCGAAAAGAAAAAATTGTAGCACCTTTACAATTTTTCTGTTCACACTTTCCAATTAGTTGGCCTAAGTTCATTGGCAAACTAAATGGCCCAATAAAATTGTATAGTCTGAACTCCCCTTTAGACATTCCCAGTGTATACATTTATAATTTCCGGGTTAAGTTTTTTTCAAATCTACCGCTCGAAAAGGTAATACTTTATATATTTCCTCTGCAGTCGTTTACCTCGGTAATTTTCTACTAGAAGTAGGAATTGCCGAGCTACTTTTTGGGAGTTGACGAAATGAACAGTTGGGGAAATGAGCTGCTCATTTCCCCAATTGTTCATTTCGCCAACCCTATCTAGTATTTGGAGAAACGAACGGTTGGCGAAATGAAGAGTTGGGGAAATGAGCTGCTCATTTCACCAACTGTTCATTTCGCCAACCCTATCTAGTATTTGGAGAAACGAACGGTTGGCGAAATGAACGGTTGGAGATATGAACAGTTGGGGAAATGAGCAGTTGGGGAAATGAGCAGTTGGTGAAATGGAGCATTTGTGGTTGGGGTAATGAAAAGTTGGGGAAATGAGCCTTTCCCGGCGAGAACGCTTCGCTTGCGCAGAAGCGTGCGCGTACGAAGTATGATAGTTCGCGCGTTAGAAGTATAAACGTTTGCGAGTGTCAAGTATGATAGTTCGCGCGTTAGAAGTATAAACGTTTGCGAGTGTCAAGTATGATAGTTCGCGCGTTAGAAGTATAAACGTTTGCGAGTGTCAAGTATGATAGTTCGCGCGTTAGAAGTATAAACGTTTGCGAGTGTCAAGTATGATAGTTCGCGGGTACAAAGTATGCTCGTTTGCGTAAAGTATGCTAGGTTGTGAGACAAAAGTATGAGATATGGTAGAAAAGTATACAATAGTGTGAAGTAAGAATTTTGTCCGGTTTGGCGTGCCATAATAGATGGCGTTGCAAATTCTGCCCATCTCCGCTTTGATACATGCGTGGGGGGGGGGATGAATGTTCTCGGTCAAAAACAGGGGTGCCTTAACGCGGTAATCTTCCCTAAGTTCCCTCTATTTCTTTTCTATCTCTATGTGCTGCGCCGCTAAAATTGGCGGGATTATGTTTTTATGAAAGCATGTTTAGGACTGGGCGCTTTAATTATTATTGAGATTCTATTATTTAGTAATATTAATTTTATTATTGATACCATGGGAATTCACGGTCTTTCAAAGCTTCTAGCTGATCACGCTCCAAATGCGATCAAAGAGGAAGATATTAAAGCGTATTTTGGTATGATAATAGGGAAAATTGTGGTAATCTTAGTAGCCAGATATTTATTTTTTATTATAGGTCGGAAAGTAGCTGTTGATGCATCTATGAGTATCTATCAGTTTTTAATTGCTGTTCGGCAAGAAGCTAATGTTCTTACAAATGCTGATGGAGAGACCACTAGGTAGATGCTTTTTAACACTACTGTTACGTATCTGTAACTTTAAGTCAAGAGAAATTTCCTTTTTTTAGCCATATAGTCGGGTTATTCTACAGAACAATTCGAATTTTGGAACATGGTATTAAACCAGTATATGTATTTGATGGAAAACCACCTCAACTTAAAAGCTCTGAGGTATTATACATGTTTATTTTGGTTAAATAGGGGCAATGACAATAATTACCATATAATTTAGTTAGACAAGCGTAATGAAAGAAGACAAGAAGCTCAAAAGAGCTTAGAAGTGGCTGAAGCTGAGGGTAATGGCATTTCCTTAGTTCAAGTAAGTAACAGTTATATAATGTAAGAATGCTTTTAGGCAATGCTGAGGAAGTGAACAAATACAGCCGTAGACTAGTTAAAGTCACGAAACAACATAATGATGATTGCAAAAAACTGCTCAAACTGATGGGTGTACCTTATGTGGAAGTACGTAAGGTATTGGGTACTGAAAATTTCAGCAAAATTTATAAAAAGAACTTCTTTTAGGCTCCAAGTGAGGCCGAAGCTCAATGTGCGGCTTTAGTTAAATCAGGAAAAGTGTATGGAACAGCTACAGAAGATATGGATGCATTGACCTTTGGCTCGTCAGTTTTACTACGGCACATGACATTCAGTGAAGCTAGAAAAATGCCCATTAAAGAGTTTAATTTCCAAAAAATCCTTGATCAATTAGAATTGAATTACGAACAGGTATTGAATGTACTTAATCTAAAAGTTTTAAAAGTTTGGTTTTAATATTTCCCATTAATAGTTTATCGATTTATGCATTCTTTTGGGTTGCGACTATTGCGACAGTATTAAAGGCGTGGGGCCTAAAAGAGCCATAGAGCTTATACAAAAATATAAAAGCATTGAAGGAATACTCGAAAGTATTGATAAAAAAGTATTATTTTTTATGGACTGCAATCTTTGAAACTTATCAATCAAGAATACTTGTATTTATTTTCAAATATCTTCGATAATTAGAAATTTCCACCGCCAGAAGATTGGCTCTTTGATCAGGCTCGGGAGCTATTTAAAAAGCCTTCAGTCACAGATCCCAATGATATTGAAGTAAAATTGTTATCCTGATTATACTTCCAACGTTACACTACGTTTATAAATGTTTCACATAAGTGTATTAGCTTGTAAAATTTTTCCTGCAAACCTTTTCTAAATTAACCACACGTATTTGCTTAATACATGTTCTTTACGTGTTATAATTTCTTTTATGCTGATCATTTTTCTTGCCAGCAAAATGTCACTCCATGCTTCTCATAGCTTTTCAGACAGCTTTAAAACCAGTTTTAGCCTATTAAGTAAATCGAAGTTAACTTTTTATACTGAAATATGAAAAGAAAACAAACTTTGGTTTACTGAACTTGGTTTTATGAGCCTCGTCTGAAAAGCATATAACTGACACACTTATAGTACATTATTATAAAATTTTGATGGTACTGTATTATTAATTGATTGCTTACATAGTTAAAATGGGCCGATCCTGATGAACCAGGACTTATAAAATTTTTAGTGGAAGAAAATGCATTTAGGTTTGTTTCAATTTATTCATCAATGATTTACAAGTGATGAATATAATATTTTTATTTAAATAAAGTGAAGAAAGAGTGAAAAATGCTGTCAGCAAATTAATGAAGTGCCGCAGTGGAGCCACTCAAGGGCGATTAGATTCATTCTTCAAAGTTATTCCTCACAGTAGCACTAATGGGAAAAGAAAAGTATGGGACTGTCGCTTGCGTTGTCTGTCTGTCACTATATTTCTTTTATTGGTTTTAAGGCTGAAGAAAAAACCAAAACTAGTGCTAAAAAGAAGAAGGGAGCTGGTGGCACTTTCAAGAAGGGAAAATAAATTAACTAATATTGTGTAATCAAGAACTTAGATGTATTGACTCTTGATATAATTAAATTGACTTTTTATTTTTTATATTAAAGTACAAAAGTAATATTTATTTTAACTAATATTTCCATCAAATGGTTTTGATTTATCATGGTCTGGTATAGTTAAGTATAAAGGTGTATATAGTCTTGAGCCTCCATCAACGTGTAATATTTCCCCACTAATTAAAGAAGCAGCTGGCGACAGTAAAAAACAAACTGGACTAGCTATTTCTTCTGGTAGGCCCAATCTTTTATTGGGCAAATGTTTAACCAGTTCGTCAAATATTCCGGCTCCATAATTGGCTTCTGCTGTTTTCGAGTATATGCCACTAGCTGGAGCTACGGCATTTATACGAACGCCAGAGGAAGCCCATTCGATGGCTAGGGACTTTGTTAGGTTTTCAACTCCAGCTCTAGCTGCTCCCGAATGTGCCATTAAAGGCACCCCTCTCTCACAGTCCATGGTGATATTAACAATCACTCCTCCATTGTTTTCCATCCATTGGGTGTAAGCTGCTTGGCACATTTTAAAGGTACCAGTTAGGTTGGTTTCAATCACAGCGTCCCACCCTTTTCTTTTGATATCAGTGGCTTGTGATAAGAACTGACCTCCTCCATTGTTGACTAAATAATCTAGTTTTCCATAATTTTTTAGAGTGGTGCTGATGAGTGACTCTATTTCAGGTTCTTTTCGAATATTGCAAGATTCTCCCCTAATTTGGGAACCATCCAAATTGAGGCTTTTTTTCAGTTCCTCCACCATTCCTTTTATTCTTTCTTCATTTCTGGAAGCGATAACTACTTTACATCCAAGCGAAAGAAGTTCCTTGGAAATAGCTAAACCAATTCCAGTAGCTCCCCCTGTCAATTAATATTTTGTGAATAAAATAAAAATTACAAATACAATATATAATTACCCGTTACGATAGCGACTTTATTTTTGAATAAGTTTTCTCGGAAAACCGAGTAAATTTTGTTGATGCCTGACATTTTAATATTTTATCTTGCCCCTATTTACCAAGGTCATCAAGTAGGTGGAAAACATGGTGCATCGTCTAGGGGTAGTAGCTGGGATTAATAATAGTACTATACAATGGAAATTCGGAGAGCAGCAGAAAATTTGTCCCCCAAATTAAAAAATGTACTAAATATATGTCAAAAATATTAAAATGTATTTTCGTTCCATATATTTTCAAAATGTACTAAATACGCTTTGGTATCATAAATTTACAAAATGTACTAAATACGTATTAAAAATCTCAAAATGTATTTTTGTACTTCAAAATCAAAAATGTATTAAAAAAGTACAAATATACCGCCTGGAACATCACTGCCCTGGGGGCTACTTGCCATGGTGCTGTGTACTGACTGTACTCATCCGCGATTTGGCGGGATCCTCTGCCACTACCCGAGTCAAGCAAGCCGAGTTATGTGACTTTTGAACTAAATTCCAAATAAAAATCCTCGAGTATTTCAACTTTTTTCTCCTGTACTTTCATTTTTAATTTACTCATTACTCTTTAAATAATTGCATTTCATAGCATTAATTGCCTAACTTTTGCACCCGTGAAGGTACATGTTTAATTTTATTGGCCTGTTCTCAGCCTAAAAGTGTACTCTTTTTAACCTAAAACGTTTTATTCGCTTGTTCCGAGGATGATAATTACTCCGCCCCATATTCGCTTGTTCCGGAGGGCTACGCCTTTTTTTCTCCTTCTGAAAAGTAGGTATAAAGACTAAAGAGCGTAAATCGGATTTTGTCGTCTGCTAGCCAGAATTTATCAGCTAAAAAGACTTAAAGGGAATATAACCTCTGGTATTTCTGTCGCCCTCCGAGGGTTCCAATATTGTCCGCTGCCTCCCGTGGCTTTTCATACATGCGGCGCTGATAATCGCTGATTGTGAAGGGAATAAAGGAAATTGATGGGGTCTTCCATAAAGAACGCGTTGGAGGTTCTATTCCCTTTAAGGCGGCCATTTTGGAAAAACGTTTTTACTCCGACTCGAACTATTCGCCCCCACAGAATGATACGGAGTAAAATGACGTCATAGCGTTACTCTTCTAACCTCCGAAATCCCGGAACAAGCGGGGAAAAAACACCTATAACTTTGTATATGTTAAAACCTCTGTGGAACCAAGGTTGCCAGATTCAAAACTATAGTTAAAAAACAGCTATATAAGAATTTAATCAATGTAAACTTTTATTGCTTTCTCTGGAGTAAAACCCCACATTGGATAATTTTTGAGAATTTTCACAAATTAAGTAGAGAATAGCTTTTTAATTATGAAATTTAAATTTCGTTCCAAAACGTTAAATTTCAAATAACGTCATACATTCAATCTATCTGTTTATTGGCCAATTTGTCCCTATTCGTGACGTAAACAAGACACGTGATTCTTTCCGACGCGGAGCGGAAAAAGCCGGTCGTTTGTCCTTCTCTTTCATTTCGGTCGTTGTGAACATCGGACGGAAAGCAAAGGACGAGGCGCGATTAAATAATTTTGATCCTTTTCATAGTGTTGTTTCTGACAAATGACTATTGGCGTTTATAGAAATTAATAATTTTAATTGAACTATTAAAATGGCCGATGAAGAGCAATACGCGGCGGAAGGTGAAGAATACCAGGAATATTCTGGAGAATACAACGACCAAGGAAATTATGAAGAGAATTATGACGGGGACCAAGATCAGGCCGGCGGGGCCGACAATGCCGCCGAAAACGGAGAAAAGAAATACGACTCCAAAAATGATTCTAAAGACTCCGAAGAAGAAATGAGGCAAGTATCGAGGTTTAAACAATTTCGTTTATTTTATTCGTACTGTCCCATACTTTGTGTCAAAAATCGTGGGCCTAGGGCGCGGGATAAACAAAATGGGCGTAGGAAAATGGCGCCTCTTCTTTCCGCCGCTTTTGTTCAAGTAGGTAGGTTATTCGGAAATCTCGATACATCTTCTTATTAGAACGATATTTTTATCATTGAGATGTATCTGCCGTGTTTTTAATGCCTTATCGGTCAGTTTCCGTAATTATTTTTGAAATTAAACTGGTTTTTAAATGTTACCGGTATGTACTTTTACAAACCGAGAAAGACGCTCATACAGGCCTAAGGTTTTGTCTTTTGTAAATTCGTTAGAATCAGGAGCTAATTTCTTTAGTTCGTGCTTCTCTCGTTTCTACGATTACTTTTAAGTTGAGAGCGTTGTCCTAATTTTTTTTAAACTTATTCGGTCGGTTTTTGGGAAAGTCGGGATGTTTAAAATACCAAATGTGTATGGATTGGTTTTCAAAATGGCGTCCCATCTATCCTTCGCAGCTGCTGCGCGATTTTGGCCTAATAAAGGAAATGTCCAAATCAATATTTTTTTCTAAATTGGAAATCTATGAAATACAACTACTACATTTGGTGATTGATCCACTGAAATGTTTACTTCGCCATGATTTTTACCATGTTAAGATATTGGTATAAATTTATTTGAAAGTGGCTTAATAAAATAAAGGGCATTTTTTTAAGCAAACATGGCGAATATTTTAAACCATGCCTAAATGAAAAAAAATTTAATTGGTAAACCAAAATATATCAAGGCAAGAGACTTTAATCATTGGCCTTGCATGGCAGTCTTTGATATTATTTCTTTAGCAAAAATCGACATACTAATAAAATTGATTGTAAAGATTTTGAAGTCTTATTTGTTAGAGCTCTAAATTTCACTGGGCACCAGTGTGTTTAGCAAAGGCTGTTTCTTCCCTTGCCGTAATCCAGAAATGTCTGGGCCATATAGAGCAGCAAGCTGTACAAAAGTGCAATGGTTGGTAACATATCTTAACTATTGTACTTTTGAATCCGTATTTTCCATTGTAGTCCAGAAATTCTAGTCAAGATTTCAACTCTTAAATTACTCTCAAAACTGGGATTATGTGAAAGGGATATTTTAAATTGTACATAGATTGTTTTGAAAAAATGGGGATTAAATTTTATCTTTTAAGCAAATTTATAATTTAAATTACCTATTCCTTATATTGATTAATTAGTAGTTTTTTAAACAAAAACCTTTCACACCACTCAACGTTTTTTGGTCTTTCATTGACATTATTCATCTTGGGTTATAGGAAAAAAAAGTTTCTCGGAAACTGGAATTAAATTTGCATGATTCCGAGTATTGTTGACTATTAATAATTTTCAATTTTTCCCAAAACCTTCCAGGAGTTAGCTTTTGAATTGTCAGAAGATTAATTTCAGATAGGGTCCATGTAAAGTATCGCAATAACTATGAAGTTTTGGCTTGTATACATTTAAGACTTGTTATTATCGTGTCTTTTAATTTTAAATGACTTTAACGCAATTTAAATGAATCATTAACGCAATTTCAAAGTGTATAAACGCAACTTTTACCTCATAAAGTAAACATATTTGTTGGTATTTACCAGTATCCAAATATTTGCCCCGGTTAATTTGTAGGGTTAGTTTGCAATAACTAGTAGTTAATTATCTGCTGTCCGAAATTGAAGAACTTGGATGCCTGCGACGATGAGGATGGTGTTATTTCCTGACTGGTGAATTCAGGAGTCCTTGAATGTGAAGCACACACTTCAGAGATGGTGGATCTTTACCTCACGTTGGCAGGTATGATGTATGAATCAACTACTGGGGAAAGTTGATGTAGAGCACATAAATTGTGAAGCACACATAATACTAAATAAAGGAATTAAAATTCAACTATCCGTTTTACCAAGGGCCAGTATTTTTTTTAGTTACAAAAATCTTAATTCATGTAAAATTTAATTGTTTTCACATCAAAAACCAGTAACTGTAACCATTTACTTTTGATAATAAAACTGTAAATTAAATTTTGTAATATTTGAAAAAAAAAAAGTACGTTGTAAAATTAAAGATAAAACCTTTTCTATTGAAATCCCCTAATGTATTTCACCCCTAAAAATGACTGGAAATTAGTTGCGTTTTTAAATGCGTTAAAGACACGTTTTACCATGGTATTTTTGCACCAGCCTCTTTTTCCCTTGGGCTTTTTTGCTTTCAGGCTGGTCCTTTTACGGGTTAAATTATTTAACTATGGGGTGGGCTACTAATTTAAGATCTCAATTGTTTATTAATTTAAGGTTTTTTCAGATAATTTTCTAACGCTTAATTTAAATTCTTAATTTTAAATTTTCAGTGTTCATCTTAAGACTTAATTCTCTGGCCCTAATTGTAGAATATTATCCAAGTCAATATAAATTTGTTTCAAAACTAACATCACCCAATTCTTTTAATTTTTTTAGGAAACTCTTCGTGGGTGGAATTAGCTGGGAAACTGAAGCCAGTAAGTTTAATTAAAGTACTTTTTTGTGCTACATTTACGGAATGTAATTTCTTGTTTCAGGTGATCTTAAAGAATACTTTTCGAAATTTGGAGAGATTGTGGATGTCAACATTAAAACAGACCCTGCCACCAGGAAATCCAGAGGCTTTGGTTTTGTAACATTCGCTTCGCAAGAAGCGGTAGAAGCTGTAAGTATATTTAGCAGTGTGTCCTATTGGTAGCTTGTTATTAATTTTTTATTCTATTTTAAAGGTATTAAAAGATGGTCCTCACACAGTTAAGGGTAAACAAGTTGACCCTAAAAGAGCCAAAGCCCGCCCAGGCATTAAGAAAATATTTGTGGGTGGCTTGGAACCGGACATTCCAGAAGCAGACATTAAAGCTTATTTTGAGAAGTTTGGAAAAGTATAAATAATAGAGGTTTTACCAGTGAACAGTCTTGTTTAAACTTACAAATTGCAGGTTGAGAGTATAGAGCTTCCATTTGACAAGATGAAAAATCAACGTAGACAATTTTGCTTCATCACGTTTGAATCTGAGGAAGCTGTCGATGAAGTTTGCAAACAACCAAAACAGAAGATTGGCAGCAAGGATTGTGACATAAAAAAAGCAGCACCTAAACCTGATGCAAGATCTGCTCGTGGTGGGTTTTTATTTTATGGCTTTGGGGGAGGAAGGAGTAGAGGTTGTGGTCATTTGCTCATAGTCCTGTCTCTCTGATAGTCAGTTTTTGTAAGGATTTCTTCTACCGAAAGCTAAGAGTGGCTTAAGGACCCTGCTTCCTAAGTCATTGAAATTGATGAAACCTTACAAACTTGTTTGACTAAATGAAAGTAAACAGCGGAATAATTGGAAACCTTGTTTATAATGTATTCAAATTGTTAAATTTGAGTCTAAATTCCAAAGTTTTATTTGATCTATTCGCACCACTCTCACACTCCTTACTTTTGGGTGATTATTAGTAACCTTTTTTGTTATTTAAAGGTGGATATGGTGGACAAAACTGGGGTAGTCAAGGCTATGGCGGCTATGGACAAGGAGGCTATGGTGGATACAATCAAGGCTATGGAGGATACAATCAAGGTTACGGAAATTACGATTACAGCGGGTACGGTGGAGGGTATGGCAGCGGCTATGGAGGATACGACTACAGTGGCTGGGGTAACTACGGCCAAGGTGGCTATGATAATAACGGTAGTAGTAACAGGTTGAATAGGAGGAAAAAACCTTGATCACTGAAAATCACGAGTTACATATCTTTTATTCAGTACCCTTATGTTCCTTATTGATACTAGAGATGTGAGTGGTGTCCAATTATTCAGGTTATTTTTGCTAGTGAACTTTTTTTCGTTCCTCGTACTCCGTTTTTTACTTGTACAGTTGTAAATAGCTTGAAAAAACGAGAAACTATATGCAAGCTTTTAAGAAAAAAACACAAATGTATTGCAAACTAATTTTATCTAGTCTGAATAATTGGATACTACCTTTTTTGGATTGCGCTTGTATTTTTGAAAAATGAAGCTCTCAACCAATTTTTTTATAAATTGAATATTTTTTTGTTCACTCGTTTTTTCCTTTATTCTCTTGGCACGAAAACATTTGGCAAGGCCTCCTTGGCGCTAGTGTCGTGTGGGGGAATGTAAGGGTCGATTGAAAGTGATCAAGGAGGAGTGGTAAATACTCGATACAAGTAATGTGTTGACGTTCAACAGGTCAACAACCGAGTTACGGAAAGTCCAGGCGTGGTGGTGGAGGCGGAGGGGGAAACCACGGCTACCATCCATACAGTCGCTGAAACGAGCTAACCCGTCTCCTCTTCTTCTAAGACCCAACCCCGAAAATGGTTTTGTTTATCATGTGAATGCTTCTCGTCTTCGCCACCATTTTGTTACACCTTTTCAATTGGTGTTTCAAACTTAATTCATTTTTTATTCATTGTATATAGTGCAACGGAGGTGTCCGTAATAAAATATTTTTACCATCACCATTCAAGGTGGTTTTTTTTTAAACTTACTTTTAAATATTAATGGTTCTGGCACTGGTTTAAGTAAAGACGGATGCATTTACATGATATTTTACACTTGAGCCATCACACTTCCAACAATACTCCAGATTTGGGACATAAACATTCACAAATTATTTGGTGGGTGGTCAAACAATACGAGGGTAACCAGTGCTTGTAGGATGGTGGTGTCGGTGTTTGGTATAGGGATATAGTGGATATTTTGTATGATATCCCCAGGGGAATGTGGCCTGGTCTTTGTTGATATTTAGCTTAAAGCGTGCTGTCAAAGTTGTCTTTCGGTTACAAAGATAAGTCACTTTCTTGAGTTACCCAGAAACAAGCTGTATTTACTGCAATGTCTTGCTCAGTTATGTTTTATGAACAGAAGTAAATTACTAAGTTATGCCGTATAAGATAAAAAAGAATCGTCGAGCTAAAAACTGACCAACAATAATTCAAGGTTTGAAGGAAATATTTAATGAAAACAATTACAAAATCTTAGCAGCATCAATTTACATGCTAAAAAGTAAAAAATTATCGTTTTTCTAAAGCCTTGAACTTCAATTCTGAAAATATTTCATAATGCAAAGAAAATATTAGCCACTGAGGATATATTTTCCTAGGTAGGTAAATTATTTACCAAGTTTCTTG
Source organism: Leiobunum rupestre (assembly GCF_980474605.1). Classification (NCBI taxonomy): domain Eukaryota; kingdom Metazoa; phylum Arthropoda; class Arachnida; order Opiliones; family Sclerosomatidae; genus Leiobunum; species Leiobunum rupestre. Next base: position 37,639,610 of record NC_143392.1, read on the forward strand.
GAATAGATATCCAACTTATAAGCAGCTTGTTCCAGCTTTGCAACACTGGCTTCGATTTGGTCAATTTGATCAAGATATGGTTTTAAGGTTTTATCTGAAAAAGTCAAATTAAACATCATTCTTATTTTAAAATAGATATAAAACTTACATTTTTCATTCAACTCTTTCAATGATCTTCCAATGTTAATAGATATTTGCTTCATATCAGAGTATTTGGTGATTGTAACTCTGTTCATATCTTCGAGTAACTTGTAGTCATCAACTGATGCTAAATGCATTGATATTAAGTTTTAGGCCGCTGCCAAAAATCTTGTGACAAGCTCTGACAATAGCAAAGGCCCTACCTGAAAGTTCTTCTTTCAGATATTCAGACGTCTTATCGAACATTTTAACTGCTAAATCATTTAAATTTGGCTCTGGTTGCTCCTCAGCCAATTCACCAACTTCCATCTTGAATATTCTTACTGATTTTAATTAAAATAAATACTGGTTATGTACCGCCAATGTTAAAAACTCGTTCTTTCTTTCAATCATCAATTAAATTAATAGCAGACAACCAAAACCAAAACTGCGGTATACTGCCATCTATTGAAGAGGAAAGAAAATAGCAAATTGCAGCTGGTCTACGTGCAAAATTTAAAGGTCGGAATGGTCTTTCGGAAAACGGTAGATTGTGTATGACCGGGCGTTTATCAAAATTCCGTTTGCGTACTTGTAATTTTTTTCTTTATCTGTCGTTTGTTCGTTTAAAAGCAGTTGGATTTCGTCTTAATAAAACCACAAATTATATGGTACGTATGCTTGGAAGTTTTCTCTCATTGCTCCGTCAAACGTGATTTTTAAAGTACGGTTGGTTGTCTCCGCTATTCCCGGGATGGGGACGGCTTAATCTCATACGCGACCGTCGTAGTTTCAGTTGATTTAATACTGGTAAAGTTCAAATATTAATTATCAAAAGAAGTATTAAAAAATTAACCAACTATTTGATTAGTTATTTTGGGTACTATCCCAGTAATTTAAATAAGGCAATAATTAATCATAACTATAGTTTAAAGTAATATGGGAGTTATGCTCTAATGTGATTTACTCAAATATTTTATATTGAATTATATTATTTTCTAGACTCTTTCAAAAATGGAAATGAAGGGTTCCGCAAATGAAAATTATCAACTGAAGTTAAAGGAAAAAAGAGAACATATTGAAGATGCCATCCAAAACGTGTCCAAACTCAGAAAGGATTTGGAGGAGAATTGCAGAAATGTATGCTTCTTTATTTCTATTGCTTTTATAGTGGAGTCTTATTTATAACCGTGGAATGCAGTATTGCAGTTCACTCATCCAATGACCCAAATTTTGGTAAACTTAATTTAGTATTCTATGTTTTGGAAACAACTAGTCACATTTATTCTTTGTTTATTGGGAAATGTTAAGATAATAATCTATTGTTCTTTATAAGTATCATCACTTCAACTCTTTATCTAACCAAAGGTTTTGAGAATTTGTACAATCATTTTGAGTATTGTTTTATTAGACTGGGATACTTCATCAGTTTTTATCAAATTCCTCCTTCAGGAAATGGTAAAATTAAGGGGAATTGATATAACCATTAACGAGTCCTCGTAGAAACTATTCTTTATCAAACCCTTACCCTTGAAACTGGCCACTACTTAGTGATACCACAATTCTTAACTTAAAATTATTTTTTAAGGTGAAAATGGAAGTTCAGAAAAGCATTGCTCTTAAAATTGAACATTTGCATCAACGTGAAATGCAGCTGTTACGCCAAGTTGATGCCTTAATTGGCCATCAGAGTGCCCTTCTTCAAATGCGTCTTTCTCATTTGTATCAGGCACTGGGAAGTTTCAAAGCATGGGCTGAGCTTGGCACTAAAGTCTCCAAATTACCTACACTCAATGAAGAGTAGGTTTAATATACGTTTGAAATATCTTTTTAATTTGACCCAAGCAGTTCAACTGACAATTTGCTTAAATCATAGAGATCTTGAATGCGTCTCTCCTTGTTTGATTCATTACCAAGCTGATGAAACTTTATCATTAGCCATTCAAACTTTTGGCTCTTTGGAGGCTAAAGGAACCCCAGCTAAAGTTTTCATTTTACCAGATGAAGAGGGGTATGGTGATGGTGACCATCACGTTCTTCACAAGACCCTCCAAGAAGATAATGAAACAAAGGTACCGCTCCTGGAATCCATTTTTTTTTCTTATACTAATATTCCTTTCTTCTTCTTGCCATTACAGATAACATTTCCAAAACTTTATGGGAAACTTGAAGATTGGCTTCCCAAAGAAACAACTATTGAGGATTTAGAATACAACAGTTCTGACAGTTCCATTTCTGATGTATCTGAATCTATAGAGATGCTTTCCCATCATGATCTTCTCGAAAACCAAGAATGGCTGCTTCCAAACAACAACAGTGTAAGTATCGGCAGGGTTATTAAAATTTTGGGAGGTTGGATTACGAAAATAAACACTCTTCCTACTAATCCCCAACCCTTGGGGAAAGAAGGGGATTTTGTTGATTGGTCATCAGAGCCCTCTATTGCTTACTAATAAAGCCTTAAAAAATCAAGTAAACAATTAAAGAAATTATGAAAATACTTTAATAAAATATATTTACTTTTATAACTTATTTTGAGTTATGACTACCTTTGGTCAGTGCAATTAACCTAGATGGCGCTCTCGTGCAATAATGATTAAAGAGGGGGAATTTTGTGGAAGCCTGTGTTTTTTTTATGGGTGTCATCTGAAAGCTTCTATGATCCAACCTCTTCAAGTTGAATGACCTTGATATTAGTAAAGCCTGATATTTAAAAGACTAAAATAGTTTTTTTAATACAGTCAAAGCTTTGTAACTGCCAAAACCTAGGAAATATAGAGATAGAAAACCTAGATTCATTGTCTTGCGTTCCAAACCCAGCCAGCATTGCCAAGAAAAAGGCTGATGATGTGTTTCTCATGGTACCACCGATTGATTCCATTTGCAAAGCTAACGGGACTGAAAAATGTTGTTCGTACGAATCATGCATATGCGGGAACAGCTGTTTGATTAGCAATCTGAAAAAACGCCTTATTGAAATGGAGATTGTAGATAACCCCTTGCAACAAGATTGCATAAACACAGCCATTAAGAAGAGCTTATCGAGGCAGTGGCTAAGTAGCCTAGAAGAAGAGGCGTTTGTAGATCAAAAATGGATATCCGATATCAAAAGCAAGACGTCAAATGAAGATTGGTTATCAAAACAGATTGTGAATGCAAAAGAATCAACCAAGAAGCATTATATTATCTTCCCAAATACTTTAATCAATGGAGATTCATCTTCTTGGCTGAAGGAAGTAGGCGAAGGAAATAATTTGGAGAAGGTTGACAAATCCAAAGAAAAGAGTGCCAACTATTCTAATAACAAATTGGAAGATTCCTGGTTATTTGATAATAAAAGGAAAAGTAACGATGATCTTTCCGGTCCTAGAAGTTACTCAATCAAGGCATCCTTTGACAGATATTTGAAGTCTTTTGATAACGAATCTTGGTTGTTCAATAACGCAAATGCATGCGTCAAAGACCTTTCAGGCTAATTTTCAAAATAATGGTAAAAAAAAATAGCTTCAATTTGACTGTTTAAGAGTTTGGTTTTTGGTCATTTAATATCCCTAAGGAACTGAACAGTTTATTTTACTGAGTGACCAATATATAGCTAAATACTTTAATTAAACCATATTCATTGTAGGTTTGCTTAATATATAGTATTTTATACGTAAAACCATTTTTGTTTCTGGCCAGAAAAATAAATTTATGTTCATTGTATTTCGTACAAATTTAACAAAGGCAACTTAATTATATATTATAAATAATTTTATGTACAAAACTAAGGTTTTACAATAGCATTCCTTAAAGTAATACTTAATAAATTGGACTTTTCAAATAAATGTATACGTATGTAAAATGTTCATTATGTTAGGAAGATCTTTCATTCCTACATTATTTTCTTTGCAAACTGATTGTGGAAAAGCAGAGGAAAAGTTAAGGCCTTTTTTAGTAGACTACGTACGCCTCTTGTAAACAAAAATATGCATAGCAAATCAGTAGATAGGTTTCCTCAAATCTACAACATGTACGGTAGAATTATCATCAATTTTAACATGCATCGAACTCTGAAATAGAAAAGTTCAATTTAATTTAAACGCTAGAATGCTATTAAAATAAATTAATTTGTACATCGTATAACGGTGGGTCCTTGGGATGTGGATGAAACCCTGGTTCTCTACAATTTGCTATGTATTTAACGCCATAGCCGTGAGTAAGTGAAAATATACCTGTCCTGTAATTTATAATATTTATATATTTGTAGGAAGAGTTTTATTATTTCAGCCTACTCTTGATATTTTGGGGCACACACAATAGCTATTGCTTCAGGCATCATAAGCTGATAAGAACAATGCGTGTGCAAATCCACACTTGACATGAATGCTGTTTGAGATGGGTGAGTCTATATATAAAGATATTTAATGAGATTTTAATGGTTAACAATGGCATCTGAATAATTACATGAATCCATCCTAAAGTAATAAGATCATTCTGATCTTGATAGGCAAATAATTCTTCTTCATTATCAGTGGAGCAAGAATCTGATGTACCAGTTTGTTTCGGTATCAACAAATGGGTCACTCGAAATTTATTTTGCGCCTAAAACCATATGATTAGACCAATATATCAAAAGTTAAATGTTATTTCATATAATTACAAGTTTTCCGGCTAAAATTCCACAAGTTTCAATGTTCATTAAGGTATTACTCTGAGCCAATATCAAGAAACTGGACATGACATTTTGGGGGACTGAAACTTCTCTGAGAGTCTTTGATTCATCCGGGAATTGACTGGGACTCATCAGAGAATTTGGTTTTGATGAGCGATCAACTGATGGTAGAGGTAAGGTCAACCTACAGTAAAATAAATGTTGGTTATATTTTATCAGTAAACATAGGTACGAATTAAAATTTACATTTCTGACTCTTTAATGTTTATGGGTTTTGTAATTCTCGGAGGCACAATCGGTTCTTTAGAGTTGGAAACATCTTCTTGATCCATTACCAAATTACTGGGATATAACTCTTCGGAGGAAATATGAATATCACCAAGTTTATCACTTATATAATTTTCTTCCTGATCAATTGCTTTGGGAATTGTATTCCACAATTCCTTTTGGACGTTTTCAACTTCTTCCAAGAGGGGTTTATCTGTTTGAAATGGCTGACTTTCATTTTTCTTTGATTCTTTCAATCTTGCCTACATCATAGACATGATTATTGAAAGGGAATGCCATAAATTTGCGTATTGTAATACCTGCTCTATTAGCTGTTGTGCCAGCCACAGTTTATACTCTTCTTCATATAGACTTAAAAGTCGTTTTTTTAATTTCTCTGCAATAGGAAAAACTTCCATAACTCTTTGGTTCGTTGCCTTTTTCTCCGATGGCAAAGTGTTTTTAAATTCAGGATGGTTTGGTAACTTTTCTAAAAACAAACTAAAAGAAAAACAAGTGTTAATCGATAGAAAGATATAAAATTTAAGGATTTTTTTTACGTAATAAACTTGTGGTATAATATGAAGGCATTTTCAAGTTGTTTTTCCTCCATGTAGACTTTAGCCATCCTAACCATTTCAACACCAGAACGATAATAGCGTTTTGGAGGTATAGTAACATCAATCTCGACTGCTTTTCCAACTTCAGTCAGATAATTGAGTCGTTCTTTAGGTTCTAAGGATGCTTGAGTTGAGTTGTCAAAGAATTTTTCGTGAGGCATTGTGTATACTGTTAAATGTTAAACAGGTTGTCCTGCTGTTAAATAACTAATTTCATCAACTCAAAAGCCAATTATTAAGACCAAGGCTTCAGCTAATATGAAGTCATCTCATGATCTCGCAGTTCTCACTACTCCATGTTAATACACGTTATACTAATTTTAATACTCTTTTGTTTTAAAGTGTAAAACGAACGCTTAAATCAGCTATATTTGTAAAGAACCAATATTCTATCTTGCTTTTCTACGAACTTCTTTCGTGGATAGGGAAAGCTGTCTAGCTACAATGAAAAAGTAGAAACATTTTTTGTCTGCTAATATTTTAACCAATCACAACACTAAACCATTGAATTGGGAATAATACTGCTAGAATTACAATTACGATTTCAGTTGCCATGGTTACGCGGGACCTGTTCTGATAAGATCGTACGAAATTCATCTTTATAATTAGGTGGTAGCGCCATCTATATTTTGTAAAGTTATATGGCTAAAAATAAATAATTATTAGCTAACTTACCGTAACTTGAGTTAAAAAGGATCGTGTTGACAGAATAAAATTATTTGTAAACAACTTCAAAGGTTTCTTTGTTACGAGTAATCATACATTTCAATTTCGCATCAGATTCGCGAAAAAATTCAATCGCAATATAGTTGCCACCACTAGAGACAGATGCCGCCACGGTAGAACGATAAAGTTGATAAAGTCTCCTTATTGAACGAAATTGGTCCCGCGCCAGCAGTGGCGCCAGCCAGATTTAGTTGTTCCTCTATTTATTCCCAACTCAATGCACTAAACACGTCAATCGTAGATTTTTGATTGATAGATTCTAGTAGGCGGAAATTAACATGTGATCATAAGTACAGTACCCATCAAAAGATTCTGGTCGTTTTCTCTTGGCAGCCATTTGTTTCTATTTTAGGTAGAGAGCCGAATGAGGGCTTCTATGAGAGAATACCCTCACGAAAATAATATAGGTGAAAATTAATGCCCTACCACAATTAGGACGCGAGCAAAACCGGAAATAGCTAAACCCCTCCAAAATGACGTCATGAGAAAATACATAAAATACGCTTGTTCGAAGCGTCATTGGTCATAATATTCGGAAACATAATCTGGTTTCATTTTTCAAATCGAATTAGTGGTCGTAAAGTTATTGAAGAAATTGACGGCTTTTAAAATTCATTTTGCGCGTTAAAATACCTCTGCATGTTATGGTAAAAAAAGCACGCAAAGAAGGCTGTGTGCCCAAGACATGTAGCTGTAGTGTCGCGCGCTAAAACGTCATTTCAAAATCTGTCTTATAGTGATGACCGAAAACATGAAAATTAACCCTAATTTAATTTTTAAGTGAAACAAAGCAAGCGTTAAAATAATATCGCTCGAGACCATGATATTTTTTGCTTCACCCAAATAGCGATATTATTTTAAATACTACTTTCACGATTGCTTTGTTTCACTTAAAAATTAAGTTAGGGTTAATTTTCATGTTTTCCGTCATCACTATTTCTTCAATAACTTTACAACCACTAATCAGATTTGAAAAATGAAACCAGATTTGGTTTCCGAATATTATGACGCATCTGAATAATAATGAGTGAGGCGTTTTAGAACGTATGTCTACGGGCGAGTAAATCGAAGAGATAAAATCACGCCAGACTATAGACTAAATATAATGTTGCTAGTATTTTTCCAACTAGTAGGTTATGTAGTCTATAGTGTGACTAGGTCTCGCTAGAAATTTTAATAGACGCGAAGGTACAGCTGACACACTTTTGGGTCTTATGCCACTTTTGCTATTATTGTATGTGCATTTAAAACCAATGTAGAGCTTCAAGATGGTCAAATATCTAAAGGCACTATTTAATTTGAGGACTCTGCCGATAGCGATAATGATTAAAATGTTTTTTGTACTTAAATAATTGTATTTGAATAATTCAAAACATAAATATGAATTTAATTTAAATTTCGATTTTATGAGGCAATATTAAGACCAATACTACTGTTTCCTAAACATTAAACCTGGAATTTATAAGTTATAAAAGAAACGTCGCATAATTCGACAAGTATATTAATACTGTTTAAGTTTACTTTTTTTAAGCTGGTTACCTCGATTTATTTACAAAGTCCATTTTAGTTTCACATCGAATATATATTCGAAGTGACACTATTGCTATGGACGGAATGTCGTTAAGTGTTGTATGTTTGTTTGTCGTCGGCGTAGTGGAAAGCGACGACATGGTAGATGGAGCTACACATCGAGCAGTTAGTTTGGCGGGAAGTTTGAATTATGGCAGCTAGTTTGAATTAGACAATTTCTTTCCTTTACTGTATTTCCTTCGAATACAGTAATTACGGTCACTGGACGGCCCCTACAACTCTTTAAAATTTTTGCATAACCTTTTGACAACACCCTGTATAATACGCATTTTTCGAAAATTCAGCTTTCGCGTACGATAATATACAATAATTTTGATTTCAAAAGTTTAAAGTCAGTATTTCACACAAAATGTAATAGTATTATACCTACTCCCCGCATTCGAGCGCCTGCTGTTCCCTATTCAAAGGTTATCCTGGGCTAAAACTGAAACTAAAACCATTTTTCTATTAGTGTTGAGAAAACTAGACAATTGTAACTTTGAATTCAGTCGAAGAAATATAGAAAAAGAACGTTTTTGTTCGCATGGACACGGGGAAAAGATTAAGATGGGGAGGACCATTGAAAATATAGCGAAGGACTAAATTTTTGCAAGTCATGACGATATTAAGTGCAGGGTAGTAAGACAGTAAAAACACGGATGGAACGCAGCCAATACGTTCAAATATTAATTTCAGGACGTGCAATCTGCTAGCAGAAGTCTGGAATAGCCTTATAATGGGCTACGCTAAGCTTGACGCCAAAGGTTTAAGATTTATCTCCATAGGGGGCTGTTCACAAATTACGTAACGCAGAAAAACCACTTTTTGGACTCCCCCCTCCCCCTCGTAACAAAGAGTAACAAATGGAAAGCCCCCTCTTCTTAAATTACGTAACAAATATCGAACCCCCCTTAAATTATTATAGTACGTAACAACTAATATGCTGGTAATAAAGTACAATAAGATCCGGTACTAAATTTTATTGTTTGTAATTATCATTGGAAATTACAACTGTATTTTTACGCAACACTTTATACCCATGGGTATGAAATTCTTTTAAACGTGAGTAAACCAATGAAAATACAAATGTTTTTAATAATTGTGACTGTTTCTGAAAATGGAGAAAATTTTATTTTACGATATTAAAAATAAGATGTGTTACGTAACATTTCAGTTAACCCTCCCTCCCCCCCACGTAACATTTCGTAACGCTTGCCAAAACCCCCCTCCCCCCCTACCACGTTACGTAATTTAAGAACAGCCCCTAAATGCACATTTCAGTTTTAAGTATTGTAAATAATTCATGAAAATTTAATATTTGCCGTTATTTACCGCACAATTTACCACCTGTTAAATAGCATTTCGAAAACCGGCCGTTTAGCAAACGCTGAGAAACGCGCAAGTACGTACATTAAGTGTCATATCCATAACAAACTAAACCAAATTCAAATATGGCGCCACTAGCCTTTTGACCGTTAGGGGGCGCCACCTTCAAAATGAAGAAAGTAAACCAGTTCCCGGTCGTAGCTCGTAGCTGGGGATTCTCGTTCCCGCCTCGGGCCCTCGGCCTGGAGACGTAGCTCCAAAACTCATGCTATGTAATCACTTCTTTTATGTGTAAAGATTATTCCATTAAACGTTATTATAATTAACCAAAGTTTATTCAATCAACATACACAACCGAACTCAACGTTTAGTCAAGGGTGAGTCATTTGAGGATTACTGAACGGAGCCGAGGTCCACGCCTTTGTAGGGGCGCAGAGCCCTGAAACCCGAAACTGCGTAGGTCAAAGTGACGAGGAGCCCAAAGAAACCAAGCTCCGCTACGGAGTGCTGTCGTCTGATACGATTTTGAAAACTTGTAACGTCACAGCTGTAGTGTTAATAGTGGCCGCCATGACTGACAGTTACCATTTTTTATCAATAGGCAAATTACAATGGTGACGTCGCAGGGTTTCAGACGACAACACTCTACTGACCTTTCGTGAAAAATAATAAAATATATTTACGGTCGGTGTAACTAATTTTGACATTATCATCCTTTTGAACGGTGAGATGTATAGAAATTTTACGTCCCGTAACCAAAAGTACTTTAGCTGTCCTTATTGGATAGCAGTACTGAAATAGAGAAAAGGCAAAAAAACAAAACTAATCTAATAGTTGATGATGATCAATTGATTATTCACTTTGGTCGAAGTGAAGTATCCAGAAAATGTCTATCCAATGATAACAAATCATATCACCAAAATAGAATCTTAATATAGAAGCTTTTATTAAAAATTATTTTCCTAACTCGGAATTGATACATGCTTTAAAATATAACACCGTTTTGTTCCAAACTGTGGAATTAAAATACAGCTCTGAGCGTCTTACTTATGCAACAGTAAATAATTATACTATTATTAAAAGTTTAGATATACTCTTAAATAAAATCTTTCGCGAAACGAAAGAAAAAATCGCAACTAGATCCATGACCCAAGAGTTCCGAGACGAACTGGTCGGGTGACGGTTGCATCCTCAACACACGGGTCAAATTGTAGATGAAAGTCCCGCTTAGACATTCGCGGAACTTGGGTTTTGGCAACGGGTTTCCCAGAAGTTGGTTCAAGTTGAAGGCGTTACGGCAACAAACTTGGTATTCGTTGTAGCGATGTCCGACTGGAAAACGCCGTTGGTGCGTCGAACTGCATTCGAATATTTGGATAATCGCACATCCGCTCGAATCAAATCTTTCGACAATCCGGATTGATTTGTCATTGAAAGAATCGTTTCGTCAAGCAATGGACGTATCAGCCCAAGTAGAATCAACGAACAAAGCGAGGCGTTTATGAACTCTTCACTAATTGGTAGAGTCGTGTTCTTTTTGAAAAAATGAAGAACCGCGATAGGCAACTGCAAAGTCGATGGGAATACATCAAGATCCATATCCGGACATTCCAAACTCTCCATCCAGTATTGACGCCTTCTCATTATATCCATATTGGGAAGTTCGATTAAAGATGGTACAATCATTTGGTCGCACGTCACTTCAATTCGGTTAGAAACGAGTTGCCAATTTCTATGATCATCCTCTTGCACGTCATAGCTTTCGAATCCGTCCACGTTTAACACAATCTTGTAGATGGCCAATCTAATTTTTGCCGCGCAAGTGTGACAACTTGGAGATGTCGGTTCACCGATTATAGGATAATTTCTTACTCGGCGGTTGCAGATTGCGCTTAACAAGTTCGGGTCCAAATCTGACAAACTCATTTTTTTTAAAAACCACAAGGGAGGGATATTCCCACCTTTGGATTTAACCTTCTTGTTTAACGTACGTGATACCAAAATGTTCGGATTAAGCAAATACCCCACTAGGGCCGAACTGTGTTTTAAGTAATTTCCCTTCACTTCTTCGATCATTTCAAGTACTTCTTTGCGGTAACCAACTTTGACGCTGACTAGCACTAGATTCAAAACTTCGTGGTAAGTTTGAGTTTCTATCCAAGACAATAGACCCACTATTTTCGTATGCCCAAAGTTTCTGGGGTTATAAATAATTCTTTTATTTTGATAATTATCTACACTTATCGTCTCGAAAAATTCTTCTAACACTTCGGGTGGAATGTAATCGCTGCCCAACAACGCCACGCACATCGGTATAAGGTCTTTGCTTAAACCAGGAAAATGTTCCAACAAGTGTGTCAGGAAATAGAGCTTGCATCGCATGAAAGATTGCGGGTTACCTTCCAGGTCAATAGTGTGGGTTATATCACCTAAGGAACTGATTCTGACAAAGCCTCCGTGAAGTTCGAAGAAGTAAAATTCGCTGTCGTCGCTTAGTATGGGGCATTGGAAGTAGTTCGCAATGACTACGATCTCTTCGTCCGCCTCGAATTCCGCCTGCAGGACAGAGATGCCTTCTTCTTTAAGAACTTCGATAAACACCAACTCGGCGAGGCGAGGTAAAATCAACTTTTGGTTTGCATCGTGTACCCCTGTCCGAGAGATTTCATGGGCTGCTCGGATACGTTCCGTCATGCGCTTTATCAGCAGTGCATTCTTTCGATTGGTGGGATCTTCTCCACCATCGAGTATGACGATTGGAATAATGTTGCATTTGCGCAGATTCAAGAAAAACATCCTTACCAACTTGGAGAATCTGTGGAAGGCAAGAAAGAGTTTTATAAACTAAAAGATTAAGTTGACAGTTTTTATATAGGCTCATTTATTTAACGATATTCGTTCATTTTGAAAACGCAACTAATTTCTAGTAAAAGCATGACTGTATTCGTTTCTACCATGAATGCCGAATTATATTTTACTCTTTGTACCATCTGGGAGGTAGGGTGGGCGCTGCAAAATCTACGTTGACCCATGAGTTTTTCTCAGTACAAAATCAGTTGATAAGAAAAGTAAAAACATGTTGGCTGTTAATATGTTTAAATATTTTCGTTCAATTGAAAAGATGCGTATTACACGTTTACGTAAATAAGTTCGAGCATCAAAACAATTTTTGAGCGGTAGAGCGTGAACATCGTCATAATAACAAAGCTCAGGCTCCTATCCGCGCGATTATGGACCTACTACCTAATTTCGTGCTAGAATAAATAATAATCAGCTAGGCTAGCTAATATCCAAAGCACTACACTAGGCCCAACACAGCTAGCGACCTTTATATTAATAATAATAATAATCAGCTAGGCTAATACCCAAGGCACCACCTTAGGCCTAAGTCATCAAGCGACTTTTGAAGCCTTTAATTGACGGCTTTTAAAATTCATTTTGCACGTGAAAATACCTCTACATGTTATGGTCAAAAAAGCACGCAAAGAAGGCTGTGTGCCCAAGACATGTACCTGTAGTGTCGCGCGCTAAAACGTCATTTCAAAATCCGTCAATTCAGGTGGCCGGGTTACAATGCGTAGGAGGGTGGTGGCAAGTCCTGCATCATTTACATGCCACGCCAGCCAACAGCTCCCTACACTCACTATTATCGTTATGTCTACAAGTTTTTATGGATATAGGAAACCGAAGAACTCGGGGATAAACTTTTCAAACCAGTGGGGAGATAACTTGCAAATTCTACGTGGAAGAACTGTTCCGAGTTTTCACTCTGTGTCACAATTTGGGGTCGAACACGGCTCCTCCTGTTGCGAGGCGAAAGTGCTAACCATATTATGCCACTCCACTACACTATAAGAAAACTTATAATGGTGAGAAATACCTGAATGAATGGGCCAGTAGAAGGTCTTAATAGGCCATCCTCTCGCAGCCAATGATCGAAAATTTTCTTAGCTAGTTTAAAAATATTCAGACAGTCATTTAAACCGGGGTTTGAACGCAAAATCGGCTTCCAATATTTTTCCCTCTGAGCGACATCCATTTCACTCTAGTCTGTAGAATTCGCGAGTGCGGAGCTATTTATAACTTTGAATTGCCCCTCTATAACCCAATAACAACGAGGCTGGTGGTTCGAAAGTGTAAGAGGTTATCTTTATAATCGGTCAAATACAATGCAAGTGCGCTTTAACGGCGTGCGTTAAAGCGCACTTGCATTGTATTTGACCGATTATAAAGATAACCTCTTACACCAATTTAACAAGTCGGCCCAATTAAGTAACAACATATTTAATTTACCATCACCAAAGATAATATAACTACGTACCCTAGATTCGAAATCACGGCGTTTCTCGATAGCGCGTTTTCTCGTGAGGCTTTTACCGAGTTCGCGCCGGAAGTCGGAAAAATCGGGCTCCATAGCAGGGTGAGAAATAAGGAATTTCAATAGATAACCCAAGATTATATTACTCACCTTTAGTTTTCTTTCGTTTAGAAACATTTTTAGAGCTACAGACATGATCCATTATTGTTTTAAAACAATATAACGCAAAAACATCTGGTATCTTGAAAACCGCGAGTCAAAAACCACGGTGCAATTTTCACTAAAACTTTTTAACTAGATGTCGGTAGCCCTGCCAGCAGCGGCTCTATGGAGGCAGTTTTTTCCGACTTCCGCCGGGAACTCAGTAAGAGCCTGCGTTTACCTTCAAGGAGCTTGATTTCGAATCTAGGGTACGTAGTTATATTATCTTTGCTATCACTACATATAATAATTTTTTTTCTTTTTTTAGCGTAGATGGAACAATACAGTCCAATAACCGCTATGCGACTATAATCAGGGGTGAGATATGCGTAAAGGCCACGTTAACGGGGGATACTTGGGGATAGGAACGGGACAACCGTGGCGGAAGCATGACCATCACGCGTTGGGGGATTAATGGTTGTCCTCACATGGCCGTCCACATTATCTACCTCCAAGACGCAACGGATTACAGGAGTGAGCCAATACTCCTGGCCATAGCTACAACTATTTATTTCTTAAATTTGAAAATCAATTTTCCATGCTGTAATTGGCTATCTAGATGGCGTCCCAAAAATTGTCGAGATTTCGTCATCGATCACGAGGAAAAATCGCAGTGTTTCCCCCCAGGGAAACCGATTGAGTTTTTACCCCATCTAGCGGATAAAATCGTTACTACATATTCACCTATAAACAAAAATAGGGTTCGCAACGAATGTTTCGTCGACTGAAAAGACCCGAAACATATACGAGTAATACTATAAACGTTCAACGATACCAAAATATCATTAAAATCATTTACTCGAATGTCATATTCCCAGAAAGATTCGGGTTTCAAATTTTTGCCGTAAGATTTCCGTCTCACGGCTAACAACCCACTTGCAAAGTATCCATGTTATTCAGCTCATTTTGTTAGAGTACATGTATTTTGAAAGGGTGCATCCAGTAACGAAAATCGCTCGCGAATCAGCACTTGCTTGATTTCTGTTTAATTAATTTCTGTTGCAACGTTCGGCCGGGGGCACGCGGCAGTCGGGGATAAATTTATGGAAAAAAGTATTATAAGCAACTTCCATTTTCCAAGATAGCCGCCAAAAATATCAGATTATTGTATACCTAAAAGATATGACTATTAAATCGTATTAACAGTTTGAATTGTTTTTATCGCCTTCGGTTTTTCCGAGATAATCTTCCTTGGCGAAACGTTTCGAAAAAACATTCACGGCACTCGGCAGTGAACGATAATAGCGATTATCTGCCTTCTAAATATACTATTGGAAAATAATATAATATAATTAATACTTTTACTATAATATTCTATTAGTATTGAATAAAATTACTTAACACATAAATCAACAAAATAATTTGAATGAAATGTAATTTATGTTATATATTAATATTATAAAATATAAAATAATTATTTAAAAATAAAATTTTAAAATATAATAATACTTATGAATGTTTCGTATTCCGTTCAAGAGATAGCGATCTAGACCTTAAATCGAGATGTAGCTTAAAATGGGGCTGGGTATCGGTATAATTAACAGGTCACAAATCTGTTTTTGGACGTAGCCAGAAATTTGCAGCCTTGAGACCTTAATTCCGGAGGTCAAAATATTGGTACTGTCAGAGCTCCGAGACTTGTATCAACCAAATATTTAAGCTAGACTTTTCTTATAGGAATCAGACTGAGACTAGTACACACAATTTGTATTAGGCCTCAAAGGGGCGTGAAATAGGCCCAAATTCACACTGCGCTTCGGGGCCTTAACTTCCCTTAAGTGGTATAGACGCGCCTTTTGTAGATACGATAGAAACTGAATTTACATGTCGGTTACGATGAATTTCAATATATTTTTCATCAAGAAGCAGTGTACTGAAATTTAAAAGTCGAGAGAATCTACTTTCGTAAGAGTTCCATTTTTTTGTCTAATCGGAAAAAGCCCGTTTGAAGTTTTAAAATCTATATGGCGCTTTTTAACCTATGCACGGAGCCAAAAGATCAAAATTGTGCAAAGCTTACTTATCATAATCGCCTCCATGCAAGATGTCCAAATCGCTCTTGAAATATAACCGATTTAGTAGGTTTTGTCCGTCGATTACAAGGCGAGTGTTTCGTAGTTTATGATGAGGGGACATTTCCTCATTTTTATCTATAAGCGAACTCAAACTGCGAATTCCCATTTTCACTAAAATAGGACTAACTTTAAAAGGTTTAGATCGCGGCCAAACTAAAAGAATAACATTCGATAGTACTCGCAACTCTCGTATATCAATGATAATCACTCTTGTTATCGCTTCCAGTAATACCTACATAGGTAAATTACCCACGATAAAAACCAAACTAAAACTAAAAAATAGCATACTGACTTGATTTAAGGTCTAGAGCGCCATAAATTGAAAGGCCATGATATTTATACAGAAAATCAGAATATAACAAAAAAGTTTAGATAACAATCATCTTACTCTTAAAAAATCCATTACAAGTAATAAAAACGTGTAGTTGCGAACATCCCGGTGTTCTTAAAATCTCATTTTAATTATTCAGATTACATTATTTCATTGGTAGTAAGCATAATTTATTGATGGGTCGCTGCAGCACACGGACAGTGGTCTTGATGGTGACCACTCTTACACAACCGTCTGCGCCAGGATGTATCTCCGGTATTCTGCCCAGCTTCCATTTGGCCGGAGGAAGATCTTTCTTCTTAAGTAGGACAAGATCGTTGACATGTAAGCTTCGTTTGGCTGAAAGCCATTTAGGGCGTTGTTGTAATCGGGTGAGGTATTCATTGTTCCATCTACGCCAAAAGTGCTGAAGGAGTTGTTGTCCCAACTGCCATCGTGTGAGATGGTTTGTTTAGGTAGTCGTTAGGTCAGGTTCTGGAATTGCAGTCAAGGCGTCACCAATCAGGAAATGTCCGGGTGTTAAAGCCACAAGGCTATCGGGATCAGTTGATAATGCTGACAAGGGTCTACAATTCAGGCACGCTTCGACTTGGCATAGTAAGGTATTCATCTCTTCGAACGTCAAAGCAGTCAGTCCCACGATTCGCCTTAGATGAGACCTGCAAAGGTTGCCGCGCTGGGTGGATTAAAATGCCAGCGAATACCTTCATTCGATGTCAACCGTGAAATTGCACTGCGACTACTCCGTGTTGTCGTGAACTTTAGAAAAACCTTAAGTTATCGATTTGCACCGTGGAAGTTGGACCCACAGTCGCTATAAATGTCGGAGCTCTATCCTCTTCGACCTGTGAATCGTCTCAAGGCAGCTAGGAAGGCATCTGCAGTCATGTCGCTGACAATTTCAAAGTGAATCGCTCGGGTTACAAAACAAACGAAGAGAGCTACGTACGCCTTGAAAGTCCTCTGTCCACGAATTTTCAGGACCTTAAGGGGAAATGGTCCGGCGTAGTCCACACCGCTTCGTAAGAACGCTCTAGCTGGGTTGACTCGTGCTGCTGGTAAATCTGCCATTTTTTGCTGGAGGGTGGTCGCTTTCTGACGGACTCATGGCACGCAACGTCGAATATGAAATCTGACCGCATCTCGAATGCCGAAAACCCAGAAGCGTCGCTGAATGACTGATATAAGCAGCTGCGATCCGGCATGTAAATGGCTTAAATGTTCACGGACAAGTATCAGATCTGTTAATTTGTTTCTTCGTGGTAAGATCATCGGATGGAGTCGATCGGTATTCATTTTTGCCTTTTCGAATCCGATCTCCAACTTGAAGTAATTAATCTGGATCAAGAAATGCATTTAATGACAGTAATTTACTTTTTGACGGAATTGGTGAAGATGTCTTTAGACATTTCTTCACTGAAATTTTGTTGTTGAACAGTCTTTACTCAATATTTGAATGCGGAGTCGATTTCGGTTGCAGATAACGGACCAGTTGTCCTGTTAGGTTTGGACGATCGAGTGTTTTTCAGGAATCGATGGATGTACGCCGTAGCTCGAAGTAACACGGACAATGATGAGTAATTATCAAGTAAGGACGCATCTACCTTACCCAGCGTAGAAAGTGCAGGAATAGGTCGAGCATCGAGTAGGCACACTTCAGTTTCGTCTGTAATGACTTGATGGTGGTATTCCGTAGCCTGATTCAGCCAAGACGGCCCATTCCACCATAATGAATAATTATGGAGTTCAACGGCGGACATACCCCTAGAGGCGCAATCAGCTGGGTTGTGTTCACCTTTGACATGATGCCATTGTACTAATGTTAAGCGAAAAATTGGGTAGATCGTTAGTAACAGTTCTCATAACCAATGCGTCAACCTGGATTGGGCCATCTCCATCGTTTAGTTTGATGGTAAACTGGACCCTTTCTCGTGAAGTGCAAACGTCGCCGGCTCCAACTCCTGATATGGCGACCGTGAGACGTTTTCGTTTAAGTTGTAGTTTCTTGCAGCATTGTTCAGAGATAAAACTGGTTTGTGAGCCTGAATCTAACAATGCTCGTATTGATCGTAGTTGCCCGTTTGAGAGTTCAACCTCGATCACTGCCGTGGCTAAGACAACCTGGGATGATGTCCAAGATTCTCTTGATACCAAGCAATTGACTCCATTAGAATTCATTGATGACTCTTCAGACTGGCTGGGTTTGTTGCGCTGTTGCGGCTGTTCGCTGAGCAAAATGATCGTTAAAGAATATGCTAAGTGTCTCTGCCCTTCCGATCAGTTCGTTGAACTCAGTTTCATTTGTGTCGAAATCTATGGCAGTACTGGCTAATATAATAGACGTTTGAAGCATTTCCAACTCATTTACAACTCTCTCCGCTTTGCCTTGGTATAGTTTTACTGTGGTGTCCGTGAGTGGTTAAGTTGCGTGACTGGTGACGATTCCTTCAAGTCTTGTTAACTATCCCTTGATGTCACATCGTTTGTTGATCAGATTATCCATACTTCGTTGAATTAGATGACTACCACGAACCGAACTGTCCCACACGCCAGGATTAGAAGACCAGATCACTCAGTTTGAGTTGTAGCGGCTCACTGATGTAACGAGGATCCGGCTCGACGGACCATAGCTAGAAACTGATAATAACTAATATGAAACTTACTGTAAATATCTTAAGGTTCGCTTTCGAGTCCATCTTCTTGCGCTTTGGCTATCGTTCTTGAGCCTAAAATTTCGTTCATTTCTTCAAAATACTTGAAGCCTGAACAAGACGCGTCTCCTGATCCCGATCGCTTAGATTTTTCTTTAATAAATTCCATTTTAAATGTTTCCGTTTATTTCTAATTTGTTTTCGATATTTTTAAAAACGTCTGCATTATTCTGCCTTTTCCCTTCTAAAATACTTAGCAGCTTTTTTCACGAATAACATTAATCAAAGCTTTAATTTCCGAATCGGTAAATCTTCTGCGGAGGATTTTTTAAGGAAAAACCTCTACGAAAGGGTTCGACAGCGTCTTTATGGCGATTTCGGGTCGCTCCAATTGAAAAAGTCTACCTCATGCTGTCGCACCTTTCTACCGAAAATGGAGCGATACGTTCTGTCGAATTTTTGCGTTTACATAACGAACCAAAAAAGATCGCTCTGTTTGTCGCGTAAAGTGCGACCATGTTAACGCTGTCTAAGTATAGGTCCTGGTCTGGTCATTTCGGCGCCCCTCCAGGGTCTGCGCCCTGTGCCTGGGCACCGCTGGCACCGCCCTAGTTACGGCACTGGCCAAAGCCAAGACTGTCCAAGCAGCTCGTAGAAAGGCTCAGCGCTCAGGGTTCTCT
The DNA here is from genome assembly GCF_980474605.1 of Leiobunum rupestre. Taxonomy (NCBI): domain Eukaryota; kingdom Metazoa; phylum Arthropoda; class Arachnida; order Opiliones; family Sclerosomatidae; genus Leiobunum; species Leiobunum rupestre. The sequence goes on from NC_143392.1 coordinate 37,659,148, forward strand.
CTTGATCAGATTTCCTACAAGAAAGAACGAGCTCGTTTTAAACGCCATCAAGGATAAAAAAGGACAGTTGGAGACAGTACTGTGCCAGGCTTCACGCTCACACTCCTCTGACCCAAGTGTGGTCTCAGGTTTGCTGGCGCAAGACGGAGTCCTTTCCTCGTAAACTTCTCACCCTTAAAAATGGCACTGACTTCCTTACGGACCAGACGGAAGTTGCGGAGGTTCTGGCTTTGACTGCCTGCTCTGACATTCATTCTCCTCCGGCGCTACGTCCTGACCAGGAGTATATCTCGGCTTCTTTCCTGGCTAGCCCACCTACCTGTTACAATGCTCCTTTCTTTGAAGAAGAACTCTATGGCGTTCTTTCCGGTCTACACAACACTTCAATTGGGTGTATCTAATCAGATCTAAAAAAACTCTACTCCGGCCTATCGCGTGGCCCTCTTGGCGCTCTACAACCGTCTCTGGGCTGAAGGGGTAATGCCTTCGAGGTGGAAACACGCCATCTTACACCCAATCTTGAAGCCGGGGGAATCCGCTACGGACGCTACCTTTTACAGGGACATTGCTCTTCTCCCAAATCTGGGAAAAATCTACGAAAAACTGGTACTTGGTCGGTTAGTCTGGTATCTAGAGCTCAACAAGGTGCTCCCTCCGGAACAATCGGATTCCTCTGCTCTGCCCCAAGGCGGTCGGTCACTGAATTTCCGGTGGCCTTCACTTTCACACTGGGCCATCAGCCACTCACTAAGGTTTCCACCTACAGGTACCTAGATGGTCTTTTCGATGACCGTCTCTCTTGGATTCTCCATATCGAGGAACTTTCCTCCTCTTCGATGAAAAGACTAAACCTCCTGCGAGCGGTTACGGGTACCCAGTGGGGTGCAGGTCGTAAGGTTTTGCGGCTTCTGTATACACACCTGGTACGCTACAGACTGGATTACTCTAGTCCCCTTTAAGCGTCAGTGCCAGCTTGTGCCCCAAGAAACTGGATAGAGTTCAAAATGCGGCCCTTCGAGTCATCCTCGGGGCTCCACCGTCTTCTCCTATCAGTTTAATGGAGGCCGAACCGGCCATTCCACCCTTAAGCAACAGGAGAGACTATATGGATCTAATCACCCTTGCTCCATGTGGGGCGGTGGACACTCCGGACTTCTACCGCACTCTCCTGCGCCGGGACCTTGCTTCCTTGGAGATTTTGGAGCATCGCTTCCCAAAGAACAGGCTGCCTTTTCTACTTATGGTTTGGCGCCTGGCTCAGGCCTGCAATATTGATTGGCTTTTCCACGTTACTAGTCGCCAGTCGCCACCTCGTCACTGCGGCGACCCCACCATGGACCACTCCATCGTCTCGCGCTGGCTCACCAGCCCTAAAGATGACAATAACTCTGAAAAGTTACGGCAACTATTTTTCGTAACTCTTGAACCTCACGCGGAGGACGCAACGGTATTCTACACGAACGGTTCGGCTTCCCCCGATTCAGGGGTCGCGGGTGCTGCCTTCGCAATTCCCTCCCTCAACGTTGGTGTGGTTAATTTATTGGACTCCGGTCATCCTATTAATAGGGTCGAACTATTTGCCATCTAGATGGCTCTCTCCTACGCGTCCACACATCCGCGTTCGCCTGTAGTTGTCTGTTCCGACTCTAAAAGCGCACTCACCCAACTGGTAAGTTGGTCGGTGTACCCGGTGGCCATCTGTATCCAGGAGCTTGGCGATAAGTACCCGTATCCGGTTTCTCTAATCTGGTGTCCAGCACACGTGGTACTTAGAGGAAACGAGACGGCCGATCGTCTCGCCTCGGTCACTAGGCTCCAGCGCCCTTCTAGAGTGGACTTCCTCCTCCCGTCTACTCTTGTAGAAATAATGAATGCGTGTCGTCGACCTCTTTCAGCTGAATCATTTGTCGATGGCTGAATGGAGCACGGAATGGTAGACCAGTGAGGTAGTGCGGCCTCTTCGTGAAGCAGAACCTTTTCCCGGCTCTAGTGCTATACTTCATTTGAAACTCTCGCGCAAGGACGATACTCTTCTCTCGCGACCCTACATCGGTTCAACCTCAGTGTGACGGCCGCTTGCACTCACTGCGGAGCTATCGACGATACGTACCCCGTCTTATTCACCTGCCCCTATCACACTGGGCGTCGACCAGCGCTGGTTTCAGCGAAATCTTCCGAACACTCTCGTGGGGGTTCTTAAAGCAGTACATGGAGGTCATATGGACATCATTCTCGCCACCTGTGCTATTCTGCGACTGGCGGTGCATTGACATTCTGATCGGTTTCTTTACTTCGTGTTTGGTGAAATTCTCCCATTTGTACAGTATTCTTCTGTTTTTTTTTGTTTGTTTGTTCATTTTCAAATTGCGTGCCTGGTGTGAAGGCCCCCGCTATATACACCAAAAATTTGTAAACCTTTAATTCGACCCCCCTACTGATAACGTCGTCAGAGACGCATTGTAGAGTATTATCAAGAGACATAGAAGAAAAAGAGTCTGCCTCGAGAGCCCTCTCCTAGCTTCTACCATAGGTTTCCTGAAAACTTCGCAAACATCTCTCTTACCCCCTATACCAGCGAGCCAATCATATTGTTCAAATTCAAATCGTTTTTTTTAAATAGTACCCGCGACACTAGCGACCCTAGTAGGAATTCGGGCGAGCTCACGAATAAGGCCTTTTCAAAATGCTACGCCCATCAAGTGTAATCATGCGCAAGGGGGGAAAGAACATGACGGAGAAGTTGGAAATTTTCATGGCCCACGGACTCACGGAGCTAGCACGGAGGCAGCGTCAAGTCAGACTCTTTTTCTTCTATGTATCTTGGTATTATATATATTTCGACAACTTATACTCTATTTAGTGTACTTTAACATAAATTATATATCCCATGTAAAATATATTGTTTAAAATTACTGTAATTTATGTTATTGAGCAATTTACAAACGATTCAATCAACGCGATTCCTGAAAGTTTATTTGCAATGATCTTTAAACAGCCTATGGCGCACATTTATATTATTTTTAAAAACATTTCTCTTAACAACAGAATTCGATAGAAACTTTCTATATGCATTCTATGGGTCTCTATGAGTAAAAAATGTCTCATAAACATGGGTCCTAAAGTGCTTCGTTTCAGAGATATGGGCTCCCAACAAGTCGGCCCAGGCCGTAATATTCGTTCCACATCAGTGTATTCGAGTGGGCAAACCCATACACCCTTAGTAGACACAGGTAGGCAAACTAATACAAAAACTGTTGAGGCAACGTGATTTCTTATCGTTTGATATATAAATTGCCATCCTAAGTTAAAGAGTGGGTGCCGCCCACCCTCAGGATACCCGGGTGGGCAAACCAATTTAAAAGCTGTTGAGGCCATGTGATTTCCTATCGTTTGATATATAATTTATCATCCTATGTTAAAGATTGGCCACCGCCCACCCTCAGGATACCCGGGTGGGCAAACCAATACAAAAGCTGTTCAGGCCATGTGATTTCGTATCTTTTGATATATAATTTACCATCCTATGTTAAAGAGTGGCCACCGCCCACCCTCAGGATACCCGGATGGGCAAACCAATACAAAAGCTGTTGAGGCCATATGATTTCCTAGCGTTTGATATATAATTTATCATCCTATGTTAAAGATTGGCCACCGCCCACCCTCAGGATACCCGGGTGGGCAAACCAATACAAAAGCTGTTCAGGCCATGTGATTTTATATTATCTCGGTGATTAAATTATTATTTTCTTAGAGCAGATATTTAATATGGATTATTAACAACTGCATAAATCATATTATTGCAAGAATGTATTTATGTACTAAGAATATGGCAAGACGGAGATTCTGTCCCCATGGTCGCATACTTTGCAGCTTAAGGGCCTCTAGCCAAAGTGCTAGCCCATTGAACTTAACATGTTTGATTCTAGCAAAGCAGACTTTTGCAAAACGCCCTAGGTTCGACTGCTTTGGATTTTTTGGTCTCACTCTTTCAAGTAGACGCTAGCGTAGACGATCCAATTTTTAACTTTTATTGTTCTATGAGACCAAATTGTTTTTTTCGATCACTATCCCTTTAAGGGGGTTGGTCGGAGGGGTCGGAAATTAACGGCACTGCGTGCGCGTCAAAGAGCTCTATCGAATGAGACCAACTTCTTTTTTCGGTCACTTTCCCTTTAAGGGGGTTGTTCGGAGGGGGCGGAAATTAACGGCACTGCGTGCGCGTCAAAGAGCTCTACCGAATGAGACCAACTTCTTTTTTCGGTCACTTTCCCTTTAAGGGGTGGTTCGGAGGGGGCGGAAATTAACGGAACTGCGTGCGCGTCAAAGAGCTCTATCGAATGAGACCAACTTCTTTTTTCGGTCACTTTCCCTTTAAGGGGGTTGTTCGGAGGGGGCGGAAATTAACGGCACTGCGTGCGCGTCAAAGAGCTCTATCGAATGAGACCAACTTGTTTTTTTCGGTCACTTTCCCTTTAAGGGGGTTGTTCGGAGGGGGCGGAAATTAACGGCACTGCGTGCGCGTCAAAGAGCTCTACCGAATGAGACCAACTTCTTTTTTCGGTCACTTTCCCTTTAAGGGGTGGTTCGGAGGGGGCGGAAATTAACGGCACTGCGTGCGCGTCAAAGAGCTCTATCGAATGATACCAACTTGTTTTTTTCGGTCACTTACCCTTTAAGGGGGTTGTTCGGAGGGGGCGGAAATTAACGGAACTGCGTGCGCGTCAAAGAGCTCTATCGAATGAGACCAACTTCTTTTTTCGGTCACTTTCCCTTTAAGGGGGTTGTTCGGAGGGGGTGGAAATTAACGGCACTGCGTGCGCGTCAAAGAGCTCTATCGAATGAGACCAACTTCTTTTTTCGGTCACTTTCCCTTTAAGGGGGTTGTTCGGAGGGGGCGGAAATTAACGGCACTGCGTGCGCGTCAAAGAGCTCTATCGAATGAGACCAACTTGTTTTTTTCGGTCTCTTTCCCTTTAAGGGGTTGTTCGGAGGGGGCGGAAATTAACGGCACTGCGTGCGCGTCAAAGAGTTCTATCGAATGAAACCAAATCTCTGGACCAACTATACAAACTATACAAGTTCTCCAAGAAGGCGATAAGAAAGTGCCACACTTATTTATTACTTCTGACCATACACGGTTTCGATAAGAAAGTGCCACACTTACTTATTACTTCTGACCATAAACGGTTTCGATAAGAAAGTGCCACACTTATTTGTTACTTCTGACCACACACGGTTTCGATAAGAAAGTGCCACACTTTTTTATTACTTCTGACCATATACGGTTTCGATAAGTGGGTCGAAATTAGGGCGGGGGGAGGCGAAGTTTGAGGTTAACTTAACCCTAAAACGCCGTAAATATACGTAAAAAAAACCGGAAAAAGGAACGAGAATTGCGACAACTTAAGTTGACAAATCCCCCCCCGCGTTGCAAGGAAAGACTAGATGTTCCGAGTAAAATTTGTACGGTGCGGTGTGGCTTGGTTGGTAGAGGCGTCGGGTTTTGGAGATTACGCGGCCCGCAGCTATCTGGGTTCGAGTCTCGGTGAGGCCACTAATATAAATTATATTAATAAATTATTTTTCGCAGCTCCATCTACCGTGTCGTCGCTTTCCACAACAAACAAACAAACGACAATCCGTCCATAGCAATAGTCCCACTTCGATATATATATCTCGATGTGGAACTAAAAACTACCCCAAAACCCGGACCCAGCCTTAAATCTGGCCAACAATATTCTTCCTTGAACCAAATTGTTTTCATTAAACTATCAATTGTTTTTTATTCGTGAGGCGAGAAACTTTAATAACAAATGGCAAAAGTTCATTAATGTCCTTTTAGAAGTAAAATGAGTTTGAAGACAAGCCATTTTAATTTATTGATACGATTTTAATTATTAAATTTAAAGATACATATTTTTTGTATTTCTCTTAGCCGTCTATCTACACTCAAACGCCGGTCGATCTGACACCAGTCTTTTAGGAATCTACTGCTGGTTGAATCTTTGAGCTTCTAACCCATTTTTCTTGAGCCCGTCCGTGCAATAAGCGTTCCTGGACCAATGTGCCATATTAGCTACAATATTAGACAATTTTAAAGCCATTATTTTGTACCTTTAGATTAAATAATTAAAATCGTATCAATAAATTAAAATGGCTTGTATTTGTCTTCAAACTCATTTTACTTCTAAAAGGAAATTAATGAACTTTTGCAACTTGTTATTAAAGTTTCTCGCCTCACGAATAAAAAACAATTGATAGTTTAATGAAAACAATTTGGTTCAAGGAAGAATATTGTTGGCCAGATGCATATAGAAAGTTTCGGTACTCTTATCCGTTACACCCTGTATAAAGATGAATGTTTGTTTGCGAGGGGCAGGTCACTTCCGTGATTAACGACGCACCGAAAGATTAAATCACGTTTAATCATGATTAGAATGTTTAAATCTGATTCATTCATGATTTAATGATTAAAATGATTAAATCCTGATTAAAAAGATTAGATCATGATTAAAATGATTAAACCTCATTTAAATCGTGATTAGATTGATTAAATCGTGATTAGATTTTTTAATCTTGATTTCCCTGATTTAATCATTTTACTATGATTAAGACGCACCCAAAATGGAAATGACCTGGCCCTCGTTTCTTTGTATACAGGGTGTCTCAATTTGCTCGATCAGGCCATTTTTCTCAAAATGTATTTATGCTAGGGTTCTGACATTTTCAGGGTTTATTTGTTAGGTATGGAAGGCTTTGGTTACTAAATTTCAGAAAAATCGAACGATTTTGTGCCGTTTTGGAAAATGTATTTGTCACGCAAAATGTTTCAATAGAAAAGTTGTAGGGCATAGTCGAAAGTGTAAAAATAATTTTGGTTCGGTTGAAAAAGACCTATTTTTCACTGAGTTTGGAGGTCGGGGGAAAAACAAGTTGTACTAGCAGGCAATAGCCTTTAACGTAAACAATCGTACATAATCACAACACACATGTACATTTATTTAAGGGAACTTATGCTTTCAGCTATGTAGTTAATAATCAGATCTGCAAAAAGTTATTGTTAAAGAAAATTATTACGTTCAACACCTAATTAGACAAAGACCGCGTCTTCCATTTTAACGTGGTTACGAGTAAGATCATCAAACAAAGATTTGTAGACCAAAAATTACGCTTATTTTTCTTTTGTTGTTTTTTAACGTGAAATATCAATTGCTCGAGTAGTATTTAAAGCGTTTACATTTCAAAGTTAAAACATCATCTCAGCTTGGCCGATTGTTGTCCAGTATGCCTCTTTACACTCGAGATCAGCGCGCTCATATGCTAGAATTATTTTACGGAGAAGGTCGTCATAATGCTACTCTAGTAAGTCAGTTATTTAGACGAAGATTTCCCAATTGCAGACCAAGTCATAAGACGGTTCTTAGAGTGGTCCGCGACTTCGACAACTGGGGTAATATCAATCCGAGGTTTCGTGGTCGTGGTCTCCAGGACATCGACATGGAAAACACCATACTTGCCTACTTCGTCGCCTATCCTCAAGCGAGCGTCAGGACTTCCAGCCTTGACTTAGGGTTGGATCGAAACTACGTTTGGAGAACACTCAAAAGACACCATTTTCATCTTTATCGAGCGACACTTCACCAAGGACTGCATGACGGTGATAGACAGCGCCGACTCGACTTCTGCAATTGGTTTTGCCTCATGGCTGACGCACACCAGGATTTTCACGATCAACTACTGATGTCCGACGAATGTTCATTCGGAAGAGAAGGGCCTTTCACCCGTCAAAACCAACATATGTGGGACTACGAGAATCCACACTGGGGATTTCCTCACCGCCACCAAGTGCAGTTTCGCTTAAATGTGTGGGCTGGTCTGTTAGGTGACAGAATTATTGGCCCGTTCTTCCTGCCAAATCGTCTGAACGGTCAAAACTACTTGGAGTTCCTTCAAAATGAAATATCCAACGTGTTGGACGACATTCCTCTGGCCGAGTACAGACGCATCTGGTTCCAGGAAGATGGGGCGCCACCTCACCAATATCGTGACGTGGTTGCATATCTAAACGATGAGTTTCCTGGAAGATGAATCGGAAGAGCTGGTCCTGTTCGTTGGCCTGCAAGATCACCTGATCTAACACCACTCGACTTTTTTCTTTGGGGATTCGTAAAGGACTACGTATACCAAACACCTGTGACGAGCGTTGAAGATTTACGACAAAGAATCATCGAAGCATGTCGCCGGGTGACTCCAGAAATGGTTCGGGGAGCATTTCGCAATATGCAACATCGTGCATATTTGTGCATTGCATCAGAAGGTGGTATTTTTGAAAACATTTTGTAGAAGTCATTAAAAAACATTTGTCACTTGGGCTAATTATTATTTGTTTATTTTTCGAAATCTTTTAACTGAAATGCATGTTACCTACAATTCGTTAAAGGCTATTGCCTGCTATTACAACTTGTTTTTTCCCCCGACCTCCAAATTCAGTGAAAAATAGATCTTTTTCAACCGAACCAAAATTATTTTTACACTTTCGACTATGCCCTACAACTTTTCTATTGAAACATTTTGCGTGACACCTACCGGTGAAAATTTTCCAAAACGGCACAAAATCGTTCGATTTTTCAGAAATTTAGTAACCAAAGCCTTCCATACCAAACAAATAAACCCTGAAAATTTCAGAACCCTAGCATAAATACATTTTGAGAAAAATGGCCTGATCGAGCAAATTGAGACACCCTGTATATAAGTGAAAGCACTAATAAAAACTGCGTGGGCTCATAACGACAACCCAAAGAAGCCGATAAAAATTCATGCAAATATAAAATCGTAGAGATGAATTCTCCCCCACATTATCAACACTTTAGATAGACTAAATAAAACAAGAAAAATAACCAATAGAAGAATATACAGGGTCTTTTTTTTTGCTCGGAAAAGTGTTTTTTTTCAAAAACTATTTATAGTACCGATTTAAAATTTGGAAGGTCAATTCTCTATACCGGGGGACATCAGTTTGAGAAATTTGAGCGTTTTCGGTAATGTTTTTCACCAATTTTGAAAAATTATTTTTCGACCACTAGGTGCGAGATAAAAAATTTCTATTATAAAGTTGTAGGCCGTCATCGAAAACCCTTAAAAATTGTTCACTCGACGAAAAACAATTTATTTATCAGTGAAAATTCGAGCATGAAAAATTTACAAGTTGGTGAAGCCAAATTACGATTGTTTGAAACGATAATTGAAACCGAATTACCTAATCCAGTTGAAACTTTGGTTAAAAAAACGACCGGATTTAAAAAACACGAGGCTATAGGTCAATCCTAAACATGCATTGGGTATTTAAAGGAAAACTTTGGGAGATTATTATCAGTGTTTGATAATATTTCGAACAATACCTCGTTATTCAGTAGCTGAGCGTACCGAGATAGTTGCCATTTACTATGGAGAAGCAGCGCAAAACCTTAGAAGAGTGACTGAAATCTTCGCAGAAAGACATCCAAATGGAGCGCCATCTGTAAATACAGTAAGACGAGCAATTCACGATTTCAATCAATTTGGTAACTTGCAACCTAGGTTTCGCGGATTGGGTCAACCGGATTTAGACTTCGAGAACAATGTACTCGCGTACTTTGTGGCATATCCTCGTCACAGTTGCGCTAACGCCGCTGCTGATTTGGGTTGTTCTGCAAATCGTGTGTGGAAAATTCTTCGTAAGAATCGCTATCACCCATACAGAGCTACGCTCCACCAAGGACTAATTGACGGAGACCATCAAAGACGTTATGAATTTAGCAACTGGTTACTAAATGCTGTCCAAGAAGATAGACAATTTTTGCGCCATGTTTTGTTCTCCGACGAAGCGTCATTTTCTAGAGATGGGCCCTTTAATCATCAAAACAGCCATCTTTGGTCTGACATCAACCCACATTGGGGTTTTGAATATCATCACCAGGTTCAATTTGAACGGGTCAATGTTTGGGTTGGACTTGTTGGAAACCGTTTGATTGGTCCCTTTTTCCTGCCGACGAACCTCAACGGCCAAAGGTATTTACATTTTCTACAGAACGAACTGAGTGACGCAATCGACGACCTTCCATTGGCTGAAAGACGTCAGTTGTGGTTTCAGCAAGATGGCGCCCCTCCGCATTTTTCCCGGCAAGTAACTGAGCACCTCAACAACGAGTTTCCTGAAAGGTGGATAGGGAGAAATGGTCCAGTGCATTGGCCAGCAAGGTCACCTGACCTAACACCGCTGGATTATTTTCTCTGGGGATTCGTTAAAGCAAAGGTATACGCCACGCCCATTGAAACTAGGGAGGAACTCATTAGACGAATAATCAGTGCTTGCCGAGACGTCACACCAGAAATGGTAGAGAAAGCGTTTGAGAACTTAATTGTCCGCGCACAAACCTGTGTTGCAGCCAATGGTGATATTATTGAAAATATTTTGTAAAAATTTATGTGAATAAAATATCTGCATTTAAAAACCAAACGTGTACATTTTTTCAAGTGTGAAAACTCTACTACGTTTGTATTAGACTTGTTCCCTTTTCAATTATCGTTTCAAACAATCGTAATTTGGCTTCACCAACTTGTAAATTTTTCAAGCTCGAATTTTCACTGATAAATAAGTTGTTTTTCGTCGAGTGAACAATTTTTAAGGGTTTTCGATGACGGCCTACAACTTTATAATAGAAATTTTTATCTCGCACCTAGTGGTCGAAAAATAATTTTTCAAAATTGGTGAAAAACATTACCGAAAACGCTCAAATTTCTCAAACTGATGTCCCCCGGTATAGAGAATTGACCTTCCAAATTTGAAATCGGTACTATAAATAGTTTTTGAAAAAAAACACTTTTCCGAGCAAAAAAAAAGACCCTGTATAATAATTACCCAACCAAGTAACAAATTAATTAAAATACTTAGGAATCAAGAAAAAGTCAATCTAAATTCCCACAGTAATAAACATTGTATTAGCAGAAATATACAATAAAAATATATAATAATAACCCAATCAAACAACAGGGTAATTCAAATACTTAGAAATCCAGAAAATGTCAATCCATACACCCAAGGTAATGAAAATTGTAATAGAAAAAAACCAAAAACACCTTACCGTTAACAATTCCCGGCTTATAACGCACACAAAAAACCCTTAACAGAATAGTGAAGGCTAAACAACAACGCATATCTCAAAATAAATAAAACCAACGTAACCACATTAATGAAAATGTATCATTGATTTTGAGAATTTTTTCAGTGTTATTAACATTTTTCAATTTCGAAAAAAAATATTTCAAACAATTTTGAGATAGTTGGTCGAATTTAGTTTATTTTATATAATTTTTACAAAGCTTTAAAATTGGGCTAATTTATATCTATTATTTTCCAATTTCCGTTGCCCATTGAATAAAATCCCTTTAGGATTTTTAAGTTACATGAAGGTCTACCAATCCCCCGAGTTTGAACAAAATCGGTGTGTAACACCTCGGGTAGTCTCCTTGTAAGTGGACCAACCACAGGTCCTACCCTTTAATCCCCTTATCTCTGCTGAGTACGCTAAAACAAGATTTGACCTTTATAATTTCATACAAAATGTAAGACTTTAAAAACTATTAATATACTCTTCCGCTTAAGCTGAGTTTCTAATTTTCAGTGAAGTGTAACACGTATCGGTGGTTCTGTAGTAGAACACTCGCCTGTCATGCAAGTGGACTCGGGTTCGAATCCCGCCTGATACTACTAGCGAAAATTGATTTAAAGACGTATACATTAGTCAAAAATTACTCACGTACAATCGCAATTCGCGAAAGAACAAAAAGAGGGCTCTTTTGGAAAAACCTTTTCCCTAATTTCAAGAAACTGCGAACGCGGTGATTTCGACAAACTGCGTACGCAGTGATTACACTTTGCTCCGAAAATGCGAACGCGTGCGCAGCCCAGACAGACCGAGAGACACGGTGATTGTAACCCCCCCCCCCCCCCTAGGGGACTATGTCTCCTCGGAGAGGTAAAACTTTGTAGAGCGTACTCACAAACTTAAAATAAAGTTGGTTTGGTCGAAAAAGGCCAACTTTTCACGGCGATATTAGGTTATGACAAATAAAAAAGTTCGTAGTAGGTGGCAATGGCTTCCTTCAACTAAGTTTTAAGCGTAGCAAATCGAAATGTAATAAAGGCTGATCTTCCTTTTTTCAACCAAAAGGTAGGCGTTATGTCTACTGAATTTAACAAAGCATTTTTGACACTACGGTTTCGTAAAACATTTTGTTTCCATTAATATTTAAACTACCACCTTTTTAATTTTAAAGTAGTGGCTCACTCCTGTAATCCCAGGCGTCCGGGAGGCAGAGTTTGTGGATGGCCGTGTGAGGACGACCACTAATCCCCCAACGGGTGGTCGGAATACTTCCGCCACGGGTGTCCCCACCCCTGTCCCCGCGTATCCTCCCGTTGGCGTGGCCGTTACACTTATCTCGCCCTGATTAATCAGTTATTGTGTGCTGGTGTCTAAGGCCTTGGGTCGACACCGATGTGTGGATGTCAAAAAAAAAATTACTCCAGTCGAAAATTATTCCTCGCTTTGGTTTAACCACATGTGCAGCGATGAAAATCCACACTGGGGATTTCCTCACCACAATCGGATCCAATTTCGCTTCAACGTCATGGCTGGTGTACTAGGAGATCGCGTTATTGGAGCATTTTTTCTACCGAATCGGCTTAATGGGGAGAACCACTTGGCCTTCCAACAGAATGAAGTTGCAGAAGCGTTGGAACATGTACCTTTGATCGACATTCCGCACCTTTTGTTCCAGCATAACGGTGCGCTTAATCACCAGCAAAGCGGTGTGGTAAAATTCGTTGGATTGGAAGGAACGGTCCAGTGCGATGTCCTTCTACGTCCACAGATTTGACAGCGCCGGACTTTTTCCTGTGGGGATTCGTGAAGGAGGAAGTTTATAAGACGTCAGTCACTAGCGAAGAAGACTTGCGCCAGATAATTATTGTAGCGTTTCGACTCGTAACTACAGCTATGGTCCGTGGTTCATTTCAAAATCTGCTGTATAGCACATGAACGTGTATAGCAACGGATGGTGGAATTATTGATCCTCATTTAGTATAAGACTGGTACATTTGGAAATTTTGTAACACTTTCGGAAATTCTTTTTTATCTCAAAACTAATTACCAGTAAAAAAATTAGTTTAAAAAAGTTCTTTTTAGCAGTCATACAACATTACAATAGGCGCTTAAATAAATCATCCTCCCAGGAAATAGCCAAGGAGGAATATTTCCTAGAGCCAGGACACGCATGGTATTGTTTATATAGTGCTTGTGGAAATAATGGAAACTTTTCACCTGTAAACAGAACGTCTTGTTTTTGCCAAGCCTTAATATGTTAAAAGGGAACGCCATGGGGAACGCTTGTTGCTACCGTAAAGGTGGAAAATTTCCATTATTTTAACAAGCACTATATAATGACTTGCAGGTCATGGATCTCGGAAATATACCTTCTTGGCGATATACTAGCTGAAAACTATTCGTGAGTTCTGAACCGTTAAGAGAATGGCCTAGGACTGAGCTGTGACGTCACGCAAAAGTTCTGGATAGTTCAGAACTTTTGTACGAATAGTTATGATTCAAATTAGGATCGTACGATTTGACGTACGCAGCCCGATGTGCAGACGAATTTTAGAGATTTCAACCTTGAGTTCCGGCCAGTACTTGCTCTTGAGCAGGTACCATTTAGAACGGTTCCGAACGGTTCAACAAGAGGTTCTTGTCTGCCAATAGTTTGCATTTGGGTAGTTCTAGAATTTTTTTGCCGAATAGTGCGCATGGGGACTGGTTGAACGGTTCAGAACTCACGAATAGTTTTCAGCTACTGGGTGGATGATTTATTGAAGCGTCTATTTAGATAGGTTTCTTTTTAAATTAGTTGTGAAAAGGCTTAGCCCCCTACCAGCTTGTTATTTTTCATAATATCTCAGTGGCAAATTGACCTATTCCGACCAAACTATAATTTCATTTAAGGTTTTCGAGTATGCTCTACAGCTTGTTTATTGACAGTTTTCATCTACCACCTATCGTTAAAAAATAAACATTTCAAAACCGTGAAAAATGTCACGACCTTCAACGATAGTGTAGATCCTGAAAATATCACATTTCTAGGTAATATAGTTTATGAGAAAAATGCTTGGGGTTATCAAATTGAAACACCCTGTATAATATATATTGCAATTGTCCACATCATAACTCATTGGAAGTATTTAAATATAGTCCTTTAAGAAACGTTCAGGTTTTTTTCGAAATACGACCAGAACGTGTTACTCGTACCGGGCAACTGAGACGTGCGAGTAGGAACCATAGAAATAGAAATGAGACTAGAACCACTGCGCTATCCGGTAATCTCAAGGAAAACGGCCAAGCTAGAAGGCTGCCATGAGAGTGGAATCGCTACTAATCCATTCAGGAGTGCGCCATCTATTAAAAAAATTGAAACTTTAAATATTTTCAAATAGATGATGTGCTCCCACAAAGAATACTGGCGATTCCACTCTCACGGCAGCCTTCTAACTCGTACATCTCACCACAATCTAACCGTCTAGTCTATTTCTGTGGTAGGAACCCGGTTGAGGCCTGCCATAAAAGATCGGACGAATGGGATACATTCGTACTGGTGTGCTGGTTCATTATCTGCGTCAACGCTCCTATCAATATCGACTTGACGTGTTCTTTTTAAAACTGAACAGGCAACCCCTTAGATTATTAGTCCATGACTCAATTAACGCTTCACTACGACGTTGAGTTTGTTGAGTAACCGTTGAGAATCGTGACGTCAATACCGCAGTACAAAAATTCGTTTAACAACTTTCAACGGTTCAACGCTGACCCCGTTCATAGTGTATTTTTTTTCTACGGTCCGCTTACTAGTTACTGAACGTACCTATGGCACGCCAAGGTAAAATCATCGTCTAACTGTGCATGTCAGATAATATTGAAACTCGGTTATTGTAACGTTTTAGAAAATATCGTAATTTTATACTAACGATATTATTTATTTAAAAAAGTCCATTCTTCTTCAAGTATCTGAAAAATTATTATCGTTGAGACCGTTGCTAACGTGACGTAGGATCTCGTTGAACGCTTTTTACGTTTGTTGAAATATCGTCGTATGTGGCGTTTGCAGCTAGCAACGGTCTCAACCATAGAAAAATTGAATGGTCTCAGCGTTGCCAGATAGCCAAAATCAAATTATAGGCCCAAGGACTAAAAATTATAGATTTCCAGTTCAAATTATAGGACACATTGTACTTGGCGGTAGTTTCAATTTTGCATCGGATATACCATTGATGTTTGATAAAATTTCACTTTCAAATAAACCCATTGACGTATGGTAAAATAAAACGTTTTAAATAAAAACAAATAAAATATTAAAAATAATAAAAACACATTTATTCATCGCATTTGTCGGCTGCTATCCGAGAAATTCTTCGACGGTTAACGCTTACAGTAAGAGATTTTCAGATTTTAGGATTTATAGGTCATCAATATCAGTGCCGTATTTCCGCCTAGGCCAACCTAGGCCGTGGCCTAGGGGCCCATCCTTGGAAGGCGCCCTCCAGTGACCGTAATTACTGTATTCGAAGGCATAAATACATAATATCAATCGTAATTTATATTGGAGAAATTCCTAGGTAGAAGATTTTGTTTTAAAATTACCAACATTTCTGCCTGACAGTTTACGGACGCAGCCTTAAATCGCAATGTTGCATATTTAGTCGACGATTGTTAAAGGCCGAGAACAGAGATTCCATTTTCTCGTGTGCGAATTTAGACCCCCACAAAATTGAGTGACAGCGTCGACAGCTTGACCGACGGCTTGGACTGTTTTTGAATAGAATATATACAATGAGCATCAAAAAAAAGAGGTAAGCTACAATACACGGAATTGTCCAGGCAGTCATTCAATTTGTCAGAGATGTCAATCAGTTGTCACTCGTCAAAAAATTAAGTACAGGATAAGAGGGGTGGAAATTCGCTCTGGCCTCGGTCTTTAAGAGCTTTTATTTAGTAATATAACCATAGAGCTCAGACTTCTACGCTGAATCAGGGAAATTCAGATACAGCCTAGTTCCAGGGATAAGAGTAAATGCAGCGCGTGAAAAGGGGGCCCAGACTCCTTATCTGCCTATGGGCCCAGGATCTCTAAGTCCGGCCCTGATCAATATCGAAAAATCGGAAAAAACGCCCTATATAGTACACTGCTAAAATTATAGGACACCGAAAATTTTGTGGCAAAATTATAGATTTTTCCTATAATTATAGGACGTCTGCCACTGAATCATGGGCCAATAAAAGATATTCATGGCTGAATGGTCTCAACGAAAATAGTTTTTCAGATATTTCGTTGAGGGTTATTGAACGCAGCCCAAGTTACGGTGTTTTTTAGTAAAATTTCAAAGCGAAAATAGTAGAAACTTGACTTTTTTCGAATAGTCTTAGTCGATAATTCAAAATAACGGTCAAAAACGCCGCCGATCAGTTTAGTCAAATATTTTTGGCGGCGTAATCGTCAGCCATTTTCGGTATGGAGATACAGGCCGAATCATAGAAATCTTATACTTCTACCTAGAATGCTCCCGTCTACGGGAGAACCTGACGCCAAGACATTTTTTAGCAACGACTAATGATTATACAGTCTTTGCTTAAGCTTCACTTCAGCCACGGCCCCCTGCACGCGCTCACGCTGCTCGCGACGATAGCGGCCCCGGCGATCGACTGAAAATTGCGAAAGTGAAATTAGTTAACTTTTTTCCTACATCGACCTTTGGCGCTGACGTAACAACTAAGAAATGGCTGGAGTATATGGCGAAAACGTTCCAATTTTTAGAGTTTCATTAATTATTACTAATTGTGTAATTTTAGGGTTATAATTTCTTTCCGTAATCTTTAAATTACTTATTAATAAATAAGTAAAATACGTTTGGATATTTTTTAAATCAAAATACGCGCCGAGAAAACCAGACAAAGAAGACGCTGTCGACGTTAATAATGTAAACAAAAGAACTAGTCATGTGTCCGCTTATCAGCTGTTGTTTTTCGATTTTATTCTTACAGTTCTTTGATAGTAAGTTGTTTTAATATTTACAAAGTTAACTTCAATTTAAGTAAATAAGTAGTAAATGTAATGCAGATTATAAAACTAGAATATTATTTTTACAGTTAACAAAGTCAGACAATGTTGAAGATTGCTGAAAATCTATGTATGAGACATGTAAGCATTCTAAATCACAGACTCACTAGTCTCACTCACAGTTCACAATATGGTTTAGGTCTAAATGTAGAGATTCCCATTTTTTTTACCATAATTTAAGTTAAAATTGGTTTTTGTTAATTGCTTTTAAGAATCTCGATAACTTAGTAGTCCCACGCTCACATTAAAGTAATCAGCTTTTTTCAAGTAAAATTCATCAAGATTCAATTAAAATTACTGGATGATGTAGGAACATGCTGGATGATGTAGGAACATGCTGGATGATGTAGGAATATGCTGGATGATGTAGGAATATGCTGGATGAGGTTGAAATATGCTGGATGATGTGGATAAACATTCTTTTCGTTTCTGATGGTAGTTATATTCGAATTTGAGACCTAATCGTATATTGGCTCATATGTAATGCCACCAATTCAGTAATAGGTAGTGACGTACATCTGGTTCCAAATCCTACGATTACGCATTAGCCTAACAACAGACTATCATTAACTGAAGTTCCTTAAAATGCAAACCACAAACCAATCTTCCATGTGAAGTGTATGCTTCGTTGACTACAAAATCATTCCTAGAGATGCTCTTAATCCACAGTTTGCATAAATTTTCATCAGCGGGTAACTGATGAAATGACACTTTGGTCTTCTTAAAAGTAGATGAACACAATGGAACAGAACAATGCTGGAATTTTTTAAATGGGTAATTTGGAGGGGCAGGTCACTTCCTTGATTAACGACGCACCTCTCAAAAGATTAAATCGTTATTATTTTGATTAAATTCAATTTAATCACGATTATGTTGATTAAATCATGTTTAATTAATTAATATAATCTTTAAATCTATTTAATCATGATTAAATGATTAAATCTGATATAAATGATTAAATCTGATATAAATGATTAAATCTGATTGAAACAATTAAATCGTGATTAGTATGATTAAATCGCGATTAGAAATTAGAACGAGAATCAGAATGATTATATTGGTGATTGGAATGATAATAATTGTGCGTGATTTTATCGAGCTTATTAGAATAATTTACTAAGTGATTAGAATTATTATTTCGTATTTACCGCGCTCGATAAAATCTCGATTCGACCGATTATATTGATTAAATCGTGATTAAAATGTTTAAATCATGATTAAGTTTAAATCGTGATTAAAATGATTAAATCTAATTAAAATGTTTAAATCTAATTAAAATGTTTAAATCTGATTAAAATGATTAAATCCTGATTAAAAAGATTAGATCCTGATTAGAATGATTAAATCTCGTTTAAAGCGTGGTTAGATTTTCTAATCTTGATTAATTTTTGTTGAAGAAATAAAAAACAATGAAGATATTTTGTAACAAAGTCATTCAACAGTACTAGTCCGTTCTTACTAGTCAGTTTTCTGTTGTACTACCATCGTTTCATTAATTGCTATGTATATATATATTTTAACCAAGTCGAAAATAAACCGTTCATTACTTGTAGCTGATGTCACTGGATTTATTTCGGTATCTGCGCTCTGCTCCGTGTTGCTGTTGAAAACTTGAACAATTTTTTTAATTTTAATTACGCTGATTTAATCACGATTACCTTGATTTAATAATTTTACTATGATTAAGACGCACCCAAAATGGAAGTGACCTGTCCCTCCCGGTAATTTTCACTTATTAAAAAAACAGGATGTAACGCAGCCAGGGTAATGGCATTTGAGCAAATATTAATGTTTTATCTTATGCAAATTATAAAGAACAAAGTTTGGTGAATATGACAAAAATTATGAACAGTTATCATAATTATAGTCTTAAATAACTACAAAATACAGTTTTTAATAACTTGAAAACTCATTGCCAATACAAAACTTAAACCATTTATGGTTAGGCTTAGCAATAAAATGTTACCACTCAAAATATTGAAATATTTATTAAAAAAAATTTTTTGAAATGAAAACTTACATACTTAAAAAGTGTAATTACTAATTGTTTGTTACAAACTTCTCCAAATTCAATAAAACAGTTGGAAAAAAACTTCACTAATGCAAATTCATCGCCATTGAAACGTATGTTAAACTTCCCGCCTCTTTGATAGATTCCGGTTGTTACACCAGCGTTCCAAGCGACGGAAAATCGCTGTCGCGAAAATACATGGGGAGGAAATTCTTTGCCGGGGCCGCTATCGTCGCGAGCAGCGTGAGCGCGTGCAGGGGGCCGTGCTTCAGCCAATCAGCGGCCATTCATTGACTACGCCAAGCCGCTAGCGCCTTAACATGGCGGTTAAAAATAGTAGAAGCTCAGACGATTTTTACAGGATCCCATAGGTTTTTGCTGGAGTTTTTCAGTTTTTCACATTAACCACTTCAACGTTTTTGGATTTTTATTTAATAATAGTGTTAAGATTTTTTTAACTTATAGTTTTGTTTTCATATTTACTTATTATAAGGAATATTTAAATGCCATTGTGAGGAAGATAAATAAAATTTCGTTTAGGTTCGCTTTGAAAATATTTAAGCCTAGGCCTGACATAGGCACAACGGGCCAACTTTTAAAATAGCAGGCAATCATTCACGGCCCCCGGCACGCACTCACGTGAGCGCGTGCAGGGGGCCGTGACTCGATTGACGTGGGCCAATAAAATGCGGGTTCTTAAGGTGACGTAATCCATAATCGAATTATTATTTTCAGTAACTCAAACTAGATGGCAACGAGTCGTTGCCGTAGTCACTCTTTGAATCCTGATTGGCTGATAATGACGAAACCTCCGAAAATGTAATTGGCCCATGTAGTATTTATACGGTATCATTCTATGTTATAAGCAGTGATGTTCCACCGCGATTTAGGAATGTACTTTCCACCTATGTCAAAATGTACTTTTGGAGGATAAAATGTACTTTTCGTTTATAAGCTGAGCGGCGCGCGCCCTCTATGAGTTTTATTACCAAAAAGCGCGGGAAATTTCAAAACGTTTCTAGTTTTTCACTTTTCTTATTGCTATGATCATATGTAACATAATCACTCATAAGGATGCCATAAAAGCATTTTCGTTAATGAAACCTTGTTCACGTAATATGACGTAAATTACGTCACTTACAACTCCGTGACGAAATACGCGTCATCAACTTTACCGATTGGATACGGAAGTTAGTGAGAATTCCTCGCGCGTTTCTGGCTTTGTCCCATGTCAAGTTTAGCTCGTGCCTCGCGATCACATGATTTCATTTCCATGGTAACCTTTTCAATAGCGCAAGGATTATAAGCATTTCTGTATTTTTGAGAGGGATACTTATCCATAGAAATCTCATAGGTAACTAGAATGCTGCCGTGTAACTGGCAAATGGACCAAACGCCGTGGCAGACGATAGCCAGATCTCAGCCAATCAGAGCTCAAAGAGTGGTTCTGCCAAGAATTTAATGCCACCAGAGAGAATGATATCACCTATCTCCCGCTATAGTAGCGGAACCAAGGAGGATTATTATCCTCCTTGGCGGAACCACTCTACGGCCTCTCATTGGCTGAAGGTTCAAGGCGAACTGGCGTCAAGCTCGGCCGTAGGCGGCAGCATTCTAGTTACCTATGAGATTTCTATGTACTTATCAGTAATTATGTTACATAAGCTATAATAAAAGAACAAACTTTAATAACGCAGATGTTCGTAGGTAGAGCTCAGATGTTACATTACACAAAATTAGATAATGGACGCGAAAATTGTAAATACAAGAAATGAGTGGAAACAAAAATGTGGACTTAAAATTTTTTTGCATATTTTCAAAAACTTGTTTACAGTTTCCTTGATTTTGATAAGCCCAACTGGCCCAAGTCTCCTAAAACCCACCCCCTCTATAGTGTGGTGAAAACCCGAAAAGAAACAGTAAAATAGTAAGTACACAAAACAAATGTACACCTGTTACCCCGCGAGTGGTTCAGAGCGGCCAAGTAGATTTCACTATTAACTTCTTGCATTTAAAGCTGCTCTATGTCTGCAAAAGGGGTTGACCCCCCCCCCCCCTATTGATACTGATGAACGGTCAAAAGAAGAAGTCCGAAATATTAACTGCCTTTAAAACGCAGCTGCCCTTGAAAACCAGTATTCCAGTAAGTCCGAGCTACATGTATGAGCGGAATTTCCCTATCTATACAGGTGGCTGAGGTGGGGAGGGTGGGAGAGCGGGGGTTTACAATGGAAATTCGGAGATAAGCAGAAAATTTGTGATGGTTAAATTTAAAACAATCCCCCAAATTAAAAAAATGTACTAAATATATGTCAAAAATATAAAAATGTATTTTCGTTTCATATATTTTCAAAATGTACTAAATACGTATCTAAAAGTTTACTTTGGTATCATAAATTTACAAAATGTACTAAATACGTATTAAAAATCTCCAAATGTATTTTTGTACTTCAAAATCAAAAATGTATTAAAAAAGTACAAATGTACCGCTTGGAACATCACTGGTTATAAGATTTCTATGGGCCGGATTCGCCGGAAGGCAGGCAAGGCTGCCAGATTTCGATAGACCGAAAACGGCCAACTCTCTAAGACTATCTAACTGAAGTTTAAGGTTTTTTAAGCTAAAGAAAAACCGATGAAATAGGCATGTTATACTGGGTCGTGGGGCAGCGGTTTACTCTTTCAAGCTCGAACGGGTGCCCTACTAACCAGGGAACGTCAAGTGGAATTATTGGGTTCCGAAGCCTTATCCCCGCTTTGTAAGCTATGTGGTCAAGTGAATGAGGATGTTTACCATGTTCTCCTAGAATGCCCAGAAACGGAAACTGACCAAGCGTGTAACAGCTGGCGAGCAGAGCATTTTGGGTGCCCCTTGGAAAATATTCTTGGTCTTGCAGGGGATGTTTGGGACTTCGAGGTGATCCAATAGGTGTTAGAGACTTGGCAGAAGAAGAAAAATTAACTTATTTGACTCCCTTAACTTCTCTGTTTCCCGGTCTACATTGTACTTCCCCCTAAAATTTATTACATAACGTTGCATATTACTTTTTCCTGTTTACGTTTTCCTGGTTATTTTTCCATTACCATTACCTTTTATTTTTATTACTAGAGTATTATTGTATAATTAATGCTGAGCTCCCATTGGGGCCGCCCTGTTACAAAAGGGTGTACTTTGTACGAGCGAATAAAAACCTTTGAACCTTTGAACCTTTGATTGGAATATGTTTATTACCCCTTTTAAAAAGACTAAAAAAAAATCCAGCTTGATTTTCCAAGTTACCATTTTTGTAAACTTAAGGCCTTTTCACACGACCCCACGAGTCAACTTTTTGATACAACTAGATGAGTCAACTTGAGTTTAGTCAACTAGTTGGTTCGTGTGAATAAAAGTTCGATGAGTTGATCCACAAACAAAGTACGCGAGACTGACTCAGAATTTTTATTTGAAAAGTTGGCTCGTGTGAAAAGGTCTTTAGGTAGCACGATGCTCAGCGATGACCTTTCTTTGAGTTACTGAACGGCGTGAACGCATCCACAATTCCACATTCATCCATAGAGATAAATAGGTACATCCTAGGAGGATTCAAGTAAACCTGGAGTGGTCGTCTCCCGTTTTAGGCGGGGCAGTAAAAAATTAACGGACATAACAAGTATCGCCATCTATCGTAGAACCTTTACACTTTTAATCGGCTTTTCGTCTGCTAGTTTTTCTATTCGCGTATTTCTAGTCCCGTGTTTTTAGTAGGAATAGACAATTAATTTTAATATTCGAAAACTAGCAGACGAATTTTATAAAAACATGTAGAAAAGGTGGCGCTAAACTCGTATGTCCGCGATTCTGGCTCGCGCTGCGTTGCCGTAGAGAGAGAGGGGAGCTCGTAGTGGGGGAATACACTTTTCTATTCCAGGGTACCGAGTTTTCATATTCCTAGGTACATCCTTTAACTGAAATAATTAATCCATGGTTGATTCAAATTAGAATACTTGTCTCGAAATTTAATATTCTAACATTTAGTAACTCATCTATTGTTGATCGTATTATAGCACACTAGCGGATAATTATGGTTCGTTATTTGATATTTAAATTTTATATTTTGAGCCTTGGCTTCAAAGCCTGACTGATATTTTTTATAATAATTTTGTAGCTGTTCTATTCCTTTTTCAAGTCATTGGTTGGCAAAGACGTTGTTGTTGAATTGAAAAATGATCTTAGGTAAACCTAACATATTTAATTTCCCTATGAAGTCACTTTTTATTAAAATTATGAATTGGTTACGAAACTACTTATTAGTATTTGTGGAACATTGCATTCTGTTGATCAGTACCTTAATATTAAATTGACAGACATCAATGTTACAGATCCGGAAAAATACCCTCACATGGTAAACCAAATTTATGTTTTAAATCAATCATTTACACAATTAACATGTTTGTCCTTCGATTTCAGCTGTCGGTAAAGAATTGTTTTATAAGGGGTTCTGTAGTCAGATACGTTCAGTTACCAGCAGATGAAGTTGATACACAACTTTTACAAGATGCAGCTCGCAAAGAAGCTGTGCAAAGTAAACAGTAAATAATGATGCAAAAATTGCTTGTAAATATCATATATTTCATATGCATATTAACATTGTAAAGTTATCATTGTTAATCCCAAATTGAGGGTTATATAAAATAAATATAGTCATTTCATTTATTCTGGGTGTCTTTTAAAACAACTTCAATACAGGATAAGTCTGTAGATGGAAATTTAACAACTTTTTCACCTCTTTCTTCCAAAATATCTTCAATATTTCTGAAATTTGTGGAAAAAAAATCTTTATAAAATGACAATGGTGCTTCCAGTTTATAACTTTATACTGTACCTTTTGTCTCCCATATCAGAAAACCATTTCAAATTATCAGCGATTAAATGGTTATTATTGCAACCAGGGCATTTTACAATAACAACCCCCTTTTCATATGCAATTTTTGATATAAATTTTGAGACTCTTTCATTGCAAACTTTGCAGGTGAAAGCCAGAAACTTTTTACTTTGGACTTTAACAAATTCAACACCGTTAATTGGTGGTGTAACATTTTTTGTGTCTGAAAACCGTCTTTTATTGAAGGAGCACAATTTAAATGAAAGAGAAGTAACGGAAATTTTCAAGTCATTTCTAGAGCAATCAACACAGTTGTTTAATTTTCTAATAGTCCTCAAATGATTTCCCCAACTTAAGAGGAAATTCTGTCCTCTAAAACATAATTTGCATACATTCATGTCGAATATGTTGTTCTTTTAAACTAAGACTTGGCATGGATTAGGATGAGCTCAGTGCTCACGTTTGACTTTACCCCTACTATGTCCGCCAATCATTTCATAGGTCTTTACCTCTTGTACAGTAGTTGAGTCATAGTGGGAGGTGGGGGGCCTAGTATTCTTTGAAGGGAAAAAATCAATTGACATATTCTTGTGCTGCCAGCTGATTTCTTCTGGGCAGCTGCTTGAACCTGCTTCAGCCTCAGGTTTATGTTTTTTTTGTACTGCTCTTCACTGAATTGTCAAATCAATTATTTATAACAATTGTAGAGGTTTCTAAAAATTGTATTAAGGTAATATAATTTATTTCCTCTGTACAGTTTACAAGTAGTAGATTAGAACAATGGGCAGTAAACTTTTTTCATTTGTCAGTCTGTGAATGTTATGTTCAACAACATAATCCCCCTCTATCATTATATCATTCAGTGGTAAAAGGGTTTTTTATTTGTCATTGTATGTGAAATGTTAGGATAACAATTGCATATTATAGTGTGTAAGTGGAGGGTCTAACCTCTTATGAAAAATCTGTAGGTGTGATGTGAGTAGAGTAACCAAAAAAATATTTTAGATATAGATAAAAGTTGAAATTGCAATGCCTTAAGATGAAAATTAATCTTATCAGTTTTGGTACTTACCAGTTCCGTTTCTACTTATAGACTTTTTCTCTACTGCAAGAACATCCAATAATGATTGAAACGTGTCCTGAACGCAACTACTACTCTTTTGCATACACCCACTCACTGTTGCAACAAAATTTAGATTCCTCTTGAAATTCCAGAATAATAAGGATAAAAAGATGGGTTTTTGTTTGCAACTTCGCTTGCTATTATGGAAAAATTTTACTTTAAAGAAAAGAAAACCGGTATGCATTTTATAGGTAATTCTGGAACGAAATGTATGTTTAACTTCAATTTTATTTTATCAGCTCGTTTTGATGTTTGAACTGTTCATACCATTAGTTCTCTTCTTTATTTTACTGGGAATTAGGAAAAAACAACCGTCAAATCCTTTAGGGATGTGTAAGTTAGCATTTTCAAATAATCAACAGGGCTTTTTCTGAGAAAAAAATATTTGTTAGCAAAATTCCCGGCGTATCCTCTGCCTTCAGCTGGTGTTATAGCAGTCATGCAAGCATTCTGTGATAATAGTCATCACAATGATAGTGGTTTTTCAACTTTTGAAAACAACACGTAAATTATTTTCTTTGTATTTTTAAAGGCAATTTAAAGTAAAATTATAATGCTCCTTACAGCGTAACTAGTTTTCTCGAGAAACTCAATAATGCTTCTCAGCATCACAATTTCTTTAAACCGGATTTTACTCCGAGTGATATGGATGAGATCCCAAAAATTTATAGATCTTTAGTCGAAGATCCGGTAGCTCTACATGATCTCTTTCTCAATGCGGGAGGTCTGTCTCTCTTTTCTTTTTCTTTAAAGATTTGAATGAGGAGGTGATATTTAACTCCAATTCTAGATATTCCTACCACTTCTCTATTTATTAATGCCAGCGAACTAGAAGATTATTTTATTTATAATATGTCAATTCCCGAGGAGGGTGTTAGACTGCTTTTCAATACAACTGTCAATACTAAAAAGGTTTTGACAATAAAAATTTGGCTTAAAACGATTTTGCTTAATACTGATCTGTTTAGGTTTATGAATTAATATTTGGATCAAAACCACGTGAAAGTCAGAGGGTCATTCCTAGAGAAATTGAATCTCGGAAATCACTATCGGCCATTCCAGCCCAGTCTGTTGAATCTGTGGTTCCTAACACGGAATTTTCTAGTTGGATTATTAGCAATAGCGCCTCTCTCAATCATTTAGCCACAATTGTCAAATTCCTTGAAAAGCATAGATTGAGGAGTACGCTTTTACGAAAAACCATTTTGTGGATTTTAAATCCTCAATCTGGGGAACCTTCTCCCGTTGTTGATATGCAAGAATTGACTGAAGAACTTAAGGTATGGTTCCAATCTTCAAGATCAATGGTTTTTAAGAAATCATATTTTTAAGACAACATTGCTTATTCTATTAAAGGATTTAGTTTTCTCTGGGGATGGAATGATTACATTAATTTGTGAACAACACGGCTTAACTCAATTGCTTAAAGCTCAAGGCAATGAGAAAAAACTGGTGTGTTATAATCATTTTTGGTTTTTACTAGCTTTCTTACAATATTCCTCGCCTTTCTACTGTTGTCGGATTCTTAGGATGAGGTTCAGAAAATTCTTTGTCAGTTGAATCATACTATGAAAGTTCAGATTATGGAAAAAGTACAGCTACACTTGGATACTACAAAACTTTCAGATTGGGTATTGGTGTTATTAATTTTTATAATTTAGGGTCATGGCTAATGTCAACCCCTCCACCTTGAGTGACTGTATTAAATTTTGTTCCCTTCTCAATCCTATCTTAAATTTTACACTCTGTTATAATGTATTTTTAACTGTGATGTTACATTCTCCCTCTTTGTATAATAGTTAAAAATAGAACAGTGGAATATCTCCATTGCACGGAACAGAGTTAAAGCTCTAATAAATGATGTAAGCGTTATAACTTTCAATCTATGGAGAGTCACTCTTAATATTTAACTGGGAAAATTTTCAGCTTAAAAAGTTTCAAAGATTTGAAACAACACTAAGAAAGATGAGTGAGTTAGCCTCTGTCTTGCCCCAAGACGCTTGTGATGAGTTAAACACAACTAGCATCTATGACAATGAAACTGAAACTACTACCAAAGAATCTGACCCAACTGCCCAACCAACGGTAGAACCACAGAAGGTGTTTATACCCTACTAATTATCATACCAGCAGTTTTCTGGGGAAGTTTTATTCATTCACTGTGTTTTTCAATGTTTTCAGCCCCCTAAACGCAATCCCCAATATGGACTTTTGAGAATTTGGCTTGGAATGCAGAGAACTATTTGTGGAAGGGAAGTCAAGTCTTCTCAAAGTATTCCAAATGATGGCAGTGAAATTAACTTAGGTTTGTTACTGGTTTTATCTGCGTTTTGAAAAACATCATTTTTTGAATCACAATTTCCTCAGATGAACTTGGTATGTCTAAAAACCAGCAAGAACAGATGGGTTTGCTAGTACATGTACTCTATAGCAACCCTAAAGTCCTGTATAGTCCCAATAATACAGATGCTGATAACATTATATCAGAGGTATGATTACGCAAATGGATTTAAGCATTCCTATATAATTTTTTTTTAAATTTTTAATTAATTATAGGCCAATAAAACCTTTGAACTATTGGATACTGTAACTCAGTATGCAAAAACCATGTTAAATGTCTCTGAGGAAATAAGGGACTTCCTTTATCTCAATAATACTGATCATTCTTTAGCGGTTTTGCGACAAGTATTATAAAATAAAATAAAATTTTTGGTTGTATTTATAAAGAAATTTTCTTTTCATCACAGATTCAACACAATTTGAGGCATCATCCTCTATTAGTGAGACTTATTAATAGCTCTGAGCTTGGGGAATTTGCACAAGGGTCTATAATTGCTGATAAAGAAACTTTCATTAATCAACTCGATCTGATTGATAATGCTGCTTGTAGTTGGATCTCTTTAATGTCTGGCTTGAGCCTAAATGTCTTCAGAGGTTTTGGAACCGAGGAAGATTTGATTGAGTACTTTAAAGAGCGAGCCTATAATGATAACATCACTGTATTGGCCAGTGAGTGTTCCAAAATACTATTATTGCTAATTCAGAACAGTTCTATACATTTTTAATTTTGATAGGTGTTATATTCAATATGAAGCCTGATGGGTCACTACCTAACCATATGATATATAAAATAAGGCAGAATGCCTCCTTCACTCAAACAACTAATTTGGTTAGAAAGAGGTTTTGGTTCCCTGGTCCTAGGAACTGGGGCTATCACTATTACCAATTTGGATTTGTGTGGATTCAGGTTTGGTGATCTTAATTCACGTACAAATGCTTTAAAAGATCATATCCTTCCAAACAGAATTTTTGCTTTATTCTCTCATTTACAAGTACTTTTCCACTGGGTTTCTTTGTATTATGCTTATTTTATCCTGGTTTAACATTCAAAATGTACATTTTACCTTTTATATGCTCATAGTGCTTCGTTCTCCTTCTTCATGTGATCTTACAGCTTTTTTGCATTGCTTTTCTGTCAAAGTTCCAATTTTGTAATAGTTTTTATTCACTAAATTTACTAAACTTTAGGACATACTGGAAAGAGCGATGATAAATTTGTATACTGAAAAAGATGTCACTGAACCAGGCACCTATATTCATCAGTTTCCTTACCCATGTTATTTACAAGATCAGTATGTTGGTTCTAATAATAGCCATCACAATTGTTTGAAAAAGGGTAGTAAAATATCTATTATATTGTACACTCCTATAGGTTTCTATTTATGATTGAGCATGTCATGCCCCTGTGTATGGCTATTTCGTGGGTTTACTCCGTCGCCATGCTTGTTCAAAATATTGTGTATGAAAAAGAGCAAAGATTGAAAGAAGTGATGAAAACTATGGGCATGAACAATGCCGTTCATTGGTTGGCCTGGTTTATCGCTAGTTTTTCCCAAATGACGGTCACAGCAGGGATACTAACAGCCATTCTTAAATATGGCCACGTCTTAACTTATAGCAACCCATTGGTTATTTTCTTCATGTTAGAAGTATTTGTAGTGGCAAACATATCATTTTCGTAAGTTGCTTTGTTACAATCAGCAGTCAAAACCAGTGGCGTACTGAGGGTTTATCAATTAAATTCTTGTATGTCACCCCTTTTTGGTACAGAGTTGATCAACAAAAATTTCATAAACAGTTAAGGCGCTCCCATTACACAGGGTTTATACAGACTTGGAAAACCTGGAAATATCAGGGAATTTGATTGTCGACAGAAAAGTTAGGGAAATATCAGGGAAATTCCATTTTTTTTTGCTGTATGAACCCTGTTGCAATGCTTAATACGCCTCTGGTCTAAGAATAAACTATGAAGAAAGGTCAAACTCAAACTGACAATTGGTGTTATGAGAAAATGCCTTCATAGTTTTGTTTAAGTTATTTCAATTTAAATAACTTAACTTTTATTTTTTTAATTACTTTTAGGTTCCTTGTAAGTAGTCTATACTCAAAGGCCAAACTGGCAGCTGCTTGTGCAGGCATTATTTATTTCCTAACATACGTTCCTTATATGTACTTAGGTTAGTTTCTTTTTGTGAACTTTTGAAAGCTCTTAATTTGGGCACTATATTGACAATTTAAATTTTCAGCGGTGCGCGAAGAGGCTGCCCATGATCATATACCAGCTTGGTTAAAAAGTTTAGCTGTAAGTTAAAAATTATTTCAGTAATAGTATCAGTAAAATGACAATCGTTATTCGCACTCAGTGTCTGCTGTCAACAACGGCGTTCGGCTTAGGGGCCAAATACTTTGCTTTTTATGAAGAAGTAGGTGTTGGTGTACAATGGTCGAACATGGCAGTATCACCAGTCGAGGATGATGAATTTAGCCTTCAGAATGTGGCGGTTATGATGGTCACTGACACATTCATCTATTCGGTGTTAGTGTGGTACATTGAAAACGTTCATCCAGGTATAATTAGTGAAGAACTCAATGTTTGTTTTAAGTGGTTATCAATTAATTCTGATGACTATTTAGGTGCTTATGGTCTCCCAAAACCATGGTATTTTCCCTTTACAAAAAGCTACTGGTTGGGAACCAACAGCATTAAGAATGATCACAGCAGCTGTGGCTGCATGGGGAAATGTTGGAAAAAGTTCAGAAATCGGAGGAAAGGACTTTCTGTTATTGAAGAAAACCAGGCTTGCGCCATGGGTAACAGACCAGGTTAATTTCAAGGTATCAAAGCCAGTATTTTCATATTAAATACTCTCTTTGTCCCATATTCCTAGATGATGCGCGTTACTTTGAAAGTGACCCCTCTCACTTGCCATTAGGTGTCTGTATAGACAATTTAGTCAAAGTATGATTTTCTTAATAGCTCTATTTTCTTAAGTATAGTTCAATAATGCATACTTTTGTAAATAGGTTTACAAAACTGGACGTAAACTGGCAGTCAACCGTCTAAGTATTAACCTTTATGAAGGTCAAATTACTTCTTTTCTCGGCCATAACGGAGCTGGAAAAACTACTACAATGTATTTACATATTGAAGGTTTTTTTATTTAATGATTATGTGTTTGGTAAGTTTAGTTCTTTTAGGTCTATTTTAACGGGTCTTTTCCCACCATCTTCGGGCTATGCTACGATATACGGCCATGATATTAGGACAGATATGGACATAATTAGACAAAGTATGGGCATGTGCCCTCAACACAATGTATTATTTGAAGAGTATGTAATTTACACTGCAATAATGGATAGCGTTTCTAAAATCATATGATTCAATTCAGGTTATCAGTAGAGGAACATTTGTGGTTCTACGCGAGGCTGAAAGGTTTGCCCCAAAAAACTATAGCAACCCAAGTTGAAAAGTAATTGCTTAATAAGTAACCAAATTAGCCAAATTTTAACATAAATAAAATTGTACTTGGTTTAGAATGATCGAAGATCTAAATTTGCCATTAAAACGACACAGTAAAGTCAACTACTTGTCAGGTGGTATGAAACGAAAGTTGTCAGTTGCTATTGCATTTGTGGCTGGATCGCGGGTTGTTATATTGGATGAACCTACCGCGGGGGTTGATCCCTATTCGCGGCGAGCAATTTGGGATTTGATTCTCAAGTACAAAAGAGGTACTAATCAATAATCATTAACACCTCGTTCAAATGTTTACAATATAACATATGACACTATCTGTATGTAGGACGCACAATCTTGCTTTCGACGCATCATATGGATGAAGCTGATATTTTAGGTGACCGAATCGCTATCATATCACACGGTCAGTTGCGTTGTTGCGGCTCCTCGTTGTTCCTCAAGAATAATTTAGGAGAAGGGTACCATCTGTACGTAGTTAAGAAGCCAAAGAACTCAAAGAAGGATGTCTTTAAAGGTGATTGTTGATTGTGAAGTGGGGTGGCGGAGTGGTTAGCACTTTCGCCTCGCAGCAAGAGGAGCCGGGTTCTATCCCAGCTTGTGGCACTGGGTGAACTCTCGGAACAACTCCTGCATTGTGTTTGCAAGTTCTCTCCCCACTCGTTAAAGGGGTTTTCTCCCGAGCTCTTCGGTTCCCCCTTTCCATGAGAACTTGTAGAGGTTAATAGTAATAATAAGTGTAGGGAGCTGTTGTCTTGCATGAAGAGCTTGCCTCCACCCTCCTACACCTTGTAGCCTGGCCACCTGAATTAATGGCATTAAAAGTCGCTTGATGACTTAGGCCTAAGTTGGTGCCTTGCCTTGCTGATTATGGTCCTGTCGTATGAGGTTTCGCAGAGCTGCTTTTTGACGATTTTTTTTACTTTATCACAGAATGTGTTGAAGGAGAGGTGACCACTTTCATCCAAACACATGTTAGTTCAGCATATTTGGTGTCGGAAAGCAAGCACGAGCTTCATTACATCCTACCATTGAGTGAATTGAGGAAGGGGAGTTACGAGAAACTTTTTGTGGCATTGGAATGCAGTTTAGACCAGTTGGGTATCGTTAGCTACGGCATCAAAAATACGACTCTTGAAGAAGTTTTCCTTAAAGTAGCTGAAACTACTCAAGACTCTGAAAGTAATAATAGGCTCAAAATATTTATCACAATTGTTTTTTTTTTTAATTTTTTTCATATGTATAAGGAACAAGTTCCAATAAGTCGACTCCTATAAAAGCATCCAGCTTGAAGTTGTCTCCCAGTAAAATGGGAAAGAAACCAAAGAACAAGAATGATATGTCGATGTTGCTCGATGACAAGTCTGTAGAGACTATGGTTGAAGGGGAGCTGGTTGGCGATGTCCCGCTGAGTGAAATGGGCAAGAGCGAGACATGTCATTACTGGGAACCACTGAATGGAGAAGGTGTTCTTGTTGACGTGGATAACAGTGCCGAACAAAGTAGCTCCTCCGTTGAATGCGATTCCGAGTCCAAAACCAACTGTCCCTCTTCTTCCGAAGAAGGTGATTGTAAACCAGCTCTATCTAATTGTAAGCCCCATCTAAATTAGCGTATTTCTTGGACGCAGTGGACCAATTGGATCCAGGTGGATCGTACAGAGTGGAAGGAAACCTTTTGTTGCTGCAACAGTTTTCCGCTATCTTAATGAAACGGTATTATTGCACCCGGAGGAATTGGAAGGGAATGTTTTCGCAGATCCTACTTCCGGCGTTTTTCGTCAGTATTGCCATGTCCGTCGCGCTGACGGCCCCCAAAATAGAGGACCTGCCGCCTCTCATCCTAAGCCCCTCACAGTATTACAACTACACTCAACCCGAGGGAAACGTCATACCATTTGCCAACAACTTCCAAGATTGTATAAGCCCAATGTCCGTATTTTCGACTTCAATGAAGTTCTAGAAATTAAATGTCCCTCTTTGTTTTCAGCAAGGATTGGCATTCCTATAACGCCGATTCTAAGCAACTAATCAGTACGCTGAGAATGCCTTCTGGTGTTGGTGCTACTTGTGTTTTGAAATCGGCTTTCAACAACTTTGATAAAGTCAATTTTTCCGTGCGCAATTTCGAACTTCTGTCCGCGTATTTCGAGCCGATGTGTCAGAGTGTCTTTGTTCATGGTTTGCCCCTAGAAAATTTCGTTCCCGTTGTTCCCACCGTTGTTCCCACCGTTAGTCCTTTAGCTGATAAGGAACCCTTAAATAATACCTGGCTAATTCCATTAGGTATGACTCCTTGGTTTTCATTTCATGCCCTAAGGTACTCACCGTTGGTATTTTTTGCAGAAACGACCAATTCGAGCTACGAGCGTTATTACCCTATTTGCCATTGCTCCGATGACAAAACCGGATACGTATGCCAAGCGTATGGCTACAAATCTCCACCTTCATTTAAAGTGGTCACTGGTGATATATTACTCGATATTAGCGGTCAAAACGAGCATGATTATTATTTATACACAACAGATATGTACCGACTTCGAAGGTACGTATCATTTTCAACGAGATACATTGTCATTGGGTTAATGGAGCCTAATGTTTAGATACGGAGCTTTTTCTTTTGGGTTGGTGCAAGATTATGTTCCTGTTAATTTTGGCAAAGATGCCCCTCCATTGTTTAGGAAAGTAGCCGTCAGAAATATAGCTAAAGTATGATTTTGAAAATACTTCTGTATATTTTTCCTGAGAGATAAATTTCCGTTACTTTTTTTAGGTATGGTTTAACAACAAAGGTTTTCACGCTATGCCCACCTATATTAATAGCATGAATAATGCCATCCTAAGAGCCAATTTACCGGAAAAGAAAGGAAATGCTTCGGCTTATGGTATGATCAGTTTTAAGTTGTACTTTACAATTAAGTTAAATTATGTTTTTTGGATAGGAATTACTGTGATAAATCATCCTATGTCAGATACTTTATATATGCTGTCTCGGGATCAAATGTAATGATTAAAAATCGTATTTTTATCCCCATTGAATTTTCTGTAAAAAGTTAATTCTCTATTTATCTTTGTTGAACGCAGTTTACAAGGCACAGACGTATTGATAGCTATATTTATCATTGTGGCCATGTCTTTTGTGCCTGCTAGTTTCGTATTATTTCTAGTCTACGAGCGTTACACCAAAGCGAAGCACTTGCAGTTCGTCAGCGGTGTCAACGCCGTCATTTATTGGGTTTCGAACTATTTTTGGGATATGTGTAGTTACGTGGTTCCCGCCACTTGTTGCGTTCTCATTTTACTAATCTTCGATATCCCAGCGTACGCTAGTCACAAAAACTTCCCCGCCGTCGTCTCCTTGTTCCTCGTCTACGGGTAACACTTTCTGTTTCCTAGACTAATCCGCACGCTCTAAATGCTTTTTTTCTGCTTTAGGTGGTCCATCACGCCCGTTTCATATCCTTTAAGTTTCTTTTTTAAAGAGCCAAGCGCTGCCTATATCTTCTTAATTGTGATTAACCTTTTCGTGGGAATAACTTGTATAGTCACCAGTTTTCTTTTGGAGGTTTTTTCCGAAAACGAGGTATGTTTTTGAATTGGTTAAGTTTAAGTTGCCTAATCTGTAAACAATATCTTTTTTCGCAGTACTTGGGCCAAGTACATGGAATCTTGAAGTCTTCGTTTTTAATTTTTCCAAACTATTGTCTCGGGCGTGGTCTCATGGACATCGCTTTCAATGAATATCAGAATTATTTCCTGTTTAAAACTGGTACTTGTTTGGAACGCTGCCTTTTGAGATAATGATAAAACTCTTTATCTCTGTTTAAAGGACAATACGAAAAGATGCAGTCACCGTTCGAGTGGAACTTAGTTACCAGAAAATTAGTCGCTATGGCCATATCCGGTCTGGTCTTTTTCATTATAACTCTGCTGTGTGAGTTCAAGTTTTTTCGAAAACCAAAAAGAGATCAACAGTCTAGTCTCGTCCAATTCCCAAGTTCGTTGAAATTCGAGGATCAGGACGTCGCGGCCGAAAGGTTTCGCGTTCTGAACGGCTACGCCGATAATGACGTTCTGAGGATAGTCAATCTTACCAAAGTATGATACATTTTACATTTACGCTCCAAAAGTACGTCATATTGAGCGCATTTTTTTGCCTCAAGGTATATCAAACCAGAAAACTGGGCAAGCAGTTAGCAGTCAATAGGCTTTGTTTGGGTGTTCCCGAAGGGGAGGTAATCGTAATTTATCAATATCGGGTTTGCGATGTCTTTAACGTTAGACTTTCTCTCCAAAGTGTTTGGGATTATTGGGCGTTAACGGTGCCGGGAAATCGACCACTTTCAAAATGTTGACGGGTGATATGGATATCACGGCTGGTGACGCGTTTTTAAATGGATGGAGGTATTGTTTTAAGACGAGATTTCATTTACATCATAATTAACACAACGTATTACGAACAAAAGCGTACACAAAGACTTGAGGGAAGTTCAACGCTACGTTGGCTATTGTCCGCAGTTCGATGCGCTCTACGACGAATTAACGGCGGCTGAACATTTGACCCTTTACGCCCGATTTAGAGGCATACCGAGGAAGGACGAGAAAAAAGTGATTCACCCGATATAATCTGCCATAAAAACACGTTATTTTTAAGTAACATGTTCGTTTTAGGTGGTCGAATGGGCCCTGAGAAAGTTGGATTTAGTCAGCTACGCAAATCGTCCGTCTGGGACGTACAGTGGAGGAAATAAACGGAAATTATCTACTGCCATAGCTTTATTAGGATCGCCACCCGTTATCTATCTCGTAATTATATCTTCATTCACAATTTCTTACGGGTTGAAGCATTGCGAAAAACATTAGTTTCTTCAATCCAGGATGAGCCGACGACAGGGATGGATCCGTACACGAGGCGATTTCTTTGGGACCTGATCCTGGAACTGGTGAAGAGTGGACGTGCAATTATTTTGACGTCGCACAGTATGGAGGAGTGCGAAGCTTTGTGTACACGATTGGCCATTATGGTGAATGGCAATTTCAAGTGCATGGGTTCTATCCAGCACTTGAAGAACCGATTTGGAGAAGGATACTGCATTACGCTCCGTACCACGGAGGAGAAACAAAGCATAGTGCAGAGATGGTTTAAACATACATTTCCCGACGCGAAACTTAAAGAGAGACATTATAATTCGCTGCAATATGAGCTTAAATCGGGGTCCTTCTCTTTGGCATACGTCTTCTCGAAAATGGAAATGGCCTTACAAGATTTACCTATAGAGGAGTATTCGGTCTGTCAAAATACGCTCGACAATGTGAGCTTGATTTAAAACCTTTTGTCTTAATAGTTTTTAGCTGAAATTAATCATATTTTTTTGTAGGTTTTTATTAATTTTGTAAAACAACAATCCGAAATGAATAACGAATCCAATGGGGTCGCTGTCGGTGGTCAACACGAACTCAGGCAGCTAGCATCGGCTAGAGATAACGCAGTTGATGACGGAATATTAGATGATGAATTGGATGATGATCTTGCGGGGCAAATCACAAGGTCACAGGTGAGCGACGTTAGGTTAGTATGCCCTTTCCTATAATGATTTGGGCTTTTCCTAATTTCCACAATTTAACTGGTGGCGGTTCTCGACATTGCTCGACTCAAATTATGACATTTACGTTTGTTTGTCCTACCGTCTGTCCTATCATAATCACTCATAAGTATGCCATAATAGTCTTTTCGTTAATGAAACCTTGTTCACGGGATATGACGTAAATTACGTCACTTACAATTCCGTGACGAAATACGCTTCATCAACGTTACTGATTGGAAACGGAAGTCAGTGAGAATTCCTCGCGCGTTTCTGGCTTTGCCCATGTCAAGTTTAGCTCATGTCTCGCGATCACGAGATTTCATTTCCATGGTAACCTTTTCAATAGCGCAAGGATTATAAGCATTTTTGCATTTTTGGGTCCGCTTAATGAATGTTCCGCGTGAAACAAGGTCTCATTGAATTTTTTTCAATGGAAATGTTATACAGAGGCATACTTATGAGTAATTATGTTACATATGGTCCTATTTAAAGTATTTATTTAATCTTACGTCGTAAGCGTGCGTTTTAACTACTTTTGAACTTTTTTCTTTACAGAGCAAATTAGCATTTCTCGACTTAGATGTTGCCTGTTAAAATAAAGCCTATGGAATAAATAATAAAGGTTTTATTAAACCCCCGAATTAGTTCAAAAACTATTTAAAGTGATGACAAGAAAACCGACTACTTTTAGTGCAATTAGTTACTTTTTTAAGTACTATTAGGGAAAATATTTTTTAATACTGTTCTATATAAATGGTGTTGGGAATTAAGGACTGTACAATTTCACTTATTTCCTAATATATTTTATACATTGTGTTGCCTTTAAAGAGATTGCGTGAAAGCACAAACGGTTCCGGAGTGCGTGAAGTAAAATATTTTGCGCCTTTTCATACAGCTCGGTTTTTAGTCATCTCTACAATCCTCTCCTCTTATAAACTCTAAATCTCTATATAAAAGTGCTCAACTTATATAAGTATATCGTCTCTTTATGTCGTTTTTAACATGAGCTACGAACTTTTATGATCTCTAGGCTCTAGTCACGAAACTTGGTCTCTCCTAAAAAGATGCCTTTTCCCTTCTGTGCATATTTCCAATGTTGTATTATTCGAAACTTTACCTAGTACGGTTCATGGCTTGGTATATTTCTAACAATAAAAAATAATACATGATATTAAACTTGTCTTTTTTGTCTAATTTCGTGTGAATAGTTGGCTTCCCGGAAATTATGGTTTTCAGCCAGCTAGTATTTTGTATCAGACTATAACTTCTTGCAACGGAAAATGAAAAGTCAAAATAATTTAATCGTGGTCTGCTTGGGCTTTATTACCACTCGGGGATCTCGAGATTTATGGGCGCGAGATTCGTTGGGCAAAAAGGGAGAAAGGAAGAGGGTTGATTGACCAAGTATAGGATTCTCACTTTAAATTTGATATAAAACCACTCTTTATTGACATACACAAATTTATATACATTAACACTAATGGCGGCTAGGAGCAACAAACACAAGGAGAACGCAGCTAGCCTTTAAAGGGAATATAACCTCTGGTATTTCTGTCGCCCTCCGAGGGTTCCAATATTGTCCGCTGCCTCGCATAGCTTTTCACACTTGCGGCGCTGATAATCGCTGATTGTGAAGGGAATAAAGGAAATTGATGGGGTCTTCCATAAAGAACGCGTTGGAGGTTCTATTCCCTTTAAACACGCTAACGCAGTGTTGTGTACAAATTTCATTGGACGAGCCTTTACGCTGAACGTTTTACAGAAAGAGGAAAGACAATTTTCCCCTTCCGACGGCTGTGGGCGCTAAAGCGTCTAACCAATGAAAAATGTACTCAAGAAAATGCACGACTTTTGTGTAGTAAAAACACTATACATGGGCTACTGAGAAGAAGATAGTAGTTTAATCTCTTTTTTAGCAGATTGACTACCAGGCTACGTTGATGATGGCGATAAAAACCCGTGTAAACATGATTTTTATCTAAGTAACAAATTTAACCTAACTTTACCTTACCTAACCTCAATCTAATCTATCCTGAATAAAACAAAGCGCGAGAAGATTTTATCAATCTTCAAAGAAAAAATCAAATGTCGTAATTAGCAGCCAATGTAATTGAGAACCATTTAATTATCATTAAAGAACTCGTCTAGACAAACCCAGTTAGTACGGTATCGGGTAATGTGAGCATAGCCGCCTAGATTAAACAAAGCCCGTGCATGGTACCCAGAGAGGGGGGGATATTTTACTTACTCCTAGCCGAGCTTTAGTTCTTGTGTACGCCGTTGGATGGCGTCTTATGGACTACGAACTCGGGGGGCATTAATAAAGGTTCAAGGAAAATAAATTGTATTAGGGACTAGGGAGGTCCTTATAAAGTTCAAAATGTAAGTAACTGTAGCTGCTAAGTTTGAGATTTCTTGACTAGCTTCATTATCAGTAATAGATGTTAATTTTTCATTTTGTACTTTTTCAGGTGACCTTTTCTTCTTAGGAGGAGATAAATAAGGATTCCTTGTATTATGTGATGACATTTTATTGAGCACAGAATTTGAGTCATATTGAGTTCCTTGACTAGCGTGAAAAACCCCTTCTTGATTTTGATTGCGTATTATATTAGACAAAGGGGTTTTATTTATTGCGTAATCTCCATGACTTTGATGATTACTTTTATCAACTAAAGTTTCATTTAATTGGTCTTCAACAATGTCTTCGACAAATATTGAAGGAATAGCAAATGCCAGTAATGATTTTCTGGAACTTGAAATGCTGAAATCAGCTTGATTAAAGTGATCACTACAAACTCTTGCACCCTGATTATTAATGTTTTCAAGGTATTCGCTTTGAACTTCATAGTTCTCACCAAATATTGCACAAAGCCAGTTATTTCTATTATCTTTTTTCTTGGGAATCCTATGAAAACTTCTGGTATCAGAAGTTTTCTTGTGCCAATCGTTATTCTTACATCTTGGAACCAAACAGTAGACCATTTTTTAACAAATTTAACTGAAAAATAATAATAGTTTTAGGAAAAGACCTAACAAATAGCCCAAGATAAGGCCTACGTATATAGCATTTAGTTCAAAATAGAACACCCTAAATAAAGTACACCGCACAGTGTGCACTTTAAACTAGTTATTTAATGAACGAAACACTATTCTAAAAAAGTATTTTTCATTTAAAATCATTTTCTTACCTGTTAAATAATAATGAAATACTTATTACAACTTTACGAGGCACACAGCCTCCAAGCCTCGTAGCAGACGCCTCTACCGCACCGTTAGAAAATTATTGCGTAATCGTCCCTAGTCCATAACACGCCACCAAGCGGTCAACCCTAGCGTCCTTAAAATGCCAGTTTTAAAAAAGATTTTCCGACCATGCACGGGCTTTGTTTAATCTAGGCGGCTATGATGTGAGTGTCCCCCGGTTGTACTCCGGGGCCACCACCATATTTTCCCCCGAAAGAAATGAGAGGGGAGACATTGAAAATTTAATTCAGCATAAAGTGCCTTTAGTGTTTAAATATGTCGAAAGCGAAATAGACGGAGTAGGCCAAAGGTAGTGTTGCCAACCCTATACCAAGGTCAAAGGGCCGGGTGCCAGTAAATCCGACATTTAATTCAGTTGCAAATCGAAGTAGGAGCTGAAATAGAGTGTTAGTGTGGAAAACAAAGGAAGTGTCATATTTATTGTTATTATGTAACTATGGTATTAGAAATATTAAATGAGAAGAAAGTCTTTGGACTGTGGTTGACAACTTGCCATGTTCTTAAATGCCAATAGAATTGCTCCAAACTGGCACCCTTTTGTAAATAAACATGGTGCTCCTCAAGATGATTTTCTAGGAATAATCACTAGTTTAAGGGGTTTTCCCTTGAGGTCTTCGGTTTCCCCTTTCATAAAAACTTGTTGAGGTTAAAGGTAATAGTGAGTGTAGGGAGCTGTTGGTTCGCGTGTCATGAAGGGCTTGCCACCAGCCTCCTACGCATTGTAACCCGGCCACCTGAATTAATGGCTTTAAAAGTCGCTTGTTGATTTAGGCCTAAGGTGGTGCCTTGGGTATTAGCCTAGCTGATTATTATTATAAGAGCCAGCTCAGGTTGTGGGCCTGTTCCAAACGCCAAGCCCTCAGGAGGAACGGTAAACGTCCTACCGAGAAGCAATGTTCCAAAGTCTCGAGAGGAGACAAGGAGTAGTAAGCATGAATGTCCGCCGCGCCGCACGGAGCTATTGGTTGGGCTGAAGCACAATGGAGGAAGCGCTCCATGAGACTAATAGCCGTTGAGGGCGGGACCCCAAGGATAACTCTGAGAGCCGCATTTTGAACCTTGTCGAGTTTAGCAAGCAGAGTGGAGGAATAATCCATCGGATGAGATGGGTGTAAAGTAGTATAAGGACTGCTCTGGCTGCTTAAAAGAGACTGTGGTCTATCGTGACCCCTAGATATGGGTATGACGTCACCCTCGACAGGGCATTGCGTCCTAGGTGAAGTTGAAAAGCGTCCGGAATCTGTTGGAGATAATTAAGTATTTACATTTCCGCAGCAGGAAGTTTAGGCACCATCTTACGTCATAGGACGAAACGTTGTAAAAATAACCAGTAAGCTGCGAATGGTTAGTTTTTTTTAATCAAATTCACTGGAATCCATTTAATTTCTAAACTTAAAAAATTTAATGACCCAAGCCTAGGCCGCGATCAGTAACAGCAAACGGTTGGACCCATAGACATAATAAAGAAATAGACACCTTACGCGGAGTTTGATTTGACAAAAAAATACGGGATTGATAACTAGCAGACAACCGGCAGTTCTTACGTATTCCTGGGGTACTACGTGTAAAGCGCCACTTA
Organism: Leiobunum rupestre; assembly: GCF_980474605.1. Taxonomy (NCBI): domain Eukaryota; kingdom Metazoa; phylum Arthropoda; class Arachnida; order Opiliones; family Sclerosomatidae; genus Leiobunum; species Leiobunum rupestre. The sequence goes on from NC_143392.1 coordinate 37,700,588, forward strand.
AGTTTGGTGGCGCTTTAGGCTAGGCGCCCACTGGCTCTCCGTTTCCTATCCGTCCTGCCTTCCACAAGACATTGTCTCCGTTACGAAGCAAAGGCTTGTGGAAGTTGAAAAGCGTCCGGAACCTGTTTGACCTTGGAGATAATTAAGTATTTGCATTTCCGCAGCAGGAAGTTTAGGCACCATCTTACGTCATAGGATGAAACGTTGTAAAAATAACCAGTAAGCTGCGTATGGTTAGTTTTTTTAATCAAATTCACTGGAATCCATTTAATTTCTAAACTTAAAAAAAATTAATCAACCAACCTAACTTTCTCGCACGTACCTTCTCCTAAGCCCCAAGCCCCCAACTCGCAGTGATAGTTGAACAGAATTCTTGAGGCGCTTCAAAGCGGCTGATGTACCTCAGTAAGCCTTCCGATTTAGGCCACGCCTACCGTGTCAAAATATCTGGAGGAGTGAGTCCCCTTAAATTCTTGGTCCATGAGCCATTGAACACGCCAGACGTCGCCAGTTTATGTCATAATCTATGACATAGACTGGCGACGTTATTATAAAGGATCGTGCACGCTTCCCTAGAAGGGGGGGTACTTTTTAACGTCGCGACGTCTTGTTTCTTAGCTTCTTATTCCCAAGAGATAGCGCACCGAGTTGGACCTAATAAGGGGTTTTCATAAAGTTTCTTAATAACTTCTAAGGGGCCATATATAAAAGTAGAAAATTTGTAAGTTAATCAGAAATTTGTTGAATTTTAAATGTTTTATAATCATGACAATGTAATTAAAAGATTGTACAAATAAGATGAAAAAATAGCAGTTTATTTCCCATAAAAATTTTAAAATTTATGTACCTTCCTTGATAATGGAATGTAATTTAGAGGTTTCCGAATTTGTAAAGTATCAGTAGCGTCTCTGGCGTGATTATAAATATTTTTCTAGTAGTAATTTGGGTAGGCTAAAATTTTTACAATTACAAACTAACACTTTGGTAAAATGGGGTAATATAATTTGTAATACTGTGGCTAATACTCGGTCTTCAGGTAAATTTTGCAAAACTAACTGTATAAATTTTGTTACCTCTACTAAAAGCAAAACTAATAATCTGCTAGGGTATCTTAAAGTCTATCTTTATTAGTAACATGAGTGAGTTTGCAAGAGACATCAATAGGAACTGATAAAATTGAATGTGTTCACTGACATCAGTTTCACCAAATATAGATTCTATCACTTATTTTTAAATCTTGTTCTTTCGGGAATGAATTAAAACTGATGTGTACCCTATCATTTTCATGTTGACTTTTACGTTTATTACTTATTTTCTTTTCACTCTCATTACAATTTGGTACGGAGCAGACAACCATGTTCGAATATTAAAAAAGGTTATATAAATTTCCAAGCTATATTAGGCTTCACTTTTTTCATTTCTATCAAAATATCTATTACATTTTATACTAAAACCATTTATATTATTGAAAATAATGGATTATTAACTTTCTTTTTCTTTATCCTTCGAATTCAATTCTTTAAATAACTTAAGAAAACTTTAATTACATCCCAAGCTAGTCCCACTCTTTGCTAGTCCTAAGGCTGCCATTCGCACCGCCATATTCCGATGACTGACGTCATTTCTGACGTAAAACTACTATAAAAGCTACGGCATTTTAAAAAAACACCGATGACTGAATAAAAGCGTTCAACAACTTACGATGTCATTAGCTGAAAACTATTCGTGAGTTCTGAACCGTTAAGAGAACGGCCTAGGACTGAGCCATAGAAATCTCATAGGTAACTAGAATGCTGCCGTGTAACTGGCAAATGGGCCAAACGCCGTGGCAGACGATAGCCAGATCTCAGCCAATCAGAGCTCAAAGAGTGGTTCTGCCAAGAATTTAATGTCACCAGAGAGAATGACGTCACCTATCTCCCGCTATAGTAGCGGATCCAAGGAGGATTATTATCCTCCTTGGCGGAACCACTCTACGGCCTCTCATTGGCTGAAGGTTCAAGGCGAACTGGCGTCAAGCTCGGCCGTAGGCGGCAGCATTCTAGTTACCTATGAGATTTCTATGGACTGAGCTGTGACGTCACGCAAAAGTTCTGGATAGTTCAGAACTTTTGTACGAATAGTTGTGATTCAAATTAGGATCGTACGATTTGACGTACGCAGCCCGATGTGCAGACGAATTTTAGAGATTTCAACCTTGAGTTCCGGCCAGTACTTGCTTTTGAGCAGGTACCATTAAGAACGGTTCCGAACGGTTCAACAAGAGGTTGTCTGCGAATAGTTTGCATTTGGGTAGATCTAGAATTTTTTTTGCCGAATAGTGCGCATGGGGACTGGTTGAACGGTTCAGAACTCACGAATAGTTTTCAGCTATTATGACGAAAAAGCTCATCGGCGGAAAATATCAAATCCATCGGGTTCTTTTCCGTTGACTGCTGCTGAACGTAGCTAGTCATCGGTGTTTTTTAAAATGCCGTAGCTTTTATAGTAGTTTTACGTCAGAAATGACGTCAGTCATCGGAAAAACCGACTCTTCCAGCCGATGACTTCGGTGAGTAACCGATGACTATCGTGACGTCAAAACCGGAAACGCGACAAAGCGAACAGTAGGAAACTGATGTCACCGATTAGTAATCGGTGAGTCCGATGAGCTCTGCTGAACGTACCCCTTGTTATTGTGACTCGAGTCCAGCTAGGAGAAATCCTAGCGGTAAGATTTGGCAAGCTAAAATGCCAGAAATAAATAGAAAAAATCTAGCGTGCACGGGCCTTTATAATAACGTAGGCAACGCATAGATATAAGAAATGTATATCAAGGTCTAGATAAATTTCGGGGCGTCTAAGCCTAACATAAAATACGGAATTGACACCTAGCAGACACCGAGGAAGGCACGTGACCAAGAGCGCGAGCTCTCTTAGCATTTTAGTACTAAGTGCTTGACCTTTCCGCAGGCCGTAGTCTTTAGACACCATCTGTTGGTGACTTTTAGCAAAGACTATATATACGCTTCGCTTACTAGACAGGCGTGTTCCTAGGAAAAACCTGTTAACACCTCTGTAGCACTGTAAAAGCTGGGTTAATATTTGGACCCGCGGCTAGAGGCGCCACTAGTAACACAGCTCAAGCTAGGGAAAATTTTGACCTGTGTCGAGATGGAGCCACAATTGGTATGCAAGTTGAGACATAGAACACGCCTGTCTAGTAAGCGAAGCGTATATATAGTCTTTGACTTTTAGTAAGCAGGTGACAATGGCTCTCGAGACGATAGCACGAGCTTTCTTACCGATAGATAGCGCCTTATAAGGATAGCATTAAGAAATTACGCGTTTCTGCTAGCTGTAACCTCCGTATTCACTCCCTTTGAAATATTTTATCTAGACCTTTATATAGATTCTTTTACGGAGAATATTCGTGGAGGAATCCATAGATTGACTACATGGTGAGGGGAACCGTTAGGGGGGAAAAATTCAATAGTGGAGGCAGAGGTAGTACGGCGGTGGCGGCCGCCACATGGGAGATTGTAAAGGGGGGTCGATACGCTCGTAAAAGAGTGTATACGTTTCCTATATCTATGGTCTATGTAGTCTTTGTTATTAATCCAAGGTTCTACGAATTTTATTACCGCGGTTTTCGATTTTAATTTTTGAAAATGGGTAAAAAGATATTTTCTAATCCTTCATAAATTTATAACTCAAAAATTGATTAAATGGTTTTTCAGGGGAAGATGTAAAAATTTTTGACATGCCAGATATTCAGATAACTCCGGACGCTGTAATAGGAAATGTAAACATATATGATGGCTTACCTATCGTTATAGATAATGGTAACAACATTTTAATTTTACTGTTTTAATGATATTTAATATATTTTGATATATTTATGTTGAGGTTCTTGGGAATGTCGAGCTGACTTTGCCACTAATGGAGGATCAAGTCCCCGTTTAGTGTTCAGAAACATGATTGTTAGGAATCGTGGAAAGAAAGTATTAAGATCGTTTGAACTTAGCTTATAAGATGATTATACAAAGATATTTTGTAGGATTTTGAAATGCAAGTTGGAAATGATATCAAAAATATTGAATTATTTCGGTGGCTCATAAAAAATCAATTTGATCGCAATGTTATCACCAATTTTGAGAATCAAGAAACTATTTTTGATTATATTTTTACACACTTGGGGATAACCAATTGTAGTGTTGATCATCCCATTGTAATGACTGAAGCACTTTCAAATCCAAACTACAGTAGACAATGTAAAGTTTGCTTTGTAGTGCTACAAAATTGAGGCTTTTATTATCCAGTATTATTCCACAGTAATGTCCGAGCTTCTGTTTGAAGCATATCAAGTTCCTAGTATTGCGTTTGGAGTAGACAGTCTATTTAGTTATTACAAAAGTAATGAGGCTAAAAATGGTAAGATACCTTTGTCCTATGATTAAGATCAAGGTAATTGTAAACTAATTGAAGATTGAACTTTCAGTTGATTCTGGGTTGGTGATAAGTTGTGGTTTCAATAACACCCATGTCATTCCAATTTTGCACAATCGACTTGATTTGCCTAAAAGTCAGCGGATAAATGTTGGAAGTTGTCACATGGTGTCTTATTTACATCGATTATTACAACTAAAATACCCTACACACTTTGCATCCTTAACTTTAAGCCGAGCTGAGGTCAGACCATTAAGAATTTTACTCTACCTTTCGTTATTTAATCATGTTGATCAACAGGAATTGTTAAAAAGGCACATGATGTATGCTGACAACTATCAAGATGACTTGAATAATCTAAAAAATCCAGAATATTATGCAAAAAGGGTTCATAAAATTCAGTTACCATACACTCCAGTAAATATTTTCATATACTTCATTTTCACAATATTTTATTAGTATGAAATGGTTCATGTAGCTTCCAGGATCAGTTCCCAACAAACCGATTGGTAAAATAGAACGGTGTCAAGCAATGATAGAACGACTCAGAGATATTCACCTAAAAAAGAGGGCATTAAATGTAAGAATTGCGGAGCATTTAATATTCTAGTCTTCAAATGTCTGATAAAATTATTAAATTTTAGTTAATGGCGAAAGAGGAGAAATTACAGCAGCTAAATATGATTCAGGAATTGTACGAGGAGAGAGATTTAGATCTATTTCAAGTAAAATATTTGGGTTTCTTGACTTCCGAATGAAATTAAGCTACATATTTAATACTCTAGCGAGCTCTCAGAGAATTTGGCTTCTCTAGCCTACAGGAATTGCAAAATGGGATGGAAAAACTAAATAAGCATATAGCTAAAGTTAAAAATTCATCTATAACCATTAATTACAATACAGTTGAGTTTTTTTGTTACTTGATAACCAGTGATTATTCAATTTTATTTAACCATGTTCCATTTTCTTTTCTTAATTAAGCTGGATGGAGTTGAATTAGATAATTTTCCTGACATTGAAATGTGGATTTTAGCTGTTAGAAAAAAATGGCAGGTATATAATAAATTTATAATTCATTTTGGTTGATTTAATGGGAAATTTATTTTAAACAATCTTTATTTTTTGTAGAAATTTCGTGACCTTTCTTTGGAGGAGCTAAATCAACCCAAAAAAATGTTTAAAAGTATGTTTTATCGCCGAAATAATGTTGTTATTCTTACATTTAAGTTTTATTTTTATAGTTGAAGATTTTAATTCTGGGATTGAAAACGTAAGAATTTAAAGATAATTTGTGATAATTTTAATTTCATTTTAAAATTTATAGGAAATGGAAGTAGATATTTTGAGTATGTCTTGGGATGAATTTGAAGGCCCAGAAAAATTACAAGAATTAGAGGATATTTTGAACGAATATGAGGGCGAATTTAACAAGTTAGCCTATTTATTTGGATAAAATTTAGCCTTTTTCTTATGAGAATTTAAAACTGACCACATTTTAGGGAGCATGCGATTGGTTGCGAAAGTTCTTTGGCTTTCAATTTGGCTGAATATTATCAACTTCATTTGGGAGTTGAACGAACGAGGTATGTCATTGTAATAATTTCATCGTGAAGATAGACCATTTGCTAGTATATCATAAGCTAACACAATTATATTCTAAATAATACAAGATGCTTAAGCAACAATGTTTTAATTTTTGTCCAAGAGTCCCAGAAATTATATTTCAACCTTCCATGATTGGAATTGATCAAGCTGGTCTCGCGGAAGTGATGGATAATATTTTAAAAACCTATTCTAATGAAGAAAGAAATCTTCTTGTGAATGTACAATTTACTAATTTTAGAAATTCAGAGTTGAAATGAAGTAATTAATGGTTTTTACACGCTATTTTCTCAGAATGTATTTCTGACGGGGGGATGTTCATCTTTGCCCGGTTTTATTACAAGATTGAGCGCAGAGTTGCAAGAAATGTTGCCTTTTAAATCGGTTTTTCAGGTCTCTAAAGCTGGTAAGATTTATTGTTTGTGTCATTTCGTAACAAACCCTTTTAAAATTGTTTGAATTTTAGACAACAGCGTCTTAGATCCTTGGAATGGTGCTTGTATTTGGTCCTTAAAAGAATCTAATAAGTCCTTCTTTGTGATTAAGTCTGACTATGAAGAGAAAGGGGGCGATTATCTTAAAGAAAACTCAATTTCAAATATTTATATTCGGCCCCAGCAGTTAGTAAAACCAACGTAACTGTATTCAGTATTTTTTTATGCTTTTAAATAAATTTTAACTTTAAAAGTACACTCCTTCCTCTTTCCCAAGCAAAAATTTAAAACGCGGTTGTTCTGTTGAACATTTCTTGATACCATAGGTAGATGGCGACATAATTTTCGTAGCGTTATAGGGGACGTTCAGCAGCGCCAAGGACAGTAGATACATAAGTATATGTATTTGTACCCCGCTGCTCCGCCTTAAGCACTACAGCGGCCACCTTAAACAACCAGCCCTGGACAAAAGTGCGCTTTGCGAAACAACGTTCGGCCAGTGAGACAGCCATTTTGACCGCCTCACATATAGCAAACAAACGCCCTCATCACGGCCCAACAAAAGGCGACACCATGGGCTGCCCGAGACCCACCCTCGCACAGCTGAGGACTAGAGTGGCTTCCTCTTCCACTGCAAACTACCCTCCTTAGTAGGTCACAGAATGACGAGTTTGGAACACCCATGAGGTTCCAGTGACCCAGCGCCCCGATCACATGACCTTGAGAGCCGGGTATGGAGCCCCCCACAGGCTCCAGTGACCCCATCACACCACTAGATAGGGATGAGAAAGCAGATAAAAAAATTTCTATTTTAAACGTCTTCATAAAACATATTCACGGGGAGTTAGATGTAAACAAACCGCGGCCATTGTTAAGACGTGGTTCACCATGGACAGTATTATTGTAGTTAGTTTTTATCATTTTGATGTTAAATTAAAAATAAAACTACGAGCGTAAATAAAAAATGCCCATTTGTTTGGAACACTTAAGCCTCGTCAAGAACCGCTAAAATTAGGTGACCGCCATTTTTTTTGTTTACAACTAACTCTCCTTGCGTTTAGGTCGTTTTAGGTGATATATTTCAACCACGGCCAACTTTGATTTCTCGCGCTACAGCGGCCATCTCATTCGTTGACGTTCCTGTGTTAACCTATGAGCAAAAGATGTGTATGACGTCAGCGCCCCTAGCGGATTATTATTTTTAGTATAGTTTTTACATTGGGGACAATATAACCACCGAGCGTGGCGCTGAACTCCTACACATTATAGTAAGGTTTATAGGGGGAAAATCCTTGCTCGCGGAATTTCGACGAATGTGTTGGCCGTAGTAGCGCTAACAGCGCGTGATCAAAGTTGGCCGTGTTTCAACAGAGGCCGCCAATACACTTTCTCGTCCCTGTATCTACTGTCCTTAGCAGCGCGTTCAACAGACATGGCGTCACGATTGCAAACGGATATCAACGGTTAATTAACAATTAATGGCGACATAATTTCCGTAGCGTTATATTCTGGGTACGGGCAGCAGCGCTCATCGGACTCACCGATTATAGGAATCGTTGACATCGGTTTCCTACTGAACGCTTTTTCGCGTTTCCGGTTTTGACGTCACGATGGTTATCGGCTAGAAGAGTCGGTTTTTCCGATGACTGACGTCATTACTGATGTAAAACTACTATAAACTCAACGCCATTTAAAAAAACACCGATGACTGAATAAAAGCATTCAGCAACTTACGACTTCATTATGACGAAAAAGCTCATCGGTGGAAAATAAAAATCCTCTGGGTGCGTTCAGTAATGGTAAACGGACCCAATGTTGGGTAAACTTCCGGTTACGACGCCACGTTGCTCAACGAAGTCATGGGATGTAAATTTTTTCATTGCTCAACGGTATAGTAACGTCACGCAAACTAAGAATGGCGCGAATATTAATACAAAATTGGCAATGGTCCTAGAAAAGTGTTCAGTAAGTTTCTACGTCACGTTGAGAGTTCAGCATCAGTTTAGTCTTCATATTTAAGGAAGAACAACGGAAGTCCATCATCTCGGAGCTCGCGATTGAATCTGATATGTATGACTTGGGCCTAAGGTGGTGCCTTGGGTATTAACCTAGCTGATTTGTTTGTTATTGCGTGAGAGATTGCCAATTTTCATTTCGAAGTAATAATCAGCTAGGCTAATTACCCAAGGCACCACCTTAGGCTTAAGTCATCAAGCGACTTTTAAAGCCATTAATTCAGGTGGCCGGGTTACAATGCGTAGGAGGGTGGTGGCAAGCCCTTCATGCCAAGCGAGCCAACAGCTCCCTACACTCACTATTACCTTTAACCTTAACAAGTTTTTATGGAAGGGGAAACCGAAGAGCCTTAAACCAGCGGGGAGAGAACTTGCAAACTCAACGCAGAAGGAGTTGTTCCGAGTTTCCACCCAGCGCCACAAACTGGTTATTGAACCCCGCTCCTCTTGCTGCGAGGCGAAAGTGCTAACCACTCCGCCACCCCACCTAGTAGTGTACTTGACATCCCAGGAGTACCCAATAGATGTGGCAAAGCGATCTGCTTTACTCTGGACCATTTAAATCTTGCAATACGGACTAGCAATACTCTAAGCTCTGCTTGAAACGGAGGTATTTGAACTCCGCCACATGATAAAGGGAAAGCCCAGCTACCTGGTACCCATAAGTCCCCCGGACGAAGAAGGCCGAGAGTCTTGGACGTCCAAACCAGCGGACCAACCATCGAGACTAGAAAGGAGGTGGGTTTCCGCGCTGTTGCCACAGTGGAAACCCCGTTGAGGCGGAGCTAGTGCGTTGTGATACTCCAGGTGGACAGTGACTGTGAAAGCTAACACGTGTTTAGCGACCTTTAAAGGGAGTATAACCTTAGCATTGATGGTCTAGCTTCCACCAATAATAACGAGCGTCACTAGTTAGTATTGGCGGAAGCTAGACCTTCCCTGCTGAGGTTATACTGCCTATGCGTACGCACGCTTGAAGGTTTCTGTTAGGAGCACAGCCTTATCAACTGCGGAAGAGTAAACCTGAATTTTCTTACAGAGATCCAGAATTTTAAAATGCTTCACTTTAGAAAAAGGAACGTTTGGTAGCGGCAGCGTCAAAATAACGTGTACGACCAGCTCGAAGCGCGAATTTTACCAGAGCCCACTGGCGACAATATACGGCGGAAGCACCTGGAGATTAATATAGTTTAATAAGGTGATGACGACCTTTTAATTGGTCTGTAGCAGACGTTAGATCATAGGCGCCACCTCGGAGAAACTAGCGCCGTTACGACACCTAGACTCTTTTCGGTTGCGACTAGGGCTTGAAAAATGCCTAAGTATCATTTGTTTGATCTGTATACTATCAGGAGGTACGGAAGAGGAGGAGCTACCCAAAATTCTAGTTTTTCAAATTATTCTGTGACCCTTTAAAAGTACTATTGAAATTCTCAAAAGAAATGGTTTTAAAATTAAATAGCTTTTATTAAATAGTCTTTATACATTTTTATGTTATATAGTACATTTATACACGCATTACATAAAAGCAGAATGTATTCATTTCAACCATGAATATCGAACTATATCATTACCGTTTCTACCATCTGGGGCTAAGATGGACGGTGCCTTTTTGCGTTTTACGTAATCACTTGAGCCAATCGGGAGACAAGCGTTTGTCGTTGACTCGATCCACCCATGGGCCAAATAACCAAACGTTTTCGCCACTTTCCGGGATTGCGGACAAAATCACTTGATAATCGGCGTCGCAAATAACGGAATTTAGTATTAATACTCTTACCTATTTTCGTTCAATCATAAAGATGTGTATAAAAAATTTAGAAACTAAATTTCGCGCGAAGCCTTGGCACTGAAAGCTAGTCAAGTTTCAAGTTGCCCTTCAATACAAATTTTGAGCGGCGGCGCGTGACCAACTTCATAATAACTAAGCCCCTCCCATCATAGCGACTGAGGCTAGACTGCCTAATGCAGTTCGATATTCATGGTTGAAATGAATACATTCATGATAAAAGCCCATCCCCCGTTAATTTGGTAAAATAGTCTTAATCAGTTCTTCTTTTCCAGAGATGATTTCAGAGAGAAGAATGAAGATAATATTTGGCTAGCCGAGGCAGATCGAGTAGTACGCGACAATATTTCCGTTTCCGATTTGACGCGTTTTGCGGGTGGTTTGCGTTTGGCGGATGGCACGGTGGGTAAAGGCTCGCATATGCTGACCGAGGCCCTTCTGGGCAGGCGAGATCGGGCGTACAGCGATGGACGTATCCGATTAGTATACGGACAAACCTCAACAACAGGGTCGTTAGTCCATAGTTTCTGAAAAATATTGTGTCCATTTTATTCAAAGAACTAAATTAATAAAATCAGGAAGTTATATATGGATACACTTGGAAGACTATATAGGTGTCCCTGATGATTCTCATAGAAACGGGCGTGGTTTACTCAGGGGCGGCGTTAGGGGTAGGTGAGACAGGCTATAGCCTACGTTAGTTTTCACTTAGGGCCCACAAAGCGACTCAAGTCAATTTATACATAAAATGTTTTAATATTTAACGTTTTAGTCAATATATAGGGGGGCCTACAATTGAGGAACAAGGGAAAGAAATTAAGAAAAATCTCGTGATGCAGCCCCTGGGTTTACAGACGAGATTTTTGCTGGCGATGTGGTACTCTAAACTCAGCTCCTAGTCTACATTAAGCCTTGGCTGAAATAGAAGTTTGGCGTTCTTTTATAACCATATAAGTACGTGATTTTACACGAAACTAGACCAGTTTCGTGAATAACACGGATAATTCTTCAAGATCGTCAGTATGAGAATCAATCGGGGTTTCTTTAATTAATTTTCTGGCAAGTCTATTTTCCGAATGAGTGTCCTTCAGTTGCTTAGCGACGGCAGCCAGCCAATGAATTTGTAGAAACACGCTACGTCTTACATTCGCGGCAGTGTAGCAATGTAACCATCGATATTCCTAATGTATACGTATATAAAACGTATTAACGTACATCTTGTTCATCCCTTGTCCACTTAAGGATAGCTTCGTCGTCGTCATAGCAGCCGGAACAACTGATAACGGTCAACTCCTCGTCACATCTGTTAAATGCGTTTGATCAGAACTTTACGATAGAAGTATCCATATGGGACATGAAAATTAAATACTCAAGGCACTTTTCAATTGGATACAGTTTACTGCGGTTCTAACGATGCATAATTTAATAATAACACTGCGTAGGGATATTTACTTACATAAAAACGAAGGGCAGATCACTCCTTTTCGGATTAATACCTAATCGGATGTAATCCGATTAAATGTATTAAAACTTTAATCGCGATTACATTTTTAATCCGACTTAATCTTTTAATATGGAATTAATCTTTTTAATCTTGATTTAATCACAAGTTAATATTTTTAATTTCGATCTAATCTTTCTATCGCGTAGTCGTGATTAGATCAATTTAATCACGATCTAATTTTTTGAATAATGTTTTTTATTCGGTTTAATCGTGATTTAATCGGCTTAATCACTAACTTAATCATAGAAGTGAGCTACGCCTCACATAAAAACCATATTCATCCATTGTAATTATTTTAGAAAGTTATTTTTTCCTAAATTTAGTCCCCCCCCCCACTAATTTATACTTCCGAAACGTATTTTGAGTAGGAGGTCACTCAAAACGGCACAATTTATTTTATCCCCATCCCAATTCGTGTTGGCTAAAACGGCACATTTTTTATGAAGTATATTTTTTTTATTCCAAAGCGAAACTTCTTAAATTTATAGTCATCGAATACCAGACATCAACCGCCCTTATTATTCGCTATTAATTTGAAATCCATTTAAACCCTTCTACCGCATACCAAGAAATGCGAAATGTATATTTAGATTAAAATTATAATCGTGTCCTAAAGTACAGCCCAAAAAATGCGTGACGTTTTTAACTCACTCAAAAAAATTAAAAGGAACATTCTTTAGCAAAAATTGTGCCGTTTTGGGCTACTAATATGCCGTTTCGGGCATCCTCGTTTGAGTATGTACTTGTTTCAAGAAAATAACATAATCATAATAAGGGCCTCAAGTTCAAACTTACGTAGTTTTCAAAATACACTTGATGGCCTTGTCAGATATTTTGATTTTCTCCACCAGTGCCAAATCGAGCGAATAAGGCTGTTCAGTACTTGTACTAGACAGTACGCTGGCCGTATCACTGGCAGCTCCTCTGATACCATTCGAGGTGGCTCCCCATTCGTTCAGACGCAGAAAATCGAATTGGCCTTCCGTTTTGGTCAGCTTGGAGTGGACAGGGTAGTCGGTTGTACTTGTACTGTCTTCGTTGCTGCCGCCGTTCGTAGTGGTACTCGCCTTTGAGCCGTCGCAACTGGTCCACGATCTGTCCGTAGAACAATTTAGATAAATCACTGTTAATTACGCCTTTTATTTAAGTTTTTACCGTAACCTGTTATGTCTAAGTGTTCCATTTTCTTTGGGTTCCAGCTCTCCAATATTTATGATGACGTTAGCCTCGTTACTTTTCGATTCCGAGTTGTAGTCTGTCTCGTTGGTAGCAATGGAGCGCTCTTTATCCAACAACCTTAGCGAATTCAATAGCAAATTGGTCGATTCCTTCAACTCAGTTGACGAGATTCTGGGTATGGTCGCGAGGGGTTTACCAAATTCGTCGTCGGTGTAGGCTACGAAGAGGTCATCGTATTCGTAGCTATCCCAAGTGGTGAGGGAGCAAAGCGTCTCGGCGCTAGCGAAGTGAGCACCACCGAGCGTGTTGATGGATTTGCATCTGACCAAGGATGGTTTTCTGGCACTCAGCTCGCGTATGTCGGGCATAGAAAGTCGCCGTTCGCGATACTTTCGCTTCAGCCTTCGCCGTGTTTCTTGTACTTCGGCCACTAATTTGGAGTATCGGCTGGTTTGAACCGAAGAAGAATGACTGTTCGGTTTGCTAGAGATACTTTCGATGGTGCTACCCAATGTGGTTAATTTGTAAAGACGACGGTTAAAACCCGTGTTGTGAAGCCTACGTCCTATCAGTAGCGCGTCAAGGTCACCGAACAAAGCGTTGGGCGTTGGATCGCTGTCAGACGTGTCGGATAGGTTTCGACTGTTAGTTTTTAAACGTTTCTCACCCGAAGTTAATTCTGTTGGTAAAAGTTCGCCGGAAGGTATATGGAATACCGTATCGGTAGCCATTGGTATCGCTTCGATATTGTCCGAACTTAAAATACCGCTATCGACGACCGTTGAGTTAGTGGACGCGTCACTGTTAGTTCTAGCGGAGTTATTTCTTACGACCGAGGCGTCTAGCTCGTTCGTGGCGTTGCCGTCAACCGCGTGATCGTCTTCTGGCTGGGGCTCCGGCGTGTTGGCGTCATTTTGTTCAATTAGAGTAGAGCAACAAATTTCGTAGTCGGCTTTGTCGCTGACTGTGCCGGCGCAGCTTTCTCTTCTACTTAGCGTCAATGTGGTTGTGGTTGAAGAATAGCATCCGCTGTCATTTCGTTCTCTGAAGAAAGGATTTACAATCACGTCGGCTATCTTTTCAACCCGATTCTGTAACTCAAAATTAAAACTGTTAGAAACAATTTCGGAAATGAGCTTGTGGTTTTCAATCAGACTTACAGGGCTATCGTGATCGGGAGTTTCTTCGATCGATTTAATAGAACCGGGCGTGTAAACCGCGCTGCAACTCCTGGATAGTAAGGGCGTCACGTCATAAAAAAGAATGGACCCTTCATCAGTTCCGACAATGACGCATCCGTTGACTTGGAGAAGGGAAGAAACAGCGAATGTCCCATCACGGATGTCAGTGTCCTTTCGAAGAAACATCATCCAAATTAAGTTATAAAGTGAAGGCCATCTTAAAACTTAGACACGAACCATTTGACTATTCTTGGTAATTTGATTCTTGGCGACGTCAAAAAGAAGACGACAGGACAAGTCTTGGTGGTCCCATAGTTGAACGATCGATGACCCTCTTAAGGTAATCCAGACGCCGCTGGAACCTAGGACAACCAGGGAGACGTAATCCATGCCGTTCGTCGATGTTTGGAAGTTATCTTCGATATCGAAGGTCCTGCCACAAAATGAATTATTAGACTATAAGTTTCTGTCAACCGATATATGGGTTGACTACATACTTCAAACTCAAAACTACGATTCTGTTTCCGGAGGCGCACCAGAGTTTCCCGTTGATGAGGCACAAGGAAGTGACGGGAGAAGAACCAACGGAAACGTAAAATGTTTCAGGCTTGGACACGCTGTCCTTGTCTTTCTGTTGACGATCGAAAAAAGCACAAACGTTTTAATCCGTGGGTGAACGGGTACGTCTATAGATACGAACCTGAATGACCGCTACCGTTCCATCGGCCAGACCGGCGTAAACTTGGTACCTTCCCTTCTCCAATTCGGACGCCATGCTCAGAACGGAATCGTTTAAGGGTACTTCCCAAACTCTCTTCCTCGATTTGGTGCTGTAGGCGTACAATTGGCTGCTTATGCTGCCGAAGAGAACCACCGAGTCGCAAAGGGCGTGAACCGATCTTATTCTACTATCGAACTGAAACAATCACTCGCATTAACACCGGAATATTTATAAATTATACCAGAAATTTATAATATATCTATTAATCATAGTATTCATCTACCTATCTTTCTAATGTAGAAACATGTATATACCTACGTAAGTTCAAAACAAGTTTGCGAAGGAACATGAACAAAGATCTCACATATTGATTTTCTAATACTATTTCAGAATATAATTTATCGATAGGTCCTACACAGTGTAATTTTACATTTTACATCTTCACTGTTAAAAAAATTCGTTCAGAAGACGTTCAACTTAGAACAGTCTGTTCAAAAATGAACGATAGCGTTCTAAATGTATGTAACAGAGAACGGTGTGTTCAAGATATTTTATTTCATTCAAATAAGAACGAATGCTTTTTCGCCCTCTGGAGGAAGGCTTGTAAACTACACAATAGAATAGATTCGTTCCAATAGCTAGGAGATCGTTCCCCTTAGAACAGGTTTTACACACAATCCTATATGAATTTCTTTGTATTGGTTTCATGTACATGTACTAACATATAAGCGTGACACTTTCAACGTATGACCAAAAGTAACAAATAAGTGTGACACTATTTTGCGGAAAACTTCGTATGGCCAAAAGTAACAAACAAGTGTAACATCCATAATAAATGTGTGGTTTAGAGTGCGCTTTGTTATAGGTAGTTTTTTCGTACATTATTATGTTGTTTTAAGTTAGTGTACTGGTTGATTAAACTATTACTCGTAGTAATTTATTTACAGGGTGAGTTAGAACATGTTGTAATGAAGTTTTTTTGTAGTTGTATGTACAGTGTTTGGAAATTTACCGAAGATTCAATTGCATTGTTGGAGCGTAGCTCCTTCACTAGCGACTCAAATGGTGTTAGGTCTGTAACGCTGTTTCTCAGAAACTACCCCACCTATTGAAAAGAAACTTCACACAAATAACGATATAAATAACCTCCGTGTCCTAACGAAAGGTCCGAATTTATAGGACACGCACCGTTTTTTTTCAAGTACATTTTTATTTGATTGGCAAGGTAGACGAAATTCGTTCGGAAATGTAATTGCCCAAGTTCCAGAATTAAAATTTACAGAAAATATTTCGTAATATACTGCAATTTGGTTTGAAGTTTTCAGCATAGAAATAAATTCTAAAATCGTTTGTTACCAGTTCTCGGCCTCTCGGCTGAGAATAGAATGTAATATCTTTTGCGCTATGAAAAGGTTTTTATTAATTTACGCGTATAACTTTCGTGGTATATATTTTAAGCGTAGTAAGATGCTTGTAGTTGAGGTTGGAACTAAATTAAAATTATCTAATTTTAGGCCTGGTTTTCCTTTTCGGTGGGCAATGGGTTAGGCTAGGTTAGTTTTTTTTAATTTAGCATGAGGAACCGCCGGCAGGAGACATGAGCTATAATTTTGAAAGCAATAACTTTATGTACTCTTTGTATTGGATAACGATAAAGCATTCCAAGTCGAACGAGAAAATTATCCACGGCGAACGACAAAGCGTTCTAATTTGGACAAAGAAGGTTTGTTCAATATAGAACATCTAAGTTCAATCAAGGACTGTAGATACAGGGACGAGAAAGTGTATTGTCGGCCTCTGTTGGAATATATCACCTAAAACGACCTAAACGCAAGGAGAGTTAGTTGTAAACAAAAAAAAATGGCGGTCACCTAATTTTAGCGGTTCTTGACGAGGCTTAAGTGTTCAAAACAAATGGGATTTTTTTTTAAATAGAGTAGTAGGCACCACCTTCGACCACATAAGCAATGTTGCTTGTGCGTGATCAAGTAACAGGTGGCCGGGTTACAATGCGTAGGAGGGTGGTGGCAAGCCCTTCATGCCACGCGAGTCAACAGCTCCCTACACTAACTATTACCGTTAACCTCAACAAGTTTTTATGGAAGGGGAAACCGAAGATCTCGTAGTATTATTTTTAATTTAACATCAAAATGGTAAAAACTAACTACAATAATACTGTCCATGGTGAACCACGTCTTAACAATGGCCGCGGTTTGTTTACATCTAACTCCCCGTGAATATGAAGACGTTTAAAATCAAATTTTTCCCCCTGCTTTCTCGTCCCTGTATCTACTGTCCTTGATTGAACGAATATTTTTGGTTCATATTAGAACAAAATGGCGTTCTGTTACAGGGACAACCTTCTGAACGACGATTTGTTCAAATTAGAACAATTTTTTTAACAGTGTTGAAGTGAAGTAATAGAATCTGGGATGCGGTGTACATATCTGCCTCGAGCCCACCTACGCGGATACTTCTCTCGTAAGTGATATATCATAAACTTCTGACCCTGAACCGAATAAATATCAGTTGAATATTTGTCGGCTGATACAACTGTGATTCAAAATCGTTATATGAGTTTAAAAACATCGTAACTTGAGCTGTATTAAAGCTAGAGCTACGACTGAGGTTATGACTTACTCGAACCCAAGTAAGTAAATTGAATACAGTTCGCGTGGAATATGTATGTAAAATCTCCCGAAATTCTACGAAACATTTATCATGCCTAAGATGATGACAAAGGCTTCGCCAGTTGGGTCTATGATAAGGAAGCTTCACTCCAATAACGTGGCTTACTTGTAAATGCAGATTGTACATGATGTTCTCTTCGCAATTGACTTTGGCCACTTTACTGCTTTCGTGAGATCCGTAACATATCAATAATTTCCCTTTAAAATAATACCCATTAGTTACGGTTTTTATAAGTATACAATTTATTTTACCAGTGTCGAATAGAGTAGCGCATTCGATGAACATGGCACTAGACTCATCCTTTTCAATCTCCTGTTAAAAATATTAATTATTTTACATGAAACCTGAAGTAAATCATATATTTCTTACGAAATAAGTATCTATCTCTCTATATATCTAATGTTATAAATATTTAATTTCTGTTCCATGGTAAACTTATTGAAAATTGTTAAAAATATTTTAAAAAGAACTGCTACTGCATGGAGTTATTTAAAAACATAGTTTATTTTAATCGTTTCTTTTACTCGACGCTTGGCTGAGGAAGGACCGCGGTCCGAAAGCTCCCAAAGAAAAGATTTAAATAAATTATGTTTTTAAATAACTCCATGCAGTAGCAGTTCTTTTTAAAATATTTTTAACAATTTTCAATACCTAATGTTATTCACTTGAAACTTGTAACTTCGCCGGTTGTCGCCGATCTTTCAAAAGACTTCGTGAGAAAAAATAATGCGAACTAAATATAAAACTAAAAACCAAAACTAAACTAAAACTGTTAAAGAGAGTAAATTAAGTCAATAAATAATTAAATGCGCATTTAAATATCTATAATTTACATCGTTTTTACTGGCCATAAATGTTAATAATCAATAATAATAATAATCAGCTAAGCTAATACCCAAGGCACCACCTTAGGCCTAAGTCACCAAGCGACTTTTTAACAGTGAGGCTGTGTACTCATCCGCTGTTGGGCGGGAAATTGTCTCGAGCCAGCGAAGGTATCGTGACTCATTACAATAGCTTAGATGGATACTTTTCTCGTAAGGTATATCTTATATATTTCTGATAACACTCAATGATACTTCAAGATAATTGAAATTTACCGATTCGGTACGATGTAGTTTCCGGTGGATCCTTTCGCGGTCTTGCTTCAGGATTCTTTCCGAGATGGTTTTTAGATAGTAGGCCTGTCTCGCCGCGATGTCCTTGCGACACGGAAATGGTTCCAATTCCTCAAACGCCACCTATTATATTACGTGAAAGACTCGTTCGAGTATTCTGTACGTCTTTAGACGCGCGATAATGTGTCTGACCTGTATGAGGGCATCCGCGTCGAAACAGAGCTTGGCTGCCGTTTTAAGCTGTCTCATAACCGACACTGCGTCTTTCTTCGACAGAATGGCCGATTCTTGCATTTTGATGATGGCCAGAGCGAAACGGAAAATTACTTTTGGTCCCTCCAGCAAGAAACAGTCCCATATTCTTAGCACAGTCTAAATGGTAAATTACCCTGATATTTACTTTAAATAGCCTTCAGTATAAATGTTTATTAAATAAAATCATTTGCCAGAAATGTTCTAATCTGGAAAAAGACCGATAGAAATTTGTCTTAGGAGAAGATCATTTCATAGGGGTAAGGCCATTAAGGGTCGATTTTTATATACCCGAAGTCTTACCAGATGGCGCAAGCAGTCCTGAACGTAGAATTTAAAAATTATCTAATAAACCCCGAAAAATATTTTTTTGTGTTTTTTTTGTAGAATGTTTCTTGATTTGAGCATCACTTAAAATAGGGGTTATTTTTTTAAATAAATCGGTAAGTTCATAAGTAACATAATAAAATATGAGTGTGGCACTTTCTATTGTTTTTATCCTTATTTTCTTACCCAACCTTTTTTTGACACTGATACTCTCGCCGATAAATATGTAATCAATTACGTAATCACTTTAGTACAGTCTAAGCTATGGACTTGAACAACGATTACAGGCAGAGGCAAGTCTTTGGTAATGCTAAATATGTAATAAATTACGTAATCACTTTAGTACAGTCAAAGCTACGGACTTGTACACCGATTACAGGTGGCGACAAGTCTTTGCTAATGCTAAATATGTAATAAATTACGTTTACGTAATCACTTTAGTACAGTCAAAACTACGGACTTGTACACCGATTTCAGGCAGAGACAAGTCTTTGCTAATGCTAAATATGTCATAAGTTACGTAATCACTTTAGTACAGTCAAAACTACGGACTTGTACACCGATTACAGGCAGAGACAAGTCTTAAGTAATGCTAAATATGTAATAAATTACGTAATCACTTTAGTACAGTCAAAACTACGGACTTGCACACCGATTACAGGCAGAGACAAGTCTTTGGTAATGCTAAATATGTAATAAATTACGTTTACGTAATCACTTTAGTACAGTCAAAGGCTCAAAGCTACGGACTTGTACACCGATTACAGGCAGAGACAAGTCTTAAGTAATGCTAAATATGTAATAAATTACGTAATCACTTTAGTACAGTCAAAACTACGGACTTGCACACCGATTACAGGCAGAGACAAGTCTTTGGTAATGCTAAATATGTAATAAATTACGTTTACGTAATCACTTTAGTACAGTCAAAGCTACGGACTTGTACACCGATTACAGGCAGAGACAAGTCTTAAGTAATGCTAAATATGTAATAAATTACGTAATCACTTTAGTACAGTCAAAACTACGGACTTGCACACCGATTACAGGCAGAGATAAGTCTTTGGTAATGCTAAATATGTAATAAATTACGTTTACGTAATCACTTTAGTACAGTCAAAGGCTCAAAGCTACGGACTTGTACACCGATTACAGGCAGAGACAAGTCTTTGGTAATGCTAAATATGTAATAAATTACGTAATCACTTTAGTACAGTCAAAGCTACGGACTTGTACACCGATTACAGGTGGCGACAAGTCTTTGCTAATGCTAAATATGTAATAAATTACGTTTACGTAATCACTTTAGTACAGTCAAAACTACGGACTTGTACACCGATTTCAGGCAGAGACAAGTCTTTGCTAATGCTAAATATGTCATAAGTTACGTAATCACTTTAGTACAGTCAAAACTACGGACTTGTACACCGATTACAGGCAGAGACAAGTCTTAAGTAATGCTAAATATGTAATAAATTACGTAATCACTTTAGTACAGTCAAAACTACGGACTTGCACACCGATTACAGGCAGAGACAAGTCTTTGGTAATGCTAAATATGTAATAAATTACGTTTACGTAATCACTTTAGTACAGTCAAAGGCTCAAAGCTACGGACTTGTACACCGATTACAGGCAGAGACAAGTCTTAAGTAATGCTAAATATGTAATAAATTACGTAATCACTTTAGTACAGTCAAAACTACGGACTTGCACACCGATTACAGGCAGAGACAAGTCTTTGGTAATGCTAAATATGTAATAAATTACGTTTACGTAATCACTTTAGTACAGTCAAAGCTACGGACTTGTACACCGATTACAGGCAGAGACAAGTCTTAAGTAATGCTAAATATGTAATAAATTACGTAATCACTTTAGTACAGTCAAAACTACGGACTTGCACACCGATTACAGGCAGAGATAAGTCTTTGGTAATGCTAAATATGTAATAAATTACGTTTACGTAATCACTTTAGTACAGTCAAAGGCTCAAAGCTACGGACTTGTACACCGATTACAGGCAGAGACAAGTCTTTGGTAATGCTAAATATGTAATAAATTACGTAATCACTTTAGTACAGTCAAAACTACGGACTTGCACACCGATTACAGGCAGAGACAAGTCTTTGGTAATGCTAAATATGTAATAAATTACGTTTACGTAATCACTTTTGTACAGTCAAAGCTACGGACTTGTACACCGATTATGGAAAGTGGTCAGCTCCTCGAATTACACTGTACTAAACCTTGATTGTGCAATTTCTCAGTTTTTATGATAATTTTTGCTAACTGTCATTACTTATTGTTATTATTATTATTATATTATTACGTACTTATCATACTGATGGTAATAATTTATTCCATTAACGCCAAATGGTTTAAATTGGTGGCATCTAGTAAAACCATTAAAATTGAACGTCGCGTCGCGTCGCGTCGAATGGATTCGCTATAAATGTTTGCTTCCCCGTAAAGAATTTGTGAATCGATCTTATAGGACTTGGGGAAAATGTCAATCAATTTGCGCTCGGGGCCAGGGGCCTTCTTAAAAGACTTTCAAATTCCAAGGTATTATTAAAAAGTAGAAAGAGCTAAACATGGCAGCAGGCAGCTGGTCCGTTTTGCCAGTTAGACTAGATGGAATCTCGGAATTCTTAATAAAGAAAATATTTTTTTTTGTGTCTCTCGAACCGAGCGGTTTTGCCATTAAGTTGGAAAAAGAAAAGGTAGTAATTATATATTTGAAAATACTTATCGGTTGGGGGTTTCGGGAATTGGATAAGAAAGAGGTACGCGGAATATCAAATAGGGGCAGCTCAACGAAAAACTAAATAACGATAAATAATGTACAATTAATTTATTAAATAACGAGAAAATGTCTTAAGGTAATAAAAAATAAAACAAGCGATTAATTAATCATTAAAAATATAATATTATCAATTTGATGATTGTTTCAGGATATCGATTATGATCAATGTTTGTACTAGAGTGATCATACCCAAAATGAGGTTAAATGAAATAATTAAGTAAACAAGCATAAATTTTAGATCGCCTTTCATCCAAAATATCTAATAGCTCTAGTACATTCTAGATAATTATACAAGTTCTTGGAAATAAGAGACTTTTTTCAAAGATAAGCAAATTTTAAAGCTTATTGTCATTGGTTCCATAATAAAAACCGCATTGTAACGTAATAATGGTTACATCTATCTGTAAACTTATCAAGATAAGAAATGGTATATCACTATATAACGATCATTGATAATAAATTTCTAATCGTAAAACGCTAAACAAGGTTATTTTTTTTTACTGTTTTGGTATTTATATTGTCAATACACACACTCAAATTTGCTATATTATATTTATGGTATGTACTTGAGCCCAATAATGGTATTTAAAATAGCTTAATATAGAAGTAAACACATTACGTAAAGCATATAAAGCATAATTATTTATATAGCTTATTAATTAACTATTAATAAGGTTATTTTTTTACTTTATAAAAATTAATTATGCAGAGAGTTCTTAGTTAAAGAAGATTCGAATGCGACTGTGGGGTGTGGTGGGGTGGGAAGTCACGTTGATGGAAATATTGTATCCCTTTGTACCGTCAAAGAGAAAAAAAAGTAAGTTTCTATTTTATTATATTTACCAAGGAGAATTATTATCCTCCTTGGTGGAACCACTCTACGGCCTCTCATTGGCTGAAGGTTCAAAACGAACTGGCGACAAGCTCGGCCGTAGGCGGCAGCATTCTAGATACATATGAGATTTCGATGGTCACGAGGAAATAAAAAAGTACTGCCAACTTTTATTAGTGAAGTTGGCGTTGCGTGACGGAGACCGGCCGTTGAACATTTTATAGAAAAACCTATTGAAATACGCCAAAATAATATTATATCGCACAGCCATTTCCTCTTTAAAAATTCTAGAGCATCTACACACGATAAGATAGTTCTTGGAAATAAGAGACTTTTTTCAAAGATAAGCAAATTTTAAAGCTTATTGTCATTGGTTCCATAACAAAAACCGCATTGTAACGTAACAATGGTTACCTCTATCTGTAAACTTATCAAGATAAGAAATGGTATATCACTATATAACGATCATTGATAATAAATTTCTAATCGAAAAACGCTAAACAAGGTTATTTTTTTTTACTGTTTTGGTATTTATATTGTCAATACACACCCTCAAATTTGCTATATTATATTTATGGTATGTACTTGAGCCCAATAATGGTATTTAAAATAGCTTAATATAGAAGTAAACACATTACGTAAAGCATATAAAGCATAATTATTTATATATCTTATTAATTAACTATTAATAAGGTTATTTTTTTACTTTATAAAAATTAATTATGCAGAGAGTTCTTAGTTAAAGAAGATTCGAATGCGACTGTGGGGTGTGGTGGGGTGGGAAGTCGCTGTCCCTCGTATGTCAGACGATACTGCGGCTAGACACTACAAATACGTGAGTTAGAACTTTTAATTAAATTATTTATACAAGTTGCAGAAGGTAGTTCGTTTCAACCCTTTAAAATGTCGAATTAATTACAATTATATAGATAAATTACGATTTAAACGGATTATATATCATATCGGATTAGTCGTAATCATGTAAACAAAAGTTCTAAATTAAATTTAAATAACTTGTCCTTATTAATTATATTCTAGGGTTCGCCAGCGATAAATAAATTATAGCAATAAATTTAAGGAGTTTAGGGATGGGTGGAACAAATTACGGCTCTTCGTTTTTCCAATTGCAATTCGGATGTACCCAAAAATGGACCCAAATGGACCAAATGTACCCTAAAAACGACCAAAGTCACCATTTTCGCCCCTATGTACCCCATTTCGGACCAAATGTACCCCAAACTGGACCTTTTAGCTTTATTGTAATGTTAAACGCCCATAGAGATCCCCCTAAAAAGAATAATAAACTGGCGGTCCAATTTTGGGTACATTAATTATTTCGGAGAGATAAAACTAATTCTGGCAAACTGCTGCGATTTATAGTGAATGGGAAAAAAAAGCCAATTTCTAGCGATTGGGAGCAATAATAAAACCTTATAATTTGTATACACTCTTCTCTTTTTTTCCCAAAACACTTTTACCGATGACCGCCCGCTATTTTACGGTACGCTTAGGGGCCCGAAAGTGTTTGTCGGCGAAAACCAACTCGAATTGTGCCCGACATTAACTATGACGGGTAGGCTGTTTGCATAACATCGTGTCACCGCCATAGGGGCAGATAACCTATTGACCTAAAATGGGTTAACACCTGGGTTTTATGGGTTATAACATCGTAAATCAGCTAACCTTTTGACCTAAAATGGGGTGCCTCCAGCTATTAACTATGACGGGCCGGCTGTTTGCATAACATCGTGTCACCACCATAGGGGCAGATAACCTATTGACCTAAAATGGGTTAGCACCTGGGTTTTATGGGTTATAACATCGTAAATCATCTAACCTTTTGACCTAAAATGGGGGTGCCTCCAGCTATTAACTATGACTGGCCGGCTGTTTGCATAACATCGTGTCACCACCATAGATAACCTATTGACCCAACATCGTAAATCAACCTCGTAAATCATCTATTGACCCTAAAATGGGGTGCCTCCAGCTATTGACCTTTTGACCTGCCGAAAATGTACGCAAAATGGGGCCCCTATAGGGGGTCTGTTTCACACCTATTTAACGGCTGTTTGCATCGTGTCCATAGGGGCAGATAACCTATTGACCTAACATCGTAAATCAGCTAACCTTTTGACCCCGCCGAATATTGCCGCAAAAGGGGGGCCCCTATAGGGGCCCGTTTCCCCCGCCCGCAGGTGCCCCTTATCGGTAGACGCACTCACTTATCTCTTTCGTTTTCACCACGGAAACTTTAACAACGGAAGAAATAGTTCTTTTTATAAAATAACCATGGGCATCTTGTTGAAATGTTGCCTCCTTCAGCTGTGGATCCATTTTCTCTCCCACTAAAGAGCTTATGAACTCATTCTTAGGCTTTGGCTGAACTATTCCAGGGCAACATTTCAACAAGTGGGGCAAGCGTAAAGACATTTTATAAAATCAACTATTAAAGAAATTGTATGTATTTTCCGCAACAATATTAAATCTTTATATCGGGCCAATGGTATTATATTAGAAATTCACCAACAACTCCAAATTTGTGGATCACTAGTGTAGTATATTGAGAAGATCACCAAACACTGTAGACGTTAAAAAACCTTCAGCTTGTTACGTTTTTAATGTAAAAAGGTTTATCATTTAGCTTACGAATATTTTATTACAATTTCTTCCAGATTTTTACCATTATAATTTGAATATACTTGTATTTTGTACCTGGATGAATGCCTGGTTTTGTCCGATGTGATCAAAATAAAAATGAATTGATGAAATAAAATGTAAGAATTAACATTTTCCAAACTTCTGGAATAACTTTTACAATTGCTAATTACGCAATAAAAATATTTTATTTTCAGTTCAAACTTTGAAAATGACCCTAATAATATTTAGTATTTAGGTATCATTTTCCGATAGATCAGTTAGGAGGCCTAATAAGCCGACTACCATAACGGAAATTTTATTTATTTATTTATTTAGAAAGGAACTTTGCCAACATTTCTTACGTTTCGTACCTCATAATATTTTGTAGCGCTATATGATTGGGTAAATTTACACTGACTTCTTTTCAATGACCAATAAAAAGAAATCAAATCTCAAAGAGTATTAAACTTCCGGTTTACAGAGTTGCTAGTCGTTTTTCTGATTTATCGTTGGTGAAGAAAGGATGTAGTAATAAAAAATGCATGAGCAAGGCTACAAGTGTCAAACTTAGGGGTATTATGTTACTTATGGTGAAACGTAATGTTTCGCGAGTTAATGGAAATCAAGGCTAAAGGTGGAAAATTAGCTTTATCGTGAATAAACTTTGTATCCTACACGCAGGACCATCTAATTTTACCTACCGGCCTGTTAACCGCGCAACAGCGTTAAAAAAGTTAAAAATGCTAAAGCGTTATCTCTTGGGAGATTGCACAGGTCCCCTCCACCGGGTAAGCGTGATCTCCTGGGAAATTGCACAGATCCCCTCCACCGGGTAAGCGTGATCTCCTGGGAAATTGCAGAGGTTTCTCCGCCTTTCAACTGAAATTTAAAATCTCCAAGAACACTCTCGCAGTCCCCGGGACAGATGTTTGGCCGTACACTAATATTTTTACTGGATTTTTAGATAAACAGGAGAAACGCGCAATTTTAATCTATCTATCGATAAAATGGCAATTGGACAGAGGTGGATTGGCCACAAGGGAAAGTAGGCCCATGGAGCCCAGTGCACCCTAGTACATATATAGGTGAAAATCCATTTGCGCCGTGACGACATTTTTCTTAAAGGAAGTATAAATACAAAGTGCCGTGTTTTTGGTGGATTAACGAATTTAGCCTTTATGCCACCAATTGCCAATTTTATAATTTTCGCGAGTTAATTTAAAACCCATGCAGTCATCACGGTTTCGATTCTCTTCATACTCCCTTATGGCATGAGATAAACAAATGAGCTGGTGGTGCCACCCAACGGTAAAACTTTAAAAATAAGGAAAACGTCAGACCTGAAACAAGTCACGTGAGGTCTTTTTGAATGGCTTCTGGAAAATGAGACCAAGGCTTCGTTGTCTTTTGTAAATTATAATTCGCATCTTTTTTATTAAAGAATAATAATTAAAAATTATTATTACAATGTAAATACCTTATTTTATGCGGACACCTAATATTTTGTATTAGTTCAGGTATTTGTTTTAAAATTAAGAATTAAAATCCCCAACCATATTCTCGTCAAACAGTATTAATGTTGTAAGTCGGAAAATTTTCCGCTGAAAATTTTCTGCTCGGAAACTTTTCCGGAAAATTTTGGGAATTTTCTGCAAAAAAATAATTTCCGATTGTCACTCGAAAATCTGCCTCAACAACCCCTTGTGGCCCCGTCCAAAATGTTCCTCTGTACTCTCGAGCCACGCTTAAGTTTGTGCGAATAGTCCTTATTTAAGGTATTTGGCAAATACCAAATACGTCGGTTTTTGGGACAATCTGTCGTATCGAATTTCGAAAATCACTAAATAATAGGCCGATAAAAATATTTCGCCTAAGTTCTTCTCTTTCACTAACTACAAGAGGATTTCGGAAAGAGGGTAGAAAGGGGAAGTAAGTCTGTGACGTATGTTCAATAGCAGCGCCATCTATGTACAGATATCAAAACTATAAAAAACGTTAAAAACAAAATTCGTCTGCTGCAGTATTTTTGTGGGGAACATAAGCCGTAGCAAGAATCGCGGCCTTACACGAACGTTTCTTATGACTGAAAAAAAATCGTCGAAGTTGGCCGTAAATTCCGACCAATCAGAAAAATCATCTTTTTCGCGGGTTTACGCGGATTTCCCTTTGGAGTTACTTACTTTATTATTTCAATACGCGCAAAACACCAAATACTCCCGGATTTATGAATTTTCAATTTTAGAAGACGCTACACACAAGAAGTGGCTAGAAAACCGCAGCGCTACGTAAAACTATTTCGGTCACGAATTTACAAACGTCAAGATAATTTTAAAATTTCAATTTTGTTTGCTTCGTCAGAATCGTCATTCGCCACTCGTGACTCGGGTTTGTGTAGTGTATTGAATTGCGGCTTGGTGGGCCCTGAGGATTAAATGCCCAGCTGACCAAATGGGTGCCATTCGACGGCTCCTGGTAGTGTCGATAATCGAACATTTAAAACCTAAATACAAATTAATACACAAATTAACCCAAGGTTATTGCTAGATAATCGATTTATTCCGGGGGCATAGCCAGGAATTGGTTTCGGGAGGGGCACACATTGAAAAAAATAAAACAAAACAAAAAAATTGTATATAGAACAATAGGTTTCGGGGGGGGGCACGTGCCCCCTGTGCCCTTCCCTGGCTACGCCACTGAATTTATCCACCATAGAATCTAAGGTCAAATAGAAGAATTAATAAGCAGTAGATCCATCTTTCTGTAATCGAAAGTGCTTATCTATTCGCTTTAGCTAATTCACGAAAATAATTTATAAACCCGAGATGAAACGATAAGTAGCATAATGCATAGATAACACGCTTCCGTTTTCACTTGAAGCTAGTTATTTAAGGATGGTTTGTCTCACCAATCACAACATAAATAATTTATGAGGCTTAATACTAAAAACGACTCCTAATTGTTTGTAGTCTTTGAAACTGCCAGTTAACAATGCACGGAACTAATTTTCATTGTATTCCAATTTACATAAACATAGCAGCTGTCAGCACTTTAGTAAGCGTCGGCTCAATGATGTAAGTAACGGTCCCACGGAACAATTAGCGGCCGTTCAATAGATTTAAAGAAATCACAATGGGCCACAAAACCAGTTTCAAGGGTGGGCTAAGGACATTAGTTCCGCAACTGCCTGTGATAATGGATAAACGTATTTGAATTTACAAAAGATCAGTATCGATGTAGAGCAAGTAACGAGAAACATATAGCTATCGTGTGCAATGCATTAAAAATAATAAAGCTGGCGTGACAGTACGGGTTATTCTTAATTAATGTGTACATCACAAACGTCAATGAAACCCGATAACTATCAGAGTTGTCACTCCAGCGGCTCAAAAATGTCACCCATCTAATACGATAAAATCATATGGGGTCAATTGTAAACGAAACATGTTTAGAACGTTTCCTATCATGTCCTATAATGTCTCATTAAAACCTTACCGACGAAAAATATATAGATTTCGTGAATTTATTTCGATTCTATTGAAAATTTAAACGTTATAAGACTGAAAAAAATGACCTGGTTGTGCTATTTGAAACTCTGTATTTATTTATATACCACGCCAAATATAATGACGATAAATAACAAATAATATTTATTTATAAAAATATGTCATAGTCTCTTTAAATACGGTTACGTTAAAATAAATTGCCGCATCAGGCAGTGGCGCTTTAATTGACATCCAGGATCTTCGGCTTGAGCTTCAAAAGGGTCCTTAGAAGTAAGACCTTCCTTTCTACAATCCTCTCAGGCCCTCCTCTTTAAGCAAGTTCCCGGATCTCTAGTTTTAAACCTTATAGTTTTTGCGCCTAAAGCCTGTGCAAAGAGTTTAAAAAACTGATTTATGGCCTCACGAATTTTAATCACGTTAATACTTGCATACATTTTTCACACTATTGCGATGTCGCTAGAATCAAATAAGAATAATGATAGTACGAATTTTAGTTTGAAGAATGAATGTTGCTATAGAAAGAACTAAAGCTTTATACTTCGAAGCTTTCACATAACTCATTCACTAAAAATTTCTTCGTTCGACGGTTTTCGAAGCACCTTTACGTGATTTTTTAACGATTGAAGATATTTCAGACCATTTCGGCTAAAGTAGTATGAAACATTTTTTACTATACCATCTATAAAACCGAATGGTGTTCAGGAAAATGTTTGATTTACAACTTCATTTTTTTGACGGATGATATTTTTAACTTTGAAATGTTTGAACGAATAAACTAGATACGTTTTATAGTTTTAAGACTTTCAACTTGTGAAGGCTACTCGATTTTTTTGTAGGAATTCGATTACTTCGCGAAAAAGTCTAGTGAAGGTAAATTCCTTCTTCAAAGGCAGTCCGTGAAGCGAAGATGCCCAACTCTGTTTTTAAATCTTGTTCTTTCGGGAATGAATTAAAACTGATGTGTACCCTATCATTTTCATGTTGACTTTTACGATTATTACTTATTTTCTTTTCACTCTCATTACAATTTGGTACGGAGCAGACAACCATGTTCGAATATTAAAAAAGGTTATATAAATTTCCAAGCTATATTAGGCTTCACTTTTTTCATTTCTATCAAAATATCTATTACATTTTATACTAAAACCATTTATATTATTGAAAATAATGGATTATTAACTTTCTTTTTCTTTATCCTTCGAATTCAATTCTTTAAATAACTTAAGAAAACTTTAATTACATCCCAAGCTAGTCCCACTCTTTGCTAGTCCTAAGGCTGCCATTCGCACCGCCATATTCCGATGACTGACGTCATTTCTGACGTAAAACTACTATAAAAGCTACGGCATTTTAAAAAAACACCGATGACTGAATAAAAGCGTTCAACAACTTACGATGTCATTAGCTGAAAACTATTCGTGAGTTCTGAACCGTTAAGAGAACGGCCTAGGACTGAGCCATAGAAATCTCATAGGTAACTAGAATGCTGCCGTGTAACTGGCAAATGGGCCAAACGCCGTGGCAGACGATAGCCAGATCTCAGCCAATCAGAGCTCAAAGAGTGGTTCTGCCAAGAATTTAATGTCACCAGAGAGAATGACGTCACCTATCTCCCGCTATAGTAGCGGATCCAAGGAGGATTATTATCCTCCTTGGCGAAACCACTCTACGGCCTCTCATTTGCTGAAGGTTCAAGGCGAACTGGCGTCAAGCTCGGCCGTAGGCGGCAGCATTCTAGTTACCTATGAGATTTCTATGGACTGAGCTGTGACGTCACGCAAAAGTTCTGGATAGTTCAGAACTTTTGTACGAATAGTTGTGATTCAAATTAGGATCGTACGATTTGACGTACGCAGCCCGATGTGCAGACGAATTTTAGAGATTTCAACCTTGAGTTCCGGCCAGTACTTGCTTTTGAGCAGGTACCATTAAGAACGGTTCCGAACGGTTCAACAAGAGGTTGTCTGCGAATAGTTTTTCATTTGGGTAGATCTAGAATTTTTTTTGCCGAATAGTGCGCATGGGGACTGGTTGAACGGTTCAGAACTCACGAATAGTTTTCAGCTATTATGACGAAAAAGCTCATCGGCGGAAAATATCAAATCCATCGGGTTCTTTTCCGTTGACTGCTGCTGAACGTAGCTAGTCATCGGTGTTTTTTAAAATGCCGTAGCTTTTATAGTAGTTTTACGTCAGAAATGACGTCAGTCATCGGAAAAACCGACTCTTCCAGCCGATGACTTCGGTGAGTAACCGATGACTATCGTGACGTCAAAACCGGAAACGCGACAAAGCGAACAGTAGGAAACTGATGTCACCGATTAGTAATCGGTGAGTCCGATGAGCTCTGCTGAACGTACCCCTTGTTATTGTGACTCGAGTCCAGCTAGGAGAGATCCTAGCGGTAAGATTTGGCAAGCTAAAATGCCAGAAATAAATAGAAAAAATCTAGCGTGCACGGGCCTTTATAATAACGTAGGCAACGCATAGATATAAGAAATGTATATCAAGGTCTAGATAAATTTCGGGGCGTCTAAGCCTAACATAAAATACGGAATTGACACCTAGCAGACACCGAGGAAGGCACGTGACCAAGAGCGCGAGCTCTCTTAGCATTTTAGTACTAAGTGCTTGACCTTTCCGCAGGCCGTAGTCTTTAGACACCATCTGTTGGTGACTTTTAGCAAAGACTATATATACGCTTCGCTCACTAGACAGGCGTGTTCCTAGGAAAAACCTGTTAACACCTCTGTAGCACTGTAAAAGCTGGGTTAATATTTGGACCCGCGGCTAGAGGCGCCACTAGTAACACAGCTCAAGCTAGGGAAAATTTTGACCTGTGTCGAGATGGAGCCACAATTGGTATGCAAGTTGAGACATAGAACACGCCTGTCTAGTAAGCGAAGCGTATATATAGTCTTTGACTTTTAGTAAGCAGGTGACAATGGCTCTCGAGACGATAGCACGAGCTTTCTTACCGATAGATAGCGCCTTATAAGGATAGCATTAAGAAATTACGCGTTTCTGCTAGCTGTAACCTCCGTATTCACTCCCTTTGAAATATTTTATCTAGACCTTTATATAGATTCTTTTACGGAGAATATTCGTGGAGGAATCCATAGCTTGACTACATGGTGAGGGGAACCGTTAGGGGGGAAAATTCAATAGTGGAGGCAGAGGTAGTACGGCGGTGGCGGCCGCCACATGGGAGATTGTAAAGGGGGGTCGATACGCTCGTAAAAGAGTGTATACGTTTCCTATATCTATGGTCTATGTAGCGAAGCGTAGTCTTTGTTATTAATCCAAGGTTCTACGAATTTTATTACCGCGGTTTTCGATTTTAATTTTTGAAAATGGGTAAAAAGATATTTTCTAATCCTTCATAAATTTATAACTCAAAAATTGATTAAATGGTTTTTCAGGGGAAGATGTAAAAATTTTTGACATGCCAGATATTCAGATAACTCCGGACGCTGTAATAGGAAATGTAAACATATATGATGGCTTACCTATCGTTATAGATAATGGTAACAACATTTTAATTTTACTGTTTTAATGATATTTAATATATTTTGATATATTTATGTTGAGGTTCTTGGGAATGTCGAGCTGACTTTGCCACTAATGGAGGATCAAGTCCCCGTTTAGTGTTCAGAAACATGATTGTTAGGAATCGTGGAAAGAAAGTATTAAGATCGTTTGAACTTAGCTTATAAGATGATTATACAAAGATATTTTGTAGGATTTTGAAATGCAAGTTGGAAATGATATCAAAAATATTGAATTATTTCGGTGGCTCATAAAAAATCAATTTGATCGCAATGTTATCACCAATTTTGAGAATCAAGAAACTATTTTTGATTATATTTTTACACACTTGGGGATAACCAATTGTAGTGTTGATCATCCCATTGTAATGACTGAAGCACTTTCAAATCCAAACTACAGTAGACAATGTAAAGTTTGCTTTGTAGTGCTACAAAATTGAGGCTTTTATTATCCAGTATTATTCCACAGTAATGTCCGAGCTTCTGTTTGAAGCATATCAAGTTCCTAGTATTGCGTTTGGAGTAGACAGTCTATTTAGTTATTACAAAAGTAATGAGGCTAAAAATGGTAAGATACCTTTGTCCTATGATTAAGATCAAGGTAATTGTAAACTAATTGAAGATTGAACTTTCAGTTGATTCTGGGTTGGTGATAAGTTGTGGTTTCAATAACACCCATGTCATTCCAATTTTGCACAATCGACTTGATTTGCCTAAAAGTCAGCGGATAAATGTTGGAAGTTGTCACATGGTGTCTTATTTACATCGATTATTACAACTAAAATACCCTACACACTTTGCATCCTTAACTTTAAGCCGAGCTGAGGTCAGACCATTAAGAATTTTACTCTACCTTTCGTTATTTAATCATGTTGATCAACAGGAATTGTTAAAAAGGCACATGATGTATGCTGACAACTATCAAGATGACTTGAATAATCTAAAAAATCCAGAATATTATGCAAAAAGGGTTCATAAAATTCAGTTACCATACACTCCAGTAAATATTTTCATATACTTCATTTTCACAATATTTTATTAGTATGAAATGGTTCATGTAGCTTCCAGGATCAGTTCCCAACAAACCGATTGGTAAAATAGAACGGTGTCAAGCAATGATAGAACGACTCAGAGATATTCACCTAAAAAAGAGGGCATTAAATGTAAGAATTGCGGAGCATTTAATATTCTAGTCTTCAAATGTCTGATAAAATTATTAAATTTTAGTTAATGGCGAAAGAGGAGAAATTACAGCAGCTAAATATGATTCAGGAATTGTACGAGGAGAGAGATTTAGATCTATTTCAAGTAAAATATTTGGGTTTCTTGACTTCCGAATGAAATTAAGCTACATATTTAATACTCTAGCGAGCTCTCAGAGAATTTGGCTTCTCTAGCCTACAGGAATTGCAAAATGGGATGGAAAAACTAAATAAGCATATAGCTAAAGTTAAAAATTCATCTATAACCATTAATTACAATACAGTTGAGTTTTTTTGTTACTTGATAACCAGTGATTATTCAATTTTATTTAACCATGTTCCATTTTCTTTTCTTAATTAAGCTGGATGGAGTTGAATTAGATAATTTTCCTGACATTGAAATGTGGATTTTAGCTGTTAGAAAAAAATGGCAGGTATATAATAAATTTATAATTCATTTTGGTTGATTTAATGGGAAATTTATTTTAAACAATCTTTATTTTTTGTAGAAATTTCGTGACCTTTCTTTGGAGGAGCTAAATCAACCCAAAAAAATGTTTAAAAGTATGTTTTATCGCCGAAATAATGTTGTTATTCTTACATTTAAGTTTTATTTTTATAGTTGAAGATTTTAATTCTGGGATTGAAAACGTAAGAATTTAAAGATAATTTGTGATAATTTTAATTTCATTTTAAAATTTATAGGAAATGGAAGTAGATATTTTGAGTATGTCTTGGGATGAATTTGAAGGCCCAGAAAAATTACAAGAATTAGAGGATATTTTGAACGAATATGAGGGCGAATTTAACAAGTTAGCCTATTTATTTGGATAAAATTTAGCCTTTTTCTTATGAGAATTTAAAACTGACCACATTTTAGGGAGCATGCGATTGGTTGCGAAAGTTCTTTGGCTTTCAATTTGGCTGAATATTATCAACTTCATTTGGGAGTTGAACGAACGAGGTATGTCATTGTAATAATTTCATCGTGAAGATAGACCATTTGCTAGTATATCATAAGCTAACACAATTATATTCTAAATAATACAAGATGCTTAAGCAACAATGTTTTAATTTTTGTACAAGAGTCCCAGAAATTATATTTCAACCTTCCATGATTGGAATTGATCAAGCTGGTCTCGCGGAAGTGATGGATAATATTTTAAAAACCTATTCTAATGAAGAAAGAAATCTTCTTGTGAATGTACAATTTACTAATTTTAGAAATTCAGAGTTGAAATGAAGTAATTAATGGTTTTTACACGCTATTTTCTCAGAATGTATTTCTGACGGGGGGATGTTCATCTTTGCCCGGTTTTATTACAAGATTGAGTGCAGAGTTGCAAGAAATGTTGCCTTTTAAATCGGTTTTTCAGGTCTCTAAAGCTGGTAAGATTTATTGTTTGTGTCATTTCGTAACAAACCCTTTTAAAATTGTTTGAATTTTAGACAACAGCGTCTTAGATCCTTGGAATGGTGCTTGTATTTGGTCCTTAAAAGAATCTAATAAGTCCTTCTTTGTGACTAAGTCTGACTATGAAGAGAAAGGGGGCGATTATCTTAAAGAAAACTCAATTTCAAATATTTATATTCGGCCCCAGCAGTTAGTAAAACCAACGTAACTGTATTCAGTATTTTTTTATGCTTTTAAATAAATTTTAACTTTAAAAGTACACTCCTTCCTCTTTCCCAAGCAAAAATTTAAAACGCGGTTGTTCTGTTGAACATTTCTTGATACCATAGGTAGATGGCGACATAATTTTCGTAGCGTTATAGGGGACGTTCAGCAGCGCCAAGGACAGTAGATACATAAGTATATGTATTTGTACCCCGCTGCTCCGCCTTAAGCACTACAGCGGCCACCTTAAACAACCAGCCCTGGACAAAAGTGCGCTTTGCGAAACAACGTTCGGCCAGTGAGACAGCCATTTTGACCGCCTCACATATAGCAAACAAACGCCCTCATCACGGCCCAACAAAAGGCGACACCATGGGCTGCCCGAGACCCACCCTCGCACAGCTGAGGACTAGAGTGGCTTCCTCTTCCACTGCAAACTACCCTCCTTAGTAGGTCACAGAATGACGAGTGTGGAACACCCATGAGGTTCCAGTGACCCAGCGCCCCGATCACATGACCTTGAGAGCCGGGTATGGAGCCCCCCACAGGCTCCAGTGACCCCATCACACCACTAGATAGGGACGAGAAAGCAGATAAAAAAATTTCTATTTTAAACGTCTTCATAAAACATATTCACGGGGAGTTAGATGTAAACAAACCGCGGCCATTGTTAAGACGTGGTTCACCATGGACAGTATTATTGTAGTTAGTTTTTATCATTTTGATGTTAAATTAAAAATAAAACTACGAGCGTAAATAAAAAATGCCCATTTGTTTGGAACACTTAAGCCTCGTCAAGAACCGCTAAAATTAGGTGACCGCCATTTTTTTTGTTTACAACTAACTCTCCTTGCGTTTAGGTCGTTTTAGGTGATATATTTCAACCACGGCCAACTTTGATTTCTCGCGCTACAGCGGCCATCTCATTCGTTGACGTTCCTGTGTTAACCTATGAGCAAAAGATGTGTATGACGTCAGCGCCCCTAGCGGATTATTATTTTTAGTATAGTTTTTACATTGGGGACAATATAACCACCGAGCGTGGCGCTGAACTCCTACACATTATAGTAAGGTTTATAGGGGGAAAATCCTTGCTCGCGGAATTTCGACGAATGTGTTGGCCGTAGTAGCGCTAACAGCGCGTGATCAAAGTTGGCCGTGTTTCAACAGAGGCCGCCAATACACTTTCTCGTCCCTGTATCTACTGTCCTTAGCAGCGCGTTCAACAGACATGGCGTCACGATTGCAAACGGATATCAACGGTTAATTAACAATTAATGGCGACATAATTTCCGTAGCGTTATATTCTGGGTACGGGCAGCAGCGCTCATCGGACTCACCGATTATAGGAATCGTTGACATCGGTTTCCTACTGAACGCTTTTTCGCGTTTCCGGTTTTGACGTCACGATGGTTATCGGCTAGAAGAGTCGGTTTTTCCGATGACTGACGTCATTACTGATGTAAAACTACTATAAACTCAACGCCATTTAAAAAAAACACCGATGACTGAATAAAAGCATTCAGCAACTTACGACTTCATTATGACGAAAAAGCTCATCGGTGGAAAATAAAAATCCTCTGGGTGCGTTCAGTAATGGTAAACGGACCCAATGTTGGGTAAACTTCCGGTTACGACGCCACGTTGCTCAACGAAGTCATGGGATGTAAATTTTTTCATTGCTCAACGGTATAGTAACGTCACGCAAACTAAGAATGGCGCGAATATTAATACAAAATTGGCAATGGTCCTAGAAAAGTGTTCAGTAAGTTTCTACGTCACGTTGAGAGTTCAGCATCAGTTTAGTCTTCATATTTAAGGAAGAACAACGGAAGTCCATCATCTCGGAGCTCGCGATTGAATCTGATATGTATGACTTGGGCCTAAGGTGGTGCCTTGGGTATTAACCTAGCTGATTTGTTTGTTATTGCGTGAGAGATTGCCAATTTTCATTTCGAAGTAATAATCAGCTAGGCTAATTACCCAAGGCACCACCTTAGGCTTAAGTCATCAAGCGACTTTTAAAGCCATTAATTCAGGTGGCCGGGTTACAATGCGTAGGAGGGTGGTGGCAAGCCCTTCATGCCAAGCGAGCCAACAGCTCCCTACACTCACTATTACCTTTAACCTTAACAAGTTTTTATGGAAGGGGAAACCGAAGAGCCTTAAACCAGCGGGGAGAGAACTTGCAAACTCAACGCAGAAGGAGTTGTTCCGAGTTTCCACCCAGCGCCACAAACTGGTTATTGAACCCCGCTCCTCTTGCTGCGAGGCGAAAGTGCTAACCACTCCGCCACCCCACCTAGTAGTGTACTTGACATCCCAGGAGTACCCAATAGATGTGGCAAAGCGATCTGCTTTACTCTGGACCATTTAAATCTTGCAATACGGACTAGCAATACTCTAAGCTCTGCTTGAAACGGAGGTATTTGAACTCCGCCACATGATAAAGGAAAAGCCCAGCTACCTGGTACCCATAAGTCCCCCGGACGAAGAAGGCCGAGAGTCTTGGACGTCCAAACCAGCGGACCAACCATCGAGACTAGAAAGGAGGTGGGTTTCCGCGCTGTTGCCACAGTGGAAACCCCGTTGAGGCGGAGCTAGTGCGTTGTGATACTCCAGGTGGACAGTGACTGTGAAAGCTAACACGTGTTTAGCGACCTTTAAAGGGAGTATAACCTTAGCATTGATGGTCTAGCTTCCGCCAATAATAACGAGCGTTACTAGTTAGTATTGGCGGAAGCTAGACCTTCCCTGCTGAGGTTATACTCCCAATGCGTACGCACGCTTGAAGGTTTCTGTTAGGAGCACAGCCTTATCAACTGCGGAAGAGTAAACCTGAATTTTCTTACAGAGATCCAGAATTTTAAAATGCTTCACTTTAGAAAAAGGAACGTTTGGTAGCGGCAGCGTCAAAATAACGTGTACGACCAGCTCGAAGCGCGAATTTTACCAGAGCCCACTGGCGACAATATACGGCGGAAGCACCTGGAGATTAATATAGTTTAATAAGGTGATGACGACCTTTTAATTGGTCTGTAGCAGACGTTAGATCATAGGCGCCACCTCGGAGAAACTAGCGCCGTTACGCCACCTAGACTCTTTTCGGTTGCGACTAGGGCTTGAAAAATGCCTAAGTATCATTTGTTTGATCTGTATACTATCAGGAGGTACGGAAGAGGAGGAGCTACCCAAAATTCTAGTTTTTCAAATTATTCTGTGACCCTTTAAAAGTACTATTGAAATTCTCAAAAGAAATGGTTTTAAAATTAAATAGCTTTTATTAAATAGTCTTTATACATTTTTATGTTATATAGTACATTTATACACGCATTACATAAAAGCAGAATGTATTCATTTCAACCATGAATATCGAACTATATCATTACCGTTTCTACCATCTGGGGCTAAGATGGACGGTGCCTTTTTGCGTTTTACGTAATCACTTGAGCCAATCGGGAGACAAGCGTTTGTCGTTGACTCGATCCACCCATGGGCCAAATAACCAAACGTTTTCGCCACTTTCCGGGATTGCGGACAAAATCACTTGATAATCGGCGTCGCAAATAACGGAATTTAGTATTAATACTCTTACCTATTTTCGTTCAATCATAAAGATGTGTATAAAAAATTTAGAAACTAAATTTCGCGCGAAGCCTTGGCACTGAAAGCTAGTCAAGTTTCAAGTTGCCCTTCAATACAAATTTTGAGCGGCGGCGCGTGACCAACTTCATAATAACTAAGCCCCTCCCATCATAGCGACTGAGGCTAGACTGCCTAATGCAGTTCGATATTCATGGTTGAAATGAATACATTCATGATAAAAGCCCATCCCCCGTTAATTTGGTAAAATAGTCTTAATCAGTTCTTCTTTTCCAGAGATGATTTCAGAGAGAAGAATGAAGATAATATTTGGCTAGCCGAGGCAGATCGAGTAGTACGCGACAATATTTCCGTTTCCGATTTGACGCGTTTTGCGGGTGGTTTGCGTTTGGCGGATGGCACGGTGGGTAAAGGCTCGCATATGCTGACCGAGGCCCTTCTGGGCAGGCGAGATCGGGCGTACAGCGATGGACGTATCCGATTAGTATACGGACAAACCTCAACAACAGGGTCGTTAGTCCATAGTTTCTGAAAAATATTGTGTCCATTTTATTCAAAGAACTAAATTAATAAAATCAGGAAGTTATATATGGATACACTTGGAAGACTATATAGGTGTCCCTGATGATTCTCATAGAAACGGGCGTGGTTTACTCAGGGGCGGCGTTAGGGGTAGGTGAGACAGGCTATAGCCTACATTAGTTTTCACTTAGGGCCCACAAAGCGACTCAAGTCAATTTATACATAAAATGTTTTAATATTTAACGTTTTAGTCAATATATAGGGGGGCCTACAATTGAGGAACAGGGGAAAGAAATTAAGAAAAATCTCGTGATGCAGCCCCTGGGTTTACAGACGAGATTTTTGCTGGCGATGTGGTACTCTAAACTCAGCTCCTAGTC
Organism: Leiobunum rupestre; assembly: GCF_980474605.1. Classification (NCBI taxonomy): domain Eukaryota; kingdom Metazoa; phylum Arthropoda; class Arachnida; order Opiliones; family Sclerosomatidae; genus Leiobunum; species Leiobunum rupestre. Next base: position 37,740,486 of record NC_143392.1, read on the forward strand.
TACATTAAGCCTTGGCTGAAATAGAAGTTTGGCGTTCTTTTATAACCATATAAGTACGTGATTTTACACGAAACTAGAGCAGTTTCGTGAATAACACGGATAATTCTTCAAGATCGTCAGTATGAGAATCAATCGGGGTTTCTTTAATTAATTTTCTGGCAAGTCTATTTTCCGAATGAGTGTCCTTCAGTTGCTTAGCGACGGCAGCCAGCCAATGAATTTGTAGAAACACGCTACGTCTTACATTCGCGGCAGTGTAGCAATGTAACCATCGATATTCCTAATGTATACGTATATAAAACGTATTAACGTACATCTTGTTCATCCCTTGTCCACTTAAGGATAGCTTCGTCGTCGTCATAGCAGCCGGAACAACTGATAACGGTCAACTCCTCGTCACATCTGTTAAATGCGTTTGATCAGAACTTTACGATAGAAGTATCCATATGGGACATGAAAATTAAATACTCAAGGCACTTTTCAATTGGATACAGTTTACTGCGGTTCTAACGATGCATAATTTAATAATAACACTGCGTAGGGATATTTACTTACATAAAAACGAAGGGCAGATCACTCCTTTTCGGATTAATACCTAATCGGATGTAATCCGATTAAATGTATTAAAACTTTAATCGCGATTACATTTTTAATCCGACTTAATCTTTTAATATGGAATTAATCTTTTTAATCTTGATTTAATCACAAGTTAATATTTTTAATTTCGATCTAATCTTTCTATCGCGTAGTCGTGATTAGATCAATTTAATCACGATCTAATTTTTTGAATAATGTTTTTTATTCGGTTTAATCGTGATTTAATCGGCTTAATCACTAACTTAATCATAGAAGTGAGCTACGCCTCACATAAAAACCATATTCATCCATTGTAATTATTTTAGAAAGTTATTTTTTCCTAAATTTAGTCCCCCCCCCCCACTAATTTATACTTCCGAAACGTATTTTGAGTAGGAGGTCACTCAAAACGGCACAATTTATTTTATCCCCATCCCAATTCGTGTTGGCTAAAACGGCACATTTTTTATGAAGTATATTTTTTTTATTCCAAAGCGAAACTTCTTAAATTTATAGTCATCGAATACCAGACATCAACCGCCCTTATTATTCGCTATTAATTTGAAATCCATTTAAACCCTTCTACCGCATACCAAGAAATGCGAAATGTATATTTAGATTAAAATTATAATCGTGTCCTAAAGTACAGCCCAAAAAATGCGTGACGTTTTTAACTCACTCAAAAAAATTAAAAGGAAAATTCTTTAGCAAAAATTGTGCCGTTTTGGGCTACTAATATGCCGTTTCGGGCATCCTCGTTTGAGTATGTACTTGTTTCAAGAAAATAACATAATCATAATAAGGGCCTCAAGTTCAAACTTACGTAGTTTTCAAAATACACTTGATGGCCTTGTCAGATATTTTGATTTTCTCCACCAGTGCCAAATCGAGCGAATAAGGCTGTTCAGTACTTGTACTAGACAGTACGCTGGCCGTATCACTGGCAGCTCCTCTGATACCATTCGAGGTGGCTCCCCATTCGTTCAGACGCAGAAAATCGAATTGGCCTTCCGTTTTGGTCAGCTTGGAGTGGACAGGGTAGTCGGTTGTACTTGTACTGTCTTCGTTGCTGCCGCCGTTCGTAGTGGTACTCGCCTTTGAGCCGTCGCAACTGGTCCACGATCTGTCCGTAGAACAATTTAGATAAATCACTGTTAATTACGCCTTTTATTTAAGTTTTTACCGTAACCTGTTATGTCTAAGTGTTCCATTTTCTTTGGGTTCCAGCTCTCCAATATTTATGATGACGTTAGCCTCGTTACTTTTCGATTCCGAGTTGTAGTCTGTCTCGTTGGTAGCAATGGAGCGCTCTTTATCCAACAACCTTAGCGAATTCAATAGCAAATTGGTCGATTCCTTCAACTCAGTTGACGAGATTCTGGGTATGGTCGCGAGGGGTTTACCAAATTCGTCGTCGGTGTAGGCTACGAAGAGGTCATCGTATTCGTAGCTATCCCAAGTGGTGAGGGAGCAAAGCGTCTCGGCGCTAGCGAAGTGAGCACCACCGAGCGTGTTGATGGATTTGCATCTGACCAAGGATGGTTTTCTGGCACTCAGCTCGCGTATGTCGGGCATAGAAAGTCGCCGTTCGCGATACTTTCGCTTCAGCCTTCGCCGTGTTTCTTGTACTTCGGCCACTAATTTGGAGTATCGGCTGGTTTGAACCGAAGAAGAATGACTGTTCGGTTTGCTAGAGATACTTTCGATGGTGCTACCCAATGTGGTTAATTTGTAAAGACGACGGTTAAAACCCGTGTTGTGAAGCCTACGTCCTATCAGTAGCGCGTCAAGGTCACCGAACAAAGCGTTGGGCGTTGGATCGCTGTCAGACGTGTCGGATAGGTTTCGACTGTTAGTTTTTAAACGTTTCTCACCCGAAGTTAATTCTGTTGGTAAAAGTTCGCCGGAAGGTATATGGAATACCGTATCGGTAGCCATTGGTATCGCTTCGATATTGTCCGAACTTAAAATACCGCTATCGACGACCGTTGAGTTAGTGGACGCGTCACTGTTAGTTCTAGCGGAGTTATTTCTTACGACCGAGGCGTCTAGCTCGTTCGTGGCGTTGCCGTCAACCGCGTGATCGTCTTCTGGCTGGGGCTCCGGCGTGTTGGCGTCATTTTGTTCAATTAGAGTAGAGCAACAAATTTCGTAGTCGGCTTTGTCGCTGACTGTGCCGGCGCAGCTTTCTCTTCTACTTAGCGTCAATGTGGTTGTGGTTGAAGAATAGCATCCGCTGTCATTTCGTTCTCTGAAGAAAGGATTTACAATCACGTCGGCTATCTTTTCAACCCGATTCTGTAACTCAAAATTAAAACTGTTAGAAACAATTTCGGAAATGAGCTTGTGGTTTTCAATCAGACTTACAGGGCTATCGTGATCGGGAGTTTCTTCGATCGATTTAATAGAACCGGGCGTGTAAACCGCGCTGCAACTCCTGGATAGTAAGGGCGTCACGTCATAAAAAAGAATGGACCCTTCATCAGTTCCGACAATGACGCATCCGTTGACTTGGAGAAGGGAAGAAACAGCGAATGTCCCATCACGGATGTCAGTGTCCTTTCGAAGAAACATCATCCAAATTAAGTTATAAAGTGAAGGCCATCTTAAAACTTAGACACGAACCATTTGACTATTCTTGGTAATTTGATTCTTGGCGACGTCAAAAAGAAGACGACAGGACAAGTCTTGGTGGTCCCATAGTTGAACGATCGATGACCCTCTTAAGGTAATCCAGACGCCGCTGGAACCTAGGACAACCAGGGAGACGTAATCCATGCCGTTCGTCGATGTTTGGAAGTTATCTTCGATATCGAAGGTCCTGCCACAAAATGAATTATTAGACTATAAGTTTCTGTCAACCGATATATGGGTTGACTACATACTTCAAACTCAAAACTACGATTCTGTTTCCGGAGGCGCACCAGAGTTTCCCGTTGATGAGGCACAAGGAAGTGACGGGAGAAGAACCAACGGAAACGTAAAATGTTTCAGGCTTGGACACGCTGTCCTTGTCTTTCTGTTGACGATCGAAAAAAGCACAAACGTTTTAATCCGTGGGTGAACGGGTACGTCTATAGATACGAACCTGAATGACCGCTACCGTTCCATCGGCCAGACCGGCGTAAACTTGGTACCTTCCCTTCTCCAATTCGGACGCCATGCTCAGAACGGAATCGTTTAAGGGTACTTCCCAAACTCTCTTCCTCGATTTGGTGCTGTAGGCGTACAATTGGCTGCTTATGCTACCGAAGAGAACCACCGAGTCGCAAAGGGCGTGAACCGATCTTATTCTACTATCGAACTGAAACAATCACTCGCATTAACACCGGAATATTTATAAATTATACCAGAAATTTATAATATATCTATTAATCATAGTATTCATCTACCTATCTTTCTAATGTAGAAACATGTATATACCTACGTAAGTTCAAAACAAGTTTGCGAAGGAACATGAACAAAGATCTCACATATTGATTTTCTAATACTATTTCAGAATATAATTTATCGATAGGTCCTCACTCCTCATGGAATATTTATTCCTACAAAGTGTAATTTTACATTTTACATCTTCACTGTTAAAAAAATTCGTTCAGAAGACGTTCAACTTAGAACAGTCTGTTCAAAAATGAACGATAGCGTTCTAAATGTATGTAACAGAGAACGGTGTGTTCAAGATATTTTATTTCATTCAAATAAGAACGAATGCTTTTTCGCCCTCTGGAGGAAGGCTTGTAAACTACACAATAGAATAGATTCGTTCCAATAGCTAGGAGATCGTTCCCCTTAGAACAGGTTTTACACACAATCCTATATGAATTTCTTTGTATTGGTTTCATGTACATGTACTAACATATAAGCGTGACACTTTCAACGTATGACCAAAAGTAACAAATAAGTGTGACACTATTTTGCGGAAAACTTCGTATGGCCAAAAGTAACAAACAAGTGTAACATCCATAATAAATGTGTGGTTTAGAGTGCGCTTTGTTATAGGTAGTTTTTTCGTACATTATTATGTTGTTTTAAGTTAGTGTACTGGTTGATTAAACTATTACTCGTAGTAATTTATTTACAGGGTGAGTTAGAACATGTTGTAATGAAGTTTTTTTGTAGTTGTATGTACAGTGTTTGGAAATTTACCGAAGATTCAATTGCATTGTTGGAGCGTAGCTCCTTCACTAGCGACTCAAATGGTGTTAGGTCTGTAACGCTGTTTCTCAGAAACTACCCCACCTATTGAAAAGAAACTTCACACAAATAACGATATAAATAACCTCCGTGTCCTAACGAAAGGTCCGAATTTATAGGACACGCACCGTTTTTTTTCAAGTACATTTTTATTTGATTGGCAAGGTAGACGAAATTCGTTCGGAAATGTAATTGCCCAAGTTCCAGAATTAAAATTTACAGAAAATATTTCGTAATATACTGCAATTTGGTTTGAAGTTTTCAGCATAGAAATAAATTCTAAAATCGTTTGTTACCAGTTCTCGGCCTCTCGGCTGAGAATAGAATGTAATATCTTTTGCGCTATGAAAAGGTTTTTATTAATTTACGCGTATAACTTTCGTGGTATATATTTTAAGCGTAGTAAGATGCTTGTAGTTGAGGTTGGAACTAAATTAAAATTATCTAATTTTAGGCCTGGTTTTCCTTTTCGGTGGGCAATGGGTTAGGCTAGGTTAGTTTTTTTTAATTTAGCATGAGGAACCGCCGGCAGGAGACATGAGCTATAATTTTGAAAGCAATAACTTTATGTACTCTTTGTATTGGATAACGATAAAGCATTCCAAGTCGAACGAGAAAATTATCCACGGCGAACGACAAAGCGTTCTAATTTGGACAAAGAAGGTTTGTTCACTATAGAACATCTAAGTTCAATCAAGGACTGTAGATACAGGGACGAGAAAGTGTATTGTCGGCCTCTGTTGGAATATATCACCTAAAACGACCTAAACGCAAGGAGAGTTAGTTGTAAACAAAAAAAAAAGGTGGTCACCTAATTTTAGCGGTTCTTGACGAGGCTTAAGTGTTCAAAACAAATGGGATTTTTTTTAAATAGAGCTAATACCCAAGGCACCACCTTCGACCACATAAGCAATGTTGCTTGTGCGTGATCAAGTAACAGGTGGCCGGGTTACAATGCGTAGGAGGGTGGTGGCAAGCCCTTCATGCCACGCGAGCCAACAGCTCCCTACACTAACTATTACCGTTAACCTCAACAAGTTTTTATGGAAGGGGAAACCGAAGATCTCGTAGTTTTATTTTTAATTTAACATCAAAATGGTAAAAACTAACTACAATAATACTGTCCATGGTGAACCACGTCTTAACAATGGCCGCGGTTTGTTTACATCTAACTCCCCGTGAATATGAAGACGTTTAAAATCAAATTTTTCCCCCTGCTTTCTCGTCCCTGTATCTACTGTCCTTGATTGAACGAATATTTTTGGTTCATATTAGAACAAAATGGCGTTCTGTTACAGGGACAACCTTCTGAACGACGATTTGTTCAAATTAGAACAATTTTTTTAACAGTGTTGAAGTGAAGTAATAGAATCTGGGATGCGGTGTACATATCTGCCTCGAGCCCACCTACGCGGATACTTCTCTCGTAAGTGATATATCATAAACTTCTGACCCTGAACCGAATAAATATCAGTTGAATATTTGTCGGCTGATACAACTGTGATTCAAAATCGTTATATGAGTTTAAAAACATCGTAACTTGAGCTGTATTAAAGCTAGAGCTACGACTGAGGTTATGACTTACTCGAACCCAAGTAAGTAAATTGAATACAGTTCGCGTGGAATATGTATGTAAAATCTCCCGAAATTCTACGAAACATTTATCATGCCTAAGATGATGACAAAGGCTTCGCCAGTTGGGTCTATGATAAGGAAGCTTCACTCCAATAACGTGGCTTACTTGTAAATGCAGATTGTACATGATGTTCTCTTCGCAATTGACTTTGGCCACTTTACTGCTTTCGTGAGATCCGTAACATATCAATAATTTCCCTTTAAAATAATACCCATTAGTTACGGTTTTTATAAGTATACAATTTATTTTACCAGTGTCGAATAGAGTAGCGCATTCGATGAACATGGCACTAGACTCATCCTTTTCAATCTCCTGTTAAAAATATTAATTATTTTACATGAAACCTGAAGTAAATCATATATTTCTTACGAAATAAGTATCTATCTCTCTATATATCTAATGTTATAAATATTTAATTTCTGTTCCATGGTAAACTTATTGAAAATTGTTAAAAATATTTTAAAAAGAACTGCTACTGCATGGAGTTATTTAAAAACATAGTTTATTTAAATCGTTTCTTTTACTCGACGCTTGGCTGAGGAAGGACCGCGGTCCGAAAGCTCCCAAAGAAAAGATTTAAATAAATTATGTTTTTAAATAACTCCATGCAGTAGCAGTTCTTTTTAAAATATTTTTAACAATTTTCAATACCTAATGTTATTCACTTGAAACTTGTAACTTCGCCGGTTGTCGCCGATCTTTCAAAAGACTTCGTGAGAAAAAATAATGCGAACTAAATATAAAACTAAAAACCAAAACTAAACTAAAACTGTTAAAGAGAGTAAATTAAGTCAATAAATAATTAAATGCGCATTTAAATATCTATAATTTACATCGTTTTTACTGGCCATAAATGTTAATAATCAATAATAATAATAATCAGCTAAGCTAATACCCAAGGCACCACCTTAGGCCTAAGTCACCAAGCGACTTTTTAACAGTGAGGCTGTGTACTCATCCGCTGTTGGGCGGGAAATTGTCTCGAGCCAGCGAAGGTATCGTGACTCATTACAATAGCTTAGATGGATACTTTTCTCGTAAGGTATATCTTATATATTTCTGATAACACTCAATGATACTTCAAGATAATTGAAATTTACCGATTCGGTACGATGTAGTTTCCGGTGGACCCTTTCGCGGTCTTGCTTCAGGATTCTTTCCGAGATGGTTTTTAGATAGTAGGCCTGTCTCGCCGCGATGTCCTTGCGACACGGAAATGGTTCCAATTCCTCAAACGCCACCTATTATATTACGTGAAAGACTCGTTCGAGTATTCTGTACGTCTTTAGACGCGCGATAATGTGTCTGACCTGTATGAGGGCATCCGCGTCGAAACAGAGCTTGGCTGCCGTTTTAAGCTGTCTCATAACCGACACTGCGTCTTTCTTCGACAGAATGGCCGATTCTTGCATTTTGATGATGGCCAGAGCGAAACGGAAAATTACTTTTGGTCCCTCCAGCAAGAAACAGTCCCATATTCTTAGCACAGTCTAAATGGTAAATTACCCTGATATTTACTTTAAATAGCCTTCAGTATAAATGTTTATTAAATAAAACCATTTGCCAGAAATGTTCTAATCTGGAAAAAGACCGATAGAAATTTGTCTTAGGAGAAGATCATTTCATAGGGGTAAGGCCATTAAGGGTCGATTTTTATATACCCGAAGTCTTACCAGATGGCGCAAGCAGTCCTGAACGTAGAATTTAAAAATTATCTAATAAACCCCGAAAAATATTTTTTTGTGTTTTTTTTTGTAGAATGTTTCTTGATTTGAGCATCACTTAAAATAGGGGTTATTTTTTTAAATAAATCGGTAAGTTCATAAGTAACATAATAAAATATGAGTGTGGCACTTTCTATTGTTTTTATCCTTATTTTCTTACCCAACCTTTTTTTGACACTGATACTCTCGCCGATAAATATGTAATCAATTACGTAATCACTTTAGTACAGTCTAAGCTATGGACTTGAACAACGATTACAGGCAGAGGCAAGTCTTTGGTAATGCTAAATATGTAATAAATTACGTAATCACTTTAGTACAGTCAAAGCTACGGACTTGTACACCGATTACAGGTGGCGACAAGTCTTTGCTAATGCTAAATATGTAATAAATTACGTTTACGTAATCACTTTAGTACAGTCAAAACTACGGACTTGTACACCGATTTCAGGCAGAGACAAGTCTTTGCTAATGCTAAATATGTCATAAGTTACGTAATCACTTTAGTACAGTCAAAACTACGGACTTGTACACCGATTACAGGCAGAGACAAGTCTTAAGTAATGCTAAATATGTAATAAATTACGTAATCACTTTAGTACAGTCAAAACTACGGACTTGCACACCGATTACAGGCAGAGATAAGTCTTTGGTAATGCTAAATATGTAATAAATTACGTTTACGTAATCACTTTAGTACAGTCAAAGGCTCAAAGCTACGGACTTGTACACCGATTACAGGCAGAGACAAGTCTTTGGTAATGCTAAATATGTAATAAATTACGTAATCACTTTAGTACAGTCAAAACTACGGACTTGCACACCGATTACAGGCAGAGACAAGTCTTTGGTAATGCTAAATATGTAATAAATTACGTTTACGTAATCACTTTTGTACAGTCAAAGCTACGGACTTGTACACCGATTATGGAAAGTGGTCAGCTCCTCGAATTACACTGTACTAAACCTTGATTGTGCAATTTCTCAGTTTTTATGATAATTTTTGCTAACTGTCATTACTTATTGTTATTATTATTATTATATTATTACGTACTTATCATACTGATGGTAATAATTTATTCCATTAACGCCAAATGGTTTAAATTGGTGGCATCTAGTAAAACCATTAAAATTGAACGTCGCGTCGCGTCGCGTCGAATGGATTCGCTATAAATGTTTGCTTCCCCGTAAAGAATTTGTGAATCGATCTTATAGGACTTGGGGAAAATGTCAATCAATTTGCGCTCGGGGCCAGGGGCCTTCTTAAAAGACTTTCAAATTCCAAGGTATTATTAAAAAGTAGAAAGAGCTAAACATGGCAGCAGGCAGCTGGTCCGTTTTGCCAGTTAGACTAGATGGAATCTCGGAATTCTTAATAAAGAAAATATTTTTTTTTGTGTCTCTCGAACCGAGCGGTTTTGCCATTAAGTTGGAAAAAGAAAAGGTAGTAATTATATATTTGAAAATACTTATCGGTTGGGGGTTTCGGGAATTGGATAAGAAAGAGGTACGCGGAATATCAAATAGGGGCAGCTCGCCTCCCCCCCCCACCATTTTTGACTGCACGAGTCACCTGTCTCCGCACGCGTCCGACATACCCGGATTGCACTTTTAATTTTTGTGGACATGATACGTGTAAAAACTCCTTAAACTGACATTTCAGTCACGGTTAGGGTGACGGTAAAGTTTTGGCGTAACTTAGCAAGGCCAAATATCAGTCGATCTAGATTGATGGGGACGTATAGGACGTCACGCGCGGTTTAATATCGAGCGACTTTTTGGGAGAAGCAGGGGGCCAAATATGGCGAAAAAAATCCAGAATTTATTAGGGTGTGCGGATAAAACGCGGCTGGTGATTCCCCGAAGGAAAACCACTCCCCTCTGGTCAATTTTATCCCTTTCTTGGAGTAAGGTACAATTGCAGGCTCGCTATCTTTCTCCGTGAAGGTGGGGAATATCTTGGAAACAGAGGCTATAGTTAGGGTTACATATTCTCCGTTAACATCAATACATTCTTCAAATTTGTCTGAAATTCTTGTTATCATTCACTCTTTCTTTTCGGATCTGTGGCGGGAAAGGTGGGGCTTAAGAAAAAGCGGTGGCAGCCGGCGGGTCCAGGTGCGAGAGCGTCGCGGGTCCTACAGAGATAACGAGGACATCAATTATTCCTCTTCGAAAGACGTTTTAGTTTCGAAGAAGGAATAAAAAAAATTCGTCGATTTTCTCCATTTTGCCGCTGCCCTTGTGGACTCCGGTATAGTACTCGGGACACTCCTGTTTGTTTTTGGACGGTACCACCAGACACGCGTCCTCTGTTTCCGGTATTTTAAGGGGAACGGTGGTGATTTTGTCTTATATTTACATATCCGGGTAAGGCTCACCATTAACCCCGTCTTAAATGGTGATTTTAGGGAGGAATTTCGGAGGACAAGCCCAATTTAGTCATTTAGACTTATTTCGAAATCAACGGAAGTTTATAAACTAGGTGTGATCGTCGTCATGTACATAATTGTACTTGATAATGTTTGAAGGCAGACTGTATTGAATCCTTAATTCTGTTGGCGTGTCGTATCAGATTGCAAGTATGCCAATTTAAAGACATATATAAATTCATTTGTGGTATACTGGTATGCAAAAATTTTATCGAAGCCATAAATTTGGGTGTAACCTACATTAATCAAATTTTTAATTAAAATTTACCGCTACAAATTTATGCTTACATCGTTTCAAATACAATTTTCAATTTCCATTAACTGCTTCTAAAAAATGCCGGCACCCAACTGTACTGGTATTACCAAAACGAATTTAGGTCCTTAAGAATCTTCAACAATGACACTGACTTTTGATGCCATGCTTTATACTTTTCATAAAAAGCACGCCTTAAACTGCGCATGTAGCGCCATCTGGAGGGTACAAAACTTCGATATATTTGTTATTCAATGGCCCAGCTTCAAATCCGGTATCTGCGAGGTAAATATTTTTAGAATTCAAGTTTTAAAAACTTGGAACCCCAACGGATGAGGAAAATCTAAAGTGATATGTTATTAACAAGTACAATTTGCTTCCAAAATAATTCTTCAGAACTCCCGTAACCACCAAGTGGTAATTAGTTTGGGCACATCGGCTTGATTGAAGGTTACAGTGACTATTTTAAGTATTTTTTGAACTACACAAAATTAACCAAAATTAGGATAATATTTGTAATAATGTAACTTTTGCAATTTAGTTGTCAAAACCAATTTAACCACTTTCAAACTAATTTTTTTGGCTAATACGAGAAGTAAATGAACCGAATTTTTCAGACTGCTATACTCCCCATGTTGGAGGCGTTTTCTTTATGAAGTTACATTTTGACCTCGAATTTGAATTTTGCGCGCTCCTAGGCCTAAAAAAAACGTTTTGGTTTTATGAAACTATTTTTTATACATAGATCTAGCTATACCCACAATTCCCAAGTGCAATTTATCGCGTCTAAAGACGGGGATGGAAATTAGCTTTTATTTGACTCGATTTCCTCATCATTTTCATAAGGAAAACGCCCTCCGATTCTGAGCGCTATTTCTATAACTTCGGTTCATTTACTTCTGGCAATACTCAATATTAGGACTACCCAAACCAGGATGAGCAGTTCATTATAATAGATCTGGCAAGGTTTTTAAGGATGTAAATACTCTCTCGAGCGGTATTAAAGCTGGTTCGGTACAAAAAAGACTCGAATTCGAGTCTGAGGGTACCCTCATAATATAATATGTGGGCATACCCATTGTAAATTCAATTGTCGCTATAAATTCGAAGATCTTATAGAAACTTCGCGTCAGTTGCCATAGTAAGGAGAGCCCTCCGTTATGTGGAATGTGTTGCTCATTAGTTAAACGTCCCAGAATGTGTACTTAGTACGAGTAACTTGAGTTAAATTATTACGAAACAACCGGTGACGCGTCCTGGAGTGAACAGCGTGAGGTCGGACTGCGGTCGCATCTGCTAATAATGAAAGTTAATTTGGAAGAGAGGTGGCCCGCGTGAGAGTGTTGGGAGCCCTTCCCGTTCCGCTCACCTGGATAAACAAAAGAAGCCGCTCGCGCGCGCCCCCGATCATTATTCGAGGAACGAAATCTCCGAAACGGGCAGAGGGGCGCCCGAATAAAGGTATGGCGCAGATGCGCGTCTGCCAAATTGTTTCAGCGAGTCGTGTGGCCCATTTGAACCAGCCGAAGTCCACCCGAATCCAGCTGCCCCGCCGAAGACGCCATTCCAACCGCTGAGTCCTCCGCGATACCTACTCACCGGCTACCATCGGTATTGGTACGGGAGGGTCTCTTCGTCGATCATAAATATAACCGGTAACGTTTGTGGCTCGATTGAGGAAGGCAGTTCCCCTTTTGGGTCGAGGTGTGCACGCGCGCCGAATGGTGGAAGAGCTCTACAAATGGTCCACGGGTGGGGGGGAAGTGAGGGGCTGGGGTTCGACTTAAATTGTATCGTTACTAGCTCGTGATTAAATTTTCCTTTATTTTTTCTTCTTCCCGTAAGCCTCGGCACCCTCGGGCCATTTTATTTTATATATCTATAGAAGTCATTCGCTGTTTTATTTTAACTTTTTTCTTCACATTCATTCCAAGAAATTTTCGAGAGCTCGCGCCAGATGTTTTATTTATCCGCAACGAACTTTGCGATAGTGACACCGTGGACGAACTACCTCCATAAAGGACTTGTAGTTTGCTTTTTTGAATCGGCCTGCGTGAAAACGCGATCGCGTTGCCACCAGGTTCCCGCGGGAATTTGATACGTTATAGTTACCAGTCCCTTTCGTAGTTTGTCCAACGTGACATTAAAAAGTAATTTTTCCTAAGCAATGTTTTTTTTCCTAAGCAATGTTTTTTTTTCCTAAGCAATGTTTTTTTTTTCCTATTAACAAAACAACCCTGAAATTATCATTAAAATTCAACCGTCTTCGTGTAAAAATATTCGGTAATTATAAAATGACGCGGAAGTTAAAATTGTTTTTGAGGACTGAAAGGTTTGCTCGCGGGTTAACAAAACGACTTAGCTATTATATATGCAGCTGTCTAATTTCGTGTACTCAAAATGTCATTTTAGAACATACGAATATATGCGTAAAAATATTTAAATAGTTATCATAAAATTGCCTTTTATCTTGTTGTCTGATAGGCTCGTATATTGTTGTCAAACCAAGTTTTGTTTGACGTATATAAAAGAAATTACCATTATTCAAATAAATATTATTATCAATTTGAAAGGTTTTTCTACAAATGTAAATTCATTTTAATATAAGCGGATCAATTTAATGGGAAACTGATATGCATTATCGAATTTGTTGTTTTAATAAATATTTAAATTGACGAACTAAAAGCCATACATGCTGTCAATTTAGTTATAAGAATGGCTTAATTAAGGTAAATTGATTTTGATTTTAGACCTTTAATTATTTTATAAAAAATATTTGAAATAGGTCTAACGAGCAGAGAGATAACTTACAAACTCAACGCGGAAGAAGTGGTTCCGTGTTTTCTTACTCTAGTTTGTCTAGAAACTATTTATTTGAGCCTAAGCCTATTCAATACACCAATACGCATATAAGAAGGGAGAAGAACCTTTTACAGGGGTACCGCCATTGTGCGTACATTTTTAATAATCTACTTGTTACTAGATGGCGCCATTAGTTTACAATCCGAAATAACCAAAATGATAAAACCCGCGAAAGTCTAATTTAAATTGTGGTTATTTAAAAGCTGAAATTTTGTATAACTATATTTTCTAAAATATTTTATATAAACTTTCAGCTTGAAATATCACTTAAATAATATATATTTTTTTAAATTTTGCGTCCAAATATCTACGCTGGTGTCATCTAGTGTAGAAATACGAAATTAAAATTTTATACTCGATGGCGGTTTCTAAAGGTTTGTTTCCCTGTATGTATTATAGTTTTACCATAAGTTTATGATGTATCATAAACTTATGGTTTTAGCCTAATAAAACTACAAAGTGTAAGTCCCTATTAGCGTTTGAAGTATAAGCGTTTTACCAAAACTGGAATTGTAAAGTTTCCGATGACATTGGAGGAATTTTAAATCCAAACTCGTTCACCCCAAACCGCACTCCTCCGTTGGGGAAAGGGTACGACCATAATGTTCTTGGCCAATTTGATGTTAATTATAATGGATGACCACCTCTACACGTTCCAGTATTCGAAGGGAAAGTCCGCATTTTAATTGAGTAGAGAAAGACGCTATGGCATAAGTAACATAAGTATAAATATAAGTAAGTCAGTTAACAAAACTATCATCGAACGGAGTTATTCCGCTATCAAAGTTTAGTTCAACACAGGGCCCCCTGGAGTCTGAAATATACAATTACGAAGAATCCATTTACGGTCGAGAGTGTCAGTATCGAAAAAGATTTATTCAGAAAATGATCGTTAATAATCAGCACCACCTTAGACTTCTAAAGCCTTTAAAGGCCGGGTTACAAGCCCTTCGTGCCCGCGAGCCAACACTTACTATCACCGTTAACTTCTAGAAGTTTTAGAAACGGGAAACCGAAGAACTCAGGGAAAAACTCCTTTGAGCAGTGGGGAGAGAACTTGCAAACTCAACGCGGAAGGCGTAGTTCCGAGTTTTTACCCAGTGCCACAAACTGGGATCGAACCCGGCTCCTCTTGCTGCGAGGCGGAAGCATTAACCACTACGCCACCCAACGCTTAATGCAATAGGAAGTGTCATACTTATTGGTATTATGTTACTTAAGACTATAGTTAGTACGGGCACGTATCTTTAATTTGGATCACGTCGTTATGGGGGAAATTCCTATCATTTTTCGTCTAAATTAATCGGGCCGCTAATTAAATACAACGCCTTTTTGAAATATATTTTTTCTAAGGATAAATATAAAGGGAATAAGTGATATTGCTCGTCACCTATTACCGAGAGCCTCGGCATTAGACTTAAGTGATTTGGCGGACAGACAAAGAAAATTTAAATATGACGCGGCTATTTGGCACCTATCTTTTTATCTTATTAGTTTAAAGGGGCTCTAAGATCGTCAAGGATGTGGGCGTGGCCTAGTTAGCGTTGCCGCTGTTACGTTTAAGTTTTTAATCGAGTCTTAACAGGTTTGAGGATTCTTGAAGATTTTGGCCTTCAGCCGGCTTTTCTTTGGCAAGCCGTTTTCTTTTAAGATTCCCGCCCCCCGTCCAATTTGGGAGGGTGAGGGGGAACAATGGGGAGGGGGGGTATTTAATCTGGAGAGCGCGTGCGTGGAACGTGTAGCTCTTCTCCGTTGGCGATTTTCAATAAACGAAGGACGTTTTTTTTATTACAATATAATCGGAATAAGAAATTAAAAAATGCGGCGGTTGCCAGGGGAGAAGAGGGGGAAGTTAGTGGAAGACAAAATTAATTCTCATTTTTTTTTTAAAGATTAAGTATTATTTTATGCCTCTCTCTATGATATTATGTATTATCATAAGCTTATGATATTCCTCTTACTTGAGAAGTATACATTTATATCTAGGATATACTAATGAACGATGTACCTTTCCAGGTTTGAGACGGTTTCCAATAAGCGCAATTTTCTTTTCAAACCGCATTACGGTTGAAATATATTATATTATTATATTTTATAGGTATATTTATATTTATCCGACTGACCATTTATTAAATAACCTTACAGGGGTAGTTCTCTCTAATACATTTTACTATACTACGAGTTGAAGATGTTTCATGTTTGTTTCAAACGAGGCTGCCAGATATTTTTGCCATCGCCTCAATTTTACCCCCTTTACCGATACAAATACGGAATAAGATTTCTTGACACGTCGCCATCTCGCGGCGGCTTTTGGCGAATTTAATATTTTTCCAACGGTTTGTTTTATTACATTTGAAATTAAAAATTTGAAATATTCAATCGTGGTCAGTACCTCAGTGGCTCTGGAGCTTCCTGGTTAAATGTGGGAAATAAATAAGTACTGTAAGCGACCTTTTTCATATTGTTTTTTAGCCATTTATGTATATCACCTAATTTTTCGTTAAATTGTTTATAGGCTTTCAAACTGTAAACACGTTTTCAATAGATAGGCCTTGGCCTACAAAAATAATAATTTAATAAATCGCGATTGCACCCCCTTTGCAATTTTCCCCCCGTGTATCGGTAAAATCGAGACTTCCGGTCGTTGACAATTCTGGCCACCAGGGTACGTTTGGCGCAGGGATATTTATTTAATTATATACTATCTATTCCCGGTGTAAAATAGGTTAGAAAATCAGTATGGAATGTATTTCAGTCCGCACTATTTTTTATTCCGAAACTATTTTGGAAAGTCAATTTGAGTCTACGAACGTATCTGTTTCAAAGCGAATAATATAGTAATAATAGTAAAATAATAATATTAGTAATATAGGGAGATGTATCTTATGTACCTTTGGTATCATTACGAAGTGCGCTCCTTAATTTACAGCTACCTAGGGCCTAAACTAATCGACTATCAGGAAAAAAATATTCATTAAAATCGAGGTGGAAATAGTTTTTAATGGTAAGAGACAACTTTCACTCGTGATTAATGGAGACTTAAGGCATTAGTTAAACAGTTCCTTGAAGAAAATTGAAAATACGATAAAAAATTTATAAGAAAACTATTACTTGCAGTCAAACCCTTGCAGTAGGCTTCTCCTCGAACATTTACGGTAAGACTGGGGGTGCCGCAGGTTCTAGTTTTATATTAAGTTTTGTGTTATGCATTTGTTTTTTTTTGTAAATTTTTAAATTAGTGTTTTTTCTAACTTTTAAATTAGTGTTTTTTCTAACTTTTAAATTAGTGTTTTTTCTAACTTTTAAATTAGTGTTTTTTCTAACTTTTAAAGTGTTTTTTCTAACTTTTAAATTAGTGTTTTTTCTATTATTTTGTGTTTTTTTAATTTTGTAAAATATGATAATTGTAAATTTTGTAAAATATGGTATTTGTAAATTTTGTAAAATAGTGCATTTGTAAATTTTGTAAAATATGGTATTTGTAAATTTTGTAAAATAGTGCATTTGTAAATTTTGTAAAATAGTGAATTTTGAAAATTTTGTAAAATAGTGAATTTTGAAAATTTTGTAAAATAGTTAATTTTATAAATAGTGTTTTTTGTAAATTTTGTAAATAGTGAATTTGTAAATTATGTAAATAGTACATTTGTAAATTTTGTAAATTAGTGCATTTGTAAATTTTGTAAATAATGCATTTGTAAATTTTGTAAATAGTATTTTGTAAAATATTTCAAATTTTGTAAATAGTATTTTTTGTAAAATATTTCAAATTTTGTAAATAGTGCATTTGTAAATTTTAAAAATAGTGCATTTGTAAGTTTTGTAAATAGTGTATTTGTGAATGTCGCTTTCTTTTTCGTTTGCTTATGTTTTAAATCTGCTTGTGGGTGAAGATTAATTATACAAGAAGAGAAATAACGAGTATCGCTTTGACTATGCTTTAAAATGTATCTATGAATAATTTTTACACCGCGCCACGATAAATATTTCTTCCATTATCGAAACCACCCTCGTAACTTCGAAGAATAAAATAGCAGATTATCCTTACAAGAATATTTCCCAGGTGCTGCGAGGACTAGCTAGAATATCTTTGGCCACGCGAGAGACCCCTAACAAACCCCCCTACGAGTCTATCGTCTTATTATATATAAAGTGAAGGTATTCCAGTCCCCGCGGCGATAATGGGGCTGAATAGAAGCTGGGAGACAGCGGTACATAGATCTAAGTCATTTAATTCGTGGAGACATCCACAAAAAATTGTATCTCATTAAGATGCACGAGTCAACCTTTTTAACATTTGAAGTGAAGGAAAAAAAAATCTTCGAATATTAAAAAAAAACTATTTAAGACGTAGAATCATTATTATAATGTAATGTCACCGTTGCCAATTTAATTCGATTGTGTTTTAGCTCTTCATTCTTAATAATGCGTTAAATTTTGGCCTTTAATGAAATGATTGTTTAAGCTTGGTCATTTTTTAATTTAGCTTATCATTGTATTTTTTTAAATAACCAGGATAGCCTTGACGTTACACAGTTTGATGGTGATATTTATATAACGGGTACCGTGTGAACTTGTGAAGCCAAAAATTAAGCTTGAATGGGATTTAAGAGAGGTACCTTCCACCGTTTTCGTTGAATTTGAATGTCTTTAAGATACAATGTATAATATTTTCTGTTTCTCTTTGGCGCTCAGCCCCCCTGGGCGACCAGCCCCGGGGCGAAAAGTGAAAACAAAGGGGAAAATTACGTTAATCATACGTCTTCCTAGTCCGAAACCCTCATTATATTTGCGCGCGGGCTAAAAGTTGTTTAACCTACTACTTACTTAACAATCGGCACTTTCGTTAGTTTTCTAATTAAAACGCTCTGCCGACGCCGCCGGATGATACCCGTTTACAAGATGAAGAGGATTTACTACTAGCAGAAGCGTATAAAATCTCTCTTACAACGGAAGTATGCACTATTTATCTTCAAATTTGTACCTTCGCTGTCTCCCACTCTATTTAAAAAAAAAACGTTTGGCAAGAACCAAAAAAGAGTGCTTACAACGGTCAACTGATCAGGTTAAGATCAGGTTAATCTTTTATACTGCTCACACCCAGCAATCTGATTTCAAACTATATGATACAATATCCCAAGTAACCGATCTGAACTGATCTGCTATCATTCATCTCACCAGTTTCAGTTTGGTGAACAGTTATCTGATTTATATTCTTAGTGTATATATAATCTTGTGAAAAGCAAATTAAAATAAGCAGAAATTAACATTTTGAAAGTAATTTAATCGGGAATATATGAAAACATAAGTCTATAATATTGTTCATAAGTTTGGGGAATATTTTAATGAGAGCTATTAACGAAGTGACGTCATCACAAGAAGAAAATCTCCCCCTAGCGAGGCGCTGTCAAAGGCTACGTGTGACGCGTTAGCAAGCGGACGCAAAACGGCGACGAAGCCCGCAATGTAAAACCTTTGCATGTGAAGAATAGGAAGTGTCACACTTATGTAATAATATTATACTCTTATGGTCAAAACGAGGCACAAAATAGTTCTGGGCGAAATATTTATTTAATAGAACAGTTGCAGGGGTAAAATATGATTTATAAATTAGTTAATACCTTTTGTCAATGTAATTTTTATATTTTACATCCAGTGGCGGACTGGCCATAGAGTGACCTGCCCGATGGCAGGTGGGCCCCACGGACCGTTCATGAAGTGGGCCCCTCAAACATGATAGCGTTATAGTTGTTAAAGCTGGGGTCCTTTCCCTTCTTACAGCCCAAAATATTACACCCAGTCCGCCACTGTTTACACCGTCAGGTGTAGTAATACATGCTGTAATTAGAGGCATGATACTGTGTACGCATCCGCTGTTTGGTACGAAATTAGCGCCTATTGAATCGGCGAAGGTATATATATATATTCTAGATGGAATCTGAGAGATATTTAATATACTTTTGCATAATGGGAGCTCTCTCCCTCTGCTAAATTGTTTCAAATGTTTTTCGTGTAGTTAATTGCGGGGTAATTTGCATAAGTGATATTTTCAATTCTTCACGGTATCTTCTTAATTATCTCGCCAACCCTCCAATCCATTTATATTTGACTTAATTTGATTCATATCGGGTTTTCGTGAATAGGGAGCTATTTTAAGTAACATTTTATTTATTGATAGTGTCATTTCTAAGCCTTTTCTTTAAATTTTCAATTCTTTAAATATTTATATAAGTTTAAAAGAAGTAGATTTCATTGGGAAAAAAAAGGTTTAAAAACTCTCTACGAATATCCAAAGTAGGGTTTTAGATACTTCCAATAATAAACTTTACAGATTTCAGTTTAAGTCCTTGTTAATGGTTCAAAGTAGAGTGGATAATATTTAAGAAAATAACCCTAAAAATTTCAGTTAAAACCCTTTTCAAGGTTAAAAGTAGGGTTTTGGGTATTTAAAAAAAACTGCAAACAAATGTAAATTTAAACCCTTGTTCGAGATAGGTTCAAAGTAGAGTTGGGGATATTTCAGGAAAATAAACCCTACAAATTTCAGTTTAAGCGCTTTTCAAGGTTCAAAGTAGGGTTTCGGGTATTTCAGAAAAAACTGCAAACAAATGTAAATTTAAACCCTTGTTCCAGCTAGGTTCAAAGTAGGGTTGGGGATATATTAAAGGAAAATAAAAGGTCCAAAATAGGGATGAGGGGTGGTCCTGGTTATTTCTGTTACGTTTGAGTTTAATTAATTCTAGGCCAATTTGGGTACTCAAATGTTATCGACCAAATTGGGGGTCTCCGCGAACTCCGCGATGATGAAATAACCATTACAGAGAACACTTGTTAATAAATTCACCCGGGGAGTAACTTCATCCGTAAATGAGCGGTGAGGGTCTTCTATTATTTTGCCATTGAAACTCCGCTCCAGTAAACAACAGCTTCGTATCCCATTTAAAAGACTACGCGAAAAAAAAAGTGGGGGACCCCACCGCTGAAAACCAACCATTTAGAAAAACGCGTCGCATGTCGAGGACCAGCTCAAAATCACCCGCGCGTAACCTCGATTCCCCATTGAAAGTGGCTCGCTTCGATAGAAGAAAACCCGATTGGGTAGGGTAAAAGGTGGACGATCGAAACAGGTGGCCCATGAACGGAGTTGGGCACGTGGCTGCGGCTCTTGGAAAAATCGTCAAGAAAAGAAAATAATAGCTTCGCGAATTTGAGAAAAATAAGTTGAACGGCCATAAGACGAAGTCCCCCCATTCGAATGCTTCCACCCTCCCGGATTTGATAAGTTGGCGCACGCCGAACCCCCATTGTGTCTTGGAACTTCTCTCCGACAGGCAGCTGTAAACTCGATATTTTTTCTCCTTTCTACCCTCGTCTTTAGCCGGAATGAGACCCACGTGCCAGATGTTTTTAAATCCCCAGCACTCTCGTCCTGGTACGCGCGAAGGCCTTCTCCGGTACAACAACAATCCTCGGGATGGGACATAAGGGAGCCCTGGTTCCGCGTGGCGAGGTATTGTTCGCCCGTAAATACCCCCGGATGTCGGACCCTCGAGGGGGAGCCCATTTTGGGGTCCATCTGATTCTTGATATTTGGTTGAGACGCGTGCCAGGGTCCTCTGTTTATCCCCGCGGGATTGAAGCCTCACCTTCGTTTTGAGAATATATTACGTATGTTTTGTAAACGCGGTGTTATATTCCGGACGCGAATATTAAATCATGATTGAATGTCTTTCCACTCTTGGATGGTTGTCTCGTCCATAGGCGCGGGTAGATCCGTTTTTTGGAACCTCCCTGTGGCTCGACCGCTCCCTTATTTCTAGAATTTCGCTAGCGTAGTTTTTGGTATTTACGCGTATCAAGTTCGGATTGATTTGAAAGTCTAATCGAGCTTTTCCAGTTCGTTTTCCCACTAGAAGTGTGTGAATGAAAATCGAAACCACTCTCTTCGCATTAGCAACTGTTGCTCGTAAACAAATTATCCGTATCGTAGAGTATCGTGAGATCGACGTCCTCGAGTAAAATTGCGTGACCGATTTCACGTTTCTCAATTGATTCACGGATGAATTTAGTATTTTAACAGATTGTGGGTAATATTTATTCATCTTTATGTATAAGCCAACTGCCCCTTTTATTTCGCTTCTCCCTGAACACTGGGTCTTTTTAAAGTGCGGTCTACTTAAAATAACTAATCGAAATTTTATCAAGCTCGATTTCGTTAATTTTTGGCCTAAATACACTTTTATTTATAAATACACTTTGTTTAATTTTTCGTTTTTTTTTCGAATTTATCTCGCTTCTCTTGAAAACGCTTGTGGTTTAAGTTTTAAAAATCTTCTATAGACTAAGTATTCTACTATTCTACACTTCTACTATAGACTAAGTATTCTACTATAGACTAAGTATTCTAGTATTCTAGTGTTCTACACTTCAACTACAGACTAAGTATTCTACACTTCTACTACAGACTAAGTATTCTACACTTCTATTATAGACTAAGTATTCTAGTATTCTACACTTGTACTGGAAAGATATTCCATAGTGCCCTATTGTGAAAGTTCTAAGGACGTTTTGATGTATTTTCACCTACAATAATTCCTAACATCTCATATAACTGCTGCGATAAAGTTACTTTATGAAATGGGTTCTTATTGCGCCTTGTAAATATATCGCGAAAAGGTTGACTAAGCAATTTATCAAATTCACTAAACGCAATAAAATTTCCGAAAATTGAACTATGCACGTATCAAATTCTTCCGTAACCTCTAACGTAGCCATAATAAAACTTTATTGGAATTCAAAGCAATTCGTCTTCAAATATAAACATAAGCCAGAAATTGCCTCCCGCCGTAGACTAAACTAAAAGTTCGCTCAAACTCCAGATTGTGTTTACAACAACCCTCAACCATCAGGAGGGAAAGGACGTCAGAAGAGGGTAAAATTTAGCGAAAGAAAAGTGCAAGGGGGAGTTTTTACAGTAAAAAGAGTATTATATTTCAACATCGGGGTCCAAGGTGTCCGAATACGCGAATAGGATAGAACGGAATACCCAAAATGGAACACGCTGGAAAACTACACTTCAAGCGGAGTAAGGTTTATTTTAAATTTCTCAGCTACCGAGTAAAAAAAGCGCGGTAGCTATAATGGAGAAAGAACGCATTCCACGGGTCCTTCGTAATAACACGTTTGAGCGAATGGCAGACCCGAAAGTGCGACCCTAACTAAGGTCAATTGAAAAGACCAGCGTCTGGGTAAGATCGCAGTGTTAGGTCGTACGTAGCAGAACCGCTCGGACCTTTAGAGGCGCACCCCTCCCGTTCGAGAACCATCGGGGGCTTTTGGGGGGTTTAACTGCGGTATTGGTACACCGTATTACCACCCCTCATCCCTGGCAAACTTCGTACCCAGTCGGGAATCCCCCTACCAGTCTGAGCGAGTACCTAAGTCAGTGGTAAAACGGTAGGTGCAGTCTGTTTTAGTCGGACTATCACGGTGCTAGTCGTTAATGAATGTTTTTGACGGTGGCAAAAAAATACTGCGGGTATCTAACGAAGGGGACGATGGGGGAAAAGAGAGAGAATTCGGCAGCTGGTGTCGGTCGCGAGTTACCCCGGGGCCAGTCATTCTTTATAAAATGAGACTCGAAGGTTTCTCCGCTACCCCGAATTTTAGCCTCCTCAGTCTCTCTTTAAACGTTCGCCCGTGAAGTTTATATAATTTCGCGTTTTGGGGCTCCCTTCATCCAATCTCTCGCAATCGCGGCAGAAGCTTCGTCTCTGTGATTTGTATATTACCGTGTGCTAAAAACCGTTGTAATACGAAATCTTTCGGCTTGAAAGTTTCACGCGCTAACGCCCGGGATAATGCGGTAGATTCTTCTGGGTTTAATTTATTTAAATTTATAGTCCATAGAACGATGTCGCTAATAGGAAAAGTGTGGTTTTGCGTCGTCCTTTTCGTGTCTTTGAGCTCGACGACGAACTCTACCGAATTCACGACAGACTCTACCGGGATTACGGACTCGTCTACGGACGTGTCGCGCTTACTGGCTAATCTCCAAGCTCAAATTAAGTCTTTACAAGACGAGCGTCATCGAGATCAGTCAATAATTAGACGATTGAGGACTATGGGACCTCACCATCACCATTCTCACCATCGAATCGAAGAAACTAAAGCGAAAGGAGACGTAGTTTCTCGTAATGACGATACGATGAAGATTTTGGAATTGGAGAGGGAAAGTTTGAATCATTTGCAAAAACAGATTTCCGAGTTGAAGGATCACTTAATCGAGATCGTTGGTAATAAGGAGAGGGACTCGAAGGCGTGGTCGACTATCGGGGAACTGCGCGACGAACAGGAGTCGCTCAGGTCCGAAATGAACAAGTTGAGGAAAGAAATCGAAAAACGACCCTCCGCTCTGGGAGAGGACGACTCGAACGCCCTGAAACATTTGAAGACCACCCAAGTGACCACGAGATGGTTGAGGAAGACAGTCGAGGAACTCAAGAGCGAAATGAACGAATTGGCGCAGTCCGTCAACGTCTCCGCCGCTTTCCGACAAAGCCAAATGGTCGAAACTAACTTGACCTTCGTTCATACTGACCTGAGGTCGGTTAGGAGCGAAGTGGAGGAATTACGAGCCAGCGAGACCAAACACGAAGCCCAATTGGAACAATTACGTCTCGAATCGAAAGAAATGGGATCCATCGTTCGTCTGCTGTCCAAGAAGCACGAGGACATCGCGAATGAGGTATGTACTTTCATATTTATAAAGTTTCCGTGTCAAAAACGTTTTTGCGTCCGTTTTTCAACGACTACATTACGGTATCTTTGTACTCGATTGTAAATTTGAAACTTGAAATAACCTTCACGTATTTTATATTTGCCTTATCTCATCGGATATTTTTCCCTCCGTGACAAAGATAAGTCAGACAGATTTGTAAATATTTAACGAAACCCCCGTTTGACCTCGGCCTCTTATTAGTCTCACGTAACGGTAGTACCGCGGAGGAGAGAGAAAAAAAGATTCGGGAAAACAGTCGGCTGTGCCGCGGCAGTATTAAGACGCGATCAGCCTTGAAACATTACAGATTTTAAATTACAAAAGTGAAAAAAATCTAAGCAACCATTAGCCCACTTCTGTCTTATTTCTGTCTCCCCTCCGTAAGTCTATAGGCGCTAAAAACACGTCTGCTTTCGCGGGGAAAAAAACGAAATTACAGGTTTCAGTACTCTTAAACTTTCTTTTAAAAAAAGTAATCCCAAATTAAGTTATTTGTAAAAATTTAATCAATCATTACGAAAGAAGTTATACAAAATATATAAAATAAATTTATTTTATCCGGACTCAATTTGCATATTAAAATAATTATATATCAGAGATAACGTAACTGGAAGGTTGTCTCTTCTTCGCGGAGTTATTTTAAATCAGGCCCGTATATGGGGGGCGCCAGGGGATGCTCAGCACCACCAAATGAATACTTGAGCATCCCCAACCCCAACCCGACCGACCCAAAAAAAATCGATTGCTCAACTACCAACTAATATCATATAACATCGGTTACCTGTATTTTTAATAAAATATTCTGTTTTCTACGAAGTCGAAATTCATAATTTTAAAAATACCAAAATAAAGCCAATTTCGGTATATTTACTAATTTCATGGGTGGGAGTTAAAAATTACGATTTTTAGTATCAAGGCATTGGAACCCCCCAAAAACATTTGAGCGCCCCCGAGTTTTGGTGGCTGGTTACGGGCCTGTTTTAAATGAATGGTCCCCTCTTTCCCAAAGGCCAATCACGAGCCTGCTATCCTCGGAAGATGTTACGGGGAAAGGTTTATTATGTAGAAGTGTCAATCCGAACGTTGTGAAGAGAAATTAGGGGTTCAGGGTCACCTTGTTTTCAATTAACACGGAAGCTACGAAAACATGGAATCATCTATCTTCTAGATAACTTTTCTATCGGCGAAGGGGGATTTTTTGCCTTAGTACTAATGTCGGCAAAGATGAGTAGATTGCGGACCACAAATTCAAACGTGTTTCATTGATGAGCCGTTCACCAAGGGGCGTCCCATCTATAGATGTTTCACTATTAACCCCACAGTTAAATTAAAGGCTGGGAGTAGGTAAAGTTTGTGACTCTGCGGGCATTTTAGAAAGTCTGTCAGGTCTTACTAAAGTTTCATTATATATATATATATCCGTTTGCAGACGCGTTTCCCCCCAGATTTTATAGGTTGTGTATTCGCGGCCAGTTGCGAAACTCTGAATGAAATCCCTTGGAGGATTCCCGGTGGTAACGAAGGGGCCCCTATCACGGAGGATTATGGAAAAAATCATCCATGAGTCATGTCTCCTCTTCGCAGCTGCGTTAGGACTGGGGTCGTCCTCTGCCCCGCATGCGGGGGTTGTTGGGATGTTGAACCCTGATATTCCCTCGTTCTTCTTTTGGAAGGGCAACTATTGGTCCCCTCCTAAATTGTATCAATGGGCAGGGGTCTGAAGGTATAGGAAAATGGTATTTGATATTTCATTGTATGGCTGTCTGGTTCCGACACTTTCCCCGCTCTGAGCCATTGTGAAACGGCCTTATCTGGAGAAGGAAACGGGGGAAGGGTTTTACGCGTAGTTTCAAGAGGGGCTGAATGGGGTCTAGAGCATTTCGTGGTTATGAAACGCCAGTATATATACTATCGCTGATCGCCCACCTAATCGATGTATAGGCCTGTAGCTTTGATGACAGATTTAGCATTACCAACGGCTTTACTCAGTTACATATTCCTCTAATCCTTGTACACAGATTTATTAAGTGGTAAGCCTAGTAGCGTAAGCAGAATTTTAGTTCGGAGGGGGGGGGGGGGGCACAATTGAAAACACTTAACCGAAAAATAATTGTACATAAAACCATACATTTCGGGGGCACATGCACCCTGTGTTCCCAGTGGTTACGCCACTTGGTTAGCCCCCTTGACCCTCACTGAACGTTTCTATTCGGACATTATGGAAAACGTTTTTGATTACTATTTTAAAATCGTAAAATAGCCTTGGTTCTAATTTAGTTCTCGTTTTTTAGGTTCGTTCAATCCAAAACGATTACAGCGAGCAGATACAGGGACAGCGTTATCATTCGAACATAAACGTAAGTTATCCGTCGCTACGTGAAAATATTTCGAAGAAATTAATGTCAGGTGGAAGTTTTTAACAAATAATCCGTTGTTCAACAGAATCTACATTCCAAACCCTTAACGTCGGACTTCAGTAATGACAACCAAGATGGATCGGGAGACGATGCCGTAGAAGACGGAACAGTCGATGCGACCGGTAAGAGATCTTTGAATTACCACTCGTTATCGCGGTGAAAATCGGTACGGTGGTTAATAAACCCTTCCTTTTCATTAGAAGACGTTGAAGAAGATATCCATCGTACCCGTCATCGACGTCAATTGAAACTGGAGCTGTTAGAGTTGCGTCGTGGACTAATCTCCTGCCAAGGACGCCAAAAGATTATGGAAAAGGAACTGAAGAGAACGTTACACGCTTTCAAATCAATCAATCACACCGTGTGTTCGATGCGCGACGACTTGAACAGGGTTCAAAACCTTTCCACCGATGACTTGAGAACCAGGAATGACTTGGCCGAGTACGTCGATGATATGCGAGAACGCTTGATGTCGGCCGAGATCAAAATTGAAACCAATTCCAAGTTCTTAGCCAACGTTAATGAAACTGCCTCCACCATCAAAATGCTCCACGATTCTTCCGTTAAACTTTTCCGGGCCGTCGAAACCGTCGAGGAAGAATACGGCAAGACCATCGGCGACATGCGCAAGGAAGTATCCAAGTGCGACTTTAACTTGGCCCAGATTCAGTCCTCGAACAAAGTCTTGAGAGAAGATTTGACTACTCAGGAAGAGAAGCAAAGGATCTTGTCTCGTCAAGTGGACGTTATCCGGGGAGAAGTAGAACGGGACCATTACCGACTCCTGGCCGTTCAGAACGAAGCGCTAAACCGTTCGTTGGTAGACTGCAAGGAACGGAATGAGAACGCCCTCAACGCGCTAAAACTATCCACTTTGGAATATTCGGTGACGCAGATTCAGAGTAAATTTTTGGATCATCAGAACAAACTGAAAGAAATGAACGCTGCTTTGGAGGGGAAAGTGGCCGTAGCAGAAGGGGGGAAATTCGTCAGTGCTCAGAGACAAATCAACGAAACCATTCTCATTCTGAACCGAAGAATTTTGGAGCTTCAAAACGACAGTCAACTCCTTAATAAATATTTGAACATGATGGCCAGAAAACTACCAAAAGGTAATTTGTCTTTGCTGTAGATACAATTAATCTAATTGAACAATGACTAATAAATCCTTTAACTTATTGATACAGATTGTTCCATGGAAGGCTTAGCGGAATCGCCAATGAAATATTCTAACGGAGTATACTTAATTCATCCCATTCCTAACGGAACGCCGGCGTTCGTGGAGGTAGCTTGCGACATGTCAAGCCACAGTCCAACGGACAGCTGGACGTACATTCAGAGACGATTTGACGGTTCAGAAGATTTCTACCGAACCTGGGACGAGTACCGCGTCGGTTTCGGCCACGCTTCGGGCGAGTACTGGTTAGGGAACGAACTTCTGCATACTATTACCACTAAACGTAACTACACGTTACGGATTGATATGTGGGACACTTTGGGCCATCATAAATACGCGGAATACGCCCATTTCCAAGTGGGATCCGAGGAGGACAATTACCGCTTAAGTATCGGTGGATATAGTGGAAACGCGAGCAACGCGATGGAGTTCCATAACCAAATGGGCTTCAGCACCAGAGACAGGGACAATGACGCCAGCAGTACCCACTGCGCAGTTTACTATTCCAGTGGCTGGTGGTATAATCATTGCCAGTACGTCAACATTAACGGCAAATATAACATAGGTCTAACATGGTACGACATTGACTCTCACGAATGGGTACAGTTGACAAAAGTCGAAATGAAAATTAGGCCCGGCAAAAGAAATTAGGTTTTTCTATCGAAATTCTAGGCAATTACTTTTTAATTTAAGTTCCTATTTTAATTTTTTTCCCCCAAAAACTATTCGTTTTCACGCGCCCAATAGAAATTAAGGGACATCTTTAAACACGTGACTACTCTGCCCACGATTTTTATGTGATTATAACATCGATATGTCCTAATTTCTGTTACGTCCTTCAAGAAAATCGACTCTCAAAAATATAATAACAGAAAACGGTAGTGCCAAATACAGAACTTAACTGTCTGTGGGAATACTCTTCCCTAAAACGCGTTTTGGAACGAGCATAGTTTTGGATAAAGAAACATTTAACGCGAATAAGATTTGTTGCAAAGATTTTAAAATTTATTTATTTGTGAATAATCGATTAGTATTTTAAGAATGTCATGTAGTAGGTGAAAAAATACTTTATTTTTTAAAGCGATTTTATAAGACTGTGTATTATATATATTTTTCCGATAAAGTATGTTTTTATTGATCTGTTGCGGTTAATTAAATTCTACACCGTAATTTTTTGTAACACCATAGAAAAATTTTGTTTAAGAAAATATAGAGAGTTCCTACCTCAATTGGCGCGCTGTCGAAAAATATAGCCAGAAACCAATTCAAGGTGATAGTGCATATCTCAATGTCAAATGATTCTAGGTGCTGGTAGACAGACGGTATTTTTTCTTTCATCAGATCTTTAAGGACCTCCTGGTCCACTTGCGCTCCTATTAAATTGCAGTCGTAGTATCCAGACGGAAAGTAACGCTCCACAATGGCGACCAGACACCTTCGAACGACCAAATTTACTATCTTAAGTTCAAATGGGTTATATTAAGGGGAAATATTACCAGAAAGCATTTTCAGCGTCCATGAATAACAGACATATGGCCACCAAGAAATTCATCCCTTGACAGTATCCCAGGTCGGGGTTATGAATGCAGAACGATTGAAGTATTTCTTGCATCTTACGAACCTGCTCTAACAAAGGCTATTTAGTTTTAGTAAATAACATTTTGTTAATAGGTGCTTCAATAAAAGATCGACTCGACTCTTTTTGACTGGTAAAAATGGATCGCTGAATGAAATATAAATCGGTTACCAGATTCCTCAACTCAAACCCTGTCAACTAGACTCGACATTTACTTATTAAAATACTTGTTAAGCGTAGTATCAGAAATACATGAACCGAAATTAGCAACGACCTCCTTTTTATTGGGGAGAAATTTCTCCGTGCGACAGGGGAGGGTTAAATAGCGAGGCCTTGTTAATTTTCCGCCTCCCGCGACTACAGGGAAAATTTCGAATGCACCACGGGTAACTAGACCGCCATCTAGTGAGGCTAAGAGAAATGACTTCATCGAAGAAAATCGTACCCAATAAAGTATGTTATCCCTTGCGAGGGGCTGACCACTATCCGTAATCGGTATACAAGCCTGTAGCTTTGACTGTACTAAAGTGAATACGTAATCGATTACAGACTTTGCACTACCAAAGGCTGTACTCACTGTAATCGGTGTACAGAATTTGAGGAAGTGGTTGGCTCATCGATCCCTTGCTAGTGGAAACTTAGCCTAAGGCCTGAAACAAAGTTTTCGCATCGAAGCTCTCCCCATCGCAGGTTTTTGCCTTTTGGAAAACCAGCCCTTACAAGTACCATATAATGATTAGCTTGCACGTCCAGGCTCTGTGTTTTAATACTTCCTAGCGAATCACCGAATAGATTTTATTGAAGCGTCTATTGAAATCAGTTTTACCCCGTCGCCATTTGTATGACTGAATCTAACGTTATTGGGTAACGTTCTCAGCAGGTCCAAGGAAATTTGTCTTTTGCTTTGGGCCACAATCTATAAAATTGTTGTTGAAAAGTTGATGTTTTTTTAAATGTAATTTAAGCAACGGTACTTTTGAGTCTGGTGCCAGGGAACAAAGGTTATTGTAGTAATGCGAACCCGCTTTATCCATCATATTCTTAACGCGGTATCGGTACAAGTAACACCAAACTCTACTTCGCAACTGATTGGGAATACCTCCTCTGACCAATTCTTTGAGTTCCTTCTGAAATATATGCTAGGTTTAAATACCACAAGTACGTAATTAACAACCTAGTACCAGTGGGCGGGAGCATTTTTACCTCTGGTTTAAGCACGACACCGTGCCTTTTGAGATATTCCTTCCACCTCAGTTGGTGTAATTGATAGTTTCGAATCTTGCTGATGTAGTGGTTGTATAGTTGACGGCATATGTAATGTAATATTACTTGTTCCTCGGTGTAACAGTGTTGAAAGCCCATAGAGTCAACATGACATAGACAAGTACTCGCGTTGTCGTAAACAGGTAGAATCTGGTTCATGGTTCTGGCCTCGTTTAGTAATTGGATTACGCGACGTTTGTGCTACGAATTGCAAACGATTAAATAAGCGACAGTCTCTTTAATCAGTCCGAAATAATAGGCTTACTTGGGATCCTCCGTATAGGTAAACTTCCATTTGTTCGGGGCCTTCTTGTCCCGTTGGTCTCATGGCCGATTGCATTAAGAACACGTAGTCGCGTTTAAGCTGCTCCAACGAAGCTTCCATTTCCTTAGCCTGGCTGTAATTGTACCTTTAATACGTGTCAGTGGAGTTCATTTCTGGGATAAAAAGAAACTTACAATTGCTGTGTCTGATACTTGTAGTCTTGTTCTTGTATTTGACGCGATAGCATAATAACTTCTTCGTTCAGAAAACGGTTTTGACCTTCCAAGATTCCCGGGATGCATTTAGCCGAATTGTTTTCTAGTCTTATTATCGGAGAAGATTGTAAGTTTCCTTAAATACATTGGGTATTTGCAAGTACTTACGACTTCTCTCTATCAATTTCTTGAATCTTTTCTTTGAGGTATTCTAAATCTCGCTCCTGACTCAGTACTTTATTCTTATAAATTGTGGACCTGTTAACCGCTTTGGCCAGCTCGCATTTTACCTCCCTACAGCAGACGGATAAGTAAATTTCTGGTCTTATAACCACCCATAATACATTAACGAAAAAGCTCACATCAGTTCCATTTCGAGTTGCTTTATTCGTCTAACATTCTGACAGTCTTGGATTCTGGTACCTTTGCACAACTTGGGTTCGTCGCTGAAAGGCGTTTAAGAAACCAGGTTTACTTCTAACCATTACTTCGAAATGAGAAATACCACTGCCATTACGTTAGAGTAGCCTGGTTCTCCATTTGCTCCCTGTGTTTCTTGGCGTAATTCAGGTGCCTTAAGACCACGAATTTTTCTTCGTTGTCTTCGGACGAGGTCATAGGCGAGGTGACGCAACTGGTATAGTTCTCTTCCAAATTCTCCGAATCTTCGGATTCTTTGCAGACAGCTTTACGAGGCTCTTGGCACTCTATTTTGAGCGGGCAGGTTGTTTGTGACTCAGTTTCGTTATTGTTGTTGGAATCTGGTTCGGGAGACGAAGTGTCCTGATCCTTTATGTGAGAATCCATGACTGCGACTGTCTCCGACGGCGTTGAGCTTACTTCTGTTCGAAGTTTGAACCATTTTCGAAAACACTTACATACGGAACTCGTTAACAAACCGATCTTACTTCTCAACGATAATTTCTCCGTCGAATTTTGTTGTGACACGTACATGGACGGAGTTCTGGTCGAGGGCTCTGTGGCGATTTGCCTCGGTTCCAGGCTCTCTCTCCCCATTGAGAGTTGAATTTTCGACTGTTAGTTTAACTATTATTAGTGTTTGCGATTAGAGAACCGAGTGTCTACGTTAAACCAGGAACCCAAATAACGAACCTTGTCACAAACTGGCGCGAATTGAAATGCAACCGCGATACTAAATTTTCCTTCAGTCTGGTATCAAACACGGTGATTCAAACGTTACTGTATAAACGCTAACCTGACAGTTGTTTCGGAAGGAAACCCGCGGTATAGTTTTCGAATCTAAAAGGTACTTTATACGCAACGAGTGTCGGGTAAGTCATCGCGTCGGTTCAAACGTATGCTTTTCTATGTCGAGGTCTGTGAATGAGTCCTACATTCCTTTTTGGTAAACACGCGTGTTTTGCGAAGCCTTCGACACTAACGCCACGACTGCACAGAAAAAAAGGCGTCTAGGTACTAACACTTTCTTAAACACGAAAATGCAACAGAATATTTATCATGTTTAAAAACTATCATGTTTAGGCGATAGTGGTGTTCAGCTTTGAAACATCATGCGTTTAGAAATTAAACGTGTTATTTGCTTCTCATATTTATCGTTAAAACGTGTTTAGATAGAATACGTTTAAAGATTAAACATATTAAATGCTTTTGGCGCTTACAATGAAAACACGTCTAAAGATTTTTAAGATTAGTTTCTAAACATGTTCAAAGGTTCGGGTGTTGTGGTTTAAAAAATGTGTTAATTTGCCGTATACGCCACTCTTTGAATAGCCGTATATTTGAGTGGTTTAATTACGATCTAAAATAACATTTATATTAATTGGCTACGAATTAATGAAACCAAGAATGTATTTATTTATATTTAGGAAGAATGATTATGTTGCGACAATCGCCGGGCACGTTGAACGCCTTTCCCCCGTCTCGCGCGGGGGGGAAAGACAAAACGTCACCGGCGTTTGATTACCATCGCGTTAGGTGACGTAAATTTTAAGCAGCTAATGAAATACCGGGACTATTCGTTTTATTTTAAGTGGAGGAGCGTACTGGGGGGACCAACGGGCGGATTGAGACATAGACATTCTCCCTAGGTATAAATAAATACATTCTTTATGAAATCTACTGCCTATACTGTCGATTTCATTTCTTTAAATGCCTGATTATATTTTAGTGATATTAATTTAAATTATATTTGTGTTAATACGACCTTAAATCACATCAAAAGTAGTGTTATTTTATTAATTTTTAGTAGTTCATGTTCAATTATTGATTTATATACATTAGTGTTATTTAATTAGTCTTAATAACCAATAACTTAAAATTATAAGATGATATAGAAACCCGGTCCATATTGTAGTTAACACTATTTATATAACGGTGATTAACGAATATTATTTTATTTAAAAAAATAGAAAACGAAATTAAATGAAATATATAGACAACGCGAAACATATATTAAACTCGTAACGCAATATACACTTATTAAACATCAGTATTTAGCATTATGTTTAAAAACCACGAAGTTTAATTTCTAAACATGACCTCTTACCAGTTGTTCCGGCTTGGAACACTACCGGAGAGATCTTGGAAGGTTGTTTGGGAAACTCGTTTTATTTAAACAGATGTGTTTAAGGAAACAACACCAACTCTTACCCATGTTTAGCTTTCAAACATGTTTAGATGATAAAAACATAAACACCTTTTTTTCTGTGTGTATGTGATTTAATATCGGCATAATACGCTCGTGACAATGGATTCCCGGTTCAATGTAGGACTCTGACATTGAAAGGAATTTAGTTTACCCTTAAAAAGGACAAGTTTCTGGAGTTGTGATCCGAAAGGTATTTCTCCCTTAATTCCTGCACCGATTCTTGTCGAAGAAACCGGTTGGGACAGTCGTTTCGTTTTGACTAAGGTGGCAGAAAATGTAACAGATTCCACCCACATAAATTATAGCTCTACCAGGAAATTATATATGTAAGCACTTGGTATGTCTAAGGCTCCATTGCCACCGAGCTGCGAATGACCCTGGATAATGAGGAGGGGCTTAAACTACGATGAATGTAACTTAACGCGTATTTTCGTATTCATTCATTGGCTGGCTGCCGTCGCCAGTGGAGTATCATATACCTTCTAGGAACTAAATTTCTTTGACACTTTATAATGTTTATCACTAGTCTAATTCCGATGATAGTCGCGAATTTAGACGGTAAAAAATAAGGTATTGTAAACTCTTATTTGAGACAAGGCTTAGTATCAAATCAACGCAGATTTTAACGTAACACGGCGCAGGCTAAAATGTCTGCTGTAAAATATTACTATTTATTTTCAAGGAGACCACTTAAAAATTGACCAATGAATGCCAACTGAGGACGCTACCTAACGTAGAGTGAATAAAACATTTTTTCGCCAATATAGGGATGACCTTATAAGTGTGGTTTACGATTTGGGGAAGCTGAAACGTCCCTGTGTTAATTAGTTCAAGGGACCACCCTAAACGTCCTTAGACATTCCAATAATTATATTTATATAATAATATATAATATCATATAATTTCCTGCTTTTAACCCGCTTACTTGTAAAGTATATATCCATTTCAACATGCTGTTGTGATCGTCAGAAATGAATGTGTATTCCTTGCCGTCAGTACTGAGGAAAACAATACGCGTTTTTTAAGAACTACTGATGGAAGATTAGATGAAAGCAACCCACTGCAGGACGAAGCTGTTATCTTCTTCCAGTACTAAAGATATAGCAACGTTCCTCAATGGTATTATCCCCGATGGTGGGTCACTACTGGTCTTGGAAGGATAGTACAGGAGCTGCTGATTTTGCTCGTCGTAAATGTACCATTGTCTTTTCCTGGCTTTCAATCGGCCGAACGCTTTGTCAAGATAATACACATATACGTAGTTATAATCGCGTCCAAAGTAAACAGGCTTATCTTATCTTTCAATTAAATCGACTTCATCCATATTAACCCGTCGTTATTAAACAATATATTTCAACCTTTCCAAGTGGGTTCCCCATTACCCGGGGACATCACTCCAAAATGGAAGAGCCACCCAGGGTCATTTAGAATGGATATTGCGCAACTCTCAGTATGGACCCATATGCTCCCTGTCATTGTTCAAGAACTTTGTATTTAACATTTTATCATAAGTAAATATTCAATAGGTTATAATTGAGGATAATGGTACTACTAGGATCCGTGGTCATTCACTAACGACCCTGCCTACCCCAAATTAAAGCGCCTATTTAAACGCGATTCTAATGTCCAGATTATAGTGACAATGATAGGTTAGCTTATAGCGAAATTGACTTACTTCCGCTGGGTCTAAGAACGAGATATCCTTCTAGTTGACCTTCGGCCTTAGCCATGGCACGTTCACTAGTAGCGGCAGTCGCGCATCTACTAGAACTTTCTCCTTTCTAACTCTTTCCCGACGGTCCTGGCAACCGGGTTCTCTTCGATAGCGAACCTCCACATGGTGAACTGAAAAAATACAGCGATTGCGATTAACAGCAACCGGGGCCGGTGATAAGATTAGATGGACACGATCGATACGTCAAAATTTCTCTTCTGAGATCACGGCGGAGTTGACGCGTCGGGCTTCTGTTTAGTTTCGTCTAGCGAAGCGGGATGTCTCACACCCGCGACAGGTACGGAATAGACTGCTGTAATACCGTACAATATCGCCGGGGAAGAATATAAATTATCTCTCTTTTATTGCACAGTCCTTATCGCCGCTGTTTTATTATGAATAGGCAAATGCAGCTTTTAAGGGGGAACACCGCTACTTCGGGCAGGCTTGGTGTTCTCATTTCGCACTCGGAGACTGCCTTCAAACGTTTCGGGTCGTAAAACGAAACGCGCTATATTGGGGCAATAAGATAAGTTTAATTGATGGACAGTGATGACGGGATCCGGCGCCAGCCCAGTAGATCCAGTTTTTTATCTTGTCTATTTGTATAATTTTCTACAAAAAAACCTTTCTTACATACACTGTCGATGGAACGATTTCAAAATTTGTTTTTCATACGGATATTATCAAAATTTTAATACTTTTTAAAAGAAATTATAACCTCTACAATTTAGGTCGTTCCCCGAAAGGTTCCAATATTGGCCGTTACCTTATTTAGCTTTTGACATTCTTGACGCTACTTAGTGGTTTGTTGCTGAGGTAATCCCTAAAGAACGCGTTAGTGGTTACATTTCCTTTAAAGTATATCGCTATAACCATCAACCTTCACGAATTTCTAGTTAATTTACTTTGGTTTAAAGAAACGCGCGCGTTTTTTAGATAACGTACGTTATTACGTGGACAGTATTACATTTTCCTCAAAGCGCGCAACGATACATTTGTATAGATCATGCATGGGATTCTATATTATCTTCCCGGCTTTTAGAAAGGCTCGATTTTCTGCCTTTAATGATGATTTTTTCTATCTTCCCATTGTAATCGCGACAAATAAAAAAAGTTTGAAAATTCAACTCCCTCGGCTTCCAACGAGACGTTCGCAGCTGACAAGTAGCTGTAGAAGTTTTTAGATTTGAACTTGTACACGGAGCACGTGATATACCTCGCAAGCCTCTAAAACTAAACATTCAGGAAGGCGTGTTAACCAAACTCTTTCTCTATTTATCTCTCTGCCCCTTGCGGAAAACAGGTGTTCAAATCTAGGCGCATAGCGATTCGAAAACTGGGTCTCGACGGCGGCTTGACAAGTCCAAATAATTAGCCCACGGAATTAAGCTTTAAAGGACTTCGCAAGAGACTTATATGCGCAATGTGTCAATTTTATCAAATTGCCTGTTTAAGGAGTCTTTAGAAATTGCGCTGCTCAATGCTGGTTGTAAACTTGTTGTCAACCTTAATTCGTGCATTTTACTGTGATACTGTGTCTGATTTTTTTTAAACCAGCGTATGGTATCAACCAAAGGATTTCATATGATCAAATTGAACTATACACTGTCCCATGTTGTTATAAGGCAGGTTAAACCCTTCCTCGAAACACGTTTCGGGGGAACATTTAGGAGTGTTTTGTAGTAAATAAAATTGCTTATAATTGCACCGGCTTAACCTGTAGATCTATTATTTGACCATATTTTAACAAATTTATTAACAGAAGTATTGTACTATATCTTTCGAGATATGTAACTATCTTTTACCTAAAAATTTACTTTCGCGAAACATTTCAATGGGCGCGTATTTCCTACCATGTATGTAAAATGTCCAAAATTTTACTTGGATCCCTGGCATATTTATTTATTTGTTAGTCATATATTAGTCGTTGACACCTTTAAAAATTAGTTAAACATGCATTTTACCCCCCCGCACAATTTTTCTGTTCTGAATCGAATTTCAAAAAATTAACGATAGTCTTCGAAGGTTCATATGTCAAACGATTAATTTCATAAGTACCATAATGACTATAAGTATGACCATAAGTGTATGATATTGTTACATTAGTATGACACTTCCTATTCTTCACATGCCAAAATTTTACTGACAAACTATTAGCAAGACAGACTGCTTGCTAACGCGTCACACGTAGCCTTTGACAGCGCCTCGCTAGGGGGCGATTTTCTTCTCGTGATGATGTAACCCCGTTACTAGCTCTCAGTAAAATATTCCTCAAAGTGACAAACTATGGAACAATATTATAAACTTATGGTATGTCATATGATTATCCCCGAACTGATTTTCCCAGATTTCGTTTAGAACAGAGCCCCCTAGTGTATAAAATATGCCCGAGGACGAAAATATACTACGCAGTTCAGTGTTGAAAAAAGGTTCGGTAAGAAAATTAGCATTGAAACAATAGAAAGTTTCATACTTATGGTTATGTTACTTATACTAACGGTAAAGGGAGATGGATACTTCTCTGTAACAAATTTATTACAAACTTCTGGTATTATCCAATTTTTATCATTTATTCTCTGCTTGGAAAAACTTAATTTTTTCAGTTTCGGCAGAATTAGATTCTGGTTTCGGTGGTAATATAAAATTTTGATACATTTTACATAATATCATTCAATATATCATACGCAGGATTTTAAATTTATTGATATAGAATATCTTTCAAGGTATTCGATATATCGTCTCTAATCCTTCATTGAACAATATTATAGACTTATGATAGCACCAGTGACGTATTTTACATGTGATCGTGGATGTAAAGAGTAGAAGAGAAACGGTTTTTATAATTTACCACGGTAACCATGGGAATAACGCGGGGATGAGCGATGATTAGATTGATTTCTTATTTTCTGTTAAGAAATGGATGGTAAATGTACTTTTGAGTTCGGGAATGAATTTTCCTTTCGATCGCAGAACTTTAAATCGGAAATGGGAATTTCAAGAACGGTAGGTAAATTAATGAAATTGGCGGGAATGGTAATGGTTGGAAGGCCAATATTTTAACCGAAATCGAATAAGAATGGATATGGTTTTGAGGGGAATGTGCGGGTGATGTTGTTGGTTGGTTTACCCTAGAATCCATAGAAATCTCATAGGTAACTAGAATGCTGCCGCCTAGGGCCGAGCTTGACGCCAGTTCGCCTTGAACCTTCAGCCAATGAGAGGCCGTAGAGTGGTTCCGCCTAGGAGGATAATAATCCTCCTTGGATCCGCTACTATAGCGGGAGATAGGTGACGTCATTCTCTCTGTTGACATTAAATTCTTGGCAGAACCACTCTTTGAGCTCTGATTGGCTGAGATCTGGCTATCGTCTGCCACGGCGTTTGGCCCATTTGCCAGTTACACGGCAGCATTCTAGTTACCTATGAGATTTCTATGCTAGAATCCCTACAGATTTTTGAACATGTTTTAACCCTTTTTTATTTAAACTGGCAGCGTTGTTACAACAGCCCAGGGCCAACTTTGACCACGCATTGTTTACGTGATCAAACTTGGCTGTTGAATAACTAAAAACAACGCCGGGAGTAGTGGCTCACTCCTGTAATCCCAGGCGTCCGGGAGGCAGAGTTTGTGGATGGCCGTGTGAGGACCAGGCTTGGAAATAAGCGGTGGTCACTGGGTCAAAGACCAGTTTATTAATTGCTCGGTCCAGTTTTTTTATTCAAAAGCTAGGGGTTCACTGGTCCAGTGTCCAGTTTATTAATTCAAAATTATCTACCGTATTATTAACCAACTGGTCTACGTGACCACTTAAATAATTCAAGAGTTGGGAGTCACTGGCCAAATAGACCAGTTTAGAAATAAACCTTATTTCCAAGCCTGGTGAGGACGACTACTAATCCCCCAACGGGTGGTTGTCATACTTCCGCCACGGGGGTCCCAACCCTATCCCCAAGTATCCCCCCGTTGGCGTTGCCGTAACACATATCTCGCACCTGATTAATCAAATGGACGAGCGGACTGAATTGTCCCACCCGTTACAATCGCTCATAACGAGCTTCTAAAAAAAAAAACAAAAAAAAACTTAAAACAACAACATTGCGTCTTGTTTGCCGCCATTATTTAACCTAGGAAAAACACCACAAACTGAGTAACCACACTTAAACTATACTAAATTTACAAAATTATTGCACGACGGATACTTCATGGTTCAATATTTTATTAAAATTAAAGGTTTACGCTAGCTTTCGGGTCAAAACCCCTCTTCAGGCGTTCTGTTTACAATGATTCTAAAATCTAAATTCAATTTACATTTCTCTTATCAGTGTATATTTTTTAATTTTAAATTTTAATTTTTAATTTTTAAAAACATTTAGTTTTTTAAAATTAGTATTTTTTTAAAAAAAATTTTAAAATTTTTTTTATTTTAAAACACCCCAATTGTTTATACTAATTTTTCCTTTATCTAAATTTAATTGTCCTAGGTTTTTTATAGCTATTGCTTCTTTAAATTGTCTTTTATAATATTGTGGTTCTTTAGTTATAATTTCCACTTCGTCAAACTTTATGTTGTGTCCTTTTGTTTTCCAAACGTGGTTCGCGATTCCGTTGTGTTGTTCTCCTAATTTTATACATTTTTTATGGTCTTTTATTCTTACTGCTAATTTTCGTTTCGTTTCGCCTATGTATGACATATTACAATCACATGATATTTTGTAGACAACACCGGTTTCATTGTTTTTATCGATTTTAGGTCTATTTTTAATTAATAATATTTACATAAGTCTGGTTTTGGTATTTAGTTATGGGTTTGAATTATATTATTGAATTAAAATTGATAACAGTAATACTTTATTTTCAAAACTCTATTATCGTACATATAAAAAATTGCAAGAACTAAAAAATAAATTGTACTCTTGGGATGGGGAAATGACTGAAAAACAATCCAAATTTATTTCTATCATAATGAAATTTTCTGACTTAAAATTTCAAATCTGGTTTTTGCTACATTGAAAATGTCTTCGGCTAGATCTTCTACAGTGGTATATCTAACTTTGTGAAAGTTAAAAATATCTTGAATGAAACCTTCGACTTCATTCTGTAACAATACAAGATTTAAAGAATTAGGCGAGGTCTTACATTATTACCATAATGTTTCAATACAATTAAAAAATACCTTGAAACTTAGACAAACTTCTTTTAAATCTTCATTGGGGCCCAAAAACCCCCAAGCAAGAACTGGTGTTAAATGCTCAGATATTGCATAAAAATGACTTGAAAAACCATCAGAGTGCTAAAAGAAATTAATTTCAAACGAGTTATAGTACAACATTTTTGTTTATGGTTTTAAATACCTTTAATCTACGTCTTTTGGCTTGTAAAACAGACCAAACTGCAGTTGAAAGAGCCTTTTATAATACCAAATGAATTGATATTAATAAACCTTTAATACTTGAATGCAGTGCTCGAAATGGACCGGAATGACGTTCCGTTTCATAAAAGTCTTTCCTCTTATCAATCTGGTTCGTAAAGTTTTTTTTTAATGCACTGCTCCCGTTTTTCAAAATAATTGGAAGCTCTGAAAGGAAACACGTTCCAATTCGTAAATAAGTCCATTTCGCGCACTGCTTGAATGACATGTGACCAAAATTTCCGTTCTATATAAAAATTCACTAACAGATTCTTTAAACCCATTTGAAAGCCAACGGTTTTGAATGACTGCTCTAACAGAAGTAGGAGGATTATCTAAATCCTCAAAGGCATCCATGAGCATATAATCCAAAACTATATCGTAGAAAGACAAACATGGAACCTTAATATAAACAAAAATTAGTTGAGATATGATTTTAATAGAAATGTTATTTTAAAAAAGTTGAAAAAACTTACACCACGGGCACCTAGTTCTTCTTCCATAATAGTCCAGTTTTTTTTAATTTGGACAAAATTAATCATTTCATCATAAGCTATTTGACAATCTTTAGGATCCTGAATG
Organism: Leiobunum rupestre; assembly: GCF_980474605.1. Lineage (NCBI taxonomy): Eukaryota > Metazoa > Arthropoda > Arachnida > Opiliones > Sclerosomatidae > Leiobunum > Leiobunum rupestre. The sequence continues at coordinate 37,782,192 of NC_143392.1, forward strand.
AACATTTTTACTAATTTATAGTAAACATGAAAATCCGAAATACTATGGTTATTTACTTTTTCAGCATAAATAAGTAAGTCTGTAAGTAGTTGGCCTCCTACGTTAATGAACCAAGCAACTGGGTCTGGATTTTCAAATAAATATTGGAATGCTAAGCGAATGCAATGTATTTTAGCCAAACATTCGGTTTCATCATGACATTTTACAACTTCGGTTCTAAAGTTAGAAAGTTTGAATTAAGTATTTCACAAACATTTTAAGCAAATAATATAAAATGAACCTAAGTTTTCTTATAGGAACATCACCGTCAGTGGCTGGTTTAAAAGCGCTGTTGTAAAGGATTAATTTTTCCATGTCTAAAACTATTTCGCCAAATTCGTCAAAATCTCTTATGTCACCGAGCTATTATTAAAATTTTTCATTGAGATAATTAAAATAACTTAAATAAGACAGTAAATATTTCAAATAATATATTACATCAGCCTGTGCAGAAACAAAGCTTTCAGCCGCTGAGCTGAAACTGGTCATTGTACGTCTATCAGATTCGGAGTAACGGTCCAAATGTAATGAACTGGCAGACTGGGTTTGGAAGAGTATTGAATTTTCAAATAAGAATAGTTGCGTGCAGAGTCTTTGTAGTTCATGAGCCTCATCAAGAATTGATTCTAGCTCGTGGGTAAATTTATTTTCTTCGGCATTCTTCAAAAAAAAGTTTTTAAAATACTGCAAAAATTTTAAAAACTGGGCTACTCTTACCGTCAGTGCAAATTGATTTAGACCTTCTTGGTTATAGGAAGCTAGCGCATCCTCCCAATATCCCACTGCTGTGTCTAACGCTTCCATTCCTTTAATATTATTTTAATGTACTGTAATTGATACTGGTGGTAAACTCGATTTATCAGAAATTCCTTTACCCATAACTCCTAGTTGCTGAGGTGTAAGTTGTGTTGAGTTTAATCCTCCATTTGGGGTGAGGCTAGGTTGGGGACCCAAGATGGATGAGATTTTGTCACTTTGGGCCAAACTATAACGGTACGGTGCTCGGGAATCTGAAGGTGCCAGGCTATTCTGCCTGTAGCCCACTTTTAAAGTTTCCATAATTAGGTTTAGCTTCTTTTGAAATGTTTTAAAAATATCCCTACCATTTCTCGGATACTTTCTGTATGGCCCATTATCGCTTATTTTACGGTTTTTTCTACGTTGTCCCCAAATTCTAAAAACACGAAATATTTAATAAATTATGTTACCAGGGTCTATGCCCTATATTAGACCTTGGATTAAAAACGTTTTTAATCCAAGATTAGACTGATATCAAACCTGGAAAATATCCCCAACACTAATATGCCAACGCTAACTGTGATTAATGTAGCTTTTGCTTTAAATGGAATAGAACTAAACTGTTGTTGATATCCTGTATAGATGTTTGCCATTACTACTCACTGAAAATTTAAATTTATCATTCTATTTTTTAAACTTTTTTCTATAATTTTTCTTGTTCCCATACTTCCGATACGGGCGTGCTAGCCGGTAGCAGACGATATAATGAGAGCTATCATCCTGGCCCACTAGAGGGCAGCAGTGTAAAATTTTTTAAATCGCGACAAGCTGGGCTAGCTAAATTGAAAATGATATAGACTTCGTACCTTAGATATTAGATTCGAATTCACTGCCATGCGCGTCTTCAAAAGCGTTTACCCACTTTCTTGCCGAACTCCGAAAAATTAAGCTCCACCAACGGACACCGATTTTTCGGAGGTCACGTGCCGGAAGTGGGTATTCGCTTCATTTAAAAACCGTTAATCGGAAAGATCCCAATAGACCCTTCAATAAAACATCTTGAAGAAAATTGCCAAGAAGTAAAGTTGAAGTAATGGGCAGTGGCGTAACTAGCATGGGCACCCGGGCGGATATTATGGTGTGCTACTTACTAGTCTCTAGTTTGTGTAAGTTTTTAATTTTTTTCACGGTTGGTTGTCACCTCCAAATCACGCCCAAACGGGTGGCACCCGGGGTGGACCGCCCCCTTAGCTACGCCACTGATAATGGAAACTTTTCACCTGTACGGTATGCAACAAGTGTTCCGTTTTAACCAGGTAGCTTTTTTTTGACATATTAAGGCTTAGTCAAAACACGGCGTTCTGTTTACAGGTGAAAAGTTTCCATTATTTGAACAAGCACTAAATATAAAGTAACTTGCAGGTCCAGGCTCTCGGAAATATTACTTGGCGATTTCCTTGAAGATATTTTATTGAAGCGCCTATTCGAATCTAGGGTTCTAAATTGTCTTTGGTTTAATAGGCGGATTATTATTATTATTATTAGTGAAAGGGGTGAAGGGCTTGGGACATGCCCGTTCGCGCACTTCGACCAGAGGTCCATTGTGCAACCCCGAACCTTAAAGGGAATATAACCTCCGGTATTTCTGTCGCCCTCCAAGGGTTCCAATATTGTCCGCTGCCTCCCATGGCTTTTCACACCTGCGGCGCTGATAATCGCTGATTGTGAAGGGAATAAAGGAAACTGATGGGGGTCTTCCATAAAGAACGCGTTGGAGGTTCTATTTCCTTTAAGACTTAAAAAGCCCGATATCCGACACAAAACGGAGAATCCTTTTGGCCGGCATATTATAGAAATCAGAAGCTTCCAGCTGATGCATACCAAGATGCTCGAATCTTTGGGCCGCGTAGTAATCGCACCTACAAAGCACATGAGAGGCAATTTCCTCCTCAACCTGACATGCCCTACAGATAGGATCATCACTGATTCCAATCAGGCAAAGATGTCTGTTAAGGAGACAGTGACCTGTTAGTAGGCCAACGACCAACCTGATATTAGATTTGGAAAGCGAGAGCAGCTCCTTAGCTCTCTGCCTCGAGGGGCCTGAGATCAAAGGTGGGAACTGTACAGATTACCTGTGCAGGTCTGCAGATAACTGCAACCTGCGCAGGTCAGGTCAGATCAGATCACGATAGAAAATATTTTTTGCAGGTTGCAGGTTGGACAGGTGAGAAGAGTGGCAGATACAGGTTGGGTAGATCATATTATCGCAGATTTGCAGGTTTATCTGCCAACCTACCATATATACGAAAGGTCCGCTTTACCGCAACATAAAAGAACTAAGAAAACGAGTATGCTGTGACGAACTGGTGCCTGTCCTCGCTAAAATAACCGCGGGGAGAATTGAAATGTGTAGCTTCTCGGATTGAGTTTTCCTTTACTCTCTCCACGTACGCCAGCTCCAGGCTCCGGCCTTTAACTCTCTCCATGCGGTGGCGCGCCTCGACTTAATATCAATTTTCGAAAGTCGGTTTGGTTTTAGTTTCTTTAGCATTTACCTCAATGAAATATATATTAATACTTCTCTACATATTTCATTATTAGTATTTATGCAGGTGATTTGCAGGTTACCTGCGCAGGTTTAACAGGTGAAATAGCCTGCAGGTGCAGGTTGGGTAGATCATTGGTTTTAGAAAATATTGCAGGTTGCAGGTGGTACAGGTTAGAAACTTGGCAGGTGCAGGTTGGACAGGTCGTCGCAAATTGCTGCAGGTCCCACCTTTGCCTGAGACAAACTCTTTAGCCTGCCTTTGGCCATCCATCTCAAGCAGTGGCGGCGGAAGGTTCATTTTTTGGGGGGGGGGACAAACCCGCGATATATATATGTGTATTTTTAGTGTAAATACGTTAATCGGTGTTTGATTGCGTTGGGTTTTAAACAAAGTGCACAATGCACATGTGATAAAGGTAATTTTAACAGAATTAAGATAGTTTAAACGTGTTTAAATTTTCGGTAAAGAGAATAAATATACAGGTTTTAAAATTTTATTTTCCCAACATAAGCCTACGTAGAAACTTAGAATTATTTGGAATTAAAATGGGATATATATAAATGGTATATTAGTATTACCCAAACAAACCATCATATTATAATCTTGTGTGGTCGTGCACCCTACTACATCAGAGAAAATATGGGATGTTTGAGGAAAACGATAGTTTTAGTTTTACTTTCGATTTTATATAAGATTATCGATTTTAAACGGTTTAATAGGCGCTTAAATTAAATATCTTCCCAGAAATTGCCAAGAAGTAATATTTCCGACAGCCAGGACTCATAAGTTACTATTAATATAGTGCTTGTTGAAATATTAGAAAGCTGGAAACTTTCTCGAACGTAACATCAGTTTTTTGCTAAGCCTTAACATGCCAAAAAAGTTACCTGGTTAAAAGGAAACACTTGTTGCATACCGTACTGCAAAAGTAATATGTTTAGTTCTAAAGGAATGAGTTTTCATCTTTTTCCAAAAGATAATTTTATACGAAATGAATTGACTCTGCATCCATGAGAAGCTTTAAAATTGCCCGGTATTATAAAAATATTACATATAATTTTAATTATTTATACCATAAGAGGATGATAATAATAATAATATTATCTTCTTATACTTAGTTTTAGTAACATTATATAGTTTACCTTAAAATATATTATCGAAAATTAACATTAGTATGTTCCTTATACACGTGAGCCGACGCATTTCTTATCTGACGAAAAAATCTCATGAGGGAAAAAACGCGTCTCCCTTGGCTTAAATTTGACTTTTTGGCTAGTCATCCTAACCGTTTAACCGACCGACCGGAAATAGCTCCTTCCCAGAAGAATTTGGAGAGGGGAGTAGAAACCGAGTTTCTTTTATTGAAGCGTCCATTTAGCTTTCTCAACTATATGTAATATAATATGTTAAATCAATTAAGTAATTAAAAATACAGAAAAGGAAAAGAACTTATAATTTTAAAAGACAGTCAAATGAGTGATTTCTACCGGTATTTAATATCCGTTTCCGTTAATCAAAATACTGAATATGATCGTCGATCGGCTAAAACGTCGACGCAGTCGGACGAAAATTTCCACGTTACGGTTATTTAATCTACGTTGGTAGCCGTCGCACTCGGAAAGGCAAAATTCGTATTTGTATTCTTGGACAATACTACTACAGACGCATTTATTTTTTTGTTTGTTTGTTTTGTAAATAATTACAATTTGGTTTTTAATAATTATTTCAATCATAATGTTAATTAACCTTTTATTATTATGCGCTCGACATATACAATGTTTCTATGACACGAACATATTTTTATGGTTTCCCAAATAATTGGACTCTGCTCTCACTGTTTATGAAGTCTTTAACAATCTCATCTAAATCAATCTCGTCTAATTTTTCTTGATACGTGTTTAATATGCATAAATGATTTAATCTTGGCTGAGTCATTGTACTCCTTAAATAGGACTTGACGCGTTTTAAAAGAGAAAAAGATCGCTCCGCTGTTGCAGAGGTCGCGGGCATGACTTGAAGGAGGTTTACGAGCTCTTCTGTAGTTGTGAAAAGTAAACGAGTTTCCTTTTCCATAGACTTAAGCTTTTCAACTACTACTGATAGATTCGTTGGTTTCACAAGGCGAGATAGCATTTTCAACTCTAAATTAAGTGTTTCAGGATTAACGGACCTTTCTTCAATAGTAGCAATCATTTTCGGAGTCCATTCTGATGGTGTCGTTAGCAAAACACTCTCAAGGAGACAGTATTTTTCAAAACCAGGCTGCGTGAATCGACTTTTAATTTCACCACTAACTTTGTCAATACCCTCGAAAAACGTTGCTCGTAACATATCTTTGGGAGTTTTAAATATGTGTCCTTGGGTTGGTGTCTTAGTGTGTTCTAGACGTCGCGGAACCTTTGTAACTCGGGGTAAAGAAGGCTCAATAAGGTCAAAATCCGTTATGGACCTTTCGAGTTTGGCCCACTCACTTTCAAAATATTCTTCACTTCGAATATTTTCAAATTCTCGGAGAGTTATATTTACACATTCTTTGGCCTTGCTAACAGATATACTAGGGTTTTGTAGAAGTATTGCTAATTTTTCACTTCTTATGAAAATAGTAAAACACGTCAAAATTCCGAAGTAAACAGATGCTTTAACCAAGTTTTCATAAAGACCGCGGGCTTTAGTTGATATATCATCATTGGAAGACGCTAGTTCTTCAAGAAAAGATAAAATAGCTGAGTAGTTGTCCAGCACTCCTTTCAGAGAAGTTACCCGAACAGTCCATCTCGTTGGACAAAGAGGTCGTCGAGTTGTACGTTTAGACAATCCAATACCACCAGATTCGCATTCTTCTAACTGCTCTCTCACGATGTCTAAGAACCTATTTCTCCTTTTAGGTGAGGCTTTTATAAGTACTCCTACGTCGTTAACATATTGCAGTGCATCTCTCATTAAGGTAATTCCATGTTTACGTTTGACAGTATCTTCGAGTGCTAAATTTAGACTGTGATTACTACAGTGTAAATAAAACGCCAGCGGTTGATCGGCCTCTAATAGTGTTTTAACTCCTTTCCGAATTCCGGACATGTTACTAGCACCATCGTAACATTGTCCACGCAGGTTTTATATAGGCAAATTAAATCTGGCTAATGCGTCCTTTATGATGTTGTATAACGTGTTTCCGGAAGTGGAAGACGTTTCATATAAACCGAGAAACAACTCCAAAGGCTCGAGATCTTTAACGATGCGCACGCAAATTGCAACCTGCTCATGCCCACTGATGTCGCAAGTCTTTAATCTCAGAAACAACTTCTCTCAAAACCTTGTGGGCCATTAGCTGAACCATTTCGTTTTGAATATCGTGTGATGTATAATGTTTTTTTTCTTTTAAGCCACTCGTTCAGTTCAGGAATATCTTTACTCCGTAAAAGGTTTAATTGAGGCAAATTTCCTTTTTTTTTCTTCGTGGCCTCTGAACGGAATCCCTTGGCGTGCTAAATATTGTACCGAACCTAAAAGTGCTCTTAAAGATACTCGTGCCGCTCTCTGCTGAAGATCTAACTCCTTCGATAGCTGAGTGGCCACTGGAGTAATGTTTTTGTATTCTTGTATTTTGAGAACAGCGTCGAGGTGTAAAGCACTTTTTGCGTGTGACGAAAACTTTTCGACGGCTTTTTTCCAATTTTTATTCCATTTCCGTTTACGAGATCCGATTCCTTTAGGCATTGATCATGTTTTTGCGGAAGTAGTTTTTTTTTAAATGCAAATATGCACAAGAAGCACAAGACACAACCTTTATTTTCGTCAAAATGAAGCCAAGAATACTCCCTAAACCATTTTTCTTGAAATCTCAAAGACTTCCCCTTGCACTCTTTAGCAGGTATAGTTAAGTGATGAGGATGGTTCGGAGAAACAGGGAGTAAATAATTCTGTATTAGTGCGTCAGAATCCTTTGAATGCAATTGATTAAAGTTACTAATTGCAGTGGCGCTTGAAAGGTTGGTGCGAACCGTGCGAACGGTGCGATGCTCTAAGCCAGTTTCAGTAATTTCATTGGATTTAGTCAAAGTTATCGTATCGAACTCTTGTAATATAGCTAATAAAATTAAAGGTTTTAGAAGTACACAATTAACTATATGAATTGATTCATTGAAAAGGTATAAGTTATATTACGAAATAGTGTTAAAGTTCTGTAATGTCAAGTTATATTTAAAGTTAAAGTAGTGCTTACAAAATTATATTTTGAAAAAGTAGTGCTTACAAAATTATATTTCAAAATGTAGTGCTTACAAGATTATAGTAAGAAAAATTAGTGAGATTCAAATTTATTTTCAATATATGTAGTTCAGATGCACTGAAAAGGTTATGGGGCCTAAAAGATTAAAAAATAGCTAGTTTCTTAAGGCAGTAATGTTACTAATGTATTGATTATAATTATAGGTCTGAAGAAATCGGAATCGGTGAGCGCCGGTGACTCTGACTCGGGTCGCCTAGTATTGTTTATTTTAAACTTTACATTTTTTACTACCTTAGGAGTTTAGGTCTACCGTGTTAAAGATTAAAGATATTAATTTTCATTTAACACGGTGTAGAATTTTACCATTTCAGTATTGTGCAAAGTAAAATGATCAAATATAAAATTTACCATTTGGAACTTCTCCGACTTTCTTAATCTTTTCTTCACCTTTGTGCTTTTCGACAGCTGATGAATCTGAATCATCAGATTTGACCCTCTTTATTTTTTTTCTTTATCACCAAAATTGTTAAAATAGTCCTTTATTGTTCTTTTACCGTTCATTTTTATTTTTAATTATGGTTTTTAAATACAATGATAAAAAAATCAATAGATTTTTACTCCACTGATCCAGTCGCCGTCGGAGAAGTAACTGAAAACTCGGTTGCAGAATACTAGCCTAAGCTTGGAGGAATAAAACCAGTATACTTGTTTTATTCCTCCAAGGCCTAAGATAGTTAGACAAGCAGTTGTGGTATTCGTTAAAACAAATAATATTCTTAAATGAAGAAGAACTGGTGATATGAATAAATAATTAAATTAGTTTAGAGACGAAACTACACTAAATTTCTGAATACAAAATGAAATAAACAGAAAACTCAGCCGATTTATATAATTTCTTGATAAGTGGCTGGCTGCTCTGCTCGCACTACAATTTACACGCATGTGTTTTGTAGTTATTTAGTAATTTCGAATGTTTACTCGAGAATGAAGTTCAATAAAAAAAGCCTTTTTTGGGGGGGGGGGGGGACAACATATACCCTGGTCCCCACCCGATATTTTTGGAAGGGGACCAAGTACCCCGGTCCCCCCCCGTTCCGCCGCCACTGAGTTGACGGTCAGTCATGGAGTTAGAGATAAGGCCCCGAACTATGCTAGATGGGATAGGAACGGCAGGTTCAGGACCAAAGAACCCAGCATCTGCCCCCTTCTTGGCTAAGACATCGGCTTTCTCATTACTATAGTACCCCCGATGGCCAGGAACCCAATAGAGCTGAACTTTATTGTTGGTGCCTAGCTCCGAGAGGAGATTCAAACAGCTATAAATTTTTTTTTGAAGAGACCTGAAACTGGTTGAGAGCCTTGAGGGCTGCTTGGCTATCCGAATAAATTTGGATAGCCTTGCCATGAAGCTTCTTTTTAAGACAAAAGTCAACACAGAAGCAAATAGCCGTCAATTTCCGCCTGAAAAACACTAGCATACACACCAAGGCTTTCAAAGAAGCCGAGATTGCTAGTAAGACAATACATCCCCGAACCAGAGCCAGAGTGGGTCTTAGACCCATCGGTAAACCAGACGATTTCTCCTCTGGCCCCGAGGGTTCTGTGGTTGGCCCACTCCGTACGGCTTGGAAAATAAGTATTGAAAGACTTACTAAAATGTAGCTTCGTAGCCATCATATCAGAACCCATTAGGTAGACAGGTAACTTACATGAAATTTCCCGATAGATCCTAGTGTGGTTATTATCCCAAATATTCGCCTTCCACCAACCATTCTGGTTGAGCCTATAGGCTACCATAGCAGCAGCTTCCTCTATAAAAAGATGAAGAGGAAGAAAGTTCAGGAGAATATCTAGAGAAGCACTTGGGGCTGTTCTCATAGCTCCTGTGATGCTGACACAAGCCAGCCTTTGTAGGGTGCGCAGATCACTCTGCACAGTCTTAATTCGGACTCTAGGCCACCAGACCACTGCAGCATAAGAGAGCAATGGTCTGATGATCATGGTGTACAGCCAGAAGACCACTTTAGGGCTAAGTCACCATGACCTGCTGACAGCACTTCTGGTTCTCCAAAGTAACATCTTAGCCTTCTTAACTATAGAGTCAAGGTGAGGCTTCCAGGTTAGTTTGTTGTCAAGAATAACACCAAGGTACTTCACCTCCGTGCTTTCGCTCAAAATAGTCCCGAATAAGGAGATATCATTAAAAGAGTTTTGCAACATTTTACAAGTAAAAGGAACAAGAACCATTTTATTAGGATTAACCGTAAGGTTAACTTCCCTGCACCAGTTTTCCACTGATGCAAGAGCCCTTCTTACTAAATCACTAATAGTGTTGGGGAACTTTCCCGTAAAGATGATGGCGATATCGTCGGCATACCCGAAGCAGCGGCACCATCCCTATTTAGCCTCACCAAAAGATCATCCACAACCAGGCACCACAGCAGAGGTGATAGAACACCACCTTGAGGGCAACCGCGGCTGGTGGTGACCATAAGGGATTCACCAAGCAGGGAGGATACCACCACACGATTCGTCAGCATAGCTTTGATCCAAAGACACAGAGTGTCATTAATGCCAAAGCGCTTTGCAGCCTTCCTGATGACTGCGCTGGACACCATATCAAAAGCGCCCTCTATATCAAGGAAAACCGCTAACGCTATTTCCTTAAAGTTAATAGCCCTTCAATGCAGTTAGTAATGCCATGAAGGGCAGTCTCAGTAGATTTGCCTTTTTGGTAGGCATACTGAGCCGTCGAGAGAGGTATATGAGAAATAACCCCCCTAATATAGTTGTCTACCAATTTCTCCAAAATCTTTAGAAAAAATGAAGTCAAACTGATTGGCCTAAAGGCCTCAGCCTCGAGATAGTTAGATTTAATAGGCTGACACTTTTCGCTTGTTCTGAGATTCCGGAGTAGGTTAACAAGAGTAACGACGGACCACAAAGTCACGCGGTTAGTCAACTAAATTTTAACCCTTTTTGTTTCGCACTGTGCTAAGCCTAGGTCCCAAATTTAGACTGTAAAGAAGCGAAGTCAGGTGACCTAAAACGTACCTCAAACTCTAAACGTAACATTCTCGACGTGACATAATTGATTCAAAGCATGTGAACGATTAGAACTAATTGATAATACACCCCTCTGTGGCACGATAACGTTTAAAGCTATCGATTATGTCTGCCGGCTCTGTGACATCACCACACTGCATCAGACTCTTCACTCTGAACTCTATCAACTGAAAGCTTCAACCACCCACTGTCGTGAATCTCATAAAATAGCTCTTGATAAAATTACGACTCTCGAATCTTCTTAACGTAATGCAACGTCAGAGATTGCACTCTTCAACTACACGGTAAAACCCCTCGAAGACAAATTCGCCAAAACTTAAACAGCCCAAATAAATAAACTTAATTATTGCTGAATCTAAATATGTCAAAACAACTCAATGCGTGCACAAGTGATCTCTCTGAGAAACTATCCATTCAAGGCTTCACCATCGCTTCTGATATCCTGGCTCAACTTGAACCATTGCTCTTACAGCAAGAAACAAACTGCACTGAATGGTGATGGGTGTTTTATCTATCGCTCAAGACGTTTTGTCCAAACTTGATCCCCCCTTGAAAAAAAAAGGAACTAGAATACACGAAATTGAAGACAAAAACTGGAGGTTCTTCCTAACACAATGTCCTTTTGCTTAACGTTCTCGAAGACCTTTATTCTTCGAATAATGTTTTGGGCCAAGCCCAGAGCCCAGGTTGCAGAACTGCTTCGTGCATGTGACTTACACCCTCACATTACATTTTTCCCCTGCTCCCTCGTGACTCCAGTGCCTCTACAACAAGACCAAGACCTTTCAAGATATTGCTCCCCAATGGCCATCAAAAATCCAAATTCCTCCAATTTATCTCAAATCGCCGCCAAGATCGGGATTTTGCTACACACTTGGCCGGTCTAAATATCAGTAACAACAATACCATGTGACTGTGAGTGAACTACAACGACGTATGCAGAGCGATGAAACCAACCTAGTCTTTAGAAACTACAAAGTAGTTTCTGCGTCCACTCGTAACCCATCTCACCCGTGAAGTAAGGTTCCTGGTCCACCGCAATTACACAGGGTGGCTGATCCCTCTCACCGGCAAGACAATACTGACTAGTTCTCTCAAGCCAGACTTACGTTCCCTATAGCCTCATTCTGCCGATCTCAGCCTCTCAGGCCTGCGGACAGTACTTTCCCCAAACAGTACTCAAATCATTTTCCTCAAATACAACACTGGAAGCCGCACCCCCTCATCGTCCGTTCCCCACCACACAAACTATTGGAATACATCACGTAACGTCATCCCCCAGGGCAGCCTTCCCCCAGCTACTGACCTCCCAACTCGACAACTGCATCTACTCTCTCACAGTCACCATCCTTGTAAATATACACGAAATGTTCAACATGCACCCATACAACGAGCTTTCCTACTATCTGCTACTCATAGATCTTGCCTTTTATGTGTTACAGAAACTTAGTGGGACGCGGATATTGAGACAGCTGAAATTTCAATACCTCACGTCAATGTTGTCCGAATGGTTTGGAGACAAATTGGAGGATCCAATATAGGGAAAGTGTAGAGAGAAAGTTTATATATTCGTCCACCGTTGTTTGTGGATGTGACCATGATGTCCAGTTTATAGAGGGGTAATTGAAGTCTCCAACGAGGAGGGGGCAAAGATTTTTCGCTGACGCCTAATGGTCAATGTGCTGAAGAAGATGAAGGAGGTCAGGCTTGTTCTTATAAGAGCGATAAATGCGCACGACCAGAAGAGATAATAATAATAATAATAATTTGTTTAATTCTGTCTCTGCTTTTTGGTCCTATCGGGCCTAGTTTGTAGCAAAATCCCGATCTTGGCGGCGATTTGAGATAAATTGGAGGAATTTGGATTTTTGATGACCGTTGGGGAGCAATATCTTGACAGGTCTTGGTCTTGTTGTAGAGGCACTAGAGTCACGAGGGAGCAGGGGGAAAAATGTAATGTGAGGGTGTAAGTCACATGCTAGAAGCAGTTCTGCAACCTGGACTCTGGGCTCGGCCCAAAACATTATTCGAAGAATAAGGGTCTTCGAGAACGTTAAGCAAAAGGACATTGTGTTGGGAAGAACCTCCAGTTTTTGTCTTGAATTTCGTGTATTCTAGTTCCAGTTTTTTCAAGGGGGGATCAATTCAAATACCCGTGTTCGATAAAAAGCCAAATTAATTTTTAAAATCAGCTAATAGCTTTGAGATTGGAAAAGGCAGTTTGAAAAAGTATTATATACTGATAGCTTCGAGAAAGGCTGTTTTAAAAGAGTTAATACTATTAGCCTTTAAAAGGCTGAAAATAGTAAATACTATTAGCCTTGAAAAAGGCTGTTTGAAAAAGTAGTAGCCTTTAAAAAGGCTGTTTGAAAAAGTAGTAGCCTTTAAAAAGGTTTTTTTTTAAATTACACTAACTACTACTAACTGAGATACTTGAAATAGAGAACTGTTTCCTTTTCGTAAAAAAAAGGCATGGAGACATGAGAAAAACTAAGATAGTTTCGAGGTAAAAGAGCGCCAGAGAGCTTCAAAGTGTGGCCTACTAGCCCCTGGAAGTAGGCTGCAACAAGCGCAGTGGCCAGTTGCGCGGGTGTGCATTTGCGCAGTTTCTCAATAGCGCAGTTTATTATTTGCGCAAATTTTCCCATTTCCGCAGTTTTCTTATTGGCGTAGATTACCATTAGCGCAGTTTTTCCCCATTAGTGCGGGTTTCCATTTGCGCGGCTCTTATGACGTAAATATTGTATATTAAGCCATGACGTAAATATTGCGTATTAAGGCATTTTTCCTTGAAAAAGGGTTGTTGGTGGATTTTTTATTTTAAATAACCTTGTTTAGCGTCCACCTGAATTGCTAGCGTACGATTAAGGTCCTGCCGCGCTGTAAATACCAATAATTTTCATGTTTTCCTCAGGTGAAATATCGTTCGTCGAATTACTATCTTGGGAATATATTTCCAGTCGAACAGCATATCGTACCTTCTCGGCCGTTCGACTAAGATGAGAAAATGGTATCTGCCTAGCTTAGGCCTCCGGCAGCCATCTTACCTTATCAAGCCTTAACTTGCGGCGGCCACCTAACCTAACCTAACCTAACCTAACCTAACCTAAGCTCAACCGGAACTTCAGCCTATGCTACGCTTGAAATGTGAGATAATCTTAAGTATCATACGCAATGTATGTACGGCGCTACCCCAGACTCATTCTTGCTATCACGATGGGCCGTCTATAACGCGACCTAGAGGACTGTACCTAGCCATAACGAACCAAGTAATGTCCAATTTAATATTAACCTAACCTAACCTAACGTATCGTAGCCAAGTAAAAAGTCTGGACCTTTAAAGGGAATATATAATAAATCGAAAAATCGTCTGCTTTCTAACGTGACTAGCGCCAATTATTCCTAGTTTTTGTTAAACCTGGTGGCAGAAATGTGAAATTGGTTGGTCCCCCTTAAAGATTGAAGTACTTACTCCCTTTAAAGCACAACCATATATTTTTCCAATGCCACCCATCTAACTTGACGTTGAAAAAATGGATGACCCCAATACCGGGGTTTGCCTATCACGTATAACCTAATCCAAAGAAAAAGTGATCGTAAAAGTTAGAGTAAAATAAATCATTAATGAACCAAAATATTCTTGTCCCCTGAGAAATACGAAATTCCCGTTTAAGTAAGCCCTCGTATTGATCCCTGGTTCTGCTTAGATTTCTGCATTTTCCACCTGAATGTAAGCTTAACCTCTCTAAAATACATCTGAATTAAGTCTAATGCAACTGTTACAAGCTGCATTCATTCCTTCGAACCGAGAAACCTATTCATAGCGTAACAGATACTACATTTTCATCTTAGCCGAAAGGCCGAGAAACTATGATTTGCTGTTCGACTAAACATATACCCTAGAGAAAAGTTCAACGAACAATATTTAACCGATAGAAAAACATGAAAATTATTGGTATTTACAGCACGACCGAACACAAAGTTATGACAAAAAAAAATCGAACGACACGAAATACCTTTTTCCAATATATGCTAATTAATATTAGTGCTAGTTTAGCTAGGAAAACCATTGTCCAAGAAGTTAATGAATCCGGTGGCTTTTACTCTGTTATTGCCGATGAAACTCGTGATAATGCAGGTGTTTGCGTTCAGTATACTAGAAAAGAAATATGCGTCGTAGAGAGATTTTAAGGGTACACGGCCCTTCCATAAACTGCAACCTTGAACCTCTACGTGGTGGAGGGGTAACCCTTCATGCTGGCTAACTAAGGCTCTGCTTCTTCCTTAAGCCAAGGTGGAAGGCATCGAGGGCTGAATGATACCGGGGAAGCGAAATTACTGTATCACTAACAATCCTCTTGGGGGAACCAGGAGAAACCCCGTTGTAATTAGCCTTCTACCCGGGAGGAGGACTACCGGGTGGTGACGTTTTACTTTCCTCCATACTCGTGGGCTCATTTGTGTATTCTAAAAAACAAAAAATAAACAAAAACCAAAATGAGCAGTATCCGGCTTGATGAGGGGTCTGGGTTATCTTCGGATGTTACCCAACCATCAAAAACGTTGATCTCCAATGCACGCCCCAAGGCTGCAAGGCTCGCTATAAGAAGGAGGTTCAGTCATCCTCGGGTGACAAAGTAACCCCTTCACTTAAGAGACTCAGGTCGGAGGATTCCAATTCCTCGCCTCGGTCTTCCCAATCTGCGGCCAAAAAGGATAAGGCACGTCTAACTCCTATGTCCTTTAGGGAAACAGTAGCGTTGCTTAAGATTGCCATTATAACAACGTTATCACAGAGGAGGAGATGGGCGCCGTCCAGCGTGGGATTCTGGAGAAAGTTGATGGGACACCTTCGGGTGAACCTCTTCCTCTCATCAGTAATCACCTGGTCGGAGGTGCCATCACTTACCTCTGCGGGGATGCCCCAACCGGGGAGTGGTTAAGGAAGGCCTTTGACAAGAATGACTGTGTTTTGGAGGGCACAAAGCTTTTAGTAATAAAGGCTAGTGAACTACCGAAACAGGTCACGGTCGCCTTCAGGACTAAGGATATCTGGACGAAGGGTTCAGAAATCCTTCTAAAGAGGCTGTACCTCTTCAACAATACGAGCCGTTGGAAAGTGGTCATCTCTATCTGTGATAAGAACTTCATTCGATGGTTTTTCCAGATGGATGAAGATTCGGTCGCAGTCTTTAAGAAGGCAGGATGTTCTGCCTACACAGGGGTGGATAGGGGGACTTTTAAAGTCCTTAAAAATCCTAACACCCTGAAGCGGTGGCAGAGGACTCTGCAACTGAGATGTCGAACTTTGATCTGGCAGTAGAACTGTGTGATGTCACCTTGGGCTCCATGTCGGATATTTCCGAAATCACAGTGGTGGGGGACACCTCCACCGACAAAGGGTCAGTCCGGTACCCAGCCCCTTAGCCGGCGAGTAGCCCGGCCAGATCAATCTGCATCACTGCAAGGCAACCTCGGCAGTCCTCTGTCGCCGGTTAGTTGTGGAGGGGCTAGACATGGCCCTCATACAGGAGCCTTGGATCCATAATGGAAGAATCCTGGGTCTCGAAAATGCAGGTACTGTTTATTATGAATACAAGTCTGCTAACCCTAGGGCATGTATTTTGATACGAAGGGGCATTCACGCTCTTCCTGTTTCACTATACCAATCTAGGGACACTGCCACCATAAAACGCCTCTCTTAGTCAGCTGATGGAGAAGACGAATTAACGCTGGGTTCAGGTTATTTTCCATATGATGCCTTGTCCACTCCATCACAAGAGGTTGCCAATCTGTTGAACCACTGTGAAAGACTGCAAGAAACTTGTCATTGGATGTGACGCTAATGCTCACCATGTTGTATGGAGCAGCAGTGACTGCATCCAACGTGGTGATGACTACATATTCTCAGCAAACATAATATACTAACTTTAGTTACAAGTAACAGGAGTGAGGTTATTGATTTAACATTGTGCACAGAAAATGCATTACCCTCTGTGACACAATGGCATGTGTCTAATGAACCGTCAATTTCGGATCATAGACAAATATGTTTCTCTGTTTTGGTCAAACCTTCTCAGGTAATTACCGAAATTCGCAATCCTAGATCAACTAATTGGTCTAGGTATAGGGAAGACCTTGATCTTCATTTACGAGGATGTGGTTTTCCACTCTCCTCGGTGCTGGAGCTCGAAATGGCTGTTGATCACACGCAACAGTCCATACTCGACTCCTACCACCAAAACTGTCCGGCAAAGTCTACCAACCAGCCAAGGTTAGTTCCTTGGGGGAATAATGAGATTGGTAGACTTCGCAAAACTACTCGCCAGCTTTTTAATAGAGCTAAGAGTTTGAGTGACTAGTCAGTCTATAAGCAGATCCTCACTTTCTATGATAAGGCCATCCGGAAGCCAAACAGGCTTCCTAGCGGGATTTTTGTGAGAGTATCTCTGATATTCCCATTACAGCCAAACTAATGAAAATTATGGCTCATGACAATACCAAACATCTGGATACTATCAAGTTGAAGGCTGGTAGTTACTCATATAGTGCCGCTTGTAAGAACCTTGGTAGTTACTCTAGTTCTGGAAAGGAGTCGCTAACGCATATGTTGGAGGTTCACTTTCCAGACTCCAAAGTCACTGAATTCATGTCAATAGTTCGCACCTCATCAGTTCGCGGGAAATAGTTCGCACGCCAACAGTTCGCATTAACAAATAGCTCGCCAACAAATAGTTCGTCTGGAAAATGGTTCGCCTGGTCAATAGTTCGTATACCAAAAAAAAATATTTTTTTTATAATTTATTTTTATTTACCTAACGGCATAATCATAGGAGATTAAAAAATTATAATAAATTTCTCCTGCCATTAGGATGATACCCGCATTGGCCGTTATTCCGCTTACATTTGTAGTTGAAGCCTTCGAACTATTACCATCTGAGACGAATCCGTTACCTTTATATAGAAGCCCATCCTAAATTGTGCTATTTTGAAGATGTCTGGATAGGGCGACCAAATCGAAGTAATCGCCGGCTTCCTTTATTTTCGCATTCACTGTGAAATTGCTACCATCGCTAATGGCAAATCGAAAACCAACAACTCGGCTGAAGGGTGGAATCGTGGCTTCTTATCTTTAGTTGGTGGACATCATACTTCAATTTGATACAGATGACTCTCATGATCGTCCTTTTCGGTTCAAAATAACTAAACAGGTAGATTGGGACGTGGCAAAAGAAGTTGTCACTCACTTCAAGGTTATGTGGGCTATAAAGTCATTTAAGCCCACATCTGGGCCCATCTGGGCCGGATGGGATCTCACCCATAATATTGCAGGAGGGAATTGATATTATCTGTCCTGTGTTGTGCAGAACCTGTATTGCTATCGGGCATATACCGGGCTCTTGGAAGCATTCAAAGGTTATCTTTATTCCTAAACCCGGGAAAACCACTTATATCGAGGCTAAAGCATTTAGACCAATCAGTCTCTTCATTTATCCTAAAGATCTACATGTAGGAGAAATTAGTTGATAGTCATAGGAGATTCTTAGTGTTACACCCCTCTCTGATGCTCAGTATGCCTATCAAAAGGGCAAATCTACGGCGACTACCCTTCATGGCACAATTAATTGCCTTGAATGTGCAATTGAGTTCAAAGAAATAGCGTTAGCTGTTTTTCTGGACATCGAGGGGGCTTTTGATAAAGCCTCTGAGGCTCTCATTCTTAAGGCGGCCAAACGTTTCGGTATCAAAGATACGTTGTGTCTTTGGATCGATTCTGTCACCACCAGCCGGGGCTGCCCAGGAACCATTTCGGCTATGATGAATCCCTGTGGAATGCTGGTGTAGGTAGTTTGGCTTCACCGTCAATCCTGATAAGACGAGCCTGGTTCCTTTCACGTGAAAGAAGGTACAGGACTTTTTTAACGATATTTATTTTTTTGGGACCGTCTTGGACTCTTGGTCAAGTCTGACTGAGGTAAAATACCTCGGGTGTTTTATCGACAGTAAGTTAACAAGGAAGCCTCTTATTGATCTTAGTATCAGGAAGGCTAAAATGTTATTCTGGAGAGTAAGCAAGTTTTGGGGTTTAAGCCCAAAGGTTGTTTATTGGATCTATACTATGATAATCAGGCCTATGCTGACATATGCATCTGTGGTTTGGTGTCCGAGGGTAGTGCTTAAGTCAGTTCAGGCTGAATTACGCATTGTGCAAAGGTTGGGGTGTGTCAGCATTACAGGAGCTATGAGAACAGCCCCGAGTGCTTCTCTGGAAGTGCTCCTGAATATTCTACCACTCCCTCTTTATATAGAGGAAGTTGCAGTTATGAGTGCCTATCAGTTACTACATAATGGCTGGTGGAGGTCTCCTAATTGGGAAAGTAGCCACATCAAGTTGTTTCGGCAATATTCTGGTCATTTACCGATCTTAGTGATGGGTTCTGACAACATGGCTGCAAAGTTACACTTTGTAAAGCCGTTTAGTGTTTAATTTCCAAGTCGCCTAGACTGAACTGACGACACAGTTTTTGGAACAAAGGGTGAAATTGTTTGGTTCACGGATGGCTCCAAGACTCACTCAGGGGTGGGTGCTGGAGTTTACTGTCAGACTAAGAAGTTTTTTTTTGAGAGCACCGGCGTTTTCAGGCAGAGATCTCTGCCATTTGCTTTTGTGTAGACTTCTGTCTATAGAAGAAGTATCGGGGCAAGACTGCTCAGATTTTCTCGGACAGCCAGGCTGCCCTTAAGGCTCTTAATCAGTTTCGTATTACTTCTAAGCTCGTTCTTAGCTGTTTGAATCTCCCTACAAAACTGGACACCCATAATAGGGTTCAACTATATTGGGTGCCTGGTCATGGTAATGAAAAGGCCAACACTCTGGCCAAGGAGGGTGCGGAGGCTATGGTCTTAAGTGCTGAACCTGTTATTCCCATAGCCAATGGCCTGGTTTGCAGCCATGTGAATGGCGCTATGGCTGAGAGACAGGTCAGACTTTGGCTTGAGATGGATGGTCAGAGGCAGGCCAACTAATTTATCCCTGGACCTTCTAAGAAAAGAGCGACTGAGTTGCTCTCGCTCTCTAAGAGTAGTATCAGGGTGGTCACGGGTCTACTTTTAGGTCACTTCCAGCTTAAAAGACATCTGCATCTGATTGGCATCAGTGAGAGTCCTATGTGCAGGGCATGCCTTGCAGAGGAGGAAACACCCTCCCATGTCCTTTGTGTCTGATTTTTATTCGGCTCAAAGGTTGGGGCTGCACAATGGACCTCTGGTCGAAGTGCTAGGTTGGGTTAAGCCGAACCACCCAACCCACTAATAATAATAATAAGGGTACACAGATATGCATAAGTTTGACTCTGAAAACATCAGCTTAGCTATTATAAACCTTTTAACGCAAAACTGTTTATTAATTGGAAATTGCCTTGCACAACTGTACGATGGGGCTAGTGTAATGAGCGGACACGTACCAGGTGTTAGAGTTAGAATAGAAGCGGCAGATGGTGGTAATTCTCCGTACGTGCACTGCTACGCTCATCGGTTAAATCTAGTTTTGGTTAATTTCTGCTTTAATATATTGGCAGTGAGGGAATTGCGTGGTTTAGTTCAAACAAACAATTTCCTAAGCAATGCCATTATTAGAAGCGAATGTTTTGGGGAATCCCAGAAAGAGCTGGGCTATAACGTCGTCCTTAAAATGCCTCAAAGTTGCGAGACAAGATGGTGGAGCAAAAAGAAGGGAATTCATTATTTTAGAAATAGGTTAAATTCTGTGGTTTTAGCATTAGAATATTTGGTTGGGGAAGAAGCTGAATGTCGAGAATATATTTCTCAATTACATAATTTTAACAACTTAATTTTGATTGTTGCGATAGATGAAGTTTTAGGTGTAACAAATTCGTTGTCGGAAAACTTACAAAGTACGAAAGATGTTTATACGGAAGCCGGTGCCATTTGCTCAGCTACTGTAACTACCTTAGGGGAAATTAGGAACTCTGAACGATTCGACTCAATTTGGGAAGAAGCTTCAAAGTGGGTTGAGTCCGTTTTTATCCCGGTACCGGATCGACCTTAAGCTTTAAGAAAACGGAAAAAAATCCCAAACAAATGGCTAAGACATAAGTGTGATCACATCATCACATGCACGACGGGAAGTAGAGAAACGGAAGCAAATACCCTAAATATTCAGTTGAGATCCACCTATTACCAATTAATCGATAAATATTATCGGAAATGAAGACTCGACTACTTATTGAAGAATGTAATTGCTTCTGATCCTGAGTCAGGAAACTTTCTTAACGAAAACGACATCCTAGCCCATTGCTGGTTTCGCTTTGACCAAGCTAGATTCCTTTAAGTGTCAAAATAAAATAGCTAGAAATTTGATAAAATCTACAAATTTAAACAGCGTAACAGAGTGCTTCAATTATTTGATGACGATGGACAATGGATTTTCAAACCTAGCCAAGTACTTTAAAGTGGTTTTGTCCATTCCAGTGGCCAATACCATTTCAGAAAGGAGTTTCATTTCCCTCCAAAGAATTGAAACTCGTCTACGCTCAACATGGGAGAATCTAGACTTTCTAGTCTGGCCACATTGTCGATTAATCGTGATATATCGAGTTATTTGAAAGCTAACCCAATGTTAGTGGTTGATGAATTTGGAAAACGGTCAAATCGAAGAGTGTCCTTCGTTTAGATTTAAAACTTCTATTACAGTTCTCTGGATGTTAAGTGAGAGTTCAGAGTTATCTCGTTTTTTTTGCGCAGTTCGTTCATAACCTTCATGTGGGAAAGAAAAAGTTGGATTGCGCGCCAACTAAATCACAACCTATAACCTATAAATTAAATAAAAATTAAATAGATGGCACACGTTAAGGTAGAGCATTTCCCTATGAGCATAGAGAAAGAAGGAAGGGGAGAGATGGTGAAGGCGAATTTCAATGTATTTTCCCTTTTCACGAAGTGGCTCTTCGCGTCATATGGCTACCATGGTTACCGACTGAATCTTGTACAATAACGCGCATCGTTGTGCGCAACTACGACACAGTCAAGAGAGAGCTTTCTCCGAGCTTTCTCTGTTCGTTTGCGTTTTTTGGGAAAGGCTTACCAATGTTCGGTAGAATCGGTAATAAATTGAATATAGAACTAAAAGTAAGTTATAAATTTATATGTTATAAATTGAATTTCTTGACTAGTATATCTAGTGTTGCTATTGCAATTTTTATAGCAGCACTTTGTGTGGTAAACCATTTTAATTAAAAGCTCACTACCTATAGGCACGTGGCAGAAGCACAGCTGTCTCTTTCATCTTGGATTAACAATCCAAGCTTCACTGTGGGTCAAAGTTTCAAATTTTCACATATTATGACGATGCGCGTTAGTGTACGAGCTTCTCTCTACCGTCGAGTTTACGTCGGCCCCTTTCTAAATATCTCTCCCCTTCCTTCTTTCTCTATGCTATGAGCCTCCTTCCCACTCGACATTTTGGAAACGTTTTCGAAAGTTCAAATTAAACAGTTTCAGTGTCAACTGCATCAAAAATTCATAACAGTTCCACTATCAGTCATTAGACAGCACACCAAGATAAATATATTTTCCTGTTCCAGACTTCGGAACTGGCAGAAATAGGCTGAACACTTCAAAAAGACTGGTCAGAACAAAGCACCATAATTTATATAATTTAAGAAATTAAAAAATATTAATTTATTATTGCAACAGTGGCGTAGCCAGAAATCCTTCAAGGGAGGGGTTTAAACTATGTAAATTACCGAAGAGGGGTCGAGAAGGGGTGAAATTTTTGTACAACCAAAGTTACAACAAAGGGGGAGTTTTGACACGGAAACCCTCCCTTGTCTACACAACTGCATTGCAATAATTATATGTACAGTACTTATTCAATTTTAAAATATTAATATTATCATGAACCATTTAAATTATTATTAAAGTTTGACAAAATATCTTTTAAAATTTAAAATTGGCATTAAGATTTACTACAACAAAGCTTTTATCTCTGCATTCAAAAGACCTGCCATATCCAATGCATTTCTTAAAACTTCTTTATCAAAGTTTTCTTCCCGCTAGAAGTAGTTTTTTTATGTTACCATGAGGTCCAACATGAAAAATGTGTTGCATTATATGGAATTACCTCTTTTATGACGTCTATAACGCCTCTTGTTGGGCTATTTGGGTGTAATCTCAAAAATGCATCAGACATTCCTTCATCTATGTGTACTTCAACTAAATTTCTCCATAATTCTGTTCTGGGTGGATCTAGTAATGCGCATAGTTTTTCCAAACAGTCTTCTGGAATTTCGTTTATTTGTTTTCCTGGAAAAATTTTAAACATTAATTTTGTTCAGTACATAGGAAAGCTGCCCGCATATGCGATCATGATTGACCTGAAACGTACCACTTGTGTACCCGGAATCAGGTTGCGTTAACATATCTGATTTTCGTGAGTTCAATATGTACAACTTTGTCAAATTAATAGCGTAGTAGTCAATTGGCTCTTCCTTGATTATGGTTGATGTCGGTTCACTAAAACTGTCTTGTAAAGAGGTTTTCGTAGAATTACATATCCTCCTGCTTACTTCTTCATTCACAATCCCAGCCATTATAGATTTTAGCTGTGATATAATACGGGTTAATTAATCGAATATGAGTGTTTCATTAAGTGACATACAGCTTCATTTTTGGCAATGTCATAGGGTGTCACACCTCTTGGCTCAAGAAAATTTTCAATAAGTGGATTTGCATCCGCCTTCATCAACTGATGAACAGTTTCTCTATCCCCACACATAGAAGCTAGATGGAGTGCAGTGTCTCCAGCAAAGTCTTGGCAATCCACATCAATTTTTATCTGAAGTGAAAGAATGTTATGGCAGGCTGAAATCCAAAAGGATTTACTTGGTGCACTTACTTGACGCAAGAGACAAGATATCATTTTTGTATGATGTTCAACAGCCAAGTGCAAAGGGGTCCTTCCACTTGTTCCTTCTCTAATATTCATCTGTGCTTTAGCATCAGCAAGTTTGCATACCGCATCTTCATCTTCGTTTTTGACAGCCAGATGAATTGCAGCAAAGCCTAAGTCATCGTAACAAATGCTTTGAAGAACTTTCCTTTTGATAATCAAATATATGATTGTTATACCTTCGTAATTCAGAATGTTGACAAAATCGAGGCAAACTCTCCTATCACGGTAGCTCTGTTTGTTTAAAAGAACAGCCAAGCACGTTGAGTGTTGATTCTTTACAGCTAGTTGGACGGGTGTGTTTCCTTCATTGTCTTGTACTTTTGGATTTGCTCCTTTCATTAGAAGCAACTGAACTATAGATGGCTTGTTTAGAAGTACTGCTAAATGCAATGGTGTCTGCAAATGGTGCAGCTTTGTTAGTTTTGAATGGGGTTCAAAGTTTGTGGTTCCTTACCTGGAACAAATTGTTAGTTTGGTTGAGGAATTCAGGAGTAACCACGCTGATAAAATGTTGGAGCAACGTCTCATTTGATGAGTGATGAATGATAGCAAGATGTAAAGGACTACAGATAAGGAGTACATCATTGTTTTGTTATGTTGAAAAATTGCGCTTTAAAAAATACATACTTGTCGCCATTTTCATCTGCCTTTGCCATTAAATTTCGTAGAGGCATGATGAGGGCTCTGGGATCTGCGGTTATAGCGTATGCCCTCAAGGATTGTGATAAGTGGTTTAACAAATGTTTTAGAGCAACAGCTATATTGTATTGGTCTCTTGGCTCTAGAACAATGTCAATAGTTTTGGATTAAATGTCATTGATTATCAATAACAGTTTTGAATCTTACGTGGTCGAGTCATTTCGCCTACAGGTAGTGGACCATCATACATATATTCAAATTCAGGAGCAAATAAACGATCATCAAAAAGATCGATAATATCATCAAAACTCAAGGTTGCTGGGCTAGTGCTTGGATTAATGATATCACTTAAAATTGATGATACTGGGGGGCCTACTGCTACACTAGGAGGACTTAATGCTGATACACTAGGAGGACTTAATGCTGATACGCTAGGAGGACTTAATGCTGATACGCTAGGAGGACTTAATGCTGATACGCTAGGAGGACTTAATGCTGAGGCTCCAGGACTGAATGTGCTCGAAGGATTAGGACTTAGTGTAGAAGAAGCACTTGTACTAAACGAGCTGATCTGACTGTGGCTTGTTAAATTTGAAGCGCTTGGACTTAACGCACTGGAAGATGAACTGGGGCTGAAGGTACTTGATGTGCCAGGACCTCCATTAACGTTATACATTCCTGAATAATTTTTACCACTCGCCAATGGTTGGTGATGATAGAACTGTCCTTGCGGATTGCCACTTTGGTCTTGGTAATTACTGGGATCATTGAAATCATTTGGTGGGCATCTTCCATACCTATGTTCTTCCCCACCGTACTCTTCTCTTCTCAATCTTTTTCTTGAAATTCCTTCTGGGTCTGAAATCATTAAGTTTTAACGACTAAAATCAACAAGAGTTAAAAATATTAAAACTTCCAACCTACCTAATTTGACAGGTGTGTATGTGAAATCCCGCTGCTCACTAATTTCCCCATCTTTTTCCCTATACAGTTCAAAATGAACTTTGACCGGGGCTTCAATATTTACATTGTGATATTTAGGCGTCTTAAACACAATCGCAAACTGTAAAAGTATCATTTTGCCATTAAAGCAATTATAGCAGATCAAGAAGTTAGCATTAATATCATAAAAAGTGTCATACTGTTATTACGTTATTTATGATATTATATATTTCGCCTGTGCGAGCCTGTTAAGGTACTTGTTTTAAGCGATTAACATCAGCAGTATACAGGGTGTTTCAAAGGGTTAGGCAAAAATTTTAAGAAGTTGTAGGGGGTGATTTGAGAAGTGTGCCTGTTTTTTCCCATTTTCCTACGATGAGTGAAAAGAGCGCCAGAGAGCTTCAAAGTGTGGCCTACTATCCCCTGGAAGTAGGCTGCAACAAGCGCAAAACAAGCAGCAGGGACTTTAAATACTGTTTAAGTTTACTTTTTTACGCTGGATACCTCGATTTGTTTACAAAGTCCTTTTTTACCTATCACACGAACCCCAACCTTAATGTTCGCGTTTCCCTGCTGCTTAGTTTTGTGCTGGTCGCAGCCTACTTCCAGGGGCTAGTAGGCCACACTTTGATGCCCTCTGGCGCTCTTTTCACTCATCGTAGGAAAATGGGAAAAAACAGGCATACTTCTCAACTAACCCCCTACAACTCCTTAAAATTTTTGCATAATCACTTGAAACACCCTGTACAGCACCACAAATGTGTACTGACTGAAGTTTGACCATCCGTGTTAAGATTATACCCATTGAAAGAAACGTGAAAATCCACCTAAAAAAGATGAAAAACATTCCAACTTACTTGGTGGTGAACATCTGATTCTGGTTTAAATGAAGCAAATGCGTGCCATTTTCGTTTTCCTTCGGTATCACACTCGAAGAATCTTATTTTAATTTGCTCTATTAAACAACAAATTTAATAATTGACGTTGAGTTTTTCATTTAAAGTATTTTGAACTGACTTTTGTTAACTTTTTCACACAGCAAGTACACTTCATCACCTCCTTTACACGAACCAGCGCACTTGCTGAATCTGCTTATTTTTAGCTCTCCTATTTCCAAAGTGTTTTTTAACACCGTATCATAATTTGTAAATGTGAAAAATCCCAAAAATATTTGGAATAATTGGATTTTTTTTTGTGGGCAGTGGTAATAGTGACACACCAAAAACAGACAATTGAAATCATTCCAGACATGGTTATTGAGTTTTTCACATATATTTTTTAATTCTTATTTACTTTCATTTTGTATGGGTTTGGACCATATTGAAGCAATCTGGCTTTCGTCACCACCCTTAATGTCTATGGCATCGAAACGAACCCTTACAGAGTGCATGTTCAAATTCTTGGCCTCAATCTCCGCATTGACTCTAAGCTGTCTCTCAATCTCTTCATTTTCTGGCTCTAATGGAATAAATTTTGAACAGCTGAGTTTTGAAAGACCATTTCATTGATTAATTTTACAATGATGACATACCTACGAGTTGGTAAATTTTCCTTTGATATAAAATATCTGGCACATATTTCTTGGCAGTAAAAATGATAGAAACCTTTTCAAAGCTATGAAAAAGTATTCATACATTTGTCGGATATATCATAAGATATCTCTGGGTTAAATTCCTTACGAGCAGCACATGTTACTATTCAAAGTCTGTTCGCAGTCTCCTAGCGGTCTACACGTTTTACCCTGCTGAAATTTATGAACGTGTAGCTCTGTTGGATCAGTATCTGTCCAAAGACTAGCTCGAATTCTGACCGAACTAGGGTCTCCTTTGAAATTCACTAACTGTTAAAATGTATACGGCATCAATTAATGTGAATTACCATTGCACTAATTATTTAAACTTGGTATTTAATATAATTACTTGAACAGTCGGATAAGTTTTTTGGGAGTCTTTAGAGTTTTCTCCATTTATTACACCATGTGCCCCTTTTTCAGTTTCATATCGGAATCGATGTCGTTTATAAGGCTGCTCTAAAATTTTAATATACGGGCGGTCTGAAAGTTATATTTAAATCATTAATGTTAAGTACTACGGTATTAGCCTATAGGATACTCTATTTCCCAAGGTTTGAGCTATTTAGCGTAGGAATTATGGATAGGCACTTTTATCCAAAAAACCATGCTTTCTCTGACCAAGTAAAACTATAAGGAAAACGTCGGGACCACCGATTTTGTAAGGCTTTTTTGGTCCAGTCGGGAACAAAATTTTTACTTTTTACTGGCAGGGTCGGGTCGGGTAGGGCTCATTTTGTATCGGGTCGGTCTTTCAGGGTATTTGTTTGACGTATTGCGTAGGTGACGATGCCCTCGTCGCCGCTCTTGCAATTACTTTCGAACCGTTTGCGGTAAAAAAGTAAATGATATTGAATTTTTGAAAATTGGATCCCAACAAGTTGGTTATTTGCGCAGTTTATTACTTTTTAACGATTTTTACCCATTTTTCACTTGCAATTTACTTTTATTTCTTAAATTAAGTTGGATTTGGTTGAAAACTATATGGTTTAGTTAAACCTCGTGAATTCCGCAATACGTTTATGGTCGCATCAAGAAATTTTCATTTTAAGTGAGATTAGTACCCCATATGATATTTTGAAGATATTCCCAACAACAAGGGATTGTGTGTACCTAAATGTCCCTTACCTAACATCTTGATCGACCCGACCGTACCCAATAAAAGCTTTTCTACTGGAAACTGAGAAGGATTTTTTATAAATGGTTTTCACGTAACTCTTGTTTAACAAAGGTTTGGCTTATGTAATCATGTTGGGAGCTTGGAGTAATTTGAGTATAACTTTAAAGAAGAGTATAATTTCTGCCTTGAATACCAGTGCAGTTACCAGGATACGTACTGTATAATTCTGGCATGTTACCAGCGAATGAGCCCAGATCCCCCATTTCCTGTTGCTGTCTGTTACCGGGAAACTGAAAAACAATGAATGAATAAAACTTATGGATATATTATTACTGTCAGTATAAAATAGTAATAATTTAAAATATAAAAATTAACTACGTTAACACTATTTTTTGCGTTACCTAATTATACCGTTCCCCATTTTATAAACTAGTTATATGGCAAACCGTGACGTATTCAGGGGGTAAAGGCGAACGTGCACCCCCTCGAAACGTATGGTTTAAGTACAATTGTTTTTTCCCATTGTGTTCTCCCCCTACTGATTGAAAATCATGTACACTCTGTTTGAAAAGTCTTCGACAGCTGAAATTTTTGCCCTCTTTTTAATTCTGCTAGAAAACTATAATAGATAGTTCGATGAAACCTATTGCAACTTTTATTTATTTTCCAATATCTTTCGTTATTTATCGGTTTCGTCCGCCAAAAATTAATAGTTTGGCCGGAACCGTCAAAACTTATTTTTGACAACTGTTTAAATATTGGTTCTACGGCACTGACTCACGCGTTTTTGAATTCACAATGGTCGATTCATATTTAGAAAGTGGAAAAATTATCCCTCTACAACCAACGGTTGAGAAGTTATAGCGTTTCCAAACTTTCCTCGAAACTAGGAAACACCTAAAATGCATCAAGCGATTATAAATAACGCAACTTCGACGACAATTTGGAAACGCGATAACTTCTCAACCGTTGGTTGTAGAGGGATAATTTTTCCACTTTCTAAATATGAACCGACCATTGTGAATTCAAAAACGCGTGAGTCAGTGCCGTAGAACCAATATTTAAACAGTTGTCAAAAATGAGTTTCGACGGTTCCCGCCAAACTTTTAATTTTTGGCGGACGAAACCGATAAATAACTAAAGATATTGGAAAATAAATAAAAGTTGCAATTGGTTTCATCGAGCTATCTATTATAGTTTTCTAGCAGAATTAAAAAGAGGGCAAAAATTTCAGCTGTCGAAGACTTTTCAAACAGAGTGTACAACTACCAGAATGAACTAAATATACATGTACATGAACTCGTGATTAATTCCACGAGGTAAAAGAAGTTCGGATAAAACGCATTATCGCAAAGCTGTAAAAAAACTAAAAACTAATTAAATTAAAAATCTTGTGTGACTAATAACAACCCCATTTAAATACGATAAGCGTTTTCTATTAATTTTGTAACGGTTATTCGGTTTAATAATAAGTAATTGTTTTTAAAACGGTTAGCCTATTTTATTTCGATTAACAATTTTAATATTCGCCATTCGATTCGATTAATCGCTTACAAAAACCCGAATAATATTAGAAAATTCGGTTATTCGCACCAGGGTTGCACATCCCTAACTCTGTCATTATTACCTTTGGTCCACTAGCTCTTCAAAAGCGAAAGGTGAAGCAAAAATTTAATTACTATTATTTTGGTAAAAACAACTTTACTATAACGCTTTTAAAAATAGTTTATGCGTAATTATGTAACTTTACACATTTTATAATACAAATAAACATGTTTTACAAAAACAATATAGAATTGAAATATGCACTGAAGTTACGAGGATTCGATGCCCTTCGGCGTGATAGGCGAGCATCAACTATATTAAACAAGGCAGCTAAACCTTAATACAGGGTGTCCACTCAAATATGGACCAGGGCGAATATCTCCAAAATAGTTTTAAGTACGATTTTGAAATTTTTAGGTCGCATAGATTGTGTAGGGGGAAATCTTCTTTGTAAATTTCGATGACCTTGAACCATGTCTTCAAGGTCATCCAAAAACTATCTCGAGAACCGTAAGAGTTAGAAAGTTGGTTCCAATTATAAAAGTGTTCCCCGTCGCGGTTTAGGTCTAAATAGCGTGGACCCAATCGGATTCGACCAATAGGAAGTCGAGAACAATTTACCAAAATCACAAAGGCCGTAAAAGGGAAAATTGCAAGACAGCGCTAATAACTCCAAAACAAGTCGTGTTACATTGTCGAAATTTGCTAGACAATCTCATCATGGTGGGAGATTTTAATATTCAGAAAATTGTATGACCTTGTACCATGTCTTCAAGGTCATACTAAAATTATCTCGAGAACCATTAGGTTTAGAGCAAAAATTCCTATTAGAGAGTTAATGGTAATGTAACGAAGAACAACCTGGTTCATATTTCAGTGGACACCCTGTATTAGTTCCACATTCACGTATATTTAATGACCAAATATTAGTTCCACATTCACATATATTTAAGGTAATGGTCCAATTGCGCAGTTCCCATTAGCGCATATGCAATGGCCAGGGTTGGCAAGATCCAGCCAGACTGGATTAAACCACCCTGGTTTAAGCCAGATATAACCACCAAATAAAATCCATGGTTAAAACCACTTTTTTTTATAAAAAAAATTGAGAAATTAATTAGAAACATTGACAAAATTTAACCTTCACTTTTTGTCGCAAGTAATGAGAGCTAACATATAAACAATTAGGGTATCTTAAAATTAATTTTGCGCGTGAAAATACGCTGCCATGTTAGGGTATAAAAGCGGGTAAATAAGTCTCCTATACCTCACAATGTAAAGGTACTGTCACGCGCAAAAACTTAATTTTGAAATCGGGCAATTTGAGCAATGAGGGCTTGATATAAGCAATTTGATCATTTTTTGTTAATGGTTTTAACCGGTTTAAACTACCGGTTACAACCGGATTTAACCATACTGGATTTTTAAATTTTTAAAAAAGCCGGTTTTTTGCCAACCCTGGCAATGGCGCGGTTTTCCATTTGCGGGAGTTTCACTTGCGCAGTTATCCATTTGCGGGAGTTTCACTTGCGCAGTTATCCATTTGCGCATTTTTTATTAGCACAGTTTTCCGCTTGCGCAGATATTTTCTATTTGGGTGGTTTTCCGTTTTCCACTTCCGCAATTATTTTCCATTTGCGCGGTTCCTCATGAGTTAAATAATATATATTAAGCCTTTTTTCCCTTGGGAAAGGGTATTTCGTGTCGGTTTTTTGGTCATAACTTTGTATAGCATCCAGCTGAACTGCTAGTGTTTTATGTTCGGTCGTGCTGTAAATACCAATAATTTTAATGTTTTTCTAAGGTTAAATATTGTTCGTTGAACTTTTCTCTAGGGTACATATGTTTAGTCGAACAGCAAATCATAGTTTCTCGGCCTTTCGGCTAAGATTAAAATGTAGTATCTGTTACGCTGTGAATAAATTTATCGGTTCGAAGGAATAAATGCAACTTGTAACAATTGCATTAGACCTAATTCAGCTGTGTTTAGTAGAGGTTAAGCTTACATTCAGGAGGAAAATGCAGAAATCTAAGTTTGACCAGGGATAAAAATGAGCTCCTAATTAAATGGTAACATCGTACTTCTCAGGGATAAGAATAATTAAGTATTTTTGAAAAGGTCAAACCGACACTCAAATAAGCTGAAGCTACACGAAAATTAGCTATACTGAACCGAAAATTAGTAAATTCGTCGTAATCGTGTTTTATTTCTAATTCAAAAATTCCTTTTTATTGCTTGTTATTTATCTGGACCAACTAATTTCACATTTCTGCCACCAGGTTTAGCAAAAACTAGGAATAATTGGCGCTAGTCACGTTAGAAAGCAGACAACTTTTCGATTTATTATATACTCCCTTTTTACGATACGTTAGTTTAATAATAAGTTGGACAATACTTGGTTCGTTACGGCTAGGTCCTGTCCTCTTGGTGATAGCAAGAATGGGGTTGGGGTGGCGCCAAACGCCCCCAGCGCTCGAACGAAGTGAGTGCGCGGCGCCGTCAGGTGCCAATACATAGCGTATGATTCTTAAGATTATCTCACATTTCCAGCGTAATACAGGTTATAGTTCCGATTGAGCTTAGGTTAGGTTAGGTTAGGTTAGGTGGCCGCTGCAAGTTTAGGCTTGATAAGGTAAGATGTCTGCCGCAGGCCTAAGCTAGGTAGATACCATTATTTCATCTTAGTCGAACGGCCGAGAAGCTAAGATTAGTTGTTCGACTGGAAATATATTCCCAAGATAGTAATTCGACGAACGATATTTCACCTGAGGAAAACATGAAAATGATTGGTATTTACAGCGCGGCAGGACCTTAATCGTACGCTAGCAGCTCAGGTGGATGCTAAACAAGGTTATTTATTAAAAAAAAACCACCAACAACCCTTTTTCAAGGAAAAATGCCTTAATACGCAATATTTACGTCATGGCTTAATCTACAATATTTACGTCATGAGAAGCCGCGCATATAGAAACCCGCGCTAATGGTTATCTGCGCAAATGAGAAAACTGCGGAAATGGGAAAATTTGATTTTAATCACGATTTAAATCAATTTGATTTTCATCACGATTTAAATCAATTTCATTTTAATCACGATTTAAATCAATTTCATTTTAATCACGATTTAAATCAATTTCATTTTAATCACGATTTAAATCAATTATTATTATTTTTCACCTTTTTCTAATATATATATATTTATTGTTATTCTTTCAGAAACAATATTTAATTATTCTCAATTATGCCTTTTTATATTAGGTTGACCTTTTATTCTTAGGTAGCATTTATCTTAGTCTAGCTGATTATTATTATTATTAAATATATGGCTAACCTAATAAAACTTTTGAGTTGTGATTTACGCTAACAAAAAACCGTTCTTCTTTCTAATATCTAAAACCATTGTAGATAATTTCAATTAAATATTTAATAGTTAATTTTGTAAAATAACAAGATGGCACAGACCATATAGCAGCCTCACCCTGCCCTTTATTGTCGTAATTGTGGCCTCAGTGGTCGCTGATAAATCCAAGGCCCAAAGTTACGGGTCCCGAAGAGCCCAAACGGGTTGAGCGCCTGAGAGAGTTTTTCATACCCCATTCATGGACGTATCGTTCATATTTGTCGCCTCAGTGGTCGCTGAGAAATCAAAGGCCCAAAGTTACGGGCCCCTAAAAGCCCAAACAGGTATCGCGCCTGAGAGAGTTTCTCATACCCCATTCATGGACGTAACGGTCATATTTGTCGTCTCAGTGGTCGCTGAGAAATCTAAGGCAATTCATAAGTAAACACGGGTACATTCGTGTGAAATGTAAATAATACATCTATCGATAGCCTGCTGTTATTATTATTATTATTAAATAACGTGTTTTGATATTAAAAAGGTACCGTTGTTAAAGGGAGGTGTGAGAGGTCGGAAGTCGATGCAAAAAACGTCACTGAAACGTCTTTTAAATGGACTTGAAACCCCCGCCCCGCACAGCTCTCCCTTGAAAGTCCCTTTAAGAAACGAAAAATCTCAAAACCTAATTCGGATTCTTGCCACAGATGTGGCCACTGTCACCAAAGCCCCAAGTAAAACTAAAACTTTCCGAATGGCGGTAAGTTTTTCAACTTAATTTTCTTGGAACTAAGCTTTTCCCATTTCTCAATTTTATTTTTAAGTGATTCTGAATTTTTTTTAAATAAATTAAGCTAACGGACCTAATAATTAATAATAATATTAAATATATTCCACGTGTTCGTACGTTCCCTAGATTTGCATGTTGTAAACTTGAGCCTAGTCTAAAATATTTGCCCCTCATAGAACTAGTTAAATTAAAATTTCTACTTTTATAATATATTAATCCTACGATTATTCCAAACATTACTAATCCTATGCCAAACGTTTCTTAATATCTTGGTTGGTATTTTGGATAATTTTGAGATTATCTCCGAATAGAATGCTATAATGATATTTACCTGTAAAAATTCTTCGATATCGAAGTAATCCGAATAGTCAACTCTCTGTTTCACTGGAGGCATCGTACCTCGATTTCACTTTGGAATATATTCACTATAAAGCGTGATGTTTCTCAAACGTCAGGAATGGCACTAATATTTGAAAAGAACGACTCTTATTATCAGCTAGCCCGCGCTTGAGCGCTAATAGTCAACTTGTGAATAGGGATTTTCCCTGGCAAGCGGCTGTATTTTCTCCAGGCGCTTACGTCATCCAATGCTGTAGCGTTGCGTACGGGCAAGTTTCCAAATAAAAGGGGAGGGACGGCGTAACAGCTCGGGAGACTAAAAGGGGGAAGCATCTCCGGCGCATGCGATGTGACGCAATCGACGAATACTACTCTGTCTCAAGCGATAAGTTTGTAGTAGGAACGCACGTTTTCCCGTTATTATTCAGACTGAAATGTTTTTGTAGAATCTCTCTTCTATACGAAAAATAATTTGACCCAAAAATGCCCACGGTTCAGTTTTTCGGGACACTAATTAAAGGGAGAGATTTAGTCATCTTTAAAATTTGAATAACTATATTTTGCAAAATAATAGTTAAAGACTTATAGTATTTTTTGGGGGTCCGCCGAGAGTGGACCGCGGTAAAAATTCCGTTCCCCAAGAGAGCCGTTATTACTGGAGATAGCTATATATACTTTTTCGGACTCCGGAGAGAAACCTGGGAGACGTATCGTGGAATCAAGATGGTAAATTTTGAAAATGAAAAATTACCTAAGAATATAAACACTTGTAATTTTGTCGGAAGCCTAAATAGAATTTCCGCTTAAAAATAAAAAGTGGTTTTAGACATAATATGTCCCCCATTTTGGATTCAAGATGGTCATAAGTTGGGCATACAAGCTAAAAATCATCTTCTATATTTATTTTACAGTACATCTATGGAAAGTTTCACACAACTTGCTATTTAAACAAGATGTCACGGACATTTAAGTACACACAATCCCACTGATGTATTAACTTGAATATGAACTTAATAAACCCAAGAGGAATGTTATCGGAAAAGAATTATTCGAGTTACCTGGTTTTGGAAATAAGGTAGCGAACAAGTTTTTCGAATTACCTGGTTTTGGAAATAAGGTGGCGTAACGCGAACACGTTCATTTAAATTAATTTTTATAAAAACCGAGTGTTTCGAGTTACCTAGTTTTGGAAATAAGGTAGCGAAACGCAAACACGTTCATTTAAATTAATTTTTATTAAAACTAAGTTTTTCGAGTTACCTGGTTTTGGAAATAAGGTGGCAAAACGCAAACACGTTCATTTAAATTAATTTTTATAAAAACCAAGTTTTTCGAGTTACCTGGTTTTGAAAACAAGTTGGCAAGCCAAAATATACCTCTCCTCGGAAGCATTGTCCCTAGTGGTATTAATTTCTCGAGACGACCGCAATTCAGAATTATTTACTTAAAACGTAATCCCGGTTCAATCCCGCCCGGTATAAAATATTAATTTTAACTAAAATAATTGAGACGAAACCACGGAGTTTAATCTACATTATAAAACTCTAAGCCCCTTTCGTCGCATTTTTTTCTGACTCTCATTCGCGACTCTAACGTGGCATCGCCGCATGTACACGGAGGTACACACCGAAGGTATGCCTAGCGCTTCGCCTTAATACGTCGTTGAACATATTTCAGAAATCGGGTCTAACGTGACATCGCCGAAGGTAATTTCTCTGTGTAAAACCCGCGGTCGTTGCGCTTCGCCTTAATACTCAGTCAAGTATACGTTTGGTCATTAAGTTTGTTTTTGGAATTTCGGATCGGATTTCGCACTGGCTCGAATTTCGCACTGTCAATCGGGACTCAAGGACGAGCGTATTTTAATTTGTTCGTCATGAGAGTAAATCAGCCATTGGATACAGGGGGTTTCAAGGAGTACAGATGGGTTGGGGAAAAGAGTACCACGGAAACTCTCGCATGGGAAAAGGGGGGAGGGGGTACCACGGTAATTATTGCATGGCACGTAGGGGGAGGGGGTCCCGCGGTTATTTTCACATGGGAAAAGGGTGGAGGGGACACCACGGTAGTTATCACACGGGAAAAGGGGGAGGGAGTACTAAGGTAATTATCGCATGCGAAAAGGGGGGAGTGGTACCACGGTAATTATCACATGGGGAAAAAGGAGAGGAAGGGCCTTACTGGGGTGGTTCTACTATGGGGAAAAGAGTTACTGGGGTGGTTCTACTAAGGGGAAAAGAGTACCATGGAAATTATCCCCTAGGGAAAAGGGGGAGGAGGCCTTATTGGGGGGGGGGAGTTCGACTATGGGGTAAAGGATACCACGGCAATTATCGCGTGGAAAAAAGGGTCGGGGGCCTTACTACGGTGGTTCGACTATGGGGTAAAGGGTGCCACGGTAATTTTCGCATGGGAAACAGGGGGAGGTGGCTTTACTGCGGTGGTTCGAATATGGGGAAAAGGGTGACTCGAAACACACCACTAGCTGAGGGCCCGCCTGTAAGGCGGGCTTCTCAGCTAGTTTATTTATAATAATATAAACAAGTTGACCAAAATAAAAAAATCGCCGTATCATAACGGTTCCTTTACTTCAATATTTTGCCTGTGACGTGTTTTGTTTTCAGGGAAGTCAGTAGTTCGGCGGTAAAACCTGCTCAGTAACACGACAACCTGGGTTCGATTCTTCGTCATGATCGTAATTTACAATTAAATTATTAATTCATAAATTAGTTATAAAATTATAAATTTAAAATATATTTAGTTCGTAAATATTTACAAGATTAAATCAACATAATTTCATTCGTAAAAAAACCAGATTAGGCCTTCATAAATTCATTCATAAAAAATTCAAGACTTTATTACCTATTATGCTTACGATGAGTGTCTTATTTTCAGTGAAGCTAAGCAGCTATCGGTGGTTCTGTGATAGAGCGCTCGACAGCCAAGCCGAATGGCTTGGGTTCGAAACCTGGGTGGCGCATTTGTTTTTAATCAATAGAGAAAACGCTAAATTAGAATTTCTTCGATGCAATAATTTCAATTTCAATTCTATTTCAATTAAACCAAAATTTCGTACTCTATTAAATACGCTTCCGATAAAGCTGAAGGTCTAATTTTCAATGAAGCGTTACAAGTGTCGGTGGTTCTGCGGTAGAACGTCCGCGTGTCAAGCAGGAGGTCTCGGGTTCAAATCCCGCCCGATGCGATCGCAAAATGATACAAAGACGAATACCGTAAGCAATTGGAGGAAACCCTGCCGTTGGAAGTTGAGAGGTTGCCATAACACTCAGCACTCGGTCTGTCCCAAAAGCAAATAAGAAGGAGATGGAGAATACGCACCCATAACAAACGTAGCGACGATGGGCGTTAACGAAAAAAAAAAACTTAATGCAATCGCAAATTTATCCGTTAACGCTTACCGTCACATGGTGGTTTTGCCAACCTTTAAACTGCTAAAACGGTTGTTCGACTGCGTACGCAGTGATTACCCTTTGCCCAGAAAATGCGAACGCGTTCGCAGGCCACACCCACACCCACAGACGGACACGCTGGTTGTATAACCCCTCCTAGGGTGGTGTACAAGTTTTTCGAGTTACCTGGTTTTGGAAATAAGGTAGCGAAACGCGAACGAGTTATATGGCACCTGTATCAATTGGCACGAAATTGACAATAGTGCCTACGCGGGTGGTGGGGTACATTTAAATTGAAAATCGACCAAAAACACTAAAGTGGGCAAATGCCCCACTTCTCGGACTCCAATCCCAAAAATTACAAAAATCCCGTCGAGGCTATAATAGTGCCTACCGATTGAGATATCAATCGCCTTTGTACCACTAACGTACCGCAAGCAATCGTGTGTACGGCAGCTGGTCAAAACATTATTTAGTGGCACACTTATTCTTAACTTCTGGGCATAACAAATATTTAGGGTCACACTTATTTTTTACGCGCCTATTGATACGTTATTTCCGGCAGGCTTTCAATGGAATGCGAATATAGTTTCAGCGCGTAAAGAATTCAGGTATGACGCGAAAGGGCTAATTAACTCACTTAAAATTAACTTTTTTCAACGCGACTGCAACCTAAGCTGGAATGGGCCTAGAAGTAACAAAACTTGTGGTTTTTGATCAAATCTTACTTACCTTCTTCCTGTCGTACGACGTGCGTAAAAAGGGCCTTAAACGTGCGTAAAACGTTGAGTGTTACACTTATTGTTACTTCTGGGCATACGCTGAAAGCTCGGCGCGAACGGCCTTGAAAAATGCGAGAGGGAAACTGGCGTTTAGAACTCAATAGACACGCGGATTTACAATGTCGGAAGTTGCGGGGTCCGTATACTCTGTCTAAAAAACCTTACTTAGAATTAAAATTAAGGAACGTAATTGCAAATCTAGGTTATATGGAAACCTTAGCTATTCAAAAATGTAACTCTCATGGAAATCGAACTTAAATTAAGGAACGTTCTGTAGACTTTTAGGCGAAAATATAAAACCGCGAAAATTGGGGTCCGGTAAATTAACCCGAAAACTATACTTAAATTATATATTTACTGATATAACCGAAGTTGTAGTTCAAATGAATCCTAACCTAACCAATAATATTTTTTTTAACGTTATCGGACTTAATTTTAAATAAAATATCTACCACACAAAGCGTAACCACCTAAAATAGTAAATTGGGCATTTGCCCAACTTCTCGGGCTCCGATCCCAAAATTACGAAAATCCCGTCGAGGCTATAAAAGTGCCCATCGATTGAGACACCAATCGCCTTTGTACTACTAACATACCGCGAGCAATCCCTGTGTACGGCAGCGGCGGCGGCGGCGGCGGCTACACAGTAAGTGATCGTAATACACACAAATCCCTAAGGATTGTGTGTAAAAACGCCACAGACGAAAGTTAAAATTCTTGCGTTTCGCAACGAGACGTAACTTGGCCGTCCATATGTTGAGGCGGCTCATTCCTCTGCTTATCGTTGTCCGATTTTAGTGTCAATATCGACATTATGACATAATAACCCTTTCTTATTCACTTTCTCTCTACTCAAATATTGGATGACGCGTGAAATTTCTATAAACATTGAACAACGCGGTTATCGGTTTTCGCTCAACAAGACATTATGTCATCACGTCGATTTGTCGTCAGATAAATATTCTAAATATTTTGGCAGAAGTTTTATTTTAATCGCCTTCCAAGAATGTATTTATTTAAACAAATTCATATTATAAATTATTTTATTAACGCAATATACGTTCTTCTTACACGTTTATTCTTGTTTTACGGACTTAACCTCTCTTCAGTCGTACAATGTACAGTTTTGATTTATCGTTCAATTCGTATTTAAAGTGACTTTCAAGGGAGAGCTGTGGGGGGGGGGGGTGAAGTCCATTTACAGTACGTAATTTGGCCGCCGTCGGTAGAGAGCCACAGACTTTGAAATAGTTATATTTTTAACGGGGGCCCAACGGTCTCTCGCCCCTACCTTACGTTTATTTTTATTGAGGGCCACTGGCCTAGGGGGGGGGGGGTCAATTTTATAAATAGGGAGGGAAAATACGATAATAAAAATTGGTTACGTTACTTACGCCAACATTTATTGACTTTAAAACGTTGTATAAATACAAGTTTTTATTCAAACAATGAAATTTACACAAAAAAAGGAAAGAAAAAAAACTAGAGGTGGACCAAATAGTCTTCCAGGGAAGCACCCGGTGGGAAGGTGTGCAACACCGAAGCGGCATTACCGCGTTGAACGGCGACTGCGATGCGCTGGATCAAGTATAAAACGGAGCGCGGTTCACCAGTGACGAAACGAATCCTACGGCCTATGGCGTGGATCAGCGCCAAACCCTCGCGGCCGAAGGAGCCAAGGGTTTCAATGGCCACCGGTTTAAACATATAGCGGTGCGCAAGCGCCGAGTATTTGGAGTTCTTCGTTTCAGGCTGGGTAGCGGCCCAGAGAGGGTCAGACACGGGTGATTCTGAGCACTACTTAGTTAATTGTCCTCTTACTCTCCATCTGGTCCCTAGAGCCAACTTCGGAGATATGGAACTCATAGACAAGATGATTGTTTTCGATAAACTAATGCGTTTCATAATCAGTCACTTCGGGGACTTATGTCCAGGTTGATGGCTGATTTTTATTGTCTTTTAATTCTACACCTTTGCCGTTTTATCGCCTTTTATTTTTTCTGCCCCTTTAAAGGGCTTTTATAAGTGTTGTACAGGCTAGTCCTGTTTGTTAGGTTTTAACTATATAAAGACAAAAAAAAGTGGAACTTTTCTGACATTTCATACATTTCTATATACAAAATAATTTGTATAATTAAGTGGAATCCCCCGTAGTGCCTAGCGGAACGGGGGAATATAAATAAATAATAATATGTTGAAAGATTAGAAACTTTGCTGGCCGTAGAATGATAATTTGTGGTGATTTCAATTCTCATCATAATCTTTGGGGCTCAAGGGACAATTGTCCTAGAGGTGTTGCCTGTGTTGACTTTGCTGGGCCTCTAGATCTGGTCGTGTTAAATGATCCTAGCTCAGATCCCACGTTCTCTAGTACCAATGGCAATAGTTGGATGGACTTGACGCTTGCAACTATGAATATTTTCAATATGGTCACTGGTTGGGAAGTCTCTGATGATATTTCCAACAGTGACCATAATTTCATCTTCTTTAATACATCCATAATGGATAGGATCCATGGGGACAGGTACGTTAATTTGAGGGATCTGGACTTTTATCGTTTTCGTGACCAGATCGCTGGTCCTCTTGAGGCTCTTAATGGGGTAGCATTTGTCTCTAGAGATCAGATCGATGATGGTGCATCCTCTATAGAGGAAATTTTCCATAAAGCATGTGAGATTAGTAAGAAGCGTAATGCCTATGCCAAGACATATAACTCGGCTCCCTGGTCGAACGAGGGTCTTGGCATAAAGCGAAATTTAGTACGCACTGCGCGAAAACGTATGCTAGGGATCCCTTGGTGAGAGAACGCTACAAACATGAATTCTTGACTCTCCAGAGAGAGTACAAGAGCCTTATCATTTCTTCTAAGTTGGAGTCTTGGAGGGACTTCTGCTCTTCTGTGTCGAAGGAGGATCCTTACTCTCTTCCTCATAAATTGGCAACTGGCAAGGCCAAACGTAAAGATGCTGTCTCCTGTGTGGAACGAGAGGATGGCACGCTGACAGAGGGACGCACCGAAACATATGAAACGATTCTTAATTCTCTTTTTTTAGACGACTCGCAGGCTGATGACCTTGAAGTACACAAGGAAATCAGAGAGTCAGTCGAAGCTCCGTACGTCGAGTCAGACGACGTAGATTTTAATATAATATAATATAATATAATATAATATAATATAATAATAAATTTATATGAATCTTTAAATTTTGGCGGTGATACAGGGCAGGCCAAGTCGTTAAACGACTTTTAGGCCGCATCGCTAATTAATTTGACAATGAAAACAACAAACAGAGTAAATATAAGGAAATTAGAACTATACATCAGACTGAATATACTCGCGAATATACTTCTTAAACATATTGATATTAAAATTAAAGGGTGGGTTTAGATCGTTAAATATTTTAACAGATCTACAGAATATAGAGTTTGACTTTAGCTGGGTTCGAGCAAAAGGGACATTTAATATAACAGGTTTCCGCAAAAAATACTTTGCCAGGCCACTATATTCAAACGGATTATAGATCGCCCCATGTAGACATTTAAATATAAAGATTAAACAAAAATAATCGTAGATTTTAAAAATATTCAAAATATCGAGAGCTTTGAAAATGGGGGCGGTATGTGCCAAATATGGTGTATTTTCGACTATTCTAAGGGCTCGTTTTTGGAGACGAGTCTGTTTAAGTTATGTGTGGAGGTGTTGCCCCAGATACTTATACAAAAAACTAACAATGTAAGTGACAGTAGAGCAAAGAGTAGTATAACTGTAGACGGAGTTTTTTTGAAATTTTTTTGCGGTTTTGATGTAATAGGTAGACACTATAGGAATTTTTTTTTGCTAATTGGTCAATATGATGGTTCCAATTGAGATATTGGTCATACCAGACTCCAAGGTATTTGTAGGTGTTTACTTCCTCTACACGAGACTGACCGATCATTAGTACGTTGTTCTTCGCACGACTTTTATTAATGTTGGCAAATGTTATGTAAACAGTTTTATTTTTATTAAGCTCTAACGTATTGTTTTGCAACCAAGTATCAATTTTATTCAAAATAGTATTCGTGCTTAGTATGAGTTTTTCTAAATCCGGGCCACCGTTTAGGCATATAGTGTCATCAGCGTAGAGAGTGAGGGTATCATTATCGTCTGCTGTTACTAAGTCATTTATGAAGAGGTTGAATAATAGGGGCGACAGTATAGAACATTGCGGAACACCTTGATAAACATACCTTATTTCAGACATTTCATTGTTTAACTTTGTTTGGCTAGTTCGAAGATTTAGATACGATTTTATCCAGTTATAGGATCTACCTCTTATACCCATCATCTTTAGCTTCTCCAAAAGTCTATTGTGATTAACCGAGTCAAAAGCCTTCCTTAGGTCTAGGAAGACTGCTATTGCATAGTTGCTGCACTCTAGATGGTCTGTGATTTTTTTATAGACCTGAATGTTAGCCAATTCAACGTTTGATCCTTCTCTAAAACCAAATTGTTTTTTTTGATAACAGTTGATATTTGTTTGAGAAATTAAGTAAACGGCAGTAAAAGCATTTGTCAAAGATTTTAGCGAATATCGAAAGGATTGAGATTGGTCGATAGTTGGTGGGCGCATTCTGATCGCCTTTTTTATAAATTGGTATGATAATCGATTTTTTGAGACGTTCAGGGTAAGTACCAAGTGAGAATGACATATTAATTAATAAAGTAAGGGGAAATAGCAAATGGAGAGCTGCCAACTTAATAATTT
This sequence comes from Leiobunum rupestre, assembly GCF_980474605.1. Taxonomy (NCBI): domain Eukaryota; kingdom Metazoa; phylum Arthropoda; class Arachnida; order Opiliones; family Sclerosomatidae; genus Leiobunum; species Leiobunum rupestre. Next base: position 37,825,005 of record NC_143392.1, read on the forward strand.
TTGGAGGAATTTCATCGAAAGCTGGGGCTAAGTCGGATTTTAAGTTGTTAAGAATTTTAAGAATTTCGACTTCATCCGTTGGTTACTCGTTTAATATTGGATACGCTATCATTCGAAGAGTTACCATTAGCATCAAGCTGAGTGGTGGGATTAAAAAAAGTATTGAAATTATTTGGGGAGTTTTGCACTGCGGTAACGACTTTCTTTCTTTAAAGAAGAGGAAGTGTTTAATGTCATTGATTCCTACAAAAGGGGTTAAGCCCCGGGTTTTGATGGCATTACTATCGAATTTTTTAAGATTATGTTCTTGGTCTGTCCCTTGGTTTTCGTGCGCCTCTACAATGCATGTTTGACCCTTGGGCACTTCCCAAAAATTTGGAAAGTGGCAAGGATTGCATTGATCTATAAGGAAGGGAGGGATAGGCGGAACAATCGATCGTACCGACCGATCTCTCTACTGTCAGTAGTGGGTAAGGTTCTTGATAAACTCTTATCAAGAAGACTGTACTACTCTCTTCATAAGAGAGGTCTCATGAATTCAGCCCAATATGGGTTCAAACATGGCCGCTCCACGACGCATGCTCTTTATAACATCGTTGAATGCGTCAAGCATAACAAAGAGAGTGGTCTGCACACCAGTCTAATCGCCCTAGACACAGAGGGGGCCTTTGACAATGTCTGGGTTCCGGGGGTCCTATCAAGACTCCGGCAGGTTGCTTGTCCAAAGAACTTGTATTTTTTATACAAAATTTTCTTAAGTAACAGAATTGCTTCGATTGATATAGGCGGTAGTGTTCTTAGTAAGTCACTTACCAAGGGGTGTCCACAAGGTTCTTGTAGCGGACCTCTTCTCTTCAATTTAGTCATGGATGGCGCTCTGAGTCGGGTTTACCCGGCTGCGAGTGCTATTCATGCCTTTGCAGATGACCTGCAGGCGATGGTTTGGAGTTCATCGAGGCGGGGCCTTGAGGTTCTTGGTAACGAAGTTCTGGATACTCTCAATCAGTGGAGTTCAATTTATAAATTGAAGTTCTGCGCTAGGAAGACTGTTGCAATCACCTTTGCGAAAACAAAGGTGATGAATCGGCTTCCTATTTTTTCTCTTAGTAATGAGAGAATCCTTAATGTCAAAACCGTCAAGGTTTTGGGCGTTACCTTGGATCAAACTTTATGCTTCTTGCCTCACTTAGAGGAGGTAAAGAATAAGGTTACTCGTCTCGTTCAGTCCATTGCTTGTTTTGCAAAGGTCGAGTGGGGTCTGGATAATAGAGCCTTAAGAGTGGTATACAAAGCATGTATTGAGCGTATTGTCACCTACGGCGCTGGCGCATTTTGGCGCGAGACTGAGAATTCTCTGATGGTTCGAAAGCTCAGGTCAATCCAACGGATTGCGGCACTTCGAGTCTGTTGTGCATATCGTACAATATCTACCGATGCGTTATTGGTAATTACCAACTTAACCCCGATAGAGAGCGTTGTAAGTGAGGAAGCAACCATCTTTAGGTCTTTTTACCAACAGATGTGCGCTAAACACTGTGATTACAATGTAATAGGTGGAAATTTTCTTTACCCGGGCGACCCTTGGGCAAGGCACCCAGCCTCTCGTGTAGAGATTTCAAGTGGAGACGCTCTTCCCACTAATGCAGGTTTAGAGATCTTCTCCGATGGCTCGCTATCGGAGAATGCCGCTTCTGCGGCATTTGTGTTCTTCTCTAATGGATTGGAACTCGTGTCAGAGACATTTCGTCTAGACATGAGTTATAATCCTAGTATTTATTATATTGAGCTTTACTCCATATTGGAGAGCATTAAGTGGTTCGCTAGGGAGTGACCCCACGATGAAGAGGTATCTATCTTTAGTTATAGTTTATCTTCTCTACGAGCCATTGGAAATCCTTCCAACCTTAATGGAATGTGTGCTAGCATTAGAGAGTTGATTAATAATCACGGCGCTAGAATCACCCTTAATTGGGTTAAGGCACACAGTGGTATTCTAGGTAACGAGAGAGCGGATGCGTTGGCCAAGAGCGCATTAACAAATCAGGTGATCCATTCTATTAAACCAGACAAGGGTAGTATTAAAAGTATTTTGAGGGGCATTACCAAGAGGCATTGGCAGAGTAGTTGGAGCGCCAGTGATAAAGGCAATGTTACAAGGAATTTTATTCCTAACGTGGGTGACAATGCGATCAGCCCTAACCACTTCTCAACGCAGATTCTCAGTGGTCACGGCAAGTTTCCTAGCTACTTGCATGGTTTAGGACATGTGCTCAGTCCTGCCTGTGTTTGTGGGTCAGACTCAGGCAATTCTGAGCACTACTTAGTTAATTGTCCACTCACTCTCCATCTGGTCCCTAGGGGCAACCTCGGAGATATGAAGCTCACAGAAAAGATGGTTGTTTTCGAGAATGTTATGCGTTTCATAACTAGTAACTTCGGGGACATTTGTCCAGGTTGATACTAGTTTTTTTTTATTGTTTTTTTATTTTTACACGCCGTTTTAGAGGTTTTATTTCTTTACCCCTTTTTACAGCGTTTTTATACATGTTCCTTGTGCTGTGGTTTTTACTTTTTAATTTTTATAATAAAAAGAAATTGCGGGATGCGTGATGATGAACATGCGTGAAATGATACAAATTAGTTTGTATAACTTGTGGTACCCCCAGTAGTGCCTAGCGGAACTGGGGGTATATAAATACTATAATCTGATATTGAAGAAGCACTCAAATACGAAGGAGCGAGAGGATCGGTACAGTGTGTCAGAATTTATAGCCCGGTGTACCTAGTAACAAAGACCATACCACCGGAGGCCTATCATCATAGTGCCCTACGCCAAGCCCGGACAGGTGACAAATCCAGCATGGGTAGCAGTACCCTACTACTGATGGTCGCACCTTAGACGCAAGCCACTCAACCCAGCAGAAGGTGCAGCAATGGGTGGACCAATCGCCACTTCGCACACAGCAGTGGATGCTATAGCAACTCCAGCCGACACCCTACCTACGTAGGCAAGGAGTCAAACCCTTTGGAGAGAGCTCATAAAGGGGAACGACGAGCACACAGCAGCCCAAGTAACCCGGCACTGCTGGCACCGGAGATCCCGGTGGGCCCCAAAAGGCCGGGAAACAGGACCGCCGTGCCCTCATACGGAAACCTGCCGCCCCACAGCAGACTACCCAATCCGCCGAGACGGTCAGTTTGCACGGACACTCTTCGTTAGCCTGAGCCGAAGCTCAGTATCCAGCCCAAACCTGACCGAAGTCGGAGGTGGAGATAGGACCATTTGATCAGAGCTAACATCTCCCAGTGCGCCACCGCCCTTATGGGTTACAAGAGCCGGACCCCGACTCCCCGGGAAAGCCACCAGTTATTGCACACTCTAACCCATTTAGGGCCAGAGGATCGGTACATGTGAAATCCCATACCAAGGATTTCCCTCCGGTCCACGGGATTAAAGACAAACCATCTGGCCGTTTTACGTCGTCCCGAGACAGGCCAGACGGCTCCAAAATAGATGGAACACCGGCGGACGTGAGCGCCCGTTTCAAAATATCGTTGACGGCACTGTGGCGGGAGCGACGGCCCGAACTCTTTTTGCAGCTGAGGCCATGAGAACCGAAGGAGTCAAACAGGCTACCACAAACGCAGGAGTGCGGCACACAAATTGTAGCTCCCAACCGAAGGCCGACGGCTACGCGAAAGGAATCATCAGAGAGATGGGTTCCAAGAGAAGGAGACGGAAGAACATTTAGCCACGCACCGGACTCAGCCGAAGAGACTGCGAGAAGACGCGCTTTATCACGATCTGACGAAGCTCCTTCAGACAATTGTGAGGGGCTAACCACTCTTAGAAAGTCTGTACACCGGATTACGCTTAGATTAGCACTGCCAAAGGCAGGGACTTCAAATATTACGCGTAATCCCATTAGTATAGTCAAAGGTACGGCTCTGTACACCGATTACGCGGAGTGATCAGCCCCTCGGACAATAGCTTGGTGTTTAAGTCGAAAAAAGGTGTTTCCAAAGCGCTCTGGTGCCGCCACTGATCTTGAGGGGGGAAAGTGGATTCCGAGAGAAGCTCCCATTGCTGAAGAGCGTCGCGAAAAACCTGGTCCCCAGATGCGAATTGAATTTCATGCCCATGGTTAAAATGATAATAATATTTAAGTAACACGACGGATACTTCATGGTGTTAAAAACGGCGTTTCTGAGACGGCCTAAAAATATTTTCCGGAAATTTTTTTATAGATATTTTTATTAAATTTGGGGGCCCCGGTGGCCCGCAACCCCCTTTCGAATGATTTATTTTAAGGGCCCCCTGATATTTTTAAAAGCCATTGGCCCCAGAACTCCAGCTATACCCAAGTCTGGAGAGCCCGAGGGGCTGATCACTCCGCGTAATCGGTGTACAGAGCCGTACCTTTGACTATACTAATGGGATTACGCGTAATATTTGAAGTCCCTGCCTTTGGCAGTGCTAATCTAAGATAATCCGGTGTACAGACTTTCTAAGAGTGGTTAGCCCCTCGGGAGACCCATACCCTTCAGAAAGAGCTCCTAAAGGGGAACGACGGGCACGCAGCGGTCCACATAACCCGGCACAACTGGTATCCAAATGGCCGGGAAACAAGACTACCGCGCCTCATACGGAGATCCACAGCAGGCTACCCAATCCTCCGAGGCGACCAGTTTGCCTGGACCCTCTCCGTTAGAATAAGCCGAAACTCAGTTTCCAGCCCATACCTGACCGAAGTCGGAGGTGGAGATAGGACCATTTGATCAGAGCTAACATCTCCCTGTGCACCACCGCCTTTATGGGTTACAAGAGCCGGACCACGACTCCCCGGTAAAGCCACCAGGGGTGGGGTGCATTTTGCCGACTCCTCTTTTGGCTGACTGCTCATTTGTCTGAATGCCGATTTGGCCTACAGCTCATTTGGTCGACTTTTCAGTCGGCCAAATGAGCAGAACATATGGCCGACTACTCTTTTAGCCGACAATCTGGTCGGCCAAATGAGCAGCCCATTTGACCGACTTTTATACTATAGCCTGTCCTATACTATGTCTTTAGTGATAGGTTGACTTATAGAATGGGCAATGTATTCTAAGTATTGGCCCCTGACCTGCGCCCCCCCAGCCCCGTTCTTTATAACCATAGAATGTAATAACCAAGCTGGGCCTTCTAAATCGCGACCTAGAGGACAGTACCTAGCCAAACGCACCTAGTATCGTCCAACCGCCAAATGAGCAGTCGGCCAAATGAGCAGTGTGTCAGAATTTATAGCCCAGTGTACCTTCGCACACAGCAGTGGGATTAAGAGTGGATGCTGTAGCAACTCCAGCCGACACCCTACCTACGTAGGCAAAGAGTCAAACCCTTTGGAGAGAGCTCCTAAAGGGGAACGACGAGCACACCGCAGTCCAAGTAACCCGGCACAGCCGGCACCGGAGATCCCGGTCAGAAGGCCGGGAAACAGGACCTCCGTGCCCTCATACGGAGGCCCGCCGCCCCACAGCAAGCTACCCAATCCGCCGAGGCGGCCAGTTTGCACGGACCCTCTCCTTTAGCCTGAGCCGAAGCCCATACCTGACCGTAGTCGGAGGAGGAGATAGGACCATTTGATCAGAGCTAACATCTCCCAGTGCGCCACCGCCCTTATGGGTTACAAGAGCCGGACCCCGACTCCCCGGTAAAGCCACCGGTTATTTCACACTCTAACCCATTTAGGGCCCGGCCAAATGAGCAGTCGCTCAAACGATAATGGACAGTCGGCGTAACGTGTATTTTGTGGTCGGCCAAACGAAACTCTCTAGCCACCAGCTATTGCACACTCCGACCCGTTAAGGGCCGAAGTATTTGAACACCACATGATTAAGGGATACTACATCAAACCGCGTTTGTCTTTCAAGTTAGCGGCAACAGCGTCAAGGTCACGCGTGGGGCCAGGGCAATTTTACCAGAGCACGTTGGCGACGAAATTCGGTGATAACAGCGCTTGAACGATCGCTATTGCACATCACTGCCATCTAGGATTATATTGAGTAAAGATAGCTATATAATACAATACAATTATTATATTATTTAAATAATTGATTTATTTAAATAAAATATAATACTTTGACTAGTTAAATATCAACTAAAATTACCAAGGAGTTCTTGATGGGGGGGGGGCCTCTTAATCATGCAGTGCCTACTCCTGAAAAAATCCTGGTGGAGTTTCTGTTTATGCCACGCGAACCAACAGCTCCCTACACTAACTATTACCGTTAACCTCTACAAGTATTTATGGAAAGGGGAAACCCCTTAAACCAGCGGGGAGAGAACAACGATTATGAAAGCAATTTAACATACTATATTGTCATACTTTACAGTTTATACTCTGATACTACCGTCCTGACACACTTTTGGGTCTTATGTTGATTTTGTTAACATTGATTGCTTATTTTTTTAACGAGCTTCTAGCTACAATAGAGGGCGCTGTTGTCAATCAACATAAAACACCATTCCCAAGGGTTGTGGGATAAAGTCTGACTTAGTGTACGACACTCATCTCTATTACTGGTATAGTGTCGTACTCTAACCTATTAATCGATAAATAACCCTGTTATAGCAGTTATTCCGTTTATCATAACATACTAGCAAAACTAAATCATTTTAGTTCCACTAGCAGTCATTAGGAAGGCTCACCAAGACAGTTATAATTTTCCCCACCCAGAAGCTATGATCAGGTTGATGTGCAATCACTTATACAACAGAAATAGACCCTTGTACTGATCACTCTTCTACCCGTCAGATTAAATGGTCTGATCTGTACAAAATTGAAGGATCTTAAAAGATATTACTTGTAATAAAATTTATTATTGCCACAAGTATATATAGTACCGTTTCAAAATATTAAAATATTGATATTATCACGAACCATTTAAATGATTATGATGATGTAGTTAAGTTCTCTAAAATAATTTCTTTTCAAAACTTGTAATTTAAAATTTACATTAAATTTTACTTTAAAATTTACATTAATTTTTACTTTAACAAAGTCCTTATCTCCGCATTCAAAAGACCAGACACATCCAATGCATTTTTTAAAACTTCTTTGTCAAAGTTTTCTTCCCGCTAGAAGTAGGTTTTATTTATGTTACCACAATGTACAAGGTTAAAATATTTTCCATAACATGGAATTACCTCTTTTATTATATCTATAACGTCTCTTGTTGGGCTTTTTGGGTGTAATCTCAAAAACGCATCAGACATTCCTTCTCCTATGTACATTTCGACTAAATTTCTCCACTCTCTTCTGGGTGGATCTAGTAATGCACACAGTTTTTCCAAACAGTCTTCTGGAATTTCGGTTACTTGTGGTCCTGGAAAAATTTTAAACATTAATTTTGCTCAGTACGTAGGAAGGCTGGCCACGTGTCATCATGATTGACCTAAAACGTACCACTTGTGTACCCGGAATCATGTTGCGTTAACATATCTAATTTTTGTGAGTTTGATATATACGACTTTGGCAAATTAATATCGTAGTCAATCGGCTCTTCCTTGATTATGGTTGATGTCGGTTCACTAAAACTGTCTTGTAAAGATGTTTTCCTAGAATTACTTATCCTCCTGCTTACTTCTTCAGGCACAATCCCAGCCAGTATAGATTTTATCTGTGATGTAATATAAGTTAGCTAATTGAATAAGAGTGTTTGATTAAGTGACATACAGCTTCATTTTTGGCAATGTCAAATGGTGTCACTCCTCTTGGAATTTCACTTTCAGATGTTCCTTCTGGCTCGAGAAAGTTTTCGATAAGCGGATTTGCATCTGCCATCATCAATTGATGAACAATTTCTTCATCCCCACACATAGAAGCTAGATGGAGTGGAGTGTCTCCAGCAAAGTCTTGGGAATCCACATCAATTTTTATCTGAAGTGATTAAGAATGTTATGGCAGGCTGAAGTCCAAAAGGATGGACTTGGTGCACTTACTTGACGTAAGAGACAAGATATCATATTTGTATGCTGTTCAACAGCTAAGTGTAAAGCGGTCCTGCCACTAGTTCCATCTCCAATATTCATCTGCGCTTCAGCATCAGCAAGTTTGCATACCGCATCTTCATCTTCGTTTTTGACAGCCAGATGAATTGCAGCAAAGCCTAAGTCATCATAACAAATGCTTTGAAGAACTTTCCTTTTGATATTCAAGATATATGATTGTTATACCTTCGTAATTCAGGATGTTGGCAAAATCGAGGCAAACTCTCCTATCACGGTAGCTCTGTTTGTTTAAAAGAACAGCCAAACACGTTGAGTGTTGATTCTTTACAGCTAGTTGGACGGGTGTGTTTCCTTCATTGTCTTGTACTTTTGGTTTTGCTCCTTTCATTAGAAGCAACTGAACTATAGATGGCTTGTTTAGAAGTACTGCTAAATGCAATGGTGTCTGCAAATGGTACACCTTTGTTAGTTTTGAATGGGGTTCAAAGTTAGTGGTTCCTTACCTGGAACAAATTGTTAGTTTGGTTGAGGAATTCAGTAGCAACCACGCTGATAAAATGTTGGAGAAACATCTCATTTGAAGAGTGATGAATGATTGAAAGATGCAAAGGACTAAAGATAAGGAATTCATCATTCTTTGGTAATATTGAAAACTAGAGTCTTTTACAATACATACTTGTCTCCATTTTCATCTGCCTTTGCCATTAAATTTCGTAAAGGCATAATGAGTGCTCTGGGATCTGCGGTTATAGCGTACGCCCTCAAGGATTGTGATAAGTGGTTTAGGCAAATTTTGAGAGCATTCGACTCTGCAACTGCTTTCAAGTCTCTGTCTTCAACCAGGCTGGAGCTCCTCTGTCTAACTGAAGGCACCGTTAAATTAGTTTCACATGGAAGTTCTTTCTTTTCAACAACACTGTCCAATTGCAGACTCTGTAGAGCAGCAGCTATATCGTATTGGTCTCTTGGCTCTATAACAATAAGAGTTTTCAAATTACATTATGGGTTATTGAAACATATTTGGATAATTTGAAACTTACGTGAGCTGATGGTAGTCGGTTGAGCCATTTGGGCTTCAGCACGCCCTCCATCACCATGGTATAAAACATTCGATTCAGGAGTAAGTAAACGATCATCAAAAAGATCGCAAAGATCATCTAATCTCAAGGTGGTTGGGCTAGTACTTGGATTAATGATATCACTTAAAATTGATGATATTGGGGGGCCAAATGCTGTTAAGCTAGGAGCACTAAATGCTGATAAGCTAGGAGGACTAAATGCTGATAAGCTATGAGGACTAAATGGTGAGGCTCCAGGACTGAATGTGCTGGAAGGATTAGGACTTAGGGTAGAGGAAGCATTTGTACTTAACGGGCTAATGGGACTGTGGCATGGTAAATTTGAAGTGCTTGGACTTAATGCACTTGAAGATGAACTGGGGCTGAAGGTACTTGATGTACCAGGACTTCCATTAGCATAATACGTTCCTCCATAATTTGTATCACTACCAGGGGGTTGTTGATAATAGAACTGTCCTTGTGGATTGCCACTTCGATCTTGGAAATTACCAGGATCATTGAAATTATTTGGTGGCCATCTTCCATACCTATCTTCTTCACCATCATACTCTTCTCTTCTCACTCTTTTTCGTGAAATTCCTTCAGGGTCTGAAATCATTAATTTCTAACAATCAAAATCGATAAGGTTTAAATAAATTATGATTTCCAACCTACCCAATTTGACGGGTGTGTATGTGAAATCCCTTTGATCACTGATTTCCCCATCTTTTTCCCTATACAGTTCAAAATGAACTTTGACCGGGGCTTCAATATTTTCATTATGGTATTTGGGTGTCTTAAACACAATCGCAACCTGTAAAAGTATAATTTGGTCAATAAAGTGTAGTATCCTTAGTCTGCTCCACATATGTCTAGCCCCTTGGAGACGAAAGTGTCGTCTGCTAGGGCGTCTGCTTATCCTTAGTTCATAATGAATATATATGTGCAAGTGTGAATGATTAAAACTTTAGTATGAATGTTGAAAGCAAACAGAGAGCTTGTGTCATTATTATTATTATGTTTAATTAAGCCTGAGCCAGTCATTTATAGCTATAAGCAACAAAGATTAAGAGTCTCCTGTTCTAATGATCAATGACTGAAGTGATATATAGGAAAGGCTTAGTAGATGAACATGGCATCAAGAAGTGAAGATATATTCACATTTCGGAAATTAGACGGCACAAATTATGCTGACTGGAAAATTGATGTTAAGATGGCCTTGGCTGCCAAGGGTTTGGACAAATTTATAGATTCCACAGTAGTAGCTCCAACCACTATACCTTCGCTGACTGCACACAATGAGAAGAAATCACAAACAATGGGATTTCTATATCTGACTCTGGAACCCCAAATTAAGAGACTACTTCGAACTGCGACAGATCCAGCAGTTGCCTGGGATTTACTTAAGCAAACTTATGAACCAGTTTCCAGAGCTAGGAGAGCGATGCTTAGAAGAACATTCATAACATGTGTACCCGCGAAGGGAGAAAGAATAGAATTGTATTTGAACAGAGTTACCGAAGCTGCGGCATCTCTCGCTGAAGTTGGGGCACCAATTCCAGATAGCGAAATAGCCTTTCAGATGATCTACGAGTTACCAGCGGAATTTAATGGAATAGTTCTCAATATTAATCAATGGAACGATGCTGACTTTGTTCCTGACAAAGTAAAGATGGCGATCATTGCCGAAGCGGATCGTTTACGGATGAGAGAACTAGGCGATGGAAATAATAAACACTCGGATATAATGGCAACTCAGGGGTTTACAAAGGGATATACCCAGATGAAAAGAAAAGAAACAAGGACTTGTTTCAATTGTGGAATGATAGGGCATTTAGCGAAGATTTGCAGAAAACCAAGGAAAACATACAATCACCCTTTTCGAAAAAAAGAAACTTTTGATGTTGCTACAGTATCAAGCGCAGAAGAATATATGTCGGAAACAAATGAATGGATATGGGATTCGGGAGCTGGAGCGCATCTATGTAATAACAAGAAATGGCTTACCAATTACCGTGATGTGTCACCAATAACGATGAATTCATATTATGGAACGTTCACTATCACAGGCTTAGGAGATGCTGTTATCAAACACGAAGTAGATGGACAAGATAAGAGTCCTACTGCTAAAGAATGTTGGGTTTGCACCAAATGGAAGACGAAACCTAATAAGTGGTTATCAGAATGATAAAGCCGGACATCATTGGACTGGTGGAAATATGGAACTTGTAGTTCAAAATAGTAACCAAGAGAAAATATTATCATTCAAAGGATCAAATGGCTTATATAGAATGAAGGGGGATGTCTACACTGGCGAAATGCCAGATGTTACGATGCATGAATATAACCTTGCTGATGATACTAACGCAGATTTATTGGATTTATGGCACCGACGTCTAGGTCATCACAGCATACATACCATTATCAATATGGCAAGTAAAGGAAGCGCTCGAAACTTACCAGCTTTCAAGAAGCAACAAACGTTTACCTGTGATATATGTACTGCAACGAAGACGACTCAATTACCAAGAAAACCAATGTCAGGGATAAACACAAAGAAAGTGTTACAATTGGTACACACAGACGTGTGGGGACCATCCGCATATAAGTCCGGATCTGGCAACCTATATTTCATCTCGTTTATCGATGACCACACACGATGGGCCGAGGTCGAAGCGATGACTCATAAGTGGGAAGTGTTTGACAAAATGAAACAATATATTACAAAAATGGAAAGACAAACTGGGGAAAAAGTAATTAGTATCAGAAGCGATAATGGGATGGAGTATTGTAGCGGAAAAATGCAAACCTTCCTCAATGATATTGGTATTCAACATCAACGGACAAACATCTACACCCCACAACAAAATGGAATAGCGGAACGCTACAACCGCACAGCCTTAAATTCAATCAGAGCTATGCTCAAAGACAGCCACCTGCATCCTCGATTCTGGGTGGAAATGTTGTACACATTCAACTATTTGAAGAATCGTTTGTCACAGCAGAAACTTGAGAATAAGACACCTTTCGAACAAAGATTTGGACGAACTCCCTCACTGAAGTATCTGAAACGAATCGGAAGCATAACTCATTATTTTATTCCGAAGGGGAAGAGGGAAAATAAATTTTCGGATACAGCTGGAAAAGGAGTGCTGGTGGGTTACGCACGCTCAACCCAAGGCTACCGAATATGGAACCCGGACACAAACAAAATTATTCAGTGCGACAACGCCAGATTTAATGAAGACCAGACTTTCGATACGTATACCGGTATTAATTCTCACGTCCGATTTGCTGTAGAAGACGACACCCTCAAGCAACCCTTTACACGTGCAACAGTTGCAGCTAGACTAAATAGCACGCCAGCTACATCAACTAGCAACCATCCAGTACCAGTTTCACCACAACCCGGCACATCAGGAATAGCTGCAACGCCAGTGCAGGTACATCCTCAAACTCCTGTACGAGGATCTTCGGAAGTCGAGAGAAGACAAGTACGACTAGTACAGGAAGGCAAGTTAGAGGAACCCAAATGGTCAAGAATAAGACGGCAAAGGGAATCGGGAAAAACTGCCGGTAATTACGACATTTATTATAAATATGGCGACAGGAAGAGAGAATTCAGAAGCACAAGAGAAGTCACTGACTTCTGTAAAATGAATAATATTGAAATAGATCCCGATCTCATTAATTTCTCTACCAAGGACCCATTCGAGGGAATCTGTAATCTGAAACAAACAAGTAGTGCAACACCAAATGAGGAAACCCCTGACATTAATTTAATGTCACGATTTGATGGTTTGGATTTTTGTTTCGCGAACTGTGATGATCCTTCTACTTATGGAGAAGCTACGACTGCAGAAGATAAAGACGATTGGGGTAGAGCCATGGACGATGAAATCGCGACACTTCGGGAACGAGAAGTGTTCACCCAAGTCAAAAGACCCACTGACCAAAAAATCATCGGAAGCAAATGGGTGTACGTACGAAAAAGGGATGAAAAGAAAAACATAGTCAGTCACAGAGCAAGAATTGTGGCGCAAGGATTTAAACAAAAGAAAGGGATTGACTATCACGAAAGCTATTCACCAGTTGTCGACTTGGTTATTGTCCGACTCTTGTTATTTGTTCTGGTGGTAATTCTACAGTGGTCCTACAAGCATGTAGACGTCAAATGCGCTTACTTGTATGGCGATCTCGATGAAACCACATATATGGAAATTCCGCAAGGATACCAGGTGAATAATGAATACGTATGGCGGTTGCACAAAAGTCTCTACGGATTACACCAATCCGGTAGATGTTGGTATTACAAGCTGGATGAAGAACTAAAGGAATTAGGCTTTGTCAACCTCAAATCATGCCAGTGTGTTTACCGATTTGCTTGGGATAGTATACTTCTTGTTTACGTCGATGACATTATCGTCCTCGCAAGAAATGACAATATTATGGCCAAAGTCATGCAATTACTAACTTCGAAATTCAACTTGAAGGATTTAGGAAAAATCAAAACATTCCTCGGAATCGATATTTCTGAAGACCAAAAAGGATTAACGATGGCGCAAACGAGATATATAGAGAAATTGCATGAACAGCTGGACTATATTCCATTTAAAAGATGTTATGAACCATTGAAACATAAATCCATCATCAACCCTCCAACACCAGGAGAAGAAATACCAGATGTACCTTATCGCAATTTGATTGGCGCATTGTTGTATATAGCAAGACACACTCGTCCAGACATTCTGTACGCAGTGACAACGTTAGCGCAATATTGCAACAACTATAACGAAGAAACATGGTGTCATCTTGTTCATTTATGGAACTATGTCATCACGACTAAAGACAAGGTTTTGAGGATGGAACGCAATGGTTCTGTGGCCGTACAAGTTTATTGTGATGCATCATTTGCATCAGATAGAGAATCTAGAAAGTCCATATCCGGTTACATCATTACATGTGGAAAGAACCCAATCGCTTGGAAATCCGCAAAGCAATCATTAATAGCGTTATCTACGATGGAAGCGGAACTAATGGCAGCCGTAGAAGCAACTAAGGAGATCTTATTCATCCGTAGAATCCTGTTAGAGTGTCATAGCATGTTCCCAGACAGTATCGGACCTGACATTCAACTCAACATCGATAACAAGGCCGCCATACAGTGCATTCAAAACCACGTAGACAATGCCAGAACCAGATATCTAGATTTAAAAGTGAAGTTCCTTCGCGAAAAATTAGCTGAAGGACTTTTTCGGGTAGAGTTTATATCATCGCAATTTAACTTAGCAGATATTTTTACTAAAGCTTTACCAAAATGTGTACTGTCTAGATTATCTACTTATTTGAAATAATGTTTCTGTATTGTTATTCTAGAAATATGTGAAGCGGGGGAGTTTGTAGTATCCTTAGTCTGCTCCACATATGTCTAGCCCCTTGGAGACGAAAGTGTCGTCTGCTAGGGCGTCTGCTTATCCTTAGTTCATAATGAATATATATGTGCAAGTGTGAATGATTAAAACTTTAGTATGAATGTTGAAAGCAAACAGAGAGCTGGTGTCATTATTATTATTATGTTTAATTAAGCCTGAGCCAGTCATTTATAGCTATAAGCAACATAAAGGAACTAGGAAAAAATCCACATAAAAAAGGTGAAAATAATTTGAAACTTACTTGGTGATGAACATCTGATTCTGGTGAAAACGAAGCCAATGCGTGCCATTTTCTATTTCCTTCCAGATCATACTCGAAGAATCGGATTTTAATTTCCTCTATTAAACAAGAAATTTAATTTTTGACTTTGAAATTTTCATTTAAAGTAATTTGAACTCACTTTTGTTAACTTTTTCGCATAGCAAGTACACTTCATCACCCCCTTTACAGGAACCAGCACACTTGCTGAATCTGTTTATTTTCAGTTCTCCTGCTTCCAAAGAGTGTTTTTTAACACAGTATCATAATAAAATGTGAAAAAGCCCAAAATGTCGAATAATTTATATTTTTTGAGTACATTAATGATAATAGTTACTAGTGTTGGCTGATATCGTAATATAACCAATTTTTACCAATACTTATATTTTCCAATAAATTAGGTCAAGGTTAGTGGCGCCATCTGCCTTGTTTTTGAGAATATTGGTAAATTACACGCAAACTGATTAATTGGTAAAATCTCGATATCAGTAGCCGATACTGATATCATATTGATTTCGGCCCATCACTAATAGTTACACACCCAAAACAATTGGAATAATTCTTTATAATAATTAAAGACATGGTAATTGGGCTTTGACACACGTAACGTTGATTCTTATTTACTTTGGTTGTGTATGGGTTTTGACAATGTAGAAGCAATCTGGTGTTCCAGGCCATTCTTAATGACTATGGCTTCGAAAAATACCCTCACAGAGTTCATGTTCAGTTTCTTCGCTTCACTATCCGCATCGGCTTTAAGCTGTTTCTCAATCTCTTCATTTTCTGGTCCTAGTGGAATACATTTTGAATAGCAGAGTTTAGAAAGACTAATCAACATTGAAATTTCATTACAAAGATGACACACCTCCGAGTAGGTCAATTTTTCTTTGGTATAAAATTTCTGGGACTTGTTTCTTGGCAGTAAAAATAATAGAGACACCTTGAAAGCTAAATTAATCATAAATACATTTGCTGGGGATATCGCAAGATATTTATGGGCTATTGTTTCTTACGAGCAGCACATGTCTCTATTCAAAGTCTGTTCGCAGTCACCTTGTGGTCTGCATGTTTTACCCTGAAGTTTATGAACGTGTAGCTCTGTTGGATCAGTATCTGTCCAAAGACTAGCTCGTATTCTGACCGAACTAGGGTCTCCTTTGAAATTCACTAACTGCAAAAATGTATACATCATTAGTATAAACTATTAGTTAATTAAAATTTCACTTATTATTTAATTTGGTAATTAATATAATTACTTGAACAGTCGGATAAGTTTTTTTCGAGTCTTTGGAGTTTTCTCCATTCATTCCGCCATGTGACCCTCTTTCACTTTGGTATCGGAATCTATGCCGTCCGAATGGCTCCTCTATAATTTGGATAGATGGGCCTTCCAAGTCTGAAAATGGAAAATAATATTAAATACCGCACTAATAGCCAATTATCTATTCCCAAAGGTTACAGCTAAGGATTTAAGCACTTTTAACCAAAAACAGCGTGTTCTCTAGTCAAAGCGCAAAAACTTGCCAAAAAATTTAATGATATCGGGTAAAACTAGAACTTTACTTGTCGGGTAGGAGTTACTGTTGGGTGACGTCTGGTAGTTGAATGAATAAGGCCTTGTTCCAAACTCTTGTTTAACAAAAGTTTGGCTTATATACTCTTGTTGAGAGCTTGGAGTAACTTGAGTATAACTTTGAGTAGTCAGAAGAGTATAATTTCTGCCTTCTTCTTGAGTAATTCTACATGTAGAGTCATCCGCAATACCAGGGGTCACCCCAGTACAGTTACCAGGATACGTACTGTACATTTCTGGCATGTTACCAGCAAATGAGCCCAATTCCCCCATTTCCTGTTGCTGCCAGGTACTTGGACACTAAAAAAATCAGGAGTTAATAAAACATACTGTTAGTGTTATTATGGAGATATTATTACTGTCAGTATAAATTAGTGATAATTTAAAATACAAATATTACTTTATTAATACCATTTTTTTTTTATTAAAATCTAATTTATCTGTTCTGTAGATTAATAAACTACTAAATGCAAATCTTTAACAGCTACCAGATTTAACTAAATCTACTCATATGTAACATAATTATGTTACATATGCTATAATAATACCTAAATAAAGCTTCATTATGTTGTGTTTATTGAAAGACAATTGAAACCTTAAAACTTCAATTTAAAAAGCACTACATTTCCTTTTTTAAATACTTTACTTCAGTAAATTTTTCTTTATGGGAATGGGTAATATGTACTTTCTCCTAACCCAACTTAGCCTAGCCTAACCTTGAAATAAGCCAACTTTGGCGTTCGTCGCGTGTTCCACTACACTCATTTTCCATAAACTAAACTTTATCCCCTTATTTTACCTGAAAATAATTCAGGTGGAGTTTATTATTAAGTAAAAATTGAACCAAACTTACATTATTTACTTATATAAGAAGTTAGTTTTAAAAATAATTAAACTTAATTCAGCAGTAATAAACTTTATAAACTTAATTCATCAGTAATAAACTTTATAAACTTAATTAAGCAGTTATAAACTTAATTAAGCAGTAATAAACTTTATAAACTTGAGAATTTAGAAACACATCCTCGCAGCGACGCGTTTTTCAAGTTCCAACTCTTTAATGCCAAGAACAAGGTTCGGGTTTTCCAAATTACAGCTACATACGTTCTCTCTCCCCCCTCCCCTTTCCCCCACATGGAATGCCGTGGGATACAAAAAAGATGCGGGGATTTCCCAGACATTTTCATTTTTCCGAAAGGGGTTTTCAATAAATAACTTACATCAATAAATTGTATAATTCAAAGATAAACACAAGATATATAAGATAAGATATGTTATATAGGCAGGTAAACCAGGGCCGTGCTTAGGCTACCGTTTAAACCTTGGATGCTAAACAGAGAAGTAGAATGTAACATATTTTTCCAAATTTTAACATATTTGAAAAAATTCATGAAGATTAGAAAAACCATAAGTATCACTTTGGATTAAAAACGTTCTACGTAGAACGTTTTTAATCCAAGGTATCACGTGTGTTGTGTTACTAATGGAAAATATATCATTAGGTCAGAAATAGACTAAAACCTTTTCAAATACTCTTACCTGATCTTAACATTTTCCCAATAAACTTTACTTTTAATTAAATTAATTTAATTTCTATATTATTATTAAACGTCAAAAACCGTGTTTTCATACTTAAAAGAAACAAGACAAAGATGCTAAACACCCCAGTTACCATTGTTTAGAATCCCTGCTAATTTATGCGAAAAATTTGTATTCTTGCCACAGATGGAGCCACGGTTTTCATCAACTAATTTTCCATCATATCGCGGCCTCTTAGTCACGGCCAACTTTAACACTCGCGCAATAGCGGCCAGCCCATTCGCCGAAATTCCATAAACAAGGATTTTCCCGCTATAAACTATCGGCGTTCAGCGCCACGCTCGTTTTTATATTGGCTTCAATGCAAAAATTATTTTATAAATAATTTTCCGCTAGGGGTGCTCAACGCCAAGAGATATTTTTGTTCCTAGGTTAACATAGAAACTTCAACGAATGGGTTCACCGCTATTGCGCGAGTGTCAAAGTTGGCCGTGCCTTAGTCAATTTCCGCGCGGCACAGTTGAAAACCATTTTCTCAATTTTATTGTTAAATATTGTTAATATTATATATAATATTAAATACTATTATTACACCGAGGCGCGGTATTTAAAATCCCAATTTTTTACGTAATGATATTAAAAATTCAGTTCCTAAAATCTGTGAAAATTTATAGTAATATTTAATATTTTGGCACAGTTTCTCAATGGAGCTAGTTACGTTAAACCTTAAGTCTATAATATAACAATATTATACACTTATGGTTAAACATATCATTAAAATAGGTTAACTTTACCTGAGCCTAAGTCATGACAAACATTTCGTTTGAATTATACCGTAACGGTTGGTTATTTGGGTAATTTTGGGACTATATCGGAATGGAATGACATAACGGGAGTGGCACGACTAGGTAATGATATTTACCTGTAAAAATTCTTCGATATCGAGGTAATCCGAATAGTCAATTCCCTGTCTCACTGGAGGCATCGTACACGTGAAATGATAACCACGATTTCACTTTGGAACATATTCACTATAAAGAAGGATGCTTCTCCGTTGGTTGAAACGACAGGAGTGACTAAATATTTAAGAGGTATTTAAAGGTAATCCTCGATTCCTCGTCTCTACTAGTAAATCTAGTATAATACTTAAAAAAACCGAGCGCCTCTATTTCTCCGTAGGCCCGCGCTCGAGCGTTAAGAAGAGATTTGTGAATCGGGTTTTTTCCCTGTCAAGCCGCTTTATTTTAATCAGAAGCCAGACGATTACGTCATCGAAGGTTATAGCGCGCTTACGAGGGGGGGATCGACGTAGCCTTACGTAAAAGGAAGTTTTCAAACAAAGGGGAGGGGTGGTTTAACCGGGAAGGATGAGGGGGGAGGGGGGGAGAGAAGCTTCTCCGACCCGCGCGCGCGCGCTCCACACTCCGCAGAGCTTTCTAATATTATTATTATTATATATCAGGTTTTTACAATTTTCCAACAGAGCTAAGCTGGTAACGCATTGGCGGTTAGGATTATGGTACAGTCTGTCACGTGTCGAGTGGTTAAGAGTGGGTCGGTTAACTGTGAAATGAAGTCTAGTTTGGTATTCTAGCGAATAATATGGCCAACGGGCATCCAAGGGCTTTTCCGTTTTTGTAATTTTTTTACACAACCATTTGAAATAACGACGACGGGAAATTGTAGGAACCCCTCTTCTTCATTAACATTATTTAAAAATTAAAATTAATGGTATGATGGGGTAAGAGTTAGTCATATCTGTGGTAAAGACATACCGTATTGCTTTTGTTTGATTCGTTGTAGTAAAAGGTATAAAATTATCTACAGGTGAGGGGTTTAACCACAAGGGTTGTCATTACATTGTCGAAATTAATCGCCTTGTACTCTGACGCAAATTTTAATTCCTAATTCCTATAATTCTGAAATGGTCCTATAAAGTCTCATAATTAATTTATATGATAATTAAATTTTATCGTATATTTATATTTTATAGTATATTTATATTTTATAGTATATTTATATTTTATCCTATATTTATATTTTATCCTATATTTATATTTTATCATATATTTATATTTTTATCCTATATTTATATTTTTATCCTATATTTATATTTTTATACTATATTTATATATTTTTTCTATATTTAAATTTTTCCCTATATTTATATATTTTTCCCCTATATTTAAATTTTCCCCTATATTTATATATTTTTCCCCTATATTTAAATTTTTCCCTATATTTATTTCTTTCTATATTTATATTTTTCTAGTATAATTCCTATATTTCTCTATAATTCTGAGATGGTCCTATATAGGACCAATAATTTCCAAATATTTCTGGAATTATAGGATATAAATCTCAAAATTATTGGATAATTGTAATGACTTAAATTACCGATTTATAGGACCAATAATCTCCAAATATTTCTGGAATTGTAGGATATAAATTTCAAAATTATTGGATAATTGTAATGACTTAAATTACCGAATTATAGGACCAATAATCTCCAAATATTTCTGGAATTGTAGGATATAAATATCAAAATTATAGGATAATTGTAATGACTTAAATTACCGAATTATAGGACCAATAATTTCCAAATATTTCTGGAATTATAGAATGTAAATCTTAAAATTATTGGATAATTGTAAAGACTAAAATTACCGAATTATATAATTCGGTAATTTTAGTCTTTACAATTATCCAATAATTTTAAGATTTACATTCTATAATTCCAGAAATATTTGGAAATTATTGGTCCTATAATTCGGTAATTTAAGTCATTACAATTATCCTATAATTTTGATATTTATATCCTACAATTCCAGAAATATTTGGAGATTATTGGTCCTATAAATCGGTAATTTAAGTCATTACAATTATCCAATAATTTTGAGATTTATATCCTATAATTCCATAAATATTTAAATGTTATTGATCCTATAAATAGGTAATTTTATTCCTTTCATTATCTTATAGTTTTGAGACTTGTATCTAGTAATTTCTAGAAATATTTGGAGACTATGGCTCCTATAAAGTATAAATTGGTGATTTAAGTCCTTATAATTATCTTATAATTTTGAGATTTACATCCTATAGTTCCTGTAAATGTTTGGAAACAATTGACTGGGAGCCCTGAAATTCGTATAGTTGCATATTTTTCTACCTTAATTATTTTAAAGTAGTTTAATGTAAATTTATTCGCCGAGTATTGCCGTAATGGTTGCAAGTTCAGACATCCGTGCTATTTAAAAAACGCCAAAGACGAAAGTCAGCTAAATTTAAGGCGTTAGAATCGCATTCTTGCGTTTCGCAACGCGACGTAACTTGTCCGGCCGGATGTTGAGGCGGCTCAATGCTCTCCTTATCAGCGTCCGATTTTCGTGTCTATATCGACACTTCCCTATCTCCCACGCGGAATATTGGATGACGCGTGAAATTTATATAAACATTGAAATGTGAATCATTACAACGCGGTTATCAGATTTCGATCAACGTTTGTGAAGTAGGAGAGGCAAGTCGTAATACGTCGCCTTTGTACGTGGGTTAGTGAAAGCTAGGAGCAACAAACACAAGGAGAACGCAGCTAGCCTTTAAACACGCTAACGCAGTGTTGTGTACAAATTTCATTGGACGAGCCTTAACGCTGAACGTTTTACGGGCGGGGGGGGGGGAGAAGACAATTTCTGTATTTTCCCCTTCCGACAGCAGCAGGCGCTAAAGCGTCTAGCCAATGACAAACGTACGCAAGAAAATGCTCGACTTTTGACGGGTTGAGTTATCCTTGTGTGGGGTGCTGTGTTTTTTGCTTCTATAGGTGAAAGTTAGAAAAAGATTCCGTTGTACATAGTTGGATTACAATTACGGGTACTTTTACGAAAGAATTGTATTGAATATATCGGTATCATCGAAGGGCAGGTCAGTAAGGTTTATAGGGTGTAATAATAATCATGGTTAAATTATAAAAAATAATCTCGATTTAATAATTCAAATCTCGATTTAATAATTCAAATCTCGATTTAATAATTCAAATCTCGATTTAATCATTCAAATCTCGATTTAATCATTCAAATCTCGATTTAATCATTCAAATCTCGATTTCATAATTCAAATCTCGATTTCATAATTCAAATCTCGATTTCATAATTCAAATCTCGATTTAATAATTCAAATCTCGATTTAATCATTCAAATCTCGATTTCATAATTCAAATCTCGATTTCATAATTCAAATCTTGGTTTAATCATTCAAATCTCGAGGTAATCATTCAAATAAAAATTTGTCGAGGTTAACGGTAATAGTTAGTGTAGGGAGTTGTTGACTCGCGTGGCATGAAGGGCTTGCCACCACCCTCCTATGCATTGTAACCCGGCCACCTGCATTAATGGCTTTAAAAGTCGCATGATGACTTAGGCCTAAGGTGGTGCCTTGGGTATTAGCCTAGCTGATTATTATTATTATTATTATTATTATTATTATTATTATCTCGAGGTCATCATTCAAATATCGGTGTCATCATTCAAATCTCGATGTCAATATTCCAATTATGATTTAATCATTCATATCTCGATGTCAATATTCCAATTATGATTTAATCATTCATATCTCGATGTCAATATTCCAATTATGATTTAATCATTCATATCTCGATTTAATCATTTCAATCTTAATGTAATCATTCAAATCTTAATATAATCATTCAAATCTTAATATAATATTTCCAATCTTAATGTAATCATTCATATCTTAATGTAATCATTCATATCTCAATCTAATCATTCATATCTCGATCTAATCATTCATATCTCGATTTAATCAGTCGTATCTCGATTTAATCATTCATATCTCGATTTAATTATTTCAAACACTATTTAATAATTCAAATATCAAGTTAATAACTTAAATCTCGCTTTTTATCTCTTAATTGTGATTTAATAATTTAATCACTATTTAATCCATTTAAACATGATTTAATCTAAATATTTTAGTAAAATTTAATCGGTTTTAATACTTTGGGGTTGATCTAAAAATCATGATAGTGGCTTGCCCCTCGGGTCGGGTATCCTTGAGTTTTATGTTTCAGAAAGGCCAATTCACAAATTGCTTTCAGGGAAACAAACATTTAGAGCGAAGCTACAGAGGTAAAATTTTAACGATTTCATTTATAAGAGAGGACACTAATTTAGAAGCTTTTTGTTAACACTATTTTAAGTTACGTTTTATGTACCAACTACAAATAAACGCTTAACTTAGGAAATACAATAGAAATGTATTATTTTTCACGGTTTTTAGATAATTTTAAATTTGTACGTTCCAGAGTATTGGAGATATCTTCTCGAGTTATCTGGTAGGTCTTTAGGTATTTAAAAATCCACCTCTAATGTGTATAAGTCTAATATATCTCAAATATAATAACGATAACTTATTTAGGCTAATGAGAATGAACAAGTCACATTCTAATTCCGCTAGCATGATTTTCCAATATAATCTCACAAACGGAAACTTTTCCTAATTGTATCATGCCATCTAGTATCGGCCATAAGAAAGTTTTATTTTTATTTTGAGAAATCGTGTATAATTAATTACGGAATTTTTTTATTTAACTCCTAATTTAGTTGGTACAACTTTAATTAAAACTGAATTTAACGATTTAAGTTTTTGATTCCTCATATATAGCAAAATAATTTATTTTTTCTAAATTATTAGCAACAAAAATAGTTCAAAACAGATGGCGCTTTCAATTTGAATTTAGATTTTCAATCTGGCCTACTTCTTTCTGCTTTAAAAAGAGTCGACTCGTAAGTTCTCAGTAACCTAAGTACGTTCTTCACCTAAAATGAATGGAATTTTATTTTGGCTACAACTTGTTTGTGACTGTTTTAACATGTAATTTTCTGAAAATATATTTATGGTACAACTACATTATGAAAGCTACGTCTACATTCCTTCACGTTTCTCCTAAACGTTTTCTGGTTATCAGTTTTAGCAAAAGTATATAACACATCTTTTACGAGAGAAGTATTAATCTCGCCTATTCTGCTAATATTATTAGCTTGAAATATGTAAATTCGCATCATATAGCGGTTTTCCAAAACTATTACAAAATAAACAAGATGTCATGGATATTTAAGTACACACAACACCCCCGATGTATTAAATATATTTTAAATATTAAATTTAATTCAGTCATCTTGTACATTAACGTAATAAACCCAAGAGGAATTTAACGAAAATTAATTTTTCAAGTTACCGGGTTTTGGAAATAAGGTAGCGAAACGCTAACACGTTAAAGGCCTAGGTTTTCTTCTGCCTGTCACCCTTTAAATTTACTTTCCTTCCAAACAAATACCCTAGTGGTAGGCCAAAGTGTTCAGCTGTTGGCCTACCACCAGGGTATTTGTTTGGAAGGAAAGTAAATTTAAAGGGTGACTAGCAGTAGAAAATCTAGGCCTTTAATTTCCATAACTTTTTAGACGAACCGAATTTTTCGAGTTACCTGGCTTTGGACATAAGGTAGCGGAACGCCATCGAGTTATAGCGTCTGTATCAATTACCACGAAATTCAAATATGACAATAGTACAGAGGAACTAATTTTTGTCATGGTGAGGTAATAATTGAAAATTTATACGTTATGGAATAGAGCGTTCTATAAAATCGGTGTGGTGTGCTTTCCCCCTTTTGAGTTTGGAGGAGGTGAAGGTTTGGCCGGTTTTTCGTGTGAGAGAAAAATATTTATCTGGCAAACCCGTAAGAAATTGAGAGCAGTCGATTTTTAGGAGTAGCGTAGTTGCTAGCCTAGGCTTCACTCATTTCCGGCTTTCCGCGCCGTTTTTCTTATTTTAAATGATTTGTGTAATAAATGTCTGATGGCAAATAAGCAAAATACTAGTCCCAAATTATTCATTGGGTTTAAAAAGAAACTTAGATCATGAAAAACTTCTTAACCCCAAATATACTTCAACACCTCCCACCTACAACACCTAAAAGGTACGTCTCTAAAATATTCATATAAAGACAGGACATAAGTCGAATTCTCTTAAACCAAAGAATAACAAACGTTTTTAGTCCTGGTAGGGGGTCCAAAAAACGCGACGAGAGCCACAACAATAAAACGACCTTGCTCTTCTCGCTTCCTGTAAAATTTTCGGTTTATTCGATTTTACCACTTTTGCGAAATATGGTCAATCCAAGGTTCCCGCTAAGGGCCACAAAATTCTTAGGGGTCACAAAATAATTAGCCCACCTGTGAAAAAACCTTAGCGCCGCTACTGGGCTTGTTTCTCTTGAATTCCCTCCTTAAAGTGACGTTCTATGGCTCACAACAATAGAACGTTCCCAATTTGTTCTCAACTTAGTGCTTACACCATTTTAGTTTCGCTATCGGCTCGCGTGAGAATAATAAAGTCGTTGTAAGTCCAAGTATGGATAAATGTGTGGTAAAAACACAAATAAATTAAGATCAAACTAATCTAATTGGAAATTAAACTTCGATTTATCTTTTATATCAATTTAATTAAATCTATTGAAACATTGTGTTCCAAATTCAAACGCCAGTGTAGCCCGTGTGGACCTAAGCAAAGACTATATATACGCTTCGCTTACTAGACAGGCGTGTTCCTAGGAAAAACCTGTTAACACCTCTGTAGCACTGTAAAAGCTGGGTTATATTTGGACCCGCGGCTAGAGGCGCCACTAGTAACACAGCTCAAGCTAGGGGAAAATTTTGACCAGCGTCGAGATGGAGCCACAATCGGTATGCAAGTTGAGCCATAGAACACGCCTGTCTAGTAAGCGAAGCGTATATATAGTCTTTGGACCTAAGAGCCTAACGCCGCCGATCCAACTCCGCCGCCGCCGATATTTTCTATGGCGCCGAAACGCCGCCGCCGAGTCATTTATTTTTCGCCACCGATAAATTTTGTTGCCGCCGCCGAAAGTTTTTGAGTTTTCCTACGTAACTTCTTTTTTTTCTTTCAAAAACATTTTGGATTTGGTTTTTTTAATTTTCAAAAGGGGTGGACCGAAATTAATAATAATAATAATAATAATAATCAGCTAGGCTAATACCCAAGGCACCACCTTAGACCTAAGTAATCCAGCGACTTTTAAAGCTATTAATTCAGGTGCTTATTTTAAAGTAGTCATAGCCTCATAGGTCTTAGAAAATAAATTTGCTGGGCCCCCTCAACTGAAAAATCTTGGCTACGGGCCTGAGGCAGTGAGTTTGGGGTTCACCCCCTGAAATGGGGGGTGCACGGAATAAACCCCACTCGAAATTAAAAACCTGGATACCACTTTGTCCTAAATAGAAACTTATATATTGAGGGTTACGTTATGTACTTCTGCTTTCAATAGTAATATAAATTATTGATGATTTTTTTACTTAAGCTATAATATTTAATTGACACAAACAAGTACCGCGTAATTTAAAATGAGCAGCCATCCGGGCGCGTTTCACAAATTCGAATTCCTCCCCGAAGAGATGATACAAATATTTTAGAATTTGAAATGAGAGGGGAATGGAACAACTTCGCGTGGAGCAGGTTCAAGGATAGAGATGCCATCAAGTACCCGGGTTTTCCCAAAAACATTTCCCAGTCTCCCTCCCTCCCTCCCTCTCTCGGACCCGCGTTATTTTAATTTAGAATTATTCAAAATTAACTCAGTCTTACGGGGAGGGTTTCCACTGTATTTATTAATTTTATATTTATACAGATAGCTTCGGAGACGTGCCGTCCCCCAAGTGGTTTATCGGAATTTTAACACTTTCTTGGAATAAAGTTTTTTTTTCAATCTAGTTTTTTCTGGCTCGCCTAAAATCGTGTTTCTCTATTACTTTATAACTGTTGAAATAAATTGGGATTTCCGATATAAATAATATGGGCCTGTTATATCAGAATTGCCAAGTAATTCGGGTGTTTTACGAAATTTATTTCCACGATAATACGACACTCCTTATTTTGGGCCAAGAATATAAAGCCCCAGGAATGGAAGGATTGATATTATTGGCCGCGTGTTTTGGCTTACGTTAGAAACTTCCGGCAAAGCAAATCAGAGTAACCGGAAACGGGTAACGCAACCCGGTCTTTCTTTGGAACGAGAGGCGTAAAAGTTCCACTAGACGGAGCTATACCTTCCATTCCTGAGGCTTTATATTCTTTGTTTTGGGGGTAGTTTATTAATCGACCTGCATCGCGTTCTGGAAAATAGGTATTTCAGATGTTTGGATCGAAGTATACGCTTAAATAAAACCTGTACAGTGATTTGTCTAGAAGTAGTAATACGGAGAGCCAAGATATCTTTGTAGAAGCGTAATATTTGAAAGCGCACGCTGCTGAATATTTCAAAACAGAAGGGCTCGTTCAATTTCGCACGCGCCGCCTGAATTAAAAAAAAAGCGCACGCGGTATCAACTTTAGCCTTACAAATAAAACTAAGATAAACACGTGTTTATTTTATTCAGTGACTCGCGCATGCGCGTAAGGGGAGGGGAGAAAAAGAGAGCGGAATTTATTGAAGCGCCTATTCAAAGAAATTTAACGCAGAGGTTTTTAAAAAGTCCAAATTAAATACCTTTTAATCATAGAAAGAATATTTTTATTTTTACTGAATGGTTTTCTCGTATGCTCCTCCCATTAAATATCAATCAAATCAAGCCGCTATTTAATTGGTTCCGACACCATTAACGCTGGAGTTGCAATACACGCGGCTGTAGGGGGGGGGGCCTTGGTGAAATTTATCCCTAAATATAAATAAATAAATTATTGATAATATCGATAACTCTAATCAATTTAATTAGAAATTTTCCCAAAATGTTGGCATACGTTTGGTTTTAGTCACCTTAGTTTAGAGGTATATGGGAGGGGTTCGACATTCATACACTCCAGAGAAAAATGATTTTATAAATCTTGAAATCAGCTTCAAAATCCCGAAATCTGAGCGAAAATAGTCTTAGTCGATAATTCAAAATAACGGTCAAAATCGCCGCCGACCAGTTTAGTAAAATATTTGCGGCGGCGTAATCGTCGGCCATTTTCGGTATGGAGATAACAGGCCGG
The DNA here is from genome assembly GCF_980474605.1 of Leiobunum rupestre. Taxonomy (NCBI): domain Eukaryota; kingdom Metazoa; phylum Arthropoda; class Arachnida; order Opiliones; family Sclerosomatidae; genus Leiobunum; species Leiobunum rupestre. The sequence continues at coordinate 37,852,918 of NC_143392.1, forward strand.
AAGGCAGGCAAGGCTGCCAGATTTTGATAGACCGAAAAATGGCCAACTCTCTCAAATGTTTTCGTTTTCAAAACGAAAATTTTGCGGCGTAGCTATCGACTAAGACTATTAGTTCAAAATCTTAAAATTGTGCTCTGATATCACAAAATCAGTTTCTGATTTCTGAAATCATTTTGAGATTCGAAATCCTGTACGCATACTAAATTAGTAGAAATATTTTCATTGGGGAGATTAAATCCGTATAAAAGCAAACTTGTAGGTTTAACGAGTAGGTGGAATATACGTTCTTCTACACGTTTATTCTTGCAATACGTGTTTAATACCTTTTCAGTCGTATAATCTACATTTTGATTCGATTTCGTATTTAATGCATATGCTTAGATTTGACCTGGGTCGATACATTGATTATTGGGATTCCCATTTGTTATTGGTGAACTTCTTGTTTACATTGGTTAACCTAATTTTATCAAAAGTCAAAATTTAGGCCAGAGATTCCAACAGTAGACCGGTTTCGCCCTTTTGGGGCTCATCAGTATTGTGTAGGAACTCTGGCTATCCTCGGAAATCTGCCGATATCAGTAAAACTAATAAACATTCAGAGTGATGAGTGTTGGAATCTCTGGCCTAAATTTTGACTTTTGATATAAATATCTGAACGTTGGAATTCAACGGAAGCCCGAGTGTAAAAGATGTCTGCTGAATAGCGACCGCCAAGCAATAATTGGTGAAGAATTTCACTATAAGTTGCAATGAACTGCTCAGATATAGGGTGCTCTGAATGTCTATTAACCTAATTTTACCACAACATAACCGAACCAAAATTAACCTAGGTTGGAAACCTAATTGTACCTCAAACCTTATATAACCCAAACCAGCCTAGCCTGGAAATCTAATTTTACCTCAAATGTCACTGAACCCAAACCAACCTATCCTAGCTTGGAAACCTAATTCTACGGTTTCTACCTCAAACGTAACCGAACTCAAATTAACCTAGCTTAGAAACCTAATTTTACCTCAAACGTAACCTAACCCAACCTTGTAAAGCTTGGAAACCTAATTTTACCTCAAATGTAACTGAACCCAACTTAGCCTAGCTTTTAAACTTAATTTTGCATTAAACATAACTCAACGTAACCTAACTTTGAAACCTAATTTTAATTCAACATAAACCTTACAAATGACCGATTATAGCCTAACCAAATTTGAAAACTGAACTCGACACGTAACTAAACGAAATTCTACGTATAAGCTTAACCATGGCTTAACCTAAGCTAACGTAACAAAACCTAACATTAGAGCCGTGTACGAATCTGAACGCATATTCTAAAAATATGAAGATTCAATACATGATTAAATTTTATAGCTTTGTCTGTAAACATTAAACTATGATTTGAAATATTTAGATCTGCATTAAATTATCATAACAGAATTTCAAATTTCAAGTCTGTCGTGATTCTAAATATCATAAATTCGATGATTAAGAAAAAGCTTGATAACCCTGTTTTTCAATAAATAAATCAAACGTTGATTTTTCTATGTGAGCTTGAGTGCAAAGTCTCTAAGCTGTGAGAATGGTTCTGACATAAAAATAACGGCATCTGCTGACCAGTTAATGAAACTCTGCACATGTTTATTAATGGTAAATTCCGGGCAATTTAGTCGAGCGTCATTAGTAGTCTCAGGTCAGTGTTGCCAATGTGTAGGATAATTCCCACATTACGGAATTTTCCGCGATTTTTCTGCTATGTGGGACATAGGGAATTTAAGTGAAAATAATAATTTTTGTGGGATTTTTCAAACTGTCAATACTATCTTGGAAATAGTAGTGTCAAATATAGTTTTCAGGGAAGTTTTCGTTAAAGCCGGGGCTAAATCGAGGTGTGGGATATCGTGGGGAATTTACTATACAGCTCTGTTAATCGCGTCTATCAAACACTGGCAACACCGTCTCAGGTAAGTGAGACAATACTGGCAACCAATGCTATTTGTGTGGAAATAGTCGTAACCTGGCATGATTGGACTAGACGCGTTTAAAATATCAAACTCAAGGTTTTCTCGACGAAATTTATATAGATGGCGAGCTACTGATTAGTTTAATCCGTATTTATTAAGCTTTCGTTCCGTTGAGGTCCCGCTTTGGGGCCAATTTCTATTCAACGTTGATTTAAACGCCTTTTGTGTGTGCGAATGTGTGATTCGATTGGGTTTTGAAATGATAAATTATAATGCGATGTTCGAGATAAGAAATTATATTACTGAAGCCAAAATGTCCTATCTCCAACCTGTTTTAAAATTAATATTATAAAATGAATAATAAAAATGATAATGACAGAAACGCAATGGCCAGACGGCGACCTTGTATCGTAACTAAAGCCAGCACGCGGAAAGTTTTCAGAATTGCAATCTCGTATTATTCGCAATTTTTAAATCGTTATTTTAGGTTTTGTTTTCGGGAAAAGACTTTATCAACCATTAGTATATCTGCGTAAGGTTTTTACAAGCGTTCAAGAAATATAATAAGTTTGGAAATTGTTGGATTTTTCAAACCGTAATGGACCTCTTGATATACATATCAACATAAGTTAGGAAATCATTATCACCAAACTTATTTTCAAAGCCATTGCGCAAACAAAGTGTAAGCTCTCGTGTCTAAATAGGCCTAAAGCAGGGTTGGCAAAAACCACCCTTGTTTAAACCGGTTTTAACCACTAAAAAAATCCTTGGTTAAAACCACTTTTTTTATTAAAAAAATATTGAGAAATTAATTTGAAATATTGAAAATTTTAAATACTATTTATTTTAAATAAAAAACGCAGAATATAATATGCAGTTTTTATTCCAAAACGAAACTAAAACTTAACCTTCACTTTTGGTCGTCTGCTACGTCGTCTTACGTAATGAGGGCTAGATAAAATTAATTGGGGGATCTTTAAATTCATTTTGCACGTGAATATACGCCGCCATGTTAGGGTATAAAAGCGGGTAAATAATCCTGCTATACCTCACAATGTAAAGTGACTGCAAAAACGTAATTTTTAAATTGATCAATTTGAGAGTTTTCGAAGTAATGAGGGCTAGATATAAGCAATTTTAGAATTTTTTTTATTAGCCTAAGGCGAAATATACTATAGCTTCCACACACGATACTCAGTTGGAGTCCAAGTCCTAGTCAGTGTCGCAAAACGTTTGGTCAAGAAATTAGCATTAAAACAATAGGAAGTGTCTTACTTATCGTTATTATGTTACTTATGATATCAAACATGGTTAGAACTAGGACAAATAAACTACTGGACTGCGGGTTAGCGTTTTCACGTGACATAAAACCACTTAGCAGTCAAAGTTTTTAAACTTCTGGATTTTCAGAAAGCGCCTGTTAGCAGGCGATAATCCAGCAGTTTATAAGTGGCTCTGTGTAGCCTGAAAAGGCTAATTAATATGGTAAACTTACGACGTTAGTTCTTTTTGAGCAGAGCAGCTTGTAGCGCCACGGTGTCCGGTATTTCAATTATTTCCACCCAAGCGAAATACGTTAGTTCTAATATCTTTAGCTTGCCATCTGACGATTTAACGCGGGTTTTGGTCTTTGGGTGGAAACGTTTCGCGTCTCTGTCAGTAGGAGCGCTGGCACGCAATTTAAAGAATGGCGATGTTTTTTATGATTCGGATCCAGTCGTTTCTTGGTTCAAAGTTAGAACATATCGAAAAATGAACACGTTTAAAACATTTTAATATTGGAATAAAACTCGCCATTAAAGAAATCATTTGATTTTTTTAGTCATGACAAATAGTTAGTCTTAAAAAGCAAAACTCCTTTAACTAATCGAATAAAGTTAATGCTAATTTTGATGCAAGTTCACATATAGTGGCATAATAAATAAGCTTTCAAAAAAGTAAAGAAACTTGTTTGATTCTATGATTCTATCTATACGGGTAAGGTCATCTTTTTCTGCAGAATATACACTCTTTAGGCCTCGAATTGTTTCAAAATATAATTTAAAACAATCCGAATTTGGATTCAATTGGAATTCAGACACATCCAGTTGGGATCCAATTCTGGTTGGATCAAATAATTAGGATCAAACTGGAATAAAGTGGAATTTTATACATTGTAATTGGATCAAATATAGATCAAAGTCGAATATGGATCTGCCCAATTTTGAAATCCAATTTGATCCCGCAATTTCGTCAGGGCTGGCTAATTCCGGAACACCCAACTATATAAGTATTTCGCGTTTGATTTTCATTCATAATAAAGATCAAAGCATAAACATACACAAAAAGTTATACACTTCGAATGTTTGTTTAAACAAAACACAGGTACGTTGTACGAATTGATTTAAATAGAGCACACTGGTTAAGCCAAATATCAGCTAGGCTAACACCCAAGGCACCACCTTAGGCCTAAGTCTTCAAACGACTTTTAAAGCAATTAATTCAGTTGGCCGGGTTACAATGCGTATATTTTTAGCTATATCAATTTCTCAGAAAGTTTAAAGATTTTTTTATGTAGTTATTCCAATTTGTCTGGGGTAGGTACATTTGTTCGAATTTCAATCGTCCGAACGGTGGAACAAAAGTTCGAATTTCATTCGTCCGAACCGCCGAAATAAAAAATGTTTCAATTGTTCGAATTGGACAACTTGTTTGTTTCATTCGTCCGAATCGGTAGCATCACTTGTCCGAATTCTGTCGCTAAATTAGTATTTCTTATTGCTGTTTTTTTGGTCCGGAAATGTAAAATATTTCAATAATAAACGGATATAAGCATTATAATGTCTAATCATTTTATCCTATTATGTCCATTTTTCCTTTGGCCGATATAGTAAGTGGGAATTGCGTTGAATGTTGTGGATATTTTAGGATAGGTTAGGTTCACGTTAATGTTACTATTTTCTTATATTAACAATATTTATAAAAAAAACAACCAATTCCTAATGTTCGAAAAAACGGACAAACGATTATTCGAACAAATGAAATTCGCCAGTAAAGTTAACATAAATTGAACGACTAAATCACCAACAAAAGTTGTGATAAATTTTTCGGGCAAATGAAATACGTTTTCGGACATACGATCCTGTTTTCCGGCATTCGGACAAATGATCATTCGGACATTTGTACCACCGTTCGGACGAATGAAAGTCGAACAAATGTACCAAATCATTTGTCTATATCTAAAATTGAGCCATTGACCCGTGCTCTAATAATAAAGGGTAGGGGTGCTTGAATAGAGAATGGTCGAAGCGCAATCTTTGGATAACACTATGAGTCACTATTTTCCCAGCATCACTGACCGGTTTCCTGATCCCCATATCTTGCTACAATTTTATTCGTCTCATAAAATATGCGTAAGAAGTAAGGCGTGTTCTCTTACTCGGACGGACATTCGGAAGCGATTATGAAACCTCTCAGAAAGAGAACCACATTCCTTTCCGTTTGGAATTTCCGGACTCCTAGACTTCCCCGAGCTGCTCCACGACCTCCCGATCTCCATCCGGATTCTGCCGTCTCTTCACCTGTCTCTCATCGTTCCCAAAGTCTATTCCGATCTACGTAAAGTAATATTTATCTCCGGTAAATAATATTCGATTTGGTTGCTAATTTAACGCAATATTCCTTACCAATATGAATAAATATTATTCCTCGGAAAAAATCGCAATTTTATCTCTCGAAATAGAAACAGCGGGCATGTTGTTCCGTGAATTATATTTATGAGTTTCTCTTATCAGTAATTTGATAATGTTATACATCGACTGTTTGTTTTATATATTCTCTTAGTTTGTAGATTGCTGAATCATTTGGTCTGTTATTAGTTCGAATATATTCTGGCACTGTGGTTTTTTAACTGCCGCCTATGAATAATTTTAGCCAGTCTTATTCCATTGTTTTATGTTGGATAGCATGTATAGAGTGTTGTCGTCTGATACGATTTTGAAAACTTGTAACGTTACAGCTGTAGTGTTAATAAAGGCCGCCATGACAGTTACCGTTTTTTATCAATAGGCAAATTACAATGGTGACGTCGCAGGGTTTCAGACGACGACACTCTATAGAACTTTAAGATGTTTGGAAAAACGAACCGTGTTAGCTAAGTCTGGTTTTCATAAAATTTGACTACATAACTTTTAATAATTAATAATAATAATAATCATCTAACTTTTAATAATAATAATCAGATAATTTTTAATATAAAGGGGGAGAATATAGTAAAAGCCTCTTTTTCGTTCAAGCTGAACGTTTCTGTTTTAACAATTACATAATTGAATTATATTTTTCTTATTAGGCTGAACCTTCCTCTAGTGCTTAAAATAATTTTGATAATTATAATATTAATAGTTAACGAGATATAAGGTCCTAACTAAATGGTAGTTTGGGCGAGTTTGGGCGCTTGCCCAACTTGTTTAGCTCCGGGGGTCCGAATGAAAACGTAATAACTTAATTATTTTTAAATTTGAAATAGTCAAAATTATTTTAAGCACTAAACAAGAGGCTGTTCTACACTTAAATATTAATTTTATAAGTTAAAATACAAGATTAAAAGAGTTCAGCTTGAAATAGCGCGAAAGTAAACAATGGCCACAGTAATCTTCCCCCTTAATAATAATAATAATCAGATAACTTTTATTAATAATTAATAATAATAATCATCTAACTTTTATTAATAATTAATAATAATAATCATCTAACTTTTAATAATAATTAATAATAATAATAATCTAACTTTTAATAATAATTAATAATAATAATCATCTAACTTTTAATAATAATTAATAATAATAATCATCTAACTTTTAATAATAATTAATAATAATCATCTAACTTTTAATAATAATTAATAATCAGATAACTTTTAATAATAATTAATAACAATAATAATCATCTAACTTTTAATAATAATAATCAGATAACTTATAATAATAATAAATAATAATACAAATCAGCTGACTTTTAATAATAATAAATAATAATAATAATCAGCTGACTTTTAATAATTATAAATAATAATAATAATCAGCTGACTTTTAATAATTATAAATAATTATAGAAGTTTTATATTTTTCTTTCGTTCCTGTAAAATTGTAAAAAGTGTGCAAACACGTTATCTTACAGGCAATAAACACCTTTTGAATTGAATAATCAGCTGATTTTTAATAATAAATAATAATAATAATAATAAGCTGATTTTTAATAATAATAAATAATCTAACTTTTAATCATAATAAATAATAATAATCATCTAATTTTTAATAATAACAAATAATAATAATAATCATCCAACTTTTAATAATAATAAATAATAATTATAATCATCTAACTTTTAATCAAAAATAATTATTATCATCGAACATTTAATAATAATAAATAATAATAATAATCAGCTCACTTTAAATAATAATAATAATGACCAGCTAAGCTAACACCCAAGCACCCCTTTCGGTTATCAGACGTTTATTATATATATCTTAGAGATAAGTATCCATCTCCATATACTGATAATGGTATTATTTTGAAACATGCTCCTTCGCAAAATACGTTTTGGAGGAAAAATAGTCCTAGGTTAAATACATCATATTGTGATTTTTTAAACCTATTACGCCTAGAAATATTAGTGCTATCTGATTTGGCGGGAAAATAGCGTGCATTGGAAATCGTCTCGAGCTTGCGAAGTGGCGTGTTTAATTTTTATAGCAAATGCTCGTAAGATATGCTATAACGATGATTTTAATGACAAAATTTTATCATATGACTCATATTATCGTTTAGAATATTATTAGCTAATGGTATAAAAGGTTTTTTGAAATTTCATATGAGAAATCGCGAATACAATTTATTTTCTCAATTTCAAAATCTTTACTTTGAAATTTGGTTATTCGTATGAGAAGATTCTGAACTTGAAATCGCCAGATCAGGCAGTCTCGTAAACTCTAAATCTATAGGAAAAATTGTTTCCGCAATACGTTTTGCCGCGTCGTGTTTATCCGAATTACAAATGACACGGATATTTCGAACAGTTATGTAAATCTTAAAAGCGATCCTCGTAAAAATATGACGTCATTTTTAGCTACGTCATTCTAATTACGTTTAATCAAGTATTTAAATTTAGACAATTAGTTTTTCTTCGAAGTAATTGAGTTTGGGAGCGATTCATCCGCTTCCGTGATTTGCTTTCGAGAAGGTCATTAGACATTTAAATTTAACACAGACACGGATTTCTATTAGACTACTTTATTTGTAAAAGGACCCCAAAAGATCCTTGTATGTAAAAGTATTTTTTTTGCAATCTTAACTACCCTATTTTCCGAGGGCTCCGACATGTGCAAATTTGGCGTACGTGATATTGAATCTCAAAGTGATTTCGCAAATCAAAATCTGATTTTGAGATCTCAGAGCATGATTATAGTGTTGATTTCCGTTTTCTTTTTGGCTGATTTCGAGATTTTGCAACTGATTTTCGGCCAGATTTCGTGGTTTTAAAGTTGATTTCAAGATTTATAAATTCTATTTTATCTGCGGTATATGGGATTTGTACGAATATAGATTTTTAATGACACTTAACAAAATGGTCAAGTCAGTTTTTTTGCAATAATTTAAAAATAAATAGGTTTATTGAGATCTGATAATTTATTTGGATAGTTAAGTTCAAATATTTTTTGGTAATTTTCAAAAATGTCGTTCTTGATTTTATCGTGGAAAGTCAGTTTTTCCATAATTATTTCCCAGATTTGTACTATCATAAATAAGTTAAAAAAAATATGCCGTATTAATTTTATTTATCTTAATTTTAGTTAAATTCATTGGGAACTAATTTTAACCGAAATATATCCTTCCATTAGTTCAATTTATTCTCTCTTGTTGCGTCTATAATATTTAGAAAATTTGTCATTTTAGCGGGCTGTAAGATAATTTTCCAGTTGGGTTGGTGTAAGTATCCCGTCCAACCAACCGATTTAAAACAAGTGTTTTTAACGGATGATCCGGTCGCGTATTTAATAGCACGTGTTTATAACTTTGGAGGCTAACGGGTAACTTAAAAATAAAAGTATTTTAACGGGCACTATTTTAGAAATTCTTTTAAACCGTTCCCTTGAGTTTGGCTGTATTGACACCCGGCAACAAGATTCTCTATAGACATAAACCCGTTTTACGTCATTCAAGGTAATCCGGATGTACGCTCTTTTTGACACTGGCGTTAGAAATAAAAGAGATACTGACCTGGAAATGGTAAGGATTGTTCTGGTCGCCGCTCTCCATGACCACCGCGACAGGCGCGCGCCGCAAATCAGCCCGTTGACGGTGATGATGAGAGTGAAAATTACCTCCAGCACTTCAGTCTCTCGGGACGACGGATCACGGCTGCGAGGTAGACCCGCTGGCAGAAGCATTCAACCACCGCCGAGAAAATCCGAGAAATTATGATTCCAATCGTACAAATTTTTAATTTTTTTTCTCCCTTTGACTTTTGGCGCTTTCGCGTCGCTGCTAGAGAAACGTGGTCTGACGTTCGTGGGATGGTTTGGACAGCCGGACCGCGTGGACCCTGCCTGATTTCAAATGTTCATTATGTTTCCGCTCAAACTACCCGTGCAAAGTCAACCGGAACGACCTTATTAAACGGAGTAATGATAATAAATTTTTTTAAGAAACGTTTACTAGTCCGTTCGGTGTCGTGACGTCACTTTCCCTCGTATCCAATAATTTTTAAAGTTTCCGTTGACTCATACGTAGAGCCGCCTTCCCCGTTACCTGGCCGCTTACGCACCAACCTACCTACCTACTTTCCCTTGATCCTGGTCCGCTGGTAGCGGCGCTTTGCGGGGAAACGTTATGGAATCGCTTTTGTTAGTCCGCCGTGCGTGCCAAGAATGCTGATGATTCTCTGGGATTTTAAACGGCAAGATTTGCCAATTTTTAGGAAAATCCCCGCGCATTGTACCTGTTAGATAATTAACCGTAAATCGTGGCCACCGTAATAGTTAACCCGTTAAGTAGTTAATCTAATCGCTGGAAAAATAAAAAGAATTATACAATAAAGGGTAACAAACGTTTCTCGGAATTTGTTGATTTCGATTCTCGGAAATTGGACCCTTTTTACGTTCCATGAAGGTTTACACTTATCTTATCCGGTTGCGTATGAGATAACAATTAGTTTTGACTTTGTGTTACGTTGCGGCGGCAATTTTACGGTATGGAGAAAAATTATAAGTGGTATTATTATGATTTATACAAATTTATTAAGTGTAATCGGAATAGAAGAGTTACTTTGCAATTATTTTTAATCGCAGCGATTAAATAGGGTCGACACTTAGGGCCCTAATTTTAATTAATTGCAAATTAACTCCCTACTGGTTAAATTCGTTTTTCCCTGAGTTCCTCGGTTTCCCTTTTCCAAAACTTGTAGAGGTTAACGGTAATAGTAAGTGTTGGCTCGCGTGGCATGAAGAGTTGCCACCATCCTCCTACGCGTTGTAACCCGGCCACCTGATATAAAGGCATTAAAAGGCGCTAGATGACTTGGGTAATAGCCTAGCTGATTATTATTATTATTATTATTATTATTGATATTTAATTGCAAATCATAAATCATTGCAAATATAAATTTTTCAAATAATTTAGTTTAAATAAAAAAATATTTTTACAATGGTTCTTATTTGGTTCCTATAGGTCGGTTTACAGTTGGTTCGACGCCGAGTTTGTTTTACAGGGGTAAGCAAAAACTCGGATTTTTTTAGCTTCTTTCAATCGAGAGATGGCGCCAATAGTTCCTAAATTGTAGCGAAAACGTACTAGTGGCGCCACCTCAAGAACTTCTGAAATTAAAAACAAATCCTAACATCGCCCTGCCCCTGTGACTTACTACCCAGTTATACATCAGTAAACCCACCTATTGTCCAAAATGTTGTTCCCATTTTGTCTTTCTGTTTACACTATTTTTATTTTATTTTTCCCTAATAAATTTAAGATTTTGGTGGGAGATATGATATGGTCCGTATGGTGGCGCTGACGTCAGATAACGGGGTGTATCATTGAGTTGGGAATATTAATCTAGATTCTAGAGGTCCAATCAAAACGTCGGATTTCAGTATTTCGCGAAACAATTTTTAAAAAAATAAGAATACTGCCGTCTGCTCCAAAATGACGAGAAAACTTTATAATTCTACCCGTTCAAATATGACGCGTTTTCCGGCAATTTTTTTTTTTAATAATGGATGGTGCCACGGGTCATATGATAACGTTTTCTCGTCATTTTAGAGGAGACGGCACATTCGTAATTTTCAGATTTTATTGGATCTCTAGATTAATATTCCCAACTCAATGGGGTGTATTATAGTTTTATGAAGATAGGCCGTCTTGTTTTAAGAATAGCCGTCTTTCCTTGGGTAGTGAAGTTGTGATATCGGTGCCGGAGAGAGAGAGTCATTTCAATCGCTGTAAGCGAATTCGTTGGATCGGGCTGGCGTCCGGGAGCGAGGTGGGGTTCACGGAGCATTTTTCCTGGTAAAAACCGAACCTACTTCTCAGATATTCAGAAATAGATTTGTTGCGGCACTTTTTGGCGGTCTATATCTTGCCGCACCAGCCATAAAGTCTCGCTTGACTGCTTCTTTTGTCGTATCGAAATTGTCTTATTACTGTTATTCCAGCGAAGATTTCTTAAGAACAGTTTTTTTCTGTTTTCTTCAGGATTAACCTCGTGTAGAATTCTGAGTAAATTATTCTCATTTTTAAGCCACTGTTTTTCCTGTCTCGCGCTATTTGAAACAAAAGCTTAGATAATAAAATTGTATACTTATCTCCCTAAGGAGGGTTGTCCGCGTGGTCGTTGTAAAGCCCAACGTTTTCGGGGTTTCCCCAACGACTAACTTTCTTCGTATTCGGGTCCTATCAACTGGATTCCGGCGAATAAAGTTTTACTTCCCTTAATTTAATTTAAAAGGGATATTGAAATTTTACCCATTTTTTGTAGGACATTACCGTTGGGGTTTATTTTAATCTTGATAAAGTACGATGGAAATAATTTCACCAAAATAAAAGAAGTGACTGTTGGGTTTATCTACTTAGATGAGCTGTTGGCGACTGTATTACGAAACCAGCTTTCATTTTATTTTATTATTTTCGAGTGTCCTATCACGAGGGGAATTGCGTATCAAATTGGATCCGGGGATTTTTTCGATTCGGAGAATGATTGAGTGTCAAATAATTATCATTTATTAATCACGCCAATTCCGTTTCCGGGGATGAGTACGCCAAATTGCATTTCTCACGAATGCACGTTATTATCATAGCAATAAAGAATATATTTTGGTGAGGGTTAAATTACTCTTCTTTCCTTATTCAATTCTTGCGAAACGTTACTTGAATGTAAACAAATGAAGTTGACGACTGAAGGTCCTCTGTAAACAATAACAAAGTTAATCCTAACTCTTTGTTCGATGTTTATTATTATTTCAAGTTTGTCGTAGAATAATGGACCCAATTTTAACTCCCATGTAGAATAATGGACCCACTTTTGGCTCCAACGTAGAATAATGGACCCACTTTTGGTTCCCATGTAGAATAATGGACCCACTTTTAACTCCCATGTAGAATAATGGACCCAATTTTAACTCCCATGTAGAATAATGGACCCACCTTTGGTTCCCATGTAGAATAATGGACCCACTTTTGGCTCCAACGTAGAATAATGGACCTACTTTTGGTTCCCATGTAGAATAATGGGCCCACTTTTGGTTCCCATGTAGAATAATGGACCCACTTTTAACTCCCATGTAGAATAATGGACCCAATTTTAACTCCCATGTAGAATAATGGACCCACCTTTGGTTCCCATGTAGAATAATGGACCCACTTTTGGCTCCAACGTAGAATAATGGACCTACTTTTGGTTCCCATGTAGAATAATGGACCCACTTTTGGCTCCAACGTAGAATAATGGACCTACTATTGGCTCCAACGTAGAATAATGGACCCACTTTTGGTTCCCATGTAGAATAATGGACCCACTTTTGGTTCCCATGTAGAATAATGGGCCCACTTTTGGTTCCCATGTAGAATAATGGACCCACTTTTAACTCCCATGTAGAATAATGGACCCAATTTTAACTCCCATGTAGAATAATGGACCCACCTTTGGCTCCCATGTAGAATAATGGACCCACTTTTGGCTCCAACGTAGAATAATGGACCCACTTTTGGTTCCCATGTAGAATAATGAACCCACTTTTGGTTCCCATGTAGAATAATGGACCCACTATTGGCTCCAACGTAGAATAATGGACCCACTTTTGGCTCCCACGTATAGAATAATGGACCCACTTTTGGTTCCCATGTAGAATAATGGACCCACTTTTAACTCCCATGTAGAATAATCGACCCAATTTTAACTCCCATGTAGAATAATGGACCCACCTTTGGTTCCCATGTAGAATAATGGACCCACTTTTGGCTCCAACGTAGAATAATGGACCCACTTTTGGTTCCCATGTAGAATAATGAACCCACTTTTGGTTCCCATGTAGAATAATGAACCCACTTTTGGTTCCCATGTAGAATAATGGACCCACTATTGGCTCCAACGTAGAATAATGGACCCACTTTTGGCTCCCACGTATAGAATAATGGACCCACTTTTGGTTCCCATGTAGAATAATGGACCCACTTTTGGTTCCCATGTAGAATAATGGACCCACTTTTGGTTCCCATGTAGAATAATGGGCCCACTTTTGGCTCCAACGTAGAATAATGGACCCACTTTTGGTTCCCATGTAGGATAATGGACCCACTTTTGGTTCCCATGTAGAATAATGGGCCCACTTTTGGTTCCCATGTAGAATAATGGGCCCACTTTTGGCTCCCACGTATAGAATAATGGGTCAGTTTCGTTCCTCACATTCGTCTTAATACAAAGAGGTGTAGTTTACCTCATTTGTAAGTGTTTATAAATTAGTTGGGCCCATTTGTAAGGCCTCATAGAATAAGCTACGATATTGATATCCCCGGAAGTTTTTGCACCCCCATTCGTCAAAATAGAAAGCGAGGGGCTGATCACTCCGCGTAATCGGTGTACAGAGCCGTACCTTTGACTGTACTAATGGGATTACGCGTAATCTTTGAAGTCCCTGCCTTTGGCAGTGGTAATCTAAGTGTAATCCGGTGTACAGACTTTCTAAGAGTGGTTAGCCCCTCGATAGAAAGTTACATATTTTTGTATTTTACATTCTGTTGGAAATATTCGAAAATTCAATCTACCAGATCTACGTAATAAAACTATTCACCAGGCATAATGGTACGTCAAATGTCTGGGTTAACGGCAACAAATTCCCCCGTTTTAAAATTCCCTACAACATATAACGCTTAAGTTCTTAACTATATAGTTTCACCAAGAATGTATTTATTTATTCTCAGGGAGAATGAATATGTTGAGATTATTTTAAGCGTTTCTCTAATTCCACCCGTTGTGCCCCCCGGTATGCTCCTCCGTTTAAAATAAATCCAATTCGTCCTGCAATCTCATTGGTTCTTAAAAATTACGTTTTTCGACGCGATTACCGCTGCTGCGAGGACGCAAAAAATAAAACCGCCTTTTTCTCCTCCCCCCCCCCCTCTAGCGTGACGGGGGTAGGGGCTCAACGTGTCCGTCGATAGTCTCGACTTATTCATTCTCCCTGAGAGTAAATAAATACATTCTTGGTTTCACCTACAGATTGGTCGTTACTTTTAAATCCCGTAGGGGAAATTTTAACCCTTTTTTGACACAATTATTTGTAAAACATTTTGGGATATCCCGGTATCGTAAAAAAACGCCAGTATTATAAAGATACATACGTAGATTTTTCCGGATTGTGAATGTGTTCCGATTGGGGGAAAAATATCAAAGATCATGGCATTTAATTACCGGAGTTACGAAATAGATGGACAAGATTTAGTGCATCATCCCGCTGTGAAAACCCAAAAATAAAAAAGGAAATATATAATGCCAAACCTCGCTACTCCATAAACGCCGGTTTTCAAACTGAAAACTCTGCTATTTAGCGACGTATGGATTCGCGAACGTCGTCTGAATTTTTATATAAAGAATTTTTTCGATGAAACGGGCGCGCTGGGTAGGTATCGGAGACATTCAAAATTTTCAAATATCAAAATAATAATTGCCGTCATAAATATGACTTTGAAAAGACTTGGCGGGTGGCGGTTTGTCCTTGCGCAAATGATACTGTAAATATACGTAGACGAAATTATGCTTTACCGGTTTTGGTAAATGTCAAGGGTCATAGAGAAATTTAGCATAATGAAATTTAAGAGTTTGTATCGCTCGCCAGCCGCCAATTTCCAAACCAAATTTCGATGGGAAAATTTTACAGCGTGCGTTTAACTTCGAAAGCCCGAAACTATTTTGTTTTAATTTTTATGTTTAGGTCGCTCATGGTGACAAACACTCGCTGTTTATATAGAGTCGCTGAATAAATTTTGGCATTTGTTAAATAAAGTTGCATTGTATGTAAAAACCCGACTATTATCGATATTTTCAAACTTTTTTTATAGTGAAATGCGTGCCAAAAATAAAGGTGTTTGTAGCTGTTCTAATTTATTTATGGCAAAATTTTTACAGACTTGTCACTTGAAATTTTGGAATGGTCATAAGCAGCAAAAGGTTGTCTTAGATTCGCTTGATTGTTAGTGTGCGTATACGTGTTTCTACAAACCTAGAAAAAAAAAAGAAAAACAGGGAAATATCAGGGAATTACGTTTGTTGAACAAAAAATCAATGAACTATCAGGGAAATATCAGGGAATTACGTTTGTTGAACAAAAAATCAATGAACTATCAGGGAAATAAATTTGTTGATCTAATCAATTAGCGAAATATCAGGGAATTAGTTTGTTGATCTAATCAATTAGCGAAATATCAGGGAATTAAATTTGTTGATCTAATCAATTAGCGAAATATCAGGAAATTAGTTTGTTGACCTATCAATTACGGAAATATCAGGGAATTAGTTTGTTGACCTATCAATTACGGAAATATCAGGGAATTAGTTTGTTGACCTATCAATTACGGAAATATCAGGGAATTAGTTTGTTGACCTATCAATTACGGAAATATCAGGGAATTAGTTTGTTGACCTATCAATTAC
Source organism: Leiobunum rupestre (assembly GCF_980474605.1). NCBI lineage: Eukaryota > Metazoa > Arthropoda > Arachnida > Opiliones > Sclerosomatidae > Leiobunum > Leiobunum rupestre. The sequence continues at coordinate 37,869,047 of NC_143392.1, forward strand.
GGAAATATCAGGGAATTAGTTTGTTGACCTATCAATTACGGAAATATCAGGGAATTAGTTTGTTGACCTATCAATTACGGAAATATCATGGAATTAGTTTGTTGACCTATCAATTACGGAAATATCAGGTAATTAGTTTGCTGACCTATCAATTACGGAAATATCAGGGAATTAGTTTGTTGACCTATCAACTACGGAAATATCAGGGAATTAGTTTGTTAACCGAAACAACTAGAGTAATATGAGGGAATTATTTTTGTTGACCAAAGCAATTAGGGAAATATCAGAGACTTAGATTGTTGAACAAAAAATCAAGGAAATATCAGGGAACTTACGAGGAGACTACCCGAGGTGATAATCACCGATTTTGTTGAAACTAAGTGGGTATGTAGACCTTATGGTAACATGAAATTTCACTAAGGGAAAAGTTGCAATGGGCATTAGTTTTGCCATGGCAACCGAAAATGTTTTTGACAACACGGTCTGTATATTGCGAGGTATATTGTCCCATTGAAAATAAAAATGGATACATTTTTACATATTTTGATCAAATTGACCAAAATTCATCAAAATATCATAAAATTCATTTCATTTGTCAATTTTGATCTATTTTTTTTTGGTTTTGAAATTTGAATTTTTTTTTAAATTTTTCACAGGGGGGTACCCTTAGAAGTGCTCAGATTCCCATGTTATTTTCAATGAGAAAATATACATACTGTTTTGCCATGGCAAAACTAATGCCCATTGCAATTTTTCCCTTGGTGAAATTTCACCATAAGGTGTACATACCCACCTAGTTTCAACCAAATCGGTGATTATCAGCTCGGGTAGTCTCCTCGTTAGTTTTTTACTTAACAAAATATGAAAATATCAGGGAATTCGAATGGCAAAAAAATTATCAGGGAAATATCAGGGAATTAGATTGTTTAAAAAATAATAAGGGAAATATCAGGGAATTAGATGAAGGTTGTCCTTATAATTATGATTAAAAATGTAAACAAGATTTTATCATTTTTTGTGCAGTCAAAGCTACAGATTTTATTTCAATCGGATTTAATCATAATTTAATCACGCGTAGGGTGTCCTAATAAGCATGGAAGTATAAAACCATAAATAAAGGAAATATCAGGGACTTTGGATTGTTGAACAAACAATCAATGAAATATTAAGGAACTAAGTTTTATTCTTAAAAAACTATGAAAATATCAGCGAATTACATTGTTAACCAAAACCATCAGGTAAATATCAGGGAATTCAATTGTTCAAAGTGAGAAATATCAGGAAATTAGATTTTTGAACCATAAATCAAGGATAAATCAGGGAATTAGGTCGTTGAACAAATAATCTGGGAAATATTAGGGAATTAGACCATTGAACGAAAAATCAAGGGAATATCGGGGAATATCGGGGAATAAGATTATTGAACAAAAAATCAGATACACACCAAATATTTAGTATAAATCAGGGAGATTTGTGAGGGCTAAGAATGTTTGTAATATAGGAATTCGTATAGGGCGTCATAGGGCCCTACACTCAGTGGCGGCGCCAGGAATTTTCGCGAGTGTAGGCAAACCAAATAAATGAGCCCCCGATCCGGGACCCCCTTTTCTCAACGAAATGCTTCAATAAAATAAAGAAGTAATGTACATGACGAACAAAAAAGTTCTAACAACAGTAAAACGAGTCCAAATATAACAGAACTGGTTTTATTTAGTAGGAGATACCTAAAAAATTTCTAAATACATTATCGACATTTGTTTCATTGTTATTTATAAATAATTTTATCTCTTGGGACAATTTTGAGACCCTTTCTAAATCAATTTGGGGCCCCTTATAGGGTGATTTTGGGGCCCCTCAAAATTTTAAGGTAGGCAGTGGCCTACCAGCCCTGGCCTACCCCCTAGCGCCGCCACTGCCTACACTTCCCAAGTTTGCAATTCTAAAGATCGCCATTTTGAAGACCGACATCACCATTCAAGATCAAAACCACCCTAATTATTTTAGTTTTATTATACCATTTTAGTATATTTTCGAAATCACCATTTTGAAGGTGGAGATCGCCCATTTAAGACAATAGGTACTTTTCCCCGTGGAAATATCAGGATAATATCAAATAAAAAACCTAGAAATATCGTAGGGACTCTATTTTAGGAAAGGTGTTTGTCCATAGTCATCAACATGTAACTATTGTCAGTCTGAAATGAGCCACATACTATAGGCCTCTGATCTTCTCGGAGACAAAAAGCTAACGCGTCTCTTGCTGACCCGCGAAACTCCTTTATTAGATTTCGCGTCTTTCGCCCGTGCTTTATCAGGCTCATCTTTTTCGCCAATTAATGTGAGTCGCGTCAGTAGGGCAGAGGTCCTGATGGAGGGATGGGAGATACTTTTTCCGGATTGTGCGGATCAGGGAAAGGCGTCGAAGGCACGACTCCCATCGGCGACTGCGACAAAACCATAGCGCCTTCACCGTCGACCCTAGACAACTGCGAACCGCCACATAATCACCGGAAAGAATCCGTACAGAATCCTAATCACGATGTTTCCGGTATGTGTTAGCCATCCGTATCATGCGTTTTGCACCAACAGGGTTGTCACGAGTCATGTATATCAGGGAAAAGTTTGGGAATTTTAAAAATTTTAAAGGCCTAGGTTTTTTTCAGCCTGTCCCCCTTTAAATTAACCTACAAGGAGACGACCCGAGGTGTTACACACCGATTTTTTTCAAACTCGGGGGATTGGTAGACCTTCGTGTAACATGAAAATTCCTAAAGGGAATTTATTCGATGGGCAACGGTTTTGCCATGACAACAGGCATAAGAAAACCTAGGCCTTTAAGAATTTGTAAAATTTCTGGGCAAAGTCAAGGAATTTAAATTAATCTTGAAAACTTTATGAAGGTGATCTAAAAAACTAAGGTTGGTAATCATTGTAATATATTGTTATTAGTTACAGCATAGCCAGAAGAATTATTTTTATACTAAAATATAAGTAGAAATAAATTCAATAACCTCTGATAGAAATAAATTTAAGTTAAAGTTTGTTTAATTTTGGCCTTAAAGTGAGTATGAACTAAATCTTAAAATCTTCTGCCATCACTTGTTTTTAACGTAACTAGCGCCAATCACCACTACCTTCTGTGAAACCTGGCGGCAGTAATGTTAAATTGTTGATTTACCATAAATATGGAACTTCATATTAGCTTTGAATAGGCGAAACTAGAGTTGTAGTTCCAAAAAATTACCGAGGCCTTTTTTCCAGAAACTTTTCCCCATTTTTGCAAAAAAAAATAAAAAGTTTTCATTCCATGATTAATCTAATATTGTTCGCAAATTTAAATAAATCGGCATTTTCGCCTCATTTTTTCGAATCTAAAAGTAAAACTAAAACTCTAGACTAGAGGTCGGCGTTTGAATAAGAAATTATCCAATTATTTATTTTTATTCATAACCGCAAATTATCCAAAAAATATACGAAAAAAACGATTATTTTTGCATGTTAAATCGCTGTTTATTTGTATAAAATGTTCATAAAAAAACAATTAACCCAACTTTTTATGGTTAATCGAAATTTTTCCGGTTAATTTATTCGTTCCGCCGACCTCTACTCTAGACTAGTTTAAACTGATTAACAATGTAACACTATGAATGTTTTGTAGTATGTTTACTGTTATTATACATTTAATATCGATAAAAAGTTAAAAACTTAAAAACCCTTAAAAAGTAATTGATGTTTCAATTTTTTATTTGTCCGATTTGCAGAAAATTTTCTGGAAATTTTTCCGCATTTTACTTTTCGACGCGAAACTGTAAAGTAAATTTGGTCTTAAACAACTTTTTAAAATGGGAAAACAAAATCACGTGACTACCATATCACAGCCAACTTCGATTCGGTAACTCGTGTTCATAAATGTCCGTGTGACGATAAAGAAAAAATAATTCCTTCCAGATACTGCAGACAGCTAATTAATCTCCGCCTTTCTATTACCAGATGTTTTAAATAATAATAATAATTAGATAATTTAGATAAATGGATCAAAATTTAAACCGCCATTAGCAAAAGAAAATAAATAATAATTCGTATTTCTTAGGATAGATGGCGCTGCATTTCTTCACAAAGTCACGTGACTACCATCTTTTCAGCACCCCCCCCCCCCCCCCGAAACAGAGTAAAAACGGGGAATTTGAACCTGAAAATATGGCGACAACCCTGAGTAAGGTTATCGTGTGCCTTTAACATATATCCATTGTAGACCAACCGAACTTGGTCATTCCTATTCCGGAGAGGATCCGGAAATGGTCGATCGGTAAACTGCGCAAGTTGTCGGGGGTGTCTTACTCGCACGAGGAGATCCCGAACTACATCCAGGTGTTGGCGAAGGAGGACGCCAGCCAGAAGAACCTCCCTCCCAATATGAACATTCCCAAAATCGTCGTCGACTCGACCACTTTTACCGGTTCCTTTTCGAAACGGTGCGTCATCCGGCGTCACGACGGATTCAGACGCTCCTTCAGATCCAACTGCGGCGCTTTGAAGGAAGCCCGCGAAGCTGTACAATTCACCTGCCCTTTTTACGACAGCGAATAACATTTAGGTAAGATTCATATTTACGAGATTCGTCTTTCCACTTTGTAACCATCATTTATTTTTCTAGTTGTTCAAATATTTTAAAAATTAACCACGCCCCAATTTTCAACGCCATCTGTCGAGCAATTTTTAAATTATCGAAAATCTTTTCAAAATATTAAATTAAAGACGCTGTGAATAACATTTAGGTAAGGTTAATATCATAAGTCTATCATAAGTCCCCATAAGCAAAGGTCTACCATAGAGGCCCATGGTAACGGCGTTGTCCTGGAGATAAGAAAATTAATGTACGACGATAGGGCAGTAGCGACATCTTCTTTTTCAAAATTTCTACATCTAAAATATTCTCTTACGCTCGTGTTGATAAATACCACACAAAACGCGTCTAAATCTTAAATTTGAAAAATAAATACCTTCAGGAACACACCTCTTATTTATAATAGCCAGTTTTATGTTCCGATGAATCATTTTGCTAAGATAAGTGTTAATATTAAGTTTTAAAGCGATAAAATTGCGAATAAGCCTCGGCTACGGTGCTCAGGGCTCGTGGCGTAGATTTCTCCCGCATGGTTCTAGGTTTAACATCGTTCGCGCATGACTTGCGCGCATTCATCATGCATTTCGCGAAATTTATTTCAGAAATGCATAGTTGAGGACGTAGCCACTAGGAGGTGCAGATTTTGAATACCTACCTCTTAATAACGGGTATGTGATCGTAAAAAATTTGACCTAGACCTTTGCTTATGATAGCCTTATGTTAATATTTATAGCACGTTGAGATTCACTTTACCACTTTTTAAACATAATTTATTTTTCTAGTTGTTCAAATATTTGAAGGTTTAAGCACGCTCTAACTTTCAACACCATCTGTCGAGCAATATTTCAAATTCCGATACCACTTTTTACCGAATATTTTTTTCGAGTTTTTTCAAATTTCTTAAACTTTCACCACGTCCCAAACAAATTTCAACGCCATCTGCAGCCAAATTTTTAAAAACCTGAAATATTAATATGAAATTAAAGAGACCACATCAATTTATCTTGAAAGCTATTCTTTAATCATTATTACTTTTTAACAATGTCACCGTTTATAAGCCAAATATTAAGTAGTTTGTATCTTCTTGACAGGACATAATCATAACAATTAATCGTATTATATAATATAATGCCTCCGTTTTGAATTGTCTTTGTTTCCAATAACAGCGCATTTTTTTTTAATTCCAGTGATTTGGTTTTCTGTTTATATCGTGATATTTAACATAGCGTGCATCAATTGATTTTTAATCGCAATTATTAGGCAGTTTAAGCTACCCCAGGGCAACGTGTAGTGGAAACTTGTAGAAGTATTGACGTAGCTTTGTAGTGTACAAACTGCACTCCTTCAAATCCCTCCTACACGTTTTCGAGGGGTTGTTTAGCCTGTCTATCTCTTAATCTATAAAAAGGATTAACGAAAAACCAATTTAAAAATCTCTCCAAAAAGTTTTTCAACGCAAATAATAAAAAATGTATATACTTCTCGATAATTATATATATAGTATAGTATATTAAATTGTATGGCATTTTTTATATTTTATAGTATCTTAAATATATCGTACCGGCACATTTTTTAATTAGGTTTGTTTTTATCCAGAAATCACACTTATCTACAAAAGATTTTTTTAAATATTTAATCCGAAGTATTATAGATGGTTTTCTAAAAATACGATTATCATCGAGAAAAAGACGGAAAAACGATAAACGACTAAAATAATAACTGGTTTATAATAATTAATGGATTTTGTTTGTTCCTGTAAAAGAAGAATCATGTTCAACATAAATACACATTATTACGGTGAAATATTTACAGTATGTCGATTATATCACAAAATAATTATCCAAGCGACAATATATTTTTTCAAAAGAAATAGAATTTATAAACTTGAAACTTTCAGTTTAATCCACGTAATGGTTATCCTCTAAAAGCGGCACCTATAACGGTAGCACCAGTGTTAGCTTAATCGCGTGGTCACGATGAAAGTTATAAGTTTATAAAAAGTTCAAACTCATTTTGTATATTGAAATGAAATTATGAAGAAGACTAGAATGTACAATTTAGCTGCGAAATTAATCTCTTCAGCAGTTCTTTCGTTTCGAATAATTAAGGTTTTTTCAAAGAGATACCGCGGATCTTGTAAAGGGGTTGATTTCGTTAAAATCGTTTTGGCATCGTCACGCGTTCCAATTTCTAAAGAACCATGATTTATTTACGGTAAAAAGGAATAGTGATACCTTCACGCGCTTTTTTTTTCTTTGTACTTAGGCAGGACCAAAAATAAAAATAAAAATGTATATGAAAACGTAAAATTTTAAATATAATAATCGGAAGGACACAATAACGAGAAACCGAGAAAATGGTTTGTCTTATTTTTTGTCTTGCATAATCCCGAAGTAGTTATAACACTGTTCAGATCATCATGTGGTGCTCGTGTTTAGTCACCAAAGCGTCCAGTAGTTTCAGACGGGCTTTGATGTGCTAATGGAGAGATACAGAGATACGTCTATTAGTACTTAAATTCTACGAGGCGCGAGTGGCGCTATCTGTATAGACTCGGTATAAATGATGGACTGCTAATAGGTGTACACGCTTTATTTATTGCGGATACTCTTGGCGTAATTTCTAACTTATTGCGGATACTCTTGGCGTAATTTCTAACTTATTGCGAATACTCTTGGCGTAATTTCTAACTTATTGCGAATACTCTTGGCGTAATTTCTAACTTATTGCGAATACTCTTGGCGTAATTTCTAACTTATTGCGAATACTCTTGGCGTAATTTCTAACTTATTGCGAATACTCTTGGCGTAATTTCTAACTTATTGCGAATACTCTTGGCGTAATTTCTAACTTATTGCGAATACTCTTGGCGTAATTGCCATATCCTCCGCGTACCCTGGGGGGGGGGCGTAATTGCCATATCCTCCGCGTACCCTGGGGGGGGGCGTAATTGCCATATCCTCCGCGTACCCTGGGGGGGGGGCGTAATTGCCATATCCTCCGCGTACCCTGGGGGGGCGTAATTGCCATATCCTCCGCGTACCCTGGGGGGGGGGCGTAATTGCCATATCCTCCGCGTACCCTGGGGGGGCGTAATTGCCATATCCTCCGCGTACCCTGGGGGGGGCGTAATTGCCATATCATCCGCGTACCCTGGGGGGGCGTAATTGCCATATCCTCCACGTACCCTGGGGGGGCGTAATTGCCATATCCTCCACGTACCCTGGGGGGGCGTAATTGCCATATCCTCCGTGTACCCTGGGGGGGCGTAATTGCCATATCCTCCGTGTACCCTGGGGGGGGGGCGTAATTGCCATATCCTCCGCGTACCTCCTGCATATTGTTAGCGTACTCTCAGATAACGTACACAGTGTACAGAGCCATGCAGAGGTGTAGGGTAATCCCCGGGGCATGACGGGAAAAGGTCAGTAAACACCCTTATTAAGGCCCATAACCTTGACCACCACCCCTTCCTTTGAAAATTTCAGTTAGAAGGGCCCGCGGAGCCCGAAATGTCCTTGCCTGGCCCTAACGGTGTACAGGCAAACTTTTATCTGATCAGTCCCTCGGGTTTATACGTGGCGATAGAGTAGTTGAGGTCACTTACTTTGTAATCGGCGTAGATCCTCTCGACAGAGCTTCTGTCCTCTTTCTGAGCCCTCCTGCGGTTGAAAAACAATTAGAAATTAGTGTTCGAGAGATGGCGTTAATGAGCATTTATTCGTACCTTCCCGTTTTCCTCTGAAAGTCGTCCTCGAATTCCCGGACTGATTTCTTTAACCTTCTCTTTTCAATTCGGGCCTGTTGCAATTGACGCAAAAGCTCCGATCTGATGTTAAGATATTTCATTTAATATTACACTTGTATAATTTTCTAAATACGGGCTTTAGGTGATCTTACAATGGCAGTTCGTGGAGATTGCACGACTTCTGTCCGCCTTTTTGCTCATCCGCGTCGCCGCCTCCCGTCGCGATTGACGATTTGACAATTTCCTCCTTTGTTATTTCGGCCTGCTCTTCTTCGCGCGGTAAATTCTCTTCAGCTATGTTTTCCTGGTCCTCCGATGCTTCGGATAATTTTGAGTTTTCCTATGTTAAAGTAAACGTCTTTGGTAATTACGCAGATCTCGCCACGTCAATTTTTTTATAGGAAAAATAGGATCATATTTCTAAAAAATACAGGACTTTATAGTACTATTTTTCAAAATTATAGGATTTTATAGGACTATATATGCTATTTCATTTACTAACTTTATGCATTCAAAAACAGTATGTAAATGAAGTAAATCTTTCATTTTCACTTAAAAAACTATTTTACCATTTCATCACAAAAATATACTATACTTAGCTAACAATGTTAACAATAACAAAAGTATAGACTAGAATGACTTGGTATTAGGGATTTATACTATAGCTAAATATAGCAATTTAACTGAATGGCGGGATTTGAAATTGACAAAATATCAAACTTATAGGATTTTATAGAACCTTTCAAAATGGGGATTTTACTAAAAATATAGGATTTATCCTATGTTCGAGTACTCAGCCTTTTTTAAGGTCGAATACTCGACCTCGAATAAGTAGTTGGAGGATACTCGTCGATTACAGAGTACCAAAAATATTGCATAGTCGGGTACCCGATTACTCAAATAATCTGTTCTCTGAACTCTTCGAGTATTTGTTTTTTCTTTCCTCGTTGCTTCAAAGTTCAAAGAGGTTTTTACACATTTTTGGGGAGCAATAAACGGTACCTACAAAGTTGTGGAAACTGTGGTTCATTTCAATTAAAGGAATGTTTTTCAGCATTGAAAGTTGCTTTATACTCCTTTTAAATTTAATTTAAAAATTAACCCGACTCGTTAAAAATATTGAGGTTTTTTTTAGTTACTCGACTAGAATAAGAGAAAGTTTCCTCTTAATCAAGTACTCTATTACTTGACTCGAATACTCGATGAAAAAAATTTTATACTCTATAACCGACTCGATTGCCTAAAACCGCTAATCCGACAGTCCTAGAGCCGGATCCTTTTCTATTAACTCATAGAGAAATTTAAATTTTGCATTTTGACTCTCATAAATGGTTTATATTTAAGCCGACAATCTCCAGGCTTCCCATCACTTAAGTACTCATGTGTAAAAATCGTAGGTAAGCACAAGAATTACCTTAAGAAAACAAAGGAACATTGCGAGAAATCAATGAACGTTTTTCGGAAATCAGTAATTATGTGAACAAACGTTTTACGAGCAGGGCCGTCTATGGATTATAAAGAGTCTTTTTCATATGGCCACGTGGCGCCCTAAGGCTTAGGTTTCCCCTTCCATGTCTCTTGTTGCGGTTAACGGTAATAGTTAGTGTAGGGAGCTGTTGGTCCGCGTGGCATTAAGGGCTTACCACCACCCTCCTACGCGTTGTAACCCGGCCACCTAAATTAATGGCTTTAAAAGTCGCTTGATGACTTAGGCCTACCTAGTCCAATGGTAGAGATGGGCCGGTTTACGAGTGACTACCACCTCTATTATTTATTTGGGGAAAGCTCTGTAATTCAAAGATTATCCAACTTACGTCGGGTAATCGTCGGTGTTGCGGTGACGTGAAGTCCATGGCGACGTGTTCCAAGATGGGCTGCAATTCGGTGCCCATCATCACTAACTCTTTGCCCTTCATGGTGGCGCCCGTGGTAATTGAGGAGCCTCCGCTTAGCAAGGAATTCGCTCGTACGAGTCTTTTAACGCTGCGGTATCGTTCGTACAGCTCCCGCATGGTGTCTCTGTCTACTTTGGTGACTGGTCGGCCATGAACGCTCTCGAACTGCAACAGCGCTTTTTGAATCGCTACTTTCTCGTCTTGAACTTGATCTTTGGACATTTGCTGTAATGTCACGAGGTTTGTGATTAGAACTGGTCTTAAGAATTGCGTTCATTGGCGACTAACGTTTTGAGCGATGCACTTACAAGGAGACATCCCGAAGTGTAACCCGATTGGTAGACCTTCATGTATCATGAAAAATCCTAAAGGGAATTTATTCAATGGGCAACCGTTTTGCCATGGCAACGAAAAATGTTTTTGACAACAACAAATGGAAATTTTCCCATTGAAAATAACATGGGATTCTGACCGATTCCTAGGACCCCCCCTGTGAAAATTTTTTACAAATTTCCAAATTTCAAAAATGCCAAAAAAGAAAAAATAAAGAAAAATTTACAATAAAAACATCTAAATTGATCAACTTTTGATCAATTTGAGTTCAAAATCCCATGTTATTTTCAATGGGAAAATTTAATATTTTGTATTGTCAAAAACATTTTTCGTTGCCATGGCAAAACGGTTGCCCATTGAATAAATTCCCTTTAGGATTTTTCATGATACATGAAGGTCTACCAATCCCCCGATTTTGAACAAAATCGGTGGGTTACACTTCGGGATGTCTCCTTGTTAGAGGTTCGATATTAATGGCTTCAAAAGTCGCTTGATGACTTAGGCCTAAGGTGGTGCCTTGGGTATTAGCCTAGCTGATTATTATTATTATTATTATTATTAATAATATTAATGCTTTTAGTTATACGGGAAAACAAATACTGATAATTACCAAAAGCTACTTCTAACACTAGTCTTAAGCGATGTTTATGTAGTTAAAAGTTCAAAGTCAGGTAAAATTCTACATAAAAACACGAAAAACTATGGCACGCCATCCAGGTCAAAATTAGAACATAAACAAAATATTGACTTTTATGTGACGAAAATAAAAAAATTTACACATTTTCCTATATTTTTCATAAAAGTTACAGATTACGACGCCATTCAGGTCATATTTAAAAAATAAAAATATTTTTCATATGAAAAAAAATATTTTTCGGGAAAAAATTTTCGTGAAAAAAAATATTTTTCGTGAAAAAAAATATTTTTCGTGAAAAAAAATATTTTTCGTGAAAAAAAATATTTTTCGTGAAAATAAATATTTTTCGTGTAAAAAATACTATTCGTGAAAAAAATTGGTAATTCATGAAAATAAATTTGCTAATTCCTGAAAAAATAAAAAATAAATTCGTGCAGTAAACTAAATGACAACGTAAAAATATACTATAATTATTTTTTATATATTTCTAATTTTGACCTGGCTGGCTTCGTGTAAAAATATTTTTGCGATTTTTATTTTATATTTCTAATTTTGACCTGTTCGTTTTGTGTGAAAAAAATAATTTCTAGGAATATATTTTTATTTCGAATTTTGACCTGCACGACGTTGTGTAAAACAGTTCAATGAAAAATACTTAAATTATCACAGATGGCGTTAGTGGGAAGGAAAAGTAATCATGGATAACTTATTCTATAAAAGTACTAAATATCGTAAGACCAGGGCTAACCACAACGTGGTTCAATATTTGTTTCTTTATTTTTGATAATAATAATGTTTCGTTCCCTCCCCTACGCTACGCTACAGATTCTAACCCTCGCCTCATAAAAGTAACTGGTTCTTACCATCTTGTTTTACTGTTTATGTTAATGTTGCCTTTTTCGATAGTAATAATTAATTAATTCAAACTCTCAATATCTCCATCGACTAGAAATGTCACCCCCGAATAGATAAAATGTATCCCACTTTGATAAAAATGTAAATAGAATTAACATTAACTTCAATTTAAATAACCTTTGAACTTTTAAATAAGTTACTTTTAGTTCTTATGTGACATAAGAACTAAAAGTAATTTACAGAGGTCATAGCACATAGTAAACCCTTGCCATCTAATGTAAAATTAAGTTAATTAATTAAGGGGTACTCTCTAGGTAAATTATAAACCAAATCCCTGCCTTCCACAAGGCTAAAAATTAATCCGTGGCCACGATGGTGATAATTAAAGTGTGTGTCTTTGTGGTCCGGACAATTCCCAAAATTCGTAGACTTGCTGGCACGGAAGCATAAAAGCCCCGAAATCACGAGATTTACCGGGACAGTTCTCAGCTTACCGCGATCCCACCATATACATTATCGATCGCGCCCCCCTCTATGCAATTTTTGGCTGGCCTATTTACAATTAAAATTTCCTGAAATGGTTAAATTTCAGTTGTTTTCAATCTAAATCTCAATTGCAATCCTTTTTGTAGAATAGTTGAACGCCTTTTCTCCTTCTCGCGCTTGGGGCCAGACAAAAACGTCACCGGGGTTTGATTCGATTGCGTCGGGTGTTCAACTATCAGTTACTTTCAAAGTCCTTTTATAGAATAAGTGATCCATGATTACTTTTCTTTCCCACAAACGCCATCTATGGTAATTTCAGTACTTTTCATTGATTTTTTTACATTACGTCGTGCAGGTCAAAATTCGAAATATAAAAATATATTGGTAGAAATATATTTTTTCACAAAGCGAACAGGTCAAAATTAGAAATATAAAATAAAATTCCCAAAAAAATTTGTGTGAGATATAATAATACAAGGAAAATGTGTTTTCTTTTTTCACGAAAATTATTTTTCATACCAAAATATTTTTTACATACCAAAATATTTTTTGCATACCAAAATATTTTTTTGCATACCAAAATATTTTTTTGCATACCAAAATATTTTTTTGCATACCAAAATATTTTTTTGCATACCAAAATATTTTTTTGCATACCAAAATATTTTTTTGCATACAATTTTTTTTTTGAATACCAAAATATTTTTTTGCATACCAAAGTATTTTTTTTGCATACCAAAGTATTTTATTTGAATACCAAAATATTTTTTTGCATAATAAAATATTTTTTTTAACAGGAACGCAAATATTTCTCCCACTATTTTTTTATCACAACAAATTGTTTTTATTTCATTTTCTAATTTTGACCTGGATGGCGTGCCATAAAAAACATCTTTAACGGTTTTTTTTGGTAAATTAAAATGTCTACATTTTAGACACTTTTGACGCCATCTGTTATGACTTAGGATAATTAAAGCTCGACCTCTAATGGCGTTACTTTATCTCCTATAAAGTCAGCATAAGTCTATTGTGATACGAAAGCCTACCTCGAACTCATGGGGTCGCTGATGGATTCTTCTGTTTTCGGACAAATACAGTTGAGCTTTTGTGAGCGAGTTTGCTACAGAACGTTTGCTCATTTCATCGTCACCCAATCTTTGCGTCTTCATGGTCGGGAATTCCTTGTGCGGGGACATAAGTTCTCCGGTATGTCCTTCCTCCTTCAATTCTGATCAAAATAAAATTGATACTTAGGTATTGCCACGTGCTTAATAGACGCTTAAATAAAACCTATTCAGTAATACGGAGAGCCCGGACATACTTGTAAAAACGTTATATTTTAAAGCACACCGTAAACAGGCTTGGACTTAAGGATATGTTTTTAGTAGTCAGCTTGATTAGTCAACCTCTTATCTTAATTTATTTTAGTCGTCACTGACTAGTGGGGGTAAAAATGGGGATATAAAAACAAGACGGACAGCCAAAATTTTGCTTTACCCGTCATAATTAAAATAGGAATTTATTATCATTTGAGTTACATTATTTTAAATAAAATGGGGTTGATGAATGATGAATTTATGGTACGCCATATTCGCCATTATTTATGAATATTTAGGTACATTTTTCACTAGTCAAATTAACTAGTGAACCCCCAGATTTCGATTCATTTTAGTAGTCAAATGCCGTGACTAGTGCCTTATGTCCAACCCTGACCGTAAACACGGGACTATTATATTCAGTGACTCGCGCATGCGTGTAAGTGGATGGGCATTTATTGAAGCGCCTATTTCTATTTAAATTTAGCACCCTTTTAAAAGACCATTATAGCTAAAATTATCTAGCTCAAATACTTCCACAGTTTTTTCACAATCAAATTCGCTGACTTTTCCAGGTTTTCCCGGACCATCTCCGGAGATTTCCCCTGACTTATTATTTTGTGCCAAGATATTGTATTAATTAAATTCCATGACTTTTAGATTAAATTTTAAAATTCTGACTTTTCCGAGGTATTCTAGGTTTTCCAGGTACTGTGGCAACCCTGTACTTCTTAACCGTCATTGAATTCAGTTTTTTTACTTACGTCTTAGCTCTTTCCTGATTTTGTTAAATTCCTGAAGCATTTTCTTGGCTTCTGGATAGTTCATTTTTTCAGCGTGCGAAGGCTGTAATAGAAGAGAAAGAAGAGGGTTCAAATAAGATTAAATAATGCCCGAAATAAATAAACATCTTATACAGAGAAGTGTTCATCTTTCTACAGGGTGTTTCAAAAGGTTATGCAATAATTTTAAGGAGGCTGCAACAAGCGCAAACCCAGCAGCAGGGAAACGCGAACATTAAGGTTTGGGCTCGTGCGATGGTTAAAAAAGGACTTTGTAAACAAATCGAGGTAACCAGCGTAAAAAAGTAAACTTAAACAGAATTTAAAGTCGCTGCTGCTTGGTTTTGCACTTGTTGCAGCCTACTTCCAGGGGCTAATAGGCCACACTTTGAAGCTCTCTAGCGCTCTTTTAACTCATCGTAGGAAAATGGGAAAACAACAGGCATACTTCTCAACTCACCCCCTACAACTCCTTTACATTTTTCAAAAAGTGTCAAGATCAAATTGAATTCCCTGACTTTTAACAAATTCTTAAAATTCCCTGACCTTTCCCTAACGTTTTAGGCCTATTTTTTAATTCCCCGACTTTTCTTCGATTTTCCTGACGTGCGGCAACCCTGAAGTAAATAACCCTAGGCAGTGTAATTTTGAAGCGTTACATATTTGGTTGGGAGTAATATACGCGGTAATCTTTGGTGGAAAAGCAGCGTTCGACAGTCTCGAGCCTGCTAAGCTACACGTTTCATTTCTAATCCCTTCTAATATTATGCACTTCTGATAACGCGAAGAAAGATGGAGCCCGAGAAGGGTAGAGTAATTGTCCTGGTACTTACTCGGTAGCCGTGCTCCAGTTCGAAGGCTTCTTCGAAAAGTTTAATTTTCTTTTTGTAGCCTGGGTGGCGAGAAAAGAGGTCAATTATAAATTTAAATTCCCAGCTGCAATACGAAGACGGTCGACCCAATTGTTCGGCGTAACTTACTGTGCATTTTCTTGGTTAATTGTTTGACGTTCACCGCTACAGCCTCGTCTTCCTTCATTGTACTGAAATGAAACGACCCCTCAATTAAACATTTTCTTACGCGGTCTAATACATTTCCAATAGTAAAAAATAGTAAAAATATATATTAACGTTTCGTATTTTTTAACCACGCATAATATTTTGAATACGTTAAATTCGGGGTAAAAAAGACTACGTAATCGAAATTAAAATTTTCCCAAATCTAAAATAGTTTCAAACCCAAATAACCTAAAAATTTATTGGCTACACGCTTTAGTCGAAATTTCGACAGTTCTTTCAAAAATTTGAATATTTTTTGTAAAATCGCTTACTTTGTACTCTTATCAACTTTCATCTTTAACAATAAACTCGGGACTTATCTAGTTGCGAATGCGCGCGTGTTTGTGGTTGCGTGATATAGCCACGGGGTTCTGGTATGAAATAGGGAATGATTGGCCATTCTTCCATTGAGGCAAAGTGGTCACAATCGCGGGACTGCACAGTCATTATCACGCCATTGAATAATAGACAAGGCCTCTTTTCGCAAAGGTACGGGTATTCTCTTCCCGTTTATTAACAAATAAGCGGCTGAATGGGATTTATTAGAAGCAACTTGGCCTTGAAACTATCGGTTCTGCCCCGTTGTAAGCTTAATGCCAAGTACTTCACCCAAAATAGAGCCCGTTAAGTGATGTCTTAGCGTATCTTTGACAATGTGTAGTGTCGCTTTAAATAGCCGTTTCGGCGATAAGTAATAGACCGAATCACAGAACGCTTTCAGGGAAACAAACATCAAGAACGAAGCCATGAGAGGTTCGATTTTAATGCTTTTATTTACATTAGATGGCGCCAATTTACACTTTCGGAGGGATGGAAATAAATAATTTATTATAAACAAACCTAACTTCTATCATTATTTTAAACGATGTTTTATGTAACTAACACTATTTTAAACTATGTTCAATCAGGGAAAATATTTACCTTAAAAATAAATATTTATTAATTATTATTTTATTAAACATTCAAAGTTTCAAACTGTCGGCGCCATCTGGTAAGACTTCGGGTATTTAAAAATTGGCTTCTAATGGCCGCAAATGTGTTTAGGTCTATTAACCTTAAAAGTTTGGCCAGGACTGAAGGCAATGTATACCCCGTAACTGAAGTAGGAACATCGATAGTAATGGAAATTTACCTTTTCATCAAATCATCCTGTTCAACAGGAGGAGACGGGGGTAAACTCGGGTCAAATTGTAGACTACTGAAAAACGCCAAATGAATGCGTTTAGTGTTTGATCAAAAACCACCTTTTTCCACGCTGTCTATGTTTCGCGAATCAAGCTAATACGGATACGATAAAGGTAATCCTCTCCCTATACTGCAAATGTTATTCGCTTGAAACATGTACCTGAGCCGGCTGATTTTTCTAAATACATTTAGGAAGAGAAATAGTCTATAGTTTATTTACTATGAATAAGTGTAATTTTTATATTTTATTTCATTGGGAAAATCACGCCCATGGTAACTGCCTTATAAATCAAGATTAAAGATTTTATTTAATTTTAATCTTTATGCAGCCAAAGCTACAGCTTCCGTTTAAATTAGATTGAAACAAACGAGGCAGGGCCATAACTAAAATTCCTGGGGTCCCAAGCTAAATATAAGTAAAGGCCCTCCCCTGCCCCATGCCGTCTTCAATCGGGGCTCTTTTTGGCAGGGGCCCACAAGCATTGTTTTGGGCTGGTGGTGCCTAGTTACGGCCTTGATGCGAGAGTGTGCTAATAATCTGGCCGTCGTAACTACCTCACGCCTGCGAAAGAACATGTTTCATTTTTACTTCTCTCGTAAGAGAAATTTGATCAACTTCCGGTATTCGTATTGAGCTTGATTCGTAAACATGGAAACAGCAAAGAGCCATTAATAAATGGGTCTTCCACAGAGTTAGAAAGCCAGGCTTATTGCAGCCGAAAGAATACTAAAGGCTGGTTCACACGGACAGTGTTTTCCTGGTTTTCTCTATTTTCTAGTTTTACCACCTTTTTCCGTTCTTCTGGCGCACGGGAAAATAACTGTACACACGGACAAAATCTGCCTGATTTTCCCGCTGCCGGTAAACGAGAAAATGGAGAAAAAATTGTGAAATATCTCTACTTCATTTTCCCGGTTTTTGAAGCACTTTGAGCTCGACCAATCATCGAGCGTTACGCTATCACGTGATAAAAGGAGCGATTGTGAAAGTCTTTAAAAGTAGGCTTACGAATTTTTGCGTCTATCACGTGACGCCATAACGTTCGCTGATTTGTCGATCCCAATTAGCCTCAAAAAAGGTCCGCCATTTTATCGTTCACAAATTATGTCCGTGTGTACAGTCGTATTCCAGCGCGCCAGAGCCACGGGAAAATGCGGTAAAACTGTAAACTAGAGAAAACCAGGAAAACACTACTCGCGCGAACCAGCCTTTAAGCTTTTATATTAAGCCAGTTATAGTAAAAATTATGGCTTTTCCGACCTATTTGTGGAAAATACCACGTAATTAAAGAAGGCCTTTATTTTAGTAATCAGAAAAGACTGTCACCTTCTGTGAGAAAAGTAGTTTTTAAAAGCACTGGGAGATTGTGGCGCTTCGTAAGAACTAGAACAAATGGAAAACGTTTTTTACTCGTCGGACCAAAGCGGAATCGCCTAAACGATATTCGGGTGGCGGAGTAAGTAGGCAAAACCCATCAAGATCAAACAGTGCGCAATCATGCCGATTTAAAACATTTCAAACCATAGACCCAGACATTCCGTAAAGGTTACTTGTTAAAAAGTGGTTACGAGAAACCTCGAGAAGTAGTCAAGGTGAAAGTCAGAGACTAACGTGCAACAGCTATAAGGCGTGTTTGGTTAATAATTTGAAAGAATGAAACTTACTTTGCTTTTCTCATATAAGGAGCCGACGGAGATAAAAGTGCCGTGTCATCTTGCGGGGGTTTCGTCAACGGCCAACTGAAGCGATGTTCGGATGGTATGGGTTCTGTACCGAAGAAATATATCATTCATAAGACGTTGATGGTCACCTTAATTCCTACAATTTCGAAATGTTCCTACTTAACCCTACAACTTTGAAATGTGCCTACTTAATCCTACAATTTTTGAAATGCGCCTACTTAATCCTACAATTTTTGAAATGTTCCTACGTAATCCTACAATTTTGAAATTGATCCTACATAATCCTATTTTTTTTATGTTCCTATATAATCCTACAATTTTTGAAAAGTTCCCATATAATCATATAATTCTAAAATGTTCCCCTATAATCCTCTATTTTGGAAATTTTTCAATAATCCTATGGCGGGGTAGATTTTGAAATTGTCTCTGGGACCTGTCTTAAGAGTACTACAACTCCCATTAAATAACTTCTATAAATCTAGAATTTATAGATATTTTAACCTAGGAGTCAAAAACACAAGGAGAACGCAGCTAGCCTTGAAACACTCTAACCGTCTAACGCAGTGTTATGTACAAATTTCATTGGACGAGCCTTTACGCTGAACTTTTCACGGGCGGGGGAAGACAATTTCCGTATTTTCCCCTTCCGACGGCAGCAGGCGCTAAAGCGTCTAACCAATGAAAAATGTACGCGAGAAACTTTTGACGGGTTGCGTTCTCCTTGTGTGGGTGATGCGTTTGTTGCTCCTAGTTTTAACCCAATCAATTGATAATTTTAGTTCTAGAAATCTCCAGATTTCAATCCTATAATTCCCATATATTTTAGTGATTATTGGCAGGTAGCTCTTTGAACGTACCTTCTCCATCGCCGTGTTCGTGCAAGGTGTTAAGGTCCAGGTGCGGGATGGAAGCGTCATCTCCGTCGAATGACGCGAAACTCTCCGCCTTCCAATCCTCCTGGTCATCGAGACTCTCTCTCCTGCTGACGCTCCCGTACAGAAGCTGGTCGTCCGGAGGCAACTCTCCCAACGGGTGACTGGCTTTGCCCTCGCTGTCCTTCCTGTCCAACGAACGGTGGTGCTTCTTGGCGTGCGCTTTGAGGACGCCGTTGTGGCGATCGGTCGAGGTTCGACTGGCTTCTTGGTTCTCGTCGCCCGGCGCCCTCGTGTCCATGGGCGAGTCGAAATCGCCTCCGTTGTCTCGCGTCTTCCATTGACCGCTCTGGCTTCTTTTCCATTGCTTCTCGTCGGCGCTTCCAACTGGCGTGTCGTCGTCGCTCTCGAAGCTTTGACTTTTGCGGAATCGAGACGACCTGGAGCTGGTGCGACGGGTTCTTATATTGGGACCTCGTTGCAACTGAGAGCGAAAAAAATGTCATTTAGTACTACTCTTGATAAGTGAAGTTTCCAAATGCTCTTGAAAACTGAAAATACAGGGCTTGTACCCAGTTGCATAAATAGCTAAGGGCCTCGAAACGATTCAGGAAAAATTAGTCCCTGTGATAAGAAAGGGCTCCAAAACATACTACGCCACTGTTTATGACTTTCGTCAACACTCATTCAACAGGACTCTGAAACGGGCTGCGTTCAGTAAGAGGAGCCAGGTTCGATCCCAGCTTGTGGCACTGGGTGAACAACTCCTTTCGCGTTGAGTTTGCAAGTTCTCTCGCCACTGGTTTAAGGGGTTTTCCCTCGAGCTCTTTGGTTTCCCCTTTCCATAAAAGCTTGTAGAGGCTAACGGTAATAGTTAGTGTAGGGATCTGTTGGCTCGCGTGGCATGAAGGGCTTGCCACCACCCTCCTACGCGGTGTAACCCGGCCAACCTAAACTAAAGGCTTAAAAGTCGCTTGACGACTTAGGCCTAAGGTTGTGCCTTGGGTATTAGCCTAGCTGATTATTATTATTATTATTATAACTCTCAACGAAGTATCTGAAAAATTATTTTCGTTGAGACCGTTGCTAACGTGACGTAGGATCTTGTTGAACGCTTTTTACGCTTGTTGTAAATTTTGCAAAATATCGTCAGTCGCGGCGTCTGCAGCTAGCCTTCCTCCGTGCTGCGACGTCACGTGACCGTTGAGCAACGGAAAAACCTGCTCTTACAGCCGATGACTTCGTTGCTCAACGGACCCAGGACATAAGTATATGTATTTGTACCCCGCTGCTCCGCCTTAAGCACTACAGCGGCCACCTTAAACAACCAGCCCTGGACAAAAGTGCGCTTTGCGAAACAACGTTCGGCCAGTGAGACAGCCATTTTGACCGCCTCACATATAGCAAACAAACGCCCTCATCACGGCCCAACAAAAGGCGACACCAGGACAGTAGATACAGGGACGAGAAAGCAGGAAAACATTTTCGATTTAAACGTCTTCATATTCACGGGGAGTTAGATGTAAACAACCCGCGGCCATTGTTAAGACGTGGTTCACCATGGACAATGTTATTGTAGTTATTTTTTACCATTTTGATGTTAAATTAAAAATAAAACTACGAGCGTAAATAAAAAAATGCCCATTTGTTTTGAAGACTTAAGCCTCGTCAAAAACCGCTAAAATTAGGTGACCGCCATTTTTTTTGTTTACAACTAAAGGCCTTTTCACACGAGCCAACTTTTTGACCCAACAAGATGAGTCAACTTGAGTTGAGTCAACTAGTTGGTTCGTGTGAATAAAAGTTCGATGAGTTGATCCACCAAAAAAGTACGCGAGAAAAAATGGATCACTGATCCATTTTGGCTGACTCAGCATTTTGATTTGAACAGTTGGCTCGTGTGAAAAGGTCTTAAATCTCCTTGCGTTTAGGTCGTTTTAGGTGATATATTCCAACAGAGGCCGCCAATACACTTTCTCGTCCCTGTATCTACTGTCCTTGAACGGACGGGCAACGTGACGTCAAAACCGGAAGTCAAAAACCCGTTTAGTAAAAAACCGCTGAACTTTTTTTAAAGTTACTGAAAGCAGCCACGTGTCGGCAGAAGTGTAGCTTTTATGTTGGTATTTTTTAAACGTAACTTTCAACGCGGGACGAGCGGTACTTACCGGCGCTAATCTTTCGGCCGATCTTTGCATCTCGTGAATGTCGTGATGGTCAACCGGCGGAGTCGCGTACTGATTGTTATTGGGTAGATCCTGATCGGACTGAGGATCCACCACCGAGCTGCAACTGGACGAACCGCTGTGATGCGAGGTGCTTTCCAGTTCCCTTCTCTTCGGCTTCGGCGGATGAGGACTCAATTCTTGGTTGATGGTGGCGATGGACAGGCCATCAGCCGATAAGGTCAAGTTGACGCCAACAACCTCGGCGCTGCTCTTACGTCTCGACTGCTGCAAGTTCATTAAGAAGTCATAAGGACATCGCTTCTTAGTCAATGCCGAGCGTAGAAAAAAGAGCGTCAAGGCTAGTGAAACCCCGTCTATTAAATCTGGCTTAAAAACGCGCGGCGTCCTTGTTGCCGAGCCGAAACCTCGGGAGATGACAAAGGAATTTGCTACGACAAGGCCAATTTATATAATTGGCATTTTCTTATTATCCATTGGAGGTCGAGCCGAGTTAAACGTACGACTAAAGGGTGTCTCTACGCCAAAAGAGCTTGTTGGATCGAAGCCAGTAACACCGAGTCTCTCGCTAATAATATTTACGTTATGTAAAAATAGAAAGAAAAAACAATAGAACTGCCAAGTTAATATATTTTTCGCCGCTGAGTCGGCAACCGAATAATATCACTTTCAATGACTCTTCGATATTTTAAACGAACAACGGGCGATTCTTGTAAATCCATAAATTATTAGTCGCCCTTGAAATATTTATCGCGCTTGTCACTCGTTGAAAAGATTTAAGACCATTGTCTTGGTGTCTTGGCCAAGTGGTAAACGATTATTGAAGTGACTTACTTTGTGGGTGGAATCCGTCTCCACCGATTGGCTTTCGTCGATATTTCTCATCTCGTCGTGGCTACTGCATCTGCGAATCCTCTCGCCTCCCAAATAGAACTTCTGCTCTTCGTTTTGGTCCATCGATGGCCTCTCCTCCGAACTGGAGCGCAATGGGCCCGATATGTCATCTCCGGAAAATTTGCGCTCTTTCCTCTTTCGCCTCGGAGGTGTACCATCTGTTGAGGAATTAAGTACTCCTTTGGTATCCCACCATATCTAGAAATTTTAAAGCAATGAACGTACTTGAAACGGAGCCGTCTCCGTTGAGGCGCCCGTCGATGGATCCTCTTTTGGTGGTGTCGCAGAAACTGTCCACCATAAGAACCGGGACCCTTTTTTCGGACTGTCTCGTCTCTTGGGCCTGCATGGCTAGAACGGTGTCGTCTACCGGCGGTATGACCACCGACAGCGGTTCGTACCCTTTCGGCTCGATTCTGGGGGAACGTATCTGTAAAGAGACCAACCAGATCTGGTCAGGAAAAATGTTTCAAGAACATCAGCATTTTTCAGGATTCCGCGTTGGGCGAGTCGAAGGGTTTACGTCGAGGTAGTTTTCGGTAAACATTCGATTTGCAATTCTACAATTAGGGTCACGAAAAAATGGCCGGTGCCGGTGGTACGTACTTTGTTAATCGTTTCCCGATCGCTCGATCGATAAGCGAATCCATCAATTTATTAAAACATGACTCGAATAATTTACTTATTTGGAATATTTTACCGCGATAAATTTAACAATTCCCGATATTCCAAAACTGGAGAAAATTTAGCGAACGACATACAACGAACCGAATTGATTAGAAAACTGAGTACAGCATTTTTCTCCCCGATAACCCGAAAAAAACTTTTGGCAACGTATTAAATTACGACCCTAATTTTAGATAATTTTTATATTATTTAATAAACGATAAATAATTTATCAAGAGCAATTAAAAAAAGAAGCGAAAAAATGGCGGTGTTTAATTGCAAAACCTTCCCGTCGCGAAGTGATAACGGTTGTGCCAGTTATTGACCTTGAACCGCGCCCCTGCGTATAGGGATTTCCAGTCGAACCCCTCTCACCATTAATCGAAATTACCTCTTAAACCTCAAAATAGAGCTCGAAATGGATAAATTTCTAATGACGTGATGGGGCCTCAACGTTTTTCCTTTACCTCGAAAGGGCCTCTCGAGAGAGAAAAAGATTTCCTAAATACCACGAGCGCGTTCTTATTGAGAAGAAATATATCTTGTTTTCCACGGGAGCAATAATCCAAGTATACCGGCTAAGACGGGGTTAAGAGACACCGCTGTCGATGGTTAGGATAGAGTGAAGTATACGCTACCCTGACGGACAGTAAACAGTCAGTAGAAGTTGGGTTCCGCCATAGGGAGGCCTCCCCATTGAGTATACTACTTAAGAAGCCGCTAGAAATGGCTCCGAAATTCGGTCATTTCGGATTTTTTTACCCCCCCCATTCATTTCCCATTTTAACCCGTAAATATTTTTAAAAATATCTTTCTTACATCTTCATCGGGGGCCAGTTCGTTGCTGTTGTCTTCGAAGATGGCCTCGTAATTCTTAATGAAGGTGGTGGCGATATGGTTGGTGACGGCCTGGTCTTTCAAGCCGCTAAAATCGTCGGATACCCTGTACGGGAAGGATTAATTATACCATAAGTAAATGATATCTTTCCATTTACGATATTAAAATGAAACGGGTACCATAGCAGGCTTGAGGCCATTTTCAATGGGAATTTTTAGATAAATTGAGGATGTGTACCGCGTGTAATCGAGGGGACGGACATTCACCAAAAATGTGTACGAGATTTCACGTTGGATATCAAGATTTCTTGTAGGATTTCGGATTTCTTAACTTTTCTCACGGATTTCGAGGTTTGCGTCGGATTTCGGGATTTCTTGCCGGATTTCGAGATTTCGCGTCGGATTTCGGAATTTCTTGCCGGATTTCGAGGTTTCGCGTCGGATTTCGAGGTTTCGCGTCGGATTTCGGAATTTCTTGCCGGATTTTGAGATTTCGCGTCGAATTTCGGAATTTCTTCTTGCCGGATTTCGAGGTTTCGCGTCGGATTTCGGAATTTCTTCTTGCCGGATTTCGAGGTTTCGCGTCGGATTTCGGGATTTCTTGCCGGATTTTGAGATTTCGCGTCGGATTTCGGAATTTCTTCTTGCCGGATTTCGAGGTTTCGCGTCGGATTTCGGAATTTCTGGATTTCTTACCGGATTTCGTGATTTTGCGCCAGGTTTCGGAATTTCTTGCCGGATTTCAAGATATTTAAAAAGTCTCGGGATTTCCGATTTCTTGGAAAGTGCACGGGTTTTCTTTGAATGTCCGACCCCTCGCGTGTAAGTTTTGAAAAGATATAGTATTTGATTCTGAAGTTTGTGTAATGCATATAAGAGAGAGAGAGAGAGAGAGAGAGAGAGAGAGAGAGAGAGAGAGAGAGAGAGAGAGAGAGAGATATATATATATATATATATATATATATATATATATATATATATCTCCATGAATATCCATAAAAAACAATGTATCATTTTTACCAAAGTTTAGATAAAATTTAAAAGCGTTTGTTGGGTTGTTTGGCTGGTTATTAGACTGCTTTCCGTTAAAGTAATTATAACGTCTGTGTGATATGCCGCAAATGCATTTACGACTAATGTTTCGGCTGCATTCCTTCTCCTAATTATTTTTAATTTTGACAAAAGCGTGTCATAAACCCTACGTCAAATTAGCCACATTTTTAAGCTCCTTTTTGGCACCGCCCCAGTACTTAACGGAAAATATCAAGCGTTTAATAGATCTACACGAACGTGTTTTCGAGTTATTTCGGGTGGGTTTCCAAATCCACGATCCAGCGTTGCCAGATCTACAATCTTAAATTATCGTATGTAGGCCAAAACAATATCGATTTTCCTGGAAAATTATCGCACATTTCTTTTCGGTGCTAAATTTTAATTCATACATAAATGCCTTGTATTTTAATAGATTAATTTTTGAAAGCACGTCAGGAGTTTTATTTCGGGGAAATAAACAAAATGCCTATTATCATTATTAACTGAACTTAATATGTTTAAAATTGTATAAAAAATCCGATAACAGCTAGGAGTAATAAACTTACACTCGGGACTACGCAGAACGTTCGGCAGAAAATGTATATTATTTATTTTTAAGTAGAAATTAGGCCTATGTAAATTAATAATAAAATTTAAATCATTCGTAGGTTTTTCAAAAAAAATCTAAAAATTATCGCGCATTATCCTACGTTGAAGCAGAATTATCCAAATAATGGTACGATATCGTAAGCCATGAAAATTATAGTACAGCCGGAAAATTTTGATGAAATTATCGCACTGCACGAAAACTATCGTACTTCTGGCAACACTGCCACCTAGGAGCAACAAACACAAGGAGAACGCAGCTAGCCTTTAAACACGCTAACGAAGGGTTGTGTACGAATTTCATTGGACGAGCGTCACGAGCCTTTACGCTGAACGTTTTACGGGCGGGGGGGAAGACAATTTCCGAATTTTCCCCTTCCGACGGCAGCAGGCGCTAAAGCGTCTAGCCAATGAAAACTGTACGCAAGAAAATTCACGACTTTTGACGGGTTGCGTTCTCCTTGTGTGGGGTGCTGTGTTTGTTGCTCCTAGCTGCCACGATCCCATAACGGCTGCTTTTATGCCGACTGGTTCGTCTAAGCGCAGACAGGTGGCCGTAGTGTAATGATACTACTGGCTCACCGCATTCGCGAGACAACGAGACTGAAAGAACTGGTCTCACCGGAAAAGGTTTGGTCCGAACACAATCCCCAGAGATGAAGCGCTCATTCTGTTCTGATCCTCGAGCTCCGCGATTCGGTGCAAGAAATGAATCAAGTACTTCAAAACTGCGAAATGCTCTTCGGGCAAATGGTGCACTAGACACTTCAAGACTCGTACGCAGTTGTCTTTGTTCTGGAAATTTTCTGTAAACAATAATGGTGACCGGATGTTAGAGTTTCTCATTACTTACAAGGAGACTACCCGAGGTGATTATCACGGATTTTGTTGAAACTCGGGGGTTAGGTAGACCTTATGGTAGGATGAAAATTGCCAAAGGGAAAAGTTGCAATGGGCTTTAGTTTTCCTATGGCAACCGAAAATGTTTTTGACCTCTCCATTTAAATAAGCCAAATTGTTTTAAAATTTAACCAAAATTGATCAACTTTACCCAAAATAGGTCGGTACAGTTCGTTCGACGCAGAGTTTGCTTTACAGGGGTACGCAAAAACTCGGATTTTTTTAGCTTCAATCGAGAGATGGCGCCAATAGTTCCTAAATTGTAGCGAAAACGTACTAGTGGCGCCATCTCAAGAACTTCTGAAATTAAAAACAAAATTCTAACATCGCCCTTCCCCTGTGACTTACTACCCAGTTATACATCATTAAACTAACCTATAGGTCAAATTCATCTTTTTGGAGAAGTTTTGAAAATTTATTTTTTTTTAATTTTTTAAGTAAGTAAGTACCCTGTGAAACCGAGAAAGGAGATTTTTTCGTTTTTAGAAGTGAATAACATTTTCGGTTGCCATGGGAAAACTAAAGCCCATTGCAACTTTTCCCTTTGGTAATTTTCATACCACTATAAGATCTACCTAACCCCAAAGTTTCAACAAAATCGGTGATAACCACCTCGGGTAGTCTCCTTGTTAGTATTCAATTCGGTAAGTGGCAATTCGAAGAAAAAGTGTAAGTCTCGATATCGACATCATCAACTACGATTTACAATTTTGGCACGCGAAGCAAGGTGGGCGGTAGAAAACAAGTGTTCCGTTCATTCTTCAACAACACCGGTAATACAGTGGCGTAACGACAAATTTTGGGCCCCCCCGCAGGATATCAAAAGGGCCCTTTATAATTTTTTATATTTGCTATGAACAAATATTACTTAAAACGAAAGGGCCCCCTATTTTGTGAAAATGTCACGCCCCCCCCCCGCGGTCGCGGGGTCTGCGGGTGCCTAGTTACGCCACTGCGGTAATATTTACGGCTGGTTGGAAAGACTAATTTGGATTTTGAAAACCCGGGGCGTCGCGCGTTGTTGATACTTTTTAAAGAGCTTGTTTTTGCGGAGAAAGAACGGAAAGGAGAATCTTATTTACCTCTGGCGGCTTCTAGGAAGGCGGCTTGGGCGGCTGACGGAATAACTGGTTCCGGAAGTTCCCTGAGGAAGAGTTTGAGAAGAGCCCCGGCCGAAGCGACGTCGCCCTCGCTTTCCAAAGGAGCGTCTCCGCTGTGGTCGAAGGACGTCTTCAACTTCTCGATGAGGCGAGCGTTGCCGCTGATGCGGAAAATGCCTTCGTGACTCATACCTGCTTCACACCGCGACAAACAAACAACGAAAAGAAACGCCTCGTGTGAGATTTCGTAATAAGGAACCGACGACGAAAAAATTAGTTCGTTTGTTTAGGGAACGAAAATACAATGGCCCTAACGAGACAATGACGTCCTAACTAGCTTACGCTGGGAATCTAATTTTAGAATTCTACTGGCGAAGTAAATTATCGGGGGTTGCCACAACATTTTGAGATTCAAATTCCCTGACTATTTCCTGACCATTTTAAGAGATTTTCCCTGACTTTTTAAGGCCAAAATGATAATTTTATATTTCACTTTTATCAGAAGTTAATAAATTTAAATGGACTTTTATTTCAGTAAAAAAGGTTATTGCAATGTTGAAAAAATTAGCCAAACTTTCAAGGAAATTATAATAATAGAATTTGTCATAGATCTAGAGTGAAATTACCTTCCAAAAGTGCCAAGATAAAATAGAATTCCCTGACTTTTTAGGCCCATTTTTAAATTCCCTGATTTCCCTGACTTTTTAGGCCAATTTTTAAATACCCTGATTTCCCTGACGTTTTAGGCCCATTTTTAATTCCCCGATTTCCCTGACTTTTTAGGCCCATTTTTAAATGCCCCGATTTCCCTGACTTTTTAGGCCCATTTTTAATTCCCCGATTTCCCTGACTTTTTAGGCCCATTTTTAATTTCCCCGATTTCCCTGACTTTTTAGGCCCATTTTTAAATTCCCTGCCTTTTTTGGCCCATTTTTAAATTCCCTGATTTATCTGACGTGTGGCAACCAACCAAGCGTTTATACCACCACCAAGTTATCGTAAATAGCGTGGCGGAAGGTCAGTGAGGTTTTAAACAGGATAATTTTTGGATTAAAGTTAGGTAATTTCTTATTTTTAATAATAACATATTTTTTCATATGTAAAAATAAATATAAAACTTATCGAATGGTCAGGGTAAGTTTGGATACGTCATATATATATATCTGAAAACTTTGAAACGAATTTTGTATAGGCTCTAGAACCTTCCTTGCTATAATAACGAAGATGTGGTTCGAAGCAATGTTCATTACATTTATTTTTACTTGTGTCACAGGCCCGGACTGGCTCCTTTGGGGGCCCTCGGCTAGAGACTGAAGAGGGGCCCCCTTACCGGGTGGTGTGGGGGGTATGGAATAAAAATCTAAATGCTTATGTATAGCACAACAAATAACATTTAAAGTGTACTAGATTCTACGCGCACTGTCATTTGAAACGGTAAACGCGTCTTAAGGACTTTTAGGAAAAATTTATTCTAAGCAATTTGGGGGCCCCTTGAGCCGGATCGCCGACCAGCCGACCTGGCCAGTCCGGGCCTGTCTGTCGTACAAACCGATACAATTTCTTGGCATTTTCACGGGTCACACCAGGTGCCTAGAGTGCCTATCAATTTCTCAAAGGTCCCTAAACCATTCGAAAAGGGGGATCTGGTCCCTAAGATACCCTGTTTTTAATAAATCCACGAAAAGCACCATCGGCTTAAAATATTTTGTATTTCAAGGGCAGTTTACAAAATGGTCCGTACACTTACAAGGAGACTACCCGAGGTGTAACGCACCGATTTTGTTCAAACTCGGGGGTTTGGTAGACCTTCATAGGCTTCATGTAACTTGAAAAATCCTAAAGGGATTTTATTCAATGGGCAACGGGTTTGCCATGGCAACGAAAAATATTTTTGACAACATAAAATATAAATTTCCCATTGAAAATAACATGGGATTTTGACCGATTTCCCTATGAAAAAAATTAAAAATTTATCAAAATGTGATCAATTTTGATTTTCTTTCGTCAATTTTTATCAATTCTTTAATAATTTTGGTATTTTAATTTTTTTTCTTCAATTTTGTAAAATGTTTTACAGGGGGGGGGGGGGGACCCTTGGAATCGGTCAAAATCCCATGTTATTTTCAATGGGAAAATTTCCATTTTAAGTTGTCAAAAACCTTTTTCGTTGCCATGGAAAACCCGTTGCCCATTGAATAAAATCCCTTTAGGATTTTTCAAGTTACGTGATGGTATACCAATGCCCCAAGTTTGAACCTCGGGTAGTCTCCTTGTTAGTTTCTAGGATTCGATAATATAGGTAAGTTTTCGTTAAAATTAAATTCAAATGAAGATTTTTATTTTGTTTAGGCAACTGTTTTCAAAAATGTGTTAACTACTTTACCCTATTTTTAACACGGAAAGAACTTTTTTCCGTAATTATTTTGGATAGCTAGAGCCAACAATCAACTCATTTTGTTTTACATTGGTCACTATTTGGGAACTATTTCCAAAAATTTATTTCCTATTATACCATATTTTATCACAATTATTTTTCAGATTTCGGTGTAAACTTCGCGTAGGCCTTGTTCGCGCTCACGATCAACTCATTTAAAACGCAGAAAAAAGTTTCAAAAAACAACGTTCCAGAAAAACCGCTCGGATAAACATTTGGTGAGCGAGAAAAAAAAGTGATTTTCTGGGTCATGACTATATACCGGAATTTAAATACGTGCCTGAGAAAGAAGCAGGCGGGAGAGAAAATATTTGGCGAACAAGCGACTGTACGTACCGTGTTTCTCAATGTACTGGCAGATGCGGGTGATTATGAAAGGCACCTCGTGCTGCGGGTGCGGATCCCGGTGAGCCAGGGCGTCCAAGGACGAGCCGAACATTTTGCCCTGAATCGATGACTTTTTCTTGGTCAAGGGAGAACTGAGCAGTTTCTTCATGCGCTCGATGCGACTTTCCTGACAAACTTCCAAGTTCTGCGTCAACCCGACGGAAATTAAAACCAACAAAATCTTCAGTCTCTATTCCTTCTTTAGCATATAGGTGTACCTTCTTTGCCTCAAATTGCGTGCCAAATATTCGGCTGCCTTTTGACAGTGTTATATAGGCCTATTGTTCCGAGAGAAATCGAGCTTGTGTCGCAATCGCCTAAGCTCGTGTTATAATTGTACACTTCCAAGTTAAATTGCCCGCCCTTAATACCCGCAGTTTTAGAGTGTGTCTTTTTCAATTAACCCTCGCTTTTTTAGTTTTCGTAATGAGTGGGTTTTAACACGTATACTATGACTCATTTTTTTGCAATCAAATCGGTTTTTTTAACCGTCTCAAATTACTAATTTCTTAGTAATTCACACTTTTGCGACGTTTTATAACTTTCCATACAGAGTAGTAGCACTCCGTGTAGCATTGGCCATGGTAGCCATTTTTGGCACTATTTTATTTATCACGGATGACGTCACGGTGAAATTACTCAATAGCGGAAGTTGGCAATGAAAAAATCCTTTTAACTATATATAGATTTGCAATATCTGATTATGGTTGTTGATTCTAACATTTATCTTTGTAATTTCATCCTGGCTTAATCTAATATTGCATCGATATTTCTGATGGATTCTTCCGTTGAGACTTCCATAAAAAGCAATTTGTTTATCCAGTAACCTTGGCTACAGAGCGTTTCGCTGTGTGAATAAAGGGCTCCTTTTAATTAAATTTCATTATCTGGAGTACGCCATATTGTAAGCGAGTGTTCCGCGTGAACAAACGATCGGCATTGTTTAGTTAAAGAGTGCTTACAATTAAGAGCGTTGGTGACGTCTTTAGTGGCACTCTATAACGCTCGGAAATTTAACCCACTCATTTTCCGACCTTTATCGTCATTGCCGACTCGACAAATTTGCTAAATAGTTGTTTACTAAATCGCGAGAAGTGACGTTGCGATATCTTTGACGATTATTGTCAGCTAGGGTCTGCTTAATGTACCGAACCAAAGATGACTAATTGCGATTAGTCGCGAATCGCGGGGTTACGAATGAAAGAAGGTGAACTATTCGGTTACCTGGTTGGAACTCATCTCGATAACTTCGACTTCAGAACAGATGGGGATTCTTCGCATTTTCATTGGAACTATGTTTGGTGAATGACTCGAATAGAACCTAACCAACAAAATAATAGAAAGAATTAATATAATTTTTAGCTTGTATTTATGGATAATTTAATTCTAATAACATCCTGTAACTTTGAGCCTGGACATTGAGCAAAACAATTCGTTATTTTTCTCCTCATTCACGCAATTTTTTTTATCTATTTTTTCATTTAAATAATATCGTATTCGGACTTCGAACGATTAATATTTTACGCGCAATTTCATTCAAAAATATCGTGTTTTTAAAAGCATTGAATTATTATCGTATGACGAAATACACGCATCGTTAGAAGTAAAATTATTGATGGTTGGGCAATGCACATAATCTACAACCATTAAAACATATCTGCTGATTATATTATAAGCAATTAACGCAGATTAGTACTTTATACATTGGGTGATAAACTTAACACTTCAGTCTTTAACTATAAATTTATAGTACGTTGCGTAATAATATCTCTTTTGACACTCTAAAATTTAACTAAAATAAACCTACGAAACAAAGTGCTACTCTTTAGGCTAATAGAAAAATGAACACTATTTAGAATATAAGAAACATTTACACTATTTTGGCTAATAGAAACACATACACTATTTCGGCTAATAGAAACACATACACTATTTTGGCTAATAGAAACACATACACTATTTTGGCTAATAGAAACGCATACACTATTTTGGCTAATAGAAACACATACACTATTTTGGCTTATAGAAACACATACACTATTTTGGCTAATAGAAACACATACACTATTTGACTAATAGAAACACATTACACCCATTTAGGCTAATAGGAGACCGTATACTACTTAGGTTATTAGAATAATTTACCCTGTTTAGGCTAATATGAAAATGTATACTATTTAGGCCAATAGAAACATTTACATTATTTAGGTTAATAGGAAAATTTATATTATTTAGGTTAATAAAACATTTAACCTATTTAGGCTAAAAGAAATATTAACTTTATTTAGAGTAATTGGAATATTTTTTTTATTTGAACACTAGAAACCTGTACGCTATTTAAGGTCATAAAAATAAAAACATTCTTTTGGTTTATATAATTTAGTATGGCTCATGAGAAAAATTAAATATCGCTCATATATGCTAAAAAACATTTACACTATTTCTTCTCATATATTATATTTTGTTTCTTACATAAATGACAAGAATAGTTCTTTTTATAAAATAACCTTGGCCATCTTGTTGAAATGTTGCCTCCCCGCTTCAGCTGTGGATCCGTTTTATCTCCCACTAAAGAGCTTATGAACTCATTCTTAGGCATTGGCTGAACTATTCCAGGGCAAACATTTCAACAAGTTGGGCAAACGTAAAGACATTTTATAAAATCAACTATTGGCCGATTAAAAACGCAACAGAGTAACTTTGGGCTTAATTTTTGCCCATAGCGACTCTGAGGTACAAGTTGCCTTTCAATTTTGTTAATTAAAATACGTAAATGAAAGTAATAACGGCATAGCGGCTACTCACGTAAAGCAAAATACGGTCGCCTTATTAATGAGGGAAACGACATCAAAGCTGACTACGAAATGTCACGGAATCGCGCGTGTCAACACACCCATTTTCAATAAGAACATTTTGTCGTTTCAAATTTTTGTAACGCCTTTAGTCGTTCAAGCCGAACTGGAGCTGGTCGATTAAAACTTCAAAGGATTGGTCTGTAAAAAATATGCTCCATTCAGGGCTGGATTTACTCTGCCGACTCAAAAAATATTCGAGGCGTAAACAACTCCACATTTGGGTATAAATGATATATAAGTCGCTTTCACGTGACGTCATCCACTCCAGTGTCACCCCATTTCCCCTCTGCCTCACACCTTGCCTTTGAAACGTAGCCGTCATCTTGATCAAATCGATAAACATTTTATAATTTCCTGTCTCTCTATCAAGCGGAAGTACGGGCACTTTTCAAACAATTCGATACTGATCATAATAGAGGTTAAACAAGTCGATTTAAACGTCTGAACGACAACGTGTAGAGTCACGTGATCATTGTTAACTATTCTCTTTTCGCGTACGTATTTGAGCTTGAATATTTATGTAATACTTAGTGTTTAAATAAAAATATTACCATTTTCAAGGTCAATATATTGAGATTAAGGTCAGTTAATCTTTTTTAATTAGTACGCGTGTTAGAAGGTTACTTAATGATTTAAATTGAAACACGACTAAGCCTTGTATATTTAATTAAGGCTAAATAAGTACTATTATACAGGGGGTTTCAACAGGTTATGGAAAATTTTAAGGAGTTGTAGGGGGTGAGTTGAGAAGTATCCCTGTTTTTTCCCCATTTTTCTACGATGAGTTAAAAGAGCGCCAGAGAGCTTCAAAGTGTGGCCTACTAGCCGCTGGAAGTAGGCTGCAACAAGCGCCAAACTTTAAATACTGTTTAAGTTTACTTGTTTATGCTGGTTACCTCAAGTCCTTTTTTACCAATCACACGAACCCAAACATTAATGTTCGCGTTTCCCTGCTGCTTGGTTTTGCGCTTATTGCAGCTTACTTATAGGGGCTAGTAGGCCTCACTTTGATGATCAATGGCGCTCTTTTAATTCATCGTAGGAAAATGAAAAAAAAACTTACTTCTTAACTCAACCCCTACAAATTTTTGCATAATCCATTGAAACACCCTGTAGATATCCAAACACGGTTTTTAAAATACCATTCCTAAGATTGTTGAAAACCAAAAATAATTTAAACCTACGCTTTGAGGTTTAGATTCTTTTAAAAAATATCTGTTTGCAAACACCATTTTTATAACTTCAAACTCCTTCAAATTTTTGCATAACATTTTGAAACCCCCTATAGAAAGAGGGGTATGTTTTGGTAAACCAAGGTACACGAAGACAATATTGTGTTTTAAAACAATGTTCTCAGAAATGCAGAATACATTTCTTCCAACGTTGCCGATAAAACGTCTCTAACGTCAGTTGATAATTAAGCTTTTAAAATTCTCAGGAGTGTGGAAAGTTATGGCTTCTAACGTTTCTTGGTACGTTTCAAATTCGTATAGTTAAAAATCTATTTCCGGTTCTTTTGGTTTACGCGTGACAATATAAATGATCCGCACGCCGGCTACCCGCATTCCGATTTAAAGAGCGAGAAATTACGATATTATCTTAGTCGGAATAATTAACGACTTCAAAGAATTCCCTTTTTTTTTTCGTTTTTTCGTATCTAATCTTTTTTAGTTTTAATTTATATTAGAGAGATTGAAACGCGTACGGAGACCGCCTAAGGTTGTAAATTTAACTCGCACGAACGATTTTAATAAGATTAATTAATTAATACTCATCGTGACCGAATTAAAGTTATTTGAAAGAAAGTTAACCGTAAACATAAGATATCTAGAAATTAAACACAGTATAAGTTTAAATTGTACGAGGCTTGATCTATCCATTGTCCTTTGCCAAGTTTACAATCACGGCCCATTAAATTTATTCCGTCTCAGAAGAAATAAAAGAGCGATGAAAACAACAGAGTTTATCTTCTGGACGAATTAAACGTTCTAAGAAAATCATTGGCGCGATGCCGCGTCTGACTCTCTAAACACTAAAATAATCTACGTTCTTTTTTTCGCTTTCGACTAAAGCCTTAAAAGTATTTCAGAAAGTTTCCTCTCGAAAGCCGAATTCCTAACTCGCCTAAAATCTAGATCTACACGAAGTAGGTCTTAAAATAAATTCGAGAAAAAAATATTCTTTGAAAGAAGATTACGAGCAAATTTCACGGTGCCAAATGCGAATAAACAGCTATAATTTAAAAAGTGCGATGGCGTTTGACAAGGTTCAAATGACAAGTACGGAATGCGGGATAAGAAACGCCTGCACTCGCGTATTGGGATGAGATAACCTTGAATTATCTCGTTTGTTGCGTAACGTATATTTGTAGGGACATGATATTGAAAAATATCGAGACACGTGCGTGGAACGTTTTTATTGTATTGGTTAGAACATTGCTATTTCTACGCTGGGGTAACGTTGAATCACGGCCTCGACAATTTTATAACTTTTAGCGAGCTCTTAGAGGGAATGGTTCCCTCGGGGTGTTGTCTGCGTAAAAAAAATTAAATTTAAAAGCCAAGAGTGTGCTTGGAATAGATCTATCTCACTCTTCTCCAGGAGGATGTGTTAAAAATATCACCGAGTCGGCTACGGATCAGCCGACGGCTTACTGGGGAGTTAGTTTGACGAAAGACTGAAAGACCCCCTGTGTCATGCCTCAACTGTCCGGCTATTTTAACCTAATACTATCTCCAAGTGCAAACGACGTTAGGTCAATGGGTATTTCTAAATATCAAAAGTCGGTTTCAAGGGTAAAGTTGTCAACACAGTGAACACACGTGGTACCATGAATTGATAAATGTTAGTACTGTCATTTGGGGTTAAACAAAGGTGGTATTTACAATTGAAAACTGCAACTTTGGTGCTCGATCTATAAACAAATAAACTTGAATACTTAAGTGACAACCACCCGGGCCCCGGTAAAATAATAATTCCGGGCCCTAAGAGAGTCGTTACAACTGGATTTAGCGATACCTTTTCGAGTAGAAACCCGCGAAAAGTATACCTAAAAAAAATAATAATCTGCAAGGCCTAAGTCATCAAGCGACTTTTTTAAAGCCTTTAATTCAGGTGGCCGGGTTACAATGCGTAGGAGGGTGGTGGCAAGCCCTTCACGCCACGGGAGCCAACAGCTCCATACACTAACTACAGGGTTGCCACAGTTTTTTCACAATTAAATTCCCTGACTCTTCCCGGTTTTCCCTGACCATCTCCGGAGCTTTTCACTGACGCATTTTGTGTCACGATTTTGTATTTTTTTACCAATATTTTAGTAAAAGTTTCCTATTTGTCACCAAAATCAAATTCCCTGACTTTCCTCTGATTTTTAGACTAATTTTTAAAATTCCCTGACTTTCCCTACTAATTTTTAAAATTGCCTGACTTTCCCTGATTTTTAGACTAATTTTTAAATTTCCCTGATTTTTAGACTAATTTTTAAAATTCCCTAATTTTTTATACTAATTTTTAAAATTCCCTAATTTTTTATACTAATTTTTAAAATTCCCTAATTTTTTATACTAACTTTTAAAATTCCCTGACTTGTCCCTGATTTTTCGACTAATTTTTAAAATTCCCTGACTTTCCCCTGATTTTTATACCCATATTAAAATTCCCTGACTTTTCCAGGAATTCCCGGTTTTCCAAGTACCGTGGCAACCCTCAACAAGTGGGGAGAGAACTTGCAAACTCAACGCGGAAGGAGCTGTTTTCACCCAGTGCCACAAGCTGAGACCGAACCCGGCTCCTCTCACTGCGAGGCGAAAGTGCTAACCACTCCGCGGGCACCCAGGTAATTTGTACCGGCTTCCCGCTCTCTTGTCGGGGCTGCTACCACCTCGAACCGTGGTAAGACAAGGGCGGGATTAGACACATTTCCAACTGCCTCTGACTGAATGAAATAATACTTACGAATGAGGGGTCTCTCGTGACCGGCCAAGGTCCAAGTAGTCAACATCCGACCACACGATATCGCGAGGCCAAAATTTCACTATATCGTCCGGAAACACCATATTGAAATCAGCCAGTTGTATAGCCGTAGCTTACCCACGACTAAACTATCAAATGAAGGAAGTTTCCAGAACGGCAGTTCCGATAGGGACGCGGATCCAGACGCGAAATTCCGGGAAGTAAAAGAAGCGAGCCTCCGGCACCACGCTATCCGATCTCCCTAATTCATAAATCCAATCGAGATTCCGGGCTGGGCTCTCGTGGCGCGCGAGATGGAATCGCGTCGAGATCTGTGACGCGAATAACCGAGCGCTAGCAACTATCGGCAGTTTTCTTCTCTTTAGAATCTTTTGGCAAAAGATGATAGTGCCGTTATTGGAGGGCCCGCTGTAAACGCCCCTGATAGCGTTTGAACTTCATCCAGGGTTGATAGATCCCTCGCGCCATACTATTCAAGGAAACGCGTTATAAAGTCTTAACGGGGATAACTCCTAAAGGCTTAAGAACAACCGTACTGGGATGAAAATATTTACTGGAACCGATGTACTCGCCAGTTGTCCGGGTTACGGTTAAAACCCTGTAAACATTTTTTTTCCCGAAGTAAGGACGTAAACTTTAAAGACATTTGGTTCAGTTCCAATAATAATATTTATGGCACGCTCCAATCTATTTTGTCAATTTTTAAAGTTCGAAGAAATATTTTTGAGCCACAGAATTTATTACGAAGTTATTCACTATCCGTGGGTTGATAAGTTCTGGATTAAATACGTTTTTAAGGAGCTAGCCGGGATTGGTGTGTCTAGGTTTCTCAAGCAATTGGTTCCAGATGGCAGCCATGGATCAAGCCACAGTTTTTTCACCATCAAATTCCCTGACTTTTCCAGGTTTTCCCTGACCATCTCCACTAGTTTTTATTTTGTAGTTTTAGCCTATATTTTAGTAAAAGTTTACTATTTGCAACCAAATTTAAATTCCTTGACATTTCCCTGACTTTTTGATTAATTTTTAAAATTCCCTGCCTTTTCCCTGATTTGTATACCCATATTCAAATTCCCTGACTTTTCCAGGAATTCCGAGGGGCTGATCACTCCGCGTAATCGGTGTACAGAGCCGTACCTTTGACTGTACTAATGGGATTACGCGTAATCTTTGAAGTCCCTGCCTTTGGCATTGGTAATCTAAGCGTAATCCAGTGTACAGATTTTCTAAGAGTGGTTAGCCCCTCGAGGAATTCCAGGTTTTCCAGGGCCTCATCGTGTAACGAGAACGTTTTCCCGTGGAATCGTTTGAGCACTATTATTATTCGGGGGCCCTAAGGCATCGTTATTGACGTCATTGCCACTACAAGCTTTCAAAAAATAATTTACCCTATGTTAATAATAACAAATACTATTATTCCTTAAGAGAAAAGTACCCATGCATCTAGGACAGATTTCAATGGGCGTAAATTTCCCTCACAAATGCGGATGTATACACAGCGCACTACTTCGCAACACTGTTAATTTTAAAATATTTAAAATTAAAATTAGATATTTACCCAAAATTAGATATTTACCCAAATTTAACCATCGTTGTTTAAATAAAAAATTCGATTTTGCCATGTTAATTTACATATAATATTTTAGTTGTCAAAAACGTTTTCGGTTGCCATGGTAAAACTAAAGCCCATCGCATGAAAATTTTTCCCCTTGGGGTTTTTTAAGTTACACGAAGGTCTACTTAATCCCCGAATTTAAACAAAATCGATGAGTTACACCTCGGGTAGTCTCCTTGTTAGTTATAACTCATATTTTTTTAATATAATAGGCTTAGACAGGGTTCGTACAAAATTTCCAGAATAAAATTCCCTGACATTTCCAGGTTTTCCCTGACTAAATTGCCAAATTTCCCTGACCATTTTTGTAGAATAACATGTTTTGAGGTAAAATTATGTATTTTTAAGACATTTTTCAAAAATTTATTTTCCGGATTTATTTTTGGGGTCATTTTAAATTCCCCTTACTATTTCGGACCATTTGAAATTTTCCTGACTATTCCCTGACCATTGGGAATCATTTGCAAATTCCCTGAATTTTCCCTGACCTTTTGGAAACATTTTCAAATTCCCTGACTTTTCCAGGTATTCCAGGTCGTGTACTAACCCTGTTAGATAATTGATATATGTATTTACCCCGCACTTGTATTTCTTCCGAAATGCACTTTGAAAATTATCTATAACATCCAAGCTAATAATATTAGCAGGTAGATGGATATTACTCTCGTAAACAATAATAATAATTTGTGGATTTTATGATTTTCCACGAATCCCAGCGATCCTATAATTCCTATAATTTTGAGATGGTTCAAACTCCTATAAATCGTTAATTTAAGTCCTGTAATTAAACTATAATTTAAAATTTCGTATCCTACAATTCTTATCAATATTTGCGGGGCTATTGGTCCTATAAATCAGTAATTTAAGTCATATAATTATCGTATATACATTTTATGGGTTATATCCTATAATTCCTATAAATGCAGGGTTGGCAAAAAACCGGCTTTTTTAAAATTGAAAAATCCAGTATGGTTAAATCGGGCTGTAACTGGTGGTTTAAACCGGTTAAAACCATTAATAAAAAAATGATCAAATTGCTTATATCAAGCCCTCATTGTTCAAATTTCCCGATTTAAAAATTACGTTTTTGCGCGTGACAGTACCTTTACATTGTGAGATATAGCAGACTTATTTACCCGCTTTTATACCCTAACATGGCAGCGTATTTTCACGCGCAAAATTATTTTAAGATACCCTAATTGCTTATAAGTTAGCTCTCATTACTTGCGACAAAAAGTGAAGGTTAAGTTTTGTCAATGTTTCTAATTAATATCTCAATTTTTTTATAAAAAAAAGTGGTTTTAACCATGGATTTTATTTGGTGGTTAAATCCGGATTAACCCAGGGTGGTTTAATCCAGTCTGGCTGGCTCTTGCCAGCCCTGTATAATATATATATTATAATTATCTTATAAATTTTAAGGTAAATATGTTGGGAACTATTAACTGGAATTCCAAAAAATCTTAATGTATAAGAAATTAGCAAAGAACATACCGCAAAATTACCACGGCATCATCGTAATATAGAAACTAATCCGGAAAAGGAAAAATGAAATCACGAGTTTGATATAAACAGAACAGAGTTCGGGGAACTGCGTTGTGTATAAACAAGCGCGCGATTATCAGGAGTTCCACATCAAAAAAGAGGCCCCATTTGTAATGATTTCGGCACAATTTTTTTCGCAATTCGCGGAACGCCATTTCGGATTACGTTGAGTAGCTCACGTAAGCCACCGTTCTTGGAGAACCTTGAAAAAGGTGTACCGCAATAGCGATTGACCCGGAAAAGTGAACCCGAAAAACGACCGTTTTCACTTTCCATACAAATTTGAGAAAACCGTCAAGCGTAACCAACCGAGCAGTTTTATATCTGTATAATAAAAGTCAATTCTTTGTCAAGTTTATTGAAAAGCTGTCCAAGTCAACAAACTCCTCGACTATCCATTATTGTTACGTAATAGCCGGCATTGGGTAACACCAGAGGTACGAGATCAGTAGTTCTCTCCATATATTGCTAATGTTATACGCTCGAAAGAACGCGTGTTTTTCTGAAACAGGGTTCGTACGAAATTTTCGGATTTCAAATCCCTGACTTATCCAGGTTATCCCTGATTAATTTTTGGCAACATTCCTAACCTTTTTATTAATATTCCTGCTAATTTTCATCATTTCAGGTTTTCATAGGTACGAAGTGAAACAATATTTTTGAAATATCACACACTGAATTATATTTTATAAGATAAGATACTTCATTTTCTCTGCGATGCAAAGTTTAATTGTCTGCTAAGAAAATCCCTGACTTTTTACTATATTATTTAAATCCCTGACTTATCCCCGACCTTTTTCATCAAATTGGAAATTCCTGACTTATCCAGGAAGGGAGAAAAAAAAAACAAATCTAAAACTATTACATTGATAAAATATGGTTTATAAATAAGTATATATTCCTACACAGTGTAGTTTGAATATTTTACATCGTTATATCCTTTCCAGACGATGCTTAGTTTAGTTTTATAAAAGTAGTAATAATAATATGGTACCAGCCTAGGCCCAAGTCATCTGACGACTTTTTTATTTTTTTAATTCAGGTGGCCGGGTTACAGTGCGTAGGAGGGTGGTGGTAAGCCCTTCATGCCACGCGAGCAAACAGCTCCCTACACTAACTATTACTGTAAACCTCAACAAGTTTTCATGTAAATGGGAAACCCCTTGAATCAGTGTGTTAAGTAAGAGGTACACCAAACAGGGGTAAATGCCATTAATGTACAAGAATAATATATCCTAACGACTCTTAAAATTATGCCTGTTGCAAGTACCAAAATATAGCTTACCATGTTTATACGAAAAACGACGCAAGAAGAGTTTATAATGACGATGATAACGCAGTTCGAATACTTTTAGGTTTTAAGACGCGAGTACAACGCGTGATCCGAAGCCAGATGGCTCCACTGATTTTTCATCAGTTTATCAAGTTTTTAAAGTGAAATATTTAGAGTGAATATACGATAATATAGTTATCGTTCGACCCGACAACGTTTATGAAAAGATTTGATATTTTGGTTCACGACTTTAAATGGATTTATTTTGAATGAGACGAAAATTGATGAAATATTGCACGAAGTTTCGGAGAATATACGTTTTAATACACCATATTGAAACGACGACTCTAGGTATTCTAAAGGTAAACGACGCCTAAAGCTCTCTATTTCGTTTCCAGCGTGGCTCCTCGGGAGTTCTTTTAGCGTATGTTTCTTAATTTGACGCCGCAAAATGTCTACCGAATGCGTTTGATGTTTGTTTGGAACGTTTTTCGGCGGCGCTCAAGGATTGAGGTCAGCGACGGCTTCCAGATTGAGATCTCGCTCTACAAACATGATGGCCTTCGTTCGACTTGACGAATCTTCGCGTCCAAGTGACGAGAAGAAGAAAAGAAGATGGCTCTCTCGAAAGAGTCCTCGCGGTATTTGTCTACAATGAAGGAGCTCGATTCGGGAGGCAGTCCTGGCTCGTGGTACCACAGTTCCCGGACCAATTGAAAGGTTTGGAGCGTCGCGCGTGTCTATTCGCGTGCCTCGTCGGGTCCGTGTCTACGGTTGCTTCAGAAATCGGCAAGAGACGAGACGTAATGATAGCATTCGCAGTGTCGAAGAAGCTTGGCTGTGCGCTTTTAGCCTAGCTTAATAGCCAGCCTTTGGACGCTTACGAGACGAAGCCCAGCTTGGATTCTTTACCACCAGCTTGCCTCTCCCCTTCTCACTCTCTCCTTCCTCTGGCTCGCTTCCGACGCTCCTCTATGTCCTACGTAGAGAAAAGAAAAAATATCTTGGTTACCATCATTTGCACCACACGTTTCGTTTGTACGCTTATGGAAGTGCTTTGAGTTTCAAGAGAATCATTTGACATTCTAATTTTACATTCGTGTCATCGGGTTTAACGGAAGCTTGAGGTAACTGACTCCTAGGAGAACAAACACAACACCCCACACAAGGAGAACGCAACCCGTCAAAAGTCGTGGGTTTTCTTGCGTACAATTTTCATTGGTTAGACGCTTTAGCGCCGGCTGCCGTCGGAAGGGGAAAATTCGGAAATTGTCTTCCCCCACGCCCGTAAAACGTTCAGCGTAAAGGCTCGTGACGCTCGTCCAATGAAATTTGTACACAACACTGCCTTAGCGTGTTTAAAGGCTAGCTGCGTTCTCCTTGTGTTTGTTGCTCCTAGCTGACACCTAGGAGCAACAAACACAAGGAGAACCAGGCTAGCCTTTAAACACGCTAAGGCAGTGTTGTGTACAAATTTCATTGGAAGAATCTTTACGCTGAACGTTTTACGGGCGTTGGGGAAGACAATTTCCGAATTTTCCCCTTCCGACGCCAGCAGGCGCTAAAACGTCTAACCAATGAAAAATGTACGCAAGAAAATAGATGACTTTTGACGGGTTGCGTTCTCCTTGTGTGGGGTGCTGTGTTTGTTGCTCCTATAGGGTTGACACTATTCACGTAAAAAGTTATCCGTAGCGCGGGCTTGAAGACTATTTTTCGATTTAGAATTTAGATTTCCTTTAAACAAGAATCAGCTAAGCTAAGCATATTAGCTTAGCTTAGCTGATTTTTGTTTACAGTCGACTTGTGACAAAAATTACCGCTGGCCGGGTTAATAAATTCCGACACTAAGAATATGGGATTTTCGAGATTCTAAATCCTACATTTCGTAGCGAAAGTTAGCTTTCTACAGCTTTTTCGTGACTAACTTTTCACAAAGGAGATTTTAAAGCAGACGAAAATGGTACTTAAGACTAACGACGTAAGTACTAGTTGTAACAAATAATCGAAGAGGTAACGATTTCTATTTTCAAGCCCTACAAATACACCCAAATAAATAGACCTTTTTCAATAGAAGCCATGCAGTCAAAGCGCACCACCTTGTAGGACTTCACGGCGAGCTGTAATCTTGTCAAGCTGTAATCTTCGCGGCTATTCGCGAAAATCATAAAGCCGAGTGTTGTCAAAAGCACATTTTGGAGCCTAAAACCACCCGACCATATATTTGGCGTGACAAAATTCATATAAAGAGAATTGAAAACCCAAGGTCACTCTGAGTAACTCCGGCGTACACTCCCTTGGCCAACCCGTCTCTCCAGCAGTTTTCTTATTTATATTCCTCAACCGATATTTTTGGTACGTCGAAGTAATTAGAAACAAAACTTTAATGGGTTTATTTATTAAGGAAAATGGATATCCGTAAAAAATGTGCGCTTTTCATTGTGGTATAATTCTACAAATTTATGATTCATTTTGAAGGTGCCATTAACATTGTCTAAGCCTTTTTTGGGAGAGTTTGACCTTGATAAAGAAATTAGTTATTACATTTTTAGTTTTGACTAATATTTAATGACAGGTAAAGAATACGCAAAACGAATTGAACTTTGCTTGGCATATATATAGCGTCATTATAACGTGTTTTTGGCAATTCTAATTTAAATCAGCGCCGCTATAATGTCAATATTATTATTCGTAAATATTGGGTGTCTTAAAGGAAATAACTTACACGGATATGC
Source organism: Leiobunum rupestre (assembly GCF_980474605.1). Lineage (NCBI taxonomy): Eukaryota > Metazoa > Arthropoda > Arachnida > Opiliones > Sclerosomatidae > Leiobunum > Leiobunum rupestre. The sequence goes on from NC_143392.1 coordinate 37,913,558, forward strand.
AAGTGTCAAGTTCAAACGAAAACATTATGGTGGATTTACCAAGGTGTAAAATGGTAATTTACAAAGGTGTATTATGGTGGATTTACCAAGGTGTAAAATGGTAGATTTACGAAGGTGGATTATGGTGGATTTACCAAGGTGTAAAATGGTAATTTACAAAGGTGTATTATGGTGGATTTACTAAGGTGTATTATGGTGGATTTACCAAGGTGTAAAATGGTAATTTACAAAGGTGTATTATGGTGGATTTACCAAGGTGTAAAATGGTAATTTACAAAGGTGTATTATGGTGGATTTACCAAGGTGTAAAATGGTGGATTTATCAAGGTGTAAAATGGTAGATTTACAAAGGTGTATTATGGTGGATTTACCAAGGTGTAAAATGGTAGATTTACAAAGGTGTATTATTGTGGATTTACCAAGGTGTAAAATGGTAGATTTACAAAGGTGTATTATTGTGGATTTACCGAGGTGTAAAATGGTGGATTTACCAAGGTGTAAAATAATGGGTTTAGGTAGGATAAGATGGGCTTACCAAGTTACAACAGTAAAAATTAAGTGTAATTTTTGACCAATATTTTAGCTCCAGAATATATAGTATATCAAGCTGTAAAATGGAGGATTTACCATGGTGCGTTTACGAAGAATAGGATGAGATTACCAAGTTTCAATAGGGTAAGTTTTACAAATGGGAAATAGCCTCAAATAGGGTAAGTATAAGAACAGTATTAACAAAATGAAAACATTTGAACACTCATAAGCCACGCGTACCAGTTGGTAAGCGATATTTTACCCTTACATATGCGCTATCCGGCGCCTATAATGTCTGGCCTTATTTATGGCAATCTTATTTACCAAGTAAGTAACGAGTCTTAAATTTATCATTGAATTAAACAGGCAAATTGATCTGATCTAAATATCCCTTAATAAGTGCATCAACTCCTATATATAACATGGTGCATTTATAGCGATATCGTTAAAGTCAGGCGTTTTTGTGAGATATTTACTGGTATAAAGGAGTGTTTCCCCGATAAGACGCAAAAGTTTATTTTCCCGCCAGTCGATAAGATAGCGGTTCAAGGAGTCACTAATAATAATTCAATAATAATGGAATTATCGTTGGAAGCCCATTGTTGCGACTATAAATACGCATCTACTCCCAAGTACGGCTGACAAATATCGAGGTTGAACGCGGTTCAAGATTTTCTTCGGGTGGCGTGATGCCGGATTCTCTGGGAATTGAAATAGTCGTGGTCGGGGGCACGCCAGCCGCCTTCCACGCTTGTAATTGCCCTCTCTAATCAGCGACGGGAAGCGAGTAGCAACAACAGAGGGAACAAGATTAATAGTTTCGCTCTATCTAGACTCTCTAAGATTTCATATTTGTTTATGTTTGATTCTATATCGCTGGTGTCCAAATATTTCCTATTAAATGTTTTAATAGAAATGATAAGCTATACGTCATTGTGGGTGCAAAGGATTATTGGTAATGAAAGGGGTCTATGTTAAGTAAAAGTGTAAATGTTTCCCCCTTGCTTATACTAAAAATGTATTTATTTATAGTTGGAGAGAATGACCGCGGACCACCTACCCCAAGAAGGACTCGCATCAACCTCGAAAAAATGTGGGCTTAAAAGTGAAGCGGCTTTTTTTACAGCAAACAGAAAATTCTTTATTTTACGAAATAAAATTTAAAAAAGTCTTGCGCGAGCCAGCTTCTACAAAACAATTTTTTTTGTCGCGCGGGCACGTCTTTGTACCTTCAAATCTGCCTCTACTTGCCGTGAGATGGAGCGCTCTTAAAAAAGCCGCATCATACTCGAGACATAATTTTTTTAAATTATTTCTAGCGATACATGACCCTCTTGGGGTAGGTGGTTTGTGGAAAGACTAACAAGGAGACTACCCGAGGTGTAACTCACCGATTTTGTTTAAATTCAGGGATTAAGTAGACCTTCACGTAACTTAAAAAACCCCAAAGGGAAAAAATGCGATGGGCTTTAGTTTTACCATGGCAACCGAAAACGTTTTTGACAACTAAAATATTATATTTATCTATGTAAATTAACATAGGAAAATCGAAGATTCTAAGGGTCCCCCGTTATGAAATTATTCAAATTTTTTTTAAACCAATTTGGTTAATTTTGGGTAAATATTAAATAAGATATTTACCCACAATTAACCACCTTTGTTTAAAAAAAATTAAATAATATAGGAATCTTCAATTTTCCAATGTTAATTTACATAGAATATTTTAGTTGTCAAAAACGTTTTCGGTTGCCATGGTAAAACTAAAGCTAATCGCATTTTTTCCCTTTGGGGTTTTTTAAGTTACGTGAAGGTCTACTTAATCCATGAATTTAAGAAAATCGGTGAGTTACACCTCGGGTAGTCTCCTTGTAAGTTTAGGTGAGACAGGGTTCGTACGAAAATTTCTGATCTAAAATCCCTGACTTTTCCAGGTTATCCCTGACCGATTTTTGCCAATGTTCCTGACCATTTTAGTTATATTTTGGACTTTTTTTTAATTATTTAAGGTCAAAAATTCTTTGTTAAAGGGAATATAACCTGCAAATCAATCTTTATGGAAGACCCCTTCAATTTTTCAAATTTCCCTGTACAGTGGCGCCAAATATTTCTAAAGCCAAAGGCAAGAGCGGCCAGAGCTGCAAACGTTGGTGTTCCACACCAAATACCTGAGGTTATATTCCCTTTAATGTGTGGTTTGGTTGACTAACTAAAATCCCTGACTTTTTACGAAATTATTTAAATCCCTGACATTTCTCCTCCATTTTACAGATCCCTGACTTATCCAGGATATCCAGGTTCTGTACGAACTCTGTGAGATGTGGGCAACGTGGTCGAATTTCCCCCACCCGGGGGGCACTCTCTTATTTAAACAATAAATCAGATTTTTAAGTTATAATTTGTATTATACATGTATACCACTGTGGATGGTTTAAAAGGTCAACATTCTTGTTAAAATATCTGGGAATAATTGCACTTACATTACTCTCGCAATCTATCGGTTATTGTTGTACCCGCCAATGGTACGAAATCTTCTTTAAACACAAAGTTACCACGGTTCAAATTTTTATGAAATTTACGAGGACATTACCATGCAATAATTTGTTTTTCGGTCGTAAATGGCTCCCTATACCACATTTTCACTGGGATTGTCATTAAGTAGCTCATTGAGTTGGGAATAAATAGAGGTACAAATAAATCTGGCTAGCGCGGGACCAATTTCGTTCAATATGGAGACTTTTTAAACTATATCGTTCAACCGTGGCGGCATCTGTCTCTAGTGGTGGCAACTATATTGCAATTGAATTTTTGCGCGTATCATATAACTTTACAAAATATAGATGGCGCTACCGCCCAATTATAAAGATGAATATCGTACAGTCTTCTCAGAACAGGTCCCGCGTAACCATGGCAACCGAAATGGTAATTGTAATTCTAGCAGTATTATTCCCAATTCAATGAAGTAAATCGTTATTAAACTTTATTCAAATACACTAACGATTGTAAGTATTTGTGTATTTACGTCATTATAGCGAATTAATGATAATGAATTTACCGTTTTCTTTACTGTTACGTGTAATGTAAAAATTACCATTGCTTAATTACTGTTTCGTTCGACAACCAATGGAAGTGGCATTGATTGTCATAGAACAATAGTTGGTGAATTATTCCTTACCCTCAACGCTCGACAATATATGCATACGTAGATAATACCAAGAATTTATTCAGGTTTGGTGTTTTTATTTGGTTTTTTTTTTTTAACTTTCTGACGATTTACTCAAAATTATTCCCAATTTTTAACTTTCTTACGATTTACTCAAAATTATTCCCAATTTTTAACTTTCTGACGATTTACTCAAAATTATTAACAATTTTTAACTTTCTGACGATTTACTCAAAATTATTCCCAATTTTTAACTTTCTTACGATTTACTAAAATTTATTCCCAATTTATCTAACACGGCGAAACTAAAACCAAAACGTCTTCTTAGCCAAAACATTTGTACATAAACTGAAACTAAAACTATATATTTTAAAGCGATACTGCTAATAGTTAATAGATAACATATGTACACTTAAAATAATGAACAGAAGCGAAAAAATAGTTTAAAAGTAATATAAATCAGTTTTTTTTCATAAAAACCCATCGCATTGCACTAAACCAGCACCCCCTAGAAAATTTCAGTTAGTTGGACCCGCATTGAAATAATTTGGCCCGGGGCCCGAAATGTTTCTGCACGGCCCTGTGTGAAACTATACCTCACTCTAACGGCAAGTATATGACCTAAAAATAATCTTTCAGGGATCAAATCCGAATGACTCTAACACTGGGTAAAACCCTTTTAATATCAGCTCGTCTACTCTCGTCTCCTTGTCCAGCGCCAAGTTGGCAAAAAGCAATTTGCGTATTTTCAATTTAGAGAGATGTTAATTTGTTTTTCTCTGCTCTGCCAAGTATGGGCGTGTTCGCGAATACCTTAGACGCCTAATAACTTATATAGAAGGGAACAAATGAACGGGGAAAACGTCAGAAGGAAATTGCAACCCTTCCCCCTCTTACCAGAGTTGTTTATTGATTTTCTCCGTTGGCTCTGTTTCCTTTTCTCGGGTACGCCTACGCTTATCCATGGCGACCGACACAAAGCTTGATATCGCGAGGCCAATATATATTGGCCGCCAAAATGTAATATTCCTGCGCGCTCTATTTTAATATTGGCAATAAAATAGAACGGTGAACGACCGCCAATGTAGAGATTCAATTTCGAATAATTGTCTTTACAAGGTAAATAAAATAAAATGTTGAAAGTCCGCATGATTTCAATTGCAAGGAAAACTTGGTTTTTTTTTAAGCCAGAAATTAGACCCATATGTGATGAAAATTAAAATAACAAGTATAGTTATTAACTTTTTTGTGTGGATTTCTGTGTTAACAATTCTTTATCATTTAAACCCACCATTTTAGAGGTTTGGTTTTAATTTCATTTTACATGTTTGTTAAGAATACCATTTTATAGCTTTTGTAAAGCCCACATTTTACAGGTTTGGTAAGCCTAACATTTAACTTTGATAAAATTTACCATTTTATAGGTTTGTTAAACCATCCATTTTAGAGCTTAGTTGAACTTACCATTTTACAGGTTTAGTAAACCCACCCTTTTAGAGCTTAGTTGAACTTAGCATTTAACAGGTTTAGTAAACCCACCATTTTAGAGCTTAGTTGAACTAAGCATTTTACAGGTTTAGTAAACCCACCCTTTTAGAGCTTAGTTGAACTCACCATTTTACAGGTTTAGTAAACCCGCCCTTTTAGAGCATAGTTGAACTTACCATTTTACAGGTTTAGTAAACCCACCATTTTATAGCTTAGTTGAACTTACCATTTTACAGGTTTAGTAAACCTACCCTTTTAGAGCTTAGTTGAACTTAGCATTTAACAGGTTTAGTAAACCCACCCTTTTAGAGCTTAGTTGAACTTAGCATTTTACAGGTTTAGTACACCCGCCCTTTTAGAGCATAGTTGAACTTATCATTTTACAGGTTTAGTAAACCCACCATTTTATAGCTTAGTTGAACTTACCATTTTACAGGTTTAGTAAACCTACCCTTTTAGAGCTTAGTTGAACTTAGCATTTAACAGGTTTAGTAAACCCACCCTTTTAGAGCTTAGTTGAACTCACCATTTTACAGGTTTAGTAAACCCACCATTTGATAGCTTAGTTGAAATTACCATTTTACAGGTTTAGTAAACCTACCCTTTTAGAGCTTAGTTGAACTTAGCATTTTACAGGTTTGTTGAACTTATCTTTTTACAGGTTTTTTAAATCCACCATTTTAAAAATTTGTTAAATCCACCATATTATAGGTTTGTTAAACTCACCATTTTAAAGTTTTGATAAACTCACTATTTTACAGGTTTATTAAACCCATGATGTTACATGTTTGGTAAAGTTAAATGATTCCCGTAATGGGTATTAAATTAAATTAAGTTTTACAAATGGGCTTGATATAGCAAAAAAGCTGACCGTTTCAGTGTTTTGTTGGAAATCCCAAATGAAAGGAACAATCCCAGCTTTATTAAATTTTCAAGGGCCTTTGGAAACCTCCCTTAAGACAATTAATGCGTCGTCTGAGTCAAATTCGTTTTTACACTCTAATTGCATCATTCCACTTGTGGCAATCCATTGGCCGCGTGCCTCAGTTATCTCAAATCCTTCCACTCCCTCAATGGAAGGAGGGTTGCTTGAATGGCCCATTGGCCCCTCTACACTAAAAATAGCCCGCTACATCCTTTGACAATGACTGTCATTTTTTTCCAAAAAGGAAGTGACACCTACAATGTCGAACCATAGCTAACCTCCCGTTTCTTCACTTGGCAGGAAACGCGAAATTTCATTCAATGTATATATTTAATTTTTTTACAACGATTTTATACAATTTTATTGACGCAAACCATGGTTTATGGATTTATTTATTTTTAAATTGAAAAATATTAATTATTTGATTTTAATAATTTTTTGTAATTGTTTTAAATCGGATTTTTTTATTTTAAATGATTTAAATGGGATTTAATGTTTTATTTAAATGGGATTTTCTATTTATTTAAATGGGATTTTATATTTTTTATTTAAATGTGATTTTATATTCAATTTAAATGTGATTTTCTATTTTATTTAAATGTGATTTTCTATTTTATTTAAATGTGATTTTATATTTTAATTAAATGGGATTTTCTATTTAATTTAAATGTGATTTTATATTTTATTTAAATGGGATTTTCTATTTAATTTAAATGGGATTTTCTATTTTATTTAAATGTGATTTTATATTTTAATTAAATGGGATTTTCTATTTAATTTAAATGGGATTTTCTATTTTATTTAAATGTGATTTTATATTTTAATTAAATGGGATTTTCTAATTATTTAAATGGGATTTTCTATTTAATTTAAATGGGATTTTATATTTTAATTAAATGGGATTTTCTATTTAATTTAAATGAGATTTTCTATTTGATTTAAATGAGATTTTCTATTTGATTTAAATGAGATTTTATATTTTATTTAAATGGGATTTTCTATTTAATTTAAATGGGATTTTATATTTTATTTAAATGTGATTTTATATTTTATTTAAATGGGATTTTCTATTTAATTTAAATGGGATTTTATATTTATTTAAATGTTATTTTATATTTTTATTTAAATGGGATTTTATATTTTATTTAAATGGGATTTTATATTTATTTAAATGGTATTTTCTATTTTATTTAAATGGGATTTTTTATTTCATTTAAATTGGATTTTTTATTTCAGTTGATTTAAATCGTATTTATTAAAATTGATTATATTGATTACTACCAATTGTATGTCTCTTTTGCTTGAAAATTTTAATAATAATTTGCCTGCGATGGTTATGTAAACTAAAATTAAATTAATCTTAATTAAATTTAATTACTACTTGAACGGAACTTTTCTAGGAATTGGCATAGCTGGAGAACTTAATTGTGAACATTTTCACAAATAAATTCCAGTATAATAGACGATTTCAATCAATGATTTTTTTAAATAACTTTATTTAAATCAAACAACTTAGTTTTAACCATGAAGTTTACGAATTTCTACACAAACAAAAACTTCGATCTGAGCTTAAATATTTTTGTCTTTAAAACGCCCTGAAGGAAGTTGACTTCTTTGAAAAAAAAAAACGTTTAATTTTTTATGATTATTCTGTTATTAAATTACCTGGAGCGGATCCGCCTTTAAGAAATCCTTTAGCGTCTTAAATAACAAAAATTTTGAGCACGAGAAATTTCTGATATTATTATCGTCGCTATCATTTCATTCCCAACTTCGTTATCAATATTTATATATATCGAATATTTAATTAAGCGGAGTTTTATCTTTTATCAAGATAGTAGGCCAAAACCCCTGTAAAAGTGTTTCAACCGCGGATGGCCTACTTTTTTCCACTCCGGATCGATTGTCGATTGATTAGAAAAGAACAATGTTAGTTTCGTTTAGGGTAATATGAAAGACGATAAATATTGTATTAGTAAACTATATATTATCCGAATGACAAGGCAAAATATGGTGTAAACGGAATCGGGATTAATTACACCTTTACCTGGAAGGTAGGTGTATACGAAAATTATAATAAAAACAATACGCGAAACGAAATGGACATATGCTTAAATCAAAACCATTTATATTTGATTACTCACCAGCTGCTATTGTTGACGGAATAGAATCTGGAGGATTAAGATGATAAATGCGAGTGTCGAAGTTGGGTCAATACCACGTCTGATGAACTAACAAATTGTCCTAGTGTTATTCACCTAATACGATTGTTTCGCCCGAAAATTGCGGACTTTTATCCGGAAAATGGCGGCTGAAGGTTGAACCAACTCGTTTAAAAATTGGTCGAACCTTTAGCCCAAATTTGCCGTTAACAACTTCTAACTCCTCCTATTTACGATGAACGTGGGGTGAAAAAGCAGTCATGTCTCCACGAAAATTAGCTTCCTAGATTTTCCGACTACCTCATGCCGTCTCGCCAACCTCGGTTTTGTAAATACAAATGTTGATTTTTAACAAACTATCTTCTGACAAGAAGAAATGACTTTTCGCGTCAACTGTCCGCTCCGGAATAACTCAATTGTCCAGGCAGTCCATAGCCAGCGAAGGTAATATTTTTTTCCCGCGTATAGATTAGCAGCGCGTACTATAGCGATTTCGATCCGTCGATCTAACTTTAGCCCTAATTTCGCGGCGCGAAAGAAATTTAACGGAGAGACACGAGAGTACGAAAGGCGCCAACTCGGGAAAGCCGCGTAAGATTGTAACGCGCTCCTATCGATTCTCGAAACACATCCCCGGTTGCTATAAACGACGAGGTACCGCCTTTAAACAAGATGGCGGCCTCGAAAACGCGCCTTCCGTCAACCGCGTAAGCCTCGTTTGGCAGTACCGAGAAAGGGCCGGCAACAGCGCGACACGCCGGGATAAAACTATCAGATGACGGACGCCATTCCAACCTAGCGGAGAAACTACGAGAGGCGGAGAAGGGGATGAAGGTAGGGGTTGAAAGGGGGGCGACAGACAGACGGACGGACTGGCTGCGTTTAACGGCTGACGTAACAACCGCTGTAGAGCGCAAGACCGGATAGGGAAAAGAATTTTTTCGCTAAACATCGTATAGTACCATAACTATGGATTAATGACTATTTTCCACCCACCTTTAAATGTTGTTAAGGGAGCGCATGCGCGGTTAATTTTTACATGGCGAATTGTAGATAGCGTTTCGTAGCGGGGAGGGAACGCGGTTGGTGTGACCGGCTTTTGGCTTCTATTTTGACAGATGGTTTGTGTTTACCCTGAAAGTTAACGCGTGCGGCGTGCCAACGAGACTGGATAGAGAGAAGGAATTGGAAAAAAAAAGGATTTTAACCCCGTTTTCGTAAAGGATAAAAATGTCTGTGGTTTCCAATATATTAATATATGTTTTGGGATAAAATATTATAAACTATTACGTTTGACCCCGTCTGCTATACGTTACCTACTGACTGACTGGCGTTTTAATTTCTACTGCTCAAGAACCTAAAGTATACCGTACGATATTTCTCAAATTGTTGATATTGTTATTTTAATATTTTTAAAATAATTTTGGGTTTTCTTTAGTAAATTTAAAGAGTTTTTAAAGTCGGTGAAATATTGACCTAGATTGGAAACGACTTGTTACCAAAATAGCTAAGCTTGTCTCATCAATGTAAAAGTCTGGACAATTTTTTTTGCAAACTGTAAAACTTATTTGTTTGGTAAAAATTTACGTAAAACCTGAAGATGAAGTTATCCATGTCCCTTTTTTCCTTTACAGGTCCCTAGAATACTTAAAAGTCCTTGCTTTTCTTAAAGGTCCCTAAACCATCTAGATTTGGTCCCGAAAGTACTAAACCACCAGCTGCATTAAAAGGGCAGTTGACAAAATGCTCATACCGATTTTGTTCAAACTCAGGGCATTGGTAGACCTTCATGTAACTTGAAAAATCCTAAAGGGATTTTATTCAATGGGCAACGGGTTTGCCATGGCAACGAAAAATGTTTTTGACAACAACAAATGGAAATTTTCCCATTGAAAATAACATGGGATTTTGACCGATTCCCCCCCCCCCCCCTGTGAAACATTTTACAAAATTGAAAAAAAAATTAAAATACCAAAATTATAAAAAAATTTATAAAAATTGACGAAAAAAACCAAAATTGGTCACATTTTAATCAATTTTTTAAATTTTTTTCACAGGGAAATCGGTCAAAATCCCATGTTATTTTATGTTGTCAAAAACATTTTTCGTTGCCATGGCAAACCCGTTGCCCATTGAATAAAATCCCTTTAGGATTTTTCAAGTTACATGAAGGTCTAGTAATCCCCCGAGTTTGAATAAAATCGGTGTGTAACACCTCGGGTAGTCTCCGTATTAGTACACAAATCGCCTTTTGAGATAATTAAAAACTAAATCAATTTTACCCTATTTTTTATCGTTAAATATTGCTTTTTTTCTTAGTGAATATTATTTTTTAATATGGCATAAAACGGATGTACAATTCTTGTAAAATCTGTGTCAGCAAGTTTATTCTAAAGCTCCCATCGTCATTCTCCGTAAATAAAGTAAATATTTAGTTGGTTGTTTTAGTTTGTTGTTACTATGTCCAATAAAATTCTATACCAACTCCATAGAGTATCTCAACGTGTTCCGAAATATTAAACTTAGTAAAACTTTATTTTTATGGAATTGCTCTGGTAAACATGCAATCTTAATTAGCTCGCAATAAATAAGTATATAGCTAAATTATTCAAATATTTACGAATATTTTGCTTTTAAAATAATCTTTCTAATTTGTTATTCATAACTTGACTAGTGCTCTTCATAATCCCGATATTTGCAAGTTAAAACTACTTCTAGAAATCTCAATGTTGCGAAGATGAAATATATGAACGTTGTATCGTTAAAAGCGTTCTTCCTAGTTTGCATAAACTCGTCGCGTCTGCAATTCGATAGTTTCCTCGTTCTAAGTGGCGTAAACAAGACGCTAAATTTGCAAGTCTGAAGGCCATTGAGAAACAACTTTTCGTCGAATAATCCTAGACTGCTCGATGAAAACCAGAGATTAATCTGACGATGCCAATGGAGTTGCGTATAATAAATTAAACTTATTTGGTGGTGGTTCATTAGGTGCCAAAAACATACCCTGTTTCTATTCTCGACGAGATATATTGACTATTCTCCAGATGGAAGAATTTTATTAGTTACACTGTTTTTCTCTCCAATATTTCCTTTTTCCGTACGATTTATGACCTAATTTATTTCAACATTCCTCGTGGTTTGTTTTGACCATAAAAAGGACTACATTTCACCGTAACTGATTTGTTGATCCGACGAATTTCACAGGCTTCAGGGTGAGGTTGTCTCCTGACTTTACAGATGGGGGAGGGAGATTTATTAGGATGTTACTATCCCCCCGCCTAATACCGCTACTGAGTATACCGTTGACGGGAAATTTATCTTCAAGGTCGGATATATTTTGGGTTTCGCTTGAATTTGCTAATCGTAATTTTACATTTTCTATCTTTGTTAACCGCGTACTTATAAAAACAGCTTCGATTAAGAAATTTAAGAAATAATTTGTATTTCTTGCGAAAAATGTGAATATACCAGTTGCTTTAGTAGAGAAACCTTACACGTCATAACTTAAAAATGTGGCTCTCTTTACACCGTACGCAATTACGTTGAATTTCGGGATATTTCTTTTTCTAAGTTTCTAACCTTAAATTTCAATAGTTTTTGGGTGCGTCACTGCCTTAAAAAATTGAAAATTGTCGATTCACGTTGACGATAAATTCCGCTCGTAATTTATGAATTACGCGTTTGTTTACGTTTAACGGAATAAATTAGATCGCGAATAATAAACGAAAACTATCCACAATGTGTGAATACTTCGTCACTTAAAATAATAACATTTTATTTAAAAATAAAAAATTACGAAAAATCAATTTTTGTTCCAGTAGCGAAGCAAGGATCGAGTATTGTTTAGCTTGTTGAAATAATGGAAACTTTGCTCGTGTACGGTATGCAACCAGTGTTTCCTTTTAACCAGGTACCCTTATTTTACATTTTAATTAGGCTTAGCAAAAACGCGATGAAAGTTGGGGGGCCGAAAATTAACATTTTTACTTGGCAACTCAGCATATGGACGGAACATCCGTTTCCTTACTTCCGCCTTTATATTTCAATGGCGGTCACGTGGTTCAAAACGTCACAAACAGGATGTTCCGTCCAGAGGTCTCACTTAAACCTCATATGCGGCCCCTCTTTTGTTATGGGTCTATTATTCCAACACGCACACAGTATCTTGCAGGTCCCCTGGCTCTCGGAAATATTACTTCTTGGCGATTTTCTTGAAGATGTTTTATTGTAGCGCCTATTAAAAACAAAAACAATTGTACATAAAACCATACTTATCGGGGAAGACACTCCCCCCCCCCCTTGGCTACGCCACTGAACTTTTCGTCTGATTTTTAATTCCGCATGCCGAAAATGTCTCTGTTTTTCGATCCGCCGGCATTGGGAGAATGGAAAATTTCCACTCCGGTAGGGGCGGGGCTAGCAGGCCACTTGACGGGACTGAAAGTGACGTTTAGATCTTCACGGTGATGTCGAACCGGCCGCGGGCATTCTAACGAAAAGAGCACGTTCCCCTTAGCGCCCCCTCCGCTTCAATAACAACGCAATGTTTTGATGGAAATGGTCCCGGGAAGAGTCTTCCCGTTCAAGGCCCGCCATGGCTAGCGTCTGTTGTTGTCACACTTTGCGCGGCAGACATTCGTATTTCTTCAGACCGTTCTGACGAAGCGTTCGGGCCTTGAATGCGCGGAATCCCTTCATAATGGAAGCCTTTCATATTATTCCCGGCGAAACAAGACGTACCACACTAATTTTTGTTATATTTGTTGTTTAGGTTGGGCTTAGGTGTCATTTTTTCGCATATTTGTTAAATTTTCTGTGATATTTCGATTAAAAGTTACGGTATTTAAGAATTGGTGTTAAAAGTCAGAGAATTTTAAGAATTTCTAAATAGTCCGGAAAAGTCAGCGAATGTAAAAATTTGGGTAAAAAGTCAGGGAATTTTAAGAATTTCTAAATAGTCCGAAAAGTCAGAAAATTTAAAAATTGATCTAAAAAGTCAGGTAATTTTAAGAATTTCTAAATAGTCCGGAAAAGTCAGCGAATGTAAAAATTTGGGTTAAAAGTCAGGTAATTTTAAGAATTTCAGTCTAAATAGTCCGGAAAAGTTAGAAAATTTAAAAATTGATCTAAAAAGTCCGGGAATTTTAAGAATTTGTAAATAGTCCGGAAAGATTAGGGAATTTAAAAATTGATCTAAAAAGTCCGGGAATTTTAAGAATTTGTAAATAGTCCGGAAAAGTCAGGGAATTTAAAAATTGATCTAAAAAGTCAGGGAATTTAAAAATTGGCCTATAAAGTCAGATAATTTTATGAATTTGTAAATAGTTGGGGAAAAATTAGCGAATATAAAAATTGGGGTAAAAAGTCAGGGAATTTTGAAAATTTCTAAATAGTCGAGAAAAAGTCAGAATATTTAAAAAATGACCAATAATATCAGAGATGTTTAAGAATTTGTAAATAGTCCGGAAAGGTCGGGAAATTTTAAAACTGGTAAAAAATTTTAAGAATTTGAAAATAGTCGGAGAATGGTCAGGAAATTTAAATTTATGGTGAAAATTATATGATTTGGATCTCAAAAACTAAGGTTTAGCGTTGTTGTAATTTTTTAAGTTAAACCATAACCCGAAGAATAAGTAAGTTCGTTAACATCTGATAAAAATAAAATATAGTCGGGGAATTTAAATCCGAAAATATTGTGGCAATACTGATGTATCCAGTTATTTCAGCCATGAGGTTGTTAAAATTATTGTTAGCCCCTCGTAGGTAGCTTCTCCCAGAACACCGCTGCGAAACGGGTGGAACACTTCTACAGGCGTTTTGGTCTATTTTTTAAAATGTTATCAATTATTTTGGTTGTTCCTTCACTGATGACACTGATTCTACATAAGAAAACGACTAAAAATACAATGTAATTTATTTAATGCAAGAGTTAATTTTAAATTATTTTTAATTAGACAGTTAAATTGAATTAATATTTTTTATAACGTACTGTGAAATTAAAAGCAAAATATAAAAAATACGACCTAATTTAATTAATTTATGCGATATTAATTTTTTATTTAAAATATTTTTAAAGGAATAGTAAAATTTTATTAATATGTATATTTTTAGTATTAAAATGTAATACAAAGTAAATGAATTTTAAGAATTTGTAAAATTTCAGGTAATTTAAATTTATCTGGAAATTTTTATAAAGTTGAAGCAATTTTACTATAGTCCTGTGATTATTATAAACTTGTTGGTAATTTATTAAATGTTGCAATTAAAATGCTATTATCACCCTACTAATAAAATATAAGATAACATAATTCATTTACTTATTATAAAAATAAAATATAAAGTAAATTTTTTTCAATTTTTTCCTTGAAGAGATCAGGGAAAATCTCTGAAAATGGTCCGGAAAAACCAGGAAATTCAATCTGAAAATAGTGTGGCAACCCTGTACTACGAAATGAAACGAAAACAACAAACATACACCTTTTGAAATTTGAATAAGCAGCCCGATTGTTCAAATAATAATAATAATAATGTAGTGAGTAGGGGAAAACGTAAATACAATTTTAATGAATTCGCGAAATGTAATCGGCCTTTGTATATTTCGGGAGTAAAATTTTACCATTTTTCTCCGTCTCGTTTTTGGCTCGAGATACGCGGTGTATAAGGCAAAAAAACCGCAAGGCTGTTCGTTGAATTCCACGAAGGACGCGATCAGTGTATACGTTCAAGGTTTACATTTTTGGGGTTGATATATCGTCCCAATAAACAATGTGCTACCTGTTGCCGTAAAATAGACGGTAACGTAAATACGCCTTTGTTGTGCAAAATTTTAAATTGGTTTTAGAGTTGTTAATTTTCCGGAAAAATGAAATGCGGAAAATTTTCCGAAATTCGAAAAAAAAAATTGAAACATAAATTACTTTTTAAAGGTTTTAATGTTTTCATCTTTTTATCGATATAAAATGTCTAATAACAGTAAAAATATTACAAAAAATTAATAGTGTTACATTTTTAATCAGTTTAAACTAGACTAGAGGTTTAGTTTTACTTTTAGATTCGAAAAAATGAGGTGAAAATGCCGCTTTATTTAAATTTGCAAACAATATTAGACTAATGGAATGAAAATCTTTATTATTTTTTCGGAAAAATACGGAAAATTTTCCGTAAAAAAGGCCTCGGTCATTTTCTGGACAATTTTCCGACTTAAAACACTTAATTGTGGATTTAAACCAATTTTATTCCAAATGTGGATTAAATAACCTAGTTTTATCAGATTTGGTTCAATTTTACTTAAATCATTGATAAAAATCCGGTAATGGGGAATAAAAAATCGATTAAGATTTAAATCAAGTGTTTTTAAATCACATAATGAGGAATAAAATCAATTAAAATTTTAATCCGTTTGACTTAAATCAACATTTCAATCAATGCTTCAAATCACATACTGAGGAATAAAAATCAATTAAAATTTAAATAAATTGGACTTAGATCAACATTTAAATCAAGTGTTTTTAAATCATTTATTTCAATGATGGAATAGAAAATTGGCAAAATAGGTTCTAAAACAATTCCAATGCAAAACAAATCAGAGAAAACTAAAATATTTTATGATAAATTAAATTTCATTAACATTTAATTTTATTTTACGTTTTATAACCTATTTGCGACCGAAAACTATTACCACGCCCCCTATGGTTCGCCATTGAAAGCTAGATAGGTAGCGGCTAAAGCAGACGCTATTAGCTTTTACTCATCGTTATTCGTAAATTTAACTTTATAAATATTGATACTTGGATTTTAATATAATTTTGGCATCGTTTGCTTATATTTTGATAAGTTTTTTTTAAAGAGAAAACGTTTTTATGACTTTTTAATTGGTCTGTAGCAGACGCCCTAGATCATAGGCGCTACCTCCGAGAAGCAAGCACCGTTACGCCACCTAGACTCTTTTCGGTCGCGAATAGAAGTATTGTATCCATTATTTAGACTGAAAAAAACAATTAATTGTTTAAAAATCAATAAATTAAAAAAATCCGATTTAAATAAAAAATCGATTAATTTGGTTTTTATACTTCAATATATTTAAGAAAATGTATTAACTTAAGTTCTCAAGCAATGTCAATTCAGAGCCCACTAAAAATTAGTAATATAATTATATTAAATTAAATTTATATTTTAGTATACCTACCCGCTATGGTATTAAATATATAACAATAAAAAAATCAATTAAAATCCTATATAAATCAAATAAATCGGATTTTTTAAATCAACAACAGTGAGTAAAACGTTTGGATGAATTAGAATTAAATAAATTGTGTAAGGTAATTGATTACATCCAGAAGCAACACGGGAGTAAATTCCTATACCGTTCCCTGATAATCAAATATTGGCCTGGGGACAGGAACTGTTGGCCCTCCCCCTACCGGTACTATTAGGCAGATCCCAGGTCATTGACCCGGCAAATGGTGTTTGCGCACCCCGCCGAATAATAAACAAAGATTTTTTTCGATCATCCGCCGAGAAGAAAGAATATAAGGAATATTTGAGGTTCTCGGGAAAATTTTCCACAACCTTTTTTTACGGTGACGTCAAACGAAAATTTATAACCAGATTTTTTTTTGAAAAATCTTAAGGAAAGAAATTACGTGGATACCAAATTCCTGACATCATCTTCCAACGGAATATTTTTCGGTCGCTACACTTAATAGTTAATATTTAACTATATTAATAGACCACGGGGGCTGTTTCTCAGACTATGTTCTACTTTCAACCGCCGAATTTATTACTGGCGTAGATTAGAGAGCTGCAATTAGTGAGCAGAAAGGTTATTATTCCTTCACATTATCGTAAAAAAAAATTGCATTGCCATCCCATTCTAGTTCAAAAATTCGTCTCCCAGCAATTCCCATTCCTTTTCATGTAGTTTTCTCATTCCCGCCCATTCCCGATTCAACATATTGTGGCAAATTGAAATTAAGTTCCCGACCATTCTCGAAATTCTCATTCCCATTTCAAAGTATTGCGACCGGATTGAAAATTAATTAATTCCCTTTCCCAAAATTCCCATTCCCGATTCAAAGTATTGTGAGCAGATTGAAATACCATCCCAAAAATTTTTCCCTTCCCGATTCAAAGTATCGTGAACAGATTGAAATTACATTCCCAACCATTCCTGAAATTCCCATTAATTTCCCGATTCAAAGTATTGTGAACAGATTGAAATTCCATTCCTGACCTTTCCTGAAATTCTACTTCCCATTTCGAAGTATTGCGACCGGATTGAAAATTAATTAATTCCATTTCTCAAAAGTCCCATTCAAAGTATTGTGAGCAGATTGAAGTACTCCATTCCCGATCATTCCTGAAA
The DNA here is from genome assembly GCF_980474605.1 of Leiobunum rupestre. Taxonomy (NCBI): domain Eukaryota; kingdom Metazoa; phylum Arthropoda; class Arachnida; order Opiliones; family Sclerosomatidae; genus Leiobunum; species Leiobunum rupestre. Next base: position 37,931,188 of record NC_143392.1, read on the forward strand.
TTCCCCTTCCCATTTTGTGACTGGATTGAGCATTCATTCCATTTCGTAATATTCCCATTCCCGATTCAAAATATTGCGAGCAGATTGAAACTCCACTCAACCCAATTCCCGAAACTCCCTTTCCCGATTCAAAGTATTGTGAATAAATTGAAATTACATTCCCAACCATTCCCAAAATTCTCATTACCGAACTTAAAAACTACGTTTTCCAAACATTTCCTAACCGAAAATAAAATCTTATTCTGCGGTATTTCCAAGATTACCGTGGTAAATGGTAAAACAAAACCGTTTCCATGCAGCTCTCTACTATAGATATTGCGTTGATTTCTTAATAAAATCTATTTAAAATTATTAGAAATAATATTAAAATATTATTTTGAGGATTCACCGTTTTGTAGTTAATGTAACTGGTATATTGCATCCAAGTTAGTTCTTATTTTGTTTGATTGTTTCAACTTTATCAAAATCAGATTAACTGACATTTTTAAGCATCTAAAAGCTGCTTTACAGTAATCTGAAGAAAATAAAATTAAATAAAAATTAATATATTGTTTACTTTACGTGAAGTACTAGTAACGCTTATTTTTTTAAATGTTTTAGAATAAAATCAAAAATATTTTCTCTAAATGTTTTTATTATTAATTACTAAGCCAACATAATGTTTTTATAAAACGTGTTACAGGTATTCTGTTTGATTTTCAAATTAAAAAGCAGATCAGTTAACATATTCAAATAAAACTAATATATTTTATCTGATCAGATAAGATAAACATGTTTTCTTTGTTATCAGAAGCAGGTACGGATATTCCTTAACAGTTAGAAAGGGTAACCACTAAACCTACATCAAAATGCCTTTAGTCGTTCCGATTTTGAGATTTCAGTTCTTAATTTAAAATCTGCATTTAATAATGTTCACGTTCCTTTCTTCTAAAATTAAATATAATTATAATTATACAATTATTATATTATTATATAATTTATTAATACGAAATAAATTTTATCTCAGCTTTTTCAAGATTTTAGAATAACAATTAGAACATATTTTTTAAATAAATTCTAAAATGAATTATTCAACATAAGACTTGTTTCTCGTAAAATTTTATATTTAAAAAAATACGAATTTTTATATAAATTTATTCAAAGATGGTCTAGTCGTCTCAAAATCGTTAAACATTAAAAAGTAAAACTTTTATTATGGAATAAAAAATTTCCAACTCGTAACCTTGGCCTTGAAAATGGCATAATGTCGTTAAATAGAATGGAATGCGATAAACCATAAAAAATTATGTTTTGCCGCGAAAACCACGTAACTACCGTCGCTCTATTTTACACTATTTCGCCGGTTGAATATTTTAAAATTAGAGATCCGTGTTATTTCTAAATTCATCTTGATAATTAAAAAATGCTTTAATATTAAAATAATTTGAGTTTTATTATAAAGAATTTAAATTAATAAGAATAATAATAATTAGCTAGACCAATACCCAAGGCAACACCTTAGGCTTGCGTGGCATGAAGGGCTTGCCACCACCCTCCTACGCATTGTAACCCGGCCACCTGTTTAAAGGCATTAAAAGTCTCAAGATGACTTGGGCCTAAGGTGGTACCTTGGGTATTAGCCTAGCTGATTATTATTATTATTATTATTTGTCATATAGCGACTTTAATGCTATTTTTCACCCCGTGCCACAAGCTGGGATGGTACCAGGCTCTTCTTGCTGCGAGGTGAAAGTGCTAACTGCTAACCACTCCGGGGTTAGCTAACCATTATTCGGGGTATTAATGTATTTTACAATTATCTCATCCTACTTGATATTTGCTCTATAGCGTCGCCTGTTTATATTCTATAAAAAGAACATTTTGAAACGGGTTACGTAAAAAATTCATTTCGAGGATGTTGAAAAACCTGATATTCAAAGTGGACCCGGTTTTAGCTGGAAATCGTGAGAAACAAACGGATGCTGTTTCGCGGTTTCCATTTTCGGTTGATAGCTCTACTTAATGTATGGGTTGGGTAAAATTTGTAGGCCCTTGACGAGCTGCAGTTTCGCGCTGTCCTAGCCTTTAACAGTAGTGTCAACCTTTGATGGGTGCGGTCTTATAGTACGCGGTCATTTCAAGGTTAAATCCCGCTAGCGTTCGGCCTACAGAAGAAAAACAACTTTCACTTGCCACGAAGCATTCAAACAGCCGCCATCTTTAAATAGCTCAGAGGTAGAATAAAAATGAGCTTTATTTCCGTTTGGATTTTTACGGGTCCAAGGTCAATTGTGTTGCCAATTCGCTTTCTACAAACCGCACATTTTGATCATTACATCCGTATTGTCAAAATTTATTAACCAAAAGTAAGTTTTTTTTTGGAGTTGGCCTCAGTAATAACTATATTATACCATGGACATTAGTATATCTGTCCATGATTATACATAGAACAACAACGGGTTAAATGTATCCCGTCAATAATGTGAACCAGATCGAGTCATTCATAAATTGGTCTGATTAATCGTGGTCGCGGTAGGCCAATGGTAGTGGCGTTGGGACGGTAATTCAAAGGTCGTAGGTTCGATTCCTGCCCGAGGTGAAATGATTTTTCTCAATCACTCTGGTATGGCCAGAGCCGTACCTAGCCCAAATGGTGCCCTGGGCAAAAAACAAAACAAAATGGCGCCCCCAGAACCTTAGGTAGAAATTTTTATTTTTCAATATCCAATTGAAATTAAAATCTTTGATTTTGCGCCCCTAAAACTTTGGCGCCCTGGGCCACTGCCCCGCTCGCCCTACTCAAGGGACGGTACTGGGTATGGCACCACACGCAGAGGTATTCCTTGGTTTAAATGAAACTTCGAATTAAAAATTCCCGCGTAATAACCAAAATAAATTATCATTGCTATATTTTACGCTTCTGGTAATATCGATTATAGGAAAACGGCGTTAACAATGGTCTTGAGATAAATTATTCTGTCATTTTGAATTGTCATTTAAAACGCTTTATTTGAGAACATACCTCGAACTTTTCCATTTTGCTTTCAAAAGAAATTCTATATAGGACAGATTATAAAAACAAAATATGTCAATGGCTAGAGAAGTTTTAAATTTTTTTAAACGAATTTTGATGGCTGTAAATTTGATTTCAATGAAAATAAAAATCTATTTCTGGAGTGTATTCTAAATGAAATATGTTGGCAAGGGCTCAAAACGGTCGTGTTGGTTCGGGCAACGCTGTGGCCGGGTGGAATGCGCTCTCGGAGAACCTCAAACTTGGCAACCAAATTGCTCGCGACGATGTTCGCCTTAACGACCCTAAAACGAAGCCCTCCCCCCTCATCCAATCTTGGCATTCCAGTCTTTGAGATGACGAGAAAGGGGTAACGTGCCCGGGCCTAAATCCTTCCAAATTTTGTGTGGGCTTAGATCTACTCTTTAAATTACTTCTTTGGCGTATCACGTGGTACAAGTACCCAAGTTGGCGAAGAGAACACGTGATAGAGGGGACTCAATCTAAAAATATAGAATCCTTGAACTGTTCAACTAGTCCAGTGGATCAGCCACGATGTCGGAACGTGTTTAACGTAATCTAGTGTTGGAAGTCGGAATATTTTCCTTATTTTTTCCGAAAAAAAATTAAAAAAGTTTTCATTCGATGATTAGTCTAATATATTGTTTGCAAATTTAAATAAAGCGGCATTTTCGCCTCATTTTTTCGATTCAAAAAGTAGAACTAAAGCTCTAGACTAGCTTTAAACTGATTAACAATGTAACACTATTAATGTTTTGTAGTATGTTTACTGTTATTAGAAATTTTATAAAAACTTGTAGAGGTTAACGTTAATAGTTAGTGTTGGCTCGCGTGGCATGAAGGGCTTTCCATCACCCTCCTACGCATTGTAACATGGCCACCTGAATTAATGACTTTAAAAGTCACTTGATGACTTAGGCTTATGGTGGTGCCAAGGGTATTAGCCTAGCTGATTATTATTATATCGATAAAAAGTAAAAAAATTAAAAACCCTTAAAAAGTAATTTATGTTTCAATTTTTTATTTTTCTGATTTGCGGAAAATTTTCCACATTTTATTTTTACGAAAAATTAACAACACTAACGTAATCATTAAACAGGTTAAGCTATCCCTTGAAAACGCGAACGGGTGAACTTGTAGGATATTCGATTGTATTAAATTAAGCTACGCGGATACACTCACTACAAGTTTACCCTACACGTTTTTGAGGGGTGGCTTAACCCGTTTATAATTATATCCACCTGGTTTTTCTTCTTGTTACAGACGGATTCATATTAGTCAGGGGAGAAGATGCTTTCAAAGGGGTAATGCCATACAGATATTCACAAATTGCTTACAGGGAAACAAACATTTAGAGCGCCTTTAAAAAGATTAAAAAAATATTGTTAAAACATCAACAGATTGAAAACTACTAACCGTTTATCCTGTGATGTTGTTCCAAATAGCTTAAATTGTTAAAACACTAAAAATTAAGTAATATAAATAAATATATTATATTTTCATAATGTGAGCTACGTAATTGCCGAGGCCTAATAGTCTTTTAAGACTTGGTTACGCATCTATGTAAACATCGATATTATGATAAATATATTAAAATTGAAATTGACATTAGAGGTATGATTTAAATGTTTTTTTTCCAAATATGATTGGATCAATTTTAAGTTTTTCACAGGAAGGAAATAAATACTTAGTAATCTATTACAAAAAAACTTGTATCACAGTTTTAAACTAAACTAAAAACCTAACTTGAAACTCAGGAAATTTTTTTTTAATAAATTGAAATTTCTAAGGGGGATTTAAAAATCTTGACAAATGAGTTTTTAAATACCGGAGAAGTTTAAAGTTATTTAAAAAACCGTGAAAAATATAACTTTTTTCGTATTTCGTTTATGCCAAATTTTTCCTGAGTTGCAATTTTTGTTTATAGTTTTTTACGTAAAATATTGCTTAAAATAGTGTTAAAAGTCGTTTTTTGGTAATAATTCACTCAGTATTTTTTGCCTTCCCGACAAAAAGTTAAAATTGGCGCCATCTAGTTTAAATAAAAACATACCTAAATTCTTGTTTCCCTGGAAGCAATTTGTAAATCGGTCTAAAGCCCCATTCATATAGTGGTATAATCTATAACATGTAATTATCGCTTTTTCTAATCTGAATATTATATAAATCTAATAATATTATAAACTGACTTGTTGGTAATCTTTTCCCAAAACGAATGCCAAGGTCTGGGCAATTTAATTCGATTAAAAAGTGTTCAAGTTGCAATACCAAAATTTATGTTTACAATCCTATCAAAGATTTTCATCAGGTTTGGACCATAAATAACTGGACCCGAATCTAGATTGCATGCTCAGTTATTTTACAGTAGCGCCGCTTGTAGCACCACGGTGACCGATATTAAAAGATTTCCACCCAAATATGGAACAAAATAAGCTAACATCTTTAGTTCGACATCTCAAGTTTGTAAGCACGTGCTTTGAGTTTGGGTGCAAAATAAGCGAATGAAGTTAGGACTAACATCTTAGCTCGACATCTCAAGTTTGTAAGCACGTGCTTTGAGTTTGGGTGCAAAATAAGCGAATGAAGTTAGGACTAACATCTTAGCTCGACATCTCAAGTTTTTAAGCACGTGCTTTGAGTTTGGGTGCAAAATAAGCGAATTAAGTTAGGACTAACATCTTAGCTCGACATCTCAAGTTTGTAAGCACGTGCTTTGAGTTTGGGTGCAAAATAAGCGAATGAAGTTAGGACTAACATCTTAGCTCGACATCTCAAGTTTGTAAGCACGTGCTTTGAGTTTGGGTGCAAAATAAGCGAATTAAGTTAGGACTAACATCTTAGCTCGACATCTCAAGTTTGTAAGCACGTGCTTTGAGTTTGGTTGCAAAATAAGCGAATGAAGTTAGGACTAACATCTTAGCTCGACATCTCAAGTTTGTAAGCACGTGCTTTGAGTTTGGGTGCAAAATAAGCGAATTAAGTTAGGACTAACATCTTAGCTCGACATCTCAAGTTTGTAAGCACGTGCTTTGAGTTTGGGTGCAAAATAAGCGAATGAAGTTAGGACTAACATCTTAGCTCGACATCTCAAGTTTGTAAGCACGTGCTTTGAGTTTGGGTGCAAAATAAGCGAATTAAGTTAGGACTAACATCTTAGCTCGACATCTCAAGTTTGTAAGCACGTGCTTTGAGTTTGGGTGCAAAATAAGCGAATTAAGTTAGGACTAACATCTTAGCTCGACATCTCAAGTTTGTAAGCACGTGCTTTGAGTTTGGGTGCAAAATAAGCGAATGAAGTTAGGACTAACATCTTAGCTCGACATCTCAAGTTTGTAAGCACGTGCTTTGAGTTTGGGTGCAAAATAAGCGAATGAAGTTAGGACTAACATCTTAGCTCGACATCTCAAGTTTGTAAGCACGTGCTTTGAGTTTGGGTGCAAAATAAGCGAATTAAGTTAGGACTAACATCTTAGCTCGACATCTCAAGTTTGTAAATAAGATTGGATGGAAATGTTGCGCGTTTTTCTCGGTAGGCATGCAATTTTAAAAATTGTGTATCTCTGGTCCAGTAGTTTATTTACCCAAGGTACAGGAGTACTGGCTTACTTTTGTAACGCAAAAAATACTGTCTATCTCCGCAAATAGATTAGAAAATGTAATCTTGAAATTTAAATCCCTATAGTCATTAGATCGGGGTTTCAGTATAATTATAAGAAATTACAACAAAAAAATTAAAAAAGTATATCTCTAGCATGATGAAATTTGATCGTAAAAATGTTAAAATAAGGAGGATGTGATATCTAATATTATCTTTTGAAATATATTTTTTAAAACTGTGCTGGGTACGGGTTCAAACCGGATTTGGTTTTTTTTTAAAAAGGAGAGAAAAAAAAGCAGTTAATATATTAAAATTATTCCTCCTCTCTTAAGAAACTGGTGCGCTTTCACCAAAGTGAAAACTCGTTTTCGCTAAAAGCACCTTTAAAATATTTGGCAATAAGCATTACGTGGTCAAGGTAATTTTCTTCTCGCATAAATGATTCATCTGATCATCGAAACAAAACCACAGCGAAAGAATAATAATATTTTATTGAACTGGTTTTGTACCGATTTATCGCAACGAATACAAGGTCGCTAAATTTTGAAACACTCATTAGTTATAATTTTACTTTGTTAAAAAATATAAATTTTGTAATGCCTGTCTTTTCTAGTTGTTTAGGTTATTACAAAGACCTCAATAAGTATACATTCAAATGTTAATATTTTTTAATTTAAAAATCTCCATCTTTGCAGATGGGTTTTTAAAAGATTTAAATATTAGGACCATATTTGTTATACCATAAGTAATATAATACCGTAAGTTTGACAATTCCTATTCTCCCGACGACAATTTTTTAGTAAGAAGATTTTTAGTTAATCGTTTAGCTTTTAAATTCGAGGATCTTTTTCAAATAACAATTTTTGAATAAGGTTTTAGAATTTAAATTTAATCATCCATGTGTACTTCTCATATTTATTAAATTTAAACTAATTATAATTTTACCGTAAACTAAAACCATTTTTAAATTTATAATTTTTGGTAGTGTCGGGTAAAGATTTTCAAGAAATCTGACCTAACCTAATTATTTCGTATTTATTGCAAACACACTAGCTTCCAAAATTTCCGATTAAGCATTGCGACAGACTATCATTAACCGTCATACTTATGTTAATTATTTTACTTATGGTCATACTAATAACTGTAATAACGGTGCCCTTAATTTAGTTAGTCAAAATCGGTAATTATTATTCATTCAATCTTAATTACACTAATATGATAACGCAACAAATAGAATGATAAATTTAATCCAAATAGAACGATAAATTTGATCTCTGATATACTAAACTGTAATTAAAAATGTGGGTTTTGGCTGTCGAATAGCATTTGGTCAGTCTCGACAACAGCAGTGGTTTCGGAATAAAAATCTTGACACGTGTTATTATATTTCAAATGCTTGATTAAATTACTGTCCATTTTTTATCCAGCACCTCAATTGGACGGGGTGAATAACTCGGCGTGTTCTTGACCGCCAGTAACCGGATCCCCCCAAAAAACCAGTCACATTAAAAAGAGGTCTGACAAAATGCGGGTTTGGATTAGTTCTGACCCATATTTCCATTCCATTGCTTTCCGACGCCGGGTTTCCGAAAATGATTGAGGCATTTTCATTTTTTCTCTCTCTCAATAATACTACGCCGTTTAATCGGTGTCCTATATTCTGGACGTTGAACTTTTGCCGAAAGTCGTTTTCGTTCGAGACTTTCACTTTAACATAAAACGATAGTTAAAATATCTATTTAATTTATTACGCCCTGTTACTGGGTTACGTCTTGGAGAAATACCAGAATTTTATTAGAAATTACAAGACGTTGTTCTGTAAAAATCAGCTGATGTTTCCAGTAAAATGTACTATCACCGTCCTCTAGAAATTTCAGCTTTAAGTTTTGTTAAATATACCATTTTTAGGGCTAAAATTACAATTTCGGTTTAGTTGAAATTACAAGAGTTTGTTCTGTAAAAATCAGCTGAGCTTTATAATACCAATATTTTTAGTAAACTAATAAATAAATGGCGAATTCAGGTTTGTCACGGGCCAGGGAAATCAGGGAATTTATTCATACTCAGGGAAACGTCATTGAATTTTAAGAATTTAAATTTATCTGGAAAATTTAATTAAGATAATTTTTTACAGTTCTGTGTTAATTGCGTGTTGTAATTACCAAATTGTTACATTTATACTGATAAAAGTAAAATACAAAGTAATAAAATTGAGAAAATTTGATAAGGGTCAGGAGAAAATCATTAAAAATGGTCGGAACGAACAGAGAAAAGTCGAGGAATTGAATCTGAAACTATATGTGGCAACACTGGATTTAGATTTTCAGACGAAAACGTCAGAAGCTCTTTAGCTGGTGGAGCTGATAAGCAGACAATTATTTTTAAAGCACAAATTAAAAAAAATTCAGAAACTTAGTATTTAGTTGTAAAAGTTGAGTAAAGTTTATTATTTAATTGAAATTTTAGAAATTAATCAATAAGTTTCGATTAGTTTTTGGTGCAATTCTCTAAAATATTTCTCAAAAATCATAACTAAAATATTTATTTTGTAAATAGGCCCTCAATAATTAATATTTTTCTTCACACAATAATATGTATAAAAATTAATAATTAACTTCTTCAGCGTTTGACTAAGATCAAAGTGTAGTATCTTTTTGCTTCAGCTGTTAAACATATCTTCATAAGGAACATAAGAGCAATAAGAATGACACTTTCTTGATTGAACCTTTTTTCGACACTGACATTCTCGGCATTTTATTTAATTTAGGTTTGGACTCGAAGATCTATTTGGTCCGAGATTCGCGTCTTTTTGTTTGATCGAAGACCCATTGGTACGAGCTATTTGTAAATTTTTAAATTTCTTCAAATTGGTTTTGGGCTTAGCTTTTTTATCCTTTTTCATTACGGACTATTCTACTTATTCGCGTTTTTTAAGCTCCAACTTGGACTTGCACTGAATAGCTACGTGCTATCGTCCTTGGTTGTAGTAGATTTTGCTTAAAGAAGAAACTACGCACAATCGGCCACTAAACTAAATCCCGTAGTACGTTTTTCAAACCAGAGAAACGAGATTCGATAATGATTGTAATTTCCTTCGAAATGGAACGTTATCGATGGAAAGCGAAGTTCCATCAAGGAGAATCGAGAGGGAAAACTACCGGGAGAAGTAACCTGCCTGCCAGCCCGTGCCTTTGAACTGCCGTTTCCATATACGCGTGTATGTTTACAAGTCGTTGCCCTAAATCGAGGTGGAAATGGCTGAAAGAACGCATTTATAATGACGATCCTTGGGCCAGTTTCCCCGGGGAATTTTTATAAAGCGGACTTATTTTCGTTCATTTTTCTTGTTATTGTTCTTGCAACACTGAAACGAAAGTGACATCCTGCAACCTCGGGAATAGTATATAACTGTCGAATCAGGATCAGGGACGAACTTGCGTTTTCGACATTTCAAACTAAGAAACACTTGTTGGCCTATTTCATTTGATAATTCGACGCACACCTATTGATTGGTATTGGTTTTTTCAATGATCTCGATTTACAGATTATTTGAGAACAGTAATTTGTAATCGATTTTAATTTAAGTGTCATACTGATAATTGGTTTAATCTGTAATAATCAATACCAAAAGTAAATCGGTACTACTATCGACATCTAAAATCGATCTAAATAATAAATTTATTTCATATTCTTAATTGACACAAATCGTGGAGTAACATTCTAGAGGATTTTATCATTAGAGATTCAGGTAAGCCAGCACAAGAAAATGTCCCGAAAACGTGTAGAGATAACTTGTAGAAGGTTAAGGCATTGAGTTTTCTCCATAGGATTTAAGCTTACCATTAGTGGCAACGGGACTGAAAATCAAGGAACTTTATCAAAGTACGCCTGGCGCCTTCTGTTGATAATATTAAACAGCCTTTGACAGAGCATTAATGTCTCGTGGACTTGCATCCGCGCGCAGTCTGGCGCGAGACGAGAATGCACTGTAGAAGGTAAATGATAAAGTTCCTTGATTTTCAGTCCCGTTGCCACTAATGGTAAGCTTAAAGCCTATAGAGAAAATCCGGTCTGGGGCTCTATATTATTATCAACGCAATGGGTGCAGGCTGTACACACAAACCTACGTCTGCAATCCTAAAAGTTCCCTCTACGCATTTTCAGGAGGTGACTGTACCTGTCTATTGTGTCACTACAGTCGATTCTTACATCGTACCCATAAGATACGAGCTTAGTTAAAATAGCGGCATCTACTTTAATACAACTAAATTTATCATGAATTAGCAAATGACCTTTATATTTAAATTTTTCTAGGCTGAAAGTCTGAAACGTGTTTTGTAACTTTTGGTTGAACACAATAAGGTGATCCCATTTTATGTAAGTAAAAATATATTAGAGATTTAACCTCCTGCAACCTTCTCAAACCATAAAATGTTTTATAATTACACTACCGCCATCTTTAGATTTGTTGTTAAACTATCCTCGAGTCTTACTAATTAATAGTAAACCAACGCCACATTTGCGGCTTTCTAGTCTAGTCACCATGACTTGGTGGGTCATTAAATATTAAAATTACAACTTTCTAATCAGTTTAAAACTATCGCTAGCGCACCCCCTTTGGTTCACCAATGAAAGCTAGATAGGTTACATAGGTACATAAGTATATGTATTTGTACCCCGCTGCTCCGCCTTAAGCACTACAGCGGCCACCTTAAACAACCAGCCCTGGACAAAAGTGCGCTTTGCGAAACAACGTTCGGCCAGTGAGACAGCCATTTTTACCGCCTCACATATAGCAAACAAACGCCCTCATCACGGCCCAACAAAAGGCGACACCATGGGCTGCCCGAGACCCACCCTCGCACAGCTGAGGACTAGAGTGGCTTCCTCTTCCACTGCAAACTACCCTCCTTAGTAGGTCACAGAATGACGAGTGTGGAACACCCATGAGGTTCCAGTGACCCAGCGCCCCGATCACATGACCTTGAGAGCCGGGTATGGAGCCCCCCACAGGCTCCAGTGACCCCATCACACCACTAGATAGGGACAGTGGGAAAGGTTACATAGGTAGCAGCTAAGTTGACGCTATAGAGTGTTGTCGTCTGATACGATTTTGAAAACTTGTAACGTCACAGCTGTAGTGTTAATAGTGGCCGCCATGACAGTTACCGTTTTTTATCAATAGGCAAATTCGGGCAAATTACAATGGTGACGTCGCAGGGTTTCAGACGACAACACTCTATTAGTTTTTCCTCATCTTTATTCGTAAATTTTATTTTAAAAATAATGATACATTCATTTTAATATAATTTTTACATCGTTGGCTTATATTTTGATAATATTATTTAAGAAAAAACGTTCTTACGCCACCTAGACTCGTTTCGGTAGCCCATTGCTTAGTATTTTTAATATTGAAATATTTTTCTGAAATGTATTTTTGGAAATGCTTGGCAGTATGGTAGTGAAGAGCAAACGACCAGCTTTAGTTTAAACACAGTTGGCGGTGGCATAACTCTGGAAGCTGGTTTGTGTTTAGTCTCAGGTTCCGGGTGCTAAATACTGGTTTTATGCATAGAATTTAGTTTTAGCATTAATAAATTTTATAAGTATGGCTGGTTTTGTTACCTGTGGTCCCAACGAAGCCTTAGTGGTGTCTGGTACGATTTATTTATTCGTAAGAAGTTTTATTTTAAGATAAATCCTAATGACTAAGGCTTAATCTCATAGGATGTTGCCATACTCATCCCGCTATGGTTCCAGGAGGGCGTGTGTTTGTTTGGCCCTTCATTCAAAGGGTTCAAAGGTAATTTTCATATAGTTATTTACGTGACGTACTCAGAACTTTTGTTTTATGCTATACATTTAACAAATTTTAGAATAACTCTAAACACAATGACACTGACGATTGAAAGCCCCAAAGTATACACTCTGCAAGGTGTACCTATCTCTGTAACAGGAATTGCACAAGTAAATGAAATATGTAAAACATATTTTATTTTTGTAAAACTCACTCAAAACGTTTCATATTTGTTAATAGGTGAAAATTCAAGGCCAAAACAATGAAATGCTACGAGCTGCTTGTGAACAATTCTTGGGCAAAAGAGATGGTGAAATTATGCATATTGCCCGCGAAACATTGGAAGGACACCAAAGAGCGATAATGGGCACTATGAGTGTTGAAGATATATACAAAGATAGGAAGAAGTTCTCAAAGCATGTGTTTGAAGTGGCATCCTCTGATTTGGTTAACATGGGCATTACTGTAGTTTCTTATACCATCAAGGATATTAGTGATGATGAAGTAATTAAATTAAAATGTCACAAAAGTATTTTAACCTCTGCGGCTAAGCCATTCTTTCAACTTAAAGGGATACTTGAAAGCTCTTGGCATGGCTCGTACAGCGGAAGTCAAACGAGACGCTCGTATTGGAGAGGCAGAAGCCAAACGAGAAACCCAAATAAAAGAAGCCCTTGCAGATGAGGAGCGTATGGCAGCCAGATACATCAATGACACTGAAATTGCTAAATCCCAACGAGACTTTGAACTGAAAAAAGCTGCTTATGATATGGAAGTCAATACAAAGGTATATAGTTATTGTTCTTTTGAAATTGGAGATAATGTTTTTTTAAACACTTAGAAAGCGGAATCAGACTTGGCTTTCAATCTCCAAGCAGCTAAAACACGCCAGCGTATTAAAGAAGAGCAAATGCAGGTCAAAGTCATTGAGAGAGCTCAGGAAATTATGGTCCAAGAACAAGAAATACAGAGACGAGAAAATGAATTGGAAGCGACTGTTCGACGACCCGCCGAAGCGGAGAAATATAGACTTGAAAAATTAGCGGAAGCTAATAGGTATGTAGTAACCCATTGCGTTCATTCTCCCCCAATCACATTGTTTTATAAATGTATTTCAATTGTTAGGAATCGTGTAATCATGGAAGCGGAAGCTGAGGCCGAATCATTCCGAGTATGGTTGAGTTTGTAGTTTGATTTTGGTGTAATTTAGAATCGAAGCCATAGAACCAATGACTTTGTCACAGATATGCGAAAGACCAGTTACAAATATTTAATTAAAATTTTTTCATCAATATAGATGAAAGGTGAAGCGGAGGCATTTGCGATTGAAGCCAAGGCTAGGGCAGAAGCGGAGCAAATGGCCAAAAAGGCTGATGCATTCAGGGAGTACAAAGATGCAGCTATGGTTGATATGGTTTTAGAAACACTGCCCAAAGTAAGATATTTTATGGCCTATGCTATAATCCAGAATGAAATGAGCACTCCCGTATAACATGGTAACGTTATTTTACAGATTGCCGCGGAAGTTTCTGCACCCTTATCTCAGTGTACAAAAATCACAATGGTATCAACAGGAAAAGGAGATATGGGAGCCAGCAAACTGACAGGGGAGGTTCTGGACATCATTAGTAAAGTGCCCCACGTTGTCACCCAGTTGACAGGAGTGAGCATTGCAAATGTAAGATCCGCCAATTTTGTCCACTAAAGCCGAAGCACGTTACTTTTAAACCATTTTTACTGGCAACGTCGTTTTCGGATAAAAATAAAATGCGACTTCAAGGAAAAGCAGATAAATGTACTTTAATGCAATTTATCAAATTTCAGTCTCTGAGAGTGGCCCAGGCATCCATCTAGACCAAAATTCCTTTTGTTTCTTTTGTTTATTTTTGCTGAGAGAAAAAAAGAGGGTTTACAAAATCATTGACATATACCCGAATATCCACAAAAAGCAAAATAATGAAAATATTTTCCCTAAGCAGTTGATGTTATTGCTTCACAATGAATCTTGTTGATATATTTAGTCTCTATTTTTCCTTCTGATCTTTAAAAAAACCAAGAAATTTACAATTTAGTGGTTCTAGCCCTCATGGCTTGTACTGATTTTATGCCATTTACTCATAGTAATTGGCATTCTTTACTCCTCACATGGTAGATAATGTGTTTGTGCCTTTTGAGAATCTTTGAGCAAATTGCCCTTGTTGCAGTCAGCCAGTTACCAAAATACCGTCAATATAGATGGAAGCTGCGATGTGCTAAATTTGGTGATATCATAGCCTGTTGTGCCTGGAGAAATGCTTTCATTGTTCTCTGTATTTCAGTTAATGATACGAAAGGGTGTGCTTCTCTTTGAAAATGAGAACCACCGTTGGTCTAAAGATAACCCTGAACATGGTCGAAAAGGTAAAAAAGACCAACAATGTTTGGTGAAACTAAAATATATTTATTTATTAAATTAAAGCGATAAGCAGTAATTAGACCAAAGTACAGCGTATCGATTTATTTTAATAAATAAGTATATTTTAGTTTCCCCAAACGTTGTTGGTCTTTTTTACCTCTTTGACCTTGTTCAATGAGCTTCTCTTTAACAGATTCTAGATCTTATGCGTCGCAGCTATGATTACTGACATCATCAAACATAGCGCATTGCAACTCTATTTGTATTAACTATACATTTTAAGGAGCCACATTCAAAAAAAGCTTTTAATTATCTTGCATTTTCTCTGTCATGCATGGCACTCGCTTTATACAAAAGTGATGTTTGAGACACTGCCATTGGCTTACTTTTTGAATTTGGCTCTAACAATTGGTCTCTTTCTATACGAGACTCCATCAGAAATCTCAATTGTTTTCTTTTTCGTGCAATGAATTACGCGTCTCTATATATATTGTAAAGTTTTTGTGTAAAAATAATGTGTATAAGCATAGCCAAAAGATTAATTTTCTACGTTGAAGTGAGGAGATGAAAGTAGTCAAAAATATTTTAGCCGTATTTCGAGGAACTAGCTTTAGACTATTTTATTGCGATTGAAACCTTTAAAGGGGTTAAAAAGAAACTGGAACAAATTTCTACTTCTTAATTAGCTAGCCATCCATTTATAATAACTGCAAATTACGATTTTTCACCTTATAAAAAATTTTATGCATCAACGTAAAAATGCTGTAGTGTGCTAGTCTATTTACACATATTTCGTAATATGGAAATAACACAGTTTGATAAATATTGTGCTATCCATCCCTTAAAATTTTTAATCCTAGTCACGTTTCAACTTATTCATACTAGACTTTTCTATATATGCTTGAATAAAGTATGTTTTGTGTCATTTTGTATAAATTTTTTATTTCAAGTATATCTTTTTATATAAATACGATAACTTTAATTTTATTTGTATTTGTTTTCAAACGATTCTGAACTGTATTTTTACGAAACACTTTCTTTACTCTTCTCTGTGTCAAAAGTAGATGGAAAATAGATGTCAAAATAAAATGTTTATCTAAAAATTCTTCACTTCAACATTTTTAAATTTTTCGCGCTTATTGTTATATTTTTTTTAGTAGTGATTTTCACCTTCAGATGCCGCCCCTGAAACATTACGGGCAAACAAATTGTCCGGTGTGACATTCGCGCGAACACTGGCAGCAGAAATTGAATTCGAACGTCAACCACCAGCTTGGACTGAAACATTTTATATTATAACCATATTTTTATTTTTAAAAAGCTGAAAATTAGCACTTAGCAAACTATTTAAAAAAGTGTTTGGTAAATTGGAACAATAGCCCCGCCTCTCCCTTTGTTCCAATTTCTCGACCCCCCTTAAAGTACTTTTGAAGGAGATTCCAATGGTTCAAAAATTATTCCCCGCAAAGCGTTATTTAAAAAGTTAATTAAAAATTGCTCAAAGACTATACATTGGCGTCGCGCACTCACTTCGCTCGAGAGCTGGGGGGCTGTACCGGCGCCTCGTCAGCTCCGTTCTTTATAATCATAAACCCCATTAAATATATCTCCTTAAGTATTAATTCCCGAAATATAATGTTTCGCATTAAAAAACAAACTAAAAAAATAGCGAAATTTGCTGACTAGTAAGTAAAACCTCCTGCACAGCTACTTATCGGTAATAATTATTAAACTGAAACACAGATTTATTATTTCTTGGCGATTTCCTTGAAGATGTTTGATTGAATCGTCTATTGGAGCAGTTTGCTCTTACCATCCAGAGATCAGAACACGTCCAGACCCGTGTTCTGTCAGGTCTAAAGATCCCTCGTCTCATGCTCCACTAGCTAGGGAGATGCCTACCGCTCCCGCATAGAATAACCAAACTCCGGCGGTGTCTCCCTCCACTTCGACCTTTGCTCAGTGGTGTAGTCCTAAGAAAAAAAGAACCGGGGCGCTACCTGGGTACGGCCAACTTCGATTTCGCACGTAATTACTTTTTCCTGTTTACGTTTTCCTGGTTAATTTTCCATTACCATTACCTTTTATTTTTATTACTAGTGTATTATTGTATAATTAATGCTGAGCTCCCATTGGAGCCGCCCTGTTACAAAAGGGTGTACTTTGTACGAGCGAATAAAAAACCTTTGAACCTTTGAACCTTTCGGTAGCAGCTAAGACGTTGAATACGCATATTTTTGATTGCCTTAGTAGTGATGTTGTTGAAGCAGTAATGAATGTACACAATGTATGCATAATGGGTGACTTCAATGGTCACATATCAGAGTATGGGACAGATAATTTAATTGGTCGTCAACTGAAGCAGTTTGCTGAAGAGTTTGGGTTGACAATTGGTAATCTATCTCCTACCTGTAAGGAAAGATATACTTGGCAAAATTCGAGAGTTCAAACTACAGTGGTTTATATTTTATATAATGAGGCCTTGGAGGATTTTGTTACCAAAATAGAGATTGATGAAGCTGGCTCTAAAAGCGTGACAAGTGATCATAACAGCATACTACTAGAGGCAGATTTTCACATCGACAGTCCCTAGCCAAAGAGGATAGAAGTGAGGTTATTCTAGGTCACTGAACATCCTATAAAGCCGCTAAGGAAAATGCAAAAGCTGTGATAGCAAGGGAAATGAAAATAGTCAACTTCAAAATGGAAAATGAAATTGAGAGAGCTGCCAAAGACAAAGGGCGAAAGTTCTGAGAACTTCTGGATATACATGAAATCTTTGAAAAAACAGGGGCGGGCAGTGGAAAAGACTTTCAAGGGGATTAGGGCCAAGAAAGGATCACTATTGTGGGACAAAAAAACTATCTCTATACGAATCATGGAGTACATTGCAGAGCTAGAGGTTGAGTTACTGTCAGGATCAGTACCAATGCCTGATAATGCCATAAAGAGTTGTAATCTGACTACAGAATCCCCAAGTAACACCAACTACGTATCAACCCCCGAGGATGATTTCTCCATCCAGGAATTAAATATGGTTCTGTTCACTTTGAAGACAGGGAAGGTGGCGGGAATGGATGGCGTATATGCGGAGTGTCTAAAGGCACTGGGACCCGGTGCAAGATCGACACTATGCTTCCTCTTAAATACCATTAAGAGAGGTAAAACCATACCCCAGTCTTGGCTCACTGCACGGGTATCGCTTATCTATAAAGGTAAAGGTAAAAATTCATATCGCCCCATTGCTGTGCCCTCGGTAATCTACAAAGTGTATGCTATGCTGTTAAAGGGTTGCCTCACTGCTTTTTTGGAGAACAATCGTGTGCTCTGCGACGCTCAGGGCGGCTTTCGTCAGGACACACAGACTGGAGACCATTTATTCGTCATCACACAGCGAATTGATCTAACTAAAAAAATGTCTACCCAGCTGGAAATTGCATTTCTGGATCTAAGGAAAGCTTATGACAGCGTTGACCGTCACATATTGTGGGAATGTCAGAATTCCAAGGCAGTTCCGGATACACTGAAATCGGAAATTGAGGCGCTGTACACGGAGTGCAGGTATACTTACCACCTAAATGGAACGGAAACTGAAGAAATTGAGAGCCGCGTTGGCCTACGGCAAGGGTGTCCGCTGTCCGCCACGCTGTTCAGTGTATTTCGATGATTTGGATCACGTGCTTATGGACGCTGGCTGCAGTGCTACGCTTTGGGGGTCCATGGACCACCGGTCTGATTTGGTTGTGTCATGCCTGTTTTATGCAGATGATATTGTTCTGCTCTCAAACAAGCACTCCGATCTACGGGCACTGCTTGACGTATGCTCTGATTTTGCCAGGAATAGAAATTTGGTCTTCATCATGGAGAAATCAAATACAATGAGCCTTTACGCGGATAAAAATGACCCCCAGCCCTATGTCCTCAACGGAAAATGTATGCCACAGGTGACTCGTTATACATACCTTGGGATAACTATTAGTAGCAATGACCATTACCTAACAACCATGGAGGAGACAGTGGCTAGTAAAAGCAATAAGAGGCGTTGGGTGGTCCGTAATCTCTCAGAACATTCCTACAAGAAATACTCCGTAGGCCGCACACTCTGGAAGAGTGTAGCGGTTCCAACCATAGCATATGGCAATGAAGTAGTATATGCTACTAGGCAAAGACTAGAAACATACTAGAGCGATCTCAAAGATTGGTAGGCAAAATAGCACTGAATGCAGGACCATTTGCAGCTAATACTGCTGTGGACGGAGAAATGGGATGGAATACAATGGCTACAAGAGAGGCTCGTAGCGAGATTAAGTACCTGGGAAGGCTCAAATTTATGCATCTTAGTCGTTTAGCTTGTAAAATGTATACGTATATCCGTGCAGGTGGACTGAGTACGGAGTGGACGCGTGCCATTGAACGTATTGACCGTCAATTTTGTGGGGGATAAAAGAGAGACCGGGCGAGTTCCTATAAGGAATGGGTGGAAAAGGAGGTAAAGAAACGGGCGCTAGTACTCTGGAAATCACAAGTTGGTGGAAAGGAAAGCTTGTGCCATTATAAAGTCAAAAAGCAGCTACAATGGTTCATGGGGAAGTGGCCTCGTTTTCCAAGCCCGTACTGGGGCTCTCCTTACCAGCAAACGTCAGGTAGAGCTGTTAGGTCCGAATTTTTACACAGCTATGTGGATTAGTCGACGAAGACCTGTACCATGTACTGTTGGAAGGTCCTGAGACAGAAGTGGACCAGTCTATTTGGGATTGGCGGGCAGATAATTTTGGGAACCCGCTTAGCGTAATTCTTGGACTTAAGGGTGCAAAGTGGGATTTAGCTGTGGTGCAGAAAATCCTGGAAATCTGGCAATGTAAAAAGAACAAACTTCGGTCCCTCTCCTAATCACCAATGTAAATATTGTAAATAACATAAATTTTAAAGCTCAAAGTTTGTAAAAAAAGTTATAAAAAGAGCTATTTTACCTTGTAAATATTATTTTATTTTGTAATTTTAATGCTGCGCTCCCACTGGAGCCGCCCTGTTTCAAAAGGGTATATTGAATTATACGGCAACAATAAAAAATAAAACCTATAAATGTACATTCAACTTCGATTTTTAGCGTGATCGAAGCTGGCCGTACCTAGGTAACTATTTGAAATTGTTATGGTATTTATAATAAATTAACACACCCTTTATTCGAGAAAAATGATTTACGAAATAGTAGCAAGGCGCGCCCTGGAAAGTTGAAAAAAAGAGGCAGGGCGCGCCCTGGCAAAATGGAAAAACCAAGACGGGGCGGCGCCCTGCCTTTGAAAAGAGCACCGGGGCGACGCCCTGGCCCGACTACACCACTGCCTTTGCTGACTTTAAGGTCCTCCCCAGAGAGCTTATCCAAGGAGTGACCCAATTCTTCTCTGGAGGTGCACCAATTCCGCAAAAGTTGTGAGTCACCCTCACACACTTACTCGATTCCGCAGTATCTATATATACCACATACGATGGTGTTACAGTTCATTCTCCATGTGGCCTTCCCACAAATTCTCTTGGTCTCAGAGCCACGAACTCCACTGCTAATCTACCAAATGGAAGCTCTCATAATTGCAGCATTCTTCAGTGGAATATTAAAATTGTGAAAAGAAGGATCGGGGAACTTACAAATCTCATAGAAACTCATGGACCATCGATTATTGCCCTTCAGGGGAACTTGGTTGCGACCATTGCGACCATCTGATACCCTATGCTTAGATTTTGGATTTTACTCGGTATTTGTTCTTGTACTTTCAATGTTTAACATTGTACCACGGAGTGTATGGTGTGAAGATCCTGTTTGTAATAGGCACCAATAGGCGCTTAAATAAATCATACTACCAGGAAATCGCCAAGAAGTAATATTTCCGAGAGCCAGGACCCGCAAGGTATTGTTTATATAGTGGTTGTGGAATTAATGAAAACTTTTCGCCTGTAAACAGAACATCCTGTTTTGCCCAAGCCTTAATTAATATGTCAAATAAGCTACCTGGTCTAAAGGGAACGCCATGGGGAACGATTGTTGTTGCCTTAAAGGTGAAAAATTTCCATTATTTTAACAGTGACTTGCAGGTCCTGGAAATATTAATACTTGGAAAAATTCCTCCATTCTTAAACCCTAATATAGAAAACAACACCAAAAGTAAACAGAAAATGATTTTATTCGTATTTTCTCGAAATCTTTGGCATACGTTTTTTCGCGGATAGAGTTCGAATAAATTTATAAATTATATTATATAATGACAGCATTGGTTTTAAATATTTCTCCTCTATACGATTTGTGGTAAACCTTATCACCCTTTTTCTTTAGTAAATGATGGCAGTTTTTAAATAAAACTCTCTCGAGGGGGGGAACAACATTAAATTTAACAATATCGTTTCGTTTTGACTTTTTGAAGTTAGTGGCGTAAATTGACTACGGTTAATTCTAACAAAGAAGTTATTTCGGAGGTAACTTAATTGTTCCAGAATGGGGGGAAAATATACGTTTACATTATTTTTCAATCATAGCGATATTTTGAAAAGCCAGGGAGGCAGAAGGGGTTTCATTAACGCACACAAAGCTCTAATATGGCACAAACAAAAAATCTTGGATTTATTTTGTTTTCGTTGTGGCTTGATTATCGGGCGTGTGCCTTGCAGAATGGGCGGCCGCCCTTGGCATAGAAACTCTGTCCCTCCAAATTCTTCTGACAAATCTGCCGGTTTTTAAAGATATTTATTAGTAGAGGGTTGAGGAAATGGGATGAGCTTGAATGTTTCGTCAGTACTACCAGATGGCGTTTAGACGCAGTTATGAATGATATTTGGAGGCATTGAGAATGTGTTTAATTATAATTAGGGAGAATGATCATGATTGTATTTTACCCAAAGAGGTACCGGGCCTACGAAAATTTTAGGAGACATTAGGGCCTACGATTCCATATAATAGGGCCAAAAATAAATAGGGGGAGAAAGTCTGGCACTTGGGTCCAACCGCACGACGTCTTATTTGAGGGGTAAAATTTTTGGGCTTCGGAAATGACTTCCCCCTCGCCTCTTTACAGGGACACAAAGGTATCGGTTCTACTGCGCCACGATGAAAAATAGTACTCTATAAAATACGTGAATATTAAACTTTTGCTTTCGATAATTTGGTTAATTTAGTTCCTAAATAAAGTAAATATATCATAGAAACTAAAATGCGACATTTTAAAAATAATAACAGGATTTTTGAAAAGAAATAAACCGTAACTAGAATAACACTCGCTTAAATCGTGGAGAGCGTGGCGCCATCTAAGAGCAGAGATCGGGACTAATTGGTAAATCTACGATGTTAAGGCCTAACAATTGGCAAGTTTAACTGAAATAATAGCTATAGCTACGAGCTTTTTTGTTTATTTTACAATTGATATAGTAATTATTAATTAAAATCAACCGTTTTCGAAGGAAATAATGGTCAGCATTTGTCAGAGAGACTATTTGAAATCGCGAGGCGGTGACATGGTTGCCAGGGAATAAAATTCAAAATTTTCATCTTGAGCGCGGACCGGAATACCACAAATGCACTACTTCGCGCGTAATGTGCTATCCTTATTGGTTAGAAATATCACGTGATCACTAGCTCTTCAAAAAGGGTGTCAAGCATGGTGGAAGGTAAAATCTGAAGGCATTGATAGACTTTCTCCCCATATTTACTTTTGATAGGACGAAGGTCCGAAAAGTCGGTAATTGAGAGATTTTGCCTAAGGCCTACGGAAAGGTTAAAACGGCCCTGCCGGGTTGATTTTGTTTAAGGAGAACCCCGTTTTCCAGCGACCGATTGACAGGATTGCCATACATTTCGATGTGAAATAAATAATTTACAACGAAAAATTACAAAATAGAGTCTGCTTCACCATGTTCCACACGCAGGCTTCCGAAAACCGCCGCTAGAGGGAAATAGGAATAACGCCCATTGGGCTTCGGTTGTGAGAGTTAAAACACATACCGTGCACTTAAAGCATTGTGAATGGTAATTGTTGTTGAGAGCTTCTACCCAGCGGTCGCCAGCTTCGATGGGGAAGCCACATCCGACGCATTTTGTCGTGAACAGTTCGTTCCAATCTATTAAGAAAAACGTGCCATTGCGTTCATTAGGTTATTATTCGTTTCGAGCAATTGGCTCCTTTTAGTTTTGTACCTTTTTCGCAGTACGGTTTTCCATCTTCCAAATAGAAAGAGCTATTGCCGAAAGGTTTGTGGCAGAAGCTACAGACGAAGCATTCGGGATGCCATTGTTTATCCAAAGCGTTCAGGCAATCCTAATTAAAATAATCAGTAATATTAGTAATTTAAATGACTAGCTAATTTATGTTAGTTACCCCTTTAATTCTGTGTTGACATTTGCAACAGACGGGCGCCAAGTACGATTCCCAACAGTTTTCGCAGTAGAGCTGTCCCTGTTCTTCAACGAATCCAACGTCGGCCAACGGACGTCCGCATTGGTTGTTCTTGCACAGGAAGTGCTCGGGGCACCAAGTCTTACCCAAAGCCACGATGAATGGACCTCTGTTTAGGGTTAACATTATTTGAAAACATTTAGAGGAATATTATCACCAGGAATAGTGAAAGGGTATCATCAGTGATCGACAGTCGGCCCCCAAACAGGGGTTCAAATTTACGTTGCCACCATTTCTATGCGAAAGATACATTTTTATTTTGCTTTAGTTGTATCAAAAGAATAAGAGATGGCACGGTGGGCGTTAGAACCACTCTTTTAGGGTTGGGCTCCAGCAGCATGGGAGCCCCTTGAACTGTGACCGTTGTCAGTTTATTTATCCAACTTTAGAGTGTTGGTTTTTGGAAACGGGTACGTACCTGATGGGTGTTCCACAAACGGAGCAGATTGGGATTCTGGTACCGGGTCCTGATTGTTGTTTGAGTTGTCCTCGTCCACGTCGTGGAGCCGGTCTTTGTCCCTGTTGACTTTGAAGTCCAGAGGGCCCTGTCGAATTGAGAGCGACGGGAGTTGAAGAACTCTGGGGTGCTAGAGGCTGAATGGGCGCCGGTGGGGCGCTCCAGGGAGAGGTGCCCGGGGAAAGGCTGGGTAGCTGAGCGGGAAGGCGAGGTTTGGGCGCTACTGCTGGTGGGATCTTGGGACTGATGGGGCCGGGTTGCGAAGCTGGTGGAGGAGGGGCGAAGACGGAGCCGGGTGACAAAGGCGACGCTGCGAAGTTGACATGCTGGGTGCCGGGAGGAGGGCGGTAGGTAGGGAGGCCCGGGGAGACGTTAGATGGGAAACCACCCTCGGGGATCGTGACCTGTATCTGCTGGCTAGAGCCCTTGGGCGGTGGCCAGATGAACTTGGATCCTCCTACCGGGTGGTTTAGTATAGTAATTGGGTGGTTATCGTAGAAGAGTGAAGTGAGAGCCAGTTAGCCGGGTGGTTTAATATTATAGTAGGGTAGTTAACGTAGAAGAGTGAAGTTAGAGCCAGTTAATGAAAAGAGATAAAAGGTGGAGATTGAAAGACAGAATGATAGTACACGGAAAGAAAGAGAAAGATTTGAAATTTGAGAAATTGAAATGACGTGTTTGTGTCAGCAATTTCAAAAACAAGAATCGATGTTTAGTCCATTAGTTTTGATAATAGGCAAGCTTTTTTTTAAGTAAATCCAATCAAATCGCGTCTTCTTGTACCAAACGGTTCAAATCCAAGCCTAAGCCTATGAAGTAAGCCATTATCGTTACAAAACTCGCGTTTAAGCTGCAGTATTGTAGTATACTATCATTCTGTTGCCAGGATTGTTTAGCAAGCTTATAAGCGTGGATTGGTTCCTCAAAGATAGTAACTCGCCGGGACATTAGCAGCGACGAGTTCCTACCGGAGTCCATGCCTCTAGGTACCCGAAGCCAAATTCACTTTCAACTCCCAAAATTAAAAAAAACCATGCACGTGTTTTTGAGTGTCACTTACCAGCGCCTTACTTCGGTAGGCATTGTTATAAAGTAAAACCAAAATTAATCAGATTACAAAATTAATCGGATTACCTTCATGCCGCGCTGTTTACTTCGATTACCCACACCATGCGTTAAACGTGTTAAAGTAAAAACCGTTTTAGGAGTTGTCTCTTACCATGAGATGGACGGTGTGCGTCACCAGATGGCGCAGTTTGGGGGTGAGTGTAGATGTGAGAACCCATAGATGGCGCCGCCACTGGTGCCGGTGGTGCCACGGGAGCCATAGGGGCTTTCACTGACTGTGGAAATAGAGAATGCGTTAGGACTTTTGTGACCACATTCATCGAGTTCGGTTAGTCTAAGCAGAAGTATAAAATGTATACTGCTGATGCTATTAAATTGAAATATGTACCTTCGCTGATAAATAAGTAAATACATGAATGTATTAATTTCAACCACGAATATCGAACTGCATTAGGTAGCCTGGCCTCAGTCGCTAGGATGGGAGGGGCTTAGCTATCATGACGTCGGTTGGAAACTTGACTAGCTTTCAGCTAGGAGCAACAAACACAAGGAGAACGCAGCTATAGCTTTCAAACACGCTAACGAAGGGTTGTGTACGGATTTCATTGGACGAGCGTCACGAGCCTTTACGATGAACGTTTTACGGGTGGGAGGGGAAGACAATTTCCGAATTTTCCCCTTCCGACGGCAGCAGGCGCTAAAGCGTCTAACCAATGAAAAATGTACACAAGAAAATCCACGACTTTTGACGGGTTGCGTTCTCCTTGTGTGGGGTGTTGTGTTTGTTGCTCGTAGCTTTCAGTGTCAAGGCTTAGCGCGAAATTTAAGTTTCTAAAATTTTAATACACATCTTTTTGATTGAACGAAAGGTAAGAATATTAATAATAAATTTATTTATGATTATCAAGTAATATGGTTAGAGTACAGGTATTTTTCTAAGAATCACGAGTCATTTTCTTCGCCGGTTAAATCGCGCAATCAGGGAATCGTTTTGTGGATCGAGTAAACGACAAACGCCTGTCTCCTGATTGGCTGAAGTGATTATATAAAACGTAGAAAGGCACCGCCCATCGCAGCCCCAGATGGTAGAAAGGGTAATGCTATAGTTCGATATTCATGGTTGAAATGAATGCCTTCATGGTAAATATCTCTAAGCAGTGTAATTTTGACGTTTTAAATTTGACGAAGGTAAACTCGTGGTAAATTTTGATGCACCCGGTATGCTGCCAATTTAATTTTAATATCCCAGATGAATACTTTTGTCGTAAGAGATATATGATCAGCTTCTGGTCATAAGCATTAATATTTCTAGTCTAAGTATAATTAGGATTATTTAAAAAACCAAAAGGTGAGCGTACTAGAGTTGCTTCGTTTTGTAAATGGCGTTCATTAGAAATGATTACCTCGTCGGTTGAAAATCCATTCACAGGGGTTGGAAGAATATCAGTCGTGTTACCCGAATTTAGGTTGCTGGTCGGTGGGCTGTACCGTCCATCCTTGGCATGCTGTCTTAGGTTAGCGTCAAAATCCACACACCAAATCAAACCGGAAAAAAGCATGCGTTGTCACTGATTAGCCACGAGATTCAAACGGTGTTATAGGACAATTATTTCAAAGTTGTCGGGTAATAACGATCAAAACTGAGATCACAATGGTGCGCTGAGATGGATTGTACTCGCGATAGAAGCTACGTATTCGCGAGAGAATTAGCTGAAAGAAGGGACAGTGGAGCGAAGAGAAAGACAGATATAGAATAAGCGCAGAACGTGGTCGAAAGCGACAAAGAAGCGATAGCTTGAGAGATAGCGCTCTGTTGAAACGGACAACTACCTGGCTAGTTTTAAGATACAAAGACGGGTTTTGACTTTTGGGTCTATTGAAAACTGAAGTCGGGTACTTGGGCTTAGCCAAAGAGCTCGCCGGAACCACGGTCGGAAATCGGGGTCGAAAGGCGTCGATTCGAGGAGAGATCGAAGGGCTAACCGGGGCTTCCACATGATGTATTAGGCTAGTCGAACGCTACATTAATATAATGAACGATAAGGTGTCCGTCACGTCGTCAAGTTTAAAAGCCACCAAAGACTTCGGACAAAGGCCTACAAGACCTCTAACCGAAGCGCTTTGTCAGCTTTCTTGGATTGACTCTGGTATTCGTTATAAACAGAATCTTTACGCGGTTAAAATGGCTAAGAAATTAAAGGACCACACCGGCGTTTGGGAAATCTGGGGCGAAAATTGAAAATCTCGTGATAACTAGCAAAATTCAGGGTCAGACTGGATGCCTTAAAGCGAATTGGGCTAAGGGGCTTAGGGCACTTTTGTTCCGAATTAGATCGCAAATATAGCTTATTGAGGCTACGGCACAGTGACGCCCTTTGGACCAGTGGGCCCTGGCAAAATTCAAACGGCGTTGTGGCCCTTTAAGCGAAATAATGCTCGTGAACTGAGTGGAAATAAGAATGGCAAAAGATAGTTTGAAATGGAAACGCGGTGATTCGCACCTTAAAGTTTCTGTTTTATATAGAATAGTTATTCCGTTTATTGAAAAAAATCATGCAGTGAGTGACCGTTACTTTAAAAAGGTTTTATTTCGAACATCACGCGACTTACGTGAAAGGGGACCGGTGAGATGTTGGTAAAGCTGGGGTTTCCGGGAGACCTCGGGCTTGCCATCGGTGGGTTTTGACCCAGGGATCTTGGGCTCGGCATGCCTGGGTTTTGACCCAGTGATCTTGGGCTTGGCATGCCTGGGATTTGACCCAAAGACCTGGGACTGGCCAAAGGTGGGTTTGAACCGATCGCCAGGATTGGTGTGTCCAACGGCAGATGACCCCCTCTGCGTCGGAAATAACAATTAGAAACTGGTTATGGTAAATTTACCAAGTTGATCACTTACGGAGCGATGGTCAGAGGCTCCAAATTGGGGTTGGTTGCAACCATGCTCGCGGCTTGCTTGGCGTGAATATCGCAGTACAATTTGTCGTTGACGTTGTAATATCCTGAAAATACCTTTGGTCTTTACCGCGTACTCGTGGAGAGGTCATGGTTTTAAAGTTTTGGGACATTGAGTTGGAAATTGTACCGCTAGAGCGCGAACTACTTAGCTAGCTTTTCAGATTTCTACATTGAGTTCGCGTTGTTATTTATTCCATATTTAACACTTCCATTACCATGGTAACTCTAGACTTGGCAGAATAGGCGAAACTATAAAGTAAATTTGGTCTTAACGAACTTGTTAAAATGGGAAAACAAAATCACGTGACTACCATATCACAGCCAACTTCGATTCGGTAACTCGTTGGCCGTGCGACGGTAAAGAAAAAAAATATTCTTTCCAGATACTGCGGGCAGCTAATTAACTTCCACAAGATGTTTTATATAATAATAATTAGATTATTTAGATGAGTCGATCAAAATTTAAACCGACATTAGCAAAAGAAAATGAATAATAATTCGTATTTCGTAGGATAGATGGCGCTGCAGTTCTCTACAAATTCACGTGACTACCATCTTTTCAGCCCACCCTGGACTTTATAGTTTCGCCTATTGTATTTCAAACTTTGAAACCAGGCTGATTGTTTGGCTATGTACCATTCGGAACACAAAACTAATATTTTATTGGGCGTTAAGGTACATTCCGTGATAAAAGATCTATAATTATATACGGGCCGCCATCTTTTATTCGTAGGTGGTGATGCGAATTAAAAGGAGTAGTACAACTCCACCCAGCACGAGTTCACCATGGTCGGTAACGGTATCATAGCTCTGAGAGCGTTTTGCTTAGGGCAGATTTAAATTGTAGCTCTCTAGTAGTGCGATTTCCATCGCAATGGTAAGGAAAGAATTTCGGAGGTTGTACGGATCACTTACCGACGTTCTTGAGGGAGGAGCCGCAAGTGGCGCACCTGAAGCATTCAGCATGCATAGAACGGTCTTTGACTCGAACGAAAACCCCGCTTTAGAGAAAATTTAAATTTTGAAAATGGTTTCGGATTTTTACGCGTTTTTTCATTTCAGGGTTGTTCTTACACTATGAGCCTTCCGCATTCGACGCACAGGTTGGGGTTGTTAGCAGCCGGAGCTTCCGGTTGTTGGGGCTTGGGCTTGGCCACTGGAGCCTCGACGTGTCTCAATCCCAACGAAGAAGGGGCATTCATGGGTGCTTCTGCGAGGACAGGTTTGATACGTTTAAGCGTTGTCTACATTATTTATATTATTATTTCGCTTAATTTATGCTTTTGGATACAGTTCATGCACTCTCGTTAACACCAAGATTAAGCTTTTAGTTGGATCTTTTTATTGACGGGTCGGCGAAATCTCTGCTTTTTTGGCAACTCGAACTCGTTCGTCAATAAAAATTATCATTGCGCTGTTTGGCGTCCACTAAAAAATGAACCAGGGCGAATATCTCAAAATCGGTTTTAGGTACGAGTTTTAAATTTTCAGGTCGCATAGAGTGTGGAGGGGGAAAACCTACTTTGAAAATGTGGATGACCTTGAACCATTTCTTCAAGGTCATTCAAAAAGTATCTCGAGAACCATAAGTGTTAGAAAGTTGGTTCCAATTAGAAAAGTATTCCCCGTCACGTGTTATATATATTGATATCCTACATTTAATATATGAAATTATATGAATAAAATGATTTTAAAGTAATTTTATCTTATTAATTATTTATAGTAATATACTAATATTTAAACAGAAATTGTATAATATACTGTAATGTATTCAATAGATGGCGTCTCGTAGTGTATCAGCCATTATTCAGTCTACTATAATTTACGTGCTAAAAATCAGATTAGTTCTACAAGCGTTCGTTAGATGGCGTGGCGAGACAATTTTTTAATTTTCCATCAGGAGCTGTCTACTCTTTCACAATTCGTTATACGGCAGAGATTGGCAGCTAGGAGCAACAAACACAAGGAGAACGCAGCTAGCCTTTAAACACGCTAACGCAGTGTTGTGTACAAATTTCATTGGACGAGCTTTTACGCTGAACGTTTTACGGAAAGGGGGAAGGCAATTTCCAAATTTTCCCCTTCCGACGGCAGCAGGCGCTAAAGCGAGAGCTAAAGCGTCTAAACAACGAAAAATGTACGCAAGAAAATAGACGACTTTTGAAGGGTTGCGGTCCCCTTGTGTGGGGTGCTGTGTTTGTTGCTCCTAGTTGGCAGGTACGCTGACCTCTCAATAAGAAGATTCGGTTTTTAGTAGAGTTAATAAGCCTTAAAAAAGCATGGTTTGAGTAATCGGGTCGAAGTTGGAAATGACCAGCTTCGGAGCCGACTATTGCGGGCTTACTCGGCCGAAATTATGCGAAATATTAGCGAAGTATTTTAGTGATTCATCACGCGAATGGCGTTAGAAAGCTTACGGGTTACCAGCTACGTTATACGATTTGAATGGATTGTTAGACGTATGGTCACGGCGGAGGGCGTACCCGGTTCTGATTCTAGCGAGCTTTGAAGGCGGCGGAAAGCGTTGGACTGAGTGTTGACTTCATGCGGGGTGATGAAGGAAGGCGCGGGCTGACAAGCGGAAAGGGACGACGGTTCACCTTTGACCCCTCCTGCGCCCATGCCGACCGGAACGACGTGGTTCTGCGGGCTCGGTGAATGGTCGCTCTCGTCCTGATGAACCAACTGGTACACGGCCGAACCAGTGTTCACCGGCTTCTCGTCCTTCATGAAGTTAATTCTGGAAAACAAACCCAATTTTAGCTTGGAAAGAAATTGACTTAAAGTTAAAATAAATGCTCAGGCTGAGAATCGCTATTAGCATATGTAACATAATTACTCATAAGTATGCCTCTGTATAATATTTCCATAGAAAAAATTCAATGAGACCTTGTTTCACGCAGAACATACATTGAGCGGATGCAAAAATGTTTATAATCCTTGCGCTATTGCAAAGGTTACCATGGAAATGAAATCATGTGATCGCGAGGCACGAGCTAAACTTGACATGGGCAAAGCGAGAAACGCGCGAGGAATTCTCACTAACTTCCGTTTCCCATTAGTAAAGTTGATGACGCATATTTCGTCACGGAGTTTTAAGTGACGTAATTGACGTCATATCCCGTGAACAAGGTTTCATTATCGAAAATGCTTTTATGGCATACTTATGAGTGATTATGTTACATATGCTATTAGCCATTAGAAAGATCTTGAATTTTAATTTTGTTTCTATCTATAAAGCGAAAAAGTTATGATCATTTATATTTGATTCGTCCGTCGAGCAACTTAAGGGCTGGTTTTCAATAGAGCGTTGACGCAAAAAAATATATTAGGTCTTAAGCTTGTTTTCCACTGGCGCGCGCAACGACGTGTTTCTCAGCTTTGAAAAGTTCAAACGTTTTTACGGGCGTAAAGAAAATAACATTATGACGCGCGCTAGTGGAAAACAAGCTTTAAGCTTAGTATCCACTACAATGTATACACGTAATAATTAACATTACCCGCGCAAAAGCATTTGTAGGTGTCACAGTTAAAGGACTTTTTTGCGTCGACAACCAGCATAAAAACACAAAGACGTAAAAAATCCCCATTATTCCTAATATAATATTTTTGAGTCAACGCAAAACAAAATCCCCCCTTGGCCTAACATAATAATTTTGCGTCGACGCAGAAAATCCCCCCTTGGCCTAACATAATTATTTTAAGTTGACGCAAAAAAATCCCCCTTGGCCTAACATAATTATTTTTGCGTCGACGCAGAAAATCCCCCCTTGGCCTAACATAATTATTTTAAGTTGACGCAAAAAAATCCCCTCTTGGCCTAATATAATAATTTTAAGTTGACGCAGAAAATCCCCCCTTGGCCTAACATAATTATTTTAAGTTGACGCAAAAAAATCCCCTCTTGGCCTAATATAATAATTTTAAGTTGACGCAGAAAATCCCCCCTTGGCCTAACATAATTATTTTAAGTTGACGCAAAAAAAATCCCCTCTTGGCCTAATATAATAATTTTAAGTTGACGCAGAAAATCCCGAGGGGCTGATCACTCCGCGTAATCGGTGTACAGAGCCGTACCTTTGACTGTACTAATGGGATTACGCGTAATCTTTGAAGTCCCTGCCTTTATCAGTGCTAATCTAAGCGAAATCCGGTGTACAGACTTTCTAAGAGTGGTTAGCCCCTCGGAAAATCCCCCCTTGGCCTAATATAATATTTTTTCGTCGACGCAGAAAATCCCCTCTTGGCCTAATATAATAATTTTAAGTTGACGCAAAAAAACCCCCCCTTGGCCTAATATAATATTTTTGCGTCGACGCAGAAAATCCCCTCTTGGCCTAACATAATAATTTAAAGTTGACGCAAAAAAAAATCCCCCCTTGGCCTAATATAATATTTTTGCGTCGACGCAGAAAATCCCCTCTCGGCCTAACATAATAATTTTAAGTTGACGCAAAAAAATCCCCCCTTGGCCTAATATAATATTTTTGCGTCGACGCAGAAAATCCCCTCTCGGCCTAACATAATAATTTTAAGTTGACGCAAAAAAATCCCCCCTTGGCCTAATATAATATTTTTGCGTCGGCGCAGAAAATCCCCCCTTGGCCTAATATAATATTTTTGCGTCGACGCAGAAAATCCCCTCTTGGCCTAATATAATAATTTTAAGTTGACGCAAAAAAATCCCCCCTTGGCCTAATATAATATTTTTGCGTCGACGCAGAAAATCCCCTCTTTTCCTAATATAATATTTTAGCGTCGACGCTCGCCTTCATGGCGTTCTTGCTCCAGTGAAAGCCAGCCTTCAAGTACCTCAAGGCTCAGTCGCCAACTTGAAGAGATGAGAGTTTGTAGTTTGCTTTGCTAGCGAGTATCACGCGTGAGGGTAAATGCGACTCTTTAACGGTTAAAAATATAAACACAATTGCATTTTGAATTTTTCAAGGTCTTTCTAATGGTGAAACGGGTTTTCAGCCTGAACCTTTTCTTAAAAGAACCGTCAAAATGTTTTACCCAACGGCACCCGTAGCCAACACTTGGGTTTGCGACGACAGAGCCTCGGCAATATTATCCATGGAGTATAGATTAACCGGACTGTTGTACTGCTTGTTGACGATGGCCGGTAATTGACCTTCAGCGCCGCCAAAGGGCCTGGCCGCCGTGTTGTGTCCGCTGCCGATCTTCATGGATTCCTGACGGACAATCAGCGGTAAAGGTTAAGTACATACGGGAAACAATACCGATTGGTGTTTTGGGTAAAAAGACATCACTTGTTTGTTGGCGGCTAAGGATGTTTTGGTCAAAGGAGTGGGTTCGGCGGTCCTGGACAATTGCGGGGTGTATTGGGGCTTGTTGACGGGTGTTACCTTCGGCTTCCATATCGACTGTCCTCCCCTGCGTCAAATAACGGTGTCAGTATACAAGCGTGT
Source organism: Leiobunum rupestre (assembly GCF_980474605.1). NCBI lineage: Eukaryota > Metazoa > Arthropoda > Arachnida > Opiliones > Sclerosomatidae > Leiobunum > Leiobunum rupestre. The sequence continues at coordinate 37,964,335 of NC_143392.1, forward strand.
CACGTACAACTCGTTATCAATGTCAAGTTACCTTTGTACCGTAATATCCAAGTTGTTACCAGCTCTGATAATGGCGTCTTGGGCTTCCTTGTGCTTAAAGATTTCAGCGCCCTGTCCGTTTATGCTAACTAAAACGTCCTCTGGCAAAAGTCCACCTTGCGAGGCCAAACTATTGGGGTTCACCTGTTGGGAAAATCACAATGTATTTAATTTTTCGGGTCAGGCTACTCAGGCATACCTCGAATTCACAATTTTAATTATTTTTATTTTTTTGAAAATTATGCTGATAAATTGATTATTTATGTGGCAGGGCCCCAGAGGTCCTATAATTCCTATAAAATCCTATATTTTCAAAAATGTCCTATAACATCCTATATTTTAAGCAAAATCCCCAAAAGGTTCTATAAAATCCAATAATTTTGATATTTTTCCCATTTCAAATCCCGCCACACTCAGATATATTACTAGATTTATCTATAGAATAAATTCCTATACAAAGTCATTCTAGTCTATACTTTTGTTATTGTTAACATGGTTAGCTAAGTATAGTACATTTTTGTGATGAAATGGTTAAATAGTTTCTATTTTTTAAGTGAAAATCAAAAGATTTATTTCACTAAATATAGATTTTAAATGCATAAAGTTAATTAATGAAATAGCATATATAGTCCTATAAAATCCTATAATTTTGAAAGATAGTCCTATAAAATCCTATAATTTTGAAAAATAGTCCTATAAAATCCTATAATTTTGAAAAATAGTCCTATAAAATCCTATAATTTTGAAAAATAGTCCTATAAAATCCTATAATTTTGAAAAATAGTCCTATAAAATCCTATAATTTTGAAAAATAGTCCTATAAAATCCTATAATTTTGAATATAGACCTATAATTTAGAAAAATAGTCCTATAAAATCCTATAATTTTGAAAAATAGTCATAAAATCCTATAATTTTGAAAAATAGTCCTATAAAATCCTATAATTTTGAAAAATAGTCCTATAAAATCCTATAAATTTGAAAAATAGTCCTATAAAATCCTATAATTTTGAATAATAGTCCTATAAAATCCTATAATTTTGAAAAATAGTCCTATAAAATCCTATAATTTTGAAAAATAGTCCTATAAAATCCTATAATTTTGAAAAATAGTCCTATAAAATCCTATAATTTTGAAAAATAGTCCTATAAAATCCTATAATTTTGAATATAGACCTATAAAATCCTATAATTTTGAATATAGACCTATAATTTTGAAAAAATAGTCTTATAAAATCCTATAGTTTGGAAAATAGACCTATAAAATCCTATAATTTTGAATATAGACCTATAATTTTGAAAAATAGTCCTATAAAATCCTATAATTTTGAAAAATAGTCCTATAAAATCCTATAATTTTGAAAAATAGTCCTATAAAATCCTATAATTTTGAAAAATAGTCATATAAAATCCTATAATTTTGAAAAATAGTCATATAAAATCCTATAATTTTGAAAAATAGTCCTATAAAATCCTATAATTTTGAAAAATAGTCCTATAAAATCCTATAATTTTGAAAAATAGTCCTATAAAATCCTATAATTTTGAAAAATAGTCCTATAAAATCCTATAATTTTGAATATAGACCTATAATTTTGAAAAATAGTCCTATAAAATCCTATAATTTTGAAAATAGACCTATAATTTTGAAAAATAGTCCTATAAAATCCTATAATTTTGAAAAATAGTCCCGTAAAATCCTATAATTTTGAAAAATAGTCCCGTAAAATCCTATAATTTTGAAAAATAGTCCTATAAAATCCTATAATTTGGAAAAATAGTCCCGTCAAAAACTATAATTTTGAAAAATAGTCCTATAAAGTCCTGCATTTTTTAGAAGTATGATCCTATTTTTCCTATAAAAATATTGATGATTTGAGTGGGGGCCCTGATGTGGTATTTGGACTATTTCGGTGGACACCCCATCACCCTAGAGAAGCTATGATTGAAAATACAATAAGGTGTAGGATATGTCCCCAGATACCCTCATTATACTCGTACTACGTCAAGTTTAGCTTAACCGAGTTTATACGCTGGGTATCGTCCAATTATACGCGAACTGTGTGAAAATATAGACGTATTTCCCTTTCAAACAAAAGACCGTCCCAGGCTGGTTTAAAAATAGAAGTTGGCTGTGAGTTTTTGGGTGCAGTCAGCGAGAGTCTCCTCCGTCCTCCTTGGAGAATGCCGACGCTCGTAGGATAGGCCGATAGTCGGGAAATTCCCATCTCCTAAGGCTTCTCCATCTTGATCAGAATCGTCGTCAAAATGTACGTGTTCTCGGGAGCGCCCCGTGACGAAGCAGCCTACACCCGTCTCCCAGCCTTAGTTCGAACTGCCGAGCGACGTCCGAACACGATGTTCGGTAACCTAAGAGCATCAAGCAGTATTTTGACGGCTCCGACTGCTTTTCCCTCGTTGGCCTAATATGGGCCGCCCTACGACGACCGACAAAATAAACATCTGATGATTTTGCCCATTCCGTATCGCCCGCTCTACTTTTTTTATCGCCATCTTGCGGAAGGCAGTGCAGGCAGAATAACCATCAATTTCTGGATTCTAACATCTTGAAAAGCGATTGCTGGAATCGACGTTTGGTAGGTCTGAATGGAGGTACGTTAGGCTCGTGTATTTTTGTTTCGTCAAAGCCAAAAAGCGCCGATAGATGGCTCTACTAAATAGGGGCTTGTTTTAAAAATTGCGAATTTGACGATGTATTTTTTTCATCCCCATTGATTTATACAAATAGAAAGGTTTCCAAAAAGAACCGCTAGACGGCGTTAGTTAAATAAGGGGTGGATATATAGTCTCTCTGGTCGCGACTTGACAGGCGTGGTTTAATTAGGCCTACCCGTCTGGCCGTCTCATTAACCGTACAATAAGCAGACTCGACAAATATCTCCGAAACCACCCCACCCACGATTTATTTACGAACTAAGAAGAATTTATTTGAACATGTTAAAAATTCCTCTTCGTCCTTAATTCTAGTTCCTCCTCTCGACGATAGTTTGTCTTTTAACAAAACTTTTGCCTGTTACTTTTTCGAGAACAAATTTTTGCGTCCGCGACTGCGCATTAGGGATTTTTCAAATTTCCCACCCTCCCACTCTTGGCAAATATTGAAGTAAGACCTTTTTTCTTAGAAAAAAGGTTTTGTTCAGTTTAAACAGCGCTAATGTTTAAAAAGACTCTTTTTAAAAAAGTAGAAAGGAAATGAAAGATTTGCATTCTACTTTCCCACGTTTAGAGCGCCGCGTAGGGGTTGAAAAAAGTATTACGAATTTTTGACGCCAAAATATTCCGGAAATATATTTTTTATTTTGAGTGACACTTGAATGAGATTCTTAATGCTTTTAAAATGAGTAGTGCGGGGGGTTATACGTATCTGATTTTTATCTCCCCATACTTTCTAAATTATCTTTTTATGTTTCGGTTTTTAAACTAATGACTAACTGTCGATAGTCGAAAGGAAACGGACTTTAGGGTTACGTAACCGAAAGAAAATTAGACGCTTTATTAAATATAATGATGGTGCAATCTCAGTTTTCTGTGTGTTAGCGATAAAACGATCTTTAGGATGGGCCTCTTATTTCTGAAGTAGCTCATCCAGTGATGGTTTTGACACTTCAAAATTCCCGTTTAGTCTGAGTCAGTGAGATTTTTGGGAACTAAATCTGATTATTTATCACTTATTTATACCACATTTTTTATTTTAAATATATCATGAATATGTTTCTAAAATCTTTTAAGTCCTTTAAGATAATTTATTTTTAAATACCATCCATAAAACGTACGATAACCTTCAGTCTGTAATCGTTTCGAACTGACGTCATCGCTAAAGCTAGTGGTAGGGTCACCTCTTTACACGACCTATGAACCACCACCATCTTTACCAAAGCATTTCTTGATTTTATTATTTTTAACTTATAAACTAGCAAAAGTGCCAAACTAGGTTTTGCGTGGGTGAAGTTTTTCCAAGGAAGTATTTTTTTATCTCAACTTTCTAAATGAAATAATGTTATGTTTATATTTAAGCGCAGGAAATGACTAGATTTTTAAAAGTTATTTAAAATGAAACCATACAAGCCAGCTCATATTTGTGGTATACAAATTTTGCATCAATTATAAATTATTTGGAATTATTAGTTTATGAAATGGAGATATATTCAGAAAGGTTAAAGAGTTATGGAATTTGATTCGACCTTATCTTATCATTACTTTATAATTTTTTTGTCATCTTTTTTTTGGTAATTTCATTTGCCTTAGATGAATGTAATTATTACGCTCTGATACCGGCTTCTGGGAGTTTTATCTTAAAGTGACAGACGGCTTTCCAAGCTAAATGGAATTACACTGATTACGTTTCTGTTTGACAGTCGCTCGACAGAGATTAAATATATCAGTTTTAGATAATTTCTAAACGGCTTTTATACAATTAAATCACCATAATCATTACATTTGTTGTTTTTTTTTAAAGTTCGTCCGAAGTAGGAAATAAATTAAAAAAAAATGGCGTCATATGACAATATGGCGGCGCCCTGGCTAGATAATATATTGGGATAAAATATGTGTATTAAGCGAACAATTACAAAGGGAATCTGATTTAATACTAGAACTATAGCTAACAACAACGACACATCTACCCATTTCTGTTTGTCTATTGAATTAGCGATAGTGCTGTTAGTGTAGCTGTAAAAATATGTATCGTGTAATTTTCTATCGGCTTTTTATTCCGTACGAAATACGTTCAATTGCAAATGGTAAATATTTGGGTCGTTCTATTTATTTAGGGCGTCGGTGTTAAATCCTACGCTTTCGAATGTCAACGATTATATGCAAATAAACATGTTCGAAGGAAAAGCATTTTTGCAACCTCTTGTTCTCGTGAGCGCCTTTTTTGAAATTTGCAAGAAGAAAATTACAATCTCTAGTCTTCGTCACGCCAGTTGGATCTTCTACTACAGATGCTATTTTACAGCTCTAGGAGAAAATCCTTACAGCGCGAGTGGATAGGAACCGTGTACTCTATTTTTAGCAAAGTTGAGCCCCACGTTTCCCAACCATTCCTTATTCGTTGCCAAGGCTTAACTGACACTTTTATCAAAGGCGGGGAATATACAGTCTTCTATTAGGGTTTAACTTTCAGCTGACCCCTACATTCTGCCATCCGACTGGGAAAAATCGCTGCTCTAAATTCGGTTTATTTTTTAACCCCTATTTTAAATACCTCTTATTTTTGGCCAGTAAAAAGTCGGGACGTTGAAATTCTCAGGTCTCAAATTCCATATTTTCGCCATTTAAACGTGACGAAATATGTACGAGTGTAAAAAAAATATTGTTTATTTAATCCAGACTCGCGTACATTACTCATTTTATATAAAATCTCGGGTCTTATGTTATAGTTAAATATATTATGAAAAATGTATGGCCAAAAATGGTTGTTAAGCCGGAAATTAAAACCCTTAAGAAATTGAAAATATCAAATTACAGAGGATATGAATGGGAACCTTTTATCCAGTACCCTTCTCTCGTTTTGGCCTGGTTTAAATTTATGCAAATTACATTTTTCATTTTAAATTAAAATTTATAATTAAAATGTAATTTTAGAATATTAATGAAAATGATAACTTACCCTTTGAACCGCGAGGGGGGTACCGAAATCCTTTCCACCCTGCAGACGGAATCCCCAACTGGACGAAGGGTCCCCTCTGGACAGCTTGACCGAGACTATCTGTCCTCCCACCGACATGTTCGCGGTGTCCGGTTACCGGGTTTAAAGGCGCTGAAGAAGGTGAAAGCGAGTGTGACCCGCGTGTTAAAAATCTCCCGGCTTCAGCGTTCGCCGACAGCCGGCCGAGATTCCAAATCGGCGCTGAAAAACGCGATACCGGCTTTTCGCCGTTCGCCTCCGCGGGAGGGCGCGACGGAGACGCTCCTTATTGGATCTTTTTCGCTGGCGACCGGGTGACGTCATCGTTCCTCTTAAGAGGAGTAACGCGAGTCGCGAGCCTGCCGACGTCACTCACCCTGCGACGCGAAACCGCGCGCGCTTGGAAAGTATTCTTAGTACCTAATTCGTCAACGTTACTTTACATTATTGACTCTACGGAAGCGGGTAATTTAGTTCGTAAGATTAAGAATGCGGAGGAAAGCAGATTATGGTCTAATGAATCGAAGGCGTGTCAAGTGGATTGAAGGATGTTCCGATTCGGAGTAGACGGATAGTAGGCTTGAAGGTTGCGTCTGGTAAATGTTGGCTTACCCGCGGTACAGCCTGGCATTGCCGTTGAAACCTTTGTACCCGGTGTTAGTCCTATTTTTAGTTTCAATAAGTATTGTAAAATAAATGTGTAATTTTGTACTTTTTTTAATAAAAATTAAATTGAAAAATAATTTTAATTTGGATAAGGGTTATAATTTAAATATAAATTAGAAGCCTTATATTAAAAAAATTAATAGTCACAGATGGATTTGATGTTGAGGAAAATTTTCGGAATATTTTATTAAAGGAATTTGAAGTTATAAATAGTTATAGCAGACGATTGAATTCCTTCAATGGAGTATATTTTAAATAGGAATATAGTCTATAAACACAAGCTACAATTGTTTCAACGTAACTAGCGCTAGTTAAACCTGGCGGTAGAAATGAAAAATTAAGGATATCTTTATTTCTAAAAATCTAAATCGGAAAATCATCTGCTAACACACGCTATAAATTATTTTTAACGTAACTAGCGCTAATATTAAGACATGGTGGAGGAGTGGTTAGCACTTTCACCTCGCAGCAAGGGAAACCGGGTTCGATACCAGCTTTTGGCACTGTTTAAAAAACTCGGAACAACTCCTTCCACGTAGAGTTTGAAACTTCTCTCCCCACTGGTTTAAGAAGTTTTTCTTCGAGATCTTCGGTTTCCCCTTCCATAAAAACTTATTGAGGTTAACGGTAATTTTAGTTAGTTTTAGTTAGTGTACGGAGCTGTTGGTTCGCGTGGCATGTAGGGCTTGCCACCACCCTCCTACGCATTGTAACCTGGCAATCTGAATTAATGGCTTTGGGTATTAGCCTAGCTGATTATTATTATAAAATAGACTTTATACTCCCTTTAAAGCGGGTTTCCTATGACGTCACCACCGGAAGTTGCTCGCCCCTTTTTTGTCGCTTCCCCTTCAGTCGGGATCCACCGAAGAGCGCGTCGAACTGCTTTGATTTTAATCTATTTCACTGAAAAGGTTAACCAATTTAGCACTTAACAGCTACACACCCCACTTTTCATCGCAACCACCAGGGTGCGCCCCTCCCCTCAAATTGCGACGAAATTTTTAATTACCGTAGTAAATATTATAAAGAAAAATTATATTTCACCCAAGAATGCTGATGTCACAATGTCACAATTAGGATGTTATAATTTAAACTGGAAATTACCGGAATATTTGAGGTTTTTTTTGTCACAAACAGAAGCAGTTTCCTGGATCATTGTGGAATGTTTATGTCTGCGGTAGGGATAACTGCAAGCAAAACCCATTTTTGTCCACATCTGTTTATTATAGAGAGAGGCCCTAGCACCCTGAGCTCCCTTATTTGGCGAAAAATTGGCCCTTATATTTATAGTTTGGTTTTTTCGAACTGGGCTAAGAGAAAAAAATATGGAATGTTATGGAGTTATTTTATAGTTCAAGTTTAGCGTTAACTGAAGGCTCGGTTATAGGTGTGTTGGGGGTAGAGTCTGTATAGGTGGTGGAATTTAGGCATTCAACTTTTCTTTAATTAATTATTTCTCTAAACGCATTAAAAATTTCGAGATTTCGTCTCAAGAGGTTTTTAGCGACATTTTGATTAAGTAACACAAAGCAGATTGGAGCGTTTTAAGTCGTGTCAGTTGCCGTGTCTCGTTTTCTTGTTGTTGAGGTGTACCAGAAAGGGTAAATGTGTCTGTAGGCGGAAAGAACGTACTTAGGTTACCGAGAATGTGCAATTTTACTCGTTTACCAATAATTTATTTATTTTTTCATTTAAAGGAGAATAACTATGTTGAGACAAGGAGTATCTGCTAGCTTCATGGACGAATTTTCCATAAGGGGGTGGAGAGGGGGGGGGGGGGTGCAAAAACGTCACTAGTAAGTACTTTATTCACGTCAGTCTAAGGGAAGTAATGATTTTATTTTTTAAGGGGGGAGCTTATTATTCGAGCATGAGGGAAATTAGGAACCTAACTATTCTTGACTGAAAATAGAAATTCAAATTGAAACAGTAACGCCATCTGTCGGGAACTCGTCTTAAAATATTTTTTCTTGACGCAATAATTAAGAATCTCTCAACTATTTTATTATTTGTAACGTATTAAAAATGAAAAGTTAAATTTACCTTTATTAAAGTTTCACGAAATAAATGAAAAGTTAAATTTACCTTTATTAAAGTTTCACGAAATAAATGAAAAGTTAAATTAACCTTTATTAAAGTTTCGCGAAATAAATGAATAGTTAAATTTACCTTTATTAAAGTTTCGCGAAATAAATGAATAGTTAAATTTACCTTTATTAAAGTTTCACGAAATAAATGAATAGTTAAATTTACCTTTATTAAAGTTTCGCGAAATAAATGAATAGTTAAATTTACCTTTATTAAAGTTTCGCGAAATAAATGAATAGTTAAATTTACCTTTATTAAAGTTTCATGAAATAAATGAATAGTTAAATTTACCTTTATTAAAGTTTCACGAAATAAATTAATAGTTAAATTTACCTTTATTAAAGTTTCACGAAATAAATTAATAGTTAAATTTACCTTTATTAAAGTTTCACGAAATAAATTAATAGTTAAATTTCACTTTGCCGTAACTAATTGTATAGATTTTCTCGAAAGATAAAAGAAAACGTTCTTAACACCGATACTAGATGGCGTGGAACAACTGATAAAATGGAGAGTAAGCTTATGCAGACTCGTACGTTCTTAGTAAAATAAATACGTCCTTGGTAGGTGAAGAGTTAGCTCGATATTTACGCCATTTTGTAGTGATGTTCACGTGGGAGTTATTCCAACCTTTTTTTCTTCGATTTTTCCAAGATCATGAGCCCTATTAGTTAACTGCCCTTGACCAATATCTAGTCGATCGTAAAAAAATTCCATTTTGTTTTTAAAAATTCTACAATTTGATTTAAACGCGGATTTTTAAATATTTTTTCAAATAACAAGCGGGATGGTATATTCCCATTCGATCGAAATCCCATTCGACCGAATTCAATATGTTTCCGAAATATAGCCTAAAAGGCGGATTCGGTTCATTGGGACCTTTTGTTTTGTTTTTTACTTCTGCCCCGAGATATAGCAGGGTACGCAAAAAACGTTATACCTAAAAAAATTGCTACAGGTGTACTAACGGTAAGGTTAGGTTAGGTTAGGTTAGTCTCTCACTTCCCTAGGGTGACGCGCTTTTATAAAAATATTTATGCTTTGAACTTTTTATTTATATCAAGAATACAATAATAACTAGATTTATTTACCGTTTTGTTTAAGCGAAACAAGTAATAATTCTTAATGTACAAAAACCCTCCTTTGTGAGCTATTTTCTCCATTTTAGTTAACTGGCTCCAATAAGACTATCAACACTTATTTATATAAGAAGTAAACCTATTTAAAAAACGTCTCATAAAAACGAAATTTGATGTACTATAAAAAATAATATAAACGTGCAAAATTGGGCTGTAAACCGCACAATTGGGGTATTTTCGATCGATTGGGACTCAATGTTAAATCGTTTTCGAACGAATGGGACCAAAGCACTGGGATTTCTAAGGTGACCTTCATATAGCGAGTAATTTTAATTTTATTACATGTGCAATTTTAAATTATAATAATACATAAGGTAATTATATATTTTTTTAATTGATACAAAGTTACTTGGATAAATTTAATTTACAATGATTTAATTTAATGGAATTTAAATTATGAATCATCAATTTAAATACCTATGTTTTCAATTTATAAAGTTCCTATTTGCTTCAATGAAATCATTCCCTTTTTTAGAAACGTCCACATCTCAATACGTTTGAGTCATAACCTATTATTCAAATTCGTTTTCTTATTTAACAGCCGGTATTTGCCCTTGCTACTAGTGCTCAAGTAAGATTCCATACATTCACGAGAAAAATGCTGTCCCTCACTTCCTTTCAGTTATGGGCGCGCTCTTCTCGTTTTGAGCAATTTTTACATTTTGAGCGGAATTGAGCGGTAAAATCTCTTTTTAAATGAACGTCAAACGAAAATGAGAGTGCCGATTTCACCTCTCGAAAATGAGTAAAAAGAGATTATCAGCAATTTCACAAAAACAAAAAGCGAAAAGAGATGAGCGCCAATTTTTACGCTCAAATATGAGTGATAAAAATAGGAGCTCTAATTTCACCTCTCAGAAATGAGCGAAGAGAGAGGAGCGCTGATTTCACCGAGCTTAAAAATGACCGAAGTGAAGATAACCCATGAATCCTCTCAAAAATGAGAGAAATGAGAAGAGAGTCAACTACTTCTCTCAAAAATGAGCGAAGAGAGAGGAGTGCCAATTTCGCCTCTCTGAAATGAGCGAAGAGAGAGGAGTGTCGAAAACTGTCGATTTCGCCTCTCTGAAATGAGCGACGAGAGATGAGTGTCGATTTCGCCTCTCAGAAATGAGCGAAGAGAGATGAGTGTCGATTTCGCCTCTCTGAAATGAGCGAAGAGAGAGGAGTGTCGATTTCGCCTCTCAGAAATGAGCGAAGAGAGAGGAGTGTCGATTTCGCCTCTCAGAAATGAGCGAAGAGAGAGGAGTGTCGATTTCGCCTCTCTGAAATGAGCGAAGAGAGAGGAGTGTCGATTTCGCCTCTCAGAAATGAGCGAAGAGAGAGGAGTGTCGATTTCGCCTCTCAGAAATGAGCGAAGAGAGAGGAGTGTCGATTTCGCCTCTCTGAAATGAGCGAAGAGAGAGGAGTGTCGATTTCGCCTCTCTGAAATGAGCGAAGAGAGAGGAATGTCGATTTCGCCTCTCAGAAATGAGCGAAGAGAGAGGAGTGTCGAAAACTGTCGATTTCGCCTCTCTGAAATGAGCGAAGAGAGATGAGTGTCGATTTCGCCTCTCAGAAATGAGCGAAGAGAGAGGAGTGTCGATTTCACCTCTCAGAAATGAGCGAAGAGAGAGGAGTGTCGATTTCGCCTCTCTGAAATGAGCGAAGAGAGAGGAGTGTCGATTTCGCCTCTCAGAAATGAGCGAAGAGAGAGGAGTGTCGATTTCGCCTCTCTGAAATGAGCGAAGAGAGAGGAGTGTCGATTTCGCCTCTCAGAAATGAGCGAAGAGAGAGGAGAGTCGATTTCGCCTCTCAGAAATGAGCGAAGAGAGAGGAGTGTCGATTTCGCCTCTCAGAAATGAGCGAAGAGAGAGGAGTGTCGATTTCGCCTCTCTGAAATGAGCGAAGAGAGAGGAGTGTCGATTTCACCTCTCAGAAATGAGCGAAGAGAGAGGAGAGTCGATTTCGCCTCTCAGAAATGAGCGAAGAGAGAGGAGTGTCGATTTCGCCTCTCAGAAATGAGCGAAGAGAGAGGAGTGTCGATTTCACCTCTCAGAAATGAGCGAAGAGAGAGGAGAGTCGATTTCGCCTCTCAGAAATGAGCGAAGAGAGAGGAGTGTCGATTTCGCCTCTCAGAAATGAGCGAAGAGAGAGGAGTGTCGATTTCGCCTTTCAGAAATGAGCGAAGAGAGAGGAGTGTCGATTTCACCTCTCAGAAATGAGCGAAGAGAGAGGAGAGTCGATTTCGCCTCTCAGAAATGAGCGAAGAGAGAGGAGTGTCGATTTCGCCTCTCAGAAATGAGCGAAGAGAGAGGAGTGTTGATTTCGCCTCTCTGAAATGAGCGAAGAGAGAGGAGTGTCGATTTCGCCTCTCTGAAATGAGCGAAGAGAGAGGAATGTCGATTTCACCTCTCAGAAATGAGCGAAGAGAGAGGAGTGTCGAAAACTGTCGATTTCGCCTCTCTGAAATGAGCGAAGAGAGAGGAGTGTCGATTTCGCCTCTCAGAAATGAGCGAAGAGAGAGGAGCGCCGATTTGGCCTCTCAGAAATGAGCGAAGAGAGAGGAGTGCCAATTTCGCCTCTCAGAAATGAGCGAAGAGAGGGGAGTGCCGATTTCGCCTCTCTGAAATGAGCGAAGAGAGAGGAGTGTTGATTTCGCCTCTCTGAAATGAGCGAAGAGAGAGGAGTGTCGATTTCGCCTCTCTGAAATGAGCGAAGAGAGAGGAGTGTCGATTTCACCTCTCAGAAATGAGCGAAGAGAGAGGAGTGTCGAAAACTGTCGATTTCGCCTCTCTGAAATGAGCGAAGAGAGATGAGTGTCGATTTCGCCTCTCAGAAATGAGCGAAGAGAGAGGAATGTCGATTTCACCTCTCAGAAATGAGCGAAGAGAGAGGAGTGTCGATTTCGCCTCTCTGAAATGAGCGAAGAGAGAGGAGTGTCGATTTCGCCTCTCAGAAATGAGCGAAGAGAGAGGAGTGTCGATTTCGCCTCTCTGAAATGAGCGAAGAGAGAGGAGTGTCGATTTCGCCTCTCAGAAATGAGCGAAGAGAGAGGAGTGTCGAAAACTGTCGATTTCGCCTCTCTGAAATGAGCGAAGAGAGATGAGTGTCGATTTCGCCTCTCAGAAATGAGCGAAGAGAGAGGAGTGTCGATTTCACCTCTCTGAAATGAGCGAAGAGAGAGGAGTGTTGATTTCGCCTCTCTGAAATGAGCGAAGAGAGAGGAGTGTCGAAAACTGTCGATTTCGCCTCTCTGAAATGAGCGAAGAGAGAGGAGTGTCGATTTCGCCTCTCTGAAATGAGCGAAGAGAGAGGAGTGTCGATTTCACCTCTCAGAAATGAGCGAAGAGAGAGGAGTGTCGAAAACTGTCGATTTCGCCTCTCTGAAATGAGCGAAGAGAGAGGAGTGTCGATTTCGCCTCTCTGAAATGAGCGAAGAGAGATGAGTGTCGAAAACTGTCGATTTCGCCTCTCAGAAATGAGCGAAGAGAGAGGAGTGTCGATTTCACCTCTCTGAAATGAGCGAAGAGAGAGGAGTGTTGATTTCGCCTCTCTGAAATGAGCGAAGAGAGAGGAGTGTCGATTTCGCCTCTCTGAAATGAGCGAAGAGAGAGGAGTGTCGATTTCACCTCTCAGAAATGAGCGAAGAGAGAGGAGTGTCGATTTCGCCTCTCAGAAATGAGCGAAGAGAGAGGAGTGTCGAAAACTGTCGATTTCGCCTCTCTGAAATGAGCGAAGAGAGATGAGTGTCGATTTCGCCTCTCAGAAATGAGCGAAGAGAGAGGAGTGCCGATTTCGCCTCTCTGAAATGAGCGAAGAGAGAGGAGTGTTGATTTCGCCTCTCTGAAATGAGCGAAGAGAGAGGAGTGTTGATTTCGCTTCTCTGAAATGAGCGAAGAGAGAGGAGTGTCGATTTCACCTCTCAGAAATGAGCGAAGAGAGAGGAGTGTCGAAAACTGTCGATTTCGCCTCTCAGAAATGAGCGAAGAGATAGGAGTGTCGATTTCGCATCTCAGAAATGAGCGAAGAGAGAGTAGAGTCGATTTCGCCTCTCAGAAATGAGCGAAGAGAGAGGAGTGTCGATTTCGCCTCTCAGAAATGAGCGAAGAGAGAGGAGTGTCGATTTCACCTCTCAGAAATGAGCGAAGAGAGAGGAGAGTCGATTTCGCCTCTCAGAAATGAGCGAAGAGAGAGGAGTGTCGATTTCGCCTCTCAGAAATGAGTGAAGAGAGAGGAGTGTCGATTTCGCCTCTCTGAAATGAGCGAAGAGAGAGGAGTGTCGATTTCGCCTCTCTGAAATGAGCGAAGAGAGAGGAGTGTCGATTTCGCCTCTCTGAAATGAGCGAAGAGAGAGGAGTGTCGATTTCGCCTCTCAGAAATGAGCGAAGAGAGAGGAGTGTCGATTTCACCTCTCAGAAATGAGCGAAGAGAGAGGAGAGTCGATTTCGCCTCTCAGAAATGAGCGAAGAGAGAGGAGTGTCGATTTCGCCTCTCAGAAATGAGTGAAGAGAGAGGAGTAACGATTTCGCCTATCTGAAATGAGCGAAGAGAGAGGAGTGTCGATTTCGCCTCTCTGAAATGAGCGAAGAGAGAGGAGTGTCGATTTCGCCTCTCTGAAATGAGCGAAGAGAGAGGAGTGTCGATTTCGCCTCTCTGAAATGAGCGAAGAGAGAGGAGTGTCGATTTCGCCTCTCAGAAATGAGCGAAGAGAGAGGAGAGTCGATTTCGCCTCTCAGAAATGAGCGAAGAGAGAGGAGTGTCGATTTCGCCTCTCAGAAATGAGCGAAGAGAGAGGAGTGTCGATTTCGCCTCTCTGAAATGAGCGAAGAGAGAGGAGTGTCGATTTCACCTCTCAGAAATGAGCGAAGAGAGAGGAGAGTCGATTTCGCCTCTCAGAAATGAGCGAAGAGAGAGGAGAGTCGATTTCGCCTCTCAGAAATGAGCGAAGAGAGAGGAGTGTCGATTTCGCCTTTCAGAAATGAGCGAAGAGAGAGGAGTGTCGATTTCACCTCTCAGAAATGAGCGAAGAGAGAGGAGAGTCGATTTCGCCTCTCAGAAATGAGCGAAGAGAGAGGAGTGTCGATTTCGCCTCTCTGAAATGAGCGAAGAGAGAGGAGTGTCGATTTCGCCTCTCAGAAATGAGCGAAGAGAGAGGAGTGTCGATTTCACCTCTCAGAAATGAGCGAAGAGAGAGGAGAGTCGATTTCGCCTCTCAGAAATGAGTGAAGAGAGAGGAGTGTCGATTTCGCCTCTCTGAAATGAGCGAAGAGAGAGGAGTGTCGATTTCGCCTCTCTGAAATGAGCGAAGAGAGAGGAGTGTCGATTTCGCCTCTCTGAAATGAGCGAAGAGAGAGGAGTGTCGATTTCGCCTCTCAGAAATGAGCGAAGAGAGAGGAGTGTCGATTTCACCTCTCAGAAATGAGCGAAGAGAGAGGAGAGTCGATTTCGCCTCTCAGAAATGAGCGAAGAGAGAGGAGTGTCGATTTCACCTCTCAGAAATGAGTGAAGAGAGAGGAGTGTCGATTTCGCCTCTCTGAAATGAGCGAAGAGAGAGGAGTGTCGATTTCGCCTCTCTGAAATGAGCGAAGAGAGAGGAGTGTCGATTTCGCCTCTCTGAAATGAGCGAAGAGAGAGGTGTGTCGATTTCGCCTCTCAGAAATGAGCGAAGAGAGAGGAGTGTCGATTTCGCCTCTCTGAAATGAGCGAAGAGAGAGGAGTGTCGATTTCGCCTCTCAGAAATGAGCGAAGAGAGAGGAGAGTCGATTTCGCCTCTCAGAAATGAGCGAAGAGAGAGGAGTGTCGATTTCGCCTCTCAGAAATGAGCGAAGAGAGAGGAGTGTCGATTTCGCCTCTCTGAAATGAGCGAAGAGAGAGGAGTGTCGATTTCACCTCTCAGAAATGAGCGAAGAGAGAGGAGAGTCGATTTCGCCTCTCAGAAATGAGCGAAGAGAGAGGAGAGTCGATTTCGCCTCTCAGAAATGAGCGAAGAGAGAGGAGTGTCGATTTCGCCTTTCAGAAATGAGCGAAGAGAGAGGAGTGTCGATTTCACCTCTCAGAAATGAGCGAAGAGAGAGGAGAGTCGATTTCGCCTCTCAGAAATGAGCGAAGAGAGAGTAGTGTCGATTTCGCCTCTCTGAAATGAGCGAAGAGAGAGGAGTGTCGATTTCGCCTCTCAGAAATGAGCGAAGAGAGAGGAGTGTCGATTTCACCTCTCAGAAATGAGCGAAGAGAGAGGAGAGTCGATTTCGCCTCTCAGAAATGAGCGAAGAGAGAGGAGTGTCGATTTCGCCTCTCAGAAATGAGTGAAGAGAGAGGAGTGTCGATTTCGCCTCTCTGAAATGAGCGAAGAGAGAGGAGTGTCGATTTCGCCTCTCTGAAATGAGCGAAGAGAGAGGAGTGTCGATTTCGCCTCTCTGAAATGAGCGAAGAGAGAGGAGTGTCGATTTCGCCTCTCAGAAATGAGCGAAGAGAGAGGAGTGTCGATTTCGCCTCTCTGAAATGAGCGAAGAGAGAGGAGTGTCGATTTCGCCTCTCAGAAATGAGCGAAGAGAGAGGAGAGTCGATTTCGCCTCTCAGAAATGAGCGAAGAGAGAGGAGTGTCGATTTCGCCTCTCAGAAATGAGTGAAGAGAGAGGAGTGTCGATTTCGCCTCTCTGAAATGAGCGAAGAGAGAGGAGTGTCGATTTCACCTCTCAGAAATGAGCGAAGAGAGAGGAGAGTCGATTTCGCCTCTCAGAAATGAGCGAAGAGAGAGGAGAGTCGATTTCGCCTCTCAGAAATGAGCGAAGAGAGAGGAGTGTCGATTTCGCCTTTCAGAAATGAGCGAAGAGAGAGGAGTGTCGATTTCACCTCTCAGAAATGAGCGAAGAGAGAGGAGAGTCGATTTCGCCTCTCAGAAATGAGCGAAGAGAGAGTAGTGTCGATTTCGCCTCTCTGAAATGAGCGAAGAGAGAGGAGTGTCGATTTCGCCTCTCAGAAATGAGCGAAGAGAGAGGAGTGTCGATTTCACCTCTCAGAAATGAGCGAAGAGAGAGGAGAGTCGATTTCGCCTCTCAGAAATGAGCGAAGAGAGAGGAGTGTCGATTTCGCCTCTCAGAAATGAGTGAAGAGAGAGGAGTGTCGATTTCGCCTCTCTGAAATGAGCGAAGAGAGAGGAGTGTCGATTTCGCCTCTCTGAAATGAGCGAAGAGAGAGGAGTGTCGATTTCGCCTCTCTGAAATGAGCGAAGAGAGAGGAGTGTCGATTTCGCCTCTCAGAAATGAGCGAAGAGAGAGGAGTGTCGATTTCGCCTCTCTGAAATGAGCGAAGAGAGAGGAGTGTCGATTTCGCCTCTCAGAAATGAGCGAAGAGAGAGGAGAGTCGATTTCGCCTCTCAGAAATGAGCGAAGAGAGAGGAGTGTCGATTTCGCCTCTCAGAAATGAGTGAAGAGAGAGGAGTGTCGATTTCGCCTCTCTGAAATGAGCGAAGAGAGAGGAGTGTCGATTTCGCCTCTCTGAAATGAGCGAAGAGAGAGGAGTGTCGATTTCGCCTCTCAGAAATGAGTGAAGAGAGAGGAGTGTCGATTTCGCCTCTCTGAAATGAGCGAAGAGAGAGGAGTGTCGATTTCGCCTCTCTGAAATGAGCGAAGAGAGAGGAGTGTCGATTTCGCCTCTCTGAAATGAGCGAAGAGAGAGGAGTGTCGATTTCGCCTCTCAGAAATGAGCGAAGAGAGAGGAGTGTCGATTTCGCCTCTCTGAAATGAGCGAAGAGAGAGGAGTGTCGATTTCGCCTCTCAGAAATGAGCGAAGAGAGAGGAGAGTCGATTTCGCCTCTCAGAAATGAGCGAAGAGAGAGGAGTGTCGATTTCGCCTCTCAGAAATGAGCGAAGAGAGAGGAGTGTCGATTTCGCCTCTCTGAAATGAGCGAAGAGAGAGGAGTGTCGATTTCACCTCTCAGAAATGAGCGAAGAGAGAGGAGAGTCGATTTCGCCTCTCAGAAATGAGCGAAGAGAGAGGAGTGTCGATTTCGCCTCTCAGAAATGAGCGAAGAGAGAGGAGTGTCGATTTCACCTCTCAGAAATGAGCGAAGAGAGAGGAGAGTCGATTTCGCCTCTCAGAAATGAGCGAAGAGAGAGGAGTGTCGATTTCGCCTTTCAGAAATGAGCAAAGAGAGAGGAGTGTTGATTTCGCCTCTCTGAAATGAGCGAAGAGAGAGGAGTGTCGAAAACTGTCGATTTCGCCTCTCTGAAATGAGCGAAGAGAGAGGAGTGTCGATTTCGCCTCTCTGAAATGAGCGAAGAGAGAGGAGTGTCGATTTCACCTCTCAGAAATGAGCGAAGAGAGAGGAGTGTCGAAAACTGTCGATTTCGCCTCTCTGAAATGAGCGAAGAGAGATGAGTGTCGATTTCGCCTCTCAGAAATGAGCGAAGAGAGAGGAGTGTCGATTTCGCCTCTCTGAAATGAGCGAAGAGAGATGAGTGTCGAAAACTGTCGATTTCGCCTCTCAGAAATGAGCGAAGAGAGAGGAGTGTCGATTTCACCTCTCTGAAATGAGCGAAGAGAGAGGAGTGTTGATTTCGCCTCTCTGAAATGAGCGAAGAGAGAGGAGTGTCGATTTCGCCTCTCTGAAATGAGCGAAGAGAGAGGAGTGTCGATTTCACCTCTCAGAAATGAGCGAAGAGAGAGGAGTGTCGAAAACTGTCGATTTCGCCTCTCTGAAATGAGCGAAGAGAGATGAGTGTCGATTTCGCCTCTCAGAAATGAGCGAAGAGAGAGGAGTGTCGATTTCGCCTCTCAGAAATGAGCGAAGAGAGAGGAGTGTCGAAAACTGTCGATTTCGCCTCTCTGAAATGAGCGAAGAGAGATGAGTGTCGATTTCGCCTCTCAGAAATGAGCGAAGAGAGAGGAGTGCCGATTTCGCCTCTCTGAAATGAGCGAAGAGAGAGGAGTGTTGATTTCGCCTCTCTGAAATGAGCGAAGAGAGAGGAGTGTCGATTTCGCCTCTCTGAAATGAGCGAAGAGAGAGGAGTGTCGATTTCACCTCTCAGAAATGAGCGAAGAGAGAGGAGTTTCGAAAACTGTCGATTTCGCCTCTCTGAAATGAGCGAAGAGAGATGAGTGTCGATTTCGCCTCTCAGAAATGAGCGAAGAGAGAGGAGTGTCGATTTCGCCTCTCTGAAATGAGCGAAGAGAGATGAGTGTCGATTTCGCCTCTCAGAAATGAGCGAAGAGAGAGGAGTGTCGATTTCACCTCTCAGAAATGAGCGAAGAGAGAGGAGTGTCGATTTCGCCTCTCAGAAATGAGCGAAGAGAGAGGAGTGTCGATTTCACCTCTCTGAAATGAGCGAAGAGAGAGGAGTGTCGATTTCACCTCTCAGAAATGAGCGAAGAGAGAGGAGTGTCGATTTCGCCTCTCAGAAATGAGCGAAGAGAGAGGAGTGTCGATTTCGCCTCTCTGAAATGAGCGAAGAGAGAGGAGTGTCGATTTCGCCTCTCAGAAATGAGCGAAGAGAGAGGAGTGTCGATTTCGCCTCTCTGAAATGAGCGAAGAGAGAGGAGTGTCGATTTCGCCTCTCAGAAATGAGCGAAGAGAGAGGAGTGTCGAAAACTGTCGATTTCGCCTCTCTGAAATGAGCGAAGAGAGATGAGTGTCGATTTCGCCTCTCAGAAATGAGCGAAGAGAGAGGAGTGTCGATTTCACCTCTCTGAAATGAGCGAAGAGAGAGGAGTGTTGATTTCGCCTCTCTGAAATGAGCGAAGAGAGAGGAGTGTCGAAAACTGTCGATTTCGCCTCTCTGAAATGAGCGAAGAGAGAGGAGTGTCGATTTCGCCTCTCTGAAATGAGCGAAGAGAGAGGAGTGTCGATTTCACCTCTCAGAAATGAGCGAAGAGAGAGGAGTGTCGAAAACTGTCGATTTCGCCTCTCTGAAATGAGCGAAGAGAGATGAGTGTCGATTTCGCCTCTCAGAAATGAGCGAAGAGAGAGGAGTGTCGATTTCGCCTCTCTGAAATGAGCGAAGAGAGATGAGTGTCGAAAACTGTCGATTTCGCCTCTCAGAAATGAGCGAAGAGAGAGGAGTGTCGATTTCACCTCTCTGAAATGAGCGAAGAGAGAGGAGTGTTGATTTCGCCTCTCTGAAATGAGCGAAGAGAGAGGAGTGTCGATTTCGCCTCTCTGAAATGAGCGAAGAGAGAGGAGTGTCGATTTCACCTCTCAGAAATGAGCGAAGAGAGAGGAGTGTCGATTTCGCCTCTCAGAAATGAGCGAAGAGAGAGGAGTGTCGAAAACTGTCGATTTCGCCTCTCTGAAATGAGCGAAGAGAGATGAGTGTCGATTTCGCCTCTCAGAAATGAGCGAAGAGAGAGGAGTGCCGATTTCGCCTCTCTGAAATGAGCGAAGAGAGAGGAGTGTTTATTTCGCCTCTCTGAAATGAGCGAAGAGAGAGGAGTGTTGATTTCGCTTCTCTGAAATGAGCGAAGAGAGAGGAGTGTCGATTTCACCTCTCAGAAATGAGCGAAGAGAGAGGAGTGTCGAAAACTGTCGATTTCGCCTCTCTGAAATGAGCGAAGAGAGAGGAGTGTCGATTTCGCCTCTCTGAAATGAGCGAAGAGAGAGGAGTGTCGATTTCACCTCTCAGAAATGAGCGAAGAGAGAGGAGTGTCGAAAACTGTCGATTTCGCCTCTCTGAAATGAGCGAAGAGAGATGAGTGTCGATTTCGCCTCTCAGAAATGAGCGAAGAGAGAGGAGTGTCGATTTCGCCTCTCTGAAATGAGCGAAGAGAGATGAGTGTCGAAAACTGTCGATTTCGCCTCTCAGAAATGAGCGAAGAGAGAGGAGTGTCGATTTCACCTCTCTGAAATGAGCGAAGAGAGAGGAGTGTTGATTTCGCCTCTCTGAAATGAGCGAAGAGAGAGGAGTGTCGATTTCGCCTCTCTGAAATGAGCGAAGAGAGAGGAGTGTCGATTTCACCTCTCAGAAATGAGCGAAGAGAGAGGAGTGTCGATTTCGCCTCTCAGAAATGAGCGAAGAGAGAGGAGTGTCGAAAACTGTCGATTTCGCCTCTCTGAAATGAGCGAAGAGAGATGAGTGTCGATTTCGCCTCTCAGAAATGAGCGAAGAGAGAGGAGTGCCGATTTCGCCTCTCTGAAATGAGCGAAGAGAGAGGAGTGTTGATTTCGCCTCTCTGAAATGAGCGAAGAGAGAGGAGTGTTGATTTCGCTTCTCTGAAATGAGCGAAGAGAGAGGAGTGTCGATTTCACCTCTCAGAAATGAGCGAAGAGAGAGGAGTGTCGAAAACTGTCGATTTCGCCTCTCTGAAATGAGCGAAGAGAGATGAGTGTCGATTTCGCCTCTCAGAAATGAGCGAAGAGAGAGGAGTGTCGATTTCGCCTCTCTGAAATGAGCGAAGAGAGAGGAGTGTCGATTTCGCCTCTCTGAAATGAGTGAAGAGAGAGGAGTGTCGATTTCGCCTCTCTGAAATGAGCGAAGAGAGAGGAGTGTCGATTTCGCCTCTCTGAAATGAGCGAAGAGAGAGGAGTGTCGATTTCGCCTCTCAGAAATGAGCGAAGAGAGAGGAGAGTCGATTTCGCCTCTCAGAAATGAGCGAAGAGAGAGAAGTGTCGATTTCGCCTCTCAGAAATGAGCGAAGAGAGAGGAGTGTCGATTTCGCCTCTCTGAAATGAGCGAAGAGAGAGGAGTGTCGATTTCACCTCTCAGAAATGAGCGAAGAGAGAGGAGAGTCGATTTCGCCTCTCAGAAATGAGCGAAGAGAGAGGAGTGTCGATTTCGCCTCTCAGAAATGAGCGAAGAGAGAGGAGTGTCGATTTCACCTCTCAGAAATGAGCGAAGAGAGAGGAGAGTCGATTTCGCCTCTCAGAAATGAGCGAAGAGAGAGGAGTGTCGATTTCGCCTTTCAGAAATGAGCGAAGAGAGAGGAGTGTCGATTTCACCTCTCAGAAATGAGCGAAGAGAGAGGAGAGTCGATTTCGCCTCTCAGAAATGAGCGAAGAGAGAGGAGTGTCGATTTCGCCTCTCTGAAATGAGCGAAGAGAGAGGAGTGTCGATTTCACCTCTCAGAAATGAGTGAAGAGAGAGGAGTGTCGAAAACTGTCGATTTCGCCTCTCTGAAATGAGCGAAGAGAGATGAGTGTCGATTTCGCCTCTCAGAAATGAGCGAAGAGAGAGGAGTGTCGATTTCGCCTCTCAGAAATGAGCGAAGAGAGAGGAGTGTCGATTTCGCCTCTCTGAAATGAGCGAAGAGAGAGGAGTGTCGATTTCGCCTCTCAGAAATGAGCGAAGAGAGAGGAGAGTCGATTTCGCCTCTCAGAAATGAGCGAAGAGAGAGGAGTGTCGATTTCGCCTCTCAGAAATGAGCGAAGAGAGAGGAGTGTCGATTTCGCCTCTCTGAAATGAGCGAAGAGAGAGGAGTGTCGATTTCACCTCTCAGAAATGAGCGAAGAGAGAGGAGAGTCGATTTCGCCTCTCAGAAATGAGCGAAGAGAGAGGAGTGTCGATTTCGCCTCTCAGAAATGAGCGAAGAGAGAGGAGTGTCGATTTCACCTCTCAGAAATGAGCGAAGAGAGAGGAGAGTCGATTTCGCCTCTCAGAAATGAGCGAAGAGAGAGGAGTGTCGATTTCGCCTTTCAGAAATGAGCGAAGAGAGAGGAGTGTCGATTTCACCTCTCAGAAATGAGCGAAGAGAGAGGAGAGTCGATTTCGCCTCTCAGAAATGAGCGACGAGAGAGGAGTGTCGATTTCGCCTCTCTGAAATGAGCGAAGAGAGAGGAGTGTCGATTTCACCTCTCAGAAATGAGTGAAGAGAGAGGAGTGTCGATTTCGCCTCTCTGAAATGAGCGAAGAGAGAGGAGTGTCGATTTCGCCTCTCAGAAATGAGCGAAGAGAGAGGAGAGTCGATTTCGCCTCTCAGAAATGAGCGAAGAGAGAGGAGTGTCGATTTCGCCTCTCAGAAATGAGCGAAGAGAGAGGAGTGTCGATTTCGCCTCTCTGAAATGAGGGAAGAGAGATGAGTGTCGATTTCGCCTCTCAGAAATGAGCGAAGAGAGAGGAGTGTCGATTTCGCCTCTCTGAAATGAGCGAAGAGAGAGGAGTGTCGATTTCGCCTCTCAGAAATGAGCGAAGAGAGAGGAGCGTCGATTTCGCCTCTCTGAAATGAGCGAAGAGAGAGGAGTGTCGATTTCGCCTCTCAGAAATGAGCGAAGAGAGAGGAGAGTCGATTTCGCCTCTCAGAAATGAGCGAAGAGAGAGGAGTGTCGATTTCGCCTCTCAGAAATGAGCGAAGAGAGAGGAGTGTCGATTTCGCCTCTCTGAAATGAGCGAAGAGAGAGGAGTGTCGATTTCACCTCTCAGAAATGAGCGAAGAGAGAGGAGAGTCGATTTCGCCTCTCAGAAATGAGCGAAGAGAGAGGAGTGTCGATTTCGCCTCTCAGAAATGAGCGAAGAGAGAGGAGTGTCGATTTCACCTCTCAGAAATGAGCGAAGAGAGAGGAGAGTCGATTTCGCCTCTCAGAAATGAGCGAAGAGAGAGGAGAGTCGATTTCGCCTCTCAGAAATGAGCGAAGAGAGAGGAGTGTCGATTTCGCCTCTCAGAAATGAGCGAAGAGAGAGGAGTGTCGATTTCGCCTCTCAGAAATGAGCGAAGAGAGAGGAGTGTTGATTTCGCCTCTCTGAAATGAGCGAAGAGAGAGGAGTGTCGATTTCGCCTCTCTGAAATGAGCGAAGAGAGAGGAATGTCGATTTCACCTCTCAGAAATGAGCGAAGAGAGAGGAGTGTCGAAAACTGTCGATTTCGCCTCTCTGAAATGAGCGAAGAGAGAGGAGTGTCGATTTCGCCTCTCAGAAATGAGCGAAGAGAGAGGAGCGCCGATTTGGCCTCTCAGAAATGAGCGAAGAGAGAGGAGTGCCAATTTCGCCTCTCAGAAATGAGCGAAGAGAGAGGAGTGCCGATTTCGCCTCTCTGAAATGAGCGAAGAGAGAGGAGAGTCGATTTCGCCTCTCAGAAATGAGCGAAGAGAGAGGAGTGTCGATTTCGCCTCTCAGAAATGAGCGAAGAGAGAGGAGTGTCGATTTCGCCTCTCTGAAATGAGCGAAGAGAGAGGAGTGTCGATTTCACCTCTCAGAAATGAGCGAAGAGAGAGGAGAGTCGATTTCGCCTCTCAGAAATGAGCGAAGAGAGAGGAGTGTCGATTTCGCCTCTCAGAAATGAGCGAAGAGAGAGGAGTGTCGATTTCACCTCTCAGAAATGAGCGAAGAGAGAGGAGAGTCGATTTCGCCTCTCAGAAATGAGCGAAGAGAGAGGAGTGTCGATTTCGCCTCTCAGAAATGAGCGAAGAGAGAGGAGTGTCGATTTCGCCTTTCAGAAATGAGCGAAGAGAGAGGAGTGTCGATTTCACCTCTCAGAAATGAGCGAAGAGAGAGGAGAGTCGATTTCGCCTCTCAGAAATGAGCGAAGAGAGAGGAGTGTCGATTTCGCCTCTCAGAAATGAGCGAAGAGAGAGGAGTGTTGATTTCGCCTCTCTGAAATGAGCGAAGAGAGAGGAGTGTCGATTTCGCCTCTCTGAAATGAGCGAAGAGAGAGGAATGTCGATTTCACCTCTCAGAAATGAGCGAAGAGAGAGGAGTGTCGAAAACTGTCGATTTCGCCTCTCTGAAATGAGCGAAGAGAGAGGAGTGTCGATTTCGCCTCTCAGAAATGAGCGAAGAGAGAGGAGCGCCGATTTGGCCTCTCAGAAATGAGCGAAGAGAGAGGAGTGCCAATTTCGCCTCTCAGAAATGAGCGAAGAGAGAGGAGTGCCGATTTCGCCTCTCTGAAATGAGCGAAGAGAGAGGAGTGTTGATTTCGCCTCTCTGAAATGAGCGAAGAGAGAGGAGTGTCGATTTCGCCTCTCTGAAATGAGCGAAGAGAGAGGAGTGTCGATTTCACCTCTCAGAAATGAGCGAAGAGAGAGGAGTGTCGATTTCGCCTCTCTGAAATGAGCGAAGAGAGAGGAGTGTTGATTTCGCCTCTCTGAAATGAGCGAAGAGAGAGGAGTGTCGATTTCGCCTCTCTGAAATGAGCGAAGAGAGAGGAGTGTCGATTTCACCTCTCAGAAATGAGCGAAGAGAGAGGAGTGTCGATTTCGCCTCTCTGAAATGAGCGAAGAGAGAGGAGTGTCGATTTCGCCTCTCTGAAATGAGCGAAGAGAGAGGAGAGTCGATTTCACCTCTCAGAAATGGCGAAGAGAGAGGAGTGTCGATTTCGCCTCTCAGAAATGAGCGAAGAGAGAGGAGTGTTCCTCTCTGAAATGAGCGAAGAGAGAGGAGTGTCGATTTCGCCTCTCTGAAATGAGCGAAGAGAGAGGAATGTCGATTTCGCCTCTCAGAAATGAGCGAAGAGAGAGGAGTGTCGAAAACTGTCGATTTCGCCTCTCTGAAATGAGCGAAGAGAGAGGAGTGTCGATTTCGCCTCTCAGAAATGAGCGAAGAGAGAGGAGTGTCGATTTCACCTCTCAGAAATGAGCGAAGAGAGAGGAGAGTCGATTTCGCCTCTCAGAAATGAGCGAAGAGAGAGGAGTGTCGATTTCGCCTCTCAGAAATGAGCGAAGAGAGAGGAGTGTCGATTTCGCCTTTCAGAAATGAGCGAAGAGAGAGGAGTGTCGATTTCACCTCTCAGAAATGAGCGAAGAGAGAGGAGAGTCGATTTCGCCTCTCAGAAATGAGCGAAGAGAGAGGAGTGTCGATTTCGCCTCTCAGAAATGAGCGAAGAGAGAGGAGTGTTGATTTCGCCTCTCTGAAATGAGCGAAGAGAGAGGAGTGTCGATTTCGCCTCTCTGAAATGAGCGAAGAGAGAGGAATGTCGATTTCACCTCTCAGAAATGAGCGAAGAGAGAGGAGTGTCGAAAACTGTCGATTTCGCCTCTCTGAAATGAGCGAAGAGAGAGGAGTGTCGATTTCGCCTCTCAGAAATGAGCGAAGAGAGAGGAGCGCCGATTTGGCCTCTCAGAAATGAGCGAAGAGAGAGGAGTGCCAATTTCGCCTCTCAGAAATGAGCGAAGAGAGAGGAGTGCCGATTTCGCCTCTCTGAAATGAGCGAAGAGAGAGGAGTGTTGATTTCGCCTCTCTGAAATGAGCGAAGAGAGAGGAGTGTCGATTTCGCCTCTCTGAAATGAGCGAAGAGAGAGGAGTGTCGATTTCACCTCTCAGAAATGAGCGAAGAGAGAGGAGTGTCGATTTCGCCTCTCTGAAATGAGCGAAGAGAGAGGAGTGTTGATTTCGCCTCTCTGAAATGAGCGAAGAGAGAGGAGTGTCGATTTCGCCTCTCTGAAATGAGCGAAGAGAGAGGAGTGTCGATTTCACCTCTCAGAAATGAGCGAAGAGAGAGGAGTGTCGATTTCGCCTCTCTGAAATGAGCGAAGAGAGAGGAGTGTCGATTTCGCCTCTCTGAAATGAGCGAAGAGAGAGGAGAGTCGATTTCACCTCTCAGAAATGGCGAAGAGAGAGGAGTGTCGATTTCGCCTCTCAGAAATGAGCGAAGAGAGAGGAGTGTTCCTCTCTGAAATGAGCGAAGAGAGAGGAGTGTCGATTTCGCCTCTCTGAAATGAGCGAAGAGAGAGGAATGTCGATTTCGCCTCTCAGAAATGAGCGAAGAGAGAGGAGTGTCGAAAACTGTCGATTTCGCCTCTCTGAAATGAGCGAAGAGAGAGGAGTGTCGATTTCGCCTCTCAGAAATGAGCGAAGAGAGAGGAGCGCCGTTTTGGCCTCTCAGAAATGAGCGAAGAGAGAGGAGTGCCAATTTCACCTCTCAGAAATGAGCGAAGAGAGAGGAGTGCCGATTTCGCCTCTCAGAAATGAGCGAAGAGAGAGGAGCGTCGATTTCACCGATCTTAAAAATGACCAAAGTGAAGATAACCCATGAATCCTCTCAAAAATGAGAGAAATGAGAAGAGAGTCAACTACTTCTCTCAAAAATGAACGAAGAGAGAGTAGAGATAATTTCGCCTCTCAAAATCTCGCGAACGTGAGAGCTATGTATGACGCTAACGGTCCGCGAGCTGAGCGGTTCTCGAACGAAAGTGCCGATCCTTTGCGCGGGCTTTTTATTATGTAAATGTGAGCGTAATATAAGAAGGCATAATGTACGGTTGCGATTTTTTTATTTCTTTGCACGGGCCAAAATATTTCGCTTTTTACCAAACATTATTGCCCTATCGAATGTCATTTTTTTTCGCGTTGGGAACAATGTTGATTGATCATCGGACGAAATACGGGGTGCTGGCCTCAACCATTCTACTCCCGGCATCTCTCGATTTCAAACTTTTTTTCAGGAACGTGAAAATTTCGCTATAAAAGAAAAAAAATATATATGGAATTGGATTGAAATATCCTATAGTTCAAAACGGTGTTGGGTTACATTTAAATCAAAGGCCTGTCGACCGGTACAGTTTGTTTTTTATTTATTCGTCGATGCATGCGATTTGAATCTTGAAGAGGCTTTTTGGTGTAGTGTATCTTTGTTTAAAGCAAAATTCACTTTATCACTAATCGCGGTTTTAAATTTGTAATTTTTTATTTTAATTCGTTGCGTTTTCTATTTCAATGTGAAATTTGAGATTCTACTTTGTACCAAAAGTAAATAATGTTGCGTATGTAATATCATAAGTTTATAATATTGTTCCATCAGTTTGTCACTTTGGGGAATATTTTACTGAGAGCTAGTAACGGGGTGACGTCATCACAAGAAGAAAATCTCCCCCTAGCGAGGCGCTGTCAAAGGCTACGTGTGACGCGTTAGCAAGCGGACGCAAAACTGTGTTGTGAATCGCTCTCAGTAAAACTTTTGCATGTGAAGAATAGGAAGTGTCACACTTCTGTAACAATATTATACACATAATATGGTAATATTAATGTATTTTTAGTTAAACTGTAACTTTGTATATTTGAATTAAATTGGAAGAAACAATTTAAGGTTTTCTTAAGTACCACTCGGACTATGCAATTTTATTGGTACCAAATTTGTTTTATATTGATTTAGGGGTGTGCAAAATATTTGGTCAGACCAAATAATTCGATCGAATACCAAATCGAATATTCGATTCGTCGAATCGAATAGCGCTTGGAAAAGTTCGCGAATAATCGAATATTTGGATCAAATAGTCGAATATTCGAAAAGATAGGGAAAAAGTATTTGGTATTTTCAAATAGTTTGCAAACTGGTCGAATAACCGCGGGTCTTTTTCTAATTTGTTGAAGTTCAAGGCCATCCCAGGAGAGCGTAGTGAAATTTCCGAACTAGTCCTTATTTCTGGCACCTCTCTTTAGGCCGCAGCGCCAAGGACCATATAAAGAGTAGCTTGCACGTCCATTGTCCATACCGTTTGTATTAAAACTTCTTAGCGAAAGGCAGAAGCTGTTTATTCTAGCGCCTATTGGCCAGATTACTCGCGTGTTCTCTTTTGTTATGGAATTTTCTAGAATAGCAAAGTAAAACTAAAATTGAGTCTAAAACGTAAACCAAGTCTAAAAGACCAAAACAAAACTAAAAACCGGGAGGAAAGTTGAAGTAAGTAACTTTATGGATTTTTCTGTTTAGAATTTTTAGTTAACTAAATTAATAATTATTGATTTAAAATTAATATAAATGCAATTTTTTAATTTGTAACAAAAGATCTGCTCCCTCGCGTTTTACATATATTTAAAAACTTTAAATTTTAATTAAGTGTTTGCAAACTATGAAGTATGTAGCATGTCCTTTGATTTTAATTGTAGTTAGTAGTTACTAAAGGTTAAAAGTCGCTAGAAGACTTGGTCCTGGAGTGGTACCTAGGATATTAGCCTAGTTAATTATTATTATTATTATTATTTTGACATGGTACCCAATTAAAATATGTATGATAATTGATAAGTTGATATGCACTATATTTTTGTACGTTACGATTAACTCATTTTGATCAAATCGAAAAAATTGATCGAAGGAAGGTTGAAAATAAAGACATTTTGTACAACAATTAGAATTAATTTGAATGGTAAGTTAGAGTTTACCACAGTGGCGTAATATAAAATTCTGGGCCCGCCTGCAGCCTAAGACAATGGACCCCCTTCAGTGTTTTTTATTAAGAGCCTTAGAGAAGGCTAAGTAAAATTAAAAATTTAAAAGACCATCTTTTAGGACGGGCCCGTCATTATACCACTGATTTACCAAGTTTAACTATTTTCAAGTAAAATGAACAGTGATTTCATTTACTTTTTTTGACAAATATGCAAACTATTTGGCCATTTGAAAACCAAATACGTCGAATAATTTGATATTCGAAAAACTATTTGGTATTTGATCAGTTAACTGGTCTAATTTTTTGCCCTAAAAATATTCGACCAAATTATTTGACGTTATAAATATTCGATTTGGTATTTGCCGTGCTTTGAAAAAATATTTGATATTCGATTCGATCCCCAAAAAATGGTATTTGCACACCTCTATTTATTGAATGTTTCCTGTTCACACTGCTTAAAGGGAGTATGACCTTCCTAGTTTGGTAGGGTGCGATAAGCTTACTAAAAATCCACACGAGGCGCTTCGGTTAATCAGTAGAATTAATTCCCCTAGAACTTCTACTATCAAGCTATTGATGACCTACAAGCGCAGCCAGTTGCCTAGTTAAATATAATGATTTTACTTCAAAAACCTACTGATTTTACGGTTATATTTTAAAACAAAACCATCTTAACTATTGAAATAACTATTTACATAGTCACTGAGATATAGTTATGTTATAACCCAACTATATTTTGAAAAACAATCTATTCGTGTAGGTTATCTTAGCTTTATGTTAAAAATCGACTATAATCGGATTTAGAAGGAAAATGATAGGTTGAAAAATCCTAATAATTCTTCCAAAACTACACCTATAATTTTCTTCTTTCGCGCTCGGGGGGAATGAAGGACTCTTCTCCCTAAATATCGATAAAGGTTATACTCCCTTTAACTAAACGCCAATTAGTTGGACAGGTTTGGTATGCCAAACTAATTGGTTTTTAAAAGTTGTATAATCTGAAAGCTCCTTCAAATTGAAACGTTTTTTGGTGATTTAAAGGTATGATACTTTTTGGGTACTTACTCTGAAAAGTACCTGAATTTCACTAACACGAAGAGTAGAATGAAGAGCAGAGTCCATTGAATGAGCCGTCTCCAAAACCTAAATATATCCATTATACATTTATGTAGATTAAACCTTTTTTTAGGGGAAATGGATTACGTTCTTTCATGAAAAGGTTTTTTTTTTTCAAATGTGTCACTCGGGATAACTTACAAGGGGAGTACCCGAGGTGTTTATTGCCGATTTTGTTCAAAGTAGATCTAAATGAGATATGAAATTTCCCAAAAGGAGACGTTGCACTACCCATTCGAAAATGATTTTGACCACTTAAAACAAAAAAATTCCTTATTTTATCCAAAAATTCTTACAATTTTACCTTAAAAATGTTCCAATCTTGATGAAATTTACCTAAATATGGTTAAAATTACCCATTTTGCGATTTAAAAAAACCATTTTAATTAAAATGTTTTTTTTTTTTAAATTTTCGTAGTTGAAACCGAGAAAATCGCATGCTTTTTTAAATGGAAATTTTTTGTTTTAAGTGGTCAAAAACGTTTCGAATGGGTAGTGCAACGTCTCCTTTTGGGAAATTTGATATCTCAGGTAGGTCTACATTACGCCCGACTTTGAACTAGAGGTCGGCGTTTGAATAAGAAATTATACGATTGTTTATATTTATCCATAACCGAGAATTATTCAGAAATATTCGAAAAAAATTATTAATTTTGCATGTTAAATCGTTGTTTATTCGTATAATTTATTCGTATAAAACAAATAATACTAATTTTAATGATTAATTGAAATTTTTGCGGGTAATTTATTTGTTCCGCCGACCTCTACTTTGAACAAAATCGGCAATAAACGCCTCGGGTACTTCCATGGGTAGAGTATTAATAGTATCACTGTATAGTATAGGTTTTAGGGCGAGGCATAATCGTAGTTGTTCCGAAAACTTACCAATTATTATTCAATTTGCTTCTCGCGTAATTTTCCACGAGAGGCGCATCCACTCTTAAAGTGTGAAAGATAATTTTCTTTACCCTTGGTTTAAATTGTCTCGACCTTATGGGAGAATTTCATAATCAACATTTGCGTTTTCAATCTGGGTTAGCGAACGAGGTAATATCGTTTGAGGGTCGCGTGATTTTCAAAATATCGAAAATTGATTACCGGTAGCTTAGGTAATAATGCAGTCATTAATTGAAAATGACGTAAATTTCGCGCTTCATATTCAACCAATTAAAAGTATGGTCATAATTGACTCCGCCCTCCCAAGTTTACGTTTAAGTTATATAAAAAAACGACATAACTTTACATTGATTGAAAATGTTATAAATTTAGCACTTCCTATTCAACCAATTAGGAGTATGGTCGAAATTGACTCCGTCCACTTTTTTTGAAGAATAATAAATAAACGAAAGTGATAAAGCGACTGGTAAAACCTGCAAATGTTTAATCATACTTTCTTATCATTATAAATCTTTGCATAATAATTTTTGCTTATAAATATTGTACATCAACAATCGGTATATTATTTTAAAATGCGGCGCGCGATTCACTAT
Organism: Leiobunum rupestre; assembly: GCF_980474605.1. Lineage (NCBI taxonomy): Eukaryota > Metazoa > Arthropoda > Arachnida > Opiliones > Sclerosomatidae > Leiobunum > Leiobunum rupestre. The sequence goes on from NC_143392.1 coordinate 37,995,528, forward strand.
TTCAAAATCGTAAGAAGAAGAAAAATAATGATAAAATTTTAATTTCGAATAATTATCTTTACCGTCCGTTCTGTTCATAGAAAAGAATATAGGCGTCTTCAGTGACGATTTCGGTCTCGTTGGCCGTAGTGACGCGCGTGTCGTCGTACAGGTGCCATTGAGCGTCTCCGGGACGCTGGCAATAAGCGGTGTAGTGGCCGGACAGCGGCGTGCCCCGGTGGTTGGACACGGCGTACAGACGGTACTTGGACGGATGGCAGTCGGGCGACACGAAACGACTCACGTCCAAGGAATCCACAGGGAATTCGACCAGATTGCTCAGCTTGGCCCTGTAGCGTTCGCCCGGCGAGAATCGTTTCAAATGAAGCACCAAAATATCTGGCAGCTTGTGAATGCTGAAGCTCTTGGTGCAAACTCTCCTCTCTTTGCACCTGGAACAAGTGGGTTTCTCGTCACCGTCCAGTCGTTCCTCTTCCACGAACGACGCGAGGCACTGGTTGATTGTCACCCGGCCGACGGATCTCGGGATGGGCAGCGACAGATCCCAGAAGGGGTCGAAGGTGACGGATTTGTACCCGCAAGTGGTGCACGTCAGGGTACTTTTCAGTTGTCCAACGAAGAGATCCACCATTTTGCTATCGTTTCCTGACGTATATCGTTTCCAAGCTTGCACCGCCTTTTGGGAATCGGACAAGTTGTCGTCGATGTCGGTGGTGTAGATGGGTGGCTTTCCCGTGACTCTGTTGACGTCTTCGTGGATGCCGAAGACCAAGTAGCGCAAGAACTCTTGGGCGTCCTGTTGACTGTAACCAGTGAAGCGAGGAGCGAATCGCTCGATCTGTCTCTTAAAGTCCAGCGAACTTACCGCCGTCGCGTCGCTGTTGGCCAGTTCCTTGAGCATATTCGCGAAATGCTTGACCAGATCGCCCTTCATGGTGCTGGTCGTCGTGTTAATGTCCGACGTGTATCTCTGATTGACCAAATACTCTTGCAAAGGACGCGTTCGGTAAAGGCACTGAATTACCGAGTTCATGAAGCAAGTGTTTCCCAAATTTCTCAACCCCGCCGGTTTCGACTCGCTGGAGGTCACATCGTCGGCGTAGCTACCCGCTCTCGAGTAGCGGCTCGAGCCGTAGAGGTCGCTTCTCGATGATCGCCTGCTGACCACCGGAGAGTAGGACTTCGGACTGCCAACCTCCGAGAGGGTTCCCCTGCCGGATGTGGACGTTGGGGACGTGTCCCGACTGCTTCTGGAGACGCTGAACGTCCTGGGAAGCGTTTGGTATCCACGGTCATAGGCGCTGTCTCTTCGACGGGTCAGTTGCGGTGACGACAAGACGCTTCTGGTGGAAGAGTATCTGCTTCTGCAAAATATGAGAATAATTAATATACTTTCTAGTAACGGGATCTCTATCCCGCGCTTATAACGTTGAAGGGGTACTCGTCAGAAATCGCTTCATTGGCTCGTTAAAGATTGACTAGTTGAAAGTTCAATTTCGCGGAACATTTCAGAGAGTATGGGTTCATTTGACAAATACATTTGAGGCAAAATGTCTGTCGCAATTAAGCCTATCATCCTTTTAACTTCTCTTTGGATGAAAGAAAAAGAAAACCAATTGAAACTTTGTAGTTTTTCCCTTCGAATCAAAGAAAGTGACTTCAAAGCCAGGAAGAAATGAACTCGACAATACTGATCCTTAGTTGGGTGAATCAAATCCCAAATTCCCAATTTTTCATTTCCATCCTCTCGAAAAGTTTACAATGAGTTGGATTACTCTCGTCAGTCCCAAGAATGTCATCCAACTTCCGGGCATCCTCCCATCCCACGCATCGTCCGATTTGAGCCAATAACCGCGGGTCTCCGAAGATTTGACTACGAAAGATTGGTTTCTTACGTGGTGGGTGGCAAAGACGAGGAGTCCGTGGCATGTCGACTGGCGACTTCGGAAGCGTATTTGCTGATAGCGGAGCTCGAGTAGTCGTTGGAGTACCTGCTCGAAGAGGAAGAAGGGCTGGTGGAGCGGCTCGACGAGTACTTGCCGACAGTCAAGGAGGAAGTCGTGACGGGGGAACTGCCGTACTTGGACGAGACGCTGTTGCTGATGGATGAAGTGTAGCGGGATCGATAGGTCGGCGTGTATCCGCTCGAAGCCGATGAAGAGACGCTGCTGCTAGTGTAGTCGACGGTGGAGCTGGGTCGATATCGAGAACGCACCGACGAAGAGTAATTGGATTCCGTCGAAAAAGACCTGCGACGTTTAAGGATAAAAGATTTTTTCACTTTAGACGTAAATAAGGGGACACTTAGGGCGGACTGTCTTCGAGAATGGATGGTCTAATACGAAGGGAAAGTAAAGACTCTTTTGTATTCGTACCTGGGCGGTCTCTCAGTGAGAAGAGGAGACGATGCGACTGGCATTGTTGCTGATTACGGACTCTTCTAATTTTCGTCTCGGTACTTTAGCCGCCTCTGATCATCGTTAATTGTTCAGCTTGGGTTCCTTTTGAAAAACCAAAGACACGAAAGGCTGTTCAGAAACTCGGGATTCTAATAGATAAGTTATTAGTCAGTTTTTAATGTATTCGTTTGAATGGATTTAAACATTAATTTTGAACTAATTTTTTATTAATATTCGATACGTAGTTAGTATTCACGAAATTAACGTAATAACTATAAGTATGACACTTCCTATTGTTTTTATGTTAAATTGCTTTCATAAACGTTGTTCTCGCCACACTGGCTAAAGGGGTTTTCTCCACAGGTGTTCGCTTTCCCCTTTCCATAAAAACTTGTAGAGGTAATAGTAAGCTGTTGGCTCGCGTGTTATGAAGGGCTTGCCACCACCCTCCTACGAATTGTAACCCGGTCACCTGAATTAAAGGCAATAAATGTCGCTAGATGACTTGGGCCTAGGGTGGTGCCTTGATTATTAGGGACCTAGGGTGGTGCCTTGAGTATTAGCCTAGCTGATTCGTCCTTGGTAGTAATATATTTAGCTTTGTCCATATACACTAGGGGGCTCTGTTGAACAAAATATTGATAACTATGAAAATCAGTTCGGTGTTAATTTTGGCTAATTGCCATACTCATTGTTATTATGTTACTTATGGTATTAGTTACTATAGACCCATTTAACTTACGCAAGCGGGTTTAAACTCCGTATATTTAATCAATGTACACTTTAAAACGAACTGTACCATAAAAAATAAACTTTGACTTACTTAACCTGGTTTTATAAGCCCCGTCTTAAAAAGGTACGTGCAGTGCAAGGTTAAACAACTTAACTCAACCAATTTCAAACGGAATTAATATTTTTGTACGGAAGATTATTTATAAAATATGAATCACTTTTTGTACCAATATTCGAGACCTTTCTGTCTCCTAGCTATAGTAACGCGTGGGAGTTTCGATTCTGAGAAATTTCCAACCTTTCCAAAGCGACCAAATCGGGCTGCGTTCGTAGTACGGAAATGGAACCTACCTTTAAATTTTAATCCAAATTGGCACTGAGACGACGAAGTAATTGTTTAACATATCCGCTCGGTAAACTACGCCGGAAATCGTGGATCTTTTTAGAGAGCGGATCGAAGCTGCTGCCGGTTGCGAGTCGCGCTTAGCAAACTGGCAAAAAACAGTCGCCTCCCCTTTTGAACCTTGGTTGGCAGTTGGAAATGAGAACGCGGTCGTCGAGAAACTGTGCCAAGTATAGCGACGTAGCTGACGCCGCTACCTCTGGCCTCGTCGACGGATTTTTGCACAGTCACAAAACACGAGGCGAAAATAAAACTGGCTCGAGGATTCTGAAAGTTCCTTCTCCTCGCCCGAAAATAGAGAACGTTTCAATAATTATAGACGTGAGGCAAAAACAAAGACGAAGTCGAGGCTATCCTAACTTTGTACCTACTGTCGACTGACGTTTATTCGACTATACCCCGAAACCGCTATCCCTCGCGTAACATTTAGCCTACGCCATACGAGTATGTAGGTTTATCCCACTTTCGTTTTTACCCCGTCCAAAGAATTATTTACCCTTTGATAAAACCAGTGGGAATTTTCACGCTACAAGCTATTGAAATTTTAATCACTGTAATAATTTTATAATCATCTTTAATAATTAAGCCGTGTTCAAAGTTTCAAATTGACTAAGTTTAGGATATTTACACGGGCCTTATTTATTATTTATTTTCATTTAAAAATTTCTGGAATATTTAAAAAGTTGAATATTTTATCATTTTCTTCAATCTTTACTTCATTTAAATTTACCAAGCTAAATTACGAATATGAAATTCATATTTGTTAATTTTATTTGTCTAAAGTTATTTGTATTTTTTTAAATGTTCTTAAACTGATTGTATATTTTTCATTTTACTGCTACCGTTAATTAAAATTTTTTGTTATGATAAATTTATTCATTTATGCCAAATAGTCGTGCGAAATAGATTTAAAAGCTATTTGATTTAGTTGAGTTTTCGATACAGCTATTGTGGCAGGCAATTTTAATAATAAACATTTAACAGCTGATGCGAAAAGGTAGACTTTGACCTTAGCCAAACGATTAAAATAAATTCCGAAAACAATATTTTATGTACAAAACCAAATATGTACATTATTTTATGTACAAAACCGAATGTATACATTATTTTATGTACAAAACGAAATATTTACATTATTTTATATAAAAACCAAATATTTACATTATTTTAAGTACAAAACCAAATATTTACATTATTTTAAGTACAAAACCAAATATTTACATAACTTTATGTACAAAACCAAATGCTTACATAATTTTATGTACAAAAACAAATATTTACATTATTTTATGTACCAAATAAAAATTTACATTAATTTATGTACAAAACCAAATATTTACATTATTTTATGTAAAAACCAAATACTTACATTATTTTAAGTACAAAACCAAATATTTACATTATTTTAAGTACAAAACCAAATATTTACATAACTTTATGTACAAAACCAAATGCTTACATAATTTTATATACAAACCAAATAAAAATTTACATTAATTTATGTACAAAACCAAATAAAAATTTACATTAATTTATGTACAAAACCAAATAAAAATTTACATTAATTTATGTACAAAACCAAATAAAAATTTACATTAATTTATGTACAAAACCAAATAAAAATTTACATTAAATAATGTGCAAAACCAAATAAAAATTTACATTAATTTATGTACAAAACCAAATAAAAATTTACATTAATTTATGTAAAAACCAAATAAAAATTTACATTAATTTATGTACAAAACCAAATAAAAATTTACATTAATTTATGTACAAAACCAAATAAAAATTTACATTAATTTATGTACAAAACCAAATAAAAATTTACATTAAATTATGTGCAAAACCAAATAAAAATTTACATTAATTTATGTACAAAACCAAATAAAAATTTACATTAATTTATGTAAAAACCAAATAAAAATTTACATTAATTTATGTACAAACCAAATAAAAATTTACATTAATTTATGTACAAAACCAAATAAAAATTTACATTAATTTATGTACAAAACCAAATAAAAATTTACATTAATTTATGTACAAAACCAAATAAAAATTTACATTAATTTATGTACAAAACCAAATAAAAATTTACATTAATTTATGTACAAAACCAAATATGTACATAAAGAAAAGATGTAATAATTGATGTATTGCTAAAATTTAATCATTTTTGGATCGCGTGAGTTATCACGTCAGGAAAAAAACACAAACAGAGAGAAACATATACTAAATGTTTATCCTGCCTGTTAAAGACAGCTTGCTCCACTGCACTTTCACTTATTTCAAGTTTAATAATAATCAGCTAGGCGCCACCTTAGGCAAAAGTCATCTAGCAACTTATATTATTATTATTATAACTATGTTAAAGCTAAGTCAGCAATGTAATTATTCTGAAATTTAAATGACATTCCTTAAATTTAATTGTTTATCTAAAATTTTAATACGTAACTTTCAAATTTGTTTGTTTCTAATTGAACTTTATTATTCCACCAGACACCGGGTTCAATATGTGTGTACACTTTGAATATCCTGTACAATAAACCCATATTTATTATATTAGGTTAGTTTAAAGCTTGTGTAACCCTATGGGTGTAACTTACAAGGAGACGACCCGAGGTAATTTTCACCGATTTTGTTTGAATTCGGGGGATAAGTAAACCTTTATGTAACTTGAAATTTCCCAAAAGGAAAAGTTTCGACGGGCTTTAGTTTTTGCCATGGCAACCAAAAATGTTATTGATTACTTAAAATCTACTTTTCCCTATGGAAATTAACATGGATAAATCACTGATTAAAATTTTTTTATACAATAGAAAAATAAATTATGTTTGGAAAAAATGTACATTGGGTAAATGTCAATTTACTTGCATTTACCTAATTTACACATTTTACTAATATTTACCGAAATGTACATTTACCCATTTTAAATAATATAACTAAATTTACTTGTATTTACCCAATTTGCTTATTTCCCCCCAAAATTTACACGCATTTACTCAAATTAACCTGAATTTACCCAATGTACAATTTCTTAAATATAATTTATTTTTTAATATTTGAAAAATTTTCAAACTATTAAATCTGTGATTTCTCCATGTTAATTTCCATTAGGTTTTAAGTAATCGAAAACATTATTGGTTACCATGGGAAATCTAAAGCCTGTAAGTTTTTTTTTTCCTTTTTGGGAAATTTCAAGTTACATATAGGTCTATTTATGCCCCGAACTTGAACAAAATGGTGAAAATCAGCTCGGGTCGTCTCCTTGTAAGAGGGGTGGTATCGTCTACAGCTGACACGCGTCCTCTTGTTCGGCATCACCGTCTCCGGATGTATTAAGGAGGATTATTCTCGTAGGCGAGTATTTGGGTGGCGAGCTTATGCTGTTCCGTCGGAAGAGCTCGAAATAAAGTTCTGGAATTGTGCCCTGAACGCGACCCACCGGAGACCCGAGAGGGGGGGTCTTCTATATCCCAAATATCTAGTTTTCTAGCTCGAAGAAGTTTTTGCCATCGTTTCCATCTCAACAACTTCTACATAGACATAGCGAACAAGAGTGGCTTTGGTACTGCGGGGGGGGGGGGGGGGGGGGTGGGCTAGCACGTAGAGAATATACGCCTACGCCTGCCCCCAAACCATTCTCTTCCAGGAGTTGCGTAAGTGAATGGAGATTTATTAATTACTACTACCATTTTCGACGCGCGGCAGATCAGACACGGTTGTGTTCGCATCTCAGCTGATCGTTCTTGATCAGATCTTGGAGGGTGATAGCGTTTGGTTAGGCTGTCGACGTCTCTTCATTGTTGACGTATCTCTGTAATTGTCGGGGCCGTTTTAACCCATGGCAGGGCCCCTAGGCTTCGATATTCTTTGGGCCCCTCAACTAGAGGCCTGCGCCGATCTGATATAGGTCAGCGGCGGCGTTTGACCCAAAATATACCGGCGGCGTACACCGGCGTTTGTATAAATTTTAGAGCTATTAGCGTTAGTTTAAAAAACACGCGACCAGAAGGGCAAGGGCAAATACCAACTCGTACAAGTCCTTCCATGGACTAATTAATGTACTTCACACAGGGACGCCCTGTTTCCGAATATTTGCTTCGGGCGATTGTTAAATGTGCGCTCTGGCGGCGAACTAACGGAAAACTAGGGTCAACCGGGGAAGAAGGAAAAAGAGGGGGGGGGGGGGACATATCGATAAACCAAGCAACATTTTAATTTAAAGGGAATTAAAATGTGGATAAGCCTTGGTTATATTAGTGACTCTCTCTATAGCCAAGATAGCAATGCTGGAATCTATTGACGCTAAGTGAAAATGCTATTACTCTACATCGACCGAAATCCGAAAACGAAAATTTGACGTTCGACGTCGTGTTCAAATATCGTTATTTTCGCGTAAATGAAAACCAAGCTTAATATACCAAAACAAAAAGTGTATAAAGAAAAAAAAAGAAATGGCGGCGCGTCGTTCTTTGTATCGGCGGCGTGCGCCGATTTTCGAACAATCGGCGGCGGCGAAAGCCTCTACCCTCAACCTAGGCTTCTGATTAGTCAGCCATATGGATAATTTGTAACTCATAATTGTGGTACGTAAGTGTGGTAGTTTGTGGAAATAATTACTGATAATTATGTGTGGAGTTACGCCAAATTGACGTCATATCCCACTAGATTAGCGCCTCTAGCGGGAAATATTCGCCACTTAAAGGGAGTACGAAACTAGGAATAATTAACTATAGTCGTTGCTATAGTGTTAGAGGACGATTTTCTGTTTGAACTCTGAGATTCACCAATTAAGTGTGATCATTCTGAAAATGGCTATCAGTAAAGGGTTTACGCCCGGAAGATTAGAAACTGGCATACTTTCGGGAAATATAATTATAAATTTATTTGGTTACCTAACATAAAGGGAAAGTTAAATTTTATTATTATATTTAATAAAATTCTTGGAAAAATACATGTTGAAATAAAAAAAATATTATTTTAATTTATTTGGTTTGGTTTTTGAGAATTTTTATTCATTTCTTTTATAATACAGAGCTAAAAGAACGTTTTAATATTTGGAAATTTTGGACTCTGTGCCTTGGAAACATTTTTATTTTAGGATTTAGGATTCGCACTTCTTATTTATGGTTCTGTATTTAACTATTTAATTCAAATTTAGGGTTATGTGCTTCACTATTTATGTAAAAATTAGTGTTCTGTACTTAACAATTTATTTAAAAATTAGGGTTCTGTACTTCATTATTTATTTAAAAATTAGGGTTTTGTACTTAACTATTTGTTTAAAATTAGGGTTTTGTACTTAACTATTTAATTTAAATTTACGGTTCTGTACTTCATAATTTCTTTCAAAATTTAGGATTCTGCAATTTTCTATTTATTTAAAATTTAGGATTCTGTACTTTACTATATATTTAAAATTTAGGGTTCTATATTTCAATATTTATTTAAAATTTTGGATTCTATAATTCAATATTTATTTCAAATTGAACGTTTTTAAATTTCGTATATTTGGGAGCTGTACTTTAAATCGGTTTTGGGGTGTTGTCCGAACGTATCTTAAACTATACATCGTTGTTATTCTCGGATAAAGGTTTAAATATAATATTTTTTGACATTTTGAGGTTTTTGTGGAAGGGTGAGCTTTGGTTTTGCCCCCCCCCCTCCAAAAAAACTGTTGTTTTCTTCATCTTCCGGGTCAAATAGCATCTACTCTCCGTGGCTGGCCGACATATTTCAAATATTTTTACTTTACCCTAACTGTGAGTCACACTTTCCGAAGACTTTATTTAGGTTTTTGGCCCGATTTTGCCATACATTTGATATATTTTTTCTAATGTGCCTCGGGTATTTATCCCGCTTTCGTCACTGGAAAATTCCACAACGTTATTTGGCACGAAGTAAAACGGGATTTTAAGCCCGCTACCTCGCATTTACAAATACAACTAAAACACGCAGACTTTACCCCGCGACTTACGCTTCGTCTAAACTGGTGACTTATATAATTAATTATCCCTGTTATTTTAAAATTTCGCCTATATTTAGATCGAATAATAAATAAGTGACTGCCTCGAAAGACGGCAAATTCGTCGAAAGTTCACTGACGCTCGAAATTGAAGCGACCGTTATTTAGTTAGTCGCGTTTAATATAGATGGCGCCAAGAGTTCCGTGTACGAAATTTGTAATACGACCTCTTTCGATATAGTCGTATTTCCGTCGAGATTAATTACTATAGTACTCGCCGCGCAACCTCCGAATGTAGGCGTTACAATTCATCTCGTATAATTTGAGTTTGACTAAACCGAAACCCATTAAGTCAACTTTTGAGAATTACTAATTTAAATATTGATGTTAATGGTTTTATTTCGCTTTACAGCAAACCGCAATGAAGCTTACAAGTTCCAAACATCAAATTTAATTAAACAATTAATTTTTAATTAATGGCCTTGCGAATATTAAAACTTTCATTATACGTTGGCGTTTTCGAAGGAATGTTTATGGATAAAATTAAATAGTACGAATAGAATTTAAAATATGTAAATTTACCTAAATATCCCGCCCTCACTTTTGTATATTTTACTAATTTGGTGGAAACTCGATTTTAGACCTACCCACGCAGTTTTAGCCTTAGAATTCGCATTATACTTTAAGCTGATTAAATTCTGGAAGTTGATGTTTACTTTTAAAAGTTGCACACGGACGATTTTTAAATTTGTCTGCTTTTAAAGAATTATCTTAAATTTTTAATTTTTATTTTTTTGTTGTTTTGAATCTGTATAAGTCAAGAAGTAAAAAAGGCAGGTTTTGGGGAAAACTAAGCTTTGCTTGGGGCAAATACATAGTCATAAATAAATACATACTTGATTGTAAATATAATACGTAATTATACAGGGTGTCTACATTTGATCGGCTCAGGCATTTTTCTCAAAAACTATACCTTCTAGAAGTGTGAAATTTTCAGTATGTACTATCTCGGGGGAAATCGTTGTTATTTGTTATTTTAAATGATTCAGAAGTGCAAAAAAAAGCTTTCGGAAATTCCTTAAAAACTACTTTTTCTTGTTTAATAAAAAACACCAACTTTTTGTCCCTAGAAAACGTGTGTGGGGTCCTACTGTAATTCCTTATTATAATAATTGCACTTGTTCTAACACTTTATTTGTAAAAGTAAAACAATGATTTGGCTCAAAACATGTTCATTTTTCACAGACAATCATTACCATAACATCAGGCGTAAAAACATTTGGGTAGTACCAACTTGTTATTTTTCATGACCTATTATTTCAGTGACAAAATGTACGATTTTGATCAGACCAACTCCATTAAAGGTTTTAGAGTATGCTCTACAACTTACTAATTGAAACTTTTCGTCTACCACCTTGCGTTCAAAAATTACAAATTCTAAAACCGTGACAAATTTCACGATTTTTCTGAAAATCACAAATAACAACGATCTCCACCGAGAGAGTACATTCCGAAAATTTCACATTTCTAGAAGGAATAGTTTTTGAGAAAAATGCCTGGGCCGATCAAATGAACCCTGTATATAATAAGGTTATAAGATCAAGGTACTGCCTTTGTAAAAGATCTGAAATGACTTAGACGTCGAAATTGCTAAGATGTAGGAACCCTTTGAATAATTAATATTTTTCTAACTACCGAATTAACGAAAAGTAATTTCATTGGTAAAAATATAGAGAAGCAAATGCAAATGAATCACACGGTATAAATTGTAAACATTCGAGCTTTTAATATCCAATTACGTTCGTTTTTTTCGTATCTTTGAATGAAGTATACCGAATTGAGTACGGATATTTGAATAAATTATACCGAATACCTTTGAGACACCGCAATATTGAGTACCTATCTCAAATAACCCAAGATTAATACCAAACAAAAATCATAACTTGATTAATTTTTAAATTGTATCACTATATTTTTTTATATGAATTTAATAAATGAGGAAATATAATGAAAAGCAATTTGTTTTATTTCGCTTAAAAATGAACATAATTTGGGTGAAATGAACAGGGGTGCGAAATCGGAAATATTTCGGTGCTGAACCGATAAATTTGACAGAATAGCCGGAAATATGAAAAAATGCAGCTCAAAGCGGAAGACTGTAAAATAAAAACAAATATCATCATTAATTTATATTTTTCATCATATTTTTAAAAGGGACAGATCGCACTGTTTCAGGGTGTCATAATAATCAAGATTAAAAATTTAATAGTGATTTAATCATTTTTAATCTTTATACAGCCAAAGCTACAGTTTTTAATTTAATCAGATATCATGATTTAATCATACTATGGTGTTCTATTAATCAAGATTAAAAATTTAATAGTTATTTAATGCTCTTTATACCGCCAAAGCTACATATTTGATTTTAATCAGATTGAATCATGATTGAATCACTCGATGGTGTCCTAATAATCAAGGGTGTGATCTGTCCCTAGTATTTAAACAAGGTATAATGAAAATTACCTAAGTTGAACCTCCTCTTAGCTTGGAGCTGGACGTTATAATTTGTCGGTCAGAGTTTCAAAACAGTGTTGCGTAGCGTAGAAACTTGAATATACAAGGACAATGAGACAGTAAATTTTACAAAGCTCACAAAGCGGTGCTACAGCCGCCACGACCAAGTATTTTCAATTTACACTCAAAATGAACCTTACCCGATACCGCAGTCAAAGTCTGGACGTACCCTCGTACTTAGACGCTGCTAATATCGGGTAATGTTTATTTTCGGGTTAGAAGATTGGTTCACGTAACGACGAAGGATCAGGGGGACTTTTGCAACTTAGACTTTTAAATTAAATTAAATTCTACCCCTTTCAACTAATTGAGCTTCATTTCGATCGTGTTTGACGTCTTTAATGGCATTACGTTAATTTGCTCCAATTAGAAAGCGCGCTCTCTCTAGCGCGGTTTGAAAATACCTCGTCGCCTGCAATATAGTCGAGTCCGTAGCTCTGTCAAAGGCGGGTTGATAGTGAATCCGAGTATAAATAAACCCTATCTTTTGAGCGAACCACGCACCGACTATAAACTTCGGCTGGCGTAGAGTTTTAGTAATAAGAATATTATTATAAATAATATTATATAATACCCCTGCATTTCCCCGGTATATCAACATGTAATATTTTCTTAAAACAAAACACGTCATAGTTTTTTTATACAATACAATGAAAAAAAATAATAATCGAAAAAGGTCTACGAAATTAATATAAAATATTAATTATTTTTATCTAATTATTTTTAAATTATATTAAAGACGCGGACCTTTGTGAAAGCTGCTTAAACGGATAGTCGACTTTTTATTATCATAGTTCGTTATATATTTTTATATTAATTCGGTTAGTTTATTTTCGCCTTTTTAATTTAATTCGCTTAATTTTATTTTATCGTTGTATTATTTCGATTAAATCAAGATTTGTAGGTGGAAATTTGGATGGAATAGTTTTCAAAAAGTCTACTCGATTATTGACTATGGTTTTACGGGGACAGTTAATTGTGATTTGTATTTGGTTGGTTACGTTTAAAAATCATCTTCGTAGACGATTTCAACGTGCTGCGTGCCGGGCGGGGTCCTGTAGGTGGGTGGCACGTTAACGCTGGCGTGCTGGTAGATGTAGTCGTCGAAGCTACCCGTTTTCCTGCGGATAACCTTGGGACTGTGTTTGGGAGATTCTCGTTGGGCGGTGTGGGCCGGTGGCCAGACGATGTCCTTGTTGCGACGGTTGGGGGGCGGCGACGTGACGAACGGCAGAGATCTGTGACTGGAACTTTCCTCCGGGTGCCAGGCGTTTTGCACCCCTCCCGTCGGAGTCGGTGGCTGGGCGTGCGAAACTTCGTCTTTTGGCGGTGGCCAGGTGAACTGTTTGCTACCTGCAATTCGAGGTAAAAGAAATTTAAGATTTAGTTAAAACAGTTAAAATTTCATAATAGATGTTATGAGCTTATTTGCTGTATTTGCCTTATCTAAGAGGAGCCGGGTTCGATCCCAGCTTGTGGCACTCAGTGAAAACTCAGAACAACTCCTTCCGCGTTGAGTTTGCAAGTTCTCTCACCTCTGGTTTTAGAGATTTTCCCCCGAGCTCTTCAGTTTCACCTTCCATAAAAACTTGTTGCGGTTAACGGTAATAGTGAGTGTAGGGAGCTGTTGGCTCACGTGGCTTGCAGGGCTTGCGACCACCCTCCTACGCATTGTAACCCGGCCACCTGAATTAATGGCTTTAAAAGTCGCTTGATGACTTAGGCCTAAGGTGGTGCCTTGGGTATTAGCCTAGCTGATTATTATTATTATTTATTATTATACTAAGCTTTGATTTTAGCCAATCGACGAAGAAGGGAAATTGTTATTAAATTTCATTTTATACGAAATCATCCATTTTGTACAAAACCAAAATTTTACTTGTTACGTAAAGGATTTATTCAAATTTTGGAAAAATTAATAATAATAATAATAATAATCAGCTAGGGTAATACCCAAGGCACCACCTTAGGTTCAAGTCATCTAGCGACTTTTAATGCCTTTAATTCAGGTGACCGGTTACAATGCGTAGGAGGGTGGTGGCAAGCCCTTCATGCCACGCCAGCCAAAAGCTCCCTACACTCACTATTACCTTTAACCTCAACAAGTTTTTATGGAAGGGGAAACCGAAAAACTCCTTGAACCAGTGGGGAGAGAAGTTGCAAACTCAGCGCGGAGGGAGTAGTGGCGCCAGATGGGATCGAACCCGGCTCCTCTTGCTGCGACGCAAAAGTGCTAGCCACTCCGCCAGCCCACTCTATTATTAGTGCTCATGCATGGATTAAACGCTAAAGGATGTTCCACGAGCTAAGATTTCAATGCCGAGTTCGCGTTGGCTCGGTCGTAACGTGTTTCCTCCACCCGCGCTTAACTCCCCCGGGGGCACTGGATATGATTTTGTAGCGCCATCTCATATTTAAAAAAAAAAAATTCGCGGGTTTTTGTAATTTCGTGCTTTTCGTCTGCTCTTTTAGTTGAAGGTTATAACCACATGGATCAAAACACGCATCTTTTATCAATCTTCAATTTCGTTTAAAATTACAAATAGTAAATAGTGAAAAGGTTGAAACTGCAAAGCTTCAAATCCTAAAATAAAGATCTTTGGTAAGTATATAAACGAAGTATCATTGCACGCATGTTTGTTTGCCCCTGGATAGAAAACGATTTCCGGTGTGTGGGCTCGCGCCGCTAGGTGGCCAGGTTACAGAGTATTTTTGCGTTTTTTCGCTCGTGGAACATCCTTATAGTGTTTAATCCATGGCTCATGTATTAATCATCGAAGAAACATATTAGTATTGGCAAAAGTAAATATGGGGAGAAAGTCTATCAATGCCTTCAGATTTTACCTTCCACCATGCTTGACACCCTTTTTGAAGAGCTAGTGATCACGTGATATTTCTAACCAATAAGGATAGCGCATTACGCGCGAAGTAGAGCATTTGTGGTATTCCGGTCCGCGCTCAAGATGAAAATTTTGAATTTTATTCCCTACAACCGATACCTTTGTGTCCCTGTAAAGAGGCGAGGGGGAAGTCATTTCCGAAGCCCAAAAATTTTACCCCTCAAATAAGACGTCGTGCGGTTGGACCCAAGTGCCAGACTTTCTCCCCCTATTTATTTTTGGTATTGGTCATAGATGGTCATAATCAGTCTGCGCAAGAACCCATAGACGTACTAAGAACACGTAATCATAGTTTTAGTCCGTCGTGGAGCCTCCTAATTTATATTTTCAAAATAAGTCCCGCCTTTTTATATTTTCCGCCTGTAGTAACTTAAGTAACCAAAAAATAAGCGGTCTAAGAACTACTTAAACTAACTAAAAACATACTTAAAAACCACTTAAAACCAACTCTAATTTCGCTTAAAGCCAACTTAGAGCCAACTTGAAAAATTATAACGACAACCTAAAGCCAACTTGAAACAAACTTATAAATAATATGTAATTTTCTGTATTTGTAAGGGTTCGCGCCTTCTTCTTAGAAGTAACAATAGTGGAAGAAGACTCAATAGCTCCGCCTCTTTAAAAAAATCGATTAGGAGGCGATCCAGCAAAATTTCCTTTCCTCTGTTCTTGGTACGTGTATGGGTTCTTGGTCTGCGCCATTAAAATAGTTGTAACTGCATTTTTAATTTCAGTGTCATATAAATGGATTCCAAAATTGTTAGTATTTATTCCGTTCTAACTAAAAAGTTAAAATGGCGCCACCTTGTTGAAATACAAGCTTGAAAACTGTACCTCTAATGGCGTTGGTCTATATATTTGTTTCCCTGTAAGTCTAACACCCTCATCCTACAAGATTGTGAGGCCATTTATTTACGTCGCCTTATTAATAGGTTTCATGTGACGTCATCAATCTTTACTTCCTCTGATTTATATTAGTCCCCCGTCTTTAAATAGAACTTAGATATTGATGCGCTAATGGGATTGCAGCCTTTTACGTGATCTAAGAAACACGTTGCTAGCACCATTTGTTAAAGAGGATTAAATAGACGAAGAGTTTCAAACTTTATCCTAGTAGGTCTATTTTGGCCGAAGCAAAGGATATTTCCCTATTTCAGTTTGTTATTTTATCCTATTGGTACGTCTTCAATTTCTTGTTGGTCTCGGTTAATGTTCTAACTCTTCATCGTTCTTTGATCTAAAAATAGTACTCGGATATTTTTGGCCTACTAGCGCCTGTAGAAGTGTTTCAACCACATTACAAGAATGTTCAGGGAGAAGCTAGCTACAAATCTTTCACGGTTATCCTTCTCGTGATTAAAGCGCGTCTTTGATATATTTATGGTTCTCCGGATTGCCAAAACTATAGTTACTGTTCTGTCTTTAATCTTTTAGTGAGGAAAGCCAGTGAAACGAATTTTCGAGTATTGTAAGGAAAAAAATGTTGGTGTTCTTTTAATATAAGCGTGACTAAATGACGTAGAAGTACGCGAAGACGCTAGAAAAGGTTGACTTTGAGGACATAACTTCGGAGGGTGAAAGTTGCTCTTATTCTAAGCAATATCGCGCAGCCCGCCAAACTTTAAGGAAACGTTTTTCGACGAATACTAAAAATAGACACTGAGAGGAGAGAGAGAGAGAGAGAGAGAGAGAGAGAGGGGGGGGGGGGTATTAAAAGTTAGCTTTTTAACGAGTTTGGCACAGTTTTTAGGCCCTATGGTGAGTCGTTCGTTGCAGTTTGTTATGGTAACCTCTATTCCGCGACTGCACCCACGGAGACTGGAGCAGTGACAGGCGCTAGCGGCGAAATTCAACCAAAAGTAGTTTGCTGGCGAGACCATCATTTTTTCAAGCGCTTCGTTTCGTATTCGTCGAGCGCTCTTAATTTAGTTTTTAAGCGCGTAAAAGAAAAGATAAAAAACAAAGAGTACCGGGAAAAAAAACTAACGCTCGTAAAGTTGGAATTAGAGAAAATTTTCTAGTTACCTTTTTCGTGCGCTAGATTTGGCGAAAATCCAGTTCGTGGGTGATCCCGCGCGCTGGAATTCTACAAGGAAAAGAACGAGACAAAAAATTATTTTTCAATTAGTTTTAAGTTTGCTCAGTGCCTAGGGCCTATTCTTGGAAGCTTTAAAAGGTTGCGATTTAAAGTTTTGGAAGTTCTGAAATTTTTTGTCCGCTTTCGGATATTAGTCCCCTTCCATAAAAACTTGTCGAGGTTAACGGTAATAGTTAGTGTAGGGAGCTGTTGGCTCGATCTCGTGGCATGCAGGGCTTGCCACCACCCTCCTACGCATTGTAACCCGGCCATCTGAATTAAGGGCTTCAAAAGTCGCATGATGACTTAGGCCTAAGGTGGTGCCTTGGGTATTAGCCTAGCTGATTATTATTATTATTAAAAGGATTCGAAGCTCACCTTTGGAGGCCAAACGGGCACGCCCCCACCTCTTCTGGTGACATTGGGCGATCCCATTGTGGGCGTGTCCGGTGTCATCCTGCTGGTTGACGTCAAAGGTACTCTGTCCCCCGTTTTAGTCATTGAGCCGACGTGGGCTGCGTAATCAGGGTTGCTGACTACGCGGGGGATTTTCCTCCGACTTTGTGGTTGCTGAATGTTTGCTCTTTGTTGTTGCTGCTGCTGTTGCAATTGTTGTTGCCTCAGTTGATCCTGCCTAATTCTCTCCTGCTGTTGTATCTGTTGCTGCCTAAGTTGTTCTTGTCTAATTTGTTCTTGCCTAGCCTGTTCCAGTAATTGCTGCTGCCTCAATTGCTCCTGCCTAGCTGGTTCTTGTTGAAATTGTTGCTGCCTCAATTGTTCTTGTCGTTGTAGATCCTGCTGTTGCCTCAATTGTTCTTGTCGTTGTAGATCCTGCTGTTGCCTCAGTTGTTCTTGTCGTTGTAGATCCTGCTGTTGCCTCAGTTGTTCTTGTCGTTGTAGATCCTGCTGCTGCCTTTGTTGTTCTTGAATCGCCAACTGACGTTGGTATTCCTGTTGCTTCCTCTGTTGTTCTTGAATAGCCAACTGTCGTTGATATTCGTGCTGTCTGATTTGCTCTTGCTGTAGTTGTTGTTGTCTGATCTGTTGTTGATCTTGTTGAGTAACAACGCGATGTTCGTGCTGGCTGACCACCCTCTGTTGCGTCTGATACTGATACTGCTGATGATACTCCTCCTCTCGCTGTATCTGTTGCTGTTGAAACTGTTGTTGCGTCTTCGGCTGAATGCTGATCGTCTGTTGACTGGTGAAGGCGTTCTGGCTCTGGTAGCCTGGCCTCGTCTGAGGCGGGTTCTGCTGGTACTGCGCCGTGGTGGCTCGCTGCTCTTGGTTATAACTAGAGGCGTAGTTTTCTTTCGCCTGTAAGGGCACCCGAGTGGCCTGCCAAGAAACGTGAATAACGGTCGTGAGTTACTCCTTCAAGAATGTCACTCACTTCAGCTCGGAAACCCCCCGAACGAAATTAAACGAAAGAGAAAGAGAGAGTTGGGAACCACTGAACCCCCCGTTTCTTTCCCCGTTTTCTATCTCTCGGCGAGGGAAAAGGGTGGAGGCTTTTCGTTGATCCAATTCCGATGTTTTGTTATAACGAAAAAAAGCCTTGAAAAAACAAAATATTTCGGAGGCGGAGTGGGTGATAACTCTTCCCTCAACTTTCTCCTCGTTCCATCCCCGGATCTCAAATTAGCCATTGTCTGTTTTTCATCCGTTCTCCGTAGTCACCCGTCACTGACTCACTGGATGATACAGTCGAAGACGGGCTGATAAGGTTTACTTAAAGCCAGCGCGTTCTGCCGCGTGGGTCTAGCCTCATTTTCGTTTTGGAATTGTTCTCCAGGGTGGCCTCCCTTTTAACGACTCTGATTTAAATCGGCCATCCTAATTTAAAAGCTATTTTAAGGCGCTTTATCCGTATCACCCATTTTAAAGTGCCGAGACTAAATCTCGGTCTGGTCCGAAATTGAAACAAATACTTTAACGGTGTAACGGATTTAGCCTAGATTTTGGCAGAAAAATCTCTTTTGGTCCTAAACGTTTGGTCGGTCGCTTCGACCTTGGGAAAATTATAATTGCGTGACGTCACATTTGGCGTCATAATGAAGCTATACCGTAATTGCGATCGAGGTAGTCATAAGTCTAAAAATATATCTTAGCAGTAATATTACCTGTTGTTGAGTCTGTCCCGGGATAATCTTGGGCTCACCCCAAGTTTTCTGGTAATCGTCTTCTCGAATGTACTTGGCCTGTTGGTATCTGTTCGGGTCTTGGTAGTAGCTCGGCGGCTGGTGACTTTCCTGGTAACTGTTCTTCTGGGTCTGATAGCGCTGTTGTTGAAGCTGGTACTGCCGCTGTTGGTAATTGTCGTCCGAGATGGTCGCGTATTCTTTGATGTCTATGGCTGTGGATGGCGGATCTCGGAATCGGACACTCGGCTTCGGAGGTGGAGTTGGCGGGCTCGCTTTTCTATTGGCCAAACGGAAGATCAAAAATTATGATTGAACTTTGATATTCGGGAAATTTTCCAATTTTTAATTTACTTTCTGGCAGTTTCCAACGGGTGGGCGGTGCCGTTAAACAACCCTGAAATGAATATTACACGTATCATGTTACGCATTGTAACGCCGTCACCTGATTAAGGGCGTTAAAAGTCGGTAGTTGACTCGGACCTAGTCTAGCTGATTATGATTATTACTATTTCTGATCTAATAATTTAATTAATTAATTTAATTAATGTAAAAGCACTGGAGAACTGCGAAAGTAAAATTTCAATATAATGAGATTGTTATTATCATAAGTGTACAATATTATTTCATAAGTGAGACACTTTCTGTTCTTCATTTGCAAAAGTTTTACTGACAAGGAGAGTACCCGAGGTGTTTATTGCCAACTTTGTTCAAAGTCGGGCGTAATGTAGACCAATATGAGGTATGAAATTTCCAAAAAGGAGACGTTGCACTACCCATTCGATTTACCATGGCAACCGAAAATGTTTTTGACCACTTACAACCAAAAAATCGAATGGGTAGTGCAACGTCTCCTTTTAGGAAATTTCATATCTCATATAGGTCTACATTACGCCCGACTTTGAACAAAGTCGGCATTAACACCGAGCTATTCAGAGACTGCATTACGGGCTTCGTCGCCGTTTTGCGCCCGCTTGCTCCCGCGTCACACGTAGCCTTTGACAGCGCTAGGGGGAGATTTTCTTCTTGTGATGACGTCACTCCGTTACTAGCTCTCAGAAAAATATTCCCCAAAGTCACAAATTTATGGAATAATATTATAGGTTTTGGTATTATTTAACCCTATACCCTTGGGATATCATATAACCCTATGGCCATGGTTATTAGACTACCTGATTATTATTATTATTATTATACTTCTGTTAATACTATTTGCTAGTTTTAAATAAGTATTATAATGTAGTTCAAATGATAATTGTTAATGCTATATTGAAAGGATTGAGTACCACTTTTTCCAAACTCTTCTTCCTTGAGGAACTTCAGAACGTCTGATTGAGGTATCACCGGCGGTGAGGTGGGACCCAAATGATTCAACCTGTGGGACAATTTCAATTTCACTTTTTCAGTTTCGATACATTTTAATTTTTTAATGGAAGCGCCATGCTTTATTTCGACCAAAGTCCTAATTAAGATTAAAAACGCATTAGATGTTTGAAAATAATTTTTTTTTTCGGTGTCAAACCAAAAGTGACATAATTACCAAAAGTGTGTCAATCGGACCTATTTCTAATGAATATTACGAGCGAAATACAAGTTGGGAGGGGAGAAAGGAATGTATGCCTTGGGGAGGGAAGGAAGTTAAAACCAACAAATAACGCCTACGGAGGAACTAAGTAGTACTGGTCAAAGTTAGTGTATTTTTTTATTTTTCGTCGTTCTGTGGAGATGCCATCGCCATCTACCTACGATATAATACCATAGACTAAAAAAAGATCCAGAAAGGCGACAATAAATAGTCTTTTATGTGGTCGATCTCGAGTCGATCATTCATTAAACCTTTAGCATACGAAAGTACAGGGATTGTCACACTTTTGGTAATTATGTCACTTTTGGTCAAACTATAATAGCTGCAAAATAAGAGCCATTTTATTCTAAAGGGCCACATTCGCGTTTGGAATTTCTGGGTTTGAATTAAATAGCTTCACTTTTTCTTTACTTCGTGATATGGTATTCGGCCAATCATGTTCTGGATTGAGCCATATTACCAGAGCTTGAGCCACGATGTAAAATTCAAATATTCGCCTTAAATTTCAAATATTGGAGCCGAATAGTCGATAGTATAAATTCTTTGTGTCTCGTTCAACTTGTTAAAAAGTTCCACGCGCTCCTTAATATTTTAGCGTAAATGGCTCGCGAATTTTTTTATTTTAGAGAGCTCGCGCAAAATTGCTCGAGCCCCATTTACGCTAAAATATAAAGACGCGCGTGGAACTTTTTAACAAGTTGAATAAGACATAAATTAAGTTTATGCTATCTAGGAGCAACAAACAGAAGGAGAACGCAGCTAGACTTTAAGCACGCTAACGCAGTGTTGTGTACAAATTTCATTGGACGAGCGTTTACGGAAAGGGGGAAGACAATTTCCGAATTTTCCCCTTCCTTCGGCAGCAGGCGCTAAAGCGTCTAACTTATGAAAACTGTACACAAGAAAATGCATGAGTTTCGACCGGTTGCGTTCTCCTTGTGTGTTTGTTTCTCCTAGATGCTATCGTCTGTTTCAGGTAACTCCTCCCCTTCCGTCACGTGACTCAAGAACATTTTCACGCTTCTAAAATCACGTGATATTGTAGTCCCAGCCAAAGATATATGAAATAGCAGGGACACTTTACCCTACATACAAGCCCGTGGGAAGAACATGGAAGAGACAGCTAGCAGAAGACCCATATATTCTGGATTCGCTACGTAATAGTGCCATCTATCGGTGAGCAAAATTAGGATTTGGAAAATATATTCTGGATGCGCTACGTAATAGTGCCATCTATCGGCGACTAAAATTAGGATTTGTAAAAAAGAACGTGGTAGATTAGGCCTAATAATGTTGATAGCCCAAGAGTAGCCTGGAGTTGATGTCTAGTGTTATTTTTATTTGCTTTTGGTGGAAAGATGGCGCTATAACGTATCACATCCAGAAAATAAGCGTTGTCTGCTAGTTCTAACTTCCGTATCAGTCCCTCGTAGAATTGTAGATCTATACTATTTCATATATCTATGGCCCCAGCCTCAAAATTCAAACTATTCTGTGACTTTTTAATACGAATATCCTAGGACGCAAAAATAAGCTTAAACAGGTTAATACTAAAATGCGCGCTGCTGGCACGAGATACTTCGCAACGTCCGCCAAATCACCATGGTTACAGACGGAATTCCGAGGTGGCTAATTAATGTTCTTCAAATTTTCAGAAGAGGGCGCTTCGATCACTCCGAAATAAAGAAAGCTACAGTTTGAAAACTAATTAAAAAGAGGGCGCTTGATATATTTTAACGGCTCTTTCGCGTCTATTACAATCTAGCTACCTCTGTCCTACGTTTCAGAAACGCATTATCTCCAAAAATGGCATTTCGAGATTTTTGTAAATCGTAAGAAAAATACCAATAACTGAAAACTAGTTGTTATGGGTTTCATTTAGTTCGCAATCTAAATATGACAACGACTATAGCCAAAATTAAGTAAATCTCAGAATAATTTGACATAATGCGTTTTGTACGTTTATATTTGGCTAAAACTCTTGGCAGAAACGCATTATGTGGTATAATAATACTGAGTAACGGCCATGGCGACTGTTACCCTGAGAATGCGGCTGAAGAAATTAGAGCAGACGAATTTATACGAAACGAAGACTCTTATTGGTTAATAACGACATAATGCGTTTCTGGAAAATTTCCCACTGTCGTTAATGCGTTTCTGCGGAGTAATTTCGACACTTTTCGATTGTAATGTGTTTTTGCATTTTAACATCTCGGAAACTAGACCAGATAGAAAAAAAAAGGATTTTAAATTTAGAATCAGCGCCTTAAAATTAGTACGAGGCGCATTCAAACTCCAAAAGTCAAAAATGGTCGATAACGCGTTTTGGAAACGTAGGGCAGTACTGGCGTTTTCCAAGCTGAACGTACGACTTTGAAGGACTGTCGGGGCGTTCGGTCAGCACTGTCGTTTGCTGCGCTAAGGTATCAGCCACGTTCTCGGTGGAGTAGAGGGAGAAGGGAGAGTTGTACGGAGAATGGACGACGGCTTTCACCACTGGCGGCTCGTTCTGAAAGAAATAAACAAGACCCGGATGAAATATTTCGCTTAATTTTTCTCCCACTGTTGACACGAATGAGAATTTCTTGGCGGCCATCCACCGAAATTTCACTCCGAAATTCCCGGATAAAGGCTCTTTTTCAAAAGTGACATACCTCTTTCCTGCTCCTCAAAAGGTCTTCCCTGCGAGAGTATACGTTCGAGGTCCAATTGAGGCGATGAACGGGCCAGGAAATATAGGGAAGGGTGGAAAGAGAAAAAAAAAACATTTTCTAGTCACTCTTCGGCGTTGAAAAATAAAATAAAAACTAGTAAGAAATTTTGCAGCTTTCTACGGCGCTCTGCTCTCACGCCTTTTTTTCTTTCTTTAAATCGCGAAAATATTTGGTCTATTGGCGCTGCAACATCGGAATCTAACGCCCTCTATCTGAAGTTGCAGATAGCCCAATTTCTCGAATTCCAGAATCGGCATTCGTTGGCTTGAATTACACTCTTAAAAACGTTGGGTTAAATGATTTTGGTTATTTCATTTATAACTAGTTTTTGAGTCAAAAATAACCCAAATGTAGTTGAAAATCTTGAAACGCAAAATTGTGGTTAAACAAAATTAGGTGGTTTTTAAGATAATATAATAGCAACCCAAAATTGGGTCATACTATCGAATTTAAAGTTCCCGCGCGCCAAAGACGATATGAGCATCGAAAATGTGTCCATCGAACTTGTAGTCATTGGAAGACTGGAAATTAAAAATTTTGCGCCATTCTTGCATCGTTTCCATGAGTGCTTGAAAGGATTCTTAATTTATGATTCTAAAGGTATTGAATATTATTAATTTAATTTACTTTTTTAATTTAAATTTTTCAAATATTTTAAATTTATTTTTTTATGTTGTGTTGATATTTAAGCGGAAGAACGTAATGAGCTCCTTTGTTTAAATTTATTGCAAATTGACAAGGCCCTACAATATTCTTTCCAGTGTGATCAAATTTATAAACCAAATTAATTGTTAATTTATAACCCAAAATTGAGTCATATATTAACCATATTTTGGGAAACTTATAAATTTAACCCAAAATATCGTTATTAAAATAACCCATTTTGGGTGAAAACGAAAACCACCCAATATTTTGTTTGTTTAAATACTGACCCAACAATGGGTAAAAAAAAACAACCCAATTAATTGTTAAATTATAACCCAAAATTTAGTCATATATTAACCATATTTTGGGCTAATGTTCAACCCATATTTGGGTAACTTATAAATTTAACCCAAAATAGCGTTATGAAAATAACCCGTTTTGGGTGAAAACTAAAACAACCCAATATTTTGTTTGGTTAAATACTGACCCAACAATGGTAAAAAAACAACCCAATATTTTTAAGAGTGTACTTTTGTCGTTGAGTTGGCAAGTTCTCTCACCACTGGTTAAAGCTGTTTTCCGTCGAGTTGTTCGGTTTCCCCTTCCCATAAAAACTAAACTTTTTACCTTAAAACGTTTTATTCGCCTGTTCTCGGGGTAAGATTTACCCTGTCCCGAATTTTGTTCGCTTGTTCCAGAGCTCAAACGTTACACTTTTTACTCCTCCTCGAAAGGAGGTGTAGAGGGAGTAATCAAGCTTATATAGAAAATTCGTCTGCTTAAATTTCGTTTCACGAAAACATAACGGGTTTTGAACATCTTCACATGTCGCAAGCTTTTAATAACGAATATCCAATTGACGGCTTTTAAAATTCATTTTGCGCGTGAAAATATCTCTACATGTTATGGTAAAAAAAGCACGCAAAGAAGGCTGTGCGCCCAAGACATGTACCTGTAGTGTCGCGCGCTAAAACGTCATTTCAAAATCCGTCAATGCTATTTAATGACTTTAAAAGTTGCTTGATGACTTAGACCTAAGGTGGTGTCTTGGGTATTAGCCTAGCTGATTATTATTATTATTAAATAAATAAGAAAAATGAGTCCTATATTGATGATCTCACCACCGGTCGCCATCTTAAAAACCAAACAAATATATAACCTTTAACCTCTAACTACTCCCTTCTTACTCCAACTCGTTTTTTTCGTCAAGATAGAATTGGAGTAAAATGACGTCATAAAGCTACACTTTTGAACCTGCTCAAAAAACCCAGAACAGGCGAAAAAAAAACCACCTATAGAGTGTAGGGAGCTGTTGGCTCGCGTGACATGAAAGGTTTTCCACCACCCTCCTACGCATTGAATAATAATAAATAATAATTGTAACCCGGCCACCTGGGATAAGGCAATAAAAGTCGCTAGATGACTTGGGCCTAAGGTGGTGCCTTGGGAATTAGCCTAGCTGATTATTATTCTAAGAATGGAGGTCTTAACGAAGAAATGTGTCATCTTGCCCTCTTGGTATTCAATAGGTTTAGTTGAATGTGTAGCATCCTTATCACCGACTCAAAGGGCGAAATGTTTGTCCTCGTGGTAGGCCGACGTTCTAACCACTTCCTGTTTATTTGTTTACCGATTAATGACTTATTAAACCGAGTACAGCCTTTCTAAATTAGTTAAGTAATTACAAAGGTATCGCCTCTAAGGTTAGTAAACCCATTACAAGAATATATTGAGGTTAACATAGAATATGTAAAAACAACTACACAGTCTATGTTTACATGATTCTCGGGATATATTCTCTGAGAGAAAGCCTGCGTTCACCGCAGCACCGTATAGTGTCTTCGTGGTTTGAGATTTAATATTATCTTTATTGTGTACATTAACGTTACAATATTAACGTTACAACATAGTTCTGACCGAAAACAAATACCCTATCAACAATTTATTTTTTAAATTTAGGTATTCACTCACCGTACAGGTAAAATATTTAAATAATTAAATGATATTTAATTAACCATAGTAATAACAGAAAAGTCTACATTAACCTCTGACTGCGTGAAACAAATAATTAAGTAAATATTTTGATTTATGGATATGTACATTCATTTCGTTATATTTTAATAATATATTTTATTTTTCGTTTTATTATCGTTTTTATTATAATATATTTTTGATTGAGGTTCTTTATTTTTAATATCAGTCGAATAAATCCAGTTTCTTAAAGGGTTCAATTTTCAATAGTTTTTAGCTCTAGTCTCCGGAAATAGGGGTGTAAACTACAAATTAGGATTGGTTGGACCTCTTATCATGAGGTACTGATTTTGCGATAATTCAAATAATTCGATTGATAATCTGATTTAAGGCTTGTTCTCCGTGTAGGCGGAGATTATTTTCAAGGAATCAAGAAAACAGTGACTACAGTTGCTGCTACAGTTCACCTGTATACATTCTTGGTTCGTAGTGCTAAAATTTACCTTTTTTTTCTGCTAATTTTACATGGTGCTATTGAATGAACTTTCATATTCAGAATAGGTTTTCCTTTTGTGTGACTTTCTTTATGAGATATTTTACAGTTGTTATTTATAATAATTATAATGATTAATGTCATTAAATATATATTCTTAATAATTAATTTCATTAAATATATATTTTTAAGAATTAATTTCATTAAATATATATTTTTAATAATTAATTTCATTAAATATATTTTAAGAATTAATTTCATTAAATATATATTTTTAATAATTAATTTCCTTAAATATATTTTTTATTAATTAATTTCATTAAATATATATTTTTAATAATTAATTTCATTAAATATACTTTTAATAATTAATTTCATGAAATATATTTTTAATAATTCATTTCATGAAATATATATTTTTAATAATTAATTTCGTTAAATATATATTTTTAATAATAAAATGGCATTAAATAAATATTTTTAATAATAAAATGGCATTAAATATATATTTCCATAATAAAATGACATTAAATATAAAATTTGTATAATAAAATGACATTAAACATATATTTTCAATAAAAAATGACATTATATTTAATAATAAAATTACAATAAATTTATATTTTGAATAATAAATGCCATAAATTATATATTTTGAATAATAAGTGCCATTAATTATATATTTAACTAATAAAAAGCCATTAATTATATATTTTAATAATAAAATGACATTAAATAATTTTTATAATAATAAAATGTTATTAAATAATGTTTTAACAAAAATTTCATTAAATAATTTTTTAATAATAAAATGTCATTAAATATACATTTTTTATAATAAAATGTTAATAAATAATTTTTTAATAATAGAATGTCATTAAATAAACATTTATAATAATAGAATGTCATGAAATATACATTTTTCATAACATAATTTCATTAAGTATACATTTTGATTAATAAAATTTTATTAAATAATTTTTTAATAATAAAATGTTATTAAATATTTTTTAACAATAAAATGTCATTAAATATTTTTTAATAATAAAATGTCATTAAATATTTTTTTAATAATAAAATGTCATTAATTATATATTTTTATTAATAAAATGTCATTAAATAAACATTTTTCATAATATAATGTCATTAAATAAACATTTTTCATAATATAATGTTATTAAATAAACATTTTTCATAATATAATGTTATTAAATAAACATTTTTCATAATATAATGTCATTAAATAAACATTTTTCATAATATAATGTCATTAAATAAACATTTTTCATAATATAATGTCATTAAATAAACATTTTTCATAATATAATGTCATTAAATAAACATTTTTCATAATATAATGTCATTAAATAAACATTTTTCATAATATAATGTCATTAAATAAACATTTTTCATAATATAATTTCATTAAATAAACATTTTTCATAATATAATGTCATTAAATAAACATTTTTCATAATATAATGTCATTAAATAAACATTTTTCATAATATAATGTCATTAAATAAACATTTTTCATAATATAATGTCATTAAATAAACATTTATCATAATATAATATCATTAAATAAACATTTATCATAATAACAAGTGATATGGCGTTTTCTTAAGATTTTCCTCTCAACTTTATAAATCTCACAATGCCATAAATTATAAATGTACCTATCTTTATGAACTTTATCGAATCATTATCAAGTACAACATTCTATTGAAAATCTAAATTAGAACGTAAATCCGGCAGACGATTACGTCAATTGTAACGCAATTAAAAGCCCATTATCATTGCCACCCCACCCGCCACCCGCCTGAACCGATCGATTGCGCTGCCGTGCAAAGCACAAAAGCATTAACGACCAAATTTTCGATTTACAAATTTTGGTTTTATTTCACCTTATTTTATATACGTTAAATTCAATTTTGAACTAATTTTCGAATTTAAAATTTTTGTTTTTAGAGAAATGACTTGTTGCAAAACGCATTATTTTAGGTATTTGCATTATTTTCAAACCAAAAACGCATTATTGTGTTTATTTTCTTTAAAAGTCAAATCAAAACGCATTTTTTTCGCGTTTTAAGACATGGTTTTAATTATATTTCTGAAATATCGTTTGGCCTGTAAATTGTTTAGTACCAGAATATAATTTGAGTTGAATCTAAAGGCAAAGAAAGTTTGAATTTCGCGGGTTTTCTCCATATTTTGGTTTTGGTCGTTAATGCTTTTGTGCTTTGCACGGCAGTGCGGCTCTTAAGACAGATCGGAAGTAGTCGCTTTTGATGTCAGACCACAACAATATAAAAGGGGTGTGCTGGAAGGGGGTAACATTAGGAATTTCTGGAGGCGAGAAATTCGGAACTCCATCATCCAGACGAGTGTAACTTTGGCGCCAGCTCTCTTAATGAGATGCGAGGATGAAAATTTTAATCTTTAGCTTAACTTCATCCGCTTTCAAAGTCCCTCTTTAATACTAAATCGGATGGCATAGTCTCGCTTCTCAAAGTGCACGCGTGGCCTAAAAATAGCTGGCACCGAGTTTTTCGTTGAAAACGGAGAGATGTCTTGGCCTCACGGCTATAAACTCTGAGGTGAAACGATATTATTATCATATCAGTTTTTTGAAGTCGTCGAGGTTTAGCAGACGGTGAAGAGAAGGGTTGGATTGGAATTTTGTCTACCACGCGCCTTTCCGTGAACTATTTAGTGAGGTCTTACCTAGGGTATATGAGAATTTAACCTTGCCAGAGTGGGCTAAAATAATTTGAGGAGGTGCACGCGTAGATACGTTCCACAAACCTGACAATTTTGTTTCAGTTTTAAAGCTTTCTGCGCAGTTTATTTGAAGAAAGGAAGTGCATGGAACACGTAAATAATGATTGTTGGGCAGGTTATCTTCAGGGGGTTTAAATTTACGCTATTTGGTTATTATTTTTAAACTAAGTTCAGTATATATTTCTTATTTTTAAAATTTAATTTTAATGTATTTTGCTGCATAATTAATATTGTTTTAAAATTACTATACTTAAAAACTCTTCATAACTAGTGCACGAAATTGTTTATTCATTATCCACAAATTTTCCGATTTATTTAAAAAACGTTGGTAAAAAGAATATAATTTTAACTTATTTAATTATGTTTTTTACGCAACCAAGCATTTATTTGAATAAAAGTGGTATTTATTTAAATAATTGTTTGTTTTATTTAAATAATAGGCTTATTCACTGTCGATTATTTAAACATTTTACAATTTTTATTCAACTATTGGTTATTTAAATAAATATTATTTAAACATCGCCGAGCTTATTTTATTCATGGATAAAAATTAATCGAATGCCGAGCACTATTTATAACATCTAATATTTTAATTTATGAGCTATGTTTGGCCAATTATTAGATTGATGTTAATAACGTGGTAAATATTATTATACTAAGTTCCTTCTCTAAATATTTCTTATACTTAAAATTTAAATTTAATCTCTTTTACTGCAAAATAATTAATATTGTTTTAGAAATACAATATTTAAAAGCTTTTCATAATATCTAATGTTTTATTTTTGTTAGCTATTTTTGGTTAAATTATGAGTGATGTTAATAATGTGATCCATACTATAAATACTGTTTATATTCATAATTTCAATTAAATAACTTTTACGGTATAAGAACAAACAAAAATCTATACTTTTTTATATAGTTATGGTTAAATATCTCTTCATTTATTATCTAATATTTAAATTTATTTTTAACCTCTTACTTTAAAAGATAATTTATTATTCTAGGCGTTCAAAAAGAAAACTAATAATTTGAATACTTCGAAAAGCAAATTAACGCGTATCATATCGATCGCCGGTTCGTAATTTCATTTCATTCTGTTTACTTAGATACGTAATTACGTTAAAACTTTAGTTTTGGAATTAATATCGTTAAATTTAAAGGTGGGAAAATGGTTTAGATCATAATTATTAAACTAATAATTCAACACGAAAGCAAAGAACTTACTCTGATTCGTAAACTTTGCGTCCGACGAAGGTGTACGGAGTTCTCGCGTCAGGGAAGTAGAGTGTATACTCTTGTAATTAAGCCTTAACGTCCACCGTGTCGCGATAATAATGATTAAGAAGTCATTTTTGCGCCGAACTCGTTGAGCCGCCCGGGAATTCGCTTGTAGCGAAAAAGCCTCTAGAGATAAGGATGAGGATCCGGAGCAAAAAATGGGGAGGAGGACCTTCTCTTCCACCCCCTCTTAGACACCCTCCTGCAAACCTCATCCCTTCGCTATTTTGGGCATCCCTGAGGAAGCTTAGTACCAAGACGTAGCCGACATTTCAGGGGTTGCTCGAACTAACAGGTGATATTTCGTATGCCAGGCGCGAGCTCTCCTTCTCATATTTTTTGGCAGGTCGGGGGTGGCCTCCGCAACGATTTCTTATCATACACGCGCCAATTTGAACTCTTCAAAATACAATGTATATAAGAATGTACGTCGAAGCGAAGCGCTACTTAACAACACCAAATTTTCAAAGGTTAGAGGGAGTCGGCACGTTACGAATCCGCTTGCCAAAATTCATCCCTACTTTTTTGGCGTTCTTATAAAGTGGGTTATTGTTATTAAATTTCGTTCGCATTTTTGGCAGCATCCGGGGTGTGTCTACGTCGCTTGGCTAACTAATGCGTTAAGTAGTTCAGTGTTACGGAATTCGTAACCAAGATATGTGTAAACACGTTGTTATTGATTCAAATAGCATGGAGGTCGTTTAAAAAAACGAACTAAAGTTTGGCAAAAATCGGTTATTCGTGAGAAATTAATCACTTCATTTTCGAAATAAACTGAATCAGTTAAGTATTCGTAGATTTATGGCTAAATATAGCTATCACAGGCTAAATTAAGTCAGAGATTTCAACAGTAGACCCCCCCCCCGAAGCAAAATCCTGGCTACGCTACTGGCTAATGACTAACCTCTCAAAATTGTCGGTATCAATATAACCAAGAATAATTTTATATAGGTTAACAGGTAATATGTGGGAGCACCCTGATCAGCTCATGATTCCTTGGAGAATAACCACACCCCTCTGCTTTGCCTCGCGTAATAATAATAATCAGCTAGGCCCAAGTCATCTAGCGACTTTTAATGCCTTTATCTCAGCTGGCCGGGTTACAAAGCGTAGGAGGGTGGTGACAAGCCCTACATGCCACGCGTGACAACAGCTCCCTAACACAGTAAATCTCAGATTGTTCCACAAGTAACATAACTGTTTTAAGTATGACGCTGAACGATATCGGTTAAAGATAGTCTGTCGCGCAATAATTTCGTAGTCGTAGCTTGTGCAACAGGAAATGCGTCAGTCCATACTCTCTTAGGTACCGGAATGCAGGGCCGGATTAACCAATAGGCCTAGGGCACCAAGCCTACAAGGGGAACCAAGCCTACAAAACTTTAATCATTTGCTTTTCACAAAATATTTTCTGGAGTTATTTAAGTAAATGCGTCCACCCCTATGAACCAAAAACGTTTGATTGTCACATACTCTGGCGGACTGCCGTCTAGCCCTTGACGTCTGAAGACAAACTAAATCTGGCAGCAAAATGAATTTTCCACCCATTTCTCAATTATAAATTGAGGAAGCGCCTAGCTCGTTTCGCTCGCTATTGAAAAGGGGGCACCAAAATTAACTTGGGCATAGGGCCCCATAAAGTCTTAATCCGGCCCTGCCGGAATGCATTCTAGATAACAATCAATGATAATAATAATAATAATAATAATAATCAGCTAGGCTAATACCCAAGGCACCACCTTAGGCCTAAGTGATCCAGCGACTTTTAAAGCCTTTAATTCAGGTGGCCGGGTTACAATGCGTAGGAGGGTGGTGGCAAGCCCTTCATGCCTACACTCACTATTACCGTTAACCTCTACAAGTTTTTATGGAAAGGGGAAACCGAAGACGCCGGGGAGAAACCGCTTTAACCAGTGGGGAGATAACTTGCAAATTCAACGCGGAAGGAGTGTATAGTTCCTAGGTTTCAGCCAATGCCACAAGCTGAGATCGAACTTTTGAAAGCGTATCAATTTTCAATAAGTTTTGACTAATAGATCATTCTATAAAATACTACTTATGTGGTTTGTTACTTATGTGTATTATTCCAGGCAGAAGGAGTAGTTCCAAGTAATCATCCAGTGCCACATGCTTGGATCGAACCCGGCTCCTCTTGCTGCGAGGCGAAAACTAGCCGCTCCGCCAGCCCACTCTAGTATTAGTGCTTATGTATTAGTCATCGAAGAAACATACTATTATAGGTCACATATGGTCACTATCAGTCTGCACCATTAAAATAGTTGTAAATTATATAATTAACTCTATTTCTAATTTCAGTGGAAACCCCTTTAACCAGTGAGGAGAGAACTTGCAAAGTCTACGCGGAAGGAGTTGTTCCGGGTTTTCACCCACTGCAGGCTCCCCTGAATAGCTAACAAATAACCAACATAATGATTATATAATTGGTTATTATATAGAGATTATTTGATGTATTTGCCTTATCTAAGAGAAGCCGGGTTCGATCCCAACTTGTGGCACTGGGTGAAAAATCGGAACAACTCCTTCCGCGTTGAGTTTGCAAGTTCTCTCCTCACTGGTTTAAGGAAATTTCCCACGAGTTGTTAGTTTTACCCTTCCCTAAAAACAAGTAGAGGTTAACGTTAATAGTTAGTGTATGGAGCTGTTGGCTCGCGTGGCTTGAAGGGCTTGCCACCACCCTCCTACGCATCGTAACCTGGCCACCTGAATTAGTGGCTTTAAAAGTCACTTGATGACTTAGGCCTAAGATGGTGCCTTGTGTATTAACCTAGGATATTATTATTATTATTATTATTATTATGGTGATTATTATTATTATTATTATTATTATTATTATTATTATTTGATCCAGAAAGAAATGGAACTCAAATAACTTTAGATCAAAAATAGTCGAAAGCTCGTGTATATTAAGCAGAAATGACCCCATGCATTTAAGGACCTTAAAATAACCACATTTCGTGATTTTTTCGGTAACTTAGCTAGATATTTTGCTTATGTTAGCAGTTTAGCTTTCCACTAGGGCCAATAATAGTAATTCTCATGAATGAAGAAAATAAAACCCAACAGATGGCGACACATATTGCTATTTTAAAGATGGTGGTATTCCTTAGCGTAAATATCGAATTATCTTGGTTCCTAAGAAGGAACATAATCGTAAAAACGTACGTCTTGGAAGACATAAATTAGATTTATACAAGCCCGTTGGATCTCTTTTATTTCTCTGGTTGTTGGTGGATGTCCGCTTCCGGTTCGAATACATTACCTAATGACAAACAGTTCCATGCGGTTGCGGCACTGCGCGATGACCTCTTGAACTTCTCGGTGGTTGAAGCTCTGTACGTTGAACCTGCCCACTTGGATGACCTCGTCGCCTTCGTGCAAGCCGGCCTTTTCCGCTTGGCTGCTCTCCAGAACCTCGACGGCAAGACAAACAAAAGTTAAGTACAGTTACTCGGAAACGACCGTCGCGGGAAGAAAGAGAATTATGATTGTTGATATTTCTCTACGATTTAGGCGTAGTTCCGCCTTTTTTACTTTTTGAAGTATTCCTTTTGGCTCTTCGCCAAGACCATCAAGCCCCGACATCTATTAACTAAACTCTTTTAATTCGATTAAGTCTACGCGCGATTTGAATAAATATTATTTTTAATAGTCTCCGTGAACCGTAAAAGGGTTACCGGCTTCTATTCTCCGAAATCTTGGGAATTTTTGTTGTCGAAAATCTCGTTGTTATTTTAATTTAAAATTAAACTTATTTAAAATAAAAAGTTAGAAGTTACTCAGGCGGCACATGTAGATTAAAAAGTTTAAAATAAATAAAAATTTAAGAAACTACTAATTGCACAATAAGTGGTATAATTTATTGTACAATAAGTGTTTTTTTTTAATTTTTTAATTTTAAATTAATTTAAATTGTTTATTTGGATAATGGTAAGTTATAATTTCAACTAATTGGATGATTTTAAAAGTAATTTGTATTGTATTAAAGTTTTATGTTGTTTTCCATTCTTAGAAACCCTTTTAAAAATGGGTTCGTATATATAAACTAAGGTTGGTTCGGATTCTCAGAAACTCTTTTAAAAATGGGTTTGTATATTTAAACTGAAGTTGGTTTGGATTCTTAGAAACTCGATTAGAAATGGGTTCATATATTTATCATTAAGCTGGTTTTGATTCTGATAAACCCTTTTAGAAATGGGTTCGTATATTTATCATTAAGCAGGTTTGGATTCTTAGAAACGGTTTTAGAAATGGGTTCGTATATTTATCTAAAAGTTGGTTTGGATTCTTAGAAACTCTTTTAGAAATGCGTCCATATATTTATCATTAAGCTGGTTTGGATTCTTAGAAACGGTTTTAAAAATAGGTTCATATATTTATCACTAAGCTGGTTTGGATTCTTAGAAACGGTTTTAGAAATGGGTTCGTATATTTATCTTAAAGTTGGTTTGGATTCTGAGAAACTCGTTTAGAAATGGGTTCATATATTTATCATTAGGCTGGTTTGGATTCTTATAAACCCTTTTATAAATGGGTTCGTATATTTATAATTAAGCTGGTTTGGATTCTTAGAAACGGTTTTAGAAATGGGTTCGTATTTTTATCTTAAAGTTGGTTTGGATTCTTAGAAACTCTTTTAGAAATGCGGTCATATATTTATTATAAAGTTGGTTCGGATTCTTAGAAACCCTTTTAGAAATGGGTTCATATATTTATCATTAAGCTGGTTTGGATTCTTAGAAACCCTTTTAGAAATGGGTTCATATATTACTCATTAAGCTGGTTTGGATTCTTAGAAACGGGTTTAGAAATGGGTTCGTATATTTAACTTAAAGTTGGTTTGGATTCTTAGAAACTCGTTTAGAAATGCGTTCGTTAATTTATCATAAAGTTGGTTCGGATTCTAAGAAACCCTTTTAAAAAAAGGTTCGTATATTTATCATAAAGTTGGTTTGGTATCTTAGAAACCCTTTCAAAAATGGGTTCGTATATTTATAATAAAGTTGGTTTGGTATCTTAGAAATCCTTTTAGAAATGGGTTCGTATTTTTATCATAAAGTTGGTTTTGTATTTTTAGAAAACTTTTAAAAATAGATTCGTATATTTATCATAAAGTTGGTTTGGATTCTTAGAAACTCTTTTAGAAATGCGTTCATATATTTATTATAAAGTTGGTTCGGATTCTTAGAAACTCGTTTAGAATTGGGTTCATATATTTATCATTAAGCTGGTTTTTATTCTTAGAAACGGTTTTAGAAATGGGTTCGTATATTTATTTTAAAGTTGGTTTGGATTCTGAGAAACTCGTTTAGAAATGGGTTCGTATATTTATAATTAAGCTGGTTTGGATTCTTAGAAACGGTTTTAGAAATGGGTTCGTATTTTTATCTTAAAGTTGGTTTGGATTCTTAGAAACTCTTTTAAAAATGCGGTCATATATTTATTATAAAGTTGGTTCGGATTCTTAGAAACCCTTTTAGAAATGGGTTCATATATTTATCATTAAGCTGGTTTGGATTCTTAGAAACCCTTTTAGAAATGGGTTCATATATTAATCATTAAGCTGGTTTGGATTCTTAGAAACGGGTTAAGAAATGGGATCGTATATTTATCTTAAAGTCGGTTCGGATTCTTAGAAACGGTTTTAGAAATGGGTTCGTATATTTATCTTAAAGTTGGTTTGGATTCTTAGAAACTCGTTTAAAAATGGGTTCATATATTTATCATTAAGCTGGTTTGGATTCTTAGAAACGGTTTTAAAAATAGGTTCGTATATTTATCTTAAAGTTGGTTTGGATTCTTAGAAACTCTTTTAGAAATGCGTTCATATATTTATTATAAAGTTGGTTCGGATTCTTAGAAACTCGTTTAGAATTGGGTTCATATATTTATCATTAAGCTGGTTTGGATTCTTAGAAACGGTTTTAGAAATGGGTTCGTGTATTTATCTTAAAGTTGGTTTGGATTCTGAGAAACTCGTTTAGAAATGGGTTCATATATTTATCATTAGGCTGGTTTGGATTCTGATAAACCCTTATATAAATGGGTTCGTATATTTATAATTAAGCTGGTTTGGATTCTTATAAACGGTTTTAGAAATGGGTTCGTATTTTTATCTTAAAGTTGGTTTGGATTCTTAGAAACTCTTTTAGAAATGCGGTCATATATTTATTATAAAGTTGGTTCGGATTCTTAGAAACCCTTTTAGAAATGGGTTCATATATTTATCATTAAGCTGGTTTGGATTCTTAGAAACCCTTTTAGAAATGGGTTCATATATTTATCATTAAGCTGGTTTGGATTCTTAGAAACGGGTTTAGAAATGGGTTCGTATATTTATCTTAAAGTTGGTTTGGATTCTTAGAAACTCGTTTAAAAATGGGTTCATATATTTATCATTAAGCTGGTTTGGATTCTTAGAAACGGTTTTAGAAATGGGTTCATATATTTATCATTAAGCTGGTTTGGATTCTTAGAAACGGTTTTAGAAATGGGTTTGTATATTTATCTTAAAGTTGGTTTAGATTCTTAGAAACGGTTTTAGAAATGGGTTCGTATATTTGTCTTAAAGTTGGTTTGGATTCTTAGAAACTCGTTTAGAAATGCGTTCGTTAATTTATCATAAAGTTGGTTCGGATTCTAAGAAACCCTTTTAAAAATGGGTTCGTATATTTAAACTAAAGAGGGTTTGGATTCTGAGAAACCCTGTAAAAAAAGGTTCGTATATTTATCATAAAGTTGGTTTGGTATCTTAGAAACCCTTTCAAAAATGGGTTCGTATATTTATAATAAAGTTGGTTTGGTATCTTAGAAATCCTTTTAGAAATGGGTTCGTATTTTTATCATAAAGTTGGTTTTGTATTCTTAGAAATCTTTTAAAAATAGGTTCGTATATTTATCATAAAGTTGGTTTGTTATCATAGAAACCCTTTTAGAATGGAATAGTTTAATTATTAATAAAATTCCTAATAATTTAAAATATTTAAGTTTCATTACGCTCCGTTAGATGGCGTTGACGCGTATGAATGTTTCGTGGCAGGTTTAAATCAGAATATTTCCGAACAAAAGTTATAATAATCGGTAGAGTCGTAAAGCCTAAGAGTCATTAAATAGAAAATAAGGATGAACGCCCTTAGTTAATATAAATCGACGCAGGCGTATTTTCAAAGTATTCTAACAATATTCCTACCCGCAGAGCCCATTGCAAACAGAAAGTAATTCTTATCACAATGAACGATTATATCAGAACACGGTTTCCATATCTTACCGTGTCCCACGAGACACATTTTACAACAACGGAATAATATTTGTCCAACGAATAATGATAATAAGACTGAGAGGCACCTGAGAGTCCGCTTTCCTACACGACGGCGACACTTGCCCCGATATCCCGACTTGATAAGATTATAAAAGTAGGTACGTAAAGGGGACCCCGGAGAATTTCCGACGTTAGGATTACCGCCCTCCGAGGTACCGAACAAAGGCTTAAAGAAGATAAATTTATGGGACAGAGAGAGAGAGAGTATTCGGCTATTACCTGTTGCACGACGTGTTGAGGCTGCGAGTCGGTGCCCCCCACCAGGCGAAATCCCCAGGACGTTCTTTCATCTTGTCTTCGTAACGAAATCAAGAAGGGCCTTTGAAACGCCATATTACTTTATATCACTAATATTAATATAAATATCGATTATTTTCTCTCGATTTAAAGATCGTTTTTTTTTGTATACGTCGGATAGACCGTTTTCGAATATTTCGCGCCGTGTCGTAGGAGCGCCGGTCTAACTGGCGTTCGATTCGCGCTTTTAATATACTAAAAATCCTCGCTCAAAGTGCCTCCACACTATACGTTTCTGAGATTGCGAAAGAGAAAAGTTGGAAAAAAATCATCCTCTTCTTGATGAAGGGGATCCTGCCAACAAAAGTTTCTCTTCAAGGGTATATATAGTTGTCAAGGGCTATAGACACCCACTTCCCACGAAGGCAGGGGAATGGGTTCAGTTTACGACTCGTACGTATGTTGGATGTAGAATGTAGACTTTACTCCTGGCTTAGTCGTCCTAGTCATCCCCCGCGTTTCTTACGTATATTTTCTACCCGGATCAGAATAGAGTTACGACGTAGCTATACGGTCTTGAGGGACCTATTTTGTCTACCCAATTTTAAATCCCAAGCGGACACACTATCAGTTAGAGTAGATTACAAAATATTAGGTGGTTTCTTTTCGCCTATTCTCGGACTAAAAGTGTACTCTTTTTACCCTAAAACGTTTTATTCGCCTGTTCCGGGGATGAGAATTACTCCGGCCCATAAACTATTGGCTTGTTCCGGAGTATTAGGGCTACTCTTTTTACTGTTTCTGAAAAGGAGGTGTAAAGGAGTAAATCGGAGAATTTATCCGCTAAAAAGGTTGCAGACAGCCATTTTAGAAAAACGTTTTTAATCCGACTCAAACTATTCGCCCTATTGAAGGTTATTTCCCGCGTCTTGTGGTTCCACGAAGAACTGCGTTTGACTTGGGGATCACCTGAAAGCCATCTTGGGTCATGGGTGTCCCTGAAGAGTGGCGTTTGACTTAGCAATCGCCTGAAAGTCAAATATTGTTACTTACTCTCGTTACTTAGCTTAAAGACAATGTGGAGTACGACGTTAGATTGTGGATCAACGAATTTTATGTTTTTGCCACTAGAAGCGCTGTTGATTGACGTTTATGGTGAAAGGTCTGTAGGAACCCCTATTCCTAATGTCTTATAAAAACTAAAACGCGTGCGCTTTTCCCTCGGGCGTTTTTCGGAGGTTAAAGGTCAAGATGAATCACTGGTAGAAGATTCTGATGAACAACTTTGGGCAAAATTCCCATCGCAGTATACTAATAATAATAATAATAATAATAATCAGCTAGGCTAATACCCAAGGCACCACCCTAGGCCTAAGTCATCGAGCGACTTTTAAAGCCTTTAATTCAGGTGGCCGGGTTACATAGCAAATGAAAACCTCACCAGTGTTAGTGATTACCTCGGCAATAAACCACTACGCAGCGCCCAAAGTGTCAAAAGTATTAGAATGGTACAGAGATGGGCACCCTCCACTCTTCAAAGAGCTCCAGTATTTGCTGACGTTAC
The DNA here is from genome assembly GCF_980474605.1 of Leiobunum rupestre. Lineage (NCBI taxonomy): Eukaryota > Metazoa > Arthropoda > Arachnida > Opiliones > Sclerosomatidae > Leiobunum > Leiobunum rupestre. Next base: position 38,035,332 of record NC_143392.1, read on the forward strand.
AAATCAGAGGAGCATGACCCCCCAAATATGGTTTAATAATCAGCTAGGCTAATACCCAAGGCACCACCTTTGACCTAAGTCATCAAGCGACTTTTAAAGCCATTAAACAGGTGGCCGGGTTACAATGCGTAGGAGGGTGTTACCAAGCCCTTCATCATGAAGGTTCACTCGCGTGGCATGAAGGCTTCATGCCACGCGAGCGAACAGCTCCCTACACTCACTATTACCGTGGCACCTTCATAGGTTTTTTTATGGATAGAGGAAGCCGAAGAAGAAGCTTGTAACCAGCAGGGAGAGAACTTCCACAGGGTTGCCACGCGTCAGGGAAAACAGGGAAATCAGGGAAAAGTCAGGGAATTTAAAAATGGGCCTAAAAAGTCAGGGATATGTCAGGGAATTTTAAGAATTGGTAAAAATACAGGGAAAAGTCAGGGAATTCAATTTTATCTGGGCACTTTTTGAAGGTAATTTAACTCTAGATGTACGACAAATTCCACGATTATCATTTATTTCCTGAAAGTTTGGCTAATTTTTTCAACATTGCAATAACCTTTTTACTGAAATATAAGGCCATCTAAATTTATTAACTTCTGATAAAAGTAAAATATAAAAGAAAAAATTTGGCCTTAATAAGTCAGGGAAAATCTCTTAAAATGGTCAGGGAAAACAGGGAATAGTCAGGGAATTTGAATCTGAAAATTTCGTGGCAACCCTGTTCCAAAACACAACGCGGAAGCCGGTTACGAGTTTTCACCTAGTGACACAAGCTAGGCTCGAACCAGGCTCCTTTTGATGTGAGGCAAGAGTGCTAACCTTTTCATCACCCCACAGAATCTGAGTTTGTCCTGCCATCTCAACTAACTGCCCATAAGTGGTTTTTAAATATAAATTTAACCTTAATAAGTCCTAGGAAAACCCCTATGGCCAGTGAGGAGAGAACTTGCAAACTCAACGTGAAAGGAGTAGTTCCCAGTTTTCACCCAGTGCCACCTGTTGGGACCGAACCCGATTCCTCTTGCTGAGAGGTGAAAGTGCTAACCACTCTGCCACCCCACTTTATAGAGGTTACATTCCCTTTAACGAAGCGCGTAGGGTTTTTCCACTTTGGAATTTCTGTTGGGACGTGTTTAAACGATTTAGCTTGCCCGTCTTGTTCCTCCAGTCGCGGGCCAACTCTGTCAATCACAGGCTCTTCCTCTATCTACGTCTCCGCTTTGCGGCGTACGTCCCTCTCGAGGGAATAATCCGGAAGATTTTTCTCCGCCGCACGCATTCCCGCCTCCCTTCTTATCCCTAATAATAGGCTTAGCGCGTCTTAAAGCCTACTGGATGCCATATACTACACCGCTCCGAGCTGAGAGCTGAAGCGGGGGTGGCATTACGTGTTCCTTGGCAAGGCTCCCCGCAAGATGACACACGAGGCTGGGTGTTGTCCGAAGCTTTATGTCGCGTCGTGAATGTGGGGAGAATCCTATATGTGCCTTTGTTGTCTCGCTCTCTTACGGTTTGTTTTGTTTCGGGTGTCGTTACCCGCGATTCGCCAGATTGCGATACCATTCTAGAAATGTCGTTTATTCGATGCGCGGAACGTCAGAAATTTACTTAATAGCGTCGTTATACGCCGCTGAATTGTTTTGATATTAAGTTACGTACGAACATAAGTATGGCACCTTCTGTACTACGTGTTAAAAATTCTGCTTATACTCATTCCTATTTGATTTGTATTCAATAAAGTCGCCTGCGTTAAGATAGTATGTTTCAAAATATAAGTGGTTTCCCCTTCCATAAAAACTGGTTGAAGTTAACGGTAATAGTTAGTGTATAGGGAGCTGTTGGCTCGCGTGGCTTGCAGGGCTTGCCACCACCCTCCTACGCATTGTAACCCGGCCACCTGAATTAATGGCTTTAAAAGTCGCTTGATGACTTAGGCCTAAGGTGGTGCCTTGGGTATTAGCCTAGCTGATTATTTTTATTTTTATATAGTAAGTCCATAGCTGAAATATTTACAGAATCTATGAGATATATAGTTAATTATCTATTTATAATGGTTTGTTTAAAACTATAAGGAGTAGGATTATGATAAAAAATCCACTATTTATCCAGACAATTAGGTTGGCAGGTTTGCCAGATAATCCTTTTTGAACCATCCAGGTTCATGAAAAATCGGGCCAAACCTTCTGCCTCTCTATACACAAAAGTAAATAACAACACAAGTAGTATTTTATAGAATGGTCTATTAGTCAAAACTTATTGAAAATTGATACGCTTTCAAAAGTTCGATCTCAGCTTGTGGCACTGGCTGGAAACTTGGAACTACTCCTTTCGCGTTGAATTTGCAAGTTCTCTCTGCACTGGTTAAAGGAGTTTTTCCCTTTCCATAAAAACGTCTTGAGGTTAACGGTAATAGTTAGTGTGGGGAGCCTGAATTAAAGGCATTAAAAGTCGCTAGATAAGTGGGGCCTACAATCTTAAAAAAAGGGTGTTTTAATGGTATATTAAGGGTGTAATATCTGTAAAAAAACACTCTTGAATGTTAATTTAAACGCCCTAAAGGGATTTTTATTGTCCCAAATTAAAAACTTGAAAAGGTGTATAAAGGGTGTTATATTACCCCGTAAATTGAGTGATTTAACACCTCGTAAGGGTGTAGCTCCCTTAAGGCAGTAGTTTAGTACCCTAAAAGGAGTATTTTAACACTTTAAAGGGAGTATTGTAGCACCCTTACGGCAGTAGTTTAGAACCTTAAAGGGAGTAGTTAAAAACTTTAAAGGAGTATTATAGAATCCTTAAGGGAGTATTGCAGAACCCTGAAGGGGGTAGTGTAACACCCTGAAGGGAGTCGTTTGGTACCCTTAAAGGAGTGGTCTTGTACCCTAGAGGGAGTAGATAATAACCCTGAAGGGAATAGTTTTATACCACAAACTGTTAACAAAGGAACCAATACGGAGGACATCAGCACCCCAAACAGTGTAAATAAACACCCTAGCAGGAAAACTGCTTTTTAAGGTGTAGAATAACATCCTTTATAAACCTGTTAAGGTGCTAAATATGGGACAAGAAAAAACTCTTAAAGGTTTGAAAATACACCCTTTTTTAAGAGTGTAAGGTGGTGCCTTGGTATTAGCATAGCTGATTATTCTTATTCTTATTATTAAAAGTTAAAATAACGTGTACTAAGACTAAGAGAGTATGGAGTGACGCCTATCCTATTCCACAAGTTACGACTACGAAATTATTGCGCGACAGACTATCATTAACCGATATCGTTCAGCGTCATACTTAAAACAGTTATGTTACTTGTGGAACAATCTGAGATTTATTGTGTTAGGGAAAATATTTATTTCTGGTTGTTATTTAGGTAGAAATCACGTATCTCCAATAGCCCAAAACGTCGACTAAGTACACCTACCCTGGTTGGTCTCACGCAGGATCGAAATAAGACCTATAGAGGTACTAAACACGTATAATAGTTCACGCACCTCTGGCTCACACTCGATGTAAAGTTAATTGGGCGCCTTCGTAAAATCGAAATGGCGGTAATTTTACGCTCGTGATTCCGTTACATTTTCAGTCGCGTGTCAAAGCAACCTTTAGACTTTGCAGTGCACCGAAATGAATAGTTCTTCAGTTCTATAGCTCTGGTCACGATGGATCATTTATTTTCAAACGCGTCTTGTAAATCCCACTCCGAGTTAAAGTCCCTATGATTAAGTATACGCTGGAAACGCATTCATCGATTAAGAATTTATCCGACTCAAAGAAGTCCCAAAGCCCAACTTAAAGTAATATATAACAAATCCTTATTCCAAAAGAGCCGAGCCATTCGTTACCATTACTTCAATGTTTATATTAGAAAGAGCTACGGGTTAGACAAAACAAATGATGCCGGAGGATTCATTTCCGAAGGGTCGTATTGGTAAACCAATAAGCCCGCTGTAGACGAATGGGTAAGGAATTTGTCCGTGTCAGCTGCGATATTTCACTTTGGGAAATCCTAAACGACCGCGATACGACGCAAAAACGTTATTGGCTTTTTAAAGAAACGCTTCTATAAAAAGCCGATTTCCAGCCAGTCGTTTTCATCGTCGCCAATAACAACTTTTTTCTAACGAGAGTCGGATCCAAAACGGTAATCGAATCTATGGCTGCCAGCGAAGTACTTAACACGGGGTTCGACGGATAAATTAGGAAGATAAATAATTTCTTTTATTTCCGCGCGAAGGGGGTGTCTAGTCCGCGTCACGCTGAGTGACTCATTTGTTTTAAGAAGAATTGCTTTTAGCGACGCGCTATGCAAATGATCACTCACGCCTTCTTTACTTTGGCACCTTTTACGTTTCTTTTACTCGTCTCTCCACTTACCCTTTAAGAAGAATGAAATTTCATCTTTTTTGTATAAATGTCGTTAGATTTCAGGGTTAAATGTGGGCGTGCTTAGATGTATTTGTTATTTATTACTAATTTTTTATCGGCTAATATCTCTTTCGCAAATTTAACATACGCTGCAATGTAAAAGGTGCTTTTGAGATAAATGCTAAATAACACCTTATTGAGGTTATGTTTTTAATTCAAGTTCCAAAAAATGCTTTGCTTTTGGGTGAATTTTAGAAACTTTAATGGCGACGTACAATGAACGTTCTATACACTAAATAATCGAACTTTTCGAATTTCGATCGTAATGACAGGGTGCGCCTCCAAGTTGACAAGTTGATTCAGGACCCCAAACTAAAGATCACGAAGAAAATCATCCCTATTTGGATCGCGTGACCGATAATGTAGTTAAATGATGTTTAGGGCCCGTAACTGTGTTAGATAATATCTAGGGCCCCTTTGAAAGTTAGATGATGTGTAGGGCACCTTTTCAGGTTAGATGATGTGTAGGGCACCTTTTCAAGTTAGAAGATGTCTAGGGCACCTTTTCAAGCTAAAGGATGTAACTAAGCTAGATCTGGTAAGGAGACTAGGTGATGACTAGGGCCCGTAAAGAGACTAGGTGATGACTAACTTGACTAAGGTCCGTAACGAGAATGTGATGATTAGGGCTCACATCGAAGTTATATCGAAGTTCCACGGGACGAGGGCCCGTGGCTAGGGCTTGATATGTCTAGGGCCCGTTACAAAGCTAGATAAAGTACGTGACTAGGGTAAATGTTGTCTAGGCCAGTATTGTGGTAGATGATGTCTATGGCCCGTATAGAGATTATAACATAAACAGTTATTCGAACTGAAAAAACAGTTTAGAGCTCGTTATAGAAGCAGCCTTAAAGGGACATATATTATTTTTATTGTTGATTAATATGTCAAATTCATTGAAAGTATTAAAAAATATTCTTGTGAACAACAGAATGACGTAATTCAGCCTTTCAAATCACAGTCCACTGCTCCTCCAATTTTTAACACAAAATATTTGATCCAATTTTGTTATGTATTATTTATTTATTGCAGTAATCTGCAACAAAAAATAAAATAATAATAATAATAAATTTTAAAATTTTAATGTTAAATGTGTAGGGAAGAAAATAAATATAAATATGGATACCTTGGTGGGCAAAATTGTATCAAAGATTTTGTGTTAAAAATTGGAGGAGCAGTGGACTGTGATTTGAAAGGCTGAATGACGTCATTCTGTTGTTCACAGGAATATTTTTTAATACTTTCAATGAATTTGACATATTAATCAACAATAAAAATAATATATGTCCCTTTAAGGCTGCACCTAAAACGAGCTCTAAACGGTTTTTTTTTTCAGTTCGAAGAACTGTTTTTGTTATAATATATGCCCATTTATTAGAAGTGTTGCTTTACAAGAGTTGCAAAAATAATATTGAAGTTAAGAAACATTACCAAGAAGTTTATGATTTGTTCTCTCCAAATAACAACAGCCATTTTACTGACTGACTGTCACTGACAGTCTGAAACCAAAACCAAAACCATCCCAACAAGATTTATAAAAGAAAAAATTAATTCTGAAACCATTCAGTAGATGGCGCATTAACCGCCATTGTCAAGTACAGGTCAAAACTAAGAAAATACAAAAAACACACTAAAAATCTAAGAAAATACAATACTACTCTCAAATGTTTTTTAAAGAAATAAATAAATTTTTTAAGAATAATACCAACGTAAAAAAAATACTTCCGAAACCCCAAGTAGAGGGCGCACTAAGCATCAATTTTCGAAATTGTACTGCACCGTGTCGAAGTCGAGGTCAAAAAACTCAAAACTATATGAAAAATGTTTTCAAAAAAAATACATGCTTTCAGTTTCAAATGTGTTTTAAAGAAATATAAATTTTCGATGTTTCAAATACTTAATTTTTTGACGGTGTTAACTAATTAATTAGTAAAAAGTGTATACGAAAGGACATGCTCCAAAATGCAAGGAATCCAAATCTGGTCTCAAAAGTAAAATCAAGCGAGTGGTTCATTTTATAATCACCGGCAAAAACAACGAGTTTCAATTCGAGGATCCGTCCCGATTGTCCGCACGTTAAGTTGACGTGTCGCGGATTCCCCCGTTTCGGGCAGCATCGAAAAGCATCCTATAGAATTCAGCGGGTTTTTCACAGGGTTTAAAAAACCCGGGTTTTTTTAAAAACACCCAGCCCATTGGGCTTTTTTGGGTTTTTTAGGGTTTTTTACCTAAAATGATACCCTAAATCGATGATTTACTTCATTTTTATTTTTTATTTTCAATTTAACACTACTTATTTATCGCTCTTATTCTTATCTTTCGTAGACGTAAAGTATCGTCTGCTCCATGTTCTGCTAAATATTTATTGAAAGTTGGAGAAGTTTAAAACTTACTGTTTAGTTAACACTGTTAACTTGCTACTGTTAGATTAGTGTTTACCAAAACACTGGTAATGTATTTTGTGTAAATACGTTTTATAAAAAAGCAATATTTTTGTATTATTATAGAATTTAAAGAATTAAAGTTTAATTTTTTAAATTCTTTAATATTGTTTAATATAGTTTAATTATTAAACAATAAATTTAAACTTTTTTCGTCGTTTTTGAAACTATTTAAGGTGGGTTTTTTTAAGTGGGTTTTATTGTGGGTTTTTTAAGGTGGGTCCAACCCAAAATAACCCGTGGGTTTTTTTGGGTGGGTTTTATAAATTCGAACCCTGGAACTTTTTCAGGCGGAGGGAAAAGTGAGCTTTAAATACACTAAAGGGGAAGAAAAGCCCACCCACATTTAACATTTTGGGGGTCATTTTGAGAAATATTGATTAAAAAATTTCCAAGATTATGGCATAGTTAAGGCACTTGCATTGTATAAAAATTGATATATTGGAAAATATTTGTGATAACAGACTAATATTTTCACCACTGTTATCAGAATTCCTCGCAAAATAACCAACTTCAAGTTACGTGGTTTTGGTTTTCAGGCGTTTTATTTTGAAGAACCTTTAATGACCTTATTTCTTGAAAAAAGTAATACAATGAAGTTAGATTTATTTTTCCCTAAAACTGTAAACAACGTTAGGGATATTATTAATGCTTTAAATTTAATGGGTTTAAATCTGAAATCCACTTTAATCTTATTTTAGAACCATAGTGTTATTTGAAAATATTTACACGGCCAAACTTCAAAGGAGAGCACTTAAATTCTTTAAATTTTTTAAAATGGACTGGAAATTACATTACTATATGGATAGGTATAATGTAAGTTATAGTTCCTAAACAATAGAATATATTTAATCGATTTGGTCTTTTTATAGAGTAATCAAGTGTAATTGCTTTAAGTCATTTGCGAAGAGAGCTTAAAAATAATAAATTATTTAAACAATTTGATTGTACGATATTGCGGAGCTTTTTCTCAAGAATATTTATGGCGGCGCACGACGCACGCTCGGTGGAAAGTTCTAATTAACTCTTGCCATCGAGCGTCCGTCACGCTCCGTTATTAACAATTGTGTAGCGCCATATAGTCTTAGTAAAACTCTTCCTCATTCTAACTTATAGTAGTCTAATTATATCTTAAGATAGTTAATTGAAAAACCAATGTATCCAAAGTGAGGAAACACAAGGTCCACGTCAAACACTAGTTGGTCCCATATTAGACTGCCATAAATATTTCCAAAAAAAGTTATGGTTTTACATAAACGAAAATTTAAATACTGAAAGAAAACTGTGTATGAAAGGACATTGGTTTTTACAAACTGTTTGTTTTTAAATTATCTACATTCAAAATAAGTTGAATGGCCAATTCATGTGTTGAATATTGAAATAGTGATTATAGATTCAAATTTACGCAACAATTTTAAATGAAAATAATTACACGGGTGCGAATTAATTGGGCTACTTTTTAAACCTTTTAAAATGAAACTTGGCTACTATGAAATTTGTACACTTAACATTCTGTGCTGCTTTTATAATGAAAATATTAAAAAACTTAGTAGAAATTATGTTTAATTCAGAGAAAACGGCATGGTATTAGAAGATAAAACTTATTTTATACAAGACGTTTCGAGCCGAGGCTCTTCTTCAGTCGTTCGTTAGTTTTAATTTGATTTAAAATTTTACCACGCGCCATATTCAAGTTCTAATATCACGCGAGCAGAAGGTCAGCGTGTTAAAAAATAAACAAAAGTTTTACTGATTTTAACAATTTACGTGTGTAATAGAATCAATGTAACCGATAAATCCAAAGTATATGTAAGTCAGTGTGAATTATTAAAATATAAATATAAAATAAAATAAAATTTTAAATCACAATATTACCCCAATTAGTTACTTCTTGACATCCTTTATCTAAATTTAAATTACCTAGTTTACGAATATACAATCCTTCATAGAATTTTCTTTTGTACCAATTGGTTTCCCGTTTTAAAATTTTGTAATCATCCCATTTAATAGAGTGGTTTAACGTAGACCAAATATGTTTTGAAATTCCGTTATTCATATCGCCCTTAGCCACGCAGGATTTATGTTCACGTATCCTGTCTAAAATGGAACGTTTTGTTTCACCAATATACGTTTTTCCACATGAGCAAGGGATTTCATAAATAACGCCTCGAATGGCGGAATCTTCTATTTTAGGTTTTAAATGAGAAATTTGATTTTTTAGTATATTAGTGGTTTTTGATACTAAGTTTATTTTATAATTTTTCAAAATACGTTTAAGTTTCTCTGTGGTTTTAGGTATATAGGGTAAAACTAAAACCTCCTCTTTAGGTTTACTTTTCATATCAGAAGGCATGCTGATTAAGTTTCTGTCAAATATGGTTTCTATAAGTGTTTTTGGATAATCTGATTCAATTAACTGATTTTTAATTTTTAATTTATCCGCAATTGGGTTATCAGATATGGATTCAATATGGTGTTTTAAACCTTTTACGACTGATGTTTTTACATGGTTGGGGTGGTTTGAATTAAAGTTTAAAAAGGTTTTTGAATGAGTAGGCTTTTGGAATAATGAAAAGGTTAGTTTACCATTAACATTTTTAATAAATAGGTCTAAAAAAGGAATTTCGTGGTTAACTTCTAGTTCAAGAGTGAAGTGAATAGAGTTATGTAAATTATTTAAATCATTGTGAAAAGTCGTTAATGAATCCAAGTCTCCCTTCCATACAAAAAATATATCATCCATAAAACGAAGCCAGCAAGCCAAATGATTTTTGTCCATGTCCGACCCAAAAATGGTATCCTCTAGATTTTCCACGAAGAGATTTGCTATAACCGGTGATAATGGATTCCCCATTGCTAGGCCGTCTTTTTGTTTATAAATTTGGGAATTAAAGTCAAAATAAGTACTATTTAAACATAATTCCGAAAGCTTAAGAATTGTATTGATTTTAAGAGGAGATCTTTGTAATAAATTAGGGTCATTTCTCAATTTAGATTCCAATAATTTAAGGGCTTCATTTATAGGGATACTACCATACATATCGGTTATATCAAAACTCCCTAAGACGTCATTCTGGGATAAGACAGGGCAATGGGATTTTAGTTTTTTAATACAATCTTCAGAGTTTTTTAAACAAGAAATATTGTTTCCAATTAAAGGGGAAATTATATTACATAAAATTTTTCCCGTGTTGTACGTTGGGTTTCCATATGAAGCTACTATAGTTCGTAGTGGGTTATTCGGTTTATGAATTTTGGGTTTTCCATAAATATGAGGGGTCTGAACATTGTCATTATAGAATCTAAATCTCTCCTTTTCCGTAATTTCTTTTGATTTCACCGCTTGATTTATAATAATCCTAAGTTTCCTATCAATGTCCTGAGTACAGTCATTTTTTAGCTTTAAGTAATTGTTCTTATCTAAAGACTCAGCCATCTTGTGAACATAATCAAGTCTATCCATAACAACTACTTTTTTACCCTTATCCGCTTCTAAAACACCATATTGAATCCATATCTGATAACCCAATTGCGGATAAATTAAAAATTAAAAATCAGTTAATTGAATCAGATTATCCAAAAACACTTATAGAAACCATATTTGACAGAAACTTAATCAGCATGCCTTCTGATATGAAAAGTAAACCTAAAGAGGAGGTTTTAGTTTTACCCTATATACCTAAAACCACAGAGAAACTTAAACGTATTTTGAAAAATTATAAAATAAACTTAGTATCAAAAACCACTAATATACTAAAAAATCAAATTTCTCATTTAAAACCTAAAATAGAAGATTCCGCCATTCGAGGCGTTATTTATGAAATCCCTTGCTCATGTGGAAAAACGTATATTGGTGAAACAAAACGTTCCATTTTAGACAGGATACGTGAACATAAATCCTGCGTGGCTAAGGGCGATATGAATAACGGAATTTCAAAACATATTTGGTCTACGTTAAACCACTCTATTAAATGGGATGATTACAAAATTTTAAAACGGGAAACCAATTGGTACAAAAGAAAATTCTATGAAGGATTGTATATTCGTAAACTAGGTAATTTAAATTTAGATAAAGGATGTCAAGAAGTAACTAATTGGGGTAATATTGTGATTTAAAATTTTATTTTATTTTATATTTATATTTTAATAATTCACACTGACTTACATATACTTTGGATTTATCGGTTACATTGATTCTATTACACACGTAAATTGTTAAAATCAGTAAAACTTTTGTTTATTTTTTAACACGCTGACCTTCTGCTCGCGTGATATTAGAACTTGAATATGGCGCGTGGTAAAATTTTAAATCAAATTAAAACTAACGAACGACTGAAGAAGAGCCTCGGCTCGAAACGTCTTGTATAAAATAAGTTTTATCTTCTAATACCATGCCGTTTTCTCTGAATTAAACATAATTTCTACTAATATTCACCATGGTAAATAATAAGTTTAATATATATATTAAAAAACTTACTTTATTATAAATCCAATTTAAACCATAAATACATAACTTTTTCATTATATTTTTAATTTTAAAACTATGAATGTATTCTTTGCGTATCTACTATAAGTTTTATTAACTAGTAAGAACTTTAAAGAAATTTCAAACTGTGTGAAGCTCAGAGTGGTCGAACTTGTTCGTAGTCTATTTTAGACTGCGCTACGTCTTCACGATTACACGTTGACCCGTCGCGTTGACCCAACTCGTTCGTTTTGAACCGGGCTCAATCTCTAAATAAACTTTGTCCAAGAAATATTTTACCGAATATGAATATTTTATCAGTTTAATATTTTACGATTCAATTCATATACAATTCGGCCTAACCATTTTAAATATTTTATTTCGTTGAAAATTAAAAAAGTCAAGTGAAGTATCACGACACGCGATAGATTTTATTCGAATTCGTTTGTCTGTAAACCTGTTCCTTTTAAACGAATGCTCGTCGAATAGTGTTAAATCTCCACCGCAATACGATTTGAAGTAGTTATCGTTAAGTGTCGATCTTCGGTTTAACTTTCTGGGAAGCCACGCGCAATAACAGACCAAAATAACAACTAGATCCCGCTTGGTGATAATTATAATCTACGACTCAACTTGGAGGAAAACACTGAGAGAGTTTTCGACGGAATTTTTTGGCACCATAGCAAGGTCTCGACGTTATTTTCCTCTCTTTTAAGACTCTTGTATCGAACTCCTAGAAAAGTCGCCGAGGCCTGGGACTTTCGAAACGTGTCGTCGGATAATAAAAGGTGTAGTTGCTCGCTCCCTGGTAACGTTTTGTTCTTATCTAAGAGCAGAATTTTTGCTCTTATTTCTTGGCTGCTACCGATTCCATTAGTCACGGAATTTCGTTTCTCATTTATATTTATCATCTTGTGAGGATTTTCAAAGTGAGCTGGCGAAAATAAACCATTTCTGTAATGCAAATGAAACGTTTAGTCATCTACGAGATCATTTTAATTTGAAATGCATAATTTAGTTTATTTTTGTAGAATGTGTAATTTGCGTTTTTAGACATAGATGTTTTTGTTAGATTAAAAACTCATTTTATTTTGTTAGATTAAAAGATAGTTTTATTTTGTTAGGTTTAAAAAATAATTTTATTTTGTTAGATTAAAAAATAATTTTATTTTGTTAGATTAAAAAATAATTTTATTTTGTTAGATTAAAAAATAATTTTATTTTGTTTGATTAAAAAAGTTATTTCATTTTATTAGATAAAATTTCATTTTTTGTTAGATCAAAAAATAATTTTATTTTGTTAGATAAAAAATTATTTTTTGTTAGATAAAAAATCATTTTTTTAAGATAAAAAATCATTTTTTTAAGATAAAAAATCATTTTTTTGTTAGATAAAAAATCATTTTTTTGTTACATAAAAAAATCATTTTTGGCTAGAATATAAAAATCATTTTTTCTTAGATTAAAAAATCATTTTTTCTTAGATTAAAAAATCATTTTTTCTTAGATTAAAAAATCATTTTTTCTTAGATTAAAAAATCATTTTTTCTTAGATTAAAAAATCATTTTTTCTTAGATTAAAAAATCATTTTTTCTTAGATTAAAAAATCATTTTTCTTAGATTAAAAAATCATTTTTTCTTAGATTAAAAAATCATTTTTTCTTAGATTAAAAAGCAAACGTTTTTAAAAAGGGATCGATTATATTCTGAATTAAAATGGTTTTCTTCCGTAGCTAGCGCCAATAGTTAATTTTATAAATAACTTGTGGTTTGAGCCAACTTGTTAAAATGTTGCTCTTACGTCAGAAGACAGAGTTTTATTAGAATATTCTTGACAAGCGCGATTTGCATGAGCACTCTAAAATTCGAGGTTTATCCCGCTCGTAGACTGGTTAAAGCTAGGCTAAGCCACCTCCCCTTTTATAAAATCAACTATTACTCTAGCTTTTGATAAATCTTGTGTCAGAAATGCGAAATTAGGTGATCCACCATGGATACTACCTTTGATTGTAAAAATAATACTTTAAAAGAAAACTATCCGAAAATACAATCTTCAAGATAAACGTTCTAAATGATATTACTTTGTTTTCAAGCCGCCTATGTAAGCGGGAAAACGATCAATCTTAAACCTAAGTACAATCATAAGTAACATAATAATAATAAGTATATCAAATTAAAGAAAGATATCAGCGAACTGATTTTCAGCACAAAGCCCTATACAGGGTGTTTCAAAGGTTACGCAAAATTTTTAAGGAGTTGTAGGGGGTGAGTTTAAAAGTATGCCTGTTTTTTCCCCATTTTCCTACGATGAGTGAAAAGAGCGCCAGAGAGCTTCAAAGAGTGGCCTACTAGCCCCTGGAAGTAGGCTGTAACAAGCGCAAAACCAAGCAGCAGGGACTTTAAATACTGTTTAAGTTTCCTTTGGTACGCTGGTTACCTCGATTTGTTTACAAAGTCCTTTTTTACTTATCACACCCTGTATGTAAAGTAGGCAAAATATAATAATATATTACTCAGTTCTGGTGAAAGTATCAGAAAATTAGCATTAAAACAATGGGTAGCGTCATACTTGTTGTTATTACGTTACTTATAGTACAATGTATATTTTCCCCGCGACAAATTGGCAAAATTTCCGAAGTATCTAGGAACGAATTTAAATTGTCAGCTTTGTTTCGGGCCTCTTTAGAAATGTCATTGATTAACTAGGATGTGGGGCAGGGAAGGTTTTGGAAATCAACCTTGACTTGTCAACAGCAGCTGCTCTTTCCGTTTTAAGGCAATTAGGCGCTCAGGGCACCACCCCCGTTCAAGGGCTCCTTCTATTTTGAGAGATGCCTGTTTTCTTGACCAACAGCAACCACTCCGGAAAGTAGCCAATTTGATTGCTATCGACAAAAGTTTTCGTTCGGGAACCAGCAAATGCTTTTAAGCCTATCACGCGATCCGGAGGGGGTCCACACACGAGGGGGATACACCGCCCAAGTGGTCTTCCACCGAAATCACCCCTCGAAGGTCGGCAATTTCACCATCAAGTGTTTTCGATCGCCGCTGGTCAATTGACCGTTATTCTATTGGCCAAGTCTCTCTCTCTTTCTCTGACCCGAGACGGTCATTGGTGAAGATTTATGAAGTGTTGATTTAGGCTTAGGTCTAATTAAATTTCTCCACTTTTGCCCCGTAACTTTGGAGGAATTACACGCCGTAGAATCTTCCCAAATTACTTCGACGATAAACTCGGGTTTCTGTCATTTGAAGTAAAGGTAGGAAGAGGGTAAAGTTTACGTGAAGTTTATCTACGGTTTGAAGTCGCGTGATTGAGCCACTGAAAAGTGAATGTGTGTTAGATGTTGAAACCGGGTCCCTAGGATTGGATTTTAGTAGGCCAGCCTTGACGTTGATCTAGCCTCGTTTCGGGCCCTATACGAAATTTAGACAAGTTTCCGTGACACAAAGTATTGGTTAATCCGTCACCGCTAGTAGGTCGCTTAACCCTGTACACCGGTATTGCGCTTGTCTTATGGGGTATAAACCGAGGGGGTAGCCACTTAAGAAATATGGTGTACAAATAGCGAGAAATCCAAATAATTGTTTCCGGAAATCTAGAAATCCACAAGAAATATTGGAAATATTAGAAATCTCGAGAAATCCACAAGAAATATTGGAAATATTAGAAATCTCGAGAAATTCAAAGAAATATTGGAAATATTTGAGAAATATCGGAAATATTAGAAATCCATGAGAAATATTATAAATCTCGAGAAACCCAAAGAAATATCGGAAATATTTGAGGAATATCGGAAATATTTGAGAAATAACGGAAATATCGGAAATATTAGAAATCCACGAGAAATATTAGAAATCTCGAGAAATCCAAAGAAATATTGAAAATTTTTGAGAAATATCGGAAATATTTGAGAAATACCGGAAATAATTGAGAAATATCGGAAATATTTGAGAAATACTGGAAATATTTGGGAAATACTGGAAATATTTGGTTTGAGAAATACCGGAAATAATTGAGAAATATCGTAAATATTTGAGAAATACTGGAAATATTTGGGAAATACTGGAAATATTTGAGAAACACTGGAAATATTTGAGAAATATCGGAAATATTACTTTATCGGAAATATCTGATAAATATTGGAAATATTAAAATTATCGGAAATATCTGAGAAATATAGGAAATATTAAAATTATCGGAAATATCTGAGAAATATTTGAGAAATATAGGAAATATTTGAGAAATATAGGAAATATTTGAGAAATACTGGAAATATTTGAGAAATATTGGAAATATTTGAGAAATATTGGAAATATTTGAGAAATATTGGAAATATTTGAGAAATACTGGAAATATTTGAGAAATATTGGAAATATTTGAGAAATACTGGAAATATTTGAGAAATACCGGAAATAATTGCGAAATATCGGAAATATTTGAGAAATACTGGAAATATTTGAGAAATATCGGAAATATTTGAGAAATATCGGAAATATTAAAATTATTGGAAATATCGGAAATATCGGAAATATTTGAGAAATATAGGAAATATTTGAGAAATACTGGAAATATTTGAGAAATATCGGAAATATTTGAGAAATATAGGAAATATTTGAGAAATACTGGAAATATTTGAGAAATACTGGAAATATTTGAGAAATATCGGAAATATTTGAGAAATATCGGAAATATTTGAGAAATACTGGAAATATTTGAGAAATATCGGAAATATTTGAGAAATATCGGAAATATTTGAGAAATACTGGAAATATTTGAGAAATATTGGAAATATTTGAGAAATATTGGAAATATTTGAGAAATATCGGAAATATTTGGAAATCAGAAATCTGGTGTACAATTTTTCGGTATAAACTAGCCTAGCTTATTATTATTATTATTACTCTTGAAATATTTCCAAAGCATGTAACGTTTGTTATATTTGTTATTTTTTTAAGTGATAATGGGTCGTATGATATTTTGTTGATAATATTAGTTTCGGTTACTTTAATGGACCTTTAGTTAAATCGGCTTTTCTTCAAAAGTAAAAACTATACAAAAGCTCTTAGAGCCAACTTCCGTCTAATAGGAGGGCTGTCTAATTGACGTCATCGGGAAATAGCCGACCCAATCAGCGTAAGATAGTTTGAGATATATTTAAATGATCTCCCGTGAAAACGACGCATTAACTGCAAATTACCCTCCTACAAACAGCGTTTCGAATTTTACAAGCTTAAATCCGATTGTTTTTGATTTTATTTCGCGAATTCCGAACTCATTAGCGCCTATTAGATTCGATAAAAATATAAAGAGACGCATCGGCTCTCTTCGGATTTACTAGCGTTGTAGTTTGGTATTAAGTATAACAAAGTGGAAAATCGTTGGGCCTTATGTCGGTCGCGTTGTTGTAGACGTCGTGCCGATATAAATGCATTTTTCGTGTTTGCTTTTAAGGTGAAACGATTTATTAGCAATTGCGGTGACTAGCCGACTTTTGAAACACCAAGTCGCCATTTTTACTGTTTTCATTTCGTGGACTGCGTTGGAACGAAATATGGCAATATAAGCTTTTAGCTCTAGCCTTGTTTTTCCTCGTTAGGGGGCGGGCCGCGCGTCTTGTTTGTGAAAAAATCGGCTTAAACCCTTTCTTTGAAATAACGTTTTTATTTCGGTCAGTCTCAACGCGTTGTGTTTTACCGAGAAAGCTCCGAGATGAGTAATGTAACTTCCACTTTACCTAACTTAGGTTAACAAGATGAATGCCACGGAAGCTGACATCGCCAATCACTACTCGGATTACAACCCGACTATTCTGAGAGGAACAGCGTTCAAGGTAATTTTTATATGGTTGTTGCGTATTTGAAAAAATCACTCTGTAAATCTTTGTTTCAAGTGGAATAAGTAATAATAGACCAATCAAAATTCAAAATAAAAGGTTTAAAGTAAAGAAGACTATAGTCAGCTTTTGTCCCATTGGGTCGATTCTCATTCAACCGAATCCCATTCGATCGACATTTTGTTTGCTCACAAGTGAAAGCAACCCTAACCTAACCTAAACTAACCTAACCCTACCGTAACCTAACCGAACCCTACCGTAACCTAACCTAACCTAACCTAACCTAACCTAACCTAACCTAACCTAACCTAACCCTACCGTAACCTAACCTAATCCTACCGTAACCTAACCTAACCCTACCGTAACCTAACCTAACCCTACCGTAACCTAGCCTAACCTAACCTAACCTACTTCGATTTGTATATGTAAAAATATTCTATAAACTTTTTCGACCCAATGGGATTCGACCCAATGGGATTGCAAAATTAGAATTCGATCAATTGGGAAAGTATATTTTTTGATTCGATCCATAGGGAATTCGACCCAATAGGATTCTATCCAACGGGAATATACCCTATAGTCGCCGTTGATCTGAAGATATAGAACATTTAACTACGCGTAAAATTAAAAAAATATCAACGTTAAAGGGGTAAAATCAAATTAATTAAAAAATATCAACGTTAAAGGGGTAAAATCAAACTAATTAAAAAATATCAACGTCAGAGGGTAAAATCAAATCAATTAAAAAATATCAACGTTAAAGGGTAAAATCAAATTAATTAAAAAATATCAACGTTAAAGGGTAAAATCAAATTGATTAAAAAATATCAACGTTAAAGGGGTAAAATCAAATTAATTTAAAAATATCAACGTTAAAGGGTAAAATCAAATTAATTAAAAAATATCAACGTTAAAGGGTAAAATCAAATTATATTAAGTCGAAGTACCGCGTTTATTCCGATAAAGTTTAGTTTTATCTCTATAAAGTTGGCTGGTCATAGATACTGTCACCTAGGAGCAACAAACACAGCACCCCACACAAGGAGAACGCAACCCGTCAAAAATCGTGGATTTTCTTGCGTACAGTTTTCATTGGCTAGACGCTTTTCGTCTGCTTCCGTCCGAAGGGAAAAATTTGGAAATTGTAAAATGTTCAGCGTAAAGGCTTGTCCAATGAAATTCGTACACAACACTGTGTTAGCGTGTTTAAAGGCTAGCTGCGTTCTCCTTGTGTTTGTTGCTCCTAGCTGGCAATAGAGATTTGGCACCCTTTCAGACGCGTCTATGAGGTGGCACTTGCGTTATTTCCCAACTAGAACGTAGATGACGCGTATTTAGTGACTCATTGGAATTAATCAATTTACTTGGACTAGGTTTCATTAAGGAAATATACTTTATGCCATACATGTTACATATGATTGCATTGAGGCTATGGCCATTCCAATAGTTACGCTATTTACTCTGGTGTACTTGTACAGATTCCACCATGGATAATGGTCGATTCGAATCAGACAATATTCAAAGGGCCTCTTTGGGAGCTATTTTCGTATCTGTCAACGTCCTTGAACATACAGTACGAGATGAAACCTTACCCTGATGATACGAAATTCGGTCATGGAAAATACGATCTTAAAAACCATAAGTGGATTGGACTTTTAGGTCTTTTGCATCGGAACGTACGTTGCCGAGTTGATGTTTCTTGAGTGGAATTAATGAGTACATAAAAGTGTACTTTTTTTGCAGATTGTGGATTTTACCATGGTGCCGGCCGGTCCCAATATACAGCGGTGTAAGGTAGCTCGGATGCCCTTAGCCTTTGCCTATAGCGACATGACTATTTTGTCAGGACAAAGTTTAGTCGACGACCCACACGGAGTCATGGCGTTCGAAAATATCTCCCTTCAGGTAAGATTTCTTCAACGCTCTCGAGAGATTCTAGTTGGCGAATTCGAACCCCCAGGGAAGATAGAGTTGACCACTCAGACTGTTCTTGAATTGAATATATCAATCAGCTAGGCACCACGTTAGACCCAACGTACAGAGCTTCAACCACCGAGAAGTTCAAGAGGTCATCGCGCAGTGCCGCAACCGCATGGAATTGTTTGTAATTAGGTAATTTATTCGAACCGGAAGCGGACATCCACCAACAACCGGAGAAATAAAAGAGATCCAACGGGCTTCTAGAAATCTAATTTATGTCTTCCAAGACGTACGTTTTTACGATTATGTTCCTTCTTAGGAACCAAGATAATTCGATATTTACGCTAAGGAACACCGCCATCTTTAAAATAGCAATATGTGTCGCCATCTGTTAGGTTTTATTTTCTTCATTCATGAGAATTACTATTATTGGCCCTAGTGGAAAGCTAAACTGCTAACATAAGCAAAATATCCTGCTAAGTTACCGAAAAAAATCACTAAATGTGGTTATTTTAGGGTCTTAAATGCATGCGGTCATTTCTGCCTTAATATACACGATCTTTGAGTTATTTGAGCTACATTTCTTTCTGGATCAAATAATAATAATCAGCGAGGTTAATACCCCTGGCACCACCTTAGGCCTAAGTCATCAAGTGACTTTTAACGCCATTAACTCAGGTGCCCGGGCTATACAGCGTAGGAGGGTGGTGGCAAGACCTTCATGCCGCGCGAGCAAACAGCTCCCTACACTAACTATTACCGTTAACAAGTTTTTATGAAAGGGGAAACCGAAGAACCTTGGAGAAAACCAGATTAAATAGTGGAGAAAGAACAGGCAAACTTAACGCGGTAGGAGTTGTTCCAAGTTTTCACTCAGTGCCACAAGCTGGGATCGATCCGGTTCCTCTGGCTGCGAGGCGAAAGTGCTAACCACTCCGCCACCCCACTTTTAGAATTTGAAAATCAAACATCAAAGAAAAATAGCAATAGCCAGAACAGTCCGAGCTATCATTCGTCAAAAGATCGAGTACAGAAGATTTTTTTATCCGATTAATCAGGGCGAGGTATGTGCAACGGTCACGCCAACGGAGTGCGTGGGGACAGGGGTGGGCCTACCTGTGGCGGAAGTATGATAGCCACCCGTTAGGGGATTGGTGTTCGCCCTCACACGGCCATCCACCAACTCTGCCTCCCAGACGCTTGGGATTACAGGAGTACGCCACTGCTACCGGGGATTCACTCGGTTATCGGTCTTTAAGTGTTCTCACGCAGTACAAAGCCACGTTGAAAAAGGTCTATAACCATTTTACACGGTAACCACGGGATTCCCGCGGGGGTGGGCGGGAATCGGGTTGTCTCTCAAATTTGGTTAGGGAATGGATGGAAGAATAGTAATGGACGCAAATTTTGGATTCGGCAATGGAAAAAAATCGAAAATTGAACGGGAATTAGAAAACGTACGTCATAAGGAATGGTACCATTTGGTAACGAATATTTACGGAAGTGGAATGGGAATGGTAAAGGTCTCAACGGGAATGGGTGGAAAGGTATTATTTCTACTTCTAATGTAACGCTCAATCGTGGAGGTACTAAAAAGGAGACGCCCCGAGGTTAACACACCGATTTTGTTCAAACTCGGGGTTTTGGTAGACCTTCGTGTAACTTGGAAAACCCTAAAGGGAAATGTCTCCATAAGCAAAAGTTTTGCCATGGCAAACAAAAATGTTTTGACAACACAAAATGGTAATTTTCCCATTGAATATAACATGGGAATCTGACCAATTTTTTAAAATGCTAAAAATATAAAATATAAATTAAAATATAATGAAAAAGTTCGAAATTGATTAAATTGGTCAGATTCCCATGTTATATTCAATGCGAAAATTTCCATTTTGTGATGTCAAAAACATTCTTGGTTGCCATGGCAAAACGGTTGCTTATGGAGACATTTCCCTTTAGGGTTTTTCAAGTTACACGAAGGTCTACCAAACCCCCGAGTTTGAACCAAATCGGTGCGTTACACCTTGGGTCGTCTCCTTGTAAGTTTGATGTGTATTGACGCTCTTACTCATCCAGGTGTGGCTCTTTTATCTGTCCTGCTTCGTGGGCGCCTCTTTCATTTCCTGGCTATCCGAAGGTTCACTCAGTGTCCGATTCAATTGGGGTTTGGCCAAGAACCACCGGTATAACCTTCTCAGGTTCTGCTGGGAGTTTATCGGTTGCACCTTTTCCAAAGGTCAGTTTGAGTTTCATGTTTTGCACCGCCCTACGTTCCAGAAATACATTATCTCGAAAACTGGCATTTTGAGATAAATTTATTTTTATAATTCTTATGAAAAATAACAATACTACAGTATTTAGCTAACTGAAAACTAGTTTTTATGGGTTTCATTTAGTTCGCAATCTAAATATGACAACGACTATCGCCAAAATTAAGTAAATCTCAGAATATTTTGACATAATGCGTTTTGTACGTTTATATTTGGCTAAAACTCTTGGCAGAAACGCATTATGTGGTACAATAATACTGACAATTGTGAGTAACGGCCATTGCGACTGTTACCCTGAGAATGCGGCTGAAGAAATTAGAGCAGACGAATTTATACGAAACGAAGACTCTTATTGGTGAATAACGACATAATGCGTTTCTGCAAATTTCCGACGGTCGTTAATGCGTTTCTGCGGAGTAATTTCGACACTTTTCGATTGTAATGCGTTTTTGCATTTTCACACCTCGGAAACTAGACCAGATAGAAAAATAAGGATTTCAAATTTAGAATCAGCGCCCTAAAATTAGTATGAGGAGTATTCAAATTCAAAAAGTCAAAAATGGTTGATAATGCGTTTCTGAAACGTAGGGCAGTCAGTGCACTGTGGTGTTTGTTTCTGGCACATGGTACACTTTACATAATGGCCTAAACACTTGATTTAGAAATTCGCCTTCCGATGAGAAAAACGGCCACCAGATGCATTCTGTCCCTGTGGCTCTTCGGAGGTCTGGTTATCACGACCATAATCGGCGGCGACATGACCGCGAGTATGACCATCGTCCCTCCTCATTTCACCGTCGACAAGTTAGACGATATTCTTCAAGTTCCTGGGCTCAGGCCAGACGTCATGCAATTCTCTTCGCACCAGAGCTTCATCGAAGTAACCTATTTGGTAGTCCTCAATTCCTCTTTAACTTCTAATCAATTTCTACCTTGTATTTTAGTCCAACTTTCCGGCTCTGGCCGAGAGAATAAACGACTTGGGGAGCGCGATACCCGGTATGAAAGATTTGGTGTCAAGGGCAAAATTTGAAGACATTGTATCCCAGAAAGCGGTGCAAATCAACGATCGCTATACTCTTTTGAGTGGCATAGAAGTTCATTGCAATTTTTCAAAAACGACCAAAACACCGATAAAAGGTTTTTACTTCGCCAAAAATCTTATATCCGCCATTCCAGTCAGTATGTTCTTCAATAAACGTCTTAGCAGGGCGTTTATGGATCGCGTCAATGTTAGGTAATTGCAATAACCTTTCATCAGTGGTGGCGCCAAGGGAGAGGCCAGATGGGCCATGGCACACCTTAAAGATTTAAGGGGGCCCCAAAAATTAAATTTTTCGAAAATATTTTGAGGAAAACTTTTCATTTCTATTGTCAGTACTAGGGTTATCTTAATGCATTTGGCTATTTGGTCACGTGTCCGGGCTGTGGACGCGGGCGTAGGGCATTCTGATGAGAATACCGGTGATATAGGATGTTTAATCTCCCAGGTGCACTGGTATATAAATTAGGACCAGAAGTAAATGAACCGAAGTTATCAGACTGCTATACTCCTCATGTTGGAGGCGTTTTCCTTATAAAGTTACATTTTTACCTCGAATTAAAAATTTTGCGCGCTCCTAGGCTGAAAAAAAAACGTTTTTGTTTTTATGAAACCATTTTTTATACATAAACATAGCTATACCCACAATTCCCAAGTGCAATTTATCGCGTCAAAAATTGAAATTAGCTTTTATTTGACTCGATTTTCGTAACGAAAACGCCCTCCGATTTTTTTTTTTAAATAGAGCTAATACCCAAGGCACCACCTTCGACCACATAAGCAATGTTACTTGTGCGTGATCAAGTAATAGGTGGCCGGGTTTCAATGCGTAGGAGGGTGGTGGCAAGCCCTTCATGCCACGCGAACCAACAGCTCCCCACACTAACTATTACCGTTAACCTCAGCAAGTTTTATGGGAAGGGGAAACCGAAGACCTCGGTGGAAAACCCCTTTAACCAGTGAGGAGAGAACTTACAAACTCTACGCAGAAGGAGTGGTTCCGGATTTTCACCCAGTGCCACTAGCTGGGATCGAACCAGTGGCGTAGCTGATGGTCCGCAGGGCCCGCGGTGCGGGGTGGCCTCGAACTTCAGGGGGGGGGGGGGCCTCGAGCTAACCAAAAAAAAATTAAAAAGGGGGCCTCATAGAGATTTTTGCGGGGGGGGCCTCTGAGTTCTCAGCTACGCCTCTGGATCGAACCCGGCTCCTCTTGCTGCGAGGCTAAAGTGCTAACCACTCAGCCACCCCACCTATATTCTGAGCGCTATTTCGATAACTTCGGTTCATTTACTTGTGTTCGGACCCTATGAAAATTATTACAGGTTGCCTAAAAATTCCAATTTCTAGGATGAAACACTATATTTTGTTAGCTTTTGTAAAGGAAAAGGGCTCCAAAATTATCGTGAATAAATAAAAATAGGAACCATACGTTCTTGACCTACCTTATGACAAACTTCCTGGCGCCTCCACTGCTGTATTCTCTTTCCAAGTTCAACATTATATTTTATCAATATCGCAGAATGCTGCGGGTA
Source organism: Leiobunum rupestre (assembly GCF_980474605.1). Classification (NCBI taxonomy): domain Eukaryota; kingdom Metazoa; phylum Arthropoda; class Arachnida; order Opiliones; family Sclerosomatidae; genus Leiobunum; species Leiobunum rupestre. Next base: position 38,059,253 of record NC_143392.1, read on the forward strand.
TTACAGTCGGGCGTGGCGGAAGTCTGGTTGCAAAGCGTCATGGACATATCTCCGTATTGCTTCAGCCAGCCTCATTCCGGCGAATACGCTCCCTTGGAAGTGGACCATGTCTTGCCCGCTTTTAAACTGTGGGCCAAAGGACTGGCCGCCGCTGCCATCTGCTTCGCCTACGAAGTAATCGTTTTCCTACTGCGGACTGCTTACTCGCGCATCCGCGATAAAAACTTTACTTTCGGTCAGTTCGTGAGAAACTCGTGGAAAAAAACGCGTTTGTGTCTGTGGCGACTCAGAAGCCTGAATGGCAGGACGATGGACTCGTTCGTGGGCAAACAGCATCGCAAGAAAGCCACCACCTGCTCCGGTTCCACAGAGACCAAGTGTGTTAGAAACGAACGAAAGGCGGTCAGTCCATCAGATTTTCGGCGTATACTGTGGAAGGATATGTCGATGGCCACGAGCGTCAAGGAAAGCGTTGTCAATCGGTCGAGTCAAGCCTCATTGGATCGCCGAGAGTGGTCGACGGGTTCGGTAAAGCGAAGCAAGAATAATGATAAATCGCGAGAGCCCATCGTTCGATACGTTGACACCTCGACTTTCTTTTCAAGTTTTAACTGACAATACACTTAACGTCATAATGTAAGTTACAATGTACTTTAACCAAAAGTGACATAATTACTAAAAGTGTGACAATCCCTGTACTTTCGTATGCTAAAGGTTTAATGAATGCTCGACTCGAGATCGACCGCGTAAAAGACTATTTATTGTCGTCTTTCTGGATCTTTTTTTTTAGTCTATGGTATTGTATCGTAGGTAGATGGCGATAGCATCTCCACAGAACGACGAAAAATTAAAAAATAGACTAACTTTGACCAGTGATGCTTAGTTCCTCCGTTCCTCACTACGAGGCGTCAATTGTTGGTTTTAACTTCCTTCCCTCCCCACGACATACTTTCCCTTCTCCCCTCCCAACTTGTATTTCGCTAGTAACATTCATTAAGAAATAGGTCCGATTGACACATTTTTGGTAATTATGTCACTTTTGATTTAACTAACAACTATAAAAACAATGGTTTGTTAAGACTATATACAATTATTCAGATACTCAAAATATGTATATTTTGTGACTATTTTACGTAAAATTTAATGGTACAGAGAAATATGAGCGCAATTATTCAAATAATAAAAATTCAATTAAATCGACAATTTCAATTCAATCCACTTTTCGCTTTGGTTTAGTTCAAATTGATAATACCATAAGTGGATCATTCTCTCTAAAGGTCTTTTCACACGAGCCAACTTTTCAAATCAAAATGCTGAGTCAGCAAAAATGAATCAGTGATCCATTTTTTTCTGGCGTACTTTTTTGGTGGATCAACTCATCGAACTTTTATTCACACGAACCAACTAGTTTACTCAACTCAAGTTGACTCATCTAGTTGGATCAAAAAGTTGGCTCGTGTGAAAAGGCCTTAAGTATACAAATTCCGGGTCTCGGTCGGGTATCTTACTCTGGGTTTCGTGACGTATAGAAAGCAAACTCCAAAGAGAAAATTTTGAAAATATTTCGGTGGAGGCGCCACCGAGTGGTCAAGACGGCAACTAAAGGGACGTTTATTGAAAAAAACTCTACCCTTGGATCTGAAACTGACCTTGAACAAAAATGGTACAGGTTTTTTGGGGGAGAAATTCGATGAGCCAACCCCCAAAATTTCTCTCTCTCGGGCCCTCGAGACACGTTTCAGACGTGAAATGTACCATAAGAGATGTAAAAAACGTTACATTTGGCAGTATAAATTCAGAGTGAAGTTGAGGTGATACGCAGTATAGGGCGGTTGTAAAGGGCTGCCAGAGCGACCCCGACAAAGACTCTAGTCATAGGTAACATAGCGTTTTGTCTACTTAGAGAGAATGATCCACTTATGGTAATACCCGTTGAGTCGGTTCATCTTCGAAAAACCTCGTTTCATTTCCGCATTAAAGTTTTGGTCCCGTGTGCAAGGAAGTTTCCGGTTCCTCAAGAGTGGACTGTTTCCGGTTCCGACTCGGATTCGTCGCGGGTTCCATCAAATAGAAGATGGCAAATGACGATTTCGAGGCCCAGAATGACGAAACTCAGAAGGTAGCCGACCAAAGCCACGTCAAACAGCGGTCTAATTTCGAGCATTCCGTAAAACAGACCATCTACGTTCTCCTCGGTACTTAAGTACCTGTTAGTGTCGAATCCGACCAGAGCCTCCTTCATCCAGTGGTTCATTAAACCCGAGCTTTGCACGTGTAGAACGCTGTAAACGGAAATACGGTTATACGTAACAACTGAAGTCTATAATACATCTCTTACGAGAGCAGTGGTCCCTATCCTGCTAATGTTTTACGAGAGCCTAGCATTGGGAAAGGGGTTTTTTAGGCAGAGAGATAAAGTAAAAAATATTGGACGGGGACCCACCCGCGGAGGGTGGCAATGGACTGAGAGATTGGGAACGATAAATATTTAAAATACAGGATAAATATTGTAAATCTAGAGAAATAAACAGAAATATTTTCGATATTTCTGGAAATCAAGAAATACAGGATAAATATTAGAAACCTAGAAAAATCCAAAGAAATATTAGAAATCTCGAGAAATTCAAAGAAGTATTGGAAATCTCGAGTAATTAAAAGAAATATTGGAAATCTAGAGAAATAAACAGAAATATTTTCGATATTTCTGGAAATCTAGAAATTTAAGAAATCTAGAGTAGTCCAAAGAAATATTAGAAATCTAGAGTAGTCCAAAGAAATATTAGAAATCTAGAGTAGTCCAAAGAAATATTAGAAATCTAGAGTAGTTCAAAGAAATATTAGAAATCTAGAGTAGTCCAAAGAAATATTAGAAATATCGGGAAATCGAAAGAAATATTTGAAATCTAGAAATAAACGGAAATATTTTTGATATTTCTGGAAATATCGGAAATGTTTAAGAAATATCGGAAATGTTTAAGAAATATCGGAAATATTTAAGAAATATCGGAAATATTTAAGAAATATCGGAAATATTTAAGAAATATCGGAAATATTTAAGAAATATCGGAAATATCTGAGAAATATCGGAAATATTTGAAAAATATCGGAAATATCTGAGAAATATCGGAAATATTTGAAAAATATCGGAAATATTTGAGAAATATCAAAAATATTTGAGAAATATCGGAAATATGAGAAATAACGGAAATATTTGAGAAATATCGGAAATAGTTAGGAAAAATCGGAAATATTTAGGCAATATCGGAAATATTTAAGAAATATCGGAAATATCTGAGAAATATCGGAAATATTTGAGAAATATCAAAAATATTTGAGAAATATCGGAAATATTTGAGAAATATCGGAAATATTTGAGAAATATCGGAAATATTTGAGAAATATCGGAAATATTTGAGAAATATCGGAAATATTTAGGCAATATCGGAAATATTTAAGAAATATCGGAAATATCTGAGAAATATCGGAAATATTTGAGAAATATCGGAAATATTTGAGAAATATCGGAAATATTTGAGAAATATCGGAAATATTTGAGAAATATCGGAAATATTTGAGAAATATCGGAAATATTTGAGAAATATCGGAAATATTTGAGAAATATCGGAAATATTTGAGAAATATCGGAAATATTTGAGAAATATCGGAAATATTTGCAAATCAGAAATCTGGTGTACAATTTATTTCTAAGTGGCTACCCCCTCGTTTGTGTGTGAGAGAGAGAGTAGGAATAGCAAATAGGACTTTCTATAAATTAACGTGGCTCTCTTGTTAACTGTATTGTTCCCACTTCTACAATGCTTCTCCAGCTCTCCCACTAAAGAGAGCTAATGAATTTGTCCATAGGTTTGACTGCACAATTTCAAGAACAAGCTGGGCAGTCGTGGATAGTTTACGGAATGGCCTTTTGTTGGAGAGTGAAAAAAAGGCTTAGGAGGGAGGCGGATTTTGGGTTGGTCCTTGTAGATAGAGCCTAGCGCCGCCGATATTTTCTTTGGCGCCAAACCGCCGCCGCCGAATCATTTACTTTAAATAAAGTTTGTTCCCGCCGCCGAATTTTCTTTTGAGTTTTCCAACACTTAAAATGTTTTTAAAGAAATTTTCAAAAGGGGGTAGACATTTTTCCCCTTCAACGCCACCGATAATTTTTGAAAAATCGACGGGCCCGCCGCCACCGGGTGTTTTTCGCCAAACGCCGCCGCCGACCGAAATTAAATCGACGCTATGATCTACTTGTAGATCTAGCAAATAGCGGCTGCCCAGAGGCCTAGGGCAATGCGTTTCAACCTGGTTCCCGGGGTTTCCACGGAAAAATTAAAAAAATATATAAAAAGTTTAAAAACCCAAATAACAAATTTCTAATCTAGTCTATTCTACTTCATATTTGTGATTTTTATATTAATAAATTTATAATTCTGCATTTTTGTTTATAAATAACTATAAATATTATTATTATCAATAATTATGTATTTCTTTATAGCTAAAAAAATAATATATTTTAAATTTGGAACGTTTTGGTTTTCCAAAATTCGTTTTCCAACGCGGGGTGGGGGGCTTCGCCCACCAACCTCTGAGATAATATTTAATTCCTAAAATTTTAGGGTTTAGAAGTTAAAAGGTTTGGGCAAAAAATGTCAGCAAAGATCACGTATACCAGTTCTGATTTTTATGGGATAAATCGCTGTTAACGTTAGACCTATGGCGGATTCTAACTTATAGGGAGCTAGTATATTATAATCTATAAATCGCTGTTATATATTATATAGTATATTATAAACTTAAAGGGGAACGGCCAATCTTTTCCAAATATCGCCTTATTTGCATATCAAGAGATCAACAAGACGTTCAATACTTACACGTACCTTATTTGGTCTTGAAAAAAAAAGGTATTGGCCTAAAAAGTTGAAACGAAAAATAACGCCAAGTATTTGGGTTTGAATTTTCGCCGCCATCTTAAGGTGTACCGTCAGCGCCAGCAGCACCTTAGTGAGCGATTTGCGAACTATCCTAACTTTTAAAATCGGGCAATTTAGGCTTACGTCTTTTATAACTAGAACGCGCCACGCGCGCTTTTATGTAGTTGTTCTGTCTCACCGATTTCGCACCAGGTGTCGCGGCGGACGCGCGCTTTTCAATTTCCCGAAATTTCTTTATTTTATTAAAAATTAACCCCTTAATATTTTTTTATGCGGTTTTCGCCATAAATTTTAGTTTTTAACGGGCTATAGGGCTATTTAACCGGTTAAAGCTTGACCGTTCCCCTTTAAGGGGGAAGAATACAATAAAAGCCTCCTTTTCGTTCAATCTGAACGTTTCTGTTTTAACAATTACATCATTGAATTATATTTTTATCATTAGGCTGAACCTTCCTCTAGTGCTTAAAATAATTTTGATAGTTCTAATATTAATAGTTAACGAGATATAAGGTCCTAACTAAAGGGTAGTTTGGGAGCTTGCCCAACTTGTTTAGCTTCGGGGGTGCGAATTAAAACGTAATAACTTAATTACTTTTAAATTTAAAATTGTCAAAATTATTTTAAGCACTAAACAAGAAGCTGTCCTACACTTAAATATTAATTTTATAAGTTAAAATACAAAATTAAAAGAGTTCAGCTTGAAATATCGCGAAAGTAGACAATGGCCACAGTAGTCTTCTCCCTTAAGCTTCTGGTAATATTCTTAAATCCGGCTCTTACCGTAAATTGATGTATTCGGCTTTATTGGTCAGTTCTTGAGAAAACAGGAGGCTAGTCGGAATTTCGTAGAATTTTTTTTTTGCACAGTGAAACTTGGAAATTTCTTCTGGTTTTTTGCAAAACGCGTCCAGTCCGTTTACCGTCTGATAGTGGTCGTTTAGAATGATTGCTTCGCCGTCCAAAACCCTCTGGTAGGTTCGACCGTTGGCGATCTCGTCGGAGCTAACCAGAGACCCGTGCTTGATAGCTCTGTCGTAAATTTGTCTTTTTTCCGTTACTACGGCATTCTAATTCAGAAAAATTCCCGATTTTAATTGTAGTTTACATTTTCATATTGGTAATAGCATAAGTGGATAATAACAATAAGTGGAACAGTATATAACATACCATAAGCCTATCAACCCTAAGTTTGAATAAGTTTGAATCGAAAGGCAGTGTTGGTTCAAGGCTCAAGCTAACGACTGGCAAAAGTACAGCGCTAAATCCACCCGGTGGCGGAAAAGAGAAACGTAACGCGTCCCGCAATGCATGATGCCAGCTGCTTTGGTAAGAGAGAGAAAGGGGGAAGGAAGAACTTCAATTTATCTCTACCAGGTGCCGATACTATCGCCTGATTCCTTCTTTTTCGCCCGTCCAGTGGTGGTACAAAGGGCGCTATGCGCGTTTCAAACTTAGAGGTGATAGGCTTATGAACATACCGATAGAAAATGCTCAATGAATGCTTGTTTCAATACAGACCACACAAAAACAGACGGTCCCGAATTGTATTCTTAGTTGATAGTTGCTATTAATTAGTGTTGTAAGTCGGAAAATGACCGAGGCCTTTTTTCCGGAAAATTTTCCGTATTTTTCCGAAAAAAATAAAAAAAAGTTTTAATTCCATGATTAGTCTAATATTGCTTGCAAATTTAAATAAAGCGGCATTTTCGACTTATTTTTTCGAATTTAAAAGTAAAACTAGCTTTAAACTGATTAACAATGTTTTGTAGTATGTTTACTGTTATTAGACATTTTATATCGCTAAAAAGTTTAAAAAATTAAAAACCATTAAATAAGTAATTTATGTTTCAATTTTTATTTTTCCGATTTATGGAAAATATTCTGGAAATTTTTCCGCATTTTATTTTTCCGGAAAATTAACAACACTACTATTAATACTTGGGATTTTGATGCTCTTTCTATTGGCTCGCGGGACTTTGATTTCTACCTATGATATTGTCCTTATGAAAGCAGTATTGACAATTAATTTTTTTTGATATTGGGGCGGCTGACTATACCGGCGGAATTTATCGCATTGAATTTAAAAATGATTAGTTAACAAAAAAATAGTAAGTGGCGAGCCAAAGACGGCTTTTAAGTGGATTCTGTGCCCTTCAAGTGAGGAATTTCAAAATGAAGTTTCCAAATGCGCGCGTAGGAATACGAAAAAGTTGCGGAGTGACGTTGATCCGTTTCCGGTTTGATATTGCCAAATCACTCTGCGACAAGCTTTCATTGATGAATTCTCCCAATGTCCCACTTAGTTTTATTAATCACTTATGGTAGTAGCATAAGTTTATAGTATTGTACCAAAAGTATGACCGTTCGTATATTTTACATGTATTGTTTTACTGACATCCGTTGTCACTGATTTCTAAATCCACGAAGGAACTCATACTGTCATACATAGAAGTTAACATAAAACACCAGGAATGAGTGAATTTATACTTAGGGATAATGACTATATTCATAAGAATTTTAGCATTGCTCACGCTATAGAAGAGTAAGCCCATTTTCCCAAAGAAAATTTGTTCCCTAAGCTTACGTCTTAATAATAATAATAATAATAATAATAATAATAATAATCAGCTGGGCTAATACCCAAGGCACCACCTTAGGCCTAAGTCATCCAGCGACTTTTAAAGCCATTAATTCAGGTGACCGGGTTACAATGCGTAGGAGGGTGGTGGCAAGCCCTTCATGCCGGCGAGCCAACAGCTCTCTACAATCACTATTACCGTTAACCTCGACAAGTTTTTATGGAAGAGGAAACCGAAGAGCTCGAGGGAAAACCCCTTAAACCAGTGGGGATACGCGAGTTGAGCGCACGCTGGTGACGGTTTCCCCCCCTCTCATGCTGGGGGAAATTTGGACCTTAATGCCCGCATATCATCTCCACATAATAGTCATCATCCCCAACTTTAAGTGTATTATCTTCCTCTAGGTCATCATTTCCGTGTTCAAGGTCGTCTGTATCCCAGACTGAATTATCTTTTTCCTGGGACTTTACTAACTTACTAAATTATTAAGAAAGAGTCATACTTATGGAAACATTTTATGGACTTATGGTAATAAAAATAAACGAATGCAATTAAAATCAAAACCATCTAACGACCAAAACCAAACTCTTAGATTTTCCTAGTTAATTGTTTGTATATCGACCAGAAAAACAAAACAACTTCGAATTTTGGTTGAGAGATGGCTCTGATTTCAATTTAACCATAAAATATTTAGCGAAGATAGAGTTCCGCATCATGGTAGGCGCCATTGTTGGCCTTTTGTTAACGTCCTCTAGAGTTTCAATGTTGCATTGGTCGCTCGTCATTAGCGTGGCTTTTTTAGAACCGTTAATAACGCTGATAATAATGACGTTCAATATCCACCAACAAGATACTAAGCCTCTAGCTTCCAAACTCGCTATTGGTATCGATATATCTAAAAATATGGTATTCATTAAAAAATGGCACCTAAGGTTTCAAGAAAATATAAAAGAGTAACTGCAAACATGGACTAATTAACGCAGGGACACCCCGCTACCATGTTATCCCTATAGGGGGCTCCGAAAGACCGTTGTTAAATGGTATTCTTCTTTTTATCCAACCCGACAGAATTTTTACTCGGGTCAAAACGTCACAAGAAGGAAACGGCTACCGCCATCTAGCAGATTTCAATATCACTTCTGAATTTTGAAAAATATAGCAGACGGTTCTGTCTCAGTTTTTACAACGGGGTCATTCCACGTGAAATCGTCAAGCGTTGTTGCTCGATAGTGACGAATTTCGCCCAAATGTTTTTCCCTGGTTTATTTACCATAAATATGAAGCCTCCTGGAGTTTAGCTGGCTAATTTCAAAAATTTGAAAAGTTATGATTTTTTGAAATTTCATGCATTTTGCCTAGAGTTTCGTTACTTAATAAACATTTTTTTTCTATAACATGATTCGTAAAGCTCTTCAAAATATGAAAATTGGTACTCTTAGCTAAAACGACCTACAGATTCCGAATTTGGCTTCCAATTTACTCTATGGGCTCTTGTTTTTGATATAAGAGCTGTTTAGGGGGTAGCGCAAAACATCGTTTTTACAAAGGGGTCCATCTAAGAATTCAGTAAAAATTTCAAATAAGCACCTCCTTGCACATAAAAAGGTCTTTTTTTGCCGCGACAATACGTTTTATGATAGTTTTTAGCATTAGATTATATTTTTATAGGGAAAAATGAAAAAATCTGCTTTAGTAAATCGTGTAAAAGTGATTTCAAGATACAGCAGTAAACAGCGTATAAGTGGACTTTTTATACCATTCCCTAAACCAAAATTCTGACATTGATAGCGATAAAAAGACTGTTTATTAACCTTGGTTAACACTTACCAGAAACAAAATCGACATCCAATTCTTTTTCTCCCTTTTTTTAAATTGTGAAATTAATATCGTTTCAAAAGTTAATGAAGAAAAATTCATTTTCTATTATCTTCAAATTAAGAAGGACAATTCTTGATAATTTAAATTCGAAAAACAAAACTTTACACGCCACAACATGTTAGCCACATTGACTAGCTTTATGTTCATTCCCCCCTTTTCTCATCCCCGTTTGACCCTAGTTTTCCGTTAGTTAATAATAAATAATACCGCCAGAGCGCACATTTAACAATCGCAAATATTCGGGAACGGGGTGTCCCTGTGTTAATTAGACCATGCTGCAAACCATCAGCTTTAGAACGTCGAGGTACATTAGTTTTATCAGAAGTATCTAACTATCTTCCTAAAAGTCTCTTGATGACTTAGGCCTAAGGTGGTGCCTTGGGTATTAGCCTAGCTGATTATTATTATTATTATTTTTGTTATTCGCTCGACACATGCAGATTTTTCAAAACACGTTTGGGAAGAAAAATTAGTTATAGGGTAAGACCTTTATATATGGATTTTATAATACTATTTAACCGGTAAAATATTTTAATGGCCTAGATATATAGCTCTCTCGGAAGAGATCTTATAAACTTCTGGTTTTATTAATTTCAAGGTTGTTCAAAATGCATTTTTAAAATGCGAAATGCAAAGTACCATTTGGCATTTTGAGTTTATAGGAAACTATTTTACATTTTGCATTTTGTGGGTATGATATGTGGAAAAACATTTTCAAAATACTTTTCCAAATGTTGTGGTAAAAGTAAACAGAGTGCATTTGTAAAAACATTTTCAAAATGCATTTTGTATTTTTATTTTGAGCTGCAAGAGCCGTTTTACATTTTACATTTTGCATTTAGAAAATCCAATTTTCAAAATGCATTTTGTATTTTGCATTTTGAGATATGGAGAAAGTACTTTGCATTTTACATTTTGCATTTGGAGTTATGGAGAAAGTATTTTTCATTAGGAGTTATGGAGAAAGTATTTTTCATTAGGAGTTATGGAGAAAGTATTTTGCATTTTGAGTTATGGAGAAAGTATTTTGCATTTTGAGTTATGGAGAAAGTATTTTGCATTTTGAGTTTTGGAGAAAGTATTTTGCATTTTGAGTTATGGAGAAAATATTTTGCATTTTGATTTATGGAGAAAGAATTTTGCATTTTGAGTTATGGAGAAAGTATTTTGCATTTTGAGTTATGGAGAAAGAATTTTGCATTTTGAGTTATGGAGAAAGTATTTTGCATTTTACATTTTGCATTTGGAGTTATGGAGAAAGTATTTTTCATTAGGAGTTATGGAGAAAGTATTTTGCATTTTACATTTTGCGCTTTGAGTTAAGGAGAAAGTATTTTGCATTTAAAATTTTACACTTTGAGTTAAGGAGAAAGTATTTTGTATTTTGCATTTTGAACAACCCTGGTTAATTTATTATATTTTTATTTTAGTAGTTATATTTATTTTTATTTTATGTAATATATTTGAGCTGCCCGTTCGTGGAAATGCGAAATTGAAGAACTCGGGGTAAAACCCCCTTTAACTTGCAAAATAAACATAGGAGCCGTACGGAGTTTTCATCCAGTTCCACAACCTGGGATCAAACTAGTCTCTTCTTGGTGTTCAAGGTCATCAAAATTTACTTTATCGCTAGGCCATTTAAATTGTTAATGTGCCCTGAAAGTTTGAATTATATGGCACTTTTAGTTTCAGACTTATTATACCTGAAGTGTTTGGTCATAGACATTATTCATTTAGAGTTAATATAATTTCGAAATAAACTCTTTACATTGAACATTGTTCAGTTTATGTTAAACAGACATGGTCCAAGAAAACGCACTTAAGGGTCAATAATTCTAAAGCAAATAATGTCTAGTAAATGAAACTTTCAGGGCACATTAACCATTTAAAAGCCTCAGCGATAATGTAAATTTTGATGACCTTCAACACCTTTTTCAAGGTCATTCACAAATTATCTCTATTATCAACAGAATCAAAAATTCAATTCGAACTAGAATTTTTCTTAAAAATTTTTAACTAAAAATTTCTCATTGTTGAAACATTAAATGTGTGCTTCTTTGGTCAATAGCAAAAAAATGAAAAAAATCGAAGGTGACGTCATTTCCGTTTTTTGGGGGTTTCTTAGACCCCCCGAAAACGTTAATATCTTCCAAACCAATATCTGCAGGTGATTTTTGACGCAAGAATACGATTCGTTGTCAAAAATATACCTAGAAAACAAATTTGCGATAGTTTAAAGGTATTTCGCTGGAAGATATGGCCAAAAATGTTGATTTTTGGGTCGGCGGAGCCTTTGGTGTGGGAAAATTTCAATTGTTCATAAAATGGCCAATTTTATCGATAGAGGGCCAAAATTTTGGAAATGGTCATTATTTCAAGGCTACTTACGCACCAAAATTCGATGTACAAATCGGTGAGGTAGTGCCTCCCAACCTCTCGATTTGACATGGACTGACCCAGTACCTAGTTTAAAGTAAGTGTACTAACTTCTTTCAAAGTCGAAATTTATACGGATTGGTATTTAGACACGTTATAAAGTGTTTTGGCCAGTTTCATAAATTGGCAGCTATAAACACAAGTATAAATAACGTCAAGATATCGCGTGATTCTATTTCGACTGAAGTACGTGTATATTACAAAAGAGGCCTTTATAAAAAAAACAGTCACATGTCACATATCGCGATGGAAAAACTTAAATGATTTTTCACGCGTGAGAGAAAATGAAAATAATTACATTCTGAAAATATAGTGGTAAATATTTGCCAAAGGTACTCGGTGTGACTGATTTTCTTGGTGGATTTAATGCCACAGCCAGAAAGATTTATCCTCTGTTCAAAAAAGTAGATCGAAGTGGCGACGAATATTCCGGAAATGGTCATCATGATCCAAATCTGAAAAGACATAAAAAATCTTCAATTAGGGAAACGTTTGTGGTATCCGTCTTATCAAGAATGTATTTATTTATATTTATGGATAATTAATCTATGTGGAGGCAGGGCCGTATTAAGGTATGTGCCAAGTGTGCCATGGCATAGGGGCCCCCGTGTTTAGGTGGCCCCAGTCTTGGAAATAAATGTTTTTCTGTTTCATTAATATTATTATTTCAAGTCCAAAAGTAAGGACTGAAATTTTTAGGGACCCCAAATTCTCCCTCGCACGGGGCCCCAATTCTCCTTTGCACAGGGCTCCCAATTCTCCTATGCATAGGGCCCTCAATTATCCTTTGCATAGAGCCCGAATTATCTTTGCGCAAGGCCCCCCAATTATCCTTTGCACAGGGCTCCCAATTCTCATTTGCGCATGGCCCCCAATTATCCTTTACACAGGGCTCTCAATTATCCTTTGCATAGGTCCCCAATTCTCCTTTGCATAGGGCCCCCAATTATCCTTTGTATAGGGCCCTCAATTATCCTTTGCATAGAGCCCGAATTATCCTCTGCGCAAGGCCCCCCAATTATCCTTTGCACAGGGCTCCCAATTCTCATTTGCACAGGGCCCCCAATTCTCCTTTGCACATGGCCCCCAATTATCCTTTACACAGGGCTCCCAATTATCTTTTGCATGGGGCCCCAATTCTCCTTTGCATCGGATCCCTAATAATCCTTTGCATAGGACCCCCAATTATCCTTTGCATAGGGCCCCCAATTATCCTTTGCGCAGGGCTCCCAATTATCCTTTGCGCAGGGCTCCCAATTATCTTTTGCATGGGGCCCCAATTCTCCTTTGCATCGGATCCCTAATAATCCTTTGCATAGGACCCCCAATTATCCTTTGCATAGGGCCCCCAATTATCCTTTGCGCAGGGCTCCCAATTATCCTTTGCGCAGGGCTCCCAATTATCCTTTGCGCAGGGCTCCCAATTATCTTTTGCATGGGGCCCCAATTCTCCTTTGCATCGGATCCCTAATAATCCTTTGCATAGGACCCCCAATTATCCTTTGCATAGGGCCCCCAATTATCCTTTGCGCAGGGCTCCCAATTATCCTTTGCGCAGGGCTCCCAATTATCCTTTGCGCAGGGCTCCCAATTATCTTTTGCATGGGGCCCCAATTCTCCTTTGCATCGGATCCCTAATAATCCTTTGCATAGGACCCCCAATTATCCTTTGCATAGGGCCCCCAATTATCCTTTGCGCAGGGCTCCCAATTATCCTTTGCGCAGGGCTCCCAATTATCCTTTGCACAGGGCTCCCAATTCTCCATTGCACATGGCCCCCAATTATCCTTTACACAGGGCTCCCAATTATCTTTTGCATAGGGCTCCCAATTATCCTTTGCGCAGTTCCCCCAATTCTCCTCTGCACAGGGTCTCCAATTCTCCTTTGCATCGGATCCCTAATTATCCTTTGAAAAGCGCCCCCAATTGTCCTTTGCATAGAGCCCCCAATTCTCCTTTGCATAGGGCTCCCAATTATCCTTTGCGCAGTTCCCCCAATTCTTCTCTGCACAGGGTCTCCAATTCTCCTTTGCATCGGATCCCTAATTATCCTCTGCACAGGGTCTCCAATTCTCCTTTGCATCGGATCCCTAATTATCCTTTGAAAAGCGCCCCCAATTGTCCTTTGCATAGAGCCCCCAATTCTCCTTTGCATAGGGCTCCCAATTATCCTTTGCGCAGTTCCCCCAATTCTCCTCTGCACAGGGTCTCCAATTCTCCTTTGCATCGGATCCCTAATTATCCTTTGAAAAGCGCCCCCAATTGTCCTTTGCATAGAGCCCCCAATTCTCCTTTGCATAGGGCTCCCAATTATCCTTTGCGCAGTTCCCCCAATTCTCCTCTGCACAGGGTCTCCAATTCTCCTTTGCATCGGATCCCTAATTATCCTTTGAAAAGCGCCCCCAATTGTCCTTTGCATAGAGCCCCCAATTCTCCTTTGCATAGGGCTCCCAATTATCCTTTGCGCAGTTCCCCCAATTCTCCTCTGCACAGGGTCTCCAATTCTCCTTTGCATCGGATCCCTAATTATCCTCTGCACAGGGTCTCCAATTCTCCTTTGCATCGGATCCCTAATTATCCTTTGAAAAGCGCCCCCAATTGTCCTTTGCATAGAGCCCCCAATTCTCCTTTGCATAGGGCTCCCAATTATCCTTTGCGCAGTTCCCCCAATTCTCCTCTGCACAGGGTCTCCAATTCTCCTTTGCATCGGATCCCTAATTATCCTTTGAAAAGCGCCCCCAATTGTCCTTTGCATAGAGCCCCCAATTCTCCTTTGCATAGGGCTCCCAATTATCCTTTGCGCAGTTCCCCCAATTCTCCTCTGCACAGGGTCTCCAATTCTCCTTTGCATCGGATCCCTAATTATCCTTTGAAAAGCGCCCCCAATTGTCCTTTGCATAGATCCCCCAATTCTCCTTTGCATAGGGCTCCCAATTATCCTTTGCGCAGTTCCCCCAATTCTCCTCTGCACAGGGTCTCCAATTCTCCTTTGCATCGGATCCCTAATTATCCTCTGCACAGGGTCTCCAATTCTCCTTTGCATCGGATCCCTAATTATCCTTTGAAAAGCGCCCCCAATTGTCCTTTGCATAGAGCCCCCAATTCTCCTTTGCATAGGGCTCCCAATTATCCTTTGCGCAGTTCCCCCAATTCTCCTCTGCACAGGGTCTCCAATTCTCCTTTGCATCGGATCCCTAATTATCCTTTGAAAAGCGCCCCCAATTGTCCTTTGCATAGAGCCCCCAATTCTCCTTTGCATAGGGCTCCCAATTATCCTTTGCGCAGTTCCCCCAATTCTCCTCTGCACAGGGTCTCCAATTCTCCTTTGCATCGGATCCCTAATTATCCTCTGCACAGGGTCTCCAATTCTCCTTTGCATCGGATCCCTAATTATCCTCTGCACAGGGTCTCCAATTCTCCTTTGCATCGGATCCCTAATTATCCTTTGAAAAGCGCCTCCAATTGTCCTTTGCATAGAGCCCCCAATTCTCCTTTGCATAGGGCTCCCAATTATCCTTTGCGCAGTTCCCCCAATTCTCCTCTGCACAGGGTCTCCAATTCTCCTTTGCATCGGATCCCTAATTATCCTTTGAAAAGCGCCCCCAATTGTCCTTTGCATAGAGCCCCCAATTCTCCTTTGCATAGGGCTCCCAATTATCCTTTGCGCAGTTCCCCCAATTCTCCTCTGCACAGGGTCTCCAATTCTCCTTTGCATCGGATCCCTAATTATCCTTTGAAAAGCCCCCCCAATTGTCCTTTGCATAGAGCCCCCAATTCTCCTTTGCATAGGGCTCCCAATTATCCTTTGCGCAGTTCCCCCAATTCTCCTCTGCACAGGGTCTCCAATTCTCCTTTGCATCGGATCCCTAATTATCCTTTGAAAAGCGCCCCCAATTGTCCTTTGCATAGAGCCCCCAATTCTCCTTTGCATAGGGCTCCCAATTATCCTTTGCGCAGTTCCCCCAATTCTCCTCTGCACAGGGTCTCCAATTCTCCTTTGCATCGGATCCCTAATTATCCTCTGCACAGGGTCTCCAATTCTCCTTTGCATCGGATCCCTAATTATCCTTTGAAAAGCGCCCCCAATTGTCCTTTGCATAGAGCCCCCAATTCTCCTTTGCATAGGGCTCCCAATTATCCTTTGCGCAGTTCCCCCAATTCTCCTCTGCACAGGGTCTCCAATTCTCCTTTGCATCGGATCCCTAATTATCCTTTGAAAAGCGCCCCCAATTGTCCTTTGCATAGAGCCCCCAATTCTCCTTTGCATAGGGCTCCCAATTATCATTTGCGCAGTTCCCCCAATTCTCCTCTGCACAGGGTCTCCAATTCCCCTTTGCATCGGATCCCTAATTATCCTTTGAAAAGCGCCCCCAATTGTCCTTTGCATAGGGCTCCCAATTATCCTTTGCGCAGTTCCCCCAATTCTCCTCTGCACAGGGTCTCCAATTCTCCTTTGCATCGGATCCCTAATTATCCTTTGAAAAGCGCCCCCAATTGTCCTTTGCATAGAGCCCCCAATTCTCCTTTGCATAGGGCTCCCAATTATCCTTTGCGCAGTTCCCCCAATTCTCCTCTGCACAGGGTCTCCAATTCTCCTTTGCATCGGATCCCTAATTATCCTTTGAAAAGCGCCCCCAATTGTCCTTTGCATAGAGCCCCCAATTCTCCTTTGCATAGGGCTCCCAATTATCCTTTGCGCAGTTCCCCCAATTCTCCTCTGCACAGGGTCTCCAATTCTCCTTTGCATCGGATCCCTAATTATCCTCTGCACAGGGTCTCCAATTCTCCTTTGCATCGGATCCCTAATTATCCTTTGAAAAGCGCCCCCAATTGTCCTTTGCATAGAGCCCCCAATTCTCCTTTGCATAGGGCTCCCAATTATCCTTTGCGCAGTTCCCCCAATTCTCCTCTGCACAGGGTCTCCAATTCTCCTTTGCATAGGGCTCCCAATTATCCTTTGCGCAGTTCCCCCAATTCTCCTCTGCACAGGGTCTCCAATTCTCCTTTGCATCGGATCCCTAATTATCCTCTGCACAGGGTCTCCAATTCTCCTTTGCATCGGATCCCTAATTATCCTTTGAAAAGCGCCCCCAATTGTCCTTTGCATAGAGCCCCCAATTCTCCTTTGCATAGGGCTCCCAATTATCCTTTGCGCAGTTCCCCCAATTCTCCTCTGCACAGGGTCTCCAATTCTCCTTTGCATCGGATCCCTAATTATCCTTTGAAAAGCGCCCCCAATTGTCCTTTGCATAGAGCCCCCAATTCTCCTTTGCATAGGGCTCCCAATTATCCTTTGCGCAGTTCCCCCAATTCTCCTCTGCACAGGGTCTCCAATTCTCCTTTGCATCGGATCCCTAATTATCCTTTGAAAAGCGCCCCCAATTGTCCTTTGCATAGAGCCCCCAATTCTCCTTTGCATAGGGCTCCCAATTATCCTTTGCGCAGTTCCCCCAATTCTCCTCTGCACAGGGTCTCCAATTCTCCTTTGCATCGGATCCCTAATTATCCTCTGCACAGGGTCTCCAATTCTCCTTTGCATCGGATCCCTAATTATCCTTTGAAAAGCGCCCCCAATTGTCCTTTGTATAGAGCCCCCAATTCTCCTTTGCATAGGGCTCCCAATTATCCTTTGCGCAGTTCCCCTAATTCTCCTCTGCACAGGGTCTCCAATTCTCCTTTGCATCGGATCCCTAATTATCCTTTGAAAAGCGCCCCCAATTGTCCTTTGCATAGAGCCCCCAATTCTCCTTTGCATAGGGCTTCCAATTATCCTTTGCGCAGTTCCCCCAATTCTCCTCTGCACAGGGTCTCCAATTCTCCTTTGCATATGGCCCCCAATTCTCCTTTGCACAGAGCCCCTAATAGTGTTAAGAGATCCTCGGGTATCATGATCGAATTTAACTCCTGTAAGAGAGGGGGAAGGAAAAATGGTACCAGCGTCTTAGTGAACCAATCAGGTACCGGCTGATTTGATTTCTTTAAGGGGAGGAGATTACTCTTAAAACGTGAAGGGGATTGGAAGCCACGCTAAATATTGTACCAAAATAGCCTCCCTATAACGTGCAGGGGAAACTTGTAGACGTATCTTTATTGTGTATACCATTTACACTTCTACAAGTTCTCACTACGTTTTTTAGGGGTAGCTTAACTTCTCTATTCTAAATAAACACATTCTTGATCTAATCAAGGCAGTCCGCTGTTGATCTAAGACTAACGACTGATATTATCAAAAGTAAATAGAAAGTGAGAAAACTATCGCAACGCCCCCTTTGGTTCGCCATTGAAACCTAGATAGGATAGTTTATTATCACCGTTATTGGTAAATATGACTTCATAAATAATGATATTTGTAGTATAAAATTGGCATCGTTGGCTTATATTTTGATAAATCTATTTAAAGAAAAACGTTCTTATGACTTTTATATTTTTCTGTAGCAGACGCTAGATCATAGTCGCAACCTCGGAGAAGCTAGCGCAGTTACGCCACCTAGGCACGTTTCGGTCTATAGCGTGAGAAGCTAGCGCAGTTACGCCACCTAGGCTCGTTTCGGTCTATAGCGTGAGAAGCTAGCGCAGTTACGCCACCTAGGCTCGTTTCGGTCTATAGCGTGAGAAGCTACTTGAAATTAAGCACAGCACAATTATTAGCATTATTTAGCATTATTATTAAAAGGTTTACCAAAGTACATTCTATTTACTTTTGATATTATACAATTACTGCTCACACCGACCAGCTATTTAATCAACTTATCTAATGTAATGGAACTTTATCATAAGTATATAATATACTTCTAAGACAGAAAAATCCATCGTCCTACATGCTCCAAGCACGCTCACATTGATTTTTCAAAGTACACATTTATTCAGTTGCAGGTTAAGAAAGGCAAAATACCTAGTACATTTGGCGGAAAGATACTAGCACGGATTTCCGGTAAATCGTCGGCGGGAATTTCGAATTTCGCCTATTTTATGTTGAATTCCTAAAGGTTATATTAATCCATCTTAGAAATGTCTATTGCGTTAATTTCAAAATGATCAATAAATATTTTACGTAGATTATTATTTTAACTTTCATTAAAGCGTATTTTTACTATTATACTCCTAAACAATCATCAAATCGCACGTTTATGTACGTCAACGGCATTACCCGTTCTATACTTACCCTGGACTCGCCAAAAAGAATTTCTTTAGGTTTCCTCACTTGTAGTACCAAAACTAATTTATTATAACTGTTTTTAAGTCTAATCTATGTTAATTATTTAATTATCACTTTGAAATATAACGCAATAAACAAAATTTACCAAAATTATATAACACGCACGAGTATACTTTGAAACTCATCTGTAAACAGTCCAAATTCGAAATTCCCGCCGCCGATTTACCGGATATGGTGCTAATATCTTTCCGCTTAATGTACTAGATATTTTGCTTTCCTTAATCTGCAACTAAGAATAGTGGCTTACTGAAATGATTACATGGGGTAAATACCGTTTATAAATAGGTAAATTTTACATCGTTAGTCACGAAAAATGCGCCAATTTTAAACCACCTCGAGCCTGCGAAAATACGTGTTTCAACTTAATGACTTTAGATTAAAAGTAAAAAAAGACACTGTTCAATTTACACATGTTTTAATTGATTTTAAATAAAACATATCTTTTCTGACTTTTAATCTATCCTCGATACAAAACCAAAATTATAAGTTAAAACCTTATACTTCTGGTTTTACATAAAACTTTATTAATAAAATAGTATTAGTCCAGCTTTAAAGGCTGGTCGGTGTACGGAAATTGATGGCAAACTTTGCGCCATTCTTTGGAATCTCTCAATCTGAGTAATTTGGTGGTACTCGCTTGGATAGGGAACATGGTCAGGAAGTAGAGTACAGAGTCCGGCAACGGGGAGTTTTCCCTGGACAAGATGGAAGTGTCGGTGAAGGCGATGGGCTGCGGCATCAGAGTCGCCTGGAAACGGTCGTAGCTGAGTCCGGCCGGAACCAGAACCAAGTCCACTTCCTGTTTCGAAGGTTGCGATTAGAAAAATGTCCTTTCATCAATTTATATTGAATTCCGCGTATACGCACGTTTCTTCGTATCATCCCGATGCCTCCGTTCCATTGCCCCGTCTCGTTGTTTAACTTCCCGTGAGCCTCGGAAGCGTTGACGTGTGACACGTATTGGATCCTTCGGAACAAGCCGGAGATTAAATCGTGCGGGTTTTATCAGGGTTGGCAAGTTTTAAACAAAATGTTTAAAACAAGTGTTTAAAACACGTTTAAAACAAATATTTTAAACAAACACCAATTTGTTTTAAACGTTTTAAACTATCTGTTTTATACATGTTTTTTATAAGGTAAAGTTTCATTGTTTTTTTGTAATATTTTGGTTATTCAATATGAGGGAAAAGGTAGAAAAAACCATTCCAAGGCTCTAAGAAAGGTAAATTGTATTGATAACGGCTAGTTGGATTTTAAGATTATCTGAAAAGAGCGACTGAAAGGGCTCGATATGATTTCATAAATTTCCTACCTGTGCAAAAACCCTACGAACGCATTGAATTTTGTCTTTTTGTTTAAATAGAATGTATATAGCGGCCAATATATACATCTACTTGGGACCCTACCTATGCACGAGATAAGAAACACGGCCGGTCTGGACAGATCGGGTTAAAACCAACTAGGCAGCACTACTAGATAAAAATTAAGGGATTCGGTCGATTTTTTTGAAATTTTATGAAGTGATGGAAGTTTTAAGATTATAGAGGTATCTAAGTTCTTATTTTTTATAACATTGTTTATTTGTGATAATTTATGACTGCAGACGTGCACATTTCAGTAAACCAAAACTAAAAACCATGTGTGGATAACTAGCTATTTTCCCTTTCTTAGTACTATTCGACCGAAAATTCCAGGATGATAGCTATATTGAAAACTCTACTACAGGTTAGGTAGTATTTGCGTGGGGCATCGAAAACCCTTAGGCCGTCATGGCCCGTCAAGGGTTGGTCAACAACGCTTAGCGAAATTCTTGGCTAGTTTAAATAAGCGTGTACTCTTTGGATCTTCGCCCTGTGAGTTTATTTATAATACCACAAGTGGCATAATTACCCTAAGTGTGCCAATAGGAGCCTTTCCCACAGAAAATCTTCAATTAGAGCTGGTTCTAAAAAGACCAAAGAAACGTAGGACTCGCAAATTTCGTCACTGGAAAACATGACGTCATTTACGTCACTTTCGTTAAACAAGGTATCATTGAAAAATTCATCTTATTGACACACTTAGGGTAATTAGGCCACTTATGATAATACGTTTAATGATACGTAATATTTATTTAAATGAGTTTACTCGTGAGTCTGATTCATAAGTATAATGAATAGTTTAAAACGTGTTTTAAACATAGTTTTTTATTGTTTATTATGTGTTTTTTATTGTTTGATTTAAAAACAGTTAAAAACAATGAATCTTGTTTAAAACAATAAAAAACATTGTTTTTGTTCTTTTTGAAAAAAACAAGGATTTTGCCAACCCTGGGTTTTATAATCACGTATTTGTTAAACTTAATAGGCGAAACTATCAAGTAAATTAGGTCTTAACCAACTTGTTAAAATGGGAAAACCAAATCACGTGACTACCATTTCACAGCCAACTTCGATTCGGTAACTCCTGTTCATAGTTGGCCGTGCGATGGTAAAGAAAGAATTATTCCTTCCAAATACTGCAGACAGCTAATTAACTTACACCTTTCTATTACAAAATGTTTTAAATAATAATAACAATAATTAGATAATTTAGATGAACCGCCATTTGCAAAATAAAATGAATAATAGTTCGTATTTCTTAGGATATATGGCGCCGCAGTTCTCTCAAAGTCACGTAACTAATATCTTTTCAGCCCCCCTGGACTTTATAGTTTCGCCTATTGTTAAAGGGTCCGAAGTAATAAGCAGTAATAGGCTTCGAGCTTAGAAAATATATCGCCATCTGCCTTAACATCCGTCAACTAAATATGTGAAGAAATAGCAGACGAAAACCAGATTAGTTTATTTTGACAGCCAGTTGCTACCTAGACCCGTTTCGGTGGCGAATTGCGTTTCACAGAGCTTAAAAAATCATTAAATATATTTTTCATATTAGCCAGAGTTTACGAGCTATAGGCTTTGAGCTTAGGTGATATAGCGCCATCTGCCTAAATATCTGCCAACCAAATATGTGAAGAAATAGCAGAAGGCCTGAATTTCAATGTTTTTCAGTTACACTTTCAGCTGGTGTACCAAGAGAATTTTCAATGAGCAGACAGCTTTCATTAATTCAATTTAAAACCCGGTCGGTAGGCGGCGATACTTATGACCAAAATTTAAACTACGCACGAAGCCTATAGACTGTATAATAAATGGGGTGGGATTTTTAACTATCACTGCCACTTTAAAGAAAGTATCGGCTCGAAGTCAAGTAGATCATTTGGCAACAGATGTCGCTATCGTCGTAATGAAAACAAGATAGTTAAGCTACATTTTGACTTAAAAGTCGGTACTTATAGGTACCCTTCGCGTTAATTGAATCGTTCGTAACATAAATTACAGTAATTTTAAACGATATTTTTACATGGAATATATAATTTAGGTTAAAGTACACTAAATATAGAATAAGTTGTCGAAATATAATACTCTACAATGCCTCTGTGACGACGTCATCAGTTGGCTATTTTGAATTTTAGCTTCCTTTGACATTAATAGATGGCACCACGCTCTCCACTAAAGTCGCTTTTTTTCGAAGAATCGGATAGATTCATGGCCCTCTCTAATAACAGGGGCCTATGGCTATTCATAAGGTGGCAATGATAGAGCCGAAAGTTGCTTTAAAACTGGACGCTAGCTAAGGAGGGAACACCGGATTGGTTGGTATTTGAGCATGCGCAGCGACCGATTTTTGACTGACGTCGAGTAACCATGGACAGTAAATTAAGAGGACAGGTTTTCGATACCCTTCCACAGTGCTTTTTAGTTCCACATCGAGATATATATATATATCGAAGTGGGACTATTGCGATTGTCGTTAAGTGTTGTGTGTTTGTTTATTTGTTTGGTGTGGAAAGCAACGACACGGCAGATGGCGCTCCGAAAATAATTTGTAGTTTCGGCGAAACCGGGATTCGAACTCACAGTCAAAAACTCCGATTAATGACGCCTTTACGCTCTCGGCCACTGGAAGCTTCCCAAAATTTGTTCGGAACTTCTACTCTATTCTCGTCAGTTTTAGCGGCGCGGGGGGAGTTGGCTAGTTAAGTTGTCGAAATTCTCGTCCGTTTTTACGCCTTATTTTACGTATATTTTCGGAATTTAAGGTCAAGTGAACCTCAAACTTCGCGTCGGGTGGTGGGTGGTGGGTGGTGGGCACACTCGCTTAAGATGCCTCGCTCGAAAGTGAGTACTCGAATAAACGAGCTCGAAAATTTTAAATGTTCGGGTGGTGAGCAGCGGTAGGTGGGCACACTCGCTTAAGATGCCTCGCTCGAAAGTGAGTACTCGAATAAACGAGCTCGAAAATTTTAAATGTTCGGGTGATGAGCAGTGGTAGGTGGGCATACTCGCTTAAGATGCCTCGCTCGAAAGTGAGTACTCGAATAAACGAGCTCGAAAATTTTAAATGCCCTCTTCCCCATATGTACTTATAAATGCTCTAAAAGCCCCACAATGAGATACTTATTTTCTTATTTAAATAAATCAACAAGAGACATTAAAAAACTTCATCACTCGTTACACCAAACAAAAGGTTCAAGACAAACTACGAGTTCAATCCACACTGATGAACTTCCTTTTGGGTAATAAAAGCAATAGAACCATAGAGAAACAATTATAAATTGAAGTCACTATCGGGAGAAGGTATTATATTATTAAGAACACGCGTACGCTTAAAAAGTTAAAGCATTGAAGACTCTATTTCCCTTCACACACTTACGTACCGCCATTATTAATTATTGGACTGCCATACTTATCCAAAAACTAGGGGCATTCGGGCATATGTAGTTTTATATCTATGAAGGTAAATTTTTATTACGATCATCTTTGCCGTATACCATTCGCAAAACTTAGGTATATTAACTTACAAGTTCACGTAAAGACTACCCGTTTATAGCTCTACCACAAATAGATCGAAATTTAAAATATAGCTTTTTGTCAAATTACCTTGCAAGTTAAGTCAATAAATGACCTCAACAGCTTATGAATTGGTTTGCCCACCCATGTATCCTGAGGGTGGGCGGTGGCCTCTCTTTAACATAGGATGGTAAATAGTATATCTAACTATAGGAAATCACATGGGCTCAGCAGTTTTTATATTAGTTTGCCCACCCGGGTCTCCTGATGGTGGGCGGCATCCACCCTTTCACTTAGGGTGGCAATTTATATATCCAACGATAAGAAATCACAAAGCCTCAAAAGCTTTGTATTAGTTTGCCTACCTGTGTCTACTAAGGGTGTATGGCTTTGCCCATTCGAATACACTGATGTGGAACTAATATTACGGCCTGGGCCGACTTGTTATTTATCCCCGCGTATCAATCAGCTCGAGAGACTCCGAGGGAGTCTTGCAAGGTCGTTGGTACCACGTGATCTTAAAATTTCAAAATGGCAATCTAATGCGGTTGATATTGTTACGTAATTTTTTGCGCTTTATATTTTAGTAATTCTTAATTTTGTTTTTTTATTTCAATAAAAACTATCAACTGATATTTAGTATATCATATTTCATCTATAAAAACGTGAAAAAATACCTTTTGGCGTAAAAATGTACTTCGTGTTTATCTTTTTTCTTTTTTCGAACAGTATCGTCCACTCTTAGCAATACTTGTTTTTTTTAAATAACCTTGGCCGACTCCCGTAGTGTGATTGGTTTACGGGGGCTAAAAACCAGGCTTTTTACCGATCCTCTAAAATCTACTATCCATGGAGTAACAAATAACTAAATCAGGATTCATCGTGGAGCACGTGGCGCCATCTAAGTATACTGACTGTTAGTTTTCGGAAATAAAATGTTGACAAAATGGTTGTTTAACTTTAAATTTACCTATAACTTGGAATTCGTTAATTTAAAATACAAATTATTAATTGAGATGAATCCTAATAGACGTGATGCGGTGGCGTAGCCAGACATTCGTCAAGGGGGGGGGGGTACGCGGCGTAGTATGTGAATGTTAAGACGGGGTCGAGAAGGGGGTACAAATTTAGTACAGTCAAAGGTAAGCTCAAGGGGGTGTCTGGACCCGGCAACACCCCCCTTGTCTATGCCACTGATGTCGTGAAGTGGTGAGGCTGGCAAACATGCTGTCACCTAGGAGCACCCAGCACAGCACCCCACATAAGAAGTACACAACCCGCCAAAAGTCGTCTATTTTCTTGTGTTAGACGAATTATCGCCTGCTGCCGTCGGAAATATATAGTCACTCTACCCCCTTTCCGTAAAACGTTCAGTGTAAAGGCTCGTTCAATGAAATTTGTACGCGACACTGCGTTAGCGCGTTAAAAGGCTAGATGCGTTCTCCTTGTGTTTGTTTCTCCTAGCTGTCACGAAACGTTCCCCTTTTTTCCTACCCCCCAATTCAAAAAACCTTCCGAGGCCGGAAAGCCCTTAGAATTTATTTTACCGTCAATTATTTAGATCAGGAATCCATAGCTCTATACTTGTAATGCTTATCCTGCCGTATCGCGTATGGTAAGATCACTCTGACAGCTTTGACCCCGCCTACGAGAAAAAGCCACATCGATACGAAAATCTGCCGCGATAAGCGTTCCAAGTAAAGGTATGGATTCCTGTTTGTTGTATACTGCCTAATAGGCGTTTGAATAAAACATTTTGGTTTTCCTCAGTGGAGGGGTCCGTGTTTTTGGGTTAGATAATGTCAGGCAACGTTTCATTTAAGGGGGAAGGAGTTTGGCGGCTTAGGGGTTCAACCGTTCCAAGGGAATTGATCAAGCGGGGGTTGTTAAACGTAACATTTTTTTTAAGTTTTAAGGGGGGATGTATTTAGGTAAAAAAGGGGATGAATAAGTTACACCTTATACCCAAAATGAAATCCTGGTTACTCCTTTGATAGGAGGGAACTCTGGTTCACACGGGCAGTGTTTTCCTATTTTCTCGTTTTACCACCTTTTCCCGTTGTTCTGGGGCACGGTAAAACGACTGTACACACGGACTAAATTTTGCGGATTTTTCCGCCGCCAGCACTGCCGGTGAACGAGAAATATCTCTAGGTACTTTATTTTCCCGGTTTTTGAAGCTCTTTGTGTTCGATTAATCAGCGAGCGTTTCGCTGTCACGTGATTTAAGGAGCGATTTTGAAAGTCTTTAAAAGTAGGCTTAAGAATTTTTGCGTCT
Organism: Leiobunum rupestre; assembly: GCF_980474605.1. Classification (NCBI taxonomy): domain Eukaryota; kingdom Metazoa; phylum Arthropoda; class Arachnida; order Opiliones; family Sclerosomatidae; genus Leiobunum; species Leiobunum rupestre. The sequence goes on from NC_143392.1 coordinate 38,085,448, forward strand.
ACCACGTGACGGCATAACGCTCGCTGACTGGTCGAGCCCAACGCCCCTCAAAAAAAGGTTATCCATTTCCTCGTTTCCCGGCAGCGCTCGCTGTGATAAAATCCGGCAAATTTTGTCCGTGTGTACAGTCGTGTTCCCGCGCGCCAGAACCACGGGAAAAGGCGGTAACACTAGAAAATATCGAACACCAGGAAAACACTGCCCGTGTGAACCAGGCTTTATTCTTACGTTTTCCTACCGCTATAGCAAAATATAGAGAATCATACTCGAAATTTCAATATCTCTACTCCCTGTAATAATTTTCTGTAAAATTTTAAGGATTTTAAAATTGCTGAACATTGAAGCTCTTATTGAAGTTTCTTAACATGCATATTGCGCGTGTCAATATCCCTACAAGTAATGATCAAAAAAGCAGTTAAAGAAAACTGTTTTCCCAAGACGTTTAATGGTAGTGTAACGCGCCAACACGTCATTTGTTGATTCTCGTTGAGGTTTTACCTTAGGTTTAGGGACCGCTGAAAATAGTCCAGGAATGTGGCGAGTGGTCCGTCGAACGGCTTAGCCTTTCCTCGCTCGAAGTCCACGGCGAACTTGCATCGCGAAAATGAATGATTCACGCGTATCCAAGGTTGAATCTGCAACGTCAGATATAATCGGATAATAATAAAAAATATTTACCTCTGGACTTTGAACCTTTGTTATAATTTATGCATTGAAAACATTTAAAAATATTGTTGTAATGAGGGAGACTATTCTGAAAAAACCAAAAATGACAAAAAAATCGTGATCCGTCAAAAATGACAATGCGCGTGTGAAAGGGTTGGAAAAAAGCCGGCTTTTTTTGAAAAAATCCAGACCAGTGGTTTTAATGGGCTATAGCCGGTTTTTTTCGGTTATAACCGGCTAAAATATAAACAGTTACTTTTACTTATGTAAGTAGAAATCGTCTGCAGTTATTTTCGTAAATAAGAATGTATTACTAAGTATAAACATACAATAAACTTTGACTTTGACTTATGAAACTAAACAAAGAAAGCGAAATAACTATATAAAGTAACTGAATTCTTTTGATTTCCTCGGGAAATTCCCCCTAGTTTTTGTGTATGACAGAAGCGAGGCAGCGAACTTTGGAACTTTAAAACTGGTAAAAGTAAACCGGTTTCTAAATATGAAACAAAAAATGAACTCAATTTCTAAATAAAAACCATTAATTTTTTTTTTAAAAGCCAAAAAAATCAGGATTTTTTCAAGTGGCTATAACCGGATTTAACCAGGTGGTTTTAACTGGTATGGCTGGTTCTATGCCAACCCTGGCGTGTGAAAGTGATTTTAATTAAATGCTTCGACATACGATTGATGATGCCAATTTAAGCCTTGGGCACCAAAAGTAAACGGATATCTGTCGTCCGCTTTTAGTTTATGATTTTACTAAAATACCGGATATAGCGTAACATACCGCCACTACTTAAAATGGAACTTACACAATCGATAGTTTAGTATTTCGATATCCGCCCCGTCTCCACACGCGCATTGCCATTTTTGACGGACATAAAATAGGAGTATTTAAATTTAAAATGTTCGAAGAAAAATATGTTTCAATACGCTTATATTAAAAGGTGGGTAAAAATGGCGACCCTCCCAGCAAAATTTTAATTTATATGAAAGACCAATAAGAAACGGCTATTTCGTTACAAGTCGTCTGAAACGCAGAGGATTTTAAACTGAAAACTACGCAAGACATTAATTCGTCTCCATATAAATTCAAATTTCGCAGCGTCGGTCGACATTTTTACCAACCTTTTAATATAGGCATATAAGGAAAATTTTTACTCCGACTATACGGTAGATGGCGCTTCACGACATTAGGGAGCTTTCCACTTCGATTTAATAACAGCGCGCGACGCACGTTCGGTGTCACGTGTTATTTGGAACCGCAACCGAGCGTACATCTTCAGCTTACTTTTCGGAGTAAAATACCTAATTATTCCTGTGAAGCTGAAAATTAATTAACTTTTACTAAATGATTGTGGAAAAATATATCTTGAAGCCAATTAAATTAACAAAGTAGCAAAAATTATAAATAGAAAATACAAAATTAACAATTATTCGAACGCTCACGAAACGTAAAATACATCCGTGCGAGAAACTATTTAAAAAACAAAAACCAACCCATTGTATTATAGGTCTTAAACGATCAAATATATACGGTAAACAAAATCTATAAGTGAAAGCACTAATAAAAACTGCGTGTGTTCACCACGACAACCCAACAAAGCCGGTAAAAATCCATGCAAAAAAAATCGTAGACATTAATTCTCCCTCACATTATCAACACTTTCGATAAACGAAACAAAAAAATAACCAAAAGAAAAATATATAATAATAACCCAACCAAGCAACAAGTTAATTCAAATACTTAGGAATCAAGAAAAAGTCAATCCTAATACCCACAGTAATAAAAAATTGTAATACATGTAGCAGAAATATGCAATAAAAAAGTATATAATAATAACCCAATCAAACGACAGGGTAATTCAAATACTTAGAAATCCAGAAAAAGTCAATCCAATATCTCAATATAAATAAAACCAACGTATAACTATATTAATGAAAATGTATCACACATTTAAAGCCGATAAGAAAACACGTAAAATAAGTTACGAGTAAAGTAAGCAAAACGAAAGGGCATAAGAGCGCGTTGTAAACAACTTGAAATTGTTTTCATAAATGAACCACTACACTTGAAAAGTAAATACCGGCAAAGAACAAACAAAAACTAACTACGTAGACCACCCAGGGGTTCTACCCTTATCTCTTATTAACTATTAATATACTCTTAAGCTGAGTTTCTAATTTCCAGTGAAGCGTAACATTTATCGATGGTTCTGTGGTAGAACGCTCACCTGTCATGCAGGAGGGCTAGGGTTCGAATCCCGCTCGGTATTACCGCAAAAAGACAATAAGACGTATACCGTAAACATTTGGTGAAAATCCTGTCATTAGGAAGTTGAGACGTTTACCATAACACTTAGCACTCGGTCCGTCCCAAAAGTCAATAACCAGTAGAAGTTGGAGAGTAGTTACCCAGGACATACAAAACACTAACACATATATAGCATTCAACGACACTACACGAATGGAAATAGAAAAAGCGCAGACAGGCAAATACCCCTCCGATATTAAAGTCCCCTTGGAGAGTTAAAAATAAACAAGTCAAAGCCCTTTAAATTTGACCCACAATCCAACGGGATTGAAACAATGCTAGTGTAGATTGGACGCTTTAAGTTTGGGTCGTGCTCAGTTCATACTTTTAGATAAAACTCTTTTGGGCTTGGCTCGGATTCACTTTCACAAAGACATTTTTGGGGATTCGTATCCCGCGGCGCAAATAAAACAATAAAATGAAATTAGGGCTTATCTATAATTACAGAATTTCACATTTGATTATGATCACAATAAAATAGTTTTTTCAGTAAGTCCGCGCCAAAACCACATCAGAAAGGGTTATCATTCCATTTCTATATCAGATCACATTGAAGATATTCTTGGAGAATTAGGAATGTTTTTTGGGATGAATGACGTCCTTTACATAAAAAAATGTACTGTATGGAGATAAATTACCACAGAAAGATACAGTTCAGGCTCGACCCACCCACCAAATTACTTGACCAGACTCTCACAAGGCTCATGAAATTAGCAAATCTAAACACGAACTCAGTCTCCTCTCAAGAAAATTTAAGCTCATATATTAGGCAAAATATTTGTTAGTCTCAGTTCGTTTTCAGGAGTGTTTAATTATTTTTAATAGAATCAGCTCAAGCTGAAATGTTCTCGTCATGGATTCGTGGTTTCCTACAAACATTTTAAGGATTCGTTCTCAATCTCAACTTTTGACTCAAATTTTAGTCGAACCCGTGTAGCTATGACCACAAATTTAAAGGGAATAACGTATAACGTATAATCAGCTAGGCTAATACCCAAGGCACCACCTTAGGCCTAAGTCATCGAGCGACTTTTAAAGCCTTTAATTCAGGTGGCCGGGTTACAATGCGTAGGAGGGTGGTGGCAAGCCCTGCATGCCACGCGTTCGAGCCAACAGCTCCCTACACTAACTATTACCGTTAACCTCAACAAGTTTTTGTGGAAGGGGAAACCGAAGATCTCGGGGGAAAACCCCTTAAACCAGTGGGGAGAGAACTTGCAAACTCTACGCAGAAGGAGTTGTTCCGAGTGTTCATCCAGTGCCACAAGCTGGGATCGAACCCGGCTCCTCTTGCTGCGAGGCGAAAGTGCTAACCACTCCGCCACCCCACTTGCAAAGCAATCTTTATGGACGACCCCTTCAATTTTCCAATTTCCCTGTACAGTGGCGCCAAACATTTTTAAAGCCAAAGGCAAGTGCGGTCAGAGCTGCAAACGTTGGTGTTCCACACCAAATACCTGAGGTTATATTCCCTTTAACTCCCCTTTTGATTTTCCGAAATGTAAATGTTATTGTTCAGCTTGTTAAAATGTTGCTCTTACGTCACAAGACACAGCTTTATTAAAGTAAACCGATAGGTTTACTGTTTATTCTAAAGCCTGGTTCACACGGGCAGAATTTTCCTGGTTTTCTATATTTTCTAGTTTTACCGCCTTTTCCCGTGGTTTTGGCGCGCAGGAACACGACTGTACACACGGACAAAATTTGCCGGATTTTATCACAGCGAGCGCTGCCGGGGAATGAGAAAACGGATAACCTTTTTTTTGAGGGGCGTTGGGCTCGACCAGTCAGCGAGCGTTATGCCGTCACGTGGTAGACGCAAAAATTCTTAAGCCTACTTTTAAAGACTTTCAAAATCGCTCCTTATATCACGTGACAGCGAAACGCTCGCTGATTAGTCAAACTCAAAGAGCTTCAAAAACCGGGAAAATAAAGTAGAGATATTTCAACATTTTTTTCTCTGTTTTCTCGTTTACCGGCAGCGCTGACGGCGGAAAAATCTGTTAAATTTTGTCCGTGTGTACAGTGGTTTTCCCGTGCGCCTGAACCACGGGAAAAAGTGGTAAAACGAGAAAATAGAGAAAATCAGGAAAACACTGCCCGTGTGAACCAGCCTTTAGACTGGATTCCAGCCTTCCCCAAGACCCCCCTTTAGCTCTTCCAGAGTTTACCCTCCTGTGTAGTTTTCGTCTTTGCCGGATCCTTAATCCGAAAGTTTAGGCAGGGGTGAACATTTTTAAAACTCATTTTATCCCGCGCATCTAGAGAAAAAAAATATTCACCGAAGATCAATTCTGAAACCACCATTGGATTCCTGACCCTTCAATCCATCGCCTTTTTCTATATTTCAAGTCAATTAAAGTAAGTTTTAATTAGTAAATCATTAAATTAAGTTAATAATTTTTCGGCTCTGAGTATTTCTGTGGAATTTTCTTAAATAAAATCAAAATTCCACAGAAATACCCAGATAAATAATAAAAAATCTTATTATTTAATTCAAATTGTTGCTTTGTAAAGTAGGTCTCGCTATTAATTTTAATTTTGATAGCCTAACTATAATAATTTTAATATCTGTCCCTTGATAGCAGTACTATAATAATTATATCTGTCCCTTGACAGCAGCATTATAATAATTTTAATATCTGTCCCTTAATAGCAGTACTATAATAATTTTAATATATGTCCCTTGATAGCAGCTAGGAGCAAAAAACACAGCACCCCACACAAGGAGAACGCAACCCGTCAAAAGTCATGTATTTTGTTGTGTACATTTTTCATTGGTTAGACGCTTTAGTGCCTGCTGCCGTCGGAAGGGGAATATTCGGAAATTGTCTTCCCCCTTTCCGTAAAACGCTCAGCGTAAAGGTTCGTCCAATGAAATTTGTACACATCCCTGCGTTAGCGTGTTTAAAGGCTAGTTGCGTTCTCCTTTTTGTTTGTTGCTCCTAGATAGCAGTACTATTTAAAAGAAAAAACACCGTTTTTTCAGTTGCAGAACTGGTTTTTGTATAATTAATATATTCTTCGCACGGGCGATTTTCACGCGCGCCAGGAAAAGCAATATTCCTCTGGCGACTGTAGCAGGCTCTCGTAGCCTTGTAAATGTAAGAGACCATGCTACTTTATAAAAAGAACTATCGTAGTTACGAAGCGAAACCTATCCAGTATACGCGGGCCAATGAATAGTCCTTTCTTGATGAACTCCTCTTGTAATCAATAATTTTCTCTCGAATTTTCTGAAGCGTAACGCAAAATATAGGTTAGGTTAGAAGTAAGGTTATGACGTCATTTCACTCCGATTCTGTGGTGGCGAATAGTTTGAGTCGGAGTAAAAAATGGCTGCCTGTGGCCTTTTCAGTAGATAAATTCTGGCTAGCAGACGAAAAAATCCTATTTATTCCTTTACTTTACACCTCTTTTTCAGAAGGAGTAAATAGAGTTGCCCTAATACTCCGGAGCAAGCGAATAGTATATGGGGCGGAGTAATTCTCATACCCGGAACAGGCGAATCAAACGTTTTAGGGTAAAAAGAGTACACTTTTAGTCCGAGAACATTTTGTTACACATACAGTTTGTAATTAATAATAATTATTATTATAAGAAGGGAAAATAATGATAATATTTTTGTATAACAATGAAAATTTAAATAACACCTGTATAATTTTGAAAGGTACTTTTGCGTGTTTTTTACATGAAATTAAAACTAATTTAATTATAAGAATAAACTTCGCTGAAAAAAAGTTAAAGTATATTATTCATTGCTGCCAAGAAAGGAACATGAATTTAAGAGGATAGTTTTATAGGAACATCATTATTTTTTACCAAAATTTAATGAAGGTTTACAACTCCAACGTACAAAAATGTAAAAACATTTTACCTCAAAAGGTAAATTTGCAGGCAATAATAAGTTATATTTTGATAAGTTTTATCTCATCAAGTTTATAGTCATATATATATATCATACCTAAATTCTTAGAATTAAACACAAAATAATTTAAAATTACCGCGTAAAATTTGGGTTTTTTTAAATAATATAAAATTTAAATTTAAAATCGTATTGTTAGTCAATTTATCTACGGTCGTTATTTTGATTGTAATTAATAAAGGTACTTTTAAATTTCAATGTAATCAGATAACTAATTATTATTCGTACGTCGATATGAATAGGATGAAAAGGAAAACTGTAATACTAACAGGTTCGTTTTTGTACGTTTTAATTATTAAACTTAATTTAAACATTTAATAGGATAAATTTGTATGACCTTGAAAATACTATGACAAGAACTGTTTGGCTTTAACCCCGCCTAATTTGACCAATTAAATGAATAAATTTAAACCGTTAAATGTGCCCCTGCTTGAGGAACGTGCCATCAATTTTATTTTAAATAAAGTTAATAAGTTATTAATAAAAAAAGGTTATATATATATATATACATATATATATATATATTTATATATTTATTCAAGTCTAAATATATCAATATGGTTCTGAAGAAGATAATATATTATAGAAAATCTCAGCAATATATAACCTTTTTTCTTAGCATTGCTGAGATTTCCTATAATATATTATATTCTTCAGAACCATATTGATATATTAAGCCTTGAATAAATTAAGCAGTTAGTAAAGCAACATAATACCACATACAGTTCATACATTTTTTAATTTTCTTTAATAACACAACTTGGTCAAATTTCAAAAATTGTACTGGATATTATTGTTATAATTTATTGAAGGTACTTACGTTGAAGGCCGTAACTCTAAACCTGGTTTCATTACTCCACTCCATACTACCCGAACTTTCTGAAGGACATTTGATTTTCAATTCTTCACACTCCACACTCTTAAAATTCTTTCACGCGCGTACACTTCCGTGTACGATTTAACGTTAAATTGTTGAATTTAAATTCAAACCGAGCGTTTAAAGTTAATTATCGTAGATTTCTTTTTCGGTAAGTTTACTAAAAAGAACCGATTCTCAACGTGGCAGAAGGATTTTGATATGATTCTCTGCCGGTTGCCACACGCAAAGATACGCCTGGCTGCAGACGTGTGTTTAGTCTCGAGTTAAATGCATTCGAACACAAAAGCAAAACAATAACTTAAAACATTCCAGTTAAGATGACTTAAAGAGTAAGTTGCAAAACGATTTTCGGAATATAAATTAAACTACTTTATATTTTTCTTGCTCGTTTGGTCATGGGCTTTCCGAACATGTAACTCACTTGGGGAAATGCCATCGTTAAGATTATTTAAACACGAAATTAAATTTATGTGCAGCGCCCCACTGCGGATTTTATTTCGAACAATAATTGTGACGTCATTGACTACGGCTTTCTCTGGTAGATATGGCTATGTAAACACCCGCGTAAAAAATTCAGTAGTAGAATCCCATGGTTCTACAGGATTTTGTTCGGTTACGCATCTACATTTGGTATGCAAATCTAAACTCTGCGTTGGGAATAGCGGCCAATGAGAAATAACGTGTAGTCAATGACGTCAATCAACACGCTAAAATTCGATTTGTTTTGGCGTTCTACTAATTACTTCTAATTACCAACGAAACGGAAAGCAACGAAACTTTATATTTGTATATTTTAAACGTAAGCACTTTATTTAATAACAAAATTAACGAATAATTTGCAACTTACTCTTTAAGATATAATGGAAATTCTTAAATAATCTCTGCAGTGATGTAATATTAAGTTTTCTTAAACGAGATTAATAAAGTCAAGGATCGAACCGAACCTAGGCCTCGGCCCCTGGCTCTAGGGTGTCTTCTAAATGTATCCGCTTATTAATAACATGAATATTGCCCTAATTTGAAAAGCGAGTTTTTTTTCTGAGCATCTTCCTTCGTTTCTAATTTATTTATTAACATTGTGTTTTAAGTTTTCTTCTAACAAATGTGTTTTTATTAGATAAATAAAATAAACAAATGAATAAATGTATAGAGATTTTTGAAGAATAGCACATTTTATTTTCTTAAATTTTTCAATTTCATTTTGGTTCATTATTTAACAAGGATTACAGTAATGCAAAACGTTTTAACCGCAAATTATTATTTAAAAAGATATGATAAATATAAAATTGATTCTTGCCAGCGATTTTTACCTCGGAAAGTATGACTAATTTCGAGATTTCTGTACGTTTTGGATAAGGTAGTACTGATGACGAAAAAGATCAGATAACGGAATGATATTACTGACTTTTTTAAAAGTGTGTTTTATTCTCCAACATCCTAACCGGACTGGGGTTTAAATATACCAAATATATTATATTTCTGAAAGAAATGAAGGGTTTTTAAGGAAAAATTCATTATTTTTCGAGATAAAAGTGTGTTGTTATCCCAACAACCTAAGGGGACCGGGGTTGAGCATTAAATTCGTCATTCCTACGAGGTTAAATTGAAATACCTTTTCGGTAAGAAAGGGGCGATGATAATAAGAAATTGGCGCTTAACGGCGCCACACGTTCTCTACGTTCTCGTGCTGGGGCCCGCGGCGCCACCCCAACCCCATTCTCGTTAATCAAGCTGAGCCGTCTAAAACGCGACCTAGAGGACGGTAAAATCGTACCGAGTATTATTGACCTATATATTATACGAACCGATACGTGGACTCAACTAGAGATGAGTCGGGCCGACTAGTTTTAAAGCCCGACCGGACCCGATTAAAAATTCTAAATTAAAACCCAAACCGACCCGGCCCACCAAAATTTAAGAAATTTGAAAACCCGACCCTACCCAGCCCACCAAAATTATTCATTTCGAAAACCCGACCCTACCCGGCCCACCAAAATTTTTCAAATTCGAAAACCCGACCCGACCCGGCCCGCCAAAATTATTCATTTCTAAAACCCGACCCGTCTCATCCCGAGAAAATATTTAAAATTTCAACGCGACCCGAACAGGCCCGATAAAATTGAAACTTGGCCCGACGCGAAAAACTTGCACTTTCTATGTTTATAATATGCGCTTGTACTAAATGTTGGGCAGATTCAAATTTTTTCGGTAAATGGAGGTTGGAGCTCTTTGAGAAACGGTAAAAAATTAGTGGACGTGCCAAGAGTATGATTAACACGTGATAATGATTAGCTTTCTGTAAGTAGAGATTTGCTGTTGCGAATAAAATAGAAACTTGAAGGCCCGATCACTAACATATAAAAAGCCCAGTTTTATGAAAAAAGCCTGACCGACCTGGTCAGTTTTATGTAAAAAGCCCGACCCGACCTCGTCAGTTTTATGAAAAAAGCCTGACCCGACCTGGTCAGTTTTATGTAAAAAGCCCGACCCGACCTGGTCAGTTTTATGAAAAAAGCCCGACCCGACCTGGTCAGTTTTATGAAAAAAGCCGACCCGACCTGGTCAGTTTTATGTAAAAAACCTGAGCCGACCTGGTCAGTTTTATGAAAAAAGCCTGACCCGACCTGGTCAGTTTTATGAAAAAAGCCTGACCTGACCTGGTCAGTTTTATGTAAAAAGCCCGACCCGACCTGGTCAGTTTTATGAAAAAAGCCTGACCCGACCTGGTCAGAGTTTTATGGGAAAAGCCCGACCCAACCTGGTCAGTTTTATGTAAAAAGCCCGACCCAGCCCGAACCGAAAAATAAATGATAAAAGTAAACCTGACCCGCCAAAAACTTCGACATTGAAAACCCGACCCGCCTAATATGAGCGAAATAACTTGAACCCGAAGCGAGCAAGAATGCGCTGAATTGTACAACCCTATTCCTAGGCCTAACCAAGCTCAAGCTCAAGCCCAAGTTGACGACGAAGTCATTGGTCCCTCTCCAAAACATTCAAAAGTTTTACATTTCTGGAATCATAGATTAGGCTATGTTAGTTTGGGTTGGGTTGATGGGATAAAAGTGTGTTTTTATACCAGCATCCTAACGGGGCCGGGTAGGTTGAAATACCTTTTGGATAAATTAGGGGTGATGACCAGAATGATAAAATTTAAATTTTGTCACACTTTCGGAAATTATTTTTTTTCTCAAAATTAATTAGTTTATAAAACGTACATTTTTAGCAGTCATACAAAAATTACAATTTAGATTGGTTTATTTTTAAATTAGTTTTGAAAATGGTCAGGCCACCTACTACCAACTTGTTATTTTTCATGACCTAATATCTCAGTGAGCAATTGACCTTTTCCGACCAAACCAATTTCATTTAGTGTTTTCGAGTATGCTCTACAACTTGTTCATTGACAGTTTTAGCTACCACCTAGCGTTAAAACAAAATTCAAAAACCGTGAAAAATGTCACGATTTTGCTGACATTTAAAAATAACAACGACCATCCCCGATAGAGTACATTCTGAAATTTTCACATTTCTAGGTAGTACAGATTTTGAGGAAAAAGCCTGGAGCTATCGAATTAAAACACCCAGTATACATATAGGCCTATATATTTTTAATTGCGCAGGAATTATTACAATTTTAGAAGTTACTTTTTAACCAAGGAATACTTTGGTTAAAAAGAAACTTATATAATTGTCTTATCTGTCTGCGTACGCAATGCCACATAACGTGAAAGGACAATCATAAGTAACAATATCCATAAGCAAGACACTAAATTAAACTGTGTAACTTACAATCATAAGTTAGAATATCCATAAATAAGAAACTAAATTAAGCTGTGTAACGTACAATCACAAGTTAGAATATCCATAGGAATGCCTCTAGATGATAAGTAGGACACTAAATGAAGCTGTGAGCCATGTGATAAACGTACAATCATAAGTAAGAATGTCCATTAGTACGACAGTAAATGAAGCTGTGAGCCATGTGATTAACGTACAACCATAAGTAACAATATCCTTAAGAATTACACTAAATGAAGCGGTGAGTGGTGTGTTTAACGTACAATCATAAGTAAAATTATCATAAGTATGCCACTAAATGAAGCTGTGAGTCATGTGATTAACGTACAACCATAAGTATCAATATCGTTAAGAATGATACTAATAGATATTCATATAAAAATGCTTGACAACCTTCAGTCGAGAATTTAAAGTCAAAATGGGGATAATTGTAAGTGAAGCTGTGAAATGTACAATCATAAATAATCAATTAGTATGGTACTAAATGACGCTGTAAACGTTTTTACATGATACTTCCCCTTGCAATATAAAACTTTGAGTATAGTGTTTTGGACATGCCTGCAGAAGTAGCAAAACACATACGATGCGGAACTTATATTATGGCTGGGCCGAATTGTTTGTTTCGCGGAAGAAATCCATTTTTGTCCAACGTGAGCCTATTTTCTAACTCAAAAGGGAAAATTCATTTTGTCCAAATCTAGAAACTAGAGTTGTAACTAGCGTTGTAAACCACGTAACTGTTGCTCGGGGGGGGGGGGGGGTAATAATATCCTGTGTTATATTATAGTGACACTTCATAGAGAACGGTAATTAATAAAACTGCTCCAGGTGTTGGGTTTCCATATTAATTAAAGTGTCGACATGCACGAAAATTAATGGCATGCTACAAATAAGTTGTTTAATTAAATATATACTGATAACACATACACACACAAACATATATTTACATGTATATATGCGTATTTAATAATATGTGTCATTAGCAACTAACAGTAGACTACATAACCTAGGAGTTTTAATAGTACTAGCAACGATATATTTACAGGGTTCGTACAAAATTTCCGGAATTAAATTCCCGGACATTTCCAGGTTTTCCCTGACCAAATTGCCAAATTTTCCCTGGCCATTATTGTAGGATAAATGAATGGTTTGAGGGAAAAATCTTGAAAAATATTTTATTTAAAAAATGTATTTGTCCGATTTTTTTGGGGTCATTTTAAAATCCCTTTACTTTTTGGGACCATTTTCAATTCCCTGACTTTTACCTGACATTTTGAAATCATTTTCAAATTCCCGGACTTTTCCCTGACGTTTGGAAATCATTTTCAAATTTCCTGACTTTTTCCTGACATTTTGAAATCATTTTCAAATTCCCTGACTTTTCGCTGACGTTTTGAAATCATTTTCAAATTCCCTGACTTTTCCCTGACATTTTGAAATCATTTTCAAATTCCCTGACTTTTCGCTGACGTTTTGAAATCATTTTCAAATTCCCTAACTTTTCGCTGACGTTTTGAAATCATTTTCAAATTCCCTGACTTTTCCCTGACATTTTGAAATCATTTTCAAATTCCCTGACTTTTCGCTGACGTTTTGAAATCATTTTCAAATTCCCTGACTTTTCCCTGACATTTTGAAATCATTTTCAAATTCCCTGACTTTTCCCTGACATTTTGAAATCATTTTCAAATTCCCTGACTTTTCGCTGACGTTTTGAAATCATTTTCAAATTCCCTGACTTTTCCCTGACATTTTGAAATCATTTTCAAATTCCCTGACTTTTCGCTGACGTTTTGAAATCATTTTCAAATTCCCTGACTTTTCCCTGACATTTTGAAATCATTTTCAAATTCCCTGACTTTTCCCTGACATTTTGAAATCATTTTCAAATTCCCTGACTTTTCGCTGACGTTTTGAAATCATTTTCAAATTCCCTGACTTTTCCCTGACATTTTGAAATCATTTTCAAATTTCCTGACTTTTTCCTGACATTTTGAAATCATTTTCAAATTCCCTGACTTTTCGCTGACGTTTTGAAATCATTTTCAAATTCCCTGACTTTTCCCTGACATTTTGAAATCATTTTCAAATTCCCTGACTTTTCGCTGACGTTTTGAAATCATTTTCAAATTCCCTAACTTTTCGCTGACGTTTTGAAATCATTTTCAAATTCCCTGACTTTTCCCTGACATTTTGAAATCATTTTTCAAATTCCCTGACCTTTTGGAAAAAATTTCAAATTCCCTGACTTTTTCCTGACCTTTGGGAATTTTTTTAAAATTCCCTGAATTTTCCCTGACCTTTTGGAAATTTTTTAAAATTCCCTGACTTTTCCAGGTTTTCCAGGTCGTGTACGAACCCTGATTTAACCTATGATCTGCCACGATTTTCTCTCTTCAATTTACTTGCCCATACACGTACGTTCTAAAACGCCTCACTTGGTGGCGCTGGAGTGCAGAAAATTTCCCGACAAGCTCTCATTAAACATTATACCGTTCTGACACACTTTTGGGACGTATGTCGCTTTTGGTTATACTATATGTAGCGTGATAAGGTTTTTGGAGCCTAGCTGGTTTGGCGAATGACTTAAAACAATTGATTTTTTCATAGCCAAGTTTAGTCCCCTCTTATGTAGCGTTTGTTTACAGCCTTTAAAATGTGTCATAATTTATTTACGAGGCCTTTGTTGCCCTTGGTTTGGATCATACTTTCCCTCAATACGCGCGTGTAATGCGTATTTGGAATTTACGGTGCGGTTTTGGTTGAAATCCGACGACATCTTGGAAAATGGTAGGTCCCATAATAACAATAATCAGCTAGTCTGATACTCAAGGCACTACCTTAGGCCTAAGTCATCAAGCGACGCTTAAAACCATTAATGCAATAGCTTCAGTAATGTTTCGCTGATTTGATTGGCCAATAATAGGAAAATCCACTAGATGGAAAGTGTTCGCCCGCCCTAAGATGTCCTTATCTACACTACTACTAACTTTTAACATACAGTTTCAACCAAAAGTGGTGCTTTAAATTGGCTTCAAGATAGTCAAAGATATTTGTCTAGTGAGTCTCACTCCGGTCAATAGTTACATCAAGAATGTGTATTTTTATTCTTATGGAGAATGACTGTGTTGAGCCGATTCAACAAATTCACAATATTTCAGGGGGGGGAGGGGCTTAAATATTGTGAATTTGTTTTTACAACCATTATGTCATGAGAGTCCACATTTCAAATACTGTAAATATCCAATAATAAACGGTCTTCATTATAATTCTTGGTGTGCTTTCGATTTTTGGTCAAATTGAAGTAAAATTTCCAAATATTTGTATACTTATATAATATCATATATTGTGGAGCGCATCGCTCGCTCGCAATGTACCCCCAAACTCAAAAATGTTCCTACACCCCTGTCAACTTGCAACAGAGAGGATGGAGGAAAAGGCTCACCGGCGTGTGCTTCAAGCGCGTCGGACAACGGATGTTTTAGGGAACCAAAGATATACTGTTTTTTTTTAGAAGGAAGAAGCCATGGGTATTAGCCTAGCTAATTATTTATTTATTTATTTATTTACTCTTCGAGCATGAGATAGTCCTTCCTAAGTAAAAATAAATTTATTCTTGGAGAAATGAAGTGTACAGGATGTTTTAAAGGGTTATGCAAAATTTTTAAGGAGTTGTAGGGGGTGAGTTGAGAAGTATGCCTGTTTTTTCCCCGTTTACTACGATGAGTTAAAAGAGCGCCAGAGAGCTTCAAAGTTAGGCCTACTAGCCCCTGGAGGTACGCTGCAACAAGCGCAAAACCAAGTAGCAGGGACTTTAAATACTGTTTAAGTTTACTTTTTTACGCTGGTTACCTCGATTTGTTTACAAAGTCCTTTTTTACCTATAACACAAACCTAAACTTTAGTGTTCGCATTTCCCTGCTGCTTGGTTTTATGCTTGTAGCAGCCCACTTCCAGGGGCTAGTAGGCCACACTTTGAAGCTCTCTGGCGCTCTTTTAACTCATCGTAGGAAAATGGAAAAAAAAACAGGCATACTTCTCAACTCACCCCCTACAACTCATTAAAAAAATTTGCATTATCTTTTGAAACACCCTGTATAGTAGTAGCGAAAGGGTGGAGGAGTTAGGTGTCATCAGTTCCAACGCTATTGGCAGAATAGGACAATTCATTTTGATGGAAGCCAAAATTCGGCACTCCAGCAAGATGGACAATGTCCGAAAGAATTCAAACATAACCGGAAAGCGTGCTAAATGAATCAATATTGATTGTCTTTTTGAAAATACAAATCTCTTTTGAAACAAGGTGGAAACCATTATCTGGATTCGCGGGTACAAAAACCAAAAACTACGAAAGTATATTAAGATTAAATATAAAATACTACATACAATAATATACCGGAATATGTACAGTTAAATTGAAAATGCCGAGACTCGTATCATTCTATAATTCGTCGTCTTTGACTGAAGCAATCCCTCCAACGTCCAAGAATTCGTTATAATATTCGCGTCATCTGTTATCCGGCCCTAGGCAAAGTCTTCGAATGTAGTAATTTAGAAAATTTTCAAAATTCAAATTAGTTTATTTTTTATTCTTACTTTCATTCAAACAAATTTGTCGATTATTTTATCATAATTGATATTATCGTTTATCATTTCCTTATCTATATATAAAAGAGA
Source organism: Leiobunum rupestre (assembly GCF_980474605.1). Taxonomy (NCBI): domain Eukaryota; kingdom Metazoa; phylum Arthropoda; class Arachnida; order Opiliones; family Sclerosomatidae; genus Leiobunum; species Leiobunum rupestre. The sequence continues at coordinate 38,101,714 of NC_143392.1, forward strand.
CAAAAAACTTGGCGATGGTTCCTGAACAAGTAATCGACAATTTGTGGATCTACATCGAAGAAAACTCACCCGCAATTCTGCAGTACAGAGAGATGGCCGACTATTTCGTAAATACTTGGCTAGGAGATACATCACGCTATCGGAGATCCATGTGGTGTCACGGTGATAATTCAGAAGCTCGCACGAACAACGACAGCGAAGGCACTAGCAACAAGTGGAACAAATTGTTGCAAGTACTCTGATTTATTTCATGAAAAACGAAGAAGAAAAATTAAAAATTGAGATTGATTCCATGAGCCGTCTTCACCCAGTCAGGCCACCTTTAAAAAAGTTTCGAGATCTCGAGGCTAAAAGGAAAGAGCTCAAACTATAACTTCTGCCGGAAATAAAACACCAGAACAGTTTCTTGAAGTTATAAAATGGGAGTTTCATTTCGTTCAACCTCAATAAAACGTTTTAACTAAAATGTCGTTTTCATATTTTTTTGGGATAAATAGTTTTTGAGTGAAATGGACTTTGGAGAAATGGGTTTGGATCGAATGGGATTGGGTTAAAAGTAGTTTGGGAGAAATGGGTTTGGATCGAATGGGATTGGGTTAAAAGTAGTTTGGGAGAAATGGGTTTGGATCGAATGGGATTGGGTTAAAAGTAGTTTGGGAGAAATGGGTTTGGATCGAATGGGATTGGGTTAAAAGTAGTTTGGGAGAAATGGGTTTGGATCGAATGGGATTGGGTTAAAAGTAGTTTGGGAGAAATGGGTTTGGATCGAATGGGATTGGGTTAAAAGTAGTTTGGGAGAAATGGGTTTGGGTGAAATGGGACTAAATCGCCGTCGGCTTATCAGACGTAGAGCTAATTGTGCGACGGTATAATCGGCATTTGAGATTCGATGACGTCAAATATTACGTAGGGTACGGATGACGCAATATTTGTGAAACAAACCGTTAGTGAAGAAATAGAGCTAGTAGCATACTTATGAGTAATTATGTTACATATGTTATTAGTATGTTCTTCGCACGGGCGATTTGCACGCGCCCTAGAAAAAGCTTATATTCCTCTGGCGACTGTAGCGCGCGATCGTAGACAAGTTTTGTAAAAGTAAGAGGCTGTGACGTAAGAGCCACATTTAAACAAGAAGGTCACGTTACTTTATAAAAAGATCTATCGCGTCAACTCATTTTCAAGTTCTTCACTACTCAGGTCGTTTTCGTATATTTCCTGTATTTCTCTAAGCGCTTCAGAGGAAGACCAAATATCAACATTAATATTTAATACTGTTTAACATAGGTTACACGAACTAACTAGATTATGGATGTATCGGAAATTGCGAAGAGATAATGTTAATTTACGACTGGCGGACTTGCTACATCTGTTTGAAAATTAGTCGGATTTGTGTGACTTGTGTCTATAGAGCCTGTCTATGCTAGAGCATAGCGCCGATTTAAATTCGGTCGGCGGCGGCGTTTGGCGAAAAAAACCCGGCGTCGGGAACAAATTTTATCGGCGGCGGCGGCGCGTCGAAGATAAATTAATCGGCGGAAGATAAAATGTCGGCGACGTTAGGCTCTACTTAATTGTGGCCACTCAGGTTTTTCACCGAAAACACCGGTGAACCTAGCCAAGGTGGGCTTGTCATTGTTATACAAAGGCTCCACCGCTAGGCTATCCATTTTACCGTATAGGACTTAGCTTTGATGTTTCGCGATTTCAACCCGCCATTTTGCCTGTCAGTTGATCTTCACCGCCATGTCAATTATTTTGGATCAACTTTCGCACCATTTCATTTCGAGCATGTCCGTACCCGTATGACCTGTTCAGGGAATTTCATACATTGTAATTGGATGAAATACAGAGTGTTTCAAAAGGTTATGCAAAATTTGTATTTAGTTCCTACGATGAGTTAAAAGAGCGCCAGAGAGCTTCCAAGTGTGGCCTACTAGCCCCTGGAAGTAGGCTGCAACAAGCGCAAAACCAACCTTTTGAAACACCCTGTATAACACATATTGCATTTGATCCACCATCATTTACGTAAAGATTAACAGAAAGTTCTTCCGAAACTTTGATCAAAATTTCTTATATTTCAACCGTCCATATCTTTAAGACACGAACTGACTAAAGGCAATATATTAAATCTTTTTCTACTACCCGATTAACCGTTCTACTTAGAGTTGAGGGAAATAGTTACAAAATCATTGACACTATGTATCATTCTAAGTCTTAGAATTTATTTACAAGATTTTATAATTTTTAAATAATTATTTCAAATTGATGAAAATTTCGTACAGATATTTCCAATGTTTTAATGTCTTCGTCGTTTTGGGGAGTGTTTCGAGTGGCGATGCGAGCGCCTTGGTGTCAGGGGTTTTCTCAAAAATCTGGACTGAAATTCGTCGATTGAGGTATCCAAGGGATTAATATCGGTGACGGTGAATCCTCTGTGTCCGGAAAAGCGGGGTACTTTGACCAACTGTGGCTGCCTCCCTTCCAACTCTGAAAAAGCAAACGAATGTAGGCCGACATCTTGAACTGACTAGCGTAGACATACCGCTAATGCTAACGTCTGCGTGGCTATTTCCAAGGATACTGTCTGATTCCCAGCCGATGGGGATTTCATCTTCCGCCATGTATCTGCTCGGATGTCTTTGTGAGCCACTATGATCACTCCCTGAAATATCCGATTGTTTGATAATCTAAAACTAAAATATGTGCAAAATTGCCTCTAACGTGTCTTATTACCGGAGAAATTCAAGTTTCCGTGCTTTAGAATACTGTCTGCTTCGTCCAGAAGGTCCATCGATCCTCGACTTCCACGACTTCTTCGACTGCCTCGAGTGCCTCGACTGCCTCGACTACCTCGACTTCCTCCACTTCCTGCGCTGGAATGGCTCAGATCTGCTTGAATAGAACCACGTTGACTAGGAGCTCTCTATTTAGAGTATTACCCGTAATTTATCATGCAAACCTATGTTCCCTCCTGAGTTCAGAATACTGTCCGTCTCCCAATCGAGCATGTCGTCTGGCTCCCAATTGAGGATGTTGTACTGGTCTTGGATGGTTAAAGAATCGATCGTGTGAGCTATTCATGTAGTACTCGGAGCCTTATTTTGTATAAAGGGTGTTTCAAAAGGTTATGCAAAAATTTTAAGGAGTTGTAGGGGATGAGTTGAGAAGTATGCCTGTTCTTTTGCCATTTAATAATAATAATAATAATCAGCTAGGCTAATACCCAAGGCACCACCTTAGGCCTAAGTCATCATGCGACTTTTGAAGCCTACGATGAGTTAAAAGATCGCCAGAGAGCTTCGAAGTGTGGCCTACTAGCCCCAGGGAGTAGGCTGCGACAAAACGCAAAACCAAGCAGCAGGGAAACGCGAACACTAAGGTTTAGGTTCGTGTGATAGGTAAAAAAGGACTTTGTAAACAAATCGAGGTAACCAGCGTAAAAAAGTAAACTGAAACAGAATTCAAAGTCCCTGGTGCTAGTAGGGGCTAGTATAGGCCACTCTTTGAAGCTCTCTGGCGCTCTTTAAACTCATCGTAGGAAAATGGGGGAAAAACAGGCATGCTTCTCAATTCAACCCCTACAACTGCTTAAAATTTTTGCATAACCTTTTGAAACACCTTGTATATGAATTATTACCATTCATGGTGATGTCGGCGTGAGGCCCCTTGAGAATACTGTCCGTTTCCGAGTCGATGGCGTGTACGCTCGAATTGGACACTTCGCTGATGTTCCATCCGCTCAACTCGGGTAGCTCGTCCAGAATGCTTTCGGACATCAGTCTCATGTCGTTCTCACTTCCGGCCACGTCCTCGCCCAGGAAGACGCGCATTTTGTGGTAAGCCCTTTCGAAGCCACGCTCCCGCTGCAGGTTTTGGTTGTGGCAGCCCAAAGCCAGACTTTCGTCGTCAAAAGGGAACTCCATTCCGTATAAAGACATTATGACAAAGGACTATTCTCTCGCAACGATCATTCGGGTGCACGAAACTAATTTAGCGGCCTAGTGTTACCGTTAGTTTTAAATCCAAATTTTAACGTTCATCAGGCTTGAAATTTTAACGGGTAATGGTTAGGTTTTGAAAATTAATTTAGCGCGTGAACTAAAACGAGCGTAAAGCGCGCGCGTTTCAAATAGTCATTTAATATTATCATAAGTCTGTCACTTTGTAGAATATTTTACTGAGAGCTAGTAACGAAGTGACGTCATCACACGAAGAAAATATCCCCCTAGCGAGGTACTGTCAAAGGCTACGTGTGACGCGGGAGCGAGCGGACGCAAAACGGCGACGAAGCCCTGAATGCAGTTTGTCTCTAGCTATCAGCAAAACTTTTGCATGTGAAGTATAGGAAGTGTCACACTTATGTAACAATATTATACACTTATGTAACAATATTCTACGCTTATGTAACAATATTATACGCTTATGTAACAATATTATACACTTATGTAACAATATCATACACTTATGTAACAATATTATACAAAAGTTTATGATATTATATAACGTATACAATTTAGTTTCAACAAATCTGTAAAAACACGGTTCACTGTAATTTATTTGAACTTTTCGGTTGAATTGCGCTAACTAAGGAGCCCCATTAAGAAGTCTTTTATCGTTGCTAGACCATAGTGTAATCTAAGTAATCCAACTTATAAGTAATAATGATTAATTTTAGTAGTATGTAATATATATTCATCTCAGTATTCCGCTAAAGTTATTCTCTTGAAACATGCATCTTTGCAGGCTCCCGCTGATTTTTTAAATACATAATAGTGTGGGCGAAATACACGTAATTAATAATTATTTACTTCAAATTAAGGAGAATGACTTTGTTGGGGCCATTGTCGAGGGGGTAGCCTATTCGAAAAGAATTGTACACCAGATTTCTTATTTCCAAATATTTCCGATATTTCTTATATATTTCCGATATTTCTTAAATAATTCCGATATTTCTTAAATATTTCCGATATTTCTTATATATTTCCGATATTTCTTAAATATTTCCGATATTTCTTAAATATTTCCGATATTTCTTAAATATTTCCGATATTTCTTAAATATTTCTAGATTTCCAGAAAAATCAAAAATATTTCGATTTATTTCTTTAGATTTCAAATATTTGTTTCGATTTCTTAAAATTTCCAATATTTCTTTGGAATTTTCGATTTTCAGAAATATTGAAGATATTTCCGTTTATTTATCCTGGATTTCCAATATTTATCGTGGATTTCCCATATATTTACTGGATTTCCCATATTTCTCCTGGATTTCCAATATTTCCTAAATTTCGATTATTAAAGACGAAGCATTTCGAGCCAGTAACAACCAAAATTGTGGAACTCTGCAAATTCTATAAACGCGACCGGAAGCTGCCCGTATCTTCTTCGCAAGAGAGGGGGGAAGCCGGTACAAATTATGGTAGCGGCCTGAAAGTATTGTTTTACCGGGGCCCGGGACCGCTCTTGGCGGCCCTGGATAGGATAGTACGCGGTATCTACAACGGCCAAGTACATAAACAATTATTTGCTGTAAGATTTACGGCAAGTGATCAACACTGCACAAACTCTCGATTCCAAGCCAATCAAAGGACACGATGAAGTAGAAAACACCACTTTCAACAAAATTTCGCATCAAAACAAAATGCGATACAAAGCTTTCTACTTGCTGCAACAGCACGGAAACCGGCGCGACAAAAGGCACAACTATAACAGCGAATCAGAAGCGATACAAAGCTTTCTACTTGCTGCAACAGCACGGAAACCGGCGCGACAAAAGGCACAACTATAACAGCGAATCAGAAGCGATACAAAGCTTTCTACTTGCTGCAACAGCACGGAAACCGGCGCGACAAAAGGCACAACTATAACAGCGAATCAGAAGCGATACAAAGCTTTCTACTTGCTGCAACAGCACGGAAACCGGCGCGACAAAAGGCACAACTATAGCAGCGAATCAGAAGCGATACAAAGCTTTCTACTTGCTGCAACAGCACGGAAACCGGCGCGACAAAAGGCACAACTATAACAGAGAATCAGAAGCGATACAAAGCTTTCTACTTGCTGCAACAGCACGGAAACCGGCGCGACAAAAGGCACAACTATAACAGCGAATCAGAAGCGATACAAAGCTTTCTACTTGCTGCAACAGCACGGAAACCGGCGCGACAAAAGGCACAACTATAGCAGCGAATCAGAAGCGATACAAAGCTTTCTACTTGCTGCAACAGCACGGAAACCGGCGCGACAAAAGGCACAACTATAACAGCGAATCAGAAGCGATACAAAGCTTTCTACTTGCTGCAACAGCACGGAAACCGGCGCGACAAAAGGCACAACTATAGCAGCGAATCAGAAGCGATACAAAGCTTTCTACTTGCTGCAACAGCACGGAAACCGGCGCGACAAAAGGCACAACTATAACAGCGAATCAGAAGCGATACAAAGCTTTCTACTTGCTGCAACAGCACGGAAACCGGCGCGACAAAAGGCACAACTATAACAGCGAATCAGAAGCGATACAAAGCTTTCTACTTGCTGCAACAGCACGGAAACCGGCGCGACAAAAGGCACAACTATAACAGCGAATCAGAAGCGATACAAAGCTTTCTACTTGCTGCAACAGCACGGAAACCGGCGCGACAAAAGGCACAACTATAACAGCGAATCAGAAGCGATACAAAGCTTTCTACTTGCTGCAACAGCACGGAAACCGGCGCGACAAAAGGCACAACTATAACAGCGAATCAGAAGCGATACAAAGCTTTCTACTTGCTGCAACAGCACGGAAACCGGCGCGACAAAAGGCACAACTATAGCAGCGAATCAGAAGCGATACAAAGCTTTCTACTTGCTGCAACAGCACGGAAACCGGCGCGACAAAAGGCACAACTATAACAGCGAATCAGAAGCGATACAAAGCTTTCTACTTGCTGCAACAGCACGGAAACCGGCGCGACAAAAGGCACAACTATAACAGCGAATCAGAAGCGATACAAAGCTTTCTACTTGCTGCAACAGCACGGAAACCGGCGCGACAAAAGGCACAACTATAACAGCGAATCAGAAGCGATACAAAGCTTTCTACTTGCTGCAACAGCACGGAAACCGGCGCGACAAAAGGCACAACTATAACAGCGAATCAGAAGCGATACAAAGCTTTCTACTTGCTGCAACAGCACGGAAACCGGCGCGACAAAAGGCACAACTATAGCAGCGAATCAGAAGCGATACAAAGCTTTCTACTTGCTGCAACAGCACGGAAACCGGCGCGACAAAAGGCACAACTATAACAGAGAATCAGAAGCGATACAAAGCTTTCTACTTGCTGCAACAGCACGGAAACCGGCGCGACAAAAGGCACAACTATAACAGCGAATCAGAAGCGATACAAAGCTTTCTACTTGCTGCAACAGCACGGAAACCGGCGCGACAAAAGGCACAACTATAACAGCGAATCAGAAGCGATACAAAGCTTTCTACTTGCTGCAACAGCACGGAAACCGGCGCGACAAAAGGCACAACTATAGCAGCGAATCAGAAGCGATACAAAGCTTTCTACTTGCTGCAACAGCACGGAAACCGGCGCGACAAAAGGCACAACTATAACAGAGAATCAGAAGCGATACAAAGCTTTCTACTTGCTGCAACAGCACGGAAACCGGCGCGACAAAAGGCACAACTATAACAGCGAATCAGAAGCGATACAAAGCTTTCTACTTGCTGCAACAGCATGGAGCATCCGAAATGGAAATTCTCTTACGACCACTATAATTGTCGCGGATGTAGATCCAGAAATTGTACACGAGAGCTTGTCTTAAGAAAGCGAACAACCAACGCCTAAACCAATTAACGCAAATACGAGCCGGGTAAGGACCAGAGTAAATCCAACACTAACCAATATTCACAGCGACGACCAAGACATATTTCAGATATGTCAACGTTGTGATGAATTCGTCAGACATCTTTCCCGAGTACGAAATTTTTTTGGTTGAAGAGCTCACTGAAACTACAAAATACGACATCTTCATTAACATAGTCTCGATCAGTCAAATTATTCACCATCTATTAAAGTCGACTCGACTGCTGTGAACACAACGTACCAATATCAAATCAGGGTTTTATTTTCGCTTGATCCGGGATTTCGGAGTAGGGTAAGAAGAGTAAGGTTATGAAGTCAGTTTACTCCGGTTCCCTTGTGGCGAATAGTTGGAGTCGGAGTAAAAACGTTTTCCAAAATGGCTGGCGGTGGCCTTTTTAGCAGATAAATTCTGGCTAGCAGACGACAAAATCCGATTTTCTCCTTTACAACTCCTTTTCACAAGAGCCGTGTTCACACTAGACACTTTGGAACCGTTTTAAAACGGTTTCGAAAGATAAAATTGAACACTTTCGGTGTCAACTGTATTAATAGCCATACAATAAATACATTCGATAGCAAAATTTTACAATTTGATCTTTCGAAACCGTTTCAAAACGGTTCCAAAGTGGCTAGTGTGAACGCGGCTATAGAGTAAACAGAGTAGCTCTAATACTCCGGAACGAGCGAATAGTTTATGGGGCAGGGTAATTCTCATCCCCGGAACAGGCGAATAAAACGTTTCAGGATAAAGAATTTATAATTGCATTTGAAACAGACGAGTAATGTCCGTACAACATCACTTACATTTCTAGATAGTTTATTTTCAATAACTAACACGATAAAGTAATGCTAAAAGAATGTAAAATAGCGAGCTGTCAATTCCAACATTCCAGGATTTAGTTTGAAGGATTTTCCAAATAAATTATTTGGAAAGGAAACTCTTGAATTTGGTATTTGTGGATTTTGACCCTAATTTCTACAGGCATTTAGCCAATGTCCGACCCCTCTCACGTTTCAATTTCACTTTGACCTTTACTGCCGACACGCTGTCATATGTCATTTAAATATTCCGACGCTTTGAATTCCTTCAAAAATCATCGGCATTAATTAGTAACATGGCGCCAAAAAAAGTCGGGGAATTATCTTGGAAAAATAATAGAAAATTAAGGTAATGAAATTACTTTCGAATTCATCGAGTGCATGTTGCGTAAAGACCTCACTGTTCGACCACTTCGGCTACGTCTGTGCAAGCATTTCTCATAAAATGAAACCTTGAATGATTAACTGATTAATCTAGTAGTTTGCAAGTTACGAGTCAAGAGAACACATTTAATGTGCCAAATATGAATCCGGAAGGTGATTTAAATTAAATTAAAGATTAATTTCAATAATCCAGAGACCTGGATAATAGTATAATAAATGACAAATCCAGATTGTTTTTAGTAGAACATGGTTCGCAACAAATTAAAAAATGTCGATTTTTCGAAATCTCAAACAAAAGACGGTTGGTCGAACAACGAGAACAGTGTTCGTTGTTCAACGTTAAAAAATCTTAATAAAATTTAGAGAATTTGAAATTTTTATGTTTAGGCTTAGTCTCTCTTTTCGATATAACAGAACGAAACCGGTCTACCGTTGGAATTTCTGGCTATTTTATTTAGTTTTTTACTCGAAGATCTATTTGATCCGAGATTCGCGTCTTTTTGTTTGCTCGAAGACCTATTGGTACGAGTTATTTGTAAGTTTTTAAATATCTTCGAATTAGTTTAGGGTTTAGCTATTTTATCCCTTTTAATTATGGATTAATCTACTTATTCGCGTATTTTATCATCCTTTGCACAGTCCATAGGTGGTTTCTTCTAACTTAACTAGAGGATTCTATGATTAGAAATATTTAAATGCAAGAATAGTTGAACGCGAGAATACAAATTCACATCGAAAATGCTATATACGGTGGATGGGATTGAAATCTCGGGTACAAGAAGTGTTAACAATTGATGATAATTTTCAAAACAGCATATTAATCTGAAAAAGAGAAAGCGGCATTCACTTTTCAAAATATTTGTTGATGCAATTTTATTTTTCGCGTGGAATAATCTGACCTTAAGAGAATCGAGTAGTATAATCAACAAAGTTTAGTCGACGACCCACACGGAGTCATGGCGTTCGAAAATATCTCCCTTCAGGTAAGATTTCTTCAACGCTCTCAAGAGATTCTAGTTTCTAGTTGGCGAATTCGAACACCCACACTCGATTTTTTGAGGAAAGACCGAGTTGACAGCTCATACTGTTCTTGAATTGAATATAATAATCAGCTAGGCTAATACCCAAGGTACCACCTTAGGCCCAAGTCATCGAGCGACTTTTATTGCCTTTAATTCAGGAGGGTGGTGACAAGCCCTTCATGCACGCGAGTCAACAGCTCCCTACACTTACTTTTACCAAAAATAAATAGGGGGAGAAAGTCTGGCACTTGGGTCCAACCGCACGACGTCTTATTTGAGGGGTAAAATTTTTGGGCTTCGGAAATGACTTCTCCCTCGCCTCTTTACAGGGACACAAAGGTATCGGTTGTACTGCGCCACGATGAAAAATAGTACTCTATAAAATACGTGAATATTAAACTTTTGCTTTCGATAATTTGGTTAATTTAGTTCCTAAATAAAGTAAATATATCATAGAAACTAAAATGCGACATTTTAAAAATAATAACAGGACTTTTGAAAAGAAATAAACCGTAACTAGAATAACACTCGCTTAAATCGTGGAGAGCGTGGTGCCATCTACGAGCAGAGATCGGGACTAATTGGTAAATCTACGATGTTAAGGCCTAACAATTGGCAAGTTTAACTGAAATAATAGCTATAGCTACGAGCTTTTTTGTTTATTTTACAATTGATATAGTAATTATTAATTAAAATCAACCGTTTTCGAAGGAAATAATGGTCAGCATTTGTCAGAGAGAATATTTGAAATCGCGAGGCGGTGACATGGTTGCCAGGGAATAAAATTCAAAATTTTCATCTTGAGCGCGGACCGGAATACCACAAATGCACTACTTCGCGCGTAATGTGCTATCCTTATTGGTTAGAAATATCACGTGCTCACTAGCTCTTCAAAAAGGGTGTCAAGCATGGTGGAAGGTAAAATCTGAAGGCATTGACAGACTTTCTCCCCATATTTACTTTTGCTTTTACCGTTAACCACAACAAGTTTTTATGGAAGGGGGAAAAACACTTTAGCCAGGGGGTGAGAGGGAACTCGCAAACTCAACCCAGTGCAAAGTGCTAACCACTCCGCCACCCCTTTTAAGGAGAATAACATTTTTTAGCGTTACTTCCAATCCCCCTGGAGTCAGAAGAATGAAATAGAAGTGATATATATTGTAAATTTATGCCAATAATTATTTTATTTATACTTAGGAAGAATAACTATAATATATTTATATTTAGTTTCGCCGTACTATATGCGTTGATGAACTATGGTTAGAAAGAAAGACTTCGTTAAATTTGCATATATTTAAAACTTTATTAAGGCTTAAGCCTTAGTCTGACTTTAAATTTGCATATATTTAATGTTAATTTTAAGAATTTACGAATGTTAATTGAATCTCGATAGATGGCGCGCAGGCGCTCGACCGTGTTTTTGACAGTTGTACTAGCTGTTACTTTGCTCGTTGTTATTTGAAATTCATTGTCTCTGAAGATGGCCAGCTAAGCTAGCCGAAACTAGTCAGACTAAGGCTTAAGCCTTAATAAAGTTTTAAATATATGCAAATTTAACGAACTCTTTCTTTATAACCATAGTTCAAGAATAACTATATTGAGATGATATTTAGCGTTGTTCCAAATCCACCTCACCGTCTAACAGTAAGCGCCTTCCCCCTAAAAAGCACTCCACGCCGGCAAGTCATTCGATATGTAAATACTGAGGTTACTAGTTGCGTTATTCAAGAATGTTTGATAAATTTAATTCGGAAAATATCATAAATATTTTGAATTATCGTGGCCAAAGTTATGACAACGGGAGCAACATGGCAGAAATATATCGTGGAGTACAATAGAGAGCTGCAACAGAGCAGAATTTATTGTGTTTCCGCGGGCTCCGTTCCATACCGCGGAGCTGACACGGAATCGAAGCTAATGGATAAGAAGGTGAATGAACGGGACAAAAATAGCACTGATTTTCGAAAAGTAGGAAAAACGGAAACAAACTTCTGGAAATTAAAACAACAAAACGGAATCCGAACAAAATTCCCGAAAACTCGTAGTAGCGAAACGGAATCGGAACAAAAATCACGTAAAGTCGTAGTAACGTAACGGAATCGGAACAAAAATCCCGTAAAATCGTAGTAACCGAACGGAATCGGAACAAAAATCCCGAAAATAGTAGTAACCGAACGGAATCGGAACAAAAATCCCGTAAAATCGTAGTAACCGAACGGAATCGGAACAAAAATCCCGAAAATAGTAGTAACCGAACGGAATCGGAACAAAAATCCCGTAAAATCGTAGTAACCGAACGGAATCGGAACAAAAATCCCGAAAAATCGTAGTAACGGAACGGATTCGGAACAAAAATCCCGAAAAATCGTAGTAACCGAACGGAATCGGAACAAAAATCCCGAAAAATCGTAGTAACGGAACGGATTCGGAACAAAAATCCCGTAAAATCGTAGTAACCGAACGGAATCGGAACAAAAATCCCGTAAAATCGTAGTAACCGAACGGAATCGGAACAAAAATCCCGAAAAATCGTAGTAACGGAACGGATTCGGAACAAAAATCCCGAAAAACGGACGGAAAGTGTTGGTGACAAATGAAACGGATGAAAAAGGTTGGTGAAAAATGAAACGGAACGGAAACCGACGGAACGTGTTGGTGGCAAATGAAACGGATGAAAAAGGTTGGTGAAAAACGGAACGGAAACGGACGGAACGTGTTGGTGGCAAATGAAACGGAACGGAAACCGACGGAACGTGTTGGTGGCAAATGAAACGGATGAAAAAGGTCGGTGAAAAATTAAACGGAACGGAAACGGAAGAAACGAGTTGGTGGCAAATGAAACGGATGAAAAAGGTTGGTGAAAAATGAAACGGAACGGAAACGGACGGAACGTGTTGGTGGCAAATGAAACGGATGAAAAAGGTTGGTGAAAAACGGAACGGAAACGGACGGAACGTGTTGGTGGCAAATGAAACGGAACGGAAACCGACGGAACGTGTTGGTGGCAAATGAAACGGATGAAAAAGGTCGGTGAAAAATTAAACGGAACGGAAACGGAAGAAACGTGTTGGTGGCAAATGAAACGGATGAAAAAGGTTGGTGAAAAATGAAACGGAACGGAAACGGACGGAACGTGTTGGTGGCAAATGAAACGGATGAAAAAGGTTGGTGAAAAATGAAACCGAACGGAAACGGACGGAACGTCTTGGTGGCAAATGAAACGGATGAAAAAGGTCGGCGGAAAATGAAACGGAACGGAAACGGACGGAAATCATACATGGGATAACGAAACGGAACAGAATTGGACGGAAAGGTTAGTTCCGAAATGAAACGGAACGGAAACGGATAGAAATATTGCATCGGGAAACAAAACGGAACGGAAACGGATAGAGATATTAGATCGAGAAACGGATAGGAATACCACAGAGTACATTGGTGACTTTTTTTGGAAGTTCGAACAAAGTATTCAATTTCTTCTCCACCTCGCCTAGAAGATGGATTACATTGAAACAACACGTAAAATTATCAATGAAAGGACAATCGGACACTCGCTAATCCAACTGATTTTTTTTACGTTCATCTCTAATCTCATCTCGTGGCACGAAATTTTAAATCGAGTTAATGTGCATATTGCAGAGTTCGTCTTTGTCTGTTTGAGAGTGAACCCTACACATTAAAGATCTTTCAGAAAGGAATAAAAAATATGAGAGAATCTGGATTTGAATCTATTTTTCAAGAACAGTTATAATTAAAGTTAATTTCCTAATAAGCGAACACGAAAAGTAAAGAAATTAGTGTCAGAAATCCTTAAAGTTTCTCCTGCCTGGAAAAAAAATTAAATTTCAATTTATTGCAATTTTGGATACTTTTTGAACTCAAAAATTGAAGGATAACGCTTTATATATAATCAGAATATTCCTTTTCAAATTTAATTTGATTATTGAAAATCTTGATGCAGAGAGTCAATTAAAGTTATTAAAGATCATAACACAACATTCGTGACTTTAAAAGGCCAAAGCCAAAACATTCAAGAGCGGTTTAAAATTCATCCCTGAAAATGGCGACTAATAAAAACGTCTACTTGCGCGTTCAACTACCATACGTTGATTAAACGGGCTAATTTGATATCCTTCCATTTCCCGTGGTAATTACCCGCCGAAATGGACGGCATTGGAAAAATTTCTCTCAAATGGAATGGGAATGGATGGAAATGGGACCTTTCGGGATGGAAATGGATTGGAATGCAATTTTCAGCTCGGGAATGGACGAGAATGGATATTTCCTTTTCTGCAGCGAAACGGACCCGTCTATCGTAACATTTTTCCTTTGTAGTATAGAGTTCTAGATGACCCTCTAAAACTAGACTACCCCAATGATTTTCATTTAATAATATAGTATTAATTAGCCTAATAATAATGTACTAAATTCTGTGAGTTGGGAATGGAAATTTCGGGAATATAGGGAATGATATTTTTTTGGTTAAATGGAATGGGAATGGATGAACACGGGTAGTCATGGCATGGGATGGGATGGAAGACGAATATTGGGAAGGACATGGGATGTAAAGGTTCTTCTACGTGAATGGGCGGGAATGAAGTTCGATACCCAGTGGCGTAGCTAGCATGGGTGGATATCATAGTGTGCTACTTACTAAGTTACAAGTCTCTAGTTAGTGTAAGTTTTAATTTTTTTCACCGTCGGATGTCACCCCCAAATCACGCCCAAACGGGTGGCACCCAGGGCAGGCCGTACCCGCCGCCCCCTCTAGCTACGTCACTGCCGATACCTATCATGACGTCACAGTCGGATTAAGCAAAAATAGTTTAAAAAAAACTTTTTTCGTGACACATAATCGGGCATGAATCAGAAATTGGTTGAATGTACCCCAGGAATATTTTATTTTATTTTATTTATTTAGCAGGTGCAAAAACTCTTCTTTGTATTCCTCTATTGGGGAGAACAGGCGTAACAGTGACTGGGCAAGTGCTAGCGCACCTCAAGTAGCGGCCATGTTTAAATTATTATAACTCAAAACAGTGTCCAAGTGTGGAGAGTTGTTACGGCCAAGGCGGTTTTATTATTTCAACAAGCACTTTATAAACAGTAACTTGCAGCATGGATAGTAGATTTTAGAGGATCGGTAAAAAGCCTGGTTTTTAGCCCCCGTAAACCAATCACACTAAGGGAGTCGGCCAAGGTTATTTGAAAAAAAAAACAAGTATCGCTAAGAGTGGACGATACTGTTCGAAAAAAGAAAAAAGATAAACACGAAGTACATTTTTACGCCAAAAGTATTTTTTCACGTTTTTATAGATTAAATATGATATACTAAATATCAGTTGATAGTTTTTATTGAATTAAAAAAGCAAAATTAAAAATTACTAAAATATAAAGCGCAAAAAATTACGTAACAATATCAACCGCATTAGATTGCCATTTTGAAATTTTAAGATCACGTGGTACAAACGACCTTGCAAGACTCCCTCGGAGTCTCTCGAGCTGATTGATACGCGGGGATAAATAAAAAGCACTGTGGAAGGGTATCGAAAACCTGTCCTCTTAATTTACTGTCCATGCTTGCAGGTCCTGGCTCTCGGAAACATTACTTCTTGGCGATTTCCTAGAAGAAGTTTTATTTAAGGGCCTGTTATTTATTTATACTCAGGCAGCGCCGGCCCTGGGTAGAGCAAGTGGAGCGGTCGCTCTAGACGCCACGACAGCGGCCAGGTGGAAAGGGGCGCCAAAATTCCCTTTGAGAGGCGCGGGGCGGCGTGCCAACAATAGAAAAAAATATCTCGCTCTACCCTGACCAAGGGCTAGGGCCGGCGCTGTACTCAGGGAGAATGAATATGTCGAGATTATTTTTAGCGTTTCTCCAATTCCAGCCGTTGGGGCCCCCGGTATACTAATCCGCTTTAGTAAAATCAAATAATACTGCAATCTCATTGGTTCTTAAAAATTACGTTTTTCGACGCGATTAACGCTGCTGCCGAGGACGCAAAAAAAAGACCGCCTGCTTTTTCCCTCCCCCCCTTAGCGCGACGGGTTTAGGGGCTCAACGTGTCCGTCGATAGTCTCGACATATTCATTCTCCCTGAGTATAAATAAATACGTTCTTGATATTAATAAAAGTGCATTACCAGGAATTATAAATGAATACACTGGGAATGTTTAAGGGCGATGGAAATGCACTCTGAGAAAAGGGCGGGGCTTCTAGTCGAATGCAAGAGGTATTTCCAACAAACACAAGTAGAACGCAGCTAACCTTTAAATACACTAACGCAGTGTTGTGTACAAATTTCATTGGGCTAGCCTTTACACTGAACGTTTTACGGGCGGGGGGGGGTAGACAATTTCCGAATTTTCCCCTTCCGACGGCAGCAGACGTGAAATTGTCTAACCAATGAAAAAATGTACACAAGAAAATCGACGACTTTTGACGGGTTGCGTTCTCCTTGTGTGGGGTGTTGTGTTTGTTGCTCCTAGATTGAATGCACTCATTCCGAAAATAAACTATCATATTTAAGAAACCTCGATTCGTTATCACACTGAAGTTCTATTTAGTATTATCAGGAACCTATATAGGTATAGACTTGGAATGTCTAAGGAAGATTTTTGCTGCCGTGATGAAGCTCGTAGAAACGGGCGTGTCTTAAAGCGGGAAAACTCACAAGAAAAACTCTCGCGCCTCGTTACCCTAATTCGACGAAAACTCGTCATTCAGCCTAGTCATGGTTATTATATTATTAGCTTACCCGATTATCTCTTTTATAACCATACAAATACCCGAAATTAGGTATCACTGCACTTCTTTCACGAAGATCATTATAATTACTTCAAAATATTTAGTACGATAACAAATTGAGGTTTTTAAATCCATTGTTTTATAAGCCTTTTTTTGCGCGGGAAGATCGCCTATTTATTACCATGACGACGCATTCTTTTCGCGTCAAACCTCGAGCCAATGAATTTGAAATGTCGTGTTACGTCTTACACTTGACGTAGTTAAGCCCCACCTTTTTATCAATGGCACCTTAGACATTCCAAAGTGTATACCTCTATAGTTTCCTGGTATTATGTTCCTGTGCTTTATTCGCGACCGAAAACAATTACTACGCCCTCTTTTGGTTGCAGACGAAAACTAGATTAGTTTATTTTGACAGCCAGTTTGGTGGCGAATTGCGTTTCACAGGGCTTAAAAAATCAATAAATATATTTTTCGTATTAGCCAGAGTTTACGAGCTATAGGCTTCGAGCTTAGGTAATATAGCGCCATCTGCCTTAATATCTGTCAACTAAATGTGAAGAAATAGCAATAGACTTGAATTTCAAATGTTATTTGGTTGACACTTTCAGCTGTTGTGTAGAGATAATTTTGAACTAACAGACAGCTTTCATACATTCAGTTTAAAACTCAGTCGGTAGGGGGTGATACTTGTGACCAAAATTTATATCACATGATTCAGATCCTGATTAAGTTGAACAGTTGTAGACCGCCATTTTCTAAGATGGAGGAAATTAAAGCTAATGCTTTCTTCAAATTCATTCATGGTCAAAAATGGTTTTTCTTATACTGTACTTTAAGCACTGTTTAATCTCCGAGATCTGTTACAAGCCTTTTGACGGATCAGCCAACCTAGCTGATTATTATTATTATTAAAAATTAAATAACGTTTCAATTTAAAAATACCGGTTACTGTTACAAAATAATGATGAATTTTTGAATTAAAATCAATAATTAACTATTAAAAAAATCCGCTTCGTTACTGATGGTAGTTATTTTAGCTGGCGAAGTGGTTAGCGCTTTCGCCTCGCAGCAAGGGTTCGATCCCAGCTTGTGGCACTGGGTTAAAACTCGGGACTACTCCTTCGGCGTTGAGTTTGAAAGTTATCTCAACACTAGTTAAAGGGCTTTTACACCGAGTTCTTCGGTTTCCCCTTCCTTGTAGAGGTTAACGGTAATAGTTAGTGTAGGGAGCTGTTGACACGCGTGGCATGAAGGGCTTTCCACCACCCTCCTACAATCGAAAGAAAGCTAGGCGTCTGGTTCAAATATACCCCCTGAACCCGGGTCGGTACGCCCCTGTTCGCATTCTCAAACTCGTTAGTATTATGATAAATTACTCCAGGCCCGTAAATCGATTGCTCATATAACATCGGTTTCCTGTATTTTTAATAAAATATTCTGTTTTCCACGAAGTCGAAATTCATAATTTAAAAACTACCCAAAATAAAGCCAATTTCGGTATATTTACTAATTTCAGGAGTGGGAGTTAAAAATTACGATTTTTAATATCAAGGCATTGGCACTCCCCAAAAATATTTGAGCGCCCCCGAGTTTTGGCGACTGGTTACGGGTCTGAATTACTTTGCTTGTGTTTAGGCGTCTGCCTAATAATCCGCTCTATTGGTGAGGTAACAGAAAAGTTTAATTTGGAGTAAAGGTAGTTTAATTCCTGCTAGAATGGGCGAAAAGTATTTGTCGTAACAAAAGCGACAAAAGACCCAAAAGTGTGTCAGCCCTACCTTTGTGGCTTTTGAAATATTTACTGAAAGCTAGTCTCACCATCGACTACAAATCCAACCAGACGACTAGTATCAGGCTAATTGGTCTTGGCGCCTCTTTAGTAGCGCATAGAGATACTTTCTAAAACGTCACACTTTGTGGCGCTGGAGTGGCGAAAATTTGACGTATTCTTTACCCCCTCTCCTACACGCTCTTTTTACTTCTCGACAATCACGAACAGCAAACACCTTATCTCTGACATATGGCAACTAGGTTTTAAAGATCGACCCTGTAAATCCTCAAACCCTCTTGACCTAGTGCATCACCGTTTAGGTTTGACGGCCAATTGTGGAAACTTCCTTACGTCTAAATGCTGGTTCACACGGGCAGTGTTTTGCTATTTGTCTCTATTTTCTCTTTTACTGCCTTTTCCCGTTGGTCTGGCGCACGGGAAAACGACTATGCACATGGACAAAATTGGTCGAGAAAACGGATAAATGTTTTTTGAAATATCTCTACTTTATTTTCCCGATTTTTTTAAGCACTTTGAGCTCGACCAATCAGAGAGCGTTACGCTGTCACGTGATATAAAGAGTGAATTTGAAAGTCTTTAAAAGTAGGCTTACCAATTTTGGCGTCTATCACGTGATGGCATAACGCTCGCTGATTAATCGAGCGTCGCGCCTCAAAAAAGGTCGTTCGTTTTCTCGTTTATCGGCAGCGCTCGCGGCGGTAAAATCGGGCAGTGTGTACAGTCATTTTCCCGTGCGCCAGACCAACGAGAAAAGGCGGTAAAAATATAAAATAAAGAAAACCAGGAAAACACTGCCCGTGTGAACTAGCCTTAAGGCCTCCATCAAAGGAGAGCTTTCGTGGTCAGCTTTTCAAGAGCGAGAGGCTACATGTAAACTAACAAGGAGACATCCTGAAGTGTAACCGATTTTGTTGAAACTCAGGGGATTGGTAGACCTTCATGTAACTTGAAATATCCCAAAGGGAATTTATTCAATGGGCAACCGTTTTGCCATGGCAACGAAAAATGTTTTTGACAACACATAATATTAAATTTTCCCATTGAAAATAACATGAGATTTTGACCTCAAATTGGTCAAAAGTTGATCAATTTTGATGTTTTTTTGTCAATTTTTATCTTTTTTTTTCTATTTTTGGCATTTTTGAAATTTTGAAATTTGTTAAAATTTTTCACAGGGGGGAGTCAGAATCCCATGTTATTTTCAATGGGAAAATTTCCATTGGTTGTTGTCAAAAGATTTTTCGTTGCCATGGCTAAACGGTTGCCCATTGAATAAATTCCGTTTAGGATTTTTCATGATACATGAAGGTCTACCAATTCCCCGAGTTTGAACAAAATCGGTGGGTTACACTTCGGGATAACTCCTTGTAAATTACTTAGGTCGCCTGCTTTACACGGACCACGATAGAACCGCGAAAAGTGTTTTCGACAACGGGTGCCTGACTGCCACTCAAACAGAATAGTTCCGGAGTATGACTTACTTGGACCAAATGTATGGACAGAAGACATATAGAGCGCTTTAAAGGCCAAGCCAAATCGGAAAAAGAGTGGAGGGGAAGGTAGAGAAAGGTGTCTCTGGAAAAACGCAAATAGACGGGAAGCCTGAAGTGTTGAAGCACCAGCGGTGGAAAAGTGCTTCTGTATACAGGGTGTTTCAAAAGGTTATGCAAAATTTGAAGGAGTTGCGAGGGGCAGGTCACTTCCTTGATTAACGACGCACCCCTCAAAAGATTAAATCCGATTTAATCGTGATTACTTTGATTAAATTAAATTTAATCAAGATTATGTTGATTAAATCACGTTTAATCAATAATTATAATGTTTGAATCTGATTTAATCATGATTAAATGATTAAATCTGATTAAAATGATTAACTCCGGATTGAAACATTTAAATCGTGATTAGTATGATTAAATCGCGATTAGACATTAGAACGAGAGTCAGAATGATTATATTGGTGATTGGAATGATTATAATTGCGCGTGATTAGAACGAGCTGATTAAAATAATTCAATATGTGATTAGAATTAATATTTAGTATTTACCGCGCTCGATAAAATCTCGATTTGACCGATTATATTGATTAAATCGTGATAAAAATGGTTAAATCTAATTAAAATGTTTAAATCTGATTAAAATTATTAAATCTGATTAAAATTATTAAATCCTGATTAAAATAATTAAATCCTGATTAAAAAGATTAAGTCATTATTAGAATAATTAAATCTCGTTTAAATCGTGATTAGATTTTCTAATCTTATATTTTAATCTTGATTACCATGATTTAATATCGATTACCCTGATTTAATAATTTTACTATGATTAAGACGCACCCAAAATGGAAGTGACCTGCCCCTCGAGGAGTTGTAGGGGGTGAGTTGAGAAGTATGCCTGTTTTTTCCCCATTTTCCTACGATGAGTTAAAAGAGCGCCAGAGAGCTTCAAAGTGTGGCCTACTAGCCCCTGGAAGTAGGCTGCAACAAGCGCAAAACCAACTGAACATTGCGGGCAACCCATGGTCAACCTACTTCGTTCCTGTTCTGTAAAACAAACAATACGTTTGTCACGAACCAGTCGCGGAGAAGTTCAAGTGAAAAATTAAGTAACATACCCAGAATGTTCGTGTCTCACGTAATCGACGATGGACATTGGTAAAAGTCCGTGAGACGGGAATGCGCCGGTTCGGGTACCTTTCCTGGTAGAGAAGTTGAACAGCTAAAGCATTGCCATCCGCTGGTCCATAAACGAAATGAATATCCGCCAGTTCTTCTGAAGTGAACTCCATTGTTGCAGTTTGAAAGTGATGAGAATTCGTGGTTTATCACGACTTCAAATACTGTTTAAGTTTACTTTTTTACGCTGGTTACCTCGATTTGCTTACAAAGTCCTTTTTTTACTTATCACACGAACCCAAACCTTAATGTTCGCGTTTTCCAGCTGCTTGGTTTGGCGCTTGTTGCAGCCTACTTCCAGGGGTTAGTAGGCCACACTTTGAAGCTCACTGGCACTCTTTTAACTCATCGTAGGAAAATGGAAAAAAAAACAGGCATACTTCTCAACTCACCCCTAAACAACTCCTTAAAATGTTTGCATAACCTTTGAAACACCCTTTTCAGTTTTCCTTTTATCTTTCTTTGTTTTTTATAATTGAAATATATATCAAATATACACCTAAGCGTAATATTTTGGACATTTTAATAATTTAGAAAGTACTTGTTCTGGTAAGATATCTTAGGCTATTTAAATTCAGTTGACCATGTCTTTAAGGTCAATCGAAATGTATCTCGAAAACCGTTAGGAATTAGAAGGTCCGTTCCAATTAGAAAAGTGTGCGCCATGACATTTAAGATCCAAATTTATTTCAACCGACCTAATTTGAGCTTAATTTAAATACATTTTTATTTTGATAATTAGTCATTGAACATTTTTAATTATGACCATCTTGTTTTTGGTATATATTTTCTTAGCTTCCTATTGACCAATTTACATCGGCTTAGAGCCACTTGAACATAATATGTGATGGCACACACCTTTCTAATTGGAACCGAGTCTCTAAATCCAACGGTTCTCAAGATAGATTTTGAATGACCTTGAGGACATGGTTCAAAGTCATTGAGTTATGTATCATATAATGACCCCCTGCGCGTGGAAATACCAAATTTCTAGCACAAATAGCTTTTAAATTAATAGCCCTGGATCATTTTTAGTGGACACCCTGTACATTATATAAATATTATTAAATTAAAATAAAATTAAATATATCCTGTGAGCTCTGATTCTTCCTGTTAGAAAAATAATTTGGCCAATAAATATTCATTCAGTGGAAAATATATAAATCTGGCACACTTTTGGGTGTTATGTCGCTTTTGGTAGTAAGCGGTAGAGGTGTCAATTCTACGACTCTACCCACACATAAAAACAAGTTGATCGCAGCACGATAATTAAATTTCATCGTCTAAAATCCCATAAACGCTTTGACGCTAATGACCGTTGATAATAGTAAACGTAACTCGCCGGAAATGACGCGGATAGGCAAGCCTTCCCGTTCTATTCTTTCTACGATAAATGAGTAAAAATAAACCTTAGGATACATCGGGTAGAACGCGATACTAAGCCTCGGCATCGCCATATAGATTAACTCTTTATGGACAGAGTAGAAAACGGATTTCACGCGAAACGACTTTAGGAGTATGAGGAGAAAGGACGGTAACAGCGAGCCGAGACTGCAGCGACGGGATCTGTTGCTTCCCAATGCAAACATTTTCTACCTTTACAACTCGCAGCGAGTAGAGAGACGCTAAAGGTATTTGTCTCCAGGGAATTCGAACATTTTCAATGTTTTCCTTCGACTCGAAATCCCGGGAGCGGCTCGTCCATGAATATTTCATCCGAGAAAGGGAATATTACGCGCGACTCCAACGGAAATTTCATCCTAGCACTCCCCGTACCCAGACGTAAAATATGGAATCCGATATTTTATCTAGAATTTCACTAGATGATATAGATAGATAAGAATAGTTACGTCTAAAAAACAAACGCGTTTTATTGGATAATAAGGGTTACTAGAATGGCTGATAGATGGCGACTCTGTTTCCTTGGCCTCTGGGGACTCTCGAATGTCCGATAATAATTGGATACTTTAGAGGATCGTAAAAGAGTCTTTGCAGTTAAAGAAAAACGGAAGGTTTTAAAAACTGCTTATCTCCCAAGCTTTTAATGCCATTGTCGTTGGAAGGTCGAGATTCGCGTTAAACTACAATACGTTGTATTTGCCCCGTAGTTCACCAACCCTCGAACGAAAGTGAACGAAAAAGAGTTTATGAAATTCTCGGAAAATCCTTTTCATTTCTTCTCGATCTTTTATACCTTTAATAGCTTTTAACAATGCAGAGCCTAATTTGATATGAAAATCTTCTACAATAATGTAATCTTTTAAGTTTCTCGAAACTATAGTCTGCTCTATTGTGACTCACAACGAGACACCCCGAAGTGTAACCCACCGATTTTGTTCAAACTCGGGGGATTGGTAGACCTTCGTGTATCATGAAAAATCCTAAAGGGAATTTATTCAATGGGCAACCGTTTTGCCATGGCAACGAAAAATGTTTTTGACAACGCAAAATATTAAATTTTCCCATTGAAAATAACATGGGATTTTGACCTCAAATTGAAATTTGTTCAAATTTTTCACAGGGGGGGGGGGGGGGGTTCTAGGAATAGGTCAGAATCCCATGTTATTTTCAATGGGAAAATTTCCATTTGTTGTCAAAAACATTTTTCGTTGCCATGGCAAAACGGTTTCCCATTGAATAAATTCCCTTTAGAATTTTTCAAGTTACATGAAGGTCTACCAATCCCCCGAGTTTGAACAAAATCGGTGGGTTACACTTCGGGATGTCTCCTTGTCAGTAAAGAAATCTACAGTTGGCAGTAGTCTTGTCGAAAAATGTCGTCTGCTATGACTGAAATTTACAGTAGGTCAGTAGGTAAAAATAGTAGTATTTTTTATCGGATTATTGTGGTTTTTATCGGCTTATTAGCACTAAATTCATGGCAAGAAATACAATTTATTTTAAACCATAAAAAACCCTTATTCTATTGTAACAATTGGCCTTTTCTTGGAACGGTTGGGCGGAGTTACCCGAGAAACTGACTTATGAAGTATTCCAAGTAAGGAACGTTTAAATTTAGGAACTTGTTACGAATGGCTTACGCGCAGAACGAAAACTGTCGGTTCGGTGAACAACATCTAAACATCATCTTGGATATAAAGCCACAACTGCGAGGAAAACAAGTCGAAAGTGAATCTCAAGATATTACATTGTTTTTCCACTTTGTTTTCTTTAACCAGCCCGCAATTCTTAAAGCGCAAAGGGGGGGACTCTGTAGGGAGATGGAACATCAACAAGCCGCCAAGTGGTAGAGTATCGTCCGGCTCTTAAATGTCCATCTATATTCGTGAAACGGAACATTTATGGAGAAAGGTACAGTATTAATATTTTAATAATCATTTAATTTAATTAATGTATTATTAATTTAGTGAAATATTAATCTTAATTTAATTAATGTAATATTAATTTAGTGAAATATTAATCCTAATTTAATTTAATTTTAATATTTATCTAATTAAATGTATCTTAATTTTATATTAATTTAATCTTAATTTTGTGAAATATTAATCTTAATTTTGTGAAATATTAATCTTAATTTAATTAATGCAATATTAATCTTAATGTAATTAATGCAATATTAATCTTAATTTAATTAATGCAATATTAACCTTAATTTAATTAATGCAATATTAATCTTAATTTAATTAATGCAATATTAACCTTAATTTAATTAATGCAATATTAAATTAGTGAAATATTATTCTTAATTTTATTAATGTAATATTAATTTAGTGAAATATTAATCTTAATTTTATATTAATTTTAATATTTATTTAGTGAAATATTAATCTTAATTTTATATTAATTTTAATATTTATTTAGTGAAATATTAATCTTAATTTTATATTAATTTATTGTTAATTTAGAGAAGTATTAATCTTAATTTAATTTTAATTTAATACTAATTTAGTGAATTATTAATCTTTATTTAATTTTAATATAAATTTAGTGAAATATTAATCTCAATTTAATATTAATATTAATATAATTCTTAATTTAAATTTAATATTAATATAATTCTTAATTTAAATTTAATATTAATATAATTCCTAATTTAAATTTAATATTAATATATTTTTTAATCTAAATTTAATATTAATATAATTCTTAATTTAAATTTCAAATTAATATAATTTTTAATTTAAATTTAATATTAATATAATTTTAAATTTAAATTTGATATTAATATAATTCTTAGTTTAAATTTAATATTAATATAATTCTTAATTGAAATTTAATATTAATATAATTCTTAGTTGAAATTTAATATAAATATAATTCTTAATGGAAATTTAATATTAAATATAATTCTTAATGGAAATTTAATATTAATATAATTCTTAATGGAAATTTAATATTAATATAATTCTTAGTTGAAATTTAATATTAATATAATTCCTAATGGAAATTTAATATTAATATAATTCCTAATGGAAATTTAATATTAATATAATTCTTAGTTGAAATTTAATATTAATATAATTCCTAATGGAAATTTAATATTAATATAATTCTTAGTTGAAATTTAATATTAATATAATTCCTAATGGAAATTTAATATTAATATAATTCTTAATGGAAATTTAATATTAATATAATTCTTAATTGAAATTGAAATTTAATATTAATATGATTCTTAATTGAAATGGAAATTTAATATTAATACAATTCTTAATTGAAACGGAAATTTAATATTAATATAATTCTTAATTGAAATTGAAATTTAATATTAATATGATTCTTAATTGAAATGGAAATTTAATATTAATATAATTTTTAATTTAAATTTAATATTAATATAATTTTTAATTTAAATTTAATACTTATACAATTTTAAATTTAAATTTAATATTAATATAATTCTTAATTTAAATTTAATACTTATACAATTTTTAATTTAAATTTAATATTAATATAATTTTAAATTTAAATTTAATATTAATATAATTCTTAATTTAAATTTAATACTTATACAATTTTAAATTTAAATTTAATATTAATATAATTCTTAATTTAAATTTAATATTAATATAATTCTTAATTTAAATTTAATACTTATACAATTTTTAATTTAAATTTAAGATTAATATAATTTTAAATTTTAATTTAATATTAATTAAATTAATTTAATTCTAAAATGACTATCCTCGATCCCCACACGATAGAGGGTTCCATATTCCTATAACAGGCACCAATTTACCTTTGGCAAATGTTGTCAACCTAAACTCAATTTATGAAACAATTTCCCTTTAGTCGGAGTATAATTCTAGCGCCATCTATGATTCTCCGGACTAGAAAAGGTTTTCCGCTTCTGCGTCGCGAACAACGCGCGAGTTTGCTAAGCCCCTTTTCGATTTCGAGACGGTTTTCGATGAACAGGCTTTAAAATTAAATGAAGTCCGCTCGCTTTCTCGGGCCGCCTCTGCTGAGCCAATATTGACGCCGGGCTTAAGGCCTATCCCCACCGCTGTATATTATCTCCAGATATCCTTTTGTTTCTCGCGAGACCACCTAAAAAACCTGATATATACACAAATAGCTCAGTTTGTACTTTTCGTCCTTTTCCAAGTTTTATGTGAAAATGGAAAAAGTAAGAACACGGTTTGTATTTATGATAGTATATATTTTGTGAAACCTACTGGACTCACTCGATATATTAGTGGACTACGAGAACGGGCCCGGGCCCCGGTAAAACGATAGTTAGGGTCCCTAAATGAGTACCCACTCGTCGGACCTAGCTAGAAATATTTTAAAGCTGTTCATTGTAAAATTTCTGCAACAAATACTTCAAGAAGATAAATTTGAATGAAAGCTAACTTAACCTAATAGCTAAGATTGTAATTGGCGAATTTAATTAAATAAAAGCTTTTCGAAGAGGAGTATTCCCAACTGTCCGCCATTTTGGATCCAAGATGGCAGCCAACTTATATTTAACAAAACACCTTTTATTTTTTTCGCAAAATCTAATTTTTAGGTATTGGCACTTTTATTTTATCTCGTTTAAGTCGGCCATCTTGAATCATAGATGGCGGATTTTCAATTTTACCGCGTAGTTTAAATTTCCCGTATTATTGTTTTTACTTACGCGTAATATCTGAATAAGGGGTTTATTTGTGATACTATTTCATTGACCGCGATTTAAAAGCATCATCTGGAATGTAATAGTTTTCACCATAAATTTATGGAAATTTTCACTTTAGACTGGTTCAAATGGGCTGTGTTTCCTTTTTTCTCTATTTTAATAATAATAATAATAATCAGCTAGGCACCACCTTAGGCCTAAGTCATCAAGGGACTTTTAGGTGGCCGGGTTACAAAGCGTAGGAGGGTGGTGGCAAGCCCAACAGCTCCCTACACTTACTATTACCGTTAACCTACACAAGTTTTTATGGAATTGGAAGAGCTCGGGGGAAAACCCCTTAAACCAGTGGGGAGAGAACTTGCAAACTCAACGCAGAAGGAGTTGTTCCGAGTTTTCACCCAGTGCCACAAGCTGGGATCGAACTCGGTTCCTCTTGCTGCGAGGCGAAAGTGCTAACCACTAAGCCACCCCAAATTCTCGTTGTTCTGGCGTACGGGAAAACGACTGTACACACGGACAAAATTTGCCGGATTTTACCGCCGAGTGCGCTGCCGGTAAACGAGAAAACGGAGAAAAAAGGTGAAATATTTCTACTTTATTTTCCCGTTTTTTTAAGCACATTGGCCTCGACCAATCAGCGGGCGTTACGTGATTTAAGGCGCGATTTTGAGTCTTTAAAAGTAGGCTTACGATTTTTTTGCGTCTATCACGTGACACCATAACGCTCGCTGATTGATCGAGCCCAACGTGCCTCAAAAAAAGGTCCTCTGTTTTCTCGTTTACCGGCCGCGTGTGTACAGTCGTTTTCCTGTGCGCAAGTACAACGGGAAAATGCGGTAAAACGGGAAAACCAGGTAAAACGAGAAAATAGAGAAAACCAGGTAAAACGAGAAAATAGAGAAAACCAGGAAAACACTGCCGTGAATATTTAAGGCCAAAACTGCACAGATAGGTTACGTAATTTAAGACAAGCATTTGGTCGTAAACAGGGTCGATACGACGGTTAACGACCAGAAATATCGAGGGGTCGGACACTTGCTATTATTTTGTACGGGATTTCGGGATTTCGTAGAGATTTTGGCGATTTTATCAATACTTTTTGAAGTGATTTTGGGATTTCAATGTTAATTAAAAATAGAGAGAGAGAGTTAAAAGATTTGGCAATTTTAGACAAAGTGTACGGGATTTTGATAAATGTTCGACCCCTCGAGAAATATACAATAAACTCTTCCTTTACGTCTAATTCTCAATAGCGGTTCATTTAAGTAGACCAAAGCTAGCAGAAAATAGACAATCATGAGCCAAAAAATTTATTTGAGGAAAAAATGAGCCCCCAAAAGAAAATGAAGTTGGCTCAATTGTTCGTCTAAAAGAAAAATAAAAAACCAGTAAATACCGAAGACGGAAGGGATGGATCGGTCCTATTGTCTTTTCGGCGATTTCGGCCAAAGTGAGGGAGGGGGGGGGGGGTTAGATGCTGGGAAATTATCGAGAGGGGGGAGGAAATTAGGGGTCGGAAGAAAAATGCCATTGGCCGGAGTACGTAGTAATACCAATATTCCCGAAGCTCGTACTGCAGTGGCCGTCCTAAATGGGATTGAGGCCGGTAAAGCTGGCTGGGTCCAATATTTTCCCAGAATTGATTTTGCCGCTTCGTAGCTTAATCCAGCCCGGGCCAAAACTGGAGGCGGAAAACCACAATAGCCTCGAAAAACATCTTTCAGTAACGAGACTCAACCGAAAAGAGGGATAAAGAATATACGAATGTCTTCCTAATTATTCTACTTGAGAGGTTCGGCCCTGGGGTTATGGCTACACTCTCTCGTTAAACAAAACAAGCCTTCGAGTCGCGCGATGAAGGCTGCGTGTGGCAACAAAGAGTATCACGTTTTAGCACCGGGATCGTGGCTTATCTGGCCGATGGCCAATTTCGCGTCGCTCTGGACAAAGTTAATAATGTTCGCGCTACTAACGCTAAATGTCACGCTCTCCTTCTTACGCTGTTTGCCAAATGTCGCTTTTTTACGTTATTAAAAGAGAATGAAATTTGAGATGGGGGCGCGGAGTGTTAACGGTTTTAAATTGCTTAGAAAAAATTTCAACCGAGGCTCAACGATAATTTAACACTTTTTAAAATATTTTACGCGTCGTTATATAACTATCCACGTTTTATAATACAAACAAACAAGTTTTACTGAAACAATACCGTATTGAAAATGTTCGCTGAATCTAGGAGCAACAAACACAACACCCCACACAAGGAGAACGCAACCCGTCAAAAGTCGTGGATTTTCTTGCGTACAGTTTTTATTGGTTAGACGCTTTTGCGCCTACTGCCGTCGGAAGGGGAAAATTCGGAAATGGTCTTCACCCCCGCCCGCAAAACGTTTAGCGTAAAGGCTCGTCCCTTGATAGCACTACTATAATAATTATATCTGTCCCTTGATAGCAGCATTATAATAATTTTAATATTTGTCCCTTGATAGCAGCATTATAATAATTTTAGTATCTGTCCCTTGATAGCACTATTATAATAATTAAATCTGTCCCTTGATAGCAGCATTACAATAATTTTAATATCTGTCCCTTGATAGCAGCATTATAATAATTTTAATATCTGTCCCTTGATAGCACTATTATAATAATTAAATCTGTCCCTTGATAGCAGCATTACAATAATTTTAATATCTGTCCCTTGATAGCAGCATTATAATAATTTTAATATCTGTCCCTTAATAGCAGTACTATAATAATTATATCTGTCCCTTGATAGCAGCATTTTAATATTTTTAATATCTGTCCCTTGATAGCAGCATTATAATAATTTTAATATCTGTCCCTTAATAGCAGTACTATAATAATTATATCTGTCCCTTGATAGCAGCATTTTAATATTTTTAATATCTGTCCCTTGATAGCAGAACTATAATAATTATATATGTCCCTTGATAGCAGCACTATAATAATTATATCTGTCCCTTGATAGCAGCACTATAATTATTTTAATATATGTCCCTTGATGGCAGCTAGGAGCAACAAACACAAGGAGAACGCAACCCGTCAAAAGTCATGTATTTTGTTGTATACATTTTTCATTGGTTAGACGCTTTAGTGCCTGCTGCCGTCGGAAGGGGAAAATTCGGAAATATTCTTCCCCAACGCCCGTAAAACGTTCGGCGTAAAGGTTCGTCCAATTATATTTGTACACAACACTGCGTTAGCTTGTGGCTAGCTGCGTTCTCCTTGTGTTTGTTGCTCCTAGGCTGAACACACTAGGATTCGATCCTAGGCCAGCGCACTACCATCACGACCCGCGAAGAATGCACGAAATTATTTCGATTTTTCTCCTCGTGTTTTTATTAAACAAAAATTCGATTGAAATCCACTTCAGTTAATTACAATTTGAATTTAATTGATAAAAGAATCTGATTATCAATAAATAAGAAATCTAAAGAAATAGTTAAATTTTTGGTGTACAA
The DNA here is from genome assembly GCF_980474605.1 of Leiobunum rupestre. Lineage (NCBI taxonomy): Eukaryota > Metazoa > Arthropoda > Arachnida > Opiliones > Sclerosomatidae > Leiobunum > Leiobunum rupestre. The sequence continues at coordinate 38,132,572 of NC_143392.1, forward strand.
AATTTGGATATTCATATCATCAACACGATATCCGAAATACCATATTTAACATTTATAGGACGTATATTACATAGGGACATTATAAAGACATTGGATATTATTCTTGGTTAAATATTATACTCAGTTGCAGGTTAAGAAAGGCAAAATATCTAGTACATTTTTCGGAAAGATACTAGAACTAATTTCCGGTATAACGGCGGCAGGAATAGCCAATTTCGCCTATTTTCGGTTGAATTCCTAATGGTTCCTAACTTCCTACGCGTGTTATATTAATCCATTTTAGAAATGTCGATCGCGTAAATTTCAAAATGACCAATAAATATTTAACGTAGATTATTATTTTTAAGCTTCATTATAGCGTATTTTTAGTATTATGCTCCTAAAGAATCATCAAATCGCACGTTTATGTACGTCAACGTGGTAATCTCGGCATTACTCGTTCTATATTTAACCTGGACTCACTATACGGAATTGTTTTAGGTATGTCTCACTTGAAGTATTAAAATTAAATTATTATAATTGTTTTTAAATCTTTCAATTTGACTAATTGACACTTTGAAATAGACGGTATTTTGAAAAATTATATCACGCGTGCAGGTATACTTAGAAATTCAACCGTAAACAGGCCAAATTCGAAATTCCCGCCGCCGATTTACCCGACATTCGTGCTAGTATCTTTCCGCTAAATGTACGAGATATTTTGCCTTTCTTAACCCGCAACTGAGTTTTTTTAATAGTTTCAAATTAAGGTTAATTAAATATTAATGATATTTATTAAGCTTTCGTTGTAAATTTATGTTACTTTCCAATTTCATACTAATAATTATTTTACAGAAGTAAGTATTATTTTTGTAAGTTTAAAGCGTTTTAATTTTCCGTAAGTCTTGGCTGCTCCCTGAAAGGTGCCGAAGAGGACTTATCTTTTGCTGCGCCATCTTAATTGTTTCTTTTCCGGGGATAATGAATTCACGAATCGATGGCTAACCCCAATGTTGTGGTTAATTGGAGTTAGGTTGAAGTCTTTTGGTGAAACATTTACCTTGGGTTGACAGAAGATTTTTGACCAGAAGTGTATGATTCGAATACGAGATAAGTATCGATCTTATCTATAAAAATGAAATATGTAACTTCGCCGGCTCGAAGCAGTTTTCATTGTGCGCGATTTTCCCGCCAAACCGCGGATGAGCATCACGGCAGTATGGCTAATTTTGATTACTCGCTGCGCGCTACATAGCAGCCGACCCAGTCGATGTTTTTTCGAGAACAAGAATTTTCCCGCTGGGAGAAAATGGCACTGCATCCACACAGATTTACTAGCTCCATTGACTTCAATATAAAAACGGTGGTGAAATTAAAAAAATCTTATTACCTAAATAATTTTTTAAAATTTTTAGATTAAAACTAAGGTAAGGTTATTTTTCATCGTTATTTTAATAGATTTAAGCATTAATATATTTGTTTTAATTAAATTTATAGTTTTTAATAAGGAAATAAAAGTTGTGTGTTGCCGTAGGTGAGGTTAACTCCCGTTTTTGCGATTTTTTGCGTTTTTCTCCCGAAATTTGAAATATATCGTTAAATATCGAAAAGGTTTTGTTCAAAAAACAATATTAAATTATTATTATAAACCCTTCGTTATTAATGAAAACTCTTTAATTACGCCAAAAACATATTTTAGTTGAATAAGTCTGAATTCCCTGCCTTTATTATATATAAAGAATAAGAAAATTTCTGTATGGATGCAGCGCCCCTAGCGGGAGTTTTATATTCGCTCATTTGCATAGAAACGTACTCAAACGGGTCGGCCGCTATGTAGTGCGCAGCCCGTAATCAAAGTTGGCCATGACGGCAGCTACTGTCGGCTATATCATTGCTACCTGTATTATGAAACGGCCCCTGTTATTAGAGATGGCCATGAATCTATCCGATTCTTCGAAAAAAAGCGACTTTAGTGGAGAGCGTGGTGCCATCTATTAATGTCAAAGGAAGCTAAAATTCAAAATAGCCAACTGATAACGTCGTCACAGAGGCATTGTAGACTATTATATTTCGACGACTTATACTGGAGTTTGTGTACTTTAACCTAAATTATATTTCTCATGTAAAAAATATTGTTTAAAATGACTCTAATTTATGTAATTGTCCAAATTACAAACGATTCTTATAAGTACCGACTTTTGGGTAAAAATGTGGTTTAACTATCTGGTTTTCATTACGATGATAGCGACATCTGTTGAAAAAAGAGCTACTTAACGTTGAACCGACCATTCTTTAACATTTACAGTCAGAAATATTCCGGGTGAAATGTAGAAATTAAAATACTTCACTTATTTTGAACCATATATTTAGAATGCAATTGTATTTCACTAAACTTTTCTTCAGTGATGTATTTCGAAAAATCAGCGGATAATAGGAACTTGGCAGGATCTTTTTTCAATTGGAAAAAGCATGTGTGACGTATAATCTACGTCATTTTTACCAAGTACGTAAATTAACAGTACAGGTAGGTGGATACTTATAGAATATAATATTCTTCTGATCACACAGCGCCTATAGATTCTTTCAGACGTATGTGAGAAATTTAATTATCGAGTCACAAATACAAATCGTGCAATCGATGTTTGTAGTCTTTTTAAGCTTCCCACAAATTGCGTTGTTTAAGAAATTCCTTTTTGATGATAAGTAGGCTCAATCCAATTAAATTAATTGGATCTCGTTACATCTCGGTGGATAAAAAGAATTGGATTTCTCTGAAGTAAGCCAGTAAAGCGAGTAAACACATTCCTACCTATTTAAAATAATAATAAAAAAAATTAAGAAAATACAATTAGAGCTGGAATGCGACTTTTGGCGTACCCGGAAATCGAGACAATATCGTGTTATTTATGGCGACAAAAACCGTCTCCTAAAACCAGTCGGAGCTACATTCGAACTTGTTCATTCGAAGAAGATTCTTGAGCGTAAAAGCGGTTATGGCCAAATTAAGAAATCCGAACGAAGCATTCCTTTCTCGTGTCAAGCGAAAGTTAAACGAATTATGCCTTTTTGCGAGTGGAATCTGGTGGGGATTTCGGAGACTCATGGGTTTAAATTTTGAACAGATTAAAAACCGTGGTGTCAGATTTTTCGGATGCTGGCCTGGCGACCCTCAAAACTTAACCTTTTACGGTTCAAAGCTCCCGTCCTCTCAGACGTTCGCCACGGTTCCTAATCGTACCGGACGTATCCCTTCCGTCCGAATCGACAAATAAAGTTACGAAGCTGCGATGAGGGAAAGTATAGCTTCAGAAATTCCTCGAGGAAAGGGAAAAGTTCTTCCGAAAGTGGGTAAGCTACGCTGAGCTATCGGACTCCACAGACACAAGGGTTCGGATGACAAGTAGCGTTACCTTCTAAGCTTTGACTTTCGCGTTCGATTTCTGTTTCGTTGTCCCCAGCGAGGGTTGAAAACCTTCCATACGTGCCCCCTTATTCGCCGTACCATATCCGTGACTTGATGACAGCGGTTGTCAGACTTAAATGTATACTTCCGTTCTTTTTTGACACTCTATCTACTACGGGTCACGAAGGAGGACAATTCCTTTGGAGGGTGTTTACTAGATAATTAACAATAGAAAGTTACAAAGCCCCTCTTAGCTCCGGAAAGAAATAGCGCTCCGAAGAAGGGTCATCTAATTTTTAGGCTCATTAGGCCTTGGCTGAAATGAATGAAACGCCTCCGCTTTATTAAAACGACAAATTTAGGGCCAAGGCTTAAAAGGCGATGTCCTTAATTACCATCACAAGCCGGAATTTTCGCCTCTTACAAGGAAATTTCACGAAAACAAGTGAGTCAGGCACCGCAATTGTTCCTTTTCAGAGAGTGAGGGGTTAAGAAGGCCACGGTTTATAATTATGTTTAAAATAAACGCGTGTACTGAGAATGACCACAGATTTTTGTTGGACTTCTGCCCAAGTCATTGAACCTCTTTCCTTCTTCGATATAGTGAGCGCGTTCAGCAAGAGATGGCGTGGCGTCTGTTTTTAGGTTGCGTAGTTTTCTCTCTAGACGCGCTTATCTTTTTTGGTACGACGCCAATTTTACGTACAGTTTCGAGGGATTCTAGCATGGATAGTAGATTTTAGCGGATCGGTAAAAAGCCTGGTTTTTAGCCCCCGTAAGCCAATCACACTACGGGAGTCGGCCAAGGTTATTTGAAAAAAACAAGTATCGCTAAGAGTGGACGATACTGTTCGAAAAAAGAAAAAAGATAAACACGAAGTACATTTTTACGCCAAAAGGTATTTTTTCACGTTTTTATAGATTAAATATGATATACTAAATATCAGTTGATAGTTTTTATTGAAATAAAAAACCAAAATTAAGAATTACTAAAATATAAAGCGCAAAAAATTACGTAACAATATCAACCGCATTAGATTGCCATTTTGAAATTTTAAGATCACGTGGTACCAACGACCTTGCAAGACTCCCTCGGAGTCTCTCAAGCTGATTGATACGCGGGGATAAATAAAAAGCACTGTGGAAGGGTATCGAAAACCTGTCCTCTTAATTTACTGTCCATGATTCTAGGTAGAATTTTGGACAAATAAACTTATGGACCCGAACCTATAGGTGCACGCGTAGTTATTTAAAGCAAGTGGTGGCTCTATCATTGCCACCTGTATTATGAAAAGGCCCCTGCTATTAGAGATCGCCATGAATCTATCATATTCTCCGAAAAGAAGCGACTTTAGTGGAGAGCGTGGTGCCATCTATTAATGTCAAAGGAAGCTAAAATTCAAAATAGCTAACTGATTACGTCGTTAGACAACTTGTATTCTATTTAGTGTACTTTAACCTAAATTATATATCACATATTGTTTAAAATTACAGTAATTTATGATATTTACAAACGATTCAATCAACGCGAGTGGTACCTATAAGTACCTACTTTTGGGACAAAATGTAGCTTAACTATCTCGTTTTCATTACGACGATAGCGACATCTGTTGAAAAATGAGCTACTTGACGTCGAGCCGACACTTGCTTTAAAGAGTAAGTTGTAAATAGATTTTCGGAATATAAATTATAGAACATTATATTTTTCTTGTTCATTTGATTTTGGGCTTTCCGAAAATGTCACTCACTTGATGAAATACCGTCGTTAAATATATTTGATATTAAAATTAAATTTACGTGCAGCGCCCCGCTGCGGATTTCAAAATTCAATTCTATAGCAAATTTTTGGTTTCGGTTACGGAATCAGCAAGCCTAAAATCTATGTTGGGGATAGTGGCCAATGAGAAATAACGTGAAGTCAATGACGTCAAGCACCACGCTAAAATTCAAATTGTTTTGGCGTTCTACTAATTATTTCTAATTAACTACGAAACGGAAAGCAACGAAACTTTATAATTGGGTATTTTTAACGTGGGCGCTTAGTTTAATAACAAAATTAAGGTGTTAAGGAATAATTTGCAACTTACTCTTTAAGAGCAGCATCGCTTGTAGCGCCACGGTGGTCGCAATCAAAAGTTTTTACGCTCGTACTTTGTATTTGGGTAGAAAAGTTTCGCGATTATCTTGGTAGGAGCCCTGGTACGCAATTTTAAAGCGCGCTTGGTCGTGAATACCAAAGAATAATTTACGGTGTTTGGTGCTTTATCAATTGTTAAACGAAAAAGCAATTTGGATTTAATTTCTTTTGGGCGCGATTACCGGATTGTTCAATATTCATTCAGTCTAGTGGAACGTAAAGACTTAAAATATGCGCATCCAAAAAAAAGGAGGAATAAACGATACCCGAGAAGAAACTCTTTTAAATTAGCTTGGAATAACATTCGGAGTCCCGTTTCTCGGTGGTTGAGTAAACAGCTCGAGGCACGTCCGACTTGGGTCCACACGGGATAATATAGACAACTTCAATGTCCAGGAGGGATACGAGAAATCACTTTCACCTCTCCCCTTTTTATCGAAGCGAGCGCTAATGAAATGACGTCACGCGCATTTTCCAATCGCTTAGTTACCAAAAACCACAAGAAAATAATATAAAGAAATACATTCCCAATTTCCGTTTTATTTCCAAAACAGGTTCAAAGATTCACTCTTGTTTCATCGTTGAAGTCTATTTCGTGTATTCCTTTATCAAGTCCGTTATCTGTGGCGCGTTTTGAAAGGGAGGTTTATCTGACACTTCGAATAGTGTAGGATTCTAGAACGTGCTTCTTTCGCCTTCGCTAACTCCGTGGCGCGTTATAGACGAGCCTATTCGAGAGAGAGAGAGAGCTTCCACTCGCTCCTCCTCTTGGCGCTTTCAGTGGAAAACTAGCTTCAACGCTCGGACCAAAGCTGAGAGCAAGCGGGGAAGCCGCCTTTCCCTTTCAAAACGGAGAAGGCTCTCGGATCAGTCGCGACTTCTCTCAGTCGGCACACAACAGACCAAAAGTGAACCGTAGAAAGGGTTTGATTGTCGAGAGAAAGAAACGGACCTTTTCATAGAGGGTCCCTCATTCCCTAAAACGATTTATTCGTTGAACCGTTTCATTGATAACCTAGCGAAATAGAACCGCCATGGAAGACGCGAGCCGATAATTCTTTTTACACCAAAACATTAACGGGACGAATCCGCGTTCGGTGACGGTAAAACGGTGAGAGGGAACTTGACGATGAAATTGTTGGTTAGCGCGCTCGACGCCTTAACGGTGGCAACGGTACGGACGATGGAAGAGTTGGACGAGCTGTCCAGGTTGGACGAAGAGATGGCGGAGAACTTCACCGAGGTGCCTTCGAACGAGACCATGAACGAGACGTACGGCATGACGGAAAACGTCATGCCCGAGTCGAACAACTTCATCATGTCTTGGTGGCAGCAGGTCATCTGGATCGTGGTCTTCTTCAGCATGGTACTGGTGGCGATGGGCGGGAACTTGATCGTTATCTGGATCGTCCTGGCCCACAAGAGGATGAGGACGGTGACCAACTACTTTTTGGTCAATCTGAGTCTGGCCGACACCATGGTCTCAACTCTCAACGTCATCTTCAACTTCATTTACATGCTGAACAGCGACTGGCCCTTCGGGTCCGCCTACTGCAAAGTGTCCAACTTTATCGCCATCGTCTCCGTCGCCGCCAGCGTCTTCACGCTGATGGCCGTTGCCATTGACAGGTAGGAACCGTTGCGTTTTTCATTCGACAAGTATACTATAAATACACGTTTTATATTTTCATTTCCATCCCCAAATCACTGCGCAAATACTACTGATCAATAGATTGATTTAGTCGTTACCTGGAAAAATATTATATTTTAGGTTTTTTACGTGGAAAAATATTATATTTTAGGTTTTTTACGTGGAAAAATATTATATTTTAGGTTTTTTACCTGGAAAAATATTATATTTTAGGTTTTTTACGTGGAAAAATATTATATTTTAGGTTTTTTACGTGGAAAAATATTATATTTTAGGTTTTTTACGTGGAAAAGTATTATATTTTAGGTTTTTTACGTGGAAAAGTATTATATTTTAGGTTTTTTACGTGGAAAAATATTATATTTTAGGTTTTTTACGTGGAAAAATATTATATTTTAGGTTTTTTACGTGGAAAAATATTATATTTTAAGTGGTTATGTGGATAAATATTATATTTTAAGTGGTTACGTGGAAAAATATTATATATGTGGTTCTATGCAAACTTATTATATTCAAAGTAGAAATATTTTATGTCGTTATATTGGGTAAAATATTTTATACAAAGCCAAAATGTTCAAGATTCTTTAGTGACTGAACGTTTTGAGAAATTTTCTTTAAATAACCTTACATTTACATTTCCCGAAACGTTTTGGGCCCAAAATGTAGAATAAACGTTAACAAAGAAAAAATGAAAATCGCCAAAGCACAACATCGCGTAACATTTCGACAATACAAGTCTCATTTCCTTCAAAACTAAAACGGATAAATTTGCATTTTTTATCGAGATACTTTTTAAAGTCCCGTAACATAAAAGAAAGAGAGATAAGTATAATTTCATAGCCCCAAGTTTCGCCGTCACAATATGCTCCCTCTTCAAGGGGAATTAAATATCTAACGGACCCGGTTCAGGACGGAGCTACGGTGATAAGGAACAGGCCGGGGACTTATAAGTATTCTTTAAGGACGCTGGACGTTTGTTCGAGCTCAGGGGGAGGGGAGCCCATTAAAACCGATAACAAAAGGGAAAGCGTTGAGTTTACGGCTAAACCCGCGGGGCATTTCACCTTATTTTATTGTTTCTACTGGCCCCCTCTTGTCCCGCTAGCGTCCTTAATGAGCGCTAAGAATGGTTCGCCTTGAGCCCTCCAGTCAGCGATACGTATAGGTTAAGCGGCAACTTTAATGAAGTTCCTATCCCATTAAAATTACGCGGACTTCAAATTGCAATATATACTAGATATAGTTTCAAAATTGGACGGCTAGGCTTTAGATAAAAGTATCCTTACGTTCAAAAGATGAGCGAAACGTTTAACTTTCATAGTCCACGCCTCTACTAAATACTCAATTCTAGGCAGCATTTATAGCAAGATTTACGTAGTAGGTCAATTATACGAAGCTCGTGACGATCCTCCTTACAGAAAGGCGTTGAGAATACGCCAGCGAGTAATTAACACGCCGAGCCCATTGTAACAGCGCTCCAGACCCAACTTGGTATTTCCGTATTGTCTGCTTAGGTGTAATTAAATTACACTGAGAGTGTATGGAGAGCGGATTAAAGACGAGGTAGGCCCTCCTTAACGCGATAACTCCCAGATCTATACCTTTAACAATGGAAACGCCACCAAGTTTCGGTGTAATTGTTTCCGCAGAACTCGCATTGTGGACGCTTACCAAACGGCTCGTGACAGAGCGCAGTCTCGTTACTACCAGAAAGCCTATTTTAGACCCTCTCAAATTAATTAAACCCGAAATTTAATAATTATAACCATTCGTTAACAATGACTGGCCGTTTCAGCCTACCAAATATACTAGCGTCTAAACGCCGCGTGTAGATGGCGTTAGTAGGCCAAAATCCTGTAAAGCAGCTTCACCCTGAACATTGGTGTCACCCCGGTCCCAATATAAAATACCGTCGAATACTTGGGTATTACCCTAAAAACGGGAAAGGATGACCTCGAAGTTCACGAGAAAAAACTCCGAAAGAAAGTGACCTCCCTAATGGGCGCGATTAAACACAAGGGCTCACACTCGTACAATCCTTACACCGTCACTCGTACTCTGTGGAAATCAGTGGCAGTCCCATCACTCACGTATTGCAACGAGGCCATTTGCGTATCGATGGATACTATTCGAGCATTTGATCAGGCTCAGACGGGAGTTGGGAAGATGGCTGTTGGTCTGGCCCATTCTATGTATCAATACATCCGAAACACAGGCCTCCGAACAAAATGGGTCACTCGGACGACGTACCTCGACGGGGCGTATGGGTCCGCGGTCTCTCGCGCAAATGTCTCAAACCTCCGGGAGTGGAACCAAGCGATTGATACATCGGTGACAAAACGTTCGAACGATAACTGGCAAAAAGACATAAATTCCCACCAGAGCGTGAAATCATACACGCGGAAATCCAAACCCAACCTGGAGCAGTTTTATGATAACGATCGACGAAGTCATCTTTACTTTCAGGCCAGAACCGGCGCGTTACCAACTGCTAGTCGGTTCGCGGATATTTTTGGAGCCGAACCAGGATGTTTATTGCGCGGCTTGTCTGTACAAGACGTGTACCACCTGGTTATGCATTGCCCCGCGTTCGCGAGTTATCGCCTCCCATTGGATCCCGAGCGTCCTAATGACACTGAATTCCAAGAGCGCCTTGGTTTTTATTCGCCATCGGAGATGGACTGGGAACGTATAAATTCCACAAAGAACATTTTGTATGAGTGGGATAAAGCCCGCATCCAAAAAACACCTTCGAACTGAACTGAACAATTCTCGTGGCCTTATTATGATTCTTTTGAGTTGCCCCTGCTCATTCACTAGTTTTTCCATTGTATATAAGTTCATAATATCATCATCTAACGTATCTCTGTTTACATTTTACTGTTTTCTTTATTTATTTTTATTCAGTGTATTTTACCATATTGTACCGGTAGAGTCATTGACTCCTCCCTGTTAAAAAAGGGACCATTGTAATTTATGGACGGTATTAAAGTCATTCATTCACGCCCTTTGTGCGGGAATTCCGTGGAGGATGTCTTCCACGTATTCATGGGCTGCCCGAGTTTAGCTGACTATCGCGGGACCGCGGCTAATCGTATAACGCGCGAGGAGGACTTTTTATCCCGGCTTGGTTTCAACCCTTCTGAATTTTCCCACTTCGATTGGGATAAGATTTCCAAATGTAAGTGACTGTTAAAGCGAGTGTCGGCTCGACGTAAAGTAACTCATTTTTCAACAGATGTAACTATAGTCGTAATGAAAACAAGATAGTTGAGCTACATTTTGTAAATTGGTAAATAACATAAATTACAGTAATTTTAAACGATATTTTGACATGGAATATATAATTTAGGTTAAAGTACACTAAATATAGAATAAGTTGTCGAAATATAATACTCTACAATGCCTCTGTTACGACGTTATCAGTTGGCTATTTTGAATTTTAGCTTCCTTTGACATTAATAGATGGCACCACGCTCTCCACTAATGTCGCTTTTTTTCGAAGAATCTGATAGATTCATGGCCATCTCTAATAACAGGGGCGTTTACATTATACAGGTGGCAATGATAGAGCCGACAGTTGTTTTAATGGAGTGGGCCAGTCTACGGTAACGAAAAGCCCCTTCTTTGTAAATATATTCGTATTATCATTTTATCTCTTTGTAAATATTTATCACAGTAAATTTGGTTTTTGTAATATACATGTCTTCAATACATGCAACGGCGAGTTTTGACTCCTCCCTCTTCCAAAAGCGACTAATTGTAATTTGGCGTTAAAAAATAATTCATTTATTCATACGCGTGTAGAACACTTTTACAAGCGTTTTGTCCTATTTTTTTCGCATCGTGTCTAAAATCGTTAAACATAATAGGGATAAAAATTAATAGAAGAGGGGACCATCAATATTAATTACCGCAGCCGCAAAAGCAAAGTACCCAAATTTGTTTGATAGTTTTCTTTACGAGGACGGGGAGATGTCCGCTCTTAGCAAACCGGCGTCGGGCTTACGTTCAACGGTCCTTAAAATAAATAACGTATTAGCCATCACATCCGCATTATTTTAACGACGAAAACTCATAATGGGAGGCGGTCTGGAAAACGGCTATTTTTAAAATATCGGGCAGCGAGGCGCTTTTAATAGCTCACTCGGCCATTCCAACCTGGACGAAAGAAATAGACCCACTGCGCGGATGAGGACCCAAACGACTGGCGAGACTAGAAGATTAAAACGAAAACTTTACCGCAGTCTGTAGCCTCGAAGGGCGAGTTGGCTGTTGGGGAGAGCCTAGGAATTATAATACGAAGCAGGCTGATTTACGTAAATGATAGACGAGGGGTGTTGAAAATGAACCCGCCCGGGGCTATTGGGAAGAGTATGTCCGGAATAGGCGGATGAAGGGAAAGCCGACAACAAAGGGGTAGCCGAGAGATGGATTTGGGGAAGAGACGAAAACGAGTTCTTGTCAGATACAGAAGCGATTCCACGAGGACTAAGCCTTGGCCCGCCAAACTATTCTTTGCCCCGGAATCTTCGCTGACACTTTCCGTCGATTATATATATATAAGTATAAACCAAAAACGGAGCTCCCAAAGAGAAAAAGCCGATTGTTGCGGTGATTTTGTGACAAACACGATTCTTCTGCCCGTGACAGCGCTTTGTCCGTTGCGCCGTAACCCTTAAGTGTTGATGGGGAGTTCCTAGTACGGAACTTATTAATAATGTTCACCCAAAGTTTCGTTGCCAAGGTTAAATACAGATATAAAACGTGTTCTATCAACTGGGAAGTATGTTCGCGGTTTATTAAAGGGAACGGCCAAGATTTTCCAAATATGGCCTTATTTGCGTATCAACAGATCAACAAGACGTTCTATATACTTACTTACTTTTTTTGTCTCGACAAAATAGTTTTTGGACTAAAAAGTTGAAACGCAAAATAACGCCAGGTATTTGGGTTTGAATTTTCGTCGCCATCTTAAGGTGTATCGCCAGCGCCAGCAGCACCTTAGTGAACGATTTGCGAACTATCCTAACTTTTAAAATCGCGCAATTTAGGCTTAGGTCTCGTATAACTGGAACGCGCCACGCGTGCAAAACAAATCTTTCGCGTCTTCAGGCGCGCTTTTGTGTTGTTTTACTGTCTCACCGTTTTTCTCACCAGGTGTCGCGGCCGACGCGCGCTTTTCAATTTCCCGAAATTTCTTTATTTTATTAAAAATTAACCACTCAATATCTTTTTATGCGGATTTCCCCATAAATTTTAGTTTTTAACGGGCTATAGGGCTATCTAACTGGTTAAAGCTTGACCGTTCCCCTTTAATATTTAACGCTGAATAAACCAGTATACCATTGTTTTTTTATATCGTATTGAGATACTTTCAATAAATAATGGAAAGTTTTTAAAGCTAACTGATATCTTCCATCTTTGGATTGATTTCTTTAAAGATTAAGAAAGTGTATCAAACAAAATAGCTAAATATATAGCTTGAAACGGATCCATTCGAGGGGTCGGACACTTGCCATTATTTTGTACGGGATTTCGGGATTTCGTAGAGATTTTGGCGATTTTATTATTATTTTTGAAGTGATTTTGGGATTTCAATGTTAATTTACCATAGAGAGTTAAAAGATTTTGCGATTTTAGACAGAGTGTACAGGATTTTGGTAAATGTCCGACCCCTCGGATCCATTCAAGTAACAAAGTAAGGGTCAACTTACTAAGGCCGCAGGGAATTCGTAGGCGATCGGACGAAAGTGAAAGATTTAGAACTCGAAACGCGCGTAAAGGTCACACTGCAGTGCGCCAAATCAAAACCTAAGAGGATAAGCTCAACAGAAATGGTCTAAGCCAACTATCCCAGCCAGAAGTAACCAGTCGAAAATCCGATATTGCAGGCGCAGCGCACATTTACATTTAATATATACGAACCATTCCTGCGTATTCCGTGAAAGGGGCCTATAAATTAATTCGAGTTATAAGAGGCCGCTGGTTTGAGAATTACCCCTGTACATTGTAAATAATTGAGAGAATGATGCTCAGTTTGTCTCGATTTCAAGTTGAACTAAAGATTCAAATCAACCAGTGGAATATACTCGAGTATCGAAGCAGTCGAGGCTTAAACAGCGCGTTCTACTCGATTACATTACAAACCCCACCTTCTATTCAATGTTGGATTCACCAAAAGGTTTACTAGGCTTAAGCCTACGGGCCCGGAAGTTTATGAGAAGGCTAGAATAAGGTCGGAGGAAGGGCCCTAATACGGCTCAAGCCTAGGAGCCCCGGTGGTACTTAACCTGGCCACTGCTTCGAGAGAACCATCCACAGCTTAGTCAAGTGGATAGGTTTTAAATATAGCCCCAGAATTAATTTTCAGTTTCGCCGTGTATAGAGGAATTCGCATTTTTCAGAAATTTGAATTTGATCATTTGGAGTCGTTACCGAACGTATGAAGAGGACTATTAAATCGGCGCTGGAGGAAAAAAATTGGAGCCATTAATTTTTGAAAGAGAGAGGATAATATTCCACTTACAAAATTAGTCGCAAATGGTCGATCTGGCGGGATACGCATCAAGTACCCGTAATTTTGGTGGTATCATTTCGACGATCCACTTCGAGTACTTGAAATATGTTTTAGTTTAGATTGAAATTACAATATCCCCCTTTCCTTCTTGCTGGGTGTTTATATTGCGAAAGTTTTCCCAGTTTCGACCACGATGTCCTGATAGCAATCACGGTAATTGCAATTTTGATCTTTTAATAAATTAGATTCTGGAATGGACAACGCAATCGATGTATACACTTGTTTTATCTTTTCTATTAACATTTACATTTACATTTTTGTCTTATTCCATTAGTATGCTCTATATTTTTCCTGTAATTTCAGAGTTTCGGTAAAATATATGCTTCAAAGATCGTGTTAAAGTTGAATTATGTTTTAAGGTCTAATATAAGGTAGTATTTGAAAATATTAAATGAAATTTTACCTTCAATAGACCATTCTATAAAATTGTCCTTATTTGGTTATTTACTTTTGTGTATAGAGAGGCAGAGGGTTGACCCCGATTTTTCATGAACCAGGGAGGCTCAATAAAGGATTATCTGGCAAACCTGCCGACTTAGTTGTTTGGATAAATAGTGGATAATTGATAAAAATCCTACTCATTTAACGCTTCTACTTTCATTCAAACCTTTAAAAATAGTTAATTAACTCTATCTCATTGGTTTTGTAAATAATTCAGTTATGGACTTATTATATTTTGAAATATACTATCTTCACGTAGGCTACCCTAGCTATATTTTGAAAATAGATATATGACGATTCAAAATATGTCGTTAATATGGGTATGAATATATGCAGCTTATCAAAACCGAAGAATAAATTTGTAAATCTTACTGAAGTTGAGAAATGTTGTTTTTGATTAGTTTAGCTAGGAATTTATAGAAGGTCTATTTAATACGGCTCTTTTCAAATAATGAATTTTTAATAAATTATACATGCTCATATCTAAATTCTAAATTTTCTATTAAAATATGACCTTTTATGACATCAAATGACTGTTATATTAAATATAGCATGTTTTACTAATTTATGATCTTTACTAAATTATGTTGTATTATATTAAATGTCACCTTTTTAAATTATGACCGTTTATTGAATGGAATATGACATTATACTAAATTATGACCGTTTATTGAATGGAATATGACATTATACTAGATTATGACTGTTTATTGAATGGAATATGACGTTATACTAAATTATGACCTTTTATTGATTAGAATATGACATTATACTAAATTATGACCGTTTATTGAATGGAATATGATATTTTACTAAATTATGACCGTTTAATGAATGAAATATGACTCTTTGCTAAATTATGACCGTTTATTGAATGGAATATGACCCTTTGCTAAATTATGACCGTTTATTGAATGGAATATGACATTATACTAAATTATGACTTTTTACTAATTTCCGACCTTTTAAGAAATTACAACCTTTTAATAAATAATGACATTTTAACAAATTATGACCTTTTAATAAATTTTGTCCTTTTAATCAATTATGAACTTTTACTAATTTCTGGTTTTTTAATAAATTAGGACCTTTTAATAAATTATGACCTATTACTTATTTCTGGTCTTATAATAAATTAGGACCTTTTAATAAATTATGACCTTTTACTAATTTCTGACCTTTTAATAAATTATGACCATTTGTATAAATAAAAACTATTATTGTAAATGGAAGCGATTTAATGTTACTAAATTTAAATAGAAGACATACGCATGGAACTCTGTTTCAAATTTTAATAAAAAATGTTTTACAAATCTTTTAAAATATTTTACAGTAGCTTTCGAGCTCGAAGCTCTTTCTAAGTTGATAAAGAGCTTCGAGTAGAATGACCATATATTATATAAAATAAGACCTTTTACCAAATTATGTCCTTTTACGAAATGATTTTATGACCTTTAAAAATATATTTGTTTCAACCATTAGTTTAATTGAAGCACGTAATATATTCTAAATTTCTTCTATTTAGTAAACACCAGAAGGGTATAATATTAATAATGTTTTTAATTTGAAACAACTGAGTTTAGGAAACTTAAATTGGAAGAATGTTACATAAATATGGTAGAGGATTAAGTAAATATTTTACATTTCAGTTTGGCCGGCGAAGTAATGCAGCTGGTAAAGTTTCCGACCTCAAGCTTGCGAAGGCTTGCATGGTTTCCCTTAGGAGCAACAAACACAGCACCCACACAAGGAGAACGCAACCCGTCAAAAGTCGTGCATTTTCTTGCGTACATTTTTATTGGTTAGACGTTTCAGCGCCTGCTGCCGTCGGAAGGGGAAAATGCGGAAATTGTCTTCCCCCTTTCCGTAAAACGTTCAGCGTAAAGGTTCGTCCAATGAAATTTGTACACAACACTGCGTTAGCGTGTTTAAAGGCTAGCTGCGTTCTCCTTGTGTAATTAGTGTATACGCTAAGGCAATTCTCAGCCCTCGCTAAAGCCGCCCGATTTAAGTATTCGAGCCGAGACCACGTCAATCGATAATCATTGTCATTCTAAAGACGCCGCCAATACAAATGTATAATAACCGCTCCCGAACAGAGAGCTGGAGGATACACACCTGTTACCAAGCTAACAATCGAAGCCCAGCGGGAGAAAAGTGAGAACCACATGTAAAAGAAAATAATATAATAAGCAATTACAATGACTCCCTCTGGTGGCTGGCGATTCAAAACAGCAATGGGGTGACGGTTTCGAGGGTGAATGTCACTGTATTCGTGACACAATATAATATAGAGGTCGGGGATGGTTAACTTTTATTCAATAGATAAAGCTCTCAAAATTATTCGTAAAACGTTTTGATCAAGTAATTTATATTTCTGTATTATCCGATTAATTTTTCGATAAAAAGCTCAAATTTTAAGAATAATAAACATCAGATTTAGGGAACCAATGAGATTCAGTGCTGATTTGATTTTTAGGGGGGAGGAGTTTAAGGCTAGAGGTGGATTTGGAACAACGCTAAATATCACCTCAATATAGTTATAACATAACTTAAGGTCCCCATAAGTATAGGTCTACCATAGGGGCATTGTCCATGCGAGAAGAAAATTAACGTACGGAAAGAGGGCAGTAGCGACATCTTCTTTTTCAAAATTTCTACATCTAAAATATTATCTTACTTGGTAGAGCAGCCACGCTCGGGTTGATAAATGCCACACAAAACGCGTCTTAATCTCAAATTTGATAAATTTTCTTAAGTACATTTTTCATTAGTTAGACGTTTTAGCACCTGCTGCCGTCGGAAGGGGGAAATTCGGATATTGTCTTCCTCCCCTTTCCGTAAAACGTTCAGTGTGAAGGCTCGTCCAATGAAATTTGTACAGCGTGTTTAAAGGCTAGCTGCGTTCTCCTTGTGTTTGTTGTTCCTAGGTGGCATGAAGGGCTTGCCATCACCCTTTTACGCCTTGTAACCAAGCCAACCGGGATAAAGTCATAAAGTCACTAGATGACTTGGGACTAGGGGGGTGCCTTGGGTATTAGCCTAGCTGGAAAGGCGGTGTTTTTCTCCAAGGAATCACGAGTCGAACACATATAATTACATATGATCTGTAATTGGTTATGATAATATCGACAGCTTTCCACCTGAAATAATGGTATTAAAAGTACCGTAATTTAACGAATATACACTCTTAAAACAAAGGGTGTTTTAATGGTATATTAAGGGTGTAATATCTGTAAAAAACACTCTTTAATGTTAATTTAAACGATCTAAAGGGATTTTTATTGTCCCAAATTAAAAACTTGAAAAGGTGTATAAAGGGTGTTATATTACCCCGTAAATTGAGTGATTTAACACCTCGTAAGGGTGTAGCTCCCTTAAGGCAGTAGTTTAGTACCCTAAAAGGAGTATTTTAACACTTTAAAGGGAGTATTGTAGCACCCTGAAGGGAGTCGTTTGGTACCCTAAAAGGAGTAGTCTTGTACCCTGAAGGGAATAGGTTTATACCACAAACTGTATAAAAACGTAACCAAAACGGAGGACCTAAGCATCCCAAACAGTGTAAATAAACACCCTAGCAGGAAAAATGCTTTTTAATGTGTAGAATAGCATCCTTTATAAACCTGTTAAGGTGTTAAATATGGGACAAGAAAATACACCTTTTGTTTTAAGAGTGTACCCCGAATACGAATATAACCCGCAGGTGTTTAAGTTTGAGTAAAATATATCTTAGATAAGCTGTAGCAGTATATACCCCGAGGGTTATCTGATAAAATTCCGTACGTCTATTACGTAGGCATTAACGGTACATGTTAACAATGCCACGCGAAAAGATACCTAGACATAGCAGTTAAACATCCATTCAAAACATATATTTGTGCGGAATTGGAAAAATGGATGGAAAAAAATTGTTGAATGCCAGTTTCCTGTAATTTTTCTTCTCTCGTAAGATAAATATTATATACTTCTGGCAATACAACGCAAATTTCAGGTAAAATTACAGCACGAATACCTGAACAAAATATCCCCTATGTAAATAAATGTATATTTGAACCGTACGTGAACCGATCCATACCGCGCGTTACTAATTTTCAAATAAAAAAAAAACCTTGCGGAAGTAAAGACCACTTTCGTATTTACATTCCTTATATACATCCCATTATTGACAATCGATAATACGCAAACATTGGTCGTGCATTAAAAATATTACTTAAACGAAGCGAGACAATGTACTTCGGTGTATATCGGTGCTTTTAAAAACACCCGTATAGTCCTCATCAATTTTTAAATCAAGGTAGAAATTTCCATTAAAGGAGAGGCGTACCTGTTCCTTATTTGAATAAGAAAAGAAAAATAAACTCGAAAGATAATTAGGAACTTTTGATTTTCCGCGTAGAAACTGAATTAAAATATAAAACCCGCATTTTATATTCACTTTTATGTACTTTTAAAAGTTCCAGTAAGAAAAACGAAAAAAGATAGGAGAAGATTTCTCGGGAAATTTCGATCGAGGATATGTAGAAACAAGTAGATAAAGTAAATCGCGTGTTTGTTTTCGATTAGAGATCGCAAATTCCAGGCGCTTTACTTAAGCCGGCCGCGCGCGAAAATGAAACCCGATGTGCCTCTTAATAGGCTTCTTACACGAAATTTAAGAAGCACTCTAAGAAAGGGAAATATTATTTATACATAAGAAAGTATTTATTTATATCGTAAGTATCATTTCGGTTAATGATAGGCTGACGAGGCGTATTTAGGTTGGCCTAAATAGTGTTGCCCATGTCCGAAATTCGTTTGTGCGAATATTAAATGAAATGGGGTTTATAGGTCCATATTTGTTATTTGCATTAATACGCTTTTAGAAATACTTTACACGTAGGTTAGGTTGAATGGGGTTAGGTTAGATTGGGCTGGGTTGAGTTAGGTTGGGTGGGATTGAGTTAGATTGGGCTGGGTTGAGTTAGGTAAGGTTAGGTTTAGTGGGGTTGGGTTGAGTTGGATTGGGTTAAATGGGGTTTTGTGGGATTGGGTTAGATTGTGCTGGGTTGAGTTAGGGTAGGTTAGGTTAGGTTAGCTTAGTTTAGGTTAGATTGGTTTCGGTTAGGTTAGCTTAGCTTAGTTTAGGTTAGATTGGTTTCGGTTAGGTTAGGTTAGGTTAGCCTAGGTCTGGTTAGAATAAGTTAGATTGGGCTATTTTAAGTTCGGATAGGTTAGGCTAGGTGAGGTTAGATTAAGTTAGGTTAAGTTAGGCTATGCTATGCTAGGTTAGGTCAGATTAAGTTAGGTTCAGTTAGATTAAGTTAGGCTATGCTCTGCTAGATTTGGTTAGCTTACGTTTCAATATAGTTATGCTAATTTTCACAAAAAAGTTTAAAAAATAAATAGTTTTCGGAAATTTGAAACCACATTTCAGGCATTTGAACCACCGTTTTAGAGTCTGGACAAATTTTCGTAAGAAATTTCGAAATTGGACGTTTTGGGAAGAGGAAAATTTACGCTCCCTACTTTTATTGTTTGAAGGAAATAAATATAAATAAAATTGGAAAATAACTGCCTTGCGAAAGTAGTGATTATTTTTTATTTTAACCTTTCAATTTCCAATCGTCTTTGGCAGTTGGAATGGCTAGTAACAATTCGTGAAGAGTTGTCAGTCCTTAAGCAAGTTATGATGATTTATGTTGACCCTATCGTAACAGACTGTAATTAAACGTTGGTACAATAGAACTTGTCATATTTATGTTTATTATGTTACTTACGCTTATAATTAGGAAGAATTAGTATCTTCGAATCCACCTCAAGGTCAGTTGGCTAGTATTCTCCTTCTCTTAAGTCTCAATAAAACAGGGCTTCCACATTTGATATCTAAAATTTCCCGTTTGCGATAATTTAATTAAACGAAAAATACCTTTTCCCCCTTTTTTGACTTGGAAATTTCAACTTTTTATCCCTCGCTATATTTTGGAGATTTTAATACTAATTTATATAAATAATCAGTTTAATTCTAAAAATAATTCCAAATACAAGGTTTTATTTATAACAAAATTACTTACATTTGAATAATTTTGCCCAAATATATAAGTCGCAAATGGATTTTAGATCATGACATTCATTACTATCAAAATTACCAGCATTTTAGGAACGTATTAAAAAAAATATGTGACTCATAACATAACTGCAACAGGCAATGTTATCAGAAAAGCTTAAAATTCTCTATTTTCCCGTGCAAAGAACCCTTTTCCCTCATTTCCCCCCGCGAAAGGCCGTTTTCCCTCTTAAATTGCATTATTCCCTTTTAGCGTTTTGGAAGGTTGAAAAATCCCGGAAAAGGGAAAAATTCCCCGCATGTTGAAGCACTGCAATAAAGTCCAGTAACTTTTGTAACTTCCCATTGCGCCGAATCCCATTCGACCGAATTCCGCCAATGTTTTTTATGAAATTAGTCCAAAGGCGGGTTTTGTATTTTTCTAATCGACCGACGCAATATTCACAATTGAGCGACCGCAAAAAAAATAGTTTTTCTTTCTACTCCTTTTGATTTTTTATGGAAGCGTTTTAATATATTTTAGGTTAGGCTAGGTTAAGTTAGGTTAGGTAACACTGCATGCTGTTCTGACAGATGCTGAAACGGATAAAACCGAATCCTAAACCCGGAGAAGTGCGGCTTTTTCGGTCGAATGGGACAATCCCATTAGACCGGATCCTAAATCAGCCAAAGTGCGGCTTTTTCGGTCGAATGGGACAATCCCATTAGACCGGATCCTAAATCAGCCAAAGTGCGGCTTTTTCGGTCGAATGGGACAATCCCATTAGACCGGATCCTAAATCAGCCAAAGTGCGGCTTTTTCGGTCGAATGGGACAATCCCATTAGACCGGATCCTAAATCAGCCAAAGTGCGGCTTTTTCGGTCGAATGGGACAATCCCATTAGACCGGATCCTAAATCAGCCAAAGTGCGGCTTTTTCGGTCGAATGGGATTGTGTTCGTTCGAATGGGATTCGGTGCAATGGAACCGATTCGGAGCGTTCACGTTCAATTTTGACAAAATGACGTCGTTGTTGTCGGTTAAATGATTAGGCTTAGTAAGTTTTTGAACTTTTTTTTAAATTGGGAACTCAAAAGTTTAAGTAATGGTAATTAACCATTGTGTTAAGTAAAAATAACCAGTGAGACGCGTATGGATGAGGTTTTTTGACATCAAAGTCCCTGGAATCCATTTCATTTCTAAACTTAATTTAACTTTCTCGCACGTACTGTCTCCTAAGTCCAACTCGCAGTGATAGTTGAACTGAATTCTTGAGGCGCTTCAAAGCGGCTGATGTACCTCAATAAGCCTTCCGATTTAGGCCACGCCTACCGTGTCCAAATATTGAGAAAAGTGAGTCCCCTTAAATTCTTGGTCCATGGTGTAATAGTCGAGAGCCAGATTTCCCGCACGGTACTGACGAGTCCCAAATATTTGGGAATTTCTGGCTATTTCAGTTTATTTAGTTTTTCACACAAACATCTATGTGGTCCTAGTTTCGCGTCTTTATGTTTGCTCGAAGACCTACTGGTACCAGCTATTTGTAAGTTTTTTAATTTCCTCAAATTTATTTAGGGTTTAGCTTTTTTATCCTTTTTCATTATGGACTATTCTCTTATTCGCGTTTTTTATCGTACGTTTTCAAAGGCAGTCTCTTCCAAAAGTGGACATCCCTCGTAGATGACTAAGCCTAAATTCTTCCTAGGGTCGAACGAAGCCTAGGGTCAAAGGTCACGTCGTTACGGGAACGGGGCTTATAAGTTAACTCCATTCCATGCTTTTTTAAATGGAGATTTATATGGTTTTAAGTGGTCAAAAACATTTTTGGTTGGCATGGCAAATCGAATGTGTAGTTCAACGTATTCCTTTTGGGAAATTTCATATCTCATATATGTCTACATTACGCCCGACTTTGAACAAAATCGGCCATAAACACCTCGGGTGCTCCCAATGTCAGTAGTATAATTTCAAAACTTCATACTCACAAGGAGACTACCCGAAGTGTTACACACCGATTTTGTTCAAACTCGGGGGATTGGTAGACCTTCATGTAACTTGAAAAATCCTAAAGTGAATTTATTTAATGGGCAACCGTTTTACCATGGCAACGAAAAATGTTTTTGACAACAACAAATGGAAATTTTCCCATTGAAAATAACATGGGATTTATTTAGGGTTTAGCTTTTTTATCCTTTTTCATTGTGGACTATTCTCTTATTCGCGTTTTTTATCGTACGTTTTCAAAGGCAGTCTCTTCCAAAAGTGGACATCCCTCGTAGATGACTAAGCCTAAATTCTTCCTAGGGTCGAACGAAGCCTAGGGTCAAAGGTCACGTCGTTACGGGAACGGGGCTTATAAGTTAACTCCATCCGCGTTCAATGTGACGGAGATGATAAAGCAGGCTCGATTCCCGTGGCTCTCCCACACACCCCCGCTAAATAAAAACCAGCCATACGGACGAAGGTGGCGATGGGGTATAGTTTATACGCTTTTTCTCGGTATAAATAAAGGCTGGTTCACACGGGCAGTGTTTTCCTGATTTTCTCTATTTTCTCGTTTTACCACCTTTCTCCGTTGTTCTGGCGCGCGGGAAAACGACTGTACACACGGACAAAATTAAACGGATTTTCCGCCGTCAGCGCTGCCGGTAAACGAGAAAAAGGAGAAAAAAATGTTGAAATATCTCTACTTTTTCCCCCGGTTTTCTGAAGCACTTTGAGCTCGACTAATCAGCGGGCGTTTCGCTGTCACGGGATTTTGAAATTCTTTAAAAGTAGGCTTAAGAATTTTTGCGTCTACCACGTGACGGCATAACGCTCGCTGACTGGTCGAGCCCAACGCCCCTCAAAAAAAAGGTTATCCGTTTTCTCATTCCCCGGCAGCGCTCGCTGTGATAAAATCCGGCAAATTTTGTCCGTGTGTACAGTCGTGTTCCCGAGCGCCAGAACAACGGGAAAAGGTGGTAAAACGAGAAAATTGAGAAAATCAGGAAAACACTGCCCGTGTGAACCAGCCTTAATATTGGTAGTAGTTTTTGTAAATAGGCGAACGAATGGTTACGTCCTCCGTTTCCTATGATCCTCGGCTGCATCTTCGCGGCTTTAACGGGGTAACCTTAAGCCTAAAAGATCTCTTACTGTCTTCTTCTGTTCCTTTCGAAAAGCTTGGCAATTACCGAGTGAACGGACAAAAACTACCTTTTGTTTTTTTATGTTGGTGCTACTCTGTAACGGAAAAGAGAAAGTGAAAACACTATTTCCGTTACTTAATTCGAAAGAAACCTTCTCCCACTCCGGTCTCTCTCTACAGACGACAATTCCGAGTGTCGAGACGCTAACTGTACCGGCAAATACGAAGACCCATTCGCATGAGTCACAACGATAAGGCTAGTTTTCAAAACGGCGAGCCTCGACGCGTTAAAATTGTATTAGGCCTAACGGAGATTTTTTGCGTCAACGTTCACCGCTGTGGCGTTTTTGCCCAAGTGAAAACCAGCCTTTATTGGCCAAACGAATTGCTCCGTGTTGGCTACGTCATGGCTACGTTAACGTTTTTATTAGATAAGTTTCAGTGACCGAGGCTTAGCTTTAATATTTAATTGTAATTATTATCCTAGTAAGTGGCGTAGATTAGACACCCTAGGCCTAGCCCCCCCCCCCCGCAACACACTTTTCGGAGTTTTAGTCGGTATATAGCGTATTATTTGATAGGACTTTAGGGAAGCCCTGTGGCCCTCCTGTATTGCAGGGTCTGTGGGGGCCACTGATCCTAGACATTCCTTTGATTAAGTAAAACAATATTAAAATAGTAATCTTACTTACATATATCGACTTTTATCGAGATACACGCCTATGCGAAGTTTTGGCATCTCATTTAAAAACATTGCTTTATTTTATTGTTTTTCATTAAAATTAACTAGGTTAGTATTAATTTGGAAGACAGGGTTGGCTCAATTATTACATGTTCTAATAGGGAGAAATTAGCTGCTTAATAATTACTAAATATGAATTATTTATATATTAATAATCAATTACTAATTACGAATTATTTATATATTAATAATCAATTACTAATTACGAATTATTTATATATTAATAATCAATTACTAATTACGAATTATTTATATATTAATAATCAATTACTAATTACGAATTATTTATATATTAATAATCAATTACTAATTACGAATTATTTATATATTAATAATCAATTACTAATTACGAATTATTTATATATTAATAATCAATTACTAATTACGAATTATTTATATATTAATAATCAATTACTAATTACGAATTATTTATATATTAATAATCAATTACTAATTACGAATTATTTATATATTAATAATCAATTACTAATTACGAATTATTTATATATTAATAATCAATTACTAATTACGAATTATTTATATATTAATAATCAATTACTAATTACGAATTATTTATATATTAATAATCAATTACTAATTACGAATTATTTATATATTAATAATCAATTACTAATTACGAATTATTTATATATTAATAATCAATTACTAATTACGAATTATTTATATATTAATAATCAATTACTAATTACGAATTATTTATATATTAATAATCAATTACTAATTACGAATTATTTATATATTAATAATCAATTACTAATTACGAATTATTTATATATTAATAATCAATTACTAATTACGAATTATTTATATATTAATAATCAATTACTAATTACGAATTATTTATATATTAATAATCAATTACTAATTACGAATTATTTATATATTAATAATCAATTACTAATTACGAATTATTTATATATTAATAATCAATTACTAATTACGAATTATTTATATATTAATAATCAATTACTAATTACGAATTATTTATATATTAATAATCAATTACTAATTACGAATTATTTATATATTAATAATCAATTACTAATTACGAATTATTTATATATTAATAATCAATTACTAATTACGAATTATTTATATATTAATAATCAATTACTAATTACGAATTATTTATATATTAATAATCAATTACTAATTACGAATTATTTATATATTAATAATCAATTACTAATTAAGAATAATTAATTCATTGAATGTAAATTACTAATAATGGATTATAAATATACATGAAATGGCAATTACTAATTATGAATTATTAATATATGAAATGTCATTTACTAATGAATTATTAATATTTCAAATGTCAATTACGAATGAATTATTAATATTTCAAAAGTCAATTACTTATTAATTCTTAATACTTCAAAAGTCGATTACTAATAAATTATTAATACTTCAAAAGTCAATTATTAATTAATTATTATTTGGTTAATTATCAATTACTAATTAAGTATTATTTTGTTAATTATCAATTTCTAAAGCATTATTATTATTTTGTTAATTATCAATTATTAAATCATTATTATTATTTTGTTAATTATCAATTACTAAAGCGTTATTATTATTTTGTTAATTATCAATTACTAAAGCGTTATTATTCTTTTGTTAATTATCAATTACTAAAGCGTTATTATTGTTTTGTTAATTATCAATTACTAATTCATTATTATTAATTTGTTAATTATCAATTACTAATTCATTATTATTAATTTGTTAATTATCAATTACTAATTCATTATTATTATTTTGTTAATTATCAATTACTAATTCATTATTATTATTTTGTTAATTATCAATTACTAATTCATTATTATTCTTTTGTTAATTATCAATTACTAATTCATTATTATTCTTTTGTTAATTATCAATTACTAATTCATTATTATTCTTTTGTTAATTATCAATTACTAATTCATTATTATTCTTTTGTTAATTATCAATTACTAATTCATTATTATTCTTTTGTTAATTATCAATTACTAATTCATTATTATTCTTTTGTTAATTATCAATTACTAATTCATTATTATTCTTTTGTT
Source organism: Leiobunum rupestre (assembly GCF_980474605.1). Taxonomy (NCBI): domain Eukaryota; kingdom Metazoa; phylum Arthropoda; class Arachnida; order Opiliones; family Sclerosomatidae; genus Leiobunum; species Leiobunum rupestre. The sequence goes on from NC_143392.1 coordinate 38,158,736, forward strand.
AATTATAAAGTACTAATTATGAATTATTAATATGTTAATTATAAAGTACTAATTATGAATTATTAATATGTTAATTATAAAGTACTAATTATGAATTATTACTATGTTAATTATAAAGTACTAATTATGAATTATTAATATGTTAATTATAAAGTACTAATTATGAATTATTACTATGTTAATTATAAAGTACTAATTATGAATTATTACTATGTTAATTATAAAGTACTAATTATGAATTATTAATATGTTAATTATAAAGTACTAATTATGAATTATTAATATGTTAATTATAAAGTAATAATTATGAATTATTAATATGTTAATTATAAAGTACTAATTATGAATTATTAATATATTAATTATTAACTCCTTTACACGATTTACAATTGAATTTCTCCTTTTACTTTGTATTTGTCCCTAACTTATATTGATTTAATTGAATACTACTAAAATGTTTCAACAACAATCACGTGTTGATGTATCGATCAGCATCATTATTGAAAAACAAGGAGAAGCGCAGGTTTGAAGTCTTAACATAGGCCAACTAATTTCAATCCACCAAAATTGGTTGACTTCTGATATTAATATTAACAACAAAATGGATGTAGGTGGTCTGAAGACAGATTTGCTACACGCGATGGGAACACGGAGAGGTTGTTGATGAGCGATTAATTACCATCTATCAAGACGTAATTATAGGGCTGTTACGACGGCGTGGCCAATGGCTTAATTCCCTCCATCCCGTTCTCCTCCAGGACACTTATCAAAGGAGATTATCTCGGCCTAAGCCCAAACCCATTCGCCGACGCTTTCTCGGGATAACGTTGCAGCTTTGGGATGTAAACAGCGACTCCGCCCTTTAGATTATAGAAGCAAATTGAAAACAGTTTACTTCTCATTCGGTTAAAGACCGAGTCAGGATTTCCGTAGGCTGAAAGATGTATTCTTTTTTATTATATACAGTGCCGTATTTCCGCCTAGGCCAACTTAGGCCGGGACCTAAGGGCCCATCCTTGGAAGGGGCCCTCCAGTGACCGTAATTGCTGTATTCGAGGTCATAAACTTATAATATTAATCGTAATTTATATTGGAGAAATTCCTAGGTAGAAGATTTTGTTTTAAAATTACCAAAATTTGTGCCTGTCAGTTTACGGACGCAGCCTTAAATCGCAATGTTGCGTAATTATCGCGTATTTAGTCGACGATTGTTCAGAGCTTTTATTTAGTAATATAACCGTAGAGCTCAGACTTCTACGGTGAATCAGGGAAATTCAGGCACAGCCTAGTTCCAGGGATAAGAGTAAATGCAGCGCGTGAAAAGGGGGCCCAGACTCCTTAACTGCCTATGGGCCCAGGATCTCTAAGTCCGGCCCTGATTATATAGCCACGAAATCATTTTAATTTCGACAACGGTGCTTGAGAAATATCAGAATTTGTTTGGTCGTAATGGCTCTCAAGAGGTACGGAAGGGGAGGATTCATTTAAGTTGTTTGGAGTGAAATTTCCTAAAAGGAGACGTTGCACTACCCATTCGATTTGAAATGGCAACCGAAAATATTTTTGGCCACTTAAAACCAAAAAAATATCCATTTCCTTATTTTACCCAAAAATGGTTACAATTTTACCCCAAAAAGGTCCCAATTTACATAAAAACTTGATGAAATTTACCAATGTGGTCCAAATTACCCATTTCGTGATTAAAATAAACCAATTTCAACAAGAAAATTCCATGCTTTTTTAAATGGAGATTTATATGGTTTTAAGTGGTCAAAAACATTTTTGGTTGGCATGGCAAATCGAATGGGTAGTTCAACGTATTCCTTTTGGGAAATTTCATATCTCATATATGTCTACATTACGCCCGACTTTGAACAAAATCGGCCATAAACACCTCGGGTGTTCCCATTGTCAGTAGTATAATTTCAAAACTTCATACTCACAAGGAGACTACCCGAAGTGTTACACACCGATTTTGTTCAAACTCGGGGGATTGGTAGACCTTCATGTAACTTGAAAAATCCTAAAGTGAATTTATTTAATGGGCAACCGTTTTACCATGGCAACGAAAAATGTTTTTGACAACAACAAATGGAAATTTTCCCATTGAAAATAACATGGGATTCTGACCGATGTGAAAAATTTGAACAAATTTAAAAATTTGGAAAATGCCAAAAATAGAAAAAATAGATAAAAATTGACAAAAAAAACATCAAAATTGATCAACTTTTGATCAATTTGAGGTCAAAATCCCATGTCATTTTCAATGGGAAAATTTAATATTTTGTGTTGTCAAAAACATTTTTCGTTGCCATGGCAAAACGGTTGCCCATTGAAAAATTCCCTTTAGGGTTTTTCGTGATACATGAAGGTCTACCAATCCCCCGAGTTTGAACAAAATCGGTCTCCTTGTCAGTGTTATAATTGAAAACATCGTACGCAGTTGTATATTTTGAAAACATCGTACTCAGGTGTATAGTTAAAAAACATAATCCTTTGTGTTTAAAAATCTAAAAGCCTTCTTAGATACGCGAAAAAAACGTTCAGTTAAAAACAAAAGTATTAAGCTTCAATTCTTCTGGAAGAAGTAACTTAGTTCCTTTCAAAGAACGAGTAAAAAGGGCACTCTCACGTTTTAAGTAATTGCGGCCGACCGCGCCGTCAAAAAAAATCCTATCTTACATAAAAAGCAGTCGAGATGACAGTAGAGCCTAAGCCTTCTCATTTCCAGCCCCGAAAGGTTCTTATGCTTTTAGAAAAGATTACCATTCCCCCCCCCCCCCGCATAAATTAACGGGGCCGGACTTGGAAGCTTCCTTCCAAATTAATTAATAATTAATAGACGTGACATCAAAGCTAATTTTCGAGGGAAACTGGAGCCTTAAACTTCGACGATAATAGCTGGGTTTTGCGAGTTCACCGTAGAAGGACATTTCATTTGATAAACAGTTTCGTGTAGCGTCATGTTAGCATTTCGATAGGGCTGTGCAATACTCGTCGATTATCGAGTATCGAAAATTTACATATTCGGGTACTCGAATACTCGAATAAGCCACCTTGCTGAATTCGTCGGGTTATTATTTTCCCCCATCAGATTCGGGTACTCGACTATTCGACGAGTATTTGACAAAATTTTGTGTTTCCGCCGCAATAATTTCAACGCGACGCTCTGATATGACTATATTTCTTTTCGTCTCCTTGAATTCGGATGACGCTTTGGCGGTTACGGTGCTTAGGTTACTTCGGTATCAATTTAGGAATTTAAATGTTTAATAATAGAGCTAATCAGTCAACTTATCTATGAATTGGTAAGTTTTAAATTCGTTATCAAGTTTATTACAGTTATGAATAATCTAGAATAGAATTATTAATAATTAAAGAAAATTACCCGAAAAAAACTCGATCGAGTACTCGAACGTTTTTCTTAACTACTCGACTACTCGACAAAAATAATACCCGACTCGACACTCGACGAAAAAGTTTTCAGATACTCGGTACCCGACTCGATTGCTTAAAACCACTACTGGCACAGCCCTACATTTCGAGCTAATCGACACCCCCGTATTTCACCGATTTGAAATCATATCCGTCGTTAGCACGCACTAAATTTAATTAATCAATAGAGATCGGGATTGGTAATTAGAATTTGATATAATAGACGATGGTTTAATTGACCGGTATTGATAGTAAAAGACTCTGAAGTTTCAGGCTGTAAGTTTCGTATTGATTTATATAAAAAAAAGGCTTTCGGGGCGTCAAAGCTTAAATAATCAACTAGATCCGAGCGCCTTCTTTAAAACTTCATCGTCAAACGAGCCCCGAACCATGAACACAAACCGGTACACCGCGCCGCCCATTATCATTTTCTAATAAAGGGAAGCGTCGCTTTCGCACGGTTCGCGCGTTGTGAAATATCGGCCAGAAGATAAACACTAGGTAGAAAAAAAGCATCATTATACTACATCTACAGGCGATGGGCATCGATTTTTTTTTCAGATAAGAGACTCTGCCGGTAATGGATAAGAACGGCGAGGAACAAGCCGTCCACCCGAAGATCCCTTCCAAATTGATAAACAGACCCTTAATCCTAAACGCATTAATTATATTCCTAAATTAACAAAGGTGATCCTCCTACCCTGAGATAGAAGGAAAAAAAACGGCGTGGAAAATAATGGAAATTTTTTCACGTACGGTTGGGATAATAAGGCTTCGATCCTGAAAACGGATTTTTAATTAAAAAATGGTCCGAGACGTTCGCCTGTTCCGGTCATAACTCGGTCTCGGCAGCCGTCATCCACATCGGTTAAACGAGACGCGTACGTCCGCGTGACAGCCTGTTGATAGGTCGCCGAGAATAAGTTACGAAAACGCCACGAACTGCTACAGTTTGACAACCACTTTTGGCACTATCGCCGGCTACGAGAGAGTTCCGAATGCTTCTAAAGCGGATGAAAGTAGTCGGAGCGTCGTTTTTAAAGATGAAAAGATATCCAGCGGATCTTTCTGGCGAAAATCCTGAATGGAATAAGAGACTACGGTGGAGGGTGGGAGAGGTGGGCGAAATAGAAGGCAAACGTGGGCAGACGCCCCGTTTATCAGGAACATTATCGCGCTGCAAACAGTCTCCGCGTTTTCGCAATGATAATCCCGTAAAAGATTATGTCGGATTCGTCGGCTTAAAAGTCCTATAAATTTCCGAGTGGCCGGAGGGAGGAAAGTCTGGGTTCGCCCCCTTATGGGAATCCCGGCAGCATCAAAGAGAATGTTTATACCGCCCTCTTTCGGACGATTTTTTAACGAGAAACGCAAACAAAGGGAGGAGGCGTGGTTTCCAATACTTTATGTACACAGCGGAACAACGTTGTATTCATTTTTAGCGCAAAGTTCCGTCTGGATTATAATTTTCAACTTCCAACGAAATTATTACGAAGTTTCCCTAATTCTGGAATAATGAAAAGCGTTTTTAAAAAGCCTTTTATCCATCGTACGGACAGCGAGACGAGGCCGCCATAAGACCCCTTTCCTTCGCTTCACATCTTGGGAAAATAAATTCAAATTATCAGTAAGGATGGATTTTCCTTCTCTCGCGAGACGGCGACCCACGCGTCACTAAAACAATATTTGCTCCTCCAAAAAATAGTCTCATTTTTAGCATTTTTTCGAAGGGGGAGCGGGTGATTACGAAGACCCATAGAGAAGACCCCCCTCTTTCGTGGGAGAAAGAAAATCGAGAAAAAGAGGTAACAAATTGGTTAGGAGGTCGTGTTGGGGCTTCTCAACTGTTGCAATTTTGGGTGGAGCGAAGAAACCTCAAAGAACTAAAAAAAGGTTGAATGCGAGAAATCAATGATTTGTATACAGCGGCCGCTGAGATATATATATAAGGATGAAAGATTTCACCGTGGAATACAAATATCCTGTTAAGAAAAAAGACCGAATTCGACCTGGTTTTTGGGAACCCATCAAAGGTTTCGTTATATTAGTTTGACTTCCTCTTCTTATTAAATACTCCAATTGCAAGAATAAATCATTTACCGACACAGAAAGATCAAAAAATAATTGAAAAGACCGCCAACATAAATGTGCCGTACTTATTTTGGGTTGGATCTTAATGAGAACGAAAATCAGATTATCATTCTTCGTTTTATTTTCGTTTCCAATGACAGCGCCACAAATTTTTTCGAGATCAAATTTCAGGCGTGTTGGCTTGAAAATTGGTTCCAATTAAAAGTTTTAAATATTTTTATCGCAAAAGACGACGTTTCAGTACGTGGAAAAGTTTAAATTATTTAAAATTTTGCCGTTTCTCCACCAAGATTCAAGTTAAAAGTCTCAAATTTCACGGAAGTATAAAATTATCAAAGACTTCGAAATAGTTAATGGCCAATGCTAGTATTTCCAAACGTTAATTGGGACACTAGCTACAGTCTTAGTAACGTTTCGTAGTTAGTAAAATTCAATTACAGGTATGAAACCTTAGACTAATTCCAAAACGGTAATTGCCAGAAAGTCGAGTACCTCCCGTCTTAGTTACGGTTCGTAAGTAGGAAAATTCAATCACAGGTATGAAACCTTAGATTAATTCCAAAACAGTAATTGCCAGAGAGTCGAGTATCTCCTGTCATATACGTTTCGTATGTAGTAAAATTCAATCAATAATATGAAGGAGGCTTTGGGCAACTTGTCTACTCAAACTAAACTAGATAATAATTTTTTAAATTAGGAAATTTTACAGTCCGCTCATAGATCACTCCATTTTACATTATCTCGATCAATTTATAAAACTCGAGGGGTAAGTCACTCTCGGATGACCAGTACACCGAGTTCGCGTACTTAGTACTGTTAAAGGTACGGATTTTTAAGGGTTCAAGAACTCTTATTGGCACAGTCAGAGGTACGACAGTGTACACCAAGTTCGCGGAGTGACCAACCCCTTGATAAAACTAGAAATAGATTACAATTTCACTCGCGGGTTACACGTAGACATGATGCCAATTAAAAGTAAATATATTTCACACCTCTTCCGCCAGAGGACGCCTGCGACACACTTCCATTTAAAATGAAGTGAGGTCCATTATTTGTTGGTCTAAGATGAAACTCTCTCGTGGCATAATACCAGGGTTCGAATTAAAAAAACCCAGCCCAATAAAACCCATGGGTTTTTTGTGTGTATTACCCACTTAAAAAACCCACTTAAAACCCACTTAAAAAACCCACATTCAAAGTTTTGAATTTTAAAAAACACGAGTGGAAAATTTTTAGATGTTTATTATTTTAGAAATTTAAAAATATTCTTAGAACTTGTTATGAACTTAAAAAGACTAACTTACTAACAAGGAGACTACCCGAGGTGTTTATCTCCAATTTTGTTCAAACTCGGGTGGTAAGTAGACCTTCATGTAACTTGAAAATTACTAAAAGCGTGGACAATAATGGGCTTTCGTTTTGCCATGGCAACCAAAAATGTTTTTAACAACTTAAAAACTGATTACTCGTATTTACCCAATATATGTATATTTTCTCATATTTACCAAAATTGACGTATATTGGTCCAAAGGTACCAGATTTAGCCATGATCTGAATTATGTATCTAATTGATGAACCTTTTTTAATTTTTTGAAAAATATTGTTAGGGGGGACCCTTAAAATTTTCGATTTTCCCATGTTAATTTTCATTGAGAAAATCATTTTTTAAGTTGTGAAAAACATTTTTGGTTGCCATGGCAATATGAAAGCACATTCTTGTCCACCCTTTTAGGCATTTTCAAGTTACATGAAGGTCTACTTACCACCCGAGTTTGAACCAAATCGGAGATAACCACCTCGGATAGTCTCCTTGTAAGAGTAAGATTTTTATTACTTTTATTATCTAAACAACCTCATATCTAAATCTTAATAGAGTAATGGCACTGTGACGTCCTAGATAAAAATTTGCGACCAAAATGGCGAACATGGCCAAAGCTACAGATAGTGCTACTACTCTATTAGACTATTAGCCAGTGTTTTGGTTCAGCGCGGAAATATCTATAGACTTTCACAAGTTTCATTGCCTTTTCACATGTAAAATTGTAAAATTAAATTGTTTCTTGAAAATATAATATATTTTCTAGAAACAATACAATATTTAATAAACATAATATATTTAATAAACATAATATATTTAATAAACATAATATATTTAATAAACATAATATATTTAATAAACATAATATATTTAATAAACATAATATATTTAATAAACATAATATATTTAATAAACATAATATATTTAATAAACATAATATATTTAATAAACAAAATATATTTAATAAACATAATATATTTAATAAACATAATATATTTAATAAACATAATATATTTAATAAACATAATATATTTAATAAACATAATATATTTAATAAACATAATATATTTAATAAACATAATATATTTAATAAACATAATATATTTAATAAACATAATATATTTAATAAACATAATATATTTAATAAACATAATATATTTAATAAACATAATATATTTAATATTTTTAAAATAAAATACCCAATAAAACCCGAAAAAACCCTAAAAACCCACTGGGCTGGGTATTTTAAAAAAAAACCCGGTTTTTTTTAAACCCGGCCTAATACATTAACTAAAGATTAACAACGACATCGAAATAACTTTTACAACTATCAACAAATAATGAACCGTTATGAGCCGTTAAAACAGAGCACTCTGGGTTGAAACTCCGTTTAATTAGTGAAGATGTTGTGGCTCAAATAGCGGTATCCGCAATTGGGAATGGCTAACCCCCGTGGATCGCTAATTTCGTTGGGTCTATACCGAAGCCAATTAGGAATAAACCCGCTACAAACTCAACAGTTATCGACAAAGAAACCTTCAACGCCAAGTAAACTTTGAATCGTTAAAAATATAATACTTGGATATTCGTAGGTTTATATACATAATTAAAGAGGGATTTTTTAGTATAAAGAATTAAATTTTAATGCCATCGTTGAAGTTAAATTCTGATATCAGCGGGGTGTATCGAGAGCGGAAACTGGAAGGGTGGTGGGTAGAACGTGAAAGCCCCTAGCGGCAAAACCAAGCTTTACGGGTTCTCGGATCAAAGAGTTCTTGGATAAACAGCAATTATTTGCCGCTAAAAATCTTTACCCCGGTTGTTTGTCTTTCTGAAAGGGAGAATCCGTCGAGCTATAAGTAGCCAAGCGTAGGATCCGAGCGCCGCTTCGCTCTAACAACGACGACGCCTGGTGGCTTAGAGGCGAACCATTATTGCTTCCGAGAGATAACCGTTTTGTCGAAGCCACCGCCATCAGAGTCCTTCTTGACTCGGAACCTCGACTAGTCAAATAGTACTCGCCATACATCAATGATCCTCGTTACCACGGATACGACAAAGATGGCGGGAAATCTTACGTTCCAGCCTACGCTGGAAGGATCGTAGTGTCGGAGATGGGGGCAGACAATCCCCGAAGGATTACGGTTACTCCAAACTTTTGAACGTAGCCAATTCCGATAATTATATCGATTTAAAGCCGTACCAAAGGAACGGATATAGAAGCCCCTATTAAGGGATTTAAGCCCTAAAGATGGTCTTAAGGGTTCTTCGGCTGTAGCGTTGTCTCGGTCGGCTCAAACGTTTCCGAGTTGCCCCTTTATTTAAAGCAATTTGCCAACCCAAACACGGATACCAGTAACTGGCGAAGGCGAGGATAGGGGTACATTCTACGAAACCGTAAATCTACGGTCTAGACGGCCTCGTAGAAGGTCATAAAAAAATTAGAGCTCGGACCCTTCGAAATCGGGTAATTAACCTAATCTTTCGTGTAGAGAATGGTTTATGAAGAGATTGGATAGTATAAGCCACTCACGATTTAAAAAATGGTTTTTAACGTTGGTCTTACTTTATATTGATAAGAAAATGTTATTTTTAACGAGACAGCTGTACTAGACTATTATTTTAAAAAGGCTATATAGATTGGCTATTAAAAAGGCATTAGTGACGGGTCCTAACAAATTTAGTCGACTGGAAATGTAAAAGATATAGACCTACTAAAATGGTTTTACATTATTAGAACGATTAGGATGAAGTAAATTCATTAATTAGTATATAATATGTATCTTACGAGATAAGTGCCTAAAATCTAGGCTCAAACTACTTTTTAATGCACGCGATTTTCCTATGAAACCACGTTTGCATATAGCGCATCAAGACAGCCTGAGAATATATACGATAATATACTTATTTTTAAACCAAATTTTAGTCTGCAGTAGTTTTGGAAATTAAGTATATTTTAACACTTATTCTAACGAAGCTAATTTTTAAAAATCAGCGGGAGCCGGGATAAATCAAGAACTGATAAGATTACTCAGGTTGAAATTTTCAGATATCAGTTCAGTTTCAGGTTAATAATTTATATTCCCCACCCCCAGCAATCTCATTTCTAATTCTATCTGATTCATAATCTCAAGTAACCTATCTGATCTGATCAGATATAAATAATCACATCAGATTCTGTTTCATGCCAACAGCTCTCTACACTTACCTATAGAGGTTGGGGACGGTTAATCATTATCCATGATTAAATTGATTTTTTCGGAAAAAAATTTAAACAAAGAAATTTACCGGTAAATATTTCGGAAAGTGATTAAAAAACATGTATTATTCGGAAAATGTTAGCTTTTTATCGAAAAAAACGTCGTTTTTCCGATTAATTTTACAAATTTATCAAAAAATTAATCGGATAATACAGAAATATAAATTACTTGATCAAAACGTTTTACGAATAATTTTGAGAGCTTTATCTATTGAATAAAAGTTAACCATCCCCGACCTCTACTTACCTACTTACTTACCTTTAACCTTAACAATTTTTTATGGAAAGGCTAAACCAAAGGACTCGTGGGAAAACCCCTTAAACCAGTGGGGACAGAACTTGCAAACTCAACGCGGAAGGAGTTGTTCCGAGTTTTCACCCAGGGCCACAAGCTGGGATCGAACCCGGCTCCTCTTGCGTTTTGTCCCATATCAACTGATCTGATAATACCAGTGCTCTCTGATCTATCGTTATTATTTCCTAAGTTCAGATAACGTGACTCTTTATCTGATAATCGTTTGAAAGTAATTTCAAGCTAGTAACATTCATTATCATTAGAATATAAATCCATATTTTGAACAATAATAATATTACGATGAAGACGTAATAGCTCGAAAATTGTAACTTACGGAACGTTTTGGACAGCCATTAAAAAATAAATTCAAACTTGAAAAAAATAAAAATTATTGTTTATATGGCCGAGAAAAAAAATTACGTTGGTTTCTCTATATGAAATAAATCTAAGCCTTATGGAGGAAGACTACAGGGGCCATTGTCTACTTTCGCGCTATTTCAAGCTGAACTCTTTTAATTTTGTATTTTAACTTATAAAATTAATATTTAAGTATAGAACAGCCTCTTTTTTAGTGCTTAAAATAATTTTGACAATTTTAAATTTAAAAGTAATTAAGTTATTACGTTTTAATTCGGACCCCCGGAGCGAAACAAGTTGGGCAAGCGCACAAACTACCCTTTAGTTAGGACCTTATATCTCGTTAACTATTAATATTACAATTATCAAAATTATTTTAAGCGCTAGAGAAAGGTTCAGCCTAATAAGAAAAATATAATTCAATTATGTAATTGTTAAAACAGAAACGTTCAGCTTGAACGAAAAAGAGGCTTTTACTGTATTCTTCCCCCTTATAGCTGACATTTTGTCGAAAAAGTAAAATATTTAGGATTTGAGCCGAGTCGGGGGAAATAACATTAAAATGGATGAAAAATCGTGCCCAGACTTGTCACGAAGTTAGTTTTGTAGCTTAGCTATAGCCTTTAAAGTTATAAGTCGAGCGTCTCTATAAGCGCCAAGGACGTCTTTACGATCGACGAGAAGCAACTTGTTCGAATGCTCAAAGCGTGAAAAATTTATCAGAAGGGTCCTCAGTTTTCGGTCACTCTGTCATCACATACTCAACGCGGTTTTAAGAAAAATTAATTAATGAAGCCTTAATTAAGGACCCTGCCAGGGCGCGAGGGGCGGGGGCATCTTTTAGAAACACAACGTACCCCCCCCCCCCTTCATCCTTGTCTGAGCCCTCTTCCGAAACCATCGGCCGACACGAGCCGTGTGAAATTTCATTAAATAAATCATTTGGAGCCGAGGCTTAGCGGCATAAACAAGAAAGATAACGCGTTATATCGTTCCGAGCTCGCCTTCATTTGTCACGCCTTCCCAATTATAAAACCCGGCACACTGTCCACCGATCAAAAGCGTATCGCTTAATTGTCCAAAATTAAAGAAAAAAATAATCCAAGACGGTTTAAATTTATGACGTCAGCCTCAATTGCGTTCTCCGAATTGTCGACATATTTTTGGAAAATGAGCCGAGCCTCGGTCGGGTTTGGAACAATAACGGAAAAGGAATCCCAATTTATCAGGTCATTTTCCCATTTTCGCGCTCTTCCGTCGAGAGGTGGCGTTGCGGATGGAACCCCTTTATTTTCAATTTCGATATTTCGCGTCATACTCAATCGAGCTGAAAATCATTTTATCTCGATTCTGTTAGGCGACGCGAAAAGGCGAGAAATATATTTTATTTATGACCATAGAGGGCGTTAAACGGCGAAGGTCGGCAAACAGCGGTCATATTTTTTAATCAAGAAAATGCGTAGAAATAGAGAACTATTTTCCGGGCGTTTGGTTGAAATTACGGCGCTGAAAATGCGCCTTTTATGTAGGACGCGATTGAATGGGTGTGGTGCTAAAAGGAATAAGTATACTGTAAAAGCCCTCGAGGTTCAACTGACGGTTACCGCACCCTTCTGACCGGCTTCGGTCGTACTGCCAACCGTTAAGCCTTGGTTGATACGAATACCGAAAATATCTTAAGGCTTCCAACGATTTATACGAAACCGTTTCGGGTCGTCTTCAACGCCAAGTTCCGAGTATCATTAACCAAAATAAAAAACCTACTAAAGATTGCATTTTCTCGGAAGATTTAAATCGTAGGAGTGGGCAATTAAAAGAGCTAACCAGTTTTTTTGGACAGTCATCAGTGTGATTAAACCTAATTGGTCGTTAGCGAAAGTTAGCAGTTTTGACTCCGTGAGTGTTGTAGTAAAAAGCTTCTTTTCTTTAATAGTTTTTTTTATTTTTCATTCACGGAACAGCGCGGTTTGATAGCTCCATACAAAGTGGGAAAGGGAGATTATACAATTAAGAATACGAAATTAGGAAAGGAACTGGGCATTTGGTAACAAGGGGAGAAGCCTAATTCGACGATTTACCCTGACCGCTTTGTTCAACGAGAACAATGGGTTTAAATTAAAGAAAGTGAAACTTTCGAGAATGTTTTTTTTAATCCGATTGAAGAAAGTTCCAATTACAATTTATTTAAATCACTTAAAAAGTAATTTGAATTTTCAAAATATTATGAAAATTTTAATTTTTAACAAATTTCGCTTATAATTGATTCGGAGAAGAGTAGGTCAAAAATAGTCCAGACGCCTGTAGAAGTGTTCAGCACGCCGCACTTTGGTGCCCAACGTGAAGTAAACTTCCAGGCGAACGCGTCCGTTATTCTAGTTAGGAGCAACAAACACAGCACCCCCCCACACAAGGAGACCGCAACCCGTTAAAAGTCGTGCATTTTATTGCGTACATTTTTCATTAGTAAGACGTTTTAGCGCCTGCTGTCGTCGGAAGGGGAAAATATGGAAATTGTCTTCCTCATTTCCGTAAAACGTTCAGCGTAAAGGCTCGTCCGATGAAATTCGTACACAACCCTTCGTTAGCGTGTTTAAAGGCTAGCTGCGTTCTCCTTGTGTTTCTTGCTCCTAGATGTCACTGTATTCGTGACATAATATAACGCTTTGCAATGATTTATGTCTTCTCTTTTTGTAAATTATTCGCCATTTGATTGAGACGGGTGGCGGCGCTGCTGGTAGGTGCGTAATACGTCAGATAAACGTTGCCACGCGATGTGGGCACAGTCAGAAAAGTAGAAACAACTTATCTTGTTTGATAATATATTATTATCTCAACAGCGCGATGACTGTTGAGTGAAAAGTCGTTTTATCTTCTACGTCGTTCATTGCGTTCAATGTGAGACTTCATGTGACGTTTAAAATAATTGCGTGAAAGCTGCCACTGATGAAGTTACAGATTCGACTTAACACGATTTTCACTTTCTTATACTCTTTTCAGACGAGATTTAAAAACACGCATTTATAATACAAGGCCAATAACTCAAAATTCGTTTTAGCTAGGAATTTGACATTTTCAGGGCACATAGACCGCGCAGGGGGTCACTTGATAACGGAAATTTCCACGCCCTTGAACCGTGTCTTCAAGGTCATTCAAAATTTATCTCGAGAACCATTAGATATAAAAGTTTGGTTTCAATTAGAAACGTGTTCCCCGTCATATTTTAGGACTAAATAGCTTTTGGTCCACCTAATTTTACCAATAACCAGTCTAGGGAATTTAGACAAAACATGAAGGTCGCGTGATGAAAATAATGTACCAGAGACCAGGTTGAAGGGCTAATAACTCGAAAAGTACTCATGCTAGATTATCAAAATTTGCTAGACATACTCATTTGGTAGGGGGTCTTAAAATTGTCAAACTCGGATGACCTTTAACTCATGGTTCAAGGTCATACAAAGTTTATCTCGAAACCAATGGATTTAGAGAAATGGTTCCAATTTGAAAAGTGTGTGAATTGCAATTTTAAGTCTAGATGGCTTTATTCCGATGCAAAACAACATGATGAAAACCTTTCAAATTGGAACCAGTTCTCTAAATCCATTGGTTTCGAGATAAACACCTTGTATATACCAATGTTAATTTTTAATAAACATATTTCAGAATAAAAAGTCAACTTTGGTTGATTAAACCCAAAAAATATTCATGTGAACAATAGAATATGCAGGCATCCCAATTTTCACTTACGGATTCCCGATTGAAAAACCACGCCTATTCCCCCTTTCGGGAATCATGAAACTAGAGGTCAGAGTTGAAGCTACATATTATCCGCTAACCTCAATACATTCTTGAATAAACCACAGACCACCTACCCCAAAAAGGACTTGCATCACCATCGAAAAAAGTTTTTCCAAAAATGATGCAGCTTTATTTTTTACAGCAAACAGGAACAGGAGATAGCGCGTGAAAATTTTTTATTTTACGAAATAAAAATGAAAAGGTCGTGCACGAGCCAGATTCTACAGTACAATTTTTATGGTCGCACGTGCTCGTTTTTGGATATTTAAAACTGTCTCTACTTGCCGTGAGATGGCGCGCTCTCAAAAAACCGCATCACATTCGAGACATAAAAATATTGAAATTACTACCAGCGATATCTGTCCTTCTTCGAGTAGGTGATCTTCGATTAAACGAAGGTTAAACGAAATATATCTTTACGGAAACCTCTTCAATTTTTCAAATTACCCTGTACAGTAACACCAACATTTCTAAAGCCAAAGGCAAGACCAGCCGGAGCTGCAAACGCTATAGTGTTCCACACCAAATACCTGAGGTTAATATCCCTTTAAGCCCCAGTTTTTCCGAGCATCGTCAGAAATACGTATTAGAGCGTGAATGTCTGTTAATCTTCAAGTTGTTGTTATCGCTTGAAACCGCTTTTAATTTGGGCGCCCATAAAATAATTAAAATCGAATATAAAAGTGATAAACGGCAGATGGCGGTGTAAAAGGACTGGAAGGGACATAACACTTAATCGGAAAAACCGTACACAATAAATCTCCATAGCGAGTGTATTTTTTGCTGGGCCTAGGTGAACAGCCAACAAAGCGTACAAGGCATTGACGGACGCGGAGAAACGACCGTTAATATTTCTCCTTTATACTATCTCGAAAGCGGAGGGAGAGAAATATGGCGAAAACTACTTAACGTTACAAACTAATGCAAATCTATCGAATTCTCCAGGCGTACACTAACAGTTTGCGCGGGGAGAAATCAGTCTTTTTTATACCTGGCAGTCATTCCGCAACCGATTGATATTGCGGACTAATAATTCATCAGTTCGGTAGCCCTCCTCCCAAAGGTTGGCCTCCTATCTCATTTTAGCGGCGCGACCCGCGGTGGCGAACGGGACACGGAGGAAAAAGTGTTTTGGGAGTTTGGCGCCTCCTCGGACGGATAGTCAACCGAGGAGAAGACCATTTCTCATTTTCCTTTTTGGGCTGCCATCAAGCACCATCAACATTATGGCCTACCATACGTATAAGCGTCTCTTTCGCGAAGCCGAAATAACACTTTCAGGCTACCCAGGAAAGATATCGAAATAGGGCGGTAAAAAGGCCAACAATAAAGAATAATATGTATGAAAAAAAGTGGCAAACCGCCGCTAGATGGCAATAAATTTTCGGCCGTCAACCGGAAAAACGTCCCGGGGCTAGGCTTTTCTTAAGAGCCAATCAAATCGCCGAGTCGAGAATAGGAAATTGAAGCCCGGTCACTTCAAGCGACGAGCGCGGAGTCAGAAAAGGCCCCAAAATAACTACGCGTGCGGGTTTTAGCCAGAGTTGCCCTGTCGAAATGAATGGTCTGGGTACGGGCTACGCGCGCTTGGACTTACAAGCGCGAACTGTAAGGCGTGGGATGGCTCATCCCTTTTTACTCATTTTCATGCAAATCGTACTTGCCAAAGGCTTAACAATCTTTCTTCTCCTTCCTGAATGAAACTGATTGCTTCGCGACTACCAGTGCCGAACTAAACTCGCAAAAGGGACGTTCGTATAAATTCAACTTTAAAATAAATTTATTACGTATGCCAAAATATATTTCGCTCATAAATCGGCTTAGGAGATCCAATTTAGATTGAATGAAATGATTTGACAGACCGAATTTATCCAAAAGGTCACTCTCCGTTTAATACAAAATTTACCCACTTGGTCTGATCAAAATATAACCGAAAAGTTATATAAATTATTGGATTTTCACTGTTAAAAAGAACCAATAAATGGTGGCTTAACCGGGGAGTCGGGGTCCGGCTCTTGTAACCCATAAGGGCGGTTGCACACTTTGAGATGTTAGCTCTGATCAAATGGTCCTATCTCCACTTCCGACTTCGGTCAGGTTTGGGCTGTATACTGAGCTTCAGCTCAGGCTAACGGAGAGTGTCCGTGCAAACTGACCGTATCGGAGGATTGGGTAGCCTGCTGTGGGGCGGTAGGCCTCCGTATGAGGGCACGGTGGTCCTGTTTCCCAGCCTTTTGGAGCACACCGGGATCTCCGGTGCCAGCTGTGCCGGGTTATGTCGACTGCTGCGTGCCCGTCGCTCCCCTTTAGGAGCTCTCTCCAAAGGGTATGACTCTTTACCTACGTAGGTAGGGTGTCGGCTGGAGTTGCTACAGCATCCACTCTTAAGCCCACTGCTGTGTGCGAAGTGGGAAATGGTCCACCCATTTCTGCACCTTCTGCTGGGTTGAGTGGCTCGCGTCAAAGGTGCGACAATCAGTAGTAGGGTACTACTACCCATGCTGGATTTGTCACCTGTCCGGGCTGTGGACGCTGGCGTAGAGCACTATGATGATAGACCTCCGGTGGTGTGGTTTTAATTTTACCGGTACACCGGGCTATAAATTCTGACACACTGTTAAAAGAACCTTTTAAACACAAAGTTTTGTCAGTTAAAAAAAAAGTTACGTAAATATTTTTTACCCAAATATGATTACTAGAGTTAGAAGTATGAAATTGATCTTTTATATTTTATAATTTATTTCAATCAATAATGTGTTTATTTCCTCTATAGGGAGAATAGAGTTTCAGCAAACCTCTTTCAAGAAGTTTACGCGACTTTTATTGCCTTTAATTCAGGTGGCTAGGTTAAATTGTGTTGGAGGGTGTTGGCAAGCCCTTCATGCCACGCGAACCAACAGCTCCCTACACTCACTATTACCGTTCACCTCAACCTGTTTTTATGGTTATGGGAAACCGAAAAACTTTAACTTATAAACTCAACGCGGAAAGAGTGATTCCGAGTTTTCACCAAGTGTCACAAGCTGAAATCGATCTCGACTCCTCTCGCTGCGAGGTGAAAGTGCTAATCACGCTGCCACTCCACACCATTTTCACTCGATCTAAAATGTAAAAACCTAAGATAAAAACTCCATACATTTAAAACTAACCGCAATTTAACCAACCAAAAACTGTCTCTTCATTTGTTTTCCACTGTTGAACAAAAATATGCCAATAGCGCGAATCCGGATAAAATATGGCGTGAGCGCAAAAAATATTTTTCCGTTAAAATTGTCAGCGAAGTCTATGTGGAAAACAAAAGTCGAGAAGGCGTATTCGTTACGCTTCAGCGAAGTGAAGTCGAAAAATCAGCTGATAGCTCATGTAAGGAAAAGACAAGTCACTCCTCGACCGTCAGTTAAACCCGGTTAGAGAAGCGAGATTCTGGGAAGCCGACCGTAAACAGATCAATAGGACGACACGGAAACGAAACAAACGCAAAAATTGGATCCGACAATCTGAACGGACTAGTCATATATATTTTCTTTCGGAGGTTCGCGCTAAGACTAAACCTAAAGGGATTTGCCGAGCATCTTCCCTCTTACGGAAAAGTGACAAACTAAGCCCCCCAATATTCCAAAATCGACACGCTTAAAACGTATTCGGGCTTCGAAGCTTCGTCAATTTCTAGGAAGAAAAAGATCGGAGTCTTTACTGGCGGAGGAATACAAAGCCAGCTTTTAAAATATCGTAAAGTAACCCCACGTTAAGCTCGCACTCGGCGGCGGCTGCAGTTTCTATAATCCTAGATAAAAATAGTAAAATATGTAGATTATATATTAGAAGTTTCCGTATTTTTCCGAAAAAATAAAAAGGTTTTCATTAGTCTAATCAAAAGTCAAAATTTTAGCCAGAGATTCCAACAGTAGACCGGTTTCGCCCTTTTCATCAGTACTGTGTAGGAACTCTGGCTTTACTCGGAGATCTGCCGATATCAGTTATATAGGGCACTCTGAATGTTTATTAGTCTAATATTGTTCGCAAATTTAAATTTCGTGGCATTTTCGCCTGTAATAAGTATGACATTTTTTATTCTCCAAACGATTTTTTTAAAGTTACTATAATAATAAACTATAATATTTAAATATTATGATATATTATTGCAATTATAATAATTCATTATGAAATTATTCGTTTCGTTTCTGACGGTAATTATTTTCTTATTTTATTATCTAGTACAGTTTAGTTTCTACCATCTCAAAGTTGTTCGAAAATATTTGTGATCAATCAGATATCAGGCTATCCGCATTTACTCTCAAATATTATCAATTCATTTGATACGGGTCAAAATGCAAACCAGATAGTTAAAACCCGAAAATAATAGTAATTCATAGTAAAGAAACAGAAGGTCTGATTATCTTCCATATCAGATAACTTTTCACTTAACTGAATCTGTTGAGTTGAATTATAGCAGTTCAGATCGGTTACCTGGAAAAATTAATCATATACATTTTTATTTTTAATATTTTATTTTACCTTTTTATTTTATTGGATCCGATTTTATTGGCTTTTATTTGATTTAATTGGATTTTATTTTATTTGATTTTATTGGATTTTATTTTATTTGATTTTATTGTATTTTATTGTATTTTATTTTATTTGATTTTATTGGATTTTATTTGATTTTATTGGATTTTATTTGATTTTATTGGATTTGATTTGATTTTATTGGATTTTATTTGATTTTATTGGATTTTAAATTGATTTTATTCGATATTTTTGAATTTTATTGGATTTTATTTTATTTGATTTTATTGGATTTTAAATTGATTTTATTCGATATTTTTTAATTTTATAGGAATTTTTTTAATTTTATTGGATTTTATTTGATTTTATTTTAAGTTACTTATCGTAAAATAATTATATTTATTTTAAATATTTGAATTGTTGTCCAACAAGTTGTCAAATCTTTCCTTATATTCTAAAAGAACAACTCGGGTTGAGAACAAAATTAATCTACAAGGTACACCGTGTGAATTACATGTAAAAGGTCATATAGCGTTCAAACTTTGTTTTAGTAGTTGAGGAATACCTAGAAAAGATGTCCTAAACGTTTTTGTTGGGAACGCATTAAACTCGACATTAGGGAATTTATGAGAACATTTCGGAAGACGGTTTGCCTTTGTCAATGGCTGACATTCCAAGAGCCTTGAGAGAATTATCCCACCCCACTCAAAGTCGTAAATCGTGTATATTTACAGGACCTAAAACCTACACCCTACATAAAAAGAATTCCTGAATTACAAGGTTTCAAAGCGTTATTTCCTTTCAAAAGTTCTGGGTTTCAACCATAAAAACTTGCGTATCATTTTTCTTATAGCTCTGAAAAAAATAATCTTAAATAATAATAATTCAATTTAATTCGCCTTAAAGGGGAACGGCCAAGATTTTCCAAATATGGCCTTATTTCCGTATCAAAAGATTAACAAGACGTTCAATATACTAACACGTACCTTTTTTTGTCTTGAAAAAATAGCTTTTGGCCCAAAAAGTTGAAACGAAAAATTACGTCAGGTGTTTGGGTTTGAATTTTCGCCGCCATCTTAAGGGCTGCCGCCAGCGCCCCTAACCCCGTATGAGCGATTTGCGAACTATCCTAACTTTTAAAATCGCGCAATTTAGGCTTAGGTCTCTTATAACTGGAACGCGCCGCGCGTGCGAAACCAATTTTTCGCGTCTTCAGCAGCGCGCGCTTTTACGTTGTTTTTCTGTCTCACCGTTTTTCTCACCAGGTGTCGCGGCGGACGCGCGCTTTTCGATTTCCCGAAATTTCTTTATTTTATTAAAAATGAATCACTCAATATTTTTGGATGCGGTTTTCGCCATAAATGTTAGTTTTTAATGGGCTATAGGGCTAACTAACTGGTTAAAGCTTAACCGTTGCCCTTTAAGATCAATGACCTCGCAATTATGGCATTCTTTTTGATAGAAAACTACCTAGTGTAATTCTTAACGGGAATTTCGATTTAACGGGTTAGAAGTAAAAGTATCCATCAGATAAGAGAGGTTTTCTTTACGCGAAACGTAAGAAATTTATTACCTAATTCCCGGTGGTGACATTCTCAAAATTTCCCGTAACATTTTACGCCAGTGTCAACATATCCTCCTGGTACAGACTTTATTTAGTGGCCAAAAGTAATCGCCCCGTTTTTAAACAAACCATGATCGGAAACACTGATATCACAGTTATTTATTACTAGGTTGTATATTATCTTTGCGTCTATAGTTACAGTACGGCCAACTTTGATCACGCGCTGTTCGCGCTACTACGGCCAACACATTCGTCGAAATTCCGCGAGCAAGGATTTTCCCCCTATAAACTGTACTATAACGTGTAGGAGTTCAGCGCCACGCTCGGTGGTTATATTGTCCCCAATGTAAAAACTATACTAAAAATAATAATCCGCTAGGGGCGCTGACGTCATACACATCTTTTGCTCATAGAAACGTCAACGAATGAGATGGCCGCTGTAGCGCGAGAGATGCGCGAGAAATCAAAGTTGGCCGTGGTTACAGTAAGAAAAAATTTAATTTGGTCGCCAGCCATAAGGTCGATTTTGTTTGTATGAAACTCTGGAAGCCTAGGTGAATTGAAAATTTTTCAACATACAGCAATATTACAAATGAAATAACGGGAAAATGTTTAATAAAATCACTGTAATTAACGGGAAATCGGTTAATAAATTAACTGGAAAACATGAAAAATCGGTTAAACAAATCACTTGAAAAATCACGGAAAATCGGTTACACAATTACTGGAAATCACTGGAACTCACGGGAAATTGGTTAAAACAATACTGGAAATCACGAGAAATCGGTTAAAAACAATACTGGAAATCACGAGAAATCGGTTAAAAACAATACTGGAAATCATGGGAAATCGGTTAAAAACAATACTGGAAATCACGAGAAATCGGTTAAAAACAATACTGGAAATCATGGGAAATCGGTTAAAACAATTACTGGAAACCACGAGAAATCGGTTAAAAACAATACTGGAAATCACGAGAAATCGGTTAAAAACAATACTGGAAATCACGAGAAATCGGTTAAAAACAATACTGGAAATCATGGGAAATCGGTTAAAAACAATACTGGAAATCACGAGAAATCGGTTAAAAACAATACTGGAAATCATGGGAAATCGGTTAAAAAACATTACTGGAAATCACGGGAAATCACCAAGCTACTGTGGGAAATCACCGAGAAATCAGTGAAAATCAACGAATGATTTTCGAAAATTAATAATCAGGTGTGCAAAGATTTTACGAGCACTGACAACCCCCTCGCTAAAGCCCTATCTTCAATAAAAAATAGTAAAGTAGTAAAAACGAGTTCGCCAAGAAGGTGATAATAGTATTTCATTGCCCGTGTACCATTTAAACAGGGAAATATAATCACAACCCTTAAATTCGTACGATATTTCATGTTCAAGTACGACTTTTACAGGGATAGTAGACTCCTAGGTTCTCAGCTACCTAAATACGTTACTACCTATAAGAGATTACATTTGTAAAAATCCCGTACACTCGAGAATAATTATTTTAGAAATATGAAAATCAATTTGAAAATCCCGAAAAATTTTACAAGCGCTCGATGACCTCGGGGCTGGCGAGATGCGTTTGGCAATAAGGGAGAAAGGAATGAATAGCATTTTCAATGGAAATTTGATATGTAACAACTCTTTATTGACACTAAAATACTAAACAATAGAATATATCAAGATTGACATTGATGGGCGCAAAATAAAAATATAACGTTTTTTTGGGGTTCTTAACAAAAGGGCGACCTTTAACAATCAATATGTGAGAGACTCAATATGAATCTCGTTTATTTTGGCTACGGCTAGTTTTGATCCAGGTGAGAGAGGGTTTAGGAAAGGTTTTCTGCATTACTGTTTGATTTCTGGCATTCTTGGGTAGAGGTCGGGGATGGTTAACTTTTATTCAATTGATAAAGCTATCAAAATTATTCGTAAAACGTTTTGATCAAGTAATTTATATTTCTGTATTATCCGATTAATTTTTTGATAAATTTGTAAAATTAATCGGGAAAACGACGTTTTTTTCGATAAAAAGCTAAAATTTTACGAATAATACATGTTTGTTAATCATTTTCCGAAATATTAACCGGTAAATTTCTTCGTTTAAATTTTTTCCCGAAAAAAATTAATTTAATCATAGATAATGATTAACCGTCCCCGACCTCTATTCTTGGGATTCTTTCTGGATACTACGATGCTAGAAGCTAGGAGCAACAAACACAGCACCCCACACAAGGATAACGCAACCCGTCAAAAGTCGAATATTTTCTTGCGTACATTTTTCATTGCTTAGACGCTTTAGTGCCAGCTGCCGTTGGAAGGGGAACATTCGGAAATTGTCTTTTGGCGAAATAGTGAAAACCGCTTTGGCGAATACAAAATTTTTATTAAACTATTTTGGCGAAACTAAAATTTATTGAAATTAAATATCTCAAAGTCAATTTTAAAACAATAATAAAAAATGTGCAGTTAAATAATAATCTACCGCTGATTAGGAACAAAATGGTTAAGACGCATAATCCATTTTTGAACACCAAGAAATTTGAATTACATAATTAAGTTTAAATGTAATGTAATGTATTTGTAAGGTACATTTACTCATTTACCTTGATCTTCTGTGGTCCTCTGAATCATGAGTTAGGAATTTTTGAAGATTATTAAAGACTGTTTGAAACTTAAGAAAACATTATTTATATATCAAAATAAAATATGAAAGATAAAAAAATAGTGAATAAAAAATAAAACATTAAATGAAATTCGCCAACTTAAACCGACACAAAAATTTAATTCTTATTTTTTAAGCCTATGGTGGTTTATAAAATGCATTTTTTTTATTTTGCGCCTAAAGGAGCGGTCCTTTAGGCTCAAAGTAAACAGAAGAATTTTTATATTTTGTTATGGTAATATGGAGAATATATGGTTTTATGAAAAATATCATTTATGGGTAATCCGGCTGACCACGCACAAATATTAAGAAATTAAAAGGTTTCCCAGGGTATCGCCTAACTCATAAATAGCAACATATGATAGGGAAAACTAACGAAATAGTTGTCAGATATTATTCAAAATCACCCAATTGGAACCTCTGGCTAAGGACTCGAAAGAGTTGCCTGGTATTTTTGATGGCTCACCGCCCAAATGAAAATTCACCCGCGATGAAAAACGTTTTTGATAAATAGCCCCAATTATCGCCAACTTCTTGAAATAAATGAGAAAATGTTATATACAGTTTTTAAATATTTTTATTAATTTATTTTAAATTAGTTAATTGTATAACAACTCTCAACTGTTATTTTAGTGAGCTTGGTGAAAACGTGGAATAAGTCCCCCAAAAAGGAGCCCAATTGGGCGGTAAAATCACCCAACTGACAACCCTGACTAACGACTTCGTGAGCTCTCTCTATCTCTTAACGAAACGGGCTCGTGTATAACTCCTTCAAAAACGAGCCCAATCGGGTGGTAAAATATATATTTACAGTGTATAATAAGCTATTCAGTATTTATTTGATTTAGTCACATTAAAACTTATCGGATTATTTTAGCATCAACCACTGAATTCATTAACCTTCAATTTATCGTCTTCTGATTGGTAAAATTAGGTCAAATCAATGTTCTTTGAAGTAATTGTATGGCGAGCAACAACTTTCTAATTGGAACCAAAACCGTAAACCCAACGGTTCTCGATATAGTTTTTGAAAGATCTTGAAGACATATGGTTCAAGGTCATTCAATTTTACACTAGTAAATGTTCCCCTAGCTGCACAAGGAATATTCCATAGAATTTTAAATTAAAAAAATGTTTTTTAGTTAGTTATCATTTTCCGTTTTTTAGTGGACACCCTATATATATATATATATATATATATATATATATATATATACAGGGTGTCCACTAAAAAACGGAAAATGATAACTAACTAACAAAAATCTCTCTCTCTCTCTCTCTCTCTCTCTCTCTCTCTCTCTCTCTCTCTCTCTCTCTCTCTCTCTCTCTCTCTCAGAAACTAGTGCGCACCCCCTTCTATAGCCCCTGGCCCAAGATCCTCCTCTCCGTCCCAGAAAATTTGCCTCTACTCGCTGCTCCAGACGACACCAGCGACACAGATCCCCGTTACAATATTTCGTGATACCCCAAGGGAAGGCAACGAAATAAAAAGAGATTGAGATTCTGCCTTTACCAATTTCAATCCATTACAAGAAGCTTTCGTTAAAATTTTGAATTTCAATACTATGCGGTTTCCAAAACCATCCAAGGTTTCTCTGCAACGACGCGACGATAGTCTGACAAATTACTACTAAGTAAAGGCTTAACGGGCCAAATTTGAAAAACTTCGACCCAATTTTAAGCCGCTCCTCCTCTTCCGTGTCCCACATGTCACATTTTGGCATTTCCGAAATTCAAACAGTTCTATGCTAATCAAGTCATCTAGCGACTTTTAATGCTGTTTTAACTCGTTTGGTAGAGCGATTAATATTGACAGAATAATTTTAACAAGATATCGAAATTTCACTAATAGTCTTAATCGATAATTCAAAATAACGGTCGAAAAAGTCGCCGACCAATTTAGGAAACAAATTTCGGCGGCGCATTTTTGGAATAAAAAAACAGCGTTGCCGGGCGCAAAAGAGATAGCAGTGTTGCCAGATTTCATTTATTTTGTTTGAAACACTCCGAAATTCAAGTACTTTTAATTTTCCCGCCAAAATAAAAAAAATATTTTAATTTAACGACTTTTATTAGGACAAGAAAGTAGATACCAGAAAATCGAACAAAAACCATAAAATACCAGTTTTGGGGTTGGCCGTTCTCTCGTGTGTCATCTCTGGTATTCTCTGCTCTCTGTGCTTCCCTTTCTTTTCTTTCTTGAAAGAATCTAAGCGGACTCACTGTTTCCGATATTTTGACACGGTAGGCGTTGCCTAAATCGGAAGGCTTACTGAGGTACACCAGCCGCTTTGAAGCGCCTCAAGAATTCTGTCCAACTATCACTGCGAGTTGGGGCTTAGGAGACAGTACGTGCGAGAAAGTTAGGCTTAGTTCATTCTCCAGTGAATTTGATTAAAAAACTTCAGCCATATCCGGCTTACTGGTTATTTTTACTTAACACAATGGTTAATTCCCATTATTAAAACTTTTACAGAACCAATTTCAAAAATAAAAAGTCCAAAACTTACTAAGCCTAATCATTTAACCGACAAGAACGGCGCCATTTGGTCAAAATTGAACGTGAACGCTCCAGCTTTTCAACGAAACTACGCCGGAAATCGACTTCAGCGACGCCAAGTGTGTTCAATTTGAATTAAAATTATCCTTGATTTTCCTATTCCCAGTATTCACGCGTGCTTTTTAAAGCACGAACAGTGAGTCCCCTTAGATTCTTGGTCCATACAGTTTCAACTTAAAAAGGAGGATACAAATAAACAGTAAACCTGTCTCCATCTATATTTAGTTTACGACAAATGTCATTAATTCAGGTGTCCGGAATAAATTGCGTACGAGGGTGGTGGAAAGCCCTTCATGCCAAGCGAACCAACTGCTCCCTAAATTCACTTAAGCAATTTAAGAAATAGTTCTAAAATAACATAATTTATTATGAATAAATTCAAAAAATATGTTCCTTCAAAGTCTGATAATTAGAAATTCTCTATTTAATATTTTTATCTTGGCTACTTTTGGTTTAAAAATATTTAATTCCAAATACAATTTTAAATGCATCTGAAACAATATTTATAAAAATTATTTATGAAGCAGCTTTTTTCGTACTCTCTTTTTGTGTGGGAAATCTTGTCAATCGCGATCGAAAAATGCACTGATGGAGATTAGTGAATTTTGTATCGCAAATCTCCATCTTTCGGTGTTTAAAAACTTGATCGAAAAATCTTCATCTTTGGGTGTTTTAAAACTTGATCGCAAATCTCCATCTTTGGGTGTTTTAAAACTTGATCGCAAATCTCCATCTTTGGGTGTTTTAAAACTTGATCGCAAATCTCCATATTTCGGTGTTTTAAAACTTGATCGAAAATCTCCATCTTTGGGTGTTTTAAAACTTGATCGAAAATCTCCATCTTTGGGTGTTTTAAAACTTGATCGAAAATCTCCATCTTTCGGTGTTTAAAAACTTGATCGAAAATCTCCATCTTTGGGTGTTTAAAAACTTGATCGAAAATCTCCATCTATGGATGTTTAAAAACTTGATCGAAAATCTCCATCTATGGATGTTTAAAAACTTGATCGAAAATCTCCATCTTTGGGTGTTTAAAAAATTGATCGAAAATCTCCATCTATGGATGTTTAAAAACTTGATCGAAAATCTCCATCTTTGGGTGTTTAAAAACTTGATCGAAAATCTCCATCTTTGGGTGTTTAAAAAATTGATCGAAAATCTCCATCTATGGATGTTTAAAAACTTGATCGAAAATCTCCATCTTTGGGTGTTTAAAAACATAAAAGGTTTTATTATCTCAGTCGAAATAGTAACTAAGGTTTTAAACATAAAAGGTTTTATTATCTGAGTCGAAATAGTAACTAAGGTTTTAAACATAAAAGGTTTTATTATCTCAGTCGAAATAGTAACTAAGGTTTTAAACATAAAAGGTTTTATTATCTCAGTCGAAATAGTAACTAAGGTTTTAAACATAAAAGGTTTTATTATCTCAGTCGAAATAGTAACTAAGGTTTTAAACATAAAAGGTTTTATTATCTCAGTTGAAAGGGCACCATTTTGAAACAGGGTGGCTCACCAAATCCAGAAGCACAGTCAAACCAAAAATACAAACCCAAGGGTGAAATAGTAACTTAAGTTTTAAGGTTTTATTATCGCCGTCGAAAGGGCACCATTTTGAAACAGGGTGGCTCACCAAATCCGGCAGCACAGTCAAACCAAAACTACAAACCAAACTATGAAACAAATCGCCTCTACTTAGGTGAGCACACGTCGTATGTTTTGCGTGAGATCAGTTCAGTTCAATTGTAATTCGGAGAATAAGATATTTCGTTAATATGGCGGCCATGACCCAAAGGACGATCGTGCGGTGGGAAAGGAGTACGACACGAGCCTTTTCAGTATAAAGAGCGATACGTCACTCGAAAGCTATCTATTTATGTTTGAAATTAATGATAAAAAGCAATATACGCCAGAGAGAGGACAATGCAAAGCTATCGCTCAATAAGACTGGTATCGTACGCGTCAAGTGAACGAATAGAAAAGCTAATAAAAAGAAATGAAGTCATATTTATAAAGCAGATAGGCGATAGAAGCGTCTTCTAATCGATCCCTTTCGAACTCGCAAAAAATAGAGAAACTTTGACGGCGTATAGAGAAAAAAAGTCCAACGAGAAGAAAACGGATGAATAAAAATTCCCTTGTCACAGTAACTGTCATTTCGATTTCTATGGCAAAACTTGATGAAGACGCAAAAATAAAGAATACGCGTTTTTCAATCGTCAAACACGCTTTCATCGGCGAGGTTTTACTACGACCCTTTGGGAACCCTGCGAATTCGTTCGGAGCTATATAAGGTATATTTCCCCCGTTGACAAGATCGCTTATTTTCGTCACGTATCGCGATTAAAAAAAGAACTTTCCAAATATTAAAAACGGTTAGCTTCTCCGTTTCGGTGGCGGGTGGAAATTCCCCGCAGTCAAAGTTTTCAAGCTTTGATTAATTACCTAGCTTCCAAACCATTTTTATTTTTTGTTTCGCATTTCCCTCTACCATTACCATGGTAACGCGGGACCCAACGGAAGTGGATTTTGAAGGATATTTCTACTCGTAACCATGGTAACCTTATTTTTACGTAAGTGCAGCATCCTTTAGTAGAGGTTGTTAATTAATACGTGTCTTTCGAAACTTCGTTACTGCCTAAGGAAATTGTAACTTCCGGAGGAATCTTCTTCTTTAGCTAATTTTTGCTCGAGACCAAGGCCTATTGAAAATAGACACGGTTTCATAATGAAAAGTTCAGCGTGGAGCACAATGTTAAAATGAGCAGTTGTTAATTTTTCGGAAAAGTTAAATGCGGAGAAAGTTTTTTTTTTTGACACCCACACATCGGTGTCGACCCAAGGCCTTAGACACCCACACATCGGTGTCGACCCAAGGCCTTAGACACCAGCACACAATAACTGATTAATCAGGGTGAGATATGTGTAACGGCCACGCCAACGGCGGGATACGTGGGGACAATGGTAGGGACAGCCGCGGCGGAAGTATTCCGACCACCCGTTGGGGGATTGGTGGTCGTCCCCACACGGCCATCCACAAACTCTGCCTCCCAGACGCTGGGGATTACAGGAGTACGCCACTACTCCCGGCAATGTGGAGAAAGTTCCGGAAATCGGAAAAGTAAAAAATTGAAAAATATATTGCTTTTTAAGGGTTTTAATTCTAGACGAGTCTAGTGGTTTAGTTTTGAATTCGACAAAATTATTGGCAAATGCCGTGAAATTGAAATAGTAAGTGTAGGGAGCTATTGGCTCGAGTGGCATGAAGGGCTTGCCACCACCCTCCTACGCATTCTAACCCAGCCACCTAAATTTATGGCTTTAAAAGTCGCTTGATGATTTATCCCTAAGGTGGTGCCTTGGGTATTAGCCTAGCTGTATATTTATTTTATTATTAGGCTAATTATGGAATAAAAACCTTTTTACGTAGAGAAAGTTTAAACTTGAGTTGTGAAAAACATTTTTGGTTGCCATGGCAAAACGAATGGCCATTGAAACTTTTCCCTTTTGGAGCTTTCAAAGTACATGAAGGTCTACTCAACCCCCGAGTTTGAAAAAAATTGGGGAAAACACCCTTGTTAGTACTCAATCTATTAGCATAATCAAACTACTAAAAGTTGGGCACTATCAACTTGTTGCCAAAAATGAAGAGTCAAAAAAGAGGGTTCGAACAAGGTAGAGGGCGGACTTAACCTTCACTCTCATTCATAGATTCCGTGGCTTATTCGATAAATGAAAAGGGGTACTTCAATTGAGTATAGTGGGCGGAATTAACTCTTTCGCAACAACGTAAGGCGCCTAAGTACATACGTTACCGGCGCCATCGACGCGTTTTAAAACAAGATATAAACAAGGATTTGGTCACGAATCGCGCTAAGCCTCAGGGCTTTAGTTATTGGGAGGCCCCGGACTCCTCAAACTGCCATCAATTTGAATAGAGCTCGTCTCTGAAAATAAACCCGACGCGCGGAGGCCCGGACCCGAAGCCGCGAAAGAGGGCTCGATTTTTAAGCTTCGCCCGATAGAAAAAGTATTACGAAAGAGTTTTCATCGCTTCGCGGCGCTACGGAAACAAGAGGAATGTTCTCATTAAAATTCAACGACTAGGCTACGAACGCCATCTATACGGGTGGTAAAAATGTATAAAGGCGAAAGAAAATATGAAAATCGATGATTTTATTATTGGTAGAGAGACTCGCTACTTTTTCGATTAAGGCGCCTTTAAAATCGTGAAGAGGCTTCTTTCAACACAGAAATTGAAGGAGAAAAACCATTAGAATTTAGTTATTCTTGTTTAGACTTCATCCGTTTAAAGGATGAATATTTTAGTCCATTTTTACGCGGATTAGAGCAGATACTGGTATCCATGGTAATAAAGGGCGTGGTCCCCACTTGCTAAATCGTTTTAATTCTAAACCGGAAAAGTTGTTGGTTGAGACTGACTAATTAGTAGAACCACGTACGCGTGTAACCTTTTAGTTTAATCCGTTATTTTTCTCATAAATTACGACCCAAATAAATTCGCGGACAAGTCTACCATTTATAAACCTTCGTCGTATTTTAAATTAGATACTTAAGAAAAGATTCTAGACATAATCAAATTTTTAATCCGATAAGTTTCTAGCTTAAAGCAAAAATATTATCGACCTGATTATGAAGTTCATACGTACGCCACCAGCGAATTTGGCGCTGCGCGACTTCATTGAGACTAAGGCTTATTAAAAATGTAAACGCTTTAATATTATAAACTGGTGTTTACTTCGACGAAATATAATTAATGACCAATTATTAAATCAGGACATAATTTTGAAATTTAATGCCTAAAATCTTTTTCGCTTTGATACATATCGCGCAATGTGAAATATTATTAGATTAGAGTTAGGTGAAATTTATTGTTTGCCAGTAATACCATATGTAACATAATCACTCATAAGTATGCCATAAAAGCATTTTCGTTAATGAAACCTTGCTCACGGGATATGACGGGAAAATTTCGGAAAAATGGCGGCCACACGTATCGTAGCGGCCGCAATCTTGCCGCCATTTTTCCGAAATTTTCCCGCCGAGCGCGCGCTTAACTTCTTACAAGGATGCTGGCGCGTTCATCCCTCCTACTTCGCCTCCCTTCCTATCCTCCTTGGGCCTAACACTAATTTTTTGCGTCGACCTTCGACGTTAGGCCTAACACTAATTTTTTGCGTCGACCTTCGACGTTAGGCCTAACAGTAATTTTTTTCGTCGACCTTCGACGTTAGGCCTAACACTAATTTTTTGCGTCGACCTTCGACGTTAGGCCGAACACTAATTTTTTGCATCGACCTTCAACGTTGCGGCGTTTTAACCATAAGCCTTGGTTTTCACTAGCGCGCGTAACAGCGCGTCGCCGAACTTTGAGACGGTTTGACGCGCGTAAATAAAAATACATCATGACGCGCGCTAGTGGAAAACAAGCTTAATACGCAATTATAAAGATATAGTATCCCCAAAAAAACATTCCATTCTGCAACAAAATGTAACAATTGGAAAGACCCCATACACTAAATTACGTAACAAATACTCTTCAATTATAAATCATTAAATTACACGAAGAATTTCATTATTTCTAATTAAGAGATAATGACTATGTTTATTGTTTATTTATTCGGGATTGCAACGTGTGGGACAAATTCTGTCTGCGCGTCCACCTGATTAATCGGGGCGAGATATGTGTAAAGGCCACGCCAACGGGGGGATACGTGGGGACAGGGGTGGGGACACCCGTGGCGGAAGTATTCCGACCACCCGTTGGGGGATTGGTGGTCGTCCTCACACGGCCATCCACAAACTCTGCCTCCCAGACGCTTGACCCCTCACCCTTTTCACCAGTAACATTTAGTAACGCATGTATGAACCCAACTCTATCCTAAGTGCGTTACATAATTTAAATAATAAATAAATAATAATCAGCTAAGCTAATGTCCAAGAAACCACTCAGGCCTAAGTAGTGACTTATGAAGTTAATTACCAGTGGCCGGGTTAAAATGCGTAGGTCCCTACACTTACTATTACCGTTAACCTCAGCAAGTTTTTATGGAAAGGGGAAACCGATGAGCTCGGAGGAAAACCTCTCTAACTAGCGAGGAGAGAACTTACAAACTCAACACGGAAAGAGTGGTTTGTAGTTTTCACTCAAGCTGGGATCGAACCCGGCTCCTATTGCTAACCACTTCTCCACCATAAGACATTCCTATAGTTGAATAATAATCATTCGACGTAAAGAACCATATGTAACATAATTACTCATAAGTATGCCTCTGTATAACATTTCCATTGAAAAAAATTCAATGAGACCTTGTTTCACGCGGAACATACATTAAGCGGACCCAAAAGTGCAAAAATGCTTATAATCCTTGCGCTATTGCAAAGGTTACCATGGAAATGAAATCACGTGATCGCCAGGCACGAGCTAAACTTTACATGGGCAAAGCCCGAAACGCGCGAGGAATTCTCACTAACTTCCGTTTCCCATGTCAGTAAAGTTGATGACGCGTATTTTGTCACGGAGTTATAAGTGACGTAATTTACGTCATATCCCCTGAACAAGGTTTCATTAACGAAAATGCTTTTATGGCATACTTATGAGTGATTATTTTACATATGATAGAACAAACTAACAACGCAATCCCTGAAATTCATTCTAAATTTAAATTCATTCTAAACATAAACAGTCTACAGTTTTGTACCTAAAAGTTCACCATTCGCTATATAGTAGAGCGATGGAAAGTTGGGTATACACGTCGGAAGACGTTGAAGAGTATTAGAAGTTTTTCAATATATGTTGGGCAGTGAAGCCATCACGCTGGAGCGGTCTTCAATTGATAGCGATGAGCGGAGCGGATAAGGAGAGCGAAAAAAGAGAATAATATAAAGCAAGCGAGCGCGATAAGAGGAATTCGTTTCGGGCTTCGCACTAATGACATTAAAGTCTACTTCGTTCCAGCTTTCCGTAGATTTCCCCAGTGGCTATACTACGCTGCACACAGATCGTATTCCCAATTTCCACTCAAAAACGTAGCCCAGGAAATCCGGACCTACTACTGTCTCTATTCGCTACTTAACTAGTATAGCGACTGAATTTCAAGTAGAATTCTTTTTTCTATTGTCATAAGTAACGTTATAGCTTTAAGTATGACACCATGATGAACCGAAGTTATCGAAATAGCGCTCGGAATCGGAGGGCGTTTTCCTTATGAAAATGATAAGATAATAGAGTCAAATAAAAGCTAATTTCCATCCCCGTCTTTTGGCGCGATAAATTGCACTTGGGAATTGTGGGTATAAAGCTATTTCTATGTATAAATAATGGTTTAATAAATACAAAAACGGTTTTTTTTCGGCCTAGGAGCGCGCAAAATTTCAAATTCGAGGTCAAAAAGTAACTTCATAAGGAAAACGCCTCCAACATGCGGATGATAACTTCGATTCATTTAATTTTGACGATACTTAACGAATTCGGTTAATGGTAATCGGAAGTTTCGGAACAGGAAACTCGTCACGAAAGTACTGTCTGGTTTAGTGTTGTTAATTTTCCGGAAAAATAAAAAATTTAAATATAAATTACTTTTTAAAGGTTTTTAATGTTTTTAACTTTTTATCGATATAAAATGTCTAATATCAGTAAACATACTACAAAACATTAATAGTGTTACATTGTTAATCAGTTTAAAGTAGTCTAGAGGTTTAGTTTTACTTTTAGATTCGAAAAAAATGAGGCGAAAATGCCGCTTTATTTAAATTTGCAAACAATATATTAGACTAATCATGGAATTAAAACTTTTTTTATTTTTTTCGGAAAAATACGGAAACTTTTCCGGAAAAAAGGCCTCGGTCATTTCCCGACTTACAACACTAGTCTGGTTAGTGAGATAGTGAAAAATACAAGCTTAAATGGGCTTAGGTGTCCAATTCGAAACAAATGGTTTGTTTATAAATATCTAATAAGCCTTGGCTGTTCCGATTAAAAAAGCGATTTCTCGGTCACTTCCAAAGACTACTAACAGCTTCCGGATAGTTCTTAGTCCTCAGCTACCCAAGTCAGGGTTGGAAAAAAGCCGGCTTTTTATGAAAAAATCCAGAACAGTGGTTTTAATTAGCGATAACCAGTTTTTTTCGGTTATAACCGGCTAAAATATAAACAGTACCTTTTACTTATGTATGTAGAAATTGTCTGCATTTATTGTCGTAAATAAGAAACTAAACAAATAAAGCGAAATAACTATATAAAATAACTGAATTCTTTTGATTCTTATGACAGAAGCGAGGCAGCGAACTTGGGAACTTTAAACCTACCGAAAAACTGGTAAAAGTAAACCGGTTTCTAAATATGAAACAAAAAATAAACTCAATTTCTAAATAAAAACTATTAATTTACTAAAATATTCATATTGTAATTTTTTTTTAAAAAAAGCCACAAAAATCTGGATTTTTTCAAGTGGCTATAACCGGATTTAACCAGGTGGCTATAACCGGTATGGCTGGTTCTATGCCAACCCTGACCCAAGTTATTATATGGTCATTGACCCATCAGACTGTCCTAACCAAATAGCGCAGTGAGAATAGGAAGTGTCACACTTATTTTTTAATATGTTACTTACGCTATTGTATTTATCCGGTACTTTTATTTCCGGTTGAAATAATTTTCCAGACTACCTCTACGTTCTATTGAATTGGTGTCTCGCTTAGATTTATATAAAACGTAGAGTGATAAAGTTGAGCCTAATAGTTTCAAGCGTGAAGACTTTAGTACTTTACATAGTTTTAAGCTTTTGAAGTCCTTCAATAAACTTGAAATTCCAAGTTCTTCAATAAAAAGAAAGATTAAGTTGGGATGAAGCGTATAATAGGCTTCCAAGTTCTCTAACTAGTCTTAAACAAGGTTAACTCTTTCTGAACAAGACTAAAATGAATGATTTAAACTACACGGGTTGATCAGCCTAGCAACGGGGACCACGCCCCTTGGCAACGCTAATCGCAAGGTGACGGTATAGGTATGACAATCAAGTGACGGTTGGGAATTTTGCGCCCACTTCTATACCATCTCTTTAAGTCGAGGCTGCCATCTTGATTAATATTTCACGCTAAAATGTGTCCTTTATGAATGTATGGATAACGCGTTATATCAGAAGTGTGTAATCAAAAGTATCTATCTTCCTATTGTACTAATGGTATTAGTTTGAAACGTGTACCTTCGCAAGCTCCCAGTGATTTCTTAAAATAAGTTTATAAATATTTTATATACATTATATTTATTAAAAAATAAAATTGGGAAAATATGCCTTGTAAATAAGTAAATATTAAACAATAAAATTGGGAATATTTGCCTTGTAAATAAGTAAATATTAAACAATAAAATTGGGAAAATTTGCCTTGTAAATAATTAAATATTAAACAATAAAATTTGGAAAATATGCCTTGTAAATAAATAAATATTAAACCATAAAATTGGGAAAATTTTCGTTGTAAATAATTAAATATTAAACAATAAAATTTGGAAAATTTTCGTTGTAAATAATTAAATATTAAACAATAAAATTTTGAAAATATGCCTTGTAAATAAATAAATATTAAACCATAAAATTGGGAAAATTTTCCTTGTAAATAAGTAAATATTAAACAATAAAATTTGGAAAATATGCCTTGTAAATAATTAAATATTAAACAATAAAATATATAAAATATGCCTTGTAAATAATTAAATATTAAACAATAAAATTGGGAAAATATGCCTTGTAAATAAGTAAATATTAAACAATAAAATTGGGAAAATATGCCTTGTAAATAAGTCAATATTAAACAATAAAATTGGGAAAATTTGCTTTGTAAATAATTAAATATTAAAATCGATAACTTGATTAACTTCTGATAACATTTCCCAAATAAGTATCAGAAATTTTAAAAATGTAGCAAAACGAAACCGGTAATTTTAATGAGATACAATACCTAATATTTTGTGATTAAAATGGAAAGCCAATCAAGTTCATAATATTAAGTTAATAAAGTTTGTAGCATAACCGTGAAGCGTAACCGCAGGGGTGCCAGCGGGTGTTTGACGTATTAGGAATAAACCCCCACAGTAAGCCTTGGTAAGCGGGAGAATATTTCAATGTCGACCATGCTTCCAAGACAGGACGCGAGGGGGGGGGGGCGACCATTTTAAAACAACCTTTATATTAAAATAAGTTCCCTTGATGTATAACAAGTAGGATTATTAATTAATCAATAATGAAATGTGGCCAAAGCTAACGGAAATCAGCAGGGTGGCACCGGGAGTGGGGGGTAGGGAAATGAGGTGGTCCTGATTATCTAACTTATTTGCGAGGCAATTAAAACCTCGTATCTCGAATTTATTCAGGTCAAACTTGGCTCCCGCAATTTTGGAATTAGAATGAAACGACGGGGTGTCATTTCGTCCTTTGTCCATCGCCTCCGCACCACGACCACACGCGGAATATTAATCAAACCATTGTGATGATTACGCCTTAGCCCACTCTCAGCCACCTCCGCCAAAATCGACCGAGTTTGTCTAAAAAATGCTTTTCCTATTTACCGAAATTTCTGGTGAACTCAATGGCGGAATGGAGCAGGTGTATAATTAACGCATTTTTATCGCGCTCGCATCCGGATGAGGTGAAAATGACACTATTTACATAAACAATTAGAAACGTAACAGCGGGGTGTATGTGGGGGGGGCTAATTATCTTCCTCCTTCGAGAGCTTAATTAAAAACCAATTAACCCCCCCCCCCCCGCGCCCGCCACCGAGATAAAAAATAAGCTAATTGCGGATAAGTTACGTTCGTTCTGCGAAAGAAATGATTATACAAAATGGACATGAATTTATAATTATTTAATCTATGAATGTTCGCGGTCTTAAATATAATAATCAATAATAATAATTATCAGCTAATACCCAAGGCACCACCTTAGGCCTAAGTCACCTATAGCTACTTTTAAAGTCATTAATACAGGTGACCAGGTTATAATGCGTAGGAAGGTGGTGGCAGGCCCTTTATACCACGCGAGCCAACAGCTCCCTACACTTAACTATTACCGTTAACCTCAACAAGTTTATATGGAAGGGGAAACCGAAGAGCTCGGAAAACCCCTTTAACCAGTGGTGGAGAGGACTTGCAAACTCAATAGGCGAAATTAGAAATTCCCGAGTATTTTTCCGCCAAATGTACTAGATATTTTGCCTTGCCTTAAAATTTTAAATTTAAAATGTTGCTTAGAGTGGCAAACGTAAATTTATCCAATTTCAAATCTTCCAATATATTACACGCCATAACTTTCTCCGTCCCCAATAAAATATCTTAAAAATACCCGTACATTCGTGGCAATAGTCCTACGTTACCATGGTAACGTAAGTCGAGTGACATTTTTCTTATTCATTTGTGTTTGAGCTGAGACCGGCAGCAGCGCTCGAGAGGCGTAAATTCGAATTATTCTAGAAGTTATTATTCTTTATCGCCCTTTTTATATTTCTCGCTGAAATAAAACTGGTCTAGGCTGAAAATTCCCTGTTGATATTACTCCATAAAGCTGAAAAAAGGAGGTTGGCATTTTCGGTTTATCGTACGACATACGATAAGCATTTTTCTGGTATGATTTTCCTCAATGTTAGCACCGAAGGGAATAATAATAATAAAACCCTTACCATAAAAAAGGAGAAAATTTAATCATAAAAATTGAAAATGGCACTCCTTGGCAGACGATTACCATGAGAGAGGGTCAGAATAAAAGTTCAGCTCATTCCGTCGAAATCCACGCCTTCCAACCCTAGCGACCTCTATCGCCGTTTTTTTCGGTGGAAAAAATCAAACCCCCTTTTTCTAAAAAATTTATAGTTTTTCAGCCCCCCTTCGTTTTTTATAGTAATCAATCACAGCGCCACTCAGCGACAGAAAATTTAATTTACATTCGAAGAATAAAATGAATGGGAAGGCTGGAAGGGCATTCACGGGGCATTAGAAAGTGCCGCCATCTATCTAGCAGTCCATGAATAATAAGAACCAGCGTTTTTCGGGTCTGCCAAATCTCAACTTTTTATTTTTTTAACCTCTTTTTATGCATCTTGAAAATACGAATTCCGTCGAGGTTTCTCTTAGAAATTCAAATTTAGTTTTTCACTTTTTTATCATTCAATTAAAACGTCTCAATCTTCTCGTATATTTTTCCAGTGAGCGAAACAATGAAAGAGAAATAATGTTTGTGGCGGTAAGTAGAATGAATGAGATGAAATTATTAAATTGAAAAAAAAAAGAGTTATTAAATTGAGGATTACGTTTAATACCTTATTCGTAAAATGTAAGATTTTGGTTTAAATTGAAATAAGAAACAAACGTGCAATTTGCCTCGAAATTAATTCGTTTCAAAGTGTCTGGAATTCTTGAAAGAAGTACAAATTAAAGCGGATAATAAAATAAAAAAAGCTTAAGACGGAGTTTAGAATCAGGTTAATAAAAATAGCTTATTATCAAAGAACATATTCAAATTAAAAGTTTATATGTGGCAGAATCCTGTTTGGTTAATAGTCAATCAAATATTAATAATAATAATCAGCTAGGCTAATACCCAAGGCACCACCTTAGGCCTAAGTCATCAAGTGACTTTTAAAGCCATTAATTCAGGTGGCCGGGTTACAATGCGTAGGAGCTAGGGTGGTGGACTGCTAACTCATTGGTTCCCTAGTACGTACGTCTTTCAACGCTGTGAAACATACGCATCTCAATGACTTAAGATAGTCATTCTCCCTAATTATATATAAATACATTCTTGGTCAAATTAAAAAGGAAAACAATAGAGAGCTTTGTTATTGATATTTTTCTAACGAAGCGTTTACCCACTTCCGACACGTGACCTCCGAAAAATCGGCCTCCATCTGTCGCTGCCAGCTAGGAGCAACAAACACAAGGAGAACGCAGCTAGCCTTTAAACACGCTAACGAAGGGTTGTGTACGAATTTCATTGGACGAGCGTCACGAGCCTTTACGATGAACGTTTTACGGGCGGGGGGAAGACAATTTCCGAATTTTCCCCTTCCGACGGCAGCAGGCGCTAAAGCATCTAACCAATAAAAAACGTACACACGAAAATCCACGACTTTTGACGGGTTGCGTTCTCCTTGTGTGGGGTGTTGTGTTTGCTTGGAGTAGAGAAGTAGACTGGAGGGGAAATTCCCATATCTGTAGCATTGAGTCTATTCCCCCATCAATTCGGCCTAAGCCCT
The DNA here is from genome assembly GCF_980474605.1 of Leiobunum rupestre. Taxonomy (NCBI): domain Eukaryota; kingdom Metazoa; phylum Arthropoda; class Arachnida; order Opiliones; family Sclerosomatidae; genus Leiobunum; species Leiobunum rupestre. Next base: position 38,197,859 of record NC_143392.1, read on the forward strand.
CCCAGCATGCATTGCGTTTTTGGTAGGGGCCTACGTTTTACCTTAGTCTAGCGAAGAAAAAGAGAGTTATTTCCAAGGGTGTTGTGAATATTTGATCTTGATTTTTTAGAACCAAGGCCGAACAAACCGTTAAAGGTTTGAACTTAGAGGTTTGAATGGCAAATTTGTTACAATCAAAATCATGTTTTAAAGACGGTAATATATAGTTTAGCCATTGGCATAGTTAGAATTGTTCATAATGAAAAAGTACTGCTGTTATAAAAATTGCAAAAGTGATTCAATTAATAATTTTAATTTATAAAAGAGAAAAAAACTTGTTAGGCCTTGGTTTATAGTACAATATTAGATAATAGAACAAAATTTACCCTCATTGTTTTTTAATAATTTTTGAAAATTTGATATTTGTGTGATCATGTTTGTTATCCAAAAAAATTTAAACTAAAACAATCCATTATAAAAAGAACTAATACAATCGGAAATAAAAAAATCATTCTAAACTACTCCAAGCTTCAAAACTAAAGCATGGCGAATATTTACAATTTCATTTCAATAAAAACCCGAATGAGGGTGACACTAAGGCGCCCCTACCGTGGAGCCAAGGATTCTTTGTAACGTTGACCTTACAGACTTCCCACCCTCTTTTCCCCTCCAGTCATCATCTCTACTCCAAGGTGTTTGTTGCTCTTAACTGACATAGTCCTACCACAGCCAACTTTGCGCGAACAGCATATATTCAAAGTTGGCCGTGGTCGTATCTATAGTTGGTGACCATGGTATCTATGGAGGGAATTTTTTCGGAGCACCTCCAGGAAGTGGGTAAACGCTATTGACTACGCGTGAGGCAGTTATTTCGAATCTAGGGTAAGAGGATTATATTATCTTGGATTATATATTATGGTCATAATGGTTAGCTTCAACTTTGAATGAATTGATAAAGAAACCTTTATAGTAAATATGAAGCAATTTTGATGCTATTTATCAGTACGAGTTATTTGTACACGTTTTAGTGTACGCAGCCTACGTTGCGGACTCCGAATATGTATCTTAAAGCTATTTCAAGGTGAACTAATAATCATAATTACACAAAGTATAATATAAGCGAGGATAATACTAACTCTTATACTTGGCCAACTAACCCACAAATCCTGTTGCCACCACTGCTTAGAACACCGCTTCCGATTTTTAAAAATATTCCGCAAGAAAAAAAAGTCCGGGTTGAAATACGTCACTCACAAGGAGACAACCCGAGGTGTTTATCTCCGATTTGGTTCAAACTCGGGTGGTAAGTAGACCTTCATGTAACTTGCAAATCCCTAAAAGGGTGGACAAGAATGGGCTTTCGTTTTGCCATGGCAACCAAAAATGTTTTTCACAACTTAAAAACTGATTTTCTCTAAGGAAATTAACATGGGAAAATCAATATTTTTCAAAAAATTAAAAAAAGGTTCAACAATTAGATACATAATTCAGATCATAGCTAAATCTGGTACCTTTAGACCAATATACCTCAATTTTGGTAAATATGAGAAAATATACCTATATTGCGTAAATACAAGTAATCAGTGTTTAAGTTGTGGAAAACATTTTTGGTTGCCATGGCAAAACGAAAGCCCATTCTTGTCCACCCTTTTAGGGATTTGCAAGTTACATGAAGGTCTACTTACCACCCGAGTTTGAACCAAATCGGAGATAACCACCTCGGGTAGTCTCCTTGTCAGTGACTTACCCAAATTAATACATCGTGGAAATGTAATTTTTACATTTTACATAGCTAGGCGGAGTAACACTCGTGGTAAATTGCGAATCCTGACGCTGTGTTTGCCGGGGAAAATCGCGTCCTTTTAAAAGTAGTTAGAGCCTGCGACTGTAGACGTTTCATTTTTAATGCCTAGATGGACGCTTTAAATAAATAAATAAATAAATAATAATAATCAGCTAGGCTAATACCCAAGGCACCACCTTAGGCCTAAGTAATCAAGCGACTTTTGAAGCCTTTAATTCAGGTGGCCGGGTTACAATGCGAAGGAGGGTGGTGGCAAGCCCTGCATGCCACGCGAGCCAAGATAAATATATGTTGTATACTTCTCGGGTAAGAGATATACACTTCTGTAATCATTTATACGTAAATACATCGTTCCATGACCCGTCTAATCTTTTGATTGAGTAAAGAATTACTTATATCTGGTTAGGACATAACGTGAGCTATTCAACGGGGCATAAAAGAACGCGAATCACCCCACACAAAATTAAGTATACGAAATCGGCCTTTTGTACGGCGCTCGTTTTGTGTTTCCTCCGATAAAAGAGACTGTCGTTAATATCATTCCTTTTTGTAAAGACACGAATCGAATCGGATAATATTTCGCCATCGTGGGATACAAATAATCGGTTGTGCCAAAGGACCAGCGCCATTCCTCCGTGGACATGTAGACAGAGGTCTCTTTCCATCAAGATTGATTTGAAGCAATGATAAATGACTACCTTTTCGACTTACGGCAGTAGCGAGGTCGGTGAGGGTCGGACAGACACGGACTTCAATATTTTACAGCGGCCAAAGACAAATCGACTTTCCCCGGGTCCTGCCCTCCTCTCAGTTACACGGATGTCTACTCTCTGAAAGTCCTTCAAATAGCCATCCTTCCCTTACTTCAAATTAGCAGGGGGAAAAAGGAACGGATTTGAAAGAAGAATGGTAACAAATGACTTCATTTAAAACGTGATTTGAAAAATTTGGGTTAAAATAAAATAACCCCTCCTCTTTCGTGGGTCTGGATTAACCTTTAAAAGGCTGGTTTAAACTAGGGCAACAACACCAGGATGGAGACGCAAAAATTGTAATAGGCCTAATGGGGAGTTTTTGCGTCGTTACGTTTTTTCCCTGGTGAAAACCAGCAATTAAGCAAACTAAGCAAATCCTTAGGGCCCGAAGAGAAGGGTTACGGCGCCGAAATTTGACATCAAGGGGTTTACCATCAACCACATTTAGTATAAACTTGCTAATGGTGCCGCTGAAGCAGTAGCGGCGCTAAGGTTTTTTCACAGGTGGGCTAATTATTTTGTGGCCCCTAAGAATTTTGTGGCCCCTTAGCCCTAAGAATTTTGTGGGCCTTAGTGGGAACCTTGGATTGATCATATTTCGCAAAAGTGGTGAAATCGAAAAAACCCAAAATTTTCTAGGAAGCGAGAAGAGCAAGGTCGTTTTATTGTTGCGGCTCTCGTCGCGTTTTTTGGACCCCCTACTGACCTTGTATCTGACCTGGAGGGGACACGTGCATGCCTGGGATATTTCCGTAAATTCCCATAAGCCCCTTTCTTTTCAACTTTCTCTCATATTCCGCTACCTTCCTCCCGAATCTATATGTTTATGGTCTACTACCTTTTTGAGTAAACAAATTGATTTTGAAAGATTTTTTCCAGAAAAACGTTTCTTCGCAATAAAACAAATTTCTAGAGATAATGAAAATTCATAAATTAAAATATGAGGCTTCTTAATTATGAATATGTGGCCCTTTTAATATAAATATGTGGCCCCTCTCAGAAATGCACGGGGGCTAAAGCCCACTTCAGCCCACCCTTAGCGCCGCTACTGCGCTGAAGCAAGTTCCACAGAAAGGAAAATACGGTCTATGGTAAAAACAAGCGATGTAAAATTTGAACTACACATTTTTCTCGATATATATGAAGGTATCATAATGCTTGAATAACATTTAAAGGTATCAGTTCCATCCTGCACATCCGGACCATCAAATTCTGGTATTTTGCAATACTGTTCGGTGCTTGCTCGTAGTGTCTTGGATATACGTCGTAGTTAAATCCTGCCCAATTAAAACCGCCGCTATGACATTATTCTACGTCACCAATCACGAGGCAAAGTATCACACGATCCTGTTTGGCCAATAATCACATGAGAGCCATGGGCGTCCTAATGTCATGGCCGACATAAACGTGTGAACATGGCAACGAAATTTACGAAAATAGGCTGCACGAGGAATTGCTTATTCTCCAATAAGTGGAGTTGCGTACATTTAACATAGTGGTCATAATGAGTACAGAGCTCTGTAATAGTTATTTCGTTTCAAAGTTATATCTGTGCACCAAATAAATATCATCCTGAAATAACTATAAATGTGAAGCCATTTTAATATATTTCTCCTTATTTGTACAAAAATCTGGCAGCGGGGAAAATTTTTATCGTGGTGAACGGTGAACCGGGGAGTCGATGTAAATAAACAAAATGGCGGAACCGAGGGTTAAAGAGGAACGCTAACAGTCTTTGTTAGGGAATTCCATTTTAAAGCCTAAAGCAACTAAGTTTTGGTTTTATTCCCCCAAACAGAAAGAAGTTACCAGGAAATTACGTTTGTAAAGCTACCTGTACTCGAAGTCACTGTTACCTTCGGCAACAATGAAAACTGCTAATTTTTCAACGTAAATTAACATGATGACTTTTCCGCGCTAACTTGATTGCAAACCCCGTAAGTTGCGAGATAATTTTTATCTGTGGGTGTTCTTATTTTAAAAATACGCATTTAAAAAACGGAAGAACACTAAGGCCATCTATTGATCATATAATGAAGTTACTCGGGTGTTTATTAAAGACAAATAACATAGGGACTCATAAGGTAAGCCCATAGAGATAGAAAAGAAATAGAGGCACTATGGTATCTGGCGAAGCTGACCGCGAGTGCCGACCGCCTTTTCGCCAATGTAGGACGCCATGAGATGGGCAGATTACGTGGCGCCATCGACGCGCGGTGAAATGAAATACATTATGCCTTTTGGAAAATCAACTGTCATTTGATGTAAACAAAGGAAGGATAGATGGCGTTGAAAATTCTGCCCATCTCCGCTTTCATACATGCGTGGGGGGGGGGGATTAAATTTCTCGGTCAAAAACAGGGGTGCCTTAACGCGGTAATCTTCGCTCTATTTCTTTTCTATCTCTATGGGTAAGCCAAACTCCCGGCTGGGAAATTTCGCAAGAACAGTCACGCTTAACGACTGGATCGCCATCTCACGAATTTTTAAGGAAACAAAAATATAGGACAATATGGCTGCCTCCTAGCTCTCTGTTTATTTACGAAAAATTTAAATTTTTTACGTATAATGACGGGAAAAAAGTGTTTTTATGGCGACTGCAAGAATGGTTCAAGGCACGAAGTTGAGGGAATTAAATACTATAGGTTTCCAAACCCTAAAAAACCATTTACAAAATTTGAAACGTGGTTATTGAACAGCGGTTAGGACTTGGCCTATATTGATAAATTCGACTACAAGAAGAGTGCCAATTTGCCAAATATGTTTGCTCACTACATTTCATAGGACAATCTGGACCAACTATTTTAAATCCACATCCATTTCCACTAATTGGAAAGGTATTAATCAGTCTGTTTATAATATTTCACATATTAGGTTCTAAGGTTTTCAAAATCGTTGTTAAGAATATCTCACAAAAACCTATTAGCCAAGGCCTAGAAGTCATAAGCAATTATCAAAAAAAAAATATTCTAAACACAAGGCTAGAAAGATTCATTTCATTTCCTAACTATTACAAATTTATTATTACTAACACAAAATTAATTAATCCTGTATCAAAATTACTCACAAAAACATTTTTTACCTTTTATTAGCGACTTCTCGTTGACTCGTTTGGACGTTGCCATTTTGTCCTAAATTTCTTACTCCAGAGAGCCGCGCTAGAGGGCGCGTCGTTAGTTAGGCTAGACAGTAAAGGGCAAACATTTATATGGTTACCTTATGAGTCCCTATCTTATTTGTCGATGCCTCATCTAACACCGATTTCGAGTAGAATTCTTATTTTTCAAATTTCTAAACACGTTGTCGAAAACGTGACGTCAAGGTTTGCTTACATCGACTCCCTTTGACTTTGAATGCGCGAAAAATGATGCGCAGAAAACAAAACCATTTAAAGCGCCATATATTCAAGGTAGTCTCTCGCCCTTTTGTAAATTATGTTTTCTAACTAACGGCAAATGGGTTTTATAGGGATTACCGATATAAATAAAACCGACTATCAAAAATGTTCATAAATTTTCTATTAGAAGTATGCCAATCCTATAATGGATTTAAAACCGTACCAGACCCTTATCTGAGAAGGCGAGAGGTGGAACTCACAATTGTTAGCAAGCTTCTACATTAGAAAGTAAAACCATGAATTTATAATAGGTGTTTCTATAAAATACGGGAGGTCACGTGAAAATATTTTTTCTACGTCATTAGCTTGTAATGCGAAATATCAAAATAATAATAAATATACGATCCCCTTCCCCTAAAATAATTGCTGGTCGAATATTTTGGTGATTGGGTGATTTGTGTTATATTCCTGGTAAGGGAAGGGCCTTTTACCGGGAGATCTTTGGTTTTGTGGGATAGCGAGGAGATCACAGCGCCCCTTTCACCCCTTATTGATATGCCGACGTGCCCAAGACCACTTGTTGTATTGTCATTTATATTTCTTATACATTACATTATATATTATAAATTATTTATTGTGTCAACATATGCCTACATGTATTATACATATTTTTACGTTTCTATTTATTCTGAAAATTGAAGAGTTGGAAAATAATACGCGAGATAAATAACGCGAGTTTTTAATAACGCGCGCTCGGACGCGAGCTAAAAAGAAATTGTAAAGGTTCGGGATTTGATTTTGAAAAGGACTCATTTTATGACCGGAGCAAAATAATTTTTATTTCAACTAATTTTGGACGTTAAAGTCGTGTTTTGTTTAACCTTCGAGCTGTATATATGTTGACTTGAAGCTAGGGGCAACAACAATCTTTATTGGCAAATTCGTTATGTCGAAAATATCATCGGTTCCATGAATTGAAGCCCAACCATCCAGTGGCTACTTTAATCACATTTTACGTGGTATACCATCGCCCCACCAACATAAATTCTGTGTTCCGCCGTTCCGAATACTCAACAACGTCGCTCAGATTCTACCACGGCTCCAACCGGACTCTGCCACTACGATAACGTTTCCGCAGTTCAACTGAACATTTCGGGATGAACTTGGTTAAGTAATGGTTGCAACCTATATTTTACATTTCGTTAATGTCGCGAGCACTAGCCAGTTGCTTAGTTTGTTAATATTTCATTTAGTTTAATTAGTATTTAGGTAATTTTAAGTTAGCCTAAATGTTTGGTTAGGATATTGAGGTTAAATTAAATCATTTAGTGTGTGGCAATCTAACAAATGGCTTGATACGTTTAATTACAAATTTCTCCTAGACACCAATTTAATACTGAGGACCCTCGCTAACCCCACCATATCACGTTACGCGAGTAGTCCCGGGCGTATTCATTCATTATTATCTCCTTTGGTTTTCTTTTTTTATTAATTGTAGACGGGTACCTTAGGGGTTCGCTTAAGTCGATTGTCCCTAGGTTGAGATCTGATCTCCGACGCCCGCGCTACAAGCTATAGCATAAATCTATAACATTGTTCGATAAGTTTGTCACTTTGGTGATTATTTTACTGAGAGCTAGTAACGGAGTGACGTCATCACAAGAAGAAAATCTCCCCCTAGCGAGGTGCTGTCAAAGGCTACGTGTGACGCGTTAGCAAGCGAATGCGAAACGGCGACAAAACCCGTAATGCCGTCTGTCTTGTGAATAACTCTCAGTAAAACCTTTGCATGTGAAAAATATGAAGTGTCACACTTATGTAACAATATTATACGTTTATGGCTATAGTTATAATCGATAAAGATTTTGGAATTTGAAGTTTACTAGTGAAACAGGCGTGAGTCTGATAAATATTAGCATATAAGAATATAAATTCCCCGCTAAGCTAAGCCCCGCCTTGAAACGGTCGCCAGAACATTAATTTGACATCAGAGATCACGAGGCAAAACACCTCCCAATCCCCCCCGAATAATAATGTGACTGCCATGAGCGTCTTAATGTCATGGCCGACCTACACGCGTTGCTATGGCTACGAACACAAACCACACCCACGAGCGAACTACGAATCTTGAGTAAAGCCACGTCGATCGTACAATGCTTTAAAGCCAATAATTTAGATTGCCCGTTTGGACCTACAAAATTAAGATAAACTTTAATTGAAAACTGATTTCATAACCTTGGCTTAAGTCATTAAGCCTGATACGTGCTTTTTTCCTCGTCGTCATTGTGAGCGCGTGCGGCCAGAACAGTCGCGTGGTAATTTATTTTTAAGTTCCGTATTTTTCTCGCTAAAGGGACTTATCTTTTGAGTAGGAAGTCAATTATACCGTTGCCTACGTTATTATAACGGTCCACGCAAGTCTTCCGACGAGACGACTTGGTTTCTTTGCTTCTGATTTACGAAAGATGGCCCTCTAATCTAGATCTGATAAGGGATTTTCCAAAAGTTAGGCTAAGCCTTTTCCAATGAAACAAAACAACCTTTTTTTATTAAAACAATTTATATTAATGGACTTAAATATTATTTCTTTCTATATAATAAATTCCTGTAATTAAATATAATTTATTTCTATATAATTAATTCCTGTAATTAAATATTATTTCTTTATATATAATTAATTCCTGTAATTAAATATTATTACTTTCTATATAATTAATTCCTGGAATTAAATATCATTTCTTTCTATATAATTAATTCCTGGAACTAAATATTATTACTTTCTATATAATTAATTCCTGGAATTAAATATCATTTCTTTCTATATAATTAATTCCTGTAATTAAATATTATTTCTTTCTAAATAATAAATTCCTGGAACTAAGTATTATTTCTTTCTATATAATTAATTCCTGGAATTAAATATTATTTCTTTCTATATAATTAATTCCTGGAATTAAATATTATTTCTTTCTAAATAATAAATTCCTGGAACTAAGTATTATTTCTTTCTATATAATTAATTCCTGGAACTAAATATTATTTATTTCTATAAAATTAATTCCTGGAACTAAATATTATTTATTTCTATAAAATTAATTCCTGGAATTAAATATCATTTCTTTCTATATAATTAATTCCTGGAATTAAATATCATTTCTTTCTATATAATTAATTCCTGTAATTAAATATTATTTCTTTCTAAATAATAAATTCCTGGAACTAAGTATTATTTCTTTCTATATAATTAATTCCTGGAATTAAATATTATTTCTTTCTATATAATTAATTCCTGGAATTAAATATTATTACTTTCTAAATAATAAATTCCTGGAACTAAGTATTATTTCTTTCTATATAATTAATTCCTGGAACTAAATATTATTTCTTTCTATAAAATTAATTCCTGGAACTAAATATTATTTCTTTCTATAAAATTAATTCCTGGAATTAAATATCATTTCTTTCTATATAATTAATTCCTGGAATTAAATATCATTTCTTTCTATATAATTAATTCCTGTAATTAAATATTATTTCTTTCTAAATAATAAATTCCTGTAATTAAATATTATTTCTTTCTAAATAATAAATTCCTGGAATTAAATATTATTTATTTCTATTTAATTAATTCCTGTAATTAAATATTATTTCTTTCTATATAATTAATTCCTGGAATTAAATATTATTTCTTTCTATATAATAAATTCCTGGAATTAAATATTATTTATTTCTATTTAATTAATTCCTGTAATTAAATATTATTTCTTTCTATATAATAAATTCCTGGAATTAAATATTATTTATTTCTATTTAATTAATTCCTGTAATTAAATATTATTTATTTCTATATAATTAATTCCTGGAATTAAATATTATTTCTTTCTATATAATAAATTCCTGAAATTAAATATTATTTATTTATATTTAATTAATTCCTGTAATTAAATATTATTTCTTTCTATATAATAAATTCCTGGAATTAAATATTATTTATTTCTATTTAATTAATTCCGGTAATTAAATATTATTTCTTTCTAAATAATTAATTCCTGGAATTAAATATTATTTCTTTCTATATAATAAATTCCTGGAATTAAATATTATTTATTTCTATTTAATTAATTCCTGTAATTAAATATTATTTCTTTCTATATAATTAATTCCTGGAATTAAATATTATTTCTTTCTATATAATTAATTCCTGGAATTAAATATTATTTATTTCTATTTAATTAATTCCTGTAATTAAATATTATTTCTTTCTATATAATTAATTCCTGGAATTAAATATTATTTATTTCTAGTTAATTAATTCCTGGAATTAAATATTATTTATTTCTAGTTAATTAATTCCTGTAATTAAATATTATTTATTTCTAGTTAATTAATTCCTGTAATTAAATATTATTTCTTTCTATATAATAAATTCCTGGAATTAAATATTATTTATTTCTAGTTAATTAATTCCTGGAATTAAATATTATTTATTTCTATTTAATAAATTCCTGGAATTAAATATTATTTATTTCTATTTAATTAATTCCTGTAATTAAATATTATTTCTTTCTATATAATTAATTCCTGGAATTAAATATTATTTCTTTCTATATAATTAATTCCTGGAATTAAATATTATTTATTTCTATTTAATTAATTCCTGTAATTAAATATTATTTCTTTCTATATAATAAATTCCTGGAATTAAATATTATTTCTTTCTATATAATAAATTCCTGGAATTAAATATTATTTATTTCTAGTTAATTAATTCCTGGAATTAAATATTATTTCTTTCTATATAATAAATTCCTGGAATTATATTTGTTTCGAGAAGCTAATAAAGCCTATTACGATTCTCTCCAGATACGAGAGAACCTAGTAGCAATAATTGTCGAATTAACATGTCTTAAATTAATTGAAGAAATATTTAGTGTACTAGCCTTTCTAATAACGTAGGCCACGATTCTACACAACAATCGCTAATTATTTTGACTACTGTGAAACATATTTACAATTGTACAGGAAATTCAAAGTGCATACACTTACTGGACCCCGTGTCTTGTGCATTAATGAAATAATATGAAAAATAATAAAGTTATGAGAAAATCGTGTAGATTCTTAAAAGAACTCCAATTTACATTTAAGACAAAAAGTCAAATTTTAAAACATTGCATTTAAATTTTAAGAAAACCATCAAATTTTAAAACATTGCATTTAAATTTTAAGAAAACCATCAAATTTTAAATAATTGAATTTCAATTTTAGATAAATAATCAAATTTAAAAAATTGCATTTAAATTTTAGAGAAACGATCAAATTTGAAAGAACTGCATTTAAATTTTAGAAAAACGATCAAATTTGAAAGAACTGCATTTAAATTTTAGAGAAACGATCAAATTTGAAAGAACTGCATTTCAATTTTAGAGAAACGATCAAATTTGAAAGAACTGCATTTCAATTTTAGAGAAACGATCAAATTTGAAAGAACTGCATTTCAATTTTAGAGAAACGATCAAATTTGAAAGAACTGCATTTCAATTTTAGAAAAACGATCAAATTTGAAAGAACTGCATTTAAATTTTAGAGAAACGATCAAATTTGAAGGAACTGCATTTCAATTTTAGAAAAACGATCAAATTTGAAAGAACTGCATTTCAATTTTAGAGAAACGATCAAATTTGAAAGAACTGCATTTCAATTTTAGAGAAACGATCAAATTTGAAAGAACTGCATTTAAATTTTAGAGAAACGATCAAATTTGAAAGAACTGCATTTAAATTTTAGAGAAACGATCAAATTTGAAAGAACTGAATTTCAATTTTAGAGAAACGATCAAATTTGAAAGAACTGCATTTCAATTTTAGAGAAACGATCAAATTTGAAAGAACTGCATTTAAATTTTAGAGAAACGATCAAATTTGAAAGAACTGCATTTCAATTTTAGAAAAACGATCAAATTTGAAAGAACTGCATTTCAATTTTAGAGAAACGATCAAATTTGAAAGAACTGCATTTCAATTTTAGAAAAACGATCAAATTTGAAAGAACTGCATTTAAATTTTAGAGAAACGATCAAATTTGAAAGAACTGCATTTCAATTTTAGAGAAACGATCAAATTTGAAAGAACTGCATTTCAATTTTAGAGAAACGATCAAATTTGAAAGAACTGCATTTAAATTTTAGAAAAACGATCAAATTTGAAAGAACTGCATTTAAATTTTAGAGAAACGATCAAATTTGAAAGAACTGCATTTCAATTTTAGAAAAACGATCAAATTTGAAAGAACTGCATTTAAATTTTAGAGAAACGATCAAATTTGAAAGAACTGCATTTCAATTTTAGAGAAACGATCAAATTTGAAAGAACTGCATTTAAATTTTAGAAAAACGATCAAATTTGAAAGAACTGCATTTAAATTTTAGAGAAACGATCAAATTTGAAGGAATCAAATTTGAAAGAACTGCATTTCAATTTTAGAGAAACGATCAAATTTGAAAGAACTGCATTTCAATTTTAGAAAAACGATCAAATTTGAAAGAACTGCATTTCAATTTTAGAGAAACGATCAAATTTGAAAGAACTGCATTTAAATTTTAGAGAAACGATCAAATTTGAAAGAACTGCATTTAAATTTTAGATAAACAATTAAATCTGAAATAATTGTGTATTTAAAATTTAAATAAACAATCAAATTTGAAATAATTTTATTTAAATTTTAGAGAAATAATCAAATTTAAGGAATTGAATTTAAATGCGGAATAAATTTCGATTTATGGTAAAAACGAAGAATAAACGGCTGAAACGCAAAAATGGCTCAGATTCTTATCAACTCAACCCAAAAAGCGGAACTTGGTAGGTAGCAAACAATTAATGATGATTCAACGCGTAACAAGGCTCTTTGAAGTGTGGTGTACGTTTATGAGCGAACGCAGGTACGCGAGTAGCGGTAGAATATTTTCTAAAGCGAGGCAGGCTCGTACAGCGCCTCAGGTATTGAAGCAAGCTCCGTGACTCTGAACAAACACGGAATCGTCGAATGTGGGCGCGGGGAGCTTGAAGGGTATATCACGGCCGTTTATAAAACCTCCGGGGAGACGATAGGCCTAACTGGATTTGGCGACCGAAACTTTCGCAAACAGCGTGTGGTTCCCAAAACGAATGTACCATGGATGAAAAAAACTTGGGTACGAACCACGCCAGGCTTTTTTCTTATGTCAATTTTGGGCTAAACTCATCGAGGAACGTTAAAAGCGCGTAATGGAGTAAAGAGAAACTCGACAGACAGTCCATCGCCATCGCATTTAAGGGGCTAAAAAGAAATGAACAAGCATCAATGTTGGCGATTTCTTCCAAAGTCGATCGCATTTATGCGATTTTTTTCAAGGGGTTTCCATCTTTCCCGAAATCCAACTTATACGAGCATGCAAATTTTCTCTATTTGCGAGAAGAGGCAAAAAATGTTTTTCTAGCAGCGTCACCAATCCAGCCCTAGGCAATCGAATATATCATTAAAAAATAATGATGTCAACCACTTTAAAATCCAAATTTAATCGGATAAACCGCCATCACTATTTTTTCTACTTTTTTCACCGATTTGAATCACCGATTTGATTTGTGCTGTATACATTACGGTAGGAACTCGTATTTGCTACTAGGAATTGTCAACCGAGCGTAAGGCGCCGAAAATGTTCAAGGTGCATTTTTTTCTCTGCAAATCGACCACAGTTTTTCACAAATAGGATTCTTAGTGAGTGAAACTCTTTACCTTTAAAGCAAAGTCGGAAAATCGGTAACTTTAAAGCGCGTCCAGATGGACAAATATGAGAACTAGTAAACAGAGTGTATTTTGTCTCATTTAGTCAATTGCTCTCGGTATCTCATATAGTAGTTGCTGTGCAATTTAAATGTAATTATTCCGAAATTTAAAATGCAGTTCTATAAAATTTTATTGATTTTCTAAAATTTAAATGCAGTTCTTTCAAAATCGATTGTTTCTTTTAAATGTTATACGCAGTTCTTGCTTGCCAATTAAAAGCAAATTAAATTACTCGTACTAATTAAATGTAATTTTAGAATTCAATTTAAATTTAATTTTACATTGTCAATGCACCTAAATTGTGAATCAATTTTCCGGGAGAAATTTAAATCAAATAAATATATATTTTTAATTTTGATGACAACAAAATAAAAAAAATTACCAGACACACAAATGGCATTGTAGAGACTTCAATGTCATGACGATTTCAAATCTAGCGACGTCGTAACTTTATTAAACAATCAGCTAGGCTAATACCCAAGGAACCAAAATGGCCTAAGTCAACTATAGTGACTTGTGTAAATTATGTAGGAGGGTGGAAGCCAGCACTTCATGCCAGGGGGGCGAACAGCTCCCTACACTTACTATTACCGTTCACCTCAGAAAGCTTTTGTGGAAAGGGGCAACCGAAGAGATCGGGGGAAAACCGCTCTAACTATTGATGTACCGATATGGGTACAGCCAATATATCGGCGGTAATATCGGCCGATATATCGTCGGATATTAACAAAGTTTTCTATCATAACAGTAGTGTATATGATAAAATCATTGTATAAGACGGTTCAGTGCACTGTCATACCATTTTATTTTCATTTTTCATGAAAAAATGTTTGCAAGAGCATATCCAAATATGTTTCTTTTAATTTTACGTGATACATATTTGCTATCACAAATCCAATATCATTGTTTTGTATTTGTTTACACTTGTAACCCCTGTCTAAAAGAAGGTATGATCTAGCTTCTGAAGTCTGGCGTACGTGGCCGAGGGGTAAGACAGTCTCAGATAATCTGTACACCGAGTTCGTGCATTTAGCACTGTTGAAGGTACATATTTTCAAGGGCTCGCGAGTTCCATTTAGCACTGTCAAAGGTACGGCAGTGTACACCGAGTTCGCGCGGTCCATGGGCCAATCAAATAAAATATAATTAGTTAGTTAACCGATAATTTTCTTATTTTTAAATGTTTTTCTGAATTTTTTTTAATACCGGCCAATATCGGCTTTGTTTAAGTTGATATTGGCCGATATCGATATTAAGATATAGGCTGATATATTGGTTAGCGATATATCGGTGAATCCCTAGCTCTAACCATCGGGGAGAGAACTTACAACCTCAACGCGGATGGAAGGGTTCCAAGTTTTCACCCAGTGCCACGCTGGGATCGAACTTGGCTAGTCCTGTTGCAAGGCGAGAGTGTTAACCACTTCAATAATGAGATCCATTACCGGGGAGATGTTTCCAATGTCATAAATCATTAGTGATTTAACCATATGTCTCGCATTCGACACGCAAGTCTTGGAGACAATAGTTCTTTCTATAATTTTTTTACGCTTATCCAACTTGTTAAAAGTAGAAGTATAACATGTTGCTCTTACGTCACAAGACTTAGCTTTGGCAGAATTATCTTAGCTCGCGTGATTTGCACGAGTGTTAGAAAATAGGAAGCTCCTCGTGATTCTAGCGCGCGCTCGTAGTGTAGGAAAAGGTAAATATAGTTACGTAAGAGCTACATTAAAACAAGAAGGCCATGTTACTTTATAGAAAGAACTATTAGATTTCTAATAATAGGATAAGATGTATTTGTCATTATATAATTTGACTTGGGTGACAACCTCCGTGGCTTACGTAAGGTCATAACTGCGTAATTCGGCGGTTTAATAGCAATTTCGTGACTTAGTATTCGATGAAAACCAAGTGATTGTCTCATGGCAAAACGTGACGTCAAGGTTTGCTTACATCTACTCCCTTTGACTTTGAATGTGCGAAAAATTATGCGCAGAAAACAAAACCATTTAAAGCGCCATATATTCAAGGTAGTCTCTCGCCCTTTTGTAATAATAATAACAATAATAATCAGCTAGGAAAATACTCAAGGCACCACCTTAGGCCAAAGTCATCGAGTGACTTTTAATGCCTTTAAACAGGTGGCCGGGTTACAGCGCAGTAGGAGGGTGGTGGCAAGCCCTTCATGCCACAACAACTCCCTACACTCGCGATTACCGTTAACTTCTACTAGTTTTTTAAGGAAAGGGGAAAGCGAACAACAGTGGAGAAAACCTATTTAACCGCTTTAGTCCCATTCGACCGAAATCCCATTCGACCGAAGGCGGTTTTTGAGGTGTCCCATTCGACCGAATTCCGCCGAAACGTGCGGTTTTTATGTGTCCCATTCGACCGAACGCTTTTATGTGTCCCATTCGACCGAACGCTGCTATATAAATTGGCTTTTGCTATGTTTTCAATTTAGTTACTGAAGTCGTTTGCAATGGAGCGGATAGCTATCTTTGTACTATGCATTTATTTGAAAATAAAATGGAATGAGCATGAATTATATTTTTATCTTCACCTAGTCAAGAAAAGTAACTGAACCAAAACTGAAATAGTAAACTTAACCAACTCTAACCTAACCTAACCTAACCTAACCTAACCTAAACATGGATCTTCGATAGTACATACCTTATAAATAAAATACCAAATCACCCCGCCAATTGGGCTACATTTTAAAATTCTTTCGGTCGAATGGGATTTCGGTCGAATGGGAATAAACGATTTAACCAGCTAGATTTTAGCTAGGAGCAACAAACACAAGGAGAACGCGGCTAGCCTTTAAACACGCTAACGCAGTGTTACGCACAAATTTCATTGGACGAGAATTTACGCTGCACTTTTTACTGAAAGGGGGAAGGCAATTTTCGAATTTTCCCCTTCCGACGGCAGCAGGCGCCAAAGCGTCTAACCAATGAAAACTGCACGCAAGAAAATCCACGACGGGTGGCGTTCTCCTTGTGTGGGGTGCTGTGTTTGTTGCTTCTAGATTCTAGTATGGAACAGTCTAGATTGGGTTTCCAATCGAGATCGTTAGGATTATTTCTTTTTAATTATTGAATATAGTACCCCTTTTAAACATTTTTAACTTGTGAAATTTAATCTATTTATTCTATTTATTTTGTATAATTTATAAACTGTATTTTTGTTGTATATCTATGTCTTCGGTGTTTAGTTAAGCCCTGGATAAGTCCTTTTCTAGGAGCTCACGCCATTCCTGCTAACCAAGGGCGTATCCAGGATTTTATTTCAGGGGGGGGGGGTGGTTTGAGGGAAAAATGTTAAGGGGGGGTGGTGCTGACAGAAGTTTCACTGATTTTTATTAGACACCCCCCAGTCATAAATACGCCCTTGCTGCTAACCCAGGGTAGTTTCCAGGGCACTGGCGTTGTACCTGGGTTATACCAGTTTTGATTTATTCTCCGGTTTTGAAATTAATATTTATACGAAATATAAACGTATTTCTCTGGTTATGACGTAGGTACGTGGCCATAATGCACCCCCTGAAGCCGCGGATGTCCCGGATCACGACGCTGAACATCACGATGTGGATCTGGATCGCCAGCAGCCTACTGTCCCTGCCAAACCTCCTCTACTCCACGACCAAAGTGGAGACCTTCGCGGACGGCGACTACAGAGTCGTCTGCTACGTCGTCTGGCCAGACGGAGAATTCAACCAGTCGGACTATATGTGAGTATATATTGTCGTAGAAATAGTTGATTTTATAAAATGTCTTAACGCTTGCCCAACCTGTTGAAATGTTGCCCTGGAATAGTTCAGCCAATGCCTAAGAATGAGTTCATAAGCTCTTTAGTGGGAGAGAAAACGGATCCACACCTGAAGCGGGGAGGCAACATTTCAACAAGATGTCCTAGGCTAGCACTTTCGCCTCGCAGCAAGAGGAGCCGGGTTCGATCCCAGCTTGTGGCACTGGGTGAAAAACTCGGAACAACTCCTTCCGCGTTGAGTTTGCAAGTTCTCTCCCCACTGGTTTAAGGGGTTTTCCCCCGAGTTCTTCGGTTTCCCCTTCCATAAAAACTTGTCTAGGTTAACGGTAATAGTTAGTGTAGGGAGCTGTTGGCTCGATCTCGTGGCATGCAGGGCTTGCCACCACCCTCCTACGCATTGTAACCCGGCCACCTGAATTAAGGGCTTCAAAAGTCGCATGATGACTTAGGCCTAAGGTGGTGCCTTGGGTATTAGCCTAGCTGATTATTTAACTATTATACAACAAGAATAATAACTCTCGCAATTTGTCGTCTCGGCGTTACTTAGACCTAGTCGTTAATTATACGACTTAAGCCCCTTATCAAAGCTACATTTGCTATTCCCTTTCTTTATTTTCTATAATATAATCATCCCGTTAGTTACTTTTTTCGGAAATAATTTATAAAGTATATCAGAAGTATATAACATATCTTTTACGAAATAAGTCTTCATCTACTTAAATTCTGCTAATGTAATAGGTTTGAAACATCAATCAATTTTATTGATAATTATTAATTATTTTTCGGTACATTAAGGCTAATCGTGACCTTTGCCCCTCGCGACCATTTACCTATAAGAAAACTTTCCGGAAAATGACCGAGGCCTTTTTTCCGGAAAAATTTCCATATTTTTCCGAAAAAAATAAAAAAAGTTTCATTCCATGATTAGTCTAATATTGTTTGCAAATTTAAATAAAGAGGAATTTTCACTTCATTTTTTCGAACCTAAAAGTAAAACAAAACCTCTAGACTAGCTTTAAACTGAACAACAATGTAACACTATTAATGTTTTGTAGTAGGTTTACTGATATTAGACATTTTATATCGATAAAAAATTAAAAAAATTAAAATTCCCTAAAAAGTAATTTATGTTTCAATATTTTATTTTTCCGATTTGCGGAAAATTTTCTGGAAATTGTTCTTTATTTTATTTTTCCGGAAAATTAACAACATTATAAGAAAGCTTAAATAAACGAAGATATAAATATAAACTACTAAATTATAAGCTAAAAACCACGTAATTAAATATTTGAAAAGGGTAATATATAACATGAATAACAGATAATATTCTAACTCAGATACGGTGTTCGTCCGTGGTTTAGACGGGAAATTAACGTTGTAAGATATACAGCATAAAACTTCTAAGAAAAATACGAATTTTGGAATTTAAATAAAAAACGTGAAGGAATTTTTTTGCAAAACCAAAAACGGCAAAAACCATTAAGTCCGTATAAAATTCATAACCGGGAAAAAGATGAATATTTTTTTCTACCTTATATAAACACCTTCCGATATAGTCGAGAGGATATATACAGGGTGTCCACTAAAAAACGAAAAAAGATAAGTAACGGAAAACTTTTTTTTTGGAAAAAGTTCAAATTTCTTTGGAACATTCCTCGTACAGGGGGACATTTACTAGTGTACAACTGAATGACCGTGGACCATGTCTTCAAGGTCATTTGAGAATTATCTCGAGAACCGTTGCGTTTACGGATTTGGTTCCAATTAGAAAGTTGTCGCTCGTCATATTATTAGTTCAAATAACTTTGATTTGACCAATCAGAAGCCGATAAGTTGAAAGTTAATTAATTCAGTGTTTGATAATAAAATAATCTGATTAGTTTTATTATGACTAAATCAAATAAATAACTGAATAGTTTACAACGGTTCAATTATGCCATCGTCGGCTACAATACATGCTTGAGCTCGTTTAACGATGGAGTTCAATTATTATCTAGGAGCAACAAACACAAGGAGAACGCAGCTAGCCTTTAAACACACTAACGCAGTGTGGTGTACAAATTTCATTGGACGATCATTTAAGCTGAATGTTTTACAGAAAGAGGGAAGACAATTTCCGAATTTTGCCCTTCCAACGGCAGCAGGTGATAAAGCGTCTAACCAATGAAAAATGTACGCAAGAAAATGTACTACTTTTGACGGATTGCGTTCTCTTTGTGAAGGGTACTGTGTTTGTTGCTCCTAGTTGTCATGACAACCAATCTTACAGAAATCAGGTTCAATTCATTAACCTTCAATTTATCGGTTTCTGGTTGGTCAAATTTGGTCAAATCAAAGTTATTTGAACTAATAATATGGCGAGCAACAACTATCTAATTGGAACCCGATCCGTAAACCCAATGGTTCTCGAGATAGTTCTCAAATGACCTTGAAGACATGGTTCAAGGTCATTCAATGTTACACTAGTAAATGTCCCCCTGCACGAGGAACGTTCCGTAGACATTTATATATATATATATATATATATATATATATATATATATATATATATATATATATATATATATATACAGGTCTGCCTTGGTTGATTTCCATTTTTGCACATCCACTACGGCAGCGTGTCCATTTATCCTTTTCTTAGTCAAGATTGAAATTCATAAAGGAAGCTAGAGAGACGGTACGAAAAATAAGGAAGGAAGGACCCAAAGGGTTGTTAGAATTCTTCACGGCCCAAGGATTCGCTGCCGTGATGGACAGCCAATTCCTTTCCTCCCCTAAGTGTCAAAGAAAAAACGACTTTGGAAACATCTGTTTCGCTCATTGTCCACTCAACAGATGCTTCGCGCCGACGGATAGGAAAATACATTTTCCAAGTTCTCTCCTTTATCCGCCGCGATAGCGAAATCGACAGCTTACATCGCCGGCTCGACAGTTTTATAAACGCTAGAAAGACGGTAAAGTCTATATTCTGTCTTCTTACGAGCGATGGAGACAGATTGGGCTATTTGGGACAATGCATTAACGCTTTAACGCCATGGAATAACCTTACCTAAAATTACCAACGAATGTCCGTAGCGACGCTCGTACATTTTGGATATTAGTGTCGGGTGACGTTCGATTTTTAGTTAACGAATTCGGCTGGCAGAGGCTGTTACTATCGGGATTACGTAATGAGTTCCCTTTTCGTATTATTAGGTCTGTTTTCATTATGTTGGCGAGGCTGTAATAACAAATAAATGTGTACGTCATTTGGACGACCCGAATCGTAAAATGGCAGGCTATGGACGAAGCGAAGTGCGTCTCTTTTATGACCTACTTTACAAGCTACAGTCTTATGAATTTATTCATTGCACTCGGAATCGTATATGCCAGGGTCTTCTTAATCAGTATTACAATGTTTTATCTTCTACCGGAGATAATATTTCGGGGTTTGTTATGGTAAGGGACTCCCAGCTATCGCTCAGTAGGTAAAGGTGGGGTGGCGGAGTGGTTAGCGCTTTCGCCTCGCAGTACGAGGAGTCGGGTACGATCCCAGTTTGTGGCACTGGGTGCAAAACTCGGAATTACTCTTTCCGCGTAGAGTTTGCAAGTTTTCTTCCCGCTGGTTAAAGGGGTTTTCCCCCGAGTTCTTCGGTTTCCCCTTTCCATAAAAACTTGTAGAGGCTAACGGTAATAGTTGGTGTAGGGAGCTGTGGCATGAAGGGCTTGCCACGACCCTCCTACGCATTGTATCCCGGTTACCTGTTTAAAGGCGTTATAAGTCGCAGATGACTTGGGTATTAGCCTGGTTGATTATTTTCTTTTAGCGAAAATCATGGAAGATTCAAATTTTTTTCCAACAAATGTGGAGTCCATACCAGTAAATTATTGCCTATTAGCCGTTTAACGCGTAGCAGGAAATTTCCGTTTATATTATATCTTCTACCCCTCAGACT
This sequence comes from Leiobunum rupestre, assembly GCF_980474605.1. NCBI lineage: Eukaryota > Metazoa > Arthropoda > Arachnida > Opiliones > Sclerosomatidae > Leiobunum > Leiobunum rupestre. The sequence goes on from NC_143392.1 coordinate 38,219,261, forward strand.
AGCTATATTCTTTAGTGAGTTCGTTTCAAGATTTTTAGGTCCATGGTTATGGGTAAAAGCATAAGTTACATAATAATCATTAGTATGACATTTCCTATTCTTTCAACGCTTAGTTTTTTAATAATAATAATGATAGTCTGTTTTACCAAAAATAAATAGGGGGAGAAAGTCTGGCACTTGGGTCCAGCCGCACGACGTCTTATTTGAGGGGTAAAATTTTTGGGCTTCGGAAATGACTTCCCCCTCGCCTCTTTACAGGAACACAAAGGTATCGGTTGTACTGCGCCACGATGAAAAATAGTACTCTATAAAATACGTGAATATTAAACTTTTGCTTTCGATAATTTGGTTAATTTAGTTCCTAAATAAAGTAAATATATCATAGAAACTAAAATGCGACATTTTAAAAATAATAACATGACTTTTGAAAAGAAATAAACCGTAACTAGAATAACACTCGCTTAAATCGTGGAGAGCGTGGTGCCATCTAAGAGCAGAGATCGGGACTAATTGGTAAATCTACGATGTTAAGGCCTAACAATTGGCAAGTTTAACTGAAATAATAGCTATAGCTACGAGCTTTTTTGTTTATTTTACAATTGATATAGTAATTATTAATTAAAATCAACCGTTTTCGAAGGAAATAATGGTCAGCATTTGTCAGAGAGACTATTTGAAATCGCGAGGCGGTGACATGGTTGCCAGGGAATAAAATTCAAAATTTTCATCTTGAGCGCGAACCGGAATACCACAAATGTGCTATCCTTATTGGTTAGAAATATCACGTGATCACTAGCTCTTTAAAAAGGGTGTCAAGCATGGTGGAAGGTAAAATCTGAAGGCATTGATAGACTTTCTCCCCATATTTACTTTTGGTTTTACCAATGACCATATAAATCACTATATGTCTAAGGACTCACAAACAATTGACTATGGAATTTACGATTATATTAGGTAGTTATTTTCAAATTTGATACTTGAACGCGTTTTCGGTCGTATCATAAGCCTTTCATAAGGTCCCCATAAGCCAGCGGTTCCTAATTTCTTTTTGCTATGGAACCCTAAATTATACAGCTAATACTGGCGGAACCCCAACTCATTTTTTTTACTTATCCTAGAAGACTGTTGCCACGACCAAAGATGACCGCGCTGCGAATTCTCGGAACCCCTGTGACCCTTCCACGGAACCCCAGGGTTCCGCGGAACATCTTTTGGGAACCGCTGCCATAAGCAAAGGTCTAGGCCAAATTAACATACCCGTTATTAAGAGGTAGGTATTCAAAATCTGCCCCTCCTAGTGGTTATATTCTCAACTAGGCATATCCCCAAATTAATTTCGCGCGTTGCATGATGAATGCGCAGAAGGCGTGTGCGATCGTTTTTAAACTAAGAACCACGTGGGATAAATCTCCGCCGCGAGCCCTGAGCACCGTAGCCAAGGCTTATTCATTATTTTATCACTTTCAAAGTAAAAATTAACACTTATATTAAAATAATTCATCGGAACGTAAAAATAGCTATTGGAAATATGAGTTGTGTTTCTGAAGGTATTTGTTTTTCAAATTTGAGACTTAGACGCGTTTTGTGTGCCATTTATCAGCCCGAGCGTGCCTGCTCTACCAAGTAAGATAACATTTTGAAAAAGAAGATGTCGCTACTGCCCTTTCTTAATTTTCTTCTCGCAAGGACAATGCTGTTAACACGCGGCAGTATGCTAGACCTTTACTCAGGGGGACCTTATGATAGGCTTATGATCGTATTTATAGCTATCAAGCTAATTTCGCAGTAGTTTCACCAGCAAACAGTGAAAGAAGGGATGAAATTCCGGTCACGTGACTTCCGATTACGAAATCACTCGACGACAGACCTTGGATTAATAATAGTAGTTCCTAACTGGATATGTCACAAGTTTGAAAAAAAAACTTGACCAGAAAATGGCTTTTGCGACAGCAGCGCCGCTTCGGCGAAGTTAGCGGAGAATATCCGAAACTCCCGTAACACGTAGCCATCTAAAAGGCAGAACCCGTAACAAACTCTTTGAAAATGCAGGCGGAACTATAGAATGATATATCCATGTACGAACTACTATTATTTATCCAGGGACAGACTATCATTAACCGAAATCATTCAGTGTAATACTTATATTATTATGTTACTTATGGTAAAAGTAATAGATTCCCATTAAAGCCAGCTTCACCCTGAACACAGAAGCACCGCGGTTGGAACACTTCTACAGGCGCTACGTCTATTTTTCGCCTATTTACTGGTTCCTATAGAAATATAAGGGAATATTTCAAAGTTAATAGCGGCCATTTTTTTCGCGTATACAATAGGTCTTTGGATGGAGTAGCGAAAAAGGGTAAGAAATTTCCGGCACCCCATTGCGGGGGGCGAACACAGCCAATTATTTAGGGTTGGCCAGAAGGAGACAGAAACAACTGTCAGAAGATAAAAGCCTGCCCCATCTGTTTCCTATAAGAGAGCATTAACAGAAATGGAGAGAAAAGGCTTCCTATCAAGCCTAGGTATAAATCCCGGCACATATTTGTGTAGCGACCATCGCCATAGCCAAGGCCTAACCCGGTCTGCGGATAGAAAAGAGCCAGCGAAGAAAGTATAACGACAGAAGCGAATAGAAGCATCCTTGCGTGATGAACTAGTCGCGAGCGACCTCTCGTGACAAAGAATGCCAACGAAAAGAGTAAATAAATGAAAGCGAAGTAAAAAAAAATTCACACATGTCAACAAAGCAAAAAGTGGAGTTAATGCGGAATTGGAAATACTCAGAGAGTAGCTACGTCAGCCAAGACCGGGTCTTATTGTTCATATCCCGACTGCACCTCCGTTCGCGACTTTAATAACGCTACCAACTAAACCTCGTTTTGAGAATGGAGGACTAGAGAAAAGGAGAATGGTAAAACGTTGAAGTGAAGGAGAATTCTTCCAAAATACGAAATATTTTGTATTTTCCCGACATCGAAACTTTCATATCCAGGCCCTTTGGGAAATTTCAAATGGGGGGGATAGAAGCCAGGGGGGGGAATCGTTTTTCGCTTCTTGCAGTTTCAGTTAAAGTCAATTTTTTTTTCATTATCCCCCCCTCTTCAAAAATAGCCGAGGCTTAGAAGAAGAGGAGTTCTATGACACGATGTCTTCCTTGCTAAGAAGTTATAAGATTTCTAGCCCTCGACCTAGCGCACCACCATCTTTCTTCTTTTTTCGCTCTCTCCGAAGGCGCCCTCTAACGGACATTTCTTCTTCAGACTACGAGACGCGAAATTAATAATAAAACTCTTATTCTTTCCATTTCTTTTTTATTTTTATATTTCTTTGGTATATTTCTGTTTCTTATTGGAGCCGAGTCCTAAGTATCGAGACAAGGAACGATTGAAATGCAATAAGCTTAAAAGGCGGGGAGGTATTAGGCGACCTCTAGGATTCTTTTTTCGTGCGGGGTTTAAAACAAACACGGGATATCCATCCACGAAAATTAATCATTAGAAAAAAATAAGAGTTTTTAGTAAAAAGTGGGCATATTATAAAAAAAAACCTAAAATCCTCAGAAAGCCAACGGCGCCATTTGAAATTTATCAGATTAAGGAAAAGTCGGGATGAAATGCCAAATAAATCACAACCCACGTGCTCCACTTAAATTAAAACGCCCGACGTTTGGGTTTTCGGGAAAATAGAGAAAAATTAATTTCCTAGCTGCAATTTTTTCAATATTTTTCAAATGGTATTTTGAAAATTGGTTTTGCTAAATTTATAGTGCATATAAATAAAAAAAATGGGGTTTTAAACTAAACGTTATTAATTTATTATTTGGTTTAGAACTATAAAAACCGGATTTATTTCATATGTATTTCAAATTAAAAGCTAGCTGTCTTAGAAGGTCAAATAACGATCGAAAGTTGTCAACCTGTTAAAAATGAATTAAAAAAAATAATTTCATTAAATTAAATTAAGTGAAATTATTTATTTTTGAGAGTTCGTTTCCATCTCCCACACATGCATATTTACGATATTCCTCTCATTCGACAATCTGATCTCAAACTGTATCTGATTTACTATCTCAAGTAACTGATCTGTTATAACTTTTTTGACCAGATTCCGTTAGCAAACTTTTTTTTGAGGAGAGTGAATAAAGGAATTAGAGGTATCTGAAATATATGCTTACATTCAGTCACTCGGTTTAAAAAGAATTTAGATTAGTTTCGTATTTAATAGACCTTTTGCGGCGTCTGAAATTGTAGCTCGTAAAAATTTTCTGGTAACCCTGTTGATGAAAAGCTGTTTTCCATACAGTATCTACTATCCTACTGTTAATTCTATTAGTTTAAAAAATAGTTTTAGGTCACTTGATTTAAATCAGCCAACCCATACAGGGTTCCAAACATATAAAGCAAAATTTATGAAACGAAAATAGCTATTTATAAGAGGGTTTTAAAGGGAGTCATGATACCCTAAGAGGCTAACACAGGTTTGAGAAGTAACTTTAAAACCTTCGCGTCAGTGGGGAGATATTTTCGTCGCCACAGTCTCAATTCTCATGAGGGCCATGATGCCTTTGGTTAAAAATACCACAGTAAATAGACTATGTTGGTGTGTAATCTCTTAAAAATTTCTCAGTAGGTTTTTCAACAACGAGCTAAAAAGATAAGAACTATAGGGATAAAAATTTATTTTTACGATTCCAGAATTATAAGAAAATATAGAAAATGCAGGACATCTGCGTGCCCTGCTAGCTCAAAGTCACTTGAATGTAAATTGAAAAATTACTTAGGATAGGAATGAATCAGAATTAAATTTGAAAATGAACTAAATAAAATAGTCAGACCAAAATGTTCAACACGTTTAGCTGCAATAATAATAACGTAATAGGATTTTGTTAAATCTACGACGTGAAAAGATACTACACTTTGATCTTAGACAAAAGACGAAGAGGAAAGATACTACACCTTGATCTTTGACAAAAGACGAAAATAAAAGATACTACGCTTTGATCTTAGTCAAAGGACGAAGATAAAAGATACTACGCTTTGATCTTAGTCAAAGGACGAAGATAAAAGATACTACGCTTTGATCTTAGTCAAAGGACGAAGATAAAAGATACTACGCTTTGTTCTTAGTCAAAGGACGAAGATAAAAGATACTACGCTTTGTTCTTAGTCAAAGGACGAAGACAAAAGATACTACGCTTTGTTCTTAGTCAAAGGACGAAGAGAAAAGATACTACGCTTTGTTCTTAGTCAAAGGACGAGGAGAAAAGATACTACACCTTGATCTTAGTCAAAGGACGAGGAGAAAAGGTACTACACCTTGATCTTAGTCAAAGGACGAGGAGAAAAGATACTACACCTTGATCTTAGTCAAAGGACGAGGAGAAAAGGTACTACACCTTGATCTTAGTCAAAGGATGAGGAGAAAAGATACTACGCCTTGGTCTTAGTCAAAGGATGAGGAGAAAAGATACTACACCTTGGTCTTAGTCAAAGGATGAGGAGAAAAGATACTACACCTTGATCTTAGTCAAAGGATGAGGAGAAAAGATACTACACCTTGATCTTAGTCAAAGGATGAGGAGAAAAGATACTACACCTGGATCTTAGACAAAGGACGAAGAGAAAAGATACTACGCCTTGATCTTAGTCAAAGGACGAGGAGAAAAGATACTACACCTTGATCTTAATCAAAGGATGAGGAGAAAAGATACTACACCTTGATCTTAGTCAAAGGATGAGGAGAAAAGATACTACGCCTTGATCTTAGTCAAAGGATGAGGAGAAAAGATACTACGCCTTGATCTTAGTCAAAGGATGAGGAGAAAAGATACTACGCCTTGATCTTAGTCAAAGGATGAGGAGAAAAGATACTACGCCTTGATCTTTGACAAAGGACGAAAATAAAAGATACTACGCTTTGTTCTTAGTCAAAGGATGAGGAGAAAAGATACTACGCCTTGATCTTAGTCAAAGGATGAGGAGAAAAGATACTACGCCTTGATCTTAGTCAAAGAATGAGGAGAAAAGATACTACGCCTTGATCTTTGACAAAGGACGAAAATAAAAGATACTACGCTTTGTTCTTAGTCAAAGGACGAAGATAGAAGATACTACGCTTTGTTCTCAGTCAAAGGACGAAGGTAAAAGATACTACGCTTTGTTCTTAGTCAAAGGACGAAGGTAAAAGATACTACGCTTTGTTCTTAGTCAAAGGACGAAGAGAAAAGATACTACGCTTTGTTCTTAGACAAAGGACGAAGAGAAAAGATACTACGCCTGGATCTTAAACAAAGGACGAAGAGAAAAGATACTACGCCTGGATCTTAGACAAAGGACGAAGAGAAAAGATACTACGCCTGGATCTTAGACAAAGGACGAAGAGAAAAGATACTACGCCTGGATCTTAGACAAAGGACGAAGATAAAAGATACTACGCCTGGATCTTAGACAAAGGACGAAGAGAAAAGATACTACGCCTGGATCTTAGACAAAGGACGAGGAGAAAAGATACTACACCTTGATCTTAGTCAAAGGACGAGGAGAAAAGGTACTACACCTTGATCTTAGTCAAAGGATGAGGAGAAAAGATACTACGCCTTGGTCTTAGTCAAAGGATGAGGAGAAAAGATACTACACCTTGATCTTAGTCAAAGGATGAGGAGAAAAGATACTACACCTTGATCTTAGTCAAAGGATGAGGAGAAAAGATACTACACCTTGATCTTAGACAAAGGACGAAGAGAAAAGATACTACGCCTTGATCTTAGACAAAGGACGAAGAGAAAAGATACTACGCCTTGATCTTAGTCAAAGGATGAGGAGAAAAGATACTACACCTTGATCTTAATCAAAGGATGAGGAGAAAAGATACTACACCTTGATCTTAGTCAAAGGATGAGGAGAAAAGATACTACGCCTTGATCTTAGTCAAAGGATGAGGAGAAAAGATACTACGCCTTGATCTTAGTCAAAGGATGAGGAGAAAAGATACTACGCCTTGGTCTTAGTCAAAGGATGAGGAGAAAAGATACTACACCTTGATCTTAGTCAAAGGATGAGGAGAAAAGATACTACGCCTGGATCTTAGACAAAGGACGAAGAGAAAAGATACTACGCCTGGATCTTAGACAAAGGACGAAGATAAAAGATACTACGCCTGGATCTTAGACAAAGGACGAAGAGAAAAGATACTACGCCTGGATCTTAGACAAAGGACGAGGAGAAAAGATACTACACCTTGATCTTAGTCAAAGGACGAGGAGAAAAGGTACTACACCTTGATCTTAGTCAAAGGATGAGGAGAAAAGATACTACGCCTTGGTCTTAGTCAAAGGATGAGGAGAAAAGATACTACACCTTGATCTTAGTCAAAGGATGAGGAGAAAAGATACTACACCTTGATCTTAGTCAAAGGATGAGGAGAAAAGATACTACACCTTGATCTTAGACAAAGGACGAAGAGAAAAGATACTACGCCTTGATCTTAGTCAAAGGATGAGGAGAAAAGATACTACACCTTGATCTTAATCAAAGGATGAGGAGAAAAGATACTACACCTTGATCTTAGTCAAAGGATGAGGAGAAAAGATACTACGCCTTGATCTTAGTCAAAGGATGAGGAGAAAAGATACTACGCCTTGATCTTAGTCAAAGGATGAGGAGAAAAGATACTACGCCTTGATCTTAGTCAAAGGATGAGGAGAAAAGATACTACGCCTTGATCTTTGACAAAGGACGAAAATAAAAGATACTACGCTTTGTTCTTAGTCAAAGGATGAGGAGAAAAGATACTACGCCTTGATCTTAGTCAAAGGATGAGGAGAAAAGATACTACGCCTTGATCTTAGTCAAAGGATGAGGAGAAAAGATACTACACCTTGATCTTAGTCAAAGGATGAGGAGAAAAGATACTACACCTTGATCTTAGACAAAGGACGAAGAGAAAAGATACTACGCCTTGATCTTAGTCAAAGGATGAGGAGAAAAGATACTACACCTTGATTTTAATCAAAGGATGAGGAGAAAAGATACTACACCTTGATCTTAGTCAAAGGATGAGGAGAAAAGATACTACGCCTTGATCTTAGTCAAAGGATGAGGAGAAAAGATACTACGCCTTGATCTTAGTCAAAGGATGAGGAGAAAAGATACTACGCCTTGATCTTAGTCAAAGGATGAGGAGAAAAGATACTACGCCTTGATCTTTGACAAAGGACGAAAATAAAAGATACTACGCTTTGTTCTTAGTCAAAGGATGAGGAGAAAAGATACTACGCCTTGATCTTAGTCAAAGGATGAGGAGAAAAGATACTACGCCTTGATCTTAGTCAAAGGATGAGGAGAAAAGATACTACGCCTTGATCTTTGACAAAGGACGAAAATAAAAGATACTACGCTTTGTTCTTAGTCAAAGGACGAAGATAGAAGATACTACGCTTTGTTCTCAGTCAAAGGACGAAGGTAAAAGATACTACGCTTTGTTCTTAGTCAAAGGACGAAGGTAAAAGATACTACGCTTTGTTCTTAGTCAAAGGACGAAGAGAAAAGATACTACGCTTTGTTCTTAGACAAAGGACGAAGAGAAAAGATACTACGCCTGGATCTTAAACAAAGGACGAAGAGAAAAGATACTACGCCTGGATCTTAGACAAAGGACGAAGAGAAAAGATACTACGCCTGGATCTTAGACAAAGGACGAAGAGAAAAGATACTACGCCTGGATCTTAGACAAAGGACGAAGATAAAAGATACTACGCCTGGATCTTAGACAAAGGACGAAGAGAAAAGATACTACGCCTGGATCTTAGACAAAGGACGAAGAGAAAAATACTACATTTTGATCTTAGTTCAAGGATGAAGAAGTTTATTGTTAAATTAAAAAAAATTAAACTAAGTCATCTATTTTGTACTAAACCAAATATTTCAGTTTGGCCGTTCTTCACATAAATGTTTTATTCAATTAAAAAACTACGTTACGTAACTGTAAATTCTATACGACATTTAGGTAAAATTAGTTGATGAATTGCTAAAATATCAACCTTTTCTAAGAAAACTAGCTATCGCATTGACGACAAAACACACAACCATTCCAAATAGATTTCAAGTCATAGAAAGCAGCAGAAGCCCTTTGATATACATCCAAACATCAAATAAACTTAAAATTTCGATCACTCTCGGTAATATCACAAACAATTTCGGGATCGCATTCAACATATTCCGAGTCAAATATTGTAAATTAGGCTTAGTTCTATTTTACATACTACCCAAAAAAAAAACCCCACTATACAAGGTGTTTGAAAAGGTTATGCAAAATATTTAAGGAGTTGTAGGGGGTGAGTTGAGAAGTATGCCTGTTTTTTCCATTTTCCTACGATAAATTAAAAGAGTGCCACCTAGGAGCAACAAACACAACACCCCACACAAGGAGAACGCAACCCGTCAAAAGTCGTGGATTTTCGTGTGTACGTTTTTCATTGGCTAGACGCTTTAGCGCCGGCTGCCGTCGGAAGGGGAAAATTCGGCAATTGTCTTCCCCCGCCCGTAAAACGTTCATCGTAAAGGCTCGTGACGCTCGTCCAATGAAATTCGTACACAACCCTTCGTTAGCGTGTTTAAAGGCTAGCTGCGTTCTCTTTGTGTTTGTTGCTCCTAGGTGCCAGAGAGCTTCAAAGTGTGGCCTACTAGCCCCTGGAAGTAGGCTGCAACAAGCGCAAACCCAAGCAGCAGGGAAACTCGAACATTAAGGTTTGGGTTCGTGTGATAGGTAAAAAAGGACTTTGTTGTAACCAGCGTAAAAAAGTAAACTTATACAGTATTTAAAGTGCCTGCTACTTGGTTTAGCGCTTGTTGCAGCCTACTTCCAGGGGCTAGTAGGCCACAATTCGAAGCTCTCTGGCGCTCTTTTAACTCCTCGTAGGAAAATGGGAAAAAAACAGGCATACTTCTCAACTAACCCCCTACAACTCCTTAACATTTTTGCATAATCTTTTGAAACACCCTGTAGATCTTTTTCTTCCATTTCAAGAAACGCAACAAATGTAGAAACGCGCGTAAAAAATAAATAAGCTAAAAGCGGCGGGAGGAACGGTGATCTTGGAAAAGAAACTCGAAGTTGAACTTCGGAGCGGCGGGGACTGTATAAAATATTCCGAGGTTTCTTTCGGGGTAATATATTTTGACGTCGAAGAAAGCGCGGAGCATCATTCTTCGTTATTCGCCAAGAGAATATTCTATCTTCTTCAAGTTCCGGAGGTTTTTATGGGCCCAGACATCCGCCAAATCATAATATACATCGGGGGAAAAACAAGCCCAACTACATTTTAATCAAATTAGTTTTCGTGAGAACCCAGAGTAGCAGTTGTAAAAATAGCCTCGAGTTATTTTGGTACGCTTTTTCGCTAATATATTAAATTAGTAACATTTAAAAAAAAGGAAAATACGGTTAGGCGGAGAAGTATATATATTTTTCCATTTTTTTAAAAACTAAATGGTGTATTTTAATTAAATTAATATTACAGTTTTTATGGTAATATTTTATGGAGCGCTGAAGGATATTTTAAGGAACTGACACGGATAACTTTCTGTAAGCGAAGACTTATTCTCGCTTGGTTCGGGACCAAGCTAGTGGTTCTCTAACATTGTAAGTGCATAACGGATTATATTAGAGAAGAAAGCTAGGTTGATCACGAACCTAGCGGAAACATTTTGAGATTACATTGGCTGCGTTCAGTAACGTGACGTAGGATCTTGTTGAACGCTTTTTACGCAGGCCCTAAATGGGTTAGAGTGTGCAATAACTGGTGGCTTTACCGGGGAGTCGGGGTCCGGCTCTTGTAACCCGTAAGGGCGGTGGCGCACTGGGAGATGTTAGCTTCGATCAAATGGTCCTATCTCCACCTCCGACTTCGGTCAGGTTTGGGCTGGATACTGAGCTTCGGCTCAGGCTAACGAAGAGTGTCCGTGCAAACTGACCGTCTCGGCGGATTGGGTAGTCTGCTGTGGGGCGGCGGGTCTCCGTATGAGGGCACGGCGGTCCTGTTTCCCGGCCTTTTGGAGCACACCGGGATCTCCGGTGCCAGCTGTGCCGGATTATGTGGACCGCTGTGTGCCCGTCGTTCCCCTTTAGGAGCTCTCTCCAAAGGGTATGACTCTTTACCTACGTAGGTAGGGTGTCGGCTGGAGTTGCTACAGCATCCACTCTTAAGCCCACTGCTGTGTGCGAAGTGGGAAATGGTCCACCCATTGCTGCACCTTCTGCCGTGTTGAGTGGCTCGCGTCGACGGTGCGACCATCAGTAGTGGGGTACTACTACCCATGCTGGATTTGTCACCTGTCCGGGCTAGGTGGACGCTGGCGTAGGGCACTATGATGATAGGCCTCCGGTGGTATGGTCTCTGTTACTAGGTACACCGGGCTATAAATTCTGACACACTGTCAACATAAGATCGTAGTTTTCAGTCTGTTATATTACTCCTAGTAGGCTAAGAATGGAAATATTATACTACTTAGTAGTGTTATTAATTGTTTGGTTCGTGGGATAGTGAAAAATACAAGCTGAAATGGGCTTAGGTGTCAAATTCGAAATTAACTACCTTTCCGGAAAAAAGACCTCGGTCATTTTCCGGAAAATTTTCAGTCTTACAACACTACTCCTTGGAGTGTTTGGTTTGTACCTCCTTATACTCGCAAATACGGCCGACTCATCAAGTGTGTTGTACGAATGAAATAGGCCGTGAAACTTGGAGGTTACTCCAAAATAAATATAAGAGTCAGGGACAACTATGATCAAGTGCTACCACGGTATAAAGAGTAATCAAAGTGGGCCGTAATTGTGTACTATAATTTTCTAGAAAATTCGATAATTTTTGGGCTTCGATACTATAATTTAATTTTTGGAACTTGGAAACTCTGCGCCGTGTGTAAATTCGTCTACGAGACCCACGGATCATTTCAACATTGGCATTCGTCCCAGTAGCGGCGCCAGGATTTTTGGGGAGGTAGGCCAACCATTTGGAGGCCCCACCAAAATTATTGAGGCCCCCCCACCACAATTTTTTCAAATCAAGTGGTGAAATTTTTGGTTAAAATGGGTAGAGTTAATTATGAATTTAAATATTACTAAAAACTGAGTGTGTGTTGATCCTTTTTTGTGTACCGATAACACTTAACAAATGAGTGGTTATTTACTTATTTCTACCACTGAATTTCAGTCTTATCAATTTACATTAATTCCTTCGGTACTTCGCATGTACATCCCTTACATAAGAACTTACAACTTTACGAAAATGAATGTACGTAGGTACACTAAGTAAGTAAAGTAAAGTAAGTTTAAGAACCATTAATTTTTAAAGATAAAATTAAAGATACAATTTTGATATATGGTGAGTGAGGGTAAGAATGGACATGGCGAAGTTTGGACACTTTTGAAAAATATTTATTTGAAAATTTATTCTTTGATGCCAAAGCGCAAAATTGGTCTCATTTTGAAGCCTTAAACATACCCTAAAACATGCAGTTTATTACTAAATATTTACACCACGACAATTTATACAGCAAGTCTTGAAATAAAACAACTAAAATTATCGAAAAAAAGTCTTGAAATTTCATTGGAAATTTCGTTTTGTGGCTTAGGAAATAAGATATAGTATGCAAACATGAAATGGTGAAATAAAAATAAATTGTTTAAGTATTATTTTAAGCAATTTCGTGTTTTTCTAGTACACGAAATTTATTATGTAATGAAGGTTTTGCCTTTTTTATAAGCATTTAAATTAACTAGTGCAAAGTTTAAGATTGGACAGCCTACCTTGTGATCAATCACATGTCGATTGTATTCAATTTTAAACGAGGTAGGATTTAGTTTAAGGTCTTTGCTTGAAAGGTAACTTTAAAAACAAGTTTTCATATTCAAATTTCCCGGGAAAGCAGACGGCTGACTGCGTACGGCTGTGAGGTTGGAGCTTAACGAAACACGTAGCTAGTTCCCTCTATGAGGCTGCCTCGCTTACATTGTTAGTGAAGGAGAGTCGAGAGGTCCGACACTATTTCAAATTTCGTACACACCAGTAATTTGAAAATTTCCAAATTTCAAATTACTTGTTAAATTTTAGAAAATCTTTTCAAATTTCTCAAATGTTTTGGCAAATTTGAAATTTTTTATCGATTCCGACAAATTTCTCAAATTTAATAAATCTTAAGAAATTTGATGGTTTTCCGCAAATGTTTATGAAATCTTGCAAAATTTTGTAAATTTGAATTGAAATTTTAGAAAATCTTGAGAAAATTCATAAATTTCTACGGGAAATTTAAGAAATCTTAAAAATTTACAAATTTACAAAAAAAAAAACCCGAAGGATAAATTTCCAAAGATACTGTAAACTATTTCTGTGATAACTGCACACCAGAAGTATAATATGTAATATATTAATATTTTTGTATATTAATATTGTAATATTACAATATCTACCCTATTAAAATATTTGTTTCCATATTATTTATTTGCCTTAAATTACTTCTTAAACCCAAATTTACTGTATAATTAGGCTTTATCTTAAAAAAATAGTTATATGTTTTTTTTAAATGTCCAATGATAGACGAAAGTGTCCAAAAAATATACCTTCTTGTCCATAGTTTTCCTAATATTGTCCAAAGTTAGCGAATTGGTGTCTAATTTTAAACCTTATTGTCTTTAGTTAGCACCCCCCCAGTCCAATTCAAAACTGTTTTGTCCAATGTTTGACTTACTCACTTCATATCTTAAAATAATTATAGTTTTAAAAATTCACAAATTTAAATACCAAAAACCAGAGTAAATTAAAAATGAACATTCATTATTTGTATTTCAAATCGTTTTAAAATTATCTACTCTAAATTTGTGTTTTTAAATTGAATTTTACAAAAAGGGTCCATTCTTACCCTCACTCACCCTAGTAGCGCTCGCCAAAAATTAAAACTAAAAAATACACTACTGTCCAAGAAAAGTTAGTCGTACCTTTAAAAGGAATAAAAACAGCAGTGTCGTTAAGCCAATCACTCGCATTGAATATTGGAAAATTAATAAATAAACAAATTTTTTCGCAAACAATATAAATTACAGAATTTTTTTATATTAAATAATTTGGAGGACCATATATTAAATTTTGGAGGCCCTTTAAGACGACTTTTGGAGGCACCTACCAAAATTTCAAGTAGGCCTATTGCTGGCGCCGCTACTGGATTTCTTCCTAAGCATAAATAAATACGTTCTTGTGTATACAATGAAAAAATCGATAAATTAAACGATATGTCGATAAAGGTATTCACAAACAATATCAAAGGAATCCTAGATATTATAGTGTACAGAGCTAACGATTACACCAGTATTGATTTGATAATGTTCTATTCAGCTCAATAGACTCTTCAATAACACCCATTCACCGATTCCTTTTTGATACATAGACCGTGGACGTCCTTGCTAGTCTTTATAAGGTCCTTGTAAGGCTGGTTATTAACAGAGCAAATACGCCTTGATGATTAGAGCGTAGACGCGAAAAATACCTGCGTTATATTAAGCCTAAATGAGATTATTTCCAACGAGGCGAAAAATTATGTTAGGCCTAACCGAGATTTTTTGCGTCAACGGTCGATATCGGGCCGTTTTTGCTTTTTGAAAAATTAATAACCGCAATAAAGAAAAAAATGCGATTATAAAGTGAATGTCCAACCTAGTTGACTTGCTTATGGATTGTAGTTGGCTTGTTTGGCTAGCCAGGCGAATCTGGTAACCGAACAACCGGAAATATTTTATTCAGCGATCTCTTTTTCGCCTCTTATGGGGATGTAAAGAGACAAGGCTTTTTATTGAAGCGCGTGTTCACAAAGAGGACATCCCGATTCCTCTCCAATTATTTCAAACTAGAAAAGAATAAATGTTACGTTATCTAACACAAATTTGCATTTATTTAAATCATACAAAATGAAATCCCACTTAGCTAACATTCGATTTATAATAAAAATTATTCAAAATGGTCTTCGTCAATTAAATGCACCAGTTAATCAGGAAGAAATTTCCAGATTCCTTAATCCCCTGGTAAGTCGCCTTATTGAAACTGGGAATAAGAAAGATTTCGCCATCTGTCACATCCCGAGTAACCATTCCAAAAGGGGCCCTCGCAAAACTTTTATTCAATTTAGAATTCCGATTGTTAAGCCTTTGCCGGTGGCGGCGGATTCACGCGGTGCCATCTAGGAAGAAGAAAATCGTCCCCTTTTCCTCGTAACGGAAAGAAATTCGCGAAAAATAATTAAATTCTATATAAGTCCGAACCAGAACAGCCACCATTCCAAGATATATATAGATGTATATAATATATATTTAGCCAACCATCAAGTAAGGCATCATAGAGTCCCCTTAAGACCGTGCCACCTGACATAACGGCGATAGGTCGAGGACAGAGTAAAGTCTACAACGGCATTAACCTTACCATTAGTTACTCTTAACGATCTCGGGTAAGGGTTGGTAATTCCGCGAGTATAGGCTGTCGGGGTGGCGCTATATGGACGAAGGCACTGGGACAAGCCGCGAGTCGGGAACCAATTTCCATCTAATTACTACGTGGCACTGACTTAATAAAGGGATGGCGGAGGAGCGCTTGCCTAGCTCCAACTCCATTTCCTATTCAAAATGGTTTAGAGCAATTTCGATACACTAGCCCCATCTTCTGGTGACCAATTAAAAGGGGAATGAGAGAATAGCCGTGTCCGCCGGAAAGAAAAAGAATGCCGAAAAAGGAATTGAGAAAATAAGGCATATCTCTTGGCTCATGATTTTCTCTCGGGGAAACGAATTCGGAATTTGGGAAAGATGGGAATAAACATTCTTGCCTCTCTTTCGGCTTTATCTTAATCCATTTAGCTCCGTCGTTTCTACAGCTCAGGTAGCTGGGGAAACAAAAGTATGCTAGCCTCCTTTAATACGCGACTAATTAGAGAAGGTTTGGCGCTAGAATGTGCGGGTTGCTATTTTGAGCAAATAATGACTGACATCATTGTGGATTTTTAGTATTTAGTATATTTTCATTGGGCCTAATTACAGTAAGAAATGTACCATTTCATTCTTTAATTTGATATTTACTAAAGGTCAAACCCATTCATTAGCTCACTCGCAAGGAGACGACCCGAGTTGTAACGCACCGATTTGGTTCAAACTCGGCGATTTGGTAGACCTTCGTGTTACTTGAAAAACCCTAAAGGGAAATGTCTCCATAGGCCACCGTTTTGCCATAGGCAACCGTTTTGCCATGGCAACCAAAAATGTTTTTGACAACACAAAATTGAAATTTTCGCATGGAATATAACATGGGAATCTGACCAATTTTAAGGGTACCACCTGTAAAAATTTTAACCAATTTCGAACTTTTTCATTATATTTTTATTTATATTTTCTATTTTTAGCATTTTCAAAAATTTAAATTTTTAAAATTGGTCAGATTCCAATGTTATTTCAAATGGGAAAATTTTGTGTTATCACAAACATTTTTGGTTGTCATGGCCAAACGGTTTCCTATGGCGACAACCTTTTGGGTTTTTCAAGTAACATGAAGGTCTACCAAACCCCCGAGTTTGAACAAAATCGGTGTGTTACACCTCGGGTCGTCTCCTTGTCCGACATACCAGTAGCGCTGGCAGCAGTAGGTTCAAATAGAAAAGTGGCTTCATTGAAATTTTCGGCTTTAATAGACGCTTCAATAAAACATCTTCAAGGAAATTACCAAGAAGTAATATTTCCGAGAGCCAGAACCTGCAAGTTACTGTTTATATAGTGCTTAGGTGAAATAATGGAAATTTTTCAATTGTACGGTGTGCAACAGGTGTTTCCTATAGCTTTTGTGACATATTAAGGCTGAAACAAAACACGACGTTCTATTTACAGGTGAAAAGTTTCCATTACTTTAACAAGCACTATATAAACAGTGACTTGCAGGTCCTGGCTCTCGAAAATATTACTTCTTGGCAATTTTCTTCAAAATGTTTTATTGAAGCGCCTTTTGTAAGCTTACAATTTCTTTATAAAAGGTGCACTAGCAAGCAATAGGCATATAACTTACGTCGTTAGTTTACCATTATCAAGTTCATTCATAAAACATGATGATATACCGCTAACGTTCAACTTTACGCTGCTACTTTTCCGTCGAGTGTGAAACCAGCTTAACTCGCTCTAATTTTAGGCGCATTCACGTTGATCAAATATTGAATAGTGGTTTTTTAGTAGGCACTATATGTCCTTTGCACCCAGGTATGGCAAAAACCAGGCGAAAACAGGTTTTTGCCGGGACATGTGGGAAAAACAGGTAAAAACCGGAAAAAATGGAAAAAACTCTTTTCATGCTAAATTAATCATTGATATATCTATTATTTTCTTTTATGACCATGGTTGACTAAATCAATAATTATTAAAACAAAAGATCTGCTACTTCATGGTTTATTTTAATTAAAATTGATATATCTATTAAAGGGAGTATGACCTTCCTAGTTTGGTAGGGTGCGATAAGCTTACTAAAAATCCACACTAGGCGCTTCGGTTAATCAATAGAATTAATTCCCCATAGAACTTCTACTATCAAGCTATTGATGACCTATAAGCGCAGCCAGTTGCCTAGTTAAATATATTGATTTTAGTTCAAAACCCTACTGATTTTACGGTTATATTTTTAAACAAAACCATCTTAACTATTGAAATAACTATTTACATAGTCACTGAGATATAGTTATGTTATAAACCAACTATATTTTGAAAACCAATCTCTTCGTGTAGGTTATCTTAGCTTTATGTTAAAAATCGACTATAATCGAATTTAGAAGGAAAATGATAGGTTGAAAAATCCTAATAATTCTTCCAAAACTACACCTATAATTTTCTTCTTTCGCGCTCGGGGGGAATGAAGGACTCTTCTCCCTAAATATCGATAAAGGTTATACTCCCTTTAAGTTAAGTGGCTAATTTGGTCATTGCAAATAGGAGAGGTGAAAAAAGGCCAGAAGAAGAGTGAATCATGGACAGTAAATTAAGAGGACAGGTTTTCGATACCCTTCCACAGTGCTTTTTATTTCTCCCCGCGTATCAATCAGCTCGAGAGACTCCGAGGGAGTCTTGCAAGGTCGTTGGTACCACGTGATCTTAAAATTTCAAAATGGCAATCTATATTGATATTGTTATATATATTTTAGTAATTTTTAATTTTGGTTTTTTAATTCAATAAAAACTATCAACTGATATTTAGTATATCATATTTAATCTATAAAAACGTGAAAAAATACCTTTTGGCGTAAAAATGTACCTCGTGTTTATCTTTTTTCTTTTTTCGAACAGTATCGTCCACTCTTAGCGATACTTGGTTTTTCAAATAACCTTGGCCGACTCCCTTAGTGTGATTGGTTTACGGGGGCTAAAAACCAGGTTTTTTACCGATCCTCTAAAATCTACTATCCATGAGTGAATAGAATAGAAGAATATACTGCTTTTATTATTTATTTTTTATTGAATTTTGCGGCTAGAGGTGGAAAAAACCATGGAAGTACGATTTTCCACACGGTTTTTAACAGGAAAACAATAGGTGGAAAAAACCGCGAAAAAATCTATTTTTTTCCACCCTGGGCAAAATTGTGCCTACCCTGTTTGCACCTAAATACGGCTAGAAAAATACAATTTCATTCTTAAATCTGATCTTTTCTAAATATAGCTACGGTAAGCTACGTGAAGAAAGTATTTTTTTAAATATAGCTATATTATCAATAGACGTTTAACAAAAAACAATGATATTTAGTTATTTCATTATATACAATGTATTGATTAAAAATTTACCCATACTTGTAAGGTGTCGCCTTAAATATCTTCATATTTAAAATCTGTCCAAACTTTGGCACTTTTACATTCAAAAGGAGGAAGGCACAATAGCGGAAACCCTTAGAAGGACATTTGGATATTGTGAGAGGGTATCGTGGTGATCTTGAAAGGATATTTGTACAGTAGACTCATATTGCAGGGCTTCGCTATTGTCCGATGATTCAATGTTAAATTTTAGAGATTAACAAACATAACTACTTTACAGTACATTAACACGCATTTTTTTTTATAAAAATGACTTTTAAATTTTTCTAAAATTGAGAAATTTCCCGACTTAAATAGGTAGAGATTTTAAATTTTCAGATTATACCAATGAACTCGGGAACTTTATAATTTCTCGATATTAGAGAAATTTACAAAGATTTTCATGTATTTTTGGATAGAGATTACTGTAAAGCATACTTGAAAAAGAACGATTTTTCACAAAATGAGGTCATGAAAAAACGTTGTTCATAGGTGGCAATAGCCATGTTCCAAAATTTAGAAAATTTACTTCGTGTAGCTTAAGTAATTCCTTAATTTCGTAATGAATTTCTAGTATAATCTATCCCCTACCAGTCCAATAATAATTTTCTTTTATAAAACAGGAAAATATTTTTCAATATTTCTCAAATTGAGAAATTAGAAAGTTACGGACTTCTGACGTATACGCTGAAAATTTCAACACTCTACCAATGATAGTTGTAAAAGTACATTAGTCCATTATGAAAAGGGATAAGAAAGCTAAACCCTAAACAAATTTGAAGAGATTTAAAAACTTACTAATAGCTCTTACCGATAGGTCTTCGAGCGAACAAAATGACGCGGAACTCGGACCAAATAGATCTTCGAGTGAAAACTAAACCATAGGCTGTTCCTTTTAACTTAACTTAACAATGATAGTTGTCCCGTTCGAGCAAAATCAGACTCCTTGTACCATGGACAGTAAATTAAGAGGACAGGTCTTCGATACCCTTCCACAGTGCATTTTATTTATCCCCGCGTATCAATCAGCTCGAGAGACTCCGAGGGAGTCTTGCAAGGTCGTTTGCACCACGTGATCTTAAAATTTCAAAATGGCAATCTATATTGATATTGTTACGTAATTTTTTGCGCTTTATATTTTAGTAATTCTTAATTTTGGTTTTTTATTTCAATAAAAACTATCAACTGATATTTAGTATATCATATTTAATCTATAAAAACGTGAAAAAATACCTTTTGGCGTAAAAATGTACTTCGTGTTTATCTTTTTTCTTTTTTCGAACAGTATCGTCCACTCTTGGCGATACTTGGTTTTTCAAATAACCTTGGACGACTCCCTTAGTGTGATTGGTTTACGGGGGCTAAAAACCAGGTTTTTTACCGATCCTCTAAAATCTACTATCCATGCTTGTACAATAGAACCACTACCGATTTGAAATTAAATTCTAATAAGTGTATGATCAAAAGTAGATTATGACTATAAATCGAAGATAATTAAGTAAACTAAACTCCTACGGGTTTATCTATGTGTGGGCTTATCCTGTCAGTCACGTAAAAACGAGGACACTTACTTGTCATATTGTTACGCTCTTTTCGCTTTTAAGGAGGACTATAAAGAAACTTTTACGCCGTAAACAGATAATAATGGGGGGGGGGGGCGGATGGAGACAAAGCCTTTAGATAAAAAGCGGTGGGTGAAATATGTAGATGTTGGAAGAAGTGCCCTTTACGGGGTTTCACGAAATCGGATTGAGCCTAATATCGCGAAAAGCTAAGAGAGAAAAGAGGATTCTTCAAATATTTCAAAGAGGCCGACCAGAAAATTTCTATTCTTAAGGTAAAGCTGAGAGTAAGGGTGGAGGTTGGAAGGGGAGGATCAGGGCGATGGGATCAGGACACGTACATGATACATTCTCAAATTAGGTTTCAAAAAGAACGGGTCGACCCCTGAGAAAAGCTTCAATTCCTAAATCGGGATTTGCTTCTACCCCTCCCGCCCAAGTAATAGATAGAAAAATGGCTAATGCCAGAAGTATATAAAACATATTTTACGAAAGAATTGTCCATCTAGGCCATTAAAATGAAACTTGTAACTTCGCGGGATCGGCGAGGGAACTATTTTGCCAGCTAAGCATCCAAAGCATATACCGCCTCTTAAATAATGATGATAGTAATAACGTAAGTCTATAATATTGTTCCATAAGTTTGTCACTTTGGGGAATATTTTACTGAGAGCTAGTAACGGAGTGACGTCATCACCAGAAGAAAATCTCCCCCTAGTGAGGAGCTGTCAAAGCCTACGTGTGACGCGTTAGCAAGCGGACGCAAAACGACTCGAGGGATTGGTAAACCTCCATGAATCATAAAAAATCCTAAAGGGAATTTATTCAATGGGCAACCGATTTGCCTTGGCAACGAAAAATGTTTATCACAACACAAAATATTAAATTTTCCCATTGAAAATAACATAGGATTTTGACCTTAAATTGATCAATTTGTCAATTTTGATCTATTTTTTCTATTTTTGGCATTTTCGAAATTTTGAAATTTTTCACAGGGGGGTCCTAGGAATCGGTCAGAATCCCATGTTTTTCTGAATGGGAAAATTTCCATTTGTTGTTGTCAAAACCATTTTTCGTTGCCATGGCAAAACGGTTGCGCATTGAATAAATTCCCTTTAGGATTTTTCAAGTTACCTGAAGGTCTACCAATCCCCCGAGTTTGAACAAAATCGGTGGGTTACACTTCGGGGTGTCTCCTTGTTAATAAAAATTTCTTAGATTTCGAATAGGAGATATCGCTTCATTTTTCAGTTTTTTGATTGGTTTTATGAGAATTAAAGTCAAATAGTCAGCGGTTTAAGCTCTTTTCAAATATTATATTGGATTATTTTTAATTAAAAATAAAAACCTAGCGCAGAATTTCAAAATGAATACGCTGAAGTTTTGTAAATTAAAATATTAATAACAAGGAAAGAAGTGAAGGCTTGTGCTCAAATAGTTCTAAAACATTTCGTAAAGTCATAAGTTTATAATTATTTGTGACATAAGTGTGTCACTAGACGCATAGCTATCAGCGTAAGTATATAGTAATGACGTCACTATACGCATAGCTATCAGCGTAAGTTTATAGTAATGACGTCACTATACGCATAGCTATCAGCGTAAGTTTATAGCAATGACGTCACTAGACGCATAGCTATCAGCGTAATTTTATAGTAATGACGTCACTAGACGCATAGCTGTCAGCGTAAGTTTATAGTAATGACGTCACTAGACGCATAGCTATCAGCGTAAGTTTATAGTAATGACGTCACTAGACGCATAGCTATCAGAGTAAGTTTATAGTAATGACGTCACTAGACGCATAGCTATCAGCGTAAGTTTATAGTAATGACGTCACTATACGCATAGCTATCAGCGTAAGTATATAGTAATGACGTCACTATACGCATAGCTATCAGCGTAAGTTTATAGTAATGACGTCACTATACGCATAGCTATCAGCGTAAGTTTATAGTAATGACGTCACTATACGCATAGCTATCAGCGTAAGTTTATAGTAATGACGTCACTAGACGCATAGCTATCAGCGTAAGTTTATAGTAATGACGTTAGTGCCTTATAATTAATTTTATTTATTTTTAGGTATTACCAAGAATGTATTTATTTATATTTAGGAAGAATGATTATGTAGCGACAATCGCCGGGCAGGTTGAACGCCTTTCCCCCATCTCGCGCGGGGGGAAAGACAAAACGTCACCGGCGTTTGATTACCATCGCGTTAGGTGACGTAAATTTTAAGTAGCCAATGAAATACCGGGACTATTCGTTTTATTTTAAGCGGAGGAGCGTACTGGGGGGACCAACGGGTGGATTGAGAGAAAGGCTAAAAATCGTCTCGACATAGACATTCTCCCTAGGTATAAATAAATACATTCTTGGTATTACTTATAAAACACAATTATAAATCTGTGCTATCGGTAATTGTTTCGACTAACTGACACACTTATGAAAGATAATCATAGACTTATGGTATCAAGTAAAGAGGGGGGTTAGCTATGTAGCAAATCTAAAACCGACAAGAATCCCCTAATGAAAATTCCGGAAGGGACAAGAAGAAACTAGGGTATGGCAGGGAAGGCAGACTAGAGCGGAAATTCGACGAGCCTTACAACGAAACAAAAGTGTCTCAAAGTGGAAACAAAATTCCAAAAACGATGAACAAAATTATCACGGCTTCCGCCCCAAAACTCCAAACTCTTCTGGGCCAATCGGTATCGCGCGGAGTAACAATGGGCTAAATTCAGTCTGAAAGTCTTTGTTTGGCCGACAAAAAATAAAAGAAGCCAATCGGCCACTCTGTCCGCTCGAAAAGTCAGCGAAACTTTCGTTGTCGTCATGTCGCGTGGAACGTGGATCGAAACTCGGGAGAGATTTCAGCAAGCCAAAGATTCCGCTAAAACACGTCGGCAAAAGATCTCGCTTCATTTTCGCTTGATTTAGCCGATTCTTCCTATAACCCTCCGCCCCCCTCCCTTGATCTTATCCCCCCTCTGATTTTATGTGAGATTCGGGCTCGATTTTAGTTCTACACGGGTAGGCTGTGAGATGATCATTCGATTATAACCGTCCTACTAGCCGTCGTAGATTTAAAAAAATCGTTGGCTTTGGCAATTTTCTGGCTGGCTTTTTACTAGGACAAAGTCGCCAACAAATAAAGGACGGCCCACTCAATCATGGGCCAAATAATGATAAATCCAGGACATGACTCTGATACCTTCACAGAGGCGTACTGACCCGGGTTAAGGTGGTTAATATTTAACCAGGCGTAAAGCTGGATATCATGTAGGGGGCGCCAAAACACTCCTATCTTTAATATCCAATTGTTCCTTCAACCAGTGATAATTCTGATTCTTCGTTCAATAGAATTTTAATAATTCTATACAGGGTGTTTCAAATGGTTATGCAAAAATTTTAAGGAGTTGTAGGGGTGAGTTGAGATGTATGCCTGTTTTTTTTTTTTTTCGTTTTCCTACGATGGGTTAAAAGAGCGCCAGAGAGCTTCAAAGGGTGGCCTACTATCCCCTGGAAGTAGGCTGCAACAAGCGTAAAACTAAGCAGCAGGGAAACACGAATATTAAAGTTTGGGTTCGTCTGATAGGTAAAAAAGGACTTTGAAAACCAATCGAGGTAACCAGTGTAAAAAAGTGAACTTAAACAGTATTTAAAGTCCCTGCTGCTTGGTTTTGCGCTTGTTGAAGCATTTTGAAACTATTAACCGGGTGCCATATACTTTCGGTACGCCACTGCTCCTTCACGCGTACTAAACGCCATCTAGTGTTGACTAAGTCGGAATTCGGAAAAAGTGGCGGTTGTCATTCGAAAATTCTGCCATGTTTGGACCCTCATTTTTAGATTAACTTCAACGATTCTAGGAAAGTATATATGTTTAATATTATATAATTGTATATATTATACTAATTATGATCTTAGTATGTATCAAAATAAGTACTATAACTTTAATAACCGCGCTCAATATGATAGCTGTTAATAAATATTCCAATATATTAATTACGACAACCACGTGTATTATTTTTTAAAACTGTCCCTAAAAAATTAGGCCCCGAAATGACGTAGGTCCGCGATCCAATAGGGGGCAATAGGGACTTGGCAGTGCTACGTCACAGTTTTTTTTTCAATAGTTTTTATCGTGGGTAGAAAAATATGACCACAATGGCGGCCATGGCCAAAGCTACGGAGTGCCAAGTCTCTATAGTGGTCGGGTGTTAGCGCTATTGGTCGGATTTTTCGCATAGAGACATGTCTTGAATTTATCATTATTTGGCCCATGACTCATTAATGAACTATGTTAGCGACTTTCGATAATTCGATTCTTAAATTTGATATAGTAATCTATTAAATAATTACTCTCATGCTATAAAAGTTTTAAATGAACGGTCGGATTCAATTTATAAAACTAAAAATTGGTATTTCCATAAAATACGGCAGGTCACGTGTAAATGTATTTTTCTACGTCACTAGCACGTGCTCGAGTCGATAAAGATTTGGGAATCAAAATTTCACGTGCGAAACGCGCGTGCCAATAGAGAACTAAAAAGCTTAAGCTCTAAGAGCAACAAACACAGCACTCCACACCAGAACGCAACCCGTCAAAAGTCCTGCATTTTCTTGTGTACAATTTTCATTGGTTAGACGCTTTAGCGCCTGCTGCCGTTGGAAGGGCAAAATTCGGAAATTGCCCCCCCCCCGGCCGTAAAACGTTCAGCCTAAACTTTCGTCCAATGAAATTTGTACACAACACTGCGTTAGCGTGCTTAAAGGCTAGCTGCGTTCTTCTTGTGTTTGTTACGTTAAGAATTTGTTCACTTTGGATAAAATTTTCTTATTTTTCCGCACCATTAACATCAAGTTTTAAGCAGTAAACAATAAAAAAATAAATGTTCTTAGACATCACATGGTTACAAATTCTAGAAAAAAACTTATAATTTTTTTGTTTTGCAAAAAGAAAGAGTAAAATAAAATATTTTCGAAGTTATTAAAAATAAATTTTAAATCAATCGAAAAATTTGGCAAAACAGAGGAAATCTTTAAGGCTAAGCCTTTCCAAACAAAGGTTTTACTTTTGGCGTTGTATTAGTCTATTTATTAAAATTATTTATTATAACTAAGAACTTACAAATGGTACCAAATAAAGGGCCAACCGGTACAAACCTACAAGGTAAGGCTTAGAACTTATAGTTAAGCCTTGGCGAACAAAATTTTTACTTCCTTAGTAACCATTAGTGGATTTTCCGTAAAAGAATTCTACCGCTAACATTCTATGTGGTGATATGCAAAGTTAAAACTAAGCTTAAAAGCTGATGGGCGTCAACGCCAAAAATCTCTGTAAGCGCTGGTTTTCATTAGAACAGAAACACTACGACGGTGAGCGTCAACGCGAAAAAAAAACCCTTTTAGGTCTAATAGATTTTTTGCGTCGACGCTCACCGTCGTATCATTTCCACCTAGTGAAATCCAGAATTTAGACCTCATTCATTATTTTTGCGTCGACGCTCACCGTCGTGTCATTTCGCCCCTAGTGAAAACCAGCTTTTAGACCTCATTCAATATTTTAGCGTCGACGCTCACCGTCGTGTCATTTCGCCCCTAGTGAAAACCAGCCTTTAGTCCTCATTCATTATTTTAGCGTCGACGCTCACCGTCGTGTCATTTCGCCCCTAGTGAAAACTAGGCCTTAGACGGTGAAACGGCATATGTACCCGCCGCGACCGTATTGTTTTCCATTATAAGCGTTTTTTTAAAGGGGGGGGGTGGGGGGGGGCAGAGCACCTCTCTTTCCTTTGCCAAACCGTGGGCCACCTCGGCTCGCTTCCGTTCGGATTCCAATAAAAAAATAACAACCGGAGAAAAAGTCGGGAAAAAAACTTGCCGAAACTTTTCCGCGTAGGGTTGATAGGGCACTCGGGGGTCCTATTCTCTTCGGGAGAATACTTTCGCCAAAAACGGGATTATAATTGAATGGGAAAGACAATAGAGATGTTTTCCTGGAATATACATTAGCCGCGCTTAACTCTATATTCGGTTGGACAGCGGCCGAGCTGAAACTCGGCAACGATAATATTATTAGCGCTGTCCCTGAGAATTACTTCCTAAGGCGAGGCTCGCCTCTCCAAGACGCCATAGTAGACGGATTCCAGGAATTTACTAAAGCCTTTATGGGTAAAAATAGGAAATTTGCGAGTGCCTTCATTAGAATCTAATTGTTAGACTTAAGAAACGTCTTCGGTTATATTTTCTGAAGCACCGTTCAGACTATGCCATTTTGTTAGAGCCCAAGTATTGCTATTTAATACTGGGAACAACTCCTTCTACGTGGAGTTTGCAAGTTCTCCCCCCAAACCCCTACTGGTTAAGGGGTTTTCCATCGAGTTCTACGGTTTCCTCTTTCCATAAAAACTTGTTGAAGTTAACGGTAATAGTAAGTGTAGGGAGTTGTTGACACCCTCCTACGCCTTGTAACCCGGCCACCTGTTTAAAGACAATAAAAGTCGTTAGATAAGTTGAGTCTCAGGTGGTGCCAAGGTCCTATTCAAGGGGTGCACACGCTTGATTTGAAATGGTCAATTTTTTTTCTTTTATGTTTCAAGGGTCTGACACCAACGTCACGATTTAAAAAGTTGTATTATGTCCTCGGATTATATTTGCTCTGACTTTTGACTACCTAACCAATGTATTTTTGATATTTTTTAGCGTACTTTATTACGTCTGAAACTCTAATCGATTGTTTTAGTGACGTAGTCGTCAGACCCTACCACTTTCTTTTTGTCTCGTATTTTAAGGCTTCAAAAACGTCCGCGCGAGCAAACCTATATTAGCGTCTCTAGCAACCTTGAAGGATATTAGCCTAGCTGATTATTATTTGTTCGTCCTACGTTTTATTTAAAATATTCGTGGGCCACATAAAATTCATGTTAGTGGTTATTTTTTTTGCAAAAAAAACTGATTTCCAAAATAGTTTTGGCATCCGATGAATAGTTTTTGAGATATTAGACATTGAAAAATGGCGAAAATGGTTATGGTCTCTGAAATAGGCTAGTAAAGAACTTAATGATAAATTTTCCGATTTTATTGAAACAAACCTTGATTTTCATTAAAAAAACATTATCCTGCACATTCCATAAATAATTTTAGAAATTTTGTACATTTGACCCTTGACCTCTTTAACGTAGGTTAAAATCTTTGACCTTTGCTCTTAACCTAGGTTATTTTTTATTTTAATTATTTATTTAGAATTCCCTTGATCAATTTCATTACAAAATGCTAAAATCCCAATATAATATTTTTAGTTCTCGAGAAATGTAATAATTTTGCAACATTATGTAGTCAATGGTTTCAAAGTTCCCTCGGCAGTGACGTTACGGAATAGCTTAATTTCGTTGGTTGAATTTCAAATAGTTGGAAATCAGCTGTACAAATCATAGGTAATCAGCTGTACAAATCATAGGTAATCAGCTGTACAAATCATAGGTTATCAGTTGTACATATGGTAATCAGCTGTACATAAGGTAATCAGCTGTACATTAGGTAATCATCTGTACATAAGGTAATCATCTGTACATAAGGTAATCATCTGTACATAAGGTAATCAGCTGTACATTTGGCAATCAGCTGTACATAAGGTAATCAGCTGTACATAAGGTAATCAGCTGTACATAAGGTAATCAGCTGTACATAAGGTAATTATCTGTACATAAGGTAATCATCTGTACATAAGGTAATCATCTGTACATTAGGTAATCATCTGTACATAAGGTAATCATCTGTACATAAGGTAATCATCTGTACATAAGGTAATCAGCTGTACATTTGGCAATCAGCTGTACATAAGGTAATCAGCTGTACATAAGGTAATCAGCTGTACATAAGGTAATCAGCTGTACATAAGGTAATTATCTGTACATAAGGTAATCATCTGTACATAAGGTAATCATCTGTACATAAGGTAATCATCTGTACATAAGGTAATCAGCTGTACATTTGGTAATCAGCTGTACATAAGGTAATCAGCTGTACATTTGGTAATCAGCTGTACATTTGGTAATCAGCTGTACATAAGGTAATCAGCTGTACATAAGGTAATCAGCTGTACATAAGGTAATCAGCTGTACATAAGGTAATCATCTGTACATAAGGTAATCATCTGTACATAAAGTAATCATCTGTACATAAGGTAATCAGTTGTACATAAGGTAATCAGCTGTACATAAGGTAATCATCTGTACATAAGGTAATCAGCTGTACATAAGGTAATCAGTTGTACATAAGGTAATCAGTTGTACATAAGGTAATCAGCTGTACATAAGGTAATCAGCTGTACATAAGGTAATCAGTTGTACATAAGGTAAACAGATGTACAAATTGTAGGTAATCAGCTGTACATATTGTAGATAATCAGGTGTAAAAATCGTAGGTAATCACGGGAATTAACTTAAGAAAATCACTGGAAATTACCTATAAATTATAAGAAATCACAAAATCTAGGTGTTAACAATTTTCACTCTCACCAATTTTGATTGAATCACAACCCAGCCTCCAATTTCCAATAACATAATGGCTTTTAGAGCGTAATATTTAACTCAAAAGTAAAAATGTAGATAGCGGAAATGAAGATTAGAACGCGTAAAATTTAAATAGGAATTTAACGAGTAAATGGGAAGGCAAATGTGAACGTGACTAGATATAAGCGCGTGAATATTTCAGCGAAGAGGACGTGGCGTAATAGAATTAAGCATTTTTGGTCGGGACCCGCGGCGTAGCTATTAGTAAATGTTCGCCATGTAACTAAATTTCGTCCTCTTTGTAACTAAAATGGCGTTCCGTTCTCTTCGTAGCTTCAACGTCTTCATATTGGTCCTGACTTACGTCCTGCCCATCTCGGCCATGACATACACCTATTTCCGAGTCGGCCGAGAGCTATGGGGAAGCCAAACCATAGGAGAATGCACCGCCAAGCAAGTGGAGAGCGTCAAATCAAAAAGAAAGGTACGTTCGCATACGCACGCCCTTTCCGTTCATTCCATTTTCGAAGAACCACTTTCAACTGGCAAAATGCATTTTACAAATTTCGCGATTTAAGTGGAATCGGGCGCGCCAGCAGCTTCGAATGAGCCGGACGAGCGAAGCAAAATTACGAGGATCAGATATTTGTCCCGCCTTCGGGGAATGTGATCTCTATGTAAATTACACGCCCGAAATGTTTAATTAAGCTACTCGTAATGGAAAAATTTCCGAATTACCTCAAATATATGATATCAGTGATCCATCTAATGGAGCGTTTGTTTATTCCGTCGCCCCAAACAGTCAACAAACCCATATATTTGCTTTTATCACGTTAATGACGTCGTCGAAACAAATTTTGACGTATATCATTGAAATAGTTAACAATCAACACTTATTAAAGGATGTTTCACACGGGCAGTGTTTTCTTTTGGATTTTTCTATTTTCTAGTTTTACCACCTTTTCCCGTTGTTCTAACAACGCGACTCTACCAGGGCCGAATTAACACTGTGCAAAGTAGAATTTGGGGCCCCTAAAAAATGTCAAACCTTACTTTTTTACTCAAATTGAGAACTTTATCATTTGTCGGTGGCGCTATTCGCTGTTAGTGGCGGGAGCTATATCCTATGAAAATTACTTTTTCCAATATTCCACCTTGAAAGTGATAGATGGCGCCACGGTATAATGATAAAGTTGACGGTTGAGTGCGCTGACTCGAAATTGCAGAATTTGTTTCGCGAAACCACGACTCCCGAACGCGCATATGTAATTCTAGCGGTACTATTCCCAATTCAATGGTACACATGGACCAAATTTGCCGGATTTTACCGCCGCGAGCGCTGCCGGGAAACGAGAAATCGGAGGACCTTTTATGAGGCGCGTTCGCTCGGGCGCGTCGGACTCGACCAATCAGCGAGCGTTATGCCGTCACGTGATAGACGCAATAATTCGTAAGCCTACTTTTAAAGACTTTCAAAATCGCTCCTTATAACACGTGACAGCGAAACGCTCGCTGATTAATCGAGCTCAAAGTGCTTCAGAAAACCGGGAAAATAAAGTAGAGATAATTCAACATTTTTTATCCGTTTTCTCGTTTACCCGCAGCGGTAAAATCCGGCAAATTTTGTCCGTGTGTACAGTAGTTTTCCCAGAAGAACGGAAAAAGGTGAACCAGCTAGCTTTAGCTGCGTAATTTAGTTGAAAAGCCGGTCGATTCGTCTAGATTGTACGTTGTGCGTTCAGGTCATTCGGTTCGTAATTTTTAATATCTGGAGATAATTAGTTATTCAGATCTGGTGTATCTGTTATATTAAATCTAAAATTGTATTCGACTAATAATCCCAAGAATCGAGAGATTTCTAAAATCGATAACTATGTTTGTCGGGTTACAATCTCTTCAGATTACTTTTGGTTTTAAATAGGTTTGCATTTTGAACAACATTAACTGATCTGATAATATCTGAACGTTAATGAGGATAATCTGATATCTGATTGATCAAAAATATTCTCGAACAGCTTTGAGATGGTAGAAACTAATAGTTACAGTCAGAAACGAAACGAATAATTTAATTAAAATAATAATTAATAATAATTTAAAATTAATCATAATATTTCAATATTATAGTTTATTATAATCTGATTTCTGAAACTGATTGACTATAAACGAATTAGCGACTGGAGAATCGGAAGTGTCATACTTATACTTATTATGTTATCTATGGTTATATTAAATTAGAAAGTTAATGATTTATAAAACAAAAAACTCATTTAATACTCTTAAAAATTGAGTACATTTTAACGACATTCTGACGTGCTCGGATAATGAGATCAACGAAGTAATAGCTATATTCTGATTAATGTAATTGGATTCCAAGCCAAAATCAAATTCTTACGAAAAATAATGATTTTTTTAAAACTTTTTTAATACATTTTTTTTCATAATCTCGTTAAATTGAAAATTGGATTACGCATAACGATAACAGAGTCAGCGAACTGTTGAAAACAACTGGTTGCAATTTAAGGTTCTGACTAAAACATAAATACGCGATTTTTGAGCCCCAGAATTTGGTTGATTTAAAGGCTAGAAACGGAAAAGAATAGCGCGAAGAAAAAGCATTTTAAAACAAGAACTCTTTACAGATCCAACTTCAGTTCTTCGGTGTCTGAAATACAAATAGAAAAAGTCCGCTTAGCTAAGAGAAAAAGATTTTCTTTGCATATATTTCTAACGATCCACAAAGAAACATTATTTTTGACTTTCTTGGAGCAATTTATGCGAATAAATTATGCGCAGTGATTCTTTTGAGAACTTCGCACTTCAACCAAAAAAAAAGGTCTTTCAAATATTCTCGGGAGGGTGGTTTTATTTCGCGAACTTGGATGGGTTTGAGATCAAATAGTATAGGTAACTTTCTTTTGTAGAAGACTGCATCAAAGGATAACATTATTTATAATCTGGATTAAATAATATCACATGAGAATTTTATTATAGACTTTTGGAACTATTTAAAAATTGAAATGGAAAAATAGCATCGCGAATAAATCCTTCTTTATACAAAAATAATTGGATGAAACTTTTCTAACTGAGAACAAAAAAAAAACAGTTTTGAGTCCGCCTACACGCTAGAGTCGGTAACCGTAAAAATACTCAATCAATTTTTGAATCATTTTGGCCGTCTTTAAACCGTAAAGAACGCTGTCGGGCCGAAGCATATTTCCCGTCAGATCAAAGCGCACGAAATGGAATAAAACCTTTTTAAAATTTCTACCTACAAAGAAAAGCTCGAAAAAGCAACAGAAACGAGCCTACAAAACTATCAGATTCGTGATCCTATAAAGCAGAAATATATATAGAGTATCTAGGTTTGGAGAATGAAGCGAGCTTATTTTAACGCAATTTCCTCCTCCAAAAATCCCCAAATCCCAAACCGGCAAGAACGACTCTAACACGCGTATATATATATATATATATATATATATATATATATATATATATATATATATATATATATATATATATATATATATATATATATATATATATATATATATAGAAACAGATTTCTGTTGAAAGATTTTACGAGGCGCGAAACGAATAACGATGAGCGAGAGCATTCTTCCCCGGCTTGGCAGCAACGGCATTTAAGGGAGGACTTTTGGTCCGAAGGAATACGCTATCGCCGAGGCTTAGTGGAGAATCGACCCGAATAATCTAAAGAGGGAAGTCCCTCCGTCGAAGGCTATACACGTACGTAAGCGAACTAAGCCTAGGCTAGGCCTTTTATCAATTGTGTTTGGTCACTGCCATAGTCCAAAGTCGCCGTTTTTTCACGTCGCCAAAGGTCCGCCGTCAACGGGTGAAAGCCCCGACGAATCCATCACGGTTCCCCCGTTTTACTCTATCTGTTCCGCTGGTCCGATAGCGTGAATCTCTTCCCTCTTTATCTCAAACCTCGTTTCTACATTTTACTTTTCTTAGCTTCGCTTAGCGTTATGTAATATAAGCAGAAGTAAATAAACCAAAGTTATCAGACTGCTATGTTGGAGGCGTTTTCCTTATGAAGTAGCATTTTGACCTCGAATTTTAAATTTTTGCGGGCTTCTAGACCGGAAAAAAAAGTTTTTGTTTTTATGAAACCATTTTTGATACATAGAAATAGCTATACCCACAATTCCCAAGTGCAATTTATCGCGTCAAAAGACGGGGATGGAAATTATTTTATTTTACTCGATTTTCTCATCATTTTCATAAGGAACACGCCCTCCGATTCTGAGCGCTCTTTCGATAGCTTCGGTTAATTTACTTCTGATATAAGTCGTAGAAAACCTCAAAAACGTTTCACAAATATTTAATTATTGAGCTGGAAAAGGAATCTATACAGGGTGTTTCAAAATGTTATGAAAATATTTGAAGGAGTTGTAGGGGGTGAGTTGAGAAGTATGCCTGTTTTTTCCCCAAAGTGCACCAGAGAGCTTCAAAGTGTGGCCTACTAGAGCCTGGAAGTAGGCTGCAACAAGCGCAGCAAGGGGCTAGTAGGCCACACTTTGAAGCTTTCTGGCGCCCTTTTAACTCATCGCAGGAAAATGGGAAAAAACAGGCATACTTCTCCCCCAACAACTCCTTAAAATTTTGCATAACCTGTTGAAACACCCTGTTCATTCATTTTCGTAATGGAAACGAACATTTGGTGGGGTTGAGGAGTGGTTAGAACTTTCGCCTCGCAGCAAGAGGAGCCAGGTTAGATCCTAGCTTGTAGCACTGGGTGAGAACCCGGAACCACTCCTTCCGCGTTGAGTTTGCAAGTTATCTCCCCACTGGTTAAAGGGGTTTCCCTCAAGTTCGTCGGTTACCCCTTTTCATAAAACTTCTAAAGGTTAACGGTAATAATAAGTAATAGGGAGCTGTTGACTCGCGTGGTATGAAGGGATTGCCACCACCCTCCTACGCTGTTTAACCCGGCCACCTGAATTAAAGGCAATAAAAGTCGCTCGATAACTTAATTGAGCCTAAGTTGGTGCCTTGGGTAATACATCTTGGACAAATAAACAATAAGACTAGAATCTAGATTGGGCGCTTGGGTTCTTTTATACTGCAGCAGTGACGTCGGTTGGGTGGGCATTGCCCCCCCCCCCCCTGAAATTTTATTAGCTAAAAAATTGGGAATAAATTTTAATTTAACTAAATTAGAAGTGTCCTGGTTTGATCTGTCTATTATCCTGAAAATAACTACCAAAATAAGTGTATAATATTTTACATAAGTGTGACACTTCCTATTCTTCACATATAAAAGTTTTACTGAAAGCTATTCACAAGACAGACTGCGTAACGCGCTTCGTCGTCGTTTTGCCTCCACCTGCTAACGCGTCACACGTAGCCGTTGACAGCGCCTCGCTAGGGGCAGATTTTCTTCTTGCGATGACGTCACTCCGATACTAGCTCTCAGTAAAATATTCCCCAAAGTTACAAACTTATAGAATAATATTATAGGCTTATGCTATCAATTATACAATAACTATTTAGATTAAAAATCCCCCTCCTGAAAGGTCCTGAAATGACGTCCCTGTGGTTGGTTTGTTACAATTTTCACCCAAATATTCAATATTTTCCCCGCCTTTTCTCGTTGGTCTGTCACACGGTAAAACGACTGTACACACGGACATAATTTGCCAGATTTTACCGCCGCGAGCGCTGCCGGTAAACGATAAAACGGAGGACCTAAAAATTCGTAAGCCTACTTTCAAAGACTTTCAAAATCGCTCGCTATATCACGTGACAGTGTAACGCTCGCTGATTGGTCGAGCTCAAAGTGTTTAAAAAACCGGGAAGAAAAGTAGAGATATTTCAACATTTTTGGTTCCGTTTTCTCTTTTACCCGGTAAAATCCGGCAAATTTCGTCCGTGTGTACAGTCGTTTTCCCGTGCGCCAGAACAATGGAAAAAGGTGGTAAAACGAGAAAATCAGGAAAACACTGCCCGTGTGAACCAGCCTTAATAAGCGAACGACATTAAGTCTAATATTTTTGGCCCGACATACAAATGTTTTGGGTGGAAAGGTTTCACGATTATCACGGTAGGAGCGCTGGTGTGGTATGAAATTTGAAGAATGGGGTTTGTTATTTATTTGTCTAAGATTAAATAGTGATACTCATAAAATTTAAATGTTATTTAAAATGTATTGGTTGGATCTGCTATTAGACCAGGATCCACTTGAAATTTGGGTAGAAATTTGGATATAATTATGTTGCCCTTTGAAGCCAGGTTATCCAAAGCGCTTGGATTAACAAAAATAGCTGGTTAGCTGAGCTTCTACGTACGACAAATCTAATTAGAACAGTGCAATTTACATTTTAACGTTTCCAACAAAGTCTAAGCAGTCTAAATATGAGCTCTGTAAAGTATCATACGGCAGAAAACAACGTAAAACTGCGTTAATTCAATTTGTATACGAACCAAGTTCTCCTCTCGTTTCAAATCGTGTTATAGTAAACCAGCTTTATAAAATTTCAACTCCTCGCATCGTAAGTGCCGCCATCCAGTGGTCAATATCGTACCCGAGGCACTACGCTGAACAAAATTTAATTCACCAAACAATTTAATGCTAATTTCTATATGAAGTCTGTTATCAAGAACGGGTTAAGCCAATTTTTAATTTAGCCCTTAAAGCTGTACCCAAATATAAATTACTCATTCTACAAGTTTCAAGTTTCAAAAGATGGCTGTATATTAATCATATCCGGAGAAGGAAATTTTCCAATAAACCCTTTTGAAAATGGCTTATTAGCGTACATCAGTCAATTTCCCCGCGGTGCCAAATAGCGAATGGTCTATTGGGTTCGTCACGTTTAAAAGCTTTCTCAGAGAGGGTGACCACCCGCTGTCTTGATATCAGTTAAAGGAGGAAATTAACAGTTTCATCGAGAACCCGGGTTGATCGGGTAACGTTAATTACGAGGCCTTAGGAGCCTTTGAGACGTTATATGCCCAAACGAATTTAATTAGGGAGTCAAAGCTCTCGACGATACAGCCGGTTGTTAGTGGTTTAGACATTTTAGTAACAAACTTTACTCCGATAAATACTTTGATACCATTACCAGCTAACTCTTCGATTCTAGTCTGGCCTTGTGGGATTTGTATTGAAAGTGGGGTTTAAAATTAATAATAAGACATTTGGGAGAACACTATCGAGTACGCGAGTTTACCGACACACAATAATAATTAGAACAATCGAGTCTTTCGAAGGCTTTACTATAACGCGATAGTTTCGAAATTTTCCCAATTCCCTCGTTAATTTTAATAATTCTACTCCAGCCGTCCGCGATAGTTTAGACTCGCAAATTTAAAAGTAAAACTTTTCCCCATCTTTTGGGGGCTAGGAAATTCTTAAGATTCGCTAGGATGAACATCAAATAGCCAATTTCTGCTATTTAATGTAGCGGCAAACGATTTTGCTTGGGATAGTTGCTGAGAATCCAAAGTTTTAAAATCGTTTCGAAAACAAAGCGAAGGAAACTAGCGCCACGTGGTGGCACGGATCCGTACTACCATAAAAGAAAAAAATAGTTGATAGTTTGGCGACCTACTATTAAGATTCTTTTAATAGTCCCGGAGGAAAAAAAACTAAAATCAAATGGTAGGCGAGAAGGTATAATAGCATCGACATCCGGAAAACCTAGAGTTATGGTCATTTGGAAAAACGTTGCGAAGATATTTTCTGGATCCTTTATTAGCATTCTTTGGAATAGGCACTTTCATGCCGCCGAAGAGAATGATAGATGGAGCTATAGTAGTTTTTATTTAGATTCTACCCATTGTATAGCACCATTCTGACTCCTCACTCGATACTATTTTGGAAAGCTATTCCAATTGTTCCCGCCTTCGCCCGAACAGCGAGCTAACCCCTGAACGAAAAGATTCTATGGTAAAAGGCAAGCCCTGAAGGATGGATGGATGGATAGTTCGGAAAATGCGCTCAATTAACCAGGCGTTTTATATATAGTAGCTACTACCCC
The DNA here is from genome assembly GCF_980474605.1 of Leiobunum rupestre. Classification (NCBI taxonomy): domain Eukaryota; kingdom Metazoa; phylum Arthropoda; class Arachnida; order Opiliones; family Sclerosomatidae; genus Leiobunum; species Leiobunum rupestre. Next base: position 38,256,197 of record NC_143392.1, read on the forward strand.
CAAAAGACCCCAACAAGAAAAAAAGAGCAAAAATCCTGAGATTAACCAAAGTTACTTCGGGGATGGCTAATTCATCTTGCTCTTCGTTGATGGCCGTGTCTTGCGGGGATTACACCCGGCCGTAGAAAGTTACAAAACCCCAAAAACGCCGCCAGCCAGATATATAACCCCCGCTTTTAAGCTAATTGAGAAAAATTGGTGGAAACATTTTCCTAAATTACCTCAACGTCTATATTAATATAATGGTTTTTTGAAAGTTTCGCCTTTTAACGAGGGTAGAGAGATCCTAAATCCGACCATTAAAATGCCAAAATTTAAAATCTAATGTATAAAAACAGGTTAGACTAACGTGGCAGTTTATGGGCACTGTTAATTGAATTTAAGGCCAGTTTGTGGAGTGAATGAAAGTAACCCTAAAAAGCATACCTGTTGTTTATCGAAAAGTCAAGCCGTTCTTTATTTTTGCCGGTGGCTTATGCAGCCTCTACCCTTCCAATTTTTTGATCTGCTCAAAACTTCAAATTGACCAGTTAGATAAGCCCAGATTAGGAAAATAAACACTTCACGTTATTTAATTGAAGAAATATCAATTTACTTAATAATATACTATTTTTTGTTAATAATCACTTTAAATCCATATAAACCAGTGTGTGTAATAAAGAAACATTCAAAGGAATTATATTTTCAATCTTAATTTAAAATTTTTTTTTTAATATACTGAATTTTTTATAGGATGAATGTGATGTATATTTTTCAAAATAGCTTACCAGATTTAGATCAACTTTGGTTATATCACTTTGATACAAAATTTGAGTATTATATTTGACCGACTGAAAATAATCCATTTCATTGATTATTGACAATGAAATACGGTTCTTATGTATGTTTTATTTGAAGTCTAAAATCCCCTTTTTATATTTTTAATAATAATCATCATCTAAGCTAATACCTAAGGCCTAAGACAATGGTGACATTCAACGCCATTATTCCAGATGATTAGGTTACATTTCGTAGGAGGGTGGTGGCGAAAGATGTAGTTTCGAATTTCCACCCAGTTGGGATAAACCCCCCCATACTCCACATCTCATTACTTAAGTCAAAAATAAATAGGGGGAGAAAGTCTGGCACTTGGGTCCAACCGCACCACGTCTTATTTGAGGGGTAAAATTTTTGGGCTTCGGAAATGACTTCCCCCTCGCCTCTTTACAGGGACACAAAGGTATCGGTTGTACTGCGCCACGATGAAAAATAGTACTCTATAAAATACGTGAATATTAAACTTTTGTTTCGATAATTTGGTTAATTTAGTTCCTAAATAAAGTAAATATATCATAGAAACTAAAATGCGACATTTTAAAAATAATAACATGACTTTTGAAAAGAAATAAACCGTAACTAGAATAACACTCGCTTAAATCGTGGAGAGCGTGGTGCCATCTAAGAGCGGAGATCGGGACTAATTGGTAAATCTACGATGTTAAGGCCTAACAATTGGCAAGTTTAACTGAAATAATAGCTATAGCTACGAGCTTTTTTGTTTATTTTACAATTTATATAGTAATTATTAATTAAAATCAACCGTTTTCGAAGGAAATAATGGTCAGCATTTGTCAGAGAGACTATTTGAAATCGCGAGGCGGTGACATGGTTGCCAGGGAATAAAATTCAAAATTTTCATCTTGAGCGCGGACCGGAATACCACAAATGCACTACTTCGCGCGTAATGTGCTATCCTTATTGGTTAGAAATATCACGTGATCACTAGTTCTTTAAAAAGGGTGTCAAGCATGGTGGAAGGTAAAATCTGAAGGCATTGATAGACTTTCTCCCCATATTTACTTTTGCTTAAGTGAGTTAGGGGCAAAAGCGGAAAAATATTTTCGTAAATGTTCGAAGTATTAAAAAATATTTTAAAACTATCATAACCTAAGCTAACTCAACCAAACCTAACCGAACCCAACCTAACCCAATCTAACCTAACTCAACCAAACCTAACCGAACCCAATCTAACCTAACTCAACCCAACCTAACCGAACCCAACCCAAAATAACCTAACCCAACCTAAGCGAACCTAACCAAACCCAACCCAACCTAACCCAACCAGACCTTACCCAACCCAACCCAACTTAACCCAACCTAACCCAACCCGACCTTGCCCAACCCAACCCAACCTAACCCAACCCAACCCAACCTAACCAAACCCTACCTAACCTAACCTAACCTAACCCAACCCAAAATAACCTAACCCTAAACAACCCAACCTAACCTAACCTCATTTTTAAAAAACTACAATAAATTTATTACAAAATACGAATAAACGAATAAACAAACCTTTTGTCCGCAAATGGCCCATCTTTTCCGAAAAAGATGTCATTTTTTAACTTACCAATAACACGCAGTCCGCAAATGGCACGTCCGCATTTGGGAGGACACCTCCTTAAGTGGGAAATTTCCCTACAATAGAAAACTCTGATAAAACCACAACAGAAATAAACCGCTAACGGAAAATTTTCCCATTTAAATATAATTTAGACTAGGATGGCAACAAGTCTTGATTCGATTCTCCGATTGAAAATTTCGAGCCCGCAAAATGTCCATATTTTGCATCATTACATACCACCTCAATGCATTTCTCGCTCTTTGCATTTCGCCGCTTGCCTTATTTTCTAAATTTATATTCGTCTAAAAATGCAATAAGTTTGGTCAGGTCAAGTATCGACCCGAATGGCACTAGGCCGGCCTCGAATTCCAATAAGCTTGCAAACGCAATTCCGATATTTCAAAAAAAAATCTTAAGAGAGAATACTCAATACAGGTAATAGAGAGGGGGATGTCTATCCGGTGATTGAGAATTTCATTCTCAATCACCGGATAGACACAAAGAGCTTGGCTCCCGCCGTTCACCCGCGCCTATCCCGTTCCTCCCCCACCCGCGCCCCCATCTCAATCACCAGAATTTCTAATCACCAGAATTTCTATTCACCAGATTCTCCCGTTCACGGGTTGCTTTCCCCCAACCCCCATTCACTGGATACTTTATCTCTCGTTCACCAGCTCCTTTCCCCCATTGCGTTCACCCCTTCTAATCACCAGTTGCTTTCCCCCAACCCCCATTCACTGGATACTTTATCTCTCGTTCACCAGCTCCTTTCCCCCATTGCGTTCACCCCTTCTAATCACCAGTTGCTTTCCCCCAACCCCCATTCACTGGATACTTTATCTCTCGTTCACCAGCTCCTTTCCCCCATTGCTTTCACCCCTTCTAATCACCAGTTGCTTTCCCCCAACCCCCATTCACTGGATACTTTATCTCTCGGTCACCAGCTCCTTTCCCCCATTGCTTTCACCCCTTCTAATCACCAGTTGCTTTCCCCCATCTCTAGGCAATAAAAACAACCATAATTGTTATCTCTCATACTATCGATCCCAATCGCTAGAAATTGGCTTTTTCCCCATTCGCTATAAATCGCAGCAGTTTGCCAGAATTAGTTTTATCTCTCCGAAATAATTAATGTACCCAAAATTGGACCGCCAGTTTATTATTCTTTTTAGGGGAATCTCTATGGGAGTTTAACATTACAATAAAGCTAAAAGGTCCAGTTTGGGGTACATTTGGTCCGAAATGGGGTACATAGGGCCGAAAATGGTGACTTTGGTCGTTTTTGGGGTACATTTGGTCCATTTTGGTCCATTTTTGGGTACATCCCTGCTTTCCCCCATCCCCATTCTCCAAAATTAGTTTTCCTCGCGCAGATATCTGGAGATTAGATTTTTACCCGTTTGCTTATCGCTTTCGAACCCCTTAATTTCTAATCTCTAGGCAATAAAAACAAGTTATTTACATTTAATTTTTTATTTTAGAACTTTGTTTTACATGTTAGTAGGTACTATCAGATATTCCATTAGATGGTTATCTTGTACATTACACAATTAAAACAAATTAAAGTAGTTAAGTTTACAGGCATTTAAATGGGGTGAAACGATCTCCTGCAACTTAATTTAATTAAAAGTTCTAACTCACGTATTTGTAGTGTTTAGCAACAGTATCGTCTGACATCCGAGGGACAGTCACAAACGTCTTCTTCTGGTACAGGTGAGAAGCTTTTGTCAGAGACCGTAGTTGCTTTTGGCGTCGGGGGAATGTCCCATTCTAGCGAAAGGTACTTTTTTTTCCGATGGTGAATTATCCCTAGCCGGACAGTTTGGAAAGAATCTAGCATGTTCAAGTTCTGGTACGTCTCCTGATTTCCATCCTTCTAATACGCCATGGCATTTGTAACATCGTACTTCATCGCCCTGCTGAATATAGTAGAATCCAGCCTTCGCTAGTTGCTCCTTAGTGACGTGCGGATTTTTCCAGTGACGAAACGTTTCAAGTCGATACACTTCAATGTCCATAGCTGATCTAGACCAAATACGTTCTATAGTTTCAAATGATACATTCTCTAAGCCTACATTTACCCCTAAGTCTACTAAACCTAATTTTATCAATATGGTTAAATTTCTACGCTAAAATTATCAATATAAATGCTTTTTTCAATATGCAAATTGTTTTAAATATGTCTAAAAATATAGTCTATTACCAAGAAAAAATAGTTACTTACTTTATGGGTAGAAATCCTTTGTCAAGCTGTAGAAAAGACTGAGCGATCCGTCAGCAGGTCTTTACTCGTCAATGTGCCGTAGAGAAATGACGCACGGAAGATTAATTTATTCCTATCTTGTTGAGAATAATTCATCACGTGATCTAAACTTCAAATAACCCTCAAATTCTATTGGCTGTCTCTCTCTGACAGTTTAAACTGCCTCTAATGATTGACGGCACATATTAACCCACTTGAGTATTTGGAAAAAACCCTTTGCTACTCGAAGGATAGTTTTGGAAATACCACGTTGACGATATCAAAATCGAGCTCTCACTTGAAAATGTTTACGGAAAACAATCCTCTTGGAAAATTGAGTTACGTAGAAGATTGCTAAAAAATGGCTATGTGTTAAGTTTTTTTCAATAATGAGTCTTATTTTTTACATTTTAAAGTATTTATCAAGAGTGAAAAATCCTATGACTACACTGACGGCATATCTTAAGTACCGGTGGAAAAATCCAGTGCTCAAAGTTCAGTTATCTTATTAAACGTGCGCGTGCACAGAAAAATGAACGAGTCACGTGATAGTAACTTAATTTCTACGCTAATCTTACCCCTACTAGACCTAATTTCTGTCTAATACATTTCCAATATATATATATATAAAAGAATGCCTAAAAATTTCATTTTAAATATAATAAAATAGCCTAGCTGATTATTATTATTATAACTTACTTTTCAGCGTGACCTTCAATGACTATTCCCAATGCTAAGACTCTTTATTGAGATAACTAAGAATTGATTCCCATGACTACCCTGACGGCATATCTTAAGTACCAGTGGAAAAAAAATCCATTGCTCAAAGTTCAGTTATCTTATTAATCGGGTGCGCGCGCACAGAAAATGAAAGTCACGTGAGAATCGGTACGTCACTGAAAATAGTGGAAGTGTCATCACTAGAGTTCTTTTATCAATATATTTAATTAAGGATTATTTCAAAGTTTAGATGGCGCCATGGTTCTCAAAGCAGTGATATTAAAAGATCTCAACGGGTGGAATTGGAGAAACGCTAAAAATATTTTCGACATATTCATTCTCCCTGAGTATAAATAAATAAATAAATAAATACATTCTTGGCATAGTAGTAGGATTTTAAGAAAAAAATTAAATACGGAAAATCAATTATTTTATTTTAAAGGTTTTGTGATTTCTCACCAAACAATTTCAACATCTTCAATGTAGGCTATCACATCAGGGGCATCTCAAAAATCTTTTTCCTCTGATCTCCTAGTTTCTGCCTCTGTCTTTAGTATTTATAAATATTTTCCTATCCATAAACCATTTCCTAACTGGTGGACATTGATAACACTAAAAGTTTACTTATAATAATATGCTGAAATACATTTTCCAATACGCAAAAAATTAAAGCTAGACCTAAAAACCTGTAAAGTGTAAATAGTTAAGACTAAATTTCTAAGCCTAGCCCATGAAAGTACATTTTCCGTAAATCATATCCTAACATGAATGCTAATAGAGCTAGTACATTCTCGATAAATATACATGTTCTTGGGGAATAAGAGACGTTTTTTATCAAAGTAAGCCAAGTTTAAAGCTTATTGTCATTGGTTCCATAACAAAAACCACATTCGGATCAAAATAAATTTATTTATTTTATTTTTATACAGATTTTTTTTCATTTTTTTTGCCTTAATTTCAATTTTGGGAGTCGGTACCCGTTTCACCGAAGATGAAGATGCTTCGTTTTATTCAGCGTTGGGTAAATCGCCGTGTAAAAAAACATCTAGCATTGCATTAACTTTTTCCTCGTCCTCGTCCGAGACCCCTACAATACGTCTCTCGATCTTTAAAGTAAAGAAATCAAAATAATAAGCTAAACGATAATCCATACCTTCTATTCACTAGTTCAATTTATCACTGTCTCATATATCCACTATCGTACATACATACATACATACACTAACTTACTAACGCTTTAGTCTCCGCAAGTTTTTATGTTGTATAATCAAAGTTTTGAATCGAATAATAATAATAATAATAATAATTAGATCAAAACAAATTTCAAGCTTACGTTAATGTATTCCCTTGAGTGAGGGCCCAATCTTTGAAAAATCTTCTCAATGACGACATGGGTAGCTAGATGGACGTCGATGTAACCTTCGTCCTCTTGCAGGTTCAATTCACGTAAATACCAGTTTTTATATTTTCTTAACATTATTTCTAACGTTCTAAACGAAAATTGTTTTTCGTTTGGCATATCAGGCTTAAAAGAAAACCTAAGAACTGCTTTAGTTACACGCATATCCACGTTATTTTCCATAGCTAATATTTAGCCCTTAAACTTGCTCGTAATTACGAAGAATGTAAAAATGTAGAATGCTCGCTCCTATATTTATGCCAAATCAGAAATCACTTGAAATAATAACTTCATTTGGTACTTAAAAAACGGTGAGAGGTGGGAGGAGGGGTTTGGTAATTTATAAATTTTTATAATCAAATGTACCATAGCAAAAGTATATAAATAATACAAGAAGTGCACTAATTATTATTTTCGCTCGCCAGGTAATTTCGTTTGATTTCCGTTTCGCACGGACGCAGATAACATGGTAACGCGACTACAGCGAACCGATAAAGCTAATTAATAAAATATTGTCAACCATTTGATATTAGAAATGTTAAAATAAAACTTTTACAGATAAATCTAATTTATAAAATATTGCCAATTGAGGGTTTGCAAGTTAGTTTGATTATAGGTTTTGAGTGTTAGAATAGAAATAACGCTAAATACAGGGTTAAATTCAATTCAAAATAAAAGACCATGACAATAAAAAATAACCTTTAAAATATAAATCGCGAAGAAAATGAAGTAACGCGACTTTTAAAATTAGTATAAAATGTTTAATCCCTCTGAAAACGTGAAAATTCATATAGGACAAAACCCAAATACATGTTTACTGAGCTTAGCACTCTACTTTTTCAATCCTCTATTCTCAATGGTGGCCTTTATTTTTACCATCGTCTGCTTCGTAAACTTTATGGATGCATTGGAAGGGCTCAAATTAAGCTAAGTGGGTACACTTCTTGTTTAATTTATATACTTCTAACCATATTAAAGTATCAATTTTAATAAAAGGAATTCAACTTAAGTGTTGTTTTGCTATCTGAAATTCGAAAACAAAGAAGGTAGTACAGGGGTACTTAAGTTGATTTTAATATTTTTTTTAGAAATAACTTAAGTATACAGCGAAATAATCATTAGTGGTATCTAATTTTTTAAGTGCCCGCATACTTCTCATCTCGTATAAAAGAGGGTCATTTTTGTACTATAAAACCATTCCATTCCTGAAATCCGCTACAGGAAAAAAGTTGATTAAGCTAAGCAATTTACGAGCGACGTCCTAGCGTACTTGTAATTAAGAAAGTAAGTACTTAGTTTTACGATTTTGCTTAAAACTATGATTTTAAATCGATAAAGTGAAACACGTAAAGTGTCCCTGACCAAAATTGTTTCACAAACATCTGTACCGTTTAATAAGATACGAGTATGATAACGATTTCTAGAGCCCTATGTTCGATAATGATTCATTAGGAAAATTTGAATATAGTTTAAATTTTTAATTACTTATTTTTTGGTTTGACTACCAATTTGGAGGACTACTGTTTTGATTTTGATATAACTAAATTTGATTGGTTTTCGAAAAGTTTTCTCTTCTACCCCCGCCCCCAGTTTATAATTATGATGTCAGTTGTAAATTGTTTTTTTCGAGTATAAAAAGGGTAAACAGAAAAATTGAGAGATAATATTAAGAAAACAGCCAATTCGAATTGTTTCGGAATCGGCTCGAGGGACTAAGTACGTAGATATACGTCAATTGTAAATTCTAAACTTTGTATATATATTATATTCAATCATTCATTCTTACTAATTTTATAGTAATGGATCCTATTTCCATAACTTTGGCCTCGGGAAATGAGTACGTCGGTACGACAACCGAATCTATGATTTGCTTTCACTGCGGCGAATGTACGGAAGAATTGGCAGTAAGAGGCGGAGGACTCTTCTTTTGCTGGGGTCGAGAGTGCGCGCATTATCAAATGGGAGTAATTTTTCGACATGGTAATGTCTATACCAAACACATCCCAGGGCATCTTATAAAGGAGTTCCCGCCCCATCTCCGCTGTACGTACTGTGGAAGAAGAGGGTCGAAGAGAAGCCGTCGACGGGAGGAGTGCTCAGCGTTCGATTTCATGGGATGCTGTCATTACCCTAAGCCTCCCAGAGACCGAACTGTAGTTCGTTTTATAAATAGATAAATAAATAAATAAAATTGCGAATAATTTACAAATAAATGTCTATTGACTTTTCTTCATCCTATAATATAAGTTTATTCCTAAATTTTTAAGCTTATTACAATAAGATTTCTTTAAGAGAGAGAGAGAGAGAGAAGAATTGCTTAAATTAAGAAGTAATAATGAATCTATTGAATCCAATGTAAAGAAAATGCATCAAGATATTAACTTGGAAAATCCAAAAGATGATTCACCAGTAAGCGGTATTCAGTTAATTAAAAATCATAAACAAAAACCGACTGATTACGGTGCATCAAGATATAATATTTGTATATCTTCGAAAAAAGGTGAATCATTAAACATCAACAATGCGGTAATTTACTTATAATATATTTTATATGAAAATAATTAAAGGTTTTATAAATGATAAATTATATTATAGATTATAGGTGCTCTCTTTGTCCCAGGAGACATGACCAATGAGTTGGCAAAGTACGGAAAAGACTCGTACATCCAAGAATTGGCAACAGGTGGCGCAAAAAATTACGCCTTTAAAGTACGGAACCCTGGTTCCGTATAAATCAAGGCGTAATTTTTTGCGCCACCTGTTGCCAATTCTTGGATGTACGAGTCTTTTCCGTACTTTGCCAACTCATTGGTCATGTCTCCTGGGACAAAGAGAGCAGCCAGTTCGTCATTGCGAAGTAACTGGTGGATGTTGTGTATTTCCAAAAATTAAAAAAAATAATAGTATGCGTGTTTTTCTAGTATTTTTTCACCTATATTTACGTATTGTAATCTATTTTAACGTATTGAACGTAGAGTCAGAGGTTTTTGCAGCATTTTACTACCTATATTTATTATAAAATAAATTAGTTTCATTTTGTAATAACAATCGTACAATCTCTGGATACTATCGAAGCTATGTAAAAATATTATTAAAATGTTTAATTAATCGATAGTTTTTTTAAATCAATATACCTACTTTCTAATGTTGTCCTACCACCATATGTATCAACGCTATTCTAAAATAAATCATTTAACATATAGTTATTCTAAAATAAACCATTAACTTAATATTTAAACTTCTAAATAAAACAATACTTTACCTGGACGTATACTATTTTGCTATTAGATCCACCTATAATCTATAATATAATTTATCATTTATAAAACCTTTAATTATTTTCATATAAAATATATTATAAGTAAATTACCGCATTGTTGAAGTTTAATGATTCACCTTTTTTCGAAGATATACAAATATTATATCTTGATGCACCGTAATCAGTCGGTTTTTGTTTATGATTTTTAATTAACTGAATACCGCTTACTGGTGAATCATCTTTTGGATTTTCCAAGTTAATATCTTGATGCATTTTCTTTACATTGGATTCAATAGATTCATTATTACTTCCTAATTTAAGCAATTCTTTTCTCTCTCTCTCTCTCTCTCTTAAAGAAATCTTATTGTAATAAGCTTAAAAATTTAGGAATAAACTTATATTATAGGATGAAGAAAAGTCAATAGACATTTATTTGTAAATTATTCGCAATTTTATTTATTTATTTATCTATTTATAAAACGAACTACAGTTCGGTCTCTGGGAGGCTTAGGGTAATGACAGCATCCCATGAAATCGAACGCTGAGCACTCCTCCCGTCGACGGCTTCTCTTCGACCCTCTTCTTCCACAGTACGTACAGCGGAGATGGGGCGGGAACTCCTTTATAAGATGCCCTGGGATGTGTTTGGTATAGACATTACCATGTCGAAAAATTACTCCCATTTGATAATGCGCGCACTCTCGACCCCAGCAAAAGAAGAGTCCTCCGCCTCTTACTGCCAATTCTTCCGTACATTCGCCGCAGTGAAAGCAAATCATAGATTCGGTTGTCGTACCGACGTACTCATTTCCCGAGGCCAAAGTTATGGAAATAGGATCCATTACTATAAAATTAGTAAGAATGAATGATTGAATATAATATATATACAAAGTTTAGAATTTACAATTGACGTATATCTACATACTTAGTCCCTCGAGCCGATTCCGAAACAATTCGAATTGGCTGTTTTCTTAATACTATCTCTCAATTTTTCTGTTTACCCTTTTTATACTCGAAAAAAACAATTTACAACTGACATCATAATTATAAACTGGGGGCGGGGGTAGAAGAGAAAACTTTTCGAAAACCAATCAAATTTAGTTATATCAAAATCAAAACAGTAGTCCTCCAAATTGGTAGTCAAACCAAAAAATAAGTAATTAAAAATTTAAACTATATTCAAATTTTCCTAATGAATCATTATCGAACATAGGGCTCTAGAAATCGTTATCATACTCGTATCTTATTAAACGGTACAGATGTTTGTGAAACAATTTTGGTCAGGGACACTTTACGTGTTTCACTTTATCGATTTAAAATCATAGTTTTAAGCAAAATCGTAAAACTAAGTACTTACTTTCTTAATTACAAGTACGCTAGGACGTCGCTCGTAAATTGCTTAGCTTAATCAACTTTTTTCCTGTAGCGGATTTCAGGAATGGAATGGTTTTATAGTACAAAAATGACCCTCTTTTATACGAGATGAGAAGTATGTGGGCACTTAAAAAATTAGATAACACTAATGATTATTTCGCTGTATACTTAAGTTATTTCTAAAAAAAATATTAAAATCAACTTAAGTACCCCTGTACTACCTTCTTTGTTTTCGAATTTCAGATAGCAAAACAACACTTAAGTTGAATTCCTTTTATTAAAATTGATACTTTAATATGGTTAGAAGTATATAAATTAAACAAGAAGTGTACCCACTTAGCTTAATTTGAGCCCTTCCAATGCATCCATAAAGTTTACGAAGCAGACGATGGTAAAAATAAAGGCCACCATTGAGAATAGAGGATTGAAAAAGTAGAGTGCTAAGCTCAGTAAACATGTATTTGGGTTTTGTCCTATATGAATTTTCACGTTTTCAGAGGGATTAAACATTTTATACTAATTTTAAAAGTCGCGTTACTTCATTTTCTTCGCGATTTATATTTTAAAGGTTATTTTTTATTGTCATGGTCTTTTATTTTGAATTGAATTTAACCCTGTATTTAGCGTTATTTCTATTCTAACACTCAAAACCTATAATCAAACTAACTTGCAAACCCTCAATTGGCAATATTTTATAAATTAGATTTATCTGTAAAAGTTTTATTTTAACATTTCTAATATCAAATGGTTGACAATATTTTATTAATTAGCTTTATCGGTTCGCTGTAGTCGCGTTACCATGTTATCTGCGTCCGTGCGAAACGGAAATCAAACGAAATTACCTGGCGAGCGAAAATAATAATTAGTGCACTTCTTGTATTATTTATATACTTTTGCTATGGTACATTTGATTATAAAAATTTATAAATTACCAAACCCCTCCTCCCACCTCTCACCGTTTTTTAAGTACCAAATGAAGTTATTATTTCAAGTGATTTCTGATTTGGCATAAATATAGGAGCGAGCATTCTACATTTTTACATTCTTCGTAATTACGAGCAAGTTTAAGGGCTAAATATTAGCTATGGAAAATAACGTGGATATGCGTGTAACTAAAGCAGTTCTTAGGTTTTCTTTTAAGCCTGATATGCCAAACGAAAAACAATTTTCGTTTAGAACGTTAGAAATAATGTTAAGAAAATATAAAAACTGGTATTTACGTGAATTGAACCTGCAAGAGGACGAAGGTTACATCGACGTCCATCTAGCTACCCATGTCGTCATTGAGAAGATTTTTCAAAGATTGGGCCCTCACTCAAGGGAATACATTAACGTAAGCTTGAAATTTGTTTTGATCTAATTATTATTATTATTATTATTATTCGATTCAAAACTTTGATTATACAACATAAAAACTTGCGGAGACTAAAGCGTTAGTAAGTTAGTGTATGTATGTATGTATGTACGATAGTGGATATATGAGACAGTGATAAATTGAACTAGTGAATAGAAGGTATGGATTATCGTTTAGCTTATTATTTTGATTTCTTTACTTTAAAGATCGAGAGACGTATTGTAGGGGTCTCGGACGAGGACGAGGAAAAAGTTAATGCAATGCTAGATGTTTTTTTACACGGCGATTTACCCAACGCTGAATAAAACGAAGCATCTTCATCTTCGGTGAAACGGGTACCGACTCCCAAAATTGAAATTAAGGCAAAAAAAATGAAAAAAAATCTGTATAAAAATAAAATAAATAAATTTATTTTGATCCGAATGTGGTTTTTGTTATGGAACCAATGACAATAAGCTTTAAACTTGGCTTACTTTGATAAAAAACGTCTCTTATTCCCCAAGAACATGTATATTTATCGAGAATGTACTAGCTCTATTAGCATTCATGTTAGGATATGATTTACGGAAAATGTACTTTCATGGGCTAGGCTTAGAAATTTAGTCTTAACTATTTACACTTTACAGGTTTTTAGGTCTAGCTTTAATTTTTTGCGTATTGGAAAATGTATTTCAGCATATTATTATAAGTAAACTTTTAGTGTTATCAATGTCCACCAGTTAGGAAATGGTTTATGGATAGGAAAATATTTATAAATACTAAAGACAGAGGCAGAAACTAGGAGATCAGAGGAAAAAGATTTTTGAGATGCCCCTGATGTGATAGCCTACATTGAAGATGTTGAAATTGTTTGGTGAGAAATCACAAAACCTTTAAAATAAAATAATTGATTTTCCGTATTTAATTTTTTTCTTAAAATCCTACTACTATGCCAAGAATGTATTTATTTATTTATTTATTTATACTCAGGGAGAATGAATATGTCGAAAATATTTTTAGCGTTTCTCCAATTCCACCCGTTGAGATCTTTTAATATCACTGCTTTGAGAACCATGGCGCCATCTAAACTTTGAAATAATCCTTAATTAAATATATTGATAAAAGAACTCTAGTGATGACACTTCCACTATTTTCAGTGACGTACCGATTCTCACGTGACTTTCATTTTCTGTGCGCGCGCACCCGATTAATAAGATAACTGAACTTTGAGCAATGGATTTTTTTTCCACTGGTACTTAAGATATGCCGTCAGGGTAGTCATGGGAATCAATTCTTAGTTATCTCAATAAAGAGTCTTAGCATTGGGAATAGTCATTGAAGGTCACGCTGAAAAGTAAGTTATAATAATAATAATCAGCTAGGCTATTTTATTATATTTAAAATGAAATTTTTAGGCATTCTTTTATATATATATATTGGAAATGTATTAGACAGAAATTAGGTCTAGTAGGGGTAAGATTAGCGTAGAAATTAAGTTACTATCACGTGACTCGTTCATTTTTCTGTGCACGCGCACGTTTAATAAGATAACTGAACTTTGAGCACTGGATTTTTCCACCGGTACTTAAGATATGCCGTCAGTGTAGTCATAGGATTTTTCACTCTTAATAAATACTTTAAAATGTAAAAAATAAGACTCATTATTGAAAAAAACTTAACACATAGCCATTTTTTAGCAATCTTCTACGTAACTCAATTTTCCAAGAGGATTGTTTTCCGTAAACATTTTCAAGTGAGAGCTCGATTTTGATATCGTCAACGTGGTATTTCCAAAACTATCCTTCGAGTAGCAAAGGGTTTTTTCCAAATACTCAAGTGGGTTAATATGTGCCGTCAATCATTAGAGGCAGTTTAAACTGTCAGAGAGAGACAGCCAATAGAATTTGAGGGTTATTTGAAGTTTAGATCACGTGATGAATTATTCTCAACAAGATAGGAATAAATTAATCTTCCGTGCGTCATTTCTCTACGGCACATTGACGAGTAAAGACCTGCTGACGGATCGCTCAGTCTTTTCTACAGCTTGACAAAGGATTTCTACCCATAAAGTAAGTTACTATTTTTTCTTGGTAATAGACTATATTTTTAGACATATTTAAAACAATTTGCATATTGAAAAAAGCATTTATATTGATAATTTTAGCGTAGAAATTTAACCATATTGATAAAATTAGGTTTAGTAGACTTAGGGGTAAATGTAGGCTTAGAGAATGTATCATTTGAAACTATAGAACGTATTTGGTCTAGATCAGCTATGGACATTGAAGTGTATCGACTTGAAACGTTTCGTCACTGGAAAAATCCGCACGTCACTAAGGAGCAACTAGCGAAGGCTGGATTCTACTATATTCAGCAGGGCGATGAAGTACGATGTTACAAATGCCATGGCGTATTAGAAGGATGGAAATCAGGAGACGTACCAGAACTTGAACATGCTAGATTCTTTCCAAACTGTCCGGCTAGGGATAATTCACCATCGGAAAAAAAAGTACCTTTCGCTAGAATGGGACATTCCCCCGACGCCAAAAGCAACTACGGTCTCTGACAAAAGCTTCTCACCTGTACCAGAAGAAGACGTTTGTGACTGTCCCTCGGATGTCAGACGATACTGTTGCTAAACACTACAAATACGTGAGTTAGAACTTTTAATTAAATTAAGTTGCAGGAGATCGTTTCACCCCATTTAAATGCCTGTAAACTTAACTACTTTAATTTGTTTTAATTGTGTAATGTACAAGATAACCATCTAATGGAATATCTGATAGTACCTACTAACATGTAAAACAAAGTTCTAAAATAAAAAATTAAATGTAAATAACTTGTTTTTATTGCCTAGAGATTAGAAATTAAGGGGTTCGAAAGCGATAAGCAAACGGGTAAAAATCTAATCTCCAGATATCTGCGCGAGGAAAACTAATTTTGGAGAATGGGGATGGGGGAAAGCAGGGATGTACCCAAAAATGGACCAAAATGGACCAAATGTACCCCAAAAACGACCAAAGTCACCATTTTCGGCCCTATGTACCCCATTTCGGACCAAATGTACCCCAAACTGGACCTTTTAGCTTTATTGTAATGTTAAACTCCCATAGAGATTCCCCTAAAAAGAATAATAAACTGGCGGTCCAATTTTGGGTACATTAATTATTTCGGAGAGATAAAACTAATTCTGGCAAACTGCTGCGATTTATAGCGAATGGGGAAAAAGCCAATTTCTAGCGATTGGGATCGATAGTATGAGAGATAACAATTATGGTTGTTTTTATTGCCTAGAGATGGGGGAAAGCAACTGGTGATTAGAAGGGGTGAAAGCAATGGGGGAAAGGAGCTGGTGACCGAGAGATAAAGTATCCAGTGAATGGGGGTTGGGGGAAAGCAACTGGTGATTAGAAGGGGTGAACGCAATGGGGGAAAGGAGCTGGTGAACGAGAGATAAAGTATCCAGTGAATGGGGGTTGGGGGAAAGCAACTGGTGATTAGAAGGGGTGAACGCAATGGGGGAAAGGAGCTGGTGAACGAGAGATAAAGTATCCAGTGAATGGGGGTTGGGGGAATCTGGTGAATAGAAATTCTGGTGATTAGAAATTCTGGTGATTGAGATGGGGGCGCGGGTGGGGGAGGAACGGGATAGGCGCGGGTGAACGGCGGGAGCCAAGCTCTTTGTGTCTATCCGGTGATTGAGAATGAAATTCTCAATCACCGGATAGACATCCCCCTCTCTGGTAATGTTGTTTGCTTAGAACATTTACGTTCCGCTGATTTTTGTGATGCCCTCGAAAGGTTAAAAAATATGTTTCATTTTATAGACCTAAATGGATACTTCTCTCATTTGAATCTGTTCCATTGCGCCGAATCCCATTCGACCGAACCCAATCCCATTCGACCGAAAAAGCCGCACTTTGGCGGATTTAGGATTCGGTCTAATGGGATTGTCCCATTCGACCGAAAAAGCCGCACTTTGGCTGATTTAGGATTCGGTCTAATGGGATTGTCCCATTCGACCGAAAAAGCCGCACTTTGGCGGATTTAGGATTCGGTCTAATGGGATTGTCCCATTCGACCGAAAAAGCCGCACTTTGGCGGATTTAGGATTCGGTCTAATGGGATTGTCCCATTCGACCGAAAAAGACGCACTTTGGCTGATTTAGGATTCGGTCTAATGGGATTGTCCCATTCGACCGAAAAAGCCGCACTTTGGCGGATTTAGGATTCGGTCTAATGGGATTGTCCCATTCGACCGAAAAAGCCGCACTTTGGCGGATTTAGGATTCGGTCTAATGGGATTGTCCCATTCGACCGAAAAAGCCGCACTTTGGCGGATTTAGGATTCGGTCTAATGGGATTGTCCCATTCGACCGAAAAAGCCGCACTTTGGCTGATTTAGGATTCGGTCTAATGGGATTGTCCCATTCGACCGAAAAAGCCGCACTTTGGCGGATTTAGGATTCGGTCTAATGGGATTGTCCCATTCGACCGAAAAAGCCGCACTTCTCCGGGTTTAGGATTCGGTTTTATCTGTTTCAGCATCTGCCAGAACAGCGTTCAGTGTTACCTAACCTAACCTCACCTAACCTAACCAAACTTAGCCTAACCTAAAATATATTAAAACGCTTCCATAAAAAATCAAAAGGAGTAGAAAGAAAAACAATTTTTTTCGCGGTCGCTCAATTGTTAATATTGCGTCGGTCGATTAGAAAAATACAAAACCAGCCTTTGGGCTAATTTCATCAAAAACAATGCCGGAATTCGGTCTAATGGGAATTCGGTCGTTTGAGTATATTATATACTTTTGGTATCATTAACCGGTCAAATTATACCGCAAATCTTGAAAATTTAGAAAGAGGTCAATTTAATCAATTAATTCATTTAATCCCTTTTTAAAGGGGAACGGCCAAGCTTTAACCAGTTAGATAGCCCTATAGCCCATTCAAAACTAAAATTTATGGCGAAAACCGCGTTAAAAAATATTGAGTGGTTAATTTTTAATAAAGTAAAGAAATTTCGGGAAATCGAAAAGCGCGCGTCCGCCGCGACACCTGCTGAGAAGTCGGTGAGACAGAAAAACAACGTAAAAGCGCGCGCTGCTGAAGACGCAAAAAATTTGTTTTGCACGAACGGCGCTTTCCAGTTATAAAAGACCTAAGCCTAAATTGCGCGTTTTTAAAAGTTAGGATAGTTCGCAAATCGTTCATACGGGGTTAGGGGCGCTGGCGGCAGCCCCTAAGATGGCGGCGAAAATTCAAACCCAAACACCTGGCGTTATTTTTCGTTTCAACTTTTTGGACCAAAAGCTATTTTTTCAAGACAAAAAAGGTACGTGTTAGTATATTGAACGTCTTGTTAATCTTTTGATACGGAAATAAGGTGATATTTGGAAAAGCTTGTCCGTTCCCCTTTAAATAGTAAATTTTAATGATATTTTGCAGATTGTGAAAATGATGATCGTCGTTGTGGGAATATTCGCGGTGTGCTGGCTGCCGTATCACGTCTATTTCCTGTTATGCCATCACTTCCGGGGGATTATGGAGCATCCATACGCCCAGCACGTCTATTTGACCATTTACTGGCTGGCCATGTCCAATTCCATGTACAACCCAATCATATACTGTTGGATGAATAGCAGGTAGGTAACACCCCCCTCTAGGAGGACGTCGTTTCATTTATGCACGACCCCAAACCCTGACCCTAAAGAGTAAATTACGACGTATCAGGGCCGTCTTTACATAATTGGAGGCCCCTGGGCAAACCTAAGGGCGAGGTCCCTAATAACGCCACCCAAGTTTCTAACCTCCAGTGTGAAGTCCATCGTCGCTTTAATCTACAGCTATCGATTTAAATAGTTTCACTTGTCCTACTAAAGGTTACTAAAGTAGAAGCTTATTCTGAATTTAAAAAATACTAACAACCAAAAGTCTTTATTCGTTTTAGATTTACCCTGGTTATAGACGCGACTAAATATAAAGTTTGGGACTTTCGAGCAATATTAAAATTTCTTTTGCAATTTAAAAATGGGGCCCTCCAGAATCTTGGGGCCCTAGGGCAGTGCCCTTTTTGCCCAATGGGAAAGACGGCAATGCGACGTATAGATAACATAAGGAGGCTTGATGTAAAACAATTTTAAAGCGTCAACGATAATGGGGGCAGACAACAAAAGATCCTTTTTCGCGCGTTGAGGTGGGTGGTGGCTTAATTGCTTTTCTGTAAAGTATCGCCCCCTATCGTAGCCATAGCGCGAAATATTTTAATTCTATAATTATCAGTTTAACACACGAAAAAATTTACTCGTAATTATTTAAACAATAGTTATACTACTACAGTTAATATAATGCATTCATATTTTTACTTATTTAGTGGAATCGATAATATGTTTATTATAATTTACGATTAATATGTGACGCTAAGCCTCGGTCAGAAGATGGACAACTTGCTAAATTCGAGAGCTTGAATAGCAACGCCGCATGCTCCATTGCAAATATACGTCAATTATTTAGTCCCCGTACGTAACCTTTGTTAATCACAATCAATTGGACTTGATAACACTAGGTTGGAGGGGCTACTGACATCTATCGTACCATCCACGAACTACATCTAAGCAGCGTGATTACGTCAAAGATAAAGTGCCTCTAGGATAATTTATCACGTCACTCCGGTGTTGATCCCTTATTTTGTTAGCCCCCATTTTCGGGCTGGAAATACGGTACCGCATCAAAATTGTTTATAGTGCAACTCCTTACTTTTCCTCCATGATTACTAACTTTTCGTGGATGTTTTAAAAAATTAAATAAAGGTTACGTTAGTTTTCGTAGCTTTGTGTTTTTAAAAATTTTAAATTTAGGAACGAAGCGGAATAGATTATTAAACTTTATTTTTATTTTGAGGAGGAAATTTTTAAAGGCACGCTCAAGCGTTTTAAAGAAATCTGAGTGTTAATCGATTAGCTCCTCCTCTTCCATACTTCGTGACGACAGATCCGACCAATCATATTGTAGGACTTCTCCATAGTTCGCGCCGGAAAGCAGTATTTGTACGTCGACAACATAAAAGAGAAAGTTGCGAAGGGTAGCTTATTTATCTCGCTTTTCTCTGATCCGTGCTTCAGAATTTGAATGAAGCTACTTAAAATTATTAATCCTACTTAATTCAAAAGTTTCGGCGTTGCCACCAGGGACCCAAAGACCTCCCGACAACGAACGAGACAATGGAAGAGCGTCGGACCCACAGCGGTTGAAGGTCACGAGCGCACAAAAGGAACGTAGGACAATGAGTTTGGCTCTCCGTTTCGTATCCATCCTGCCTTCCACAAGGCATTGTCTCCGTTACGAAGCAAAGGCTTGTAGAAGGTAGTACGTAGACGTTACAAAAAGCAGTGAGCGCTTGGCCTTTCTCGTCTCTTTTAGCGTTTCGCTCCACCAAACTTCAAATTATACTACCCCTATTGGTCTAGTTCGTATAATTGAAATTTATAGACGTTATACGATCCAATGGCTAGTTGTACTCGAGAACGTTTCAATCTTCGAAAGAGTTTCGGCGTATTTTTAATCCGTAAATCAAAATTAAGGACCCGAGGCTGTGTTTATCTTGATAAGTACAAGGTAGGTCAAAAATAGGTGAAAACGCCTGTAAAAGTGTTCCACACGCGGTACATTGGTATCCAGGGTGAAGTCAGCCACCAGTTGACAGATAATATAAAGGACAAATAAAAGCGGGTGTTTTCCGCGCTAAAACACGCGGGTTATCTTAGAAATTTAAAAGTAATTTAAATCATTTTTAGGACGGTATTAAAAGTGAACTATGGACGGGATACGGGCAGAAAACTATTTCCGGAAACGGCTCTTTTATATAGAGCACTTTTCCGTTTTCTTTTCGCGCGTTAAGAGCTAACTCGGGTTAGTTTCACAATGGACCGAGGCTTAACTTAAAAACAGGAAGATCACCCTTTTTTGTTTTCTTTAGCGACCCTTCTTTTTTGTCGGGGCCATAAACGCGGAAACGGATTCGCGAAGGAACCGTAAAATAAAGATGCCTTTCCCGCCGAAACAATAAAAAACCAAACGGACACAGACCGAGGCTTAGAATTCCCCTTTTTTTAAGCAATAGAGGCACATCCCAGTTGAAACCGGAGCCGATACCTAACAGTACGAGTTAAAGCCTGAGAGTATGGTAAATTCTGTTAATCTAGATATTGTAACGTATCATCGAGTGAGGAAGTACGGCGTACGAAAGAAATCTAAAACACCACGCTTGAAGGACTTTGGATGTTTTCCGCAACGGATTCGCCACAACGCGGCCCAAAAGCACGTCGCCCCATAATCATAATAATAATAAAACGCGTACGAACCTTCCCAATGATAACGGAAAAATTGCAAAGTTTATTTCTTTTCCGTCAGTCGTATCGGCCCGTTTTTTTTTTATAAAAAGAAATCTATCCGGTGGCTGGGAAGAGCAGAATGGCCCCTAATTTAAGTCGTAAAACGTGAGGGGTGCGTTAACTACGCGACGCGCGTGGAACACTTTACAAAAGTTATACGACCAGAAAAAAATGGGATATTTTCACATTTTTATCCCATAATATAACAAAGATACTTTATTCCTTAATCAACAAATGGAAAGAAAGCTCTCAGCGCTTACGTACTTAAAACGAGATTACGGTTAGGGTGGAAAACCCATCGCCTACTTCCCTATCCGCGAAATTCCACCGGAAGGAAGATAGGTCTAGTGAAATAAAACACGCTTCCTTTTTTGAGTTGTCGGTATTATATTTTAAATTTTTGTGATGCGTAGGAGGTTGGAAAGGAATTAAAAAATATAATCTAATCAAATCTAATCTAGTGTAATGTAGTGTAGTGTAGTCTAGAGTAGTGTGATGTAGTGTAGTGTAGTGTGATGCAGTGTAGTGTAGTCTAGAGTAGTGTGATGTAGTGTAGTGTAATCTAGTGTAGTGTAGTGTAGTACAGTGTAGTGTAGTGTAATGTAATGTAATATATTTTATTATAATAGACTTCCTTTTTTGAATGGTTGGTATTATATTTTAAATTTTTGTTCTACATAATGCGTAGGAGGTTTGAAAAGAAATTGAAAAATCCAATCAAATCTAATCTAGTGTAATGTAGTGCTGTGTAATATATTAAAGTGTAGTTTAGTGTAGTGTGATGCAGTGTAGTGTAATCTAGTGTATTTTAATACAGTGTAGTGTAGTTTAATACAGTGTAGTGTAATGGAATGTAATATATATTATTATAATAGACTCTCCCTTTTTTGAATGGTTGGTATTTTATTTTAAATTTTTGTTTTACATAATGCGTTGAAGGTTTGAAAAGAAATTAAAAAATCCAATCAAATCTAATCTAGTGTAATGTAGTGCAGTGTAATATATTGAAGTGTAGTGTAATATAGTGTAGTGTAGTGTAGTGTAATGTAATATATTATATTATAATATAATAGACAGACTTAGAACGTAATTCATATTGATCAGGCCTTCTTAAGGCAGGCCTTTAGCAAAAATATACCAATTGACACTATAGCTTCGACGAGGTGTTAAAACATTTCGACGAAAATGATTGATTTCTATGTGATGATTTTCCAATTCCCGGAAGTGAGGGAAATTTCACAATTACTTTGGGATGGGACAACGTCTAGATAATATAATAAAGTCTTTGGAAAAGCCTGAGTTTTCATGACACGTGGTAATATCAATAAGGTTGGTCGATCTGTAGGTCCACTGGAAAAACACCTCGATGCCTCGAAAACAAATAATTTTTTCCAACACGTTAATGGCCAACTCCGTTAGTGAAGACACCGTCTCGAATTGGACGGAGTTGATTCGTGTAATCATTAAAATTAAAAACCACTTTTACGTATTTACTACGTACAAGTGGTTTTTAATTTTTATGATAGTTTTAGTATCCTCGATTTTAGGAATTAGCTCTTTATTAATAAACATTTGTGTACCCCGGATCTAGGCCTTTAAAAATGAAAGAGCTTTAAGACCTCCACCTGATAATATAGAAGGGCCTGCTACCACCTTCCTAACCCGGCTACCTGAATTAAAGGCATGTTAAAATTCGCTAGCTGACTTAGGTCTAAGGTGGTGCCTTAGATAATAGCCTAGCTGATTATATAACCTTTCATAAAAAGTTAAAAAATTGGAATGTACAACATTTTATTGCATTAGCTGTTATATTTTAATTATATTTCTTTCATCCAGAAAAGTGGATTTTTAAAATAAGTACTTCTGCCCGTGATCATTTAAAGTGGGTAAAATTTACACAATGGACTCTGTGCTAAGTTTAAATTTTAGTCACAAATGGCACCGCCTACTGGGATGCTTATAAATTAAATGCAGGAACGTCTGGACCAATCGAAATTTTCTGTTAAAACAGCCAAGTTTTTACTGAAATATGACAATCCAAAACCCGTCTCCAATTTCCTCTTTCATTTAGTTGACAAGTAATAAAACAAATGGAACTATTTTTCTACGCATGAAACCTATACATATACTATTCGCGACAGAAAACTATCGCTACGCCCCCGTTAGTTCGCCATTGAAACCTAGATAGGTAGCGCCGTAGCGGCTAAAGCAGACGCTATTAGTTTTTCCTCATCGTTATTCGTCAATTTGACTTTATAAATAATGATTATTTTTGCATCGTTTCCTTATATTTTGATAAGTTTATATAAGAAAAAACGTTCTTATGACTTTTATATTTGTCTGTAGCAGACGCTAGATCATAGGCACAACCTCGGAGAAGCTAGCACCGTTACGCCACCTAGACTCGTTTCGTTCGCGAATAATCCTCAATTTGCCCCAAATTCTTTAATAAACCGATTCTGCACTAAATTGGTAAAACCATAAGCCTATCATAAGGTCCCCATAAGCAAAGGTCTAAGGGCCCATGTTAACGGCGTTGTCCTGGAGATAAGAAAATTAACGTACGACGATAGGGCAGTAGCGCCATCTTCGTTTTCTAAATTTCTACATCTAAAATATTATCTTATTTGGTAGAGCAGACACGCTCGGGTTGATAAATACCACACAAAACGCGTCTAAATCTCAAATTTCAAAAATAAATACCTTCAGAAACAAGTTATCTTATTTCTAAAAGCCAGTTTTAGGTTCTGATGAATCATTTTGCCAAGATAAGTGTTAATTTTAAGTTTGAAAGCGATAAAATTGTGCATTAATTGGGGAAATGCCTAGTTGAGGATGTGGCCACTAGGAGGTGCAAATTTTGAATACTTACCTCTTAATAACGGGTATGTGACCGTCAAAAATTTGGCCTAGACCTTTGCTTATGGGGACCTTATAGATAGGCTTATGGTAAAACACGTACTAAAAATTCAACTTCTGTGATAGTAGGCAAAACATTTTGTAATTTAACTACCGCCATCTCTTGATTCATTGCTGAAACACTATTTAGCAGACGACAGTTTTTAGAGACAAGAGAGCTAATTAATAGTTCAGCAATCAACCATTCTTCCATAAATAATGGAGTTTTACCAATCTGCCAAGCAAGCTGTGAAAAATGGAGCTATTAGGCCTATATCGTGGAAAATCAAATAAAACACGTGGTTAAATTTGATTTACGGTGATGGCCTTTATGTAGAAACCCGGAAGATGGTTCTAATAAATGACCCAAATCGTTACAATTGGTTCGGATATCTTTACGCAGACAAAAAGGTCATACCAGAAGTATATGGGATATATCTTACGAGATAAGTATACTGTTAAACTTCGCAGGCTCCCACTTATTTTTCTAAAATACGTTTTGGAAGAAAAAATTGTGCAAATCAAATATTGATTTACCTCTGCAAAATATGGTTTTAATAGGAATATCCCTGCAAAGTGTAATTTTAATATTTTACGTTATTAAGCTTAGTTTCCACTAGCGCGTCAAAAGAACGTAAAATATTTGTAAGTGGAAACCGAGGGGCTAACCACTTCCTAAAATTCTGTACACCGATTACAGCGAGTCTGTAATCGATGACTTTATTACAGTCAAAGCTACAGGCTTGTACACCGATTACGGATAGTGATCAACCCCTCGATGGAAACCAAGCATACAGGGTGTCCACTAAAAAACGAAAAGTGATAAATAACTGAAAAAAAAAACATTTTAAATTTCTACGGAACATTTCTCGTCTTCTGATTGGTCAAATTAGGTCAGATCAAAGTTATTTGAAGTAATAGTATGGCGACCAACAACTTTCTAATTGGAACCAAATCCGTAAACCACACGGTCCTCGAGATAGTTTTTGAATGACCTTGAAGACATGGTTCAAGGTCATTCAATTTTACACTAGTTAATATCCCCCTGAAATTTGAAATTTTTCACTAATAAAGTTTTTCAGTTATTTATAATTTTTAGTTTTTTAGTGGACACAATTTGGTCTTCAGATCATATATTTATGAAAATTTCGATTTCATTAAACAGATTCCGACACGGTTTCAAACAAGTATTCTTTTGCTGTTGGCGTCGCAGCGCTCAAGTCGCCTACGATCAACGCCAGCAGGCTCAAGCTCGCTACAGCTGTTCGGAGCCGTACGCGGACACGAGAGTGACCTTCAACGGCAACGTCTGCCTGGCCCTGAACACCGTCACCGACACCGTCAACTACAGCGGCGGCACCACTTCGACTTCACCGTTTCTCTCCAACAAATTCGGCTCCAAACCTGATCAATTGTCGAACGTTTGAGGTCGCGAACCGTCGCGGGGAAAAAACTCCCCATCCATATTTTCGGCGAAGAAAGAAATAAAATAAGGATAAAAATAAAACCAAAATAATAATGGAAAAACGGAAAACCGTCATTCAGACTTTGGCGGGCCGAAAATAGGGCAAAACAATAGCTCAATCCAACAATACTTAGGACGTGTTACGTATAATATTTCAAAGTGTGTACGTGAAATTGAACTGACCACCGTGGGAGGTCGCTTTTTATATTTTTCGTTATTTATTGTTAAAAAAATTGGGTTTTTTTTGGAGTGGGGGGGGGGGGGTAGAAATTCAGTAAAAGAGTTAAAAAACGTCGGTTTTCCGGAGATATGGAAAACGGTTTTAATCGGGTTTTCATCGACAACCACTTTAAAATGGAGCTAATATTTTCCTAGTCGACGTATTAGTTTCTTCGTGTAGCGCCAGAGGGCATCCGTCAATCGATTTGCCTATACCCTTCCGTTCCCATTTCGTGTCCTCCTCAATAGCTTTCAATTTTCTTTTTCACCGTTACGAAAATATTTTCAAAGAGTGCTATCGGAAATATTTGCCAAAAGACACTATTACCAAAGGCTCCGTGAAAGTACAATCTGTATAGACCCGAGTTCCGCGCCGAAAACGACCGCTTTCGCTCTATCAATTTTTGATACCTAAAAAAAATTCAAACGCACTTTGCATCTTTGTAACGTATCGGCCATGCCTTCCATAAGGCTTTTTCAAACTTTTTCGATTCGTACGGAAGATCGAGCTTGTCTACAGAGAATACGCGTAAGTTACCGAGTTGTAATTTATTTCGGATTAATCCAACTTTAATGAAAAAAGAAAAGTGATGTTTTTCTTGAGAAACTACGTAAGAAACCATAATGAAATTAAATTAAGAATCTATTGTTTTAGGGAAACGCCGAAAATTATAATTCCTATATTTATATACAAGTATTAAGTATATATTTATGATAAAAAAAAACTAAAAGTGGAACTATGACAAAAACTTTACAATTCGTTAAATGGAGATAAATTTGAATAAAAATATTCCAATGACTATAAATAAAAAAAAAATTGATGTCCTTGGGCAAAAAAAAATTGTTTGTTGTATAAATGAACAGCATGTAACATTTACATTTTAAACGGTGTTAAAAAAGTAAAAGTATTTAAAAAATTATTTTAAGGTAGAATAAAATTCCAACAAAATGTAACAGCTAGCGTTAAATCTACCCAAAAGCGACAAACCACCCAATTGGGGTCAAACTGTTACGTTTTAACAAACGTTTTCGCCAAAAGTAAAAAAATTAAATAACTTTCTTTAGAACAACTCCCGAGTTATTTCACTTTTACTAAGCCAAAAGAAACCGCTTTACGAAGATTATTTGAAATAATTTGATGAAACCCAAATGAAAATGATTGGGAGTTGAGAGGCGCATAGATGATACTCGATATCTTAACTAAGGTTTTGTACTTTTTATGATTTGTACTCAGGGCGTGAGTGTTTAAAAAATAAACAAATCAAGGTGCTTATTAAACAAAAAATTAAATTTATGTATAGGCTCAATTATATAGACACGGCTTTCATATCAGTCATACCATATGTAACATAATTACTCATAAGTATGCCTCTGTATAACATTTCCATTGAAAAAAATTCAATGAGAACTTGTTTCACGCGGAACATACATTAAGCGGACCCAAAAATGCAAAAACTCTTATAATCCTGGCGCTATTGAAAAGGTTACCATGGAAATGAAATCATGTGATCGCGAGGCACGAGCTAAACTTGACATGGGCAAAGCCAGAAACGCGCGAGGAATTCTCACTAACTTCCGTGTCCCATCAGTAAAGTTGATGACGCGTATTTCGTCACGGAGTTGTAAGTGACGTAATTTACGTCATATCCCGTGAACAAGGTTTCATTATCGAAAATGCTTTTATGGAATACTTATGAGTGATTATGTTACATATGGTCATACTAAGATTAAAAAGTATATATTAAATTAATAGGAACGTCGCTAGTGTATTTACTCATGTTGTTCAGAGAAATATTATATCCGTAAATTCGTGCGAAAAATACGTTAAAACAAAGTTTCTAATTATGTAAGTGTTGCACAAATGTTGACCTCGCCAATCCCCCTCTAAATCCGATTATTGAAATTCGTTACGCATTCCAACAGAGCGCGTGTACAAAGATTTGTCAATAAAAAGCTATATCTTTGTGTATATTGTAAATTCATTTCTGGGGGGAAAATCAACAAAGTTTGAATAATGTAGTAATAAACTATAAGTATGACGTTTAATATTGGGGTGGTAGTGTGGTTAGCACTTTCCGCCTCGCAGCAAGAGGAACTTGTTGATGTTAACGGTAATAGTGAGTGTAGGGAGCTGTTGGCTCGCTTGACTTGAAGGGCTTGCCACCACCCTCCTGCGCATTGTAACCCGGCCACCTGAATGGCTTTAAAAGTAACTACGTGACTTGGGCCTAAGGTGGTGCATTGGTTAGTAGCATACTTTAATTTAATTATTAAATATTGTTTAATG
The DNA here is from genome assembly GCF_980474605.1 of Leiobunum rupestre. Lineage (NCBI taxonomy): Eukaryota > Metazoa > Arthropoda > Arachnida > Opiliones > Sclerosomatidae > Leiobunum > Leiobunum rupestre. The sequence continues at coordinate 38,284,162 of NC_143392.1, forward strand.
TTAATTTTATTTCCGAAACTATCTTTCAACACTGACACCAAACTTTCCTACACCAAATTTTCCTTACAGAAAATTCCTTGCACCAAACTTTCCTACACCGAATTTCCTTACAGATAATTCCTTACACCAAACTTTCCTACACCGAATTTACCTTACAGATAATTCCTTACACCAAACTTTCCTACACCGAATTAACCTTACAGATAATTCCTTACACCAAACTTTCTACACCGAATTTTCCTTACACAAAACTTTCCTACACTAAATTTCCCTTACACCGAATTTTCCTTACACAAAACTTTCCTACACTAAATTTCCCTTACACCGAATTTTCCTTACACAAAACTTTCCTACACTAAATTTCCCTTACACCAAACTTTCATACACTGAATTTCCCTTACAGAGAATTCCTTACACAAAACTTTCCTTACAGAGAATTCCTTACATCAAACATTCCTACACCGAATATTCCTCACAGAAAATTCCTTACACCAAACTTTCTACACCGAATTTTACTTACATCAAACTTTCCTACACCGAATTTTCCTTACAGAGAATTCCTTACACCAAATTTTCCTTACAGAAAATTCCTTACACCAAACTTTCCTGCATCGAATTTGTTTACACCGAATTTACCTAGGCCCATTTATTTTATGTAACTTTTGATACAGGTTATTTTATTTTGGCATGGAAATATGTGTTTGCCAAATCAGCGAATTTGGAATTGAAAGACATTTTCACACGGTATATTTTACCGTCATATTAGCATGTCTATTCTACTATTTAGGGATTTGGATAGCGATGCTTTTCTCGAGGATTATTCTAATGCAGAAGGTGGACTGGATAACATACCCAATTTTGCTTACGTGGCCGTTCGCTCTACTTAGGGTGGTTTGAGTAGTGGTTTTATAATTTAAATCGATAGTTAAAAATGGTTTTCAAATGGAAATTAAGTTTGTATCAACTTTAAGAAATTACTTCTTAAAGCTTACACTGTGTTCACAAAAAAAATAATAATCCTGTACCTTAACAGGCTCAACGCTGATTCTACTATACAGGGTGTTACGGATAAGAGTACCGAAACTTTCTATATGCATTCTATGGGTCACTATGAGTAAAACATGTCCAATAAACAGGGGTCCTAAAGTGCTCAGAGATATGAGCTCCCAAAAAATAACCCAAAATACCGGACACAGCCTTAAATATGGCAAACAATATTCTTCCTTGAACCAAATTGTTTTCATTAAACTATCAATTGTTTTTTATCCGTGAGGCGAGAAACTTTAATAACAAGTGGCAAAAGTTCAATAATGTCCTTTTTGAATTAAATGAGTTTGAAGACAAATACAAGTCATTTTCATTTATTGATACGATTTTAATAATTTATCTAAAGATACAAATGTCATAAAAATTCTAAAGGAATGGTTTTAAAATTGTCTAATATTGTAGCTTATATGGCACATTGGTCCAGGAACGCTTATTGCACGGACGGGCTCAAGAAAAATTGGTTAAGATTCAACCAGCAGTAGATTCCTAAAAGACTGGTGTCAGATCGACTGGCGTTTGAGTGTAGATAGACGGCTAAGAGAAATACAAAAAATTTGTATCTTTAAATTTAATAATTAAAATCGTAACAATAAATTAAAATGGCTTGTATTTGTCTTCAAACTCATTTTACTTCTAAAAGGACATTAATGAACTTTTGCCACTTGTTATTAAAGTTTCTCGCCTCACTGATAAAAAACCATTGATAGTTTAATGAAAACAATTTGGTAGTTTTTTGAGAGCCCATATCTCTGAAACGAAGCACTTTAGGACCCATGTTTATTAGACATTTTTTACTTATTCATATAGAAAGTTTCGGTACTTTTATCCGTAACACCCTGTATAGGTCATAATTTCCCGCCACCCACGGATTGGTGTATTACTTTGCCTAGTGATGTACAACGTAAAGATTACACTTCCAGGAGATAGTTACTTATTTATAAACTTTATTTTCCGATGATAACCCGAGGTGATTTTTATCGATTTTGTTTAAGTTGACCTTTATGTAAATTTAAATTTCCCAAGACGAAAAGTTTCGACGGGCTTTAGTTTTTGCCATGGCAACCCAAAAAGTTTTTGATTACCTAAAATCTATTTCCCTGTGGAAATTAACATGGAGAAATCGAAGATTTTTAGGGTCCCCCTTTGAAAAAATTTAAAATATTAAAAAAATAAATTATGTTAAGAAAATTGTACAATGGGTAAATTCAGGTTTATTTGGGGAAATGCGTGTAAATTTGGGGGGAAATAAGCAAATTGGGTAAATACAAGTCAATTTGGCTTATATTATTTAAAATGGGTAAAAATGGTTAAATGTACATTTCGGTAAATATTAGTAAAATGTGTGAATTAGGTAAACTCAAGTAAAGTGGATAAATTTAGGTAAATGCCATTAAATTGGATAAATTTGGTAGATGCCATTAAATTGGCCAAGTTTGGGTAAATTCCAGTAAAGTGGCAAAATTTGGTAAATGCCATTAAATTGGCCAAATTTGGGTAAATTCCAGTAAAGTGGCTAAATCTAGGTAAATACCATTAAGTTGGCAAAATTTGATAAATGCCATTAAATTGGCCAAATTTGGGTAAATTCCAGTAAAGTGGCTAAATCTAGGTAAATTCCAGTAAAGTGGCTAAATCTAGGTAAATACCATTAAGTTGGCAAAATTTGATAAATGCCATTAAATTGGCCAAATTTGGGTAAATTCAAGTAAAATGGCTAAATTTAGGTAAATGCCAAAAAAATGGCCAAATTTGGATAAATTCAAGTAAAGTTCTAGAACGGATTTTTGGTTTTGGAAAGTAGAACGCCCACTTACAGAAAATCTATAACGATTTTTTTTCATATTTAATTCAATTATTTTGGTATTAGCATTAAACTAGATAAACAAGAACGTCGAGAAGTTTCGCTTTGAATTTGTTTCAGCCTACGCTGTGGCTGAATTTTGGATCAGGTGGCCCACGTAGAAGGATGAATTCTCAATCGATATGGAGCTTGCCATTAGAAAGTAACTGAAAAAAATCTTAATATTCCAGAATTAAAAAATTGAAGCTTTTGGAAAGTTTAATTTTGCATCTCCATACTGACAGCTAATGTTTTTGGGGTGAGAAATTTTAATTTTCTCTCCGTCTTTTGATCGTTGACGTTAGAAATATTTTTTTAAATGTTTTGAAGTCTAATAGATTAAAAAAACCATACTGATTGAAATTAATTAATCCGCCCTTTAATTAGTAAAGTATAAAGAAACTTCTATGGCGTACTTATTAAATACTCGCGTTGAGTTTGAAAGTTCTCTCCCCACTGGTTAAAGGTAATTTTGAATTTTGGGTTCGCACTCTTATTGGGGAGAGTCCTTATTACTAACACCGACTGAAAAATGCTGGTATTAACTCATTTTAAAAATGAAGAAAACTATTGTGGCTCTATAAATTTATTTTAGTTTTGTCGAGTTCTTTTCTTGACTTGTGTTATTTGGAATATTTTTCAAAATTAAACTGAATATCTATATAAATTTGTATTAAAAGCTCCAAAATATAGCGACGGATAAAAATTTGGAATTTCCAAGTCAAAAAAAGGGAAAAAGGGGATATTTCGTTTGACGAAATTATCGTCAAAGGGAAATTTTAGATATCAAATGTGGAAGCCCTGGTTCTCTCTTTACAATTTCAAAGGTTTTCCCGTTTTATTTTATACAATGAAATAGGTTTACCGTATTCCAAAAATTACACGCATTTACATTTAACTTTATACAATCTTATATAGTTTTCAATTTATATTGAACATTTTAGTATTTAGCTTAAACTTTTAATTAAATGAAGTGATTTATTTATTTTAAAACTTGATACGAGCCTATTTGGTATAATAATACTATTTAATATGAAAGATTTAAAATTGAGCGTTCTCTTCCACCTGGCCACCTGAATTAATGGCATTAACATTTACCAACTTGGGTATTACCCTAGCTTATTATTTGATACTTGCCTTAAATTTAGGTATTGCGCAAAATCCATCAATGCAATATAACTCGGTCACCCGAATTAATGGTATTAAAAGTCGCTAGATGACCAGGCCCTAAGATGGTAACTTGGTTTATTACGTTTATTCCCATTCGACCGAAATCCCATTCGACCGAAATCCCATTCGACCGAATCCCATTCGACCGAAAGAATTTTAAAATGTAGCCCAATTGGCGGGGTGATTTGGTATTTTATTTATAAGGTATGTACTATCGAAGATCCATGTTTAGGTTAGGTTAGGTTAGGTTAGAGTTGGTTAAGTTTACTATTTCAGTTTTGGTTCAGTTACTTTTCTTGACTAGGTGAAGATAAAAATATAATTCATGCTCATTCCAAAAGCCAATTTATATAGCAGCGTTCGGTCGAATGGGACACATAAAAACCGCACGTTTCGGCGGAATTCGGTCGAATGGGACACCTCAAAAACCGCCTTCGAATGGGACTAAAGCGTTTATTATTATTAATATTATTATTTTTATTTTATGTACTTCAAGACGAAGTACACATAAATTGGAGTCACTTGTAGGGTCCAGAAAAAGATTTTTCTCCCTCTTAATCTTGTAATAAAGTTTAAGTTAAAGGAAATCAAGTTCGGATCACGTTCTCACATAGAAATCCATCGGAAACTCTTTCAACCATGACACGGGCTACGGGGTCAAATATTTTTCTTATCTACCTGCAATACACCTGTATCAAGGATTCTATATTTTTTTAAGGATAGGAAGTTATGGCGCTTTCGCGCCGGGAAGAAAACGCGCGACTGCGCATTAGCTCCTTTCAAAAATTAACCAGCCAAGGTCAAATATCGCTACTGTGAAAGCGCCAAAGCCCATTTCGCCGCTGAACGATTTGGCCTTGGGGGTGAGTAAAAGCGGTAAAAGTGACGTCACTCTTTTGTAAAACTCCACGCTCTTCCCACCAGGCCGTTTATACCAGGGAACCTAGTCACTTCCTATCCTTCTAAAAATATAGAATCCTTGCCTGTATGTTTCAAAACACGAATTTCGGAAGACTACACAAATTCGCTGGCCAAATAGACTGGATTTTTCAGTTAAGGGGTCCAGCAAAATCCTAAGGGGCACTCTTAAAAATCAATTGGTGTCCAAAGACCCATGAGGCTAAGACTACTTTAAAATGAGCTTAAAGGTCCACATGGGCCACACTTTCGTTTGGCGTTGGAACACGTGGTTTAGACAAATATAAATAAAATTTATATAACACGTAAATCGAAGTTGAATTTAAAATCACCTTAATTTGGTCTTTATTTCTTTGTGATTTTACCACAAATTTATCCATACCTGGGCTTGCAATGCGAGTCGATAGCGAAACTAAAATGGTGTATTGGGCGTTATTCCTATTTCCCTCAAGCGGCGGTTTTGGGAAGCTTTCGTTTGGAATCATAGACATATGAAATAAAATAGCACGGAGCACCTGTACCAGCAAGACCTAGCAGTCGTGAGACATATGAAATAAAATAGCACGGAGCACCTGTACCAGCAAGACCTAGCAGTCGTGAGGTAAAAACTGCGATTAAATAAGAAATTATATAATCCCACGTGATTTCACGATAGTCACGGGTGTTGAGAAAATGATTCTTTGGTGATCTGATGAAAGTGCTATTTAATTTTAATTATGCAAATAAATATATTCGTAGAAAATGAAACGTAGAAAAATCGTAAATTATATAATTTTAAAATAAATAATGAAAATTAAATTAAAATAAATATTAAAATATAAATTTAAAATGTAAATAATATTTGACCTAGGCTTAAAAAGTGGGTTACTAGGTTTTGTTAGGAAATGAATTCGGAACTTAGGTTTTGTAACATGAACAAGAATTACCAAGATAAGTGAGCAGTTATTGCCCTTGAAATAAAAATTGCTTTGCCCTATCCACGCAAACCGATACCGAATGATTTTCTGGCAAGGTGTCATCAAAAGTTTGAGAACTTTCCTCAACCGATTGCTCGGTCAAATCATGGGCCAAATTTATCATTATTTGGCCCATGGTCAAATAAAATCTGAGGGCCCTTGTCCTTCACTACCGCTTGATACCGTAACCTACTCGTTCTGCTTTGTAACATTATCATTTCTACCGTAACATTTATGTAACAAATATATATTAACTTTAAGATACCCGAGTAAAATTGTATTTCAACTATAAGAAAAAATTATTTTATTATCCCCATGGAAATATTGTAAAATCTACTACTTATGGTAGCAGGGAGTACAGAACGGAAGATGAAAAGAGGGGGGTTTTTTGGTTCTGCTGCAATGAGCTACACTTCAGCGGGCGCCTCTGCAAAATACGGGACACCTCGACTATTTAACGCCACCTATTATCAGCGGCCATGCGGGTTTTGTTGAGAAATTAAAATTTTATACTCACGTGGTGAAACTAAGCATGGACCATTGTTACATAAATCGACTTTCAAAAGTCAAAAGAAAAAAAATTGTAATTATTTTAACAGATCTTATAATTGTTTTATATCATTTTATACAATTTATTTATCTATTTTAGGGAATGCGTTTATAAGGCCATGTTTGAAGGCTTAAGGTTTGAAATATGACACAAAATTATATTTACATTGATTTAGTACTATGATTTAAGTTGCATTGTATCCTAAAAATGATACGCTTTACTCTAGAAACTTGGAATATTGCCAGTCGTTAGATAATTTAAATATTTACTATTAGGATCTACATTACCTAATGAAAAATGGCAGCAGCTACTTCCTCCATAAACAACAAAGCCACAAAAATTGGGTAGATGGCGCAAAAAGCCGTATCTTGTCCCGTATTTTGCTAACCTTTCCACCCACTTTCAACCCACCCCACCTCGATTCTCTAGCTTCTTGGTTGAGAACCCTGAAAGATCTGGCAAAACGACTCCCGTTCTGTACTCCCTGATGGTAGTAATAGATTAATATTTATACTTAAACCTACAGGAATAGATTCGTGAACGAAGTAAGTGTCAGTAGTTTGAGAGATATGCTTTGAAGATTCTACTTCAACATGAAATAAATTCTCAGTTGGAATTGCGTTGGGTACCAGTCTCCGTTTTAAATTGAATATTTCGATTGTAGACCATTGGACCGAAATCCCATTCGTCCGAATGTACCATTCAACCGAATTCCAATCGACCGAAAACTGCGTTTTGCGCGGTTTTCATTCAATATACCGTTAGTGATACATTTTTATATATCGTAGGTTACGTGACGATAGTATATCTAATTTGGACTATACTATGTCTTCAATATTTATTATTTCGTACCGACGGGTATTTTTAGACCTTTTTCCCTTGAAATTTGATATTTTCCGGGTTTAATTTTGGAAAATAACCTTGATAAGACCCGACGTGAAATAGTTGCCTACCATATCTAACCTAACCCAACCCAACCTAACCTAACCTAACCTAACCTAACCTAACCCAACCCAACCTAACCTAACCTAACCCAACCTTAACTAACCTAACCTAACCTAACCTAACCTAACCTAACCTAACCCAACCTGAACTAACCTACCCGAAGTGAAAACGAACCAGATTTAAATTTCCCATTCAACTGAATCCCGCCATGTTGGGCTATAAACGAAAATACTTTTCGGTTCAATGGGATTCGGTCAAACGGGATTCGGTCCAATAGTATACAACCGAATATTTCTATATTCACGTCTAAAAGATGGTAACTACAAACAAAATCGTTCTCGGATGGATGCCAGTTATCACGGCTGACGGCACTAATCCATTTAGAGAGTGTTTCGGGTTTAGAGAAGGGAAACCTATAGTTTAAAACAATTATAGGCCTATAAATAATAATATAAAATATTTAAAACTACTCCTACCTATGAAAAGATACGTTTGTGCCTAATTTATAATTTCGGCAATGCGAAAATGCGCAACCTTTGACCATTTAAGCACAGTAAGCACTTGTAAATAGCAAACCTTTTTTGCGTCTCTTTAAAGCCTACGTCGAATTCCGCGCTTGCTCTTTTTAGCATGTTGGTTTTAGCCATCAGTAGATGTCACGAAATACGTTTTGATAATTTCGAATTGTTATTTCAGATGGCGCTTTTTACTGAAACTACCTCACGACTGCTAGTTCTTGTTGCATGTCTATTGTTAGGGTTAGCCTATTCGCCGGGGTCTATTTTATTTGATATGTCTGTTTGGAACATGGTGAAGCAGACGCTATTTTAACAGGGTTGCCATGCATTTGTCGTTCTAAATTATTTATTTCGCATCGAAAATGTATGGCAGCCCTGGGAAATAAATTAGTTAGAACGAAAAATGCATGGCAACCCTGTTAAAATAGCGTCTGCTTCACCATGTTCCACACTAAAGTTTCCGAAAACCGCCGCTTAAGGGAAATAGGAATAACGCCAATTGAAATCTTCTATTATTCTGAAGTTCTGAACCATAGAACGTCACTACACAGCGAGAATAGAGTTAAATAAGCCGTAGTTAGTATACTTGGATAACAATGAATAAACGACCACACCCTACAATAGCATATAGACCACAGTACTACGGGAAATTAACCTTAGTTAATATAGTCTAATCAATATTTTTACTTGCCATATTATTGTTTCTGCTACAACTAAAACTTTCAACTTCAAATGGTGGAAGTGATACTAATATAGTAAAGCAAGGTACACGAAAGTAAATAATATAGTTTCGACAGTTGGACTTAACTAATTATAATTTGTGAATAGGATATTTTTCATAGGTGTTGTTTACTTACTTTGATATTTTTCTAGAGGCACAATGATATTTTTAAGGGGGCACTCTCAAATTTTTCTGAGGGGCCATTTCGCTGGCTACGAGCCTGAGGAAAAGACATCAATTTTAATTCACATCTTCATACATTACAGCTCATGAATTCACTCACACGATATAGGCATTAGAAATATATTTTATTTAAAAATGTATTACCTTTAAACAATTATGTTAGCTATGCAAATGATAGATTCAGATTTATAGGGAGGAGTACCTCGTGAATGAACATCGGCCTTACGAGCTAAACGAACATTAAATAAATTAGTGAAATGTAATGTATTAACAAGGTTTATAGTCAGATGTAATTTCAGATTTCTTAATTGTAGATATCGACAAAATGTAATCTCATATAATGCTGAAATATTTGCTGTCCCACGAAAATAAATTTATATTAGATTAAAGGTCGATTTTTGCGATAAGAAATTTTACGTGAAAAATTATTAAAAGTATTAAATTATATACTAGGGAAACTGAAATACACACTAGCCAACTTTTTTGGTGAGCGTAAGTTCGATTCTGGTTCGTAAAACATGTTGTCTTTCGAGATTTCACGCCTAACCGACGAAGTAAATTACTAGTAATTCTTAACCAAAACATCTTACCTACTTCTAAATATGTTAATTAACTCTTGTTGGTAAACCGTGTTTTGCTCGTCCGAAAAGCAGTAATGTTTGCGAACATAGAAGTAGGGTGCGATGAGTTTGCACTTTCGAAACTTTAGTTTACCTAATCACTTCGCAACCGAGAATAACCGAGCTCATTAAGTGTCATACTTATACATAGTTTGCACCGAAGGGAGGGTCCTATAGTCTCCATGGAAACCGGGAGGGGGGTCAAAATCTCAAAACATTTCGCCGATAGCTACTAAATAGGTATCCATTTTGTTGGTTATCTCATTGAAGCGACAAAATTGACGAAAATTAGATTAATATGTATTAAAATTTTTAAAATAATATCGTTATGGGCCTTAAGCAAAACCAGATAAGATCATTTTAAACCCAGGTTATTTAAATAAATAACAAATGTCGACAGGAATATCTACGAAAAGAGGTTGGCAAAGTTTATCAAATTAGGCCTTTGTGGTGATCTCTTTTACAATTACCTTCGGTATCGAATAAAATGACAATATTCGGTCTCTCTTTCTATTTGAACTAATCGAACAATTTTTAACAAGGCAGGTAACCATTTTTAACGAGAAACTAAATTCTTAATCATTTTAAAATAATTATAATCCGCAAACAGACGATTGAAACTGTTAACCCTCGCGTATCAGTAAGAAATCTACTCCAGCAAAATGGCGGCATTGTACGGTTCATTCTTGCTCAAATTACAAATATTACATATTTATTCTTGCTGCGTTATTGATGACGTAGGAATGAAAACTATGTATATTTATTATACCACTTATGTTAATAGCATGGAGATAAAAATACAAAATGGCGAAATAACGAACACAAATGAAACGGTGTAGGTGTCTTTGTTTTTAATTTGACACGGTATCGCGTATGTATCCGGATGTCATCACACTTTTTATGTTAATCCTAGATCGTCACCAAACACGCAAACACGACGGTGCTATAATGGAAACAGGCTGGAATGGAATAAAAAGTCATTATCGCGTGTTCAACTTCGTGGAATAGAGAAGACTTGAATTAAACATTTCCCCCGACAACACCCACCCGCCAATCTCCGATCACACTTAATGTTAAGTCAACCTTAACTTTAATTTAAAGGGTGACAAAACTACTGAAATAGTACTCCAATCTACAGCCAAAACTTTCAAATAAAATAAATTTGGCATAAAAACATTTTACGTAAATAAATTTGGCATAAAAACATTTTACGTAAATAAATTTTGCATTAAAACAGTTAACGTAAATAAATTTGGCATTAAAACAGTTTACGTAAATAAATTTTGCATAAAAACATTTTACGTAAATAAATTTTGCATAAAAACATTTTACGTAAATAAATTTGGCATAAAAACATTTTACGTAAATAAATTTTGCATAAAAACATTTTACGTAAATAAATTTGGCATAAAAACATTTTACGTAAATAAATTTGGCATTAAAACAGTTAACGTAAATAAATTTGGCGTTAAAACAGTTTACGTAAATAAATTTAGCATAAAAACATTTTACGTAAATAAATTTTTGCATAAAAACATTTTACGTAAATAATTTTGCATTAAAACGTTTTACGCAAATAAATTTAGCATAAAAACATTTTACGTAAATAAATTTTGCATAAAAACATTTTACGTAAATATATTTTGCATAAAAACCTTTTACGTAAATAAATTTTGCATAAAAACATTTTACGTAAATAAGTTTTTCATAAAAACATTTTACGTAAATAAATTTTGCATAAAAACCTTTTACGTAAATAAATTTTGCATAAAAACATTTTACGTAAATTAGTTTTTCATAAAAACATTTTACGTAAATAAATTTTGCATAAAAACCTTATACGTAAATAAATTTTGCATAAAAACCTTATACGTAAATAAATTTTGCATAAAAACATATATGTGTATCTCTGTGTAGCATTTCCATAGACCAAATTTCAATGAGACCATGTTTCACACGCAACATACTTAAGTGGACCAAAAACGCAAAATTCTTATATTCCTTGTGCCATTGAAAATGTTGCCATGGAAATCTAAACTATAGATTGTTAAAGCATGGACCAAAAATCTAAGAGGACTCACAGTTCCAGATATTTTTACACGATAGGCGTTGCCTAAATCGGAAGGCTTACTGAGGTACATCAGCCGCTTTGAAGCGCCTCAAGAATTCGGTTCAACTATCACTACGAGAAGCTTAGTCGGGGCTTAAACGACAGTTCGTGCGATAAATTTAGGTTAGGCTTGGTTCATCAAATTTCCTAAGTATAGAAATGAAATGGTATCGAGTGAATTTGATCAAGAAAACCTCAGCCATACGCGGCTTGCTAGTTATTTTTACCTTTTCTTAAACTTTTAAAGAACCATTTTCAAAAATAAAAGGTCTAAAATTTACCAAGCCTAATCATTTAACCGACAACAACGGCACACTTTTGTCAAAATTGAACGTAAACCGTCCAGCTTCTCTACGAAACTACGCCGGAAATCGACTTCAGTGACGCCAAGTTGCCCAAGTTTCTCCACATTGAACTAGAATTAACCGTGATTTTCCTATTTCCAGTATTAACTTTTGCTTTTTAAAACCTGAACAGTGAGTCCCTTAGATTCTTGATTCTAGGTAAAAGTTAGAAACGGCCGAGGTATTCCGCGCGTTTTTACTGAGTTAGAAGTGACGTAATTTACGTCATATAAAAACAATCTTTTATGGCATACTTATGGGTGACTATGATACATATGATAACACAATTAAAAGTGGAGGGGCGTGGTTTTTTAACGGGAAATCACGAGGCGAACAATGTACTGTTCACACATTCTCCGATAACCCGAATAGATCCTCAGTAAAACCATAAGTGTATAATATTGTTCATTAAGTGTGACACTTTCTATTCTTCACACGCAAAAGTTTTACTGAGAGCGATTCACAACACAGACTGCATTACGGGCTTCGTCGCCGTTTTGCGTCCGCTTGCTCTCGCGTCTAGCTTGTTTTCCACTGGCGCGCGCAACGACGCGTTTCTCAGCTTTGAAACGTTCAAACGTTTTTACGCGCGTAAAGAATATAACATTATGACGCACGCTAGTGGAAAACAAGCTTCACGCGTAACCTTTGACAGCGCCTCGCTAGGGGGAGATTTTCTTCTTGTGATGACGTCACTCCGTTACTAACTCTCAGTAAAATATTCCTCAAATGGAAATATTTTTTAACAATATTATAGACTTATGGTAAAACCAAGCGATATTATTGTATTTATCATAAATAAATCGTATTATATTGTATTTCGCAGTATAATTCGATTAGGACGAGGCTCTTCAGTGTTCTCGGATAAATGGAAATATCTAAATCTTCATTCTTACCGAGGTACATTGTCTAATTGAATCAGAACCCGCCTAGTAAATAGCGCGGAAGTTTTAACCGGATCAAAATTTCGGGAAACTCATCAAACCCGTCCTCGTATTTCGCGTACAATTCGAGAGTTTTAATAGACAACTCCATCTATTATTCATTTGACGAAAACATATTAAGATCTACACGTATACGGCAGGATATAGCAGTGGCAACCAATTTCTCCAATAAAGCCCACGTGTGTGGAGCAGTGTTGGGCATTTTCGTCAAAGAGCGGCTCACGCTCACGTCTTTTTGAGCGGAAAAGTTTTCGCTCCTCTCTTTCCGCTCTTTCGTGAGCGGTAAATTTTTTGCTCCTCTCTTTCCGCTCTTTTTTGAGCGGTAAAATTTTCGCTCTTCTTTTTCCGCTCTTTTTTGAGCGGTAAAAATTTCGCTCCTCTCTTTCCGCTCTTTATTTGAGCGGTAAAATTGGCGCTCCTCTCATTTTTGTTTTGCGCTCTTTTAAAAAGATATTTTATCGCTCATTTTCGCTCATAATAACAAATCCGCTCACAATTAGATGAGCGGTGCCCAACACTGGTGTGGAGTCCGCTCTCTACATTTTTATGAAATAAACACGACGAAACAGCGGGTGGGGATCAAAAGGGGGAAGGAAGAAAAACAATACGGATAGAGGTAACCATCGGCTCTCGCAATCGTCGTCACAGAGCCGGAGAAACAGAGTCGAAATGAAACTAGAGACTTCGCTAATATTCAATTAAAGAGCGGATGTTCGCCAAATTATTCACGACTGAATGGACGGATGACGTCACTAAACACGTCACCGAGGTTATTTGAAGGACTCGCTGAATATTAACAAATTTTCAAAACGCCGTATAACGGAGCGAGAGATACGCTATTTTCAGCGGGATATAATTAATAAATAACTAGCGTTGGAATCTAAATATCAAAATATATCCGAAAATATTATTTCACTGGAATTTATTTGACTGAAATTATGAAGGCCCATTTTGAAGTTACGAAAATTTAACAGTTTTATGGGTTGAAAATATTGTAAAGTTTACGGATTTTTTGTTTGAAAATGATCTAAATATTAAAATATTACAGATCAATGTGTGGAAATATTTAAAAAAAATTAAATCTCGATGTGAGGAAATATTTTCAAAAATATTTAAATCTATCGGTTGAAATATTTTAAAATTTTACAATCCAATGGATGTGATTATTTTAAAATTTTACAATCCAATGGATGGTATTATTTTAAAATTTTACAATCCAATGGATGGGATTATTTTCAAATTTTACAATCCAATGGATGGGATTATTTTCAAATATTACAGATCAATGGGTGGAAATATTTTAAAAATTTACAATCCAATGGGTGGAAATATTTTAAAATTTTACAGATCAATGTTCCGAATTATTTTAAAATTTTACAATCCAATGGATGGGATTATTTTAAAATTTTACAGATCAATGGTTGGAATTATTTTAAAATTTTACATTTCAATGAGTGGAAATATTTGAAATTTATACATTTCAATGGGTGGGATTATCTTAAAATTGTACAGATCAATAGTTGGAAATATTTTAAAATTTTACAGATCAATGAGTGGGAATATTTTAAAATTTTACAGATCAATGAGTGGGAATATTTTAAAATTTTACATCACAATGAGTGGGAATATTTTAAGTTCAGGGGTCTTAGAAGGAGGTTATTTATTTTGTAGATAATACATTTGTAATTTTAACTAATTTATGGAGAAAGGTATTTTTTTAAGTTTTGGTTTCAATTATTTAATGTGTAACGTTATAATATTTTATGAATCCCCACGTGACTAATATAATAAGACTGTATAAATTAATAAACGATAAAATATCTTTTTTATAACCCTACTTAGAGCAAAGCGCTGATTTGATTTTGGTCGGCGTAGGCGTTTCGCGAAAATTCCCGGCGGCGTTGAATTTTTGTGGCGGCGGCGCAAAGTCGCAAAAGTTTCTCCCCCCCCCCCTCTTTTTTTGAAAAATTTTGAATAAAAAATTCCAAAATGTTTTGGAAAGAAAAAATATAAAGTTATATAGTATATCTCAAACAAAATTCGGCGGCGGGACCAAAAGAAAACTATTGTGGCTCTATAAATTTATTTTAGTTTTGTCGAGTTCTTTTCTTGACTTGTGTTATTTGGAATATTTTTCAAAATTAAACTGAATATCTATATAAATTTGTATTAAAAGCTCCAAAATATAGCGACGGATAAAAATTTGGAATTTCCAAGTCAAAAAAAGGGAAAAAGGGGATATTTCGTTTGACGAAATTATCGTCAAAGGGAAATTTTAGATATCAAATGTGGAAGCCCTGGTTCTCTCTTTACAATTTCAAAGGTTTTCCCGTTTTATTTTATACAATGAAATAGGTTTACCGTATTCCAAAAATTACACGCATTTACATTTAACTTTATACAATCTTATATAGTTTTCAATTTATATTGAACATTTTAGTATTTAGCTTAAACTTTTAATTAAATGAAGTGATTTATTTATTTTAAAACTTGATACGAGCCTATTTGGTATAATAATACTATTTAATATGAAAGATTTAAAATTGAGCGTTCTCTTCCACCTGGCCACCTGAATTAATGGCATTAACATTTACCAACTTGGGTATTACCCTAGCTTATTATTTGATACTTGCCTTAAATTTAGGTATTGCGCAAAATCCATCAATGCAATATAACTCGGTCACCCGAATTAATGGTATTAAAAGTCGCTAGATGACCAGGCCCTAAGATGGTAACTTGGTTTATTACGTTTATTCCCATTCGACCGAAATCCCATTCGACCGAAATCCCATTCGACCGAATCCCATTCGACCGAAAGAATTTTAAAATGTAGCCCAATTGGCGGGGTGATTTGGTATTTTATTTATAAGGTATGTACTATCGAAGATCCATGTTTAGGTTAGGTTAGGTTAGGTTAGAGTTGGTTAAGTTTACTATTTCAGTTTTGGTTCAGTTACTTTTCTTGACTAGGTGAAGATAAAAATATAATTCATGCTCATTCCAAAAGCCAATTTATATAGCAGCGTTCGGTCGAATGGGACACATAAAAACCGCACGTTTCGGCGGAATTCGGTCGAATGGGACACCTCAAAAACCGCCTTCGAATGGGACTAAAGCGTTTATTATTATTAATATTATTATTTTTATTTTATGTACTTCAAGACGAAGTACACATAAATTGGAGTCACTTGTAGGGTCCAGAAAAAGATTTTTCTCCCTCTTAATCTTGTAATAAAGTTTAAGTTAAAGGAAATCAAGTTCGGATCACGTTCTCACATAGAAATCCATCGGAAACTCTTTCAACCATGACACGGGCTACGGGGTCAAATATTTTTCTTATCTACCTGCAATACACCTGTATCAAGGATTCTATATTTTTTTAAGGATAGGAAGTTATGGCGCTTTCGCGCCGGGAAGAAAACGCGCGACTGCGCATTAGCTCCTTTCAAAAATTAACCAGCCAAGGTCAAATATCGCTACTGTGAAAGCGCCAAAGCCCATTTCGCCGCTGAACGATTTGGCCTTGGGGGTGAGTAAAAGCGGTAAAAGTGACGTCACTCTTTTGTAAAACTCCACGCTCTTCCCACCAGGCCGTTTATACCAGGGAACCTAGTCACTTCCTATCCTTCTAAAAATATAGAATCCTTGCCTGTATGTTTCAAAACACGAATTTCGGAAGACTACACAAATTCGCTGGCCAAATAGACTGGATTTTTCAGTTAAGGGGTCCAGCAAAATCCTAAGGGGCACTCTTAAAAATCAATTGGTGTCCAAAGACCCATGAGGCTAAGACTACTTTAAAATGAGCTTAAAGGTCCACATGGGCCACACTTTCGTTTGGCGTTGGAACACGTGGTTTAGACAAATATAAATAAAATTTATATAACACGTAAATCGAAGTTGAATTTAAAATCACCTTAATTTGGTCTTTATTTCTTTGTGATTTTACCACAAATTTATCCATACCTGGGCTTGCAATGCGAGTCGATAGCGAAACTAAAATGGTGTATTGGGCGTTATTCCTATTTCCCTCAAGCGGCGGTTTTGGGAAGCTTTCGTTTGGAATCATAGACATATGAAATAAAATAGCACGGAGCACCTGTACCAGCAAGACCTAGCAGTCGTGAGACATATGAAATAAAATAGCACGGAGCACCTGTACCAGCAAGACCTAGCAGTCGTGAGGTAAAAACTGCGATTAAATAAGAAATTATATAATCCCACGTGATTTCACGATAGTCACGGGTGTTGAGAAAATGATTCTTTGGTGATCTGATGAAAGTGCTATTTAATTTTAATTATGCAAATAAATATATTCGTAGAAAATGAAACGTAGAAAAATCGTAAATTATATAATTTTAAAATAAATAATGAAAATTAAATTAAAATAAATATTAAAATATAAATTTAAAATGTAAATAATATTTGACCTAGGCTTAAAAAGTGGGTTACTAGGTTTTGTTAGGAAATGAATTCGGAACTTAGGTTTTGTAACATGAACAAGAATTACCAAGATAAGTGAGCAGTTATTGCCCTTGAAATAAAAATTGCTTTGCCCTATCCACGCAAACCGATACCGAATGATTTTCTGGCAAGGTGTCATCAAAAGTTTGAGAACTTTCCTCAACCGATTGCTCGGTCAAATCATGGGCCAAATTTATCATTATTTGGCCCATGGTCAAATAAAATCTGAGGGCCCTTGTCCTTCACTACCGCTTGATACCGTAACCTACTCGTTCTGCTTTGTAACATTATCATTTCTACCGTAACATTTATGTAACAAATATATATTAACTTTAAGATACCCGAGTAAAATTGTATTTCAACTATAAGAAAAAATTATTTTATTATCCCCATGGAAATATTGTAAAATCTACTACTTATGGTAGCAGGGAGTACAGAACGGAAGATGAAAAGAGGGGGGTTTTTTGGTTCTGCTGCAATGAGCTACACTTCAGCGGGCGCCTCTGCAAAATACGGGACACCTCGACTATTTAACGCCACCTATTATCAGCGGCCATGCGGGTTTTGTTGAGAAATTAAAATTTTATACTCACGTGGTGAAACTAAGCATGGACCATTGTTACATAAATCGACTTTCAAAAGTCAAAAGAAAAAAAATTGTAATTATTTTAACAGATCTTATAATTGTTTTATATCATTTTATACAATTTATTTATCTATTTTAGGGAATGCGTTTATAAGGCCATGTTTGAAGGCTTAAGGTTTGAAATATGACACAAAATTATATTTACATTGATTTAGTACTATGATTTAAGTTGCATTGTATCCTAAAAATGATACGCTTTACTCTAGAAACTTGGAATATTGCCAGTCGTTAGATAATTTAAATATTTACTATTAGGATCTACATTACCTAATGAAAAATGGCAGCAGCTACTTCCTCCATAAACAACAAAGCCACAAAAATTGGGTAGATGGCGCAAAAAGCCGTATCTTGTCCCGTATTTTGCTAACCTTTCCACCCACTTTCAACCCACCCCACCTCGATTCTCTAGCTTCTTGGTTGAGAACCCTGAAAGATCTGGCAAAACGACTCCCGTTCTGTACTCCCTGATGGTAGTAATAGATTAATATTTATACTTAAACCTACAGGAATAGATTCGTGAACGAAGTAAGTGTCAGTAGTTTGAGAGATATGCTTTGAAGATTCTACTTCAACATGAAATAAATTCTCAGTTGGAATTGCGTTGGGTACCAGTCTCCGTTTTAAATTGAATATTTCGATTGTAGACCATTGGACCGAAATCCCATTCGTCCGAATGTACCATTCAACCGAATTCCAATCGACCGAAAACTGCGTTTTGCGCGGTTTTCATTCAATATACCGTTAGTGATACATTTTTATATATCGTAGGTTACGTGACGATAGTATATCTAATTTGGACTATACTATGTCTTCAATATTTATTATTTCGTACCGACGGGTATTTTTAGACCTTTTTCCCTTGAAATTTGATATTTTCCGGGTTTAATTTTGGAAAATAACCTTGATAAGACCCGACGTGAAATAGTTGCCTACCATATCTAACCTAACCCAACCCAACCTAACCTAACCTAACCTAACCTAACCTAACCCAACCCAACCTAACCTAACCTAACCCAACCTTAACTAACCTAACCTAACCTAACCTAACCTAACCTAACCTAACCCAACCTGAACTAACCTACCCGAAGTGAAAACGAACCAGATTTAAATTTCCCATTCAACTGAATCCCGCCATGTTGGGCTATAAACGAAAATACTTTTCGGTTCAATGGGATTCGGTCAAACGGGATTCGGTCCAATAGTATACAACCGAATATTTCTATATTCACGTCTAAAAGATGGTAACTACAAACAAAATCGTTCTCGGATGGATGCCAGTTATCACGGCTGACGGCACTAATCCATTTAGAGAGTGTTTCGGGTTTAGAGAAGGGAAACCTATAGTTTAAAACAATTATAGGCCTATAAATAATAATATAAAATATTTAAAACTACTCCTACCTATGAAAAGATACGTTTGTGCCTAATTTATAATTTCGGCAATGCGAAAATGCGCAACCTTTGACCATTTAAGCACAGTAAGCACTTGTAAATAGCAAACCTTTTTTGCGTCTCTTTAAAGCCTACGTCGAATTCCGCGCTTGCTCTTTTTAGCATGTTGGTTTTAGCCATCAGTAGATGTCACGAAATACGTTTTGATAATTTCGAATTGTTATTTCAGATGGCGCTTTTTACTGAAACTACCTCACGACTGCTAGTTCTTGTTGCATGTCTATTGTTAGGGTTAGCCTATTCGCCGGGGTCTATTTTATTTGATATGTCTGTTTGGAACATGGTGAAGCAGACGCTATTTTAACAGGGTTGCCATGCATTTGTCGTTCTAAATTATTTATTTCGCATCGAAAATGTATGGCAGCCCTGGGAAATAAATTAGTTAGAACGAAAAATGCATGGCAACCCTGTTAAAATAGCGTCTGCTTCACCATGTTCCACACTAAAGTTTCCGAAAACCGCCGCTTAAGGGAAATAGGAATAACGCCAATTGAAATCTTCTATTATTCTGAAGTTCTGAACCATAGAACGTCACTACACAGCGAGAATAGAGTTAAATAAGCCGTAGTTAGTATACTTGGATAACAATGAATAAACGACCACACCCTACAATAGCATATAGACCACAGTACTACGGGAAATTAACCTTAGTTAATATAGTCTAATCAATATTTTTACTTGCCATATTATTGTTTCTGCTACAACTAAAACTTTCAACTTCAAATGGTGGAAGTGATACTAATATAGTAAAGCAAGGTACACGAAAGTAAATAATATAGTTTCGACAGTTGGACTTAACTAATTATAATTTGTGAATAGGATATTTTTCATAGGTGTTGTTTACTTACTTTGATATTTTTCTAGAGGCACAATGATATTTTTAAGGGGGCACTCTCAAATTTTTCTGAGGGGCCATTTCGCTGGCTACGAGCCTGAGGAAAAGACATCAATTTTAATTCACATCTTCATACATTACAGCTCATGAATTCACTCACACGATATAGGCATTAGAAATATATTTTATTTAAAAATGTATTACCTTTAAACAATTATGTTAGCTATGCAAATGATAGATTCAGATTTATAGGGAGGAGTACCTCGTGAATGAACATCGGCCTTACGAGCTAAACGAACATTAAATAAATTAGTGAAATGTAATGTATTAACAAGGTTTATAGTCAGATGTAATTTCAGATTTCTTAATTGTAGATATCGACAAAATGTAATCTCATATAATGCTGAAATATTTGCTGTCCCACGAAAATAAATTTATATTAGATTAAAGGTCGATTTTTGCGATAAGAAATTTTACGTGAAAAATTATTAAAAGTATTAAATTATATACTAGGGAAACTGAAATACACACTAGCCAACTTTTTTGGTGAGCGTAAGTTCGATTCTGGTTCGTAAAACATGTTGTCTTTCGAGATTTCACGCCTAACCGACGAAGTAAATTACTAGTAATTCTTAACCAAAACATCTTACCTACTTCTAAATATGTTAATTAACTCTTGTTGGTAAACCGTGTTTTGCTCGTCCGAAAAGCAGTAATGTTTGCGAACATAGAAGTAGGGTGCGATGAGTTTGCACTTTCGAAACTTTAGTTTACCTAATCACTTCGCAACCGAGAATAACCGAGCTCATTAAGTGTCATACTTATACATAGTTTGCACCGAAGGGAGGGTCCTATAGTCTCCATGGAAACCGGGAGGGGGGTCAAAATCTCAAAACATTTCGCCGATAGCTACTAAATAGGTATCCATTTTGTTGGTTATCTCATTGAAGCGACAAAATTTACGAAAATTAGATTAATATGTATTAAAATTTTTAAAATAATATCGTTATGGGCCTTAAGCAAAACCAGATAAGATCATTTTAAACCCAGGTTATTTAAATAAATAACAAATGTCGACAGGAATATCTACGAAAAGAGGTTGGCAAAGTTTATCAAATTAGGCCTTTGTGGTGATCTCTTTTACAATTACCTTCGGTATCGAATAAAATGACAATATTCGGTCTCTCTTTCTATTTGAACTAATCGAACAATTTTTAACAAGGCAGGTAACCATTTTTAACGAGAAACTAAATTCTTAATCATTTTAAAATAATTATAATCCGCAAACAGACGATTGAAACTGTTAACCCTCGCGTATCAGTAAGAAATCTACTCCAGCAAAATGGCGGCATTGTACGGTTCATTCTTGCTCAAATTACAAATATTACATATTTATTCTTGCTGCGTTATTGATGACGTAGGAATGAAAACTATGTATATTTATTATACCACTTATGTTAATAGCATGGAGATAAAAATACAAAATGGCGAAATAACGAACACAAATGAAACGGTGTAGGTGTCTTTGTTTTTAATTTGACACGGTATCGCGTATGTATCCGGATGTCATCACACTTTTTATGTTAATCCTAGATCGTCACCAAACACGCAAACACGACGGTGCTATAATGGAAACAGGCTGGAATGGAATAAAAAGTCATTATCGCGTGTTCAACTTCGTGGAATAGAGAAGACTTGAATTAAACATTTCCCCCGACAACACCCACCCGCCAATCTCCGATCACACTTAATGTTAAGTCAACCTTAACTTTAATTTAAAGGGTGACAAAACTACTGAAATAGTACTCCAATCTACAGCCAAAACTTTCAAATAAAATAAATTTGGCATAAAAACATTTTACGTAAATAAATTTGGCATAAAAACATTTTACGTAAATAAATTTTGCATTAAAACAGTTAACGTAAATAAATTTGGCATTAAAACAGTTTACGTAAATAAATTTTGCATAAAAACATTTTACGTAAATAAATTTTGCATAAAAACATTTTACGTAAATAAATTTGGCATAAAAACATTTTACGTAAATAAATTTTGCATAAAAACATTTTACGTAAATAAATTTGGCATAAAAACATTTTACGTAAATAAATTTGGCATTAAAACAGTTAACGTAAATAAATTTGGCGTTAAAACAGTTTACGTAAATAAATTTAGCATAAAAACATTTTACGTAAATAAATTTTTGCATAAAAACATTTTACGTAAATAATTTTGCATTAAAACGTTTTACGCAAATAAATTTAGCATAAAAACATTTTACGTAAATAAATTTTGCATAAAAACATTTTACGTAAATATATTTTGCATAAAAACCTTTTACGTAAATAAATTTTGCATAAAAACATTTTACGTAAATAAGTTTTTCATAAAAACATTTTACGTAAATAAATTTTGCATAAAAACCTTTTACGTAAATAAATTTTGCATAAAAACATTTTACGTAAATTAGTTTTTCATAAAAACATTTTACGTAAATAAATTTTGCATAAAAACCTTATACGTAAATAAATTTTGCATAAAAACCTTATACGTAAATAAATTTTGCATAAAAACATATATGTGTATCTCTGTGTAGCATTTCCATAGACCAAATTTCAATGAGACCATGTTTCACACGCAACATACTTAAGTGGACCAAAAACGCAAAATTCTTATATTCCTTGTGCCATTGAAAATGTTGCCATGGAAATCTAAACTATAGATTGTTAAAGCATGGACCAAAAATCTAAGAGGACTCACAGTTCCAGATATTTTTACACGATAGGCGTTGCCTAAATCGGAAGGCTTACTGAGGTACATCAGCCGCTTTGAAGCGCCTCAAGAATTCGGTTCAACTATCACTACGAGAAGCTTAGTCGGGGCTTAAACGACAGTTCGTGCGATAAATTTAGGTTAGGCTTGGTTCATCAAATTTCCTAAGTATAGAAATGAAATGGTATCGAGTGAATTTGATCAAGAAAACCTCAGCCATACGCGGCTTGCTAGTTATTTTTACCTTTTCTTAAACTTTTAAAGAACCATTTTCAAAAATAAAAGGTCTAAAATTTACCAAGCCTAATCATTTAACCGACAACAACGGCACACTTTTGTCAAAATTGAACGTAAACCGTCCAGCTTCTCTACGAAACTACGCCGGAAATCGACTTCAGTGACGCCAAGTTGCCCAAGTTTCTCCACATTGAACTAGAATTAACCGTGATTTTCCTATTTCCAGTATTAACTTTTGCTTTTTAAAACCTGAACAGTGAGTCCCTTAGATTCTTGATTCTAGGTAAAAGTTAGAAACGGCCGAGGTATTCCGCGCGTTTTTACTGAGTTAGAAGTGACGTAATTTACGTCATATAAAAACAATCTTTTATGGCATACTTATGGGTGACTATGATACATATGATAACACAATTAAAAGTGGAGGGGCGTGGTTTTTTAACGGGAAATCACGAGGCGAACAATGTACTGTTCACACATTCTCCGATAACCCGAATAGATCCTCAGTAAAACCATAAGTGTATAATATTGTTCATTAAGTGTGACACTTTCTATTCTTCACACGCAAAAGTTTTACTGAGAGCGATTCACAACACAGACTGCATTACGGGCTTCGTCGCCGTTTTGCGTCCGCTTGCTCTCGCGTCTAGCTTGTTTTCCACTGGCGCGCGCAACGACGCGTTTCTCAGCTTTGAAACGTTCAAACGTTTTTACGCGCGTAAAGAATATAACATTATGACGCACGCTAGTGGAAAACAAGCTTCACGCGTAACCTTTGACAGCGCCTCGCTAGGGGGAGATTTTCTTCTTGTGATGACGTCACTCCGTTACTAACTCTCAGTAAAATATTCCTCAAATGGAAATATTTTTTAACAATATTATAGACTTATGGTAAAACCAAGCGATATTATTGTATTTATCATAAATAAATCGTATTATATTGTATTTCGCAGTATAATTCGATTAGGACGAGGCTCTTCAGTGTTCTCGGATAAATGGAAATATCTAAATCTTCATTCTTACCGAGGTACATTGTCTAATTGAATCAGAACCCGCCTAGTAAATAGCGCGGAAGTTTTAACCGGATCAAAATTTCGGGAAACTCATCAAACCCGTCCTCGTATTTCGCGTACAATTCGAGAGTTTTAATAGACAACTCCATCTATTATTCATTTGACGAAAACATATTAAGATCTACACGTATACGGCAGGATATAGCAGTGGCAACCAATTTCTCCAATAAAGCCCACGTGTGTGGAGCAGTGTTGGGCATTTTCGTCAAAGAGCGGCTCACGCTCACGTCTTTTTGAGCGGAAAAGTTTTCGCTCCTCTCTTTCCGCTCTTTCGTGAGCGGTAAATTTTTTGCTCCTCTCTTTCCGCTCTTTTTTGAGCGGTAAAATTTTCGCTCTTCTTTTTCCGCTCTTTTTTGAGCGGTAAAAATTTCGCTCCTCTCTTTCCGCTCTTTATTTGAGCGGTAAAATTGGCGCTCCTCTCATTTTTGTTTTGCGCTCTTTTAAAAAGATATTTTATCGCTCATTTTCGCTCATAATAACAAATCCGCTCACAATTAGATGAGCGGTGCCCAACACTGGTGTGGAGTCCGCTCTCTACATTTTTATGAAATAAACACGACGAAACAGCGGGTGGGGATCAAAAGGGGGAAGGAAGAAAAACAATACGGATAGAGGTAACCATCGGCTCTCGCAATCGTCGTCACAGAGCCGGAGAAACAGAGTCGAAATGAAACTAGAGACTTCGCTAATATTCAATTAAAGAGCGGATGTTCGCCAAATTATTCACGACTGAATGGACGGATGACGTCACTAAACACGTCACCGAGGTTATTTGAAGGACTCGCTGAATATTAACAAATTTTCAAAACGCCGTATAACGGAGCGAGAGATACGCTATTTTCAGCGGGATATAATTAATAAATAACTAGCGTTGGAATCTAAATATCAAAATATATCCGAAAATATTATTTCACTGGAATTTATTTGACTGAAATTATGAAGGCCCATTTTGAAGTTACGAAAATTTAACAGTTTTATGGGTTGAAAATATTGTAAAGTTTACGGATTTTTTGTTTGAAAATGATCTAAATATTAAAATATTACAGATCAATGTGTGGAAATATTTAAAAAAAATTAAATCTCGATGTGAGGAAATATTTTCAAAAATATTTAAATCTATCGGTTGAAATATTTTAAAATTTTACAATCCAATGGATGTGATTATTTTAAAATTTTACAATCCAATGGATGGTATTATTTTAAAATTTTACAATCCAATGGATGGGATTATTTTCAAATTTTACAATCCAATGGATGGGATTATTTTCAAATATTACAGATCAATGGGTGGAAATATTTTAAAAATTTACAATCCAATGGGTGGAAATATTTTAAAATTTTACAGATCAATGTTCCGAATTATTTTAAAATTTTACAATCCAATGGATGGGATTATTTTAAAATTTTACAGATCAATGGTTGGAATTATTTTAAAATTTTACATTTCAATGAGTGGAAATATTTGAAATTTATACATTTCAATGGGTGGGATTATCTTAAAATTGTACAGATCAATAGTTGGAAATATTTTAAAATTTTACAGATCAATGAGTGGGAATATTTTAAAATTTTACAGATCAATGAGTGGGAATATTTTAAAATTTTACATCACAATGAGTGGGAATATTTTAAGTTCAGGGGTCTTAGAAGGAGGTTATTTATTTTGTAGATAATACATTTGTAATTTTAACTAATTTATGGAGAAAGGTATTTTTTTAAGTTTTGGTTTCAATTATTTAATGTGTAACGTTATAATATTTTATGAATCCCCACGTGACTAATATAATAAGACTGTATAAATTAATAAACGATAAAATATCTTTTTTATAACCCTACTTAGAGCAAAGCGCTGATTTGATTTTGGTCGGCGTAGGCGTTTCGCGAAAATTCCCGGCGGCGTTGAATTTTTGTGGCGGCGGCGCAAAGTCGCAAAAGTTTCTCCCCCCCCCCCTCTTTTTTTGAAAAATTTTGAATAAAAAATTCCAAAATGTTTTGGAAAGAAAAAATATAAAGTTATATAGTATATCTCAAACAAAATTCGGCGGCGGGACCAAAAGTTAACGGCGGCGCCAGAAAAAATATCAGCGACGGCGGCGTTGCAACGGTGGCGCTAGGCTCTAGCCTTACTCATTTTATATTTATATTAAACAGTACTTAAAAAGTAACTGGGACATTTGAACAAAAGTTAAATACAAATAGGTATTTCTTTAAGATATTCGAGAGAAACTTTA
Organism: Leiobunum rupestre; assembly: GCF_980474605.1. NCBI lineage: Eukaryota > Metazoa > Arthropoda > Arachnida > Opiliones > Sclerosomatidae > Leiobunum > Leiobunum rupestre. The sequence goes on from NC_143392.1 coordinate 38,310,736, forward strand.
TATTAAAGTCTTGAACGACTTGTTTAACCTCAAACTAATTATTGAACGACTGATTGACTCTTAGTACACGAAAGAATAATAAAAACACGAACTGTTGAAGTAGTCGAACATTTTGGCTTCAATTATTCAGTTTTTCATTTGCGGAAGTACTGCACTTTTTCCTTGCCATTCAAAAGGAGTAGATTGGAGGTCTTCTATGCAGGTATTTGTACCTGAAATATCCTTTAAATAGTTAAACCACGGTAATAATAGAACCTAAAACCCAGTTTAAGTTGGTTCAAACCTTTCTACTATATCAATAAACCTAAGATTGATTAAATTTAATTATAAATTCGTAAAATGTTAAAACAATTTTTAAAAAATTAAAAAAAATTTAGTTTCATTGAATTTCATTTTTCGTTATAGAAGGAAAATATTGTCCAAAATGTGTACCCACGCCAGGAAACGGTGCCCAGGGAGAAGCCAACTATACGAGTTTTTTTCTTTATTAATCTAGCAACGTTTTTTTAGAGTAATTCGGAAAATTTTCAGCTTGGAAAATTGTCCGGAAAATTACCGAGCCCCTTTTTCCAGATAATTTTCCGTATTTTTCCGAAAAAATAATATAATTCGCATATATTTAAATTTCGCGGCATTTTCGCCTCATTTTTTCGAATCCAAAAGTAAAACTAAACCTCCAGACTAGTGTAGAATAAAAACCCTGAAAAAGCAATGTATGTTCAATTTTATATTTTTCCGATTGGCGAAAACAATTTCGGAAATTATTCCGCATTTAATTTTTCCGATTTTTGGAAAATTTTCCGAAATTTATCCCACATTTAATATTTCTGATTTGTGAAAAATTTTCCGGAAATTATTCCCCATTTAATTTTTCTGATTTGTGAAAAAATTTCCGGAAATTATTCCCCATTTAATTTTCTGATTTCTGAAAAATTTTCCGGAAATTATTCCGCATTTATTTTTCTGATTTGTGAAAAATTTTCCGGAAATTATTCCGCATTTAATTTTTCTGATTTGTGAAAAATTTTCCGGAAATTATTCCGCATTTAATTTTTCTGAAAGATTTTACGTATTTAATTTTTCTGGAACATTTTCTGCTTTTAATTTTTTTGGAAAATTTTCCGGAAATGTTTCCGCATTTTATTTTTCTGGAAAATTAATAACTCTACATTTTTCAAAGATAACATACACGTTTCCACACACAAAAGATTCGCGTTTCGATAATTTTAATTTCCCAAGTTAATCGAATTAACGCCCTTATAAGGATTATGAACATAAAATAATGACTTGAATACCATCGGAAAAATCGTTTTATTTTATGAAACGCAGCGAAAGGAAGGGAATAAAATAAAATAAAATAAAAAAAACACACACACAAAACAAAACTTGAAAACGTCAATATAAAAAATTCTCGAGAGCGGAATCGAACAAATTGGAAAACAAGTAAACTGCAAATTCGAAAAGATTTGATTCGAAAATCAAAGCAACACTAAAAATGTTCCATAAAAAACGCGCGGAAACCCAAAAAAAAGGGTAGAAATTTTTTTATAAAATGAACACAAAAAACGGGTCAGAAACTTCTGAAATAAGACTTTAAAAAATGAGAAAAACGGGGTTTTCAACTTTCTTTTTGATTCTCACTCTCCGCGTCGCTTTTTCTATAGGCCGGCAGCTCTAGGAAATAGAGAGTGAGATCAGGATGCGAACGGATTTCCGCAAATAAAAAGTTACGGCGAACAAAGTTCCGATATAAGGAGTGCACGCGCCACGACGCAAAAGAAAAAAGATGCTTCTGACCAACGACTCCGGCGGAATTTCACCACACCCACACTAATTCCTGACTTAAGGAAGGTTATACAATCGTATTCGTTGATGAAGCCGTAATACATTTTTTTTAAATTAATCAGCTAGACTAATACCAAGCATGGATAGTAGATTTTAGAGGATCGGTAAAAAGCCTGGTTTTAGCCCCCGTAAACCAATCACACTAAGGGAGTCGTCCAAGGTTATTTGAAAAAAAAAAGAGTGGACGATACTGTTCGAATAAAGAAAAAAGATAAACACGAAGTACATTTTTACGCCAAAAGGTATTTTTTCACGTTTTTCTAGATTAAATATGATATACTAAATATCAGTTGATAGTTTTTATTGAATTAAAAAAAGCAAAATTAAAAATTACTAAAATATAAAGCGCAAAAATTACGTAACAATATCAACCGCATTAGATTGCCATTTTGAAATTTTAAGATCACGTGGTACAAACGACCTTGCAAGACTCCCTCGGAAACTCTCGAGCTGATTGATACGCGGGGAGAAATAAAATGCACTGTGGAAGGCTAACGAAAACCTGTCCTCTGAATTTACTGTCCATGTACCAAGAATGTATTTATTTATACTCAGGGAGAATGAATATGTCGAGACTATCGACGGACACGTTGAGGCCCTAACCCCGTCACACTAAGGGGGGGGAGGAAAAAAGGAGGAGGACTTATTTTTTGCGTCCTCGCAGCAGCGTTAATCGCGTCGAAAAACGTAATTTTTAAGAACCAATGAGATTGCAGTATTATTTGATTTTATTAAAGCGGATTAGTATACCGGCGGCCCCAACGGCTGGAATTGGGGAAACGCTAAAAATAATCTCGACATATTCATTCTCCCTGAGTATAAATAAATACATTCTTGCTAATACCCAAGGTAACAAAGCTTAGGCCCGTGTCATCTAGCGACTTTTAATGCCTTTAATAAGCGAGTTTCAATAACCGTACCGCCATCTATCGGCTTTAAAAATGACTATTGCGATGGTATTTGTCACAACAAAGAGAAGCCTAAGCTGATGTCATAGGTCACCAAGGTTACGATGAGGTATGACGTCAAAGTACCATCCTCGTCTACTTTTTCGTCTAACTGTGTCAGATATTATTGAAACTCTTTATTCAAGTGGCCGGGTTACAATTAAATTAAATTAAAGTAAAGTAAAGTATATTAAATTAAATTAAATTAAAGTAAAGAAAAGTAAAGTAAATTAAATTAAATTAAAGTAAAGTAAAGTATATTAAATTAAATTAAATTAAATTAAAGTAAAGTAAAGTATATTAAATTAAATTAAATTAAAGTAAAGTAAAGTATATTAAATTAAAGTAAAGTAAATTAAATTAAATTAAATTATTTTTTGAAATGTAATTGACCTAGATGGCGCCCCCACGCAATAAAAATAATATATGATAATTTTGAGGAAATCTAACTTACGGGTGCCTTCCGAGAGCTTCCATAAGCCAACCTTCTAAAGTTGAATAACCCTGCTCTTAGATTAAATCATGGTACCTCAAAATCACATATATAATAAAATAGAAATAGCTTGTGTTTCTTTGAACGAAAATAATGTCTTTTGTGATAGTGCTTCCAAAGGTCAACTGATCTATTCAGTTCGGAATTTTCACTTATCTGAAGGCAATCAGTTTGTCAGATCAGATTAATGTTTTATATTCCCCTCACCCGGAAATTTAATTTCAAAGTGTATCTGATTCATTATCTCAAATAACCGATCTGTATACTGGTTAGCTAAACAGTTATCTGACTTCTATGTTAAGTACCATGAATTCGTATTAAATTAGATTTTAAACTATCTGCTTAGCATTAATTTCGACCAATATCAACTGATATGCTAAAAGCAGCGCGTAAATACAGACAATCTGATATCTGATTTATCGCAATTATAACTCGGTTCAGATAACGTAATTAATTAAGCTTTCACCGTGGAATTAGATACATCTGAGGAATGCTTAGCATATTTATTGTGTTTATTATCAGCTGAAACGAATCCATTGCCGTTGGGTTGCATTGCGAAACTATCGGAACACTTAACTCTGCACACTAACATATCACGCTATTTTAGATTTGAATGTTCTATGGATTAATTAAAAGAAAACAAGACCACGATCTAAAAATGTGCGTAAGAAAAATATTTATTTAAAATATAAATAACAATTTAGACCTGATGACGATGCAATCACGCGACCGAAACTAGTCGGGTCTAAATTGTTATTTATATTTTAAATAAATATGTTTCTTGCGCACTTTTTTAAATCGCTGTCTTGTTTTCTTTTAATTAGTGTATTAGCACAAGTTAGCTAACAAATAATTAAATTTTGTTCCATGGTTAAAAATTGTGACTTAGTAAAGATTATACGACATGGAGTTGTTTTTAGGAAGGACCACGGTCCGAAAGCTCCCGACGATAAATAAATATTATTTTATCAAACAACTCCATGTAGTAGCAGATCTTTTATAATTTTTACTAAGTTAGCTAACAAAGTTTAGTAATGTTCTATGGATTTTACACATGAAAATTATCTTTAAATATATATTATATTCTTAGTCCTAAGCATATATAAGTCATCTATATAATGCTTTTAAACAGGTGGCCGGGTTAAAATATGTAAATTTTTAGCATTTTATAATTATTAAATAATCATTCACGAGCTCATTTAAAATGTAAATTCCTCGCTGTTATAAAAGGGATTTATTACAAAGGTTAAATAAATATTCATTCATTCGAGAAAGTTCTCCGAGAAGTTGATCCAAAGACAGTATCTATTTCAATATTTCAAAACTTTCTTTTTTACGTTACTATTAAAGGGAATATAACATAAGGCTTGCAGCTCTGGCCGCTCTTGCCTTTGGCTTTAGAAATGTCTGGCGCCACTGTACAGGGTAATTTGAAAATTTGAGCAAGTGCATTTTTATTTTAGCTATCAAGTTTAAAAGCCTGCTGAGCCCTTTTTGCATATTAAATGACCCCTATAAAGAGCAAAAGGTTGTTCTCAGAAACGACAATCATCAACGTTTCTTTTTGCCTTTCCACTCCAGTGACATCTAGATTCAAACTTTGAAACTAGACAGCGGTATTTTTTCGTATTATCCTTTTTTTAACTGAACAGCGCTTTAACCAATGAAGTAATTAAATGAGTTTATACCGTATGATCCGTATCCTTTAAAAAATACTGAGATTTTCTCGAATTTGTTCAGAGAAGATTTTTGAATAATCCTCTAATTATTGTTTTAATCAGGAATCCATACTTCTACTTGGAATGTTTAGCGTGGCAGATTTTCGTCTCGATGTGGCTTACGGTTTTTTTGACGTCACTATGTTAACTTAACAAACAACAACGTGAGAGGGGAGCGCGCGCAGAGGGGATTTTTTCTATCGTAGGCGGGGCTAAAGCCGTCAGGGTGATCTTACCATACGCGATACGGCAGGATAAGCATTCCAAGTAGAGGTATGGATTCCTGTTTTAATATATTTTCAACTTTTACGAACCCACTCAAAACTCCTTCCGCGTTGAGTTTGCAAGTTCTCTCCTCACTGGTTAAAGGGGTTTTCCCTCGAGCTCTTCGGTTACCCCTTTCCATAAAAACGTTTTGAGGTCAACGGTAGTAGTAATTGTAAGGAGCTATTGGCTCGCGTGGCATGAAGGGATTGCCACCACCCTCCTGCGCAGAGGCGTATACCGACCCGGGTTCAGGGGGTAAATTTTGGACCGTTCGCCAAGCTGTCATTCATGTAGGGGTGCCAAAAACACTTCTATCTTTTTAAAATATCAAAGCTATTTATAATTGTTTTAATCATAGGGGGATTTTGAAAAGGGCGCCATATAACATAGGTACGCCTTGTGAATTAATGGCTTCAAAAGGTCGCTCGATGACTTGGGCTTAAGGTGGTGCCTTAGGTGCTGATTAGGGCTGTACGAGTAGTGGTTTTAGGCAATCGAGTCGGTTATCGAGTATCAAAGATTTTTTCATCGAGTATTTCAGTTGAGTCGAGTAATCGAGTACTAGATTAAGGGGAAACTTTCTCTTATTCGAGTCGAGTAACTAAAAAAACCTCAAGTAATATTTTTAACGAATCGGGTTGTAGAGTAGCTTTCAATGCTGAAAAATATTTCTTTAATTTAAATGAACCACAGTTTCCACAACTTTGTAAGTACCGTTTATTGTCCCCCAAAAAGTTGTAAAAACCCCTCTTTGAACTTTGAAGCAACGAGGATAGAAAAAACAAATACTCGACGAGATTAGAGAGCAGCTTATTCGAGTAATCGGGTACCCGAATATGCAATTTTTTGGTACTCGGTAATCGACGAGTATTCTCCAATTACTTCTTCGAGGTCGAGTTCGAGTACTCGACCTCAAAAAAGGCTGAGTACTCGATGATGTTCTATAAATAAATTACGGTTGAAAATATTTTAGATCAATTATTATTATTATTATTATTTTATTGTGCAAAGAAATAAAGGCAATTTTGTGCACAACCTTTTCCCTCTACCTAAGCTGTGCTTGTGTTTAGTGGGAGCAATAAATTTTGCTATACAATTGATCGCCTTAACAAATTGGTTAAACAATTTAAAATGTGCACATTTAGTTAAAAAAATTAAAATTAGATTTTATATATTTTTTCGAGTGATTTTTAAAAATGTTATAATTTGTTTCAGTTTTTAAGTTTATATCCAGAATATTAAACCATTTTGGTCCTAATCTACACTTCTACGTATCAATGCAAAGTTAGCTTTAGGTATTCTAACGTTTTGATTTTCCAAAAAACGAGTATGGGTGGCAGCGTTGCCAACCGTACTATAATTATAGTACATTTTTTACCTTTCGAATTTTTCCGTACTTTAATTTCAATCGCGTACTATATAGTACGCTTTTTGCGATAATTGTACTATAAATTTACTACATTTCCGATATTTGTGCGATAATTTAGAAAGTTCCTATCTGTTAACATAAGAACGGCGTTTTCAGTTTCTTTTGTTACTCCTAGTAGGCTAAGAATTGAAATATTATATTCCTTGGAGTGTTAGGTTTGTACTCGAAAATACGGCCGACTTGACTAATCAAGCGGGTTGTAGACTAACGGAAATGAAATATGTTAGTAACGGCCAACTATGATAAAGTGCTACCACACTCTAACGAGTAATCAAAGTTGTCCGTACTTGTGTACTATAATTTTCTAGAAAATTCGATAATTTTTCGGCTTCGATACTATAATTTCAGTTTTGTGACCTGGCAACGCTGATGGGTGGCAATCTTTTCAATATCCGACACCATGGCGGTCCAAGGTGGAACCGATACGCGATCCCAAAGCCTTCTTGTTGCGGAATGAAATTGGGGAAACCGAGCGAGGGAAAAGAAGAGGAGGATCGCCCGAGGCGCATTATGGACGTGTCGAGGTCACGGTCTGACATCGCGACCGAGCCGGGAGAGGAGGGTACGGCCACATCCTTCTCTAGAAGATGGAGAGCTAGTAACTCGGAGGGTCTCCCCAGGGACGGGGCATTATTCGCGGGCGCGGCGCTGCAGCCAGACTCGCATAAACGAATAAACAGAAAAACGAGAAGGAGGATGAGAGTTCGCTGAAGAGCGGACGAGTACTTTGTCCCGGGCCAGCAGTGGCTAAACTATCACGACGGAAGTGAGGCCGAAACTGTCCCCCGAATGGGGTGATTGCCCCCTTTCGGAATCGTTAATACGCGCTCAATTTTGGACGACATCCCTTCTTACGAACCGGGAGAAAATTACCCAGGCTTAAGAAACCCGATCACGCGCGTCTTCATCACGTGTTATAACTACCAAGGATCCTTGGTTGGTACTAAAATGACCCTCGGGGTTTCTCATCGTCCTCCAAACTCCGCCGAATAGCCGCGCCACAAAATGAAATTTTCCCTCGACTTATTGTTGCTAGTCAAGCTAAATAGAGAGATATTGGAAATGCTCGTCCGCCCCTTTTTTCGATGAGAGCTTTATTTTTTCATTATGGTCGTATTTCTATAGGGCTACTTCTTCCCTCTATATTACATGGTAAACGGCACTTAAAGGAGCTCCGTTGTCGTTATAAGAATGGTTTCTTCTTCAACACAAGTCCGGAAAACAACCCACGATGGTCTCTGTATAGGATGGATTATCACCGCTCTACCGAAGTAGTTTTCGCCGAGTCAATTTTAGCTGAGAATATTATTGATTGACTAACATATATCATATTTCATACACCAGCGACATCCGTGACGACTTTAAACTTTTCTCGCGCACTTTTAAATATCGTTGACTTCTTAATTAGACTTTAAATGTTTCAATTAGTCGTTTAGAGATTATAATTAATTCGTAATACAATTCTTTATTGTGCTTAAAATATAATTAGAAGATATGTGTTTATATGGCGGAATATAGAGAACTAAATTAATACTCGGAAAACTGTATTTCAACCAAAAATGTATACTTTAGTACTGTAATGTAATTATTTGTAGATTTAAATAAGTAGCAGTGGCGTAACCAGGATAATAGTTATTGGCCAATTGTTCACGCAACCATACGCCTCTGATAACTAGTTTAAATATAGCTTGACCTCCCCATAATGAACCAAAGTATTGGAACGTATGTTTAAAGCTCTCTAATTTGGCATGGTTATTCAACCATTTAGGAGGTTGGACTACGATATTAATTCCGTAACAGAAACGCCTGGGGCGCGTCAAAATTCTAAGAAGGAATTCTTATCTTGAGAAGAGTTCTTCGTGAGAATTTTTCTGCCCGTGAATAGTCGCTAAAAAGCGTAAAATGTAAAAAGCTTCTTCTAAAGATGGCGGCTCACGAGCGTTGTAAACTAAGCCTTTGACAATAAATAATATTTTTTACACGATGTCACCAAAGAGTATGGAGGAAATAGAGTTAAAACAACCGGGAGAAGTACGCAACGAAACGTTCACCACCGAGGGGGTTGACAATGGGGAAAAACATCTGTAAACCGAGCTTCAAAATAGCTACCGCAGCGCCATTTCGGGATTCTTCGTAATCGAAAAGGCACAAATTTAATTGCAATAATAGCGCCAAAGATTGATAGCGCGTGGTGTTTTTCTTGGACTACCCTTTTTATTTGAAAATTAATTTAGATCATAAATATGCCAAAGTTAAATATACCAAAAGTTTCAAAACGAAAAGCAGGAAAAGTAAAAGTAAGTAATAAATATTTTTAAATAATTAATGAAAATTGTAATTTCAACCCATTTCAATTATAATCAACTTATTTTGAAATGCGTGGTTCAGAAAATGTAATAATTATTTTAGAATAATTTCGTTTCTTCCCGAAATGGCGCTGCGGTAGCTATTTTGAAGCTCGGTTTACATTTACAGATGTTTTTTTTTCATTGTCAACCCCCTCGGTTGTTTTATCTCTATTTCCTCCATACTCTTTGATTTAACGACAATATATGAAGGAAGAAAAGATTATATTTATGATATAAAAGTAAATATTTCATCGGAAATTAACTTGCCATTCGGTTTTCTCTGAAATTCATTTTCATCCACAAAAATATCATTCTGTTTATTTTCTTCAGCATCAAGTAAACTGCCTAGAATATTAGCTGCCATTTTTATTTATAATTTCCCCCTTTTTGACCAAGTGAGAATTCGTGAGAAGAGATGACGTCACCTCCTGTGAGAAGAGATGACGTCACCTCCTGTGAGAAGAGATGACGTCACCTCCTGTGAGAAGGACCGTCAAAATTTTGAGAATTGAGAATTCTCACTATCAAGGGAAGAATTCTTAGAATTTTGACGCGCCCCTGTCCGTCAATAAATAGTTGATTTTATAAGTCGCATGTTGACTTGGCCCTCGAAACAAAAATGTACATGCGGTTAAAAATAAAAATAATTTGAATTTGAAAAACAAAAATATAAAGTGGTCTTGCCCAACTTGTTAAAATTTTACTCTTACGTCCCAAGACACGGCTTTATTAGTATATTATTCGCACACGTAATTTGCACGCGCTCTAGAAAAACCTATATTCCTCTGACGACTGTAGCACGCGCTCGTAGACTTGTATATTCCTTTATTGGCCACTATTGACCACTATAATCCACTTTCTTAATATATTCTTGTAAAACCATTATTGTGTCATTATGGTATTATAATACATGGAGCGGGCTTGTAGGCCCCCAAGCTTTGAGCTCCTAAGCGAGGGCTTGATTTATGTTTGGATTAATTATCGCATAGGGATATTCCAGTTTCGTTGAAATTCCCTTCGCTGGCTGAAAATCCGGTGCTAGTGGCGCTCTATCGGGAAAGATAGGCGTGACAACGTTTGCGCATGCGCGACAAACGGGGCTTACTTTTTTTTTACGTAAATTCCTTTCAAATTGGACCCGCAAAAATAGTTCGACAAATAAACGCCCGGTGTATCTACTTTCTGAACATATTTGTGCCCCGTTTTTCGCGCTTGCGCAGATATAGCTTTATATTTTCTCGCCGCTAGAGCGCCGTTAGCGTAGGTTTCCAGGTTTTTGTTAAACCGGAATATCCCTATGCGTTAATTAATCCAAGATTTATGTATCAGTCACAAGAAATTCATCAAGGGGGGGGTCGAAGTATGTAAATGTTAAGTGGGGGTCGAGTAGGGGTGGAAATTTAGTACAGTAAAAGGTTAGCCCAAGGGGGGTCTGGACCCGGAAACCCCTCCTTGTCTACGCCACTGCCTTCTAATCTTATCGGCTGGATAGTTATGTAGAACACGGCGTTGGTGGCTATCTATAGTCGTGTTTTTATAGTTTTCACAATGAAACAATGAAAAGCGTTCAATTTAATTTTCCAAGAACACAACTATACTGTTTTTTACCAAAAGTAAAAAAAGAGACAAATAATGGTAAATATATATTGTTTAATTAGATATTACAATATTTTGCTTCTAATACCAAACATTCGGCTTCCTCCACTAATTAAAATCAGTTTTCACTACTAAACCAAAAAAAAACCCGTTACTACTTCTTATTTCGAACGTCTAGCAGACGAAATTATACACGCATATATGTTAATCTAGTAACACTGCCTGCCGTAAGATGGCACTACAGGCTTAGGCTAAAGTTTTAGCTAGAGCTACGTTACCGTACGAGGAGCCTGTATTGGGGAATACAGTTTTCCATTCCACGATACGGGTCATTCAGATTCCTAGTGTGACGTACCGAAAATATAGTACCGCTCCATAGGCTCGCACACTATCATCTGTGATACACTCAATTTGGACATGATGTAAAGTTTCTTCTTGATACCCCGCTTTATAATACCGCGGTACTAAATATTTTTCATTAGAAGCAGGTTGGCACCGCAATCTTTCCACTTTTTTCTAAAATTTTCGGATAACTCTTCATCCCAATCAAGACCTTTCTTCCAAACCTGCAAAATTAGTTTCACATTAATGGTGAATGAAAACACGAACCCTAAGTGGTCAAATATTTTCGTAGATGTTTTATCCCCTTTTTGTGTTTGAAGCTTTCAAGATCTTGTCAAATAATCCTTCTACGTCGAAATATAAATTACTCGTTATTGAGTTCCATGCCCAAAACCTTCATCGAAGATGGCTCAAATGTTACCTTCTCATTTACTTTTTATCCGTTTTCATATTCTTAATTTCATCTTCTACGCAGGTTCTCCGAATTCGTAAATTAAATCTGCCGAGAGCCATGATCGACTTCTGGCCTCCTTTGCTCTAGAATAAGCGTCGTCGTCCGTTTTATATCTCCAAATCAAATCATCAAATAGGGTCAATGGAGGTAAGTGTGATCAGGGGGTAAGTGTGATCACCCCTTATTATTTCCCCAAATAATATTATAACATAATATTTGATGAATGAATATTGAAATATACTTAATTGTACACATTTTGTATATTTTCAATATTAATTTGTATTAAATTTCGTTTTTAAAAATTTTAGTTGAAAAAATGTTATACTCTTCTACTCGTGTTTAGAGATTTTATGCCCAAAAGAAAAGTTCTGTAATTTTTTTTCTAACTGACAAACCGGTTTTACATTTTGGTATTTTGTAGTCTACTTAACCTTTTACCTGCTAGGAAAATTTTGTGTTTTTGCTAATATTTTGAGGTTTTCAAAATTTAATCTGAAAAAGGTCTTTCAAAATTTGCGGTGCGGGGTAAGTGTGACCACACGAAGATATTATTTTACAGCTATGAAAAAAATTGAGCTTTATTGGGACACCATATTTATCCGCTGTATGCAATTTCATTGCGATTGATCAAGGATTTCACAAGATCACAATTAACCAACCTTCCTATCACACTTGCCCAGCATTTTGGGGGTAAGTGTGACCACACGAAGATATTATTTTAGCTCTATGAAAAAAATATAGCTTTATTGGGACACCATTTTTAACCTCTGTATGCAAATTTATCGCGATTGGGCAAGGATTTCAAGTGATCACAATTACCCCACCCCGCTATCACACTTGCCCCACATTTTGGGGGTAAGTGTGATCAGTAACGGAGTTAAATTAAATAATAAATATTTATATCACTATTTAATTGATATTATATTTGATTGCGTGGTTGTGTAGGATAAAGAGGCCGTATTAATTGTACCAATTCTTAAGTGGGTGCTATTTTTAGTTTAAGAGTAATTTCAGGTAAACGCCAAAAAAAATATTTTGATCACACTTACCTCCATTGACCCTATCTTCTTTGAGCATATCGGTTATTTCGGGGAACCATACGGTAAACTTGTTTACGTGATAACGAAGAGTGGCTGCCAAAAAACCGACTAGTTGTAGTTCCAAATAAAACTCGAGCGAATTGAAATTTGGATCCCATCATTAGTAAATTGATTTTCGAACCAGAGAAAGTCTGGTGACGTTTAGGCCATCTTACGGGGCCGTTCCTACCATCCAACACTGAGGGAACTGGACGTTAAGATATTCCGTAACAAGACGAGCTTTATGTGCCGATTGACCCAAAATAGAACATTTACCTCCATAATTATATCCAGTAAAGGAAGAAGCTCACTCGCCTCACTGCTGGTCTAAATGCTGTAAAATTATCATAGAGTTCCAACTAGTCTAGATATTATGGAATCAACACTCCCAAAATGGCTTCTTCCACTGTATAGCGTATACATCTAGTTCATAGTTATCTTGTGCCCATACAATAGGCTTTTCAATGAAACCTGTTCAGCACTCGCCAAGGAGTATTAACATTCCGCGCCTGAACTAACAGATTCCTTTTTGTATAGTCTTTGTCACTTGTGGTCGCTTGGTGCCTGAAATAAGGAAATATTTTTAACGCTGTAAACGTTAGGCCTAAGTTGGAATTCGGGATCATAGTGTAGATAAAAAGTCGGGATTTCATAATTATAAAATGCCTAAAAAAGCTACGTGGCTTAAAGGAAACACTTGTTGCATTCCGATTTGTGAAAGTAATACGTTGAGTTCTAATGGGATCAGTTTTCCTCGTTTTGAATTTTCCTTCAATATATTCGGAGATTTGAGCATTAACTGTACTTCTGCTGGTTTTAGGGTTTTATTACCGTCTAGTGGCTCCATATCTTCTCTATTTAACTGAAAATTAGAAATTATTAAGTTATTTACATTAGATTTATTTCATTAAAATTTTAACTTACCAAACGTTAAATATCTTAACAAAGGACCACAGAGAATGGTAACGCCGCAAACGCGTGTGCCGAGGCTTACAGTTTAAAGAGAAATCTTGGATTGAAGTTGGCTGTTTCAAAGAGGGTTGGCTGTACAACTACCCGATACAATCTGGTAGCCGTGTAACAGAAATTAAATCACCTAATTCCGGATTTACGCGGCGGGCGGGATGGAAGGGGGACGTAACATTAATTGAAAGACCTATTAATTCCTGTTTACAAACGTCAAGATAACTTGCAAGTTTGATTTTGTTTGCTTCGTCACTCGTGACCTTCGGTTTCGTAGCGCAGAAAAGAACGCTAGGTTTTTTTGTTTACTAACTTAGTGCTCTCTGGCGGAAGAAATTTGATGCAAATACCAAATAATTTGATAAATTTGGATTGAAATCGACAAAATCAAATTAGATTTTTTGAAATAGAATAGTTGAGTCTTCAAAGTTCACTATTTGGTATTCTAGAATTTTAAAAACTAGAATTCGATTTGTCAGTGCGAATAGTTTAGCCTAAAAATGAAAAATTGATTTGATCAAATCGAATAATATGACGAATACTTTGCACAGCCCTATCCGAAAACCGCTGCTTGAGGGAGATAGGAAAACACCAATTGAGAACCATAGAACGTCACTAGACGGAGGGAATAGAGTGAAATAAGTATGCTTGGGTAAAAACGAATAAACGACCGGTACAGTAGCATATCGACAACAGTACTACTTGAAATTAACCTTAGTATAAACCAATCAATATTTGTTCTTGATTTCGTGCCTTTTTATTGTTTTTGTTCCTTCTAAAGCTAAAACTTTCAACTTCAAATGATGGAAGTGATACTAATATAGCAAAGGAAGGTAATGGCTGAAATTCAAGTCACTAGTTTTTTCTCCTTTACTTTGATTCAAACATTTTAAGTATAAGAAGGCTATATTTTATAATGGACAAAACCACGATGAAAACTTCAAAGAGCCGGTAAACGATTTTCAATACATACAGAAGAAACAAGAATGAAGAGTTGAAGACGAAAAAGAATTTTCTTTCAAAATACGAAACGCGTCGCGAGGCTGACAAAAGTTTTATAAGCGAAAACAAAAAGAGAAAACTGATGCTTAGCTAGTACTGTTATTATAATTATAACTTACAGCTCGCGCCCATAATGTGAACGAGTCGATGATGGAAAAAAGTGGGGAAAAGAAGTTAAGGTCAGTCAGGGCACGACTGGCATCTTTTCCATTGAAGTCGCTGTAGCTCCCCTCCATTTACGCGCCAACTAAAACGTTACAGCAAAGCGACGGACAGACAGATTGAAAGGCTTCTTTTTCATTGAAGTTGCTCTAGCTTCCCTCCATTTACGCGCCCCCTAAAACTCTACAGCGATGCGACGAACAGACAGAACGAAAGGCTTCTTTTCCATTGAAGTTGCTGTGGCTCCCCTCCATTTACGTGCCCCCTAAAACTCTACAGTGATGCGACGAACAGACAGAACGAAAGGCTTCTTTTTCATTGAAGTTGCTGTAGCTCTCCTCCATTTACGCGCCACCTAAAACTCTACAGCGATTCGACGGACAGACAGCACGACCGGCATCTTTTCCATTGAAGTCGCTGTAGCTCCCCTCCATTTACGCGCCCCATAAAACTCTACAGCGATGCGACGGACAGACAGCACGACCGGCATCTTTTCCATTGAAGTCGCTGAAGCTCCCCTCCATTTACGCGCCCCATAAAACTCTACAGCGATGCGACGAACAGACAGAACGAAAGGCTTCTTTTTAATTGTAGTTGCTGTAGCTCCCCTCCATTTACATGTCCCCTAAAACTCTACAGCGATGCGACGGACAGACAGAACGAAAGGCTTCTTTTTCATTGAAGTTGCTGTAGCTCTCCTCCATTTACGCGCCTACTAAAACTCTACAGCGATTCGACGGACAGACAGCACGACCGGCATCTTTTCCATTGAAGTCGCTGTAGCTCCCCTCCATTTACGCACACCCTGCAACTCTACAGCGATGCAACGGACAGACAGAACGACCGGCATCTTTTCCATTGAAGTTGCTGTAGCTCCCCTCCATTTACATGCCCCCTAAAACTCTACAGCGATGCGACGGACAGACAGAACGAAAGGCTTCTTTTCCATTGAAGTTGCTGTAGCTCTCCTCCATTTACGCGCCCCTAAAACTCTACAGCGATGCAACGGACAGACAGAACGAAAGGCATCTTTTCCATTGAAGTCGCTGTAGCTTCCCTCCATTTACGCGCCCACTAAATCTCTACAGCGATGCGACGGACAGACAGAACGACCGGCATCTTTTCCATTGAAGTTGCTGTAGCTCTCCTCCATTTACGCTCCCCTAAAACTCTACAGCAATGCGACGGACAGACAGCACGACCGGCATCTTTTCCATTGAAGTCGCTGTAGCACCCCTCCATTTACGCACCCCCTAATCCTCTACAATGATGCGACGGACAGACAGAACGACCGGCATCTTTTCCATTGAAGTTGCTGTAGCTCTCCTCCATTTACGCGCCCCCTAAAACTCTACAGCGATGCGACGAACAGACAGAACGAAAGGCATCTTTTCCATTGAAGTTGCTGTAGCTCTCCTCCATTTACGCGCCCCCTAAAACTCTACAGCGATGCGACGGACAGACAGAACGACCGGCATCTTTTCCATTGAAGTTGATGTAGCTCTAATCCATTTACGCGCCCCCTAAAACTCTACAGCGATGCGATGAACAGACAGAACGAAAGGCATCTTTTCCATTGAAGTTGCTGTAGCTCTCCTCCATTTACGCGCCCCCTAAATCTCTACAGCGATGCGACGGACAGACAGAACGACCGGCATCTTTTCCATTGAAGTTGCTGTAGCTCTCCTCCATTTACGCGCCCCCTAAAACTCTACAGCGATGCGACGAACAGACAGAACGAAAGGCATCTTTTCCATTGAAGTTCATGTAGCTCTCCTCCATTTACGCGCCCCCTAAAACTCTACAGCGATGCGACGGACAGACAGAACGACCGGCATCTTTTCCATTGAAGTTGATGTAGCTCTAATCCATTTACGCGCCCCCTAAAACTCTACAGCGATGCGACGAACAGACAGAACGAAAGGCATCTTTTCCATTGAAGTTGCTGTAGCTCTCCTCCATTTACGCGCCCCCTAAAACTCTACAGCGATGCGACGGACAGACAGAACGAAAGGTTTCTTTTCCATTGAAGTTGATGTAGCTCTAATCCATTTACGCGCCCCCTAAAACTCTACAGCGATTCGACGGACAGACAGCACGACCGGCATCTTTTCCATTGAAGTCGCTGTAGCTCTCCTCCATTTACGCGCCCCCTAAAACTCTACAGCGATGCGACGGACAGACAGAACGAAAGGTTTCTTTTCCATTGAAGTTGATGTAGCTCTAATCCATTTACGCGCCCCCTAAAACTCTACAGCGATTCGACGGACAGACAGCACGACCGGCATCTTTTCCATTGAAGTCGCTGTAGCTCTCCTCCATTTACGCGCCCCCTAAAACTCTACAGCGATGCGACGGACAGACAGAACGAAAGGCTTCTTTTCCATTGAAGTTGCTGTAGCTCTCCTCCATTTACGCGCCCCTAAAACTCTACAGCGATGCAACGGACAGACAGAACGAAAGGCATCTTTTCCATTGAAGTCGCTGTAGCTTCCCTCCATTTACGCGCCCACTAAATCTCTACAGCGATGCGACGGACAGACAGAACGACCGGCATCTTTTCCATTGAAGTTGCTGTAGCTCTCCTCCATTTACGCTCCCCTAAAACTCTACAGCAATGCGACGGACAGACAGCACGACCGGCATCTTTTCCATTGAAGTCGCTGTAGCACCCCTCCATTTACGCACCCCCTAATCCTCTACAATGATGCGACGGACAGACAGAACGACCGGCATCTTTTCCATTGAAGTTGCTGTAGCTCTCCTCCATTTACGCGCCCCCTAAAACTCTACAGCGATGCGACGAACAGACAGAACGAAAGGCATCTTTTCCATTGAAGTTGCTGTAGCTCTCCTCCATTTACGCGCCCCCTAAAACTCTACAGCGATGCGACGGACAGACAGAACGACCGGCATCTTTTCCATTGAAGTTGATGTAGCTCTAATCCATTTACGCGCCCCCTAAAACTCTACAGCGATGCGATGAACAGACAGAACGAAAGGCATCTTTTCCATTGAAGTTGCTGTAGCTCTCCTCCATTTACGCGCCCCCTAAATCTCTACAGCGATGCGACGGACAGACAGAACGACCGGCATCTTTTCCATTGAAGTTGCTGTAGCTCTCCTCCATTTACGCGCCCCCTAAAACTCTACAGCGATGCGACGAACAGACAGAACGAAAGGCATCTTTTCCATTGAAGTTCATGTAGCTCTCCTCCATTTACGCGCCCCCTAAAACTCTACAGCGATGCGACGGACAGACAGAACGACCGGCATCTTTTCCATTGAAGTTGATGTAGCTCTAATCCATTTACGCGCCCCCTAAAACTCTACAGCGATGCGACGAACAGACAGAACGAAAGGCATCTTTTCCATTGAAGTTGCTGTAGCTCTCCTCCATTTACGCGCCCCCTAAAACTCTACAGCGATGCGACGGACAGACAGAACGAAAGGTTTCTTTTCCATTGAAGTTGATGTAGCTCTAATCCATTTACGCGCCCCCTAAAACTCTACAGCGATTCGACGGACAGACAGCACGACCGGCATCTTTTCCATTGAAGTCGCTGTAGCTCTCCTCCATTTACGCGCCCCCTAAAACTCTACAGCGATGCGACGGACAGACAGAACGAAAGGTTTCTTTTCCATTGAAGTTGATGTAGCTCTAATCCATTTACGCGCCCCCTAAAACTCTACAGCGATTCGACGGACAGACAGCACGACCGGCATCTTTTCCATTGAAGTCGCTGTAGCTCTCCTCCATTTACGCGCCCCCTAAAACTCTACAGCGATGCGACGAACAGACAGAACGAAAGGCATCTTTTCCATTGAAGTTCATGTAGCTCTCCTCCATTTACGCTCCCCTAAAACTCTACAGCAATGCGACGGACAGACAGCACGACCGGCATCTTTTCCATTGAAGTCGCTGTAGCACCCCTCCATTTACGCACCCCCTAAAACTCTACAGCGATTCGACGGACAGACAGCACGACCGCCATCTTTTCCATTGAAGTCGCTGTAGCTCCCCTCCATTTACGCACCCCCTGAAACTCTACAGCGATGCGACGGACAGACAGAACGACCGGCATCTTTTCCATTGAAGTTGCTGTAGCTCCCCTCCTTTTACATGTCCCCTAAAACTCTACAGCGATGCGACGGACAGACAGCATGACCGGCATCTTTTCCATTGAAGTCGCTGTAGATCCCCTCCATTTACGCTCCCACTAAAACTTTACAGCGATGCGACGAACAGACAGAACGAAAGGCATCTTTTCCATTGAAGTTGCTGTAGCTCTCCTCCATTTACGCGCCCCCTAAATCTCTACAGCGATGCGACGGACAGACAGAACGACCGGCATCTTTTCCATTGAAGTTGCTGTAGCTCTCCTCCATTTACGCTCCCCTAAAACTCTACAGCAATGCGACGGACAGACAGCACGACCGGCATCTTTTCCATTGAAGTCGCTGTAGCACCCCTCCATTTACGCACCCCCTAATCCTCTACAATGATGCGACGGACAGACAGAACGACCGGCATCTTTTCCATTGAAGTTGCTGTATCTCTCCTCCATTTACGCGCCCCCTAAAACTCTACAGCGATGCGACGAACAGACAGAACGAAAGGCATCTTTTCCATTGAAGTTCATGTAGCTCTCCTCCATTTACGCGCCCCCTAAAACTCTACAGCGATGCGACGGACAGACAGAACGACCGGCATCTTTTCCATTGAAGTTGATGTAGCTCTAATCCATTTACGCGCCCCCTAAAACTCTACAGCGATGCGACGAACAGACAGAACGAAAGGCATCTTTTCCATTGAAGTTGCTGTAGCTCTCCTCCATTTACGCGCCCCCTAAAACTCTACAAAGATGCGACGGACAGACAGAACGAAAGGTTTCTTTTCCATTGAAGTTGATGTAGCTCTAATCCATTTACGCGCCCCCTAAAACTCTACAGCGATTCGACGGACAGACAGCACGACCGGCATCTTTTCCATTGAAGTCGCTGTAGCTCTCCTCCATTTACGCGCCCCCTAAAACTCTACAGCGATGCGACGGACAGACAGAACGAAAGGTTTCTTTTCCATTGAAGTTGATGTAGCTCTAATCCATTTACGCGCCCCCTAAAACTCTACAGCGATTCGACGGACAGACAGCACGACCGGCATCTTTTCCATTGAAGTCGCTGTAGCTCTCCTCCATTTACGCGCCCCCTAAAACTCTACAGCGATGCGACGAACAGACAGAACGAAAGGCATCTTTTCCATTGAAGTTCATGTAGCTCTCCTCCATTTACGCTCCCCTAAAACTCTACAGCAATGCGACGGACAGACAGCACGACCGGCATCTTTTCCATTGAAGTTGCTGTATCTCTCCTCCATTTACGCGCCCCCTAAAACTCTACAGCGATGCGACGAACAGACAGAACGAAAGGCATCTTTTCCAGTGAAGTTCATGTAGCTCTCCTCCATTTACGCGCCCCCTAAATCTCTACAGCGATGCGACGGACAGACAGAACGACCGGCATCTTTTCCATTGAAGTTGCTGTAGCTCTCCTCCATTTACGCTACCCTAAAACTCTACAGCAATGCGACGGACAGACAGCACGACCGGCATCTTTTCCATTGAAGTCGCTGTAGCTCTCCTCCATTTACGCGCCCCCTAAAACTCTACAGCGATGCGACGAACAGACAGAACGAAAGGCATCTTTTCCAGTGAAGTTCATGTAGCTCTCCTCCATTTACGCGCCCCCTAAAACTCTACAGCGATGCGACGAACAGACAGAACGAAAGGCTTCTTTTTCATTGAAGTTGCTGTAGCTCTCCTCCATTTACGCGCCCCCTAAAACTCTACAGCGATTCGACGGACAGACAGCACGACCGCCATCTTTTCCATTGAAGTCGCTGTAGCTCCCCTCCTTTTACATGCCCCCTAAAACTCTACAGCGATGCGACGGACAGACAGCATGACCGGCATCTTTTCCATTGAAGTAGCTGTAGATCCCCTCCATTTACGCTCCCACTAAAACTTTACAGCGATGCGATGGACATACAGCACAACCGGCATCTTTTCCATTGAAGTTGCTGTAGCTCTCCTCCATTTACGCATCCCCTTAATCTCTAAAGCGATGCGACGGACAGACAGAACGACCGGCATCTTTTCCATTGAAGTTGTTGTAGCTCCCCTCCATTTACTCGCCCCCTAAAACTTTACAGCGATGCGACGGACATTCAGCATGACCGGCATCTTTTCCATTGAATTTGCTGTAGCTCCCCTCCATTTACGCACCCCTAAAACTCTACAGCGATGTGACGGACAGACAGAACGACCGGCATCTTTTCCATTGAAGTTGCTGTAGCTCTCCTCCATTTACGCATCCCCTAAAACTCTACAGCGATGCGACGGACAGACAGAACGAAAGGTTTCTTTTCCAGTGAAGTTGATGTAGCTCTAATCCATTTACGCACCCCCTAAAACTCTACAGCGATTCGACGGACAGACAGCACGACCGGCATCTTTTCCATTGAAGTCGCTGTAGCTCCCCTCCATTTACGTTCCCCCTAAAACTCTACAGCGATGCGACTGACAGACCGCACGACCGGCATCTTTTCCATTGAATTCGCTGCAGTTAGAGCTTCGCTCGCTCCGCTCAATAACACATAAATCAACAAAATAATTTGAATGAAATGTAATTTGTGTTATATATTAATATTATAAAATATTAAGTAATTATTTAAAATTAAAATATTTCTAATATAATAATACTTATGAATGTTTTGTATTCCGTTCAAGAGATGGCGCTCTAGGCATTAAATCAATTCAATGTGCTACTTTTTAGTTCCACATCGGTATATATACAGGGTGTCCACTAAAAAATGAACCAGGGCGAATATCTCAAAATCTGTTATAGGTACGATTTTGAAAGTTTCAAGTTGTATACATGGTGTAGTGGGAACCCTACTGCGAAAATGTCGATGACCTTGAACCAGGTCTTCAAGGTCATCCATAAACTAACTCGAGAACCATAAGTGCAAGAAAGTTGGCTGCAATTAGAAAGGTGTTCCACGTGACGTTTTAAGTACAAATAGCTTTGACTTGATCGGATTTGACCAATAAAAAGCCGATAAATGCTAGATGAAAATCAAGAAGATCGTTAAGTTGATAACGTGTCAAAAGCAAGGTTCGGGAGCTGATAACTCTAAAAATACACGTGTTAGAGTACTGAAATTTGCTATACATTCTCATCAGTATAAAGGGTCTTACGTGTAAAAATTTCAATGACCTTGAACCATGTCTTCAAGGTCATCCAAAAACTAACGCAAGAACCTTAAGTGTTAGAAAGTTGGTTCCAATTAGAAAAGTGTTCCACGTCACATTGTAGGTCTAATTAGCTTTGATTTGATCGAATTTGACCTAAAGGAAGTCGAGGAACTGTTTTTCAAAATCACAAAGGTCGTTAAAATGAAAATTTAAAGAAAACGCACATAACTCGAAACCAATTCGTGTTACATCGAAATTTGCTAGACAAACTCATTATGGTGGGAGTTTTTCAAGTTTGTAAAATTTGATGACCTTGAGGAAATTTTTTGATAAATTTGTAAAATTAATCGGAAAAACCATGTTTTTTTCGATAAAAAGCTCAAATTTTACGAATAATACATGGTTTTTAATCATTTTCCGAAATATTAACCAGTAAATTTCTTTATTTAATTTTTTCCCGAAAAAATCAATTTAAACATGGATAATGATTAACTGTCCCCAACCTCTATAACTTTCTAACATTTCCGGTTCTCGCGTTAGTTTTTGGATGACCTTGAAGACATGTTTCAAGGTCATTGCAATTTTTGAACTAAAGACCCTCAATCCTGATGAGGATGTGTAGCAAATTTTAGTACTCTAACACGAGTATCTTTAAAGTTATCAGCTCCCGAACCTCGCTTTCGACACAAATTAGTTTTTGGATGACCTGGAAGACATGGTTCAAGGTCATCGACATTTTCGAAGTAGGGTTCCCCCTACATCTTCTATACGACTTGAAAATTTCAAAATCGTACCTAAATCAGATTTTGAGATATTTGCCCTGGTTCATTTTTTAGTGGACACCCTGTATATCGAAGTGGGACTATTACTATGGACGGAATGTCGTTAAGTGTTGTAGTTTGTTTGTTTGTTTGTCGTGGCAATAATTTATTTTTAAATAATTTATTATATTGGCGACGCCGGGACTCGAACCCAGATAGCTGCTGGCCGCATAATCTACAAAACCTTTACCAATCCAGTCACGCAGCCCTCTTGAGTTTCAGGTCTGTCAGGTAAACAGTGGGAAAAATTTCGACCCCCCTTGAATAACAATACGTTAAAGTCAACTCTTTAACTTAGGATGGTACTTTTTATATCAAACGATAGAACGCGCAGTGCCGTTAATTTCCGCCCCCTCCGACCAACCCCTTTAAAGGGAGAGTGACCGAAAAAAACAAGTTCGGTTCATTAGATAGAACTCTTCGATGGGCACGCAGTGCCGTTAATTTCCGCCTCCTTAAAGGGAGAGAGACCGAAAAAAACAATTGGTCTCATTCGATAGAACTCTTTGACGCGCACGCAGTGCCGTTGATTTCCGCCCCTTAGACCAACCCCCTTAAAGGGAGAGTGATCGAAGAAAAAGTTGGTCTCATTCGATAAAACAATAACAGTAAAAGATTGGAATCGTCTACGCTCGCGTCTACGTGAAAGAGTGAGACCAAAAAATCCAAAGCAGTCAAGCTTAAAAAAGCCGACTACATAGTTATTCGGTTTACTCTGTCATTCACTGGAAGCTGGCTCGCTGCAAGACACTTATGCTATGCAAGCAGCCACCTTCCAGTGAGAAACAGAGTAAACCGAATAAATATGTAGTCGGCCTTTAAGCTGCAAAGTATGCGACCATGGGGACAGAATCTCCGTCTTGCCATATTCTTAAATATCAGCTCTGAGAAAATACCAATTTAGTCACCGAGATAATATAAAATTCGAGAATGACATATTCTATTAATTTCTGTTCTGCAAATTTACAATAATAGGTATTTTTTTATGAATTTCCGAATTTACATGACTTTTGGTGCCTAAACTACCCAAATGTTTGATATAAATTTCCTAAAATAAACACATTTGAATCCCAGTTTAAGAATTTCTTTAAATCATATTTCCACTAATTCCAATAATTTAAAAGAATTATGTTCGTTGTGTTTTGCTTACCTATTTCACCTAAATTGATACTTTCCGTCTATCTAACGATAGGAAATCGATGGCCTCAACAGCTTTTGTATTGGTTTGCCCACCCGCGTTTCCTGATGGTGGGCGGCATCCACTCTTTAACTTAGGATGGCTATTTATATATCTAACGATAAGAAATCACGTAGCCTCAACAGTTTTTGTATTAGTTTGCCTACCTGTGTCTACTAAGGGTGTATGGGTTTGCCCACTCGAATACACTGATGTGGAACTAATATTACGGCCTGGGCCAACTTGTTAGTTTTAGTTTGGTTTTAATCGTGGGTAATTTACCTATGTAGGTATTACTGGAAGCGATAACAAGAGTGATGATCATTGATTACGAGAGTTGCGAGTACTATCGAATGTTATTCTTTTAGTTTGGCCGCGATCTGAACCTTTTAGAGTTAGTCCTATTTTAGTGAAAATGGGAATTCGCAGTTTGAGTTCGCTTATAGATCAAAATGAGGAAATGTCCCCTCATCATAAACTACGAAACACTCGCCTTGTAATCGACGGACACAACCTATTAAATCGGTTTTATTTCAAGAGCGATTTGGATATCGTGCATGGAGGCGATTATGATAAGTAAGCTTTGCACAATTTTGATCTTTTGGCTCCGCGCATAGGTTAAAAAGCGACATATAGGTTTTAAAACTTCAAACGGACTTTTTCCGATTAGACAAAAAAATGGAACTCTTACGAAAGTAGGCCTAGATTTTCGCGACTTTTAAATTTCATTACACTGCTTCTTGAAGAAAAATCTATTGAAATTCATCGTAACCGACATGTAAATTTAGTTTCTATCGTATCTACAAAAGGCGCGTCTATACCACTTAAGGCCCCGAAGCGCAGTGTGAATTTGGGCCTATTTCACGCCCCTTTGAGGCCTAATACAAATTGTGGGTACTAGTCTGATTCCTATAAGAAAAGTCTAGCTTAAATATTTGGTTGATACAAGTCTCGGAGCTCTGAGAGAGTGAGAGTACCAATATTTTGAACACCGGAATAAAGGTCTCAAGGCTGCAAATTTCTGGCTACGTCCAAAAACAGATTTGCGACCTGTTAATTATACCGATACCCCGCCCCATTTTAAGCTACATCTCGATTTAAGGTCTAGAGCGCTATCTCTTGAACGGAATACGAAACATTCAAAAGTATTATTATATTTTAAAATTTTATTTTTAAATAATTATTTTATATTTTATAATATGAATATATAACATAAATTACATTTCATTCAAATTATTTTGTTGATTTATGTGTTAAGTAATTTTATTCAATACTAATAGAATATTATGGTAAAAGTATTAATTATATTATATTATTTTCCAATAGTATATTTAGAAGGCAGATAATCGCTATTATCGTTCACTGCCGAGTGCCGTGAATGTTTTTTCGAAACGTTACGCCAAGGAAGATTATCTCGGAAAAACTGAAGGCGATAAAAACAATTCAAACTGTTAATACGATTTAATAGTCATATCTTTTAGGTATACAATAATCTGATATCTTTGGCGGCTATCTTGGCCGAACGCTGCAACAGAAATTAATTAAACAGAAATCAGCAAGCGCTGATTCGCGAGCGATTTTCGTTACTGGATGCACCCTTTCAAAATACATGTACTCTAACAAAATGTGCTGAATAACATTTTGGGATACTTTGCAAGTGGGTTGTTAGCAGTGAGACGGAAATCTTACGGCAAAAATTTGAAACCCGAATCTTTCTGGGAATATGACATTCGAGTAAAAGATTTTAATGATAATTTGGTTTCGTTGCACGTTTATAGTATTACTCGTATATGTTTCAGGTCTTGTCGGTCGACGAAACATCCGTTGCGAACCCTATTTTTGTTTATAGGTGAATGTGTAGTAACGATTTTATCCGCTAGATGGGTTAAAAACTCAATCGGTTTCCTTGGGGGTTGCGGGGGGAAACACTGCGATTTTTCCTCGTGATCGATGACGAAATCTCGACAATTTTTGGGACGCCATCTAGATAGCCAATTACAGCATGGAAAATTGATTTTCAAATTTAAGAAATAAATAGTTGTAGCTATGGACAGGAGTATTGGCTCACTCCTGTAATCCGTTGCGTCTTGGAGGTAGATAATGTGGACGGCCATGTGAGGACAACCATTAATCCCCCAACGCGTGATGGTCATGTTTCCGCCACGGTTGTCCCGTTCCTATCCCCAAGTATCCCCCGTTAGCGTGGCCTTTATACATATCTCACCCCTGATTAGTCGCATAGCGGTTATTGGACTGTATTGTTCCATCTACGCTAAAAAAAAAGAAAAGTTGAAGTTATTATATGTAGTGATAGTAAATTAAATATGTTGCTACTTAATTGGGCCGACTTGTTAAATTGGTGTAAGAGGTTATCTTTATAATCGGTCAAATACAATGCAAGTGCGCTTCAACGCGTTAGAAAAGAATTATTAATATTGTACGTTTTAAGATATTTAACTATTTAGCTCACGCGGCGAATGTGGTAAGCCGCGTTTGGGGTGAAACTCTTTTGGAAAATGAATGTTTATAGATGTTACTCTTCAGCGAATGTTTCACTTTCGAACCACCAGCCTCGTTTTTATTGGGCTATAGAGGGGCAATTCAAAGTTATAAATAGCTCAGCACTCGCGAATTCTACAGACTAGAGCGAAACGGATGTCGCTCAAAGGGAAAAATATTGGAAGCCTATTTTTAAATGACTGTCTGAACATTTTTAAACTAGCTAAGAAAATTTTCGATCATTGGCTGAGAGAGGATGGCCTATTAAGACCTTCTACTGGCCCATTCATTGAGGGATTTCTCACCATTATAAGTTTTCTTATAGTGTAGTGGAGTGGCATAATGGTTAGCACTTTCGCCTCGCAACAGGAGGAGCCGTGATCGACCCCAGATTGTGGCACAGAGTGAAAACCAGCGGCGGCGATCGGAAAACATTTCTGTGGGGGCCATTATTATTTTATCCAAAGATTCATATACTTAAAACTTAAGCAAGAAAATGTACAGCTCTAAATTTTTATTGCTATATTTTTTTAAAAGCGTTCTTTCTTATATCTTACATGGCCTTTCTTGGTCACATACGAAGGCATTTTAGCTAAAATAGGGTACACGACGAGGCGATTTTCTGCTTGGACGAATCTATCGAAATCAATTTTACGCTTATATCATCTTAATGCTACTCGCATCTGCAATCTCACAATAACTTCGGTAAAAAGACGGAATTCGGACCCAAATAAAGGCAGTGAAATTATAAATTTCCTTTCTGTGGGGGCTCTGCCCTCCTTGGATTTTCCCTGTGGGGGCTCAAGCCCCAGAGCCCCTAGGAATCGCCGTCACTGGTGAAAACTCGGAACAGTTCTTCCACGTAGAATTTGCAAGTTATCTCCCCACTGGTTTGAAAAGTTTCTCCCCGAGTTCTTCGGTTTCCTATTTCCATAAAAACTTGTAGACATAACGATAATAGTGAGTGTAGGGGGCTGTTGGCTCGCGTGGCATGTAAATGATGTAGGGCTTGCCAACACCCTCCTACGCAATTTAACCCGGATTCCTGAATTAATGTCATTAAAGGTCGCTAGCTGTGTTGGGCCTAGTGTAGTGCTTTGGATATTAGCTAGCCTAGCTAAATTATTATTTATTCTAGCAGGAAATTAGGTAGTAGGTCCCTAATCGCGCGGATAGGAGCCTGAGCTTTGTTATTATGACGATGTTCACGCTCTACCGCTCAAAAATTGTTTTGATGCTCGAACTTATTTACGTAAAGGTGTAATACGCATCTTTTCTATTGAACGAAAATATTTAAACATATTAACAGCAAACATGTTTTTACTTTTCTTATCAACTGATTTTGTACTGAGAAAAACTCATGGGTCAACGTAGATTTTGCAGCGCCCACCCTACCTCCCAGATGGTACAAAGAGTAAAATATAATTCGGCATTCATGGTAGAAACGAATACAGTCATGCTTTTACTAGAAATTAGTTGCGTTTTCAAAATGAACGAATATCGTTAAATAAATGAGCCTATATAAAAACTGTCAACTTAATCTTTTAGTTTATAAAACTCTTTCTTGCCTTCCACAGATTCTCCAAGTTGGTAAGGATGTTTTTCTTGAATCTGCGCAAATGCAACATTATTCCAATCGTCATACTCGATGGTGGAGCAGATCCCACCAATCGAAAGAATGCACTGCTGATAAAGCGCATGACGGAACGTATCCGAGCAGCCCATGAAATCTCTCGGACAGGGGTACACGACGAAAACCAAAAGTTGATTTCACCTCGCCTCGCCAAGTTGGTGTTTATCGAAGTTCTTAAAGAAGAAGGCATCTCTGTCCTGCAGGCGGAATTCGAGGCGGACGAAGAGATCGTAGTCATTGCGAACTACTTTCGATGCCCCATACTAAGCGACGACAGCGAATTTTACTTCTTCGAACTTCACGGAGGCTTTGTCAGAATCAGTTCCTTAGGTGATATAACCCACACCATTGACCTGGAAGGTAACCCGCAATCTTTCATGCGATGCAAGCTCTATTTCCTGACACACTTGTTGGAACATTTTCCTGGTTTAAGCAAAGACCTTATACCGATGTGCGTGGCGTTGTTGGGCAGCGATTACATTCCACCCGAAGTGTTAGAAGACTTTTTCGAGACGATAAGTGTAGATAATTATCAAAATAAAAGAATTATTTACAACCCCAGAAACTTTGGGCATACGAAAATAGTGGGTCTATTGTCTTGGATAGAAACTCAAACTTACCACGAAGTTTTAAATCTAGTGCTAGTCAGCGTCAAAGTTGGTTACCGCAAAGAAGTACTTGAAATGATCGAAGAAGTGAAGGGAAATTACTTAAAACACAGTTCGGCCCTAGTGGGTTATTTGCTAAATCCGAACATTTTGGTATCACGTACGTTAAACAAGAAGGTTAAATCTAAAGGTGGGAATATCCCTCCCTTGTGGTTTTTAAAAAAATTGAGTTTGTCAGATTTGGACCCGAACTTGTTAAGCGCAATCTGCAACCGCCGAGTAAGAAATTATCCTATAATCGGTGAACCGACATCTCCAAGTTGTCACACTTGCGCGGCAAAAATTAGATTGGCCATCTACAAGATTGTGTTAAACGTGGACGGATTCGAAAGCTATGTCGTGCAAGAGGATGATCATAGAAATTGGCAACTCGTTTCTAACCGAATTGAAGTGACGTGCGACCAAATGATTGTACCATCTTTAATCGAACTTCCCAATATGGATATGATTAGAAGGCGTCCATTTTTGATGCAGAGTTTGGAATGTCCGGATATGGATCTTGATATATTCCCATCGACTTTGCAGTTGCCTATCGCGGTTCTTCATTTTTTCAAGAAGAACACGACTCTACCAATTAGTGAAGAGTTCATCAACGCTTCGCTTTGTTCGTTAATTCTACTTGGGCTGATACGACCATTACTGGACGGAACGGTTCTCTCAATGGCAAATCAATCCGGTTTGTCGAAAGATTTGATTAGAGCGGACGAGCGATTATCCAAATATTCGAATGCAGTTCGACGCGCGAATGGCGTTTTCCTGTCGGACATCGTGCATCGCTACAACGAATACCACGTTTGTTGCCGTAATGCCTTCAACTTGAACCAACTTCTGGGGAACCCCTTACCAATTCCCAAGTTCCGCGAATGTCTAAGCGGGACTTTCATCTACAATTTGACCCGTGTGTTGAGGATGCAACCGTCACCCGACCAGTTCGTCTCGGAACTCTTGGGTCATGGATCTAGTTGCGATTTTTTCTTTCGTTTCGCGAAAGATTTTATTTAAGAGTATATCTAAACTTTTAATAATAGTATAATTATTTACTGTTGCATAAGTAAGACGCTCAGAGCTGTATTTTAATTCCACAGTTTGGAACAAAACGGTGTTATATTTTAAAGCATGTATCAATTCCGAGTTAGGAAAATAATTTTTAATAAAAGCTTCTATATTAAGATTCTATTTTGGTGATATGATTTGTTATCATTGGATAGACATTTTCTGGATACTTCACTTCGACCTAAGTGAATAATCAATTGATCATCATCAACTATTAGATTAGTTTTGTTTTTTTTGCCTTTTTTCTATTTCAGTACTGCGGTAAATAACGGCAAATATTAAATTTTCATGAACTATTTACAATATTTAAAACTGAAATGTGCATTTATGGAGATAAAACCTAAACCTTGCGCGTCAAGCTTAGTGTAGCCCATTATAAGGGTATTCCAGACTTCTGCTAGCAGATTGCACCTCCTGAAATTAATATTTGAACGTATTGGCTGCGTTCCATCCGTGTTTTTACTGTCTTACGGCCCTGCACTTAATATCGTCATGACTTGCAAAAATTTAGTCCTTCGCTATATTTTCAATGGTCCTCCCCATCTTAATCTTTTCCCCGTGTCCATGCGAACAAAAACGTTCTTTTTCTATATTTCTTCGACTGAATTCAAAGTTACAATTGTCTAGTTTTCTCAACACTAATAGAAAAATGGTTTTAGTTTCAGTTTTAGCCCAGGATAACCTTTGAATAGGGAACAGCAGGCGCTCGAATGCGGGGAGTAGGTATAATACTATTACATTTTGTGTGAAATACTGACTTTAAACTTTTGAAATCAAAATTATTGTATATTATCGTACGCGAAAGCTGAATTATCGAAAAATGCGTATTATACAGAGTGTTGTCAAAAGGTTATGCAAAAATTTTAAAGAGTTGTACGGGGTGAGTTGAGAAGTATGCCTGTTGTTTTCCCATTTTCCTACGATTAGTGAAAATATAGCTTCGAAAAGTGGCCTAGTAGCCCCTGGAAGTAGGCTGCAACAAGTGCAAACCCAAGCAGCAAGGAAACGCGAACATTAAGGTTTGGATTCGTGTGATAGGTAAACAAGTCAGCCCAGCCGGAATATTAGTTTCACATCGACGCAAAGTATCAAAGGTTAAATAGTTAAGCTACCTTTGATGTCTTACGACGTGCAATAATAATCCAATATAATTAATTTACATCGGTGAAAAATATTCCTATTATAACATATCGAAAGAAATTGTCTAATTCAAACTTCCCGCCAAAGAAATTGTCTAATTCAAACATCCCGCCAAACTATCCTATTACATTTTTATTTTCTTTTAATTATTGATATAGCTTAGAAAATAAGTAATCATAATTAATTTACAACGTCGAGAAATATTCCTATTATAATATCCTATTCTAGAATATCGAAAGAAATTGTCTTATTCAAACTTCCCTCCACTCGCCAATTATAATCCTATTCTAGCATATCGAAAGAAATTGTCTAATTCAAACTAACTGCAATAATTCAAACTTCCCGCCAAACTAACTGCTCGATGTGTAGCTCCATCTACCATGTCGTCGCTTTCCACGACGCCGACGACAAACAAACATACAACACTTAACGACATTCCGTCCATAACAATAGTGTCACTTCGAATATATATTCGATGTGAAACTAAAATGGACTTTGTAAACAAATCGAGGTAACCAGCTTAAAAAAAGTAAACTTAAACAGTATTTAAATACATGTCGAATTATGCGACGTTTCTTCTATAACTTATAAAATCGAAATTTAAATTAAATTCATATTTATGTTTTGAATTATTCAAGTACAATTATTTAAGTACAAAAACATTTTAATCATTATCGGCAGAGTCCTCAAAATAAATAGTGTCTTTAGATATTTAGCCATCTTGAAGCTCTGCATATGTTTTAAATGCACATACAATAATAGCAAAAGTGGCATAAGACCCAAAAGTGTGTCAGCTGTACCTTCGTGCCTATTAAAATTTCTAGCGAGACCTAGTCACACTATAGACTACATAACCTACTAGTTGGAATAGTACTAGCAACTATATATTTAGTCTATAGTCTGGCGTTATTTTCTCTCTTCGATTTACTCGCCCGTAGACATACGTTCTAAAACGCCTCACTCGGCGGCGCTGGAGTACCTCAATTTTGATGACGTATTTTCCGATCCCCTTCGTTTCCCTTTTTTACTTTGCGACAAACTCTCATTAACTAGTATACCGTTCTAACACACTTATGCTACTTTTGATAATAGGTGTTTCTTTAAAATATGGGAGGTCACGTGTAAATGTTTTTTCACGTCACTACTCACTAGCTATAGTTATCGAAGATAGAGAACAGCCGCTGGAGTAGATATAGATTTTGGAATTTGTAGTACCAAGAATGTAAATAAATACATTCTTGGTAGTACTAAATAGTCTGGTTAAGCTCGTGACGCGGAGAAATCATTTTATACGATTTTTTTCATTTTATGGCATCAATCAATTTTGAAAGTAAAGTACTGCATTTAAATTTTAGAAAATCAAATTTAAGGATTGAAGACGCGCTTTAAAGCTACCGATTGCCGACTTAGCTTTAATAATAGAGGGTAAAGAGTTACACTCATTATCAATGATAGATGTTGCATTAATAAATCCAAGGATTTTAATCAAGTCAAAATAGATGAGACGTCAGATCAATCTCGACATTATTATTCCAATTGAAATGAGTACACAAATCCTTTTGAGATTGTAAAATAAACGTGTCAATAAAAGATTTATTGGTATTAAAGCCTGTAGCTTTATTCGTGCAAAAGCTTTTACTTAACTGATTACAGACTTAACATAACCAAAGGCTGAATAGAGTTTCATATATCTGTAATCGATGTACAGATTTTTAACCCCTCAGTATAAGCTTAGTACGCGCGGTTTTAACGCAAACTTGAAAATCGTGACTTAAGCATGCACTTGTAGGTTTGTTAGAGCTAGGAGTAACCCGGCCGCCTGAATTATTGGATTCCAAAGTCGCTTGATGACTTAGGTATTAGCCTAGCTATTATTATAAACACAGCACTCCACACAAGGAGTCGTGCATTTTCTTGGGTACATTTTTCATTGGTTAGACTCTTTAGCGTCTGCTGCCGTCGGAAGGGGAAAATTCGGAAATTGTCTTCCCCCTTTCCTTAAAACGCTCTGCGTAAAGGCTTGTCCAACGAAATTTGTACACAACACTGCGTTAGTGAGTGTAAAGGCCAGTTGCGTTCTCCTTGTGTTTGTTGCTCCTAGATTAATGTAAGAAACAAAAACGTATGTTAAAACTATATGGCGTTGTTATTTTATAGAATGGTGAAGCGAAATATGTCAAATACCCACCAAATTGGTCTTTTCCATAACGTTAAGAGTTTGAAATTCTAATAAAAGGACAATAATGTTATATCAAAAGTGGTAAAATTACCAAAAGTGTGTCAGTTCCTATAATTTCCAATGCTAAAGATTTAATGAATGCTGCTATCAAGAAAGACCGCATAGAGGGCTATAGCTAGGATGGACGATGCACTCTTTTCTATATTGTTCTTTCGTGTTTTGTATTTCAACGTAGATAGATGGCGGTAGCGTTTCTGTCGAGTGGCAAAAAATCAAAAACCTGCTAGCCTACCACAGTGGTTCTTTAGTTCTCGAAGCTCCCGCCAGGCGTCACTGTTTCTACTTTTGAACTTCATTAACTCCCCAATGAATACCCTACCAACTTTTACTTCGCGTGTAACATTTATTTCAAAACGATTACATTGATACACTTTTGGTAATAGTCCTTTAAATAAAAGATAATCCATAGCCGATTATAGAGTTTGTGCTGCTGTGACTGGACATATAACTGGTTTGTCTATGGTTTCTCTTTATACTGCCAAAGCTGATAATTTTCTAAGCATTGATCTGGCAGCATTTTTCAACAGGGGGCAAGATAGTCAGAGAGGGGTTTATTTAATTTCGACGAATCGAATATTCGATTTGGTATTCGATCGAATTATTTGGTCGCACCAAATAGTCCAAGAGCCCATGACAAAATAAGCATGTGATAAGCTACACGATGGGTCGAGGTATTTTTTAATTAGGTAAGTGATTTATAACAAAGAACTGTTTGTCTTACGGGTCAAAGTGGGGGCTTTCCGGAAATATGAACCACGTGACGTCACTTCCGGTGACCTTGAAAATTGATATGACCTGATATTGGTGTCATTCGATTGGTCTCAACGTGCTCTTACCAAATATCGCTAAATTAACCTTCAAATCTGAACCAAGAGGCGTATAAGATTAAACAACTAATTTCAAGCCCCTCCCAAATTTACGTGTATAAGACAAAATTACTTTTTTAGTCAGAGGCGTATACAGCTAAGATTACATCATATTTCCTGTCGAGTAATTAACGCGTAGATCTTTATTTTAAAGTTTACGTTAAAAACGTGCTTTAAATCACGTCGCGTGATTTGAAACGCGCGCGCTCCTCACGATTTTCAGTTCACGCGCTAAATTAATTTCAAATCTTAACCATTACCCGTTAAAATTTCAGGCCTAATAGCCGCTCAAAATTTTGTTCCAAATTAACGGTAACACTAGACCCCTAAATTCTTTTCATATATCGAGTTGATTATAGCGCCTTGTCAAGATGCTTTCATATGGAATGGATTTCCCTTTTGACGATGAAAGTTTAGCGTTGGGCTTCACCAACCCCAACCTGCAGAGAAACCGAGGCTTCGAAAGGGCTTACCACCAAATGTGCGTCTTCCTAGGTGAGAACACAGACCACAGTCAAAACATCAGCGACGTGTCCGGTCCAAGTATACACGGCATCGACTCGGAAACGGACAGTATTATCATGGGACCTCATGCTGACATGTCCGGTTCAAGTATACACGGCATCGACTCGGAAACGGACAGTATTATCATGGGACCTTACGCTGACATGTCCGGTCCAAGCATACACGGCATTGACTCGGAAACGGACAGTATTCTCATGGGACCTTACGCTGATATGTCCGGTCCAAGCATACACGGCATTGACTCGGAAACGGACAGTATTATCATGGGACCTTACGCTGATATGTCCGGTCCAAGCATACACGGCATCGACTCTGAAACGGACAGTATTCTCATGGGACCTTACGCTGACATGTCCGGTCCAAGCATACACGGAATCGACTCAGAAACGGACAGTATTCTCATGGGGCCTCACGAAGACGTCAGCTTTAATGGTAATAGTTAATATATATAAAAAGGGCAAAAGATTAGATCACACTACTGTTTTCTAACTTTCTTTGATCTACCAAGAATGGGACCCACACAACATCCTCGATTGGGAGACCGACAGTATTTTGAACTCAGGAGGGAACATAAATTTGCACGGTAAATGACCCTAGATACTCTAAATAGAGAGCTCCTAGTCAACGTGGTTCTATTCAAGCAGATCTGAGCCATTCCAGCGCAGGAAGTGGAGGAAGTCGAGGTAGTCGAGGAAGTCGAGGTAGTCGAGGCAGTCGAGGCAGTCGATCCAGTCGAAGAAGTCGTGGAAGTCGAGGATCGATGGACCTTCTGGACGAATCAGACAGTATCCTAGAGCATGGAAACTTTAATTTATCCGGTAATAAGACATATTAGAGCCAATTTTGCACATATTTTAGTTTTAGATTATCAAACAATCTGGTATTTCAGGGAGTGATCATAGTGGCTCACTAAGACATCCGAGCAGATACATGGCGGAAGATGAAATCCCCATCGGCTGGGAATCAGACAGTATCCTTGGAAATAGCCACGCAGACGTTAGCATTAGCGGTATGTCTACGCTAGTCAGTTCAAGGTGTCGGCCTACAGTCGTTTGCTTTTTCAGAGTTGGAAGGGAGGCAGCCACAGTTGGTCAAAGTACCCCGCTTTTCCGGACACAGAGGATTCACCGTCACCGATATTAATCCCTTGGATACCTCAATCGACGAATTTCAGTCCAGATTTTTGAAAAGACCGCTGACACCAAGGCACTCACATCGACACTCCTCGAGTCATTCTCCAAGACACTCCTCGAGTCATTCTCCAAGACACTCCTCGAGTCATTCTCCAAAACACTCTTCGAGTCATTCTCCAAGACACTCTTCTAGTCATTCTCCAAGACACTCCCCAAAACGAAGAAGACATTAAAACATGGGAAATTTCGATACATTTTCGTCACTTTTCAAAGAATTATTTCAAAATTGTGATGTTTCTGGCGAAATAAATTAATTCTGAGGCTTTAATTTCAAGGATTTTATTACTTAAAATATTGCCTTTATAGACACAAAATGAACGATCGAAATATATGCAATTTACGACAAAATGTTGGGGTAGAACGTTCTTTTAATTGTAACTAAAATCGTAATACTTCGGCCATGAATATTCAGGGCCGGATTAAAAGGTGTGGAAGCCCTGGGGCAACAAGGGAGTGGAGGCCCCTAATTATCTTTCAAACAAGTAAAACCATTTTTTGCAGTGTTTAAATAATTTATTGCGGAACAAATCAAATTATAGCGTTAACAAATAGAGCCTTAGAAACCTTTTTCGACGAAAAATCGTTGATGATTTCGGTGAAATCCAACTCACGGAAAAAATCACTTTCAATGCTAAGTAGAGATAACTTTATAGGCGGTTTGGTCTCATCGTAGTTCTTAGCCTATTTTTATAATTTTAATTTTCGAAAATGAGCGCTCTCCAGTGCAATTCGACACCATCAAAACCAAGTACATTCTCAGTGTAATTTCAATGTTTGGGAATGTAGCTCTGAAATTTTTATTTTCAAGCATTTGATAGTAGAACAACTCAATAGATTGGTCTTTTTGGTAGTCCTTTTTGTATAAATCTATCAACGATACAAATTGAACCGACTCATTACCAAGACTAGGTTCCAAATCGTCTTTGTAAACTTTTACCAATTCTTCTACTGCAGCATGCAAATTTGCAGCGTTTTCTCCTCTAAGTGATTAAGAAATACGAATCTCGAACGTACAGCATCGTACGCGTGCAATCTTTCAGTAAGAGAAACACATAGCTGATCAATCACTGGGATAAAACCTGACACTTTAAATTTTCCTTTTAGTGATAGGTTTGCGTCTTGTTCTTTCATATAATCGAGCGGATTTAACCTCACATTTCTTGTTTCGGTGTGTGATTGTACGTACTAGTCAGTATTTGATAATCCTTTAGCTGCTTCTTCGTATTTATCTAACTCGGCTCTTTGGATTCCACAAATAATTTTAATGATTCCAATGCACGCATTGCAGATTCAAGAATCTTTTTAGAGCCCTGCAACATCTTGTTTGTAGCATAAAATCGTTCCAAGATGTCGTTCCAAAAGATGGCAAACAGAGCGGTTTCGAGACCATTCATCTTTTCCAAAAGATGCGTTGCTTGGTTTCTCACGATGCATTTTTGCTCCTTATCAGACGATATGCTGTATAGATTTTCTTTTATCTCGGAATTACCGTCGAAAATGGCTTTCGTTGCTTCAGCTCGACAGGACCATTGAGTATCGCTAAGCCTTTTCAACACTTAGAATTGTCCGTTTTTTCTCTCCGATAATTTTTCGGTTAGAATTCGGTATCGTTCTGTACTTGCTGTGAAAAATTTATATAAATTCTGAACGAAATCAAAGAATTGAACAGCCGATGCGCAAGAATTGGCAGCTGCCTTTTCAACTAAATTAAGAGAATGACCACAACATGGTACAGACGCCGTTATACGATTTTTCTCCAAAATCAGAGCTTGCATCCCTTTGTATTTCCACTCATTTTTGCAGCATTATCGTACGATTGGCCACCGCAATCGAGAATGTCAATTTTATGGTCGCCTAAAAATTTTAGTAAAGCATTTGTTGTGGCTTCACCAGTATGGCTGCATTTTGGTAAAAAGGTTAACAAAAATTTACTTTGGCATCGATTCTCCAATATATCTCACAACTATAGTCTGTTGATCGATATGCGATTCGTCGGGCGTGGAGTCCAATGACACCGAATAATACTTGGACTTTTTAATTCTTGATATTATTTCATCGAGGACTTTATCACCCATAGAGCGGATCAGCTCTTCACAAATCATAGACGAAAGGTAATTGACATGACCACTCCCTTTGTTCGCATGTTCTTTCAAAAGGGTTGCGAGAAGTGGTTCATACTCGGCTAGTAATTCCAGAATACCGACGAAATTTCCATTGCTCGGTGAACCAATAATTTCACTATCCCCTCGGAAGGCTAAACCTCGCTCATCAATGAATTTAATAGTTCTGATAATTCTGAGTATTTTCCACCAATATTGGATTTGTTGCACTAAACTCATCACCGATTCCAAGTGAGTATTTGAAATCTCATGCTCGGATCAGATTCATGCTTCCAGTCACAAAACCCTTCTCCGCTTAATTTCGTGTTTTGAGTGGACATCAATTTACACGCGTAACAATATATTCTACCCGTAGTTGGAGAGAGAAACAAAGCCAAAATCGGTTGATGGTCTCTGAATTTTGATTGCGACGTGTTAACATATTCTTTGAACATTTCTGGTTCCGAACCAAGTTTGAATGATCTCGCGACTGATCTTGTAGAACTGAATTCTGTAAAGATACTTCATCCCAATTTTAAAGTTCTATGGAACCTTTATACGCCCAATATTATATCATTTCTTCTGTAATACCGTCAGGTCAAAGACCAATGTCATTTTTGAAACCGATGGTTCATGATTCTGATTACGAAGTTTTCAAAGATTCTGTGGTGTCGCCTGATGCATCAGCTGGATTATCATTTTCATGAATGTCCACCAAATTTTCATATATTGTTGAATCTCCTATTGCAATTTTAGTAATTGGTCAATTTGTGTTTTAGCTAAAGTTTCTTCGGTTTTCTTTTCACGTTCCGCTTGTAATTTCCTCTTCTGGGAACCACTTACAAAATACTCGAGGAGTTTTGTGACTATCACTCATTATTCCCCTTTAAAAGAAAGGTTAAGAAAACATTCAACCATATTCCGACGGAACTATACAGGGTGTTTCAAAAGGTGGTAAGTTGAGAGGTATGCCGGTTTTTTTCCCCCTATTTTCCTACGATGAGTTAAAAGAGCGCCAGAGAGCTTTAAAGTGTGGCCTACTAGCCCCTGGAAGTAGGCTGCAACAAGCGCAAAACGAAGCTGCGGGGAAACGCGAACATTAAGGTTTGGGTTCGTGTGATAGGTCACGGCCCACTGCGCATGCGCTCGCGTTCTCTCGCCCCATAGCGGCCCGCTCAATCAGCCCAAAATAGTGAATGCCATTTGTGGCCGCTACGTAGGCTGTAGCGCTATAATCTGACCCCTCTTTAACATTGAATCCTACGGAGATATGTTGGATTTTGATTCATTATGAAAAAGATTGAGAATTAATCGGAATTTTCAAGGAAATGAAAGGTAAATCAACTCTTTTTATACGTTTTAATTACTTTTTCAAAATTTTTACTTTTGTTTTTCCCGCCGAAAATAATATTTTAAAATCCAAGATGTCAGATGCTCTCACTACTGAGTCAGCTGTTAAAGTTGACAACACGTCGATGAAAGGGGACTGCTTGGATAATCACAATTTTCTCTTGTAGGGCAAATACTAAAAGGCCAACTAGCCAACTTGGCCAACTTGGCCCACTAAATAGCCAAGGTATGTGGGAACTTGGCCAACTTTGGAAACTTTGTTTATACATGATTTTCACGTGACATTTAAATGTTTTTCATTATAAATGAAATTTTATTATAATTTCATTTAAATTATCCATATTTCGATAAGTTTTTATCGTTTGAAAAACATTTTTGTACCTTTTGGGGAAAACCAGTTGGCCTTTTAGTAAAGAAATGGCCCACCCGATGTTTACGTCGCTTTCGGACGTTTTAGGAAAAAGTCAAACGCGCAATACCGAGTTAATATCGCGAAAATAAGGTAATTCATTTATTATTAATTATATTTTATGCGGGTCGAATACGTTTCTAGTCCTTTTTCGACAATTGAAGATATGGCCAACGCGGTGTTAACGAGTCTTTCCGAGGTATTAGGAAAAAGCCAACGACGTCCATTCGCCGAAATGGTTTTCAACAGAGATATATCTGTGATAGGGTAGAACTCGCGACAGGGGAAATAAATAAGTTTAAAGTGTTGGACAAAAGTATCCTATATTAAATAGTTATAAATTGCAAAAACTTCACCATGTTTTAGTAAAATTATATATTTAAATTATAATTAATATTATAAATATTGTTGATTCACATTGAATTTTATATTAGAAATGATATCGATGAATATTGTTTTAGCCAACCGCGTTTTCAAATTTCAAGAAATGGCCAACCCGTTGTTTACGTCTCTTTCGGACGTTTTAGGAAAAAGCCAACCGCGCTATACCCAGTTAATAACTTCAAAAACTTGTTAAGTTGTTTTTTGACGTTTGAAGAAATGGCCAACCCGGTGTTTACGTCTCTTTCGGACGTTTTAGGAAAAAGCCAACCGCGCTATACCCAGTTAAAAACTTCAAAAACTTGTTAAGTTGTTTTTGGACGTTTCAAGAAATGGCCAACCCGGTGTTTACGTCTCTTTCGGACGTTTTAGGAAAAAGCCAACCGCGCTATATACCCAGTTAATAACTTCCAAACCTTGTTAAGTTGTTTTTTGACGTTTGAAGAAATGGCCAACCCGTTGTTTACGTCTCTTTCCGACGTTTTAGGAAAAAGCCAACCGCGCTATATACCCAGTTAATAACTTCCAAACCTTGTTAAGTTGTTTTTTGACGTTTGAAGAAATGGCCAACCCGTTGTTTACGTCTCTTTCCGACGTTTTAGGAAAAAGCCAACCGCGCTATACCCAGTTAATAACTTCAAAAACTTGTTAAGTTGTTTTTGGACGTTTCAAGAAATGGCCAACCCGGTGTTTACGTCTCTTTCGGACGTTTTAGGAAAAAGCCAACCGCGCTATATACCCAGTTAATAACTTCCAAACCTTGTTAAGTTGTTTTTTGACGTTTGAAGAAATGGCCAACCCGGTGTTAACGTCTCTTTCCGACGTTTTAGGTAAAAGCCAACCGCGCTATACCCAGTTAATAACTTCAAAAACTTGTTAAGTTGTTTTTGGACGTTTGAAGAAATGGCCAACCCGTTGTTTACGTCTCTTTCCGACGTTTTAGGAAAAAGCCTACCGCGCTATATACCCAGTTAATAACTTCCAAACCTTGTTAAGTTGTTTTTTGACGTTTGAAGAAATGGCCAACCCGTTGTTTACGTCTCTTTCCGACGTTTTAGGAAAAAGCCAACCGCGCTATACCCAGTTAATAACTTCAAAACTTGTTAAGTTGTTTTTTGACGTTTGAAGAAATGGCCAACCCGTTGTTTACGTCTCTTTCCGACGTTTTAGGAAAAAGCCAACCGCGCTATACCCAGTTAATAACTTCCAAAACTTGTTAAGTTGTTTTTTGACGTTTGACGTATAGCGCGGTTGGCTTTTTCCTAAAACGCCCGAAAGAGACATAAACACCGGGTTGGCCATTTCTTCAAACGTCAAAAAATGAATTAAGACGTTTTTGAAAAAATATTAACTCGGTATAGCGCGGTTGGCTTTTTCCTAAAACGCCCGAAAGAGACATAAACACCGGGTTGGCCATTTTTTCAAACGTCAAAAAATGAATTAAGACTTTTTGAAAAAATATTAACTCGGTATAGCGCGGTTGGCTTTTTCCTAAAACGTCCGAAAGAGACGTAAGCACCGGGTTGGACATTTCTTCAAACGTCAAAACATGAATTAAGACGTTTTTGAAAAAATATTAAGTCGGTATAGCGCGGTTGGCTTTTTCCTAAAACGTCCGAAAGAGACATAAACACCGGGTTGGCCATTTCTTCAAACGCCAAAAAATGAATTAAGACGTTTTTGAAAAAATATTAACTCGGTATAGCGCGGTTGGCTTTTTCCTAAAACGTCCGAAAGAGACATAAACACCGGGTTGGCCATTTCTTCAAACGTCAAAAAATGAATTAAGACGTTTTTGAAAAAATATTAACTCGGTATAGCGCGGTTGGCTTTTTCCTAAAACGTCCGAAAGAGACATAAACACCGGGTTGGCCATTTCTTCAAACGTCAAAAAATGAATTAAGACGTTTTTGAAAAAATATTAACTCGGTATAGCGCGGTTGGCTTTTTCCTAAAACGTCCGAAAGAGACGTAAGCACCGGGTTGGCCATTTCTTGAAACGTTCAAAACCAACTTAACAAGTTTTTGAAGTTATTAACTGGGTATAGCGCGGTTGAAAAAGCCCGAAAGGGACGTAAACACCAGGTTGGCCATTTCTTGAAATGTCAAAACGCGGTTGGCTAGAACAATATTCATCAATAACATTTCTAATGTAAAATTCAACGTGAATCAACAATATTTATAATATTAATAATAATTTAAATATATAAT
Source organism: Leiobunum rupestre (assembly GCF_980474605.1). Classification (NCBI taxonomy): domain Eukaryota; kingdom Metazoa; phylum Arthropoda; class Arachnida; order Opiliones; family Sclerosomatidae; genus Leiobunum; species Leiobunum rupestre. The sequence continues at coordinate 38,352,901 of NC_143392.1, forward strand.
TTTCGTAAAACATTGTGCTAAATACGTTTTCATGGTGAAGTTATTGCAATTTATAACTATTTAATATAGGATAGTTTTGTCCAACACTTTAAACTTATTTATTTCCCTCGTCGCGAGTTCTACCGTATCCCAGATATATCTCTGTTGTAAACCATTTCGGCGAATGGACGTCGTTGGCTTTTTCCTAATACGTCGGAAAGACTCGTTAACACCGCGTTGGCCTGCCATATCTTCAATTGTCGGAAAAGGACTAGAAACGTATTCGACCCGCATAAAATATAATTAGTAATAAATTAATTACCTTATTTTCGCGATATTAACTCGGTATTGCGCGGTTGCCTTTTTCCTAAAACGTCTTAAAGGGACGTAAACATCGGGTGGGCCATTTCTCTACTAAAAGGCCAACTGGAAGGTAGTCTTTTCCTCAAAAGGTAAAAAAATGTTTTTCAAACTATAAAAACTTATTGAAATATGGATAATTTAAATGAAATTGTAATAAAATTTCATTTATAATGAAAAACATTTAAATGTCGCGTGAAAATCATGTATGAACAAAGTTTCCAAAGTTGGCCAAGTTCCCACATACCTTAGCTATTTAGTGGGCCAAGTTGGCCAAGTTGGCTAGTTGGCCTTTTAGTAGCTCTCCGCTTGTTGCTAAGCCAATAGCAAATATTTTAATAACTGGGAAATGGAAAGTAAGTTATTATTTAAATATTTACAATCCAAAATATAGAGAAGTTTAAACAAAGTTATTATTTATCTTTTTCGAGGAAAGACTGCCGCAAATGTTGTATTGGACGTTTCACATTTTGGGAAACTTTCTCGTTTTAGGCTTAAAACTAAGATCTTTAAGTTTCTCGTAACAAGCTGAAATTTAACCGTGTTATATTATCAACTAAAGGTGGAATTATTATATTTTAAACCCCCTCTGTCTGATAGTTAAATTAAATCAAGGAGCGGAGAATAGGAAGTCCCATTTTGAAATTTGATTCGTTTAATCAATAAATCTAATATTGTTGGAATTTGGTTACTTGATTTTTAAGAGGCAAGAAAATGACTAAACATTATTTACATTTTTGAGGGGCTACTATGAGATTTTTAGGGTGGGCTGATTTTTAATTTCAGGTCAGTATATCCCACCCCCAAGGGTCTAGAGACACCAGTGCATTTATAACCAAATTGTTTACAGGTTCTTTGAAAATGTCAAGCCCACAATTGTCTTTTAAAGATGAATTCTGTACCTTTATCTGTGTCAATAAAGTGTAAACCGCATACTACATTAGATGCTGATGTCATTTATTTTGTAATTATCACGTGATGTGATATGATTTTCAGCCATCTTTCTCGCAGAGTTTCATAATTTTTTTAGATTTGCAATAAGGAACGCAACACAAAAGCATTTTAATCTAGTTAAGTAAGGGTAACTAAATTGTGTAATAAAAATTATTTAATTTCTAATTACCTGTAAACTGTATTATTACGCTTCAATAGTTTGAATAATCTAGTGAATCCATTGACTTATTGAAAAATTAAATTAAAAACCATATAAATATATGTTGGAACTTATTATTAAAAGGGTTTCAAACAAAGTAAATCTTAGAACATGTTTATAATCAAAATTAACAAATTCCACCTAAATAAACATTTTATTTTCTTTAGAAGATAATGAAAATTATATAGTTATATCAGAAATTAATGTATTTCTGGTTATATGTATGGAAAAATAAATGGCTACAAGACAAGGTAAAAGTTGTAAATAAAACTATCTAGGGTTAACTTTCTTGCTAAACAATTTGAAAAAAAAACCAGAATTGAAACCTAATTTTTAAGTTATAAATGGAAACGTAACTTTCAATTACAATTTAAAAATGAAAACAATTTGCTTTAAGAATATTTAGGTACTTTTTAGCAGCACCTACTCATCAGTTGTTGAGTTTCCCACCATAAAGTATGATGTTAAATCGGTTGTAAAAAGACACGTTTTAGGGTTGGGACGAAGCGCTCCCTGCGGACGACAATGACACTAATCGCTAAACTTTAGTTTCGCGCCAATACATGGATTTGAAATTCTTTGAGCGGACCGCTATGGGGCGAGAGAACGCGAGCGCATGCGCAGTGGGCCGTGGATAGGTAGAAAAGGACTTTGTAAACAAATCGAGGTAACCAGCGTAAAAAGGAAACTGAAACAGTATTTAAAGTCGTGATGGACCGCGAATTCTCATCACTTTCAAACTGCAAAAATGTAGTTCACTTCGGAAGAACTGGCGGATATTCATTTCGTGTATGGACTAGCGGATGGCAATGCTTTGGCTGCTCAACGTCTCTACCAGGAAAGGTACCCGAACCGGCGCATCCCCGTCTCACGGACTTTTACCAATGTCCATCGTCGATTATGTGAGACACGAACATTCTGGGTACGTTACTTAATTTTTTACTTGAACTTCTCCGCTACTGGTTCGTTACAAACGTACTATTGTTCGTTTTACAGAACAGGAACGAAGTAGGTCGACCACGGGTTGCCCGCAATGTTCAGTTATTTTTGTGCTTGTTGCAGCCTATTTCCACGGGCTAGAAGGCCACACTTGAAGCTCTCTGGCACTTTTTAACTCATCGTATGAAAATGGAAAAAAACAGGCATACTTCACAACTCACCCCCTACAACTCCTTAAAATTTTTACATAACCTTTTGAAACATCATGTATACCTCGAATATTTCAAAGCTTTGTCTAAAGCCTCGCGACGACAAAAGAGATGGGGTTTTAACCTTCACGCACGTGCACTATAAAATTGTAAACATGTAAATGGTTTATCTGGATGTAATTTATTTTCTTTTTTAATAATTGTTTTGAGTTTAAAGCAAGTGGCGGCTCGACGTGAAATAGCTCTTTTTCAATAGATATCGCTAGCGTCGAAATCAAAAAGGCGGTACTTATAGGTACCCCTCGCGTTGATTAGATCATTTGTAAATTGGTCAATAACATAAATTAGAGCAATTATAAACAATATTTTTACACGGGATATATAATTTAGGTAAAGTACACTATATAAATAGAGTATAATTTGTCTAACTATAATACTCTAGAATGGCTCTCTGACGATGTTATCATTTGGCTATTTTAAATTTTAGCTTCCTTTGCCAGTAAAGTCCAGTTTTACGAAGAATCGAATAGATTCATGGTCATCTCTATTAACAGGGGCTTTTTCATAAAACATGTATAGAGCCGCCACTTGCTTTAAAACCTTGGCGTTTTCCTAAGTATGTTAATTAGCTATCAGCAACTGTTCAATAAACAATATATACAGATAATGTATTAATCCGTTTAGTAAAAAAACCCGCCTTATCATAATTGTTCCTTTACTTTAATATGTTCCCTAAGGAAGTCAATGGCTCGGCGGTGAACTATCCGGATTGTTACAGTGCGACCCGAGTTCAATTCCTGATCACGATCAAATTTTATATTAAAATACTAAAATATTTAATTAAATATAAGATTAATATAATTTATAAATATTTAATTAAATATAAGATTAATATAATTTATAAATATTTAATTAAATATAAGATTAATATAATTTATAAATATTTAATTAAATATAAGATTAATATAATTTATAAATATTTAATTAAATATAAGATTAATATAATTTATAAATATTTAATTAAATATAAGATTAATATAATTTATAAATATTTAATTAAATATAAGATTAATATAATTTATAAATATTTAATTAAATATAAGATTAATATAATTTATAAATATTTAATTAAATATAAGATTAATATAATTTATAAATATTTAATTAAATATAAGATTAATATAATTTATAAATATTTAATTAAATATAAGATTAATATAATTTATAAATATTTGATTAAATATAAGATTAATATCATTTATAAATATTTAATTAAATATAAGATTAATATCATTTATAAATATTTAATTAAATATAAGATTAATATCATTTATAAATATTTAATTAAATATAAGATTAATATCATTTATAAATATTTAATTAAATATAAGATTAATATCATTTATAAATATTTAATTAAATATAAGATTAATATCATTTATAAATATTTAATTAAATATAAGATTAATATAATTTATAAATATTTAATTAAATATAAGATTAATATCATTTATAAATATTTAATTAAATATAAGATTAATATCATTTATAAATATTTAATTAAATATAAGATTAATATCATTTATAAATATTTAATTAAATATAAGATTAATATCATTTATAAATATTTAATTAAATATAAGATTAATATCATTTATAAATATTTAATTAAATATAAGATTAATATCATTTATAAATATTTAATTAAATATAAGATTAATATCATTTATAAATATTTAATTAAATATAAGATTAATATCATTTATAAATATTTAATTAAATATAAGATTAATATCATTTATAAATATTTAATTAAATATAAGATTAATATCATTTATAAATATTTAATTAAATATAAGATTAATATCATTTATAAATATTTAATTAAATATAAGATTAATATCATTTATAAATATTTAATTAAATATAAGATTAATATCATTTATAAATATTTAATTAAATATAAGATTAATATCATTTATAAATATTTAATTAAATATAAGATTAATATCATTTATAAATATTTAATTAAATATAAGATTAATATCATTTATAAATATTTAATTAAATATAAGATTAATATCATTTATAAATATTTAATTAAATATAAGATTAATATCATTTATAAATATTTAATTAAATATAAGATTAATATCATTTATAAATATTTAATTAAATATAAGATTAATTTAATTGGGCGTGAAAACCGCCCACCTGGCAACTCTGCCTTGGTGTAACGCAATCCCAATTGCGAGCTTTATGTATTAAAAGTACTTTTTCTTGAACTGAGAGCAAATTTAAAAAATAGCACTAAAGAAATAGCATTCAGTAAAGATTTCAAGTTTGTTTTAAACGCTATTTCTGGTATATTTGAAGACATTTACCTGGCAACATACGTTTATTCCCAAAACTCCGACCTCAAATTTCTCAATACGACGTTCTACGCTCTTGAGAACACAGCCAACTGGAGCAGTCACTAGATGTCAGGGCAATCTCGTGAGAGTCAGTTTGCCCCATTGAAGTTTCCTATCTATATACGAAGTTACTTTATCTATGCTCCACACCCACAACATTCACAACACGAACTCAACATTCACAACCTACACATAAACATTACAATAACGAAATATCCAATCAAACTGAATTAAAACTGTCGCGACGGTGAGCGTTGACGAAAAAAGACGAGAGCCATGACCTGCTAGTCTCGCTTTACATAGTGCTTGTTGAAATTTTCACCTGTAAATAGAACGTCGTGTTTTTGCTTAGCCTTAATTTGTCAAAAAAAAGCTACCTGGTTAAAATTAAACACTTTTAAAAGTGAAAAGTTTCCATTAATTTTTTTCAAAAAGCACTATATAAACGGTAACTTGCAGGTCCTGGATATCGGTAATATTACTGCTTGGCAGTTTCCTTCATTCAAAATCCCATTGATTTTATGCGTTACTTTGAGATTTTAAATTTCGCGCTGCTTAGCTCCGAAAGGGGTCGCTCTGTTCCAAAAGAGTGTAGTCTGCTGCTAGGGCCGCATCGGCCAAGGTTCGTAGAGAAAAATTTTTACACAGCCAATAAATCTGTAAACCTGTTAAAATGTGTTCAATCGACCAAGAACAAGACGAATTGATTTTCCAATCTGAGGAAAATAAAAATCTCCGAGTCAAGTAATATTTATTCACGAAGAAGTGTAAACTAATCCAGCATTTATTAATATTACTTTTCTCATAATAGTGGGATCCCTGATGGACAATGCAAGAAATGCCTTGAAATTGGACATTTAGTGTACCATGGAAAAGATTTCATTTGCCAGTATAAAGATTACTTTATTTTATACATTGAGGAATTCTTGATTTCTTAATTTAAACATTGCATGTTAGGTCATGCTTCATCGTTTATTGCAATCACAAGTTCCGTTCCACAATTGGGAAAGCCCATGTAGTTAAACATGGCGATAAAGTTCTAGTTGCGTTTTCTGGCGGATCGTCATCTACAGCTATGTTGCATATGCTCTTACAGGTAATGCTTACCTTTATATATATTTAAAGTTATAATTTCATAATTCCATCTTAATCCAGGGGTTATCAGATTCATCACATAAGAGAATTAAATTTCATCCGTCAATAATTTTTATAAATGGTAAAACTTCCTATTATCATTCTAGCGGATTAAATACTTAGAAAATTTAAATAATTCTACTCAATTTCGCAGAATTTTCAGAAATACACGAAGTGAAGATTAATGAAATTATGGAAAAAATGTTTGAATCAGGACTTACGTGTTACCTTACATCTTTAGATGCGGTAATGCTAAATATAAGCTTAGCTTATATAACTTTCTAGATTTTAATTAAGGTAAATTTGCACAGTATTTTAAAAACACTGATGGTAAAGACCCTATGTTCCAAAAAATTGTCAATAGGGAAGATAAAATTAGTGGAGTATTCAAAACATCAGAACTACTCAATGAAGCACTTGGTAAACTGCCAAGTTTATCTTCTAAGGAAGATTTCATCAAAAATATAAAGTATAATTTATTATTTATTCATTTTGAATAATCTCATTTCATTTTTGTATTGTATTTTGAATAATTAAGATTAAGGCTACTCTGTGAGATTGGTCAAAAACTTGGTTTTGATAAAATATTTGTGGGTGATACATCATCTTCATTAGCGGTGGAAATGTTATCCGGAATAGCTCTTGGCAGAGGAAGTCAAATACCCAGTTTTGTGGTAAGATATCGTTGATTTGACTAAATTAAATGTTCAACATTTTATTTTATTTTCTTTTTACAGAGTTTTGTTGATAACAGGTACTGTGTGCCAATATTAAGGCCTTTAAGGGAATTTCAACTTCGAGAAATATCAATTTACAATGATTATTACACCTTAACTGTTGTGAAACTGTCACCAGTTGATTGTGAAGGAAATGGCAAAGGCAGTATCAAAAAACTAACAGAAACATTTGTTACTGGTCTTCAAGAAGATTTTCCCGCTACTATTCCAACTATTTTTAGGTATCTGAATTTTAACAAAATGTATTAATTTTTTTGTTATATTAACATTTATTTTAGGACGGGTGATAAAATTTGTTCTAGTACAAAGAAAAGTGCTAATGAACAAAGATGTCTTCTTTGCTTGGTAATTTTTTGGCCAAATTTCTGTTTCATGTTCAATTAGTATTTTTTATTTAAAAAAATATTTAGTCCTCATTAGATATTGAAAATGATAAATTTAGTGCTTTGAATTCTCTTCTACTATCACAAGAGCTCTGTAAACCTTTGAAAAAGGTTAAGGACTTTGAAATGTGTAATTGCGATTGTTCAGCTACAAATTCAAGCTGCAAGGAAACGTAACTTATTTGCACAGTTTTTATTTTTTAAACGTTTTTCATTAAACAGAATTTCTTTGTCTTTCAGGGTGATTAATATATCTAAGCTATGTTATGCTTGTTTATGCCTTACTCAAGAAGCAAAAGATAATTCCTTTATCCCCTCTGTCATTTTGAACAGTTTGGAGAAGGAAAATAGAAGGTAAAACTGCTACTTTCTAAATAAGATAATTTATTTTTAACAAAATAAACTGTTATTTAGGGCTTTATTAAAAAGAGATATTGAAGAATTTTTAATTCAGGATGATTGAAATATGAAATTGTGATATTTATAAAAAAATAATTTTTTATTAAATGAAAAGTTTTTACTTACTTCTGGTCTTGTAAATAATGACATTTTCGTCTGCTAGTATTTCTTAAGCTTTGCTTATGTCATCTCGGAGATGTCATGCTTTTGCAAACGCATGACAATTAACAAACGTACCCCGTTAGGGTATGTTTAACTTACAAAAATCATTAGTAACCATGATTTTACTCTAAAATTAACCAGAATTATAGTATTTATTCATTACTTGTTAAAATGTGGCAAATTCTGGTCTTAGTTTATTAAAGTGAATGTTTTAAAAGTTTGTATTAAGCCTTGGCTATAAGTAATGAAATTCATTTATCAAAAGGTGGAAATTTTTAAATTGCTTTTATTATCATTGTTTTACAATGACTTTTTTGACAAATACTATGCTTTGGATACTTCTTTATCTCCAATGTTTTGGTTTGTGGATCACTTCACAAAAGTTATGGGCCCTGTAAGTTGAAACTCGATTAAATAGAAATTTAGAATATACCTGTGTTCCTATACGCTGTGCTTTCTTACAGCTATTCGTGATCTTAGTTCAAGTCTTAACTTATTCGGTTGTGGTCATATGTTACATTATTGGTTTACCATACTGGCTGCATCAGAGTTGGGTTGTAACCTTCATTGCCCTCATAATCGGTCATTGGTTATTAATAAACGTAAACTTTCATTACTTCATGGCTTATGTCACTAGTCCAGGCGTTCCACCACAGGTATTTATTTTTGAAATGAAGTTGACGATTAAATTGCTATAAGCTGAGTATTAATTTCTTAAATTTTAGGGGGTACTAATTCCAGAAGCAGTTTCTATCTGTAAAAAATGTATATCTCCAAAACCTCATCGAAGTCACCATTGCAGTGTTTGTAACAAATGCATACTTAAAATGGACCACCATTGTCGTATGTTTTCTTTAATTGAATCTTCTAGTAATTTTTTCATTTTTTAATATAAATACTTTCAGCCTGGTTAAATACGTGTGTTGGACATTACAATCATCGTTATTTTTTCATGTATTGTGTTTATATGATTTTGGGAGTTAGTTTCATCATGCTATTCGGTCTAAAAGTTGCTTATGATCATTTATTCTTGGATCCTATTGTGGTAATATTGAATAATACATATTCTTATAAACAATTACAATTATTAATGTTGACAGATAACTAGTCTTATACCATCATCATCAAATGATACTTCTCAAGTATCATTTAAAAGGGAAGTTAACTATTTCACCATCATTGACCCTTATGGATCTTTATACCATTCCTGTTTAGGTATCATTTTTGGATTTAATTAAAAATGAACTACGCTCTAATAACTTCGTATTTCATTTTCCCTGACTTCAGTGTACGCAACTTTTATTTGTGCCGGGGTATTTTTCATTTTGGGAGGTTTGACAGTATGGCACGCTTTATTGATCTCTAGAGGAGAAACGAGCATTGAAGCTCACATAAATAAGAAAGAGAGAATAAATTACTCAAAATTAGGAAAAGTAAATCTCTTTTTTTACATTTAATGTGATAAATTTACCAGTTTCTCTATATTAGAAATATATCAATCCGTATGACTTTGGTGTTCGTCAAAATTGGAAAAATTTCTTGGGATTTTCAAAAAAGAGGTAATTTTCTTCTCAATTTCTTATTTCTTGAAGAATCTTAATTTTTTATCTACAGAGGGTGGAAGCATATACTTTTGCCATCCATGCACAAACCTGATACTGATGCTTTATATTGGCACACTTGTATGCTAGACCATGTTGAACGGGATAATGAGCATGGAAGGTTTTAAAAAAAATGGTAAGAATTTAGATTCAGTTTAATAGCTTAGTAATAAACATTTAGGCATAATACAGTATCAGAAACAGTATGCTATTTCCATGTTTGTTTTGGGTTTTTTTATTAAAGTTAACTATAGTAAAGATTGTTTTTTCTTGCCAAAAAAGTGTCAAATATTTTAATATTATCGAATATTAGTGATACTAATCTTCTTTTATTAACAGTTTTAGTTCCCTTAATTATTTACCCTAAATTTGGGTAAATAAGTTTTTGAATCTGTTAGAATCCAGTGTCAAAACAAAAATTTCTAAAAAAAAAAATGTCTTCCCATATTTTGTTCTATTCTGTAATTTTAATTGTTTCAGTTGAAACCTGATTATACTAATTACTTCCAATTCCTTTTAGGTTTAAATACGAGCTCAGGAAAATGGTTTTTATAAAATTGTAATTAATTTATTGAAAGAAATAAAGGTACCTTTGCCTTCTTTGGCTATAACGGTTATTTAACTTAAGTAGGTTGGATTATGCATAGGGAAATAAAAGATTTTCCAGGACAGCTATCCCTGAAAAAAAATAAAAACTTACACAAACTTGAGAAATTCGAAAAAACGTTTTTACATTTTTGGGACTAATAAGTAGCATACCATGATATCCACACCGGGTGCCATCCATGCTAGCTTAGCTACGCCACTGCCCTAAACTACCTTAAAGAGTAAGTTGCAAATTATTCGTTACCGCCTTAATATTACTTTTAAACGAAGAAATTACGTTTAAAATACCCGAATATAAAGTTTCGTTGCTTCACGTTTCGTAGATAATTAGATATAATTAAAAGAACGGGAAATGGTTTTTTGGATTTTGCCGTGGTCATTGACGTCATTGACAACGAGTTATCTCATTGGTCGCTTTACCCAACATAGAGTTTAGGCTTGCATACAAATTCTTGGTGCCACTATGATGCTACTAATTCCGTGGACGAAAACAAAAAAAACCCTATTGAACCATGGGATTCTACTAACAGAATTTTTATACGGTGCTCGTGCTCCGTGCGCGGCGCACGGTGCGCCGTAGAGTCGAGCAATTTGATTCATCGTGCAGTTAAAGTTAGAGAGCCCCCTCAAATTTTTGTTTGTGTTGAGGTCGCGCGAAAACGCACGAGACCCACTACACGGAAATATTAGGAAGCGCGCGCTCCATATAATAACACTTTTTATACATGTATGCGCCGCGTGATTTGAAAAAATAATTTCTAGGCTTTTATTTTTTATTTCGATAATAAGCCTAATATTACGATTAACAATATCTGGTTTGAAAACTTCTACAAGTAAACAGAATCGCTCCACTTCAGTTCCTTCTATTTTAGGAATAAAACTACAGCTTCGATTTGCCCCAAATTGCTCGTGCTACGGAGGAGAAAAATTCGCGGAAAATTTCAGGATTTTGGGGAGCGAAAAAGGTCAGTTTCGGACTCAAAATTAGTACACTTAGGCTTGGAAATTTGTTTCGACAATCACATTTTTGGATAGAGAACGTCCAGGGCTTCAAAACAAGCCCGCATTCATTCGTTTTTATTGCCATCGATTTTTCGTGCAACCAACACTTTAATATCGGAATTTGGCCCCTAAATCCCTCTATTTCTAGTAAATTTGGTGAAAATTACCATTGGTTTGTAATATTGAACAAGAATGGTATCGATCGATTCACGTATATCTATAATTTACTAAATTAGGTAAAATTCATAATGAGGGTTTATGAGCCTCCTGTTGTAAAGTAGAACTATATAATTTTGAATCTAAAAGTAAAGTTTAATATTTGAGTCATGACATCGACTCTCTCTAGTATGGAGCCATTCTCACAGGTGCTACGTTAAGAAACAAGTTCTCTAAAGAATACGAAATAGGACGATCGAAACTTTTAGGCCGAAATTGCGAAGGAGACTCCGAAAACAGGCTCCCCGCCAGCAGTAGGCACGTGCCTACGTTGAAAAGTGTAATAAGCCTACTTTGGGGGCCTACAAAGTTTTAAAAAGGGGCTTATAATTGGACCTCCAAAATCGAAATAAACTTCAGTTCGTAAAATTTTACATTCGGGCCTTCTAAAAATGCTTATTTAGAAAGCAGTTTTCTTCCCCAATTTCAAGAGAGGTAGAAAGAACGCCCGTGATTCCAGATTTTCCCTTGAAAAAACGTGATCTTTTGAATCGACCGATAAGAGACGGTGACGCCGGGAGGGGGAAATAATTCATACTAGGCAGAAAAGTGCAATTGACACCTGTTTGTTTGCCTTGGTGTCAGTGATAGGCTATAAGACTGTTACACTGAGGAGCAACAAACACAGCTCCCCACACCAGGATAACACAACCCGTCAAAAGTCGCGCATTTCCTTTTTCAAGACTTCTAAGCTATTACAAACAGTCTTTTTCAAGATTACTAAGCTATTACTAGCTTCGTTTAAAATAGGTTTTAAAGTAAGTTTTAAAATATGAGCACCCGAAAGTTTTTACCTGGGGCCCAAAAACGCCAGAAGCGGAAGAGAGAAGATAGTTTTGTTAGTAGTCAGAACGTTTTTTTAAATCGTCAGGTAAGAGCCATAATGATATTTTTGGGGAAAGCTTGGGAAACTAAGAGGGTTTAAAATTCGAAGGTGATCATATTTCTGAGGTTATTCCAAACGTCAGTTCTGCTTTAGACATTGCACTAAGTAATATAGCCGAAATTATTAGAAACAATGCTATCTCCGCCGATGTGCAAGATTTATTCAATTTAAAAGAAGTGCGCTTACTCGCATCGGATATTTGTTTAGATAAGTATTATTGCCTTCCAGTTCAGCCTAAACTCAATCCTTTTCCTAAAACTTTAATTGGTGGTAAAAATCGCGGTTTCATTTATTCTTGGTACGAAAAATATCCAATGCTTGAATATTCAGTTGCAAAGAAAAGAATGTAGTTTATTGCTTTTGTTCCAGTCATTTTTAGGCAGTAGAACTAATTCTTTATTTTGTTCTAACAACTATGCGTTAAAATAACTTACATTAAAATAAAAAACCACTGTTGCATAGTGAAAAGGTTTAAACTAGTAGTGTTGATATTTTTAAATACAAATATTTTAAACCTTTCCACTATGCAACAGTTGTTTTTAGTTATTAGAACTAATGGATTTGTGAACGGATTTTCGGTTTGGAAAAATATGGTGAAAAAATTCGAAGAAATCTTCACGAAAACTAGCCCATAGCCTATAAAATGTATTTAGACTATCTGAATCCATATCTCATGGATAAATAGCGTGTCAGGTTATTAACCACCATAGACGTGTGGTAATTAGAAATATAGAGGTACTATCTACACACGTGAAAGTCATAATTTTATGTTCTCAACAAGATTTAGCACTTCAGGGGAATACATTTGTCGACAAAATTAGACAAAGAGGAAATTTTATTGAAATTTTAGAACTTTTGAAACGAAATGTCCCGATTTGAAAGCCAAGTGCGAGATTATGCCAAATATATGCACAACACTGTACAAAATGATTTAATTGGCATTTGTGCAAATTTAGTAAGGAGAATGGTTGTCGAAGAGGTCAATCAGTCATCGAATCCGGTGGGTTTTAATCTGTAATGAAACCCGAGAAAATTCAGGGGTAGAGCCAGTAGCGCCGCCAGGATTTTTTTCCGGGTAGGCACTAGTTGATATTGAGGCCCCCTTATATATGTTTAATTTAAATTAGATCAAATTTCTAGCTATTTTAATTTAACCCTTTAAGGAATCTAGGTCAAAGTTAAACCGGCTGTATGTTTGGCAATGTTCTAAGACGTCATTTTCGTTAAGAAAGTTTTCTGACTCGGGATCAGAAGCCATTACATTCTTTAATAACCCACTGTTTTAAATTAGTCGAGTTCCAGTGGAAATGACGTCATCCGATCCCGAGATGTCAAGTTCGATCCTGAGAAGTGCATACTTGAAACTAAACTTGGAGAATGTTCGGATGTCTCTAATCAGGGAGAACAGAATTCCAACCGAAACTAGTTGAGTAAAATATTTATGTTTTCACCTCTCCGAGGGGACTTTGTACCCTAGGAGGGGTTATACAACCACCGAGTCTGTCTGTCTGTCTGTGGGTCTGTCTGTCAGGCCTGCGAATTTCGCATTTTCGGGGAAAAGGGTAATCACTGCGTACGCAGTTTCTTAGAATCAGGGAAAAGGTTCTTCCAAAAGCGCCCTCTTTTTGTCATTGGGTGAAGTATAATTTTTTAATCGGCCGGGATTCGAACCCGAGCCCTCTTGGACGAGAGGTGAGCGTTCTACCGCAGAACCACGGATATATATTTTGGCTTGCCAACTTGTTAAAATAAATTTTCTTGTGCACTTTTAATTTTCGTTGCCCTTTCATTTTTTAACCAGTTTGTTTTTTGATTTTTAATAGAAATTAATCAAACTGACTTTTTTCCAAATGCTAACTCTACTTTCACTACATCGGCGTCTTTTATTGAGTATTTTAACCTAGATAATAGTGATAATTTAGGGTTTTCGTTTTTACATAGTATGTTTTCTGGTAAAACCCAGCATTCGTCTGTAATATGTGGCCAATAATAATTCGAGGAATTAAATGGTGGGTACATAAATGAAATTAAATAGTCTCCACATTCATTAGAACATTCCTTCACTATTCCAATATAACATTTCCTCCCATATGAGCAAGCAATAAATGTGTCCTTTGTTATTTCCTCTTCAGCTTCGCTAGATTCATCCACGGAACACAAAATATTTCATTTCGTCCATCAAAGATAAGGGTGCAGCTTGAATTTGGGTTTTGTTTAAAGGAACAAATTTATGGAAACGACGGGTACCTTTAATTGTTACTGCCCTGGAAAACCTTTCTTCCAAAAATATCCCCTTATCAGTTATTTCCTCATTGGAAACGTAGAAAAAAGTAATGTTTTGAAATGCAGAAACGCAGAAATCAAACGTGTCCTTTGGTGTTAATATTTGACCTGTTACCGGGCGTTGAAGGCTAGTTTTAGCTGTTAGCCTCTTCACAGTTCCCCCAATACCATCACACGGGCCTTTACCGTGGGAGGTTGCAAAAAAATGCCACTCTGCATTTATTATAAATATCGTTTCGTACGAGTCAGAACTAATTAGATAAGATTTCTGATTGAACTTTTAGTTAATCTGTTAACGTTCAAAGAATTAGCGTCAGAGCTCTGATAGTAAATTAAGGTAGCGTAACCATAGTTTTAGTCCGGAATGTATAGATTTTAGGCCACTGTTAACCGTCACTTAGATTTCACTTTTAAGGCTTACTTTATTTGTACTGTTTTTAATACTGATAATTAAATACCGAATTTGTTATTGACTAAATGAGATCCTTCTTACAAGTTACCTTATAATTAGTCCATACTTAAACTAAAACTTGTCAGCCGGCTTCACTAGTCAGGTCTCTAATAGATTATAGTAGAGGAACTTGCAAGTTAGCTACAAGTCCTGTTAATAGATTGCGCCAAACCAAATTCACCATTGCAGCGATGAAGGCCTCTGATGGCCACCTTGTCACTGATCCAAGTTTGATCCTCACTGATCATTTCATCTCTGTTTCCTCTACGGTCAATCAATCATTTTCGCCCTTGACTGTGCCTCCCACCCCTGGCAGTGCCCAGCCTTCTCTCGACTCCTTTTCTTGTACTGTGGCTGATGTACACAAACAACTGCTGTTGTTGAACACTACCCAATCGGGTGGCACTGATGGGCTACACCCGTTCCTGCTTAAACTCCTAGCCAATGCGCTCGCCTCTCCGTTATGCATCATGTACAATATGAGTTTCACTACAGGGATTGTACCCCAGCAATGGAAGAGTGCCAACACCACTCCGATTCATAAAGCTGGCGCCCATGACAACCCCGCCAATTACCGCCCTATTGCCAACACTGTCACGTTGCTCGAATTGGAGAACGTTTGTTTTGGAGGACACTAGTTCTCTCCATCCCTCTCAACATGGATTTCACGCCAAACATTCTTCCACCACAAATCTCTTGTATGCCACCAACGGCTGGAAAACCTGGTTGGATGAGGGGAAGCCGGTCGATGTCATTTATCTTGACTTCCGAAAAGCGTTCGATACCATCCCCCATCCTGAATTGATTGAAAGCTGGTATTACGGGAGCTGCTCTCACATGGCTCTCCCACTTCGTCACCGGGCGTCGGCATTCTGTTGTTCTTCAGGGGAAGGCTTCACCACCACAAACTCCTCTCACAGGGTCAGTGTGCTTGGACCGATCCTTTTTACCGTTTTCATCAATTCCATGCCGCAGGTGGTCCAGCACTCTCGACTCTGCTTATTTTCCGACGACTCAAAATTAGCAAACCATGTTTCATTTATTTATTTATAAATGACAATGGTCTGCCAAGCCGTGACGACTTATGCACAGACACGTAGGTACAAGGATGTTTACTGAGTACAATGAATTAAAATCAACAAAAACAAAAAAACAAGGATACAAAACAAGTGAAATAAGAAAAAAAAACAAAAGCAAGAGAAAAATACACAATAATGGGCCGAATATGAATGAATGAATGAATGGATTTATTCGGTTCGCGTTATACAACGCGCCCTTTTAAAACAGGGCGGCTCCGCTTTGGGGAGCACAACCAGCAATTATTTTGAGGAGCAAAATTTAAAAAATACAATACGTAACAATTGATAAAAAGAAAAAAAAATATTTAGAGTCTTCATCCGCTACTCTCAGCGAGATCTCTTGCCGACTTCTTTTGCCAGAACCATTTAGTGAGGAGATGTTTTAAAAATGGCGGGTTCCACTCGCTATCCGTAAACCCCATGATGTTTTCCAAGGGCAGATAAAAGGACCCCTCTCTCCAGTCTTCGATCTCCGGAAAAATCGCCAGAGCCGGGGATTCCAGAAGGACGTGTTCTAGCGTTTCTCTTTCAGCTCCGCACTGTACGCAACGACTGGAGCTGCCAAAGAGCTGTTCGCACCTATCGCCGGTTAAAAGGGCTCCTGTCCGCGCTTGAAAGAGAAGACCACTCGACAAACTCCCGTCGTAGAAATCTTCACTGCTCGGCTTGGCTTTGTTCTTGTAAATCTGGAGAGACCTGTGATTCGCGACCTTTTTTTTCCACTTTGCTTCGGCGTTCCTGTCTACGTCTCGATCGACATACACATTCCACTGAGCCTCCGTGAGTGCCTTAAACCGTTCCGTACCAACACCATAAGCCCGATCGAGATTAGCTGTTCGTCGTTTAAAACGGGGGACAAAATGACTCGTGTTACGCGCGACGATGTAAACTTTCTTAGCAATCCGGCTTGGGGACATAAACTTCAACCGTCCAAGGTATTTCAATTTGCTTCGGGCTTCACGTTCAACCATGAGGCTCCAGCCCATTTCACCTTTGATGACCGCGTGCGCCGCCATCGGTCCAGCACTTAACGCGTAACGACCGACCTCGCACTGAGCGTAGTCGAGAGAGTCTTGCACCGTTTTCGAAATGTCAAGAACCTCATTGGCGTAGGTGAGCACGGGGACAGCGACAGTCTTCCACAGAGTTCTCGCAACCGAGTAGGAATTGTACGAATTTGAAGCTAAATTTCGAGTCATCCAGCGGAGTTTGTTTCCTTTAGCCACCAAGCCCGATTCCCATTTTTCCAAATAATTTATTCCTGATGAAAATACGACTCCCAGATACTTATACGAATCAACAACTTTTATTTCCTTCCGCTGTAGAACGAAATTGCGAGTACAGGTAGATGACGCTGAAATGAGCGGCAGAACGTTCGATTTTTCAATACTAAAAGACAACCCTTTCGCCTCTCCAAACCTTGAACACTCATCCAATAACAACTGTAAATCATCACTACCGTTGGCCAACAAAACTATATCATCCGCATACATTAAGCATGGTATGGCAGTGAATTCGCCATCAACTAAGTATTCCTGGTCGTCGTACTTAGGAAGAGAAGCACCCACTCTTAACGAGGACAATTTGATAGCTAGTTCATCCAGAAAAATGACGAAAAGTAACGGGGAGAGTGGACACCCTTGGCGTAATCCGATCTTGCTTTCAATGGGTCCAGTGGAGAAAGTATCAAGGGTGTATGTGTAACTGCAACTACTATAGAGACTTTTTAATAACTCTATACTCTCCGAGGTAACTCCCTTCCCTTCGAGACTCTTCCATAGGCGAGGTCGGTCGATACTGTCATACGCTTTAGCAATGTCAATGAAACCTAGGAAAAGGTCTAACCCGCGGTGCCTGGAAATCTCGATTAAATGAGTGAGCACGAAAAGATTGTCCGCTATACGCCGGTCCTTTCTGAAACCACCTTGCGCCTCGTGTAAAAAATTGTTGTCTTCAAGTTTTGTGCCCAGTCGCTCCCGTATCATCATAGACTATATCTTGTAAATTACCGACGTAACAGCTATTGGTCTATAAGAGTTCAATTCGTCTTTGGGTTTGTCGCCCCCTTTATAGATTAGTGTAACTCGCGCTTCAGTCCATTCAGTGGGGACGGTTCGGTCCTCTCGACACGTATTTAACAAACGTAACAGGCAGCGTCTTGCTTTGGGACCCAAATTTTTTAAACACTCCGCGTAAATTCCATCAGAGCCCGCCGCTTTACCACAATGAAGGCTTTTTAAGACTAACTCCAGTTCCTTAATAACAAGGCACTCTCAGCAATGTCCATTGAAGCTGGCATTGGGTCGAGGTCAATTTGCTCCGACCCACCAGCGGTTGCGGATGTCATCAATAGTTCAACCTCGAGATCCCGAACATACTCCTGGATACAGTCAACTATGTCTTTCCGGTGGGACAAGAGAGAACCGTTTTTCCCTTTAATGCCCACAGACGCCTTCATATTCCGTGTGGTTTTACGTAGCCTTTTCAAGTATTTCCAAAATTTTCTTCCACGGGTCTTTCCAGCAGACATTATATCCTTTTCCACTTTCTTGTTAGTAGCACGTATCGTCTTCTCTATTAAGATCTTACACTCAAGTTTGGCCGTCATATACGCATCCCATTTCGTCTTTGTTTTTGCGATATCCTCCTTCCGAGATAGGGCAACACGATGAGCCTTGCATGCCATTCGACGTTTCGAAATAGCCATCTTGACATCTTTATTCCACCAACTCTTAAGACATTTTTTCCCCTTAACCACAGCAAGAGAGCCTGTAGTGAAGCGAGATAAAGTGGAGCGCATGACATTTTTCACTGCGTCAACGAAATCGCCATAGGAGCAATTTTCCCCGCATGACGACGCCTAATTTTCCAATTCCAGAGTGTACTGCGTTATTTTTTCCGTTTCCGAAAAGTCCCAAAAAACTCGCTTTTTACCAATAGGAGCGTTAATTTGGCGGAAGCTTTCATCAGTAATTTTAAAACTTGGTTGCTCCACACAGGTCGTAATAAGGTTATGGTCACTTCCTACGCTTTTTATACCTTCTTCGTCGACGGAGATTGAAAGAACAGTAGGCACAAGGTTTTCACTAACCAAGACATAGTCAATAGACGAACGCGCGCCTCTAGTCTGCCACGTCGTTTTGCCAACACAAACGTCCATGAGATTCCCTATGACCATTCCATTATTAGTGCTAAACGTTTTAACCATACGCCCATTTGCGTCAGACCTTCCATCCAGTTCAACGATATGGCCATTCTGATCTCTTCCTATAGTTCTGAGATCATGAACGTTGTGAGCGAGGCAATCGTAAATTTCTTCATTACACTCTGTCGAATTTGCACCTGTAGCGCAATAGACAATTCCGAAAGCTATTTCTGGATTATCTGCTAGTCCGATCCACATATGTTCAGGACAATTTTAAAAACACTAGATTATCCAATTTTGACAAAACACCAATACCCCCGCCTTTTTTTTTCAGATTTTTTTCTGTTTAAACCAAGCCACGTAAAATTCTCAGGGATACTGGGCAATTCTTCATCTCGCAAGTGCGTGTCCACGACAGCCACAAAATCATAATTTTGAGATATCATAATATCTGAGAGTTCAAACCATTTTCGTTTTCCTCTTCCACCACAAACATTTAAAAAACCAAATTTTAAAGAAGTATTGCCAAAACGTTTATTTTTATTTTTAACTTTCCTTGGTCCTCTCTTCCGATGTCGCCTCCTCATATTATTGACTGTCACTTCTACGAAAGGGACCAGCCTCCTCAAACCCCCTACTATTTTCATCATAGTTTGCTACATTTTCACTCTGTTTTCGAATTACTCGTTTGCCTCGTATTATCCATTCGCCGCCCCCTTCACGTTTCTGCTTCAATTCATTACGAAGAGCTTTATCCTCCTCTCTTTCTAACGGCGTAAGATCTCTCGCGATGTATATAGGCGGTCCTTCCAATTCTCTCAAACGTTTGGACGCGATCAAGACCTTGTTGCGACTCGGTACTCCGTCTAATGTCACTATCAGTGGACGTACATTTCTATTCCTTCTCTCTCCTTGACGGCATACTCGAGTCACTTTGACATCTGAGACCTGAATTATTTCTCCGAACCACTCCTGTACAGCCTGATTTTCCATCGGCAATTCTTCGGGCAAATTGAAAATCACAACATTCGCTTTCCTGTCTTTGCGGTTATTAAATTCCATAATTTCAGATTTAACCTCGTCCTTGACCTGTTTACCGATGACTTTGACATCCACGGAATCCACGCTGGGTATGTTCATTTCCATTTTCGCTTTCAGGATTTCATACTCATTCTTTATTTTCTTAGCAAATTCGAGAATTCTCGTGTCTCTCTTACTCTCGATCGAATAAAGTCTACTCATCATACGTTTTTCACTTTCTCCTACGGCTTGGTCCAGTTCTCTTTTAAAAAAACTTTGGTACTCCGTGAGCTTATTGTCGAAAAGCGACGCCATCTTTGAGAAGAAGAGTTCATCCATTTGTGGCTTCGTTGTAGAAGTCTCACCAAACTGTCCATCGTTTTCAAAATCACAACCATCTAAGTGACAATACCATTTCATTCGTCTATCCTCTTCTAACGCCCAGTACAACGATTCCGAAACTTTAACGCATTTTATATGGAAACGGAGTCCACATCCAGCACACTGTATGCTATTGGCCTTCTGGGTTAATTGTTGATCACAACAGGAACATATTTTTAAACTCGAAGCGTCGTCTCCACCGCTGACATTTCTTTTTCGAGGGTTTTGACTCATTTTTTTAACAGCTTTTTACACGCGCTCCGTTTTAATTCACGACGCACGAGCTTCGATATTGATACTCCAATGCCCAAATTTTTAGGCTTAAAATTCTTCGATTTTCGTCGATTTAGGGTTCCGTATACTACCAAATAACTAAAAAAAACCAACCTTCCAAGAGCGAAACCGATTTCAGAATATGTACTAAACTGTATAATACACCTATTAAGGCAAGACTTTCATCAGAAAAAGGAAATTTACGTAATTAACTTCGCTGTACTGAGAGCTCCAAAACTGTGAAATCGCCTCACGTAGTTAATGGACGTAGTTAATATAGTCAAACAGGGGGGGGGGGGGGTGTCACGAAGAGGTTAGTAAATGGTCACTTAAAGAGGAACGAAATTGCAAATAGTCGGTAATCGAAACAATAGATTGTGGGAGAGCGTTCCAATCATTAACAACTGAGTGGGAGAAAAAATGTAATCGGCGAGTGATTCTCGCCCGTGGTTTGACTAGTTTGAGGGAGTGACCCCTGGTTCGAGAACCAGAGTCTAGGGAAAAATAGTCCGAAAAGCCCAGAACCAGATTCTTGTGGAAAAATTTGTGAAGTAAGCATAAATTGTTGAAATTATGTCGAATCATGACTGGTTGAATATTTAGAGCCTTTGCTCGAGGGGGGGCGGAGTGGGCCGAGACTTTGTTAGCCAATTTAGTAAATTGGTTCTGGGCTTTTTGGAGCGAATGTTGGTCAGTCTCCAAGTATGGAGACTATACTGGAGAACAATAATCGAAAATGGGAAGTGCCAGGGAGTTGTAGAGGGATTTGACCAACACAGGAGAGTGGAAGCACAAATTACGGCGGATCAGCCCAGCCACAGCTCGGACACGTTTGGCGACCTTGTTAGTGTGGATGGAAAATTTCAATGAGGGGTCAACTTGAATACCTAGGTCCCGTTCAGACAGAGTGGTATTGAGCGGTGTGCCATTGATATGGTAAACAAAGTGGGGGTTCTTATGCCCTAGGTGGAGGACAGAGCATTTAGTCTCATTAAAGGCAAGTCCACGCGATTTTGGCCAGTGGTAAGCCCTGTCCAAATCAGCTTGGAGCTCCTGACAGTGGGACACGTCCCGAAGTTTATGGAAGAGTTTGGAGTCGTCCGCAAAAAGGAGTATGAGAGCAATGGTAATCGCATCAGGCAGAGAATTAATGAAGACAATGAAGAGTAGGGGACCCAGGACTGACCCTTGGGAAACCCCTTTACCCACATCACGCCATGCAGATGAGACCCCATTAAGGACGACCCGTTGCCGCCGGCCACTTAAGTAATCCGCTAACCAAGCCAGGGCATCATCAGTAATTCCCGCAGCATGAAGGGATTCAAGGAGACGCGCATGAGGAATCGAGTCGAAGGCTTTTGAAAAGTCTAAGTAGATAACATTTACACTATAACCCTCATCGAGCCACATAGACCACAAGTTAGTGGCCTCCAGGAGATTGGTAAGACATGACCGCTTCGACAGAAAACCGTGCTGGCACCGAGAGAAGAAGTTGGTTTTAGCCAAGTGATTAGCAACCTGATCGTACACAAGGCGTTCACTCAATTTGGGGGTATGATTAAGGTTGCTAATCGGACGGTATTTAGTACGGTCGATACGGGAGCCGGACTTGTGAATTGGCGTGATGTTCGCTTCCTTCCAGGAGGGTGGTAGTTTGCAATGGGAGAAAGAGCGAGAAATTATAAGGTAAAAGGGAAAGGCAAGAACATTCACAAGCGATTTTATTAAGAAAGGGTGAAGGCCATCCGGACCAGGCGACTTAGTAACGTTTGAAGAAGAAAGGAGTCTGAATAAATCCCAAGGTTCACAGGAGAATCGAGTAAGTCGCGCTTGAGAAGCAGGGAGGGGTGGAAGGTCAGCTGTAGTCATACGGCATGCAGGTAAGATACCAGTTC
The DNA here is from genome assembly GCF_980474605.1 of Leiobunum rupestre. Taxonomy (NCBI): domain Eukaryota; kingdom Metazoa; phylum Arthropoda; class Arachnida; order Opiliones; family Sclerosomatidae; genus Leiobunum; species Leiobunum rupestre. The sequence goes on from NC_143392.1 coordinate 38,375,608, forward strand.
CCGGGGTGCTGACAGTACTAGCAAAGAAATCATTCAGGAGGGATGCAGATTCTTCAATGGTGGTAGTGAAAGTTCCATCCGGCCGCCTAAGTTCGGTGATACCCACTCTAGTTGAACGGAACCTATTAATGTGAGACCAAAAAGCCTTCGGGTTATTCTTGATATTGGCAGTCAAGGTCTGCTCAAATTTACGTCGAACGTTCCGGCAGTGATTAGTGCGGGCGTTTCTAGCCTGGCGATAGCGTTCGTGGGCCGAGGACAGAGCTGGGAGGGGGACAGATCGCTTTTTAGCTAACATGAGTTTAGTCCACGCGCAATTTTTGAATGCCCGACTACGAATAGTACGTGAGTCGGGTTTAGGGGGAGACGGTGGGATACGCAATGGGACATAGAGGTCAATACCGGTGTGAAGTATCTTGAGCATTGCTGACCACGCTTCAGAAATGCTGGGAGCAGAAAGGGCCAGTGACCAGTCAACACTAGAAAGGTATTCGGTAAAGGCTTCATAGTCGCCCTTGAAAAAGTTAGGTCGAGGAATAAAAGGGAGGCGAGTGCCATGTAGTTGAATTTTGAACGAGAGCGTGGCATGGTCACTACGCCCCAAGGCTGCAAGCATTTCTGGGGAGGAAACAAGGTTTTGTTCGGAAGACAGGATCAGGTCGAGAACTTTGTCTGTCTGGTAGAGGCCACCATTACGAGTGGGGAAGTCAATAAGCTGGTAAAGACCGTTGTCGGTTATGCAGTCTAAGAAAGCTTTGGTGGGTTGACAGGCCAAGGGGGTCGGCAGTTGGGAAACCCAATCAATACGGGGATAATTAAAGTCACCGACAATGACCAAGCGATAACCCTGTCTTGTACAGTAGAGGACAACGTAAGAGATAAGTGTGGTCAGCAGCTCATGGTTAAAGTATTGTGGATTATTGGACCTGTAAACAACAACAAACAGGGTTATAAGAGTTGGTGAGGCAGTGTGGGAGATTGAGACCATTAAAACATCGAGTCCCTCAGAACTGGGGTTAAATAGTTGCAGCAAGTTAATATCAGTAAAAGTGACGAGCCTTGATGATAGGGAGTTAACAACATAAAGAGCAACACCACCATAGGGGCTGTACCCCCTGTCACACCGAAATAACGAGTAATTGAATATTGCGTGTTCACTATCCAAATGGTTGTCAGTCCAGTGAGTTTCGGTGATGGAAATACAGACTGGATTGTGCAACTGTGCAAGAGTGGCTAGTTCATTAAATTTGTAGGGCAAGGTGAGTCCATTAGCATTAGAGAGGAGCACTGAGGAGCAGGTGGTGACTGTCAATGCTGCAACAATTGTGGAGGGCACAGTAGAAGTACGAGCACTCGGGACAGTTGGTGGAAGACCGCCATGTAAAGGAAGGAAGGGTTCAGCCAATGGATTAAGGGGTGTGGCACAACCATTGGGGAAGAGCAGAGTGGCAGATTCACCAACGGTTGAGGGACCGACGACGGCAGTAGCCCGGTTACGATAAGAAAAGGGGGGGTCTCTAAATGTGGAGTGCTAACCCCTGTGCTTCGTACTTTTTGGGTGGTTCTACTATCCCGACCATTGATTATCCGGTGCGTGATCTCGGAGTTTGGGTGGACTCCTCCCTGAACTTCAGTCAACACTGCACAAAACTGTGAAAAAGATTAATTCAATCACCGGCTTGACGAGTCGCTCTTTTTATTTTCGCTCCCCACGGCTGATACGTACCTTGTACAACTCTCTTGTCTTGCCCTAGAACAAATTTGGATCCGAAGTAATTGATCCCGCCTCTTCAAGGTGACCGGGATAACCTTACAAAAGCCCACAACCGTTTCACTAAACTCACTAAAGGCCTCGAGTGCCTTCCTCCGGTTGCGCGGAATGAAGCCCTCAAGATTGACTCCCCGCTTCTCAGACACGCGGTTAATGACCTGGTGTGTATCTGGATCATGTGGTCGGGTCAGTCTGCTCTCCAGTTGTCCGCTCTCTTCAAATTAGAAGCAAAAATATCTAAAACCATGGGCTCGGAGCAAACAACGTCAATGGCACCTTACTTTCCGTGCTATCCAAACTTGGACCTCCCTCTTCGCAGATGTACTTTCTGCTCAATCTCGTTGGACTTTCCGCTGCCGCACTCGGGAGTTTCTCCATTCTACCGTTTATTTATGTTATTTTTTTCCCACCTGTAGGTTATATATGAGCTATTTTAGTTTCGTAACTTGTATTTTTTCTTAATAAATAAATATAATCAAGGCTCGTTTAGATTGGCCAGCGCTTTGTCTGATGCCTTTTCAGTCAGCCGTGGTGTTCCTCGGCTTTTTCCGGCCAATGGGACGCTAATAGCTATTTACGCGGACAACATATAGTTTGGTTTTTACCGGGATTTTCTTTGTCGTTGTTGCGTCGGCACATGCAGGAGGCTTTAGATTAAGCAGCTACACAATTTATCTCCTGAAAAATGATGTGTTTCTTTGTGATTCTCGAATAAACATAATGTTTCTGCGGAAGTTCCTTTGACCATTTTTGGTGTTGTTGTCCCCATAGAAATCTCATAGGTAACTAGAATGCTGCCGTGTAACTGGCAAATGGGCCAAACGCCGTGGCAGACGATAGCCAGATCTCAGCCAATCAGAGATCAAAGAGTGGTTCTGCCAAGAATTTAATGTCACCAGAGAGAATGACGTTACCTATCTCCCGCTATAGTAGCGGATCCAAGGAGGATTATGATCCTCCTTGGCGGAACCACTCTACGGCCTCTCATTGGCTGAAGGTTCAAGGTGAACTGGCGTCAAGCTCGGCCGTAGGCGGCAGCATTCAAGTTACCTATGAGATTTCTATGGTTGTCCCTTTGCAACAGACCAAGGATTCTATATTTTTAGAAGGATAGGAAGTGACTAGGTTCCCCTGTATAAACGGCCTGGTGGGAAGAGCGTGGAGTTTTACAAAAGAGTGACGTCACTTTTACCGCTTTTACTCACCCCCAAAGCCAAATCGCTCAACGGCGAAATGGGCTTTGGCGCCTTCACGGTAGCGATATTTGACCTTGGCTGGGTAATTTTTGGAAGAAGCTACTGCGGCCCAGTCGCGCGTTTTCTTCCCGGCGCGATAGCGCCATCACTTCCTATCCTTCTAAGTCGCTAGTTTGGGACTTTACATGCACAGACCCACTTGCGAGTTCGTATTTGGCGGCTTCTTCTACAGCCCATCTCTGGGCCGCTACCCAGGCTGAAGTGAAGAAAAAGTCTAAGTACGCTGGACTCGAGAATCGGTACATTTTTAAAGCGGTGGCCGTTGAAACTCTCGGCTCGTTCGGTCAAGAAGGCTTAGGTTTAGTTCACGCCATTGGCCGTCGTCTGAAGGACGTAACCGGTGAGCCGCGTTCGGTTCAGTTCCTTCTCCAACGAATCGCTATCGCGATTCAGCGAGGCAACGCGGCATCAATATTAAACACCTTTCCTCCAGGGGCTTCCCTAGAGGATTACCTCTATTCTTTGTAAATTTTGTAAATATTGGTGAAATAAAAATATTTTAAAATATAGAATCCTTGAACAAATATCATTAAAGAACTGGCGTTGTGAGAATATGAAGTGTCATACGTAAGTTTATTATGCTACTTATGCTTAAATATGTATAGAAGAAAATTTTCTTGACTTAAATCTCGCGAAAAATATAAATTTTTTCGTGTTTCTTTTTATTTCGCATTTTTACTTTTTTAACTTTTGTTAATAGTTTTAGAGAAAACAAACAAAACATAATTGTTAGAAGTAGTTTTTTTGTAATAAATAGATATTTATCCCCTCCCGCCAAAAGTTTTAAACTGACGCTTTCAACAATAACAGCTGCACAGCATGAGAATCGAACCATTAAATGACTTATCTAAAATGTTTTACATAGGTCTGTTGGTAGGAATTCCTAACTTCTATCTCTGCTTTTACAATGAAGTGTTTGCAGACTTTATGCAAAATGACTCAACGATTCATCTAAAAAGAGGAAAATCCCAATCCTAGGTCTGTTTGTCGTTGTACTATTTTTTTTGTCGTGAAAACCATTTTGAAAACCAAGGTCGTGTAGTTAAATGCTTTTCGTAGGTGGCTTATTTCTGGGACAATACTGACTTCGATTGGATTAAAATTTTTGCGTACCTTTCTTTAATTCCAAAATCCGCCGCTGGGTGTCAATTTTATTGTAGACTTCCTCGTGAATTGCGTTGTCTTGTATAACCGAGGTGCAATATACGCAATTCCGCGAACTTCAGGAAAAACGGCGAAACGGAAACCAGATAACCCTACCGAGTACCACCCATCACGTACCAGTAAAGGGTCCTGATAATAAACCTTGCTTTACTAAATTATAGGTACTTCAACAAAAATAGCGCAAAATATTGTTTAGGGTACATTTTAAACGCCATGACTACACCATCTCAAACTCAAGCGTATCCTGATTATGGTAAAAATTACAATGACATCCCTCCACCTCCATACACAGCTGGTTTTCAGCCTCAGGCTGGCTATGGTAAAAAAACAAATAAAAATTAAATTGAAATGAAAATAACCAATGCTTATTACATAGCTCAACCCAAAAACGTTGGATCTCCAGGACAACAACTGCCATATCCAGCGCAACCCACTGACATTGGCTTTGCCCCTCCTCAATACTTTAACCCTCAGCAAAATTATCCTGGATACGTAACTGGCCCCCAACAAAATGTTTATCCACCACAATCACAGGGTTCCTACATTCCTCCTGAACAAGGGCAATTTATTACTTCACCTGAACCAACTGCTTATCCAATTGGAACTGGATTAGATGCGGTTAATCGTTCAACTTCCAACGAAAACATCATGGAAGACTGGAGCGGATTTTCCGATAAAGCTATTAGAAATGCTTTTATCAGAAAAGTTGGTTTTGTTTATCGCATTTCATTTGCATCACAATTTTGTATCTAATTAAAATATTTTAAAGGTTTATGCCATTCTTATGGTTCAATTGGCATTTACTGTTGGTATCATTGCCCTTTTTATTTTCCAGTAAGTTTAAACCTTTTTTTTACTTTAAGCAACATAAATAACATCATGGTTTCTTTTTAAATAGCAAAGGGGTCAAACAATATGTTCAGAACTCTTTCGGCATGTACATCGCGGCATAGTAATAATGTTACTTTTATTATATTTGAACTTTTTCGAAAATTAACATTTTTAAATTTTAGCATTTTCTTCCTTGCCATTTACATTGCATTAGTTTGCTGCAAAGATTTGAGGTACAATACATTTTTGGTTTCAGTCTCTATAACTTGTTTATTAATATTTATCCTATTAGGAGGAAATATCCAACCAATCTTATTTTACTTGCACTCTTTGTAAGATACTTTATATTTTCCAATTGAAATGGTCAAAGTCTATATTTCTATTTCTTTTTATAGACCGTGTGCCTTACATATTTGGTAGCGGTCATTTCTAGGTAATGTAATTTCCAATATAATGTATTATATTTATAATTTTTTTTAATTGATCAATTTTCCAGCTTCCATGATACCAATATCGTCATAATGGCTTTGGGAATTTGCACCGCTTGTTGCCTCGTGATCACCATATTCTCGTGTTTTACGAAAGTAAATTTTAACAAGTTTGAAAAGAAAATCCAAGGTCTAATACTTGCTTATTTATATTGCAGTTTGATTTAACCAGTTGCGCTGGCGTCCTTTTCATCTTGGTCTGGGTGCTCTTCTTCTTTGGAATCCTCTGCATTTTCACTCGCAATGAGGTAATTTGTAAAAATAAATGAAATGAAATTATATAACTAATGATTGTTGGAAATGCAGATAATGAATACAGTCTACGCCGGATTGGGTGCCCTTCTCTTCATGATGGTGAGTGCTTTATATTGGAATTCAATCGATTCACTGATTAAACTATTTTATTTTAGTTTTTGGCGTTTGATACACAAATGGTGATGGGTGGAAAGAAGTATCAACTGAGCCCTGAAGAACACATTTTTGCTGCCCTGCAGCTCTACTTAGACATCGTTTACATCTTCCTGTTCCTTTTGACCCTCCTGGGTGGAAGCAGAAAGTAGAAACACTCTTGGAAATATAACATTTTCTAGAGGAGAGTAGACTTTTATAAAAATTAAGATAAAAACTGTATTCTGCACTTGTTTTGACTTCAATATTAAATTATATCTCGACTGAAACTCGCTTTTAACAAACTATAAATGGTTCTTTATCTCGCTTCTATAATGTTATAGGAAATACAAGTTTCCTCTAAAATCTCAGTTTCTTGTAGTTTAGTGTGAATGTATAAATTTATGACTAGCATTTAGTGGTAGGTTTAAAGTGTAAATGTATTTTTGTATGGTTTCCAACTATTTTTTGAGAGCTTCATAATGAACCTTGTGTTCATCCAGAGTGCTTTCAATTTGAAACTCATGACGTCACCAATGTAATTCACCTATTGAAAAGAACCTGTAACTGTCATGGCAACCACGGTGAACACTACACCTGTGATGTCACTAGTTTACCAAAACTAATCAAACGAAAGCACTCTAATGTAAAAGTTTAAGTGGGACTAAATTAGTGATTTAGAGTTTATATTTGTAAATATGTTAGTCTTCCTTTATGTTGTATAAAAAACTATCATAAGTGATTAAATTCATGGAATATAGATATTCTTTTCTTTTGATTTTATATGTTAAAGTTACACAAAGCTTGTAAAGTATCTTAATATCATGAATAAAGGAAATATAAAATTATGATTTTAATTGGTAACAATTATAGATCCATAATGCGATTTTATGAGACACACATTAAAATTTCTGTGGTTATAAATTTTACATATAAATTAAGATGGTTAAAATACAATACTTTATGTTTGGCCCAAGACTGATATATCAAATATAACGATTTTACCAATTCAAAGGTTCACATCTAATACTAGGTAGACTGCAGTTTTGAACTTTCAGCTAGCTAACAGCAAAAATAACATTGAACAACATTGAAGAGGTAAAAAAGACCAACATTTGGGGAAACTAAAATATTTATTTCATAAATTTAACTGATACGCGGTACTTCGCCTTGAAGTACCACGTATTGTTGGTCTTTTTTACCTCTTCGACGTTGTTCAATGTTATCTTTAGACAAATAGTGGTTCTCGTTTTCTTTCAAAAGATAATATAGACATCGTACCCTAGATTCAAAATCACTGCCTTGCGGGTAGCCAATAGCATTTACCCATTTTCCTACTGGAACTCCACAGTTACCTAGTAGGGCACTACAGTAAGGGATGTGGGCTGATTTTTCGAGGTCATAAGCTGGAAGTGGGTAATCGCAATTTAACAAAACCATCAATTGGAAAGCTCTCTGAATTAGAACCTAAGGTACTAGGCCTATATTATCTTTGCTAACAGTCAGTGACTAAAGTTCCCCTCCAGAAAACTGGTTAGGTAGGGTTTTACAATATTTTTTACATATTGATAAAAATCAGTATCAGAATTAGTTAACGTATGATTTCACCAAACACTAATAATTTACACACTTAAAGTTAAGAAATAATTAATTTTGTAGCTAATAAAATATTTGTTAATAGGAAGGAATAACACCAACCCCAACCCCCCCTTCATGAGCGCACATTGAAGCAATGAACTTCCATTCATTAGTTTCAGGGTTAAAAACCTCCACGGAACTTAAATTGGACACACCATCATATCCTCCAATCGCGTAAAGTTTTCCTGCACTGCCAACAAGGGCTACACGACTGCGCATGACATTCATTGGGGGAATATGTTCCCATTTTCCAATTTGAGGGTCGTACCGTTCCGCAGTCTGCAGGAAAGTTGATCCGTCGTAACCCCCACAAACATATATTTTTCCATTAAGAGAAGTTACCCCTAATCTACATCTTTTGGTCAGCATGGGTGAGATTAATTGCCATTGTCCAGTTTGGGGATCATAACGTTCCACCTAATGAAAAAAATTGTGTAGGAGGTGAAATCCACAAGTACACTTATTTCTAATTTACCGAATCAAATATTGACAGTCCATCATGACCTCCTAAAGCATAAATGTAACCGTCAAATGGTACAACTCCAGATGCACTACGGTGTTTACTCATGGAAGCAACCATGGACCACTGATCCAAATCTGGATTATAACATTCTACTGTGCTGAGCGAGGAAACACCATCATACCCTCCGCAAGCGTAGAGTCGGTTAAATAATGCACCAGCTCCTACAGCGCTGAAATATCAAGCTTATTCTTTAAGAAATAAGCTTACAGCAAAATTAATAATTGAAGTCTAATATACCTCCTTTTACAGTTCATAGATGCAACTTTGGACCAAGTATTGGTAGCTGGATCAAATACTTCCACAGTACTAAGTCTTTCATTACCATTATAGCCCCCAATTGCAAAAAGTTTGTTTCCTGTCAATAATATGGTAGTTATATGGATGGCTTAAAAATATTAAAGAGCGTTTACCCATGACAGCCACACCAACGCGGCTTCGTAGCATGGTCATTTCGTTGGACATTTGCCACCGCTCAATCGTGGGGTCATAAACTTCAACGGTACTTAAAGAATCACCTGAAATCAAATACTAATAAGAATAATTTTTGACAATGGAAAAGTGGAACAGCATTACCATTCTTCGTTAATCCACCAACAGCATAGATTAAACCTAATATATCTGGACAACATCTTGGTCTGGTCCTAAAACTTTGAAGTAATAGCCTTCTCTCAGGCATAAGATGGTAATCCTTGGCTTCATCTAATAAATCGCGGCATTTATGAGATGTACGAATTAACTCTTCAGTCGCTACTCTGTCTGTTAGGTATTGAGGAGTTAAAAGGGGCATTCGAACTTTGGTCAATAATTGTGGTAGGTAAAGTTGCCGGTTAACTATGTCTTTCTTCACCCATTCCATGACAGCTTCGAACACCTCTTCTTCGTTACAAACATGAAGCTCGTCTTTGCTTATAATATCATTAATTTCTTGAAATGGAAGGCCAATAAATTCCTCCGACTTTGAGACTTCCATAAAATGTTTCTGAATATACTTAAAGGCCGCCTCCACCAAGGAAGTGCAGCCTAAAGTGTCTGCAAATGCTTTCACACCAACGACATTGTGAGGGTGAAGTCGTTTTTTTAAAAACTCGCAACAAGCTTCTCTAACTTGTTGTAGCTGAAGAAAAGAGGCACCAACTAACAAAGATTGGACGCTAGATGTGTGGATGGTAACTTTGCCAGTGTAAGCAAAATTAATTAAAGCTTCTAAAGCACTGTAGACAAAAAATACCCAAATGAATAAAATAAAGCAACGTAACACATCATGAAACACACCATGGTTCAATTCCTTTGATAGTAATTTCTTTCTGCGTACTTTCGATCATTCCATTAGTGAACATTCCGTTGAAATACGGAATTGTACCAGCTAAAATAACTCTGTGGCCAGAAAAAATCGCATCATCCACCTATAGGACAAAAAACGCTTAAAATATTGACCAATTGTTAAGCCTTCGCTAATTAAAACTTACTTTAATGGTAACATCACAAAGCTTTCCTTGCCTTCTTATATCTTCAAAAATTGGAAAGGTTACTTCTGGTAAGTTATTTTGTTTAAATAACACCGAATCTTCGTTTTCTAAAGCCATGTTCCTTTTTTTTTATATATATACACACAATCGGTGTCGACCCTAGGCCTTAGACACCAGCACACACAATAACTGATTAATCAGGGTGCGATATGCACCGGTGTAACGGCCACGCCAACGGGGGGATACGTGGGGACAGGCCTGGGGTGGGGACACCCGTGGCGGAAGTACCCCAACCACCCGTTGGGGGATTGGTGCTCGTCCTCACACGGCCTACCACAAACTCGGCCTCCCAGACGCTTGGGATTACAGGAGTGAGCCATTACTCCCGGCCTAAAGCCATGTTCCAGTACCAATAAACCCAACTTTACGTTTTCTTAACACCGATGACCCAATGAACTAGGAGGATTCAAGTAAACCTGGAGTGGTCGTCTCCCGTTTTAGGCGGGGCAGTAAAAAATTCACGGACATAACAAGTATCGCCATCTATCGTAGAACCTTTACACTTTTAATCGGCTTTTCGTCTGCTAATTTTTCTATTCGCGTATTTCTAGTCCCGTGTTTTTAGTAGGAATAGACAATTAATTTTAATATTCGAAAACTAGCAGACGAATTTTATAAAAACATGTAGAAAAGGTGGCGCTAAACTCGTATGTCCGCGATTCTGGCTCGCGCTGCGTTGCCGTAGAGAGAGGGGAGCTCGTAGTGGGGGAATACACTTTTCTATTCCAGGGTACCGAGTTTTCATATTCCTAGTTTTCATATTCCTAGCAATGAATAGGTCACGGTGTCACCCATAGATATAGGAAACGTATATAAAGGTCTAGATAAAATATTTCAAACGCTTAATTTATGCAGGCTATCCTTATAAGGCGCTATCTATCGGTCAGAAAGCTCGTGCAATCGTTGCGAGAGCCATTGTCTCCTGCTTAAAAATTATACTAAAAGTCACCAATAGATGGTGTCTAAAGACTAGGGCCTGCGGAAAGGTCAAGCACTTAGTACAAAATTACTAGGAGAGCTTGCAATCCTGGTCACGTGCCTTCCTCGGTGTCTGCTAGGTGTCAATTCCGTATTTTATGTTAGGCTTAGACGCCCCAAAATTCATCTAGACCTTTATATACATTTCTTATATCTATGGTGTCACCATTGAGTTGGGAATATTAATCTAGAGATCCAATCAAATCTGCTCCCCGCGAAACAAGTTTTTGAAAATTACGAATGTGCCGGACTGCCGTCTCCTCTAAAATGACGAGAAAACGTTATCCTATGACCCGTAGCGCCATCCATTATTTTTGAAAAATAAATCTTTTTGGCGGAAAACGCGTCTTATTTGAACGAACCATTGAGAGATAGACGGCACGACAGGTAGAATGATAAAGTGTTCTCGTCATTTGGGAGCAGACGGCAGTATTCCTATTTTTTAAAAACTTGTTTCGAGAAATATTGAAATCCGACTTTTTGATTGGACCTCTAGATTAATATTCCCACCTTTTATGAATAACTGTTTAGATAAGAAAGCTTCAGTGTAGCGAAACCGAAACGAGTCTAGGTGGCGCCACTTACTTCCGAAGTTCCGAGATAGCGCCTATGATCTACGGTCTGCTATGGTCGTAATTGCTCTGTGTTACCACGGCCAACTTCGATCACGCGTACCGCGCTTTACCGGCCTCGTCAATCGCCTGAATTTACCGTGTATATATTTTCCCACCAGGGTTTCGCTACGACCAAAATTTAACGTTAGTCAGATAGGAAAAATCCACAAAAATCAATTATTTTTAAATAAATTTAAAAAAACATTGAATTAAACCGAATGAAGGTTAATATTTCACTAATAGTATAATATTTTTTAATGATTCTAATTTTTTAACGGTGTTTATAAATTATAAAAGAGTTAAACAGAAACCAAGAACATCCTCTAGATGCTGCCAGCAACATAGTATTATCATATGTAACATAATTACTCATAAGTATGCCACTGTACCTTTATTCCATTCAAAAATCTTCACTAATGGTTTGTTTCACCACGAACCAGTAAAAAGGTGGACTACGTTAGATTTTAACCTTTTTATTAATCCTAGTAATTTTGGGAGTCACACTATTGGCTAGTATCATATTTATTTAAGCCAATGGAAAACCTCTAAATTGAGAAGGATTTTTTTGCGTCGGAATTTTAGTCAATGTAGCTATATTAAAATTTATAAACTCTCGGTTTGTGCGGATGAAGTTAAATTATGAGTAATTTAGCAAAATAAAAGGGTGGGGAAAATGACCAATAAGTGATCGCTTTCCGAAAATGGAACAAGTCGTTGAAGTGGGATATTCCACCAGCGTTATTAAAACCCATATCAAGCCTAGAAGAGTTAGGCCTAGGCTCAAAAGAAGGTTCCAGAAAAGCTCAACCTGAATTTCAACTATTTTTTCCAATAAACCTGCTTCTTTTATTTGACAATGCAAATTTATTTTAGACTTATGGCAGGGTGTGTGCTATTACAATTCGCGACTGAAAGCTATCGGTACGTCCACTTTCGGTTGCCGTCGAAAACTAGATAGGTACAGTGATGGGCGCGCTCGTATCTTTGGATACTTTTAGGATACGAGATGATACTTTATCCGAAAAATAAAAATAAAATTATACGATTTTGATATGATCTTCTACATTGCAAAATGATCGCGATAAAATTTTGAAGATAATAAATCGGAAGCGATCTATATTTGAAAAGATTCTTCTCTTACCTAGCCTAGCGAAAAAAAGAGCGGGAATAGAGCTAGTGCTTCCATTTTTTGTATTAGAAATTACACGATAGATTTCTTCTGGTTTCTCTTCAATTTTGTTTGTATTTGAGAGGAAATATTTTAGCGCCATCTAGATATGCCAATATACACTATTTGAGCGGCGAACCTATCTCACGTGATACTGAAATATAGCCAAACCCGAAACACTGTTAAGTTATTGAAGGGAGAGGAGCGGTCAAAGGTCGCCGTTTTATAACGGTGGTGGGGGGGGGGGGGGGTGGCAAACAGTCGGAGGGAGGGGGGACGGAAAGCAGAGACTTTGATTCCGCGCCGCGCAGCCTGAAAGGCGATTTCAAAACTAAAACCAAAACTCCCAAAAGTTATTTTTCCCACCGTCCCACCTTGGAGTAGAGAAGTCCACTTCTTTGCTCCAAGGTCCCACGCAGACGCAGTTAGAGTCATGTGTTGCAAACTGGCGGTGTGAGCTGTGGCGATGCAATAGCTTTATTTATTTTCCATTATTTAGTTTTTGAAAATACTAAAATTAAAATCGATTCTAATCCATAAAATCAAAATCAAATGTTGAAGGATTTACTTCTGAATCAATAATCAAAAGATAAAAATTGAAATATTCATTTTAATACAGAACTTTTGATATGAAAAAAATTGATTCTACTTTCTCGTGAAACGTATTCGAAATATTTTTAAATATACTTTTCATAATAATGAAAACTAAAGAAGTATTTGAAATGATACTTATCCAAATCTTTAAAGATTTCTATTGATATTTTTCAGGCAAGGGCAAAAAAGAATTGAAATTAATTGAAACTCTCATATCTTTAAAGAAATTTGAAAGATCGGGAAAAAATCAAAGGGCCAAAACTAAATAAAATGAAAGATTGTGAATGATTTTGTCGCCATCTTTGCTCAAAAATATCAAAAATTAAATGATATTCTATAGAAATTTCAGAGGGAAAAAATTGATAGTATAGTATAGCTGCTGCCATCTATGTAAAAAGATACGAAAAAGATAGATATAATTTTTTTTGTGTAGCGTATTTCCAAACGGTAAGCCTATTAGCGTTTCCCAGCCAGTTGCGTAAGGACTTTTTATGGTACGTAATTGCGCGTATTAGAGGGTTATGATGGATGAAATAGACGCTATCAAAGTCTAATATTTAAATATGAATATAATTTCCCACTGTTTTGTGTTTCCTTGTCATAACGGTCGACGCGACGCCCAGATTGAGGCATTTTTCTCTAATTTAACAATATCAGACGCTAGATCATAGGCGCTACCAAGGAAGAGCGTGGCACCGTAGCGCCATCTAGACTATTTTTCGACAGCAACCAAAAGAGTTCGTAACGATACCGTCCTTAGCTCAAATTAAGAGAAATGCGTAAGCCGGGAGTAGTGGCTAACTCCTGTAATCCCAGGCGTCCGGGAGGCAGAGTTTGTGGAAGGCCGTGTGTGGACGACTACCAATCCCCCAACGGGTGGTCGGGATGCTTCCGCCACGGGTGTCGTAAAAATATCTGCCACAAGGATTAAACAGAAGCTATGTATAATTGACGCTAGTTACGTTAAAACAAGTTGCGGCCCGTGTTAACAGACGATTTTTTGATTTAGTTCACACTCCCTTCAAAGGCCCTATGAAACTCTTTGACATTTAAAAAAATAATCGATTTGATGAATGTATTCCTTTCAACCATGAATATCGAACTATATATATCATTACCGTTTCTACCATCTGGAGCATGGATGGTGTTTTTGTGTTTCACGTAATCACTTAAGCCAATTGATGACTTGCAACGAGACCGGTAGCACTGCCAAATGCGCCCAAGGCATTATGGTTATTCGCTTTATACTAACAAGGAGAGTACCCGAGGTGTTTATTGCCGATTGAGTTCAAAGTCGGGGGTTATGTAGACCTATATGAGATATGAAATTTCCCAAAATGAGACGTTGCACTACCCATTCGATTTGCCATGGCAACCGAAAATGTTTTTGACCACTTACAACCAAATTAAGATTTTTTCCTTATTTTACCCAAAATTTGTTACAAATTTACCCTAAAAATTTTTCAATTTACCCAAACTTGATGAAATTTACCTAAATGTGGTCCAAATTACACATTTCGTGATTTTCAAATTTTTCAAAATTTTCTTGAAACCGAGAAAATCCCATGCATTTTTAAATGGAGATTTTATTGTTTTAAGTGATCAAAAACATTTTCGGTTGCCATAGCAAAACGAATGGGTAGTGCAACGTCTCCTTTTGGGAAATTTCATATTTCATATAGGTCTACATTACGCCCGACTTTGAACAAAATCGGCAATAAACACCTCGGGTACTCTCCTGTAAGCGTTGGTATGAGCCTATGATCATTGCCCCGAATGCCCCCTGGATTAAGAGAAGGCCTAGAAATCGTTTTTCTACAGGGGGCGGCAAAAATTTTTTACACGCTCGCGAAACACTCACGAGGAGACGACCCGAGGTGGTTCTTTCCGATTTGGTTCAAAGTTGGGGGATTGTTAGACCTAGATGTAACATGAAACCCGTTAAAGGGAAAAGTTACGCTGGGCTTCCGTTTTGCCATGGCAACCAAAAATGTTTTTGACAGCATAAAATAAGAAAATGTCTATGTAAAATAACATGCGAAAATGACAAATTCTGTGCAAAACTTCAATAAATAAAAAAAAAATAAAAAAAAAATTGTAAATTTAACATTTTTGGATTACTTTGGACAAATAGGGGGGGATAAAAACCATTTTGGGTGAACTCGAGCGAATTTGAATAAATACGTCGAGTTTTGGGAAGACTGTTTTAGGTCCCGTAGTAGCGATGGCACACGAAGAGCTTAAATAGGGCCACGTGCATGAACCTTCTCTCTCTTGGTCTCTCGACCCGAAGATGACCACAACTTGTCCTCTCGCTCCTTCGTGACAATGGCGACCGGCTCGCCGGTCCCCCAGTTCATGATTTTCCATCTTACTGTTTCGCGGTAAACGAAACGAGTAATGTGTCGGCGACAACTTTAATTCGCGTCCGAATAGTTTACGCATTAATGTATCGCGTTCCGCGTTTCGTTATGGAGCCCAGGAACTTCAGCCGATTGAATCATCGAAGGACTATTTTTCTATATGTAAGAACAATACGTTTAAACAAGAGCCATGTTCCATAAACTGTCTTCATTAGTGGGGCAATAACTTTTATATTTGTACTTGGTTACCAGCGTAATATTAATTTGATCGTTTCATTAAACCACGTGTGTATTATCTCTAATGCTGACACTTTATTTTAGGATAATTTAATACCCCTAGACAACCTGACCCTAATTCTTATTCATATATTTAAAAGTGTCACAAGTACCTGTTCCTCAAGGTCTTCTAGTACGTTTTTCACTGTCTCACGAGTTTGTCGTGGTTGAATTTGTCCGTTTTCCGTTAAGCGTCTGTCAACAGCGGCAAATGAGCGTCAATCTGGTAACGGACTTTGAGGGAACTGTAATCTTAGGGGTTCTATACACTATTTCGCTGAGTCCACCCGTACATTAGGTGCACATCCGCGTACTCAGAGTTAGTAAAATGCGCTATACTTATCTTAAATTTGGATACAAAATAATGAATTGTCGATACAGCGGTTTGTTTTGTTCTTTAAAAAGCACCCCACCTTTAATAGTACACTGTTAAAAATAAAGGTTTTATTTTAGACCTTTAAAGTGCTTAAAACCTTTTCCAATATTTAAGACCATTCAGGGTTTTATCATAGAACATATTTAAACCGTCTGCTCCCCAAATTCAGTCCTTTTGTGGAGTGTTTAAGTACTTATTTTACGTTCTTTTATCCATTTTACATCATAAACAGTAAGAAGTTAATCCTTTTTCACTTTATTTTCAGTCCTTTATAGGCCCTTATTTATTTAATTTTGTGATTATTCAATACGACTCAATATATAAACCATTACCATGGCCAGATTAGGCTGGTTTTCGTTCGGGGGAAATAGACGAAAGAGCGTCCCTGAAGTCGTTGAACCATGGAAGAATTACTTCTTCCATGGTTGAACGAAGGGAGTTGATCACGTAAAGTACCATTTAATACTTTCAGTTTTTGCTATACACTTTGCAAGAATTTAAGGGTGCCGATATTTGGGTTATCATAGTTTGACACCTTAATCAATATCCCCTAGATTTAAAATCTGCTATCAAATTTTTAAAGACTTAACCTTAGTTAAATAATCCTGGTGATTGGAATTTCTTCGCATTATGTTATTTTAAAGAAAATATTAAAAAACGAAATAACGTAGTATTCAAATACTAGTCTCGAAATTGGTCCATATCATTTTTTTCTTCGTTTAAGAGAATTAAATGGGTATTCAAAAGGACTAAATGTTAGAACGTAACATTTTTATACCTTTACCACCAGGACTGGAAAAGGTTTATTCTTAGGTCTCGTTCCTTTTCAATACCCCAAAAGGTATTGTATTAAACATAAAAGAGTAAAATGGGTCTAAAATAATTGATGAGACCGTTTTTAGTAACCAAATGGTTTGAAATAAATTAAAAGTCCAATTTTGGTCGTTTTATAAACCTTTATTTTTAACAGTGTAAATAGTAAAGTCTGAATTTCCCAAAAGGCAACGAAATTGAAATTTATCCCCTGACCTAATGCGTTCATTGGATATAAAGTTAGATAACGCCTACATCACTAGTGTGAAATGATTCTGATTCTGTTAGGTCTCATTAAGTACAGCTTAGGAAAAAACGTTCGGTTTGTTATAGTTAGTGTAATATTTTTCATCCATCTAGGCTAAATGGTCAAGCTTTACGCAAATCAAACTATATCAGTACCATTCCGTGTCTTCAACAGTTTCCTTAAGGGGGGATAATACAGTAAAAGCCTCTTTTTCGTTCAATTACATAATTGAATTATATTTTTCTTATTAGGCTGAACCTTCCTCTAATGCTTAAAATAATTGTAGGATTTAGCACACTTCCGTACGTGAATGAAAGGTATTAAGAACAAGGCTTTATTGCACCTAGTTTTTTTACTATTAAGGTAAAATTCTAAATATATAAATGAAGAATTGTTGGTATTTATTGTTTTACAGCTAACGTAAAATTACCAACCTGTAAACTACGAATAAAAATTGCTAACAGAAGATTTAACAAAATAAGAAGATCGTCACGCCATGTGAGAAAATTCACAATTTGAGGACTGAGATTTAGGGAATTAACTTAGGATTAGATCTAACTTAAAAAGGTTCATTACTTGGAATACTAATCCTGCAAGGATGGCCCCAAGTAAAAAAGATCCCGAGTAATGGAGGTTCCAAACAATGGAGGTTCCGAGCAAGGATGGCCCTAAGTAAATAAGATCCCGAGTAATGGAGGTTCCAAACAATGGAGGTTCCGAGCAAGGATGGCCCTAAGTAAATAAGATCCCGAGTAATGGAGGTTCCAAACAATGGAGGTTCCGAGCAAGGATGGCCCTAAGTAAATAAGATCCCGAGTAATGGAGGTTCCAAACAATGGAGGTTCCGAGCAAGGATGGCCCTAAGTAAATAAGATCCCGAGTAATGGAGGTTCCAAACAATGGAGGTTCCGAGCAAGGATGGACCTAAGTAAATAAGATCCCGAGTAATGGAGGTTCCAAACAATGGAGCTTCCGAGCAAGGATGGCCCTAAGTAAATAAGATCCCGAGTAATGGAGGTTCCAAACAATGGAGGTTCCGAGCAAGGATGGCCCTAAGTAAATAAGATCCCGAGTAATGGAGGTTCCAAACAATGGAGGTTCCGAGCAAGGATGGCCCTAAGTAAATAAGATCCCGAGTAATGGAGGTTCCAAACAATGGAGGTTCCGAGCAAGGATGGCCCTAAGTAAATAAGATCCCGAGTAATGGAGGTTCCAAACAATGGAGGTTCCGAGCAAGGATGGCCCTAAGTAAATAAGATCCCGAGTAATGGAGGTTCCAAACAATGGAGGTTCCGAGCAAGGATGGCCCTAAGTAAATAAGATCCCGAGTAATGGAGGTTCCAAACAATGGAGGTTCCGAGCAAGGATGGCCCTAAGTAAATAAGATCCCGAGTAATGGAGGTTCCAAACAATGGAGGTTCCAAGCAAGGATGGCCCTAAGTAAAAAAGATCCCGAGTAATGGAGGTTCCAAACAATGGAGGTTCCGAGCAAGGATGGCCCTAAGTAAATAAGATCCCGAGTAATGGAGGTTCCAAACAATGGAGGTTCCGAGCAAGGATGGCCCTAAGTAAAAAAGATCCCGAGTAATGGAGGTTCCAAACAATGGAGGTTCCGAGCAAGGATGGCCCTAAGTAAATAAGATCCCGAGTAATGGAGGTTCCAAACAATGGAGGTTCCGAGCAAGGATGGCCCTAAGTAAATAAGATCCCGAGAAATGGAGGTTCCAAACAATGGAGGTTCCGAGCAAGGATGGCCCTAAGTAAATAAGATCCCGAGTAATGGAGGTTCCAAACAATGGAGGTTCCGAGCAAGGATGGCCCTAAGTAAATAAGATCCCGAGTAATGGAGGTTCCAAACAATGGAGGTTCCGAGCAAGGATGGCCCTAAGTAAATAAGATCCCGAGTAATGGAGGTTCCAAACAATGGAGGTTCCGAGCAAGGATGGCCCTAAGTAAATAAGATCCCGAGTAATGGAGGTTCCAAACAATGGAGGTTCCGAGCAAGGATGGCCCTAAGTAAATAAGATCCCGAGTAATGGAGGTTCCAAACAATGGAGGTTCCGAGCAAGGATGGCCCTAAGTAAATAAGATCCCGAGTAATGGAGGTTCCAAACAATGGAGGTTCCGAGCAAGGATGGCCCTAAGTAAAAAAGATCCCGAGTAATGGAGGTTCCAAACAATGGAGGTTCCGAGCAAGGATGGCCCTAAGTAAATAAGATCCCGAGTAATGGAGGTTCCAAACAATGGAGGTTCCGAGCAAGGATGGCCCTAAGTAAATAAGATCCCGAGTAATGGAGGTTCCAAACAATGGAGGTTCCGAGCAAGGATGGCCCTAAGTAAATAAGATCCCGAGTAATGGAGGTTCCAAACAATGGAGGTTCCGAGCAAGGATGGCCCTAAGTAAATAAGATCCCGAGTAATGGAGGTTCCAAACAATGGAGGTTCCGAGCAAGGATGGCCCTAAGTAAAAAAGATCCCGAGTAATGGAGGTTCCAAACAATGGAGGTTCCGAGCAAGGATGGCCCTAAGTAAATAAGATCCCGAGTAATGGAGGTTCCAAACAATGGAGGTTCCGAGCAAGGATGGCCCTAAGTAAATAAGATCCCGAGTAATGGAGGTTCCAAACAATGGAGGTTCCGAGCAAGGATGGCCCTAAGTAAAAAAGATCCCGAGTAATGGAGGTTCCAAACAATGGAGGTTCCGAGCAAGGATGGCCCTAAGTAAATAAGATCCCGAGTAATGGAGGTTCCAAACAATGGAGGTTCCGAGCAAGGATGGCCCTAAGTAAATAAGATCCCGAGTAATGGAGGTTCCAAACAATGGATGTTCCG
This sequence comes from Leiobunum rupestre, assembly GCF_980474605.1. Lineage (NCBI taxonomy): Eukaryota > Metazoa > Arthropoda > Arachnida > Opiliones > Sclerosomatidae > Leiobunum > Leiobunum rupestre. Next base: position 38,395,452 of record NC_143392.1, read on the forward strand.
AGCAAGGATGGCCCTAAGTAAAAAAGATCCCGAGTAATGGAGGTTCCAAACAATGGAGGTTCCGAGCAAGGATGGCCCTAAGTAAATAAGATCCCGAGTAATGGAGGTTCCAAACAATGGAGGTTCCGAGCAAGGATGGCCCTAAGTAAATAAGATCCCGAGTAATGGAGGTTCCAAACAATGGAGGTTCCGAGCAAGGATGGCCCTAAGTAAAAAAGATCCCGAGTAATGGAGGTTCCAAACAATGGAGGTTCCGAGCAAGGATGGCCCTAAGTAAATAAGATCCCGAGTAATGGAGGTTCCAAACAATGGAGGTTCCGAGCAAGGATGGCCCTAAGTAAATAAGATCCCGAGTAATGGAGGTTCCAAACAATGGAGGTCCCGAGCAAGGATGGCCCTAAGTAAATAAGATCCCGAGTAATGGAGGTTCCAAACAATGGAGGTCCCGAGCAAGGATGGCCCCAAGTTAATAAGATCCCGAGTAATGGAGGTTCCAAACAATGGAGGTTCCGAGCAAGGATGGCCCCAAGTAAAAAAGATCCCGAGTAATGGAGGTTCCAAATAATGGAGGTCCCGAGCAGGTGTGGCCCCAAGTAAATAAGATCCCGAGTAATGGAGGTTCCAAACAAGGGAGGTTCCGAGCAAGGATGGCCCCAAGTAAATAAGGTCGCGATCAATGGAGGTTCCAAACAAGGGAGGTTCCGAGCAAGGATGGCCCCAAGTAAATAAGGTCGCGATCAATGGAGGTTCCAAACAATGGAGGTCCCGAGCAAGGATGGCCCAAATTAAAAAAGATTCCAAGTAATGGAGGTCCCAAGCAAGGATGGCCCCAAGTAAATAAGGTCGCAATCAATGGAGGTTCCAAACAATGGAGGTCCCGAGCAAGGATGGCCCCAAGTAAATAAGATCCCGAGTAATGGAGGTTCCAAACAATGGAGGTCCCGAGCAAGGGTGGCCCAAATTAAAAAAAGATCCCAAGTAATGGAGGTCCCAAGCAAGGATGGCCACAAGTAAATAAGGTCGCGATCAATGGAGGTTCCAAACAATGGAGGTTCCGAGCAAGGATGGCCCCAAGTAAATAAGGTTGCGATCAATGGAGGTTCCAAACAATGGAGGTCCTGAGCAAGGATGGTCCCAAGTTAATAAGATCCCGAGTAATGGAGGTTCCAAACAATGGAGGTCCCGAGCAAGGATGGCCCCAACTAAATAAGGTCGCGATCAATGGAGGTTCCAAACACTGGAGGTCCCGAGCAAGGATGGCCCAAATTAAAAAACATCCCGAGTAATGGAGGTCCCAAGCAAGGATGGCCCCAAGTAAATAAGGTCGCGATCAATGGAGGTTCCAAACAATGGAGGTCCCGAGCAAGGATGGCCCAAATTAAAAAAGATCCCGAATAATGGAGGTCCCAAGAAAGGATGGCCCCAAGTTAATAAGATCCCGAGTAATGGAGGTTCCAAACAATGGAGGTCCCGAGCAAGGATGGCCCCATGTAAAAACGATCCCGAGTAATGGAGGTTCCAAACATTGGAGGTCCCGAGCTAGGATGACCCCAAGTAAATAAGATCCCGAGTAATGGAGGTTCGAAACAATGGAGGTTCCGAGCAAGGATGGCCCCAAGTAAATAAATCATGATCAATGGAGGTTCCAAACAATGGAGGTCCTGAGCAAGGATGGCCCCAAGTTAATAAGATCCCGAGTAAAAGAGGTTCTAAACAATGGAGGTTCCGAGCAAGGATGGCCCCAAGTAAATAAGGTTGCGATCAATGGAGGTTCCAAACAATGGAGGTCCCGAGCAAGGATGGCCCCAAGTTAATAAGATCCCGAGTAATGGAGGTTCCAAACAATGGAGGTCCCGAGCAAGCATGGCCCAAATTAAATAAGATCCCGAGTAATGGAGGTTCCAAACAATGGAGGTCCCGAGCAAGGATGGCCCCAAGTTAATAAGATCCCGAGTAATGGAGGTTCCAAACAATGGAGGTCCCGAGCATGGAAGGCCCCAATTAAAAAAGATCCCGAGTAATGGAGGTTCCAAACAATGGAGGTCCCAAGCAAGGATGGCCCCAAGTAAATAAGATCCCGAGTAATGGAGGTTCTAAACAATGGAGGTTCCGAGCAAGGATGGCCCCAAGTAAATAAGGTCGCGATCAATGGAGGTTCCAAACAATGGAGGTCCCGAGCAAGGATGGCCCCAAGTTAATAAGATCCCGAGTAATGGAGGTTCCAAACAATGTAGGTCCCGAGCAAGGATGGCCCAAATTAAATAAGATCCCGAGTAATGGAGGTTCCAAACAATGGAGGTCCCGAGCAAGGATGGCCCCAAGTTAATAAGATCCCGAGTAATGGAGGTTCCAAACAATGGAGGTACCAAGCAAGGAAGGCCCCAAGTAAAAAAGATCCCGAGTAATGGAGGTTCCAAATAATGGAGGTCCCGAGCAGGTATGGCCCCATGTAAATAAGATCCCGAGTAATGGAGGTTCCCAACAATGGAGGTTTCGAGCAAGGATGGCCCCAAGTAAAAAAGATCCCGAGTAATGGAGGTTCCAAATAATGGAGGTCCCGAGCAGGTATGGCCCCATGTAAATAAGATTTCGAGTAATGGAGGTTCCCAACAATGGAGGTTCCGAGCAGGTATGGCCCCATGTAAATAAGATCCCGAGTAATGGAGGTTCCAAAAAATGGAGGTCCCGAGCAAGGATGGCCCCAAGTAAATAAGGTCGCGATCAATGGAGGTTCCAAACAATGGAGGTCCCGAGCAAGGATGGCCCAAATTAAAAAAGATCCCAAGTAATGGAGGTCCAAAGCAATGGAGGTCCCAAGCAAGGATGGCCCCATGTAAAAACGATCCCGAGTAATGGAGGTTCCAAACAATGGAGGTTCCGAGCAAGGATGGCCCCAAGCAAATATGGTCGCGATCAATGGAGGTTCCAAACAATGGAGGTCCCGAGCAAGGATGACCCCAAGTAAAAAAGATCCCGAGTAATGGAGGTTCCAAATAATGGAGGTCCCGAGCAGTTGTGGCCCCAAGTAAATAAGATCCCGAGTAATGGAGGTTCCAAACAAGGGAGGTTCCGAGCAAGGATGGCCCCAAGTAAATAAGGTCGCGATCAATGGAGGTTCCAAACAATGGAGGTCCCGAGTAAGGATGGCCCCAAGTAAATAAGGTCGCGATCAATGGAGGTTCCAAACAATGGAGGTACCGAGCAAGGATGGCCCCAAGTAAAAAAGATCCCGAGTAATGGAGGTTCCAAATAATGGAGGTCCCGAGCAGGTGTAGCCCCAAGTAAATAAGATCCCGAGTAATGGAGGTTCCAAACAATGGAGGTTCCGAGCAAGGATGGCCCCAAGTAAAAAATATCCCGAGTAATGGAGGTTCCAAATAATGGAGGTCCCGAGCAGGTGTGGCCCCAAGTAAATAAGATCCCGAGTAATGGAGGTTCTAAACAATGGAGGTTCCGAGCAAGGATGGCCCCAAGTAAATAAGGTCGCGATCAATGGAGGTTGTAAACAATGGAGGTCCCGAGCAAGGATGGCCCCAAGTTAATAAGATCCCGAGTAATGGAGGTTCCAAACAATGGAGGTCCCGAGCAAGGATGGCCCAAATTAAATAAGATCCCGAGTAATGGAGGTTCCAAACAATGGAGGTCCCGAGCAAGGATGGCCCCAAGTTAATAAGATCCCGAGTAATGGAGGTTCCAAACAATGGAGGTTCCGAGCAAGGATGGCCCCAAGTAAAAAAGATCCCGAGTAATGGAGGTTCCAAATAATGGAGGTCCCGAGCAAGGATCACCCCAAGTAAATAAGGTCGCAATCAATGGAGGTTCCAAAAAATGGAGGTCCCGAGCAAGGATGGCCCCGAGTAAATAAGATCCCAAGTAATGGAGGTTCCAAACAATGGAGGTCCCGAGCAAGGATGGCCCCAAGTAAATAAGATCCCGAGTAATGGAGGTTCCAAACAAGGGAGGTTCCGAGCAAGGATGGCCCCAAGTAAATAAGGTCGCGATCAATGGAGGTTCCAAACAATGGAGGTCCCGAGTAAGGATGGCCCCAAGTAAATAAGGTCGCGATCGATAGAGGTTCCAAACAATGGAGGTCCCGAGCAAGGATGGCCCAAATTAAAAAAGATCCCAAGTAATGGAGGTCCCAAGCAAGGATGGCCCCAAGTAAATAAGGTCGCAATCAATGGAGGTTCCAAACAATGGAGGTCCCGAGCAAGGATGGCCCCAAGTAAATAAGATCCCGAGTAATGGAGGTTCCAAACAATGGAGGTCCCGAGCAAGGGTGGCCCAAATTAAAAAAAGATCCCAAGTAATGGAGGTCCCGAGCAAGGATGGCCCCATGTAAAAAGATCCCGAGTAATGGAGGTTCCAAACATTGGAGGTCCCGAGCTAGGATGACCCCAAGTAAATAAGATCCCGAGTAATGGAGGTTCCAAACAAGGGAGGTTCCGAGCAAGGATGGCCCCAAGTAAATAAGGTCGCGATCAATGGAGGTTCCAAACAATGGAGGTCCCGAGTAAGGATGGCCCCAAGTAAATAAGGTCGCGATCGATGGAGGTTCCAAACAATGGAGGTCCCGAGCAAGGATGGCCCAAATTAAAAAAGATCCCAAGTAATGGAGGTCCCAAGCAAGGATGGCCCCAAGTAAATAAGGTCGCAATCAATGGAGGTTCCAAACAATGGAGGTCCCGAGCAAGGATGGCCCCAAGTAAATAAGATCCCGAGTAATGGAGGTTCCAAACAATGGAGGTCCCAAGCAAGGGTGGCCCAAATTAAAAAAAGATCCCAAGTAATGGAGGTCCCAAGCAAGGATGGCCACAAGTAAATAAGGTCGCAATCAATGGAGGTTCCAAACAATGGAGGTCCCGAGCAAGGATGGCCCCATGTAAAAAGATCCCGAGTAATGGAGGTTCCAAACATTGGAGGTCCCGAGCTAGGATGGCCCCAAGTTAATAAGATCCCGAGTAATGGAGGTTCCAAACAATGGAGGTTCCGAGCAAGGATGGCCCCAAGTAAAAAAGATCCCGAGTAATGGAGGTTCCAAATAATGGAGGTCCCGAGCAGGTGTGGCCCCAAGTAAATAAGATCCCGAGTAATGGAGGTTCCAAACAAGGGAGGTTCCGAGCAGGTGTGGCCCCAAGTAAATAAGATCCCGAGTAATGGAGGTTCCAAACAATGGAGGTCCCGAGCAAGGATGGCCCCATGTAAAAAGATCCCGAGTAATGGAGGTTCCAAACATTGGAGGTCCCGAGCTAGGATGACCCCAAGTAAATAAGATCCCGAGTAATGGAGGTTCCAAACAATGGAGGTCCCGAGCAAGGATGGCCCCATGTAAATAAGATCCCGAGTAATGGAGGTTCCAAACAATGGAGGTTCCGAGCAAGGATGGCCCCAAGTAAATAAGGTCGCGATCAATGGAGGTTCCAAACAATGGAGGTCCCGAGTAAGGATGGCCCCAAGTAAATAAGGTCGCGATCGATGGAGGTTCCAAACAATGGAGGTCCCGAGCAAGGATGGCCCAAATTAAAAAAGATCCCAAGTAATGGAGGTCCCAAGCAAGGATGGCCCCAAGTAAATAAGGTCGCAATCAATGGAGGTTCCAAACAATGGAGGTCCCGAGCAAGGATGGCCCCAAGTAAATAAGATCCCGAGTAATGGAGGTTCCAAACAATGGAGGTCCCAAGCAAGGGTGGCCCAAATTAAAAAAAGATCCCAAGTAATGGAGGTCCCAAGCAAGGATGGCCACAAGTAAATAAGGTCGCAATCAATGGAGGTTCCAAACAATGGAGGTCCCGAGCAAGGATGGCCCCATGTAAAAAGATCCCGAGTAATGGAGGTTCCAAACATTGGAGGTCCCGAGCTAGGATGGCCCCAAGTTAATAAGATCCCGAGTAATGGAGGTTCCAAACAATGGAGGTTCCGAGCAAGGATGGCCCCAAGTAAAAAAGATCCCGAGTAATGGAGGTTCCAAATAATGGAGGTCCCGAGCAGGTATGGCCCCAAGTAAATAAGATCCCGAGTAATGGAGGTTCCAAACAAGGGAGGTTCCGAGCAGGTGTGGCCCCAAGTAAATAAGATCCCGAGTAATGGAGGTTCCAAACAATGGAGGTCCCGAGCAAGGATGGCCCCATGTAAAAAGATCCCGAGTAATGGAGGTTCCAAACATTGGAGGTCCCGAGCTAGGATGACCCCAAGTAAATAAGATCCCGAGTAATGGAGGTTCCAAACAATGGAGGTCCCGAGCAAGGATGGCCCCATGTAAATAAGATCCCGAGTAATGGAGGTTCCAAACAATGGAGGTTCCGAGCAAGGATGGCCCCAAGTAAATAAGGTCGCGATCAATGGAGGTTCCAAACAATGGAGGTCCCGAGCAAGGATGGCCCAAATTAAAAAACATCCCGAGTAATGGAGGTCCCAAGCAAGGATGGCCCCAAGTAAATAAGGTCGCGATCAATGGAGGTTCCAAACAATGGAGGTCCCGAGCAAGGATGGCCCAAATTAAAAAAGATCCCGAATAATGGAGGTCCCAACCAAGGATGGCCCCAAGTGAATAAGATCCCGAGTAATGGAGGTTCCAAACAATGGAGGTCCCGAGCAAGGATGGCCCCATGTAAAAACGATCCCGAGTAATGGAGGTTCCAAACATTGGAGGTCCCGAGCTAGGATGACCCCAAGTAAATAAGATCCCGAGTAATGGAGGTTCCAAACAATGGAGGTTCCGAGCAAGGATGGCCCCAAGTAAATAAGGTCGCGATCAATGGAGGTTCCAAACAATGGAGGTCCCGAGCAAGGATGGCCTCAAGTTAATAAGATCCCGAGTAATAGAGGTTCTAAACAATGGAGGTTCCGAGCAAGGATGGCCCCAAGTAAATAAGGTCGCGATCAATGGAGGTTCCAAACAATGGAGGTCCCGAGTAAGGATGGCCCCAAGTAAATAAGGTCGCGATCAATGGAGGTTCCAAACAATGGAGGTACCGAGCTAGGATGGCCCCAAGTAAAAAAGATCCCGAGTAATGGAGGTTCCAAATAATGGAGGTCCCGAGCAGGTGTGGCCCCAAGTAAATAAGATCCCGAGTAATGGAGGTTCCAAACAAGGGAGGTTCCGAGCAAGGATGGCCCCAAGTAAATAAGGTCGCTATCAATGGAGGTTCCAAACAATGGAGGTCCCGAGTAAGGATGGCCCCAAGTAAATAAGGTCGCGATCGATGGAGGTTCCAAACAATGGAGGTCCCGAGCAAGGATGGCCCAAATTAAAAAAGATCCCAAGTAATGGAGGTCCCAAGCAAGGATGGCCCCAAGTAAATAAGGTCGCAATCAATGGAGGTTCCAAACAATGGAGGTCCCGAGCAAGGATGGCCCAAATTAAAAAACATCCCGAGTAATGGAGGTCCCAAGCAAGGATGGCCCCAAGTAAATAAGGTCGCGATCAATGGAGGTTCCAAACAATGGAGGTCCCGAGCAAGGATGGCCCAAATTAAAAAAGATCCCGAATAATGGAGGTCCCAACCAAGGATGGCCCCAAGTGAATAAGATCCCGAGTAATGGAGGTTCCAAACAATGGAGGTCCCGAGCAAGGATGGCCCCATGTAAAAACGATCCCGAGTAATGGAGGTTCCAAACATTGGAGGTCCCGAGCTAGGATGACCCCAAGTAAATAAGATCCCGAGTAATGGAGGTTCCAAACAATGGAGGTTCCGAGCAAGGATGGCCCCAAGTAAATAAGGTCGCGATCAATGGAGGTTCCAAACAATGGAGGTCCCGAGCAAGGATGGCCTCAAGTTAATAAGATCCCGAGTAATAGAGGTTCTAAACAATGGAGGTTCCGAGCAAGGATGGCCCCAAGTAAATAAGGTCGCGATCAATGGAGGTTCCAAACAATGGAGGTCCCGAGTAAGGATGGCCCCAAGTAAATAAGGTCGCGATCAATGGAGGTTCCAAACAATGGAGGTACCGAGCTAGGATGGCCCCAAGTAAAAAAGATCCCGAGTAATGGAGGTTCCAAATAATGGAGGTCCCGAGCAGGTGTGGCCCCAAGTAAATAAGATCCCGAGTAATGGAGGTTCCAAACAAGGGAGGTTCCGAGCAAGGATGGCCCCAAGTAAATAAGGTCGCTATCAATGGAGGTTCCAAACAATGGAGGTCCCGAGTAAGGATGGCCCCAAGTAAATAAGGTCGCGATCGATGGAGGTTCCAAACAATGGAGGTCCCGAGCAAGGATGGCCCAAATTAAAAAAGATCCCAAGTAATGGAGGTCCCAAGCAAGGATGGCCCCAAGTAAATAAGGTCGCAATCAATGGAGGTTCCAAACAATGGAGGTCCCGAGCAAGGATGGCCCCAAGTAAATAAGATCCCGAGTAATGGAGGTTCCAAACAATGGGGGTCCCAAGCAAGGGTGGCCCAAATTAAAAAAAGATCCCAAGTAATGGAGGTCCCAAGCAAGGATGGCCCCAAGTAAATAAGGTCGCAATCAATGGAGGTTCCAAACAATGGAGGTCCCGAGCAAGGATGGCCCCAAGTAAATAAGATCCCGAGTAATGGAGGTTCCAAACAATGGAGGTCCCGAGCAAGGATGGCCCCATGTATAAAAGATCCCGAGTAATGGAGGCTCCAAACATTGGAGGTCCCGAGCTAGGATGACCCCAAGTAAATAAGATCCCGAGTAATGGAGGTTCCAAACAATGGAGGTTCCAAACAATGGAGGTCCCGAGCAAGGATGGCCCCATGTAAATAAGATCCCGAGTAATGGAGGTTCCAAACAATGGAGGTTCCGAGCAAGGATGGCCCCAAGTTAATAAGGTCGCGATCAATGGAGGTTCCAAACAATGGAGGTCCGAGCAAGGATGGCCCCAAGTAAATAAGGTCGCGATCAATGGAGGTTCCAAACACTGGAGGTCCCGAGCAAGGATGGCCCAAATTAAAAAAACATCCCGAGTAATGGAGGTCCCAAGCAAGGATGGCCCCAAGTAAATAAGGTCGCGATCAATGGAGGTTCCAAACACTGGAGGTCCCGAGCAAGGATGGCCCAAATTAAAAAAACATCCCGAGTAATGGAGGTCCCGAGCAAGGATGGCCCCAAGTTAATAAGATCCCGAGTAATAGAGGTTCTAAACAATGGAGGTTCCGAGCAAGGATGGCCCCAAGTAAATAAGGTTGCGATCAATGGAGGTTCCAAACAATGGAGGACCCGAGCAAGGATGGTCCCATGTTAATAAGATCCCGAGTAATGGAGGTTCCAAACAATGGAGGTCCCGGGCAAGGATGGCCCAAATTAAATAAGATCCCGAGTAATGGAGGTTCCAAACAATGGAGGTCCCGAGCAAGGATGGCCCCAAGTTAATAAGATCCCGAGTAACGGAGGTTCCAAACAATGGAGGTCCCGAGCAAGGATGGCCCCAAGTAAATAAGATCCCGAGTAATGGAGGTTCTAAACAATGGAGGTTCCGAGCAAGGATGGCCCCAAGTAAATAAGGTCGCGATCAATGGAGGTTCCAAACAATGGAGGTCCCGAGCAAGGAAGAACCCAAGTAAAAAATATCCCGAGTAATGGAGGTCCCGAGCAAGGATGACCCCATGTAAATAAGATCCTGAGTAATGGAGGTTCCAAACAATGGAGGTTCCGAGCAAGGATGGCCCCAAGTAAAAAAGATCCCGAGTAATGGAGGTTCCAAATAATGGAGGTCCCGAGCAGGTATGGCCCCATGTAAATAAGATCCCGAGTAATGGAGGTTCCCAACAATGGAGGTTCCGAGCAAGGATGGCCCCAAGTAAATAATGTCGCGATCAATGGAGGTTCCAAACAATGGAGGTCCCGAGCAAGGATGGCCCCAAGTAATTAAGGTCGCGATCAATGGAGGTTCCAAACAATGGAGGTCCCGAGCAAGGATGGCCCAAATTAAAAAAGATCCCAAGTAATGGAGGTCCCAAGCAATGGAGGTCCCAAGCAAGGATGGCCCCATGTAAAAACGATTCCGAGTAATGGAGGTTCCAAACAATGGAGGTTCCGAGCAAGGATGGCCCCAAGTAAATATGGTCGCGATCAAAGGAGGTTCCAAACAATGGAGGTCCCGAGCAAGGATGGCCCCAAGTTAATAAGATCCCGAGTAATAGAGGTTCTAAACAATGGAGGTTCCGAGCAAGGATGGCCCCAAGTAAATAAGGTTGCGATCAATGGAGGTTCCAAACAATGGAGGTCCCGAGCAAGGATGGTCCCAAGTTAATAAGATCCCGAGTAATGGAGGTTCCAAACAATGGAGGTCCCGGGCAAGGATGGCCCAAATTAAATAAGATCCCGAGTAATGGAGGTTCCAAACAATGGAGGTCCCGAGCAAGGATGGCCCCAAGTTAATAAGATCCCGAGTAATGGAGGTTCCAAACAATGGAGGTCCCGAGCAAGGATGGCCCCAAGTAAATAAGATCCCGAGTAATGGAGGTTCTAAACAATGGAGGTTCCGAGCAAGGATGGCCCCAAGTAAATAAGGTCGCGATCAATGGAGGTTCCAAACAATGGAGGTCCCGAGCAAGGAAGAACCCAAGTAAAAAATATCCCGAGTAATGGAGGTCCCAGGCAAGGATGACCCCATGTAAATAAGATCCTGAGTAATGGAGGTTCCAAACAATGGAGGTTCCGAGCAGGTATGGCCCCATGTAAATAAGATCCCGAGTAATGGAGGTTCCCAACAATGGAGGTTCCGAGCAAGGATGGCCCCAAGTAAATAAAGTCGCGATCAATGGAGGTTCCAAACAATGGAGGTCCCGAGCAAGGGTGGCCCAAATTAAAAAAAGATCCCAAGTAATGGAGGTTCCGAGCAAGGATGGCCCCAAGTAAATAAGGTCACAATCAATGGAGGTTCCAAACAATGGAGGTCCCGAGCAAGGATGGCCCCAAGTAAATAAGATCCCGAGTAATGGAGGTTCCAAACAATGGGGGTCCCGAGCAAGGGTGGCCCAAATTAAAAAAAGATCCCAAGTAATGGAGGTTCCGAGCAAGGATGGCCAAAAGTAAATAAGGTCACAATCAATGGAGGTTCCAAACAATGGAGGTCCCGAGCAAGGATGGCCCCAAGTAAATAAGATCCCGAGTAATGGAGGTTCCAAACAATGGAGGTCCCGATCAAGGATGGCCCCATGTAAAAAAGATCCCGAGTAATGGAGGTTCCAAACATTGGAGGTCCCGAGCTAGGATGACCCCAAGTAAATAAGATCCCGAGTAATGGAGGTTCCAAACAATGGAGGTTCCAAACAATGGAGGTCCCGAGCAAGGATGGCCCCATGTAAATAAGATCCCGAGTAATGGAGGTTCCAAACAATGGAGGTTCCGAGCAAGGATGGCCCCAAGTTAATAAGGTCGCGATCAATGGAGGATCCAAACAATGGAGGTGCCGAGCAAGGATGGCCCCAAGTAAATAAGGTCGCGATCAATGGAGGTTCCAAACACTGGAGGTCCCGAGCAAGGATGGCCCAAATTAAAAAAACATCCCGAGTAATGGAGGTCCCAAGCAAGGATGGCCCCAAGTAAATAAGGTCGCGATCAATGGAGGTTCCAAACAATGGAGGTCCCGAGCAAGGATGGCCCAAATTAAAAAAGATCCCGAATAATGGAGGTCCCAAGAAAGGATGGCCCCAAGTTAATAAGATCCCGAGTAATGGAGGTTCCAAACAATGGAGGTCCCGAGCAAGGATGGCCCCATGTAAAAACGATCCCGAGTAATGGAGGTACCAAACATTGGAGGTCCCGAGCTAGGATGACCCCAAGTAAATAAGATCCCGAGTAATGGAGGTTCCAAACAATGGAGGTTCCGAGCAAGGATGGCCCCAAATAAATAAGGTCGCGATCAATGGAGGTTCCAAACAATGGAGGTCCCGAGCAAGGATGGCCCCAAGTTAATAAGATCCCGAGTAATAGAGGTTCTAAACAATGGAGGTTCCGAGCAAGGATGGCCCCAAGTAAATAAGGTTGCGATCAATGGAGGTTCCAAACAATGGAGGTCCCGAGCAAGGATGGTCCCAAGTTAATAAGATCCCGAGTAATGGAGGTTCCAAACAATGGAGGTCCCGAGCAAGGATGGCCCAAATTAAATAAGATCCCGAGTAATGGAGGTTCCAAACAATGGAGGTCCCGAGCAAGGATGGCCCCAAGTTAATAAGATCCCGAGTAATGGAGGTTCCAAACAATGGAGGTCCCGAGCATGGAAGGCCCCAATTAAAAAAGATCCCGAGTAATGGAGGTTCCAAACAATGGAGGTCCCGAGCAAGGATGTCCCCAAGTAAATAAGATCCCGAGTAATGGAGGTTCTAAACAATGGAGGTTCCGAGCAAGGATGGCCCCAAGTAAATAAGGTCGCGATCAATGGAGGTTCCAAACAATGGAGGTCCCGAGCAAGGATGGCCCCAAGTTAATAAGATCCCGAGTAATGGAGGTTCCAAACAATGGAGGTCCCGAGCAAGGATGGCCCAAATTAAATAAGATCCCGAGTAATGGAGGTTCCAAACAATGGAGGTCCCGAGCAAGGATGGCCCCAAGTTAATAAGACCCCGAGTAATGGAGGTTCCAAACAATGGAGGTTCCGAGCAAGGATGGCCCCAAGTAAAAAAGATCCCGAGTAATGGAGGTTCCAAATAATGGAGGTCCCGAGCAAGGATGGCCCCAAGTAAATAAGGTCGCAATCAATGGAGGTTCCAAACAATGGAGGTCCCGAGCAAGGATGGCCCCAAGTAAATAAGATCCCGAGTAATGGAGGTTCCAAACAATGGAGGTCCCGAGCAAGGATGGCCCCATGTAAAAAGATCCCGAGTAATGGAGGTTCCAAACATTGGAGGTCCCGAGCTATGATGACCCCAAGTAAATAAGATCCCGAGTAATGGAGGTTCCAAACAATGGAGGTCCCGAGCAAGGATGGCCCCATGTAAATAAGATCCCGAGTAATGGAGGTTCCAAACAATGGAGGTTCCGAGCAAGGATGGCCCCAAGTAAATAAGGTCGCGATCAATGGAGGTTCCAAACAATGGAGGTCCCGAGCAAGGATGGCCCCAAGTAAATAAGGTCGCGATCAATGGAGGTTCCAAACACTGGAGGTCCCGAGCAAGGATGGCCCAAATTAAAAAACATCCCGAGTAATGGAGGTCACAAGCAAGGATGGCCCCAAGTAAATAAGGTCGCGATCAATGGAGGTTCCAAACAATGGAGGTCCCGAGCAAGGATGGCCCAAATTAAAAAAGATCCCGAGTAATGGAGGTTCCAAACAATGGGGGTCCCAAGCAAGGGTGGCCCAAATTAAAAAAAGATCCCAAGTAATGGAGGTCCCAAGCAAGGATGGCCCCAAGTAAATAAGGTCGCAATCAATGGAGGTTCCAAACAATGGAGGTCCCGAGCAAGGATGGCCCCAAGTAAATAAGATCCCAAGTAATGGAGGTTCCAAACAATGGAGGTCCCGAGCAAGGATGGCCCCATGTAAAAAAGATCCCGAGTAATGGAGGTTCCAAACATTGGAGGTCCCAACCAAGGATGGCCCCAAGTGAATAAGATCCCGAGTAATGGAGGTTCCAAACAATGGAGGTCCCGAGCAAGGATGGCCCCATGTAAAAACGATCCCGAGTAATGGAGGTTCCAAACATTGGAGGTCCCGAGCTAGGATGACCCCAAGTAAATAAGATCCCGAGTAATGGAGGTTCCAAACAATGGAGGTTCCGAGCAAGGATGGCCCCAAGTAAATAAGGTCGCGATCAATGGAGGTTCCAAACAATGGAGGTCCCGAGCAAGGATGGCCTCAAGTTAATAAGATCCCGAGTAATAGAGGTTCTAAACAATGGAGGTTCCGAGCAAGGATGGCCCCAAGTAAATAAGGTCGCGATCAATGGAGGTTCCAAACAATGGAGGTCCCGAGTAAGGATGGCCCCAAGTAAATAAGGTCGCGATCAATGGAGGTTCCAAACAATGGAGGTACCGAGCAAGGATGGCCCCAAGTAAAAAAGATCCCGAGTAATGGAGGTTCCAAATAATGGAGGTCCCGAGCAGGTGTGGCCCCAAGTAAATAAGATCCCGAGTAATGGAGGTTCCAAACAAGGGAGGTTCCGAGCAAGGATGGCCCCAAGTAAATAAGGTCGCGATCAATGGAGGTTCCAAACAATGGAGGTCCCGAGTAAGGATGGCCCCAAGTAAATAAGGTCGCGATCGATGGAGGTTCCAAACAATGGAGGTCCCGAGCAAGGATGGCCCAAATTAAAAAAGATCCCAAGTAATGGAGGTCCCAAGCAAGGATGGCCCCAAGTAAATAAGAGCGCAATCAATGGAGGTTCCAAACAATGGAGGTCCCGAGCAAGGATGGCCCCAAGTAAATAAGATCCCGAGTAATGGAGGTTCCAAACAATGGGGGTCCCAAGCAAGGGTGGCCCAAATTAAAAAAAGATCCCAAGTAATGGAGGTCCCAAGCAAGGATGGCCCCAAGTAAATAAGGTCGCAATCAATGGAGGTTCCAAACAATGGAGGTCCCGAGCAAGGATGGCCCCAAGTAAATAAGATCCCAAGTAATGGAGGTTCCAAACAATGGAGGTCCCGAGCAAGGATGGCCCCATGTAAAAAAGATCCCGAGTAATGGAGGTTCCAAACATTGGAGGTCCCGAGCTAGGATGACCCCAAGTAAATAAGATCCCGAGTAATGGAGGTTCCAAACAATGGAGGTTCCAAACAATGGAGGTCGCGAGCAAGGATGGCCCCATGTAAATAAGATCCCGAGTAATGGAGGTTCCAAACAATGGAGGTTCCGAGCAAGGATGGCCCCAAGTTAATAAGGTCGCGATCAATGGAGGTTCCAAACAATGGAGGTCCCGAGCAAGGATGGCCCCAAGTAAATAAGGTCGCGATCAATGGAGGTTCCAAACACTGGAGGTCCCGAGCAAGGATGGCCCAAATCAAAAAAACATCCCGAGTAATGGAGGTCCCAAGCAAGGATGGCCCCAAGTAAATAAGGTCGCGATCAATGGAGGTTCCAAACAATGGAGGTCCCGAGCAAGGATGGCCCAAATTAAAAAAGATCCCGAATAATGGAGGTCCCAAGAAAGGATGGCCCCAAGTTAATAAGATCCCGAGTAATGGAGGTTCCAAACAATGGAGGTCCCGAGCAAGGATGGCCCCATGTAAAAACGATCCCGAGTAATGGAGGTTCCAAACATTGGAGGTCCCGAGCTAGGATGACCCCAAGTAAATAAGATCCCGAGTAATGGAGGTTCCAAACAATGGAGGTACCGAGCAAGGATGGCCCCAAATAAATAAGGTCGCGATCAATGGAGGTTCCAAACAATGGAGGTCCCGAGCAAGGATGGCAACAAGTTAATAAGATCCCGAATAATAGAGGTTCTAAACAATGGAGGTTCCGAGCAAGGATGGCCCCAAGTAAATAAGGTTGCGATCAATAAAGGTTCCAAACAATGGAGGTCCCGAGCAAGGATGGTCCCAAGTTAATAAGATCCTGAGTAATGGAGGTTCCAAACAATGGAGGTCCCGAGCAAGGATGGCCCAAATTAAATAAGATCCCGAGTAATGGAGGTTCCAAACAATGGAGGTCCCGAGCAAGGATGGCCCCAAGTTAATAAGATCCCGAGTAATGGAGGTTCCAAACAATGGAGGTCCCGAGCATGGAAGGCCCCAATTAAAAAAGATCCCGAGTAATGGAGGTTCCAAACAATGGAGGTCCCGAGCAAGGATGGCCCCAAGTAAATAAGATCCCGAGTAATGGAGGTTGTAAACAATGGAGGTTCCGAGCAAGGATGGCCCCAAGTAAATAAGGTCGCGATCAATGGAGGTTCCAAACAATGGAGGTCCCGAGCAAGGATGGCCCCAAGTTAATAAGATCCCGAGTAATGGAGGTTCCAAACAATGGAGGTCCCGAGCAAGGATGGCCCAAATTAAATAAGATCCCGAGTAATGGAGGTTCCAAACAATGGAGGTCCCGAGCAAGGATGGCCCCAAGTTAATAAGATCCCGAGTAATGGAGGTTCCAAACAATGGAGGTTCCGAGCAAGGATGGCCCCAAGTAAAAAAGATCCCGAGTAATGGAGGTTCCAAATAATGGAGGTCCCGAGCAAAGATGGCCCCAAGTAAATAAGGTGGCAATCAATGGAGTCTCCAAACAATGGAGGTCCCGAGCAAGGATGGCCCCTTGTTAATAAGATCCCGAGTAATGGAGGTTCCAAACAATGGAGGTCCCGAGCAAGGATGGCCCCATGTAAAAAGATCCCGAGTAATGGAGGTTCCAAACATTGGAGGTCCCGAGCTAGGATGACCCCAAGTAAATAAGATCCCGAGTAATGGAGGTTCCAAACAATGGAGGTCCCGAGCAAGGATGGCCCCATGTAAATAAGATCCCGAGTAATGGAGGTTCCAAACAATGGAGGTTCCGAGCAAGGATGGCCCCAAGTAAATAAGGTCGCGATCAATGGAGGTTCCAAACAATGGAGGTCCCGAGCAAGGATGGCCCCAAGTAAATAAGGTCGCGATCAATGGAGGTTCCAAACACTGGAGGTCCCGAGCAAGGATGGCCCAAATTAAAAAACATCCCGAGTAATGGAGGTCCCAAGCAAGGATGGCCCCAAGTAAATAAGGTCGCGATCAATGGAGGTTCCAAACAATGGAGGTCCTGAGCAAGGATGGCCCAAATTAAAAAAGATCCCGAATAATTTAGGTCCCAAGCAAGGATGGCCCCAAGTGAATAAGATCCCGAGTAATGGAGGTTCCAAAAAATGGAGGTCCCGAGCAAGGATGGCCCCATGTAAAAACGATCCCGAGTAATGGAGGTTCCAAACATTGGAGGTCCCGAGCTAGGATGACCCCAAGTAAATAAGATCCCGAGTAATGGAGGTTCTAAACAATGGAGGTTCCGAGCAAGGATGGCCCCAAGTAAATAAGGTCGCGATCAATGGAGGTTCCAAACAATGGAGGTCCCGAGCAAGGATGGCCCCAAGTTAATAAGATCCCGAGTAATGGAGGTTCCAAACAATGGAGGTTCCGAGCAAGGATGGCCCCAAGTAAAAAAGATCCCGAGTAATGGAGGTTCCAAATAATGGAGGTCCCGAGCAAAGATGGCCCCAAGTAAATAAGGTCGCAATCAATGGAGTCTCCAAACAATGGAGGTCCCGAGCAAGGATGGCCCCTTGTTAATAAGATCCCGAGTAATGGAGGTTCCAAACAATGGAGGTCCCGAGCAAGGATGGCCCCATGTAAAAAGATCCCGAGTAATGGAGGTTCCAAACATTGGAGGTCCCGAGCTAGGATGACCCCAAGTAAATAAGATCCCGAGATATGGAGGTTCCAAACAATGGAGGTCCCGAGCAAGGATGGCCCCATGTAAATAAGATCCCGAGTAATGGAGGTTCCAAACAATGGAGGTTCCGAGCAAGGATGGCCCCAAGTAAATAAGGTCGCGATCAATGGAGGTTCCAAACAATGGAGGTCCCGAGCAAGGATGGCCCCAAGTAAATAAGGTCGCGATCAATGGAGGTTCCAAACACTGGAGGTCCCGAGCAAGGATGGCCCAAATTAAAAAACATCCCGAGTAATGGAGGTCCCAAGCAAGGATGGCCCCAAGTAAATAAGGTCGCGATCAATGGAGGTTCCAAACAATGGAGGTCCTGAGCAAGGATGGCCCAAATTAAAAAAGATCCCGAATAATTTAGGTCCCAAGCAAGGATGGCCCCAAGTGAATAAGATCCCGAGTAATGGAGGTTCCAAAAAATGGAGGTCCCGAGCAAGGATGGCCCCATGTAAAAACGATCCCGAGTAATGGAGGTTCCAAACATTGGAGGTCCCGAGCTAGGATGACCCCAAGTAAATAAGATCCCGAGTAATGGAGGTTCTAAACAATGGAGGTTCCGAGCAAGGATGGCCCCAAGTAAATAAGGTCGCGATCAATGGAGGTTCCAAACAATGGAGGTCCCGAGCAAGGATGGCCCCAAGTTAATAAGATCCCGAGTAATAGAGGTTCTAAACAATGGAGGTTCCGAGCAAGGATGGCCCCAAGTAAATAAGGTTGCGATCAATGGAGGTTCCAAACAATGGAGGTCCCGAGCAAGGATGGTCCCAAGTTAATAAGATCCCGAGTAATGGAGGTTCCACACAATGGAGGTCCCGGGCAAGGATGGCCCAAATTAAATAAGATCCCGAGTAATGGAGGTTCCAAACAATGGAGGTCCCGAGCAAGGAGGCCCCAAGTTAATAAGATCCCGAGTAATGGAGGTTCCAAACAATGGAGGTCCCGAGCAAGGATGGCCCCAAGTAAATAAGATCCCGAGTAATGGAGGTTCTAAACAATGGAGGTTCCGAGCAAGGATGGCCCCAAGTAAATAAGGTCGCGATCAATGGAGGTTCCAAACAATGGAGGTCCCGAGCAAGGAAGAACCCAAGTAAAAAATATCCCGAGTAATGGAGGTCCCGAGCAAGGATGACCCCATGTAAATAAGATCCTGAGTAATTGAGGTTCCAAACAATGGAGGTTCCGAGCAAGGATGGCCCCAAGTAAAAAAGATCCCGAGTAATGGAGGTTCCAAATAATGGAGGTCCCGAGCAGGTATGGCCCCATGTAAATAAGATCCCGAGTAATGGAGGTTCCCAACAATGGAGGTTCCGAGCAAGGATGGCCCCAAGTAAATAAAGTCGCGATCAATGGAGGTTCCAAACAATGGAGGTCCCGAGCAAGGATGGCCCCAAGTAATTAAGGTCGCGATCAATGGAGGTTCCAAACAATGGAGGTCCCGAGCAAGGATGGCCCAAATTAAAAAAGATCCCAAGTAATGGAGGTCCCAAGCAATGGAGGTCCCAAGCAAGGATGGCCCCATGTAAAAACGATCCCGAGTAATGGAGGTTCCAAACAATGGAGGTTCCGAGCAAGGATGGCCCCAAGTAAATATGGTCGCGATCAATGGAGGTTCCAAACAATGGAGGTCCCGAGCAAGGATGGCCCCAAGTAAATAAGATCCCGAGTAATGGTGGTTCTAAACAATGGAGGTCCCGAGCAAGGAAGGCCCCAATTAAAAAAGATCCCAAGTAATGGAGGTTCCAAACAATGGAGGTCCCGAGCAAGGATGGCCCCAAGTAAATAAGATCCCGAGTAATGGAGGTTCTAAACAATGGAGGTCCCGCACCAAAGAGATCCCAAGTGAGAGAGGTCCCGAGTGAGGGAGGTCCCTATAGCTGGAGGTCACTTGGAGGGAATGTCACTTTTAAGGAACATAATTTTATCACCAAAACTCGCTCTTTACGTTAAATGATTTGAGCATGAAGAACAATTAAAAAACATAACAATTTCAACAAAATGATTTAAATACGTTTTTATTATCCCAGGTATATTAAAACGGGTGAGGTTTCTTCAATGGTTTCTGCAGTTGAAAGAACCATACATGTAATCTATTTTTAAATAGTTATTAAATAAAATCTTCAATGGAAATGTATTTCAGAATGCTGAAACATAAATGTTTAACATATCCACAAAATCCGACATAAGAATATAGAAAATTGTCGACAAAATCCACGAACCCACCCAAAATACAAATTCATTGATTTTTTACTGTTGGATTTTGTCCATAAATACAAGGAAAAATACCCAGAATTAGGGAAAAATACACGGCATCCAGGTAAAGTTCACAAATCCTAAGGTAAATCCTTAAAATTCATGATAAAATCTACAAATTCTAAAAAATAATCGACAAATCCAAGAGAAAAGTCTAGAAATCCATAATTAAATCTCTGAATTTTTGAAAAAATATAAATCCCCGAATATTTTTAAAATGCATTTGTATTTTTAAAAATCACTGAATCCCGATAAAAATTATCTTGCAAATCCTGCACATGTTTTTATGAATGCCGACCATCGGGTTTATACCACTTAACTAACTAAAATATAATATATATTTTTTAAGAAATTCGCATTCCGGAAATACTTACATCAAATTTCTTATTTTCATATTAATGCACGATAAATTAAATAATTAAACTAAATTTCGGAATCACATGGATGGATACTATATTCAATTAACCCTTCGAAATCAACTATTTAAGGTTAAAGTTACCCATTTTGTGTCTAAGGTAAAATATAACTATAAAAAGTAATTGAGTTCATCAGGCATATTTTTTTTTACCATAATATGTAGTGATATAATTAAATGGATTTGAAAATAACTTATAGAAGGGTAGAAATGGATTTAATTAAAATCAAATTCCAGTGTTGACCTTTTATCAAGAATGTTTTCAGGTTAATAGATATTATTTGAACTGCGCCCTGTTCTCCTCGTGTTACCCCTGAAGGAAACCACCCTCCTACGCATTTCCTTGTGCAATTGGCCTTTCTTAGGAAGTAACATTGGCCTTCTTGTTTAGATGTATCGGGCACGTCACTCGTGACGTAGAAGTGACGTTTCACTATGATAGCCAATAGACGCTTGCATAAACTCATTTTATGTCTTATTCAACTTGTTTAAAGATCCACGCGCGTAAATGGTCTGGAGCGATTTCGCGCGTGCTCCCTGATATATAAAAAATGCGCGAGCCTCTTACGCTAAAATATCAAAGAGCACGTGGAACATTTTAACAAGTTGAACAAGACACGAATTAAAATTCGACGAGTCGCCCTTTTTTTATAAAGATTTAACAATCAAAACTGAACTGAACTGCTACGTATCTCGTGACGAAAGCGATACATTAAAACAAGTTCGGCAAGCGTAATGACTTTATAGAAAGGCTTATTTCGGTCCCCTTTCTAGCTTTAATTTCAAACCTCTATTAGCTTTCTAACCCTTCCGTGGGAGATCAGAATAAGAAGCGAGACAAGTTGATTTGCCTCGGATTTGTCAAACGATAATGGTGGTTTCATTTATTCTCTGTTTCGTTCGTGTCTCCAGAATGGAGGAAAACGAGAGATCAACTAGAGACCTTCCCTAGCTCCGTCTCCTTCCAGATTGATATAAAGAGTGCCTACATTCGGAACCATCTAAAAGATCTTCTGACAGATAACGCTTTTCCGGTAATGTTTGACCCCGAGCGGGAGTCTTAATGTTTGAATTCAAAAATAACCAAGATTCCAACGGTTATTTATTAAAACAAGAATGTATACGGGTTAACAGAGAATAGGAAGCTGCAACTATAACCCGTGTCTACACGAACAGACAGTGATGCCAAATCGCAAAAATGGAATTCCCCTTTCAAGTCGTGAAAATATTCCTTCTCGAACCAAATTTCCCTAGTTTTCAAAACCCGTGAGACATTCGTTATTTACATGAAAAATAACATAAGTAACCCTGAAAAAAAAGTAGTTTTAATTTTTTTCAAAATAATTTTTCCTAGTATAGAAAATAAAGTGCGATCTATACCCTCAATATATACCCATAATTCATCTTAAATATTGTTTGATTTTTCAGTTTAGAACTTTAACGAAGGCTTAAATAAAATACCAAAACATGATTATTTTTTAAAATTTAATTTGGTCAGATCATATTGTGAATTTTTAATAGCCTCGCTTTAAAATCATTTTCATCTCGAATTTCCCTAGATTTAATTTCCTTTTCAATATTTAAAAAATTTGAGGTCTAAATTTCCCTATATTTAATTTCCCTTTCCCATTTAAAAAATTTTCGAGGTCTAAATTTCCCTAGATTTAATTTCCCTTTCCCATTTTAAACATTTTCGAGGTCTAAATTTCCCTAGATTTAATTTCCCTTTTCCATTTTAAAAATTTTCGAGGTCTAAATTTCCCTATATTTAATTTCCCTTTCCCATTTTAAAAATTTTCGAGGTCTAAATTTCCTTAGATTTAATTTCCCTTTCCCATTTTAAAAATTTTCGAGGTCTAAATTTCCCTAGATTTAATTTCCCTTTTCCATTTTAAAAATTTTCGAGGTCTAAATTTGTTTAGATTTAATTTCCCTTTTCCATTTTAAAAATTTTCGAGGTCTAAATTTCCCTAGATTTAATTTCCCTTTTCCATTTTAAAAATTTTCGAGGTCTAAATTTCCTTAGATTTAATTCCCCTTTTCCATAAAAATTTTTGAGGTCTAAATTTCCCTAGATTTAATTTCTCTTTTCCATTTTAAAAATTTTCGAGGTCTAAATTTCCTTAGATTTAATTCCCCTTTTCCATTTTAAAAATTTTTGAGGTCTAAATTTCCCTAGATTTAATTTCCCTTTTCCATTTAAAAAAATTTCGAGGTCTAAATTTCCCTAGATTTAATTTCCCTTTTCCATTTTAAAAATTTTTGAGGTCTAAATTTCCCTAGATTTAATTTCCCTTTTCCATTTAAAAAAATTTCGAGGTCTAAATTTCCCTAGATTTAATTTCCCTTTTCCATTTTAAAAATGTTCGAGGTCTAAATTTCCCTAGATATGGGAAGTTTCCCTTGATCTGGCATCACTGCGAACAGAGAGCCTGCGAACATAGCGGAGTGTCTTCCCCCCCCCCAGCCGGCGGAAAGGGGGGAATATTAGACGCGTCGGGGCGTAGTTTTTCTTCCGGGAGATACGAGTTGAGGAGGGTGCTACCTGCGTATTCTCTGTTCACCTGTATGCATTCTTGATTATTAAAATAGCGGGGGCAAGGGCACGATTCAACCAGATAAAATTATTACATTCCATCAGAGATTTTCGGGTTCAATAGAATTTAATTTGAAAGGGTCAAATAAGCAAAGCTAGTATTTAAGTCCTGCTAGAAGGATGACTAGTTATCGAAAACTTTACTATATTTAATATTCCTTAACTCTTTATAATAGACCGGGGGAAAAGATAAAATTATTAAATATGACACGCAAGAAGTATTACCGAATTGATGATAGGTTAGCTCAAAAGAAAATCATATTTTTCGGCAAAGTTATTGTTTGATTATTGTAAACTTTAATAGAATTGGGGTATATAGTGAAATATCACGTTTTGACCTATGGAGGAAAAAAAGCTTTTCGCCTTGACCCATCACCAAATGGAGTCGCTTTGACCTCTATTTGATTTAAGAAAACTTTAACTATTGACGAAGATTCATCACAATATTTCCAGTCTCTTTGCGTCCCCTTGTTTACCGAGAAACTTATAGTAAACCTGAATTCTTTTAACTTTATAAGTCTATTAAGAAAGAATTTAACCTAACGGTCAGGGTATTCTTCCAAATGAAGACACCCGAATAAATATACTCGCTTGCGAAAGTCAAACCCAAGTATTCCCTTAAAAACACATGTTTTTATAAAATAAACAAGGCGAATTCAAAGCTAAATATCAAACCGTTGCCTACGTTATTTTACAAGCACGTCAAATTTCTTTAATTTATTTCGTCGTTTTAGTACGCCAATTCTGGCCCCTAGGTTATCTCGTATCTCAATCCCTGTAGGCAACGATCAAATCTAAACACTCGGATGCGAAGCTAAATCAACATTTTCCAAATAGGAGAAGCTATGAGGGGTTCAATTATAAAGTCTACGATATTTAGGTCAATCTGATCAACTGGTTGATAGAAATATAATCTTAGATAAGTAGTTTACAAATTTGGAAAATTGTAATTTAAAAAAAATATTAACAACAATAGTCTATTTTTAAAAGTTGTAACTAACTTCCGCCCTGTCAACACTCTTCAATTTTGACGCGCCAAATTTTACACAAAGAGAGCCGTATAGTCCGGGTCAAACCTTTTCCGAATAAAACCGTTTTTGGATAAAATATCCCACATATTTTATATCTTGGGGTGGTTTTGGGGAAATCAGCCTCTCAGCCACCCTCTTCCTGTTAGCACCCATGTGCACCGACGAGGCACCCATCAATTATCGAACACTTCTTAAGAACGAAGAAAAATTGGCAATGTTTTTAAAGGAACGAAGTTAAATAGATTTAAATCAATTTCGACAGACACCACTTTTTATTTTTATTTACATTTAAGAGGTAGAACTCGATAGGTTTTAGAGATCTGGAATTTTTAATCGTGTTCACCCGTCATTAGAATTTAAACTTACTCTATTAATTATTTTATGTGTCAGCAATTTTCGATTATATTGTAAAATGTAACACAAAGAGAGCCGTATAGTAAATTAACACGATCATTATTTTATGTAACACTTGTTTTAAAATTGAATTATTAAAATTTAAAAATTTAAAAATTTTAATTTTAATTCGATGAAATTACGACAAAATTATTATTTTTTTGTAGCACCATGCTTACGATTAAAATATATTATTCAATAAATAAAAAATAAACGAATTTTACTACGATTAAATAAGACCAATTAATTATATAATGTTGCACCAGCTTTAGGATTAAATTATTTATATATTTTTTAAATATATAAATTAAAATTTTATTTCTATAAAATAACGACAAACCCAATATTTAATGTAACAACAGTATTACAATTAAGTTATAAAATTTTACAAATTGAAAAATAAACGTATTTTACTTCCTTAAAATATCGAACAAATCATTTTATGTAGCACATTTTTTACGATTAAATTATAATATTTAACAAATTGACACCAGTTATACAATTAAAATTTTACAAATTAAAAAATTAGCGTATTTTACTTCGATAAAATAACTATTTTATGTAGCACCATTTTCCAATTAAATTTAAAATTTTAACGATTTAAAAAATACACACATTTTAATTAGATAAAGATCAGCTATGCAATGTGATTTAAGTTATAAACATTCTAAACGTAAAAAAAATTAAATGAGAAAAATATTGGAGCGCTAAACTATAAAGCTATTAAATTGGAATTAGAGTTAAGGTCTCATCTTCATTTAGTCAATTAAAAACCAAGCAAAATTTCGTCAGTGAAAGAGTCATTTGGAAATATACGATAATCATTAATCGGTAATTTAATTTAATTTAAGATATGACGCATTAATTTATTTTCGGAAAATAAAAACCAGTGTCTATAAATTCGAAGAGGCTACGAGGTTCGGTAATATTAAAGTTTTCCGATATACAATTCCATAACCAGTTGAACCCGCTCTCTTAGAACGTGCCTACAATAACAATTTTCCCTCGAAATCTCTCTCCATTGTCCGTATAAAAATACAAGCGAAAATTGAAGTTGAACTCCGTGTATGAATCGGGTCGAGGTGCACTTGATAATATTAGCCGACGCCAAACAGAAATGCCTTAGAAACTCGAACAAATTTGCCATGATAATTTGATTTATAAATTAATATACATAAATATTTCGAGAAAATAAACCACGCCAGGGAAAAACAAACATGTTAATTTACATGCGAAAGTCCCTTTTTAAAGTTCATGTTAAATTTTTACAGACTTTAGACTAAGTCATTTGCCCTAATACGTGCCCGATAGAGACGCGCTTATAGTTCTGGGCATGACGTCTTCTTCACACCAAACATAGCTATCAGTAGTTAGTTATGAAACTTATGCTGAAAACACGGTTGTTCAAAATGTATTTTGAGTTGGAAAAAGTATTTTGCATTTTACATTTTGTATTTGGTGGGTTTGATATGTGGAAAAACATTTTCAAAATACTTTTTCAAATTGTTTTTACTCTGGTACCATCATTGCAGCTCTTGTAGATTAGAAATATTTTGCATTTTGAAAAACCATTTTTATTTTGAGCTGCAAAAACCATTTTACATTTTACATTTTGCATTAAGAAAAACCATTTTTCAAAATGCAATTTGTATTTTTCTTTTTGATTTATGGAGAAAGTATTTTGCATTTTGCATTTTGAGCTATAGAGAAATCATTTTGCATTTTGAAAAAAAAAAAGCATTTTGAACAACCCATTTCAAACTCTACATAGCATTTTTGTATGCAAATTATCCCTTGTTGCATTTTACACGGGCTTAGGAAAACAGTCCGTAAATTACACAGTCATTGTTATTACAATTTCTAGTTTTAGCAGAAACTAACGGGGACCTTTCAAAAACATAACGGATGTAGTTTAAAGTTAGGGACTAGAAAACAACTTGTCGATTTTTAAAATTTGGTAAACCTAAAAGCATCAAAGGTCTATGGGCTTAATAGCGAGGTGACCGTTTCGAGCGGAAAGGTTGACCTTAAGGATGGTTCGGAGAGTTCCGTAACTCACTCTGTAGCCAAAATCGTTAATCTTGTTTATAAATGGACACGTCTTTCTCGTACGAGGAAATGGAATGTATTCCATCTACTTCTAAGAAGGTAATCACGATGAGGAGAAAACACGAGGAGGGAAGTGTAACCAACTTTGAAATAGGAAGAGCGCTAAACGACGCCGACGACAAGGATCTACAGCAAAGCTGTTCATATTTAGAAGACAAATTATCTTTCTAACCTGGAAAAATTTCAAAATAATGGTATTTTGGCCATTATGTGGTAAAAAGGTCTACTTAAAGGCCCGGCAAACCTCGTTGACAGCTAAAACAATAATCGACCTGGGTACGTAGTTTACACATAGGCCGCCAACGTACTTGGCGCTGTGTGTAGCTTTCGGGTAACGTCGGCGAAGAATCTCCATCGCCAGCTAATTTTCGCGTGAGACCCAGGCCTACTGGAAATTAAATCCAAAACAAAGAATAATGGTCTTCCTTCAAAATATTGACAAGCAGGAATCCATACCTTTACTTGGAATGCTTATCACGGCAGATTTTCGTCTCGATGTGGCTGACGGTTTTTTTGACGTCACTATGTTAAGTTAACAAACAACAACGTGAGATGGAACCGAGGATAGGTCACTTCCATTTTGTGTGCGTCTTAATCACAGTAAAATGATTAAATCAGGGTAATCATGATTAAAAAATCTAATCAAGATTAGTAAATCTAATCACGATTTAAACGAGATTTAATCATTCTAATCATGATCTAATCTTTTTAATCAGGATTTAATCTTTTAAACGAGATTTAATCATTCTAATCATGATCTAATCTTTTTAATTAGATTTAACCATTTTAATTAGATTTAACCATTTTAATTAGATTTAATAATTTTAATCATGATTTAATCAATATAATCGGTCGAATAGAGAATTTATCATTAAAATCAAAACTAAAGTACGATTTAATCATACTAATCACGATCTAATTTTTTTAATCAGGATTTAATCATTTTAAACAGATTTAATCATTTTAATCAGATTTAATCATTTAATCATGATTAAATCAGATTTAAACATTCTAATCATGATTAAACGTGATTTAATCAACTTAATCGTGATTAAATTGAATTTAATGAAAATAATCACTATTAAATCGGATTTAATCTTTTGAGGGGTGCGTCGTTAATCAAGGAAGTGGCCTGCCCCTCGGAGGGTACCGCGCGCAAAGGGCATATTTTCTCTCGTAGGCGGGGTCAAAGTCGTCAGAGTGATATCACGGTTCTCACCATACGCGATACGGCAGGATAAGCATTCCAAGTAGAGGTATGGATTCCTGTGACAAGTTATTGAATCCGAATGTAAAATTAACTGTTATAAACACTCGTTTGGTTTTTGAAGGTACTTAATTTGAAGTTTGAAGGGAAAGACGCTTTTTAACTGGTGTTTATCACAATTAACGTGACCTGATAGCCATTCTGCCAACAAACTAGTACCTTGTCCTCAGTAGTTGAAGTATACTGTTTTGTCTATTTATATACGAAGTTTATGTGGCCTTTAAGACTTGGCACTACCAGGAGCTCATCTAGTTAGTAGCTAGGAATTATATATGTGTACACTAGGAGTGTCTAAGCTAAACATGATGATTCTTATAAAAATGGGCGGGGCTTCTTTAACCTTTTCAGTGTGCAAATATGCGTAAACGAAGTAAATGACGTAGAATACGTCACATATACTACAGACAATGAATTACAAAAACGCTTTACTTCTTACATTCGATGTAGTTTTAAACTCGGCTGTTTCTCCAAACGCATTCACAGCACGGTGGCCAGGGCCTTAGACATTCCCAATAGGAGTTACTCAACTGCTGTTTCGTCGTAGACGAACACCTACCTACGTGCTACATCATATAAATTGTTGAATTCGTAGCGCCATCTATTGTCAAGCTAAAATTTACCTTCAAATCTACCATTACCATGGCGCTACCTATCATGCATTGAATAAACTAAATGAGCGCGGGAAAATATAAGGTAGGTAATGAAAATTACAAATAGATGTTGGAAATGAATCAGAGTGACTTCCAGGGTTGGACATAAGGATATTTTTTTTAGTAGTCAGCTAGACTACCTTAATTTATTTTAATAATCACTGACTAGTGGGGCATAAAACTTGTCGAGGTTAACGGTAATAGTTATTGTAGGGAGCTGTTAGCTCGATCTCGTGACATGCAGGGCTTGCCACCACCCTCCTACGCATTGTAACCCGGCCACCTGAATTAATGGCTTCAAAAGTCGCTTGATGACTTATAAGGCCTAAGGTGGTGCCTTGGGTATTAGCCTAGCTGATTATTATTATAAAAAACAACAAGAAGGACAGCCAACATTTTGCTTTATCCGTTAGAATTAAAATAGGAGTTTGTTATCATTTGATTTACATTATTTTAAATAAAATGGGTTTGATGAATGATGAATTTATAATACGCCATATTCGCCATTATTTATATTTAGGTAAACATTTCACTAGTCAAATTGACTAGTGAGCCCCCAGATTTCGATTAATTTTAGCATATGTAACATAATTACTCATAAGTGTGCCTCTGTTTAACATCTCTGTATTAAAAATTTAAATGAGACCTTGTTTCACAGCCACCAAAGAAAATACGGACTAACGTCGCGTAAAACTGGTTTTAACTTCCTTCTTTCCCCGCCAGAACTAGTTTTGATGAAGATAAAACCGTCATCGACTGGGAAGTGACGTCAATTACGTCATATCATTGCAACAAGGTCTCATTGAGTTAAAGTTCTTTCTGCCACACTTATAAGTAATTATGTTACATATGATTTTAGTAGTCAGATCATTTATTTTAGTAGTCATATCACTTATTTTAGTAGTCAGATCACTTATTTTAGTAGTCAGATCCTTTATTTCAGTAGTCAGATCACTTATTTTAGTAGTCAAATGCCAACCCTGGTGATTAATGCGTTCAAAACTCTTTTATTTATTTACCCACAAACCAAAAAGAACAAAAATGTTACAAAATATACCGCAAATCTTACCCCTTTTTATTTATTTACCCACAAACCAACAAGAACAAAAATGTTACAAAATAGACCGCAAATTTTACCCTATTTTATTTATTTACCCACAAACCAACAAGAACAAAACTGTTACAAAATAGACCGCAAATCTTACCCCTTTTTATTTATTTACCCACAAACCAACAAGAACAAAAATGTTACAAAATAGACCGCAAATCTTACCCTTTTTTATTTATTTACTCACAAACCAACAAGAACAAAAATGTTACAAAATAGACCGCAAATCTTACCCCTTTTTATTTATTTACCCACAAACCAACAAGAACAAAAATGTTACAAAATAAACCGCAAATCTTACCCCTTTTTATTTATTTACCCACAAACCAACAAGAACAAAAATGTTACAAAATAAACTGCAAATCTTACCCTTTTTTATTTATTCACCCACAAACCAACAAGAACAAAAATGTTACAAAATAGACCGCAAATCTTACCCTATTTTATTTATTTACCCACAAACCAACAAGAACAAAAATGTTACAAAATAGACCGCAAATCTTACCCCTTTTTATTTATTTACCCACAAACCAACAAGAACAAAAATGTTACAAAATAGACCGCAAATCTTACCCTTAATTAAATATTATTTATTCCTTTTTAACGATGGTACCTGAACTACGCAACTCAAATTTGAATACTGATAACTTAATGACCTCCTCATAAAAACATTTTCAAGTAATTTAGTATTTTAATCCAATAAAATGTCACGTATCTTAAAAATTCTGTTAAAATATCAAATGGAAAGATTCGCAAAATGCGGAAAAACTCCTTTCCGATTACAAAACAGGGAAACAAACATTTACAGCGTAGACATTAAAGGTTCTATTTTACTGCTTTAATTTATACTAGATGGCGCCAATCTACAATTTTTATTACAATAACTACTTCTAACACTTTTTTAAGCGATGTTTTATGTAAAAATGAAAAGAAAAATTTAAATCAGAAAAAATGCTGTATTAAAATTTTATATTTTTCGCTGTAAGACTTTGGGTATTTAAATATTTGCCTCTAATGGCGTTACACAAACTAAATGAACATCTTTTGTTCCGCCCTATTTTAAAAGGAATTTGTATTAATTACATAAAACTAATAAGTATTAATTCACCCATTCATCGGTCTATAAAATGTGCTGTAGTGGTTTTGAACAACACTGTCATTCAAAATAAAATAGGCTTAATAAATCTTAATGCAGTTTTCATCGATTATTTAAAAAAGATGAACACATTACGCAAAACCACTCAAATTAAGTACTTAAGTCCACAATAAACGGTAGTTTGTCGTAAGAAATGTTGTTAAAGATTACGAAAAACACGGTCTCCTACTTTTACCCAAATTTACTTTGTATGAAAATCGTGAATGCGTAAGCACGAAGTTTTTCCACCGAATTAAATGGTCATGTACAGTTCTTTTTTAAGAGATAATTTCAAATAGGAAGGGCCAAGAGATGATGAATTTCTAATGGGGTAATCTTTAGTTAATGACCTTAATAAATGTTGGTGTAAGATTTAGCACGCCGCGATAAACCGAGCTGTAACTCCCTAACTGATAAATCCGGCAGATTAGCAGGTAAGTTTCCTAGCAGGTTAAGGAGTTGCGACAAACATCCTATTTGGATAATATGTTTATAGAAAAACTCTCTCTTTGGGAAGGAAAGTAAGTTTACATCCTTCGAGGTCAGCTCTAAGGTTTTTCTAGCTCCTCTCCCTTTTACGATAAAAATGCAAATGGGGGGATGGAATTACTATAAAAGTGTGGAAGGGTTCGTGTTTGTGACCAGTACTTGGACAAATCGTTTAGCATTTGGTTCGCGCTTGGTGTCTTCCTTGGATTCTAATCTTCGCAAAAATTAAGGTATAAAAAAAGGTAAGTTACTGGTAATTACTATAATTACTTCCCTTAATTGCTCGTATTTATGGGGTAAGTAAAGAGGAACAGTTACGTAATTATACCACTCCTTGATTTTGGTTATTTTTTCATAGCCTTAATTAGATAATATTAATATAATTATTGTTTTAAAGAAATTTTATTCAATATTATTATTATTTTTAATAAAGGGTTTATTTAATCCACGAAGTAATTTTCTGAGTAGTTTAGGATAAGTTTTATAACTGTAATTTATACTTGAATTATCTACTTATTCGCTAATTTTATCATATTTTAGGGCATACGTAAACAAGTTTTATGTTCAAATAATTTCAAAATTCATAACCGATAATATTAATTAGGAAATATTAAACTTTAACCCACCTAAAGCTACATCCTAAATATTAATTAAAGAAAGAATGAAACCTGACACTTTTGGGTTAACAGGGTCAAATTAATTTAAATCTATATTCTCAAATACACCAGGAAGCTTTCGAAGTTTCGCTAACACGTTATACTATAAATACATTATTTATATACCAAGAAAACCCGCTACGTACGCGAGTTAAGTCTGAAATATAAGTAGAAACCAGTAGTTGAAGATATGTCATTTCACATTTACAAAAATCAAAATGTCGTTGAATGAATACAAAATATTACCTTATTAGTCTTTACTCGGGTGTCGTATAAGATATATTCGTCTATAAACATTTCGATATGGAACTGGTTTTGAGCTTCTTCTATAAGTTACTGTTTTTCAAAACGACAGACTTAAGAAATTTTAAATATTTCTATAGCGCCCACGCTCTTGGTATTTCAATATATATATATATATATATATATATATATATATATATATATATATACATTAATTTGAAGAAAACTGAAAATTTTCGTAGTCGCGTAAAAAAATATATTTTAGTTTTTAATTTTTCTAACGAGTAGTAGAGTTTTACAGACAGTTTTAAAACTAAGAGATGTTATATTAAATAAGACTCAAAATTAATCAATAATTATTCAAATTATTAAATATTATTTAAACTATTAAATATCATTAAAATTATTAAATATTATTTAAACTATTAAATATCATTAAAATTATTAAATATTATTTAAACTATTAAATATCATTAAAATTATTAAATATTATTTAAATTATTAAATATTATTTAAACTATTAAATATTAATTAAATTATTAAATATTATTTAAGTTATGAAATAATATTTAAGCTATTAAATATTATTTAAGTTATGAAATAATATTTAAGTTATTAAATATTAATTAATTTATTAAATATTATTTAAGTTATTAAATATTAATTAAGTTATTAAATATTATTTAAGTTATTATATATTTTTTATTTTTATTATTCATTTGTAAATAATTTTTATTCATTCATTTCTTCATTTTTAATTAATTTATTATTTATTTATTGTTAATTAATTTATTAATCATTTATTGTCAATTAATTCACTACTTTTTATTTATTGTTAATTAATTCACTACTTTTTATTTATTGTTAATTAATTAACTACTTTTTATTTATTGTTAATTATTTCACTACTTTTTATTTATTGTTAATTATTTCACTACTTTTTATTTATTGTTAATTATTTCACTACTTTTTATTTATTGTTAAATAATTCATTATTTTTATTCATTATTTATTGTTAATTAATTAAATACTTTTTATTTATTGTTAAATAATACATTATTTTTATATATTAATTATGACAGTACCATATAAACAAACTTCAATTGGTCAAATTCCTTGACCAGAAGTAAAAATAGCTCACGTCAAAAGTGGTTAAAATGTTGAGTTCAAGGCTTTACGAAAGTTGACCCCCGAGCATTGGCACAAATAGATGCCAGGACGAGTCCCAGTTGCACGCTCATTAGCATTTTCACTTTTAAACAAACCAGCTGAATTGAAAGGCGCTTTTTCAAACGCATCGAGAGACGTGTGACGACACGATGAACATAAAAAGGAGTATTTAAACCCGACCTACGTAAATCTCCCAAGTCGGACAAGGGCTATTTTTTGATCCGTCAAATATCTCAAGGAGGGGGAGCAACCGAATAGAGAGAGGTCTCTTCTGATTCGGAGCGACTTGAAAAATGCCTTCCAATTTGGCTTTTGACACTGAAGGCTTAAAATTGGAAAGTGGTTCCTGTAATATTTAGAATGTGTTGAGACGCGGTTTTAGAGGAAAAATCTTCCCCATTGACTTTAATTTACTTCTCGCGATTATTTCAAAATTTCAGAGAGAGTAGTTTTCGTCGGCTCAAAAATCGCGGTCGAGTATTTTTATACTTTGATACAATCGAAAACATTTTGGCGAAATAACCGTGAATAAGAGTTAATGGCCGACCCCAAAAAGTCTTCCACTATTCGTGACAGATGCAGGAGCGTACCAAACGGGGTCGGGTTAAGGGGAGAGGTCTGCTTTTTGCCAACTATATCCTAATTTTTCAGAGTTACTTAGATAGCTTCAATTTGGTCTTAAAAATTGGTTATCAAAAGTAAAGGTCGTTAAAATCTTAATTTTTTCAACTCTATCCAAATTTTCTGAGCAATTTACGAAATTTTTAAATAATTTTTACTTAAAAATTGCTTCCTTAAAAAAAATTTAGTTTCGACAACTCTATCTTTATTTATTTTTTTGTTGTAAAAAATGGTTATAGAAAAAAGATTGGCAATATCTTTATTTTGTCAACTCTATTCTAAATTACCCAAGAAATTGGCAAAAATTTTATTTATTTTATTTTGCTTGTAAAAATTAGTTACAGAAAAAAAATTGGCAATATCTTTATTTTGTCAACTCTATTCTAAACTTTCAGAGCTATTGTCTTACCTTTTTATTAATTTTTGTTTTCAAAAATTAATTCCTAAATACGTTGTCAAAATCTTAATTTTGCCAACTCTATATTAATTTTTTTTCCGAAAAATTGGGCAAAGTTTGCATTACCTTTTGCTTAAAAAAAATTGGTTGGTATATAATAATTGGCAAATTCTTCATTTTCCAACTCTACCCAAAATTTATTCCAGCAATAAGTCACTTTTTTATTAATTTATGCCTTAAGAATTGTTTTATAAAAAAGGTTTCCAAAATCTCATTTTACTAACTCTATATTAATTTTTCCGAGTAATCGTCAAAAATTTTCATTATAGTTTTTAAAAAAAAATTGGTCTCTAATATAAGGTCGCTAAAATTTTAAATTATTATTCATTTATACAAATATTAAAAAGTAATATTTCCAATGAAGTACGCATAATTTTATCGATATAATTTTCTCCCGTGATAGCAGTAAAAGTGCCATTTACCCTAATATAAATTTAAATTTTGAAATTTATAAAAATACTGTGTTATACTTTCTTAGTTTTGGAGGCAAAGTACTGGTGATCTTTCGTAACCTTCAAAAAACCATATTTTTCTTCAGCTATTAATTTTCCCCCGCTCATTTCCACCTGCCAGTTTTGAAGATCGTAAAATTCCACCTAATGAAACGATTATCTTGACAAAGACTTTTTTAATCATAAATATAGTTCAGATTTAGATATTTTTAGATAATTTATATCAGCGTTTGATAATTTGAAACTGGACTATTCTGCTTAAATAAACGACAATTGGTTGCCCCCGCGCAGTGACGTAACTAAGGTGAAAGTAATAATAATAATAATTATCTAGGCTAGTACCCAAGGCGCCATCTAAGGCCCAAGTACGAAGGGCCCGTTTTGAAGCCCATTCAAATCATAGAACCATTTTTTAGGAAACCTTTGGTATCAGCAATTTTGCTGGCCCGTTATATACGCCACTGCCCTTGCGGGCACATGGTGCGAAGGCCCCAACCTTTTCACCAAAACTGTATAAACAGATCATCAAATCGATTTTCATATCATTGACCTTATTTACGCCACTAACCATATTTTGGAAAATCTTTATATTCTACTTCTGGTTATCAATAATAAATATTTAAACTGTCTGTAAAGTAATATGTTTAAAATAAAGCACCCTTTATGGTTCAGCTCTACAATGGCAAAACCTAGTAACCGCCATTTTATTAAATTGGAGGTCGCCCAAACCGGCACGGTCTACTTTCAGCACTTCAAAAATAGTCTGATGGTCTAAAACAGCACAATTTTTTTAATAAAAAAATATTTTATTTTATATATAAAAATTATTCTAGTTCCATTATCGCATTTTTCTCCAAATAAATAATAGGTAGAGTTTTTAAATTTTCAGGGTATACGTATGACATCGGTCTACGTTTTCAAGAATGCTCTACAACTTTCTTATTGAAGGTTTTTGTCTATCACCTCCCGCTCTAAAACATGGAAATATTTTTAGAATTTTCTGAAAATTAAAAATTATAATGTTCCCTTCGTCCTACTTAAACCCTGAACATTTTTTGATAAAAATGCGATGTCAGAACAAAGTCTGAATCCCAATATTTACGTCTAAAACAACCTCAACGAAATTACTATTTTAAAATGTGTCATTTTACGCGATGGCTAAAAAAACATCAACGAAATTACCTTTAAAATGTGTCATTTTACGCGATGTCTAAAAAAACATCAACGAAATTACCTTTAAAATGTGTCATTTTACGCGATGTCTAAAAAAACATCAACGAAATTACCTTTAAAATAGTGTGCCGTTTTGGGTTATGAAAAAAGTGTTATTTCAGGCCATTAATTTTTAAAAGTGTGCCCGTTTTGGAAAACCTCGATTAAATTTGAGATATTTCTTGCACTTTCTTTATATTGATTAATG
Organism: Leiobunum rupestre; assembly: GCF_980474605.1. Taxonomy (NCBI): domain Eukaryota; kingdom Metazoa; phylum Arthropoda; class Arachnida; order Opiliones; family Sclerosomatidae; genus Leiobunum; species Leiobunum rupestre. The sequence goes on from NC_143392.1 coordinate 38,431,214, forward strand.
TCCTTTCTTAATCTTATAGTAACGTAAGTAGTATTTAACCCATCAGGTTTTTTTTAATTTGATTTTTTTTCCATTCGCCTATGATCTGGAATTTACCACTAATTAGAAACTTGAAAAATTGACGTTTTCTAGATTTTGCCATGAGACCGCCGAGTTGTAACCCAGAGAAACCAAACCCCCGTTTTAAACCTAAAAACAAATCAGCAAATCCCGTATTTCGACCTCAGGCTTGGAACTGGTTCAATTTCAGAAATAATTTAAACGTATTCATGTTGCTATAAGAGAGATATATTCCATAAATCAGAACCGGTAAATAACATTACTTACAATTACCGTCATCATCTAGATAATTACGGCGAACCATTTTGGTAATTAAAGAAATTAAATTCAACCCGAACGATTACGAAGACATTATACGACTCCGGAAACCAGCTACTTTTACAAAAAATAATTGCGGGGGACTATTGCAAAGAAATATTTTTAGACATAAAAATGCGAAAGAATTGAAGAATGTAGTCTTTTGAAAACCCCCAGCCCCGATAGGGAAATACAATCATTTGTAACCGGGGTCAAACAAAACAGTTAACTACGCACGACAAATGCCATTTCCTTTCTTCAAAGATAAATATATGTTAAAAGCGTACCAAATTTATTGTTAAATGTCGAAGTTAAAAATTCTCAAACAGGAAATAATTTTTAAAAAATGTTAAAAAGGATGAATAAATGTCAAATTGATGGGGGTTTAGCGAAGAAATTAAATTAACAATATAGGAAAAATTCTAATAGTAATAAGTGTGTCAGTAATGTGGAAGCAGTGGCGTCGCTAGAAATTTTCATTTTTTAACGCTTGAAAGTTTATGTTAACTTATGTGAAAAAAAAACATTTTATATTCTTCTTTAAAGTAAGGAATTCATAATCTATTTTTTCAAGGTGCTTTGGGATATTATTGTGGGGGGGGGGGGGGTAATTTCGAATTTGGGAACTAAAGCCCAACTCCAAAAGGGCCTAGCAACGCAACTGAGTGGGTTAACTACTGCTGTCAGTGAAAAGATAAGTCTACTATTCAGGAAATGGACTTGTGTCAAAAAATTCACATGTTTAACTGGCACACTTATGTGACAGATAATTGTAAACTAAAGGTAACACGGACTTTAAATCTGGATTGAAAATGGTAAATTAATATGTTGGTTGGTCGACGAAGCAAATAACAAGTATTAGGCCAAAAATGTTAGGTTATTTTATGACTCTCGGTTCAAAACTTGTTGGGGTGAACGGCAATAGTTAGTGTAGGGATTTGTTGGCTCGCGTGGCATGCTGGGCTTGCCACCACCCTCATACACAGTAACCCGGCCACCTGAATTAAAGGCTTTAAAAGTCGCTATTAGCCTAGCTGATTATTATTATTATTATTATTATTATTTAACTGGTTGAATGTATAGACAAACTATCACGCATAAGTGCATTTTTGTTACTTATCGAGTAGGTTAAAAATACACATTTCCCTGAAGACCGTTTTCCAACAATTTTATAATAGTTACAGCCGCGCAGTTTCGATTAAAATTTTAAAATATCAAAAATTCGCATACAGAAATATCCATTGTAGTTGAACTGGTAAAACAGGAATTATCAAACTCAAATACGTAAAGAGAAAGAAGAATTATCAATTACTACAGATAATTCTGGAAGATTCTTAACTGTATCTCAAATATAATGACACGAGGATTGTTCCAACCTGTTTTGCGGTCGATCCAAAAATTACCCCTTCGCGTTATAATACTGGTTAAAATAAGAAAATAAAAAAAAGGATTTGGTCTTCGGAAGATTTACATTTTTATTACCAAACTTGATTTTTCATCGCGGATTGAAATTCTATCCATTCAAATCTGGTCTGTAGCGTCGACTATAACGTATGAGACAATGTCTTTTTAATTTCGAGGCGCAATTAGAGCCAGTTTCTGCAGATCGTGAGAACCGATTTTCTGTACGTGAAAGTTAAAAAGGACGGTATACAACATTACGGTCGATTGTGTTTGTAGGGTGGCCTCGTCTGACCCTCGCGCAATTCTCGCGCGCCCCGGCTTCCGACGGGCGACGTTGGGACTTCGTGAGGCGCGATTTGAACCCGCGACCCTCCTTTCACATTTGGGTCATTTCGCTCGTTACGGCAGAAATTTATTAACGCGAACGTATAAATACACAATGCCATATTCCAAGGTGACAGATATTACGGAACGACGAAAAAATGCGATGGCATTGTGGACTAGAATTATAATATTTACCCCCAAAAACGTGATCAAGTCCCGTTTCCATTAGAATTTGAGTCGTTTTTTCATTGATTTTGATTGCATTTTATGAAAATAGTTAACGTTAACAGATGGCCAAACAAACACCCTTTACGTCTAATTGGATCTCAACCATATAGTCAAAATATTACATTATTGTAGTCTTTTAAATTTATTAAGCACTGAGTACTGGGTGTAAATCACCTTACGCGTAAAGTCAAATTTATTTACAATAACATCTGGTTTTATTGTAAATAAGTTTGACTTTACTTACACAATAATGGTCGTGGTTTTGTTTTTTAAAAACTAATTATCATTACTTTCAAATTTACTTAGATTTAATTAAATTAACAATTGACTATATTGACTCCAGTGACATTGGAGCGAGCGAATATCAGTTGAATCAATTAAACTATGTTTAATTATATATTTATGATATTAAAATTAAGTACGTCAAACAATTAAGTACATAAAATCTAATTTTTATGTAACTCGCATATATATTAACTATATATGATTTAATATAGTCAACCTAATTGTGTTAAAGTGGTCATAGGCGCCAATAGACTTGCTTGTTGTAAACTTGAACCTTGAATATCTTATATGTGTACCCAGTTAGGACAATTAGAGACCAAGAATCTAAGGGGACTGAGGGGCAGGTAACTTCCTTGATTAACGACGCACCCCTCAAAAGATTAAATCTGATTTAATCGTGATTATTTTGATTAAATTCAATTTAATCCAAATTAATTTTATTAAATCACGTTTAATCATGATTAGAATGTTTAAATCTGATTTAATCATGATTAAATGATTAAATCTGTTTAAAATGATTAAATCCTGATTAAAAAAATTATATCGTGATTAGTATGATTAAATCTTACTTTAGTTTTGATTTTAATGATAAATTCTCTATTCGACCGATTTTATTGATTAAATAGTGATTAAAATGATTTAATCTAATTAAAATGATTAAATATAATTAAAAAGATTAGATCATGATTAGAATGGTTAATCTCGTTTAAATCGTGATTAGATTTTTTAATCTTGATTACCCTGATCTAATCACGATTACCCTGATTTAATCATTTTACTATGATTAAGACGCATCCAAAATGGAAGTGACCTGCCCCTCGAAGGGGACTCACTGTTCCCGATATTTCGACAAGGTAGGCGTAGCCTAAATCGGAAGGCTTACTGTTGTAAGTTAGGTTAGGCTTAGTTCATTAAATATTTTAAGTTTTGAAATGAAATAGATTTCAGTGAATTTGATTATATAAACTCAGAAATATGCGGCTTACTGGTTATTTTTAGTCAACACAATGGTTAATCACCATTACGTAAAATTTTAAAGAACCAATTTCAAAAATAAGAGATCTAAAACTTACTAAGCCTAATCATTTAAGCGACAACAACGGCGCCATTTTATCAAAATTAAACGTGAACGCTCCAGCTTCTCTACGAAACTACGCCGGAAATCGACTTCAGCGACGCCAAGTTTGTCCACATTGAACTAAAATTAACCGTCATTTTCCTATGCCCAGTGTTACCGCTGGCTTTTTAAATTAAAATCGGTGAAGCTTTACAAATCCCACGACGATGACAAACACTTAGCCTTTTGAGTCGGTGATAAGTTAAATTTAATCAACCCAAAGTTATACGATTAACATAATTTATTTTTAGCCCCTTAATGTTTACGATAGGATTAGTAAGCTATATTTAATAATTCATACTAAATAAATAAGAAAATTAATTAAATAATGAATACTAAATAAATAAGTAAATTAATTAAATAATGAATACTAAATAAATAAGTAAATTTATTAAATAATGAATACTAATAATTAAATAATGAATACTAAATAAATAAGAAAATTAATTAAATAATGAATACTAAATAAATAAGAAAATTAATTAAATAATGAATACTAAATAAATAAGAAAATTAATTAAATAATGAATACTAAATAAATAAGAAAATTAATTAAATAATGAATACTAAATAAATAAGAAAATTAATTAAATAATGAATACTAAATAAATAAGAAAATTAATTAAATAATGAATACTAAATAAATAAGAAAATTAATTAAATAATGAATACTAAATAAATAAGAAAATTAATTAAATAATGAATACTAAATAAATAAGAAAATTAATTAAATAATGAATACTAAATAAATAAGAAAATTAATTAAATAATGAATACTAAATAAATAAGAAAATTAATTAAATAATGAATACTAAATAAATAAGAAAATTAATTAAATAATGAATACTAAATAAATAAGAAAATTAATTAAATAATGAATACTAAATAAATAAGAAAATTAATTAAATAATGAATACTAAATAAATAAGAAAATTAATTAAATAATGAATACTAAATAAATAAGAAAATTAATTAAATAATGAATACTAAATAAATAAGAAAATTAATTAAATAATGAATACTAAATAAATAAGAAAATTAATTAAATAATGAATACTAAATAAATAGGTAAATTTATTAAATAATGAATACTAAATAAGTAAATTAATTAAATAAATAAGTAGATAAATAAATAATTAAATAAATAAATAAATAAGTAAATAAATAAGTAAGTAAATAAATAAGTAAATAAATAAGTAAATAAATAAATTAGTAAATAAATAAGTAAATATAATAATAAATAAATATTATTATGCGTAAAAATCAATCGTAGATCCTACAAAGAGAACATCGAATGCGAACAGATCTCTATCATCGGAACCCCGCTATGTCATATTTTGTAGAAAAATAAATAAAAATTCGGAAATATTCCCAGGAACCGAGCGTTTTGATAAAAAGAGATTAGTGTTCTAGTATTATAGTGTCGGTTATAAATCAGATAGCCCGCAACAGGCAGCTCCCAATGGAGCCTTCTCCATCTTTCAGCCAGTACGACGCGTTTTTTGGAATATTTGGAAGAATCGGGAGAGGGAGAAGTTTACCATGGCGGAAGCACGTCTAACCAGAAAGATGAGTCGCCGCGGACTCCAAATTCGCCCCCCCACTTACATTCCTCTCTACCACCAGAGAAAGGAGCTTATTAAGAAGCCGACCCACTGACCGGGTCATGTCAGTAGCCACGCACGGCTAGAACGAACTGCCTTTTTCACGCGAACTGCAAACGCCGAACTTCATCTTTCTCAAAACTTTGAAATTTCTTACCCGATCGCCGCCTTTAACGGTAGTCTCTGTCGGAACGGGACAACCAAGTTTAAGGGGGTGGAATAAGGTGGGGGCCAAAATGGGTCGAACCCCCGGGCAAGGATGTCCCGTCTTCTCATTGGGTTTCGTTTTTTTTAAAAAGGCTACTTCAAAGATCTTCATAAAGTTCCGATTGGAAGTAAAAGTGAAATTTCTTCAACGCAGATTTAATACTCGTGTCTCCGTGTTGGTGGATGACGCTACTTTCCGACTGTTTCGTCACCGTCAACTCCAGGATTTATTCGCCCCAGAAATAGCACCAGGGCTGCCACCGGTGAAAGCTCGACTCCTCAACCGTCTCCTATAAAAAGGATCTTTTTGATAAATTCATCCATCTATAGCAACTTCAACAAAATGAGAACAACAACGCATGGTCTGGTCCTGGCTTTGTGCTGTGCCGGTATTTATATTTCACTTTTATATTATTTCGATATTAAAAAAAATATATCGTGGGCCAAACAGGCACCTATCAAGATTTTGGACTAGCTTATTTTAGGGGCCTATTTTAAGTTAAATATATTTATATTGTTTTTAATATTTTTTTTTCTCCAAACGTGACGAAGCTTTCGCTATCGTGATTGGTAAAGTGATACACAGGGTAAGTTTCTTTTTTTTTAGTTATAAATTTGCTATAGGCTATCCACCCTGCGAACAATTTTATTTTTACGTTTATTATCTTAGGCTGTATTGTAACTTTGTAAAGAATTGGGGTTGCCAGTGGGGGCCATTGTATTGACAGTATACCCGGAGATAGTCAAACGTGACTATTAATAAAATTATATTAGGCCTAGCCGTGTTTCTTGCCATCGCGAAACGTCTCTTGATTAAGGGATCTTTTTGCGAGATCACAAACACTTTTTAATTATAATAGCGTAGATAAATAAATTCCGCGGAACCAGGACCTTGGCGTTTTTAAAAACGCGTCACTTTTTGACGGCCTGCAACTATACTATTCCTCCACACAGGCCCGTAGCAATGCCCCCTAAAAAATAAATGTTGCCCCCACCTGCCCCCTCAATTTAATCCATTTCACCTCAAAGAATATTCTCTGCCCCTTCATCTTTATTAGTTTTTTACACTTCTATTCGTTGAAATCTTTCTTTTGGACCACTTGTCTTTGTCTAAGGTTTAGATCGTTATTTATAGGTAACTATTTCTTAATAAAATAAAAGTTGTAGAATGGTCTGTTTCAGAAAGCAAGGTTTTTTTTGTTGAACACCAAAAACATTTCACGGCGCCACTTATGTTAATTTTCGAAATTAGGTAACGAAAAAAATGTGCCCCTTCACAAAAAGACTGCCCCCTTAACGAAATTTTTCTGGCTACGGTCCTGCCTCAACATTTATTTAAGGGACCCATTTACCTTTATCAAGAGAGAAGTTCATTTTACGGGGTAACGCCATAAGAGGACGATTTTAAAATTACAAAATTCGAGCCAGATGGCGTCAGCAGTATGAAACGTCGAAATTTTTAATTATTTAAAACTCGCTAAAAATATTTTTTTTCATGTTACTTTTTATTCCGGATTTTATCCCAGTGGCAAGTTTTGTTTATAGTTTTTAAATAAAACAGTTCTTAAAATAGTGTAAGAAAATATTTTCGTTAATTTATTGCCTTGGGACCGAAAAGGTTAAAATTAGCGCCATCTTGTTTAAATAAAAATATGAAATTAGAACCTCTAAAGGCTTCGCTCTAAATATAAGTATATAAGTTTATATAAGGTAACTGGAATATATTATTGAAGTAACGGGAAACTCACTAAAATGCCATGATGTTGAAAACTAAAATCTATATCGTAGTCTACCTTTCAAATCTAACTAGTTTATTTGTCTTAAATCACAATTAAATCATGATTAAGATGACTGAATGGATTAAATCATGATTAAATCACAATTAAATCATGATTAAGATGACTGAATGGATTAAATCATGATTAAATCACAATTAAATCATGATTATGATGACTGAATGGATTAAATCATGATTAAATCACAATTAAATCATGATTAAGATGACTGAATGGATTAAATCATGATTAAATCACAATTAAATCATGATTAAGATGACTGAATGGATTAAATCATGATTAAATCACAATTAAATCATGATTAAGATGACTGAATGGATTAAATCATGATTAAATCACAATTAAATCATGATTAAGATGACTGAATGGATTAAATCATGATTAAATCACAATTAAATCATGATTAAGATGACTGAATGGATTAAATCATGATTAAATCACAATTAAATCATGATTAAGATGACTGAATGGATTAAATCATGATTAAATCACAATTAAATCACGATTAATTCGAGTTTGAGATGATTAACTCACAATTAAATCACGATTAATTCGAGTTTGAGATGATTAACTCACGATTAACCTGAATATATCGTGATTAAAAATAAATATATTCCAAAAATTAGATCGTTATTAAATCAATTAAATCTTGATTAAGTCGATTAAATCACGATTAAAAGGTTAGATAGCTATAAATCGGATTAAGTATTAAATCACGATTAAAATGATTTAAGAAAGTTAATCGGATTGAAAGAGGAGTGAGTTTTTCGTAACTTCAATAATAATTTCCAGTTAATTATATTCATAATGACAAAAATTAGTCTTTCTATATACAAGGTATTTTTAGTTTTCGGTTAATAACTTGAGCTTTTTAACTAAAATTACGCGATTTGATTTTGCTTTTTTTCCAGAGCAAACGTTGGGAGGAATTCGACAACATCGAATTCAACTTCGATTGCAATGACAGATCAATTGGTTTCTACGCCGACATGGAACACGATTGCAAATTCTTCCACATGTGCGACGCTTATGGTCGCCGAGTACCGCATGTCTGCCCCAACAACACCATGTTCAACCAGAGATTCAGAATCTGCGACTGGAGTTACAAGGTCAAATGCGACGACTCGCCCAAATACTTCGGACTCAACGACCTCACTTACGAAACGGACGCGCCACCAGCGGATAAAAATTAATTTAAAAAACAAATATCACCAACGAATTTTGAAAATGAAAAACCCAATTCCATAAAAACAAATATTTTTATAAACTCTGTCATCGAAATATTATAGATCATAGTTTTGTTTTCTGTAAAATAAAATCTCGCTATTTTAAAAATAAAAGTCTTGTACAAAATCAGCGTACTTAAATTATTATAACTCATTATTAACTAGCTCAATTAGCAAGTACGTAATTAAAGTAAGTAATTAAAAACACGTTCATTATTTATACTAATTCAGGAAGCTAATCAAACTGATAATTGCGGCGTATGTATTATCGTTAGGATGGTTTCCAGTTTTTCGAGTTTGAATGATGTAGCGAGGAACGGAAGGTTAGATGTAAGCGAAAACAAGAATGCAGGAAGGCGGTGCAACTGGATTCGTCCCATTGTTTTCAAGCCTCGTGATTTTTAGCCAGGTATAAACCAATAGTAGAGAAATTCATTACGAAAACCTGGAGTAGCATCATCTCTTTGTCGCTTGATTGCAGAGCTGCGGCGACCTTGTAATACTTGTGGAGGGAATTCGTACCACTATATTTTTCGCAAACGTATTGTTTTCAAATAGGCCTACTTTCACCCTTCCCTTACGACGATTTGGGAATTTTGAAAATAACAGCGCTCAAGATGTTACAAATTCGGTATTTACAATCGCATCCATGGCCAATAAAATCGGGCCCCCAAGACAACCGATATTACTAAAGATAAATATACTTTTTGTTTGAGAAAGTAAAGAAAATTAGATATGAAACTAAATAGCAGTAGCCTCAAAATTGGTTTCCTTATGTGGAGTATTGTAAAGTATTGTTAAATTTGGTTGTTTTATTAATTGGAAATATATATGCAACGACGGATACTTCATAGCTAGTTTAAAATAAATTAAAAATAATTATTTTGTAAAAACATTTTTCCTTTTGATTTACATCGCAAACTTTCGGGCGGTTGTTATATAGTATAATATCAACGAACAAACCTTACAAGGAGACATCACGAAGTGTAACCCACCGATTGGGTTTAAACTCGGGGGATTGGTAGACCTTCATGTATCATGAAAAATCCTAAAGGGAATTTATTCAATGGGCAACCGTTTTGCCATGGCAACGAAAAATGTTTTTGACAACAACAAATGGAAATTTTCCCATTGAAAATAACATGGGATTCTGACCGATTCCTAGCCCCCCCCCCCCCCCTCTGTTAAAAATTTGAACGAATTTCAAAATTTCGAAAATGCCAAAAAAATAAAAAATTAATAAAAATTGACAATAAAAACATCAAAATAATTTTTTGATCAATTTGAGGTCAAAATCCCATGTTATTTTCAATGGGAAAATGTAATATTTTGTATTGTCAAAAACATTTTTCGTTGCCATGGCAAAACAGTTGCCATTGAATAAATTCCCTTTAGGATTTTTCATGATACACGAAGGTCTACCAATCCCCCGAGTTTGAACAAAATCGGTGGGTTACACTTCGGGATGTCTCCTTGTTAGTATACAATACAGTACAAATTGGAAGTTTATGAAACATAACTTTTGTTCTTACTAGGTGGTTTCTTTTCGCCTGTTCTTCAACTAAAAGTGTACTCTTTTTACCCTTAAACGTTTTATCCGCCTGTTCCGGGTATGATAATTACTTCGGCCCATAAACTATTCGCTTGTTCCGGAGTATTAGGGCTACTATTTTTACTCCTTCTGAAAAGGAGGTGTAAAGGAGTAAATCGGATTTTGGCTTCTGCTAGCCACAATTTATCTGCTAAAAAGGCCACAGGCAGCCATTTTGTAAAAATGTTTTACTACGACTCAAACTATTCGCCACCACAGAATCGGAGTAAAATGACGTCATAGCCTATACTCTTCTTACCCTACTCCGAAATTCCGGAACAAGCGAAAAGAAACCACCTACTCACTGAGTTTCCTATTCGATTTAAAAAAGTTTTAGCTATAAACCTTTTGGCACGGTAATTGGCGTAAAATTTGTCTAAATAATTTGAACTGAGGCGAGATTTTACATTTCGGTGACAATCGGTGCATATTTGACCAAAACAACATTATTTAAATTAATTAAATAACATAAAATTTATTAAAATAATTATTAAAATGTTTTTATTCTTCGTAATAAATAAAACGCCAAACCACCCAGAATTCCAAAAAACGGCCAAACTTGGTCATATTTAAAGAAAAAAATGACAAAGCCACCCTAAATTAAAAAAACCACAAAAACGATCAAAAATTCCAAAAAACGACAAAACTGCGCAATATTCCAAAACTCGCCAAAGCCGACCAAAATTAAAAAAAGGAAAAGCCGACCGAAAATTAAAACTAGCTAAAGCCGACCAAAATTAAAAAAAGGAAAAGACGACCAAAATTAAAAAAAGGAAAAGACGACAAAATTAAAAAATGAGAAAGCCAACCAAAATTAAAAACTGATAAACCGAATAAAATTTAACGCATTGTAACCCGGCCACCTGAATTACTGGCTTTAAAGATCGCTTGATGACTTGGGCCTAAGGTGGTGCTTTGGTTATTAGCCTAGCTGATTGTTATTTATTATTATTATTTAAAATAACGACAAAGCCACCCAAAATTAAAACTCGCCAAAAGCCGACGAAAATTAAAAAACGACCAAACCGACCAAAATTCCAAAAAAAATGACACAACTGTTCAATATTCCAAAATTAGCCAAAGCCGACCAAAATTAAAAAAAAGTCAACTAAATCATAGCAATAGCATATACGTTTCTGAACCCTTCTGGTTTTTTTTTTTGTAATTAGAAACATTTCGGAGTCAGCTCTTTATACATCGTATAGACGTATCAGACCGAACGGCTCAAACCAAATTAATCAAATTGACAAATACAAGTTTATCTGGTATAAATTGTGGAGCTGCCAGCCGTAAACAGAGTACAGTCGTAATGATGAATTCCCTTAAGTGGCCCGTCTGACACCGTTTAGCCGGCTAGAATTAGTTACGACTTGATAGAATTCGTGTTCGGAAAGCGCGCGAGAAATTAGCAACAGTAGATGGCTGCGAAACTATACACTGTCTAAGCAGCCCAACCACCACGACCCGTCTCCAATGACAAACAAAAACCAGCTAATAACAGACCTACTTACTTACTGCCTCCCCTCCCCGTGCTTCCCGTCTACAGTACCACCTACAGCAAGGTCCTACAGAAAGTTATAATTGTCGGGAGGGAGGTGTATCAACCGCCAGTACATCGATTGATTTCTATTCAATATTCAATTCAAGGTGTGTGTACGCGTCTAAGCGCGAGAACTTTGTAATAATCATTTATATCAAGTATAGATACACTATATGAAGCATTTCGCTAAATCGGGATTTGCACTTAGTCAAAGAGGAAATGCGTAAGCTGTTTTTCCCTCCAGCGAGGAGAAATCGACCAAGTATGATCCACTAACGTCAAGTTTCCCAAGAAATTCCGATCCCATTATACGATATATTTACAAATTCATTATTAGCATAAGGTGGTGAGGATACTTAAGGGTCTGAATATACTAGATTTAGGCGATTGTCTTATGCATTGTCACGGTGGCAACATTAATTGAACCATTAATACATTAAGTTGTTAGTTTGAACCATGGAGAAATGAACTGTGTTTAGAAATAAATTTTAATTCTTTCTACTTAAAGCTAGACGATCCTTGTAAGCTTTTAATTTCATCTTAATTTGATGTACGTCACTTTTCCATGGTTCACCGTCTAAAATCTAAATAAGTATTTGGAAGTAGATTAAGCTTTTGACTAACATCATGGAAGCGTGATTTTCCCAAAATTATAGTCGAAAGCTTTACGATGTCAAGGGTTTTAACTGTACATACAATTTCCAACAACTAACTTGACGAAATGTCACTGACCACCGAAACATCCAGTATCAATCTCTAACAATCACCAGAACGCGTCAAAAATCTTTGAGCAATGAAGTAAGAAGCTACTTCCGGACAGTACCTGTCAGAAATCACTTGGGTGAAACTCTCCGTGTGGCCCCTCCCCCGTCCACAAACACACACACACCGAGATCCATAGGCATCAGAAACAGGGCGTTGCTTATTCCAAATCTCACGGTTTACAAGCTACCGGGGTCTAAACAACGTAAGAACACCCTCGACAGCAGCGGCGTAAGAATAGAGAAGGAATATCTTTACGAAATAGTCTTTCACCCTACCCCACGACGTATATCAGCAAACCTTCGCTGGCTGGGCGGACAACCTTATCTTTGCTTCACTAAGTGCGTCGTCTTGGAAGCCAAGAGTCGGTCTGAGAGTAACGACTGTGTTTCGTTTAATTTCCATTCATTGATTGGGATGGTGATGATAACTACTTGCCATTAATCGACACTTATTGGACGAAAGAGGTAGGTCTGTATATCAATGAAACCCATACTTAGCGTCTCCCGGAGCACATTTTTGTAAAATCATTCCTTATACTAATTCAAAAAATACCAATATAACGATGAGTAGACAATTGATACTATATACGTAACAAGTAAATGAGAAAAAGGACTTTCCCCCGGGCTAAGGTTCTCACTCAGTTACGAAAAGATTCGCAGAAAGAAGATGGACTAATTAGGGTTCTAGTCGCTAATGGTGGCCATCGCGACGGGTTCCGGTAAAGTGCCAAGTCTATCCACGAAGTCCCGTTAGGAAGTGTTAAAGAAATGGGTAAGCAATTAAGATACTTCCAAATCAGTTGGTTTCTAATTAATAGACTTAAGTTTTAGTCGCGTTGGTACGCGATTTATAGTAGCTATGTGGAAATTTTGTTGGAATAATAGTAAATAATGGGGGGAGCCCTGGCGAGTACCTGTAGCTCGAAATTCTCAGAGGAAAAGCGTCGGGTAGGTGTTGATTTTCCCGTCCATTTGTAACACAGCACCGCATATCATTACACTAGTTGTTCTATGGGATGTGATTCATATTTTCTGCTCTCTCTCTCTCTCGCGCGCGAGAGATCTCCGTTGTTGCCTGCCCATCCCTGGATATACTTCGACGCGATCCATTTCAACGTGTGTCTATAGCATCGTTACAGGTAAATTAACAATCGCGTTTTTCTATTTAATCTTAGTTAAAGTTACGATACAAATTAATTTAAATTGACTAGATATTTCGCACGGTTTTTGCAATCTTGAAAGACAACGAAAACGCGCCGTAGACGTTTCCACAAATTATCTCGCTTTAACCTAGAAAGTCGGTATCCTGATGTTGCATTTATGCTAATAAATCCACCGATCCTCACAACCTTGGACGGGAAAAAAGTAGACGAAAGTTATAATTTCGAAGATGTATGAGCTGAATGGGAACGACTTCGCGGTGAGATTATATTTTAGCTGGAAACGTCATACGTGTATGAGGCACCCTTGTTAAAATTTAAGCTAGGAATCGGCAAAATTTAACAGTCGAAACACACGTACTATGTTTGTTTTCTCTGAGAAAATGGAGGTAGCGTTAGAACGCAACGTAATTTATATGAAAAACTCGGCGCTTGTCGGGGAAAGTCGCCGTTTCTAAGAAATTACTGGAAAAAACCAACGCGGAAAAAAGAGAAATCCTTGACTTCATTAGACATATAGTTATTTATATTGATAAATAATAAGCCTTGGCTCGTGGTGTTAAATAGTTAATAAATCTTATGACACGAGTAAATCGCAATAAGTGCTGGGTAGGTGAGATTTGGGCGTCGCACCGCTAGTTCCAGTTCAATGGTTCGAGACCCTCGCCATCGAGGGAAGCCAGAGTCCATGGCTATCTTCGCGTAAGTGACAGGGGATAGTGATAGGGTCGCGATTGGGACCGGAATCGACGCGCCGATTGGGGGAAAGTGATGTTCTAAATAGGAGTCCCAATGCTTATTTCGGCGCATATTAAGTACTCTGGGATATCTGTGCCGTTGCGCAAGTGGCATCTCGCTGGAAAGCGATATTTGCGAGGAATTCGGGCGTAGTTCCGATTGGAAATCGGGCCCGTTTATTTTAAAACAAAAACCCCGAATAAAAAAAATGTGGGACACTAGCTAAGTATTTCGATTGTTCTACGACTACCGTTGTAACCGTATTCTAATGAGGGGAAATTTATATTTTTTTATACGCGATATTATTGATATTAGGTATTCGCGTTTGGTCGAAAATATCCGGGGAGGGGGCTAGTCGTCGTCAGTTGGTTTCTGGGATCCTTTGGTAAGGGCGTTGCGCGTCATTTAGTCTACTGACGCTACTGGGCTATAGTACTATAGTGTTTACGAAACGGAGTAGTTAAAGGTGAGATCTCGTACCGTTCCCACACTGCCACCTTTGACATACGCTGTTTGGTGGCTAAAGACCGCGAATAGACGCGGAAGTGTGGTTATAATGCAAAATTCAACACTCGAAACCGTGTCCGCGAGTAGAGAATGGGGAGATTTGACGAATTCGGTGGGCTTCGGACGAATATTTCTAGCCAGGGTTCAACAAACTCCTTGGAGTTATAAATTCGAAAATTATACAGCGAATAAACGACCCCAGAAATATGTATTTCTGAAGGTGAAGGGTTAAACGCGCGTTGCCACGCTTTTTCGGTTGCCCCTTTGCTACCTTGTTATACGTTAATGTATTCCGCGAAGGTACAACGCTACGGATATTTTGATTTCCCAGAGTTCAAACTGACAATGTTTGAACTGATTTACCCCCTGCAAATCGCTTAATCTTGTGGTCATATCAATTGATTACGAATTCATACTTTAACTTTAAATGAAATTATTTAAATTTGGATAAATAACACGATACAGTGGTATTTAAATGTTCTTTTGTTTGCAACTTTTCTTTAATATTACTAGTGATTCAATTTATCAAAAAGTGTTTGCAAGTACGCCAACTTTTATCACTAATTATTGCATATTTCCCAACTTATTATTGGCTAGAATGGTGTTATTACGAGAGCGGATGTTAAGTCCCAATTTACGTGAAAACGCGGGTATATTTGTGGGAAACGATTTCGTCGTTGGGAGAAGTAGCATTATGTATATGACATTTCTTTTAACACCGCGAATATCCGCGGCGGGCGCACGTGTCAATGCAATAGGTCGCGAATTACACGGGTCTCGCCGTGAAAACTGATTAATGCCGATATAGTGCAACAGTAGCTCCACTCGGCCTCCCAATGCCTCTTCGCCCAGAACAGAAAGCCAGAGAAATATGGAATTCGAAGACACGCCGTTTCTCGTCTGTTGTGACGAAACGACTTATTATTCCATCTACGGGAGAGTTGTATCCCAGCATACAGGTTCCCCCCAAAGACTATAGAACTCGTATTGCTTCGGAAGTGCCGGGGAATCGTCTCAATGTTGTACTTATGGAGATGCTAAATTGGGGCGTTTTCCGAGAGTGATAATTGTAGGTTATCTAATCTCAACCGTACATTCATAGGCCCAGTTCGGGATTCGCGATAAGGGGAATATTCGTTTATGTTTATGTGATAAGCGTGTTCAAGGTAGGCAATGAGGATTCACACGTGCTTGTTTCGTTTCAGCTTGGTTTTTCTGGAAAATTCGTCTTTTTCTTGGCAAAAGCGCGATTTGTGCCCATTTTGGTGCATGGCTTCCATTATGGGAGTGAACAGGGGCGAAGGATGGTCCAACGGGTACAGATACTTGGTCTCTCCGACGCAAGGTCAAGTACCTTACCTTCAACTACCGGTAAGGTCCTATCTTCGTCGCGTCCATTAAATGATAATTAGAGTGAACGTTTTGTTCATTTTATTCCGTGAAGATCAACGATGGATCGGCAACTGATAACGCGTCCATGGCGATTCAGGACTACACCGCCGTCTCTTTCACCGGGGTTACAGACGCGGGAGCCATGACGGGTTCTTATACCCATAACCAAATAGCCTCTCTACCGCCAAGTGCATCTCAAGTCCTTCCGCATAAAATGGACAGCACACTGACGACGCATCACGACTATTATCCGGCTTTCACGGAGGTTCAAAGCACAGTCTATGGTTACGGGAATCTTGACAATTACGGTAAGCTCGAAAAAGAATTCATCTCGAAAGATGATAAAGTTTCGGATTTGGTAATGTGTTACAGGGACCACGAACGTTGGTAAGGCAGTAGCGATGTCTTTGTCTTCCATGGAAAACTGCAATACGATGGTTCAAGTGAACGACTCCCAAGTTGGCGATCAATCTGGGATGTGTCCGGGAGTTGTTGGTCACGAGAACAACATGACGGTTACCAATTGCAACGGCGAGTACTTGTTCAGTGACTTGCTCGGAAGCGAAAATGAGTTACCAATGCTAGACGTTTGTAAACAAAATGATGGTAATATTTGATAACATGAAAGTTTGTAGCAAAAATTATAACATTCAGTATGATTAGGTACTGCCAACTACTATAAGATGCAGAATATAAATGTGAAAGAGAATGATGATTCCAGACACGAATCCATGGTAAGTCTGACGTAGAAATTATTAAGTAAATACCAGGAAATTATTGCGTAAGAAAAATTTAGAAGTAAGACACACCGACTAGTTTCGGTATAACTTTTACCCTTTGTTAAGGTGATAAATAAAAGTAGACAAAATAACATCAAAGAAATCCAATTTAAACCGAGGGGTACGAAATTTGCAAATTATGAATCTCAAAGTGGTTTTAGAAATCACAAACTGATTTTGAGATTTAAGTGCACAATTTCCGTATTTATTTCTGGTTTTTTTGGGCTTATTTCGAAATTTTCAAGCTGTTTGCAAAATTAGTAAAATTATACTTCCCTAGAGTGAACGGGACCCTCTCGGTTTAATTTGTACCTTGTTTTGATATCTTAAGGTAAAAAAACTGTCTATCCGAAAATGGACGCTTCAATAAAAGATACTCGGTTTATACTCCAATCTCCAAATTCATCTGAGAAGGAACTATTTCCGGTCGGTCGGTTAAACGGTTAGAATGGCTAGCCAAAAAGTCGTATTTAAGCCAATGGAGACGCGTTTTTGCTCTCATGATAATTTTGCGTCAGATAAGAAATGCGTCGGCTCACGTGTATAAGGAACATACTAATGTTAATTTTCGATAGTATATTTTAAGGTATAATATATAATGTTACTAAAACTAAGTATAAGAAAATAATATTATTATTATTATCATCCTCTTATGGTATAAAGAATTAAAATTATACGGAATATTTTTATATTACCGGCCAATTTTAAGGCTTCTCATGGAGGCAGAGTTAATTCACTTCGTATAAAATTATCTTTCGGAAAAAGATGAAAACTAATTCCTTTAGAACTAAACGTATTACTTTTGCAGTACGGTATGCAACAAGTGTTTCATTTTAACCAGGTAACTTTTTGGCATGTTAAGGCTTAGCAAAAAACCGATGTTATATAACGTTCGAGAAAAGTTTCCAGCTTTCTAATATTTCAACAAGCACTATATAAATAGTAACTTATGAGTCCTGGCTGTCGGAAATATTACTTCTTGGCAATTTCTGGGAAGATGTTTTATTTAAGCGCCTATTGTAAAGGTTTTTAACATTTATAAATCCCTTTCAATTCACGCATATCTCGTTTATTAAATTTAGGTTCGGCAATTATTTTGGCGTCTACAAAATTGATAGAATATCCTGTTTTATGAAAGTGATCGGCTACTGCCGAGAAATTATTTTCAATTCATTCAAGTTTTTAATTATAGATGGCAAATGAATTTCCCCAAATGACGGCCGACAACATTTACATCAATATTGACAATGCTAGGAAGGAAGACTGTCAGGCAGATTCGTATTCCGCCAGTCACAGCTCTGTCCAAAAGAAGTACAAATTTTACGGTAAAGGACGGCCGTATGAACTAGAAGAGGTATTATCTTATATAGAACTAACAGACAATCGTCGTTTTACACGTATGGTCATTTGTACAGGTCAAAGAAGACACCACAAGCGAAGGTTACCATTCTTCCGCGCCGTACTTAGCTGAATCTCACTACCAAAGGACTATCGCGTCGTCCAGTGATTCCGCGCTACCGCAGTATCAATACCCCACCGAATTGAATCTGCTCAACAGGACAGTCGCGTACGGTAACGTTCCAGAGACAATACTTCCATCTCGCGACATTTCGACGAACTTTCAGTACCCATCTGGTTCGGGTTACCATTACAACACCGCGTGCCAAGACGACACTTCGTCCGAAGATTCTGATTCTAGAACTGGCTCTTGCAAAAGTGACGATCGCGTCTCCAAGGACGAAAAAAGGGCCAAAGAACTTAAAATACCTTTAAACACGTACGAAATAATCTCCTTGCCCATTGACGAGTTCAACGAGAAACTGTCCAAATTTGAGTTAACGGACCCGCAACTATCTCTAATTAGAGACATCAGAAGAAGGGGAAAGAATAAGGTAAACTTTTTTCATGGTTGCCACAATATTCTCAGATTCAAATTCCCTGATCATTTTCATTTATTTTAACTGACTTTTTAAGGCCAAAACTAGACCGTTTTTAACTTTTAAGAAGTTAATAAATTTAATCAAACTATATTTCAGTACAAAAGTTATTTCAACGTTAAGAAACCTTTCAAGGATCTAAATAATAATAACAGAATAATAATAACATGGATCTAGAATAAAATTACCTTAAAAAAGTGTAAAGATAAAACTGAATAGGCGCTTAAATACATAGAAATCTCATAGGTAACTAGAATGCTGCCGCCTACCGCCGAGCTTGACGCCAGTTCATTTTGAACCTTCAGCCAATGAGAGGCCGTAGAGTGGTTCCGCCAAGGAGGATAATAATCCTTCTTGATTCTGCTACTATAGTGGGAGATGGGTGACGTCATTCTCTCTGGTGACATTAAATTCTTGGCAGAACCACTCTTTGAGCTCTGATTGGCTGAGATCTGGCTATCGTCTGCCACGGCGTTTGGTCCATTTGCCAGTTACACGGCAGCATTCTAGTTACCTATGAGATTTCTATGCTTAAATAAATCATCCTCCAAGCAAATCGCCAAAATGTAATATTTCCAAGAGCCCGGACCCGCAAAGTATTGTTAATAAAGTGCTTGTTGAAATAAGCTTGTTCACCTGTAAACAGAACGTCGTGCTTTTTCTAAGCCTTAATGTGCAAAAAAAGCTACCTGGTTAAAAGGGAATGCCGCGGGGAACGCTTGTTGCTGCCGTAAAGGTGAAACATTTCCATTATTTTAACAAGCACTATATAAACAGTTATTACAGGTCCTGGCTCTCGGAAATATTACTTCTTGGCGATTTCCTTGGAGGATGATTTATTGAAGCGTCTATTCCCTGACTATTTACGAAGTTATTTTATCTATGGTCCTAACCTCGTTTCTCAGAGTAAAATTTCATATTTATCTTTTACAAGGTTGCCGCTCAAAACTGTCGAAAAAGGAAATTGGACCAAATTTACACGTTACAGAACGAAGTTCAGGGTTTGCACATGGAAAAGGCGCGCTTACAAACTCAACAAGAAGCCTTGTTCAAAAGACGTTTACAAATGAACGAGAAGTACATTTACATGTACCAATTGTTGAATAACTTCAATAACAAAACTGATTCGGTCGGGGATACAAGCATACAGCAGTTCAATGTTTGAGCCACAAGCTTGATTGAAATTTTTACTTATTTTCTTAAGAAAAAGGGTGAAAAACCGAGTGAAAAACCAAAGATGAAATTTTCTATATTTATATTACTGAGTCGTATGTGCTGGTAACATAGGACGCGGAGATCTATAGAATTAGAATTCAATACATAAGCAAGAGAATATATTTTTACTGACATAGTTTGGACTTTTCGTCAGAACTAGTCAAATTTAGTCCAAACAAAGGAGAATAGGTAAAGTATTACCTATTTCATGCCAAATATTTTTCAAACAAATGAATTAGTCAAAAGATTTAGTTACGTCATAAGTCTATAATATTATTCTATAAGTTTGTCACTTTGGGGAATATTTTATTTATAATATATGGAGTGACATCATCACAAAAAATCTCCCCCTAGCGAGGCACTGTCGCTAAGTGTGACACAAAGCCCGTATTGCAATCTGCTCTCAGTAAAACTTTTGAATGTGAAGAATAGGAAGTGTCACACTTAAATTATAATAATATACACTTATGGTTATGTGTATGACCAAAAATTTAGAAAATTTTAAAGGAAATATCACTTTGATATTTTTGTGATATAGTGACTAATTAGTTCACAATTTAGAAGTTGGTTATCGCTTTTAGTTGTATAAGGGGTAATATTTATGGAGCTGATGTATATTTATCTCTGTGAGAATAAATTAAGCATCTGGTACATTATAATTTTATCCGTTTGTATTTTTTAAAAACATAGTATCATTTTTAGATAAACACGTTGTAATAAAGTCATTCGCAGTTTTAAAAACTTCCAAGCTCAAAAGAAATTAAAGCAAATAAATTTTTAAAACCAAAATCTTTGTACATAATTTATTAAATCCAACCAATAGATATATTTTCGCTATGATAAATTCAGAAGCCTAGAATTAGTTAACTATAGACGCATTAATTGAAAAAGAAAAATCTGCTGCCACCAACAGCTGGTTCTCTGGGAAAATCATCGGGTAACTCTGGAGCTGTTTCATATTTTCGCTGAGGGAAATGCTCGGGTTTAGGTCTAGTTGTAGTGTGAACTTTTGGAGTAGAGTAGTATCCCAATTCTGGTCGTTCCATGCCAAAATTCTCCAACATACACAAATCAAACGCTGCTTGGGTTTTTCTGCACCTATTTGGAGAAACCCATAATTCATCCTCTTATTTTAATATTTACTTGTTTTTCCAGGTGTTACGTACGGCGCTATTGTCAAAGTGTAACTGCTAGAATCAATGCAGTGAGCGTAAGCTTCGAAAGACTTGCGGCAGGTTCCCTTCACCTTTCTGAAGAAATCCAAACCACAGGCTGTTACTTGTTTGCCATCGTTCAAACATTTTCGTGGATCCATTTCTTCGATTTTACATAGCATAAACTCCTGCTTGCACATTAATTTTATGAAGGTTCTGCTCTTTATTCATAAATGGGTACCAAGTCAAATTACCCATGATAGCCAAGGCTTACCTTGTTAGCTTCTTCGCAATATTTACCATAATAATAAGCTCCAGCCCTTAATGTGGCTGTGGTTAAATTAACTTCTTGAACCGTGAGTTCTTCCTCGGTTGGTATCGAAAAACTGTCGGTAATAGGCATAATACCCCGCAAGATAAAGGTCAATAACAACCGAAATGCGACCTTCCAAACAACACTCAGCAGACAATTCTTTCTTCGAGAAAAAAATAATTTATAAAATCTTTTCGACTGCCCTAAAGTGTCCGGTGCTACACCAGTACCAACTTTATACGTTTAGTCTAGCTAAGGTATGTCCCGAAACGGACCGTAAACTGCAAGGGGAAAGCCAATGGTATTCGTAATTCAAATAGTAGGAAAGAGAAATACGATGCATTGGCGCCATCCAATAGTCATTTTAGTAACTACATGAAGTTAGATCCTTAGATATGAGATGGCGCTACGGTGACTAATCCAAAAATTCAAACAAGAAAATATTAAGGACAGCCCCGATAGGATGATGGTATAACAGTTTATTATTTTGAAAATTAAAAGGGATTGATTTAATATTCAAGATAACTACTAACGAAACTGGTTCCGAATATTCTACTAGATTTAAAATTTTTAATTAAATATGAAGTTTCCATAATGGAACAACAAGAACCTTTAAATCTGTTTGAATTTTAATTATTTTAATTATTTGTATCTCCATAAATAATCTCGATTTAAGGATGAAAACCCTGAAAATTCAAGTCAACAAGGCGATCCCACTTTGCGGCAAAGCAACAAACAATGTGGCGCCATCTTTAGATTAATTGTTATAGACTCCGACCACTTAAACGCCATAGGAGTAGACTCCTAATATTTTTGCATACTGCCATAGAAAAGTTATCCTAGTAGAAAAACGTTAAGTTTTAAATGGTCGAGTGATACGACATCTGCTGTCAGATCCTAGAAGCTTTAAAGGTGAATGCTAAATGAATATTTCGTCAAAACATTAAACAATTTAAGACTTATTATGAATAAGAGTTTTGAGGGCTCTTATCAAATTAATATTTAGTTAAAAATATTAAATATTTAACGAATTATTATGAAAAATTATATTTAAAATGCACTTTAAAAGCTTACATTAGCGGATAAATGATGGCGCCACGAAATTTAAAGAGCTATCGTTCTAGCATGGCTGTCGTCTACTAATGATGGTTCCGGATTGAATCAAGAGATGGCGGTAGTATAATTACAAAATTTCCTCCACTGTGAGAAGAATTTGCAGTAGGTTGAATCTGTAATATATTTATACATAGGCCGTGGGATCGTCTTACTCCCTCCACGTTTCAGACACTCCAATACGCATTTAGAGAGGACAGTCAGGGGGGAATTTAAAAACAGATCTTCATAAAAAACGGACGATAGATAAAGATCCCATAAACGTTATCCACCCAAAAGATCAAGTCCTAATTACGAGTCATCTTTTAAAAGAAAAAAAATCCTTATTAAAGCGTCTGTAATTTGCCCTTTTTTCCATCAAGAGAGGGCGCGCATTCCGCGACGGAGGCCAATTTTATCTATTAATCGTTTTCGAAGCTCGCTATAATAAGGTAATTTAAGTTTTTACCCTCCGAAAACCAGCTCTTTACTAGCTAAATTACTTTTATCGCGAAAAAAAGAGACTTTTCTGAAGCGAAAAACGTGAACAGCCAAAAGACAGGCCTCGAAAACACGTTGTTACACGGAACAATATTAGCTTCTAATGGCGAGTCAGGGCGTATATTCGCAATATTCTTCCCACACACTAAATAATCCGAGACGAAAACTAAAATAAGGGGCCAATGAGCTTTAATAGTCGCAATTATCGGTATTACAAACCGCTTTAAAATCCACGATAAATATTCATTTAAGACGAAGCGCAGCCGTAGACGTGTTTTCACTGCCTTACAGTAGTGCTCGTGGAAAAGCGCGCTATCAAGGGTTTCAATAGCGGTTGCAATATTTTCAAACTATAAGTTGTTCGATCAAGAATAATCTATTCAATCAACTATAAGTTGTTCGATCAAGTATAATCGATTCGATAAACTATATGTTGTTCGATTAAGAATAATCTATTCGATCAACTATAAGTTGTCGATCAAGAATAATCTATTCGATAAACTATAAGTTGTTCGATCAAGTATAATCTATTCGATAAACTATAATTTACACGGATAGCTATGATTTATTCGATCAACTACGTTATATTCGACCAACTGTAATGTATTCCACCAAATTTGAAATAGTCGATCAACTACAATTTATTCGTCTAAATAAAATTTATACTAACTAATATAATTTATTCGACTAAATATAAAATAGTCGACCAATTGTAGTTTATTCGACCAATTGTAGTTTATTCGACCAATAGTAATTAATTCGGCCAATTGTAATTTATTCGACCAAAAATAAAATTTTCTACCGAATGTAATTTGTTCGAAAAATTATAAAGAATTCGACCAATTTATAATTTATTCCACCAACTATAATTTATTCGACCAAAAGTAATTTATGCCAACAAACTTTAATTTATTAAAGTAATTTATTTATTCGGTTATAATCTATTCTATCTAATAAATTTTATTTGAGCAAATATAAAATATTCGACAATCTGTAATTTATTAGAGCAAATATAAAATATTCGACCAGCAGTAATTTATTCGACCAGCAGTAATTTATTCGACCAACAGTAATTTATTCAACCAAATATAATATATCTTATCTAATATAATTTATTATACCAAATATATAATATTAGACCAACTGTAATTTATTAGACCAACAATAATTTATTAGACCAACTGTAATTTATTAGACCAACAATAATTTATTAGACCAACTGTAATTTATTAGACCAACAATAATTTATTAGACCAACTGTAATTTATTAGACCAACAATAATTTATTAGACCAACTGTAATTTATTAGACCAACAATAATTTATTAGACCAACAATAATTTATGAAACCAACAATAATTTATTCGAATTCATTATTTGGCACCATACCAGTTCTCTCTACAAGTGTAAGCATTTTCCATAGGAAAAAGGGACAAAAAAGATAAACCTTAAACAAGTTTGAAGAAATTAAAATACTTACAAATAACTCGGACCAATAGGTCTTCGAGCAAATATAAAGACGTGAATCCCGGGCCAAATAGATCTTTGAGTCAAAAACTAAATAAAACTAACTAAACTAGCCAGAAGTTATAACGATTGACCGGTTTCGTCCTATTTGGGAATCATCAGTACCATGCGGGGAAAACTGGATAGCGATTAACTAAACCGAAAAGTTAAACTAAGCCTAAACATGGAAAATTTCAAAACGCGTTGCGTAGCAACGGAAAGCCGAAATGGGGAGAGTGGTGGATAATAATATATACGAAATGTTAAGTTAATAAGAACCACCATAAGTCTAAAATATTGTTCCATAAGCTTGTCACATTGGGGAATATTTTACTGAGAGCTAGTAACGAAGTGACGTCATCACAAGAAGAAAATCTCCCCCTGCCGAGGCGCTGTCAAAGACTACGTGTGACGCGTTAGCAAGCAGACGCAAAACGGTGACGAAGCCCGTAATGCAGTTTGTCTTGTGAATAGCTCTCAGTAAAACTTTTGCATGTGAAGAATAGGAAGTGTCACACTTATGGAACAGCCTATGGACTGCATTTCAACAAAGATAATGGCGAGTCCAGAGTAAGTATAGAACGGGTAATGCTGAGATTATATATTATATTATAAATAATACTAAAAATACGCTACAATCAAGTTTAAAAATAAAAATCTACATTAAATATTTATTGACCACTTTGAAATTAACGCGATTGACATTTCTAAAATTTATTAATATAACACGAGCAGGAACCTTAAGGAATTCAACAGAAAAGAGGTGAAATTCGAAATTCCGGCAGTCGATTTACCGGAAATTCGTCCTAGTATCTTTCCGCCAAATATACTATCTATTTTGCCTTTTTTAATCTGCAACTGAGTATAGCATTATTGCGCACGGTTTGTTTACCGGTCACGTTCGGCGTACGCGTGTTGTAGCTCGGGCTTAACCTGTCTAATATCTCTAATACTTCGAAAATTGAACGTCTAATACGAAGCAGTTCGTTCATAACCTCCTTGTACGTCAAAACCAAAATCCACCAAAGCAACCAACAATATATTATTGTCCTTCCAGCCAAAGTAAAATTAAATGAAAAGTATAATTTCATTAAATTTTGATGTCTATATCGAGATAGCCCCAGAGCATAACTCGACAAAAAAGCTGGGAAAGGGGGGGATGAGGGGGTGCTAAAATCACTTGATCCGGGTTTACAAATTACACAGGGCTTCAATGCTAATCCAATATGGCTTTGAAAACACACAAAATGTAATGATGGGGGTAAATTAGGCGTTTCGCCATGCACAGACCGTCGAGAACTTTAAGCGAGTATTTGACTCTGCGCGCATGCATGACTGCGTCATTACCCCTATTTACCAAAAGTCGTAATAGCCCGGGACAGCGACCATGCTGCTGGTGGTGCTAAGAAGAGACCTAAAGAGATATGCTTCTTCGATGAGGTACCGCCAAAACCACTAAACAAGATGTCAAAGGGCAAGCTATAGTTCGGCGCTTAAGTCACCATTCGTGAATATTTATTAATATTTGAATACTAACAATTGTAAGTGCAGTTATTTTCATCATATTTTAATATTTTTTTAATTTTTAATTTTTTTTTAATTTTTAATTTTTCTACTCATTTAATTCTTATTTTTTATATTAATTTACTCCTTAATTTTTATATTAATTTAATTCTTAATTTTTATATTAATTTAATTCTTAATTTTTATACTAAATTAATTCTTAATATTTTATATTCATTTAAGTCTTAATATTTCATTTAATTTTAATTTTATTTAATTCATTTATTTTTTATTAATTTAATTCTTAATTTTTTATATTAATTTAATTTTTAATATTTGATATTAATTTAATTCTTAAATTTTTATTAATTTTAATCTTAATTGTTTTTATTAATTTCATTCTTAATGTTTTATATTAATTTCATTTTTAATTCTTTATAGTAATTTAAATTTAAATTTTTTATAATAAATTAATTCTTAATTTTTTTATAATAAATTAATTCTTAATTTTTTATAATAAATTAATTCTTAATTTTTTATAATAAATTAATTCTTAATTTTTTATAATAAATTAATTTTTAATTTTTTATAATAAATTAATTCTTAATTTAAATATTTATTTAATTCCTACTTTAAATATTCATTTAATTCCTACTTTAAATATTCATTTAATTCTTAATTTTTTAGATTAATTTAATTCTTAATTTTTTAGATTAATTTAATTCTTAATTTTTTAGATTAATTTAATTCTTAATTTTTTAGATTAATTTAATTCCTACTTTAAATATTAATATAATTAATACTTTAAATATTAATTTAATTAATACTTTAAATATTAATTTAATTCTTAATTTTTATATTAATTTAATTCTTAATTTTGATATTAATTTAATTCTTAATTTTATATTATTTAATTCTTAATTTTTATATTAATTTATTTCTTAATTTTATATTAATTTAATTCTTAATTTTTATATTAATTTAATTCTTACTTTAAATATTAATTGAATTCAAAAATTTCACTTAATTCTAAAATGAGGCTTTGAAGTTCAACATTCAATCCCACTAGATAGATGGCTCTACATTCCCAGAACCGCCAGCGACGAAGCAGTCTATACCCTCACTTACCCTGAGACCATCAAACCCCCTTTAAATACGCCCTTGATACCCTGAGTGCCAGATTGCAGATATCAAAGTTCTTTTGGCAATGGTGCCAACCAAAATGAAATTTATGAAACTTCGTCTATTTGTCAGAGTGTAACTCCGGCGGCGTATATGAGGTGGCGGACTAAAAAGCGAGTGAAGATCACGATGTGAAAGTGAAATAATAGTGGTCGTTTTGGTAGAGCCAACTCCTCCCCTTTCCCCCGAGTCGTCATTTTTTTCCCATCTCTTTAATGCGTGTTATTTTGACAATGGAATCGGCCGCGAATCAAGTCCTTCTATATAGATAATAACTTAATGTAGCGTAAATTTCTCAAAGGCAAAAATTGTCTCCCAGCATGCGAATCTCCGATGCAATGTTTTTCGAAGGTTAACATCTCGAAAGTCATTTCGAAGTTACGCTTTAACACGAAAAACATTTCAACATTCGGTGGTTTTTTGTGGTTAAATTATTGTTAATCATATCTTGATTTCTTAACCGCAACTACTGTCAAATATTACGCAAAGTATAAAAGAATTATTAACGTGTGAAAGGATTTGAGATTTACCTCTAACAGAAATGAAACCATTTTAAAAAGTACTTGTATTGAAACGTTGTTCTTAATTGTTTTATCATATATGGAACAAATTTTATGGCCAATTCCAGTGAAGCAGTAACAATTTACGTTTGTTTCGGAAGTTCCACCAGAAGCGTATAACATATCTTTTACGAGATAAGTATTACTCTATCTATACTGCTAATGATGTTGATCGCTTGAAACATGCACTATCGCAAGCTCCTACTGATTTAATTCAAAATTATTTTTGGAAGAAACCAAAGTGAGTTTCTTAATTCGCGCTCATCGAAATATGCGTAAACGTTTCATTTTTATGATCTAAATGGCTACTTCTTTCGCAAAAGATATTTATAAACTTCTGGTTCAACTGATTTATGAAATTCGACATATTTTATCACCCCATAAAAAATTAAAGCTATATATTAATTTAATTATTTATCTGACTTTATAACTAACGCTAGACGTTTCCAAAAGTTTTTAAATTTTAGCAATTCCTCAATTGGGATAACTTTCTTGGGTTTTTGGAAAAACATTTATGTAAAGATATTTATGTCAAGTGTTTTGCTTTGTACAAATATAATAATAATAATAATAATCAGCTAGGCTAATACCCAAGGCACCACCTTAGGCCTAAGTCATCGAGCGACTTTTAAAGCCATTAGTTCAGGTGTTATATGTATTGGTATAACACATTTGTTTTTGGAAATTTAATAATAAGTTTCTTCATCCTTTGGCCAAGATAAAAGTGTATTAAAATTTCGGATCAGCTTTGAAACATTTCGCGACTTACACCATTAAAATTGAATCAATGTTTACCAAATATTTGTATTTTAGATTTAACTAGTTAACAAGGAGAGTACCCGAGGTGTTTACTGCCGATTTTGTTCAAAGTCGGGCGTAATGTAGACCTATATGAGATATGAAATTTTACAAAAGGAGACGTTGCACTACCCATTCGATTTGCCATGGCAACCGAAAATGTTGTTGACTACTTAAAACAAAAATAAGATTTTTTCCTTATTTTACCTAAAAAATGTTACAATTTTACCCCAAAAATGTTACAATTTCCCCATTTCGTGATTTTCAATATTTTTTAATTTTCGAATTTAGCGAAACGGAGAAAGTTCCATGCTTTTTTAAATGTAGATTTTTTTGTTTTAAGTGGTCAAAAACATTTTCGGTTGCCATGGTAAATCGAATTGGTAGTGCAACGTCTCCTTTTGGGAAATTTCATATCTCGTATAGGTCTACATCACGCCCGACTTTGAACAAAATCGGCAATAAACACCGGGGGTACTCTCCTTGTAAGTCCTAGTTAAAAATATTATATATAACGTAAAATATATTTTAAATATCGCGAATTTTAAACTATCGTCGAGCTAATGCGAACCAGTCTTTAAGAGATTAATACGGTGTCAATGTTTTTCTTTTGTATCAGAGCTGGTAGGCGGATTAAAAGGTAGGACGAAGAAAAGAAGATTTTGAAAACGCGGCGAAATTAAGTAGTAAACCTTAATTTGGTAGAACATCGATGCTTTTTAAAGAGTTCGATCCGGAGAAGTCTTAAAAAAACACGTTCAAGTTTAATCTAAAAATCTAGCGTCGTTCATCACCTGCTGAAAAGCAAAGACTCGAAAGAGGCGAGCTCTGAGCCGAAAACAGGTGGGCAACGTGCCCCCCTGACGCAAAAAGTGGGGTGACCCTCCATCCAGTCTCAGGACGGGTAATTGGCTTGTCTCATCAAAAGAGCCGATCTGGACGCCTTAATTTCGAGAAGGGCTTACCGAAAGTGAGCTTAGGGCAGCAACGACAATGATTGAGATTTCGACGCGGAGGTTGGATGTGAGGTGAAGGTTTACAATCAATCCTAATCAGATTTTTTCCTAGGATGGGCTATGCACTAATTTCATTAATGCAAATAATACTTTCTCACGGGGATTATCAAATGAATATTATATGATTATTGTGCAAAATTTTATTAATATGTTATAATAAGCTTTTACATAATAAATCCTTAAATACTAGACATTAGTAGAAATAGTAGTTTTTTATAGGTATTTTTCCCCACTCTAGTTACACATAATTTAACATAATATATTTAACATGTTATCGGAAATTTTTAAAAAATTTACAGGATAAATCATAAAATATTATCGGGTATATTTTAATGTATTGCCAATGAAGAAATAATACTTTTTATACGAATTTTTAATTTAATGTCAAACATTATTTCCAAAACTCTAATTCATACGTTATGAGAAAACGTTAAGGGAAAAATCATGAAATATTTTTTTTCCAGTTTATATAAATTTGTGAATATGGATTTTTTTATTTCATGTTACACATAATCTAATTAGCATGTTATTAGAAAGGTTTCAAGATTTCACCGGATAAATCTTAAAATATTAACGAATATATTTTAATGTATTGCCAATGTAGAAATAATACTTTCTTATAAAGATTTTTTCCTTACATGTTACACATTATTTCCAAAAATGTAATTAACACGATATGAGAAAATTTTCAAGTACTTAGGGCAGGGTGACCAGACTTCCTACATTTATTACATTTATCCAAATTTTTAAAGCCTTCCTATAAATTCCCTTTATTTTCACCTATTTTCCTATAAATTCACGGTCTTTTGTACGTGTTATAAAACATCTAGTGAAAAATCTTGAAATGTACGGGCTTTGTAAATCCGCTAAGTGATCCAATAATGCAAGAAAGCAGTGTACAAGAAATTATCAATATTCTAGGTGATTCGAGTCGAAGTATATCGATATGCAATAATTACCTTATTATTTTTCCTTTATTTTCCTATTTAGTGTACTATATTTTCCTATAATTCGCCTATTGATTTTGGATATAATTCGCCTATTGAAATTCCCTATAATTCGCCTATTGAATTTCCTTATAATTCGCCTATTGAATTTCCCTATAATTCGCCTATTGAATTTCCCTATAATTCGCCTATTGAATTTCCTTATAATTCGCCTATTGAATTTCCCTATAATTAACCTATTAAATTTCCTATAAGTCGCCTATTGAATTTCCCTATAATTCGCCTATTGAATTTCCCTATAATTAACCTATTAAATTTCCTATAAGTCGCCTATTGAATTTCCCTATAATTCGCCTATTGAATTTCAATATAATTAACCTATTAAATTTCATATAATTCACCTATTGAATTTCCCTATAATTTGCCTATTGAATTTCCCTATAATTAAAGGCCTAGGATTTCTTCTGCCTGTTTTCATTAGAGTTTACTTCCCGCCGCGCAAATATCCTGGTGGTAGGCCAACGTGTTCTGCGGTTGGCCTACCACCAGGATATTTGCGCGGCGGGAAGAAAACTCAAAGGAAAACAGACAGAATAAATCCTAGGCCTTTAACCTATTCAATTTCCTATAATTCGCCTATAGAATTTCCCTATAATTCGCCTATAGAATTTCCCTATAATTCGCCTATTGAATTTCCTTATAATTCGCCTATTGAATTTCCATATAATTAACCTATTAAATTTCCTAAAATTCGCCTATTGAATTTCCCTATTATTAACCCATTAAATTTTCTATAATTCGCCTATGGAATTTCCCTATAATTCGCTCAATTGAGTGTCCTATATTTTTCTATAATTTGCCTCTAAAATTCCAATTTTTCCTATAAAATTTTCAAAGCCTTTCCCTGGTAACCCTTTTAGGGGATAAATCATAAAATATTTTTATTTTCCAGTTGATTTAAATTGGTGAATATTTTCGTAGTCAAGGCGAGTTGTAGAGAGCAGCGCGAAATGGCTATAACAAGATTAATGGGCAATGAAGAATTTCGGCGATAGGCGAGATGACATTTCCATTAAGGATGAAGAGCCGGCGCTACATTTTGGCGGCCCATTTATTCTCAAATAGGAGTTTCTCGATAGATAACGAACGTTAAAAATGCATTTGCTCCGCTTCCAAAGCGAGCCTGTTCTTAATAGACCCGCTAAAAATCTCGCCACTCGAGTGGAGCCCCCACCCCGGCCCGAAAAGAAACTACCCCCTTGATCCTGGTATCGCGGAATCACCACGGACTACGTGTACGCGGGTATCAAGGGGGAGGGCTTGACTCGGCTCATTTGCATTCCACGGGGGCTACCTACAGCGGCCGACAATCCGGGCGGTCATAGTGGCGACCAGGGAGGGCTCCGGAAAGATTCATTAATATCAACTGCGCCACGATTGGCGAGAGTTAAATGTTCGGGAAACGAGTTCTTCTAGCGAGCGCCCTAAACTACTCGCTTGTTGATGATGACGCCAGATTATAATTTTATAAACGGTAATTTTAGAGCCTAGAAAGACGGCAAGACGCGAAAATCTTCGTTACAATATGTCCGAAACTTTTCACATTCGCGGTCGCGAAATGAAACGAGAGGGGGGGAGTGGGGGTTACCGGTCGCGAAATATCTCGAAAGAGGAGACAAAACCGACACCCCGAGGATAAGAATCCAGGCGCGGCCCACAACTGCTACAACAGTGACAAAAAAACACCAGGGTCGCAGCGCCTCCGGGTGTCGCCATTTCTTATTAACTCATCATTTTACATCGCCTATAGGCGCCGAAAACGAGCTATATACGTACATTTCCAAATATAAAAAATATATAAAAAAAATATGGAAACCCGCCCAGTGAAAACACACGAGGGGTCGTTTTGGTCCAACCAACTTTCGAGTTTCGTTGATTACAAGTAGACCCCGCCGCGACGCACGCAACGAAAAATTCCAGCATCCGTAAGAGAACCGTGGCTCGCTTATAACATTAAGAATCCGCGAGAACGTGAAAATCATGGGAGACCGAGGATAAATTCCGATTTTATCCCCATCATATTTCCAAGGAGGGGATTTCGTATCTTCATTACACATACGGTGGTCTGCCGATTAAGTCATTTGCTCGTTTCTCATTGAAGTGCCGACCGAACGCTAAGAAAAAACTTAATTTCATTTTTTCATCTTTCCTCTTGCGCGAATAATAACGCCCAATTTGCCGGGTGGGTTCGTGTGTTACCACCCCCCCTTAAATAATACATATACAAGTATTCCAAATTTATATTAAGTAATATTTAGCAATTCCAAAATTATATTAAGTAATATTTAGCAATTCCAAAATTATATTAAGTAATATTTAGCAATTCCAAAATTATATTAAGTAATATTTAGCAATTCCAAAATTATATTAAGTAATATTTAGCAATTCCAAAATTATATTAAGTAATATTTAGCAATTCCAAAATTATATTAAGTAATATTTAGCAATTCCAAAGTTATATTAAGTAATATTTAGCAATTCCAAAATTATATTAAGTAATATTTAGCAATTCCAAAATTATATTAAGTAATATTTAGTAATTCCAAAATTATATTAAGTAATATTTAGCAATTCCAAAATTATATTAAGTAATATTTAGCAATTGCTAAAAATAAACTTAAAAATATTTAGAGATTCCTAAAAATATACTAAAAAAATATTTAGAGATTCCTAAAAATATACTAAAAAAATATTTAGCTGTTTCTAAAAAATATAAATACTTTTAGGTAAAATTATATTACATTCTTAATATAAAATATAGAAATATTATGAAATTTAAAATCAAGGGAATACAGTTATTTTACTGTTTACAATAGCTTGTTTAAAAATTTAACTGATAAATGAGTGAGGTTTCGCGTTCAAATATAAATACTTCAAATCTGGCAAATTATTAACCTCTTCATAGCTAAAAGGACGGCCCACTTTTTTTACGCGAATCAAAATCTATAGCAACAACTTAAAAACGGTTTGTTAAATCTACATAATCATAATTAAATCGGCTGGGGCATGTGTTTAATTCTCATTATGGCAGAAAGGTTTTAATACGCGTGGAGAAACCGTGCAAAATTTCATCTGCCAGCGCAACCTCGATACCATCTGCCTCGCGAATTCTTGTAGAGACGCGATATTTAAACGTTGCAGTGCCCTGAAACATTGTTACCTCAATTGATGTTGATAATTTTAAACGTGGCGTGTCTTTAAATACATACCCGGACAAAAGCGACCTACAACAGGGAGGAAGAAATTGAGCGTAGTCAATTAACTGTAGAGCCCAATGGTTAACAGCTCCGTAGCGGTCAAATAGGTATGAACCTATTAACGAATTTAACCCCAGAAATAATTTAGCTTTTCTTTACGGCAGAAATTTTGAGCAGCCCATCCCATTTTCTTTTATGTTTCATTTTAGTTTTTTTTTGAGGGGTTCGCTATCCTCTTTTTTTTCCCCACTACAGCGGGGGTGACGTGGACTATAATTGTAGGGGGGGGGGGAGGGCTGCATGAAATGAATTTGTAAGCTTATCACGTGACGCTGCCCTCTGCTTTTCAATAGAGACATTTTTCCATGCGATCTTTGTCTATTGGAGGAAAGCAAAAAAAAAAGTAAAGATTGCCTTAACCCACCCATTCCAGTGTGGAGTGTTTTTTCTACTATTATATCACATCCTTATTCCCGCTTTTTTTGTTACGTAAATTTATTTTAACCTTCATCCTAAAATAGAGAAGGTGAACTATTGGATTCAGCCCTGATGTATTTGTTGATTTGCCTTTTGGTTTATGTCACTATCAATTTTATAATTTGTCGTATTTTAATTTTAGTACTGTTTAAACAAATAAAAATTTGCAGTAATAACCGAGGTATAGTATAGTAATAGATAATGGGCCCCTAAATGTAGGTCACCATTTACGCACCTTGTTAGGAATAGACCGATTCGCAAATTGATTACAGGGAAACAAACACTTAAAGCGGAACCATTAAAGGTACGATTTTAATGCTTTTATTGATACTAGATGGCGTAAATTCAAACTTTTTGGTTACAAAAGCTACTTGTAACCTTGTTTTAAGCTATGTAACTCAGTAAAAATTCGGTAAAAAAATTTCCTAACGGTTTTTGGATAAATAAGCAATAACTTAAAATATTTACTTTACAAACTGTTGTCGCCATCTGTTAAGCCATCGTGATTTTAAAATAAGACCTTTAATGGCGTAACCCCTGTGAACCTATCTTTTCCTTTGTTCACTACGTATCGATGTAAGATATTTATTACATAAACTATTTCCGTTTACAAAACTAGTAATATTTGTTGCGTTTTTTTAATTTAAGATTATTTAGTTTCAGACTGTTGGCGCCATCTCGTAAGAGTTCGGGAATTTAAAATCGACCTCTAATGGCGTTACCCCAGGGTTATGCCTTGTCAAAAATATATAGGTCTCTTAACTATCTAGTACTAAACTATTTCCGGTATCAAAACTAGTAGAGTCAAGGCAGGAAATACGAGAAAGTGCCAGAGTCAGTCCGGTATTTTTCACCTCAGGCTCCACTAGTTTTTAAATCTCAATAAGCCAACTTGTTCGCCCCAGTGAGACATCCCACGCCGAAAGAGCGCATTCGTTTACGACGATAAACGCCTTCCCCCAAATCCGCGCGCTTTGCATCATGGGATATATACCACATCCCACCAATCCACCCTCCATATTTTATGGGGAGATACATCAGCAAAAAAAGTTTGACCCTCCGCGAGTACCACCGTGAAATTTCAACGTGTGCATCAACCACCAACCCCGAAGAACAATCTTCTTATACATATTTTTGGTTTGACTTTTCTTCTTAAGATCTTGAACCTTTTTTATTCTAGCAGTAATAAAGTACTCCCCGTTACCACCGAGGTCCTTTTTCACTGGACATCAGCGTGGAATGCCCCACGTTGGGTAAAAGCTAAATGCTAAAAGCCAAAGAGAAGAGTCTAAGGAATGGAGGGTGGGACGGACTGCGGTTATTTTTTTCGCACATTTCGGCAAGATCCTTTTCTTACGGGAGTGACAGCGGCGTCTACTTAGGCGTCAATTTGATATTTCGTCGAATTCCCGGCCCAACATTTTTTCGACGAAGAGGAAGAAGCAATTTTTTTTGAGCCCCGCGCCAGACTCGGTTTGAAATCGCCGCTCCGACACTCTCAGATTATATATAAAAAAATCCAGAGTGATTTAAAAATTTGAGAGGAAATAGGAGGTCTTCAACAAAGAAAATGAGTGGATTCTTTTCTCGAACGTGTTGTTTATTCAAGGGTAGAGTTTCTCTTAACGACCTTTTGCGGGAGATGCTGGATATTAAAAAGCGATAACATTTCGGATATAATGACTTCATTTCGAAAGACGATAGAAACAAAATGACTCAGTCACTTTTTCCTAGAAAATGATGAAAGCTAACCATCCGTTTCGTATATAGATTCTAAAAAAGTGTGTTATAAAACGGAATTAATTATAATTTTTTTAAAGAGTAATATTTGCGTTAGCCTCACGCGAATTTCTAATTCTCAACCGTAAAACGCAATAAACCCATTAATTATTTTTCCAGATCGCCCGCGAGGTTGTGGTCTATTTTTTAGATTAGTTACCAAGGTTAGAAATTATGTATATTTAAATTAATAAATTAAAGTTAATAAAATACATCATGGACAAAGAAATCTGTGGTGTGACTTACAAGGAGACTACCCGAGGTGTTACACACCGATTTTGTTCAAACTCGGGGGATTGGTGGACTTTCATGTAAAGGGATTTTATTCAATGGGCAACGGGTTTAATTAATATTTTTAATATTCAAAGATATACTTCTTGAAATTCATTATGGGATTTAAATCAATATTTTTTTAACTTGTTTTTAATCTTAACTTAAATAATGATTTCTTTGATTTAAATCAGTCAAACCTGCAGAATATTACAGAATTAATTCAAAAATTGTGGACTGGGCAACAAACACATCAGAATGAAACCATTAGAGGTTTTATTTTAATGTTTTTATTTATACTAGATGGCGCCACATTAAACCTTTTTGACTACTGAAACAAATTGTAATATTATTTTAAGCGATGTATTATAAAGAAAATATAAACAAAAGCCCAACTGGAAGAAAATTCTACATAATAAAAAGGAAAAAATTAGATTTTCGGTATTTGTGGATAATTTTAAAATTTTACATTTCGTACTGTAAGACTTCAAGTATTTAAAAAAATGCTTTAATGACGTTACTCCGGTGAAAAGAGCTTCTCCTTTGTCAAAATTGGGCTAAGAGAATGGATAAATTAGTCATGACGTACGCTGTAGGCGCAAACTATTGAGAAAGCGGTCTTGGCAAACTATACGCGAAAATAGACTTCGGAGATTTCAAGACGCAATAGCCTGGCTATTTACGCCATCAAAGAAACGCCATCAACGAAGCCACCTGCTCTCCCCACCTAGTCGCCCGTTTTCGGATTTTTGTTGACGATCCATCTGGTCCTCTCTGAGGTTCCAAAAATGAAGATGTTCGAACATCCTACAAGCTAGGAGCAACAAACACAAGGAGAACGCAGCTAGCCTTAAAACACGCTAACGCAGTGTTGTGTACAAATTTCATTGGACGAACCTTTACACTGAACGTTTTACGGAAAGGGGGAAAACATTAAAGCAATAGGAAGTATTATATTTTATTTATTATGTCACTTATGATGTTAATAATTAGATCTAACAACACGGTTTAAACTTCCAAAAAGAGAGTAAATTATTATTATTATTATTATTATTTTTATTATTTTTATTATTTAATATAATAATATTATAACCCCTATATTATAGGACTTAAACTCTTTGGTCTTGATATCAATAAACTAGCATTATTCATTATCAATGCTTACCCAAAGTTTTCTTCGAACTGTAGAAAGTTTTATATCTAATTTTAATCGAGTTTTTAAACACGCTAACGCAGAGTTGTGTACAAATTTCATTGGACGAACCTTTAAACTGAACGTTTTATGGAAAGGGGGAAAACAATTTCCGAATTTTCCCCTTTCCGACGGCAGCAATGAAAACTGTACACAAGAAAATGCTCGACTTTTGACATTTTGCGTTCTCCTTGTTTGGGGTTGCAATATTTGTTGCTCCTAGCTGCAAGCTTGTACAGAGTTTAAAGCACTTCGGTCCAACATTTTACACCCAAATACAAGTACCTCCTTTGGTTTCTCCTCTCCCGTGGACTGGGACGCCGTTAAACAATCAAAAGAGATTCCAGTGCGCTTGTACCAAAGAATATTGCACCCAAATAATAACTATAGCTTTGAGCTATGTAAATATTGTAAATAATTGTAAATATGTTGAAATTGTTTATAATTTTTAAACACTTTAATACTCCTGAGAGTCCTACTGTTGAGGACTCTTCCCTGATACGAAAGGCATCGGAATGTACCGAAAGGAAAATGAATATGGATACATTCATTCGATCTGTTTTAGAGGTGGCCAAGTTTATCGATCCTAAATATCACCCATTTGAAGGTCAAGATCACCAAAATCAAGGTCAAGATCTCCTTGATTAAAGTAGTTATTTTATTTTATTATAATATTTTAATATATTTTTGAAGGTCGAGATATCCATTTTGAAGGTCAAGATCACCAATCTCAAGGTCAATATCAACAATGTCAAGATCGAGATCGTTATGCTTATATTAATTATTCTTTATTATAATAATTTAGTATATTTTCAAGATACATATTTTGAAGGTTGAGTGCGCCATGTTGAAGTTCAAGATCGGGTACTATTAAAGATATATTAATAATCAGTTAGGCTAATACCCTAAGACAAAGTCATCTACCGACTTTTAATGCCTTTTAATTCAGGAGGCAGGATTACAATGTGTAGGAGGGTGGTGGAAAGCCCTAAATGGCACGAGTAGTACCGGATTTACTGAAGTTGGGGCCCTAAGCAGATTTTGGTGGGGACCTATGCAAGGAAAGCATAAAAACGCCAAACTCGCCTGTCCAGAAGCTGAGCTTATGTCACGAGAATCATGATTTTTCAATAAAGCAACAAGCCTGATGTGGTTTTCTCTTGAACCGAATCAGTGAAAAATCCATTGATTTCATCAGTGGTGGGGGCCCATAGGCCAAGTCCTTAATCCGGCCCTGGGAACGAGAGCGAACAACTTCCTACATCAAGGATCCTATATGTTAGGATCCTTGCCTACACTCAGCGTTAGCCTCAACAACGTTTTATTGAAAGGGGAAACCAAAAAACTCAGCAGTGAAGAGAGAACTTGCAAACTCAACGTGGAAGAACTGGTTCAGAGTTTCCACCCAGTGCCGCAAGCTAGGATCAAACCCGGCCCATTTGAGCACAACTAGCAAACTAGCGAATTAAAGTCAATCTATCAGTGTCGATGAAACTGTAAGTACGAGTCCCCCTACAGAATTCTTGGTCCACCAATAATTCGACTGAATTGGATAAATAAAAGTTTCATCCTGGCGTCAGCGCTAGAAATGGAATGATTTCTATGAAAAAGAAAAAGCTCACGCTGGGTCTTGTCAATAAATCGCCGTTGAACGCAACCGAAAAACCAAATAAATTGATGGAACTGTCTCGAACAAACGAACCTTATTTGAAGAGGAAACGCGAAGTAAAACATCACAGGCCCCTACTTACCTGACACAACGATCGAAGCTACGTCGACGGACCAAAAACCCACCTTTCAACTACGCCGGTAAGCGACGAATAGTTGACATGATTTTCCAGCTGCCAGCTAAAATTTATTCCGAAGCTTATTTCTAGCAATCAATAAGCGCCATCTTCGATACGCAAGAACGATAGCAAATAAAAATATAAAAAATATAAAAATTTATAATAACTACGCATGCATTGAGGTGCAGGGAAAATATGTAACCGCAACTATATCAATCAGGATCCATGATTCCCTAATAATATACTGCGCCTACTCGGAGAGAGAGCTAGCGATTGTACCTGATTGTCTCCCCCCCTTAGCGTCAGAAAGGGAGAAAAGCTAGAGGGGCGTGGTTTTCTTCCGGGGTATCACTAGGTGAACTGGGTGCAGCCCACACATTCTTGATGAACCTCAATGCATGCTGGTAATATCACATTGGCGCCCTGTTACGCGTCTGCGGACATGCGCGGATAAAGTCGAACCGACAAGTTGACGGTTTTATTTCCATCATGCGTCATCATTAAAATAGGCAACGTCCCAATTGAACGATAAATACGCCATCTATCTTCATTTTTCTTTGAACCAAAGGTATATAATTTCGCCCTGTGATGTCTAATTAACCCGAATTTTATCCAAACATTCGTGCAGAAAAGAAAAATATTTTAATAAAGACGAAATTATTTAAAGAGACGGCGAAATTTATACGAACACGAAAATACGTATTTTCAACCAAGCAGGAAATTACGGTTATTATTCGTAATTAATTTTTTTTCAATTTTGAAAAATTTAAATTTAAATAAAAGGGTAGAAATACTAAAAACAAAATAATCAAATAAAAAACAAATACCTTGCAGATTTGTATACTATCTCAAAATACGCGTTTGGAAATTTTCTTAAGTTAATTAAAACCGCCAATAACGACCCCTGATAGTTTACTTATCCTGATAACGCTTTGTACTTTCAAAGGGACAAATAAGGCAAGTTAATCTCGTGATTGTACGTGGTTTTGGTGATCTGATTTATTGTTCGATTATAGATCGATGTACACAGATCTTACAAAGAACGTATTTAGATTATTGAGAACGAAAGCGATTACTTGCCACGCCCACCAGCATGATTTACTCTCTAAGATCTTCTATAATCCTTCGTTTTTACAGTTGAAATGTGGTAAAAAAATTATAGTACAATTAGAATGTATGATAAAGTTTGGTTTACCTCATAATTTTAACGTTTGTAATTTAACGATTTTTGCTTGCCACCACCCTCCTACGAATTGCAACCCGGCCATCTGTTTAAAGGCTTTAAAAGTCGCTTGATGACCTGGGCCTAAGGTGGTGCCAAGGGTATTAGCCTTGCTGATTATTATTATTATTATTAATTAAACATAAATAGTACACTATTTGGTAAATTCTTCAGCAATATTTAAAGATAAATATTTTAAAGCCAATCCCCGACAGATGGCGTTACAGATTCAATTTAAATTGGAACGTTTTTCTCAGTAACATAAATATGTTCTTAATCTTCTGTATAATTTGTACATAGCTTTCCATTCAAAATTATTTGAATTTTATAGACTTTTTAAATGATATATTAAAATAAACATTTTGTTTTTTTTTTAAATTTAAAATCCAGTTAATAAGTATATAATTGTATTTAATTAAATGTTTTATATTCATGCATATAATGAAAGTGTGTTTTAATATTCTTATAATAAGTATCTCCCTTTTTACAAAAGAATTTGTATTTCAAAACTACAATAAATATTAATTCTTTCAACATGTAGAAGACTTTTGCATACTCCAAAACATACCGGCTTTTCAAAAACGTAGACAAAATATCAAAAACAATTAAAATCGACCTGGGGAGTCTTTTAAATACTCCGAGACGATCTTTATATCAAAGGATGATTTTCCGCCAATTTCGGATGATGGGCCAAAGGTAAGGGGGGGGGCGTACCTCTTTATTTCGGCGTAACGGTGCGTCTCTAATTTTACGGGTTTTTACCTGCGCGATTAGATTTGCGCCAATTTCTACGCTCATTTCAACGACTTTGGTGGGGATAAAGAGAAAGATGAAGACGGTAACCGCAAACCGTTCACCTCCCCCCTTCCTCCCCCTCTCCTTCCTCTCTCTCTCTCTCTCTCCTCCTGCGCAAAAAGGCGATAAATGAAGTCAACTAGCGACTTACAACGCTCTCATTCCGGCTGCTTCGCTCTCCTTTTAGTCCGCCGCCTCACAGATGGCGCCGGAGCTATAATCGGGTTAAGGGGCATTATTTACCTTCGTTTCAATGGCGGACGCCACTGCTAAATGATATAAAATATTCGTTCTAGGAATATATAGCTCAATGTCTAGTGCGGCTGGGGGTTTAACTTAAAAGATTAGTTTTAGAATTAAATTGATGTTATCAAGAATGTATTTATTTATACTCAGGGAGAATGAATAATAATAATAATAATAATAATAAAATGCTTTTTATTGGATATCCTTTTAAATCACAAGATTTGTTTACAAAAGGGTCCACAACTTTTAAATTAAAATACACTTATAAGAATTTAATAATTAGTCACAAAAAAGTAATTTAAGTCAATATATCAGAGATGGCTGCCTTGAACTTATTTATACTATCAAGAGTTTTATATTTATAATTGATACTATTCCATAGCTTAATGCCGTTAAATTTAGTGCTTTTATCTCTAAGAGATGTTTGGAAGATTTCAACGTAAAAATTATTATCAGCACCCCTGGTATTATTCAAAATAGAGGGACATGAAAACCACTCCAGTATGTAGTCAGTGGTTCGTAGAGTTTTCACTCTAAACATAAAAATAAGTAGGGCTTGTTTTTAAGAATAAGACAGAGTATTAAAGTTAAGAGTGGCGCGAGCTTGTGTAGAAGATCTTTTAGCCATTCCGAGAATCAACTTTGCGCCAGTATTATGAAGGATTTCTAATTTATCCAGGCTGGACTGAGAGGCATTTAAATAAATGATATTTCCATAGTCGAAGATTGGTTTAACAATTGCATCATACAGTCTTTTAAGATTGATAGGGTCAATAAAAAATTGTAACGGTCTGATGGTCCAAAAACGTTGTCTAACTTTGGCATCGATTTTTTCGATATGGTACGTGCAAGAGAGGTCCTCGTCAAACCAAATACCGAGGTACTTGAAAGTCTTTACTCGTTCTATTTGAGTATTAAATATATGTTCAATCGATTCAGCTTCAGTCTTCTTAGCACGAGACGGACTAAAAATCAT
Organism: Leiobunum rupestre; assembly: GCF_980474605.1. Lineage (NCBI taxonomy): Eukaryota > Metazoa > Arthropoda > Arachnida > Opiliones > Sclerosomatidae > Leiobunum > Leiobunum rupestre. Next base: position 38,473,957 of record NC_143392.1, read on the forward strand.
AAATTTGGTTTTTGTCATATTAAGAACTAAACCCTTTTGCGAGAGCCTGGTATTTATGTAGATTAGATCTGACTCAGAATTTTGAATCAAGTCCTTCAAATTCTGTCCAGCAAGTAAGAGCGCATCCTCATTAGCAGCAGCGTGATTAAGCGACTTATGAAAATCCGCAGTGTAGACATTAAAGAGCATCGGTCCGAGGACACTCTCCTGGGGAATACCATATTTTACGGTAAGAGGTTCAGATTTTGCCCCTTGAAAATGAACTTCTTGCTGCCTATTTTCTAAGTAGGATTTAAACCATTTTAGCGGGGTATCTTGCATACCCATTTCTTGTAAAGTAATGAGAAGACAGTCATGCCGAACCGTATCAAAAGCTTTTGATAGGTCAAGAACAATAACAACGACGAACAGTCCTTGATTGAGATTTTTAAGTATTGATTCATTTAAATGAAAAACTCCCGTGATTGTAGAATATTCCGGGCGAAACCCAGATTGGTACTTATAAAAGCAGTTATTCGAGTTAAGAAAGTCATAAGATTGCCTATACACAGTTTTCTCACAGGTTGTTGATAGAGTTGGCAGTACCGATAGCGGACGATAACTGTTGGGATTTTCAATATCTCCAGATTTATATGTTGGGATTATTTTGGCACATTTCCATTCTGTGGGAAAAATCCCTGACTCAAGTGATAAATTTATAATTATCGCAACAAATTCAGAAATAATAGCAGCAAGGTTGCGTAGAATTAGCGGTGACAGATCATCAACCCCAGAAGATTTATTTGGACTTAGGGATTTTAATATTAAGAAAATTTCCTGTTCCGTTAAAAACTTGAATGAGTTGAAGGTGGCAGTCGAGGTTATAGAAGGAACAAAGATGCCTCGGTTAGGACTACCAGTAACAGCATTAATCATTAGTTTGTCTTTGTCCAAGAGCGCCGGAGTATTGGTTTTAGTTTTAGAGTTTATATATGGTTTAACAGTTTTCCAGAAATTTTTCTGTAAATCACCTCCATTGTTGAAAAGTTTGTTTTGAAAGAACATTTTCTTTTCATGCCGAATCATCTTATTAACAAGGTTACGTTGCCTTCTTCTGAATGGCTCATAATAATGCGAACCTGGGTAGGAATTACTTTTCCTTTTCAGTACATCACGTACATGCATATTATATTTAATTTTTGAATTGATCCATGGAGCACTGTTTACTACAATATATTTTTGCCTTTTCGGCGCATACTTGTCAAGCGTGGTATGTATTAGATCAGTTAAGATTCGTATTCCTTGAGAGGAAGAAGTAAAAGAGTGTAACTGTGAGTTTGCATTGGTTTGAAGATCCCGTACAAAATTATCAGGATCCATTTTAGTAAAATTTCTTATGGTACTGATTTCTTTTAGTAAAATTTCTTATGGTACTGATTTCTTTTAGTAAAATTTTTTATGGTACTGATTTCTTTTAGTAAAATTTCTTATGGTACTGATTTCTTTTAGTAAAATTTCTTATGGTACTGATTTCTTTTAGTAAAATTTCTTATGGTACTGATTTCTTTTAGTAAAATTTTTTATGGTACTGATTTCTTTTAGTAAAATTTCTTATGGTACTGATTTCTTTTAGTAAAATTTCTTATGGTACTGATTTCTTTTAGTAAAATTTCTTATGGTACTGATTTCTTTTAGTAAAATTTCTTATGGTACTGATTTCTTTTAGTAAAATTTCTTATGGTACTGATTTCTTTTAGTAAAATTTCTTATGGTACTGATTTCTTTTAGTAAAATTTCTTATGGTACTGATTTCTTTTAGTAAAATTTCTTATGGTACTGATTTCTTTTAGTAAAATTTCTTATGGTACTGATTTCTTTTAGTAAAATTTTTTATGGTACTGATTTCTTTTAGTAAAATTTCTTATGGTACTGATTTCTTTTAGTAAAATTTCTTATGGTACTGATTTCTTTTAGTAAAATTTCTTATGGTACTGATTTCTTTTAGCAGAACACGCGCTTTCTTCTTTCTGTTGGTAATGATCATAGAATGGTCCGAGAAACCTATGGTAATGACTCCAGTCTGTTGGAAGCGATCCGGGTAATTAGTATAAATGTGATCAATGGTAGTTCCAGAAGTAGAGGTTATCCTCGTTGGAGTATCAACCAGTTGCTTGTAATCAGAAAGTGTCCTCAACAAAAGATTCGTTTTTGCTGATTTAGGATCCATATTCAAGTCGCAATTAGTATCCCCAAGAATGATTATTTCAGGATTTCTATATTGAAGTACCAGAAAGGCAGAGACAATAGATCCCTTTAGGCCAAGTCGTTGCATTCAATAGTTCTAATTTTGGGGAAGAAGATTGTATTACGAAACACTTATAAAGAGCTTCAGTGTCAGTAGATTTTCTGGTTGGTCGAATATTGTATATAGTTAACCCCTTATTTTCAAGATAAGTCTGTAAAATGTCTTGAGTCATATGCTTTGCGCAGTTTCCCACGAAGTAATCATTGTAATGTGAAGTTGTTTTAATATGGCACGATGCTCTTTTTTCTTCAGGCATTGTGCCTCTGTTTCTTAGGTATCGAGGTTGTAATGGAGGTTGAGACTTGCTATTAGTCAATTTAGCCATAGTTGGTTTTTGATCTTTCTTACGGGAAATTTGTCTTGGTGAACCTCCTGCTAGAGCTGAAAGATTGTTGTTAAACACTGAGGCATAAGTTTTCAAGTTCACATGATTAGGTTTCTCAGTATCTATGGTTCCTGCGATATTTTCAATTCTATCTTCCATGATTTTGATGCTATCTGCATGAGCTGTCTTGATTATATACTCGCTCGGATGACAATGGGCTCCCGGCCCCCCTTAGGTTTATTTTAATTGAAGGCCACTGGTCTAGGGGGGTGAAATGGGGGAAACATCTTAAAAATAGGGAGGAAATATACTATAATAACAATTGGTTACGTTACTTTCGTAAACATTTATTGACTTTAAAACGTTAACTTTAACGCTAGATTTCGCTCTCGACTAGAGGAGGAATACAGCGTTTCAGCAACGGCGTAAAAAATATTTTCCAAAGTGTCCGTGAAGTGTTTATAACTATTTTTATTAAATTTGGGGGCCCCGGTGGCCCGTAACCCACTTTAGGATGATTTATTTTAAGGGCCCCCTGATTTTTTTTAAGAGCCAATGGCCCCAGGACTCCCGCTATTTCCAAGTCTGAATCACAACAAAAAAATTCTGATCTACGTCATTTTCAGCTGAGCCACGCTATGTATAAAGATGATATCGATATTGAAAGGACTAGGGATGAACTCCTTCAGTTCTTGATCTATTCTAAAGCAGAACGTCTCGAATCGCCTTCACAAATGTATGAAAATATACAACGGGGTTTAAAATCTAAATTTCCGAATGTTGAAATGCTATTACAAATTTATCTAACTATTCCTGTCAGCATATTTAACATCATTACTCATAAGTATGCCACTGTACCTTTATTCCATTAAAAAATCTTCACTAACGGTTTGTTTCACCTCGAACCAGTAAAAAGGTGGATTAGTCACACTATTGGCTACTGACATATGTATTTAAGCCAATGGAAAACTTTTAAATTGAGAAGGAATTTTTGGTGACGAAATTTTAGTCAACCCAATGGAGATTTATTGAAATTTAAAAAATTGCTCTGTTTTTGCGGATGAAGTTAAATAATGAGTAGTTTAGGAAAATAAAAGGTTGGGGAAAATGACCAATAAGTGATAGCTTTCCAAAAATGGAACAAGTCGTCGAAGTGGGATATTCCACCAGCGTTATTAAGACCCATATCAAGCCTAGAAGAGTAAGACCTAGGCTCAAAAGAATCTGCAAAGACTCCAAACAAGAACCACCCCCCCCCCCCCCGAAATGAAATCCTGGATACGCCCTTGGCTTAAAGGGAATATAACCTCACGTATTTGGTGTGGAACACTAACGTTTGCAGGTCTGGCCGCTCTTGCCTTTGGCTTTAAAAATGTTGGCACCACTGTACAGGGTAATTTGAAAAATTGAAGGGGTCTTCCGTAAAGATTGCATTGCAGGTTATATTCCCTTTAAATGGCCTTGTGAAAAAAAGGGCCCCAAAATCAAACTGCGCCTAGTGCCACAATTTACCTAAACGCGCCGCTGTTCTTTAATGATTGCTTTAATAAGGCTATCTGCTTTTTCAGCTCTACAATTTCCTCCTTTTTTACAGTTTTGTTACAGGAGCAAGGCTTATTAAGTCTATCACGTCATATTTTACACATGTAGTATCGCTTTTTGTCTGCAGCTTTTAGGTTAATGCAAGGTAAATGATAATAATTAAGGCAGAGAGTGCAAGAGACCATTGCTTTACCACTGGCTTTTTCATCCTTACGTAGATATTTACAGCCATCTTCTAGGCACATTTTAATTTTAATTTTGATCCGGCATTAGATATCGTTAATTCGTGAGAAGAATAAGTGTAACTACCATTAAAAGTAAACTTTTAAGAGAATTATATAAAAACAGGAGCTAGAAACACACGTCTGCTTCCGACAGTGTTGCCAATTTGTATGCCGAGATGTATATGTCGAGATTATTTTTAGCGTTTCTCCAATTCCAACCTTTGGGGTCCCCGGTATGCTCCCCCGCTTTAATAAAATCAGATTATACTTCAATCTCATTGGTTCTTAAAAATAACGTTTTTCAACGCGATTAACGCTGCTGCGAGGACGCAAAAAATAAGTCCGCCTTCTCCCCGCCCTTAGCGTGACGGGGTTAGGGCCTCAACGTGTCCGTCGATAGTCTCGACATATTCATTCTCCCTGAGTATAAATAAATACATAGGCTAGGCTAATACACAAAGCACCACCCTAGGCCTAAGTCATCGAGGGGAGAGAACTTGTAAACTCAACGCAGAAGAAGTTCCGAGTTAATACATATTAAATTGAAATTAATAATTTAATTAATATTAAATTGAAATTAATAATTAAATAAATTTTATCTTAAAATTAATAATTAAATAAATTTTATCTTAAAATTAATAATTAAATCAATTTTATCTTAAAATTAATAATTAAATCAATTTTATCTGAAAATTAATAATTAAATCAATTTTATCTGAAAATTAATAATTAAATCAATTTTATCTTAAAATTAATAATTAAATCAATTTTATCTTAAAATTAATAATTAAATCAATTTTATCTTAAAATTAATAATTAAATCAATTTTATCTTAAAATTAATAATTAAATCAATTTTATCTTAAAATTAATAATTAAATCAATTTTATCTTAAAATTAATAATTAAATCAATTTTATCTTAAAATTAATAGTTAAATCAATTTTATCTTAAAATTAATAATTAAATCAATTTTATCTTAAAATTAATAATTAAATCAATTTTATCTGAAAATTAATAATTAAATCAATTTTATCTGAAAATTAATAATTAAATCAATTTTATCTGAAAATTAATAATTAAATCAATTTTATCTTAAAATTAATAATTAAATCAATTTTATCTTAAAATTAATAATTAAATCAATTTTATCTTAAAATTAATAATTAAATCAATTTTATCTTAAAATTAATAATTAAATCAATTTTATCTTAAAATTAATAATTAAATCAATTTTATCTTAAAATTAATAATTAAATCAATTTTATCTTAAAATTAATAATTAAATCAATTTTATCTTAAAATTAATAATTAAATCAATTTTATCTTAAAATTAATAATTAAATCAATTTTACCTTAAAATTAATAGTTAAATCAATTTTATCTTAAAATTAATAATTAAATCAATTTTATCTTAAAATTAATAATTAAATCAATTTTATCTTAAAATTAATAATTAAATCAATTTTATCTTAAAATTAATAATTAAATCAATTTTATCTTAAAATTAATAATTAAATCAATTTTATCTTAAAATTAATAATTAAATCAATTTTATCTTAAAATTAATAATTAAATCAATTTTATCTTAAAATTAATAATTAAATCAATTTTATCTTAAAATTAATAATTAAATCAATTTTATCTTAAAATTAATAATTAAATCAATTTTATCTTAAAATTAATAATTAAATCAATTTTATCTTAAAATTAATAATTAAATCAATTTTATCTTAAAATTAATAATTAAATCAATTTTATCTTAAAATTAATAGTTAAATAAATTTTATCTTAAAATTAATAATTAAATAAATTTTATCTTAAAATTAATAATTAAATAAATTTTATCTTAAAATTAATAATTAAATCAATTTTATCTTAAAATTAATAATTAAATCAATTTTATCTTAAAATTAATAGTTAAATCAATTTTATCTTAAAATTAATAATTAAATCAATTTTATCTTAAAATTAATAATTAAATCAATTTTATCTTAAAATTAATAATTAAATCAATTTTATCTTAAAATTAATAATTAAATCAATTTTATCTTAAAATTAATAATTAAATCAATTTTATCTTAAAATTAATAATTAAATCAATTTTATCTTAAAATTAATAATTAAATCAATTTTATCTTAAAATTAATAATTAAATCAATTTTATCTTAAAATTAATAGTTAAATAAATTTTATCTTAAAATTAATAATTAAATAAATTTTATCTTAAAATTAATAATTAAATAAATTTTATCTTAAAATTAATAATTAAATCAATTTTATCTTAAAATTAATAATTAAATCAATTTTATCTTAAAATTAATAATTAAATCAATTTTAGCTTAAAATTAATAATTAAATCGATTTTATCTTAAAATTAATAATTAAATAAATTTTATCTTAAAATTAATAATTAAATCAATTTTATCTTAAAATTAATAATTAAATAAATTTTATCTTAAAATTAATAATTAAATAAATTTTATCTTAAAATTAATAATTAAATCAATTTTATCTTAAAATTAATAATTAAATCAATTTTATCTTAAAATTAATAATTAAATCAATTTTATCTTAAAATTAATAATTAAATCAATTTTATCTTAAAATTTAGAATTAAATCAATTTTATCTTAAAATTAATAATTAAATCAATTTTATCTTAAAATTAATAATTAAATCAATTTTATCTTAAAATTAATAGTTAAATAAATTTTATCTTAAAATTAATAATTAAATAAATTTTATCTTAAAATTAATAATTAAATCAATTTTATCTTAAAATTAATAATTAAATCAATTTTATCTTAAAATTAATAATTAAATCAATTTTATCTTAAAATTAATAGTTAAATCAATTTTATCTTAAAATTAATAATTAAATCAATTTTATCTTAAAATTAATAATTAAATCAATTTTATCTTAAAATTAATAATTAAATCAATTTTATCTTAAAATTAATAATTAAATCAATTTTATCTTAAAATTAATAATTAAATCAATTTTATCTTAAAATTAATAATTAAATCAATTTTATCTTAAAATTAATAATTAAATCAATTTTATCTTAAAATTAATAATTAAATCAATTTTATCTTAAAATTAATAATTAAATAAATTTTATCTTAAAATTAATAATTAAATCAATTTTATCTTAAAATTAATAATTAAATCAATTTTATCTTAAAATTAATAATTAAATCAATTTTAGCTTAAAATTAATAATTAAATCGATTTTATCTTAAAATTAATAATTAAATAAATTTTATCTTAAAATTAATAATTAAATCAATTTTATCTTAAAATTAATAATTAAATAAATTTTATCTTAAAATTAATAATTAAATCAATTTTATCTTAAAATTAATAATTAAATCAATTTTATCTTAAAATTAATAATTAAATCAATTTTATATTAAAATTAATAATTAAATCAATTTTATCTTAAAATTAATAGTTAAATAAATTTTATCTTAAAATTAATAATTAAATAAATTTTATCTTAAAATTAATAATTAAATAAATTTTATCTTAAAATTAATAATTAAATCAATTTTATCTTAAAATTAATAATTAAATCAATTTTATCTTAAAATTAATAATTAAATCAATTTTAGCTTAAAATTAATAATTAAATCGATTTTATCTTAAAATTAATAATTAAATAAATTTTATCTTAAAATTAATAATTAAATCAATTTTATCTTAAAATTAATAATTAAATAAATTTTATCTTAAAATTAATAATTAAATAAATTTTATCTTAAAATTAATAATTAAATCAATTTTATCTTAAAATTAATAATTAAATCAATTTTATCTTAAAATTAATAATTAAATCAATTTTATCTTAAAATTAATAATTAAATCAATTTTATCTTAAAATTAATAATTAAATCAATTTTATCTTAAAATTAATAATTAAATCAATTTTATCTTAAAATTAATAATTAAATCAATTTTATCTTAAAATTTAGAATTAAATCAATTTTATCTTAAAATTAATAATTAAATCAATTTTATCTTAAAATTAATAATTAAATCAATTTTATCTTAAAATTAATAGTTAAATAAATTTTATCTTAAAATTAATAATTAAATAAATTTTATCTTAAAATTAATAATTAAATCAATTTTATCTTAAAATTAATAATTAAATCAATTTTATCTTAAAATTAATAATTAAATCAATTTTATCTTAAAATTAATAGTTAAATCAATTTTATCTTAAAATTAATAATTAAATCAATTTTATCTTAAAATTAATAATTAAATCAATTTTATCTTAAAATTAATAATTAAATCAATTTTATCTTAAAATTAATAATTAAATCAATTTTATCTTAAAATTAATAATTAAATCAATTTTATCTTAAAATTAATAATTAAATCAATTTTATCTTAAAATTAATAATTAAATCAATTTTATCTTAAAATTAATAATTAAATCAATTTTATCTTAAAATTAATAATTAAATAAATTTTATCTTAAAATTAATAATTAAATCAATTTTATCTTAAAATTAATAATTAAATCAATTTTATCTTAAAATTAATAATTAAATCAATTTTAGCTTAAAATTAATAATTAAATCGATTTTATCTTAAAATTAATAATTAAATAAATTTTATCTTAAAATTAATAATTAAATCAATTTTATCTTAAAATTAATAATTAAATAAATTTTATCTTAAAATTAATAATTAAATCAATTTTATCTTAAAATTAATAATTAAATCAATTTTATCTTAAAATTAATAATTAAATCAATTTTATATTAAAATTAATAATTAAATCAATTTTATCTTAAAATTAATAATTAAATCAATTTTATCTTAAAATTTAGAATTAAATAAATTTTATCTTAAAATTTAGAATTAAATTAATATTGAATGAAGCAAATTAACTCGCGTAATATTTGGGTTCGCGAATGTAGATAGCGACTTAAGCACCGGACTTAATTTTACCTTTGTGCAACGTGTTTTTATAAGCGTAGTTTTGCCTTCGCTGTAGATCTGTGTATTATTTTTATCGCGAGTTCAGCATCAGCGAGTGAAAGGGGCGGCAGAGATTTTTTCTGCCGCGTCCTCTCCGAGAAAGCTATAATCGAGATACGACCCCGAAAAGATGATAAAGTTGGCCTACGCTGCGCCCCCCCCCCCCCCTCGACTTTAATCACCCTCCCAGCATCCCCTAAATTGAGGAGTAAAAAAAAATGTAATAACAATATGGGTCAAGTACCACAGAGGTACAACTCGTAATTAAGAAATTATAAACGAAATTGTGTAATAGAAAATCGTACCTCAGCAAATTGATCTTTCACGGATAACATGTATTACCCTAAATAACTGAATGTTTTTCAAAGCTATAACTTCGCCGTAACATTGACAAAAATAATAACTATTTCATTAAAAAATAATGAAATATTTAAAATTTGAAAGTTTGTATTATTAAATTTAAAAACATTATTTTATTAAAATGTAATAAAAGAAATAGAACAGTCACATAAACAGAAAATCTTTAAATAAAAAATAGTGTATTATTTATGTTTTATACTATGTATTAGTAATTTTTTTACCTTTTTTCGGTAACCACGATTTTCAATTACTTTATTAAGATGGAATAAAACCAATAGAACAGTCACTAAAACAGAAAATCTTTAATTAAAAAATAGTGGATAATTTATGATTTGATAGTATGTATTAGTAAATTTTTAACCTTATTTCGGTAACCACGATTTTCAATTACTTTATTAGGAGGAATAACACCAATATAACTGTTTCAAAAATCGAAAATCGCATATTAAAAAAATAACCGAATATTGTAAATATTTAGTACAGTAAGTTTTAATTAAACAATAGTGAATTATTTATGATTTTATAGTATGTATAAGTAAATTTTTAAATCTTATTTGTGAATAAACAGTCACAAAAACCGAAAAATTTCAATTAAAAAATAGTGGATTATTTGAAATTTGATAGTATGTATTAATAGATTTTTAAACCTTTTTTAGTAACCACGATTTTCAATTACTTTATTAAAATCGAATAAAACCAATATAACAGTTCCAAAAATAGAAAATCTCAAATGAAAAAATTACAGAACATCCGAAATATTTAGTACAGTAAATTTTGGTAATTTTAAAGTCCAATTTTCCAAACCAAGTTTGTAAATTACTTTATTAAGATAAAAATATCCACACACCTATAACAAATCCAATATGTTTACGTAGTTACCTCCGGTATGAGTTAGAGTTAGCTAAAGATGTTGGTGACGGGAGGGGGGAATTGAATTATTACAAATAGTCCCCACCAAAACGCAAAAGGGGGAAAGCAAGGTGAGTTACTTACGGCAAAGCTATCAGAGTGTCTATTGCCAAAAACTTTCTCACTCCCAGCTGCAAAGAAGAGCGCCCCCCCTTTCTACGAGGGAATCTTGGGTGGCGAATGGTCGCATGTTAGACGCACCGGAGCAGACGCCGCTGGAACATAGATGCTTGATTGAGACGTCTACTTTATGATCAGGAGAAGGAAATTGGCCGCCTTCGTCGACGGAGCCCGAGCTCAATTACCATAACAAACGCGGGATAGGTTCTAATCTGAAACGAAGCCGCCTCGGAGCTCGCTACGCCGGCGGCCGACTTGAATTCTTTTTCATATTTTTCTCCTTACATATAAAGAAGGGAATTCTGCGCTAAAATTTAAAAAGAGAGACACCCCTAGCTGTACGAGGGTAGCATTTTTACTCTTCGTTTTTTTTGCCCCGTTCCCCGAAGGGCATTCTGGGTATTATGTACTGACTCTCTCTCTCCTAATAAACGTTTGGTAGGCTGCATCACGCAAATTGTACATGAATCACGTTCTTTTTTGGCTAAGTTATTTTTTATTTTTTTCTAGTTGGGATAAGTTTCTCTACAATTTGTTTTACATTTCCCAAACTTTCGTGGTGTTTTTTTCAACTCGTCGTTTTGGAAATGCTCTCCTATCAGCGCCGATATAGTTTTATTATTTCCAGAAGTATATAATATATATTTTACTACGGAAGTATTCTTCTGAATATATCGATCACGTTATTCGTTTGAAACTTTGCAGGCTAACGCTGATTTTTCCGAATAGGCAGGATTGTTTAAAATGCATTTTGAAAATGCAAAATGCAAAATAGAAAATGTATTCTACATTTTATCTTTTGCATTTTGAGTTTCTAATAAACTATTTGGCATTTTGTGGGTTTGATATTTAGAAAAACATATTCAAAATGCTTTTGATATTTTATATTTTGAGTTATGGAGAATGTATTTTACATTTTGCATTTAGAAAAACCAATTTTCAAAATGCATTTGGTATTTTATATTTTGAGTTATAGAGAAAGTATTTTGCATTTTACTTTTTGTATTTTGCATTTTTTGTTATGGAGAAAGTATTTTGCATTTTGCATTTTTCATTTTGAAAAAAAAATTATAACAACCCCGAAAATAGTTATTGATTTTCTAAAAGTACATCATAAGGGAAAATAGTTTACAAAGATGTACAATATTTCTAAGCAATGTAATTTTAAAATTTTACGTCATTAGGTGGAGCAATTAGCGTGTAACATTTTGATTCGGTGTAAAAATGGCAAACTTCCTCGAGTCTGCGAAGGTCCGTGTTTTATGGTATGTCCTCATACCTATCTCGAAACGTACTAATTAAGTACTTTGGGCTATACTGATTTCGCGCTATACTGATAGTTACCGATTTGTCTCAATTTATACCCACGCTGACCGCCAACATAGTTTAAATTAAAAAAATTAAAGGTAAAAATATTTTCGACTTTTTTACAAAAACATTTGTTAAAAGGAAATACAATACATTCATTTTTTTAATCAACATCAGCATTTTAATCAAAAATTTGCGAGTGGTCAAATAACTTCCAGTTTTTATTCGTTATTATTATATCTGAAGTTGATTTCGAGATTCTGAAACTGAGTTTGATATTTTAAAACATAATTTTTGTGTGCATTTCCGTTGTGAACACACAATCCAAGGGAGTTGTGTGTATTGGTTTCACGTACAATGTAGCCGATGCCGCCGTGTTGTACCTAATTCTTTGCCAGTTAGGGTTATAAATTTCAACGATATCTAGTTCGACGCTACATTTAAAAATCCACATAGTTTATTTTTAAATTAACAGCGACTTGGTTGAATATTATATTTTTAGTTAGTACTGATCATTTCTTAACTACTTTCGGTTGCATTATAAAAATTTAATTTTAAATGAGATTTTTGGCCAATTCTCGGGACCCCACAAACCCGCGTACGCACTATGGTCATATTTGAACTTCGCACCAATTGATACAGGCGCTACCTTATGTCAAAAACCAAGTAAGTCGAAAAGTTCAGTTAGTCTAAAAATTAATTAAGGTGTTCGCGTTTCGCTACGCTATTTCTAAAACCAGGTAACTTAAAAAGTTCAATTTCTATAAAATTCCTCTTGGGTTTATTAAGTACAAAATGATTGAAAATTGGTTCAAATTTAAATTTAATATTTAAAATATATTTAAGACATCGGCAGGATTGTGTGTACTTAAATGTCCGTGACATCTTTTTTATATTGATATTGATATTTTATATTTTATAGCATAATTTTTGTGTGGATTTCCGTTTTTTTATATTGATTTTGAGATTTTATATTTTAAAGCATAATTTTTGTGCGGATTTCCATATTTTTAATGTTGAATTTGAGATTTTAGGAAAACATTTAACGCATATTTTGAGATTTTAGGAAAACATTTAACGCATATTTTGAGATTTTATGAAAACATTTAACGTAGATTATAAGATTTTAGGAAAACAATTAACGCATATTTTGAGATTTTAGGAAAATATTTAACGTAGATTTTGAGATTTTAGGAAAACAATTAACGCATATTTTGAGATTCTAGGAAAACAATTAACGCATATTTTGAGATTTTAGGAAAAAATTTAACGCATATTTTGAGATTTTAGGAAAACATTTAACGCATATTTGGAGATTTTAGGAAAACATTTAACGCATTTTTTGAGATTTTAGGAAAACATTTAACTCAGATTTTGAGATTTTAGGAAAACAATTAACGCAGATTTTGAGATTATCAAAGTCATTTCAATATTTCTAAACTTTTTTCCCGTAAAATGTACGGGATATTTACAACTGTCCAGCCCCTCGAAAATGTGTTGTAAAAAACCTTCAACGCGAAAATTACCGTTCATAAGTAATATTATTAAAAAAAATGCCGCCACAAGCCGGTAATAAAAAGCAGTGGTCTTAGAACCGAAGGAAGCTTACAAAAGCGTAATTTACGATTGAAGAATAAAAGTGGATATGATGGCTTAATTCGAAATGACCTTGTCGAATCGTTAATGAAAGTCGAAGACGCGAAAATGGAGAAAACGCAGGGGCGCCCAGGGGCAGATATTGGCAAAACGTCCGCTGATGGGGAGGCGCACTGAGGAGGTGACTTTCATGGCGGAATGCCGCTGAAAGGCGACGTAAACAAGCGTGTCCTACGAGAATGACCCTGCCGCCGCGTACACCCACCTCGGCCAATCAGGGGTCAACGTTAACCGGTTTTGGATATTGGCTCGCTTTACGAGGAATATATTAAACGACGTCTTGCCTTTGGAACGTCAAAATAACAGACAATTCGGCTAGTGGAACCGTAAATCGTATTTCAAAAACCGTCTGAGGCTCATCTTTATTGCTCCAAAACGATAAATAGACAGAAACACATTTAACACGGGTAACGCCATTAGAGGTCGATTTTTAAATACCAGATGGCGCCAGCACTATGAAAACTAGTTTTTGCATAAAAGATCGCTTGAAATATAGTGATAGACTTTTTGTAATAAATCTGTAAAAATTTATTCACGTTTAAATTCGCGCCATCTCTAATAAATAAAATCATTAAAATCGAAACCAATAATGGCGGCGCTCTAAGTATTTATTCACGTTTAAATGGGCGCCATCTAGAATAAATAAAATCATTAAAATCGAAACCAATAATGGCGGCGCTCTAAGTATTTATTCACGTTTAAATGGGCGCCATCTAGAATAAATAAAATCATTAAAATCGAAACCAATAATGGCGGCGCTCTAAGTATTTATTCACGTTTAAATGGGCGCCATCTAGAATAAATAAAATCATTAAAATCGAAACCAATAATGGCGGCGCTCTAAGTATTTATTCACGTTTAAATTCGCGCCATCTCTAATAAATAAAATCATTAAAATCGAAACCAATAATGGCGGCGCTCTAAGTATTTATTCACGTTTAAATTCGCGCCATCTCTAATAAATAAAATCATTAAAATCGAAACCAATAATGGCGGCGCTCTAAGTATTTATTCACGTTTAAATTGGCGCCATCTAGAATAAATAAAATCATTAAAATCGAAACCAATAATGGCGGCGCTCTAAGTATTTATTCACGTTTAAATGGGCGCCATCTAGAATAAATAAAATCATTAAAATCGAAACCAATAATGGCGGCGCTCTAAGTATTTATTCACGTTTAAATTCGCGCCATCTCTAATAAATAAAATCATTAAAATCGAAACCAATAATGGCGGCGCTCTAAGTATTTATTCACGTTTAAATTCGCGCCATCTCTAATAAATAAAATCATTAAAATCGAAACCAATAATGGCGGCGCTCTAAGTATTTATTCACGTTTAAATTGGCGCCATCTAGAATAAATAAAATCATTAAAATCGAAACCAATAATGGCGGCGCTCTAAGTATTTATTCACGTTTAAATGGGCGCCATCTAGAATAAATAAAATCATTAAAATCGAAACCAATAATGGCGGCGCTCTAAGTATTTATTCACGTTTAAATTCGCGCCATCTCTAATAAATAAAATCATTAAAATCGAAACCAATAATGGCGGCGCTCTAAGTATTTATTCACGTTTAAATTCGCGCCATCTCTAATAAATAAAATCATTAAAATCGAAACCAATAATGGCGGCGCTCTAAGTATTTATTCACGTTTAAATGGGCGCCATCTAGAATAAATAAAATCATTAAAATCGAAACCAATAATGGCGGCGCTCTAAGTATTTATTCACGTTTAAATTCGCGCCATCTCTAATAAATAAAATCATTAAAATCGAAACCAATAATGGCGGCGCTCTAAGTATTTATTCACGTTTAAATTCGCGCCATCTCTAATAAATAAAATCATTAAAATCGAAACCAATAATGGCGGCGCTCTAAGTATTTATTCACGTTTAAATTGGCGCCATCTAGAATAAATAAAATCATTAAAATCGAAACCAATAATGGCGGCGCTCTAAGTATTTATTCACGTTTAAATGGGCGCCATCTAGAATAAATAAAATCATTAAAATCGAAACCAATAATGGCGGCGCTCTAAGTATTTATTCACGTTTAAATTCGCGCCATCTCTAATAAATAAAATCATTAAAATCGAAACCAATAATGGCGGCGCTCTAAGTATTTATTCACGTTTAAATTCGCGCCATCTCTAATAAATAAAATCATTAAAATCGAAACCAATAATGGCGGCGCTCTAAGTATTTATTCACGTTTAAATTCGCGCCATCTCTAATAAATAAAATCATTAAAATCGAAACCAATAATGGCGGCGCTCTAAGTATTTATTCACGTTTAAATTGGCGCCATCTAGAATAAATAAAATCATTAAAATCGAAACCAATAATGGCGGCGCTCTAAGTATTTATTCACGTTTAAATTCGCGCCATCTCTAATAAATAAAATCATTAAAATCGAAACCAATAATGGCGGCGCTCTAAGAATTTATTCACGTTTAAATTCGCGCCATCTCTAATAAATAAAATCATTAAAATCGAAACCAATAATGGCGGCGCTCTAAGTATTTATTCACGTTTAAATGGGCGCCATCTAGAATAAATAAAATCATTAAAATCGAAACCAATAATGGCGGCGCTCTAAGTATTTATTCACGTTTAAATTCGCGCCATCTCTAATAAATAAAATCATTAAAATCGAAACCAATAATGGCGGCGCTCTAAGTATTTATTCACGTTTAAATTCGCGCCATCTCTAATAAATAAAATCATTAAAATCGAAACCAATAATGGCGGCGCTCTAAGTATTTATTCACGTTTAAATGGGCGCCATCTAGAATAAATAAAATCATTAAAATCGAAACCACTAATGGCGGCGCTCTAAGTATTTATTCACGTTTAAATTCGCGCCATCTCTAATAAATAAAATCATTAAAATCGAAACCAATAATGGCGGCGCTCTAAGTATTTATTCACGTTTAAATTCGCGCCATCTCTAATAAATAAAATCATTAAAATCGAAACCAATAATGGCGGCGCTCTAAGTATTTATTCACGTTTAAATTGGCGCCATCTAGAATAAATAAAATCATTAAAATCGAAACCAATAATGGCGGCGCTCTAAGTATTTATTCACGTTTAAATTCGCGCCATCTCTAATAAATAAAATCATTAAAATCGAAACCAATAATGGCGGCGCTCTAAGAATTTATTCACGTTTAAATTCGCGCCATCTCTAATAAATAAAATCATTAAAATCGAAACCAATAATGGCGGCGCTCTAAGTATTTATTCACGTTTAAATGGGCGCCATCTAGAATAAATAAAATCATTAAAATCGAAACCAATAATGGCGGCGCTCTAAGTATTTATTCACGTTTAAATTCGCGCCATCTCTAATAAATAAAATCATTAAAATCGAAACCAATAATGGCGGCGCTCTAAGTATTTATTCACGTTTAAATTCGCGCCATCTCTAATAAATAAAATCATTAAAATCGAAACCAATAATGGCGGCGCTCTAAGTATTTATTCACGTTTAAATTCGCGCCATCTCTAATAAATAAAATCATTAAAATCGAAACCAATAATGGCGGCGCTCTAAGTATTTATTCACGTTTAAATTGGCGCCATCTAGAATAAATAAAATCATTAAAATCGAAACCAATAATGGCGGCGCTCTAAGTATTTATTCACGTTTAAATGGGCGCCATCTAGAATAAATAAAATCATTAAAATCGAAACCAATAATGGCGGCGCTCTAAGTATTTATTCACGTTTAAATTCGCGCCATCTCTAATAAATAAAATCATTAAAATCGAAACCAATAATGGCGGCGCTCTAAGTATTTATTCACGTTTAAATTCGCGCCATCTCTAATAAATAAAATCATTAAAATCGAAACCAATAATGGCGGCGCTCTAAGTATTTATTCACGTTTAAATTCGCGCCATCTCTAATAAATAAAATCCTTAAAATCGAAACCAATAATGGCGGCGCTCTAAGTATTTATTCACGTTTAAATTGGCGCCATCTAGAATAAATAAAATCATTAAAATCGAAACCAATAATGGCGGCGCTCTAAGTATTTATTCACGTTTAAATGGGCGCCATCTA
The DNA here is from genome assembly GCF_980474605.1 of Leiobunum rupestre. Lineage (NCBI taxonomy): Eukaryota > Metazoa > Arthropoda > Arachnida > Opiliones > Sclerosomatidae > Leiobunum > Leiobunum rupestre. The sequence continues at coordinate 38,491,757 of NC_143392.1, forward strand.
GAATAAATAAAATCATTAAAATCGAAACCAATAATGGCGGCGCTCTAAGTATTTATTCACGTTTAAATTCGCGCCATCTCTAATAAATAAAATCATTAAAATCGAAACCAATAATGGCGGCGCTCTAAGTATTTATTCACGTTTAAATTCGCGCCATCTCTAATAAATAAAATCATTAAAATCGAAACCAATAATGGCGGCGCTCTAAGTATTTATTCACGTTTAAATTGGCGCCATCTAGAATAAATAAAATCATTAAAATCGAAACCAATAATGGCGGCGCTCTAAGTATTTATTCACGTTTAAATGGGCGCCATCTAGAATAAATAAAATCATTAAAATCGAAACCAATAATGGCGGCGCTCTAAGTATTTATTCACGTTTAAATTCGCGCCATCTCTAATAAATAAAATCATTAAAATCGAAACCAATAATGGCGGCGCTCTAAGTATTTATTCACGTTTAAATTCGCGCCATCTCTAATAAATAAAATCATTAAAATCGAAACCAATAATGGCGGCGCTCTAAGTATTTATTCACGTTTAAATGGGCGCCATCTAGAATAAATAAAATCATTAAAATCGAAACCAATAATGGCGGCGCTCTAAGTATTTATTCACGTTTAAATTCGCGCCATCTCTAATAAATAAAATCATTAAAATCGAAACCAATAATGGCGGCGCTCTAAGTATTTATTCACGTTTAAATTCGCGCCATCTCTAATAAATAAAATCATTAAAATCGAAACCAATAATGGCGGCGCTCTAAGTATTTATTCACGTTTAAATTGGCGCCATCTAGAATAAATAAAATCATTAAAATCGAAACCAATAATGGCGGCGCTCTAAGTATTTATTCACGTTTAAATGGGCGCCATCTAGAATAAATAAAATCATGAAAATCGAAACCAATAATGGCGGCGCTCTAAGTATTTATTCACGTTTAAATTCGCGCCATCTCTAATAAATAAAATCATTAAAATCGAAACCAATAATGGCGGCGCTCTAAGTATTTATTCACGTTTAAATGGGCGCCATCTAGAATAAATAAAATCATTAAAATCGAAACCAATAATGGCGGCGCTCTAAGTATTTATTCACGTTTAAATGGACGCCATCTAGAATAAATAAAATCATTAAAATCGAAACCAATAATGGCGGCGCTCTAAGTATTTATTCACGTTTAAATGGACGCCATCTAGAATAAATAAAATCATTAAAATCGAAACCAATAATGGCGGCGCTCTAAGTATTTATTCACGTTTAAATGGGCGCCATCTAGAATAAATAAAATCATTAAAATCGAAACCAATAATGGCGGCGCTCTAAGTATTTATTCACGTTTAAATGGACGCCATCTAGAATAAATAAAATCATTAAAATCGAAACCAATAATGGCGGCGCTCTAAGTATTTATTCACGTTTAAATGGGCGCCATCTAGAATAAATAAAATCATTAAAATCGAAACCAATAATGGCGGCGCTCTAAGTATTTATTCACGTTTAAATTCGCGCCATCTCTAATAAATAAAATCATTAAAATCGAAACCAATAATGGCGGCGCTCTAAGAATTTATTCACGTTTAAATGGACGCCATCTAGAATAAATAAAATCATTAAAATCGAAACCAATAATGGCAGCGCTCTAAGTATTTATTCACGTTTAAATGGGCGCCATCTAGAATAAATAAAATCATTAAAATCGAAACCAATAATGGCGGCGCTCTAAGTATTTATTCACGTTTAAATTCGCGCCATCTCTAATAAATAAAATCATTAAAATCGAAACCAATAATGGCGGCGCTCTAAGTATTTATTCACGTTTAAATTCGCGCCATCTCTAATAAATAAAATCATTAAAATCGAAACCAATAATGGCGGCGCTCTAAGTATTTATTCACGTTTAAATGGGCGCCATCTAGAATAAATAAAATCATTAAAATCGAAACCAATAATGGCGGCGCTCTAAGTATTTATTCACGTTTAAATGGACGCCATCTAGAATAAATAAAATCATTAAAATCGAAACCAATAATGGCGGCGCTCTAAGTATTTATTCACGTTTAAATGGACGCCATCTAGAATAAATAAAATCATTAAAATCGAAACCAATAATGGCGGCGCTCTAAGTATTTATTCACGTTTAAATGGGCGCCATCTAGAATAAATAAAATCATTAAAATCGAAACCAATAATGGCGGCGCTCTAAGTATTTATTCACGTTTAAATGGACGCCATCTAGAATAAATAAAATCATTAAAATCGAAACCAATAATGGCGGCGCTCTAAGTATTTATTCACGTTTAAATGGGCGCCATCTAGAATAAATAAAATCATTAAAATCGAAACCAATAATGGCGGCGCTCTAAGTATTTATTCACGTTTAAATTCGCGCCATCTCTAATAAATAAAATCATTAAAATCGAAACCAATAATGGCGGCGCTCTAAGAATTTATTCACGTTTAAATGGACGCCATCTAGAATAAATAAAATCATTAAAATCGAAACCAATAATGGCAGCGCTCTAAGTATTTATTCACGTTTAAATGGGCGCCATCTAGAATAAATAAAATCATTAAAATCGAAACCAATAATGGCGGCGCTCTAAGTATTTATTCACGTTTAAATTCGCGCCATCTCTAATAAATAAAATCATTAAAATCGAAACCAATAATGGCGGCGCTCTAAGTATTTATTCACGTTTAAATTCGCGCCATCTCTAATAAATAAAATCATTAAAATCGAAACCAATAATGGCAGCGCTCTAAGTATTTATTCACGTTTAAATGGGCGCCATCTAGAATAAATAAAATCATTAAAATCGAAACTAATAATGGCGGCGCTCTAAGTATTTATTCACGTTTAAATTCGCGCCATCTCTAATAAATAAAATCATTAAAATCGAAACCAATAATGGCGGCGCTCTAAGTATTTATTCACGTTTAAATGGGCGCCATCTAGAATAAATAAAATCATTAAAATCGAAACCAATAATGGCGGCGCTCTAAGTATTTATTCACGTTTAAATGGGCGCCATCTAGAATAAATAAAATCATTAAAATCGAAACCAATAATGGCGGCGCTCTAAGTATTTATTCACGTTTAAATGGGAGCCATCTAGAATAAATAAAATCATTAAAATCGAAACCAATAATGGCGGCGCTCTAATTATTTATTTATTTGTTAATCGGTCTATTAGTTTTTCTATGAAAAAATATGGTCTAGATTAACTATACTAATTTTTCTAATAAAATGGTAGTCTTCGTAGGCGTCAAGTGAAAAGCGCCATCTATAGTTTTTAAGCTTGAACTAATTGCTCTTACCATGTAGCCATCGAAGTTTCTACATGGAACTTTAACATCCCCATAACTTGGAAAGTAAGCTTAGCTTCTCTCAACTTTCAACTCTTATTATTAATTTTTTATATTTCCAATAATCAGTAATCGTCTGCTACCTTTAAGGGAAAAGTCTAATAAAACTAGTGTTTTGATCCGATTCTCAGATGACAGGAATTAATTAGGATAAGATTATCTCCATTTACGCTAGGAACCTGATAGTTGAAGCCCGAATCTACTCATTATAAGCTGACAGACAGAATGTGAGGAGATTTCAGATGCGTCCCTGTTCCCCGCTATAAGTCAAATCATTATTCAGCTATGTGAATTTGATCAGGTATAGCAGAACAATTTAGATCGGTTACTTGGGATAAGGAATCAGATGCAATTTGAGATCAGATTGCTTTTTCGGGGGAATCGGGTGGTTAACCCCATCTGAGTAACTGATTATCTTCAGATATCTGTGATTTTCAATATTAATGATTTGATCAGTTGTAATGAAAGAATACAAAAGAAATTTGCAAATTTTTATTACTACTACTTTCATTCGAAAAACCATATGAATTAAATTATTAAAAATTTATTCGACATTATTTCTTTGAAAATATTTATCAATAACAATATTGACTGTCACTGTAGTGATTTACTTAAACAAATACACTTCAATATTCCTTATAAAAAACTAGGATTAAAAATTTTATACCATTTAAACCATGCAGAAATATGTTACAGCCATTGAGTCGCATCATGGATAATTTTAATAGATTTGGTGAAAATCTAGATTTATTTGAGAACAAAAAGATATATTTAAATGCTATAGATTTATCATAATAATTGTTAGTGTTTTAATTTTTGTACATACTTCCCCCTTTTAATTTAAATCCTAAAGTACAATAGTACAAAATTATCCTCTTGCGCGTGTAAATACTTGTCGGTCATTCTTTTATGTACTGTTTATTTACACGAAATAAACCATTATTATTATTATCAATAATTGAAAGCCCACTGTAAGTAAATTTTCCTAGTTTAATCTATCAGTATAAAATATCACTAAAACGAAACAGCAGAGTATTTTTTGTAAACGTTTCATCACATATTTTGGCATAATTGCATGATTATTGTATTTCATGATTCTACCCAATTTAAATGTATTGCAACCCGGCCACCTGAATTAATGGCTTCAAAAGTCACTTGATGACTTAGGCCTAAGGTGGTGCCTTGGGTATTAGCCTAGCTAATTATTATTATAATTTTTTTTTAAATAACACCAGAACACTTTATTTATCCGTTTTACAATATTTAGCAAAAAAGAAAATGACATTAAAATAGATTATCTATATAGACCGCTCTAAACTGCCTCTTTTCTTGGATTTTATAGTAACTTTAACACTCTTGAATAATAACATTTGTTTTTCATTTAATTTAAAATTTAAAATATCAACTGATAAGTGGATGATAAACGCACTTGTTAAATTTCTGACCACCGCTCCTTTTAAATCGGGGGGGGGGGGGTACAAGTCACTCTCAGGTACCAAATAAAAGTATATGCAAATTGCAGTAATGAAGTGAATATACAAATTGGAAATGGTATACACAAATGTAGACTATATACAGAAACTATTTATCAATTTTAATATAAATTTAAAAGAAAAGTGCAGATTTCCCAAATTTTCGACCAAAATTTTGAGTATTGTTTATCGCTTCATAGTTCAAATCACCTTCGTCCAAACACCATGCCAAAAACACTTAGTCGGGGAATCTTGAGTATTGAAAGCGCGCCACTGAACGGGACATTGAATGAATGAACTTTTCTTAACTCTTTCTTAAAGAATAAATCCCTTTTATATCAGGGAGGAAACTATAAATATGGATTTACGGGCTACATACTTTAAATATATTTGCCATCGTCAAAAAGCATATTATATCCAATGATTTCGTTTGAATAAGTTTGGCAAAAACCTATAGAATTTGAAAAAATAAAACAAAAAGCTGGATATGACTAATAATAAAGCTATTTACAATATGTACAGCTCATAAAAGAGGGAATAAAATTTTGAATTTGGCACTAACTAGAAAAAGGTTTAGTTCTTAATTGTCCCCAACACCCCAGAATTCATTTCGTCGCGACCAGATCTTGCCATTTCACCGCTGTCCAGCGAAAAGCTAACTTTAAAGTAAGTCTGTAGCACTAAAACAATCTACTTACATATAATAATGGTGATAGTTATAGTTTTTACAATAACTAAAACAATAAAAGTAAATAACCCGGAAACTTCTGATTTTGAAAAGCATGCGCTATGACTATAATATTTAGGCCATTCTCTTCTCTGATCGGTTACTACTTTAATTTTACTTACAAGGAGACGACCCGAGGTGTTACACACCGATTTTGTTCAAACTCGGGGGATTGGTAGACCTTCACGTAACTTGAAAAATCCTAAAGGGAATTTATTCAATGGGCAACGGTTTTGCCATGGCAACGAAAAATGTTTTTGACAACATAAAATGGAAATTTTCCCCTTGAAAATAACATGGGATTCTGACCGATTCCTGTGAAAAATTTGAACAAATTTAAAAATGCCAAAAATAGAAAAAATAGATAAAAATTTACAAAAAAACATCAAAATTGATCAACTTTTGATCAATTTGAGGTCAAAATCCCATGTTATTTGCAATGGGAAAATTTAATATTTTGTGTTGTCAAAAACGTTTTTCGTTGCCATGGCAAAACGGTTGCCCATTGAATAAATTAGGATTTTTCATGATACATGGTGGTCTACCAAATCCCCGAGTTTGAACGAAATCTGTGGGTTACACTTCGGGATGTCTCCTTGTTAGTTTAATACATTAAAAATTGTTAATTTAATTTTTATACTTTTTGTTCTTCTGCAAACGCATTGTAACCCGGGCACCTGAACTAATGGCTTTAAAAGTCGCTCGATGACTTAGGCCTAAGGTGGTGCCTTGGGTATTAGCCTAGCTGATTATTTATTATTTATTATTATTAAAATCGCTCGATGACTTAGGCCTAAGCTGGTGCCTTGGCTAATTATTATTATTATTATTAAAGTAAGCCATTTTGGAGCTTTACCATCCCTTTAAAGCTGACATTTCCCTGTACACCGATGCAATGCGTGTTGAACAGTTTTACAGGCGTTTTGGCCTATTTTTCAAAAAATGGTAGATGGCGCTAAAAAGGGACACTAAACTTTTCACGATAAAAAAAAATCGTTAGTCTTCGTGTCTTTAAACGTTAATCTGTTATCAGCGTTAGACCACCCAATGAAAAATCCCCTTTTAATTAAACGTCTAATCTACGGACTGAAAATTCAAATCTTTACCAATTTAAAGTTCCATTTTTAAAAAGTAACATAGATAAATTTTACTTTCGAGAAAACAAACGGACGAATTACACGCATCGGAAGCCCTAGAAACAATTTTAATTCGTACTCCATCACGATTAAAAAGTAAATAAATTAAAAAGACCGTCAAATCTACGACTGTGTCACGTGGAAGTTAAATTAAAGCTAGAAAAAGGTACGGGACACCTTCCATTTTAAGAAAGCCATTTTCGTATTACTAGAAGTAAATGATATTTGCCTTACGAGAGAAGTATTTTTTTCTTGAAACATGTACTTTCTCAGGTTCCCGCTGATTTTTCAAAACACGATTCTGTGGAAAAATAGTGCAGGACCATTTGCTCATTATAGTGTTTTTCCAAAAACTATTACAGAGGGCATAAGTTAATGATACCTCTAAGTAGACAAATGGCTATGCTGCCTATGGCGGATATGCTTGTCCAAATCGACCTATGTCTCTCCGTACTGCGTATCAAAGTAGCCGTAACATAGACTTGGAACTGCCGAAGCTGACGTTTCTTTAATTCCGTTTGGTGCAAGGCTAGCTTGAACTTCCCCAAAAGAGATAAATTTCGGTATTCCCTTAGAAAATTCGTTCCCCCCGCAGAGGACAAAGAACGTTTTTTTGCTACACTCTTTTTAGAAACGTTTACTGGGCGCCGCCATCATCGTACAGACAACTATCGAGCAAGCCCTCTACCACAGAAATTCCTTCCCCCCAAAACCGGTTTTTTCATCACCCTCCCCGTAGACTGTAAGGTAATGGCGGTCGATTGGGGAGGCGGGTTTAAGAGTCTATAGTTTCATTCTCGACCGCACAGCGGCGCTGGGTCCGAGATATTTTTCAAAACTTTCATTTTCGCGGGAATCGGAGAGACAAGATTTGACATCACATTTTCTGGACAAAGATTCCACCTTGAAAGGGCTTATTTGTCTACTTAGAGGTATCATTAACTTATGCAGAGGGTAAATACAAATAATAAATAAATAAATATAACTTAGGAGTTATATATCCATTTTCATGCATAGTTGACGGAAAATTCGCTACCTTTGAAAAGTGTATCGAGTCTGGGGAGGTTCAAATTGATTGGCTTGGGTATATACTTCACTCTAGTCGACTTCACTCGTAATAGATTTATTTTAAAATCCTGATATTATCAAAATATAAAACACTCTAATCTGATCTTAGTATTTACTTCAGCTACGGTAGATGTTTCACCTTTTGGGTCTATATAGACACGTTACTCCTAAGACATATGTTATAGACTTCTGATATTTCAACAAAATAAAATATTATAATCTGATCTTAGCATTACTTCAGCTACGGTGCATATGTTTCATCTTTTTAACCTACACTGACACTTCACTAGTAACAAATACATTATAAACTCTTGATATTACCAATAAATAAAATACTCGAATCTGATCTTAGCATTTACTTCAGCTACGGTACATGTTTCATCTTTTTAGCCTACTCCTAAGGTATATATTATAGAGTGTTGTCGTCTGAAACCCTGCGACGTCACCATTGTAATTTGCCTATTGATAAAAAACGGTAACTGTCATGGCGGCCCCTATTAACACTACAGCTGTGACGTTACAAGTTTTCAAAATCGTATCAGACGACAGCACTCTATAGGCTTCTGACATTACCACAAAATAAAATAATCGAATCTGATCTTAGCATTTAATTCAGCTACGGTACACCTTTTTAAGAAATACCTAATAAACTTTTGATATTAACAAAAAATTAAAATAAAAAAGTGCAATCTGGTCTTAGCACTTAATTCGGCGACATCGCTCCAAGAATTGTCCGCCTCCGGCACTAACCCCACCCCTCGCATTAGACGCTTACCCTAAATCCCACCTATAGAGCTAAAACTTCCTTACAAAGATATTTCTATTTAATACCCCCCTTTTAGTGGTAACGAAGGACCAAATTTGGAAGCATCACGCCGCTATAAAAAACTAACCCGTAAGAAAGGGGGAAAGAAAAGTTATTTTTTCTTAAAATGTTAAGCCGTTGCACGACCGTCTGAAGTTCGGAACCCTTATTACTTTAAAAACTACCTTAGAAAAAAATCCAGGTAGGAATTTTGTTCCAAGAAGGATGAAGAGATGAAGGAATGAAAAACCAGAATTACTAGATAAGTTCGGCAGAAAATTGTGGTACGTATAAAAGATACGCTAGGGACTAGGCGAACTTGCCAATCGTAAAAATACATTAAAAGAAAAAAGAAAATATAAATTTAAGCCTTGGCCTTGCGTAGGAATACGATTAGACAAATGTTTTTACGATGTCTACATGATATTACTTACAATTTCGGCAGAAGGGGAGAGTAAATATTTCCAAAATAACTTTATTACCGCGCGCGGATTTTGAAGAGACTAAGATAGAGGTAATGCTCGATTTCTTAACGGGGCATTCCAGAGTAGAAGGTATTAATGGACTGGCTAGTCGTTACGAAGTTGCAATGGGCCGTAGATGTATTTAAAGTGTTAGGGCGTATGCCACGAAAAATGAGTTTAGTAAAAATGTAATAAGGGCCCACCCCAGCGTATAATTTTATTTGTATAATAACAGTTTTGAGGAAAACCGTAGTTAATTGGTTAATTCCATTTCCATGATTAATTAATTTAGTTTATTTTTGAAAGATATTAAATGGAGATAAAGTGTATAAAAAGTTAAACATGAAATTGGAGATTTTTAAAAGGAATTAAATTAAATTTTGAAGATATAAAAATTTATTAAAATATCTAATTAAACAAATTTAAATATCTAAATGTAATTATAATTAGAGTTTTTAAAGGAGTTAAATGGATTTTAAAAGGAATTTAATGAATTAAAATGTTTAAAAAATTAATATTTTCTGAGAAAATTTAAACAAATTCTAAATACCCGCATGAAATTATTTTTCGAGGTTTTTTTTAGGAATTCAACAAATGTACAACGTAAAATATTTTAAATTATATATTTTTCGGATAAGACGTACTTAGGATATCTGAAAAACCTGATTTAAATAAGTTATATTTAAAGATTTTTAAAGGAATTAAATGAATTAACAACTTAAAATATAGTGTTCGGAATTGTTTATTCATTATCCACAAATTTTCCGATTTATTTAAAAAAACGTTGGTAAAACGAATATCATTTTAACTTATTTAATTATGTTTTTTTACGCAACCAAGCATTAATTTTAATAAAAGTGGTATTTATTTAAATAATTGTTTGTTTTATTTAAATAATAGGTTTATTCACCTTCGATTATTTAAACATTTTACATTTTTTATTCAACTATTGGTTATTTAAATTAATTATTATTTAAATTTAGCTGAGCTTATTTTATTCATGGATAAAAATTAATCGACTGCCGAACACTATAGTAAAATATAATAAATGATATATATTTTTCAGTCCAATCTTAGTTATTTCTGATCAATTATACAATAACTTAATTGCTCAATTACGTGAGAGGTATGAACGACACAAAGGTGATTAAGATCTGTACCGGTATTGAGTCGTTTCTATGGGAACCGTGGAAGCGACAAGTCACCTCGGGCAGAACCCAAAAATATATTCCGTTTTTAAATGTGAGGAATGCGACGGAGAAAAGACACCAGGCGGCGTAACTATACGCTTTAACGCGTTTTCTGTTTCGCCTTTTAGTCACCAGGGGGACGCAGGGTCGCTTAATTGGCCTTTTTCCGCACCATTCCTCATCTCGCGGCTGCTGCCTCGAAAATGTCTCAATTAACGATCGACTCTATGGCCGCCCAACCCACACAACTCCATCTATCGGATAGGAAAAGGATTATTAACTCTCCCAAATAGAAATTGCCCTCGAAATTTTCTTTCCGTACGAAGGAGATTCCAGAAAAACAAGTTTCACGGTTCAACGCGCGCTAAAACCGATTATGCAAATTGATTGATTTAATTGCTTAATTTAGACGTTTCTACTCTTCGATATTGGAAAACGGAAAGATTCTAGACCGTAGAATGGAGAGGGGATTACATTTTTACGAAATTCAAATAGCTCACTCAATGAAAACGATTTTAAATTGCAGGTTTCACGCTAGTTTTGCTTGAAATATTTTTGACGAGCTCTTTAAAAAGTTATGCCTGGAAAATTATACGCGGAATTTTTTTTATTTAAGGTGTCTATAGTTTAATTTTTAAGCCTATTTTACAGAATAATCGAATTTTTTATTTTTCAACTGAAGCTTTCTCGGATATTTATTAAAGATATCTTTAAAACACAACTTTACGAATATTGAATTAGGAAATTAATCAATTTAAAGTTTGTCTAGTTTAAGTTTAAACTAAAGTTTGGTCTAGTTTTAATTTTAACTAAAGTTTTGTCTAGTTTAAGTTTAAACTAAATTGTTGTCTAGTTTAAATTTAAACTAAAGTTTTGTCTAGTTTAAATTTAAACTAAAGTTTTGTCTAGTTTTAATTTAAACTAAAGTTTTGTCTAGTTTAAATTTAAACTAAAGTATTGTCTAGTTTAAATTTAAACTAAATTGTAATAATATGTGTAACAAGAATATTGAAATAACCGTATCGCTTGTAATTTTGATTTTTCATACTTATATGCTTTTCCAAATAAACAATTTTAAGAAAATTAAATTCGAAAATTATTAAAGTTAAATTTGGTCTACTTTAAATTTAAACAAAATTTTCAGAATATAAATAAGCAAATTTCGGTGTTAATATAATTTTTTGTATTTTTCGAAAGATGCTTTTTCAAACTGAATTTTTATAGAATCCTCGCTTAGGCCACCAGTTATCAGGCAGGACATTTGGACGGTTTATCGAAGTGAACGCGGCGCGTGATAAGACAAACAAGAAACTTACTAGCGAGAGAGGGAGAAGGCAGTCGAGACTCAACTTGGTAAGATTAAATTAAATTTATTGGACACTTACGACTTTGGGCATTATCGGCGTCGCCCGTGAGATTTTGCGCCGTCTGCGTCTAAGGCTCGTAAAAAAGCTTTTCTGATACGTCCGCTTGAATCGCAATTAAATTAAGTTTTAGTTACACCCGATGATAAAAACCTCAAAGTAGTTTACCCACAAACCGAACACTTCAGGGCGATCTTTTCGAAATAAAAATAAAATAATTAGTAATATAATTTATGTATTTTTTAAAAACACGGTTTCTATATACTTTATTGACTATTTTGATAAAGTGACCGGTACTGTGTTGAACTAACTACTAAACAATAATAATATAAATTTAAACGCACCTTGGGCTTATTTTTAAATGGATCGAATTAATACCAAAAGCGTTTCAATTTCTTTTAGATAACATTAAGGATCAAAATATCGTATATTAAGACACTTGAAATTCCCAAAACAAAGCATTAAAAACTTTTTATAAAACACCTTTTCATCTTAGCGGTATGCGGGTCCAATTAGTAATGCGCTCATGCAGAATCATTAAAAATTTGATCGCCTCACGATACGATATGAAAATAGGTCTCTATAAAACTACATACGATCTTTGCAAATCAATATTACTTCATACGTTGGCCCTCTGTGTCCTAAAATAATAAGTCAATAAATTCCAATAAACGTCCGCGTGAAACTTAACAAGACTCGATGGAATATGGCAAAGAATTGAGATAAAAAAATAAAGCTTAGAGAATTTAAAAATCCAGTTTAGCTTTGAATGAAGACATTATAAGAGCAGAAACTATCATTAAGAGTGCGGTAGGGAGGGTAGGTACCAAAACAGCCTTGGAATCTTTCAAGTTACATCAAATCTAAAACGTTCCGATGGGTAACTTCACCGTACGCCGAAAAACTAAGGGCGGGGTAAAGTTAATACGAGTATAACTATCAATAAACTATCTTCTGAGTTGTTAACACTACCGGCGATTGGCCCCAAACCGAAGATTTTTTTTCAATCTTGAAATATTTGTGAATAAAAAAAATAATAAGAATTTTATATTTTTTTTCTAAGGAATCAAAATTTTCTTCAATTTGACGCGGTAATCTCGATTAAAATCGCGAAACCGTCAACAGAACTTCAAAATATTTTAATGTTTTAGACGCATTTGGAATCGCCCAAATATGTTAGTTTTTTTTTTAAATTGACAAGACGCTAATAATATTTCATTTTATAATATTACCGAAGTTATTGACCGCGGGATTAAAATGAACCCGATTTGCTTAGTTAAGTCAATTTCCACTAATGAATTAAATTACACATTTAAGCGAAGTAAACAAAATTCGGATAATGTCTAAAAACTGGGAATTTTTAAATCACTAATATTATATTCAAATCACATTTAGCTTTCTCAACTTCGCCAAACATAATATTCATCTTACAAAAATCACATACTCTTACCATTAATTTGCATAATAAATTAAAAATGGAATTTCACAAATAAAGCCTTTTAATTAAACAAACAGCTGTTATTAGGGTCATTTGAAAAAAAAACATCCCACAATGAACCGAAATTTCAAATTAAAAACCAACTCCGATGTGGTGTGTTTACAAAACATTACACAAATTAAAGACAATTTTTTATTACGATAATTAAAGCGAAATCATTGTTGATTTGATATTCATTTAGACAGACAAATGCCACGGCGGTTGTCCATGGCCGAACGCGGAATGAAAAACATTAAAAATAATTAATGGAAACTGGTTCCATCACGCCGAGATGCTTTTTAGCGTATCTACTAATCTCAAGATCCCCAAAACAAGATCCCCTTGTTTCTTCGAGCTACAGCTTGGCCCGTTCGCTTCTACATATGCTGCCAAGAATGTGTATAGGTGATCAGAAAATACGCGGGTAGCACCCTATTGGCCTCGTGACTCCCTCGTTTCAAACCACGCCCCTCCGCCTTTCCTCGAGTAAAAAATGCCCCCTTTCTCTCGGTAAGGGGGGAAGACACTCTGGTATGATCGCGGGCTTTCTCTCAGTGTAGGCGGAGCGTCTCTGCCGGGTATCATGAAAATAAAAGATATAGTCGCGGCAACGTATTCTCGGTATACCCGTATATATTCTCGCTTCTGTATATAGCTTGACGTAGGGTATTATTATGCAAATGTCTCAATTCCGCGCTGCCATAAAATGACGACATAGTCCCTGCCCGCTCCTAATTTCCATAAAGCCCGCTGGGTGGCAGTTCAGGCACTACTATAGCGAATGCGTTGTTGCAGCTAAGTCTCGCGCTCAGACATTATGATTTACACTAATGGGGGAAGGAGCTTTGGCTTTATAATTAGTCAAATGGCCCAAAGTAAGTTATTAGCGGCCCCCAGCTAACGTTCGTGTTTTCACAATAGTTAGATTTTATTATTGCATTTCGAGTAATAGCTCGAAGGGAATTTCAAACCGAAGAACTTGATTGAAAATGAAGACATTTAATTTGTACTCGTACTAAAAATCTTTATTTCAAAGGTTGTACTTGTATTTTTTAATAATTCATAATTGATTTTATTTTATTTTATTTACATTGTATATACAGGGTGTTTCCATTAGATTAACTCAAATACATGTGCTTAATCTTGGCTTCAAAAATGTCTTATGGACGTGGGTGTGTTTGGTTCGATGCGGTGATCAGTGCAGTGTTCAAGTGTACAAATCGTAGGTTATCATTAACTTAAGAAAATCAAAGGAAATTACAGAGAAATATATTAAATCAATGAAAATCAAAGATAAATACATATATATCAATGGGAATCAATTAAATAGAAATCAACGGAAAATATTAGATAAGTATAAATAAATCAACAGAAATCTTAAATAAATATATATAAATCAATGGAAATCACTGAGAAATATATATAAATTAATAAAATCAGTAATAAATATATATAAATCAACGGAAATCACCGATAAAGATATTTAAATCAACAAAAATCAGTGACAATTATATATAAATCAACGAAAATCAGTGATAAACATATATAAATCCATATAAATCCCTGATAAATATATATAAATCAATGGAAATTACTGAGAAATATGCATAAATCAATGAAAATCATCGGTAAATATATTAATCAATGAAAATCATCGAAAATAATTTGATAATTAATTGGAAGTTATAAAATATTTTAAAAAATCAATAGTTTATTATACAACACCCGAAATCCGCGAAATAAACCAACGATTTTCTTCCATTTGAGTTGTTCACAAGAGGCCACTGAATTTATGCAATATAAACCACTGAAAATAAACCACTTTTATCTTTCATTTCAAAATTTCAGAAAAAAAATAGTTAGTCTTGAAAGCATATAAATATATATATATATATATATATATATATATATATATATATATATATATATATATATATATCTGGTAAGTATCGTATTGAAGGCATTGATGTCCCACTGCATTCGAGTCCGTTCGCTACTTGTCGCGTACGTTCGATGGAGTTATAGTCCTATTTTCTACTGGCGTAGTAATAAAATACTGTACCTATAATTGAGAGTGGAACAAAATTCTAAGCCTCGCGTGTATTGTATTGAAGGCATATATTTATAAATATATATATATATATATATATATATATGCCTTCAATACAATACTTACCAGAGAGAAATCTAAAAAAATCAGCCGATCCTTATGGCATCCAATGCGCCATCAAAGTACTCTGGAAGCCAATTACACGCGAGGCTTAGAATTTTGTTCCACCCTCAATTATAGGTACAGTATTTTATTACTACGCCAGTTATAGGACTATAACTCCATCGAACGTACGCGACAAGTAGCGAATGGACTCGAATGCAGTGGGACATCAGACTATCTTTATTTCTTTTCCCCAGAAGAGATAAGCAATTTTTTATTTCGCGTCAAGATATGTTTCTTGTTACCCTTCTCTTATCGCCCAACAACTATTTCCAGAAAAAAAGGAAAAAAAAATTCCCTGCCCCATTAAAAGGTATCCCATTGTGGGGAGATGTGGGGGATGGTAAAAGCTCTAAATCTTGTTGGAAATCCAAGTATACGGCGTAGTCCTGTTCCACGAGTGCGCGATATTTACGGCCAACCACTCCTATATATTTTATTTTGTGACTTTTTTTAATGTACTCGCGTATCTGGAGGGACGCTAAATTCTACAGATTAAAGTCTCGACAACCGAAAATGTGGAATGGTGTCTTAGCGCCACCTAATTTAACGTTTTGACTTGCCGTATTTAATCTCATATTTACAGTGGCAAGCATCTCGTGATCGACGAAGAAATTCAAATATTACGTTTGCCTCGCAACAGCTGTAATATTTAAATTATCAAACTCAAATTAAGTCTTACCAGAAGTAGCTAATATATTTACATAATTAACATTATAACAATAAGCATGGCAATTAGTAAATATTATAAACATGGTTGGCGGATTTAAACAAATTTGATTTAAATCATGATTGAAATCAAGATTTAAATCGAGTTATTTTTTTGGAAAAAATCATTGATTTAAATCGAGTTATTTTTTTGGAAAAAATCATTGATTTAAATCAGAATATATTTTTATGTAGGAATACAAAATGGCAAGAATAGTTTCTTAAAAAATTCAAACAGACAAAATCTGAAGAAACTAAAATATTAAATAGTAATTAAATTCAATTAAGATTTCATTTAATTCAAGAGTAGCTAACTCAAAAAAGAAAAATATCCGTTAATTATACAGGAAAAGAGCCACTAATTGTATTAAAATCAATAAATTATATAAAATCAAATAAAATACGATTGAAATTCAATAAAATCGATTGATTAGCTTTCTACTCAAGAAATCGAAAAAATTTCAATCCTGATTATAAATATAGTTATAGAGTTATTGCGCAATTAAGGTTTAGTTCAGCACAGAGCCCTCTAGTGTCTAAATATTCTACTACTACCAAGGACCTAAGCTAGTGTCCGTGTTGGAAAAAGGGTCGGTAAAAACATTAACGGGAATAGTTAGTGTAGGGAGCTGTTGGCTCGCGTGGCGTGTAGGGCTTGCTACCACCCTCCTGCGCAATGTAACCCGGCCACCTGTTTAAAGGCATAATAAGTCGCTAGATGACTTGGGCCTAAGGTGGTGCCTTGGGTATTAGCCTAGCTGATTATTATTATTAATATTATTTAAAGCAATAGGAAGTATTATATTTTATTTATTATTTCACTTATGATGTTAATAATTAGATCTAACAAAACGGTTTAACGGCGGGGGGAAGACAATTTTGGAATTTTCCCCTTCCGACGGCAGCAGGCGCTAAAGAATCTAACCAATGAAAAATGTACACAAGAAAATGCACGACTTTTGACGGGTTGCGTTCTCCTTGTGTGGGGTGCCGTGTTTGTTGCTCCTAGGTTCTACCATCCTATTAAAATGAAATATTTTAAAATTTGAACAAAATTAAAAAAAAAAATTTCTTCGAGAATGGAACGGGAATGAGAAAATGTAGATCGAATGAAATGGTTGCGGTTGGATAACCAATATTTTAAAGGAAAAGGAAAGAAAATAGTACATTTTTTCAGTGGGAATTTCTCGATAATTGTAACGGTTTTACTTTAAATGTCGATCTCTGGCCTACAGAACATATTTCAACTGCAGTGCGTCATAAAGCTATTACTTTGCGGAAACATTATTTATCGATAAATAAATACCACTAGTTAGTTTATTTTATGAGGATAATTTAGAATATATTTTGGCCGGTTTTGGGGAAGAAAACCTATAAAACGTTTATGGTCTTAAATTAACAGTTTGGGCTGCCAACGTAACTCCAACATCTCCAAGAGAGTCTAGGTATCAAATATTTTAAGGCGTCTAAGGCGTCTAAAGCCAGGGTCACACTCGAGGGGTCGGTCATTTGGCCAAATCCCGTACAAAATTTGGACAAAAAATCCACAAATCCAAAATCCAAGAATTTTGCTCCCATAGACTTTGTATGACAAATCCACAATAAAAAATCCAAAATCCCGTACACTAAACAGGCAAATGTCCGACCACTCGTTCACACTAGAGCTTAAAACCCAGTTTAGGTCAGTTTGAATGCCAGTTTTGACAACCGACGATAATCCTTCTCGCTTATAACCAAGGCTTAAAGTCATTTCAAATTATGACCAGAATTTTCAAAATACTAAAATATATCCCAAAAGAATTAGTTAATCATGTTTACTATACATACAATAATATTATTTGACATCATTTAGAATTTTATTCCCATTATTTTGGAAAATACGAGCAATTTATCTTCCTCGCCTTGTTGTTTTGAAAGCGATTCTAAGCGAACGAACACGAAGCGATTTCTCAAGCTGGTTTTGAAAACTTGTTATCTAAAACGAAGCGATTGTAGGTGTAAGTGTGAACCTGGCTTAAGTGTCTAGGCAGAAGTTTCGGTGTCTAATTAGCTTGTGTGCCAAACGTTTGGCTGTCTCTATATTTACCAAACCTCAGATTGGCGGGTCGCTACTGCTTTGTCAAGGTTGGAAAGACCCTAGCCTTCCGTGAGAGCCATGGAATTGGTCAATTTGCGTGACCATTTCAAGCGTGAAAAATTGGACAAATCACTAGTAAAATAAAGGGTGTTGTCGTGTTTTCCTGTTATTAGGTGTAGTAAGGTTTTGGAGTGAAATAAAACTAATCCGTTCGGTTCTATTTTAATAATCAACTACCTTTTTACAATTTCAAAACGCGTGCTTTTCGAATTCTCGCGTCTTTCCGCGCGCCAATTCGAAAAGCCCCAAATGTCAAAGCCTTCCCAATTGACGGCTTTTAAAATTCATTTTGCGCGTGAAAATACCTCTACATGTTATGGTCAAAAAAGCACGCAAAGAAGGCTGTGTGCCCAAGACATGTACCTGTAGTGTCGCGCGCTAAAACGTCATTTCAAAATCCGTCCATTATGAGCAATATATACATATTTGAAGATATTACAGGTGTCCACTAAAAAACTAAAAATTATAAGTAACTGAAAATCTTTTTTTGAAAAATTTCAAATTTCTATGGAACATTCTTCGTGCAGGGAGACATTTTCTAGTGTAAAAGTTAATGACCTTGAACCATGTCTTCAAGGTCATTCAAAAACTATCTCGAGAGCCGTTGGGTTTACGGATTGGGTTCCAATTAGATAGTTGTTGCTCGCAGTATTATTAGTTCAAATAACTTTGATTTGACCAAATTTTACCAATCAGAAACCTACAAATTGAAGTTTTGGAGAAAGAATAATTAATGCCTTAAGTGACATTGCCATTGAAATGTTGAACCACACTATGAAATCCGTCGTTAAACGAGCTCAAACATGTATCGTAGCCGACGGTGGCACAATTGAACCGTTGTAAACTATTCAGTATTTATGTGATTTAGTCACATTAAAACTAATCACATTATTTTATTATCATTTACCTTCAATTTCTCGGCTTCTGGTTGGTCAAATTTGGTCAAATCAAAATTATTTGAAGTAATAGTATGGCGAACAACAACTTTCTAATTGGAACCAAATCCGTAAACCCAACGGTTATCGAGATAGGTTTTGAATGACCTTGAGGACATGGTTTAAGGTCATTCAATTTTACACTAGTAAATGTCCCCCTGCACGAGGAATGTTTATTTAATTTTAAATTAAAAAAAAGTTATTCATTTATTTATAATTTTTCGTTTTTAGTGTACACCACGTATATAAATCCATATTCTTGTAATTCATCCCTCTATCCAATTAAGAAGACAACCACGCTTCAATGATGAACGGCCTTTAAGATATTCGGGATGTTAGTCCGGCAATTTGCTTTTTCTCATGTTCTGTATAACTTTATTTTTATTCGAAACTTTATTTTATTTTCATGTCTAATGTCTATTCTCTGCATAGTATATTAAGTGATGTATTTAGTATAATATATAACTTAATTCTTTTGTTATAATCAGTAACTGTAGCGTCCACTTGAACAACAGGTGGAGTGGTGGTTTGGTTAACAATTCCCCCCTCGCAGCAAGAGGAGCCGCGTTCGATACCAATGTACTAGGAGAAAACTTGGAACCACTCCATCCGCGTTGAGTTTCATAGTTCTCTGCTCACTGGTCAAAGTTATTTTCCTTCAAGTTCTTCGGATTATCCTTTCCATAAAAACTTGTAAACCCGACCACCTACAATAATGGCATTGACAGTCGCTGACTTGAAATTAAGGTGGTGCTTTGGATATTAGTCTGATTATTATTAATATAAGTATCAATTATCGATTAATAGCGGTGTGAATATTGAAACTTGCTAATAATTAACATTTCTCTACATTGTTTTTCCAAAATATTTTACGCTGAGCCCAAAATGATTAAATTTATAAGATGATCTTAATCTTTGTTATTTATTATATCATCTTCGATTTTTTTTTATTTCGTAATATGAAGTTGTACCTTTGAAACTGTCTCCAATTCGCTTAAGAATCTAACTTTTAACGTTGAATTTTTTTACGATCCCTTGTATGAATTGTAATAAACTTTTGAACCAAAAAAAATTAAGTTAATTAATGTTAATATATTTAAATTTTACAGAGTGATTTGCAAAGATTGGCTTATGTTATAAATGGACATTGAATTCCATAGAGTAAATATTTAAACCTCTTACTGTGAATTGCTAAGCATGTATTTATTTGCTCAATTAAAAATCTTAAATAAAATGGAATTTTAAGCCATTTTTAAATAGCCTAAGCTTCTTACTGGTTTCTACTCTAATTTTTTTAAAACAAACATTCACTAAATTTTTTCAACACTGATATTTTTATTTCAAATTAGAAAACAAAGTTTTTTTTAATTCAAAGATTATTGTCGGATTTAATTTTGGACGAGTATAAATTCTACTTAACGTAAAGATTTAAAACCGATTATGCCCTGGCTAGAACATGATTGTAGATTCTAGGAGAATGTAAATTATGGAGAGGAAATTATGGGTAGGCTGGGTAGGTAGGCTTGGCAACGTTAAACCATTGAACTTAATACAATTCAGACATCTAGCGGAAATTGTTTGAACTTAAGAAAATATTTTCGTCTGCTAGTTGTTGGCACGCCACGTGTTTTTATAGTTTTCATAATGAAACAAGGAAAGCGTTCAATTTAATTTAACAATAACACAAATATACCGTTTTTTGCAAAATTAAAATAGAGAAAAATAATGGTAAATATATATTTTTCTACTATAAAACCAAACATTCAGCTTCTTCCACTAATTAAAATCAGTTTCCACTACTAAACCAAAGAAAAAGCCGTTACTACTTCTTATTTTGAACGTCTCAGGCGAAATTATAAGTACACGGCACATATATTAATCTAGTAACTGCCTGCCGTAAGATGGCGCTACAGGCTTAGGTTAAAGTTTTAGCTCGAGCTACGTTACCGTAGGTGTGACGGGGAGCCCGTATTGGGGGAATACAGTTTTCCATTCCAGGATACTGGTCATTCATATTCCTAGGTAGATTTAGCCTTATTGTGTATAAACGTTTTTTAGCACAGTCTAAATCTGTTTAAAGAAACTTACTCCTGCCAAGCCATTTACGGTCATTTTGAATTTGGTCTGTTTATGTGTGTTTTAATTGTTTAATTATTTTAGTTAATTATTACACTACGAAGAAAATGAGCTAGGAGAGTGCACTCGAAGGGTTTCGCTAAACTGAGATCGACCGCAGTGCCACGCAGTTGTCGAAGTGTCAATTATACAAATTACTCGATTTATAGTTAAAATAGCTAGATTGTAAGACTTAAATCTATTTTAAATAAATATTTTTTTGTAAAACCTTAAAACCAAAACAATGAATGTCTTTCCTACTCTATAGTCCATGACACCTCGGTGGTGCGACAAAAGGTGGAGTTACTTTCCAACCTTCTTTCCACCATGATTAATAATAATAATAATAATAATAATAATATCAGCTAGGCTAATACCCAAGGCACCACCTTAGGCCTAAGTCTTCAAGCGACTTTTAAAGCCATTAATTCAGGTGGCCGGGTTACAACGCGTAGAAGGGTATTGGCAAGCCCTTCATGCCACGCGAGCCAACAGCTCCCTACACTAACTATTACCGTTAACCTCAACAAGTTTTTATGGAAGGGGAAACCGAAGAGATCGGGGGAAAATCCCTTAAACCAGTGGGGAGAGAACTTACAAACTTAACGCAGAAGGAGTTGTTCCGAGTTTCACTTTATTTGCCAGGATTACAAAAACGGACGTAGAAACGACTAGAGGTCGGCGGAACAAATAAATTAAACGCGAAAATTTCAATTAATCATTAAAATTAGTATTATTTGTTTTATACGAATAAATTATACGAATAAACAACGATTTAACATGCAAAATTAATCATTTATTTCGAATATTTCTGAATAATTCTCGGTTATGAATAAATATAAACAATCGTATAATTTCTTATTCAAACGCCGACCTCTAGAAACGACCAAATTCGGGAGCCTGACCTTTGCAGCCATTTTTACACTACCGTAATAAGGGTAGATCTGATTTTAGTTCAAAATATTTTACGAAAATACCATATTTATTTTATGGAAATTAAACATTTTTTTCGCTTACAAAGAAAAATTATTCAAAGTGGACGCGTACATCGTATGCAAAATATAAAAAAAAAACAAATATTATAAAGAATAGTGTATAATTTATGGTTTAAAGGGCCGTATCCTGTAGTGTTTAGGTCTGTCGCTGGATGGCGTTTATAGTAATAATAATGGCGATGTATATATTCAGACAGCACCCGAAAAAACATTCACGATCGATACCAACAATAGAGAAGCACAAAGTCAACCCGTTGTTTGAATTGCGGAAATATTTACGACTTTGAAAATTTACGATGCCGAGAAACGCGTGTTTTTATTCGGAATAGCGAGCAGTATTGAAGATGGGGGATTTAGAGCTATATGCTTTAAAGGATAACAAAGAGCTCAGTTGTGAGCTACTAGGACGTAACTAGCATTTTTTTCTTTCTTCGAAGCGTTCTCGAGTCGAATAGAAGCAGTGTTGGGTTCGCCGAACTTATGATTTATTAACCAGTTATACTGAGCAGGAAAAAGTATAAAATTGAATATTTATTCTAAAACCGTTGTTCTACCGTCCAATGTTTTCTTATAAAACAATTTTTTAGACTTATGCGATAGTTTTTTTACCCGTATTAGCAAACAATACTCTCGTAATTATTTGAATAACTACGAAGTACTAAAGACGAAAATATAAAATATTGCTTTGAAAGCGTGCTGTAGTTTTATCTCGAATTTTATTCAGTCAAATAATTAACGTAACGAATAGGGGAAATCATTTTTACATCTCATTTGTATTCAAATGTATCAAAACGTAGAATTCCCCCGTGTTTACATACGTGGTTCGTATCAGCTACCTGAAAATGATTTCGCTCATAAAAAGATAGATTCTTTCTTTATTCGACAATCACGTTCGGCTTCGTTCCTAATTCGAGCGAACATTTGTCAATTGGACAGCTAGCAATTCGGTTTAAGTTCGTGATTCAACCGCGGTTAGAGAAGAAAGCTCCGTTGACCAGCGGATTCCAAAAGCAGCCCAGAGGCTACCACGTCCATCGTCGCAGCCTTTGGCCCCAGCCTTACAAAACATGATTATTATTTCCCCAAGCAACGCGAGATGGAGCTAGCTCACGATTCTAGCTGTTTGCGGCTGGCAAACTTCGCCGAAATCCCAAGGACAAACGTCCAAAATACTTCTAAAAGGTTCTATCAATGTCCCGAAGCATTTTCCAGCCCTAACGGTCGGAGGACGCGGCTTACCGGACAGTTCCTTACGAGGTAAAACGAAGGTTAAGGTTATCCGCCTTGGTTTTAACGCCAAACAGTTTCTACCGCGCTGTCTGGTAACGGCTTGGAATCAACGACAGATACGAAATACTTGTTTAAACCCGCGGTTTCAGACGCGTTCACACGAGCGACCCCCGAAAAAATTACCTCAATCAAAATGAGAAACCGTGATGAAGTTGTTAAAAATTTCGTACAAGAAACGCCAATTAGAGAAAAGACCGAGATGGATCGAAACTAATTGAGAGGGTCGCTGAGGGTACGTCTATTTGATACGACTGTTTGGTAGCGTCACGGTGTAATACCACTTAACGTTCAAACTAATTTCGATTATCTTCGGATCAGTTTGAATTTTAAACACGATAATCCGTTTGATGGGAACGGGTCTCGGTTCGAAAAATATAAGAATGAGAAAAGTCTGAAAGGAATACGGAGGGTCGAGGTAAAGTCGTAAGAAAAGCTCGATCCTGTGATTTAGTACAGTCAATCGCGGTGGCTCTCGCGCGGAAAAGAGAAGTTTTCGGGTTCGGAACAAGGAGAGCCGCTGCAGTGAGCGCTGTCAGCCACTCCCTACTGTTCCTCGCGGAGCTGTGATTGATGTACGTAGGAGTACCACGGAAAACTTCCAAAATGCGCGCCTAAAAAGACAGAGCCCTCCGCGCTTTTTTCGGGGAACCAGTCGAGTCAAATTCTTTTCGGGAAAACTCTGGCACTTTTGGCCTGACCATCGGCGCTTTGATTGAACCCAGCACGTGTACTTCTTGGGGGTACTAGAGTCTCAGGTATACCATCCAAACTCTATACTCGGAAACCCCGCAGACTTGACCCGAGGATCGCCTACGCGCGAAATATCAGTTGACCCCGAAAGGTGGCGAGGTCCATTCCGTTTCCCAGCAACCCCCCGCTCCGAGAAAAACGGTCGTAACTATATTCCCCTTCTGGTAAACTCGGAAGATATCGCCTTTGGCTAACTCAAGCGGAAAACCTTTCGAGAGTTGTTAACGTATAGAAATTCCGATACAGTTTAACAATGGTTGATACTGCTAGTGCGCCTCGTGGAAGGCCCCCTAGCATTGGGAATAACATGTTATGGAATTAAGGGAGAAAACCGTGTTAATGTCATTATAACGGGTCCGGTCATCTCTCAACGAGGTCCCGTGGGATTGGCCCGCTTTCGGCAAATATATCTGGAACGAATTACTAATAGGCTATTGCCGTTTTCAATCGAGTAGCGTGTTTTGAGTTAAATAAAAGTTGAAAGGGTTCGAATGTAAATCGGTGCTTTTGACGAGCTATAGCCAAACCGCGATAGTTGGCCGTGAAAATAGGTCAGAAGTCAATAATAGAGGAGGGATATTTGTAAAAAGTACTTGTAAAAATGATTGACATACTATGGACAGGATGTATTTGACACCCTAGTATTTTTCGGAATTCCCACGACGAAAAGAAAGAATTAGTGTTGTTAATTTTCCGGAAAAATAAAATGCGTAAAATTTTCCAGAAAAGTTTCAGGAAAATTTTCCGCAAATCGGAAAAATAAAAATTTGAAACATAAATTACCTTTTAAGGGTTTTTAATGTTTTTAACTTTTTATTGATATAAAATGTCTAATAAGAGTAAACATACTACAAAACATTAATAGCGTTACATTGTTAATCAGTTTAAACTAGTCTAGAGGTTCAGTTTTACTTTCAGATTCGAAAAAATGAGGTGAAAATACTGCTTTATTTCAATTTGCCAACAATATATTAGACTAATCATGGAATGAAAACTTTTTTTTATTTTTTTCGGAAAAATACGGAACATTTTCCGACTTACAACACTAGAAAGAATAATTATGTCTTAACCCCGCGTGATTCGAGAACAGCCAAGTCACTCCCACTTAATTAAGAAATTTAAAAAGAGCGTACATTAAAAACCAATCAACCAATGAGCATTTAAAATCCCCGTTTTCAAAAAAAAATGCGAAACCAATGAGTAAATCTTTCCTCGATAATTTCAATTAACAACCCTGGGATACGAAAAATTTCCATATCAGACGCGATAAAGTTTAACACCCCTTTAACTTTGATTTTTACATATCAGTACCCTTCTTCGGTACGCGCGGATCATTAAGAGGGCCAAATTTAATGAATAAAACATGACAGACTCTCGCTGCGTTTAAGACGATATCGCGTCTAAGAAATATTAAAGAAAAATGTTATTAAAATAAAGACGTCAAACTGATTTTTGCTTTAAATAACGTATAAGCACCTCCAGGAAAGACTTAGGGATTCTGGGTATTTTTAATACAATATTAATCACGACGGGGTGGCGCGAATTCGACTCACGATCCGTGGTTCCGATAAATTTACATACAAATGAAGAACGTTCCGCGAGTAGAGTTAACTGAACGATTATACTGTTGCTGCACCTGTATAAGCGATGGTAATCTGGGAAAGGTATTTTTTCCGAGATTTGGGTAAAATCCGAAAGACCGTCAGAATCCCAAAAGGTCGCCGTGCGTGTATTTCGGAATGTTAGATTTGGAGATACGATTCCTGCACGCTTATAAAAACGGATCCGAAAGTGCCTCGCCGCAACATTCCGATCAATGACATTAAATAAAATGTTCCAAAGACACGTACTAGACAATAACATCAGAGCATTTTTTGGGAATTTTTACATATCTTTTTCCCAGTCGCGTAAAAACATTATTTAAGAAAAATAAATCAAATAAATGTTTTTTAGAAAAAATAAATACAAATAAATGTTTTTTAGAATCTAAAATAAATTATAACAAATATTTTAAGATATAATAAATAAAAATAACAAATATTTTAAGAAACGAAAATAAATTATAACAAACATTTTAAGAAACGAAAATAAATTATAACAAACATTTTAAGAAACAATAAATAAATTATAACAAATATTTTAAGAAACTAAAAAGAAATATAACAAATATTTCAAGAAACTAAAAAATATACAACAATTATTTCAAGAAACATTAAATAAATAATAAAAATATTTCCATAGTTTCGGTAGAACATCCTACCATCATCAGAGGTTTGTCGGGTTGTGTAATTAAATATTTTTAGTTTTAATTAAATTTTGTGCACTAGAAAAAATCGTTGTTTTTATTTTTCATTAGTAATTTTTGCGCAGTTTGTTAGATTATAATTTCGCTTAAAATCTGACAAATTTTAATAAATCTAAATATTTAAAATCTGACAAAATTTTAATAAATCTAAATATTTAAAATCTGACCAAATTTTAATAAATCTAAATATTTAAAATCTGACAAAATTTTAAAAAATCTAAATATTTAAAATCTGACAAAATTTTAAAAAATCTAAATATTTAAAATTTTCGCCCTTTCATACTCAAAAGGAAGAAAAAACTTTAGCAAAAGTGTTCTCTATCCAACTGCAACATAATTGTTCAACACAGGTTGAAGTCTTTCCACAAAGAAAATTGCGTATCAGACACGTTAAGCGGTGCTAGATAAAGTGTAGGGTGGCGTAGATGTAGCTTTGTTAACCGTTCCCCAACGCGTTTCCAGCATCGGTTTTAACTTGTCTATTGAATTTGGCGTAACGATCTAACGATGTAAAGTCGACGAAATATTCCTCCACGCCGTATCCGATTATTAACGTTAAAAACGTCGACAGAGGGAGCTACGATAGCGGATAAATAGCTTCCTATCTGGCAACAGCGAACAGTCCAGAGCAGCGCGATAAAAGGAATAGGTGGAAAAGGCCAGAACGGATGACTCTCCAATAATACGGGTCTCCATTTTAAGCGTGACTAAAACCATGAAGCTAGATAGACAGCCTATATAAAACGCCACGAATGCCTATAGTGGCTTTTACGAGTGACGCTTTCGAACTATTCCGCGCCTACCCTCCCGATATAACCTTATAATCGCGTCTTTTAACAAGGAACTGAGACAGCTAGGTGAGGAGGAGCGTATCTACTCAATGGGATACCAAGATACACCCCGGGAAAACGCCAGCTAAAATCGTAACAATTACAAAGCAACGGTCGGTGAATCTCCAATGGTTTCACGTAACTCGCAACCCCGTATCACCCGCGACCATGAACAATACTTGGGGGGGTTAGCGGGGGTCGCGTAGTGGTGCCAATGCCTCGAGGGTCTCACTTACAGAGTGGTAAGCGGGGAAAATTTTGTTTACCACCAATTTGGGGCCGTGAGGAAGAAAGAGACGCAATTCGGTAATGGATAGATTCTGGCGATAAAGCCCCCTCGGGCCCCCTCCGGGATGAGCTAGAGGTGGGGTCGTGCCCCTGTACGTACCGTTTTTCTCGGAAAAACGAGAATGCTTTTATAACCTATTATGTAAGGGAGTAGGATCAGATCGACTTGGCATTGTTGTTATCCGCGTATCCTATATATATACTATTCCAGGAAATATACGATCTTAGGCCTTCAAAGCTACGAGACATTATCCCCGCAGACTATACCCGCGCCTTTGTGATTCGTAAGAGCTGCCGATTGAAGCTGATACTGATAGCGAATTAGTAGCCGCGGGAGTTTTCTCAAATGTCAGTATCAATATAGAAACGGTGTACAGGGGATTTCAAATTTCAACAGTTCAAAGTGGTTCTTTTGGGAAACGAATGAAGAAAGGCAAACCGCGAAGGACTTAGCGCGGAGCCCTCTGTACGCGATACAACCTATCGCGGTGCCTCTGTATCGAAAGTAGCCATAAATATCAAAGTAGCTTCTAAATAACGCGAAAAAGGTAGGAACCTACCTCGCGTAGCCGTAGCGGCAACCAATTTAATTCTATCAACGTTTCAAAACGTCCCCTAGATCACTTTCTTTGACGTTTTACATTAGAGCGGACCGCGCGATAAAGAAAACTGGCTCGAGTTTAGCGAGGGATAATTTCGCCTTATCCGCGAAGGTAGCGAAAAGGAACGCCCGTCGCAGACATTTTACGGCATATCGCTTCTTTTAATTGAAGACCAAATCGCTCCTGTCAAGTCCTTATTTACAATTTCTGCCCGCAACTTCGCGGACCGGCCTCTCGCCCCTACTCTCGGAAACATTCCAGGAGACACCGTAGACCATCCTAACCTCGCCGTCAATAATACCAGCTCGTAGAACTTCGAATCTAGTTTATATTTGACTGGCATTCGCGCCGGGAAAATATTCAAGTGGATCGAACATCAAATATAAAATATCAAGTACGAGTTGGGCTATAAAAAATAAATACACGTGCAACAATATTTCAATTTGAACTCTGGGAGAGATATATTTTTTTATCTACGCTGACGGTAATCAACTTGTCAAAGTCCGTGTATACGTAGCTGGGCTTCCTGGAGCGTTCCTGGTTCAAATCGTGCATTTTCGAGAGTACGCGTACCATCTGAAAAGATGCGCTAAGCCTTTGCTAAGTAATACGACGTTTACATTGTTGAAGAAAATATACTCGACAGAATGAAACGTCCATCCAGCTGTTGTGTTTGGAAAATAGAATGGAGATAAGCTACGCTTACGTTTACGCCGAGGTATATTTGGAAATACCAGAGGTTTCTTCGTAAAAAAACCCCGAGTTTAACAATAAACTAGCTCTCTTTTTAGGGGTGTGACCAACGAGCGGAAGCCGAAACCTTTGATTATCACAGATAGGGTTAGCGAGAATGGGATGGTTCGGTTCATCGGACCATCAATCGTGGCAAAGCGGCGCTGTATACAGCCGACACCGCTCTTAAGGGACGCTACGAATGAAGGCCATCTTTCGCAGCCATTCCTCACGGACTTGCGATAGAAATCTAGTCAATATATTGATAACGGAAACAATGGGACTGTACATTGAAGAGAACCAAATGAAGCGTTCTAAAAGATGCTACGGTATGTCCTACCATAAGTGTATAAGATTGTTACATAAGTGTGACACTTCCCATTCTTAACACTCGAAAGTTTTGCTGAGAGCTATTCACAGGGCAGACTGCATTATGGGCTTCGTCGCCGTTTTGCGTCCGCTTGCTAACGCGTCACACGTAGCCTTTGACAGCGCCTAGCTAGGGGGAGATTTTCTTCTTGTAATGACGTCAATCCGGTACTAGCTCTCAGTACCATATTCCCCAAAAGTGACAAACTTATCGAATATATTATAGACTTATGGTCCTACATATGCCAATTGTGTTACGAGGCAACAAACTTTCGTTCGTGCCAAAACTTGGTCGCTGCCATTGCCGCCATTTCATCTCACTATGTCCCCCAATCATTATAGCAATGTTGTCGGTCATGGTGGGTTCCAAATGGCGCCGCCCACCTTGATTACTTATTTTAAGTCTTAAACTACAGTGTTAAACGTTGTTAATATTCAACTATAGGATATAAAAGTGTAAAAGACAACTCAAAATGATCTTCCCCGACCAATCCTCAAAAGTTATATTTACGAATCAAGATATGAACGGATGTTCCAAACAATAATTAAGAAAGGAAATGGGCGTGTACCGGTGACTGTCGATCGTAATTGCCACTTTAAGATGGGTCAATTAATGCCTTGAGAAATGCGAATGGGAGTTAACCAGTGGTAATCAAATTTGCATAATCGTTTACGAGCAGCTACTCTTCCGCTTACGGAAGATTATACGCAAATAGTTTCGAGAAACGCTTAGCAACGAGAGGTCAACAAATGTGATATTTCCCTATAGGTTAAAAATAACGAATAATAGAGCTTGATTTACGGTTTAGGTTGGGTAGTAGTCGAAGAATGTACCAGAGAACCGTGGGAGGTGCATCCACAAAGGGTACCACAAATGTCTTTTTTCCATGACACAAGCTGCGACTAGTGGTAGCTCTGAGATACAAGAGCGACAACGAAGGGGTTGCGCTCTATTTATCTTCAATTTTAGCATATCAGAAGGGATTTGAAGGCGTCACTTCAGTCACGGGGCACATGCCAAACTCAATAGTGAATTAGGAACGACCATCACAATAGCCACAGCTTGCTCTTGGTACCATACTAAGTATTATAACTGTGTGAATATTTGAAGTAATCCGTTGTATATTTTCTTGAATGAAGTGGTAGTTAAAGATTTACACCGAGTGTCAATGTAAAAAGGGTACCAAAGTAAATAAACCGACGTATACACTTCTTAAAATACCACCCAAATTGAATATTGTAAACCTCACCTACAGGTGCTGTTAATTAAAAAAAAGTATCTCCTATATTGTAAACCTGACCTACAGGTGCTGTTAATTAAAAAAAGTAACAACGAAATTATAGCATAGTTCCTTTGTACTATTTTTTTATGTGTATAATAAAAAATCCAAATTATTTAACTTTAAAAAAAAATTATAATTAGGCTTAATAACACCGATTATGTAAAGGGAATATCTTCTTAATTGGAAGACTAATAACTTATTTTTCGGGCATGTTAAAAAATGTGAAAGCACGACTCAGTTTGAAAATTAAAAATAAAATAAAACAACGAGTTGATTCAGTCTTAAGTATAGTTTATGAAGTCAGACGAACGAAAGTTTTTTGACTGCACGCTATGAATATATAATCAACTTTTATTTAGGCGTAGATATGTCGTTGGAACAAAAAACGAACTCGGCGAAAAAATTAAAGAAGAAGAAAAGTTCAAAGATGGTTGCGAGGGGGAAATTAGGAGGCTGACAGTGATGGATGATACGCGAAGTTTACGCATGCGCCGACATCTAAGCTGGGTTCCGAATCCCGGCCCCTCGTAAAAGAACCTTTGCCACTTTCCTATAGCTTTTATAAACTCATCAGAATCGCCCAAATTCGAGCAAAACCCCAAAGTCGGGGGTCGCGGTTTCTAAAATATTTTCCACTTAAATTGTTATTGCGACGTAACCTTAGCTAACAGTTGGATTTAAGAGGGATAAATGGTACAGTTTAAGTAGTAAATTCCTCCCTAAAGAGTGTAGGTAAGGGTCGGGTTAAATTCATCCTTGGCGGCTCTACGTTTTAGAATCTGTTCTGGCAGTTGCGGTGATGCGTTCCCACAACGCAGCGTGATGTAAATGTAACCAATATTAGGGCTCACGTAATGAACAATCACGACGGTGATCCGTATTCATCATTTAAATACTGAATTGAGTTATTGAAAGTTCCACATTTGCTTCTTTTGAATAGAATTCTCCGGAGGAGGTTGGGAAATGGTCGGTGTTGCGATGTTACCATCATCCCTTCATCAATCAATTTTCTTTTTAATTGTTTCACCGAATTCTCTCTATTTTCATGAGTTTGAGGATAATGGTCTTGTCAGAATCAGAATGCCCCAATCGTGACTTATATTTAGTATACCACTACTTAGAAAAGCTATTTATTATTAAGTCACGCGTCAAATACCTCATTAGAAACCCGCGTAATAAATAGAAAACGATTAATAAAAGGTTTTTCGGAATCTATCTTTAATCGTGTGGTCAACAATTAAAAATGTAATTATCTATAGGAATGTGGTGTCTAACTAAAATTGACCCGTAAATTTTAAAATACAAAATTAAAAATAAGGATTAAAAATTTCCATGGATATTTTCAATTGAATTGAAATTAGAAAAAACAGTAGAATTTTGTAATTTTCACCCAATAATTACCCACCAATGCACGATTTTTAATTGACTAAAACAGTCTAAAAATATATTAAAATTATTAAAATAAATGCAATATTGTGGATTTATATTTAAAATTTGCTAAAAAACACATAAAAAATATGTACAGAATATTTTAATAAATGTAATTCTAAGATGCTCAAGGAGAAAATACCGACCAGGGGAGTTAAAATAATTCCGAACTTTCGCGTGTTCTTTTACAGAAAAGCATATAGTAAATTATTTTACGATGTAATTTAGATAAAATAGTTTGCTCGTTAAACGCGTAAAAAACCCAGCAATTGGGTTTTAAACTACGGCGAATAAAAAAATAAATAAAAAACTGTAAGAAAGGCAACACCATCCCTAC
Organism: Leiobunum rupestre; assembly: GCF_980474605.1. Taxonomy (NCBI): domain Eukaryota; kingdom Metazoa; phylum Arthropoda; class Arachnida; order Opiliones; family Sclerosomatidae; genus Leiobunum; species Leiobunum rupestre. The sequence continues at coordinate 38,524,147 of NC_143392.1, forward strand.
CCTAGTAATTTTCCAACGTTAGAATTACCAGCGTTTGACTCGACGCGAAATAAAGACAGGTTGGAGATGTTCGTTCGGCCGATGGGTAATTTCGCCATTGAAAATAGCCGTGAAAAAGTTTCTCGGCTTCTGCATTCGGCTAGTTATAAAGTCACTGAAGTAAAGAATCGAAAATTACAGCTTCGGGGTACCTGGCTTACGCGCGCGAGAAAGGGAACCGACACGACGATTGTCAATCCTATCACGCGTTACGCTTTGCAGTAGAATTCGAAGGCAAAATAGCCCCGCAAACAATCGGAAATTCGTAAGTCTCAGGGACCAGCGATATCGTGTAAAGTGATCTTCAATCGCGCTCCAATCTATAGAATTTTCAAAGCATGAGTATACGGTTAAATGATACAGCCTCATTTTCTTGGGCTTCTGTTCGAAGAGTATTTTTTTAATACTTTTTAGTTTCACTCTATTGTAGGATAGAGAAAAAAACGAGCGGCTATCGTCAAAAACCGTGGGAAATAAGATTCAACGTTCGAATAAAAATCAAGCAAAAATCCTTGTAAAAACGTACGTAGCTGAAACGGAAGGGATATTTCTTGTAAATGTGTGGAAATGAATTGCCTAAGCAAATGTGTAAATCGCGCATTAATGCGTCGATTGGGGCCTCCAACATCCTGTCCCGGTTTCGGAGAAAAACGCTATTTTCGACACAGTTTGATATTTGCGAGCGAAATTAGCGGGAATTTTTAATATTATTTCGTAAGTAAGTCCTATTGGCAGCCGGGTCTAAAAATGTACAATGTTCAAACCTCTTTAAGTGCATAGAAATTCGAGCAATTCAGTTCCATCGATAAACATTCTTTACGTACCGTGTTCGATCATCTCAAGGGTAGAGAAATTTGAACAATTCAGTTCCATCGATAAACATTCTTTACGTACCGTGTTCGATCATCTCAAGGGTAGATAAATTTGAACAATTCAGTTCCATCGATAAACATTCTTTACGTACCGTGTTCGATCATCTCAAGGGTAGAGAAATTTGAATAATTCAGTTCCATCGATAAACATTCTTTACGTACCGTGTTCGATCATCTCAAGGGTAGAGAAATTTGAATAATTCAGTTCCATCGATAAACATTCTTTACGTACCGTGTTCGATCATCTCAAGGGTAAAGAAATTTGAACAATTCAGTTCCATCGATATATATTCTTTACGTACCGTGTTCGATCATCTCAAGGGTAGAGAAATTTGAACAATTCAGTTCCATCGATATATATTCTTTACGTACCGTGTTCGATCATCTCAAGGGTAGAGAAATTTGAACAATTCAGTTCCATCGATATACATTCTTTACGTACCGTGTTCGATCATCTCAAGGGTAGAGAAATTTGAACAATTCAGTTCCATCGATAAACATTCTTTACGTACCGTGTTCGATCATCTCAAGGGTAGAGAAATTTGAACAATTCAGTTCCATCGATAAACATTCTTTACGTACCGTGTTCGATCATCTCAAGGGTAGAGAAATTTGAACAATTCAGTTCCATCGATATATATTCTTTACGTACCGTGTTCGATCATCTCAAGGGTAGAGAAATTTGAATAATTCAGTTCCATCGATAAACATTCTTTACGTACCGTGTTCGATCATCTCAAGGGTAAAGAAATTTGAACAATTCAGTTCCATCGATATATATTCTTTACGTACCGTGTTCGATCATCTCAAGGGTAGAGAAATTTGAACAATTCAGTTCCATCGATATATATTCTTTACGTACCGTGTTCGATCATCTCAAGGGTAGAGAAATTTGAATAATTCAGTTCCATCGATAAACATTCTTTACGTACCGTGTTCGATCATCTCAAGGGTAAAGAAATTTGAACAATTCAGTTCCATCGATATATATTCTTTACGTACCGTGTTCGATCATCTCAAGGGTAGAGAAATTTGAACAATTCAGTTCCATCGATATATATTCTTTACGTACCGTGTTCGATCATCTCAAGGGTAGAGAAATTTGAACAATTCAGTTCCATCGATATATATTCTTTACGTACCGTGTTCGATCATCTCAAGGGTAGAGAAATTTGAATAATTCAGTTCCATCGATAAACATTCTTTACGTACCGTGTTCGATCATCTCAAGGGTAAAGAAATTTGAACAATTCAGTTCCATCGATATATATTCTTTACGTACCGTGTTCGATCATCTCAAGGGTAGAGAAATTTGAACAATTCAGTTCCATCGATATATATTCTTTACGTACCGTGTTCGATCATCTCAAGGGTAGAGAAATTTGAACAATTCAGTTCCATCGATATACATTCTTTACGTACCGTGTTCGATCATCTCAAGGGTAGAGAAATTTGAACAATTCAGTTCCATCGATAAACATTCTTTACGTACCGTGTTCGATCATCTCAAGGGTAGAGAAATTTGAACAATTCAGTTCCATCGATAAACATTCTTTACGTACCGTGTTCGATCATCTCAAGGGTAGAGAAATTTGAACAATTCAGTTCCATCGATATATATTCTTTACGTACCGTGTTCGATCATCTCAAGGGTAGAGAAATTTGAACAATTCAGTTCCATCGATATACATTCTTTACGTACCGTGTTCGATCATCTCAAGGGTAGAGAAATTTGAACAATTCAGTTCCATCGATATATATTCTTTACGTACCGTGTTCGATCATCTCAAGGGTAGAGAAATTTGAACAATTCAGTTCCATCGATATACATTCTTTACGTACCGTGTTCGATCATCTCAAGGGTAGAGAAATTTGAACAATTCAGTTCCATCGATATATATTCTTTACGTACCGTGTTCGATCATCTCAAGGGTAGAGAAATTTGAACAATTCAGTTCCATCGATAAACATTCTTTACGTACCGTGTTCGATCATCTCAAGGGTAGAGAAATTTGAACAATTCAGTTCCATCGATATATATTCTTTACGTACCGTGTTCGATCATCTCAAGGGTAGAGAAATTTGAACAATTCAGTTCCATCGATAAACATTCTTTACGTACCGTGTTCGATCATCTCAAGGGTAGATAAATTTGAACAATTCAGTTCCATCGATAAACATTCTTTACGTACCGTGTTCGATCATCTCAAGGGTAGAGAAATTTGAATAATTCAGTTCCATCGATAAACATTCTTTACGTACCGTGTTCGATCATCTCAAGGGTAGAGAAATTTGAATAATTCAGTTCCATCGATAAACATTCTTTACGTACCGTGTTCGATCATCTCAAGGGTAAAGAAATTTGAACAATTCAGTTCCATCGATATATATTCTTTACGTACCGTGTTCGATCATCTCAAGGGTAGAGAAATTTGAACAATTCAGTTCCATCGATATATATTCTTTACGTACCGTGTTCGATCATCTCAAGGGTAGAGAAATTTGAACAATTCAGTTCCATCGATATACATTCTTTACGTACCGTGTTCGATCATCTCAAGGGTAGAGAAATTTGAACAATTCAGTTCCATCGATAAACATTCTTTACGTACCGTGTTCGATCATCTCAAGGGTAGAGAAATTTGAACAATTCAGTTCCATCGATAAACATTCTTTACGTACCGTGTTCGATCATCTCAAGGGTAGAGAAATTTGAACAATTCAGTTCCATCGATATATATTCTTTACGTACCGTGTTCGATCATCTCAAGGGTAGAGAAATTTGAACAATTCAGTTCCATCGATATACATTCTTTACGTACCGTGTTCGATCATCTCAAGGGTAGAGAAATTTGAACAATTCAGTTCCATCGATATATATTCTTTACGTACCGTGTTCGATCATCTCAAGGGTAGAGAAATTTGAACAATTCAGTTCCATCGATATACATTCTTTACGTACCGTGTTCGATCATCTCAAGGGTAGAGAAATTTGAACAATTCAGTTCCATCGATATATATTCTTTACGTACCGTGTTCGATCATCTCAAGGGTAGAGAAATTTGAACAATTCAGTTCCATCGATAAACATTCTTTACGTACCGTGTTCGATCATCTCAAGGGTAGAGAAATTTGAACAATTCAGTTCCATCGATATATATTCTTTACGTACCGTGTTCGATCATCTCAAGGGTAGAGAAATTTGAACAATTCAGTTCCATCGATATACATTCTTTACGTACCGTGTTCGATCATCTCAAGGGTAGAGAAATTTGAACAATTCAGTTCCATCGATAAACATTCTTTACGTACCGTGTTCGATCATCTCAAGGGTAGAGAAATTTGAACAATTCAGTTCCATCGATATATATTCTTTACGTACCGTGTTCGATCATCTCAAGGGTAGAGAAATTTGAACAATTCAGTTCCATCGATATACATTCTTTACGTACCGTGTTCGATCATCTCAAGGGTAGAGAAATTTGAACAATTCAGTTCCATCGATAAACATTCTTTACGTACCGTGTTCGATCATCTCAAGGGTAGAGAAATTTGAATAATTCAGTTCCATCGATAAACATTCTTTACGTACCGTGTTCGATCATCTCAAGGGTAGAGAAATTTGAATAATTCAGTTCCATCGATAAACATTCTTTACGTACCGTGTTCGATCATCTCAAGGGTAGAGAAATTTGAACAATTCAGTTCCATCGATAAACATTCTTTACGTACCGTGTTCGATCATCTCAAGGGTAGAGAAATTTGAATAATTCAGTTCCATCGATAAACATTCTTTACGTACCGTGTTCGATCATCTCAAGGGTAGAGAAATTTGAACAATTAAGTTCCATCGATAAACATTCTTTACGTACCGTGTTCGATCATCTCAAGGGTAGAGAAATTTGAATAATTCAGTTCCATCGATAAACATTCTTTACGTACCGTGTTCGATCATCTCAAGGGTAGAGAAATTTGAATAATTCAGTTCCATCGATAAACATTCTTTACGTACCGTGTTCGATCATCTCAAGGGTAGAGAAATTTGAATAATTCAGTTCCATCGATAAACATTCTTTACGTACCGTGTTCGATCATCTCAAGGGTAGAGAAATTTGAACAATTCAGTTCCATCGATAAACATTCTTTACGTACCGTGTTCGATCATCTCAAGGGTAGAGAAATTTGAACAATTCAGTTCCATCGATAAACATTCTTTACGTACCGTGTTCGATCATCTCAAGGGTAGAGAAATTTGAACAATTCAGTTCCATCGATAAACATTCTTTACGTACCGTGTTCGATCATCTCAAGGGTAGAGAAATTTGAACAATTCAGTTCCATCGATATACATTCTTTACGTACCGTGTTCGATCATCTCAAGGGTAGAGAAATTTGAACAATTCAGTTCCATCGATAAACATTCTTTACGTACCGTGTTCGATCATCTCAAGGGTAGAGAAATTTGAACAATTCAGTTCCATCGATAAACATTCTTTACGTACCGTGTTCGATCATCTCAAGGGTAGAGAAATTTGAATAATTCAGTTCCATCGATAAACATTCTTTACGTACCGTGTTCGATCATCTCAAGGGTAGAGAAATTTGAATAATTCAGTTCCATCGATAAACATTCTTTACGTACCGTGTTCGATCATCTCAAGGGTAGAGAAATTTGAACAATTCAGTTCCATCGATAAACATTCTTTACGTACCGTGTTCGATCATCTCAAGGGTAGAGAAATTTGAATAACTCAGTTCCATCGATAAACATTCTTTACGTACCGTGTTCGATCATCTCAAGGGTAGAGAAATTTGAACAATTAAGTTCCATCGATAAACATTCTTTACGTACCGTGTTCGATCATCTCAAGGGTAGAGAAATTTGAATAATTCAGTTCCATCGATAAACATTCTTTACGTACCGTGTTCGATCATCTCAAGGGTAGAGAAATTTGAATAATTCAGTTCCATCGATAAACATTCTTTACGTACCGTGTTCGATCATCTCAAGGGTAGAGAAATTTGAATAATTCAGTTCCATCGATAAACATTCTTTACGTACCGTGTTCGATCATCTCAAGGGTAGAGAAATTTGAATAATTCAGTTCCATCGATAAACATTCTTTACGTACCGTGTTCGATCATCTCAAGGGTAGAGAAATTTGAATAATTCAGTTCCATCGATAAACATTCTTTACGTACCGTGTTCGATCATCTCAAGGGTAGAGAAATTTGAATAATTCAGTTCCATCGATAAACATTCTTTACGTACCGTGTTCGATCATCTCAAGGGTAGAGAAATTTGAATAATTCAGTTCCATCGATAAACATTCTTTACGTACCGTGTTCGATCATCTCAAGGGTAGAGAAATTTGAATAATTCAGTTCCATCGATAAACATTCTTTACGTACCGTGTTCGATCATCTCAAGGGTAGAGAAATTTTAATAATTCAGTTCCATCGATAAACATTCTTTACGTACCGTGTTCGATCATCTCAAGGGTAGAGAAATTTGAACAATTCAGTTCCATCGATAAACATTCTTTACGTACCGTGTTCGATCATCTCAAGGGTAGATAAATTTGAATAATTCAGTTCCATCGATAAACATTCTTTACGTACCGTGTTCGATCATCTCAAGGGTAGATAAATTTGAACAATTCAGTTCCATCGATAAACATTCTTTACGTACCGGGTTCGATCATCTCAAGGGTAGAGAAATTTGAACAATTCAGTTCCATCGATAAACATTCTTTACGTACCGTGTTCGATCATCTCAAGGGTAGAGAAATTTGAATAATTCAGTTCCATCGATATATATTCTTTACGTACCGTGTTCGATCATCTCAAGGGTAGAGAAATTTGAACAATTCAGTTCCATCGATATACATTCTTTACGGTTCGTGTTCGATCATCTCAAGGGTAGAGAAATTTGAATAATTCAGTTCCATCGATAAACATTCTTTACGTACCGTGTTCGATCATCTCAAGGGTAGAGAAATTTGAACAATTCAGTTCCATCGATAAACATTCTTTACGTACCGTGTTCGATCATCTCAAGGGTAGATAAATTTGAACAATTCAGTTCCATCGATAAACATTCTTTACGTACCGTGTTCGATCATCTCAAGGGTAGAGAAATTTGAATAATTCAGTTCCATCGATAAACATTCTTTACGTACCGTGTTCGATCATCTCAAGGGTAGAGAAATTTGAATAATTCAGTTCCATCGATAAACATTCTTTACGTACCGTGTTCGATCATCTCAAGGGTAGAGAAATTTGAATAATTCAGTTCCATCGATATATATTCTTTACGTACCGTGTTCGATCATCTCAAGGGTAGAGAAATTTGAACAATTCAGTTCCATCGATATACATTCTTTACGGTTCGTGTTCGATCATCTCAAGGGTAGAGAAATTTGAACAATTCAGTTCCATCGATAAACATTCTTTACGGTTCGTGTTCGATCATCTCAAGGGTAGAGAAATTTGAACAATTCAGTTCCATCGATAAACATTCTTTACGTACCGTGTTCGATCATCTCAAGGGTAGAGAAATTTGAACAATTCAGTTCCATCTATAAACATTCTTTACGTACCGTGTTCGATCATCTCAAGGGTAGAGAAATTTGAATAATTCAGTTCCATCGATATATATTCTTTACGTACCGTGTTCGATCATCTCAAGGGTAGAGAAATTTGAATAATTCAGTCTCATTGAAATACATTCAATTTCATCGATATACATTCAATTTGTACTGTGTTCGAATGTCTCAAAAGCTACTGAAATTTTGGCAAAGTTACTTGATACACACTCTATAGGTCTAGAATTATAAAAAAAAACTATAAACGATCTATCCAATATAGAATATTTCACGGTACATGATGGAACTAAAATGCCCAAATTTCCATGAACTTTATCTATGGTAGTTAATTGTCCAAATTTCAATGGTATCTAAGATCTTTTGAAAATGGCACAAATACAGTGTGTATATATGGAACTTAATTGCCCAAATTTCTATGCCCGTAAGGTATTCGAACGTGTTGTGGCGTAGTGGTTAACTTCGCAGCAAGAGGACTCGAGCTTGAACTCGACACTGGGTGAATACTCGGAATAACTCCTGCGTTGAGATTGCAAGTGCACTCCCCACTAGTTAAAAGGGTATTCCCTCGAGTTTTATGTTAAGGGAGAACTGTCACCAAAACCAAAATTTACGACGTTTTTTACATAAAGATAGAAAATATATTAATAATTATGTCCCTGAAATTTTATAATTATTGAAAAAGTATTTAAAAAGTTACGCTACTTTATACGCAACCTACATCAAACGGCTACAAAAATTTCAGAAATCGAGGTTGAACCTACGTGCAGCGCCAAAAGAATGAAGCGACAAAAATTGAGAAAGGGCGGCGTGTAAGGCGTATTAAAAACACGATTAACTAAAATCTACCAATATAACTAGGTGAAAAAGCCAAGGAGAATGTCGTAGCAGACGGCAGTTCCGACCGAAAAACGATAAAACCGGGGGAAAAATATAATAATCAGCTAGGCTAATATCCAATAGGCCTAAGTCATCATGCGACTTTTGAAGCCCTTAATTCAGGTGGCCGGGTTACAATGCGTAGGAGGGTGGTGGCAAGCCCTGCATGCCACGAGATCGAGCCAACAGCTCCCCACACTAACTATTACCGTTAACCTAGACAAGTTTTATATTTCGTTCACGAGATGGCGTTGCAGGTAGGTTCAACCAAGCGGTTCTGAGATTCTCGAATCAAGGGGGATAAAACCCGAAATTTGGTTGCTTATAAAAAATCATGTTAATATTTCCAGTATTTGATTTATTATAACTTATAATAAATCAAATACTGGAAATATTAACATGATTTTTTTGTATAACCATTTTCGGACATCCTCTATCCATTTAAATGGTTTTTAATCAATTTTAGGGTGGTGACAGTTCTCCTTTAATAGTAGGGAGCTGTTGGCTCACGTGGCGTGATGGGCTTGCAATAAAACACGGGAAAATGACATTAAAAGTTGCTATCTGACTTAGGTACCTTGGGTATGTACATCTCGAAGAACTAACTTCATTTTGATACGGTAGGCGTGGTTTTCAATTCGTTATTTAAATTTCTTCGTTTAAAAACGTGCTTTTCAAGGAGAAAGCAGTGAGTCCCTTTAGATTTTTAGTCCAGACTTGAGAGTAAGTATTTGCTACACAAACCATATTTATTCTAACAACCTCGCGCGATACGATAAGAAAGAGGGATACTTAATATGAATGAAAACACTTAATGTCGTATAGAAAATTATCACCTTTAAAACTGTATTTCCTGCATATTTAATTAACTGTTCATATTTTCAATCTCACGATAAAAAAGGATCTTGACTTCAAAAACCTAACATACATTTACACCATTTATAATCGAGATTTGTGGCCTTGATAAAATCAATACGCTTAAGTACAGCCTATGTCATTTAGTTTAAAATAATATTTCTTTAAGTTATAGAGTAAATTTTATAACAACTCAATTAAAGGTAGTAATTAAGAAATTTTGGCCCACGGCTGTAAGGTGCAACTTCTCGCCGCTTGAGCGAATTTGGAAAAGCGGCCTACGTGACTAGCAATTGTTTCCAAGGAAATTTATCACTTTTATACGTTAGAGAAGCAAAGGCTGATACGGCATACCAAGCTATTATCTAATTTATTTCTAATATATTCTTTACATTAACAGGCCTATTGAATTATTTCCTGCGCCATTTTCCCCTTCTTAATTCCTTGAATATGTATAATATAAATTAATGTACTCCATAACTTGCAAGGTCCGTATACGTCGTCTATGAAAGTTGGATAGATTCATAATAATTCATAGATTCATAATTCTATACACAGTTTTACCAAGAATTTATTTATTTCTACTTAGCAAGAATGACTAACAAGTAGAGTACCCGAGGTGTTTATTGCCAATTTTGTTCAAAGTAGGGCTTAATGTAGACCTATATGAGATATGAAATTTACCAAAAGGAGACATTGCACTAGCCATTCGATTTGCCATGGCAACCGAAAATGTTTTTGACCATTTAAAACAAAAAATCTCCATTTCAAAAATTATGAGATTTTCTCTGTTTTTAAAAACTTTAAAATCACGAAATTTGTAATTTGGACCACCTTTAGGTAAATTTCAACAAGTTTGGGTAAATTGGAATATTTTTGGGGTAAAATTGGAAAATTTTTGGGTAAAATAAGGAAAAAATCTTATTTTTGTTTTAAGTGGTCAAAAACAATTTCTGTTGGCATGGCAAATCGAATGGGTAGTGCAACGTCTCCTTTTGGGAAATTTAATATCTTATATATGTCTACATTACCTCCGACTTTGAACAAAATCGGCCATAAACTACTTGGGTACTCTCTTTGTGAGTTGAGATGATTTTTAGGGTTATAATTATAATTCTTGGTCGAAGAGTAAATTCATTCCCCCTAAGAAAAACGAGATCAACCCAGTATCTTATTGGTTCCCTAGAAGTGTCGTTTTCCGACGCAACTGAAAACCAAGCGAGTGCCGGGGAGAAAATTTTACTATGATAGTCATTCTCTCTAAGTAGAAATATGCATTCTTGGTTTTTCTGTAAGAAACATATGAGAGGAAATTTAGGAGGAATGTCGGGAAAGGTGGTCAATTAGTGGAATGCCTTTTGCACCGGGCTAGAGTTTCCGTTTGTATATTATAGAGAACATTAACACAAAAATCGTAAAAGGATTTAAAACAAAGAAATCAATTACGTTAAGCCTTTATATTTTACTAAAATTATTGCAAAGGATGTTCGTATTAGGTTTAGTATGCTAGACGCGTAATAGTTAAGACCATTGACTATATTCGAATAATTTAAGATTATAATTTAATTATTATGTCCGGAGGCATGTGGGTTAAAAACGTCTATTGTAGTAAGTATTTCCCAAAAAATAACTGTGGGTTTTATTTCAGTATTAAACGCTTATAGATCAATCCACAAATTGCGTATATGGCAACAAAACTTTAGAGCGAAGCCATTATCGGTTCAATTTTAATGCTTTTATTAATGGTAGATGGCGCCAATCTAAACGCTTTTTGTGAGCAAATACTCACTTATTTATTACAAAAAACAGCTACATTTGAAGTTATTTAAAAAAATACAAAAATTTCATATTGTTTGGGATTTTTTTGGATAATTGGATATTATTAAACGCTTATAGATCAATCCACAAATTGCGTATATGGCAACAAAACTTTAGAGCGAAGCCATTATCGGTTCGATTTTAATGATTTTATTAATGCTAGATGGCGCCAATTTAAACGCTTTTTGTGAGCAAATACTCACTTATTTATTACAAAAAAAACAACTACATTTGAAGTTATTTAAAAAATACAAAAATGTCATATTGTTTGGGATTTTTTTGGATAATTTTAAATGTTTACATTTTAAATCTGGTGGTGCCACCTTTTAAGACTGCGGATATTAAAAATATTACCCCTGTTAAATTATCTTATTCCAAATGTGTACCAGTCTATTATCGATTCAGTTTCACAATAAACGAATATAGCGAATTTTTAGCTCTTGTAATTAAATCGTTCAATATCATCTAATATCAGCCAAATAAGGCCTTATTTTTAAAAAACTTAACAACCAATGAAAACAGCGCTTTTCCATTCCAAAAAGGTTATATATTATAAACGGAAAATTAAGTAATTAAGTACAAAATTAAAAGATATTAATCAGGTTGACGAGTATTAGATAACAGTAATTATCTGGAAAGGCGAAGATTAGAGCGTGGGTATTAAATTCCCTTAAAGCAAAAAGAACAGCAACATTGAAGTCTTATACGAAGATATTTTTTATCCCAAAGACGTTTAGGGTTAAGAAAAAGGATATAGTAAGAAGATAGGGATTCGGACTAAGACGAAAGCTCACGATTTCTGAGTCCACGAGGGGGAAGGGACTGGGGAGGACAACATTTCGCGGGGCGAGCGTGCTTAAAAATGACATCAAAGAATTCTAGGCGTTGAGATTCACCCCAAATTTCCTCCTAAATCCCCCTTAAAACGCCGCATGAATTCCGTATTATTTCAAGATCATGACTCCCCCCCCCCCATCTCGCGAAAAACGCAACAAAAATTAATGCGGACCCTCCCAGTTATGTATCTACACCAAAACAAGTTGGCCCTTCGAAATTGTTGAAGAAAAAAAGTTGACACCACATTACAAAAATCTTTTTACAAAATAAATAGGGTGAGACATCAAGAACACCTGGCTGAAAGAGCCAATAGAATTGCTCTTGATTTTATTTAAAAAAAACGTGATCTGAGTCAAATCCCAAATAAGCAATTATTTTACTAATAATTTTTAATTAAAATCTGTTAGCGATAGACAGAAATGACTTGGAATAAATTGTACACTGTAATTTTGTAAACACTAACAAGTTTAGTTTTGCCTTATAAGAGCCTCAATACGAATAGTGCTCGGAATTGTTTATTCATTATCCACAAATTTTCCGATTTATTTAAAAAACGTTGGTAAAAAGAATATCATTTTAACTTATTTAATTATGTTTTTTACGCAACCAAGCATTTATTTGAATAAAAGTGGTATTTATTTAAATAATTGTTTGTTTTATTTAAATAATAGGCTTATTCGCTTCCGATTATTTAAACATTTTACAATTTTTATTCAACTATTGGTTATTTAAATAAATATTATTTAAATATCGTCGAGCTTATTTTATTCATGGATAAAAATTAATCGAATGCCGAGCACTAAATACGAATCGAACTACTTTTTACGGCGGTGGAGTACAGGTTTTGATAAAGTGCCTGTAAACAGTTGGAAGCGAAATTTGGGAAAATAGTTTAGCTTTGAAATAGCCAGGCGCACTAGCCGAAGTAAATCCCAGACTATTACCCTTTTCTTTTTGATACTGCCCAATATGTTGCGCTAGGTACTAAACTTTTTTTGTTCTAAATAATTATGCAAATTTTGGCTTCAAAAAGATGATAATTCGTTGCCACTGCGGCAAAACAAAGTTAAATCTAAAACTCGGGTTGAAACACGCTATTTCATATCATTATTCAATTTATTTAATTTTTTCCTTTAATTTCTGGCTTTGGTAACGAGTAGGTTGATTTATAATACATAATTAGTAACAAATCAGAAATCGGCTCGAATTGATTGACATACAGTTATGTGGATTGGGAGAAAAGCTAAAAATAATCATTATTATCCCTAAGTATGACTAAATACATTCTTGATAGTACAATAAACCCAATCAATAAGATATCCCTTTTACAAATGGTGGATAATATTTTATCATTTATATCCAAAATTAGGCACATTCAGATAAGATTTTGATCAAAATTACAGCCCAAAATGTGTTACATTTGATCCATTCAACTTAATTCCGATTTGATTCAAAGATAAATGGATTAAAACTGATTTTGTCTTGATTTCCAGAAGTTGTTTCTAAAAAGCCACCTTTTTGGAGAAAAGTCCAGGCAAATAGTGGTAAATAGTGTAAAATTGCATTTCAAAGCTTAAAAAAGTAATTGGAATTAAATTTTTAAGAAGTGTATTGTAAAAATGTTAATAATAAAGTTTATTTAACAGGAAAATAAAGTTTACACTTATTGCGCCCTGCTTTAGTAGGGAATGTAGATAGGGAATGATGTAAAGTTACGCAAAAATAAGAACGAAATAACAGCAATGACAAAGGAATGGCGATGGATATGGCAAAAGGTGCAGTTAGGAAAAGTAAAACATAAATAATTATATTTTTTTGTCGCGTTATACAACTATATACACGAAATATATTTACCACCCGTAAAACTTGTCGCGTCGACTCTTAAAGGCAGAACTAGAGAATTTAATCTTAATTAGGGAAGGGAGGGCATTCCATGAGTTTATTACACGCTTTGTGAAGAAAACACGGCGCGAGGTCTGAGTTTGCACTGAACATACAATGTTAGAATTAATTATTCCACAAAAATTAACAGACTATTCTAATATTAATCAGAATCTGACCATTCTTATGCATAAAACCTTAAGTAGTTAAAATATTTTTTTATTATTATTTTATAATTTTCTGTGTTAAAAACATTTATTCGCCACTTTTGGTCAGACTGGCCACTAAATTCACTTTTGTCCAGGCCGGAATTTTGCACTATTTTCCACATTATGGTCCACCTAGAATTTTCCACCTCGCAACACTGTTCGAGTTGTATCTAAATTTGGACATTGGATCAATCCATTTTCGTAAGGAATCTTTGACAACATCAACGACAACAGCACGGGCATTATAACCTACCTGCAGCAAATACGAAGAGGCGGATTTAAAAACCAAATCAGGCTCTTAAAAAATAGTCCCTGCAGACTGGTTTGACCGGGAGGCGAGGGACCAGATCCGACCCCTGGGCTCAATCAACGAAGAAGGCCCAGCTCGTGATAAAAACGTTGCTAGAAGCGAGTCAATCGAACCATCTCAGAACCCTCTAGTTAGAACGCCTTAGCTTTTTTATACTTAGCGAAAAAATAAAGAAGTTCAACCCCACCGAAGAAGATTATTGTTATAAATCACTTTTTTTTCTTTTATCCCTCATTTTTTTTTCAAAACCTCAAAATGAATATTCATAATTTTCGAAGCTATAGGATAAGAAAAGCCAGATTAAATCCGTATAGCCTTTATACTCGATATAGATATTAACGCCTATGAAGGAAAATAAGATTTATAATCATGTTTAAAAAAAATGCTAGAAATATTTTAATTAAATTCCAATTTTGAGATACGATCGGTTTAATTAAAATGAGATTTAAGTATCAAACTAATTGCTACGAAGTTTAGTTAATTGATAATGCATTTAAATGTAAAATTATCGTAATTTACTTTACAAATTAATTGTTCTTAATTTTGAATTGAATATAGTTATAAAGGCTAAATTATTATTGTGCAAATTGTATACAGTTTTCTTAAAAGATTTTGATTTATTGAATCGAATATATTAAATTAAATGTATACAAATCAAAATGAATAGAACATTATTAAACAAATATTGCATTGTTTTCGAAAAGATTTTTGAATCGAATGTATTAAATACTATGTATCTAAAATCAAATGAATGTTAAAATACCAATGTTGAGAACTTTTCAAAAAAGAATAATTTTTGGATTTGTTTAGTCCAATATATTAAATACTATGTATATAAATAAAATGAATATTATAATACCAATTTTGATAACATTTAAATTCAATGTATATAAATTACAAATGTTGTGAAGTTTCCAATAAAGATTATTTTGCATTTATGGAGTATTTTTTGTAACTTTTTGCCTTTCTAATCCCCATAACTTTTAGATAACCCAGGAATTTCCTCTAAGAAAAGTAGAAAACGACAAAGTGTATTGAAGTATTCTTTGGAGAGCTTTACACTACGAAAATTTGATACGCTTTTCGCAAATAAAAATAAACATTTCTTCTCAAGAGATATTAATTTTCTTTGGCCTTTGTCGAGAACTCTAGATGAGAATTCATTTAATCACGAGGAAATCCATATTTTTGAATAATCTTTCCTCAAAAGCATCGTGTAGGCGAAACCGGTCAAAATACGAATACAAATATGATCTCTCGACAAAGGAAAGTCGGGATGAAATGATTTGTTAATTTCGTAAAGGATGAAGCGATGGAAAGCAACGAAATTATTTCCCCGCAGCCAGACCTTTTGATCGCGACTCCGGCTCGAATTCTACACACCAGACTCGTGATTGCCCGAGGATATTTTTCTAATTGACCTGTTCGGATATAGTTGAAGGAGGAGAAGAAAAGGAGTATAGTAGATTGCCGGTTCAATTAATAGCGCGATCGAAAGGCACGAACAGGGTAAAAACTGCGGTAAAGAGCGCCCGGAGGCACGATATAGAACGAGCTCCCGTACCAATCTGATAGATATGGGTATTTTCCAACTTTACAATAGAGGAATCGAGGGGTGATAAGATAGCTAGGAAGGGCGGACATCTGATCACTCATGGCGCGCGGAGAGAAGCCGAATGAGACGGCCACGGGAAAAGGTGAAGGGCACAACGCGCCTTCTCGAAGCGAGGGCAACCCAGAAGATTGATCCCGTGCGCGCCTCCATTTTATCTTACCCTAACCAGCACCCCAGCTCCATCTTTTGGCCCATCTCCCGTTCCCAAAAGGGGGCGCTAAGCGTCACGAACTGCCACGCAAAAGTGCACCCCTGACATCCAACTGACTGGTTTTTTTTTCAGATCATTTTTCTACTTTTATTTTGACCAACACGATATTTATACCGTGGACGAACCTATTACAATAGGCGGGAAATGGCTTTGTACAAATTTAATTGGCTGTCTTCGTGCCAATGGAGACAAATATTTCTTAAAGGGGATATAACCTCTCTGGAATGCTGAAGAAAATAGTGAGTTCTGTAAAGTAATATCATGGTTTCTTGGGGTAATATATCTTCCCAGTAAAGCTACCAGGAACTAGGTTGTTGGCTCCTTCCAGCAACTTCGAATAGTCTGGACTACGTCTACCCAGGGGCTTATTCACGTTTTCGATTAACCCGTGCGTTTGACCAGCTATGAATGGTCAACTGACCAAACAAAGATTAGGCGCCATATTCATCTGCCATCTATTGGTGGTAATGCAGACTAAAATACAAAATATCCAAAATATCAAAGGCGACAGAAAACGGTTGAAGATTATGATAATTAGACACGGTATTCTATAGTAAGTGGTCTTTAACCAATATTATATTTCCGATATAAAATTAGGGTCAAAGGTTATATTGTAAATTATGTTAACACGAAATTTACAAATAGCCATTCAACATTAAAGGGAATATAACCTGCAAAGCAATCTTTACGGAAGACCCCTTAATTTTTTCAAATTACCATGTACGGTGGCGCCAATCATTTTTAAAGCCAAAGGTAAGAGCGGCCAGAGCTGCAAACGTTGGTGTTCCACACCAAATACCTGCGGTTATATTCCCTTTAAGGATATTGGCAGCTCTCCCAAATAGAGACACTGTTGGCATTTTTAATACTTTTTAGGAATAATTTTCTTAAAGAAACTCACAACGTCAGTGACAGTTATCAAAATCAAGATTCCTTTAGTAGATTTTAATATATCTACCGTCCATTAGATATTTTCTACACAGTTACTAATGACGAGGTTATTGAAAAGCAGTTTTATCTCTTGTGATGAGCTCCAAGAAATTTTATCGTACATAATTAATTTTAATTAGATGGATCTTGTACATTTCCAGTTTGGAAAGTCTTTAAAAATATAATCATTTGTTTATCGCGCTTTTAATCTCATTTAAAATGAACTCTTTACTTTAGTCTAAAACTAGTTTTCTTCGGGTTTCGCACTTTACCACGAAATTCGGCTTTTCTGTGATTATATTTAGCTAGAATAGATAGAAAGAATTGGATAAAGAGTTATTGCAGGACTTATTTCTAGAACCAGACTTGCAATCATTATCTTCCTAAAACGTATGTGTCAGCGTCTTGAGTTGGAGAAAAATTAAGTCGGAGATTTTTTAAATATGAAATTAATATTATTATATTATTTAGGAAATTTAAGTAATACCTCAAATTAATTACGAATATTTAAAATTCCGAAGTAAATTCATAATTTAATAGTAAATGATTCAATAGATGAAATACACGTTTTTAATAACTGTAGTGCGGTGGCTTAGTTATCCGAGATTTTTAAATATGAAATTAATATTATTATATCATTTAGGAAATTTAGGTAATACCTCCAATTAGTTATGAATATTTCAAACTCGCAAGTTAAATCATAATTTAATAGTAAATGATTCAATAGATGAAATACACGTTTCAAATTAGTTATGAATATTTCAAACTCAGAAATTAATTCATAATTTAATAGTAAATGATTCAATAGATGAAATACACGTTTTTAATAACTGTAGTGCAGTGGCTTAGTTATCCGAGAATTTTAAATATGAAATTAATATTATTATATTATTTAAGAAATTTAGGTAATGCCTCCAATTAGTTACGAATATTTCAAACAAAGAAATTAATTCATAATTTAATAGTAAATGATTTAATATATAAAATACACGTTATTAATAACTATAGTGCAGTGGCTTAGTCAGGGTGGCACAGGAACACAGTGCACCCTGTTGTATAGTTTTACAAATGTTTTTTTTATTTTTTTACAATTGTGTTCCTCTTGAAACCAAACCCAAGTTACACTACTGCTATTGCGTCTACCAACAGGCTAGCTTCGGGCTTTGGCCGTCTTGTTAGGACGTTTCTGATGGGGTAGGGGCGCAATGAAATATTCTATCAAGGTTCTGATCCAATATCTCTCTATTAATTTAGTCGGTTCCCTGTCTATGACTTCTCAAATGAGGGAAATAGACGTCCGGATTTTCCGAACAACGCGCTTCAGAGCGGCCAACAAGAACTTAATATTCCCCGACTAGAGAGTTTCGCACTATCGATAAAATTACAAAAACCGAAGGTGTAAAAGTAAAAAGGGAAGGCACGATTCCGCATCGGATCATCCATCATTTTTCTTACATCGAACGGCGCCTTCAAAACGAGAAAATTGATTATAGACAATAATTCTTTCATCTAAACCTTATCTTATCTACTTGAATAAATTTCAAATTCAAGGGTCTAGCTAGAGCAAATTTCTCTTGAAAATATTACGTATCTTTTACATTTTAGCTAAATCATAAGTCACTTAATAATTATAAGTATGACACTTACAATTGTATGCAACGTTATTTTTTAATGATAGTCTAGAGGTCGGGGACGGTTTATCATTATCCATGTTTAAATTGATTTTTTTCGGGGAAAAAATGTAAACAAAGAAATTTACCGGTTAATATTAAAATGATTAAAAAACATGTAGTATTCGTAAAATTTGAGCTTTTTATCGAAAAAAACGTCGTTTTTCCGATTAAGTTTACAAATTTATCAAACAATTAATCGGATAATACCGAAATATAAATTACTTGATCAAAACATTTTACGAATAATTTGGAGAGCTTTATCTATTGAATAAAAGTTAACCATCCCCGACCTCTATGATAGTCTGTTCCGCTAATGATGACTTAAATCATCAACTAGCTAAAATGGACAACTTTCCTCCAGCCTTTTGAACTGCGCGATGCTTGACTTTTGTGATGAATCATCCGAGGCTTATTAGAAATGGTAAAAATATCACTTACTTTGACAAAGTAATTAGAAATTATGGAGTCAAAAAATAAAATAAGCCATTAAAAAACTTTTATTCGCGACTAGCTTGGTTGTAATTTTGCCAACAAAGTGAGTTGGAAGTGATTAGTTTCCTGTTTCGTAACGTCTGATTACACACTAGCTCAATGACTTTTATTCGGCGCAATCGTTCAGTGTCATACTTAAAACTTTCATGCTACTTATGATTAAACCTATATGTTTCACCAAACAAATCAAAATAGGTATTTTTTTAAATACGATGAAAATACATTGTGAATTAGATCTTCCAAGAATTTTTATGACACTATTTAATTATCAATGTTGATAACGAAAAATATCTATTCAAATAACAAAATCTTTAAAGGCCTCAGTTTTCTTCTGCCTTTAAATTTACTTTCCTTCCAAACAAATACCCTGGTGGTAGGCCAAAGTGTTCTGCTGTTGGCCCACCACCAGGGTATTTGTTTGTAAGGAATGTAAATTTAAAGGGTGACCGGCAGAAGAAAACCTAGCCCTTTAAGCCAAATACCACAATTAATTGATGAAAATATGTTAATTTTATTTTAAAAGAAGGTGAAATTTACATTTTCAATTAAACCAAATTAAAATTAAACAAACAGCAATTCCAATCCAAAAAATGATTTGATTTGATTAGAAATTCACTGGTATCAAAGCAAATATGCAAAAAAAATCAAAATCAATTATGCTAAATGCTAGTCTCATAAGACGAGGAAATGTTTAAAATAATGTATAATTTTTGTGGCGGTGAGTAGAATGAATGAGATGAAATTATTAAATTGAAAAAAAAGAGTTATTAAATTGAGGATTACGTTTAATACCTTATTCGTAAAATGTAAGATTTTGGTTTAAATTGAAATAAGAATCAAACGTGCAATTTAGCTCGAAATTAATTCGTTTCAAAGCGTCGGGAATTCTTGAAAGAAGTACAAATTAAAACGAATAATAAAATAAAAAAACCGCTTTAAAAGTCGCTTGATGACTTAGGCCTAAGGTGGTGGCAAGGGTATTAGCCTAGCTGATTATTATTATTATTATTATTAGATGAAAAAAATACATATACTATTAGATAATTTGAAAAATATAATTTAAGGGCTTTGATACCTTCAGAATGAGCCAACACAGAAACTCCATTTAAATAAATTAATTTTACTTTTTTGGAAAAACCATTTACTAGTCATAAATATGGCAAAAAATCAAAATCAATGAAACGTAATTTAACTTATAAACGACGAAGGAATTGATTACAGGTTGTGAAAGTAGGGATGTAATGGAATGTTCAGTGGCGTTAAAACACGGGTTTAAGATGCCAGAGAAGATTGAAAATGTAGAACACGACTTAGCGTTGAAAATATTAAATCTAATAAGGGAAAAGAATCGACGATAATAGGTCGGCGCTATGCAAAGTTTAACCAAGGTATAAAGGCCGGCTAGGAACGAAGGAAAATCACGAACTGGCGAGCATCTATCTCGAAACTACACATACCCTTTAAACAAAATTGGTCGCTGGTCCTCACCACGTTTTGGCTATCAAATTGCGCGACGTGAGTGAGATAAAGCCCGAAATTACAAAGCGATTTGGGTGGCTGTAAGCTCACCGCATCAATGCGCTATTGAAAATACTCTTCCCCTTTTAAACAGTTAATCAAAGTTCACAAACTACGGAGAAGAGAGGAAAAAATATATGAAAAATTGTTCCTTTTTTTAAAACGCCTCACGAACGCCATTAAAAAAAGAGGTATGTTGTTACGGATACGGCCAGTTCGTAGCCACACTTCAAAATTACTAAATTACGGACGAAATAGACCCACCGGATAGTAGACGAAAAATAGATTAAAACGCCTTTACAAGTGTTCCAACCGCAGCGCATACAAGCATTAGGAGAAGCCTAACTGCACAGTCAGAGAGTTTTGATTCTACTTTAACTATAGCTAATTTCCTCCGCCTACTAAACCCAACGGGCTGAAGTACACCTACAACTATAGGAGCAACAAACACAGCACCCCACACAAGGAGAATGCAACCCGTCAAAAGTCGTGCATTTTCTGGTGTACATTTTTCATTGGTTAGACATTTCAGCACCTGCTGCCGTCGGAAGGGGAAAATTCGGAAATTGTCTTCCCTCCGCCCGTATAACATGCAGCGTAAAGTTTCGTCCAATGAAAGTTGTACGCAACACTACGTTAGCGTGTTTAAAGGCTAGCTGCGTTCTCCTTGTGTTTGTTGCTCCTAGCCTACAATAATCAGCTAGGCTAATACCCAAGGCACCACCTTAGGCCTAAGTCATCAAGCTACTTTTAAAGTCGGGTTACCTTAGCTATGTCTAGTAAAGGTTGAAAGTTAAGAACTAACTAGTCGATAAAGAGATAAATCAACCAGTCCTAACTCGAAACTTATAGGGGTATTTTTACAGTAGGAATGTTAACATGTAAGGCCGTAAAACAAAACCCAAAGGATCGCGATCGGGGGGGGGTCGGCCACAAGTTATTCGCGTTAAAAAGATGGCGTTTGAAAAGCTCGTAACTCAAACGGAGGAATTTTCAACAAGCGCTAAAAAAAGGGGAACATAAGCCCCCTGTTTAAAAAGGGGCCGTTTACAAATCACGAGAATTTGGTAATTCGAAGAAAGGGGGGCTAGGCCAAATGGGGGTTGGAAAAGATGGTTTCCCAAAAAATCCCCAAAATAAGAAATTGATCATATAATAGAATAGTCGTGTCGGTCGATAAAAATGGCGATCACGTATCGACGGTTTCACGGATTAGAAGGACATTATACGCTCTGTTCGTGAAACGCAAAACGAAAAAGAGAAATTGTAGGGAAACGGCCTAGTCAAATAATATCCCCAAAAAGCGAGAGAGAGCGATTACCGGGTTAGGGCGCCTACTCGGGTTCGAAATCTTAGAGCCATTATGTAATACGTCTTAAGAAAAAAGAAACGTCTGACGAGAGGAAAGCCGTAAACCCCCCTTCTATCGGTTACCAGTTGACGCGCGCTCCGATTCCCAGGCGCGAGCGTCAAGCGGAACCGGCGAGTTCGGGGTAGCCCCGAAGCGGTTCGGAACTGGTCCGCGTAGTCGATCGTCCTTGGAAGCGAAATGGAATTGGGGGTGTGGATAGAAGTTGGGAACCCACCATTAGGGAGTCGTCTAAACGGCGCGTCACTGAGGTTTCGTTTTCTGGCCCGGAAAACCGCGTAGCGCGTGCGCGCCCGCGAAACCCCCCTTCTCGGGTGGTGCTGGTGCTGGTGGTGGTAGGGAGAAGCGAGAAAAAAAGTCGATTTCTCTATCCCCCGTTTCTCTCTATCAGCAGCCCGTACTCCGGAGCAGACAGCGTCTTGGCACAAGGCCCGAGTGGGCAAAAAATAAAAAAACGAGAGGGGAATCGACGTGATGTCTTCATCGGCGTCCTTAGCGTATCGTTGAGTGAGCGGCGCACGGGTTGCCAGAGAGCCAAAATGCTTCGACCAACGAAGGAACGTCGACCGAAGGATGCTCGCGATTCAACCCACGAGTGGCTCTCAGAGTCAACGGGCCATTGTTACCGGTGGCGCCGCATCTCGGCCGCGGACTACGTCTGAAGAGATCGTTCAATTATTATTATTATTGTTCCCATTGTAGATCTATCTTTATTTCGGTCGTTATTGGACGGATAGCGAACTTCTTTCGACTGTGGATTATTCGTTTCCGTTTGTGTCTTTTCCACCGAGTGGATTTTATCGCCAACTGAACGATTTATTTATTAAAAGTACCCCGAGTGCCTAACTGAACTACTCTAGAAACTCTCTTACTCTGGAAGTGTGAACTGTTTGAAAAAGGATTATTTACCCGTTATAAACAAACTGGTAATTCGATATTAAACAAACTTCGTCAGTCTGCGGAGGATTTGGACATCAAGTTCTTGATGTAAGTATTAACAGGGAACTAACATCGCGGACGTTAACTGCTCCATAAATATCAGTAAAAAGAGTACACTAAAAGTGTACCGAGAAGAACCGTTTTTAAGTATTCTTAACCATTAACTATTCTATTTGGTCCCAAAATTCTTAAAATCAAATAAAAGCCTTCAGACTAGAGAAAATTCAATTCGATAGTTTCTGCAATTGAAGTTCAAAAGTCTTAAAATCAAATCAAGAAATTCTTAAGAATTGGGAAAAAATATAACGCGGTATTTTCTGCAATTGGGGTTCAAGAGTCTTAAAAAAATTTATATTAATTCATAGAAAAAATGTGACGTGATAATTTCTGCAATTTAGATCTAAAATTCTTAAAATCAAATCAAGAAAGTCATAAGAAAAGGAAAAATGTTACGTGATAGTTTCTGCAATTAAGGTTCAAAAATCTTAAAATCAAAAAGTTATATGAATTCATAAAGAAAATATGACGCGATAATTTCTGCAATTTAGATCTAAAATTCTTAAAATCAAATACAGAAATTCATTAGAATAAGAATAATGATACTAGATTTTTTCTCAGTTTAGATCCAAATGTCTTAAAATCGAATCAAAAAGTCATAAGAATAAGAAAAATTATACTCGGTAATTTCTCCATTTAGATCCAAAAGTCTTAAAACTAAATAAAAAAGTCATAAGAATAAGAAAAATGTAACGCGCTAGTTTCTGCAAAAGTCAAAATAGAATAAGAAAGAAATTAGAATGGAAACACGATAATTTCTCCAATTTAGAACCAAATAAAAATAATCATAAGAATGAGAAAAATGATACTGGATAATTTCTCAATTTAGATCCAAAAGTCTTAAAATCCAATCAAAAAGTCATAAGAATAGAAATAAATAAGTTTCTACCAAACTCAAAATAAAATCAGAAAAAAACCACGATAATTTCTGTAATTTAGATACAAAAGTTCTTAATTCAATACAGCAATAAGAATAGGGAATATGCTATACGTGATAGTTTCTGCAATTTAGATACAAAAAGTCTAAATTCAATATAGCAATTAGAATAGAGAATATGTTACGCGATAGTTTCTGCCATTTAGATACAAAAGTTCAAAATTAAATATCAATAAGAATAGGGAATATGCTACGTGATAGTTTCGGCCATTTAGATACAAAAGTTCTAACTTAAATATCAATAAGAATAGGGGATATGCTACGTGATAGTTTCTGCCATTTAGATACAAAAGTTCTAACTTAAATATCAATAAGAATAGGGGATATGCTACGTGATAGTTTCTGCCATTTAGATACAAAAGTTCTAACTTAAATATCAATAAGAATAGGGGATATGCTACGTGATAGTTTCTGCCTTTTAGATACAAAAGTTCTAACTTAAATATCAATAAGAATAGGGGATATGCTACGTGATAGTTTCTGCCATTTAGATACAAAAGTTCTAACTTAAATATCAATAAGAATAGGGGATATGCTACGTGATAGTTTCTGCCATTTAGATACAAAAGTTCTAATTTAAATATCAATAAGAATATGGGATATGCTACGTGATAGTTTCTGCCATTTAGATACAAAAGTTCTAACTTAAATATCAATAAGAATAGGGGATATGCTACGTGATAGTTTCTGCCATTTAGATACAAAAGTTCTAACTTAAATATCAATAAGAATAGGGGATATGCTACGTGATAGTTTCTGCCATTTAGATACAAAAGTTCTAACTTAAATATCAATAAGAATAGGGGATATGCTACGTGATAGTTTCTGCCATTTAGATACAAAAGTTCTAATTTAAATATCAATAAGAATATGGGATATGCTACGTGATAGTTTCTGCCATTTAGATACAAAAGTTCTAACTTAAATATCAATAAGAATAGGGGATATGCTACGTGATAGTTTCTGCCATTTAGATACAAAAGTTCTAACTTAAATATCAATAAGAATAGGGGATATGCTACGTGATAGTTTCTGCCATTTAGATACAAAAGTTCTAACTTAAATATCAATAAGAATAGGGGATATGCTACGTGATAGTTTCTGCCTTTTAGATACAAAAGGTCTAAATTCAATATAGCAATAAGAATAGAGAATATGTTACGTGATAGTAGACCTAGATCGGCGTTTGAATAAGAAATTATCCAATTATTTATTTTTATTCATAACCGACAATTATCCAAAAAATATCAGAAAAAACCGATTATTTTTGCATGTTAAATCGTTGTTTATTCGTATAAAATGTTCGTAAATAAACAGTTAACCAAAGTTTTTATGATTAATCGAAATTTTGCCGGTGAATTTATTTGTTCCGCCGATCTCTACGTAATAGTTTCTGCCATTTAGATACAAAGGTTCTACCTTAAATATAGCAATTCGAATAGGGAATATGTTACGTGATAGCTTCTGCCATTTAGATACAAAAGTTCTACCTTAAATATAGCAATTCCAATAGGGAATATGTTACGTGATAGTTTCTGCCATTTAGATACAAAGGTTCTACCTTAAATATAGCAATACGAATAGGGAATATGTTACGTGATAGCTTCTGCCATTTAGATACAAAAGTTCTACCTTAAATATAGCAATAAGAATAGGGAATATGTTACGTGATAGTTTCTGCCATTTAGATACAAAGGTTCTACCTTAAATATAGCAATACGAATAGGGAATATGTTACGTGATAGTTTCTGCCATTTAGATACAAAGGTTCTACCTTAAATATAGCAATAAAAATAGGGAATATGTTACGTGATAGTTTCTGCCATTTAGATACAAAGGTTCTACCTTAAATATAGCAATAAGAATAGGGAATATGTTACGTGATAGTTTCTGCAATTTAGATACAAAAGTTTTAAATTCCAAAACTCATATGAACAGAGACGTGATTATTCCCGCAATTGAATTCGATTAAAAAAAACTAAACTTTTACGTAGGAATTCCACAGTAAATGTTAGTTTTTAAATAATCTTAAATCAATATATTTAATGCCCCTTTTATTGAATGATACTACATGCCTAATTTAACGGAAAAATGTCCCCATTCTCGAAAGTCCCATAGAAAGAGGCCGTTCGCATTTGAGCGGCCCCTGAAAGTTCTAATCCGTCGCGAATATTACATTTCTGCGCGGGCTCGTAATCCCCGGCTAAACCGAAATGCCGTTGGTCTGATTTCAGTCGTTGATAAATAATTTTTCTCACGTGGTTTATGTTTCACTAGCCCTTTGATTAGAACCGCTACTAGCCATCAGAAACAACGCGGACGACTATAACAGCAACAACATCAAAGATTATTAAAAATTAAACATATTGCAGGCCCAAACTGTAATACTCGGCTAATATTCGAGTCTTAATCACGTCAGATAACCCTCTCCGAGATGGCCGACCTTCTCCGGGTTTTACGATGTTTATGAAAATTGAACGGTAGCGAGAAAATCGAAATCGTTCAAAATGAAACTCTTCTTATAAAGGATTCGTTTGTTTGCTGCTACCAAGAACAAGCCTCGCGCCGTTTTCCCACGGATCTCGCTGCATCTAATGATTGGCATTCTCGCGTCTGAATAGGCACTTTGTTACGCTGGCTTTTGAGGGATAAAATTTAAGTTAAATAGTAAAGATATAGAGACTATAAAAGTATGAGATTTCATCAGTTACTTTCATTTCATTTATTTCAATAATAAATCAAGATATCCGATTTGATATTTCAATTAATTATTTATATTATTTAATCAAAAGTAAATGAACCGAAGCTATCAGACTGGAGGCGTTTTCCTTATGAAGTTACATTGTGACCTCGAATCTGAAACTTTGCGGGCTCTTAGGCCGAAAAAACGTTTTTGTTTTTATGAAACCATTTGTTATACATAGAAATAGCTATACCCACAATTCCCAAGTGCAATTTATCGCGTCAAAAGACGGGGATGGAAATTAGCTTTTATTTGACTTGATTTTCTCATCATTTTCATAAGGAAAACGCCCTCCGATTCTGAGCGCTATTTCGATAACTTCGGTTCATTTACTTCTGATTTAATCGTGGAGGTATTTTTGTCACGAGTAATTTTAACGAAAACCTACGCAACCAATTAGAGCTACGATATTTAATTGTAAGATTACTTAACACGTATTGTTATTTGTAATTTATGTCCTGGAAAAATACCGTGTAATACATAAACGATCTAAATAAAGGATTAGCTTTTAACATTAATGGAATATTATATTGATTCAAGGAAGACAAGCATTTGGCAAACAAGACCGTATCTAATCGATTTACGCCCGTACTTCAACCACAAAGATGGCATTGATATAAACAAACAAGGAAACGATCACCGAAATCTGACAACCTTACACGCTACTCATTTCCCTATCAAAATACACTTAAATAAGCGCTAAGGGTAACGTTTATACGAAAAAATATCACAAAATAAGATAAAGTTAAAGGAAAAACCCGTAATTTCCGTTATAGCAATGAAAACCGAGTAAATTATATTTAAATAACCGTTAAAGGCCTAGGTTTGCTTCCGCCTGTCCCCCTTAAATTAACTTGCCTGAAAAGCAAATACCCTGGTGGTAGGCCAACCGCTGAACATGTTGGCCCACCAACAGGGTATTTTGCTTCTCGGGCAAGTTATTTTAAATTGGGACAGGCAGAAGCAAACCTAGGCCTTTAAACGAAAAGCACGTCTTGGAAATCACTTGCAAAATAAATGAAATATAGTTAACTCACAGTGAAAAAGATAAAAGTTCGATAATTTGAATCATCACGCGATCAGACGTTCGTTGAATAAGGCGGGTTCGATCAGATAAGGAATAAACATGTTTAAAACATCAGAACCGTTCGTATACTTTGGGGACAATCGAGAAAAAATTCCGGGGAACGCGCAAAAACGTTACATCAAACCGTGTGACGCCAACCGTGGTATCGGGTTACCGGGTAGTTTAGTCAACCTTAGCTTGTTGGGTATCGGCACCATCTCGATGGGTTCGCGATTATGGTCGCGTCTTTCCGCATGGATAGCGCCGCGAATTCCTATACACGGAGGCAATTACCCATTAGGGGGAGAAACTACTAATTTCGTTGTTAAAAAGCTATTTACATTACGCCAAGTTGATTCTGTATTTACGTGCGCTGGCGATCATGTGCTCGTAACAGAAGCCATCCCGATTACTTAATTATATACAATGGCGGGGGCACCACAGACGCGTTCTCGAGGATGGCCACACTTTGCGGCAATAATGGCTGTACTCGCTTGTGTCGGGGTTTAGGAAGAGGCACGTTACTTAATTGCAACCTTAGAAGTCACGGAATTACAGTGCTTCGCACCCCAGAGGAGTAACATAATTTCCATCATTTTTATGTGATGTAATGTGTACGATCTAATTTAAAGTATTTTTCTTGTCATAATTATAAATAACATTAACAAAAGAAAATGATTTTAATGAAACGCGACGGTTAAGTAGACTTCTTATAACTAGTAAATTCCCAAAAGGGAAAGTTGCGACAGACGCAAGTTTTGTCACAACAAATAAAATCATATTTTCTAAAGTGTATCCTTAAACATTTAAAAATAATAATTTTCCTTTTCGACTATACATTTATTTACACCATTCAAAAGAATCAAAAAGTCATCCCAATTAGATATACAACTACCAACCGTTCCATGTTAAAACAAAAATTGGGAAATATTCCACGTGATATTCGTAACAGTTTAACTATAATCGTTGAAACATTAGCAGTATATATGGGTGTTAAAATTCGATTCGTACCTCCCTAAGCGGTCGATGCGTGTTGGAGTGTTTAGAAATGGCGGAACTTAGCATTAGTCAACAACTTTCTATCAACACGTCCTTTCTAAATCGCGGAGGATCAACGCTAACAACAAAGAAAACACAGGCCTCGGCAAAAGCGCCGAGTCACGATTACCATCCCGCGTAAGCCGTTGGCGGGAAGAGACGGTGTAAGGCATGGCTCAACCACGACGAAGAGCATTACTGCCAAGTAAAAGAAGGAAGAAAAAATCTGTCGGGTTCATGGTCTCTTGAAGCTAATAGATACGTTGACAGCCATGTTTCGTCGAAGTCCCCGGTGTCACCAGCTGTCCAAATAACGCGAAGGCAGCCCATGCCAAAGGAAGGAACTTTTGGCCATTTCCCCGCAAAGCGCATCCATATGTGCCACTATTAATACGACTTTCTCCGGCTCTTGCGGAACTAGCTGCACATTGCTGCTCTCTAAAGACGCGGAAACGACATGGGAGCGATTATACCAGGGTTCAAACTTTACCAAGAAACGCGCTGCTCAAATGAATTTTTCAGTCCAAGCATCATACGTGAATTTATGACATTAGACAATTTACAACCAACAACATATTTACATACAAGAGGGATCAGAACCAAAACATTTCCAATTATAATAAATAAATTAACATAAATATAAATACAAGTCCAAAATTAAAAGTAGATAAACCACAGATTAATAGTTTTAGAATGGTTAAGCCAACACCAGAAAATGCCCAGAAAACGTGTAGAACTAGGAGCAACAATTAAAAGGAGAACGCAACTAGCCTTTAAACACGCTAACCAGTGTTGTGTACAAATTTTATTGGACGAACCTTTACGCTGAAAGTTTTACGGGCGGGGAGACGACAATTTCCTAATATTCCCCTTTCGACGCCAGCAGGCGATAAAGCGTCTAACCAATGAAAATTGTACGCAAGAAAATCCACGACTTTGGACGGGCTGAGTACTCCTTGTGTGGGGTGCTGTGTTTGTTGCTTCTAGCTGCCACAGAATTAAGATTCATAACGATAGGATTTCAGAAAAAATTACGCCATGATAGTAATTTTAAATTCCAAGAAAGGAAATGTACCGCGCAAGTTATCCGAATAACTGAAAACCAACGAGATATCGATATCCGGGAAAATTCGGCGATAGTTTACGATTTGCGCGCGCAGTCTGGGGAGTCAAAGATCGGGGTGTTAGAATTGGGGCTTAATAAATCGCGGCACTTGTTACCAATATTTGGATTTCCATACGGTTCGCGCTCCACCACGGTTTCATAAACCACCATCGCAACGGGTGTCGATGAAACCCACACCAGTTAATCGCGATTCCGGGACTCGACACCGGTAAACCTAGACGGGTATAGCTTAGTACAACGTTACGGAATCGCGTCGAAACGGGGTGCAACGTGGAGAGTTACGTAACGGAGGGACCCGGGTCTCGGAAGGAGACCACCTAGAGTCGAGCGTAAGTCGAGACGGAGGCCAAAGTGCGAGCGTAAATGCCGTAAAAACGTTAAAAAATGCGTGGGACCATACGCGAAAGAAACTGCTTCTCTGGGTACATTACGAGCATACGGAGGATCCGTGGCGCAACGCGTTCACTGGCTTCGATAAGTTATGGAACGTCACAGGAAACGAGGGGAGCATAGCGTTCATTTGATAGCAGCGAGCACCTTTAGCTTTTAAAACAAGCAAACATTTTAGCCCTCCCCTATAGTTCCCTCGGGCCCTCGACAAATAAAAATAATCTTACGGCATTCTCGGAATTGACCGTAAACAGTAAAATACATAAAAAGATTACGGCAACTTCTCTGAAAAAATATCCAATGACATTGGGGTCGAAAATTATACCATCCAAAAGTTAAATAAATATTAAGCAGGGTACAATTTCACTTTTCGTAAGGATACGTTTACAGATGATAAATTTTATTCGTTTCTGTGTATAGTAAAAGAAATAATTTCGATGAAAAATTACCCATATTATTCGGAACGCGTTTTGATAATCTTAAAAGTTAAGAATTATATTAAATTGATTTATATATAACTCTAAAAATACCTTAAACTAAATTATATACTTTTAAGGAAATAATATTTATCTTTTTTCAACTTACAAATTTATGGTATAAAGTTCAACTTTCGAATACATTAAAAAGTATGAAATTGGGTACATATTGACCCGAGACGAATCCTGATGGAAATATTTGTTCAATGTTTTCAGTAAAGCGAGGAGACGGTACAGTCAGCCCACCTTTGAACGGAGCTATCGGTGAAGCAAAACGAAAAGGTGGCACTGAGCTATAGACCCGGGATCGAATTGCTTCGCTAGTTTGCTTTTTCACGCGCAGCCCCAAACAAACTCGTCGCGAATTCGCTTCACTCGAAAAAGCGTGAAAATTCGACGGTAGTCCGGGAAGAAACGAAAAACGTTCCACATCTCTTCCACTGTGATGGGGTTTTCGCGAGCGTATTTGGCCCGTTGTCGCAGGTACGTCTTGCCGAAAAAAGGAAGGACCTTTAGCGAGAGTCTCTCGTGTTCGTACTTTTTTTCTGTAAATAAACACGGCGAAGGGTTCTCGATTGGCACCGAGTGCTTGATCTCAGACGGGATCTCATTTTCTATTTATTCTCTCCTGTCTAAATAGTGTGATAAATAAAAGATTTTCCTTATCAGTCCACCGCTTACACGGATGGATTACTCAATTTGATGCTGATACTGTTTTGGAGAGTTAAACGGTGACACTAAATACTTAGTACCTTTAAATGTATCTTATTGTATACTTTTAAATACTCAATCCTAATGTGTAGGCTACTGAGCTTTACCTTATCGTAGATTATAACAGATCGTTACCCTATCGTAGATTATAATTGATCGTTACCCTATCGTAGATTATAATAGATCGTTACCCTATCGTAGATTATAATAGATCATTACCCTATCGTAGATTATAATAGATCGTTACCCTATCATAGATTATAATAGATCGTTACCCTATCGCAGATTATAATAGATCGTTACCCTATCGTAGATTATAATAGATCGTTACCCTATCGTAGATTATAATAGATCGTTACCCTATCGTAGATTATAATAGATCATTACCCTATCGTAGATTATAATAGATCGATACCCTATCATAGATTATAATAGATCGTTACCCTATCGTAGATTATAATTGATCGTTACCCTATCGTAGATTATAATAGATCGTTACCCTATCGTAGATTATAATAGATCGTTACCCTATCGTAGATTATAATAGATCGTTACCCTATCGTAGATTATAATAGATCGTTACCCTATCGTATATTATAATAGATCGTTACCCTATCGTAGATTATAATAGATCGTTACCCTATCGTAGATTATAATAGATCGTTACCCTATCGTAGATTATAATAGATCGTTACCCTATCATAGATTATAATAGATCGTTACCCTATCGTAGATTATAATAGATCGTTACCCTATCGTATATTATAATAGATCGTTACCCTATCGTAGATTATAATAGATCGTTACCCTATCGTATATTATAATAGATCGTTACCCTATCGTAGATTATAATAGATCGTTACCCTATCGTAGATTATAATAGATCGTTACCCTATCGTAGATTATAATAGATCGTTACCCTATCGTAGATTATAATAGATCGTTACCCTATCGCAGATTATAATAGATCGTTACCCTATCGTAGATTATAATAGATCGTTACCCTATCGTAGATTATAATAGATCGTTACCCTATCGTAGATTATAATAGATCGTTACCCTATCGTAGATTATAATAGATCGTTACCCTATCGTAGATTATAATAGATCGTTACCCTATCGTAGATTATAATAGATCGTTACCCCTAAATAAATGTACTTTTATGTACACATTAGTGGCGTAGCCAGAAATCCTTCAAGGGAGGGGTTTAAACTAGGTAAAATATTTAAGGAGGTCAAGAGGGGGGTGAAATGTTTACACCCAAGGGAGGTTTTTGACACGGACACCTCCCTTTGTCTACGCCACTGGTACACATAATTAAAAAAATAATTGCCATTCTTTCATTTCATTTCATTTAATATACTAGTGACTAAAAGAAAGGTGCGATATGCCATTAAAATTTGAAATATAAATAATATAATAATAATACCAATACAATAGATTATTATTACTTATATCGTATCTGTCTTTTAGTAACTTAATTATATAACTTTAAATATTTTTGCAAATTCTCAATCTCAATGTGCAGGTTATACCGGGGTTTAGCTTATCATAGATATTTATAATTCACACCACTATATATATAATATATTTCACGTTTAAAACTTTAAAATTATATTCGATAAGTTAAGTTAGAAGAAACCACCTATGAACTGTGAGAAGGATGATAAAATAATCGAAAAAGTAGACTAGTCCATAATTAAAAGGGATAATATAGCTAAATCCTAAACAAATTTGAAGAAATTAAAAAACTTACTAATAACTCGTACCAATAGGTCTTCGAGAAAACAAAAAACGCGAAACTCGGATCAAATAGATCTTCGAGTAATAAACTAAATTAAAAATAAATAAAAATAGTTTTTTTTATTTGAAAATTATATTGCGTGTCGAACACTTATTCTGTAGACATTGACAACGAAAAACGGCGTGATAGAATGGATTTGTCAAAGATTAAATTAATTTAAGCTCGATTCTACTTCTACTAAACATTGAAATTGATATTTTAATATTTTAAAAATATGTAAACAGGAAAAAAAATAATTTATAGGGAATATAACCTCAGGTTTGCTCTAGCCACTTTTGCGTTTGACTTTAGAAATGTTTGGCGCCACTGTACAGAGTAATTTGAAAAATTGAAGGGGTCTTCCATAAAGATTTCTTTGCCGGTTATATTCCCTTTAAGATGAAGAAAAGATTGTGCATTAAAACAGAGCAATCATAACGGAAACCCTGAACAGTGTAAAAAAATGAAACTATAACCTTGAATTTCAAGAAATATAATTCATAAAATTCAATATTTATGCAAATTTAAGTAAATTTTCCTGTATCAAACAACTGAAAAGTTTAGCAATTTGTTCCACTATTTTTTCCGATTGAGCAACCGCAGACACATCGGATTAAAGACAAAAGCAGCCGGGCTAGAGTCCACTTATTACTCGCAATTTCTCCAGTCGGCTTTTTCCTTTGAAGACTCGCGAGTAGGAGGCGGTTGAAACTAAGCAGAATAGGAAATGACTCGTCTAACTGCGGCCATCTTTAGAACTACGCAATATTAAATATCGCGACCTTATAAGAGTTCAATTCTTAACCCCTCTTCCAACTGAACGGGGAATTTAATCCGAGGGGTTCGACATTTATAAATATTTCATACGTTATTTTGAATCACAGTGTTTTCCGAAATCAGAAACTGATTTTGGGATTTAAGAGCACAATTTTCGTGTTAATTTTGGAATTTACAAGTTGAGATTTTTTTACTGATTTTAGCTTAGACTTCGAGGTTTTCAAGTTTATTTGGAAATTTTGGAACTGCTTTTCGCTCAGATTTCGACATTTTCAAGTTGTTTTTGAGATTTTTTTAATTATTTTAGCTTAGATTTCGAGGTTTTCAAGTTTATTTGGAAATTTTGGAACTGAATTTCGTTCAGATTTCGGGATTTTCAATTGGTTTTTGAGATGTTTTACTGATTTTAACTTAGACTTCGAGGTTTTCAAGTTTATTTGGAAATTTTCGAACTGAATTTCGTTCAGATTTCGGGATTTTCAAGTGGGTTTTGAGATTTTTTACTGATTTTAGCTTAGACTTCGAGGTTTTCAAGTTTATTTGGAAATTTTGGAACAGAATTTCGTTCAGATTTCGAATTTTTCAAGTGGTTTTTGAGATTTTTTACTGGTTTTAGCTTAGACTTCGGGATTTTCAATTTGTTTTGGAGATCGTCAAAATAATAATAATAACTATAGAGAGTACGGGATTTGTACGAATTTCGGACCCCTCGATTGGAACATTTGCAATGACATAAGGGGAATCGCGAGTAAATTCTAACCCTTTCCTCTCGGGTATAGGAAGAAAATATAGAAAAACAGTCGTGTAGATAATTATTATCTGTTTTCAATATAAAATAAAAATGCCCCTGGACTTGAGCGGTTTTGGAAAGGTGAGGAAATTTTTTAAACGTGATGTCTCCGTTCCTATCCCTTAAAACGAAATAATATACACCCCAGAGAAATCGGGGCGAGAAATGGGCTGGGATTGAAGTCATATTTTTTGGCAACTTTCAGCGTGGGACCACCCTCGTCTTCCCGATTGGGTGGCCGAACCTTGTCATTCGAATTAATCCCCAATCTGTAATTAAGAAGTAACTCGTTCTGGTGTCGGGCCGCTCTAGACTCTACTGTAGAGGGGCTACGAGGAGTGGTACCATAACGGATGAGCCGTCTCCCCAATCAGTTATACTTTCGTGTCAATAAAGTTGGTTTTATCGCTTTACCGGGCGAAAAGTCTCAAACAAAACTGTGACTAATTGAACTTGAAAAGTGACAATGATACGGAGATATATAGTGGTGAAAAGGAAAATTTGCGTGATCGTGAAATTATGAACGGAGATAAATATAATTGATGGAATGGATAGGTAAGATATTTTTTATTTATAGCGGTAGTTAAAATGATTTATCCTTAATATATTTTTATTTAAATGAAATTTAAATGTATGTAAAAAATGTCTGCGAAATTTTACGACAATTAAAGTAATAATTTATGGAATTGTTCGGTAAGATATTTTTACCGCAGTATTTAAGATGATTTATTAGGAATCTATTTTTTATTTAAATAAATTTAAATTTTAGTAAAGAACATCAATATAGAATGGCTATATATGGGTAAGACTTTTTTACCGCGGTATTTAAAATGATTTATTTGGAAAAACATTTTTGTTTATTTATTTAAATTTTAAAGTTTCTTTAAAAACCTCAGCAAAATCTTTTAAATTTTAGATAAGTAGGATAATAATTGATGAATAGCGAGGTAAGACCTTTTTTATTTACTGTGGAGTTTAAGATGATTTATCTTGTATAAATGTTTACTTAATAAAATAAATAATTTTTTTTAAATATCAGCAAAATTTTGGAAATTTTATGATAATTAGCGTATTAGAAATAAACCACTAATTCGGTAATTTATTATCTGTAAAAAAATTAAAAAATAACGTTCTGACAACACGAGTAATCTCGTAAAGCGAAGCGCCTAGATAAACTTTATTTCACACGCGCAAACTGGTTTAAAATGACATTCAATGAATTATTTATTACCATAATTTTTTCGGTGTTTTCCAGTTAGCTACGCGCGAAATCCCCCGCACAAAAATCTAAATTCAGAGAAACGCACGCGGTTATTTAAATTTAACTTATTAAGCTTTTTAATTGGGTAATAAATTCAATTTACGACACTCGTGGCGCTGTTATTTTTTCTACGTTTTTTATTTTCATTTCCACACACATTCGCAAAGGTCGTTGCATGCCGTCCCTGTTAAAATCCGTACATTAACGCCAGTGGGGGCTTTTTATACAAGAAAAATGAAGAAATTGAATAAAAAGGGAGAAAGCTAGAAACCCCTCCTAGCGGTAAGAAAGAGCTCAAAACCTATTAGACGTAATGCGAGGGGGGAAGACTATTTTAATAAGAGCGCGTAATTCCTTTCACTAGTGCCGAAATAAAAGGGAAACGGCGTGCGGATCTGTTAAAAAGCGCCATCTAAGTTCGAAAGTTGGTACCTCTAAGGAGAATAATAAGAAATGAGAAAAACGCGGCCGCTCTACGGCCAGTATATCAAACAGAATCCTTCCCTATTGTGGCGATAGGGTCTACGGGCCATTTGATGTTTCGTTGGGGATTGAAAAGGTTCGTGAAAAATCCGAAAATGTCGGCGTGGACAATAGATTTGCTTGAAAGGATGCGGCGCTAGAAGAGCAAAATGAGATTCCAAAGTTGGCGTTTTTTTCGGAACCCGAATAGGCCCTTTCCAGTAGACATGTTCATTAATCAAGGCTAGAGCGGCGCGGGGGAATTTTTTTCTGCCAAAATCTCCGAATGTCTCGAGTCGTAATTATTAAGGCAGGGGCGGGGGGGGGGGGAGGTCAGCAGATTTTTTTACCGATTGAAAGAAATAAGAAATATGTATGGAACTATACGAAGCGGGCTTTAAAAAAGTAGTCTTTTTGGCGATGCGCGGCGGGGTACCGTAGAGCCAATGAAAACCCGAACTAATGGACGGCTAAAGCCGAAACCAACTTCATCCATCGACCTTTCCGAGGCAATCTTGACGCTTACGGGACAGTTCGAACGAGGCGGACTGACGGAGTAAAGTTTGCGCCGCTCGTAAACCGACTCGGATCGATCCGCCAGGGCGATTTCGATCGCGTACGACGAGATATAAAAAGAACAAATATATATAACTGAAAAGTGGATTGACCGAATAAGAGATGGAAGAAAAAATTAAAAGCTTTTCTTCGTCTGAGAAATCTGTAAGCGGACAATTTTCTTTCTTCGCTTTTAAATTATGGTACCACGAATTACGCTCTTTTTAGGCAATGATTTAAACGGGGTTGGAGGTTTATCAGTAGCCGTTGAGTGGATGGGAAATTAATTTGTTATTGTATCAACTAGAGGTCGGGGATGGTTAACTTTTATTCAATAGATAAAGCTCTCAAAGTTATTCGAAACATGTTTTGATCAAGTAATTTATATTTCTGTATTATCCGATAAATTTTTTGATAAATTTGTAAAATTAATCGGAAAAACGACGTTTTTTTCGATAAAAAGCTCAAATTTTACGAATAATACATGTTTTTTAATCATTTTCCGAAATAGTAACCGGTAAATTTCTTTGATTACATTTTTTCCCCGAAAAAAATCAATTTAAACATGGATAATGATTAACCGTCCCCGAGCTCTACTATCAACCGAAGACTCAAAATTATTTTTTTTTCGGTACTGACGTGATAAATTTAGAAATTTTACTGTATAGCTTTTTTCGTAATTACGCGACATACTTTTTTGAAAAAAATAAATTATAGATTTGGTTTTGAATAAAATAGATAATAAATTTAATATTAGAAAGCTTCATCTAAGATCAAAGTGTAGTATCTTATGGCATCAATTGTAAAACACATCTGGCCACGGACAACTTAGTTTTGGTTGTCGTTCTGTAAGACACTTTTTGGAAAACTTAAATTGAAGATTTAGTTATAACCTCTAAAATATTATTTTTAAAAAATACTGATAAAATAACATTTTTAACATTTAATTTTAGTACGCTTCTTCAAAGATCAAAGTGTAGTTGTTAATTATCTACTATTCCAAGACAAAACCTAGAAAACGAAAATTTCTGAAAAAATTAGAGTTCGTAGTAAATACAGTAATAAAAGCTAATATGTAGACCCACTCTAACAATACAACCCCCAAAATAGTAATTACCCAAAATTAACCCAAATTAGGATATGATTGTTAATTGGTAATTATATAATTTTCGTAAAAATGTATTGTCAAAACGAATTTTACCACTACCCAAAATGACTTACAGACTGAAAATGTATGGGTAGTACTAAATTTTTAGAACTACCCAAATATACCAATCAGTATTACTTACATTGCCATAAGAAATAATAATAATAAAAATAAAAATATGATTATCTCAAATTTATAATTTAAGGGCGTTTACTAAAACGATACATATCGACTGTCTCATGGCAAATCCTAGTAAACCCCAATTTACTAAATTTCTAGTTAGTAGTAAATTACAGTACATAGGCGTATGGTACAAACGAAAAAAAATTACTGGGTCAGTTAAACATGTAAATGCCGCTTACGTTACCATATGAAATTAAGATAATAAAAATAAATAATATGAAATATCAAAAAATTTATATAACGGCCTTTACGAGGTTTTGCTATTGGTGAGTCGATATACAGAGTGTTTCAAAAGGTTATGCCAAAATTTTAAGGAGTTCTAGATGGTGAGTTGAGAAGTATGCCTGTTTTTTCCCATTTTCCTACGATGAGTTAAAAGAGCGCCAGAGAGCTTCAAAGTGTGGCCTACTACTATACTAGTCCCTGGTGGTAGGCTGCAACAAGCGCGAAACCAAGCAGCAGGGACTTTAAATACTGTTTAAGTTTACTTTTATACGCTGGTTACCTATCACACGAACCCAAACCTTAATGTTCGCATTTCCCTGCTACTTGGTTTTGCGCTTATTTCAGCCTACTTCCTGGGGCTAGTAGGCCACACTTTGAAGCTCTCTGGCACTCTTTTAACTCATCGTAGGAAAATGGGAAAAAATAGGCATACTTCTCATCTCACCCCCTACAACTCCTTCAAATTTTTGCATACCCTTTAAAAACACCCTTTATAGCTGTGGGGTAGATTAAATTAAATCCTAGACAATGATCGTATTGTTTTTCTCCTAGTTTTGTTTCCGTTCAATTGAATGTAGAAGAGGCGCGTAGCCGGTTTGCCCGATTATTTCAAGCGTTCACGACTTTCTAAATGAATAATTCGGTCAATACTTGGCCCCGTCGACTTTGAAGTATCCGCAGAGGTGCTTCACACCGAAAACGAACCAGAAGAAAAAATGGCTCAAATTGAATATTATGCGCACCAACAATTACACGCGACGAAAAGCGAATAAAATTTTTCTTTACAACCGGAAAAAGACGTCTGCTAATCGGTAAAGCACGAACGAGCGAAATTGGCCTTCATGCCATTCCGGGATTTAAAATTCACTTAGCCAAAATATATTCGTAAAAAAACAAATACGTATCCTTTTCTCAGATATTTCACCCCTTGGTCGGAATGTTATTTGACATTTAAGTACGCCCCCAAAATAGAATAAGTTTTGGAACAAGTACCAACGAAATAATACTTAACGAAACACTGGAGACATTTCTGAAAAGGTTATCAAAAGTATACTATTCCATTTCTAATTAACTATTAGACATTTTCAAGTTCCAAAAAAACACTAATTTCTAAATTAGACTAAGCCTTTGGCAAATATCATCCAAAAAAATCTAGCAAAAACGATTAGCCAGGTTTACAAAAGCTGACTATTTCATCAATTAATGAAATTTTCAATTAACCAATTTGGCATTTTCTAAAAAACACTAGGCTTTTAGCATATTCGCTCAAAAACGCTAGAAAAAATCTAGACACGTTATCAAAAATTGAAAATGCTTTTACTATTTCATCATCTAATTAAGTAATTCAATTAAACAATTAGACATTTTCAAGTTCCACAAACACAAACTTATAAAATCGACTAAGGTTTTAGCAAATACCATAAAAAACACTGAAATAATTCTAGACAGGTTAGCAAAAGTGAAAAATTTCGATGATGATATCATCAACAAATTTCATTTTCAATTATCAAATTTGTCATTTAAGTGTCCTTAAAATATAATTAGCTATGAGCAAATACCAACACCCAAAAGAAAAGTCTAGACTCCTTTTCAAATATAAACAAATGTTTCTACGATTGCATAAACAAATTTAACTTTCAATTAACCAGTTAAAAAGTACGAAACGTTCATTGCCAAATAAGATTAGGACCAAAGAGTGGTTCCCAATTTGGCCTACAGGGGTCGTCCGTGTAATTTGTATCCTCTATTGAAATTGGCCGCGATTATTCGACGAAACGTGTATCCCGTTCGGCGTGTAGCGCAAATTAAATGTTGAGAGAAGCGAGCCGCTTAATCAAATGGCGAATGAATAATGCTCGCTGCGGAACCGAAGACATGTTGCAAGCTGCACCTTGGAGAAGCTTTGTGATATAACCGCGTTCAATTTCCAGCCCTGGTATTACCGACTAGATCGTGCTTGGAAACCCCAAATAGCAGATATCCTCCTATAGGATAGATTTCATTGTAATGAGACCAACGCGCACCCACCGCCAATATTACTTCGCGCTGAAATTTTTAAAGAAATTATTTTCCATGAGGCTTCAAAATTATTGCCAAATGTTCACCAGCAATGTTATGCATTACGTTTGAGGTAAAATATTTTGGTTTGTAGATTTTTGTAAATGTAACGTAATATCATATGTAGAATAATTACTTATAAGTATGTTTTAAGACCTTCGTAGGCCCTGGGCACTAAGACCTTTGTAGGCCCTATTTCTAAGAAGAAATTTATTAAGTTTAATTTTCTTATATTCCATATGCTGTTGAAAAGGTTACCATCGAAGCAAAATTTCGTGATCGGGAGGCACATGCTAAACTAATGATTTTCGAAGCCTAAAACGCGATTCAAGGAATTTCGAGCGTTTTCAAAATCCACTTACCTAACTTCCGTTTCCCATCAATACATTTGATGACGCGTGTTTCGTCACGAGCTGGAAGTGACGCAACTTACCTCAGATTCCGTATGACTACTTTTCTGTCATACTTATGAGTCAATATGTTGCATTCAGTAATACTAAAAGAGAAATGATGATTTCTTATATTATTTTCTCAATAAAATTGAAATAGAAACTGCTTCCGAAAAACTGCCATAAACGGCCCTTAATAAATGTCCTAAAAGTAAATAAATTAAATTTTTGTTTCTATGCGTTATACCCTTATGAAAACCAATCGAATTAATTTGTACTTAAAATTGTTAGATCAAATATTGAGCAGAATGACATCGAATTTTTCGGGTCAAAACAGATTCTAAATTCAAAAGGCATTCAAATTGATGTTTTATTTTCCAATTGGTGTCGCGTTACACTTGATAAACAAGCAACGATACACGATTATCAAATGCCGCCAAGTCTTTGCAAAAAAATTGTCTTTATCTCCGGAAATATAGATCAAATTACTTAATAATTCTCAAAAAATTTCCAGTGCTCGATTGCTTAAAATCGAACACGGGAGAGACCTATTCTTAAAAAACGGGGTGAACTTCTCTGTTTATAGGATAATGACCGGTTAAGAAGAACAACTGATTGAAAACTCGCTACATCATAAATCGCCGAAAGAGGTCAAGAAAGTCTCTTCAAATCAAATATGAATTTGATCATACATAAATTAGAAACTGGTTTCGCCAAAAAACAAAAACCTGGTTTTTTGAACCCACAATTAAAGTCGAGGTTAAATCTGGCGTACATCAGAAATTTCAACTTCAAACATTTACATTTTCGACAGCCGAAAAATATTCCCAAAATATATCAATGACAACGTATAACAAAAAGGAAGTCCAAAAATATTTTCCTTAAAATAAACGCTGAAATTTCATAAAATAGTTAGAGATAATAAACTTTAAACCATGTGAACTTAACCATGGAATAAGGGCCGCCAAGATCGGGCCCAGGCTCCGGTAAAATATACATTTGAGGCCCCAAGAGAGCCGTTACTACCAATGAGGTAGAATAAATAGAGATCCAAACAAATCTGGGATTCGAGGGACACGTTTTATTTGAGTAGGAGAATTAGGCTTAAGTTTCAACTTTATCCAATCGTGTTGGCGCCATCTGTTTCTATAAGCAGACACTTTTGCAAAATATGTTAAGGTTTAGTTTTCCAATAACTCGATAGATGGCACCAACACGATTTGATTAAGTTCATTTACTAGGCCTAACTCTCCAACTCAACAAATACTATCCCGCGAAATGGTGGGTCGTGGAAAGCGGATTTGGATCTGTATTTATTCTACCTCATTGGTTACTACTGCTGATAGCTATGGTATACCTCGTTTGTTCGAACCCGGGACCCTAGGCTGCATGGGCCCCGTTGATTACACCGACCTTTTGCCCTCTCTCAGGGCCGGACTGGCTAGTAGTTGGTCCCACCGGCTATGCAATCGTCAAGGCCCCATCGCCAATTTCCCATTAACGCCAAATTTTTCCTCTTTGGCCCCCAATTTGAGTTGGCCCCGATCTGACCGGCGATCGCCGGTTAGCCGCCCGGGCCAGTCCGGGCCTGCCCTCTCTTGTCGGGTCTGCGTGGAACATACCTTAAATATTTCGTAGGGCCTCAACGCAGGCTCACATTTTAATAGATAGGCTAAATTCGAGCTAGCTGTACGAAATATAGTTACATCTACAAGTTCTCCCTAGCTCACATTCCACACGTAGAGTTTGACAAATAACGATGTAAACGAGAATAAAGTTTTAATAGAGAGTCTAAATTCGAGCTAGTAAACGAATAGGGAGAAACTGTAGACGTGTAGCCTGTACTAGAGGTCGGGGATGGTTAACTTTTATTCAATAGATAAAGCTCTCAAAATTATTCGAAAAATGTTTTGATCAAGTAATTTATATTTGTGTATTATCCTATTAATTTTTTGATAAATTTGATAAAAAGCCAAAATTTTACGAATAATACATATTTTTTAATCATTTTACGAAATAGTAACCGGTAAATTTCTTTGTTTACCTTTTTTCCCCGAAAAAAATCAATTTAAACATGGATAATGATTAACCGTCCCGACCTCTAGCCTGTACGAAACATAGTTACATCTACAAGTTATCCTTAGCGTTTTCCAAGCGTTTGCTTAACCTCTCTATTGATTGCCACATTTCCTCAGCAACACGACCGTATAGCGGTTAATGTCTGAGTTTATCGCTTCATAACGTCAACATACGACGGGGTTTCCCCCATGGAACAGAATGAAAGCCTATTTCTGCAGAATCCACCGTAAAATGTGGATTTATCCATCCCATCCGCGCTTCCCACATCCTTTCGCGTACACCTTTCGGATGGACCATGTCGTAGTTAAATAAAGGGACGGGGAGTTATTTCCTAACAGTCGCTCGTCATATCAATCGTTGCCGCTACATTCAACTCGTCGCTTATATCATAACGAGATTTTTACGACTTTTCGGCCGTGTTTGCGTGGAAAATTGCCTGTTAAAGTG
The DNA here is from genome assembly GCF_980474605.1 of Leiobunum rupestre. Lineage (NCBI taxonomy): Eukaryota > Metazoa > Arthropoda > Arachnida > Opiliones > Sclerosomatidae > Leiobunum > Leiobunum rupestre. Next base: position 38,567,900 of record NC_143392.1, read on the forward strand.
TAGAAAATTCGCTGGCTCGCGGCCCTGAGTTACCGAGAAACGAATAAACCGCTACAACCCTCCCACTTTCGCCCGTTCAACACTAAAATGTGGAGACGTCCCGGAGTCGCGTGGGATGACGAATTTCGCGAAGGGAAAAAAGAATCTTTGCGCGCTTATGGTGTTGCTATAAATTTTCTTCGAGAAACATAAAAAGCTGGCTAAGGATACTGGATATTAAAACGCCGCACACCCTCGCTTCTTTGTTTATTACATATCCTTGTAATAACGGTTGTTACCGGTTGAAGGAACTGCGACACCCAGACCAAGGACAACTTTTGGGAGGAAATGAAGACGCCACGCTGTTTTATTCGATTTGGGAATTATCGATTTATTAAAAGCTTTTGACTTTAAATATACTGTTAAGACTGTTAAAATTTACGACACTATCATTTAAATTTTTAAAGTTATTCCGATTTTAGTTCTAGATGGGTTGGCGGATTGGTTAGCACTTTTACCTCGCAGCAAGAGTGGCTGGGCTCGATCCCAGCTTGTGGCAATGGGTGAAAACTCGGAACTACTCCTTCCGCGTTTAAGGGGTTTTTCCTCGTAGTTTTCGGTTTCCCCTTTCATAAAAACTTGTAGAAGTGAACGGTAATTGAAAGTGTAGGAAGCTGTTGACTCTTGTGGCATGCAGGGCTGGCCACCACCCTCCTGCACAGCATAACCATGCCACCTGATTTAATGGTATTAAAAGTAGGTAGATGACTAGAGCCTAAGGTGGTGCCTCGGCTCATTATTATTATTAATGAAACGTTCCCTTTGAAAAAATATTTAGAAGTATAATTTCAAAACTTCACATAATTATTATATTAATTTTACTTATTTTAAATACGCGTTTCAACAGCTACGACTAACATTTAAGATACTAATTAATCAAATAAAACTTTAATTGATCTTATAAACCGTTGAAATTTCTCCAAAACCAAAGAATTTAATAAATTATTTTTTTTACTTTCAGAAAATTGTGGAATTTTATACGAGGTTTGGAAACTAAGGGTGGAAAAATTATAGTTTCGCAACTCCCAAGAGTTTAATACTCGGTAAGTTTGAAATTTTTCACGTTATCCCCCCCTCTTTAAGCTATAATATTGGGCAAGTTAATGGACAAAAATATATCAACACTCCATAAATCAGTCCTTTAATGATGGTTGTACGCGCGGAAAACCTAAATAGGATTTACGAAAAAAAGAACGTGAAAACACCATTCGAGGATAGATCGATGTAGTATTTGGAAAAGGCAGGAAGGGTGCCTTGTAGAGCTGCAGGGTGCCCTCATCAGTATTCCAAATACAATTTCAATCGTAATAACTTCAAATATTTTTATACGTTTATTTCTTTTCGTAATTTTTTAAGTAATCGATATTTAACCCCAGGCTTCATTTAGAGCCGAAATATCAGCCGATAATTACGCTACGTTCTATCTCCCGGCTCTCGTAAGGTAAATTTTATTATTAATTTTAATAATCCGCAGAAGCATTCCAACCCCAACGATTTGGTGTTCCTTTACATTACGGAGAAACCCGCTTATAATTATTAACCAACTAAGTATTTAAAAGAAAAAAGTTCAATTAACTTTAGAAGGAAAAAATAATATAGCGTGTTTATATCATATTTGGGGAATGTGTCTCCGATAGTTAAAGACCCCATTCGTTTAAGTAATACGTTCTGGAGGCACCCAGCGCACGTGCGCGGAGGCCCACACTCCCACTAGACAAAAATTCGGCCTTAATTCCGTACCAGACGAAGATTCCACTTTGGGACCGTACCGAGTATAGCTTTAACCCCCCCTTTTGCCTTCGTCAGTACCGTCAGTTGACCCGCTTGACTCTATTGGGTGAAAGAAACGTCCGTCTAGTCTCTCATGGTGCCTTTAATTGGTTCTGTTTTACCCATCAACGTAAAGTTCCCAATGAGGTAAATAACCTCGCGAACTAGACTTGTAAATCTTCTACCCCAGCTTATAAAGACACATATACATACTGTGGCTATTTTTAAACACTCGACATATCCTCTATCGGCGCTACAACCTCGAAGAGACGCGCGTTTCAATTTCGAATAATATTTTCGGGATCTTGTTTACGCGTTGATTTGGGTTATAAATCTTGTAAATGAATAATATTAATTTAGTTCGTTGAAGTTAATATATAGCCGTCAGCGATTTATGTAGACCATCGTACGGAGATTTCAACTTATAGTTTTGGTCTCGTCATGGTACCCTGAAATCTTAATAGCTTAAAATGACGTCAATTATTATAGAAAAAAAATAATCATTTAAAATTTTTTAACGAATAAATGATCATTATATATAATTATAATAATTAAAGATTGAAATGTATTTAATGAAAAAGAAGGTTAAAATTGTAATACTTATGATAATTTTAAATACTTTGGTTTGATATATTGAAATTATAACTATTACAGTCTCAAATTATTATTTCAACCAAATACTTACGAAACAATTTCCACAAAATATATTTATAAAAGGTCATCAGTAAATTAATATTTACACTACAACAACAACTATACATCAAATTTAAATTTACAATATTTTTCCTGACACTTCTAAACAGTTTGAAAAATAGTTTAACATTTAATTGCTAGGTAAAATCTAAGTTTTTTGCGCTTATATTAAATATTTCGTCTACAACAACCAAAAATGACAACAAACGTCATTACAATAGCAATTTAAATATTTTTTCATGGCGTCTCTAAATAGTTTTGAAAACTATTCTGAAATGGTTAATTACCACAATTGAAAACTTTACTCGTTGACAATCCAAAATTATTAACAAGTTATTTGAAATGTACAATTCACTCAAATTTACAGTTATTTTTCCTGACTTGAAAAATATTCTAAATCGGTTAATTACTAAGCGCAAACCAAAATTTAAAACTGCGCTTGTTGACAATCTAAAATTATAAGTTGGGCAGTTCCAAAACTGTTGAGAAATCTACAATTCATTCTCATCAGGTTTAGCGAGTGATAAAAATCGAACAAACTAGACTACATAACCACAAATATTAAAACATCCAAAACCTATCATTATCGTCCCAGAATATTTCGAAATTGGGTCTGTCATACGGGAAATCTGAAAAGATATCTATCAAAAGGAAACAAAATAGATGACGTATTTCCCCTTGTACGAAAAGTGACATACATCTTTGTTACAAAAAAACGGGGCCCCAGTACGCGGTACATTTGACCATATATCAGTCGGTTATCAAGCTAGCCCTACAATTAAGACAATTTTGACCCGGGGGTCCACGCCAAATTTATTTAATGCCAACGCTTAGAAACATACACATTGAAGGCCGTTAAGCATAGACTGATTTTTACATTATTTAAATTAACATTTAATAACTCTATTAAGAGAATAAATTAACGAAAACGTTATTATCAAAATATACGGTATCTTACCAGGTTAGTTTTTTTTATTATCGGACCTTTGGCGTGGGTCCCTAATAGTTTTCAACGATAGTTAGATCATCACCTGCCGCGCTGTAGGCCATTCGCACCATTATCCTGATACGAATAAGACCCGGATGGTTTCAATTTCAACGTCACCCGTCAGACTACTCCGTACGTTTCTTCTTCTAGGTTACAGAGGGTCTCCGCTGACAGGTTAGATTGGCCACCGCAATTATGTTGCGTTGGAATTGGCGCTTCCCGACCTCGCTAAGAATTTCGCAGGATTACATTTATATTAAAACCACGTCTTCGTAATCTAATGATAGAATAAATACAAGGCGACTATGTCATTAGCCAGGCAAAAAAATGCAGAAACGTTAATTTAAGAGTCGTTCCCGTTCCTAACGTCTCTCCTCACCATCCTCTTACACAAATGACGACTGAAATTACTCAATTAGAAGCATTATTTTATCTTCCATTAATTGGCGACTCCGCAGCCACGGCGAAACAAATTTTATTTCTCGCTGTTCGCGTTTATGGTCGTTACGGACGCCACCATTTTGTCTTCATTTACGCGTACAATACTGATGAAGAGTTAAAATGGCAACGCGCGGAGATAATCACGAGAGAACAGTCGCTATAATTGCCTCGAAAGTCGAAAAATTGCTCAAACTTAATTTTCCGCTTCTATTAGGGGAATTTCGCCACGGAAAACTCAATTAGCGAACCAGAATGGGGATGGGAAGGACTGGTTGCCCCCGGTGGGAGGGCTTGTATTTTTTCATCTATTTTCGAAAGGATTGTACAGAACGGGTCCACGATATTCGGGGGCATTGAATTCTAAAGACAATATACAAAATATTTCGAGGGAGTGTTGGATAATTATCGGCGGATGGATCTTAACAAGTATTGAAAGTTTGGCCGACAGTTGCCAAAATATGAGATGGGTGGACTTTTAATTTACTTGTCATGCCAAAATGGGTTAAGACAAAATGATTAAGACACAACCCGTTGACAACCGTCTTCTCTTGGTATTTTAATTTACAACGAGTATAAAATTTTATCATTTAAAATAAAATTAATGTTTTTTCCCAAAACCGCAAAGCGCGTTTATTTAATCTGTACCATTTGCAAACAGAAGTATCGCGGGGTGTAACCAGCCTCGCCCGCCGCCGTTACGATAAAACATTTGACATTTTAACGTTAATCACGAAAATGGTTTTTAGAGTAATTATTACGGTTTCATTTTCTCAATACGTAAGAGCGATAACGGGCCCCTCTGGCGGATAAAAATAAAAATATTTAATCGTATTGTTAGCGGCTTCGCGAAACGCCAAAAATTAATTCTGAAAGAGAAGGGGGTCGTCTCCTTCCTTTCAAATCGAACTTGTGCGTGTCTGGTCCTCTAATTTACGTTCGAATTCTGTTCTCGCTGGCAAACCGCTTTCAAAGGAGACAGACTTCCCTCAGGGTTATATCATGTAGAGAGAGAATCAAATTAAAGGAGCAGAACCTGTTTTTTTTTCTTCCTGGCGATCCCCCGTGTAAGAAATCATTCTCCGGCTTTAGGGACCCCGAGTAGCCATGGCGAAAAATGGCGCAAAGTCAAGGATTCTCTGCTCAGTGGTCATGTAAAGACATTTTAGTTTTAGTCGGACAGTAGATAGACTTCACCTCGTTGTTGGGTTTTGTACTCAACGTTAGGAGAGTTTCGCGGGTTTAATATATGGCAAGTGGAAGATGGAGTACTTGCAACTTCTGTTGTACTCGAAGATGGTCGAAACCCGACTGGCTCGCACGAATCGGGAGCCGCGGTAATCGCGGCGGCAAGATCGACCTAACTTTTCCGGAATGGATTGGTAATGTAATCCGAGAGATGCTCAATCTTCCGCGTGACACTTCCATTGGCCGTAATGACGACAAGAATTCGCTTCTAGCCTCCACCCTCCCGACCAGGATCAAACCCAACCGGCGTCCCCGCAACGAAGACTATATCGAAAGACAGGCCCCTCTAGTCGCCCACGTACATATCTTTCAAATTGAGGCTTGCTAAAAATGTATGACAACATGAATTATCTTAATTTTGTTCAAACACTAATCATTTGCTAGAATGGAGGAAATCCAGAGAGAGGGGGAAACCGTTAAAAATTCTTCAGGGCCCGAGCAGCCTTACGGGCCCCAGTTTGAACCCTCCTTCCAAATTTCGCCGCCAAAAATGAATAATTATCTTCAGTAATAACTGCTTTCCAGGGCCCGAGTTTGAATTTGAACCCTTCTTCTAAGTTTCTCCGTAAATATGCACAATTATCTTCAGTAATAACTGCTTTCTAGGGCCCCAGTTTGAACCCTTCTTCCAAGTTTCTCCCAAAAAATGTATAATTGCCTTCAGTAATAACGACTCTCTAGGGCCTAGTTTTGAAACCTTCTACCAAGATTCTCCCCGAAAATGCGTAATTATTTCCAGTTATAACCACTCTCTATGGGCCTGGAATGATTATTCTACCAATATCGGGCCCACTAGCTGAAAACAAATGATTTAATAGATTTTATTGAACCAAAATATTTGAATACCATTCCAAGCGGAGAACACGATTATAATTGTAACAAAACTTCATCAAATACACCCTGATTTTGGTTTTTACCAAAGCTTTTGTTTTAGAAGTAAATTAAGCACACCAGCGCTCGAAGTCAGCGAGGGCAAAATCAGGCTGGCCAATAGTTCGAAAATAGTGGCGAAATCGTGATTTCTCATAAATTGGTATCGGTGGCCTTCGAAATCGAAAGAGGAAAATGCGACGCTGGGGTGGAAATTTTCTTTTAGAGAAGCTCGAAACGCGCCTAAATCCGGGACTTCTAGCGTATATCCCCGGAGAACGCGGAGAGGTGTTTACAGCTCATTTTATAATTTCTCACGACAAAATCCTTCCTTGAGTTAAGGCGTTGAAAATGCGCAAACACGACTGGCGGGGAATCATTCAATTCCAAGCCTAACCCCTCCGCCACCAGCGCCGATACAAACCCCGTAAAGAAGCGAAGAACGCAATGTTTCAATTTAAAAGAACACCATTTATTTCAATCGTATAAAGAGTTACAAACGATTCATTGTTTTACTTTTCATCACGTGGAATAATCAGACGGCGCTTTGGAAATACAAGAACCATATCTGCGAGGCCGACTCTACGACTGGGCAGCGAAAGAAGCGGATTTCGATGTTAACGCGAAAGGTTTTTAGCGTCATAATTTAGAAGCTATACGTGCTAGGGTCTTATCAGCGCCATCTATAGGCGCAACCCCCAAACGAGCTCTTGATTTTCTTTTACGGCGATGCGCGCTACCTTTCCTAAGAGATCATCTCGAGCCGGCTTAAAATAAATGATGGCAAATTAATGGTGGGTTCGCTATAACACGATGTCGGATAGATGTATACAGGCCTCAAGGGGTTTTACTTTCTACCGTAGCCGACCGAGAGCTTCTATTAAAAACAATTCTAAAGACGTTTTTTCTTCTTACCACCAAGAATTGAAACGTTAAAGCCGAGACCACCTGAGAAAATCAAGAAAGCGACGCTAAAGAGGTGTTTTTTTCGGCCGTACGATGCGGGTTCCGCGATTTTTGATGACTTACTACTCCGAGCGATACCTCCGTGGATCCGTACCGTTTCGGGGACTACCCTTGCGAAAACAATGCTAAACCCGCGTGAAGACGACGAGGGCTAGTAATTGAGGCGATTGGGGTAAGCGGACGAAGCGCGGGTCGCCCCCGGCAATAATAAATACGAGACTGAAAGGCGGAGCTAACATTGCTGAGAGTCGCAGACGCAAAAACGAGGGAGAGAGGGAGATTACGACCATTAACTGGTCTATTTTGCGCGGTTGAAACACGTAACGAGGACGATACCAGAGGAGAGAGACGAGGCGACGGTTCCGAAACAAATAGAGGCGAGGAGGCTGATGGTTAAATAGCGAGAGTGAGGGGCACACTTATGTCCCAGTCATCTCGCGATTGAAAACAGAGACCGAGGACGCTACGATATAAACAAGCCGAGGGTTTATGGTCTCGCGTCTTGTGGCTTATCCGCCAGAGTCCCAGTCCCCTGATTACACCCAAATCCCATATTTCACTCGATGAAGACGATTCATACTGTAAGATCTTGTCTCTGCCGTCTTGGGACACGGCGCATTATTTCTTCCGCCCCGCTGTTTAGTCTTGTTTTCGCGTCCTGGTTCGGTCTCGATATCGAGAAGAGAGCTTTACAATCCTCGGCTACCGCGCCCTCAATTTCTATAAATAAGAGGATTCATTCATACCTACTGCTAAGTCAACAAAGGTCCGGGCGCGAAAGACGCGTGGGCTACGGTGTATATCCCACAATAATCAATTATCTAGGTCTGTGGGTTTTCGCGATGAACCGTTTCTTACGAAGAACAACAAGGGTGGTTGAGATTTGTCAATACCGGCGAGCGTTCATCGTGTTTGGAACGTTTACAAACGGGGACGCAAATTGGCAACGCGGCGCAATTTCAACCCATTAAAAGCGTGCGAATAGGACTCGGTAATAAACGACGACAGTGCGACGGTCGGCAGCCGACATATATCGTCGGACGGAATAAGGATGCTTTAAAAGCTCTTAGGCGATCGTTTATCTCGACGTTACAAGCTGTTTTTTACCAACAGAGAAAATGGATTTGGATCTATAAAGAACTCGGGTTCTCCTAACAGTTTGAACCCCGCAAAATATAGCAACCAGCGTGTACCCATCACTAAAAAACGTTTCCAAAGACTATAAAAAACACCGAAGGAACGTCGCTTGTCAAAAGGGGAAAAATTAAAAAGCATCAAAGACTAACGTAAATAGAAAATAGCAATGCCAAAATAGATTTAAACAGCACCAAGCCGTTTTTCTAGTTCATATCCAACAAGGGGACAGTGTTATTTCACCTCCGGTGGGTGTCACCATCCTTCTGCTTGACACTGAGGTTCGTGGACCTAGACTGGAACCAAAATCAAGGCGCTTTCTCGTTTCGCGTCATAGTCGAGTCCAGTGTCAACAAACGATTGGGTGAAAGACTAGTAACGCGTATGGTATAAGTATCTGCCTTTAAACGGAGCCATTTGATTATTCGTGGCCTGACTGTAACAAGGCGGAAGGTCGAGCGTTACGGGCGACCCGCGGAGTTGTCACGCGATTGTGAACTCGGTGACAGACAGCTGCCGTCTGTCCGGTTGCGAGGATCGAGTTACTGAGCGTCTTTGTCACGTCTTCGCCTCGAAGATACTTCTCCGACGCTCGAGACGCGTCAAGAAAGACGCGAACTCGTTAAATATAAACTCGAAGGAAAAACAGTAAGTTTTCATCCCGCGACTATCTTTTTTGTAAACTCCGGTTCCTCTTCCGAGGGCTGCCTCCTTCCTCCGTATCGGAACCATTCAACCTTGACATTCGGGACGAGCCATGCAGGGACAGATATTTCATTTTAAAGCATGACGTCTGCAGCCAGAATCAACCTTTCCCTCTTATCTACGCCCTTTCCTTTCCTATCAACGACATTCTCTGTTTTGAAAGATATGTTGGTTCGTTCTACAGAACGCGTAACCAGCGAAGAGTACCTCAAGGCGCCTCAAGCAGAAAGCGTCAATGACATTTCTTCATAAGTCTAAATCCTTAAAACACGTTCATAGTCGAACGAACAGACAGCTAGGCTTATTCATTACTCACTGTGATTTCTTACTAGACACATCTGCTACTCAGGACTGAATTAATTTTTAAAGGAAGTTACCACTTAACGAACCGAGACTATTACTCCAATCAGTTTTCTACGCTTACTTCGAGAACTCTCTATATTGCAAGTAATTTAAAACATTCAGTCAGTCTTACTACAAATCTATAATTACCTTCCTTAAGTGTATCAGAAATAATTACTAATTTCTAAAAATCTACGTTTTATTGAATTCTTTTAACGAAAAATTGTACAGTTTTGAATTCAGCTTTAGTATAAGTCTGTAAGTGTGTCAGCTTCACGACATTATTATGTTTGCAGTGAAGTAGAATTAACGTCATACCCAAAACGATAAGCTAATCTGGTGAGGAAAATACGTAATTTAAAAACAAAATTACCACGCTTTGGTCTTGCATCCTGCTGGAGTCAAAGAGCACATATTAGGCCTAACGACTTACGAGGCGTTAGTCTAAAGTCCACCAACTCTAGACAGTCTCCTAGTACTAATTTAACTGACATACTTACGCTAAACATAATTATAAACTTACGGTCTTAGTATTTGAAATAAAATGTAAACACATCATTATTTCTTAATTAGACAGTCGAGTACGGTGTAATTCCGTAACCACGCATTAAATTAAACGCTATTGTGATGGAGTATGGCTCTTTGTTGAGTGGTCGTGCGGAGAAGAAATCTGTTCCCGCCGTTATTTCTTCTAAATGGAGACGTGAGAAAGAGCGTTCCGCGAAGGCCCAGTTTCCCATTGACCTTTCGAACCCAATTTCGTTTTTAGCCCTTCTCTTTTATATCGAAATTTGTTCCGGAGAGTTTGCGAACAAACAGCCCAGCGTGACCATTCTCAGCCAGACAGTGAAAAAGACCTTCGACTTTCCCTATTATTTGCACCACCAAAAAAGGGAAAGAGGTTCGCTGGAGTGGACACGGTTTAACACGCTTCTCGTGGTCAACAAAAACAGAAAACCCCGTATTTACAGAAATCATTGGTTCAGCGAGAACGTAGAAGAAAAAAAATGTAATGATTAGGCGGTAAAAAATAACCTTATGATAAGGTTTTTTCTTTGGCGCGTTTCGCGAAGGCGAGAAGGGTTGGTTCTTTTTCTCTAACAAAACTCCATCCGTTTTAAACGGCGTCTGTGAAGAGGGAGTTCGAAAGAAAATGCGCTTCGTTTTACAACGAGATTCAATGTTCTTGGACCATCAATTATAATAGCCTGAGAATCTCGCTTGTCAGTTTCGCAGTCTCGGAATTCGGCTACTATAGTCGCGGCGTTAGCAGCCAAAAGATGGCTATCTCATTAAATGGCAAAGGAGTTGAAGTAAGTGCCAAGACCCGGAGTGTGATGTCTTCACAAACTCTCCTTCGCCCTTCAACCCATTTTCCACACTCGGGTACTTTGAGTATTTTACCAAAGGACACTATTATTTCGATTAAGATGTTCCGTCTTGTTTACTAGATAAACTAGTTATATTTGATCACGGTAGTCGGTAACCCTTTAGAATTCGCAAAGTTGATGTAGAAAAATGATTTATTACATCCGGATAAAAATGGAGAAGTCGGAAGGAATCAAAAGGGTTTGGAACTGATATTTTTAGAAGGGGGGAATTTCTTGAAAAATTGGAACACTAACAAAGCGAAGTTTCTTCGATCATTCCGTCGCTGAAATGTCGCGGTAATTATTCGTATACGTAACAGCTCCAAATAATTTGGGGTTTGGTCGTATAAAGGGTCAGAAAAACAGCCGACTACATCAGTCAGGCAACCCCTCGCATTTCCCAAAATCGTTTTAGCGAGACGACGAAAAGCGGCAGACGACAGAGTCCATTTATGGAGGGTCGAGTGCTCGTGGCCACTTCTGGCGCGTCTCATTCAAGTATCTACTCTCGTGAATGACACCTGGTCGCCTTAAAATATAGGGATTATGCAGGAATTCGCAGGAACTCGATGGGTTAATACTTACGACAAGTATAAAAATACGTTAAAAAAGCAATTTCTTTCCCTCCCCCTTCTTAAGGCTAGTTTTCACCAGGGCAAAAACGCTTCGACGCAAAAATATTGTATTAGGCTTAACGGGGAGTTTTTGCGTCGACGTAAAAATATTGTATTAGGCTTAACGGGGAATTTTTGCGTTGACGTAAAAAAATTGTATTAGGCTTAAAGAGGAATTTTTGTGTCGACGTAAAAATATTGTATTAGGCTTAACGGGGAATTTTAGCTTTGACGCCAAAAAAATGTATTAGGCTTAACGGGAGATTTTTGCGTCGACGGTCACCGTCATAGCGATTTTGTCCTAGTGGAAACCAGGCCGTACTTTCACCGAGTATAGAATTCCACCACCCCCGAAAAGCGCGGGGTAACTATACGAGATAGAGAGAGAGAGAGTATATGGTATGGTACGATGACGCGGGGATGGGCTTTCTGAAAAGCTGCGAGGAACATTTTCGACTGCACGCTCGGCTGACACCGCGACAAACTTGTCGGCGCCCGGCGGCTTTCGGTGCGGCGTTATTTTTTTGAAAGCTGGCGGCCTGCGTCGGATCCAGGCTGGAATTTTCTTTTAAAGCTTTTTAATGACAACTTGAAGTATAACGAACGTTTCCGTCGACGCTTGGAAAAACAGTCGAGAGAATTTCTCGCAATACGTAGAACGCACCGACACACGATGGGTCCTCTCCGTATCCCCCCACACCCTCGCTCGCATCCGAAAGGAATGAAGGGATGCGAGTCGGCGTCGCCAAAAGGATGTCGTCATCTCTCCTCTTTCTGAAGAAAAGGCCTTTTTTTACACCCCAAATGATTTCCACGTGTTTATTTGAAGCGACAGAGCTATAAGCCAGTGGAAAAAGGTCTTATAGCGCGGTGGAGTAACAACCCGATACGCCTCTTAGGGACACGTAAGAGGACATTCGCACAATAGAAATCTCTATTCCCACTTTTTTCTACTCGGGTGTACCGCGAATATTCTAAACTAAAATGTTAACTTTGCTATCCATATGCAATATCAGAAGTATGAATTATTCAATTCTTCTATTGCTTGAAAGATGTCTTTTACGAAAATGTTGAACCCGATTTTAGTCTAAAATTGGTTATATCCTAATTCAAATTTAATCGAAAATTACAATCCAAAATGTGTTTTATTCGATCCAATTATTATTATTATTTGAATTTGAATTTGAATTTGATTTAAATTTAAATTGAACTTTATTCCGATTTGATCAAAATTATTTGATCCATTATAGTAAAATCAAATTGAACTTTATTCCGATTTGATCAAAATTATTTGATCCATTATAGAAAATTCAAATTGAACTTTATTCCGATTTGATCAAAATTATTTGATCCAATTATAGTAAATGTAAATTGAACTTTATTCCGATTTGATCAAAATTATTTGATCCAATTATAGTAAATGTAAATTGAACTTTATTCCGATTTGATCAAAATTATTTGATCCAATTATAGTAAATGTAAATTGAACTTTATTCCGATTTGATCAAAATTATTTTATCCAAATAGAATGGATGTGAAGTTATTTTCGTAAGGGGTACTTTCTCTGAAGGCAAAATTGTGCTGGGTTAAATTTTTAGCGGTGATGTTTTCGGTACGCGAGCGGAAAATTCGTCCCCTTAAGCATGCTTCTATATCATTGACTTTTGAAAACATCCACGGTCACGTATATAATTCTTAAAAGATGAACTTTTAAGTCTGGGCAAACAAAACCTTTCGTAGAAGTCAATGTAGATTTAAATAAGTTTATCACGTTCGTTCTCAACGCCCTCCTACGGGTGGATTTTTTCGTTTTACAAAACACAGCGACAAAGAAAATAACACAAAAGAAACAAAAAGACGACATGATTTTTTGTGGCATATATTCCGAATATTTATCTAAATCCTACGTGGAATGCAAAATAGAGTTACCCCCAACACACAACCTGAATGCTTATTGATCATTTCCAAAAAAAATAAATAAATAAAAAATCGAATGTATAATGTTTGGGCTATTCCGATTGTAGCGCCAATTTTTTATTCGAAAATCGCCTAGCGGATGGAGAGCAAAACAGGTTCGTCGTTATCTAAGTCGCGGGATACGCGGCTAAATTCTTCGCGACAAGGCATTCATCACTATGAGGGCGCATTAAAACGTCACCTGACACCGCTGTTAAAGGAGGGAAGTGGCAGCCTGAGTTTACTTTGGAATAGGGCTATGACTTAACTGTTGGATTAGGTGCCCTCCCCCCTGGACAGAATAAAATGCGGATTATGTAATACAGCTTGAATGTCGCTTTGGGCTTGTTTCATCTGATATTTCGATCAATCCCCCCCCCCCCTCAGTATTTGATAAATAGATTCAAAAATCACTAATAACAATGGGATTTTCCCCATACGAAGAAAAAGCCGAACAGAAACATGATGTAGGATTAGTTACGAGACTGTATAATTTATGTCGGCATCCCAAAGAAAAAACTAAAATTATTTTAGTAATAAATAAATTTGAGTCAATTCCAGTTTCTTCCCAATACTAATTTTAGATTTGCTGTATTATATAGAGGCGTGAAATTAAATGTCAAAATTAATTAAGGAATAATTATATGCTACTATAGTATTAAAATATATCTAAACGACTGTTAATGTATTCTATCCGCAGCACATTTGTGTTCAGCGTTAAGTAAATTTACAGGGGTAAGCTTAAGGGAGCTTGAAACAGTGCTTTACCATCAGAATGAATGATTTTTTATTTGCCTAAAATTCCTTTTGAAACAGGAAGGAGCAGGGTTCACAGGGATAAAGTAATTTATATGGGTTAGCTTGTACCTGCAGTAACATTCGTTTTCAGAGCTAAGTTCATTTACAGGGGTTAAACTATGGGAGCTTGTAAAAGTTTGGTACCCACAGAACTAAGCCTATAGAATTTTTCACACGCCATACCAAAATAGCTTACGAATTGATTATGTTTTCAGCTAATAAATAAACGATTTTTCAGTACAAATTTTAAACAAAAAAATCATTATTGAACTTCAAAATAGTTTTCCCTCAATTGTCAATAGGGGCGAACTATGACTTCAAAGAAAACGTTATATTTTTATCAGCGCGTCGATAGGCATTCCAGCCTCCCTGGCTACGACAAGAATATACCCCCAAATCCAGAACACATGGCATTTTGGCAAAAGAGACGGGACAAAGCTCGCGAGGAATTCTTCCACAGCGGGGTCAACAGAAACGCGCGTTAATTATTACCATAGCCGCCATATCCTACTTAGCACCGTGAAGAAAATATTTAAAGCTGTTTGTGGCCGATAAAGCTTCGTACAACCCACACTCGCAACACGACTCCATTTCGGGGCGGTAACACGTGCCCAAACAAGCCACGGCCTATAATATCCGAAGCACCGTGGACATTCTATTTTGCATACGGATGAAAGGAACACAATGGCAGACAGTAAAATATTCCTACAGAGTGACTGACGTTAAAAAATAGGCATTTCGAATGGCGTACCTATATCAGAACACGGCGAACACCCCCGCGAATATCAGACAACTTCGGAATTGAAAGAGAACGAGGCTTAGTAGATGTACTAGCTTCAACCCCACCCACCCTAAGAAGACGATACGGGTTAAGGTTTGGAAAAAGGTACAGTCTGCTGCCATTAACGCGTAACCCCGCTGTAATTTATACCCTCGAATTGGCGAACTTTCTTCGACTTAAAACGTATAATCAACTCGGGGTGAATCTTTATTTTTTTAAAAAGAAATCTTCTCTCAATCCTGAGATGTATGGCTCTATAAAAACGTCTTCCTTTGTTATGTAAATCAACCGTGCATGAAGCTGTCTAACGCCAAAAGTGCCCTCTCTCGGTGATTTTTTTCACCACCCTCCTCGAATACTTTGGCAAAGGCTTACGAGAGTTGGTAAACGGGGGTGAGCGTTTAACGTCGTAGGCTATAACATTAGCCCCCCTCATCCCGTTCAGTACATCATGATAGCCACTTATTAAAGCGGCCGAGTTGGATATCCGTGGAAGTTGGGTAATATACGTGAGAGGCCTTATATGTATATTATAGGCGCTATTAGTCGATGGTGCTGCCCTCCCCCGGCGCGGGTGCATTACGGTTCTTTCGGGGCACCACCCTTGTACCAGGACCGGAGGGAAAAAATTGGGAAAAAAAGCTTCGATATAAGAGGGAGACTTTGGAGAAGGGAAAAAATACACCCTTAACTTAGGAATTCTTCGCGAATTAGCTGACTGCTTTCTACCAAACATCCGTTTCATTTTTCCACGAATAAAGCCGTTTCAGGGGGACAAAAGAAACGCGTTCACACACACGCGTCCGAATTTGCTATCAAAACGGATTTAGCAGGGGAAATCTTGATTGAACGTTATGAGATGTGTTTTGGTAAGTTTGAACAAAATAAAATGAAGTTTTGTAGTTCAATGTTGGAACTATTCCAACGAGAGTGTACGAAATGTTTGGATAATTTTGAACAATCTAAAATGAAGTTTTTAATTTTAGTTCAATGTTTGAAGTATTTCCACGACAGTATATACGAAATGTTTGCATAATTTTGAACAATCTAAAATTAAGTTTAAAGTTCAATGTTTGAACTGTTTCAATGACAGTGTACGGAATGTTTGCATAATTTTTAACAATCTAAAATGAAGTTTTAGTTCAATGTTTGAACTATTTCAACGACCGTATACGAAATGTTTGGATAAAATTGAACAATATAAAATTATGTTTTAATTTCAATGTTTGAACTATTTCAACGACAGTGTACGAAATGTTTGGATAAAATTGAACAATTAAAAATGAAGTTTTAAGTTCAATGTTTGAACTACTTCAATGACAATATACGAAGAGTATTGAATACGTTTGGACAAAATATCAGTTGTCCGTTGCAGTGATATGTGTTCATGAGAAGCTAGGCAAAGGATAAAAATTTAAGAATGGCAGCTAGGAGCAACAAACACAAGGAGAACGCAGCTAGCCTTTATACAGGCGTGTACAAATTTCATTGTACGAGCCTTTACGCTGAACGTTTTACGGGCGGGGGGTAGACAATTTCCGAATTTTCCCCTTCCGACGGCAGCAGGCGCTAAAGCGTCTAACCAATGGAAATTGTACACAACAAAATGTACGACTTTTGACAGGTTGCGTTCTCCTTGTGTGGGTAGATGTGTTTGTTGCTCCTAGATGAAAACTGACCCCACAACAAACCATCAAATGTATCACACTTTGGTACTAATTATCGTCAAGGTATTTTTTGCAACTTTTCACTCAAAAGAAACGCCTCTGAAGTGATAATATTATGTTTACCATTTTAAAGATAAGTCGTTATCCTACGCGTAACAACGAAAATAAACCATAAATTACCATAATTCATAATAAACTAAATAGAGAAATCGGTCGTTAACTCGACTTATTTTAAACGTAACTAGCGCCAATTATTCCTAGCTTCTGTTAAACCTGGTGACCGATACGTGAAATTCGTCTGAATGTTCATATTCCCTTTAAGAAATTATTGAGACGCAAAACCGCAATCGACGTGGTCCGAACTAAACTCGCCTTAACCAACATAAAACCATATCAAACTCTAATAAAGAACTTTTTTTTTTGCCAGAGAGGAGCAGGGGTTGGATGGGGTGGGCAGATTTAATACAACGGGCAGTCAGGGCCAAATTTTGGTGAAATTTCCCCTCTCTGCCGCGCGCGTTGGACTAGAAAGGCGGCCGTAGAAGAGAGAACCCCTTGACATCATAATTAGCGTGGCCGAAGAGCAGAATGTTTTCATCCTCCGAAAGTGAAAGCGAAGAGTGCATTAAAAAGGAAAAGAGGTTCACCGCTGCCCACGACTGTACGATAATGAAGGCCCCTTCCAACTTCTCCGTACTCGTGACTCGCGGTAATTTTCGACTCAACTTTGAACTTAAAAAAGTACCGAGGCCTAAACATTCATCTGGCAAGTACGCGAATAAAAACAACCAGGCCATTAGGTTAGCTCTTCTTATAAACGACGGCGTAAACATACCAGGATTATGAAGTTATCACGAATTGAACCGAACGTTTTTCACGTACCGATGCCCAGATTGAATATATAATACTCCCCGTTTACGGCTTCTTGTAAGTGTTTATCTCGAAAATCTAGACCAAGGCTTAAATTAATATTTTTGTTTTAACCATGGTTTATAAATAGAAGTTATAAAACTGCCGCTGCCGTTTGTAAATAGATATTGTCGGGAATCTAGACCGTAAAACCAAGGTTTAAATATATTTTTGGTTTTTTACAAGGCTTAGAAATAGAAGTTAAAAAATGTTGTTTGCATATTTATATTGTTGATAATCTATTGCCACAAAATCAAGGCTTAAATTATTGTTTTTTATTATAAACCAAGGCTTAGAAATAGAAGTTATAAAAATGGTGTTTGCAAACAGATATTGTTGAAAAGAATCTAAACCTCAAAGCCCAGGTTTAATTTATTTTTGGTTTTCAACAAGCTTAGAAATGCTATTTTAAAAACCGCAGTTTGGATATCTACAGGGTGTTTTAATGGATTATGCAAAAATTTGTAGGGTTGAGTTGAGAAGTATGCCTGTGTTTTTAAATATTTCTACGATGAGTGAAAAGAGCGCCAGAGAGCTTCAAAGTGTGGCCTATTAGCCCCTGGAAGTTGGCTGCAACAAGCGCAAAACCAAGCAGCAGGGAAATGCGAACATTTAGGTTTAGGTTCGTGTTATAGGTAAAAGAGGACTTTGTAAACAAATCGAGGTAACCAGCGTAGAAAAGGAAACTTAAACAGTATTTAAAGTCCCTGCTGCTTGGTTTTGCGCTAGTTGCAGCCTACTTCGAGGGGCTAGTAGGCCTTACTTTGAAGCTCTCTGGCGCACTTTTGATTTATCGTAGTAAAATGGGAAAAAATAGGCATACTTCTCATCTCACCCCCTACAACTCCTTAAAATTTTTGCATAACCTTTTGAAACACCCTGTATATTGTTGAGAATCTAAAACCACCAATCCAAGGCTTAAATTAATATTTTTGTTTTAAACCAAGGCGGAAAATTAGCGTTTGCAAATAGACCGCAAAGCTACGGTTTAAAATAATTTTTTAATTTTGGGCAAGGCTTAAAAACATATATTTATAACTTGCGTTTGATAAACCATATTGTTTGAGATTCAAATATAAACGCTTTCCTTGAGAGACGCGAAAACCCGTGGATATGGCAAAATGACGAATATAACAAGGGCATCCTTTGAGCGTAGTTGTTCTCTTTGGGTATTCTAATTTTAGCCTAGTGACGATGGGGCCCGTCACGCCCCAGAATGAGAGAGAGACACGCAGAAGACTTCTTCACAATGAAGGCTCAAGAAAGCGCCGAAATTCCCCAATGAAAAAGAAAAGAGATTGATTCATATCCCGTCAGATAAAAATGCCTAGCTATAGCAACAACAACATCTTGTTATATAACTACAAAACTAATCATTTCGAAGAAGAATCTTATGGGTGCTATAATAATTTGGTCTATGAACAAGGCAGGTATAATTCAAATTTAAATAATAACATTTATTGAACTTAAATTTATTTAATTTTATACAAAATTCAGCTAGGCTATTTGCTAATACCCTTGGCACCACCTTAGGCCTAAGTCATCAAGCGACTTTTAAAGCCATTAATTCAGGTGGCCGGGTTACAACGCGTAGGAGAGTGGTGGAAAGCCCTTTATGCCACGCGAACCAACAGTGCTCAACCCTACACTAACTATTAATAATGGTTGAGATTACTACAACATTAAGTCATTAGTCCTTCGGTTCATAGTTGCCTGGTCGAGGCGTAGGACCGACAGCGCTCCTATCGAGAGAATCGTGCAACATTTCCACCCTAATTCAAAGCACGTGCGTAGAAACGTAAATATATTAGGCCTAAAGTCGTTCACTTATCATATGGCGCACGTGTTTAATATTTGGGTGTAAATCTTTACAATATCAGACACAGTGGCGCTACAAGCGGCACTGCTCTAAAGGAAAAAAACTAGAGTCAGGTCTAGTACTTCATTTGTCGAATGTTCTACATCACACGTATAGCTATCAGTAATTATTTCCCTTAGCTGACACACTTATGCAAAATAATATTGCTAACATTTAGCCTACAAACCCAGGTATAACGGATGATTCATAGGAGCAGGGTTTCGAATCCCACCAGATTAGCCCCTAATTCGAAGGATATTTTTCTCGCTTTTATACTTTACAAAACGGTCGGCAGTCAGTCAGACGTATACCACCAATATCCATTTACACGGGGGATAGAGGGCTCTTATAATAAAAAAACCCCTAAAATGAATCAAACAACCCGCAGGAAAATACGCGAAAAGCGTTAGATATAAAAGCCGCAAAATATTTGTCGGTGAGGTGTGTTCCCGCGTCAGCCAGGGGGACACAGTCATATTATATCAACTACAGAACCCCAATCTACTATATTGAAAGGCAAAGCTGATCCTTACAAACCATGACCCGAAAGTATTGTTATAATTGGGGGGAAATGTGGGGTACCATAGGGTCGGTTACACCTGCGAGCCAAAAGGACGTAAATGTCCCTATAAAGGCACTAATAACAAAACCTCCAGAAACTATTCATAAAAAAAACCTTATCTAAAATGCGGTTGTATTGCCAGTAATGTCCCCTTCAGAGTCAAGCCTAGTAAGCAACCTACGAAACTACGCCAACAATCGCGGTCTTGACAGCGTGGAAAAAGGCACGTTATCGTTCTGGAAAAGCGTGCAAATCGGTAAAGTTCCATCTGAAAAAATATATCTTCAGAATAAAAACATTCTGCAACTGAGACGGTGAATATTCTACCAATTTCAAACAATGGAAATGGGTGTTTGTACCTGGGTATAAGAACCGATAGAGCGAATACGGGGGTAGGAATGCTCGCCAATTTTTAAAGAATGACCCAAACCCAACCGACCAAATTTTTGTGTTCCAAAAGGGGGGAGGGCAACAGGGCTGTTTTTGGGATACCGATGAACCCTTTGATTTCATGGTCGAACGCCTCGAACCGACCAAAAAAGAAGAAAGTACATATAAGAAAATTGATGGTTTTCCAGTGGAACTTTTTCTTTGATAGAATAAAAAAAAATGTCTTAGTTTTTTTTTATAATATTTCATATTTACAGAAAAGTAGGATAAATATTTGACTTCTTCGAGGTACATTTAGTTAAACAACTAAGCGTTCGTTAGGAAATAAAACCAAAATGGTTTAATGATGTGGGTAAATAGTGTTTCACGTGGTACGCTACCTTTGACTTCAAATTGTTAAAATTGTTAATACGAAAATTTTAGGAGACATAAGGGCCTACGAATGTCCGAAAAGTCGGTAATTGAGATATTTTTGCCTAAGGCATACGGAAAGGTTAAAACGGCCCTGATTGTTAGATACTGTATGGCGCCAACAACTTAAGATATGACTACTTGACTCTCATATTTCCCAACGCTATAACCATTCCATAGAACGGTTAGAAAAATACCAATATATATGTAACTAGTAAGTTTTGGTATGTTTCTCAGGATGTACTATTTATCAGCGACAATCTGTAGAGCCATATTTTTGCTACAATCGCGTCGAATGACATCTATTTTTCGCGTATCGGTCGTATTTATACCTCCTAAATTCTTCGAGAAGTTTCGCCTATTATCGGTCGAACAATCGAAGAAACGAATATCAGGGGAAATATATACCAAGAATGATTTATGTCCGTTCGTCCCTAAGAAGTCGTAAATAGTTCGGGAATTTCCAAAGAGAGGGTAGCGTTGAGGGGACCCTCGTGTCAGTACCGATTCTAAGTGGCGCTATTTAGTATTACGGAAAGTTGGATCTTAACGGACGACCCCTCCACGAAAGACAGTTGTAAATAAAGTAGCTACGCTTAGCAGTCGGAAAATAGAAGGATCGTTGCATTGGGATGCCCGATCAAAGCAAAATGGGCAGCGATACCAGAGTTTAAAAGTAGCGATTAGAATAGAGTAGGAAGCCAGCGCCGATTTCAATACAGATTTTACCACACCGCTCTTTTTGACAGAAACGTTATCTAAGACTTGGTCTCGACTATAGAGCGCTCCGTTTCTCGCTAGGATTGTCAGGAATGTTTCCCCGTCCCCACAAAGTTGGCCATTCTTCTAGGATAAAAAGGCGAACGACAGCCAAACGCTTTCGACAAAAACCCCGAAGAAGCGCAACCTTAATATATACCGATGGATCAAGTCAAGATTAAGATATAGACGCGCGCTTTCTTAGACTGGAATAACGGCATTTTTACGGTTAACGATATCGTAGAAGTCGCGCGTTTTATCCCAGTCGCATCTCATTTTCTGGGCAAAAAGATGGCCTTACATACGTACTGGGGCGCAAAAACAAGGAATAAATGAAGATGGGAACGGCCGATTCGAATTTTTCCGTTTGCCAAAAATCTTATTTCCTCTCGCGATGAGAGGCCTGGGTGACAAGATGTTCCATTCATATTTTAGCTCGGCATTCAAAAAGAAACGCTTTCATTGGAAACTTCCTAAATTTACTAGCGGGACTCCTACCCTCTATCTACATTTAGACCTACAAGACGCGTGATTTCCAGAAATAAAAACATTCTAGTCCATTTCCCGTGATGTTTATCCTCTTCGTGTACGTACACTCCTGGGAAAAGCTACAGTTAAACGCCACTGTTTCTTAGATATATTCTACAGGCAGATGAGTGGTCTAAAATTGTTAGATGATTTTGACAACGCCGCGTAAAAGATTCTCCTTCATAAACTAATCATTGGACTGACACTTTTGATGTTGGGATAACACAATTTAGAGCGCCGAAGTACCCAAAAAAATTAATAAAATACCCGGACTATTGGAGCTTATTCGGAGTTAGGCATATTTTAGCTGCTCAAAATTGATACCAACCGTTTCTATCAAGTATAGTCACCGCTATACTATAGTGGATATTTGCAACTATAATTTCCGAAATTATCGGGTAGATTCTTTAAACTATAGAACTTCACCTTATACTCTTCAATCTTCAAGATAAACGTATAGTTACACAAAATACATTACCAGTAAACACTAATCTAACAGTAGCAAGTTAATAGTGTTAACTAAATAGTAAGTTTTAAACTTCTGCAACTTTAGCAGAACATGGAGCAGACGATACTTTACGCCTACGAAAGATAAGAATAAGGGCGAGAAATAAGTAGTGTTAAATTGAAAATAAAAAATAAAAATGAAGTAAATCATCGATTTAGGGTATCATTTTAGGTAAAAAACCCAATAAAACCCAAAAAAGCCCAATGGGCTGCGTTTTTTTTAAACCCTGATTTGAAGGACGGTAGTACCGATAACGCCCAAATTTATAAGCGTCACTGTTGGAAATTCAATAATGAAATTGGCGGCCTCTACTTATAAGAGTATTAAACAGTCCGTTAGTTTATGGTCTAGTGTAAAATGTCAATTAGGGATTCGTGGTGCCTCTAGGACGCGATTCCGTAACTTATACCAGCAGACTTCTCCCCAAGTTGAATTAATAGCGCGGTAGAAAGAGAAAGCTATAAGTTAGGGAGTCGCGGATGGGCGAAAACCGTTATTTAACGCGAGGGAAGCATGCATCCTTGAAAGTTATTATACGGTACAGCCCTGAAAATCCGCTGGCTTTTTTCTCTAAACGATATTGTTTATGGGGATAATCCCGTTCGCGAAGGGATCTGTAAAAAACCCACATCTTCTAGGCGTAGCTGGGGGTAAAATATCAGACTCGTAAAGTCGGCGTGCGTGGCCTAAGTCGCTTTGCCTTCTGAATTCTTTTTCTTCGCGGCCATCCCAGTGGACAGAGCCTCGTAAATCCGTAGCGTGCCATCATAAGACAAGCTTAATTCTCTTGACAGCTAAACCCCCCCAAAAATACGACCTCGGTACCCGCTACGTACAGAACTTGTAATTCGCGTATTTCTATACGCTTATTGCAGGGTGGGACGATTTTTTGGAGTTTTGGGTTAAAATTACGTTCAAATTGAGAGTTGGTACATAAGCAACGACGGATTTAAAAATTAAGAATATCAAAAGTAGCATAAGACCCAAAAGTATGTCAGAACGGTATAGTAGTTAATGAGAGTTTGTCGCAAAGTAAAAAAGGGAAACGAAGGGGGTCGGAAAAAGCGTCATCAAAATCGAGGTACTACAGCGCCCCCGAGTGAGGCGTTTTAGAACGTATGTCTACGGGTGAGAAAATCGCGCCCGACTATAGACTAAAGTATAATGTTGCTAGTACTATTCCAACTAGTAGGTTATGTAGTCTATAGCGTGACTGGGTCTCACTAGAAAATTTCATAGGCGTAAAGGTACAGCTGACACACTTTTGGGTCTTATGCTACTTTTGCTAATATACAGACTAATCTTTGAAACTACTTCCAGATTTGGTTGGGCATACACATTACACGAGATATCAGGCTTACAGAGGCAGATTACAACATCAGGCAAGGCTCCCATATCAATGTGAGATTTACAGCCTCAAGGGGAATGATATCGACATCAGAAAAAAGTCCATGACCTGATGTAGTAATAACAGAAGTAAATGAACCGAAGTTATTGAAATAGCGCTCAGAATCGGAGGGCGTTTTCATTAGGAAAATAATGAGAAAATCAAGTCAAATAAAAGCTAATTTCCATCCCGGTCTTTTGACGCGATAAATTGAACTCGGGAATTATTGGTATAGCTATTTATATGTATAAAAAATGGTTTCATAAAAAGCAAAACGTTTTTTTTTTTCGACCTAGGAGCGCGCAAAATTTCAAATTCGAGGTAAAAATGTAACTTCATAAGGAAAATGCCTCCAACATGGGGAGTATAGCAGTCTAATAACTTCGGTTCATTTACTTCTGGTAATAATTAAGAATGGACATTGCTTAGGCTGTTGGCTCCTTCCAGCAACTTCGAATAGTCTGGACTACGTCTGCCCAGGGGCTTATTCACGCTTTCGATGAACCCGTGCGTTTGACCAGCTATGAATGGTCAACTGACCAACCAAAGATTAGGCGCCATAGACCTGGTCCTCGTTTGCCTATTCGACTGCCATCTATTGGTGGTAATGCAGACTAAAATACAAAATATCCAAAATATCAAAGGCGACAGAAAACGGTTGTAAATTATGATAATTAGACACGGTATTCTATAGTAAGTGGTCTTTAACCAATATTATATTTCCGATATAAAATTATGGGTCAAAGGTTATACTGTAAATTATGTTAACGCGAAATTTACAAATAGCCATTCAACATTAAAGGGAATATAACCTGCAAAGCAATCTTTACGGAAGACCCCTTCATTTTTTCAAATAACCCTGTACAGTGGCGCCAAACATTTCTTAAGTCAAAGGCAAGAGCAGCCAGAGCTACAAACGTTGGTGTTCCACACCAAATACCTGAGGTTATATTCCCTTTAAGGGCACCCAATTTCAGTAGCAACTTACCTCTAGGTGCTTATTTGAGCCTACACTTATTTTAAATAGCAGACAGTTTTTGAAATCCTCAAAATAAAGTATATCAAAGGATTTAAACTTTTACCCTTACACGGCATCTTGGAAATTTTCGATGTTTGCCAATTTTAAACAATTAAGCACGTAACAAATTCGGTTCAATGGGGAAGATTCTTACTAAGACTTTGCGGAAGATGGCGTTACTCAATATTTAATAAAGGTGCGCCACGCACGCTTAGTTCAAGGTTAGTAAATTTTAGGCTATAAAAGGTTGTCTCGATACGCTGTGGTTGCTAAGGGCTAAGGTTGGTAACTTCGTTGCTAACCAACTTCGTGACGTCACTGAGATGAGATCCTATTGAAAATCAATGGGATCTCATCTGGGTGACGTCAGCAACAGACGAATTTTGGAGGCAATCCAAAAATTCTTTCAAACCGTTTCTCGATCGAGACCCCGTTGCGCTTAGTTGGACTTTCCAATCAACACGTGCCATCGAGCGGGCGTCGCGTGCCGTTAATAAAAAGAACCCTGAATTAAATTATTTATAACCTAATCACAGAATGTGAATGTAAATCCAACTCCAATATAACTTTATAAACCTATCTATATTTAACATATATGTACGTTTGTCTAAAGTGGTATTTCATTTTTAACGTAGATCTCAAGACTCCAGAAAGAACTTGGTAATGCGTATCGGACATTGAGCCCTCCCGCCAGCAAGAATCGACTCGCCAACAGGCCCTCGCCAGTAGGGCCACAAAACCAGAGGACCGGGAACTCTAGAACCCGCCCAATGCCAAAGAAAGAGGGCAAATCTTCTGATGGATCCCCATTTTGGTAAGTAGTACCGACTCCTCAATTTCTCATAAAACATTTCATTTAATTCTATCGAGAGAAACGTGAGGATGAGGCCGAAATGCCTCTCGAACTTGTCAAAATCGCGTATTTTATTTTTATTCGCGTTTATTTTTGACGAGTTTCAAAATTTTTGGGAGTTTTCCGCGGAATGAAATACGGTACTTAAAACGTGTTTAAATTACATCCGCCAAGTCAGGGTCCTTCGAGGAATCAAATACGGGTAAACGCCCGCGCGCGCCGCCAAATTGAGACGCAAGCTCGGAACGTTCAACTCGCAATGACTCAATGGAAAAGCTCGTATTGTTCAGCCATTAGCGTTCTCAGGTCGTCCTTGAGAAAGATAAATACGACGTGGCTTACTTTTTAAAATGTCGACCACTCTTCTTGAGGTGATTTTAAATCGATAATAAATTAAAGAAATATATAAATGCAACGCGAGTTGTTTATTTAAATTAAAGAAATTTTCGAAATATATAAAACCAAGCGTGTCTTTACGTTGAGACGTTTTTACCTCTCCGAGGGGACTTTGTACCCTAGGAGGGGTTATACAACCACCGTGTCTGTCTGTCTGTCTGTCAGGCCTGCGAACGCGTTCGCATTTTCGGGGCAAAGGGTAATCACTGCGTACCCAGTTTCTTAGAATCAGGGAAAAGGTTTTTCCAAAAGCGCCCTCTTTTTGTCATTGGGTGTAGTATAATTTCTTAATCGGCCGGGATTCGAACCCGAGCCCTCTTGCACGATAGGTGAGCGTTCTACCGCAGAACCACGGATACAGTTACGCTTCACTCAAAATTAAAAACTCTTCCGAGGAGAGGTATATTTTGGCTTGCCAACTTGTTTAGCGTTGCTTCCAATCCACCTCACGATATAAGAGTAAGCTCTATCGTCCAAAAAAATCAAAGAATCAACGCCATTTTATTTTAATATGAATACCCTAATCACCCTACCCACCGCGACACTCGGCGGAAGACGCAAAAATCAACTTGCATACGAGAAATGCTGACGCGCGAGCTGACGGCACGAGCTATTTCACGGGGCGGCCGAGTCACCATAGTTACAGACAGTGGCGTAAATACGCCAATGCAGCCAATGCGGTGCATTGGGGCCCACCCCAGTAATGGGGCCCATAAACTTTAACTTAGCCGACTGTCCGATCGGCTGTCTCACGAAAGAACGCCGTATACATGTATATTTTTATAGAGAGTATTACCGTGATGTCATTATCACGATTTTGGAAGCCAGTGGCGTAAATAGGCCAACAAACCCAATCGCGTACATTGGAACGCACAAAAAGTATCACAGGGGCCCATTTTCTTATCTCGCATTGGGGCCCAATTTTCCTAGCTACGCCACTGGTTACAGACGTGACTCGGAGGTAACTAGACCTTGTTCGTCAAAGTTTAAAAAGAGGGCGCTTCGCTGGCTCTTAGCTGATGAAAACCAAATTTTGAAATTAATTAGAAAATAATTACATGATTTAGTAAATTTTTAACCATACTAGAGGTTAAAAAATGCTTCCCCCTTTTCAACACAACCAAAAATTCTACTTCGAAGAAATATATTAAGAACCACAACCATTTCCTTTCTCCAATGGACGATAAAAATATGCTATAGTACCATTCCTTTTGTCAACCGAGAGAATAACCCTATTTGGGTAACCAATGGCAACCCAACCACCGCGTGTCCGAGAAACTCTTAAATTCATGGCTCTCCTATTGTGATGGCGAGTACCGACGCTCGGTATCCCGATTCTATTATACCGTACACGTACCAGGAGTGGAGCCAAGCGCAGAACCGAGAATTTCCACGCGGGGGGTTCAGAGGGGACCAACTTTATCGGATAAAGGTAGCGAAAAACATCACCATTCCGACATGGTGAAATTTCTCGACCAAGCGTAAAAAAGAACTGTTCGGATATATCTGCTCTCAATTTCTTTGTCCGGCAACCATTGAGGATAATCACTTTGTACAGAGCGGCGCGTTTATCCTGACCGACAAGGAATTACCGAGCTTACGGGAGCCACAATGAGTACAAAGCACCGAGCGCCGCTTAAGAGCGCTGTATAAAGAAATTCTATTCTTCAGAAAAAAAGCGCGAACCAGCGATGAAATCAATCGGATGCAGAAAAGGGTATCTAAGCTTTTATGGGTTTATCTCCCAAATAGGATTCCTAGATCTTATTAGACCGTGCAAAATGACCCCAAAAGAAACCAAGTTACGTTTTGAAAAAGGGACATTTAATATAGCAGTAATTACGTCTAATTTCGATAACAGATGGTAGCACGATTGATTCGGTGGTTGCCATAGATATATGAAATAGTATAGATCCACAATTCTACGAGGGAATGATACGGAAGTAACAGCTAGCAGACAACGCGAATTTTCTGGATGCGCCATCTTTCCACCAAAAGCAAAAAAAAATGATTTCAACTCCACGTTATAGGGCTATCAACATTATTAGGCCTAATCTACCGCGTTCTTTTTACAAATATTAATTTTGAACGCCGATAGATGGCACTATTACGTAGCACATCCAGAAAATATTTTCCAAATATTAATTTTGGTCACCGATAGCTGGCACTATTACGCAGCGCATCCAAAAAATATTTTATAAATCCTAATTTTGCTCACCGATAGATGGCACTATTACGTAGCGCATCCAGAAAATATTTTCCAAATACTAATTTTGAACGCCGATAGATGGCACTATTACCTAACGAATCCAGAAAATATTTTCCGAATATTAATTTTGAACACTGATAGATGGTACTATTACGTAGCGCATCCAGATAATATTTTCCTAATACTAATTTTGGTCACCGATAGATGACACTATTACGTAACGCGTCCAGAAAATATTTTCCAAATACTAATTTTGAACACTGATAGATGGCACTATTACGTAGCGCATCAAGAAAATATTTTCCAAATACTAATTTATTTTGGTCACCGATAGATGGCACTATTACGTAGCGCCTACAGAAAATATGGGTCTTCTGTTATCTGTCTCTAACGTGCTCTTCCCACGGGCCCGTCATAATGCAGCGTAAGGTATCTATGTTATTTCATATATCTATGGTGGTTGCTCGTAGCTTCGTAGACACATAGCATAAGTCTAGCCTTAAAACAGTTGCCATGACATTATTCAACGTCAAAGGTCACGAGACAAATCACCACACGATCCGGCGTTGCAAATATTAACTCGACTATCGTAGGCGTCTTAATGACGTGGCCGACCTAAACACGTTAAATTGGCAACGGAAATATGCCATACCCACGAGTAAGCTACGAATATAGCTAAAAAAGATACGCTTTAAATTTATATTAAAACAATGAAATTTAAGATAAGGATCGTTGGGCTCTAAAACTTTGAAATGGAAACTCGCAATAAAAGCAAGTTCCCAAGACGAACGAGCAACAAAAAAAAATAATGTAGGAAATAGAAAATTGAAAACGGAGGCCCGCAGCGATTCCAAGTAAAGTACGCCATGTGCGAGAACCAGATGGAATCCAACAGACGTCTTACGCGAAGTGGACAGAACGCTACCTTTTTAAACGAGCAGACTTTACCAGACTCCCCAGTCCGTAAAGAAATGCTCTATGGGGAATTTGGTCACTAATCTTTAGGAAGTGCTTTCTGAGAGGAGAGATGCCGATTATGGAAAGCGTTTTCTCTTTGGGGCCTTGGCCCCTATACATACGTACGCGATATAATGGTAGTCGGGATATGCGCTCCACAGATTCGGTTCCTTTCCGAGAAGGGATTCCATAATCTGTCCGATTGTTTATGTCTAGGTTTTTACACCGTCGCTCGGGCCCCTGTCTATTCTCCGCGAGTGTCGCTGCGTATAAAGCAAAGCGGCGTGCCACCGAATAAACAAGCGTCTAATATTACATTCGTGTGAAATCGCACGCTCAAAACTCAAAACACCCCGCTTTGATGCGGGTCGCGTTAAAGATCTCCCTGTTTCCCGGAATGGCGGAGTAGCCCGATTACTTTCAGAGGTGTTTTACGGCGTCGCTTACAGGTGTAACAATATTTTACACAAACAGAATCTCCGTTTTATGGGGTTTTATCGTCAAAGGTTTAATATATACGGATATGTTTGCTCACCTTTTACCAAAAATATTCCACAGATTTTTCTGATTTCGTGCGCTTGGAAAAGTCCTGTAGAGATTTTTCCGAGGGGTAAGACAGTCTCAGATAATCTGTACACCGAGTTCGTGCATTTAGCACTGTTAAAGGTACATATTTTCAAGAGTTCGCGAGTTCCATTTAGCACTGTCAAAGGTACGGCACTGTACACCGAGTTCGCAAAGTGTCTTACCCCACGGAATTTTCACCCTCAATGCATGGTGAAGTTCATTACGGAATTTGGTCTGTCAAACGTAGAACCATTGTACTGAAAGATTACAATTACCAAAATTATTGTTGTATTTATTAAAACTTAAAATAGCTTTTTTTGAATTGACAGTTCCATATTAATTCTTCGTTTGTACTGAATAGTGACTGATCTTATGGTTTAAATAAAAAAATTACCTTAGCTGAAATTAATTAGTATACATTGTATTATAAATACACGCATAAAATAATTATATATATTAACAGCATTTAAAGTCATGGTTGCAATATTAGAAATAAAAGAAAATACGTGTAGTCTAAAGACGGTTCGAAAGCTCGCTGTAAATGTTTTTAAAATAAGTTTTAATTAAATGATTTAAAAAAAATTCAGTCATATGTCTCTGCATATAAATTTGTTTTGATTTCTGATGAATAAAATGTTAATGGTTTTCTGTTAACTACTGTTAATTTAAACTAAATTAATTAAATTTCTAATAAAAATTTACTTTTAATGAATCCAAATTTAGTTTTACGTTATAAAGTAGCTTCCCAAATAAATTCAGAAATTCAGTTGTTCAATAACTATATAAATAAGTCCTTAATTTGGCATTTAACTTTCAGCTGTTTTAAATTATTTTAAAATTTATTTTTAATACGGAATTTAGTCTAAAATATTAATTTTTAAGTTCTTTGCAGGGCTGGTTTAAGGGGGTCATATCTATTATTTTTGAGACTAAGATAAATTTAATTCAAATTACTTAATTTTTTAAGTTAATATATCTATTTAAATTAACCGACTTTTAAGCTTATCTTTTCACTTTAATAAAGTAAAATAACAGATAAATAAACAGGATAAGCCCAATTTCGCGTTAATTTGCATAATAGTATTTACTAAAATGTAAAAAAAAATATGGATAAAAACAATTTTTTTTGGGACACAATTTCAATATTTTCCAAAATTAGCATATTACTTCCGACCCAAATTGTTTAAAAAACGTCCTATTTTTCTCGGAAAATGCATGCAAATTATAGAACGGGGCAAGAACGTTTACTGAATAAATCGCTTCGAATCACGATGTCGTAATTTTCTTTCTCGCCCGCCTGGAAACACCGGAAACCAATAAACACCTAAATAATAAATTCAATTCTAGAGAAGACAAGTCTAGTCAATTCGAAACCAGACTGCCATAGTATACGCGTATAATCACGCTCATCTGGCAGAGAGGACGGTACAATGGAAGCGCTGTTTGAACACGAAATGATTACCGCTCGCGAATGATTCAGCAATCGCTGTAATGACGGGAAGGACCACCTAATTCAATCATTCCAATTCTCGAATAAAAGGGCCGAAGTCGGGGGAAGAGTAGGCGAGAAATAAAGCGAAAAATTATACAAAACGATAATTCTACGGGCGAACACAGCGCCATCTCACTTAAGCACCGGAAATAAAAAATAATAAAATACTACGAAGGAAATAAACAAAGCGTAAAGCCCCAAAATACGTGACGAATAACACCTCGTAGACGTAATTGTTCAGGAATTTCACCATCTGGATATCGTTGCGTTTTTAAATTTTGTTAAATTGAGAAATAGAGGGAATATATATTTTAATGAGAAGGTGGTGAGATACGTTTAACAGCTGATGCAAAAATATACTACACTTGGATGTTGAAGAAACTTATTATTAAATTTAAAAAAAACCAAGTAATTTATTTGGCCGATGCGAGAAGATAGTACACATTGAACTTACAATTGTTAGTCAAACTGTGTTTCTTGGTCTAAGGTCAAACGATGAAGAAACTTATTTTTAAATTTTAAAAAAAATATTTGGCTGATGCGAGAAGATACTACACATTGATCTTAGTCAAACGATGAAAAACTTATGAAATTTAAAAAAAAAACACACAAAGTAATTTATTTGGTCGATTCGAGAAGATAGTACACATTGAACATAGTCAAACTGTGTTTCTTGGTCTAAGGTCAAATGATGAAGAAACTTATTTTTAAATTTAAAAAAACAAAGAATTTTATTTGGCCGATGCGAGAAGATACTACATATTGATCTTTGTCAAACGACGAAGAAGCTTATAATTAAATTTAAAAAAAAACAGTAATTTATTTGGTCGATCTGAGAAGATACTACACATCTTACAAGTTAGTCAAACGATTTTATATATAACAAAATATTTTAAAAACGAAGGTTTATCAATTTATAAGCTTTTTCAGTTTAAATACAGTAACGTAGCTTCCAACACTAGAATCTCTCAATTTGCTGGATTTTCGTCTGCTCAACATACTCGTTTTAATAGCAGATGAAAATCTAGCAGTTTATTATCTTCTAAAAAAAATTGTCATATTGTTAAAATTTCAACCATTTTTTTGCGTTACCTATCGCGTCAGAGCAAAACGCACAAAAGATTTCGAGTCGAATGTTTGGTAGTCCTCGCTCGCTTCGTTCGTTGGCCTAATAAATAAAATAAAGGTAGATTAAGCTTTACATAGACACATCTGTTCAGTGAAGTTTTATTCTTCCCTATTCCAAATAATTTCTTCCATAATACGTTAGCTAAAAGCGAGGTGAAAGTTACCTTCGCGATAAAAGGTCTACGCATTTTACCCTCAGCTAACCTACAATCTTACGGCCAAGTAATTCATCGAAAAAGACAGAAACTTCAAACGCAACCTTGCCAAGATGCGAGGGGCCGTACCGCGTGGCCGAAGAAGGCAGGAAAAAACCGGTTTCTACAACTTGGTTTTTCTAATTGAGTGATTTGAAAAAATATCTTTCTCTATTTTATAAGCCACTGTTCGCGCCCATACTCGGAACAAAAGCAAAAAATTGAAGGAGGCCTCATTGCTGCCATTTTCTTCATCTCTTTCTTACCCCCCCCCCTTTTCATCCCTCCATCTTAGAAGGCCGAGTTCGCATTTAACCATCCCCGATTCTATATGAAGATATTAAGTCAATCGAAGCCAAGCCCAAGGTCAAAATTAGAGAGCGTACAAAAAAATATGATTACATAATATTTATATCCGATTGTCCTACCTTTTAAAGAATCATTAAGGGTGAAGATAAAATGTAATAAAATAGTACAAGCGCGTCTAATTTTTTTGAAGAAAAAAATGTGTCATAGAATGGCCGCGATAAATGGTAACAAAACCTGTTTTGTTTCTAGTGACCACGAAGCGCGAGCGGAGAAAATAATCAATAAAGGAGGACAATGGAATAACTTGTTTTCTTTTTACAAAAAATTTACAAAATTGCATTCTGACAATTTAAATTATCTTTAAAACGCGTCTTTGTACGTGAAAGTTTTTCACTACTTAAAAATTGATTAAAATACAGTTTAGGAAATAGGACTTATTTACGCAATAAATTAATGGAAATTCAATGGAAAAAGGACACGCCACTTATATAAGTCGCTCGATGACTTAGGCCTAAGGTGGTGCCTTGGGTATTAGCCTAGCTGATTTTTATTATTATTATTATTATTATTATTATAAGCGACCAGAAGTGTATCACACATTTTATAAAGATAAGTATTCACCTCTCCTATACCGACAATGTTATACGATTTAAAAAGGACTTTCTTAAAATTTTTACATCGCGTAAATTTCGTTTATAAATAAATAAACAGTGTGGTTTCAATAATTTTAATCTATTAGTGAATACAAATGACTCTTTTTAGAGCGAAGCGGGTTACTTCTCTCTTAAGAGTTTATCAAATACTTATGACGATAAATATTCAAAGTGATACCCGCGTACAATAAAGTAATGGCACAATGACGTCATCCATGTTTTTTTTAATATAACACATTTGCGCCCAAGGTGTAGTCAGGACTTTGTTTTGGTATGGTCACTCAATTTACTATACAGTGATTTCAGTATCACGTGACACGACGTCACCTATGCTTCTTCCAATAGAGAAAAATCCCGCACAAAATGGCGACCATGGCCAAAGCCACGAACTGAAACTACTCTATTGAGAAAACTTTTGTTCGTACAAAAATACATATCGGATCCTGGGCTCGTTTCCTCCCCAGGGTTGGACATAAGGCACTTGTTGAATATTTTATAGTATCATAAGGGTCTTGTATTATCGTAATAATTAAATGTGACTTAAATTGTAATTTATAATATTGTTTAATTAATAAAACTCTATTTTTATATTAAGATTTCTGTAAACCGTAAATGTAGTAAAATAAAATCTGTAAATTTGTTCCTACCAGGCGTCTCAATAAACCCCACTCTCCTTTCGCTTCTCCCATGACGTAGTCACTGATGTGAAATATTTTCGGTCGGGCGGTAACAGGGTTGCCAATTCAACCGGTAACCAACTAAGCCAACTTCAATCCGACTTGTAAAGTAGATTTTTCGTTTCACTTTCACCATGCTTTCACAAAAGAGACAAGCCTTTGCACACGTGTGCGTCCTGGTCAAAGTAAATGATAAATTTTATATGATATAAAGGTAAAATTTTATCTTTTTTAAACTTTTATATAACTTTTACCGCCTAAAATGTGGTCTTATTTTCGGCACCGCTTCAAAACCAAGAGACAAGGACTAAAAAAAACCTAGCTTTCCATTCTACGCTCTCAGTGCTATTACTCCTTGGGGACTCGCTGATCTGCTTTTATTGAGACGCCTAAAGAAATCCCGCTGGCGCCGAGCGTTCCTGGCATTTCCCCTGTAGTCCTTTAGGACGGTCCAAAAATGACCGTGGCAGCCCGACTTAGTGACGCTCGGAGCTTGCGGAATTTCTGCCCCTCAAAACAAAAACCCTAAAACTGTCCATCGTTTTGTACCCGAGAAAGTGAGATACGCGCGAAAGGAAGCTTGAGAAAATATTCTCTAGGTTAGGCTCAGCGTTGCCACTTGCCAGACGTACGATAATTATCGCACATTGCAACCTGTCCTTTTGGGAAATTTCATGTCTTATATACAGTGATTTCAGTATCACGTGACACTACGTCACCTTTGGTTTTTCCCATAGAGAAAAAAATCCCGCACAAAATGGCGACCATAGCTAAAGCTACGAACTGAAACTACTCTTACATTACGCCAGACTTTGAACAAAATCGGCAATAAACACCTCGGGTGAAAAAATTGTGATCGGCCAAAGTTACATGTCTCAAGTTATAATAATAATTCTGACCGGTAAAGCAAAATGTTTAATTCCTCCATTTTTACCCCCACTAGTCAGTGACTACTAAAATAAATTCAGATAGAAGGCTCACTAGTCAGGCTGACTATAAAAAAATATCCTTACTTCCAACCCTGATCCTCCCCATGGCTACGCCACTGATTTTCGCTCCTAAATAGTGACCATGACCAAGTGCTATTACCAAGGTCTCTACAATGAAAACGCGTCCCACTCTCCGTAGAAGCGACATCTAGGTAGGGCTCTACGAACTAATTGTTGAAATAGAAGTGAGGATAGAGAAGCGGGGAATTGAAACTTTTTGGTGAATAGAGATGGCAATGCCCCCGCACATGTCACGGAGGACGCGCTGAGAAAAGGGCTTTTTGCGAGATAAACGAGCGGCATTTGGGAAGGCAAAAAGGGCGGGACTCGGGAGCAATTCGCGGCTGCCTTTACCACCGACATTCGAGAGCGTTATCGATGACCGATGCCCCAAAGAAAGAAGCCTGTTATAATGGCCGCTGCCCCGCGATCGACGGAACCGAACTAGGTTCCGCCAACCACATCACTAATCAATCATTGCACTCGAGAGAAAGCGATAGGGAACAAAAACGTTTTTAATAGTGTTTTCCGAACACTTCTTCAATTTCAAATGGGCCCCGCGTGGCCATTGGAATCATTCAAGAACCCATTAGATCGATTTTGAACGACCCTAGTGGGAAATGCTCAGTAGCTCACAAAGATATGGATAATTGTTCATGTGGTACTAGGATTTCGGGAAAGTTAATCATTCTGAAATACTTCAAATATTTTAGCTAGTCTCGTAATATTGAGTTACCTACATTTTGACCGGGGTTTTTTTTCCCACAAAATACCACGGGGCTATTTTTCCATTATGGCCCGGAAAACGGTTACACCATATAGTCAGGTGTGCTTCAATAAAAACAAAATTATAACTAAAATATCAAAATTTCCCGCCTGAAGAAAGTTCACGAAATATAACTCTAGCCTTAGTTGGAGGTTATTATTTCGTAAAAATAAATATTACCTTAAATTTTATTAAATAAGGTATTTACAGAAGTATATACGAGATAAGTAAACCAGCCTTAATTTATAAAGGGGAACAGCCCAGCTGTTTTGTCTTGAAATATAAATAACGCCAAGTATTTGGGTTTGAATTTTCGCTGCCATCTTAAGGTGTATCGCCAGCGCCAGCAGCACCTTAGTGAGCGATTTGCGAACTATCCTAACTTTTAAAATCGCGCAATTTAGGCTTAGGTCTCGTATAACTGGAACGCGCCGCTCGTGCTAAACAATTTTTTTGCGTCTTCAGCAGCGCGCGCTTTTATCTTGTTTTTCTGTCTCACCGATTTCTCACCAGGTGTCGCGGTGGACGTACGCTTTTCAATTTCCCGAAATTTCTCTATTTTATTAAAAATTAACCACTCAATATTTTTTATGCGGTTTTTGCCATCAATTTTAGTTTTTAACTGGCTATAGGGCTATCTAACTGGTTAAAGCTTGACCGCTCCCCTTTAAATAGCTAGGCGGTAAATTTTAAGCCGTCCGCGATCTGGCGCAAACTTAGCACTCTTTGAAAAGTAAATACTATATACTCCTTTCACTCACATTTCCATCGTACGAATGTACACAAAGTCGAAAGCGCTAGGCCTTGGATGATATTAGCGTAAGTTACGCCCTTAACTGCGGAATGACCTAATATTTAGGTTGACTATAAGGGTATTTCCTGAGTAGAAAGTAATTAATCAACTTTAATTACTTTCTAAGTGTCGGATTACTCGAGTGTCGTCTCCGTATAAAACTGTATAGGGCTAATGACAAAGGTGGAGTCCTCGGCCAGGCAAGCGTATCATTTAAGCGAGCACTCTTTTTAACTTCTGCGAACTCGCGCGAAGAGAATGGAATGGCTGCTATATAGCGAGGCTCCCCCTCCCCAAAAAAATTGAGTGAGGCGGGAAAAGTCATAAATTATTAGAAGCCCGTATCCTGTTGACTTTATTCCGAGTATCAGAGACGCGTTTAAATCGGCCAACTGCGAATTAATAATAAAAGCTTTCTAACGCGGACGCCGTCGCTACACGCTTCACTTGTTACCATCCATTATAACACCCCGTAGGGTAGCAACGAAAGCGAGGGGCGAAACGAATAGCGGAGCGGCGCGAAAAGCATAGTCTCATCTCGGATTGACGGCGAAAACGTCCCGAAAGAAAGTCATTAAAGGTATTTTTGCAACGGCAGCCCGGCTCGAATTATATACTTGTCCCCTTTTGGGAAAATAACATACACCAGAGAGCGCTGCCACCGTATAAACCCCCCAAAATGCCACGTTCAGGGCTGAAGGGAGAAAAGCTGATCATCATTATCATTAAAATCGCATCGGAGAAGTATATTATGTTATTTTGGACCATCGCTTTTTGGTAATACCGGCGGGTGAATATGACAGCGACCGTTGCTTTTTGGGTCGTGTTTGAACAAGCAATCGAACGCGAGATGGGTTCCCCTGTAATCAGAGAAATTGCTCTAATAATCGATGTTCAAAAACAATGCTAGCCGCGTGGTTTCGAGCTTCTGGAGGATGTCTTTGCTAAATGGAATAGTCGTGGTTTGGTGGCCCCTGTTTGTGTTTCGTGTTTGCGGATATGTACGAGGGGCCTACTACTGGAATAAAGATTAGAGGAATTATGTTTAGGGAATGACGTACCGATTGTATATTTTCTCAACTCTGACCTTCAGTAGGATTTGGTTCAGTCCTTTAAATGTAAGACATAAACAATTTCATATTTAAAATGAAGAATAATATTTAATTCATTGATTTATTCAAGTTGTAATGCATACAGTTTTTAATATTTGCTAACCATAATAGCCGATCTTACTCGATTATTTAGACAGCCTGGCAGTGGCGGCGCTAGGGGGTAGGCCAGGTAGGCCACTGCCTACCTGAAAATGTTGAGGGGCCCCAAAATCACCCTATAAGGGACCCCAAATTGATCTAGAAAGGGTCTCAAAATTGTCCCAAGAGATAAAATTATTGATAAATTACAATGAAACAATTGTCTATAATGTATTTAGAAATTTTTGAGGTATCTCCTAGTAAATAAAACCAGTTCTGTTATATTTGGACTCTTTTTACTGTTTTTAGAACTTTTTTGTTCGTCATGTACATCACTACTTGATTTTATTGAATCATTTCGTGTCGGGGGCCCATTTCTTTGGTTTGCCTACCCTCGCGAAAATTCCTGGCGCCGCCACTGCAGCCTGGGAAAATAGCTGACTTGCAGTTCCACTCTATAAGTCGGATACTAATTAGAAAGCACCCTATATTTAATATTTAAAAATAAAACATTATTATAAATAACACAGTCAATTACAATTGTGACTATTATTTGGTTTCAAAAATTAAGCTTATGTTCAGTCATTTTTGGTTGTTATTTTGGGAGAATGTTTTCAATAACAAGCCAGGGTAAACTACGCGAGGATAGTATTTGACTGTATACAATGGTTTGTATAAATATTAAACTGATAAATTATTCCAAACTAACTAAGTTTACTAGTTTGCCAGCTAAATCAGATCTTTCTAGTTCGATAAAAATCTGGAATTATACTTAAAAGGGATAAAATTATTAAAGAGTTTGCTATTCAATAGTTCCTAAATTAAATCAAATTACGATTAAATTTTTAAATAATTCTACGAATATTTTTCGAAATTCTTAAGAGTTAAAAAATTCAATCAAATTGTTTTCTTCAATATTTCAAAAATTCCTTTTTTTCTTAGATATCGGTCTACCATACAAAAAGTTTCATCTCAATCAAACACGTTATTCCAATCGAAATATTTAATCATAAAAATCATATGTAAAATTGGAAAAAAAATAGCCCGAAGGCCGTGAACGAGAATAAAAAATTCAAAAACCGAAATCGAAGAGAAAAAAAACTAGAAACTGGAAAATATTAACCCCGCAATCAAAATTTTTTTGCAAAATATATTCAAAAACATTCACGAGAGAAACTAGTCGATTTCTATGAAATATTGCCAATGATTGGAAACTACCAATAATTGGAAACTAACAATAAAAGAAGTTAAATTAATGGTTGCGAAAAGCAGAAAAGGGAATAGTAATGATGGGACAAATTCATTCCGGGAGAAGATTCTTTTGAAATCTTAATATCGCTTCATCGCGAAACTAACAGCCAACAAAGACCACATTGCCATAAAAAAAACCCAGTACGAGCAACAGTACCGCTCACAGCGCTTATTATACCATTTTATATCGTTCTTTACCCTCCCCTTGACAACGGGAGGGAAAAACGCGTAAAAACTAGAGCTTTCGGGAAAGACTATCTATCCGTGGTAAAAATAAATTTTCAGCGAAAAAGCGCCAATTTTGAGCGCAAAAGCGCAAAAGAAGAGGAGATGGGGAGGGGCTGGTAAAAACGCGCTCAAAGTGGACCCGCGGTACAAAAGAAGAAGTATTGGTAACTATCGAGGCCTATTTTTCACAACTGGCCAAAGCCTCTTCTGGCATCTGTCAAAGTACGGCTTTATATGTCTATTCCATCGCTTCGACGCCTACGGCTTACGGCATTACTCATGGGCTGGTCCCGTGGCCCCTACTTGCGCCCCTAACTAAAATTGACTGATATACTAGCGAGCGAGTTCGCGCGAAACGAGAACCTTACCGCGAATTGAAGACTGAAGACTGATATCGGGGTACCGTCTTCGCGGTTGTAGTGTACGGTGAGACGCGAACTCTCGATACAATCCCGTCGGTGCGCTGGTAAGTGAGGCTGGCACCGACTGCCCGTAATAGCCAGAGGAGGGAGGCTGCCACTTTTCCTTTCCCTTCTTCTTGCAATCTCTCTCTTTCTCCGTTTTCTTTCTTCGCCGCGAAGAGGAAGCTGGCTCAATCTAAGAGCCCCCTCTCTCGGGGGCGCTTTCTCTCTTATTAGGGACTCGGAAATCTTCGCTGGCTCCGTCCAATTTCGAAAAGGAGGCTTGCTTTCCCCCGCGCGCAACTCGAGCGAGCACCGGGGAGGGTCGGCCCGCGTGCGCTTTTCGAGAGGAGCGCTCTGAAAGGCAGGGTTTCGGGAGCGCGCTGCGGGGGAATAGGAGGAGCCGCTGGGGATCCTGAGAGAGAGAGAGCTAATGTCATCGCGCTGGAAGGCAGAAGAGATATCCCTCTCTTCTTCAACAGCGAGACATCTGCATTCCGTCCCGAGTCGCTTGTCAGTTATAATGGCGAACGAAAGAGGAAACGCTTCTACCAGTCCCAGCGAGGGAAAGCGCTTCTTGTTTGTTTACGACTCTAGTCCCTGACCATTCTTCATTCCGTCAGGAACGGAGCCAGTTCGCGCCCTCCGATCCGACCCAGTCGTCTTATTGTTGTCCGCGCGGCCATCCTCGAGGATAAACCGAGCGAAGACGATTTTGGAATTTATTCGTTATTGTGACGCGAATCGAAGAAACATTTATCGAAACGGAGAAAACGCGAGCGGCGGTTTCATCGTAATGACTCGTGATCCATGCTGGAACACCAATCTCATCGTACTTTTTCATCGGCTTCTCCCGCAGGTCTTCCCGTTCAGTTCCCGAGCGCCTTCGCGGCCGTCAATGCTCCGATCCCGTTGGACCAGCGTACCCACGAAGGCAGATATGTCTGGGAGCCCCGAATACATCCGCTGGCGCAACCGACTCACGGGTAAGTGCACTGTTTATTCATCGTCTAGTAACGCTCTCTAACTAGCGCCTAACTTTGGTTGAACCTGTTGGCGGATATGTTAAATTAGGTGATCCACCATAAATATGGAATTAAATGGATATAGTCGTCTAGTGTAACATACAAGTCAAGAACCATTACTTAAGTTGACAACTTAACATTTCATTGGTGTCACCCTATATAGTTTCAAAACGGTTATTAGGTTAGTAAGAGTGTTAGGTGGATTGGTAATTTGTCTTGGGTCTGATCGTTTTCGCCAAAAAACTGCTTATAATCTCAATTTCCTCCAAATTTGTTAGTCGTTTTTACTTTTTCGCGTAGTTCGTAGCTCTGGATTATTTAATGGCATATAATAGGAACTTTTATGTATTGAAAAGGCAAAAATTGTAGCTATAGAGACTATATAAATTCGTGGCATAAATAATTGTGTTGCCATAAATTTAAATCCACTACGTTAAAGTTATCTCCTTCATGTGACTAGAGGTCGGCGGAACAAATAAATTAACCCCAAAAATTTCAATTAATCATTAAAATTAGTATTATTTGTTTTATACGAATAAATTATACGATTAAACAACGATTTAACATGCAAAATTAATCATTTTTTTTTTAATATTTCTGAATAATTCTCGGTTATGGATAAATATAAACAATCGTATAATTTCTTATTCAAACGCTGACCTCTACATGTGACTTTAGTACTCCACGACTAG
Source organism: Leiobunum rupestre (assembly GCF_980474605.1). Taxonomy (NCBI): domain Eukaryota; kingdom Metazoa; phylum Arthropoda; class Arachnida; order Opiliones; family Sclerosomatidae; genus Leiobunum; species Leiobunum rupestre. The sequence continues at coordinate 38,609,379 of NC_143392.1, forward strand.
TGTAAAAGTTAGTTCTAGTAATTACTTAGAAAAAAGAACGATTTTTCGTACACTATAAAAACTCTTAAAGAGGTGCGTTACATGTTTCGGCGAAGGCGATTACGCCGCCGTTCTGATTACTGAAGATGGGTCTAAAATTGGTCTATTGCCTAGTAGAAATCCATAAATAAATTGGGCAAATCTTTGTAAAAGTTTAAGCGTTAACTTAAACACACTTCCATGGCTAGATCAATTTAACTTGAGCATGACTTAAAGTTAGCGTTGAAACTGCACTATCTAGATTTTAATTTAAAACCAGTGTGAACAGCTCCAAGAAATAGAAAACGTATAAGGTATAATAAATTATATTGGTATGAGTCTTCCATTACCAAGCTAAATGATTTTAATAAGGGTTAAGCTACCGTCAAATCTACATTTCTTTCGCGGAAGACGCTACCATTAACAAAGTCGTTAAGCGAAGGACGTGGTATACGCAAATACAAGATTATTATACAGGGTTTCTCTCGGTAAAGACGTAAATAACAATTTGGGAAGATTGAGAAGCTGTTGAAATACGGGCCTTATACAAACTACATACTTAAAGAGATGTCCCCCACCAAGCCGCCGAGATCGCTTACCAGTCGCCCATATGAAATCATCATTCTAGCAACCGCCCACGACACGTCTTTCAATGAAGAGAACTTTCAATGAAATAAAGATGGTGACGGATTTGAAAGTTCATCAAACTCAACTCGAGAGAGAAATACAAGTATTACCGAGACATCCAAGACGGGCCAACTTAAGTTTATCACGAAAATAAAAGTTCCGCGCTATGCCTATACCGAAATCGGGCAGCTTTTTAACAGTAATGTCATTAAACATCCCGTCTATTAAGATGGATTTTACGAGAAAGACAAAATATCAAAAAAAATCGAGGTAACAAAAAAACCAGTTTTTGGACGGTAATCGGAGAAACGCGCGCGTATATAAAATACTAGAAAAAAAGTCATAAAATAAAAATCCTTGGAGAATATCAAATTTGGCAACGTTAGGCGAAAGGCCAAAATGAAATGTCACTTTGGTAGATATTACATTCCACTCAACAGCGCGAAGATCCGTCTAAATTGATAGAAAAACTAACAACGATCGATAACCACCGCCGACGAAAAAACCCTGAGAAATTTCATGAATTATACATTTTTTTTAATATAAATGATGCGGATGGCAAGAATAAGTTATTCGCGAACTTAAATACCCCGAGAGACATTATCGAAACCTCCGTAGCGAAAAATACACCTTATCCTCCTCCTTTTTTGCCTCCTCACCGTTCAAATATATCAAATGATTAATACCAGATTTCTACCTAGGGCTGTGCGACTCAATTTTCCAGCGAAAAATTATTATAAAAAATAAATAGAAATGCGTTGCCATACACGATTCAATCTCGGGGTTCTTTAATATTCAACGTGCCACGGCGTTAATTACCATCCTTGTTCCTTATTAATAGAACTGGCTTACGTATTAAGGCTGACGGGTTGTTTTTTTTTAACTTACTCGAGGACACATCCCCGTCGATTTAATACCATCCTATCAATTACAGGTTGGTGTCTAATGGTGGCAGCCCCGTGCTGACAGACCTGACTTTGCTGTCCCAAAGAAGGTCCCATCCCAATGGACAATTGGACGGCTTTCACTCGCCGTACTGTCTCAGTCCCTACGTGGGCGTGGACCACCAGTTCTACTCCCTCCATGCCAGTCCCACTGTCCCCATGCGAGGCATTTCGCCCGTTGACCATCGAGGTAAGTTCTCGCTCGCTTTCTACTCGAAATTAAAACCTCGTCTCGACTAATGGTTCTAAAATGTAAATAGCGGCGAAATAGCGGGTTTACAAAAGGAACACGCTGAAGCTGAGAGCGAAATTAAGCGAAGATAAAACCACCTGGTTTTGATAGAACGTTCCGTAATTATTTAGGGAGTAAATGTTTAAATTAAGAAGGCGGGCATAGAACCTTTTTCGCGTCTCCTTTAGCAAATATTGAAATGTATTTTCCCCTCCCAAAATGTCTTATTATTCCTGTCAGCGGGCCGAGTTTTATTCAAACAATGTAACGATCTCTTCCCGGTTATAAATCGTCTTTGAGATGTCCCTCTCGTAGAAGAGGACGCGTAGAATCATCAAATTATAATTAAGAAACCGCCCATCATTCGCGGTTATCAATCAAACGAAATTTAACACTCTCAGCACGTCGAACTACCTCGAATAGTAACAATTGGCTTTACCGCAATAACTTTCTTCCTTCCACGCAGGGTTGCCCGTCTCATCGGACTACTTGCAACAGCTTTCGGCCATCAATCAAAGGAATATCATGGCCGATATGCACCCGCAATTACCTCCCAGTTCCATGGCCAGTAACGACTTACCCTTTTACGTCGATGGTAAATAAAATACAAAAGTCGTTAACCATCTTCAATTACTAACGAATTCAATTTAACACGAATATAGGTTCGAGAATGGCCAGTCCTAGGTCCGGACTCCGATACGGACGCAAAAGGGCCTTGTCCAGTTCGCCTTATTCGGAGTGTTTCGACATCAATTCCATGATCCGCTTCTCGCCAAATTCGCTCATGTCGTACTTGAATGGTTCCAGGAGTTCCAGCGCCAGCGGATCTTACGGTCACTTATCCGCAGGTATTAATTCACTTCCAAACTGTACCGCGCCATCTCTCGGCATTTTACTATAGAGACGTCTTCGTTGTCGTTTGTCATTTACGAGCAGGTACCCTAAGTCCAGCGTTCGGAGTCCCTCCGTCGACGGTCCCGACGCAATTGCAGCAGCTGCACCATCTGATGAGGCAAGGCAGTATCGGCTCCCCCGTCATGATGCCCTCCAACGCCCAACAGCCTCTCTTGACTAGTCATTTGTATTCTCCGTACAATTCCAACAAACTCGACGGGTTAATCTTAGTAAGCGTCGTACCTAATTGAATCTTCATATTTTCTTGTCGTAAAATCGTAATCGATTTATTATACGGCATTTGAATTTTGTCAATGATTCGATTAACAGTCTCCGGTGTTTTTTCTCTAGACGGAACCGATGGGCAGAGAAACGGCGAGCAACGTCGTCAGCAGCACCGTTGACACGGAGGAGGGCAAACTATCCAGAATCAAGAAGGAAAAGAATCTGAATTCCGCTCACGACGACGACGACAAAGACGGATCAAACGACCTCAAGGACGAACCGGGTGATTTCATCGAGACCAATTGCCATTGGAAAGATTGCGCCAAAGAATTCGCTACCCAGGAGGAACTGGTGAAAGTAAGAGAAACGGTCCTGTTTAGAATTTCAAAACAAATCGGCCCGCAGCCACTAACGGTTGGTACTTTATTATTCCCGAAGCATATCAATAGCGATCACATCCACGGTAATAAGAAATCATTCGTCTGTCGCTGGAAAGAATGTTCGAGAGACGAAAAACCTTTCAAAGCTCAATACATGCTGGTCGTGCATATGAGGAGACACACGGGGGAGAAACCCCATAAGTGTACTGTAAGAAACATTCGTCACGATTTTCCTTTCGCTGTCTTAAAGACGCCCTACTAAATGCGCTTTTCTGAACGTAGTTTGAAGGGTGTTCCAAAGCTTATTCTCGCCTGGAAAATCTCAAAACGCATTTGAGGTCTCATACGGGAGAAAAACCTTACATGTGCGAATATCCTGGTTGTACCAAAGCCTTTAGTAACGCGTCGGATCGAGCCAAACATCAAAATCGAACCCATTCCAAAGAGGTAAATGCCAACTCTCTCTTTAACTCGAAAACGGGGCTAAATTCTAATGTTTTAAATCTCTATAACAGAAACCTTACGTCTGTAAAGCTCCCGGTTGCACGAAACGTTACACCGATCCCAGCTCTCTACGGAAACACGTGAAGACAGTCCATGGTCCCGAGTTTTACGCGAATAAGAAACATAAAGGTGGTGATGGCGGATCGGGCGATACGAAGGACGACAATCCCGGGAGCAATCAAGGAAGTCCAAATTCGGAAGAAGGAGGAATAAAATCGGTGTCGCTATCCAGTCCCAGCATGAAGTCCGAGGATCAAGGCTCTCCTCAAGACCTTGGAAGTCCCGGCGAAGATATCACGCTGACAGATTCCATAGGGTTGCCAAATCACTGCGGGGAGGACGCGCCCATCAGCGACAACAGCGTTTCAACGACGAGTGGCCAAAACGAAATGGCCGACGTGGAGGCCACTTGGGACTTGGTCGAAACTGGCGTCGAAGTAATACCTTTAATTATTCAAAATTGTTGACTCAGAAGTCAGAACTAATAATCCTTTAAAACAACTCAGCAGGGTGACGAAATCGTAGCGGCGGTTACTTGCGGCGTAAGTTCAAGTAGAAATAACGAAGAAATGAGCATAAGAAATCGTCTGAAAAACAAACTACAAGCCACCTTTCGATCGCCAAGGTCCTGGTTTCCCAATATACTACCTTCCAGAGATGGTAATTTGAGCACAGTTAATCAATTTTCATGACTTAACATAAAACTTATTCAAATTTGGATTCCTTTACAGGTAATTCGAGACATTCAGGACCAAAGGGAAGCTCTCAAAGAAAGTCCTTCATGGATATCTCATTTTCAACTAAAAACGGTATGAAGATAATTTAAACCAATTACGTTTACGAGTTAGCGCCTAACAAATTAACTTTTACCAACAGGAGATAATTCCAAGCAGACAACCATAATAAATACTCAAACCACGGCAAATGTCAGAAGGGACAGCAGCACCAGTAGTACTGTAAGCTCTTTTTACAGTAGTATGTGCTCTGATCTGAGCCACAGCACTCAGAGTAATCAAAGTACTCAGAGCACTAAAAGTACCGCTACTGCTCAGGCTCGAAGAGAAAGCGAAAGCTCCCACCATTTGCCTCCGAGAGTCAATTCTCCGTGCGACCCGATTTCCTTGGGGAGTTCCAGAAAATCCAGCGATAGCCAGTCGAGTCTACCTCCCAGTGTTACCGCCCATTTGCAGAGGATCCATTCGAGAGCTCTGGCAGCTCAACACCTCGCCCAGACCTCCAACCTCGTCGTGCAAAGACAGGGTAGCGCTTTGGCCAGTACTTCGAACTTGAGTCTCAGTAGACAAGGTTACCAGCCAACTCCCACTACGCCAATGAACACTGATTCCAGGGCAGAGAGCTCGGCAACACTGAGACCTTCTAGCGTGGTTCCAAAGTCAAGGACTAGTCCGGCTAGAAGTTGTAACGGTGGTGCCCCTCAAAATTCGCCTCCTTCTAACGGCGCTTCTCAACAGAGCCAAGTGAATGGAATTAACATGCATCCCAACGAAAATATCGTTCTCGACCAGTGTGAAGAAAACCTACCAATTGAAGAGAACTTGGATTTGGTACTTCCCGACGAGATGATTGGATATATCAACCAAGTGCAAAGGGTAGAACCAGTTTGCGAACAAATGCCAGTATCACCGGCATCCACTCAAGGATCGGTGACTTGCATGAATAACCAAATGCAGGTGGATGTGAAACCTGTACCAAATATCGTGCCTTATGAGGAACCGAAAGTTCTTCCGGTTAAAAATAAAAACTTTCCCGAAGCTCAAACTCAAAATAACAATAATTCTTATAAAGGACAAGTAAACGCGACTACAGTAGCGATGCAACAGTCCAATAATCAAATCAAACCTGTCGTACCAATGAGTCCGCCGCAAGTGCCTCCAACAGCTTCAACGCAGCAAGAACCACCACACATTCCTCAACCAGGTCTTCATCAAACGCCTCAACAAGGCCAACATTCGATGCACCAACCCGCGCATCCTATGTCACGACAAGGTCAACAACCACCTCACCCTATTCACCATCAACAGCTACCAGTACAATCAGGCCCCATCCCCATGCAGGTTCAATCGGCCGCTATGCCCCAACATATGCATCCTCAACCAAACCATAATTTTCATCAGCAAGTACCTCAACATTACCATAATAACTCGGGGATGCAATCGAGCCCCTTCAGCCAAAACTCCGCCGGCTGCTGTAACAACAGTTACTACAACCAAAATCCGCAAAATCAAACTGATTATTCCGCTAGTCAGCACCCGAATCAACGTATTGGAAGTGAGTTGTACCCGTCTAATCATTCGTACGCTAGTGGAATGAACTGGAACAACGGTTCGCGAGCGCCAATAAACAATGGTTCTACGTGTATGGGCTCGCAACAGAGACCAGCCATACCTCACGAACATCAAAACCCTTCCATGTGCACGTACAATTACTATCATCTGTCGCATAATAGTTCGTTGACTATAACATCCCCACCGATGCAACAAACGCCACAACCGCCAGCCAACTCATCCATTTGCAGTTCAGCCGGTCCGATTCATAATCAGTACATGAACCAACATCCGAGCGTGTGCCAACAACAACTCCCGCCAAATATGAATGTTAGAACTGCTCAACAGAATATGGAACAAATGTGCCTTCAAAATAGCCAGCATTCTATGAACCCGATGCAAAATCACCCGAATCCTAATTTAGCCACCACGACAATGAATCAAAACTACGCGCCTCATTACGGTACCGTCGGCCCTGCTAACGACTACTATCGAAGCAACATGTCCAGCGCGAGCATTTGCTCTCATCAATCGTACGCTCAGCCAAATAGACAATACGGTCAACCTCAGGGAAGCCAATGCGGTCCACATCAATACAACAATGGCTATTACAATCAAAATCAAATGAACCCCAACAACGTGCCTCAACATCAGGTTGCGCAACAACCCCATCATTGCCCGCGCGGTTCGTACCAGCAATACCCGTCCATTCGAAGCCCATCGTCGAAAGCGTCCTGTTGCAGTTGCAAAACAAACTTGAAACCCGAAATTCAATGCAAAAGCGTCAGCCAATCATCCTTGTCCAACATGCCTCCCGAAGCTTATCAGAGGACTTTAGAATACGTTCAACAGTGCCAAGAATTCATCTCGAGTAAAGACTCAAATTGTAGCGCTAAAAGCGATACGGACTCCACTAAATTGCCAATCGGTGCTAACGCGGTTCCCTCCGTGCCAATGCCCGTGTCTCAAAATACACTAATACCGGTACCGCAACAAGTACCAGCTCCTGCAAATCAAATTTCGATGGCGTTGAAAAATTCCGAACTGGGTAGCGCGAACCATCCAATTCCTATGGAACCCGCGGACGATAACGTGGCGGAATTTTCGCCGGGCTGCAACAAGGTCACTAGTAGCACGGACAATCCCGATCTTCTGGTAATGGAAGGCATACACGAAGGAATGACGGACAATTCCTCGCTATCTCAACCGATGGCTCCGAACAGTCCATCCATCGCGATGATCACCGAGCCGTGCCTGCCCATTGATAACGCGGACAAAACCCCAAGTTACGGAGCCACCTCGAAACCGGGTACGCCGTCATTGCTCACCACCTCAAACATGGTCATTAACGACATGAATTCAACCCTCTCATCGCTCATGCAAGAAACAAGGTACCTAAGAATGTTGCAATAACGTAAAAACGCTCCGTAAGAAGTATTTTAGTAAAGTGCCATTTTGGGAAACCGAGTTCTACTTTGGAAACGAAATATTTCTCAGATATATTTTGAATATCCCGAACATGTATGACATTGTTAATTATATACATGTAAAAAAAAGTTTTGTACAAATGTAAATTTCGCGATTTTGTACATGGAAAACTGTACTATTTTGGTATGACTTATAGTTAAAAATTCGTTGTCTTCCAAACGAAAGAAAATGTATTTTAAACATTTATAAATAGTTTCACCTTCACTATCGCCTCCCCCCGCCCCGAAAGAAATATTATATATGGTTACGTTATCACCTAAACAGTTCCTATGTACCAATTTAGTAGACTAATACTCTAGTAATCATTATTTTGTACATTAGGTCAACAACCGTTTACGTTCAATTTATTCATGCCGGTAAATTAAATTATGCTTCATTTAAACATTTTTCGTTAGATAAGGTGAAGACCCGGAGTTAAGTTTCGACGGTTTAAAGAAACTTCAAAAGTATATCAAAATAATATGGTGCTTAAAAACAATTTTTAAAAAAGCGATAATATATGGGCTCGTTAAAGCTGTTATTTCATGAAAACCCGCCCTCTCCATCCGCCAAACACTGTGATATATAACATTACATGTATAGTTTCAAATGAAAATCTCAGGATTGTCTAAACCATGGTTCAATAATAATTATATTTAAATGTCAACCACCCCGGGGCCTTCCGAATTGTCGTTTCTATTAAAATTTTTAAATTAACTTTTCCCCAATTTGAGATACGCTGCCACCTAGGAGCAACAAACACAACACCCCACACAAGGAGAACGCAACCCGTCAAAAGTCATGGATTTTCTTGTGTACGTTTTTCATTGGCTAGACTCTTTAGCGCCTGCTGCCATCGGAAGGGGAAAATTCGGAAATTGTCTTCCCTCCCGCCCGTAAAACGTTCAGCGTAAAGGCTCGTGACGCTCGTCCAATGAAATTCGTACACAACCCTTCGTTAGCGTGTCTAAAGGCTAGCTGCGTTCTCCTTGTGTTTGTTGCTCCTAGCTGCCATTCTTAAATTTTTATCATTTATACCAAAATAAATCTTACCTGTTAGAAATACCAAATGAATTCATCAAACTAGGAGTATTCAACTTTGGTTAGTGGGTAAACTAATACGTTTAGAGATCCAACTTCTTTATTTTTTATATTTATGATAAATTTAATTGGCTGCCATACCTTTTGCGGCGTCCGTTTAGTTTCACAAATGCACGATAGATAGCGCCATGGTAAAAGGAGGATTTTAAATTAAATTTCAGCTTCACATTAATTTTAATAGATGGCATGGGTTGAATACGCCTAGCTTTATGAACTCCCGGTCTCAGATAATATTTATTTCACGTATTGCTCTAAATCATATGGATTAAATTATATAAAATATACAACTTCATTTATCCTCTTCGTTTCAAATGGTTCAGAATTTTTGAACAAAATAATTTAAAAATTCAAAAATTAACTCTGTACTTTAATATAAGAAACAGAAGACAGCCCAATATTAAATGCTTGTTATAAATTAATAAAAATATGTATGTATAACAGTTGGTTTTTCTTCCGCTTATTTATGTTCATGATTGATATTTCACGTTGAAAGAATAAACTACAGTAGCCAGTAGGTGGTTTCTTTTCGCTTGCTCCGGGATTTGGGAGTAGGGTAAGAAGAGTAAGGCTATGACGTCATTTTACTCCGATTCTGTTGTGGCGAATAGTTTGAGTCGGAGTAAAAACGTTTTTAGCTAGCAGGCGACAAAATACAATTTACTCCTGTACACCTCCTTTTCAGAAGGAGTAAACAGAATAACCCTAGTACTCCGGAACAAGCGAATAGTTTATGGGCCGGTGTAATTCTCATCCCCGGGACCGGAGAATGAAACATTTTAGGGTAAAAAGAGTACACTGGTAGTCCGAGAACAGGTGATAAGAAACCTATAGTAAGTGAACGACGTCAGGCCATAGAAATAGAAATGAGACTAGAAGCATGGTTAGATTGTGGTGAGATGTACGAGTTAGAAGGCTGCCATGAGAGTGGAATCGCCAATATTCTTTGTGGAAGCACGCCATCTATTTAAAAAAACTTAAATCTTCAATTTGTTTTAATAGATGGCGCACTTCTGCGTGGATTAGTAGCGATTCCACTCTCAAGGCAGCCTTCTAGCTAGGAGCAACAAACACAAGGAGAACGCAGCTAGCCTTTAAACACGAATTTCATTGGACGAGCGTCACGGGCCTTTACGCTGAACGTTTTACGGTCGGGGGGAAGACAATTTTCGAATTTTCCCCCAGCCAATGAAAAACGTACACAAGAAATCCACGACTTTTGACGGGTTGCGTTCTCCTTGTGTGGGGTGTTGTGTTTGTTGCTCCTAGCTTCTAGGATGCCCGTTTTCCTTGAGATTACCGGATAGCGCAGTGGTTCTAATCTCATTTCTATTTCTATGGTTTCAACTCGCTTGCTTTGAATTTGGGTGCCGTAGTTTATTTGCCGGATATTTCGCCGTTGACCCGAGGGGCACGTCACTATCATGATTATTAGGACATCATGATTATAATGATTAAATCATGATTAAAATAATTAAATCATGATTAAATTAGATTAAATCGCGATTAAATTAGATTAAATCGTGATTAAATTAGATTAAATCGTGATTAAATTAGATTAAATCGTGATTAAATTAGATTAAATCGTGATTAAATTAGATTAAATCGTGATTAAATTAGATTAAATCATGATTAAATTAGATTAAATCGTGATTAAATTAGATTAAATCGTGATTAAAATGAATAAATCAAGATTAAAATGAATAAATCAAGATTAAAATGAATAAATCAAGATTAAAATTATTAAATCAAGATTAAAATTATTAAATCAAGATTAAAATTATTAAATCAAGATTAAAATTATTAAATCATGATTAAATTTGATTATATCGTGATTCCAATGATTAAATCTTGATTAAATTAGATTAAATCTTGATTAAATTAGATTAAATCTGGATTAAATTAGATTAAATCTTGATTCAATTAGATTAAATGATTAAATCAATATTAAAATGATTAAATCAATATTAAAATGATTAAATCAATATTAAAATGATTAAATCAATATTAAAATGATTAAATCTGTATTAAAATGATTCAATCAATATTAAAATGATTCAATCAATATTAAAATGATTCAATCAATATTAGAATGATTAAATCAATATTAAAATGATTAAATCAATATTAAAATTAATAAATCAATATTAAAATGATTAAATCAATATTAAAATTAATAAATCAATATTAAAATTAATACATCAATATTAAAATGATAAACCAATATTAAAATTATTCAATCAATATTCAAATTATTCAATCAATATTAAAATGATTAAATAAAAATAAAAATTATTATATCTGGTTTTAACGGATTAAATTTAGTTAATTAATTATTCGTCAGGGCAATACAGGTCTTGGCACAAGTGATGGAGAACGAAATCGAAAAATCGCCTGCCAACAAGAGCTACAACTGGTAGCAGAATGTCAAACTCGTTGATCCATCATAAATATAGACGTTCATACTCCCTTTAAGCCCAAACAAAGCAGAATGCGAAATTATGTTTCAAATCAATAACATGACCGATACTTCTCTGTAAGAGACATTATATACTTGTCTAATTTTTGTAGTAATATTGTATCTAGTTAAAATAGACAGTCTAAGGCAGCACCATAAACTTGTAAGAGGAACTTGTATGAGGTGCAGACTGTCCACACAATAAGTTCCCGCTACACGTTTCCAGGCGCTGCCTTACAGCAAGTGGCGGCTTTATCAAAAAAGTTTACAAAAATGCTTCTAGGTGGCAGCACCTTCCGGGGACTTTAAGCAAAGGTGAGTTGTCTGCGATCTATTGGCTTCACGAAACCACGTGTTTAATAAGCTAATAATCACGTGGTTCCTAAAAGCCAATCAACGCGAGAAATTCCCAATTAGCCACACCTTTTAGGCTAGATTTTGATGCTTACTCAACTTGTTTTGATTTATAAGCTAGCGACATCTAGTACGAGATAATGCAACTAGACAGGAGCCTCCACTTGCTCACCTCTATTAATTAATTTAGCTTTTTGATTAACAAGCTATTCAAATAAAAGCTTATCTATAATATCACTAGAGGTTATAAGGACTAGATAGAACTGGTTGACTTTGAAAAGCGACAGTAACCCAAAGGTTTGATTTCACCTCGAGGCACTTGAAGTTTTTGACGCTCGAGGTTGAGTTCGGAGCATCTTTGATAAAAATAGCTATTCAAATTAATTAATTTAGCAATTTACAAAGATAATCACTTACAAGGAGAGTATACCGAGGTGTTTATTGCCGATTTTGTTCAAAGTCGGGCGTGATGTAGACCTTTTTTGAGGTATGAAATTTCCCAAAAGGAGACGTTGCACTACCCATTCGATTTGTTATGGCAACCGAAAATGTTTTTGACCACTTAAAACAAAAAAAATCTTCATTTAAAAAAGCATGGGATTTTCTCGGTTTCACAGGGTACAAAATTTAAAAAAAAAAAATTTAAAATCACGAAATGGGTAATTTGGACCACATTTAGGTAAATTTCATAAAGTTTCGGTAAATTGGAAAATTTTTGGGGTAAAATTTAAATTTTTTTTGGGTAAAATATCTAGTCTTATTTTTGTTTTAAGTGGTCAAAAACATTTCCGGTTGCCATGGCAAATCGAATGGGTAGTGCAACGTCTCCTTTAGGGAAATTTCAAATCTCATATAAGTCTACATTACCCCCGACTTTGAACGAAATCGGCAATAAACACCTCGGGTACTCTACTTGTTACAGTAGTTCAAAAATCATTGACACGAGGATGCAATTCGTAGCTTTAGCTTACAACCGCGATAATTTAGTACATTAAAAACAACGATGATGTAAAAAAAACAATAAAGAATTATTTTTAATTTCCGAAAATATTTTCCCTCTCTATTTAGAGAAAATATGAAATTGGTTTTCCTATTTACAACGCAAAAGTAAATGCGCTTTTACATCACAGAAATGTTCATTTTTGCTGAGATTTTTTTGAAGGAATTTTTCTATTTTCTTTTTCTGAAAAACCATCCGCAAGATCCACCTTTATCGGACGATGAAAAAATAACAACCTAAGGGATGACAACTTTGGCGGCTTTTTTATAATAACAACAAACGAAATTAATGTTCTCTAAATTTATGCTATAATTAATCGACGCGTAATCAAGTTATTCCTTGGATGGTTTTCGCTGTTTCTTGGGAGGTTTCTCGTCCGGAATCAGCTGCGTGGTGATCGGCGCCTCGGTGGTTTTCACTTGGTAGAGAGCGTCGTTTCTGTCGTAATGATCGGCCGATTTCGGACAATTGACGGTGTTGGCAAATCGACACGTAAACGTGGTTTGATCGTACAAGGTGTAATTTGGACACAAGAAGCTGTATCTATTGGTGGAGTGACAGTAATGGAACACCTATTTGCCATAAAATAACAAAAAACACAATTAGTTTCGAATTTTCTCTACGTGACGGCTATGTGGGTCATTGGAAATTCTAGGTAACCGTTCATTCAAATAATTGGAAACAACTTTTTTTGCAAGTTAAGAGGCGTGGATGTAGGCCTCAACTTTAATCATTTTGATGAAAGGAACCGGAAAACGAAATTATCCGCCATTTCCACACGGGATTCTAATAGTCTAAAACATTAAGTTCACCAAAAATGGACACACCCAGCTAACCTTATGGTATATATAAAGTATTTATCGCCGAAGCCGGTAACGCGTCACCATTCAAAAGTGGAGAGACTACGGGTAACGATAGAAAGTATTTAAAAAACTAGTTTAGTTTTTTTTTAATATCGCCAGCGGCTAAAATATTCGTTCCTTCCATTGTGGTCGTTCGGTGTCCGTTGGTTCCAGTAGCCCACTTTCCCCCTCTGTGACCACATTTTGGGCGTATTACTAGGAGCTTTAATTTTTAAACATTAATTTCTATTTATACTAGTCGTCGTTTGAATATATCTCAGCGAACTACGCCCTCAGTGGATTTGAATGAAAAATAACAATATGGTTTCCGAAGATTATAAATATACCTCACCAGTACCCACCCCACCCACTCTAAAGAGGAGACGCCGGTTTGTAACTGTACCTGACAGAAATGAGGAATACTGGCGTAGAAACCATCGTGTCTTTCGTCGCAGTTGAAGTCTATGTCCTCCGGGAGGGTGATGTAGAAAGGATAGTCCACCAAACTGAATCCTTTCAATTCGAAAGGGAAATTTGGATCACCTTCGTAGTCGATAATCCTGCCATCTTTGCGTTTCTCTAAATTCACAGGTGGAACTCTCGTGGATGGTCTCGGCGAGGTTGTCGGTCCTCTTCCTCGGTTGCCTCTCCCGCGTCCGTTGTTCCTGTTCCTGTTTCCTCCACGATTTCGGCCACTGGGAGCGTTATCGTAGTCGTCGTAATCTTCATCGTCGTAGTCGTCGTCCCTGTAGCGGGAAGAGCCGGCACGACCTCTGCCTCTGGAACCACGGTCTCTCGGTCGATAGCGCCTTTCTTCGTAACCATCATCGTCGTCGTCTCTCTCCTTTGGCCTGAAACGACCTCGGAACTTATTCTTTTCGGTGGAAGCCGCTTGTCTGGAAGAGTTTCCGTAACGAACCACTGGTCTGGGAGTTGTGGTGGTGGTCGTGGTCGTCGGGGGTCTAGGTGGGGCTCTTTGCGTCACTTCTCTAGGAACGGATTGCTCTTCGTATTCGTCTTCGTCATCAGGGTGTTCCAAAACGACAGCGGGTTTCGGGGGTTTTACGGCGAAACGAACCCTACTTCCGGACGGATTCCTTTTGGGGACCGGAGTGGTTGGCTTCTCGATTACTTCTTCTTCGTCTTCGGGGGCAGCCGTGGTTGGTTTCCTCCCTCTCGGTCCACCTGGTCTCCTGCGGTTTCCAGCTGCTGGTCGCGCCGAAACGCGTCTGGTTGGAGCGGGCGATGAAACAACCGGTTCGTCTTCGTCGTCTTCAACTGCTGGTTCAGTCGGCTTGGGAGCCGCTGTCGTACGACCGAGCCCTCTGCGATTTCCTTGCCGTCCACGAGCCGGGGCTGGTTTGGGCTTAGCCGTCGTCGTTGGAACTTCAGTGGTGGTTGTAGTGGTGGGCTTCGCTGGCCTGGCCGGACGGCTGGGTCTAGCGGCAGCGGCAGCGGCGGGCTTAGCTTCCAGGGGAGATTGACCACCTAATATTCTGGAAATAATATCGTCCGGAGGAGGTCCGGCAGAGGAGGGGGCGGAAGACCTAGCGGGGGCAGCTGAACGAGCGGGGGCAGCTGATCGAGCGGGAGCCGCTGATCGAGGGGGGGCAGCTGGTCGAGCGGGGGCACCTGGCCGAACGGGTTCAGCTGGTCTTTCTGCTGCGGCTGCTGGCTTAGGCCTGTTGGCTCCCGGTCGTCGACCAGGACTTCTAGGAGCCTGAGTTTGAGGGGCACTAGTAGTGGTAGTGGCTGGTTTGGTGGAAGGCCGTCTAGAAAAGGTACGAGGTGGACCGCTGGTCGTTACGGCATTAAAGAAGCCTTCGTCGGGGTTTTCGTTATTTGGATCTGGTACGTACGGTCTGTAAGTGACTGGCTTTTTGGTCGTTGTCTTAGGCTTTCGTTGACCGGGCGGTAGACGAACCGGTTCCGGAAGATCGTAGTCCGGACTATCGTCTGGAAGGCCCCCTCTGGCTTCTTCTTCTTCGACGTAGGTGGGGGCCGGTGGCGCTTGCGGCCTCCGGATGGAAGTACCGGGTTCGTTTCTGACCACGGGACTAGCTACTTCTTCCTGTTTCTTCTCTGGAACACTTACGGGTCTCCTTTGGTAGGAGACTGCTGGGGCTGGGGCTGGGGCTGGGGCTGGGGCTGGCTCTTCGTCTTCGTACTCGTACTCGTACTCGGGCGCCGCCGTGGTTTGACCCCCTCTTCTGACCTGTCTCTTTTGCTGTTGAAAAAAATACAAGGATCAAGACGCATTCTCTAATATAAATACACTTCCGCGGAGAAGATACGTACCACATTATGTTCGGTTCCGCAGGGTAAGAACACTCCTAAAAATAATACAAGGAATTTCGTAAGATATCAAATTCTAAGTGAACGTTATATATTAGCGCGTTACTCTTAAGGCTAGTTTTCACTAGATCAAAACGCCGCGACAGCCAACATAGACGCAAAAAAAAATTCCGTTAGGCCTGATACATTTTTCGCGTCATCGTTCACCGTCGCGGAGTTTTTGTACTAGTGAAAACTAGCCCTTATTGATAAAGAAATCGAAAAAAATTGTCCTCTTCAGCGATTTAAATTACACCGAAGATATCCGTGGTTGTGGCTTCTTTTCGAAACTTTTTCTTTCAATTGCAAAAGGAAGTTTACCGCTACGAAAACTAGTTAGAAGGGTTCCAGGAAAGCCGTAACGATTTGGAAACTTAAAGAAAAAATAATAATACAAGCCCCTCTTTAACCTACGACCCACTTGAGAACGAGAAATATTGGAAAGTCGTTCCTATAAAGACCGGGTCGCGAAAATTTGCATATCTAAGAACTATACAGAAAAACCCAGAATTTGGGAACAAAAATCGGAATTTTTGTCGGATACATTTTGGGTCAAATAAACACGTATATTCGAGCCCTAGTGGGCGCGAATTCGGGCCCGAAATCAACTCTTTCCGAATCAAATTTGTAAAAGATTCTCGTCTATTTTTAAAGGCGAAGATTCCTAAACGGGGAGTTGTTTCAACTGGTTCTCTCGAGAAGCGAAGGACTGGTATAGTAGGGCAATGACTGTAAAAGTGCGCCCCAAACGGGGTCGACAGAGAACGCTTTCACTAATGTACTAGTTTTTCTCGTGGCGTTGCCGTTGAATAAGCTTGTACGTTGTAAGCTCGCGAGACAAGGGGGAGGCGTATATATCTTCTTACGGATTTTCCTTTGACATTAACACCAGGGTTCAGCTAGTGAAAGATTATTTTTTCCACTCTTAGTTTCTAAAAAAAGGGTGGTTCACTTTCGACGGAATATTGATAGATAGAAGTGGCGTTTCTGCGGGGCTCGCGTGGGTTTTATACGAATTACGTGCAACTTGCGACTTTTTCGCTTTTCCACGGTTTGCAAACCATACGCGTACGTGAAACGCAACTACGAATTAAACCGGGTTCAAGATCTTCTAAAATATAAAACGAAAGCTAATTTAAAATTCACCCGCCAGTACATTGACTCTTAAAATTTTTCAGGATCTATTAGAAATAATTAATGGCTAGCTGCTATCCTTCAAGATTTACCCACGCCCTACCACAGGGAACAACGATGCTAGTGATATACATTCCCTATTTACCCCTAAGCATTAAATACACTATCGCAATTAGAACTTATTTCAGAATTTTAACAACGTTTAGAAAGATTGCTCGCTAAATAATAAAATATTATTTGGAATGACGTAAATATAAAAATACAAATATAGGTTGATTACGACGCATTTGTCTCTGGCTGGATTCGTTACGACCCTAAACATCAGCCATCCGTGTTGACGGTGTCCTTAAAAAAATATTTCCTCGGGATACAGAAAAAAAATTCGTTCTTGATAGGCCTGTGTATAACGAAAAAACTTTCCTTTGACTAAGCGAAAAGCCATTATTTTCGATTTTAAAGAAATACGCTTTCTAACCATGATATTTAGAGTATCGTGTTAGTACTACGCGAAGGCAAAAACTAGAATATCAAGATATCAAGGTACGATATAACTAAATCATTTATAACAGACAACACGGTCGTCTAGACTAAACCCACACGTCTCAAAGACCGGTATTCGAAAGTCTGCGGCTTTCGATACGTTTATATTAGAAATTTACGGGGCGCTTATTAGAAAATGTTCTCGCATCCGGGTCGTTTCTGCGAATCAATCCGAAGGGTGCCCGGTTTAAAATTGATTGATGACCTCCGAATATCTTCGAGGTCGTTCGTGTCGTTAGAAAGGGTTCTGGACGTATTTCCAAGGACATACAAGGCCTAAGAGCAGATATTTTTCAAAGTCGAATATTAATTTCGTCGCAAGCCGGGGTTTTCAACCTGTTTCTGGAACGATTTGCTATATTTCTTTTAAATTGGGCCCAAAATTTATCATCCTAATATCGCAAATTTAATCTTTTTATCGGAGAAATATTTTCAACGTTAATTGTTTAAATAATTAGTGCCAGCACTACAAAC
Organism: Leiobunum rupestre; assembly: GCF_980474605.1. Classification (NCBI taxonomy): domain Eukaryota; kingdom Metazoa; phylum Arthropoda; class Arachnida; order Opiliones; family Sclerosomatidae; genus Leiobunum; species Leiobunum rupestre. Next base: position 38,627,189 of record NC_143392.1, read on the forward strand.
TAAAGGTATTGACACAAACTATAGGTAGCTCATAGACTAGTACGACCTGCAAAGGCAGCCATCATGACCAAATGTACCGTGAACCTTCTAATGGAAGGGATTTTTACAAACAACTTATCCAAATGTCTCTTTGCATTATTACAACGATCCTATTTCAATTTGGTACAAAATTTTAATAAAATGCATGAGTAGAGAAATAAATTTACGAAAACAACTGCAATTATTTTCTAAATCAACGAGCTAGAATTTAATAAATGGTCAATTTCCATCAGAAAGACTCGTAAACTATAACCAATTAAGATCAGAAACGAGCGATTATATCCGTACCAGATTGAACCGAAGTAATTCGCGTATAAATTTTGATAAAAATGACTTTGTTTAAGCCGACACACTTTTACGAATGACAAACTTCGATAATTAGACTCTCTAAAACAATATCAGTTCAACGAAACAGGACGACGAGTGGACGAGGGCAGATGGGGCGCCGAGAAAGCGACCAGAAAACGGAATAAATTTGCTTTAATTAAGCTCGAGGAAGGGAGGGGGCAATTTAGAAAACAAAACTTCCGCCAGAGGGAGTTGAACGGCCTATTTAACAAATAACCCTAACGATACGGGGAAGGAAAAAGGAGCTTTCCACGAGCCAAATGAGCGCCGCGACTCGATGAGCAATTAACGATGACACGATAACGCGTCAACGCTTGACTAACAATCTAGAAAATGTAATTCTCCTCGCTGGTCATCCGTTTGTCTCGCTTCGATATTAAAACGACGAAACGATGATCTTGAGTGAGGTGGGACAAACCAAAGGCCTCGAAATCCTTAAAAAGCGTGCGAAAAGGAAGGGGAATTCTAACGGTTACCTTAGCGGTTTCCGCTTAATAATCATGGTCAAATGACAAATTCCTCTTTGAGTGATATCGAGCGACGTACCGTGAAGTTTGGCATAAAAAGAATCTGAGACAGAACTTTCCGTTACAATTCACCCAAATTTCGCTTTACAGAAGGAGAGATTTAATGTTGGTTTCGAGACCATCCGGTTTTTAATTAGACCCCATTTTTTTCATTAGCATTCTGATAACTACGCCCAATTTTTGATAACCGCTTCTACATAAACGCAAATAAAAGTTGGCCATTACTTCCAGCTAAGCAAATTTCGCTACACCCGTACCTACGCAACCTTGAGAAGATAAAGAAAGGGTTAACCTTAATTAATATTCAACAATATTAATATTCAAAGTACAATATCATAATTAAATTAGATCTTGACGAATAATGGAAATTGGGCCATGGGTTAACCTACGTCGGATTTACGTCAATGCTGTACCGAAAATAATTTATTTCCTTGACAATAATTTAAATAAAAATATCTAAACAGAATTAATATTAAACCCAATAAACCTATTCCATCGTCCCGAATTAAGTTTAAAAAATGAGTTATAAAAATACAAGCGACACAATTTCAAAGAAGACACCGATAGTGTCGCAACATGTCAATTTGTTTTTGGGTAAAATGAAATACTGATGCTATTTATAACGACAATTTTTCTAAGAAGAAAGTTCCATTTTTTATTAATATTGGAACTCTTCAAACGCTCGCCGGAGAAAGCGTCTAAGAATCCCATGGCGAGCTGACATATGTAAATAGGGCAGGGGCGCAATCCAAGAAACCTCCCGCTGTAAGCTACTCTCTCTCCATTTTTAATTACCAAAATATAGGCGTCTTGCTTGGCACTTTTACTTGACGAAATTATCTACTGAGCTCTAAAATAACAACGCCCTGTTATTCAGACATGGACCTATCCCATGAGAGAATTTTGCATATTTAAACTAAATCTAAAAATCTACTCCCTTTAAGAAAAGTCTACGACTTGTACATTAGTATTTGATCAATTTCTAATAATGTAAATTGTTAAAATTATGATTTATAAATCATATTTTCCCTGTGTAATAATTATAGAAAGTCTCTATAATAATGTATTTTCCTGTATTATTTTTCTTGAGAAACGTATCTTATAAAAACAGCGTTAATAAATGTATAATTGGTAATGTAATCCATTTTATACTTTTCAGATGATAAATCTTGTTTAATATTACGTGCACCAAATTGTTCGTACACCTAAATATTTCGTGCACCAATATTTCTAAACTAAAATGTTAATAAAGTCTTAACACCCCAGTATATGGACCAGCCTTGCTAGATTTGGACCTATTTCCACGATGTAAAAAAGTTGCTTTTTTGGAAAAACAGGTTGAACTTTCTCCGAGATATGCCCTGGGGCAGATAATAGATCCCAATTCCCAATTCCACACCATTGTTTACAAATTTGTAAAAGAAGTTCACGTATATTTTAGCCATCGTTATTATTCCTAAATACGTTACATTATATTGTTAATTTAAAACTATCACGATCTCCGACGTTTTAAATAAATACACAATAATGTATTCAAGAAAATGTAATCGGTGTATGTATGGTTTGACAACCGAATATACCGGTTCAGAAATTTCAAAACTTGAAATATTAATTTTTGCGCCCATTGGCTACGTTGCCAAGTAACCGTTATTGCTCTAGTATCGGTAAATGCTAACGGGTTGCGTGAATAACGAAAATAAAAATTAATAAAATTTACAAAACTAATTGAAAAATAAAAGCCCATTTACGAGTTAAAGATGGGGAACTTTTTTGTGTTGGGGAGGTGGAGCCAAAATTTATTTTAAACGAAAACAGGTTGGAACTAGAATGAATAATTTTTGAGATACAGAATCTTGCAAGTGCCCTACCAGCATCTTCCAATTTTGGCAAAGGGTCCAATATACAAAAGTCTACTAACGCCCATACGAGAAAAAATACTTAAACTCGCTTGAAAGACAACGTGAAAGCCAAATTATACTTAATATTTATCCAATCTACCAAAATTTCCTGTTGAAAATTTTCAATCCTAGCACAATATGGTACCATAAACTTTGAAGTGTTTTTTTTTCTGGTAAAAAAAAACTATAATTTGAAAAATTACAAAAATCTCATAAAGAAAGGCCAAATTGAGGTAAATGCCACTTGAAAGATTTTTGCAGTAAAAGTCTCGTACATGTCACGAATTAAATCTATTACCATTAAACCTACGAATCTCTTCCGGGCAAATGTAATATTTGACAAAGAAAACGCTTTATTGAAATTTAAAATTCAGGCTGGGTTGAGTGCGAATCATTTTTGTTTTTCCTTTTTAGATGGCTATCCGAAATCGCCTGGAAACATTACTACGTTTAACTTAGGTATATTGAGAACCATTTATCCCTTTTTAAAATATAAATAGTTTTTTCAAGTTTAAAAATCACGTACGGGGTTTGTAAAATTCCGATCTAAGGTGGTTTTAATTTTAACACATTATCACTTTCAAGGCTTCGTTCCCGAGCAGCGGGAAAAATGCCGTTTTGGGAAAAAGTTGCAATTATAAATGGAAATTGATTTAAAGAGAGGCCACACTTTCCAAGATATATCGCCATAAACAAAAGTATAAAGTAAACTCGGTTCACTCCAGTGAATCTAGGATAATATAAATTCGAGATTCAATTGTTCGAGAGCAAACACACGAGATTCTCTTCTCATTTGCCTATTTCAAAACGCTATTTTTATCTCGTAAAAATCATGGTCCGAATTTTTAAACACGCTAGCGTATTTAAATTCTACGACGTTAAACTAAGAGAGAATTGGGTACACGCGCCGTAGCATAAAAACAAAAGGGGAATAATACACAATAGCAGTACCAGATACCAAATACTATCGTGATAAAAAAAAAACAAATCTACCCTTAAAAAAAATCTCCGTATAAAGATAAATATAACTTTTGAAATTTTCACGTAAAAATTTCCTTAAAAGATTCGTACTGCCACATACCCATAAGTTTTAAATAAAATTTCTCAAAACGAAATAATTAATAGTTAAATAATTCTTCGATTTCTTTTCACAAGCGTGATAAAGATTATACAAAAACGTAGCGCTTACCCAGTAGCAGAACTGCAACCGCCAACCAGAGCCTCATGGTGTGGTGGATCTTAGCGAGTTCCTTCTGGAGCTCGCGGAGGGAAAAGATCACCGAGTGTGAGGGCGACTTTCTAGTCTAGGCTGTCCGAGAAAAAGAAATTGCAAAAGTCTATCCTAGCAAAAGCGGCACTTGCTCCGTGATTGGAATCGCGCGCGTAACTTTCCAAGACGACGCTGAGAGTGCGGGTAAGGCAGAACCACCACCGCCGTCACAGGGGAGGGGTACCTAAAGTAAGAACACGAACGGGGGGGGGGGGAGGAAATCACAAGTTAAATATTAAGGATGAAAATTTGTTTTAAAGTAACCGAGGGGGGGGGTGCGCTGGCAGCATGCGCGAATGGCGTGGAGGACCAGTGTGTCTGATTTCCCTTCCCTGACCTAAATACCTCAACCAGATCAAGAAAGCCTTCCGGAAGCTAGGAGCGTACAACTGGAACTTGTAGCGCAACGCAACACTAGCCTAAACACTTTTTTCTCCGTATTTAATTTTTCCACTAACTCACCTCACACTAGATGATTTGTGTCGACCCATCCCCTCCCCCCTTCATTCTCTAATTTACAAAAATCAAGATTTGTGTGGTTTTTTTTTTTCATTTCGTTTCGGCAGCTATCGTGTCTTACATAGGTGTGTCCGCTTTTTACCGGGCGTAATTACTTTTGAGGAACCACCTTGGTCGGCGTCGCTTATGGTTGGAATACGCGTAACCTTTCCTCTCTCTCTCTTCGGTGTATTAGTAAATTACCCTTCCTAGATAATGTCGCGGTTCCAATTATCAATTAAATTTTCCACATCGCCGCGTTAGTAGGGGGGTTTGTACAATATACCTCGATCATGACCAAGGTGAAATCGAATTCTCGATCGCTGTAAATAGACCCGTTAATTGAAACGACCTAGATCATGGCGGTTGCCCCGTCCTACGGATACGACGCGATTAAAATGGGCGCAAAAATTAAGGAACCAATTATTTTGCATACAATTGTAATTAACCAAGGCTTTGAGCCAAGGATGGCATTTTGCTACGCGGAATACCAATTGGAGACAAATATTTTACGATAAATTACGCGTCCGTGATAATACGAAACAAACAGCCTTCTAAATTTCTATCAATATCAAAACATTGACACTAATTTATGGGATTAGATTCGATTTGACGATTTAAATTCGTAATCCACGACTTTCACAAACCTGTACAAATTTCTGGTGCTCTACTCTTTAAAGAACCGAATCACGAAGCCCCCATATTACTTCGCAAATCGCATTTAGATCCACTGCTAAGAACGGAAAAAATACACCTCGCCTAAAACCATTAACAGAACCGGTTTCACCGGCTTATACCTATCGCCTCTCTTCGACTTCCAACCGGGTCATACGTAACACACGCAAAAAATATATTCATAAAAAAGGGAACCACGTGATAGTCTTCATCGCGAAGACGGAATATGCCAGACAAATACGCGACAAAGGTTCGGAAACTATCTACGAGTTCAAGTAGTTGGTTTGACTTGTTCTCACCCGCTAGTGACCTTTCCAAGATGAGGATAGTTACGGATGATTGTTTAATTTTTGACTAGGGCGCAATCAGTTAAAGTACCAACAACTTTCTTAAAACAGACGGGTCGTTTTAAAACTGGTTGTATGTCTCGAAAAGCGAACCCGGCTACTAGCATTAGCATTTTGCGTCGGTTAACCCAATCATAAACCTAACGAAACCTGATTGTAACCCAAAGTTTTTTTTATTTCACGTTTCGGGAGAAATTGAATAATTATTTCCTAAAACAGTCTTAGAACCAACCAGATATCCTTGACATCGGAAGAAACAAACGCGTTGTTTCCACAGGGGCAAAACTAGTTTACGAAACCGGGTAGCTAAAGAAAGTTCTTCAGTCAGATTTCGGGCGTGCATTGTTTAAAGATAATTACAATCTTTAATTGTATTAATAAAAAGGGGGAAACGAATTTTTCATTGTCACTCTGTAGTAAAATCATCGATAATAACACCGCACTATTGAGTGTTGAGATGGAATACGTGGGGGACGAACGATCATTATCAAAGTTTGACAATTGAAACTTCCGATAACATCGTAGAGGGAACCACGAGCGACAAACGCGTAACTAGATTCATCCCGACAATTTGTGGCAGCGCCCACAAACCAAAAACCACCAATATGGGCAAAATAAATCGATATTATCAACCTTTCCTCCGGGATACACTTCTCAGTCAATGGCACTAGATAAATCGGGCTTGATGGGCGACCGAGATATGGTCCAGCCCAAAGCGGATTAACATTAAGCCCGGCATTCAATAAATCCGTAATCTTTCCTCGCCGCACAAGGAGTAATCGGCGGCTAAACGGTTGGTAGAGTCACTCGAGTAGTTGTTCATCGGAATCATATCTGCAAAAATACAATTGATAACGCCGGTATACCGTTTCCTTTAAACACTCCGAGAAAGTCTTCGTACTTTTTAAAAAGAGTGGAACGTACTTTGCTCTCAACCTGTCGACAGATTCGCTGATAAGGTGCAAGACGCGTTGTACTTCAGTTCGCGGGAACGGTCACTAGTAATCGCTACCTTTCCCCGGTTAGTTTTTTAGTGAGAAAATCACTATCGACGAAACAGAAATATCTATGGTTGAGTACATGGTTCAGATCGGCATTGGCTTCGCGCGAAACGAACACATCGTCGTGGACATACACCCATTTAAGATTACCAGGAATCCCAGCTAAAAAGGTACAAGACGATTACGGTAGTTGACGCGTTATTTCGATGGGGAAAACGTGAAGTACCGGTGTTTGCTAGATAAGAAAACGGTTACAGAAGGAAGAATAGCTGTACATAGCTTCCGTTACAATGTTTGTTCTATTGATGTAAAATCACTGTTGGGTTATTTTGTAAATACAATATATGATTGAATACCGAATGTGGGGAAAAATGCGTTAAAGTTCGTACAATTTTCGTAATTATGGGTATTTTCCATTGTGTTGTTCCTCAAATTACGTAACGCATTTTTTTATAATCTAAGACGACGTTTTGTTAATGTTATCTAAGGATTACATATTTCGGCAACCTAGAGAAATACTTTGTGTATTCCACGTTTTATTTCCTCAAGCAGTCAGTTCGGCGAGATGATTTGCTTCAAACCGGAAGACCCACGGAAAAAGGCCAGCAAGGTTTTGGACAAAAAGATAAACAAATGGATGAAAGATTACAAGAGCATTATCAAACTGCTACTCTTAGGTAACAATATCGTTCATAGAAATGTTTTTGTTTGCAGAAATTCAGTTCAAACAAAATATGTATCGCTTGTTGTAGGTCCTGGAGAATCTGGGAAAACAACGATAATAAAACAAATGAGGATTTTACATATGCAGGGAGGGTTCAGTGACGAGTACGTGATCGTGTTGATTCACCCCTTACGAAAATGCTGAATCAAATTTGATTTCCAAATTGGACTGATCCAAACTCGACTTTGATCGAAAATTACAATCCAAAAAGTCTTATATTTGATGCAATGAAATTTAACTTTATTCCGTTATGATGCAAATTATTTGATCCAAACAGAATTGGATTCTAACGGGATGGGTATTGATTCCAGTTGGATCCAAATTTGGACACTAGATCAAATCATTTTCTTCGGGGCCATTATTATCGTAATTATTATAATAAAATCTCATTCAAATCTTTTGCGTAGAGACAGACGAGAAAAAGTTAAAGAAATTAGAAGAAACGTCTTGGAGGCTATTAAAGTACAACAATGAAACCATAATGGAGTCAAAAACATACGCTGTTAATTCATCTTTTACAGGAACTAAGCGGAAACATGGCCTTCTTACAACCTCCGGTTCAGCTAGTCAACCAGGATAACAAGGACAGCTTAGACTTTGTCAATAACATTAACATGATGGGCGAGTATCAATATTCGGAAGTGAGTTGTAAAATACCATTTTTACTTCGAATCCATTATGAACAAATCGCATTCTCGAACCTAAGGAGTTCTTCGACCACGTAAAACGTTTGTGGGCTGACGATGGCATTCAAGAAGTTTATAGAAGGTCCAACGAGTTTCAACTGATAGACTCTGCGAAATAGTAAACGACTATTTCTACAAAAACAGAAATGAAATGACTAATTCTCGTTCCTTTAGTTTTCTAGAAAAAGTAGACGTAATAAGGAACGAATCTTATAGTCCATCTAACCAGGTTACCTTCCAATATCAATCTAAGTAGTTACCGAAGATTAACTAGTTTAATGGATCTATTGTAGGATATCCTTTGCGCCAGAAAAAGGACGAGTGAAATTCAGAACATAGAGTTCGAGGTGAAAGTCCCCAGCAGGGTCGGGCAAAGCAAAGGAAGCCAACAGTTCTGGTAAGTGGTCCGAAGATAACCATCCAGCGATTCGTTCATTGAATGTGGCTCTTTAGCATGTTCGACGTCGGTGGACAACGCGGGGAAAGGAGAAAATGGATCCAGGTCTTCGACGGCATTACGGCAGTTCTTTTTCTGGTAGCCTCCAGCGGATTCGACACCAGAATTCGAGAGGATAACATGACTAACAGACTTCAGGAAGCCATTAAAGTATTCGAGGAAGTATGGTTTTCCAGGTTCGTCGTGGCTCACGTAATAAGGTAGTTCGACGACGCCAAGTACATACTTTCGATTCGTATCACGCAGGTTTCTGCGACAATCCGGTTTCATACTGTTCTTGAACAAACAAGATGTTCTTGAGAAGAAAATCAAGGAAGGTCACTCGCTGGAGAAGTACTTTCCAGATTTCGAGGATTACCAGTTACCTTCGTCGGAATGTAAGCTATCTCTGTAATTGATCACGCCACATTTGGAAAAAGGGCTAGTCATCTAGTACATTGGCTTGTTGTCAGTATAGATGATATTTACAGGCAAACAGTAAAGTAATGGCGTAACCTAACTGACCCGAGTGTTTGGTCGAGGAGCTAGGCACTTTGGGAAAAATGTACAAGAGATTTCTGATATCCAAATATTTCCTTTATATTTCTGCATATGTCCAATATTTCTCGATATTTCAATTGTTTAAAAAAATATTTCCGCTATTTCTCCATATGTCCAAAATTACTCAATATTTCCGAAATTACTCAATATAAAAATAAAAAATAATAATCAGCTAGGCTAATACCCAAGGCACCACCTTAGGCCTAAGTCATCGAGCGACTTTTAAAGCCATTAATTCAGGTGGCCGGGTTACAATGCGTAGGAGCGTATTTCTGAAAGTTCTGATTATTTTGGTTACTTCTCAATAGTTTCGATTTTTCTCATTGAAAATTTTCTTAATTCTCGAGATTTAGAGGATATTTATGATTTCTCTTTAATTGAACACTATTTCTGAAGTGGTTAGACCCCCGATTTCTGTTCTACTATAATATGAGAGGAACAATTTCGTTCGCGTTTATCATATTCGTAGTACCAGAAGTATACAATATATTTCGTGAAGAAAAGAATGCACCTCCCTATAATCTTAATATCATAAGTATGAAACTCTTAGCTTTCTTTCTTACTACTTCCAGACAAATAAGTAGAAATAACAACAGCATAATCTTATCCTATTGGTTAGACAAATCCTTCCGATCATATTCAAATTGAACCAATCCGATAATGGTCACAAATTGCAAAAAGCGTTTAGATGTGAAATTCGAAAAATATTATTAACTTATTAAAATATAAACTCCCTTGGCGCCATATTTATGGTTATGGAGACTATAACATTAATACCTTACATTAATTGTCTGAATTGCATGGCGCTCCAAGGGCGTTTGAGCCTCTCATTTGGGGCGGGGCTCCAGCCATTGATGAAACCAAGTTCTCCACCCTTTCGCTACTCCTCCAAGGCGATTACTTTCCCAGAAAGAAGTGGTAACCTACTGACGTTATTTCGATGATTATTGGCGTCTCGGCTCTGAAAGAATGTAGTAAACATTTTATAATAGGGTCACACTTATAATTCTTATAGTTACTCGTGTTATTATTATGCGCTCGAAACATGCATCTTCGCAAGTTCAAAGAGCCTTTTCAAAATACGTTACGAAAGAAAATATAGGGTGCATTCTCGTGACGTCATCATCGCTGTAGTGGAAGGCAAGTGTCATCCCCCTTTCTCCCATAACTATTTACCTTAGAGCAATGGCCGCCATCTTCTCGTGAATACCACCTATAGCCGTTTGGCAGGAAATTCCTGTCTACCGCAACTAGCTTCAAACCTGCCAAGAAATCGATGTTTCCTATTTACTTCTGATACTACACTTCGTGATCATAAAATTAATTATAAATTATTATTTAGCTGGTGATAACAACAACGATTACCACAGAGCAAGATGTTTCATAAAAGAAAAATTTTTGGTAAACTGTATAAAAATAGATAGCTTTGTGCAAACTTGGACAACTAAACTTCTGGACCTAATAATAAGCAAAAATCCCATTCCTCTAATGCATCACTCGCCTAACGAGATATTCGGGAAACTTTTCCACCCAAGTATGAAGCAACGCGAGAAGATTTCAATTTATTTTCTTGAATCACCACCTATACAAGTATTTCCTGTTACACGCGCGAGCGCCACTAGAGTGCGTCTCCGTTTGTTCTTTTTATATTTTTTCAGACTCTGGCCGTCCCTGTTGTTAGCTAGTCCATGGTATAAGTAAATATTCTTTGTTCGCGCACCTGTTTAATATTTCAATAGAAATCTTTCCAATATCGGGCACCGTGGCGCGCCAGTAGTTTACTTGTCCAAGGTGCAAAGGACCATTCCTCATATGCATTGTTTAATTGCAGTCCATAACGAACAAAGCCAAACCAAACGTTAGGTACAGCACTGCCGAATTATACTACGATTTACAAGGGGAAAAACAAACCAGGGAATGTTATTGGCATTACACCACCGCTACGGACTCCGACAATATCAAAAGGGTTTTCCAAGACGTACAAGTCATGCTCATCATGGAAAGCCTTAATAAGATTGGCGCGGCCCTAAATTAAGAACATAAGTTTATAGTTATGTTCCATGAAAATGTCAGTTACTTATCACAGTTCCGCGTGTTAAAGTTTTACTGAGAGCCATTTTTGGTCCAAGTCATTCGGCTAAATAAGCCCTTCAATTAAAAATCTTCAAGGAAATCGCGAAGAAGTAATATTTTCGAAAGCCAGGACCTGCAAGTTACTGTTTATTTAGTGCTTGTTGAAAGCTACCGGGTTAAAAGGAAACACTTTTTGCATACCGTACAGGTGGAATGTGTTCATTATTTCAACAAGCACCAAATAAACAGTACTTTCAGGTCCTGGTTCAGGGATATATTACTTTTTGGCGATTTCCTTGAAGATGTTTTATTGAAGGGCCTATTATATTTTTAATTTCCACTTTTTGGTGCGAAGGGATTAAATACTTTGATTTATTATTAAAAAAACTTTTACCGCCAAAAATTATAAACCAAAGTTTAACTGCCAAAAAAATTTTACATAAAGTTTAAGGGTTTCGCGGTGTATTAGACTTTAAAATTTAGACGTCTCTTGACTATTGGCGCCATCTGCCAAGACTGCGATTATTTAAAAAGTAGGCCTCTAATGGCGTTACCCGTTAATATATCAAATACCTCAAATATTTAAGTATAAGTTGCTTTGAAGATAATAATGAGCGTATGCCGAGGCGTAAAACCATCACGTTATTTGTTTATAAGTTGTATATTTTCTCATGAGAGGCGCTTATCTATTTGGATATGACGTCCAGTCTACCTCTGTCCTCACATAGCTATAAGTAATAAAGTCAACTATCTGACACACTTATGAAATGTAACTATAGACTTATGCTAAAACAGAATGCAAAGACGCGCAACTTCGTTCTTCTGTAAAGTTGTTTTTTTTTAAAGAATCCAATAAAAAGTTTTAACCCTATAATCGAGGCTTTACATTTTGTAAAAAGAACCAAAGAAAAAATGGCACTTTTATTTCAAATTAAGAAGTACCAAGTTGGTCAGATAGAGATACGTTCCATAGCATTTTTGGAACCAGTTCATTTTATTTTTTGGCAAATTAATATGCGATACCATTGGATGATTCTATTCAGTGAGCGCTAAACAATTGGAGGGATATTTAAACAAATTATATATATATAATATTTATAGGTATATTTATATTTTTGCTGTGGAAAATCAAAGATTTAGCTTTCATTCTGTTGTGATAGTATAAAAAATACTGAATTTTAAGTAACGGTTTTGAAAAAATTAACAACCATGTTAAATCTTAAATATTTTCAAAAATTGTCCGAAATGGTGAACTTACAAAACATGATTTTTTTAAAATTAATTTACACAATTTAACAGATAATGTCTGTTTTTGGTTTGAATAATTCACCATTTCCAAAATTTTTGTATTGTAAAATTTGTCAGAACTATCTGCAACTCCACTACTCCTCTCTTACATTTTACGGAACTCAATCCATAGTGAAAAAGTGGTAAGTCTGTAAAGCGTAAGACAGATTGAATAAAGGAATTAATGACTGGTAAATAGCTTTAAGACAAAAGCTCACAACATTTTCTTCAAAGCCAAAGTAAAATGAGAATTTCTTTTATACAAGCTAACATTTTGTACAAAACGTATGCAGTGTTTAATTTTGGGAAAAAAATTATTACCTCCGCATAACGTGTGGCCCAGAGAAAGTTATTTTACTTGGTTTAGTAAATTTTACTTATTTATATACTTTTCTCAAGCTTTCATTAAGAATTTTCATTCTAAGTACTTGCGCCTAACAGCGAATAACTGAAATTTAAATTTATAGAACAAATAAGGTTTACTATTAGAAGATGCACAAATGTTGAGTACTTTCGTTCATAAATGAAAAATTATTTAAAATATTTCATTTTTTTTAATACCTTCGAATGAACAAATCCACTAAAATAGCTACCATAATAAAAAATACTTTTATGTTCACAATTACAAGTATTCTATGATAAAAAATAACTACGAAATAATCAATATTACTTTAAAATATTTTTTTCTTGCCCACCAAGAAAATGTGCACGAGTAAAAGTACTATGGCCTTAATTTTTTTATTTTTTGGGGGGGGGAACAGGGATGTACCAAAAATAAATTCAAGTTGACTCCATTATAATTTCTAATAAAATGGATATAAAACAAATGTAATAAAGTGAAAGAATAACAAAAAATTAATTTTTATCATAAATTACAACATTATACACTAACTACGGCTGCGCTTAAAGTTAATCGTGGTACGTCCCCGTCCAACTTTTCCAACAAAGAGAGACTTAAAATTATGGCAAAAAAAGGTGGTATTATCAATAATTACCACAATAATGGTGCTGACTATACACAACAAAAATAAATGCGTAAGAGATGGGGCAAATGAAAGAGACACTGGTAATGTAATAAAAATAATGAAAAACACTGAAAAAAATGAATGGGGGGGGGGACTAAATATTACTGGCATTTTTGTGAAAACATGAATGCATCTTCCAAGATGTTTAATTTAAATTTTCCCCAATTTGTATAATAAAAAAAAAATGCATTCAAAAATTCAACAGCTAAAATTTCTTCAAATTTCAATCCCTCGGTATATCTGTCCAAATACTTTTTAATTCTTAAAATCACAACTGATGATCCCCGTTAACTTTCACGATGCATCTTAAGTTTTTTTTCAATTTTTCTTAAATAGTGATGGGTGGTGTAACGAAGTTAATACGAACTTTAATCTAGCGCGTACCTTTCAGGGGGGAAACCACTTTTGTGGACTGAATACTTTTTATGAACAGTTTCACTGACCAATAATGGCAATTTTTTCCTCTAAAGAAGAATCTCCATCATTCTTAATTTAAAAAAGTCACTTAAAATGATTTTCGGGAGTAAATCATTCTAGAGCTAACGCATCAGGCAAGAACTTGGAGCGCACATTATAGCACAAAAAGAATTACTAAAATGACGAATGAATCCTATTTCTTTACAGTTTTTCACAGTTTCTCCTTAAAACCAATACATATTGAATTCGGCACTAGCGCACACCATGTTCAAGCTTCACAACGTCAAGCTTTTTTTATATTTTTTTTATTAATACATCCTCTTTCTAGCGCTCCGCAACGTAGCAAAGAGTAGATTTCACGCACTCTTCCCACGTTTTTATCTATAGTACTTAGATATATTTAATATTGGTTTATGCCAGCTTGGCGTACTGGCGGATGAAAGCAGAAAATATATTTTTCCAGCACTTTTTATATTTGTAATTTCAGTTAATTTCATTTAAATCACTGTCAGTAGACAAAAGTTTTATCCACTACGGTGTTGGCTGGCTTGGAGGTAATGAAGGTTGAGTACCCTGTTTGTCATAAACAATTACACAGTTTTAATTTCAATTCATACGAATGGTAAGCAATTGGCAACAAGGAATGAACAGGATGACAAAGGTAATTTGAAAGAAAGTAAGCTTTAAAAGCCAAGTTTTTTAGCGTCCATTGGAACATAAACCTGGCCTTTATGGCAGTCTTTTCAAAAAGCCGAGTAACTGTGCAGCCAAGAAAAGCAAAAATACTCATTGGGATTGATAATGAGCATTTTAACTTAACTTGGTAAATCACCAACACCAGTACAGGGAAAAGATAAGGTTGGGGGAAGATGATAAAAGGGGTAATACATTTATAAAAGAGTGCAACATCACCTTTTCAAAACTGTGGTAAATCAAGGGTCAATCACGAGCTATGAAAAAAATATTCAAGTGCATTGGTACACTAAATATTTTTCAAAAAACCCTAAAATTTGTACACACGCAAATATGTTAATACCATTGGGAATGAAGTAACGCAGTAATTTATCAGTAAAAAAAGCACTTGAGAATTTTGTACTGCTCATGTTAGTGCAAAATAAGTGCAACTAAAGCTCAGTAGAAGTGAAATTAGATACCTGGAGAGCTTGAGAAAGACCAGCAGGTAAAACAGATGCTAATCTTTGATGGGCCATAGGATCCATTCCAGACGGATGAGGCATTCCACCCAATTTGGGTCCTTCCTCGCTCTTTTCTTCTTCCCTCCTCTTTAAACACGCTGCTTTAGGATTGAGGTTGCGTTCTGTAGGAAAACGCGACGTCAAATAAACAATTCTAATTTTTGTTATCCTTATTAACCGAATAACCCCGGACAAACCTCTAACTTGTTGCTCCAAACTTGTTATCACTTCCACCGCCTGATGAAGAATGTTAAGTTTTGTCTGAGCTTTATCCGTCTTTAAATGTACCATACACATCCTTCCTAGCTCCTTAAATGCTTCGTTGATGTCCCTAACTCTAATTCTGTTAACATAGATATATAAAAGTATGATCAAAATTTCCTGAACTTATAAATTCTTTAACCGAATAATACCTTTCTCTCGCATTATTAGCCTGCCGCCTTTCTTTTTCTCTCTCAGCCTTAACTTCGGGAATTTCATCTTCGTCACCAGAGCTTAATGGATTGCCCAATGATTGCTCACTATTACTGAGTAAACGAAATTGGGACGGCTATTAACATATTCTACAAAACCCAGTCTCTAGTTAGGACTGCAAAAATGATGCTTACAATCTTGATCGTGGTCGCTTTGTGCCCTTGGAGTTTGTCGTCGTGACAGAGCCAGGAGATGGAGAGGAAGAAGTCACAATAGGAGTGCCGCTAATCGTAGTTGTAGTGGTTGTTGCAGTTGAAGAACAAACCATCGTTGTTGAAACCATTCCAGGACCCCCAGAAAGGCTAGAAGAGTTTAAACCTGGAACTGGAGTGCCGGATTTTCCCCTGCCCATTTCCACTTTGTCAGACTCTTTCGTTTTGTCAATTTTTGCAGCTGAATTTGAGTCCGAAGGCATTCCTGAAAATGTTTCTATAATAAGCATTAGTTCGAACTTAGAAAAAAGTTTGGGGCAGTTCATTATTATATATTTTTACCATAATGTGGTAGTGATGTTTGACCAGGTGAAGTTGTCATTGAAACCCTGTTTCTTAAACCATGATCGGGTAAATTTGGAGAGGTAGGCTGGAAGGAAGTTAAATCGTTAAGGAGGTTATTTTTCAGAAAAATATTAGAAATATGAAAATAGGTTTACCACGTGGGAATCATGTGGCAAGTTGACTGAAGGTGGGTACGGATGGCCACTGACTGAATTCAAGAGGCCATTGGAATGTGGCGCAGCTGACCCCATGTTAGTTAAGGGGCCACCTAGTCTAGTAACCCCGGGAACACCTTGAATTGGTCCTTCCGCGTGATTTCTCAAGATATTAACGGCATCTTCTAGACTTTCCTCCATTACCTGTGGTTGTTGAAATTTCATCTTCAAAGGCATCTAAGAATACGAACTGGCCATTAACAATCCAGCAAGGATATGCAAAGCTTAAGCCACCAAAGCCAAATAATTTAGCGAAAAATATTTTATGAATACCACCTAATTTTTTAAATGTAAACTAAAATACCATTTTTGTTAAATGTAAGACAATATTATTCTAACACCAAATTTCGTACTAGAGGGAATGGGACAACTACGAATAAAACCCAAAGTGCGTAAGTGCAACAAAACATCCAGCCAACAATGCTAACAAGATGGGGAGGATGTTTAGTTTACCTCCACTTGATCTCTGAGGATGTGCATGGCTTCATCTAGATGATCTTCCACTCTACCTTGCTACGGAAGTAGGAACACAAAACACACCCGTGTCCAAAATTAAAAAACTAAAACATGCCAACTAATAAAATTCCTATCCTAAAGCTATCGTTATAGTTTAAAAATAATAACCATGCATAACAACCAGAGCATAACAGACAATTCTTTGATTCTAATAACAAACTGAGTATGGTTGCTTTGGTAAAACTACACATGTTATAAATTAGACGAAACGATGTGATTATTACTTACCATTTGGTGGACTTGCCCATCAGAATACCCTGATGAAGGGGCTGTTCCTTGTGAGCTGCCTCGTGGCCAATGAGAAATACCCGGTATCGGAGGGGGTGAACTGACAGGAGTTGAAGGTGTCGACGAAAAGCTGCTATTTGTCTGCTCCGTTGAGTATATCTGCAAATGTTTTTAATGTTATAAAATCTGGACTATATACGACACATTCACAAATGAAAAATCTGTTGGCATTGGAGTCTCAAAAACACCTGATGCTCAACAACAATCATTCTGCCAAACAGTAGCTTAATTTTATAAGCGCAGTTGGCATTAACAATTGATAAACATAGAAATGATTCATAATACTTACAGACGCGAGCGCTTTGCCCAGGGCATCTCCTGTTTGTTGAGAATTAGGAGCTCTACCTCTCGTTGCTAGCGATTCTGAATTATTCATGGGACTGGGTGAAGCGTTGGGTTGACCGTATAGTGGCGAGGATGAAGAATGGGGCGCTGAGGGATAACTGGACGGTCCTCTTAAACTGGACATGGGTGGAAGACTCGTGGACATGATGGCAGATGGATCGTGGCTTGGGGAGACAGTATTATACCCCTAGAATTACAATACAAACCACTGTCAAACTCACGCTAGTAATAAAAAATTTAAGGGAAAAAGATTAAAGGAAATGTTAGTTGTAGCAATGAAAACCACAAAGACTAGCGAGGGATTTCACGTAACATTTATTACAAATCACTCGCTAGTACATTTTAGGTTCAGTTTCACGCTGTAGTTCATGCAATGATTTAATGATCTAGGAGTGAAAAATAGCTAGTATATTTAATATTTCAGGCTTCATATTTTGAGGGATTTAACTTACTAGCCAAGTATCTTGGTTACATGTATTTGTACTCGTTACCTCAACTTTAATCTGTAAAATGCATAAGGCAAAGATGATTGTTGAACTAACTAAAGAACCAAAAAATTATCTGAGGGCCCTATCATATATTGACCAGCTATCAATTTTTGCAAATCAAAATAATGAGATGGTTTACCACAAGTTTCAAACATCCATGCTATTTTTTAAAAGGAATTTACCAACAAAATTATATTAATGTATAACCAAATACCTACCATAGTTTCTGGTGGGAGATGCATGGAGGTAAACGTGGGGGCGGCAGTCGTTAAATGACCACCGCCACCCATCATGGTGTTTGAGTATGGATAGGATGATACGTTCGTATTTCCTGGCCAAATTTCCGACGTATTGTGGCTACCATCTATAGTTATCAAATGAAACATTAAAAAAATCACAATTTTGACAACTTGAAATACTACTTATCAACTTACCCATGAAATAATTATCACCATAGGCATTTGGCTTGGGAGACGAATACCTTGGAGCGTCATTGTTATAGGCTTCAACTCCATAGGGCTAAAATTAGGTAAAAAAATAACATTCTTGTAGCATTACTATAGCGGACAAAATTAACGTTACTCTTTAAAAATAAACCACTGAGTACAATAAGGTACTTTAAAAAAAAGCGTAAAAATCAACAAGTAATCCTTCTATATTTAAGCCTATGAACCTTTAACGGGGACTGAGAGGATTTGGATAATTGACAGATCAGGACACCGGAACTGCAGAGTAAGCAGATGGAACATTTCGGAACTAGGCTCGGAAGACATTTGTAACTCAAAATAAAATAAGCTTCGCAAATTTTTTTTCATGTAGGAAATTTTTCATTTGAGGTCAAATATCACAGAAACTGAACAAACCTGTAGAGGAAAAGGGTATGTCATCCCATTTTCGCTAAAGACGTTTATATCACTTTGAGACAAACTAGGGTTGGATTCTATATTAACTCCTTGAAAAGATGGTGATAATAAACTAGGCATATTGAATTTATCTATACAAATGTTTTCGCGTCTGTCCATAACATTTGGCAAATTTCATTCAAAAGAAATTGAGCTTCGCGGGAGGCGTTTTCAATGGCAACATCATGAATAAGATCTATCTAATTTAGCGTTTTGTTAACTTTCAATTAGATATAAGTCTACGAAACCAACTACTCTTTTACAATTATAAGTTCAGCGCTTTCACCTGACAAAGAAATAGAACTTTTGGCAGTATACGAAATGTCTAGCAAAGCTAGCTATAGGGAAGTTCGGCCAACTTCGGGGTAGCGTCGGGAAAGAGTAGGGGGGGTTGAAACTCTGCATATATAGGAATAGTATTTCGCTATTTCCGTTCGACGAACCGACCGTAAACAGTGTAGAGAAAAAAGGACCCCCCTCTCAATCCCCCTCCTGGAAAAGCCACTCTACAACGGAACAGACTACGCAACACTCAGTCCTGTCCCCCAAACTCCGGGAGCGACTTATCTACCTGACGCTTCACGTCCTTGGATAAAATCGGGTAAAGTTGGCGTGTACGGTTTATAACTCAATCGACAGCTAGATTGTCGACTTCTATCCCTCCCGTATCGCGATACTCCCTACGGAGGGCCTACTCTTTTATCCATCCCAGTAACTCCCCGCATCCCAGTTTCATCCCCCCCCCCGTGTAAAAAACCCATTTCCTCCCCATGCTTTTCAATCGAGGGGAGGTCGATAAAGAATACTGCTACACAAAGAAACAAAGCTAACTAGGATACGCTATATATAAAGAGTTAAAATAAACATCCTATAATCATTAATTAAACAACTGGATCATAAGAATAAAATTTATCAGACTTTCAAGCCAAAAAATAGCGATTTTTAAACTATATTTTAATAAATGTTTTCCATTAACAACCCAAACTAAATTCCCAGACTTTTTTGTTCACTAGTTTTGAAAATTGCGACTTTTAGACTTATTTCCAAATTTTCCGACTTTTCCACTTAATTGATATAGTTTAATAAGATACTGTGGTACTGGTAACGATATTAAATAGGATATTTAAATTCTAAAAACGTTATCTAACCCCCAAAGATCCAAAATTATTAATCCACTCCATCCCAATTTACGTAATAATAACCACTGAAATCGAAATGAATGAAAAATCCCTTTCCCCGAATCCGCTACTAGTTCCCCATAGCGAGAAAGACGAGTCCAAAATAGAGTCGGTTTGAGGGGTGCCCGTCGGTAACAAAATATTATAGGGCTTTGACGTGGGCTTGTTTATATATGTTTTATAGCCTTTACGTGCAACGAAAGAAGGAAGGGGGGAAAGAAAATAGTGAAAAAAGCCCCCCTTGCCGAAAAACTTTATAGTTGAGTGGTCTTTGGAAAGCTTCGGAGCTTTCCCCCAATTTTTAAGTTTTGGAAAAAAAAAATGTAATAAAAGTTTTTGTATTAAACGCGTGGACCCCTCTCCGAGTTGGCTAAGCCTAGCGCGAAAGATAAAATGAAATTTCTCGGAGAGACAAGGCGCGAGGACTTAGGGTTGTTTCGAGTCGGCGGGGAAAGATGGAGAAACGCGAAAGTAAACAAACTATAAACAAGGGACAATAAATGATCGGGGACTTCTTTTAACGGAATTACGGAGCTGTCTGTATATTTTGCAACGTTCAAAAAAATTCCATCCCCATCATACCCCAAAAGAAAACTATTTTAAGGATCAAAGAAAACATTAAAATCGTTGTTGGTAGACCCGCTACTTTAATACACACGGAGTGGAATTTATCCTAATAAAAACACGCTGCTGTACTACTCCCAATATCTAGCAAAGGGTAGTTTATTAAAGTCACTTTTTCGAAGCAAGTTTGAGGTAAATTTAGGAGCTCGCGTGGCCATTGCCTAACATTCTTCATATTTGGATACTGTTTTTTTTTTAAAAGTAAACTTCATAATTGTTGCATACGGTATTCGTTTGTTTGGGGCTGAGTAGCTGAAGTCGCGTTCACACACACTTTTGAAATTCAAATTAGTATAACCAAAAGGTTATATTATACAGGATTGCCACAAAATTTTCAGATTCAAATTCCCTTAAAACACTTTCCCTGACTTATTAAGACCAAAATTTTTCTTTTATATTTTACTTTTATCAGAAGTTAATAAATTTAGATGGACTTATATATCAGTAAAAAGGTTATTGCAATGTTGAAAAAATTAGCCAAACATTCAAGGAAATAAATGATAATCGTGGAATTTGTCATAGATCTAGAGTAAAATTACCTTCAAAAAGTGCCAAGATAAAAATAATTCCCTGACTTTTTACCAATTCTTAAAATTCCCTGACATTTCCCCGACTTTTGAGGCCCATTTTAAAATTCCCTGACGTGTGGCAACCCTGTTATATCTTTTAAAAAGTATCTAGGCCATTAAAACTAAACATTTTCCTTCGCAGGTTTCACGGCCTTTTTAATGATAGCCCGTATAACGACCGTGTGAATAAAATGTTAAAATCCATATATTTATGCAAAAGCCATATTTTTCAATATGTAGAGTTTTAGATATATCAGTGGGAGTATTAAAGCCGGAGTATTTTTATTCTAACGAAACGTATTTTGTAAAATCAGTGGGCGGCTTCGAAGGTACACGATTTAAATACCACTAGCTGGATACTTTTCTCATACCAAAATATATATACTTCTGGTATAAATAATTATTCTTATTTGATGAGCTACCCTGCTACAGACTGGTTGTATCATGGATAGTAGATTTTAGAGGATCGCTAAAAAGCCTGGTTTTTAGCCCCCGTAAACCAATCACACGAAGGGAGTCGGCCAAGGTTATTTGAAAAAAACAAGTATCGCTAAGAGTGGACGATACTGTTCGAAAAAAGAAAAAAGATAAACACGAAGTACATTTTTACGCCAAAAGGTATTTTTTCACGTTTTTATAGATTAAATATGATATACTAACCCGGCCACCTGAATTAAGGGCTTCAAAAGTCGCATGATGACTTAGGCCTAAGGTGGTGCCTTGGGTATTAGCCTAGCTGATTATTAGATTTATTGATTTAAAAAACCAAAATTAAGAATTATTAAAATATAAAGCGCAAAAAAATACGTAACAATATCAACAGCGTTAGATTGCCATTTTTAAATTTTAAGATCACGTGGTACAAAAGACCTTGCAAGACTCCCTCGGAGTCTCTCGAGCTGATTGATACGCGGGGAGAAATAAAATGCACTGTGGAAGGGTATCGAAAATCTGTCCTCCTAATTTACTGTCCATGGTTGTATCTTTTTTTCACGGGACAAACTAATCCCGAAAAAGGAGTGTAATTTTTGTTCTCAAGCGAAATTATAAAGTAACATGGCCTTCTTGTTTCAACGAGAAAGGTGTATTTCGACAATGTTTCCATAAGCTCTCCCACCAGAGAACTTATGAATTCGTGTACTCGTATTAAGCCATAGTACATTTGAAAAATGTTCTTTGCGTAATGCGAACCTACCTCGAGTCGCGACACGCACAATTGTCATAAAAATGGTCAATTTCTACGCGTCGCTGCGACGGTAGAGATAGCGAGAGACACAAATACATATTTAAACGCGTAGCAAACCTAAGGGAAAATCTAAAAGGTTCGTTATACAGATACAAACCGAAGTTACCATTAACCTATACAACGTTAATCAAAATTCTGAAAGGCCGTACGATAATAATAGTAGCGACCTTTTTTATAGGCAAACAAGGATTATATCACGCGAAATATTAAAACGCCAATAAAGATAATGAAGTTGAAAATATCAAAACAAACGTGTGCTCTACAGCTACGCTTATGAAGTAGATACAATGGCCATTTGACGTGTTTGAATGTGCCGCCTCTTTGTCAAATTCGTAACTCGCTAACTTTAGCCGCGATATACCTGTTGCGTTAAGGTATCGATTTTTAAACGACCTGACCAAACTAAGGCGAAAGGTATCCCAGCTAAAGATCCATTTTTTTAGTAGCCTTTAGCCCCGCGGAAACACGGAAAATATCCCACTGACCCACATCTTATTGTCTTAGTAGAACAAAAACTGTACCCGCCTTTATTGAACGTAAAAAAAATCCATATTAATAAATAAATCCCTTGTATCATAAGTAACATAATTAAAATAAGTATGTCAATTAGGGGTGAACCAATATATCGGCCTATTTTTCTAATACCGGTATCGGCCAATATCGGCTTAACGGCCCCCACTCAAATCTTTATATAAATATATTACTATTTTTACAAAATTATAGGATTTTATAGGACTATATATGCTATTAATTTAACTTTATGCATTTAAAAACAAAATCTATATTTAGATAAATAAATCTTTGGTTTTCACTTAAAAATAGAAACTATTTAACCGTTTTATCACAAAAATATACTAGTAGCTAACCATGTTAACAATAACAAAAGTATAGACTAGAATGACTTGGTATAGGAATTTGTCCTATAGCTAAACCTAGCAATTTAACTGAGTTTCGGAATTTGAAATGGTCAAAATATCAAAATTATAGGATTTTATAGGGTTTTTGCTAATAATATAGGATGTTATAGGACATTTTTGATAATATAGGATTTTTCAGGAATCATAGGACCTCTGGGGGCCTTGGCTTAAGCGAAAACATTTAAAAATAAGAAAATTATCGCCAGACTTAAGAAGCTAGATCATACCTTTTTTTCAGACCGTGGGTTACGAGTGTAAACAAATACAAAACAACGATATTGGATTTGTGTTAGAAAATATGTATCACGTAAAATGAAAAGAAACATTTGGATATGCTCTTGAAAACTTCTTTTATCGAAAAATTAGAATAAAATGATATGACAGTGCACTATTATATTAATATTATCGATCATATCGGGCGATATTAACAAAGTTATCTATCATAACAGTAGTGGATATGATGATCATTGCAAAAGACTGTTCAGTGCACTGTCATATCATTTTATTCTAATTTTTCATGAAAGAAGTTTGCAAGAGCATATCCAAATATGTTTCTTTTCATTTTCTTTTCAATATCGTTGTTTTGTATTTGTTTAAACTCGTAACCCCCTGTCTAAAAAAAGGTATGATCTAGCTTCCGAAGTCTGGCGCACGTGGCGCGGCCAAACAAATTAAATATTTTCATTAGTTAGTTAATCGGGAATTGTCTTATTTTAAATGTTTTTCTGAAAGTATTTTTGTAATACCGGTATCGGCCAATATCGGCTTCGCTTAAGCCGATATTGGCCGATACCGATATTAGAAAAGTAAGCCGATATATCGGTGCATCCCTAATTAAAACAATAGGGAGCGCCATACTTATTGATACTATGTTACTTATAATTAGATTATGTTAGTTATAACAACCCCTTGTAAATAATTTTCCCGAAAATACTTTTAAAAAGGCCACTTATCTGTTAAAAAGTCATTTTGTTTGGAGAAATTATTCAAAATATTGTCTTTCTCGGTGTGACTTAGTCTTATTTATACCTCGTTGGAAATAATTGAAATCGTCTACAGAGAGGCCCCAACCCCGACTGTAAATGGTGAAAGGAAGATACCGGCTAGCGGGGAATCGATAAGAAAACCCGTAGCGGTTCTAATCTGATTCTACAACTTTCAATTGAGATATCTCTATCCGCTAGCGAAGAAAACAAGGAGAAAAAGAGATTCCCTTTAAAACAAAGAGGCAGAAGAAGTCACGGATCAACGAAAGAATGCGTTCACCTTTTCCTTTAGACCCGAACATGTAGCCGCAATTCCGACAGTTAAATCAACGAAGGAGTAAAGAGTAAAGTCTGCGATACGTAACGTTTCCTTCGTCGTCCGGTGACGGTTCCGGATTGAAGGTTAGCTATATATTTTCGAAAGGAGAAGAGTAGAAAAACCCTTTACTATATCTCGGTCCGATCTATTTGGGAGGAGGAGAGACCCGGGAGAGATAGGAGAGAGTCTCTCCCAGGAGGAATGGCCTACAAGGTAGCAACATCTGTGAAAGTAAACTGCCGCGAATTTTCTCATCATCGCCAGGGATCCAAGACATCAAGCGATCAAGAAAAGCCAAGGAAGAGAAAAAAAGAACCAGGGCATTTTCCATCCTCTCTTTCTCCAGCGAAGGGATGCGGAGGAAAAGATGCCCCGTAAGAAAAACAAGAAGGCGCGCGAAAGGATAAACGTGTCAATAGAACGTCTTCATTTTTTCTAGGTCAGATTCGACTTTACGAAACTTAAAATTTCACTACTTTAAAACGGCTTTTTTAAATATATTTCAAATATTATCAAAAGTAGCGTAGTTATTTCATTTCAAAACGCGATATAAAATGTAGACTATACTAATACCGGGTTTAAAATACATTAAACAGGTGGCCGGGTTACAATGCGTAGGAGGGTAGTATCAGTACACACGTTATTTCAACGTTAAAACATATTTCAAGGATCTAAATAATAATTTTAGAATTTGCCATAGATCTAGAGTAAAATTTCCTTAACAAAAGTGTTCAAGATTAAGCTGAATTCACTGACTTATTAGGCCCATTTTTAAATTCCTCGATTTCCCTGCCGTGTGGCAACCCTGCTAGAAGAAAACCGGCAACTTCTAATGTAGAAAGTGTTTAATTTAGTGTTGTAAGTCGGAAAATTTTCCGGAAAATGACTTGTATTTTAATAAAGGCCCAGGTCGAAGCAGAAATTTAAAAAAAAATCTTGAGTTGGAACTAAATTTATTTATTTATTTATTTCCCGCTCGGAAAATTTTCCGGAAAATGACCGAGGTGTTTTTTCCAGAAAATGTTCCGTATTTTTACGAAAAAAAATAAAAAAGTTTTCATTCCATGATTAGTCTAATATTGTTTGCAAATTTAAATTAAGCGGAATTTTCGCCTCATTTTTTCGAATCTGAAAGTAAAACTAAACCTCTAGACTAGTTTAAACTGATTAACAATGTAACACTATTAATGTTTCGTAGTATGTTTACTATTATTAGACATTTTATACCGATAAAAAGGTAAAAACATTGAAAACCCTTTAAAGGTAATTTATTTTTCCGATTTCCGCAATTCGGAAATTTTACCGGAAAATTAACAACACTAGTTTAATTTTTAAGTAACACTAGTAAAAATAATGATATCACAAAAGGGGAGCCACGGAGGGCATTAAGTGTACCGACAATGGAAATGGTCTCATGGGGTAGGGGCCAATTTGTCCGAAAAAATATCTGACATTATGGGGAAGTAGTATCCCTCTCCCCATGTCCGAAGCTTTAAAAGGAAGAGGGGTCGTAGTGGCCGGCGCAACGGAGGGGCTGGGGGCTGTAATGCGTTCGCCGATATCGCCTTGTCTGAGTCTGAGCGTGGAGGAGATGACCTGCCTCTCTTTCCGCTCCCAAGCCACACTCGGGGCACTATACCCTGGCGCGGAATGAGCCCTACGCCAAGGGGGGGGGGGGGCGGTCGCTGACGGCTAACCGACCAGTAACCATGCAGTAATCCGACCCTCTCCCGGGTATCCCCGACACTCTCCTCCGGAACAAGTTAGCCTGTTCTTAGCACCCATTCCAATCCCCCCCCCCCCCTCATAGACATTAAATGCTCCACGGAATAAAAGAGACTATGGCATAGCCGGAAGAGTGAAAGAGAACTCACTCAGAAAATAGTGGCCAGTTCACATTGTACGGTATAGCCCGGACACAAAAACAATGGATCAAGTTACGGCTCTATTTTCAAGCGAGACTTTGATTTGGATCGCCCAGCGTGACGAACTATTTCAGGGGAAAACTTTTTTTTTAGATTGTGTGTCTCGTACCCTTCTACCTATTTACGGTGATTTTATAAAAACTACGCCGCGTTAAAAAGTAGTTCGATACTTTTATTGCTGCTTTAATATGCCAAAAATAGTTTTCTCTACATACCTTGAAAAAAAACTTCAACTTTCTGCAATTTTTTAAACAGTTATTAGAGGTCGGGGATGGTTAACTTTTATTCAATAGATAAAGCTCTCAAAATTATTCGTAAAACGTTTTGATCAAGTAATTTATATTTCTGTATTATCAGATTAATTTTTTGATAAATTTGTAAAATTAATCGGAAAAACGACGTTTTTTTTATAAAAAGCTAAAATTTTCAGAATAATACATGTTTTTTAATCATTTTCCGAAATATTAACCGGTAAATTTCTTTGTTTACATTTTTTCCCGAAAAAAATTAATTTAATCATGGATAATGATTAACCGTCCCCGACCTCTAACAATTATAATCTTAGTATTTTTCTCTACATTCTATAATTTTTTTAAACAGTTATAATCTTAGTATTGTAAAAATATATCAGATTTTAATTAAAACTAATGAAATATAATAGATTATTTAGCATAATAAAATAGGCCCAAATTCTACCCTTAAAGAAGTTAATTTAAGCAATTCTATTGGCTCATTTAAGTCACGTGAACTCGAGTTCATTCCCAAAATGTCAACCACGTTGGAAGCTAGAATATTATTTACTTGAGGGGAAACCAGTTATACTAAATCAGTTTTTCAGTTCGATTATTGGGTTTCCAAAAATATAGGGTTGGTCTCGCCTAAAAATAAAGATCCCCTCTTTGGAGGGCTTTCCCCCCTTAGTAATAGTAACCCGGGTCGTTTTAACAAAGGAAAGATATCATAACAGAGCCGGGGATAGCGGTTCTAAGAAAATAATGGAAGATATCAAAAATTTCTCCGCAGAAACCACTCCCCCCTCCCCTCCCGTTCTCATCCCAATTTTTGTACGTCTTTATTTTCCGCAAAAGAAGAGTTTAGCGGGCCCCGGCAAAAAAAACGCGGTTTTAGTTGAACAAAGAAATCTCTAAATCGTCCCCCTTTGTTGAGTTCCTTTTTTTTGGGAATCGAAATAAATTTAGACATTTAAAAAGATAGATAAAACAGGGTTGCCACAATATTTTACGTTTAAAATTACCAGTTTCCCTGAATTATCCCAGCATTTCCTGACCATCTAAAAGCCTAAATTTGGCAAGTTAGGTTTAATTTAAAAATAGGCCAAGAAAATTAAGATTTTTCCCAGTTTTCCATGACCATTTTTTTAAATATCCAATGATCTTTTAAAATAATTTTCCTCAGCTTTATTTTAGTATGAAGACTCAACGGGTTATGTAATAATGAATAGCGTCAGAAGAAAATAGGGGGAAGTACGCTTCTAGTCAGCTTTGGAAAGGCGTCACTTTTCACGAATTTTCGCGCCAAAACGGTTTGGCGGGAAATCGCGGATGAATACATCGTTTAAAAAATCAATTTTTCTTAAATAGAACAATTGTAACATAATGTCCTTCTCATTCTCTGCTAATTGAGCTAAGGCGTATTTGCTTTCGTCGTTTATAGCCGAGTTGAATCAAAACAAAGTGGAACTACTTTTTCAGTTTGGTTTATTATGCGTAAAAAGGCATTTTCGTGGGTCACACGACGACTTCTATGGCTCAAAGCTACAGATACGTACTTCCCCTATTTTCTTCTGATAGCGTTTACCAATATTTTCTTAGATCACTTATATAATCGTTAAGACAAATTTCTTGACTTTGCCCGACTTTCCAGCCCATTCTCAAATACCACGACTTTCCAGCCCATTCTCAAATACCACGACTTTCCAGCCCCTTCTCAAATACCACGACTTTCCAGCCCCTTCTCAAATACCACGACTTTCCAGCCCCTTCTCAAATACCACGACTTTCCAGCCCCTTCTCAAATACCACGACTTTCCAGCCCCTTCTCAAATACCACGACTTTCCAGCCCCTTCTCAAATACCACGACTTTCCAGCCCCTTCTCAAATACCACGACTTTCCAGCCCCTTCTCAAATACCACGACTTTCCAGCCCCTTCTCAAATACCACGACTTTCCAGCCCCTTCTCAAATACCACGACTTTCCAGCCCCTTCTCAAATACCACGACTTTCCAGCCCCTTCTCAAATACCACGACTTTCCAGCCCCTTCTCAAATACCACGACTTTCCAGCCCCTTCTCAAATACCACGACTTTCCAGCCCCTTCTCAAATACCACGACTTTCCAGCCCCTTCTCAAATACCACGACTTTCCAGCCCCTTCTCAAATACCACGACTTTCCAGCCCCTTCTCAAATACCACGACTTTCCAGCCCCTTCTCAAATACCACGACTTTCCAGCCCCTTCTCAAATACCACGACTTTCCAGCCCCTTCTCAAATACCACGACTTTCCAGCCCCTTCTCAAATTTCCCAAAGTCTCAGGTCTTTTAGTAAACTCCCCGACTTTCCCTGAGTTTTGGCAGCCTTGCAAAATATAAAACCAATAGCGATCCTTGCCAAACTTGAGAGAAAATATTTCATGATTTATTAATAAAACGGCATAGGAACCGGAAAAGTTTGTGTAAATATCGAAAACAATAGAAGTAATTTATTAAACAAACTCATCAGTCCCGAAAAATTCTGGAGGCTCAATGAACTACGAATTAAAGACTCCCACGTGTAAAAATCCCAGCCGATGCGATTAAAAAAAAGCGTAGGTTGAAGTTTATTTGAACGTACGAAATTATCAATAAATTTTTAACTAAATTTGTATAATGTGAAAAGCTAGTCTGTGATGGATACGAAAATTATACGGCGAATACTCTTAAATATATTAATAAAATGACCAAAACCTACAACGTTAAAAATCTGCGCCTAACATACCGTGACATCAGCTTTCGTCTTTGACATCGCCTAAGCTACGGCAGGGTTGCCACATTTTTAGATTCAAATTCCCCGACTTTTAAGGACAAAATTTTAATTTATTAACTTCAGATAAAAGTAAAATATAAAATAGACAAATTGCAGTAAAAAGGTTATTGCGACGTTGAAAGAATTAGCCAAACTTTCAAGGAAATAAATGATAATCATAGAATTTGTCATAGATGTAGAGTAAAATTATCTTAAAAAAGGGCCAAGATAAAATTAAATTCCCTGACTTTTCATTGAATATATACAAATTCTTAAAATTCCCCGACTTTTCAGGCACATTTTTAACCGGGTTGCCACAACATTATGAGATTCAAATTCCATTTTTTTCTTATGATTAATTTATTAACTTCTGATAAATAACTTTTATTTCAGTAAAAAAGTTAAAAACATTTCAAGGATCCAAATAATAGCAGAGTTTGTAATACAGGGTTCGTACGAAAATTTCTGATCTAAAATCCCTGACTTTTCCCAATATTCCTGACCGTTTTGGTTATATTTTTGGACATTTTTTAAATTATTTTAGGTCAAAAATTCTTTGTTAATGTGTGGTCTGGTTGACTAACTAAAATCCCTGACTTTCTACGAAATTATTTAAAGGGAACAGAACCTCCAACGCGTTTTATCAGGGCCGCAAGTGTGAAGGACAATATTGGAACCCTCGGAGGGCGACAGAAATACCAGAGGTTATATTCCCTTTAAATCCCTGACATTTTCCCTTAATTTTACGGATCCCTGACTTATCCAGGTTTTCCAGGATATCAAAGTTCTGTACGAACACTGTAATAGATCTCAAGTAAAATCAGGGCCGTGCAGAGGGGGGGGGGGGGCAGAATGCCCGGGGCCCGGACGAAAAGGGCCCGTAGCTGTAGGGCCCATCGAAGAAGCTCAAGAGGGGGTGCAAATCAAGATAACTTGGGCGACCCTGAATAAAATTACCTTTAAAAAAGTGTCAATATTAAACTGAATTTCCTGACTTCACAAATTCTTCAAATTCCCTGACATTTTAGGCTCATTTTTAAATTCCCCGACTTTTCCCTATGTTAGAAACTTAATATTTTCTGTTAAACTATAAAATATGTTAAAAAAAGTTCAGAGAAACTACTATCGTTTTACCTTGTCTAGGACTCTAGGTCTACCTCAAAACACGTTAAAAGGTGACAGCTGTTGTCTATAGCCAAGGTCGAAAATTAGAGAAACGTTAAATTCTGAATCGGTAGCGCCAAAAAAAACGTTTCTAATTTTCTATAGACTTTTCTTTCCTCTTATCCAATGGTTTTAAGCCACTTTTGCAAGAAGGTTAAAGAAACGAATATACCGTCTGGTACCCGGGTAGCCCGAGAAAATTAAAAGAAATTATATTTATCGTCGTAATAGATCACGTTGTCCAGATGAGGTTTCGCAAAATAACTACCCGTAGCAATGAAAAATATTTCGCTGTGGATTGATTGATTGATTTCCTAAGGTTTTCGATAAGATTTGTTTTCACGTTTCACCAACCACGATCATTTTAATTAATTCGGTCTTCCGTCTGAATTCAATGGCTACTTAAAACTAAGTTGGGCCAATGTTATTATTTAATAAATGGCGCTCAAAAGAAAGATTTAGTAGATTTTTTAAAATGTAGGATAAATCAAGAGGAAAATGTAGATCTTAAGAGATTTTCTCTGACTTTAAAGCCCAAATTTTATATTTTACTTTTATCAGAAGTTAATAAATTTGAATGCACTTCTATTTCAGTAAAAACGTTATTGCGATGTTTTAAGAATTAGCCAAATTTTCAAGGAAATAAATGATAATTATTTAATTTGTCATAGATCTAGAGTAAAATTACATTTAAAGAGTGTCAAGAAAGAATCGCAGGGCACCCACTCAAATCTTCAATTTTTTATAGGAAAAATATATAAGACTTTATAGGACTATTTTTACAAAATTATAGGATTTTATAGGACTATATATGCTATTTAATTTACTAACTCTATGCATTTTAAAACAAAATCTATATTTAGAGAAATAAATCTGATTTTCACTTAAAAAATAGAAACTATTTAACCATTTTTTCAGAAAAATATACTAGTAGCTAACCATGTTAACAATAACAAAAGTATAGACTAGACTGACTTTGTATAGGAATTTGTCCTATAGCTAAATCTAGCAATTTAACTGAGTGGCTGGATTTGAAATGGTCAAAATATCAAAATTATAGGATTTAATAGAACTTTTGCTAAAAATATAGGATGTTATAGGACATTTTTGAAAATATAGGATTTTATAGGACCTCTGGGGTCCCCGGAATCAAATTCCCTGACATATTAGGCCCATTTTAAAATTCCCTATGAAAGTGACCAACTACAATTATGAAATTATAAATTTATAACTAGTGTTGCGAAGTTATGACGCAACTAAGCACTAAGCTTTCGCGATATTTACAGTCGGTCCCGGGTACTTTCAAGTTCAAATGTAGTGTCTACCGACTTCCGCCCAGTACATTGTAAAAACACGTACACGAATCGAGACTCCTGATAAACGGATTCGACAAATATTCGTAGACGCCACTATATCATAACGATAAAACAGCTTTCAAACTAAAACTGTAAAACTAAACTTTGAAATTGCGTTAATAACTGGTGGGAAATAAGCCATTCTTAAAAATACCCAAATTTATATAAAGGGCAGTGACGTAAAAATTAATGACAGAACCTTTCGGCTAATCTGAATTAACAGGCTTCTGATTTAATGTCAATATAAGGCAATTAATTCGGGCTAAATTAGCAAGCTTTCTCAATATATTAGGAGGCTCCCAAATAGTGTCTTTAGATAATCAGATAATTATTTCATAGATCGCGTATCGGCGGCGCGATTAAACCATTAACAGACCGAATCAATTAAGCAACTATCAGTGAGAATACACGCGGCCAAAGGATGAGTTTTACATCAATAACTGTCACTTGACAGGGCTTCTACTAAGATATACCGAAAGGGGCAAATCTTGAGGCTCCTCCGCCCTCTGCCTCGCCTATTGAGCCGAAAATTGGGGCCCCCCACTTTTCTCTCCCCCCTCGACAAAAATAATAAATGGACAGTTGTTGGCGACATTCGGTGACGCATCATCATTTTAAAATATTGCCTCTTGAATAATTCCACCATTTAATACATTCCCATTGTTGGGGATTAAACTACCACTGCTTATAAACGGGGGAAACAAAGCTAGTCTAGTTCACCACGGACTATCGCCCTACTGCATTATTGCGCAAACAACGGGGTTAAATGATTTGGGAATTCCTTTCTTTTCTCAAATGGAAAGTTTGGATTTATTGAGACTTTAGATCAATTTCATTTTCTTTAAAATCTACAATTTTATACTTTCTTAACTTAATGAAGTGTTTGTGAAATTTGATTAATTTTAAAGGTCTACAATTTTTTACTTAACTTAAAGAAGTGTTTGTGAAAATTGATTAATTTAATGGTCTACAATTTTTTACTTTAACTTAATGAAGTGTTTGTGAAATTTGATTAATTTAAAGGTCTACAATTTTTAACTTAACTTAATGAAGTGTTTGTGAAAATTGATTAATTAAAAGGTCTACAATTTTTTACTTAATTTAATGAAGTGTTTGTGAAATAGATTTTTTAAAAGGTCTACAATTTTTTATTTTCTTAATGAAGTAAAAGAATTCAAACTTATAATTTAATTATACCACATAAATATTACTCAAAGGTGAAAGTTAGGCTTTGAATCGGTACATAGCTACCAATAACGAAAACTCTAACCAGTAAAAGTTTATGATAAGAATATTATAAAGTTGAATATTTATGCTCAATGATCTATACGCCAGCAGATTTATAACAAACTAAGGGTTATTGGCGCTAGTTTTATGCAAGTTAGTAGACTATTTTTCAATAAATAAATATAACTGAAAAGTGAAAATATTTTTTTTCTAAGGGTATCATTTACACATAGTTGTACAAATATTCCTGCATAAAGCAACCTCAATACTAATTTTAGAATCAGACCAAAGTCCGTGAGAAATTTTGTACCATGCCTAAATAAAATTCCTCTAATTACCAGAAGATTTAAATAAAACCATTAACATAAAGAATTAAGAAAATGCTGGTGGTTTATTGAATGATTTAAGAGGCATTCCAAACCACCAATATTGAAAGCCTAGTATTAAAAAGGCTGCAGGGCTTTCCCACACGGGAGAACTCCATTAACCACTCCCGTTTGAATAACACTACCCAAATTAGAAATAAAAATATATACATACATCCCCAAATAAGCCATAAAAATATATATCAAGTTTCAGGTTGATAAATCAAACCAATAAAGTACACCCAATACAAGTATAGGTAATGTTTTCTACATGTACCATTAAAAACTCATATTTGCTCACTCCCCTTGATATCGCAGTAGTGTTACACAGAATTCAAGAACACCCACTGTATTACCAACATATTTATGAATCCCGCAAGATTTAATTCGTTGGATATTTTTGTATTTTAAAATAAAACCCAAATATTACAGGATCCAAAAATGGCACAAGTAGAAAATTTACAAAAAAGATAAAAGATACAATGAAAAACTCACCCATTGGGGTTCTAAATCATCAGATTCCATAACGTCTCTTTTCCTTTTCCCTGTAATTCCTGAATTGAGAATAAAAAATGTATTTAGTACTAATATTTAACTTTAACTTCATTGATAATTGCTAATAAGATATTTACCTCTATTGGGATCACTCGGTAATAAACGTTGGTTAACAGCACCATATTGGTAGTACGACGGATCTGCTCCCATAGGATCCTGATTACTTGGCAGAACTCCATACCCATCCTATAGAAATAAAATATTAATTTTGAATATATCAATGTCAAATATTAAATACTATCAGTTTGAAATTTAGAAAATCTATACGTACGTGTACTTGAGGTAGTCCATCACCCGCCGTTGTATATGACATTCCATAATTAACTTCTTTGTTCTTTTCTGGGAACGCTAAAAAACATATTTGGACATTAGAGCTTCCAGTTTCAATACGATAAAAAGGACAGCACCCATGTCAGTTTATGTCTCCAAATTAAAAGGAACATAAAACTAAATTAAAAAGTAAGCCTAGGTTTGATTTGTCTCATAAAACTGATTTGTTTACTAAACAAGAAATAAGAGACTCACAATATCAATTAAAAGAGAAATGCTCATTTGTTTAGCAAAGGAAGCCATTTTACGCTTTTAAATTTAATATAGCCGATAAGATAGCGATTTCCTCCGCTTAATAATATCAAGATTTTAAAGCACCATTTTAGCTATAAAGAAAAGGGCATTTTTGGGCCTTAGCTCGTGTGGATAATAAAAGGTATTTTCAGACAGAGCGGTATCCCTAAGGCCTAAGTCTAGGCCTTGTCACGGTTTAACCGAGCCGCGGGCTTCGTAAAGCCGTACTAGAGGGACCAAGGTCATTCATCCATATGCCTTTAACGGTTAAATTTAAATAAAATGAAATAAAATTAAAATAAAATACGTACAATTGTTTTTCTTAGCAATCTTGTTGAAGCAGTTTTGGAAAACCTCGTAAAGGTGCATCGGCTCGTCAGAATCAGCCATTTTCCCTAAAAAGCGTGGAAAAAATTTCTCCGTAGCCCCTTGTGTGTCATCTCATAAAGCGGCTGAACGCGGCAGGCTCATCCGCTGGGCCAAACAAAGCATTCTTCGTAACAACATCACAAAAATCCGGCGTAGAACTCGCGTATATCCGTATGCGATTAGCGAAAATGGGCGCCTCTTCAATAATTAATTAATAATATAATAATAATACTATAATCTTCGATAAGACTAAACTTTCTACTAATATCGAATTAGACTCCCTTTCAGCCTTTCCTCGATGCTTCTGCTTCTCGTCCCTAACGCGTTTTCCGAGAGAGCGGCGCGCTCGCAGCGCCAAATGCTAATGAGGCGGAGTTTCGTTCAACTAAAAAACTACAATAAAAAAATTCGAACTTGAAATATTCGTAACATTTTAAACACGTAGTTCTGTAATTTACCAATAAATTAAAAAACTTATCCGTAAGATCAAAATTGCTCGATAATAAATAAAGATAAATTGTTTCCAGATGCATCCTTTGGAGGTTCGGGTTTATTTTTTTTATCAAATAATAGGCTTATTTTAAATAATTTCGCGCACGACCAGTGGTACAATTGAAATGGCGAAATTATACGCTACAATTCCATCCAAGTCGCTTTATTTTATCACACAGATTATAATACTAAGAGCCCTTTATTTTAAGATAAATTAGGAATAAAATTTATTCTCTCGAATCAGCCAATCGATGAGTTTCTTATAATAAGCCAGCAGAGGCTGGGCAGTCATTCGGCCATGTCCAGTTAATGATTTTAAAACGCTTGGCCAGGACTTCGACGTGCCTCGGGACATCATAGTCCTTGAAAAATAACGAAGAGACCATTATAAATACGGTATACACGATCTGGACCCTTTTTTCGCGTCTAAAAAGTGATACAACTTAAGTCGACTTTCTCTTATCTCTAGCCTCTTAAGTGGACAGAAAAAGAACAACGTTGACGCATTGATCTTACCAAATTCTTTCCCCCGCTTTCTTGGAACCAATCAAACAACAATGGGATAGCAGTTTGGCTTCGTTAGAAGGATCGCTACGGCACATTGCTTCCAAGAATTGATACTGCAGAAACCCGGCGAAAAAGTACCTGCGACAAACCATTAAAATTATTTTTGAAATTGAGTCCCCTCAGAGCCAATTACAAGTCCATAAAGGTCATTGAAAAGACCCCCCCGAACGTAGGTATCTCTTAAAGGTGCGCGTAGCTAGTAGCGAAAGACATCCGCAGCTGCACAGTAGCGTCGCATTCCAAAGGGAATACCTATTGAATCAGCCTACTTCTAATGACTACAAACTATAACAACGCCAGGCATTCCCGGGTTTTTTGTAAAACGCCCGGGTATAGTAAAACCACCTGTGACGTCGTAATATGTATAGTAGGAGGCCTAGATACTTTTCAATTTTACACAATGTAGCGAAAAGTCGATAAAGATAGGTTTTTGGGAAGAGCTCCAGGAAGAGCTCAGCCTCGCTTCGACGAAAAACGAACTGGACAATACACTTTTTTAGAGGTTATATTTTCATTGTACGTTTTTCAGCGTGAGGAATTGCGGGACGCGAACGGCGTAAAACATAAAAGAACACCTGAGGAAAGAATCCAAACTGGGTCCTTTATTGGGGGGCTATTGAAAGGGGGTGTTTACGCCTAAATTATTTCCCCCTCAAATTGGACCACCTATTGGACTATGGATGATCCCATTTGTGACGTTTAAACTTAAAAGTAGCCAAGGAGGGATTAACAGCGTTGGCGCCGCTAAGCCTAAAATTATTTGGCCGGACTTTGGACGCAAAAATTTCGGTTGGCACCTCCCCTTTCTACCTTGGAAAATTTTCCGAAACTAAACAGTCGCACAATAGATTTGGGTCTCTAAACATTTGTACCCTCCCCTTTGAGTAAAATTTTGGCGCCCTAAGCCTAGGCGACTTTATTTGCCCTGGTGGTAATCAGCAATAGAGTACAAGCGATTTACGCGCAGCGCCTCTAGGGGCGAGCTCGCACGTAACTTGGTTAAAAATAAACTACAGTTCCCGTTGACGCTAATGTAAATGTAGCGATGATTTAAAGTAAATTAACAAATCGTTTTTAGAAAAAATATTTGATTTACATTTTTCCATAATGAATGAATTTAAAAGAAACCCAAAAATAGCCTTTAAGATATATTTTGTCGTTTCATTTTTTAAATAGGCGGGCTCAAAGTTCACGCGTATGCCTAGATAAACATCTAGCGAGAGCGCGGTGATTCCCGATGAAATTTGAATACTTCTATCTTGTACAACCTAGAGTAATATTTTATAGAAATTATATGACAATTAAAATTAAATTACTTACATTAATTACGTCTCTCGTATGCATTGCCCTTGAACTATTGAGCTGTCTTCGTTAACTGTTTACCTAACGTTAAATATACGATTGCCTTCCAAAAGGGATTGACCTTTTCTATAC
Organism: Leiobunum rupestre; assembly: GCF_980474605.1. Taxonomy (NCBI): domain Eukaryota; kingdom Metazoa; phylum Arthropoda; class Arachnida; order Opiliones; family Sclerosomatidae; genus Leiobunum; species Leiobunum rupestre. The sequence goes on from NC_143392.1 coordinate 38,664,802, forward strand.
GTAGATTCTCTAAAATATCTAAGTCCATTTAACGCCAAAAATCCCACGTATTTCGTTATTTGTTTCGTATTACAATTAGCGTCATTACATCATTTAACGATAGTAATCGGATTTTTCCGTTTCAAAATACGCGGTAGATTAAACCGAGGCTTAAGACTGGGCAAGATTCACAGCCTTAAAATTTTCGTCTAGTTTAAAGATACATTGTGAACGAACCAATGGATGAAAAGTTATGAAACTAGCTTTTAAATAAACCTTGAAACTTATTTCAAGTCATATTTATAATTCACTGACGAAAAAATTCGCGAAAAGTATTAATATCGTTAAGAATTACAACCTACTTTCTAAAATCTCATTTTGCTTTCTAAAACGCGAGTTGACAACGCAAACTTTACCTAGACGAGCAGCTGTTAGATTATCTACATGACGCGATAAACGATTTTTCAAGATGATTTTATATTACATTTAAATTCATATAAACGGAAAAAAAATTGACAGTGGAATATTTCTTAGATCATTTGGTAGGTTAATTAACGTTTAATTATCGCCAACTTTACATTAATTTCAATGGGGCGGGGAAAAATCTTTTAATCAAGTTACGCGTCATTTTCGTTTGAAACCGACAAAGCCTATTGAAACTTTTGAAAGTAACACTTGTTGGAATAATTGCTAAAAATACGGCATTTTTCGGTAATGCATTTCGTCATTTTGATTGTTCTTGGTGGATTCGGCGTTTTTATAAATTGATAAATTAGTAAAATCATAGGTAAAATCAAGAACAAATCCAAGTGAGGTACTTAAAATATGGGAGGTCCCTAACCCTAGGAATATAATAATATAATATAATAATAGAGCTATACAATTTCGGACATACGAGCGTAGCGCCATCGTAAAAATAGGCGGAATATTTTGTCTCTATAAATTTGGCCAACTTTTCATTCTATACGCAAGGATTTTTTGTACAAGTTGAAACACGAATATTCTACCTGGATTCTACGAAACTAATTTCGGAGATGTTTATTTAATTTGAAGACATAATAAATAAATCTTTAACAAGATTTTAAAACCGGCACTAGGTGTTTAAAAAAAATGCAAATATCGAAATGTTTTGGTGCACACTGATTTTCTTGTTCATTTTGGTGGGAAAATGACCTAAGAAATATTTTACGCAAATTCATTAATATTTAGGACTGCCTCAACGAGTTAAAGTTTTACCATTATAAACAAACCCATTTATAAGCAAAAAATAATTATGTCACTCAAATACTTTACCTGAATGAAATATTTAATATTTATTACTTACTTAAGTTTACACAGGGTTTATTATAGTAATAATTACCGGTACACAATAAATAATTGGCAGAAATCCCCACAAAACCAGGTCCTAACTTGTGCTTTTCAGCAGTTATGACCTGGTTTAGTGGGGCTTTCTGCCAAATATTTTATTGTGTACCGGTACTTATTTCCATAAAAAACCTTGTAAAAACTTAAATAAGTAATAAATATTAAATTTATCGTTCAAGAAAAGTATTTGAGTGACATAACTTGATTTTCGCTTATAAATGGGTTAGTTCATAGTGGTAAAACATTACCTCGTTGAGACAGTCCTAAATAGTAATGAATTTACTTAAAATTTTCCCTGGGTCATTTTTCCACCCAAATGAACAAGAAAATCAATGTGCACCAAAACATTTCGATATTTGCATTTTTTTGAACCACCCTAACCGGCACGCATTTCCAACCAAGTACCAACGAACACGCGGACGAAATTTTAACTACGGTGTCCGCCAGGTGTCTCTAGTATCTTATGTCCGAATTCCCCACATTGCCAGGCCTATGAATCCCATATTTCCCCTCCAGTATTTCCATCCTCCTAGCCTAACCCACCCTCGCTTATTTTGTAGTTCGTACTCTTTTGTTTTATCTTGACAACCTTTTAACACTGACAATCGCCATCTATGAATAGGTTTTATAATTAAAATTCAGACTAACTTTCGCTACAGAGTATGTTAAATTGCCAAACATTCGTAAGTACCTCACGTAAACAACTTGAAAGTATTTAAAATTTAACTTATCACTAATGTATAATTACCCAATTACCTAATTTATGAATAACCACTCACCTCATATAGGGCATCGCTTTTACAACGTGAAATTTAGTACCGGGATCAAAATCAAATTCTTCATTGATATCCAAGGCTTTTACTTCTTGGTAGTACTCTCTAAGTACGTGAGAAAAAATATTATAAAATTAGGCGTTTAAAAACTAATTGTAGGAGCGGATGATCGTCTTATCAATTATTAACATCGACAAAATGTACCCTCTAATGGGCCCTTTTAACGTTTAAATTACCGGCTTTGCATATTTAAATTATAGCCTTCCGATTCCAATTTGAGTAATGCGTTAAGAAATTTGTTTATTTTTTTATAATCTAAGAGATTTTGAAGTGACATAACGAGCGGATTATCACGGACATTAAAAACAAATTTGAAGGAGTCTGGAGGACACACCCAATTTTGCTGGTCTTTTTCTCACACGATTTGCCATGGCTATATACACAAGGTCGATTTTTTCTTCGTTCTACAAAAATCGATAGCTGAGCTGATTGGAAGTACTTAACACGGGTATTATTTTCATGGAGTGGCATGTGCAAAATTTACAAAATAAAAACCGGGTTAGGGTTTCAATTTTTGGAAAAAAATTTCCGTTGAAGCCTTAACTTTTTTTCCGAAAATTTTGGTTTGGAGCTGTAATTGAAAAACAATCTTGGGTTGGAGCTTTAACTTTCTTCTGGAAAATTTTGGTTTGGAGCTGTAATTGAAAAACAATCTTGGATTGGAGCTTTAACTTTCTTCTGGAAAATTTTGGTTTGGAGCTGAAATTGAAAAACAATCTTGGGTTGGAGCTTTAACTTTCTTCTGGAAAATTTTGGTTTGGAGCTGAAATTGAAAAACAATCTTGGATTGGAGCTTTAACTTTCTTCTGGAAAATTTTGGTTTGGAGCTGAAATTGAAAAACAATCTTGGGTTGGAGCTTTAACTTTCTTCTGAAAAATTTTGGTTTGGAGCTGAAATTGAAAAACAATCTTGGATTGGAGCTTTAACTTTCTTCTGGAAAATTTTGGTTTGGAGCTGAAATTGAAAAACAATCTTGGATTGGAGCTTTAACTTTCTTCTGGAAAATTTTGGTTTGGAGCTGAAATTGAAAAACAATCTTGGATTGGAGCTTTAACTTTCTTCTGAAAAATTTTGGTTTGGAGCTGAAATTGAAAAACAATCTTGGATTGGAGCTTTAACTTTCTTCTGGAAAATTTTGGTTTGGAGCTGAAATTGAAAAACAATCTTGGATTGGAGCTTTAACTTTCTTCTGAAAAATTTTGGTTTGGAGCTGAAATTGAAAAACAATCTTGGATTGGAGCTTTAACTTTCTTCTGGAAAATTTTGGTTTGGAGCTGAAATTGAAAAACAATCTTGGATTGGAGCTTTAACTTTCTTCTGAAAAATTTTGGTTTGGAGCTGAAATTGAAAAACAATCTTGGATTGGAGCTTTAACTTTCTTCTGGAAAATTTTGGTTTGGAGCTGAAATTGAAAAACAATCTTGGATTGGAGCTTTAACTTTCTTCTGGAAAATTTTGGTTTGGAGCTGAAATTGAAAAACAATCTTGGATTGGAGCTTTAACTTTCTTCTGGAAAATTTTGGGAAAATTTGGGTTTGAAGCTAAAGTTGAAAAAAAATCTTGGGTTGAAGTTCAATTTTTTCGAAACACTCATTTTTAAATAAATCAAAAATTTCAAAGATTCCTGGTCAAAGCTGAAATTTTCAAAAATATTGGGTTAGCGCTTTGTATTTTAATAAAGGCCCAGGTCGAAGCAGAAATTTAAAAAAAATCTTGAGTTGGAACTTAATTTATTTATTTATTTATTTATTTCCCGCTCGGAAAATTTTCCGGAAAATGACCGAGGTGTTTTTTCCCGAAAATTTTCCGTATTTTTCCGAAAAAAATTAAAAATGTTTTCATTCCATGATTAGTCTAATATTTTGTTTGCAAATTTAAATTAAGCGGAATTTTCGCCTCATTGTTTCGAATCTAAAAGTAAAACTAATTAACTTCTAGACTAGTTTAAACTGATTAACAATGTAACACTACTAATGTTTTGTAGTATGTTTACCGATATTAGACATTTTATTTTAAAAACATTAAAAACCTTTAAAAAGTAATTAATGTTTCAATTTTCTATTTTTCCGATTTGCGGAAAATTTTCCGCATTTTATTTTTCCGGAAAATTAACAACACTAGTTTCTAATAAATTAAAGATACTAGACAACTTCTCTTTAGAATGAAATTGAAGGAAACTTAATAGATTAGAAGTGGAGCCTGTGGTTCCTAAATATCTAGGCCTTCTACCTATCCCGAGTGATTGAAAATACGAGTGGGCGATTTGATGTTTTTTACGACTCACTACGTACGTAGCCCCGTCGGCGTCCAATGTTACCATAGAGAAACGTTACGTAGCTATTCCAGCCACATGTTCACTTACGGCCTATATAATTTGTTTCGCTTTTTTCAATGAGACAAAGTATTTGGGTACGGTAAAAGTCGTGGGAATCGGAAAATGTTTTCATTCAACAGTTGTTTCGGAAACAGGGCGTTGGTGTCATAATCGAAAGGTTAAAGTTACGCTACGCGTAGCCAGAAGGAGACATACAAAAAATACGAGTAGGAAGTAGATTTTCTCAAAGATATCAGTGGTCCCTTTTCGTTATGAACGTTGAGAGATTAATCATTTTTTCTATTTCCCTGAGCGAAATAGCGGGTTTAACACTTTTACGAGTAATTGAGAACGAAATTGCAGAGGCGTAATATAGGTACCGCTTTCACGTGACGTCACTGCCTTTTCTTCGGGACGAATGTTTAAAGGGAAAGAAACTAAATAGGGACTTGGCACCCATGCTTTTTCCAACTGGCAAATTAAGTATACCGGCATGGCGGCCATGGCCAAAGGTACGGCGTGACGTCATGCTGTCAAGTCCCTATTGAAATATCGTATGCTAACACACGATATAATATATAATTCGCGCCAATCACAACTATATGTATAGCTTCTGTTAAACATGGTAAAATTCCGTTGATCGATCTTAAATGTGGAAGTTTATATTGTACAATTCGTAGGCTATCAAGGTGAATAATGCGAAAAAAATCACTGGATTTTCTAAAATCGGGGAAAATCATAGAAACATTGTGAAAATGTTTTTCAAAATCAGTAATCAGGTGTACAACTTTTACGAAAATCAATAACCAGGTGTTCAAACCTTTTTCTAAAAACAGTAATTTGGAGTAAAACGTTTTCTAAAATCAGTAGAATAACGTTTTAGAAACTCAGTAATTTGGTGTAAGACGTTTGCTAAAATCAGTAATCAGATGTATAACATTTTCAAAAATCAGTAATCAGATGTATAACTTTTGCGAAAATCAGTAATCAGATGTATAACTTTTGCGAAAATCAGTAATCAGATGTATAACTTTTGCGAAAATCAGTAATCAGATGTATAAATTTTCAAAAATCAGTAATCAGATGTATAACTTTTGCGAAAATCAGTAATCAGATGTATAACTTTTGCGAAAATCAGTAATTAGATGTATAAATTTTGCGAAAATCAGTAATCAGATGTATAACTTTTGCGAAAATCAGTAATTAGATGTATAAATTTTGCGAAAATCAGTAATCAGATGTATAACTTTTTCGAAAATCAGTAATCAGATGAATAACTTTTGCGAAAATCAGTAATCAGATGTATAACTTTCCGAAAATCAGTTATCAGCTGAAAAACATTTTTGAAAATAGTTAAACAAGTGTAAATGTTTTTCGAAAATCAACAATCAAGTGTACAACGTTTACGAAAATCAGTAATCGTGTGCTTAAAATTTTTCGAAAATCAGTAATTAAGTGTATAAAACCTTTTTACCTCAATTTCCACCATTCGCTATTGTAATCCTTTTCTAGAATTTCGCCACTAAAAACCTTGTAGCGCCACAAATCGACCGTCAATGCCCAAGGAAGAATGGTAACTTTAGTCAGGGCTTGTTTCATCAGATAATTCAGTTCTTCTGCAAGATTTCTTCCGGTTAATTAAAATATTTCACATTTGATGGACAAGATTAAAGGCCGACTACATAAATCTTCGGTTTACTCTGTCTTTCATTGGAAGTAGGCTTACTGCAATACACCTGTGCCATGCAGTCAGCCTACTTCCAGTGAAAGACTGAGTAAACCGAAGATTTATGTAGTCGGCCTTTAAACGCCTAGGTTTTTTTCTGCCTGTCACGCTTTAAATTAACTTAGTGGAGTACATATACCCTGGTGGTAGGCCAACCGCTGAACATGTTGGCCTAATTTAAAGGGTGACAGGCAGAAGAAAACCTAGGCCTTTAAGTTACCTTCGTGAGTGAAATGTTGCTTGGAATCCAGACACCAGGGACTGGTAACTCCGTCGCTTACGGAGTCCCCCAGAGCTTCGTGGAAGGCTGAGTTGGGGCTGTTTCGGAATATCATTGGTTGTTCGCGATAGGCCATGAAATACATGACGTGTCCCATTTCGTGCAGCACCATGCTCAGATCGCCGTTGGTGCCATTTAAGCAAACTCTCATTCTGTAATGTATTTTTGAGAATATTGGTTGGTGCCATTTAAACAAACTCTCATTCTGTAATGTATTTTTGAGAATATTGGTTGGTGCCATTTAAGCAAACTCTCATTCTGTAATGTATTTTTGAGAATATTGGTTGGTGCCATTTAAACAAACTCTCATTCTGTAATGTATTTTTGAGAATATTGGTTGGTGCCATTTAAGCAAACTCTCATTCTGTAATGTATTTTTGAGAATATTGGTTGGTGCCATTTAAACAAACTCTCATTCTGTAATGTATTTTTGAGAATATTGGTTGGTGCCATTTAAGCAAACTCTCATTCTGTAATGTATTTTTTAGGATATTTTTGGTGCCATTTAAGCAAACTCTCATTCTGTAATGTATTTTTTAGGATATTTTTGGTGCCATTTAAACAAACTCTCATTCTGTAATGTATTTTTTAGGATATTTTTGGTGCCATTTAAACAAACTCTCATTCTGTAATGTATTTTTGAGAATATTGGTTGGTGCCATTTAAACAAACTCTCATTCTGTAATGTATTTTTGAGAATATTGGTTGGTGCCATTTAAGCAAACTCTCATTCTGTAATGTATTTTTGAGAATATTGGTTGGTGCCATTTAAACAAACTCTCATTCTGTAATGTATTTTTGAGAATATTGGTTGGTGCCATTTAAACAAACTCTCATTCTGTAATGTATTTTTGAGAATATTGGTTGGTGCCATTTAAGCAAACTCTCATTCTGTAATGTATTTTTGAGAATATTGGTTGGTGCCATTTAAGCAAACTCTCATTCTGTAATGTATTTTTGAGAATATTGGTTGGTGCCATTTAAACAAACTCTCATTCTGTAATGTATTTTTGAGAATATTGGTTGGTGCCATTTAAACAAACTCTCATTCTGTAATGTATTTTTGAGAATATTGGTTGGTGCCATTTAAGCAAACTCTCATTCTGTAATGTATTTTTGAGAATATTGGTTGGTGCCATTTAAACAAACTCTCATTCTGTAATGTATTTTTGAGAATATTGGTTGGTGCCATTTAAGCAAACTCTCATTCTGTAATGTATTTTTTAGGATATTTTTGGTGCCATTTAAGCAAACTCTCATTCTGTAATGTATTTTTTAGGATATTTTTGGTGCCATTTAAACAAACTCTCATTCTGTAATGTATTTTTGAGAATATTGGTTGGTGCCATTTAAACAAACTCTCATTCTGTAATGTATTTTTGAGAATATTGGTTGGTGCCCTTTAAGCAAACTCTCATTCTGTAATGTATTTTTGAGGATATTGGTTGGTGCCATTTAAACAAACTCTCATTCTGTAATGTATTTTTGAGAATATTGGTTGGTGCCCTTTAAGCAAACTCTCATTCTGTAATGTATTTTTGAGAATATTGGTTGGTGCCATTTAAACAAACTCTCATTCTGTAATGTATTTTTGAGAATATTGGTTGGTGCCATTTAAGCAAACTCTCATTCTGTAATGTATTTTTGAGAATATTGGTTGGTGCCATTTAAACAAACTCTCATTCTGTAATGTATTTTTGAGAATATTGGTTGGTGCCATTTAAGCAAACTCTCATTCTGTAATGTATTTTTTAGGATATTTTTGGTGCCATTTAAGCAAACTCTCATTCTGTAATGTATTTTTTAGGATATTTTTGGTGCCATTTAAACAAACTCTCATTCTGTAATGTATTTTTGAGAATATTGGTTGGTGCCATTTAAACAAACTCTCATTCTGTAATGTATTTTTGAGAATATTGGTTGGTGCCATTTAAGCAAACTCTCATTCTGTAATGTATTTTTGAGGATATTGGTTGGTGCCATTTAAACAAACTCTCATTCTGTAATGTATTTTTTAGGATATTTTTGGTGCCATTTAAACAAACTCTCATTCTGTAATGTATTTTTGAGAATATTGGTTGGTGCCATTTAAACAAACTCTCATTCTGTAATGTATTTTTGAGAATATTGGTTGGTGCCATTTAAACAAACTCTCATTCTGTAATGTATTTTTGAGAATATTGGTTGGTGCCATTTAAGCAAACTCTCATTCTGTAATGTATTTTTGAGGATATTGGTTGGTGCCATTTAAACAAACTCTCATTCTGTAATGTATTTTTGAGAATATTGGTTGGTGCCATTTAAACAAACTCTCATTCTGTAATGTATTTTTTAGGATATTTTTGGTGCCATTTAAGCAAACTCTCATTCTGTAATGTATTTTTTAGGATATTTTTGGTGCCATTTAAACAAACTCTCATTCTGTAATGTATTTTTTAGGATATTTTTGGTGCCATTTAAACAAACTCTCATTCTGTAATGTATTTTTGAGAATATTGGTTGGTGCCATTTAAACAAACTCTCATTCTGTAATGTATTTTTGAGAATATTGGTTGGTGCCATTTAAGCAAACTCTCATTCTGTAATGTATTTTTGAGAATATTGGTTGGTGCCATTTAAACAAACTTTCATTCTGTAATGTATTTTTGAGAATATTGGTTGGTGCCATTTAAACAAACTCTCATTCTGTAATGTATTTTTGAGAATATTGGTTGGTGCCATTTAAGCAAACTCTCATTCTGTAATGTATTTTTGAGAATATTGGTTGGTGCCATTTAAGCAAACTCTCATTCTGTAATGTATTTTTGAGAATATTGGTTGGTGCCATTTAAACAAACTCTCATTCTGTAATGTATTTTTGAGAATATTGGTTGGTGCCATTTAAACAAACTCTCATTCTGTAATGTATTTTTGAGAATATTGGTTGGTGCCATTTAAGCAAACTCTCATTCTGTAATGTATTTTTGAGAATATTGGTTGGTGCCATTTAAACAAACTCTCATTCTGTAATGTATTTTTGAGAATATTGGTTGGTGCCATTTAAGCAAACTCTCATTCTGTAATGTATTTTTTAGGATATTTTTGGTGCCATTTAAGCAAACTCTCATTCTGTAATGTATTTTTTAGGATATTTTTGGTGCCATTTAAACAAACTCTCATTCTGTAATGTATTTTTGAGAATATTGGTTGGTGCCATTTAAACAAACTCTCATTCTGTAATGTATTTTTGAGAATATTGGTTGGTGCCCTTTAAGCAAACTCTCATTCTGTAATGTATTTTTGAGGATATTGGTTGGTGCCATTTAAACAAACTCTCATTCTGTAATGTATTTTTGAGAATATTGGTTGGTGCCCTTTAAGCAAACTCTCAATCTGTAATGTATTTTTGAGAATATTGGTTGGTGCCATTTAAACAAACTCTCATTCTGTAATGTATTTTTGAGAATATTGGTTGGTGCCATTTAAGCAAACTCTCATTCTGTAATGTATTTTTGAGAATATTGGTTGGTGCCATTTAAACAAACTCTCATTCTGTAATGTATTTTTGAGAATATTGGTTGGTGCCATTTAAGCAAACTCTCATTCTGTAATGTATTTTTTAGGATATTTTTGGTGCCATTTAAGCAAACTCTCATTCTGTAATGTATTTTTTAGGATATTTTTGGTGCCATTTAAACAAACTCTCATTCTGTAATGTATTTTTGAGAATATTGGTTGGTGCCATTTAAACAAACTCTCATTCTGTAATGTATTTTTGAGAATATTGGTTGGTGCCATTTAAGCAAACTCTCATTCTGTAATGTATTTTTGAGGATATTGGTTGGTGCCATTTAAACAAACTCTCATTCTGTAATGTATTTTTTAGGATATTTTTGGTGCCATTTAAACAAACTCTCATTCTGTAATGTATTTTTGAGAATATTGGTTGGTGCCATTTAAACAAACTCTCATTCTGTAATGTATTTTTGAGAATATTGGTTGGTGCCATTTAAACAAACTCTCATTCTGTAATGTATTTTTGAGAATATTGGTTGGTGCCATTTAAGCAAACTCTCATTCTGTAATGTATTTTTGAGGATATTGGTTGGTGCCATTTAAACAAACTCTCATTCTGTAATGTATTTTTGAGAATATTGGTTGGTGCCATTTAAACAAACTCTCATTCTGTAATGCATTTTTGAGAATATTGGTTGGTGCCCTTTAAGCAAACTCTCATTCTGTAATGTATTTTTGAGAATATTGGTTGGTGCCATTTAAACAAACTCTCATTCTGTAATGTATTTTTGAGAATATTGGTTGGTGCCATTTAAGCAAACTCTCATTCTGTAATGTATTTTTGAGAATATTGGTTGGTGCCATTTAAACAAACTCTCATTCTGTAATGTATTTTTGAGAATATTGGTTGGTGCCATTTAAGCAAACTCTCATTCTGTAATGTATTTTTTAGGATATTTTTGGTGCCATTTAAGCAAACTCTCATTCTGTAATGTATTTTTTAGGATATTTTTGGTGCCATTTAAACAAACTCTCATTCTGTAATGTATTTTTGAGAATATTGGTTGGTGCCATTTAAACAAACTCTCATTCTGTAATGTATTTTTGAGAATATTGGTTGGTGCCATTTAAGCAAACTCTCATTCTGTAATGTATTTTTGAGGATATTGGTTGGTGCCATTTAAACAAACTCTCATTCTGTAATGTATTTTTGAGAATATTGGTTGGTGCCATTTAAGCAAACTCTCATTCTGTAATGTATTTTTGAGGATATTGGTTGGTGCCATTTAAACAAACTCTCATTCTGTAATGTATTTTTGAGAATATTGGTTGGTGCCATTTAAACAAACTCTCATTCTGTAATGCATTTTTGAGAATATTGGTTGGTGCCCTTTAAGCAAACTCTCATTCTGTAATGTATTTTTGAGAATATTGGTTGGTGCCATTTAAACAAACTCTCATTCTGTAATGTATTTTTGAGAATATTGGTTGGTGCCATTTAAGCAAACTCTCATTCTGTAATGTATTTTTGAGAATATTGGTTGGTGCCATTTAAACAAACTCTCATTCTGTAATGTATTTTTGAGAATATTGGTTGGTGCCATTTAAGCAAACTCTCATTCTGTAATGTATTTTTTAGGATATTTTTGGTGCCATTTAAGCAAACTCTCATTCTGTAATGTATTTTTTAGGATATTTTTGGTGCCATTTAAACAAACTCTCATTCTGTAATGTATTTTTGAGAATATTGGTTGGTGCCATTTAAACAAACTCTCATTCTGTAATGTATTTTTGAGAATATTGGTTGGTGCCATTTAAGCAAACTCTCATTCTGTAATGTATTTTTGAGGATATTGGTTGGTGCCATTTAAACAAACTCTCATTCTGTAATGTATTTTTGAGAATATTGGTTGGTGCCCTTTAAGCAAACTCTCATTCTGTAATGTATTTTTGAGAATATTGGTTGGTGCCATTTAAACAAACTCTCATTCTGTAATGTATTTTTGAGAATATTGGTTGGTGCCATTTAAGCAAACTCTCATTCTGTAATGTATTTTTGAGAATATTGGTTGGTGCTATTTAAACAAACTCTCATTCTGTAATGTATTTTTGAGACTATTGGTTGGTGCCATTTAAACAAACTCTCATTCTGTAATGTATTTTTGAGAATATTGGTTGGTGCCATTTAAACAAACTCTCATTCTGTAATGTATTTTTGAGAATATTGGTTGGTGCCCTTTAAGCAAACTCTCATTCTGTAATGTATTTTTGAGAATATTGGTTGGTGCCATTTAAACAAACTCTCATTCTGTAATGTATTTTTGAGAATATTGGTTGGTGCCATTTAAACAAACTCTCATTCTGTAATGTATTTTTGAGAATATTTTTGAATGTATGTATTTCCAGTATTCGAAGTTCTGCCAAAAGTGTATAACTACATTTATTACGAAAGAAGTATCCGGATGCTAATAGATGTTTCTATAAACTAAAATGAATTAAAAGTAAAAAATAGAATATGTAGACACAGCTTTATTAGTATATTCTAGGCACGCGCGCTAGAAAAAGCTATATTTCGCAATTTGTGGGTTTGATAGGGGGAAAAACATTTTCAAAATGATTTTTCTCTGGTACCATTATCGCAGCACTTTTAGATAAAGTTCGTCTGCTATTTACTCCCAAATAATCATAGATGGCGATAGTTAGTTACTCACTTACTCAAACGAACATTCGTACAGTTACACCGCTTTTTTCCCCACGCTGGCTGCGAAGATGGTTTTGAAACCTGTACGTAATTTATATTAATTACTAATTAATAAAAATAAATAATTACTAATTAATAAAAATAAATAATTACTAATTAATAAAAATAAATAATTACTAATTAATAAAAATAAATAATTACTAATTAATAAAAATAAATAATTACTAATTAATAAAAATAAATAATTACTAATTAATAAAAATAAATAATTACTAATTAATAAAAATAAATAATTACTAATTAATAAAAATAAATAATTACTAATTAATAAAAATAAATAATTACTAATTAATAAAAAAATAAATAATTACTAATTTTTAAAAATAAATAATTACTAATTAATAAAAAATAAATAATTACTAATTAATAAAAAATAAATAATTACTAATTAATAAATAATAAATAATTACTAATTACTAAAAATAAATAATTACTAATTAATAAAAATAATTAATTACCAGCTAACTGTGCTAACTACTTAATTATTAGTTACCACAGTTAGCGGTAAAAGTAAACTGCCTTTGTAAAACCATTTTGCATTTTGAAAAACCATTTTCTAAATGCGTTTTGTATTTTTATTTTGAGCTGCAAAAACCATTTTACATTTAAAAAAACTAATTTTTAAAATCCATTTTTTATTTTTTATTTTGAGTTATGGAGAAAGCATTTTGCATTTTGCATTTTGAGTTATGGAGAAAGTATTTTGCATTTTGAGTTATGGAGATAGTACTTTGCATTTTGTGTTATTTAGAAAGTATTTTGCATTTTGAATTATTTAGAAAGTATTTTGCATTTTGCATTTTGAGTTATGGAGAAAGTATTTTGCATTTTGAGTTATTTAGAAAGTATTTTGCATTTTGCATTTTGAGTTATGGAGAAAGTATTTTGCATTTTGAGTTATGGAGATAGTACTTTGCATTTTGTGTTATTTAGAAAGTATTTTGCATTTTGAGTTATTTAGAAAGTATTTTGCATTTTGCATTTTGAGTTATGGAGAAAGTATTTTGCATTTTGAGTTATTTAGAAAGTATTTTGCATTTTGCATTTTGAGTTATGGAGAAAGTATTTTGCATTTTGCATTTTGAGTTATGGAGAAAGTATTTTGCATTTTGCATTTTGAGTTATGGAGAAAGTATTTTGCATTTTCAGTTATTTAGAAAGTATTTTGCATTTTGCATTTTGAGTTATGGAGAAAGTATTTTGCATTTTGCATTTTGAGTTATGGAGAAAGTATTTTGCATTTGGAAAAAAAAAGCATTTTCAACAACACTGCTGATTATGATTATTATTCCTGTGGCGTAAATGGATACTTCTCAAGTAAAATATGTAAGATATACTTCCGGTTGGTCCCCACCTGTAATCGTTTCCCGTTGAGAAGTCGTAGGCGGCGCCATGGCATTCGGCCGCTTTGCCACCACTATCAGTCGCTTTGGTGAAGATTGAATCTCTCCAGAATGACCGCGGCAAACGAGGCATTCCCATCGAAAGGTACACCTTCTCGGCGATCGAGATTAGTTCCAAGGGCTCTATCTTTATTTTGTGGTCGCTTACAGGGACGGGACGATCCGGAAACGGAAGTAACAGATCTTGAAGATTTTCCCAGTTGTAACCCCATAAACTTCCTGAAATGATAAACAAGTAATGCTTCAATTAACCTTTTCAGTTTATATAGAACCAATAAACTGCAACATTTTCATCTACTTATTTGTGTTTACTAGGCAGCGTTACTAGTTCCTGAAACTCAAATTATCGTACCAGACTCAAAACATTCTTTATTTCAGAAATAAATTATCATAACTGGCGGTAATTTTTAATTTGGTGTAAAATACTGACGTTAAACTTGTGAAATCAAATTTTTTAATAACATTTAAAGTTCAACGGATTGAAAACTTTTGTTTAAAAGTCGCAGTTTTTGAGCCAATTTAAAAATTATCGTCCATTATCGTGCGCGCAAGCTGAATTATTGAAAAATCCGTACTATATAGAGATATTTCACTTGTATAGGGGTCTACGTCACCAATGCTTTTTCGTATTGAGAAACCCGCTCAAAATGGCGACCATTACACTGCCAAAGCTAGGGAAAGCAGACGACGTGAAATATCTCTATAGTACGCCATTGAAAATATCGTACGTCCCCAAAATGAGATCGAAATTATCGACGTGTACGATAGTTATCGTACGTCTGGCAACGCTGTCTAAGGCGGCTTTCTCGCTTCTATTAAATAAGGCGAGCGACGCACGCACAGTGTCACGTAGCCAATTGGAACAATTCACCGATCGTGCGTCACGCGCTGTTATAAGCGTTGCCGGATGCAAATATGGAAATTATGGCATACGAACTCAAAAGTTATGGAATTCTTTGCATTATTTAAGCTTGTTTCGAGAATTTGGCGAGTTTTGAAAGATTAATATTAAAGATTAAACGACCAAAAAATACCGTTGACAACGTCAAGATTTATTTTAAACTAGTGTTGTCAATTTTCCGGAAAAATAAAATGGCAAATCGGAAAAATAAAAAATTAAAACATAAACTAATTTTTAAGGGTTTTTTAATTTTTTTAACTTTTGATCGATATAAAATGACTAATATCAGTAAACATACTACAAAACATTAATAGTGTTACATTGTTAATCAGTTTAAACTAGTCTAGAGGTTTAGTTTTACTTTCAGATTCGAAAAAATTAGGTGAAAAATGCCGCTTTATTCAAATATGCAAACAATATTAGACTAATCATGGAATTAAAACTTTTTTTTTTTTTTCGGAAAAATACGAAATATTTTCCGGAAAAAATGCCTTGGTCATTTTCCGGAAACTTTTCTGACTTACAACACTAAATTAAACACTTTCTACATTAGACGCTGCGTCTACATACATTTTCAGAAGTTGCTGGTTTTCTTCTAACAGGGTTGCCACTCGGCAGGGAAATCGGGGAATTTAAAAATGGGCCTATATCGGCGAACGCATTACAACCCCAAGCCCCTCCGTTGCGCTGGCCACTACGACCCCTCTTCCTTTTAAAGCTTCGGACATGGGGAGAGGGATACTACTTCCCCATAATGTCAGATATTTTTTCGGACAAATTGGCCCCTACCCCATGAGACCATTTCCATTGTCAGTACACTTAATGCCCTCCGTGGCTCCCCTTTTGTCATATCATTATTTTTACTAGTGTTACTTAAAAATTAAATTAGTGTTGTTAATTTTCCGGAAAAATTTCCGAATTGCGGAAATCGGAAAAATAAGAAATTGAAAGATAAATTACTTTTAAAGGTTTTCAATGTTTTTACCTTTTTATCGATATAAAATGTCTAATATTAGTAAACATACTACGAAACATTAATAGTGTTACATTGTTAATCAGTTTAAACTAGTCTAGACGTTTAGTTTTACTTTTAGATTCGAAAAAATTAGGTGAAAATGCCGCTTTATTTAAATTTGCAAACAATATTAGACTAATCATGGAATGAAAACTTTTTTATTTTTTTCGGAAAAATACGGAAAATTTTCCGGAAAGAAGGTTTCGGTCATTTTTCGACTTACAACACTATTTTAAACGACCAGTAACCTTTTTGGGCTGAACGTGAGAGAAATTTTTTTGTGTGTTTGAAAATTATTGAAAATAAGATGTGTCCTATCAGAATTATGGAAAATATGGTACGGCCTGTTAAAATTATTGCAAAAAGGCACACCGGTAAAATTATGGTACGACCAAAATTCATAGCTAGAATTATTGAATTGTACAATAATTATGGTACGTTTGGCAACGCTGGCTGTTATTAAATAGATGCGAGAAATCCCCAATAGAGTAATTTATCTTCGAAGCTTTGGCTAAGGCCGCCATTTTGTGCGGGTTTTTTTGTCTACGCGAAAAAGCATAGATGAACCCGAGTCACGTGAGACTGAAATCACTGAATAATAGCAAATGAAAATCTTGTAGTTTATGAGCCGTGACCGCTATGTAAACTAAATCCATAACGACGAAAAACTTATACGTTTTAGCATATTAACAATTTAAAAATTTTAAAATGAAGTTGTTGAAGACCTTGAATCAAAGGTAATAGACAGATTAAGCCCGCATTAGAAAACGCGTAGGTTGAACGTGTAAAATGTAGAGGTAGTTTTATTACGCGCAGAATGTCTAACCTAAACGTTCTCTTAACTTTATTTTTGTTTCTTCATAGTTTTTATTGGTACAGTAGCCCAGCAATTCTGCAAAAAAAGGGACTAAAATGTCCCGAATTAAAAAAAATGATCAAAAAATCCTCAACAATCGCAACCGAAAATGCTCACATCGCCTTCGGGTGAATATCAACCCCCGTTTGAATCTGTTAAAACAGGAATCCGAGAGCAGATGTTAAACAAACTTAGCGAGAAATTTTCGTATAGAAGAATGCCGTCATAAGGCTTAAACATCGGCTAGAGGCCAACGTAATCGAGTCGATCCTGCCACACTTCGTAGTTACAAAACTGAAATAAAACTAGGAAAACTGGGAGGGGAAACAACTGGGGGAGGGTTATTAAATTTACCCAAAAGATGAACCGGAATGGAACCGGTAGAGTTCAGGAAGGTCGGTCCGTAAGCGAGCTTCAACTTGCGTCTAGCGTGGTCCACGAGGAGTCGGTAGAAGCGGCGGACATCCTCCCATAATTGGATGGCTGCTTCGACCACATCGCTCATCTCCAATTCGGAACGCCATACCGTCCCATAGTCCGCGTACCCTGCAGTGAACAAACGGCAATCACTCAAGACACAGCAAAAGCAGCCGTTAAAGTTACACTCATTAGAGCGAAAGCAAAACGCTCTCTCGGATAATCTAGCTCCGATTCATTCCCCCTCCACTAAGCCTTTGTTTCTCTCTTGAGCGGCTAACTCGCTACCCTTTGATCCACTTTTGGTCACGATTAACGGTCCCTCCGAATCGAGAGGTCAGCGCGCGATTCGTTCCAGCGCGGGGAATAAAGTAAAGTCTACGGTGAAATATACGAAAAGAGAGTATCTCTTTGCCGTTTCATTTTTCGAGAAGCGTTGAAACAGATCGAATTGTATAAATTCGTTATAATGATTATTTAATTTTCCCTCCAAATTATGCTTGGAATAACCGAATATTGGCCCTCCGATTTCATCAGTTTTGCGTTTAATTATTTCGTGGATAATTTAACAGAGAAGGCAAGAGGATATGTTTTACTCTCCGCGTATTGGAAAAGTCATTTTCGACGCGAATTAAAGATCAAAATAACAGGAGCGCTTTGTGGCCCGCGCTATATAGAGTCGGAATTTTGACAGGTTCCCGCCTACTGTTGCAACCTTTTCTTAAATTTATAGCCCTCTTTAGGGCTGAAATATAAGAGTTTAAATTATTGTTATGATTATTTTTATGTTTTCCCGGTAATTATCATCGGGTAATCGTTCGTATTAAAGTATAAATGACCGCGAGTTCCGGATGGAATTGAATTTGATTTCAATTTACGTTTTTCGTTTTATTGGAAACGCGCTCTCTTCGAAGACTATCTATTATAATTTTACCTCCGCGACACGCCCTTAACCGAAATCGTTCAGTGTCACACTTATTCGTACTAGTGGTGGCACCGTATTCCTGAGAAACCATTGAGGGAAAGTTTTCGAAGGCGTTTGATCTAAAATTGGCCTATTTCCAAAATCGGCGTATAATCGCGTGTTTGTAAACATGGGCGTAGTTATAGACCGAACCTCGGACCGAACGCCCGCGTTTCTTCAAATAGTATCCTTTCAATACATCGCTGCATTGCGGGGAAGTTTGATCAAAGTAAATCTTTAATATAAACACGGCGCAATGAACGTCAAAGGCGAAATATTTATATTTTACAATCCAATATAATGAAAGCCGTTGTCGTTTTACGTATAACGCTTAACACCATTTTATATAAGCGAGAGAAATTACAAAGTAAATAACTACGCTTTCAACAACAGGACACGCTACCAAGTACCAAATTCAATGCCGTTGTTCTCTAACGCTAGCTTTTCAATTAACTAAATCTCCTTGGCCATTTTCTTCGCTACGCTGGTTTCCACAAAGGCGCCACGCCTAAGATTTACTATACGCTTCCAGAACTCCACGGGTATAATTTTATTACTAGGCTTAGGCTTCGCGACGGCATTTTGCGTTTATTAGTCCTAGAGTCTTATTATGATGGTGATGCGTAGCGGGGCAGCGCATCTACGCGTCTTCGAGGGAAGGGTCAACTACGCCTCGGTCACGACACTGCTCGGATAGGAAAAATGGCCTGGCAGGGTTTAAAAGAGATTATGGAAATGAAGTCGTAGAAACAAAGACGGGTTGGGGCATCGCATCCCGCCCCAACCCCTAACCCGCGTTTCCCTCCCCGACCTCAGCGCCGATTTCAGCCAAAACCGCGTTGGAGAATTTCATCTCCGGTTAAAATTTCGCGTCGGAGAGCGTAAATTCGTAAAAGTGAAAATGACTTTCATATTTATTCAAACCTCCGAGTCTCCGAAACCCTAATATACCAACGAGAATACATATTTCTGGGCGGAGGTTGGTGGCTGGACGCCGAAAAGGGTTAGACGTCCTCTCACTTAACGACTAATATGTGCTAATTGTACTTTTAATTAACTTTAAACGCTTAATTTTTAGTCTAGCCCCGCAGTGTATAAATCTTAGTCTCGTTTTGTTATTTAAATTAAGTTGTAGCGCGGGGCGAGGTTACGTCTTCGGGTTGCGTAGAGGTAATTAAACAAACACCTTAATAAACGGAGGCGTATAAGGGGGGGGGGCTAAAATATGCCCACCTTTAAGGCCCACTTTGTTCACCTTCATGGCACACCCCGCTTTTAAAAGTTTTAATTTGTTTTCCCCTTTTATTGCGAACTACATAAAAGTGGCGAGATTTTCGACCAAATTGGAATATACTATATAGGTGCCAGGGATGATATAGAACGTAGAAGGGAACTATTTAATTATATACGTAATATCAGAAGTTTATAATGTATATCTTACGAGAGAAGTATCCAGCTAAGCCGTTAAAATGGAACACGTATCTTCGAAGGCTCGACGCGGGTTCTGTTGGGCGTGACTTTCCAGCCAAATCTCGGATGTGGGCCCTTTCGTCTTAAGAATTAATTTTTTGCTATGAAAATTGTACTAATGCTTGATAACCAATAAAAAAGTTTTTTTTTATAAAGGGCCCTTTTGATATCCTGCGGGGGGGGGGGGGGCAAACGTTGTCGTTACGCCACTGGTATCACTTAAACATGTATTATGTATAATAAAATATAAATATATAAATATTTATAAATAACATTTTCCCGATGAAATGGCACTATTTTTTTTCCCCACAATTTTTTTTGCGAGGGGCAGGTCACTTCCTTGATTACCGACGCACCCCTCAGAAGATTAAATCCGATTTAATCGTGATTATTTTGATTAAATTCAATTAAATCACGATTAAGTTGATTAAGTCACGTTTAATCATGATTAGAATGTTTAAATTTGATTTAATAATGATTAGAATGTTTAAATCTGATTAAATCTGATTAAAATGATTACATCTGTTTAAAATGATTAAATCCTGATTAAAAAGATTAGATCATGATTAGAATGATTAAATCTCGTTTAAATCGTGATTAGATTTTTCCCTGATTTAATCACGATTACCCTGATTTAATAATTTTACTATGATTAAGACGCACCCAAAATGCAAGTGACCTGCCCCTCGTTTTTTTGAAAAATCAACGAGAGCTTGCGTAGGAACTAGGAACATCATATTTCGAGCGACTAACTTTAGCAAGATAGATGGACGAATACTTATATCGTAAGATAAATATTATATACTTTTGGTAATATTAATAATACGTTTTATATACACAGTAGAGAGAAACTTTACCGTTATCTTTGGCGCATTTATTGAGCAGCTGAACCATTTGCGAGAACGGTACGCGGACTTTACGACCGACTCGCTGTTGCCACGATTTCCAAATTGAAGATTGGAGGAGCGGATCCCGAATCGAAGCCATGAATCGGTTGACTTCCTCTTCTCCTCTTAGAGTCGTCTTGATTTCTTTGACGTACACCGTTCCAGAATCGTATATTCGGGTTAAGTTTGATTTTAAATCGGACAGTCGCCTACGGAAAATATCAAATTTATCGGCGTTTATCGCTAGACCTTTAACTTAACACGGATTCATAGAGCCTGGTAAAATTAACCTGGAATCGTTAGGGTCATCGCATACAACGCCGGAAGTCATCAAAAGTATCATTCTACTTTCTTCGTGGTTTTGAAGGCGAGATTTTGACTCATTTCGCGCCCACGTCTTCCACTTTTTCATCCATTGATTGTAGTTCACGTGGAATCGACCTAAGCTCTCAGAGTTGACGGCGGACAGATTGGTAGAGTATTGCCAATCCAACGACTGCAGAATCCAGGACATAAATTCGTATTCACGATTGAAGTCGTTCAACTGGCTGGAGATTTCTGAACGTCCAAATAATATCACAAACGTACAATGAAATCTCATCCAAAATGATGATGTGTACCCACCGTTTTCCTCAATTTCGAGAGCATTCGGACCGACGAAACAGAGAAGTACCACGACGAAACACCTCATGATGGTTTTCTAAAGTATATAAGCTACATATCCTAAAGAGTGTGGAATCGAACAGCGAACCGGAAACGCTCTTAGTTTCAAGACGACGTAGTCCCAAAGAGCTACCACGATATAACGAGTCCTTCCGCTCTCAATTACCCAGGTTCTTATGAGAGACCAGACACCTGCCGCTGACGTCCAAGACCATCGGAAGAGATTTGGCCGTCTGCCCTATAAATCGCGGACACCCAAGCCGGTCCATCACTCCTTTCTCAAACAGCCAACTGGGAACAGCGCCTCAGTTTACGTACACACATAGCCCAAAGATTTTACAATCCTACAATTCACACATTGTACCTCTCCGGCGAAGTTGGTGGGTGGGAGGTATATACGAAAAGGTACGAGCGGCCAATCCATCGTTGATAGCGAATAGCCGGGATGGATGGTAAATTCCCAAGCAAAATATTGACTTTTGGTCCCTGAGGATTAGGTTATGAGGCGGCGCGGGGTGGTGGGGTGGCTAGAAGGGTGCTACCCCACCCTCTAAGCGTCCAGGGAACCTCCTACGTCTTTAAGAAGCGCTTTTGGCAGTTTTGATGAAACGTCAACCCTATAATACGATAAACCCTCACCGCGTGTAAAAAAAGTAACCTTTTTGGATATAAAAAGGTACCACCGACCTGGACTAATCTAGAAGAGCGAAGGGCCTATCGGGGATTCGACAGAGTGCTGAGGGAGGAGGGAGGACGTCACCACGCCGATGTTTGAGCATTTATTGTGGACTTTGCTGATAAGGGGAATACATTTATGCGTGTGCAAGAAGGAGATGCAGTAATAAAAGGGGCCCAATAATATTATAGCTCTACCTTTCTTCGTTATATCGCGGGGAAGTTGCTTTTTCCCCCTCTGCAGGTTTTTCATCAAAAGTTCGTTCTTCATTCGACACTCAAACTCCATTCTCGATATAGAGTTACCAAACATTTTGGCCCGCGGATTCGAACCAATATTCCCAGAGATCGTGTTGCTAAAGACGGAGAAATTCGTAATGGAAAATAAATTACTTCCGCAAAATTTGACACGATAAATGTTTTCCTAAAAGGTTTTTTTCGTCCGTGATTTGGACAAAGTCAACAAATGGATAGCTACCGATTATGTTTACTTATGATATAATTTTATGATGCTGTTCGGGACAATATGTCACGGCGATAGGATGCGTCAACAGATGAAAAGTGCAGGCGTTACTTAAACCTCGTTGACACCTACAAAAATTACACGCTTGATTGTGAAGTTCACAAATACGCCGCGAGCGAACTTGGCGCTGTATGTAACATCCAAATATTCTTCGCCAGCTAATTTTTGGTTAAGACTAAGGTCTATTGTAAATAGGCCTTTCTATAAAGTAACATTGGCCTTCTTGTTTAGATGTATCAGGCGCGTCACTCGTGACGTATAAGTGACGTTTCACTATGATAGCCTATAGACGCATAAACTCTATTAATTTTATATCTTATTCAACTTGTTAAAAAGTTCCACGTGCGTCTTGATATTTTAGCGTAAATGGGCTCGAGCGATTTCGCGCGTGCCCCCTAAAATAAAAAAAAATGCGCGAGCTTTTTACGCTAAAATATTAAAGAGCGCGTGAAACATTTTAACAAGTTGAACAAGATACGAATTAAAATTCGACGAGTCGCCCTTTTTATAAAGATCTAACCTTCAAAACTGAACTGAACTTCTACGTATCTCGTGACGAAAGCGATACATTAAAACAAGTTCGGCAAGCGTAATGACTTTATAGAAAGGCTAATTAGAACACTATTATAAAGAAAACTATTACTTAATTAGGATAAATAATTCCCAATTATTTAATAGAAACATAACATTACCTATTAAGAACAGTCGTTTAGTTTATGGAATCTGGAAATTTGAGATCCAAAAAGAGTTTTCATTGGTATTTATCACCATCAACGTAACCTAAAAATAACTTACTAATTTGTTCTCAGTAGCTGAAATATAGTGTTTCATATACAAAGTTGAAACCCCTTGAACGCTTTTCCCAAAGCGTATAAATGTCTTAGCATTCGTGGCATATTTTACACAAATTAATTAAGTGAAATGTTGGATCAATATATTTACTCTACCCTTCATTTAAAACAACGGGTATCGATAGAATATATTTATAAAATATCTGTTTTAAAGACATTAAATATTTCTATACACTGAATACTTCAACTAAATAATCCTTATATAAATCCTGCATTATATTGAGGCAGGAATCCATACCTCTACTTGGAATGCTTATCGCGGCAGATTTTCGTCTCGATGTGGCTGACGGTTTTTTTGACGTCACTATGTTAACTTAAAAAACAACAACGCGAGAGGGGAGCGCGCGCAGAGGGGTTTTTTCTCTCGTAGGCGGGGCCAAAGCCGTCAGAGTGATCTTACCATACGGGTCATTCCATGTTAAATCGACCAACGTCCCCACGGCACTATCTCCGATTTTATTGAAACTCCATACACAATTAAAATGAACATATTTAGGAAGAAATCCAAAGTTTTAGGTCCAAACTCTTATAACTTTTGGAGAAATGGTCTTTTGAAATTTGTTAGTGCACGCAACTTTTTTTTGCGCCGTTTTAAAGTGCGATGTTTGAGCCTTTATAATTAATTAATATAAAGGAGTATATTTATGAAAAAAATTGTAACATTTAAAGACTTGTTGGCAATTCGCTTAAAAATATTACTTTTGTACTGTGCGATATATATAATTTTTAAAAAAAATGTCAAAGTCGGCGTAATTTTCACCGAAACTGCAAAATGAGATAAGCTAAAAGGTCAAGATTTTCAAATTGTTTCTTTACGGTTACTATAAAACTTTGAATATTTTTGCTAAAGGATGCCTTTCACCGGAAAATACATTAATATTCAGGATCTCAGTAAAACTTTTCCAATTTAACCTCCTTCAATATAGACGTTTTTACCAAAAACGTGAAAACATGGTAATACGTTTAGTGTTTTATAGACTGTTGGGAAACTAAAAATCACATAAAATCTTATACCAATAAAAAGGCAAGATTTCTCAGATATTTATTTGTTGCTTTTGTACAAAGATACTATTTTGTCATAGTCTAATTTTTTTAGAACGTATTTTTTACAGTCTGAAGTCGTTTGCGGAGCAAGAATTGCTAATATGTTCTGTGACGGTATCCAACATACATCCATTCTGCGTGGAAAGCCCTTTCCGTTTCATGCAGTTTACCGAGACATCTTTCTGCTCTTCTGATCGTTCGATAACGTTTCCTACGTAACGTACCACTCTTCATCATAGGTACAAGCAATGAAAACCCCTGGTATGCAATCATTGAATGGATGTATGTTGGATACCGTCACAGAACATATTAGCAATTCTTGCTCCGCAAACGACTTCAGACTGTAAAAAATACGTTCTAAAAAAATTAGACTATGACAAAATAGTATCTTTGTACAAAAGCAACAAATAAATATCTGAGAAACGGTCAAAGGTTGACGTTTAAATTTGGACCAGAAAAACCTTAATAGTCAACATTTTTATTTTTACATGTTGTAGATAGAAATCTTGCCTTTTTATTTGTATCAGATTTTATGTGATTTTTAGTTTCCCAACAGTCTATATAACACTAAACGTATTACCATGTTTTCACGTTTTTGGTAAAAACGTCTATATTGAAGGAGGTTAAATTGGAAAAGTTTTACTGAGATCCTGAATATTAATGTATTTTCCGGTGAAAGGCATCCTTTAGCAAAAATATTCAAAGTTTTATAGTAACCGTAAAGAAACAATTTGAAAATCTTGACCTTTTAGCCTATCTCATTTTGCAGTTTCGGTGAAAATTACGCCGACTTTGACATTTTTTTAAAAATTATATATATCCCACAGTACAAAACTAATATTTTTAAGCGAATTTCCAACAAGTCTTTAAATGTTACAATTTGTTTCATAAATGTACTCCTTTATATTAATTAATTATAAAGGCTCAAACATCGCACTTTAAAACGGCGCAAAAAAAAGTTGCGTGCACTAACAAATTTCAAAAGACCATTTCTCCAAAAGTTACAAGAGTTTGGACCTAAAACTTTGGATTTCTTCCTAAATATGTTCATTTTAATTGTGTATGGAGTTTCAATAAAATCGGAGATAGTGCCGTGGGGAAGTTGGTCGATTTCACATGGAATGACCCATACGCGATACGGCAGAATAAGCATTCCAAGTAGAGGTATGGATTCCTGATTGAGGTTATCAGAGCACTAAATTTAATTTCAGAGCTATTCCACTATCAAAGTTCAGTGCCTGAATATGCCCAAATATGCTACTGCAAATTATGATAATATACTACTCAGTTAGGTCCAAGTCGAACCAGGGGGCCTAATCTGTAAGCATTTGAAATCCAGTTTTCGATCGAAAAATAGATTTCGAATTTCGAGATCTCGACGAATGGTAGTCTGTTAAGATTTTGAATAAGTATAAATCAATGCAAATTGTCGAAGTCGATCTCGACATGGTACAGGGTATCGAGATCGAATTCCCGTTCGAATGTTTACAGAATAGTAAGTGCCAATGTCGAAAAAAGGTACAGTAAGAAAATTAGTATTAAAACAATAAAAATGACGCAATAATAATAATAATCAGCTATGCTAATACCCAAGGCAGCACCACCGTAGGCCCAAGTCATCTAGCGACTATTAATTTCTTTAATTAAGGTGGCCGGGTTAAAATGCGTAGGAGGGTGGTGGCAAGCCCTTCATACCACGCGAGCCAACAGCTCCCTATACACTAACTATTACCGTTAACTTCTTCACATACTTATAGTCATTATGTTACTTACGATATTACGGTACGTATGATAATACGTATCTCACTTTGCATCAAAATATACGTGCACTAGAAATATGTAAGTCGCCAAGATAGTCATCGTAAGTAATGACCGTCGAATTTAAGTTCGTTAAAGACCAAAGCATTAGGTATCAAATCTGGGAGGCGCGTCAGTACGCGTAATTTAATCCAATGATTAATTTTTCCCGTTTTCGGATTAGGAGCAACGGGCTAGGCCCTAGCATCGCACACCCATGCGCAATCATGGATTCCGTGGGAGCTCATTAGTGAGCCGATGTTTGTGCCGAGAATAAGTTGAAGCGAGAGGGGATCAGCGAAGAATCTAATTTTTACAAGAGGGTGGTCATTAAAGGAATTATGCCTAAGATAAGAAAGCGCTAGACGGGTAATTTTTCGGAGCGTGACCTTCCACAACAGTTACATTTGATTTAATAAGGATGGTCAGCGGTCGACAGTTAGCAGTGGCGTAGCCAGGTTTTTGTTCCGGGGGGGGGGGGGGGGGGGGCACGCCATTGAAAAAAAAAAGTAAAAAATAACAATATTTGTACGTACGACCATACGTTTCGGGGGGGGTGTGCCCCTGTGCCCCCCCCCTGGCTACGCTACTGGGTCGACTTCAAATCACCAGAAAGAGATCATGTAAATAGAGCAGAGGTGGGCAAAACAGATAAATTCACTGCTAAAATATCGATTAACCATAAAAATGGCGGTTAACTGTTTATTTATAGATATTATCCACGAATAGAAAGGGATTTAACATGCAAAAAATAATTTTATTTTTCGGATAATCGTCAGTTGTGGATAGAAAAAGATAAAGTGATTAATTCTTATCCAAACGCCGACCTCTAAAATAGAGTATTTTCATGTGGTCGTCATCGCTTTAGTCCCTGCCATCGGTGCCATCTTGGCTAAATTTCTCGTGAATACTATCTTACGAAAGATAGTATAGACCTAGATTCGAGATCATTGTCTTGGGTGTGGTCGATAGCGTTTACCACTTCCTGCCGAATCTCCAAAATAATTAGCATTGGTTACATTGTTAACCAACCAAAGATAGCGCTTGTTAATCTATAGAACACCTAACTAACCAACTTCTTCATTTGTTCTCTTATGTTTTGTAGTACCATTTGTAGTAGAAAATTACAATGAACGTTACAGATCCAAAAAACGATACGATATTCCGAAATTCCCAAAAACGCGTTTCGCAAGAGTACCATCTGCCTGGTCGAGGTCAGTTTAAAAGGCCGTGCATTATTACCATTCCTTAATGTATATATGGGTATAGTTTTTTTTAAACACGGTGGTCCATATTTTTACAGCGTGCCTTAAAAAAATACCCGAGTGCCTATATAGTAGTATTATTAGTAAAAGAACCGAGAAACTAAAAAAAAAACTAAAACAAAATCAATTTAGTTTTGCGGAGTCGAGCTAGCCCACGGTTGATGATAAATTAGATGGTGAAGACCCGATAGTTTTTCCTCAATTAAAAACAAGCTGGTTAGTCTACACATATATGGTCTATACATCGTCGGTAGGTTATCCGTAAAACGACTATACACACACTGTTTCATTATAGTACCTTTCAGTTGGGATACTATTATACGTTTACTTGAAAGTATTATCAAAGTAATACTACGTAAACTTTACATTGTTAAGCCGTTTGTTAGTGTTATCAGGTAATTGACAGTCTAGTTCTATACCAAAGAATATTGCTCCACGATTTTGAAAATTGCCTCAGGAAGCATCTTCTTGAAAAGGTCATTCATTTATACCAAAACTGGAGTACTACGCGTAAGGTTAGGTAGGGGAAAACTTCAAAGAGAGACCGTTCCCAAAAACTGATATACTCTCGAAAGTGGTATATTTAATTACCATCAACCGGCTAGTCTATCAACCATCTACGACGTCAGAAAGATAATGGGTTATATACGCAAATTGAGATGAGGTTTTTATAGCGGGGATTTTTTCCGAACGTCGGCGTCGTTCTAAAAACAAAGGCAGTTTTTCGTGGAGCACGCGAGGAGTGAGAGTAGAGCCAGAATCCTAATTAAAGCCGGTTCACCCCGTTAATTTCGGTGTCAAAGTGCCAATTTACAACAAGCGGTATTCAATCATTATCTTCTGGCTTTCGTAGTGGCCCGCGTCGAAAGAGGCGCCAGACGTTGCCCTCCAACCAGACCCGGGGCTATCTCCGAAGAAATGAACCTTCTTTTTGTTGCGCTCTTATCTGACGAAATATAAAAAACGCAGCTTGGCGATATGGGATGCGATAGAAAAAACCAAATGAAGGTTCTCCAAGAATATACGGTAGGAAATTCTTCCCTCGTAATTAAATTTTAATGAATCCGAAAAGTACGACCTTAATAGATGTGTTTACCTCGATATTTACTATTCTATTTACCACAATAGTTGTTATTTTTGTTAGCCGTAGGCGCGGAAATTCCGACCGTTACTGTAATCGCGTATAACGGTCGGCATAATCAACAGGGAAGTTATCGGAAATGGGGAGGTCCTACAGATAGCAACCGCAAATTTTATCATTATATCTACGTTCTTAAACGTGAATTGTATCTACTAGTAGGTAATTTAAATATAGGCGTTTGAGTTCATTTGTGCTGTGGATAGACAAATATTTATCATTATATGTTAACCTAGTTAATAATATATTGTTTATTCACTAATGACACCACTTCGTAGAATATTTCAAATTCATTCACCAATTGCATAGTTACAAAAATTAAATTTAGTATTATAAAAGAACGTATTTCATATTTACCTTCAAATAAATTTCAGTTTTCTGGGATAATTTAAAAAAATGATTTTTATTTTATTTTCAGATTGCAAAGCAAAAATAATTTATTTAACTAAACTAATAATTTATTTATTAGATATTTACGTTAGATTTGCTGTAGAACAAAAGAAAATTCATTTATGGATTCAGCATTAAATTTACATTTACGACATAGAGTTTTTGCAATCTAACTATTATTCAGCAAAATATATTCAAAATAGAATATTTTTAAATCAGATTCAAGAAAAAATAGAACAATTTTCACAAATTAATTACTCCCGTAAAAAAAAATACTGAAAATTGAAACAAAAACGATTGTTTGTTAAATCTAAATAGATCTTTATATAAAATTATCTCCAACTGTCTTGCCCCCCGCCGAACACTGCTGCCAGAACTTTGATGACATCTTAGGCAGTATAACGAAAAACATGTTGTAAGTCCAGTCGTGGTAGCACAAACTCTATATTGAACTTTGATGGGGATTTTATGGAAATGCCTATTAACATGAAATTTTAAATAAAAAATTTTGAGCACGTTTCCAACCTTTTCAAAAAAATTCAAAAACCCATTCGTCTCCTGAAAGCAAAATCCACGTAACTTTATACGCAAATCTTAAACAGATACTTGGAGGAATTGCAAAATCAATGAATAATTTCGGATTTTCACTTTGCAAAATGTGCAGATGTTGAGATGTAATGGAGCATGTTCCGGTGCATGCTTCTTGTTTATTTTCAATTTGAAACAGCTACAAAATAACCCCGATGTGGACTCTACTCTATCAATAATAGTTAAGCAATTAAATCCGCATATACCCAAAGTAACGCAGAGAAAAATCCAAATAATTTCCAACAAACACAAGGAGAACGCGGCTAGCCTTTAAACACGCTAAGGCAATGTCGCGTACAAGTTTCATTGGACGAACCTTTACACCGAACGTTTTACGGGCGGGGGGAAGACAATTTCCGAATTTTCCCCTTCCGACGGCAGCAATGAAAAACGTACGCAAGAAAACGCACGACTTTTGACGGGTTGCGTTCTCCTTGTGTGGGGTGCTGTGTTAAATGTGTTTGTTACTCATAGATAGAGGTCGGGGATGGTTAACTTTTATTCAATAGATAAAGCTCCCAAAATTATTCGTAAAACGTTTTGATCAAGTAATTTATATTTCTGTATTATCCGATTAATTTTTTGATAAATTTGTAAAATTAATCGGAAAAACGACGTTTTTTTCGATAAAAAACTCAAATTTTCCGAATAATACATGTTTTTTAATCACTTTCCGAAATATTAACCGGTAAATTTCTTTGTTTACATTTTTTTCCCGAAAAAAATTAATTTAATCATGGATAATGATTAACCGTCCCCGACCTCTACTCATAGATTCTATAAAATATCAGAATGTATTAATTTATACTTTGGAGAATGCCTATGTTGGCCATGATGGTCGAATTTAATTCGGCCACAATAAGGGGGGAAGAAAAAAGGTCGTTTAGTATAAATAAATACCGTTTATAAAATATCTAGAAAAAATCATTATCCATTTTCTTTCCTTATGATATACATAATTTTTATATATCCGAACATTTAATATTTTTCAAAATCGTCGATTTCGTAATTTCTTTTTTTATCGTGAGTCACGGACAAGAGAAACAAGTAAAAAATTAAATGTTGTTGTTTCGCACGCCCGGGGTTCAAATAATTTGGGTCAGATCCGAGCACCACCATCAACAACTTCGGAAAGGGGTATCCCGATATCTCATTAATTTTATGAAGACTTTACTCTCCCCCGCCTTAGACTTAAGTATTTCATTGGGGTGAAAGTGGTTGGACCATATACCGGGGACCGGTACCCGGAAGTGGAACGACCATTACACGAAGAAGAATAGAATTCTGAACCAGTAGTAAAATTCGGTCATCGTGTTGAATAATTATACTGTAAACAAACTCTTTGGAATATTATTTCAAAAATTATTATTTGAAAAATTCAGATAACTACGAGAGGGTATTGGAGACAGTTGCTTAGGATGCTATTATAGCCCGATAAACTTAATTTTTTTCAAGTAATTGCATTATCGTCCATTATATTAAATGTGTTCATGTTCCTAACTATTTTAACCCTATCGCTGTTAAGTCAAATTGAAAGCTTTCCCAATGGAGCCCCTATGCGAGTTTGCGGTACCATGCATCCCGGACACGGTACCATCGAACCGGAACCAGAAATCCTGTCTCCGTATAAAATATACCAGTCCTCGGATACGTTCAATCCTCGACAGGAAATAAAAGGTATACCTTCTTCGATAACCTTTTATTATTAATATATTCAACTGGTTAAAATACGAATTTAGTTACCATTAAAAGCAAAGATGGCGTACCCTTCAAAGGGTTTATGGTGAAGGCCCTGAACCCCAAAAATAACGAGACCATCGGTACATTCGAAGCCGGAAGCGGGCTTAAGAACTTGGAGGATTGCTCGGCGGTCACGCACTCTGACCCCAATGGAAAGAAAACGGCCAGCTTGTATTGGAAAGCACCCACAGATAGGGCCGGTCAAGTACTATTCAGGTATGTCCGAACGTAGGCGTCACCACAGTGGCGTAGCTAGCACGGGTGGCACCCTGTGCGGATATCATGGTGTGCTACTTACTAGTCAAAACGTGAAAAAATGTTTTTTCGAATGGCTCTAGTTTGTGTAAGTTTTTAATTTTTTCACGGTCGGGTGTCACCCCCAAAACGACCCCAAACGGGTGGCACTCCCCTAGCTACGCCACTGCGTCACCAGAAGTTAATTAATGCCACTATTTTGAGAGAAGTTACAGTTTAAAATGAGAGCGATTTTGCGACGTGTACACCGAAACACAGCCCAAAATGTATCTGAAGTATTTCTTTAACTAATGATATAAAAGGTAGAAATGAAAATAAATTAAATTAAATTTCAAACCGTAATTTCCCGATATAATAATTTCAGCAGAAGTAAATGAACCGAAGTTATCAGACTGCTATACTCTCCATGTTGGAGGCGTTTTGCGTATGAAGTTACATTTTTACCTCGAATTTGAAATTTTGCGCGTTCCTAGGCCGAAAAAAAAACGTGTTGGTTTTGATGAAACCATTTTTTACTCATAGAAATAGCTATACCCACAATTCCCAAGTGCAATTTATCGCGTCAAAAGACGGGGTTGGAAATTAGCTTTTATTTGATTCGATTTTCTCATAATTTTCAATTGGAAAACGCCCTCCGATTCCGAGCGCTATTTCAATAACTTCGGTTCATTTACTTCTGATTTCAGTAAATACATAATATTACGTATTTTGTGGGGTAGGTACATTTGTTCAAATTTCAATCGTCCGAACGGTGGAACAAATGTTCGAATTTCATTCGTCCGAACCGCCGGAATAACAAATGTTTCAATTGTTCGAATTGGACAACTTGTTTGTTTCATTCGTCCGAATCGGTAGCATCACTTGTCCGAATTCTGTCGCTAAATTAGTATTTCTTATTGCTGTTTTTTATAATGTCTAATCATTTTATCCTATTATGTCCATTTTTCCTTTGGCCGATATAGTAAGTGGGAATTGCGTTGAATGTTGTGGATATTTTAGGTTAGGTTAGGCTCACGTTAATGTTACTATTTTCTTATATTAACAATATTAAAAAAAAAACAACCAATTCCTAATGTTCGAAAAGACGGACAAACGATTATTCGAACAAATGAAATTCGCCAGTAAAGTTAACATAAATTGAACGACTAAATCACCAACAAAAGTTGTGATAAATTTTTCTGGCAAATGAAATACGTTTTCGGACATACGATCCTGTTTTCCTGCATTCGGACAAATGATCATTCGGACATTTGTACCACCGTTCGGACGAATGAAAGTCGAACAAATGTACCCAAATCTATTTTGTTCTCCCGAATTTTTTTTTTGATATCATCGGTATCCTGCGAAGATGCAAGTTTCAAACATATAACATCAGAAGAGATATTTATTAACTTGTGACATCACTAAAGGTCGTTTTTAACCCAGAATTTTCATTGAATCGTATAATCTAATAAATATAAATTTTAGAAAAAAAATACTTTTAAATGGATAATGATAACTTTTTCGATATCCGAGTATTTTATCGTTTTACGAACGAAGGGAAAAAATGATTTTATCCGAGACGAATTAGTTGTCACTATAAATCTGTAATCAAAAAGCCGTGAAGTCGCGTGGAGCTAATTAAGTATCTGACGTACTTTTCGCTTCTAATTCCCGCCGGGTATTCCAACTAAAATACAGAGATTATTATACGGCGAAAACGTTTAGGGAAGAAATTCGAAATACGGCGATCTACCAGATAAATTATTTAAAAAAAAATATTTCTAAACGTTTTTAGATGATTCTCTATTGTGGGGGCCAATGGGCGAAAAAACTCAAGTGGTATCGTACAGTTAAAGCGTACAAACTGAACCTGTACGTCGCGGTTAGACAGTAGTGTCGGTTGAGGGGTAAGACTCCAAACACGCCGGGGACATTCCGAGGGTCTCCGGGAGCGCGAGTGGAGTTCCCCTCTAGCTATAATATTGAAAATGATAATGACGATTCTTTCAACAGTCGCGTGGCCCGCGCAAAAAGTCTTTCCGAGGTACTTGTCGTTCGAGTGGTTAGATTTTCGTTTCTTATATGATAGCCACCAAAAAAAAATGCTCTCACTAAACATCTGTCCCCAAAAGGAGGGGAGGGTTGGAAGCCACCAGCTCAGCCCCGAAACCGGGCGATACCTTCCACGAAGGTGGATTCCGTTTTATCAGTACTTGTTATATTTTTTTTTATTGACTGATATTATTAAAATATGGGTTTTTTTGGCTCGCGCCACGGATTACGGTCTGATAGAAAGCTTTCGAGAACTGTAGATATGGAGACTACACCTACGCCGCGTTTCGATTGATGACTTTTGATATTAATTTTGCAATTATTGATACACCAATAGAGAGCACTTTGGGTTTTGAAACTCTTCAGGAACGTTTAGCGATATTTTTACAGGCCGACCTAATTGGGTGTTGATTGTTGACTTGGCAGTCAGTTGTTTTGTGGAAATATAACAGCTTTGAAAATTCCCAGACCTTTATCTTATATGACTCCGTACCTTCACGCGTTATACCGATAAGATATTATTATTAAAATGTCGTCTAATTATATTAAATATTTATTCTACTCGAAGTTCATTTCGTATATTATATTCGTATTAAAATTCGAAACTATACCTTTCATAGCGTAGGGATATGATATTCTTATATGAAATTTATTTTTTAATTATATTAAATATTTTTTAATTATAAGAAAATATTTTTTAATTATAAGAAAATATTTTTTAATTATAAGAAAATATTTTTTAATTATAAGAAAATATTTTTTAATTATAAGAAAATATTTTTTAATTATATTAAATATATTTTTTAATTATATGAAATATATTTTTTAATTATATGAAATATATTTTCTAATTATATGAAATATATTTTCTAATTATATGAAATATATTTTTTAATTATATGAAATATATTTTTTAATTATATGAAATATATTTTCTAATTATATGAAACATATTTTCTAATTATATGAAACATATTTTCTAATTATATGAAACATATTTTTTAATTATATGAAATATATTTTCTAATTATATTAAATATATTTTCTAATTATATTAAATATATTTTCTAATTATTAAATATATTTTCTAATTATTAAATATATTTTCTAATTATATTAAATATATTTTCTAATTATATTAAATATATTTTCTAATTATTAAATATATTTTCTAATTATTAAATATATTTTCTAATTATATTAAATATATTTTCTAATTATATTAAATATATTTTATAATTATATTAAATATATTAATTATATTTTCTAATTATATTAAATATATTAATTATATTTTCTAATTATATTAAATATATTAATTATATTT
Organism: Leiobunum rupestre; assembly: GCF_980474605.1. Taxonomy (NCBI): domain Eukaryota; kingdom Metazoa; phylum Arthropoda; class Arachnida; order Opiliones; family Sclerosomatidae; genus Leiobunum; species Leiobunum rupestre. Next base: position 38,699,759 of record NC_143392.1, read on the forward strand.
TCTAATTATATTAAATATATTAATTATATTTTCTAATTATATTAAATATATTAATTATATTTTCTAATTATATTAAATATATTAATTATATTTTCTAATTATATTAAATATATTAATTATATTTTCTAATTATATTAAATATATTAATTATATTTTCTAATTATATTAAATATATTAATTATATTTTCTAATTATATTAAATATATTAATTATATTTTCTAATTATATTAAATATATTAATTATATTTTCTAATTATATTAAATATATTAATTATATTTTCTAATTATATGAAATATATTTTCTAATTATATTAAATATATTAATTATATTTTCTAATTATATGAAATATATTTTCTAATTATATGAAATATATTTTCTAATTATATGAAATATATTTTCTAATTATATGAAATATATTTTCTAATTATTAAATATATTTTCTAATTATATTAAATATATTTTCTAATTATATTAAATATATTTTATAATTATATTAAATATATTAATTATATTTTCTAATTATATTAAATATATTAATTATATTTTCTAATTATATTAAATATATTAATTATATTTTCTAATTATATTAAATATATTAATTATATTTTCTAATTATATTAAATATATTAATTATATTTTCTAATTATATTAAATATATTAATTATATTTTCTAATTATATTAAATATATTAATTATATTTTCTTATTATATTAAATATATTAATTATATTTTCTTATTATATTAAATATATTAATTATATTTTCTAATTATATTAAATATATTAATTATATTTTCTAATTATATTAAATATATTTTTAATTATATTAATTATATTTTTTAATTATATTAATTTTTTTAATTTTTTTTAATTATATTAAATATATTTTTAATTATATTAATTATATTTTCTAATTATATGAAATATTTTTAGTGAAAGTTAATAACTTACCCATAGAAGTGATACGGCATTGATATTTTAAATATATTTTATAACTATACCAAATATTTTTTACTAAATGTAATTAATTAACTCATTCCGTATATTATTTTCGTATTAGGCTTCTATATTGACCACATCCTGATTATAATGAGCTCCGTTAAACCGGGGGCTATAAAGCGGTAAACATATTTCAAAAATAAATAATTTGGATGTGGTTAAAAAGCCCTGAAAATACTGAGGGGAAACGGTGGTTGGAACTCTTCTATTTCGGCCCGTTTAAAGTGATAATTTCGGAGGTTTTTTCTTTAATCCGAAATCACGCCCGTGATATTCAAATTAGTCAGTCTGAAGCTCCCAAAGGGGTTTAAATTATTCATCCGGTGATCCATCGATATAATATATTAAACCGTTCGGGACAAGCGATTTCCTCTCGATACCGATAAGAATCTCGCAAGTGCGCTCCAACATTTGTGGCTTTTTTACATTATGGACTAGTTTTTATTTAGAAATAACGAAGTACGCGACCTTGGGTTCGATCGGGTATTTTTTTAATGGTTTCTTACCGATTTCGGAAGAAATGCGTTTGACGTATTATCTGATCTAAGGCCAGCAGCCACTGATGCTTCGATTTAAAGCCCAAATTCTACCGTGTTATAGTATTTAATTTATGTATTTAATTTTCTATACAGATTAAGACAAGGGGTTAGATAATTGATTTGGGTACATTTGTTCGAATTTCATTCGTCCGAACGGTGGTACAAATGTCCGAATGATCATTTGTCCGAATGCCGGAAAACAGGATAGTATGTCCGAAAAAGTATTTCATTTGCCCGAAAAATTTATCACAACTTTTGTTGGTGATTTAGTCGTTCAATTTATGTTAACTTTACTGCCGAATTTCATTTGTTCGAATAATCATTTGTCCGTTTTTTCGAGCATTAGGAATTGGTTGTTTTTTTTTTAAATATTGTTAATATAAGAAAATAGTAACATTAACGTGAACCTAACCTAACCTAACCTAACCTAACCTAAAATATCCACAACATTCAACGCAATTCCCACTTACTAAAAACAACGATATTTACAATGAAGTTTTTTATTTTTTATTCTTGCACTAAAAAAAAATCCGGACAAAAAAAAATAGCAATAAGAAATACTAATTTAGCGACAAAATTCGGACAAGTGATGCTATAGATTCGGACGAATGAAACAAAGAAGTTGTCCAATTCGAACAATTGAAACATTTGTTATGTCGGCGGTTCGGACGAATGAAATTCGAACATTTGTTCCACCGTTCGGACGATTGAAATTTGAACATTTGTTCCACCGTTCGGACGATTGAAATTTGAACAAATGTACCTACCCCAGATAATTGGTGCGTTTGGGTATGGGATTTTGCGATTTATTTGAAATAAGATGATATCTACGGTAAGAACATTTACCTAGCGTGTAAAGTCGATGTACGGAATTTTCGTAAATCTCAATACAATTTCGAAAATCCGAAACGAATTTTTAGATGCTTAATAATGATTTATGGTGATTTCGATATTTCGGATATCAATTTTCATCCGGATTCCAGTATCTTAAAACTATGCTTTATTTGGATTTCGCGATTTTGGATCAATTTCGGATTTCAAAATTTTAAAATGTTTTATTTTCAAGATAATTTCAAGATAATAATAATAATTATTATAATAATAATCAGCTAGGCTAATAGTCTTAGTCGATAATTCAAAATAACGGTCAAAAACGCCGCCGATCAGTTTAGTAAAATATTTTCGGCGGCGAAATCGTCGGCCATTTTCAGTATGGAGATACAGGCTGGAAGGCAGGCAACGTTGCCAGATTTCGATAGACCGAAAACGGCCAACTCTCTCAAATGTTTTCGTTTTCGAAACGAAAATTTTGCGGCGTAGCTATCGACTAAGACTATACCCAAGTCACCACCTTAGGCCTAAGTACATTTTTATGTAGCTTATGAAACCAAGGACACTTAGACAATCAGCGGACATCCCGGTTAAATTTTCCACTAGCACGAGTAAGGAGGGGGAAGGAAATACGTCACTGGCGTGCGCTTCAAATATGACGGAAGACGTCAGGTTTCGTGAGCCAATGAAATACCTAACTGATTTGATTTCATTTATTGGGAAAGAGCAACGCTAAAAATTGTCTCAACATCTTTCAAACTGGCATGGGCACCATTACCCGACTTCCATAGACTAGTAACAGCTAGTACCAAAGTCTATAATATTATTCTATAAGTTTGTCACTTTGGGGAATATTCTACTGAGAGCTAGTAACGGAGTGACGTCATCACAAGAAGAAAATCTCCCCCTAGCGAGACGCTGTCAAAGGATACGTCTAAAGCTTGTTTCCACTAGCGCGCGTCATAATGTTATTTTCTTTACGCACGTAAAAACGTTTGAACGTTTCAAAGCTGAGAAACGCGTCGTTGCGCGTGCTAGTGGAAACCAAGGCTTACGCGTTAGCCAGCGGACGCAAAACGGCAACGTAGTCTGTCTTATGAATAGATCTCAGTAGAACTTTTGCACACTTATGTAACAATATTATACACTTATGCTAGTTCTTAGCCACTTATATGGTCATTGGCGAGAAAGACTATAAGTAAAAGAAATTTCGTTGGGGAGTAGTAAGTGTTATCCTTATATTTATTATATTACTTATGGTGCTACTCATTGGGTTAAATCAACAATAACGTATTAGAAGCGACAAAAATTCCAAAGTAGCAACAGGTACATTTAAAAATCAACAATTCGAATGTAAACCCGCCCGATTGGGCTGCGTTTCCGTCGGTCCGGCAGCGCGTGGCAGAGTAACTTGTTGCGCTTAGATTCTCTCCAATACTGAGCGTCACCTGTTCCCGGCCAGAACAGCTGCTGGAATGGAGCGGGATTCGCCCCCCCCCATTCCGGCCCCCATTCCCCGCGTGCTACCTCGGTCGAGCCTCGTGGCGTCTAACGCCAATGCTACTTTGTCATCCGTTGGCGCGCGCTCTCCCCCAGAAACAACAGCTGCCCACTTTTTAGAAATATAGAGAGATTTTTTGCCCGGAATCTAGCTTCTAGCTTCCCTGAGGGATTTTAAATAGGCTGATTAAAGTTTGGGTTTTTGACCCCGAAAATTCAACGTTCCTTCGGCTCAAAGGACGAATGTTGGCCCCCCTTTCGCGTCGTCCAAAGGCCACCCTTTTTTTTGCCAGTTATAGCCTATTTTCGGAACGGGCCCTGACTTTACCGAATTAAGTAGGTTCCAGCAAGACCCGCAACACCCCAGGTTTTAAGTTTCTCGCTCATTTAGTGCCTAAATTGAGGGAAATCGAGGTCATGGGGTTGGAAAGGGTTAAGGGTCATTATTTGATTTTTTGAATGGAATTTTTTTTTAGATTCCTTAATTTAAATATTTAGCTTTTTTAATTTTAATTGCAATACTTATTTGCAGAATGAAATGATTTGAGAAAAAAAGACCGCGTAATTTTTTTGTAGTTTCCTTAATTTAAATATTTATCTTTTAAAATTTTTATTCCGAAAATGTTTGCAGAGTGTTATGACTTGAGACAAAGATCTACAAAGTTTTGTAGCTCCTTTGATTTAAATATTTACCTAATATTAATTGTAAGTACAGATATTATTTGCAGAGCGGCATGTTATAGAATATAGATCGTTCAACGTTTTGTAGATCCTTTAATTTAAATTATTTTATGTTTTAATTGGTCGATTGCAATAACTCTTTGCAGAACTTAAATATTTACCAGTTATTAATTTTAATTACATTCATTCTTTACAGACCAACATGATTTGAAACATAGATCGTCCAATAACTTAATTTAATTATTTTTCATTCTAATTTCGGTAATTCTTTACAGAGCGACAGTGGTCCCAAAATACGACAAATATTTTGAAGCCGTACTTTCACACAAGGATAAAGAACACACCGGTTGATATTGACCGAAAAAATCGAACTCCGATAAAAAATATATAATTATATATATATATATATATATATATATATATATATATATATATATATATATATATATATATATATATATATATATATATTCCTATTCTTGTATTTGTTATGTTAAATAAAAAAGAATATATTTAAGTTACGACTCAATTATATTATCTTACTGAGAGGCAAAAGCGAAATAAGTTGGACAAGCCAAAATCTACCAAAAGACAAACTCCACGCAAATGGAAAAAAGTGAAAATTGGCAAATAGTGACCAATAAGGAAAATTTTCATTAAAAAGCTATTTTTTTTAATAAATTTCAGTGGCGTAGCTAGAAATCCTTAAGCTGTGTAAAATATCTAAGGGGGTGAAATTTTAGTACAGCCAAAGTTACACCCAAGTGAGAAATCGGTGAGACAGAAAAACAAGATAAAAGCGCGCGCTGCTGAAGACGCGATAGACTTGTTTTGCAGGCGCGGCGCGTTCCAGTTCTACGAGACTTAAGCCCAAATTGCACGATTTTAAAAATTAGGATAGTTCGCAAATCGCTCACTAAGGTGCTGCTGGCGCTGGCGATACACCTTCAGATGGCAGCGAAAATTCAAACCCAAATACTTGGCGTTATTTTGCGTTTCAACTTTTTAGGGCAAAAACTATTTTTTCAAGACAAAATAAGGTACGTGTAACTCAAGGAGACGTTCAATATACTTACACGGTGAAAGTATATTGAACGTCTCCTTGATCTTTTGATACGCAAATAAGGCGATATTTGGAAAAGCTTGGCCGTTCCCCTTTAATATTGGCCAAAGACCAAAACAGATTTAATCAGAATCTCTCCTACAGGTATTAAAAAATTACTGTCCAATTTTGGGCAAATTAGCCACTAAATTAACTTTCCCATTATTTTCCACCTGGAATTTTCTACTTCTTAACACTGAAAACTTGACTAACGGTATTACGGGAGCGAAGGCAAATAAATTTAATTTGGATTATATAAAGTCTTATCGCCTACGAATAGGAATCGTCAATTCAATACGTGGATCGATACATGCACTTTGTTTAAAATAAAGAGTCCAAATCGAATATATTTGCTGCATTTGCATACTGTTCTCGGAACTTGACTCAAAAGGGAAAGAGCTATTCACAAATTGTTTACAAGGAAACAAACATTTCAAAAGGTTTATACTAGATGGCGTCTATTAATTTAAGGGAATAAATACCTAAAGATGTATTAGAAAAATAAACATTTAACATTATTTTAAGCAATGTTTTATGTAAATACTATAAAGAAAATGTCAATTCAAGGAAACATGTTTAGCGGTTTCTGTATAAATAAAATTTCTACGTTTTAGACTGTTGGCGCCATCTGGTAGGACTTCTGGTATTTAAAATCTACCTCTAATGGCGTTACCCTCGTTAAAGGGTCAAATGCTTAGTTGATTAGTATGTTGATATTGACAATCACTATGAAAAATGTTATACACCCATTTTCATTGTGTTCCTGAAAATGCAAAATAGCATTTTAGAACAAGATATCACAAACATTGAAATCCGCCGATGTATTAAATATATTTTAAGGGGGAAGTCAGCAATAACTCTAGAAATAATTAAGATATTAAACATCGGTTTTTTGCATAATTTTGTTGGAAAACTTAACTAGTCAATGATTAAAGATTTATATTCGAATTTCTTTTTATTATTTAATTTAATTTAATATTTATTTTAAATATTTTACAAACTATAGTATTTGGAAACTGGCAGCCTTGAAAAAATCTTAACTAGTGGACCGATTTTTAAAATTAAAAGTGCTCTCCATAGGTTTGACATAAATCTAGTTTACAATTGAAAATGGCACCGCTAGCCCAAGGAACTAATTTTATATTCAATTAAAACTGTATTTTTGTGCAGTTAGCCTAACTGACGCGAGAGGTCGCTACGTTCTTGGTGAGCGAATTGAGATTCCATGGTGAGCGACCTTCTTAAAAAATAGTAAATTTCAAATGTAACGATCTAAAGTATCGTTTTATTCCGCGAGCTAATATTTCAAACACGTTTTTTAATTGCGCGTGCGCTGCCTTCAACTTTAACAGTACAATCATTTTAACTAAATCACGTGAAATTTAAATAAAAATATTATTCTGACAACACCAGCAAGAGACGTGTTTCAGCGCCATCTCTTATATTTTCCCAAAAACACAAAACCACTTACTTCCGCCTTAAATATTAAATTTGAACAAATTTCCAATCATCTTGTACATAAACTTAATAAACCCCTAGAGGAATTTTATCGAAATTGAATTTAAATTAATTTTTAGGCAAACTGAATTTTCCGAGTTACCTGGTTTTGGAAATGAGGTAGCGAAACACGAATGCGTTTATTTAAATTAATTTTTAGACCAACTGAATTTTCTGAGTTACCTGGTTTTGCATTTTGCATTTTGAGTTATGGAGAAAGTATTTTGCATTTTGAAAAAAAAACACACATTTTGAACAACTTTGGTGGTTTCCGTAAAACAAAAATCTGTATTTAGAGATGAGCAAATAAAATTTTTGGGAATCGAATCGATTATCATAATTTTTTTTCTATTACCACGTCAAATAGTTTGGTCAAATATTTTTCAATAAAAAAACTCATCAAATACAAATAATCTGATGAATTTGGTCCTGTTTTGGTCATTGTTTTTAAAGTTTTAGTTTTACTTTGCGGCGCTAGAAAATTTCAAGACAAGCCAAGGATTTTCTACCGCCTTTTCGAATATTCGTGAGCATTTTCAAGGTCTGTTCGACTTCTTGTCATCCTATTCGAGTACACAAGGAATCACAGTTTATACTGACTGCAGAAGACCACAATTTGTTCACCGGGAATTCAACATGACCAATCACCCATACTGAAAACGGACTGAAGCAGTGGCGTAGACAAGGGGGGGTTTCCGGGTCCAGACCCCCCCTTGGGCCTAACTTTGACTGTACTAAATTTCCACCCGCTTCTTGACCCCTCTTAACATTCACATAGTGCGACCCCCCCTTCTCGACCCCTCTTAACATTCACCTAGTTCGACCCCCCCCCCCCTTGGGAATTTCTTGCTACGCCACTGGACTGAAGTGAACTCTCCAATCCTTTAACTTGGCCCAGTTATTGTCCAACCAACAACAACGTATGCTGAGTTCGAAATCTCCAAAATTTTAATCTACCTTGAAATTTTAAAGAGTCCCTTAATCATACCAAAAATGTCTACCGCAATTTATTAAATGAAGCATAGAAATTGAAAATTTTAGAAAGAATAAATTTTGGAGTAAAAATTACCTGGGGCCCGAAAATCCTAGCGCCGGCCCTGCGTGCTCCCGGTAACAAACTACGCATTTTAACACAATCTACACAGAGATACGAGTGCGGCAATGATAACCTCATAACTCGGCGAAAAATTAAAAAGTCTCTGGCCATAGTAAAAAGAAGATAGACAGTAAATGATAAAAATTGAAAGGCACATAATCGGGGGGCACAACGAGAAAAACCTGCTCCGAAACGTCTTCGTAAAATATCGGCTGCCTTGGTCTGTTGGCGGTGGACGTAAATACAATTACTTTCCAAGTCAACGTACCATTAAAAGTCATCTCAATCCCCATCTTAGACTCCAGAGATACTAGATCAACTTAGGATTATACATTAGAGGTACATTTGGAAAGGTCAAAATTATATTTTACCGATATTCATTTTAGCGGATTAATAGGCCAACTATTTTTAAAAGTTTTCGTATTTTAGGTTTAAAATTTTGGGCGTATACCGATTCTTTTAAATTCAGTTAAAAAAGGGGTGGCCGGATTGTTTAAAATTCATTTTTTCTAACCCGATTATAGGCATTGACGTCCGAATTAATATTAATTAACTATAAAACCTCATTTTTAAATTAAATATTCATCAAAAAGATAATAATCACGAACCTTTAATTTTGTATAAAAATTCGATTTTTTAAAAATTAAAATTGCAGGCACGATTATTAGATACGAAACCCTTAAGGACGACTTTTTATGTCTTTCATTGGAAAAACCCTCGAGGGAATTAAAAATTTATCGATTTCTAGTTCATGTAATCACCACAGATGGCGATACCGTCCCGGCCATGAGATCTTGCAGGGAAAGAAGTCGATAATGTTACGTTACATAACGAGCCTGGTCGATTTCGTAAAAGTTGGAAAGAATTCTTTATTTTAAAAGCAGCGCCAGAATGCAACAATTCTTACCAATCTTGAAAGAATCCCAAGATTTCTTACAAAATTTAAGGCTGGACAACGTATTCCAAATATTTGCAGTCTTTATTGAATTAAACAATATTTTATTTAAATTCCAGTTTGAAAATAATGGTGTGAAAATACTGAAAAGTGGAATGATAGAAAATTATGCTTATTCTCACTTAAATTTAATTAAAAAATGAAAGCCATTGAAAAACACTGGTTAAAGAAATGACCAAGGCTTAGCTCCAAATATTAAATTCGAATCATTTTCGTACGCATCCTAAATAATAATAACAACCTTCCTTAATGTAAATTTACATATTTTTTTAGTAGTAGATGGAGTTGTTGTTTTAGTTGACAACTTAACTGTATCCACCCCAAAATATCATCACTATATATAAAGAAAACTATGTTAATAAAAGCCATGATTTCTTGAAATCCCGTTTTATACTCCGCCTGGTGGAGGACAAGCTCAGTCAGTGGTGCATTAACCAATAGGCTGAATAGGCTTAATCCAAAGACTATATATACGCTTCGCTTACTAGACAGGCGTTTTCCTAGGGAAAACCTGTTAACACCTCCGTAGCACTGTAAAAGCTGGATTAATATTTTGACCCGCGGCTAGAGGCGCCACTAGTAACACAGCTCAAGCTAGGGGAAAATTTTGACCAGCGTCGAGATGGAGCCACAATCGGTATGCAAGTTGAGCCATAGATCACGCCTGTCTAGTAAGCGAAGCGTATATATAGTCTTTGGCTTAATCCTAGTGCTACAGAACTTTGCATAAAGGTAGGCTAGACTAGGCTAGTGAGATATCAACAAGGGCCCTAATACAGCTTAAAGCAAGTGGCGGCTCTATCAAAAAAAGTAAAAAACAAGTTTCTAAAAGCGTTTCTAGGAGCAACAAACACAAGGAGAACGCAGCTAGCCTTTAAACATGCTAACGTAGTGTTGGGTACAAATTTCATTGGACGAACCTTTACGCTGAACGTTTTACGGAAAGGGGGAAGACAATTTCCGAATTTTCCCCTTCCGACGGCAGCAGGCGCTAAAGCGTCTAACAAATGAAAACTGTAAACAAGAAAATGCACTACTTTTGACGGGTTGCGTTCTCCTTGTGTGGGGTGCTGTGTTTGTTGCTCCTAGGTGGCAGCACCTTCCGGGGACTTCAAGCGAAAGGCGAGTTGTCTGCCATCTATTGGCTTTCCGAAACCACGTGTTTAGTAAGTTAATATTCATATGATCCCAAAGCCAATCAACGCGAGAAGTTCCCAATTTGCCACACCTTTTAGGCTAAATTTGATGCTTACTCAACCTGTTTTGATTAATACGCTAACGACATCTACTGCGAGTGAATTCAACTAGACAGGAGCCGTCACTTGCTTTAAGCCTTGGGACCCGGGTGGTAGTTAAGGGAGTGTTTTGTTGTAAAACTGCCGTTGTCTTCCATAAAGAACGCATTAAATCCACCACTGGGGACAGTAGAATTTGCATTACGAAAAAAAAACTACTGATAACTCCAAAATAAGACGAAACTAGACAAGGTGAATGACGTTCCAGTAAAACTGTAAGAGTGTCTTTTAATAGTTATGATAGTGAGTAGGCGAGGGGTCCATGAATTATGAATTATAACCATTTTTATACGGTAGTCCGTAAAGCAGTCAAAAACCGTAAGGAAGCGGCGGACGTTATAAGACGAGAACCAGACTCAACCGCCCATTTAACGGCTCTCCATAAAATAAATTGTTCCCTCTGCTGCAGAAGTAATAAACATTATATTATGGGGACGAATGAAAAATTAATCTACCAGCCCAAGCACGGAAGGTCAGACCCTAGCTAAAAAAACTACGCCAGGCATTGGAGCGCGAATCCTAAAACGAATACCCGAAGAAAGTTTAGGGAATGTTAAAGTCGTTTTAACTTTGAACCGGCTTCTTTGGATCTTTATTATATGGAGAAAACAAAAATGCTTATAGGAATTTTAACTCGTATACCACAAAGCAGTTTTAAATTTTTTTTGCTGTATATTAATCTGTCTTGAAACCTATAAATTTCACGGACAATTTACCACGGAAGAAAGTTATAATTTAGCTAGGAAGTGTTACAAAACATTTATGGCCTAAAATGTATTTTCAAGGGGTTCATACATAAGCATGTCACCCAAGGTGGTTATTATAAAGTACCGTAAACTTTACCCATTCAGAAACGATAAAAGGAAATACCAGATTCTCTTGAAAAATATTAATAATCTACAATACGCATCCCACTAAAACGTATTTTCAGCGGTACAAGCGAGCGCAAAGCCAGCAACATTCTTTTTTACCTAGCTTATCTATATTACATGCCCACTCTCTTCCGCGTCCGTTGTCATGACAACGCCGTTTATAGAAGTGGCTGGTTAAGCTCCACCTCCCTCGCGCCTCACCACCAGTAAAAAGAATAAAGAACGCAGTTGACGTGTGATACAGAGCGTGTGTACCTAGCGACGTAGCGTTCGTGTGATACGTAGCCAAGGATACATTTTCTAGTTATTCCGGTTGGTTGAATTATAAACGAGACAATGTAAAACATAAAGTTCTATTAAATTTGCGAGTAGTTTTCAACCAAAAACCGTTTGACCTATTTGTGATCTATTAACGCCTGTAGAAGTGTTCTACCCATCTCACACATTTACATTACAGAGAAGTCAATTAGGTGCCCCTTTAATATAAAAGGAAAGGTCCCTGTTGTTATAGTGTATATCCCTTTTCAACCGAATGCTATTTGGCCTATTTCTGATCTATTAACGCCTGTAGAAGTGTTCTAACCGTCTCACACTTATACATTACAGAGAAGTCAATTAGGTGCCCCGTAAATATAAAGTTCCTTTGGTTATAAATAGCGTATATTTATATCCCTTTTTCAACCAAAAACCATTTAGTCCATTTATGGCCTATTAACGCATGTAGAATTGTTCCAACCATCTCACACTTATGTACTATATAGAAGTCCATTAGGTACCCCTTAAATATAAAATAAAGGTCGCTGTTGTTATAAATAGCGTAAAAAAATTCATTTAGGTTTACTGAGCTATTTTCAACGAACGTAATCGGCTTAAGAGTTGAAGAAGGCCGTTTTGTCTTTTTAAAATAGAAGATTCGCTTCCGGACGGAACAAAAATTAATAGCGAAACAAGCGGGCTCTTTCTAATCCCTTATCAATCCCTCTATTCTCGCTGTATCACTGACAAAAGAACTAAAACAAAATCTGGTCGTAGACGGATGACTAGCGCCATCTAGGAAAGTTAAATAAAACTACTACTGTAAACCAAGATCCTCCTGATTGTTCGAGATGGAGCAGACGATCTTTAAAGGCGCGGTGAAAAATTCGCTCCTCTCTTTTCGCTCTTTTTGTGCGGTGAAAATTCGTTAATCTCTTTTCGCTCTTTTTGTGCGGTGAAAATTCGTTCCTCTCTTTTCGCTATTTTTGTGCGGTGAAAATTCGTTCCTCTCTTTTCGCTATTTTTGTGCGGTGAAAATTCGTTCCTCTCTTTTCGCTCTTTTTGTGCGGTGAAAATTCGTTCCTCTCTTTTCGCTCTTTTTGAGCGGTGAAAATTCGTTCCTCTCTTTTCGCTCTTTTTGCGCGGTGAAAATTCGTTCCTCTCTTTTCGCTCTTTTTGCGCGGTGAAAATTCGTTCCTCTCTTTTCGCTCTTTTTGCGCGGTGAAAATTCGTTCCTCTCTTTTCGCTCTTTTTGCGCGGTGAAAATTCGTTCCTCTCTTTTCGCTCTTTTTGCGCGGTGAAAATTCGTTCCTCTCTTTTCGCTCTTTTTGCGCGGTGAAAATTCGTTCCTCTCTTTTCGCTCTTTTGGCGCGGTGAAAAATTCGTTCCTCTCTTTTCGTTTTTTTGTGCGGTGAAAATTCGTTCCTCTCTTTTCGCTCTTTTGGCGCGGTGAAAAATTCGTTCCTCTCTTTTCGCTCTTTTAGCGCGGTGAAAAATTCGTTCCTCTGTTTTCGCTCTTTTTGTGCGGTGAAAATTTCGCTCCACTCTTTTTCATTTCGAGCTCTTCTAAACCAAGATTTTGGCGCTCAATTTCACTAAAAACGAGAGGAGCGTGCCCATCACGGGGTATACCTAACCGGTAGCGCCATCTAGATCATGTCTCTACCTATAATATGTGATTTTTCAGGCTTAATATTTGAACTTAACTGTCATAAACCTGAATTTGGACCGAAAGGTTTCGAGCTCCCGCGCGTACCTTTAATGAAAGGCGTTTTCCTTCGATTCTTATTTGTTTTTATTAAATCTCAGGGGATTTAAATGGAACTTCAAAGCGAGTCTCCGATCGCCGGGAAAGCCTGCGGATAAAAGAGACTGATTAAATATTGCGCGTCTTTGCTAAAATCCCCGAAAACACACACAACTCGACATCAATGTATATTGATTGCGCGATAGGAAATTATGTACAAGATTTCTAAGGGGAACCTAATTAATTTTGGTCGCTGATATAAGGTATTAATAAATCTAATAATTTTAGCACTTAAACTTGCAAGGCCACTCAAACTTCGAACGACAGTGTAGTGTATTGAGCTATTTCATTTCCAATAAAGAATGGTATGCGATTCATATTAAGTAAAAATAAAAGTTTTAAAATCCGTAAAATTTAGATGAACATTATAGCAAGTGGTTTCAATTGGTGTTTCTATAAAATAAAACAATAAAAATTAGAAGTATAAAATGTTTTAATCTGCGTTACAAGCGTAAGTTATTTGAATTTGTTCCATTGCGCCGAATCCCGTTCGACCGAACCCAATCCCATTCGACCGAAAAAGCCGCACTTTGGCGGATTTAGGATTCGGTCTAATGGGATTGTCCCATTCGACCGAAAAACCCGCACTTTTCCGGGTTTAGGATTCGGTTTTATCCGTTTCAGCATCGGTCAGAACAGCATGCAGTGTAACCTAACCTAACCTAACCTAACAAGGCAATTTTTAAAGTGGTCAACTCATTTGTCCACTACCACTACAATTTTCTTTCCTTTCCTAAGCCTAACTATTTCCACTAAATTTTTTAAAGCAGACGAAAACTAAACTATTTTTTTTCGTGGTCGCTCAATTCTGAATATTGCGTCGGTCGATTAGAAAAATACAAAACCCGCCTTTAGGCTAATTTAATCAAAAACATTGGCGGAATTCGGTCTAATGGGATTCGGTCGAATGGGATTCGGCGCAATGGGAAGATATCAGTTATTTAAGGGCTTTACTTCTTGCACACGAGTTTTTGCACGCGTGTTTCAGATTCCGAAGGAGTTCGCGACTGCAGCGCCTGCTCTCTACCTTCAAGAACTACAGCTAAGTGACGTAGACAAAACATTGTCACCTGGGGCGCGTCAAAATTCTAAGATGGAATTCTTCTCTTGAGAGAAGGGAATGTTTTCTCCCCGCGAGAACTCGGCAAAAAGCGTCAAAAGTCAAAAGATTCTTTTAAAGATGGCGGCTTACGAGAAGGCCACGAACGTTGTAAACTAAGCCTTTGACAATAAACATTATTTTGACACGATTTCAGGACAATATTTGAAGGAAGAAATCATTTTATTTATTATTTAAAAGGAATATTTCATCGGAAATTAACTTACCATTCGGTTTTTTCTGAAATTCATTTTCGTCCACAAAAATATCATGTTTATTTTCTTCAGCATCAAGTAAACTGCCTAGAATATTAGCTGCCACTATTATTTATAATTTCCCCCTTTTTGACCAAGTGAGAAGAGATTACGTCACTTCCTGTGAGAAGGACCATTGAGAATTATCACTATCAAAAGAAAATACCTCCCGTATTTTATAGAAACACCTATTACGTGTTTTCGGCTTTAAAGAGCCATCATGTCGAATGATGGTGGGGTGGCGGAGTGGTTAGCATTTTCACCTCGCAGCAAGAGGAGCCGGGTTCGATCCCAGCTTGTGGCACTGGGTGTAAAACTCGGAACTACTCCTTCCGCGTAGAGTTCGCAAGTTCTCTCCCCGCTGGTTAAGGGGGTTTTCTTCCATAAGGAGACATAAGTTAATGAATAATACTGAAATTAATTTTTCAAAACGTCCTCTAAAGTGATACTTGATTTTGGCTTTCAATGCACTTCATCAAAAGTGAGAAGTTTTAATTTGGGTCATTAAATTAAAAGGTGTAGTTAAATTAAATTAAAGGTGCAATTAAATTAAATTAAAGGTGCAATTAAATTAAATTAAATTAAAGGTGCAATTAAATTAAATTAAATTAAAGGTGCAATTAAATTAAATTAAATTAAAGGTGCAATTAAATTAAATTAAATTAAATTAAAGGTGCAATTAAATTAAATTAAATTAAAGGTGCAATTAAATTAAATTAAATTAAAGGTGCAATTAATTTAAATTAAAAGGTGTAATTAAATTAAATTAAATTAAAATGTACAATTAAATTAAATTAAATTAAAGGTGCAATTAAATTAAATTAAATTAAAGGTGCAATTAAATTAAATTAAAAGGTGTAATTAAATTAAATTAAATTAAATTAAATTAAATTAAAAGGTGTAATTAAATTAAATTAAATTAAATTAAAAGGTGTAATTAAATTAAATTAAATTAAATTAAAAGGTGTAATTAAATTAAATTAAAAGGTGTAATTAAATTAAATTAAAAGGTGTAATTAAATTAAATTAAAAGGTGTAATTAAATTAAATTAAAAGGTGTAATTAAATTAAATTAAAAGGTGTAATTAAATTAAATTAAAAGGTGTAATTAAATTAAATTAAAAGGTGTAATTAAATTAAATTAAAAGGTGTAATTAAATTAAATTAAAAGGTGTAATTAAATTAAATTAAAAGGTGTAATTAAATTAAATTAAAAGGTGTAATTAAATTAAATTAAAAGGTGTAATTAAATTAAATTAAATTAAATTAAATTAAATTAAATTAAATTAAATTAAATTAAAAGGTGTAATTAAATTAAATTAAATTAAAATGTGTAATTAAATTAAATTAAATTAAAATGTGTAATTAAATTAAATTAAAATGTGTAATTAAATTAAATTAAAATGTGTAATTAAATTAAATTAAAATGTGTAATTAAATTAAATTAAAATGTGTAATTAAATTAAATTAAAATGTGTAATTAAATTAAATTAAAATGTGTAATTAAATTAAATTAAAATGTGTAATTAAATTAAATTAAATTAAAAGGTGTAATTAAATTAAATTAAATTAAAAGGTGTAATTAAATTAAATTAAATTAAAAGGTGTAATTAAATTAAAGTTTAAATTAAAAGGTGTAATTAAATTAAATTAAATTAAAAGGTGTAATTAAATTAAATTAAAAGGTGTAATTAAATTAAATTAAAAGGTGTAATTAAATTAAATTAAAAGGTGTAATTAAATTAAATTAAAAGGTGTAATTAAATTAAATTAAAAGGTGTAA
Organism: Leiobunum rupestre; assembly: GCF_980474605.1. NCBI lineage: Eukaryota > Metazoa > Arthropoda > Arachnida > Opiliones > Sclerosomatidae > Leiobunum > Leiobunum rupestre. The sequence goes on from NC_143392.1 coordinate 38,716,323, forward strand.
TTAAATTAAATTAAAAGGTGTAATTAAATTAAATTAAAAGGTGTAATTAAATTAAAGTTTAAATTAAAAGGTGTAATTAAATTAAAGTTTAAATTAAAAGGTGTAATTAAATTAAAGTTTAAATTAAAAGGTGTAATTAAATTAAAGTTTAAATTAAAAGGTGTAATTAAATTAAATTAAAAGGTGTAATTAAATTAAATTAAATTAAAAGGTGTAATTAAATTAAAGTTTAAATTAAAAGGTGTAATTAAATTAAAGTTTAAATTAAAAGGTGTAATTAAATTAAAGTTTAAATTAAAAGGTGTAATTAAATTAAAGTTTAAATTAAAAGGTGTAATTAAATTAAATTAAATTAATATCAAAATTGCATTTTGTATATTTAATTATATATTATTATATAAAAACATTTGATAATTGTTCTATACAAACTATGACAAAGTATTTCTGAGTATTAAGCCTAATAACATAGAATAGGGATAATAATATAGTATTTACTTCTGACGTGATATATTGTTATTTTAGTTATTTTGCCGCACCTGGATTTTCCCCCCAAGCAAACCAATTGCCACAAAGTTATTACCTGGCTGGAATGAAAAATCTCGTATAAAAATTTCATCGTAGGAAGGCAATATACCTGCCAATGAATATTTAACAACGAAAGTAAAGCTTTTTCAATACTATAGTTCGAAACGGAAAATTTTCATCTATATTCTCTTTTTTCCGATATGACTGTTCTCCCGTTTTCCTCTCTCCTTTGAATGGACTTTAAACAAAAGTGATGCTCGCGAGAAAAGTAAATTTGCAGTGATGGAACGTTTTTCATATCCCGGGCTAAGAACGTGTCAAGGAGCACGTGACTGAGGCGCAGTTCGGAGTGCGAATCCGCGCTGGGTTCGCCCGCCCCCTTTCTACCCCCCCTCCAGCGCTGCACGAAGAGAGAGGAGCGACGAAAGCAGTAGTTCTGATCAGCTCGTAGAGATCGGACCTACGATCCGAGGCGTCCGTCTGCGAGCGCCACCGGTGGACGGAAATTCAACCAATACAACCCATCAAAAGTCCGTCGCACCTTCTCGCGTAAATACGTAAAAATTTACGAAGAGTTATATAAGTTCTTGCGGTAAAAGTGTCTGGAGGTTATTAAATTATGTATCTTGCCAAGAAATGATGTTTAAGAGTCCACATTTTCCGTAGTGATCTCAGGTTGGTTTCAATCTCGATTTAATCAAATATTAATTATTTAATTTTTTATTAATTACATTTTTAAAGTGATAGATTAGCTATTACAATATTGGTATTACAGATCTTATAACTGACCAGAAATAGGGCTGAAAAATTATAGAATATTATTAATCGTATCTTTGTTATCACGGGTCTAAGGAAATTTAGGGCAAAAATTTTTCAATAATTCATTTACCCTTTAAGTTAAAAGTGTAGCGGTTATTCTAAAGTTTATGTAATTCTTACTACATCACAGGAACTATCGGTGCATAAGCTGTATTTTTCTAGAGTTACCTTTATAGTTCTTCGGTTTCCCCTTTCCATAAAAACTTGTCGAGGTTAACGGTAATAGTTAAAGTAGGGAGCTGTTGGCTCGCGTGGCATGAAGGGCTTGCCACCACCCTCATGCGCATTGTAACCCGGCCACCTGTTTCAGGCATTAAAAGTCGCTAGATGACTTGGGCTTAAGGTGGTGCCCTGGGTGAATAGCCTAGTGCTCGGAATTGTTTATTTATTATCCACAAATATTCCAATTTATTTAAAAAACGTTGGTAAAAAGAATATCATTTTAACTTATTTAATTATGTTTTTTTTACGCAACCAAGCATTTATTTGAATAAAAGTGGCATTTATTTAAATAGTTGTTTGTTTTATTTAAATAATAGGCTTATTTACTTTCGATTATTTAAACATTTTACAATTTTTATTCAACTATTGGTTATTTAAATAAATATTATTTAAATGTCGCCGAGCTTATTTTATTCATGGATAAAAATTAATCGAATGCCGAGCACTAGAATAGCCTAGCTGATTATTATTATTATTACTTATTTATTATTAAAATGTAAACGAATCATACGAGAAAAATCAAGTAATATTGATGTAAAATAGAATTAGCTATTCAGAAAACATCTACTTTTTAAAAGACTAATTTATAATCGATTTTTTTTATAATTATAAATTACAAATAATGAAAAAGCGAACTATCTATAACACCAAACATTGCGCTAAAAAATGTTAGGTTTGAAAATCTATTCAGTTTCTTAGGATAAAATATAAAAAAAATATTTTTAATATATTTCTAAAGACTAAAAAATTCAAAATGAGTTCCAAGAAATATATGCATTTCCTTTCTTAAGATTTACGTACGCTTATATACTCAAAATTGACCTGACATCAGAGTAGAACGCGAACTGGAAGTGGTAAAACCTCAAACGACGCTTACAGGTAAAAATCGACAAATTAAGAGTAAACATACAAAATGCCATTTTGGGGCAAACAGAGAACAGAAATTGGAAGGGTTTTTTTTATCCCTGAAGGTAACAGGTATCCAATGATGGCTTATTTTATCTTTTATATTAAAACGCGATATTTGGGGATTGTCTTTTATGACTGGAAATGAAATAATATTGATTCAATGTAAAGGTATATCTAGATATAATAAAGGGTCGATCCAACGGGGACCTATGCTAATATCTCCGACGTCACTTATGCAGGGAAGGTTCCTTTTAGCTATGTCCAAACAAAGCGGAGGTACACAATGTTTAGTACGGATAATTTATACGATAATTGGAGTTTATACCTCTATGTACTACAGACAATTAAAACGAATTATACGGGGAACGTTTGCCTAATGCCAATAAAGAAATACGTTGATTGGCAAACTAATTAACGAAAGATCATTTAAATTTAATTCAATTCCGTAATTGTATATTTTAAGAATTTATTAAAAAAAACGTGTAAAGTGGGTTCACAATGATTTGGTTTATATAAAATTAACGTAAAGTCAGAGCCGTTTTAAAGGGGAACGGCCAAGCTTTTTCAAATATGGCCTTATTTCCGTATCAAAAGACTAACAAGACGTTCAATATACTAACACGTACCTTATTTTGTCTTGAAAAAATAACTATTGGCCCAAAAAGTTGAAACGAAAAATAACGCCAGGTGTTTGGGTTTGAATTTTCGCCGCCATCTTAGGGGCTGCCGCCAGCGCCCCTAACCCCGTATGAGCGATTTGCGAACTATCCTAACTTTTAAAATCGCGCAATTTAGGCTTAGGTCTCGTATAACTGGAACGCGCCGCGCGTGAAAAACATATTTTTTGCGTCTTCAGCAGCGCGCGCTTTTACGTTGTTTTTCTGTCTCACCGACTTCTCACCAGGTGTCGCAGCTTTCACGCTCTTTTCAATTTCCCGAAATTTCTTGATTTTATTAAAAATTAACCACTCAATATTTTTTGATGCGGTTTTCGAAATAAATTTTAGTTTTTAATGGGCTATAGGGCTATCTAACTGGTTAAAGCTTGACCGTTCCCCTTTAATCCTTCAGTAGGCCTTAGGCAAAAAACTAATTTACCGTCTTTTCGGGCCTTCGTAGGTATATTATATGGAATTGTAGACCCTTATTTATCCTAAAATTTTCGTAGCTGAACGGGCTCGTCTCACACTAAGAGCCCGAGCTCGATTTGAGACTGAGCCCAGGCTTTATTATGAGAATGATACGAGCCCGAGAAGAGACCGAAACGTTGTGGTCATTTAATTTGAGCTCGAGATGAGACCATTAAAATAAAGTAAATTGCTGTGAGCCTGAGCTGCGTCCAATATAATATGGTGTGTTACTACGAGTCCGAGCTGAGACCATATTTTTGTAACGAGCCCGATATGAGACCATTGAGTTGGGAATATTAATCTAGAGATCCAATCAAATCTGCTCCCCGCGAAACAAGTTTTTGAAAAATACGAATGTGCCGTCTGCTCTAAAATGACGAGCAAACGTTATCATATGACCCGTGGCGCCATCCATTATTTTGAAGAAAAAAAATCTTTTTGCTTGAAAACGCGTCTTATTTCAACGAACCATTGAGAGATAGACGGCGCCACGGGTAGAATGATAACGTTTTCTCGTCATTTGGGACGCCGATGGGAGCAGACGACAGTATTCTTATTTTTAAAAACTTGTTTCGCGAAATACTGAAATCCGACGTTTTGATTGGACCTCTAGATTAATATTCCCAACTCAATGTATGAGACCTTTTAATTTTCAATGGGTCCGTTTTTGCACGATTATGTTCCCCTTAGCCACTGGGGAGCGCTGTGGCGCAGAGCAAGACCTGCCGTAACCGTAACGCTTTCTTTATCACCAACACGACCAACTTTGATTACGTGCTGTTTGCGTTATAGCTAAAGAACGAACAGCGCGTGATCACAGTTGGCCGTGTCGCCCTTGAATACAGATCTGGCCCCTACTGGGTTAATACAGAATTTACGTAATTGGCTATTTCGGATAACGTAATTTAACCCAGTCGTTTTCTGATTGCTCCAAAGTTAACAAGCTCCTAGAATTTTCGAAGATTGTTGTAGTGAAGAGAATACCAGGGGCGTGATTCTACTCTTATCGTTAGCTAATATAATTTCAATGGAGCCAACGAAAATTTTCTTTCGTTAACTCCTAACGATAAGAGTAGAATCACGCCCCTGGCCTGGTAGCTCGGCTGTTTCGTTTGACTTCGGATTTATATATCAATATTAAAAAAATATTAAGACTTCAAAAAGATATTAAAAGACTGAAATGAGCCCCGCGATTTATGCAAATTCTTATGAGACTGACACGAGCCCTGGTTAGTAACAGAAATAAGTATGAGCCCGAGACAAGCTCAAATGTTTAGGGAGAAGAATTGCGAGTTTGAGACGAGCTCTTGTGTTTTAAAAATATATTGATGAGCCCGAGACAAGCTCAAATGTTTAGGGAGAAGAATTGTGAGTTTGAGACGAGCTCTTGTGTTTTAAAAATATATTGATGAGCCCGAGACAAGCTCAAATGTTTAGGGAGAAGAATTGTGAGTTTGAGACGAGCTCTTGTGTTTTAAAAATATATTGATGAGCCCGAGACAAGCTCAAATGTTTAGGGAGAAGAATTGTGAGTTTGAGACGAGCTCTTGTGTTTTAAAAATATATTGATGAGCCCGAGACAAGCTCAAATGTTTAGGGAGAAGAATTGTGAGTTTGAGACGAGCTCTTGTGTTTTAAAAATATATTGATGAGCCCGAGACGAGCTCTCGTGTTTAAAAAAAATATTGATGAGCCCGAGACGAGCTCTCGTGTTTAAAAAAAATATTGATGAGCCCGAGACGAGCTCTCGTATTTAGGTAAAAAAACTTATGAGCCCGAGACGATCACTCGTGTTTTTGGGGAAATTATTGTTAGACCGAGACGAGACTAAGACCAAACAACAATTTTGGTGAGACTGAGTCTTGGTGTGCAGCTATGGGCCCTAGGTACTTTACCTAGTCTGCCTTATGGATAAGGCGGTCCTGCGAAAAGTGGGTTCGCAATTATATTAGTTTAGATAGAACGAACGTAAAGTGGGTTCGCAATGATTTGGTTTAGATAAAAAGGAGTTAAGTAGGTTCGCAATGATTTGGTTTAGATAGAAAGGAGTTAAGTGGGTTCGCAATGATTTGGTTTAGATAGAAAGGAGTTAAGTGGGTTTGCAATGATTTGGTTTAGACAGAAAGGAGTTAAGTGGGTTCGCAATGATTTGGTTTAGATAGAAAGGAGTTAAGTGGGTTCGCAAATGATTCAAATGGTTTAGACAGAAAGGATCTAAAGTGGGTTCGAAATTATTTATTTCCAATAGAAATAACATAAAGTGGTTCGCAATTATTTTTGTATTAGGCCTAGATAGAAAGGACGTAAATTTGTTCAGCCCACATATATTTGAAGTAAGAGTGGTCTACGCTACTCAATCAACGCCATATTCTACATAAATATGACATTTGATACCAATTACCAATACGCTATTGTATTCTCTTTGCTCGGAAAAGACTGGTGTTAATGTAAAAACTATATATAATGTAAATATTGCGTGTTTCTTAGACATAGTTCGTACCTTTTTAAGTTATATAGGGTGAGCCACACTATAAAAATGAGTAACGACTTCTACACTTTGGAGAAATCGCGCCAAGTGCTAACTTAAGTCGTGTAGAGGTTCTTCTACAAGTAGCCAAGTTTATGGGAATTAGTCCTAAAAGTAAGGCTCCACTATGTCATAGTGCTACGTAGAAAAAAATAAGGAAAAAATATGGACAAAAAGTACGTAAGCCTTGGCTCAATACTGGTCGATCGACCGTAAGGTTTTTTAACGATTAAGACCTAATTACTTTTCATTGGTAGCTTGGCTAGTCACGCTCTGTGTTCTATGCGGATTAGATGTAAAAATAACTGGCAATATCAGGTATAATTTCTTCTAAAACGGCGCATTTATAAGGGCCGAAACCGCTGAAAAGCGATGTATTAAAACGATTGTACGCTTCTGGCTTTCTGTAAATGATTCAGGTGGGCACGTACCACCGATGTAGTCTATTTATAAGGAATCTCTTTTGGACTGTACTAAAAGAAAGAAACGCGGTTAGCTCTCGGATAATTGCGTTCGTTTTAAATCTGAACGCGAATGTGGACGTGTTGGTACTTCTCTGTCGTTCCTTTCCAAACACTCATTGGGTTCATTAATAAGCGGACCATTATATTATTTCTACCGCCTTTAACTAGGGGGCGCTTCATTCGCAACCTGTTTAAAATTCCTGGTAACACCTTGCAACTTTTCCTGTCATATTTCCTAACTAGCGAGAGAGAAAGAGAAATCGGGGTGGCGCCCCCTTCCGGCCTAACGACGGAACCTTGTTAGCTCGCTTTCTTCTTCGGGAAATGGAAGAAAATGGGTTTCGGGTGTATCGGAAACAATGCACTCCTACAACGACATCTAGTGACTCATTTCGGAATGTTTATACCTCCTGCAAATCTCGATGCCCCTTTAATTTCGGACCATTAGACATCCAACAAAATGTTACTAAATGTCAAATTTATAAATATTTGTCATTGGTAAAATTGACTACTAATATTCTGACAGCTTAGAAATTGCTAAGAAATAAAATAGGGTTGATAATTGCCATTGGAAACTTAAAGATGGATATTAGTTCTAATAGACATTGGGAATTTTAGGAAAATAGACCTGAGGGCAACGATGTATATTAGTTCTAATAGGCATTGGGAAATTTAGAAAAATATTCTTAAGGGTAACGATGTAAATTAGTATTAGTTCTAATAGACATTTGGAATTTTAGAAAAATAGACTTGAGGGTAACGATGCATATTAGTTCTAATAGACATTGAGAATTTTAGAAAAATAGACTTGAAGGTAACAATGGATATTAGTTCTAATAGACATTGAGAATTTTAGAAAAATAGACTGGGGTTACGATGCATATTAGTTCTAATATACATTGAGAATTTTAGAACAATTGACTTGAGGGTAACGATACATATTAGTTCTAATAGACATTGGACATTTTAGAAAAATAGACTTGAGGGTAACGATGGATATTAGTTCTAATAGACATTGAGAATTTTAAAATAATTGACTTGAGGGTAACGATACATATTAGTTCTAATAGACATTGAGAATTTTCGAAAAATAGACTTGATGGTAACGATGCATATTAGTTCTAATAGACATTGAGAATTTTCGAAAAATAGACTGGGGTAACGATGCATATTAGTTCTAATAGACATTGGACATTTTAGATAAATAGACTTGAGGGTAACGATGGATATTAGATCTAATAATCATTGTAATTTTTTGGAAAAAATACACATAAGGGTAACGATGGATATTAGTTCTAATAGACATTGTTAATTTTAGAAAAATAGAAAGGAGGGTAACGATGGATACTTAACCCACCAAATGTTGATTAGTCCTTGGACGAAGTGTAGTTAATATGATTTCCATTGAAACTGAAATAATATTCCACATCAATAGTTCTATCGATACGTCGAAGTAGCCGGATAACTTTCATTTAATTAAGAGACTCGGTAAGGCTGGGCTTAGTTCTAGTCGAATGAGGCGTATTGGGAACGAACAACTTAGCTAGTTCGAGCTAGGGAAAGGAGTAAGTAAAGAAAATATTAGAAAGAAGGCGAGCGACTGGAAGAGAAGGAAGATGAGGAGGAAGATGAGGAGAAAGCGAGCGGGAAAATAGTATTTAAGTCCTTCCCTTTTCACCAAGATAAATTTCGTTTTCTTTCCATCTCCATCTCCTCCGTTTCTTTTTAAGGAATCTTCGGCGAAGAGAAAGCGGCGTTGGAATCTTTGATCCCAGCAGTCTCCGCGTGCTCCGAACGGACGGAGTCTCTCTGTCCCGTAGCGGTAGAAGAAACGAGGAAACCGCAGTGGCCAAGCCAAGGTTATTCGTCTCTCTCTTGTAAATCTGGGGGATTCTCATACCGGCCTTCGCGACGACGCTGCTCAAGTTCTGGCGCTCCGTGGTCTTCGTCAAGGGCGGCTTGCCTCACCACTATTGCCTGGCGCCCAGCGACTCTTACCGAGGCCTCAGCGGGGCCGCCGAAGTCGCCAGCACGGCCCCCGAAGAGGACGAGAGGTCATATGACGGGGCGAAAAGCGACGAGCTTCCGACTCCCACCTTCGTCCACCAGCAGCAGCGCGACCGCGTCCTTCAACGGGCCGAAGCGGGAACCCCTGCCCTCGACGCCAACACCGCCGACATGGAGGAGAGAGAGACCCGCCTCATCCCGGCCCTTAAAAAGGACAACAGCCACCGTCACGAGGACAAGAAGACTGCCAGAGTCCATCTGCATCCGGTTCCTCAAATGCTCGATTGCAGCAGAGGTAAGCAACTTTCCTTCCATCGAAAAGATTCCCCGGGTATTCTCAGTGCCCCCAAATGATGATTTGATCATCCCCAAAAAATCGATTGCTCAATTACCAATTAATATCATATAACATCGGTTACCTGTATTTTTAATAAAATATTCCGTTTTCCACGAAGTCGAAATTCATAATTTTAAAAATACCGAAATAAAGCCAATTTCGGTATATTTACTAATTTCAGGAGTGGCAGTTAAAAATGACGATTTTTAGTATCAAGGCCCCGAGTTATGGCGGCTGGTTACTTGCCTGAAAATACGGGAGGTCACGTGTAATGTTTTCCCGCGTCACTAGCTATAGTTATTGCAGATGGAGAGCACGCGCATAAAGATTTTGGAATTTGAAGTCCACGTGCTAATAAAGTACTAAATAGATTCAGCTCGTGACGCGGACAAAAACTTTTAAAATTTTTTGGTTTTATTTTATTGAAACACCTATTAAAGGGCCACACCGGCGTTTGAATTTGACTTGTTTCACGCGCTAGTTTGCAGAATATGATTGGTCGTATTTTCTATTACGTGCTAAATTCGGGCCGAATTTTTCAAACGCCGGTGTGGCCCTTTAAACGTGAAATAAACGTTGCGCGGCTTATCATTCGATGCGACCTATCTGGAGTCGACATATTCTTTAACTGTACAAAATGTTATCCCCCTCCTCAACCTACTTCTAAAAATTTACATAGTTCGACCCCTTTGACTACTTAGAAGGTTAGTATAAATGCGCTTCTTTTAATAGATGAAAAACCGAAACATGAAAGCGATCGTTTAAGCTATTGTTTAAAAGGGAACGGTCAAGCTTTTCCAAATATGGCTTCATTTCCGTATCAAAAGATTAACAAGACGTTCAATATACTAAGACGTACCTTTTTTTTCATGAAAAAATAGCTTTTGGCCCAAAAAGTTGAAACGAAAAATAACGCCAGGTGTTTGGGTTTGAATTTTCGCCGCCATCTTAGGCGCCCCTAACCCCGTATGAGCGATTTGAGAACTATCCTAACTTTTAAAATCGCGCAATTTAGGCTTAAGTCTCTTATAACTGGAACGCGCCGCGCGTGCAAATTAAAAAAAAACTAAAATCTTTCTCATCTACAGCAGCGCGAGCTTTTTTTTTATCAATTTTAACCAGGTGTCGCGGCGGACGCGCGCTTTTCGATTTCCCGAAATGTCTTTATTTTATTAAAAATTAACCACTCAATATTTTTTGACGCGGTTTTCGCCATAAATTTTAGTTTTTAATGGGCTATAGGGCTATTTAACTGGTTAAAGCTTGGCCGTTCCCCTTTAAATGAAAATTTCAAATATAGTAGAGTAGATTCGAGTGAAACCAAGAATGTATTGAAGTGACTAAGAATATTGGACTACAGGATTCTGATTCCCATCCTCGCAGCCTTTGTAGCTTAAATTCGTCTGCTTTCCAATTCAAGTTTGCTATATGGTATAACCTTGAATGCGCCTTAAATGCAGACGAACTTTCTCCACAAAAGTTGCGAGGATGGTACCAGGGGTTAATGCTATGCTCAAATATTCTTAGTAACTTCAATACATTCTTGGTGAAACTTTATATACCGATCTAAATTATCGCGAGATAGCCACCAGAAGAGGAAACCGCTTCAGAAAGCAATTTCCGTTGAAATGAAAGGATTAAAGTTAATTTTCACCGCGGAATTTACCGAGAAGTCTATTAGTTTATAGGAGATTAGTACTATTCGAAAGCGCTGGATATTTTTAGAAGATAATTATTTCCGAATATAATTAAGGTTGAAATTTACGGAACAATGAAAAACCAAAATATCGATTCTACTTTTACAGAGACCTAAATTGAGGTTGAGATATTTTTTTTTAAATCTAATAGTACTTTCGGATCATTAAATAGACAATACAAGTTTGTAACCGCTAGAATGGCGATCGAGCTAATATCAAAGGTGGGATAATATCCTAAATTGTTTTCGTATCGATGCAGTGGCGGCAGACCGTTATGAGCTTTATAATAAGCGTCTCTTATTTTATTTCTCATCATTGGCCTTATTCGATAATATCGACCGACTAAATCCCTACCGCCCAATCCACTTGAAACCGGAGCGTGCTGACTGTCCGCTAAATGAGGAAGAGCCTTTACCCTCTGTACCTTTGAGCGAATTAAAGCGACCGTATCTGTTCACCGAAGCTTAGGCCAATATAGAAGTTGTTGGGTGGGAGGATTAGGTTGAAGAACTCCAACAGATGTTACAATTCTTTTCTTCTTTCTTTCTGGCGAACATTCCATCAGACTGCGCCGCCTCATCCGAAGAGGAGAATGGCATGCCAATCATTCCAGCCAATAAACCGTTCGCCCTGCTTCTGCGTTTCCGGGTGACCCAAATTGTGGCCGGCATCGTCATCATCCTGCTGGGGGTCGTGGCCTGTCTCGACGAGAGCACCAGGACCACCTTGGGCTTCGGCATTCCGGCTGGCATCCTCACGGTTCTGTCCGCCGTGTCGCACATCCAAGTCAGTCGACGAGAATACGCGCACGGGGTGGCGTCAGTGCCACCCGACCCGAGCGCCATCCCTTACTGGACCACTTCCCTGTTGAGCAGACCACTCAGCGCCCTTCGTCCTCTGCTACCTACTTTATCTTGCGTTCTGGCTTGCGTCCTTTTGCTGTCGCTGTCCGCCATTTCTTTAGGCAGCGAGGACCATAACAAAGTAGTTCTCGGATGTCTTCAGATCGTCACCAGTACCGTGGTTCTCGTCATGGAAGCCATAGTATGGCTGTGTCGCTACAGATGGACTGCTAAAGAATAACGATTACGACGCGAAAATCGGCGGAAAAAAAGCTTTTTGTTGAGCTACAAACGGGCGGTGACGTTGTGTTAAGGCGATGGATTCTCGACTGATTTAACGAATACCATCGGGTATTGGAACGCGCCAACAGATCCCGTACGTTGTCCCCGTTGGAGGACATTCAAAAACAGTCGGGGCTTTCCGCTTGAACAAAGAAGTGAGCGATGTTTTGCCGGAAGTAACTCATCGGCGCAGTTTCGTTGTTTACTTTAGAAAGTTTCCCTCCGGCGGCGGTTCATCATTTGTATACGCGCCGAAAGAGCTCTGCCGTTGCCATCATTTCCGTCGGACAACAAAACAAAATTTAACGTTTGTAGAGCCGCTTTACGGCCAGGCTGACCGTATGTGTCCACCGTACGTAGAAAAAGGACTGACTTTTTAACTGTTGTATTTATAGGTTTTCGGATGATACGAATATACGATCAAGTTCGGCTTGTAATAAATCGAAGAGAAAATACAGATTAATTTGAAGTTCCGTTAATATTTAACAAAGCGTAATTTTTAATTAATTTTCGTAAAGAAGATAACTAGCGATCTTAGTTCTAAAACCACATAACTCGACGTATTGGAATTTGTTTTTTTGTATTTTTTTAATGAGCCTTCGTTTATATCAAAATTTTTATTATTTCTACTTAGGGATAATTATTATGTTGATAATTAACGGTATGAGCATACGGCTAGTGCGTGAGGTTTTACTGAACTAATTTATTTTGAGATAGCTGGTTTTTGAACAAAGTTAGCGAATTAAAATTTCTAACTGTATATTTGAGATATATTCAAATTTAGTGAAACACCGGATCGTCCCAGATTTGATTAAAAGTATTTGCATTTTCGTAAGAAAAAAAATCCGGATAATTGCATTGAATTTGTTTATAAAATTGGATGGTGAATATTTAAGATAAATTTAGACTTAAATTATATTATACCATATTCCTTAACTTTCAAAATTACGAGTTCTTCTGGATACGTTTTAATTAAGTATGAAATGTTTTATTTTTATTTTTAAAATGACATATATGTACGAGAAAGACGTTAATTTCAAAATCGCTAGATGACTTGGTGCCTAGCTTATTATTATTATTATTAAAAATTTAAACTCTCAAAAGGTATACAAAGTTTTAAGCGAGTTGTCAATTGCAGAAGCCAAAGCGGAGCAAAACCAGGAATGATATGTGACTGTACGAAATCTCTCTCTCTCTCTGAAAATGTTGCTTTATATTATTCGGTTTTCAATTCCTGGAAACCAATCTCCCGTATAGTTATTAAACTCCTAACTCGTTACTCCGCAGTAAATATATATATATATATATATATATATATATATATATATATATATATATATATATATATATATATATATGTATATATATATTGGTGAAAGCGACTTCAAATATATATTATTATTTCAAACTGGAAAATTTTCCAATTTCGTTGCCGGAGCCGCAGTCTAGAGGAGAAATCTTCTGATATTGAAGCTTCTGGTTTCGCATTGAATTCGCAACTCTCTTTAATTGATTACGGAGATCACATTTCGGAAGCTTTCATTTGAAATAGACGTGGTTTAAATGGGAATCTATAAATTTTGTATAACATGAAATAATCTGGTATGTATTCGAAGTATAAAAAACACGTTCAATGGTGTAAATAAGAAAATTTTGTTGTTGATATATTATAAGCTGTATGGAAAACTGTTCAAATTAAATATGAAAGTTTAATAGTTTATTCGATTCATTTGAATTGGAAAGAGGATAAAAATATCGGTACCTTTTCCAAGAGCACATTGCCTTTAGATTAATTCACAAATTGCTTACAGGGAAACTCTATTTACAGGGAAGCCATTAGCGGTTCGATTTTAATACTTTAAATTACGCGAGATGGTGCCTGTTTAAACGGTTTGGTGCAAAAGGATTAAAAATTCATTATTTAAAGTGATGTTTTATGAGAAAACTATAAACAAAATTTCAAAATTTTTGCATACAAATTAAACTTGAAAAAATTTACATTTGCTGTTTTTGTATATTATCTGCGCCATCTGTTAAAACTTCGGGTAATTAAAAATCGACCTCTAATGGCGTTACCCCTGTGAAAGGATCTTCGTGTCAAATGTTTATCAGTCAATTAGTACGTTGCTTATCTATCGATTGCGTTTAAACTGTCAAAAACACATTCAAGATAAAATTAATAAAACTCTTGAAAGAACTATCTTAACACGAAAGTTTTATTTTGGATAACATTTTGGTCAATAGACGCTTAAATAACAAATATTCAGTGATTGGCCTAGAAGTAGTAATACAGAGAGCCAGGAAATCCTTGTAAAAGCGTTATAGTTTAAAGCAATATTGAATTTCGCACGCGCTATCAACTTTAGCCTTACAAATAAAACTAGCATAAGCAAGTAAGTGACTATTTTATTCAGTGACTGGCGCATGCGCTTTATAGGGGGAAAGAAAAAGAGAGCGGCATTTATTAAAGCGCTAATTACGTACACTTCCTCGCTTGTGGTCTTATAGAGCTCTCTAACGTTACAAGAAATAAAAATAGAATAAAAAACATTTTCAAAGTTAAGAGTCAATATCGGTTTGAGCACGCAATCAACAAAGTTCGAAGCGATTTCCTATTCTCCTTTGTTCCAGTGGCAGTCTTAAATCGAGCAACCCTTCGGGATCATTTTATCAATTTCTTCCAATTTCTATTTTTTTATTTATTTTGCCATCAAAGCCGGAGAACGAAATCATCATTCTTTTACTCTTCGTTGGGAATCAAAATCGGCCATCTTCCTATCAAGATCAATCTTCATTTATGGAAACATTCGCGAAGCCCGAATAGATGAATTCTTTAAAAACACATCAATTTATATAAAGCGTCAGTTTAGATAAAAAAAAACTTGAAATATTAAACGATTTTACCCCCAATAAATTTTGTGTGGGTGTTGAAAACGTAGCAAAAAATATTACCCAATTTTAAAATATTCCCAAACTAAAAAGAAGCTACACAAAATTTTATTCGCTCATTTGAAGAAAGCTACACGTATTTTTTATCATTAAAGTTTAAGCAAATGTTAAAATAGACAAACGAATAATATTTATTTAATTTATCTGAATAGTCTAAAATGGATATTGAAATAGATAAACGATTAATATTTATTTATTTTATCAGTATAGTCTAAAATGGATATTGAGATAGACCAATGATTTCTATTTATTTATTTTATCAGTATAGTCTAAAATGGATATTGAAATAGACAAAAGATTAATATTTATTTAATTTATCAGTATAGTCTAAAATGAATATTGAAATAGACAAAAGATTGATATTTATTTAATTTATCAGTATAGTCTAAAATGAATATTGAAATAGACCAATGATTTCTATTAGTTTACATTGTCAGTAAAGTCTAAAACGGATGTTGAAATATACAAAAGATTAATATTTATATAGATTATCAGTAAAGTCTAAAATGGAGACTGAAATAGATAAACGAATAATATTTATTTAATTTATCAGTAAAGTCTAAAATGGATATTGAAATAGACAAACGATTAGTATTTAATTAATTTGTAAACTAAATCTAAATCGGATGTTGAAATAGACAAACGATTAGTATTTATTTAATTTAACAGGTAAGTTTGAAACCGATGTTGAAATAATGATACGATTCCCATAATTTAATTTATCAGGTAATTAAGTTTAAAGCGATTGTTGAAATAGCCAAACAATTACAATTTATATAATTTATCAGGTAAGTTTGAATCCGATGTTGAAATTGTAAAACGATAACAATTTTTATAATTTACGAGGTAAGTTTAAAACGAATGTTGAAATATTGAAACAATTACTCTATTCAAGCCTAATCTAACACGGTGTTTGTTCGACAATGCTTAGATTCGAATGACAAACCTTACCAAGTTTGAAACACAAATAATAGACTCAGCCGAAAATTAGCTTATCAACTGCATACTCTCTCCGAGACATAAAATGTTAATTACTTCGGCGCGGAGATAGTTATAGCGAATGATACGAATTTCCATATTCCACAGCCTGCCCATCTCAAACGAAGACGCTATAAACATAAATTCTACCCCCCGTTATCATAATTTACGACGTAACCTTAAGCTACGGAGATTCCAAAATGAACTTGAAAGCGGGCAGCTCGTGATAGAATAGCTGCGGTGGTTGGAATGGCTCGTAACCCTCGTTCGGATTACAAGCGAGTATAATGATAGAAAGAGGTTCTTAGCATTCATCTTAGAACGTGTCTTAAGCGTAGTAGAGCTACTAGAGGCCTACTGCAGGCTCGTTGGAAATTGATGATGGCACTGCCTCGTTATTTTTAAGTTCCGTGGCCCGCCTCTTCCCTTTGATCTCCCCCGCGACGAAACAACATCGCCGAGGAGTCCGCAAATTGATCGTAAGAGGGGGACCCCGACCGCTTTCAATTTGACCTTATTTGAACAAAAGGGGTGAGAACGAAATGTGAGATATGACCCCTTTTTATCCAACGTCGAATTTGTAAGCTTCACCCGTCTACTCTATATGTAGAGTATAAACATATATGTATTTACACTTATATTTTTACGCTATACAAAGATTGATTACCGGTAATGGTACCAAAGTTTGCTGACTCCTTTTTTCTACCCAATTTTCTATACTTAGATTTATTTGCGATATAAAGCGCTTCCTATTGGTCGAGGTTTTCTAGAAAAAGGGTAGAGGAAAAATCCGCGGCTTTGGCAAAACTGTGAACGAAAAACATTTACACTCCAATTTTACCGATATCTCCGACGCTTCAAAATCTTAGATTTTATTTAAAATAAAATGAATTTGGTTAACTTTATAAAATGACATTAAAGGTTGAAACCCTGTAAATTAACTTCTCCGCGAACAGCGGTGTTGCGCGGCTCGAGCACTTCTACAGGCGTCAATAGTAGGGCTGCGTGAGTAGTGGTTTCAGGCAATCGAGTCGGGTATCGAGTACCAAATTCTTTTTCATCGAGTATGAAGTCGAGTCGAGTAATCGAGTACTTGATTAAGGGGAAAATTTCCCTTATTCGAGTCGAGTAACTTAAAAAAACACATCGAGTAATATTTTAAACGAGTCGGGTTATCGAGTACTTGATTAGGAGCTGGTTTTATTCAATTAATTATGAAATTAAATTTAATAGGAGTATAAAGTAACTTTCAATGCTGAAAAACATTCCTTTCATTTAAATGGACCACAGTTTCTACAACTTTGTTGGAACCGTTTATTGCCCCCAAAAAGTTGTAAAAACCCCTCTTTGAACTTTGAAGCAACGAGGATAGAAAAACTAATACTCGACGAGTTTAGAGAGCAGCTTATTCGAGTAATCGGGTACCCGAATATGCAATTTTTTGGTACTCGGTAATCGACGAGTATTCTCCAATTACTTATTCGAGTTCGAGTACTCGACCTCGAATAAGTAATTTGACCTCAAAAAAGGCCGAGTACTCGATGATGTTCAGCCCTAGTTAGTTGACTAATAACTAAAAACATAATAATTCCGCCAAAGACATCAAAAACGATAAAATAGGAAAGATTAATTCTTGAAAGGACTATAAATAAGTTGATGTTATTACAGCCATTTTTATCGATTCTCGGAGAGTCTCTCTCGTAATGAAAACAATAGAAAAGTGTTAAGAGTGAATCCTTTCATCCCAATTTCCTTTTTTTGACGATATGAAACATGTATCATATAAGCAGCTGACAGAGACACGTTCTTACCAATTTCCTTCGAGCATTTTTTTCCAAAAATCCTTTCGCTCTTTGGCACATCTTGCTCATGAATTATTCCGTTAGGCCTGATGCGAGTGGAGAGCGAATAAAATAACCGATATAGCACGTTGCTCGCCTCCACAAAGTCAACTTAAAACAAGGGAAGATACTTATGGAAATTAAGTCCAGCTCGTATCGGAAGAATTTTTGAGTGGAATAATCTCCAGAGATTGCGGACTTCGTGGATACGCGATGAACCAAAAAATATTAAAGGGGCAATCATTACGGCGACAACGCTATATACAGGTCTCAAAAAATCGATATTAGCGTACGAGTGGAGCTACCAGAAACTAAAATAAGAGAACACGCTGGGAAAACGTTAGATTTTCTTGTTTCTGACGCCTTTCGTGGCGTCGTTCAAGTCAAATACCTTAGAGATAACCAGACAGTTTTTCACGGTTACTTAATTCCGTCAGAATAAACTGTATTTGATATAAAAGACAGTTTCGTGTTCTATGGGCTTTTGATCGCCTTTCGCTCAACCGTGTAAAGCAGCGTTCAGACTATGTGAAAATATTACGTTTGCGTCGATCATGTCGGTTCTTTCAATTTCTTACACCGTTCAGACTTCTCAACAGAGACTTTAAATTTTCGCGCGTGTCGTTTACATTTTTGCATTTCGTTGCGCTCAAAAAGTTCATAGCAGACAATTAGCCTTATGACTCATCAGCGCTGACTCTAGGTAGTGGCGACCTTTAGAACCATCGAAATACTATAACCAATCAGAGGTGGATAAAAAATTATTTCAATTTTTCCGCCGTTATTACTGAGCTCTGATTGGATGAACAATCACTTTTTATGTTAATCTCCGTGCAAGGTTGGTTCCTTTCTGAACAGTGAAATGAACGAACCGACGCGACCAACATAACCGAAACGACACGACCGATGCTAACCTAATATTTTCACATAGTCTGAACGCTGCTTAAGGCTGAAGAATTCGAAAAATAAAAGCGTTGCTTTTTAGTTTTGTATGACGGAAATTCATTAATATTTCAAACGGTTGTTTTGAGGAGTTAATATTAATATACACCTGACATTGTTTCAGCCTGGTTTTTCGTAGCGTTATTTCTATCCTACGAATGATTACACGGTGAATCACTCAGTCGCGGCTTCGGCTGTGTAGTAAAACGCGATTGAATTAACTTTTAATAATTTGTGGTTTTACGTGTCATCGTAATTTTTTTAAAGCGCGACTGAATTAAGTTGTATATTTTATTATTTTGCAAATTGGTTTTTTTAAACTGTCAACGTTTCAAATCTGATAAGTAATGACAGTTTAATTTGAATTTGAAATGCGGAAGATATTAGGATAAATTTAAAATTTTGCATTGGAATAACCAACGAGTTTAAGGCTTACTTCATTTAAAGTATACGTCCACTTTTTCGGTAAGTATTTTATCATTTCCGGTAAAAGTGGTAATCTAAAATCAAAGTAAAAGATAATTTGTCATCGGGAAGAAGGTTAGAATTGCACCTACGCAATCAGGCGTAAATTTCATCGAAGATTTATTTGGCTAATACCAAAATATATTAATCACTTAATCAACTTTGGAATAAGTAAAAAAACGATACAGGGCCAATAACTCAAAATGTGTTTTAGCTAGGAATTTTAAGTTTTCAGGACACATAGAACAAGCAAGGGACCACTTGATAAAGGAAATGTCCATGACCTAGAACCATGTCTTCAAGGTCAATCAAAATTTATCTAGGGAACCATTAGAGATAAAACACTTGGTTTTATTTAGAAACGTGTACCCCGTCACAGTTTAGAAATAAATAGCTTTGGACACACCTAATTTGAACAATAACCATTCGAGGGGGTTTCGTGATGAAAATAATGTACCAGAGACCAAGTTGAAGCATTTAGTTGGGAATATTAATCTAGAGGTCCAATCAAAACGTCGGATTTCAGTATTTCGCGAAACCATTTAAAAAAAATAAGAATACTGCCGTCTGCTCCCAAAGGACGAGAAAACTTTATCATTCTACACGTGGCGCCGTCTATCTCTCAATGGTTCGTTCAAATAAAACGCGTTTTCCGGCAAAAATACTTTTTTTTCAAAAATAATGGATGGCGCCACGGGTCATATGATAACGTTTTCTCGTCATTTTAGAGGAGACGGCACATTCGTAATTTTCAAAAACTTGTTTCGCGGGGAGCAGATTTGATTGGATCTCTAGATTAATATTCCCAACTCAATGGGTTGAAGGGCTAATCACTCGAAAAGTACTCATACTAGAGTATCAAAATTTGCTAGACATACTCATCTTGTAGGTTGTCTTTAGAATTTAATTTAAACTCGGATGACCTTTAACTCCTGGTTCAAGGTCATTCAAATCGATTTAGAGAAATGGTTAGAATTTGGAAAGTGTGTGAATTGAAATTTTAAATGTCTTTAACCCGATGCAAAACACCAAGATGAACTGTCCACGACATGTTACTAGTCTTTGGAAGTGTTAACTAACGGTGCTTGGGAAAACTCTTCCAACAGCCAATTTGTATGAATGCAGCCAAGGCTTATTGAAAATTGAAACGCTAACAATAATAAAAATAACGTTCACTTTGGCGAATTAATGATAAATTATTGATTGATAACGTAAAACTTACTAGTTTCTGAAGGTATTTTTTTAATTGAGATCTAAACGTGTTTTAATAACCTTAACACTAACATTGTAAGCACGAAGTAATTTTACCATGGAAGACAGTAGGATGTGACGAGGTTCCTCTTGAGAAAGTTTTCGAGAAAGCGTTTGATCTAAAATTGGGCCTATTTCCAAAATCGGCGTATAATCGCGTGTTTGTAAACACGGCGTAGTTATAGACCAAACGTCGGCGTAGCTTCAAAGAGTAGCCTTTCAATACAACCCTGCATTTCGGGGAAGTTCGATCAAAGGAAATCTTTAATATAAACACAGCCTAATGAAGGTCAAAGATGAGATATTTAAAAAAATACATAATCAGCTAGGCTAATACCCAAGGCACCACCTTAGGCCTAATGTTAAGTTAAAAGGAACCACCTATGGACTGCATTGTAAAGGATGATAAAATTGGCGAATAAGTAGATAAGTCCATAATGAAAAGGGATAATAAAGCTAAAAACTAAATAAATTTGAAGAAATTTAAAAACTTACTAATAGCTCGTACCTTAGTTTCTCTATTCGGTGTTTTAGTCGCAAGCCAGATTTCCCGCACGGTACTGACGAGTCCCAAATAGGACGAAACCAGTCTACCGTTTGATTTTCTGGCTATTTAATTTAATTTAATTTAATTTAATTATTCACTCGGAGATGTATTTGGTCCGAGTTTCGCGTTTTTTGTTTGCTCGAAGACCTATCGGTACAAGCTATTAGTAAGTTTTTAAATTTCTTAAAATTTATTTAGGGTTTAGCTTTATTATCCCTTTTCATTATGGACTTATCTACTTATTCGCCAATTTTATCAACCTTAGGCCTAAGTCATCCAACGACTTTTAATGCCTTTAAACAGGTGGCCGGGCTACAATGCGTAGGTGGGTGGTGGCAAGCCCTTCATTCCGCGCGAGCCAACAGCACCCTACACTAACTTTTACCGTTAACCTCTACAAGTTCTTACTGCGCAATCCAATATAATTAATATAGTTTACGAAATCACTACGAGTTGGACTACCAAAAACATAATTCATAGAGTTTCATACTTATATTTATTACTTTAATTATGATAAAATAAATTAATTATGATTCGTAAATTTTTGCGCGTGTCGAAGGAGTCGAAATCTAAAAGGTTTTTAGATTTCTTGGTAGTTTGAAAAGGGCCGTACTTGAGAAATAGAGATTAAACGATTCCCCGCGGATTTTCGCCATTTTCTGATCGAGGATCACCACATCGCTTTGCAGCGAGGAATCCTCGCTTCAGGAGATTAGAGAAAGATTTAGATGAGAGAGAGCGAACTGCAATTTGTTAAAAGTTTCGGGCCCCACGGAGAAGGACGCGAAAGCAAAAGTTGCCGGTGCACAGCGAAAAAGGATCTTTTCCCGGAAAGTGTACGGGCTGAAGGGGATGGAAGCGCCTCAGGGATTCCAATTTAGCGAAAATGAGATTTGCCGATCGAATAAATAACGAGCGGATAGCGAGCAAAAAGAAGGGATAATAATTGATGCTTGAACGTGTAATTAGACTTATCAGGCGGCAATTTACTTCATTTTTACCATCTCAAAGGAAAGCCAGGTACAACTCTCGGGGAAAATCCGATTAACTGGAATAGGAATTAGGAAAATACGAGATCACGTTGATGTAAAAGAGTCGAATTTCGAGTACAACCTCGAACGTAAAGTGTTCTCTACCCAGCTTCGAGTATGGTCGATAGTACACTGTTAAAAATAAAGGTTTATAAAACGACCAAAATTGGGCTTTTAATTTTTTTCAAACCATTTGGTTATTAAAAACGGTCTAATCAATTATTTTAGACCCATTTTACTCTTTTATGTTTAATACAATACCTTTTGGGGTATTGAAAGGGAACTAGCCCTAAGAATAAACCTTTTCCAGTCCTGGTGGTAAAGGTATAAAAATGTTATGTTCTAATATTTAGTCCTTTTGAATACCCATTTAATTCCCTTAAACGAAGAAAAAAATGATATGGACCAATTTTGAGACTAGTATTTGAATACTACGTTATTTCTTTAAAATAACATAATGCGAAGAAATTCCAATCACCAGGAATATTTAACTAAGGTTAAGTCTTTAAAAATTTGATAACACATTTAAAAATAGGGGATATTGATTATGGCGTCAAACTATTATAACCCAAATATCGGCACCACCGAATTCTTGCTACGTGTATATCTAAAACTGAAAGTATTAAATGATACTTAACGTGATCAACTCCCTTCGTTCAACGACCATTTCCACCTAGCGAAAACCAGCTTAATCTGGCCATGTTCATGGTTAATCTATTAAGTCGTATTGAATAATAATAAAAAGTATTAAATAACGGCCTATAAAGGACTGAAAATAAAGTTAAAAAGGATGAACTTCTTACGGTTTATGAAGTAAAATGGATAAAAGAGTGTAAAATAAGTACTTAAACACTCCACGAAAGGACTGAATTTGGGGAGCAGAAGGTTTAAATATGTTTTATGAAAAAACCCTGAATGGTCTTAAATATTGGAAAAAGTTTTAAGCACTTTAGAGGTCTAAAACAAGACCTTTATTTTTAACAGTGTAGGTGGTTTCTTTTCGCCTGTTCTCGGACTAAAAGTGTACTCTTTTTACCCTAAAACGTTTTATTCACCTGTTCCCGGGATGTATAATTACTCTGCTCCATAAACTATTCGCTTGTTCCGGAGTATTACGGCAACTCTTTTTACTCCTTCTGAAAAGGAGGTGTAAAGGAGTAAATCGGATTCTGGCAAGCATTTATCTGCTAAAAAGGTCACAGGCGGAAAAACGTTTTTCTCCGACTCAAACTATTCGCCACCACAGAATCGGAGTAAAATGACGTCATTGCCTTACTCTTCTTACCTTATACTCCGAAATCCCGGAACGAGTAAAAAGAAATCACCAATATAGTTAGGTATCCAAATTCGTTTGAAATTTCTTCTTCGAGGATATTTAACAAGCTCAGTGTTTCCAGTTCCTTTGGAAACCTTAATTTAAATCCATCGAGTTCATCGGTTTACCCTTTCCATTATTTTTTTTTAGTTAAACAGAAATATTAGGGAGCTGTTGGCTGCGTTCAACAACTATCAACGGAGAAAAACCGCTGAGTTATCGTTGAGTTCTTTTAATCAACGCTACGTCACAAAAATCTAAAAGTTGTTGTACGATTTCATAGTTCGCTGACTTAACGAACAAAATATCGTCTGCTACCCCTCCTTTAACTTTGTCGAATGACGTCACGACACCGATGAGCAACGGAAAAACCTGCTCCTCCGACCGCTGACTTCGTTGAGCAACATGACGTAGAAACCGGAAGTTAAAAAAAAGCGTACAGTAAGCTCAACGCTCAGCGCTGACCTGAGTCCGCTGAGTCCCGCTGAACGTAGCCGTTGGCTCGCGTGGTATGAAGGGCTTGCCACCACCCTCCTACGCAATTTAACCCGGCCACCGGTAATTGGCTTCACAAGTCACTAATTGGCTTAGGCCGGGGTGGTTCCTTGGGTATTAGCTTATCTGATTATTACTTAGTGCGAGGAAAACACTTCCAGAATATTTCGAAACAAAGTACAAAAATGCATCATCCTAAAAAGAGTAAATTCTAGTTTTGCGATTCAGAAATATCTAGGATATATCTTCTAAGTGTTAAAAGCGTGTTCCGGCAGAATGATAAAGGGGCTTTTTAAGAAATTGACGAGTGGCTCAAAAAGACTGCCTCCCTATCCAAAAAAAGATATAAAGAAACAAAGAAATAGTTTCCATTTTGGTATTTTTGTCGCGGATTTTTGGCATGTCCCCGAATTTTTATTCCCCATGGCTGGAGCCTACACGGCCTATTTACCAGCCAGAGAAAGAGAGAATTTCGCGAAAGGCAAGATTCGAATAAATAGAGTGTTCTCCAATTCCATGTGAAAGTCCGAATAGTTGAGCGGACATCAGCGAAGTACATTTGTAGAGGAAGAGCCGAGAGCAGCACGCCAGTGAGAAATAAGTCTAATGAGCCATGATTTTCAAGGGATACAGTTCTCTCAAATGGCGGTGATAATGGTGCAGTGGAATTGTCATTTGACGAGCGAAGGCTTCGAGTATTATTGCTAACGCGACCTATTTTATATCGACGCTTCGCCATAACCATTATCGTGCGCTTATGAGAACGATCGCCATTGTTACACGCTTCTACTTATCGAAGATATTTCACGGTTATTTTTGGCTCTCATGTATTCTACTCTCATGGCGATAATTAAGCAACCTTTAGGGATATACCCAGTGCCGGATTTACCATTAGGCACTTTAGGCACAGTGCCTAGGGCCTACGAAACTATTAAGGACTACGAACTAGCTTTTAGGGCCTACGAACGATAGCTAATAAATAAGTGCCAAGGCCTATTTCTCCGTTTCAAATCTGATTTCGTGATTTGGGGTGTGATTAGGTGCTGTTTTCCCGGTTTCAATTCTGATTTCGCGATTTAGGGTGTGATTAAATGCTGTTTTCCCGGTTTCAAATCTGATTTCGCGATTTGGGGTGTGATTAAATGCTGTTTTCCCGGTTTCAATTCTGATTTTGTGATTTTGGTTTGATTTTCGGGCTGATTTCGCGGTTTCAATTCTAATTTCGCGATTTGGGGTGTGATTAGGTGCTGTTTTCCCAGTTTCAATTCTGATTTCGTGATTTTTGGTTTGATTGTCGTGCCGATTTCACGGTTTCAATTCTGATTTCGCGATTTGGGGTGTGATTAGGGGTGCTGTTTTCCCGGTTTCAATTCTAATTTCGCGATTTGGGGTGTGATTAAATGCTGTTTTCCCGGTTTCAATTCTGATTTCGCGATTTGGGGTGTGATTAGGTGCTGTTTTCCCAGTTTCAATTCTGATTTCGTGATTTTTGGTTTGATTGTCGTGCCGATTTCACGGTTTCAATTCTGATTTCGCGATTTGGGGTGTGATTAGGGGTGCTGTTTTCCCGGTTTCAATTCTAATTTCGCGATTTGGGGTGTGATTAAATGCTGTTTTCCCGGTTTCAATTCTGATTTCGCGATTTGGGGTGTGATTAGGTGCTGTTTTCCCAGTTTCAATTCTGATTTCGTGATTTTTGGTTTGATTGTCGTGCCGATTTCACGGTTTCAATTCTGATTTCGCGATTTGGAGTGTGATTAGGGGTGCGGTTTTCCCGGTTTCAATTCTGATTTCGCGATTTGGGGTGTGATTAGGGGTGCTGTTTTCCCGGTTTCAATTCTAATTTCGCGATTTGGGGTGTGATTAGGTGCTGTTTTCCCAGTTTCAATTCTGATTTCGTGATTTTTGGTTTGATTGTCGTGCCGATTTCACGGTTTCAATTCTGATTTCACGATTTGTGGTGTGATTAGGGGTGTGGTTTTCCCGGTTTCAATTCTGATTTCGCGATTTGGGGTGTGATTAGGGGTGCTGTTTTCCCGGTTTCAATTCTAATTTCGCGATTTGGGGTGTGATTAGGTGCTGTTTTCCCAGTTTCAATTCGGATTTCGTGATTTTTGGTTTGATTGCCGTGCCGATTTCAATTCTGATTTCACGATTTGGGGTGTGATTAGGGGTGTGGTTTTCCCGGTTTCAATTCTGATTTCGCGATTTGGGGTGTGATTAGGGGTGCTGTTTTCCCGGTTTCAATTCTAATTTCGCGATTTGGGGTGTGATTAGGTGCTGTTTTCCCAGTTTCAATTCTGATTTCGTGATTTTTGGTTTGATTGTCGTGCCGATTTCAAGGTTTCAATTCTGATTTCGCGATTTGGGGTGTGATTAGGGGTGCGGTTTTCCCGGTTTCAATTCTGATTTCGCGATTTGGGGTGTGATTAGGGGTGTGGTTTTCCTGGTTTCAATTCTGATTTCGCGATTTGGGGTGTGATTTGGGGTGCTGTTTTCCCGGTTTCAATTCTAATTTCGCGATTTGGGGTGTGATTAGGTGCTGTTTCCCAGTTTCAATTCTGATTTCGTGATTTTTGGTTTGATTGTCGTGCCGATTTCACGGTTTCAATTCTAATTTCGCGATTTGGGGTGTGATTAGGTGCTTTTTTCCCAGTTTCAATTCTGATTTCGTAATTTTTGGTTTGATTGTCGTGCCGATTTCAATTCTGATTTCACGATTTGGGGTGTGATTAGTGGTGTGGTTTTCCCGGTTTCAATTCTGATTTCGCGATTTGGGGTGTGATTAGGGGTGCTGTTTTCTCGCTTTCAATTCTGATTTCGTGATTTTTGGTTTGATTGTCGTGCCGATTTCACGGTTTCAATTCTGATTTCGCGATTTGGGGTGTGATTAGGGGTGCGGTTTTCCCGGTTTCAATTCTGATTTCGTGATTTTTGGTTTGATTGTCGTGCCGATTTCACGGTTTCAATTCTGATTTCGTGATTTTTGGTTTGATTGTCGTGCCGATTTCACGGTTTCAATTCTGATTTCGCGATTTGGGGTGTGATTAGGGGTGCGGTTTTCCCAGTTTCAATTATGATTTCGCGATTTGGGGTGTGATTAGGGGTGCGGTTTTCCCGGTTTCAATTCTGATTTCGCGATTTGGGGTGTGATTAGGGGTGCGATTTTCCCGGTTTCAATTCTGATTTCGCGATTTGGGGTGTGATTAGGGGTGTGATTAGGGGTGCGATTTTCCCGGTTTCAATTCTGATTTCGTGATTTTTGGTTTGATTGTCGTGCCGATTTCACGGTTTCAATTCGGATTTCGTGATTTTTGGTTTGATTGTCGTGCCGATTTCACGGTTTCAATTCTGATTTCGCGATTTGGGGTGTGATTAGGGGTGCGGTTTTCCCGGTTTCAATTCTGATTTCGCGATTTGGGGTGTGATTAGGGGTGTGATTAGGGGTGCGGTTTTCCCGGTTTCAATTCTGATTTCGCGATTTGGGGTGTGATTAGGGGTGAGATTAGGGGTGCGGTTTTCCCGGTTTCAATTCTGATTTCGCGATTTGGGGTGTGATTAGGGGTGCGGTTTTCCCGGTTTCAATTCTAAGTTCGCGATTTGGGGTGTGATTAGGGGTGCGGTTTTCCCGGTTTCAATTCTGATTTCGTGATTTTTGGTTTGATTGTCGTGCCGATTTCACGGTTTCAATTCTGATTTCGTGATTTTTGGTTTGATTGTCGTGCCGATTTCACGGTTTCAATTCTGATTTCGCGATTTGGGGTGTGATTAGGGGTGCGGTTTTCCCGGTTTCAATTCTGATTTCGCGATTTGGGGTGTGATTAGGGGTGCGGTTTTCCCGGTTTCAATTCTGATTTCGCGATTTGGGGTGTGATTAGGGGTGCGGTTTTCCCGGTTTCAATTCTGATTTCGCGATTTGGGGTGTGATTAGGGGTGCGGTTTTCCCGGTTTCAATTCTGATTTCGCGATTTGGGGTGTGATTAGGGGTGCGGTTTTCCCGGTTTCAATTCTGATTTCGCGATTTGGGGTGTGATTAGGGGTGCGGTTTTCCCGGTTTCAATTCTGATTTCGCGATTTGGGGTGTGATTAGGGGTGTGATTAGGGGTGCTGTTTTCCCGGTTTCAATTCTGATTTCGCGATTTGGGGTGTGATTAGGGGTGCGGTTTTCCCGGTTTCAATTCTGAGTTCGCGATTTGGGGTTTGATTAGGGGTGCGGTTTTCCCGGTTTCAATTCTGAGTTCGCGATTTGGGGTGTGATTAGGGGTGTGATTAGGGGTGCTGTTTTCCCGGTTTCAATTCTGAGTTCGCGATTTGGGGTGTGATTAGGGGTGTGATTAGGGGTGCTGTTTTCCCGGTTTCAATTCTGAGTTCGCGATTTGGGGTGTGATTAGGGGTGCGGTTTTCCCGGTTTCAATTCTGAGTTCGCGATTTGGGGTGTGATTAGGGGTGCGGTTTTCCCGGTTTCAATTCTGATTTCGTGATTTAGGGATTGATTTTCGTGCCGATTTCCCGGTTTCAATTCTGATTTTGTATGTATTCCTGAACTCTCCAAACATATTATTTAAAAAAAGCGGCGGGTTAACTATGTCATATGATCGCGAGCGGGTTAAATAAGCTAGCAAGCACTGCGGAAGGTAAAATCTGCAGGCACTATTAGACTTTATGTATTTACATTTGGTGGTAAAGTAGGGCACACTAGGAAAAAAACATTATTTATAGGTGCACTGGGATCTATCTTTGCTTTTGCACGAAATATTTTCCTTTTGGTAATGATTGGTACTTGAAAATTATACGGAATGGATACGGATGGGATAAATAAAATAATTTTGTTTCCTTTAGATCAAGTTCTTAGCTAGCTGCCTCGTAAGACTTTTAGGAATATTTTGACCTGGATATTATAGCAAAGGCCTAAAAATCGCCCTTATTCCATGTAAATAATCACTAATAATTTAGTATTAGCTCGGGGCAAATCCGATGGTAAATATGATTATACGTTAGATTCGAAAATACAAGCTTTATACAGCTATTGAGGACGTTTTCTTGGAAATAAGATGATCAAGATGAACGCAATGGTACAATGACTGTAAGGGAGCCGATGACGCTTCTTGAAAACTACATCTAGAATATTACAAGGTGACCTTCTCCGCGTAGGTTAGTATATATTTACCAAGAGACCGAAAATAAATATTAGGTGGGTCAATAACATAAGTGTAACGAGATAAGTATACGAAATGTTTTCGTCTAAGAAAAGTACTAGAAGCGGAAACATCTATTGGTCCTTATGAAAAATATTACGAATAGATAAAAATCTATATTCAGCGTTTTCCATTTATATTCCTTTAGTACACTTTTCGATAAACGATTTGGATAGACTAAAATTCTCGAGCAGTTAAACCCTTTTGCTAAAGCAATCCTTTACATTCAAAACGAAAAAATAAATGCATATACAGTTCGGGAAAAAATATCAAAATGCTTTTTTTTTTCGCGCGATTTTGCCAATGAAAACTTTCTTATTTTATGTTGGTAAACAGTTTATATACGTTTTCTAAAGAATTTCTCTTGACTGTGCACATGAAGATTTTATAGCTCAAAACGAAATTGAAAGAGTCAATATTTTGGTTAGCATTCTCGTGTTCAATTATTCTAAAGAGTGTTTTTTCGGTTTTATCAAGAATATATTTATTTATACTTAGGGAGAATGCTTAGACGATCCTCGGCATAACAGTCGAATTTCTCCCTCGGCGCGAGAGGGAGGGGGCAAGGGGGGAAGGTAAAACGGCACCGGAATGAGCCTCAATGGCGTCGTCATACTTCAGTCTTAGGGACCCAATGAGATTCTGTGCTGATTCGATTTCATTAAGGGGGAATAATACAATAAAAGCCTATTTTTCGTTCATGCTGAACGTTTCGGTTTTAACAATTACACAATTGAATTATATTTTTCTTATTAGGCCGAACCTTCCTCTAGTGCTTAAAATAATTTTGATAATTCTAATATTAATAGTTAACGAGATATAAGGTCCTAACTAAAGGGTAGCTTGGGCGCTTGTCCAACTTGTTTAGCTCCGGGGGTCCGAATTAAAACGTAATAACTTAATTATTTTTAAATTTAAAATTGTCAAAATTAATTATAATTAGTATTAAAAGCACGACTGATACTTCATGGTATTTTTATTAAAATCTTTAAAATTTTAAAGATTTTAATACTCATTATAATTGAAAATTCAACCATGGTAACAAAACATTTTAACGTATATGATTGTCAAAATTATTTTAGTCACTAAACAAGAGGCTGTTCTACACTTAAATATTAATTTTAAAAGTTAAAATACAAAATTAAAAGAGTTCAACTTGAAATAGCGCGAAAGTAGACAATGGCCACTGTAGTCTTCCCCCTTAAAGGCCGACTACATAAATCTTCGGTTTACTCTGTCTTTCACTGGAAGTCGGCTGACTGCAATACACATGTGCCATGCAATCAGCCTAGTTCCAGTGAAAGACAGAGTATGTAGTCGGCCTTTAAGGGAAAGGAGCTATACTTGGTAAATATTTATACGAATTGGTTCTTCATTGTTAATTATATAAATAGAAACAGAATTGAACTCTTTCACGCTGGCCTTTTTAATTGATGGTTAAGCAAATTTTCCCCATAAAGTTAATCAAGCGCAGCCTGATTAAAAGTTTTCTCTTTTCGCTTTTCCATACAAAGAGGAGGAGTGACTGAGTGTAAGAGGAGAAACGCCATCCTGAGGATATGTCCACCAACAACGTAAGTCTCCAAAAAGTCACGTACGAACTTCCAGAGAAATAACAAAGAAAAGCCGACGAAGAAAGTATTTAAACTTTGGCTTAAGGTTGGCCAACGACACGACATTCCTATCAATCCGCGTCTTCGAAGGTGACCTTTAGACGTCTCAAGAAGCGAACTTTCAACGTAGCCCGCCCCGAAACTCGCAACGTTTCGAATGAACTTTCCCTCGCAAATTTATCTAATTGGTATCAAATTTATTCCCGTTAATAGGCATTATATTTCGTGGGACGTTCGTTTAATCGACGAGACTGGGTGCGAGAATTCCAGTGACCGGGGTAACGACCCGTCCAACTCAAATAAAATCTATAAAGGCTATTTGCTCGGTAACTGTATATTTTCTCATCCCCAAATATACCTATCAAATATTACATTCCATTCCATATCAAATCTATCCAATATTCTGCGGCTCTATCGACGGGAATTTAATAGCAATGTGGAAGCGTGTACTCGCTTGGTCAATTTAGGCAAAATATATCTGGATCTAATTAGTAACGAGATAGAAGAGGCTACTTCCGCACAGCTATATATACAGTGCAGATTACGCAGGAAGTCGACAACAGGCTTTAATGAGAAATTCGAAGTGACAGACCTACAAGCGCGATGCAATTCTTGATTAAACTTGGAGCATCGATGACTGCCCTGGACGGTGACAGAGCCACGTCACTGAAAAATGTTCTTTTTCCTGAAAAGGTACATTATTTTATGGGGAAATTTTTTTATTTTTTTTTAAATGATGTTACTTTACTGATGTTTTTAAAAGGATATTGTTTTCTCGAAAAATGATGTTACTTTACTGATGTTTTTAAAAGTATATTATTTTCTCGAAAAATGATGTTACTTTCTCGAAAAAAGAATATTATTTTCTCGAAAAACGATGTTACTTTCTCGAAAAAAGTATATCATTTTCTCAAAAAATGATGTTACTTTCTCGAAAAAAGTATATTATTTTCTCAAAAAATGATGTTATTTTCTCGATAAAATTATATTAATTTCTCAAAAAATGATGTTATTTTCTCGAAAAAAGGATATTATTTTCTCAAAAAATGATGTTATTTTCTCGAAAAAAGGATATTATTTTCTCAAAAAATGATGTTATTTTCTCGAAAAAAGTATATTATTTTCTCAAAAAATGATGTTATTTTCTCGAAAAAAGGATATTATTTTCTCAAAAAATGATGTTATTTTCTCGAAAAAAGTATATTATTTTCTCAAAAAATGATGTTATTTTCTAGTAGGCCTATAATATTTTCTTTTAAAATTATATTATTTTTCATGAAAAATATAATATCTTCTGGAAAAATGTTATTATTTTCTTGAAAAATATAAAATCTTCAGAAAAAATGATATTATTTTCTTGAAAAATATAAAATCTACTGGAAAAAATGATATTATTTTCTTGAAAAATATAAAATCTACTGGAAAAAATGATATTATTGTCTTGAAAAATATAAAATCTTCTGGAAAATGTAAAATAATTTCCTGGAAAATCATATTTTCTTAAAAGAAATATATTATTTTCAAAACGACCGATTAAACGGCAGATAAAGGCACTACAACACGACTTAGAAGTGCTTGAAAGTACAATAAATAAACGCCTACACCTACGCGAAAGAAACTGGAGTTTTCCTATCTACATAATTGTCTTTGGCCTAACAAATTTGCTATAGGGTTCCCTTCGACTAATATTTACACAGCTCTTTTGTATCTGAAGCTATATTAACACGCTCGTGTCTAGGACAGCCCAGTTGGCAGCGCCGTGGAAAGCGAAGCGGACTTAGGCCCAACTGCGGGGCGTCTATCGGGGGAACCTTATAGCTATGTAGATTAATTTCTGATCCCCATTTTTATTAATAATCATCCTTCTTACAAACAGCCTTAAGAAGCAAAAGACACGATGGTCTCCTTCATCAGATCAAAGAGTTTAAAAACTACGTAACCTAGAGATATAATGACGGTCGAAAGCAGTAAAGGAAGTAGTAGCAACCGGGGGGAAGGCACTCAGTGAATTTGCACTTCAAATTTCGGTACCGCAGCGCCACTACGGCAGTATTTAGTACAATAAATAATAAAACCGGAGAAAAATGGCAGTTACGGTGTTGCGGAGGTGCTAAATTTGGCATTTTGGATATTTAATTGTCTAATATCTGTCAATTCAAAAAAGTGACAGTAATTGGTTACTGTTTCGTGATTTTTTTAGTTAGAATTTGTGGATTCGTTGTTTCGGTGTTTATTTTCGTAAAGTGAAGAATAAGGCGTTTGTTCTCTAACGTTGCCAAGTCCTAAAGATAACCAATTCCTTAAGGAATTTTCAAGAATGTTGAACTAAATCAAAATGATTGCCACTTAAAACTGCCGTCGTGGCACTGCGGTACCGAAATTTGAAGTGCAAATTCACTGAGTGACTTCCCCCCCGGTTGCTACAACTTCCTTTACTGCTTTCGACCACCATTATATCTCTAGGTTACGTAGTTTTTATACTCTTTGATCTGATTACTGCCGTGCAAAGCGCAAAAGCATTAACGACCAAAACCAAAATATGGGGAAAACCCGCGAAATTCAAACTTTATTTTAGAGGTCAGGGATGGTTAACTTTTATTCAATAGATAAAGCTCTCAAAATTAGTCGTAAAACGTTTTGATCAAGTAATTTATATTTATGTATTACCCGATTAATTTTTTGATAAATTTGTAAAATTAATCGGAAAAGCGACGTTTTTTTCGATAAAAAGCTCTAATTTTACGAATAATACATGTTTTTTAATCATTTTCCGAAATATTAAACGGTAAATTTCTTTGTTTACATTTTTTCCCGAAAAAAATCAATTTAAACATGGATAATGATTAACCGTTACTGACCTCTACTTTCTTTGCCTTAAGATACCCCAACTTACTTCTTTCAAGTTTATATATAGTAGACTTGGATTTTTCAACTCAAATTATATTATGGTACTAAACAATTTACAGGCCAAACGATATTTCAGAAATATAAAAAAAAGCTTTTTACCACGTGTATGTTGGACTATTTATTTCTTAAAACGCGAAAAAAATGCGTAGACCTTGATTTGACTTTTAAAGAAAATAAATTAATACGTTTTTGGTTTGAAAATAATGCAAAAACCTAAAATAATGCGTTTTGCAACAAGTCATTTCTCTAAGAACAAAAATTTTAAATTCGAAAATTAGTTCAAAATTGAATTTAACGTATATAAAATAAGGTGAAATAAAACCAAAATTTGTAAATCGAAAATATGGTCGTTAATGCTTTTGTGCTTTGCACGGCAGTTTCAGAAAGCCGCAGTCGAGACTGCTCAATCACCGAGACCCAAGTTCTCAGTTCCGGGAAACTACGTAACGTATAGCCCGAAACGAATATATTAGAGAGTTTCAGCAACCCATTTCTAGCCGTAAACGCGAACGTCTACAACTCTTCCCGACGTTTGGTAAAAAATTTCGTTCAGCAAAAACTTTTGAATTTTTTTTTGGACTAGTGAAGGGAAATACAGCGCCATCTATGTTTCAAATAGGATACTGATAAGGCCACGGTGCCACATGCACCAACACCATCTTTCTAAATTTGAAAAAAATAGTGGGAAGGCCAGGATACACCCAAATAAAATTTCATTTATAAAAAAAGAGACACACAACATTTTGTTTGCTGTACGACCTAACTAGTTAAAAAAATTGACTATGTTGTTAGTTTCACTTAGTGTTGTTAATTTTCCGGAGAAATAAAATGCAGAAAATTTTCCGGAAATTACCTTTAAAGGGTTTTCAATGTTTTTACCTTTTTATCGGTATAAAATGTCTAATAATAGTAAACATACTACAAAACATTAATAGTGTTACATTGTTAATCAGTTTAAACTAGTCTAGAGGTTTAGTTTTACTTTCAGATTCGAAAAAATGAGGTGAAAATTCCGCTTTATTTAAATTTGCAAATAATATATTGGACTAATCATGGAATTAAAACTTTTTTTTTTCGGAAATAAGGCCTCGGTCATTTTCCGGAAAATTTTCCGAGCGGGAAATTTTCCGCCTTACAAAACTAGTTTCACTCGTCGTCTGATTTTTCAAATGCCGGATTCCTGTGTTCCCAACGTTCCCAACGTCAGATAAATTTCTCGGATCTGGCGTAGACGTTCGCGTTTACTCCTAGAAATGGGTTGGTGAAACTCTCTATTTATTAGGCCCCAAACGCCACGAATGTATCCGTTCCGAAGTGACGTTAGGCCGCGGTGAGGGGTACAAGGTTTCCGGTGTTCCTCCTGGGAGTATCTCCATGGCAACGCCGGATATTGGCAGGCGTGTAGGATGAATAATTAGGGATCTCATTCCGTACGAATATCGCCCATGGGCCGCTTCTTTCTACTTTGACATCGGGCATCATGAATAAATACGTCGCCTCCCTTCTCTCCAGGGAAGCCCCCACGACATGTAAGTTTCCCAGAACATCTCAAAATAAATATTTATAATGACCCCCTTCGGCCAAAGGAATTTAGAGAAAAGCTTGAAATTTGGCGCTGTTTAAGTTAAACTTTGATTTATTTTATTTATTTTCACTCCCCAATGAGCGCGTAAGTTTTTAAAAGTTGAAGTAATAAACGATGTCAAGATTGTAGTGAAGAATTCTTATATAGGTCGAAAAAATAAAGATTTCGAACCCCTTTTAACGTTGTGACAATTGTGAAAGTAGGTTTTCCGGCCGGCTGTTAAAGGCCTAGGATTTCTTCTGCCTGTTTCCCCTTAAGTTTACTTCCCGCCGCGCAAATATCCTGTTGGTAGGCCAACGTGTACTGCGGTTGGCCTACCACCAGGATATTTGCGCGGTGGGAAGAAAACTTAAAGGAATTTCTTGTTATTTTCTTGAATTATTTCATATGATTACCAACGAGTTGTACAAATGATAAACAACCCTTAAAATTAATTTGCGAATTCAGAGAAAATAGATATCAAACGAAACCAACCCAGTAACAAAGATGGTTCTGAAAGTCATTCGATATTAGACCAGGATACGCTTGATCCACAAAAGGAGTAGCTGTGAAACCGCAATTAATCGCCAATCTTCAGTTTTTATCCAATTTGATGACCTGATCGTCTCGATGGCGTCAGAGGCGGCCATATATCAACAGGTTTCCCCCAAACGTCGACCGTATGGCTTAGGAATGTCGTCGGCCCAAAGCCCCCGGCAGTCGAAATGATATAAATGGAGGGATAAAGGCTGTCCGGGTCACCATAATACTAACCCCTCATATCGTCAATAATAAATAAGAAAGTCCAATATCCCGCTACAATATTAAATATATAAATAGAGAAATATAATAAGAACTTATAAGAGTGCGAAATCTGGGGAAATAGGGAGACGGGATGTCGCCTCCTGCCGCGCTACTTGTCACGCTGACGACTCTCGAAGGAAGTATCGCGTTATGAGCCATACGTCCCTTACAACGTCTCTCGACACTAGAGCGGACGCTGTTATCGCTAAATGAAGAGTGGGTATTTTAAGGGCCTTTTTCCGCGTTCGGTGTCGAGTGCTATTCGTTCCGGTTCATCGATTTCGCGTGCGGGGAAAGTTGTCGGCGTCGCCCAAAACAATTTCGGCCAACTTAATGAGAGCGCCCTCTTCCCCCAGTCGTCGACCCTCCCACGAAATATTAGTTTTAGCTCATAGATGGCGGTAATAATGTTTATACGAGCGTCGGACGGTGATTTTCGGTTAAATAGTGAGCGACAGAAACATCGCGTTTCAAAAGTCTCTCGGCGAGTGGGGCGCCAGCCCACCTCGGTCAACTGCGCCTAAGCGAGACTGACAAGACTCGCTAATGGCTTTTCCTATACACCAACCCTCGGTCTAGAGACTTACGGTACGCGTACGATGGCGTCTTTCCCGCAACCTCCCTAAACACACAACGCTCTTCAGGTTCAAAACACAACTCTACATAAGCCCGTCTTTCGAAAGTCCCCGTTGGCGATAAACCCCCGCGAGGTTAAATTAAAGGCCACCCAAGTTATTGCTACTTACGGAGAACGGATATTAGCGCGCTATCACCGGCCAAACCAGGTCGACACCGCGTTAAATTTGACCAGGGGAATCAAAATTGTAATTTGTGACGTCGTTACAATTATTAAGTTAAACTGAGGGTATATTTAGACACCTAAGGTGTGGTTTTCAACCCATTCACAAATTGCGTACAGGGAAACAAAAGTATAGAGCGTAGCCCTTGGAGGTACGATTTTAACGCTTTTATTTATACTAGATGGCGCTCATTTAAAATTTATGGCGGGGAATTTGTAAATAATTATTGATTCGCAACAAAAAAAAACATTTCTTACACTATTTAAAATGTTTTATGTAAAAACTGTTTACAGAAGTTAAATTCAGTATAAATTGGGAATGAAGAAAAAGTTTATGGCGACATCTGGTAAGATTTCGGAGTATTTAAAAATATACCTTGATGTATTTAATCCTGAAAAGTGCTTCTCCGTTTCAACAATTTCAATTACAATAATTTGTTATTTATTACAGTTTGGAATTAATTCTTGAAATTAAGTATGTAAATTAGTTTCGCCATAAATGTATTAGAAACAGTACAAACAGACGAACTTTCCGCCATTACAAGTGTTTAAATACAAAATTGAATAATTTCTAAATCAAATTAGATTGAACGCGTGAAGGTTTGAATACAGGGTAAAAAATTTCGAAGGTGACGGTCTTTCGGCGGATAAATATAAAAGATTGAACATACAGTTTCTACGCTCCACCTAGTTTATCTGATTTAGTGATTTTTAGACAAACTTTCGGCTGCTAGAGCCAAGCAGAGGAAACTAAATTTATGGGGATTTATCATAGGCGTGCGCGAGTAGGGATGGATGAGCCATTGCCCGACCTCAAAGATTTCCAAGGGCAAAAAAGCGACATAATAAGGGCTTTATTAGGGGCGGAAACTCAAGAAAAAGATAAAGCAAATATTCCCTAAAATAAATGGAAAACTTTAAAGACCGACTACATAGTTATTAGGTCTTTCACTGGAAGCTGGCTCACTGCAAGACACACGTGCTATGCAAGCAGCCGACTACCAGTGAGAAACAGAGTAAACCGAATAAATATGTAGTCCGTTAATAATTTTCTAAAAACCAAAAAATTTAATTAAAACTTTATGATAATGGTGGTTTTCGGTATTTGAACAATTAGGTAAGGATTTTTGTTTGTAAAATCAGATATCAGATTTTCTGAATTTAAGTCCAGATAATATCAGACCAGTTCGCTACCTTAGAGCAAGAGTCAAGCAAGTCGGAAAACCCCTATTTGAGAAAAACCTGTTTTAAGTTTGAAATCTAGCATAATAACATTGATAATCTAATAATGAAAATTGATAAAAAATAGAGTGAAAATATATATTGAAAATTTTGTACTAAGTCACCTTAATTTAAAAACACTCTCAAGGATTCTTATTTTGAATTTCTTTCAATAGTCACGTATCTCGACTTACTTGGCTAAGTGACTATCTTCAGATTTCTCGGTAGGGAAATATAAAATATAAACCTGATCTGGCTAAGTGACTATCTTCAGATTTCTCGGTAGGGAAATATAAAATATAAACCTGATCTGGCTAAGTGACTATCTTCAGATTTCTCGGTAGGGAAATATAAAATATAAACCTGATCTGGCTAAGTGACTATCTTCAGATTTCTCGGTAGGGAAATATAAAATATAAATCTGATCTGGCTAAGTGACTATCTTCAGATTTCTCGGTAGGGAAATATAAAATATAAACCTGATCTGGCTAAGTGACTATCTTCAGATTTCTCGGTAGGGAAATATAAAATATAAACCTGATCTGGCTAAGTGACTATCTTCAGATTTCTCGGTAGGGAAATATAAAATATAAATCTGATCTGGCTAAGTGACTATCTTCAGATTTCTCGGTAGGGAAATATAAAATATAAACCTGATCTGGCTAAGTGACTATCTTCAGATTTCTCGGTAGGGAAATATAAAATATAAACCTGATCTGGCTAAGTGACTATCTTCAGATTTCTCGGTAGGGAAATATAAAATATAAATCTGATCTGGCTAAGTGACTATCTTCAGATTTCTCGGTAGGGAAATATAAAATATAAACCTGATCTGGCTAAGTGACTATCTTCAGATTTCTCGGTCGGGAAATATAAAATATAAACCTGATCTGGCTAAGTGACTATCTTCAGATTTCTCGGTAGGGAAATATAAAATATAAACCTGATCTGGCTAAGTGACTATCTTCAGATTTCTCGGTAGGGAAATATAAAATATAAACCTGATCTGGCTAAGTGACTATCTTCAGATTTCTCGGTAGGGAAATATAAAATATAAACCTGATCTGGCTAAGTGACTATCTTCAGATTTCTCGGTAGGGAAATATAAAATATAAACCTGATCTGGCTAAGTGACTATCTTCAGATTTCTCGGTAGGGAAATATAAAATATAAACCTGATCTGGCTAAGTGACTATCTTCAGATTTCTCGGTAGGGAAATATAAAATATAAACCTGATCTGGCTAAGTGACTATCTTCAGATTTCTCGGTAGGGAAATATAAAATATAAATCTGATCTGGCTAAGTGACTATCTTCAGATTTCTCGGTAGGGAAATATAAAATATAAACCTGATCTGGCTAAGTGACTATCTTCAGATTTCTCGGTAGGGAAATATAAAATATAAACCTGATCTGGCTAAGTGACTATCTTCAGATTTCTCGGTAGGGAAATATAAAATATAAATCTGATCTGGCTAAGTGACTATCTTCAGATTTCTCGGTAGGGAAATATAAAATATAAACCTGATCTGGCTAAGTGACTATCTTCAGATTTCTCGGTCGGGAAATATAAAATATAAACCTGATCTGGCTAAGTGACTATCTTCAGATTTCTCGGTAGGGAAATATAAAATATAAACCTGATCTGGCTAAGTGACTATCTTCAGATTTCTCGGTAGGGAAATATAAAATATAAACCTGATCTGGCTAAGTGACTATCTTCAGATTTCTCGGTAGGGAAATATAAAATATAAACCTGATCTGGCTAAGTGACTATCTTCAGATTTCTCGGTAGGGAAATATAAAATATAAACCTGATCTGGCTAAGTGACTATCTTCAGATTTCTCGGTAGGGAAATATAAAATATAAACCTGATCTGGCTAAGTGACTATCTTCAGATTTCTCGGTAGGGAAATATAAAATATAAACCTGATCTGGCTAAGTGACTATCTTCAGATTTCTCGGTAGGGAAATATAAAATATAAATCTGATCTGGCTAAGTGACTATCTTCAGATTTCTCGGTAGGGAAATATAAAATATAAACCTGATCTGGCTAAGTGACTATCTTCAGATTTCTCGGTAGGGAAATATAAAATATAAACCTGATCTGGCTAATCGACTATCTTCAGATTTCTCGGTCGGGAAATATAAAATATAAACCTGATCTGGCTAAGTGACTATCTTCAGATTTCTCGGTAGGGAAATATAAAATATAAACCTGATCTGGCTAAGTGACTATCTTCAGATTTCTCGGTAGGGAAATATAAAATATAAACCTGATCTGGCTAAGTGACTATCTTCAGATTTCTCGGTAGGGAAATATAAAATATAAACCTGATCTGGCTAAGTGACTATCTTCAGATTTCTCGGTAGGGAAATATAAAATATAAACCTGATCTGGCTAAGTGACTATCTTCAGATTTCTCGGTAGGGAAATATAAAATATAAATCTGATCTGGCTAAGTGACTATCTTCAGATTTCTCGGTAGGGAAATATAAAATATAAACCTGATCTGGCTAAGTGACTATCTTCAGATTTCTCGGTAGGGAAATATAAAATATAAACCTGATCTGGCTAAGTGACTATCTTCAGATTTCTCGGTAGGGAAATATAAAATATAAATCTGATCTGGCTAAGTGACTATCTTCAGATTTCTCGGTAGGGAAATATAAAATATAAACCTGATCTGGCTAAGTGACTATCTTCAGATTTCTCGGTAGGGAAATATAAAATATAAACCTGATCTGGCTAAGTGACTATCTTCAGATTTCTCGGTAGGGAAATATAAAATATAAATCTGATCTGGCTAAGTGACTATCTTCAGATTTCTCGGTAGGGAAATATAAAATATAAACCTGATCTGGCTAAGTGACTATCTTCAGATTTCTCGGTCGGGAAATATAAAATATAAACCTGATCTGGCTAAGTGACTATCTTCAGATTTCTCGGTAGGGAAATATAAAATATAAACCTGATCTGGCTAAGTGACTATCTTCAGATTTCTCGGTAGGGAAATATAAAATATAAACCTGATCTGGCTAAGTGACTATCTTCAGATTTCTCGGTAGGGAAATATAAAATATAAACCTGATCTGGCTAAGTGACTATCTTCAGATTTCTCGGTAGGGAAATATAAAATATAAACCTGATCTGGCTAAGTGACTATCTTCAGATTTCTCGGTAGGGAAATATAAAATATAAACCTGATCTGGCTAAGTGACTATCTTCAGATTTCTCGGTAGGGAAATATAAAATATAAACCTGATCTGGCTAAGTGACTATCTTCAGATTTCTCGGTAGGGAAATATAAAATATAAATCTGATCTGGCTAAGTGACTATCTTCAGATTTCTCGGTAGGGAAATATAAAATATAAACCTGATCTGGCTAAGTGACTATCTTCAGATTTCTCGGTAGGGAAATATAAAATATAAACCTGATCTGGCTAATCGACTATCTTCAGATTTCTCGGTCGGGAAATATAAAATATAAACCTGATCTGGCTAAGTGACTATCTTCAGATTTCTCGGTAGGGAAATATAAAATATAAACCTGATCTGGCTAAGTGACTATCTTCAGATTTCTCGGTAGGGAAATATAAAATATAAACCTGATCTGGCTAAGTGACTATCTTCAGATTTCTCGGTAGGGAAATATAAAATATAAACCTGATCTGGCTAAGTGACTATCTTCAGATTTCTCGGTAGGGAAATATAAAATATAAACCTGATCTGGCTAAGTGACTATCTTCAGATTTCTCGGTAGGGAAATATAAAATATAAATCTGATCTGGCTAAGTGACTATCTTCAGATTTCTCGGTAGGGAAATATAAAATATAAACCTGATCTGGCTAAGTGACTATCTTCAGATTTCTCGGTAGGGAAATATAAAATATAAACCTGATCTGGCTAAGTGACTATCTTCAGATTTCTCGGTAGGGAAATATAAAATATAAACCTGATCTGGCTAAGTGACTATCTTCAGATTTCTCGGTAGGGAAATATAAAATATAAACCTGATCTGGCTAAGTGACTATCTTCAGATTTCTCGGTAGGGAAATATAAAATATAAACCTGATCTGGCTAAGTGACTATCTTCAGATTTCTCGGTAGGGAAATATAAAATATAAACCTGATCTGGCTAAGTGACTATCTTCAGATTTCTCGGTAGGGAAATATAAAATATAAACCTGATCTGGCTAAGTGACTATCTTCAGAT
Organism: Leiobunum rupestre; assembly: GCF_980474605.1. NCBI lineage: Eukaryota > Metazoa > Arthropoda > Arachnida > Opiliones > Sclerosomatidae > Leiobunum > Leiobunum rupestre. The sequence continues at coordinate 38,758,221 of NC_143392.1, forward strand.
TTCTCGGTAGGGAAATATAAAATATAAACCTGATCTGGCTAAGTGACTATCTTCAGATTTCTCGGTAGGGAAATATAAAATATAAACCTGATCTGGCTAAGTGACTATCTTCAGATTTCTCGGTAGGGAAATATAAAATATAAACCTGATCTGGCTAAGTGACTATCTTCAGATTTCTCGGTAGGGAAATATAAAATATAAATCTGATCTGGCTAAGTGACTATCTTCAGATTTCTCGGTAGGGAAATATAAAATATAAACCTGATCTGGCTAATCGACTATCTTCAGATTTCTCGGTAGGGAAATATAAAATATAAACCTGATCTGGCTAAGTGACTATCTTCAGATTTCTCGGTAGGGAAATATAAAATATAAACCTGATCTGGCTAAGTGACTATCTTCAGATTTCTCGGTAGGGAAATATAAAATATAAACCTGATCTGGCTAAGTGACTATCTTCAGATTTCTCGATAGGGAAATATAAAATATAAACCTGATCTGGCTAATCGACTATCTTCAGATTTCTCGGTAGGGAAATATAAAATATAAATCTGATCTGGCTAAGTGACTTTCTTCAGATTTCTCGGTAGGGAAATATAAAATATAAACCTGATCTGGCTAATCGACTATCTTCAGATTTCTCGGTAGGGAAATATAAAATATAAACCTGATCTGGCTAATCGACTATCTTCAGATTTCTCGGTAGGGAAATATAAAATATAAACCTGATCTGGCTAAGTGACTATCTTCAGATTTCTCGGTAGGGAAATATAAAATATAAATCTGATCTGGCTAAGTGACTTTCTTCAGATTTCTCGGTAGGGAAATATAAAATATAAACCTGATCTGGCTAATCGACTATCTTCAGATTTCTCGGTAGGGAAATATAAAATATAAACCTGATCTGGCTAATCGACTATCTTCAGATTTCTCGGTAGGGAAATATAAAATATAAACCTGATCTGGCTAATCGACTATCTTCAGATTTCTCGGTAGGGAAATATAAAATATAAACCTGATCTGGCTAAGTGACTATCTTCAGATTTCTCGGTAGGGAAATATAAAATATAAATCTGATCTGGCTAAGTGACTTTCTTCAGATTTCTCGGTAGGGAAATATAAAATATAAACCTGATCTGGCTAATCGACTATCTTCAGATTTCTCGGTAGGGAAATATAAAATATAAACCTGATCTGGCTAAGTGACTATCTTCAGATTTCTCGGTAGGGAAATATAAAATATAAACCTGATCTGGCTAATCGACTATCTTCAGATTTCTCGGTAGGGAAATATAAAATATAAACCTGATCTGGCTAATCGACTATCTTCAGATTTCTCGGTAGGGAAATATAAAATATAAACCTGATCTGGCTAAGTGACTATCTTCAGATTTCTCGGTAGGGAAATATAAAATATAAACCTGATCTGGCTAATCGACTATCTTCAGATTTCTCGGTCGGGAAATATAAAATATAAACCTGATCTGGCTAAGTGACTATCTTCAGATTTCTCGGTAGGGAAATATAAAATATAAACCTGATCTGGCTAAGTGACTATCTTCAGATTTCTCGGTAGGGAAATATAAAATATAAACCTGATCTGGCTAAGTGACTATCTTCAGATTTCTCGGTAGGGAAATATAAAATATAAACCTGATCTGGCTAAGTGACTATCTTCAGATTTCTCGGTCGGGAAATATAAAATATAAACCTGATCTGGCTAAGTGACTATCTTCAGATTTCTCGGTAGGGAAATATAAAATATAAACCTGATCTGGCTAAGTGACTATCTTCAGATTTCTCGGTAGGGAAATATAAAATATAAACCTGATCTGGCTAAGTGACTATCTTCAGATTTCTCGGTAGGGAAATATAAAATATAAACCTGATCTGGCTAATCGACTATCTTCAGATTTCTCGGTCGGGAAATATAAAATATAAACCTGATCTGGCTAATCGACTATCTTCAGATTTCTCGGTAGGGAAATATAAAATATAAACCTGATCTGGCTAAGTGACTATCTTCAGATTTCTCGGTAGGGAAATATAAAATATAAACCTGATCTGGCTAATCGACTATCTTCAGATTTCTCGGTAGGGAAATATAAAATATAAACCTGATCTGGCTAAGTGACTATCTTCAGATTTCTCGGTAGGGAAATATAAAATATAAACCTGATCTGGCTAAGTGACTATCTTCAGATTTCTCGGTAGGGAAATATAAAATATAAATCTGATCTGGCTAAGTGACTATCTTCAGATTTCTCGGTAGGGAAATATAAAATATAAACCTGATCTGGCTAATCGACTATCTTCAGATTTCTCGGTCGGGAAATATAAAATATAAACCTGATCTGGCTAAGTGACTATCTTCAGATTTCTCGGTAGGGAAATATAAAATATAAACCTGATCTGGCTAAGTGACTATCTTCAGATTTCTCGGTAGGGAAATATAAAATATAAACCTGATCTGGCTAAGTGACTATCTTCAGATTTCTCGGTAGGGAAATATAAAATATAAACCTGATCTGGCTAAGTGACTTTCTTCAGATTTCTCGGTAGGGAAATATAAAATATAAACCTGATCTGGCTAATCGACTATCTTCAGATTTCTCGGTAGGGAAATATAAAATATAAACCTGATCTGGCTAAGTGACTATCTTCAGATTTCTCGGTAGGGAAATATAAAATATAAACCTGATCTGGCTAATCGACTATCTTCAGATTTCTCGGTAGGGAAATATAAAATATAAACCTGATCTGGCTAAGTGACTATCTTCAGATTTCTCGGTAGGGAAATATAAAATATAAACCTGATCTGGCTAAGTGACTATCTTCAGATTTCTCGGTAGGGAAATATAAAATATAAACCTGATCTGGCTAAGTGACTATCTTCAGATTTCTCGGTAGGGAAATATAAAATATAAACCTGATCTGGCTAATCGACTATCTTCAGATTTCTCGGTCGGGAAATATAAAATATAAACCTGATCTGGCTAAGTGACTATCTTCAGATTTCTCGGTAGGGAAATATAAAATATAAACCTGATCTGGCTAAGTGACTATCTTCAGATTTCTCGGTAGGGAAATATAAAATATAAACCTGATCTGGCTAAGTGACTATCTTCAGATTTCTCGGTAGGGAAATATAAAATATAAACCTGATCTGGCTAAGTGACTATCTTCAGATTTCTCGGTCGGGAAATATAAAATATAAACCTGATCTGGCTAAGTGACTATCTTCAGATTTCTCGGTAGGGAAATATAAAATATAAACCTGATCTGGCTAAGTGACTATCTTCAGATTTCTCGGTAGGGAAATATAAAATATAAACCTGATCTGGCTAAGTGACTATCTTCAGATTTCTCGGTAGGGAAATATAAAATATAAACCTGATCTGGCTAAGTGACTATCTTCAGATTTCTCGGTCGGGAAATATAAAATATAAACCTGATCTGGCTAAGTGACTATCTTCAGATTTCTCGGTAGGGAAATATAAAATATAAACCTGATCTGGCTAAGTGACTATCTTCAGATTTCTCGGTAGGGAAATATAAAATATAAACCTGATCTGGCTAAGTGACTATCTTCAGATTTCTCGGTAGGGAAATATAAAATATAAACCTGATCTGGCTAATCGACTATCTTCAGATTTCTCGGTCGGGAAATATAAAATATAAACCTGATCTGGCTAATCGACTATCTTCAGATTTCTCGGTAGGGAAATATAAAATATAAACCTGATCTGGCTAAGTGACTATCTTCAGATTTCTCGGTAGGGAAATATAAAATATAAACCTGATCTGGCTAATCGACTATCTTCAGATTTCTCGGTAGGGAAATATAAAATATAAACCTGATCTGGCTAAGTGACTATCTTCAGATTTCTCGGTAGGGAAATATAAAATATAAACCTGATCTGGCTAAGTGACTATCTTCAGATTTCTCGGTAGGGAAATATAAAATATAAATCTGATCTGGCTAAGTGACTATCTTCAGATTTCTCGGTAGGGAAATATAAAATATAAACCTGATCTGGCTAATCGACTATCTTCAGATTTCTCGGTCGGGAAATATAAAATATAAACCTGATCTGGCTAAGTGACTATCTTCAGATTTCTCGGTAGGGAAATATAAAATATAAACCTGATCTGGCTAAGTGACTATCTTCAGATTTCTCGGTAGGGAAATATAAAATATAAACCTGATCTGGCTAAGTGACTATCTTCAGATTTCTCGGTAGGGAAATATAAAATATAAACCTGATCTGGCTAAGTGACTTTCTTCAGATTTCTCGGTAGGGAAATATAAAATATAAACCTGATCTGGCTAATCGACTATCTTCAGATTTCTCGGTAGGGAAATATAAAATATAAACCTGATCTGGCTAAGTGACTATCTTCAGATTTCTCGGTAGGGAAATATAAAATATAAACCTGATCTGGCTAATCGACTATCTTCAGATTTCTCGGTAGGGAAATATAAAATATAAACCTGATCTGGCTAAGTGACTATCTTCAGATTTCTCGGTAGGGAAATATAAAATATAAACCTGATCTGGCTAAGTGACTATCTTCAGATTTCTCGGTAGGGAAATATAAAATATAAACCTGATCTGGCTAAGTGACTATCTTCAGATTTCTCGGTAGGGAAATATAAAATATAAACCTGATCTGGCTAATCGACTATCTTCAGATTTCTCGGTCGGGAAATATAAAATATAAACCTGATCTGGCTAAGTGACTATCTTCAGATTTCTCGGTAGGGAAATATAAAATATTAACCTGATCTGGCTAAGTGACTATCTTCAGATTTCTCGGTAGGGAAATATAAAATATAAACCTGATCTGGCTAAGTGACTATCTTCAGATTTCTCGGTCGGGAAATATAAAATATAAACCTGATCTGGCTAAGTGACTATCTTCAGATTTCTCGGTAGGGAAATATAAAATATAAACCTGATCTGGCTAAGTGACTATCTTCAGATTTCTCGGTAGGGAAATATAAAATATAAACCTGATCTGGCTAAGTGACTATCTTCAGATTTCTCGGTAGGGAAATATAAAATATAAACCTGATCTGGCTAATCGACTATCTTCAGATTTCTCGGTCGGGAAATATAAAATATAAACCTGATCTGGCTAATCGACTATCTTCAGATTTCTCGGTAGGGAAATATAAAATATAAACCTGATCTGGCTAAGTGACTATCTTCAGATTTCTCGGTAGGGAAATATAAAATATAAACCTGATCTGGCTAATCGACTATCTTCAGATTTCTCGGTAGGGAAATATAAAATATAAACCTGATCTGGCTAAGTGACTATCTTCAGATTTCTCGGTAGGGAAATATAAAATATAAACCTGATCTGGCTAAGTGACTATCTTCAGATTTCTCGGTAGGGAAATATAAAATATAAATCTGATCTGGCTAAGTGACTATCTTCAGATTTCTCGGTAGGGAAATATAAAATATAAACCTGATCTGGCTAATCGACTATCTTCAGATTTCTCGGTCGGGAAATATAAAATATAAACCTGATCTGGCTAAGTGACTATCTTCAGATTTCTCGGTAGGGAAATATAAAATATAAACCTGATCTGGCTAAGTGACTATCTTCAGATTTCTCGGTAGGGAAATATAAAATATAAACCTGATCTGGCTAAGTGACTATCTTCAGATTTCTCGGTAGGGAAATATAAAATATAAACCTGATCTGGCTAAGTGACTTTCTTCAGATTTCTCGGTAGGGAAATATAAAATATAAACCTGATCTGGCTAATCGACTATCTTCAGATTTCTCGGTAGGGAAATATAAAATATAAACCTGATCTGGCTAAGTGACTATCTTCAGATTTCTCGGTAGGGAAATATAAAATATAAACCTGATCTGGCTAATCGACTATCTTCAGATTTCTCGGTAGGGAAATATAAAATATAAACCTGATCTGGCTAAGTGACTATCTTCAGATTTCTCGGTAGGGAAATATAAAATATAAACCTGATCTGGCTAAGTGACTATCTTCAGATTTCTCGGTAGGGAAATATAAAATATAAACCTGATCTGGCTAATCGACTATCTTCAGATTTCTCGGTCGGGAAATATAAAATATAAACCTGATCTGGCTAAGTTACTATCTTCAGATTTCTCGGTAGGGAAATATAAAATATAAACCTGATCTGGCTAAGTGACTATCTTCAGATTTCTCGGTAGGGAAATATAAAATATAAACCTGATCTGGCTAAGTGACTATCTTCAGATTTCTCGGTAGGGAAATATAAAATATAAACCTGATCTGGCTAAGTGACTATCTTCAGATTTCTCGGTCGGGAAATATAAAATATAAACCTGATCTGGCTAAGTGACTATCTTCAGATTTCTCGGTAGGGAAATATAAAATATAAACCTGATCTGGCTAAGTGACTTTCTTCAGATTTCTCGGTAGGGAAATATAAAATATAAACCTGATCTGGCTAATCGACTATCTTCAGATTTCTCGGTAGGGAAATATAAAATATAAACCTGATCTGGCTAAGTGACTATCTTCAGATTTCTCGGTAGGGAAATATAAAATATAAACCTGATCTGGCTAAGTGACTATCTTCAGATTTCTCGGTAGGGAAATATAAAATATAAACCTGATCTGGCTAATCGACTATCTTCAGATTTCTCGGTCGGGAAATATAAAATATAAACCTGATCTGGCTAAGTGACTATCTTCAGATTTCTCGGTAGGGAAATATAAAATATAAACCTGATCTGGCTAAGTGACTATCTTCAGATTTCTCGGTAGGGAAATATAAAATATAAACCTGATCTGGCTAAGTGACTATCTTCAGATTTCTCGGTAGGGAAATATAAAATATAAACCTGATCTGGCTAAGTGACTATCTTCAGATTTCTCGGTCGGGAAATATAAAATATAAACCTGATCTGGCTAAGTGACTATCTTCAGATTTCTCGGTAGGGAAATATAAAATATAAACCTGATCTGGCTAAGTGACTATCTTCAGATTTCTCGGTAGGGAAATATAAAATATAAACCTGATCTGGCTAAGTGACTATCTTCAGATTTCTCGGTAGGGAAATATAAAATATAAACCTGATCTGGCTAAGTGACTATCTTCAGATTTCTCGGTAGGGAAATATAAAATATAAACCTGATCTGGCTAAGTGACTATCTTCAGATTTCTCGGTAGGGAAATATAAAATATAAACCTGATCTGGCTAAGTGACTATCTTCAGATTTCTCGGTCGGGAAATATAAAATATAAACCTGATCTGGCTAAGTGACTATCTTCAGATTTCTCGGTAGGGAAATATAAAATATAAACCTGATCTGGCTAAGTGACTATCTTCAGATTTCTCGGTAGGGAAATATAAAATATAAACCTGATCTGGCTAATCGACTATCTTCAGATTTCTCGGTAGGGAAATATAAAATATAAACCTGATCTGGCTAAGTGACTATCTTCAGATTTCTCGGTAGGGAAATATAAAATATAAACCTGATCTGGCTAAGTGACTATCTTCAGATTTCTCGGTAGGGAAATATAAAATATAAACCTGATCTGGCTAAGTGACTATCTTCAGATTTCTCGGTAGGGAAATATAAAATATAAACCTGATCTGGCTAATCGACTATCTTCAGATTTCTCGGTCGGGAAATATAAAATATAAACCTGATCTGGCTAATCGACTATCTTCATATTTCTCGGTAGGGAAATATAAAATATAAACCTGATCTGGCTAAGTGACTATCTTCAGATTTCTGGGTAGGGAAATATAAAATATAAACCTGATCTGGCTAAGTGACTATCTTCAGATTTCTGACACTTAGGACCTGACTAATCTGTACAGCTAACCCTTAGAAGCAGTAGCCAGATTCAAATCCCAGCATAATGAACAGAGGTAAAAGTGTACAAGTAGCCTTACTGTGCACTTCAGTTCCGTGTATAAAACATAAAAAGGTTAAAAATTTTAATCAGTGTAGTGTATTTCCCTATTCATTTTATAGTTGAAAAGTTTTTTTTATCATTCAAGACCAAACAATTAGTGCTGAATAAAAATTAAGGGGGTGTTTTGATGTTTCGAACTAATAACACATCTTCTTAAAAGACCGCGAGCTCATTCACGATCCTAGCGGAGAAATGCCGTAGCTGATTAAAGTTTTCCATGCCCAAAATTACCAATACAAAAAAGGGATAAATTGTATCGAGAGAAATTGTAAATTAATTAAAAATTGAAAAGTATTCTAAGAGCGGGGTCGGAGCTTTGTAATATGGAAATGAGGTGGTACAAAAAGCTTTTGAAAAATACCCCACTGAAAGCTAATTTCAATAATACAGGGTGTTTCAAAAGGTTATGCAAAATTTTTAAGGATTTGTAGGGGGTGAGTTGAGAAGTATGCCTGTTTTTTGTCCCACTTTCCTACGGTGAGTGAAAAGAGCGCCAGAGAGCTTCAAAGTGTGGCCTACTAGCCCCTGGAAGTAGGCTGCAACAAGCTTCAAACCCAGCAGTAGAGAAACGCGAACATTAAGGTTTGGGTTCGTGTGATAGGTACAAAAGGACTTTGTAAACAAATCGAGGTAACCAGCGTAAAAAAGTTAACTTAAATAGTATTTAAAGTCCCTGCTGCTTGGTTTTGCGCTTGTTGCAGCCTACTTCCAGGTGCTAGTATGTAGCGGTCGGGGACGGTTAATCATATCCATGATTAAATTGATTTTTTTCAGGAAAAAAATGTAAACAAAGAAATTTACCGGTTAATATTTCGGAAAATGATTAAAAAACATTAATTTTACAAATTTATCAAAGGATTAATCGGATAATACAGAAATATAAATTACTTGATCAAAACGTTTTACGAATAATTTCGAGAGCTTTATCTATTAAATAAAAGTTAACCATCCCCAACCTCTACTAGTAGGCCACACTTTGAAGCTCTCTTTCGCTCTTTTAACTCATTGTAGGAAAATGGGAAAAAAAGGCATACTTCTCAACTCACCCCTATACAACTACTTAAAATTTGTGCATAACCTTTTGAAACACCCTGTATAGTAGCTCAAATATTAAAACAGAAACGGCCTGATTAAATTCCGCAACTCAGATCAAAGGAGAACTTATTACAGGTAAACCAACTGCTAGAAACCAGAATACGTCCTTAAATAGAAAGGAGTGGGTATTTGGAAAGGCACCAAACATTTCGCCGATCCTTAATGAAGTGGACTTCTTCCAGAATGACACAGTCGCGACAAAGTCCGCTCGCGTTCTTAGCAGAGCGAACGAAACGTAAGCCGTACCCCCTCTTTCCCTTTCGATTCAACAGTCATCTCAGACGGGTCTTCCAGACATGCTTCTATTTTCGTTTCATATCCCTTTTATCATCTCCGCCGCCTTCATTCTCTTCGGATTCTTTATAATAAAATTAGGCCGAAAAGGATGTTTTGACCCGCATTATTTTTTCTTCTTTTATGAAATTGGTTTAGGAACGAAAATATTCGGAAAACGTAGAAGAATGAGGATGAGACCATCTTCCACGAAAAACCCATTTAAAGGCCGTTTCGGTAAAAGCTAAGTTTTGATGTATAGAAGGCAATGGGTTTCTTAGCAACGCTCGCCAGCTTAGTTTTGATGTATAGAAGGCAATGGGTTCCTTAGCAACGCTCGCGAGAGCGTTAAGAGACTGAAGAAAAATAATAAAGCTAGAATTATGTACCGAAACAAATCGGGCTGTAGACTAAAAATAAATACTTTTGCAGAAGGGTCTTCCATAGAGCCCACATACTTTTACAATGATTAGATGAAGCGACGCGTGTACCTTCAATCCACTTTCGTGAAACAGAAAGAACAAACCTTTGCGGTGGTCGGTATATATTTAGATCCCTCAATCGTCTAATATGTCCCCGAGCGGAATGGTCAAAATATCGCTGTTTCTTATCGGGTAGGGTTGCCGCGGTTCAAGAACCGGAACCGAACCGATCACGACAAATTGGAACCGGAACCGAACCGAACCGAAAAATAGTAGGAACAGAACCGAACCGAACCGGAACCGAACCGAACCGAAAAATAGTAGGAACAGAACCGAACCGAACCGGAACCTAACCGAACCGAAAAATAGTAGGAACAGAACCGAACCGAACCGAAAAATAGTAGGAACAGAACCGAACCGAACCGGAACCGAACCGAACCGAAAAATAGTAGGAACAGAACCGAACCGAACCGGAACCGAACCGAACCGAAAAATAGTAGGAACAGAACCGAACCGAACAGGAACCTAACCGAACCGAAAAATAGTAGGAACAGAACCGAACCGAACCGGAACCTAACCGAACCGAAAAATAGTAGGAACAGAACCGAACCGAACCGGAACCTAACCGAACCGAAAAATAGTAGGAACAGAACCGAACCGAACCGGAACCTAACCGAACCGAAAAATAGTAGGAACAGAACCGAACCTAACCGAACCGAAAAATAGTAGGAACAGAACCGAACCGAACCGGAACCTAACCGAACCGAAAAATAGTAGGAACAGAACCGAACCGAACCGGAACCTAACCGAACCGAAAAATAGTAGGAACAGAACCGAACCGAACCGAAAAATAGTAGGAACCGAACCGAACCGAACCGGAACCGAACCGAACCGAAAAATAGTAGGAACAGAACCGAACCGAACCGGAACCTAACCGAACCGAAAAATAGTAGGAACAGAACCGAACCGAACCGGAACCGAACCGAACCGAAAAATAGTAGGAACAGAACCGAACCGAACCGGAACCTAACCGAACCGGAACCTAACCGAACCGAAAAATAGTAGGAACAGAACCGAACCGAACCGGAACCGAACCGAACCGAAAAATAGTAGGAACAGAACCGAACCGAACCGGAACCTAACCGAACCGGAACCTAACCGAACCGAAAAATAGTAGGAACAGAACCGAACCGAACCGGAACCTAACCGAACCGAAAAATAGTAGGAACAGAACCGAACCGAACCGAAAAATAGTAGGAACAGAACCGAACCGAACCGAACCGAAAAATAGTAGGAACAGAACCGAACCGAAAAATAGTAGGAACAGAACCGAACCGAACCGGAACCTAACCGAACCGAAAAATAGTAGGAACAGAACCGAACCGAACCGGAACCTAACCGAACCGAAAAATAGTAGGAACAGAACCGAACCGAACCGGAACCGAACCGAACCGAAAAATAGTAGGAACAGAACCGAACCGAACAGGAACCTAACCGAACCGAAAAATAGTAGGAACAGAACCGAACCGAACCGGAACCTAACCGAACCGAAAAATAGTAGGAACAGAACCGAACCGAACCGGAACCTAACCGAACCGAAAAATAGTAGGAACAGAACCGAACCGAACCGGAACCTAACCGAACCGAAAAATAGTAGGAACAGAACCGAACCTAACCGAACCGAAAAATAGTAGGAACAGAACCGAACCGAACCGGAACCTAACCGAACCGAAAAATAGTAGGAACAGAACCGAACCGAACCGAAAAATAGTAGGAACAGAACCGAACCGAACCGGAACCTAACCGAACCGAAAAATAGTAGGAACAGAACCGAACCGAACAGGAACCTAACCGAACCGAAAAATAGTAGGAACAGAACCGAACCGAACCGGAACCTAACCGAACCGAAAAATAGTAGGAACAGAACCGAACCGAACCGGAACCTAACCGAACCGAAAAATAGTAGGAACAGAACCGAACCGAACCGGAACCTAACCGAACCGAAAAATAGTAGGAACAGAACCGAACCTAACCGAACCGAAAAATAGTAGGAACAGAACCGAACCGAACCGGAACCTAACCGAACCGAAAAATAGTAGGAACAGAACCGAACCGAACCGAAAAATAGTAGGAACAGAACCGAACCGAACCGGAACCTAACCGAACCGAAAAATAGTAGGAACAGAACCGAACCGAACCGGAACCTAACCGAACCGAAAAATAGTAGGAACAGAACCGAACCGAACCGAAAAATAGTAGGAACAGAACCGAACCGAACCGAACCGAAAAATAGTAGGAACAGAACCGAACCGAAAAATAGTAGGAACAGAACCGAACCGAACCGGAACCTAACCGAACCGAAAAATAGTAGGAACAGAACCGAACCGAACCGGAACCTAACCGAACCGAAAAATAGTAGGAACAGAACCGAACCGAACCGGAACCTAACCGAACCGAAAAATAGTAGGAACAGAACCGAACCGAACCGGAACCTAACCGAACCGAAAAATAGTAGGAACAGAACCGAACCGAACCGGAACCTAACCGAACCGAAAAATAGTAGGAACAGAACCGAACCGAACCGAAAAATAGTAGGAACCGAACCGAACCGAACCGGAACCGAACCGAACCGAAAAATAGTAGGAACAGAACCGAACCGAACCGGAACCTAACCGAACCGAAAAATAGTAGGAACAGAACCGAACCGAACCGGAACCGAACCGAACCGAAAAATAGTAGGAACAGAACCGAACCGAACCGGAACCTAACCGAACCGAAAAATAGTAGGAACAGAACCGAACCGAACCGGAACCTAACCGAACCGAAAAATAGTAGGAACAGAACCGAACCGAACCGAAAAATAGTAGGAACAGAACCGAACCGAACCGAACCGAAAAATAGTAGGAACAGAACCGAACCGAAAAATAGTAGGAACAGAACCGAACCGAACCGGAACCTAACCGAACCGAAAAATAGTAGGAACAGAACCGAACCGAACCGGAACCTAACCGAACCGAAAAATAGTAGGAACAGAACCGAACCGAACCGGAACCTAACCGAACCGAAAAATAGTAGGAACAGAACCGAACCGAACCGGAACCTAACCGAACCGAAAAATAGTAGGAACAGAACCGAACCGAACCGGAACCTAACCGAACCGAAAAATAGTAGGAACAGAACCGAACCGAACCGAAAAATAGTAGGAACAGAACCGAACCGAACCGGAACCGAACCGAACCGAAAAATAGTAGGAACAGAACCGAACCGAACCGAACCGAAACAAAAATTGGGGAGAAAACTGTGAAGCTATTTTCGCTTATTTCCACATATTTGGAAGTAGCATAGAACACGCGGCGAAATAAAAACCAATAGTTTGGACAAAACGAAATTAAATGATTTCTAAATACAACGGTTTTTCCTTCCAATTGAGACAATAGGCATAATAGTCCTTGGCACTTGTCACTGTTGTCAGTGGTTTATTTGTTCTTTTTCGCGGCTTTTTCAAAAGTAATAGTATACGAAAAGTATTCGGTTCTTTCGGTTCGGTCCGGCTGCTCCGGTTCTAAACAGCAACACTATTCCCAGGTTAACTTTGGAAGCTTAAAGGCTGTCGCACACTATGTAGTTTCCCGTACTGGCAACAGTTGCTGGTACCAAAACCGGCGTTGCTATCGGCGATGTATATCGCACACTATGCGAGTAAAATATGAGGCTGATACCGGCGATCACGCGCTCGGACGAAATCCGTCACCCGTACCGAGTTCAACTAGCCTCAACTTTTCGTCGCTCCTCTCGGAGAACCACTATGACGTCACGGCATTCCTTATCTCTTCAACCAATTGGGAGCGAGAAAATAATGCGCAACTTTTGAAACACCGGCGTGTTGGGATATTTCTTTCTTTCGAAGGGTTTATTTGTTCAGTCAGTAAAAACATGGCTGAAAATGATATAATGTCCATTTTATTAGAAAACGGTAGGGATGTGACGGATTCGACGTAATATTCGTATTTCCATAGTAAATAATTAAGTATTTTTTCCTAGTTTAGTAAATTCTAACTACGCAGCTTTATCAAATAAGAATGTTTCACTAAATTATGCAGTTATACGTCTAGAAAATCAAATTAAAACGTAATATCTACAATAGGAAAAGATAAAAATTGTAATACTAAAAACCAAAACAAACGGATGCGCGCACTCCCGGTCTCGCGTATTTTGTAACAGTGCTTCCTCATAGTGTGCGACTGTACGAAAAAATTCACCGGTATCGACAGCAAAATTCCCCGACGCCGTTAACGAAAACATTTTCCCCCCAAAAGAAGTTTTGATGCCAGTACCAATTTCAATTTTTTTTTTCTATAGTGTGCGACAGCCTTAATTGTTTCATTTACAGGCGTGTTGAAGTGTAGAAGCGTGGGCTGTCTATAATTGAGATGAGAGTATAAAAAGGCTTTATTTAGCCAGATCAAAATTAGATTTACAATAAGGATTATAATATATATATATACAATGAAAATATTTTGGTAAAACATTAAAATCAAATTCGATTAAGGATTAAACACTATACAAAGTGAGGTTGATTCAACCACATGCGTGTAAGAAGTCGAAGACTTGATTCAATATTCTAGTCGGGTTTGGAAAATACAGAAATTGATATAATCGAGATGAATTCAGCTTAAAAGAGTGAATCAAATTGAAAAATAATAATTTTAGACTTTAGAGACTTTAAGATGAGGTATCGCCGAAACCAGCCTGAAAGTCGACTACTCCCTATACACCAATGTGTGACACGAAGAACACTTTTACAGGAGCTGGTAGACCAAATTACTCTTTATTTTAGTGAACAAAAAATTATCATAAAATTTTAATCCTGCAATAACTTTGAAACTGATGAAATTTCAATTAATAAAAAGCTACGTTCCCATCTGACAGGCTGCTAAATGTGTTATTAAGTTCGAAAACCATCACTGGCCTAGATAAATTCCAAAAAAGAACATCTCCAACATCCAAAAGTTCTTAATCACCGCTTGAAGGGTATATAACTTATCTCCCGCGCAGCAAATATAAACTCTAGGTTATCAGTTACGTCGAGAACAGAGTAGATTACATCAGACTTCTTTGAAAGCGGTAGCACTTTATACGCAAGGAGGGGGGGGGCGAAACGGGGGGTGTATAATAAATGATTTGGTTTGTCTTTACGGTTTAAGGCGGCACGAAATCAATGGCCCCCTCGTCAACGAAAAGATTACCAGGAATTTGTCTTACACAAAAATTCCAACTAACAATCAATTAGCTACCCGTATATCCCAGACTCTGATGAACGGATTTTTTTTTAACAACCGCAAATATTCTCGTTAATCCCGCAGTCCATTTATTTTAATTTTTACGTTGTCGTTGTGGAATGTGGTAATCGTCTAGGATATTAATTAAAACCCTTATCATAATGAACTACGAGCATTAAAATTAGAGAAACAATGACCAGAACTTGTTTCATCGTTTTTCCTAGTTTTTATGCTCCACGTTTATATAGTATAACAAATTAAATGTATACGCGTTATTAATCCTACAAGTAATGTTAAATAATATTTGCAAATGATATAAAATGAATAGTTTACTAATGCCCTACATACTTGGTTTATCACCAAGCCATTTGTGCAAGCCCTGACTATTATGGTAATTTTAATGTTTATTTTATTTGCAGCTAATAATAGCATGAAGAGCTTTTTATAAATGATCAGCCAGAAAACACTCTAGCAGAAGCCTGTAGGAGTATTAAATTTTATTAGATGAATTTTGCCAAATGGCGGGGCTCACGTTTTGGCGCACAGTGTATAGAAATTGGACGATACATTTATTACAAAACTTCCCATATATATAAAAATACTGTTTGAATGCCTTATACCGTTTGGGATCGAAATTCCAACAAACAAAACTGACAACACTGCTACCATAGTTGTTCATTAGTTGACAGTATATTTTCTTCACATTTAAATCAACCTCCATATTGATATCGCACTTCAGAAGATACATATTTTGTATAAAGCTAAGATAACCTAAGTGAAGATAATAATTTTCAAAATTTAATATTGTTATAAATTCAATAATTACACAATCTAAGATATATTGTTATTCCACTGGATACAATGGTTTGTTAAAAAAATTTACGAATAAATAACTAATTTTTCGCACTCAAAATATAATATTCAAGGATAAGCAGAAATGCGCGAACGATGAACCATGGATAGTAGATTTTAGAGGATCGGTAAAAAGCCTGGTTTTAGCCCCCGTAAACCATTCACACTAAGGGAGTCGTCCAAGGTTATTTGAAAAAAAAAAGAGTGGACGATACTGTTCGAAAAAATAAAAAAGATAAACACGAAGTACATTCTTACGCCAAAAGTTTTTTTTTCACGTTTTTATAGATTAAATATGATATACTAAATATCAGTTGATAGTTTTTATTGAATTAAAAAAGCAAAATTAAAACCGCATTAGATTGCCATTTTGAAATTTTAAGATCACGTGGTACAAACGACCTTGCAAGACTTCCTCGGAGTCTCTTGAGCTGATTGATACGAGGGGAGAGATAAAATGCAATGTGGAAGGCTATCGAAAACCTGTCCATAGACGAACGAAGACTACCACGATGAAGTGCTTTTAATTAAAGAGGTAAATATATAAATTTTTAACTAAAATTAAAATATTCCCTTGAAATATATATAAATTTTTAACTAAAATTAAAATATTCCCTTGAAATATATATAAATTTTTAACTAAAATTAAAATATTCCCTTGAAATATATATAAATTTTTAACCAAAATTAAAATATTCCCTTGAAATATATATAAATTTTTAACTAAAATTAAAATATTCCCTTGAAATATATATAAATTATTTCATTAAAATGGGTTTTAAGTTAATTTCAAATTAAATTTAATATACCATGAGTAAAAAATTGTTTTCAAATTCCATCAAGTTGAGTTATTATTTTGGTTTTAGCAAAATTTTCCGCGGAACCCTTTGCTATCAGAATTAAAATCCGCGGAATCTCGGGAAATTTTAGGAATTGAATAATATCCCAGCACGTTTGGAAACCCAATTTTTGAAAGCCAAAACGTCGTTGATTTCAAATATATGTTTTTTTTTAATTATAAAGAAATAAATTCTTATTTATAATAATAATATTTATAAACAAAAATTAAGTATTATCCGTTTATTATTAAAAAAATCACGAATATGGAGTAGATTAGCTAGATTAGAAATTTGTTATTTGGGTTTTTAAACTTTTTTTAATGTTTACCCAGAATTCTTGGAGCCATCTCGCGGTACACAGGTTGAAAATCACAGCTCTACTCGAAGACGTAGAAAAGATCAACAATTTGAAGCAAACTGAGCTTTAGTCGGGAAATAACGAGGTATTTACCTCAATAAGGCTTAGTTTATTTTTCTTAGTTTGGTCAAGGCTGTATTATTGTTAACAAAGAATAAAGGAAGAAAGATTACGGTCGTCTTATTATTTCCGGTAGAAAAACCACGCCCTTCCACCTTTCCTCGCGTAATCTTTCCCCCTTTCTCTCGACAAGGAGGGTAAACGCTGCGGTATGATAGTGAGAACTTTTTTTCTCTCTTTGAGAAGACGGAGAATATTTTCTGGGAATCATGAAAACAGAGGCAATAGTGGCGGATACATATTCTCTGTCAATCTAAATACATTTTAGGCTCATTTCGTGGAAAAGAAACAATGATCGAAATAATGAAAATTAGCGAGGGAAGTTTTACTTTTAGCCATGAACTAGAAACCTAGAAAAAAGGGAGGTAGTCTCCGTTCAAGCTGAACATTAGGAAAGCGGCCCTGAATCTCTACATCCATCAACAACCGGGCAAGACGATAGAGCAATAGCTCCCTGGGCACTCGTTAATGGACGCTAAGAGTTAGGAATATCCTGAAATATATACAGCTAAATCTCGAGTGTAGACCTCTCGACTCACGTCCAAACGGAATGTACAAGAAGCTGGGTACATTTAACGCCTCCATTTATTCTAAGAAAGCGACTCGTAGGTGGTATACGTATTAACTACCGCCTCGAAGACATCCCGCGTCTAATGAGCGAATCGTGTTAGAAGCTCAACCACGAATCACAATTGTTGCAGACTTACGAGTTTGTGGAAACGGATGCTCCAATCATTTAGGTATTTATAGTTAGGGAGAATGACTCAGTAGCGGCGCTAAGGTTTTTTCACAGGTGGGCTAATTATTTTGTGGCCCTTAGCGGGAACCTTGGATTGACCATATTTCGCAAAAGTGGTAAAATCGAAAAAACTAGTGTTGTAAGTCGGAAAATTTTCCGCGGAAAATTACCGAGGCCTTTTTTCCGGAAAATTTTCCGTATTTTTCCGAAAAATATTAAAAACGTTTTCATTCCATGATTTGTTTAATATATTGTTTGCAAATTTAAATAAAGCGGCATTTTCACCCCATTTTTTCTAATCTAAAAGTAAAACTAAACCTATAGACTAGTTTAAACTGGTTGAAATGTAACACTATTAATGTTTTGTAGTATGTTTACTGATATTAGTCATTTTAAATCGATAAAAAGTTTAAAACATTAAAAACCCTTGAAAAGTAGTTTATGTTTTAATTTTTTATTTTTCCGCAATTTGGAAAATTTTCTGGAAATTTTTCCACATTTTATTTTTCCGGAAAATTAACAACCCTAGAAAAAACCCAAAATTTTCCAGGAAGCGAGAAGAGCAAGTTCGTTTTTTTGTTGCGGCTCTCGTCGTGTTTTCTGGACCCCCTACTGACCTTTGTATCTGACCTGGAGGGGACACGTGCATGCCTGGGAAATTTCCCTAAATTCCCATAAGCCCCTTTCTATTCAACTTTCTCTCAATTTCCGCTACCTTCCTCCCGAATCTATATGTTTATGGTCTACTACCTTTTTGAGTAAACAAATGGATTTTGAAAGATTTTTTCCAGAAAAACGTTTTTTGGTAATAAAACAAATTTCTAGAGATAATGAAAATTCATAAATTTGAATATGTGACCCTTTTAATATAAATATGTGGCCCCTCTCAGAAATGCAGGGGGGCTAAAGCCCACTTCAGCCCACCCTTAGCGCCGCTACTGGAATGACTATTCACGGCCGAAACGAGTCTGGGTGGCGTAACAGAGCTAGCTTCTCCGAGGGCTTTTTATTAGGGCAAACTTATGGTGTCGGCTAAAGGTATTAGACACCAACGCTACTCCGAGGTAGCGCCTATGATCTGCCGTCTGCTACAGTCAAATAAAATGGTCATAAGGACTTTTTTAAAAAAAACCTTAAACGCAGCCGGGAGTAGTGGCGTACTCCTGTAATCCCAAGCGTCTGGGAGGTAGAGTTTGTGGATGGCCGTGTGAGGACGACCACCAATCCCCCAACGGGTGATTGTCATACTTCCTCCACGGGTGTCCCAACCCTATCCCCAAGTATCCCCCCGTTGGCGTGGCCGTAACACGTATCTCGCACCTGATTAATCAAATGGACGAGCGGACTGAATTGTCCCACCCGTCACAATCGCTCATAACGAGCTTCTAAAAAAAAAAACCTTAAACGCACTCTCGCAAGCTCAAAATTTGTGTTAGCGTTGAGTTCGGGACTACTTATTTTCTTTCAATTTTTTCCATTAGATAGTAGCGCCAATGAGAGTAGCGGAGGTTTCTCTAACTACGCTGTACAGCCAAAGGCAGCGGAGAGAGGATTTTCAGCCCCCTGGAGTGGCTGGTTTCTAACTCTTTGGGGCATATAGTTCATTCCTTCCCACATATACTTTTACTCTAAGGTTCGACTTTCGCAATAAAGATTGAAGTGAGATTGGAATAGCTCGTAGCACGCGTCGCGGTAGACTCCATCGCCATCTCTTTTTAATAAAAGAACTAAAAGCTACCTGTGTGAGGAAATTCAGCTGGCGAGAGTGCGTTTAAAAAGCAAACGATGCATAAATTATATTAAAATGGAAATATCATTATTTATAAAGTCAAATTTACGAATAACGACGAGGAAAAACTAATAGCGTATGCTTTAGCCGCTACGTATCTAGGTTTCAATGGCGAACCAAAGAATATTAAGACGATACACGAATCCATACCCCTACTTGAAATGCTTATCGCGTCAGATTTTCGTCTCGATGTGGCTGACGGTTTTTTGGACGTCACTATGTTAACTTAACAAACCACAACGCGAGAGGGGAGCGCGCGCAAAGGGGATTTTTTCTCTCGTAGGCGGGGCCAAAGCCGTCAGAGTTATCTTACCATACGCGATACGGCAGGATAAGCATTCCAAGTAGAGGTATGGATTCCTGGACGAAGCACGGGAATTATAATCCAATTTTGCCCCAATACGAGGGTGGGTGGGGGGGGGGGGGAGAAGAAACGTCAGATGATGTCGGCGTTGACTTGAATCGCGTCGTATAAGGGAACCAACCAATGAGATAAGGGGCTGATTTGATTTTGTTTAGGGGATGGTTCATGAGGGGGATTAGGAGCAACGATATAATCTGTCTCATTAGTCATTCTCTCTAAGTAGAAACAAATACTAGTCTGGTCAAGCCATCCCTCGAAAACGTGAACGGAGGAACTTGAAAGAGTCTAAATTATACGTACTTAAGCTAGGTTGACACTCCTAAAAGTTTCTATTTCACGTTTTCGAAGGGTGAATTAACCTGTCATAATAAAATTGAGAAATATGGAAACCAAAATTTATTATTAAGCTTGTTTTCCACTAGCGCGCGTAATATTGTTATTTTCTTTACGCGTGTAACAACGTTTGAACGTTTCAAAGCTGAGAAACGCGTCGTTGCGCGCGCCAGTGGTAAACAAGCTTTAGAATCGCTACTTTCATAATTATTAGTTAAATACGTTAGTTTGTGGAAGCGCCTCTGTAGAGAAAAAGACCCAACTTATAACCTAATTATCCTACGCCGGTCCTACGCCTCGGAACTTCTTCCCACGTGCACTCAGTACGACCCGTATCAGGCGTAATTTAATCAAAAACCGTTTTGGTTGCCATGGCAAAACTAAAGCCCGTCGAAACTTTTCCTTTTGGGAAATTTCAAGTTACATCAAAGTCTTATCTCCGGAATTTAAACAAAATCAGTGAAAATCAGTGGTTAAAATTAGTGTGGTCATTTTAGAAATGGCTCTCAGTAAAAAGTCAACATTTAGACAGGGAATCGACGTACTTATGTAAACCATAAATATAATTTGTGGCTCTTGTGGCTCAAAAGCTAAAATATTAATTCATAAAATCGGAAGTAAATGAACCGAAGTTATCGAAATAGCGCTTAGATTTGGAGGGCGTTTTCCTTATGAAAATGATGAGAAAATCGACTCAAATAAAAGGTAATTTCCATCCCCGTCTTTTGACGAGATAAATTGCATTTGGGAATTGTTGGTATAGCTATTTCTATGTGTAAACAATGGTTTCATAAAAACAAAAACGTTTTTTTTTCGGCCTAGGAGCCCGCAAAATTACAAATTCGAGGTCAAAATGTAACGTCATAAGGAAAACGCCTCCAACACGGGAGTATAGCAGTCTGATAACTTCGGTTCATTCCCTTTTGATAAAATTAATGAAAAAAATATAGAATATTATTTAAAAGGTCAATGGAATAAAATACCATTTAAGATATATAGTTGGATATAAGCGGATCAACTTCCGAAAGTACTTTTATGAAACCTTTTTCTCATAAAGTGGAAACCATAAAACTAAATGAAACATTGGTTGGATAAGGAGAGCTACGTGTTTCCGCTTCTAATTACATTGTCTCGTATAGAACTGGACCATGACGAGTATATTTAGGATGTTTTCACAGTCATAAATGGGAAATGGACCCGGTGGCTATTAACTAATAGCGACGAAAGCGCGCAAAAAGCAGACCACCAAAAAACGGGAAGACGGCAAAAACAATTTCCCCAACGACGTCACGGAGGTCAAGCGAAGCTTGACGTAATCCCGACGACGAATTGGGGTCAGCCAATGTCCGGGTCCGTCTCTTTTCTCTCGGTCTCTGCACGGTCGTACGGTTATAATACAACGTAATGAAAGATAGTGCCGTGGATAGGAAAAAGAATCGAACGTCCGATTTTCTCTCGTCTCCTTGGATACTGTTTTTCCTGGCCCGCGTGTAATTTTTCCCTCCCGGGTCCTTAATAATCTCGTTATCAGGAAGCCAAAATAAGAGGAACCGAATTACTCTTCTACCCGGAACTACGGGCCAACAAGCAATGCTGGCAACTTCGTTATTGTTTGCTCCTCCCGAAGACACTCGAGGACGAAATGAAAGAGATGCTCGATCCTAGAATATATTTTATTTACGGGATCAAGTACCTGTTGAAAGATTCAATTCGGCTCCTAGGCTTACCGGCGAGATCCACATTATTATATAGTGGATATTAAAATTGTTGTTTACTATTCCTTCATACTAAATTATTTGTATGAACAAGAACGCGTAGGTGTTACCAAGAACTATGTACGATAACATTTTCCACTGCTGTCATTTAGGAGCATTAAACACAGGGGGAACGCAGCTAGCCTTAAAGCACGCGAACGCAGTGTTGTGTACAAATTTCATTGGACGAACCTTTACGCTGAACGTTTTACGGAAAGGGGGAAGACAATTTCCGAATTTTCCCCTTCCGACGGCAGCAGGCGCTAAAGCGTCTAACCAATGAAAAATGTACGCAATAAAATGCGTGACTTTTGACAGGTTGCGTTCTAATTGTGTGGGGTGCTGTGTTTGTTGCTCCTAGCTGCCACGATCTTATTCTTCTCAGAATGGAAACACCCGAAAAATCTTTCACTAGCGCCATCTGAATAGTGCAAAAGTAGAATATTTTTTCCAAGCTCTGATTGAAGAATATGTGATTCTGAAATATAATATTGACAAATACTTGTATAAAAGAGTTAACTTTTTGGACGTGCGCTCTTGATATATTAGTAGATTGTAGCTCGCGCGATTTCGCACGCGTTTAAAAATGATAAAAGAAGCGCGTGCCCAAATACTTTAACCCTACGACAGAAAGTAACCAAATCATGGGACAAACGATCTTTTTCGGAATAACCTATTAAAATTAAAGTTATTAATTTTTTAATTTGAATCCGCTGACTGAATTATTATAATTTAGTCATGAAAATATTAATAATAAATTATAATTTATTGACTCATTTTTCCACGACTAATTGAATGTGTAGATACTAGATTGCGCCAGTTAGCTCCCTCAAATTGAGAAGTAGAACTTCACGGAGCAACAAACACAGCATCCCACACAAGAGTCACGGTCACACTAGAGCTTAAAACCCAGTTTAGGTCGTTTTGAATGCCAGTTTTTACCGCCGACGATAACATGGTTCACACGTGCGAAATCGCTTCACCCCGGTTCGCTTATAGCCAAGGCTTAACGTCCTTCAAAATTATGACAAGAATTTTTAACATACTAAAATATATCCCAAAACAATAGGTGGTTCTACAAAAGATTTTTGCTATAGAGGCTCATGGGAATTCAGTATGTTTGAGCAAGGCATCGTCTGCTAAGATCCGGCTGCTCATACTAAGGCCGCGTATAGACAATTTTAGTTTTAAATATTAACAGCGTTACAAATAGATAAATAAAGGCTAGGGTTGTATTAAAAATATCTTTTTATGTGTTATGTATATTATAAGGTAGTCTGGTTTTAGTTATTTTTTATTTACTAACCTTGAAAGATATAAAATTATCAGCAAAAATAAATAATCTTCTATAGCAGTTAGAACTTTCACTTTACTGTTAAACTAAACGACAGGTAAGCCTTGTCTTAAATAGCGGACGACACTAAATTATCGGCCAACTTCGAGATTTCATTTGACCGTAGTGACGCAAACTTACTGAAAACACGTGACCACCGATCTTTTGTAAAAACACCTATTAGTTAATCTTGTTTACCATACATACAGTAATATTATTGGACATTATTTAGAATTTTATTCTCATTATTTTGGAAAATACGAGCAATTTGACTTCCACGCCTTGTCGTTTTGAAAGCGATTCTAAGCAAACCGACTTGGACGAGTTGCTTCCCGAACCCACACCAAGCGATTTCTCACGCTGGTTTTGAAAACTAGTTATCTAAAACGAAACGATTTTAGGGGTAAGTGTGAACTTCGCTAAGGAGAACGCAACCCGTCAAAAGTCGTACAATTTTCATTGGTTAGACGATTTAGCTCCTGCTGCCGTCGGAAGGGGAAGATTCGGAAATTGTCTTGCCCCTTTCCGTAAAGCGTTCAGCGTTAAGGCTCGTCCAATGAAATTTGTACGCAACACTGTGTTAGCGTGTTTAAAGGCTAGCTGCGTTCTCCTTGTGTTTGTTGCTCCTAGGTGCCCGCATTTCATATTTTCATAGTTCTTAGTTACTTCTATGTGAGAGTGGCTGAAGGAAAAACGTCACCGGTGTGCACTTCAATCGGGTCGCGAGACGTCAGAGTTAGGGAACCAATAAGATACCGGGCTGATTTGATTGACGGTTAAGGGGAGGAGCTTACTATTAGAGCCGGAGAAACACTAAAAATCGTCTCAGAATATTTATTCTCTCCTAGCTATAAATAATACATTCTTCATCCTATGATCATGTGTAGCTTTCACCCGATAGTTTATAATTCTGTTCCATCAGTTTGTCTGTTAGTTAATATAGTTAATGATAACTTTTAAAATATGACGCAGAAATTACGTTTTACCACACCTAGCGATAATAATACGCAAGTTAAAATCTAATTATCTTTCTGCGGTCTAACACCTCCTGCGCATGCGTGTGCTCACAAAGAATACTTTATAGGTTCAATGGATTAGTCTTAATTCACCAAAAATATTGGATTAATTCTAAAACTGGCTCAAGGTAGAAGTATATATATGTGGAAGGCAACTGACTTACTTATGTGTATTACAGTTATAAACCTATGACTTCCTAACAAAATTTACTTTACAAAAGTCTTTAATATTAAAAACAAATTTATTATTTATTTATTTATTTATTTTATTTTTTATTTATTTATTTATTTATGTTACAAAAAAGGCGCCATTTTGACCAACTAAAATAGAACCCTTAATCTTAAAAGCCTTTGTCGGCCTTAACACGGCCTGATATATGGACTTGCTTATCTTATATCAAACTGTATACAGGGTGTTTCAAATGGTTATGCACAAATTTTAAGGAGGTGTAGGGGGTGAGTTGAGAAGTATGCCGTTTTTTTTTAAATATTTCTACGATGAGTTAAAAGAGCGCCAGAGAGCTTCTAAGTAAGGCCTACTAGCCCCTCGAAGTAGGCTGCAACAAGCGCAAACCAAGCAGCAGGGACTTTAAATACTGTTTAAGTTTACTTTTTTACGCTGGTTACCTCGATTTGTTTACAAAGTCCTTTTTTACCTATCACACGAACCCAAACATTAATGTTTGAATTTCCCTGCTGCTTGGTTTTGCGCTTGTTGCAGCCTACTTCCAGGGGCTAGTAGGCCACACCTTGAAGCTCTCTGGCGGTCTTTTAACTCATCGTAGAAAAATTGTAAAAACACAGGCATACTTCTCAACTCACCCCCTACAACCCCCTAAAATGTTTGCGTCACTTTTTGAAACACCTTGTATATGGCAGACTAACTATATCAAAACAGACTAAGGAAAGGCTTAAGCTTTCTTAGTATACGTTATAAATATACTCGAGGTAAAAAGTGACTCGTTCATGCAGAAATAAGCTGACTGGGGCCAACTAAGCGAAACCAATGAAAACATACATCGGCTTTTTTATTGGTTTTTATTGGAATAGCGGGTTTTGCTGGAAGGCAAAAATTGGGAAAATATGGCCGAAGATGCTAAACTCCACTTTGAAAAGAGTTGGTATATGGCCCGGGGTTTCTTTACGTAAAGAATAACGAAGAGCCAAACTCAGCATATACCGCAGCAACAACGGTGAAACTATCGAACAAATCGTGAAGTTTTAGAGGTCAGCTTATTTCAACTGAGCTTTTAAAACAAGCGGACTCTCCAAAATGGCCCCGGGTCAGTTAGAGAACTTTGCAGAAAAGTTTGGAAAAGTGGAGGCTCAGTTTATATGATCTTTTACTATGATGCCGATGATCAAAGGATAGCAAAATACTTTTTTATTAAAATCACAGGAGAGCAATATACTTTTTTATTAAAAAATGGAAACTTTGAGTCGATTGTGTAGGGTTTTATTGCAGATTTGTTTGGAAAAATACAGGGAAATATAGGATAATGTTTTTTTAATTATTGAAAAATAGGATAATTTTTTATAAAATTACTAAAATAGGATAATTTCTGATGAAATTACTAAAAATATCGGATAATTTCTAAAACAATTACTGAAAATATAGGATAATTTCTGATACGATTAATGAAATATAGGGTAATTTCCGATAAAATTATTGAAATATAGGATAATTTCTGATAAAATTAGTGAAAATATAGGATAATTTATGATACTATTAATGAAATATAGGGTAATTTCCGATAAAATTATTGAAATATAGGATAATCTCCGATAAAATTACTGAAATATAGGATAATTTCTGATACGATTAATGAAATATAGGGTAATTTGGACTAATTTCCGATAAAATTATTGAAATATAGGATAATTTCTGATAAAATTACTGAAAATATAGAATAATTTCTGATACGATTAATGAAATATAGGGTATTTTCCGATAAAATTATTGAAATATAGGATAATTTCT
Organism: Leiobunum rupestre; assembly: GCF_980474605.1. NCBI lineage: Eukaryota > Metazoa > Arthropoda > Arachnida > Opiliones > Sclerosomatidae > Leiobunum > Leiobunum rupestre. Next base: position 38,784,729 of record NC_143392.1, read on the forward strand.
GATAAAATTACTGAAAATATAGGATACTTTCTGATACAATTAATGAAATATAGGATAATTTCCGATAAAATTAATGAAATATAAAATAATTTCTGATACAATTAATGAAATATAGGATAATTTCGGATACAATTAATGAAATATATGATAGTTTTTAAAAATTACAGAGGAGAAAAATATACTAAAATTACGAAACATTATATCTGTTAAAATTACAGAAAAATGAAAACGCGTGGTCGGAATTGCGGTCTATATATAAAACACGTAATGGCAATTTCGCGTGTCAGTCCCTCTGTCGGTCTGTCTCACTATAGACACTCACACCCTTTGTCTTAACGCGCTTAAGCTCTGCGCAAAACTTCTCAATGTACAAAATGAGCGATTCACCGTAGGTCCACTATTCCAGCCTGAGATCATCCTATCTAAGGCAGTGGTTCTCAACGACCGTTATCAGTAAGGTAACAATGAAGAAAAGCTTAAGACGTCCCATATTTAGAGCTCGGCGGAACAGATAAATGAACTGCAAAAATTTCGGTTAATTGTTTATTTATGGATATTATTCACGGTTGTTAATAGTGCTCGGCAGTCGATTAATTTTTATCCATGAATAAAATAAGCTCGGCTATATTTAAATAATATTTATTTAAATAACCAATAGTTGAATAAAAATTGAAAAATGTTTAAATAATCAAAAGTGAATAAGCCTATTATTTAAATAAAACAAACAATTATTTAAATAAATACCACTTTTATTCAAATAAATGCTTGGTTGCGTAAAAAAACATAATTAAATAAGTTAAAATGATATTCTTTTGACCAACGTTTTTTAAATAAATCGGAATATTTGTGGGTAATGAATAAACAATTCCGAATACTAGTTGTTAAACGATTTAATATGCGGGGGATAAAAAGATTTTATTTGGATAAATTTCGGTTATGGATAAATACAAACAAAACGGATATTTCAAAAAGGTTTAACATCGAAACCTTAGCATTCTAATTAAAAAGAAGAAATCGAATAAATTATAAGAGATTCGTCCCTTCAGGCGCTTGCGAAGATGACACGTTTCAAATGTTAGAAGTTAAGGTCTTAAAATTTCCACTTAATTCCCAAAGAGGGGGTACTCAGCTAAACAAAATAAAATCAAAGGCCCTTACGTATTAGTGAAGCATCGTGGAAGGCGTACTGTTCGAAATTACAAAGTAGCGACGAGCGCCTACGCCGAGCGGAGTGATAGCGTCATTAGCTGTCTCGTCTCAACTTTGTGTACACCATTTTGAGAGTCGGTTTTCTTAACGCTTGACAGCTCCATCTGGCGGGCATTTGACACGTAAGCTGATCCAACCGCGGAGGAACAGCATGCGCGCGCGCACTCTTACGTAAAGTTACGTATAAGTCGACAAATGAGTACTCAACGAGCGGCTTCCGCTTCCGGGCTAATTCGACAAGGCCATTAGCATTTTACGCCTCTTCGAAGCTCGCCTATTCCGCAACATAATCTCTTCGCTTCTTAGCCTTAATCCGCTTGATTATAGTTGAATCTAGACCCGAAAACCCTTTAGGCAAACGCCCAGTTTCTGACCGACAGTCGCTTTCAGCTCGCTAATTACGCGCGCAGTCGAGTTAGAAACGAGGAAGTCGAGTTCCGCCAAGCGTGACATGATTGGCCCGGCCTTCGCGACACGATGGAAACCGATAGTTCATAATCCGAATTACTCATAAATCGGATAACGTCTAAATTTCATTACGGATACACGAAAATGACCATCAATTTGCACTCGTAATACGACAGACTCCCCTTCACTGATAACAAACACTATTGTTAGGCGATTTGGGAAATCCTGATTCACGGAAATCAATTACTTAAGCCATTCGGATGAACGGACAATATAATAATAATAATAATAATAATAATCAGCTAGGCTAATACCCGAGGCGCAACCTTAGGTCCAAGTCATCTATCGACTTATAATGCCTTACAGGACCCTGTTTACCTCCGATTCCCGGAGGAAAAACCACACCCCTTTCGCCTTTCCTCAAGTAATTTTTGTAGGCGTAAAATATCTTTCGGGAGCAGTGTTGGGCATTTTCGTCAAAGAGCCGCTCACGATCACGTCTTATTGAGCGGGAAAATTTTTCGCTCCTCTCTTTCCACTCTTTTTTTGAGCGGTCAAATTTTCGCTCCTCTCTTTTCGCTCTTTTTTGAGTGGAAAATTTTTCGCTCCTCTCTTTCCACTCTTTTTTTGAGCTGTAAAATTTTCGCTCCTCTCTTTTCGCTCTTTTTTGAGCGGTAAAATTTTCGCTCCTCTCTTTTCGCTCTTTTTTGAGCGGTAAAATTTTCGCTCCTCTCTTTTCGCTCTTTTTTGAGCGGTAAAATTTTCGCTCCTCTCTTTTCGCTCTTTTTTGAGCGGTCAAATTTTCGCTCCTCTCTTTTCGCTCTTTTTTGAGTGGAAAATTTTTCGCTCCTCTCTTTCCACTCTTTTTTGAGCGGTAAAATTTTCGCTCCTTTTTGAGCGATAAAATTTTCGCTCTTCTTTTTCCGCTATTTTTTGAGCGGTAAAACTTTCGCTCCTCTCTTTACGCTCTTTTTTTGAGCGGTAAAATTGGCGCTCCTCTCATTTTTGTTTTGCGCTCTTTTAAAAAGATATTTTACCGCTCATTTTCGCTCATAATAACAAATCCGCTCAAAATGAGATGAGCGGTGCCCAACACTGTTCGGGAGTTGTGAAAACAGAGGATAATAAATTCTTGCTATAGTCAATACATTTCCTTCTTTCTACAAAAAAAGATGAGCTTAGGTAAATAATTCACGAATATTACAAATAAAGCCAGTAGGACCGTAAATCTAAGGTCTTTTCTCTTTCGGGGCTACCCTTTAATTACTTAATTAGTCAGGACAGAGGCTTGGATTAAGTGGATTATCGCTTAAGGCAGAGGCGTCTATAGGTCGAGGGCCTTATTTACATATCTTCTGCCAACGATATATTTCCCTGTACTCCGGCACACCCCCCCCCCTTCTTTCGCTTTTACGCCCCCCCCCCCCCCCCCCTAAAGTTGAAGTTTAACAAAGAAGAAAGTAAATGGCGTCTAGGGGAGAAGCCCGCCTCGGGGGGAAAATGACTGAAAAGAGAAAAACGACGTTGCCAGTAATCCTTAAGCGTCGCGCGAAAAATGTCTCCGGAATTTCCTCTACTCTGTAACCCAGAAAACCCGCGGCTACTTTCGTATGGATAAAAGGGGCTCTTTTGAAACGTCGGGGTAATACGTAATCGAGACTTTTCGCGAAAGATAACGTTCCATTGTTACCCCGTCCTTTCGAAGGACCCCGCGTGAGAGTTTAAAGTATATCACCCCGAAAATAAAACATTTCTATATACGTTTCTTCAAAAACTGGAGGAAAATTTCAGTCCGAGCCGAATAGGAACGACACCACAATAAAACTCGTGATTTATGAGCATCTTTTTCGAATAACACTTGAAAAAGCAGACGCCGTATAACGACGGTTTCTTCTTGTAACTGCGTTTCAATTTCCGGAATTTTTCTGCCCTGGAGAGGCTGTTATACAAACGACAATCTCGACGAACGAGGACAAAACTAGATTTCCCATTCGTAATTTGCTTCTTTTTATCCGAGGTCGCTCTCTCTCACGATCCCAGAGATGTTTAAAAAATGATTGTTCCTTATTCTCGCGTGTCTTAGAAAGCTCGCGTGGATTTTTTGTCGAAAAACAAATTGGATGGAAAAAACATACAAGTAGACATATAGGTAAATACTAGCCTAGCAATTTAATCCCAACTATTTCGGATAATTGGTAGGTGTACTTTTTATTTCTTAGAGACATACCCCCAGAAAATTTTACGCAGTAGTCGTGTTGCATTACTAACAAGGAGACTACCCGAGTTGTAACTCACCGATTTTGTTTAAACCTGGGAGTTAAGTAGACTTTCATGTAACTTAAAAAAAACCTCCAGTCTCCAGTCTCCGGGCTCCTAGACCGTAGACCCGCGATATCTATGGAGACTGGAGACCTGGAGACTGGAAGCCTCTAGTCGCGATGGAGACTGGAGGCCCAACCTTCCAGTGGAGGCTAGAGGACCGGAGACTGGAGTTCCAAAGTGTTGCCAACGATACATCGGCGGCTCCGGCCAAAAGTTTCAGTCTCCGAGACCGGAGACCCTCGATTTCTATGGAGGCTGGAGGCCTCTAGTCACAATGGAGACTGGAGACCTGGAGAATGGAGACCTCTAGTCACAATGGAGACTGGAGACCTGGAGAATGGAGACCTCTAGTCACAATGGAGACTGGAGACCTGGAGAATGGAGACCTCTAGTCACAATGTAGACTGGAGGTCTGGAGAATGGAGACCTCTAGTCACAGTGTAGACTGGAGGCCTGGAGAATGGAGACCTCTGGTCACAGTGTAGACTGGAGACCTGGAGAATGGAGACCTCTAGTCACAATGGAGACTGGAGACCTGGAGAATGGAGACCTCTAGCCACAATGTAGGCTGGAGACCTGACCTTCCAGTGGAGACTGGAGTACCAGAGACTGGAGACCAAAAATGTTGCCCACCAGGGTATGGCTACGGGCTTTAGTTTTGCCAACGCAACCAAAAACGTTTTTGATAACTAAAAAAGAACATTTCTCTATGTAAATTAACGTGGAAAAATTGAAGATTCTAAGGGTCCCTGGGACCCTATGAAATATTTAAAAATCTCAAAGATTATTTTTTACAAAAAAAACCAAAGGTGGTTAAATTTAGGTATATAAAATTAAATTGGGTAATTTTAGTAAAATGGGTAAATTTTGGTAAGTGAATTTGAAAAAATTAGCGAAATTCTAAGAAATTGACAAAATGAATGTGAATTGCCTACGTTCTGGATAAAATAGGGCAAATTTACTTGAAATATCTAAAATTAGATAAATTTGTATTAAATTTATATATTTGGTTAGAATTAAAGAAAATAAAGGGTAAATAATGTAAATTTGGTAATTGAAGGAGATTTGCGAAAACTTATAAATTTATGCGAATTTGGTAAAAATTGAATAAACTGAAAATTTTGTAAAATTCGAAAAATAATGTAATTTTGTGTAAGCTTTAGTAAAAACGTGTAAAATTGGTAAATTAATGTAAATTGGATACAATCGTGTAACTTGGATAAAATTGGAACAAGTTCTCTAAATTGGATAAATATTTGATAAAGTCGTGTAAATTAGTAAAAATTTGATCCATTTTAATTTACATAGATAAATGTTTTATTTTAGTGGCCAAACACTTTTCGGTTGCCATGGCAAAACTAAGGCCCGTATCAATAGTTCCCTTTAGGGTTTTTTAAGTTAGATGAAAGTCTACTTACCTCCCGAGTTTAAACAAAACCGTTGAGTTTAATTTTAAAATACTGAAAGAAGGTATCGAAAACGAAATCCAACTTACCAAAACTAACATTGAAGGAAAAAAGAATTACTACTTGGTTGATTAACCACGAATTTTTATTCTGATTAAAACATTAATGGTTAAAACTGGCATTAGCGGTTCTTAGAAAGTTGACTTCAAAAGCAAGCCCTACTCGAATGAACCAGAGTGGAAAAGACTTAAATACGCCGAAACAAAGGGTCCTTCAAATCGATATTTACATCCGATTTCATTCGGTTGGGAAAAGTGAATACGGGGTACACCGCCTACTCTCTAATAGGAAAGACAAGTTTTTTTTTTTCATTTATATCCTATTTTTTTCGTCCTATTTCCCACGTAATTCATTCTCAGCCCACGTATTTAATTTAGAAAAATTGCAAATTCAACAAATGGACTAAAAAAAAAGAACATTCCATACTGTAAAAGACGTACCGCGGCATTAATATTTTTTTATGTTTTTTAAATTTCAAATTCACTTACGTATTTGCTCATTTTTACCTGACTAAAAACCCTTAATAATTGGGAACTTTTTGGGAATTGTTCACACTTAAAAAATAATTTTTTTTCACAAGAAAAACTTGATTTTATAAATATTAGCGGAAAAATACGTTGATTTTAAATGTCTCAATGCGGTATAAAATTCGGTCGCGAAGTTCTGTTGGTTTCTGAATCCATCCAGCTCACATTCCCCGTTGGTTTCTTTTTTTGAAGCGACAATGTTATTTAGCTAAACCCAGAACGAGATTTTCCCATTTGCAAATTATTTTCTCTGTCAGTCTGGAAGTTCTCCCGCTCATTAGTTTTAATGTCTGCCGCAGTCGCCAGGGCTACTTACCAAATGAAATCTGCGGAGAAAGTTCGTTGAATTAAGAAATTTACTTTTTACATAAGAAAAATGCCTACTAGCCCAATTTAATACAAATTCTTATCTTATTATGGTATTTTACTATTATTTATATTACTATGTTGTTACATTATTTTGTTATTTCGTTATATTACTATGTTATTACATTATTTTTTTAATCCATTATACTATTACGTTATTACATTATTACAATATTTTATTATTATGTTATTATACTATTATGATATTATATTATTACGTTATTATATTACTATATTATTATAATTTTATGTTATTATATTACTACAATATTATATTATTATGTTATTAAATTATTACGTTATTATATTACTGCATTATTATATTATTATGTTATTATATTATTACGTTATTATATTACTGCAATATTATATTATTATGTTATTAAATTATTACGTTATTATATTACTACATTATTATATTGTATTATTATATTATTACGTTATTATATTACTACATTGTTATATTATTACGATAGTATATTATTAAATTATTATATTACAATGTTATTGCACTATTTTATTATATTATTACTTTATTATGTTATTAAATAATTTTTTATTATGTTATTATATTATTACCTTATATTATTATATTATTATGTTGTTACATTATTTTAATATTAATATATTATATTATTATGTTATTACATTATTTTAATATTAATATATTATATTATTATATAACTGTGTTATTACATTATTTTAATGTTAATATGTTATATTATTATATAACTATGTTATTACATTATTTTAATATTAATATATTATATTATTACTTTAATATGTAATCCAAGATAGATGACTGAAAATTGGTCGATATACTTTAGAAATTGGCAGGTAAATGATTTTACTGTTCGATCGTGAGATATAGATATTAATTACTATTAATAATACTGAGGTTAACGGTAATAGTTAGTGTAGGGAGCTGTTGGCTCGCTTGGCATGCAGGGCTTGCCACCACCCTCCTACGCATTGCACGTAACCCGGTCGCTTGATGACTTAGGCCTAAGGGTGGCCTTGGGTATTATCCTAGCTGATTATTATTATTATTATTATACTTTATACTACCTAAAACTTCGTCTATATAAATGACACTTTTGTCGGCCATCTAGGATTCAAGATGGCGGAGGAAAACATTTTGTGTTTTATAATATCCCCTATTAGTTTAAAGTATATTGACCAATTTTCAGTCATCTATCTCAGAGTATAGAAGACCATCGCACAATTTTTAGGTTGTCACCTCCAAAGTTTCCCAAATTTCAATTTTGATCAAGTTTGACCAACTTTGACCAACTTCCCACGAGGGATTTATGGGGAGGTTTAAAGGGACGTTTAGGAACAATTTTAGGAACACACTGCCAAGATAAGAAATCTATTACAATTGGTTCTAGGTACTGTGGTACAACTTTAAATCGACTGGACTAAACACTCATTCCCCCTTAACAAAATCCAATCAGCCATGCAGGTATTTCATTGGTTACCTAAAACTGAAGTCTTCCGACATTGAAGCACTCGCCGGTGACGTTTTTCCGCCCCCCTCTCTATATCCTGGGAGATCCCCCGGTGCGCCCCTTGTGTGGCGAGGTACGTGAAGGTCTGTCGCATATTTTGATTGTTTGCCCAAATTTTCAATCAATTCGAAGAGAATATACCTGCCAGTGGCGTAGCAAGAAATTCGTCAAGGGGGGGGGGGTCGAAGTATGTGAATGTTAAAAGGGGGCCGAGAAGGGTGCGGTAATTTAGTACAGTCACAGGTAGGCCCAAGGGGGGGGGGGACCCGGAATCCTCCCCCATTGTCTACGCCACTGATACCTCCGCTGAGGAATTTGATACTTCAGATGACTGTTTGTCATATTTTTTGGGACTAGGACCTAACTAGGAATTGGGCGGATGTGAACGTCACGAAGATAATACTTGTAATCCATTCATTCTTAAGTGTGTATTATTAAGTATATTTCATCCTAAACATGATTTAACTCATGTTCATTGTAATCCATTCATTCTTAAGTGTGTATTATTATGTATATTTAATCCAAAACATGATTTAACTCATGTTCATTGTAATGATTTTGCTCTGTAACTTTCGGATTCATTTTAATTGTGAATTCCTCCCTGTTATAAAAGGGATTTGTTATTTACAAAGAGTTAATAAATATTCATTCAGTCATCCATTAATTGGGATCGACTCAAGATTCTAGCTAATATCTTGTTTACTAAAAATATACTTCTTAAATATAAAGGCAAGAATGTATTTATTTATACCTAAATATAAATAAATACATTCTTGATAAAGGTAAAAATATAATATTTAATATTAAAGAATTATATAAATACAGTAGCACTTAGAACAGATCTACGCCGCAGTAGGGAAAACTCACTTAACAGAACAAAAACGAATCTGAAATATATTTTTCTGGGTTTAAAAATTTCTCTGAAAGGTTAAATAAACACAAGGAATATTTTCTCCAGACCGCTATTTGAATAAGCCGATTAAACAGATGGCTTTAATCTTTGAAAACTTTTCCAAAGTAGAAATTGTATTAAGCCTAGGCTACTAAGAAATGACAGGTACTGTTTAACAAGTTGGAAATGAACCAAAGTAACATTGTGGGCCCTTCCTACAAAAACTAAATTTTATCTAAACTTCTAAGCTATATAAAACCTAAAGGCGGAACTTCCACTCCAGATTAACTTTAAAAGCAACCAATTACCGATAATCCTTTGACAGATGAAGAAAGACGGACCAATAAAAAGTAACCGAGTTATTAATTCACGATTGGGTGGCACTCTCCTTCGAGAAGTAAAATTTATTTATACTATATCAGACCTAAAGGCGGAACTTCTACGCCAGATTAACTTTAAAACCAACCAATTACCGTTTAGCCTTTGACAGATGAAGAAAGACGAACCAATAAAAAGTAACCGAGTTATTTATTCTCGTTTCGGTGGCGCCATCTATGAAATACGGAAACGGGTCAGTATGGCAATAGTAAAGGGATAATCCGGGTTAAATAATAAAAAATATGGGCTTGCTTAAAAATAATTGCGAAAGCGGCATCGTCTTCAACCTCCTTCTTGTTCGGCTTCCGCCGAGTGGAATGAAGCGATAAGACGAAGAATTGGCGGTGGATCAAAGGAGAAGAAAAGATCCTGAGAAGTTTGGACGACAATGAAAAGGAGCTGGGATGGTGGAAGTCCGATATAGGACCATTAGGTTTTCGGATCACGAAAGAGATCGTAGGCAGCGGCGGAGGATAAAAAAAGGAGAAAAATAGATCGGATTTGCGGCTTACGGAATTAGAGAGTGCCACCACCACCTATAGATGGCGCTTCAACACGATTTCAAACAATATATATATATAAGACACAGAACACCGGAGGTTTCGAGTTTGAGAGCTTTTGGCTGTTCTCTCCGCAGAGATTTCATCATTCTATTTCCCGAAATAGAAAATCTTGGCGAGATTGCTGATTTCGCTTTATTTTTCTCAGTATTTAATCTTTAATTCAACGATTTCGATTTGAGATTTCTATCTCTACTTTTAGCTCTTCCACCCCCGAAATCCTCACTCCATGCTGTACGATTTAGCACAAGGCCTTACTGGTCACATAACTAGGAATAAACAGAAAATAAAATTATATAAAAATACGACTATAATTTAACCAGGAGAATATTAAAATAATTTTTAACGTAAGTAAGTAATTAAGTTTCTTAAGTGTGTAATTTATTTGAAATTAATATCGATATCCATGCGTGGAGTGACGTAAAATGGACGCCATTTTTAAAAAGATGGCCCCCTCTACCGGAAGTGTGGTGGCGGAGTGGTTAGCACTTTTGCCTCGCAGCAAGAGGAGCCGGGTTCGATATCAGCCGGTGGCACTGGGTGAAAACTAGGAGCAACTCCTTCTGCGTTGGGTTTGCAAGTTCTCTCTCCACGGGTTTAAGGAGTTTTCCCCCAAGTTCTTCCATAAAAACGTATTGAGGTTAAAGGTAATAGTTAGTGTGCTGTTGGCATGAAGGGCTTGCCACCACTCTCCAACTCATTGTAACTCGGTCACCTGTTTAAAAGGCATTAAAAGGTAGCTTGATGGATATTAGCCTATAGTGATTAATATTAAAATACGAAAATTATAAATACATAATCACACCGCGGTCCTACGTTACACTATGACGACAAATCATAGAGCACGTATAAGGCCCAATAACTTAGTTTAACCTTCACCGAAAATGTGTGATTGATCTCGAAATCGCTCTAGGGAACTATATTTAACACTCAGAAGATGAGAAAGGTGGTGTTAAAAAAATTAAAATTAAATAAAATCTAACACACTTATGTAGAAACATAGTTATAAACTTGTCATTTTAATTTGCAGGTACAAAGCAGGTACCAAAACCAAGTTAATTGATTTACCCGAATTTGCTTTTTGCGTTTTACGTTTTGAAACTTCATTTCAGCCTTCATTTGAAAAAAAATTTCTTAAAAATAGCGCCAATATAGATTATTTTTTAAGTATTGCCAGAAGTAAATGTTAAAATTACAATTTACTTCTTTATAAATGCGAACATAACTGGAAACGTGGGTAAAATTACTTATTCGAATGCACTACTTTGAGAATGCAGACATTAACCAGAGAAAAGACGGTTGTGGGTGGCCTGGTCAGTCTCATATCAACGGGTGTGGATTACAGACGATATTTTAAATCGAATCTCATACGTTTAGACCGGTGTTAATTGGATATAAAGCGTTGGTTGAATTTGAAAATACGTATGACCTTCTCGATTGTACTAAGTCCCGCCCATTTCTCTGAATTCATTCGCAGCGCAATGGCAATAGTCATTTAAATAAAAGATCATTCATAGTCGATTATAGTTTGTGCTGATGCGACTGGACATATAACTGGTTTGTCTACGCACTACCTACGCATTTAATCAAGGCCCGTGCGAAAAAAAAATTCAAATTCGCCGCAAATTCCCACTAGGTGCGAATGTACGTCGAATCTACTGCTCAAGCCTTATCTATAGCCATGGTGATCAATAACGTAAGCTACGGCCGGTAGTTGCTGCATCGCATCTTCGTACAACAGCGTTTAAAGAATAAATCAAATGTTTAAGTATAAATCTCAGTATTTAAATTACATTATTATTATTTTAAAATCAAAATAGATATAGGTTAACTAGTATTGGGATTTTAAAGTAATGTAATATAAATATTGAGATTTTCAATAACAATACTTTAATAAACCTTAAAAAGCTGTCCTACGAAACTGCGATGCAGCCACTACTGGTCGTAGCCTACGTGATGTATAGCCATGGCCTCTGATATAGACAAGGCCTGAGCAGTAGATTCGACGTACATGCGCACCGAGCGGGAATTTGGGAGAATACTGCGAAAGCTGAAAATTTTCTATGCATAGATCTGGCAGCATTTTTCAACAGGGGTTCAGAGATGGGTTTATTTAAGCGCTATAGAGCCTTAAACCTTCCGAGTGAAGACATATATAATTTCCTGGTTTTTAGTATAACTAAAAACAGGAATCCATACCTCTACTTGGAATGCTTATCGCGGCAGATTTTTGTCTCGATGTGACTGACGGTTTTTTTGACGTCACTATGTTAACTTAACAAACAACAATGTGAGAGGGGATTTTTCTCACGTAGGCGGGGCCAAAGCCGTCAGAGTGATCTTACCATACGCGATACGGTGGGATAAGCATAAAGGGTCATTCCATACGATTTCGACCAATCATGTCACCATGGGTCAATCGATTTTTTTTTAATTTTAAACACCGATAGATGTGTCTAAAAAACCGTGATATCCAAGGTTTTAGATGAAAATATTAAGAAGTTTTAGAATAAACACAGTTTAACCGAAACCCCACATTTTTTGGTATATCGTACCTTGATTTCAGTACCCCTTCGCTTTAAGTTTAATAACTTTTAGAAATATGTTTTATTTTAACAAAATAACACAATCTTACACATTTCGGCAAGGCCAATTCAATGGTGGAGTTTATATAGTCCTAACTGGAATTGATACCAGGTTATTGGATGTCAAACTGTTCATTTTTATTTTTGGGGGGTCTCATTCGAGGGGTTAAAGGGTCATGTGGGCGATTAAAAACACGAAATATAACTACACTATTAGATTAATGTATTTTCCAAGAATGGTGGATTACAAAACTTCAATACTGAAGGATATAAGGTTTTTTCCAGTTATTTTATATATTTAACAAACATTACAGGCGACACTAAAAAGTTCAATGCCTCTATTTAACTCGTAATTATTTTCAATTAAATATTATATCAATTTACTACTCTGTCATGGCCTTAACGGGACGACAAATGCCATGTACCTCTTAACTTGATTTTGCGACTGATACCAACGCCTACAGCGACTGTTTCCAGAGCTAGATCCTTTATTCTTAAAGATTATGATTTAGAAAATATTCGAGCATTATTTATCACACATCGTTAAATACGTAGCAATAATTTCTAAAAGATTTAAACAATTTTTTGTACGATATCAAAAATATAAAATTTCATAAGTGTTGAATTTCAAAAAAATAGTTTTTGATTTATCAAATAAAAACAAGGAAAATACCCCTTTTTTAAGAGCTTATTTTAAAGCTCTTTGCTAGAGCTATCTAATAGTGTATTTATATTTCGTGTTTTCAATCGCCCACATGACCCTTTAACCCATCGAATGAGACCCCCCAAAAATAAAAATGTACATTTTGACATCCAATAACCTGGTATCAATTCCAGTTAGGACTATATAAACTCCACCAAAAGCTGAAAACTATTCGTGAGTTCTGAACCGTTAAGAGAACGGCTTAGGACTAAGCTGTGACGTCACGCAAAAGTTCTGGATAGTTCAGATCTTTTGGACGATTTGACGTACGCAGCCCGATGTGCAGACGAATTTTAGAGATTTCAACCTTTAGAACGGTTCCGAACGGTTCAACAAGAGGTTCTTGTCTGCGAATAGTTTGCATTTGGGTAGTTCTAGAATTTTTTTTGCCGAATAGTGCGCATGGGGACTGGTTGAACGGTTCAGAACTCACGAATAGTTTTCAGCTATTGAATTGGCCTTGCAAAAATGTGTAAGATTGTGTTATTTTGTTAAAATAAAACATATTTCTAAAAAGTTATTAAACTTAATGCGAAGGGGTAGTGGTGAAGTCGGGCCAGGGCGGGGCAGGGCGTCGTGAAATCGAAGTTGGCCGTACCCAGGTTGGCCCCGGTTCTTTTGGTTTTAGGACTACACCACTGGGGTACTGAAATCAAGTGACGATATACCAAAAAATGTGGGGTTTTGGTTAAACTGTGTTTATTCTAAAATTTCTTAATGTTTTAAGCTAAAACCTTGGATATCACGGTTTTTTAGACAAATCTATCGGTATTTAAAATTTAAAAAAAATCGATTGACCCATGGTGATATGATTGGTCGAAATCGTATGGAATGACCCCAATGTTCCAAGTAGAGGTATGGATTCCTGCTAAAATCAGAGAGACTAGATAAAAACTAGAACCGTAAACCATAAAGCTAATAAATAGAGACAACATTGACGACGCGTGGCTTATACAATGTATAAAACGTCAATTCCAAAGCAACCGGCGTATTTACCAATACCACCAAAAAAATTCGATTGTGACAAATCCAGCGAAGGTTATCGAAAGACGTTAAACTTATAATAGAAATCGAAATAGGGGAATTCCATTTCACTGTTTACAGAGGCCCATCTCTCGGCATCTCGCGTTTCTGCGACTGCCTCTGTTTTGTCTCCAAAGATGAAACGGGAAAAAGTAAGCCAAAGAAAACATAAAAAAACAGCGGAAGAATACACAAAATAATAAAATGGATCTGGTATTTTCTGTCGATCACAGTTTTTTTTCTCTCAAAAAGAGACATGTTTAGTTGACAAGACCGTAAGAAGTGTTGGGCATTTTCACCAAAGAGCCGCTCAGCTCACTCACCGCTTGCACTCGCTAGCATAATATCCGCTCACGCTCACGCATTTTTGATCGGTAAAATAAGCGCTCCTCTATTTCCGCTGTTTCGAGTGGTAAAATAAGTGCTCCTCTCATTTCATTCTTTTTCGAGTGGTAAAATAAGCGCTCCTCTCTTTCCTCTCTTTTTTCGAGCGGTAAAATAAGCACTCCTCTCTTTCTGCTCTTTTTTGAGCGGTAAAATAAGCGCTCCTCACTTTCCGCTGTTTGTTGAGTGGTAAAATAAGTGCTCCTCTCATTTCACTCTTTTTCGAGCGGTAAAATAAGCACTCCTCTCTTTCCGCTCTTTTATGAGCGGTAAAATAAGCACTCCTCTCTTTCTGCTCTTTTTTGAGCGGTAAAATAAGCGCTCCTCACTTTCTGCTCTTTTTTGAGTGGTAAAATAAGTGCTCCTCTCTTTCTGCTCTTTTTCGAGCACTGAAATTGGAGCTCCTCTATTTCCGCTCTTTTTCGAGCGGTAAAATAAGCGCTCCTCTCTTTCCGCTCTTTTTCGAGCGGTAAAATAAGCGCTCCTCTCTTTCCGCTTTTTTTCGAGTGGTAAAATAAGCGCTCCTCTCTTTTCGCTCTATTTTGAGCACTGAAATTGGGGCTCCTCTATTTTCGCTCTTTTTCCTCACATTTTCGTCTCGCGCTCTTTTAAAACAAACATTTTGCCACTCTATTTCACTCAAAATAACCAAAGCACTCACAATGAGAGGAGCGGTGCCCATCATTGACCCTAAGACGGAATTTTTCATCTTGGGGGAATTTCGGTGGGCAGTACGTACCTATGACCAATAGACCAACTCTCAAACTGCGTACAAGGAAACACAAGTTTAGAGATTCGATATCCACCATTTTATTTACACTAGATGGCGCAAATTTAAACTACTTTTTTCTGAAACTGAAAAATTACTTATTGATTTGTAAATAAAAAACATCTAACATTATTTTAGAAGTTTAGAACGTAGTAGCAAATCTTGCTCCCAAAAACTTATATAAAACTTGCAAATTCCCCTTCAATTAAACATCGCCCAGAAGTAATGTTTCCGAGAGCCAGGACCTGCAAGTTACTGTTTATAATGTTGATGAAATAATTGAAACTACTTTTCACCTGTATGGTATTCATCAAGTGTTTCCTTTTAACCCGGTAGCTTATTTTGACATATTAAAGTTAAGCAAAAACAGAGGTTCAGTTTACAGATAAAAAGTTTACATTATTTCAATAAGCACCAAATAAACAGTAACTTGCAGGTCCTGGCTCTTCGATATATTACTTCTTGGCGATTTCCTTGAAGTCGTTTTATAGAAGCGCCTATTGGATTGGGATTTGCAATTTTCTACTACGTTCTAGACCGTCGCGCTTAGAGTGAGTATTAACGGAAGCTTGATCTTAACGTATACGGTTATACCCCCTTTAAGCGAAATTTCAGGTAAAACTCGGGAAAACTCAGTGCAAAATTGAACCAGGAAAAATTATTTTTTGCAGTTTTTCCATAATTAAATTTTTTGACTGCTGGCGCCATCTAGAGAGACTTTGGGAATTGAGAAATCGATCGCTAATGGCTAGATGTGTGCCAATACCATTTTTTGGGGATCGAATCGAATATCAAATATTTTTTTCAAAGCACGGCAAATACCAAATCGAATATTTATTACGTCAAATAATGTGGTCGAATATTTTTAGGGCAAAAATTTAGACCAGTTAACTGATCAAATACCAAATAGTATTTCGAATATCAAATTATTCGCCGTATTTGGTTTTCAAATAGCCAAATAGTTTGCATATTTGTCAAAAAAAGTAATTTAATCACTGTTTGTTTTACTTGAAAATAGTAAAATATTAATCCAAATACAGTATAGCCTAGAACAAAGTTCCCTGGGCGAACTTGGTAAATCAGTGGTATAATGACGGACCCGTCCTAAAAGATGGTCTTTTAAATTTTTAATTTTACTTAGCCTTCTCTAAGGCTCTTAATAAAAAACACTGAAGGGGGTCCATTGTCTTAGGCTGCAGGCGGGCCCAGAATTTTATATTACGCCACTGTGGTAAACTCTAACTTACCATTCAAATTAATTCTAATTGTTGTACAAAATGTCTTTATTTTCAAAAAAAATTTCGATTTGATCAAAATGAGTTAATCGTAACCTACAAAAATATAGTGCATATCAACTTATCAATTATCATACATATTTTAATTGGGTACCATGGCAAAATAATAATAATAATAATTAACTAGGCTAATACCGTAGGTACCACTCCAGGACCAAGTCTTCTAGCGACTTTTAACCTTTAGTAACTACTAACTACAATTAAAATCAAAAGACATGCTACATACTTCATAGTTTGCAAACACTTAATTAAAATTTCAAGTTTTTAATTATATTTAAAACGCGAGGGAGCAGATCTCTTGTTACTAATTAAAAAATTGCATTTATATTAATTTTAAATCAATAATTATTAATTTTTTAACTCAAAAATTCTAAACAGAAAAATCCATAAAGTTACTTACTTCAACTTTCCTCCCGGTTTTTAGTTTTGTTTTGGACTTGGTTTACGTTTTAGACTCAATTTTAGTTTTACTTTGCTATTCTAGAATATTCCATAACAAAAGAGAACACGGGAGTAATCTAGCCAATAGGCGCTAGAATACACAGCTTCTGCCTTTTGCTAAGAAGTTTTAATACAAACGGTATGGATAACGGACGTGCTAGCTACTCTTTATATGGTCCTTCGCGCTGTGGCCTAAATAGAGGTGCTAGAAATAAGCACTAGTTCGGAAATTTCACTACGCTCTCCTGGGATGGCCTTGAACTTCAAAAAATTAGAAAAAGACCCGCGGTTATTCGACCAGTTTGCAAACTATTTGAAAATACCAAATACTTTTTCCCTATCTTTTCGAATATTCGACTATTTGATCAAAAAATTCGATTATTCGCGAACTTTTCCAAGCGCTATTCGATTTGGTATTCGATCGAATTATTTGGTCTGACCAAATATTTTGCACACCCCTACTAATGGCATTACCTCTATAAAAGAATCTTCTCCTTGATCAAATGTGCATGGACCTGTTCTCTCAAGGAACCATGAAAAGGAAATAACGACGAAATCAATGGAAACATTTCTTTCTTACTCAGAAATGCCCGGGCTAGTTTCGCAGGCCGAATTCGTTGCAAGAATTCAATATAATTCCAAATACACCTTATAGAGAATGTAGAGAAATCGAAAACTGTGGGCTTTACAGGTGGGGTTTTTAGAACATCTTCTTCCACGGAATCAAGAAGTATTGGAAACGAAACATTCTACAAAGGAAAAATACCGACATTTCAGAAAAAAATATAGCCCACCGTGACCCCAAAAATAAAAAAGGTACACACGTGAATTGATTCTTTTTATATATATATTTTGGAAACAACGAGGCATCCAAAGAGCGCTAACAAACACAATTTGATTTTACTAGAATTGTTGGGGTTGACCAAGTTTAGTTGTTATAGTCAGTTGCAGGCTAAGAAAGACAAAACATATAGTACAGTCGGCGCAAGGATACCTCAGACCATTTCCGGCCAGTCGACCGCGCGTAATTTAAATTTGACCACTTTACGGTCAATTTCAAATTTCGTGAGTTTCATCGTTTTTTCGCGCCATCTAGGAACCGAAATGGGAATCTATTTTTTAATTTCATGTTGTCATGAGTTTCATTACTGAATGCAGCTAAAGAAGGTTCGATAATTGAGGCTCCAAATATTTTAAATAGCCCAAGAGGTTTCTATAAAAAGCATGATAAAGGTTTATTGTTAACAGGTAAAGATAAAATATAATTTTAAACGTCTATAGCTCATTAAGACAGCGTTACCCCCAAGAAAGCGTGGTAACTATTTTAAAAGAAACTGCCGATTTAACTGGTAAGACGTAGAAATAAATTTACAAAATTAAATAATTATACATACTATTTTAAATTTAAGAATGATAGGAATGCCTTATCTTTTAAATTTGCTCGCCACCACAATTATGAAATTAAAAAATAAAGATTCCAATTTCGGTCTCTAGATGGCGCTAAAAGACGACAAAAAGAGCAAAATTCGAATTTGACCGTAAAATGGCCAAATTCAAATTTCGCGCGGTGGAATGACCGGAAACGATCTGAGGCATCCTTGCGCCGATTGTACTATATATTTTGTCTTTCTTAGCCTGCAACTCACTATAGAAACCGGACTTTTTATAAGAAAATGTTTCCACAACAGAAATGCTAACAAGATTTGGAAGCTGAAGGTACTTTATCTAAATATGCGTTATGTTTTTATTTATCATATCTAATTTAAACCTTAAGCTTTGATGTGATCAAGAAGTTATTTATTTGTACTTGGAAAGACGTAATCTTTAGCTAACCAATAAAATAAATATTATCCCAACATAGGCATTCTTCCGATGAAGAATTAAATACATTCTTGATATTAATATAATAACATAATAATATGTTAAAGTAAAACTAAACCTCTAGACTAGTTTAAACTGATTAACAATGTAACACTATTAATGTTTTGTAATATGTTTACTGATATTAGACATTTTATATTGGTAAAAATTTAAAAACATTAAAAACCCTTAAAAAGTAATTTATGTTTCAATTTTTTTATTTTTCCGATTTGAAAATTTTCTGGAACATTTTATGCATTTCATTTTTCCGTAAAATTAATAACACTATAATAATACAATAATAGTTGGTTTCTTTTCGCCTGTTCTCGGACTAAAAGTGTACTATTTTTACCCTAAAACGTTTTATTCGCCTGTTCCGGGGATGGTAATTACTCTGCCCCATAAACTAATCGCTTGTTCCGGGGTATTAGGGTTAATAATAAAAATAATAATAACCAGCTAGGCTAATAACCAAGGCATCACCTTAGGCCTAAGTCATCAAGCGACTTATAGGTGGCCGTGTTACAATGCGTAGGAGGGTGTTGGCAAGCCCTTCATGCCACGCGAGCTGACAGCTACCTACACTCACTATTACCGTTAACCTCAACAAGTTAACTACTCTTAAAAGTCGCTAGATGACTTGGGCCTAAGGTGGTGCCTTGGGTATTAGCCTAGCTGATTATTAATATTATTATTATTATTATTATTATTTTACTCATTCTGGAAATGAGGTGTAAAGGAGTAAATCAGATTTTGTCGTCTGCTAGCTAGAATTTATCTGCTAAAAAGGCCATTTTGGAAAAACGTTTTTACTCCGACTCCAACTATACATAGTTTGCACCGAAGGGAGGGGCCTATGGTCTCCAAGGAAACTGGGAGGGCGATCAAAAATTCAAACCATTTCGCGCGTAGCTACTAAATAGGTAGCCATTTTGTTGGTAATCTCGTCAAAGCGACAAAACTAATTAGATTTATGCTTTCAAATTTTAAATGGGCCCTAAACAAAGTCAGATAAGATTCTAAGGCCGGGTTATTTAAATAAAATATCAAATTACGACAGAAATATCTACGAAAAGAAGTTGACAAAGCTTATCAAAGTTAGGCCTTTGCGGTCATCCTTTTTACAATTACCTTCGCTATCGAATAAAATAAACAATTTTCGCTCTCCCTTGGTAATTGAACTACTCGAACAATTTTTAACCAGGCAGATAACCATTTTTAACGTGAAACTAATTTCTTAATCATTTGAAAATAATTAAAATCCTCAAACAGACGATTGAAACTGTTAACCCTCCAGTTTTACTAAGAAATCTACACCGGCAAAATGGCGGCATAGAACCGTTCATTCTAGCTCAAATTAAATATTTATTCTTGGTTCTTATATCTATACTTGGAACTGCGTCATTGATGACGTAGGGATGCAAACTATGTATTCGATACCACTGAATCGGTGTAAAATGACGTCATAGCCTTACACTTCTAATCCTACTCCGAAATCCCGGAACCAGCGAAAAGAAAACACCAAATGACAATAAATATTTTTCTTTAAAGATATAATGAACTTACATACTATAGATAGTGGAAACACGAATTTTAGTGGTGAAAAATCCCGAGACAGTGTAACAAAATAATCCAAAATTTAAGGTTTTCGAAAATTCAAAACCCGCAAATTTGTGTCACAAAATAAAAGCTATCTAATATATTCCGTTCAAGCGTAATAAACTTTGGCTGAATATTTTTAAAATTCTGTTTCTATTTTTGGGGCTAGACAATCTAACGATTCTAAATGCAAAATGCTCTTAACGGTTTCGTGGCTCTTTTTTGGGGGGGAGAAAGTTTGAAAATGAAATAAAATCAAAGCGAAGCAAGGTCCGGGATATGAAACTGGAAACTTAATAACTATTCGTTTTTTCCCTCGTGTCTTCCTCAATATGAAAACGGCTGTTTTTTTTATCTCCCATGGGTCCAAAAGACGGTCAGAATGGCCGGGAGTATGGTGGAAAACGTAAAACTAAAACCAATTTCATCGCGGAGGGCGTTAAATCACGATAAAAAGATAAAAAAGAAGCCGGAGAAAGAGAAGCTTATCTTCGCTTTAGAATAAAAGTTTTATATTCCTTCTTCGCTCCTTAAAAAAATAAATAAATAAAAAAAACCTCCCCTTGAAAATTCCGCCCTCCGATCCAACCTAAAAAAACCGGCGAAAATTTTGGAAACTTTTCACAGTCGTTCTAATAAAGGCCTTTTCACACGAGCCAACTTTTCAAATCAAAATGCTGAGTCAGCAAAAATGGATCAGTGATCCATTTTTTACTCGCGTACTTTTTTGGTGGATCAACTCATCGAACTTTTATTCACACGAACCAACTAGTTGACTCAACTCAAGTTGACTCATCTAATTGGGTAAAAAAGTTGGCTCGTGTGAAAAGGCCTTTAGAAAGTGTGGGCTTCCAGTTCTTTCTCATCTTCCTACATGTATGTTCGCTCAGACAAATTTTATTTTACTCGCGTAAAAAGTGTTCCTTCGGGAATAATACTATATAGAATGCCTTTTAGCCAATTTTCAACTTGAAATAGTCTTGTATGGAAAAAAAGTATAGTGGGCCTTCCTTTTTAAAAAGCGACGCCTGTAGGCAAAAAATTGGAACCAATATCCGAACATGATCTTCTCGTCTTTAACCATTCCAGATTTTCCTTCTACTAGAGTTTCAATATACATTTTCCTTAGGGACTTTCGGTACCTAATTAAAATTAATGGTCGTAAAAATAACGATTTTTATAAGCAGATATTTTACAAAGTTAATAATTTATTGTTACAAAATTAAATCTCTGAGGTATTCTAGACCAAAACAATTTTGGATTTAGAAGATTTCACTGAAGCGGTTCCACTCGATAGTATCATGAACGTAAATATCCATTTTCGATGTAAAAATGAAACATTTACCTTCGTAGCCTTGAGCCGATATTTAATGGGCAATTTTTTACTTCCAAACTGCGGAAGCGCACACTAAATCAAAATTTACCGCGTATATCACTCCGCGAGGGGCTAAACAGTAATAATTTGCCTGTACACCGATTACGTAATCATTAATTTGTACAGATGAGTACACATGATTATGCAATGAGTACACATGATTACGATGAGTACACATGATTACGATGAGTACACATGATTACGATGAGTACACATGATTACGATGAGTACACATGATTACGATGAGTACAGAATAATTACGATGAATACAGAATGATTACGATGAGTACAGAATAATTACGATGAGTACAGAATGATTACGATGAGTACACAGGCAACCCAAAACTTTAAAACTGTTAGAGATGAGTCATTGAGTACGGGAGAATTCCAATGAAAACGCGTGATTACAGAAGATTACGAATGAGTACAAAAGATTACAGAAGATTACGAATGAGTACAAAAGATTACAGAAGATTACGAATGAGTACAAAAGATTACAGAAGATTACGAATGAGTATAAAAGATTACAGAAGATTACGAATGAGTACAAAAGATTTCAGAAGATTACGTAATCATTACAGTTAGGGTGTACACCGATTACGGGAAGTCATTAGCCCCTCGTCACTCCGCCTGACGATGTCAAATGTGAAAATTACACTGCATTATTTAAAACCATATTTTTCATATGAAATAGTTTTATAAACATCGATATATTTATGAATTTTCTCAGATTTTATTTTCTTCCGAATTCCATTTTGTAAAATCAGTTCAAACCCTTCGTGTTACAAGTGTTCACATTTACACAGTGCCACAAGCTTGCTGGATCGAACCCAGTTCCACTTTCTGCGAGGCTAAAGTTCTTATACACGTATGTTACTATGAAATCACGAACGATTTTAGTAAAATAATACGGTTCCGGAACTAAGTTTTTACTAAACATATTCGCGGAATTCTGGAAAGAATAAACATTTTAAGACAGCACTTTTTAAGGAAGTATCAACATTTCAAGAGTTCAATTTTTAAACAAATGGAAAAGTCAGTTTCACGTATAGGCTATCGCAAAAGCGCCCGGGGAGCCTAAATCCTTTCTTTTTCGTCAAATATATATTGCTCTTGAGAATCGAGAACTCACACGCTGAAGATCTCCAGCTAGAACGTTAAACCCGTACTTAAACCCAGCGCAACGGATAAGTTGTGAAGTCGCGACGTGCGTCTATAGCCCCTGGGAAGCGCCGAATGAAATCCTGGATGAAAAAAGGAACGGATGGTGGAAAGGTAACTGTCTTAAAAGGCAGCCCGACTGGAAATTAGGTTTGCTGAATTTTCGATGGCACTTCTTTTGGCGTCTTATTAAAAAGCCCGAAGGATTCGAAATTTCAAAGAGAAATGATTAACATTTTCACTCGCTACCTACTTCCTAAGTTTCTCTATATTGCAGAGCCGGAAAGGACCGTTTTCATACGTCATTGGAGATGCTTGCCCTTTGATAATGGCGCTATTTCGATCCATTTCTATTCCTGAATAGCAAACCTCCTTGAAAGTAAAGTTCTATAACCGTTCTCGTTATTCTTTTGGTCACGGGTCTGTTTTCGCAAGAATAGCCTTTGGACGATTCTGACGGCACAAAAGAACGGTTCATTCTAAGCTAGCTATTGAATAGACGTAAATTTTAAAATTAAATTTCCAGGTACCACAGAACATCCAGAAAGTTGACTAATTTCGATTTGAAAAAAAAACGGGATAAATTTAATATTATCTTAAGTAACATAATAATTATAAGTATGACAAATAGTCTAGATTATCACCGAATTTATTTTCAGTTATTGCGTCATTAAAATATGTCCAAAATAGAAATATACTAATGCCAAAGACGATAATTGGAAAATTTGATATATTTATTTTTTTTCGTCAATTTTGATAAATTTTTTCTAGTTTTTGCATTTTTTAAAAATTTAGAATTTAGCATTTAGAATTTTTCAAAATCCCATGTTTTTTCGGTAAGGAATTTTCCATTTTGTGTTGTCAAAAACATTTTCGGTTGCCATGGCAAAAGTAATGCCCGTTGAAACTTTTCCTTTTGGGAATTTTCATGATTCATTAAGGCCTACTTAACCCCCGAGTTTGAACAAAATTGGTGTGTTACACATCGGGTAGTCTCCTTGTCAGTTCAGTTGCGAGTTCAAGTCGCAGCTGGGCGGGAGGGTCAGCCTCGAAAAAACGTTCGGTTAGAAAATGAGCATTAAAGGTTCTTAAGTTACTTATGATATTATTTAATAAAAAATAGCAGACTATAGCTAGAGGATTATGACAATCTGTACTTTTGTGTGGGATTAACACAAAATTTGGTATTATTAAATGGATTATGCGGCTTAGGACTATGATTTAGCCTGGATTTAAAGATTTCATAACGATTTTCAAGCTTGGAAGTTTATTTTAATACTTAAGATTATCAAATTTAAAACCAATCAACTGCCAGAGGTTATTTACACCACATCACAGCTCTAAAAAAATTAACTAACTATACATAAAACCATAAGTAACATAATAACAATAAGTATGACAATTAACGAGATTTACAACCAAACTGATTTCCATAGTTATTGCGTAATCAAGATGTTTTCTCAGCGCAGAGCCCTCTACTGTCTTAAATATGCGAGACTTGCGCTAAGCCGAAATATCTGGTTTCCGATAGATAGGCGGAATATTAGGCTAAAATGATAAAAATTAAAATAGTTTTTCTCGGCGCCACGAGCTCATGTTTTTTATCACGCGTGATTCGCACGTGGGTTTCAAAACAAAGCCAAAGCCCCTCGCGACTCCAGAACGTGCTCTCCGATATTAGGCTTAAATTTTTATCAAAAAGTAGTCATCCAAAACGACAAGTCGCGAGTCCAAGTCACAGCTTGAAACGAGTATCCGTGCCGAAAACAGGTTCGGTTTGAAAATTAGCATTAAAGCAATAGGAAGTGTTGTGTCCAGCTTTATTTTAAGTTGTATACATGTTTTTAATAAATTAAAATTCATATGCCTCATGAGTCCTCCGTAATAAATTAAATATTTTTAATAGGAAGTGTCATACTTATTGTTATTATGTTACTTATGATAAAATCCAAAAAGAATATTTCCTAAGGATATCTCAGTCATATCTTAGTCCGTAATAATTTTAGAAAGGTAGTAGGTATATGATATATTTTCCCCGCAACAATTTATTCTTAGAAAACGATTTTTAAAAAAATGAGCGGAGGCCTGCATTTGATAACATTAGCAATATATCAATATATTTTATAGATAGTGTACTAAATTTTGACGCCTTTAGTAACTAGTGGCGATATTTCGAACAAGGTTTCCGTTCCAGGAAAGAATCCTATTAATTAGGTAATTCAATTTGAACCCTCGTCAATTCCTATTCGTAAAAATTGAAGGTATTCCCAATAGGCCCTTCCATTCTAGTTACAATGAAATGTTAGCTCTTTGGCTGGCGGATAAACACTTAAGATAGCGTACTAATGGAATTGGACGGGCCAAGCCTCTCCCCCTGACGGTTGAAACGCGCGACAACCACATCCGCCGTATCAAGCGGGAGGTCAAGGGCGGGGTAGAGTCAGCCTTTACCGAAACCTCATCGAAACTCTTTATCCAAATTCTATCCTTTTTTATTTTGGCCGAAGACCACTCCACGACTAGAATGTCTGCCCTGGGTTTGATAAGACCCCGAAAATCACGAAAAGGGACTATACATTTTAGCAAAAGAGGAGTAAAAAGAGGATAAAAATGGTCCTCGGATTCCATCCGGTAGGGGACGCTCCGAAAGCAACATCTATCACGGCCTCTTGTCACGTTTTGCGTCGAGACTAAGTAAAAGGAGAAAAGATGGAGGATGCAGTCTGAACTCGGGGAAGATGGAACAACAATATAAGCAAGTTTCTACGCGCCTGTCGTTATAGTCCGCGATTAAGTGCGGCTATCGTGGACTATTTCTCGAATGATATGGGCTAGCGACAGAAAAGGCGTTCGGAAGTTTTATTGATAAGGAATGCGACTGAGAGTTTATGCCGAAGAAATTCATAATCAGAGAAGGGTTATAACGGTTTACGCTCACTCTGTGCACTATATTTATAAATTGCTTTTTCTGTAGTATATTCCAAAAGGGATGCTTAGAATATATTTAAATAATAAATACTGATTTTATATTCGACACGTGAAGTTCCCGTTCATTTACTTTAAGCACTATTTGCGGTTTGAATATCAATATATTGTAGATACACCCTTAAAATAAAAATATACCAGAATAAAATATTAAATATTATAACTTATCAAGAACAAGAATGGAATATTGAAATTTTCAATGAAAATAGGTCTGTAGGCTTCATGTTTTGGCACCATCTGAATTTAAAACTATCAACTAAATACACGAAGAAATAGCCGATCACCTTTGATTTAAATGTTTTTATACTCAGTTGCAGGTTAAGAAAGGCAAAATATCTAGTACGTTTGGCGGAAAGATACTAGCACGACTTTTCGGTAAATCGGTGGCGGGAATTTAGAATTTGAACTATTTTCGGTTGAATTACTAAAGGTCTATTGCGTAAATTTCAAAGTGTTCCATAAAAATTTAATGTAGATTATTATTTTTAAGTTTAATTATAGCGTATTTTTAGTATTATACTCCTAAACAATCATCAAACCGTACGCTTATGTACGTCAACGTGGTAATCTCTGGATTACTAGATGCACTATAGATATTTTGCTTTTCTTAACCTGCAACTGACAAGGAGAGTACCCGAGGTGTTTATGGCCGATTTTGTTCAAAGACTTAAATGATACATGAAATTTCCCAAAAGGAGACGTTGCACTACCCATTCAATTTGCCACGGCAACCGAAAATGGTTTTGACCACTTAAGGGGGAAGAATACAGTAAAAGCCTCTTTTTCGTTCAAGCTGAACGTTTCTGTTTTAACAATTACATAATTGAATTATATTTTTATTATTAGGCTGAACCTTCCTCTAGTGCTTAAAATAATTTTGATAATTTTAATATTAATAGTTAACGAGATATAAGGTCCTAACTAAAGGGTAGTTTGGGCTCTTGCCCAACTTGTTTAGCTCCGGGGGTCCGAATTAAAACGTAATAACTTAATTACTTTTAAATTTAAAATTGTAAAAATTTTTTTTAGGCACTAAACAAGAGGCTGTTCTATACTTAAACATTAATTTTATAAGTTAAAATACAAAATTAAAAGAGTTCAGCTTGAAATAGCGCGAAAATAGACAATGGCCACTGTAGTCTTCCCCCTTAAAACAAAAATAATATTTTTTTCTTATTTTACCCATAAATTGTTACAATTTTACGCCTAAACTGCTCTAATTTACCCAAACTTGGTGACATTTACCTAAATGTGGTCCAAATTACACATTTCGTGATTTAATTTTTTTTTAATTTTCTTGAAACCCTGTGAAACCGAGAAAATCCCATGCTTTTTTAAATTGAGATTAATTTTGTTATAAGTGGTCAAAACCATTTTCAATTGCCATGGCAAATCGAATGGGTAGTGCAACGTCTCCTTTTGGGAAATTTCATATCTCATATAGGTCTACATTACGGCCGACTTTGAACAAAATCGTCAATAAACACCTCGGGTACTCTCCTTGTGAGAATAGTAAGAATATTATTTTGAATGAGCAGAGAGCTTTCACACATTCGATTTAAAACTTGGTGACCAAAAATTTATACTACGCACGAACCCTATATAAAATATTATACCATATCTAAATCAATTTAAAATTCGAATAAAATTTTTAAAGCATTCAAAGGTTAAAAATAAAATATATAAACTATAATAATAAAAAATGGGGTATACGAAATATAATCCTAACAAAATACATAAAAATTCCCAATGGATAATTTATCACGACCAAAACGAATATGAGAGCGTGCGGGTCCCTAGAAAGATATACAAAAATCAATAGTATAAAAAAAACTTACGTTCCCGACTAGAAGTGACTTTGCATAATATGACTTTCGAGCGGTACTGTAGAAAAAAATCACATCGTTGGGGACCCTACCCGTTCCGAATTTACATCCCGAAATAGAGGAATTTTCAAGTAGCAAGGAGAGGAGCTATTTTGAATGAAAACTTTCACGGACATACTCGTAATATAAAGAGCTGCAGGAAGAAGATTCAAGAAGTTATACCACGACTTCGTACGATACTTAGCAAAGATTTCGGGGTATACGCCACTTGGAAACTGTCTTTGAAACGTAGGAAAAAAGGTACTATCAATATAAGGCGTATTTTGAGCTTAGAAAATATATTATCGGGATTATAGAAGTGGTCTTGACGAAAATGTAAACTTTTTAAAAGTATGGGAATATTGTCGCTGAAGAAGATTATTTTATATTTTTTTCTATAGCGTTCTTTCGGTATCAAAGCGTTTTTGTCTAAAACGACTTGGCAGCTTCGTCGGAAATCTTCCCTTTTCAGCTTTCCTAAAAAGGAAGTTGTCGTTTATAGGAAGAAGCGGCTCTGGAGTGCCAACTTTCTTAAGCGGGTTAGAAGCGATGCACTATAGCTAGCACTTATACACTACCGGTACTTTACACTGTACGGCGTTATTTGACTGTGTAGTCAAAGGCAAGAGATGAGGTGAAGTTTCTTCCGACCCTATGAGTCACTTTTGGGATATAATATGCGAAGCTAGCTGCCAACATAAGCTTATTATTATATTTCACATAAGTGTGTCAATTTCCCGTCTTCCGCTTGTTAAATTTTCACTGAAAGCCGTTACGTGGATGACAAGACTTCCGGCTAAAAAATTTATAGATCTTAAAATTCATTTTGCGCGTGAAAATACGACGTCATGTTAGGGTATAAAAGTAGGGAAATTATCCTGCTATTCCTCATAATGTAAAGGTGGTGTATGTCTAAATATAGCAATGGTTATCAAATTTTAATTGGTCAAAATTGATCTTGCAACTAATAGTAATTTTTCAAACTAATTGTCTTATATATTCATGTAACGATCTAACCTTAACCTAACCTAACGTAACCTAACGTAACCTAACGTAACCTAACGTAACCTATACTGGAGATAAACTCACCGAAACACTGCGAAAAACTAGCCATCAATTCACACACTCCGGAGAAGACACAAAATTACGTAATCCGCAGCCAATGAATTTGGGTACCATTGCTAGGCTTAGTTCTTTCGGTTCCAAGGTTTGATAAATTTGTTTTAAGTTGCGTATTTATCTCGTTAGAGGCGCTTATTGTTTTGGATATGAAGTTAGTTCTACCTAGGAGCAACAAACACAAGGAGTTAGTCTTTAAACACGGTAACTAGAGGTCGGGGATGGTTAACTTTTATTCAATAGATAAAGCTCTCAAAATTATTCGTTAAACGTTTTGATCAAGTAATTTATATTTCTGTATTATACGATTAATTTTTTGATAAAGTTGTAAAATTAATGGGAAAAACGACGTTTTTTCGATAAAAAGCTAAAATTTTCCGAATAATACATGTTTTTTAATCATTTTCCGAAATATTAACCGGTAAATTTCTTTGTTTACATTTTTCCCCCGAAAAAAAAACAATTTAATCGTGGATAATGATTAACCGTCCCCGATCTCTAACGGTAACGCAGTGTTGTGTACAAATTTCATTGGATGAGCCTTTACGCTGAACATTATCATGAAAGTTATCATTAATTATATTAACTAACAGACAAACTGATGGAACAGAATTATAAACTATCAGGTGAAAGCTACACTTGATCATACGATAAAGAATGTATTATTTATAGCTAGGAGAGAATACATATTCTGAGACGATTTTTAGTGTTTCTCCGGCTCTAATAGTAAGCTCCTCCCCTTAAACGTCAATCAAATCGGCCCGGTATCTTATTGGTTCCCTAACTCTGACGTCTCGCGACCCGATTGAAGTGCACACCGGTGACGTTTTTCCTTCAGCCACTCTCACATAGAAGTAACTAATAACTATGAAAATGTGAAATGCCGGCACCTAGGGGCAACATACCCAAGGAGAACTCAGCTAGCCTTAAAACACGCTAACGCAGTGTTGTGTACACATTTCATTGGACGAACCTTTACGCTGAACGTTTTACGGGCGGGGGGGAAGACAATTTCCAAATTTTCCCCTTCCGACGGCAGCAGGCACTAAAGCGTCTAGCCAATGAAAAATGTACCCAAGAAAATCCACGACTTTTGACGGGTTGCGTTCTCTTTGTGTGGGGTGTTGTGTTTGTTGCTCCTAGATGTCACGGACATTTGAGTTCACACAATCCCTCCGATATATTAAATATGCTTTGAATATTAAATATAAATTTTAACCAAATTTCAATCATCTTGTACATTAACTTAATAAACGTTCTATAATAAACCGAGAGGAATTTGGTTGAAAAAATATACTGGGTTTATATTAAAAACATGACCTCAATCACCCTGTCGTTTAACATAACTAACCCACTAAGCATTAACAACCAAAGAGTATATTAACTCAAATAAAAACCCATGACCACGTTTTATTAATAGCCGTGTCCATTGATTATTAACAATATTGAAATCACCCTGTAGATTCAATGAATAATAATCAGCTAAGCCGCAACGTTTGTATCCCGTCGTGTGAACAGTGACCGTTGCGCGTCCCAGCGTTTTAGACCGCTTCGGCTGAACCGCTTCGTCGGCCATTTTGGCAGCGATTCGTGACGTCATCGAGTCGTTTTTTGCGAACCATGAGCCTTTTTTTACAAAATTCGTCAATCGTGGATTTTTTTGCGCTTAATAAAATTTGTATGCCTTTTTTAGAAGAAAATGTCTCGCAACTTTTTGTCTATTTGTTTAAAAAATCCAACAAATTTCTTCCGGGTGCATTCATTTATAATTAGAATGTTTTGAAACGTCACTCAAATGCGTGAGCGGACGAACTTCTAATTATATTTCTATACTACGCGTGCCCAATTTTCTTCAAAACTCACTGCAAATCAAACGTGTGAACAAAACGATTTCCAAACGCTACGAACCGCAGCGAGATCGAAACGAGGCAAAACGTTTCCGAGGGTACGTGTGAACGTGGCTCTCGGCTAATACCCAAGGCACCATCTTAGGTCCAAGACATCTAGCGACTTCTAATGCCTTTAAACAGGTGACCGGGTTACAATGCGTAAAAAGCACACTAGCTATTACAACCTAAATGTAAATGCCTGTCCTTTAATCAAATCAGGGAACTATTCTTGACAATCAACGAGTTACTTTACCACAAAAAATAATTAATTAATTAA
Organism: Leiobunum rupestre; assembly: GCF_980474605.1. NCBI lineage: Eukaryota > Metazoa > Arthropoda > Arachnida > Opiliones > Sclerosomatidae > Leiobunum > Leiobunum rupestre. The sequence continues at coordinate 38,815,698 of NC_143392.1, forward strand.
GCACACTATAACAACCTTATTTTTATTTAACCACCCTGTACAATATCCTAATCAACTTGTCATTCTACCAGTGAAAAATCAGTTTTGTTTCATTGGTATGATAAAATAATCAATGTTGCTCAACACATTATCACGCTTTAGCGAACTTAAAAGATTTCTGAGAAGAAACCTGTCGACGTCATATCTACGTCACTGATCTTCTAATTATAGTTGGTCGTTATAAATAACATCATCAATTAATTATATAATTAATTATTATTATTTTTAAAGGTTATTATGTTAATCCGGTTTACAACTTGGCGTACAATGGCGGTAGGTACTTTGACCTTTCGCGAACAGCGGCTCAAAATGAACTGTAAACAAGGTCTGAAATAGAAGCCAAAAGAAGGTTGTCCGTGGTCGGAAAACTGAAATTTTCTAATTAGTGAACTTCCTTAAATAGAATGTGAGAAACAGGAGAGGTTTGTCGTGAATAGAAGCTACTGGTGGAAGCAAGCCGGGGATCATCTCACATTTAATTCGAGGCGGGGAAAAGAAAAGTTTTCTTTAAAGTTGGTTAGTCATTAGCGAGTGAATTAAACGAACGCATTGCGTACGCGCTAAATGAAGCCTCTCATTTAATTGCTCTGAGCGGCTCTTTCCATGTTTGAATTAAAAACTAAAGAGGATCGGAAGACGTGATCGCGCTTCGCCTGATTCATTCTACGATAATCGTAACGCCATAAGTAACATAAAAATTTTAAGTTTCAATTGTATTGGGACAATAAAAATTTGTTAAAATGAATTTAAAATACCACTAATTTACAATAAAAACATAATTACCGTCTTGTGCATAAACATAAGTTAAAATAAATTTAAAATACCACTATTATACAATATGAAGATTATTAGAGTCTTGTACATAAAAATTAGTTAAAGTGAAAATAAAATTCCACTATTGAACAAAAAGAACATAATCAAAGTCGTGTACATAAAGATTAGTTAAAATTAATTTAAAGACCACTTTTGTACTATAAACACATTATTACCTAGAATCTTCTACATAAAAAAGTTTAATGAATTTAAAATAGGCCTACCTTTATTTTTATAATACAATAGTGGTATTTTAAATTTATTTTAAGTATAATTATGGTATTTTAAATTTATTTTAAGTATAATTATGGTATTTTAAATTTATTTTAAGTATAATTATGGTATTTTAAATTTATTTTAGTATAATTATGGTATTTTAAATTTATTTTAAGTATAATTATGGTATTTTAAATTTATTTGAAGTATAATTATGGTATTTTAAATTTATTTGAAGTATAATTATGGTATTTTAAATTTATTTCAAGTACAATAGTGGCATTCTAAATTTATTTCAAGTACAATAGTGGCATTCTAAATTTATTTTAAATAACAATGAGTATGACAATTAGCAAAAATTTTGGGCTGAACTAATTTTCAGAGATAAAGGTGGATTTTAGCACAGAGCTAAAATATGAAGAAGGCAAAATATACTACTACCAAAAACGAAAATATTCTGCTTAGTTCAGTTGAGGTTCGGTAAGAAAACCAGCATTTATATAATAGAAAGTGTCATACTTATTTATATATTGTTACTTATGGTAAGACGAACCTTTTATATAATTCATAAAAAAAATTATATTTCCTTTCAATAAACAATGGATAAAATCCCATTATCATTCGGTCTTTGGCTCGCGAATATATGCCGAGTAGAACCTTTTAAAATGTAAAAAAAAAACATTTTCAGCAATTGTTTAAATACAAAATCATACTGCTAATAGGGCTTCAGTCAGTAAGCGTGTCAATGAGTTTTAATTGTCCGGGAAACATTACGGCCATAAGTCAATAATTAAGTTCTGAGTGTGTGCCACTTAGTTAATTACTGATAACTAGGAGAACGCAACCCGTCAAAAGTCGTGGATTTTCTTGCGTACATTTTTCATTGGCTAGACGCTTTAGCGCCTGCTGCCGTCGGAAGGGGAAAATTCGGAAATTGTCTTCCCCCCCGCCCTTAAAACGTTCAGCGTCAAGGCTCGTGACGCTCGTCCAATGAAATTCGTACACAACCCTTCGTTAGCGTGTTTAAAGGCTAGCTGCGTTCTCCTTGTGTTTGTTGCTCCTAGGTGACATCTTGTTCAAATTCTTTGGCTGGCTGGCGTCACTATGAAGAAAATCTAGGCCACTAACTAAAAAAATTTATTTGACTAAATATAACATTAATTTAAGAAACTCCAATTAGTTCTCAGACTGAGGATCTTCGACACCTTCTCATGCTCTTCACGAAACTGATCTAGTTCCGAGTGAAATTGCAAATTTAGATGGTTTAAAAAGAGCAAAGAAGGTAAGTGAACTTCTATTTGAAATTAGGCTTAATCGACTAGGGACAGAGTTCAACTTAGAACGTCACGTGCGAAAATCTCCGCCCTAATAATTACCATAGTAACGGACGTGCCGTTACTATGAGAATTATTAGGGCCACCATAGTCTTCGTTGGACATTCCAAGTGTATACTTATATGGTATCCTGATCAACATTAATAGGGTCGAAAATGGAAGGCAGCGGGAGACCTTTGACTGACGGTATTAATATACCATTGATTTATGTATGTTGTATGTATTAATTGATTTAATCAGAAGTAGTAATTATATCTTACTTTTCAGTGAAAACGAATTTCCAGCCAAATCGTGGATGTGTACTGCGCAGAATGGCTGAAAACTGCGTAGGGATATATACTTTAAGGGGAACGGCCAAGCGTTTCCAAATATGGCCTTATTTCCGTATCAAAAGATTAACAAGACGTTCAATATACTAACACGTACCTTTTTTTGCTTTTGGTCCAAAAAGTTGAAACGAAAAAGAACGCCAGGTGTTTGGGTTTGAATTTTCGCGGCCATCTTAGGGGCGATTTGCGAACTATCCTAACTTTTAAAATCGCGCAATTTAGGCTTAGTTCTATTATAACTGGAACGCGCCGCGCGTGCGAAACATATTTTTCGCGTCTTCAGCGGCGCGCGCTTTTACGTTGTTTTTCTGTCTCGCCGACTACTCACCAGGTGTAGCGGCGGACGCGCGCTTTTCGGTTTCCCGAAATTTCTTTAGTTTATTAAAAATTTACCTCTCAATATTTTTTGATGCGGTTTTCGCCATAAATTTTAGTTTTTCATGGGCTATAGGGCTATTTAACTGGTTAAAGCTTGACCGTTCCCCTTTAAAAAGCTTCATTTAATTAATTACTTCAATATTTACAATATTTTCCTTCCGAACCATACTTTGAATAATTAGTGAGATCCGGCGAAGGTACATATTTCAAGCAAAGATACTTCTAGTAGTAGTAGTAGTTTTGATTGCCATAGTTAAGTAATTTTTCAGAGCCATATCCATGCACGAATATCAGATAACAGTTGCTTTATTTGAACCAGGGAAATAATTAAGATGGTTCAGATATCATGTTATCCGCGTTTTCACTTACAAGGAGACGACCCTAGGTGTTACACACCGATTTTGTTCAAACTCGGGGGATTGGTAGACCTTCATGTAACTTGAAAAATCCTAAAGGGAATTTATTCAATGGGCAACGTTTTTGCCATGGCAACGAAAAATGTTTTTGACAACATAAAATAGAAATTTTCTCCTTGAAAATAACATGGGATTTGGATCGATTCCAAGGGTCCCCCCTGTGAAAGATTTTAAAAAATTGAAAACTTTTAAAATACCAAAATTATAAAAAACAAATTAAAAATTGACGAAAAAAATCAAAATTGATCACATTTTGATCAATTTGAACCAAATGGGTGAAAATGAACCGATATGGCTTAAATAGGAAAAATTTCAATTTTATGTTGTCAAAAACATTTTTCGTTTCCATGGCAAAACCGTTACCCATTGAATAAATTCCCTTTAGGATTTTTCAAGTTACATGAAGGTCTACCAATCCCCCGAGTTTGAACGAAATCGGTGTGTAACACCTCGGGTCAATTTCAGGTATATCTTAAAGTTACGACCTGAATAACCTGTGGGGTCTAACATTCGTTTATATCCCGTACACTCTAGAGAAATATGATTTTAGAAATCGTGAAATAAACTTGAAAATCTCGAAATCAGTCTAAAAATCAGAAATTACCATGAAAAAATCAGTTTCTGATTTCTGATTTCAAAAGCGCTTTCGTAAAAATTACTATATCATTTTTTAATTCGTTAATATTCCTTCAAATTAAAAATTAACAGGTTAGAAACACGTTAGAAAACGGTTAATCCCGTCGCTATGCGTCAGATTCCTCAGTATCAAAAAGTATTGGATGAGAGCAAAAGTGACATAATTACCAAAAGTGTGTCAATCGGACCTATTTCATAATGAATGTTACTATAGTGAGTTGCAGGCTAAGAAAGACAAAATATATAGCACAATCGGCGCAAGGATGCCTCAGATCGTTTCCGGTCATTCCACCGCGCGAAATTTGAATTTGACCATTTTACGGTCAAATTCGAATTTTGCTCTTTTTGTCGTCTTTTAGCGCCATCTAGAGACCGAAATTGGAATCTTTATTTTTTAATTTCATAATTGTGGTGGCGAGCAAATTTAAAAGATAAGGCATTCCTATCATTCTTAAATTTAAAATAGTATGTATACTTATTTATTTTTGTAAATTTATTTCTACGTCTTACCAGTTAAATCAGCAGTTTCTTTTAAAATAGTTAAAAGGCTTTCTTGGGGGTAACGTTGTCTTAATGAGCTATAGACGTTTAAAATTATATTTTTCTCTTTACTTGTTAACAATAAACCTTTATCATGCTTTTTATAGTAAGCTCTTGGGCTATTTAAAATATTTGGAGCTTCAATTATCGAACCTTCTTTAGCTGCATTCAGTAATTTTTTTTTTTTGCTCGTTATGAGCCATTGTGACGGGTGGGACAATACAGTCCGCTCGTCCACTTGATTAATCAGGTGCGAGATATGTGTTACGGCCACGCCAACGGGGGGATACTTGGGGATAGGGTTGGGACACCCGTGGCGGAAGTATGACAACCACCCGATGGGGGATTAGTGGTCGTCCTCACACGGCCTTCCACAAACTCTGCCTCCCGGACGCCTGGGATTACAGGAGTGAGCCACTACTCCCGGCGCATTCAGTAATTAAACTCATGACAACATGAAATTAAAAAATAGATTCCAATTTCGGTTCCTAGATGGCGCGAAAAAACGATGAAACTCACGAAATTTGAAATTGACTGTAAAGTGGTCAAATTTAAATTACGCGCGGTCGACTGGCCGGAAATGGTCTGAGGTATCCTTGCGCCGACTGTACTATATATTTTGTCTTTCTTAGCCTGCAACTCACTTATAGCGAAATACAAGTTTGGAGGGGAGAAGGGAAAGTATGCCTTGTCGATAGAAGGAAGTAAAAACCAACAATTAACGCCTCGTAGTGAGGAACGGAGGAACTAAGTAGCACTGGTCAAAGTTAGTGTATTTTTAATTTTTCGTCGTTCTGTGGAGATGCTTTCGCCATCTACCTACGATATAATACCGTAGACTAAACAAATATTCAGAAAGGCGACAATAAATAGTCTTTTATGTGGTCGATCTCGAGTACGAAAGTACAGGGTTTGTCACACTTTTGGTAATTATGTCACTTTTGATGAAAGTAATCAAATGACGAACCAAATTGAGAGCTATTCTTCTTGATTGCGTATCTGAATAAGGTATTAATTCGTTTCCTGGACACTGCACAGTCTGCTTTCTCCTTATTACATCACAAGGGGGAGAAGGGAGCGGGCTACTCTTGATGATCAAAAGGATCCTTTCCACAAAATGGCTATAAATGGCTCAGCACAAGCAGACCCTTGATTGAGGCTAGGGATATTCCCAATAATGGCCTCCCCAAAAGGTCAGTTCACCGTGAACTCGTTACGAATATCACGCTATTTTTAGACGACCAACGTTGCCTGGATACTTTGTAAGGCTTATTCACATGAGTCAACAATTTTGAAATACCTTTTGGCCAACGTAGGTCGCGAATAGAGTTGCTCCACAACGTGTTGGCCACAGAAAAGCTTTTGTTCGCCTGGTTTTAAAGAACGGCCGATATGACTTAGGCCGAAGGTGGTGCCTTGGGTATTAGCCTATAGCTGATTATAATTATCATTATTATTATTATTATTATTATTTGTGACCAAGGCTAAGGTCCAAATATTGAAATCTTAATAATTTTTGATCAAATCTTTTCTATTGAACAAAACCAAAAGATAATATTAAAGGGGAAGACTACAGTGGCCATTGTCTACTTTCGCGCTATTTCAAGCTGTACTCTTATAATTTTGTAATTTAACTTATAAAATTAATATTTAAGTGTAGAACAGCCTCTAATTGTTTAGTGACTAAAATAATTTTGAAAATTTTAAAATTAAAAGTAATTAAGTTATTACGTCAGACCCCCGGAGCTAAACAAGTTGGGCAAGCACCCAAACTACCCTTTAGTTAGGACCTTATAACTATTAATATTAGAATTATCAAAATTATTTTAAGCACTAGAGGAAGGTTCAGCCTAATAAGAAAAATATAATTCAATTATGTAATTGTTAAAACAGAAACGTTCAGAGTCGTACACTGTGCTCACCAACAACCAAAACTTTTATTCTTATTATTTATCAAATAGAAAACTCCAGTTAATAAATCAAATTTCTGTTCATAATAGGTATTATAGACTTAATTGTACCACATTAACTTAAGTAATATGTAATATATATCTCTGATATATACAAGGATTCATTCATCTTAGTATATGAAATTCTAAAAGTGGACAAATATTTGGAAATTTTATTTCAATTTGACCAAAAACCGAAAGTTGAATTTGAATTCGCTCTTACTTTTTTGTTAAAAGTTTTAAACGACAAATTTATCTTTTTCATAATTGTTGTTAAAACAAATTCACTATATTTCAGTGTTGGGGACAAACACAGGTGTTGTCCTCTAGTAGAGAATTTAGGAGGGGACATGTTCCCCTTGTCCCCCTGGTTGCTACGCCACTGGGCTTGTACACCGATTACGCGGAGTGACTAGCCCCTAGATAGGGACTTGGCTGTATGACCTTTGGCTATGGCCGCCATACGGGTATTCATTGTTTTTCAATTGGAAAAAGCCTGGGTGATGTATAATGTTCGTCGTGCTGTCAAGTGCCTATTAATTACATACTTCATGATTAAAATAAGAAATATCAGAAGCTTATAAGTTCGGTAGAAGTATTTTACTTCGGCTTATCCTGCGTTTGCTTGTGGGTGTGGCCAAAGCTTGTTCCCATGGTAACGCGTTTAGGTCCGCCATGACATCTAGGAGCAACAAACAAAGGAGAACGCAGCTCTAGCCTTTAAACACGCTAACGCAGTGTTGTGTACAAATTTCATTGGACGAACCTTTACACTGAACATTTTACGGGTGGGGGGGAAGACCTTTCCGAATTTTCCCCTTCCGACGGCTAAGGCGTCTAACCAAAGCCGCGAGTAGTGGCTCACTCCTGTAATCCCAGGCGTCCGGGAGGCAGAGTTTGTGGAAGGCCGTGTGAGGACGACTACCAATCCCCCAACGGGTGGTCGGGATACTTCCGCCACGAGTGTCCCCACCCCTGTCCCCACGTATCCCCCCGTTGGCGTGGCCGTTACATATATCTCACCCTGATTAATCAGTTATTGTGTGTGTGCTGGTGTCTAAGGCCTCGGTTCGACACCGATGTTTGTGTATCTCAAAAAAAAGGTGTCTAACCAATGAAAAATGTACACAAGAAAATCCACGACTTTTGACCGGTTGCGTTCTCCTTGTCTGCCGTTCAGTCATCGCTGACACCGGTGTTTTACTGAACGGAATTTTAATTTCGGGCATTGACGTCACGATAGTCATCGGTGAGACACCGAAGTCACCGAAATAAATAGTAAAACTACTTTTGAGGTGTTGCGTTCTCCTTGCGTGGGTGTTTGTTGCTCCTAGATGGCATTAAGACGTCCATGGTTCTACTTAAGTAAAAAAAGTTTGACACTTTTAAAAGATACTTTTTCAAGAAGTTAAGTTAACTTAAAGAGGTTCGATTGAAATTTGCATTTCAAAACTTGAATGGGAAATAATTGTTGAGGATGTCCTTACAAACACCGAACTAATGGTAAATTTGTAAAACTTGTCTTCGCATAGTCTTCAAAATTCAATTTAAAGGCAATTCTACAAAGGCAAGGTAAATAACTCAAGGCAACACTAGTGAATATTTAACAGCGTTGAATGCGAAAGCAGCTGAGAAAATTATTTTGAAGAGCTGTATTTCGTTATGAAACGAAACTAATACAAAAATTTTAAATATTAACTTCTTAAAACAACTGTAAGAGAATAGCTCTTTATATAAAATACGAGAGGTCACGTGATTACGTTAGATTCATCGTGCAGTTAGAGTTAGAAAGCGCGCGCATATTTTAGTTTTTATTGAGCTCGCGCGAAAACGCACGAGATCCTCTACACGGAAATATTAGGAAGCGCGCGCTCCAAAAAAAACACTTCTTATACATGTATGCGTATTAATTATTTTATAGAAAGAGCTATTTTAATATTTAGTCTTTGTAGCGAAAAAGTTGTTTGCTCTCCAAAACGTTGGTTGGCAGACCTGAAACGTAGGTATAGATCATCTTTGGTTTAAAACTTTAAACGCGAAAGGCGGGCAATTCTTAAGGTTTTTCAAAGCGTATTGAGAAATTTATACGGAGATATCACCTTCAGAATCACGATTATTGTTCATTAGTATGTATATTTATGATAGCAAATAATAGTTTTAACATTTATTACCTTTAAAATGTAGAAATTACCAATTTCAATCAAAACGAGGCGAGTCTCTCAAAATTTAAAATCCCCACCAAAATCCTACGGGAATTCTACCATGGATAATCCATGATTCTTCGATCTAAAATGTAACGAATCGTCTGCATTTTTCAAATGTTTTCTCCGCTACTGCTCGCGTATGAAGCGAGGGGTTATCCAATCATTCCAATGTTAGAAATTTTGTACATCTGATTTCAGATTTCAAGTAATTTCAATATTTAATTGATTAAAGTTATTAAAGCTAGTAAGTTTACGTGATTTCAAGTGATTTCACAGCTGATTTGTACACCTAAAGTGTTTATTTTAGGAATAAAACAAACCTTTTTCCTTAACAATCAATTTTTTGAATTCATTTATAAAAACTAAGGCCCGCGACTTCATCGAATCTAGTAGTTAAATACCCTATCATGTTGCACCCATATTGCACCATTTTGCACCGTTAATGTCGAATTTTGCACCGCAACAGTTTAGTAGCAATTAAAATAATTAAGTTTCGCGGGTCAAGTTAATGCAACCCGCGAGTTTTTGGTTATTACACATTGAACGAGCCTATCTTATTGCACCCAAAATGCACTAAAATGCACAACCAACGTTTTAATTTTGCACCATGTGGTTCTCGGGATATTTAAATTTCAATTATCGCGGGCCAAGTTAATGCAGCCCGCGACTTCTGGTTTTTTTAATTTTTCACTAACCTATCATGTTGCACCCATAATGCACCATAAGGCACCACAAAAATTTTAATTTTGCACCATACGGTTCTCGAGATATTAAAATTTTAAAATTTTGGGAAATTTTAAATTTAATAGCTCGCGGGCCAAGTTAATGCAGCCCACGACTTCTGCATTTTTAATGTTTCACTAACCTATCAAGTTGCACCCATAATGCACCATAAGGCACCACAAAAATTTTAATTTTGCACCATACGGTTCTCGAGATATTAAAATTTTAAATTTTTGGGAAATTTGAAATTTAATAGCTCGCGGGCCAAGTTAATGCAGCCCGCGACTTCTGCATTTTTAATGTTTCACTAACCTATCATGTTGCACCCATAATGCACCATAAGGCACCACAAAAATTTTAATTTTGCACCATACGGTTCTCGAGTTATTCAAATTTTATTAAATAAAATTTTTATGACATTAAGGACTTAATTTAGTATAAAATAAATTTTATAATCTTAAAAAAAACTCGACGTTTTAATTATCTAAATTCTAAAACCATCAATATGAAATAAGATACAGTTTAACTATGAATAATAAAGAAGCATTTACTCTATAACTGAAAATTATAAATCATTATATGCTAACAAACCTCCAATTGTAAGTTATGTTGTTTAATGTGTACGTTATCCTAGGAATGGATAATATATATGATTAAAAATTGGGGACAACGAAAAATTACACAAGAAAAATATTTATTTTTTAAAACTTATCAAGGTATATAAGTTTTTTTTATAAATATATAGTAACTTCAATATGGATTATATATAGATAAAATATATCCTGTAATATTTAATATTTAAAAATATATATTATAAGTAAACAAAAAATAAAAATAAAACTTTCTGAATGAACGCTATAGTTATAATCTCAACATTATATATACCTAATTGTTTGTGAATGTACGAATGACGTTTATGCAGATATTTTATTGGTCGCTGAGTATAGCTAGGTCGCGGGTTATATTAAAAATTATATGGAATAGTAGAAGAGTTGGGCAGTAATGTTTTCTCGACCACTGCAATTTTCTTTTTTCTTTTTTAAGTCATCGTATAGCTCCCATTTATCGTTCATTCTGAATGCGTAGCACATATAATGCCCTACTATCTTGTTTTCATTAGGGCCTACAAAACCAATTACTCCGCGAAGGTTAAATTGTTTCTCAAAAATTCTTAGGTTTGTAGGTATGTCCTTTAAATTTATTTGCATATCCGTTTCGCAATTTAATCGTGCAGAAAAATTGGTCGGCTCTACGAAGAAATGGTTACTTGGTCTACTTAAATTAATCTTTCGAACCGTTTTGCAATGAAGACATTCGACTAAAGAACTGTCATTAAATGTTTCCTCTATAATCGTAGATATTTTAGATATGTTTGAAGTAGAACACTCTACAGTTAAAACTTGTCTATTTTTGTACAGTTCCTTTGTTGAACAATCCGCATTCGTACAAATATTTTCATCTGAAAAACAACTTTAGTTTCGTAGAAGTATTTTTGTTAACTCGGACGCGGATATCTCGCAAGATAATTTAACCATTGTAAACCTATCGTAGGGCTTGACTACATTCACCTCATACACGTCTCGTAGGATGGAGGCTCTTTGTTTGTACACATGTGAAGATATTCTTTTTTGTACCATTGTTTTTGCAAACTTTAAAAATGGAATATCGGAATTCTCTATACATTGTTTAATGACATCGCTATCGCAAAAGGCTACGCAAATCAATTGGGCCAAACTATCGTAAGCGGAAGTGTTGCTGATAGAAATGATTTCTTTTTTTTTATTTTAACTGATTGCAAGTCGTGCCTACTGCTGTTCTTCAGAAGTCCTATCGGAATTAGGGCTCCCGCAGATTTGCTCCAATCCGTTCTACTCAGTTCACTGTGAGGTTCTAAGTATGAAGACCTGGGACGTTTATTAGGTGGCGAGATTCCCTGTTTCCTCCAGTTTTCTTTTTCTGATTGTTCTGACAAATTATTTTGATCCCATTTGGACTTTTTTGCGCATAGTTTGCAAATTCTCTTTTCTCCAAAACCCTCTTCTTCGCCCTCCAAGGGGTAACTGCAGCCTTCAATTATATGTACAGCTACCTATACGACACACAGAATCGATAAAATTAATAAAATGTTGCTTAAAGGCCTAGGTTTGCTTCTGCCTGTTCCCCTTAAATTAACGTGCCTGAAAAGCAAATACCCTGGTGGTAGGCCAACCGCTGAACATGTTGGCCCACCACTAGGGTATTTGCTTTTCAGGCAAGTTATTTTAAAGGGGGACAGGCAGAAGAAAACCTAGGCCTTTAAGGGGCCACTGTGCGCAACAAAATGTCGCGGCATCTTGTTTACTACGTGGCGGTTAAATTTGAAAATTCCCCCCCCCCCTTCAATGCGATCAACTTTGAAATAATTAATAATCACTAAAATCGTAAAGAAGAGAAAATAAGTTTTAATTTTTTTTTACCTCACAATAGAAACAAATAGCAGTTGAGCTAGGGGTTAACGTTGTATTATCTGTACTAAGTTTAGCTATAACGATAAATACAATGCCCCATAATAAATTAACTATAGTATCATAACCGGAAACAATAATATTTACCACTAAGATTTGATTTGATATTTTTTTTTAGGTGTTAACGTTGTATTCTCAGTACTTGGTGTGGCTGTAACGACAGATTAAAATGCCTCAGAATAAAGTAACTATAGTATCAAAATAAAAATTTAAAATATTTACCTGTAAGATTTGTTTCGGCTGCAATTAATTTGGATTGCCCCTCGTTTGCCAAAATGTGTGTTTCTATGAAATCGTCTATTCTTAATGGTAATTTGCGATGGGCAAACACCCTATTTTTTACATCATTGAAACTGCTTTCAACGGCCACGCTACTCCCTATATTAGAGGCTGATGGGAAATGTGGTTTCATAATTGCCGTCCACAAAGGAATTTGGCGAGATAATTTTTTTATATCTTTGACTAGATTTGGCAGAACTTGTTGGTTTCCTCGATCACCAACTTGATCTGAACGCTCCAGTTCGGCTACACAATCGCTTACTATCCTTCTTATCCATCCTTGAAATGGCGACAGTAAGTCGGGCTCATCTATAGCTCTTGAGTAATACTCCGATTCCAATGGTTCTTCATTTTCCAACATGTCCTCCCAAGACTTCTCATTTAAGCCAGTGGCTATACGGCGAATTAACCAATGTTTACGAATTTCACATATAGTTGGCCTAGTGGAAGCCGCGTTATTTCCCTCTGTTTCACTAAGACAAACGGTGATTATAGCCTTTAATATATGTTCCAAGTCTCGCACGCTTTCACATTGCAAGGCCTGTCCCAGCGCTCGCAAGTAAAATTGCCCTGTTCTTCGGATGACGTTTTTAAGACTTGGAAATTGAGTCATTTATTTTATTACATGAGCCACGTCACATCTAATGTAACACGGCGGCTTTTCTGGAACATCCGACGACGCAACGGGGAACAGAATCTTCCAACATTTAACGAGGTACTCGTTTAATGAAAACTCCTTCGCGAAGGCTTTCGTCACAGCGTAAAGTAAGGCGTGTGATGCCAATCCGCTAGGACGGAGGGGATGGAAATTTGGTTTTACTGAATTTCTAAAGGTCCTATCGAGTGGGATCGTATATCGTAGTAACGCGTATTGAAATCGAAACGGATTTATTTTAAAACAATAACTTTAATAAACAGGAGGGCAATACTTACAAAATTACAATAATCTTACTAAATTTCGCCGCGACTGGTAACTTAAATGTACTATTTATTCTCCAAAATCGCGGGAAGGAAAATTGGGCGCGTGTGACCCGTTGGAAGTGAGAAAAAGATCTATTTTTTCTTTACTAAACAAAAAAGAAGGTAGTGCCCGAGAACGACCGTTACAAAGGATGTAAAATGGGGAGGGGGGGGGGCTGGTTAGGTTTTCCAAGAACGGATTGACCAGCGAAAGCGGGCTAAAGTGCATAAGACGGTGGGAAAAAATGGGGTTACATTCCACCATCTAGGGAGTGAGAAAATTCCTACAATGACAAAGTAAAACGACCTTGGAGAATATTGCCGATAAAAAGAACGGAAAATATACAAGGTGTTTGAAATATTGCCGTACAAGAAAACGAATTGAATTAAATGTTTAAACAAAAAAAAACCCAAATTAATTACACATTAATATTAAATTAATATGTAAGGGGAACTGTTGTGATTTAACAAGGCGAAAGACATGTCGGTGACTACTTCATTGGGAGCCACTGCACCTGTTCTCAGCCAAGCAGAAAGCCAACAGTAAATGGATTCTGAATCGTGGCTCTCGGAAAGCATGTGGCACACAGGGTACTGTGAACTGGAAGATGACTCTAAAACGGTAATTTCGTAGAGAAAAATATGACCGCTTTTTTCTCCCCACGGTCTTATTAATCTCTTCACCAATCCTCCTGTTGCGTCGATGGATACTTTGGCATTGCCCGAGTTGTTTTTTAAATACGCTCGGTATAAATGGATTTGGGATGACGACCAATAAAAGACCCGGAATTTAAAATGAGCAATATGTCTTATCACGTCGCGGAATGGGTGTTTGACCATCATTTTCAAAATGGCCTCCACGGGATTAGAATGCAATTGTTTTCCTCTTAATTCTTGATGTTTCGCGACTCTTAAAACATTAGGTGAAAACAAGTTGCTGGGCTCTGGATCTCCGAATTCCATTTGTTTTTGCGCCTGAAGTTTTCGCACCATGCTCGGCGCCATACCAGTGTCCACCATACGTTTTACTAAATCCGACCTGGCTTCGCCGGAAAGATTTCTTTTTAAGCCACGCTTATGGGGTTCAGTATAAGGTATATAAGTATATTCGCAAATTATTTCAACCTCCGCGTTAGCGCACGGTTCGGTTTCAATGACTCCGGTAAAAACTGAGGCACATTCTTTGCAGGTACCTCTAATTTTTGAATAATAATTCGCCCTTTTGGCAATAGTTGCGCGTTTAAAAACTAAAGTGCAACCTAGGCGAGTATGTTCGTAAAAGCGTCCATATATTATATTTGACCAAGAACCTGGCTTGAAAATGTTTCTTTGGTTTTTTTTGTGTTTTGCCGTAAGTAACAATTTCGGGGGTCATTTTCGCGTACTCCTCCGGAGATAAAGTTATCTTGAATTGACTAAAACGGGTATCATCATTTACCTCATTTCCCGTGGAGCCACCAGTTGACATTTTGGATGAGTCTTCAGTTTCATCACCACCTTTATCTTCATCACTTTTATCCGAATCAATTTCAGGATCCGAACCACCTCTAGAATTCGAAATATCAAGCATATCCCACACATTGTACCGGTTTTTTTTTACAATTGTATAAAGCGCACCTGATGAAAACGCACCTTCCAACTCTCCGCTTATTTCTTTCCAAATTTTGAAAGATTTACCGGTTACAAAGTTACGATAATAAATATCATTTTTATGCTCTTTTAAGGATATCTTTAGCCGTTCAATAAGCTCAATATTTTTTTGTCTCCTACCCGCCATATTTGCTAACCTTATGGTTATCCTAATTCCAACATTCGCGACTACCCATATAGAGAAGCGAGTGATTTCAACAAATACACAGTTCCGAATGGCTAAAAAGTGACCACAGCATTACGAGCCTCGTGACGACCTTTGAAACTCAATAAGGTTCGAAATATTCCACACCCCCTTCGTGTAAAAGAACGCCATAGTCGTTCCTCAAAATTTAAGTCTATAATTGCTCTGTACGTAGGAAAACTGTAGCAGTTTGCTTTGAAAATTTACCCTTCGTGTTTCCCCCTCGTTTAAGATCGTAGTCTTGTAATCCGACGACCTTTCGTCCCTTTGTTGACACCAACCCGCTAAAATCTATTTTTATTTTGTTTTTGTTATTGTTGGAAATTAAACAAGTTGGCAAGCCAAAATATACCTCTCCTCGGAAGAATTGTCCCTAGTGGTATTAATTTCTCGAGATAACCCTAAAAGATATATCTCCGCAATTTAGAGTTATTTGTTAAAAATATTAACCCATTTCTATCCCGCCCGGTATAAAATTTTAATTATAATTAAAATAATTGAGACGAAACGACCAATTTTAATTTATTCAGAATATCATAAGTTAATATATATTAAACTTATTATTTACCATGGTGAATATTAGTAGAAATTATGTTTAATTCAGAGAAAACGGCATGGTATTAGAAGATAAAATTTATTTTATACAAGACGTTTCGAGCCGAGGCTCTTCTTCAGTCGTTCGTTAGTTTTAATTTGATTTAAAATTTTACCACGCGCCATATTCAAGTTCTAATATCACGCGAGCAGAAGGTCAGCGTGTTAAAAAATAAACAAAAGTTTTACTGATTTTAACAATTTACGTGTGTAATAGAATCAATGTAACCGATAAATCCAAAGTATATGTAAGTCAGTGTGAATTATTAAAATATAAATATAAAATAAAATAAAATTTTAAATCACAATATTACCCCAATTAGTTACTTCTTGACATCCTTTATCTAAATTTAAATTACCTAGTTTACGAATATACAATCCTTCATAGAATTTTCTTTTGTACCAATTGGTTTCCCGTTTTAAAATTTTGTAATCATCCCATTTAATAGAGTGGTTTAACGTAGACCAAATATGTTTTGAAATTCCGTTATTCATATCGCCCTTAGCCACGCACCATGCCGTTTTCTCTGAATTAAACATAATTTCTACTAATCATAAGTTAAGTAGTTACAACAGTAAGTTAGACGTACTATAACAATGCACAATTGAATTAAACCCTTTTACAGAACCAGTTTATCAGTTAAATATAATACGAAGCAAATTTTAATGAAAGAAATATCTACAGAGGCTTTTTGGAATTACTCGCTTACGAAATACTTGCCGCATCTTTAACGCTCATTTTATTTCAACACTCGCCCTTGATGAAGATACCGTAGATATCTGGTAGTGGACGACTCGTTCACTTCCTGTTGACGTTGTGACGCATACCACATGAAAAAGACCAATGCCGTCCAATTTCCAATATCATATAATGACTCGCACACCCAAGAAATCATTGACTGCGTTAGAAATCGTAGATATCCAAATATCCACACCAAATGTATTTACAAGAAGCAAAAACCTTACCATCAACAAAGCACAGAGAGCCACTTGACTAACCGCCAGCTCTTAAAGCAATTAACGTTAAATTATCTCCTTAGAATTAACAGAACTATATATAGGTCGTTAAGAAAGTGGACCACCCACAGGGTCTACCCTTTAACCCTCTAATCTCGGCTGACTGCGCTAAAACAAGATTTAACCTTTAAAAAATACCAGATTAGGCCTTCATAAATTCATTAATAAAAAAAGACTTTATTACCTATTATGCTTACGATGCCTGTCTTAATTTCAGTGAATCTAAGCAGCTATCGGTGGTTCTGTGGTAGAGCGCTCGACTGCCAAGCCGAATGGTCTGGGTTCGAAACCTGGGTGGCGCATTTGCATTTAATCAATAGAGAAACGCTAAATTAGAATTTCTTCGATGCAATAATTTCAATTTCAATTCTATTTCAATTAAACCAAAATTTCGTACTCTATTAAATACGCTTCCGATAAAGCTGAAGGTCTAATTTTCAATAAGGCGTAACAAGTGTCGGTGGTTCTGTGGTAGAACGTCCGCCTGTCAATCAGGAGGTCTCGGGTTCAAATCCCGCCCGATGCGATCGCAAATTGATACTAAGACGAATACCGTGTACAACTGCTGGAAACCCTGCCATTGGACGTTGAGAGGTAGCATTACACTCAGCACTCGGTCCGTCCCAAAGTCATTAAGAAGAAGTTGGAGAGAAAACGCCCATATAAACACCACAGACTCAACATGCACAACCATCAGAACACAAACACAACAAATTCAACACTCACAACCTACGCATAAACATTACAAAAACGTAATACACCAAACCGTCACGACGGTGAGCGAAAAAACACCATCCAAACCAAACCGCAAATGCATCCGTTAACGCTCACCGTCACACGGTGGTTTTGCCAACCCTTTGAGAAACTGCGTACGCAGTGATTACACTTTGCACCGAAAATGCGAACGCGTTCGCAGGCCTGACAGACAGACAGACCCACCCACAGACCCACAGACAGACACGGTCGTTGTATAACCCCTCGGAGAGGTAAAAACCAAAAATAAATATCTATATAATAAAACTCTAAGGCCTTTTCGTTTCGCCCGGTGGTTTTCTCCCTCGCCCCTGAAAAGCGAGGCCCCGCTGACGGTGCGGTCTGCGGATCGGACTGGGGATTTGCGGACAACCATATTCCGTTCTCTTTTCGTATCACATAGGCCTTTTCGCCCTTCAATTTTCTCCCTCGCCCCTGAATCGCAAGGCGCCGCTGACGGTGCGGTCTGCGGATCGGACTGGGGATTTGCGGACAACCATATCCCGTTCTCTTTCTGTCTCTGATTTTTCTACCCCAACCGGCACAAAGTCCATACCGCTTAAAGAACGGAGGGACACCACAAATAAGTGTTAAAGAAGGGGGGTGGCGACCACGTGCCACAACATCCGGGTGCTATCGACGAAGAAGCGAGAAGCGGGAAATTTCCGTTAAAACATCGGAAAACAATTTGCAACGCGCACGGTACAGCCATGCAACATAGTTTGGGTACTATCAACGAAGAAACGAAACGTATTCGTTAGCCTGGAGAGTCGGCCCACTTTCAGGGGCTCCCTGCTAACGCTCAGAGAGAGGAGAACGAAAAGGTTCGCGCACATGATGCAAAACGTTTCCGTTACAACGAGCGAAAGTGGCTTGGATATGCAGAAAAGAAAAGAAGTGGGGAGGACGCAAAGTCACCCGAAAACGACGCAAATCGTCTCCTTGCTAACGAGCAAAAGCGGCTAAAGCACCAGCAACCCAGTTTTACCAACATTCAGTGCGTCGGCAGACATTTATTTGCCGAGCCTTTACTCAACATCTAGGGACACCAGCCACCCAGTTTCACCAGGGAGGTCTCCAGGGAGGTCGCAAAGTCACCCGAAAACGGCGCTAACCGACTCCGTGCTAACGAGCAAAAGTAGCTAACCTAACCCTGTATAAACGGCCTGGCTGGAAGAGCGTGGAGCTTTTCTTCCCGGCGCGAAAGCGCCATCACTTCTCATCCTTCTAAAAATAAAGAATCATTGGGCAAACGAAGACCGCACGGTATAAAGTTCAAGGTGGTTTCTCGGTTACCTTAATTATTATTTTTTTTTAAATGGATTTACGTGGGTGTACGGGCAAGCTGTAAGGATCCGCAACTAAACATTTTTAAATGTGGTTTAAAGAGGTTCATCAAGGTTCATGGCGCTTCTTATATGAAGGCACTTATATTTTAATTGGTACACGTTTATTTTTTTAGGGTATATCCTTTCTCTCGATAGGTTACTTTATTTTCCCCTCTTATTCTGGCGTTTGGGGAGAGGGACAAATCAGCCATTGGATACAGGGGCTTAAAGGGGTAGGGGGTCTTGCGGGGGTGAAAAAGGGTACCACGGAAATTATCGCGTGGGAAAAGGGGGGAGAGGCTTGTTGGGGTGGTTCTACTATAGATTTTGGGACGAGGAAGATACGAGTTCTTGACCAATACCACAAATAACTTTATATGATTAATTAATGCACATAGAAAAAAACAACTAGCTGAAGGCCTGCCCGTAGGGCGGGCTTCTTGGCTAGTTATGTTATATTTTTCTTTTAAACTCGTATTTTGTTTTGCGGACCTCCAAACGGAATCGCTTCACCGACTTCGGACCTTTGATTTTTTAGAGCTATCCCCTGTTTTGGAAATTTGAACTTTAACCCCCCCCCCCCGACTCTAGGCGTGAGAACTTTTTTGTTTTTAGAGTCGCGCAGAAGACTCAATAATATTCTGTATTTTTTGTTAGTAGTGGTTTGACTGTCGAGACAGACAGATGTATGCTCCATTTGGTCATTAAACGTTTTGTATTTTATCCAATTTTAAATCGAAGTTATTTCCCGACATAAATATTAATTTGGGTTTACTATTTCTACGTTTCTCAACATCTGCATCGGCTTTGCCCTCTATAGGTTGCCCTCCGTATCATTTAGCTATAGAGTGTTAGAGACAGTTCGAACTTATATAGATACCTATAAGTTCTGCTCGGCTTCTTTTTTATTTAATTACATTGAATTTATCGATTATCTATAAACATATCTTTGGTTCTCTACGCCAAAATCTTTTAGTATAGGGCAAAGGCAACATCCACGGAAAAATGAAATCCCCCTACAGTCGCAAATGGCACTACTCACTAGGCGGGAATGGATAGCTGGTAATTATCACCGGGGCGCTAAAAGGCTTCGATGCGCTCCTCTATTTTCAAAACGTTACTTTATCTGGGCTAAGGAATTTCAGCACATATATTCCTAAATTGGTTAATTGGTTTTGTGCTTAAAGCTGCAATAACATAGAACGGACTTCACTTAAATCAGCTAGGCTAATACCCAAGGCACCACCATAGGCCTAAGTCATCAAGCGACTTTTGAAGCCTTTTAATTCAGGTGGCCGGGTTCGAAGATCAGCTGTACAATAAAATTAAACCTTCCTTGTTTAACAATGAAATAACGCATTCTACTGTAATATTGGTCGAATTAAATTGTTGAAAAACTAATTTTAAGAAATGTTTTATATTTCGCTAAAAAATTAACAAAATAATATGTATTTTCAAAAAACCACATATTTAGCGGTATTTAGTAGTTCATATAAAAATAAATATTTTTCTTCTTTACTTTTATACTTCGTTTTCCCCAATTTTTAATCAAATATATTAGCTTAAGCGAACGTACACATTTATCATTATAAGTTACAATTGCAAGTGTTATTGGCATATAATAATTTGATACGATAAATGATAAGTGGGAGCTACACGATGACTTAAAAGTAAAAGATAAAATTACAGTGGTCGAGAAAACATTACTGCCCAACTCTTCTACTATTCCATATAATTTTTAATATAATCCGCGACCTAGCTATACTCAGCGACCAATAAAATATCTGCATAAACGTCATTCGTACATTCACAAACAATTAGGTATATATAATATTGAGATTATAACTATAGCGTTCATTCAGAAAGTTTTATTTTTATTTTTTGTTTACTTATAATATATATTTTTAAATATTAAATATTGCAGGATATATTTTATCTATATATAATCCATATTGAAGATACTATATATTTATAAAAAAAAACTTATATACCTTGATAAGTTTTAAAAAATAAATATTTTTCTTGTGTAATTTTTCGTTGTCCCCAATTTTTAATCATATATATTATCCATTCCTAGGATAACGTACACATTAAACAACATAACTTACAATTGGAGGTTTGTTAGCATATAATGATGTATAATTTTCAGTTATAGAGTAAATGCTTCTTTTTTATTCATAGTTAAACTGTATCTTATTTCATATTGATGATGAAACCTACAATCCATGGTTTTAGAATTTAGATATTTAAAACGTCGAGTTTTTTTAAGATTATAAAATTTATTTTATACTAAATTAAGTCCTTAATGTTATAAAATTGTTTTTTAATAAAATTTGAATAACTCGAGAACCGTATGGTGCAAAATTAAAATTTTTGTGGTGCCTTATGGTGCATTATGGGTGCAACATGATAGGTTAGTGAAACATTAAAAATCCAGAAGTCGCGGGCTGCATTAACTTGCCCGCGAGCTATTAAATTTCAAATTTCCCAAAATTTTAAAATTTTAATATCTCGAGAACCGTATGGTGCAAAATTAAAATTTTTGTGGTGCCTTATGGTGCATTATGGGTGCAACATGATAGGTTAGTGAAAAATTAAAAAAACCAGAAGTCGCGGGCTGCATTAACTTGGCCCGCGATAATTGAAATTTAAATATCCCGAGAACCACATGGTGCAAAATTAAAACGTTGGTGGTGCATTTTAGTGCATTTTGGGTGCAATAAGATAGGCTCGTTCAATGTGTAATAACCAAAAACTCGCGGGTTGCATTAACTTGACCCGCGAAACTTAATTATTTTAATTGCTACTAAACTGTTGCGGTGCAAAATTCGGCATTAACGGTGCAAAATGGTGCAATATGGGTGCAACATGATAGGGTATTTAACTACTAGATTCGATGAAGTCGCGGGCCAACTTAATGTACCCGGCTTGGGGTCGAGGGGCTGATCACTCCGCGTAATCGGTGTACAGAGCCGTACCTTTGACAGTACTAATGGGATTACGCGTAATCTTTGAAGTCCCTGCTTTTGGCAGTGCTAACCTAAGCGTAATCTGGTGTAATCGTGTACAGAATTTCTAAGTGTGGTTAGCCCCTCGCTTAAAGTATACATTTACTTTCACGCTGGAGGTATCCACCTACGCCATTAAAGTGAAACGTATCTTCGCAGGCAGTTTTCAATGTGAGCAAATTTCCTACCAAACCACTGCGACACTTCTTTAAAACATAATAATAACTATTTAAATTTGTAATGTTGAATTTAATTAAAATGATTAGGGGAAGATAAAGTTAAAAATCATATCGTTGTCTAGGGGATGAATTTGGAATATAATTAAATAATAAGTGTCAGCATTAAAAGAGAAACAAATAGACGGAACTGGCAATGGTAAATCATTTATTGGGCACTACTATAACCTTAACAGCAATACAATATTATTAAATCTAACAATACGTAAGCTAACTTACAACTAAAAATTAAACAAAACAATTAAAGCTACGCGGAGAGTATATAATATTTAAAGCGTTTGGCTGGTTCCCCATTTTAAAAATAAATTGTCTTACGGTACCACATTCACACAGATCCAACGCTGGCTTCGGCTTTACGATGTTTGGGCCGGACGGTGAGGACAACGGCAGCTACGGCACAGCGGCTGGTCAGTTGACCTAGTAGCGCGTATTGTTTTGTGACCCGCGACTGGACATTTCTCAGCTCGCGAAAAACTTCACCACGAAGGTGCACCACTATGAGCTTGATATTCTAAAGCGTTAGCATCTCTGGTTTCAGGCACTGTTCTTTTTTTAACAAAGGGGAGCTACCCCTTTTTATAGGATCGACAGAGGCGTCCCGTAAGTTCTTGGAAAACCCAAAAGACGTCAGGGCCAAACCTGGAATGTTTCGGAAGATGCGCGTCGCAAATTTCCGAAAGTGATTTCCGGTGTTTTTGGGGAACCAGCGCTTAGGGGAAAACCAGCCATTGAATTTTCTTTTTCCCGACACGTTCGTTTTTATACAACGGAATATATATAGAAAATTAAGCCTAACACTGATGTATAACGATTTACCAAAATTTAAAATATTTAAAGGGGATTATTTAATTTATGAATTAATTAATTATTTGTTACAAACTCCCCCACGCGAAAATTCGAGCGTCCTCGCGAGACAAGTACGAGAACAAAGAAAAATATATATATAATATAGGTTCCATTGCCAAAAAAAAAATATTGGAATAAATTCGTCAGGATTAATGGTTAATAACAATTGAAAATTGAATATTACGAAACGAAACAGTTTTATGTACAAGAGGATCCTCAATTTTAAAAGATTATACAAGTTACACATTGGCCAAATAAAAACTTTAAAACACAAATCGACGTCGATAGACAACAAAAATAAGTCGTTTAGCACAACGAATTTCGAAACAAATTTGACATCAAAAGTAAATTACAAAATGGTTTTCACAATAATAGTTAACTAGAAGCACTATGGGGGTTGAAATTAAAGGGGAAATATTTTTGCCAGTTCGGTTCATTTGATCCCGGACAAGGACCCCCAAAATGCGACACTTCTTTAAAACATAATAATAACTATTTAAATTTGTAATGTTGAATTTAATTAAAATGATTAGGGGAAGATAAAGTTAAAAATCATATCGTTGTCTAGGGGATGAATTTGGAATATAATTAAATAATAAGTGTCAGCATTAAAAGAGAAACAAATAGACGGAACTGGCAATGGTAAATCATTTATTGGGCACTACTATAACCTTAACAGCAATACAATATTATTAAATCTAACAATACGTAAGCTAACTTACAACTAAAAATTAAACAAAACAATTAAAGCTACGCGGAGAGTATATAATATTTAAAGCGTTTGGCTGGTTCCCCATTTTAAAAATAAATTGTCTTACGGTACCACATTCACACAGATCCAACGCTGGCTTCGGCTTTACGATGTTTGGGCCGGACGGTGAGGACAACGGCAGCTACGGCACAGCGGCTGGTCAGTTGACCTAGTAGCGCGTATTGTTTTGTGACCCGCGACTGGACATTTCTCAGCTCGCGAAAAACTTCACCACGAAGGTGCACCACTATGAGCTTGATATTCTAAAGCGTTAGCATCTCTGGTTTCAGGCACTGTTCTTTTTTTAACAAAGGGGAGCTACCCCTTTTTATAGGATCGACAGAGGCGTCCCGTAAGTTCTTGGAAAACCCAAAAGACGTCAGGGCCAAACCTGGAATGTTTCGGAAGATGCGCGTCGCAAATTTCCGAAAGTGATTTCCGGTGTTTTTGGGGAACCAGCGCTTAGGGGAAAACCAGCCATTGAATTTTCTTTTTCCCGACACGTTCGTTTTTATACAAAGGAATATATATAGAAAATTAAGCCTAACACTGATGTATAACGATTTACCAAAATTTAAAATATTTAAAGGGGATTATTTAATTTATGAATTAATTAATTATTTGTTACACCACGTATGAGTACACAGCATCATTCGTCTTTATTTTTTCATGTAAAATTTTTAAAATATACAAATTATATTTCTTGGGTATATGTATTTATTTATAAAGCATATTTCAGTTTGTAATAATTTTATAATTGTATTGTAAAATGTATTTTATTCTTCCAAAACGAATTTAGAAAAATCAGAGGGAGCCTTCGAAGAAACATGTTTCGTATAACATAAACAGTTAAGAAAGATGCATACCTCTGTTTTACCTTATGATAATATGAGAAAGTGACGACTGTCCTTGAAATGTCGACTGTCGTAAAATGATGCTTCATCAAAATAATACCGGCTCTATGGGAATTAAACTGCTTTCTGAAGGGTTTATTATCAACTTTGGAATAGGCTTGCCGTCGTGTCGGGTTTCAAGAAACCCGAACCCGACCCGACTCGAAATGGTTCTAACCAGATCCCGACCCAATAATAAAAGTCTCAATCCGAGCCCAACCCGAAACCCGACAAACGTTAAAAGCCTAGGTTTTCTTCTGCCTGTCACCCTTTAAATTTACTTTCCTTCCAAACAAATACCCTGGTGGTAGGCCAACGTTTTCTGCTGTTGGCCTACCACCAGGGTATTTGTTTGGAAGGAAAGTACATTTAAAGGGTGACAGGCAGAAGAAAACCTTGGCCTTTAAGGGTAAAACCGGCACAAAATTTTAACAACGATGTGGTTGGACAGTACTTAAGGGAGAGTTGAAGAGCCTTTTGCAGGGCTTATTTGCTGTTAGACAGTGAGCAATGTCCAAACGTGCAGGATTCCATACCGCTGACTTGGAATGTTAATCCCGCCATATCCCCTATGGTAAGATCTCGGGGAAACGGTGGTCGGAGCCTAGAAGAGAAAAAGATCAATTCTTGCGCGCGTTTCTCCACTTTTGGTGGTTTCAGCCCGGAGAGCCTCCCGTTCTGCAGCTATCGTTTTGCGGTGTCGCTTACATTTTCTAAAAATAAGTGCCGAGTCTGACTTGAAAAATAGTAGCCGACAGAAAATATGGGGTTCTTGGAAATTTAGAGTAGTAGATTTGGAAGTCGATAAAACGCGTAAAATAATGAACTTACAAGGAGACGACCCGAGGTGATAATCACCGATTTTGTTCAAACTCGGGTATAGTGTTCACCTCCATGTACCTTAAAAAACCTGGAATTTAAAAGTTGCGACGGTCTTTCGTTTTGCCATGGCAACCGAAAACGTTTTTGATATCATGATTTGGGATTTTTCCATTGAAAATAACATAGGAATCTGAAGGATTTTAAGGATCCCCCCCTATGAAACCTTCTAAAAAATGAAAAATTTGGAAAATTTCAAAAAGGTTAAAAAAAAATTTTAATTGATTTTCAAAATTAAATTTAATCAAGTTTAAATGCAATTTGGTCAGTTGGGGACCCTTAAAATCCTTCAGATTTCCATGTTATTTTCAATGGAAATAATTTCAAATCATGTTGTCAAAAACGTTTTCGGTTGCCATGGCAAAACGAAAGCCCGTCGCAACTTTCCCCTTGCAGGTTTTTCAAGTTACATAGAGGTGTACATTATACCCGACTTTGAACAAAATCGGTGATTATCACCTCGGGTCGTCTCCTTGTCAGTATGATGTGACTGATGTCAGTGGTCTCCAACATCGAGACGGAAATTGGGGAGGATAAGCATTCCAAGTTCGTGGTGTGGATTCCGGCTAGCCACAATGAGGCTCTTGGAATGTTTCTGGATAAAATGAGGTGGGGCACTGGTGCTTAACGAAATAAGGGGTATAAGCAGACGGTTCTTCTAATATCGTCTACTATCTAGATCAGCGGTTCCCAAATTTATTTTGCTATGGAACCCTAAATTATCCACCTAATTCTGGTGGAACCCCAACTAATTTTTTTACTTATCTTAAAAGACTCTTGACACAAACAAAGATGGCCGCGCTGCGAATTCTCGGAACCCCTGTGATCCTTCCACGGAACCCTAGGGTTCGCGGAACACCTTTTGGGAACCGCTGATCTAGATAAGCCTTAAATTCAAACATCTAAAACCGTTTTCCATTTGACTGCTCTCGAGCGCTCTTGATCGTTTTATGTTCCTTTTGTGTGCTCGGAACTGCTCCGACGAAGTTTCGCGTGTTCCATTTCCCGCTCTCGTATGCTCCGAGATCACCCAAAAACCAATCTGCCGATTTCGACAGATCAACGTATCAAGATCGAGATCGGAGCCAATTTTTGCGTGTTCCTTTTAGAATTTTTGGCAAAATGGCAGACCAAGACGCGAAAACCACAAAGCGCGGGAATATGCTAATCTCTAAACTCTAGTCAATTTGGGGCGAGATCTATGACTTCAGAGACAGATTCGGAGCGAATCTCGAGCAATCAAATGGAAAACGCTATAAAAGTTGTCCAAGTTTATCTACCTGTCAGATGATTTTAGGGGAGTTGCCAGCTTTTATCCCGGGTTATTTTTGTCGCCACATTTTATTAAAAAATATTCTTGTTTCTTACCCAGGTTTTCGATTTTTGAAATAACAATTTTTCCGAATTCGTCTTTATTATACAATTAAGGGTTAGACAAAAAAAAAACCCCCAGCCCGACCCGTACCGATAGGGCAGGGTTGCCAGATTCCAAGTGCAGGATTATCGTAAAGAGTTTTGAATTTGCCAGCTTCAATAACATTACCGCCATCTATCGGTTTCCAAAATTCACCATTAAATAACACAGCGCGTTCTTAAAACTGGTGAATTGGATCGTACTAGATTAAGAAGGATCGTGTGGCTGAAAACCAGTAAATTCAACTCAAAAGCTGACCTTTTTGACAGATAAAACCGAATTTATATGGTATTATCCTGATTTTTTTAAATATTTATTTTTGTCCTACTTTACTGCCTTTTTCTAGCCCTTTAAGCGCGTAAGTCGTCTGTAGTGTCTGCTACTATGTTATCTAACTATTTCAAAACGCTGAGAAACTAGTAAAGATAAATAGGTTTCTTAATAAATAATAATACCAAGAAGAAATTGAAGAACTTAGAAGTACCTATCAACTTAAATATATTATAGATATTTTACTGATTAGAGTAATCAATAATATGAAGATAAACCTCTAAACTTAAAAGTCTAACGATTTATAGGTTATGTAAAGCAAACATTTTGCTGATTAAAGAAAGGTTTCCTGTTTAATTTCTTGTTTTTATAGTTTTTTGGAGTGTTATAGAATTTTTGCAAAATCTCAATTTTTGGGGATTTTTTTCTACATCAATTAAACCGGTTTAATCCAGGTGGTTAAATCCGGACTGGTTACAACATGGCCTACACTGTTGAGTCTGGAATCTGGGAGATAACCTTTGCTAAAGATCAGTGGTCACCGCAGTATTTAAAGGTATATAAAGGTTTCCGCTCTAATAGTCCAGGCAACGAAAAGGTATAGAGGGAAATGTTGGGAACACAATTTTTGACTTGGTAACTTTGTTTGGACTAGTTAGGAGGTGAACATATCAAAAGTCCCCGCCCGTAGCCCTTGAGCCGGGGGGGAGGAGGGGGTTTGAAGGTCCCATTTTTCGGTGTTTCGCTTATATCTCGGAAACTATGCGTCCTAGCGACATGGTCTTTCCATACACAATGAAAGCTGATTAAATTTGCTACAGGTCTTACTCAGTCACGGTTTTTGATATCTTGCATAGTTTTCGAGATATCCGCTCTTGAAAGTCTGTAATTTTGGAAAAAAAAACATTTTTGCCTCACATTTTTTGCTCTTTTTGACCGGATAACCCTTCAACGATGCACCCAAAAAGTAAATTCCGCCCATAGGGTTGTAGAGCATTAAATTCACTTCAATAATATATATTACTTTACTATTTTATCTATTTTCCTTCCTAAATTATCGTACAAATAGTATCCGAATCGTACATCTGGCAACGCTGCGATACGGGTCAACACAATGAGATAGAATAAATAGAGATCCAAATCCGCCTTCCATGACCTACCGTTTCGCTGGATAGTATTTGTTGAGTTGTAGAGTTAGGCCCAAGGTCCGTTGAGAAAAATACACCATTTTTAGGTCCCCAGTAGATGTCATCTACTTGGACCTCAGCAAGGCTTTTGACACTATCCCCCCTCTGGCCTAATTGAGTCACTCGAAGAAGCTGGTGTGCAGGGCAATGCCTTAAAATGGCTGTGCGGTTTCATCACAGGTCGCCATCATGCTGTTGTCCTTAAGGGCTGTACTTCCGCACCGCTTACACCGACAAGTGGTGTCCCACAAGGATGCTGGATGCGTACTTGGACCCATTCTCTTTTCCATTTTCTTAAACTCATTGCCCACAGTCGTCCTTCATTCCCAGTCGTACCTCTTTGCTGACGATACCAAACTCGCCCACCCTGTAGCTACGTCACAAGACCAACTATCCCTCCAAGAGGATCTCGACGCTGTGAGTGCATGGGCAAGGGACCACGGTATGACCTACAATGTCCCGAAGAGCGGAGTAAACCACCTAGGTAGCAAAAATCTGCGCTTCAACTATACCATGAACGGCATGTCACTAGTGCTTCTTCAAATGAATTATGCCTCGGAGGTTTGGAGCCTGCAGATGGCTGGAGATAGAGACCAACTGACCAAAGCCCACAACCGATTCACCAGGCTAACGAAAGGGCTTGAAACCGATACGCCTGAGATGCGGAACTCTAAACTTGCCATTGACGCGCCACTATTGCGACATACTATCAACGACCTTCTCCAACTGTGTAATATCTGGACAAGTAGCTCTGCCTTAAAGGCAGATACTTTCTTCGACTTCGCCACTCTTCGAAAAACGAGAAGTCATAATGCCAAGATAGTCAAACCACATGTCCGTACTACTACCCGTCAATGGCACTTTTCCGTCCGTACAATTACCTTGTGGAATAAATTACTCAGCGATGTACTCCACTGCACTTTACGCCCGATGGCCCGACGCAACATTAGAAACCTTCTCATAGACTCTCAGTAACCCTTCAATGTTCCCATTTATCCCCTGTTTGTACTATTGCCTTCACACTTTTTCTTTTTTCTCATGTTTAACGTATTTTTTTTCTTCTTCTATATCATATTATTGTCATATCTCCATAAAACACAACCTTTAAGATTGCATAAAAGCTTACTATAGCTTAGCAGTCTATTATGTATTCAAATAAATAAATAAATAAATGAGCTATATCAAATCGTGTTGGTACCATCTATCATGTTATTGGAAAACTAAACCTTAATATATTTTTCAAAAGTGTCTGCTTATAGAAACAGATGGCGGCATAACGATTGGATAAAGTTGAAACTTCAGCCTAATTCTCCTACTCAAATAAAACGGGTCCCTCGAATCCCAGATTTGTGTGTAACTCTAGTTCATATTCGACCTCATTGGGTCAACCATAGAAATAGAAATGAGAGTAGAAGTTACCACGATCGGATTGGGGGGAGATGTACCCAGTGCCGGCGCTAGGATTTTCGGGCCGCAGGTAAGCGTTTTCAGGCCTTGCCCCCCCCCCCCCCCAAATTTGTTTTACTCCAAAATAGGCAGAAAATGTAAATGTACCAGCTAGAAGGCCGCCGTTAGAGTGGAATCGGGCATATCCTCGCCATCTAGTAAAGAAATTGAAACTAAATAGGATCACGTGGCATAACGTCGTATGCAATGTTGTGTTTGCTTAATGTTCTCGATCGGTTTTCGACATTGTAGAGTGGTAAAAAAGACAGATTTATTATTTCAACAACATTATATAAGTTATTTAAACAACTATGAAAATCATTACGTTAACAAGAATCTACATTATTACATTAACGTAAATTACAATTTTGTAAACGTTTTAAATTTACTGACCTTGAAATAAAATAGGCTTCGAAAGCTTAAGTCTAATGTTTTTCCCTTTCATTTCCAAGTTTTTGTCGCTAGAAATTTTAATCAGGCCACCTTAGACATATAACATAATTCGCCAAAAGAAAATCACCTCCCAGGTAGCAAAATCTCGTTGATAAACCGTTTGTGAATCGTTGAAACTATGTTGAGAGATAAACGTTGTGAAATGGTTGACGATGTCACCAAAATAGACGGTTTATAAAACGGTTGATATTAAGTCTTTTAATACTAACAGAAACCCAAGTATAAACGTTATTTGATTAACGTCTATTAAACGTCAATGTGAAATGTTAATAAACTATTAAACGGTGCCGTAACTCTCTCCACGCATGGCACCGTACCCCATATAACCAACTGAGTTATGCAAATTTAAACAATTATACGTTGATAACACAATAATTTTCCTTTTATGATAAGGCCTAGTGTCTATAGAAGAAGGCTTTTAAAAAACATTACTATACTTTAATCGTTTTCCGTGTGTAGGTACCATGAGATAGTATACCAAATTTGGTCGACCTAAGTTGAAAACTGTAGATTCCTATAGCGGACAAACCAACAGTTTATATTTAGTTAAATATTAACCACTTCTATAACATGTTTTAATTAGAATATTTTTATTAAAACATGTTTAAGAAGTGGTTAATATTTAACTAAATATAAACTTTTATTATTAGTTAGATTAAAATATTAGTTGATAGCAAAAAACATAACAACGTCTCATGTTTGTCAAAAGATATATCCTTAAAAAGTTAAATAATATTACGATATTTTAACCTTAATATCCACATTAAAAGTGACATTTTTGAATGTGATAAATATAATGTAAATAATGTGGTTTTTTCAACCTAACTATTTTGATGAAAACATGAGTTCTAAAAGAGGTCAATATTTTACTAAATATAAACGTTTATAATTAGTGGGATAGTAACCATTAAACGTTATTTTGACCAAAAACCAAATATTGACCATTTTACAAACGTTATTTTGCTACCTGGGCTATATCCCGAGATTAGTATAAAATAATTCCTATAATATTACATAAATAACGCAATTTTGTACCTTTTTTAATTTTCCGCGGTTAAGCTTATAGACGCGAAAAACGCAAACACATAAGTACCGTCACTGTGCACAAAATTTCCGCCGTAACCATGGCGACAATGTTTAATGCGCTTGTCAGATGGCGCGGATAGCCCGATTCCACCCTAATGGCAGCCTTCTAGCTTGCCCGTTTCCTTTGGGATTGGCGGAAAGCGCAGTGGTTCTAGTCTTATTTCTAGTTCTATGGGGTCAACCCTACGGCAAGCCTACTTTGGCACGGTACAAGCAATCGAATCGATTTTTGAAGACCTGGCGCCATCTACCAAGTCAGCCGCGAACAATTTTTCCACTGGAAGCAAGACAGGGGCAGGCTTGGAAATAAGGTTTAATTCTAAACTGGTCTATTTGGACAGTGAATCCCAACTCTTGAATTATTTAAGTGGTCACGTAGACCAGTTGGTTAATATAACTGTAGATAATTTTGAATTAATAAACTGGACCCTGGACCCCTAGCTTTTGAATAAAAAAACTGGTCCGAGCAATTAATAAACTGGTTTTTGACCCAGTGACCACCGCTTATTTCCAAGCCTGGACAGGGGCAGCTCCAAAGAAAAAAAAATCCGAATTACACCAAAATACCCCGTACAGTAACGCCTCCTATCGTTAGAGCAGCGCGAAATATTTGATATTTTCACCCGACGAGAACCTCCCGCGATTTCTCAATTTAAATTAATATTTAATAATATAATTTTATAAATAGTTAATCTACTGAAAAACATATTAAAAGTCCATTTCCATATTTTACCTTTATTTTATTATTATGTTTATTATAATTATAATCTGGCGCAATTTTTTTAACTTTTAATTGGTGGATTTTATAAATAATTTTCGTTTGTAAATATGTTTACATGTTATGGTCGGAAATTCACGCAAAATTTTTAAATTTTAAATTTAATTTGATAAAAACATGATTATAATCATAACTTTGACGTGTTCAAAGGTTTTACGGGAGATGTAATTACAGTGCCGAAATAAAGACTCAGTCTGTTCTCTCAGAACTATTTCAGTGGCGTAGTCGGGGGGCGCACAAGGGCACGTGCCCTCCTAAACGTATGATTGTACTAAAAATGTTTGTATTTTTTACTTTCAATTACGTGCTTTTGTTAATCTTAAAAAAATAAAAATAAATATTTAGTAATAAACACAATCTACAATAATTAACAACATTAAATTTCGAAACGAAAACGTGATGCACGACTGCCATCTACATTCAGAAAATATAAACTTTTTATACGGCAATAGGGCCCTAGATGATATCGCCATCTATTAGACATTATTTGAAACAGCATCAACGAGGTTTTGGCGCGCTTTTTGAATAGGATTTATATGAACAACGATTTAACCTCAAAATAGTACCGATAGTGATTAATGTCGTAAAAGAGACCTTAAAAAATACTATTTAAGTACAAAACATAAATTGGGATACTAAATTTAAAGGAAAACTAGATTAAAATTATATTATAAAGAAAATAAAAGAAAAGAAGTAAGGATAATATATAAAAACAGATAGTTTTGAGAAAATATACCAAAAGTCACCTTTAAAGCGTGAGCTCTAGTCGACATCTTGAAAAATGGCCACCAACAACGCCCTCCTCTGTAGGATCCACGATGGTACAAAAAAAGTATTAAAATTAGTACATAGCTCGTTGCTATGAACACTATACTAAAATCTTTCAAGTCTGTGATTATCAATTTGATCGCCATCTTGTAAAATGGCTGTCATCCACGCCTTCCTTTGTAATATACAAGAGAATGTCCAAAAATTATCAAAATTTAGTTTATATTATTGCTTGACGTTGCGAGAACTATAAAAAATGTGTCATGTCTGCGATCAGTATCTGACCGCCATCTTGGAAAATGGTCGAAACTAAAAACTTGTATTTTCCTGGAAAGTCTTCAAAAAGATAGTGCGTTTAGAAGGTTATGAAAACTATACTAAATTATTAATTTATCTGTAATCATTATTTGGCAGCCATATTGGAAAATGGTCGCCTGGAAAACCTTTTGTTTTCTACGATGGTTTTAAGGGCTTCAAATAATTATGAAAAGCTGGTAAATAGCAATACTTTTAGACCAAATGGTGGGTACTACAAAGGAAGGCCATTTTCCTAGATGTCGTTACGCTCTAGAGTATATTTGCTGTTGGGTTCAAAACTTTATGTGTGTCAATTTTCATATAGACTTTCAAATGTTAGGAATTGAACCACGAAGTACATTGGCAATTAGCAAAAGTGACATAATTACCAAAAGTGTGTCAATCGGACCTATTTCATAATGAATGTTACTAGCGAAATACAAGTTGGGAGGGGAGAAGGGAAAGTATGCCTAGGGGAGGGAAGGAAGTTAAAACCAACAATTAACGCCTCGTTGTGAGGAACGGAGGAACTAAGTAGCACTGGTCAAAGTTAGTGTATTTTTTAATTTTTCGTCGTTCTGTGGAGATGCTATCGCCATCTACCTACGATATAATACCATAGACTAAACAAATATTCAGAAAGGCGACAATAAATAGTCTTTTATGTGGTCGATCTCGAGTCGAGCATTCATTGAACCTTTAGCATACGAAAGTACAGGGATTGTCACACTTTTGGTAATTATGTCACTTTTGCAATTAGTAATCCAGATACAATTTTAAATTGTTAAACCTTACAGCTTCGTCAGCAGAGTCAAGTATAGTTCAGACTGCAATTGGTGGCGAATTAGTGGTTCATATCCGTGGTACTATTCCACCAATAATGGGTTTATATGAATAATAAACATCCATGGTGCAATTTCAACTTTTGATATAATAGGTGATTATGAAAAATATCGGTGGTCACGTGATTTGGTTAAATACTACCAAGTTGAAAGTATCAAAATTGGCCCTTTTTGTAAATTCGTCTGGCTAGTTGGGCAAGGGTTAGCGAGATTTCTCTAATTTCATTGTTCAATCGAAAGGATTTTTCGTTTTTCGTTTTGAGAGAAGTTTGCAAAGTCGTTAAATTAGGGTAATTGATTTATTAAATGAAATATATTAAAATTCTACCCAAATTGATTTTAATTCATTTTCAGGTTTAATTCCTTTCAACCATAGGCATTAGTACCAGTTCTTGTTTAAAGACGTTTAAACCGTTCGTACAATATAATACTAGATTTAAATCCTAATTATAAGTGTGGTCATTTATTTTACAGCCTTTAAAATGTCAACTAAAATTGTGCTTGTTTCTTTATCAATACTTGGTCTAGAACTATAAGAAATAAAAAAATATATAATAAATTTGTTAACTTTATGTATTTTTAATAATTTTAGCGAGGGGCAGATCACTCCGCGTAATCGGTGTACAGAGCCGTACCTTTGACTGTACTAATGGGATTACGCGTAATCTTTGAAGTCCCTGCCTTTGGCAGTGCTAATCTAAGCGTAATCCGGTGTACAGACTTTCTAAGAGTGGTTAGCCCCTCGAATTTTAGAAAAATACTAACTTTTCAAACAATCAATCCATGGTTGGTGCTTTTTAAAAACGCAGACGACCGCGAGCCTCGGTAGGTGCAGACGAATTTAAGCAGCCGACGCTTTGTCAAAAAAATAACCAACTCCCGTGAGCCTCTGCGCGCAATTCTTTTTCATAATCACCTATTATCTTAACGTTGGATTTCAACGAACGTAAAAGATGTCTGCTGTATAGCGACCACCATGCAATAATTGGTGAAGAATTTCACTAAAATTGCAATGGACTGCTCACATACAGGGCACCCTGGAAGTATAATAGCTTTAACATAAGTAACATAATAACAATAAGTATGACAATTAACGAGATTTACAACCAAACTGATTTTCATAGTTATTGCGTAATCAAGATGTTTTCTCAGCGCAGAGCCCTCTAGTGTCTTAAATACGCGAGACTTCCGCTAAGCCGAAATATCTGGTTTCCGATAGATAGGCGGAATATTAGGCTAAAATGATAAAAATTAAAAAAGTTTTTCTCGGCGCCACGAGCTCGTGTTTTTTATCACGCGTGATTCGCCGGTGGGCTTCAAAACAAAACCAAAG
This sequence comes from Leiobunum rupestre, assembly GCF_980474605.1. Classification (NCBI taxonomy): domain Eukaryota; kingdom Metazoa; phylum Arthropoda; class Arachnida; order Opiliones; family Sclerosomatidae; genus Leiobunum; species Leiobunum rupestre. Next base: position 38,851,031 of record NC_143392.1, read on the forward strand.
CCCCTCGCGACTCCAGAACGTGCTCTCCGATATTAGGCTTAATTTTTACCAAAAAGGAGTCATCCGAAACGGTTAGTCGCCAGTCCAAGTCACAGCTTGAAGAGAGTATCAGTGCTGAAAAAATGTTCGGTTAGAAAATTAGCATTAAAGCAATAGGAAGTGTCATACTTATTGATATTATGTTACTTATGGTTTTAATGATATCGGAGCCTAAAAGGCTGAAACCGGCTTACTGTTGGGTAATAGCCTATCTGATTATTATTATTATCTCTGGCTGAAATTTCGACTTTTGATACGGTTTGTATGAAATTTTTATGGGTCCAGTAAAATTAGACTTAAACCTCAACAATTTTCCGAAAAAGATGAAAATTTGTATATGGGTAGTCTTTAACGAGAAAAAAATATATACTAAAAGTCCCAAAGTCTGGGACGCGTGCGTCTACCGCTAGGGGGCGTCGTAGTTCAAAATGGCCGTTTCTAGTTTTTATTTTATTTCTGTTAAACTACTTAGCCTAAAATCAAAAACTCAACCACAATTTAAAGGGTATGTTTAGCGTAATTATTTTAATTTTTTTCTTTAATGCAGTGGCGTTAACTGGGGAAAAGCAGTGGTTTGATTTCACCCCCACCGCCTTTAATTCCGATATATTGTAGTTAGTTTTATATTTAATCTAACTTTAATTTTTTTAAATTTCTTTTATATTAATAAGTTTAAGGGGTATCTAATTTTGGTTTCCTTTTTTTAATGAGGAGTACATTTTTGGCGTAATTTACAATGTATTCCCACCTATCGTTGATACGTGAACTTGCATTATTGTACAAGCTGTAATTTCATCGATTACGCGATATCTATTTTGTTTGTTTTTTATTTAATAAATAGGGAAGGCAGGGTGGTCTGTCACGAGACCAAAAACGGGTATATTTTCCGCCATCTTGGACGGTGGTCGCCATTTTTGTAACGTTTCTTTAATGGAATTAGACATAGACCTCAAAATATTTCTGAAAGGTAAAAATTGGCAGATATTTAATATCGAGTAGAAGAATTCAAAAATGTGGGACTTGTGCTTCCTCCATTAGAGGGCATAAGATATAAAAATGGCACAATGGTAGATCTCATAAAACAAAAATTACCATAAGTTGAAAATTGAAAATAAGTGTTTAGGGGATTTTTTAACTCAGTCATGGCACCTAGGAGCAACAAAAACAACACCCCACACAAGGAGAACGCAACCCGTCAAAAGTCGTGGATTTTCTTGTGTACTTTTTTCATTGGCTAGAAGCTTTAGCGCCTGCTGCCGTCGGAAGGGGAAAATTTGGAAATTATCTTCCCCCCGCCCGTAAAACGTTCAGCGTAAAGGCTCGTGACGCTCGTCCAATGAAATTCGTACACAACCCTTCGTTAGCGTGTTTAAAGGCTAGCTGCGTTCTCCTTGTGTTTGTTGCTCCTAGATGGCACCAAGGATCGAACCGAGCCTCGGCCATTTAGAAGACAAACAAACTTTGAAACAACAAAAGTTATACCCGTTCCTTTTATAAATATGGATCCAGGTAACTTGACTACAATTTACACGGCTCTAACATATGCTATTAACGAAGCACAAAAACAAAACCACTGTTTTGTGTCATTCGAACCGCCCTTGTACATTAGAGCTGTAGAAATGGTTTCTGCAGCCGAAAAAAGTAGTCCACTATCGAAAGTTATCCCTCGACTTGGGTGGTTCCATTTATTGATGTCATTTATGGGTGCCATTGGTACTATTATGGCAGGGAGTGGACTTGAAGAGGTGTGGTGTATAGTGTATGCAAAGTCTTCAGTTGATCGTATGCTTAAGGGTCATGCTTACGCTAGAACCCTTCGAGCACATTCGTTGACTCAACTAGCTCTTTGTTAATCGAAGACGTTGACATCGCAGACGATGATATTGAAGAAATACGCCAGATGTTCAATAGTTTCATCGAAAACAAGGTAACTCTTGAATACGTAGAAAGTTCACGTACCCTCTTGTCGCTGCAAGAGAAACTGAAAAAAATAATCTTAAAAAACAAGGAAGAGAACTTGACTTCAATGTTATGGATACAATATTTTGAACAAGTAGCCTTAATTCGACAGTTTATTCATGCGAAACGCACTGGTGACTGGAATCTTCACGTACAATGCATTAAAGAAATGCTGCCATATTTTCACATTTACCCTACGCTAAAGCATCTCAAATATATATTCAACAAATGGAAGACCTAAAAAATACCCAAAGCAGATCTCAAAAAAATTGTCGAAGATGGATATTTTACCGTTCGTCGCTCTAAACGCTACTGGGCTGATATTTAGACCGATATGACAATTGAGCCAATACTAATGAAGTCCATGAAGACAAGAGGAGGTCTAACCCACGGTCGGGGTACAACCGACAGCACACTTTCTACTTGGATTAATGCAGCTCCAGTATGTATACAAATAAGTGACGCTCTTGAACAATTTTGCGGTGTCGCTAGCGGCTCTGGAGATCAACATGTCGAATTACGAGACAGTCGTCAGTGCAGAGATAAGGAAGACGTCGAAAGGCTATTAGCGTGGTTCCGAGATCGCAACCCCTTCAAAAAGCCGAACAAAAGTTTAATATCATTCGCGTCTGGTATGGTTGGTGATGAAACTATAAAATGTCACCTAGCTAAAGAAGTTGGCCTGAAATCTATGAAGGGTATGATAGGAACCAATTTTGCTGACGTGAAATTGAAACACAAAGACAAAGTGAAACCTCTGGCGTCTATGAACAATGCGATCAAAGTTCGAGATGACATTATTGTTGTTAATTCGCAACAATTGTTCAATCGAATAACTCGCGTCATGGGATCTAACGAAGAGCTTCGCGATTACATACCTTCCGAACTAGCACCTCGACCACCTTCGCTTTTTGATGATTATTCCACGAGGAAGGGTAACAAAGCAACGCTAATGTCCGCACTAGTCGATCTAACATCGAGCGAAAACGACATTACAATACCCATAAAGTTATATGGCCTAAGACGGCTACATACAAAGATATCATTAGTGCTTACGTAACTAATTTATTAAAACACTATACGTCTCAAGTGTTACAGTTGTTTATGACGGATATAATAACGTAAGCTCTACGAAATCGATGGAACATTTAAGGAGGTCTTCCAAAAACATATCCACGGATGTAGAAGTAAAAGAAAACTTCTTCGTTTCAACAAACCACGCCAATTTCTTAAATAACTCCAATAGCAAAAACAACTAATAAATTTACTTCGTGGGAACCTTGAAAAATCAGGAATTAAGAGTTACGAGGCTCAAGCCTAGTTACAACCGCCATTGATCTACACTCTTAAAAAAAGGTGTTTTAATGGTATATTAAGGGTGTAATATCTGTAAAAAAACACTCTTTAATGTTAATTTAAACGATCTAAAGGGATTTTTATTGTCCCAAATTAAAAACTTGAAAAGGTGTATAAAGGGTGTTATATTACCCCGTAAATTGAGTGATTTAACACCTCGTAAGGGTGTAGCTCCCTTAAGGCAGTAGTTTAGTACCCTAAAAGGAGTATCTTAACACTTTAAAGGGAGTATTGTAGCACCCTGAAGGGAGTCGTTTGGTACCCTAAAAGGAGTAGTCTTGTACCCTGAAGGGAATAGGTTTATACCACAAACTGTATAACAAAGTAACCAAAACGGAGGACCTAAGCATCCCAAACAGTGTAAATAAACACCCTAGCACGAAAACTGCTTTTTAATGTGTAGAATAACATCCTTTATAAACCTGTTAAGGTGTTAAATATGGGACAAGAAAATACACCTTTTGTTTTAAGAGTGTAGCTAAGAACATAAACATTGCGGTTGTTTCCGAGGACACAGACGTCTTAGTGCTTTTGATAGTATTAGCAAGGGGAAACTCGAACCTGTATTTTTATAAACCAGGCTCTAAAAACACCAACAGCAAGCTAATTAAAATAGACCTTTTTGAAAAACATTTGCGAGATGTTTGTCAAAATTTTCTCTTCGTTCACGCAGTTACCGGGTGCGACACTACATCGGCCCTATTTGGAAAGGGCAAGAAAACAGCACTTAAACTCCTACAAGGGAACAAGGCGTTGATGAAGTCTGTATCAAAATTCAACGAGGCAAACAGTTCACATGAAGAAATAGCTGGTGCTGGTGAACACTTCCTTACTTTATATTACGGACGAAAAAAAACGAATCATCGGATAGCTGTCGATATTACACCTTCAACAAGCTAGCTGATAAATCTACATTTGATTTGGCTAAACTACCTCCTACATCAGAATCCGCAAAACAACACTCATTTAGAGTGTACCATCAAATACAGCAGTGGAGAGGGAGCGATTTACCCCCGGACGACTGGGGTTGAAAAACGAATAGTAATGGAAATTTAATCCATTAAATTAATTTTAATTAATTTAACCAACGTTACTTCCTCCAGCGCCTGACCACCTCCTTAAGCTCATTAGTTGCGGGTGTAAAAAAAGAGGCGTTAGTAATTGTGAATGTAAGAAGTCCGGTCTCTTTTGCACAGCTATGTGTGGACATTGCCGAGGAAACGATTCTGAAAACATCGAATATCTTGAGCAAGATGACTTAATAATAGACGATAACGAAGTCTAAAACTAATTATAATTACGGTATTTTTTCGATTTAAAAATTACTGTTATATGAAACACATTTAAATAACGTTAACTTGAGTTCGTAATTTGTTTCACTTATTTATGTGCGCTTTTGAACGAGGTGATACAACGTTCCGTTCATAAAAAATCAATTCGGTTTAACGCATAGCATAAAACGGCCCCTCATTAAATTGGACTTCTACTTTTCGAGTTAGACGTCGATAATTTATAGGCAGCCATTTTGATATCTTATGCCGTCTAACGGAGGAAGCGCAAGTCCCACAAACAAAATAGACATCGCGTAATCGATTAAATTATAGCTTGTAAAATAATGCAAGTTAACGTATCAACAATAGGTGGGAATGCATTGTAAATTACGCCAAAAATGTATTCCTCATTAAAAACAAAAAAGAAACCAAAATTAGATACCCCTTAAACTAATTAATATAAAAGAAATTAAAAAAATTAAAGTTAGATTAAATATAAAATTAACTACAATATATCGGAATATATACATCTTTTTCCGAAAATTGTTGAGACAAACCCCTTTTTGAATTTATTTTTACTGGGCTAATATTATTTATTAATAGTACGACAATTGTCCACACGAGGGATAAAGATTTTGGTTCCTCCAATGGGATTATATTATCGTCTGCTATACTGCTTCCTGTAAGAAATTTAGAAATTAGATTTGGTCTGTTAAAATTGTTTGTCTGCAATTTCAATAATAGCAATATTAGACGACGGGTCAAAGGTTTCAAAGTGGCCACATCGGAGTCGTCGATTTCATGGGTTGGATTTCAAATAGTTGCGTATCTCAGTCAAATTGTACACCCAGAAATCGGACACCTACATGAAACCAGTTGAATTTTGGTCTTCCAAAAATTGTACCAACGTTTTCTGTTCACATTGCTTAATTAACTGCCAATTAGTTGGACCAATTCGGGGGCCAAATTAATTGGCCTTTAAACGTTGTATATTCTCATCGGTGAAATTACCTCAAATCAATAGCTTAGCGAGACAAACCAAAAATAATAAAATCGAAAAAAACCTTTTATTTGACTAATGTACATTTCTTTCTTGATTTTTTTTAATCTTTTTATTTTCGTAAATTTAATCAGCTTTAATATTTCATTTATATGAATTCCAGTTTTGTAAATATAGGAATTTATATTTCAAAAACCCATGGTCTAGCGATTTTAAATTCTCATTCTACACGATATAAACTGCCTTCTAGCGTCGCATTTTATATATATTTTTTGTGTCTACGTGTGTTATTTGTGAAAGTTCTATAGATCTTGGAACCAGAACCCGAAATCGTCGAAAAATAGACCTATGCCATTTTATAAAATATTAATTCCAGTAAAAATGGAGTATCTTATATTATTTTTATTCTTTCCCCCGTTTGCCCCCCTTTTTCTCATCAGGGAAACTTAATTTGAACGTAATACAAGAATTACAGTCCTGAAAAACAGGGAATTCCAAACATAACTTCGCCTCGGAAATTTATTCAATGATAAAGGAACAAGCGCGGATTTTTATTGAAATTTTATTTTTCGTTTTTTTTTATTTTGGTACGAAAAATAATAGGAGGAAATTGTTTTCAAGTGGTACGATACAATTATACAAACTTAGCGTCCATTTCTTTGTGCCCTTATTTGTGGAATACTTTATCGGTATGTAGCGCCATCTGCTCTCTCTTTCTCAGACGTGTACCAAGGAAATCAGGATAATTAATTAATGAGAGAAGCGGCACTTATATAAGTTAAATAAAATAAAACGCTTATTTCGAAAACACTACAATGACGTCATTTCTAAAACAATAATTGTTTAATTGGAAGGTTGGCCGGTGTGACAACCGACTGGTGATCATATTATCTAGCTATTCTAGGAAATGGATTTATTTCCTAACAAAAATTAAAACGTGGACCATATTAGGGATCCGACCGTGGCCGCGACCTTTCCAATTCGTTCGACTCTCGTCGGTAATTCTAGCATCCGGTGGTGTTGTAGTCTTTGGGGTAGTAAGGGATGAGTTGATTTTGGCCGGGACCGGTTCGTACCTCCACCGTTTCGTTCTTCCAGTTTTCGTTACTGACGTAATCGACGCAGTTGTCCTCTTCCTGGAAGCTGCTATTGGAGCTGTAGTCCGACTCGTCGTCCACGTCCTCTCGCTCGTTCCAGGTGCACCCGTTTCGCACGTACTCCTCGACGCGTTTCACGTTCTCCAGTTTCTCGGGATCAGCCATTTGTTTGAAGGATATGACGCAATTGGGGCTGATGTGTCGGACGGCCTCCAGAGCCTGATTGGCCCCGGCCCCGGGCGTGCCCAACACGTCGGCCGAAACGATCACTTTGTGTTTGGTCGTTGTGTGATGGTCCGCGCACCGCAACGACAGCCAAAAACAAGGCCATATCGTCCTAGCCGCCACGAAGACGGTCAGCGTAGACACGATCAGTTCGACGAAGGCCGTCACGATGGTGTTGCCGCCCACCCGGGACATCTGGGCCGGGTCGTCGCGACTCAAGTGGAAGTAGGAGACGCCCAGGCAGCTGATGACCAGGTACACGGCGGCCATGACGGTGGACGCGACGTTGCAGTAGAAACAGACTTTCATTTTGGTTTTGGAGCGCGCGCAGCACCTGTTTCTGGCGGCCGTCATGGCGGACACGCCGGCGCTGAGGAAGATGAGACCGCACCACACTCCGGCGCCCGTGCGCGTGCTGTCGTACTCCACCACCAGACCGAGGATTCCCAGAAGGAGGGACACTGCGCCCAGGACCAGATGCATGACTCCTAAGCCGAGAATGGCGTCTAGCAACAGGTCCCGGGTGTCCGAATGACTGGACGACGACGGCGTCCCAGGTGCTGGAGGAAGCCCACGCAGTTTTATGACGTAGATTTCTTCCATGACCACTTCTCCCTCTCTCGCTTTCCTGCGTCATAAAAAAATTGTTGTTAACGCATTGTCATAAAATTCAATTTGAACAACAAAATTTAACTTCAAAATTCCAACCAGCGTTTTTCACGCAAAATGAGAACAGATTAAATTTCTACTGAAGAAATGACTAATTTTGAAGCTTTTCTATCGTTGTTATGGCTATTACCCAGAATTAGAGCTCTTTGTTTTTATTTTTATACACAACCAAATATTTTCCGAATTAAAACTTTTGCGTATTAAATCGTATTATAACCGCGAATAATATCCATAAATTCGCCGCTAAAGTCGCGTCTCCGCGGTATCTAGCGAATGTTCTATTTTTTGACGTCACACCTTGGCGATAAAAAGCTTCAGCCAATCAGAAAACGCGTTCCCTCGACCTCTTCTGCTGCCGTCCTTCACTTATTAAGCCTAGGTCTTTAGAAAAGCAACTCAGCCAACTTGACCAAGATACTGAAGTAAAGGTAATTATCTCACGAATATATTTATTGAAAGTATCAACAGGAACAACCATTTGGTTCATTATGTTAGGTCTAAAACATTACTAAAAACCCGCACGAGTTGTTTTCAGCGTTTTTAAATTTTTGTGCTAAAGTGAGAACCGCTTCCCCAGCGACCGAAAAAACGCGTCTTTTTTCATTGCGCGAAAATTTTATTCGTCTCGAAATTTTTATGAATAATCGAAAATTTAGCGGGTAATTTATCTGTTCCGCCGACCTCTAACAAGGAAGTCTAAGAACATTGGACTTCGAAGATTCGTTGCGAATGTTCGTCTGTTTTCGATTTCTAATGACGCTCTTTCGCACAGACTGTCGCCATCTGTGTTTACGTTTTATTATTAGAAAGCGGGCTAACTTTCATTATGAAATATGTGAGCGTGTTAACAGAAGCTAATGTTAGCGCACATATTCTTAACAACCTTAAATAATTCTTGATCTTACGATTAAAATGACGAAACTGGAAAAGGTTTTGCGGGAAAACACTCGCCAGAAAATATTTCTATCGTCTGTTGTCAACTCCAAAAAATAACTGAAGGATATTTTAATTCACTTCCCAAACAATCATTACAGAATAAGTCTTCCCTACGTTGTAATTTTACTATAATAATTATAAATTAAGCATCACGATGTCGCAATGTTAATCGCGTGGTTACATAAGCTCTTTTAAATTTATAAGAATGAACATCCGAAATATTCATAATGAAAACTGGGTTATTCCAGAGAATTGTAACGTTACTCGTACTATTACGACACGAAGCAATTTCGAACCGACGCGGCGGTGGTATAAAAACCATTGTGAATCTGGATATGTATATTCGAAAAAAGGCTTTTATTCGGAGACAAAAAAGGACACTTCATCAGGAGTAAATAATATTTATCTTGCGAGAGAAGTATCAACCTATAGCGGATGAGTACACCGCATCACGGCTCAAAACTTTAGCGCGTGTATTACTCTGCCTAATACGAATGACTAAACTTAACGTTTCACTAGTCAAAAATCCTCTCGCCACCCAAATAATAACTAAAACCAAAGAAAGAAATAAGCAGTAACCTAATTTAACCTAACCTAATCCTAATTTCTAGCAATTTAACCTTCCCTAAATTAACCGAAACAGAAAAACAACCTTATCTTAACCTAAACTAACTTTAACTACCTTAAACTTATCCTTATATTACCTTAAACTTAACATATACCTTAACTTAAACTTAACCTATACCTTAACTTAAAACTAACCTTACCTTAACTTAAACCTAACCTATACCTTAACTTAAACCTATACCTTAACTTAAACCTATACCTTAACTTAAACCCAACCTTACCTTTACTTAAACCTAACCTATACCTTAACTTAAACCTAGCCTATACCTTAACTTAAGCCTAACTTATATCTTAACTTAAACCTAACCTATACTTTAACTTAACCTAGCCTCTACCTTAACTTAAACCTAACTAATACCTTAACTTAAACTTAACCTTATATTAACTTAAACCTAACCTTACCTTAACTAAAACGTAAACTTACCCTAACTTAAACCTAACTTAATCTTAACCTAATCTAGCCTAAAATTAACCTAACCTAACCTAAATTAATCAACACAGTACAAAAACTAGACCTAACCATCATTTCGCCAATTTCATAGACCCCAGAAAAGAGACAAGATAACGTAATACGCAGCAATCGTTGCAAAGTTAAGTCCCTATTCGTATAACAATGTGAAATATAAAAATTACACTTTTTATAAATATTTATTTATATCAAGAATGTCATTAATTTTACTTCTGGAGAATGACATGTTGGGACGATTATTAGCGTTGTTCTAATTCGCCTTCATTCACTGAAGTAAGCTCTTTAATAATTATAATAATAATCAGCTAGGTTAATACCCAAGGCACCAGCTTAGGCCCAAGTCATCTAGCGACTTTTAATGCCTTAAACAGGTGGCCGGGTTACAATGCGTAGGAGGGTGGTGAAAAGCTGACAGCTCCCTACACTCACTATTACCCCTTATCTCATTGGTTCCTTAAAACTTATGTTTTCCGACGCTTGTGAAGCGCACGCTTGAGGCGTTTTTCTTTCCCCCCTTTCGGCCGAGGTGGAAATTCAGCCATTCGCACCATATTGCAATAATCCTTAAAGACGTATGTCACCCCACACTATATCGTTCTCAGTGTTACCAAGAATGTATTGAAGTGACAAAGAATATTGGACTACAGGATTCTGATTCCCATCCTCGCAGCCTTTGTAGCTTAAATTCGTCTGCTTTCCCATTCAAGTTTGCTATATGGTATGATCAAGAATGTATTGAAGTTACTAAGAATAATGGACTACAGGATTCTGATTCCCATCCTCGCAGCCTTTGTAGCTTAAATTCGTCTGCTTTCCCATTCAAGTTTTCTATATGGTATGACTTTGAATGCCCCTTAAATGCAGACGAACTTTCTCCACAAAAACTGTGTGGATGGTACCAGGGGTTAATGCTATGCTAGGCCTAAGGTGGTGCCTTGGGTATTAGCCTAGCTGATTATTATTATTATTATTATTAATATTCTTAGTAACTTCAATACATTCTTGGTGTTACCTAAATGTCACTTTTTTAGAATAAAGTCCATGTCAGTGGCAAAAAATGGTAAATATGGCAAAAAGTAACAAATAGTTACTAATAATCAGTAAATGTATTTAAAAGATTTAAATAATATCTATCAGATATGTAGCATCACCATAGATATAGGAAACGTATATAAAGGTCTAGATAAAATATTTCAAAGGGAGTGAATACGGAGGTGACAGCTAGCAGAAACGCGTAATTTCTGCAGGCTATCCTTATAAGGCGCTATCTATCGGTAAGAAAGCTCGTGCTATCATCGCTAGAGCCATTGTCTCCTGCTTAAAAATTATACTAAAGGTCACCAACAGATGGTGTCTAAAGACTACGGCCTGCGGAAAGGTCAAGCACTTAGTACTAAAATGCTAGGAGCTCGCGCTCTTGGTCACGTGCTTCCTCGGTGTCTGCTAGGCGTCAATTCCGTATTTTATGTTAGGCTTAGACGCCCCGAAATTTATCTAGACCTTTATATACATTTCTTATATCTATGAGCATCACTTACATGTGAGATAATTTTTTAGTTTATCACAAAAGAACCATTAAAAACACCTTAAAGATATATAGCAGACGAATTCAAACTCAGGAAAAATCATTGAAAAATAGCCAAAAGAAATAACTAGATTGGGCTATAATTGAGTTTCTAGCCCAATACCTGGCAACTAATCCAGTATATTTGTCTAAAATAGCACAAATATATTTTTTCTTTGGTATGTTTTTTTATTTTTAATAAAATTTATTATTTGCCACTATTTGGCATATTAGCCAGTAAAAGTATTATTGGCCATGTCGGTATTTGTCGCTTTTTGCCACATTATTTGACACCTGACATTTGCCACTTCAGAACACTGATCGTTCTAAACGCATTTCCAAAAATTTGCGTGAAAATGTTAAGGTGCAACTTTTTAAAAAATAACACGTGCTGGATACTTCTATCGTAAGATATATCTTATATACTTCTGATATCACGGACTATAAAAATGAGAGCGGAAAAAATGGGGTTGCGTAATGCAATATCAGCTCAGACTGCTGCAAGATAGTCTCTGGTTATTTGTAAAAAAAACTGCTCGACCGAGAAATGTGGCGCGGCTAGGCTTGACTAAATCGTATAAATAATGTTACGCAGTCTGTGTTTTGGTAGGTTCTTTCGAGGTCTGCGGAGGCGGCCATATTGCGAAAGCAGAGTCAACGTAAAGGATCGTATCGTCATGGCGGCGCTCAGGGGATGCACGGAGAAAGTGGCCTATAGTCCGAGATCCGTAGAAGATGAATCTATCGGGGCGCAGTCATAAAAGTCACATTTTTGCGAGAAAATAGAACGCAGAAAGGTAATATAAGAATTCTTGGAGTTCCATCTTCCAAAGCAAAACCCCAGCTAATCATAAATGCGTTGGTTCAGGGGTGCGGCGAATAACCAAAGAATGTAAAAATTCAAATAACCATAAAGGATCTTTAAAATACATAATTATAAAGGTGTGAGGAATGTTAACGACTAATGATTAAAGGGATTAGGGAAGCATCGAAAAACGTCTACGTGTACGCGAATAAATTTCTACCAATTTAGTAGAAATACTTTTTAGGGACCAATTTTTTATGTATCTCAAAAATTGCTTCTTATGATAACCTAATAACATAGGTCACATCATAAGCCTATTATAAGGTCCCCATAAGCAAAGGTCTAGGCCAAATTTTTGACGGTCACATACCCGTTATTAAGAGGTAGGTATTCAAAATCTGCACCTCCTAGTGGCTACGTCCTCAACTATGCATTTCTGAAATAAATTTCGCGAAATGCATGATGAATGCGCGCAAGCCGTGCGCGAACGTTTTTAAACTTAGAACCACGCGGGATAAATCTCCGCCGCGAGCCCTTAGCACCGTAGCCAAGGCTTAGACGCAATTTTATCGCTTTAAAACTTAAAATTAACATTTATCTTTGCCAAATGATTTTCAGAACCTGAAACTGGCTATTAGAAATAAGAGTGGGGTTTCTGAAGGTATTTATTTTTCAAATGTGAGATTTAGACGCGTTTTGTGTGGCATTTATCAACCCGAGCGGGGCTGCTCTACCAAGTAAGATAATACCATAAGCCTATCAACCCAAAGTTTGAATCGAAAGGCAGTGTTGGTTCAAGCTAACGACTGTCGAAAGTACAGCGCTAAATCCACCCGGTGGCGGAAAAGAGAAACGTTACGCGTCCCGCAATGCATGATGCCAGCTGCTTTGGTAAGAGAGAGGGGGCGTAGAGAGAGAAAGGGGGAAGGAAGAAGCTTCAATTTATCTCTACCAGGTGCCGATACTATCGCCTGATTTCTTCTTTTTCGCCCGTCCAGTGGTGGTACGAAGGGCGCTATGCGCGTTTCAAACTTAGGGTTGATAGGCTTATGATTATACTTTAGATGTAGAAATTTAAAAAAAGATGTCGCTACTGCCGTATATTCGTACGTTAATTTTCTCCTCGCATGGAGAATGCCGTAAACATGGGGCTCTATGCTCGATCTTTACTTATGGGGATCGTATGATAGGCTTATGGTATGACACTTTTCGATCGACACAAATTTTCTTATCACACAATGGTCATAGAAAACATTACGTGAACCAACAACTCTCCCCGACCTGTTTCTAGTCTTTGAAAGTGTCAGGTAACCGTACCCAAGAATTGGACGCCGACATCCTATTTGAAAGATCAACCAAGGCCTAGTGAAAATTGAAACTCTTTCTACAGTGAAAATAACGATTAATTTGTCCAAATAATGATAAATTATTGAACCGGAGCATACAATTGATTATTATAAACATCTCATTCGCTTCTGTAGGAATTATTTTTCTAATTTCCAACCAAAACACATTTTGACTCGTATCGATCACCATTTAACTAACCTGACAGCATAAGTAACATAATAACTATAAGTATGACAAATAGTTTGGATTATCACCGAACTGATTTTCGCAGTTATTGCGCAATCCAGGTTTCATTCGGCACAGAACCCCGTAGTGTCTAAAATAAGCCCAAAAAGAAATATACTAAACTACTCAGTTCAGTTGCGAGTCTAAGTCCTCATTTCAATTTCTACAAAATTTACAGAAAGTAAATGTCATACTTATAATTATATTTTCACTTATGCTAATAATAATAATAAGCTATATTAAGCTGTGGCCATTATAACCGGGAAATTTAAACCGCGTGGTAAAGTTGCGTCTAGCCATTTCAGTTGGGTGGTTAAAACCTTCGAGAGTGGTATTATTATTTTCGTATTAGATATTAAATAAAATAAATAAATAATAATCAGCTAGGCTAATACCCAAGGAACCACCTTAGGCCTAAGTCATCAAGCGACTTTTGAAGCCTTTAATTCAGGTGGCCGGGTTACATTGCGTAGGAGGGTGGTGGCAAGCCCTGCATGCCACGTGATCGACCCAACAGCTCCCTACACTAACTATTACCGTTAACCTAGACAAGTTTCTATGGAAGGGGAAACCGAAGAGCTCGGAGGAAAACCCCTTAAACCAGTGGGGAGAGAACTTGCAAACTCAACGGGGAAGGAGTGGTTCCGAGTTTTCAACCAGTGCCACAAGCTGGGATCGAACCAGGCTCCTCTTGCGGCGAGGCGAAAGTGCTAACCACTCAACGACTATCACCAAAATTAAGTAAATCTCAGAATAATTCGAAATAATGCGTTTTGTACGTTTATATTTGGCTTAAACTCTTGGCAGAAACGCATTTTGTGGTAAACAGTGTTATAATAATACTGAGTAACGGCCATTGTGAATGTTACCCTGAGAATGCGGCTGAAGAAATTAGAGCAGACGAAATTATACGAAATTAAGACTCTTATTGGTTAATAACGACATTGATAATTTATTTTTTATAATTACGCAGGAATTATTATAATTCGAGGCCTGATTATTCGTGGCCTCGGTAGTCCAATGGTAGTGGCGTTGGGACGGTAACCCAAAGGTCGTAGGTTCGATTCCTACCCGAGGTGATATGATTTTTCTCAGTCCCTCTGGTATGGAACAATACACGGGTAATCCTTGATTTAAATGAAACTTCGAATTATAATAACGACATAATGCGTTTCTGCGGAGTATTTTCGAAACTTTTCGTTTTTGAATTTTCACACCTCTGACGCTAGACCAGATAGAAAAAAACGGACTCCAAATTTAGAATCAGCGCCCTAAAATTAGAATGAGGAGCATTTAAACTCAAAAAGTCAAAAATGGTCGATAATGCGATTCTGAAACGTAGGGCAGAGTTTAAGTAAAGGGGAAACCGAAGTACTTGTATTAAAACCATTCTCACACTCCGCCATTTCATGGATGCATTCTATAGCGAGATCAGTGCCGTATTTCCGCCTAGGCCAACCTAGACCGTGTCCTAGGGGCCCACCCTTGGAAGAGGCTTTCCAGTGACCGTAATTACTGTATTCGAAGGCATAAAACTATAATATCAATCGTAATTTATATTATAGAAATTCCTAGGTAGAAGATTTTGTTTTAAAATTCACAAAAATTTGTGCCTGGCAGTTTACGGACGCAGCCTTAAATCGCAATGTTGCGTAATTATCGCATATTTAGTCGACGATTGTTAAGAGCTTTTATTAAGTAATATAACCGTAGAGCTCAGACTTCTACGATGAATCAGGGAAATTCAGGCATAGCCTAGTTCCAGGGAAAAGAGTAAATGCAGCGCGTGAAAAGGGGGCCCAGACTCCTTATCTGCCTATGGGCCAAGGATCTCTAAGTCCGGCCCTGAGCGAGGTATATCCTAAATGAAAGAAAGATGGCGTTTTCTTGGTAATTAAGTCATATCAATTAAGAAAAAACACTCGGCTTGTCGTCGTTTGGTGAGAGAAGCATAATTACGACGGAAACGAGATCGACGTGACACTGCAGCGTGGCGGAGATGGCCTAGGGAAGAGTCCCTTATTATGCTGGTCACATCGCCTGTTTATGGAGGGCAACGGCTGGCTTAGCGTATTATGGGGCGTATGTCGCCCATACCGCGCCGAAGTGGACTGGCTTGATGCAGCGCCCAAAGATAAATAGTATACGACGGATCCCGACAGATGCATTCACCCTCAAAACGAGACTTTTAGCCCGGATTCCTCATTATTACCGCCATAAAGTAAGCTCCAATTTATTACATTACTCAAATTAGAGCGTGAGCGTCCACGAAACCTCGCGCAAAAAGGAACATTTAATTTCGGTAATTAGGAAAATACTTATTTTTGAGACGATGACGTCACTTAAACCTAGGAGCAACAAACACAACACCCCACACCAGGGGTACGTTCAGAAACAGTCAACGAAAAAAAACCCGATGGATTTGATATTTTCCACCGATGAGCTTTTTCGTCATAATGACGTCGTAAGTTGCTGAACGCTTTTATTCAGTCATCGGTGTTTTTTAAAATAGCGTAGCATTAATAGTAGTTTTACTATATCTTTCGGTGACTTCGGTGTCTCACCGATGACTATCGTGACGTCAATGCCCGAAATTAAAATGCCGTTCAGTAAAACACCGGTGTCAGCGGTGACTGAACGGCAGACAAGGAGAACGCAACCGGTCAAAAGTCGTGGATTTTCTTGCGTACGTTTTTCATTGGCTAGACGCTTTAGCGCCTGCTGCCGTCGGAAGGGGAAAATTCGGAAAATGTCTTCCCCCTTTCCGTAAAACGTTCTGCTTAAAGGTTCGTCCAATGAAATTTGTACACAACCCTTCGTTAGCGTGTTTTAAGGCTAGCTGCGTTCTCCTTGTGCTTGTTGCTCCTAGCTCAAAGAGTTAGAAATCAGTCACTCCAGGTGGCTGAAAATCCTCTCTCTGCTACCTTTGGCTGTACGGCATAGTTAGAGAAACCTCCGCTACTCTCATTGCCGCTACTATCGAATGGAAAAAATTGAAAGAAAATAAGTAGTCCCGAACTCAACGCTAACACAAATTTTGAGCTTGCGAGAGTGCGTTTAAGAACCTTGCAATACATTGGTTAAAATATGGCATAAGGTGGTTTATTTTCACGTGTTCTCGGACTAAAAGTTACTCTTTTTACCCTAAAACGTATTATTCGCCTGTTCCGGGGATGATAATTACTCCGCCCCATAAACTATCCGCTTGTTCCGAAATGAATATTTTTATAGTTTCCGAAAAAAAGGTCTCGGTCATTTTCCGGAAAATTTTCCGACTTACAACACTAATATATATTCCGAGGGGTCGGACATTCACCCGGTCACCTGAATTAATGGCTTCAAAAGTCGCTTGATGACTTAGGCCTAAGGTGGTGCCTTGGGTATTAGCCTATAGCTGATTATTATTATTATTATTATTATTATTATTATTATTATTATTATTATTATTATTATTATTATTATATGTGTACGGGATTTCACCCTGGATTTCAAAATTTCTTGTTGGATTTCTTACTTACTAGTCTCTAGTTGGTGTAAGTTTTTATTTTTTTCACGGTCGGGTGTCACCCCCAAATCACGCCCAAAAGGGTGGCACCCTGGATGGGTCACCCCCTCCCTCTAGCTACGCCACTGTGAGATACCGGTCTGATTTGACTTGATTTAGGGCCGGAGCTTACTATTAGCAAAAGTAGCATAAGACCCAAAAGTGTGTCAGCTGTACCTTCGCGCCTATTAAAATTTCTAGTGAGACCCAGTCACACTATAGAGTGCCAGCAGCTTGAAACCCTACGACGTCACCAATGTTAAACGTCTATTGAGAAATAACGCGAGTTTTCATGACAACCACTACGGAAGCTACGGCTGTGACGTCACTAAATTCTAAAAACGCATCAACTACTAGCACTCTATAGACTACATAACCTACTAGTTGGAATAGTACTAGCAACTTTATATTTAGTCTATAGTCTGGCGATTTACTCGCCCGTAGACATACGTTCTAAAACGCCTCACTCGGCGGCGCTGGAGTACCTCGATTTTGATGACGTATTTTCCGACCCCCTTCGTTTCCCTTTTTTACTTTGCGACAAACTCTCATTAACTACTATACCGTTCTGACACACTTTTGGGTCTGATGCTACTTTTGCTAATAGATCATGCGGGGGATTGGACAGTATATTTCTAATGTGAACAATAGCAGGATAGGTATATAGGTACTTCTCTCGTAAAAATATATACTATGTATTTCTGATAATACTTAGTTTATTTAATTTTTTCCCAAATTAAGGCAACATTAGAAATTCTGCCTCTCTAAGATTATGACATTACTTACAAGTTTGTTAAAAAAAGGTTAAATTAAAAATTAATTCTAATAATAACTAAATTACTTATAAACAAAGAAACTAATTTTTTTTAAAATCAACGATATTTATTGTGCACTGTATTTAAAATTTAACAACCTGACCAGTGGCGTAGGAACGGGGGGGTACAGGGGTACAATGTACCCCCTTAAAATTGGAAAGGGGCGCTAAATTGGTGTGAAAAAGGCGCCAAATTGGTTTAAGAGGGGCCTCAAAAAGCCTGTCAATGAGGGGGGGGCGCCAAATTTAGCATCACAGCTGTACCCCCCTTAATCTAACACGTTCCTACGCGCCTGAACCCGACTATAGTTTCGGCTTGTTAGGCCATCTCGAGGGGGACAATACACAAATACCGTTGATTTTAAAAAAATTATTTAGTTAATTATTATAACTTAAAAAATAAATTGATAATATCCCAATTATTGATTGTTAGCGAAGGAAGAAATGCCCGTCCATTTTTAGTTATTTATTTCACCACCAGCGACCGCCAAGTGCCGATCTCGCTTCTCTACTATCAACCTCTTCGAGCCACGGCCACCATCTTCCTCGCCGGTTCTTTTGTTTCCAGACGCGCTGTTGGGATGCTGAGGATGGAGAAAGGAAGCTCAAGAGTCGACTGGCGCATGACCCCCCTCGATTTAATATTCCTTCTCCCGCCATCCATGGCAATTTGCGTGACTTCGTTTGGTTTTCAATTCACGGAGATCCACCCCCCCCCCCCCTCCTCCGATGGTCTCCTAGCAACGACTCAGAGAAATAAGTCAAAACAACCGTATAAAGATAGCCCACCTGAGCATTCGTCCCTTTCCAAAAAAAATGCTCTCAACTGGTTTTCAATTATTGAGTTAAATTCAAAGTCCGATTAATATTGAAGATCAGCCTATAGGTGGATTCGAAAAGTTCTCAATTCGCCCGGAGCGAAATTTCTAAAGATCATTGAAATTCACGCGTTTTAATAGTAATGTCAATATAACGAGCTTATGTACTTAGAATTATAAACGTATCCATGGAATTTCTTATTCACTGCAAAGTTAAACGTCGGTTAAAATACATAAACTAGTTTGTTCGGCTCTTCAAACAGAAGTTACTCGGAATAAATTGCAAAGGTCACGAGCGTCGACGAGGCGCGCCTGTTGTAGAACGAAAGCGCTTCTTGTTCCTATGACAATGAATAATCAAGTTTCTATAAAGTCACGAGGACCGAAACGCAATTCGAATGCGTAAGAAGCCCCTGTAAGTGTGTTTGACGCCCACTACATCCTCGTACAGGGAGAAGCCAAATACTAGGATTTCTCCTACTCGAACTTTTCCGCTGAAACAATAATGTGGCTTGAGGAAAATGCATCCATTCATACTTTAGGAATTTTCCTTCAGTATAATAATAATACCTAATAAAATATTATATATTGTATATTATATATTGTTTATTATATATTATAAACAATATATTTCGATATGTATTTTAAATAACATATATATTAAAAATAATATATTGCATACTTCATATTATGTATATATTTTGATTATAAATTATACATTGTTTATTATATATTATATACAATAAATTTCGATATATATTTTAAATAACATATTATATATTAAAAATAATACATTGCATACTTCATATTATGTATTTAATTTTATTATATATTATATATTATATATTATATATTGTTAATTATATATTATGTATTGTTTATTATATATTGTTTATTAAATATTATATATTATATATTGCTTATGATGTATTATATATTATATTTTGTTTATTATATATTATATACAATATATTTCGATATATATTTTAAATAACATATTTATTAAAAATAATATATTGCATACTTCATATTATGTATATATTTTGATTATATATTATATATTTATATTACATATTATATATTATATACAATATTTTTTTATATATTTTAAATAAAATATTATATTTTAAAAATAACACATTGCGCACTTAACATTATGTATAAAATTTTATTATATATTATATTTTTGTTTATTATATATTATATATTGTTTATTATATATTTTATATTGTTTATCATTTATTATATATTATATATTGTTTATTATATATTATATACAATATTTTTGTTATATATTTTAAAAACATAATATATATTAAAAATAACACATTCATATTATGTATATAATTTGATTATATATTATGATTGCATATTATATATTACATACAATATATTTTGTTATATTTTTTAAATAACATATTATACAATAAAAATAACACATTGCATACTTCATATGTTTATAGGTTTTACAAAAATACTAAAAAATGAATTTATCTCTGTATGAGTTCTTACCTCGAAAATAAATACACACAACCGCATTATCTAGAAATGACTAAGAAACCCTAGGTACGGTATATATCTGACCCCAATGCATTATATCAAAATTACACCGATACTTTCCGGTGGAAAGAAAATAATGAAATGAAAATAGTGGAAGTTTAAGCGCAACAAGAAAAACAAGCACACCTTCATAGCCAGGAGACACGCGGCAAAAGTTCGCAACACGGACTGCTGTGGAATTCCGCGAGTTCGCTGGCCTGAAGGCGTTTTATAATTCGAGTTTGACTTCGCCTTTTCAAAATCTTATAAATTAGGGAAGCTGGATTAAAAACGCCGTAGCTTTTAAAGCTGTCGCGTAAAAGGAAAAAATTAACGTCAATTCGCGTAACTACCGTCCGGTTAACTTGATAATTAATAGACTATAAGTGGTTCCCAAATACGTATAGAGTTCGTATAGACGGATTCGCTTATTTAATTACATGTTTTTTCTGACGTAATACCGGTTTCGACGGAACGAAAATAAGCTAATTACCTATCGATTGACCAAAAAGTTGTAAAGGTGAAAAGGTCAACGCTATATAACCCTATCGAAATGACCATCAACTCAACTTCCAACTGTAAGTGTAATTTGGTAAAGTGAACGCGTTCCCAGATCGATTTTACACGAATTGACAGATGGAGTGTTCGATAAACGAGGGAAGTTTCAAACGCCATTAGCGAAAGAAAATTAGATTGAAGGTATATTTTAGAATTTCTTCGCGACAGTGTAAAGATTAAAGATAAAAATTTATATTTCCGGATGTTCGCATTTTTTTTTGTCGCGAAAGGTGGGAAAACTTTGATGAGCCACCTAAGTTGCAAGCCCAATTAAAATAGGCCGGGACAAGGCCGCCTCGTAGAAATTCGGGGGAACTAAAAGAAACAACGTTAAGGGCCAATTTCCCGGGATAATCTTTTTAGTTTTAACCCAATTAAAATAGTATTCATCACGCTAAACGAAGAAGTCTCCAATCGAGGTCAAGATTTATATACGTATAATTGTTCCGTTTTCTGTACATTATAGATTTGAAACCAATCGAAAGCCCCTAAATTTAGGATGGTGGTTGCCATGGTAGCGTCGTGCCAAGATTTTTACAGCAGCTATCGATTATCCGCGCCTTAAAGTTAGAACAACCGTTCCGCTTTTAAAAATAACCTCTAAATTTCAGCCTAACCTTGAAAAATAATATTTATTCAACTAAATATTTAATTGGAATTTCACACATTTATTATCAATAATTGAAGCTTCTACGAAATAAAATTGTCTATAATTTAGTCATCATAATAAAACAAAACAATTATGTAACGTATGAAAAATCAATTGAAAAAGAGCTTCCTATATGATAAAATTACGGGGTAGTAGCATTTTTTCGTATATGCATTATGTTCGATATCCAATGAAACTGGCACCGCAATCGGTGAAAAGTAATTAATGTAATTTTTCAATATTATAAATATAATTGAATCACGAAATTGTTTTATTTTAACCAAAAATTGGCTGGGTTTGGTGTTAATTCAGAGTTGGCTTTGATTCCGTTAGATTAGGATAGGTTAAATAGGTTAGGTTAGGTTAGGTTAGGTGTCTGTTATCATTGGAATTTAGGTTACATTGAAGTTCCACAACTATTCATGTTAAGATAAAAAAACCGCACGTTTGAAACTCTATTTTTTACGGATTCGGTTAAATGTGATTCTTTCGAATTTGACTAAAGCCAATGTATAACGTTGGGACTAATGACATTTCGGACATTTGACAAACGGATAGAACGGTTAAATTGCCAACAAATTATACAAAATAATTTTCGGACAAATGAAACCGTAATTCGGCCATCTGAGCCAGATATTTAGAGCTCGGACAAATGAGTATTCGGACAAATGTGCCTCTATTCGGACGAATGAAATTCGGACAAATGCTACAAAATCGAAAATTACACCTTGGTTTCATACAGCTATTGGTAAACCGATTTTCTTTATTTTCTAGGTCTTTCCCCTAATATTTCACTGATTAATAAAACTTAAGTTTTATTTTATTATGTCGTAAACACTTACCAATCTTTTCATTAGTATAGAGTTGCTCATTTTTGGATTAAAAATTAAACTAAATTATATATGAGACAAGTAATAAAATCAAATCCTTTATTAAGAAAAATTTATTGATGTAAATTAGTACTCTTTAGGGCAAACTTCCTGATCCTCATAAATTTCCCTGATTTCGCTGATTTGTACTAAAAAATGGTTTTGTGTGACGCGATAGCTAAAGATACATTTATCTAATTGCGATAGATCAGATATCAGATTAACAGCATTTATGCTCAAATATTATCAGATCAGTTGCTTTGAGTCAAAATACAAACTAAATAATTTAAACTCGAAACTAATCGAAAGATTGGTGGTGAGCAGATTTCAGATGTCACAGTTAAACATTTTACAAATTCCTTTCGAAATTTACATCGATTTTATTTACAGAATATTGTACTAATATATATAGTAAACACAGAAATCAGATAACTGTTCAACTAACTAAGTCTGATGAGATTAGTTATAGCAGATCAGATCAAATCAGTTACTTGAGATAAATAATACAATTTGAAACTAAATCGTACGGTGAGGACTTACAAGGAGAGTACCCGAGGTGTTTATTGCCGATTTTGTTCAAAGTCGGGCGTAATGTAGACCTATGTGAAATATGAAATTTCCCAAAAGGAGACGTTGCAATACCCATTCGATTTGCTATGGCAACCGAAAGTGTTTTTGATAACTTAAAAAAATAAAATCTCCATTTAAAAAAGCATGGGATTTTCTCGGTTTCACTACGAAAATTTTGAAAATTTTTGAAAATCACGAAATGTGTAATTTGGACCACATTTAGGTAAATTTCATCAAGTTTGGGTAAATTGAAACATTTTTAGTGTAAATTTGTAACAAATTTTGGTTAAAATAAGCAAAAAATCTTATTTTGGTTGCAAGTGGTCAAAAACATTATCGGTTGCCATGGCAAATCGAATGGGTAGTGCAACGTCTCCTTTTGGGAAATTTCGTATCTCATATAGGTCTACATTACGGCCGACTTTGAACTAAATCGGCAATAAACAGCTCGGGTACTCTCCTTGTAAGTATAATAGAACATATTAACGTAATGTGACTAACTGATTACCTTCACGCATCTGGAATTATGACCTGAATAACCCGAGGGGATTGACATTCGTAAATTTTCTGTACACTCTAGAGAAAATGATTTTAGAAATCGTGAAATCGACTTGAAAATCCGAAATACGATAGAAAATCAGTTCCAAATCTTGAACGGTAGATCAGTTGAGATCGGTTACTTGAGATAATGAATCGGATCCAATTTGAAAAATATTGATGGCTGAGGGGAATGTAATAAATAACCTAGTATGACTAACTGATTAAAATCAGATATCTGAAAAAACGAGCTGAATAACCTGATCCGTTGGCCGCTGGAAGCATTATCTTTGCTGTATGGGTTTTTTTTGTGTTATTCTGTAACATACTTTTTGGAAAACTGAAATAGAACATAAATGTGTAGAAAACCACTTCTAAAATATTTAATTTTGTTCAAATAATTTTTGTTAATCTACTAATTGGCTTCTTTATAGTTTTTATAATATCTTTTCGTATCCTATATTAATAAAAAAATGTAGAGGTTAAGGGGGAAGAATACAGTAAAAGCCTCTTTTTCGTTCAAGCTGGACGTTTCTGTTTTAACAATTACATAATTGAATTATATTTTTATTATTAGGCTGAATCTTCTTCTAGTGCTTAAAATAATTTTGATAATTCTAATATTAATAGTTAACGAGATATAAGGTCCTAACTAGAGGGTAGTTTGGGCACTTGCCCAACTTGTTTAGCTCTGGGGGTCCGAATTAAAACGTAATAACTTAATTACTTTTAAATTTAAAATTGTCAAAATTATTTTAGGCACTAAACAAGAGGTTGTTCTACACTGAAATATTAACTTTATTATTTAAAATAGAAAATTAAAAGAGTTCAGCTTGAATAGCGCGAAAGTAGACAATGTGCACTGTAGTCTTCCCCCTTAACGGTAAAAGTTAGTGTAGGTAGTTGTTTGCTCGCGTGGAATGAAGGGCTTGCCACCACCCGCCTACGCATCCTAACCCGGCTACTTCAATTAAAAGTCGCTGAATAACTTGGGCCTAAGGTATTGCGTAGGGTATTAGTCTAGATAATTAATATTAATTGGACCATACATACTAGCTCGTTCCAATAGAAAATTTTACTACATTCTAGTTTTATTTTCTATATAATCTTTAACTAAATGTTTCATAAGGTGGCCGGTTTTGAGTTCTTACAAGTTTGACCCATTGATACTAGTATTTACGGGGCCTCTGGGTCCGAGTTTACTTGGTCAAGCGTGTTTCTTGCAAAAAAAACCCGCGAATGTGAAATACAGTCGAGTCTTTGAAGTCGCCTGAAACGCCAACAGGGCATAACCCAAGACGATCCAGTCCGATAACTTCCCATAAAAGATGGGCCTAAAACACATTGGCCGAAAAGGCCAAGCACCCCGAAACATCTAACCCGCGCACTTCGTAAAAGGACCGCTTTATAGTGTTTTGAAAAATGAACGAAAATTTATTGAGGTGCCACCCGCGAAACAGTCCGCCTGTTATAATGTAATCCCGCAAATAACTTCCGCGCGGCTCGACGCCCCCAAAAAGGTGAACGTTATAATTTAATGGGTCATCGAATCGCGATTGAATAGGATTCAGCCCGGGCAGACTTTACCTTAACCCCGCCTTTGACCGTAATGATAAATTTTTTTCGAAAAATTGTACGGATAGGTACACTTCAAAGGTTTTTGGAAAGTCGTTGTACCGGCTTTCGTAAAACGAGGCTCGGCTGTTTAAATGAATAAGAGGAAATGGAAAATAATTTTAAACGCAATTAAGAATCGAGGCTGTCGTGATTTCGAAAACTAGAGATGAACTGATTTCGATAATGAAATATCCGTCTGTTTCTATAACATTATAGTCCTTTCGCGATCCTTATATCATTGTAAATAATATAGAATTAAAGGTGTAAATACGCCCCGCGACAAGTTGACACTCATTTGGTGTCCTACATCGTGACGTATGCTTATTAAAATTTCCCAGTCGGATATATCACCATGGGCTAAAAACTTTCACGCCAAAAAACCGTTGATCTGAATAGCTATACCTTAAATCCTGCAGACCGCAAACTGTCAAATTTATTTCGTAGAATTAATATTATTATTATAAAAAGTGAATATTAAAAATCTATTTCTTTAAACCGGTTTTATTAGCATTTATACAAGCTAGTGACATTCTTTAACATAGGAGCAACAAACACAAGGAGAAGGCAGCTAGCCTTTAAACACGCTAACGAAGGGTTGTGTACGAATTTCATTGGACGAGCGTCACGAGCCTTAACGCGTATATTTGAAGATAAAGGTGTATCTATAACAGAACAGGGTACACATTTCCTTAACTCGCTTAAAATAAATTATTTTTTGGTAATTTAGCAAATACATGACACAAGAACTGAGTGGAAATTCGAGTTTCTTGACATTCCTCGAACCGAGAGTATCGGGGAAAAATATCATATCGATATTTCGCAAATTGTTAAATTATTCTAATTAGTTACGGCTAATTAAGTCGCTTATGACAATTTCGGGGATGGTTGCGAGGCAATAACTGAAATGAAGTGGTATACTTTGAAGAAAACCGGTAATGATAATAAAGAAGATACAGTTGAGTGGTAAAAAAAACGAAGGTCAATATACAGATTTTTGCCCCTCTCCCAATTTTATTGTTTCGTGACACCGACCCCTTTTTAAATTTAGTCCTTGTGATAATTTTTGACACGGAGAGAAAAAATGAAAATAAAATCGACATTGTTATTCCAGATATACCAATCTGTTTAAATTAACGATACGATTTAAGGTCATAAAATAATCATCTTAATTAGAACGATTTTCGTAAACCCTCAATTTCTGGGAATAAAATAAACTATTTATAACTCGATTTATAGCCATCTAACGTGGGTTTAATATAAACTATTTATAGCCATTCAACGTGGGTGGATTTTACGGAGAAAATGCTGCGGACTAATGGATTAAAATAAACGCATTAGCGCCAAATTTATTTCGATTGTACGAGTCTCCGAAAGTACCCTCTAAAATATCATTTTATAGAGAGTAAAATTTTCAACAAATGATGCGCGAATAAGTGTCCGCCTTTCGCTTGATGGAGAAATCTTTTTCAAGTCGATTCCGCGAGAACTATTTTTAGAGTGTCTCAAGCTCTCCGTTCGTGATCTAAATTAAGTGTAAAACGACATTTGATACGGATAACTTTCGATCGAATCTTTCTCGGTTTCGGTGACTGTTACGAATTATTTTTATATAAGCAGCTCGGTTAATGGCGTTAAACGATGCCAGATGTTAACGATCATTTTCTACAAACGCCCACCACCATTTCAAACACTCTACGCCATTATTGACGTTGATATTATTATTTTATAACCGTATTGTTTTAAAGTTTATTACCAATTATAGGGTTGGACCTTCCTTTTTATTATGAAACACAAGTGCCTATGATAGACATAATTCAAAATAGAGGTCGGGGACGGTTAATCATTATCCATGATTAAATTGATTTTTTTCGGGAAAAAAATGTAAACAAAGAAATTTACCGCTTAATATTTCGGAAAATGATTAAAAAACATGTATTATTCGGAAAATTAGATCTTTTTATCGAAAAGAACGTCGTTTTTCCGATTAATTTTACAAATTTATCAAAAAATTAATCGGATAATACAGAAATATAAATTACTTGATCAAAACGTTTTACGAATAATTTTGACAGCTTTATCTATTGAATAAAAGTTAACCATCGCCGACCTCTAATTCAAAATTAGTGGGTTCAATCTATAAATTAAGATAACATTTATTTTTTCCACGTATTGTATTCTTCTTAAAGATATTACATTATAATTCCTGGTTTAAACTATTTAACTTACCGGCTATTTGACTTACCGTATTATAGATAAGGTATCAATATTGGTGATTTAGTAAATTGATAATTTTTATATTCATTGATTTTACCAGAAGTAAACATTATATCTCTTAAGAGGGAAGAATTCATATCGGCAAGGGCGAATTTAGGTAGGGTCTTAGGGGTTCTAACCTCAGCCCTTTCGGAAATAGATCAAGGGATGGGGGGACCCTAACTATAAGTACCTTTTACAGAATTGCCATAATATTTTCAGTTTCAAATTCTCTGTTTTCCACGGATATTTTAAGAAATTTCCCTGACTTTTTAAGGCCAATATTAGACAATTTTTAACTTTATACTTCACTTTTATCAGAAGTTAATAAATTTAAATCAACTTATATTTCAGTACAGAAGTTATTGCAACGTTTAATAAAATAGGAAAACTTTCTAGGAACTAAATAATAATTACAGAATTTGTCATAGATCTAGAGAAAAATAAAAAGAATAATTTGGTTTTTATTATAAAAACCAAAGATGCTAACCCTGATAAATTGAAAAAATAGTGCTCATGGTATAATTGTCTAGTTATTAAATTACAGCTACAACATGGCATTGAAATAATAATATACTTCATTATTAATCGATTAATAATTTAAAGAATATAAATATTTCAATGGCATGTTGTATCTTTCTATAAATAACTAAACAATTATAAGTTTCAAGCGAATTATATTAGTATTAATAATAATAATAATATTTTTATTATAATATTATTAGTTTTTCCAAGTTATGTATTATATATTTTATTTAACTCATTTAAAAAACATAATGTATCCGTTACGCATGTATTTGTGTGAGTTATAACATGGATAGTAGATTTTAGAGGATCGGTAAAAAGCCTGGTTTTTAGCCCCCGTAAACCATTCACACTAAGGGAGTCGGCCAAGGTTATTTGAAAAAAACAAGTATCGCTAAGAGTGGACGATACTGTTCGAAAAAATAAAAAAGATAAACACGAAGTACATTTTTACGCCAAAAGGTATTTTTTCACGTTTTTATAGATTAAATATGATATACTAAATATCAGTTGATAGTTTCTATTGAATTAAAAAACCAAAATTAAAAATTAATAAAATATAAAGCGCAAAAAATTACGTAACAATATCAACCGCATTAGATTGACATTTTGAAATTTTAAGATCACGTGGTACAAACGACCTTGCAAGACTCCCTCGGAGTCTCTCGAGCTGATTGATACGAGGGGAGAAATAAAATGCACTGTGGAAGGGTATCGAAAACCTGTCCTCTTAATTTACTGTCCATGGTTATAAATTGAAATTGTAACTTATACCTTGTTTCCAATAAATCTTTAAAACATTTATATACTACCCGTAATTTGATTTCCTTTGAATTAGAATTTATATTTTTTGTCATTTTCGTAAACGAGCATGGTTTAAAATCAATATTTAAAAAAAGTCCTTTAAATGAAATGTATTTAAATCAAACAACCCTTGCAATTCGCTAACGAAAACTCCGGCAGCGCCCCCTATCCACACTGCGTGTAACTGTATAGTGGTGATCAGCATTCAGCAAATAGTGGTGTGCTACTGATGAGATGGTATTATATACGTTTTAACAGCGAATTAGTGTTTTCTTGGTAAGTAGGATTGAATGTCAAGTTTAAAGACATAATGTTTGGTTCTAATTATATACTGTCATTAAGATTTGAAGTCCTTTTGGATTTACTTAAAACATTGTTAGAATAGGCCTTGGAGCAATATTGTTCAAATAAAAGATGACATCTCAAAAAGGTATGCTAACATTTAATTGGTATTCTATTATATTATCCTATTTTAACCTTTATTTATTCCATAATAATGAATCTCACCATGGTTGAAATTTGGAAATACATTGGGGAAAAGCCAAGAGCCTTAGAAGAAGGAGAACGGATGTTTAGAGAAAGCCCAAAAGGATCAAAATGGGAACAAAATGGAGAAAGTTGCTCGGGCCAAATTTCCGTGGCTTAAAAAAGTACAAGTATTGGAATATGGCCTCTTAATTAACTTAAATAATCCATTTCTAGCTTTTAGTTCAGATGGATTATACATGGAAAATGGAGAGATAAAATTACTCGAGATTAAGAAGAAAATATCAATTGAAGATGCTGTCGCTCAAAACAAATTTAACTTCTTGAAAATTGGAAAAGACGGAATTTATTTACCAACTAACGATTGTAGAAGCTACTATGCACAAATTCAGCTTGGCCTTTGTGTTAAACATAAAAACATGCTCATTTTTCTTGTATTCTCCCAAGGGCTATCTTTTAATTGATATTCAAAGAGACGAAGATTATTTGAAACAAAACATAGTCAAATTGTGCAATTTTTATTTCAAATTATATTTACCATTACTAGTCAAGAGTAAGTGATTTTTAAAACAAAAAAGTTCCTATTTTGTACTGTGCCAATTAGTATTATATAAGAAAAGTAAAATGAATTTGATCAATTAATGTTATAAATGAATTTTTACTTGGTCTTATTTATAATAAAAGATTTTTAAACTTATTTGATAAAAATTAATAAAATAATCATCATCGTCATTAAATAAGATTTAAACTTAGTCATCAAATTTATCATCTGCTAGAATTGGTTTTAGTAAATTTACTAATCCACATATGACCTTCAGAATTTCGTCACAGTAGGGAACTAAATCAAGGTCAAATTTATCATTTAAAATTTTAAATAATTTGATTCTTTGAATGGCTATCTCCACGTGAACACGAGCTGATGCAATTTTTGATTTTTTACACTTTCTTCCTTACTAAACTGTTATTTTTCTCAAAAATGGAGGGATGTGTAGAGCTATGCCATTGGCCGCACATTCATCTTCAATAAGGAAGCCTAAATTTAAGTTGAATGAGTTTTAAAATATTTTTTTAGCATATTACACTTTTATGCATACCTTTGTCAACCATAATTCCATCAATAAATTGTTCACAAAGATTTATGACCCCACTCTCAATGGTGACTTCCTTGTCGCTTACTTTTCCACCCCAGGGGTCGCTAACGAGCGTGATCATGCCAGAAGGTGAAATTCCAATGAGAATTTTTATTGTGTGAGTTCCTTTATAATGGATGTAGGTTGCCACTCTGTCGTGAAATGTGTTGGGCTTCATCATAGGTACTTCTGAGCAGTCCAACACAATGCGAGTATTATTAAACTCTTTAAAACATTTAGGAAAGTTACTTCTGATATTTTCCATATCCGGCCAAAAGATAAATTTCTTCAAAACTTCAGCAAGGGCACAAAGGGTTCTTTTGAAATATGTTGAAACTGTTCGATTCGAAATGACAAATAATGAAGCCACAGCGTCAAATGTCAAATTTGACTTAAGTTTCATTAGGGTTAACAGCACCCTATATTTTACAAGCATTAGAAAATTAGAGCTTGCTCTGGTTTTCAAGCCCTAAAACCTCACTTGAAAGGCTTTCAAATAGTTCTTTCCCAATGCCAGTAAGAGACACAAAATCAGCATTTTTCATTCCATTGCTTGAAATTCCAACTCTTGACCCAGCAAAATACTTTCCATGGTCCAAATAAACTTGAACACCAATAGACGCATTTATTACTCTAGATGGTTTGTGAGATTGGTCCTTTCCTTGAGCTTCAGTTGTTACTTCAGATAGCATAGCTAAGTTTGATAATGACAAAAACTTTATCATCCGGAGCTGGTTCACTTGCGCTTTCAACAACTTTTGGAGCAATGGAATCTGTTATTGGTGATGTTGAACATAGAACTGCTTGATTTAAAATTAAATTTGTGTTATTATTCTATTTATTATTTCACAAAAGTTTACCATAAAATAAGAATACCTTTAGAACGCTTTACGTAACGTTGAGCTCGTTCTTTTAATCTAACTTCGGTTGATTCTTTAATTGGCTTACATGGCAATTTTTGGGAGGGAATGGCGTTACATTTCAAACGTCTTCTTACAGATCTACGAGTTTTTCGATTAATTTATTTTAAAAAAATTAATATTATTTGCATCTCACCATTTCTTTCCAAGAAGTCATCAGCTGTAAAATGGGCGCTACAAATCTGAGCCCACTTACTAGGCCTTTTCCCCGACTTTATCTTTGTTAACCATACATTTAAAAGTTTCTTACAACTTGGGAATTTATGAAATGATAATCCTGGCTTTGGTTCTTAACTATTTTCTTCAGTTTTACGTTTTTTAAGCGCAGTATTATTGCAAAAAGGGACCGCACAACTTCTCCCACCTCTAGCGTTAATGTGAACCGCCATATTTCTTGGATTTGTTTTGATTTGGATCACCACTATACGCTGGAAAACCAAGCTGCAGGGGTAGCGACGGCAGCGCCACCTATACCCGTTTCGCTAGCGAATAGAATGGGATGGCCCACTGCTTATCGCCATGACAACTATGCAACCGGCAATAAGCCATGCGTTCAACTGGAATGTTATACGGCTGCTTACAGCTGCCCACATGACCAAGCGCAGCTGTTCAACACAATCGAGCAATTTTCCAACGGTTCGACCAGCGCATTTGCTATTAATTAGGCTTCCAGAATGCTTTTTATACGTGTTAGGGTAAATTCGTAAAAAAAAAGTTCTGGTGAAAACGGACACTTTAACGTTCAGACTAGTGCTCGGAATTGTTTATTCATTATCCACAAATTTTCCGATTTATTTAAAAGACGTTGGTAAAAAGAATATAATTTTAACTTATTTAATTATGTTTTTACGCAACCAAGCATTTATTTGAATAAAAGTGGTATTTATTTAAATAATTGTTTGTTTTATTTAAATAATAGGCTTATTCACTTTCGATTATTGAAACATTTTACCATTTTTATTCAACTATTGGTTATTTAAATAAATATTATTTAAATATCGCTGAGCTTATTTTATTCATGGATAAAAATTAATCGAATGCCGAGCGCTAGTTCAGACATAAAATATCTGGATATCTTAGCTACAAAAATTAAACATGTATCTTAGTAGGTATATTGCAATGCAATGTGTTTATTGATACTGTCGGTAGAATTAATATCGTGAGACAATTTTTAGCATTGTTAAACTTACGTGAATTTAAATAAAATCAATTCAGTACCCCAGTGATTCCCAAAAACTGACAAGCATATTCTTAGAAACTAGGGATACGAATTGGTAATTTACCAGGGTAACGGTAAATTACGATTTTTTTTGTAAACAAATACGAAAATGGTAATTACCACAGTAATTAACAGGGTATTTTACCGGAGTAATTTACTGAATACTGATACATAAATTTTTTCCTGTTGTAAAGAAAATGAACTGAATAAAAGCCTAAAATATGATAAAATCTACGTTGAAAACCAGATTAAATCGGTGATTTCATTTAAAAAGATAAAAATAAATGTATTTTTTGTATTTCTTTTGGTTTCCTAATAAAAATATCAGCTTCATTATCCTTTTTTTATCTTTTGAAATATTTCGACCTTGCCACAAAAGCTTGTGACAAAACGAGATTATAAACATTTGGAAATAAATTTTAAATTACCGCGTAATTTACCGATTTCTAAAATTACGGTAAATTCGTATTCCTATTAGAAACATATTTCAAAAAATTATCTGGAGACCACGAAGTTAAATATTTCAAGTGAAAACTTATCTCTAATTATATATTAATATTAGAGATTAGTTTCAGTTTGTAGCTTTGGCTATGACCGCCATTTTGTGCGGGATTTTTTCTCTATGGGAAAAAGCATAGGTGACGTCGTGTCATGTGATACTGAAATAACTGTATATTACATTATAGTAAGGTCGGGGACGGTTAATCATTATCCATGTTTAAATTGATTTTTTTGGGGAAAAAATGTAAACAAAGAAATTTACCGGTTAATATTTTGGAAAATGAATAAAAAACATGTATGATTCGGAAAATTTGAGCTTTTTATCGAAAAAAACGTCGTTTTTCCGATTAATTTTACAAATTTATCAAAAAATTAATCGGATAATACATAAATATAAATTACTCGATCATAACATTTTACGAATAATTTTAAGAGATTTATCTATTGAATAAAAGTTAACCATCCCCGACCTCTACATTATACTATATTATAGTATAGTATAGCATAGCATAGCATATTCAATAAAATAGAATAAAATCGATTTATATAAAAAAATACATAATTAAAAATGATTGATTTGATTTTCAATAAAAAAAGAACCAATGATGCTAACCCTAATAAATTTCAAATTAAGTTGTCATGGTATAATTTGCAATTACATGACGTTACGTCTTATATGTTAATAAAAATAATAAAATGCAATAATAACCCAATAACATACATCGATATAACCGATACGCATTGTTTTAAAACGCCGAAATACATTAAAAAGTTGAAAACCATTCCGTAGATGATCCAAGATAACGTGACCATCGAACGTAAACACAGAATGTAATTTGGTCTCGACGGGAGGGGGCCAAATTAAGAAATGGATGCAACGGCGAAATGGGTCAATGTTTTCTGAATAAAGTAGGCGCTAATTACCCAATTCCCCAGCGTGCCCATTGTCCGTCAACGGTCCGAATTAGAACAACTGGGTCTTGAGCCTCGAGAAGACCATTTATTTTTTCTACTGTTTTATATCATTATTTTTCTCGGCGAGTCATCATTGAAAATCCAAGGAAATGACACGAGATTTATCGGTTCGATAGTGAAACCCGAGAAATAAGAACGAAGACATTTTTAAGAAAGCTTTATCGCGATACACGGAAAAAAATGGAATAAAGGGGAACGAAAATGTTACCTTTTTTATACATTTATTAAAGGGGCTTAAGCGTCTGACGTTACGAACGCGATCGTCTAGGGTTTCACGGGGCTTCGCGGACGTACAGAAGTTTGCTTCAACTCTTTGACGCGCGAGTCGTAGATTATTATTTTATAAAGTAGGAAAAGAACTGGATTTTTTCGATAAAACTATGGTGAGTTGAAAAACAGATGATGCTCTTGTCGAAAGAAGAAAGGATGAAGTGGGTCACTAGCGTATTATTTCGTTAATTTTTGTCTAAATCGCGCAACTGCGAAGCAATTAAGCGACCGATAACGCGTGATTAGGGAAAAAGTTTTAAATATTATCATTTGTTAGGTATGACTATATCTGTTGAATACATTTTTCCTTTAACTTAAAAATAAAAATGTATCGAAATTTTATTCGGGTCGTTATTTGAACTTATTAATTGTATTATATTATATTATAATTATATTATTTTATTACAATTATATTATTTTATTACAATTATATTAGTTTATTACAATTATATTATTTTATAACAATTATATTATTTTATTACAATTATATTAGTTTATAACAATTATATTATTTTATTACAATTATATTATTTTATTACAATTATATTATTTTATTACAATTATATTATTATATTATAATTTCTTAAAAAATAATCAACAATGATTGAAATATTTCAATATTTAATTAAATTGGTATTTTAAACCTAAACTATTAAATATTTTGAAATTTAATTCGGCTAGTGATTTGAAATTCTTAATTTTAATATTGCCTTACTATTATTGTTAAATAGTTTAATTAAAAATAATCACGAATAAAAGAAACATTTTATATTTAATTAAAATGGTATTTCCTGATTTAAAAATTTATTGAAATTTTATTCGGTTAATTATTTAAAATTATTAATATTGATTATTTATATAATTTAATTGGAAAGGTAATCATGGATGAATGAAATATTATAATATTTAATATAAATTTCAAAATACTATCTCTTGAAAATGTTGAAATTTTATTTGCCTCATTATTTAAACTTACTAATTCTATTATTTTCGTATAAATTAATTATGTTTATATAATTTAAACAAAAAATTAGTCATGAAAGAAGGAGATTTCCAATATTTAATTATAATGGTATTTTTAACCTACGATATCTTGACAATATAAATAATTAAAAATATATTGAAATTTTATTTGCCTCATTATTATTAATTTTGTTATTGACCTATAAATTAAAAAATTTTTAAATATTTTAATTGAAAAAGTAATCATGAATGAAGACAATATGTTAATATTTAATTAACATGCTATTTTCAACCGACCACATCTTGACAATATAAATAATTAAAAATATATTGTACATTTTTAAAAGTTTATCTATAACTGTATCACGAAATATTTTTAAATCGACTCTTTTATCAGGGTTAAATTAATTTATAAAATATGATCGACGACTTAAAAGTATTTTACCATGAGATTAAAAATACCGCGTAACGATTTACAAGTTTTTTAAATATAATAAATCAAAGGTCATATTTTACTGCCAATAACCGCAAATCTCTCACGTGGATTTAAATCGTTCAACGTCAGTTAAGTCCTTAAAATTAAAAATAAATTATCAAGGATAACGCCTTTTATAACACAGGGGTCGCTACACTTACAAATTTGTGCTAAATTCACTTTTACTATTGAATCGTGAGACGGATATAAAAGTGTTTTTATTATCTAAAATTTAAGTTTATGTACGAACTCTCCATCGGAAGATTATTCGGGTCGAAGTTACGGTACTCAAAAACCATTTTACCGTTTCCAAGTAAATACAGCCTACAAAATTTGCGTTTATAATACACAAAACAATCCTTTTTACCAGTGGCCCGTATCTTCAAAGTGATGGACGTTTTTAAAGGGAGTGGGAACTATGAAGTATTTCAAGGCAATATTATTTTATGGCTGTTTCGCGTACCAAGAAGTTATTTCATTTAGAACAATAAATATTAAATTTCAAACCTAGAGCTTTTTGACATTATAAATTAACAACTTCGAGCTCGAGGCTAAGTTTTATTAACCCACATTTATTCGAATCGAAATTTTTCTCAGAGTTCGGGATACAAGTGTTTAGTCTCATAAATTATATGCCTTTTTTATTTTTTATCTGTGGGTCAAACAGGTAAGGAATACCAGATTCTCAATCTAAAAGGAAAAAAATAAAATTTGGGAAAAAACTTTGATCCGAAAAGGGAAATAAAAGGTTAAGAATATAAAATACGTCTAGACAGTACGTGGAAAATATATAGCCTATCACGTGTAGATTTATAAGTCGGTAAGCTAGGCCAAAAACTGATATTCTCGACGTTCTCCTAGACGTACTTTGCGCTCTTAACCTCTCTATTGGGCAATCGGGGATAGTAATCTAATAAAGTTAAAAGGATTCCCAGATCAATCAGCTATACTTCGTTAAGGAGGCAAAATAAATCGTAGCTTAC
The DNA here is from genome assembly GCF_980474605.1 of Leiobunum rupestre. NCBI lineage: Eukaryota > Metazoa > Arthropoda > Arachnida > Opiliones > Sclerosomatidae > Leiobunum > Leiobunum rupestre. Next base: position 38,887,639 of record NC_143392.1, read on the forward strand.
TTTGGAAATAGAAATCAAAGAGAGTAAAGGGGTCAAGTCTGCGGGTTCCAATAAGGATGAAGTTGACAGGTTAAACTTACACGTGGTAGCCCGGTTTAAGTAAATATTGCAAAGAAATGGGGCTATAGAATTCGTACATGTATGCTGATCAAAATTACAGTTAAGTATCTCGTTTATAAGGAAGCGCTCTTAATGGATTGTCAAACAATATTAAATTTCGACGTTTTTATTCCCAAAAGAAAATTTCCGAAAACGGTCTTCCACCAATTAAATTTAATGGACTTTAGATTGGTTTTTCATTACGTTAATTGGCGTTTACATTATGCTTACGTACATATAGTTCATCTCGAGATCTTCGAAGCCCACTTTAAAGGGAATATAACCTCCAGGCCTTCTTTAAGGATGACCCAAACCATTTTGGTGATTACCCACGCAACAAAGCGCTAAGCAGGACCCAAAAGGTCAAAAGTCATAGAAGGGAGAGGCCAATATTGGAATCCTTTTTGGTGATGACCAAAATGCTAGATGTTATATTCCCTTTAAACGAAAATTGTCTTTTTAAAGTTCGTGTTTCATCAACATCTTAGTTTTTTTAATATAAAGGTACTGAACTACACTACCAATGGAAATTACCGTCGCTACTGTCATAGCGTATTGTAACCCGGCCACCTGAATTAATTAGTCCCTAGATGGCACCACCTTGGGTATTAGCCTAGCTGATGATGATGATTATTATTAAAAACTAAACAACCATTTCACTTCTAAACTAGCATTTTATCACAATCGTATTCAAGTTAATTTTTAAAATCAACATCTTTATGTCATCATTTTTAGTAACTGGTTGGAATTTTTACAACTAAAACCATAGGTAACATAATAACAATAAGTATTCCAATTAGGAAACATGATCACCGAACTAATTTTCAGAGCTATCGCGCTATCTAAGTATAGTTTTCAGCACAGAAAACCCAGGTGTCTAAAAAGACGATATCATGCTACTTAGTTCGAGAATGTCAGTGTCGAAAAAAGGTTCGGTCAGGAGATTAGCATTAAAACAATACGAAGTGTCATTCTTATTGATATTATGTTACTTATGCTAGAACTGGAATAACTTTGATGGTTTATGATTATATTTTTAACATATGAAATAGTATTTAAATTATAGTGACAAGCTTACAAATAATATAGGCGAAAATGACAAACCAGTTTTATTTTAGGTATAATTAAAGAAATAATTAACTAAATCGAAAAATGTGCTAAACACGCGCTTCGACTTTTAGTTAACGTAACTAATGCAAATTAATCTAAGCTTCTGTTCAACCTGGTGACCGAAAAGTGAAATTAGGAAACGAACCTACGTAGCTTGGTAACAATTTAAATACCATCACAACCATCAAAGTTTCTTAAAACCAATTAAACGTCAAATCAAACCTTTTGGCAACAAGAATTAATCCAACATTAAGTTCCTATCCATGATAAAATCACGGCAGTAGATACGCAACAACGCGGTATAAAATATCACATTTCCGGCGCGTCAACACTTACTGTAATCTTTAAAATTCACGAAACCATAATCACTGAAAGGTTGGATGAGAACCACGGCCTAAAAACGCTCGCATTTTAGTCGACCAATTGTTTTATCATCAGCGGCATCATCGCGGGAGCGACCAACGCGCTGCACCAACGACCACCAACATAGAGACACTTCGACGAACTGGTGCGTTTTTTCCTTTTACCTCTGCTACCCGAAAAATCCAGTCGGCCGACTAACATACGTCAGAAAAGGAATTGGGGGGGCACGAAAATTTTTTTCCATATCAAAAATATGGCGATATCACGGGGAGGGAATTAAATTGTATAAATTTAGCGGGCGTACGTGTGGGTCACCCTTAAGGGGGGTGTGTTTCTATTATTGTTTCGGAAAATGTCCCGAACTGGAATATAATACCATTGAAGGATTCAAACACGGACTGCGGATGAGATGCGGGTTGGCATATAGTCATCAACGTGGAAAATCAAGCCAAAAACCTTACGATAAATTCCGTGACTATACAAAGTTTCACCTGCTTTTGAGGACACGCGAATATCAAAACCAGTAAAAGAAAAAAAAACGCCTCGGTCTGGTGCCGCTGAATAGACCCCCCTCAGCTTTTCGAGCGTTTTCAGTTTTTATACACAGCGTCAAACTGTGGCTTTATACGAGTCATGGCAGTTCTCGGGCACCGGAAACACTTAAGTACATTTTAACTCCCCCTCGGGAATGATTTTACCATCCCCCGCTATTAAATAAGACCGTTTCTCGCAGGATTTTGTCTTTTAGAAACGCTACGTTCCATCTTAATATGGTAAAAAGCATCTAATTGAAAACCAGACGCGTAGTAGTGGGAAAACGTCTAGAAAGGATTTAATTTCGGGGAAATATTTGCTATTTGCAGTTCTACTTGTCGAGGGTAGAAATTAATTAACCTTAAAAAAATTATGTTAATGTAAACGTAAGTGTTTAAGAGATGCTTTCTGCATTGGGCTTAATTGCTTTCGAACTTTAGCGCAGTTTGCATTAACGACTAAATAAACTCATTAAGAAAAATGTCAAAAAGTTATTACAACTGAAACGTTTCTAATATGCTTAAAGATTTATTAAAAACTAGATTTATCTAGTGGTAAAAGGTCCTCAAAGCCACGGAGAAAAGCTAAGGAGTCGTACTGTTAGACAATTTTTAAGCGTCATCATGATACCATAAAAAGAATATGGACTGACAAAATGGGTTGACAGAGGTCTGTGAAGCGTCGCGCTGACGTCAAAGACACAGATTCTCCTACTAGAGCTTTCTCTTTGACGTCATGACGCTCAGGGCCGTGCAGAGGGAGCCAAATCCCCAGGGATGGGTGGAAAAGGGCTCAGAAGCGTGGTTTTTAGTGGGTCGGTACATAACTTACACGGGACCCGAAATGTCTCTGTATGGCCCTGATAACGCTCACACCCTCGCCCAAAAACCCCGGTGCTTAACACCTTTTTACGCAGTTTACCACTAGCCTAACGGTAAAGGGCTATAATTGTTTAACAGCACGACTCCTTACTTCTTCTCCATGACCAAGGCCCAAGAGCAACAAAAAACTATTTAAGCTTTCTTTCATAATTAAATAGAATCCAGAATGTATTTATAATTGGGGAGAATAACTACGTTCAGATAGGCACCGTGGTTCAGTTTCAAGAAACAACGTCATAGGCGTGTGATACAATCGCGTCGGAAGACGTGAGTTTTAAGGAACCAATGAGAAACCTCGACGATTTTGATCCTGAGGTGGATTGGAACAATGAGGTGGATTGGGACAATGAGGTGGATTGGGATAATGAGGTGGATTGGGATAATGAGGTGGATTGGGACAATGCGGTGGATTGCGACAATGCGGTGGTTTGGGACTATGAGGTGGATTGGGATAATGAGGTGGATTGAGATAATGAGGTAGATTGGGACAATGATGTGGTTTGTAACAATGAGGTGGCTTTTGAGAATGAGTTGTATTGGGAAAAGGAGGTGGATTTGGACAATGAGGTGGATTTTGATAATGCGGTGGATTGGGACAATGAGGTGGATTGGGACAATGAGGTGGATTGGGACAATGAGGTGGATTGGGACAATGAGGTGGATTTGGAAAATGAGGTGGATTGGGAGAATGAGGTGGATTGGGAAAATGAGGTGGATTGGGACCATGAGGTGGATGGGGTCAATGAGGTGGGTTGGGATAATGAGTTGTATTGGGAAAATGAGGAGGATTGGGGAAAGTAGGAGGATTGGGACAATGAGGTGGATTGGGACAATGAGCTGGATTGGGAGAATGAGGTGGATTGGGACAATGAGGTGGATTGGGAGAATGAGGTGGATTGGGAGAATGAGGTGGATTGGGACAATAAGGTGGGTTGGGACAATGAGGTGGATTGGGACAATGATGTGGATGGGGTCAATGAGGTGGGTTGGGATAATGAGTTGTATTGGGAAAATGAGGAGGATTGGGGAAAGTAGGAGGATTGGGACAATGAGGTGGATTGGGACAATGAGCTGGATTGGGAGAATGAGGTGGATTGGGACAATGAGGTGGATTGGGAGAATGAGTTGTATTGGGAAAATGAGGAGGATTGGGGAAATTAGGAGGATTAGGACAATGAGGTGGATTGGGAGAATGAGGTGGATTGGGACAATGAGGTGGGTTGGGACAATGAGGTGGATTGGGACAATGATGTGGATGGGGTCAATGAGGTGGGTTGGAATAATGAGTTGTATTGGGAAAATGAGGAGGATTGGGGAAATTAGGAGGATTGGGACAATGAGGTGGATTGGGAGAATGAGTTGTATTGGGAAAATGAGGAGGATTGGGGAAATTAGGAGGATTAGGACAATGAGGTGGATTGGGAGAATGAGGTGGATTGGGACAATGAGGTGGGTTGGGACAATGAGGTGGATTGGGACAATGATGTGGATGGGGTCAATGAGGTGGGTTGGAATAATGAGTTGTATTGGGAAAATGAGGAGGATTGGGGAAATTAGGAGGATTGGGGAAATTAGGAGGATTGGGACAATGAGGTGGATTGGGAGAATGAGGTGGATTGGGAAAATGAGGTGGATTGGGAGAATGAGGTGGATGGGGTCAATGAGGTGGGTTGGGACAATGATGTGGATGGGGTCAACGAAGTGGGTTGGGACAATGAGGTGGATTGGGACCATGAGGAGGATCGGGATAATGAGGTGGATTGGGACCATGAGGAGGATCGGGACAATGAGGTGGATTGGGACCATGAGGAGGATCGGGACAATGAGGTGGATTGGGACTATGAGGAGGATTGGGATAATGAGGTTTATTGCTACCATGAGGTGGATTGAGACAATCATGGATTGGGGCAAAAAATCGTCTCAACAAATTCTCGATAAGAATAAATAAATTCTTGGTAAAATGTTGTGAAATGTTAAAGGGATGGGAGTATCTGCGTTGAATAATAAACGGGATACGAAAGTAGATAACGAGTCAAAGTCAAGGATGACGCGTTCCAAGGACATTACGATTGCTTCACATAATTATATGAGGAAATCGACGCGCGGTTGTTCAGTACCGGGTACAAATTTATTTCAATAACTGTTTAAAATAAACATAAAAGTGCGTAATGAGTAAAGGTCCACTGGCCACTAATTCGTGTTCGCAGTCTGCGTTTTTAGAAAGTATAACGACATTTTTTCATTGAGTTTCTCAAATCACCGTTAAAAATCTTCAGCGCTAAAAATGTCGTCTTATATACGTAGAATGTTCTAGATCGCAACCAAATCAGTGTCGAATACGAAGTGTCAAATTCCGTCGCATTCAATTCAATTTATATTCGAGAGAGGGCGATCAGAAAGAATTTAAACGTCTATGAAAAATGTTTTATTTCGCGATAAATAATAATAAAAGTCGAAATTTACCAATAGAAAAATACGAAGAATTAATGAGTTTTTAAGTATTATTAATGCCTCTAAGTCTAGGTAACAATCATGATAAGTGCGAAGATTTTTTAACTGGGGTAAAGACATTAAGGGTTGAATTTAGAATAGGTGAATTTCGATGAGATTTCTATGAGATTGCGCCAACAGTCTGAAAGGTAGAAATTTCAAATTAACTAAAAACTACAAAAAAAATTAAGTTTTTGTTTTAGTGTTGTAAGTCGGAAAATGACCGAGGCCTTTTTCCGGAAAATTTTCCGTATTTTTCCGCAAAAAATAAAATATGTTTTCATTCCATGGTTAGTCTAATATATTGTTTGCAAATTGAACTAAAGCGGCATTTTCTCCTCATTTTTTAAAATCTAAAAGTAAAACTTAACCTCTGGCCTAGTTTAAACTGATTAACAATGTAACACTATTAATAAAATACGCGAAAAAGTAGATTAGTCCATAATTAAAAGGGATAATATAGCTAAATCCTAAACAAATTTGAAGAAATTAAAAAAACTTACTAATAACCTATTGGTACGAGTTATTAGTAAGTTTTTTTAATTTCTTCAAATTTGTTTAGGATTTAGCTATATTATCCCTTTTAATTATGGACTAATCTACTTTTTCGCGTATTTTATCATCCTTCTCACAGTCCATAGGTGGTTTCTACTAACTTAACACTATTAATGTTTTGTTACTTTTGTAGTATGTTTACTGATATTAGACATTTTATATCGATTAAAAGTTAAAAACATTAAAAACCCTTAAAAAGTAATTTATGTTTCAATTTTTTATTTTTCCTATTTGCGGAAAATTTTCCGCGATTTATTTTTCCGGAAAATTAACAACACTAGTTTGTTTCTTTGAATGGCAATATTGTACAGTTGTAACATAAAACGTTGCTTTAAATAGTGCTAGAAGTTGATTATTTACCCATCTACCCTTCAAAAAAGTTTAAATTGGTATAATAAAACCACGAACCACAAACCTCAAAAGACTTCCCACTAAATCTTGATTTTCCCGGACACAATTTGCGAATCTGGTCTAAAGGCAGAACGCTTTGTCATTGAGCCACGAAGGCTACCCTTATTAACCTGCTAATTTAATTAGAAGAGATTTATCATCAAGATATTCTTTCTAATTTTGGGATGACTCTAAAATAGGTCTTGGGTCGAAAAAAATACAGAATAGACCTTTTCCTCCGGTATTTCGAGTCAAAAAAGACGCGCTGTAACTAATCTACAAAGGAACGCTAAATCATCAGTGTCACACGGAGAACAGAAGTGAAGTGCTTGCCAATTTAGAGGTCTATACCATGAATTTGTTAAAGAAAAAAAAAGACTCCCGGCACAATGAAAATTATAAGAACACTTGGATAGCAGCCACGTGTTGAATGAAATTGCACGCGAAGAAGTATTACGGTTTTTGGACGCAACTTGTAAACCTTGCCAAGATGTAGTGAGGTGCTGTATACTAGATGTACAGGAAATCATCTTTCAACAACTGTTGCCATAGCGCGCCTGCCGCGTCCTCTGTTATAATAACCGTGTCAGTTTATCAAGGTGGATAAATCTTAGCCTCGCCGCTCTTACAAAAATAGACCATTACACGAAATTTACGACTTCCTTCGCGATCTGAGCTGCACATTTTTGACCTTACAAATAATTAAATCAAAGGCGAAGTTAGTTCGCGACCAATAGAGTTAATTCAGTACTTTGAAAGAAAAAGTGTATATTTCCGGGTTGGTAAGAGCTTTCGGCATTGTAAGGTCTTGGTCGATCTGATTCCACTCGGGATTCTAATATCAATTTTAATTTAACAATCCATGCGCTTCTACTTTTAAATAGTTTAATTATCTCACTGCCATAGACCTTAAAGGGGTCCATCACTCACAACAGGGGGAGGCAGAGGGTTAACATAAAATCCAGACTTGCAGTGTGCTTCAAAACCAGTTTTTTGTGACCCCTATGCCTTCCCCTGTTGTGAGTGAGGGAGCCCTTTAAATATTTTAATACTTATGGCTAATATAGTTTAAGTTCTGCACCACTTAAGCTACAGAGAGAGAGAGAGAGATAATTTGAAATGATTATTTCTGGAAGTTTAAAAACTTGAATATTTTCGAAATATTTAAAATCTCGAGAAATTTTATGTTGGAAATATAGAGAAAAAGAAGAAATATTTTAAATATTACGAAACATCGGAAATAATGGAAATATTCTAAGAAATCTCAGGAAATATTGGAGATATTTTAAGAAATCTCAGGAAATATTGGAGATATTCTAAATCTCGGGAAATAACGGAAATATTATAAATCTCGGGAAATAATGGAAATATTCTAAGAAATCTCAGGAAATATTGGAGATATTTTAAGAAATCTCAGGAAATATTGGAGATATTCTAAATCTCGGGAAATAACGGAAATATTATAAATCTCGGGAAATAATGGAAATATTCTAAGAAATCTCAGGAAATATTGGAGATATTTTAAGAAATCTCAGGAAATATTGGAGATATTCTAAATCTCGGGAAATAACGGAAATATTATAAATCTCAGGAAATAATGGAAATATTCTAAGAAATCTCAGGAAATATTTTAAGAAATCTCAGGAAATATTGGAGATATTCTAAATCTCGGGAAATAACGGAAATATTATAAATCTCGGGAAATAACGGAAATATTCTAAGAAATCTCAGGAAATATTGGAGATATTTTAAGAAATCTCAGGAAATATTGGAGATATTTTAAGAAGTCTCAGGAAATATTGGAGATATTCTAAATCTCGGGAAATAACGGAAATATTATAAATCACAGGATATAATGGAAATATTCTAAGAAATCTCAGGAAATATTGGAGATATTCTAAATCTCGGGAAATAACGGAAATATTATAAATCTCAGGAAATAATGGAAATATTCTAAGAAATCTCAGGAAATATTGGAGATATTTTAGGAAATCTCAGGAAATATTGGAGATATTTTAGGAAATCTCAGGAAATATTGGAGATATTCTAAATCACGGGAAATAACGGAAATATTATAAATCTCGGGAAATATTGGAAATATTCTAAGAAATCTCAGGAAATATTGGAGATATTTTAAGAAATCTCAGGAAATATTGGAGATATTCTAAATCTCGGGAAATAACGGAAATATTATAAATCTCGGGAAATAATGGAAATATTCTAAGAAATCTCAGGAAATATTGGAGATATTTTAAGAAATCTCAGGAAATATTGGAGATATTCTAAATCTCGGGAAATAACGGAAATATTATAAATCTCAGGAAAAAATGGAAATATTCTAAGAAATCTCAGGAAATATTGGAGATATTTTAAGAAATCTCAGGAAATATTGGAGATATTCTAAATCTCGGGAAATAACGGAAATATTATTAATCTCAGGAAATAATGGAAATATTCTAAGAAATCTCAGGAAATATTTTAAGAAATCTCAGGAAATATTGGAGATATTCTAAATCTCGGGAAATAACGGAAATATTATAAATCTCGGGAAATAACGGAAATATTCTAAGAAATCTCAGGAAATATTGGAGATATTTTAAGAAATCTCAGGAAATATTGGAGATATTTTAAGAAGTCTCAGGAAATATTGGAGATATTCTAAATCTCGGGAAATAACGGAAATATTATAAATCTCAGGATATAATGGAAATATTCTAAGAAATCTCATGAAATATTGGGGATATTTTAAGAAATCTCAGGAAATATTGGAGATATTCTAAATCTCGGGAAATAACGGAAATATTATAAATCTCGGGAAATAATGGAAATATTCTAAGAAATCTCAGGAAATATTGGAGATATTTTAAGAAATCTCAGGAAATATTGGAGATATTCTAAATCTCGGGAAATAACGGAAATATTATAAATCTCAGGAAATAATGGAAATATTCTAAGAAACCTCAGGAAATATTGGAGATATTTTAGGAAATCTCAGGAAATATTGGAGATATTTTAGGAAATCTCAGGAAATATTGGAGATATTCTAAATCACGGGAAATAACGGAAATATTATAAATCTCGGGAAATATTGGAAATATTCTAAGAAATCTCAGGAAATATTGGAGATATTTTAAGAAATCTCAGGAAATATTGGAGATATTCTAAATCTCGGGAAATAACGGAAATATTATAAATCTCGGGAAATAATGGAAATATTCTAAGAAATCTCAGGAAATATTGGAGATATTTTAAGAAATCTCAGGAAATATTGGAGATATTCTAAATCTCGGGAAATAACGGAAATATTATAAATCTCAGGAAAAAATGGAAATATTCTAAGAAATCTCAGGAAATATTGGAGATATTTTAAGAAATCTCAGGAAATATTGGAGATATTCTAAATCTCGGGAAATAACGGAAATATTATTAATCTCAGGAAATAATGGAAATATTCTAAGAAATCTCAGGAAATATTTTAAGAAATCTCAGGAAATATTGGAGATATTCTAAATCTCGGGAAATAACGGAAATATTATAAATCTCGGGAAATAACGGAAATATTCTAAGAAATCTCAGGAAATATTTTAAGAAATCTCAGGAAATATTGGAGATATTCTAAATCTCGGGAAATAACGGAAATATTATAAATCTCGGGAAATAACGGAAATATTCTAAGAAATCTCAGGAAATATTGGAGATATTTTAAGAAATCTCAGGAAATATTGGAGATATTTTAAGAAGTCTCAGGAAATATTGGAGATATTCTAAATCTCGGGAAATAACGGAAATATTATAAATCTCAGGATATAATGGAAATATTCTAAGAAATCTCATGAAATATTGGGGATATTTTAAGAAATCTCAGGAAATATTGGAGATATTCTAAATCTCGGGAAATAACGGAAATATTATAAATCTCGGGAAATAATGGAAATATTCTAAGAAATCTCAGGAAATATTGGAGATATTTTAAGAAATCTCAGGAAATATTGGAGATATTCTAAATCTCGGGAAATAACGGAAATATTATAAATCTCAGGAAATAATGGAAATATTCTAAGAAATCTCAGGAAATATTGGAGATATTTTAGGAAATCTCAGGAAATATTGGAGATATTTTAGGAAATCTCAGGAAATATTGGAGATATTCTAAATCACGGGAAATAACGGAAATATTATAAATCTCGGGAAATATTGGAAATATTCTAAGAAATCTCAGGAAATATTGGAGATATTTTAAGAAATCTCAGGAAATATTGGAGATATTCTAAATCTCGGGAAATAACGGAAATATTATAAATCTCGGGAAATAATGGAAATATTCTAAGAAATCTCAGGAAATATTGGAGATATTTTAAGAAATCTCAGGAAATATTGGAGATATTCTAAATCTCGGGAAATAACGGAAATATTATAAATCTCGGGAAATAATGGAAATATTCTAAGAAATCTCAGGAAATATTGGAGATATTTTAAGAAATCTCAGGAAATATTGGAGATATTCTAAATCTCGGGAAATAACGGAAATATTATAAATCTCAGGAAATAATGGAAATATTCTAAGAAATCTCAGGAAATATTTTAAGAAATCTCAGGAAATATTGGAGATATTCTAAATCTCGGGAAATAACGGAAATATTATAAATCTCGGGAAATAACGGAAATATTCTAAGAAATCTCAGGAAATATTGGAGATATTTTAAGAAATCTCAGGAAATATTGGAGATATTTTAAGAAGTCTCAGGAAATATTGGAGATATTCTAAATCTCGGGAAATAACGGAAATATTATAAATCACAGGATATAATGGAAATATTCTAAGAAATCTCATGAAATATTGGGGATATTTTAAGAAATCTCAGGAAATATTGGAGATATTCTAAATCTCGGGAAATAACGGAAATATTATAAATCTCGGGAAATAATGGAAATATTCTAAGAAATCTCAGGAAATATTGGAGATATTTTAAGAAATCTCAGGAAATATTGGAGATATTTTAAGAAATCTCAGGAAATATTGGAGATATTCTAAATCTCGGGAAATAACGGAAATATTATAAATCTCAGGAAATAATGGAAATATTCTAAGAAATCTCAGGAAATATTGGAGATATTTTAGGAAATCTCAGGAAATATTGGAGATATTTTAGGAAATCTCAGGAAATATTGGAGATATTCTAAATCACGGGAAATAACGGAAATATTATAAATCTCGGGAAATATTGGAAATATTCTAAGAAATCTCAGGAAATATTGGAGATATTTTAAGAAATCTCAGGAAATATTGGAGATATTCTAAATCTCGGGAAATAACGGAAATATTATAAATCTCGGGAAATAATGGAAATATTCTAAGAAATCTCAGGAAATATTGGAGATATTTTAAGAAATCTCAGGAAATATTGGAGATATTCTAAATCTCGGGAAATAACGGAAATATTATAAATCTCGGGAAATAATGGAAATATTCTAAGAAATCTCAGGAAATATTGGAGATATTTTAAGAAATCTCAGGAAATATTGGAGATATTTTAAGAAATCTCAGGAAATATTGGAGATATTCTAAATCTCGGGAAATAACGGAAATATTATAAATCTCAGGATATAATGGAAATATTCTAAGAAATCTCATGAAATATTGGGGATATTTTAAGAAATCTCAGGAAATATTGGAGATATTCTAAATCTCGGGAAATAACGGAAATATTATAAATCTCGGGAAATAATGGAAATATTCTAAGAAATCTCAGGAAATATTGGAGATATTTTAAGAAATCTCAGGAAATATTGGAGATATTCTAAATCTCGGGAAATAACGGAAATATTATAAATCTCAGGAAATAATGGAAATATTCTAAGAAATCTCAGGAAATATTGGAGATATTTTAGGAAATCTCAGGAAATATTGGAGATATTTTAGGAAATCTCAGGAAATATTGGAGATATTCTAAATCACGGGAAATAACGGAAATATTATAAATCTCGGGAAATATTGGAAATATTCTAAGAAATCTCAGGAAATATTGGAGATATTTTAAGAAATCTCAGGAAATATTGGAGATATTCTAAATCTCGGGAAATAACGGAAATATTATAAATCTCGGGAAATAATGGAAATATTCTAAGAAATCTCAGGAAATATTGGAGATATTTTAAGAAATCTCAGGAAATATTGGAGATATTCTAAATCTCGGGAAATAACGGAAATATTATAAATCTCGGGAAATAATGGAAATATTCTAAGAAATCTCAGGAAATATTGGAGATATTTTAAGAAATCTCAGGAAATATTGGAGATATTCTAAATCTCGGGAAATAACGGAAATATTATAAATCTCGGGAAATAATGGAAATATTCTAAGAAATCTCAGGAAATATTTTAAGAAATCTCAGGAAATATTGGAGATATTCTAAATCTCGGGAAATAACGGAAATATTATAAATCTCGGGAAATAACGGAAATATTCTAAGAAATCTCAGGAAATATTGGAGATATTTTAAGAAATCTCAGGAAATATTGGAGATATTTTAAGAAGTCTCAGGAAATATTGGAGATATTCTAAATCTCGGGAAATAACGGAAATATTATAAATCACAGGATATAATGGAAATATTCTAAGAAATCTCATGAAATATTGGGGATATTTTAAGAAATCTCAGGAAATATTGGAGATATTCTAAATCTCGGGAAATAACGGAAATATTATAAATCTCGGGAAATAATGGAAATATTCTAAGAAATCTCAGGAAATATTGGAGATATTTTAAGAAATCTCAGGAAATATTGGAGATATTCTAAATCTCGGGAAATAACGGAAATATTATAAATCTCAGGAAATAATGGAAATATTCTAAGAAATCTCAGGAAATATTGGAGATATTTTAGGAAATCTCAGGAAATATTGGAGATATTTTAGGAAATCTCAGGAAATATTGGAGATATTCTAAATCACGGGAAATAACGGAAATATTATAAATCTCGGGAAATATTGGAAATATTCTAAGAAATCTCAGGAAATATTGGAGATATTTTAAGAAATCTCAGGAAATATTGGAGATATTCTAAATCTCGGGAAATAACGGAAATATTATAAATCTCGGGAAATAATGGAAATATTCTAAGAAATCTCAGGAAATATTGGAGATATTTTAAGAAATCTCAGGAAATATTGGAGATATTCTAAATCTCGGGAAATAACGGAAATATTATAAATCTCAGGAAAAAATGGAAATATTCTAAGAAATCTCAGGAAATATTGGAGATATTTTAAGAAATCTCAGGAAATATTGGAGATATTCTAAATCTCGGGAAATAACGGAAATATTATTAATCTCAGGAAATAATGGAAATATTCTAAGAAATCTCAGGAAATATTTTAAGAAATCTCAGGAAATATTGGAGATATTCTAAATCTCGGGAAATAACGGAAATATTATAAATCTCGGGAAATAACGGAAATATTCTAAGAAATCTCAGGAAATATTGGAGATATTTTAAGAAATCTCAGGAAATATTGGAGATATTTTAAGAAGTCTCAGGAAATATTGGAGATATTCTAAATCTCGGGAAATAACGGAAATATTATAAATCTCAGGATATAATGGAAATATTCTAAGAAATCTCATGAAATATTGGGGATATTTTAAGAAATCTCAGGAAATATTGGAGATATTCTAAATCTCGGGAAATAACGGAAATATTATAAATCTCGGGAAATAATGGAAATATTCTAAGAAATCTCAGGAAATATTGGAGATATTTTAATAAATCTCAGGAAATATTGGAGATATTCTAAATCTCGGGAAATAACGGAAATATTATAAATCTCAGGAAATAATGGAAATATTCTAAGAAATCTCAGGAAATATTGGAGATATTTTAGGAAATCTCAGGAAATATTGGAGATATTTTAGGAAATCTCAGGAAATATTGGAGATATTCTAAATCACGGGAAATAACGGAAATATTATAAATCTCGGGAAATATTGGAAATATTCTAAGAAATCTCAGGAAATATTGGAGATATTTTAAGAAATCTCAGGAAATATTGGAGATATTCTAAATCTCGGGAAATAACGGAAATATTATAAATCTCGGGAAATAATGGAAATATTCTAAGAAATCTCAGGAAATATTGGAGATATTTTAAGAAATCTCAGGAAATATTGGAGATATTCTAAATCTCGGGAAATAACGGAAATATTATAAATCTCAGGAAAAAATTGAAATATTCTAAGAAATCTCAGGAAATATTGGAGATATTTTAAGAAATCTCAGGAAATATTGGAGATATTCTAAATCTCGGGAAATAACGGAAATATTATTAATCTCAGGAAATAATGGAAATATTCTAAGAAATCTCAGGAAATATTTTAAGAAATCTCAGGAAATATTGGAGATATTCTAAATCTCGGGAAATAACGGAAATATTATAAATCTCGGGAAATAACGGAAATATTCTAAGAAATCTCAGGAAATATTGGAGATATTTTAAGAAATCTCAGGAAATATTGGAGATATTTTAAGAAGTCTCAGGAAATATTGGAGATATTCTAAATCTCGGGAAATAACGGAAATATTATAAATCTCAGGATATAATGGAAATATTCTTAGAAATCTCATGAAATATTGGGGATATTTTAAGAAATCTCAGGAAATATTGGAGATATTCTAAATCTCGGGAAATAACGGAAATATTATAAATCTCGGGAAATAATGGAAATATTCTAAGAAATCTCAGGAAATATTGGAGATATTTTAAGAAATCTCAGGAAATATTGGAGATATTCTAAATCTCGGGAAATAACGGAAATATTATAAATCTCAGGAAATAATGGAAATATTCTAAGAAATCTCAGGAAATATTGGAGATATTTTAGGAAATCTCAGGAAATATTGGAGATATTTTAGGAAATCTCAGGAAATATTGGAGATATTCTAAATCACGGGAAATAACGGAAATATTATAAATCTCGGGAAATATTGGAAATATTCTAAGAAATCTCAGGAAATATTGGAGATATTTTAAGAAATCTCAGGAAATATTGGAGATATTCTAAATCTCGGGAAATAACGGAAATATTATAAATCTCGGGAAATAATGGAAATATTCTAAGAAATCTCAGGAAATATTGGAGATATTTTAAGAAATCTCAGGAAATATTGGAGATATTCTAAATCTCGGGAAATAACGGAAATATTATAAATCTCGGGAAATAATGGAAATATTCTAAGAAATCTCAGGAAATATTGGAGATATTTTAAGAAATCTCAGGAAATATTGGAAATTTAAAAATTAGAGAAATACAGTAGAAATATCAGAATTATTTGGTAATCAGAAAACTTATGTACATTTTGTTCGAAGTGATTTGCCCCTCCAAGAAAGTGCCGGCTTTAAATAGTACGTTTCTTAAACCTAAAACCAAAAACTTATTATAAAACGACAGTCGCGCATAAGTTATATTTAATTTAAACATTTTATTGCAGTTAAAATTATAGATTTTTCCCAAACACCGATAAATTATTCCAAACCAAGATAAAAGGAATCCATTTATCAAATTATCCATTCTACTGACGAAATGAAAGAATTTGAACAAAATAAAGATACGGTTTTCTGCAAAATTAACAATTACAAGTATAAACGAAAACTATTTTTAATTCGCAGCCTGTTCACACTGCAGGGTTCATACAGCTGTTGGCGAACCGATTTCCCTAATATTTCCAGGTTTTCTTAGTAATATTTCCCGGATTTTTCGAGGTACAAGCTCAAACCAATCTTTTCATGAAGTATATCCTTAGGGTTACTCATTTACTAATTGATATTACACATAATAAAGTCAAATCTTTAACCAGAATAAGCTATTGGTGTAAATTTGTACTCTCTAGAGCAAACTTTCAGAATATAATTTCCAAAAAAATGGGAATGGGCCAAGGCCTTGATTTTTCCTTTACTTTTCCGTCTACAATATATTTCCCTGATTCAGGTCTATATGAACCTTGTTTATGTGTTTGTAAAAGGTTGAAATTTTAGTAATATATAAATTATATAAGAGGGTTAATTAAACTAAAGAAAGTTTAAAATTAACAAACGACACCTGTGTATGATGTAAGATAAAAAAGAGTAAAACTACTTTAGTTACACAGTAAAAACTTTTAATAAAATTTTAAAAATTTTAACGCTACAAAGAGCGAACGACTAGTTTCGCCATCGCATACGGAGGCATCATCAGGTCTCTCTCCGTATGCGATGGCGAAACTAGTCGTTCGCTCTTTGTAGCGTTAAAATTTTTAAAATTTTATTAAAAGTTTTTACTGTGTAACTAAAGTAGTTTTACTCTTTTTTATCTTAATATATAAATTGATAGACTTATCTTTTGCTAGTGCTTTCAACCGATTCTCAAATGACAGTGGCGTTATCTAAACCGTGGAAATAATTACTACCGATCAGAAGGGCTTGCCACCACCCTCCTACGCATTGTAACCCGGTCACCTATTTAAAGGCATTAAAAGTCGCTAGATGACTTGGGCCTAAGGTGGTGCCAAGGGTATTAGCCTAGCTGATTAGATTAGTATCATATTATCCGCATTTACGCACAGATATTAGTGATAATTAAAACTCGAAACGAATCTATCTATCCATTATTAATCTAAATTAATCGTAAACCGACAGAAAGTGAGCAGATTACAGATATACATTTTACATATCGGTCGAAATTTTAATTAATGTTTAATTTGATTTGCTTTTCAAAAGATTATATACTAAACCTTTAAGTCAGATAACTGTTCACGGGGTTGCCACAAAAATTTTAGTTCAAATTCCTTGACTTTTCCCTGACCTTTTTTAAGGTCAAAATTGGTTATTTTGGAACTTTATATTTTAATTTTATTAGATTTTAAAGCTTTTATTTTAGTCTACGTTATAGTTCAAATTCGTGGATTTTTCCAAAAATTCTTAAAATTCCCTGGTATTTTAGGTCTACTTTCAAATTCCCTGACTTTTAGCAGATCATATCAAATCGGTTACTTGGAATAATGACAGTTCGAAATAACATTGCTGGGTGAGGGGAATAGAAAATATAATAAAATAATATTAAAAAAATATATCACCTGCCCTGAACTTTGGATACTAATACAAATTTCAAAAAAACTTGTACAAGTAAGTCGTTTTAATTTTAACGTAGGTTATAAATTGCTGTTCCCTTAGAAGATCCTTTACTAGAGAAATCTAAAATAAATCATAAAAAAGGTAGACTGTTCATATACGATAGACAATACAGGCGGCAACTCTGACATAAAGATGCCTTTATTATATTGTTAATGCGAGGGTTTTCGTTAGATAGCCTACATTATAAATTGAACAGTAGCTCGTAACGGTTCAAGTACTTGTACTGGGGAGTCAATTACCCGGCCGAAAGAAAGAGCCGACATCATCATTAAGAAAAAGAGAACCTAACGCACAATGCCTTTACTTTTTTTCAACGCAGAATTTCGGCCTGTAAACCATCAACTTTTAAGATAACGAAATAAATTCTTTGGAAACCTAGTGAACTTCGTGTTACGACTTTTATACGCAAAATCGCATCGTTTCTTACTCTGTAATCACGATGATGATTTCATTGCTAAGCCTTTGTTAGTTAAAACACGCGGTTAAAAATGGTGGTCCAATGAATTTCCGGAAAAACTTCCTTTTGCCAAAAAACCTCGAGAGAAAAATGTTATTTTAATACTCGAATATTTATCCACTTTTTCGTATTGTTTTGATAAGCTAACTGATATCCAAGATTAGCCCCGGGGTGGGGATGTCAGGGCGTTATCTCCGCCGTTAGTTTCCACGCAAAAATAAAGATCCTAATTTTGGCAAATTGGGTCGAATCTGAGCAAACGTGACTCCGTATTACGATAAAAAAGGGTGCTGCTCAAATTACTTTCTATTGTTAGAAATTATCTTCGCAATTTTTTGGAAATACCGGTTGGTCTTTTTTTCCGGGTGTGATGGAGTTATACAACTTAAGTTATGAAAACGTAAAAATTTATGCAATAGCGGAAAAAGGGTGCTAAAACTCGTTTAATTCAATTCAAATTATTTTGCTAAAAACGTGGAGTCGGAAATTTATCAAAATCTCGTACATTCACCGAAAAATCCAAAATCTACAAAAAAAAATCCGGAAATGATTTTGCATTTTTTAAAATAATTTAGATTTTTTAACAAATCTCCAAAATCCGGCGAAAAATCCATAATATTTACTACAAAATCCAAAAATTAAGCAAAAAATTACAAATCCGTGAATTTAATGCACGTAAAAATTCACTGGATTGGTAAATCCTGTACTTTGTTTCTGAATGTTTGACCACTTGACTAAAAGCAATAATTATACTTAGGTAGAATGATTATGTTGGTTTAATTTAATTTTGAGTCGAAGACATATTTGGTCCAAGTTTCGCGTTTTAATTTTATCCTCGAAGACTTATTGGTCGTGTATTTCGTAAGTTTTATTATTACTTTAAATTTGTTAGAGATTAGCCTTTTTGCCCCCTTTTTACTATGGACGTTTCTACCTTTTCGCATATTTTAAATTAATTTACCCCACCATGAGAGGGGGGGGACGTCACTTCAAGCTCGTCAGTTTTATGGAAAACAGGGCTGATTTATTTCCTTTAGGGGGAGGGGCTTACGGTTAGAGCACGATTTGGATTGGGAACACCTTGCTAAATATGCTTCCTAAGTATAAATACCTTCTTCTCTTAATAACTTAAAACGGTTTTATTCAATATTTTCTGACTAATTTTTTTTAACTTCTAAAAAATTTCGGAAATAAGCGTAACTTTCGGTTACGAAAAGTTTAAATATCGCTGATTCAATAGCAATGTCATTAATCGCGCATTTTTTAAGTGGATTCTCTACAGAAAAAAGTCTGGGTGACGTCACGTAGTTTTTATTTAAAAATGTAATATATTGAAATTGGAAAGCGTGACGAACAGTATAGGGAAATGAACTAATATAGAAACACTACCGCCATCTGTCAGTAATATTGGAAAACGCAATATACAAATTTCGACGATGCCAGGGGATAATTTACGATTAACGAAAACTATAGTTCTAGTGGAGGGATACTGAAGTGAAGCAAACTATCAGGATCGGTTCCATTAACTATTTTCTTGAAGAATAATTGGTAATGGCAAATTTGTTGTCTGTTACGTAAATTACGTAACGTAAGCACTTTAGTATAGTATACAGTGATTTCAGTATCACGTGACACGACGTCACCTATGCTTTTTCCCATAGAGAAAAAATCCCGCACAAAATGGCAGCCATAGCCAAAGCTACGAACTGAAACTACTCAATACAGGGTTGTACACCGATTAAGGGGAGTCATTAGCCACTTGCTGCAGAGCTCGCGATTGATAGTCAGATAAGATATGTAGCAATGATTGGATAAAAACGTCCCAATGATTGGATAAAAACGTCCCAATGATAGGACAATTATTCCTATATTAAAGGAAAATTACACGACAAAAATCCCAAAACTATAGGATAATTAATAATAATAATAATAATCAGCTAGGCTAATACCTAATGCACCGATCTAGGCAAGGATAGGACAAAAATTCCAATATTATAGATTTGCATATAACTATCATATAATATAGGACTATATTATATGATAGTTATAGGACCAAATTTCAAAATTATAGGACAAAAATGACAATGTTATTGGATAATTATGGGACAAAAATTCCAATATTATAGGATAATTACAGGAACAAAATTCCAAAATTATAGGGCAATTATATGACAAAAATTACAATATTTTTCGATAATTATAGGACAAAAATTCCAATATTATTGGATAATAATAGTACTAATTAGATAACTATAGGACAAAAATTCAAAAAATATAGGATAACAATAGTACTAAAATTCCAATATTATTGGATAACTATAGGACAAAAATTCCAAAATTATAGGATAACAATAGTACTAAAATTCCAATATTATTGGATAACTATAGGACAAAAATTCCAAAATTATAGGATAATAATAGTACTAAAATTCCAATATTATTCGATAACTATAGGTCAAAAATTCAAAAATTATAGGATAACAATAGTACTAAAATTCCAATATTATTGGATAACTATAGGACAAAAATTCCAAAATTATAGGATAATAATAGTACTAAAATTCCAATATTATTCGATAACTATAGGACAAAAATTCCAAAATTATAGGATAACAATAGTACTAAAATTCCAATATTATTGGATAACTATAGGACAAAAATTCCAAAATTATAGGATAATAATAGTACTAAAATTCCAATATTATTCGATAACTATAGGACAAAAATTCCAAAATTATAGGATAACAATAGTACTAAAATTCCAATATTATTGGATAACTATAGGACAAAAATTCCAAAATTATAGGATAACAATAGTACTAAAATTCCAATATTATTGGATAACTATAGGACAAAAATTCCAAAATTATAGGATAATAATAGTACTAAAATTCCAATATTATTCGATAACTATAGGACAAAAATTCCAAAATTATAGGATAACAATAGTACTAAAATTCCAATATTATTGGATAACTATAGGACAAAAATTCCAAAATTATAGGATAACAATAGTACTAAAATTCCAATATTATTGGATAACTATAGGACAAAAATTCCAAAATTATAGGATAACAATAGTACTAAAATTCCAATATTATTGGATAACTATAGGACAAAAATTCCAAAATTATAGGATAATAATAGTACTAAAATTCCAATATTATTGGATAATTGTAGAACCAAAATATCGAAATATATATACTGGAATATATTTAAAACATAAAGATTTAATATATTTATGCTTGGAAAATCCAGTGTTCATGCTTTTCTCCAGTGAAAAGACATCTGCTTCGCAACAATAAAACTAAAAAATTGAAATAAATATATTTACTGTTGGTTGTTTAATCTGCTTAGAAATTTTTCTATATTTGACATTAACATCCCAAATTGAAGCGTTGCAATTTAAATCAGTTGGTCGTGTAGGGTAAAAAAACAACCAATAACCATGGCGCTATCTTAGCAACAAAAACGAAACTAATGGCAACCGATCCCAATTATGAAAAAATATAAACAGTTGATTATTTTCGTTGCTTTTTCAAACCTTATCTGCCACCAATAACTAAATTATCGCGACCGAAACGAGTCTAGCTTCTCCGAGGTTGCGCCTAAGATCTAGTGTCTGCTACCAGGAGCAACCAACACAGCACCCCACGGAGAACGCAACCCGTCAAAAGCCATGCATTTTCTTGCGTACATTTTTCATTGGTTAGACGCTTTAGCACCCACTGCCGTCGGAAGGGGAAAATTCGGAAATTGTCTTCCCCCTTTCCGTAAAATGCTCAGCATAAAGGTTCGTCCAATGAAATTTGTACACAACACTGCGTTAGCGTGTTTAAAGGCTAGCTGCGTTCTGCTTGTGTTTGTTGCTCCTAGCTGCTACAGACCACTTTTAAAGTCATAAGAACGATTTTTCTTAATTAAACTTATCGAAATATAAGTAAACAGTGCCAAAATTATATTAAAATGCAAGTATGATTATTTATAAAGTCAAATTTACGAATAAAGTTTCGGAGAAACTAATAGCGTCTGCATTAGCCTCTACCTATCTAGGTTTCAAGGGCGAACCGAAGGGGGAGTTGCGATAGTTTTCGGTCGTGAATAACAAACTTGTATTAAATTTCTCTAAGTGTGAAGTACCATTATTTTTTAAAAGCTGGTAGTCTTATTCAGTATAATCTGTTACCTCAATAATCCCAGGTCAAAAATCAAATATTAAAAGTGTAGTTCTAGTATAGTTCAAGGTCTCTTAAAATTGCCAACAAATCGGATAGTATTTACGAAATTACGAGCTAGTGCGGACACGTCAATTTTCGTCCCATTAGCTGACAAATACTTTTGTAAATAAACGAATTGTTAAATAAAAATTGTTTTTTTAAATTTTTTTGCCCTTTTTGATAGTTTTTTTTTGCAAATTAACCTAACCTAACCAAAACGAACCTAACCCAAGCCAATGCAAACCTAACCTGACCTAACCAACTCAAGCCAATGCAAACCTAACCTGACCTATCCAACTCAACCTAACCTAAACGAATCTAACCTAACCCAACCCAACTTAACTCAAGCCAACCTTACCTAACCTAACCCAACTTAACTCATGCCAACCTTACCTAACCTAACCTAACCAAACATAACCTAACCTAACCTAACCAAACATAACCTAACCTAACCTAAGCTAACCGAACCTAACCTAACCCAGCCGAACCTAACTCAACTCAACCTAACCCAACCTATCCAACTCAACCTAACACAACCAAACCCAACCTAACCAAACCCTACCTAACCTGTACAATTTTAACACCTTTTGATTAAAGTTTTAAAATTTTAAATTAAAAATTATTTTAAAATTTACCAATAACATACAATTCTCAAATGCCACGAAAATTGACGAGTCCGCAAATGGGAGGACAACGTATTTAAAATGTCAACCGCTCACATTTACGTCCGTGATAATTGGAATAAAGCCTATTAATTAAGGATCATTAATTATAAATACACTTCCGGCTTCACAATGAAGGTTATTAATTAGAAACCCTCGGTTAAGACGTCGTTAGCTTGATATAATAATGTACAAGAAACGATAGCCTTTCTCGTGCCCTTGGCCGTACAAATTAGTTGGCATTGAAACACAGACGAGAAGACAAAGAGGAGGAGGCTTCATTACTCGCGGTTACGCCACACCCCGTCTTTCCATTGTTACGTCTGTCACCTACAACAGCCCTTTCCAAAGCCATTCCAGCAAAGGAATTTCTCTAACGTCTTCCTTTCTAAGACAGTTTCTCAAAAGAAGATATTTATTTATACTTAAGACTGGCTCACACGAGCACTCGTGTAGCACATGTACTCGTTTTAGGGTCGGGGTACGGTCGAAAAGTCGCTTTATAGTCGACGACCAAATGCCGACCTAAAAACGTCCGAACGTTTTTCCACACTAAAACCGTAAATCCTTTTTGGGACTATTTTTGGTCGGTATGCCGACCATTATCTGCCTTAAAATAGACCTTACATTTAATTATTGGATTCGACATTAACTTTATGAAACAGACCATATTTATTTAGGAAAAGGGGATATTTCAATTATTTTCTGACTATTTGATGATTTTCTGAGATAATTTTTTATTCACTTTTATTTTTTATTCTAACTTATTTGTACTCGAAAAACGCGGCATCTAATAATTAGATCAGTTTTGGGTCGGAAATAAGCATTAATATAAAGTCGGCCCGACGTCGATTCGGAGTTGGCTCTTAGGTCTATTAAAAGGCGGTAAAGAGTCCCCTAGGACATTTCGACTCTAAATCCAAAGGTCGGGCGACCGTTGGGCGACTTTTGTATTTAGTACCTTTTGCCGACGTCGGCCCGACTCTAATTTGCTACAGGGGCAGTGTTTTCCTAGTTTTCTCTTTTTTCTAGTTTTACCAACTTTTCCCGTTGTTCTTGCACACGGTAAAACGCGGTACAGACGGACATAATTTGCCGGATTTTACCGCCGCGAGCGCTGCCGTAAACGAGAAAATGGCGGACCTTTTTTTGAGGTACGTTGGGCTCAACCACGGCCACCTTTGACACTCGCGCAATAGCGGCCAACCCATTCGCCGAAATACCATGAACAAGGATTTTCCCGCTATAAACCATGCTATAAACTATCGGCGTTCAGCACCACGCTCGTTTTTATATTGGCTTCAATGCAAAAACTATTCTAATATAGAAACTTCTACGAATGGGTTGGACGCTATTGCGCGAGTGTCAAAGTTGGCCGTGGCTCAACAAATCAGCAAGCGTTATGTCGTCACGTGCAAATCATACGAGCAAAATCAAGTAATATTGATATAAAATAGAATTAGCTATACAGAAAACACCTACTTTTTAAAAGACAATTTATAATCGAATTTTTTTATAATTATAAATTACAAGTTATGTAAAAGCGAACTATCTAGAACACCAAACATTGCGCTAATAGAAGTGAGGTTTGAAAATCTTAAAAAAAAATTATTTCTAACATATGTATATGGAAAATTCAAAATGAGTTCATTCTTTATTTCCTTTCTTAAGATTTATATACACAAAATTTACCTAACATCAGAGTAGAACGCGAATTGGAAGTAGTAAAACCTCAAACGATGCTTACAGGTAACGACCGATGGACGCAAAAATTCGTAAGCCTACTTTTAAAGACTTTCAAAATCGCTCCTTATATCACGTGACAGCGTAACGCTCGCTGATTGGTCGAGCTCAAAGTGCTTAAAAAAAAGGGGAAAAAAGTAGAGATATTTTAGAATTCTTTCCTCCGTTTTCTCGTTTACCGGCAGCGGTAAAATCCGGCAAATTTTGTCCGTGTGTACAGTCGTTTTCCAGTGCGACAAAACAACGGGAAAAGGCGGTAAAACGCGAAAATAGAGAAAACCAGGAAAACACTGCCGGTGTGAACCAGCCTTAAAGGCCTAGGTTTTCTTCTGCCTGTCACCCTTTAAATTTACTTTCCTTCCAAACAAATACCCTAGTGGTAGGCCAACAGCAGAACACGTTGGCCTACCACTAGGGTATTTGTTTGGAAGGAAAGTAAATTTAAAGGGTGACAGGCAGAAGAAAACTTCGACCTTTAAGGGATAATGATTATACAGAGCCGATTTTTGGCGTTGGTTCCAATCCCTCTCCATTCCCTTAAACAACTCACATCAGAACCGGTACCTCATTGGTTCCCTAAAACTGACATCTTGAGACGGGGGATTCGAGCCAACGCCGATGACGTTTTTCCTGGCTCCCTCTAGTGGCAGATAAAAATTCGACCAACAAAGTCATTCTCCATAGTAAGTATGAATAAATACATCATTTTTTATAGTTTTCAGAATGACATAGTTTTGTAGAGAACGAACTTAAAGCAAATATAACAAGATGTCACGGACATTTAAGTACACACAATCCCCCCCCCCCCCCCGATGTATTACCTATATTTAAAATATTAAATTTAAATTTGAACAAATTTATAATCATCTAACTTAAAGGGGAACGGCCAAGCTTTTTCAAATATGGCCTTATTTCCGTATCAAAAGATTAACAAGACGTTCAATATACTAACACGTACCTTTTTTTGTCTTGAAAAAATAGCTTTTGGCCAAAAAAGTTGAAACGAAAAATTACGCCAGGTGTTTGGGTTTGAATTTTCGCCGCCATCTTAGGGGCTGCCGCCAGCGCCCCTAACCCCGTATGAGCGATTTGCGAACTATCCTAACTTTTAAAATCACGCAATTTAGGCTTAGGTCTTTTAAAACTGGAACGCGCCGCGCGTGCGAAACAAATTTTTCGCGTCTTCGGCAGCGCGCGCTTTTACGTTGTTTTTCCGTCTCACCGACTTCTCACCAGGTGTCACGGCGGACGCGCGCTTTTCGATTTCCCGAAATTTCTTTATTTTACTAAAAATTAACCACTCAATATTTTTTTACGCGGTTTCCGCCATAAATTTTAGTTTTTACTGGGCTATACGGCTATCTAACTGGTTAAAGCTTGACCGTTCCCCTTTAACAAATCAAAAAGATATTTTATCGAATTTTTCGAGTTACTTAGTTTTGGAAATATGGTAGCGAAACGCGAATACCTTAATTTTAATTAGTTTTTAAATAAAACGAATATTTCGAGTTACCTACTTTTGGAAATAAGGTAGCGAAACGCGAACGAGTTAGATGGCGCCTGTAACAATTGGCACGAAATGTATGAAAATTCTCGACTGAAACGACTCTAGGTGACGTAACGGCGCTAGCTAGTAGCTTCTCCGTTGTTGCAAAAACTTGTACCTATGATCTAGCGTCTGCTACAGACAAATTAAAAAGTCATAAGAACGTTTTTTCTTAAATAAACTTATCAAAATATAAGCAAAGGATGAAAAAATTAAATTGAAACGCAATTATAATTATTTAAAAGTCAAATTTACGAAATACCATGAGGAAAAACTAATAGCGAATTTGCTTTAGCCCCTGATAAAATACGCGAAAAAGTAGATTAGTCCATAATTAAAAGGGATAATATAGCTAAATCCTAAACAAATTTGAAGAAATTAAAAAAAACTTACTAATAACTCGTACCAATAGGTCTTCGAGCAAAAAACGCGAAACTCGGATCAAATAGATCTTCGAGTAATAAACTAATAGCTTTAGCCCCTACCTATCTAGGTTTCGATGGCAAACCCAAGGAGCGTAGCGATAGTTTTCGGTCGCGAATAGTGCGTACGTGGGTTGTGGGGTCCCACGAATTGGCCAGAAATCTCACTTAAAATTAATATTTCCTCATACAACCGAAAACGTAGTTCAGAAATGCTCAGTACTAACTAAAAATATAATATTCAACCAAGTCGGTCTTACTATAAAAAGGGATGGAGATTTTAAGGCAAAAATTTCCAAAACAACTACTAAAATGGACTAATGCCCCACTTCCGGGGTCCCGATCTCACAAATATTAGCAATGCCGGCGATGGTATGACATTTCCAATCGATTGACGTATCATATGCCTTTGTACCTTTAACGTACCGCGAGAAATCGCGCGAACACCGGCGGCGGCGGCGGCGGCGGCGGACACAGTTCAAGAAACTTATACACACAAATCCACTAGGATCGTATGTCAAAATGAAATGTTTAAAGTTTCAACGGTGGGCAGCGTCCCAAGATCGCGTGTTCCACTATTATATCACGCCTTTCGATACAAAGTTACGCTCCCAAAAACGCAGACATCCCATTTTAATGGTCCACAAGCACAATACGGCTCAAATAGAGAACAATTTAAGCGTTTCATATGGTCGTAGAGAAAGCTAACGCGATTTACAACAAATAAATTACGACTTCGGGCGTATTTTTGACTACGTAATTAACGGTAAGGGGTGTTTCACTAGCACTCCGCGGATAGAGACTAATTTGAATAATCAAGAAATCTTAACTGGGTTAATGCCAGACAGTTTATTTCAAATAATTTAACGACCTAATTTGTATTGTTCCGGAAAACGCGCCTAAAGCTTGTTTTCCACTGGCGCGCGTAACGACGCGTTTC
The DNA here is from genome assembly GCF_980474605.1 of Leiobunum rupestre. Classification (NCBI taxonomy): domain Eukaryota; kingdom Metazoa; phylum Arthropoda; class Arachnida; order Opiliones; family Sclerosomatidae; genus Leiobunum; species Leiobunum rupestre. The sequence goes on from NC_143392.1 coordinate 38,915,213, forward strand.
TCAGCTTTGAAACGTTCAAACGTAAAGAAAATAACATTATGACGCGCGCTAGTTTAAAACAAGCTTAAGATTTGAACGGTTCTTCGCGTTGATAAAAACGTTAAATAGACGCCTAAATAAAACCTGTTCAGCGATTTGCCTAGAAGTAGTATTACAGAGAGCCAGGACATACTTGTAAAAGCGTTATAGTTTAATTCGCGACCGAAACGAACCTAGGTGGCGTAACGGCGCTAGCTTGTCCGAGATAGCTCCTATGATCTAGCGTCTGCTACAGACAAATTAAAAAGTCATAAGAACGTTTTTTTCTTAAATAAACTTATCAAAATATAAGTAAACGATGAAAAAAATTATATTAAAATCCCAGTATCATTATTCATAAAGTCAAATTGACCAATAGTGATGAGGAAAAACTAATAGTGTCTGCTTTAGCCGCTACGTATCTAGCTTTCAATGGCGAACCAAAGGGGGCGTGGCGATAGTTTTCTGTCGCGAATTATAGAAGTAATCGTTCAATTTCACACGCGCCTCCTGAAAGTATACACAATCCCCCCGATGTATTAACTATATTTTAATTTTAAATTTGAATATATTTTCAATCATCTTGTACATTAACTTAACCAGCAGCTTGAAACCCTGCGACGTCATCAATGTCAGTGGCGTAGATAAGGCCCCCCGCAGACCCCGCAGTGCGGGGGGGCCCCGGAGCTTTAGGGGCCCCCTAATTTCATATCAAAGTATATACTAGATACCGGATAAAATTCCGAATATTGTTTTGCGGGGGGGCCTCGCGAGTCTTAGCTACGCCACTGATCAATGTTAAACGTCTATTGAGAAAAAACGCGAGTTTTCATGACAACCACTACGGAAGCTACGGCTGTGACGTCACTAACTTTTAAAAACGCATCAACTGCTAGCACTCTATAGAGGAATTTTATCGAAAAATAATTTTTCGAGGTACCTGGTTTTGGAAATATGGTAGCGAAACGCGAACACGTTGTCTTAGATTAAAATTAGTTTTTAGACAAACCGAATTTTTAGAGTTACCTGGTTTTGGAAATAAGGTAGAGAAAAGCGAACGAGTTAGATGGCGCCTGTATCAATTGGTACGAAATTCTCCAAATTTTCTCTAACAACACATAGTAATTATTCATATAGTACACTAATTTAACCTGACTTTAATCTAAACCTAACCTAAATATATGAAAACAGCAAAAAAAACTATCAATTAACGGTTTTCATAGACACTAAAAAAGAAACAAGATGACGTAATCAACAGCCAATTACATTTTCAGCCGTGATACGTTATAAAACCAATTACAACGTTTCACTTTTACGAACCACAAGTATACTTCTCTCGTAAGAAATATATGATTTACTTCTGATAGTAAAAGAAAAAGGTCGTGGGTGGAAACAGAACGCGAGGAAAAAATATTTTACGGTAACGATGGAAATTATTGACTATTGGGTATTCGATATTAGCGAAATAAATTTTGAATATGAATTATTTAGTGGTATTTGACTAGCTTATAAAATTTACGAACAATTTACGGTCGAAGTATTTCTTACGAAGGTAAAAATAACTTTGAAGGAATCGCGAAAGACGAGAGAGAATTCGCTTTCCATCTTCAAGGGCAAACGGCGTAGTCCCCATCGCAGTCTCGAGAAGAAAAGACAACATTGGAGGATGGAGAAACGCTGGGAAGATGGAAGCGTAGGAAACTTGGATCTATCGATTGACTGTTGGGCTACATTTCAGAGCCGGCTTTTTTTCCTCTTCATAAAGCAACCACTAAAAGGCCATATTTTTCATCCTCAAGCCTTTACTCGCCCATTCTTTTTGCCATTCTTCCTCGTTACAGTGGCCCACGGCATGGGTGACATTTTTGGCTTTGACCATTTAGAGAACGGGCTATCTCCGTAGCGGCGCTAGTTCGTGTCCTATTGAAAAGCTTTGAATCCTGATGGATCGTGTTACCGGCGCCTCATTTGTTTTTCAAACACTCTGATTTACCATCCGTCCTACGATACATCCGCCTACGACTTTAAAGCCGTATTGATCCAAATATTTGTTATTTTTGGTCCGCTTCAAACTCAATATATTTACGAAGTATTAAAAATTTAACAATCGCTCTGGATTAAATGGGGCGAAATTAACGGGTGCTCGATACATCGATACACGAATCGAAACGACTCTTGAAAAGTCAATGAGCCGTGATAAGGAGGCCATGGCCAATCGATATCTGAACGATCACGAAACGATCACGAAACGATCACGAAACGATCACGAAACGATCACGTTGCTACAAAACTGAAAAAAAAAGCCAGACGGACACTATGGAGAAGGGAAAAATCGGGTGAAAAGCTGAGGAGCTACGACCCTTAAAAAGCATGCCCAAGTTGTCGGATAGGGTATAAAAACTGCCATCCGGATATCGTTTACTCTGCAAAAATGTGGCGAGGGTAAAAAACGGACGTAAAATGCCAATATGGACGAAATAAAATCTCAGTTTCGAAAGAAGCTGCGAGATCTTTTCGGCCTTTTACAACTTTTCCATCAAAAGAGTCCCTTTCCGAACACACACGTGGCGTTATATTTACGTTCAAATCATTCGTACTAACGTTGATCTATTCATTTACTCGCGGTGTTACAAGTAAATATTTGCAATACGTACGCTGGTAGATAAAATATTTTAGCCACTGGAAAATAGTATTAGATATTAAATAAAATAAATACATAAATAATAATCAGCTAGGCTAATACCCAAGGCACCACCTTAGGCCCAAGTCATCTAGCGACTTATAATGCCTTTAAACAGGTGGCCGGGTTACAATGCGTAGGAGGGTGGTGGCAAGCCCTTCATGCCACGCGAGCCAACAGCTCCCAACACTAACTATTACCGTTCAATGAACGAAAACTAATCATAATCAGCTAGGCCGTAAGTGTATAATATTGTTACATAAGTGTGACACTTCCTATTCCTCTCATGCAAAAGTTTTACTGAGAGCTATTCACGAGACAGACTGCATTACGGGCTTCGTCGCCGTTTTGCGTCCGCTTGCTAACGCGTCACACGTAGTCTTTGACAGCGCCTCGGCAGGGGGAGATTTTCTTCTTGCGATGACGTCACTCCATTGCTAGCTCTCAGTAGAATATTCCCCAAAGTGACAAACTTATATAATAATATTATAGACTTATGGCTAGGCTAATACCCAAGGCACCACCTTAGGCCTAAGACATCAAGCGACTTTTAAAGCCATTAACTCCGGTGGCCGGGTTACAATGCGTAGGAGGGTGAGTGGTGGTAATGGTGGCAAGCTATTGATGCCACGCGAGCCAACAGCTCCCCACACTAACTATTACCGTTAGACTTTACAAGGTTTTATGGAAATCCCTCATAACAATGGGGAGATAACCGAAGAGCTCGGGGCGAGAACTTGAAAACTCAATGCGGAAGGACTTGTTCCGAGTTTTCACACAAGTTGGGATTGAGTCCTGCTCTTCTTGCTGCGAGGCGAAAGTGCTAACCACTCCGCCACCCTACCCTTTAAGTTACGGTAACTAAGCGAAAATTTAGCAAGAGTTTTCGGTGATTTTGGAGTTACTTATAACAAATTTTCGGTTCCGTCGGTAAATTTCTCGAATTTGTCCTTTTCCGATGATTTATCATAAATATTCAGTGCTTTTCCAGTAATTTCTTTAAATTTTAGGTGCTTTTCCGGGAAATTATCGCAATTTTTTTGTGCTTTCCGATTATTTCTCACAAATATTCGGTGCTGTATCACAATTATTCGATGATTTCCAATGTTTTTTTTTAAGATGGCAACTACAAACCCGAACAACACCATGTTAATTTATTTGAAAGTGTACAAAGGTTTTTTTATTCAGAATCAAGTCAGTCGACTTAATCAAGCCCTTAGATATTCGTATATTGTAATGAAGTTCAGGGCGTATCGATTTTTGGGGAAAAGAACTCCTTTACCCTGTTTATTTACATCTCGAGCTGGTCAGAGGAGAACTAAGCCACGTTCACACTAGAGACTAAAACCCAGTTTAGGTCAGTTTGAATGCCAGTTTTGACCGCCTACGATAATTCTTGGTTCACACGTGCAAAATCGCTTCGCCCCGGTTCGCTTATAGCCAAGGCTTAACGCCATTTCAAATTATGACTAGAATTTTGAAAATACTAAAATGTATCCCAAACCAATTAGTTAATCATGTTTACTATACATACTGTAATATTATTTGACATTATTTAGAATTTTATCCCCATTATTTCGGAAATTACGAGCAATTTTACTTGACCGCTTTATCGTTCTGAAAGCGATTCTAAGCGAACCGACTTGGACGAGTTGCTTCCCGAACCAACACGAAGCGATTTCTCACGCTGGTTTTGAAAACTAGTTATCTAAACGAAGCGATTCTAGGGGTAAGTGTGAACGTGGCTCTAAAGGCGGTAGGTGGAAAGCCGTTCTTTCAGGGAGAACCTATTTATGGAAAAGAGTGTTAGCGGTATAGATCAAAAGTAAAGGCTGCCTCCTTTCTCGAAGATTAAACGCCAGGTTAGCGGCCCATTCCTAGGTAAACTGGCAGCGGAGTCTTAAGCCTTCGCGGATATTGATTAGATTTCTCTTTGACCTCTGATGAAAAGGTAGGAGGGCTTACACTGTTTAAGTAACGTAAAAGCAGGACCCCGAGGCTGGCTAGCCCGGCTTTGCCTTTTCAATCAATGCTTTTTACGAGCATTGGAAATTTCCACCTCGGGGTCAGGAATGATATAGCGAACTCACTTTTTATTTATTTTTTAAACAGACCCATCAACAAAAAGTAACCAAAAAGTAACCCGCTATAGCCGTATACGGTCGTACATCACCAAGAAAGGATATTTTCGGACATTAAATAAATAAACTTTCGATTAAAGAATTTAAATTTTTTGTGACATCTCAAGCCGCGTTCACAAACGTTGCGAGTGGTCCCGCAACGTTTGTATCCCGCCGTGTGAACAGTGACCGTTGCACAGTGTTTCGAAATCGACTTTTTAGTGACAAAATTAAAAATCAACTTAATATAATAAAAGTATATATATTTTAAAATTTTGTTTTAAGATGTATCCGAAAATATAAATTATATTTCGCTACCTGAAACCAGAGGGCTAAACGTTCCCTACATGGAATTCCATAGAATTTGTTTTTGCAAAGCGTGTATAGAATTGTGTTATACATAAATTTAAAATTTGGTAAAATTCGGTTGAACAGATCTTCTGTAAAATGCAACCAAAAGCCTTTAGAAAAAGCCGTATTTTGGTCAAAATTGGCCCTTTGATTGCATTTTACTGAAGATCTGTTCAACCGAATTTTACCAAATTTTAATTTTATGTATAACACAATTCTATACACGCTTTGCAAAAACAAATTCTATGGAATTCCATGTAGGGAACGTTTGGCCCTCTGGTGGCAGGTAGCGAAATATAATTTATATTTTCGGATACAACTTAAAACAAAATTTTAAAATATATATACTTTTATTATATTAAGTTGATTTTTAATTTTGTCACTAAAAAGTCGATTTCGAAACACTGTGCGTTGCGCGTGCCAGCGTTTTAGACCGCTTTGTATGCCTTTTTTAGAAGAAAATGTCTCGCAACTTTTTGTCTATTTCTTTAAAAAATACAACTAATTTCTTCTGGGTGCATTCATTTTTTAATTCGAATGTTTTGAAACGTCCCTCAAATGCGTGAGTGGACGAACTTCTAATTATATTTCTATACTACGCGTGCCCAATGTTCTTCAAAACTCACTGGAAATCAAACGTGTGAACAAAACGATTTCCAAACGCTACGAACCGCAGCGAGATCGAAACGAGGCAAAACTTTTCCAAGAGTACGTGTGAGCAAAGATTTAATATAGATTTAATATAGATTTAATATAGATTTAATATAGATTTAATATAGATTTAATATAGATTTAATATAGATTTAATATAGATTTAATATAGATTTAATATAGATTTAATATAGATTTAATATAGATTTAATATAGATTTAATATAGATTTAATATAGATTTAATATAGATTTAATATAGATTTAATATAGATTTAATATAGATTTAATATAGATTTAATATAGATTTAATATAGATTTAATATAGATTTAATATAGATTTAATATAGATTTAATATAGATTTAATATAGATTTAATATAGATTTAATATAGATTTAATATAGATTTAATATAGATTTAATATAGATTTAATATAGATTTAATATAGCAAAGATTTAATCTGCGTATTTGGCGAACACGGTATAATATATAGCAAAGATTTAATCTGCGTATTTGGTTCATAAATGAAGAGATATTAAAACCTCAAGGGAACTTAATTTTGAAGATAAATTGAGGTAGTCAGAATTAATATAAGACACGATCTCGTTGAAATTAATTAACTTGTACGCAATTTTAGGTCTAAATTATATAGTAAAAAGGAAATGGTACTTTAGTAAAAATAATAAACTTTGCTGTTGCTTTGATTTCATCTAAAAAACCTATATTTAAACCCACATTTTATATCAATCATATTCTTTATATTAAAACAAGATAAACGAAGATAATACAAAATCCATCTAACGTCTATTTATCGTCTCGGGGTACATTTTGCCTATCAATTTCCGGTAATGTAAATAATATACTAACCGGAAGTACCCCGTGCAATGCACTAGGACATTTTAAAGCACGGTTGCCTAAATATAAAATTTGAAAGACCGCCATTTTGAATGTCGAAATGATCTTTATTTTTTATTATTATATTTTAGTATATTTTTCAGATCACTATTATTCCAGATTGCCAAATTTGGGTAACCCTGTTTAAAATCATTATCAAAGCAACATTTTCTATTCCTCTTCTTTATTTTCTACGCTCCATTACACCACGGCCAACTTTGATCACGCGCTGTTCGCGCTACAGCGGCCAACACATTCGTCGAAATTCCGCGAGCAAGGATTTTCCCCCTATAAACTGTACTATAACGTGTAGGAGTTCAGCGCCACGCTCGGTTGTTGTATTGACTTCAATGTAAAAACTATTCTAAAAATAATAATCCGCTAGGGGCGCTCACGTCATACACATCTTTTGCTCATAGGTTAACACAGAAACGTCAACGAATGAGATGGCCGCTGTAGCGCGAAAGATCAAAGTTGGCGGTGATTACACAAAAATTGTGTTTAAATTCGCGTGCGCGTGTCACGTGTTTTGAATTTAAAAAGCGTTTTTTTTCTGGTCGTTACAAAGTTATCGCTTAGAAAATGTCAGAAAAACTAAATGATATGTACAATATTGAAAATTTCGACCCTAAACCCGACGAAGAATTGATTTGCGGAGTATGTAAATGCGTCTTCAATGATCCAGTAAGAAAATGATGAATTAACGTGTGACTAACCGTAGAAATGGTTCCCAAATTTAATTAGTTAAAAATCCTCTAGCACCCTAAAGTAATTTGGTAATCAAGACCTTGGTATTCATACAGAAACGTAATTTAACCTATCTCTAACCTAACCTAACCTAGTCTAGTCGTAACCGAACCTTACCTAATGTTAACTTAAAGCAAATCTAATATTCACGTAACATTAATTTATCTTAATCAAACTTTATCTTAACTTAACCTTAACTTAAATCTAACCTTCACTTAACTTAAATCTAACCTTAACCTAACTTAACCCTAATCCTAACTTAACTTAACCCTAACTTAACTTAACCCTAACCCTAACGTCACTTAAAACTAACCCTAACGTAACTTAAAACTAACCTTTACTTAACTTAAATCAAACCTAATCTTAACCTAAACTAACCCAACCCAACCTAAATTAATCAAAACGGCCCAAAAACTAGATCTAACCCTTAATTATCGATTTTCATAGACCCCGAAAACGAAATAAGATAAAAACGATTGTTGAGGTTAGTTAGTGTTGGCTCGCTTTCCACCTCCCTCCTACGCATTCTTTTCTTGCCATTAAAGAGTCTTTATCAGTGTGAGAAATAAGGCACTATCACAGGCCAATCGCCAGTTTAAAAATTAAATACTTGGGGTGTTAGTGGCCCTGGTGACCACTTAATTAATTGAAAGTTTTTTCCCTTCAAGATTTTAGTTCATTAAAAAATCCTATATTAATCCACTAAAATTGTTTGGTCCTTGCTTCTATGCTGTGTGCTTGACCTTGTGTCAATTGTGTGTTAGGGTGGGTGACTGTGTTACGTGAGTCGGTCTACTCTACACTCCACACACAGTATTGAAGAAGCAAATTTAGCAGTTAGCAAAAAGAAATATTAACATTCTCTCTAACCTACTAAGCCTATGCCCTAGCACATATTGTCAAGAGTAGATAATTTGACCATAAATTATGAAAGCGTGATTTTGAAGGTTAAAAATGGTAAGTGGCCAGTGGCCAGTTTTTTAATTAAACTACCTAGCAGGGTTCATACAAACATGGAAATCAGTGAAAACCTGGAAATATCAGTGAAATTTATTTAAAGCAAAAAAGTCAGGGAAATATCAGGGAAAATGAAAATTTTCCTGAAAAATCCGGGAAATCAGGGAAAATAATTATGAGAACTCCAAATTATGTGCAATTTGTTTTAGTATTACTGAAATTATTTCTTAGTATTGAATTCATACGTTCAATCTTGACTATATTATATTAGAAAGTGTAACAGTAAAGCTTTTACATTTTAGAGACCCCTATTGTTTTAAAAAGTACACCTGGAAAATATTCAAAACTACTCTGGAAAACCTGGAAATATCAGGGAAAATGGTTTTGGAAATATTGTATGAACCCTGACCTAGGCTCTACTGGCCACAGGTCCAATTTAGAAAAATTCCTTATTTCTCAGCCTGGTCTTTATTATATTTGTATAGGTTGAATGTCAATGCAGACACGTTTTTTGCCGGCACTGCATCGTCACGTGGTTAAAAAGGGGGAAAAGTTGCCCAATTTGCAGAAAACGATCTTATTCCTTCGAATTGGAGAGAGTAATGGTAATTAGCAACATGGTTTCTAGATTAACCTTAAAATGCCCAAATAAAGACCACGGATGTAAGGAAAAGTTCATTTTGAGTGGCTATACCAATCACGTAAAACAATGTCTATTTGAAATTGCGGCTCGCGAAAAAGTACCTCTACTAGAAGCTCAGGAGAAACCCGAATTGAAAATGATCATATGCACGAAAGACTGCAATATTTTAATTCCTGAATACAAACTGAAAGATCACAATTGCATCGAGGAGTTGAAACGCCGTATTGCGATACTCAATACAGAACTAGAAACATTGAGGAAAGAATTGACTGATCAGGACCACCCTTCGGTAAATGATCATCCGAGATGCGGTTCTTTTTCAAACAGCTTCAGGTCGGCTGTAGATTGTGTCGGTTGGAGAACGTTTGTAAACGAAGACGGGAGTGGCAATAATTTAAGGGAAATCTTCCAGGCAAACCACTCTGAAAACGCTACTACTATAAATCATGAAGATGCGAAGACAGCGCTTGCAGAATCCAGCTCATCTTTACATCAAATTCCTAGTAAGCATATTAGTAGCTCTACCACTTCAACTTCAAACACCTCTTCCATTTCAGATCTCTCTTCCATTTCAGACCCATCATCCTCAGATCAGCTACCTTCTGCTTCTTCTACTTCCAACGCCTCTTCTACATCAGACAGTAACTCTTTCACTTCCCGTACCTATTCGATACTAGACAGTAACTCTTCCCGAGACTCTTCCACTTCCGGCACCTCTTCGACACCAGACAGTACCTCTTCAAGTTCCGGCACCTCTTCGACACCAGACAGTACCTCTTCAAGTTCCGGCACCTCTTCGACACCAGACAGTACCTCTTCAAGTTCCGGCACCTCTTCGACACCAGGCAGTAACTCTTCCACTTCTGGCACCTCTTCGGCTCAAAATTGCACACCCAGAAGACCTTTCCAACACATTTTTGTTCCACTTCCAGTTGTCTTGGATTCAGTTGCGACAAGCTCTGATACTGTAAATGTCTCTGAGATATCAGAATTGAACTGCGCGGTGGATGTTCTTGACGGAATCTTATCGAGTTACGTTCCCCCTTACCGATAATTCTGTACCCACTGATATTGTTGTAATACGTTCTGTAAATATCTGTTTCATATAATCCAATTTAAATCTTATCTTATATTAATCCACATTTAGCAACTATTCCATAAATCCACAGTTACAAATTAAATATCTTAAACTAATAAAAGTGGCCATCGAGGTTTTCTATAAGTATGAACAGCAGTCGCATCTTGCGGAGATATTAGAGTGGCCTTCCTCTTAAACCATTCCATCTGCGCCAGGATAATCGGACTGGGAGAACAGTTGTTAAATCTAATGACGTTTCTAACGCCTGTAAAAGACATCCAAAGTTGGCAACGCTGCTAAAGCCTTTAAGTTATCAGGGACAACCCGAAGAGGAGAAATTCCGAGGGGGGAAGAGGGGAGGAAGTCAGAAGAGATGAAAGAGGTTCAAGAATCTGGAACCACTGTACCGCGATTACGGAGAGAAAAATGCTATACAGAGGTCCTCCTCCTGCTCGTTCTCCCCCTCTCATTGCCAACCCCCCCCCCCCGTGTTAACGATAAGAACATTAAGCTACCTATTGCTTTTCCGTTTTGGCTTACAACCTGCAAAGCGCCTAGTTCAAAAGGCGAGCGCTAAGCTCGCTGACTAGATGCTTTTTCACTCGATAATTCAGGCAAACGCGAGTTCCTATAAAATGTACCCCATTCCCACCTCTGACTGAAGAGTCTGGTGATACACTTCGCGAGTACCGCTTCCCCTTTTAAGAGGTAATTTTATTTTCGTGATTTTTGAACTTTCCGCCATATTATTTTTAAATTTTGGTTTAATTCGTTTTTCGGTATTTTTTATATATACTTTGACATTATATTGGTAACTTGGTAATGCAGTTGGTAAATATTTTTTCACCGGTTTTTTATTAAAGAACATTATCGTTAGGAAGAATTATTTATTCAGAAATGGCGTTTCAAAATTGCCCAACTGACAAGGAGACTACCCGAGGTGGTTATCACCGATTTTGTTGAAACTCGGGGGTTAGGTAGACCTTATGGTAGTATGAAAATTGCCAAAGGGAAAAGTTGCAATGGGCTTTAGTTTTCCTATGGCAACCGAAAATGTTTTTGATCTCTCCATTTAAAAAAGCATGGGATTTTCTCGGTTATCCAAATCTTGTTAAAATTTAACCAAAATTGATAAATTTTACCCAAAATCCTTGATCAATTTTACCCAAAATCCTTGATCAATTTTACCCAAAATCCTTGATCAATTTTACCCAAAATAGGTCAAATTCATCTTTTTTGGTAAGTTTTTAAAATGCTTTTTGAATGGAGATTTTTTTGTTTTTAGAGGTCAAAAACATTTTCGGTTGCCATGGGAAAACTAAAGCCCATTGCAACTTTTCCCTTTGGCAATTTTCATATTAACATAAGGTCAACCTAACCCCTGAGTTTCAACAAAATCGGAGATAACCACCTCGGGTAGTCTCCTTTGTGAGTATATAAGTGTGGGTGACTTCTCCCTGATCACCGGCGTGCGGCGGTTGGAACATTTCTACAGGGGTAAGCCTACTTTTACCGACTGCAATTTTATTAATATATATATATGGTCAATGGAGGTAAGTTTGATAAGGGGGTAAGTATGATCACCCCCTATTATTTCCCTAATATAGTAAAATATTTGATGAATGGATATTGAAATATACTTAATTATACCAAGAATGTATTTATTTATACCTAGGGAGAATGTCTATGTCGAGACGGTTTTTAGCCTTTCTCTCAATCCACCCGTTGGTCCCCCCAGTACGCTCCTCCGCTTAAAATAAAACGAATAGTCCCGGTATTTCATTGGCTACTTAAAATTTACGTCACCTAACGCGATGGTAATCAAACGCCGGTGACGTTTTGTCTTTCCCCCCGCGCGAGATGGGGGAAAGGCGTTCAACCTGCCCGGCGATTGTCGCAACATAATCATAACATATTTTGTATATTTTCAATATTAATTTAAATTAAATTTAGTTTTTAAATCTTTTAGTTGAAAAAACGTTATGTTCTTCTACTTGTGTTTAGATATTTTATGCCCAAAAAAAAGGTTCTGTAACTTTTTTCCTAACTGGCAAACCGGATTCATATTTTGGTATTTTGTAGTCTGCTTATCTTTTTACCTGCTGGGAAAATTTTGAATTTTTGCTAATAATTTGAGGTTTTTTAAAATTTAATCTAGAAAAACTCTTTCTAAATATGCAGTGTGGGGTAAGTGTGATCAGTTAATCAATGTTAAATTTTGGTAAAATAATTTATGGTTATAATTTTATAATTTTCTTGACGTAAACTTACTAAAAAAGGAAACGTTAAGCTTTAAAGGCCTAGTATTTCTTCTGCCGGTTTTCCTTTAAGTTTTCTTCCCGCCGCGCAAATATCCTGGTGGTAGGCCAAAGTGTTCTGCGGTTGGCCTACCACCAGGATATTTGCGCGGCGGGAAGAAAACTTAAAGGAAAACAGGCAGAAGAAATACTAGGCCTTTAACTAGCTATATAAGCATATGGGTACATGAGTTTAAAAAGATATTACTTTATAGCTACGAAAAAAATATATCTTTATTGGGACAACATATTTAACCTCTGTATGTAATTTCATTGTGATTGGTCAAGGATTTAACGTGATCATAATTACCCCACCCCCCTATCACACTTGCCCCGCATTTTTCGGGTAAGTGTGATCAGTAACAGAGTTAAATTAAATAATTAATATTTAAATAACTATTTATTTGATATTAAATTTGATTGCGTAGTTGTGTGGGATAAAGTGGTCATATTAATAGTACCAATTCTTAAGAGGGTGCTATTTTTAATTTAGCAGTAATTTCAAGTAAACTCCAAAACAAAAATATTTTGATCGCACTTAAAGTGGAACGGTCAAGCTTTAACCAGTTAGATAGCCCTATAGCCCATTAAAAACTGAAATTTATGGCGAAAACCGCATCCAAAAATATTGAGTGGTTAATTTTTAATAAAATAAAGAAATTTCGGGAAATCTAAAAGCGCGCGTCCGCCGCGACACCTGGTTGGAAACCGGTGAGACACTTCCGGCTCGATTAAAATTGATTAAAAAAAAAGCTCGCGCTGCTGTAGATGCGAAAGATTTTTTTAATTTGCACGCGCGGCGCTTTCCAGTTATAAGAGACCTAAGCCTAAATTGAGCGATTTCAAAAGTTACGCTAGTTCGCAAATCGCTCGTACGGGGTTAGGGGCGCTGGCAGCAGCCCCTAAGATGGCGGTGAAAATTCAAACCCAAACACCTGGCGTTATTTTTCGTTTCAACTTTTTGGGCCAAAAGCTATTTTTTCAAGACAAAAAAAAGTATATGTTAGTATATTGAACGTCTTGTTAATCTTTTGATACGGAAATAAGGCCATATTTGGAAAAGCTTGGCCGTTCCCCTTTAAGAGGGTGCTAATTTTAGTTTAGGAGTAATTTCAAGTAAACTCCCAACAAAATTATTTTAATAACACTTACCTCCATGGACCCTAATTTAACAGATATAGACGGATTTGACGAGACATCATCATCTACCTGACCCTATCACTCCCTGTATCTGAGGCATCTCGCGGGTTATTATGGAAATACGTCGGTCCTGATATTGTATTAGGGGTATGAAGCCATCAAAAACCAAAGCTATAATATAAGCGGCAATTTGATGGCCCGTCGCGAGGAGTGGAAGAAGGATGAGAATGCCGGAACATTTTGACTGGAACGGTCGGCTGGGAATCTGAGAAGGCCCAGCAGCTGCGAGCTATTGATTTTGAAACATTATCGGAATGAGAAATTGTAGCTATCCAAGACATTCGCGGCGACGCACCATTCAAAAAATCGATGACCCTCCACCGTAACTAATGCCACTTAAAATACGGCTCTAGCCTCCTTCCGCATCTTTATTATTATGATTATATATAGAAAATCTTCTTTCTAAAGCATTATGTCTTTATTGTTTAAAATTCTCCAATAAATTTTCGGATTTTATATCTATACATTTTATTGGACTTTTTCTTATGTCGATGACAAAAATCGGCTAACCGAGGGGCTGACCACTATCCGTAATTGGTGTACAAGCGCGTAGCTTTGACTGTACTTAAGTGATTACGTCATCAATTACAGATTTAGCGCTACCAAAGGCTGTACTCGCTGTAATCGGTGTACAGAATTTAAGGAAGTGGTTAGCCCCTCGCGGCTGACCTTGACAAAGTTTGAAACAAAATGACGCCTTCCACAATAATTCAAATTTAAAAGCATCTAAGAAACAAAGTGGGTGGAATTAACTAAATTTAGTAAAATAAAAAAGTTTGATATTATTGATTTAAATATAAATCAAATTTAAGTTTATCCAGTGAACCAATTTGATATCAATGTCAAAGGTAGGAGTGCAGTGTAATTTTACTTCATAATTCTATCAAATAAAATCAATTACCTCAATTAGAGACCTTTAGAAATATATATATATATATATATACACGGTGTCTTCATTTGATCGGCCCAGGCATTGTTCTCAAAAACTAGACTTTCTAGAAATTTGAAATTTTCAGTATATACTCTCTTAGGGGAGATAGTTCCTATTTGAAAATTTCAGAAAAATCGTGAAAATTTTCACGGTTTTAGAAATTGCAGTTTTTGGACGCTAGGTGGTAGACGAAAAGTTTCAATGAGTAAGTTGTAGAGCATACTCGAAAACCTTTAATAGAGTTGGTATGGTGGAAATCGGACATTTCTTCACGGAAATAATTGGTCATGAAAAACAAACAAGCTGGTACTACCACGTAGCGTTCAAAACCTAACACTTCTAAAATCGTGAACAATTTCACGATTTTTCTGAAATTGTTAGAGGTGTGCAAATACCATTTTTTGGGGATCGAATCGAATATCAAATATTTTTTTCAAAGCACGGCAAATACCAAAACGAATATTTATAACGTCAAATAATTTGGTCGAATATTTTTAGGGCAAAAATTTAGACCAGTTAACTGATCAAATACCAAATAGTATTTCGAATATCAAATTATTCGACGTATTTGGTTTTCAAATAGCCAAATAGTTTGCATATTTGTCAAAAAAAGTAATTGAAATCACTGTTCGTTTTACTTAAAAATAGTAAAATATTAAACCGAATACAGAATAGTCTAGAACAAAGTTCCCTGGGCGAACTTGGTAAATCAGTGGTATAATGACGGGCCCGTCCTAAAAGATGGTCTTTTAAATTTTTAATTTTACTATTTACTTGGCCGTCTCTAAGGCTCTTAATAAAAAACACTGAAGGGGGTCCATTGTCTCAGGCTGCAGGCGGGCCCAGAATTTTATATTACGCCACTGTGGTAAACTCTAACTTACCATTCAAATTAATTCTAATTGTTGTACAAAATGTCTTTATTTTCAACCTTCCTTCGAAATTTTTTTTCGATTTGATCAAAATGAGTTAATCGTAACCTACAAAAATATACTCCCTGTATATATATATATATATATATATATATATATATATATATATATATATATATGTATATATATATATATATATATATATATATATATATAAATGTGGTAACCTAAGAAAGAGTGAATGTAATGGACTAAAATGAATACAATAAGTTTGATAATATTGATTGCTATTCCACACAGCACTAAGCCTTTCCTACATTTAAATTTAATCAAATTTAGGACAGATTCCGAAATATAGCATAGTGAGGGGGACGAATAAATCGTTACCTAGGAAACTCTAAGGTTGGGGAAGATGCGCAAATTAATAGAATAGGATGGTGGTAAATGTTGAAGCTTATACGTTCGTAGAATGGCTAAGCCTCGTACGAATACCGATTCTGTTCACGTAGAAAAATAGCCTTTTTCGGGAAATTCGGTGGCACAGGAAATTGATATAAAAGAGGCCTAAAGAAACCCAAGTCGCAGTTTCCATCCTTTTTTCTTCCTCTCCTCCTCCCGATGGATGAAAGCAACACACGCGCCGCGGAAAAAAACGAACGATGAATAAAGGGCAGAATGAAAATAAAAAAGCTGCAAAAGCCTCACGCGAAATGGACTTTCTTTTTTACCGCGGGTCGAAAAAAACTAGTATAAAACCGCCATAAAAAAGAACGCCAATTACGGTACAGGTGGGTCAACAGTGTTAAAATCGGATTGTCTAGGAATTCCCCTTTTATATTACAGAGCGACTTAATATTGGGAAACTATAGTACATACTTAATACATCAATGTACACATGATATATACAATGGAGGTTAATACGCTTAAGCACTTTACGCGAAAGTAGTCTTTATTTGCAGTACACGCGAATTGTTATTTATAGTGATATTTATTCCGTGCTGGTTGGAATCGATAAGTCACGGGCGGTATTTGCAATAACATTCAACAAAGAGGAGTAAGGGAGTGATTCTGATTGATTGGGTAGTAATGCGGAGGGTATATTGAACGGAGGGTGGCACGGTACCTCTGGTAACAAGATGACGGTGGTGCGTCCTCAGACCTGTTCTCCGTCGGAGACGAGGGCAATAGCTGTTTCCGGGGAGTTATGGTCGGACGATGGCAGAGTCAGTCGGTACCTGTCGGTGGCCGACGCCGCCGTCGCCGCCGCCGGGGCGCCTTCCCGACCGTGTTCGCCGGACCCGTGGCTTATCGAAGGATTGGTCAGTTCGTCCCTGGCTTTGCAAGCCACCGTCGAGCCGCACGAGGCCAACAGCGTGACCAGCACGGCGATTGTGGTTTCCGAAGCCGCGATGACCGAGGTCAACAAGACGGTCGGTTGGCTGTAGAGGACTAAGATGCCCATGACGATCATGGCGATGGCCGTGCCCAGACACAGCACTCCGAAGAAGATGAACGTGTAAATGTACTTTTTCGTCTTGGTGCGACGGCTGACCGAGCGCGTTCCGGTCAGACCGGTCAGTAAACTAGCCACTCCCACTACCACGCCGAACCCGAGAAAGTACTTGTTACCGCCTCGAACGAAGTAGCCGGTCAACCCGAGAACGGCCAGTAAACCGCCGGTCATGGTCAGCGAGATTCCGACGCCTAAGACAGTCTTTCCGGCGAAAGTGCTGGGGGTCTCTGGCCGAGAGTGACATCGGCGAAGTTTGCGACGAGCGATGGGCTGCGACCATACTACGGACTGCATTTATAGCGCGAAGAAGGCCGGTCGCCTCTACCGACGAGCGAGCGCCGATTCCGAGACAACGAACGTCGCTACTACAACTCCTCCTCGTTCTAGCTTTCCTCCCGATTTACTTCACCGAAAACAACTACGTCGAGTTCCTACGTCTATAGTGAGAATATACTCTACGAACGGATTATTCCCGTCGTCAGATTAAAGAGTCCTCTACGACGGATCCCGTTGACCCCCGACATCTTTCTACGACCTAAAGCCGAAAATCCGGTCGACGCGAAAGTGAAATAGAAAGAGAGAGAAAAAGCGGATAGAAAATATTAATAAAAAAAGAAGAAATTCCGCGTCGATTTGTTTCGGAAACGGCGCCGATTGCAGGCGGCCGGCTCGCGATTTTGCGGATCGAGAGATGCTGAGAGCTGGCTTTCCTCCTTCGAGGTGATGGGAGCGAGATGAGCGGGGGGGCGGACAGGCCGGGGGGTGAATAATACGTCGTCCCACTCTCTTCCGCCCCTCCCCTTAACTACGGCTTCATCCCAAAAAGGATGAAACCGACATGGTGATAGTGCGGACTAGTGGGCGGCTGCGCGCTCGCGGATCCGCGCTTTATTAGGCAGTTATATTACAGTCACCTGCGGAATACGTACGAACTCGGTGGTTCCGCGCACGCGTCGTGACAGCGAGTTTTAACCCCTATTGTTGGGATTTGTCTCTCCTTCCAGCAACAGATTCTGACTGTTTAATAAAATAAAACGGTTTTTATTTCCTTGGTTTTCAATCGAAGGTTTTCTCTTACGAGCCGATCGTGTTAGAATCGGGGGCCAAAAAATCTATTTGGTTTTTGTGTCTTTTTCATTTTAAATGGATTTTTCTAGCCATAGAAAATACAAATCTAAGGAGAGGAAAAGACGAAACTCTCAGACACCAATCGATAGATTGTGAGAGGTGTAATAACATTGTTTAAAAAAAAACTTACAAAATAACAGCGCGAACGTTCGAAATCATATTAGTCGGCTAGTAACCAACACACCTTTTGCTTACTTATCAACGGAAATCTATTCATTCCTTTATTAAGTATTTGACCCGAAAGTTGTCCAACACCTAAAAATGGCAGAAATATTTTTTATTGACTTTTGATATTATTATTTATGATATAACTAGTAGTTGCATTTTAAAATATTGTGGTATAACTTAAATCTCTATGCATTAGGCATAGTAAATGATTTTAAATTAGATGTTTTTTTTAATAAAGCAGTTCCCAATTGTGGAAAATAATTTTGCCGACCCCTTGTTAGAGATTAATATTTAAAGCAAGTGTTGGCTCGACGTGAAGTAGCTCTTTTTTCAACATATGTCGCTAGCATCGAAATCAAAACATGATATCAAAACAAAATATTTCAGATACAATTTGATCCAAAAGGCGGGACATAAAAGTACCTCTCGCCTTCATTGGCTCGTTTGTAAATTTGACATAAACTTAAATTAATTAGTAAAGTAATTTTTAAAAATATATATTTTATATGGGATATATAATTTAGGTTCTAGTCCACTAAGTAGAGTATAGCTAAGTTGTTTAATTTTAATACTCTGACGACGATATCGCTTAGCTATTGTGAAGTTTAGCTTCTTTTTCTATTAATAGATGGCACCACGCTGCATTAAAGTCGTTTTTTTCGCAGAATCGGTTAGATTCATAGCCATCTTTAATTGCAAGGGACTTATCATAATAAAGGTGGAAATGATATAGCTGACAGTACCTCAGATTGCTAAAAACGCGTTTCTTTTACGAATACAATGAGGCACTATATAGTTACTACAAGAATTGATCTATTTATATATAGAGAGAATGTTAATATTCCGTCGATTTCTACCTTCGCACCCGTTGCAGCTCTAGGATAAGAACCTGGCCCCTCCCCTTGCAATTCAATCAATTCCAGGGGGCTCATTATTGGCTCCCTAAATATTACGTCCTCTTGACGCGATTGACGTAATGTGAGTGACGCGTTAAATAAGAACGCCTCCTTTTACATTTTCGCCCCCCTTTAGGTGACTCCCCTGGTTCATGATGGGTCGCGACTGACGGAATATAAACATTCTATAAATAAATCAATTCTTGTTACTATAATGAAACTAAAATGATCTCAACCAACAGGATTTTTTTTGGGATAATCCTAGTAAAAAGAAACCGTAATATGTCCCCTTTAAATCACAATTTGCATAATAACATTCGAAGAGTTCACACAATTTATTTCATGTTTACAAGTTTTGAACTGTACAGTAGTACGTTTTAAGAGAAAAGCACCCATCTGGGCAATTTAAAAAGAAGTACCAATGCGAGCGAAATACTCACGCCGAATTAGAAACTCACTTTAGTAACGATATTTTCTTGCACTATTTGGGCGAGCCAAATGTAGTGTAAAATCGATCCTTATATCTTTAAGATATTTATATACTTCTGATCTAGCTATCCAACGCTGCTTTCAAAAATACCGCTGTAATCCAGTTGACTAACCCCTTATGCTACTTAAATGGCGACATCTAGGTACAGTATAGGAAACTAACACTAGTAAATTAAATGATTTTTTATTCTTACTACAAAATTAAAATTTATAAAAAGATAGATAATACATATTTATTTAAAAAGAAATTAAAGCTTGCGTTATACACAATACACAAAAACTATAAACATAACCTTAATAAATTAGTATCGCAGTTTATAACAAATAAATTTCATTTAGGCACACAGATTTGTTGCATAAGCATTATTAGTATAGTTCATTTAGCCCATGGGTTAATAATTGCCAAGCGAGTTCTTTCTTAATTAATTTTCTTCATTGGGGGAATTCCAATTAGCTGGCATACTTTATTTCTTAAAGGCCTAAACTCCGTTTTATCCTTCACTTCTGTCCATTCTGTATCACTTAAAATAGCCAATACATCTTCCAAATTCTCATCAGGAACTATGTCAACTCCTCCTACAATGGCTTCATACATTTTCTGGGCAGCTGTGTTTCGCACTCTCGGGTAATGGTGACATAATAGCATAGACAAATATGTCAAAGCCATATTCCGACATTTCCCTTCAAAATTAATAAGACTCGAGAGCACTTCAATCACCGCTAAAACTTTACTGAGAGTCTTAGACAAGCCTCCAGCATTCCAAGAAAGTTCCAATAATTGCAAAGGAAATTTGTCAGGTTCTGTTTGATCAAATATTCCAGAATTAAGCAGAAAATCCGCCGTCAACAACAAAGGCTCAATAGTGCGAACATTTTGAAGATTATCTTGCAAAATTTTCAGGAACGAATTTTCAATTTTTGACAATTTCTCTCTGTTGGTTTTAATTGAAGTTAAATATCCTAATACACAAGATTGGGAGTATTTCATCTGCAATAAATTATGACAAAGCATTAGCCATTATAAATATAAAATTCCCAAAATATTCGTACCAAATAAACAATATGACTTCCAATTGAAATACTAAATCCAAGTAACAAATCATAAGTAAATATTTCTTCGTTAAGTAAATTAACGTAAAAAGGGAATGTTTCTTCATAATTTTTCCAAATGACATCTGCGCAATTCTCAGCATTAAAAACTTCACACAATCTTTCTTTGTGTGGTAGAAAAGGAACTTCGGGCTTGCTGTAATGACATTTGTTCCATACGTATGAAAATGTTTCATAAATTAACAAAACAGCAAAATATCTCTCTTAAGGAGTAGTATGGATCTTCCTATAATACTAATGTAACGTGTACATTTTGCAGGCTGTCACTAATTTTTCAAATAATTGTTTCAGAAGAAAAAATTGTGTAGGAGAAATTTATAACATAATTATACTGATTTGGTAAAATTATTTTACAGATGAAGTATAGTTTATAAATAAACAAATACATCTTGGAGTAACATTTTTACATTATAGATAATGGAGTAATTCACAAGGTAAATTTTAACCCCCTGATGATGGTGTACACTTTTTCAGTTTGGCCAGAAAATATCCCGTATTGATTCAAGCCTGCGAATGTACACGCTTCATTTTTTCATCTATATCAATACTTCTCTCATAAGAGATATTTAGTGCGCTTCAGCTATTACCTATTTAACAGCTCCAACAAGGTTTGGTTGGCCACTTCTCTAACTTTCTCAATTTTCCCCAGTGCTTCTCTTATACAAATGCAAATAATCTTCCGAACTATTTCTTTCTCCAAAAGGGAGGCATTGAACTGAGAAACTAAAAGCGTGAAGGACCTAAGGGCAATTAGAGAGGCTTTACGTACGAAGGAGCCAATATCACCCCTTCTATCAGTCGTATAGTCATTGGTTGATTCCAAAAAGCACGTGAAGAGATCAGCAACAATGTTATTAGACATAGATTTAATTCCAACAGTTTGCGTTATTTTGGTTAAGGCTTCGATTGAAGAACTACGCGACTCGACCCAAGTTATTTCCAGCTTCTTGTCCATCTTAGTTTGTTCGATGAGCTTCAGGATAATATCATTGAAACTCGACTCTACAATTGCTTTTGGTAAGGCACCCAATGCTTTTGCAAAACCACATCTGGTTTCTTGTTTCGTGCTTGATAAATTCTCCAAACAAAATTTAACAATGCCTAAATAGCGATTTTGATCTGCAGAATAATAACATTTCGAGACTTCTGAAAAAGCCAATGCAGCTTGGTCTTGGAGATTTTCATATCTTTTTCCCAAACATTCGTACAAAATTTCTTTCAAAATTTCTGAAATTTTAAAAAATAATCACAAAATTGCAATTTATACCTAAAAATAGTAAAAGCTTACCAAGGAGAGCCCATTCGTTGCTTGAAAGAAGTTTAGATTTAGCCAGTTTATAGATGAAAGAGCAAATAGCATTCCTTAGCATTTCTTCTCCTAATCCACGGAAAGCTTTCTTTTTGTGCAGCATAATGGCGATGTTTTTAATCCCTTCAACATTGTCTTTTCCAGCGTATTCCATTGGACTTTGCCCTTCCTTGATTTTGGCCAATGCTTCTACAATTTCCGAGATAGAAAGAATAGCTCCGTGTCTCGCATTCATGTCATATCCTGTAGCTAAAGGTATTAATATCGGTAATACTTTCTCAATCATGTAGCCGCTAGCTTTTGGTGTGAGATTGTACAGGGCCTGAGAAGCTAACTTTCTAACATCAATATCCCAATGGTTGACTTTACATTCCACAAGATGGTCTATTAACGGTATGGTATATTCTTGGTACTGGGCAACAAATACACTAAGTTCAAGATATGAATGAGATCTTAAGCTGACTGTAAAGAAGTCAACTGTTGTCAAAATTTCTATTCCGTAAGGGTAAGTTCCTTGCCTTCCTACATTCTCTTGAAAAGCAGCCGCAGCAGCTCTTCTGCAGTTTACTTCCCTATCAAATACTGCAGTTATCAGTAAACCTTCCGCTATTTTTTGAACAAATGGTTTCAAAATATCTGGGTTATAAGCTCTAGCAAAAGCCCAACACACGTAGCAGGCTGCATCTCGGACTGCTGAACCAACTGAGCAGTTTCCTTTCAATTTGTCGTATATTAGCCCTTTCATAATGAGAGGAACTATGGTGGTAAGATGAACAGGTAACAATAAACCTCTTCGTCCTAAAAGAAAAAAATGTAATTATAGTAAAATTATTTAAAATTAATTATACTACTTGAAGATACGTTTTCTTACCCATTTCTGCTAATGCCAAACAACCACCGTGCCACCCTTCATCTCCTTCTTTAACGTAAAAAATATCAATTAGGGACGATATGACATCATCTGCTAGCTCTTTAGGTAAACGCTCTGTAATCCGGCCAATTCCTTTAGCGGCACTCCACCTCATCAGGCCATTTTCATCTTGAAGCCCTTTCAGTAACACTTCAATTATTTCTTCAATTTCATCAGGGATATCATATTCCTCAACATCATCGACCAATGATTCTGAAGGTCTATTCGCAATATTGGTGACTGTGTCTAAATTTGTAACTAGGGTCCTGCTTCCTCTCTGATATCTCCAGGGAGCCACTTTTACTTTAAGGAAAGTAAGGCCTATCCTCTGGATGACCTTTAAAGATAACTTTCTAACGGTGGAATGACAATCTTCCACACATTTCAGCCGTAAAAGATGTTGAAGAATTTTTGGAGCGTACATAATCATGTCCTCTCTTTTTCCCAACTTCAAAAGCTGTACCAGAGATGTTAGTATCATTAGTTTGATATTTACTGCATCAACAAACGCATGTTCAGTGGCCAGCATCTAGAAGAAAAAACACTGTCAAGTCAAAAATAAATAGTTGTTACTGGTAATATAATCACAGACTCAAATAATGAAAGGTTTTCATCAATCTAGGCATAGTAAATATTAACTGACAAATACCAAATTCAAATTTTGGATTAAAATTTCTGTGGTCCGAGATATTCGGGGGAATACTATGGGAACTTACATTAGCTTGAAAAAAAATTAAGTACGTCAATTAGTATGTGTGGAATATATACATAGCTTTCATATTTAAAAGTAAATATTTAATGTTTACTGATTTAAGTACTTAATTTTTAATATCAGTCGCATCATGTGAAAATAACTGATGCAATTAAAAAAAGTTTCTTTAACCAAGAAATCTCACAACTGATGCAACTGATATTCATTAGCTTTAGCAAACGGGTCGCTAGAAAAACCTAGAATTGGCTTACATTGAGACACCAGTCAATGAAAACTGGTAGCTGGGTAGCTTTTGCATCAGGCCTGGTTAAGAACCTTCCAGCTAGTAACGGAGCAGCAGCGGCTGATCTATCTTTCACAACTAGATAGGTTTTGATAATATGTGTGATTCTTTCTGGTGTTGAAGTTCCAGTTTCTTCACTCATTCCTCCATCTAATCTATTAAGGTCTATCGGAATCATGACAACGATAGACAACCAAATAAGCAGCATGTAACACGTCTCCCATGTTTCAATATCCATCGGATTTTGTTCAGCAATAAGGATTAATATAAGTTGCAAATCTCCAACTTCATGAGGCATATGTCGAACAACCACTTTGGGACCTCTTGTTTTTGTGATAAGATGCATGAACTTAAAAGCCTTATTTTGCAATTTCTTGGGGTTGGATGTATTTCTGATGTACGCCAGTAGTTGGTTCAAAATTCTTTCCAAATAAGGATCGATTAGATGAGGTTGTTCTTGATACAAACTGAGGAGATAGTTAAATCTCT
This sequence comes from Leiobunum rupestre, assembly GCF_980474605.1. NCBI lineage: Eukaryota > Metazoa > Arthropoda > Arachnida > Opiliones > Sclerosomatidae > Leiobunum > Leiobunum rupestre. The sequence goes on from NC_143392.1 coordinate 38,939,658, forward strand.
CGTACGCTTTCTCACTAAGACGTTCATTGTCATAAATACTCCTCAGATTCTCAATCAAAGTGGTTACTTCTTCATATTCTTGAAAGTTATCATAGGCACAGCCCAAGCCAGAGGTTTCTTCAATTTCTGTCGACTGGTTAGCCATTACCCACAAAATTTATTATAACCTAATGTAGATATAATTATGGATTTATATAATTAAATTATTAGTAATACGATATATATATTAAATATATAATTCCCTAATTAAAGTGTATGCTGTTTCTTTTTAAGGCGCGAAACTTTTACAACCGACAAAAATGAACTCCGACTGTTATTTCAAACGCGTTCAAAACATGCAAATGAGTGGGCGCATGCAGTGGGTGACAAGCATGCGTGGGAAAACCGCGAAATTTAAAATGACGACGTATTATGAAGAAAATCTTATAAAAAAGAGCAGGATAGAAAAAATTTAATTAAAGTGAATTTAATAACATTTTATAACGGTTCATTGTCATAACCATTGAATTGGGTTTAATACTGCTAGAATTACAATTACGATTTCGGTTGCCATGGTTACGCGGAACCTGTTCTGATAAGACTGTACGAAATTCATCTTTATAATTAGGCTGTAGCACCATCTATATTTTGTAAAGTTATATGGATAAAAATAAATAATTATTAGCTAAATCACCGTAACTTGAGTTAAAAAGGATCGTGTTGACAGAATAAAATTATTTTTAAACAACTTCAAAGGTTTGTTTCTTACGAATAATCATACATTTCAATTTCGCATCAGATTCGCGAAAAAATTCAATTTCAATATAGTTGCCACCACTAGAGACAGATGCCGGCACGGTAGAACGATAAAGTTGATAAAGTCTCCTCATTGAACAAAATTGGTCCCGCGCCAGCCAGATTTAGTTGTACACTCAGTTTCAAAAGTCTTGACCTGTTATAATTTCAAAATTAAAGTTGGTCTTACTCAATTTCTGCAAGAGCTAGAAGCGATGTTGTAGGCTTATCAGAAAGATAAGAGTAAGCCCCACAATATGCACATATCAATTTCTCGAAATAATAAAGGTCTGATCTCTAATTCACCAAAAACCTTCATTTCTGATTTAGTAAACTTCTTTGAAAATGGGTTAATCAATATTTTTATTGGATTTTCGTAATCTGTGGGGTCAATTTAAATAGAAAATCTGTAACCATATTTAAATTCCGACCAATAGTTAAAATGTTACAACCGTTTAAAGAATTGGTCGAAACACGGCTTCAACTAGATCCATAAATAAGAGAGTCTAGCATAATTAGTTGTAGGGTCTAAATGTGCGACACCTTAATTAGTTAGTTTATTATAACGCATAAATCATACCGTATAAGACTAAACAAATATAAAACGAAAAGTCATAAATATAATGTGGCGTTTTGAACTGGTTAACTCATTTTCTATGGAATAGGAATTTGATCAGAGGAGCTCCGGGAAGAAACAATGGCCATTCCACCGTGTAAGAAGAAAGCTTTTTCTTTCAAATTACGAAAAAGGTAATTTCGCGCTTAGTTAACGTAAAATGGACATTTGCGGTATGGCGAGGTGTTGCAAACCGAAGGTTTTCAAAAGATCGATTCCACAATTGGTTACATGTAGGGGCGAATTGCATTGCCTTATAAAGTGAAAGTTCCCTTCCTCGTCGTCTGCTCCATCGTCTTCTCTACTACTTTCTTAGTATTAATGAAACCCGACGGAACTGAGACGTGAAGATGGAATTTCGAAACATTACTTGTTTGGAATCGACCTTAAGTATTCAGAGGAAATATAAACCGCGCAGCGCTGCACCGTATACCGCGGTCAATTAGCAGCTCTCAAATATGTAAAAGGGATACATCTAAACGAAATGAAATTGCATGAAGCAATTGGAAACTAACGTTGTTTTCGTTTCCTCAGCCCATATATAACTAGATTAGCGGCGTCCGTTACTTCTGGAAAAAAAGTATTGGCCTCACTTTCGCAATCTTCCCATTTATATGTGCTATATGGAATTATTCAATGGCCACAAACAGACGAAAGTAACCAATTACGCAAAAAAGTATTGTTTTATACTTTGATATGTATTATTTGGTCATTATAAATTAAACACTGAAACAGTAAATTTAAATTATGTCTGGAAAAATCAAGGCAATGTGGTTGCAATTGAACTTTAAAAGTAAGAGATAAATTAAACAAATTGGTAAATTACTGAAGTCAGGGAATATAATTTTTGATATTCTATGAATTGGCGATACATTTTCCTTAGGTCATCATAACATTGCCTTTCTTTAAATTAAGGTCAAGAACGTCAATTTTTATTTTAAAATGGGACAACACGTTTCTTAAAATAATTTATATACGTTGTGAAGGTCAGGGACAGCCAAATCGGGGTAATAGTTGTGCTTTCTCTCTACATTTAGTGTAATTATAGACCGTGCTGCGTTTCACATTGCACGGTTGCACTTTTTCCGCTTCCCAATATTCGTTTGTTTATCACCTATGTCGACGGAGTAACGGGACATTTTAGAGCGATGACGTTGATACTATAGAACACTCTCGGGATCTCTATAAATATATGTAACGGTTATGGATTTGCCGTCATTCGCGAGTTTTACAGTACTCTAGGATGCCTGGCCGTATAACCGAACAACAAAGAATACGGGTGATTGCGCTTAGAGATCAAGGTGAAACATGGGCCAATATTGGTAATGAAGTCGGTTGTTCTGTTAGAGGAGCGATGAGAACAGTAAAAAGGTTGCGAACTCATGGAACTCTAAAGGTATTGCCTTTCAGGTTTAAATTTGCCTTTTAAACAAGAGGTTTACTTTATTTAACTTTACGCATAGCTTAGAAAATTAATGTTTTTATAGGATCTACCACGGAGTGGTCGACTCAGGTTAACTAACGATCGAGATAATCGTGTTATTGGTAGAGACGCGGTAACTAACAAATACTTGCCTCTAAGAACTTTAAAACAACGTTGGAGAGCCAATTATGGTATAGGAATTTCCACGACATCCGTGTGGAGACGATTAAAAACTGCTGGATTAAGAAGGTATCGCTCTTTGTGCAAACCGATTCTCACAAGGCAACACCGACAGATGCGCCTTGATATGTGTCAGGACCTTCTTCGTTGGCCCAGGGAAAATCTTGCTCGCTTCATACTATTCTCAGATGAGAAAGTAAGGACATTTTGCAAGTGGTTTTTATCTCGGCATTACATTAATATCAATACATAAAGACCTTTCAGAGTTCTTCTAGTTCGCCGACTGTGTGGGTAACCAGAAGGACAGTAACTAGATCGGCATCCGAAATGATTCATCGCACAAAGACTAGTGGTCGCTTTTCGGTGAATGTTTGGGGGTGCATTGGCGATGGTAAATCTGGAATTCTACACCGCATCGAGAGAAGACTGACGGTCCGAAATTATATAAGGATCCTTGACGAAGCAATGATCCCATCCGCTGCCGCTATATATGGAGTTCTGAACGGGGGAAGGTTAATAAATGATATAAAAAATTTTAAATGAATCATTTTTAATTAACCGTTTGATTGAAAATTTCAGATTCATTTTTATGCTCGACAATTGTCCCAGTCATAAAGCTAGAATCGTAACGGCGCATTTAGAAAATGAAGGCATAGAAGTGCTAGATTGGGCGGCAATCTCTCCCGATTTAAATCCCATGGAAAACTACTGGGCGCTAATGACAAAATTAATGGAAAAACGTATCCCCCAGTCGCAAGACGATCTCGCAGATATGGTGCGTCGGGCTCATCAACAAATTCCTGTAGACTACGTGAGAAAACTAACAAATTCATTTCGACGAAGATTACTGGAATGTGTTCGAAGGAGAGGTGATGCGACTAACTATTAAATTTGAAAAAATTACTTAAATAAATTTTTAAACAATACATAAAATTATGACTTTCTTGTAAAATACTTATTTAGAGTAAAATAGCTTATTCCTACGTCTATTTTAAGCCGCCGTTAATAACTTCATTAGAACAACAGCGTCTGCTTTTGAAGCTAATAATAGTGTTTTCAAAATTCTACGCCAAAATACTAATTAAAACAATTATAATTATTTCAAAACTTTATTAAGGAGTGACTATCGTAATAGCATTTTGGTTGCGGGAATGGAAAGGGAGAGCTTCGGGCTGCGCGACAGTCGCCGTACGCCTTACTGTATTCCGTAATTTTTAAATTATCTTAATTTTTGTTTAATAAGAGTGGATTAGCTATCACATAAAACAGAAGTTCAAAGGTTTAAAGATCCTTTAAGACAGTTAAACAATAATGGCAGTGGTCCTTCAAAGCAAAAATGCGTAATTTTTGCCTTCACGTATAATCATTTTGTACAAATCGCAAAGCTGTAGACAGAATAACCAATAGGTCAATTCCGAAAGTCAATAGTAATTGGTTAATTTCGTCTGTTTGTAGCCATTGAATAATTCCATATAGCACATATAAATGGGAAAATTGCGAAAGTGAGGCCAATACTTTTTTTCCAGAAGTAACGGACGCCGCTACTCTAGTTATATAAGGGCTGAGGAAACGAAAACAACGTTAGTTTCCAATTACTTCATGCAATTTCATTTCGTTTAGATGTATCCCTTTTACATATTTGAGAGCTGCTAATTGACCGCGGTATACGGTGCAGCGCTGCGCGGTTTATATTTCCTCTGAATACTTAAGGTCGATTCCAAACAAGTAATGTTTCGAAATTCCATCTTCACGTCTCAGTTCCGTCGGGTTTCATTAATACTAAGAAAGTAGTAGAGAAGACGATATAGCAGACGACGAGGAAGGGAACTTTCACTTTATAAGGCAATGCAGTTCGCCCCTACATCGATCTTTTGAAAACCTTCGGTTTGCAACACCTCGCCATACCGCAAATGTCCATTTTACGTTAACTAAGCGCGAAATTACCTTTTTCGTAATTTGAAAGAAAAAGCTTTCTTCTTACACGGTGGAATGGCCATTGTTTCTTCCCGGAGCTCCTCTGATCAAATTCCTATTCCATAGAAAATGAGTTAACCAGTTCAAAACGCCACATTAGATTTATGACTTTTCGTTTTATATTTGTTTAGTCTTATACGGTATGATTTATGCGTTATAATAAACTAACTAATTAAGGTGTCGCACATTTAGACCCTACAACTAATTATGCTAGACTCTCTTATTTATGGATCTAGTTGAAGCCGTGTTTCGACCAATTCTTTAAACGGTTGTAACATTTTAACTATTGGTCGGAATTTAAATATGGTTACAGATTTTCTATTTAAATCGACCCCACAGATTACGAAAATCCAATAAAAATATTGATTAACCCATTTTCAAAGAAGTTTACTAAATCAGAAATGAAGGTTTTTGGTGAATTAGAGATCAGACCTTTATTATTTCGAGAAATTGATAGGTGCATATTGTGGGGCTTACTCTTATCTTTCTGATAAGCCTACAACATCGCTTCTAGCTCTTGCAGAAATTGAGTAAGACCAACTTTAATTTTGAAATTATAACAGGTCAAGACTTTTGAAACTGAGTGTACAACTAAATCTGGCTGGCGCGGGACCAATTTTGTTCAATGAGGAGACTTTATCAACTTTATCGTTCTACCGTGGCGGCATCTGTCTCTAGTGGTGGCAACTATATTGAAATTGAATTTTTTCGTGAATCTGATGCGAAATTGAAATGTATGATAAGCCTACAACATCGCTTAATTCTAGCTCTTGCAGAAATTGAGTAAGACCAACTTTAATTTTGAAATTATAACAGGTCAAGACTTTTGAAACTGAGTGTACCTCTATTTATTCCCATCTCAATGGTCATAACAAAACTTATACCCAGGGCCGGTGTTAGGGGGGGTTAAGCGGGTCAAAAGAACCCCGGGTCCGGGCCTCCGAAAGCATCCTTGTAAGAAGTTTAGCGCGAACTTGGCTATAAAATTTCGGGAAAATGGCGGCAACACGTAGCGTAGCGGCCACAATCCTGCCGCCATTTTGCCGAAATTTTCCCGCCGAGCGTGCCCTAACTTCTTAAAAGTTCATCCCTCCTACTTCGCCTCCCTTCCTATCCTCCTTGCTAGAACCACTGCTCTTACCGCCAATTGTAAAGGCAAGGAGGATAGGAAGGGAGGCGAAGTAGGAGGGATGAACGCGCCAGCATCCTTGTAAGAAGTTAAGCGCGCGCTCGGTGCGAAAATATCGAAAAAATGGCGGCAACACGTAGCGTAGCGGCCGCAATCTGGCCGCCATTTTTCCGAAATTTTCCCGCCGAGCGCGCGCTTAGCGCTAAGCTTCTTACAAGGATGCTGGCGCGTTCATCCCTCCTACTTCGCCTCCCTTCCTATCCTCCTTGGTAAAGGAAACGGGTAAGCTAGAAGGCTGCCATTAGGGTGGAATCGGGCTATCCGCGCCATCTGACAATCACATTAAACATTGTCGCCATGGTTACGAGTCGTGCGCAGTGACCACGCTTGGAAATAAGTTTTTTTTTAAAACTGGCCCTTGTGACCTTCGGACTCCTAAATTCACAATTATTTAAGTGGTCCTTGGGACCAGTGACCCCCGCTCTTTTATTTTTTTACTAGCTTAATCATGTTACTTGTTCCAATATTGGAAAAATTTGCTTACGCAGTAACACAAGGCCCTCCCAGGCTCCCAAGCTTAATCTAACGTCGTACGTATAGATTCTTTAACGGAAGGGGTCCGAGGGGACCCATTAGGGCAAAAAAAATTCAATAATGGAGGCATAGGTAGTACGGCCGTGGTGGCTGCCACATGGCAGATTGTAAATGGGGGGGGGGGGAGGGGCGATACGCTGGTAAAATACATTATTAGCATAAGTATATAATGTTGTGACATAAGTGTGACACTGCCTATACTTCACAGTTTTACTTCTACAACCAACGATTGAGAAGTTATCGCGTTTGAAAACTTTCGTCAAAACTAGGAAACACCTGATCCAACAACATTGAAAATATATTTAATTAAAGGCCGGTTTAAAAAAAAACCAAATTCCTAGGACAACTTGGCAAGTGGTTTTAAGAATATCCTTTTTTTATACGCTAAAGCTTTTAAAAAGCTATTTGCGTTATAAATTGTTTATAATAATTGTTACCACAATTTTAAACCAGCCTTTAAGTAAATATATATTGTTGGATCGCTGTCGAAGTTGCGTTTTAATAATCACTTGATGTATTTTAGGTGTTTCCTAGTTTCGACGAAAGTTTGCAAACGCGATAACTTCTCAACCGTTGGTTTTAGAGGGATAATTTTTCCACTTTCTAAATATGAACCAACCATTGTGTGCCGTAGAACCAATATTTAAAAAGTGGTCAAAAATGAGTTTTGACGGTAGCTGCCAAAACTATTAATTTTTGGTGGACGAAACCGATAAACAACGAAAGATGTTGGAAAATAAATAATAGTTGCAATTGGTTTCATCGATCTATCTATTATAGTTTTCTAGCAGAATTAAAAAGAGGGCAAAAATTTCACCTGTCGAAAACTTTTTAAACAGTGTACATCAAACCATGTACATAGGAAAGACATATCTTTTCACGAGATTCCTAGCGAAGAAAGCCTTAGAAGTTTATGGTTAAAAAACCATTGGTCGTGATGATTTTGTACCAAAAGATACACAGGTCTGCAGCCTGCACTTCGAGGATAATGATTCAATTTTTATTATGGAAAACATTTTCAGTCAGATAAAATTACAAACCGGCCCTTACTAAATAGACAATATTATTCTAGGTTTAAAAAGACGAAAGCTTAAAACTTGTTTAAACCTAAAATTATAATTTATTGCGCTTATAATATAGTTTAGCTTAATATTATTTAATTTAAAATGTTAAAATAATATATTTACCCTGAAGTTACAGTGAATCTTCTTTTCACTTTTTGTTTTATTTATTTACTTGTGTTTCAAGTATTACGCAATAATACTATGTGGCTGGCAGCATCTAGAGGAAGTCCTTGGTTTCTGTTTAACTCTTTTATAATTTATAAACACCGTTAAAAAATTAGAATCTTTAAAAAAACAAGTTGGCAAGCCAAAATATACCTCTCCTCGGAAGAGTTTTTAATTTTCAGTGAAGCGTAACTGTATCCGTGGTTCTGCGGTAGAACGCTCACCTGTCGTCCCTGATTCTAAGAAACTGGGTACGCAGTGATTACCTTTTGCCCCGAAAATGCGAACGCGTTCGCAGGCCTGACAGACAGACCCACAGACATACAGACCCACCCACAGACAAAGTCCCCTCGGATAGGTAAAAATTATACTATTACTTAAATATTAAACCAACATTCGGTTTAATTAAATGTGACTAACGTTAAATTTTGGTCTTAGCGGAATCCTGGCGGGAAAATATATACACGTTAAATTCAGGCGATTGACGGGGCGGCTAAAGCGCGATCGAAGTTGGCCATGCTCGTAGCTTAGATTATATGTCACATATATGGTAATTTAGAAAACTCTTGTCATTCTCTAACTAAGGGACCGCCCCGAGCGGCAAATGGTCTAGCTACGCCACTGAATATTATTGCACGTTGCCTATTTGAAAAAAAAAAACCAAACAGCTCGTGTATTGTGGTTTTTGACGGTTACGACTTTGGACCAACAACGAAAGATCAAGTTCACGAACAACGAAAAATAAGAGCTCCAGGTATTCCAGTTTCGTTCGATTTAAAAATGAAAGTACATGTAGTAATTTCAAAGGAATGATTTCTAAATAACGATGAAAATAAACGAAAGGGGGCGGGGAGCAGGGAGAAAGAAATGGGGTAGAGGTGTAAACTCTTTTTTTATGAAATCAGGGCATTTTTTTCCATTTAGAATAAAAAAATAAAATTATCTTGCAATGTGTTTGAGGTACCAATGTATTTTTTCGTAGATCGACTGTACTAACATAGAGTGTACTATTGCGTGCAAATTTTGTAAAGGTTTCTGTGAAAATATAGTTTATTAAAATTATTAGTTTTTGCGTATTATTGCAGACCAAGGATGGACAAATTCAGTCCGCTCGTCCACCTGATTAATCAGTAGTACAGGCACTTTAGGTTTGAATACCGAACATTTGAGAGACAAGCTGAAAATGGGTCCATAGGTAGTTTTTAACGTGAAAAAAATATACTAAAGTCCCGAAGTCTAGGACGCTTGCGTCGTCGCCATTTTCCAAGATGGCCGCTGTATACCATAAACTTAATAAAAATTATATCTCTGTAACGGAAACCGATAAAATAAAAATTCAAACGGCCAATATATTCCTATAAGAAACTCTGTCAAAAAAAAAAAATACGCGCGCCTATCGCCGCCATTTTCCAAGATGGACGCCGTTTACTATACTTTAAAAAAAAAATTATATATCTGTAACGGAAATCGATAAAATAAAAATTCAAACGGAAAATATATTCTTATAAAGAACTCTATCAAGAAAAGAATAAAGCTGTCACCTATCACCGCCATTTTCCAAGATGGCAGCCGTTTGCTACAAATTTTCAAAAAATCATATCTTTGCAACGGAAATCGATAAAATAAAAGAACTGGCGACAAATATATTCTTATGAGGAACTGTCTTAAGAAAACAATAACGCGCACCTATCGTCACCATTTTCCAAGATGGCCGCCGACTAATAAATATATTGATAACCAAATTTTACCTAATACATAATGAAGCCATTTTTTTATTTAAGACATGTTTACAAAACGTAGGTTAAAAATTTGATTAAACACTTTTTTGAACATTTAACATAATTAATTTAAGGGTTCGAACACAAGTTTTAAAAATTATCTTCATCTTCGGCATTTAAGGAAATTGAGCTCGCATTATCACAGCTGTTTCCTCGACAGCGCGCACACATGGCAGTGCATACGAGTCCAGCTTTTTCGCACTCGCATTTCCATTTGCATGAAACTTTGCAAGCGCAGCTAACAAGCTCTAAAAGGTTATCTGGTGCTGGTGGGAGTGTAGTTAGTAATGGGCTTAAATCACCGTTTGAATTCCGTTGCCATCTCCATTCTTCCGCGTTTAAGCCAACACCTTTCCATTTTTGTACTTGGAGTAAGGGAGATAAACCCTATAGGAATGTTGCCTTGTCGCTGCACTTGTTGGGGGTAATTTTGCCAGTTCGAATGCCAATTTTAGAGCCAATCGTGACACAGACCGATTATATGAGTAATATCTACAGAAGTCTAGGGTTTCTGTCTTTTGACCGCCGTACAATGAAACTAGAAACTTTTCTCCAGCTGTGGCTATATCGTCGTGCGACTGATTATAAGAATTAAAAACCGACACTAAATTTCGCAAATCTTTGTTGGCTTCAAGTACTTTTAAAGCCGATTTCTTGCCCTTTCCATACAGGGCTGACGTAGTGTCGCAACCAGTTACAGCATGCGTAAAAAGAAGGTGGTCTTTTTTACCTAAAAGGTCAATAAATTTACTTTTGTTGTGCGAATGTTTTTAGAAATGCTGCTTGTGTAGTGGAGACATATGTGTTTTCTTTTACTTCTAAGTTAACTGAAGAATTTTTCGAAGCTCGTCTCATCTGAACTATTATTCATTTTATTTTGTTAATGGCGGTTTAAATTTAGATCGATTCATCTAAAGTATCTAATTATTATTATTAATATTGAAAAAAGTACCGGGGCGACACCCTTGCCCGACTACACCACTGGGAGCGAGTCTAAGAAAGGTAGGGCCGGCCCTACCATTGGGCGAACGGAGAAGTACACCTCGTTTCAGTGGCGTAAATAGCGCCGCCCGCAGACCCCGCGGCGCGGGGGGGGGGCAAACGTTTATGATTAAAATCGGTGCTATTTAAAAGGGCCCCGAGTCGTTTTTCGCGGGGGGGGGGGGCGGAGTTCCTAATTACGCCACTGCCTCGTTTGTTCCAAATCGGGCCCCCGAGGCTGCACGGGCCCCGGTAATTTGTACCGACTTTACCCCTCTCTGGTCGGGCATGCTTCCCAGCAACAGCTCGAGTCAACAACAATAAGGGCAATGCGGGCAGGGGCGTAGGAACGTTCTAGAAGTTGGAGGGGGCAAAGATACACGAAAAGGGGTCTGGAGAATGGTTTTTAATTTTTAATGGAGTGTAGCTTCTCCGAATGCATGTGTACTTGTTACTACTATGTAAATTGGCGGGAAAAGATTGAAATTTAAACACAGTTTGAGGTTCTATAAACTGTATATGCTTTTAAAATGATAATTTGAGCCTTTTGAAGATTTCAACTGACCAAAGGTTGGAGGGGGCAATAACATTAGTTGCCCCTCCCAGCAAAATTCTAGGGAGGGGCATTGCCCCCCCTGCCCCTCCCGGTTCCTACGCCCCTGAATGCGAGTCGAGCGTTGATTCAGGTTGGGTGGCCGGATAGACAAAACTCCAAACGCTCAGTCAAGGATTTCTCGGGACAATAAATCGTTCAGGAACGGGTAAAGCAACAAACAACTCTTCCCCGAAACCAGTTTACGCCTTTTCTCTGAAAACCATTCCGGAAAACGACTTCTCCGAACCCATTACTAAATTACAAGTTCGGAAATAAATAAATAAATTACACAGTTTTACGTGTTACTAAATTACTCAGTTTTACGTGTTATTAAATTACACGTTTTAGGTGTTACTAAATTACACGTTTTTGAAATTTTGAAATAAATAAATTACACGTTTTTGAAATTTTGAAATAAATAAATTACACGTTTTTGAAATTTTTAAATAAATAAATTACACGTTTTTGAAATTTTGAAATAAATAAATTACACGTTTTTGAAATTTTGAAATAAATAAATTACACATTTTTGAAATTTTGAAATAAATAAATTACACGTTTTTGAAATTTTGAAATAAATAAATTACACGTTTTTGAAATTTTGAAATAAATAAATTACTTGTTTTTCAAATTTTTAAATTACACGTTTGGAAATCATTAATTACACGTTCGGAAATCATTAATTACACGTTAGTAAATTATTAAATTACACGTACGTTTGTTTGGAAATTACAAAATTATTTGTTTTTGAAAGAGTTTAACTACAAGTTTTGCATGTTACTAAATTAAATGTTCGGAAATGACAAAAATATTTGTTTTTGAAATAACTAAATTACCCTTTTTTCCTGTTACTAAACTACATGTTCAGAAATAGCTACAGTGGCGTAGCTGATGGTCCGCAGGGCCCGCTGTGCGGGGGGGGGCGAGCTTTGGGGGGCCCCGCTATCCATAAAAAAATTGAAAAAGGGGGCCAATAGAAATTTTTGTGGGGGGGGGGGGGCTCTGAGTTCTAAGCTACGCCACTGAATAGATATATTACTTGTTTTGCAAATTCCTAAATTGTACTTACAAAAGTAAACAGCTCTGTAACAATAAAAGTAAATAAAATTAACTATTATTTGTTTAAAAGCTTTGATTTTATTTCTTATAAATAAGGTAAATAATTTACATTTCATTAAATTTTTTGAGATAAAGTTTAGGATCTAATTAATTTTAAGTCCTATCTATCTATTTGGAAAGATGTAATTTATTATTAGTTTTTTAATCTCCACATGGACGAGTCTCCTCTATGTGGTTTCGCAGATTAGTTATTTGACTAATTCTTGTTTCGTAAGCTTGGATTTTACTCTAGAATGGAGGAATGTTAAATTATACCCATTTACTTTGAAATGAATCCGCGGTTGGCCATTACCGAATATCTAGTCATCTATATATCATGCTTCTAGCCACTTGTTTCGCCTCCACCATCATGGCCTGATCTATGCCTAATCATAAATGTAATTGTATATGTATGTGTATATATATGTGTTAATTATACATATATATATATATATATATATATATCTCTCTCTCTCTCTAACCTTTTCAAACTATTAGTCCTAAAGAAAAGTTATTATTGTGTGTTGTTTTATTTATTTTTTTATTATTAAATTGTTGTTTATTACTTATTAAGTAGGTGTATTACTTATTATCATTTACTCATGCTACCATATGTAACATAATCACTCATAAGTATGCCATAAAAGCATTTTCGTTAATGAAACCTTGTTCACGGGATATGACGTAAATTACGTCACTTACAACTCCGTGACGAAATACGTGTCATCAACTTTACTGATGGGAAACGGAAGTTAGTGAGAATTCCTCGCGCGTTTCTGGCTTTGCCCATGTCAAGTTTAGTTCGTGCCTCGCGATCACATGATTTCATTTCCATGGTAACCTTTTCAATAGCGCAAGGATTATAAGCATTTTTTAATTTTTGGGTCCGCTTAATGTATGTTCCGCGTGAAACAAGGTCTCATTGAATTTTTTTTCAATGGAAATGTTATACAGAGGCATACTTATGAGTAATTATGTTACATATGATGCTACTGATTGTGCTCCCACATTACTGTCGGTGATACCGCTCCGATTCAAAGAAGTGTACGTTTGTACGATCAAGAAATAAATAAACCTTTAACTTTTACCCTATCTAGGTTCTATACGTCCGCTAACACACAAATCGTCTGATTACCAAATGAAAATTCAACCGCTTTGGAGCTTCTCGTGCTGGCCACTAAGTGACTCTATGTAAACTGAAAGGACTCATTGTGATCTGGTTTTCTACGATAAAAAATGTTTTATAGTAAAAAAAAATTAAATTTGGTTTTAATATGAAACCGGAGTGTTACACAAATTATCATTTCTTACTCTTAACGGTGCTATAACCAGGGAGTACAGAACGGGAGATGAAAAGAGGGTTTTTTTTGGTTCTGCTGCAATGAGCTACACTTCAGCCGGCGACTCTGCAAAATACGGGACACCTAGACTATTTAACGCCATCTATTATCAGCGGCCATGCGGTTTTTGTTGAGAAATTCAAATTTTACACACGTGGTGAAAATAAGCATGGACCATTTCAAAAGTCAAAAGAAAAAAAAATGTAATTATTTTAACAGATCTTATAATTATTTCATATCATTTTATACAATTTATTTTTCTATTTTAGGGAATGTGTTTAAAAAGGCCATGTTAAAGGCAAAAATGGGAAATATATTAGCAAATCATTGCAAAGGCTTAAGGTTTGAAATATGATACAAAATTTTATTTACGTTGATTTAGTACTATGATTTCAGTTGTATTATATCCTAAAAATGATACGCTTTACTCAAGAAACTTGGAATATTGCCGGTCGTAAGATAATTTAAATATTTACTATTAGGATCTACATTATCTAATGAAAGACGGCAGCATCCACTTAATCCATAAACAACAAAGCCACACAAATTAGGTAGATGGCGCAAAAAGCCGTATCTTGTCCCGTATTTTGCCAACCTTCCACCCCCTTTCAACCCACCCACCTCGATTCTCTGGCTTCTTGGTTGAGAACCCTGAAAGATCTATCAAAACGACTCCCGTTCTGTACTCCCTGCTATAACTTCTCCGAGGTAGCGCCAATCAGGCTGAGAAATAAGGAATTTTTTAAAACTGGACCTGTGGCCAGTAGGGCCTAGGTAGTTTAATTAAAAAACTGGCCACTTACCACATACCATTTTTAACCTTCAAAATCAAGCTTTCATAATTTATGGTCAAATTATCTACTCTTGACAATATGTGCTAGGGCATAGGCTTAGTAGGTTAGTTATTATGGGTATTTCAAAATTTTGGAGTGTTAAATAAAGAACTATAAATCTTGAAGGGAAAAAACTTTGAATTAATTAAGTGGTCACCAGGGCCCAAGCATTTAATTTTTAAACTGGCCCAGCAAATTTTTTAAACTGGTGATTGGCCTGTGATAGTACCTTATTTCTCACACTGGCGCCAATGATCTAGCGTCTGCTACAGACTAATAAAAAAGTCAATGGGTGCGTCTGAATTATTTTCCTAGTAGACTAGGAAGACGGCTTTATTCTCAGGCTGTCTAAATATTCGGGCAGTTAGGTGGGTGCCTACGTTATAATATGCGAAACTATAAAGTCAAAGGTGGATTAAAAGATGGTAGTCACTTGACTTTTCGGAGAACTGCAGCACCATCTATCCTAAGAAATACGAACTATTATTAATTTAATTTTTTAAATTTTGATCAATTCATCTAAATTATCTAATTATTATTATTAATTAAATCATTTTTAAATAGAAAGGTGTAAGTTAATTATTTGCCTGCTGTATCTGGAAGGAATAATTTTTATTTTACCGTCACACGGCCAACTATGAATACGAGTTACCGAATCGAGGTTGGCTGTGATATGATAGTCACGTGATTTTGTTTTCCCATTTTAACAAGTTGTTAAGAACAAATTTACTTTATAGTTACGCCTAATAGGCGAGGATGGAGACGCCACGATAAATAGCTAAGACATAGACTGCATCGATGCTTGTAAGTCGGCCTCGTGAGTCGACAAAAAAACCTCGGATAAAACGAATTCGGACACGATGTAGAATTTAGCCAATATTAGCAGCATCTCTAGCAATCTTGGAATTTAGCCACCTCCGGTTGAGCCAAACTTTAGCAAAAATACGGAATTCGGTCGCCCCCATAAATTTATCAAAATATAAGCAAACGATGCAAAAAAAGTATCATTATTAATATAGTCAAATTTATGAATAACAATGAGGAAAACCTAATAGCGACTGCTTTAACCAATGAAAATTGTACACAAGAAAATGCACGTCTTTTGATACAACGTCAAAAACCTACTAAGCCTTATCATTTAACCGACAATAACGACGTCATTTTGTCAAAATTAAACGTGAACGCTCAAGCTTCTCTACGAAACTACGCCGGAAATCGACTTCAGCGACGCCAAGTTTGTCCACATTGAACTAAAATTAACCGTGATTTTCCTATTCCCAGTATTAACGCGTGCTTTTTAAAGCTTAAACAGTGAGTCCCTTTAGATTCTTGGTCCATGGCTTATGGGATGTTCCCGCTTGGATGTTCTAGTCGATTGGGGCGAGACATAGAGATAAACGCTAAAGGCAACGCGCGAGAGAGTGATTTCGAATCTAGGGTACGAGTTTAAATTATCTTTGGTACGGCTACGGCAGACACCTATTTACTTTTTATCTTTTAAAGGGAATATAACCTAAAAAGCAATCTTTGTGGAAGACCCCTTCAATTTTTCAAACTTCCCTGTACAGTGGCGCCAAATATTTTTAAAGGCAAAGGCAAGAGCGGCCAGAACTGCAAACGTTGGTGTTCCACACCAAATACCTGGGGTTATATTCCCTTTAAGATCTTCTCTTTTTGGGAAGCAGTGAAAACTCACTCCACCAGCTTAAAGGGAATATAACCCGCAAAGCAATCTTTACGGAACACCCCTTCAATTTTCTAATTTTCCCTGTACAGTGGCGCCAAACAGTTTTAAAGCCAAAGGCAAGAGCGGCCAGAGCTGCAAACGTTGGTGTTCCACACCAAATACCTGAGGTTATATTCCCTTTAAGTCTTTTTATCATTTAGACCACATTGTGGGGTTACACAAAAAGGCATGACTAGGCCCTAGAAAATAAATTTCATTTCAATTTTTAGGTATTTTAAATAAAGTGATAAAAAGGGTAAAAAAGCCGTAGGATTCGCTTACGCCATTAAAGGGAATATAAATTATATAACCTGCAAAGCAATCTTTACGGAAGACCCCTTCAATTTTTACAATTACCCTGTACAGTGGCGCCAAACATTTCTAAAGCCAAAGGCATGCGCGGTCAGAGCTGCAAACGTTGGTGTTCCAAACTAAATACCTGAGGTTATATTCCCTTCTCCCTTTTCTCCATGCTTTAACGTGTAGGACTTTTTGGCAGTAGAATTCAGAAAATCACGTGATTTATTTAGACGTAGCTGCGCCTCTCGAGTGCATAGAAATCTCATAGGAAACTAGAATGCTGCCGCCTACGGCCGAGCTTGTCACCAGTTCGTTTTGTACCTTCAGCCAATGAGAGGCCGTAGAGTGGTTCCGCCAAGGAGGCTAATGATCCTCCTTGGTTCCGCTACTATAGCGGGAGCTAGGTGACGTCATTCTCTCTGGTGACATTAAATTCTTGGCAGAAGTAACCGCAGAACCACTCTTTGAGCTCTGATTGGCTGAGATCTGGCTATCGTCTGCCACGGCGTTTGGTCCATTTGCCAGTTACACGGCAGCATTCTAGTTACCTATGAGATTTCTATGCTCTAGGGAATACGCGACGAAGTAAAAAGACCATAAAAAATATTTTTGGCGATTATGCACGAGCCTTGTTTAAATAAAGTAGGTAGTGCTATAACGCATGCCACGGGGAGGGATGAAATTTCCATAACAGAAAGAAGCTCTTTTTTCCCCTGGCTACTTATTTTCACTATGGGCGAGATCTATGACGTCAGAGACAGATTCGGAGCGAATCTCGACCAATCAAATGAAAAACGCTATTACTGAACGCATCCATTAAGCAAGCAAATAGCGAAAATGATAAAAGTAAAAGCAAATTATGAAGATATAACTTACATTTGATTAACATAATTTTTATTTTAACCACTTTTACATTATTTGACTAGTAATTTTAGGTATTTATTTAATATTTTGATTAGAAACGTGATAAGTCAACGCACTTGAATTTCGCGTCTTTCGCACTAACTACGGTCATTCCTAGGTGCCGCCAAATAACTGTAGAAAATTCGGTAACTCCGTCTTTTAATAACTAACAAGAAATGTCGGCTGGTAAGTATTTTGTTTAATTTTCATTTATCAGTTGCGCGACTTTGATCAGGTTTCTCTCTTATTTGTTACAAATGAGCAAATGTTAGTTTCGTAGACTAATCCATATTTTTATTTATGTAATTACCCCTTAAGCTATCGTGTTTGTCGCGTTTGCTTACGCTAAGCCTCGGCTCGAATTTCCTCGGAAGAATTTTAAGTTGTAACGTGTACGACTTTTCATAGTGTATGAACATCATCCTGAATGAGATATATCATCTAATTTATTTACAACCGCTTCCCACTTTACCACTGACCTTGGCTTAATTAACGCACTAGAAATTCTGGATTAAACATTCTTCCTTTTTTTGAATATTTAAAATTATTAGAAATATTACAAAAAAATATTGTAAAATAAGCCTATTTAAATATTATGAACATGTTCCCAAGCTTTTATTGTGATTGACAAGCATATGTCTAAACTTTGTAGCTAAAGGAAAAAAAGGCAGGAAGGGGACGACACTTCCTTTATCCACTTTCTTAAATGAGAATCAAGATGCTGCTCCAGGATTTGCATCCAGACACGTTGACTGGGCTGAAACTATGGAAAATGAATCTATTGATGGCAAGTATCACACAGTTTGGGTTGCCATAAAAAAATTATAAATCAAATTCATATAACTCTTGCTACAGATCGGTTTACTTTATCCTCGGATGTTAAGAAACTTGATAAAGTTTTGCTCCCTACTGCTCCAAAGGCTGCCAGGGGTCCAGATGTTGACATGGATCAAATTCCAACAAGCCCTCCTTATACGGCATATGTTGGAAACTTACCCTATGAAGCTAATGAGGAAGATATCGAAAAATTCTTTAAAAAGATGAATGTATGTAAACAAGTTAAACTTTTATTGAGTATTCATGATAATAATAATATCCATTGTAATGTTATATCGTTGTAGCTGGAAGTTTCTTCTGTGCGTATTCCCCGTGAAGTTGGAGAACGTGGGCGTATGCGAGGTTTTGGCTATGCAGAATTCCCAGATAGAAAATCATTAATCGATGCCCTTTCACTGAACAATGAAGTACAGTAATCATATTTTAATATTAATATTTGGTAAGTATATTAATTAAAATTTCTCACTAGCAATTGAAAAATCGGTCTATCAAAGTCAGCTTGGCCACTGAACATGGTAATTTGGCATTTTATTGTTGATTATTACTCTTTATTACGTAATGCCAGTCAATTTAAGTGTAATTTTTTGGTTTAGTTGAAAATGAGAGAGGCGGTGGTAGTGGTAGAGGAGGAGATGATAGGATTGACCGAACAGCTGGTGATTGGAGGTCAGCCCCCAAGGAAGAGTTTTCTCAACCACCTCCATATAGAAATGACCGCTATGGTAAATATTTTCTCTAACAGAGTTCTTTAATATTGTGAAAGTATAACAGATTGGTTCTTAATGTTTCAGAAGCCAAACCTCCAGGCAGAGGATTTGATTCCGAACCATACAGAAGTCGCCCTAGCTACGACCGTGATTCCTCATCTCGGTTTGAAAGAAATGACAGAGAGTTCAGCAGTGATCGTGACTTTGACCGAGGCAGTAGTGGTGGCGGAGGAGCTTTTGAGAGGAATACCTCACGTTTTGGTGGAGAAAGAAGCGGAGGATTTGATACCTTTGACAGAAACAACAGAGGAGCAGATAGAGGTGGTGACAGAGGAGGTTTGTTTCCTAGAGTTTAATTATCAACGCAAGAATACATTTAAAGAGCATATGCTTATTCTTTTCCCACATCCCTTGCTTTAGGCTTTGACCAGCGTGGTGGTGGAGGTGGTGGTGGTAATAGAAGAGACTTTGGAAGTAGTTTTCACGATGGAGCTGATCGAAATGACTTTCAGCGCGGTGATAATTATGGTCGAGATAGGCGCGGAGAAGGTGGTGGTGGTAGTGGTTTTGATCGGTCAGATGATTACAGCCGTCGGGGAAGGAACAACTACGGTCGGGATAGATACGGTGGTGACGAATTTAACAATTTTAGGAGAGATGGTGGTTATAATAGAAGGGGTGATGATGATTTTCGTGAAAATCGCGACGATCCTCGTGGTGGTGGTGGTGGAAGCTTTACTGAAAAAAGTGAGAAGCTGATCACTTATGTACATTAATAGCTATACAATTGGGTTGGTATTACCTAGAGTCTCTATTGTTTCAGCATACAATCAACAGAGCGAGGCTAAAGAACGTCCTCGGCTTCAATTGCAACCTAGATCGAAGCCCATTCAAGATTCAACACCGAGCCCTGCAAAAACCTCATCTGGATCGGCAATTTTCGGTGGTGCTAAGCCTGTAGATACAGCTGCTAAGGAAATGGAAATTGAGCTTCGTTTGGCCAAGGAAAGGGAAGAAAAAGCGTATGCACTTGAGAGAGATAGGAAGGAAGATGCACCGAAAAGAGGCCCAGGCTCAGAGTCCGGAAGATCTCGACAGTCTTCCGAATCAGGCAGACACTACAGAAGTAGCTGTTCAGAAGATGATCAGCCACCCAACAAACCTACTTCTGGAAAAATTGTACGTTACTTTTATTGTTTTTTAAAAATAATACTTGAGCTTCCATTAAACTATGCCCCTTTCAGGGGCTACAGCGCCATAATAGCTCGGGAGGAAGTGACAAAGAAAGAGAACAACTTCCACCAAGTGGACGATCATCTGGTATGTATTTTTTTATTGATTGAAATTGTTTTTATTTTAGTAATTTTTCCCTCTCTATTAGCGGATAATAATCCGGATTACGAGGGTGGCAGAAAAAAGAGTTACAGAGCCAATGGTGACGTAAAAGAACGCGCCCCTGCTCCTCCTAAATACATTGATAGTGAACCTAAAGTAAATTATTCTTAATCACAATTAATCTGTAATTATCTTATTGATCAAAATTTGTTTTATTAGAGCTATGTGTCACCCAATGTATTTTCTCATCTTGATGCTGGAGATGAAGAACCTGGAAGCACCTCTGATTAGCCTACTATCTCCAGTTAAATTTTTGATTACATAAAAAACTAAAATAATAAAAAAAAACTTTAGAAAAATTTAAAATGAAGAGACCTACTGCTTGTTTTCTTATACCAATTTTCCCTTTAAAAAGGTTTTTTGAAACCAATGGCTTAAATTTCATTAAAAAAATTCCCCTTTGCTACATACATATTGACTAGACTTAGTTTTATTTTCACCAGTTCTTGACAAGATTATTTTTAATTATTAAAAAATTACGTATTCTACAAGTAATGTTAAAAAAAACATTGCTAAATAATGAAGAAACTTGTAAATTTCAACCCTTGTAGTACTTGGTTTTTTGGATATTTTTGTAAGAAAGATTACTGGTTAAATTTACGGAAATGCTTTAATGTAGAAATAAATCGTTCAATATGAAAACTAAGTAAAAAGTAGATATAACTTTTTTCTTGTGGAATTTCTGGCAGGATTCTTTAACATTAACACAATGTTTTTGTTTACTATTTAATGTATGAGGGACTAATTACAATTAGATTTATCTAGGATTTAAATTTAAAATTATTCACAAAGGTTTTATTGTGGTGCTTTTGATATTCTTTCTGAACGACCCCTGTAAAGAGAGCTTCTATAAGAAAGTACTGCTGGCTCCGAAAAAAAAAGCTGTGTTTTTTATATGTCTCTTTGCAGTTTATTAATGTAAAGTGAAAAAAACTGTACATATTTAAAAAAAAAAGTGTTTCAAGTGGCGCATATTGCAATATCAATAGAATTGCAAAATAAAATTCTTTTTGTTATATCACCCGCACCCGTTTCATTTTTAGTAGAAATAAAAATACCAAAACCAGTAATTACATTGTCCTTTCCTAAACCTATTCCTACAAAATGACCTGGGAGATTTTCAAAATCATAAAATTTGGGATTATTAGCAACCGAAACGAGTCTAGGTGGCGTAACGGCGCTAGCTTCTTCAAGATTGCGCCTATGATCTAGCGTCTGCTACAGACAAATTGTACAGTTATAAGAACGTTTTTTCTTAAATAAAATCATCCAAATATAATCAACGATGTGGAAATTATATTAAAATGCAAATATCATTATTTATAATGTCAAATTTACGAATAAAGATGAGGAAAAACCAATACAGTGATTTCAGTATCACGTGACACGACGTCACCTATGCTTTTTCCCAAAGAGAAAAAATCCCGCACAAAATGGCGGCCATAGCCAAAGCTACGAACTGAAACTACTCTATAGTTTTCGGCCGCGAATAAAATTCAATATTTATGCTAGACCAATTAAATTTCGCATTTCTGCTATGAGGTTTTGCCAAAGCGTGGTTAGTTGCACTAGTTACATTAAGGCAGACGATTTTTAGATTTTACTGTCTACCTCGATGTCTACTCAAAGACCAATAAATCTCAGGGATTTATATATTGGTCTAAGGTCTACTGACTCTACTCCCTTTAAAGGATGTATGATTTTCTCTATTTAAAGGTTGATCAACATACTTCACATTTCTACTAGATTGATTGCTAGTTTGGTTAAAACTAAGTCGTAATACGTGTTAGCAGACGATTTTTAGATTTAGTTCATTCTTGGGTTAATCCTAGGGTTAATTCTACTTCAATCAGTGACCAACAGTGCTAGTTATATTAAAACCAAGTCGTAACACGTGTTAACAGACTATTCAGTGTATACTTCAATCAGAGAAATCGTATGGAAATCACAAAGAAAATCATTAGAATTCAAATATTTTGGGAAATCACAGAAACGTTTTCAAAAATCAATAATCCGGTTACGTAATGTTCTTGGTAGCTGATTAAGTATTTTACTAATTACGAATTATTAAAACATCACGAAGACACCATTCGACTGTGTTTCATAAAGTGTAAACAAATATCATATAGATTATTTTTGTAAAGGCCTAGGTATCGACGTAGTTTCAGAAATAAATCGAAAAACATTGCGATCCCTTCCAAGTTCCAGTCAAACAGAGTAAACATTTCTTGTTCAAAATATTAGACCCCATATTAGTTAGTTGTATATCAAATCGTGAATCACCAGTAGGGACGCGTAGGCGGACATAACAGAATCAATGAGCCGTGACCTAAACTACGGGTTCACTTATCAAGCACTCAAATCAACCAAGAACTTGTATAAACTGATCGAAAAAAGGTAAACTGGCCTTCTTGACTCCGGACAAATACTTGGTACGTCGTAAACAAAAAATCAATGGCTTGGAACTCGCCTAAGTATTTATTGTAATGTGCTTATTAATTTTAATTAACACAGTCGAGAACGACGAGAAGTTAATAGTGTCTGATATCACTTAAAATGACTTCATTAACTTTAATCCTGTTACCATACACATCATTGAGAGGGCCGTTTCCCTCGGTCCTCTTTTTCGGGGTAAATATTTGTTACGTCGTGTTTGGTAAGTTTGGGAAAAGTTTATGGTAGGTTGGATAAGAGATACAGGCGTCCTACGCACGAGACACCTGACTCGCTCCGAGGGCCCCGAAGTTCCCGCCCTGACGGCAAGGACATGCGCGCGTTACCTAACAACATTGTCCTACACTATAAGGTACTCCTCCCTTCATTTCAATGATAAGGCGCTATAAAAGACAATATAAAGTGGTCAAGCAAAAATAGTGGCGGGGGTGGAATGAAATTACTCTTTCTTTTTTTCCTTCCGAGCTATTGTTAGCTTCACTAAAGTCCATAAAGGTACCGTTTCGTGGCCGATCGGTCTCACACCTTCATCGTCCTACCTCGTCTTCGGAACGCTTCCTAAGTTCCTTCGGGGTCAGTTAAAGTTTCGCTTTAACCAGTTCAAACGTTTTGCCAAAACAAAATGCCCGCTTACGTCCAAACGCTGCTAGTGGTTCTGATGATTACAACGACGAATCTTCCTTTTGGAACTGCCAGCGGTAAGAAAGTTTCTGGTGGGATAATTTTCTTCTCTCTCTCTCTCTCTCTCTCTCTCTCTCATACTTGCACGCATTTTAAGCTTCAAACCCGAATTTAGCAATTACTTTGAGGTAACCGCTTTGAAAAAAATTACCTTCAATAGTTCCTAGGTTTTGACAAATCATAGTCGCATCGGGCCTGCTGAGACGCGCGAAAGACCCCATTCTCTTACCTTTTTCTATAGCAGTTTCAATTGCGTTCAACTCATAAATGTCAAAACCTAGGAACTATTGAAGGTAATTTATTTTTGAAAATATAATGGTATCGCATCTTTATTTACCTCTAAGTTAAGTTGTGCTATTGGAATCGGAAAATTCTAAAGAGATATGACCCTGCTTTGAAATAGTTTCTAGGTTTTGACAATATTATAATGGTATCGCATCTTCTATACTTCTTAGTTAAGTTGTGCTATTTGAATTGGATAATTCTAAAGAAAAATTAAATATTTTTAATTGACGCGTAATTAAGAATTAGATATTTTTATTATCATATTTGTAAATTCTTAATATGATATCACGTTAGCAGATCATATTTTTTCCAATTCTTCAACTTCGCTAATGGTGCCAATTTTTCTAGTTTAGGTAAGCTTTTGGTTTCTAATGAGTTGCCAAATAACTATAAAGTATTGTTATTGCAAAAATTTTTTAGTTCAAAATGTGGAACTAATTAACTTTGCAAAATCAGTGGGGAAATCGAAGACGGCTTCCTTAGTGAACAAAAACTAGAGTCGCCGCATTATTTCAGAGAATAGGATCGTGTAAAATGATATTTATGGCGATATTAATTAAAATGTATACATAGCCTCTTAAAATTTTGGAAAGACCAGTTTTGGGCTCGAGGGAAAACCTCTCTAATTTCAGTTTAATGAACCATCGGAGTTTTATGTTTCGAAACAACTACGTATAACAGAAGACGTATATTTTAACAAGATACCTATATAATTTCCCTCTATATCTTCGTCACTCCGGCAAATATTGTCTGGAATAGTTAGTTTTATAAAGTAACGTTAAATGTTGCTCTTACGTCACAGTCTTTTTACTTTTACAAGTATACGAGCGCGCTTTACAGTCGTCAGAGATCAAAAAACAACTATTCCGTTTGAAACATATAGGTATTGTAGTAAGTTATATTTTTTAAAGTAGTTTTACTGAAGGTATATTACGTATTATCATAAATTTATTTATTTGTACCATAAATATTGAACAGAATTAGATAACCTACCCTCAGTTACGGGGATGGGAGGGGCTTTGCTAATATGACATTGGTAACGTCCCGTTGGCCAAAATGATTTTGCAGGGCATCGTTAAGAAAATTGGTTGTTACCAAGGCTTAGTACGAAATTTATTTCGTGACATTTTAACACGAAAATAGGTAAAAATGTTAACATCAAGTACCTTTATTTACCATAATATACTAAATTTGTAGTAGGCCTTATGTAGATTTATTTTCTAAAAAGATTAAAGTAATTTTCTTTGTCATTTAAAATGAGCAATACCAAACGCGTTTTGTGGATCGATTTAACGAAAAGCCGAGTGTCTCCTGATTGGCTTAAGTGATTACGTAAAACGAAAAAAGGATTCACTAATCCTAGCACAAGAAAGAATGATGATATAGTTTAATGTTCATGGTAGAAATGAATGTATTAATGGTATTATTTTGAGGTTTTTTAACCGTTTTCAAACGCAAAACTTTTCATGGCTTTGCTTGACGACTCGCAAATCTTTCATGTCGAAATTAACGACAGTTGTTTGTTTCACAGGCAGGGCGCAAAAGCCAAACTATATTCCAGTTCAAGAAGGTATGATTAGTACATGTATTATTCATGTTAAAACATGAGTATGGCCATGAAGTGTCCAACACCGTTTTATAACGGTAATTGAAAAGTAAAGACGAGAAATTTGTCTGTCCTTTCTATATCGTGTCCTATTTGTGATCTTGCGAAGGGGTTTCCATACCCAATTGCTTTGCATTTCTATAAAATCCATAAAATCCGCGCACTCATAACAATCAGAACCTCTAGACCAATTCACAAATTGCTAATAGGGAAACAAAAATTTTAGAGGAAAGCCCCTTAGAATTTATATTTTAATGTCCTTATTTATATTTGATTTTATTCTTTCTAAGTTTTCTTACAATTAAATAAAACCAAGTTTTGTGTATAAACAAATAGCTCAATTCAGGAAATATTAACGTGAAAAGAAAAACAAACCTTTTTTCATTGATTTTTAGATAATTTAAAATGTTCACAATTTTGACTTCTGGCTCCATCCATTGAGACTGCGTATTTAAAAATCAATCTTCTCCTTCACCATTTGTGTATCGGTTTGGCGTGAAAAAATCTATTTTATTTTTCACGCATTGTTTTCTATGAAAAGGGCTTGTGTTCCTATCTCTTAATAGGAATCCAAAGAGGAGAGTTATACTATAAATAGGCTCATTACGTAATATTTATGTGTTTTACGTCATATGTCCGTTCGGGGAACCATTTCCGCCACTTCCCTGGCAATTCCGTGGTTGGTCTAATGCTGCTTTTAGGCGTTGTTCGTAACTGAACTACAATATGTTTTATGTGTTTGTCTTAGCTGAAATTGCGAATGTTGGCTTCTAGACCCCAAAAATGTGTTTCTTTCGCTTTCTATAGGAAATTGTCCGTTGTGTAAACTATTTTCGTTCTATCTCAGTTTAAATTATACTTGTACGCGCTAGAATTTACTCGTGGGAGATATGGCAAACTCTTTATGAAAACTATAGACTATCTGGTATATATTTATATAGTCTGTATATTTCCCTTACATCGCAGCCTGTAGCTCATGACTACCCACTAGAATCAGCCTATTGTTTTTCTGAAGGTGAGAGAGAAAAAGCGGCACGGTAATTGGGCCGTTGATTACCTCCAATTCCATTTTCAATTGAACAGTACCGATTGTTCATTGGTCGTAACGCTAGGCACGTAATCCGGCCCGAGATCAAAGCGCAATAGGTTTCTTTTTACCGCGTAAAAGCGAAATCCCTATGTACGTGTCTAGTTGATTTTCTTTTACAAAGAAAATCTTTGAGTCCAAAAAATTCTTCAAAGTTTCCCCGAGTTGAAGCAAATTATAAAGAATAAAGTAAAATGTTTGGTGTTTACAGTGTTGTGATTGCTCAAAAGGCGTACATTTTATTCTATTATTTCTCTATTATTTGAAGTGTTTGGGAATCAAACATGTGTTTATACTTGGCCATACCTGTCAAACTGTAACTGAGCCTTTAAGCGCTTAAATTTAAACGTGCCCTGTAGTTTGTCCAGTTAGACTCCTTAAATTCAATTAAAACGTCGATATCTTTGTCACGGAAATAACACGAGAAAAACATGTAATTTTGAGTGTCTAACTAGACAAAATCTGCATTTAATTACGTCTTCCAAGGTAAAATCATTTATTCTTGTCCTTCAACAACTTTCAATTCCATGTCTATGTATTTCAGATTATGTATAGAATATAGACTGTCATTTGGATTTTTTGTTCTTACAAGGAGACATCCCGAAGTGTAACCCACCGAATTTGTTCAAACTCGGGGGATTGGTAGACGTTCATGTATGATGAAAAATCCTAAAGGGAATTTATTCAATGGGCAACCGTTTTGCCATGGCAATGAAAAATGTTTTTGATAATACAAAATATAAAATTTTCCCATTGAAAATAACATGGGATTTTGACTTCAAATTGATCAAAAGTTGATCAATTTTGATGTTTTTATTGTCAATTTTTATTTCTTTTTTCTTTTTTTGGCATTTTCGAAATTTTGAAATTGTTCAAATTTTCACAGGGGGGGGGGGGGGGGCGGCCCTAGGAATCGGTCAGAATCCCATGTTATTTTCAATGGGAAAATTTCCATTTGTTGTTGTCAAAAACATTTTTCGTTGCCACGGCAAAACGGTTGCCCATTGAATAAATTCCCTTTAGGATTTTTCATGATACATGAAGGTCTACCAATCCCCCGAATTTGAACAAAATCGGTGGGTTACACTTCGGGATGTCTCCTTGTTAGTCATTAGTTACGGTTTAAATTCGATTTGCTGTCATTTTAATGATTACTTTTTCCCCTCATCGAATGCAGGGGCTTGCCAACAATACGGACATTCCTGTTTAGGAGGTGAGCTCCAATTGATAAATTTAGGTTATGTTTATACGTAATTTTTTATAATTACCGCGCATTAAAGTGCTTTTAAACAAATTTCTCGCGCGAATATTCCCGTTACAGGTCATGGAAAGAGAACTGGTAACGGCCTAGTCGTGGAGGAACCCGAAACGGATACTTCGTCGCCAGACTTCGCCTTGTCCGACCAAACGACGGCCCAGAGGTTATTGGAACTGGACAATAAACCATTCACCAACTGGTACTTGTCCCTTTTGAGGCCCAAGACTTCTTCTTCGCCCTACTACAACGCTAGGATGATGAACAAGCTACTCAAGATCATCGCGACCGCCAACGACGACGAGCGATAGGTTTTTCAATAATCAAAAACTTAAAAATAAGAACTGAGTCGAATTAAACATCGTACGTAATAAAATGATTAAAAAGAAAACCTTATTTTAAAGACGCCATACGTAACGGGAAATAATATTTTGTATCGAAACCCTAACAATAAAGAACGTTTCTCGAGTCAAAACACCCAAAAGAAATTTATTTTCCAAGAAAGTTCCTACTCATTTAGTTCATTTAGTATTCGTGGGACTTTCCTTTTATCTTTAATTAATTAGTTTCATTTTCAGGTACTCTGAATAATTGATTCAATTATTCCTTCTTTTAATAATAAACGATCAATTTGTGGGTCCCATTTGGGACATTAATGAGTGAGTTCCCTTACAAATTAAGCCAGCCCTCGATACATTCCCGCCTTTACGAAACAAGAATGCGGGAGCTTAACCGCGTCATTTCTACCCTAATTCTACTCGAGTCAGCTGGCAGTCCCTTCTAAGGCGTACAGTCGGCTCGATCAAAGGTTCTTTAGCTTACGACAGGTGTATCCGAACAATCTAGTCACGGCTTGAAATTTTCCCGATATTCCCTCGTGGCTATGGGGCGGATTTACCTCAGTTCGTATTTTTGTAGACACCTTCATTAACGAGTTTTGTTGGAGTTCGTTTTAAGTGAAAGTGGAACTAAACATTTCGGACTTTGGGTGGAGGTGTTGGGTTGAGGATACGAAATATTGTACCTATTCCCCCATTTTTTTTTTTCAAGTTTTTTTTTTCATTTGACGGTGTCAAAAAATTTAAAATGATAACCGTTTAAAAGGGGTTTTCGGTACAAATTTAAAAAGATCTTTTAGCCAGGGCGGGTAACTAATAGTTTTTTCGTCTCACAATGTTAAGGGGTACCTAGTTATCTGTGCCACTTTTTTTATTCTCTTTCCATTCTGCCTTTTATTAGGCGCTTAATTTCGGTTAAAAATTCGTACCCCGCGGATGAACACTTTTTGGAACTTCAAAAATCTTTTTTGTTTGACTCCTAGCTAGCACCCCTGGGGGTCCATTTTTTTATCAGTGACCCAGAGAGTTCAAGAGTTTCCGCTGGCGACTTAGCAGTCGATAAATCGTGTTTGACGAGATAACGATCTTATTAATTATATTTTTTTTTTGAAATAATGAAGGTGGCTTTTTTGTGATAAAATTTTTTTAATAAAAAAATACAATCGCGATAAAACATACATACGGGGGAAAACGAGTTTTTACAATTTTCAAATTACGCTAACAATTTAATAAACTGAGGTTTGATCAAGCGTCAACGCTTCGGGTGAATACCGACATTTCATACGTTCACCTTCGCGAAGAAATTAGACGAAAGCCAAGTAGGTAATTACAATTCTTTTGCTTTACGCCAACTACCGTGTCAAACGGTTCGTACAAAATCAACTTTTCAAAAGCTTTTCGTCCTATTTAACCGTTCTCTTACTACCTATTTCACTTCTGACTTATCAACCTACGCGTTTCGGTTGAACAAAACTTCGAATCGGTAAAAGACAAAACGTGGTCTGAAAGCAAAAATCACGTAACATTTTGGCGGGAACAATATCGATTTAAACATTTGAAAGAGTACAGCGTAATGAAGGCGCGTGTTTTTATAAAAAGTTGATATTTTCGCAAAATTTGTGATAGAAGACTGATTTCGCCACTGGTATCAAAATTCATCATATAATTTAAAAAGCTTTTTTAAAACCAAATTAATATAATTTATGTAACGTGGTTCATTGTTTACAGGCGAAGAAAAAAAGTTTTTATTGATGAACGTAAACCAACGAAGGAACGTTTTCGTAATAAATTGTTTTGTTTTGGACAATTGTGGATCTAAGCAATACGAGAAACGCGTTTTAGTTTAAACTTATCAAATAAAGTCGTAAATTTGAATTGACCTTACCTAAAAGCGACCTCGCCCGAAGTGCCTGGATCAGGTGTCCATTCCAAAATCGACGCTTGCTTGGGGTGAGGGTCCTTGTGGGTGACCGAAGAGCACTCGGGCATTGCCACCAATCCCTCTCCTTCACTGAAAGTACCTACGAACCGACCAGTACGCGGATCTTGGGCTTGCACCACAAATCCTTTGAAAAACTCATTGGGACTCGTCGAGAAGATGTTCACTAGAAAATAGTAACACCAGTATATTTTCTTACGACAGCAAGAAACATGAACCTTCACGGGCACTTTCAATAGGTAATAGTTAGTGTAGGGAGCTGTTGGCTCGATCGTGTGGCATGCAGGGCTTGCCACCACCCTCATACGCATAGTAACCCGGCCACCTGAATTAAAGGCTTCAACAGTCGCTTGATGACTTAGGCCTAAGGTGGTGCCTTGGGTATTAGCCTAGCTGATTATTATGATTATGATCTTCAAGGAAATCGCCATTAAGTAATATTTCCAAGAGCCAGGACCTTCAAGTTACTGTTTATTTGAAATAATGGAAACGTCTCACCTGGAAACCGAACGTCGTGTTTTTGCTAAGCCTTAATACGTGAAAAAAGCTAGCAGGTTAAAATTAAACTCTTGTTTCAATCTGTACAAGCGAAAGGTTTCCATTATTTCAACGAGCACTTTATAAACAGTAACTTCCTTGGCGATTTCCATGATGATGATTTATTGAAACGTCTTTGCCCAAATCGCATCGTGTCTGAAAATTTACCGCGTATAACTCCGCTTAACGGTGCAAAATGTAAAAATCACACTGCGTAGGAATATTTACCATATAAAAAACGTATTTTTCCAGATGTAATTAGTTGAAAAATAACAATATCTAACTATATTTCAGCTAGCTAGTAAATAACATTGGCAGTAAACGATATATTATACATCTGATAACGCGAATTAACGGAAATACGTCATTTTAGAAGTATGTATTCCAATCTTACCATTAACTTTACTGCCTTGTCTGTACTTAGTCGTGGACTGTATGACCAGAAAGGGGGATTCCTCAGGTAGGCGAGTTGACTTTCCATGTCCTCTGCTGGGACTCAAAGTCTCGCAGGCCTCCGTGGGTGCTCCTTGAGGGAAGGATACAACCAGGCCGCATAGACAACCTATAATCGTATTCGAAACTTTGTTATAATCTCAGTTATTTCCGTGACTAATTCCGACGTTATAAATAACGTACCCAAAAGAACCGCTATTAACAGACGTTTCGCGTTCATCTTATAAAAAGTAGTCAGAGCGAACTCTGTAGAAGCGTCTTGCCAGGCAGGTTCGCGAGCTATAAGTGACCCATTTTTCAGCTCTGGGCGAATTTGAGGTAACGCGTGAGACGCGATGAAGAGATAAAAAAAATCATTTCGCCTTTCGCTTTTCACAGAACGAATTAACCATCCGACAAAGGTTAAAATTATTTCGATGACCCACAAAGCTTTAATTTAAAAACCATTAGAATTGCCATACTAATTTTTATAGCTCAATAGTATCTACCAAGTCCTGGCTATGACGAAATTAAGGCCCCCGTAATTTGCCGCGACCCGATAATTGTCGGCTGCCCTTTATAAAAACAAATCACGGAAGATGGAATAAAGTTAAAAGGTCTGAGAAGTGTTTTTCTTATTGTCTTCCTTATAAATCTTCTCGAGGATAACGGTCCTCTTTATTATAGAATTTTTCGAACATGATTTTGCGCGGATTAAAGGAAGTAACTGGGGCGGTGCATAAGGAAACCGCGTATATTAATCTACAAGCGCAGCCAGAAACCAAAGTGATTTTTTTCTCGCGTGATTTATTGAACAAAGGATCAAACAAAATAAACTTGGAAACGTACCAAAATCCGTGAAGGTGTTTCCAGAATTTCAAAGGGTATGACTTTCTATAAACTATAAATAATCAGTGTAATCAGAAGTATATGAAATATATCTTACGAGAGAAGTTTCTATTTAGAACATTACAAAGAATCAAGACCCTTCGCGGGCTCAACGCAAAATTTCCCGAGAAAACAAGGATGTGTACCCGGCGTAACGAGGTAAAAATTCAACCTTTTAGGGATAGGTACTTATTTATAAACCATATTTTCTGTAAGTAATAGTTTTAGAAATCCACATTATGGTATATTTCGCTATATGCACTATTTTTCATTCAAAACGAATTTTAAAAAACTAACGGGATCGCGCGAAGGTACGTATTTCAATTGAATAACATTAACAGTATAGATAATATTATGGTAAACGGTAATAGTTAGTGCAGGGAGGTGTTGGCTCGCTGGCATGACAGGATTTCCGTCACTCTCCTACGCATTGTAATCCGGCCGTCTGTATTTATGGCTTTAAAAGTCGCTTGATGACTTAAGCCCCGAGGTGGTGTTTTGGGTATTAGCCTAGCTGATAATTATTAGTATTATTAATTAATTTGTTATTTCTAGATGAACCTTCATGTTAATCCAAAGAAGAGTTTATTTCTACTTCGGGAGAATGACAATGTTGAAACAATTCTAAGCTCCTACCCCTTAAAAAAACAAAATCAGCTTGGTATCTCATTGGTTCCCAAACATTGACGTTTTCCGACGCGATTTAAAGACACGCTGGTGACTTTAACTGATAACTTAGACCATGATGTCCGCGTTTCGTCTCAACATAGTCATTATCCTAAAATATAAAATAAATACATTCTTGTACAAACATTGTAGTCGATCTGTGTAGAAAGACGAACATTCTATACACGAGTCATCGAAATATAACGGGTTTTATCTACATTTAAAGCCAGTTTCTGTAAATTCAAAACAAAAGTATTTTTATATGATGGTGAATCTCGTTAATCTTGTTCGCTTTGAGGATTAGTTCGCGTATCTTTCCCCTTGGCTGCGTTGATAGATACGCCTTGTTGGCTCTTCTGTTTATGCGAACGCAACCATTAAAAGGTTGAAAATAATCACGCAAATTATGAAAACTCAAATGGCAAAATCCTGTTCGTTTTTTCTCGATTAGGTTCAACGATCCGCCGGAGGGGGATTTCCCAGTCAACTCGGAATATTTCTCGCTGCGTTGATGAGCTATATAACTTTGGAATGACTTTTTCCAGTTCCTACGTCGCGGATGGGGGTGTTGTACCTGTACTTCGCAACGTTGAAATAAGGTCTAGTTTAATTGGGGTTAACTCATTAACAATTTTTTTAAAATTTGGGAACTTTCTTGGATTTTTCTTACGGTGAATAAGTTTACCTTCAAACTGATATTATTTGGTTTTGAGAAGTTGGAGGAGCAATTCGCGGATAAGAGTTGTATGTCCTTAGCCACACAATGATTTATGTAGCTAACTAGCCATTGGCGAAATAGACTCAATACACCAATTCACATATTACATACAGGGAAACAAACCTTTAGAAACCGCCATCGAGTATAAAATTTTATTTCGTATTTCTACACTAGTTGACACCAGCGGGGATATTTTGGCGCAAAATTTGAAAAAAAAAATTAAATTTTTATATTTATTCTATGATTTAAGTGCTATTTCAAGCTGAAAGTTTATATAAAATATTTTAGAAAATATAGTTATACAAAATTTCAGCTTTTAAATAACCACAATTTAAATTAGACTTTCGTGGATATTATCATTTTTGTTATTTCGGATTGCAAACTGATGGCGCCATCTAGTAACAAGTAGATTATTAAAAATGTACACACAATGGCGGTACCCCTGTAAAAGGGTCTTCTCCCTTCTTATATGCGTATTAGTGTATAAAAATATCATTCAATGAATAGGAAGTGTCATATTTTTATTTATTACGATACTTATGGTAACGCCAAAAAGTCGACTTTTCCGATATTATTTTGCCCTCGTAGCGTAAAAAATGCCAACCTTTATCACGGCGAAACATTAGAAATCCTATTAAATTTAAACAAGCTTACGTTAAATTCAATAAGCTTACGTTAAATTCAATAAGCTTACGTTAAATTCAATAAGCTTACGTCAAATTCAATAAGCTTACGTCAAATTCAATAAGCTTACGTCAAATTCAATAAGCTTACGTCAAATTCAATAAGCTTACGTTAAATTCAATAAGCTTACGTCAAATTCAATAAGCTTACGTCAAATTCAATAAGCTTACGTCAAATTCAATAAGCTTACGTCAAATTCAATAAGCTTACGTCAAATTCAATAAGCTTACGTTAAATTCAATAAGCTTACGTCAAATTCAATAAGCTTACGTCAAATTCAATAAGCTTATGTTAAATTCAATAAGCTTACGTTAAATTCAATAAGCTTACGTTAAATTCAATAAGCTTACGTTAAATTCAATAAGCTTACGTTAAATTCAATAAGCTTACGTTAAATTCAATAAGCTTACGTTAAATTCAATAAGCTTACGTTAAATTCAATAAGCTTACGTCAAATTCAATAAGCTTACGTTAAATTCAATAAGCTTACGTTAAATTCAATAAGCTTACGTCAAATTCAATAATCTTACGTTAAATGAAATGTTAGGCTAGTGAAATCAACCTATAAAGTAATAACTAAAATTCTATAAAAACTGTTGAAACTATTTGGACCGACAGAAAACGAGAGTGTAATTTGGTGCTTTTGATAAAAATAATCCTTTAGTGAGTAAAGGAGTCCCCCAGATATCAATCAAAGACATATTTCCAGCATGCGCCTACTAACAAGTAGAGTACGCGAGGTGTTTATTGCCGATTTTGTTCAAAGTCGGGTGTAATGTAGACCTATATGAGATATGAAATTTCCCAAAAGGAGACGTTGCACTACCCATTAGATTTGTCATGGCAACCGAAATTGTTTTGACCACTTAAAACAAAAATAATATTTTTTCCTTATTTTACCTAAAAAATGTTATAATTTTACACCAAAAATGTTATAATTTTACACCAAAAATGTTATAATTTTACACCAAAAAGGTTCCAATTTACCCAAACTTGAAGAAATTTACCCAAATGCGGTCCAAATTACCCATTTCGAGATTTTCAAATTAAATTAAATTCGTAGGATTTTTTGTTTAAAGTGGTCAAAAATATTTTTGGTTGCCATGACAAATAGAATGGGTAGTGCAACGTCTCCTTTTGGGAAATTTCATATCTCATATAGGTCTACATTACGCCCGACTTTGAACAAAATCGGCAATAAACACCTCGGGTACTCTCCTACTAAGTAACCGCTAGTAGCGTACTCCTCGTTATTTCTTTGATTGTAGACGTCTTTTCAAAATATCACATTAATGTCAACTTTTATTCGCAATATGATATTGAAATAATGATATGTTATGAAATACAACTAACCCTGGTTTCCTATGGCGACTTAATGCTTGGGGATAGAATTGTGAAGCGTAGAACCATTAGAGGTAGCAACACCATGGCGGCCACCACATAGATGAAGTTGTGTGGGATGGTGGTTATAGGGAAAATGCGCGTAAAAGAGTATATACTGCTACCACGGATAGAGGTGTGCAAATACCATTTTTTGAGGATCGAATCGAATATCAAATATTTATTTCCGAGGCACGTCAAATATCAAAACGAATATTTAAAACGTCAAATAATTTGGTCGAATATTTTAGGGCAAACTGATCAAATACCAAATAGTATTTCGAATATCAAATAATCTAACATATTTGGTTTTCAAATAAACAAATTGCATATTTGTCAAAACAATTGAAATCACGGCAGTGTTTGCAAATATGTTCAAAAATATGTAAAAAATAATTGAAATCACTGGACGATTTACTTGCAAATAGCAAAATAAAGCGCATTGCAGGAAAATAGTTGGAATATATTTAATTTTGATAATTTACGTTAAGCCTTGGTATGAAGTTATTGTAAACATGTAAAGAACTCAAGTTACTAGTTAATTTGATATCAAGAATGTATTTATTTATACTCAGGGAGAATGAATATGTCGAGACTATCGACGGACACGTTGAGACCCTAACCCCGTCACGCAGAGGGGGAGGGGGGGGGAAGGAGGCGGTCTTACTTTTTGCGTCCTTGCAGCAGCGTTAATCTCGTCGAAAAACGTAAGTTTTAAGAACCAATGAGATTGCAGTATTATTTGATTTTATTAAAGCGGAGGAGCATACCGGGGGCCCCAACGGCTGGAATTGGAGAAATGCTAAAAATAATCTCGACATATTCATTCTCCCAGCTTGTGGCACTGGGTGAAAACTCGGAACAACTCCTTCTGCGTAGAGTTTGCAAGTTCTCTCCCCACTGGTTTAAGGGGTTTTCCCCCGAGGTCTTCGGTTTCCCCTTCCATAAAAACTTGTCGAGGTTAACGGTAATAGTTAGTGTAGGGAGCTGTTGGCTCGTTCGCGTGGCATGCAGGGCTTGCTACCACCCTCCTACGCATTGTAACCCGGCCACCTGAATTAATGGCTTCAAAAGTCACTTGATGACTTAGGCCTAAGGTGGTGCCTTGGGTATTAGCCTAGCTGATTATTATTATTATAAATAAATACATTCTTGTTGATATGTTTTAATTTTAAATGATATTACTAGTTTCATTAGTACAAACCTAAGTAACATTTATTTAATATTTAGCTGAATGTGTATATTTAGACATAGACGGCTACGCTCTCAAATCGTGTTTAGCTCTCCCTCGGAGACATCGCTGGAGGCCCCCTCCCTTTTCACCCGCCAGTCGTGTACCCCTTCCCAAGTCACGCAGTGCCGTCCCGAATCAATTTTTAGGATGGAGCGAGATCCGATTATGGAGCCCCCCTTGCTTGCCCCTAATATCAAAATATTTTTTTCCTTTACCACTGAGGTGCCCCACCGCCCCTTGAGACTTGGCGCCTGGAGCGGCCGCTCCGTTCGCCCTATGGTAGGGCCGGCCCTGCCAAAGTGCCCCCGCTCGAAGACTGTAGCCACGTGTTCCCCCACATAAGTATCTCTCTCTCCCTCAGAAATCAGCACGTTTACCAGCTGTGTGCTTTTCTACTCGCTGGTCCAGACGACAACGACGACGACATAGATTCCAGTTACAATATTTCGTCCCCCCCCCCTGGGGGAAGGCAACGAAATAAAAACGACAATATTAAAATATTTTTTGCCTTTAGATATTTTTAGATTGTTTTAAGTTAATAATCAATACAAAAATAGGTTGGAGTTAATAAATTTAAAGTATAATTTAAAAAAAAATCGAATATTTATTATAAACCAAAGACGTAGCGCGGATCGTGAAATTACCAAAAGAGCTAACTTTTCCAGTTGGGTGTCAATTTTTGTTTCATTAAGCTTTTAATACCATTAACTTGTCAATTTGGAGTTTCGATCTGTCCAAAACTAATGAAATTAGTTACCATTCCTCCAGGAAAATATTTGCGAAGGGTATTTCCCTCAGGTCCACCCCCCCCGGGGCTCCTACTTTTTGCTATACGCAATGTCTGTCAATATCGATTGCTGAAGAAGATACGTCGGTATACAGCGCCTTCTTTCGCTTTATTAAAAAAAAATTTATGGTAAATAGAGTAAACATATCATTATTTATGGTTGATTTCCTAAATTCACATATCCGCCCGAGGGGTCGGACACTTGCCTTTATTTTGTACGGGATTTCGGGATTTGGTAGTGAGTTTGGCGATATTATCATTACTTTTTGAAGTGATTTTGGTATTTCAATGTTAATTTACCATAGAGAGAGTTAAAAGATTTTGCGACCCCTCGTACAGTGTTTCTTTCAGAAAATTTTCTTCGGGGGGGGGGTTTCCCAGACATCCGGGGGTGCCGGTATCCAGTGGCGAGCGTAGCACTCCATGCACGCCTAGCAGTGGCGTCGGAAAAAGGGGAAGCTCCGGGGGGGCGATACTCACGTTAAAAACCAATAACTGCGTGTGTTTGTAGACGATGTTTCGATTTTGAGAATATTTCCTTTAAGTGTTCACTTACTTTAAGTTGTTATTCATTTTCTGTTTGGAATAAATAGTGTTTAAATAAAAAATGGCTACTTAAAGATAATATGACGTGGAATTTCTGAATATCTTCTAAGGCAAGAACATATTTATTTCTACTTAGGGAAAATGACTACATAAGACGGGCCACAAGATCGAATTTTCACCCTATGGCAAGAGAGGGGGGAAGGAAAAACGTCACCCACGTGTGCTTCAATAGCGTTGGATGACTGCAGTTATAGGGAACCAATGAGGAACCGAGCGGATTTGATTTTTTTCATTGGAAAGGAGCTTATTCTTGGAGGGATTAGGAGCTACACCAAAAGTCGTCTCAACAAAGTCATATTTTCGAAGTAGAATTAAATAATTCCGTGTAAGGAAGAAACGTTATCTTAAAGCTTCCTTTCAATAAATAGGGTTTATAGGTTTTGTTTATAAATCTTATCAGGAAACTATAGAAACTTCGAATGACTAAGGTTCCATTGGGACGGTGATACGAAAGCGCGTCGAGAAATAGGCGGGGCTTAACTACGTCAAGTATAAGACGGAACACGACGTTACAAATTCATTGGCTAGAGGTTTGACGCGAAAAGAATGCGTCGTCATGGTAACAAATAGGCGATCTTCCCGCGCAAAAAAGGCTTATAAAACAATGGATTTAAAAAACTCAATTTGTTATCGTACTAAATATTTTGAAGTAATTATAATGTTCTTCGCGAAACCTAATTTCAGGTATTTGTATGGTTATAAAAGAGATAATCAGGTAAGCTAATAATATAATAACCATGACTAGGCTTAATGACGAGTTTTCGTCGAATTAGGGTAGCGAGGCGCGATAGTTTTTCTCGTGAGTTTTCCCGCTTTAAGACACGCCCGTTTCTACGAGCTTCATCAAGGCCGTAAAAATCTTCCTTAGACATTCCAAGTGTATACCTATATAGTTTCCTGATCTTATAGATTTATAATATTGTTTTGTAGGTATTATCCAACATATACGTTTACAATTCTATTTCTATCTCTCAGGTGGATTGATTAGTGATCCGAGAATCGCCAGAGTTTACTTTCATACAAAACTAATATAAGGCTATATAAAACACGTAGCCTATTCTGTACATTGCCTTTGTTCTCCTAAATACCATTCACTGTTCGTTTATCTTTCACTCTACTCTACTCCGGCGAAAAGGCCAATTCACATGTATAGTTCATACAAGCCGCAACAAAGAA
This sequence comes from Leiobunum rupestre, assembly GCF_980474605.1. Lineage (NCBI taxonomy): Eukaryota > Metazoa > Arthropoda > Arachnida > Opiliones > Sclerosomatidae > Leiobunum > Leiobunum rupestre. The sequence goes on from NC_143392.1 coordinate 38,978,823, forward strand.
CCAAACTATTATAGGATTATAACGGGACGGAGTATCGAGTGGTCCTACCCTAAAAGAATTAAGAGGGGCCCACCTTCAATTCGAAGCCCCATTCGAACAAACCAATGCCGCAGGATCCTGGCCCATTATTATCGATTCCGCAGCTTCGAAAGCGGTGGAGGAGGAGTCCTGAAGATGGAATTTTTACTTTCGCTCAGTTCCGACATCCTAAAACCGTTCGTCCGGATTTGCCTCTTGCTCCTCCGCAGTTATGGCGGGATGAGAGAGGGTTACCGAGTTACGATAGCGGCTATTTACCTCCGTCCTTGACCAATTAGCGATCGACTATTCAAACAATATTTTAACATTGCCGTCTGACCTCTTCACGCGTAGAACATTTATTAAAGACTTTGTTTGGCATCACGTGGATCTTTTCGTTCACAATTTGGAGAATGTTTCTATTACGGTATGCAATGAAAAGATGTTTTTTTACTTTTCGTAGAGAGATAAGTCTGAAATCAATTCGTGAGTTACGTAATATAAATAATTTCATTTAAGGTTTTAGAAATAACGACGCTTTGGTGTCATTTAATTTCTAGTTCAATTTTTTGATTGTCTTCGCATGACTTCCATGATTACGAAATATAGTAACTCATCAAAATGTTCCCAGGTCGACTATTTTCTAGCAAATGCGTTTAACTTCATTGTAATATCTTCTCAAACAAATTCGGTATAGCCTAATGTCTTTTAATTTTGTTTAACATTTACCAATGGAATAACGACCAGAAAAAAAGTTCAAATATTGAGCTATGCCTTTTACCTTAGTCGATCTCAAAACCAAGATAGCGCTTATATCGGAGACCCATAGGGACTCTTTACCCCAATATTTTACCTCCGTAAAGGCCATTTTGGTCCTCAAGCGCGCTTGATTATCTCTAAGTCAACATCGAAGGTCGTAGTAGATCGAATTTAATGTTAGCTGAGACATGTAGCGATAAATGGCTGTTGCCAATAATAAAAAATGGCTCTTAAGGGTGGTATACTTCGATTGATTCAGTAGCCGATAGAGCCTAATAGCTAATAGCTAGAAGGGCATAATAGTGGGCTAGAGTTGAAATGATTGGGCCATTTCCGATTTCTAATGACATCCGGAAGCTGGTACTTCCCTCCTCTTCGAGAAGAACGGAACTCTTTCAGTGTTAAATAACTTCCGAAGAAAGTGGCATCAGGATTTTGATCTCAGTCGCGCGAACGTTTCCACCTCAGTCGCGATGAAGGCAGCCGTTCTATTTCCGTTGCTAATATGCGTCTGGGAAATATCCGCGATTCGGGCCCAGAATTACAGCTTCGAAGCTCACATCGTCGCGATATTCGTGTCCCATTCGGAAGTACCTCTTAATTTGGAAGCCATCCGACCGGCTTTGGAGATAGCGCAGAGGGACGTCTCGGCTCTGTACCCGCACATCAAATTCAGGCTGACCTTCAGGAACGACTCCAGCTCTTGTATCTCTAACACGGCGGGCGTTTTCGCGGCCGAAGAGTATTATTTGCAGCAAAACCAAGTGACGGCTTTCGTGGGACCCGCTTGCAGTTTCGCCCTTGACCAAGTGAGCCGTATGGCGTCTTATTGGAACCTACCTGTTTTCACGGCGGGCGGAATCGACATTTCTTTTTCCAATAAGAAAATATTCCGGACTCTTACGCGGCTGTCCTTCTCGATCTCGCGGGTCACCGACTTCCTCCTGTTGGTTCTGATGGAATTCGATTGGCATCACGTGGCGGTCATATCCGACGAGACGGACCTGCAGCAGCGACTGGTCAGTCAAAGTTTGGCCGATACGTTAAAATTAAAAACCGATTACGAGCTTAACATAAACTATCGAAGTTTCGTACGCAACGGATTTCACGACAGGAAATATGCCAAAATCTTTGAAGAATGTCGAGGTCTCGCTAGAAGTAAGTATGATCAGAAGTGTCTAGTGTAATATATCTTTACGAGATAAGTATCCCGTACAAAAATGGTGGATCCATTTTATTGCAAAATTCTATCCATAATTCTTTCAGATCCCAATTCACCTATTATTGTTGTTTTTGCAAAATGTTTTAAATTGGATCCAATTCAGTGGCGGAGCCAGGAATCTTGTTAAGGTAGACCAATTTCCCAAGGTTCCATAGTTTTAAGTAATAAACGAAGGTGGATCTTCATGCTGATGATAATAGAAATAAATTTTCAGACACTTTCATTATACCGGGTGTTAAGCCCCATTTTCATGCTCGCTGGTAACGGGTAAAAATCGACAAAATCCGCTTCCGCTACACACTTTTTCACTTTCCGCGTCGATTTGTTTCAAACAGATATTTTAGATTAATTTTCACGCTTGCGAGTGGCGGATGCGAATTTTGACGATTTTTATCCGCTACCAGCCAGCATGAAAATGGGGCTTAACGGATAAGAGTACCGAAACTTTCTATATGCGTTCTATGGGTAAAAAATGTCTATTAAACATGGGTCCTAAAGTGCTTCGTTTCAGAGATATGGGCTCCCAAAAAACTACCCCCAAAAACCAGACACAGCCTTAAATCTGGCAAACAATATTCTTCCTTGAACCAAATTGTTTTCATTAAACTATCAATTGTTTTTTATCCGTTAGGCGAGAAACTTTAATAACAAGTGGCAAAAGTTCATTAATGTCCTTTTTGAAGTACAATGAGTTTGAAGACAAAGCCATTTTAATTTAGTGATACGATTTTAATTATTAAATTTAAAGATACAAATGTCATAAAAATTTTAAAGGACTGGATTAAAATTGTCTAATTCGTTCTGTAGCTAATATGGCACATTGAACTAGGAACGCTTATTGCACGGACGGGCTCAAGAAAATTGGGTTAGAAGCTCAAAGATTCAACCAGCAGTAGATTCCTAAAAGACTGGTGTCAGATCGACTGGCGTTTGAGTCTGTAGATAGACGGCTAAGAGAAATTAGACAAACTTAAATTTTGATAATTAAAATCGTTCGTAACGACAAAATGTTTTTATTTTATTTGGAACCGTGTCAATAAAATTAAAATTGCTTTGTCTTCAAACTCATTTTACTTCTGAAAGGACATTAATGAACTTTTGCCACTTGTTATTAAAGTTTCTCACCTCACGGATGAAAAACAATTGATAGTTTAATGAAAACAATTTGGTTCAAGGAAGAATATTGCTTGCCAGATTTAAGACTGTGTCCGGTGTTTTTGGGATAGTTTTTTGGGAGCCCATATCTCTGAAACGAAGCACTTTAGGACCCATGTTTATTAGACATTTTTTACTCATATAGACCCATAGAATGCATATAGAAAGTTTCGGTACTCTTATCCCTAACACCCTGTATGCATGAATAAATTCTAAAATAAAATATATTCATGCATATAATGAAAGTGTCTGAAAATTTATTTCTATTTCTATTCCTTAGTTTTATTTCATCCTCAAAATTTCAATATCTACGCTCCCCGTATTAAATTAAATTCAGTAAAATTTTAAGAAATTTAAAAATTATCCCAAAAGGTTTTCGTCAAATTTTAGTTTTTCAGGCCACTTTTCGTGGAATCTGGGGGCCTCTGGGTCATTCCAGGACAGATTTTCCCACTTGTTCACCCGACCATCGTCAAATTTCGTGAAAACTTGTTTTTAGGGTTATTTCGGCCGTAGAAGTCGATTCTGAAATTTTCATTAAGATTGGTTGAGCGGTTGCTGAGATACAGTGTAGTCACATTTTTGAAAATGACATTGAACCATACCATTAACCATTTTTTATCTCCGCTTCTACTTAACCCAAAAATTCGAAAGAAGGCTCATTTTAAAGGAATTGAAGAACGCAATGTAAATACGCACTTAGGATCATGCTATATATAAGATAAAATACAATAAATCAAGTTTTAAATAGTTGACCTTTGACCCTGAAAATAGCTCCTTTTTAATTTTCAAAATTTAGTTTTTTCCGCATTCCCTATACGCGCTTTAGTTGCAATCAAAAAACTGCGAGGGTAATATTTTTTGTTTTCGAGAAAAAAAAATATTTTGTATACCCCTCCCTAAAAAAATATATAGAAATTTAAAAAAATATATACAGGGTGTTAACTAAAAAACGATACAGAGCCAATTACTCAACATGTATTTTAAGTAAGAATTTTAAATTTGCAGGTTACATAGTGGGTGCAGGGGGACAAATGTCAATGACCTTGAACCAGGTCTTCAAGGTCACTCAAATTTTATCTCGAGAACCATTAGGATTATAAAAATGGTTCCAATTAGAAATGTGTTCTACGTTTAATTTTAAGTCTAAGCAATTTTGACCCGATCTAATTTGACCAATGGGAAGCCGAGAAATGTTCGACCAAAAACCATAAGGTCGTGTGTGGTATTCTAATGTTAAATTTCTATATATTTTTAAGGAGGGGTATTCAAAATATTTTTTTTTCTCAAAAACAAAAAATATTACCCCCGCAGTTTTTTGACTGCAACTAAAGCGCGTATAGGGAATGCGGAAAAAACTAAATTTTGAAAATTAAAAATGAGCTATTTTCAGGGTCAAAGGTCAACTATTTAAAACTTGATTTATTGTATTTTGTCTTATATAAAGCATGATCCTAAGTGCTTATTTACATTGCGCTCTTCAATTCCTTTAAAATGAGCCCTCTTTCGAATTTTTGGGTTAAGTAGAAGCTGAGATAAAAAAAAAGGTTAATGGTAGGGTTCAATGTCATTTTCAAAAATGTAACTACACTGTATCTCAGCAACCGCTCAACCAATCGTAATGAAAATTTCAGAATCGACTTCTACGGCCGAAATAACCCTAAATACAAGTTTTCACGAAATTTGGCGATGGTCGGGTGAACAAGTGGGAAAATCTGTCCTGGAATGACCCCTCTGTAAAATGGAAATGAATGCCATAGCATACCTGACCTGCCCCCTGGCGACACCACGCATCCAATTAATATTTATATGCAATTCAACTATATATTGATTGAATCAAAATTATTTGATGCAAACAGAATGGGATTTAAACCGATTGTGTCTTGATTCCAGTTGGACAAAAATTTTGACGTATAGGGTCACGCACTGAAGATTTATATACCCCCGTTCCGTAAATGAATACACACCGGGGTCAAATCAAATTCGTAAACGATCCATCTAGACAATTGAATATAAAAACGTGTACCTTGTTGGGTGGTTTCCAATGGTGCGATTTTTCCGCCAAACAGAGTGAATTACTCCATATTATTATGTAAATTATTACTTATGGTTTTTCTAAAAGGGACGTGTTTAAAGCAGCGTTCAGACTATGTGAAAATATTACGTTAGCATCGGTCGTGTCGTTTCGGTTATGTTGGTCGCGTCGGTTCGTTCATTTCACTGTTCAGAAAGGAACCAACCTTGCACATAGATTAACATAAAAAGTGATTGTTCATCCAATCAGAGCTCAGTAATAACGGCATAAAAATTTAAATAATGTTTTATCCACCTCTGATTGGTTATAGTATTTCGATGGTTCTAAAGGTCGCCACTACCTAGAGTCAGCGCTGATGAGGCATAAGGCTAATTGTCTGCTATGAACTTTTTGAGCGCAACGAAATGCAAAAATGTAAACGACACGCGCGAAAATTTAAAGTTTCTGTTGAGAAGTCTGAACGGTGTAAGAAATCGAAAGAACCGCCATGATCGACGCAAACGTAATATTTTCACATAGTCTGAACGCTGCTTAAAACGCGTAACAATTGCCGAAATAGATGGCTATTTATCTCAAGATATATTACATCCTTCTGGTATATAGATGTTGTTTTTGAAACGTCTCTGAGATGTATCGAAATCTCACCGAAAAAATGCGCGTCCCCAGTTTTTATTCTAATCGCGAGAGGAGATGTGGTTCGATCTCTGCTGTTGGAAGCCTACGAGCAAGGAATGAGCAACGGGGAGTTTGTTTTTCTATCTTTAGAATTGATTCAAGACAAGAAATCGGGCTTTGATTTCTCATGGTTTGTCGAAGGAGATCAGAAAAACCGGGTAATTATCACCAAAAAATCACCACTTGGATAGTCTTATTGATCGATTTTACATTTAGCAAGCGAAAGAAATGTACGAATCTCTGATGGTTGTGTCCGTGAGGGTTCCAACCACCCGAAGATACAAAGAATTCGTCAGGGAAGTTATTTTAATCGGACATAACAAGTACCAGGCTCTCTTAGACGAAAGCGAAGTAAATTAGATCGTGGACGAATAAGCTATTGGACCCGAATCTTGATGGCACTCGGTTCTTTTACGGACTTACGGTAGCGCCACCATTGAGTTGGCAATATTAATCTAGAGATCCAATCAAATCTGCTCCCCGCGAAACAAGTTTTTGAAAATAACGAATGTGCCGTCTCCTCCAAGATGACGAGAAAACGTTATCATATGACCCGTGGCGCCATCCATAATTTAAAAAATATATATTTTTGCCGGAAAACGCGTCTTATTTGAACGAACCATTGAGAGATAGACGGCGCCACGGGTAGAATGATAAAGTTTTCTCGTCATTTGGGAGCAGACGGCAGTATTCTTATTTTTTAAAAACTTGTTTCGCGAAATACGGAAATCCGACGTTTTGATTGGACCTCTAGATTAATATGCCCAACTCAATGAGCGCCACAGTGTACAATTTTGCAAAATTTACCACCCATCAGTGGCGTAGCTAGCATGGGTGACACCCGGGGCGGATATCATAGTGCGCTACTTACTAGTCTCTAGTTTGTGTAAGTTTTTATTTTTTTCACGGTGGGGTGTCACGCCCAAACGGGTGGCACCCAGGGCCGACCGCCCCACCGCCTACTGCCACCCATATCTTAAATACGAGCAATTATAAGCCTAATATTGTTAGTTCGTGAGAATATTGTTTCTTCTGGTAATATAATTTATACGTAAATAACAGAACATAACGTAGATATACCTGTCAAATTTATTTGATACGTGTGAAGTCTTTTAAAAAATACAATTCAAAAGATTGAATGACAAAACCTAGAAAAAAGCCATTTTTAAATTAGATTTTTTATTTATATTTACATTACTTCTTATGGTAATGTTAGTGGTATCTAGGAGCAACAAACACAACACCCCACACAAGCAGAACGCAACCCGTCCAAAGTCGTGGATTTTCTTGTGTACATTTTTAATTGGCTAGACGCTTTAGCGCCTGCTGCCGTCGGAAGGGGAAAATTCGGAAATTGTCTTTCCCCCCGCCCGTAAAACGTTCATCGTAAAGGCTCGTGACGCTCGTCCAATGAAATTCGTACACAACCCTTCGTTAGCGTGTTTAAAGGCTAGCTGCGTTCTCCTTGTGTTTGTTGCTCCTAGGTGGTATTCACTAGTATCATAAGCCTATGCTAGTATATCTGGTCGACGTTTTATTTTTTGTAGGATTTTAATTTTTACGGTAGATTTAAGATTACCATTTATACTTGAATTTACTCTTACATAGAAATTTTAAAAATTAGCATTTACTAATATTTGTCACGCGATTCTCTCGGTAGTAGCATAAGTGGTATTACTCTAACAAGGAGACGACCCGAGGTGTTACACACCGATTTCGTTCAAACTCGAGGGATTGGTAGACCTTCGTGTAACTTGAAAAATCCTAAAGGGAATTTATTCAATGGGCAACGGTTTTGCCATGGCAACGAAAAATGTTTTTGACAACATAAAATGGAAATTTTTCCTATTTAAAGGGAATAGAACCTCCAACGCGTTCTTTATGGAAGACCCCATCAATTTCCTTTATTCCTTTCACAATCAGCGATTATCAGCGCCGCTAGTGTGAAAAGCCATGGGAGGCAGCGGACAATATTGGAACCCTCGGAGGGCGACGAAATACCAGAGGTTATATTCCCTTTAAGCCATATCGGTTCATTTTCACCCATTTGGTTCAAATTGATCAAAATGTGATCAATTTTGATTTTTTTCGTCAATTTTTAACAATTTTTTTATAATTTTGGTATTTTAAAATTTTTTCAATTTTTTAAAATTTTTCACAGGGAATCGGTCAAAATCCCATGTTATTTTTAATGGGACAATATCCATTTTATGTTGTCTAATACATTTTTCGTTGCCATGGCAAAATCGTTGCCCATTGAATAAATACTAATTGCAAGAATTATTTTTTTGCATATGCTTCGGGCCCATTAGTGTATTTGTCCAAGCTTAGATTAAGAAAGGGAACCAATAGTGTACTTTCGCTGACGTATCATTTTGCAGGTAAATCCAATCATAGGAGCGTTCTACGACAGTATTCAGTTATACGCTTATGCTCTGAACAATAGTTTAGCAAACGGAAATGATCCCATGGATGGAGCGATACTAGCCCGATCTCTATGGAACAAAACTATTATGGCAGGTATTGAGTTCGTGATTTCATTCGAAATTATTTTCTTTAGGAGATATTTTATTACTAAAAAATATTATATTCAAGGGTATTATTAGAATGGCTATCAATTTCAAATCTTATCTCTTTGATGAATAATTAATTTATTAATATTTCGGGAGATCGACTATCTTGAGGCGACTTTAGCGTTTCTCCCACTCCCCTCATGCTGGAAACCTAGGACATACTCCTGGCTGGAAACGTAAGCTCTTTCTCCCCTAAGAAAATCGAATCCCCTCGGTATCTCATGCTTTCCTTAAAACAAGTGTCGACTCGACGTGAAGTAGCTCTTTTTTTCAACAGATGTCGCTAGTGTCGAAATCAAAACAAGATATTTTAAGCTACAATTTGACCCAAAAGGCGGGACATAAAAGTACCCCTCGCGTTGATTGGCTCGTTTGTAAATTTGACAATAACTTAAATTAGGGTTACCACAAAATTTTCAGATTCAAATTCCCTGACCACTTTAAGAAATTTTCCCTGACTTTTTAAGGCCAAAAATTTTATTTTAGATTTTACTTTCATCAGCAGTTAATAAATTTAAATGGACTTATATTTCAGTAGAAAGGTTATGGCAATATTGAAAAAATTAAACAAACTTACAAGGAAATAAATGATAATTATAGAATTTGTCTTAGATCTAGAGTAAAATTACCTTCCAAAAGTATCAAGAGAAAATTGAATTATCTGACTTCTCTCTGAATTTTTGCAAATTCTTAAAATTATCTGAACTTTCCCTGACTTTTTAGGCCAATTTTTAAATTTCTTGAGAGGAGAGTGCCCATCACTGTTTTCGGCAGCTCCTCCAACCTAGTATATTAAAGACAATTGGTAGATATTACTCGTTCGCCATCTATAGGCCGATCGCTTAGCTTAAAATACGGAAAGGTACACACCTACATTACGTAGTTTATTCAGAAATTAACGGGACTAATAAGCAGGGCCGTCTTTACCTAATTGGAGGCCCCAGGGCAAAGCTATGGGCGATCCCTGTAACTCCACCCAAGTTTCTAACCTCCAGTGCGAAGTCCTCCGTCGCTCTAATCTACAACTATCGGTTCAAATAGTTTCACTTGTCCTACTAAAGGTTACTGAAGAAGAAGCTTATTCTGAATTTAAAAATACCAACAACCAAAAGTCTTTATTCGTTTTAGATTTACCCTGTCTATACACGCGACTAAATACTTTCGAGTAATGTTAAAAACATTTTTTTGTGATTAAAATTTCATTTGCAGTTCAAAATTTGAAAAATGGGGCCCTCCAGAATCTCGGGGCCCTAGGGCAGTGCCCTTTTTGCCCAATGGGAAAGACGGCACTGCTAGTAAGTGTAGAGAGCTGTTGGTTTGCGTGGCATGAACAGCTTGTCATCACCCTCCTACGCAGTTTAACCCGGCCACCTGAATTAATGGCATTAAAGTCTCTAGATGACTTGGGCCTAGGGTGGTGCCTTGGGTATTAGCTTAGCTGATTATTATTATTATATCATCAATAATTTTCTTGAAAATAGAAATCGCCGGCTCTTCTCATCGAGTGATAAAATTAAAATATTTAGCGGCTACGATAGGGGGCGTATATTTGGAGTAATACCAAAACACATCCAAGTGGGTTGCCAAATGAAAATTAGTTTTAAGAGTGTAAATAGAAAAACGTAAACCGTTGTAACCGAGGGTCATGATTATGAGGTCACTCTCAATTGAATAAATCTGATTTTATCATGATTGAAATGATTAAATCGGATTAAATCATGATTGAAATGATTAAAGCTGATTAAATCATGATTGAAATGATTAAAGCGGATTAAATCATGATTGAAATTATTAAAGCGGATTAAATCATGCTTGAAATTATTAAAGCGGATTAAATCATGCTTGAAATGATTAAAGCGGATTAAATCATGCTTGAAATGATTAAAGCGGATTAAATCATGATTGAAATGATTAAAGCGGATTAAATCATGATTGAAATGATTAAAGCGGATTAAATCATGCTTGAAATGATTAAAGCGGATTAAATCATGATTGAAATGATTAAAGCGGATTAAATCATGCTTGAAATGATTAAAGCGGATTAAATCATGATTGAAATGATTAAATCGGATTAAATCATGGTTGAAATGATTAAAGCGAATTAAATCATGATTTAAATGATTAAAGCGGATTAAATCATGATTGAAATGATTAAATCGGATTAAATCATGGTTGAAATGATTAAAGCGGATTAAATCATGATTTAAATGATTAAAGCGGATTAAATCATGGTTGAAATGATTAAAGCGGATTAAATCATGATTTAAATGATTAATTCGGATTAAATCATGCTTGAAATGATAAAAGCAGATTAAATCATGATTTAAATGATTAAAAATTACTAAATCATGATTAAAATTATTACATCGCGATTAAAATTATTACTTAGCGATTAAAATGACTAAATCGTGATTAAAATTATTAATTCGCGATTAAAATTATTACATCGTAAATGAAATGATTACATCGTAATTGAAACGATTACATCGTGATTGAAACGATTACAACGTGATTGAAATGATGACATCCTGATTGAAATGATTACATCGTGATTGAAATGATTACATCGTGATTGAAATTATTATATCGTGATTGAAATGATTAAATCGTGATTAAAATTATACATCGTGATTAAAATTATTACTTCGCGATTAAAATTATTACTTCGCGATTAAAATTATTACATCGCGATTAAAATAATTACATCGCGATTAAAATTATTACATCGCGATTGAAATGATTACATCGCGATTGAAATGATTACATCGCGATTGAAATGATTACATCGCGATTGAAATGATGAAATCATGATTGAAATGATGAAATCATGATTGAAATGATGAAATCGCGATTAAAATGATTAAACCGTGATTAAATCATTTTTAAAATGATTTAATCGTGATTAAATTTTTAATTATTTAATCATGATTATTAGGGCACTCTAAAGCTAAAGTGATCTGCCCATCGGTTGTAACTTAAACTATAGTAACAATAATAATAAAATGTTTTTTTAAAAGGTAAAAAGTCTGGCCGACAAATTAACACGTACTAATTATGGTTTTTTATATCTTAATGCTACATATCTCCTAGAAGGCATGACAGGTGACATCTTTTTAGACGTTAACGGAGATAGAGAAGCTGATTTTACCCTGAACGATTTTGATGTGGAATCGGGAAAAATGAGGGTTAGTATTTTCTTTTTACCAAGGCTTTAAGTCGCTTCATGACTAGGCCGTTTCATCTCAAATATCTGACAAACGACTACCAGGAATCCATACTTCTACTTGGAATGCTTATCCTGCCGTATCGCGTATGGTAAGATCCAGTAGCGGCGCTAAGGGTGGGCTGAAGTGGGCTTTAGCCCCCGTGCATTTCTGAGAGGGGCCACATATTTATATTAAAAGGGCCACATATTCATAATTAAGAAGCCTCATATTTTAATTTATGAATTTTCATTATCTCTAGAAATTTGTTTTATTGCGAAGAAACGTTTTTCTGGAAAAAATCTTTCAAAATCAATTTGTTTACTCAAAAAGGTAGTAGACCATAAACATATAGATTCGGGAGGAAGGTAGCGGAAATTGAGAGAAAGTTGAAAAGAAAGGGGCTTATGGGAATTTACGGAAATATCCCAGGCATGCACGTGTCCCCTCCAGGTCAGATACAAGGTCAGTAGGGGGTCCAAAAAACGCGACGAGAGCCGCAACAATAAAACGACCTTGCTCTTCTCGCTTCCTAGAAAATTTTGGGTTTTTTCGATTTCACCACTTTTGCGAAATATGGTCAATCCAAGGTTCCCACTAAGGGCCACAAAATTCTTAGGGGCCACAAAATAATTAGCCCACCTGTGAAAAAACCTTAGCGCCGCTACTGGTAAGATCCCTCTGACCGCTTTGGCCCCGCCTACGAGATAAAAAATCCCCTCTGCGCGCGCTCCCATCTCACGTTGTGCCTTGGTTGTGGTTTGTTAAGTTAACATAGTGACGTCAAAAAACCGTCAGCCACATCGAGATGAAAATCTGCCACGATAAGCATTCCAAGTAGAGGTATGGATTCCTGCGACTACTGAATTAAAGAAAAATGAATGGCAAGGCAACCCAACCCCTGGGGTTAATGTAGCCCAGCGCCCCGAGAACGTAAATATTTTATATTTTTGCCTTCGGGAAATTTTAGATTGATTTAAGGGAAATTATTAACGGAAAAATACACGAGATGTTCACTTCTTTTTTAAAGGCCGACTACATAAATCTTCGGTTTATTCTGTCTTTCACTGGAAGTAGGCTTACTGCAATACACGTGTGCCATGCAGTCACCCTACTTCCAGTGAAAGACAGAGTAAACCGGAGATTTATGTAGTCGGCCTTTAACCTCTATTTTTTATTTTAAAAAATGATTAGGATAATTAGGGATAATTATTGCCCTCCGCCCCGACCCCGATTCCTACTACGCCTCTGATTTTTACTTTCAGTACTATAATACTCTCGATTTGGAGTTTAAAAAACGTTGTTATATATATATATATATATATCGTGTTTGAGCTGAATTTTACTGATAGATATGCATATTCTATGTTCGCAATAATCCTTTCTAGTGTTGTAAGTCGGAAAATTTTCCGGAAAATGACCGAAGCCTTTTTTCTGGAAACATTTCCGTATTTTTCCGAAAAAAATAAAAAAGTTTTCATTCCATTATTAGTCTAATATTGTTTGCAAATTTAAATAAAGCGGCATTTTCACCTAACTTTTTCGAATCTGAAAGTAAAACTAAACCTCTAGACTAGTTTAAACTGATTAACAATGTAACACTATTAATGTTTTGTAGTATGTTTACTGATATTAGATATTTTATATCGATAACGAGTTAAAAAATTAAAAACCTTTAAAAAGTAATTTATGTTTCAATTTTTTTATTTTTCCGATTTGCGGAAAATTTTCCGCAGTTCGGAAAATGTTCCGGAAAATTTTCTTAAAATTTTTCCGCATTTTATTTTTCCGATTTGCGGAAAATTTTCCGCAGTTCGGAAAATGTTCCGGAAAATTTTCTTAAAATTTTTCCGCATTTTATTTTTCCGATTTGCGGAAAATTTTCCGCAGTTCGGAAAATGTTCCGGAAAATTTTCTTAATATTTTTCCGCATTTTATTTTTCCCGAAAATTAACAACACTAATCCTTTCTAATACCTTTATAGTCTGTTGCGACCTACTTTGGAGAGTACAGAATCTACGAGAAATCCAAGGACCACCGAATTCAATGGCCGAACGGAAGGGAGGAGCCTCCGTCGGACATCCCAGAGTGCGGATTCTCAGGGAACGATCCCAAATGCGCTGTTAAAGGTAACGCTCAATTTCCAAGCTATTTGCGGAGGGAAAAAACCTAATCCTTATTGATTTCAGAACCACTTTCTGTCGCTGTTTCTATTAGCATTGTCACTGTGATCTTGGTTTCTATCGCTTCCCTAATTGGAGTTTGCGTACACAGGTAATTTCAAGAACGTATTCATGCTAACAGAGAATATGTAGCCGCGACTATAGCCTCGGTTTTCCTGGTTCCCGAAAGATATACGTCTAAAGTGTTTCTCACTTTAGACGGAGAAAGGGGGTAATATTACGGTGCAATGGCGGAGGAGGGGCGTGGTTTTTCTTCCGGAGATCACAAGGCAATCAAGCTAGGTGTCTACATATTCTCTGTTCACTCCAATTATTCTTGGAAATATATACTCGATCGGGCAATTACATTAGGCGATTACTGTTACCAGGAAACAATATAGGTATACACTTGGAATGTATAAGGAAGTTTTTTACGACCGTGATGAAGCTCGTATAAATGGGCGTTTCTTAAAGCGGAAAAACTCACGAGAAAACCTCTCGCGCCTCGCTACCCTCATTCGACGAAAACTCGTCATTCAGCCTAGTCATGGTTATTATATTATTAGCTTACCTGATTATCTCTTTTATAACCATACAAATACCTGAAATTAGGTATCACTACACTTCTTTCGCGAAGAACATTATAATTACTTCAAAATATTTAGTACGATAACAAATTGAGGTTTTTAAATCCATGGTTTTATAAGCCTTTTTTGCGCGGGAAGATCGCCTATTTGTTACCATGACGACGCATTCTTTTCGCGTCAACCTCGAGCCAAAGAATTAGAAATATCGTGTTACGTCTTACACTTGACGTAGTTAAGCCCCGCCTTTTCTCGACGCGCTTTCGTATCACCGTCCCAATGGAACCTTAGACATTCCAAGTGTATACCTCTATAGTTTCCTGCTGTCACCCTGTCATCGCGCAGTTTACAGACAATAGACGGTTAAATAAAACTTCTTCTAGGAAATCGCCAAGAAGTAATGTTTCTGAGAGCCAGGACCTGCAAGTTACTGTTTATATAGTGCTTGTTGAAATAATGGAAACTTTTCACTAATACGGTTTGCAACTAGTGTTTCCTTTTAACCATTAGGCTTAGATCAAATATTCCAATAAAAAAGTTGTTCTTCGTCACATTACCATTAACTTTCTAATTGGAATTTTTGCTCTTAGACTAATGGTTCTCGAGATAGTTTTAGTATGACCTTGAAGACATGGTTCAAGGTCATACAATTTTCCGAATATTAAAATCTTCCACCATGATAAGATTGTCTAGCAAATTTCGACAATGTAACACGACTTTTTTTGGAGTTATTAGCGCTGTCTTGCAATTTTCCCTTTTACGACCTTTGTGATTTTGGTAAATTGTTCTCGACTTAATATTAGTCGAATCCGATTGGGTATACGCTATGTAGACCTAAACCGTGACGGGGAACACCTTTCTAATTGGAACCAACTTTCTAAGACTTACGGTTCTCGAGATAGTTTTTGGATGACCTTGAAGACATGGTTCAAGGTCATCGAAATTTTCAAAGAAGGTTTCCCCCTACACACTCTATGCGACCTAAAAATTTCAAAATCGGACCTAAAACTGTTTTGGAGATATTCAACCTGGTCCATATTTTACTGGACACCCTGTGTTGTTGTTGTTGTTGTCGTCCACATTTGCAACACATTCCATATCTTTTTAATGGAGTGACATATCAACGACGTTTTCTCAGGCATATTGAATAGGTTTTTCTCTACCTGCACCGAGCAACCTGCACAACCAAGTTTCGCGGGTTAAAAGTAGTTAGCGGCGATATGTCAGCCCCTTTCATCCGACCCCTTAAACACTTTTTTTTAAATACGCAGTCTTATAATTTTGGATCCAATTGACTTTTAAATTCCATTTAATTTTTAATCTATGTTACTGTTATACCTCTACACTGTGTGCACGTTTCAGCTCTATGTGGAACTATTATTACGGCCTTGGCAGACTTGTTTACATATTAAGTCTTAACAAAACATGACGTTCTATTTACAGATGAAAAACTTCCATTATTTCAACAAGCACTATATAAACAGTAGGTTGCAGGTCCTTGCTCTGCCGAATATTACTTCTTGGCGATTTCCTTGAAGTTGTTTTATTTAAGCGCCTATTGCGAGCTTACACAGCTTAGAGCAGGCGCATAGTTATCGCCTTTTATACATTTTCCTCAGCATTGATTATTTTAAATTCTTAGGAAAATGAAATACGAAGCGCAGTTAGCGGATTTATGGTGGAAAGTTTGCTGGGATGACATTATGTTTCCAGAAAGAACTGGTAACAAGAGCGCTCTTAGTTTAACAACCAACGACGATGTTTTGTCTCATAGATCGGTAAGACAGATATTAATTAAAATTTAATGTAATTAAATTAAATGTAATTTAATTATATAGAACGGACGTAAAGTGGGTTCGAATATTTAATTTAATTAATTTTATCATAATTTATAGAAACCATCGGGTGGTACCGCTGGAACGTCTCGAATTAGTTTCGTGAGCACTGTGCAGGGAGTGAGCATGGATGGAATCATCTTGGGAATATACAAGGTATTATATACTCAGTTGCATGTTAAGAAAGGCAAAATATTTAGTACATTTGGCGCAAAAATACTAGCATGAATTTCCGAGTAAATCGGCGGCGGGAATTTCGAATTTGGCTTGTTTACGATTAAATTTCTAAGTATACCCGCGCGCGTTACACAGGGTGTTTCAGAGAAGTCTGACACAAATTTACAGGCGTGTTCGTTGGGTAACAAGGAGTGAAAAAGTTAATAAGAAACGTTTTCCTAAATAGAGACTTGGCACTCCGTAGCTTTGGCCATGGCCGCCATTGTGGTAATATTTTTCTCCCCACGATAAAACTATTGAAAAAAAAAACTGTGACGTAGCACTGCCAAGTCCCTATTGAACCGTATCCCAGAAATTGGCCGTCAAAAATCGGCCTCCAAAACGCTAAAATGCGCAGTTTCTATTATTCCTTGGACCCAATTGTTTCCTTTTACTAAGTATTTGGTTTTTTATCGAAAAAGAGAAGAAAACGATCACTAGTATCAAAAGTTCATTATTGAAAGAAGTATTCTACGTGTAGAAATTAACAAGGTATTTCATAGTGACCACGTCCATTGAAAAAAAGTTACAAATGAATTAAGTACAAATTTCACTGAATTACAAAAAATGTACAAAATGATCACCTGGGGCACACGCAAATCATTCTGGAACCCGTTCTAAGATTCGAGGCGTGTTACGAATTTACGACCCTAAACTATGGTTGAGCTCCCTAACGGCGGCGGGCGGAACTACTCGTCAGAGGTCAAATTTAATGCACTGTGGAAGCTAGCAAGTTAGAAACTTAAGCAGACGCTTGACGTAACTAGACCACTTATACGGTTCGGCACCGTTGCGTCATCTAGACCCATTTCGGTCGCGAATAGTTTCACAGCGATCATTATAATGCGTTGTCGTAGGTCGTGAATGTTGCGGACTTCAGTCTTGTGTACCAGTGTTTCAAGATGTCCCCAGAACTTAACGTCTTATGAGATAAGTAAATAAAAGTTTCTTCTAGCAAAAGCATATTAAGCGTTCGCATCTAGAAGTATGCTATCGGTACGATTTAAAATAATGACAAGGTGATTTAAATTACCAAGGGACACAGTAAAAAATTAATTTCTTTGTTTTATGGTTTCTCAGAGGTTACATGTACTGTTAACTAACAACATTACATTGATCATTGTATTTCCAAAAGTTGTTCGAAATGTCCCCATTGGCGTGTAGGAAACCTTGGACGCGTCTCCGGAAAGATTTCTGTCGTGTTTCGGATTGTGCCACAGGCGTCAATTACGCGTTGATGTAGGTCTTTTATACCAAGTCCTTGGTATGGCCCCAAAGATAGAAATCGCATGGGTTCAAATTAGGAGATCTGGCTGGCCATGCAACAGTTCCGCCTCGACCTATCCACTACTGAGGAAACTCGGCATCAAGATGAGCTCTAACCCGAAGGCCAAAATGAGGGGGTGCTCCATCGTGCATAAACCATATTCGTTGTCTTACTGCTAGCGGTACGTCTTAAAGTAGCTCTGGTAAAGTGTCTTGTAGAAAGGTTAAGTACGACTCACCAGTTGGTCTTGGTGGTAGAAAATAAGGTCCAATTAAATGGTCGCGAACAATTCCGCACCAGACGTTGAGACTAAAAATAATCAGCTAGGCTAATACCCTTAGGACTAAACTGCACTTGATGTGACCTAACGGTAGATTTTTTTGCAGCCACCCATGAAGATTATGTAAAGTGAAGATTCCGTCACGGGAAAAATGAGCTTAGTCCTTCGTCAGAAACTAGGCGCGTATTTAACCAATTGAAGTCGTTAGTCTGTCTGTACCTGAAGCCTATGACGAAATTCGACTCGTCTTGGATAATAGAAACTGCACATTTCCGGGTTTTTCGAAATTTTGGAGGCCAATTTTTGACGGCCAATTACTCGGATATGGTTCAATTTAGGAATTATGGCCTTATTTCCGTATCAAAAGATTAACAAGACGTTCGATATACTAACACGTACCTTTTTTTGTTTTGAAAAAATAGCTTTTGGCCCAAAAAGTTGAAACGAAAAATAACGCCAGGTGTTTGGGTTTGAATTTTCGCCGCCATCTTAGGGGCTGCCGCCAGCGCCCCTAACCCCGTATGAGCGATTTGAGAACTATCCTAACTTTTAAAATCGCGCAATTTAGGCTTAAGTCTCTTATAACTGAAACGCGCCGCGCGTGAAAAATAAATTTTTTGCGTCTTCAGCCGCGCGCGCTTTTATGTTGTTTTTCCGTCTCACCGACTTCTCACCAGGTGTAGCGGCAGACGCGCGATTTTCGATTTCCATAAACGTGCGGTTTGATGATTATTTATGAGCATAATACTAAAAATATGCTATAATGAAGCTTAAAAATAATAATCTACAATAAATAATATCAGGAAACTATATAGGTATACACTTGAAATGTCTAAGGAAGATTTTTACGGCCTTGATGAAGCTCGTAGAAACGGGCGTGTCTTAAAGCGGGAAAACTCACGAGAAAACCTCTCGCGCCTTGCTACCCTCATTCGACGAAAACTCGTCATTAAGCTTACCCGATTATATCTTTTATAACCATACAAATACCTGAAATTAGGTATCACTACACTTCTTTCGCGAAGAACATTATAATTACTTTAAAATATTAAGTACGATAACAAATTGAGGTTTTTAAATCCATTGTTTTATAAGCCTTTTTTGCGCGGGAAGATCGCCTATTTGTTACCATGACGACGCATTATTTTCGCGTCTAACCTCGAGCCAATGTCGTGTTACGTCTTACACTTGGCGTAGTTAAGCCCCGCATTTTCTCAATGGAACCTTAGACATTCCAAGTGTATACCTCTATAGTTTCGTGATAATATTTATTGATCACTTTGAAAACTACGCAATAGAAATCCCTAAAATGGGTTAATATAACACGCGCATTCCTACCTTTAGGAATTCAACATAAAATAGGCGAAACTCGAAATTCCCGCCAATGATTTACCGAAAAGTCATGCTAGTATCTTTGCGCCAAACGTACTAGATATTTTGCCTTTCTTAACCTGCAACTGAGTACATTGGTTTTTCAAGTTAGTTTTGCGGATGAAAAAGTCTTATATTAACTTTCTAAAATTAATTTTTAAATAATTCCTACATCGAAATATATTTAATTGGAATTATGGTTTTACCCGAAGTGTAGTTAAGTGTCGTCAATAGTCAACATCCCTCCTCCACAAATACCCTCTGAAACGTTTTGCCTCGTTTCGTTCTCGCAGCGGTTTCTAGCGTTTAGAAAACTCTCCGTTCACACGTCCAATTTCAACTGCCCATGCGTTTAAGATACGATTCAATACATTACAGTATATTTAAAGGGCAACGCAAGCTCTGTGGCAAAATAAAGAAAAAGTAACGTGCTTTTTAACCCCCTACACCCCCCCCCCCTTAGTACTGGCGAGACCACGCAGAGTTTACCGTAAATTTCGCACTTTGCATACATATTCACACAAATGCCAGTTTACTTGCGTTGCCCTTTAAAAAGGTACGCACCCAGAAGACATTTGTTGTCTATTCTTACACAAATAGACAAAACATTGACAGACTATTCCTTCTAAAAAATCCATAAAAATTGTATCGGTCACAAAAACATTCTCAATTGTCGTTTTCTTAAAAAAGCTCCTGGATCCCAAAAACAGACGTGATAATGTTACGGATCGCTGCCAAACTGGTCGATGAAGCGGTTCAGTCGAAGCGTAAAAGCGATTATATCTTCAAGAGTTGAAATTCGCACCGTTACGCGCGCTGGTGGAAACCAAGGCTTTATAAAGCTTGTTTTCCACTGGCGCGCGCAACGACGCATTTCTCAGCTTTGAAACGTTCAAACGTTTTTACGCGCGTAAAGAAAATAACATTATGACGCGCGCTAGTGGAAAACAAGCTTAAGGCCTAACGACGAATTTTTGCGCCGTGGCGTTATTGCCATAGTTAATCTATACTATATTCCAAAGTGTCTTCTGTCTGTCTTGCGTCTGTTTCTCTACAGACGTCCGAGCCGTTCAACCTAGGACCTCCAATTTCCTCACAGCTATTCCTATGGCGGAAACGCAGCGAGTCGCGCAATTTTCATCGATTTCCAATTAAGTTAATTAATTAAATCACGTATTTTTTCCCCTGGAACGGTGCCGTGAATCCTGCAACCTACATACACCTATACAACCAATATTTTTCTGCCTCAGTCAATTTAGTGGCTGCGCTGGGAGGGGGGGGGGGGAGGATTTGGTTTATGACTCAGTCTTCACGAGATTTTAGTTCTAGCTGGGGCCCGGCCAGCGCTGTTAGACGTACCATAATTATGGTACAAATCAATAATTTTTGGTAGAATTTTGGGTGGTACCATAATCTTAGCGATGTACCATATGGTACGTTTATTTACAATAATTTTGATAGGTTGTATTATAATTTCAATATTTTTTTAAATAGTCTCATATTCTCAAAAACTTTCGATTTAAATAACAAAGTGGTTCAAGCTAGGAGCAACAAACAGAAGGAGAACGCAGCTAGCCTTTAAACACTCTAAGGCAGTGTTGTGTAAAAATTTTATTGGACGAGCCTTTACGCTGAACGTTTTACGGGCTTAGGGAAGACAATTTCCGAATTTTCACCTTCTGACGGCAGCGGGCGCTAAAGCGTCTAACTAATGAAAATTGTACGCAAGAAAATCCACGACTTTTGACTGGTTGCGTTCTCCTTGTGTGGGGTGCTGAGTTTGGTGCTCCTAGGTTCAAGAAGATATTTACTATGGTCGAATAACAGGAACTAGTATTTCAAGAACATGTAAATCTTTGAGGAAAACACTTAAAACGACTACAGCATTACTTTTAAGTTGAACTAGCTAAATAAATGGAAGGTGCAATAATTTTGCCCAGAATTCAATAATTTTTTATCGTCGATACCATAATTTCCGTTAGAAAATCTGACAGCGCTGGGCCCGGGCGAAACAGTCTTCGCGGCATTTTTTGTTCTAGCTGGTGCCCGGCCGAATCAGTCTTCGCGGCATTTTTTGTTCTAGCTGGGGCCCGGCCGAATCAGTCTTCACGAGATTTTAGTTCTAGCTGGGGCCCGGCCGAAACAGTCTTCGCGGCATTTTTTGTTCTAGCTGGGGCCCGGCCGAAACAGTCTTCGCAGCATTTTTTGTTCTAGCTGGGGCCCGGCCGAATCAGTCTTCACGAGATTTTAGTTCTAGCTGGGGCCCGGCCGAAACAGTCTTCACGGGATTTTAGTTCTAGCTGAGGCCCGGCCGAAACAGTCTTCGCGGCATTTTTTGTTCTAGCTGGGGCCCGGCCGAATCAGTCTTCACGGGATTTTAGTTCTAGCTGAGGCCCGGCCGAAACAGTCTTCGCGGCATTTTTTGTTCTAGCTGGTGCCCGGCCGAATCAGTCTTCGCGGCATTTTTTGTTCTAGCTGGGGCCCGGCCGAATCAGTCTTCACGGGATTTTAGTTCTAGCTGAGGCCCGGCCGAAACAGTCTTCGCAGCATTTTTTGTTCTAGCTGGGGCCCGGCCGAATCAGTCTTCGCGGCATTTTTTGTTCTAGCTGGGGCCCGGCCGAATCAGTCTTCGCGGCATTTTTTGTTCTAGCTGGGGCCCGGCCGAATCAGTCTTCACGGGATTTTAGTTCTAGCTGAGGCCCGGCCAAAACTCCCCTTTAGATCTTATACAATATTTTTAAATCGACGTTCGTCGTCATAACGGTTTTGCAACATGGCCATACTAAAAACCAGCCTTAATTAGGCTTAGCTTGATTTTTATGTTGTTCTTTTCCGGTTTGGTGACGTACCGATGACGTTTTTCTACGAAAAGCCCTGGACATAAAAGTAAATTCGACGAGGTACCCGGTTTTTAAGCATAAACTGAACTGAACTCTTACGTATTTCGTGATGAATGAGCTATATAAAAACAAGTTCGGCAAGCGTAGCTTATTTTATGGAAAGGCCTATTTTCTCGTAAGATATATTATATTAGAGGTAACTTTTATTCGTTTTAAATCTATCTTAGGGAAATAGAGTGGCTATAAGACCTTTAAATATGAAGAAATTTAATTTGACACGGTCACTAAGTGTCGAATTAAAACAAGTACGTAGCGTAAAAAAAAACCCTTTTAATTAAACAAATCATGCAGTTTAATTTTGTAGCAGATGAGAGAAGTGGCCCATGAAAACATCGTACGCTTTGTTGGAATGTGCCCCGATGTCCCCAACGTTGCCATTCTGTCCGAATTCTGTACCAGAGGAAGTCTCAGGGTAATAACTCAACTCTGTAATGGATTTTTTTACATAGCAGTATTAAGATACAACTTAGATCTTTTTTATGGAGAGGTCAACGCACTCATTTGAGCTACACATTCCTCAGTTTCAACATGGACCAAGTATCTAAGGGGACTCATTGTTCCCGATATTTTGACACGATAGGCGTGGCCTAATTAGGAAGGCTTACTGAGGTACACCAGCCGCTTTGAAGCACCTCAAGAATTCTATCACTACGAGAGGCTTAGTTAGGGCTTAGGCGACAGTACGTGTGAGAAAGTTAGGTTAGGTTATAATTTTTTTAGTTTCGAAATGAAATGGATTCTAGTGAACTTTATTAAAAAAAAACCTCAGCCATACGAGGCTTACTGGTTATTTTTAGTTAATACAATGGTTAATTACCATTATTTAAACTTTTCAAAGCAATTTCAAAAATAAAAGGTCTAGAACTTACTAAGCCTAATCATTTAACTAAGAAACTATGTTGGAAATCGACTTCAACGATGCCAAGTTTGTACACAATAAACTAAAATTAACCGTGATTTTACAATTCTTAGTATTAACGCGTGCTTTTTAAAGTGAGTCCCCTTAGATTCTTGGTCCATAAGAAAAATCTTCACTGTGTTGTTTGGCGCCATCTAAATTGGTACCCCAAATACATTTAAGAATTTAAATAAAACTTTATTTTTTGGAAAAATATAATTATTCAAATAATATCCTAATATTAACCAAATATTATATAATATATGAAATATTAAGATTTAAGACGTGACGCGTCATAATTGTAAAACTTTCAATTGGTCCAGTGGCGTAATGGAGGGTTTCCGTGTCCAACCCCCCCCCCCCTTGGATGTAACTTTGGCTGCACTAAAATTTCACCCCCTTCTCGACCCCTCTCAGGTATTTTATGTAGTTTGAACCCCTCCCTTGAAAGGTTTCTGGCTACGCAACTGATTTCGTCTACTATAATTTTCACTCTTAAAATCATATTAGTTACACTATGCAGTCGTTAGATGGTGCAACGAAACAGTGATGTTTTACAATCTATACATTCGCTATATAAGCGACTAAATGTAGCAAAGGTTCACAATTTCATAAGTTACTGATTAAATCGTATTCGGGACTGCTTTAAAAAATTATTTGCGTTGGGACAGGATTTTCGAGCAATGTAAATTAGGAACCGTTGTTACGTATATTCACCCGTTGAACTCCCCCACCACGAGCAACCCCCCACATGAACTGCTGGCACCTCTTTATATGGAAGAAATAATACGCTGACCTCTCTATAAAAACAATCCCAATCTTAACGTTGTGTATTTGAATCCAAGGATATGTTAGAGAACGACAACATGAAGATAGATTGGATGTTCCGATACTCGATGATCACCGATATCATAGAGGGAATCAGCTACTTGCACAGCAGTATTGTCGAATACCACGGAAGGCTTAAATCTTTGAGCTGCGTCGTTGATGGTCGTTTCACCGTCAAGCTAGCAGACTTTGGGCTCTGGTCGCTGGAAACGCAGTTAATTCCGGACGAAATCATGAACCCAAGTAATGGAATTAGGGGTTGTTCTGCAGCTAAGGGAAAATAATAAATAGCTGAATACTGAAGGCACCAACATAGGCCCAAGTCATCTAGCGACTTATAATGCCATTATTCCTGGTGGTTATATTTCGTAGGGGGCTGTGGCAAGCCCTCCATGCCACGCAAGCCAACAGCTCCCTACACTCACGATTACCATTATGGGTAAGGGAAACCGAAGAAATTGGTAGGAAACCCGACTGACCAGTGTGGAGACCTTGCAAACTGAACGCCGAAGGAGTTATTCCGTGTTTTCACCCAGAAGTTCCACAAGCTGGGATCGAGCCCGATGTTAGACATTGACCACAGTCAAGTTAGGCTTGCGCCTTTCCCGGGGCGTGTTACTCCTACCTTAGTAGCCAAGTTGATTCATTCAAAGAAGTTTTGACTGTGTGTCAAATAGATATTTAAAATTAATTACGGTCCTCACAATTACTACTCCCCTTTTCAAAACACGTTGTTCTCCCTTTAATTTGTTTTTTCTTTTCTCCGACCACAGGGAATCTGTTCTGGACGGCCCCGGAGTATCTGAGATGCTCTAATCCAACGATGAACGGCTCGAAAAAGGGAGACATCTACGCATTCGGGATCATTTTGCAAGAAATTATAACCCGGTGCGGGCCCTTCGAATGCATAGCGCGAGTTGGCAGGCACAAAGCTGTTTTGGAACCCGACGGTACATGGCTTTTTCATTTTGAGAGCTGCATTTCAAGCAGAAACGTTACATTTCCTTTTCAACCCCGTTGAAACAAAATCCATTTCCTTCCCAACCGCGTTAGAAATATATCCATTTACATCCTTTTAAAATATTTGTCTCCCGACCATTGTCGACCATTTTGACCATTGCTGACCATTCCGACCATACCAACCATTCCGACCATACCAACCATTCCGACCATACCAACCATTCCGACCATACCAACCATTCCGACCATACCAACCATTCCGACCATACCAACCATTCCGACCATACCAACCATTCCGACCATTCCGACCATTCCGACCATACCCACCATTCCGACCATACCCACCATTCCGACCACACCAACCATTCCGACCACACCAACCATTCCCGAAAATTGCCGACCATACAGACCATTTTGACCATTCCCGGCCATATCAATCATACCGACCATTCCCGCCCGTTCCCGATTCAAAGTATTGCAACCTACTTAAAATTACTTTTGCGCCCATTTCCTAACCAACAATATCATATCAAATTGCTCCTCGCCCATTTCCGCGGTATTGCCACGGCTAGCGTGGGAAAAAAAGCTCTCTATTTTAATTAGTTTGATATTATACATTATAGTAAAGTAAATTTTCGACCTTTAATAGAAATTCTGGATCGTCTGAAAATGGGAACGGTTCCTCCTTTTAGACCGGAAGTAGGCTGCGATGAGTGTCCGGAGGAGTTACTGGACGTCATGAAGAATTGTTGGTCCGAGTTTCCCGAACTTCGTCCGACTATACAAGAAGTCAGGTCCAAAGTTAAAAGAATTACCAAGTAAACACTTTTATTAACTCAAATCAACATACGTTACAAATACTTGACTTCTTAAGGGGTGTCTCGAGTAAGAACTTCCTAGACAACCTTCTGAACAGAATGGAACAGTACGCTAACAACCTGGAATCTCTGGTCGAGGAGAAAACCGAATCTCTGCAAGAAGAAAAGAAGAAAACAGACGCTATTCTGTATCAACTTTTACCGCGGTAAAACAACTTTTCTGTATCCATGGATCTATTTAACCCATGAATATTCAAATCTAGCATGGTATACACCGAGAGAACTTGGGGCGTAGCCTATTTTCGCGTCACAAGAGTGATTTACTTTCTTAATCCAATGAGAACGAATTCGGAAATAATGCCATTTTAGCGCAAGATAGTTTATGAGAGCAGAATCAGACTTGGAAATAGTGATATTTTTTACGGGGGCCCTACGGGCTCCCGACCAACTTAAGTTTATTTTTATTGAGAGCCACTGGCCCAAGCGGGGGGAGGGGATTAGGGGAAAAAATTTAAAATTAGGTAGGGAAAATAGGAAAATAAAAATTGGTTACGTTACTTACATAACATTTATTAACTTTAAAACAAGCAAGTATATTATAATATCACACATAATCATTTGTAATGCTAGATCCCGCTCCCGTATAGGGTAGGAAAACAGAGTTTCAAAAACGGCGTACAAATCAATATGTTCCAGAAATTTCCGTAAAATGTTTAAAAAATATTTTTTAATTAAATTGAGAGCCCCGGTGGCCCGCAACCCCCGTTCGAATGATTTATTTTAAGAGCCCACTGATTTTTATTAAGAGCCATTGGCCCCAAGACTCCCGCTAATTCCAAGTCTGAGCAGAATAACCGCTAAATGACTTTTCACGGACGGTTCACGTTATTTTGTTAAAAATAAGGCTTAAAGTTATAAATATTTCTAGAATAAAAATGCAAAATGAAGGAATGTAACTCCGATCTACTGAGTGCTTGTGAGGTTTTTAACAATTTAAAAATACAAACTTATCTGTAAAGCTAAGCCGCGGGGATGCTTTGGACGAAAACTTGCGTCAGTGTTGGCCATATTATTATTAAATAATAAATGCTCGGTTATAATTTAATTATAATAATAAATATCCTAATAATAATATTAAAGAAATACATGAATCTATTTAATTAAATAGATTAATGATAAATAGTGCAAAAAGGAAACAACCATAACGCGCCATTTTAGGTTCAACTAACGCTTCGTCTGCTTATAAATAAGAGCAGTGTTCTACTTCGACTACGTCACTATAAATTGGCTCCGCCCCACGCGTCACAGGAGGTGACCTAGGGTATTCCAGTTGAATATTCATGGCTTAAAGGGGAACGGCCAAGCTTTTCAAAATATGGCCTTATTTCCGTATCAAAAGATTAACAAGACGATCAATATACTAACACGTACCTTTTTTGTCTTGAAAAAATAGCTTTTGGGCCAAAAAGTTGAAACGAAAAATAACGCCAGGTGTTTGGGTTTGAATTTTCGCCGCCATCTTAGGGGCTGCCGCCAGCGCCCCTAACCCCGTATGAGCGATTTGCGAACTATCCTAACTTTTGAAATCGCGCAATTTAGGACTTATAACTGCGCGTGCAAAACATATTTTTCGCGTCTTCAGCAGCGCGCGCTTTTACGTTGTTTTTCTGTCTCACCGACTTCTCACCAGGTGTCACGGCGGACGCGCACTTTTCGATTTCCCGAAATTTCTTTATTTTATTAAAAATTAACCACTCAATATTTTTTGATGCGGTTTTCGCCCTAAATTTTAGTTTTTAATGGACTATAGGGCTATCTAACTGGATAAAGCTTGACCGCTCCCCTTTAAATAGATTCATGATAATCAAATATTTTTCAACAGAAACCTAGACTGGCTAATTTCCTTTGTGAAATTTAGATTCGTTGCTGATGAGCTGAAGCTTGGAAGACATGTGAAACCAGAATCGTACGATTCAGTTACGATATTTTTCTCTGATATAGTGGGTTTTACAGCTTTATCGGCAGAGAGTTCACCTATGCAGGTAGGCTATGACTGAAGTATATAATAGACAATTTCAGCCGTTCAAGAAAATGACGTCTACGTAAACACCTACAAGCGTGGGGGAGATTCATAGACTTAAGATAAAAATATCCTTCTGCCTATAAGGCTAATGTTCTCTGCTTGAAACGTCTACCTTCGCATAAGTATGACTCTTATTTTTTAATGCAAATTTTCTTACCCAACCATTTTTTCGACAGTCTCGTGAAGCTCTGATTATATAAGCATCTTCAAGGAAATTGGCAAAAAGTAATATTTCGAGGGACAGGACACGCAGGTCTCTGTTTATACAGTGTGTTTCAAAAGGTTATGCAAAATTTTAAGGAGTTGTAGGGGGTGAGTTGAGAAGTATGCCTGTTTTTTTCCCATTTTCCTACGATGAGTTAAAAGAGCGCCAGAGACAGTGGCGTAGCCAGGGGGGGCACAGGGGGCACATGCCCCCCCGAAACGTATGGTCGTACGTACAAATATTTTTATTTTTTTACTTTTTGTTTCAATGGCGTGCCCCCCCCCCCCCCCGAAACAAAATCCTGGCTACGTCACTGGCCAGGGAGCTTCAAAGTGTGGCCTACTAGCCCCTGGAAGTAGGCTGCAACAAGCGCATAACCTGTATAGTGCTGGTTGAAATAATGGTAACTTTTCACCTGTAAATAAAACGTCGTGTTTTTGCTATGCCTTAATATCATAATATGTCAAAAAAAGCAACCTGGTTAAAGGGAAACACTTGTTGCATACTGTACAAGTTGAAATAATGGAAACTTTTTACAAGTATTATACAAACGGTAACTTGCAGGTCTTGGCTCTCGGAAATATTACTTCTTGGCAATTTCCTTGAAGATGTTTTATTGAAGCGTTTATTGAACCTGCAACCAAACTGTGTGGTATATTATCGTCCTTGGTAGTACTATTTTTCTCCTTGGGCATATTTAGAAATCAGTTTTGCTAATTGTCATACTGATTTTTCGTGGCCTCGGTATAGTCCAATGGTAGTGGCGTTGGGACGGTAATTCAAAGGTCGTAGGTTCGATTCCTGCCCGAGGTGATATGATTTTTCTCAGTCACTCTGGTATGGCCACCTTGGTTTAAATGAAACTTCTAATTGTAAATTTATTAAGTTAGTTATGGTCAGATAGAAGCTTTCTTACAACAATTAAGCAGGGAAAATGTTTTATATCCCTAAAAACTTACACGCGGTAAATATTCACCCGTGATGCGGGGTACACATCCGAGGTTTGGAGGGAAATTCGTTCCCATTGAAGTGTCTGCGTAGGTACATGCTTCATTTTATTGTCCTAGATGTATGGGTATTAGTATAAAAGTGTGTGAATTGAAATTTTAAGTCTAAAGGACTTTAAGCCGATGTAAAACACCATGATGAAAACCTTTCAAATGGGAACCATTTCTCTAAATCCATTGGTTTTCGGGATAAACCATATGAGTTAAAGGTCATCAGAGTTTAAAAATTCGAAACACCCCCTACCAGATGAGTATGTCTAGCAAATTTTGATACTCTAGCATGAGTACTTTTCCAGTTATTAGCCCTTCAACCTGGTCTCTGGTACATTATTTTCATCACAACCTAACGGTTTTGTCTAAACTCCCTCGACTTGTTATTGGTCAAAATAGGTCGGCCCAAAGCTATTTAGTCGTAAAATGTGGTGGGGAACACGTTTCTAATGGAGATTTAGAGATAAATTTGAATGCCCTTGAAAACATGGCTCAAGGTCATGGAAATTTCCGTTTACAGGTGACACCCTGCACGCTCTGTGTTAATTTCCTATCTATATCACATTTTGAGTTATTGGCCCTGTATCGGTTTTTAGTTAACACCCAAATTATAGCCAGAATGCATTAACGTACCAAAAATATCGAACTTTCTCTACGAATATACGTTCGTGGTTGTGTTTTAGAATCTTTAAAGTTCCATATTCTTATGTACATCAATGCATTTTTGATTATACCCATAAAATTATGATTATCGTTGTTAGGTAGTGATAAGTACTTTAAAGGGTATATAACCTCCAACGAGTTCTTTACGGATTACCTCCGCAATAAGCCACTATGCAGAGCCAAAAATATCAAAAGCAATAGGAGGAAGTGGTCAATATTGGAACCCAATGGGAGCGAGATAAATACTTATGTTCCCTTTAAATAAATAGTTAAATGGAAACAAAAGTGGTATGGGGAAAACTATGTGGTAAAACCTGCTCACACTGCACAGTGTATGGGTTTTTGAATCTGAAAGTTAATTCAGAAATCACAAACTGATTTTGAGATTTCAGATCAGAAATTTCGTGTGTATTTCAGGATTTAGAGATATTAAAACTGATTTTAGACCAGATTTCGAGATTTTCAAGTTGATTTCCAGATCTTTTTCTCTAGAATGTACGGGATTTTTTTACGAAAGTTGGAGCCTTCGGACCGGACACTGAAGCTAGTGTTACTACCTTTGGTGTTGTACGGTAGCACCACGGTCGAACTTTCTTTGAACTAGATCATGCCTTATTTCCACCTTTCGCCAGTGTCGTGGTGCAGTTTGAGCAGGTTCTACCTCTTAATTCCCCCCCGCCGCACTTTTGTTTTGGGGTTATATAAAACTCCACCAATATTCTAATAGGTTGTTGATTTATTGAATGATCTCTACACGCTGTTCGATTCTACCATAGAAAACTACGACGTTTATAAGGTAAGTGGATTAATTGTAAACGTCACAATTCATTTTATTAACCACAAGCAAAAAAGGTAGAGACTATTGGAGACGCTTATTTGGTGGCATCCGGATTACCAATTAGAAATGGTAAAACTCACGTTAGAGAAATCAGTCGGCTATCGTTGGCACTGATCGAAGCTTTGTCGACGTTTAAAATCAAACATTTCCCGGATCGAAAACTGAAACTGCGCATAGGGATCCATTCTGGTAAGGTTAATTCGAATTGCCGCTTTTGTTCAAGGTCAAAACTTGGGTCGTTTTAGGTCCTTGCGTTGCAGGCGTTGTTGGATTGAAAATGCCCAGATATTGCTTGTTTGGTGACACCGTCAACACAGCTTCTAGGATGGAATCGACGGGTGAAGGATTGAAAATACATATCAGTCCACAAACCAAGTTACTTTTGGAGGAGTTCCAAGCTTTCATTATCGTTCCAAGGGGTGAAGTTGAAGTAAAGGTAAAATATTTCAACAATATTTTACTATCTATTTTGTATTTTAAAATATATTAAATTTATTTTAGGGTAAAGGCATTATAAGAACGTATTGGTTAGTCGGGGAAGATGTATCATGATGATTCATTTTGAGTGTTTGATTTCAAATGTCCGGCTCTTTTTTCCCATAAAAGTCCAACTTATTGTATTTATGATATACTTACTGTGATAATTGTGCAATAAAAACATAATAATGTTAACTAACGGTTTGGGTTTGTTTTTAATGGATGCCTTCAACAACTTAAATATAGTATCCGATTGCTTCCATAAATGAAACTGCAACCTTGAACCTCTTCGTGGTGGAAGGGAGTAACAGGTGGGGGAGGGGGTGAACCTTTCATGCTGGCCAACTAAGGCTCTGTTTCTTCCTTAAGCCAGGGTGTAAGGTATCGTGCTGAGGGCTGAATGGTACCGGGGAAGCGAAAATACGGTATCACTAACGATCCCCTCGGGGAACCAGGTGAAACCCCGTTCTAACTAGCCTTTCACACGGACTAAGGGTGACGTCCTTTTACTTTCTTCTTTTTTCGTGGGACCATCAGGGAAGCACAAAAACAACAAAACCACGAAAAAACCTCGGGTAAGTGTTCGACAGAAGCCGACTCAAAACAAGGGAAGAACCGCAGTCAAAAGCGGAATCAGCGCCACAGAGAAAAGAAGCAGTTGGAGGAGGACCCGAATGGAGGCAATTCCTCCTCCTCTTCAAACAAAAGATCGAGGGAGCATGACTCCTCAGATTCTCAGTCCCAGGCCTCAGGTCTAAGGCCCAGGAACAGACCTTTAGCGAGGTCTTAAACTCAGTAAAGATGGCTATTGTCAAAGATGGCTTTCCAGTGAATGTGATATCGGTAGAAGAGATGGGCACCATCCAGCGTGGAGTTTGGGCGCGTATTGACGGGATAACTTCGGCTGACCCTCTACCTCGCTTCTGGAACTTCGAGCTGAGTGGAGGGGCTATTATTTACCTTTGTAAGGATGAAATTACAGCGGATCGGTTGAGGAGTGCGTTCGACCAGAAGGAACAGGTTCTTGGGGGCTTGCCGCTGTCAGTAATGAAGGCCGGTGACCTACCAAAGCCGTTCAAGGTCGCCTTCAGCACCAAGGACGTTTACACGAAGGACGCTAAAATCCTTGTTAGAAAATTGTCACTAAGGTTGAGGAACCAAAAGCCATCCACTGGATTTTCCAGATGGATGGAGAGTCGGTCAAGGCCTTCAAGGAAGCTGGGCTTCGAGCGGAAACGGGCTTCGACAGGGGTATCTTTAAGGTAATGTATGATCCTAGCTTGACGATTCCAAAGGCTCAGTAAGGCGGGGTTGGTCCCGTATCGGGAAATGTTTCAGGAACTAATGCCTAGGAGGTCTCAGAAATGGAAGGTGAGGCTTTAGGTTGCGAGGACTCTGGAGAGGACACTCTCACGGAGGACCTAAAAGTCATTGACTTATCGGACATCGATGAGACAAAAGAGGACGCTCTACTGGAGGATGTAACGACTGTTTGTGCTTGTTGCAGCGTACTTCCAGTGGCTAGTAGGCGACACTCTGAAGCTCTCTGGCACTCCTTTAACTCATCGTAGGAAAATGGGAAAAAACAGGCATACTTCTCAACTCACCCGCAAATGTTTGCATAACCTTTTGAAACACCCTGTATAATGTCGTTGAAATAATAAATAAATCGATCAAAAAACACAAACAAACCAAACAGCGTTGCATATGTCGTTATGCCTTGTGATCATATTTAGTTTCATTTTCTTATTAGATGGCGCGAATATGCACGATTCCACTCTAATGTTGGTACATCTCACCCTAATCCGATCATGGTAACATGGTTTTATCTTTTTCTCCGCCAGGTAGCGTAGATCCTAATATTGATTTATCCCGCGCCTGTTTAGTGCCCAATTCAAACTCAGGGGGCCTTGATAGTCTTATGAGGGTACCTAATAGATGAACGTTTGAAGCTTACAAGAAAGCGAGCCACTTCAACCATCTCAGGAGAGAGTACAAAACATTCCACTTGACGAGGAAGAACAGGTAATTATTACCTCAGTTTCTAACTATGTTTAAGATTTGCTTTTTAAAAACTGTTTTTATTTCATGCCCCCTGGGAAAAAATATTGAGAGGGATTGGGATGCCGCCGGCAGTACTGCCAGATGCGTCGTTTCCCGCCAAAATTGGGCTCTTTTGGGAACGCTGTTGCGGGGGCGTTGGGCAACGTACTGGTCTTTATAATAACGTAGGCCACGGGTCATGTTGCTAAAGCATTAACATGGAGAAAATAAAATTTATAAATAGTCCTAGTCGATACTACGCCGCCAAATATTAATACGCCTTAACTGGTTTTATGAAACTCATTCGTCACGAAATACGTAGATGATCAAGACTCTTGATCTTAAGGATCAGGTAACACAAGAATTACAATTTATATAAAAAAAATGAGTCTTACGTTTCTTCAGGGTCTTCTGCCTCTGGTCGTCTTGACCGCGCACTTAACACTACACTCGTAATCACAACAACGTTAATAATGAACACTTTGAACGAATAATCACCACTGACTCTCAACTGAACTTTAGTCCCGGGCTCTCTTTTCACCGGTCCCTCTAGGTAGTCCGACAGCCTCTCGAGTCGTCTCCAATACTTGATTCTCTTAATTAATATGACCGGGACGGCTTTATAAACTGCCCCCGCGTTGACTAAAAAATATAATTTAAGGAGAAAAAAAAAGGGGGGGGGGGGTTGATAAAACAAAGGTGGTCTTTCCTGACCTTGAATAGAACACCCGGCTTGAACTATAGATGGCGCCAGGTTTGCGGTCTATAGTTCAAGCCCGGGGTTTTCAACTAGAATTAGGGAGACTTTCTTGTGTCGCATAATCTGAACCAAAAATTAACGAATTTTGAAAGTTTTTTTGAATGGAATCGGTTGAAATCGTTATATCTACCACTACCTACGTTATTTAATCAAGGCCCGTGCATGGCCATTTTTCAGTGAGTACTTTTCGCTCTCCTCCCCCCCCCTAAAGTTTCAAAAGTTGTCGATAGAAGGCGCACATACGTCTAATGCAACTGGGGGTCATTACTAAAGGTTTTGTAATTGGGGGTTGCTTTTTTCATTAAGATATCATCGTTCAAGATTTTAAAAAGACAATCGTCCTTAAATAAAATATTATATCTTTATTTTAAACAAAACATTAAAAATAATACTACGTTATAGTATTGTTTCTACCTTAATCACGTAGGTTTTAATATCACATTTTGCGCTCATATCATAGACCACATTGTGGGATTACACAAAATGGCATGACTAGGCCCTAGAAAATAAATTTCATTTCAATTTTTAGGTATTTTAAATAAGGGTGATAAAAAGGGTAAAAAAGATTGACAGGAAAGTCTTGAAATTTAAGATTTGGTAAAGAACATTAATTTTACTGCATAAAGTTAACAATATATCGTTTAAGACACCATAATGGATAAATAGTTTATATATTTTATTTATATTTGAAAAATGTGAAACAATACTTACAAAAATGAGAAAAACGCCCACACAAATGGTTTAAGCTACTCCGTACGTTTTTTTTGTTTTTTTTTGAGAAACACAAACATCGGTGTCGACCCGAGGCCTTAGACACCAGCACACACACAATAACTGATTAATCAGGGTGAGATATGTGTGACGGCCACGCCAACGGGGGGATACGTGGGGACAGGGGTGGGGACACCCGTGGCGGAAGTATCCCGACCACCCGTTGTGGGATTGGTAGTCGTCCTCACACGGCCTTCCACAAACTCTGCCTCCCGGACGCCTGGGATTACAGGAGTGAGCCACTACTCCCGGCACTCCGTACGATTCGCTTACGACATTAACGTGTAAGACTTTTTGGCAGACGAATTCAGAAAATCACGTGGTGCATTTCTTTAGACGTAGCAGCGCCTCTCGCGGGAATACGCGGCGAAGTAAAAAAACCAGAAAAAAAATATTTTTGGCGACCATGCACGGGCCTTGATTAAATAACGTAGGTAATGGATCTACAACGGAACGATGACAAGCAGCATCAGCGTTGCCAGGTCCCAAAACTGAATTGAAGCCGAAAAATTATCGTATTTTTTAGAAAATTATAGTACACAAGTACGGCCAACTTTGATTACTCGCTAGAGCGTGGTAGTACTTTATCATAGTTGGCCGTTACTAACATATTTCGTTAGGGTACAACAAGTTTGATTAGTCAAGTCGGCCATATTTACGCGTACAAACCAAACACTCCAAGGAGTATAATATTTCAATTCTTAGCCTACTATCAGTAGAAACAAAGAAACTGGAAACGCCGCTCTTTTTTTTTCTTTTTTTGAGATACACAAACATCGGTGTCGACCCAAGGCCTTAGACACCCGCACACACACAATAACTGATTAATCAGGGTGAGATATGTGTAACGGCCACGCCAACGGGGGGATACGTGGGGACCGGGGTGGGGACACCCGTGGCGGAAGTATCCCGACCACCCGTTGGGGGATTGGTAGTCGTCCTCACACGGCCTTCCACAAACTCTGCCTCCCGGACGCCTGGGATTACAGGAGTGAGCCACTACTCCCGGCGGAAACGCCGCTCTTATGTTAACAAAAAGGAACTTTCTAAAATTTCTTAAATTATCGCACAAATATCGGAAATATAGTAAAATTATAGTACAATTATCGCAAAAAGCGTACTATATAGTACGCGATTGAAATTATAGTACGGAAAAATATGAAAGGTAAAATTATCGAAATGTACTATAATTAATACGACTGGCAACGCTGAGCAGCATTGAATAGGGAATAGTACCGCTAGAATTACAGTTTCAATCTGCATTATTTATTCTTTTTAAACAGCTTTGCTTAGAAAAAATTAAGGCTAGAGGTCGGCGGAACAAATAAATTAACCGGCAAAATTTCGATTAACCATAAAAAGTTGGGTTAACTGTTTTTTATGAAGATTTTATACGAATAAACAACGATTTAACATGCAAAAATAATCGGTTTTTTCGTATATTTTTTGGATAATTTGCGGTTATGAATAAAAATAAATAATTGGATAATTTCTTATTCAAACGCCGATCTCTAATTAAGGCAAATCCAATAAAAATGATGACAAATGAAGCATTCGATTTCTTGTCCATATTTACAATTAAAGGCACCAACGTATTAATAAACTTCGCTACAATTTCAATTTAACCCAACTTATGATTAAAGATGATTTGTGATAGTTCTTACAACCAACAAATTTTTCAAAATTGAGAACTATCATTTGTCAGTTACGCCATCCGCTTTTAGCGGCGAAAACTATATCCTATACAATTTTGTTTCCCGATTGTATTGTACTAATGTACTTTGAAAGTGATAGATGGCGCCATTGTATAGAGTTAACGGCTGTGCACCGAGTCACCGACCAGCGTGGGAAATAAGGCGGTGGCAGTAGGCAAATGACCAGTTTAAAAATTGCTCGGACCAATTTATTAATTAAATCGGAGGGGGGTTAGTGGTCCACTGGACCACTTAGTTAATTAGAGTTGTTTTAATTTTTTTAAGTGATTCTGCTTGAATATTTTGCAATTTTTAGGTTCAAATGTTGTATTATTAGTCTTTAGATTTGAAGGTCTGTGTAATGGCGGCTGTGGCATGTTTGTACACTCCAATTCGAATTAACTAGGACTGTGGAAGTAGTGGTTTTAGGCAATCGAGTCGGGTATCGAGTACGAAATTTTTTTCATCGAGTACTTGATTAAGGGGAAATTTTCTCATTCGAGTCAAGTAATTAAATAAACACCTCGAGTAATATTTTTAACGAGTAGGGTTATCGAGTATACATGTACTTGATTAGGAGCTGGTCTTATTCGAGTAATTATGAAATTAAATTTAATGCTGAAAAATATTCCTTTCATTTAAATGAACCACAGTTCCCACAAGTTAAGTAACATTATAGTGACTAGCTGTATATAAAAGACTAGTATCTTAGCCTACTAGCCTAATTATAGTAAGTAATAGTAAAATAACAATAAAATATACATTTTTTTAAAATTATTAATGTACCGTCTGTCCGTATAATACTTAGGAAGTTAAGACTCCTGAGTTCTAACGCCGGTCGACATCCGAATTCGTGAAGTGACACTCCAACCCAAAGCCAAAACTTAATAATATTGTTTGAAAAAAAACCGCGCAGGCGCACTACGTATTAAAAACCGTGATCCATCCCCAAGGTCAATCAAAGCATTTGTTGTTTGTACGTCTTGTAGTTACCGTTTATTATTGCCACCCCAAAAAAATTTGCAAAAACCCGTCTTTGAACTTACAGCAGCTTATTCGAGTAATCAGATACCCGACTGGACATGCGTCAGATTTATAGCCCGGTGTACCGGTAAGATTCAAACCACACCACCGGAGGTCTATCATCATAATGCCCTACGCCAGCGTCCACAAGCCCGGACAGGTGACAAAACGAGCATGGGTAGCAGAACCCCACAACTGATGGCCGCACCCTTGACGCAAGCCACTCAACCCAGCAGAAGGTGCAGCAATGGTCCGACCAGCACGCCACTTCGCACACGGCAGTGGGAAAAAGAGCGGATGCTCTGGCAACCCCGGCCGACACCCTACGTAGGAAGGTAGAGAGTCAAACCCATTGGAAATAGCTCCTAAAGGGGAACGGCGAGCACACAGCAGTCCAAGTAACCCGGTACAGCTGGCACCAGATATCCCGGTGGGAGTCCAAACGGCCGGCAAACAGGACCGCCGTGCCCTCATACGGAGGCCCGCAGACCCACATCAGGCTACCCAATCCGCCGAGGCGGCCAGGTTGCCCGGACCCTCTCCGTTAGCCTGGGCCGAAGCCCAGTTACCAGCAGACACCGGACCGACAGATACCCGACTATTCAACTTTTTGGTCTCGATAATCGACGAGTGTTTTCCAATTACTTATTCAAGGTCAAGTACTCGATTTCAAAAAATGCCGAGTAATCGATGATGTTCGAGTACTCGCACCATAGAAATAGAAATGAGACTAGAAGCAAGATTAAACTGTGGTGAGATGTACGAGTAAGAAGGCTGCCGTGAGAGTGGAATATCCAGTATTCCTTGTGGGAGCACGCCATCTATTTTAAAAAATTTAAAGTTTAAATTTTTTTTAACAGATGGCGCACCCCTGCGTGGATTAGTAGCAATTCCACTCTCATGGACGCCTTCTAGCTTGCTCGTTTCCCTTAAGATTACCGGATAGCGCAGTGGTTCTACTCTCATTTCTATTTCACTCACTCTATGACTCACACAGCCCTAGAATTCACCCTATTAAAAACCGTTAAAAGTTAAAACACGCTATTATAATGTAGCAGACGACGTGCACTGGTCAGGGTCCAGTTTATTTATTCTAGGCCAGGGGGGGTCACTGGTAACCTGTCCACTTTAAAAAGAAATCCTTATTTCCCACCATGGCACCAACTCAAAATTTCCAGAATTTGTTTCGCGAAACCACGACTCGCCTAAGTAATTCTAATGGTACTATTCCCAATTTAATGGACGAGCAGCCCAAAGAAAACGCCATTAAATGAACATTAATAAGCGTATAGTACAGAGGTTATTGACTTCGTAAAATTGGTATCAGAATCTAATTGTCATCTTTTATATAAAAACGAATAACGGAATTTTATTTTTATAAAGTAATGCGTCGGTACAAGGATACAAAACAAGTATTGTGGGTACCAGTAATAGTTTCACCATCTTTAGTACGTGTATAACGCGCCTCTGGAAGCAGACCGAATCTTAAAAGCAGTGGCGTAGCCAGAAATACGTTAAGGGGATCAAACTATGTAAATTTCAGAGGAGGTCGATGAGGGGTGAAAATTTAGTACAGTACAAGCTACGCTTAAGCTTTGCATGTGACTTGATGATTGGTAATTACACCCATAGCTCAAGAAGTCTGTAAGAGCCCCCCCCCCCCCCCACTTGAGTTTTTATAACAAATCCCAAGTCTTACAAGTTGAATGTATATGGCGCTGCAGTCTTATACAGTGATAAATATTGCAACTAGACTGTATCGAATAAGGTGATATAAAATAAATTCATTTCAGCCGGTAACTTAATATAATTTAAACATAATTGATTTTTAAAATTATGTCAGAAATTCAAAAAAGTCCTCATAATTTACGATTTGATTAACCGAGCTCGTGAGAAACAAATATGATAATTTAGAGTTCTTGTTATGAGATGCACAATGCGAACGGTTTCGAACCCTTCCAGTCTGACTTCCCAGTGCTTATTTCAAAAACAAGTTTTAGAAATAACCAAAATTAACGAAATTTAACCAAAACTAACCAAAACTAGGTTAATATTGGTATTTATGTCACTTTGGTCAATTTTACTTTACAATGACTTCCAGACTGAAAATGTTTGGTTAATACTCAATGTTAAAGTTACCCAAATACGACAGAACTGCTCATTAAAATAGGCCTTGCCATTCTCCAAAGATACGTTTTAACTCTGTTGTAACTTGTATGTAAAAGTAGTAGAAACGTTTAGCTTCACTGTGCGAGATTCTCCATGCATATTTATTCTTGATTTAAAAAATGAATTTACCGGAGTGCGATAATAAAAAACATGAAATACAAAGATATTAACAAAGGTCATATTTATATAAAAAAAAAAGATAAGAGTTGCATGAAACTCAAAACTATAATCATTGAAATTTGCTTATAGCTTCTTGCCAATTCCATACGCTACTCTTAAAATTCTACAGAAGCTAGGTTAAAACAGAACTAATATTAAAAAGTCATTTTCGGTGATAAAATAGCGCCCCAACCAGACACGATAAAAACCATCCACAAACCAAATAAATTCGAAGAATAAAAAACACTTCTAATTTTACCAACAAGAGATGGTTAAAAAAATTGACCCTCTCAATGTAGTTTGTCTCTGATACGATTCAGTGGTTTTCTAGTGAGAAAAAAATAGATTTACTCTTCTTTTACAAGTTCTCACGCCGTTGGTACCATATTCTGACGGTCCAACAATTGCTGACTTTATAGAAGTATTCTTCACAATCCAAACTATAAGTGAAACAAGATGTCAAGGACATTTGAGTACGCGTAATCCCCCCGATGTATTTAGTATATCTTAAAATTTAAATTTGAACCAATTTTAAACACCTTGTACTTTAATCTAATAACCTAAAATGAATTTTTTCAAAATGAACGTTTTTCAACCACCCTGTATATTAAACAAAATATCTCAATTCTCAATCACCCCGTCGTTTAACATAACTAACTCACTAAGCATTAACAACCTAAGAGTAATTTTACAACAAAGTAAATCCGTGACTAAGCTTTATTAATCACTCTGTCCATTAAATATGAAGAATATTTCAATCACCTTGTCCATTAAATATGAAGAATATTTCAATCACCTTGTCCATTAATTATTAAAAATATTTCAATCACCTTGTCCATTAATTATTAAAAATATTTCAATCACCTTGTTCATCAATTATTAAAAATATTTCAATCACCTTGTCCATTAATTATCAACAATATTTCAATCACCTTGTCCATCAATTATTAACAATATTTCAATCACCTTGTCCATTAATTATTAACAATATTTCAATCACCTTGTACATTAATTATTAAAAATATTTCAATCACCTTGTCCATTAATTATTAAAAATATTTCAATCACCTTGTTCATCAATTATTAACAATACTTCAATCACCTTGTCCATCAATTATCAACAATATTTCAATCACCTTGTCCATCAATTATTAACAATATTTCAATCACCTTGTCCATTAATTATTAACAATATTTCAATCACCTTGTCCATTAATTATTAACAATATTTCAATCACCTTGTCCATTAATTATTAACAATATTTCAATCACCTTGTCCATTAATTATTAAAAATATTTCAATCACCTTGTCCATTAATTATCAACAATATTTCAATCACCTTGTCCATCAATTATTAACAATATTTCAATCACCTTGTCCATTAATTATTAACAATATTTCAATCACCTTGTCCATTAATTATTAAAAATATTTCAATCACCTTGTCCATTAATTATTAAAAATATTTCAATCACCTTGTTCATCAATTATTAACAATATTTCAATCACCTTGTCCATCAATTATCAACAATATTTCAATCACCTTGTCCATCAATTATTAACAATATTTCAATCACCTTGTCCATCAATTATTAACAATACTTCAATCACCTTGTCCATCAATTATCAACAATATTTCAATCACCTTGTCCATTAATTATTAAAAATATTTCAATCACCTTGTCCATCAATTATTAACAATACTTCAATAACCTTGTCCATCAATTATCAACAATATTTCAATCACCTTGTCCATCAATTATCAACAATATTTCAATCACCTTGTCCATCAATTATCAACAATATTTCAATCACCTTGTTCATCAATTATCAACAATATTTCAATCACCTTGTCCATCAATTATCAACAATATTTCAATCACCTTGTCCATCAATTATTAACAATATTTCAATCACCTTGTCCATCAATTATTAACAATATTTCAATCACCTTGTCCATCAATTATTAACAATATTTCAATCACTCTTTATATTAAATTAAAAAAATGCACTATATTAACCTATGTGTAAATTTCACCAAAATGAGCGTTAGCTCAACCACCCTGTACAATAACTCATTTATCCTGTCCTTTTACATAATCAGGGAAATAATCCTTAACAACTGAAAAATAACTTTACCATAAAAAAAATGTAATACAATGCTCTCAATCACCTTGCCCATTAGGAACAATATTTTAATGAATCTTAATTTAATTTAAGAGGAATTTTTACCAAAAGCAGAAATTTCTCAACAACCTAGCGCATAAAGAACGACCCCAAATCACCTGGTCATTAATCCAGTAAAAATCAGTTTTATCACTGAACATTCATTTTAAAAGCATCAAAAGCTACTTTAGAGCTATTTTCACCAAATAGAGAGATATAAGATTGAAAATTCACGAAACCGGAGCTACCCTAGCAGTTGAACAACGCTGGTATTAGTCAAAATCGACAATAATTAGAGTGGTCATATGACCAGCTTCCCTCGATCCCCGAAATTAAAATTGGGTTATCGATTGACGTATTATTTATCATATTAATCCTAACGATGAAAAGATATTTCAAGCAGGGAGCACTTAACAGAGGGAAAGGCAGCACAACGTTAAAAACCCGGCTGAATTTTCCCTCTCCCGCTTCGCCAAATATCAGGCTCTATACCGTACAGCGCAGGTGTTAAGGGGAAGCATTGTGAAAGTTTAAAAAACGTGACGTGTTTGCGCTTGTTAATCTAGAGTTCTATAGCTCGGATTACTAAGAACTCTTCGGTTTTGTAATCACGAGGTCTGGTTCTAAAAAACCTTCGAACCGAATTTGGATATCGCTAATGGTTATTTAAATAATTGTACTTAAATTTGGATGAAATGCGCTTACAAGCTCTCACAAAACACCGTTTATCTCGTAAATGGCTAAATATAACTTCACGAGATCTTTTGTATCGTGATCAG
The DNA here is from genome assembly GCF_980474605.1 of Leiobunum rupestre. Taxonomy (NCBI): domain Eukaryota; kingdom Metazoa; phylum Arthropoda; class Arachnida; order Opiliones; family Sclerosomatidae; genus Leiobunum; species Leiobunum rupestre. The sequence goes on from NC_143392.1 coordinate 39,021,411, forward strand.
CACAGTTCAAACTATAAATTGTTCGAAGGCAATTGGATTCCATCGTTTAGTTAATTATTAATTTAACTTGAAAAAGTACCTAAAATTAAATATATTTGGCTGAATTGTTTAAATACTTTGAAAGTCGATATTACTCTCAAATTTATAGTACATTTTACGAAACATGTATTCTTTCATGTGTAAAAATAATTATTCAATTATCTTAAATAGATATTTAAATAATGAGCATTAAACTTGAACAATAATGCTGATACCTATCAACTTCGCGCCTGGTATTCTAGAAAACCGTTCAGACTAGAGCTTTGGGAAAGGTTTTAAGTTCATCTGGAAGTTTCGATTTTAAATTTGTTCGAGGCGAATTTTAATCGAAGACTTGGTAAATGTTTTATATGATGACAAAATTAAGGGGGGGGGGGAGATTAATCTGGAGGGGAATTGACGAAAAACGTTCGTCCAATGAAGACTATACGAACGAAGGAAAATCTCTCCCTTAAAATATAGTTATATTCTTGTTTGTATATATTAACAGTCACCAAAAATTCCGGACCAAATAATTTAATATAGCGGTGACAATTTAATTCATATCCAAATTTTGAAGTTATTTGTTGCTTATACCGGTCCCAAAATAGAGAAAAATATAGCTGAACCAAAAACGTCATATACCTGTATAAAACCTCTTACTACCCACAAAATGTAAAGAAAGCGGTGCCAACCCTTTTTCGAAGAATTACTCGTCTATTGACGGTGAAAATTGACCGGAGTGGAGATCTCCCATGGAGCCAATACCCTCCCCCCCCCCTACCACGGTATCCTCCGCCACGGGCCAAACAATAAAGTTCGTCCGATTCAGTCTGGCAACGGGTCACCTTGAAGCGATATTCTAGGTAACGTTCGATACGTCGTACAATCTTCTTCCTTACACCTTTTCATGCCTTACCAGGTGAGCTGCAACAAGACCTCACCCCATAGAATTTATTTAGGGGGAAAACGGTTCCCACAACCATTCTATTTCGCTATATAAAATGCTACTAAACGTTTAAAAATATTGCAATAATAAAACGAAATAATTATTTTATTATTAAGTTAATATATTTTATAAATACGAATCTCACGAAGAATTCATGAATTCTGTAATTTTTTCTACATTTTTCTAGCTTCAATATAATTATTTTGTAGATGGCGCTGTAAGATTGGAAGTACCTGCGAAAAGTGCAACGGTCAGCGCCATCTGCTGATTTATTTTGCTACTAATAGTTCAAAATGCTTCCCCTTAAGTGTTCCCTGCTCTCACGACCTCTCCATGTGGAAGGATTAAGTCCGGCATTGTTAGCGCTGTCAAAATTGTCAGCAGTGACAATGCCCTTGAGAAACGCGAAGTCCGAATTACGAGGTGACCGTCGCTATCAATATAAGTACGTAACTTATTAGAAGGTATTTTCGGACGCTCTCCGCCGGGTCATTGCCTTTTCCTCTGTTAAGTGTTCCCTGTATCAAGTACGGCGGCTGCGGCGACCACGTACCATGTGAAAATAGTACATACCAAACCCCATTCGGGGTTGTGGGTAAAAGTAGGAATCACCTAGTGCGACCGATACCATTTTATTTCCAATTTTTTTGAAAAACCCTTTCTCTCTAAACCGTTACTCCGCGGTTGATGACGAGTTGATGATGTATATAAAACAACAGTTCCAGGCACGAAGAAAGTCATTTCCACCAGCGGTGTTCTCGAGACCGATGATGAAAACAACAGTGAGTAGATGCTTGTTACGACATCGTTTTCTGTGGGAATATTTTAGGACTATTTTCGCTTTCTTCCATTCTTGTATGTACAGTCCGGGACAAAAGTTCCGGGCCGTTTAGTTTTTGTTGCCATTTTTGTGTAGTTTGAGCTAGAAATTTCAGTGATAGCTTTTAGGAAAAACAACATCGTGAGTATACAAATCCTTAAATATATTTGCGGTAACGAATATTGCGCCAAAATGAAACCGGGAGTGGTCACACCCCTCGAAGTCAACTTCTCATAACTCCCCAGGAACGTTTCTACAAGGGTTGCATTATACGCGTCTTGTTGCACTGAATACAAATATCTTTACAGATTTAAAATCGCTGAAGTATTTCAAAAGATATTAAACAAACAATTCAGCTTTTAAACTACAATTTTAACCCTAATGTTATTTATTATTGTTTTACCCGTATTAACTTTTGCTACAATGTTCACTCCATAAATAACATTAGGGTTAAAATTGTAGTTTAAAAGCTGAATTGTTTGTTTAATATCTTTTGAAATACTTCAGCGATTTTAAATCTGTAAAGATATTTGTATTCAGTGCAACAAGACGCGTATAATGAAACGTTCCTGGGGAGTTATGAGAAGTTGACTTCGAGGGGTGTGACCACTCCCGGTTTCATTTTGGCGCAATATTCGTTACCGCAAATATATTTAAGGATTTGTATACTCACGATGTTGTTTTTCCTAAAAGCTATCACTGAAATTTCTAGCTCAAACTACACAAAAATGGCAACAAAAACTAAACGGCCCGGAACTTTTGTCCGGGACTGTACATAGACAGTCTATGTTTTCTATCCCCGTTTTTTTAGATTAAAGCTAGAACGCATTTTCAAGTTAAAATATTATCTTTAACTTGAATTCTTAAAGGGAGTAAACTAAATCGAAATATTGTCTACTTAAATGCCATACGACTGGTTTTTAAACGTAAGACAAATGCACTTCGAAATTAAGTTATAGACCTGTTACTGAGTCACTTTTCTCACTTAAAATCACTTTCTGTAATTTATGTCACTAAAAATCACTTTTTAAGAAATTAGTCACTATAACTTTTTTAGGATTTTTGCGTTTTTAATATTATTTGTCTTTAAAAAATCTCTTTTAAATTAATTAAAAACCAAACTGAAATAAGCTCTGTGTGATTTAGCGACAAAAATATTATATTTTAAAAAAATCCCGCTAGTTACTAATTCCGTAACTGGTTCATTTTGGCGCTGCAGCTGTGCTTGGAAGGAGCCTGAGCATTTGAATTCGGCTGCTTGCGAGTTCTCGAGCAGCAAAGTATTTTCTTAACTTTTAAAACCTTGGTTTTTCTTCTATTTTAGTAGCTTTTCAGTCACTATTTTTAAAATTGTTAATCACTTAAATCACTAAATTTTGCTGGGTGACTTAGCCAAAGTAAATGAATCGAAGTTATTCATATTGAATTCATTTTCCTTATGTGATTCTCGAGACAGCCAAATTATCTATATCCCTATACTACGAATGTTATGAATCTGTTCCATTGCGCCGAATCCCATTCGACCGAACCCAATCCCATTCGGCCGAAAAAGCCGCACTTTGGCGGATTTAGGATTCGGTTTTATCCGTTTCAGCATCTGTCAGAACAGCACGCAGTGTTACTTAACCTAACCTAAGGAAGGAAAAAAAAAATTTGCGGTCGCTCAATTCTGAATATTGCGTCGGTCGATTAGATAGATACAAAACCCGCCTTTGGGCTAATTTCATCAAAAACATTGGCGGAATTCGATCTAATGGGAATTCGGTCGAATGGGATTCGGCGCAATGGGAAGATACCAATGTTATTTGCTGGAAAAATGTACCATCGAAGAAAAAAATAGTGATATATCACCCGCACTGTTACATTACAGTGACGTTTTTTCGAGAAATTCGCGTCCATTGTTTTCCGAGCTTGCGAAGATACATTTTCATTTTAAAGCCATAGAAATGATACTTATCTCGCAAGAGGTCTATGATACGCTTCTGTTAATACTAGGTTTCGCCAGGGGCGCCACTAATTTATCTTGGACCCAAACACAAACCTCGTTTCGGGGCCCCTTCTTATCACAAGGACCATTTTTTCCCTTTGGGGGCCCGCTCGCGTCAAAGGCTCGGACTGTCGCTAAATTTCAAAGTAGCCGTAGAAGTTGTTACAAATTAAATCTGGATTTCAGGTAATTTTGGCGACATTGGTGGTTTTGGTCAGTCTAACGTGGGCCGGCTTTGACGATTCGGGTTTGGACGAGGCTGAAGGAAGTCAATATTACGAGAGTGGCTCGGACGATGAAGATAGTGACGGACAAGGAAGTCATCAGAGTAGTCGCGGTGGACACGAAAACCACGACGAGGATGAAAAAGGTCATGACGACGACGACGACGACGAGGGGGATGTAGGTCACGGAAGTCATCATAACAGTCGGCATAAGGACTCTGGGGGTGAGGGAGGTCATGGTGGACGTGGCAAAGCTCAGCGTGAACGACATCATGACGGGGGATCGTCGGGGGGTCAGAAACAGAGCTGGAGCCACGGTGGAAGTAAAAAATACGGAGAAAAGCGCGGCTGGAATCTCAAGGGAAAGGAGGCCAAGGCTAAAGGAGCCGGCGGCCACCAAGGTCATAGCGGCAGTCACCAAGGTCACAGCGGTGGTCACCAAGGTCATAGCGGCAGTCACCAAGGTCATAGCGGCAGTCACCAAGGTCATAGCGGCAGTCACCAAGGTCATAGCGGTGGTCACCAAGGTCATAGCGGTGGTCACCAAGGTCATAGCGGTAGTCATCAAGGTCACGCGAGTCACGTTGATCACACGCTTCACCAACCCTATTTCTACGACGGAGAGTGGTACGGATGGTATGGATGGTAGTGATGGGTTGGAAATCTGCCAAACAATCGAATTTTCATTAATTTAAAGGGAGTATAAAATAATCTCGCATCTCTCCAGGTTTAATATAAACTTGAGCTACGTAGCGCTAGTTACGTTAAAATCAAGTATTTTTATTTAGAGTATTTGCTCCCTTTAATTTTTACCTCCAATTTTTATCACGGTACAAATTATTTTAATTCAATAAACATGTTTATATTGCTCATTGTCTGGTTTTTATTTCGTTGAAATTGCCATAAATGAATTTAAAAATTAACATTTAAGAATATTAATATTAATAAATATGGAAATTGTAATTTGGTTTCACAGCGGTCTTTTAGTAGATGTTCCTAATATATTACATAAAGAAGATATTAAGGCTCCGAAAACTTTGAACACGTTACAAAACTAGAATAACTTTTGAATTATATTAAAGAGTAAGTTGCATATAGATTTTCGAAATAGAAACTTAACTACTTTAAGTTTTTTTTGTTCATTTGATCATGGGCTTTCCGAAAATGTCACTCACTTGATGAAATACCGTCATTAAGTTTATTTAATATTAAAATGAAATTTACGTGTAGGGCTTTTATATTGAACGATAATTTTACCACGCCTAGTTTGTGCAGCCATTGACTACGGTTTTATAGAATTTTTTAGGGTTGTTAATTTTCCGGAAAAATAAAATGCGGAAAAATTTCCAGAAAATTTTCCGGAAAATTTTCCGAATTGCGGAAAATTGTCCGCAAATCGGAAAAATAAAAAATTAAAACATAAACTACTTTTCAAGGGTTTTTAATGTTTTAAACTTTTTATCGATTTAAAATGACTAATATCAGTAAACATACTACAAAACATTAATAGTGTTACATTTCAACCAGTTTAAACTAGTCTATAGGTTTAGTTTTACTTTTAGATTAGAAAAAATGGGGTGAAAATGCCGCTTTATTTAAATTTGCAAACAATATATTAGACAAATCATGGAATGAAAACGTTTTTAATATTTTTCGGAAAAATACGGAAAATTTTCGGGAAGAAACACCTCGGTAATTTTCCGCGGAAAATTTTCCGACTTACAACACTAGAATTTTTCCCACTGCATTTAGTAGATTACATAGTTCCCACTATCCTACCAAGATCATTCTTGTAATATCCTTGGTAGATATGGCGTGTTTTTAAAACCATGTAAGCACTCACGTACAAAATTCAGTAAGTAGAATCTCATGGTTCTATAGGAGATTTTTCGGATTCGGCCACTGAATCAGTAGCATTTACATTTGGTGTCCAAGCCTAAACTCTATGTTGGGGATAGCGGCCAATGATAAACAACGTGTAGTCAATGACGTCAATCAGCACGCTAAAATTAAAATTGTTTGGCCGTTCTACTAATTACTTCTAATTAACTACAAAACGGATTGCAACGAAACTTTATATTTGGGTATTTTAAACGTACGCGCTTCGTTTAATAACAAAATTGAGTTACTTATTGCTATTATGTTACTTACACTATAAAATTATAACACTAAAACAATCTAAATTAAAATTTAAGCTTTTATTTATATGTTCGTATTCACTATAGTAAAAAGTAAGTTATAAATATCAAAATTTTAAAAATAAAATTAACTTAGATCTTTGAATGTATAACTTTTTAAAGCGAGTTAATAACTTAACTAGTAAGTTAATAATAATTTACGTTGCTGAAACTACAACGGCTACTGTAACTATGTTTAGTAAAGTTACAAATAGCCCATCAGCATCAGTAGCCGTTGTAGTTTCAAAAACTTCTACAAGGCCATTCTTAAATGGCCGACACTTTAATATCCGACATTTTTGGTGTTGAATTCAGTGGCGTAAATAACGGCTCCGCAGGACCCACAGCGCAGCCGGATCCCCGAATATGAAGGGGCCCATAAACGATTCCGAAAAAAGTGGTTCCCATGATCAGAAAATGCCTCAACAGGGCGCGATATGTGTATTCTTAGACTCTAGGCACTTTTTCGAAATCGTTATTAAAAATGTAAAAAATCCTCTTATATCTTTCGAAGGTCTTTATAGCTGCTTGTGTTTTGCGGGAGGGTCCCAAGGACCTTAGTTACGCCACTGGTACTTAAATACTTCTTTCCATAAAATCCTCTACGACTCTCTTGCCCCCTGGTGAACAATGCTGCCAGAACTTTGACGAAAGCTTCGGCAGTATAAAGAGAATACCAGTTGTAAGTCCAGGTGCGTAGCGCAAACTTTATAATTGACTTTGACGAGGATTTTATGAAAACTTCTGTTACATATGGAATGATTGAAACTGCTGGTTTCTCGAGAGAGAGTGGGCAGGCAAAGATCGTCTGTTTTCCAGGGTGGGCGAGAGACTAAAACGGCTACTGCTCGAGCCTAATCCGATGAAAGCCTTCCGGAAGTTGCGATTGCACATTCCGTACAGGATGGGATTGATAGCTCCGTTGTAGTAGGCCAACAGATGAGCCGCGAAATTGAAATTGCCGAACCATTCTGGCAGCTAGGTGCGGGAAAAACACACGTTATTGATTTACATTCGTAAAGAATAAGCTTGCACCAGAAGTATATAATAACGCTTAGAGAGAGGTATCCATTCTTTTCAGGCTCCTGCTGATTATTCAAAACACTGTTCGGTTAGGAAAGTTATTAGCAAACGTTTAAAAATAGCACCATGTCAATCAGAAATTTACAATCTCATTGGTTGCGAATTACGTTATCTGGTTTCTTTTCATGTGTCTCTGAAATTCGCGAATTGATTACTAAGGCTAATAGTTAATTTACATTAAAGTAACGTTAGGTAAGGTTAAGAATAGTTAAGGTTTAGTTAGATGACACGTAGAGTGAGAATTACAGGCTTTTAAAAACTAGTGACAATTTTCAAGGATGGTGGATAATCCAAGCAAAATTCGAGGGGTAAGACAGTGTCAGATAATCTCTACACCGAGTTCGTGCATTTAGCACTGTTAAAGGTACATATTTTCAAGAGTTCCCGAGTTCCATTTAGCACTGTCAAAGGTACGGCAGTGTACACCGAGTGTCTTACCCCTCGAGAAAATTGGAGGATATTGACATTTCTATAGTGATCATTTTAAAATCCAAAACGTATTGGATGTACAAATTTCAGCATAGATTAGAAACGAAAATTTTAACTTTTTGGTACTTGGAGAATGGATGCACTCTGTACATAAAAATCGTCATTTGTTAATCTGATAACAAGTCGACATTTACTTATTGTAATGTAATTAACAAAATCCAGGCAAAACACTTGTCTAAATGAACGTCATTTTTAATACTTAATGGATACTTCTCGCGAAAGAGGTATTTATACACTTTTGGTTGTACATATACTTCTGAATTGTCATCGGTATGGTAATATCGATAGATAATGCCTATTTGAAAGAGGCACCAGCATAAAAATAAACAGATAAGGTACAAGAATAACATGTGAAGAACCTAAGCAAAGAAATAAAACTTTCGTTAGCGCGGGGATAATGTATATACAGGATGTTTTTTTGCTCGAAATTGCATCTAAATCGAAAAATATTTTTACGTTTTTTGAAAATTTAAATTTTAACCGCTAGGTGCTATAAGAAAATTTGACAATGAGAAAATTGTAGAGCGTCACCGAAAACGTACAAATAGCGTTGGCGCGAAAAAAATAGGACTTGAAAAAGTGACAAGTTGGGCAAGCTAAAATAACTTTTTTTGAATTCCATTGGGAGAGTAGTGTAACTTTATGAAAGTCAGAAATTTGTTAATCTGGTGTTTAATGCAATAAACGTGAAAATATTTTTCGATTTAGATGTAATTTTGGTAGAAAGTGTCCCCCGGCACGTATAATGTACAATACAAATTTCAACTTTCTAGAAAACATAGATTTTGAAAAAAATAACTTTTTCGAGCAAAAAAAACCCTGTCTAGTGTAGTTAATGGTGTACTTTTTTACGGCGTTTGAGTTTGGCCGGGCTGTGAACATTGGCGAATTTGCTTCGATAACGATCAAGAAATAGAATAATGAAGGTGTAGGCCAACGTCATGGTACACAGCGGCAAGTAAAACAGCAAGATTATAACCACTAACCAGTAATACTTCAAACTCTCGTTGTCTTCGGTGCAGTATTTCTACACGAAAAAAAAAAGAATACAATAAGACTTTCATAAAATAAATCAATAAAAAATTTTAAGTATATTAAAATGTTTTTTTTTCGCGTCACGAGCACTTTAAATTCCAAAATCTTTATCGACTCGAGCGCGTGACCTCTATCTTCAATAACTATACACACTTTTACGAAGTCGGCCATTTCATTACAGGCCTAATTTAAAATAGTACAGGCAAGGGCGCCTGCACGTGCTCATCAGCTCGAGACGTCGCGTGCACTTGACCGCGTGAACGGCCTTGCATGCGCTATTTGAAATCAGACCTGTAATAAAATGGCAGCTCTCACAAACAAGGATATAAAAGAGTGTATAGCTACTGACGTAGAAAACAACATTTACGCGTGGTGGATCAAAGGATTTCGCGTTTTTAGCGTGAAAGGTAGTAGCAGGGTTATTAAACTTTATCGGGTTGGAGTACGGAAGCATTCTAATGACGCCCATAAGTCAGACTCACTTAACGTAGTTTCCCCTCTCTTTTATCGTTATTGTACGGGGGCGCCATCTAGACTATTTAAGTTAGGTAAAGATAGTCTTGATTTTAAATAAAAATTTACTGAAAATATTTTTTTTCAAAATTATAAAAGTAAATAGATTTTATTAATTGTTTTCCTAATTAATTGATCCCACAATTTTTTAACGAGCTTCTGTTTATTTGCCATAGAAGGAGCTATTAACAAAGAAAGTCTTACTTATAGGGACTTGGCAGCGCTACGTCACAATTTTATAGATTAATAATTTAGCGCCATCTGTGGCAGTTGCTTGAACTGTAATATTGAAATCCGCCATTACGGTAGCGATTTGCCTAATTTTTTCGGAGTTTTTAATAAAAATGGTTCAAAAGTGTTGTGTGACGGGGTGTAAGAGCAAAACTGGGTATTTAAATGAAAGTGGGGAACTAATTAGATTTCATAGAATACCGAAAAAGATAGTCAATCAGTGCGATAAAACTAAAACTTTATCAATAAGTCGTAATGAACTGTGGCTTAAAAAGCTAAGGCTTAGTAGAGAAAGTGATCATCTTAGGGTATGCTCAAATCATTTTCACTCAGGTATTTTCTTTACTCTCTTTTAAAATATGTCGAATTGGAAAGATTAATGAGTTTCTGTTAGGAGCCCCAGCTTCTCTTTTTGATGAAACCAATCCAGATTGGGTCCCCTGTATGGATTTGAATGATAGTGATGGCAAAAATTCAGAAGACAACTCTCAACTTTTATCCAGATTTAAGCGATATAAAAGAAAAATTAACCGCTCAAAATCTAAAACAAGTAAAATTAATTAATCTTATAATAAACATTCAATAATATTTACTAATTTTGCTTTTTTATGTTAGATCGCAAACTACCAGGAGAATCGGCAACTATATTGTCTGAGCAGCCTAGCGTTTCATTCTACCAAGACTCATTCTCAGCAATTACAACAGCTAATGAGGAACCTTTGAATTTAATTGATGGAGAGTCTTTTACTACTGATAATTATGTGGAATTACCATCTATCATTAACAACGATTCATCAGCAAATGTCTCTACTGATGTATCCCTCATTTTAAATAGTACTGTCATTGAAGATTTGGTGATGGACTTCAATGAACCAACTGATAGACAAATAAGGAAAAAAAATAAGAGTGTGTATGCTCAGACTGAATATATTTTTTCCACAGATATGGCTACACAAACTGATAATCTAAGCAAAGACTTTAGTACGCAAACTTGTGTTAATGTTTGTGATTTGATTGACTTAGAAAATGCCATCACGAATTTAAATGAAGCCAAAACATTAATCAATGATTTAACAGCCAAATTAGGAGAAAAAGAAAGGCTTCTGTTGAGTTATCAAAGTGAAATGCAAGGAAAATTTTCAGAGTTAGAGTTCATACGCAATCAGTTGCAAATGAAAAGCTATTCGGAGATTTCTTTCATTGCAGACAATGAAAAAGTAAAATTTTACACGGGTCTTGAAACGTATGAAGTTTTGATGGAAATAGTTGACGAAGTAACACCTTATCTATTTCAAAATTCTAAACTATCAGCTTTTCAACAATGCATTCTAACACTACTGAAATTAAGGCTAGCTCTTACAAATAGAGATCTTGCTTATCGCTTCAATATATCCGAGAGAACAGTGGGGAGGATGTTTTATAACACATTAGATGCCTTGGTCATGCGACTTGCCAGATACGTTTACTGGCCAGAAAGACATATTTTGCAAGCAACAATGCCCATGTCCTTTCGCGAACATTTTGATACTAAAGTCGCCGTGATTATTGATTGCTTTGAGATATTTACAGAAAAACCATCAAGCATTCAAGCATACTTGGACAAGCAGAAACATGGTCAAATTATAAACACCATAATACCGTGAAGTTCCTTATTGGTATTACACCTCAAGGAACTGTCAGTTTCTTATCTAAAGGATGGGGGGGGTAGAGTTAGCGATAAATACTTGACAGAAAATTGTAAATTTTTGGATAAATTAATGCCTGGGGATGTAGTATTAGCGGATAGAGGCTTCAATATTCAAGATTCTGTTGGCCTATACTATGCCACTGTCAAATTACCCACCTTTACCAAAAATAAAAAGCAATTAGATCCAAAGGCTATCGAGGAGACCAGAAAAATTGCTAACGTTCGCATACATGTTGAAAGAGTCATAGGACATCTCCGTCAAAAATTTACTATATTACATAACAAAATACCCGTTGAACTTTTACATGGTGCACCCGAGGAGAATGAAGCTAGTATTGATAAAATAGCTTTAGTAGCATGTGCCCTAGTAAATCTTTGTCCATCAGTTGTGCCATTGGAATAACCTTGGAAAGTGAACTAATTGACAAAACCAAATTTTATTTACTAAAATGTTTTTGCTGTGAAATTTAAATAAATTAGAAAATGAATAGAAAAGCAATTAATATAAAATTAATGAAACATTTTATCTATGCTTAAACTCATGTTTTAAGGTTAAAATCAGGTACATTTAAATGTTTAATTAAAATCAAGTACCATAGTTAAGTTTAGGTTTCTTTTTTGATTGGCGGATTTTAATACAGTCTGGACAATACCATTTTTTTTCTTTGCTAGAACAACTATTTTTAAGCACTGAGTGTGAAACCATTTAATTTGGCAATTTTCCTCGTCGCATGCTACCATTTTAGAGCCATCATCTTTTCCTTTGCAATAACACCATTTTTCAGAATTATCACTATCGTGGTTTTGATCAAAAAGTTTACGTGGACTGAGTATATTAGAGAGGGATTGGTTTTCATTTTTATTTGGACTTTGAAAGTGTCTTGGGACATCTGTGATGCCGGGGGGCTTATGAACATTCTTCGTTGGACTGAACATTCCCAACTGAATAGCGTGATGGCTCGGATGATTCGAAATAGTTTTTGGGGAACTTGGTACAGGACTATTTGAGATTTTACTATTTATTGGGTGCAACTTTGATGGACTTCGAAAGTTCCCATTACTAGTTATTAGATGAAATTTACATGGACTCCAGTTGCCTTGATTATTTAATGGATGTAACTTAGATGGACTTGGAAGATTGCCTTGACTAACTACTTTACGTCTATTGGTTGGGCTGCTAAAGTTTTCTTGACTTGATTTCCTTTGACTACTTCGTGGTTGTTTTTTCAAAATATTTGGTAGGTTCTTTTTACTAGTAGTTGGACATGGGTTCGAAGGGCTTGATTTCCTTTGAATACTTAGCTGTTGTTTTTTCAAAGTATTTGGTAGGTTCTTTTGACTAGTAGTTGGACATGGTTTCTGAAGGTTTGGGTTACTTTGACTAATTGGTCCCAGTGACAATGATTGACTCGGAATGCAACTTTGACTAGTTATTTCTAAGTTCTCGGAAAGATTTGGAAGGCGTGACTTTGGTAAACTCTGAAGGTCCTCTTGACTACTAATTTGACAAGGCTCTCTTGAGAAAAATTTGGCAAGCAACTCAGGTAGTATGGCACATTTAAAAAGTTTTTCGGCCTTTGCAATGTTGGTTTCCCAAAATTCCATGTCAGGAAGTATACGTTCTATATGGCAATCAACGAGAGTCCAAACGCAAAAATCACCATAAACAGCTCCCGTAACAAATATTTGTGTTTGAACTTGATAGTAGTAAGGGTGATTTTTATTTAATCTATACCCTTTTTCAGTTAATAACAGACATGAATTAGCAGACTTTTCGTCTAGAGAGCTATTTTTTAAACTAAAAGGAGCTTTAATTTCAAGGGCACCTTTGCCACAACAATCGCATGAAATCATACCATCTGGAGATGCCCCTAAGTATGGATATTCTTTGGTCAAAACCAGGCCTGAATCTTGCACAACAAAATTAACATGGTTATCTTTCGTTTGTTGAAAATAAACCTTTCTAGCCGTCTCTTCATTCTCCAAACCCCACCTGGTTGCTTTAGTGGAAAAACTATGATTGGCTGGATAGCATATAATTTTTAGTAATGATAAAGAAGGCATGGATGGGTCAGTATGACAAGCTCTTTTAAAATTGGATGCAGTAATCCTTCCTGCTCGGAGTCGTTGCCATAGCTTGCTTTTGGATTGTAACTTCGTTTCTCTTTCGGCTCTACTAATTTGCTTATCTGTCAGATCAATATTTATTTTTTCACATTCAACCAGAAGTTCATTGAAAGAAAGGGCTGTATGTTTTTCAGAATATAGGTCTCATCAACACACTTTAGCTTGAAATTTTCAAAAAATTCTGGCAGGGTACGAAATATTGCAGCATTGGGGAATTTTTCATATAGTTTCAGATTTCTTTCGTTGAATTCTGGTAAACTCATCTTTGGAATGTTTTTCTGTTTTTTAATGTTGGTTTTTGCACTCACGGAATTCAAATTTGAACCACTCTTGGCAGACTCTAAAGTTTCATTAAGAAGCTTTAGTTTCGCTCTTGCAGAAATTAAATTTAAATTAACAACTGGGCCATATGTAACATCTTTCATTGTAGGAACTTTCCAATACGCCTTTTTTCCTGTTACAGTTATTATTTCTCGATACCTTACAGCATACTCAATGTAAAATAACAGTGCACCAATGTGCGTACAACACTCGTCCAATCCAGCCATGCATGTGCAATGTCCGGACTGAATAACCCCATACTCATTAGCAATGATCCAGGTTTTAAGAGGCGTTTCTCTTAATCTTTGAGAATGTAAAACCTTTGGGATATTTGAAAACAAATAGATATTTTTATACCCAAACAACCAAAATAAGTCAAAAATTGATACTTACTCTACACTTAACAAGGACATTCTTAGAGTTTTCAAACACCTTAAGTGCGACTTGCTGAACAAAACCACAAACAAACTGGTTGTATGCATCCAAAGCTTTATAATTTTTAAGTTGCGCATATGTAAAAGGAGATATTCCAGATATTAAATAATTGTATAGATCAGGATACAATATTGGCGGAAGATGTTCGAAATTGGTATTGGTGCCTTGATCTTGATTTTCGACGATACAAATACACTCACTTTTTTTTAATTGGTAAGGGTCTAGACCATTTATAAAAGAAATTTTCTCAAGATACCTTTTCTTACTATCAGGCGTTAAACTTTCAAAGTAGAGTTTACTCGATTTACTCGACGAGGGCTTTATTTCATTGGAAAACATACTCAATGCAGTGTTAAAATGGTTAAAACTGTTAATTCGTAGAAGTCCCGTTAGATGTCACTTTGAAAAACTGTACGTATACCTTGACGTCATACCTATGCGACCCCCTTTCTTTCCCCAGCTGCCAAGTCCCTATTGTGGGACACGCGTTACTGATATAGAGGCTCTGATCAACCTGCTAAAGATGAATAACCCTGCTAAAGTTGAATAAACCTGGTAGTTGACGATAGCTTAGACATTTCATTTCCGCTCTACCTAAACGCTATTTGGGGTTATTGGATCGCGTACGATAAATTCATATCTTTATCGTGATAATTATTTATAGTCCTCCACCTTTAGTGGCTCCTGGTGGGCTAATACCCTGAAACTAATTTATTTTTATGACACAAAATAAAAATCAAATATTCTAAATAAATATTTATATTAAAGAGGAACGGTCAAGCTTTAACCGGTTAGATAGCCCTATAGCCCGTTAAAAGCTAAAATGTATGGCGAAAACCGCATAAAAAATATTAAGTGGTTAATTTTTAATAAAATAAAGAAATTTCGGGAAATTGAAAAGCGCGCGTCCGCCGCAACACCTGGTGAGAAATCGGTGAGACAGAAAAACAACGTAAAAGCGCGCTCGGCTGAAGACGCGAAAGATTTGTTTTGCACGCGCGGCGCGTTCCAGTTATAAGGGACTTAAGCCTCAATTGCGCGAATTTTAAAGTTAGGATAGTTCGCAAATCGCTCACTAAGGTGCTGCTGGCGCTGGCGATACACCTTCAGATGGCGGAGAAAATTCAAACCCAAATACTTGGCGTTATTTTGCGTTTCAACTTTTTAGGCCAATAACTATTTTTTCAAGACAAAATAAGGTACGTGTAAGTATATTGAACGTCTTGTTGATCTTTTGATACGGAAATAAGGCGATATTTGGAAAAGCTTTGGCCGTTCTCCTTTAAATAAATTTCATTATTTAATAATTAGAATCGCCTAGATGGCGCTCGCGTGCAAGAACGATAAAAGTGGTGGAAGGGAGGGGGAGGCGTATCGGAATTTTCGACTGTGGCCAACAGCTCTTGATATCCAACCGTATAGTTGAATAATCTTGTCTTTATCATTACTTTTTGAATAAATTACTATTTTCTGAGTAATTTAGGTTTTCTCAACTTTTGGCGAACGGCTTTTAACTTATTCTTCAACTTTATCTGCAAACCACTTCGCCCATATCTACAATCCACTATCTATTTATCCAAAATGGCCGCCAGCTGTCAATCTTTTTCTAGCCTCGTGACGTCACCAAGTATTTCGCATTTTTATCTTTTTGTTAATTAAAATCCTGAATATATATAGAATTGCTGAGAGCTTATGAGTCCACCTGACACGCCCGCCAGCATGATTCAAACCAAATAATAATAATTTGTTTTCCCAATATTAGCACTCCGTCTAGCATTGATTTTAAGAATGAACTTTTTTAGCTTCCTAATAATTTGACTTAATTCTTAATTTACTAGAAAGCGCAATAGCAATTTTCCCCGAAAGATGGTTTTGAACTGCAGTTATTAATTCTTGTAACGGTAATAGACGGTAAAATAAATTCCAACGGCTTCCCAGCCTCTGAAGGGTTTTTGAATTTGGGGGTACGAAAAAAGGGGAAACGTTTCGTGACAGCATGGCTGCCAGCCTCTCCGCTTCGCGACTTTAATTGTCACTGAAATTATTTCAACCGTTTTTCACGTCATTACGATTGATCTCAGTTAATAATTTGTATTTTAATTTAAAGAATTCAAGTTATAGGTAAATTTACAGTTAAACAACCATTTTGTCTAGCTTTTATTCCCGAAATATAACGGTCAGTTTACTTAGATGGCGCCACGTGCTCTACGAAGAATAACGATTTAGATATTTGTTACTCAGCGAAAGTTAAAAATTGCCCTCTGCGCATGCTCCAATACCAACCAATCCGGTGTTCCCTCCCTGGCTAGTGTCCAGTTTTTAAGTGGCAATGACGGTTTAAAATTCCACCCCCATTTATTTTACCGTCCCATAAATGTATTAATTTCTATCATGACTATCGAATTGTATCTTTTCTGTTTTTATCATGTGGAGTTAGGATGGAATAAATTTCGTGGGAAGAAATAACTACACAATTATAAAATATGTTGGTAATCATAAAT
The DNA here is from genome assembly GCF_980474605.1 of Leiobunum rupestre. Taxonomy (NCBI): domain Eukaryota; kingdom Metazoa; phylum Arthropoda; class Arachnida; order Opiliones; family Sclerosomatidae; genus Leiobunum; species Leiobunum rupestre. Next base: position 39,038,008 of record NC_143392.1, read on the forward strand.
AGGATTTACTTTTAATATTTCCACAACTTTCTATTTGGAAAATAAAGTCTTCAACACAAAAATATCCAATTTTCGAAACGGTGCCAAGGAGTTGTGATGCTAATCAATTTTAACGCTTCACCGTAATGTCAATGAGGGAATGGAGACAGACAAAACGGGCGTAAAAACCATTGAGTTTGGAATATTAATCGAGAGGTCCAATCAAAACGTCGGATTTCAGTATTTCGTGAAACAAAGTTTTTAAAAAATAAGAATACTGCCGTCTGCTCAAAAATGACGAGAAAACTTTATCATTCTACCCGTGGCGCCGTCTATCTCTCAATGGTTCGTTCTAATAAGACGCGTTTTCCGGCAAAAATACTTTTTTTTTTCAAAAATAATGGGTCATATGATAACGTTTTCTCGTCATTTTAGAGGAGACGGCACATTCGTAATTTTCAAAAACTTGTTTCGCGGGGAGCAGATTTGATTGGATCTCTAGATTAATATTCCCAACTCAATTTTAAAAACTGGGTTTTTTGTCACACGCGTAACAACTAAAAGAGAGTTTTGAGCCAAAAACGTTCGTTTCCAATCCCTAAGAATGGTAGGAGGCACATACAGTTCGCTATTCATGGTAGAAATTAATATTCTAGCTAATCTAAAGAATGTATTAATTATATTTAGAGATAATGTTGAGACGATTATAATCCCACTTGTAGTCACTTAGGTAATCAGGTGTACAAATCGTCGGTAATCACTGGAAATCACAGATAAATTGTGAAATATCAGTGGAAATCACAGAAATTGTGAAAAATCAGTGGAAATCACAGATAAATTGTTAAATATCAGTGGAAATCACAGATAAATTGTAAAAATCAGTGGAAATCGCAGGAAATCACAGATAAATTGTGAAAAATCAGTGGAAATCACAGATAAATTGTGAAAAATCAATGGAAATCACAGACAAATTGTGAAAAATCAGTGGAAATCACAGACATTGTGAAAAATCAGTGGAAATCACTACAAATCACAGATAAATTGTAAAAAATCAGTGGAAATCACAGGTAATCACAGATAAATTGTGAAAAATCAGTGGAAATCACAGAAATTGTGAAAAATCAATGGAAATCACAGACAAATTGTGAAAAATCAGTGGAAATCACTGCAAATCACAGATAAATTGTGAAAAATCAGTGGAAATCACAGGAAATCACAGATAAATTGTGAAAAATCAGTGGAAATCACAGAAATTGTGAAAAATCAATGGAAATCACAGACAGATTGTGAAAAATCAGTGGAAATCACTGCAAATCACAGATAAATTGTAAAAACTCAGTGGAAATCACAGATAAATTGTGAAAAATCAGTGGATTACACTGTAAATCACAGAAATTGTGAAAAATCAATGGAAATCACTGGGAATCACAGACAAATTGTGAAAAATCAGTGGAAATCACTTGAAATTACTGAGAAATTGTGAAAACTCAGTGGAAATTACAGAGAAATTGTGAAAAATCAGTGGGAATCACTGGAAATCACAGATAAATTGTAAAAATCAGTGGAAATCACAGGAAATCACAGATAAATTGTGAAAAATCAATGGAAATCACAGAAATTGTGAAAAATCAATGGAAATCACAGACAAATTGTGAAAAATCAGTGGAAATCACTGCAAATCACAGATAAATTGTAAAAAATCAGTGGAAATCACAGATAAATTGTGAAAACTCAGTGGAAATTACAGAGAAATTGTGAAAAATCAGTGTGAATCACTGGAAATCACAGATAAATTGTAAAAATCAGTGGAAATCACAGGAAATCACAGAATGTTTTTCGAAAATCAGTAATCAGGTGTACAAAGATTTTACGAGTGACTAACCCCTCGCGAAATTAGCCCGGTTTCTCATTGGTTCCCTAAAATTGACGTCTTCCCACGCGATTGAAGTACACTCCGGTGACGTTTTTCCTCCCCCCCCCCTCTAGTTCCGGGAGAATATTCGACCATGATTCCCGCTGATCGTCTCAACGTACTCACGCGTAGTAAGTATAAATAAATAAATTCTTGATAACCCCAAATAAGATCTTGTTTAAATATGAAGGAAACGCTTTTATAGGCGATAAAACGAGACAGCTGGCGACTGTTTATTCTTCGCGGTTCAAACCAAAAAGCGGCGCTCTTGAAGTCACATAGAGCCGAATGTAGCCTAAATGCGGTTATTGGCCAAAAAAGGGTTCTTATTATTTATTTTTTTTCGCTGCAATTCCGGTTCGCTACCTATCCGATTTCTAATCGTGATAAGTTTCAACAGAAGTATATGTATAATGTATACGGAAGTAGTTAAAGGCAATAAGTGGTGCCTTGGGTCGAGGGCCAGGTCACTTCCTTGATTAACGACGCACCCCTCAAAAGATTATTTTGATAAAATTCAATTTAATCACGATTAAGTTAATTAAATCACGTTTAATCATGATTAGAATGTTTAAATATGATTTAATCATGATTAATGATTAAATCTGATTAAAATGTGTTTAAAATAATTAAATCCTGATTATAAAAATTATATCGTGATTAGTATGATTAAATCGTACTTTAATTTTGATTTTAATGATAAATTCTCGATTCGACCGATTATATTGATTAAATCGTGGTTAAAATTATTCAATTTAATTAAAATGATTAAATCTAATTAAAATGATTAAATCTAATTAAAATGATTAAATCTAATTAAAATGATTAAATCTAATTAAAATGATTAAATCTAATTAAAATGATTAAATCTAATTAAAATGATTAAATCTAATTAAAATGATTAAATCTAATTAAAATGATTAAATCTAATTAAAATGATTAAATCTAATTAAAATGATTAAATCTAATTAAAATGATTAAATCTAATTAAAATGATTAAATCTAATTAAAATGATTAAATCTAATTAAAATGATTAAATCTAATTAAAATGATTAAATCTAATTAAAATGATTAAATCTAATTAAAATGATTAAATCTAATTAAAATGATTAAATCTAATTAAAATGATTAAATCTAATTAAAATGATTAAATCTAATTAAAATGATTAAATCTAATTAAAATGATTAAATCTAATTAAAATGATTAAATCTAATTAAAATGATTAAATCTAATTAAAATGATTAAATCTAATTAAAATGATTAAATCTAATTAAAATGATTAAATCTAATTAAAATGATTAAATCTAATTAAAATGATTAAATCTAATTAAAATGATTAAATCTAATTAAAATGATTAAATCTAATTAAAATGATTAAATCTAATTAAAATGATTAAATCTAATTAAAATGATTAAATCTAATTAAAATGATTAAATCTAATTAAAATGATTAAATCTAATTAAAATGATTAAATCTAATTAAAATGATTAAATCCAATTAAAATGATTAAATCTGATTAAAATGATTAAATCTAATTAAAATGATTAAATCCAATTAAAATGATTAAATCCAATTAAAATGATTAAATCTGATTAAAATGATTAAATCTAATTAAAATTATTAAATCTAATTAAAATGATTAAATCCAATTAAAATGATTAAATCATGATTAGAATGATTAAATCCAATTAAAATGATTAAATCCAATTAAAATGATTAAATCATGATTAGAATGATTAAATCTCGTTTAAATCATTAAATCCTGATTAAAAAGATTAGATCATGATTAGAATGATTAAATCTCGTTTAAATCGTGATTAGATTTTTAATCTTGATTACCCTGATTTAATCACGATTACCCCGATTTAATCATTTTACTATGATTAAGACGCACCCAAAATGGAAGTGACCTGCCCCTCCCCTTGGGTATTGGCCTAGCTGATTATTATTCTTATTATTAACTGAGACTTTCTGTACACCACTTGATTTCACACTCCTTCTAGATCTAAGGCTTCATGTTTCAATTTTACACTTTACAACCGCCCTCCCTCGAGTGGCCAAGATGGAAACCCAAGAAATAAAATCGCCCATGCCTAGGCTTTACTGTTTAATGAAACAGTTAAAATAACTGTGGAGTCATTAGGATTTTCGTTTTCTTAACAACATTAAATTAGAAATAAAATGAATTTAAGTAGTTATGTCTTTTTAGTTTCCTATGTAACATTTTAATTAGCCCTTCAATAAATTGTTTTGAAGTAGGGTTGTTAATTTTCCGGAAAAATTAAATGCGGAAAATTTTCCGAATTGCGGAAAATTGGCCGCAAATCGGAAAAATAAAAAATTAAAACATAAAACTACTTTTCAAGGGTTTTTAATGTTTTAAACTTTTTATCGATTTAAAATGACTAATATCAGTAAACATACTACAAAACATTAATAGTGTTACATTTCAACCAGTTTAAACTAGTCTATAGGTTTAGTTTTACTTTTAGATTAGAAAAAATGGGGTGAAAATGCCGCTTTATTTAAATTTGCAAACAATATATTAGACAAATCATGGAATGAAAACGTTTTTAATATTTTTCGGAAAAATACGGAAAATTTTCCGGAAAAAAGGCCTCGGTAATTTTCCGGAAAAGTTTCCGACTTACAACACTATTTAGAAGTAATATTTCTGAGAGCCACGACCTGCAAGATACTGTTTATTTGGTGCTTGTTGAAATAATGAAAACTTTTAATATGCAAAAAGTGTTTCCTTTTAACCAGGTAGCTTTTTTTGACATATTAAGGCTTAGAAAAAACGCTACAATACCGGGGTATTTTTTATAATATTCCAAATAAACAGTAACTTGTAGGTCCTGGCTTTCGGAAATATTACTTTTTGGCGATTTCCTTCAAAACTAAGACACGCGGTACCAGCATGGAACTGAGGAAACAACAACTTAAACAGAAGACACGAATACGTGACTTGAGGTTTTAAGACCACCCGCTAGAGGGTCTCAAGTCAAGGTGTGAACATTTCACCCCATCCCGCGGCCACCAGTCTAGTAAGCGTAGCTTTATTTAGTCTATGGTCAGCACGTACCTCGAGGTAATCGTTCCATTGCCTTTCTCGGTAGTACCTCCAAACGGTCAAGGGCAAACCTGTTCCCGCCGACGCGACCCAGATGGCCGAAATGACCGTAAGGGCGCAACGTTTGGTCAGTCGCTTCTTCAAGGGCGAAACGATGTTCAGAAGGCGGTCCATCGAAATGACCATTAGCGAGAACGAGCTCGAGAGTAAGCAGATCACTGACCATTGGAAAAGTCAAAATAAATTGAAAAATAAGATTAGTTATTCACGTCACGCGTTCTGGAATTATTTTTTGTCAATTCTGGGTGGTCCACTGAGCTGATCCCACCATAAGATATAGTACGGATTCCACCAGTAGCGTAGCCACAAAGTAGTCGAAGAGTTTCCAACTACGTAAATTCTTTTGATAGCAGATAAAATTTTGTAATTACATTACCGTGCAGACTTGTAAATAGGGAGTATATCCACAAGAGTCCGCTGGACTCAGACCCTTCTATCGGTAGATTTTCTCTCTAATCTCCGGGATTTTAAATTACCCCCTTTTTCTTCAATTCCAAATATTGTTTTCCCTTAGTTACAAACTCCAATAATTTTAAGTCCAACTAATATCCACTTTATAAATGTATAATTTTAGGGTAGTCCAGCCATGGTCCAGCGGACTCTCTACCCCCTTTTGCATAATTTTTATCAGTAGCCCGCGATTTTTTCAAGGAGTTTTGGACTGCCGCTATTTACAAGTCTGTTACCATGACTCCCGTCAGTTTTTGAAATAATAAAGATTAAAAAAGTAATTTATGGGCGCTGAATCTTGGTGGAATCGGCTTATTAGTTATTAGCAGAGTTGGTTATTTTTTTAAATAAAAAGAAAAATTATTTATTTTTACGGTTTTTTATTAATTTTTATTTTATTTTTTTACGTTTTATTTCTCCTTTTCTTAATAAATCGATTAATAATTTGAGAGCGCTGGTAATTTAAACTAAAATTATGATTAATCTTTTTTAAATTTAATTACTAATAAAAACTAAATTTAATTTAGTTTGCTCTGAATTAACATTGATAGATAAGCTACTTTCGTAAATTTACATAAATACATTGATTATTTAAATTATTTTAAAAAAATCACTTGATTTAATTTAAACCAGAGAACCGTGATTATTGCATACCTTGAATGAATCCCCCGGCTTTGCAGAAGAGAGCTCCGAGAATATAGTTTTGATTCAGTTCTTGAACGAGAAATATCCACGTGGACAGTACGCTGGTCAACAGATCGGCGATTGCCATATTGGAAATGAATAAATTGGTGCAACTGCGCATGTCTCTACGACAGGCCACCACTACAATGATGGACGTATTGCCGACAATGCCGAAAAAAAACAAAGGCACGAAAAGTGCCACTTTGACAGCCGTTTCCCAAATTGACGCGTGGTCCCAAATATCCGTGAAGTCGCTGAAGTTCCATTTCGCCACGTCATCCGTGAAATTCGAAAATTCTCTACTTTCTACGTAAAACGGGTTTGCGTACATCGGGAACTCTGTAGTTCTAAGTCATAGCATTTATCATAGGAAAGCAATCACTCTATGAACCGCGCTTTACCGAGGTGTGCGCGACTGTTAACACATTTCGAGCCGATTGAGTGCCCTTTTTTTGTATCTAGAGATAAAGCGGTTAAAAGGCGGCATATGCGGGTAGTTTACTTTATTAATGAGTGTTTTAGAGCTTGTAAATTTTGTTAAGAAGATAGAGCCGAATTTGTTGGCTTAGAGATAAAAAAAAACGTCACAGTGCCAAAGATCCCAACGCTAAACCGCATCCAGAATGGATTTATTTCTACTAAGGGAGAATGACTGTTGAGATGATCCGTAGACGTCAGTGTGAGAAATAAGGCACTATCACAGGCCAATCTCCAGTTTAAAAATTAGCTGGGCCAGTTTAAAAAATAAATGCTTGTGGTTTTAGTGGCCCTGGTGACCACTTAATTAATTCAAAGTTTTTACCCGTCAAGATTTTAGTTCATTAAAAAAATACTATATTAATCCCTAAAATTGTTTGGCCTTTGCTTGTATGCTGTGTGCTTGACATTGTGTGTATGGGTGGGTGACTGGGTGTCGTGAGTCTGTCTACTCTATACTCTATTTGACCATAAATTATGAAAGCCTGATTTTTAGGGTTAAAAATGGTAAGTGGCCATTGGCCAGTTTTTTAATTAAACTACCTAGGCTCTACTGGCCACAGGTCCAGTTTTAAAAAAAATCCTTATTTCTCAGCCTGGTAGACGTCATGCTCAAATTTTCCCCCGGAAGACGTCAGTTTTAGGGAACGAAGGAGATACTTGACTTACCCTTAAAATCGCTTCGTTTTAGATAACTAGTTTTCAAAACCAGCGTGAGAAATCGCTTCGTGTTGGTTCGGGAAGCAACTCGTCCAAGTCGGTTCGCTTAGAATCGCTTTCAAAACGACAAGGCGGGGAAGTCAAATTGCTCGTATTTTCAAAAATAATGGGAATAAAATTCTAGATAATGTCAAATAATATTACTGTATGCATAGTAAACATGATTAACTAATTATTTTGGACCTACATCTTAGTATTATAAAAATTCTGGTCATAATTTGAAATGACTTAAGCCTTGGCATAAGTTAATGATACCTCTAAGTAGACAAATAGGTCCTTTCAAGTTGGAATCTTTGTTCAGAAAATGTGATGTCAAATCCGTTTATTCCCATTCGACCGAAATCCCATTCGACCGAATCCCATTCGACCGAAAGAATTTTAAAATGTAGCCCAATTGGCGGGGTGATTTGGTATTTTATTTATAAGGTATGTACTATCGAAGATCCATGTTTAGGTTAGGTTAGGTTAGGTTAGGTTAGGTTAGGTTAGGTTAGAGTTGGTTAAGTTTACTATTTCAGTTTTTACTTTACACATCGCGTTTCGGCAAGAAAAATAGCAATTTGTATCTTTCTTTTTATTAAGACGGAATAAATAATTATTATTGATGTATAAATACCCTCCTTTATTAGTTATCCGCTCCATTGCAAACGACTTCAGTAACTAAATTGAAAACATAGCAAAAGCCAATTTATATAGCAGCGTTCGGTCGAATGGGACACATAAAAACCGCATGTTTCGGCGGAATTCGGTCGAATGGGACACCTCAAAAACCGCCTTCGGTCGAATGGGATTTCGGTCGAATGGGACTAAAGCGTCAAATCTTGTCTCTCCGATTACCGCGAAAATGAAAGATTTGAAAAATATCTCGACCCAGCGCCGCTGTGCGGTCGAGAATGAAACTATATTGGGTGGAGACGAATAAACCAATAGCAAAAAAAACGTTCTTTTGCGGGGGAACGAATTTTCTAAGGGAATACCGAAATTTATCTCTATGGGGAAGTTCAAGCTAGCTTCGCACCATACGGGATTAAAGAAACGTCAGCTTCGGCAGTTCCAAGTGTATGTTAAGGCTACTTTGATACGCAGTACGGAGAGACATAGGTCGATTTGGACTAGCATATCCGCCATAGGCTGCATAGCAATTTGTGTACTTAGAGGTATCATTAACTTATGGCCTTGGCTATAAGCGAACCGGGGTGAAGCGATTTCGGTTGTGCGAACCAAGATTTATCGTTGGCAGTCAAAACTGGCCTTCAAACCGACCTAAACTGGGTTTTAAGCTAGTGCGTGATGGGATTTGGTTAGTCGCCTCGCTAAGTATTAGTAAGTGGTTCACTAACCGTTGTGTCCTTAAATCCAATGTTTAGAGAAAAACAACGTTAGTTTTGGAATTTTTTGAAATGTTAAATAAATAAATATTTATTCAAAAGGGACGTAATTCATGGGTCATGTTTGAAGATGAGATTACTAAATAATCTTCATTCATTATTTTGAACTGAAGAAAAGTCCTCTCAACGAGGGGTCCGTTATACAGGGTCTTTTTTTTTGCTCGGAAAAGTGTTTTTTTTTCAAAAACTATTTATAGTACCGATTTCAAATTTGGAAGGTCAATTCTCTATACCGGGGGACATCAGTTTGAGAAATTTGAGCGTTTTCGGTAATGTTTTTCACCAATTTTGAAAAATTATTATTCGACCACTAGGTGCGAGATAAAAAATTTCTATTATAAAGTTGTAGGCCGTCATCGAAAACCCTTAAAAATTGTTCACTCGACGAAAAACAACTTATTTATCAGTGAAAATTCGAGCTTGAAAAATTTACAAGTTGGTGAAGCCAAATTACGATTGTTTGAAACGATAATTGAAAAGGGAACAAGTCTAATACAAACGTAGTAGAGTTTTCACACTTGAAAAAATGTACACGTTTGGTTTTTAAATGCAGATATTTTATTCACATAAATTTTTACAAAACATTTTCAATAATATCACCATTGGCTGCAACACAGGTTTGTGCGCGGACAATTAAGTTCTCAAACACTTTCTCTACCATTTCTGGTGTGACGTCTCGGCAAGCACTGATTATTCGTCTAATGAGTTCCTCCCTAGTTTCAATGGGCGTGGCGTATACCTTTGCTTTAACGAATCCCCAGAGAAAATAATCCAGCGGTGTTAGGTCAGGTGACCTTGCTGGCCAATGCACTGGACCATTTCTCCCTATCCACCTTTCAGGAAACTCGTTGTTGAGGTGCTCAGTTACTTGCCGGGAAAAATGCGGAGGGGCGCCATCTTGCTGAAACCACAACTGACGTCTTTCAGCCAATGGAAGGTCGTCGATTGCGTCACTCAGTTCGTTCTGTAGAAAATGTAAATACCTTTGGCCGTTGAGGTTCGTCGGCAGGAAAAAGGGACCAATCAAACGGTTTCCAACAAGTCCAACCCAAACATTGACCCGTTCAAATTGAACCTGGTGATGATATTCAAAACCCCAATGTGGGTTGATGTCAGACCTAAGATGGCTGTTTTGATGATTAAAGGGCCCATCTCTAGAAAATGACGCTTCGTCGGAGAACAAAACATGGCGCAAAAATTGTCTATCTTCTTGGACAGCATTTAGTAACCAGTTGCTAAATTCATAACGTCTTTGATGGTCTCCGTCAATTAGTCCTTGGTGGAGCGTAGCTCTGTATGGGTGATAGCGATTCTTACGAAGAATTTTCCGCACACGATTTGCAGAACAACCCAAATCAGCAGCGGCGTTAGCGCAACTGTGACGAGGATATGCCACAAAGTACGCAAGTACATTGTTCTCGAAGTCTAAATCCGGTTGACCCAATCCGCGAAACCTAGGTTGCAAGTGACCAAATTGATTGAAATCGTGAATTGCTCGTCTTACTGTATTTACAGATGGTGCTCCATTTGGATGTCTTTCTGCGAAGATTTCAGTCACTCTTCTAAGGTTTTGCGCTGCTTCTCCATAGTAAATGGCAACTATCTCGGTACGCTCAGCTACTGAATAACGAGGCATTGTTCGAAATATTATCAAACACTGATAATAATCTCCCAAAGTTTTCCTTTAAATACCCAATGCATGTTTAGGATTGACCTATAGCCTCGTGTGTTTTAAATCCGGTCGTTTTTTTAACCAAAGTTTCAACTGGATTAGGTAATTCGGTTTCAATTATCGTTTCAAACAATCGTAATTTGGCTTCACCAACTTGTAAATTTTTCAAGCTCGAATTTTCACTGATAAATAAATTGTTTTTCGTCGAGTGAACAATTTTTAAGGGTTTTCGATGACGGCCTACATTTTTATAATAGAAATTTTTTATCTCGCACCTAGTGGTCGAAAAATAATTTTTCAAAATTGGTGAAAAACATTACCGAAAACGCTCAAATTTCTCAAACTGATGTCCCCCGGTATAGAGAATTGACCTGCCAAATTTGAAATCGGTACTATAAATAGTTTTTGAAAAAAAACACTTTTCCGAGCAAAAAAAAAGACCCTGTATATTAAAAGGTGGGTAAAAATGTCAACCCACCTTGCAAAATTTGAAACCAGGTATCTCGAAAAATTCGGTTTGCCTAAAAAATAATTTTAAATAACGTGTTCGTGTTTCGCTACCTTATTTCGAAATAAAATTCCTCTTTGGTTTATTAAGTACAAGATGATTGGTTCAAATTTAAAATTAATATTTAAAATATATTTAATACATCGGGGGTGTGTATTTAAATGTCCGTGACATCTTGTTTGAAGTATTTATTGTGGCCAAGTGAAACCTAAAATTCGTTAAGACACGAGTCGCGTATCTCTCATTATGGTCGGATAGTCACAGCATTAACAGAGGGAACGTCATTCGAGTCGATAAAAATAAAAATGCGGAACTGAAAATTATATTTCCCGAGATTTATATTTATGATTCTGATTGCGAGTGGTTTTATGATCAAGCTTCATTTTGCCAACATCCTTCTCTGTCATCACTGTTGCCACGAGGAACATAAGTAACAAATATATGCCTACACTGTTAAAAAAATTGTTCTAATTTGAACAAATCGCCGTTCAGAAGGTTTTCCCTGTAACAGAACGCCATTTGGTTCTAATATGAACAAAAAATATTCGTTCGATAAAGAACGATTGTTGATGGTTCAATATTGAACTTAGATGTTCTATATTGAACAAACATTCTTTGTTCAAATTAGAACGTTTTGTCGTTCGCGGTGGAACGCTTTGTCGTTCGCCGTGGATCATTTCCTCGTTCGACTTGGAATGCTTTATCGTTACCCAATACAAAGAGTACATAAAGTTATTGCTCTCAAAATTATAGCTCATGTCTCCTGCCGGTGGTTCATCATGCTAAATTAATAAAAGTAACCTAACCTAACCCATTGCCCACCGAACAGGAAAACCAGGCCTAAAACTAGATTATTTGAATTTAGTTCCAACCTCAACTACAACCATCTTATTAAGCTTAAAATATCTACCACGAAAGTGATATGCGTTAAATAAATAAAATCTTTCCATAGCGCAAAAGATATTACATTCTGTTCTCAGCCGAAAGGCCGAGAACTGGTAACACACGATTTTAGAATTTATTTCTATGCTGAAAACCAGGACGTCAAACCAAATTGCAGTATATTACGAAATATTTTCTATAAATTTTAATTCTGGAACTTGGGCAATTACATTTCCGAACGAATTTCGTCTACCTTGCCAATCAAATAAAAATATACTTAAAAAAACGGTGCGTGTCCTATAAATTCGGACCTTTCACAACCCTTTTTCATTTTCCACTTCGTTAGGACACGGAGGTTATTTATATCGTTATTTGTGTGAAGTTTCTTTTCAATAGGAGGGGTAGTTTCTGAGAAACAGCGTTACAGACCTAACGCCATTTGAGTAGCTAGTGAAGGAGCTACGCTCCAACAATGAAATTGAATTTTCGGTAAATTTCCAAATACACTGTACATACAACTACCAAAACAACTTTATTACAACATGTTCTAACTCACCCTGTAAATAAATTACTACGAGTAATAGTTTAATCAACCAGTACACTAACTTAACACAACATAATAATGTACGAAAAAACTACCTATAACAAAGCGTACTCTAAACCACTCATTTATTACTTTATGGATGTTATACTTGTTTGTTACTTTTGGCCATATGAAGTTTTCCACAAAATAGTGTCACACTTATTTGTTACTTTTGGCCTTACGACGTTTTCCGCAAAATAGTGTCACACTTATTTGTTACTTTTGGTCATACGTTGTACATGAAACCAATACAAAGAAATCCATATAGGATTGTGTGTAAAACCTGTTCTAAGGGGAACGATCTCCTAGCTATTGGAACGAATCTATTCTATTGTGTAGTTTACAAGCCTTCCTCCAGAGGGCGAAAGAGCATTCGTTCTTATTTGAACGAAATAAAATATCTTGAACACACAGTTCTCTGTTACATACCTGTAGAACGCTATCGTTCATTTTTGAACAGACTGTTCTAAGTTGAACGTCTTCTGAACGAATTTTTTTAACAGTGTATTCTCAAAAAGATAATTTTTTTAATGATAGTTTGTTTTTCGACAATGTTTGTAAATGTCATAACGTGGTTAAGTCTTTGGAACTGCCGGAATAACCAGTGCTTTTTACGTAGGCAACATGGCCTATTGAAATTTAGAAAATAAAAAACACGTCGAGAGTTAACTCCTCCAAAATTTATCTTTCAGTGTCATACCAATATCTGTTACCTATGGTGTTAGGCTGTGATAAAAATAAAGCCAAATTATCTAAAACAATAATGCTAACGAGAGCTACTCTAAAGCCTGGAAGTGGATGACATGTTATCAGAGTTATAGCCCGGTGCACCTGGAATTATATCCTTATCACTGGAGGTCTTCATCATTATTCCCTACGCCAGCGTCCACAGTCCGGCCAAATGACAAAACAGCCATGGCAGCGAGATAACCCTATTACTGCGGTCGCAGGACCTTCGACGCAAGCCGCGAAACCCAGCAATGGGTCGACCACAACGCCACTTCGCGCACAACTGTGGGAATAAGAGCGGATGCTCTAGCATCTCCAGCCGACACCCTACATGTACATGTATCTATATAGGTAGATTGCCTTCTCCAGCCAGGGCCGTGCGTAGAGGTCTCGCGGCCCCGGGCGAAATGCATGGGCGAAACTGAGTGTAGCGGCCCTCCGGTATATACATCCCTATGGTAAAATTTTAGCTGCCCTGGGCGACCGCCCGGCTCGCCACCCCCTAAGCACGGCCCTGACTCCACCCGATCAGGGCTGATCTATATAGGTAGAGTGCCTAGCCCATAAGAAAAGGTCCCCTAAAGGGAAACGACGAGCACACTGCGACCCAGCGTAACCCGGCACAATTGGCACCGGAGATCCCGGTGTGACTCCAAAAGACCGAGAAACAGGGTCACAGTTTGGAGGAGATAAGTATTGGTCGGACGTCATCAAGCCAGAATGATGGCAGATAAAGCTGACGTCCGACCAAAAACCGGTTTAACCGGGGTAGTCTTAGTAATTCTAACAGCAATAGGCGGGAAAGGACGTTCTTATTACCGCTATGGGATTTTCCTCTCCAGAATACTTCCCTCCTCCAAGATATGGAGACCCGCCACCCCACACCAGGTTACCAATCCCGCCGATATGGCCAGTATACCTGGACCCTATCCGTTAACCTGACCCGAAGCCCAGTTTCCAGCCCCTACCTTACCGAATTCGGAGGTGGAGAGAGGACCATTTGATCACATCTCCCAGTGCGCCATCGCCCTTATGGGTTACAAGAGCCAGACCCCCTCCCCGGTAAAGCCACCAGTGATTGCACACTGCGACCCATTAAAAACCAGAAGTGGATGACCTAGAGACCTCCCTTGTTGAGGTGTACAGTTTTGGTCCCCACGTGTGCGAGGGCATTTGGAATCTTCGCCGTTAGATGTCGCTAATTTGTGACATACAAGAATAACCAGAAGGATTAGGGGCGGTGTCTGGTAGGACTTAAGGGATAAAAATACATATAAAAATGTGGTGAACAACTTTTTTGGGGAATAAGGCTTAATTAAGGAAACAAAATGCAACTTAAAACTAAAGACTACTTTTTTACAATATAATGATAATTAAAAAGAGTTTAGCAAAGAGGCAAATAATTCACAACGAAACGGAGTGCCATAATTAAGGATGGGCGATTAAAGGGCAAACGAGACGGGGAAAAGTAACGCAAGGGGGAAAGAAACATCAGATGCTCCCGACGACCAAAAAAACACCCGCGTTCGAAAGAGACGAAAGACGAACCATGTCAAAGGTTGGCGGGAAAAAACACGAAGTCGGGTTGACACGCCAATTTTCAATTAAGTACACAGTTAGAAAAAAGGGTTTGATTATAAACCCCCAAGGTTCTTAAAAAAAATTCCACAAATTCAAACCCTCCAAAACCCTTTAACGGAAATTTTCAACCCCACAAGGCTTAAAAATTAGCACTTTTATGATTATAAATTGAACCATTAGAAACCCTTTAAAAACTTCCTAGGGTTTGCAATAAAACCCCGTAAATACAGACAATCGACACAACACGGTTTATATTTACTCTTTTCAAACCCTTTAAACACTTCCTAGGGTTTGTATTTATAAATTAAATTAAAATTAATTAATTTAATTTACGACTTTATAACCAATTTTGGCGATTGCAAGGGGCGCGTTTTGAACCCAAGCTCTCTAGCACGACAGGCAGGCGTTTTACCACAGAACCACCGAAAGATGTATGATTGCAACGATGTTTAGAGATACCATTTTGGGGAAAGTCCGTCTTCCTTTACGTTTTATGAAATTATTATACGGCTTGATATCAAATTTTGTCGTAGATGGCGTGAGATAGTTTAAAACGTGCAGGGTTTGAAAAGGGTTTTAAAAAGTGATAAATTATTATTTTTTTTTCTATAGGTTCTTAAATTGGAATCCTAAGGGTTTTCCATTGATCTATAGGGGTTTCCTTTAAACATTTTAACCCTTTTCAAACCATGCAAGTTGCCAAAACAAACCTTAAGGGTTTATAATTTTTTCCTAAACCTTTTTAAACCCAAAGCAAACCCTAATAAAACCCATGGAAACCCTTTTTTCTAACTGTGTAGTAAGAGCAATCGGAGAAACGCAAATGGAGCCGTTGTCTCTGGTTCGTAACGTCACGTCAAGAGCAAAGACATACGCTTCGCTACATATACTGGCGTGTTTAATATGGCTCAACTTGCATACGATAGCCGCCGCTGGTCAAATTTTTCCCCGTGCCTCTAACAGTCGGTCAGAAACTTCTCCCGTGTTTCGAAAGTGTTAACAGGTTTTTTTGTATGGAGACGCCTGTCAAGTAAGCGAAGTGTAGTGTATGACATCATAGACTCTTTAGATAGACACCGTTAGGTGGCGCATATAGTAGAGGCAGTCAAGGAGATAGATAGGAAACTAGAAGTTAGTTAGTTAGCCCGGTACTACGACACAAGCGTCATGCATCATTTCATATTATTATTAGGTAATAAATCAGTTATATCAAGAACGTATATATGTATAAGAACGTTGAACAAAAGGCATCGCTTGGGCCATGATGCAATCGGTTTCGGAATAACTCCGCCCTAAAATCCGCGTGCAGCGCGCGCTCGAACTAGAAACGGTTTTAACCTTTAGCGAGCGCCGCACGCGGTTTTTTGGGCTGAGCTATTCTGTAACCGATTGCATCATGGCACCAGGTGCCAATTTGATCGTTCAACGTTCTTATACATATATACGTTCTTGGTTATATCCATATACGTTAAAGCTCATTCCATAAATATACAAGAACCAACACACAAAAATGGCGACGGGGATAAAGGAAACAAGCTTTTCCACGGAAGAGGTGTAGGTGCAATAATAAAACATCAAGGAAGGTAACAAGGCATTGGATAATCAAGCGAGAAATAGGCTTTGGTTTAGGTGACAGGCAACGTAACGAAACGTCGAGAAGAGAAGGACGCCATTTTCGAATATTCTAGAAGAAATTCACTGCGCAGATTCGCCACTCGTAAGCCCCGCCGCGACGCCATATTGCTTTTTCAAGCTCAGAATTTAAGCCTAACCAACCTGACATCATTCCAACTTACGGACATTTAGAGAAATATAACTCACACGAAGAATCATGGATATCATACACGGAACGGATGGAACAGTATTTTATTGCAAATGAAATAGATGAACCATGTAGAAGAAAAGCGATCCTACTATCTTGTGTGGGAGCAGAGACATATGGAATTTTAAGGAATACTCTCTTGCCAGAAAAACCTATTGATAAGACTTTTGATAAATTAGTAGAGATACTGAAGAAACGTTTTAACCTTGTACCATCAGAAGCAGCTCAGAGACTCAAGTTTAGAAAAAGACAACGTCAAGCCAATGAAACATTAACCATCTATGTTGCAGAACTACGGAAGTTATCTGAATATTGTAATTACGGAACAGAATTAGACAACATGATAAGAGACTTGGTCGTTGCCGGTATCCAGGATGAACGTACTCAGATCCGATTACTGGAGGAAGAAGCATTAACTCTTGACAAAGCATTAACCATAGCTCAGGCAATGGAAGCTGCCACAAGGGATTCTAGAGCAATGAATGCAGCTAATGGTGGAGGAAATAACAAAGATAACATCAATAAGATTTATGGCCGATCGCATACCTATCGAAATAGGCAAACGAGATCGCATCACGATAGGAATGAGATTCCACAGCCACGTACAAATAGATTTCAACAGCGGAATTCAGCAGAGAACAATCAGTGTAACAGATGTAATAATACTGATCACGGTTCATCTGCATGTCCATACTTGCAATCCATATGCAGACATTGTCAAAAGAAAGGACATTTAGAACGTGCTTGCTTTCAGAAAGGAAACTCTAATGCTGGACGAGCAAGATCTCGAAGTACCAGACATCGTGGTTACCAAAGAAGAGCACCGCAGCGAGGAGGAAATAGTCACGCTAGCACTCATTACATGGCACCGAGTGAAGACATTGTGTCTGATTACCAATTGTACCATATTATTACAGACAAGACAACTCCTATGGTGGAGGAAAATGAGGATAACAATAATGCCAATAGACGTCAAACTCAAGCATTTACTGACGAACACCATGAAAGAGTGAATGTAGTCGTACGAGACAATACAAGTGATTCAGATATACCAGAACCTTGGATGGTCTTTTGTAAAGTTAATGGAAGAGACATTGAATTCGAGATGGATTCCGGATCGGCTTTCACGTTGATCTCAGAACAGTTTGCTACGACAATACCAAACCTAAAAGAACTAGAAGACTTTCACATCACTCTAGGAGATTTTCATGGGAAGACCTTACAAGTTAAAGGGCGAACCACTGTCAAGGCACAATATGAAGGTAGATCAGCTGAGTTACCGTTGGTCATATATCAAGGCAATGGTCCTTGTGTGGACGGAAATGGATTCAAACATTGAAGATATATCCTAAGTGGGTGTTGAAGGATAGACCCCACCTCAAGACAGTTGCACACTTAGATAGCGCAAACACAACCTTGACGGCAATACTAGAGAAGAATGAAGCAGTGTTCTCTAGTGGTTCTGGAAAATTATTGGGTTACAGAGTACATTTGTACAGGAAGAAAGATAGTCAACCAGTATTTTGTAGAGCTCGAAGTATGCCATTCGCAATGAAGACTAAAGTTGAAGCTGAGTTAAAGCGATTAGAGGAGGAAGGACTTATCACTAGTATTCCTCACTCAGAATTTGCCGCACCAATAGTGACAGTTATGAAGACTGATGGGACTGTTAGACTGTATGGAGACTTTTCGATAACAGCGAATCCAAATATCGACATTGAACAATACCCTATGCCCAAACCTGAAGCCATATTTTCAAATTTAGCCGGATGCAAAGTCTTCAGTAGATTGGATATGAAAGAAACTTATAGCCAGCTAGAATTGGATGATGTATCCAAAGAATTGGTAGTAATTAATACCTCAAAAGGGTTGTTTCGAAACAATCGCCTACCGTATGGAGTAGCCTCCGCATCCGCCGCTTTCCAACGTGCCATGGAAACGTTGCTTCAAGGATTGAACAGGGTATCCCCTTTTCAAGACGACATCTTGTTGGGAGGTGTTGATGAACAAGATAACCTAAATCAATTGGAAGCTGTGCTTGAACGATTTAGAAAGGGTGGACTCAAACTACGTAAAGAAAAATGCGCTTTTCGGCGAAATTCATTAGATTTCCTGGGTTATCGGCTGGATGAGCATGGGTTGCACCCACATGAAGCTAAAACGAAGGCAGTCAGAGACGCACCACAACCAAATAACGTAGAAGAACTCAGAGCATTTTTAGTGCTCGTAAATTACTATAGAAAGTTTATTATCCATTGTGCTCAACTACTGTCACCATTATACGAACTTGTACGCAAAGACTCCAAGTGGTATTGGAGAAAGGAGCAAAAAGAAGCATTTGAATTAGCCAAGAAAGCCCTAGTGTCATCAAATCTTCTCATTCATAACAATCCAAAATCGGAATTTATACCTTGCATGCGACGCGTCTCCAAAAGGCGTCGGTGCAGTCCTCTGACAAATAATTGATGGTCAAAAAAACCTGTGGCATACGCAAGTCGATCCTTGATGCCAGCAGAACTTAACTACGCTCAAGTGGACAAGGAAGCCCTTGCCATTATTTTTGGAGTGATAAGATTCCGTGACTATCTACTTGGAAGAAGGTTTATATTATTGACTGATCACTAGCCATTGATCACTATATTCTCACAGTCAAAACTAATACCTCAGACAGCAGCAAGCCGACTTCAACGTTGGGCACTCATGTTGGGAGAATACAGTTATGAGATACGGTATAAAAAGGGAAGCAATCATTCGAATGCAGACGGATTAAGTAGACTACCACTGTTATTGGAGCCAGCAAAGACACCTATCCCGTGTGAATATGTATTCGCACTATCACAGTTGGAAGAAGGACCTGTGTCTGCAAGCAAAATTGCTGAAGAAACTCTCAACGATCCGATTTTGAAACAAGTATACCAACACGTTGAGAATCGATGGCCTGACAATGTCAGAGAACCTTTCAAACCATATTGGAAACGACGATACGATTTCACAATCCATCAAGGTGTTATACTAGCCTCCGACAAAGTAGTAATTCCAAAGATATGCCAAGAAGCTATACTCAATGAATTACATAGTACTCACCAAGGCATCGTACAAACCAAGCAGTTAGCCAGAAGTAAAGTTTGGTGGCCTGAATTAAATCGGGACAAAGAAGATAAAATTAAGACGTGTTCCATTTGCCAAAAGAACGCAGCATTACCAAGAGCTGAATATTCTAAATGGAAAGAAGAATTACAACCATGGACGCGAGTTCATATAGACTTTGCTGGACCAATAAATGGGAAATACCTATTAATAATGGTTGATTCAACATCAAAATGGTTGGAGATTGGAGTAACGAATAACACAAGTTCGCATTCCGTTATTACATTTCTGCGACAAAACTTAGCTCGTTACGGAATAATGCATACATTGGTCAGCGATAACGCAACCGGTTTCACTAGTGGTGAATTTCAGGACTATATGAAGAAAAATGGTATTTTACATCGAACAATTGCACCATATCATCCTGCCTCCAATGGACAAGCGGAGAGGGCTGTTTGAACAGTAAAAACTACACTGAAGAAATTAGACGGAACTTCTAATGAGACAATTCAAACCATTGATCAACAATTTCATGAAGGAACCTTAGACCTGAGGATAGCAAGATTTCTTATTAACTACAGGAGAACTCCCCAGAAATCCGGAAAATCACCTGCAGAAATCATGTTTGGTAGAACTATCCGAACTAAATTGGACATAATACAACTAAATCACTCAAACGAAGAAAGGTGGGAGAAAAGTAGTTCTGAGAATCATCAAGGTAGACAAAACAACTATCAGTACAATTACGGGAAGTATCAGATCGAAGAAATGGTATTGGTCAAGAATTACGGTAGAGGAGACAAATGGTTAAAAGGAGTCACAAAGAGAAGACTAGGAAACATGATGTACGAAGTTGCGACCGGTAGAGGTATAGTCCGAAGACACCAGAATCAGATGAGACCGAGAAGAGTTATGCAGAAAACCCATCTTGAGATACCTCATAGAAGAGAAAACCAAGAATGGGCACTCTATCCGAGAGATGGTGTATCCTGTCATAATCCTGATGCCGGATACCGATCTGTAACTAGAGCGCAACCCAATATCAGTAACCAGTCATCACCAAGTTCCAGTAACCAGTCATCACCGAATTCCAGCTATCAGACAATCCCAGGCAGTGATCTTGAATCCGATCATGAGATTGCCAACCGACCAGATCCAGACATGGAGAAGCAGAGTATTCATTCTCGAGACAACGATCAATCCAGGGAAGAATATCCAATCCCAGTAGAACAGATTCCCGGAACCAGTAAGCCTGACATTCCAGTGAACAATCAATCATCACGACAACATGACCAGAGTAATCATGAGATAGAACTTAATCAATTAGACGACATCAGCGAGACTAGACCCAGAAAAGATCCTGAAGACCAAAGAGATGAGGACAATCATACCCAGAATGTGGCCAGTACATCAACAGCATCATTACGATCAAATCGTGACGCAAACTCGACAATCCAAATTCGAAGAGACTTTCCCAAAGATATTTCAAAAACCGTGTACAAACCATGTAAGAGAAGAAGTACGCGAAAATCGAAACCAATTGTTAAATTGAATTTGTGAAGTGAAAAAAATTGAACTCTCAAGCTATTGATATAGAGAATTTAATTCTTATAAAAAAAAGAGAGTGGTTGTAGTGTATGACATCATAGACTCTTTAGATAGACACCGTTAGGTGGCGCATATAGTAGAGGCAGTCAAGGAGATAGATAGGAAACAAGAAGTTAGTTAGTTAGCCCGATACTACGACACAAGCGTCATGCATCATTTCATATTATGTATATATTCATCAATGTAATAAATCAGTTAAATCATAAGTGGATCATTCTCTCTAAGTATACAAATTCCGGGTCCCGGTCGGGTATCTTAGTCTGGGTTTCGTGACGTCAGAGCTTGTAAAGAGAGCAAACTCCAGAGATAAATTTTTTGAAAATATTTCGGCGGAGGCGCCACCGAGTGGTCAAGACGGCAACTAAAGGGGCGTTTATTGAACAAAACTCTACACTTTGATCTGAAACTGACCTTGAACAAATATGGTACAGGTTTTTGGGGGGAGAAATTCGAAGAGCCAACCCCCAAAATTTATCTCTCTCGGGCACTCGAGACACGTTTCAGACGTGAGACGTATCATTAGAAACATGGTCACGAAAGGAAGAAGCCCCAAACTTTACCGTTTCCGCAGCCTTCCCTTTTTTGGAGCCCAGATTCAGGAGGCCCGGGATAGCCTTCCGCTTACCGTCCAAAGACAAGAGAGGAAAGAGATAATCCTTGTCTATCCAAACGGACTGAGATCATCCCAAGCGAATCAGAAACTTGGTTAGACTTTTAATCACATCACCCCAGACCGAAACCACAAGTAACTACACGTGTCTGGTACCTAACATTTCCACCCTGTAACCGAAGAGAAGCGAGAGACCAAACCGAGAGATGGTGGGGTGGCGGAGTGGTTAGCACTTTCGCCTCGCGACAAGAGGAGCCGGGTTCGATCCCAGCTTGTGACACTGGGTGCAAACTCGGAACAACTCCTTCTGCGTTGAGTTTGCAAGTTCTCTCCCCACTGGTTTAAGGGGTTTTCCCCCGAGTTCTTCGGTTTCCCCTTCCACAAAAACTTGTCTACGTTAACGGTAATAGTTAGTGTAGGGAGCTGTTGGCTCGATCTCGTGGCATGCAGGGCTTGCCACCACCCTTCTACGCATTGTAACCCGGCCACCTGAATTAAGGGCTTCAAAAGTCGCATGATGACTTAGGCCTAAGGTGGTGCCTTGGGTATTAGCCTAGCTGGTTATTATTAATATTATTATTATATCCCGGAAAAGCGGAAAGAGTCTCCTTCAAAGAAACCACCAAGACAAATAGTCAGAAGAAAACCTAGTTAGTGATTTTCTCCCAGAGTTATACGAAAAGTGCGCAAATAAATATCGCTAAGAGATGCATTTTGCCCATCGAGTTGCTGTGTGATACCCAAAATCTTCAGATAAAGAACGGGTCTGTGTTGTGAAGAACTTTCATCAAGCTCAACTCGCCAAAAGTGCCCTAGTCCGGGTTCCATCCCTTCTTTGCGGAGTTAAAGTCGTCTAAGGTCACTTCTAGCATCGTAGTATCCAGAAAGAATCCCAGAAACGCCAGAAATTAAACCGTAATGTTGAGAACCTTTCCAAAAGCCTCCCTCACCCGGATCAAAATAAACGAGACTCATATTGAGTCTCTCCCCTATTGATTGTTAAAGATCGCACTTATGTTAAGAACACCCCAAAAGAAGATAAACCTCAACGTAGCCAGGACTTTTCAACTGAGGGGGCCCGTCAAATTCCTAAGGGGGCACCCTTAAATATCAATTTCTTTCCTAAGACCTATGAGGCCTTCGACTTTTGGTTATAAAAAAAATAACGGAGGTGACTCTAAGTTGCTAAGATTTTTCCATGATTGTCTTACAGTAGCTCCAATATTGTGTGCGTTAAAATTTACGAAGTGATAACCAGGGCTGGACATAAGGCAGTAGTCACGGCATTTAACTACTAAAATAAATGCTCTGACTACTAAAATTAATCGAAATCTGGGGCTCACTAGTCAATTTGACTAGTGTAAAAATTACCTAAATATTCATAAATAATGGCGAATATGGCGTATCATAAATTTATCAATTCCATTTCATTTAAAAAAAATCGCCAAAGTCATGTAACTCAAGTGATAATAAATTCCTATTTTATTTCTGACGGGTAGAGCAAAATGTTGGCTGTCCTTCTTGTCCATTTTTACTACCACTAGTCAGTGACTTCTAAAAAAAATATCCTTATGTCCAACCCTAGTGATAACCATATTCAACCGTTGAGTTGGGAATATAGTACTTCTAGAGCCACAATTTATATTTGCTGTGGCTGGGGTCTTGAAGCATAGACCAAGTAACCTGAAGAACAATTGCTTGAAAGAAGGGCTGCGTTCAGTAACTCTAAAAAAGCTCAGCACTGAGCTCAACGGTCAGCGGTTTTTTACTGAACGGGTTTTTTGACTTCAGGTTTTGACGTCACGTTGCCTGTCCGTTGAGCAACGAAGTCATCGGCTATGATAGCAGGTTTTTCCGTTGCTCAATGGTCATGTGACGTCCAGGCGCGGAGTAAGGCTAGCTGCAGACGCCGCAACAGACGATATTTTACAACAAGCGTAAAAAGTGTTCAACATCAACAAGCAGTGTGAGTAATAAGGCCAATCACCAGTTTAAAAATTAGCTGGGCCAGTTTAAAAATTAAATGCTTGGGAGTGTTAGTGGCCCTGGTGACCACTTAATTAATTCAAAGTTTTTCCCTTAAAGATTTTAGTTCATAAAAAAAAACTATATTAATCCCTAAAATTGTTTGGTCTTTGCTTATATGCTGTGTGCTTGGCTTTGTGTCAATTGTGTGTATGGGTGGGTGACTGGTACGTGTCGTGAGTGGGTGGGGTGCATTTGGCCGACTCCTCATTTGACCGACTGCTCATATGTCCGAATGCCCATTTGGCCGACAACTCATTTGGTCGACTTTTCGGTCGGCCAAATGAGCAGACCATATGGCCAACTACTCATTAGGCCGACTACTCATTTGGCCGATTACTCTTTTAGCCGAAATTCTGGTCGGCCAAATGAGCAGCCCATTTGACCGAATGCCCATTTGGCCGACAGCTCATTTGGCCGACTACTCTTTTAGCCAAACTTCTGTCGGAAAAATGAGCAGTCGGTCTAATGCACTGTCCATTTGGCCGACTGCCCAATTGGCCGACTTCCCAGTCGGACAAATGGACAATCGGACAAATGTGCAGTCGGCCAAATGGACAGTCGGACAAATGTGCAGTCGGCCAAATGGACAGTCGGCGTAACGAAACTGTCCCATAAATGGTGGCTCTAAAAGTACTATATTCCCAACGCAATGGTGATAACCATAGAGATAGAAAAGAAATAGAGGCACTATGGTATCTGGCGAAGTTGACCGCGAGTGCTGACCCCTTTTCGCCAATGAGATGGGCAGATTACGTGGCGCCATCGAAACAAAGGAAGGATAGATGGCGTTGTAAATTCGGTCCATCTCCGCTTTCTTCGCGGGGGGGGGGTTAAATTTCCCGGTCAAAAACAAAGGTGCCTCTCAGTGCTTCCACTTCCAAAAGATCATTTTCAGACATAAGCTGAAAAATGCCCACTTTTACCCTTTCCAAATTTCAATAATACCCTTAAAATTCCCACAAGAATCAAACAATAAAATACCCACTTTTACCCATTTTAAATTTAAAAATACCCTGAAAATTCCCATAAAAAAACACCATAAAAATGTAGTTTAATTATCACAGTTTTTTCTTTAATTTTTACAAAGAAAAAGACACAAATATTAATGGTAGGTATGCAATTCGCTTACTAAGGGACGAAAACAATATATTTGTCTGCTTCAATCGGCAAAAGCTGACAACAGAGAAAGAACCTAAAAGGGTCTCGACATAAGCAAAACCAGTTTTCCACTTACGGCCAACTTAGTTACACTTTGTCAAAATGAAATGTTCAAAATACCCTAATTTTACCCATTACCCTCAACCATAGAAATCTCATAGGTAACTAGAATGCTGCCGTGTAACTGGCAAATGGGCCAAACGCCGTGGCAGACGATAGCCAGATCTCAGCCAATCAGAGCTCAAAGAGTGGTTCTGCCAAGAATTTAATGTCACCAGAGAGAATGACGTCATTTATCTCCCGCTATTGTAGCGGATCCAATGAGGATTATTATCCTCCTTGGCGGAACCACTCTACGGCCTCTCATTGGCTGAAGGTTCAAGGCGAACTGGCGTCAAGCTCGGTCGTAGCAAAGATAATTTAAACTTCGTACCCTAGATTCGAAATCACTCTCTCGCGCGTTGCCGATAGCGTTTACCCACTTCCCGCCGGAACTCAGAAAAAATTCGCTCCAATGGTGGCGCACTACTGCCATCTAGGGATAGAAACTAATTTTTTTTTGGAAGTTGCGGTGCGTAATTTGACGCGTTTTGCGTTCAACTCGAAGTTTTAAAACATGGTGGACCACAATTATAGCACTAAAAAAGTTTCAAATCGAAAGAAAAAACCTAGACTTACTAAAGGTGAGTAATATAATCTTACAAGCGATTCAAGCATAATTTGACTAAACTTAATAGTTCATTCAATTTCATTTACCATTTTAATAGGGTTCGTGTTTAACATCGACATTCTTAAGGAATATTTGCCTGAAATTTTAGAAATTCTTCAAGATTGGCATCATTACCGAAAGAAGATATTCAAGCACCAGAATTACCATTTGTTAAAGTAAGTTTTTATTGGAAATATATGACTTACAATTAAGCGTGTTTCTATAAATACTCTTGTTTTAAATAAAAAAAATCTAGGCCTAAATATGGGGTACGTTCAGCAGAGCTCATCGGACTCACCGATTAGTAATCGATGACATCGGTTTCCTACTGTACGCTTTGTCGCGTTTCCGGTTTTGACGTCACGATAGTCATCGGTTACTCACCGAAGTCATCGGCTGGAGGAGTCGGTTTTTCCGATGACTGACGTCATTTCTGACGTAAAACTACTATAAAAGCTACGGCATTTTAAAAAACACCGATGACTGAATAAAAGCGTTCAGCAACTTACGACGTCATTATGACGAAAAAGCTCATCGGTGGAAAATATCAAATCCATCGGGTTTTTTTCCGTTGACTGCTGCTGAACGTAGCCATGGCGCCTTACCGCAACCGATGGAGCCGATTTTTCTGAGGTCACGTGCCGGAAGAGGGTAAACGCTTCGTAACAAAACCGTGAATGGGAAAGCTCTCAGTATTCGAATCTAGGGTACGAAGTTTAAATTATCTTTGGTCGTAGGCGGCAGCATTCTAGTTACCTATGAGATTTCTATGCCCTCAACCTCGAAAAAAAATCCCTCTCGGGGTCAATTTTACGCGAAAAAGGGTAAAATACCCTCAAAGTGGAAGCACTGGTGCCTCTCCTCCAAGTCTTAACGCGGTTGCGGTAGCCGGTAATCTTCCCTCTATTTCATTTCTATCTCTATGCTATGGTGATAACTCCAGTTTTTGTTATTAGCTTGACAATTTGACCTTTGTCGAGGGTTTCGAATCAATTATCTATTACGAGTAACAAGTTTATTGCACTATCCACATTATGGTTAGATAATGAGTACATTTCGAAAATTTTAGTCTGAAGAACATTACTGTGCTTTGTACAAATTAATAAAATGTCTGTAAATGGCGAGGATAGCGTGTCACTCAGGGGTGAAATAGTCAATATTGTTTCTCCAGTTGCTTCTCATTTACAAGAAATTGATGGAAATTTAGCGAACTACGGTAATGATGGTGATGAATTGTTGTCATACACTTCTACCGAATCTTTTTCTACTCATGGTATATTAATATTTCATTGTATTAAAGTTTCTTTTTGAATTATAATTTATGGAAATTTCCAAAATTTTCAGGTACTTCATGGTATGCTGCTGTATTCTTGGTGGTAAATGCTGCGTTAGGAGCGGGATTGTTAGATTTCCCCCTTGCTTTCAGCCAGGCAGGGGGTGTTTTAGTGGCTATTCTTGTCCAAATTGTGAGTTAGAATCTATTAAGTATAGGTTACTATCTTCTGTTTATATTGTTAATATTCATTCTTAGGTGCTCATAATTTTTGCCATTTTGGCATTAGTTATTTTGGCCTATTGCTCAAAATGTCACCTTAGTAGAACATATCAAGACGTAGTTGCTAGTGTTTGTGGCAAAAGAGCTCAAAGGATCTGTAGTGTCATAATAGTTCTTTACTGCTATGGAACTTGCATTACATTCATTATTATCATAGGGGACCAATTTGATCGAAGTTTGTTACTATCTTATAAATAACGTAAATTATATCTATTTAATAATTTTTTTTTGCAGTTTTTGCTTCACTGTATGGCAGTGATTTTTGTCACGTCTGGTTTATGAACCGCAAATTAACAACCACTGTCACCTCTATTTTTTTTATACTACCCCTCTGTTTCCCCAAAAAGATTGACTTCTTAAAATACGCCAGTGGTTTTGGAGTGTTTTCAGTTATGTATGTTGAGTTTGTCATAATTTATAAATACTACGAAAATTCACATGAAGCAGCTGGCACAATTAAAACTAAACCAGACCATTGGACGGATGTGTTCTTAGTTGTTCCTGTGATATGTTTTGGCTACCAGGTAACTTTTTTCTTTACACAATTTGAGGCTATATTTTCAATACTTTATAATAATTTCAGTGCCACGTGAGTTGCGTACCAGTTTACGCATGTTTACAAGACAAAAGGGTGGCTAATTTTCTAAAAACCGTAACGGTAGCCATAACAATATGCGCTTTTACCTATACAGTGGCAGCTACTTACGGATATTTGACATTTGGGTCACACATTCAAAGTGATATTTTATACATGTACGACGCTAAAGACAATGTTGTTCTTGTTGCAATTCTGGCTATGGCGCTGAAAACCATAACTACTTATCCCATTCTTCAATTTTGTGGAAGAGCCGCTATAGATGATTTATACATCCAATATAAGAGAATGTCAATTCCTCAAGCAAAGCTTTACGAACGACAACGAAGAATTATCATTGCCATACTTTGGTTTTTTAGCAGTTTGGCGTTCTCTCTGTTAATCCCTAATATTGGAGATGTGATTGACTATCTAGGCAGTTTGGCTGCAATCTTTATCTTCATTTTTCCTGGTAAACTGAATGTTTAAATTTGTGTTTTAAGCATTTTCCCGCTGGTTCATTTAAGATAGGTTTTGTCAAAGATTAAACTCTTAGTTTTATTTAAACTGTTAGGTTCATAATTCACTAAACAGCGTGGAAAAAGCTTTTTCAACTTTTTACTATACAGGGTTGCCACATATCAGGGAAAAATCAGGAAATTTAAAAATGGACCTAAAAATTCAGGGAAAAGGTCAGGGAATTTAAAGGGAATATAACCTGCAAAGCAATCTTTATGGAAGACCCCTTCAATTTTTCCAATTACCCAGTACAGTGGCGCCAAACATTTCTAAAACCAAAGGCAAGAGCGGTCAGCGCTGCAAACGTTGGTGTTATACACTAAATACCTGAGGTTATATTCCCTTTAAAAATGGGCCTAAAAAGTCGGGGAATTTTAAAGAGTTGGAGAATTCACTTTAATCTAGACACTTTTTTAAGGTAATTTTACCCTATATCTATGCAAATTCTGCTATTATTATTTAGATCCTCGAAAGATTTTTTAACGTTGAAATAACTTTCGTACTGAAATATTAGTTTATTAAAATTTATTAACTGCTGATAACTTTAAAAATTTAAAACTGTCTAATTTCAAGTCAGTAAAAATAACTTAAAATGGTCAGGGAATTCTGTTAATATTGTGGCAACCCTGTTATAGTTTAATTGTGAAACTAATGAACTTATTTACAAATAGGGTTATGCTTGATGAAGGAAACACTGAAAATGGATCCTTATTTTTTAACAAGAGCCAGTAAATACAGTATTGTGTTCGGCTCGATGTTTATGGCTATCGGAGCTTTTATCTTTGGACAAGTCATCACCCAATCCATATTTGACGATATTAACCCTAACAAAGATGCAGTTATTGAATTATGCACGTAAATCAACTACTAAGAAACTAATACTAATATAATTAATCACTGCCTGGCTTAAAAAAAGATGCCATTTCACATATCGTTCACGAAAAAAAGTGCAATATTTTATTTTTTTAATTTATGTATACATTTTTTTTAATAATTTATTAAAATCAGTATTATAGTTTAATTACTTTATTTCAATATTTTAATATTGGTTAAACAAAAAGTTACATTTCAAGTTTATATTCTATATAAACCAATAAGTAAACGCGTGATAAATGTACAATATGAAAAAGTCTGCATTCTAATTTTTATTCACACAACGTAACGCACACAAATTACCTTAGATTAAAGAGATCACCGGCTGATGGCAGGGGAGCTAAACCACCCGTTACATTTGGAAGTAGTGTCAAATCAGGGAGGTTCTGCAGATGGGATTTTAGCTCGTTTCTAACTTGGGTAACCTTCATTTGTTTATCTTTATATTCCTTGAGGAAAAAAAGTATTGTTAATCACTTATTTTAAATTCTTGTAAAATATTTTGAAAGTACTTGTAATTTTTGTTCAGATAAGGACATTTGATCACGTTGATGCTTGATGAAATCAGATAACATTCGAGCCACCAGTTTCCTTTCTTCAAGTTCTTCAGCCAGTCGACTATTGTAATCGGACAGCAGTGAACAGGCTTCGTCTACTTGTCTAGACAATCTTTCAGCGGCATCTCGATCTTGAACTTTCTCTAACAAAGTGGAATCCGAAACTTCCGGAGGTAAGCTCGCAATTTTTTCTCTAACAGTCGCGTCTGTAGAAGCTGATGTTTCAAGTTCTTGCAATGCTTTAATTAATTCCTCAGCCTATAAAATAAAGCGCAGCCAAATCATAGTTTTAATATTCAGTGTTTGTTTATTTTGAAAGAATGAATCTAAATTTAATAAAAAAAAGGAAATGCTGCAAATTTTGGTTTGCTACAGCTGTTTTGGTTTTATTAGCAATTGTACTTGACTTTTTTTACAATTGTAAACATTTTCTACAACTATACAGAGGTTTTTGAAATATTCAAATTTTTGCACCATGAAAACATTTTTTGTTAAATACACCGGATTTTTTTAATTTTAGAAAATTACTTGCAGCATTTCCTTCCAGAATGTATACCTGGAGCTTTCAAAAATTAACTCGTTCAGCCTCAATAAATTGAGGCGTAAATAAACTAATTTCTTACACAAGAAAATGTTTTTTGGCAATTTTTTTTCTTAAAAAAAAACAATCATCTCCTTATTTATAGTTATGGTAATTCCATAAATATTTAAATACAAAGTCTTATTTAAATTTTACACATTTACTTCAGGAGGATCTCTTGGTGGGGTATTGCTGTCAGAGTCTTCTTCCAGGGCATTTTCTAATTTCTCTTCTTGTTTTTTCTTCTTTCCTGCCACTTTGTCAAATAAGTCTTCGTTGGTGTTTTTGCTGTCATCTTGAGACTTTCTCTTTGAGGCTTTCTTTACTTTGACATCCTTTACTTCAGATTCCTTTGCGTGTGATTCTTCTGCGAAAAATTAGATTTTGTCAACTATTGGTATTTAGAAACGAAATTCCCAGTTTGGTTTCCAAGAAATTAGAACCAGTCACTTGGGTTCAGATCCATGTGGAATCGAATCACATGCGTTATTGTGTTCCATACTATAATTAGGGTACATTCAGTAACTTATTTTTAGAACAAGCACTAAACTGCAGATGGTTTTAAAAATTTCAGCACTTACAATCGTAACTTACTATTTATTAGGAAAACAAATTTATAAATTAAACATGTCTTAATCAGTCAATAATAAACAAACTGAGTAAGTCTTCCCATCGCTGTCAGATAATTTTGCTCCGAAGACATCATCCACCAAAATCGTGGCAGAATTTATTGCAGAAGCCCTACATTAAGAAATACAGCGCTCTTTAAGGAATTAATGCAGCATTTGAGGCCATGTCTTAGATTTGTAAACTCTGATAATCGCAACGTCCCAACCAGAAGTTTGAAAAGTCGTTCAACAACTTTTATTGGCTCAGCGTTGGCTATGATGACTAGTTAGTTACTGAACGTAGTCCTAATCCATGGCGCTGAATAAAAGGGCATGGGGAAATCTACATTGCATACTCGGCTCAAACAGCATCGGGAGAGAGTTTACTGACACTAAACTATAGACTATTATGTCAAGTGGCTTAATTGGAGAGAAACACCATTTAATGTAGAAATTACTTAAATTTCATTTTGACTAAACTTTTTATTTCGTTGCATGTTCTATGTTTCTTCCAAATGGAAAAATAAGCAAAAATAGTTGCGCAAGCTAGTTTTACTTTTAGGTTTAGACATTTTGCTCTGATCAGAAAATTAGTTCCCATAAATTATCAAGTCGGAAGTCACGTGAACATTTTACTTCCCAGTTCGTACTTTAGAGTCTAATATTTAACAACTTTAAGACAATGCCATATTTATGTCAAGCTTACATGACATGTCGTAATATATTTGTAGTGTTTTAATAAAAAATACTGATTATTTCAATTTTTGAGTTGGAAAATTTTAATTGAGTTGTGACAGCTTATTATATCTAATAAAGCTCAAATACTTGTTTGAATTGAAATTAAGACCAATTTTTTTTAAATAAGTAAGAGTATAGGGAGCTAACAGTTCTACGTCTCACGACGTCACCCATGCTTTTTCCTATTGAAAAAAAATTCTACCCAACATGGCGGCCAAAGCCAAAGGCTACGGAGTGTTAGTTCGCTTTACAGTGTTGTCCCCATTTTTTATTTCAGTTCCGGTTCCAAATTATCTTGGTTGCGGCCACCCTATGCACTATTTTATTTTAAATAAATTGATAAAAACTTACCTTTTGGGGCTTTAGATGTCTTTCCCTTATTGTGAAGTAAAGCTTGTCTGAACTCTCCAATTGTAGGGGCATCATACACCACCCTTTCTTCCCACACATTCAAAACCCTCATTAATCCTTTAAACGTTTTTTCATCAATTTTACTGAAAATAGTTTTAAACATAAATGCTATATCTCTTAAATAATATAATATTTAGCAACCACATACTATGAGATGCATTCAAATGCTTTCTTAAGTACAGTAGCAAATTCCTTAGTGAATTCTGGTCCCTTTTTCTTACTGTTTTGTATGACATCATTGGCCAAGTACATAAAAGTCAATTTCTTAGCTGGTTTGGCTGAAATACAATGTCAATATTAGGAATGTTAATCATTAAAATGTCAGTGAATAATAGTATACCTTTTTTTAGTTCCTTGAACCAGACTTGTACAATTAGTTTATGATGTTTACGATGATGAATCAACCATAGACTCAAAGTTTGAATACTTTGTTGTGAGCTATTGAGTTCTGCTAATTTTTTTTCCAATGCTGCATTTGTGAATCCTGACATTATATTTGGGCTATTTTATCACTTTCTGAAATAAAATATTTAACGTTTATCACTAGTATGTGGCAATATTTAGTATTTTACTAAACAGTATAAGTTTCTAAGAAACTTATACTGTTTTAGCAAGTAGCAATTTTAAGCCTCGGTTACCTTTCTTGAATACAATGAACAGAAGAAGTAACGTTAAATATCAACCGATATGATACTAAAATTTATTCAGACTTACTATAATCCGACACTATTTTAAAGTAAATACAAAAAATAAGACTTTACTAATTAAAATTAGTTGTTTACGTTAAAATGTTCTTCGAACGCCCGCCGAGTCAGCGCGGACGACGTCGGAGATGGCTCAGAATACCATAGTACCACGGACGAAGTATACGCGTTGTGGATTTCTTAACTAGTTGGGCAACTTAAGGTGTTCAAGGTTTTATTTAGTCCCGTACATAAGTACATTTTGTAAAACCCATAGACAAAATACATAATTATATCTATGAATAGGACAGGAAAAATAGAGCTAAAAAGCGCCATCTCTTTCTTTGGTTAGTAATTAAAAAAACCAATGAGCCATTGCGCCAAATTTCAAATAACTTAAAACGGAATCCAAAATCTTTTTGAGCATTAAAAAATTTGTATGATTTAAATTTTAGTATAAAGCTTTATTATTTGGTTATATCATATGTTACATAATTACTCATAAGTATGCCACTAGCTCTATTTCTTCACTAACGGTTTGTTTCACTGATATTGCGTCATCCGTACTCTACGTAATATTTGACGTCATATTTGATGTAATATTTGACGTCATCGAATCTCAAATGCCGATTATACCATCGCACAATAGGCGATATTATAAAGTCAGATATGCTTGCTCAACTTGTTAAAATGGGATAACTAAATAGTACAGTTAAAGCCTACGGATGAATTCATAGGCTCTTTGGTGGGAAAGCTAATGGAAGCATAGTGGAAGGTGGCCTTTCCCATCAAAACAAGAAGGCCACGTTACTTTATTATATCGCCTATTAGCTCTACGTCTGATAAATCGACGGCCATTATTTTAGTAAACAAACCTGTTTGAACAACCAAGGCTTAGTAGTTAAAATGAGATACAATATAGTGTCCAGTGCTGTTAATGCAATGAATTTGCAAATTAATGAAATTTTCGGAGACTCACGTTCTAAAATAAATTTGCATTGTCAGATAAAAGAAGGCTAAGAAGCAGGTTTATTGGAAAAAATAGTTGAAATTCAGGTTGAGCTTTTTTGGCGCATCTACAAGGTTGGAGTCTTTGCAGATTCTTTTGAGCATAGGCCTAACTCTTCTAGGCTCGGGGTACGTTCAGTAACTTGCAACAAATTCAACGGTTCAAGATTTAGAAACCGGTTTTTTACTGTACGATTTTTTAAACTTCCAGTATGACGTTACGCTGCTCAACCGATTGAAACCATTTCAATCGTCTGGGGGAGCCGGTTCAGTTGCAGCGTGACGTCACAACGTTAAGGAAAGTAATGGCGTTTAACCGATTGCGTGAGTACAGAAAAGCGTTCAGTAGCTCTTGACGTAACGCTGCAAACGATATGCAACGGTTCAGAAACGCTGCAGGTCCGATTACTCTCACTGAACGCCGCCCTAGTATGGGTTTTAAAAACGCTGGTGGAATATCCCACTTCGACGACTTGTTCCATTTTTGGAAAGCGATCACTGAACCGTATTGGTCATTTTCCACAATCTTTCATTTTTCTAAACTACTCATTATTTAACTTCATCCGCACAAACCGAGTTTATAAATTTCAGTAAAGCTCCATTGGGCTGACTAAAATTCCGACGCAAAAAATTCCTTCTCAATTTAGAGGTTTTCCATTGGCTGAAATAAATATGTTAGTAGCCAATAGTGTGACTTCCAAAATTACTAGGATGAATAAAAAGGTTAAAATCTAACGTAGTCCAGCGTACAGTGGCATACTTATGAGTAGTTATGTTACATATGGTTATATGATTGTAAAATTATTAATGAGACAAGTCTGAAGGAGGAATAGTTCTTCCAAAACGTTAATTTGATCCAGAGGCCATATTTTGAATGAAATGAACAGAACTGGTACAAAATATAATCAAAGCAATGAGAGAACAAAATGTCGAGTAATTACATTTTAATACTTAAAACCAAGAGAAAAAATGTTAAATTGAAATGAGGTACAGAACAGAAATTAGAGATAAACGACCTGAAGTGTTTGCCATATAAATAACTGGAAGTTTTGTCCTGAAAGGCATTTCGATAAGACAGTGGGAAGTGTGAATACGCGGTTTGGCAAAATTGAACTACCACGGCCTCATGTATTTTTTTTGGCGGATAATGTAGCACTTGACGCGTATATTACTAAGTGTTTTTTGGTCCGCAAATGATAATTTTTTTAATTAACTTAGTTTTAAAAAAGTAGTAATTTTAGGGGATAAGTAACGATTTTCTTAAAAAATAGTTCCATCGTGTATACGCCGACACCACTTTTTAGGCGCGCACCATCCCCATTCTGAGCATTGACGGTGGGCCTTCTGTAATCGTACCTAGTGGCATCGTAATTAGTGAAATCGTATCAACTTAAATAGTAACAAAAATTAGAACAGGTTTGAAGCATTTAATATACAGGAAAGTAACACGGCCTCAAAACTAAGTCGAGTAACACTAACACGTGCGATTAACTGAAACAAAAGAGTGAAAACCGAAACAAACGCTTAGTAACAAACCGCGGTGTAGGCGACAACCCGACGAAGATAATTACATCCAAAACACGTAAAAGACGTTACTAAATTCGATGAATTTTCAAAACTTTAAAATTCCCCGTATTGGCGCCTGACGGCGCCGCGCACTCACTTCGCTCAAGCGCTGGCGGCGCCTCCCCAACCCCATACTAAAAAAAGCGATGGGCCATCTATAACGCGACCTAGATGACAGTACCAAACTTTACAAAGCAAGTATATAATTTTAAATTATCAACAACAACCAACAACGTGAAAAGGCCGAAACAAGTGTAGCTTTTAAATTAAATTAAAACTTGAAATAAGCGTTTGTGGCCCAAGAATACAAAACACCTCGAAAATGAACAAAAACTTTAAGCTTTAATTGATTTTCTAAACTACCGGAATATCACGTGGAAATTATTAGGACACCGAAACTGTGGTGTCAGTGAACACACGACGGAAATAAGTACAACGAAACACGTGAAAATGCCCAAAAATTTTAAATTTTTTAAATTAAATTAAAAAATTAAATAATCATTTGCGGCCAAAATAAAAAATACCCTCAGCATCTACGTGACATGGTCTATCAGGCGCAAGCGAAATGAATATAAAATTCAATGAGGCCGCTGTTTATTTAAGGTAATTGCCAAGGGTTTGATAAGAGTTAACAGAATAAAAATCAGCCAAATTAAGAGGTAAATTATTGTAGAAGTCATGAACTGGACAAAGGTTATTAAGGCGATGACGAATGAGAATTAGTTCAATATGAAGCTTTTGTAGACGAGTAGGGGCTGGGAGTTTAATAGTTTATATGGAAGTTTGGGAAAATAATTCTGAGCCTTCTGAAGGGCCAGTTTGAAGATGAGGGTTTGAATTAAATTAGGAGAACAATCGACGATCTTACGACGGATAATACCAGTAGTGGAGGAAATTTTCTTATTGACTTTATGAGCATGACAGGAAAACTTTTACCCCCGTATCAACCATGACACCCAAATACTGCTCAGAGAGAGTGGTTCGGATAATAGAACCAGATAGAGTATAATCAAAGTTTGGTTTATTATTGCCTAAATGTAAAACCGAACATTTATCAGCATTGAAAGTGAGTCCCTTTAAAGTGGCCCATGCAACCACAGCATTGAGGTCAGACAGTAACCTTTTTTAATGTGTATTAATTTTCTTTAATTCCCACTGTTCTTCTCGTACCATCTGCTTGGGAAAATGTTAATTGGAGTAACAGTAGAAGGCAATGCAGTAGTTTTAGGTGAATTTAAATATTCTGTATATTTTTCCTACCACTTAAAAACAACTTAAATTATTTTAGGAGACCAAAAAGTTGAAAGAATGGATCCGATGAAAAAATGTGTGGATACTTACAGCAAATAAACTCTAGGGATGGACTATCATGAATATGTAATTAATTATAATAAGGATAACGGCTCAATATGAAAAATTGTTAAATTCTTTTGCATTGCAGGCTTTTAAATGATTATTCGTTTGCATAGTTGATGGATATCGGAATAAATCAACCAGTTTCCAACAACCAGATGGAGTTCTTTGTCACGAAGACCTGCCAGCTAGGAGCAACAAACACAAGGATAATGCAGCTAGCAGTGTTGTGTACAAATTTCATTGGACGAACCCTTACGCTGAACGTTTTACGG
Organism: Leiobunum rupestre; assembly: GCF_980474605.1. Lineage (NCBI taxonomy): Eukaryota > Metazoa > Arthropoda > Arachnida > Opiliones > Sclerosomatidae > Leiobunum > Leiobunum rupestre. The sequence goes on from NC_143392.1 coordinate 39,075,031, forward strand.
ACGGGGGGGAAGACAATTTTCGGATTTTCCCCTTCCGACGGCTGCCAGCTAGGAGCTACAAACGCAACACCCCACACAAGGAGAACGCAACCCGTCAAAAGTCGTGGATTTTCTTGGGTACATTTTTCATTGGCTAGACGCTTTAGCGCCTGCTGCCGTCGGAAGGGGAAAATTCGGAAATTGTAAATACCATTTTTTGGGGATCGAATCGAGTAAAATATTTTTTTTCAAGGCACGTCAAATACCAAATCGAATATTTAATACGTCAAATAATTTGGTCGAATTTTTTTAGAGCAAAATTTTAAGCCAAAATCAACTGATCAAATACCAAATAGTATTACGAATACCAAATAATTCGACTAATTTGGTTTTGAAATAACCAAATAGTTTGCATATTTGTCAAAATAATAAAAAAGTAATTGAAATCACTGTTCATTTTACTTGCAATAGTAAAATACTAAACCAAATGTATAATTTATATTTTATTTCATAAATTTAAACTATACCACTAAACTTTTTCAAAGAAAACTTTTACAAACAAAATTTAAAATACACATTTTTAAAGTTTAACTACCCCAGGTCCAAGTCAGCTAGCGACTTTTATTTTTAGTAACTACTAACTACAATTAAAATCATAGGATCTGCTATATTTTTCATGCTTTGCAAACACTTCATTAAAATCTCGAGTTTTTAAATATATGTAAAACACGAAGGAGCAGATCTTTTATTACAAATAAAAAATAATATTTAATTGAATTTATAATAATTTTAAACCAATAATTTAGTGAACTCAAAAATTCAAAACCGAAAAATCCCAAAAGTTACTTACTTCAACCTTTCTCCCAGTTATTAGTTTTGTTTTGAACTTGGTTTACGTTTTAGTTTCTTTGCTATTCTAGAAAATTCCATAACAAAGAACACGCGAATAATCTAGCCTGCTAGAATAAACAGCTTCTGCCTTTCGCTAAGAAGTTTTAATACACACGGTATGAATAATGGACGTGCCATTTACTCTTTATATTGTCCTTGCCGCTGTGGCCTAAAGAGAGGTGCCAGAAATAAGCACTAGTTTGGAAATTTCATAGCGCTCTCCCTGATAGCCTTGAAACTCAACAAATTAGAAAAAGACCCGCGGTTATTCGACCAGTTTGCAAACTATTTGAAAATACCAAATACTTTTTTCCTATCTTTTCGAATATTCGACTATTTGATCAAGAAAAACGAATATTCGCGAACTTTCCCAAGTGCTATTCGATTCGACGAATCGAATATTCGGTTTGGTATTCGATCGAATTATTTGGTCTAACCAAATATTTTGCAGACCCTTACAACTATGTTATATTGTTTGTCATGTCAAAGAAAACAAGTTGCACAATGGTCAACATAAAGAAAAACAGATACAATTTCAAATTCCTTAAAAAAAGTATACCTAAAAGAAAACGCTACTTTTTCCAGGACAAGTTAGGAAAATGTTCAAAAACAAGAAGCAACTAATTTTTCTAAGCAACAAAATTGTATCCATGGTTTCTATCTTGGATTTGCTTCACCTCCACTATGCCTTTTCTGACTCATTTTAGGTGATTTTTGTTTAAATTACATGTACAACATAGCTAGACTACTAAACTAAATTAACCGTTTAACATTCGCGATAGGCTTACAATTATAATACCTCAGAATTGGCGCCCAAAAAACACGCATGACAAGGCTTGGAAACAGCGTTGCCAGAAGTAAAAACAAAGAACTTAATAAATATATGGTCACGGCCAACTTTTATCTCTCGCGCTACAGCGGCCATCTCCTTCGTTGACGTTTCTGTGTTAACCTATGAGCAAAAGAATGTGTATGACGTGAGCGCCCCTAGCGGATTATTATTGTTAGAATAGTTTTTACATTGAAGCCAATATAAAACCCGAGCGTGGCGCTGAACTCCTACACGTTATAGTACAGTTTATAGGGGGAAAATCCTTGGTCGCGGAATTTCGACGAATGTGTTGGCATCTGTAGCGCCAACAGCGCGTGATCAAAGTTGGCCGTGATATGGTATACCAATTCGCAACCGAAACGAGTCTAGGTGGCGTAACGGCGCTAGCTTCTCCGAGGTAGCGCCTATGCTCTAGTGCAGCGGTTCCCATTTTTTTTTACTATGAAACCCTAAATTATAATAATAATAATAAATAATAATAATAATAATCCGCTAGGCTAATACCCAAGGCACCACCTTAGGCCTAAGTCATCATGCGACTTTTGAAGCCATTAATTCAGGTGGCCAAAGATAATATAAAACTACGTACCCTAGATTGGAAATCAAGCTCCTTGCACGTAACGCAGGCTGTTACTGAGTTAACCGGTGGAAGTCGGAAAAAACTGCCCCCATGGAGCTGGCAGGCCTACCTACATCAGTCTAGTTAAAACGAAATTGCGCCGTGGTTTTTGACTTGCGGTTTTCAAGATATCAGATATTTTTGCGTTATATGGTTTTAAAACAATAATGGATCATGCCTGTAGCTCTAAAAATGCTTCTAAACGAAAGAAAACTAAAGGTAAGTAATATAATTTTGGGTTATCTATTGAAATTCCTTATTTCTCACCCTGCTATGGAGCCCGATTTTTCCGACTTCCGGCGCGAACCAAGGTTCATAAATCGTGCCAAGATTCATGTTTATATTTTACATAAACTACATCACCTAAGAAAATTAATTAATAGATAAAAGTTATCTATATTATTTTGTTTAAAAAATATATATCATATTTTATTAATTAAAGTTTAAAAATATGTCAACTTGAAATAACCCATTTATATTATGGGTCTATAAATTATCTAAAGACAGACAGCTCTAAAATAAATATAAGCCATCTTTCTTGCCCGTCTGCTCGTGTTACTGGAACCCAATGACGTCACTGGCGCGGGAGAAAAGCTTTACGCGAATTTTCCCCAGCGTAAGTTCTGAATGCGCCCCCTTTGGGCGCGAACTCAGTAAAAGCCTCACGAGAAAACGGGCTATCGAGAAACGCCGAGATTTCGAATCTAGGGTACGTAGTTATATTATCTTTGTTCAGGCGAACCCCAACTAATTTTTTAACTTAAAAGTCTCTTGACACAAACAAAGATGGCCGCTCTGCGAATTCTCGGAACCATAGAGAAAGAAAAGAAATAGAGGTACTATTGTACCTGGCGAAGTTGACCGCGAGTGCCGACCCCCTTTTCGCCAATGTAGGAAGCCATGAGATGAGCAGATAACGTGGCGCCATCGACGCGCGGTAAAATGAAATACATTATGTCTTTTTGAAAATCAACTGTCATTTGATGTGAACAAAAGAAGGATAGATGGCGTTGCAAATTCTGCCCATCTCCGCTTTCATGCATGCGCGGAGGGGGGGGGTGAATTTTCCCGGTCAAAAACAGTGGTGCCTTAACGCGTTAATCTTCCCCCTATTTCTTTTCTATCTCTATGCTCGGAACCCCTGTGAACCTTCCACAGAACACTAGGGTTCCACCAAAGATAATTTAAACTCGTACGAGTTTAAATTATCTTTGGTTCCACGGAACACCTTTCGGGAACTGCTGATCTAGTGTCTGCTACAGACAAATTAAAAAGTCATAAGAACGTTTTTTCTTAAATAAACTTAGCAAAATATAAGTATTTTCAATTATTTAAAGTTCAATTTGCGAATAGCGACGCGGAAAGTCTATAATATAAATGTTACAATATTATACACAAAACTAATAGCGTCTGCTTTAGCCGCTACTTATCTAGGTTTCAATGGGTCACGATTCGCGAATATGGTGGATCTGGAATAGGTTATTTATCCTTAGAAATTCTCAGGTATTTAGGAATTATATTTCCCAAAATGTAGTATAAATTTGGGGAATAATGTAAAAGTTAAATACTTGTATCAGCAGGATTACTCATTAATAGCAATCTATTGAAGTTTTAATTTAATAGTTGAAGTTTTCTTAAGAATTGTAGTCTAGACACAATTTTTTTAATTAAGCCATGGCAATAGATGGTGTAGATGTCTAATTCTATTTTACTGTACACTACCCACTTTATACAGAAATTCGAAATTCCAGCCATCGAGTTATTTGTCTATTTTCCCGCGTTCGTTAAATTTCGTTTGCCGCAGGGAGCGACATCTAGGGTCTTTTGTAAATCTATGTTTCCACCCCCTTTATTTTTGTATCTCTAGGCCTAGTATTTAGAAGGCAGTGGACGGACTATCAGTTTTATAACGCGTCGCCGTAGGCCTAGGCCAAATGTTATTGCGTTTCAGCGTAGAAGTATGAAAGAAATTCTTCGCAAATTAATATACATTTCTTGATCTTTGACTGAAACCTCGTCAAAAGACGAAAGTAGTCTTTTGAACATGTTAAATACTTGGAATACGCGAATCGCAATCGGAACTATTAAATTCATACTCTGAAACAATGGGTGGAAAGCAAAGTACTAACGCTAATAGTCCTCGAGTTCAAACCTCGGGCAGCACGACTGCAGGGACAACTACCGCCTCCGCTTCTGGTGGTTTAGGTGTGTTTCAAAGAACTGGTCCTAGTAGTGGAAATGATGCCCGACAACGGGCTCGCAGCCTTTCTAGTGTATTAAATGGACATTCTGGTCAACCTATCTCAATACCGCCGGGTCATAGTGTCTTTGGTGTTTCAGGATCGCCTGACAGCGAAGATAGCACCCCGGATGAGCTGCCTCTTGGAAGAATATTTGCAGCTCATTCATTGCCTGTACAGCTAGTTTCTTTTAATGGTAAGCTTTTCTGTTGCTCTTAAGAAGTCTATTGCGTTACCCTTTTTCATTGATGCCTTGCATCTTGAATATGAGCGAATGTTTCTTTTAATGGGTAAGCGTATTTTATTGTATTGCCAGTATTTGACACTTTCGGGTATTTAGAAACAATAATTTTATGTTAAAGCTTTGAAATAAGTAAAAGACTCGTGCATTATTATACAGAAAGTGCGCTAACCGCGAAAACAAAAACACAACTTCTTGTCATTAGTTCTTAGGTGTATTTAACTCCAAATGATATGTGTTGTGATATGAACTAGGCTGTTATGTATGGAATTTTATGTCATAGGTCATTCCTTAGGGATATGCAGCCTTATTTTTATGGTATGTGGAAATATGGATAAATCCCTTATGAAAACACTCCCAAAGCGAGGAGAAAATCTCTATCCTTAAAGTCGTTTATCAATCTTGTTGAATATTGGTAATTTCAACATATTTGCCTGTGACTTTTAATCTCAAATTATTTACAGCATCCTGAAGTTTTGCTTATTAACGTACAGCCGGAATCCATAAGTAGCGTTATGGATTCCTGCGTACAGTAATATTGGTTGTGAAGTAACGAGTCAATATGAGAGGACCTTGTTATACATAACTACCACAGTTACTAATTAAAATTCTACTGTAGAGGGCAATAAAGCAACCCATAAACAATAGAGTAATTTCACTTCGTAGCTTTGGCTATGGCCGCCATTTGGTGCAGGGTTTTTTTCCGAGGGGTCTGACTCTTGCCATTATTTTGTATGGGATTTCATAGAGATTTTGGCGATTTTATCAATACTTTTGGGATTTCAATGTGAATTTACCATATAGAGAGTTAAAAGATTTGCGATTTTGGACAAAGTGTACGGGATTTTGGTAAATGTCCGACCCCTCTTTTTTTTCACTATGCGAAAAAGCATGGATGACGTCAGGTCACGTGAGACTGAAATCACAGGCATATGTAGAATTTGACATTTGTAACCTTGAGAGGTTTGTCATCGCTTATCACCGAAATTTTACACTCGGTCTATGAGTAGGCTAACTTCAGCACTTTTAAATTTCAATTAGATTCCTAGATAGGCCTCAATGTTAAATATTAGGCAACACCAGAGTACCAACCGAGTGTCGGCTCACGCTCCCCTTTTCCGGAGTGCCCCCCCCCCGTGCGGACGAGGGTGGAGGCACTGAAATTCCTAGAAAGGATACCTAATTTTGGTTTATGACGATGCTAGAAATTGTTGTGAAAGACGGGAAACTATTCTTAAAGATTATCTTTGTTTATGTACGATATCTTCACTAATATTTCTCGTTATTCGGTCCACTGAAAAGTTATAATAAAGTGCGCAATCGTTTTTATTTTTCGTGTCATTCTGTCATGGTTGACGAGAATTCCAAATGAACTATCCCACAATTGTTTTTATCATTAGGTTAGGAAGGAAAATTGAAGGACGTTTTAAAAATCTGTGGTTTACCAGCGCTATCGAACTTAGCGCGTCGATTAGATTTTTCTGGCCTACCTCTGGTTTTATAAGGCCTATTAAATGCCCCCCTCTCTCCCTACAGTTCTGACTTATAATAACATGACTGTTGTCTGTCAAGCATAGCCTTATTTTGTTCTTCGCAATCTTTTCCAACTCATTCCGAAGAAAATTATTTCGGTATGTGATGACCTTTTAAAGAACTTTACAGGAATTCTAAAGTGTTTGAAAACCTCGTGATGTTTTAGTGGAAAAAAACCAGACTTTTAATCTCGTCTACCAGTACTTTTTAACTGGTTTCCCAAAGTCGTATAGATTTTTCGATTCAGATCCCTTAATATTCCCCACTCTTCACCCAGATCGGCCTAGATTATAGTGACACTATTTTTCTCTATGTAACAATCAAATTAAAGTTGTTTGTTTAATAGTATAATTCTCTCTTCAGAAACGTTATGGACGTTGCTTTTTCCGCACCGTTACTTGTTTTGGTAGAAAAAGTACTTTATTTTTAGGGGATTAGGGATGCGTTATTTCTTAGAGGTTTAATTTGTTGATGTTAAGGGAATTTTTCTCTTTTTTTCAAACTCCGACGTCTCTGCCCTGTTTTCGGTTTCGTTTCCTATGGCTTCCTTCATCTTCCATCTAGCAAAGAGAAAAAAAAAAGAGTCCATCTGCAGTTTTTCTTATTTCTATTTTAGGAGCAAACGGTATTATACCCTACTCGGAAATTTGTCTTCATTTATTGCACTACTGCCCCTACATTATCACGTCCCTTCAAAAAAATAATCTCATTTAGTCATACGCTAATTTCCGAATTTTTGCTAATGAAGAAATCTAATGACTGGAGGGGGGGGGGATATTCGTACAGGAATCCTCACGTAATCCATTGTAGCAGAAGTGTATAAGATATCTCTTACGAGAGAAGTGTTCTATTCCTTATAGTTATAATCAAAAGTGACATAATTACCAAAAGTGTGTCAATCGGACCTATTTCGTAATGAATGTTACGAGCGAAATACAAGTTGAGAAGGGAAAGTATGCCTTGGGGAGGGAAGGAAGTTAAAACCAACAAATAACGCCTCGTAGGGAGGAACGGAGGAACTAAGTAGCGCTGGTCAAAGCTAGTGAATTTTTTTATTTTTCATCGTTCTGTGCAGATGCTATCGCCATCTACCTACGATATAATACCATGGACTAAAAAATGATCCAAAAAGGCGACAATAAATAGTCTTTTATGCGGTCGATCTCGAGCCGAGCATTCATTAAACCTTTAGCATACGAAAGTACAGGGATTGTCACACTTTTTGTAATTATGTCCCTTTTGTTATAATGTTATTCTCTTGAAACCAGGTCCGTTTTATCCAACGGGCACTGTGCCCAGGTCCCACGAAAGGTTTAGTCGGGCCCACGAAAGTTTAATATTAATTACCTTGACGGATACTTTCTCGTAAAATATATATTATTAACTTCTGATTATAGTTATTAAACCTCTAGGAATTTCGATGTTTGTTTCCTCAAATTACCTAACGCAAAAAAATCGAAGAGTAACATTTGGTAAGACTACCACCCCCTATACCGTTTTCAAATTTAAAAATATCCACAACTTTCAAGTCCCTTTAACAAACACTCAACCCCTCTGAATTATAATAACATGAACCTTATAATTATTTAATTTCTTTCAATATTAATCGAATTTATTTGTTGTTGTACCTCTAGAAATCTAATCATATTCTTATAGTATAAATTAGAAATCAAGTGATTTTTTGCAATGGAGGAATAAAAATGGCAAAAAAATGGTTCTTGAAAAAATAAAAATACATAGAAAACCTGAGCAAACTAAAATATTAAATCATAATTTAATTTAATTAAGATTTCATTTACTTCAAGATAAGCTAATTGATAAAAGTAAAATAACCGTTAATTATACAGGAAAAAAATCCATTAATTGTATAAAAATCATTTCAATAAAATAAAAAAAAATATTGATTTGATTTTTATTAAAAATAACAAAAAAAAGTGCCAACCCTATTACTAGTGTACCTAAAAATAATTAAACATTTAGGTTCCCGGATAGAAATATGAAATATGACGTAACATTTTACCTACCCCTACCCCCGCGGCCCTGCCCCTTGTAATATTTATTAAGCTTGTACAAATCCTTGCTTTATTTCAAATATAATATCACAATAGTTTATTGTAAATATTTATTTAATAAGCAAAACAACTGAAAGATTGCAACATTAAAAATTAGGACTCTAAACGCAAACCCTTTTCCCGTATTTATTTTACTTAAAAATAAAATGATCTAATGTTTGTGGAAAGGGGTTGTTTGGTGCCTGTGTGTCTCTCAGAACGATCAATAAATATCATATATTGAGAATATTAATGACTTAAGTATTGTTCTGAATCATTACTAGGTTGCGTAATCGAAACGTTTTAATAATCGAAATAAACTGTTCCCCCACCTAAATCTCTCCCTGCTGGTAGGCTTCGGTCGCTCGCATCGGACTTTTTGATTTGACGGTTGATGGGTCTTGTTACGTTGTCTGTCTTTTATTTATTTTTTATTTCATTTTCAGGAATAAAATGCCCTGTTTGTTCAAAATTTGTCGTATCAGACGACGTCGAGTGCCATCTGGTTATGTGTTTAACAAAGCCCAGGATCAGTTATAATGGTACAATATTTTAATATTAATCTTTTGTTTAACCGTGTGTTAAGCATTGTCCATTTAATTGGCATCAGTCTTCCTACATTAATATAATTGTCCTACTAATTAAAATTTTTCAAATATCATCCTGTACTAACTAGTGCAGCTGGAAAGGATTTTTTGTGATATTGTAATGTAACAAAATAATTTAAAGCTTATTTTTGTTTTATATTTATATCTATTTTTTTTGTCTGCTGTGATGTGTAGTTTTTCATTCCATCCCTGTATTTACAAAAGTATTTTTTGATTTGTTTCTGCAGAGGATATTTTAACAGAGGAAAAAGGAGAATGTGTCATTTGTTTAGAAGAATTAATGCAGGGAAATACCATAGCTCGATTACCATGTTTATGTATATATCACAAGACGTAAGTATCTACCATTTTGTTCCTCCCTAATTGATTCACATATTGCTGGGTTCACTTTCCAAAAATAGCCGTTTAAAAAAGACAATGAAATAATATAAGGGTGGGGTTCCTTTAGGAATATTAAATTGTTGAATTTTTAAAATATTTGCTTACCCATTTACCAATTGAAAATTCTGTAGAATTAATAATATACAAGGTAAAATGGAAACCATAAAATATAAATTTTTTTTGCAAATGTTTTGGAGAAATTTTATTTTTAAAACGTTAAATGTCAAATAAAAATTTGTATGGCCAAAAACTGAAGTGAATGGTCAACTCTATTTTTCACTAAAATACTCCAAAAAATTTTCCCGAGTGTTAATTATTTTATTATATTAGTTCTTAAAATTCAGAAAATTGTCCAAATGTTAAAGACACTTGTAAAAAGCGATTTCTAAGTCACATAAAAGGAGAAAAATAGGTGTTTTTCAATTGACCAAATAGTTTTTGTTGACAAAACTCTAAATTTAATTTTGTCAATTTTGGTCTAGCACTTTATACTGAAAGAACAATTTTTTTTTAAATTGAAACTTTCCAAAATTTAAAAGTTATAAATATGGTTTCTTAGAAAAATGCCTTGATGAGGCGCAAATTAAGACACCAGTCTGGTACGTGTCTTGAAATGTTAAATTGATTTCCTCTTAAAATTTCCTTAAATTATTATCTATAACTTATTCCTGCATACTTATTTTTATTGACCTTGAGTGGGCAAATCTGCTTCTTTCCTATTCCTGTACTATATTTTAATGTGGGTATACTAAAAAATGATAGTGGCGTTTTATATATAAATATGATTACGTCAAGTTCATGGTCAGGTTACTTTTTAAGAAAAACACCTTAAGCTTTTTTTTCTTAAGTCTAATCACTCAAGCTGGATTTAACCATTTTGAAATTTTTTTTCCTTGTAATGGGACCCATTTCCCTTTTAGATACATCATAAGGTAACCCGTTTCCCCTTTAGATATGTTGTACGGGAGCTTCCTTTAGAAAGTTTAGATGTGTAAAGTAACCCTCTTTTACATTTGCATAGTATTTCATGTACATAAATTAATAAATTCCTATGAATTTCTCCCTAAAAAGTTGCATTGACGCTTGGTTTGAAGTGAACCGTTCCTGTCCAGAGCATCCGTTGGACTGACCAATAGAGAGCTTTCGCCATCTTTGTTTTATAAACTGAAGGGGAAAATCTATTTTATTCGCTGATCAACGCATGCCCGCCACTAAACTCCCATTACCCCCGAAATAAGAAGCCTTCATTTTTTTGCCATTTGTTTTCGGTTTGTGATATATTTGTGCGGATTCTAATTTTGATGGTTAAAACCTTGCGTTTAAAACACTCTTTCATGAGAAATTAACCCGTTAGTCAGTTAAAAAATTAAAATATTGAAAATTTATTACCCTCTTATGAAAAATTGAAACTCAGTGCTCTTGGTAGTTTTATAGCAAGGTGATTTTTAAAATCTAAAGTGCAAAATTTTAAACGACAATGTGATCAGAACGCTTTTGTGTACCTGTATTTTTTTCGTACATCACAATTTAAATTAACTTCCGCCGCCATTTCACCGCAGTCGCGGCTCTATCTATTCAGACATTAACTACATAACCAACTACGAGGAAAATAATAAATTACAAAACAAAATTTGATACGAGAAACTACGAGGCTCTCTTGACCGTTTTTCAGTCGTGCCTTTATGCAGTCATCAGAAGACCAGCTGACTTTGCTTCAAATATGAAAGCACCTTGTGATACCTGAAAACCCTTGACAAATAAAAAGAGGATTTAAAAACAAAGAATGATATTATCACTCTAGTTTTTTATGCACCATTGTGCTGAGAAAATAAAAAAGTCGCTTTTTGTACACCCATTTTTTGATAACGATTCCTCACCTTCCAAATATATTAAATCAAATATATTAAAAAGAAATAAAAAATAGCGAAGATTAAATCGATTTTGACTTACAAAGAATACGCCATAATTTGTATTGAAATAATAAACCTAGGATGAGTATATGTAAAGAAAATAAAATATATGGGTGTATATATACCTGCCTAAGAATTCTATAAAACAATGACGTTTAAGATACGTTTAAAGTACATTGTTAAAAATTTAGTTTGATTGAACCGTAATATTGTTTAAAATTTTGAAAAGCCAAATTTATCCAGTTACTCTACAGTCAACTTCGCATTTCTACAAACTATTATTTAAAATTTAGGTTACAAATGGCATTTATATAATTGTTAGTCATACAATTAAATCTTTAATAATAATAACAACTGTAACAAATTTATAAAAAATAATTTTTCCTTCATTTTGCTCAGTTTTAACTTAATTTTTCCCTCTCCTTTATTCAATTATTATTTTTTTTTAGCAACATGAGGTGCTTATAGCGAGTGGTAAAATTTTACTTACCCTCGCCATTGTTGATTGTGATTTGATTTTTTTATTGAGATTTATAGTGTAGGTCGTTTTTAGGTGCCAAGGATTTATATTAAAGCTACCTGCATGAGTTAAAAAGAGTCCCGTATTAAAAATTTTATAAAGTTGAAAGAGACATTTAAGAGTGATATCTCCCTCGGATGTTTATGATCAACAATGTGTTCTGGCCAGTTGATAAAAAAACATTTTATGTATGGCAAAAAGAAATATTTTTGTTGCTTTGGCATAAGGAAACGCTACCATTACTCCGGGTTTAGTTTAATAATGAAATAAATTATAATTTTGTTTGCACTGAGAAAACAAAGACAGCGTAAACTGTCCCGTGTGCAAATTACTGTTGTCCATTAATGTGAATAAATATGTAGAATATTACTAGACTGTTTAATCATTATAGATTTAATTAATATACAAAAATAATAGAGAGAACGTTGAAATTTGCATCATGCAATGAGAAATTAGGTACTGTCTATATCTAATACAAGTTCTCCCTACTTGTTTTTGTATGGCCTTACTATCTATTCATAAAATTCTTACATTTTTTTAGTGGTTTTAATTGTTTATCTTAAAAAAAAAATTGTGATTCTCAAATGAAAGATGCCAGTTTTTATAAGAAATCCTTTAATATCTAAAACATTGATTTTAATTTTTCCTACTTGGGGACGTAACAATAGTCTTATCTTTTACAAGGGATGGGAAAATGTTAAGAGAACTAATGAATTTAGAAGAAAATATAACAGCAAAAGTTTTTCTAAAAACAAATTTCACAAATTGTAGCTTGCAGATATTGGCACGATTTAAACAATTTTCTGGAAAACGTTTTTTTATTTAGAAAATTTCCTCAAAATATACTTTAAATCAAAACTCTAACTAGTGTGTAATTGAAATATATAAAGTAAAAAAATTACTCAGGCTTTAAAAAAATTCCAGAAATTCTGGGATTTTGTTTATATTTGATATGAAACAAAACTTAAATTTTATATTTTATAAATATTAAAGAACCATTATCATGTCCATAAAGAGACAAATCTTATATAAACGAGACTCATTTCCAAGGATCTATAAATGGGTTAAAACTATTTACATTATCTGAATAATACACAAAAGATATAAAATTTTGGGAGAACTTCTACTATATGTCAAATACTCTCGGAGAATGAAAGATTTCAGTTTTTTGGGGAATCCTCCTACTATATTTCAGAAAGGAAGAAACTAATATAAAAGATATACAAAATATTTACATTCGCGCACACTCTCGCAGTATGCTTTACTTTTAAGAAGTTCAAATAAAAGAGATCGTAGAAATGAATAAAAGTCAGTTTTACAGACTGCAGGACCTTAAGAAAACCTTCAGAGGTGTGAGCCACTCTTCATACATACACCGATTTAGGGGGGGGGGGGGAATTAACTAAAGCCTTCGAAAAGCTGCCATTGAGATTGATTATCCTTTGTTTTGTATTACATAAATAAGGCTTAAATTAATAACTTGGAACTTTTCAATAGGTTCCAATGTATGTATGTTTAAGGCTGTATTTGATGAAACGGTTCTTTCTTAACAACCCTTGGCTGAAACCAAAATATTGTCATTTATATTTTGGAGAATTGATGTTGGCATGTAGGTCTATTATTGGGCTTATTAACATTTGTTCCCAAAACTATTTTTTTTTGATATGAGAATAACCAGTAACTGAGTCTTAAATTTCACAACTTATAAAATTTTAAAATCAAATATTTAATTTCTGGGCTTAACTATAAACTCAAATAACTTCATATTTCATCCTACATTTTATAAACATTCACCTTATATTGTAAATACTAATTAAAATATTTCCTCGATATTTTTTTTAAACATTAAACATTTCAAGAGCCAATGAAAGATTTGTTCCACGCACCGAGTCAAAATTTAATGATTCAGTTAAGGAAACTTAAGCGCGAGATCTTTACCTATTTTTCTATAAAATTAACATTTTAGTACGAGTAACTCTAAAATTCCTTCATAAAACTAAACAACTGGTCACTGATAACACCGTAACTCAAAAGTTTACTGTTTTAGCTGCAAATTGAAATTCCTGGACGGATCTAGAGATCATTTGATCATATTTTTGAAGTTTTACAAAGGTTGTAAGCACACGCAAAATTTGATATTCTTCTAAATAACTCCTTCGTACGTTAGTAAAAAGGGAATGTTTTGTTTTCTTGGAAAATATTTTCGTTTCCCCAATAAAACGGGGAGGACCAACAAAAAAGGCTAAAATTATCTTTGGGAAGATAATCTATGGAAAAGCCAATGACAAAACTCAAAACGTCCAATTATACTCTTTAAATAGTTACGGAGAGTTATTATTGGTTGACACTGCATTGTAACAAATGTGATCTTAAGCTGCACTTTGGCGTAGCACTCGGCACCCCCCTCCTGCTAAGTTCTACACTGTTGTTGCGCCGCGGCGTCACATCTAAAGCTAAATGCTGAACGTTTTCTTCATTGGCTGTTGACTGCGTTAAGTCATCTTGGATTTGAAGTTCTTGCATGCTCAGGGACGATGAACAATGAAGACCTCTGGATAAGTTAACACCTTTATTGGCTGGCCAGTTTAGTTCTGGTAGCTCTTGCTGAAAGTATTAGAAAAATACATTTAGATTTCTTACAAATTTATGCTAAGGAAATTATATGACTACAAATCTTCTAAAACGTGGGTTTATACCTATAGCGGGACTCTCACCAGGTCCCTAAACAACTAAGTACCTAATTTTCTTCTAAGTCCCTAATCTACCCTAAAATTGAGATTCGGTACCTAATCTGCTAAAGGACAGTTGTGCCTACTCCATAAGTTTTTCTATAACGGTCTCGATCTACATTTCTCTGACTTTTTCACCCTCAATTCTAAATACACTACTCGGGGTCATACCCTAAAGCTGTCCAAACCTAGGGCCAGTGTAGCAACCCGGCAAAACCATTTATCCCACAGCGTCATTAATGACTGGAATAGCCTGCCGGATGCTATGGTCACGCAAAAATCTATCCGTTTTTAAAAATTTGTTAAGGACCTACCTAGCTGAGAAAACCTAGTGTCTCCCTATCTGTATTAGTGTATTTCGTAGTATTTTTATTTTTTCTTTGTATTCTAGTAATTTTGGTATCTCTCTTTTGTAGTGTAATTATATTATTGTTGGTTTTGTTTCTACTCCCTGTATTCCGATGCTTGGGCATAAGCCCCTGAGGCTTTCCAAGTAATTAATTAAATAATTCGAACATAGTACTCAAGGTGGTGCCACAAATTTTGATTCATACGGCGAAGTTTTGGAACTTAGTTCAAATAAAGAACTTTTTGGTTTACATTGATCCCTATTTTGAGTAATTTAGTCCTTATTTTTATCGCGAATAGTCCCTTTTTCCCCTAATTTAATATCAGAATTTGTTTCACTTCAAGGAATTTAGGGCAGGGTTGACCATTTTAAGTTATTTTCCCTGACTTTTTAGGGCCAAAATTAGACAGTTTTTAACTTGTACATTTATCAGAAGGTAATAAATTTAATCAACTAATATTTCAGTATGAAAGTTATTTCAACAATAAAAACCTTTCATTTACCATAGATAAAATAACCTTAAAAAAGTCTCAAGATTTAACTGAATTCCCTGACTGCACAAATTCCCAGACTTTTTAGGCCCATTTTTAAATTCCTGACTTTTAAGGCCCATTTTTAAATTTCCTGAGAATTTTGAGGCCCATTTTAAAATTTCCTGAGAATTTTGAGGCCCATTTTTTATATTGCTAAAAATTTGATTTTAATAAAATTGGATCCCATCAAATTTCAAACCTTAAGCTTGGTTCCCAAAGAAGCTTGAAATATCAAAAATGCCAGCGAACAACCCAAGCACCACTTTTTTGAGTTTTCAAGTGTTTAGAAACCTAGCTTAGTTTCCGAAACTAAGGCAAGAGCTCTTATTAAAGCAAGGTTTAAAATTAAAACTACAATGTACGATAAAACCCATCAAAATTTGAAATCTAGACATAACATAAAATAATTACAGAAGTGTTTGGTTGATTTTGTTTCTCTGGTAATTTCCTCATACGATGATGAGCCTCTGCTATTGTTAAAGTGGCCTGATGAACTTTGCGATATATTTTCTCGCCTTCTAATGTGTGAAATACGAACATTCCTTCTCCAGTTGCGCAATGTCTATGGGAAGAAAAATAGGGGTAAGTTGTTGGAACCATTGATGATATTATGTAAATGTTTCACGTACCTCCCAGCTTCAAAAGTGAACTTAGTCGGATCACTTCCGTATCTCCGTAAAGCTGTCAAGGGCCAAGCAACTAGCTTCAACCTTGGATTTGTCACGTCCCATAGATATATATTTTCATGGGTAACTTGAAGAAGGCATTCACCAAATAAATCCAGTTTGGGTGTTGGCATTAAGTACACGTGAAATTGCTCTGAAAGTAATTTTGCCATTAAAATTAAGAACTATAGTTTTAAACTCAACAACGTATTACCTTGAAGTTCTTTCTGAATACCAGGACTGAGCACATCAGGTTCCCCCGTAGCTAAGCCCGGTTGAGGTACGAGACATTCTTGAATCAAAACTTTAACCCAAGTATCAGCTTCCATATCTGAAACGTAATTTAGAAGTTTAATTTAGAAAAATTTCAATTGTCTGATACAACTTGACATTCCACTTACCAGAATCACAAGCCATTAGCTTTGAGCTTCCATCTTGGAAATAAACGGAAAATGCGTGTTTTCTAACACTCGTAGTTAGCCTAGTTACGCTAGATAATGTTGTGAGTAAAGCTATTTTATGACCAACTCCGGCACGGGCACTTTTTTCGTCAATATATTTCTCTAAACAACAAGGTCCTTTGCTAGAGGCTCTTCTAAATATTATCCATCTCCTTTGCCAGAGCTAAAAAATATTTCAAAATATTTGTACATCACAGACTTAAATGAAACTTGTAATTAAAAAACTTACACCTAGTGTTTTGCTTCTTATTCTTATATATCCTTGTTTGGCTATATCACTAACTTCTGTTGCCATCATATCCTCTTTACTAAAATTCCTTCAGCTCACCATATTGTTTATTATAATGGGTAATATACTGAATGCATTATATTATTTATATTTCCTATTATTTTAACAACTCTGACTGCCAAACATGCTACACTCAAAACCCAAAATTCGTACACCAGGCAATCTGAAAATAGAACATAAAGCGATTAAGGTTCAATCGATTTTTTTTGTAAAAAACGTCCTCATTCCCAAATCTAGTTTGTGCCACTAAGCGAGGCCAATAATCCTAAGTCGTTGACTGTCAACCTCGACCGTGATGGGCTTACCATCAATGCATGTCATTTTAAAGACACAATCGTAACCAAGGGTTAAAAGCACTCACTTTTAGGGTCAAAATAGGGTATTTTCCCCAATGCTATGTCGTTTTAACATAAACAGCGCTTATAAACATATCAATGAAATAATTTTACAAAGTAAATTGCTAAAATATTCTTAAGTTTTCGATAAAAACTCACAGAAGATCTCGGCAATAACAAAGAATACTAATTTTGACAACGTAACGAAACGAGTTTTAGAGAAAACGACGCGCTTTGTTCATTGGTGGAAAAGGCATAAAATCGTTTGACGTCACAAAAAGTGACTAGATAGATGGCGGTAGCGATTCATGAGTAGGAAGGAATCCAAAAACGATCGGGCAAGGAAAAAGCGGGAAGAAAGAGACGCAAAATGACAGACACGCGGTTTATAAAATTTAATAGTAAACAAACAGTGCCAGACTTTATATCAAAATATTAGTATGTACAAGAAATAATAGTAAATACTGAATACTACCAAAAAATAGTAATAATATTATGGAAAAAACTCTAACAAAAGACTTTTCAGTTTACATAGAGCAACGCTAAACCGAGTAACCGACGATAAATTAGAAAGCACCTGCTTTATGTTTATAATCTTCTCCTGTTGGCCACTACGTGGCTACATGTAAATTACTAATATTCATACAAATGCTCGATTAAATAAGACCAGAGTAAGATAGTAACCAAGTTAGATGATATTCTGGTGTAGGGAATTCCCGTCATTGATTACATTGGTGAAATTGTTCGGAGGGGCAATGTCCCCCGGGCTCTTGCATCCCAGTTTGGGCTACTGCTATTGTCGCGCACCTCGATAATACGATAATAAATACTAAATAAGGGTTTAACGACTTCCAAATGGAATATATTTTTTTGAAAGATTTCGGTCTAGTGTGAGCGCATTTTTATTCATGCGGGCTACTTTCCCTAGCTCGGGGTCAGATGGTACTGGGTTGCTCTTTTTCTCGCGAATAAAGAGAATTTGAGAGACGAGAAACCATCCCCTTTTTTATTTTTTTACACTCAATCCATAGTGGATTTGTGTGTATTACTTTCACGTACCGCGTAGTCCGCCGCCGACGCCGGTGCCGCCGTTGGGGTTAAAAAGGTAAATGATACCAAGAACCCATAGAGGTAACTAAGAACCAGACTTGTAAATAGCGGCAGTCCACGCGTCAAAAACCACAGAAAAAAATCAAGGAACTCCTAAAAAAATGTTTTTAGAAGGGGGTAAAGAGTCCACGGGACTCCCTCAAATTATATCGTTAGCTGTGTAAAAAGAGGGAAAATTTCGAGAATTCAATAAAAAGTTGAATTATTTTTATCTTTGAGGCATCTGTATAGTGTATACTGACCGCCACTATTTCAGCTCTCCGAATATTAGTCGGACTCCCCACGGAGCTAGAGCGCCCCTATCTACTCAAGGACAGTAGATACAGGGACGAGAAAGTGTATTGGCGGCCTCTGTTGGAATATATCACCTAAAACGACCTAAACGCAAGGAGAGTTAGTTGTAAACAAAAAAAATGGCGGTCACCTAATTTTACAAATGGGCATTTTTTTATTTACGCTCGTAGTTTTATTTTTAATTTAACATCAAAATGATAAAAACTAACTACAATAATACTGTCCATGGTGAACCACGTCTTAACAATGGCCGCGGTTTGTTTACATCTAACTCCCCGTGAATATGAAGACGTTTAAAATATAATTTTTTTTATCTGCTTTCTCGTCCCTGTATCTACTGTCCTTGATCTACTTATCTGTGAGGCCTATAGAAATTGACAATGACCAATGAAAAATTCGGAAAACTTGGGTCTACCAGGGAAAAACCTCTTCTGTGTGGCCCGTGTGGGGAATAATTTCCATACTTCGTTAGTCTAAGACTAACGAAGTATGGAAATTATTAGTTCATAATTAATAGTCTTGCTCTGTATTCCATTAGGCACAGTAATTGTAACTGTGCCATTGAAGACCAAAATTTTGCTTTATTAAAATGAATAAAGGTAGAAAAAAAATTAAGCTCTATGGGTTTGGAATGAAGACTTTCATGGTTAAATTAATTGTGATAATATTTACGAGCATTTTAATTTACCCGATCACGATTATATATGAAAATATGTAAACTTTGATGCTGAAGTTCGATTACTTTTATAATTACAATAAAAAATTTTAATATAATTTCGAATATAACATGGAGGAATAAAGGGAGATTAAAGAACTTATAAATTTAAACGAGGGGGGGGGGGCGAAGAAAGAGGGAAGAGTCCTGGACTCGTCGAAAAAATAGATCGGCGGAGGGGTCCGGGTCCAGTGGACTCTCTTAAAAATATACACTATTTACAAGTCTGCGTAAGAACTATGAAAATATGAAATGCTGGCACATGAAGTTATGCTTCTCAAACTTGCGGAATTGACTGGCGCCCTCTAGTGCTTACATTTTCATATAGTCTTGGAAAATGGAGTCTATAAATTATAATTTATTATTATTATTTATTGTTATTATTTTAATAATTATAAATTATAATAAAAAAATATCTTCCTTTTTTTAATTTTTAATCAGAGAAAGGGGAAAATAACCCACTTTCGCATTTCCCAGATGGCGCTGCAGACTAATGTTTAGGGCGTTTCCATTCTGAGAAGTATAAGATCATGGTAGCGTGGGACAATGTTATCGTAAATAGTTTTTAATTACTTTTATGCGTTTTTGATGTGATACATAAATCTATAGGAAATGACACGGTCTCGCTGCCCCAATTTTGTCGATCAGGAGCGCGAAAGTTTAGGAATTTATCAATTGTCAATTTATGCATAGGTATTTCATGGAAAATTATATTTTTGATTAAACCTTGACAATTCTAAGCTTCGTTTGCAGTTGCCAATATAATTGTGGGATTTTTCGAGCCCTACTTCCAGGCAATACTAATAAATTTAAATATAAGTGAATAAGTAAAGAGTTTCATTTAAAATGTTTGTTGGTAAATTTTCTCGTTCGTAACTGTCCCTGTATATACCATTTCACTATGTACCATACCGCAATTCCCATCGTGAATGAGGCAATCTCAGATTAGGAAAACACTTTACTCATTAAAAATCTGCTTAAAATTGGAACGTTTTGCCTTTGTGTATCCTACTACATTCTTCCTAAATAACAGTTTTAATGATATTAAAGGGGTCGGAATTCTGTTCGAAAAACGTCACTGAAACGTCCTCAGAATTTAACTTTGTAAATGCGATCGAATGACGTATTTTAAACGGACTTCAATCCCCCCACAGGTCTTCCTTGAAAGTCCCTTTAAGGACGTCACACTGTCTAAGTCTTTCGTAGAACTAGCAGCTAAAATCCTCAACGTTATACAATAATTTTCTAGGTAATTATCGTTCTTTTTAGTTAAGCAGGCCACACCACAATTTCGAGAATATAGCAGCCCCTAGGTGGTTCCTTTTAACTTAACATTGCGTATATACTAATCTCCACCACTCTCCCCCTATTCGGCTTTCCGTTGCTATGCAACGCTCTTTGAAATTTTTAATATTTAGGCTTAGATTCTGTATTCGGTGTTATAGTCGCAATTGACGCCTTTTAAAATTCATTTTGTGCGTGAAAATACCTCTACATGTTATGGTCAAAAAAGCACGCAAAGAAGTCTGTGTGCCCAAGACATGTACCGGTAGTATCGCGCGCTAAAACGTCATTTCAAAATCCGTCAATTAAGCCAGATTTCCCGCACGATGCTGACGAGTACCAAATCGAACGAAACCGGTCTACCGTTGGAATTTCTGGCTATTTTATTTTATTTAATTTAATTTTTCACTCGAAGATCTATTTGGTCTGAGTTTCGCGTCTTTTTGTTTGCTCGAAGATCTATCGGTACGAGCTATTAGTAAGTTTTTAAATTTCTTCAAATTTGTTTAGGGTTTAGCTTTATTATCCCTTTTCATAATGGACTAATCTACTTATTCACTAATTTTATCATCGATAATATAGTGTTTGGACAATACTATCTGGTGGAAAAGTTGAATTAGTGTATTTTTTATAGAATACTAGCCCTAGAATTTCTAATACTACGAAATAATAATACTAGTACTACAAAATATACCAAACATACGATTCATAAAATGAAATACTCGAGGGGTCGGACATTTACCAAAATCCCGTACACTTTGTCTAAAATCGCAAAATCTTTTAACTCTTTCTTTGGTAAATTAACATTGAAATCCCAAAATCACTTCAAAAAGTAATGATAAAATCGCCAAAATCTCTACGAAATCCCGAAATTCCGTACAAAATAATGGCAAGTGTCCGACCCCTCGGAAATACTCCAATGTCCGTGACATCTTGTTCATCTCGATCTGGAAGCCCAACCACCTCGAGTTTCCAGAAAAAGAACTATTTCGAATCTATGTCATTTTCAGTTTAACGCACTATTCGCGAGTTTTATCCGACGTTACGGTATTAGCGACGGAGAGGGGTAAAGTGTTCGAAGTATAATACAAGTTTTAACTTCCAGCTAAAGTTAGAATCGACGGCATTGGCCGACCAAAACGATAATGTATATTTAGAATCGAGTTCCAGAAGCCTCGCAGGCTTAGCTCGGAATCGCGGGAAAGATATAATCATTGTAGACGACGCCGGACTGCTTAATATTCCGAGAATAGTAGCCCTGGCTTCCGGCTATACATTTGCTAATAGTTATAGATCCTCGTGCAATTCCAACCCTTAGGGAGATCCAAAGACACTTTTACTTTCTCCATCGAAATGCTCGGATAATCGAAAGTTCGTAAACCCCGTTCCAGTAGCCTACAATGATATTAAAGAGATTTTGAACCCCGTACTGCACTACCACTTTTTATATTTAATTCTTTATTTTTATTATTATTTTATTTACTGTCTGCTATAGTTTTTACACTTACATTTAATAGGCGCTTAAATAAAACATCCTTCAAGGAAATCGCCAAGAAGTAATATTTCCGAGAGCCAGGACCTGCGAGGACTGTAATCAGCTAGGCTAATACCCAAGGCACCACCTTAGGCCTAAGTCATCAAGCGACTTTTTAAACCCATTTATTCAGGTGGCCGGGTTACAATGTGTAGGAGGGTGGTGGCAAGCCCATAAAGATATAAATTTAACACGGTCGAATAAAGTAAAACTTAAACTTTTGGCCACGACATACAGCGAGCAGCTACCGGCTTTCCCCTTCTCTCTCATGGTCCTGATTTCTAAGTATCACGTGGTACGCACGGAAAGATATTTGTATGGTAGAAGGCTAACCAAGGACAGTAGATACAGGGACGAGAAAGCAGATAAAAAAAATTCTATTTTAAACGTCTTCATATTCACGGAGAGTTAGATGTAAACAAACCGCGGCCATTGTTAAGACGTGGTTCACCATGGACAGTATTATTGTAGTTAGTTTTTATCATTTTGATGTTAAATTAAAAATAAAACTACGAGCGTAAATAAAAAAATGCCCATTTGTTTTGAACACTTAAGCCTCGTCAAGAACCGCTAAAATTAGGTGACCGCCATTTTTTTTGTTTACAACTAACTCTCCTTGCGTTTAGGTCGTTTTAGGTGATATATTCCAACAGAGGCCGCCAATACACTTTCTCGTCGCTGTATCTACTGTCCTTGGGCTAACGAACTTTAGTTCCACCGTTTGAAATAGACGCTACCATCAGGTGGCAGGTCAAAACTGTTATAACTCGTAAATTAAAATATGATGAATATTAATCAAATTAATCACAGTTATTTATTATTTTAACTTGAACATTGTTGTAAAAAATTTTACTTTTTAAATATAGATGTCACCAAGAATGTATTTATTTATACTCAGGGAGAATGAATATGTTGAGATTATTTTTAGCGTTTCTCTAATTCCACCCGTTGTGACCCCCGGTATGCTCCTCCGCTTTAATAAAATCAAATAATACTGCAATCTCATTGGTTCTTAAAAATTACGTTTTTCGACGCGATTAACGCTGCTGCGAGGACGCAACAAATAAGACCGCCTCCTTTTTCCCTCCCCCCCCCCCTTAGCGTGACGGGGTTAGGGGCTCAACGTGTCCGTCGATAGTCTCGACATATTCATTCTCCCTGAGTATAAATAAATACATTGAGTCGACAATTACCTATCAGCAAATCAGTTCATAATCAAAATTTTAGGTACATTTATTTTACGTCGGCAGATAGTTGTTTAACCCGACATTTTGAATATCAAAGTAAGGGTCGTTATTGACGACTGTAAAATGGCAAACCGAAACAGTGTTGGTAAACAGGCGGCACATACAACACATATAAAACGGAAAGGTCGGTTAAAACGACCACAAGATCAGTCGTACATTAGTTAGCCGTATGCCAGTTAATTTCACCGACCTAAGACCGATTCACTTGAGGTCGGTCAATAGTTGGTTGAGCCGACCTCTCGTACTATCAAATTTAGGGTTGCAAATGCCGACTTTAAAATGGTTATCTTAATCAGCGTTGGTAAATAGTCGGCACCTAAGAATACATTGAACTGGGAGTGTTGCAATGGCCGTCTGCTTAGTGCCCACTTTAACCGCCGATGGCAAAAAGTCAAAACATTGGACTGTAGTCGGTTTCAGTCGGCAGAACCGACCCGACCTTTAACCGACTCTCAGTCTCTTAACCGACTACTAACCGACCGCGCTGTGCTACATGGTTTCTTATGGAAGGGAAAACCCCTTAAACCAGTGGGGAGAGAACATTCGAACTGAACGCCAAAGGAGCTGTACCAAGTTTTCATCGAACCCGGTTCCTCTTGCTGCGAGGCGGAAGTGCTATCCACTCCGCCACCCCACCTGTATATATTGCGCTTGTTGAAATAATGGAAACTTTTCACCTGTAAACATAACGTCCAGTTTTTGCTGAGCCTTAATATGTCAAAAAAGCTACCTGGTTAAAAGGAAATACTTGTCGCATACCGTAAAGGTGAAAAGTTTCCATTATTTTAACATTGAAAGCTAGATAGGTAGCGGCTAAAGCAGACGCTATTACACTTTCCTCATCTTTATTCGTCATTTTAACTTTATGAATAATGATACTGGGATTTTAAAACGGATAATTTTTCATCATGATGATGAGTGCGAAGTCCGTAATTTGAGAGATAATGCTTTATCTGTGGGTGCTATTATATAAAAATCCCGCCTTTAAAAACCGAAGACGATTAACGCCATCTATTGATCAGATAATGAAGTTACTCGGATGTTTATTAATGTTAAATGGCGATCGCTTTAGTTGTCTCGGGTAACATTGATTTTGAGTATAGTGGATTTCGGTATTTGCTCATTTCTAAGAATTTTGGATATACTTCTGAGAAATTTCTGAACTCTTGTATTCTCCAACCTCTACTTCAAAGTAGTGTTGTTAATTTTCCAGAAAAATAAGAAAATTAAACATAAATTACTTTTTAAGGGTTATTAATGTTTTTAACTTTTTACCGATATAAAATGTCTAATATCAGTAAACATATTACAAAACTTTAATAGTTTCACATTGTTAATCAGTTTAAACTAGTCTAGAGGTTTTGTTTTACTTTTAGATTTTAATAAAAATAGGTGCAAATTCCGCTTTATTTAAATTTGCAAACAATATATTCGACGAATCATGGAATGAAAACTTTTTTTTCGGAAAAATACGGAAAAGTTTCCGGAAAAAGGCCTCGGCCATTTTCCGGAAAATTTTCCGACTTACAACACTACCTCAAAGCGATTATTAAATTAAACACCAACCTTTATAGTATCTTCGTTACACTCTATTCAAAATAAACATACTCACAAAATAAATGCTTTATATTATTGAGAGCCTTAATATATATGCCAAGAATGTATTTATTTATTGAGACGATTTTTAGAGCTCGAAACGTAAACACCTTCCCACTAACAAAAACTAAACTCATTGGCTCCTTAAACGCGATTAAAACTAGTGCTTCCAATGGCCAACTGATCAGGTTATTCAGGTTATAATTCTTAGATATCTGAACCTAATCAGTCAGTCAAATCAGGATTATCTTTTATACTCCCATCATCCAGCTATCTGATCTCGAATTGTATCAGATCTCGAAAGGTATCTGATTCATATTGACAAATAACAGATCTGAACTGATCTGCTATCATTCATCTCACCAGATTCAGGTTAATATTTTATATTCCCCTCACCTAGAAATCTGATCTCAAATTGTATCTGATTAATTTTGCGAAATAACAGATCTGAACTGATCTGCTATCATTCATCTCACCAGATTCAGCTTGATCTTTTATATTCCCCTCACCTAGAAATCTGATCTCGAATTGTATCTGAATCATTTCGCCAAATAACAGATCTGAACTGATCTGCTATCATTCATCTCACCAGATTCAGCTTGATCTTTTATATTCCCCTCACCTAGAAATCTGATCTCGAATTGTATCTGAATCATTTCGCCAAATAACAGATCTGAACTGATCTGCTATCATTCATCTTACCAGATTCAGCTTGATCTTTTATATTCCCCTCACCTAGAAATCTGATCTCGAATTGTATCTGAATCATTTCGCCAAATAACAGATCTGAACTGATCTGCTATCATTCATCTTACCAGATTCAGCTTGATCTTTTATATTCCCCTCACCTAGAAATCTGATCTCGAATTGTATCTGAATCATTTCGCCAAATAACAGATCTGAACTGATCTGCTATCATTCATCTCACCAGATTCAGCTTGATCTTTTATATTCCCCTCACCTAGAAATCTGATCTCGAATTGTATCTGAATCATTTCGCCAAATAACAGATCTGAACTGATCTGCTATCATTCATCTTACCAGATTCAGCTTGATCTTTTATATTCCCCTCACCTAGAAATCTGATCTCGAATTGTATCTGAATCATTTCGCCAAATAACAGATCTGAACTGATCTGCTATCATTCATCTCACCAGATTCAGCTTGATCTTTTATATTCCCCTCACCTAGAAATCTGATCTCGAATTGTATCTGAATCATTTCGCCAAATAACAGATCTGAACTGATCTGCTATCATTCATCTTACCAGATTCAGCTTGATCTTTTATATTCCCCTCACCTAGAAATCTGATCTCGAATTGTATCTGAATCATTTCGCCAAATAACAGATCTGAACTGATCTGCTATCATTCATCTTACCAGATTCAGCTTGATCTTTTATATTCCCCTCACCTAGAAATCTGATCTCGAATTGTATCTGAATCATTTCGCCAAATAACAGATCTGAACTGATCTGCTATCATTCATCTTACCAGATTCAGCTTGATCTTTTATATTCCCCTCACCTAGAAATCTGATCTCGAATTGTATCTGAATCATTTCGCCAAATAACAGATCTGAACTGATCTGCTATCATTCATCTCACCAGATTCAGCTTGATCTTTTATATTCCCCTCACCTAGAAATCTGATATCGAATTGTATCTGAATCATTTCGCCAAATAACAGATCTGAACTGATCTGCTATCATTCATCTTACCAGATTCAGCATAATCTTTTATATGCCCCTCACCTAGAAATATGATCTCGATTAGATCTTATAATATCATCGGAAAATATATTAAAATTTACCATTTACACCTAAATATTTTATATAAGAACCCTAACTTGGAAAATTAACCCTCTTTGATTCTAGTTTATGATCTAATTAATTAAGTAAACGAAACTCGAACCATCTATTTTTTAAAAAAAATTATCAAATTAATTACCCAAAAATTATCTCCCTCTGAAACATTCTAAAAAAATCGACATGTTAGACAAGTTAGTTAAAAACGTGTACGGGGAACGTGTAGATTGGACATAGCAAAGCTACGCCTACAGTCCTAAAAGTTTCTTCTACACGTTTTCTAACGTCGCGTCGGGTCGGCTCTATCCAAGGTTCCTACAAGAGCGCTCGAACGAACTATTCTCTATCATTGCCACCAGTATTATGATAAGGCCCTTGTTATTAGAGATGGCAATGAATCTATCTGATTCTTGAAAAAAAAAACGACTTTAATGGAGAGCGTGGTGCCATCTATTAATAGCAATGGAAGCTAAAATTCAAAATAGCGAAATGATAACGTCGTCAGAGAACCATTGTATAGTATTATATTTAGACAACTTAGTTATAATAATCTACGTATTGGACTTTAACCTAAATTTTATTTCCTATATTGTTAAAATTACTATAATTTAAGTTATTGTCAAATTTCCAAACGAGCCAATCAACGTGAGGAGTACTTTTATGTCCCGCCTTTTGGGTCAAATTGTAGCTTAAATATCTTGTTTTGATTCCGACGCTAGCGACATCTGTTGAAAAAAGAGGTTCTTCTTATCTAACATTGCATCTCGATTCGTACTTTGACCTCAGTTTATTTTCCAAAATTCTTAATTCATAAAAAAATAATAAAAGTAAACAACGCAAAACTTGAACAAAAAACTTTGAACCTCTGAGACTTAAAAGTTTAAAAAACTTTCCGACCTTTCATACTCCGTGAATTATAACTACCTTAAAAGTTGAATTGTAGTTGCTTTTTTCGCTTCTTTTTACAAGTTATATTTATTTAAGGGCGGGATATAAAACAAATAAGGTGGGCTAGAAATATACATTCGCTTTTTCGCCTAGCGCCCAAAGAAATACGGCTTAAGGCTGAAAGAAACTAAGAACATATAAAAAGAACGAAAGAAAAAACATTTATGTATATGCGCCTTTGTTTATGGATGTTGGCTGGGCCTTGGCTACGAAGAGAAAATATTTATTTCCATCATATTACATCCATGGTCATACACCGCCCCCCTCTCCCTTCCCCTACTTGGCGCGTGAGTGGTAGCTATAGAAAAGAGCGCACGCTCCGCTAGGCCTATTTTCGTTTAGGATAGCTTTTCCCCGTTCTTAGCGCCATCTATGTACAGCCGCCCTCTTTCATGTTTTCAAATCCAAAACAACATTATATTTTTTTCGCGAAATTCTTACAGTTCTTTCACGCATTTGGCGCTGTTTTTTTTTTTGTATCGCGCGCTCACACACAAAAAAGTAGCAATCTAAAATCATTCTTTTTATATCCCCGTATGTTCACCCCGCGCTTAAAATGTCATTAAGGGGGAATTTAATGTTTATTTGCGGGCAGTTTATTGGATTACGGCTGCTCACATGTACCATGCCATAAAATCGAATTTTCATTGCTTTACTTCCGGGTTTACGTAGCTATTTGTGGTCAATTTTAATTGACAGCAGGTACTGTATTGCCAAGAATATGTTCAGGTGAACTAGTACGTGGTGGCAGCTACCGCTTCTGGTTTGATGATTCCCTGACGATAAACTCCGCCCATATGGGGAGAGAATGATCCCGCGATTGCAAGAGGAAAAACGAAGGGGCGTGTTTTATCTTCCGGGAATCAGGAGGCTGTCCACATATTCAATAGCGGCTGCCCAGCGGTCTAGGGAATAATAGGCCTTTTTATAAAGTAACATTGATGTGCTGCTGCGTCACGGGTGAAGTATCGATGACGTTCACTACGAAAAGCTATGGACTTAAGGGTAAATAGGCCTTATTATAAAGTAACATTGGTCTTCTGGTTTTGATGTGCTACTGCGTCACGGGTGACGTATCGATCACTACGAAAAGCTATGGACTTAAAGGTAAATAGGCCTTATTATAAAGTAACATTGGTCTTCTGGTTTTGATGTGCTGCTGCGTCACGGGTGACGTATCGATCACTACGAAAAGCTATGGACTTAAGGGTAAATAGGCCTTATTATAAAGTAACATTGGTCTTCTGGTTTTGATGTGCTACTGCGTCGCGGGTGACGTATCAATCACTACGAAAAGCTATGGACTTAAGGGTAAATAGGCCTTATTATAAAGTAACATTGGTCTTCTGGTTTTGATGTGCTACTGCGTCGCGGGTGACGTATCGATCACTACGAAAAGCTATGGACTTAAGGGTAAATAGGCCTTATTATAAAGTAACATTGGTCTTCTGGTTTTGATGTGCTACTGCGTCGCGGGTGACGTATCGATCACTACGAAAAGCTATGGACTTAAGGGTAAATAGGCCTTATTATAAAGTAACATTGGTCTTCTGGTTTTGATGTGCTACTGCGTCGCGGGTGACGTATCGATCACTACGAAAAGCTATGGACTTAAGGGTAAATAGGCCTTATTATTAAGTAACATTGGTCTTCTGGTTTTGATGTGCTACTGCGTCACGGGTGACGTATCGATCACTACGAAAAGCTATGGACTTAAAGGTAAATAGGCCTTATTATAAAGTAACATTGGTCTTCTGGTTTTGATGTGCTGCTGCGTCACGGGTGACGTATCGATCACTACGAAAAGCTATGGACTTAAGGGTAAATAGACCTTATTATAAAGTAACATTGGTCTTCTGGTTTTGATGTGCTGCTGCGTCACGGGTGACGTATCGATCACTATGAAAAGCTATTAACTTAAGGGTAAATAGGCCTTATTATAAAGTAACATTGGTCTTCTGGTTTTGATGTGCTGCTGCGTCACGGGTGACGTATCGATCACTACGAAACGCTATGGACTTAAGGGTAAATAGGCCTTATTATAAACTAACATTGGTCTTCTGGTTTTGATGTGCTACTGCGTCGCGGGTGACGTATCGATCACTACGAAAAGCTATGGACTTAAGGGTAAATAGGCCTTATTATAAAGTAACATTGGTCTTCTGGTTTTGATGTGCTGCTGCGTCACGGGTGACGTATCGATCACTACGAAAAGCTATGGACTTCAGGGTAAATAGGCCTTATTATTAAGTAACATTGGTCTTCTGGTTTTGATGTGCTGCTGCGTCGCGGGTGACGTATCGATGACGTTTCACTACGAAAAGACCTAGACATAGGAGTAAATTCGACGCGGCACCCTGTTTTTAAGCATAAACTGAACTGAACTGAACTTCTGCGTAATTCGTGACGAATGAGCTACATTAAAAGCAGTTCAGCAGATGTAGCTTATTTTATGGAATGGCCTATTATACCGTAAAATGTGTAAAACGGATGGAAAGTTGAATGAAAATGAGGCTATAGTGGCATCGTAGAAGTTCAGGGGTTAAAGATTAGATTAAACCCTTATATTAGACCGAAATTCTGCTAAAAACAAAAATTATATTTTTTGGTTTAGTTATTGTTTATATAAATTAATTATTTGACCGAAAGTTCGCGCTTCTATAAACCTTTCCAATCTATTTGGTGAAAATGTGGCTATAAAATGGGCAAAATTTGGGCGATTATTCGAAAAAAAATTTTGACGATGGGGGCTTTTTTGGGTTAGTTTAGTTTTCGATTGGGCGGCAATACCAGGCCACTCTGATTATTGTTATTTTATATAGTAATAGCACTTGATATTATGTTGTTGCCACGGTTACGGACGTGAATACAAAGAACTATAGAATATCGATTTCCGTTAAGTAATACCTTAAATAGGTGGGACAATCCCCGTTTACGGCGATTTTTAAAAAAAAAGTAGTTAGCCTCTTTTGGCAAAAATATACTTGTAAGTGTTTAGGAAATTGTATCCAACAATTTTTAAAGCAGATATCTCTTTATATTGCTAATTTTTATACCAAATGTTTTGACCAAATTTTTAGACCGAATTATCAGATCGAATTATCAGATCGAATTATTAGATCGAATTATTAGATCGAATTATTAGATCGAATTATTAGATCGAATTATTAGATCGAATTATTAGACCGAAATTATTAGACCGAAATTATTAGATCCAAATTATTAGATCCAAATTATTAGACCCAAATTATTAGCTCCAGATTATTAGACCCAAATTATTAAACCCAAATTATTAGACCAAAATTATTAGATCCAAATTATTAGATCCAAATTATTAGACCCAAATTATTAGCTCCAGATTATTAGACCCAAATTATTAAACCCAAATTATTAGACCAAAATTATTAGACCAAAATTATTAGCTCCAAATTATTAGCTCCAAATTATTAGCTCCAAATTATTAGCTCCAAATTATTAGCTCCAAATTATTAGACCCAAATTATTAGCTCCAAATTATTAGTTCCAAATTTTTAGCTCCCAATTATTAGCTCCAAATTATTAGCTCCAAATTATTAGACCCAAATTATTAGACCCAAATTATTAGCTACAAATTATTAGCTCCAAATTATTAGACCCAAATTATTAGCTCCAAATTATTAGCTACAAATTATTAGCTCCAAATTATTAGCTCCAAATTATAGACCCAAATTATTAGACCCAAATTATTAGACCCAAATTATTAGCTCCAAATTATTAGCTCCAAATTATAGACCCAAATTATTAGACCCAAATTATTAGCTCCAAATTATTAGCTCCAAATTATTAGACCCAAATTATTAGCTCCAAATTATTAGCTCCAAATTATTAGCTCCAAATTATTAGCTCCAAATTATTAGCTCCAAATTATTAGCCCCAAATTATAGACCCAAATTATTAGCTCCAAATTATTAGCTCCAAATTATTAGCTCCAAATTATTAGACCCAAATTATTAGCTCCAAATTATTAGATCCAGATTATTAGATCCAGATTATTAGACCCAAATTATTAGACCCAAATTATTAGCTCCAAATTATTAGCTCCAAATTATTAGCTCCAAATTATTAGCTCCAAATTATTAGCTCCAAATTATTAGCTCCAAATTATTAGCTCCAAATTATTAGCTTTAAATTATTAGACCCAAATTATTAGACCCAAATTATTAGACCCAAATTATTAGACCCAAATTATTAGCTCCAAATTATTAGCTCCAAATTATTAGCTCAAAATTATTAGCTCCAAAATATTAGCTCCAAATTATTAGCTCCAAATTATTAGCTCCAAATTATTAGCTCCAAATTTTTAGACCCAAATTATTAGCTCCAAATTATTAGCTCCAAATTATTAGATCCAGATTATTAGATCCAGATTATTAGATCCAGATTATTAGACCCAAATTATTAGACCCAAATTATTAGCTCCAAATTATTAGCTCCAAATTATTAGCTCCAAATTATTAGCTCCAAATTATTAGCTCCAAATTATTAGCTCCAAATTATTAGCTCCAAATTATTAGCTCCAAATTATTAGCTCCAAATTATTAGCTCCAAATTATTAGACCCAAATTATTAGCTTCAAATTATTAGATCCAGATTATTTGATCCAGATTATTAGACCCAAATTATTAGACCCAAATTATTAGCTCCAAATTATTAGCTCCAAATTATTGCTAATTTAATACAGTTGTTACCCAGAAACCTCTAGAAGAGCTCAAAATGGCGCTCGAGACTTTCTCGTTTTATTGACTTTTAGTGATAACGGCTTAATATTAATAGTTATTTTTATAAAGTAACGTGGTCTTCTTGTTTCAATAGGACTCTTACGTCATAGTCTCTTACTTTTACAAACCTTCGAGCGCGCGCTTTAGTCGCCCGACGTATATGGCCTTTTATAGCGCGCGTGAAAATTGCACTTGCGATGAATATACTTATTAAACTGTGTCTTTTGACTTAAGAACAACATATTATTCGCGACCGAAAACTATCGCCACGCCCCTTTGGTTCGCCATTGAAAGCTAGATAGGTAGCGGCTAAAGCAGACGCTATTAGTTTTTCTTCATCGTTATTGGTCAATTTGACTTTTAAAAAAATGATACTTGCATTTAAATATAATTTTGGCATCGTTTGCTTATATTTTGAAAAGATTATTTAAGAAAAAACGTTCTTATGACTTAAATTTGTCTGTAGCAGACGCTAGATCATAGGCGCAACCTCGGAGATGCTAGCAGCGCTACGCCACCTAGACTCGTTTCGATCACGAATATTTATTACTTTGATAACTGCTTAATATTAATTCTACTCAAGTTCATACAACTTGATTAAGCTTGACACTTTAATATACCTTCGAATCTTTTAGGGTCTTAAAATGTTTAAAATATTTAGAAAAAATTTTCAGTTTTATTTTCCTAAAAAATAAAATACCCAGCTTCAATAATGTAAAGGTATTTTCAAATACCACAAGTAGAGCCAACTTCAATAGTTTTGACAAGCACTTTTATTTTATCGCAAATGGCCAGGATGGTACTTTTGGCCGAGGCTAATTTTAAGAACGCGCTGCCTTAGTCAATGCTAAATATTGGAAACCGATAGATGGCGGTAATGTTATTGAAACTGGCAAATTGTGTAACTGTAACTACTACCTAAAATATTAACTCAAGATCGCCAGGAAAACGTCATGTTAATTTTCATAGAAGAATAAAATCTACTCAGTTCAATTTGAAGGATTTAGAAATAACACGTACTAAAATTGGACTAAAATCAAACGATTTTAAAATGTGATTATATTCGCGTGCTTGTACGTTCTTAGTAACCTAAATACGTTCTTGCTAACGAGAATAGATGAGGAAAGGTATTTTTTAATGGGCCTCTGCTCTTACTCCAGAAGCCCTTATTACATTAGTGATCTTGCAGCTGGAAGTTTCAGGCACAGATAATGAAATAACTGACTTCATTGTTGGTAACCCATAGCCCAGAGCGATTGAAACTTCGTATTTTCTATTGCCTAGGGATACCGCTAAAATTTACTTCTTAAGAATTTAATACTTATTTTTCGATTTAACAGAAATAAGTGAAAATATTAATATTATGCATCTTTGATAATGATAATTGACAATTTTCGTACTACTGGAGGTATTTCTCTAAGATTTTAAAATAATTTTATTTTCTTCACCGGTTCAAGGGGGAAGTTTTCTTGGAACTCAGAGTGATTTTTCAGCGCGAGTGTTGACACAGTTAGATGTGCATGGTAAAAATAATACATTCATGAACCTTCATCTAGATATTAAATTTTTATCCCAATATTATTTTCTAATTGGTTTAAAAAGTCATAGCCACGCCCATTCTTGACTCACAGTTAGATAATCATGGAAGAAATGAATTTCTGTCATGGAAGAAATGAATTTATGTCATGGAAGAAATGAATTTCTGTCATGGTAGAAATGAATTTCTGTCATGGTAGAAATGAATTTCTGTCTGGTAAAAATGAATTTCTGTCATGGTTGAAATGAATTTCTGTCATGGTAGAAATGAATTTCTGTCATGGTAGAAATGAATTTCTGTCATGGTAGAAATGAATTTCTGTCATGGTAGAAATGAATTTCTGTCATGGTTGAAATGAATTTCTGTCATGGTAGAAATGAATTTCTGTCATGGTAGAAATGAATTTCTGTCATGGTAGAAATGAATTTCTGTCATGGTAGAAATGAATTTCTGTCTGGTAAAAATGAATTTCTGTCATGGTTGAAATGAATTTCTGTCATGGTTGAAATGAATTTCTGTCATGGTAGAAATGAATTTCTGTCATGGTAGAAATGAATTTCTGTCATGGTAGAAATGAATTTCTGTCATGGTAGAAATGAATTTCTGTCATGGTAGAAATGAATTTCTGTCATGGTAGAAATGAATTTCTGTCATGGTAGAAATGAATTTCTGTCATGGTAGAAATGAATTTCTGTCATGGTAGAAATGAATTTCTGTCTGGTAAAAATGAATTTCTGTCATGGTTGAAATGAATTTCTGTCATGGTTGAAATGAATTTCTGTCATGGTAGAAATGAATTTCTGTCATGGTAGAAATGAATTTCTGTCATGGTAGAAATGAATTTCTGTCATGGTTGAAATGAATTTCTGTCATGGTAGAAATGAATTTCTGTCATGGTAGAAATGAATTTCTGTCATGGTAGAAATGAATTTCCGTCATGGTAGAAATGAATTTCTGTCTGGTAAAAATGAATTTCTGTCATGGTTGAAATGAATTTCTGTCATGGTTGAAATGAATTTCTGTCATGGTAGAAATGAATTTCTGTCATGGTAGAAATGAATTTCTGTCATGGTAGAAATGAATTTCTGTCATGGTAGAAATGAATTTCTGTCATGGTAGAAATGAATTTCTGTCATGGTAGAAATGAATTTCTGTCTGGTAAAAATGAATTTCTGTCATGGTTGAAATGAATTTCTGTCATGGTTGAAATGAATTTCTGTCATGGTAGAAATGAATTTCTGTCATGGTAGAAATGAATTTCTGTCATGGAAGAAATGAACT
This sequence comes from Leiobunum rupestre, assembly GCF_980474605.1. Classification (NCBI taxonomy): domain Eukaryota; kingdom Metazoa; phylum Arthropoda; class Arachnida; order Opiliones; family Sclerosomatidae; genus Leiobunum; species Leiobunum rupestre. Next base: position 39,110,306 of record NC_143392.1, read on the forward strand.
TCTGTCTGGTAAAAATGAATTTCTGTCATGGTAGAAATGAATTTCTGTCATGGTAGAAATGAATTTCTGTCATGGTAGAAATGAATTTCTGTCATGGTAGAAATGAATTTCCGTCATGGGAGAAATGAATTTCTGTCATGGTAGAAATGAATTTCCGTCATGGGAGAAATGAATTTCTGTAATGGTAGAAATTAATACTTTCACGGTAGAAATTAATTTCTTTCTTTGGATAAATGAATACTTCCATGGTTAGAAGAAAAATTATCCCAAAATCTGTATTTTACAGACTATAGAAAAGGTAATTTCACATTATATTAATTATTTTGACGTTATTTAAACCAATATGGCGTTTTCGCGAAGAGCCCTTAAATTCTCTATAGACAAACTCTGATAAAAATAAGAAATCGATATATTTTCGCATCCGTTTCGTAAATATATCAAAAATAGATGAATGAAAATGACTTTTTCCTCTCGAGCAACACGATGGGGATGGAGATGAGGATGGCTAGAGATAGCTGGTTCGAAATTGGCAAAAGGGAGGGAAGTAACAACTGGCCCTCTTCGCGAGAGAGATGTCGTTGGAGAAAATAGCCTAAAGTACGACTGGAAAAGCGCGAGAGAAAGTCTAATTTAGAAACTTATTTTTCCTCCGTTTTCGTATTAGTTTTTCCTCTTATTTTCGCACCTCCTCGCGGCGGCAGGTTTCGAGAAAGGGGAAATGAAGTTAAAGCCCAAATCGGACCAAATGAGAGAGCAGCTGTCACGAGCCGCTCTCCCCCGAACGCGTCTTGGCCCGCAGTTCGCCTCCGGGTGCGGGCAACGAGAAAACAAAGGGGAAGGCTTCAACAAATCATGGTGAAAAGTCATCCGTTTCCTGGGAAACGAACTCCCACTCTCGCCCTGCCATTACTGCCTTTTGCATTCTCGCACTCTCTCTACCGTAACGGACATATTTTGGCTACCAACTTTTGAATTCTTCCCCGACAAAAATAATAGTCGGGTGTCGCCTTCCCTCCCCCCCCCCCCCCGGCCCATCTCTTTGCATTTTCCGCAATGATATCACTATTTTTTTCCTCCCACCAGTGTAGATTACGTTTCGGACGGCTTATACGAGCGCTAAGATTGGTATTCCTAGTGTTTGTATATATTCCATTGAACCATTTTGTAGTTAAATATACAGATTTCGCAAATATAAATACTTTTCAATATTTCTTATTTAATTTTTATGAACTTTGCTTTTACTAACAAGGAGACTACCGTTTTTGTTGAAACTCGGGGGTTAAGTAAACCTTATGGTAGTATGAAAATTTCCAAAGGGAAAAGTTGCAATGGGCTTTTATTTTCCCATGGCAACCGAAAATGATTTTGACCTCTCCATTTAAAAAAGCGTGGGATTTTCTCGGTTACCCAAATTTTGTTAAAATTTAACCAAAATTGATCAATTTTACCCAAAATCATTGATCAATTTTACCTAAAATCATTGATCAATTTTAACAAAATCGTTGATAAATTTTACCCAAAATCATTGATCAATTTTACCCAAAATCGTTGATAAATTTTACCCAAAATCCTTGATTAATTTTACCCAAAATAGGTCAAATTTATCTTTTTGGGTAAGTTTTGAAAATATAATTTTTTTAAGTAAGTGAAACCGAGAAAATCCCACGCTTTTTTAAATGGAGATTTTTGTTTTGAGAGATCAAAAACATTTTCGGTAGCCATGGGAAAACTAAAGCCCATTGCAACTTTTCCCTTTGGAAATTTTCATACTACCATAAGGTCTACCTAACCCCCGAGAGTCAACAAAATCGGTGATAACCACCTCGGGTAGTCACCTTTGTAAGTTATTTCATACGTAACATCATAAGTCTATAATATGGTTCATAAATCTATGACGGTCTTCGCCGCGCACTAATTTTTGTTCATAAATATTTTGTGAAAAATCAACTGTATCCTACGTAGAGTCGTGTTTCAAGCGAATAACATTAGCAACGTAGGTAGATATATGCCACAAGTCTATAATATTGTTTCATAAGTTTGTCACTTTGGGGAATATTTTATTGAGAGCTAGTAACGGAGTGACGTCATCACGAGAAGAAAATCTCCCCCTAGCGAGGCGCTGTCAAAGGCTACGTGTGACGCGGAAGCAAGCGGACGCAAAACGGCGACGAAGCCCGTCTTGTGAATAGCTCTCAGTAAAACATTTACACGTGAAGAATAGGAAGTGTCATACTTAAGTAACAATATTATACACTTATGGTAGCACTAGAAGTATATAAATAACTTTCGGAACAGAAGTGTTCAACTAAGAATTCTTCTAATGTAATGATTTTTATATGTTTAAAAATATGACAAATTACGAAAGATAATACAGACATTAAATTTTCAGCTGTGTCTCTTACCAATAAGCAAAAATAATCGTTTGTGGTAGAATGAATGAATCTTTATTTACCCACCAACCAAATGGAGGAGCCCCCTTTACACCAGGGAGGATCCAAGCTTGCCGGATTCATTATTAATAATAGTTTTAGTAATGAATTTTTAAATAGAACAAATTAAGTAATAAATGTACAAAAGGCGTTTTCAGCGTGAAGCGAGTCTACAAGGGGCCTTTTCTTGAATTAAATATTTAAAATAACGATTTAGGATTAAATTAAACATTCATGATAAAAAGGAATAAACAAAGAATTAAAAATAAAATAATAGAATTTGTGTTCCTCGAAACCATAAATAAATAAACAGCATAAGCCCCAGTTATCTAGCCACTTTTAATGTTATTAATTCAGGTGGCAGGTTTATATTCTTGGCAAGTGAGCAAACGGTTTTTAACAAGAGAGGGAACCGAAGAACTCGAATAAAACTCTTTTAATTGAAAATACATTCCTTTTTAAAATTAATTACTTTAATTATATCGATAAATGAGCACCTATGCAGATTTTCAATAATTTTGAAATGTACCCAATTTTAAAATACTGATTCATTTTCATTATACAACACAACAAATCTGGAAAGAGTAAACCGAAGGTTTCGCGGGAAAACCAATTTAATCGAGAATCTACGAAATACAGGAGTGTTCCGCCAGTAGGGGCTATCCTTTGAAAGCAACGAAACCCTTTTTCTCTCGCGGGGACTTGTTTTTTCCGAGGGCATCGTCTGAAAAGTAATATAAACCTTTATTTTCGATACCGATAGAAATTCTGGCGGGGATTTTCTAAGTTGGTGCAAAATTTATTCTCCCCGCTGGAACGAGATTTTGGACCCCTGCAGACTAAGCTTCCCCGGCCGCCCGACTGCAATTTGGACAATGCGCCAGATAGAACGGACTTGAGCCCTATTGTGGGAAGGGGGTGCGAAATAGATGTCCTTTTTACAGGGGGGAGGGACCGAGGAAGAAGTTTGCCGAATTATACCTGTCCTTTTCCTAAACTCCCCCCCCCGCCCCCCTCGCCAGATCGAATTGCGGCTTTCTTTATTCGGAAGGGACGATAGCGACGGTTTCAATCTACGTAGACGGATACCCATCTAAACAACTTTCATCGGTGTGTTCGGTTACGTTGTCGTCCCATTTGCGAAGAGATCAATCCAGATTTTTCCAAGCTTGTTTTCTATAGCGTTTGGTGTTTTTCTCGCTTGACACTTTTGTCTGTTGCTGCTGTTTGCCATTAAGATGAGCGAAAATTGATTCCGTCAGTACGTTCAAAATGTTACTTTGAAAAAGTAGTAACTTGAAAAATGGAGGTTTGTGAGAAAGTCAACCTTGAAGTTTTTGGAAGCTATTTTCGCAATTCAGGAATACCAAACGAATTTATAACGTCAGCGTTTTAACTGTTTGAAAGCGATATTAAGCAATTTCAAGTTACTTAAGAAAAACTCAAAAAGTTAGCGTCAAAAAAAATTTCAAATTGTTATTAAATTTTTCCAACACAATTTGTTGTCGTAAACTTCGAGTTAGTATAAAATTTTCCACGCAAATGAAATCGTACGTTTCAAGTTATAAAATTTTTTAAACAAGTGATCTCGTAAACTTGGAATGTCAAGTTTGAAATTAGTCTACTTTTTGAAATAAAAATATTTCATGTTTAATCAAATTACCGTAATCTTAAAGGGGAACGGCCAAGCTTTTCCAAATATGGCCTTATTTCCGTATCAAAATATTAACAAGACGTTCAACATACTAACACGTACCTTTTTTTGTCTTGAAAAAATAGCTTTTGGCCCAAAATGTTGATACGAAAAATAACGCCAGGTGTTTGGGTTTGAATTTTCGCCGCCATCTTAGGGGCTGCCGCCAGCGCCCCTAACCCCGTATGAGCGATTTGAGAACTATCCTAACTTTTAAAATCGCGCAATTTAGGCTTAAGTCTCTTATAAAATTAACTGGAACGCGCCGCGCGTGCAAAACATTTTTTTTGCGTCTTCAGCAGCGCGCTTTTACGTAGTTTTCTTGTCTCACCGACTTCTCACCAGGTGTCGCGGCGGACGCGCGCTTTTCGATTTCCCGAAATTTCTTTATTGTATTAAAAATTAACCACTCAATATTTTTTGATGCGGTTTTCGCCATAAATTTTAGTTTTTGATGGGCTATAGGGCTATCTAACTGATTAAAGCTTGACCGTTCCCCTTTAAGTGCATTCTAAAGAGTGATAAAATGCGCGAATAAGTAATATAATCCATAATGAAAAGGGACTAAAAAGCTAAACCCTCAACAAATTTGAAGAAATAATATAATAAATAATAGTCCTTTTCATTATGGACTATTCGACCTATTCCCGTATTTCATAACTGTATTTTATGGTCCATATGATAAAATAAAGTTAATTACTACAAAGATCGCCGCTTTATACATTACAAAATGTTCGAAACAGAGCTACTACGTTTTTGTTTGCAAATAGCGCCACACACACACACACATATATATATATATATATATATATATATATATATATATATGGCGCCCGTTGAAAACAATCCAGCAGAGCCATTCGTTTCAATTTCGCACCTTGAATAAACTACATCCCCAACAAGACGTTTATTGCAGGCTTTATATCTCAATATCTGTATTCATCTTGTCTATGTAAAGTATTCGAGCATTTGTAAGGTAATATACCAGTGATGAATAGCACCAGTGAAGAGAGTATGGCGAAGTTAATGCTTGAATGAATATCTCTAGAAATTATATTTATGAGGTTGGGTTTTTGAAGTTTCCGTACTAACATTTTATCAACTTCAAAAGCACGTATGAATAAGTTAATTTTTGTTTGTATGGGTAAAAGCTTGTATCATACGTTTTTTTATTACATATTTCAACTCTAGAAATTTCTGTTTGATTTTACATTTTGAATTGAAATTTTTAGTATTAAAATTTATAATTTTAGTTACTCCTTGGGCGTACGGACCGGGGGAATTTAACGGCCCACTGCCCACCCGAAATATTTTACTGCCAGAAGCAACGAATAAAATTGAACCCTTCAACATTTTGGTCGGTACAAACCTTAAAAATATATTAATTAAAGGTATAAAATGCTTAATGAAGCGAAAACGAACTCCAAATCTGCGCTTTGTTTTTAGTTTAACGTGTCTAATGTATCAAATTGTATTTGAAGTTTATAAAACTCTATCACGGTTTTGCGTTAATTAACACGTTAATTTAGTGTTGTTAATTTTCCGGAAAAAATAAACGCGGAAAAATTTCCAGAAAATTTTCCGCAAATCGAAAAAATAAAAAATTGAAACATAATTTACTTTTTAGGGGTTTTTAATGTTTTTAACTTTTTGTCGATATAAAATGTCTAATATCAGTAAACATACTACAAAACATTAATAGTGTTACATTGTGAATCACTTTAAACTAGTCTAGAGGTTTAGTTTTACTTTCAGATTCGAAAAAATGAGGCGAAAATTCCGCTTTATTTAAAATTGCAAACAATATATTAGACTAATCATGGAATGAAAACTTTTTTTATTTTTTTTCCTCGGTCATTTTCCGGAAAATTTTCCACTGAAAATTTTCCGATTTACAACACTACGTTAATTAGATCTAAAACTCTAAATGGGACCAAATGCTACGTCTTCGCCATCTAACTTTCTTCGCCATCTAACTTTTCAAATATACTTTATTTCTTACTAAACTTTATTTTTTAAAAAAAGAAAATGAAATTTACCGTAGAATAAAAATAAAATAACCCACAAAAAATTCCTAATCCGACAATGATTTTGAATTTTTTAATTAATCATGTGCTGATTTGATTTCTTTTAGGCGATAGTAGGTTTCTCTTCGTGCGTGAGTGGGAATCATTTTCCCGAAGTGCAAATAGAAACAATCTTGGTGCTTAAAATGGTGAATTCGTGCCTTTTCCATTTCAGAAAATTCTCAATCCGGTACAAAGAAGAGACAAACGTGAGTTTTCCTCGTGTTTCTATTTGTTTTTGAATATCCGCGGATAGTTTAATCTTTGCCCTCATCTTTCAGAGAAGATAGCCGTAAGATTAGTCAAATTTCACGCGCCAACGATGTCGAAGTAAGAAACTATGTACAAAAATAGCAACTACCGTCGAAACGGCGCTTTTAGTCGTTAATTAAGGCATCTTCTTCATTTCGGAGAGGATCGAAGAGAGTCGGGGCTAATCTTCGGGGAAAGGTGACATCCTCCATCCTGGTTTGGAAGGCGTCCTTTCGCTCTACTTCCGGCATCCTCTTTTCCGCTTCAACATCATCTTGACGCTTTCTCCTTCCTTTTAACCGAAGAGTTCATAATCTTTGACGGCGCGTCGTTACGCCGTTCTAAACAGAACTTTCTTTTTTGGCGCTTCTTAAGCCTCGGTCATTCCTGAGAGCCCTATATATAGCGTCGACTGCCCCTAATAGGAGGTCTTTGGCGCAACGTAGAAACAAGCTATTACGGGCGACGGCTCGTTATAAGCCAAGAACGTCATCTTGAGAAAATATTTGTTACCGTTCCTTTCCTCTTTGACGTCACCGCGGTTCTTTGACCGAATTAAAAGATAGGATATTTGGTCGTCCGGTAGTACCGCGAGCTTGCCTTTGAAAGGAATAAAAATTGGTCGTTTGGTATTTCGTCGCGATGTGGAGAAAACGCGCAAAATGAACGGCGGAGGGTAAAGAGAAAAGCCCAAATATTTTCTATATCATACGGTTAAACGTACTTGATAGTGCGGGTATAAATATGGGATGGTAAAGTCTGCTTTATTTTGTTTGATTATATCACCACAACTTTCTTTATATTTTTCCATAGCTCAACTTCCTCCGCTAAATGTTTCTTATATAAGAAATAAGGAATTTTTTTAAACTGGACCTATGGCCAGTAGAGCCTAGGTCGTTTAATTAAAAAACTGGCCACTGGCCACTTACCATTTTTAACTTTCAAAATCGGGCTTTCATAATTTATGGTAAAATTATCTATTCTTGACAATATGTGCTAGAAGCAAAGACCAAACAATTTTAGGGATTAATATAGTATTTTTTTAATGAACTAAAATCTTGAAGGGAAACAATTTTGAATTAATTAAGTTGTCACCAGGGCCACTAACACCCCAAGCATTTAATTTTTAAACTGTCCCAGCTAATTTTTAAACTGGCGATTGGCCTGTGATAGTGCCTTATTTCTCACACTGATTTAAACGTCAAAGACTCAAAGTGAAGCGTATTTCACAGGCGCAATCAATACGAGGGCTTGCGCTCCTAAATTAAAGTTTGCCAAGGCCTTCCAAATCTCTCTCTCTCCCTGGTGACGCGATGTGGCTGTATAATCCGCATCACGTATCTCAGGGAAATGGGGAAGAGAGGAGGTAACCTAATTGGATATAGCTCTCCAAATAGTCTCTCTTTAGGTGGAATCACTGTTGTCTTGGTGTTTAGCGAGCCTATCCCGACTCTTAAAAGTTCGTTTAAAGATTTCCATCGCCTTTACCTATCTCGCCTTCCGGACAAATGAAATCGGTAATTAACGGGAAGGTCATTTTGGGTCGCCTCTTTAAAGCGATTATTAAATTAAATGTCAACCTTTATAGTATCTTCGTTAAGCTCTATTCAAATTATAATGATCAAATCATCATTTAGGAATTATTACATACGTGGTAACATAGCGTATTGATACTAAAAATGTATTATCAAAATAATTGATTTATATTATTTAGAGCCTAACATTTATATGCAAATAAATAATATAAGGTTCATATTTATATTTATATAATATTAGATATAAATAAATAAAATATTAGATTTAAATATTTAAATATAATATTAGATTTAAATTTATAAATATAATCAAGAATGTATTTATTTATATTTAGGAAGAATGATTATGTTGCGACAATCGCCGGGCACGTTGAACGCCTTTCCCCCGTCTCGCGCGGGGGGAAAGACAAAACGTCACCGGCGTTTGATTTCCATCGCGTTGGGTGACGTAAATTTTAAGCAGCCAATGAAATACCGGGACTATTCGTTTTATTTTAAGTGGAGGAGCGTACTGGGGGGACCAACGGGTGGATTGAGAGAAAGGCTAAAAACCGTCTCGACATAGACATTCTCACTAAATACATTCTTGATATAATATTAGATTTAAACATATCAATATAATATTAGATTTAAATATATAAATATAATATTAGATTTAAACATATCAATATAATATTAGATTTAAATATATAAATATAATATTAGATTTAAACATATAAATATAATATTAGATTTAAATTTATAAATGCAATATTAGATTTAAATTTATAAATATAATATTAGATTTAAATTTATAAATATAATATTGAAAGTACATAATATATCTCTTTGAGAGAAGTACACATTTTCTTACGTTGCTTTTGTTATTCGCTTGAAACATGTTCCTTCGTACCATATACTTATGATATCACGAAATGTAGTATGCCATTGAATTTATTTATTCCATTATTTAGAGAGTTTTTTATTCCAATAATCCGTGAATTTCTAAATGTGATCAATACATTTAAATCGTCTTCAAAACGATTTCGGGCTGATAGAAAAAGAAAACCAATTCCCGGGAGGCAATTTCCTAGTTTAAACAAACCTGAAATTATCTATAATAAACGAATTGAAAGAAGGAACGAATTATCCATTTGATTGGTTCGCGAAATAGAAAAGTGGTGTTTGAGAACTGGAGAGGGAAAACCTTTGAAGAATATCATCTCAATTAGGAATTTCTTCAAAGTTCTTACGAGAGAATCCTGAAAATTTTAATCAAGATCAAAGCGACTCCAGAAACGGAAACGTCGGATTAAAATGCGAACTAAAAGACTGCCATCTCACGGAAGGTCCCGGTAATACGCCAGATCCGACGTGGTCATACCCCACCCGCGAGTACACGTTTAAGTTGACCATATAAACTTTACCCCCCAAAGTACCGTTTACGCAAAGTGCGCGTTAAGCCTCGGGTCGTACCATCCCATCTATGAAGATGAGGATGAACAGAGAGAAGGGATTGTAAAGTATAAAACGGTTTTTCGTTTTTTTATGTACTATCATCCCGGATGCTCTCTTTGGTATCATTTCTTTCTTCATCTCCTCCTTTTTTTTGTCGGGAGGTTGGGGAGGATGTGGCTCCATCTCTATTCCTTTTTCCGAAATGGGGGCGCAGTTTATATCTCGGTTGGGGGGATTTTTTTGGGCAGAAAGCGCGGAGAAAGAATGGAAAAGTACTACCTTACACGGACGAAAAACCCATTAGTATTGAACCACGTTCGACTACTGCAAAATCTCTAGAATATTTTTTTCCGTTTCATTCTTCGCTCCATCCCTCGATCTTCGAAAGACCCCTAGCGCCCTTAACTCGTATATCATAAGGACCTCAAACGCCCCTTCTCTCTCAGACTACTATGAGCAAAAAGTAATCCTTGCAGGAACGCGACTATTAAGGGGCACACTACCTTATTTCCATACTGACCTTTTCTCGGGCAAAGACGAACCAGTATTCTCCCGATGCTTCGCAGTCTATACCTTCCAGCGGATTTCTATTTGACATTGAACCCGTCGAGAGGGGTGCCCCACGTAGCCCACCCCTTCTGATCTTTATGGATCAAACCTTTCAATTCGGGGGCCGTCTACCCTTTCCTCGCTGGCTCTTTGTATAGAAACAGTTTGGTTAACGACGACGGCGCAAATCGATATACAGAGATTCTCCGGTTTCTCGCCCGAATTCTGGGACATTATAGGGACGTGTAGACTTTACCGCCTCTTGCCGCTTTCGACGGCCTTAGGATGTCGGTTTCGCTTCTATGGTTTATACCTAAGAATCGGGGAATTTCGAATGTCGGACAGCGCTGTTAACCCCGCTCAAAGTCAAGGACTACGTAGGGCTTCTATAGGCTTCAGCGATTTTTATTTCGCCATAATAAAAAGGGTCAGTCTTCGTAGTGTCAAGTTATGGAGCGTTTTATATCAGGAAATTATACTATACACTAGGAATGTCTAAGATGGTCGTTACGAAAAGGGCGTGGTTTACAGGGAAGATTTTTCGCTCGCGAAGATTGGATATGAAATTTTTTCTCGGTGTAAGATTTCGCAACCGTGACGTAACTATAAGGTCTCTGGGGCTGGACCGCGAAATTCGATTTGGGGCGTTTTCTTCTCATAAGGCCATTTTCTTTCTGGAGTCTTTGGGGGTCCGCCGCAGGCTCTGTGGGCCGTTACTTACGTCACCTCATAGGTTCTTTTTTAACCATCATTCGTGGAACTAGACTAGTTTCATGAAGAACATTAGGTGGTTTCTTTTCGCTTGTTCCGGGATTTCGGAGTAGGGTAAGAAGGGTAAGGCTATGACGTCATTTCACTCCGATTCTGCGGTGGAGTCGGAGTAAAAACTTTTTCCAAAATGGTTGCCTGTGGCCTTTTTAGCAGATGGCAAAATCTGATTTACTCCTTTACACCTCTTTTCCAGAACTTCTGAGTAAAAAGAGTAGCTCTAATACTCCGGAACAAGCGAATAGTTCATGGGGTGGAGTAATTATCATACCTGGAACAGGCGGATAAAACGTTTTAGGGTAAAAAGAGTACACTTTTTGTCCGAGAACAGGCGAAAAGAATCTGATAACTTTATTTTTAATCCATTTCTTGTTAAATATATTTTAACAGTGTCTGCCCGTAACGATGGTGTTCAACCAATTAATTTGAAAATACGACGTACTTTCAACGTATTTTAAGCCCCGCCCATTACCCCCGGGAGCCTTACCAACAGCCTTAGATATTCCAAGTGTTTACAAAAATAATTTCTTGTCTGATTGGGTGATGGGAGTAGTGCTTCCAACCAGTTGACAAATACCAATCGCGTTATGTGAACCGAGGAAATAATTAAGATCGTTCAGATATCAGGTTATCCGCATTTACTTTCTGATAGTATCAGATCAGTTGATATGGTTCAAAATGCAAACCAGGTTGTTAAGCCCGAAACTAATCTGAATTCATCGTAAGCCGACTGACAGAAAGCGAGCCGATTTCGGATGTCTCACAGTTATCTATTTGACAGCCAACTGAATCTGGTGAGATGAATGATAGCAGATCGATTACTTGGGATAATATGTATCATATACAGTTTGAAATCAGATTGAAAAAATTAGTGAATAAAGTACATAAGTCCATTAAGAAAAGGGATAAAAAAGCTAAACCCTAAACAAATTTGAAGAAATTTAAAAACTTACAAATAGCTCTTACCGTTAGGTCTTCGAGCAAACAAAATGACGCGAATCTCGGACCAAATAGATCTTCGAGTGAAAAACTAAAATTCAGATTGCTGGGCGAAGGGAATTTATATTATTAACTCGTTCTGACTAGCTAATTTTCTTCAGATATCTGAAAATTACCACCTGAATGACCGAGGGGTCGGACATTCACCAAGAATGTGTACTGGATTTGGAAATCAGGGATTTCACGCTCGATTTCAAGATTTCTTGTTGGATTTCGTATTTCTTAACTTTTGTCCCAGTTTTCGGGATTTATCGTTGGATTTCGAGATTTATCGTTGGATTTCGAGATTTATCGTTGGATTTCGAGATTAATCGTTGAATTTCGAGATTTATCGTTGGATTTCGAGATCTATCGTTGGATTCCGAAATTTATCGTTGGATTTCGAGATTTATCGTTGGATTTCGAGATTTATCGTTGGATTTCGAGATTTATCGTTGGATTTCGAGATTTATCGTTGGATTTCGAGATTTATCGTGGAATTTCGAGATTTATCGTTGGATTTCGAGATCTATCGTTGGATTCCGAAATTTATCTTTGGATTCCGAAATTTATCGTTGGATTTCTCGATTTATCGTTGGATTCCGAAGTCTATCGTTGGATTTCGAGATTTATCGTTGGATTTCGAGATTTATCGTTGGATTTCGAGATTTCTCGCTGGATTTAGAGATTTATCGTTGGATTTCGAGATCTATCGTTGGATTCCGAAATTTATCTTTGGATTTCAAGATTTATCATTGAATTTCGAAATTTATCGTTGGATTTCGAGATTTAACGTTGGATTTCGGGATTTCTCGTTGGATTCCGAAATTTATCGTTGGATTTCTCGATTTATCGTTGGATTCTGAAGTCTATCGTTGGATTCCGAAGTCTATCGTTGGATTTCGAGATTTATCGTTGAATTTCGAGATTTATCGCTAGATTTCAAGAGTTCACATCAAATTTCGCGATTTTGAAAATTTTCGATTTATCTCTGGATTTCAAGATTTAACGTTGGATTTCAGGATTTCTCGTCGGATTTCAGGATTTCTTGGAAAGTGTACGGGATTTCTTTGAATGTCCGACCCCTCGTGAATAATCTAATCAGTTGGCCATTGGAAACACTAGCAAGGTAACCACACCTCATATATTCTATAATTTTTCCTATAATTTCCATGTATTTCTATAACTATTACCATGGTATTACTGTATTTTCCTATTTTTCCCTATATTTGTGGAAATTTTTGGGCTTTTGATGTCAAAATCAACAAAGTTAAAAAAAATTTAGAAATATTATAAATCTTCCCTCGCTCAACCAATTATTAAACCAAATTCCCTTAAAAAACCACGGATTTTCACTTCATAAGTACTTTCTGTAATTTTAATGTAATTTATCTTATGTATTTCTTTATTTTTCTCCGATAAAGTTCTATAAATCCACTACAAATTTTCAGTTTTTCCTACAAAATTTTGTTAAGATTTTGTGCAATTTCTTGGGCTTTGTTTCAGCTGCAATACTTGACGGTTTACCTATAAACACGCGCCTCAAAGCCACAGCAACATATTGAATTCCATTAAACCCGCATCCACGGATAGTTAATTAATGACGAGCTGGCGTCCACGGAATCCGGATCTGTACATGCCGCCAGAATTTTAATAAGATCGCTTCCGTAAACTAATCTGGATTTCCGCAATTTCAAACTATACGTCCCGGAATTTGAAATTATATTATAAGTAATTTAATAAAAATATTTTAAATTATTTAAATTACCGGTGCCGAAACTACAGCGGCTCGAATTTACTTAATGACTAAATTATATTTAAATCCGGCGTACAAACAAACTATAAATTGACTAGTAAAACCCTGTCAACATCCTCGCTCGAATTTCGACTCATCTCAATTTAATTTCAGAGAAGATATAGTCTCTTTGTAGCGAAGGCTATAATTAACTCAAGAAGGCGCTTCTAAGGCGGCTTTTGAAAGGACGGATATGTTATTTAAAGGTACTCTAGTACTCTATTTTCGATATTTCAGCCAGTGGCGGCGATCCCGTGGGGGCTCTGGGGCTTTAGCCTAATTTATTTGGCTCCGAATTCAGTCTTTTTACAATTTCTTTTATTGCAGATGCGAGTAGCATTAAAATGAAATAAGTGTAAAATGTATTTCCATAGATTCGTCCAAACAGAAAATCGCCGCGTCGTGTACCCTATTTTACCCAATTATCTTGGATCAAAAATAATGGCCCCACGAAAATTTTACCCGATCGCCGCCTCTGATTTCAGCTATACTTTGTAATTTTTTTTTGGTTTTGCCCAAAAACTTTTAGTACGCTGAATTTGATTAAACCGTTATCAATTTATTAAAACTTCAATATTAATATTATATTCTAATGAAAATAGTCAGGTATACGATACTATGTTTCTGAAATCGATAATTTTCTGACCTTGGTCAAAACCTGGCCACGTTAAATGGTATAAAAGGTCAGGTATATGATAATATGTTTCTGAAATCGATAATTTTCTGACCTTGGTCAAAACCTGGCCACGTTTAATGGTATAAAAGGTCAGGTATACGATAATATGTTTCTGAAATCGATAATTTTCTGACCTTGGTCAAAACCTGGCCACGTTAAATGGTTTAAAAGGTCAGGTATACGATAATATGTTTCTGAAATCGATAATTTTCTGACCTTGGTCAAAACCTGGCCACGTTAAATGGTATAAAAGGTCAGGTATACGATAATATGTTTCTGAAATCGATAATTTTCTGACCTTGGTCAAAACCTGGCCACGTTAAATGGTTTAAAAGGTCAGGTATACGATAATATGTTTCTGAAATCGATAATTTTCTGATACTTCAGGATAGAGACGGGACACCCGTGGCGGAAGTATGACAACAACTCTTTAGGGGATTCGTGGCAGTCCACATTCTCTACCTAACAGACGCTTGGGATTACAGAACTACGCCACTAGCCCCGGCGCTCTACTACGTTCTACATTGCTGCGAGACCCTGCTTCAACTAGAACACCCGGTTAACGGTAGATGGCGTTATGGAATTTACTTATTTGAATCTTAAACTAGCAGCCATGTTAGGAAAACACGGTACCTCAAAATTCATACCCTTAGTTTAGCGCCAAAATGTGGATGCACTGATGCAGCCGTTTTGTTGTTTGTAGCATTTTATTTTTTCCTAAAATTACTGTAGGAAAGCTTATCTTTAGAATCCGGGCCCTAGATACTTGCCTATATTGCTTAGTCAATAACGCGACCCTATAGGTGAGCTGCAATGGCGGATATAATATAAATGTTATTGCAATGGCGGATAAAATATAAATGTTATTGCAATGGCGGATAAAATATAAATGTTATTGCAATGGCGGATAAAGTGAGCGTTAATGGCGGATATATTGAGCGGTAATGGCGGATATAATGAGCGGTAATGGCGGATATATTGAGCGGTAATGGCGGATATATTGAGCGGTTATGGCGGATATAGTGAGCGGTTATGGCGGATATATTGAGCGGTAATGGCGGATATAGTGAGCGATAATGGCGGATATAGTGAGCGGTAATGGCGGATATATTGAGCGTTAATGGCGGATATAGTCTAAATGTGATTGCAATGGCGGATATGGTGAGCGGTAATGGAGGATATAGTGAGCGATAATGGCGGATATAGTGAGCGGTAATGGCGGATATAGTGAGCGGTAATGGAGGATATAGTGAGCGATAATGGCGGATATAGTGAGCGGTAATGGAGAATATAGTGAGCGGTAATGGAGGATATATAGAGCGGTAATGGAGGATATAGTGAGCGATAATGGAGGATATAGTGAGCGATAATGGCGGATATAGTGAGCGGTAATGGCGGATATAGTGAGCGGTAATTTGCTGATATAGTGAGCGTTAATGGCGGATATAGTGAGCGTTAATGGAGGATAAATTGAGCGTTAATGGCGGATATAGTGAGCGGTAATGGAGGATATAGTGAGCGATAATGGCGGATATAGTGAGCGGTAATGGCGGATATAGTGAGCGGTAATGGAGGATATAGTGAGCGGTAATGGCGGATATAGTTAGCGGTAATGGCGGATATAGTTAGCGGTAATTTGCTGATATAGTGAGCGTTAATGGCGGATATAGTGAGCGTTAATGGCGGATATAGTGAGCGGTAATGGCGAATATAGTTAGCGGTAATTTGCTGATATAGTGAGCGTTAATGGCGGATATAGTGAGCGTTAATGGAGGATATATTGAGAATTAATGGCGGATATAGTCTAAATGTGATTGCAATGGCGGATATGGTGAGCGGTAAAGGCGGATATAGTCTAAATGAAGCGAAAGAGAAGCGGCCGTGTCCGTCGCCCAGTAACACGGATCCCCGTGTCCGTTCGTCAGACCGGCTGTGACCAGAAGTTCGTTTTCGTTCTGATATATTGGATTCGGAGAATTTCGCTATAAATTTCCCGTTTAAGAAGATACCCCGGTGAAGGAAAAAATAAGTTACCCGAGAGAAATCCTAGTAGCACGTGAGACCCTCTCCTGGCACCCCGTCAAAAAAAGGAACGAGAAAAGACATAGCTTTCAAACCCGCTATATTGAGTTCGCGAATTTGTTGGCAGAATTTTATTTTGTCCGTAGCAGCGTGTGCGGTTCGCTTATAAGATTTATCGAATAGCGGTCGAGGAAAGTTGGTCTAGCACCAGCTATTAGGTTTCCTTTTCCTTATCCATAGAGTACCGTTTGATATTTTTTCACTTTCCTTCGAAGGGGGTAGAGAAGGATTACTCGGCCACCCCTGTTCAATTTCGAGTATTTCCGCTCGCAGTCGATACGTTGGTCGTTTCCGGTACGTGGTCCTACCTCTCTCTCTCTCTCGTAATTCGATTGAAATAATTGGAAATAGCGTTCACGGACCCCAACGAGTGCACCTTTGAAGCGCTCTACGCTGAGATATTTCTACGTTGGTAAGAAGACGTCGCTGTCAGGGGCGGGGACGAGGTACGGACTACGCTGGGTTTATACGTTTGCCAAAATTGTCCCCCGGAATCTTCGATTCGTATCTGTTAGGAATGGAGTACTTGGGGGCCCTCTTTCGTGCAAAGTGGATTTCCGGCTTACCACTCACTCGCGCTTTATAGTCCGGGTATTAGATCTACATTGGTAAAAGGGGATCCTTTCCTTCTGATACTTCAAAGTTTCTCCCGATATTTTGGTACCGTATACGCCTCTTTTATATATATTTTTTGTTTCTCGGCAGTTGGGCGGACTTCCTAGAAACCTCTGGAGTGCTGGGCTCTGTTATCGCGGCTGCGAAGAATATAGTTTCCCATAGACTCCATTGCGCCGCCAAAGACTCTATTATAGGGCAGAAAAGAGAATTTTTCCTATTTGAATATTGGCAACTTTTTTTACGCTTCTTTCGACATTTTCTGAGACTTCTATTCCGTATTGGTTTTATTTTTTCCCACGATCCTATCCCCCCCCCCCTCTCTCTCTCTCTCTCTCTCTCTGTTCCAACACTTCACCTTTAACGAAATATATTTATTTTGGCCACGGAATTTGACCTATCTGTGATATATACGACTACGTAATTTATTTTTACAGTTATATAATTACGTCATTTTAGAGTTGTTAATTTTCCGGTAAAATGAAATACGGAAATTTTCCGGAAAATCGGAAAAAACGTTTTCGGTTGCCATGGCAAAACGAAAGCCCGTCGCAACTTTTCCCTTGCAGGTTTTTTAAGGTACATGGAGGTGTACACTATACCCGAGTTTGAACAAAATCGGTGATTATCACCTCTGGTCGTCTCCTTGTTAGTGTATGTTCCGTGTGAAACAAGGTCTCATTAATTTTGTTTATATGGAAATGTTATAGAGAGGCATACTTTGGAGTAATTATGTTACATAAGGTTTTACGTAAGGATTCGAAACAATGAGGCGAAATATATATTGTCGAATAATATTAGACTAATCATGGAATTAAAACTCATTTTTTCGAAAAAATACGGAAATTAAATAAAACATTTTATTCGCCTGTTCTCGGGGTAAGAATTACCCTGTCCCGAATTTTGTTCGCTTGTTCCAGAGCTCAAACGTTACACTTTTTACTCCTCCTCGAAAGGAGGTGTAGAGGGAGTAATCTAGCTTATATAGAAAATTCGTCTGCTTAAATTTCGTTTCACGAAAACATAACGGGTTTTGAACATCTTCACATGTGGCAAGCTTTTAATAACGAATATCCAATTGTTAAATGCTATTTAAAAGTTGCTTGATGACTTTTAGGTCTAAGGTTGTGTCTTGGGTATTAGCCTAGCTAATTATTATTATTATTAAATAAATAAGAAAAATGATTGATGATCCATGGACAGTAAATTTAGAGGACAGGTTTTCGTTAGCCTTCCACAGTGCATTTTATTTCTCCCCGCGTATCAATCAGCTCGAGAGTTTCCGAGGGAGTCTTGCAAGGTCGTTTGTACCACGTGATCTTAAAATTTCAAAATGGCAATCTAATGCGGTTGATATTGTTACGTAATTTTTGCGCTTTATATTTTAGTAATTTTTAATTTTGCTTTTTTAATTCAATAAAAACTATCAACTGATATTTAGTATATCATATTTAATCTAGAAAAACGTGAAAAAATACCTTTTGGCGTAAAAATGTACTTCGTGTTTATCTTTTTTCTTTATTCGAACAGTATCGTCCACTCTTTTTTTTTCAAATAACCTTGGACGACTCCCTTAGTGTGATTGGTTTACGGGGGCTAAAACCAGGCTTTTTACCGATCCTCTAAAATCTACTATCCATGGATGATCTCACCACCGGTCGCCATCTTAAAAACAAAACAAATATATAACCTTTAACCTCTAACTACTCCCTTCTTACTCCAACTCGTTTTTTTCGTCAAGATAGAATTGGAGTAAAATGACGTCCAAGGGCTACACTTTTGAACCAGCTCAAAAAACCCAGAACAGGCGAAAAAAACCACCTAATACAAAATTAAAAGTATTTTTTTCTTCGCGTCACCAGCTTAAGCTTTTTAGTTCTTTATTGGCACGCGCGTTTCGCACGTGGACTTTAATTTCCAAAATTTTTAAAGACTCGAGCGGGTGCTCTCTATCTTCAATAAGTATAGCTAGTGACGTAGAAAAATACATTTACACGTGACCTCCCGTATTATATGCAGACACCTATTCAGACTTCGTATATTTCATTATATTTTTAATGTATTGTATTAAATTCCTTTCAATTTCACCTTTCTCAGTTTTCTATTCAATGTAAAGGTTGTACATATTTTTATTTTTTTTCTTAATTTCCCGCTAAAAAAAGGAAAAATATACATTATCTTTTGAAAGAACAGGTCACAGATGGCATTTCTGCTATTTTCCTTCTGCTACTTTTCTTTATTGGTTGTTTTTCAACTTGTTTATTTTTTTCCTATTTTATACTTCATTTTGCAATATTTTGTTTTCTATATTTTCCTATGTCTAGCCTCGACATTTTTTATTTTTCCTGCAAACTCTTCTGTTGCATAGTGAAAGTGGATAAGTAAATGCGATTATTTTAATGGGTGAGTTCTCAGTAACCTAAAAAGGTCTAGATAACTATATTAATCTTTGAATCGGTCGCATGAAATTGTAGTATGTTATTTTTAAGAATATTTAAGTGCCGTTTAGACTTGGTAATTTTATTAGTGCCAATTTAAGTACCGTTCAGACTATGTAATTTTATTGGTGCTTAATTAAGTACCGTTCAGACTATGCACTTTTATTGGTGCCAGATTAAGTACCGTTCAGACTATGTAATTTTATTGGTGCCAGATTAAGTACCGTTCAGAATATGTAATTTTATTGGTGCCAGATTAAGTACCGTTCAGACTATGTAATTTTATTGGTGCCAGATTAAGTACCGTTCAGACTATGCACTTTTATTGGTGCCATATTAAGTACCGTTCAGACTGTGCACTTTTATTGGTGCCATATTAAGTACCGTTCAGACTATGCACTTTTATTGGTGCCAGATTAAGTACCGCTCAGACTATGCAATTTTATTGGTGCCAGATTAAGTACCGTTCAGACTATGCACTTTTATTGGTTCCAGATTAAGTACCGCTCAGACTATGCAATTTTATTGGTGCCAGATTAAGTACCGTTCAGACTATGCAATTTTATTGGTACCAGATTAAGTACCGTTCAGACTATGCACTTTTATTGGTGCCGAATTAAGTACCGTTCAGACTATGCACTTTTATTGGTGCCTGATTAAGTACCGTTCAGACTATGTAATTTTATTCATGCCAAATTAAGTACCTTTCAGACTATGCAATTTTATTGGTGCCAAATTAAGAACTGGTCAGACTATGTAATTTTATTGATGCCAAAGCACTTGCTCATATCCGATGTACCAATTTATTGGTCACAATACGTTTTTCACACCATTCCATCAAACAAAGTGTCTATATTCCAATTTTACGGGTAACAATAGTACGACAATTGATTTGGGATTTTACCGTTTTCTGTATTAAATTAATTATGTCTGCTATTTCGAGAATTCCAATATTAGATAGTAAGCGGATGACGGGTCAAAGGTTTCATAGTTCCCGCGTCAGTGACGTCACGGAATAGTTTAATTTCTTTAGTTGAATTTCAAATAGTTGTATATCTCAAACAAATTGTACCATTTGTACGATCAAAAATCCGTCTTCTACCCGAAAAATGGTGAGTGTTGGTCTCGCAAAAAATGTATCAACGTTTGCTGTTCACGCTGCTTAAATTACTGCCAATTAGTTGGACATATTCAGTGGACAAACTAATAGGCCTTTAAAAGTTTTATGGAACGTAAACTTTGTAGCGGAAATTTAGGGAGCCCGAAATTTCATATACTGAGAGATTACGGAAGTAATTGTTACTGAGTTTTAATGTTTCTTAACCCCCACCCACGCAAGAGGTCACGGAGGCCGTTGGACAACTACATTGTAAACATGGTTCAATTTTTACCATATGGTCGTCGTAGTACTTATTTATTCATGAAATATCCACCAACATCAGCACTTCAGAAACTCTTTTAAAACGCGGTAAAACTTAGTTAAAAGACCCTTACAACTAGTAAAACAAGGGCTTTTGGGCGTCACCATGTACGGGCGAAATCATCTAGTCCCCCTCCGCGCATTCGTTGTCCTTTTAATGACACTTAAGCTACTAAAAGTAAATTAATTTTTCTCTAATCAATTTTGGGCTGCCTCGCCAGCGGTAGTAGTCGTTTAATAGGGCTAAAGCTTCGGCAGTTAATGTTTTTGTTAAACGGTATCGGAGCTCACCGGGCGCCTAACGACGGGAAAATGGCTCGCCCGGTTTTACTATCTTAGTACAGAGGTGGATTTATTCCCTACCTTCACCTGACAGCCTTTGTTACAGCCCCTCATACCTCAGCTTCTCTTTTGACCTCGCTGTCAGCCTACCAACCAGAAAGTGCTGTCGGTAGCTAAAATAAGCTTAAAGGCGTATTATTGACCAAGCGCAAGAAGTAATTAATGGAGCGAGGTAGTCGGGCCGAGGTCCGAAGCTAGCCTTCCATAAGTTATCCTTTAACTGGGTCTTGATGCTAGTCGCCTGTATCCCCTCTTTCTCTCTCGTTGGTTTGGTAGAAGCGAATTCCAGTCGCCGGCTTCACCTATACTACCAAATTCATTAATAACTGAAATTAGTAGGATAAAAAAAAACCACTGGGTCCCTTCATGCCCGCGCATTAACTGGGCCAAACTTGTGAAAATTACTTTATCCTCTGTGAGTTCGCTACCTCTGTATAGCTCTTTTTAATTACCAAAGTGTAATTTTTGGGCAAGTTAGTACTAAACGCTTATATTAGCATCTCATTTAGTGTAAATTTTCACCATTGTTTTTTTTCTTAACAGTTTCGGGGATTTTTAAAAAAAAATATATAAAAAATAAGGAAATAAATTTTAAGCTTAGATCGTTAGTCACAGTCTGATTCCGACACGCGTGATTATGACGCGTTTTTCAATTCCCTTTATTTTGTAAAAGTTAGCGAGAAAATTTCTAATAGGATTACTGAAACAAGAGAATAATATCTTTTTAATCCTTTTAAAGACTTAAAACCAATTATTTTTGCTCGCCGTAAAAATTGTTTTACGCATTTTTTCTCTAATTAGCCCAATATCCCCTATACTCAATTGCAGGTTAAGAAAGGCAAAATATCTAGTACATTTGGCGGAAAGATACTAGCATGAATTTCCGGTAAATTGGCGGCGGGAATTTCGAATACCTAAAGGTTCCTGCGCGTGTTATATTAATCCATTTTAGAAATGTCTATTGCGTAAATTTCAAAAAGACTCATAAATACTTAATGTAGATTATTATTTTTAAACTTCATTACAACATATTATTAGTATTATGCTCCTAAGCAATTATCAAATCGCGCGTTTATGTACGTCAAGGTGGTGATATCGGCATTACCCGTTCTATACTTACCCGGGACTCACCAAATGGTTTTTCGTTGGTATGCCTCACTTGTACTAAAAATAGATTATTAAAAGTGTTTTTAAATATTATCTATGTTAATTAATTAATTATATCTTTGAAATATAACGTAATAGACGGTATTTTTCCGCCAAATGTACTAGATATTTGACCTTTTAATTATATATCTCAAACAAATTGTACACCCAAATATCGGTCATCTAAGCGAAAAATGTTGCGCGTTTGTCCACCAAAAAGTTTACCAATGTGTGCTGTTCAATTAACTGACAATTAGTTGGACAAATTTGGTGGTTAAACAAATTAGTCTTAAAAAGTTTTATTGTCTGAACGGTCCTTTAGTTCTGTAAAATGGATAAGACCAAAATAAAATTTTAATTTTATACAAAAGGATGAAGCATTTATGCAAAAGTAAACGAATGCTATAGTTGTCTGGTGGGCCTTTGCGAAGCGGCCCAACCAGTAGGGGATTTGACCCATTTCCTCAACAAAAGCGAGGATATGCAAATGAGGCCAGTCCTTTCAATTTCGTCGGCGCATTGTTGTCATTTTCACCCCAAAAAATATTGTTATAAAAGACCGTAGAGAAAAATAGACTTGACCACTAGCTATTTATATGCAACATTTAACGGTAATCGTAATTTATTTATTTACGTTTGACATAATATAAAATTTTCATCTTTTGCGGTCTTCTTTGTAGTGAAAACTAATTATTTATCGATTGTATTGTTTTGAATTTTTGTTAAGCAAAACGGCTGTACAACAAATTGGGGCTAAAATTCTTTAAATTGTATATCTAATAGTTAAACTATTGTTTAGTATCTTCAATTAACAACACGGTTGTACAACAAATTTTTGGTAAAATTCAGCAAATGTATTGTATCTTTGTTTAACAACACTGTTGTACAACAAATTGGAGCTAAAATTTCTTTATATAGTATATTGGTAGTATTTTATCTGGGTTTAACAGCATTGTTGTAAAACGAATTGGGATAACATTAATTAAGTATTTAACGAATACTGAAAGATTGTATATTGTATCTTTGTTTAGCAGCACGACTGTATGTACAATAAATTGGGCCTGAAATGATTTATTTTTATTACGCATAATATTATTGGATTTTAAAGCTATTTTATATCGAAAAAAAAATTGTTTATTTAATTCTTTTTTTGTTATGAAGTTTGGAGGCGCGCAAAAGCTATTCACCCTTGTCCTAATCCATACCGGTTAGTATATATTAGGAAGCCTGAAACAAAAAATAAGTCGATGTAGAAGTTGCAAATAGTTCCACGTCATCAGACTGTCTAGAGCCCCGAGGCAAACTCGAACTCGATGTAAGAACTACCCAGAGTCCAAATGGGGTGCTACCATTGTGCGCTATCATTAGACCCATACCCCCCTTGCTACCCATACGTATCAGGATGCGCCCCCCCCGAAATCTCCGCTTTCCCACACGCAAAACAACCTAAATCTTATACATAAGTACAAAATAGTCCCTACTAGTACATATATGTATATAATATATTATACCTGTTTTTTTCACTAATATCGAAAGAACGACATTTTTATAAAGGTCAAAAATGTATTCCTAAAGTTACGAGCGTCTTTATTATGTGATATTATTATAGATTGCGGTTTAAGTGCGGTTAAAAGAACGACTTAAAATTATAGGGTCTAGTGCTTCGAAATTGCGCTACGATTTTAACGAATAGCTTTAATATTTTATTTTATTTTCAATATTGATATGCAATGGTTTTTCCTACGCCACCAAAGTTACTCATATTTGATAAAATGCAAGTATAAATAAATATATCACCTTTGTAACCTAGATTAAAATAAAGCGCACAAATTATGACAAAATATTAAATATAGAATGGCCAGTTGCGTGCTGTGGGGATTAGAGTATAAATAATTTAATAAGTTATTTCTTCCGTTTAGTGATTAATAAAACGTGATCATTTTCAAATATTGAAATTGTTAATTATTTACATAGTTACGTTATTATAAATAAACAATGAATTGACGGTATAGACCCAAGAAAATAATTTATTTATTCCTGAATTTTATTTATTGAATGATTTAACCTTAGTCGTTTTCGAAAGTCCCTTTAATATTAAAGAAAAATAGAGAATAAAAACGTACCGATTTCTGGTTACCTTTCAATTCGAGGAGACGATCATATTCCAAAGCAGTTCGATAATGCACCGCGACAAGTGGCGTGGGACTGGAAACCCTACCAGCGTGTGGAATGGGTCGCTATAAAAGTCCGGTATACCACGTACGAAGCGATGAAGAAATTTAGGAGCCAAGAGCCCCCCCAAGTACAGTTCTATCGACGAGCGAACCAAACGCGCGTGTGGATAGAAAGCGAGCTAGAGGCGGATAGGTCAGAGTTTAGTGGAGCATCTCTCAATCTCGGATGTTGCGAGGAGGGAGCGATAGCCTGGAGAAAAGGACGCTAAATATCGGCGTCCGCCGCTCGCACTGACATCTCGCGCCCAACTAGCGAGATCCCCTCGCCACCAACGAGGTCGACGTCGCCCCGATTATTCACTGGTGGCGCTGAAGTCGGCCTGGAAACGAGCGCGTTTCTTTTCTCGCGCGGGGAATAGCGGCCTATCGCGTGACGGACTGTCGGGCTCGTTCCTGGCAGCGGGCTTTCCCTCGTATACCGTCCCCGAGCGCGGATAATTTTCATCCCAGGCAATCAAACCGTTCTCTCCCGCTAGGGTGGTCGAAGTCAAACGCGACTCTCTTCCCAATCTGACCTCTCTGAACGTAGATTGTACCCTCCCAGTTGGCCGTTTATCGCGGAGTCGACTAAGAAGGGGTCTCAATCGCATTCCAAAGAAGATATTGTTCGAAAAGTCTCTCGAGCCGAGATGAAAAGGAAAGGATCGTGCTGTTATTAAGATTTAAGAGATCCTGCGATTCTTCGTAATTACTGATATTAGGCGCTGGGCCCCCCATTAATATACTGTTTCCGAAAAGGGTTGAATCACTGGCTGCCTTGATTGGGAACGAAACGGGAAAAGGTAACGGAGATTAATTCCTTCGCAATTTGTATACTTCGATAAAACTCTTTTGAGGGCTTAATTAATCGCTTCAATATACTTTGGGTACAACCCGGCTTATTTCCGAATGCTGAACTGTCGATTTAAGCTAATTGGCTTGTTTGTTTCGGTTTAATACGCTCTCTCTTTTAATAAGCTCCAATTAGCGGGGTTCCGAATGTATTTGGTTTATTGGAGAATAAATGTCCGCGGCTATATCGTCCATTTTCGTGATGGTTTATTGGAGAATAAGTGTCCGCGGCTATATCGTCCATTTTCGTGATGGTTTGTTGGAGAATAAGTGTCCGCGGCTATATCCCGTAAGTTATTTTCCGCCTACATGGAAAGAGAGAGTGTATTCCCCATTTACCGGCTGAAAGGGGCGTGGTTTTTCTTCCGGAAATCACGTGCTGCCCACATATTAATAACCAGCGTGAATACGTTCTTGGTGTGGTGACTATGAAAATAAAGTTAAAATGAAGTAGATAAAAATAATTGACGTGACAAAATGAATAAATATCGCGTGTAACACGTTATAACGATTATTTTTGATGACCAAGTAAGTTTTTCGGTAGTAAAAATAGCTGTTACACAACGTTAAATGAAAGTTGGCGTGAATGTAAACAAGGTCATATTATAACGCTAGGCTACATTTTATCATTTATTTTCCCGGCGATGTTTGGCAAACGATATAGTGTATACCGGTCATGAATAACTTAATATAAAGCACGATTTTTTTTACGAGTATAGGGTAACACGGTCGTTTGGTCAAAATGGATTTTATATTACAAAATCGATGGGGAGGTTGGGCTTTTTTTGGAGCTCTTCGTTTCGAAATTTAGTGTTTTCCACGCAATCATTACTTCCTCGGCCAAAACACTGAGTTCGTTTTTGGTATAAATATATTTTTATTGAAATTTACATTTCAAGATATACTGTCTGAAGAGTAATTGCGTTTAAATTTGTTTTTATTGTTGACCTATATTGTTTTCCGCAACGTTGGTTTAAATTGTCTAAAAATAAATCTAAGCGTGTCGAATTGGTCTCTTGTCTATTGAATCTTGGACACTTTCCGATACTTCGTACCCTCGCACGCCCTCTTAGCGTATAAAGTGGACAACGTTATTGGTATTCGATATCTAAACTTTAAAGTTGCAGGCTCAATAAAAAGTGTCGCGCTGGCAACAGGTATCGAGTTTTACGCCTTTGAACAATAGTCGCTACTTCGTACGCTTGAATTAGCTCGAAGAATAGGAAAACTATACAGGCTTCTAAATTGAATTTAAAATTTAATATTTGTAGAAAGTGCGTTTATTTGTGGCCTATTTTATGGAGTTTGTTTGGTAAATACTGATATGTTTAACGCAAAACCAAATTGTAGACTGTCGCGCCCCGAGCGAGTATTGGTGGAAGCTTGACCATCCCTGCTATGACCATATTCCCTTTAAAGGCACTGACACTTGGCGGGCTTTATGGTGTGGCACTATCCTTACTTCCGTTTATCATCTGAAACATTGATGACGCGTATTTCGTCAAGCGAAATTTACGTTACATCTCTCGAACTATAGTTTAATTATGGAAAGTCATTTCGTGGCGTTATTATATGTAATTATGTTATATACGCTAATATTAACTAACATACCATATTTCAGGACATGCAAATATGATAAAGATGAAATACTGCTGTTTTTAAAAAAAAAATATTTTCTGCACTTCTTTTCAATGTCAAAAATGACCCATATAGTTTTATTTTTTTAAATTTTTATATGCATACAATGTGATAATTTAACTAAAATGCGGCAGAGTTTAGTAATTATCAATCTTACATCGATTAACAACCCATAATTGTGGTGGGCCACATTTTGAAACATTACAAAAGATAAAATAAACAACCTAGGTTGTAGAAAAATAGGGTCGGGCCGACGTCGACGATCAAGATAAAGGGCAGGGTCGGCCGTACGTCCCGCCACCTCTGTTGAAACGGTCGAAATATCCTACCCAAAATTACCGACGTCATCCCGACTCAGAAAGTATTGTATAATTACGTCGAAATGACGTCGGCCTGACTTCCTTTTGGATATTTTATATGACTGAAAATGACCACGTAAAGTCGTAAATATAGCTATATGCTGTATGTAGTTGATGAAGTCCCATGAACGGGAGTGAAACAATGAATTGCTTTCCGTCAATCGGTAAGCTCTAGAATCTAGGGTACAGAGTTCTATAGTTTCTTCGGGCTTAGTAAAAGTAACAAATAAATCATCATTAATAATATATAACATATTTAGCTATACGAATGTAACCTACTTGAGTTGAGAGATTTTTAATAAGGAAACATTCTCAGATTGAATATATGATCTATTTCAAAAAAATATAATACAGAAAAGAAGTTATTTTAAAAATATTTCAATTTGTTTTATTAAATCGCAAAAGCTTCACAGTTTTGAGCGATTAATTGGCAAATAAAATGTCGGATATAAGTCGGCCGTTGGTCGGGCTATAAATGTGTCTTGTCTTTTTCAAGTCACGACAGCTATTACAATTCAAGGTCGGCGTTCGGTCTCTAAATTCTTCCGGTGATAAGACTTTTAGAGTCGGCTAGTGGTTCGAAATGTTAGGTCGCCATACCGACTTTAAAAGCGACCAAAAACGTACTTACGCGGAAATATCTAAAAAATGTTTAAGACTTTTAGAGTCGGTATTTCGACCAGGACCTAAAAACGACTTTTCGACCAAAGCCCGACCTTAAATCGACTGTTTGTGCTACAGCCTACAGGGGAGCTTGAGCCTAACAAATATAGTTTTGAAATTTCAGCATACCAAGAAGTTGGATGGGTTATTTACAGTGGCGTAGCTGAGAACTCAGAGCCCCCCCCGCAAAAATCTCTATGAGCCCCCCCCCCTTTTCATTTTTTTTGGTAAGTGGGGCGCCCCGAAGCTCGAGGCCCCCCCCCGCACCGCGGGCCCTGCGGACCATCAGCTACGCCACTGGTTATTTAGTTGACTGGGTTATTTAGTTGACTCTCTTAGTAGTGTTACCAGTGTTAAATACGTTATCTGAACCGAAGAAATAATTAAGCTTATTCAGATATCAGATCATCTGCATTTACGTTCAAAAATTATCAGATCAGTTGATACGGGTAAAAATGCAAACCAAATAGTTTAACCGAAAATAATCTGAATTTATTGTAAACCGACAGACAGAAGGTGAGAAGATTTCAGATGCCTCACAGTAATCGTTTTTATACAGCCGCAATTAAATTACTTTCAAAATGTTAATTATTGATTATTTTAATTAATTTAAACAATAATATACAGGGTGTCTTGATTTGATCGGCCCGGGCATTTTTCTCAAAAACTATACTTTCTAGAAATGTGAAATTTTCAGTATGTACTCTCTCGAGGGAGATCGTTGTTATTCGTAAATTTCAGAAAAATCGTGAAATTTTTCACGGTTTTAAAAGTGTTAGTTTTTGAACGCTACGTGGTAGACGAAAAGTTTCAATAAGCAAGTTGTAGAGCATACTCGAAAACCTATAATGGAATTGGTATGGTGGAAATTGGACATTTTGTCACTGAAATATTTGGTCATGAAAAACAAACAAAATTGAAACGTAGCGTTCAAAATCTAACACTTCAATAACCGATTTTTCTGAAATTAACTAATAACAACGATCTCCCTCGTGAGAGTAAATACTGAAAATTTCACATTTCTAGAAAGTATAGTTTTTGAGAAAAATACCTGGGTCGATCAAATCAAGACACCCTGTATATATAGTCACACTAACAATTTTAAGCCTATAAGTCAGATAACTGTTTAGCTAACTGAGTCTGGTGAGATGAATGATAGCAGATCAGTTCAGATGGGTTACTTGGGATAATGAATCAGATACAGTTTGAAATCAGATTGTTGGGTGAGGGGAATATCGGACTAATTGATAGCTTTCAGCAGGGCCGGATTAAGACTTTATGGGGCCCTAGGCCCAAGTTCATTTTGGTGCCCCCTTTCAATAGCGAGCGAAGCGAGCTAGGCGCTTCCTCAATTTATAATTGAGAAATGGAAGGAAAATTCATTTTTCGGCCAGATTTAGTATGTCGTCAGGGGCTAGTCGTCAGGGGCTAGGCGGCAGTCCGTCAGAGAATGTGACAATCAAACGTTTTGGTTCATAGGGGTGGACGCATTTACTAAAATTACTTCGGAAAACATTTTGTGAAAAGCAAATGATTTAAGTTTTGTACTTTTATTTCTTTCGAACCCTCTGGTTGCCCCTTGTAGGCTTGGTGCCCTAGGCCCAGGCCTATTCGGCCTATTGGTTAATCCGGCCCTGGCTTTCAGGTATCTAAAAATGACGACCTGGTTAGCCTGGACAGTTGGCCTTAGCCCTACTGTTACGAGAGGGTAAATTCCACCCTCCAGATTCTAACGCCCGTCATTGGAACAAAGATATTTGAGTATCCCATTCTGTGGCGCGTGTTGAAATGAAGTCGCCGAAATTTAAGTAACGTGTTGATTGAGCTCCTAAAGCCATTGTTAGTTAGAAACAATCAAAATTTAAAAACAAATCGCAAAAAAAGACAAAACTTTCTTAACGAGGGACGAGGAACAATTAGCTTGAATTCGGCCCGAAAATAACTGAGCTGGCGCGCGCCTCTAACAATAGAATTGTCCGTTCGGGGTTCGCTCCGTTTTAAAGGTCAATAAACCAAACAATGCGCTTCTTCATCTAGCTGCCCGGCTCTGTTTAATTACTCTGCCCAATTAAAAATAATTCCCAAAAGCTCCCCCTTATTTTCACCTTTTCCTTCGTCCCATTTTAGCGCGTGCCTTTCCACTTCCCTTTCGGGTAATTGTCTTTGAAGTTCAAAGTTTTAATGACTACCACCGCTATATTAAATTTTACCTGGATATAACGGGCCTTGCATTCTGCACCTTTTATAGCTACTTTTACTGGTCTAGACGTTTTTACTTTCTTCGTTTTCATTTGTCGGAAAATGGATATAAAAATAAAATGAATTTTTTCGACCTCATTTTGTCTCCAAGAAATACTTTTAAAAAAGAATTTGATAAAGAAAGTAGTAGTAATTAATAGACATTGTTTCACGCAAAAATGTGTGCGCTGTCATTTTGAACCAATCATAACAGGTGTCACTGTTTTCATAGTTGTTAGTATGAAAGGAAAATACTATTGTTTTTCTTTAAATTGGTATTTGCAAAATTTCCACTCAGAAGGTAGATATAATTTTTTGTACATAGCAATATTATAAATGGAATGGGAACTTGGCAGCATGAAGTTGATAATACATCACCAATGATTTTTCAATTGGGGAAAAAATGATATCAGCATGGCGGCCATAACCCTATATTAACACAAAAAAATCGTTGTTTCACTGTATGCAATGGTTTGTTTGATATTTTAACCCATATTTAAGATCTAACCAAACCTTCCGTCTTTTGTATTCTAAAGTCAAAAAGACTTGCGGAAGCTTGTAAAATGAATTTAGGAATAATGGAAATTTTTTCTAAAACAACCAATTTCAATCACTGATGGAGAATGGTAAAGACCTAGTCATGGGAAAATGGTGGCCCGTAGGTTTTCGCAAAGTCTATAGCAACGTTTACCAAACTATTTTATATTTGGTTAGTTGATATAGTAATCAGCTAGGCTAATACCCAAGGCCTAAGTCATCAGTTGGCCGGGTTACAACGCGTAGGAGGGTGGTAGCAAGCCCTTCACGCCACGCGAGCTAACAGCTCCCTACACTAACTATTACCGTTAACCTCAATAAGTTTTTATGGAAGGGGAAACTGAAGAGCTCGGGGAAAACCCCTTAAACCAGTGGCGAGAGAACTTGCAAACGCAACGCGGAAGGAGTTGTTCCGAGTTTTCACCCAGTGCCACAAGCTGCGAGGCGAAAGTGCTAACCACTTATCAGGTCCTTAAGGTCGTCATTTTCAGATAACTGAAGGTAATCAGTTGGTCAGATCGGGTAATCTTTTATATTCCCCTCGCCCAATAATCTGATACACTATCCCAAGTAACCGATATGAGCTGATTTGCTATAATTCAACTCACCAGTTTCAGTTATCTGAACAGTTATCTGACTTATACGTTTAGTGTATAAGTCAGTTATCTGAACAGTTATCTGACTTATACGTTTAGTGTATATATTCTTGTGGAAAGCAAATTAATATAAACAGTAATTATCATTTTGAAAGTAATTTAAACCGGGCTATATAAAAAGATTACTTAGAGGCATCTGCTCATCTTCTGTCTTTTGGTTTACGATTAATTTAGATTAGTTTCGGGCTTAAACTATCTGGTTTGCATTTTGACTAATATCAATTGATGTGATAATATCTGTACGTAAATGCAGATTTTCCGATATCTGAACTATATCTGAATTATTTCAGATACCGCAACTGTTATCTGAGAATCGGTTGGAAGCGAGGGGCAGATCACTTCCATTTTGGGTGCGTCTTAATCATAGTAAAATGATTAAATCAGGGTAATCAAGATTAAAAAAATAATCGATATTATAAAATCTAATCGCGATTTAATCAATATAATCTCAATTTAATCAATATAATCTCAATTTAAACGTGATTTAATTATTATAATCATGATCTAATCTTTTTAATCAGGATTTAATCATTTTAATTAGGATTTAATCATTTAAACATGATTAAATCAGATTTAAACATTCTAAACATGATATAAAGTGATGTAATCAACAAAATCGTGATTATATCGAATTTAATCAAAGTAATCACGGTTAAATTGTATTTAATCTTTCCAGGGTTGCGTCGTTAATCAAGGAAGTGACCTGCCCCTCGGTTGGAAGCACTATTTTAAAATGTTGAAAGCATTACGGATAATATAGTGCTTCGAACGGCCAACGATCGGGTTATTCAGAATATAGTTGGTAAATTAGTACCTTATTATGTAAAACCATGAATCTATTTAAGCCATGAATATTCAACTGGAATACCCTAGGTCACTTCCGGCGAAGCGTGGGGTGGAGCCAATTTATAGTGACGTAGTCGAAGTAGAACTCTGTTCTTGTTTATAAGCAGACGAAGCGTTAGTTCAACCTAAAATGGCGCGTTATGTTTGTTTTATTTTTGCAGTATTTATCAATAACCAATTTAATTAAATAGATTCATGTATTTATTTAATATTATTAAATTATAATAGTTATTATTATAATTAAATTATTATAGTTATTATTATAATTAAATTATTATAGTTATTATTATAACTAAATTATTGTAGTTATTATTATAATTAAATTATAATAGTTATTATTATAATTAAATTATTATAGTTATTACTATAATTAAATTATTATAGTTATTATGATAATTAAATTATTATAGTTATTATTATAATTAAATTATTATAGTTATTATGATAATTAAATTATTATAGTTATTATTATAATTAAATCATTATAGTTATTATTATAATTAAATCATTATAGTTATTATTATAATTAAATTATTAAAGTTATTATCAATTTGCCGATGATAATAAAATATGCAGAACCATTCTTAATTTAACTGACTGTTTAAAACTACAAGAAGACCTTAATAATGTTGCTAAGTGGTGCTCCAAAAATAATTTACCAATCAATCCCCTTAAATCTGTGTTAATCTCTTTTAGTAGGAAAACGGAAATAATTCGGTACTTTTACAAAATTAACGGTGACACCGTCCCACGCCAGGACTCGGTTAAAGACCTCGGAGTGTACCTCGACCAAGGACTTTACTTTAGAAAACATATTCAATACACTGTCAATAGCTGCAGAAGACTACTCGGCGTTATTCTAAAACTCTCGAAAAAAATTAATTCTAAATTCCACTATATTTTACTGTATAAAAGTCTTATCTTAAAAGCCCCTTAAATCCTATCTCTAGAATCTTAACAACTTCGAACTTAGAGATATTGATCTGTTCAGCTGTATAATAAGAGACATAAAAAATCTCCAACCTCACTAGCTTTAAGACACTCTCTAAACATTTGTAACTATTGTATATATTTTCATTCTAATTGTGCTTATATAATCTTTTAACCTTCTCGTTTTTTTCCTTATTTATTTTTCTTACATTGTGTATCAACTTGCTGATGCTGTAACTAGTATTGTTTTGGTGCACATTAAATTTCATTTCATTTCATTTCATAACTAAATTATAATAGTTATTATAATAATTTATTATTATGGTTATTATTATAATAATTTATTATTATGGTTATTATTATAATAATTTATTATTATGGTTATTATTATAATAATTTATTATTATGGTTATTACTATAATAATTTATTATTATGGTTATTATTATAATAATTTATTATTATGGTTATTATTATTATAATTTATTATTATGGTTATTATTATTATAATTTATTATTATGGTTATTATTATTATAATTTATTATTATGGTTATTATTATTATAATTTATTATTATGGTTATTATTATTATAATTTATTATTATGGTTATTATTATAATTAAATTATAACAGAGCATTTATTATTTAATAATAATATGGCAAACACTGACGCTGGTTTTCGTCCAAAGCATCACCGAGGTTTAGTTTTTCAGAGATAGTTTGTATGTTTAATTTGTTAAAAACCTCACAGGCACTCAATAGATCTGAGTTACATTCCTTCATTTTGCATTTTTATTCTAGAAATATTTATAAATTTAAACGTTATTTTTAATAAAAATAACGCGAACCGTCCGTGAGAAGTCAATTCACAGTTAAACTATATTTTGCGCTAAAATGACATAATTTCGAAATTCGTTCTTATTGGCGCATACCGTGACTATGGGATAAATAGATTCATAGTAAAACATTCTAGCCAAGTTTCTCATCTATAAGAATATTGTCTGCGGTACAAGGACGTTATATCCAGGTTCCATTTATGGCGAATCGTATTCAGTACGCGCTGTTATGGTCAATGTCCGTGCCAAGCGTCCACGAGAGCAGAATTAGCTTTTAACATTCATCAAGGGAGCGATTGCCTTAAACCCGTTCCTTCCGTCTTCGGAGTTTAATAAGGTCTCCCTCTACGCCCCTTCTTAAATGGCCCTTTAAAAGGAGGAAGAGCCCTATCACGGCCCTTAATACGAGGGCCAGAGTAAAGTCCACCCAATCTTATATAGTCAAACCAGGCGTTGCTGGCAGTTGAATAAGTGTCCGAAAATCCGGAAAGTCTGCGTGTCAACGACTTACATTTGACTTTAAAGCCAGACGCGAAACTGAACTGTCTTTTTATATCGCTGGTGGCTAATGTGAAAATAATGGCGAGCAGATAGGAGCCGGGGTAAACTTTCAAATAGTCTTTCCGCTTCGATACTATTTCTTTTCGTACATTTTATATCCATTATAAAACGTAACAGAAGAATCCAACCAAGAATTTGCCAAGATTTTCTTCGGGTACGCGATTTCAGATAAACATAGGTATAATCATTTCATAGAAAATATAGAAGAGGAGTAGAAACCGTAACTTTGACATGGTTTTAAAATGTATATCGAGGTTATGAAGCTAGGGGTTTGCGCATGGTGTAAAATTATATAATAAAATATTACATAATAAACCTATTCATGCATATAATGAAAGTGTCAAAAATGTATTTATATTACATAATAAAATATTATATAATCTGGGATATAAAGTCGAAAATTTTCCTTCGCAGGCTCTAAATAGTTTCCCACAGAATAACGTATTTTGAGAAACGGGAAAGTATGCCCGAGTCACGTGATGGAAAGGGAGGAGCTACCTGAAATTCAAATGGGATTAATTTGTAATACCATAAGTTAAGTGACACACCGGAATCTGTTCCATTGCACCGAACCCCATTCGACCGAAAAAGCCGCACTTTGGAGGATTTAGAATTCGGTCTAATGGGATTGTCCCATTCGACCGAGAAACCCGCACTTCTCCTGTTTTAGGATTCGGTTTTATCCGTTTCAGCATCCGTCAGAACAGCATGCAGTGTTACCTAACCTAACCTAACCTAACCTAACCTAACCTAACCTAACCTAACCAGGCAATTTTTAAAGTGGTCAACTCATTTGCCCACTACCACCCCAATTTCCTTTCCTAAGCCTACAAATTTTTTAAAGCCGACGAAAACTAAAAATTGTTATTATTTTGACACCCAGTTTTTATACTATACAAAACACGCGTTTGGGCTAATTTCATCAAAAACATTGGCGGAATTCGGTCTAATGGGAATTCGGTCGAATGCGATTCGGCGCAATGGGAAGATACCGCACACCGGTGTTTGAAAAAATTCGGGGTTATATTTAGTGCTCGGAATTGTTTATTCATTATCGAAAAATTTTCCAATTTATTTAAAAAACGTTGGAAAAAGAATATAATTTTAACTTATTTAATTATATTTTTTTACGCAACCAAGCATTTATTTGAATAAAAGTGGTATTTATTTAAATAATTGTTTGTTTTATTTAAATAATAGGCTTATTCACTTCCGATTATTTAAACATTTTACAATTTTTATTCGTGATATTCATTTAATGGAGCTAAAGATAAATCGATCGAGTTGCAATTCCCTTTCTTTATTTTCTATGATCATTCTGTACCTTTATATGCAAGGCGATGAATTTGGTTTTTTTTATAACATCCAATTTACAAAACATTACAGTTTTCGCTTTTCTGGAATTTGGTTGGTTTTGATATTATTATTTGAAGTCGGCCAAGCGTCGAATTAAAGAAAATCCTTTTTCGAGAGGGCTTTATCCCATTTCTCGGATTCCATTCGATTTCGATTCCCAGGAACCTCATAAATAAGTAGTGGAGTTAATGGACATCGAATTAAACCACGCTCTTGGAGAGAAAAAAACCTTTTTTCCAAGAATGCATTAATAAATGAATGTGTATTATTGCTCAATTTTGAAATTCTTTTACGTTTACCTTTCCCTGCAATTGCACTCCTGGAAAATCAGATTTAAGAATTGATACAGTTTAAAATAAGTAAAAAAGAATTACGTCAGTTAATTTATCCGAAATGATGATCTGCTTATTTTTTAGTTCATGCCCTCTTACTTCCATTTCTAATAATAATAATAATACTAATCAGCTAGGCTAATACCCAAGGCACCACCTTAGGCCTAAGTCATCAAGCGACTTTTGAAGCCTCTAATTCAGGTGGCCGGGTTACACTGCGTAGGAGGGTGGTGGCAAGCCCTTCATGACACGCGAGCCAACAGCTCCCTCACAAACTATTACCGTTAACCTTAACAAGTTCCTTTTTTCGAGCACCGGATATCAGATTGTTTTCCAAAATGGACGCTTCAATAAAAGATACTCGGTTTTTACTCCCCTCTCCAAATTCATCTGGGTTAAAATGGCTAGCCGAAAAGTCATATTTAAGCCAATTGGAGACGCGTTTTTGCCCTCATGAGAATTTTGCGTCAGATAAGAAATGCGTCGACTAATGGTAATTTTCGATAGTATATTTTAAGGTAAAATATATAATGTTACTAAAACTAAGTATAAGAAGATAATATTATTATTATCATCCTCTTATGGTATAAATAATTAAAATTATACGGAATATTTTTATATTACCGGGCAATTTTAAGGCTTCTCATGGAGGCAGAGTTAATTCATTTCGTATAAAATTATCTTTCGGAAAAAGATTTAAACTAATTCCTTTAGAACTAAACGTATTACTTTTGCAGTACGGTATGCAACTTGTGTTTCCTTTTAACCAGGTAACTTTTTTGGCATGTTAAGGCTTAGCAAAAAACCAATGTTATGTTCGAGAAAAGTTTCCAGCTTTCTAATATTTCAACAAGCACTATATAAATAGTAACTTATGAGTCCTGGCTGTCGGAAATATTACTTCTTGGCAATTTCTGGGAAGATGTTTTATTTAAGCGCCTATTGCCCCACATTTGCGGTTTGCGACCGGATACGGTTAGATTTCGCATGAATGGGTTATTTTATTTTTTGTACTGCTAAAAGATCCTTTAACATTAATCAATTTTTTATAAATACTTCATACCGTATTCGAAAGGTTTTTAAGTTCTGTTATGGTTTTTAAGTTGAACTTCCACTATAAATTTTGAGAGGTTCTTCGGATCGGGCAAGATTGGAGTGTCCTTAGGGTCGGGCTGCTACGGCGGTAACCACTTCTCTTCGCGAACCCAGTGAGCTCGAAAATTACGTTCCAGTTATACCTTAAGTTCCGTTTTCTTAAGCCCCTCGGAGC
Organism: Leiobunum rupestre; assembly: GCF_980474605.1. NCBI lineage: Eukaryota > Metazoa > Arthropoda > Arachnida > Opiliones > Sclerosomatidae > Leiobunum > Leiobunum rupestre. The sequence continues at coordinate 39,147,812 of NC_143392.1, forward strand.
GAGCTTTCCCGAGCCACTCTTCGAATAAGTTTCCGCCTCGAGTACCACCAGCTAAAGTGAGACTTCCAAGAACGCTAACTTCACTTTTTCCCCTCGCTTTCTAGCAAAAAGTCTGGTTAAGTTGTCGTGGGTATAGTCTACCTGGTTAACGATTCTTTCGGGTGGAAAGGACCTGGAGACTCCGCGAGAACTGTACCGCGCTTCGGAAGTCATTCCGTGGGCGGTCGCCCCAGGGAGGAAATGACTTAGAATAGGTTTTCCCGAATTTCTGAAAGTCGTTTAAGGCCTAAGAGGAGTGGGATGTGGCTGGTTTTTTTTCCAACTCAGTAGTATATATAGAACGTTGTTTTGCATTGTGGTTAAAACTAACGGGAGCCCCAAAGCGAAATAATTCCTTTTCCACAAGATTCACGGCTGGATGGCAGCGCGACCGTTTAAACGAAAAGAAGAAAACGGGGAAAGAGTTATTTTTCATTATAAAAATCATTCCGCCGATTTCCGGGTGTCCATCGTTGACATAATCTTTAAAATCATAATTAGAAATTTTCTAAGTAAAGAAGGTTTTATGTGGATTTTTTTGGGGTTTTAGGTGCCGAACTTATAGAAATAAACTTTAAAGTTAGATAACCCTATCGAGGGGCAGGTCACTTCCTTGATTAACGACGCACCCCTCAAAAGATTAAATCCGATTTAATTGTGATTATTTTGATTAAATTCAATTTAATCACGATTAAGTTGATTAAATCACGTTTAATCATGATTAGAATGTATACATCTGATTTAATTATGATTAATTGATTAAATCTGATTAAAATGATTAGAATGTATAAATCTGATTAAAATGATTAGAATGTATAAATCTGATTTAATTATGATTAATTGATTAAATCTGATTAAAATGATTAAATCTGTTTAAAATGATTAAATCCTGATTAAAAAAATTATATCGTGATTAGTATGATTAAATCGTACTTTAGTTTTGATTTTAATGATAAATTCTATATTCGACCGATTATATTGATTAAATCGTGATTAAAATTATTAAAACTAATTAAACTGATTAAATCTAATTAAAAAGATTAGGTCATGATTAGAATGATTAAATCTCGTTTAAATGATTAAATCCTAATTAAAAAGATAAGATCATGATTAGAATGATTAAATCTCGTTTAAATCGTGTTTAGATTTTCTAATCTTGGTTAGATTTTTTAATCTTGATTACCGTGATTTAATCATGATTACCCTGATTTAATCATTTTACTATGATTAAGACGCACCCAAAATGGAAGTGAACTGCCCCTTGAGCCCTATAGCCCGTTAAAACTTAAAATTTATGCCGCATAAAAAAATATTGAGCGGTTAATTTTTAATACAATAATTTCGGGAAATTGAAAAGTGAGCGTCCGCCGCGACACCTGGTGAGAAATCGGCGAGGCATAAAAACAACAAGCGGGCGCTGCTGAAGACGCGAAAGATTTGTTTTGCACGCGCGGCGCGTTCCAGTTATACGAGACCTAAGCCTAAATTGCGCGATTTTAAAAGTTAGGATAGTTCGCAAATCACTCACTAAGGTGCTGCTGGCGCTGGCGATACACCTTCAGATGGCGGCGAAAATTCAAACCCAAATACTTGGCGTTATTTTGCGTTTCAACTTTTTGGGCCGAAAACTATTTTTCAAGATAAAATAAGGTACGTGTAAGTATATTGAACGTCTTGTTGATCTATTGATACGCAAATAAGGCGATGTTTGGAAAAGCTTGGCCGTTCCCCTTTAAGTTATACTAGATAGCGTCAGTTTAATTCTTTTTTTTGGTGGGAAGGAAATAAATATTTATTAAACAGTTTTTTTTTGTAAAATCACGAAATATTTTCTTATAGTAAAATTATATGCGAAAAATCAACTGAGCAATCATTCAACATAAAAAAGAAATATGAAAAAATTAATATTAACTTTTGTATAAATCTATTTCCAGACTTTTGGCACCATTTGGTAAGATCTCGGGTTTTTAATAAATAGGTTTCTAATGGGCGAAAGAGTGGTTAGCCGGGTTCGATCCCAGATTGTCTGCAAGTTCTCTCCCCACTGGCTAAAGTTTTCCCTTTCCTTAAAAACTTGTTAAGATTAGTGTTAATATTAAGTGCAAGGAGCTGTTGAAGGGCTTTCCCCCTAAGAGCAACAAACACAGCACCCCACACAAGGAGAACGCAACCCGTCAAAAGTCGTGCATTTTCTTGCGTACAGTTTTCATTGGTTAGACGCTAAAGCACCTGCTGGCGTCGGAAGGGGAAAATTCCGAAATTGTCTTTCCCCCTTCCGTAAAACGTTCAGCGTAAAAGCTCGTCCACTGAAATTTGTACACAACCTGCGTTAGCGTGTTTAAAGGCTAGCTTCGTTCTCGTTGTGTTTGTTGCTCCTAGCTTCCACCACCCTCCTACGCATTGTAACCCGGTCACCGGATTTAAAAGGTATTAAAAGGTGCCTAAGGTCGTGCCTTGTTTAAGCCTAGCTGATTATTATTTTAAAGGATTTGTTCCTGTGTTAAATAATTACCAGCAAATCCATTAATGGTTTCCTTCCCGCCTAATACAAAAATATTTGTATTTCAATTAGTCAATAACTATTCACTCATTCAGTCGGTCTTTTGTGGGAGAAAGTGTGATCAAATGCAACCAGCTCCAACTGGGGAGGACCGCTTCACGTTATTTGCATGTACGCTCGAATTTTAATATTATCTCTCTTCAAAATAATTCCCCGAAATTTACTTGCTTGTTAAATTCCACGAATTTGAACTTATATTTTTAAAGATGAACTTTAAAATTGATATACTATTCGCTTAGGGTTTTGGAAACGTCCTAAGGGAGATGTGCGTTTCTGTTAATGGGGAAAGGAAAACAACTTGGGTTCTGTTATTTCAGTAAGAACCGACATTAAATATTTGATTTTACTGAAATTCTGAACTATTTATAGTTTTTCCTTGGAACTATTTAATTAGATTGCTCTAAAATTATTATGATTTCCGTGGTACGAATAGCGTGGCCATGGACTAATTAATGTATACACAGGGACGGTCCGCACAACGCCACTCTCTCAAAAAATCGGCGACTAAGTCTTGTTAATGCTGTTCCCTCTTTTCCTCCCCCCTTAAGCAAAGTTAGCCGAGTCAAAACGTCATCAAACGGAAAAACGATGCTGCCCTCTATCTGCTTGGAGTCTATCGATGTTGGCGTCTGCTTATGATTTGAAAAACAAACGTTTTTTTTCGTTCATTTGAATAAGGTGTATGATTTAAGAGCTTTAATTTATTTAAGTAGTTTTACAAATTAATTATGAGGAAAAAGCTGTGTGTTTACCCTTCGTGTAAAAGTGATTCGAAGTATTGTCATAAAGAACACACGAAAGATTTCTTTATACCTTTCCTGTTCATCTTTTTCTAAGCCTTGTCCAAAAAAATCTTTGATTTACTATTATCGGAATCACTTAAATCCACTTTTTTAATTTTCTTTTTGTCTGGAGAAATTGAGAATAAGGTCTCGAATGTATGGGCCGAAAAATTAATATCAATCAATTTAATTGTTGATATAAATGAATTCATTTACCAAACGCACGTGGAGCTTACAACATCGCCGGCAAGGCGACTGCTTTTTTTTGTACCCTTAAACCTTTCCTCCCGTTTCCATCCCCCTTGACTCAGTTTGTCGTTAGTTCGCACAATCGCCGCTCGAGGGCACATTTAGCAATCGCTAGCCGCTAAATTTCCTATGCGGACCGTCCCTGTGTATACATTAATTAGTCCATGGCGTGGCGTTCCCGGCTGGCTTCGAAGTGTTGCCAACGTTCAAGACTCGAAAATCCCACAGCTCCCGGCAAAAAACTACCCAATAGTCTCAACCCTCCTCCATTCGTGAAAACTAAGCGGAAAGTAGGCAAAAAGTTTTGAGACCAATGAAATAATATTTTTTTATATAGATTTTACTTAAAATATTTTTTATTGAAAATTATTTATTAATTAATGACGAGGTTGTTGGAAAAGATCAATTGACCATCGAAAATTCCTCAAAATCCCATGAAAACCTTTGAATTTGTAAAAAAATTCCTTTATCCCATTTCTCAAAAATTGCCCTAAAAATCCCACGATACGGGATTTTTCCCACGACTTGGCAACACTTCCTCGCTGCAGCTGCTACCCTCTCGTTGCCTCGCCACAACTACCGTCCCGGCCAGGGTTGGACATAAGGGTAATTTTATAGTAGTCAGCCTGACTAGTGAATCTCCTATCTTAATTTATTTTAGTAGTCACTAACTAGTGGGGGTAAATATGGGGGTATTAAAACAAGGACAGCCAACATTTTGCTTTACAAGTCAGAATTAAAATAGGAGTTTCTTACCACTTGAGTTACATGATGTGATTTTTTTTAAATAAAATTGGATTGATGAATGATGAATTTATGATACGCCATGTTCGCCATTATTTATGAATATTTAGGTAAATTTATCACTAGTCAAAATGACTAGTGAGCCCCCAGATTTAGATTAATTTTAGTAGTCAGAGCATTTATTTTAGAAGTCAAATGCCGTGACTAGTGCATTATGTCCAACCCTGATGACCTGGTCCCGGCTGTACCAAGTGCTTTACGAGGGAACGTAGAATTTTTTTATTTCCTTCGATCGAATGATTTAGTAATTTAGATTAACCGGAAGTACGTCAACAGGTCGGTTGTGTGAAATGTCAGGCATCCGATGAAGGATTTAGAATTTTTCTACGAGGAGTAGAATCTTTGCTAGATCACTCGGAATTATCTAAAGGAAAATGTATCTAATTTAAAAAAATCTTGGGTTATGATAAAATTTTCTGTTCTAAATTAGCAGTGTCCTTAGTCTAGGCGTCCAAAAACTACAATATATAGTTCTAACCTAGCAGAGTGGCCTCAGTCTAGGCGTCCAAAAACTACAATATAAAGCTCTAACCTAGCAGAGTGGCCTCAGTCTACGCGTCCAAAAACTACAATATATAATTCTGACTTAGAAGAGCGGCCTCAGTCTACGCGTCTAAAAACTACATTATATAGATCTAACGTAGTAGAGTGTCCTTAGTCTAGGCGTCCAAAAACTGCAATATATAGTTCTGACCTAGCAGAGTGGCCTCAGTCTAGGCGTCCCAAAACTACAATATATAGTTCTGACCTAGCAGAGCGGCCTCAGTCAACGCGTCCAAAAACTACATTATATAGTTCTAACGTAGTAGAGTGTCCTTAGTCAAGGCGTCCAAAAACTACATTATATAGTTCTAGCCTAGCAGAGCGGCCTCAGTCTAGGCGTCTAAAAACTACATTAAGTAGTTCTAACGTACTAAAGTGTCCTTAGTCTAGGCGTCCAAAACTACATTATATAGTTCTAGCCTAGCAGAGCGGCCTCAGTCTAGGCGTCTAAAAACTACATTAACTAGTTCTAACGTAGTAGAGTGTCCTTAGTCTAGGCGTTCAAAAACTACATTATATAGTTCTAACGTAGTAGAGTGTCCTTAGTCTAGGCGTCCAAAAACTACATTATATAGTTCTAACGTAGTAGAGTGTCCTTAGTCTAAGCGTCCAAAAACTACAATATATAGTTCTAGCCTAGCAGAGCGGCCTCAGTCTAGGCGTCTAAAAAATACATTAACTAGTTCTAGCCTAGCAGAGCGGCCTCAGTCTAGGCGTCTAAAAACTACATTAACTAGTTCTAACGTAGTAGAGTGTCCTTAGTCTAGGCGTTCAAAAACTACATTATATAGTTCTAACGTAGTAGAGTGTCCTTAGTCTAGGCGTCCAAAAACTACATTATATAGTTCTAACGTAGTAGAGTGTCCTTAGTCTAGGCGTCCAAAAACTACAATATATAGTTCTAGCCTAGCAGAGCGGCCTCAGTCTAGGCGTCTAAAAAATACATTAACTAGTTCTAACGTAGTAGAGTGTCCTTAGTCTAGGCGTCCAAAAACTACATTATATAGTTCTAGCCTAGCAGAGCGGCCTCAGTCTAGGCGTCCGAAGACTACATTAAATAGTTCTAACGTAGTAGAGTGTCCTTAGTCTAGGCGTCCAAAAACTACATTATATAGTTCTAGCCTAGCTGAGTCGCCTCAGTCTAGGCGTCCAAAAACCACAATATATAGCTCTAACCTAGCAGAGTGTCCTTAGTCTACGCGTCCAAAAAGTACATTATATAGTTCTAGCCTAGCAGAGCGGCCTCAGTCTAGGACTCTAAAAACTACATTAAGTAGTTCTGACCTAGCAGAGCGGCCTCAGTCAACGTGTCCAAAAACTACATTATATAGTTCTAACGTAGTAGAGTGTCCTTAGTCAAGGCGTCCAAAAACTACATTATATAGTTCTAGCCTAGCTGAGTCGCCTCAGTCTAGGCGTCCAAAAACCACAATATATAGCTCTAACCTAGCAGAGTGTCCTTAGTCTACGCGTCCAAAAACTACATTATATAGTTCTAGCCTAGCAGAGCGGCCTCAGTCTAGGCGTCTAAAAACTACATTAATTAGTTCTAACGTACTAGAGTGTCCTTAGTCTAGGCGTCCAAAAACTACATTATATAGTTCTAGCCTAGCAGAGCGGCCTCAGTCTAGGCGTCTAAAAACTACATTAACTAGTTCTAACGTAGTAGAGTGTCCTTAGTCTAGGCGTTCAAAAACTACATTATATAGTTCTAACGTAGTAGAGTGTCCTTAGTCTAGGCGTCCAAAAACTACATTATATAGCTCTAGCCTAGCAGAGCGGCCTCAGTCTAGGCGTCAAAAAACCACAACATATAGCTCTAACCTAGCAGAGTGTCCTTAGTCTACGCGTCCAAAAACTACATTATATAGTTCTAGCCTAGCAGAGCGGCCTCAGTCTAGGCGTCTAAAAACTACATTAACTAGTTCTAACGTAGTAGAGTGTCCTTAGTCTAGGCGTTCAAACACTACATTATATAGTTCTAACGTAGTAGAGTGTCCTTAGTCTAGGCGTCCAAAAACTACATTATATAGTTCTAACGTAGTAGAGTGTCCTTAGTCTAGGCGTCTAAAAAATACATTAACTAGTTCTAACGTAGTAGAGTGTCCTTAGTCTAGGCGTCCCAAAACTACAATATATAGTTCTGACCTAGCAGAGCGGCCTCAGTCAACGTGTCCAAAAACTACATTATATAGTTCTAACGTAGTAGAGTGTCCTTAGTCAAGGCGTCCAAAAACTACATTATATAGTTCTAGCCTAGCAGAGCGGCCTCAGTCTAGGCGTCTAAAAACTACATTAACTAGTTCTAACGTAGTAGAGTGTCCTTAGTCTAGGCGTTCAAACACTACATTATATAGTTCTAACGTAGTAGAGTGTCCTTAGTCTAGGCGTACAAAAACTACAATATATAGTTCTAGCCTAGCAGAGCGGCCTCAGTCTAGGCGTCTAAAAAATACATTAACTAGTTCTAACGTAGTAGAGTGTCCTTAGTCTAGGCGTCCCAAAACTACAATATATAGTTCTGACCTAGCAGAGCGGCCTCAGTCAACGTGTCCAAAAACTACATTATATAGTTCTAACGTAGTAGAGTGTCCTTAGTCAAGGCGTCCAAAAACTACATTATATAGTTCTAGCCTAGCTGAGTCGCCTCAGTCTAGGCGTCCAAAAACCACAATATATAGCTCTAACCTAGCAGAGTGTCCTTAGTCTACGCGTCCAAAAAGTACATTATATAGTTCTAGCCTAGCAGAGCGGTCTCAGTCTAGGCGTCTAAACACTACATTAAGTAGTTCTAACGTACTAGAGTGTCCTTAGTCTAGGCGTCCAAAAACTACATTATATAGTTCTAGCCTAGCAGAGCGGCCTCAGTCTAGGCGTCTAAAAACTACATTAACTAGTTCTAACGTAGTAGAGTGTCCTTAGTCTAGGCGTTAAAAAACTACATTATATAGTTCTAACGTAGTAGAGTGTCCTTAGTCTAGGCGTCCAAAAACTACATTATATAGTTCTAACGTAGTAGAGTGTCCTTAGTCTAGGCGTCCAAAAACTACAATATATAGTTCTAGCCTAGCAGAGCGGCCTCAGTCTAGGCGTCCAAAAACCACAATATATAGCTCTAACCTAGCAGAGTGTCCTTAGTCTACGCGTCCAAAAACTACATTATATAGTTCTAGCCTAGCAGAGCGGCCTCAGTCTAGGCGTCTAAAAACTACATTAACTAGTTCTAACGTAGTAGAGTGTCCTTAGTCTAGGCGTTCAAAAACTGCATTATATAGTTCTAACGTAGTAGAGTGTCCTTAGTCTAGGCGTCCAAAAACTACATTATATAGTTCTAACGTAGTAGAGTGTCCTTAGTCTAGGCGTCCAAAAACTACAATATATAGTTCTAGCCTAGCAGAGTGGCCTCAGTCTAGGCGTCTAAAAAATACATTAACTAGTTCTAACGTAGTAGAGTGTCCTTAGTCTAGGCGTCCAAAAACTACATTATATAGTTCTAGCCTAGCAGAGCGGCCTCAGTCTAGGTGTCCAAAAACTACATTAAATATTTCTAACCTAGCAGAGTCACCTCAGTCTAGGCGTTCAAAAACTACATTAAATAGTTCTAACGTAGCAGAGTGTTCTTAGTCTACGCGTCCAAAAACTACATTATATAGTTCTAGCCTAGCAGAGCGGCCTCAGTCTAGGCGTCCAAAAACTTCATTAAATAGTTCTAACGTAGTAGAGTGTCCTTAGTCTAGGCGTCCAAAAACTGCAATATATAGCTCTAACCTAGCAGAGTGTCCTTAGTCTAGGCGTCCAAAAACTACATTATATAGTTCTAGCCTAGCAGAGCGGCCTCAGTCTAGGAGTCCAAAAACTACAATATATAGTTCTAACCTAGCAGAGTCACCTCAGTCTAGGTGTCCAAAAACTACATTAAATAGTTCTAACGTAGTAGAGTGTCCTTAGTCTAGGCGTCCAAAAACAACAATATATAGCTCTAACCTAGCAGAGTGTCCTTAGTCTAGGCGTCCAAAAACTACATTAAATAGTTCTAACGTAGTAGAGTGTCCTTAGTCTAGGTGTCCAAAACTACATTAAACAGTTCTAACGTAGTAGAGTGTCCTTAGTCTACGCGTCCAAAAACTACATTATATAGTTCTAGCCTAGCAGAGCGGCCTCAGTCTAGGCATCTAAAAACTACATTAACTAGTTCTAACGTAGTAGAGTGTCCTTAGTCTAGGCGTTCAAAAACTGCATTATATAGTTCTAACGTAGTAGAGTGTCCTTAGTCTAGGCGTCCAAAAACTACATTATATAGTTCTAACGTAGTAGAGTGTCCTTAGTCTAGGCGTCCAAAAACTACAATATATAGTTCTAGCCTAGCAGAGCGGCCTCAGTCTAGGCGTCTAAAAAATACATTAACTAGTTCTAACGTAGTAGAGTGTCCTTAGTCTAGGCGTCCAAAAACTACATTATATAGTTCTAGCCTAGCAGAGCGGCCTCAGTCTAGGTGTCCAAAATCTACATTAAATATTTCTAACCTAGCAGAGTCACCTCAGTCTAGGCGTTCAAAAACTACATTAAATAGTTCTAACGTAGCAGAGTGTTCTTAGTCTACGCGTCCAAAAACTACATTATATAGTTCTAGCCTAGCAGAGCGGCCTCAGTCTAGGCGTCCAAAAACTTCATTAAATAGTTCTAACGTAGTAGAGTGTCCTTAGTCTAGGCGTCCAAAAACTGCAATATATAGCTCTAACCTAGCAGAGTGTCCTTAGTCTAGGCGTCCAAAAACTACATTATATAGTTCTAGCCTAGCAGAGCGGCCTCAGTCTAGGTGTCCAAAAACTACATTAAATATTTCTAACCAAGCAGAGTCACCTCAGTCTAGGCGTCTAAAAACTACATTAACTAGTTCTAACGTAGTAGAGTGTCCTTAGTCTAGGCGTTCAAAAACTGCATTATATAGTTCTAACGTAGTAGAGTGTCCTTAGTCTAGGCGTCCAAAAACTACATTATATAGTTCTAACGTAGTAGAGTGTCCTTAGTCTAGGCGTCCAAAAACTACAATATATAGTTCTAGCCTAGCAGAGCGGCCTCAGTCTAGGCGTCTAAAAAATACATTAACTAGTTCTAACGTAGTAGAGTGTCCTTAGTCTAGGCGTCCAAAAACTACATTATATAGTTCTAGCCTAGCAGAGCGGCCTCAGTCTAGGTGTCCAAAAACTACATTAAATATTTCTAACCTAGCAGAGTCACCTCAGTCTAGGCGTTCAAAAACTACATTAAATAGTTCTAACGTAGCAGAGTGTTCTTAGTCTACGCGTCCAAAAACTACATTATATAGTTCTAGCCTAGCAGAGCGGCCTCAGTCTAGGCGTCCAAAAACTACATTAAATAGTTCTAACGTAGTAGAGTGTCCTTAAACTAGACGTCCAAAAACTACATTAAATAGTTCTAACGTAGTAGAGTGTCCTTAGTCTAGGTGTCCAAAAACTACATTAAATAGTTCTAACGTAGTAGAGTGTCCTTAAACTAGGCGTCCAAAAACTACATTAAATAGTTCTAACGTAGTAGAGTGTCCTTAGTCTAGGTGTCCAAAAACTACATTAAATAGTTCTAACGTAGTAGAGTGTTCTTAGTCTACGCGTCCAAAAACTACATTATATAGTTCTAGCCTAGCAGAGCGGCCTCAGTCTAGGCGTCCAAAAACTACATTAAATAGTTCTAACGTAGTAGAGTGTCCTTAAACTAGGCGTCCAAAAACTACATTAAATAGTTCTAACGTAGTAGAGTGTCCTTAAACTAGGCGTCCAAAAACTACATTAAATAGTTCTAACGTAGTAGAGTGTCCTTAGTCTACGCGTCCAAAAACTACATTATATAGTTCTAGCCTAGCAGAGCGGCCTCAGTCTAGGCGTCCAAAAACTACATTTAATAGTTCTAACGTAGTAGAGTGTCCTTAAACTAGGCGTCCAAAAACTTCATTAAATAGTTCTAACGTAGTAGAGTGTCCTTAAACTAGGCGTCCAAAAACTACATTAAATAGTTCTAACGTAGTAGAGTGTCCTTAGTCTAGGTGTCCAAAAACTACATTAAATAGTTCTAACGTAGAGAGTGTCCTTAGTCTAGGTGTCCAAAAACTACATTAAATAGTTCTAACGTAGTAAAGTGTCCTTAGTCTAGGCGTCCAAAAACTGCAATATATAGCTCTAACCTAGCAGAGTGTCCTTAGTCTAGGCGTCCAAAAACTACATTATATAGTTCTAGCCTAGCAGAGCGGCCTCAGTCTAGGAGTCCAAAAACTACAATATATAGTTCTAACCTAGCAGAGTCACCTCAGTCTAGGTGTCCAAAAACTACATTAAATAGTTCTAACGTAGTAGAGTGTCCTTAGTCTAGGCGTCCAAAAACAACAATATATAGCTCTAACCTAGCAGAGTGTCCTTAGTCTAGGCGTCCAAAAACTACATTAAATAGTTCTAACGTAGTAGAGTGTCCTTAGTCTAGGTGTCCAAAACTACATTAAACAGTTCTAACGTAGTAGAGTGTCCTTAGTCTACGCGTCCAAAAACTACATTATATAGTTCTAGCCTAGCAGAGCGGCCTCAGTCTAGGCGTCTAAAAACTACATTAACTAGTTCTAACGTAGTAGAGTGTCCTTAGTCTAGGCGTTCAAAAACTGCATTATATAGTTCTAACGTAGTAGAGTGTCTTTAGTCTAGGCGTCCAAAAACTACATTATATAGTTCTAACGTAGTAGAGTGTCCTTAGTCTAGGCGTCCAAAAACTACAATATATAGTTCTAGCCTAGCAGAGCGGCCTCAGTCTAGGCGTCTAAAAAATACATTAACTAGTTCTAACGTAGTAGAGTGTCCTTAGTCTAGGCGTCCAAAAACTACATTATATAGTTCTAGCCTAGCAGAGCGGCCTCAGTCTAGGTGTCCAAAAACTACATTAAATATTTCTAACCTAGCAGAGTCACCTCAGTCTAGGCGTTCAAAAACTACATTAAATAGTTCTAACGTAGCAGAGTGTCCTTAGTCTAGGTGTCCAAAAACTACATTAAATAGTTCTAACGTAGTAGAGTGTCCTTAAACTAGGCGTCCAAAAACTACATTAAATAGTTCTAACGTAGTAGAGTGTCCTTAGTCTAGGTGTCCAAAAACTACATTAAATAGTTCTAACGTAGTAGAGTGTCCTTAGTCTAGGTGTCCAAAAACTACATTAAATAGCTCTAACCTAGCAGAGTGTCCTTAGTCTAGGCGTCCAAAAACTACATTATATAGTTCTAGCCTAGCAGAGCGGCCTCAGTCTAGGTGTCCAAAAACTACATTAAATATTTCTAACCTAGCAGAGTCACCTCAGTCTAGGCGTTCAAAAACTACATTAAATAGTTCTAACGTAGCAGAGTGTTCTTAGTCTACGCGTCCAAAAACTACATTATATAGTTCTAGCCTAGCAGAGCGGCCTCAGTCTAGGCGTCCAAAAACTACATTAAATAGTTCTAACGTAGTAGAGTGTCCTTAAACTAGACGTCCAAAAACTACATTAAATAGTTCTAACATAGTAGAGTGTCCTTAGTCTAGGTGTCCAAAAACTACATTAAATAGTTCTAACGTAGTAGAGTGTCCTTAAACTAGGCGTCCAAAAACTACATTAAATAGTTCTAACGTAGTAGAGTGTCCTTAGTCTAGGTGTCCAAAAACTACATTAAATAGTTCTAACGTAGTAGAGTGTTCTTAGTCTACGCGTCCAAAAACTACATTATATAGTTCTAGCCTAGCAGAGCGGCCTCAGTCTAGGCGTCCAAAAACTACATTAAATAGTTCTAACGTAGTAGAGTGTCCTTAAACTAGGCGTCCAAAAACTTCATTAAATAGTTCTAACGTAGTAGAGTGTCCTTAAACTAGGCGTCCAAAAACTACATTAAATAGTTCTAACGTAGTAGAGTGTCCTTAGTCTAGGTGTCCAAAAACTACATTATATAGTTCTAGCCTAGCAGAGCGGCCTCAGTCTAGGCGTCCAAAAACTACATTTAATAGTTCTAACGTAGTAAAGTGTCCTTAGTCTAGGCGTCCAAAAACTGCAATATATAGCTCTAACCTAGCAGAGTGTCCTTAGTCTAGGCGTCCAAAAACTACATTATATAGTTCTAGCCTAGCAGAGCGGCCTCAGTCTAGGAGTCCAAAAACTACAATATATTGTTCTAACCTAGCAGAGTCACCTCAGTCTAGGTGTCCAAAAACTACATTAAATAGTTCTAACGTAGTAGAGTGTCCTTAGTCTAGGCGTCCAAAAACAACAATATATAGCTCTAACCTAGCAGAGTGTCCTTAGTCTAGGCGTCCAAAAACTACATTAAATAGTTCTAACGTAGTAGAGTGTCCTTAGTCTAGGTGTCCAAAACTACATTAAACAGTTCTAACGTAGTAGAGTGTCCTTAGTCTACGCGTCGAAAAACTACATTATATAGTTCTAGCCTAGCAGAGCGGCCTCAGTCTAGGCGTCTAAAAACTACATTAACTAGTTCTAACGTAGTAGAGTGTCCTTAGTCTAGGCGTTCAAAAACTGCATTATATAGTTCTAACGTAGTAGAGTGTCTTTAGTCTAGGCGTCCAAAAACTACATTATATAGTTCTAACGTAGTAGAGTGTCCTTAGTCTAGGCGTCCAAAAACTACAATATATAGTTCTAGCCTAGCAGAGCGGCCTCAGTCTAGGCGTCTAAAAAATACATTAACTAGTTCTAACGTAGTAGAGTGTCCTTAGTCTAGGCGTCCAAAAACTACATTATATAGTTCTAGCCTAGCAGAGCGGCCTCAGTCTAGGTGTCCAAAAACTACATTAAATATTTCTAACCTAGCAGAGTCACCTCAGTCTAGGCGTTCAAAAACTACATTAAATAGTTCTAACGTAGCAGAGTGTCCTTAGTCTAGGTGTCCAAAAACTACATTAAATAGTTCTAACGTAGTAGAGTGTCCTTAAACTAGGCGTCCAAAAACTACATTAAATAGTTCTAACGTAGTAGAGTGTCCTTAGTCTAGGTGTCCAAAAACTACATTAAATAGTTCTAACGTAGTAGAGTGTCCTTAGTCTAGGTGTCCAAAAACTACATTAAATAGCTCTAACCTAGCAGAGTGTCCTTAGTCTAGGCGTCCAAAAACTACATTATATAGTTCTAGCCTAGCAGAGCGGCCTCAGTCTAGGCGTCCAAAAACTACAATATATAGTTCTAACCTAGCAGAGTCACCTCAGTCTAGGTGTCCAAAAACTACATTAAATAGTTCTAACGTAGTAGAGTGTCCTTAGTCTAGGCGTCCAAAAACTACAATATATAGCTCTAACCTAGCAGAGTGTCCTTAGTCTAGGCGTCCAAAAACTACATTATATAGTTCTAACGTAGTAGAGTGCCCTTAGTGTAGGCGTCCAAAAACTACAATATATAGTTCTAGCCTAGCAGAGCGGCCTCAGTCTAGGCGTCAAAAAACCACAATATATAGCTCTAACCTAGCAGAGTGTCCTTAGTCTACGCGTCCAAAAACTACATTATATAGTTCTAGCCTAGCAGAGCGGCCTCAGTCTAGGCGTCTAAAAACTACATTAACTAGTTCTAACGTAGTAGAGTGTCCTTAGTCTAAGCGTTCAAAAACTACATTATATAGTTCTAACGTAGTAGAGTGTCCTTAGTCTAGGCGTACAAAAACTACAATATATAGTTCTAGCATAGCAGAGCGGCCTCAGTCTAGGCGTCTAAAAAATACATTAACTAGTTCTAACGTAGTAGAGTGTCCTTAGTCTAGGCGTCCAAAAACTACATTATATAGTTCTAGCCTAGCAGAGCGGCCTCAGTCTAGGCGTCCGAAGACTACATTAAATAGTTCTAACGTAGTAGAGTGTCCTTAGTCTAGGCGTTCAAAAACTACATTATATAGTTCTAACGTAGTAGAGTGTCCCTAGTCTAGGCGTCCAAAAACTACATTATATAGTTCTAACGTAGTAGAGTGTCCTTAGTCTAGGCGTACAAAAACTACAATATATAGTTCTAGCCTAGCAGAGCGGCCTCAGTCTAGGCGTCTAAAAAATACATTAACTAGTTCTAACGTAGTAGAGTGTCCTTAGTCTAGGTGTCCAAAAACTACATTAAATAGTTCTAACGTAGTAGAGTGTCCTTAGTCTAGGCGTCCAAAAACTACAATATATAGCTCTAATTTAGCAGAGTGTCCTTAGTCTAGGCGTCCAAAAACTTCATTAAATAGTTCCAACGTAGTAGAGTGTCCTTAGTTTAGGCGTCCAAAAACTACATTAAATAGTTCTAACGTAGTAGAGTGTCCTTAGTCTAGGTGTCCAAAAACTACATTAAATAGTTCTAACGTAGTAGAGTGTCCTTAGTCTAGGTGTCCAAAAACTACATTAAATAGTTCTAACGTAGTAGAGTGTCCTTAGTCTAGGTGTCCAAAAACTACATTAAATAGTTCTAACGTAGTAGAGTGTCCTTAGTCTAGGCGTCCAAAAACTACAATATATAGCTCAAACCTAGCAGAGTGTCCTTAGTCTAGGCGTCCAAAAACACAATATATAGCTCTAACCTAGCAGAGTGTCCTTAGTCTAGGAGTCCAAAAACTACATTAAATAGTTCTAACGTAGTAGAGTGTCCTTAGTCTAAATGTCCAAAAACTACATTAAATAGTTCTAACGTAGTAGAGTGTCCTTAGTCTAGGTGTCGAAAAACTACATTAAATAGTTCTAACGTAGTAGAGTGTCCTTAGTCTAGGCGTCCAAAAACTACAATATATAGCTCTAACCTAGCAGAGTGTCCTTAGTCTAGGCGTCCAAAAACTACATTAAATAGTTCTAACGTAGAAGAGTGTCCTTAGTCTAGGCGTCCAAAAACTACATTAAATAGTTCTAACGTAGTAGAGTGTCCTTAGTCTAGGTGTCCAAAAACTACATTAAATAGTTTTAACGTAGTAGAGTTTCCTTAGTCTAGGCGTCCAAAAACTACAATATATAGCTCTAACCTAGCAGAGTGTCCTTAGTCTAGGCGTCCAAAAACTACATTAAATAGTTCTAACCTAGCAGAGTGTCCTTAGTCTAGGCGTCCAAAAACTACAATATATAGCTCTAACCTAGCAGAGTGTCCTTAGTCTAGGTGTCCAAAAACTACATTAAATATTTCTAACGTAGTAGAGTGTCCTTAGTCTAGGCGTCCAAAAACTACAATATATAGCTCTAACCTAGCAGAGTGTCCTTAGTCTAGGTGTCCAAAAACTACATTATATAGTTCTAACGTAGTAGAGTGTCCTTAGTCTAGGCGTCCAAAAACTACATTAAATAGTTCTAACGTAGTAGAGTGTCCTTAGTCTAGGCGTCCAAAAACTACATTAAATAGTTCTAACGTAGTATAGTGTCCTTAGTCTAGGCGTCCAAAAACTACAATATATAGCTCTAACCTAGCAGAGTGTCGTTAGTCTAGGCGTCCAAAAACTACATTAAATAGTTCTAACCTAGCAAAGTGTCCTTAGTCTAGGCGTCCAAAAATACAATATATAGTCCTAGCCTAGCAGAGAGGTCTTAGTCGCTGCCAACTAATATAACGTAGGCAAACTGTAAGGTGCTTTAGTTCTGAGTAATATTGCGTTATGTTTTGTATTATTTGAGTTTTGGAAAATTTCCTTACTCTAGATATGACAGGACGAAATCATATTACCAGAAGGCATCGTTGTTAGGTGGGAAGGCAGAGCAATATATAGAAAAACCTCCCGAAAGATGGCGCTTCTATCTCATTTACATTTTATTATTTTCGCTCGTCGACTTCCGTAGAGGCGGCCTCCTTATTCTATAATATAGATAAGCGTCCAATCCCGCACCAGAACGACATAAATTCATCATTTCTTTGTCAAGTTATACGGGCCCCGCACCCTGGCGACGAAAAAAGACAACCAAAAATAAAATAAAGGGGGTCTCTTTCAATAATATTTGGTCATACATCATGGGACGATGAAAAAATGGCGTTCTCCAGGATGCGAAGAGTGGAGGGGGGGGGGATTAGATGGGATGGATAGTCATGAGGGGGAAGCTCGTAGGAGATGCTCACTTTGAAGGGGTTGGCTGCTCTCTCTCTCTCAACGTGTTGATAACGGACGGAAATTTTTTATTACCAATACTCGCCAGGAATTTTGATGTTGGGCCCTTCTCTTTCAATCTTCAGCTCTCTCGTTTTCGCCTCCGCCAAAGACCGTTTTTAATTAAGATGGAAAGCCTTATAAAGGTTATTATTATTATTTTTTTACCTAGAACCTTCGCATTTCTCTTTAATAGAACCTCAGTTCTCAATTATTTGATTTTCCAATATTTTCTATCCTTAATATCAGCAAATCGTTATTTAGTTTGATTTTTAATATAAATTTAAATCAATGGGAAAGCTTTTGGAGTTCATTTTATAATTTGAATAGGCGTTTCTATAAATTACGTAAGGTCACGGGTAAATGATTTTTCTACGTCACTAGCTATAGTTATTGAAGATTGAGAGCGCGCGCGCGAGTCAATAAAGATTTTTCTATTTGAAGTCGACTTGCGAAACGCGCGTGTAAATAAAGTATTTTATGGAAACACCTATTATGTTAAAATATGTCCAATAAATATGAAAAACATCGTAGTAATAATTATTAAGGTACGTAGGGAAATGATTAGTGATTTGGTGGGAAATTGGGACCCATTGAGTTGGGAATATTAATCTAGAGATCCAATCAAATCTGCTCCCCGCGAAACAAGTTTTTGAAAAATACGAATGTGCCGTCTGCTCTAAGATGACGAGCAAACGTTATCATATGACCCGTGGCGCCATCCATTTTTTTGAAGAAAAAAAATATTTTTGCTTGAAAACGCGTCTTATTTGAACGAACCATTGAGAGATAGACGGCGCCACGGGTAGAATGATAACGTTTTCTCGTCATTTGGGACGCCGATGGGAGCAGACGACAGTATTCTTATTTTTAAAAACTTGTTTCGCGAAATACTGAAATCCGACGTTTTGATTGGACCTCTAGATTAATATTCCCAACTCAATGTTGGGACCTAACGGAATCTAAGTCGAACCTGCGAAACCATAAGTTTAATTTTAATGACCTAGAATCTAAAAATTTAAATTTATTGTTTTCTAGGTCCTAGATAACATTAAATTTAAATTTTGCTTTTGAACTCCAACAATTTACTTAATATAGCGACACGAATATTAATATTTCAAGACATTAAAAATTATTATTTTATGTTATTTATAGCAATTTTATTATGATAATGAATAACTGCGTTCGCAAAGTGACTTATATTTATCGAAATTTTTTCCGCTTTCAACCAGGATTGAAAATTTATGTATTTTTGATGACGACTTCGTTGATGATCAAAAGATCTCTACCATCAGCTGAACGCCTTTACATCTTCCGTAACTTAAAAGCTAAGAGAGATTTTGATACGAAAAAGCGGTACTGGGAGGTGAATCTTCCAAAATTGATGTCTCTCTCGTATAAGAAGGGCCCTCTTGTAGATTTGATGTAGATAAA
Organism: Leiobunum rupestre; assembly: GCF_980474605.1. NCBI lineage: Eukaryota > Metazoa > Arthropoda > Arachnida > Opiliones > Sclerosomatidae > Leiobunum > Leiobunum rupestre. The sequence goes on from NC_143392.1 coordinate 39,166,326, forward strand.
GAGGCTCCGTCTTCGCTTCTCTTTTAGTTTTTGGTCCTTTTTTGGGGTCTATTGTGTGCTCTTTCTACTCGCTTCTCCCCGAAGACTCTTTCTAAGAAATGAGATCTTCGCCTTGGCGACCAGTAATTTAGGAAATAGGAAACTTTTCTTTAAATATTTTCCGGTCAACAGAAACCCTCCGTTTCCATACTCCGCTAAGTTTGCCCCAAAAAAATAATCTATTGTAAGAATAATCTTGTATGTCGAACTAAAAGTCGTCTTCTTTGGTTACCTAGTGGTATTTTTGTAGAGCGCTGTAATATCTGGAATTGGATGAACAATGAGAAAATAGGACAAAAACACTTTGTCTATATAGTTACCCTGGTGACGCGCGATAAATATTTGGTGAAATACTTGGGATTGTCCCAGTATGTTTCAAAGTTCTATAACAAAACCTTATATTATTAAAAAAAAACTATGCTTACAGTTCAATGTACTACTGTTCCTGTGTACGAGGGGTCGGACATTCACCAAAAAATGGGTACGGGATTTTGAAATACGGGATTTCACGCTGGATTTCGGATTTCTTAACTTTTTTCCTGGATTTCAAGATTTATCGACGGATCTCGGGATTTTCAATTTCTCAAATTATTGTCGGGATTTCTTGCCGGATTTCGAGATTTCCCGTAGGATTTCTTGATTTCTGGCCAGATTTCGAGATTTTCAAAAAATCTCCAGATTTTCTGGTCGGATTTCTTGAAAAGTGTACGGGATTTCTTTGAATGTCCGACCACTCAACTGTATATCCTAAGACTTTGAGGTTAAAATTAGCTAAACTGCGTGGCGTTCCTCCTTGGACCAGGTGTAAAGATTTCTACCTTAACGAATTTATGGGCAAAAGCTTAAAAATTCCGACCGTACCCATAATCGTAGGGAAATCCTGAATTTCAAATCACTGGCCCTCAAATATGTTAGACCTTGCTTTACTTAAGTTTTTTATTTAATTTTTAGGTTTATTCTAATTTAGAATTACCCTAAATCGTAATTAGTACTGCCAGATGCCAGTTGTGTTATCTCATCCGAGGAAAATGATTATAAGTTTTAGAATTTAGACTATCTGTATTTACGTTCCGATATAATCAGATCAGCTGATATGGATCGAAATGCAAACCAAATTGTTTAAACCATAAATTAATCTGAATCGAATTTATACCTGCATACAGATTATGAGCTGATTTCAAATCCCCAGATTAAATTTACTTAGAAATTTTCATTTTCATTTTACAAGATTATATATACTAAACACATAAATCAGATAAGTGTTCAGCTAACTGATTTCGGTCAGTTTATTTATTACAGATCAGTTCAGGTAGTTTACTTAGCATAGTAAATCAGATACAATTTGAGATCAGATTGCTTTGTGAGGGGAATATGAAAGATACACCTGATCTGTCCAAACGAATTTTCTTTTATTAATTTTATAAGTAAGATCCATTAAAATTTTCGAATAAGGAAGATTCATTACTTCGAACCAAGAACCCATAGAAGTACTAACAAGGAGATATCCCGAAGTGTAACCCACCGATTTTGTTCAATCTCGGGGGATTGGTAGACGTTCATGTATGATGGAAAATCCTAAAGGGAATTTATTCAATGGGCAACCGTTTTGCCATGGCAACGAAAACTGTTTTTGACCAAAAAAAATTGAAATTTTCCCATTGAAAATAACATGGGATTCTGACCGATTCCTAGGGCCCCCCCCCCCCTGTGAAAAATTTAAACAAATTTCAAAATTTCGAAAATGCCAAAAAAAGAAAAAATAAATAAAAATTGACAATAAAAACATCAAAATTGATCAACTTTTGATCAATTTGAGGTCAAAATCCCATGTTATTTTCAATGAGAAAATTTAATATTTTGTATTATCAAAAACGTTTTTCGTTGCCATGGCAAAACGGTTGCCCATTGAATAAATTCCCTTTAGGATTTTTCATGATTCATGAACGTCTACCAATCCCCCGAGTTTGAACAAAATCGGTGGGTTACACTTCGGGATGCATCCGTGTAAGAACATAGGAATGGTTATCTATATTTTTAGGAGGCAGAGCTATAGTCTTCTACCACTATTGTTAATTTTATTGCCATTAAAACTGATTACGAATTTAATTATGTAGGAAAGCTCATGCTTTCTTCTTGAATTAGCGTAATTTTATTTCTGCCGTTAATTTTTAATATTCCGGAAAAGTAGATGGCCCGAAAAAAGTTACTAAAGCAGGAAAAAAAAGAAAAAGGCGGGGCTTCTTTTGAAAATATAGATTAGGAGGCTCCACCAAAGAGTATAAAAACTACGTAACCTAGAGATATAATGACGGTCGAAAGCAGTAAAGGAAGTTGTAGCAACCGGGGGGGAAGGCACTCAGTGAATTTGCACTTCAAATTTCGGTACCGCAGCGCCACTACGGCAGTATTTAGTACAATAAATAATAAAACCGGAGAAAAATGGCAGTTACGGTGTTGCGGAGGTGCTAAATTTGGCATTTTGGATATTTAATTGTCTAATATCTGTCAATTCAAAAAAGTGACAGTAATTGGTTACTGTTTCGTGATTTTAGTTAGAATTTTTGGATTCGTTGTTCCGGTGTTTATTTTCAAAAAGTGAAGAATAAGGCGTTTGTTCTCTAACGTTGCCAAGTCCTAAAGGTAACCAATTCCTTAAGGAATTTTCAAGAATGTTGAACTAAATCAAAATAATTGCCACTTAAAACTGCCGTAGTGGCGCTGCGGTACCGAAATTTGAAGTGCAAATTCACTGAGTGACTTCCCCCCCCCGGTTGCTACAGCTTCCTTTACTGCTTTCGACCGTCATTATATCTCTAGGTTACGTAGTTTTTATACTCTTTGGCTCCACGAGGGCCTAAAGTTATGATTTGAGTTTTCTTAGTACGTCTATGGGTTCTTGTTCGAACGTAGAGTCATACCGGATGTAAACGTGACAAAAAAAAATCGAAAGGACGGCAACATTAATTCAAAATTTCTAAATACAACATTTATTTTAACAGTAAGGCAAACGTCGAATATTGTTTACATGATTGAATGTATTAATGAACTGGAATAGTTTACTTTATATAGCATGAATAAAGTTAGAATTGGTTTATCTTGACTCGTCGCGTCGCATGCAAACAAAGTTCCTTTTCTTAAAAATATACACCGTATTTGTTTAAAAGATTAACTGTACTGTGTGACGAGTTAACAGCTTAAATTATTAATTAAATTCAGAAAAACGTTATATATAATAATCAGCTAAGCTAATACCCAAGGCACAACCCTAGGCCCAAGTCATCAAGTGACTTTTAATGCCTTTATCCCAGGTGGCCGGGTTATCCTCTGCAAGTTTTTATGGAAAAGGGAAACCGAAGAACTTGAGGGAAAACCAATCTAACCAGTGAGGAGTGAACTTGCAAACTCAACGCGGAAGGAGTAGTTCCGAGTTTTACTTAGGGCCACAAGCTGGGTTCGGGTCGGTCTCTTCTCGCCAAACGTGTGTCAGTAACTGCAGCCAAAAAGAGACTAGAAGTTGAGAGGATGGATTGGTAACACCAGGAGTAAATAGGAGTAGGCATTTGTAGCTTTGGCCAGTGCAAATCGGCAAGTGATCCAAGTGATCCGCTTTCCACAGGGAGGGGACCACAAAAAAAAGATAATATATTAATTTACCACTTTGGAAAAAATCGACAGGTGCGCTTGGCTGACGGGGCAATGCCACCAGTCGGTCACTAAGGTAACTAAATCACGCGTCTGCGGAGACTTGAACTAAGGATAATATTATCCTTGCTTGGACAAAATTGACGGGAAATCGGCGCCGGATTCGATAACGTAGTGAATTTGCGCTTTTAAGTGAATTAAAAAACTCTTAAATTTTGTAAAGACTAGTTTTTCCATTCCCAAACAACTTCAATAAGTTAAGTTAGTTCTGTCCGTTTTTCTTTTTCTAGGCCTTGGAGAAACCCAGCAGCGGCACCGATACTTAAGTGTTAAAAACCTTATAAATGTTATATTATTTAAATTTGAATGTAAAAAGGGAAATATATAAACCTGGGGAGAATGAAACAGTTACATACTTCATACTTCCTCCCAGCATTCCAAATTAAACGTTTTCACGTTACAGAATGTGAAAATATTTCCGAGAATAAGCCTTGATCCTCGACCGAAACGCCAGCTACATCTAGAGCCAATTCACGGCGTTAAGAGGCGTCTTATACATGCTCGGAGCGTTGTACATTGTAGTTCCCTCTCTTATGGTATTCATCCGCGTAAAAACTTCAGAAAAAAGAGAGAGAAAAGGCGGGGAAATTCTTGAAAAGTGCCGTATCTCAAAAATACAATTATGCCTACTCTCCCAATTTATTCCTGTAACACCCAGGGGCGTTCCAACCACGGGGGCAGCGGGGGCGACTTGCCTCCCCTTCTATTTCACAGCGGGGGCGCTGCCCCCACAATTTTTTCCAAGGGCAGACTTGCGCAGAGGTGCAGTTCACTCACAAGGAGACGACCCGAGGTGTAACACACCGATTTAGTTCAAACTCGGGGGTTCGGTAGACCTTCATGTTACTTGAAACACCCTAAAGGGAAATGTCTCCATAGGCAACCGTTTTGCCATGGCAACCAAAAATGTTTTTGACAAAACAAATAGGAAATTTTCTCATTGATTATGACATGGGAATCTGACCAATTTTAAGGGTACCTACCCTCTGTAACAATTTTAATCAATTTCGAACTTAAAAAAATTAAATTGGTCAGATTCCCATGTTATATTCAATGGGAAAATTTCCATTTTGTGTTTTCAAAAACATTTTTGGTTGCCATGGCAAAACGTTTGCCTATGGAGACATTTCTCTTTAGGGTGTTTCAAGTTACACGAATGTCTACCAAACCCCCGAGTTTGAACCCAATCGGTGTGTTACACCTCAGGTCGTCTCCTTGTCAGTATACTTATTTGCCAACCTGACAGGCCGACTAAACACGCGACAACCTTGTGTTTTGTTTTCGATCTCTCGTCATTTTTTCGGACTTAGCCTATTTAACAAGGTATGTGTTTATAATTTTGTTTTTGCCCCCACTCTTGTAAAAACGTTGGCACGCCCCTGCGTGGACTACCAATATTAATTAAATAAATAAATTGTGAGTTTTAAAACCGTTTTAACTCTTAAGTCTCTTTTCATTTACCAACATTATGATTTACGAAAATTTAATATTTACAATACTAATGCACAAAAATGTTTCTAAATTGTATTATATATCTCAGTATAAATTTATAATATCTATCGAAATAGGCTGATAAAAATATTATCCTACGAGGAGACTTCCCATCAGTACTTCCCCCGCATAAACCTGTGAAAAAGAGGATTTCTCTGATTGGTTGGAATTTACGGCCAACTTCGACGATTTTTTTGCAGTCTAATGAATTCGCAATTCGCGAATCGGCAAGTTTGAAGCGAAGGATTCTCCAAAGAAAAGGTTTGTTAATGTTTTTGATAACTGTAAATTAAATAGCAAACAGATCCTTCAATTCCAATTAGAAGATTCATTTGATATTTTCAACTTATAATTTACGTGTTAATCATAAGACACGTTCGCGTAAGGCCACGATTCTTGCTAAGGCTTATGTTCCCCACAAAAATACTGCAGCAGGCGAAATTTGTTTTTAACGTTTTTTATAGTTTTGATATCTGTACATAGATGGCACTGCTGTTGAACATACACCACAGACTTACTTCCCCTTCCTTCCCCCTTTCCGAAATCCTCTATCCCTATTATCTAAACCATTAAATTAAACATGTACAGTCCCGATCAAAATTTTCTGGCCGTTTTCTCTTGGCAGCCATTCTATTTCTATTTTAGGTGGAGAGCCGAATGAGGGCTTCTATGAAAGAATAACTCCACGAAAATAATACGGAGTGAAAATTAATGTCCTACCACCATTAGGGCACGAGCAAAGCCGGAAATAGCTAAACCCCTCCAAAATGACGTCTTTAAAAAAATAAATATAATTTGTCGTGTCTTAGCTTGTTTGAAGCGTCAGGATATTCGGAAACCAAATCTGGTTTCATTTTTCAAATAGGATATGTGTTTGTAAAGTTATTGAAGACATAGGGATGACGGAAACATTAAAATTAACCCTTATTTAACTTTTAGGGGCTTTGTTTCACTTAAAAATTAAATAAGGGACTCTTCCTTCGCAGGCTCGATGCCGATTCCGCTGAGAACTAGGGGGCCCCCAAACGTATATGATTAATATCGGTGCTATTTTCGCGGGTTGGGGGGGGGGTGGTGTTCCTAGTTACGCCACTGATGCGTATAGAGTCGTGTTTCAAGCGAATAACAAATTAACATTTATTAGCAACGTAGGGAGATAGAACCCTTAAGTCTATAATATTGTTTCATAAGTTGGTCACTTTGGGGAATATTTTACTGAGAGCTAGTAACGAAGTGGCGTCATCACAAGAAGAAAATCTGCGCCTAGCGAGGCGCTGTCAAAGGCTACCTGTGACGCGCGAGCAAGTGGACGCAAAACTGCGACGAAGCCCGTATAATGCAGTCTGTCTTGCGAATAGCTCTCAGTAAATATTTTGCATGTGAAGAATAGGAAGTGTCACACTTTTGTAACAATATTATACACTTATGTAGACACTTATTTCGCAAAAGTGTATTATATACTTTTGATCTTAGTCATAAATATCTATCAAGGGAAATGGCTCCGTAGCTTGGTAACCCTTTGGTATTTGGACGATAATGTGCGTAACCCCAAACAGTCTAAGCCCCCGAATTTAATATATTTAAGCAAATAGCGGAATTAGAGCTTTTATTAATCATAATATGCAAACAATTATGAAACAGAACGGAGTAGAAACAAGATACACATCTGTTATTCATTTGACTTGATTCCTAGAATCACTAAATAATTGGAATATTAATATTTCAAATGAGCCTTTTTTCTCCGAGTGTAACCGTCTAAATTAGCCTTTTCAAGTTCCTTGTTGTGGCCACCGACACAAGTTGCTTTCTTTTCGATTGTTAAACGGATAATTGAAACCCAGTTTGTTAGCGTTGTTCCGTATATTGAAAAGGCTAATTGGCTTTCATATTTTAAGAGTTGGGTCTGGCTATTTTTTCGGTTCTTAGTTTTAGTGGCCACGTATTGGGAAAAACTGGATGTTAATAAAACGCACTTGTGTAATATTTTTGCAGTATTTTTTAAGAGCAAAGAGAAATAGTATTCGGTCTTTAAAGGGAGTATAACCCATCTTGTTTGGTAGGGTGCACTTAGACCAAGGATCCTTGCTTAGACTATACCGAGTAGCTTCCACAAGCCTTCCTAGCGAGGGGCGGCAAGAAGTTAGTTTGATCGGGTTTTACCCCCAAATTCCCAAAAAGTGTATACACCCTAACTAAACTAACTCCTTTCCACCCCTCGCTAGGAAAGCTTGTGGAAGCTACTCGGTACAGTCTAAGCGCACCCTACCAAACAAGATGGGTTATACTCCCTTTAAAGAGTTGGTCAAGTGGTCGTATGAAAATGAGAACTATGCGAGGAAGGCTTAGTGACCAAAAGAAACGACGTCATATCCAGGCCGTATACTTCAATTAACGTATACCTTCGCATCTAGTTTCAGTTGTAATTGTAAATTAACTTAATGTGAAATTATTTTTAGTTAAACATTCTCTAGATAATATAGACGCCATCGTCTTTCGTGGCAATATCAAGCACTGGGAGGTCAGTAGGAAAGTTGGCTACGCTTTTGTTAGAAAATTTTCTGACTCCGAGACACTCGCAAACATCGTGCACCAGAATATAGAGGAAATGTTGGACATGATGTTAGCTATTAAAAGAGCCTTTAACCCGATGGCCATCGTCCAAGAAGCGACATTTGATATCATTGCCCAAACTGCTTTCGGGTATCAACAGAATTATTTTATTATCACGCTGCGGAAATAATAAAATATAAAATATTTCAGGGCCAAAAGCTGAGTGAGGCAGACACAGCTCGCTTAGGAGAGACGGTTACCAACGTTTTCGAATATCTAGTTATCATTAATAGATGCTGGAGTTTTCAATACCATTTCTTGAGGTGCTTATAAACAACATTTTTTACGCAGTGGCGTAGTGAGGTTATTTGGCGCCCAGGGCCAAACTCAAAAATTTGCGCCCCCCCTCCCACATATGCCAGCCAAAATTTCCTTCATAAAATTCCTTGTTTTAAACGAAACCTAACACAAAATAAATAACACAAAAAATATTAATATATTACAATTTCATTGATATATTTAAAAGATTAGTCTATTCATACAAAACAATATTGTTTGAAAAAAAAACATTCAAATAATTATGTCATATGGGGAATGCAAGAAGTGTTTAATATTTCAAGTTGTGTATTGTAATAGATTTATTTTCCTGGCCTTCACTGCTGAAAACTGGTCGATAACATCATCAAAGTTAATTTTTTCTAATGCTTCTCTCTCTACACTTAGCAGTGCTAGATTGCACAAACGGTCTGCCCCATCGACGCGCGCAAATATCACATGATCAGTTTCAACTTACTGAAAGACCGTTCGCAGCTTGCAATTGATACGGAAATTGTTAGGAGGATTTGCAAGGCAATGCGTAAATTTGGAAAAACATCGTCACCATATGACACAATAAAACAAGAACCTGGTGAATCTGGTTGTTGTTTCTTGTTGGAAACGATCTAAAACAGATTTCATGACACGTACAACCTCTTCTTCCGCTGAAAGACCCGAGACTTGTGCCAATTCCCCAGGCATTCTTCGCCTTCGCCGGATTCGTCTTTCAACTTCGATCCCCCATTCTAAACACCTGATCTTGGCAGTCTCAACAGCATCTCTACACAAGTCTTCGCGATTTTTTTTAAATTTGTTTTCTAGGGATTCAATATCGAGTGCTGCATCCTTGAAGTTCATGGTGGGATCCTGTAGCCGTTTCTGAACACGATCAATTCTTCCAAGGAAGTAATGCCAAAAGTAGAGTAAAGCTATAAAGTCAAAGCTTAGTATGTTTTGTAGTAAATTTTCCGCATCATTTCGCGTATCGTTGGTCTGGCTCTTATCATCAGATAGCTTTTCAAGCAGCTTCACTAGTTCATTGAGTTCTGATCGTGAACTCCATCGAGTTTCGCATTCACGTTTAACTGTGATAGAAACTGCATTCTTTAGTTGTTCCCATCGAAGAGTTGAACGAGAGAAAAAATTATATTTTCCATACTTCTGTTGATGGGAAATTAACAAAAGGAAATGGCTATTATAATTTTTACTATCCATCCTATATTTCTGCAACCTAATATTGAGATGTGGTCCTTAAAGTACCTTATTTTCATGTAATCCAAAATAATCTTAAAATATGTCAAAAAATCTACCCAAGGACAGTTTACAAAATAATCAAAGCTGAGGATTAATGATAAAATAGTTCGATAGTACAAGGACAAAAATTTTTTGAAAATATTTTGGGGGGATGGGGGGTTGGTGGCCATCTTGGCGGCCATCTTGGATTTACATGTTCATATTTAGTTACTCTCTACTTCTGGCTCTTATCATCAGATAGCTTTTCAAGCAGCTTCACTAGTTCATTGAGTTCTGATCGTGAACTCCATCGAGTTTCGCATTCACGTTTAACTGTGATAGAAACTGCATTCTTTAGTTGTTCCCATCGAAGAGTTGAACGAGAGAAAAAATTATAAATAGTCTCGATCGTACCAAAAAAAGTAATGACCAGAGGATCATGTTTGGCTGAGTGAACTCCAGCTAAATTTGAACTATGGTTGTCACAATTAACGAACAATGCTCGATGATTTCTGGCATAAATCCTTTGTTGAAGGTCTGATATATGTCCAGTCATCACAGAGGCGTTATCATAGCATTGAGATCTACAATCGGTAAGAGGTAAGTTGTCAAATTCAAGTTGTTCCACAATGACTGTTTCAAGAGAGGCCGCATCTTTGGCATGTATTTCAATATAACCTAGAAATGACTCTTTGATGACTACTTTCTTCGTCATCAACAAACCGTATAACTTCAGATAACTGTTCACGATGTCCTAGATCAGGTGTTGAATCAAGTAAAATTCCATAATATTTATTTCTCTTGATATCACTCAGTAACTTTTTTTCTGAGAGTAGAAGCAAGAATACATATAAATTCATTTTGGATTTCCGGTGATAGATATGAAACCGATTTTGGATTTTCTCTCGCATGTTGTAGGTGGTTTGCCAAAAGAGGGTCGTACTGGGCAATGACTTTGAGAAGAGCAAGAAAGTTCCCAACATTTAATGTGTTAGTATCATTGAGATTTTCTTCATGACCGCGCAACGCTAAGTTTTGAGATGCTAAGAACTTAATAGAGGTAAGCACTCGTTTCAAGACATCTCTCCATCTCTGTTTTTCAGATTTTATTTGAGCCTCAATTTCTGCATCAATTCCTTTCCCATGAAGGATCCTTCTTTCAGCCTCTTTCCAAATTGTAAAAGATTTTCGGTGACTACTTCTATTTTCGTGATCCTTTACTCTATCTGTGTGTCTCCAGTTGTTAAATCCGTTATTTGATTCAAAAGAAGATTGACAGTTAGAACTCGACGAAGTGAACAGCAGGTGGCAGAAGCAATAAGCGGATTCATTTAAAGGTGAATACAGTAACCATGAACGATTAACCTCATCCCCGCTGGCAAGTCGGCGCTTGAACCATTGCTGAGTTATTGAACGTTCGCCAGATACAGCAAACTGGACGTCTTTGTTCTGAAATATGAGTGGTCCACGAGTTATCATTTCTGTGCACAGCTGCTGGGATACTATTGATAACTTTGAAACATTATCAAATTCTAAGTATCCAACGTCGTGAAACGTAAGTAAGGCTGGAATAGTTTGAGTCACCGTAGTCACATCAGCATCATTAGCATTATCTGTATCTTAATTATATTCTGAGACTTCATCTCTTATATCTTTAATTCCATCTTCATATCCGCCATCATTGTGTTGGGTCGACTCCGAGGTTTTGTCAGCTTCTGTATGTGTTCCCATAGCAACATCTGACTGGATGTTGTCATTTTGTAAAATTTCTTTTAAATTATCCTCTTCTTTCTCTGCTTGATATAATTCATCTTCAACATACTCAATTTTTTCCAAAACATTTGACTCTAGCTGAGTGCTACCTTCTTTTAGCTTCATTGTTTGGTTTTGAATATGTCCAGCAACTTCAGCTTCAATTTAGTTTTTTTTTAAAATGTGTTCATTAATTGGCTCGACTTCTCTGCTTCTTTCATTGCCTCCCTGTTTCTCTTCCACCTTTGAGCACCACTTACAACGAGACGACCCGAGGTGGTTCTCACCGATTTTGTTCAAAGTTGGGAGATTTTTAGACCTAGATGTAACATGAAAACTGTTAAAGGGAAAAGTTACGCTGGGTTTCCGTTTTGCCATGGCAACCAAAAATGTTTTTGACAACATAAAATGAGAAAAAGTCTACGTAGAATAACATGCGAAAATTACAAATTCTAATAATTAAAAACAAAATTATTTTTAAAACAATTGTAAATTTTACATTTTTGGATTACTTTGGACAAATAGGGGGGAATAAAAACCATTTTGGGTGAACTCGAGCTAATTTGAATAAAAAGGTTGAAATTTTAGGTATAATACAAAATATTTGTAAAACTTATGCCGTGATAACTGCCATATATTTTCGCCGATAACTCTTAAAATTTCTACATTACATTATCTGAACGATGTAAACAGATTTTTAGATTTCGATAGAAAAACGACGCCATTTTATAAAATGGCGGAGAGAAATATAAATCATGGTGCAATAAGTTAGGTAATTTGTATCCGATTAACCTGAGATTTTCTACGTTACATTATCTGCCCGAATGAATTCGTACTATAGATTTTTATAGAAATCCGACACCATTTTGGAAAATGGCGGATATCAATAAAACTCATCGTGCGATAAGTTCCGTAAATATTCGTCGACTAATCAGAAATTTTCTACGTTTCATTATCTGCCCAAGTTAATTAGACCTTTGGGTTATCCAATAATAATTCGACGCCATTTTGAAATATGGTGGATATAAATATAACTTATGATGCGATAACTGCCGCAATTATTTGTCGATTTACGTGAAATTTTCTACATTACATTATTTGACCGAATAAATAAGCCCCTTTACACCGTGATAGAAATCTGACGCCATTTTACAAAATGGCAGATATCATAATGCGATAACTGCCGAAATTATTTTTCCAATTACTTGAAATTTTCTACTTTACATTACCTATTAAAGATAATTAATCCTATTAATTTTAATAAAATTCGAGGCCATTTTGAAAAATGGCGGATGTCAAAATGTGTCACGGTTATATAAGTTCCGTAATTATTCGACGATAAATATGAATTTTTCCGTTTCATTAAATGATTGAATAAATAAGTCCTTTCTATTTTGAAAGAATTCCGAAACCATTTTGCAAAATGGCGCATGTCTGAGAAGTTCCGTAATTATTCGTCATTTATTCTGAAATTTTCTTTTTCTGACCGAGTAAATTAGTCCTATTTCTTTTGAGAGAAATACGCCGTTTTTCAAAATATCAATGTATCTTTTGGTGCGATAAAATCCGTATTGTTATTGTTATAAAAAAAAATTATAGGAAACTTCATATATAATGTATAAATTTTAATATATTTCCACAAAATCAAATAATATTGGGTAAGTTCTTATATCATTGGATTAATCGAAAATAATTAAGGTTAATTTCACATTAAATTAGGAAAGCAATACATTTTACCCAAATTATATGAATTTACCTAAATGGAATTACATTAAATTAGTTCAAATTACATTGTCGACATCCATATAAATTGGGAGAAATTCAAACTATATTTAGTGTTTTTAATAATATTGAGTAACTTTAAATAATTTTGATTACATTGGAACAATTTTGAGTAAATTCCAATGATATATGGTTAATTGAAATAATAATGGGCAAATTGAAATAATATTGTGTATATTTATATAAAATTGGTAAATTGAAATAATATGGTGTATATTTGAATATATTGAGAAAATTCCAATAATATTGTGCAATTAACATAATTTTGTTTACAGTCTATTAATTTGAACTAAATCGAGTTTATATAGTGTAAGTTCATTTACCATTGGGCGAATTATAATAATTTTGGTAAGTTTATATTATAATATATTATTTGGTTAAAATAAATATCGGAAAAATGTTTATTATATTTTATAAATAGACGAGTAAAGAAATCAGCTTTTAAATTTTTGCAACGATTTTCCTGGGGAATTGTGGGAAGGAGAAGATAAAGTGATTGGCTATTTCAGGGGTCTACACATTACCTTACTACTCTTTAATCAAATTAATAAATATACAGACCAATATTACGCCTCCTATAGGTGATACTTTAACCCTACTCTTTTGCTGTAGTGAAGTCCAAATGTTAAAATATTTTTAATTAGTTATACCTTACCTTGGGGCATAACTGATTTTGACCATGTTTTGACATATTTGCATATAATCTCCCGAATTACCAATTATTTCTCGAGTTACCAATAATTTCTCGAGTTACCAATAATTTCTCGAGTTACCAATAATTTCCAGAATGACCAATAATTTCCAGAATGACCAATAGTTTCCAGAATGACCAATAGTTTCCAGAATTACTAATAATTTACAGAATTACCAATAATTTCCAGAATTACAACCATTTTCTGATTTACCAAAAATTTCCCGAACTACCAATAATTCCACAATGCCAAATGAACTAATTTAATAATTTTATTTTCGATTAATCCAATTATATAAGAACTTACCCGATATTATTTGATTTTGTGGAAATGTATTAAAATTTACACATTATATATGAAGTTTCGTATAATTTTTTTTTATAACAATAACAATACGGAATTTGTCACACCAAGAGATACTTTGATATGCGCTATTTTGCCAAACGTCGAAGGATTTCTCTTAAAAGAAATAGGACTAATTTACTCGGTCAGAAATAGAAAATTTCAGAATAGTTGACGGATAATTACGGAACTTCTCGGACATGCGCCATTTTGCGAAATGGCTTCGGAATTCTTTCAAAATAGAAAGGACTTATTTATTCGATCATTTAATGAAACAGAAAAATTCAGATTTATCGTCGAATAATTACGGAACTTATATAACCGTGACACATTTTGACATCCGCCATTTTTCAAAATGGCCTCGAATTTTATTAAAATTAATAGAATTAATTATCTTTAATAGGTAATGTAAAGTAGAAAATTGGACAAATAATTTCGGCAGTTATCGCATTATGATATCTGCCATTTTGTGAAATGGCGTCAGATTTCTATCACAGTGTAAAGGGGCTTATTTATTCGGTCAGATAATGTAATGTAGAAAATTTCACGTAAATCAACAAATAATTTCGGCAGTTATCGCATCATAAGTTATATTTATATCCACCATATTTCAAAATGGCGTCGGATTATTATTGGATAACCCAAAGGTCTACATTTTAAGACTTATCGGCGAAAATATATGGCAGTTATCACGGCATAAGTTTTACAAATATTTTGTATTATACCTAAAATTTCAACCTTTTTATTCAAATTAGCTCGAGTTCACCCAAAATGGTTTTTATTCCCCCCTATTTGTCCAAAGTAATCCAAAAATGTAAAATTTACAATTGTTTTAAAAATAATTATTGGAGTTTTGCACATTAGTTAGGGTATTTGTATACCCATGCATAGGGGGACCCTCAGAATTTGTAATTTTCGCACGTTATTTTACGTAGACTTTTTCTCATTTTATGTTGTCAAAAACATTTTTGGTTGCCATGGCAAAACGGAAGCCCAGCGTAACTTTTCCCTTTAACGGGATTCATGTTACATCTGGGTCTAACAATCCCCCAACTTTGAACAAAATCGGTGAGAACCACCTCGGGTCGTCTCCTCGTTAGTTTACCTCCTGGCATGCTGGCAAAGGCCAAATTTGTAATGTATTATTTTCAAGCTTGAAATATGTTAAAATATATAGGCTCGCTACTTGGGTCCCGGTAATTTTTAGCGACTTCCCTACTCGTTTTCTCGCCAGGGCAGTTAAATTAAGAAAACTATTATTAACCGAAAATTATTTTGTATTGACTATAGAAAACTGACTAAGTCATGTACATTATATAATTGCTCAAACTGTACAATAGTGGTTTTTTCTTTAAAACCTTTTATATGTTATTTATTCTAGTCTAATGCATATCATAATGACTTGGAAATAGCGGGGGTGACGGGGTCCTAGAGCCAATGGCCTGACCGTCGGTGCCCGGGGCGTATGCCCCCCCTGCCCCCTCGCTACGCCTCTGTTTTTACGTTCTCAAGAAACGTTCGACAACAAATTTAAAAACTAGGCCTACGGCTGCAGTGCGCGGGGAACTTTTTCCCCCCATCCAAATCAACATTATAAGGTAGTTTCTTTTCGCTTGGTCCGGGATTTTGGGGAAGGGTAAGAAGAGTAACGCTATGACGTCATCTTATTCCGATTCTGTGGTGGCGAATAGTTTAAGTCGGAGTAAAAACGTTTTTCCAAAATGTCTGCCTGTGGCTTTTTCAGCAAAACAATTGTGGCTAGCACACCACAAAATCCGATTTACTCCTTTACACCTCCTTTTTAGAAGGAGTAAAAAGAGTAGGCCTAATACTCCGGTAATTCTCATCCCCGGAAAATGCGAGTAAAACGTTTTAGGGTAAAAAGAGTACACTTTTATTCCGAGAACAGGCTAAAAGAAACCACCTACTGTCTACTCTACAAGATCTAGAAACACCGTTTAATCAATATTTCATTTTTGAACTTCAAACCTGTACAAAAAAATTTGTGGAAATTAATTTCTGCTTGACTATTTCCAAAACACTTTCACGACAGTGCTCACTTTGGAAGGATGGTTACCAACGCAATATATTGTTGTCATTAATCAGTCAGTAATTTTATATTTATCTCTCTTTTATTTAATTTTTGTTATTTAAGCGAGCTATGTGTAAGTCAATCACATTTTTTCTATGATTAAAAATAAATAAACGACCAAAAATCATATCCGATGGCATAGGTCGGCAAGACTTTTGGTTTCCAGTCTCCAGTCCTCCAGTCTCCACTAGAACATTTAGTCTCCGGTCACCAGTTTTCCAGCCTCCACTGGAAGATTTAGTCTCCGGTCTCCAGTCCTACAGTCTCCACTGGAAGATTCGGTCTCCGATCTCCAGTCCTCCAGTCTCCACTAGAACATTTAGTCTCCGGTCACCAGTTTTCCAGCCTCCACTGGAAGATTTAGTCTCCGGTCTCCAGTCCTCCAGTCTCCACTGGAAGATTCGGTCTCCGATCTCCAGTCCTCCAGCCTCCACTAGAACATTTAGTCTCCGGTCACCAGTTTTCCAGCCTCCACTGGAAGATTTAGTCTCCGGTCTCCAGTCCTCCAGTCTCCACTGGAAGATTCGGTCTCCGATCTCCAGTCCTCCAGCCTCCACTGGAACATTTAGTCTCCGGTCACCAGTTTTCCAGCCTCCACTGGAAGATTTAGTCTCCGGTCTCCAGTCCTCCAGTCTCCACTGGAAGATTCGGTCTCCGATCTCCAGTCCTCCAGCCTCCACTAGAACATTTAGTCTCCGGTCACCAGTTTTCCAGCCTCCACTGGAAGATTTAGTCTCCGGTCTCCAGTCCTCCAGTCTCCACTGGAAGATTCGGTCTCCGATCTCCAGTCCTCCAGCCTCCACTGGAACATTTAGTCTCCGGTCACCAGTTTTCCAGCCTCCACTGGAAGATTTAGTCTCCGGTCTCCAGTCCTCCAGTCTCCACTGGAAGATTCGGTCTCCGATCTCCAGTCCTCCAGCCTCCACTAGAACATTTAGTCTCCGGTCACCAGTTTTCCAGCCTCCACTGGAAGATTTAGTCTCCGGTCTCCAGTCCTCCAGTCTCCACTGGAAGATTCGGTCTCCGATCTCCAGTCCTCCAGCCTCCACTGGAACATTTAGTCTCCGGTCACCAGTTTTCCAGCCTCCACTGGAAGATTTAGTCTCCGGTCTCCAGTCCTCCAGTCCTCCAGTCTCCACTGGAAGATTCGGTCTCCGATCTCCAGTCCTCCAGCCTCCACTAGAACATTTAGTCTCCGGTCACCAGTTTTCCAGCCTCCACTGGAAGATTTAGTCTCCGGTCTCCAGTCCTCCAGTCTCCACTGGAAGATTCGGTCTCCGATCTCCAGTCCTCCAGTCTCCACTAGAACATTTAGTCTCCGGTCACCAGTTTTCCAGCCTCCACTGGAAGATTTAGTCTCCGGTCTCCAGTCCTCCAGTCTCCACTGGAAGATTCGGTCTCCGATCTCCAGTCCTCCAGCCTCCACTAGAACATTTAGTCTCCGGTCACCAGTTTTCCAGCCTCCACTGGAAGATTTAGTCTCCGGTCTCCAGTCCTCCAGTCTCCACTGGAAGATTCGGTCTCCGATCTCCAGTCCTCCAGCCTCCACTGGAACATTTAGTCTCCGGTCACCAGTTTTCCAGCCTCCACTGGAAGATTTAGTCTCCGGTCTCCAGTCCTCCAGTCTCCACTGGAAGATTCGGTCTCCGATCTCCAGTCCTCCAGCCTCCACTAGAACATTTAGTCTCCGGTCACCAGTTTTCCAGCCTCCACTGGAAGATTTAGTCTCCGGTCTCCAGTCCTCCAGTCTCCACTGGAAGATTCGGTCTCCGATCTCCAGTCCTCCAGCCTCCACTGGAACATTTAGTCTCCGGTCACCAGTTTTCCAGCCTCCACTGGAAGATTTAGTCTCCGGTCTCCAGTCCTCCAGTCTCCACTGGAAGATTCGGTCTCCGATCTCCAGTCCTCCAGCCTCCACTAGAACATTTAGTCTCCGGTCACCAGTTTTCCAGCCTCCACTGGAAGATTTAGTCTCCGGTCTCCAGTCCTCCAGTCTCCACTGGAAGATTCGGTCTCCGATCTCCAGTCCTCCAGCCTCCACTGGAACATTTAGTCTCCGGTCACCAGTTTTCCAGCCTCCACTGGAAGATTTAGTCTCCGGTCTCCAGTCCTCCAGTCTCCACTGGAAGATTCGGTCTCCGATCTCCAGTCCTCCAGCCTCCACTAGAACATTTAGTCTCCGGTCACCAGTTTTCCAGCCTCCACTGGAAGATTTAGTCTCCGGTCTCCAGTCCTCCAGTCTCCACTGGAAGATTCGGTCTCCGATCTCCAGTCCTCCAGCCTCCACTGGAACATTTAGTCTCCGGTCACCAGTTTTCCAGCCTCCACTGGAAGATTTAGTCTCCGGTCTCCAGTCCTCCAGTCTCCACTGGAAGATTCGGTCTCCGATCTCCAGTCCTCCAGCCTCCACTAGAACATTTAGTCTCCGGTCACCAGTTTTCCAGCCTCCACTGGAAGATTTAGTCTCCGGTCTCCAGTCCTCCAGTCTCCACTGGAAGATTCGGTCTCCGATCTCCAGTCCTCCAGCCTCCACTGGAACATTTAGTCTCCGGTCACCAGTTTTCCAGCCTCCACTGGAAGATTTAGTCTCCGGTCTCCAGTCCTCCAGTCTCCACTGGAAGATTCGGTCTCCGATCTCCAGTCCTCCAGCCTCCACTAGAACATTTAGTCTCCGGTCACCAGTTTTCCAGCCTCCACTGGAAGATTTAGTCTCCGGTCTCCAGTCCTCCAGTCTCCACTGGAAGATTCGGTCTCCGATCTCCAGTCCTCCAGCCTCCACTGGAACATTTAGTCTCCGGTCACCAGTTTTCCAGCCTCCACTGGAAGATTTAGTCTCCGGTCTCCAGTCCTCCAGTCTCCACTGGAAGATTCGGTCTCCGATCTCCAGTCCTCCAGCCTCCACTAGAACATTTAGTCTCCGGTCACCAGTTTTCCAGCCTCCACTGGAAGATTTAGTCTCCGGTCTCCAGTCCTCCAGTCTCCACTGGAAGATTCGGTCTCCGATCTCCAGTCCTCCAGCCTCCACTGGAACATTTAGTCTCCGGTCACCAGTTTTCCAGCCTCCACTGGAAGATTTAGTCTCCGGTCTCCAGTCCTCCAGTCTCCACTGGAAGATTCGGTCTCCGATCTCCAGTCCTCCAGCCTCCACTAGAACATTTAGTCTCCGGTCACCAGTTTTCCAGCCTCCACTGGAAGATTTAGTCTCCGGTCTCCAGTCCTCCAGTCTCCACTGGAAGATTCGGTCTCCGATCTCCAGTCCTCCAGCCTCCACTGGAACATTTAGTCTCCGGTCACCAGTTTTCCAGCCTCCACTGGAAGATTTAGTCTCCGGTCTCCAGTCCTCCAGTCTCCACTGGAAGATTCGGTCTCCGATCTCCAGTCCTCCAGCCTCCACTAGAACATTTAGTCTCCGGTCACCAGTTTTCCAGCCTCCACTGGAAGATTTAGTCTCCGGTCTCCAGTCCTCCAGTCTCCACTGGAAGATTCGGTCTCCGATCTCCAGTCCTCCAGCCTCCACTAGAACATTTAGTCTCCGGTCACCAGTTTTCCAGCCTCCACTGGAAGATTTAGTCTCCGGTCTCCAGTCCTCCAGTCTCCACTGGAAGATTCGGTCTCCGATCTCCAGTCCTCCAGCCTCCACTGGAACATTTAGTCTCCGGTCACCAGTTTTCCAGCCTCCACTGGAAGATTTAGTCTCCGGTCTCCAGTTCTCCAGCATCCACTGGAAGATTCGGTCTCCGATCTGCAGTCCTCCAACCTCCACTAGAACATTTAGTCTCCGGTCACCAGTTTTCCAGCCTCCACTGGAAGATTTAGTCTCCGGTCTCCAGTCCTCCAGTCTCCACTGGAAGATTCGGTCTCCGATCTCCAGTCCTCCAGCCTCCACTAGAACATTTAGTCTCCGGTCACCAGTTTTCCAGCCTCCACTGGAAGATTTAGTCTCCGGTCTCCAGTCCTCCAGTCTCCACTGGAAGATTCGGTCTCCGATCTCCAGTCCTCCAGCCTCCACTAGAACATTTAGTCTCCGGTCACCAGTTTTCCAGCCTCCACTGGAAGATTTAGTCTCCGGTCTCCAGTCCTCCAGTCTCCACTGGAAGATTCGGTCTCCGATCTCCAGTCCTCCAGCCTCCACTGGAACATTTAGTCTCCGGTCACCAGTTTTCCAGCCTCCACTGGAAGATTTAGTCTCCGGTCTCCAGTTCTCCAGCATCCACTGGAAGATTCGGTCTCCGATCTGCAGTCCTCCAACCTCCACTAGAACATTTAGTCTCCGGTCACCAGTTTTCCAGCCTCCACTGGAAGATTTAGTCTCCGGTCTCCAGTCCTCCAGTCTCCACTGGAAGATTCGGTCTCCGATCTCCAGTCCTCCAGCCTCCACTAGAACATTTAGTCTCCGGTCACCAGTTTTCCAGCCTCCACTGGAAGATTTAGTCTCCGGTCTCCAGTCCTCCAGTCTCCACTGGAAGATTCGGTCTCCGATCTCCAGTCCTCCAGCCTCCACTAGAACATTTAGTCTCCGGTCACCAGTTTTCCAGCCTCCACTGGAAGATTTAGTCTCCGGTCTCCAGTCCTCCAGTCTCCACTGGAAGATTCGGTCTCCGATCTCCAGTCCTCCAGCCTCCACTGGAACATTTAGTCTCCGGTCACCAGTTTTCCAGCCTCCACTGGAAGATTTAGTCTCCGGTCTCCAGTTCTCCAGCATCCACTGGAAGATTCGGTCTCCGATCTGCAGTCCTCCAACCTCCACTAGAACATTTAGTCTCCGGTCACCAGTTTTCCAGCCTCCACTGGAAGATTTAGTCTCCGGTCTCCAGTCCTCCAGTCTCCACTGGAAGATTCGGTCTCCGATCTCCAGTCCTCCAGCCTCCACTAGAACATTTAGTCTCCGGTCACCAGTTTTCCAGCCTCCACTGGAAGATTTAGTCTCCGGTCTCCAGTCCTCCAGTCTCCACTGGAAGATTCGGTCTCCGATCTCCAGTCCTCCAGCCTCCACTAGAACATTTAGTCTCCGGTCACCAGTTTTCCAGCCTCCACTGGAAGATTTAGTCTCCGGTCTCCAGTCCTCCAGTCTCCACTGGAAGATTCGGTCTCCGATCTCCAGTCCTCCAGCCTCCACTGGAACATTTAGTCTCCGGTCACCAGTTTTCCAGCCTCCACTGGAAGATTTAGTCTCCGGTCTCCAGTTCTCCAGCATCCACTGGAAGATTCGGTCTCCGATCTGCAGTCCTCCAACCTCCACTAGAACATTTAGTCTCCGGTCACCAGTTTTCCAGCCTCCACTGGAAGATTTAGTCTCCGGTCTCCAGTCCTCCAGTCTCCACTGGAAGATTCGGTCTCCGATCTCCAGTCCTCCAGCCTCCACTAGAACATTTAGTCTCCGGTCACCAGTTTTCCAGCCTCCACTGGAAGATTTAGTCTCCGGTCTCCAGTCCTCCAGTCTCCACTGGAAGATTCGGTCTCCGATCTCCAGTCCTCCAGCCTCCACTAGAACATTTAGTCTCCGGTCACCAGTTTTCCAGCCTCCACTGGAAGATTTAGTCTCCGGTCTCCAGTCCTCCAGTCTCCACTGGAAGATTCGGTCTCCGATCTCCAGTCCTCCAGCCTCCACTGGAACATTTAGTCTCCGGTCACCAGTTTTCCAGCCTCCACTGGAAGATTTAGTCTCCGGTCTCCAGTTCTCCAGCATCCACTGGAAGATTCGGTCTCCGATCTGCAGTCCTCCAACCTCCACTAGAACATTTAGTCTCCGGTCACCAGTTTTCCAGCCTCCACTGGAAGATTTAGTCTCCGGTCTCCAGTCCTCCAGTCTCCACTGGAAGATTCGGTCTCCGATCTCCAGTCCTCCAGCCTCCACTAGAACATTTAGTCTCCGGTCACCAGTTTTCCAGCCTCCACTGGAAGATTTAGTCTCCGGTCTCCAGTCCTCCAGTCTCCACTGGAAGATTCGGTCTCCGATCTCCAGTCCTCCAGCCTCCACTAGAACATTTAGTCTCCGGTCACCAGTTTTCCAGCCTCCACTGGAAGATTTAGTCTCCGGTCTCCAGTCCTCCAGTCTCCACTGGAAGATTCGGTCTCCGATCTCCAGTCCTCCAGCCTCCACTAGAACATTTAGTCTCCGGTCACCAGTTTTCCAGCCTCCACTGGAAGATTTAGTCTCCGGTCTCCAGTCCTCCAGTCTCCACTGGAAGATTCGGTCTCCGATCTCCAGTCCTCCAGCCTCCACTGGAACATTTAGTCTCCGGTCACCAGTTTTCCAGCCTCCACTGGAAGATTTAGTCTCCGGTCTCCAGTTCTCCAGCATCCACTGGAAGATTCGGTCTCCGATCTGCAGTCCTCCAACCTCCACTAGAACATTTAGTCTCCGGTCACCAGTTTTCCAGCCTCCACTGGAAGATTTAGTCTCCGGTCTCCAGTCCTCCAGTCTCCACTGGAAGATTCGGTCTCCGATCTCCAGTCCTCCAGCCTCCACTAGAACATTTAGTCTCCGGTCACCAGTTTTCCAGCCTCCACTGGAAGATTTAGTCTCCGGTCTCCAGTCCTCCAGTCTCCACTGGAAGATTCGGTCTCCGATCTCCAGTCCTCCAGCCTCCACTAGAACATTTAGTCTCCGGTCACCAGTTTTCCAGCCTCCACTGGAAGATTTAGTCTCCGGTCTCCAGTCCTCCAGTCTCCACTGGAAGATTCGGTCTCCGATCTCCAGTCCTCCAGCCTCCACTAGAACATTTAGTCTCCGGTCACCAGTTTTCCAGCCTCCACTGGAAGATTTAGTCTCCGGTCTCCAGTCCTCCAGTCTCCACTGGAAGATTCGGTCTCCGATCTCCAGTCCTCCAGCCTCCACTGGAACATTTAGTCTCCGGTCACCAGTTTTCCAGCCTCCACTGGAAGATTTAGTCTCCGGTCTCCAGTTCTCCAGCATCCACTGGAAGATTCGGTCTCCGATCTGCAGTCCTCCAACCTCCACTAGAACATTTAGTCTCCGGTCACCAGTTTTCCAGCCTCCACTGGAAGATTTAGTCTCCGATCTCCAGTCCTCCAGCCTCCACTGGAAGAGTTGGTCTCCAGTATCCAGACTTCTAAAAGAAAGTTTGGTCTCCGGTCTCCATTCCTCCATTCTTCACGGCAAGATCTAGTTTCCAATCACTAGGGATCCATTGGAGTAAGTGGTTTTGCGATCTTAGCTATAGGATGGTGGTCTAAATTTTTAAAATTAACAACATGGGACTTTTCTCGCAGACGTATCTTATAAATTTCTGATATAATTTATATCGACGTATGCTGAAGCTACCGCATCATTAAATTATGTACTCTTCTATACGAGTTAGACGCAGAGACTTCAGTTTGAGGAATGAGACTGCAGACGACAATTTTCTCCGGTCTCCAATCTCCGAAGCGTCTAAGGGACCTCCGGTCTCCAGGCCTCCAGTCTCCCCAGGAATATTGAGTCTCTGACCTCAGAGGTCGGAGGACTGGAGACTGGAGGTCGGAGCCGCCAATGTATGCCGGCGGTTTTACACCTTCACAAAAAAAACTCGCGAAATATGTCACCGGAAATGTCAAATGAATCAGACCCCGACACCAATAACGTTATTCTTAAAGAACTTCATAAAATCTAAAAAAAATAGACCGAACTTATAGTAAAGTTGAAGTTATTCTTCCATTAAAACAAAAGGTAGAAACTCTTGAAGCATCAGTATCTCAAACGGAAAAAAGTAAAATAAACACAGAAGTGAAAACTTACGATTTGTTAGATCTTGTGATTAAGGGTTTAGCAGACCACGAAATAGAGAGTTGAGAAGTGTTAGCAAATTGTGTAGAAGAAATATTTAACGCAGAATTGATGCAATTGCATGTGATAGAGACCTCCAGTGGCGGAATTTGGAATCACCGAGTGAGAGTTACAGTCGCGGTAAAAAAAATCTTTTCCCATAGCGTTACGCGATTTCCGAGGCGTCTTAAAATGGTTCTTAACCTAATTAAATATAGTTAATAAATAATAAAAATTAGCGAAACGGCTTCAGAAAGGCTCAAAACATAATCAATTAGCGTTTTGAGATACACTGGAACTTAATTTTCTAAGTATAAAAGGGGAAAAATATGATATAGTTTTTAAGCCTCGGGGAGTCGGCGAATATATTTTTCGCGTCCTGCATCAGCTTGTAGCTTACGTGATTAAAAGCATTGGTAAAAGCAAGGAGGATAGGAAGGGAGGCGAAGTAGAAGGGATGAACGCGCCAGCATCCTTGTAAGAAGCTTAGAGCGCACTCGGCGGGAAAATTTCGGAAAAATGGCGGCAACACGTAGCGTAGCAGCCGCAATCTTGCCGACATTTTCCCGCCGAGCGCGCGCTAAGCTTCTTACAAGTTACAAGGATGCTGGCGCGTTCATCCCTCCTACTTCGCCTCCCTTCCTATCCTCCTTGGTAAAAGTCAAGGTTCTTACATGCGGCACTATACATGAGATTGATAAATATTAGTAAATAATTTACAGGTACAATATGAAGACATGTTGAGAATTTCATTGGAAACTGAAGCTCTCAATTGAGAAGACACAACTGAAATAACACTGAAAAGATATAATAAATATTAGTAAATATTTTACCAGTAAAATACGAATAATATTTAATAAACTTTCTCTGAAACATTGGAATTATCTTCAGATAAACTAGCCAAAGCTTGAGAGTTGTCCATTTCGAGAGAAAACGTACAATATATTTTGTTTACTTTTACCAATGCTTTTAATCACAGCTGTAAGCTACCAGCTGATGCAGAACGCGAAAAATATATTCGCCGACTCACCGAGGCTTAAAAAACTATGTCATAATTTTTCCCCTTTTTTACTTAGATAATAAAGTTCCAGTGTATTTCAAAACGCTAATAGATTATGTTTCGAGCCTTTCTGAAGCCGTTTCGCTAATATTTATTATTTATTAACTATATTTAATTAGGTTAAGAACCATGAAAAGATTTTTTTTACCACGACTGTACCTCTCACTCGGTGATTCCAAATTCCGCCACTGGAGGTCTCTATCACATGCAATAGCATCAATTAGGTTTAGAAAGTTCTGTTCTTCAAACAAAAGTGATATTTTCTGCACTGATACTTATGATACAAAAATGAACATTCTGCAATCCAATGTCGAACTTAAAGGGAAGGAAATATTTATTGAACATGACTATACGCCAAGCCAGAATTATGCCCGATTCAAGCTGAGCGAATTCGCAAAAACCAAACCCAGATACCAAGAAGGAACGCCATAAAAATGGGTTCTGAGTCATTTAGATTTGATTTCTCAAAAAACTAAGTACAAATAATTCCAAAAAATAAACTATCTATTAAAACGCTCAATCTTAATGATTGCTTATAATTTATTTGAAAATACGACATTGATATTTGTTGTGATGTCTCAACACTGTATTGTTAACTTGTTACCAAGCTAGTAGTTCTACTCCCGGTTGTTACGCCCAGTTAAAATATATACCAGACATATTTACGCTTACGGAAAGTTGGTTCCAATAGACGCTTCAATAAAACATCTTCAAGGAAATCGCCAAGAAGTAATATTTCCGAGAACCAGAAAGAATCAGAAATTAAATTACGGAAAATATTGGTAAAAATCTTTGAAGAAAAAATGGGTTCAAATGTGGGTTTACTGATGCATAACTGGGTAGTAAGTCACAGGGGCAGGGCGATGGAAGGATTTTGTTTTTAATTTCAGAAGTTCTTGAGGTGGCGCCATCTCTCGATTGAAAGAAGCTAAAAAAATCCGAGTTTTTGCTTACCCCTGTAAAGCAAACTCGGCGTCGAACAAACTGTAAACCGACCTATTCAATCGTCTATAATCAATAAATTGGCCAGTAATAGCTAATATCTTCCAGAAAGTTAAAATTGTCCAATTGTTTAAAGAAACTCTTATTAAGAATTGAATTTTATCATCTAGGCTAATAACCAAGTCACCACCATAGCCTCCATAGGCCCAAGTCATCTAGTGACTTTTATTGACTTTATTTTAACAGAGTTTCCGATATTACGTTCAAAGATTCGATTACCCTGCCCGAACGGTAACAAGGATAAAATCCATGAACTTTGAACTATCTGATTGACATTTAATTTTAAAAAAGGGGTCCAACTTATCGGTGGCTCACTCTTATTTTTGGTGGTTATTTTAACTTACATATTCTTCTATATTATTGTACAGAATTTGTATGTTGTTGTATATAACTTTTTAAATTGTATTTTTCATTTTGTAAATAGTATTTTATTATGGTATCTTAAAATATTTTTATAGTTTTAGTTTTCATTTGAATCTAAATAATGTAACAAAAGGGATTTTTATTTACAAAGAGGCAATAAATATTAATTTGAAAATAAATATTCATTCATTCATAAATCAATTAATTCGGGTAATCTCTATAATTAGAGCTCGGTGTAACCATAGGTCAGCGATACTTTTGGTCTCCAGTCTCCGCTGGAAGGTTGGGCCTCCAGTCTCCAGGTCTCCATCGTGGCTAGAGGCCTCCGGTCCCCAGGTCTCCATTCTCCATAGATATCGCGGGCCTTCGGTCTCGGAGGCCGGAGACTAGAGACTGGAGGCAGGAGCTGCCGATGTATGAGCGGAACAGATAAATTAACCGTAAATTTTTCAATTATTCATAAAACTTTCGGTTTTTATTGGCGGTTATAAAACTATTTAATATGCAAAAAATAAGTTTTTATCCGTATAATTTTCGTTTATTGATAAAAACATAAAAAGGATATTTCTTATCCAACCACGAACTCTATCTAAAATTGTGAAGGACTTCCGTAATGAACACGTTGTTGGTTATATACCCTTTCAGCATTCCAACTTCTTTCACTGTAACACCAAACATTGGGAAGTCAGTAGAAACGCCACATTCGTCCGTTAGCTAAAAGGAGATGAGGGTGAAATTGGAATGGAAATGCCGATATGAAGCAATATCGCAGAAAAAATTCAGCTAGTCATATATCGCATTCCTCCAACACACAAGACACCCGCGCATAGCCGGGAAGTAGCTCTTTATCCATGGGGTTAACTATCCTTGTGATGTATTGGCAGCTTAAGTTATCACGTTATTGTAGGAAAAAGATCCATTTTGCTGAGAAAAACAGCTTTATATAGTCAACCGTGGGTCCTTCACCGCGACAAAGAAGTGGAAGAAATTTAAGACGATGGTTAGCGGAATTTAGTGGATATTCTTCTGTTGGGGTAGGTACATTTGTTCGAATTTCAATCGTCCGAACGGTGGAACAAATGTTCGAATTTCATTCGTCCGAACCGCCGAAATAACAAATGTTTCAATTGTTCGAATTGGACAACTTGTTTGTTTCATTCGTCCGAATCGGTAGCATCACTTGTCCGAATTCTGTCGCTAAATTAGTATTTCTTATTGCTGTTTTTTTATAATGTCTAATAATTTTATCCTATTATGTCCATTTTTCGTTTGGCCGATATAGTAAGTGGGAATTGCGTTGAATGTTAGGTTAGGTTCACGTTAATGTTACAATTTTCTTATATTAACAATATTTAAAAAAAAAACAACCAATTCCTAATGTTCGAAAAAACGGACCAACGATTATTCGAACAAATGAAATTCGCCAGTAAAGTTAACATAAATTGAACGACTAAATCACCAACAAAAGTTGTGATAAATTTTTCGGGCAAATGAAATAAGTTGTCGGACATACGATCCTGTTTTCCGGCATTCGAACAAATGATCATTCGGACATTTGTACCACCGTTCGGACGAATGAAATTCGAACAAATGTACCCAAATCCTTCTGTTAGCTAAAACATAGACGATGAAAATAAAATTGGACTGCAAAGTTATGTTTTTTAAGTTTTCCATTTTGGAGAAGCTAGCACAATTATTGACATAATCAGCGTTGATAATCTATTCGTAGTTTGCCTACTTTCGTTGCCATAGTGATGCGATTAGAACGCCAATGGTAGTTACGTGATTTGAATCGCCGAATCTGGTGTTTTACCACGTGATCTGTGACCTGAAATAATGGTATGGGACGCGTCAAAATTCTCAGAACGAATTCTTCTCTTAAGAAGAGTTCTTCGTGAGAATTTTTCTCGCTAAAAAGCGTCAAATGTAAAAAAGATTCTTCTAAAGATGGCGGCTTACGAGAATGGCACGAACGACAATAAATATTATTTTTATACGATTTCACGACAATATATGAAGGAAGAAAACATTTGATTTATAATTTTAAATGAAATATTTCATCGGAAATTAACTTACCATTCGGTTTTCTCTGAAACTCATTTTCGTCCACAAAAATATCATTCTGTTTATTTTCTTCAGCATCTAGTAAGCTTACTAGAATATTATCTGCAATTTTCATTTATAACTTACCCCCTTTTTGATCAAGAGAACTCGTGAGAAGAGATTACGTCACCTCCTGTGAGAAGGACCGTCAAAACTTTGAGAAGTTAATATTTAATAATAATAATCAGCTAGGCTAATACCCAAGGCACCCCCTTAGGCCTTAGTCATCGAGCTACTTTTAAAGCCTTTAATTCAGGTGAATTATCACTATCAAGGGAAGAATTCTTAGAATTTTGACACGCCCATGGTGACCGTTTCAAGGAGGGACTTAGCTACATGATACGCTACGATCAGCACCGAATATTAAAACTTAATTTCAATAATTAAAGAAGAAAGTGCCTTCATTCATTCCAACCACGCGAATGTTTTAAAACTAGAAAGATTGATATAGCGTTGACTCAATAATATAGTCTAAGAATGAAGCTGAAGACAAGGATAAATATGACAAGATATACTTGATAACTTAAAAGTAAAAGGTCTCTTTAAATATTTTGTTTATATTAGCGGTTTAAGACAGCTTTTCGAAACAATTCTTTCAGTGGAAAAATTTTAGCCAAGTTTACATTCATTACAGGTACCCTCGTTATTATAGACAACGTTCCAATCCTTTTTATCTCTAGTGTTCAGACCCCAATGACCCGGTGCCCAGAGTGAAGCTAATTTACAGGGTTTGGCCTATTAAGGCGATTCTCAATCTAAAAGATAGTCATTTTCAGTAGCGGCGCCAGGATTTTTGGGGAGGTAGGCCAACCATTTGGAGCCCCCCCACCACAATTTTTTCAAATCCATCCACGTGGATTATTTAATTTTTTTGAAGCAAGTGGAGAAATATTTGGGTAAAATGGGTACGCGACGAAAAATTAGAGATAATTATGAATTTAAACATTACCAAAAACTGAGTGTGTGTTGATCCTTCTTTGTGTACCGATAACACTCAACAAATGAGTGGTTATTTACTTATTTCTACCACTGAATTCCAGTCTATCAATTTACATTCATTCCTTCGGTACTTCGCATGTACATCCCTTACATCAGAACTTACAAGTTACAACTTTACGAAAATGAATGTACGTAGGTACACTAACGAGGAGACTACCCGAGGTGATAATCACCGATTTGGTGGAAACTAGGTGGGTATGTAGACCTTATGGTAACATGAAATTTCACCAAGGGAAAAATTGCAATGGGCATTAGTTTTGCCACGGCAACCGAAAATGTTTTTGAAAACACAGTATGTATATTTTCTCGGGTAGTCTCCTCGTAAGTTAAGTAATTTTAAGAACCATTAATTTGTAAAGATAAAATTAAAGATACAATTTAAATATGGTAGCGCTCGCGAAAAATTTAAACTAAAAAATAAACTACTGTCAAAGAAAAGTTACTCGTACTTTTGAAAGGAATAAAAACAGCAGTGTCGTTAAGCCAATCACCCGCGTTGAATATTGGAAAATTAATAAATAAATAAATTATTTCGCACACAAATTACAGAATTTTTTATATTAAATTTTGGAGGCCCCTTAAGACGACTTTTGGAGGCCCCTACCAAAATTTCAGGTAGGCCCAGGCCTACCCCGGCCTATTGCTGGCGCCGCTACTGGTAATTTTGAAGGTCAAGATCACATTTTCAAAGTCAAAGTATCTATTTATTAACAATTTCCCCATTTTGGCATCCGTACTACCATGTACCTCTTACTTTGGCTGATTGACGCTATACTCAGTGGGGTGGCAGAGTGGTTAGCACTTTCACCTCGCAGCAAGAGGAACCGGGTTCGATCCCAGCTTGTGGCACTGAGGGAAAACTCGGAACAACTCCTTCCGCGTTGGGTTTCAGCGTTATCTCCCCACTTGTTTAAGGGGTTTTGCCTCGAGTTCTTCGGTTTCCCCTTCCATAAAAACTTGTTGAGGTTAACGGTAATAGTTAGTGTAGGGAGCTGTTGTCTCGATCGCGTGGCATGCAGGGCTTGCCACCACCCTCCTACGCATTGTAACCCGGCCATCTGAATTAAAGGCTTCAAAAGTCTCTTGATGACTTAGGCCTAAGGTGGTGCCTTGGGTATTAGCCTAGCTGATTACTTACTTACTCAGTTGCACGAATTTCCGGTAAATGGGTGGCGGGGATTTCGATTTTAACCTATTTTCTGTTGATTTGCTTAACGTTCCTTCGCGTGTTATATTAATCCATTTTAGAAATGTCTATTGTCCAAATTTCAAAGTGATCAATAAATATTTAATGTAGATTATTACTTTTAAGCTTTTTTTTTATTCAAGGAAGAAAGGGCTGATTGAGTCTGAGAAGACCGCGAGCCCGGCGAGACACCATCTGATTAATCAGGGCGAGATATGTGTAACGGCTACGCCAACGGGGGGATATGTGGGGACAGGGGTGGGGACACCCGTGGCGGAAGTATTCCGACCACCCGTTGGGGAATTGGTAGTCGTCCTCACACGACCATCCACAAACTCTGCCTCCCGGACGCCTGGGATTACAGGAGTGAGCCACTACTCCCGGCTACTTTTAAGCTTCATTATAGCGTATTTTTAGTATTACGCTTCTAAACAATCATAAAATCGCACGTTTATGTACGTCAATGTGGTAATCTCGGCATTACCCGTTCTACGCTTACCCTGGACTCGCCAAACATAATTTTGTTTAGGTAGCCTTGTAGTACTAAAAATAAATTATGACGACTATTTTAAAATCTTATCTATGTTAATTAATTAATTATCACTTTGAAATATAACGCCAAATTATATATATATTATAATTATACCCATAGAGTAACCCACCTACGTAAGAGTGGAAGGCCATATGGAAATGCATGAAACATAAATCCTACCGGGGCAACTTGTTTTCGAGTCGTGAATAAATATAGTCCGAAGAGCGATGGTGTTGTTTTTACATTTTTTAGAGTATAAACTTACTTTTTTATCCAGATATTGTACATTTACTTTAGGCCAACTTGTTAATTTCACGCCTCGAAAACAAGACGTTGCGTACGAAAAGTGATCACAAGTTTCGCTGATAACCTTCCACTCTATGTGAGTGGGTTACTCTATGATTATACCTGCGCAGGTAGGTTTACTTTGAAATTCAACCGTAAATAGGCCCAATTTAAAATTCCCAACGCCTATTAACCGGAAATTTGTGCTAGTATCTTTACGCCAAATGTACTACAGTACTATATATTTTGCCTCTCTTAACCTAACCGGCAACTGAGTATACTTACGTTAAAAACAAGAAGTAGCGGTATTTTGGCTAAGATCAAAGTGTAGTATCTTGTATATAGTGGATATACCTAATTATTAAATTAATTCAATTAATTAAAGTTGTTTTGCCGACCGTAACCGTCGAAAAGCAGGGTACCATGAGATAGTATACCAAATGTGGTCGACCTAAGTTGAAAACTGTATATTAGACACTCATCTTTATATATTAGATGACAAAAATCTGTGTAAGGCTTAGTTAGGTTTCAAAGCGCTAGAAACATTTTGAACAATGTGCATTTTTTATTTTTCTTATTTTTTGCATGTTGAAATATACAGTCCGAATTATTTATTTTTACAAAGTCCACTTCCAGCGATTAGTTAATTTTTTCTTTTTTTTTTGTTTAAAAGCGAGAGGCAGTATTTGTTATTTATATTCTTGGGCTCAGTTTATTTCAACTGCTATAAATTAATAATTACCGCTTTATTTTTATATTTTAATCTCTCTCTTAAATTTTGTTTACTAAAATTACCATAAACACTGTTATTTTCCCCCAAGTTTTATAATTTTATCAATCGTAAATGCGACGATAATAGAGCAAAAAAGAGTAAAAATGTTAAACTGGAGATGTCTTTCTTGTTTAAAGACAATTTGTAAAAAAAAATTATTTTTTTATTAAAAGTAACGTAAAAAATATAATATTCTAAAGTAATTATTCAAAAAATATTTGAAAAAAAAATAGATATCGCATTTTATATACAATTAATAAAATTAAAAACGGTGGAAATTCACAGAACCATCGTTTTGCTACTTTATTTTTAATTTAATTTAATTTAGTTTTTTTTTCAAAAAGCGGAATGTTTAGTACATTTAAACACACTCGTGTATAGTTAAAAGAAAGCAGCACTTTTATTCATTTAGGTTTTTTCCTTAAAGATATAATACTGTGTCGAAGCTATTTTTATAATCCATTTTTTTGGGGTGATAATATCGATTTATACTATTTTCTTAGCTGGTCTCGGGACTAGGCTGTTTATTTGTTTTTGTTTTTTTAATTGGGGGGTTTGGGGGGGGGGTCTATGGGTGGGGCTTTAACAAAGTAAACGGATTAATTTTAAAAATATTGTAAAATTGTATTTATCGTGTTCTTAGAGGGTAAGGGAGTTTATCGTAATATATATTTAATATTTCCGTACTATGTATTCTTTTTTTAAAAACTAGATACTGCTTTTTTGGTTCCTTATAACTCTAATTAGTATAGGCCTGACTTTGAGAAGTGCGCTTTGTTTCACGTTAATTTTATCTCGTTAAATTTTCTTAGTTTTTTTAACTTTTTCCGGACAATATACATAAAATAGTAGCTACAAAAATGAATAATTATAGAAAAGGAGAAGTTTTGGTTTTTTTTCCCACACTCAATCACACATTCTTTGAATATTCGCTTTTGAACGAGACTCCACTCACTAGTACGATTAGCGGATGTTTATTTTTTTTAACGTAAATTTTTTTTGTTTTCTTCGTATATACCGTATAACGTTTTTAGTTTTTTCTTAAAATATACATGCTCTAGAATATCTCAAACAGTTAAATCTTCGATCTTTTGTGATAAAATTATTTCCCCCCCTTTGGAACCAAATGTATTACGTATTTCTACACGAGAAAGACTATATAGGCCTACATTTTTATTTATTTTTTACTTTTTAATAATATTGTCCCGTGTAATTGTTTATTAAAAACGTATAATTGAATCGAAACTGTTTTTTTTGCATTAATTAACACATAATCGAGACTGCTTTAAAAGGGTTATAACTGACATGGTTTTTTAAAAACTGAAAAAGGTAAAAAAACGGTCTTATATTATTATATATATACCCTAATAATATTACAAAACTTTTTTCTCAAATAATGAATGTAAAATATACAACATGAGTTTTTTTTAAGAGTCGACAGATATATAGAAAGAACGCACATATATTTTTAATGGACACAATATGAATATTTTTCCCCGTTTCATGTTTAAATACGTTTTTTTAGCTCCCAAAAATTAAGCTAAATCAGCGATCGTATAATTTTAATTTGTATTTTTTTCCTGATTAAGTGGCAGTATTTAGCCTATTTAGTTTACTTTACAATCATTACATCTTTGTAGAAGCTCTTTTAAACATCTAATATCCAGTTCTTTAAATATATAAAGTTCCATTCTCAAAAATTGCCGTTTTTTTTGGGGGGCCAATTTTCACTTTCGTTTCATATTTTCAACCTCCTTAAATTTCTTATATCTCTTTAGCTACTACGGCGTCTAAGCGGATGATCTACGAATTCTTTAAATAACGTCCATTTTATTTCCCATATTTTTTCCGTACGTCACGAAAAAACGCAATAGAATGAAAAACGAAAATTGGGAAATATTTTTGTTTTCACGAAAGTATTAAAATGAGGAAAGGATGATACGGTAAAGCCATTTTTTTCTTTTGTAGAATTTCGAGATAATTTGAATATTGTCTCCCTCCCAGACATTATTCGAGGTCTCTTTAAAAAATTTTAACAATTTATCGAAAAATTGTCAATTGAATAATTTTTTTTAATTGTAATTAAAACTCCATTGGTTAACCAATCGCGCGAATAAATATAGGTATATAATTAATCTAGTAGGGGTTGCCGTTTAAATAAGGCAGAGTCGCGATTCGTCAACCAAATTGAGGTGGCTATATTTAAATTAATTA
Organism: Leiobunum rupestre; assembly: GCF_980474605.1. Taxonomy (NCBI): domain Eukaryota; kingdom Metazoa; phylum Arthropoda; class Arachnida; order Opiliones; family Sclerosomatidae; genus Leiobunum; species Leiobunum rupestre. The sequence goes on from NC_143392.1 coordinate 39,200,597, forward strand.
ATTTTTGTTGGCAAATATTTTTCCATTTTTCAATTAAAATAAATTTAATTCCGATTATTATTATTCTTTCGACGTTTTTTTTAAGTTCAATCGGAATTGAAATTCCGCCGTCTTCCTGACCTTAATATTCTTAGGAATGTTGCGGAGGGTCTATCCGAATAAAGTTCTATTTCTTTTTAATATTCGTAACAGGATTTTTCATATTTTATTTAAATATCTCCTCTTGTTGTAATCAATTTATTTTATACTTTTTTATATATTTTCTTGGGAGGGTTTTGAAGGTTTCATTTTCGTTTGGTTGTTGTTGTTGTGGTGGTATGATGCGTTGTCTGGTAGGTTTTGTAACCTTTCTACAATTTGACGACGGTAATGAGCATTAGGGCAGTGGAGAGCATTGTTAACACCACGGAGGAGGGCGTCGCGAAGGAGGCGGCGTTTTTGATCAGATCTCGTTTCTTCATCATGACACGTTCGATGATGTGGATGATGCCGTTTGTGGCTTGGACGTCGGGTCGGACGATTTGAGCCTCGTATCCCTCCCAACACACAAATAGCTGATCTGCATCGCGGAAATACAAAAAAGATCAGCAGATTAGGCTAGAATCTTAAAGGGGTTTTCCCTTTCCATAAGAACTTGTTGAGGATAACAGTAATAGCATATGTAACATAATCACTCGTAAGTATGCCATAACAGCATTTTCGCTAATGAAACCTTGTTCATGGGATATGACGTAAATTACGTCACTTACAACTCCGTGACGAAATACGCGTCATCAACTTTACTGATTGGAATTCCTCGCGCGTTTTTGGCTTTGCCCATGTCAAGTTTAGCTCGTGCCTCGCGATTACGTGATTTCATTTCCATGGTAACCTTTTCAATAGCGCAAGGATTATAAGCATTTTTGAATTTTTGGGTCCGCTCAATGTATGTTCCGCGTGAAACAAGGTCTCATTGAATTTTTTTCAATGGAAATATTATACAGAGGCATACTTATGAGTAATTATGTTACATATGGTAATAGTAAGTGCCCAAGGGAAATGTTTATTGTTCGAAATGCAATGCAAGTGAGTCATACGGCGTGTTACAAAAGTCACGCTTTTTACAATCACCGTGTCTGTCTGTCTGTGGGTCTGTCTGTCTGGGCTGCGAATGCGTACGCATTTTCGGGGCAAAGTGTAATCACTGCGTTCGCAGTTTCTTGGTATTAGGGAAAAGCTTTTTCCAAAAGAGCCCTCTTTTTGTCATTGGGTGTAGTATAAATTATTTTCAATTTGCGTTAGTATCGGGCGGAATTCGAACTCGGCGTGTGCTTCCGAAGACGTCAGTTATAGGAAGCCAATGAGATTCCGGGCTGATTTGATTTTGTTTAGGGGGAACTTGGGAAGGAGCATAGTCATTCTTGGCCATACATATAACGATAGTTTCCACCAAAAATGTTTTCACTTTAACAGAAAATATTCAACTACGATTATAGCACACGGGGAGAGAGTACTGGAGTGTCTTACACAAAGAAAGGCTGAGGGGTGAACATATTATCTGTTAACTTGAATCTATTCTTGTTTTAAATTAACAGAGACGTAGTTATAATTTAAATAGGTGAAACTATAAGTATTCCTGACGTCAGAGAGCTGCTATAGTTAGAACAGCATCCTTTTATGAAGAGGATAGAGCACTTTTGTAAGAAGGTGAACTGTGTTTTTTCGCGCCACTTATACTCGTAACCCAAACGAAGCATAAAAATTATATAAAAAAATGGTTTTAGGGTACCGAAATTATTATTTTGTTTTCTTAATTATTCCTAATAATATCTTAATATTTAAAAGGAAATTATATGATGTAAAAAAATGTTCGGATTAAATTCAGCCTTAATTCTAAATGTAATATTTTTATAGCTAAAAATCATATTAGTTCCATTAGCGGTCGTTAGATGGCGCGACTATACACAGTTATATTTTCCCTTCTATGTACTTCCTTTCCCCCACCAGGAGCAGATTACGCTTGTGACGAACGTGTTGCGGTAAAAGGCCGTCGCGCTGACCTCTCCATATCGAGATTCTGGTAGGGCATTCCCATTTGGGTGTTGATTGTAATATTATTGTGTCGGAATAAAGGAGTGATAAAATGATTGTTAATTACCAGGATGTTGCCCTCTCTTGATCTTGAAGACCGAGTTAATAGTCTGTACCTCTTCCATGTTCATCAGATCGTTTTTAGACAATTCCTTGCCAACAACCAAATGGCGGTCCAATATCTGAAACGAAACCAATATTGTCGTAGATCTCATTCACTGCAACAACGAAACAATCAAATCCTTCGATAATTTAATATATCAATTTATCTCGTTATCTTCTTGAAAAAATGAACTCAACACGCGAAAAATAACATTAGGAAAATATTCTGTTCAGCCATAGATCATTATAGATATCAGCCTCTTTGTAACAACAAAAGTACAACACATGACAATGGAAAATAATGATAGACATGGCCCACGATATCACGCGGTATGAAGTGTATACAATTCATGCAAAACCTTTGGTAACTAATTCAGAATATTGACAACTAAAATTTGTCTATATTTTGGATCGATAGGATGATAATAGAGAGGTTAAACCACCCTCTCGAAAACGTGTAAGGGAAACTTGTAAATGTAGCTTTATTATGTACAGCCCATATTCCTACAAGTTTCCACTACACTTTTTGAAGTTGTAGTTTAACCGGTCTATCGCTTATGAGTTGAATTTGTATAACTTAACGAACGAATTTGTTTGATAAATGATCACAGCTTTTGTATAGAAACATGATAATTAACAAATGGAGGATTTGGTAAATAGAACAGATTTCGGATCAAATCATATCACAAGACAGTACAAAAATAAGTTATAGAAAATGAAGCGGTAAATTTATACATTACACAGGATTTGGAAGAAATAATGTAAAAATAATGAAATTATAAATTAATATAGGAAAAAAGTATATAAAATTGAATAGGTATAATATCGAAACACTATATATATAAATATTATGGAGATGACGAAATACTTACTCGGTGGGCAAGGCTGGGTTCGTGACATATTAAGCCGTCCTGGTTCGGGCATAAGTTAAAGATACACGGGGGGGACTCATTTTAAAGTTTGTAACTGAAATTTGCACTAGTTTTATGTTAAGTGTATTTCAGTCGCGCCACAAAATAATAATAAATAAAAATACTACTCTACTAGAAACAATTTCAAAATGAACAAAATATCCCGTTTAGCGTCGCCGGTCGCTTCGAAAATCTCTCGAAAATTTTGAAATGAACGAAAAGCGTAATATCAAAAGTCCATTATCACTACTAACTACTTCTTTAACGATATGAATTTGACGAAACTGACAAATCAGTTACAAACTCCCGCCTACTAACACTGATATATAAATAATACGTATATTTGCGAATATTGATACATATTCTCCGAAATATATACTTCTTTAGCTTTTACGAATCGAAATGATAATGGGCGGACTTACGCGAGTGAATTTACGCTCTTACCTTTTTCGAGTGGTACGAATATTCGCCCATATATAACTGTTTGTATGAGGATGGAAGTTGCGTGCTCAGTTCGTGCCAGGCGGTATCGCTTGGCGCAAAAAATGTGAACTTCTGAGTCATATCATTCAGTTTTTGGCTCCATTGTTCTTGTTTACCCAATTGGTACGTTTCACTGCGAAGACAAAAATCGTACCACTTTTTAGTTACGAGCGACTTTAAACTATTAGCGTAATTATTATACTCCTTGCGTAGTGTCCCTACCCAAAACGGCAATAAAATCAATAAATCTAGCCCAAAATGTCGCCTTTCATTTCAAATTTAATTTTTTAAATGGTCAAATAGACGCTTCAATAAAACCTCTTTAAGGAAATCGCCGAGAAGAAATATTTCCGAGAGCCAGGACCTGAAAGTTACTGTTTATATAGTATTTGTTGAAATAATGGATACTTTTAACCTGTAAACAGAACGTCTGGTTTTGCTCAGCCTTAATATGTCGAAAATAGCTACCTTGTTAAAAGGGAACACTTTTTGCATACCGTACAAGTGAAAAGTTTCCATTAATTCAACAATAATTTTTTTTTCAAGACAAAAAAAGGTACGTGTTAGTATATTGAACGTCTTGATAATCTTTTGATACGGAAATAAGGCCATATTTGGAAAAGCTTGGCCGTTCCCCTTTAATTCAACAAGCACTATACAAACAGTAACTTGCAGGTCCTGGCTCTCGGAAATATTACTTCTTGGCGATTTCCTTGAAGATGTTTTATTGAAGCGCCTATTAACAAGCATTCAATTGTATAAAATAATTTGGAGTATATAATATTTTAAAGAAGTTCCAATTCACGCCCAAATTGTTGGTGCACTATTAAAGGAAAACTTCTTACTAAGGCTGGGCGAATAACCGAATTAACCGAATAATTCGATCGAATATCGAGACGAATAACCGTCTCGATATTCGCTTCACGCCTTTTTTGGTATTTGATCGAATATCGAATAGCATTTGTATTATTCGGTAATTATTATTCGTTAAATATTCGGCGAATATTCGGAAAATATTCGGGAAGATATTCGGCAAATATTCGGAAGATATTCGGCGAATGTTCGGAAAATATTCGGCGAAAAAAATTACCCTAAAAAGTTAAAATGTGATTTTCTTATTTAATACCGATATATACTTCAATATTGTAGTACCAAAGATTTGTACTCTAGTGATATTTTAAAATAAAATATATTTTTTATTTTGGGATGCTCAATGGTACTTTAAACTGATACAATTCTACCATTTAGATATTAATTGTTATTTAATATTTAGACTATTAGATCTGTTATTCGACAAATATTTGGGTCAATATTCGGTATAGTATTCGGCGAATATTCGGTATAGTATTCGACGAATATTAGGGCCTATTATTCGACGAATATTCGATAAGGTAATATTTGTACTAAGCCTAACTATTCGAAATTTGGTTCAAAAACTACTATTCGTCTCGGTATTCGATTAGAAATTTATTGGGTATTCGATATTCGTCTCGATAGGCTAAAAATGCTATTCGCCCAGCCTTACTTCTTACATTGAAAATATTATTGGTCAGTGTTTTGTAAATCTGAGCACTACGCTACCACAGAGTATTAAACAAGCCTTATATAGTAAGTGTAGGGAGCTGTTGGCTAGATAACTTGGGCCTAAAGTGGTGCCGAGGGTATTAGCCTAGCTGATTATTAAATCTCTAATTGATAAAAACAATTTTTTTGTGCTTAAATCTAGAATAATAACCATAATTTCATAGAGATATAAACTCATAAAAGGATTAAAAATGTATCAAACATTAAATACTGAACCACCCTAATGTAAAAACAGATCAGGATTCTTAGTTCTTTCAAAAGTACCGTATTTCGACTCGCTTTACTTTTGCTCCAGATAAGCTGCTTTCAAAACGATTATATTATTGCTTCAAAGGGTAATTTTTTTTCATAAAATAGGATAATAAAGTAGTTAGCCTTCATTTAGGCCCAATTAGAGTTAACTACAATCTTTTTAAACAAAAATGAAGGTACAATCACACCTAATTTTTTTAAATTAATAAGAGGAGTTTACTAGATCAGGGGCGTGATTCTACTCTTATCGTTAGGAGTTAACGAAAGAAAATTTTCGTTGGCTCCATTGAAATTATATTAGCTAACGAAAAATTATTTTCGTTAAGTAGCTAACGATAAGAGTAGAATCACGCCCCTGAAATCTTTCTCCAAAAACCGGCCGATATGATCACTAGACCCATACTTAAACATAATAACCAGGCCCGAAATAATTTAACATTTTCAGTTTACATAAGGTGATTTCTTTTGTTTGGTCCGGGATTTTGGGGTAGGGTAAGAAGAGTAACGCTATGACGTCATTTTACTCCGATTCTATGGTGGTGAACAGTTTGAGTCGGAGTAAAAACGTTTTTCCAAAATGTCTGCCTGTGGCTTTTTCAGCAAAACAATAGACGCTAGCATAAACTGTATTTATATCTTATTCAACTTGTTAAAAAGTTCCACGTGCGTCTTGATATTTTAGCTTAAATGGGCTCGAGCGATCTAGCGCGTGCTCCATGAGGTAAAAAAATGCGCGAGTCTTTTACGCTAAAATATTAAAGAGCACGTTTAACATTTTAACAAGTTGAACAAGACATGAAGAATTTATGCTAGCGCGTTATTATGGCTAGCAGACCACCAAATCCGATTTACTCCTTTACACCTCCTTTTCAGAAGGAATGAAAAGAGTAGCCCTAATACTCCGGAACAAGCGAATAGTTTATAGGGCGGAAACAGGCAATAAAACGTTTTAGGGTAAAAAGAGTACACTTTTAGTCCGAGAACAGGCGAAAAGAAACCACATTTAAGTAGCGGTCAACATGAGACGCTCATAAACTACAGGATTTTCGTCTGTTAAGCAAATCGTCGGCTTATAAGACCAAAATCTAGCAGTTTACTCGCGTAGGGTGCCCAGTAAACTGAAATGGTTAAATGGAAATTTAACTTGAACACATTTAATAGTTAAGTTCTACTTCGGGAGAATGACTATGTTTGAAGCCCACGACGGTGACGTTTTCCCTCCCTCCTCTCATACCTGGGGAAAATTCGACCATAATGGCCTCAAAATAGTCATTGTAAATAAATATATCCTTGGTTCTAGTGCACCAAAGAACGCATTAAGAATATGGCGAAATGGCACTAGCCTCTGATACCACCCTCGAGTACTTCGTAGCGAAAGATCAACAGCTTTTTAATCACAAAACGTAATTACAGATAGCGATCGTCCACGTGATCAAATGCCACAAAATATCGAAAGCGGAGGAATGGAAAGGTGGGGTTTAGAATCTTTGCGGGTCCCATATTCTTTGGCATTTCAATTTATTCGTGGTTCCCTCTATTGATTTGGTTCTCAAAAGATGAAAATTCTTACTTAAGATCAGTTTCCGTTCCCTTAAGGGTTTCGTACACGTTAAGGTACGGCATTCCTAGAACTCTGTCAATGACGTGGATGATTCCGTCGACGGCTCCAATGTCCGCTTGGACAGCCACCGCGTTGACTCCGCCGCCTTGAACATGGAGAGCTAGAATACGAGCGCCATTAATAACTGAACGCTAGAGCGAAACTGTAACGACCGTACTTCTGTTATTGTCGTCACCCAATACACGTAAATATATTTTCATCGTGCTATCATAAGTATATTTATCCGTTACTCGTTCGCTCCGAACGTCATCCGACGAAACTGAACCCATCACCATATGCAGTCTTAATAACTGAAAGTCAAAATTGAGAGTTAGATTTCCGGCAATGATGGTTCGTCGAACATCTTACGTGAGTAAGAGCGCTGATATTGGCTTTGAGAGAGGACATTTTGTCGGCGCCTAATCTTTCGAAGGCTTCGTCGTTCGGGGCGAAAACGGTTTTGTCTTGACTCGCTTGGACTTCGAATCGGAAGTCCGGAGCGTGGTTCATAAAATCGAAGAATTTCCTGTTAAATGGACCAATTAAAGGACGAGATCGTAAGCTTCGTTCGGTGGTTAGTGACTTACGAGAGGCGACCCCGTTCTTCATTTTTGAAAAACGTGAACACATTGGTGTCGATGATCATGAGAGGGTTTTCTATCAGATGGACCACTCCGTTTTTGACGGGGATGTTGGCCCGAACGATTTTCGACAATACCACGCCTTTTTTGTGACGTTGGTCACTCTGCAGCGTGTTGCTCTTCACTTTAACTGTTACAAATTGAGAAATAAAATTTGAGCGTTAAAAATTGAAATATTTCTAAAAAAAATTACTGTTACAAATTGAAAACTAAATTTAACTGTTCCATAGTCGTACTATGGACTGCGATGCGTATAATGATAAAACAAATTTCAAGTAATTACAAAGCTTAAGAATTACTCGTATATTTTGGCTTTTTTCTAGACTTTTCAATTTGACTCGAAGATATATTTGGTCCGAGTTTCGCGTTTTTATTTTATGCTCAAAGACCTATTGGTACGAGCAATTTGTAAGTTTTTAAATTTATCCAAATTTGTTTATAGTTTAGCTTTTTTTCCCCTTTTTATTATGGACTTTTCTACCTTTTATCATTCTTAACTACTTAAAAATATACTTACGCGAATAACCTTGATCACCAATTTCGGTGGAGGTGTGATTGACCAAAGAGATTTCTACTTTGAGTTCCTTCGTGTATGAGTCCGAATGGTACGTCTTCGCGCCCATTGTCCTGGTGAACAGAACTTGGTTGGGGATGACGTGACCTTTAATTACCTGCGGGAGAAGGTGAGAATGTTTAGAGCGTTTTTGATTCTTAATTTAAGAAGCGTGCTAGGCAGTCCGAGTGAATACCAGAGCGTCAATTTCACGAAGTCGAGTCTGATGATCCAAATCCTGGCTTCCAACAGGGATGAAGAACGTATGGTTGCCCACTTTCTCGAATTCATCTTGTTGATTTTCCGCCCGCACTCGGGAGGAGAAAGACCTGCGACGGAAAAGAGCGACGATAAGTACTCTTCGATGGTGTAAGTTCGCGGACATACGTACGCTAGTGATTCCGTGAGCCCGTACGTGCTCGGTTGAATCAGTAGTGCCTTCGCGTTTGGCGTGCTTCCCTCTTTGGGGATGAAAGGTTCTAATACTTCGTCGATGATGTACAAAATTTGTTTCTCTCCTTTTTCGGACCTATATTCGTGGTGTTCGAGAATCTTCGCGTTGTTGGCGTAGTATTCCTGTTTCCAAAACACGCAAATTGAGACCATTAGTACCGATTAAAGCTATAAAAGTATCATAATGAAGATGGAAGCTGATAGATTTAAAGACACGTCTTAAGTGCGAAGTATCAGCGTAGATTTATCGTTTCTTAAAGCAAGTGTCGGCTCTATCATTGCCTACGTTATTTTTGATTGGGTCTATGTATCAAAGATGGCTGTGGTTGCTCAGATCGCCGGGAAGGTGCTTCCACCTAGTATCAACTTTCAAAAACGTTTTATCGTTTATTTTCAAGTCGACAATTATGTGTTTGCCGAAAAGCCAATCCAAGCGAGGTCGCTGAGCACGTGATTACAAATAATCCTTCTGATTCGTTATTACGATTACCCAATGACCGAAAAGCATGCCATATAGGTAAATTATGCTGGGTAATGTGCCTAATCAACTTGTTTAAATTTGCACGGTGGCGACATATGTCGATAAAGAACGCAATAATACTAGAGCCGACACTTGCTTTAAAGCTTAATTTTTTCAGAATTTTAGCGTTAGAATTTTCAGTATTTCGCGAATTTGTCCGAAAGTTAAATATCAGCGAATTAATTTTCAATCGTTAATTTTTTTAAGAGCACTTAAGAAACGCGTTGTTTTACGAGCGTGATGGTGGTGAAGAAGTGAATGATAAGTAGTTGTGAATATGGTGCTGGCCAACTGAGCGCAGCAGCGTGGTTATGACCGTGGTATTCGGTATCATAGGCGCGCAACAACAGCCAGAAGCAGAATCGGCCAACTTACGAGTACCTTCTCCGACGATTCGCTTTCGGCGGTATTAATGTAAGTTAAATACATGACGCTTCCACCTTGGAATGTTTGCACGGTTGTCGGGAATAAACTCTTCTCGGCCACTTGAATGACTGCGGAACGATAAATGATATCTTAGTTATCTGACAACGATGAATTTTGGAACGTTCAGCGTCATACCTAAATGGTACGAAGTGAGCGACTCTTTCATGTTCAATATCCGGGAGTCTGCCCTTTGAACGGCCGCGTTGTTGGGCGCGAATAAGGAGCACGATTTGATCTTGATCATCAAATCTGCCGCTTGATCTTGTACTAATAGTTTTTGAAACTGCAAAGACAAAGAAAACGAAATACTCAATAAACAGTTTATATCTTACTGAAAATTGATATAGAAATTAACTTTTAAATTATCTTAATTTTTTAGATATAGCCATAGGTCGTATAACTACGATCTGTATCCATTAGCGGAAGTAAGATATCTCTTAGCATATACGTATATAAGATATCTCTTAGCAGATAAGTATATAAGATATCTCTTAGCAGATAAGAATATAAGATATCTGTTAGCAGATAAGTATATAAGATATCTGTTAGCAGATAAGTATATATCTCTCTTAGCGGAGAAGTATATCTCTTAGCGGAGAAGTATATCTCTTAGCGGAGAAGTATATAAGATATCTCTTAGCGGAGAAGTATATCTCTTAGCGGAGAAGTATATCTCTTAGCGGAGTAGTATATCTCTTAGCGGAGAAGTATATCTCTTAGCGGAGAAGTATATCTCTTAGCGGAGAAGTATATCTCTTAGCGGAGAAGTATATCTCTTAGCGGAGAAGTATATAAGATATCTCTTAGCGGAGAAGTATATCTCTTAGCGGAGAAGTATATCTCTTAGCGGAGAAGTATATCTCTTAGCGGAGAAGTATATCTCTTAGCGGAGAAGTATATAAGATATCTCTTAGCGGAGAAGTATATCTCTTAGCGGAGAAGTATATAAGATATCTCTTAGCGGAGAAGTATATAAGATATCTCTTAGCGGAGAAGTATATCTCTTAGCGGAGAAGTATATCTCTTAGCGGAGAAGTATATCTATTAGCGGAGAAGTATATAAGATATCTCTTAGCAGATAAGTATCAATTTACGCTATGAAAATGAAACTAGTACCCTTGGAGTTTACATTGGGAGTATATTTAATGTATTACGTGTTTACTATAGCGAGAGATCGGTATATAGATATATTATTTAAAACAACTAAAAAATTTATATATATTTTTTAATATGAAACTCATCCAATCAAACGGGTTATCAAAATTTGAATTTACGTATTTCTCTCATTTAAAGTATAACCTACATGTAGGTAAAAGACGTAAGACACAATCGTATTTTGATCCATTATTTATTATAATTTAAAAATAAATTAACATTTTTTTACTTTGAAACTCATTTCAACTTTCCGAGACTCAACTAAACAACCAAATCCTTTAAAAAACATCTTTCATCCGGTTATCAAAGAAGTATATTTTAGTTATATATTTATCTCATTTATACCTAGATATTATGACCTCGTTAAAAGACGCAAGATAGAATCAGACGTCTTTTGAAGTTTTTAAGTGCACTTGTCTAACTTTTCAACTCTACTGTCGTTCATTAGTTTGCTCCATCAGAGATCCACCGTCTACTACGCGCGAGAAGAATGAGATGATATCAAGGCAACCAAATGTTAGAATGCACACTCTAGCTCCAATGAAAGTGTCAAAAAACGTGTTGAGAGAAAGAAAGAATAGAAGAACTTTGGCGTAGATGAGGCCCTCATTGAGGAAACCCATCCCAGAGTTTCTGGCATTTTTTTCACAAAGAAGCGCGTGAATTTAATTTATCACCGCGGCTGAGATGGAACTCGGCGACGAGATGAAAGGGGAGCCACTTTTAAAAAACACATCCTCGAATACAATTAGGAATTCGTCATAGTTATTAAGAAATTCTTGAAGTAGAAAAATAAAGGGGGCGCAATATCGTGGCACACTTAAATAATTTCATTCAGCGTCCTTTTTTGTTGCTTCGGAAAAACGCCACTTAAATTCGTATTAACGTCCTTAAAGTCTCGACTTTGGTTTAGTCAGGAACTACGGGTTTTAAGCCCGCGGTTTTTGTAAACAGAAATTGATCGAAATCTAAATATAACTCGATACGTAGATTCTTGGAACGTCAATGGTAGACTATCGATAGGCTTTATGTTTATCGTACAAATGGGCGTGGTTTACAGCCGAGATTTTTACTTGGCTAGCCAGTCGACGAATTCGCGGCACGGTGCCAAATGGGTGCTGAGACATTCCTAGTGTATACATATAATTCCTTATAATGATAATAATAATGAAAAGCTGTATTAGGCTATACCCATTCGGATCATTTCTAAAATTGAATTAAAAGATACATAGCTTATATTAATATGAGCAGCAATTTCATTACATTTGTATATTAAAATCAAGAATTGTTAATTAAATTTCGTCTAGTGAGCTAAGTTAATTTCGTAACTTTACCCTTAAGTATTTTAAAAATTTCAGTACTAAATGTCTTTGGTTTAATTGACGTAGAAAAATTATATATGACGAGTTTATTCCGAGACTAATTTTTTTTAAAGATTTTGGTGGTATGGAACGGAGATTTCTTTTGTTAGATTGTATATATAACTTCTACGATGGTGGCATTATATTTGATAATTTTCTGATTGGTTGGGAAGTGGTGGGGCTCTTTCTTTACAAAGATTCCCTTCAATGGGAGAAGGTTAAGGTCGCTTTTATAAGTGATTTGAAAAAACTGGAATAATAGCATAGCGAGGCTCCGTGTATGAGAAATAGAATGGGTAGGGGAGAAAATAACACGTCTGTAAATTTCGACGTAACATTTTTAACAAAAGGACCACTGGGGTAAGCCAAATAGAGACACACAACGTAAATTTGCTAACTTGAAAAGAAAAATATAAACCATATTATGTGACCTACAACTCGTGATTTAGACGTTAAATACGTAAATACTGAAACACGTATTTGCATTCGAACATGAAAATGTTTGCGTCACCCAAAGAAACTGGGACGTTCGTTGAAATTTAAATCGTCAAATTATGGAGCGTCGACGCTTAAATTACATTTTAAAATTCAAACTCTGCATCGTTGATTACGTAAAATTTATAGCGTAGCTATTTTAAATTTTTGAATGACTTAATCATAAGGCGTCAAGCTTACATTTTTATTTTCCCGTTTATAAAAAAAAGAGGTGAAGTACAAGGTTAGAAGGCGAGAGGAAATTTCCGAACACTTTGGGTGTCATTTTCTAATACACGTAGAGCAAAACAAGCTCGTGTGAAAATGAAGGCTGGGCTGACGCCGGTACCCTTCAACATCCGGTTGAACCATTAATACAATTTGTCTCTTAGTTCTAACTTATTTTACTTATTACGTGGCGGAATGTGTTTTCAGAGAGTTGAGACCACTTTTTTATCTTTTAATTTTTTCGTCTTAAAGGAAGGGGTGAAGAAACTGGAGTTGTAATCCGCTCTCTCTTCTCTAGGCTGAAATTCTCGGAAAAGATGGGTCGATGGAATTCTACTTTCGGATGAAGCGCATTTACATAATGAAGGTTTCGTTCCGAAGACGCCCATACTTAGACTCGAACGGTTCGAAAAACGATACTCGAAGAAAAGTGGTTGTCCTTTATTTCAGTCTACTTTTAATCCTTTCGCATCCGTTGCGCTTAATTTACTTCATTCACGTTGAAAAGTTAAATTAACGCTATCGTTTTTGCACCCCAGCGCAGGTTTTAAGGATTTTTTTAGGCCGGGGGTCCCGGTGTTAAGGGCTTTATTAGAATTTGTTGTCTTTCCCCGGAGCTGATATTCTCGGTGTCGCGATGGCCCCTGGCGACGATACCGGGAACTTGCCCTTAATGAAGAACTTATAAATGGAAACGCAATCACCTCGACTTTGGTAATTACGTTTTGCCCCCTTGGTAAAGAGATTTTTCCTCGAGTTCATCTAACGGAAGAATTCGCGTAAAAATAATTAACTGAGTACTACTACTGGTTATACTAGCGACTCCGATGTTGTTAATTTTTGTATTTTTTGAAAACAATTAACAGCCCTCCTCGCCCTGTTTCCTTTAACGAGCGTCAAATTTATTACTAGACCTAGATGCTAATAATGATTTCCATTATTTTCTTACGGTGTCGTTTAAGGCTATAGGTCTTTACTACTCCGAACTGTTAATTTTTAGATTAATGCGGTATTATCTTGGCAACATTTAGCTACTTAATAATTTCGGTATATTCTTTGGCGTGTCAGAAATAAATTAATTTTAATTTATAACACGTTTAATTGGAGAACTTCAGAGTTATAAATTTGACCCACGCTAAAGATTTAAGTATAAATTGTGTTCAAATTTAAAAATTAATTATATCTAGTATTATAAGTATCTAAACGATAATTAACAAAATGTTCATCAAACCATGGACCAAGAATCTAAGGGGACTCACTGTTCCCGATATTTTGACACGGTAGGCGTGGCCTAAATCGTAAGGCTTATATTTAGGTACATCAGCCGCTCTGAAGCTCCTCAAGAATTCTGATCAACTATTTTACGAGAATCTTGGTCGAGGATTAGGCGAGAGTACGTGCGATAAAGTTAGGTTAGGCTTAGTTCCTTAAATTCTTTGGGTTTAGATATGAAACGGATTCCAGTGAATTTGATTAAAAAACTTGAGCCATACGCGGCTTACTGGTTATTTTTACTTAACACAATGGTTAAATACAATTACTTAAACTTTTAAAGAACCAATTTCAAAAGTAAAATGTCTCAAACCTACTAAGCCTAATCATTTAACCAACAACAACGGTACCATTTTGTCAAAATTGAACGCTACAGCTTCTCCACGAAACAACGTCGGAAATCGACTTCAGCGACGCCAAGTGTGTTCAATTTGAACTAAAATTATCCGTGATTTTCCTATTCCCAGTATTAACGCGTGCTTTTTTAAGCGTAAACAGTGAGTCCCTGTAGATCCTTAGTCCATGATCGAACTGATTTTCAGAACTATCGCGCAATCAATGTTTATTTCAGCACAGAGCCATCTAGTGTCTAAAGTATGAACAAGCCAAGGGCGATAATAATAAGGAGTTCGGTTGCGAGTCCCAGGCTTAGCTGGCCGAGAGTGTCGGGTTCAGCCATAAAATAAGCATTAAAACAATAGGAAGTGTCAGACTTATGCTTATTTACGTTACTTAGGCCAATAAGAAACCAAAGCCGGTAAACGCGCTTAGCGACAGCATTAACGACCCGCACAGAAGCCGACTAGCCAGTAATTCCTGGGAGTGTAACTCTTTAAAAATTTCAATAATACGATTTTCCCTTTTATCTGATAATTTTCTCATTTGTAAGCGACACCGGTTGTCCACGCTAGAAAAAAAAAACATAGAAGCTCATAAACCGAGAAAGATATAGAATCTTTTCTTCGTAGAATGGTAGATACAGTCTTAAAAAGAGCGTGAGGAAGGCATAGGCAAAGGCAAAGGCTGGAGGGAGAGAGAGAGGGAGCCTATAGCGCCTCGAGCCTTGTTTGTGTCTCCTTAGCGATGACATTTCTGCGGTTGCCATGACGACGCCGGAGAACAAATTATGGCGTCAGAGAGAGGGGGGAGCTAAAGTTAGCCGCGTTGCCCCCCCCCCCGCATCTCCAAGGAGCCATGGGCGGTGGCTCAATCGATTTTTTTAAAGGCCGGGGACTTTGCCTAAAACGAAGAGGGTCGCCTTTTGTTTTTTGCCGCTCAACCCTCTATCGCGAAATTTGCCCTCGCAAAGCGATCTTCGGGGAGCTATCACGTTTATTTCCCTCGAGGATATTATACAACTTCCGAATATAAAATAACCCACCAAACGCCAACTCGAAACTTACGCGAGCTCGCTCGTGACAGTTCCCGGAATATGTATGGAAATTTTCCTTATTTTCAGCCCTTAAAGTTTCGCGACATTTCAAATAAAGCCCTGTATCCATTTCATGGCTTAGAAACATTTGAAAATATCTTAGTTAACCATTTTGTACCCCTAAATTCCTGATTTTCGAAAAGATTCTGTAATTTCTAGTGTTTCTTACAATTTATTATTTATTTATTTTGGGCCTAATGTGGTGCATTGCCTAGCTAATAATTATTATTATTATTACTATTATTATGTTTATTATTATTATTATTTTATTATTATGTTTATTATTATTATTATCATTATTATCATTATTAAAATTATATTATTATTATGCTTATTATTATTGCCTAGCTGATTATTATTATGTTTATGTTTATTATTATTATGTTTATTATTGCCTAGCTGTTTATTATTATTATGTTTATGTTTATTATTATTATTGTTTATTTTTATTATTATGTTTATGTTTATTATTATTATTTTTATTTTTTATTTTTATTATTATGTTTTTATTATTATTATTATGTTTAATATTATTATTATTTATGGATGGTTTACCGTGATGTTTCCTTAGTGATTTATCATGATTACGTACAATTTTGTAGACCTAACTACTTAAGTGACTGCCAACTAGATTATTATATTAAATATGAAAAGTAGCGTTAATTAAATAAAAATAATTTATTCGCAATTTAATCTAGTTAATCACGATTAAATAACTCATTGACATTCGCGAAACCAGGATGTCTTTTTCCTCTATGACCCAGTTGTAATATTTTTTTCCAAATGTGTGAAACACAGCGTAATAACAGCTCTCGGTTTGAGAAGCATCCTTCTCAGTTGTTCCGCAATGCGACAGTAAAGGGTCAATTTTCTATCTTTGTCCGCCGGGTTCATTCAGCGACAGCTAATTACCACTAACCATAGTAATTATAAAGGAATAACGATCGCCACGAGAATCTTTTTTTTATTTTGAATGTCGCGAGGCTGGCGAAGACCGAAATAGATTTAATACATCCAGATTCTCGGTGGTGTTATACGCTATAACGTGCCATTAATTTTATGGGTCAAAAATAAGCCTTTAATAACGCTGAGGATCGAATTTATAACTGGAACATTCAAAATTAACGGAGTCACTTCGCATTAATAACCCGACAGCGGGAAAGAACGCGAGTTCCGCTACTTTCTCCGTTATGCTAAAAGTATCAGGTCACGAACGAGTCTTGGCGTCTCTGCGGAGAGGCCTCCAACACTCGACAATATAGCCGACGAGAACTCATCAAAATCGATGGCCAGCCAGACAAGATGCCGTCAACGTTCTAATCCGCGCACGCGCCCTTCGTACGCGTTATACGCCAACTATTCCGGTTCAGCTTCCGCGTTTACCTATTCGCCTATCGCTACGCGAAGCGCGATTAGCCGTTAAAGAAGGATACTTTGAAGGTAGGCTAACCCGTTAGCCGTGTCTATAGAGACTTTTAATTGATATTTAATAGACGTAGGGAACAAGCCCCCCAACCCCAGGAAATCCGTTAAATTTAATTCTGGAAACCCTCGAAGCCCCCCCCAACCCCAGGACCTCCCATAAACTTAATTTTGGAAATCCTCGAAGCCTCCCGAACTAACAAATTTCCAAACGACCCTCAGGCTCGTTCGCATTTGGATGGCTAAGTTTATTGAGTATTCCAGACACAATTTCGTCGAGCGATGTTTAAAGATAAGCGGGAAGGCTAACCCCCGTTAAGCCTTCGCCTTCGGCTTCAACTGTTGAACTTTCCGAAATCTCGAATATTCCGAGATTGGACGAGGTCGTAAAAAACGGGGAGGGTTGAATTCTTAACGCCTGATCACGTCCTTCCCCTCATCGCGTCGATTTGAAGCACTAGAGGGCGTGAAACTCCTTCCATCCCAAATTGCTCGGTCAACAAAAGCGTACTTGACGGAATTTGGTGGCTTATAATATTGAAATATTTCTGACATTTGACAGCGCGTTTTTTCCTCTGCTTTAAAAAAATACAATGTATGGCTACGATGGGTGGTGTTTGCTTTTTACGGGAAATTCAAAGCATACTTTCAACGGAGGGTGTGGTATTTTAACGCTTTATTAAAATATATACACGGTGTTCTTTTGTATTAATTTGACACCATTGATTCGCTAATTCATCCCCGTTGATTTATGAGCGTCGTCTATTCAATTAAAAATTTAAGCCTCGCGTCAAAAAAATGAATAATGAAGATTTTCAAAGTACAGTCGTCTTAAAAACTAATAACACCGTGTAGGAAACGAATTAAACTTCCGGAATATCTTATTTACACATCCTTTCCCGAGGGAAAGATATTTCTTTGGCTGTCTCATTCGAAATTCAGAAGTGTAGCCCTTCTTCAAATCTAGTAGCTATACTTAAAAAAGGCGCAAAAATATTTATTTCACGGCCTGTTTGAGTGGTTTCCCAGCGTGATACCGAGACTTACGTCACTGACTATTTATAGAGATCAAAGGAAACGTATATAGCCGACCAAAAATTATTTCGTTCTACCGTAAATGACGCGGGAAACCGGAAACATAGTCTAATCGCGTCAATTTACCAGGTACGAGCCGGTATATTCACCCGAATCGTACGTTTTATCGGTTTAATGGCACGCGTTAAGGAGTAAAAACGAACGTCTGGGTTAAGTGCTAACGTCGGGTGACCAAACTTCATGGTTGGGAAGGTGTCCTCCCACGCCAACAATTTATTTTGCAAAAAAAGAAGCCCTCGCAAGGTAAACGTCGGCTAGGAAGTGACTCAAATCCTGTATCCCAAGCATCATTTTTTTCAAAGGCAGTTCGCCGGATCAGCTCGCTCACGCAATCCGAAAATCGGCCGAATTACCCCCCCCCCCCCATGGTAATTATCTTGGTATAGCGCGTAAGAGCATTTTGCGCGGGCGGATTGCTGGTTTCTTAATAAAGTGAATGGTAACGTTTTATTGAAATCGCCGGTATAAAGAGGAACCGTTAAAGAATACACCCATTTTAATTCGCCCGTTTGAAGAAAAGAATCTGATTTCAAAAGGCACCGTTTGGTGCAATAATTGAAATGGGCGGACAATCGTAGACTCGAACATCGCTCGTTATATACGTTACAGGTCGATGTACAAAGGATTTCGGAATATATTTGTGTTTGTACAATTGTACGAAGAGAATTTCAAATTGATATTCATTTTCTAAGAGAGCGTAATATACTGGTGTCACTTTTGAATTGTAAATTAGTGGTGCTTTAGGTCAACGAACCTTTCGGTGGTTTAAGGTGTACGCAATTTCTATGGATGAAATTTTTTAATTTTATTCCTTAGACTAAAGGGAGTTACGTAAAGAATAAACACTTTTAAATTGAATTTTGGTTTTAAGACTTTTAACCGTGTTGGAGATTTTTGTGTACCTTTAAATTGAATAAAATAATTAATAATTTTTCTGTTATTGTTAGGTGAAGCATACGTGAGTAATATTGATTACAATTTTCATTTCCAAATTTAATATCTTAATTTACAATAATGACTTAAAATTGTTTGCATGATTAAGCGGTCATGGAAATAATAAGCTGAATAATTGGGCGTTCAATTAAGTGGGTTAGAAATGGAATAAGCTAATATCCATTAAGAGAACAGGTATAAGTGTTCCTTATAAAACAATGATTATGAAGATACAATGATTTAATTTTAAACAATAGTAATAACTTATTAGTATTCGTATTACGTATTAAAAGTCATTTAAAGCGGTTTTATACACTATTAACAAAATCCACTTTGTTAATTATAGGAAGATAAATAACTAAGACGGATATCCTAAATTCTAAATATACATATTCATTATCCAAAAATTTCCGATTTATTTAAAAAAACGTTGGTAAAAAGAATATCATTTTAACTTATTTAATTATGTTTTTTACGCAACCAAGCATTTATTTGAATAAAAGTGGTATTTATTTAAATAATTGTTTGTTTTATTTAAATAATAGGCTTATTAACTTTTGATTATTGAAATATTTTTCAATTTTTATTCAACATTTGGTTATTTAAATAAATATTATTTAAATATCGCCGAGCTTATTTTATTCATGGATAAAAATTAATCGAATGCCGAGCACTAAATATACATCTCTCATTGGAATTAATAACTCTAGGTGGTATCTTTTCGCCTGTTATTGGACTAAAAGTGTAGTCTTTTTACCCTAAAACGTATTTTTCGCCGGGGATGAGAATTACTCCGCCCCATAAACCTTTCATTTGTTCCTGAGTATTAGGGCTACTCTTTTTACTCCTTCTGGAATAGGAGGTGTAAAGGAGTAAATTGGATTTTGTCGTCTGCTAGCCACAATTTATCTGCTCAAAAGGTCACAGGCAGCCATTTTGGAAAAAAATGTTTCTACTACGACTCAAACTATTTGCCACCACATAATTGGAATAAAATGACGTCATAGGCTTACTCTTCTTACCCTACTCCGAAATCCCGGACCAAGTGAAAAGAAACTACCTTCTATTGGAAAAGTATAAAATGTTTTTATCCGCATCACGAGCTGAATTTCGCACGTGGACTTCAAATTCCAAAACCTTAATCGACTCGCGCGCGTGCTCTCTGTCTTTAATAACTATAGCTAGTGACGTAGAAGAACATTTACACGTGACCTTCGGTACTAATAAAATAAATCAGCGCGTTATCTCATTGGCCGGGAGAAAAATCGACCATAATGACCGTGTATCGTCTCAACATACTCATTTTCCCTAAGTATAAATAATAAATGCATTTTTGTCTAGATAAGATAATTTTATAAATAGCTTCGTGTAGAAAGTAGAATATTATGGTCTCACGTGACCAGAACAAAGTTTTAGTTTTAGTTTCGTTTCTTACAAGTCTCACCAGAACGAAGTTTTAGTTATAGTTTCATTTTTGATTTTGTATAAATGCAGGGTGACCAGGAAAATGCCTCAAAAATGTTATTGAAAAAATTGCTAATTTTCAAGTTTAATGAAAGGAAAATATAGGAAAAACCATAAGCAAAAATAAGGATTCTTATCGAGAAATAGTAGATAAAATTAAGTAAAATAATGACTATATTATATACTACACAAGAAAACCTAAGGGGTGAATAGGAAGGTACTGAAAATATGAGAAATGTGGTCACCTTGTACATTTTTTAGAAATGTAATCAATCATTTTGGTAAGAAAATGTACAAACATTTTGAAATAATTTTTAGTTAATTAAAAAAACCAAATTATTATATAAAACCATTGTTTTTTTTTTAAAAAAATCACTCGGTTTAAACCATGATTTAAACCAAGGTTTAAACCAGCCAACCCTGTATAATAGTGAATAAACCGTTTGGATAAATTCGGGAGATATGGGCCAAAAAAATAACTTGGCTCGCCTATTATCCCCAGCCAAGAATTCTTCCATCATATTAATGTACCAGTATACATTTTATATAAGAAACGGGAAGGAATTGCGCCCTAATCTGAGATTAGCCTCCGCTCGAGTCGAAGCCGAATCTTTGAGTTTTTCGTCAGTAGACTTCACCCGTCACGCCTTTCGTAGGAACTGTCAGGTGAAGCAATCCAGCATGGACGTTTGAGATTACCCGCTAACGTGTATAGCCTTCTCCACCACGTTACAATCAATCTAGTACATTGGCTAGCTGTCGATGAATCTTCTTACGGCGGAGCGTTCGTCGTAGAAGACACTACTCGTCCAACTAGAGGTAGTAAATAGGCCCGTGAGATTCTATACGCGGACGAAAGTAAACGGGGGCCTCCGATAGCGGACGGTAACGAAGACGAATCGATCTTGACCGGAAGTTTATTTATAGCGCGTATAAGAATGAAAGTTTTGGCTCCGGACCAATAGCGGAGACGTAAATGACCTAGAGGTCGTATAAAGGTCGCGGGTGATGGCCTCTTTATCCCTGTAGTAATCAAATATGTATCGGCGATATCAATATTATTCGAAGAATGCTTAAATTTGAAAATTGACGACGCGTTTTGAAAAGTCCGAAAATATTTTATTCGACGTATTTACTCTTTCCGACCGGGTTAAAAATGTTATTTTATGTGGGTCAACTCTGTCCCGGAATGTCGCGTTGATAGAAAAAATGAAGAGATAAGATCCCGAGGAGAAGAGGGCTTTACGGGGGAAATATTACTTAAGGGGATTAAAGCTCGTAGCGCCTTCTTTCGGTATATTCGAGATGGATATTTCTGCCTTGAAATGTCCGCCATAAAAACTCTCCAAAAGGAAAACAAACAACGCTGTTGTGTACCAGCCGTTTCTTTTATCATTGATTTTTTATCTACGCTTTTCCTTCCGTAGACCCAAAGGATTATGGGAAATTGTCGATACTAAATGAATTATCCGTTGATATCTCCCTCATGGTGTACGAAATAAGTTGATGATTTAGATCAAATACGGATTAATTGAACAAATTTGTCACTTTTTGATCTTTTGTCCTTGTAGGTTGCGTCGGGAGTTCATCAAGATAACAGTGTTCAACTGCCGTTTCCAACTAGCTACGTCAGGGGCGTAGGAGCGTTCTAGACGTTGGAGGGGGCAATAACATAAGTTGCCCCTCCCAGCAAAATTCTAGGGGGGGGGGGGGGGCAATGCTACGTCGATAAAATTGTAGTTTTAAAGATATATCTGGTGGGATTTCTGTGAAGCTAAACATTTATTTTACAAATATTATATTTTCTATGGCACTACCTTTTGGGCAAAAAAAATCAATAAGTCAGTCTAGTCAGAGCAATTACATTTTAACAGAGACCTTTACATTTAAAGTCTGTGGGAAGTTAGGAATGAATGTTAGAGTGGTTTGTGCGATACCTACTTCCGGTTAATATATATTTTCATACAAATCATAACATTACCGGAAGTTAAGGCGCTTAAAATAGCCCGATACGATAAATCGATCCAGTTGCTATTCCTTTTCCATATTTTCTATGATGTGGATCCCTTTGATTCGCCGCTCCCCTTTTCACATATTTCTAATATTTAACGATGACGTATCGCCACGGTATACGCGATTTTCAAATCTGTTTAATCCCATCTTGATGAACTTCTGGTTATACTCAGGAAGTATTTTGTTTTTTTTTACTAAGAGTGGTTTTGATAAAGTAAAAATTATCAGATTACGTTAAAATAAACGTTTATTAAAAGGGCATTTAATATTAAGAAGCGTGAAACATTTAATTTTAATAGCCAATAAATAAAAAAACCCACAAGACCCTTTTAATAGCTCGTACGAACCCTACTTCAGAACCACATGTGGGTTCGTACCGCTAAAACCCAATGAAGTGAATAAATTCCTTTATGCGCGTATTAAAAACCATATCGTCCAAGTATAGGGTTTTCATTTTCCCCGGGTTCAACCAGAAGCCCTTGAGCGGAGCTAAACTTTGTAACGAAGCCTTTGCCGTGCCAAATACGCCATTATCCGAAAGTGGAAAGTGTGTCGCGCAGGCCCGACCCGAATGCCGCAAGATTTATTAAGTCAATTTAGGTGCCTTCCCCCCCAGCTCCCCCCCTCCGCCCGTTGCTGTTGCTCTTTTTCAACCCTTTCCTACCCCCCCTCCCCCTTAACGTCGCTACGAACTCTACTGGAAATATAGGAGCGTTTGGCCCCCTTTCGTGTATAAAACGAGATAATATTCGTTTTGTCGTTACCGGCCGAGTCTACGTAATTTCGTTTTTAGCCCCACTTTTTGGGGGCCTATAGTCGATGCCGGAAATGGTCCGCGATTCAACCTGCCATTTACAGGAAAGCCACTTTCCCCCGCTTTTTCGACACCGCTAAATTGCGAATGCGAACTGAGTATAGGCAAACTTTGGGGGCAGCTTAACTCAAACCCTATACTAGGAGTCTAGGACTTGAAGAATGTTTCGCGCTCCGCGAAGAGGTTAAATTACGGCGCAAAAAGATAAACTTTATTTAAGAAGAGAGAGAAGAGAAACGGTTTAGCCAGTCCAATGGTTTCACCTTCGCGATAGTCCATTAATTCTGCGCCGTACGCTTGTTCCAAAAAGGTACACGCTGAAGTGGATATATCCCCGGAGAGTCGTAAACCGGGAGCCTAATAAAAATGAATTTATAGTCTAACTACGCCCCGTTTTTAAATTTCAATTTAATTTTATCCACGAGTTGATACTTTCGGAGAAGTTTCGAGAAACTTAGGCTACAACTGGTCCTTATTAGGAACTATAATATTGTTAAAGGGACGTCTCCGAAATGAAATAAATTGGAAACGTTTCGGGATATTTTGGCGTTCCTCTCTCCTACTCGATTATAGTTTCGCGGGAAATCAATTTCCGCGCCATCATCGGAAAATGAATGTGGGTAGTTCGTAATATAAAAAAGGCCACCAGGGTGAATTATCGCGTATTCCCCTACTTATCCGGAGTAAAGGGGTTACTCGTTACTAGCAGCTGCGCAATACAGCACCCATTAGCGTCCCACACGTCCTACCGAAAGACTGCCTTTAATATTGTATTAATTCTTCTCTGACGACCAAAATATCCAACGATTGACGCGCCCCCTTTCCACACTATTTTGTCACCCGCGTACGGACCTATTAAGAACGAAAATGATACGAATTCCAAATGGAATTGTTGAACGTATCCGGTTTGGTTAAATATTTATTATATTGTTGCTACTAAGAAATATTTATATACTTGACATTTACCAGTTTAGCAAAACTTCGAGTAACTGTCAACATGTTATTGTACAACGCCAAATGTTTTCAAAAAGATTTAGGTATTAGCAATACAACAATTGCTCTATAGTTTTGGCTGTAAAGGTTGACAAATTAGCAATAGAACTATTGGTACGCTTTCCATGCTTTATATTTTTTGGTAGAACAATTGAAGTATCATACGTTTTGAAAAACAGAAATTAATGTACAATATCTCGTTTCTTATTTCATATAACATATTTTGTTTTGTATTTCATATAAAATATTTTGTTTTGTATTTCATATAAAATATTTTGTTTTGTATTTCATTTAAAATATTTTGTTTTGTATTTCTTATAAAATATTTTGTTTTGTATTTCATATGAAATATTTTGTTTTAAATTTAATAATACACTTCCTTATCGTTTGGCTTAGATCAAATGGTATTATCTTTTACGAATCAGCTGTTAAACTTGTCACAACACTTCCACCATTTAAAATTATAACGATCTAATACGTAATAGGTCGGAATAATAGCTGATTCGTAAATTCTACAAACCCTATAGACTGGGAATGGTCGGGAATGATAAAATGAATGTCAAACGATTGGGAATGGTTGGAAGACAAATATTTGACCAAAAATGGGATGGGAATGCATATTGTTAGAACGGAAATGGTATCGTTTCAGATTCGAGAACAGCTTAAAAATTAAAATATTAACCAAAGGTTAAGTCAATAACGAAAAACAATTTATGTTTATTTTACCTAGTTTTCGCACTAGCTTTTCAAATACACTTATACTAGAATAATAATAAAATCAGCTAGCTAGGCTAATACCCAAGGCACCACCTTAGGCCTAAGTCATCATGCGACTTTTGAAGCCCTTAATTCAGGTGGCCAGGTTACAAGCATTACACTATTATTTCTATTAAAACGTACTATACCGTTATTAAATCGTATAAAAGAAAACGAAATACTATTACAGCGGAATAAAAATAATACAATCTATTATTTGAAAGGAAAATTCTTTCATTTTTTAACTCGTCTTATTGACCAAGATTTTAAGAATCTTTTCTTATTTCTCATGACCATCCCACGTACGAATTTTATACAGTTAACCGCATTCCTGGAACAAACACCTGTCTATATCTTTTATAGTCCTCTTTATATACTTGGGAAATATTATTGGTTGAAAATCCCCCCTAGCAATAAACAAAATTCTTGTCCCTCTTAAAGATGTCAAAAAAAGCGGCGTGTTATTATTAAAGTTCTTGTTTGTTTTTCCGTGTAGACATTCTCAGTTCCAAGTTTTTACTCATTCCTTGTCTATGTTCAAATAGCTAAAGGTATGAAGAACTGGTCCGTAGAGAAGAATTTTCCCTTAATGTAAATACATCGTCTTTTATCGAGAGGGAAACAGGATTTAGTTATTTTACTTTGTCGAATCGTGTGTGTTTGCCAGTAAATATGTTTTCACTCGTCGTCGTGAGATGGAGTAATATACCTCTCGATGAAAAGCGTAGTGGAACGGGACGCTAAATCAAAATATAAAACACTCATCTTTTTTTCGTGAATGTGGGCTGGTGAGTCGTCACGCGCGATACTAATGTCTTATTACCGGAACAGACTCTCTTTTGAACATGCTCTGTACAATAGACGGTAAAATAAATGGGGGTGGAATTTTAAACCGTCATTGCCACTTAAAAACTGGACACTAGCCAGGGAGGGAACACCGGATTGGTTGGTATTGGAGCATGCGCAGAGGCCAATTTTTAACTTTCGCCGAGTAACAAATATCTAAATCGTGATTCTTCGTAGAGCACGTGGCGCCATCTAAGTAAACTGACCGTTATATTTCGGGAATAAAAGCTAGACAAAATGGTTGTTTAACTGTAAATTTACCTATAACTTGAATTCTTTAAATTAAAATACAAATTATTAACTGAGATCAATCGTAATGACGTGAAAAACGGTTGAAATATTTTCAGTGACAATTAAAGTCGCGAAGCGGAGAGGCTGGCAGCCATGCTGTCACGAAACGTTTCCCCTTTTTTCGTACTCCCAAATTCAAAAACCCTTCAGAGGCTGGGAAGCCGTTGGAATTTATTTTACTGTCTATTTAGTCTTCAGCGCGTGAAGATTTCTTTAGGAACTTGTTTATGTTCTTAGAAAGCGTAACTATCTAGTATCTACATAGTTAAGTAGTTTAATTGTTAATTAAAAATTGATTATTTTTGTTTATTTGAATTATTATTATTTTTCAGTGAAAAAGACCTCTATTTTTTCGCGCCAACGCTATTTGTACGTTTTCGGTGACGCTCTACAATTTTCTCATTGACAATTTTCTTATAGCACCTAGCGGTTAAAATTTAAATTTTCAAAAAACGTGAACATATTTTTCGATTTAGATGCAATTTTGGTAGAAAGTGTCCCCCGGCACGTATAATGTACAGTAAAAATTTCACCTTTCTAGAAAACAAAGTTTTTGAAAATAATCACTTTTTCGAGCAAAAAAAAACACTGTAGATGAAAAAACACTTTAAATTAAATATTTTATTACCTTTATTTTCGACAAAGAAAATAATAAAATGAGTAGACCTAAATCCTAATCTCTAATTCTAAAATTTGCATAAACCACTTATTATTTTAGAAATATCTGATATATAGCGTAATAAATTTAAATAATTCGTAACAACAATTGTGTAACGCGAAATTTAGCTGACATGTGCCGAAAAGGAGCAAGTTCATCAAACCAGAATGCTCGTGTTTGATTCCACCGCGGTTCAATAATTCCCGGCTACATACGCAATCGAAATAATAAGCTTTAAAAAAGCGCGACAAAAATGTAACAGACCGCCATTTTGCACACTCATCAACCAGGTATTTCCGACGAAACACTTGTTGATAATGACTTTTGTACGCGAGCTTCGCGAAAAAATATATGACGAAGCAGGAAAAAGCTTATATTAGCCACCACCCCAAACAACCAATTGTCTTTGCTTAGTGGAGCTCAAATAATTATTTCCCTCTTTCAGAAGAAATGAGATCGAAAGTTTTAAAACGTTTCGAAACCTCTTCCTGTATAGACGAAATACTTAAAACAAAAATTTCAAGCGAAATTCAGCCACTGCACTTTTGAGGCATGTGCCCACCACGAAATGAATTATTTGAAAAAAATGTTTTAGTCTACGCCACTAGTGGTATTTTTAAAATTATTAAAGATAAAAGTAAAAACAAAACGTAAACACTTTGAAGGAAAATCGAGAAAGTGCACCGAGTTTGTTTACAACCATATCATCTGTGAAATACCGGTATTAATTTCCCTTTTTAAAATGGCGCTTTGCTCAACTAATCGAGCGTGAATTATTCCGAAATGGTGTCAGTTATATTTCGGTTATACTCATATTTAGAAATATTCAGCGAACCACTTTTGAAATTTTCTAATAAAAACTATAAAACTATCGACAGTTTTGTAAATAGTTTAAATTTGTGAGGATAAACCGTTTTGGAAATCCCGGGTTAGGTTTTAAGACTAACACATGACGGAAAGATTGTCTGCTCCTTGGGTTGGCAAAGCGGATTCCAGTCCAGATTAATCCACCCGGTTAAAGTCAGTTTAAACCACTTAAAAAAATCCGGATTTTACCAAACTTTCGGCCACTTCATCCAACAATTTCTCGGACAAAACTTTTCTATTCAGTGGCTTATACCCTAGGCGCAATTGCTTAATCATTTCCGTAAAATAGGCATTATGATGTCACTGGCATACTAATAAAATACTGAGAACTAAAATCTCTGAAAGAGAAGTAGTGTGCTAAGCCTAATTTCAACTAACAAGGAGACGACCTGAGGTGTTACACACCGATTTCGTTCAAACTCGGTTGATTGGTACAAAGAGTATAAAAACTACGTAACCTAGAGATATAATGACGGTCGAAAGCAGTAAAGGAAGTTGTAGCAACCGGGGGGGAAGTCACTCAGTGAATTTGCACTTCAAATTTCGGTACCGCAGCGCCACTACGGCAGTTTTAAGTGGCAATCATTTTGATTTAGTTCAACATTCTTGAAAATTCCTTAAGGAATTGGTTACCTTTAGGACTTGGCAACGTTAGAGAACAAACGCCTTATTCTTCACTTTTGGAAAATAAACACCGAAACAACGAATCCACAAATTCTAACTAAAAAAATCACGAAACAGTAACCAATTACTGTCACTTTTTTGAATTGACAGATATTAGACAATTAAATATCCAAAATGCCAAATTTAGCACCTCCGCAACACCGTAACTGCCATTTTTATCCGGTTTTATTATTTATTGTACTAAATACTGCCGTAGTGGCGCTGCGGTACCGAAATTTGAAGTGCAAATTCCCTGAGTGCCTTCCCCCCCCCGGTTGCTACAACTTCCTTTACTGCTTTCGACCGTCATTATATCTCTAGGTTACGTAGTTTTTATACTCTTTGATTGGTAGACCTTCATGTAACTTGAAAAATCCTAAAAGGAATTTATTCAATGGGCAACGGTTTTGCCATGGCAACGAAAAATGTTTTTGACAATATAAAATTGAAATTTTTCCTATTTAAGCCATATCGGTTCATTTTCACCCATTTGGTTAAAATTGATCAAAATTTGATCAATTTTGATTTTTTTCGTCAATTTTTAATTTTTTTTTTATAATTTTGGTATTTTAAAAATTTTCAATTTTTTAAAATCTTTCACAGGGGGGAGGGACCCTTGGAATCGATCAAAATCCCATGTTATTTTCAATGGAAAATTTCCATTTGATGTTGTCAAAAACATTTTTCGTTGCCATGGCAAAACCGTTGCCCATTGAATAAAATCCCTTTAGGATTTTTCAAGTTACATGAAGGTCTACCAATCCCCCGAGTTTGAACAAAATCGGTGTGTAACACCTCGGGTCGTCTACTTGTAAGTGTAAAACGGGCGCGAAAATTCCCGAAACGTTCTCTCAGGCGGTCTAGAGATTTGAACTATAAGCAGACGATGATTCACTAGTTTTACGTGCTTAAAAGGGCTTGAAATAAGTTAAAAAACGCATATATTATTATTTTTGGAAAAATCCGGATTAAACCTATAAAACCCAATTTTAACCAGCAAAACACCATACCAGAGGATTTTTCTACAAAAATCCGGTTTTTTGCCAACCCTGGCTCCTTTAGCTAGATAGAGGGGGATATGATCCCACGCAGTTTTATAAATATTCATTGAAATTTCCACGCTAATATTAGCGCGCTGAATGGTAGGGTATATTCAAATGGTCGACGCGCATAATCGTTGAGGCGATTACATCACTGTTAAAGAAATTCAATGTTCTAAAATAAGCGACAAATGCCTTCCGGTTGCGCTCCGGGACACGCATGCGGAGGATGACACACAGACTGTCTTGCATGACAAGGAACGACACGAAGGAGGCGTAATTCGGGGTTACATAAGCGCGTAACACGACGAACATTAACTACCAACGTCGTGTCTCGAACGTGACATTTTGCTCGATGGTATTCTGATTTTTAGAGACTTCACCTAACAACGCGTACCATAGTTCAATTTATATATTCTCGGTAGTATCCGTAATATCAGCTAAGTAAGTATAATTGGGCACGGCAAAAGGATGTCTGCCGTGGGTGTGGGGAATGGTGGCTTTAACCTCTGACATCCATTACGGGGGCTGCTCCATATTCCCGATGATAAAAGGAGGAGAAATATCCCAAGATAGAGCGCTAGAGATATATATTATCTGTAAAAAACCTTCCATACACGGAGGGTCTTTAACTGACAGGCTTAAAGTGCTAAGACGCAGAAGGCGCTAAACGAGGGACATATCAACACAAAAGTGCGCCTTGAACCCCCCATTTTCTCCTCTCAAAAATCTCCTGTCTTTAACATTCCCTTAGTTTCCTCGGCTGGTTCGACAAAATTGGCTGCCACTCCGTCAACGGCAATTAATCTCAATAATTACTTCTGGCATCGGTGCTATAATTAACTGCAAAACATCAGTTAAAGCTGGAACTCTCTAATCCGGGGATTAAAACTTGTACGCGGAGAATCGGGAAAAACGAGCACTTTTCCGAGTATTTTTCGTTGAGGTTATAGACTCGTCAATCTGAACTGAGAAAATAATTGTGATAAATCAGATATCAGGTTATCCACATTTACCCTCAGATATTATCAGCTGATACGGGTCGAAATTCAAACCGTATTTCAGATGCCTCTCATCAGTTATCAATTTTACGCATCTCGCGATTTTTGTTTAATATTAATTTCTGTTTATTTTGTTGGCCATTGGAAGCACTACTCGTCAATCACGTTTTGCCTTTGACCAATGGCTGCCGTATTTACAAAATGTATCGATAACTTTTATAGCAAACAGAACGTTTTTATCACTCGCGAATCTAATATAATCTTAATAGAAAAATTGAAAGGTTCGCCGATCTCGAGGTTAAAAGCGAAACAATGGAAGGAAACATTACTCGTAAATAAAGTTAAATCGGGGCTCGTATTCCGATTGCGTGCGTCGCCTTTGCGCGTGACACGTGCGGAAGCGTCCTGACGTCACAAATGGACTGAACCTTCAACGCGCGTATAGTATAGTAGTAGTTCTTTGAGTGACTAAAGTCAATAAAATAAAAGCCACGCGTAAAAGTACATGACTCATCGTATCGCCCCAAAGCTAAATAATTTAGTACAATATACGGAGAATTGGGCATCGTACGCCAATTTCACTTCAAACGGAGTCAGAATCTACCACGCCTCTCTAGAAAGGTCCAGTTCCGTTTTACCGAAAATAAAATGGGCCTAAAAATGGGGAAAAAGGCACGAACGTTATTATTGAATTGATTGGCATTTTGCTGTTGAGAAAAACTGGTACCGTGGGGAGGCCTTTCTAATTATGTTGTTCCACGTTAATTCCCAGAGAGAGAGAGAGAGAGAGAGAGAGAGAGAGAGAGAGAGAGAGACGCACGCGTACATCGTAACTTGTGTGGCTAACTCAGCGAAGACCAAACACTATACAACGAAGTTTGAAGATGAGTGGGTAGATGTGGATTCCTTAGCGGAAAGCGTCGATTAAATTGGGGTGAAGGTGAAGGCTGCATTCCTTAGACATTATGTTCGATGGGAAGTTTTACATGACGTTAGCGAGAGCGTGAAAATGGCTTTCCTAACTATAGTTTAGTGTTTGCCCAAAAACCTTGTGGAAGTGGCAACGTTGACTTTGCATGTTGACATAGACCCGGAGGTGCTGCATTGTCCGTTCTACTTTATCCCCGCATCGTTTTATTAGTTATTGACATTGACAATGGGACATTTTTTTTAATGAATACACGGGTTTGATATAAGTGGGACGAGTCCTAAAAAATTCCAGGATGTAATATTGTCCTCATCGCCGGGAAACGAGCAGCGGTCGCTTATTTAAAATTAATTTATTCAAAACAATTTCCTCGTCAAGTGTGCCGGTCCTAGCTCTCGTATTAAAAAAACCTGTTTCGTCAGATTCAATACCATCCTTAATAATTATGCAAATTTTTATAATTAAGCCTTTCTTCAGAAATGACACAGTTGTTAGAAGTTTAACAGATTTAGTCATTTTGAAATGCAATTAAAACGATTTTATCGTACGAACGATAAATATATTTCTGATGTAGTAGCCAAATTTCGAAATGTTTTTATGAAGAAATGGGTAGTGACTTAGATTTCCGGGTCAAAACATGAGCCGAAGGTTATGGCGTCATATCAACGGAATTCCCTACCGGAATGGCCTTAATCAAATATCTGGCGTTAGTAATAAGTGGTAGCTTCGTGATATTGATTTCCCCACCTTGAATCACGATTCCTGGCTTACTAAGTAGTCGGAAACCCGTTAGTGGTAAAAACTATGAACAAACCAGCTTTCCTAGTAATGAGTACGTTACGTCTTACAGTTAGATAATTGCAAGAACCGCTAAGCTGATACGCGTGTTTTCCCTATATAATGATGTAGTCATACCCCCTTTAGCAATTCCCAAACGGATACGTCTTAGTCGAAAGAAAGGCGGGAAAGATTACGTCACGAAATGACGACGGACGTGAACTCCGAGAACGTATAAAAACAAAACATATTTATAATGAAACATTAGGCGCATTCAGGTTGGGTATTTCGCACGGCGCTTCTACGAAAATCGAGTTAGACATGGTGTTATTACTCATGGCTGAGAGCCTTTTTTCTTCTACTCTGTCTTAAGCCGGTACATATTTGGGGCATCCGATGTTAGAACAAGAACAATTTTTATTATTTTTCTACTTTTTGGAAAACTAAACGAGTTTTACAAAAACTAATGAATATTTTCACCCCCCCCACCATGTGAGGCTTATACACGCTTCGGGTTCGTGATACAAAAAAAATATTAAACAAGAAATTTTTAAAAGAAAGAATATCAGCTCGTTTTCTTGGCTACTGGAATTTAAGTTTTTTTTTTCTTATTTAATAAAGTGAAAGTGTTCCCCGTATGGTCAAACAGAGAAAAAATATAAGGTCGGTGGAAAAAAAAAGTGAAATTATGGTTTTAAAAAAATCTGAAGGATGAGGTTAAATATAATCAGGGGCTCGTTTGAGCGTGAATTATTACTTTTAATTAACTTTCCTGGTTACGTGCCCAAATTTCATCACTTTTACTTTTAAATTGCGGTTTTTCCCGGAAGAATTGTCGAAAAAATTGAAACGTATCGTTAGGACGAATGTAAATTTATATTTTCGGATTTATATTATCCGTAATTTTATATCGGATTATTTCCTACTATTTAATGCGTAAAAAATATTTTATTTTATTAAAATTATCTAAAATCAAAACTATGTAGAACGCATAATTTTTATTCTTTTACATTCTATAGTATATTATAATTATATTATATTATATATATTATATGTTATATATTATATATTATATTTATTATATCACATTTTAGTGAATTAATTTGGATCATAGCTGCCTAATAGCAAAAAATCCAGCAAGCCGAGATACGTGACTTTTAAAGAAATATGAATATTAACGTGTTTTTACATAAGACTGATTAATTATTTTTTTTAGTATATTAGCATTAATATATTATTATTGATGTCAAGATAAAAAGTATTTTTGTTCAAATAAGGTTTTTGAACTATAGCGTTTTTTACTAAAACATATTTTATATTTTATATCAGCTCTACAGTCCCATCGAGGGTAAAAGGCTGGCATACGGTGCTACTGGGCCTTAAATAAACAGAACACGACCTAGCCAGCGCGGCGGTAGCTCAATTTGACATTTCCCCTTACGGTTCCCCAAAGCAATACACGTATGCTTTCCATTACTACGGTTCAAGACAGTTTTTTCAAACAAAAAGAGAGCTAAAAGCGAGGCTAAAAGCGTGCTAAAAGTGATAAGCAAACGTAAAAACCAAAACTGTAGCGGTGGATAGGCAATTAAAGTGTCAGAAACAAGTAGGTACCGCTCGCCGGAATGGGTGGATTTTTAAAAGAGCCATTAGGGTTTCTCTGTTGCATCGAGGACAGCGGGGCGCTCTGATGGCTTTTTGAAGTCGCCACCGCGTTAAAACACAACGAACCGCCCATATCGCGCTATTATCGGTAAGGGAACTCGTCGTCGCTGAAATTATAATCTTCCCCGTACGCTCCACCGTTTTATGAATTCCTAGAGTTGCTCGTAACTCTGTCCGACTCGTAACTCTGTCCGATTTTAACCTTATTTACGCAACACCGGATCCGCACGTAGTTATAATTGCGGATTGCCTACTGGCTTAGCTAAGGTTCCCAATGACTAAACTTAGGTTTCCTGTGGCAGTAAACAAGTTCACTAAACAATTCTTCGGAGTGTTTAACGAGTTAATTAGGTGTTTGTTCTAGACAGTTTCGAGCTATATTTTTCCAGGGACTGAATGTAAAATGTTGGTAGTGGTTTAGCTATGGACTGCTTAGAGCAAACGGTATGATTCTATTTCAAGGATATTTAGAATTTATTTAGTTCGCGAATATACATACGTTTTACGACTCCAAGTAGAAATGATTTATTCAAACCGGATTGTTGATATTTTATTACTTTTTGGGTGGGAATAATTTATGTAAAACGGATGCCGGAGCGTTGACTCTTTGGTCTCGCGTTTCGCTGAATATTCACTATTTTAGTTAATATCAGTATTCCAAGAAACCGTTTTTTTTAATTAAAGGGAAACTAATATTTAGTACTTTTCCATTAGTGATACTTTATAATAACATTAAGCATTTCCATAAAGAGTTGTAAAATACGCGATTAAGAAGAATAGTCCACAATGAAAAGGGATAAAAAAGCTAAACCCTCAACAAATTTGAAGAAACTAATAAAATTACAAATAACTCGTACCAATAGGTCTTCGAGTAAACATAAAGATGCGAATCTCGGAGCAAATAGATCTTCGAGTAATAAACTAAATAAAACGAAATAAAATAGCAAGAAATTCCAACTATAGACCGGTTTCGTCCTATTTGGGACTCATTAGTACCGTGCGGGAAATCTGGCTCGCGACTGTTACACCGAAAAGAGAAACTAAGCCTAAACATTAAAAATTTCAAAACGCGTTGCATAGCAACGGAAAGCCGAATAGGGGGTGAGTGGTGGGGAATAATATATACGAAATGTTAAGTTAATAAGACTACAAAGAGTGATAAAATACGTGAATAGGTATTTTATCAACTCTTTGCAATGCAGACCATAGGTGGTTCTTATTAACTAATCATTTCCAATAATATTATTTTTAGACAATTCTGGTAAATGTTGCTTGGACCATTTTTTGAATATCACGCCCGTTCAAATAAACAGATATTGAATTAAGTCACAGTTATTTTTAAATGATAACTTTACTAAACAATTCCCTTTAATGATAGTTAAGTCTTCAATTTTAATATAAGATCCGTTAAGAATATTTTAGATTTCCAAATATTTTTTTGGGGCTGACTCACGACTTTGTGGATCAATTATATATCAATTATTAATACTACGCTATAAATATAATCACTCTTCAAACAAGAGGTATTTATCTTTAAATTAGAAGGGATGGGCAAGGTATTTTACGTCAAGATCGTACACGATTTCTGGATGAAAATCTCTCAACACTCCCATTTTTTCTTAATTCTGGGAGTTTAGTAGTTTTGAAAGTATACCTTTATCAGGACTTTCCTTTACAAGAAATTACAACCGCACAACATCTCGTATTGTGTAACACCAAGAAAACCACAAGCTACATTTCTTAATATCCATCTCGAAGGTCATTTCCCGCGTCACAAAAATTGAAGTATAGCTGAATTTTACACTCGTCATAAAGCCAATTATACGAATATTACATTTCTTTAACGGATGAAACCTCTGTATAGTTTATAGCGCCTGAAATAAATACGAAATTTGAGAAACGTCGGCCCACACGCGGAAAGAAAATATAAAACTATTAAAAAATATAAAAGACTTCTTATTATTTATTTCCATAACGTATTCCAACATTATCTCGTCTTCAAATCTTCTCGTATAGGCTGATGCGTAAGTTTCTTTAGCTTTTTAAGTTGAATCGTAAAAACGAAATACATTTTTCATAAATGCGCGGGGGAGTTTCTGGGAAAGCCAACCCTTATTTTTAGAACTTTTAAGGTTTTTCTTTAACGTAAAGACGGTAAAGTCAAAAGCAGCTGAGAAAACCCTAAGATGTATTTCCTGGCAGCATCTGATCAATGTAAAGGAGGGCGAGTTCAAATCGAGGATAAATGAACCAAATTCTACCCATTCTTCGGAGACATTGTGGATATCGAGATAGGATAGTTATATTGTCACTATACCGTAGCGGTAGAATGCGGTGTACGTTACTTCTTTTACAGGGTTCGTACAAATTTTCCGGAATTAAATTCCCTGACATTTCCAGGTTTTCCCTGACTCAATTGCCAAATTTCCCTGACCGTTTTAGTTGAATAAATTTATGTTTTGAGCTAAAATCTTGGAAAATGTTAATTGTGTATTTTTAATACATTTTTCAGAAATTTATTTGCCGGATTTTTGATTTGGGGTCATTTTAAAATTCCCTTACTATTTCGGACCATTTTAAATTTCCCTGACTATTCCCTGACCATTGGGAATAATTTTCAAATTCCCTGACTTTTCCCTGACCTTTTGGGAACATTTTCAAATTCCCTGACTTTTCCAGGTTTTCCAGGTATTCCAGGTGGTGTACGAACCCTGTTTTAGAAAAATTGACCGTTTTCAGTATAAAAATATGCGAATTGTTTTTGGTAGGGATGGCGTCGCGAAGTCGCC
The DNA here is from genome assembly GCF_980474605.1 of Leiobunum rupestre. NCBI lineage: Eukaryota > Metazoa > Arthropoda > Arachnida > Opiliones > Sclerosomatidae > Leiobunum > Leiobunum rupestre. Next base: position 39,237,129 of record NC_143392.1, read on the forward strand.
TCCATTTACCGCCCCCCCCCCCCCCAGGCGAAGGACGCCATGAAGCAGCTACTTTTGGCTTTTTTCCATAGGCTGGATCAATACTGTAACGCTGCGGGTTGTAAATGTATTTCCATGGCGAGTCGCGGCAGCAGACTCTACTCCGTATGTTCGGTTGACTGAACTGTCAGCTGGTGAGATTTTCCCGCGCTTACGGGCTAGTTCTTTACTTTATCGGCGCAATTTTTTTATCCGGGAATGGAATGAGAAAACACCTTCTGAAGGAAAGGCTTCTCCAAAAGAAATCTTTACACGGATTCCCTCGCAACAAGCCAACTCTAAGTCCTTCTTCTGGTACTTCTGTTAGGCGTATAAAAACCGCAAATCGATGAAATACTTTCATTTCGCTGTACAAAAAACTATAGCACCGCGAATGGAGCAACACTTTTTCCTGCGGGAACATTTTTCCGACTAATGGGACTTTTAGTTCTGGAATCCTATTCCGTATCATGTTTTTCTACGTAGATTGTGTTTACAGAATAATTCCCCAGTTCGGTATTTACATCGATAAAAGACACGCTTTGGATCCTTTCACTTTTGCAATTAAGATATACGGGTGGCAAGTGACCAGATCCACTTAGCTGGTCGTACGCATTATTAAGAATGCATTCAGGTAGTTAAGAATATGGGGCATAAGTCTTTGGTACCGCGATCGACTACTTCGTAGCGAAAGTTCCTCTGCTTTTAAATATTAAAATATAAACATCTTATAAATGAAATTTTTTGACCATGGATAAAAATATGGTATAAAATATTAATTGCACGGCTGATACCTTGAAGTGTGATTTGCATTTGATATCATTGGCGATCGTCTGTCTGAATGAGTGTCATAAAAAATCGAAAGCAGACAAGTTAAGAATCTCTGTAGTTTCTTAGGTACCTGTCTACCTGGTTTCTTTAATATTATTCATTAATAATAATCGGCTGACAACGCGGAAAATATAATTATCTTCCTTTAGCCATTCTACGATGGAGAAGACTGATAAAGAATCTACAGTTATAATTTTGAGGCAAAGTTTAGTGGTAGAGGTACCTTTCTATCATTTAAAGTAATTATAAGGAGGGTGGGGAGTGCTTACAGGAAGTTGGTTCGACTAGACGCGAACCTTTTTAACGACATTCGCTTTTAAGTGGTTGCGTGTCAGCGGGTCACGGCCTTCAACTATAGACGCGCTCTCGAGATCCGAGTCGAGTCGGCGGTTTCGGACACGAGCAAAGGCAACTGCCTCGTCTAAGACAAAGAGGACACCAGAGACCACGAATTAATCCATTTCCGAGTGCTCGCGCCGCACAGATCTCGTCTCTTAGACAACCCTAGTCGTTTATCATTCTGTTCCGTATATGATGATACGTAGCTGGCCACCGTGACCATCTCCGTAAATGGGATGGGTAGGTTGTAAGACCGCCATGGACGACGCAATAATCGCCCCGCGAGATTGAAAATTTTGGGAGCCGGAACATTCCTTAAGGTAATAGCCTCCCAAGGTTGTGAGATCCAAGATTTTTTCACGTGTCCCCCATCAATAGTCGGGGAGAGACGGTTGGGCTAATAATAGATTGTCCCCTAGAATGCTGACTGGTCTTTTTTGGAGGACATCCATCCAGCAGCTAGTCCCGTGGTAGCTCGGGCTATCGGTACCAGTATATAGACGCTATTATTCGTCCCTTTTCTATCGGGATCCGGTGGATGCGCCGAAGATTTGGGGGATAGAAAAAAAGCCCAAATCTTTTCAGAAAGCATTTTTCAGTGGATCGGGTCAAAATTCTATTATACGACTTCTTTGAATTTTTGGGAATATTTTTTTTTTTACTCTTCTGGATATTTCTTACGTCAATCTCTTTTTTTATTTGTCACGTAAGAGTCGTAGTTGTACAAAAAATACTTTTCCCACCCTCAGTCAAAAGGAAAAAGTTTATTTTTTTGTAGGATTTTTTACTACGTACATGTATGTAATCCATAAAAAAATACATGGCATGTTAGATATTTTGACTGGACCAATATGGTTACTTTTTTTAATACACGAGCAAGAAATCGTTGGTATGGTGTCTAAGGATAGTTGTAAATCATAGAAAAGAGTCGTAAACACATTTTGAAGTGCCAAATATAAATAGTTTTTCAATATAATAGTTTATTTTATTGATAGTTTGATAAATAACTAAATTTTAATCATTAATAACAGTATAATAACCCAATTTATGGAAACTGGGAACAAATTGAAATTGACGAAATTTTGTCGGTAGAAATATAGTTTTGGGCGAATTCGGGATCATAGGAATGTACGCCAATATTTTTCTAATGGGGAAATCTGCATACATAGTCCATGGGAGTCAATCTTAATAATAGTATATTCATAGTTCATGAAAGGGGGCCCTGTTTGACCCCCCCCCCCTTAGGTTATCCTAAAAAGACCTTTTACTGGGACTCACAGCAACGTCATATAATTATACTCATTGGGAAGTTCTAAGAGGAAAGCTTTAGAGGGCTTATATCGAAAGAAAAACAAGATCCCAGGTGTTTATCCGTATCTTTGTGAGGGAAACTAATCCATTTGAAAGGGAAAACGGGGCCCCGCAAAAACATACTAGAATATCAAAGATCCCCTTGCCAGTAAACACCGGGAAATTCAACTGGGAATTCTGGTATCACGTACCGCGGTATTAGCGTTGGTAGCAGCCCGTAGGAAACGATCAATGTTGGGCGTATGGGAGATGTATTATTAATAGGTTCCAATCGCGGCCACCTTTTTGGCGCGTCAGAGTTTTTGGAAGGCGACGCGCCGGTGACCGTTCCTCGCCTTGCCTTTGTTCAATCTCAAAGAGCTCTGGGCCAGATGGTCATCTCGGACCGTTCCGGAAACAGCTGCCGACCGTGACGGCCAAGTACTCTCTCTCAGCGCCACCATCGATTGGAGGGCCATAGGTAAACTGGGTTAAGTTATTAGGTTAATAGTTGGAAAAAAAAGGTACCAACCGCACCCGTAGAGGGCATGTCATCGGATTGATGGTCGTTGGTTCGATCGGCGCAGACTTGACCTTCTAGCCCCATTTGGGTTTTATCGCGGGGTGGCACTGGCTCGGGTTGGCAGTTGTTGGGGCGTTTACGAATGCGCGTATGCTCACTCTTTATTTATAGCTTTTAATGTTCTAATGAAGTTTTCATTCTAATTCGAGGGTGGAGAAGGGCTGCGTCCGTTTTTTACTACCATTAAAATTTAATTTACATTCCTCCTACTAGGATAAGGATAAGGGAAATTGTCAATGAGTCAATTTCATTTGACCATAAGTATATAATTATTTACGTAAGTCTGTCAATTAGTTGAAAAATTAGTGACGACGAAAAACATGAAAATTTACCCTAATTTCATTTAATTTCTCTTGTTTCACTTAAAAATTAAATTAGGGTAAATTTTCATGTTTTTCGTCGTCACGATTTGTTCAATAACATTTAAAGTTCGAATCCGATTTGCACAATGGAACTAGATTTGGTTTCTGAGTGTGATCACGGGTCGAACAAGAGTCCGTGATGTCCTTTTAGAGTGGTTTTTCTATTTAATGCTTTGCTCACGCCCAAATGGTGCTAGCGCATTATTTTTCACTGCATATAATTTTCGTTAAGGTATTCTTTCTAAAAAGTCTTCAGTCGGTTCTCTACATAAAATAGAACCAAAATGGCTGCCGAGAGTAAACGGCTTAAGTCTAATTACTGATAGTTAGGTGTCGAGTGCATGCTATTGATGTCTTACCCGAGGGGTAAGACACTCTGCGAACTCGGTGTACACTGCCGTACCTTTGACAGTGCTAAACGGAACTCGCGAACTCTTGAAAATATGTACCTTTAACAGTGCTAAATGGACGAACTCGGTGTTCAGATTATCTGAGATTGTCTTACCCCTCGGTCTTACCTCAAAATATAAGCGCTGTTACCGAGAAAAATTCGAGATAAATGTAAAATAATCCCTCCTAACTATGCCATAAAAGCATTTTCATTAATGAAACCTTGATCACGGCACATCCTACTCCGTGACGAAAATTACGTCATCAGCTTTACTGATGGGAAACGGAAGTTAATGAACAATTCATCGCGCGTTTCTAGTTTTTACAACCCGTATAGTTTAGCTCGTGCCTCGCGATCACGTGAGTTCGTTTTCAGTAGCGCATTTTTCGGTCCTTTTATTGAAAAGGTTTATATGGAAATGTTCTACAGAGGCATACTTATGAGAAATTATGTTACATATTCTGTAGCTATAAACCTTTGTTTCAGGAGTTGTTTTAAGGTATTCATTTCTAAGATAGTATAGCTGACGTAAGTCCTTATTTAAATTATGGTTTTGGTTAATTAATCGTTTGAAATTAAACACTTTCCATCTAACTCGTTAAGAGTACTATATTTGTAAATTGATAATATTTTAATTACAATGTACCGTACTAGCTAGAGGTGGAATGTGCGTGATTATATAAAGGTTATGTACTAAGACTATTCCAAAATAGCGCTACTTAATTAAATCCTCGAAAACGGTACAAACTCCATTCACGAGTCGCTCTGACCAAAGGTAAAATTTAATTTGAATAAAGAGCGAGGCGGATGAAAATTAAATCTAAAGGTATTCAAATGACGAATGAAAATGTGATACGCAAAGATAATATTTCCTTCAACCATAATTCAGTCTTCCATTACAGCTGGCGCAATCTTTTACGGGGCTTCGGAGCTTACGAAAAACGTCATAAAGTGGATTAAACATTGTTAGGTCTTCAAGGACACGATGAAGGGCATGGACCGTTTCCGAAATGTCACTGAACTCCGGGCGTATCGTTTTCTGAGGACAAAGACGGTTGTTAACTGAAAAAACACCGCTTGAACGAATCTACCGTCGGAACAACAGAATCCCCACCAAGACACAGCGGGTCTAGCTCGTGTTTACCTATCAATTCACTGTGCCTCGCGTCTAAGCTTACCTAAAAAGTTGTTGTGCTATACGGTTCATGGTACTTTAGGTGATCCTAATACGGCATCCTTTCTATGGAGGCACGATTCCATTGGAATTTAAACTCGGGGCAATTACTATCTATTAGATATTTAAACTCCGAAAATCTATTTCACTATTGATACCGTAACTAAATACTCGTCTACAAATCCCAAAGCTCTTTTATACCACGATTTAAATCAGTGGTTACTAAAAAATTTCCCTTTGAAATTGTTTCCCCCAAAGATAAAGGGGGTCTCAGAAAAAATATTTTTTTATTTATGAAAACAATAATGAACTAGAATGAACTAAAAACTAGATACGCATTTGACTAAATTTCTAGAATCACTAATTACTAGAAATATTGTTATGCTTTCTAAAGAGGTCCTGTTTATGAGCCTATTTATGTAACTCTAAACGTCAAATACGTAAGTCATAGCGTGTGCCACGTGTGATATTTCTTTATAGAAAATATTGGTACTAAAGAACTCGCGAAGTACGGAATAAAATTGTAGACTAAACTTAAAATGCAGAAGCTTCGTCAAAATATAAGGAAATTTATACGCAATATGGTTTCCTAGAATCACTAATTCATATAAATATAATTAATTATATGGCAGGCGTCTAACCTCGCGGAACCCTGGGGTTCAGCGGAACAGAGTTTGGAAGTTTGGGAACCATGTACTGTTCTAAATAATGCTTAGTTTTATTTGCCTTGGCGACGAATATCCGAATGCATTACTTGAAAAGTAATAAATTTTTTTTTTAAGTTGCGAAAAGTTAAAGGGAGAAACAAATTTTAATTTTATGCAAACGAATTCCGACATCCTATTCCTAAATTGTTTTAATTAAAGATAAGTTTAAAGCCAATGACATATACAGGTACGCCGAATGTCGGTATCGATTTCTCATTAGTTTTTGGAAACGACGATCAGGAGAGGGGGTATGCCATCCAATCGCATCGTTGAAACAGACGGATGCAAATTAAGGGCTCGCGCCCTCAGGGTTCTCCAGGGACTGCCCTGTACCTATATTTTCTAACGGATGAACACCCCGGAGTAGAATATCTCGAGTCTTTTTTCACCCGTTCTTCTCGCGTTATACATGAAAGACGTACCGAACCAGTTCACGCGCTTAACGATACGTGAAACAGTCCCTCTCTGGCTCCTGATCAGACTGCTTGTATTCCAGAAGAAGAAGCTGACTCCGTGTACGATAACCTCTCGGAGGGTGGCAAGTGGGGTCCTCGACTTGGGATAATACGAGCCATCAGCGGACACGTAATCGAATGAAAGAGTTCTTCTCCGGCAGACTAACTCGTAGGGGGGATGAAATAACATCTCTCCTAGATTACTAGGGTGTGTCTTTTTAGGGGTGATGATTTAGCTCCATCCGAAAGACCCCCGAATACAGAGAACAAGCTGTACTACCCCCTTTTTAACCCACCCCTCTTTCCGGCAGTCGCTTTTTCATAGGGACATCTCGCGAAACAATTGTATATAGTAGGTCATCTCGAAATGTCCGACGGGGTGGACCGAAGTACTTATTTGCGGAAATACGAACGAGAAAACTCTTTTAAACGCGTGAATTTTTGAGATCGAAAAACAACCACGAGTGTGAAAGAATTAACGCGTTATTTAGTTTGAATGGGAGTAGATATGTTAGCGCCGCGTGCTAGGGGTCCTATCATATTAATTTTCACCGCTATAAAAATATATCTAATAAAATCTCAGGCCCGGAAAAACAGGCACCCTGGTCCTTTACACCAAGGGGCCGGGGGTTTTACGCCAGTGAAGTTCCCTTCTCCATGTTTTACCAAGTAATATCATAAGTAACATAATAACAATAAGTATGACCCTTCCTATTGCTTTAATTTTCTAACCGAACCTTTTTTCGGCACTGATACTCTCTTCAAGCTGTGACTTGGACTCGCGACTTACCGTTTTAGATGACTACTTTTTGATAAAAATTTAAGCCTAATGTCGGAGAGCACGTTCTGGAGTCGGAATCCTATAGTAATATACAGTACTAGCGGCTCATACGGTGATTGGCCCGGGCCAGCCAAAGAATATAAAGCCCCAGGAATGGAAGGTGTAGCTCCGTCTAGTGGAACTTTTGCGCCTCTCAATTTTAAAGAGAGACCGGGTTGCGGTAACCGTTTCCGGTTACTCTGATTTGCTTTACCGGAAGCGTAGCCAAAACACGCGGCCAATAATATCAATCCTTCCATTCCTGGGGCGCCATATTCTTTGGGCCAGCTCTCAGAGAGCCTACTCTAACATCTACAAACGTCATAATTATGTCGTTATTTATCGGCCAATTCTTCTCCACTCGGTCTAAATCTACCCTGTTTCGAACCTTATCTCCCAATTCCCACTCTACCATCGCCTGGATTTTCGTTCTAAAGCCAACTTCATAGATCGTAACTCTTCTCTTCAAGTATCTCCTCAAGTATTCTATTCCCTTTTATCTTTGGATGGGTCGAACGGAGTGGAGCGCAGCGTGAATACAATATCGTTAAAATCGCGCATTGACCGAAAGACAAAAATGTTGTAAAAATTTCGATTGTTCGATGCCAACTATTTCGGGTTTTCCAATACATCGCGTGAGCGATCCATAAATTTAATATCGCTTCGCTAACTCCATTCTCTCCATTCCATCGCGTTTATAAGAACCGGAAGAAGAAAGGGTAAAGAAATTGGTCGCCGCGAAGCGAAGAAACACATTTTCGGTTTTTTGTCTCTCTTATTTCGTCGGGTAAACAAGACATTTCGATGTTTTTTGATCTCTCACCTCTTTTCCTTTCACGTTCTGAAAGATCTGATTGAGAAAACGATATCTTCCGAGTTCACAGTGTAGTTTGAAAACGCCGGTTTTCCAAAACCTACTTAGTACGGTTGCCCTCGCTTCAAAAGGCGTTTTGAAAGATACCGAAAGAGTGATAAGATCGGTCTCTTTTACTTCTTCTTTATTGACGTATCGAAATCATCGAACGCCGAAATTGGGAAGATGTAATCAATCTCGACCGTAGGACGGTTGGAAAATTCGTAAGAGAGATGTCGAGTAAAAGCGAGTGCGGAAGAGGAGGGGAAACGAATTTGGGGATGAAAATGAATCGATAGAATCGATCGATAGCAAATCGACGCGCCGCGAAAAGGACAGGTTTTGAAATAGCTTTGCCTATTCCAGGATTTCCAATTTTCTTATTGGTTTCGTCTCTATAAATAAAACTAAATCTTTCTCGCTCTCCCTGTCATCCGAACGTGTCACCTGAAAAGTTTTAATATCACCGTCGTCGGAATCTGATAAAATCGAGGCAAACACGTTTTCCAAGTCGCTTCTTTTTCTCTTGTCTTAAGTTTCCAAATCAGGTTATCTCACGCGACACGTACCACGACACCTTCCCTTCTTGGAAATCCTAATTAGAAGTGACACTCGCAGCGAGACTCGACCTACAAAACAGATAGCTAGATTTATTAAATTAAGATCTATTGAGGCGAATGTGAAAAATTCAGAACCTTCATTTTTAATTTAGAGTGAGTTCTTATACTAACTGTTCACGATATTGACTCGTATATTAGGCTAGTACGTTTAAATGAAATATAAAACTAGAAGGTTTTTTTGTGCTCAAACTTGGAGTGTATACCGTTGATTATCTTCAAGAGGCGTAAAGTTAGCTTCCTAATTCAATTAAATTCGACGTAAGTGGCTTGTAACTAATTAAGGAGCGCTAGACATTTCTAAGTCGCTCTTGATATAACTGGATGGAGTTGGGTGCCTTAAAAAACGTACTAATGAAGACCACGTATTCAAGATGTAATTCTTCGTGGAAGTTACAAGTATATTGGAATTTTTCTCGTGACCACTTGTTTTTCATTCTATTTTAGCTTGCCCGTCTGCTATTATTTCTGCAACGTTTTCTAGAATACCCATACGGTTTGAAATATTCCTTACCAATCTTAGAGCAGAGTTATTGTAGGACGAGTAGCGATGAACCCAACTTTGCTTACATTGCCGTATAGTAATAATAATAACAAGCTACGATAATACCCAAGGAACCAAACAGGCATAAGTCTTCTAGCCAATTACCGGTGGTCGGGTTAAATTGCGGAGGCAATTAACAGCTCCCTACACTTACTATTACCGTTAGCCTCGGTAACCTTTTATGGAAAGGGGAAGTTGAAAACACTCTCTAACCAAGCATGTTTGCAGTCTTTAACAGTAATATTACATCAGTTATTAGGTTATATCAGGAAATTATATAGGTATACACGTGGAATGTCTAAGGAAGATTTTTACGGCCGGGAAAACTCACGAGAAAACCTCTCGCGCCTCGCTGTCCTCATTCGACGAAAACTCGTCATTAAGCCTAGTCATGGTTATTATATTATTAGCTTACCTGATTATCTCTTTTATAACCATACAAATACATGAAATTAGGTATCACTACACTTCTTTCGCGAAGAACATTATAATTACTTCAAAATATTAAGTACGATAACAAATTGAGGTTTTTAAATCCATTGTTTTATAAACATTATAAGATCGCCTATTTGTTACCATGACGACGCATTATTTTCGCGTCAAACCTCGAGCCAATGAATTTGAAATGTCGTGTTACGTCTTACACTTGACGTAGTTAAGCCCCGCCTTTTTCTCGACGCTCTTTCGTATCACCGTCCCAATGGAACCTTAGACATTCCAAGTGTATACCTTTATAGTTTCTTGGTTATATCTCTACTCAGAGTATATTTATTCTGATCTAGACAAGGCACTTTTGAAAAGATGGTAAGCAAGGGCAATAATAGTTGTCAGTAGTTAAGCATCTTATTTAAGTCAAAGGAGAATATTTCAAGAGTTACCAATTTTAACGTGTTGCTGTGATGGTGACCGTAAATAGGTGCTGACAATAACGGAGGTAATCACCGGGTTTTTGTTCGCCCGTGAAGCAGCAATCTGGGGAGTTAGTGGATATCTTTACGTTTGAAAATCGGTCGGGTGTCGACCCCTCTTTGCCATCCCACTTTCACGCGTTAAAATCGTCTTACAAAATGACTCAAGAATTTAGGTAGTACGTTTCTTATATTCTTAACCCTAGAAAGGCTCTTGCCTGCATGTACATAATGGACTAATCTACTTATTCGCTAATTTTATCACCCTTTGCAATGTAGTCCATATTTGGCTTTCCGTTGCTACGCACAGCGTTTTGAAATTTTTAATATTTAGGCTTAGTTTTTCTTTTCGGTGTAATAGTCGGGAGCCAGATTTCCCGCACGGTACTGATGAGTCCCAAGTAGAACGAAACCGGTCTACCGTTGGAATTTCTGCCTATTTTATTTAGTTTTATTTAGTTTTTTACTCGAAGATCTCTTTGCTCCGAGATTCGCATCTTTATGTTTACTCGAAGACCTATTGGTACGAGTTATTTGTAAGTTTTTTAATTTCTTCAAATTTGTTGAGGGTTTAGCTTTTTTATCCCTTTTCATAATGGACTAATCTACTTATTCGCTAATTTCATCATCCATAGCGGATAGGTCAATTGTGGCCAAGTACATAAAAAATATTACAATTGAACAATGCACATCGGCAGTAGAAGGCGCCAGACACTAAATTGCATTGCGTAATGCAATCCAGTGGCATTTTGATCCTAATTCGGTACTCTGTTATTCACGTTGTAGTGACTTTACCATACCCCTGCGCCCTGCCGAACTGCAAAGTGTCGAGCGCTTACGAAACTATACGGATGATCTCATTTATTATTTTCTCCGAGTGCCCTTGTCACAAGCCTTAGGATCCAAAAAAAGAAACTTCGTCGCGATCCGTATGAGAGTCCAGAGATTGCGTCTTGCCCTATATCGGACGTATATTATATTGAAGATAGGCGTGGATTGAGGGCTCGTATGTTGAAAGACCAACGCGTCGCCGCCGATTTTGACATCTCCCAGAAGACGTGTTATTATTATCGTTCACCCCGTTTCGCAGCTGCTATTTTTACGTTATGAGAATTTTTTGCAGTCACACTCGGGGTTAGGGGTGAAGTTGAAGCGTGTTTGTATTTCCTGGTTCATTTCCTGACTTACATGTCCAAGAGAAATCATCTCCTATCGTAATTGTTATGGAAATGTTAAAGGAAGAATATAGTTAACTTAAAAACAATAAAGAATATAGTTTGCAGCTTTATTTTGAAAAATGAACTGGAATAGAAATTTTATAGAATTGGAATATAAAATATATAGAACTGAAATAAAAATTCTGTAGAATTGGAATACAAATTATATAGAACAGGAATCGAAGTTATATAAAACTGAAATTGAAATCCTATAGAACTGGAATAAAAATTCTGTAGAAGTGAAATAGAAATTGTATAGAATTGGAATAGAAATTATATAGAATTGGAATAGAAATTCTACAAAATTGGAATAGAAATTCTACAGAATTGGAATAGAAATTTTATAGAATTGGAATATAAAATATATAGAAGTGAGATAAAAATCCTATAGAACTGGAATAAAAATTCTATAGAAGTTAAATAAAAATTCTATGGAATTGAATTAAAAATTCTATGGAACAGGATCAAATACTACCGAGCAGGAATATAAATTCTTTATAAAAATGTCCTAAATGTTTATAGAATCTATAACAATTTCAAGGTTTTTTTCAATAGAAGCATTTACAGAACACTTTAATATTAAAAAAATATTGGGACTTTTTATGAACTTTTAACAAGTTGGTCACACCAAATTACACTTTTGAGATCTTACATAGATTATATTAAAATAATCTATTTACGTTATCTAAAATTATCTCAAACTTGAGATCAACCTTTTGAAAGTACCGCATGTAAATACTACTAAAAACTTAAGTTGATTTTCTACGAAGGCATTGTTACAACATTACTCTCATGTTCAAAACCTGACAAATTTAAACCCATTTCAAAAATATATCAAGTACACTATCTCGGAAATGTAAAAATTTAGTCTCTACTTTTAACGTGTCTTGTTGATTGAATTGTATTGTATTGTTTTCTTGGGTCTTACTTAAAACTAAAATGTTCACTGATTGTTTATTTGTAATATTTGAATAAATTTGAATTTTGAAATTAGATTAGATTTGGAATTTGATGAATAATGTATGTTTTAATTACAATTGATTGGACTTCATGGTAGTAGTGTAATTTGAAAAACATGCCTACACTTGACGTAACACTTGGAATTATTGATTTGACGTAAACATATTTAGAGTTACTGTACTAAATTTGATTTACATAAGAATATATTAACTTTGCGTCTTAAAGGGAATATAACCTTAGGTATTTGGTGCTTTAGAAATGTTTGGCGCCACTGTACGGGGTAATTTGAAAAATTGAAGGGATCTTCCATAAAGATTGCTTTGCAGGTTATATTCCCTTTAATATAATTTCAATCTGTGTTTCTAAATTATTAATAGTCGATTTAAACATTGTATAATTCATACCTCTATGGGAATATATAAATGTTCACCCCGTTTTCCTGAATGGTATTTTTTTATGGTCGACGACGTAAAATTTGATTTCCTTCTATGGATAATTGCTTCTACCCGTACCGCTGTCGTCACAGATCTCAGAAGTGCAAAGAGAGAAAAGATGGGTTCATCTTTTGTACTCTAATGGCGGCCGGAAAAAGAGTCTTTCCCATTTTTTTCTCAACTCTTTCTTGCCGCGTAAGAATCGAGTTTCATCTGGGGTAGAAAAAGAGAGGGGTCATCGTCCTCCGCGGGCTTTAGTCTACACGCATGCCATGCGGGACTATTTTTTCTATTATTATTATTGTCCGTCACACTATAAAGGATGAACCTTGTCTTTCGAAAAAGAAAGCTATTCGATTTTTCTTTTACAGTTTGTTTCTTTTGTTTTTTTTGTGCAAGGGGGGGGGGGGCTAAAAAAGGGGTTATATGATGATAAAGCTGGAACTAAAAGGTGTAAGCACTTAGAATATTACCTTTTTTTCTCTCTTTTATGTAATGACGCGAAAACGCCGGCGATATTTTGGATATTTCCAAAATTGATTTTTTACGCTTTCGTGTCGATAGTTGTTTTTTTTTTCGTTTTTGGTTTGCCTTAAAGTAAAGATAAAGGGTGTCTAATTTCCGGGCTGATAACGTACATTATTAATAATCGATTAATATGGTATTAATAATCGATTATCATGTACGTAATCAAGATGCTATTAAGGAAAAACGCGATTTAGTAGCAAAATTTCCAAGTGGACGCCACTGTCAAGATACAATACAAAATGACGAAATAATAATTTAATTTTTTTATAAAGATAAAATATGTATTCTAACTTCCGCGCGGGCTTCGATTTTTCCTTTTTAACATCAATAGATATAAATTGAATATTAAGTGAGGCAGACGCATCACGGGAGAGCGATTCCGAATTATTTATTTATCGTGATCACCACAAATAGCGCTTCGATTTGGGTGATTTATCTTCTGGAGTAACGCCCTGATAAAATGTATCGAATAATAGAGGCTTCGGAAAGTATCTATTTAGCGTGCGAGCGTAATTCCCTTCGGAGATAACGCGTCCGGCGAACCAACCGTGTTTGGTTTAGTTATTTTGTTGCCTCAACTTCATTTTGCTGATACTATTTTCATCCTCATAACGCAACGTTTTGGCGGTCGCCGCTGCGTCAGTGGAAGCTGACTGGGTCGTTGTAGACAAAAACATCTCCGGCCGTGGACGACGTCCATCATGTTTCATTACTCGGCTAGCCGCGGGGGTCTGTCTCAACAAAGGGCGAAGGGGAACCGACGCGAGTATCCCCAGAGGGTCCCACGCCAAATCACCGATTTCGCGCAAACTCCGCCGGGCCGCGCTCCGCATTGATGCTTACCAAACAATCTATCATGGAAGTTCACGCGTGAAGAGCCCCTATAGCTTCGAGCGATCGTTCCGACTCGTACCCTTCACCCGCGGACCCAGGTACGTCCTTCTTCCAATCAGCCGACGTTCAACCTGAATTGTCAGTTGACCGTCGATGCCTTCTATCCGTCCTAAACGCATCGTACGCTTAACTACGCCGTACGGACACACCGTGATAAATCTGATCCACACTACGGCATCTGGTGTGTTTTTGAATAGGTCGAAACTTTTTTCTATACATTCTACCTTTGGAACCCCCCGTTATAGGGTACAACGGAACCCCACCCTATAGTCTGAGGTTCAGAGAGAGAGTAGGGGGAACCTTTTGGAAGATAAGTTAGTTTGCGTGTTATTTCCCTGAAGAGTTTCACCTTGAGACATGGACGGAGGGAAATCTACAACGTTATAGTGGTGTATACAGGGTGTACGATAAAGTACTAATAACTTAAAATATTTAAACGCTACCAAATTGAAGTTTCTAGGTCACTTTCCTCTCATTAAATTTCCACACGGTAACGTAAATAGTTTCTAACTTATTAGCTCTTCTGGGTATTTTCCAGAACATAAATTATTAATTTCCATCTAGTTTTGGACGCGGGTACTTTTCCAATTAGCTTTAGCTGGATTTTCATTTGCTTAGCTTCGCAAACAAAATTACAAGTTACAAAAAATCCTGCGACAAGTGAGCTTCTCGCTTTGCTTTATTGAAATGGTTAATTGGTAAAACGTTTCTAAACCAAATGTTTCCGAAGATAATTTCGAAACGACCTTGAAGACATGATTCATAGTCATCCGAATTTTCATAGTCCATTTCCCCTTTATCAATAGTAAAGTTACTGGAAAATTACAAGTTCGTTGCATTTATAGATAAAATTAATGGTCAACCGACACCCTGTACAAGTTAGGGCGATGTACAGGGGTCATGACTAACTGATTTTTTTCTTCGTCTTAAGACGCGCTGTCGTTCCATCGCCGAAAGCGCCTTTCAAAACTCTCGCGATATTTCATCCGTTATTTTTTGCTGGCTGAGGGGTGGCCGAGCTTTTGGCATCATCGTCGCGAGCCGGCAGATGATAGGAGCTAGCAGTAGTCGGAGTCAGGAAATGACATTGGCAAGGTCTTTGAAGTTTCACTAACCGCCCTACTTATGTAAAGGGGTATTTTTTCCAACACAAACATAATAGAACAACCTCGCCCATTGCGCCAACCAAATGGAAGAAATTCCGTTTGAGTTTTGGACCCAGAAGAATGCGCGGTAATGACTGTAATGAAAGTTGTTTATACCAATAGGCGTTCCTAATTATCGCAGGTGCCGAACGTCAACACTTTGTATAGTAAATTAAATGAGGTTAATCAGTCAGACACTTACGAAACAAGGGTTGGTTCCTATTTGTAGGGTCCTAATGCGGATTCATTAGCTAATATAGGCGAATTAATAAATGAGAAGCAAGCTTGACTGATTCCAGGAAATTACAGAAATATTCGTATAATTCGTACTGAAGTAGTTTTTCCAGTGCGAACTTATTTAGTTTTTGCTTAACAGAAACTATTTAAAATCCTTTAACATGTACAGTAAAACTGGCAGACCTGTGTGATTAGTTACTACAATGTAGCCTGTTCATACAGAAGTAAATACACCGATATTTTGAAGCTAAATGAATAACAAGTTTTTATATATACAATTAATTATTTTTTCTCACATTACATAGTATATTTCGTTAAGTTATAGAGTTCATTCTTAAAGAATTATTGTATGTTTGTTAAGAAAAGCAAAAGCTAAGACGATAAACGTGTATAGGCCTAATAATTGTATATTTTTATAATTACTTTTTAAACTTTGATGTAAATATTGTGACAGACGTTGTCGCATACATCCTTGTAAGTATTTATTTACTGTTGATGTTCACTTTAAATAAAGCATTTCATTTCAAACTCAGAAATAATAAAATATTTCCCTCTCGAAGCCCAACAAAGGTGTTGGGCTGGACAAGAATTTCTAGAAATTATAATAATAAAAATCAAGGTTTTTTGGGTGATAAGAGCTGACATTAAAATTATGGATTTTACCAAATTTACGAGCGTTTCACGTATAAAACATCGTAAAAATTAATTTCATCGGTTTTGAAAAACAATGTCCGCTTTGTGAACAAACAGAACGTAAAACAGTGGAGTCGTAAATACAGAAGCGTCAAATTAAACACAACAGTGAAGCTCGATTGGCAAAGTTTTATTCAGCCCCCTCGGTTTATAGAATGAAGTTGTAGAGGAAACTCATTCAACGATATGGTCGTACATACTCCAAGAATATGCATATCCTTTTGGAAGCTTTTCGTACGGCTGGTTTTTAAAATGGAAGCTTTTGTATCCCAGCGGAAGTGACGTCCGTTGCGGGGCAAACAATGGCGAAGAGAGGGAGGGGATCAAACGCCAGGAAAGTCAACACGCTGGGTATACTTGTTTGAAAATGCACCTAGGCTATAGCGACGCCCGCTGTGGGTTCGTTTGTTCAGCCAAAGACGTGGAAGTCGAGGCTAGTAGCGGCTTCGAGTATAAAGTTCCATTTCATTAACGCTAAGTTTAGCATATTCCAATTTTTTTGGTCTTAGTACGCGGCGAAGTTTTAAATAGGGATACGATATAAAGTTACATTGAAGTCGGAACCTCCGGTTTCGTCTCCTGGTACCGTCCTTTCTGCTACCAACCCAATGATGGTCTATTTTACATGGTACCACTCTCCATTTATATTTATTGATTTTCAAATAATGGTTATTTCATGTAATATAACGACGATAATGACTACTTTAATTTTATCGGTATATTATGCTGTGTATTACCAGGCGTATATTATATATCTCTTAGAAATAAGTATCCGATATTCGATTTTCAATAGACCTTTTGGAAGCCAAAATAGTGTTGGCCAAATGCCTAAATTCGAATCCAACTGGAATCAAGACACACCAAGTTTGAATTATATGCTGTTTGGATCAAATAATTTTGATCAAATCGAAATAAAGTTTAATATCAAACATAGTAATTAGATCAAATAGAACATATTTTAGATTTTAATTTTCAATCAAAGTCGAATTTAAATCTGCCCAACGTATGATAAAATGTTTTGGAATCAAATTTGATCCACCAATTTTGTAAGAGTGCAAATGCGCAAGTTATATTTCTACGTTTCAGATGGAAACTTCTAGTATTACTCCTGGCAAACTTAAAAAAAAAAATAATAATTGAAAACGGGCCAGAAATCAGAAACTTAGGACCCCAGAAAGTTGAAACCAATTTCGGAAAGATTTGTGATGGGAAATTCTTAGTGGACGTATACTATATGGGGACCGATTTTGCAAAGTATGGTTGATAGCTTCAAGCGGGACTCTGGAAGGATCGAATCTGAATCCTTCCCACAACTATTGTGTCGACCCAGTTCCGAATAATATTCCCTCTCTGGCTGTCGTCGAGAGTTCAAGAAGGCCACGGTTCGCTCTCAAAACAGTCAGCTCGCTGAAGGGAAGGGCTGATTAAAACGCAACGCGGGGAGTCAATCGATCGAAGATAATCGTTTCTATAATTCCCGCCAACTCTTTCTTTCGAGAGCGGCCGGCTTGTGTTTGTACGGCTTTTCAAACTCTTCCAGTATATCTTTCGACTTTTTCGAAGCCAATTTTAAAGGCATCCTTTCTGGCCAAGACCGTCCCTGGAGAGTAAAGGCAAAGATTCTGGGCAGACGTGGTAATGGAAAAACGTTCGGGGTGGGTTCGAAAAGGGCCCTTGCTTAATATTGATTTATCATGAAAATTGCCGGTACGCTCGGTTGGGGGGCGGAGAGGGCTGGAATTGCGCTATTTTTTTCATCGACGTGAAGGTATACCTTTACTTTAAAATGAGTTTTATCGATCGACGGTCGTTATTTTATAAGCGTTTTGGGTATTATTTTTGGAATTTAATTTGAGAGAGAAAGAGAGAGGAATTGAAAGGCATTCAACCCTTTCCATTCCCGCTAGCCCCCCTCTCCCAAATTAAACATTATTTACGACGTCTGCACCCGGAGTTCTACAATGAATTTCGTCGAAAACGCAACCATTCGAATCCGAAAAGTTGAAAAGCCCCCGAAAATATATATTTTTTCCCACAGGAAATTTATTAATAAAAAGGCTTTGCCCGTTAAATTGTTGGATAAATTATAAACGAAAGAAAAAACTGTCAAATAACGTATATTTAAGACAGCTTAGGTCGTCGAAAGTCAATAATTTGTATAAAAGTCTCAAATTGATGAAGTGTAATGGGAAAATTGCAACCCTTCAGAAGCGATTTATAATCGGATTATTTCGTTTCGTTCATTCGGGTACTTATTTTACGTGTGCTTAAACGTAGCAGCGGTTCTTAACTTTTACTCTTACAATGAAAAGTAACTTTTCAATCAAATGATCTTGGTATTATAGCTTAATTTAACCGAACCTCAATTTTAACGTAACTTAACCTATCCTTAATTTTAACCAAACTTAACCTATCCTCAACTAAAGCAAACTCAATCGGAACATAATCGCAACCTTACCTTAACCTACCCTTAACTAAAGCTAACCTCATTTTGAACCTAATCGCAACCTAACTTAACCTGTCATCAATTAAAGCAAACCTCAATTTGAACATAATCACAACCTTACCTAAACCTATCCTCTACTAAAGCTAACCACCATTTGAACCTAATCGCAACCTTACCTTAGCCTATCGTCAACTAAATCTAACAAAAATTGGAACCTAATCGCAACCTTACCTTAACCTACCCTCAACTAAAGTTAACCTCATTTTGAACCTAATCTCAACCTTACCTTAACCTAACCTCTACTAAAGCTAACCTCATTTTGAACCTAATCTCAACCTAACTTAACCTGTCATCAACTAAAGCTAACCACCATTTGAACCTAATCTCAACCTATCCTTAACTAAAGCTAACCTCGTTTTGAACCTAATTTCAACCTAACCTGATGAAGTTCCCGAATGGGAAACGAAACTAGTCGTCGTTTATCTAATAAAAACTTTTATTGTACACTAAGTGGTTTAAATCTTATTTCCTCATTAACTTAACCTGTCATCAACTAAAGCTAACCACCATTTGAACTTAATCTCAACCTATCCTCAACTAAAGCTAACCTCGTTTTGAACCTAATCTCAACCTAACTTAATCAATTCTTAACTAAAGCTAACCTCAATTTGAACCTAATCTCAACCTAACTTAACCTATCCTCAACTAAAGCTAACCTCAATTTGATCCTAATCGCAACCTTACCTTAGCCTATCCTCAACTAAAGCTGTATAACCTCAATTTGAACCTAATCGCAACCTTACCTTAACCTACCCTCAACTAAAGCTAACCTCGTTTTGAACATAATCTCAACATAACTTAATCAATTCTTAACTAAAGCTAACCTCAATTTGAACCTAATCTCAACCTAACTTAACCTATCATCAACTAAAGCTAACCTTAATTTGAACCTTACCTTACCGTAACCTTAATTATAATTCCAACCAAAGTTAACATCAATTTTAATATAATCTTAATCTAACCTAACCTTATTTAAGCGCAACTCTACGAAAACCTAGACTTGGCAAAAGTAGCGAGATACTATTTTATGAGATTTAAAAAAAATAGTAAAAAGTCAAATGAAGAAAAATTAGATATAGATGGCTTACTCCACAGATAATGAAATGGGGAACTTATGAGCACTATATTCAGTCGACTCTGTCATTTTAGGGAAAATATTATTAACATAAGTTCGGGTCCATTTCCCATATCATATCTTAAAATAGTCTGAAATCTGACAAGCGACGAGATGTAACAGGAACCACTAAGTAGAAGGAAAACCAGTCATTCATTGTAACGTATCTGGCAATCTAATACTCGGTAGCTAACGTGAATGACAAATACGTCGGGCTTTCATCTCTCGTGTTTAGTACATTTCTTATTTGACAAACGACATTGCGAGCAAAATCTTTCAGCATTGAATTACAAAATATGTCAGTTTCCATCAGATATCTTTTTGGACGCTCTACAAACATATTTCCTTTTAAAGATATATACTTCGATATATTCAGTTCCCTCTTGACACTATATTTACTCTTTCAGAGTTACGTAAAAGCAAGCGTGTAACGGAGAATATACAACCGCAACTATATTCCCTGTTTTCATGAAACCCGGATGATAATCTCCGCCCACACGTAGGAGAAAGGGCGCTATTGAACCGGAGTGTCTTCCCCCTTAACCGACATAAAGGGGGGGGGGATAACAGGAGGAAAGCCGAAAGGGCGTGGTTTTATTTCAGGTTCTCACGAAGCGAACGGCGTGTTGTACTACGTATTCGGCGTTTACCCGAATCTATTCTTGGTAAATGAGAAGGGTTTTGTAAATCTGTTCAAACCAGTTTTGGCATTCGAGTCGGGCTCGCGAGCGTGCGCGGACGGTCGGGGGAGGATTCACATTATGCAGATACGCATCCGTAATTCGGAAGCTGGAAAACAATGCCCGATTAATGGAAGCCCGTGGGTTCTTCTAAAGCGCGCAATCACGAAGCCTTCCGCTTTGCGCTTGCCGATAATTTTCACGGCGTGGTTGCAGGTGTTTTCACTCATCATATCATTTTTCCTTCCATAAACGAATATACGTGATGAAAATGATTATTTAAAATAATTCTTTTAAAATTTCCTATTTTTCTAGGTAGTTAGTTTAATTACCTGATTATTTTTAATTATTTTGAAATATTTTATATTTTTGTAATAAATTGGGAATATTTACTATTTTTATATTATAATTTTTATAATAAATTTGGAATAATTAATATTTTTTATAATAATTTTAAATATTTAATATTTTTATAATAACTTTTAAATATTTAATATTTTATAATAATGTTTAATATTTAATATTTTACTGATTATTTATAATAATTTTTAATATTTAATATTTTACTGATTATTTATAATAATTTTTAATATTTAATATTTTACTGATTATTTATAATAATTTTTAATATTTAATATTTTACTGATTATTTATAATAATTTTTAATATTTAATATTTTACTGATTATTTATAATAATTTTTAATATTCAATATTTTACTGATTATTTATAATAATTTTTAATATTTAATATTTTACTGATTATTTATAATAATTTTTAATATTTAATATTTTACTGATTATTTATAATAATTTTTAATATTTAATATTTTACTGATTATTTATAATAATTTAAAAAAATTAATATTTAATATTTTACTGATTATTAATGATAATTTAAAAAAATTAATATTTAATATATTACTGATTATTTATAATAATTTAATTTTTTTAAATGTTTAACATTTAACTGATCATTTATAACACTTTTATTTTTTTTTAATATTTGGTTGGTTATTAATAATAACTTTGCAATATTTCTTAATTTAGGGATTATTTATAATCATTTTGCAATATTTCTTAATTTAGGGATTATTTATAATCACTTTGCAATATTTCATAATTTACAGGTTATTTATAATAACTTTGCAATATTTCATAATTTCCAGGTTATTTATAATAACTTTGCAATATTTCATGATTTCCAGGTTATTTATAATAACTTTTAAATGGTTGATAACATTTTTATTAAATTTTCATAAAAAATTGAACCAATCAAACCATGATCAAAAAATGATAATATTATGATCAAATATTACTTGATCAACCATTTTTGTAAGGAATTTAATGTTTCTCTGAATAGTTTACCTGACTATTTAAAATAATTTCATAATATTTAGTACTTTTTCTATTTAAAAAAAATATCATAATAAGATCTACCAGGCCGTTTATACCTATCTTCCAAACCCATAAATATTTATAATTATTTCCCAATTTATAAAGTTATCCTTGAACTATCGTAACTATAATTTATATACACGAATTAAACGCGTTTTTCTTCAGAAATTTGTAACGAAATCGTAAATTATGAACCCAGTCGGCAAAACCGATTTGAGCGTGCGTTTGGCATTTTGATTTAATATCCAATATCCCTTCGAGTTGAAAGATTATACCCGCTAAAATATCAGTCGCGAGCCACTCTGCGTTCAGATTTTCACCGGTAGAGGGGGCATTTTGGTTTCTGGCAAGGCCACGTTCCTTCTATCAAACGTAATTGCGCCTGCGAGGGGAGAGGGCAGGGAGATCTTTTCATAATAATCGCCCCAAAATGATTTTCATACACCGGTAATAATGACGTATACGTAAGTATAAAATAAAAAAAATATTTTCGAAAAATGTGCGCGCGCCGCCGGTATTAGATCCAATTGAATTTTCTTTTTTGGAAAACATTTTAGTAGAATACAAAAAGTGGCAGATCTAACCGGTTCTCGAGTTACGAATCTTGGAGAGGGCTCGAATGAAATAGCCCTAGGGCTTTCCTCAGCCCCAAAAATTTCTAAAACCCACTAGCTCGTTTCCTAATGGATGCTTTCTTAAAATTGCCTTAGACCGCCGTAGCTCAAGAGATAATTACTGTTGATTTTGTACTCCGTTCTCTACTTACAGCATAAAAGTACAGCTACAGCGTAGTTCGACCGAATTAAAACCGTGCCAGAAATGACTATAGAAATAAATTAAGAGTTAGCAACTTACCAGTTATAATTAATAAACGTCTTTTGTTTTTTAATTATTCGACAAACGAAAATTTTCGTGTTTATTTTACCAGTGGACTAATTTAATGTTAATAATAATAATTATGTTTATTTCGCTAAGAAACACAGTTTTGTTGGTAAGAGCTGAGGCAAAGTTTATTCGGGTTGGTTACCAAGACTACACGAACAAAAATTACGGATAATTTAAAAATGAGATAACAATATAAAAATATTTTAATAATAAATAATAAATAATAAAGAGTACCAATAAAAAATAGATATATCAAAAGAGGAACTATAAAAATATTTAAAAAACCATAAACAAGATATTGCCAAATTTAAAATAATTAAATAAAATTCGGTAAAATAAAGAAATTTAACTATTTTAATTAACATTCAAAACAGAACGCCACAAACTAATATGTTTTGGTTACACGCGCCTGTAGCAGTGTTTCAACCGCATCGCGTTTATGTCACGGGTAAAACTATCTACCAGGGTTCGACCTACCAACGTGATTCCCACAGAGTGCCAATAAAACTATTCCCTGCGAAATATAAGTTAACTAAAATTCGCAATTTAAATTTTATTCTACCATAAATATAGGTACATTTGTTCGAATTTCAATCGTCCGAACGGTGGAACAAATGTTCGAATTTCATTCGTCCGAAACGCCGAAATAAAAAATGTTTCAATTGTTCGAATTGGACAACTTGTTGGTTTCATTCGTCCGAATCGGTAGCATCACTTGTCCGAATTCTGTCGCTAAATTAGTATTTCTTATTGGTTTTTTTTTGGTCCGAATTTTTTTAGTGCAAGAATAAAAAATAAAAAACTACACTGTAAATTAATTTCAATAATAAACGGATATAAGCATTATAATGTCTAATCATTTTATCCTATTATGTCCATTTTTCCTTTGGCCGATATAGTAAGTGGGAATTGCGTTGAATGTTGTGAATATTTTAGGTTAGGTTAGGTTCACGTTAATGTTACTATTTTCTTATATTAACAATATTTTTAAAAAAATGTTCGAAAAAACGGACCAACGATTATTCGAACAAATGAAATTCGCCAGTAAAGTTAACATAAATTGAACGACTAAATCACCAACAAAAGTTGTAAAAAAATTTTCGGGCAAATGAAATACGTTTTCGGACATACGATCCTGTTTTCCGGCATTCGGACAAATGATCATTCGGACATTTGTACCACCGTTCGGACGAATGAAATTCGAACAAATGTACGCAAATCAAATATAGAAGGGAATAAAAAATATGGGACTAAAATAAACACCCTGTGTTTTCTTGTAAGTGATAAATAACACTTTTGTTTTCTTACGCATTGACAGCGTAATGCGTCTTCTAAAGTGGCCATCTTGATGATAGCGATATAACCCGCGAAATAATTTATTTCCCATAAGAGAAAAGACTACAGAAATTGTCGCCATTTACATTGAAATAATTTATTAAAAGCGGATTTATTTTTTGCGGGATCTCGTGGAAGTGGCGCATTGGACGCCGCATAAAGTCCTCCGAAATAAACGCTTTTTCCCAGGCTGGCTGCCCCGTAAAGCGGGCATGCGTGCGACGACGATCAAAACTCGGCGAATCGATTTCCATCGATGAATCAACACCGGAGAGGCCTCCCCCCTCGTTTTTTCGGCCAACCCCCCTTACACTTTCACGTACTAAGTTCCCACCCCGGACCAATGACTAATATTTTAGCTGGACATTGTCTGCTTGGACAGACCGTCTCGAGATAGCGGTGTAAACCATTTCTCTTTCCTCCATTGTCCACTCTGATGAAGGCTCGTGATCGATTACGGGAAATCGATTACCGACTTTACTTTAATCGAATAATTTAATACGCACCAGCGTGTCTAGGACATGTAAAAATGAAAATCTAGAGTTCTATTCTTAGAACGAAATTGATCGGGTGTGAAACGTAATCAATTTTTATTTCATTTTTCGTCCTTTCTTCACTAAATTTATATATATTTAATTTCCTTTTCCCGAATTGAATCGTATATTTCTTTTGTTAAAATGATGGTAACTTTATCCGAGACTCGGGGTGCTATTTGAGAGTCGTAAAATCAGCCAAGCGTAGCTAAGATTCTCAGGCTTTGCTTCCTGATTTGTAATGGGATATATGGATATCGTGATATAATTTCAACGCCGGGTTTCCGGCTTACCAATTACAAAAGACTCAATCGATACGTGAACGGTTTCGAATTTCTTAAATCTTGGGAAATATCTAAATTCTTAAATATATAACAATTAGAATTTTCAAAGGTATCGTTCGATAGAAATGAAGTATCGAGGTCATTCGAGTATTTGACTATCAAAAAACATAATCACTTTTGAGAATGACCTAGAAACGTTGATACCAAGTCCGTGGATTTTTGTCGATATTGACCGTACTTTGTAATCGTTAACAAAGGCTATTGTTGTCCGGAGGTATTGTCTTTAACCGAAAATTAGCCTAAGAAAGTGTCTTCCTCGGCAGAAGATATAGAAGCGCTTTGAATAATGGATAACGCGGCGGTGAAATAGAGAAAGACGCGAGTCTGGCTCGGGGTATATACTTAAATCGGAGCTCTATCTGTCAAAGGGTTGAAGCTAGTTTGACCTTTTCGCTCGTGCATTAAAGTAAAAACGGGCGGGCTTCGGATCGATTCCCAGGGCGTCGTGGAAAGGATGGAAGGCCGTCGTAGCGGAACTAGGTCAGCTATCCACAGCCAACGTATAGGCGGGTCCGTGACGTCACCAGATCCGGGCACTCGATCAATAGTCGAGGCCCCAAAATGGTCCGAGATCCTCACCAACGCCCTTCTCGCTAGTAAGGACCGGCCGACGATCCGCCTCGCCAGTCGCTACCATCTCAGTCCTCCTTACCAACCCTTCAAGTTCCAAGGCCCTTTCCAAAAGGGGATTCTGAAATGTCTAAGCTTGTTGTACACGATACAGCGTATAATTGTCGTAGACGTATAGCTCATTCCGACGCTTCTTAGGGGATCTTTTGTTTGGGGATGTACCGGGGATGGGACTAATAAAGAGAAACGTAATGGGACTAGCTACCGGAAGCGGCCATGTTATCTTCTTTCAACATAAGCCGGGTTTTCGCCGAGTCCAGGTTATAGCGACAAAAAAATCATGAAAATATATACGTTCAGAATTTAATTTAATTTATCATTGGGTAATACGGGAAGCGAAATTCGTCGCATAGCCCAGAGGCCATTCTACGAAGGACCAACATTTTTCGCTGATACGTTAGGAGCGCAGTTTCTTCCGTAAAAGATAAAGTATTGATTTTTCTACGACGAAATATTTTTAAGTTTTGTTTCGAGGGAATTAGAGTGTGTTTAAGTAGCGTTTACATAATTATAACGGACATTTTGGAAGCCACAAGTGTAAGAAAAGGCAAATAAGATAAGTTAGAGGAAAATGTTGATGGTGGAGGAGAGGAAAATAAAATCTGGTTAATATTAAACTCTGGAAGTTGCGGTTTCTTGAACTTGAAATTTTATATAGGATTCTGTCCTTTTCTTTAGCGGGGGAGGTTTGAACGGATTCGCTTGACCGAGTACGCGAGACGAACCAACCACGCACACTTTTAACCCTTATACAAACAACTCCGTTGTCCCCAAAACCTTTTGCATATTTCTCCACGTCCTCGAGTTTCTAATACACGATTCTTTTTTTTATCTTTATCTCATTTAAGTATTATTGTTATTTTTATTCCAGCCTGCGTTCCAAAAATTATTTATTGTTATTTCCTGCGGGACAACTCCTTCCTTGAAAAAAAATCGTGTCTTTGTCATTTGAAACTGTTTAAATCTCATTTGTAAAGCCCTTGATATCATTTTTCCGAATCAAAATGTATTTTCGGGTCGCTTCTCGGCGTGCTCCATATCAAACAAAAATGGGGGTTCACCATGAATAAGAATTAGGACTTTTATTTGTTATTCCGATGTGGATTTGTTTATTGTCTTTGAAAATGACAGACAACTGTTTTTTCAAGTTTCTCTCGAGTGCGATTGTCCTCGTTCGTGTTTTGAAGGAAGTGTATGAAACTTTTATTATAACGGTTACATATTGAAATGCTTAATTCAATTTTGTTTCGGTAGTGGTTTTAGTATGAATTAAATTTACATTTAGATTATTGAGTTTGTACTTACACAAAAATATTTGTTGATTTATTTGAAATACTTAATTTTTTTTCGGTTGTGGGTTTAGTAAGAATTAAATTTACTTTTTAGATTATTGAGTATTTGTACTTCCAAAAATAAAAAAATATTCGTTGATTTATTTGAAATACTTAATTTAATTTAAAATAATTGTTTAGATTAGTGAATATTTAAGAGTATACAAATATTTTAAATATTCAATTCTAAATTATTTTCTAATGTGAACCAGGTTTAGTTAAATATTTCGAATATAATTATTCCAATACCTTTCTGTCTAGCTTAATTAGGAATTAAATCCTTTAAATATGCCAAATTAATAGTAGTTATTTCGCTTTATAACATTATTCATTAGAAGCTAATCAATTTTAATAATTGTATGAAATTGAGGTCTCAATAAGCTATAAGGTTTCGTTTGCTAACATATTATCGGAATTTTGTCATGAAAACTGAAATGTTTGGAATACCTCCAAATAAGAATATAGACCGCCAGTATTCTGGGGAACAACTGGGAGGTTGCGAAGCCCTAAAATGGCCACCTAAGGGAGCTTTTGAGGCCTGAAGCCCTTGATAATCCCTAAGTAATCCGACCTATCTTAAACAGTGCCGGCAGCACCAGAATCAAATCTCAGCAGCCTGCCATCATAAAAATTGTAGTGGCGAATATTTAAAAAAAGAAGACTTCTTCCATGCGTGAAAAAAATCGGGTTAAAAGTAAGCCCGGAGGAAGGGGGAGCTTGTGACTCTTACGAAATTCTGGTGTGTCTCGTCCCACCCCAACACCGCTGTCGTTATGTCAGTTGAGGCCTCGGCACTCGCTCGCTCTTCTGTATCCACAAAACACATACCCCAAAAACTGGCAGCACCCCCCCCCCCCTTCAACGCCTAAAAATCTACCCGCAGAGTATAAAATATATATATATACTTTATAGGAGCGACTTTCGATCGGATTGTGCGGTGTAGACCCGCTTGTTACCAAAACTGGCCCCTTTTGACGTCATAAGGGCGGAAGAGTAGGGATCCGTGGTCCCGTTAGAATTAGAGGTTGATCATTACGTTATATTTACTAGTAAAATTGACTTTGAATTTTTTTACGATTTAGTTAAAATATTTTGTAGTTTTAATCTACAAGAATTAAATTTCACTTTAAATCGTACTAGAAATTACTTTATTATTTTTCAGTTAAATATCTTTAAATTTCCCCTAGTTACTTAATAGCAAAAAATTCTAGAATTTTAAGAACCTAAAATATCAGCTTTATTTTTATTAAAATTTAAGAAAGGATATATTTCTCAATTCATAAATAATTATTAATTATTTAAGAATTTTAAATTAAAAAATATTTACAATTTAGATCATATATTTTAATTTCTTCGAAAAACGTGTATTCGGCCCAAGTACAGGGAATGGCGTGTAGTTTTTGGACCAAAAAATGGAGGTTTATACTTTCCGTGTGTAGATCAATCTCTGACTATGGTGGCGCCTATCGCGGGTTCTGATTGCAAGTATAGAATACGGTATATTTTTCCCGCTTTTTTCGTCATCCCCGTACATAGCCTCCCGCCAAAATATCCACCTATATAAATGTTCAAAAATCACCTCTCTTTAGAGGTTGGGGAAAAATATCTCGAAAATATATATATTCACCCCACCTGGCTTCGGGCGCCGGCCAAATTCACTAGACCTTGTCTCGCGCGCGTTAAGGTTAGCTTAACTATACCTTAACCGTCTTTCCAACAAGATTGAACCGTCATCTGACGTTGCAATAGCGCCTACTTCACCCATCGTAGCTTCCTTCACCGTAGTGCCAGCTAACCTTCGGGTTCTACCTCTCCTGGCTTTTGGGCGTAATACTTTAGGGGAACCGGCGTTTGGAGCAGGGGGCTATACCTATCAAAAATGGTTCTTTGACAGTTAAGAGTATCGCCTTGGAAAGCGGGAAACTTTAAATGAAGAAGGGACGAATAGGTGGACTACCGCTTCGCTGACAAGTGACTCGGGATATCTTTACTTTGAACATTTTAATGACTGAAACTTATGCGCCAGGTTCGAATTTTGTATTTCGATAAAATGACGGTTGGGATTGGGGAGGGTATCAAAATTTGAAAAAATTCAACCCGTGTTCAAACCCCATCGCCATTACATTTTAATTGTGTTACTAAATAAGATTTATAAAATTTATAATAAAAAAATTCATCGTTATTAATACGATTTCCGTTTCAATTAGTTATAATAATTCTTAGAAAAATTTGCGGTAGAAATTAAAATCGATAATTTATCCGTTAATAAATTATTAATTTGAATTTCTTTTAAATCTTTAAATACTGTATATTTTATACACGAGTAGGAAAAATAATTGAAATCCAAAATGCAAAAATAATTAACTAATACTATAAATAATAATTAAAAAAGTATAAATTCTTACCTCTGAAAGTTGCGGGAAATCACTGAGTGCATCTCTGATGGTTTTAGCGGCCGTGAGGCTGACCACCAAGCAGACGAAGAATCCGCTGACCAGTACTTGTGATTTCATGATTTTTGCGTATCTTTGTAATCAATTAATTAATTATATTAAATCCTGCTGGATTGGAGGTTATTTTTTTTTAAGAATGGCGTGAATTTTAAATAGATTTTTTAATAGAAGAGAAGAGAATAGGGTTTTAAATTTCGATAAATTTGGGAGAAACACTTAAAAATACACGTAAAACTGGGATTTTTTTTAATATTATGACAATAATTTTTTTTTTTCGTTTCCAGACACGACACACGGGTAAACTGAAAAAGATAACGCGTTTGATTTTTCTATTAAATTCCTTTTTCTTTGGTATTAATATATAATAATTACGGGTACGAAGGCCGTAAGAATGGATATAACTATATATAATAAATCTGGATTTGTTATATATTTCTTCAATGACTTAATATTTCGCGACTGGCCGTTTCTCTCTCGAATGCACCGAAAACACCCAGATCATCTTTCGAGACGCTGTCTTATTCGGACAGGTCCGTGGATAGATTTCTCTCTCTCTCCTTTACCCGATTAATCCTTTCACAATGTCCGTCCGCGGTGGTCAGTTATATCGTTTGTCGTATAGTATCGCTCCGCCGCGAACTGGTCGTTTCCTTTGCAAAACCACTGGGCTGCTGCCGCTGATATTCGAACGAGAAAACTTAGCTACACTCACGCTAGATGCGGCCTCACTCGTCGTCAGAGCTCAGACTCTGGCTAGCTAACAGTCGCGGCATTCGGCGAATCGCCTTTTTTTCCGCTTACGAAACAGCGCCGCGACTCACGTCGATCATAGAGGGAGTTACTGTGCCGGTTCCGCAAGATGGAAGCCGAGTCCCGAGGACGTACGTGAAGCCCAATTACCGGCGTAGCATCTCTTTCCTTCTTCAATTCGAGTTTACGCCGTTACGACGCGTTTTTGTCCCGACCGCACCCTCTTTTTCCGACGCGGACATTCGACTCTATTTGTCATTCTTTAGGCCTAATTATTTAAATGACGATGTAAGCCTAAAATTTCGGTAATTCGTAATGTTTTATTTGTTTAAGTTTGTTTATGGCTGCGTTTGGTTTAATTTTAAATATTGTTGATAAATCGATCGATTGGGATAGGTCACCAGTTCTGTATTACCCTAGTTCGATCGTTCGATCGCGGTGAAAACTCCATCTATAATTTGATTTACTCGTTTTGATATAAAATAACTTGGGTGATTAATCTTAAAAATAATTAGAATAATAGTTTCATTGTATAGTATTCAAAATGGGTAGGGCGTGGGTGATTTTATTTAGTTTGTGGTTTGAATTGCGATCAAAAGCGGCTGTATGATGCGCTAGCGCCATCTTTATTGTAAAAAGTTAAATAATCGATATATTACTTGATTTAAGCGATAATACTATTTTTTCGATAACCTTGAACCGAAAGCGGAAAACTAAATTTTCATCAGCGAATGAGGAAAAACCGAGGGGCTGATCACTCCGCGTAATCGGTGTACAGAGCCGTACCTTTGACTGTACTAATGGGATTACGCGTAATCTTTAAAGTCCCAGCCTTGGCAGTGGTAATCTAAGCGTAATCCGGTGTACAGATTTTCTAAGAGTGGTTAGCCCCTCGGGAAAAACATTTTTGCCACTTATGTTTGCTTCTTTTTCGATATAATAATTTTCTTGGCATTCTACTATGGACCAAGTGTCTAAGGGAAATCAAGTTTTCCAGTTGTTTGACAGCATGGACACTGTATCTCTAGAGAAACAGTGTGTCAGAATTTATAACCCGGTGTACGGGTAAGATTAAAACCACACCACCGGAGGTCTATCATCATAGTGCCCTACGCCAGCGTCCACAGCCCGGAGAGGTGACAAATCCAACATGGGTAGTAGTACCCTACTACTGATGGTCTCACCTTAGACGCGAGCCACTCAACCCAGCAGAAGGTACAACAATGGGGTGACCAACCCCTCACTTCGCACACAGCAGTGGGAATAAGATCGGATGCTATAGCAACTCCAGCCGACACCCTACCTACGTAGGTAGAGAGTCATACCCTTCAGAAAGAGCTCCTAAGGGGGGACGACGGGCACACAGCGGTCCACATAACCCGGTACAGCTGGCACCTGAGATCCCGTTGTGCTCCAAAAGGGCGGGAAACAAGACCACTGCGCCTCATACGGAGACCCGCCGCCCCACAGCAGGCTACCCAATCCTCCAAGGCGGCCAGTTTTCCTGGACCATCTCCGTTAGCCTGAGACGAGGCTCAGTTTCCAGCCCATAGCTGACTGAAGCCGGAGGTGGAGATAGGACCATTTGATCAGAGCTAACATCTCCCAGTGCGCCACCACCCTTATCGTTTACAAGAGCCGGACAACGACTCCCTGGTAAAGCCACCAGTTATTGCACACTCTGATCCATTTAGGGCCTGTCCATGTTCAGCCTATAGATTCCGTTCAAGAACAGTACTGGAGGTAGCTTGAAATAGCAGGGCTGCCACTGATTTTTCAAAATCAAATTTCTTGATCATTTCCATATATTTTTGCAAAAATTGTTCAATTTTTAATCTATATTCAAACAAAATGATATTCCCTGACTTATTTACTAATTCATAAAATTTCCTGACTTATTTACTAATTCATAAAATTTCCTGACTTATTTACTAATTCATAAAATTTCCTGACTTATTTACTAATTCATAAAATTTCCTGACTTATTTACTAATTCATAAAATTCCCTGACTTATTTACTAGTTCATCAAATTCCTTGACTTATTTACTAATTCATAAAATTCCCTGACTTTTCCCATCGAAATCGGATTTTCAGATACTTTGGCAACCCTGCAGCTGCGTGCGCCAAGACAGTTTGTCCAAAATCAAGGATTTATTCAATTTTTCCCAAAATCACGGCCAACTTTGATGACGCGCAATCAAAGTTGGCTGAATTTACCCAATGATACCCATAGAAATCTCATAGGTAACTAGAATGCTGCCGCCTACGGCCGAGCTTGACACCAGTTCGCCTTGAACCTTCAGCCAATGAGAGGCCGTAGAGTGGTTCCAAGGAGGATAATAATCCTCCTTGGTTCCGTTACTATAGCGGGAGATAGGTGACGTCATTCTCTCCAGTGACATTAAATTCTTGGCAGAACCGCTCTTTGAGCTCTGATTGGCTGAGATCTGGCTACGTCTGCCACGGCGTTTGGGCCATTTGCCAGTTACACGGCAGCATTCTAGTTACCTATGAGATTTCTATGATGATACCAGATCTAGGGAATTTTGGACCTCGAAAATTCGAAAAAGGAAAAATGAAAATCAGACCGAAAGTCAACGAATATTCACGAAATCTAGGAAAAATTCGAGGTGGGGATGATTTTAAAGCAACGCTGTTAAAAATTCAAAAGATTTCACAAAATTGATTAAATTTAATGAATTACAATAAAAATAGCCACGGATAGTATCAAAAATATATGTATTTTTATTAGCCTCGAATCTTAATTTGGTATTTTATTTAAGCATTCGTTGCAGATATAAATTGTAAAATAAAACAATATTAGATAATAATTATAGGTATATAGTTTATTTTGAAAAAATTGAACACTACGGTTTTCCCAGAGTTATTTTACTTATGTAAATATGTCTCTTAGGTTAAATTTGGAAAATTACGGAATTTTCACGCCATCAAAGGGAAATTTCACCTGGCATCACAGAATTTACCATAATTTAATTTTCTAATACAGCAATTAAATTTGTCATAGAAACTGGAGAAATGTTTTCTCCGATTTCTATCATTACAATACTGTTTATAAATTTTAAAATTACGTTCCATGGTTATTTTGCAATAATTAAAAGTTTTATAAAAGACTGATACTTCATGGTTAAATAAAATGTTTTTATTTCCATGAAGTATCAGTCTTTTATAAAACTTTTAATTATTACAATACTGTTTCATTATTCCAGAAAGAAATTAAAAAAGAAATCAGTTTTCCAAAAGCAACTTACGCAAACAAAACTTACAAAAAACAAACATTCGATTTTATGAAAATGTGATTTATTTTGCATTAAAACAGCCATACTTCATTGTGATTTTACATACTTAAATGTAATTTTTAAAAGATTACACAATATTCAAGTTTTATAATTTTGATAGTAATAATTACAACAAAGGCGAAGAACTAATTATAAATTTCAATAATATCTTTTATGTTTACGTCGTCTACCAGTTTTAAAATATGAATATTTTTAGTATGAGAGATGAGGAACTAAATGAAAACAAAGGCATACTTCAAAATTTGATTTGTACAAATTTTGGTGAAAACATACAAATTTATGAAGTGAATAGAACTTCTCGGTTGAAAATGGTTCACATGTACATGAAGCTGAATCTGCGTGAATACAATTAACAAAACACTTCCGTTGTAACAATTAAAATAGCTTATAAAAATAGTTAATTACATAATTGTATAAATATAAATACTGACCAATCTACATAAATATCTAAAATACTGTAAATACAGTAGTAACATAGTACAATTTTAGACGAGTAATTGTAAAAACCCCGCTAAACAATTTTACATCCACTCGATACGATGGATCACAAAATATATACGATATTTCATAGCTTTTTAAAATTTATATAAAAATAATATAAAATATATTACTTTGAAGAGTAACAGTTCAATGTTACATTCATAATGACCCTAAAGAACTCTATATAAACTGAAATTATACAATTTTGTAAAAGTATTAAATATATTAGGAAACAAAACCCAAAAAAAAAATACATTTGAACAGTATTTAACACTAACAAAAATACAAATTTTACAAAAGATCTTTGGTACCTGCTAAGGGCTTGCGGTAAGCTGGAAATGATCGGTCCGTATCCTTGGGCATTATCGTACAGTTCAAAAAGAGGCGCCGCAACCAATTTGTAGTTCTTGGGAACAGCAAACAAAGCTGAAGCAAGAAAAATGTTCGCTTGATAAGTCTAACACTGTTTTTTTTTCCGTTTCTCTTCTATTCCCCTTCAGTCAATTGCAAAAATACTATTACAATTTCTAAAAGAGACTTATCTGACAACTAAAAGTCGAACCGTACCATATTCTTGGTTATTTACGAATTTTTATACATTAGTTAGAAGATAAAAACTGCAACAAAAACAATGGGCTAGCGGCGGATATTATACAATTAAAACTATCATTTAACAACCAGACAGCTAACATTGTTACTTATATAAAATTTGATCTCCTCTTTACATATAGTCGTACATGTAAAAAATAAAGCCTTTACAATAAGGCTTGGTATAGTAATATACAAATTTGTTTACACACGTATAACCTACGTATGACTGCCACTTGGAAGTCCAAATATATACACAAATAGAAAAATAAGCTTAAAAGTACAAAACATGCAAAGGGAATCGGGGAAATTTAAGAAAAGCTAATAAAATTTTAAGATATTCCAACTGGCAATCAACAGTAGGTTTAACAATTGTGCACTTATTGTACAACATCTCTCAAACGCGAGAGCGATATACATGTTTTTGTTCTTGCAATATTTGTACTCCTCGGGTATAAACTATAAAATTAACAGTTACATAGTAACAATTCCCAAATCAGAATAAATAATAGATTAACATCTAAATTAACAGCACTCTTTTTAAATGTATAATCTTGGAAAAGCTATAGAAAAGCCTAAAAACGTTACAGTTTGTAATGAGTGACTATTATTTTACGTGATACGTATACCTTTTTCAGGCAATTGTACTAAATACAGCCGTTTATGCTCTTTGGGTTTTGTGATGTGAGGTGGCACGTAAGGGTACTGAAATGGTGTAAAAAATCCAATTACAAGTATATCGAAAAAAGGAGTTGGGACATCAAGAGAAAAGAAGAGATGAAAAGAGTACTAACTACCTGTGGTGGTTCAAAATTAGGCCTCCACCAATTACCAACAGTATCTTCTACGACCCAATCTTGTTGTACACCATCTTGTCTACCCAAAATCTAAAATATTGAGTGTCACTTCTCATTTCCACCAATAGTGAAATGAAATATACAAATACATACTTCTGTCATCAGCCTTTTTAAACCATCAACTTCTTCTTCGCCAGTATTTAATTCACCCCCAGGCCTAAAATTAACACGTTTAAAGTTGTAGTTTAAAAAATTAACACATTCTTTGAATAGGCTATATACAGTTTGAAGAATGTTGTTCCTAGCTGCAATAGTAGTACATGAGGAAGACCATGTTCGTGTACTAAAAGTACCCCTTCAACTGAACGTCTCATTCCTAACTTTTCGAATTCATCTCGCATACGCTGAAACCGGGCTGGTACGGAGCTGTCCCTTTCGTAAAGAGCTTCTTTTGTGCCAAATGTGTAATTTGTGAGTGGATACCTGAAGGAAAATAATTCACATGACAAAGAGTAAGGCTTAAAACATGAGGCGAATAAGCCTTGGTCAATCATGAATTTTTTTTAAACATCTTATATACATACTAAAGACAGAATTTAAGTCATCACTTACAAATTAACTCCTCTACTTAACGTTAGTGACAAAACGTTGTTGTTAGAAGTCATATATTTCCCGGAAGTAAATTGGTTTTGGCTGGAACCTTTCGGCCATCCAGCACTTCGCGTATGGGCAGCCATTTTCCCTTCTTGAATCTCGTCGTTGACCTTGATCGCTTCTGAATTGTTCATTTTAAATGCGCATGAAGTTAAATAATAGGAACATTTACTAAAATAATAATTAAGCAAATCTTATTTTCGTAATAATTCTTCAATGATTCGGTCAAAATTCAACTTGTTAAATTAAGAGATAGATTTCCTAGGATTCGCAAATTCAAACCGGTAGAATGCGCCACATTACGATCATCACGACACGTATGAGATAAATTGACGTGTTTTTATCAGAGGCATTGTTTTGAACCGATAAATTAGTTAACCAGTTAAAGATATATAATATATATTTTGTTAGAGAAATATCAACATCTTTATACTACTAATGTTTTACAGAGGGAAAATATGGTTTATAAATCAATGCATTTTTTTTTCTTTTCACAGTAACACACGTGGTAAATATTTGTCGAGATACGGACACATCCGCGTTTTGTCGGAAACTTCGACCCACAGGAAACTGCCTAGAGTTCGACCATGGAAGAACGCCGCCGCCGTTCAAGCCGCCACCCCGGCTTTTTGTGTCATTTTCGGCGCACCGTAAACCAACTTTTGAGCTCATCTCCTCTCATCGAATTTCGCTAATTAATCTAACCTCGCGCACACCTCCGCTAGTTTTGTTGAAAAGCTGATCTCATCTCACGCACTTTTCCGTTTATGGAAGTCATAAAATATCTCCTTTCAATCTCCTCTCTCAGAAATGTGTACTTTGTGAAACTCCTCTCACACTCCTCTCCTTTTGAAGTTTTGCGCATCTCTCCTCCTATCAAATTCTCACAGGGGTAGAACAACGACCATCACTGGCCGGTGGACACGTTAGATTCAGTGGCGTAACTAGGAACTCCGCCCCCCCCCCCCCCGCGAAAAACGACTCTGGGCCCTTTTAAATAGCACCTATTTTAATCTTGAACGTTTGGGGGCCCACCCGCGCCGCGGGGTCTGCGCAGGGCCGTGCAGAGGTATCCTGGGGCCCGGGGCAAACTTACTCGCGGGCCCCTTCGATTTGCACCCCCTCCTTGAGCCCTGAAAACTTTTCCCAAGTTGTCTTGATTTGCACCCCCCCCTTGAGCTTCTTCGATGGGCCCTACAGCTACGGGCCCTCCTCGTGGGCCCTTTTCGCCCGGGCCCTGGGGATTTTGCCCCCCCCCCCCCTCTGCACGGCCCTGGGTCTGCGGGGGCGCTATTTACGTCACTGGTTAGATTTATTGTCTTTAACTTATTTATAGCCTTATAACGTCAGCATATTACATAATTATTTCGAAGAAGTTCACGTTTTTATATTTCTTTTGTTTTGGTTTTCTTACATCTAAACTCAAACTCCCCTCCTCTCACCACCGCCATCTAACTTTTTAGCTGAACTTCTCTCATCGTATTTCACTAATTAAACTAACCTCGCTCACACTCCAAATACATTCTTTGAAAAATCTTATTTCCACTCACTCTACTCTCACTTAAATTCATAGCCTCCTATCAATTGCCCTCACTGATCTCACGCTGAGAGGAGAGTGCCCATCACTGACTAGTAGAGCCGGTGAACTTTGAGGGTGCATGAGAAATTTGAGTGTAGATTACGACTTTTTTTTTAGAGAAATACAGGGTGCTAACTAAAAAACGATAAAAGGAAAATAACTCCAAATGTATTTTAGCTGGGAATTTGAAACTTTTAGGACACATAGAACATGCAGGGGGTCACTTGACAACGGAAATTTCCATTTCACGTTTTAGGTGTAAATAATTTTGATCCTTCCTTATTTGACCAATAACAAGTCTAGGGAATTTAGACAAAAACATGAAGGTCGTGATGAAAATAATTTATCAGAGACCAGGTTGAAGGGATAATAACTCGAATAATACTCATGCTAGAGTATTAAAATTTGCTAGACATACTCATATGGTCAGTGGCGTAGCTAGTAAAATTTGACCTATGGCAAACCGTAGAAATTGCGCCCCTTCCCAGGTGGTCAGAATTATAGTAAATGGAATATAAGTGAAACTTTAGTTATTTTTTAATAACTATAATCTTTTATTGTACAAGAAATATTGTGTAATTCGACACCAACTTTATAGTGTTACCTTCCTTGCTTTGATTCACGAAAATTTGTCAATAATATCGTTGAAGTCTGTTTTTTCCGTTTGTTCTCTCGCGATAAGTTAGCAAAGCAAGTTCACACAACCTTCCTTGGCCCCAGGCAGTTTTCCAAAAATTTACCTGAATCTAATCTCAACTTAGAGATGTATATAACGGAAATATAAACATTAAAAAAAACCTAAAACACAACACCAAAGCAGACCGCCAAAAAAATTTAAAACATAATTGGCACCCCCCCGCCATGGCTGCTATACCCTAGATACGCCTCTGCAACTGGTAGATCGTCTTTTGAAATTGATAACTCGGATCACCTTTAATTAATGGTTCAAGGTCAGTCAAAGTTTATCTCGAGAATCAATGGATTTAAAGAAATCCTTCCAATTTGAAAGGTTTTTATCATGGTGTTTTGAATCGGGCTAAAGCCATTTAGACTTAAAATTTCAATTTACACACTTTTTAAATTAGAACCATTTCTTTAAATCCCTTGGTTCTTGAGATAAACTTTGAATGACCTTGAACTACGAGTTGAATATCATCCGAGGTTGCCAATTCTAGACTTTTACGAAATGAGTATGTCTATAGGAAATGTTGATACTTTAGCATGAGTACTTTTCGAGTTAAAAGCCCTTCAACCTGGTCTCTAGTACAATATTTTCATCACAACTTTTCTGTTTTTGTCTAAATTCCCTAGACTTGTTATTGGTAAAATTAGGTGGTTTCAATGTCATTTACACCTAAAATGTGACGGGGTACACTATTCTAATTGAAAAAAAACTTTGTATCTCTAATGGTTCTCGAGATTAATTTTAAATGACCTTTTGTGTCCTCAAAGTTTCAAATTCCTAGCTAAAACACATTTTGATTTATTGACCCTTTAGTTAACACCCTGTATTAAAAGGTTCTGCAGGTTTATGAAGTCAGTTTAGTTAATGAGGGAAATTGTTAAGCTTAGCCACCGATTAGATGTTGCCACCGAGGAGAAACAAACATGTGGAGTGTAATTGTTGGATTGTGAAATTAGGTTTTTAAATTAAAATAAAATTAAGAAACCCCGGCATTTTAAAACCTGGTTTTTTCATTTTAATTTTGTAACTGAAATTGCCTGGAGCCTGCAAAGATGCATGTTTCGTATTTACATCCTTCATGGATACGTCTCGTAATAACTAAATTATATACTTATGGTAATACTAAGAACGTACTTAAGTACCTGAACGAGTACTTGTTAATCAGTGGTTAAAAAATGTTTACCTGGTGAATACGGAATTTGAAACAAATAAATCCTAGGCTGTAGATGGCGCTACATGCAGATTTTAGGGAGAATGGACGATTGCCTTGGCTCAATGTTCTTAGAGACCTAAGTACGTTCTAGACTATAACGAATATTTTCCGAAAATAAATGTGCAAGTTCCAAACACCTAGAGATGTGAGCCGGTTAATTTAAGTAATGGTAAAATACGGTAAATTTAACGAGTGGTTTTACCATATAAATTTACAATTTTTTTATAAATTAAAAACCACCCAAAAATATTTTGATAAACTTCAAATAAAAGAAGAAACAATTATATTTTACTTTCGACCAGAAAACCAAATCATTTTCCTGTTAAAGACTCCGAATTTCTGGCTCTGTGATTTTACGTTCCATACATTTAAATGTATTTCTAAGCTGTTATCTAGGAGGTTTATCTAAGTTTAATGTAAAACACTATTTTAATAATTATTGTTACATCAAACGATTATTTTGATTAAATAAAACAATTCATGTTAAATTTACCGTTATTATTTTTACCGGTAAATTAAAATCACTACAAACACCTCGCCGCCATTTATCGCTTGTAAAAGTAATTAATTATGTTACACTTTTCACAACAAAAGGAAAGCCCAAGCTGAAGTCAAAGTTATGTCCTTGTCTGCTTTTTCGCCTTAGTACTGCTTATTTCTAACTATTCTCTTTGCTATTCTTACGCTGAGAAAATTTGCTTCTTTGGATGTTTTTCAATGTTTTCAAATGTGACCACAGCTCATCAAATGGTCTCGTGGGAAGTTTACGAGCTGACATTACACGTAAACATTGTAGATGGCGCCACTTCCTAGTGTTTGGAAATTTTGGATTAAATCTCATTGGAGATTCAGTTTGATCAATACCGTAGCATAGACTTATTGCTATTTACAACTGGATAAATGCGTGTTTTATGAAAATACACCTTAATTACAACAGTGTTCTGTAAACTTTAACTGTTATCACAAGTAACATAAAATCAGGTTAAGAAAGGTCAAATATCTAGTACCATTTTCCGGTAAATCGTCGGCGGGAATTTCGAATTTGGCCTTTTTTGTTGAATTCCTAAATGTTCCTGCGTGTGTTATATGAATCCTTTTTTTTTTGAATTTCTATTGCGTAAATTTCAAAGTGATCATTAAATATTTAATGTAGATTATTATTTTTAAGCTTCATTATAGCGTATTTTTAGTATTTGAATAAAAGAGTACGGAAAATTAGCAGATATATCAACGATGACCTAAAGAAAGAAGCGGTTAGAAGTATAAACTAACCAAACCATTCCCTTTCAAGGGCAGTAAGAGGAACTTATCTACAACATTTGAAAGCTATCTTATCAGAATTTAAACTGATATACTGAATGAAATATATTATAAATATCTACATTCTACTGGTACTTTTATTTAATCTAGAAAATTAAAGGTCAATTCACCTTTTGTCTCTCGAACAATCGTCATTCTCCCCTCGTTTTTTAGTTTATATAGCCACGTGTTGATGGCGCCAGGTATTTTTATAGTTCCTTAGTTGCGCGTTGGCGGCGCCAAGTATTTTGTCCCTATAACCAAAAGTAGCATAAGACCCAAAAGTGTGTCAGCTGTACCTTCGCGCCTATTAAAATTTCTAGTGAGACCTAGTCTATAGACTACATAACCTACTAGTTGGAATAGTACTAGCAACTCTGGCGTCATTTTATCTCTTAGATTTACTCACCCGTAGACATACGTTCTAAAACGCCTCACTCGGCGGCGCTGGAGTACCACGATTTTGATGTCGTATTTTCCGACCCCCTTTCGTTTCCCTTTTTTACTTTGCGACAAACTCTCATTAACTACTATACCGTTCTGACACACTTTTGGGTCTTATGCTACTTTTGCTATAACGCATAGCACGTAAAGGGGGTCGGAACTGCATTTCGAATCCTCAGATATAAAAGTGCCTCTACTACTTTCTATCTCTATGGTGGGAACAGCTCGCGGAGAGTTCTGCAAATAATTCAGGTACCAAGAATATTCTAAAACCCATCTTCGCATACTTTGTAGCGAAAGTTTATCTGCTTTCGTTTTTTTTTATGGTACGCTTTTGCAAGGATTGTCGCCATCTCTGTTTACAGTTTGTGATTAAAAGCAGGCTAACTTACGCCACGAAGTATGCGAGGCTTAATGCTATAATTCCGTATTCTTAGGTACCTGAATGTGGTTAGCACTTTCGCCTCGCAGCAAGAGGTGCCGGGTTCGATCCCAGCTTGTGGCACTGGGTGAAAACTCGGAACAACTCCTTCCGCGTTGAGTTTGCAAGTCCTCACCCCACTGGTTTAAGGGGTTTTTCCCCGAGCTCTTCGGTTTCCCCTTCCATAAAAACTTGTTGAGGTTAACGGTAATAGTTAGTGTAGGGAGCTGTTGGCTCGATCGCGTGGCATGCAGGGCTTGCCACCACCCTCCTACACAGTGTAACCCGGCCACCTGAATTAAAGGCTTCAAAAGTCGCTTGATGACTTAGGCCTAAGGTGGTGCCTTGGGAATTCGCCTAGCTGATTATTATTATTATTATTATTATTATTATTATTATTATTATTATTTGTTTAAATTGTCATTGGCGAAATAGACTATCAATTTATTTAATTACACTTAGGAAGAATGCCTATGTTGAGCGTTGCTTTTAATCACCCTCACGCTCGCAAAAAGGCCCAAATTCACGCGCAAATAATTTATAATTATTATCAAGAATGTGTTTATTTATAACAAAGATAATATAGAACTCCTTTCCCTAGATCCGAATACTGAGAGTCTTCGGATTGACGGATTGTACCGAAGCGTTTACCCACTTTCGGCACGTGACCTCCGAAAACTCGGCCCCCATCAGTCGCTGCCATCTAGGAGCAACAAACAGATGGACAAAGCAGCTAGCCTTTAAAGGGAATATAACCTGCAAAGCAATCTTTACGGAAGACCCCTTCAATTTTTCAAATGTCCCTGTACAGTGGCGCCAAACATTTTTAAAGCCAAAGGCAAGAGCGGCCAGAGCTGCAAGCGTTGGTGTTCCACACCAAATAGCTGAGGTTATATTCCCTTTAAAGTTAAACACGCTAACGCAGTGTTGTATATAAATTTCATTGAACGAGCCTTTACGCTGAACGTTTTACGGAAATAGGGAAGACAATTTCCGAATTTTCCCCTTCCGACGGCAGCAGGCGCTAAAGCCAATGAAAAACGTACACAAGAAAATCCACGACTTTTGACGGGTTGCGTTCTCCTTGTGTGGGGTGCTGTGTATGTTGCTCCTAACTCCCATACTTTTATCTTGGCTAACTTTGATAACTCACTATTGCTTGAACAGCACATTATCAAAGTTTGCCGTAGTTTTA
Source organism: Leiobunum rupestre (assembly GCF_980474605.1). Taxonomy (NCBI): domain Eukaryota; kingdom Metazoa; phylum Arthropoda; class Arachnida; order Opiliones; family Sclerosomatidae; genus Leiobunum; species Leiobunum rupestre. The sequence goes on from NC_143392.1 coordinate 39,279,759, forward strand.
TCTTCTGTTTGGTTCCCATAGTAACTATGGAGCTAATAAATTCGGAGTTCCAGAAAGAAGTGGGTAAATGCTATTGACTACGCGCGAGGCTGTGATTTCGAATCTAGGATAAGAGGTTTATATTATCTTTATTTATACTTAGGGAGAATGACTATCTTAGAACGATCCGTGGGCATGGTTGTATACTATTGGACCGAATCCCGTTTGACCGAATCCCATTGAACCGAAAAGTATTTTCGTTTATAGCCCAACATGGCGGGATTCAGTTGAATAGGAAATTTAAATCTGGTTCGTTTTCACTTCGGGTAGGTTAGTTCAGGTTGGGTTAGGTTAGGTTAGGTTAGTTCAGGTTGGGTTAGGTTAGGTTATGTTAGGTTAGGTTGGGTTGGGTTAGGTTAGGTTAGGTTAGTTTAGGTTAGGTTAGGTTCGGTTAGGTTAGGTTAGGTTAGATATGGTAGGCAACTATTTCACGTCGGGTCTTATCAAGGTTATTTTCCAAAATTAAACCCGGAAAATATCAAATTTCAAGGGAAAAAGGTCTAAAAATACACGTCGGTACGAAATAATAAATATTTAAGACATAGTTTAGTCCAAATTATATACACTATCGTCACGTAACCTACGATATATAAATATGTATCACTAACGGTATATTGATTGAAAACCGCGCAAAACGCGGTTTTCGGTCGATTGGAATTCGGTTGAATGGTACAATCGGACGAATGGGATTTCGGTCCAATGGTCTACAATCGTGGGCATAATGGTCGAAATTTATCCCGGCACGTGAGGGGGGAAGGAAAAACGAGACCGGCGTGTGCTTCCATAGCGTCGGAAGACGTCAATGTTTGGGAACCAATAAGATACTGGCCTAAATCAATTTTTTAGGGGATGAAGCTTAATTACTCTTCGAGCATGAAGGGATTCGGGAACAACGCTAAAAATCGTCTCAACCTAATTATTATCCCTAAGTATAAATAATGACATTATTGGTATTTAAAGAAGCCCAAATTATCGCCCAAACAATATTGTTATTATTATTAAAATAACAAATATAAATAATCAGGTGTACCAAATATTTCCGAGTGACTACCCCCTCGAAGCAAACGCAAAACCTTGACGAACCCCGTAATGCAGTCTGTCTTGTCAGGAATCCATACATCTACTTGGAATACTTATCGCGGCAGATTTTCGTCTCGATGTGGCTGACGGTTTTTTGACGCCACTATGTTAACTTAACAAACAACAACGTGAGAGGGAGCATGCGCAGAGGGGATTTTTCTCTCGTAGGGCGAGCCGCTCTGATCCAGGCGCCAAGTCTCAGGGGGCGCCACAGTGGTAAAGAAAAATAAAGGAAAAATATATTTTTATATTAGGGAAAAGCAAGTGGGGTGCTCCATCCTAAACCTTGCCTCGGGCCGGCACTGAGGCGGGGTCAAAACCGTCAGAGTGATCTTACCATACGCGATACGGCAGGATAAGCATTCCAAGTAGAGGTATGGATTCCCGGTCTTGTGAATAGCTCTCACAAGGAGACATCCCGAAGTGTAACCCACCGATTTTGTTCAAACTCGGGGGATTGGTAGACCTTCGTGTATCATGAAAAATACTAAAGGGAATTTATTCAATGGGCAACCGTTTTGCCATGGCAACGAAAAATATTTTTGACAACACAAAATATTAAATTTTCCCATTGAAAATAACATGGGATCAAAAGTTGATAAGTTTTGTCAATTTTTATCTATTTTTTCTATTTTTGGCATTTTCGAATTTTTGAAATTTGTTAAAATTTTTCACAGGGGGGGCCCTAGGAATCGGTCAGAATCCCATGTTATTTTCAATGGGACAATTTAAATTTTTTGTTGTCAAAAACATTTACGTTGCCATGGCAAAACGGTTTCCCATTGAATAAATTCCCTTTAGTATTTTTTATGATACATGAAGGTCTACCAATCCCCCGAGTTTGAACATTATCGGTGGGTTACACATCGGGATGTCTCCTTGTTAGTCAAATTTTTGCACGCGAAGAATATTAAGTGTCACACTTATGTAAGCATATTATACACTTATGGTCTTACTTATTACTTATACGTTACTTATGCCTTTATTAATATATTTTTTAATACCGTTATTTCTTGGGAGAACGTTATTCCGTCTCCTTAAATCGTTTTCGGTCGTACATAGAGAGGGTCTATGGACGCGATGCTGGTTGATTATCCATAATAAAAAGATGCGGAGGAAGGAGGCTGCTTCACGAATGGAGAGCATTTTTATCGGCGGGTGGGCCGAAGACAGGAAATGGCGCGGAAACGCAACTCAACGATGCATAACCGGCCCTGCACTGTTGCCGTAATTTTTGATGGTTTAGGTTTAGAATCCGTCCCCCATCCCCTCCCCTGTACGGAAGATGAGGCTGCTAAGATTCTTCCATAGAAAGAAATAAAGAATTTATCTCCATTGGGGTTCATATAATGAGGCTGAAATAGCGCGTGAGAATCTAAACAAGTAGCGGTGTATACGATGATCTATAATCGAAGTCTACTTCGATATACGTACGGACGATTAGACGCTTGGAATTCGAATATTTCCCTCTGCTTAAGTTATATTGCCTATTTTTCACGCTACTTATACGTATATGTATAGGTATAAATTTTAATAATTACTTTGTGGGCGTATTTCCAAAAGGGAATAAATATAGCCCGTGAGTGTACAATTAAAATCATAATAATAATAATAATCTGCTTCTGTTTCATAAGTGTAATAATTACTTTAATAAGTTTGCTAGTTTGTCGATTTTTCTTACTAAAGCAAATTTGATCTTTCTTTCCAAAGTAAATTTGATTTTTATTTCCCAAGGAAATTGGATTTTTATTTCCAAAGGAAATTCGATTTTTCTTTAAAAAAAAAATTGATTTTTCTTTCCAAAAAAAACTTGATTTTACTTTCGAAAGTAAATTTAATTTTTCTTTCGAAAATAAACTTGATTTTTCTTTCGAAAGTATATTTGAATTTTTCATTCCAAAAAAAAACTTGATTTTTCTTTCTTGAATAAACTTTATTTTTCTTTTCAAAGTAAACTTGGTTTTTCTTTCCAAAGTAAACTTGTTTTTTCTTTCCAAAGTAAACTTGGCTTTTCTTTCCAAAGTAAACTTGGCTTTTCTTTCCAAAGTAAACTTGTTTTTTCTTTCCAAAGTGAACTTGGTTTTTCTTTCCAAAGTAAACTTGTTTTTTCTTTCCAAAGTAAACTTGGCTTTTCTTTCCAAAGTAAACTTGGCTTTTCTTTCCAAAGTAAACTTGTTTTTTCTTTCCAAAGTGAACTTGGTTTTTCTTTCCAAAGTAAACTTGTTTTTTCTTTCCAAAGTGAACTTGGTTTTTCTTTCCAAAGTAAACTTGCATAAAAAAATAAAATATGCATTGAGTTGGGAATATTAATCTAGAGGTCGAAACAGAACGTCGGATTTCAGTATTTCGCAAAACAAGTTTAAAAAAAAATAAGAATACTGCCGTCTGCTCCCAAAGACGAGAAAACTTTACCATTCTACCCATGGCGCCGTCTATCTCTCAATGGTTCGTTCAAATAAAGACCTTTTCACACGAGCCAACTTTTCAAATCAAAATGCTGAGTCAGCAAAAATGGATCAGTGATCCATTTTTTCTCGCGTACTTTTTTGGTGGATCAACTCATCGAACTTTTATTCACACGAACCAACTAGCTGACTCAACTCAAAGTTGACTCATCTAGTTGGGTCAAAAAGTTGGCTCGTGTGAAAAGGCCTTAAGACGCGTTAAGATGGCGCCACGGGTCATATGATAACGTTTTCTCGTCATTTTCGAGGAGACGGCACATTCGTAATTTTCAAAAACTTGTTTCGCGAGGAGTAGATTTGATTGGATCTCTAGATTAATATTCCCAACTCAATGGTAGGAACCATGGAGATAGAAAGAAGTAGAGGCACTATTGCGGGTGAAGGCTACCTAAGGGAAAAAAGCGTGGCGCTACCTATCAGTTACTGGAGAAACTAAATAGGCGGAAAATACAAATTGTAACTTTTGAAAACCAAACTTTTTAGGCTTGCAATAGGTTTTAATATTATACATAAAGTGAAATATGTTGAAGTGCGACGGACAGCCATTTCAGCGGCGTGTCTCCATCGGACAACACCAATGAGGTAGAATAAATAGAGACCTACCATTTCGCGGGACAGTATTTGTTGAGTTGGAGAGTTAGTAAATGAACTTAAGCAAATCATGTTGGTGCCATCTATCGTGTTATTGGGAAACTAAACCTTAACATATTTTGCAAAAGTGTCTGCTTATAGAAACAGATGGCGCTAACACGATTGGATAAAGTTGAAACTTAAGCCTAATTCTCCTACTCAAATAAAACATGTCCCGCGAATCCCAGATTTGTTTGTATCTCTAGTTCATATTCTACCTCATTGGACAACACGAAAACGCTTTAATTTTCTGGAGTCTCCTCCACTCTTTTTCCCCTTTCGTAGCTACCCGTCTCCCTAACCAAAATGCTGCGACGGACAGCCAGCCGCGACAGCCATTTTATCCGTGACAGCCAGTTTTCCTGGCAAGTTTCCACAGTAACGATTGGCTCTCTCTCCCTTAGAAAAATGTCTGTGAAGGCCCATGAACCAAATAACACGCGTGTCAGTCACCCATTGCTGCACCTTCTGCTGGGTTGAGTGGCTTGCGTCAAAGGTGCGACCATCAGTAGTAGGGTACTACTACCCATGCAGGATTTGTCACCTGTCCGGGCACTATGATGATAGACCTCCGGTGGTATGGTCTCTGTTACTAGGTACACCGGGCTATAAATTCTGACACACAGTCACCGACATTTTACTGCTAAAAACACGCCAAAATAATTTTGAAACACCGAATAAATTTATTTATTGGGAAACAACCTTTGCACAATTTTGTAAGAAAATGTTTATTGATGGAAAGATATCTCACGGTGATTAAGATACGTCTCGACAACTTCGTCGTATTCCCGGAAATAGTCGGTTTGGGGAATCGCACGTAGCAAACGGTTCGCTCTGACAAGGAAAGGTACCCTAACCAGAGGCATAGGAAAGGGTGGTATATCGACGGCCAGTGCGAGTGACGAGAAAGGGATAGTGTCCTCCACTTGGAGAGGCCAATCATCATCAACAGCTTGGTCGTCATCAATCCCATGGTCGTCACCAACGTCATCAATTTCTCGCGTGATTTGGTGAGGCCGATCTTCCCCAACATCCATGGGCTCTTCAGCCATTTGAAGGTCACCTTGTTCCCTCGGCGGAATGGGGAAAAGAAACTGGGCTTCTTCGTCTCTACGCATACAATCAAACTGAAAGGCCAGTGTCATTTTCTCTTTCTCGGTCAACGGAGGATGCATAACTATCATCGTCTTTCTGGATACGTAAGAGTGCGCTCGCAAATCTGGCAGAAGCACTTCGATGAGTAAACGACGGGAACCTTCTCCAATAAACTCGAAATGAATCAATCGGTCGTCGCTCAGATTATCCAAATACCGGTAAAACTGCGCCGGGTTGAACTCTCCATCCCTGATCTAAAGATTCGTAACGTTTGACGTCGTCGAAAAAGGATGAAACCGAATGGGTAAAAAATACCTCATCCGTGAGTGTTTCAATATCGATAGGTGGATGTCCTCGGTAAAGACTAACTGAGGGAGGCAAACTCATCTTATTTATATCCATGGATGGAATGATACCTTCGACGAAATAGCTGTTTATTCCTTCTTTGGGAAAGTCCCGTTCTACCCCCTGGAAATTATTCAACAATAATACAACAATATTTATATTAATAGTATTATTTCGTAAGAAACGTACCTCATCACGAATAATGAGGCATTCCATTTTTGTCAGTAATAATTTTGCAAATATATTTAGGCCTCGTAAGCGTAAAAAATTCAGTTAATAACGAATTATTAAGCACGCGTGTTTTAAATTCAAAACTCGTGTTTGCGGCACGTGACTGACGACAAGTAAATCACGTTGGCTTGGTTTAATAAAGTCGTAACTTGCAAAATTTACTTTTGATAAATTCAACTTTAAAGTTTTAGAACCTTATACTAAATCAGGTATTTTAGAGAAGTATAAAATAGAAACTATTTTACAGTATAATATATATGAAAAACAAGTTGCAATGAGTTAAAAAACTAAAATCTAATGTTAAAATAGAAAATATCAAGTTACTACATTTTTCAACCCAGTTGTTTAGATTAATAAAATCGTAACTTGAAGTTACTACTTTTTTAAACCCAGTTGTTTAGATCAATAATATCGTAACTTGAAGTTACTACTTTTTTAAACCCAGTTGTTTAGATCAATAATATCGTAACTTGAAGTTACTACTTTTTTAAACCCAGTTGTTTAGATCAATAATATCGTAACTTGAAGTTACTTAATTAATTTTAAACATTTTTTCTGGATTAATAATATCGTAAACAAGATACAAATTTTTTTAAATTGTAATATCTCCATAACTATAAATTATATTTAATTTTTAACTGAATTAGGGTAAAGATCGTCCGTTTTTAGTTTAGAAAATGTCCTCAGTAGAGTTACGACTTTAATAAACCAAGCCAACGATCAAACGTTTGTAAATTAACGGCCAACTTTGATCTCGCGCTATAGCAGCCAACCCAATCTTTGAAGTAAGTAAAACTAGGAGCAAAGATATCTGTATAGTTTAAGCGCCTCTAGCGGAATATTATTTTTATAATAGTTTTTGCCTCGAAGCCAATATAAAAAACTGTATGAGTTCAGCGTCACGCTTGTTATAGCTGGCTCACGGAATTTCGGCGAATGGGTTGGCCACTATAGCGCGAGATCAAAGTTGACCGTGGTAAATTTTACTCATTTTTAATAAAATATCTTGTACATAATCGTGGCCTACGTTAATATAAAGGCCCACGCACCCCCCCCTGACTAGTGGGGTACATTTTAACGAACCGGCGACCAATTCGCGAAAGATGGCTCTCTGATCTTAACCTAATGAGAGGTTCTCAAAAGGTTAGGCATCGCCTTTTCCAAATGAGACAACACAATTTATAATAAAACCATTTAGATTAAATATTCTTATTTAGATAAGAGAAAACCTAGAGCAAAAATAACAAAAAGTAATTGCAGACTTAATTTTAATTTTATTTTTTGAATTATACGTACATCTCATTTCCTGTACTTAAAAAAATTTAAAGTTGATGTTCTATCTATCCAGATCAACGGTGGTCTTTTTTAAAATATAATAGTTTACATTTAAGGCCCAAACACACATACGGTTCGCAAGCGATTTCGCCTGCGAATTTTCGCGCACGCGCCCATGCGCCATGACTTCCATTCTATTTAAGTCACGCGACGCGACGCGATTTGCTAGCGAAATTTCGCGCGCGAAGGCTATGTGTGCAAATCGCGTCGCGTCGCGTGACTTAAATAGAATGGAAGTCATGGCGCATGGGCGCGTGCGCGATAATTCTCAGGCGAAATCGCTTGCGAACCGTATGTGTGTTTGGGCCTTTAAATGTTTAATTATCATTTTTTAATTCAAAATAACTGTATTAAAATTGCGTCGAAATATGCACTAAAATAAACCAATATAAAATTTGATATAGGTGGTATAAATAATAGAAAAATAACAGATGGCGCTAGCGCATCAAACTGGGCGATATTCCGTTTGACCTTCAGACGTAAGAGGCCCACCATTTGGTATTACGCATAAACGCTTGAGCTCTAACCTCAACGGCGCCTTAGTCTGGCAGCCGTATACCTATCGCGGTATCAATTTGGTTGCTATTGGACACGTGGGGTAAGACACTTATGATTTTTGTGTACACCGGGAGTTCGAACTCTGCAGAGTTCACGGGAGCTCGGGAGAGTTCTCGAGAGTTCGGGAGAGTTCTCGAGAGTTCGGGCGAGTTCGAGGAGAGTTAGAGGGAGTTCGGGAGAGTTCGAGGAGAGTTCGAGGAGAGTTCGAAGGAGTTCGGGAGAGTTCGAGGAGAGTTCGAGGGAGTTCGGGAGAGTTTGAGGAGAGTTCGAGGAGAGTTCGAGGGAGTTCGAGGAGAGTTTGGTAGAGTTCTCGATAGTTCGAGGAGAGTTCGAGGGAGTTCGGGAGAGTTCGAGGAGAGTTCGAGGGAGTTCGCCAGATTTCGAGGAGAGTTCGAGGGAGTTCGAGGGAGTTTGAGGAGAGTTCGAGGAGAGTTCGAGGAGAGTTCGAGGAGAGTTCGAGGAGAGTTCGAGGGAGTTCGGGAGAGTTCTCGAGAGTTCGGGAGAGTTCGAGGGAGTTTAAGGAGAGTTCGAGGGGAGTTCGAGGAGAGTTCGAGGGAGTTCGGGAGAGTTCTCGAGAGTTCGGGAGAGTTCGAGGAGAGTGTGAGGGGAGTTCGAGGAGAGTTCGAGGGAGTTCGGGAGAGTTCTCAAGAGTTCGGGAGAGTTCGAGGAGAGTTCGAGGAGAGTTCGAGGGAGTTCGGGAGAGTTCTCGAGAGTTCGAGGGAGTTCGAGGGAGTTCGAGGGAGTTCGGGAGAGTTCTCGAGAGTTCGAGGGAGTTCGGGAGAGTTCGAGGAGAGTTCGAGGGAGTTCGGGAGAGTTCTCGAGAGTTCGGGAGAGTTCGAGGAGAGTTCGAGGGGAGTTCGAGGAGAGTTCGAGGGAGTTCTCGAGAGTTCGAGGGAGTTTGGTAGAGTTCTCGATAGTTCGAGGAGAGTTCGAGGGAGTTCGGGAGAGTTCGAGGAGAGTTCGAGGGAGTTCGCCAGATTTCGAGGAGAGTTCGAGGGAGTTCGAGGGAGTTTGAAGAGAGTTCGAGGGAGTTCTCGAGAGTTCGAGGGAGTTTGGTAGAGTTCTCGATAGTTCGAGGAGAGTTCGAGGGAGTTCGGGAGAGTTCGAGGAGAGTTCGAGGGAGTTCGCCAGATTTCGAGGAGAGTTCGAGGGAGTTCGGGAGAGTTCGAGGAGAGTTCGAGGGAGTTCGCCAGATTTCGAGGAGAGTTCGAGGGAGTTCGAGGGAGTTTGAGGAGAGTTCGAGGAGAGTTCGAGGAGAGTTCGATGGGAGTTCGAGGAGAGTTCGAGGGAGTTTAAGGAGAGTTCGAGGGAGTTCGAGGAGAGTTCGAGGGAGTTCGAGGGAGTTCCAGGGAGTTCGAGGGAGTTCGAGGGAGTTCGAGGAGAGTTCGAGGAGAGTTCGAGGGAGTTTGAGGAGAGTTCGAGGATAGTTCGAGGAGAGTTCGAGGAGAGTTCGAGGAGAGTTCGAGGAGAGTTCGAGGAGAGTTCGAGGAGAGTTCGAGGGAGTTCGAGGGAGTTCGGGAGAGTTCGAGGAGAGTTCGAGGGAGTTCGCCAGATTTCGAGGAGAGTTCGAGGGAGTTCGAGGGAGTTTGAGGAGAGTTCGAGGAGAGTTCGAGGAGAGTTCGAGGGGAGTTCGAGGAGAGTTCGAGGGAGTTCGAGGAGAGTTCGAGGGAGTTCGGGAGAGTTCGAGGGAGTTCGGGAGAGTTCGGGAGAGTTCGGGAGAGTTCGAGGGAGTTTAAGGAGAGTTCGAGGGGAGTTCGAGGAGAGTGTGAGGGGAGTTCGAGGAGAGTTCGAGGGAGTTCGGGAGAGTTCGGGAGAGTTCGAGGAGAGTTCGAGGGAGTTCGGGAGAGTTCTCAAGGGTTCGGGAGAGTTCGAGGAGAGTTCGAGGAGAGTTCGAGGGAGTTCGGGAGAGTTCTCGAGAGTTCGAGGGAGTTCGGGAGAGTTCGGGAGAGTTCGAGGAGAGTTCGAGGGAGTTCGGGAGAGTTCTCGAGAGTTCGAGGGAGTTCGGGAGAGTTCTCGAGAGTTCGAGGAGAGTTCGAGGAGAGTTCGAGGGAGTTCTGGAGAGTTCTCGAGAGTTCGAGGGAGTTCGGGAGAGTTCTCGAGAGTTCGAGGGAGTTCGGGAGAGTTCGAGGAGAGTTCGAGGGAGTTCGGGAGAGTTCTCGAGAGTTCGGGAGAGTTCGAGGAGAGTTCGAGGGGAGTTCGAGGAGAGTTCGAGGGAGTTCTCGAGAGTTCGAGGGAGTTTGGTAGAGTTCTCGATAGTTCGAGGAGAGTTCGAGGGAGTTCGGGAGAGTTCGAGGAGAGTTCGAGGGAGTTCGCCAGATTTCGAGGAGAGTTCGAGGGAGTTCGAGGGAGTTTGAGGAGAGTTCGAGGAGAGTTCGAGGAGAGTTCGATGGGAGTTCGAGGAGAGTTCGAGGAGAGTTCGAGGGAGTTCGAGGAGAGTTCGAGGGAGTTCGGGAGAGTTCTCGAGAGTTCGGGAGAGTTCGAGGGAGTTTAAGGAGAGTTCGAGGGGAGTTCGAGGAGAGTTCGAGGGAGTTCGAGGGAGTTCCAGGGAGTTCGGGGAGAGTTCTTGAGAGTTCGAGGGAGAGTTCTTGAGAGTTCGAGGGAGTTCGTGAGAGTTCTCTAGAGTTCAGGGGAGTTCATAAGAGTTCCAATAGCAAATGTACACCTGAGTTCTTGAGTGTCTTACCCCTCGATTGGACACTGGCTATCCCTCGCGCCGTTATGTATATAATGGAAAATGTTTTTATCTTCAAATTTGTTTAGGGTTTAGTTTTTTTATCCCTTTCATAATGGACTAATCTACTTATTCGCTAATATTATCATCCTTTGCATTGCAGTCCATAGGTGGTTCCTTTTAACGTTTTTGTCACTATGTCAAGTTTGGCATTTGGGGGTTCAGATGTGGTCGTTTCCCCAGTTAATGACATCTTACTAAAGGTACAATATCAAACTTTAATTGTCTTTAGATTGCGGGTGCTTTTAACAAACAATTTGAGTTTGGCGTGTATTCGTGTTATTTATTTTTGTACAAGTTTGCAACAAAATTCCTACACAATAGCGATGAGCTTCAAAAACGCGAAATCGGTCGACTGTTGCATTTTATAGCTCTGTTCTTGATTTTGTTTGTCACGACCAAGCTAAAATGCTCATTGAAACTCTAGAGGACTAAATTACGCGAGTGGAGTAACTATGGCTAGGGTTGGACATAAGGCACTAGTCACGGCATTTGACTACTAAAATAAATGCTCTGACTACTAAAATTAATCTAAATCTGGGGGCTCACTAGTCAATTTGACTAGTGAAAAATTGACCTAAATATTCATAAATAATGGCGAATATGGCGTACCATAAATTCATCATTCATCAATCCAATTTTATTTAAAAAAAAATCACATCATGTAACTCAAGTGATACTAAACTCCTATTTTAATTCTGACAGGTAAAGCAAAATGTTGGCTGTCCTTGTTTTAATACCCCCCTTTTACTCCCACTAGTCAGTGACTACTAAAATAAATATCCTTATGTCCAACTATGGCACGAGTGAAGACTAACTTTTTGAGAAATTATCAATAAGCTCAGATCAGAGAGCCATCTTTCGTGAATAAGTAGCAATGAAACAAGTCGCCGGTTCGTTAAAATTTACCCCACTTCTCAGTAGGCGTGCGTGGGCCTCTATATTAACATAGGCCACGATTATGTACATAATATTTTATTAAAAATTGGTAAATTTTTAAAACTATTGATGTTCTGGTCGTCAGTCACGTGCCGCAAACACGCGCTTTGAATTTAAAACGGGCGTGCTTTTAGAGTACGAGCGATTGACGCGCAGCGCCTCTAGGGGCGAGCTCGCGCGTAACTTGGTTAAAAATAAAGAACAATTCCCGTTGAAGCGAATATAAATGTAGCGATGATTTAAAGTAAATTAACAAATCGTTTCTCGAAAAAATATTTGATTAACATTTTTCCATAATAAATGAATTTAAAAGAAACGCAAAAAAAGCCTTTAAGATATATTTTATCGTTTTATTTTTGAAATAGGTGGGCTCAAAGTTCATGCGTATGCCTAGATAAACATCTAGGGAGAGAACGGTGATTCCCGGTGAAATTTAAATACTTCTATCTTGTACAACCTAGAGTAATATATTATAGAAATTATATCACAATTAAAATTAAATTACTTACATTAATTGTTATATCGTAGACTTTTTTAGTCACCGACGTCTTTCGTATGCATTGCCCTTGAACTACTGAGCTGTCTTCGTTAACTGTTCCCTAATGTTAAATATACGATTGCCTACCAAAAGAGCCTGACGGTGACCTTTTCTATACGTAGATTCCCTAAAATATTTTCTTAGTCCATTTAACGACAAAAATCCCACGTATTTCGTTATTTGTTTCGTATTACAATTAGCGTTCTCCATCATTTAACGATAGTAATCGTGTTTTCCGTTTCAAAATACGCGGTAGATTAAACCGAGGCTTAAGTCTGGGCAAGATCATAGATATAGGAAACGTATATAAAGGTCTAGATAAAATATTTCAAAGGGAGTTAATACGGAGGTGACAGCTAGCAGAAACGCGTAATTTCTGCAGGCTATCCTTATAAGGCGCTATCTATCGGTAAGAAAGTTCGTGCTATCGTCGCGAGAGCCATTGTCTCCTGCTTAAAAATTATACTAAAAGTCACCAACAGATGGTGTCTAAAGACTACGGCCTGCGGAAAGGTCAAGCACTTAGTACTAAAATTCTAAGAGACCTCGCGCTCTTGGTCACGTGCTTCCTCGGTGTCTGCTAGGTGTCAATTCCGTATTTTATGTTAGGCTTAGACGCCCCGAAATTTATCTAGACCTTTATATACATTTCTTATATCTATGGGCAAGATTCACCGCGTTAAAATTTTCACCTACTTTAAAGATACATTGTGAACGAACCAATGGATGAAAAGTTATGAAACTAGCTTTTAAGTAAACCTGGAAACTTATTTCAAGTCATATTTATAATTCACTGGTGACAAAATTCGCGAAAAGTATTAATATCGTTCCGAATTACAACCTACTTTCTAAAATCTCATTTTGCTGTTCGATTATCTACATGACGCGTTAAAAATATTATTTTTGAGTCTTATAAAGCGATAAACGATTTTTCAAGACGATTTTATACTACATTTAAGTTCATATAAACGGGAAAAATTGTCAGTGGAATATTTCTTATATCATTTGGTTGGTTAATTAACGTTTAATTATCGCCAACTTTACATTAATTTCAATGGGGCGGGGAAAATACTTTTAACCAAGTTACGCGCGAGTTACTTTACCGAATGCATTTGGATAATCTGACAAAGGAGATTACCCGAGGTGATAATCACCGCTTTTGTTGAAACTAGGTGGGTATGTAGACCTTATGGTAACATGAAATTTCACCAAGGGAAAAGTTGCAATGGGCATTAGTTTTGCCATGGCAACCGAAAATATTTTTGACAACAATTGATCAATTTTTACATATTTTGATCAAATTGACCAAAATTCATCAAAATATCATAAAATTAATTTCATCTGTCAATTTTGATCTATTTTTTTTTTTGGTTTTGAAATTTGAAATTTTTAAAAAAATTTTCACAGGGGGGACCCTTAGAAGTGCTCAGATTCCCATGTTATTTTCAATGATAAAATATACATACTGTGTTGTGAAAAACATTTTCGGTTGCCATGGCAAAACTAATGCCCATTGCAACTTTTCCCTTGGTGAAATTTCATGTTACCATAAGGTCTACATACCCACCTAGTTTCAACAAAATCGGTGATTATCACCTCGGGTAGTCTCCTCTCGTGAGTGAAGACAAATTGATTCATTTCGAGTTTATTAGAGAAGATTCCCGTCGTTTACTGATCGAAATGCTTCTGCCTGATTTGCGAGGATCCACAAAGACGATGATAGTCATGCATCCTCCGTTGACCGAGAAAGATAAAATGACACTAGCATTTCAGGTTGAATGTATATCGAAATATGACAAAGCCCAGTTTATCTTTCCCATCCCACCGAGGGGACAAAACGAGGGGACAAGGTGACTTTGAAATGGCTGAAGAGCCCATGGATGTTGATGACGATGCTGACGAGCATGGGATTGTTGACGATCAAGGTGTCGAAGATGATTCGCCTCTCCAAGTGGAGGACAGTACCCCTTTCTCGTCGCTCGCACTGGCCGTCGATATTCCCCGGTATGTATTTAATTACGGTACGGGGTTATACAAATCTCTAGTGTATGGCCGTCGATATTCCCCCCTTTCCGATGTCTAGAAAGATATGATAAATATAAAATTGTTACTGGCCAGTAATTTTACCTAGAAAAATATTTTTGTACGTTTTGGATGAGGTAGGACTGATAACGAAAACCGAAAATGGTGTTCTTTACGGCGAATTCAATTCACTATATCAGTAGTACGATTTCACTGGATACGATGGCAGTAGGTGGGGTTTATACTATATGCAATCAGGATGATTATAAAGAACGGGGTTGGGGGGTCACTTGTCCGGCCCTCCAGCGCTCGAGTGCTCCAATACTTCGTTTTCGAGTCTAGTTTTATTTTCGTTTGGAACTTGCTTATCGGTTGTAGTTTTACTTTAACCAGAGAAATTATGTCGGAATCGGTCTTCTGTAGATAATGATTATTATGGTTTTATAGAGGAGGCAGAAGTTATAACCTCGTTTGAAATTCATGATATGTGTAAATCGAAAAGAACAGTTTAATAATAATCAGCTAGGCTAATACCCAAGGCACCACCTTAGGCCTAAGTCATCGAGCGTCTTTTAAAGCCTTTAATTCAGAGAAATACTTCTAGCTGTGAACAATTATGTACACTACAATATTTATCCACTATCATTTGTCTCGCAAGAGCTGTACATTTTGCAGCCAACTCTTGCAGATTGGAGTTTGTCTCCGATCGTTTTGGTGGGAAGTATGAAAAGCTTTTTATAGGGATTGATAAACGTAAAGATTATCAAGTAAAATGCATATTGATCCCAGTGTGCAGCCAGTTGCACAACGACTCAGACGCATACCACTCCATCTCAGGAAGCCGTTAGAAGATGAATTGAATTCGCTAGAAGAGCAAGGCATTATAGAGCGAACTTCGGGTCCTACACCATGAGTTTCACCTCCAGTTCTCGTTCCACGACCCAAATCCGGAAAACCCAACGCCATACGACTTTGTCTTGACACGCGGTGTCTTAATACGGCCATGTAACTCCTACGTTTGAAGATATTTTCACAAAAGCTAGCGGAGCCATTTATTTAAAAAAAAGATAGAATTAGAAAATGGCTACCACTAGTTGGAATTACATCCTGACAGCAGGAACACAGTGCCGTATTTCCGCCTAGGCCAACCTAGGCCGTGGCCTAGGGTCCCTCCAGTGACCGTTATTACTGTATTCGAAGGCAAAAATCTATAATATCAATCGTAATTTATATTGGAGAAATTCCTAGGTAGAAGATTTGGTTTTAAAATTACCAAAATATTTACCTGGCAGTTTACGGACGCAGCCTTAAATTGCAATGTTGCATAATTATCGCATATTTAGTGGACGATTGTTAAGAGCTTTTATTTAGTAATATAACCGTCGAGCTCAGACTTCTACGCTGAATCAGAGAAATTCAGGCACAGCTTAGCTCCAGGGATAACGGTAAGTGCAGCGCGTGAAAAAGGGGCACAGACTCTTTATCTTCCTATGGGCCCAGGATCTCTAAGTCCGGCCCTGCAGGAACATAACGACGTTCTCAGAGCACAAGGGTCACTACCAGTATAAGTGCCTAAATTTTGGTGCGTGTTCAGCAGCTGAGATATTTCAGAATGTAATGCACCAGATTATCTGTGACATTCAAGGCGCCGAGAATGTTAGTGACGACTCATTGTGGGAGAGACTAAAGCGGAACATGATAAAGCTTTGCACAATGTCCTTCACAGACTACTTGACATAGGGCTCACTTTAAATAAGCATAAATGTGAGTTTGGCAAAACGTCGATCACGTACGTTGGTCATACGTTTGGTAAACTTGGATGTTCTCCTGAAATTGAGAAAGTCAAAGCTATCCAAAATGCCTTAAAACCTACGAGGGCCAAAGAGGTGCGAAGTTTTCTAGGATTGCTTAACTACTGTTCACGTTTTATTCCGCACTTAACCACTATTGTCGAACCCTTGAGACATCCAGCGCCGCAGAGATCGCTTGGAACAAGGCAAAAGAGGCAATCACCTGTAAACCAGTTTTGAGCTACTTTCGACCAAATCGCAAGACTTTTGTTTCCGTTGACGCGAGTCCAGTTGGTCTTGGGACTGTCCTGTCTCATTAGGACGCCCAGGATAAAACTTCTGTAATTTCTTACGCTAGTAAAGCTTTAACAACGGTCGAACAAAAGTATTCTCAAGTTGAAAAGGAGGCTTTAGCGTTGGTATGGGGTGTCGAGCATTTTCATCTGTATCTTTTTGGAGATAAATTCACAGCTATCACAGATCATAAAGCGTTGCAATGCATTTTCCGTAATCCACTATCGCGTCCTCCAGCAAGAACTGAACGATGGGCACTACGATTACAACGATATAACTTTCAAGTTCTCTATTGGAAGGGTGATTGCAACCCGGCAGACTATTTGTCACGACACCCTGATACCTCAACTCCTCTGATGGAATTTCGACGTACGCACGAGCAACTTGTTTATCACGTCTCTACACTTTCGACACCTCATGGGTTAACTATTGAAGAAATACGGAGGATCCTACTACTCACCTGAATATTCAATGTGTAAAGAGTAACCGTTGGAATATAAGTGATGCGAAAAATAAGTGATAAAGCAATTTCACCTACTTAACGAACATTTTGAAGGTCAAAGATCATATTTAAAATTTTACTAGCTACTTGTGCAAATACAATTATTAAAATAGGAAAAAAACAACGATTTTTAAAAGTACACAAGAATGTTTATTTAAAATAATTGACCCGACTAGTTTCGGTCGCGTTAGTGCACCGTCATCAGGGGTATGACCCGTTTACATTAGTACCGTTTAATTTATAACCTAGTTTTTTGATTTTTTAGGATAACAATTTTTTCCAATTATTCAACCTATCAATTCCTGGTCCGTAATCGCGATTTAAACATTTATTGTCGTTCACGGATTTTTTAATAAAGTAAGCTTCTGAAATATCTAATTCTATTGAATTTTTACAATGTTTTTTAAGTGTGGCATTCTCAAAATTAATTACATGATTGGTTTGTGATACATGGGTAGCTAAGGCGGATTTTTCAAATCGCTTATGTTTAACGTCAGCGTAATGTTCTTTTATACGTTTTTTTATACTGCGTTCAGTCTGGCCTATATATTCTTTATTACAGTCACATTTAATAATATATATACCTGATTTATCTTCTGTTTTTATCGGGTCTTTCAGTGATTTTAAACGATTAGTTAATTTGTTCAGAGGTTTAAAAGCAATATTACAGTGTAGCTTGCTTTTTAAATTATTAGCAATTTTTGAAGATAACCCAGGGTAATATGGTATACAAATGATCGGAGATTCCTTGTTAAATGGTTTCAAAGTAGTACGCTTAGCTATATCATTATGGTTAACAAATTTATTAACCGCTAAATCGGTTTCATTCGAACAAATGTTTAAAGCTCTGTACACTAATGTATAAAAAGATGACATTTTTTGAGAGGTGGGGTGTAGAGACCGATTGTGAGGAATAGTGCAGACTGAAAAGGGTTTTCTATAAACAGTAGTTTCAATGTAATTGTCCACTTTTTTAACACTTTAGAACGTAACAGTAATATTGTTTTGCCTTATCTTGACGACCGAAAAATTACACCCAGATGGCCTTAGGCTTATGGCATGGTATTGAGAATTATGCGTACCCTAGGCAAAGTACTACAAACCTCGCTAATTGAAGGTTCCAATTGGAAAACAGCTACACGATTTCCTGATTAACTACCGTTCTACGCCACATACCACGACGGAAGATACACCAGTGGTACTCCTCTTTGGTAGACCGATACGTTCGAAAATTCCTCATCTCGTGACGTCACCAAACCCAACGGTGCGAGCTAAGTTAAAGCAGACTGACACTAAACACAAAACAATACGCTGACAAGAGTCGCCGTGCCAAACCTGCTAATTTTCAGACAGACGATGTAGTATTGATCAAGCTACTGAAACGCAATCAACTAATAGCGCGTTTCGACCCAACAACCTTGAAAATCATACACGTGAAAGGCAGTATGATAATTGCAGAAAATAAGAACCGTCGAGTGACAAGTGGTTTCGCCTTGCGGGGTTGGAGAAATGTTGATCCTGACGTTGACTCCATTGATAGCGACGATGACACAGCGCCTATCCCTTCGCCTCAAAGAGCAGTAGAAGCGGACTGTCCACGACCTATTTGCCAACCCTCAGCGCAAGTTGAACCTCCTCAACAATCGAGATACAATTTACGTCGCAATCGGCGACCGCCTCGCTTTTTTAATTGATGAATTCTTGTTCTTAAGATAACTACCCTTTTGTAATGCATATAAGCAAAAGTGGTATAAGACCCAAAAGTGTGTCAGAACGGTATAGTAGCTAATGAGAGTAAAATAGGGAAACGAAGGGGGGTCGGAAAATACGTCATCAAAATCGAGGTACTCCAGCGCCGCTGAGTGAGGCGTTTTAGAACGTATGTCTACGGGTGAGTAAATTGAAGAGAGAAAATTGCGCCAGACTATAGACTAAATATAATGTTGCTAGTACTATTCCAACTAGTAGGTTATGTAGTCTATAGGGTGACTAGGTCTCACTAGAAATTTTAATAGGCGCGAAGGTACAGCTGACACACTTTTGGGTCTTATGCTACTTTTGATATAAGTGATATGCTGTTTTTTCAACCCCGAAAAAAGAAGAGAAAGTAAGGGTAATGTAGTGTTTGTTAATTAGTTCAAATATTACGAGATGGCCCCAGCCTCTCTTCAAATGATAAATTACATTTTGTAACGAACTACGGGAGTCAAATGAGTGACTTGACGGCTGACCAAGAATTTAACCGCGTGTTATATCAGTTATATGAATAAATGTTTATGGACTAATTTAGAGTAATTCTTTAGTTAAACAGTTGTAAGTAGAACATAACAGTATCGTTTGCAAAAAGGCTAGGGGACGCGTGTACAATAGCAGATGGTAGGCTATTTATATAGATAGTAAAAATTAAAGGAGCCAAATGCGAGCCTTGCGGTACTCCGCTAGTTCTATAGAATAATTATCTCAAAGAATTTGTGGTGTGGAACTTGGTCGAAAGCCTTTTGGATGTCTAGATATATATGATATCAACAGCAAGACCGTTGCCCAGAGCTTTGGTCCAGATGTTAGTGCCCTTTAAGAGATTTGTAGTGCACGAACGCGAATTAAGAAAACCATGTTGGTTGGGGGTGAAAAACGACGAGCACCAATAGATGTTTCAGGATTTTGTCATTGATAATTTATTCAGGAACTTTGACCACTTGGCTGGTTAAGCTAATTGGCCGAAAATTTTGTGGTAAGGTGGGATCACACTTTTTTGGAATTGGGGTGACGTAAGCTGTGCGCCAGCACTCAGGAACGTCGCTTGTGACTAGACTAAGGTTAAAAATATGCCTCAGAGGTAGCGCAATGTAATTAGCCGTTTGTTTGAGCAAGTTTGGATGTAAATTGTCCGGCCCTGATGCTTTGTGTGCAGAGAGGACCTTCAGCTTCTTGAAAACTTCAAGCTTAGTGATTGTAAATGATTCGTTCAAGATGGATTTTGTTGCTGGAGAGGAGTAAAAACAGAGTCAAAATATCAGTTCAGTGAAGCTAATCGTGATCATACTCTACAAATAGAGAATAGAATTCCTTCTTCGGCGGCTCCCTATACTATCATTTCTGATTTCGGTTTCAAGAGCGATGGTAACCGCTTTGTTGTTTGACATTTGATAATGTCGCAACGATTGACGAGTTCTTGAAAGAAATTGGTCCTCCCAGACGATAAACCTGTTCGTAAACTTAACAGGGGTTTACACCCGGGTCGGTTGTCCTGTTGCTAAAGATAACCCTAAAGAAACTCTTAAGAATGCCCTTTAGACTGTTGATCGGGATGAACTAATTGGAAACTGTCATGGCGGCTATCAATTGTGTACTAAACACTGCCATGACTACCATTATGGAGAACGACCAGCTTGTTAAAAGAATCCTGTAATTATCATTTAGAGGAGTGAATGGAATGGCTAATATACAAAAAAAGGCGTCATGGGGTCTATTAACCAAATCATCGAGCATTTCTGCAGGCCTACATTGTAATGTTTTCCATAATAAAGGTACAAACCTGAACAAAAATGCAGGCTTTCTTCGCTAGGAAACTCGAAAAAAAAGATAGGTCTTTCCTATTTACAAGGTGTGATGTACAATAAGGTACGCAACACGAAGGCATTGTCATTAATATTTATATCTTTTACCTATTTCGTTCCAAAGATGTACCTAAGTATCTTTTATCTTCAAAATCTAATTAGTTTTAAGATTCTTAATCTTAAAACCAATTAGATATACGGAAAATACTACCTAAGAACGGTTATAAGTTTTATACCACAAACGTTGTAATAAAGGAACCAAAACGGAGGACAAAAGCACCACAAATAGTGTAAGTATACACCCTGAAAGGAAAAATGCCATTTAAGGTGTACAATATCATCCTTTATAAACATGTTAAGTTGTTAAATATTAGAGAAGAAAAAACCCTTATAGGTTTGAAAATAAACCAATTTTTAAGAGTGCACACCTTAATTACCGAATACGAAGTACCAAAGCCAATGACTAAATTCACGATATATATTCACCTTTCGTTAAAAGAATTTGTTTAATATGCACAGGCAATGTTGGTTGACAAATTAGTCTTTGAAAGAAAATGGTTTATTTGTTTTAAACTTTAATAACTCCAAACTGACGGTGATTAAGATATTTCTAATTTTGAACATGAACGTTAGGGGCCCCTGGAAGTTAATTTGTGGGCCCCCTAAGATAAACAAATAAGATATAGCCTGTGTTGCCTACCCCTGTCGCCGCCTTCTGGTTTGCCGAGAAATCGCTGTCAGCCGCTTTCAAATTCTTAGTAATTGAAAATCATTGGCTAAATAATCAAATCGAAAATTAAGTGTAATTTTAAGTAGGGCAGGAGAAAAGGGGACCATTTATATATTTTATCGCTATAATTATTCTTATCTCGAGTCATAGTTACTCTTCCTTCACGATAGCAGCTGCTATGCTTCACCTTTTCCAAATGAGACAACACAAATTATAATAAAACCATTTAAATTAAATATTCTTAGTTAGATAAGAGAAAACCTAGAGATAAAATACCAGAAAATAATTGAAGACACCTTTCGTGCACCGGCCTTTTTAATAAAGTAGGCAACGACGTAATTTTAATTTTATTTTTTGAATTATACGTACATCTCATTTTCTGTACTTAAAGGGAATATAACCTCAGGTTTTAGGTGTGGAACACCAAACTTCGACCATTTCCCGCTCCCTCCTATGACTTTAGATATTTTTGGCGCTGTTTAGTGATTTCCCGCCAAAATTGCTTACATAAACAAGCATAAAAAACATAAAAAACGACTTGAAGTTATATTCCCTTTAAATAAATTTCAAGTTGATGTTTTATCTGTCCAGATCAACGGTGGCTCTCATCTTTTCAAAATATAATAGTTTAAATTAAATGTTTCATTATAATTTTTATATTAAAATTATATTATATTCCGTTTGACCTTCAGACTTAAAGGCCTAGGATTTCTTCTGCTTGTTTTCCTTTAAGTTTACTTCCCGCCGCGCAAATATCCTGGTGGTAGGCCAACGTGTTGTGCGTTTGGCCTACCACCAGGATATTTGCGCGGCGGGAAGTAAACTTAAAGGAAAACAGGCAGAAGAAAACCTAAGCCTTTAAGAGGCACACCATTTGGTATTACGCATAAACGATTGAGCTCTAACATTTTTAGACATCGAGAAACCTTGAAATACTCAACGGCACCTTAGTCTGGCAGCCGTAGACATCGCGGTATCAATTTGGTCGCTTGGGGGCTCATCAGTTATACCTCGCATCTATAGGATTAGAAATAAAAATGATTGGCGCGTATTCGTGTTGTTTATTTTTGTACAAGTTTGCAACAAAATTCCTACACAATAGCGATGAGCTTCAAAAACGCGAAATCGGTCGACTGTTGCATTTCATGGCTCTGTTCTTGATTTATTTTGTTCCTTATGTCATGACTTAACTGAAATGCACATTAAAACTCTATGGTGCGAGTTGAGTAACTATGGGGCGAGTGGATTAGCTATGTTGCTAGTGGAGTAGCTATGTTGCTAGTGGAGTAGCTATGTTGCTAGTGGAGTAGCTATGTTGCTAGTGGAGTAGCTATGTTGCTAGTGGAGTAGCTATGTTGCTAGTGGAGTAGCTATGTTGCTAGTGGAGTAGCTATGTTTCTAGTGGAGTAGCTATGTTGCTAGTGGAGTAGCTATGTTGCTAGTGGAGTAGCTATGTTGCTAGTGGAGTAGCTATGTTGCTAGTGGAGTAGCTATGTTTCTAGTGGAGTAGCTATGTTGCTAGTGGAGTAGCTATGTTGCTAGTGGAGTAGCTATGTTGCTAGTGGAGTAGCTATGTTGCTAGTGGAGTAGCTATGTTGCTAGTGGAGTAGCTATGTTGCTAGTGGAGTAGCTATGTTGCTAGTGGAGTAGCTATGTTGCTAGTGGAGTAGCTATGTTGCTAGTGGAGTAGCTATGTTGCTAGTGGAGTAGCTATGTTGCTAGTGGAGTAGCTATGTTGCTAGTGGAGTAGCTATGTTGCTAGTGGAGTAGCTATGTTGCTAGTGGAGTAGCTATGTTGCTAGTGGAGTAGCTATGTTGCTAGTGGAGTAGCTATGTTGCTAGTGGAGTAGCTATGTTGCTAGTGGAGTAGCTATGTTGCTAGTGGAGTAGCTATGTTGCTAGTGGAGTAGCTATGTTGCTAGTGGAGTAGCTATGTTGCTAGTGGAGTAGCTATGTTGCTAGTGGAGTAGCTATGTTGCTAGTGGAGTAGCTATGTTGCTAGTGGAGTAGCTATGTTGCTAGTGGAGTAGCTATGTTGCTAGTGGAGTAGCTATGTTGCTAGTGGAGTAGCTATGTTGCTAGTGGAGTAGCTATGTTGCTAGTGGAGTAGCTATGTTGCTAGTGGAGTAGCTATGTTGCTAGTGGAGTAGCTATGTTGCTAGTGGAGTAGCTATGTTGCTAGTGGAGTAGCTATGTTGCTAGTGGAGTAGCTATGTTGCTAGTGGAGTAGCTATGTTGCTAGTGGAGTAGCTATGTTGCTAGTGGAGTAGCTATGTTGCTAGTGGAGTAGCTATGTTGCTAGTGGAGTAGCTATGTTGCTAGTGGAGTAGCTATGTTGCTAGTGGAGTAGCTATGTTGCTAGTGGAGTAGCTATGTTGCTAGTGGAGTAGCTATGTTGCTAGTGGAGTAGCTATGTTGCTAGTGGAGTAGCTATGTTGCTAGTGGAGTAGCTATGTTGCTAGTGGAGTAGCTATGTTGCTAGTGGAGTAGCTATGTTGCTAGTGGAGTAGCTATGTTGCTAGTGGAGTAGCTATGTTGCTAGTGGAGTAGCTATGTTGCTAGTGGAGTAGCTATGTTGCTAGTGGAGTAGCTATGTTGCTAGTGGAGTAGCTATGTTGCTAGTGGAGTAGCTATGTTGCTAGTGGAGTAGCTATGTTGCTAGTGGAGTAGCTATGTTGCTAGTGGAGTAGCTATGTTGCTAGTGGAGTAGCTATGTTGCTAGTGGAGTAGCTATGTTGCTAGTGGAGTAGCTATGTTGCTAGTGGAGTAGCTATGTTGCTAGTGGAGTAGCTATGTTGCTAGTGGAGTAGCTATGTTGCTAGTGGAGTAGCTATGTTGCTAGTGGAGTAGCTATGTTGCTAGTGGAGTAGCTATGTTGCTAGTGGAGTAGCTATGTTGCTAGTGGAGTAGCTATGTTGCTAGTGGAGTAGCTATGTTGCTAGTGGAGTAGCTATGTTGCTAGTGGAGTAGCTATGTTGCTAGTGGAGTAGCTATGTTGCTAGTGGAGTAGCTATGTTGCTAGTGGAGTAGCTATGTTGCTAGTGGAGTAGCTATGTTGCTAGTGGAGTAGCTATGTTGCTAGTGGAGTAGCTATGTTGCTAGTGGAGTAGCTATGTTGCTAGTGGAGTAGCTATGTTGCTAGTGGAGTAGCTATGTTGCTAGTGGAGTAGCTATGTTGCTAGTGGAGTAGCTATGTTGCTAGTGGAGTAGCTATGTTGCTAGTGGAGTAGCTATGTTGCTAGTGGAGTAGCTATGTTGCTAGTGGAGTAGCTATGTTGCTAGTGGAGTAGCTATGTTGCTAGTGGAGTAGCTATGTTGCTAGTGGAGTAGCTATGTTGCTAGTGGAGTAGCTATGTTGCTAGTGGAGTAGCTATGTTGCTAGTGGAGTAGCTATGTTGCTAGTGGAGTAGCTATGTTGCTAGTGGAGTAGCTATGTTGCTAGTGGAGTAGCTATGTTGCTAGTGGAGTAGCTATGTTGCTAGTGGAGTAGCTATGTTGCTAGTGGAGTAGCTATGTTGCTAGTGGAGTAGCTATGTTGCTAGTGGAGTAGCTATGTTGCTAGTGGAGTAGCTATGTTGCTAGTGGAGTAGCTATGTTGCTAGTGGAGTAGCTATGTTGCTAGTGGAGTAGCTATGTTGCTAGTGGAGTAGCTATGTTGCTAGTGGAGTAGCTATGTTGCTAGTGGAGTAGCTATGTTGCTAGTGGAGTAGCTATGTTGCTAGTGGAGTAGCTATGTTGCTAGTGGAGTAGCTATGTTGCTAGTGGAGTAGCTATGTTGCTAGTGGAGTAGCTATGTTGCTAGTGGAGTAGCTATGTTGCTAGTGGAGTAGCTATGTTGCTAGTGGAGTAGCTATGTTGCTAGTGGAGTAGCTATGTTGCTAGTGGAGTAGCTATGTTGCTAGTGGAGTAGCTATGTTGCTAGTGGAGTAGCTATGTTGCTAGTGGAGTAGCTATGTTGCTAGTGGAGTAGCTATGTTGCTAGTGGAGTAGCTATGTTGCTAGTGGAGTAGCTATGTTGCTAGTGGAGTAGCTATGTTGCTAGTGGAGTAGCTATGTTGCTAGTGGAGTAGCTATGTTGCTAGTGGAGTAGCTATGTTGCTAGTGGAGTAGCTATGTTGCTAGTGGAGTAGCTATGTTGCTAGTGGAGTAGCTATGTTGCTAGTGGAGTAGCTATGTTGCTAGTGGAGTAGCTATGTTGCTAGTGGAGTAGCTATGTTGCTAGTGGAGTAGCTATGTTGCTAGTGGAGTAGCTATGTTGCTAGTGGAGTAGCTATGTTGCTAGTGGAGTAGCTATGTTGCTAGTGGAGTAGCTATGTTGCTAGTGGAGTAGCTATGTTGCTAGTGGAGTAGCTATGTTGCTAGTGGAGTAGCTATGTTGCTAGTGGAGTAGCTATGTTGCTAGTGGAGTAGCTATGTTGCTAGTGGAGTAGCTATGTTGTTAGTGGAGTAGCTATGTTGTTAGTGGAGTAGCTATGTTGTTAGTGGAGTAGCTATGTTGCTAGTGGAGTAGCTATGTTGCTAGTGGAGTAGCTATGTTGCTAGTGGAGTAGCTATGTTGCTAGTGGAGTAGCTATGTTGCTAGTGGAGTAGCTATGTTGCTAGTGGAGTAGCTATGTTGCTAGTGGAGTAGCTATGTTGCTAGTGGAGTAGCTATGTTGCTAGTGGAGTAGCTATGTTGCTAGTGGAGTAGCTATGTTGCTAGTGGAGTAGCTATGTTGCTAGTGGAGTAGCTATGTTGCTAGTGGAGTAGCTATGTTGCTAGTGGAGTAGCTATGTTGCTAGTGGAGTAGCTATGTTGCTAGTGGAGTAGCTATGTTGCTAGTGGAGTAGCTATGTTGCTAGTGGAGTAGCTATGTTGCTAGTGGAGTAGCTATGTTGCTAGTGGAGTAGCTATGTTGCTAGTGGAGTAGCTATGTTGCTAGTGGAGTAGCTATGTTGCTAGTGGAGTAGCTATGTTGCTAGTGGAGTAGCTATGTTGCTAGTGGAGTAGCTATGTTGCTAGTGGAGTAGCTATGTTGCTAGTGGAGTAGCTATGTTGCTAGTGGAGTAGCTATGTTGCTAGTGGAGTAGCTATGTTGCTAGTGGAGTAGCTATGTTGCTAGTGGAGTAGCTATGTTGCTAGTGGAGTAGCTATGTTGCTAGTGGAGTAGCTATGTTGCTAGTGGAGTAGCTATGTTGCTAGTGGAGTAGCTATGTTGCTAGTGGAGTAGCTATGTTGCTAGTGGAGTAGCTATGTTGCTAGTGGAGTAGCTATGTTGCTAGTGGAGTAGCTATGTTGCTAGTGGAGTAGCTATGTTGCTAGTGGAGTAGCTATGTTGCTAGTGGAGTAGCTATGTTGCTAGTGGAGTAGCTATGTTGCTAGTGGAGTAGCTATGTTGCTAGTGGAGTAGCTATGTTGCTAGTGGAGTAGCTATGTTGCTAGTGGAGTAGCTATGTTGCTAGTGGAGTAGCTATGTTGCTAGTGGAGTAGCTATGTTGCTAGTGGAGTAGCTATGTTGCTAGTGGAGTAGCTATGTTGCTAGTGGAGTAGCTATGTTGCTAGTGGAGTAGCTATGTTGCTAGTGGAGTAGCTATGTTGCTAGTGGAGTAGCTATGTTGCTAGTGGAGTAGCTATGTTGCTAGTGGAGTAGCTATGTTGCTAGTGGAGTAGCTATGTTGCTAGTGGAGTAGCTATGTTGCTAGTGGAGTAGCTATGTTGCTAGTGGAGTAGCTATGTTGCTAGTGGAGTAGCTATGTTGCTAGTGGAGTAGCTATGTTGCTAGTGGAGTAGCTATGTTACTAGTGGAGTAGCTATGTTGCTAGTGGAGTAGCTATGTTGCTAGTGGAGTAGCTATGTTGCTAGTGGAGTAGCTATGTTGCTAGTGGAGTAGCTATGTTGCTAGTGGAGTAGCTATGTTGCTAGTGGAGTAGCTATGTTGCTAGTGGAGTAGCTATGTTGCTAGTGGAGTAGCTATGTTGCTAGTGGAGTAGCTATGTTGCTAGTGGAGTAGCTATGTTGCTAGTGGAGTAGCTATGTTGCTAGTGGAGTAGCTATGTTGCTAGTGGAGTAGCTATGTTGCTAGTGGAGTAGCTATGTTGCTAGTGGAGTAGCTATGTTGCTAGTGGAGTAGCTATGTTGCTAGTGGAGTAGCTATGTTGCTAGTGGAGTAGCTATGTTGCTAGTGGAGTAGCTATGTTGCTAGTGGAGTAGCTATGTTGCTAGTGGAGTAGCTATGTTGCTAGTGGAGTAGCTATGTTGCTAGTGGAGTAGCTATGTTGCTAGTGGAGTAGCTATGTTGCTAGTGGAGTAGCTATGTTGCTAGTGGAGTAGCTATGTTGCTAGTGGAGTAGCTATGTTGCTAGTGGAGTAGCTATGTTGCTAGTGGAGTAGCTATGTTGCTAGTGGAGTAGCTATGTTACTAGTGGAGTAGCTATGTTGCTAGTGGAGTAGCTATGTTGCTAGTGGAGTAGCTATGTTGCTAGTGGAGTAGCTATGTTGCTAGTGGAGTAGCTATGTTGCTAGTGGAGTAGCTATGTTGCTAGTGGAGTAGCTATGTTGCTAGTGGAGTAGCTATGTTGCTAGTGGAGTAGCTATGTTGCTAGTGGAGTAGCTATGTTGCTAGTGGAGTAGCTATGTTGCTAGTGGAGTAGCTATGTTGCTAGTGGAGTAGCTATGTTGCTAGTGGAGTAGCTATGTTGCTAGTGGAGTAGCTATGTTGCTAGTGGAGTAGCTATGTTGCTAGTGGAGTAGCTATGTTGCTAGTGGAGTAGCTATGTTGCTAGTGGAGTAGCTATGTTGCTAGTGGAGTAGCTATGTTGCTAGTGGAGTAGCTATGTTGCTAGTGGAGTAGCTATGTTGCTAGTGGAGTAGCTATGTTGCTAGTGGAGTAGCTATGTTGCTAGTGGAGTAGCTATGTTGCTAGTGGAGTAGCTATGTTGCTAGTGGAGTAGCTATGTTGCTAGTGGAGTAGCTATGTTACTAGTGGAGTAGCTATGTTGCTAGTGGAGTAGCTATGTTGCTAGTGGAGTAGCTATGTTGCTAGTGGAGTAGCTATGTTGCTAGTGGAGTAGCTATGTTGCTAGTGGAGTAGCTATGTTGCTAGTGGAGTAGCTATGTTGCTAGTGGAGTAGCTATGTTGCTAGTGGAGTAGCTATGTTGCTAGTGGAGTAGCTATGTTGCTAGTGGAGTAGCTATGTTGCTAGTGGAGTAGCTATGTTGCTAGTGGAGTAGCTATGTTGCTAGTGGAGTAGCTATGTTGCTAGTGGAGTAGCTATGTTGCTAGTGGAGTAGCTATGTTGCTAGTGGAGTAGCTATGTTGCTAGTGGAGTAGCTATGTTGCTAGTGGAGTAGCTATGTTGCTAGTGGAGTAGCTATGTTGCTAGTGGAGTAGCTATGTTGCTAGTGGAGTAGCTATGTTGCTAGTGGAGTAGCTATGTTGCTAGTGGAGTAGCTATGTTGCTAGTGGAGTAGCTATGTTGCTAGTGGAGTAGCTATGTTGCTAGTGGAGTAGCTATGTTGCTAGTGGAGTAGCTATGTTGCTAGTGGAGTAGCTATGTTGCTAGTGGAGTAGCTATGTTGCTAGTGGAGTAGCTATGTTGCTAGTGGAGTAGCTATGTTGCTAGTGGAGTAGCTATGTTGCTAGTGGAGTAGCTATGTTGTTAGTGGAGTAGCTATGTTGTTAGTGGAGTAGCTATGTTGTTAGTGGAGTAGCTATGTTGTTAGTGGAGTAGCTATGTTGTTAGTGGAGTAGCTATGTTGTTAGTGGAGTAGCTATGTTGCTAGTGGAGTAGCTATGTTGTTAGTGGAGTAGCTATGTTGTTAGTGGAGTAGCTATGTTGCTAGTGGAGTAGCTATGTTGTTAGTGGAGTAGCTATGTTGCTAGTGGAGTAGCTATGTTGCTAGTGGAGTAGCTATGTTGCTAGTGGAGTAGCTATGTTGCTAGTGGAGTAGCTATGTTGCTAGTGGAGTAGCTATGTTGCTAGTGGAGTAGCTATGTTGCTAGTGGAGTAGCTATGTTGCTAGTGGAGTAGCTATGTTGCTAGTGGAGTAGCTATGTTGCTAGTGGAGTAGCTATGTTGCTAGTGGAGTAGCTATGTTGCTAGTGGAGTAGCTATGTTGCTAGTGGAGTAGCTATGTTGCTAGTGGAGTAGCTATGTTGCTAGTGGAGTAGCTATGTTGCTAGTGGAGTAGCTATGTTGCTAGTGGAGTAGCTATGTTGCTAGTGGAGTAGCTATGTTGCTAGTGGAGTAGCTATGTTGCTAGTGGAGTAGCTATGTTGCTAGTGGAGTAGCTATGTTGCTAGTGGAGTAGCTATGTTGCTAGTGGAGTAGCTATGTTGCTAGTGGAGTAGCTATGTTGCTAGTGGAGTAGCTATGTTGCTAATGGAGTAGCTATGTTGCTAGTGGAGTAGCTATGTTGCTAGTGGAGTAGCTATGTTGCTAGTGGAGTAGCTATGTTGCTAGTGGAGTAGCTATGTTGCTAGTGGAGTAGCTATGTTGCTAGTGGAGTAGCTATGTTGCTAGTGGAGTAGCTATGTTGCTAGTGGAGTAGCTATGTTGCTAGTGGAGTAGCTATGTTGCTAGTGGAGTAGCTATGTTGCTAGTGGAGTAGCTATGTTGCTAGTGGAGTAGCTATGTTGCTAGTGGAGTAGCTATGTTGCTAGTGGAGTAGCTATGTTGCTAGTGGAGTAGCTATGTTGCTAGTGGAGTAGCTATGTTGCTAGTGGAGTAGCTATGGCGTGATTGGAGTAGCTATGGCGTGATTGGAGTAGCTATGGCGTGATTGGAGTAGCTATGGCGTGATTGGAGTAGCTATGGCGTGATTGGAGTAGCTATGGCGTGATTGGAGTAGCTAAGGTGCGATTGGAGTAGCTATGGCGCGATTGGAGTAGCTATGGTGCAAGTGGAATAGCTATGGCGCAAAAAAAGTAACTATGGCGCAAGTTAACAATAACTATCGTGCTGAAAGAGTAGTAGGAGGGGTCACATGCTATATAATTATTTTTGTAAATTATAAATAATGTATGTGAAAAAATTATTCAATAAAAAAAATTCCATAATTAAATAAATTATTGGCACTCGCGTTTCAAAAATCTTTATCGTCTTCGAGGGCGTGCTCCATATCTTCAATAACGATAGTTAGTGACGAATAAGAAACATTTACACGTGACCTCCCGTATTTCATATAAACACCTATTATGGCACGAGTGGAGTAGCGATGACTCGAGATAAGAATAATTATGGCGATGAAATATATAAACGAGCCCCTTTGGTTCTGTCCTACTTAAAATTAAACTTAATTTTCGATTTGATTATTCAGTCCAATGATTTTTATTTACTAAGAATTTGAAAGCGGCTGACAGCGATTTCTCGGCAAACCAGAAGGCGGCGCCAGGGGTAGGCAACACAGGCTATATCCTACTTTGTTTCTTTTAGGTGACCCACAAATTAATTTCAAGGGACCCCTAACGTTCATGTTCAAAATTAGAAATATATAATGATATCTATAGTATTAATGCTGTCGTCGTCAGTTCGGAGTTATTTTAGTTCTAAACCAATATATCCAATTCTTCAAAGACTTATTTGTCGACCGACGTTGGCTGTGCTCAAGGTTCGTAAAGAAAAGCACTATAGGCTCAAGGAGGATAGAAAGGGAGGCGAAGTAGAAGGGATGAACGCACCAGCATCCTTGTAAGAAGTTTAGCGCGAACTCGGCGTGAAAATTTCTGAAAAATGGCGGCAACACGTAGCGTAGCGGCCGCAATCTTGCCGCCATTTTTCCGAAATTTTCCCGCCGAGCGCGCGCTAAGCTTCTTACAAGTTACAAGGATGCTGGCGCGTTCATCCCTCCTACTTCGCCTCCCTTCCTATCTTATTTGATAGGCTTGTGCCTATTA
Organism: Leiobunum rupestre; assembly: GCF_980474605.1. Classification (NCBI taxonomy): domain Eukaryota; kingdom Metazoa; phylum Arthropoda; class Arachnida; order Opiliones; family Sclerosomatidae; genus Leiobunum; species Leiobunum rupestre. The sequence goes on from NC_143392.1 coordinate 39,310,515, forward strand.
AACAAATTCTTTGATCGAAAGGTGAGGATTGTATGTCGTGAATTTAGTCATTGGCTTTGGTACTTCGTATTCGGTAATTAAGGTGTAGTACAGAAATTGCAGAGGTCGATTTCAAGTCATTTTTTCGAGCACAGCATTATACTATCCAGGTTAGCATTGTTTTTCTTGCTTAAGCCCCAACGTAACCGACTAGTGTGTTTTTTTAATTCGATAATGATACGCCATGAACACATGAGTAAACTAATTTTCCGAAATGTTAGATTTTTTAATATTTTTAGATAATACTAAATTGAAGTAATTTCTTTACTCTGCTTGTAGAATTAGCCAGTTTCAATAATGTTAGAAACCTTGAATGACATAATATGAGTGACAAAAACCACAAGTCGTGGCTGAGAAACGTCAAAAACGAAAACTAGAATAAGTAGATGTTATTTTCCAGACAATGCCAAAAATTTGATAACGAATACAAATATTGAAAATACACTAGGGTTTTATCAACACCTACTGTCAACGGAAAAGTGCTCTCATGATCTGTATTTCGGCGACTAGCGCTAGCAGTGATTGACCTCGGTGACCTATGACGTCAGGTTAGGATTTCCTATATTGTGACAAGTACCATTTTAACAGTTATTTTAAAGCCGATAGATGGCGGTGTTTTTAATTGACGAGTTTGGTAAAGCTTGTACTAGATATAATTAAAGTTGGTTAAATTCACTTAAATTACTGGAATTTATTTTTGAAAATTATCAGTGCTAATAAGATCATTATGAGATTAATAATGTATCAATTTTTGAATTTTTAAAAATGTAAATAAGGTGCTCATATTTCTTAAAAAAAATAGTCTACCCGTTAGAAAATACTGGTGCCGCCACTGAGAAACCAGAACTCTGCTATTTTTGACTTTGTAAAAATGACAAAATTCCTTTCTTGCATGTTTTAGTTTGTTTGCATTTCGTTGTGATTTTTAACCGGCTTAGGTACTTTTTTGGAGGGTGACATATAACTCGTTCATAGATTAGTAGTTCCAGAAATTATACAAAATCAGATTCAGAAAATTTACAAAATGAGATCCATAAAATATACGACAGAAAAAATGAGTCAGTAGATCCATAAAAGATGTGTTAGTAGATCCATAAAAGATGTGTCAGTAGATCCATAAAATGTATGACAGAAAAGATGTGTCAGTATATCCATAAAATATACGACAGAAAAGATGTGTCAGTAGATCCAGAAAAGATGTGTCAGTAGATCCATAAAAGATGTGTCAGTAGATCCAGAAAAGATGTGTCAGTAGATTCAGAAAATATACCAAGTCAGATCCCGAAAATGTACAAAATTTGATCAATAAAATATACGACGTCTTTAGACACAGAAAATATGTGTCAGTTGATGCAGAAAATATACAAAGTCAGATCCAGAAATATATACGACGTCTTTAGATACAGAAAATATGTGTCAGCTAGGAGCAACAAACCCAGCAGCCCACACAAGGAGAACGCAATCCGTCAAAATTCGTGGAGTTTCTTGTGTACAGTTTTCATTGGCTACACACTTTAGCACCTAGTGCCATCGGAAGGGAAATTTTTTTTTTAATTTTCTTCGCCCCCGCCTGTAAAACATTTAGTGTAAAGGCTCGTCCAATGAAATTTGTACACAACACGGCGTTAGTGTGTTTAAAGGCTAGCTGCTCTCTCCTTGTGTTTGTTGCTCCTAGGTGTCAGTAGATCCAGAAAATATACAAAGTCAGATCCAGATAATATACAAAATTAGATCTAGAAAATACATAACGTCAGTAAAATCAGAAATTATACAACCCTAGCAGATCAAGAAATGTTTGTAAATTTTTGTTTTGGGAGAAATTTAATTTTTTTTCTAGAATCGGGTGTATCAGTTAAAAATGCGTGTGTTGCGAGAAAGCAATCCTATAGTTAACCAGTAGACGGTATCAACCTGAAATTCTCCTAGAAGCAACCTATCGCCTATGGGCTTAATGGCTTATTTGGAGTTGGGAACGAGAGGATAAAAAAATCTTGATGATCATCAGTATAGAACCTTTTTTTTCCGCTGTGTGCGCTGGGGGGGGGGGGACGAAATAGAACAGGGAGGGGGGGTTGCCCTTTGGGATAAAGCACACTCCCTTAATGAAGTCGCCCTCAGCCTCTTTGGATGGTTTTTTGTGCCCTGCTAAGTCCCTTTCTCTCTACTTGTCGTTAGCCCCCGCGTTCTCTTGCCGTTTTTTATCTTCTTTTTTTGGTAGCACGACTCCTTTCATACAAACCGAGACTGTCTCTAAATTGTACTTAATGATAACCACAAGATCACTAACCGAAATTAGCAGTGATGTTGCGGAGTTGGGTATAATTTTATTGGATTCGCGATATTTGGGATTGGATGTAGCGATTGAATCCTAATCTACTAAAAACGCAACTGTTACAGTCAGAACTAGTAGAGAGCCGTTTGAATGGTACAGTGCGTCACATCTTTTTGAATTAAAATAATTTGTAGGTGTCAAAGGTCGTGTGCTTTCGATGATATACAATTCTATTGAAGTTTTCCATTTACTTTCAAGTCAGGGGTAGGCCAGGTAGACCATGAAATTTTAATAAGAGCCCGAAATATGGAAATTTACTAATAAATTTTAGCAGTTATTTTATTCTACCTGAACTTAAAATTTATATTATTTTACTTAAGCGGATGAAATAAGTTTCATCCGCTTAAGTAAAATAAAATGGAGCATAATTTTTATTTTAAGGCGCCCCACTTCTCTTCTCAAAATAACTTGGCGCCGCCCCTGCTAACTGCCCCATCTATTGGCGGAATGTAGAAGTAACTAGTTTTATAACAATATCGGTTTCATTTTGCACTATATAAACTTATTTTTAAAAATGAAACGCACATATTTCGGTGAACAACCAAATTTCCAATCTAGCTACGTTCGAACCATTTTCCATCTCATTGACATAAAATAATATCCTTTTCAATATGCATCCGTGTTTAGGTAGTCGAAACGAGGTTCATTTTAGGCACAACTAAAGGCTAAACGATGGATACACAGGCCTAGAGTTTATTAGCCCAGGCCTGTTGCATTTCTCTCCTCAATATAAGTAACCTTCCCATAGAGAGAGACAGAGCAAAAAAATTCCGTCGAAAAAGGAGGGCTCGGGGTTGGGGTAGGTTCGACAAGAGTCTACAAGCGGCGGTGACTGAGGGAAGGTTTTTCTAATGAAGTAAATGTTCATCTATCACCAAAAGCGGAGCCGCGTTACCCCCGTAAAGGCAACTTTCTCCCCCTGCAAAAATAAGGGGTGACGGCGAATGGGGAAGAGGGGGTTCTACCCGAGTCACTTTTTTTTTCTAACGAAGAGACCCCGCGTAAAAGAAAGGGTCCAGGTAGAGCCAGAGAGAGTTCAATTCCCGTCGGTGGGCCGTTCAATCAATAAATCCAATTAAGGGCTCGCACCCCGTTAGGAACCGTTTGTCATCCCAAAAGCTCCGGCTACGATCTGACACGCCTGCTGCAGTCTCTCCAGACCTTCCCCCATCCCCCCCGCGCCCCACCCCACACACTGAGAGAGAAAGAATGCCCCCCCGCCCCTGCAAATGCATCGGGTTCCATTTGGTAGGATTAGCTAGTTCCTTTCATTTGTTTGAATCTGTTTAGCTATTTTCTCTCTCTTTTCTTCTCCTAGATTTCATTAATACGTTTTTTCGCCTCTTTGTTTCCCCGCCCGTTCTATCTTTTTTTCGATTAACTCTTAAATTGTTTTCGAGACGGGTAATGTTCGGATTTTGGGGTTAATAGAGATGCCTTCTTAACAAGACCTATTTACCTTTTTATGTATTATACGTTCGTCAATAAGCGAAACTATAAAGTCCAGGGGGGCTGAAAAGATGGTAGTCACGTGACTTTGTGGAGAACTGCAGCGCCATCTATCTTAGAAATACGAACTATTATTAATTTAATTCTGCTAATGGTGGTTTAAATTTTGATAGATTCGTCTAAATTATCTATTTATTATTATTATTTAAAACATTTTGTAATAGAAAAGTGTAAGTCTGCAGTATCGGTAAGGAATATTTTTTCTTTAAAGGCCGACTACATAGTTAATTTAGTTATTCGGTTTACTCTGCCTTTCACTGGAAGCTGGCTCGCTGCAAGACAAATGTGCTATGCAAGCAGCCAGCTTCCAGTGAAATACAGAGTAAACCGAATAACTATGTTGTCGGTCTTTAACGTCACACTGCCAATTATTTTATTTACACGAGTTACCGAATCGAAGTTGGCTGTGAAAAGGTAGTCACGTGATTTTGTTTTCCCATTTTAACAAGTTGGTTAAGACCAAATTTATTTTATAGCATCGCCTATTGAAATAATTTGGAGATAATTATCACTTTTCTTCGCGACCGAAGCGAGTCTAGGTGACGATATAGTGCCTAAGATCTAGCGTCTGCTACAGACAAATTAAAACGTTATAAGAACGTTTTTTCTTAAATAAACTTATCAGAATATAAGCAAACGATGCCAAAATTATATTAATATGCAAGTATCATTTTTTATGAAGTCAAATTTACGAATAACGATGAGGAAAAACTAATAGCGCCTGCTTTAGCCGCTACCTATCTAGGTTTCAAAGAGCATAGCGCTGATTTTATTTGGGTTGACGGCTGCGTGAAGGGGAAAAAGTTTATCCCCCTTTTGAAAGTTTTTGGAAAAAAAAATTAAAAATGTTTATGAAGGAAAAAAAAGTTAGAAAATCTCAAAAACAATTCGGCGGCGGCGACGACGGCGCACCAAAAAGGAAATGACTCGGCGGCGGCGGCGTTGCATCGGCGGCGCTAGGCGCTATTTCAATGGCGAAACGGAGCGTAGCGATGAAGGGCTTTCCACCACCATTAGTATAAACTAACCAACTGTATTAATGGCATTAAAAGTCGTTAGATGACTTAGGTCTAAGGTCGTGCCCAGGGTTTTAGCTTAGCTGATTATTATTATTTATTATTATAACTATACAGCCAAGAAAGAAGTACATCAGTTGATTAGTTTTAAATTCGTTTATTAGGTTTGATTGAAGTAATTTTTTAAATAAATAAAAATATAGCAGTGAGAAATAAGAAATGCAGCAGGTCAAAACGCCTGTAGACGTGTTTTACACTCCGCACACCAGTGTTCAGAACGAAGTTAAATAGCAGGGTATTTGGACCTAATTTTCCTCCATCCTTAAAGGCCTAGGTTTTTTTCTGCCTGTCCCCCTTTAAATTAACTTAGTGGAGCACAAATATCCTGGTGGTAGGCCAACCGCTGAACATGTTGGCCTAATTTAAAGGGGAACAGGCAGAAGAAAAACTAGGCCTTTAAAGGGAATATAACCTGCCAAGCAATATTTATGGAAGACCCCTTCAATTTTTCAAATTACCCTGTACAGTGGCGCCAAACATTTTTAAAGCCAAAGGCAAGAGCGGCCGGAGCTGCAAACTTAGGTTTTCCACACCAAATACCTGAGGTTATATTCCTTTTAACATCGCAATATTCGCAATGCAAAGTTTATTTCCCATTTTAAAATTTACTTAAACTGTCCATTTTAAAGAAAATAATTTAGCTCCAAAGTAAGAATTCGATTTTGTTTACAAACGATGTATGGTAATTAAGGCAATGAATATTGAAATTTTAAGGGGAAACTAAAGCCGTGGGCGATTTAACAATTCTTATTGTTTGTTATTTGGAGGCGGCAATTTTAAAAGGAAATTTCTATTATTGATTACGGGTAGTCTTTGTCCCTCGTAATTCAATATAAAACAAAAACGTTCTTAGCCTAAAAATTCTCCAGGCAGCAACAAATTGGCCGCGCTGTCAACAGGCAAATTAACGATTTTTACGATGTGTAATTATGCAAATTGTTTCTTAGCGAAATATCAGAAAGAAAAGGGAAAATTATTTCGGCATTCGTCAAGAAGTTGAAAAGTTTAGACTAAAATTAGTATGCCTTTATTGGAACGTCTTTCCACGCCTCGCTATCTTGGCTAAATGTACAAGTTAGTTCACCCCCGCCCGGTCGCACCAGTGCAGGCGTAGCGTTTCTCTGTCGGATGATTTCTTGGGGTCGGATGGCGGGGGGGGGGGGGAGGGGGTAAGAAGGGGTCTTTAGAGCCGTAAAGGCGATGTTGACGGATGAAGGCAAAGAGGGGCACCGGCCCGTGAAGCGGAACCGAAATTGCAGCTAAAATCAGAAGGGCCCGGGCCCTGAATGCAACACGGTGGGCTGAGTCCTGACACGAGTTTGCTATATCCAAAAGCAAAAATTTCGCTCCGTTCTTCCGAGTTTGACTCGACCCTGAGCTGGCGATTCATTTGAGTGCCGATGGTAGGGTACAGTTGGCACGTGCCTCTTCCGATCAGTTTCTGCTCCGGTTTCGATACTGTTACTATACTCTTCCGAGACGGAAGATAATGTATATAGACGCGTTGCGTGGCGCTACGATCCGTTGTATGGGTGGTGCGATTCTATGGGATCTTCTGGAAGAAAGGGTTTTTGGATCTATCTGGGGGGTTGATTCGGGGGTGCTCCCGTCAAACGATGCCGTTCGTAAATTCGCGGCTGGCAGAACCGAATGAAAGACGAGGATCGCTCGGAAAGACGTCAGCCATGATTCCGCCATCGTCCTAAAATCTCTTTTGAAAATGTTTCGCCGGAGAAGAGAGAGACGCTCTTATCAGAATATCCTGTCAGCCATTTCACAATGTCACTAATTCGTGTATATTTTAGTAAATTATACAAGTGGTGTCAAAATATATTCTCCTACGAGGAAATGCAATAACAATATTTCCCGCAGGACACACGAGAAAAGGAGGACTTTTATGATTGGTCAGAATTTACGGTCAATTTCGGCAGCATTTTTGATAATTTCGCTGTCAAACGAACAGGGGTGGAGCCAGACTGCAAGATAGGCTGGGCATGGCCTTTCTTGAAATTTGAAAAGAAGGCCCCAATTCCCATACCATGGGGTCCAAAACAATATAAAATTATCGAAAGGCTTTGGAGGAAAATTATTTAAATTTCTCAAAAATCTCCTGAATTTTAAGGGTGAGGATAGGAATTGATATTTTGAAGGGGATCACCATAATAAAGGAGCCCAAGAATATTAAAAATAGTGGGCCCCACAATTCTTAAAAAGGGGCCCAAGAATATTAAACATGGCGGGCTCCACAATTCTTAAAAGGAGCCCAAGAATATTAAAAATAGTCTGCCCCACAATTCTAAAAAGGGGACCAAGAATATTAAAAATAGTGGGCCCAACGATTCTAAAAAAGGGGCCCAAGAATATTAAAAATAGTCTGCCCCACAATTCTAAAAAGGGGCCCAAGAATATTAAACATAGTGGGCCCCAAAATTATAAAAAGGGGTCCAAGAATATTAAATATAATGGGCTCCACAATTCTATAAAGGGGCACAAGAATATTAAAAATAGTGGGCCCCACGATTCTAAAAAAGGGGCCCAAGAATATTAAACATAATGGGCTCCACAATTCTAAAAAGGGGCACAAGAATATTAAACATAATGGGCTCCACAATTCTAAAAAGGGGCCCAAGAATATTAAAAATAGTGGTCCCCAAAAATTCTAAACAGGGGTCCAAAATTCTAAAAAAGGGTCCTAAATATTAAAAATAATGGGCCCAAAATTTTTAAAAAGGGACCCAAAAATATTAAACATAGTTGGCTCCAAAATTCTTAAAAGGGGCCCCAGAATATCAAAAATAGTGGGCCCCAAAATTCTAAAAAGGGGCTCAAGAATATTAAAATTAGCGGGCTCCGAAATTTTAACATGGAGCAAAAATATTAAAAATGGTAGGCCCCAAAATTCTAAAACGGGGCCTAATAGTTTTAAATATGGCGTTTACCAAAGCCCAAAAATGTCCCACAAAATTATATTACCAGGAAACGAATTCGAGGTATAAATGTAATTCCGAAAATGCTATATAGCTGGCGCCACTACTAAACCACGTCACACACTAGACAAAATCCTTTGGTAGTGCGGGAAAGAAAACTTTTAGGGTCCCATTTCTGGGTCAAGTTATTTATTATAAATGATAAAGTAAAATTTTCATTGGACTATAGATTTTTAACATTTCTTTCTAGAGCTCGGCGTTTGGATAAGAATTAATCACTTTATTTATTTTTATCCAAAACACACATTTATCCACAAATTATCCGAAAAATCTATTATTTTTACATGTTAAAATGCTTTTTAGTCTGGATAATATCCACGAATAAACAGTTAATCGTAATTTTTATGGTTAATTGAGATTTTAGCGGTTAATTTATCTGTTTCGCCGAGCTCTAATTCTTTCTATCAATGTAATGTAATACGAGCACTATAGTAACGAAATCGTTATGCTTCAATCATTCTGTTTTTAAAATAACCAACGTCGAGGGGTCACACCTTCACCGAAAATGTGTACGGAATTTAACGCTGGATTTCAAGATTTCTGGTTGGATCTCGGATTTCTAAACTTTGGTCCCGGATTTCGGGATTTATCGTCTGATTTTTGGTATTCTGGTGGGATTTCAAGATTTAGGAAATATTTCCGCATTTTGAAGAAATCCAGGTTTCGGATTTCTTGGAAGGTGTATGAGATTTTTTTAAATGTCCGACCCCACAACCAACGCAGTGAATATTTCCAACATGAGAGTACTTTACCAGGAACAAAAATCATTTTCAACTACTTCTCTATGATTCATTAAAAATATTACCCGGTCCTGTAAGATAATAAACGCGATAAGCTTTAACAATCTAATAGTTACTTTACCAACCAAAACATTTAAAATAAACCAATAGGCTATAAAAGTCATCCAAATGTCAAGGCGAAAATGAAGAAAACCACTAAAGCCTTTGAAACCCCATCTAAACTATTCTTTAGGATATTACGAATCCTTATACTCCTAACGAACCGTTTCAAAAATAAACTACGTTTGCCTAAGCACCCTGTTCATTCGTAAATTTACGCATTTCCAAGCAACTTGTCCATTCATTAAACGTACCCTTGCACAATCACCCGATTCATTCGTAAATTTACGCATTTCCAAGCAACTTGTGCATTCGAAAAACGTACCCTTGCACAATCACTCGGTTCATTCATAAATTTACGTATTTCCAAGCAGCCTGTCCACTCGCAAAACGTACCCTTGCCCAATCACCCCGTTCATTCGTAAATTTACGTATTTCCAAGCAACTTGTCCATTCGAAAAACGCAGCCTTGCACAATCACCCGGTTCATTCATAAATTTTCGAATTTCTAAGCGACTTGTCCATTCGCAAAACGTACCCTTGCACAATCACTCGGTTCATTCGTAAATTTACGCATTTCCAAGCCACTTGTGCATTCGAAAAACGTACCCATGCACAATCACCCGGTTCATTCGTAAAGTACGCAACTCCAAGCAACTTGTCCATTCGCAAAACGTACCCTTGCACAATCACCCGGTTCATTCGTAAAGTACGCAATTCCAAGCAACTTGTGCATTCGAAAAACGTACCCTTGCACAATCACCCGGTTCATTCATAAATTTACGTATTTCCAAGCAACCTGTCCACTCGCAAAACGTACCCTTGCACAATCACTCGGTTCATTCGTAAATTTACGCATTTCCAAGCCACTTGTGCATTCGAAAAACGTACCCATGCACAATCACCCGGTTCATTCGTAAAGTACGCAATTCCAAGCAACTTGTCCATTCGCAAAACGTACCCTTGCACAATCACCCGGTTCATTCGTAAAGTACGCAATTCCAAGCAACTTGCCCATTCTCAAAACGTACCTTTGCACAATCACCCGGTTCATTCATAAATTTACGTATTTCCAAGCAACCTGTCCACCCGCAAAACGTACCCTTGCACAATCACCCCGTTCATTCGTAAATTTACGTATTTCCAAGCAACTTGTCCATTCGAAAAACGTAGCCTTGCACAATCACCCGGTTCATTCTTAAATTTTCGAACTTCCATGAACCAGTCTAGAGGTTTAGTTTTACTTTTAGATTCGAAACAATTAGGCGAAAATGCCGCTTGATTTAAATTTTCAAACAATATATTAGACTAATCATGGAATTAAACCTTTTATTATTTTTTCGGAAAAATACAGAAACTTTTCGGGAAAAAGGCCTCGGTCATTTTCCATGGAAAATTTTCCGACTTACAACACTAGAAAGTTCCCTAGTGAGGTTAAGCACCCGAGTTTATAATCGGGAACGTCTTGGTGTCTTCAGTGCTTTGCAAATGTTACGTCAAGCTAACTTGGCATTGTTTCAAAGGGATTTTAAGCTTCTGTTGAAAAGTCTACCGGGGTTTGACTGTTTTCTAAATATTCATTCAATAACTATTCACAGAAGCCAAAATTTTTGCCTTTTTTATTTTTGAACGTAGTTCACAAAACACGCGCTCAGTTTTTTGGATTAAAATATTTGGAGCTAAGCCTTGGTCAGAAAACCGTCTTTTTTTCAAAACCTGACAGGCACATTGTTTCTCCATGAACACAGAGGAATTCTGTTTTGGCCAAAATCCACTTCCTCTACGTCTTAGCGTTGTCTGTTCAGTCATCTTCCCTTTGGCTAGGGAGAGTGAGAAAGCAGACGATGGAACACACAACGCTAAGACGCAGGGAAAGTGCATTTTGACAGAACAGATGAAACGAAATTTTCATCCACTGACTTTCGAATGAATGGCGTTAAGAGTCGCTATAGGGAGCTGTTGGCTCGCTTGGCATGAAGGGCTTGCCACCACCCTCCTACGCATTGTGACCCGGCCACCTGTTTAAAGTCATTAAAAGTCGCTAGATTACTTGGGCGGCCCATTGAGGAACTATCCCCCAGGGTTGACAAAATCTATGTTTTTTTTCCATAAATTAACAAAAACAATGTTTTTTATTGTTTAAAACACAACTCGTTGTTTTAAATTGTTTTTAATTTGCACTAAAAAAACGTTGTTTCAAACACGTTTTAAAGTTTAAACTTTTCTTCATACTTGTTTATCAATAGAAGGATACATTTTTAGAGAAAGTACTATTTTAAGGCGGGCTAGCGATAGATTTTTAAGCCACCTACGTCGTCATAGCTCTCAGCTACGTTATATAAGTATAATATGAGATATCATGAAAAACTGTGAAAGGTTATTATTAAATTTAAACAATTTAATCAAAGCCTGACATTATAAAAATATACTTCTGTTTTTGGGCAGACACGTTTTATAAGTGAACGGAACCGGATAAGAACGTAGGCTAAGACCAATAAAATCTGTAAATTTAATCATCTGAATTACTGAAAAATCGTACAAGCATCCAAGTTCAATAAGTGTATCCAGAAGAACTCCCTGTTCCGTAATTGTTTTAAACGTAGATTCAACTCTTGTTTGCTAGTCTGACGTATTATCTGAATCAGGTCATTTTTGTACAATTCTCCTTTTTGAATTATGATTATTTTTGACTTATTTTATTTGGTCTATTCAAACTTGGACGACAGAGAGTCGCAACTCGTCAAAGGGATATTAAATTAGAATCGAGTAGTTAAATTAGATACTCTCTAGCACCCAAAGTGGGTATTCTATAAGCTTCTGGTAGTGTTTATAATTTTAACCTTTTATGGCATCATGAATATTCAACACAATGTGACTATCGAAATGCACCAACATGTGGCGTATAGAGAACTATATTACTTCACTACGTTACGAAAGACTTCGTGAATTTTATTCTAGTAACAAAAACAAGAATCTCTGGAGTTCAATAAAACAATACATATAGGCTTTAAGCGAGAGCCAATTTCATAGTAGAATTTTTAATCAAACTCTTTATTATCTTGTCGCCATAGCAATACATCGATCGAGTAAACTCTTCTCTAATACGTGGGATTACTGATGTATAACTGGGTAGTAAGTCACAGGGGCAGGGCAATGTTAGGATTTTTTTTTTTTTCAAAATAAGAAAGATATTTATTTGGTGCCTATGACAGCGGGGTCTTCGCACCACACACTCCAAAATTACATAAAAGGACTTAGCACCAGAACAAAGAAGAGGAAAAATTAAAAAACAAAAACGAAAATAGAAAAAACTGACAACAGACGAAATCTAATGACAGCCAATTAAAAAACTAGGCAAAACAAAGGTAGGAACTTAACATTAATTGATTTTCGCCACTTTAAAAATGTCACAAAGATCGTTAATAATCGCCAGGTCTCCATGCTGAACTGATTTTTTTACACCATTTCTATTTGTATCATATTTGCCGGTGACTAGAGAACCCAGGAGCCTAGGTCGAATTTTTTGACCACTCTCACAAGTGAAAAGAAGATGATCCACAGACTGCACCTTATCATAAGAACAGCTTGAGCATATGTTGGAAGATCGCAAATTTATATTATATAGTCTTTCATTTGTAAGTAAACGATCGCATATGAACCTGGCAATGAGGGAGTCCTTCCAACGTGGAAGTCTCAATGCAGAAATGACGTCACTGGTGGGATCAGATTTATAAAAACCCTGAGCACGACTTTGCACAAATTTTTTCCATTCAGAAGGATTTTGTTTCTAATTTCAGAAGTACTTGAGATGGCGCCACTAGTACGTTTTCGCTACAATTTAGCAACTATTGGCGCCATCTCTTGATTGAAAGAAGCTAAAAAAATTCGAGTTTGTGCTTACCCCTGTAAAGCAAACTCGGCGTCGAACGAACTGTAAACCGAACTATCAACGTCATTGCTTAAAATAAACTTCTAAGAGTATATAAAATCTTCCTTGAAAAAAAATCATGTTTAAAACAGTTCGTCTTGGGTATTAGCCTAACTGATTATTTTTATTTTTATTACCTATCTGATGGGATTTTTAATAAACTATAAATATAATAATTTAATTTCTTACGTATAACAAGGTGGTGGCTTGGGTATTGGCCTAGCTGATTATTGTTATTTTTATTAACTATCTGATGGGATTTTTAATAAAGCCTAAAGATAATAATTTAATTTCTTACGTATAACTTACGTTGCAATTTAATAATAGATTTTTACCACATCTAACGCTTTTTAACATATCAATCTCGTTTTATTCTCTCGCAACCTGTGGCCTTTAATACCAAATATTTCAGTGAAATTCACAGGCGCCCGTTTTTTCTCTATAGTCAAATAGCTTGCTTTTTTCTTATGAATAGAAATGGGGTACTCCGAGGTCGTCTAAAGTAAATGGATTGAGCTGACCCCTTTCCCCCATACCTGTATACCAACTCACTTATACGCGTTCGTCCGCTATAGGTAAAAGGATTTTTTCATGGAGTGCCCAAGGCGTTAGAATCTTCGGCACCACCCTTTTTTATAGAAAACTCCTGACAATGAAACGAGTTGAAAGTTTTTCCTTTCTATCGTCTACCAGAGGGTGCTGGCCTAAAAAAATCTACTATACCGGAATCGAAGGAAATACGTTTTATTCTTGATCGTGTAAGCAGTTGGGCTAGAGCACTTTCGACTAGTACTTGACCGTAGAGCGTACGAATTGGGAATGCAAACCGTACCTCCCTGGTTGGAGGTTGAGCGAATCGTCAGTCGGGTTGGTCTAGACTCTCTCGAAAACGAACTATTTTCCAAGGCAGATTTGGAAGCCTCCGAGCGTCTTTGTGGACGGCCAAGGCGGAAGCCGCTAGTTAGTGGGCCCGAACCGGCTTCGGGTTTTGTTGAATGAAAATTCTAGTCGAGGAAATGGAGCTGTCACTCACGTCCGTATTATTACAATATGAAAAAGGAGGGACTCGCTGATGACGAGCCGACGACGCCGGTTTCGGCGGAAAACCAGATTTGCTCGGACTACTTTTTCGGGAGGGAAAACCCGCGCGCGCGCGTGCTTATTTTAACGTTCCAACTTTCCAAGAATACCGGGTTACTATATACCGAGAATACCTTACGACCCGGAGAGTGGCATTGGCTCCTTCGATAGGAACTGGATGAATTCTTGGTTCCTTGAGGGCTTTTTTATTCGCTTGGAAATGCGCGTGAAAGATTTCAAAAGGAAACAAAGTTTTCTCGGCTTTTTACTTATATATTTTATATCCCGGTCGGATTCCCGTTTTGCAGCGCTTATTGTCGCGGATAGAGGGAGTCCAACACGTGCCTGTTTCCCCGGCACGTCTCCGTGACGTCCCCTCCCCTTCTTCGTTGGCGGAAAATTCAACAGGGAGAGAGAAACGCGCCGCTGGTAATCAGAAAACGGAACTTGCCTATCGACATTGTGTCATCTCCATTTTAAGAAGCTATTGTCAGAAATAGAAGTGCCAACAATGTGCCGAAAAGGGGAAGGGCCAGACCCAATGAGAGGATGGTTTTTTGGGGGGCCTGTGGTGGTGGAGACCATTAAATTTAAAATCTTCTCTTAACTTGTCAAAAAACGAGGACTCAATCTTTTCTCTTATTCTATATTTTGACACTTTTTTATTACATTTTTATTACTGCCAGTTTTCTCGTTAACGTTCATAATATGAAGGAAATTAATCTTTACAATTAAAAACGTTTTTTGTAACTGGAAATTACATATTTTTACACTAGGAATGTTTGAGGAAGACTGTGATGGTTCCTATATAGATACGAACCGTTAAAAATTAACTTTCAATTTATTTCGAAACATTTAGGTATTAAAAAAGTTCTTATAATTTATTTTAATAAAATACTATTTAGGGTATTGTTAATGGTTAATATATTAAGTCATATTGAATAATTAAAAAAATTAAAGACATAAGGGCATATAAAGGAATAAAATAAATACTTAAACATTCCACTAAAGGAATTAACTTGGAGAGCAAAAGGTGTAAATATGTTCAGTGGCAATACCCTGGATGATCTTAAATATTGAAAAAAGCTTAAACCACTTTAGAGGTCTTAAATAAAACATTATTTCTAACAGTGTGTGGATATTTTGGGTTCGAAGTATAGATAAACCCGATGTGAATTCGATCTTAACCCTTGGCTTGAATATAATCTCACTTACCTCATTTGATCCTCTTTAACTATAGATAGAATTAATCCCCTTTTCTCAAATCATTGTTCTTGTAAGTTAATTTGCCCGCTTCTTAGCGAATTCGGCAAGCAAATGAATTTGGAAATAGGTGTTACGTCTTACATTCCAGGTATAATAATAATAATAATAATAATCAGCTAGGCTAATACCCAAGGCACCACCTTAGGCCTAAGTCATCAAGCGACTTTAAAAGCCATTAATTCAGGTGGCTTGGTTACAACGCGTAGGAGGGTGGTGGCAAGCCCTTCACGCGAGCCAACAGCTCCCTGCACTAACTATCTTCAGCCCGGCAGTGACTTTCACTAAACAATGGCATATATTTACGTTTAAATGAAATTTATGTTTCATCGCGGTTAAAAATTGCCCACTAAGGAATTTCAGTAATTATTTTTTGGGTGTATTCAACTCTCGTTCTCAATCAAAATATTTCAATCGTGATGCGAAAATGAAAAGGGGGTTTTTGCGATAATGTCGGGGTTAAAAACATCCAAATTTCGCTTTTGCCAAGGCTTAGCTCGATCGTGCATCGTCATACGAATTGCCGAAGACTCGGGAATAAACTCTATTATCATCCCCTTTCGTTCCTGGTATTCATGAAAAAGTAAACATAACTTTTATGTCAAGTGTACGAGTGAGTTGGGGGCGCCAGGAAAGGGTCAATTATAACCCAGGTTACGTCCGTCCGCAAATGCGTCTTTGGAAACCATCGTATGTGGCCTTCGGGGACGTATTATGGTTCTATTTCCTGACACCTGCCCGCCCAGAAAAAAATAGCTATCCCCATTGCAATCGTAACTACAGTTCTGTTTATTCGAGCTAATTTAGAGAGAAGCAGGTGCAAAAACCAAACATGTCACCTGTTCTTTGTACTTGTCCCCACTTTTTGGCCTAGGTGCCAATTCGCGGGAAACAAAAGTACGAATTAAAAGAAACCACGTTGTTATATACAGAAACATTCCTTTCGTCGCCTTCACGAATTCCCATGGTGTTTTTGTTTAATAAATAATAGGGTTTGCTTTCTCTAGATTGAAGACTTTGGGTCTTACAAATGGGCAGTTATCTTTTATGTTTTTGCTAGTGTTGAGTAACAAATATTCTTTGGACCAAATTCTATCCGGAATCCTTACCTCGAAGCGTGGATTACTGATTAAATGCACTGATCGTTTCTTCTAAGCTGATTGAATGTGGTTTGATGGGTCAACATCCGGTACACTCTACAGAATTGGAAATTAACTTAAAATTTTTGAAAAAATATTAAGTAAGCATGAAAATCATACTCTAAATCTCAAAATCGACACAAACAGACGGGAATTAACACGAAATTCGTACTGTAAATACTCAAAATTGGCGCAATGAAACCGAAAATAAATACGAAAATCGTATTTAAAAATCTTAAATTCGGCATAATAAAATAGGAAATCAACAGAAAAATCGTACCCTAAAATCTTAAAATCGTCAGAATAGAATCGGAAATCAACACGAAAATTGTATACTAAAATCTCATAATCTGCATAAACATCTCAAAATCGTCATACTAAAATCGGAAATCAACACGAAAAACGTATATTAAAATTTCAAAATCTGCATAAACATCTCAAAATCGTCATAATAGAATCGGAAATCAACACGAAAATCTGGTACTAAAATCTCAAAATCGTCATAATAGAATCGGAAATCAACACGAAAATCTGGTACTAAAATCTCAAAATCGTCATAATAGAATCGGAAATCAACACGAAAATCTGGTACTAAAATCTCAAAATCGTCATAATAGAATCGGAAATCAACACGAAAATCTGGTACTAAAATCTAAAAATCGTCATAATAGAATCGGAAATCAACACGAAAATCTGGTACTAAAATCTAAAAATCGTCATAATAGAATCGGAAATCAACACGAAAATCTGGTACTAAAATCTCAAATTCGTCATAATAGAATCGGAAATCAACACGAAAATCTGGTACTAAAATCTCAAAATCGTCATAATAGAATCGGAAATCAACACGAAAATCTGGTACTAAAATCTAAAAATCGTCATAATAGAATCGGAAATCAACACGAAAATCTGGTACTAAAATCTCAAATTCGTCATAATAGAATCGGAAATCAACACGAAAATCTGGTACTAAAATCTCAAAATCGTCATAATAGAATCGGAAATCAACACGAAAATCTGGTACTTAAATCTCAAAATCGTCATAATAGAATCGGAAATCAACACGAAAATCTGGTACTAAAATCTCAAATTCGTCATAATAGAATCGGAAATCAACACGAAAATCTGGTACTAAAATCTCAAAATCGTCATAATAGAATCGGAAATCAACACGAAAATCTGGTACTTAAATCTCAAAATCGTCATAATAGAATCGGAAATCAACACGAAAATCTGGTACTAAAATCTCAAATTCGTCATAATAGAATCGGAAATCAACACGAAAATCTGGTACTAAAATCTCAAAATCGTCATAATAGAATCGGAAATCAACATGAAAATCGTACTCTTAAATCTCAAAATTTGCAGGAAAAAACGAAAATCAGCAAGAAATTCAAACTATTTATTCATGCAAACAATGAAAGTTATTTGAATATTGAAACGATTAGTGCCAAAACGAATGTTCCTTAAACATTTTTCCGAGCCAACTATAAGCGCGGCTATAGACGTTCTTCGCGTAAACGAGACCGTAGCCCGAATGAGATGCAAAGGCCTTCTGGATGATTGGCACTTTTATTAGCATTTTAACGGCGTCGTTCCTTAAAACGGGACGTGCACTTTGTACGCGAATGAATGTCAAGAGTCTATCGCTAATTACACGTATAAACGGCAGGAGGAAAAATTGGGGAGGCTAATACACGCAAAGAGAGAGCGAGAGAGATGGTTGGGTGGTGGTGTGGGGGGTAGTGGGTGGCGGTAATTTTTAAAACGGCTAATGCTCTCTCTCTCTCCGTGTGTATAAAAGACTTGTCAAGGGGATGCCAGATAGAAAATGATTCGTGGCCTGCTCGGAATCCGAGCGTTTTGTTTACTCAACCGCTGGATCGTGGTGGGCCAATCCATCAGTCTTGTTCCCCTCTCCTCCCACTCGCGAGCACCGATCCGATGGCCACCCCATCCCGTTCGTCGCTCCATCGTGCTCTTGGTCTTCCTCGCCGCATTCCCGCTCTTTTCATCTTCATTCCAGGGGGTGGTCTCCCGTACGTAGGCTTTTCTTCTTATCAGCGGGCCGTCCGAAGCTCCGATCCCTTTTCCGCCTTGTCTCGTCCCGGGCTTCTCCTCCTCTCGCCATCCTCGCCTCGTACTAATGACTTCCATAAACAATCATAGGCAACGCGCGATACACGAGCAACGTCTTCCGCCCGGCGATAATTTGTCAGAACTCTAGCCCAGCGTTTCCTTATGGAATGATACTCCCTATCACTTTTGTTTCCGAGGGCTGGACGCTCCTCCCTGGTCCCTGTCCGAAAAAGGAGGCTCGCCACTCGGATGAACGCGACACCCGCGACTAACATTAATTCGTCGTTGTGTCTTTTACCCCCAACGATATACCTTACCCGGAAAATGTTGTCTCTTTTCGTTTCTTTTATGAAGACTTCTTTTGGCTTACAGGTATATTCCTGTTACTAATTTGTTGCTTTCAGTATTGATAAGTCGTCAGATTCTAAACGATAAATATTTTCATGTTTTTTCTTTTGATTAATAAAATTATCAATTATACTAAAATTCCAAAGAAAAATTATAGAATGAAATTTATTCACAGTGAGCTGTTGACCAACTAGAGTAATAATAATAATAATAATAAATCGGCATTATTAGGATAACTAGACTCAGTCGTTGACTGCTTTACAGCTAGGTCCAATGAACAAGAACATTGAAAAGGGGAAAAGCATAATTAAAGTTAAATTTTGACAGACGAATAAGAAACAAAATATGAAGTAACACGTAAATAATTACAAAGTTTCGGATACTATTTTCGTTATTACATTACAAAAATGCAGTAGGGTAGAACATTGATGTAGAATTTGCGGTGAAAGGTTATTCCAGATAGTGATGCCTCGGTATTTTATACTGACTTTCCGCAGATGAGTTTGTAGGACTAAAGGTACTGGGTAGCCTTTTACACTATGACGGGTGGCATAACCATGAATGAAGTTTGCTGGTGTAAATAGTTCTTGTAATTGTAAAGTTAAATTTATTCACAGTGGATTGTTGACTAGCTAGAGCAATTATAAATATAAATTTATTCACACTGGGTTGTAGACTATAACTAGAGCAAACATAAAGAAGAGTTGGTACAATTTTGCCAAGGTTTTCCTGCTAAAAACCGTGTGGAAAATCGTACTTCTATGGTTTTTTCCACCTCTAGTGACAAAATTCAATGAAAAATAAATAATAAAAGCAGTATATTCTTCTATTCTATTCAGTCTTCTTCTGGCCTTTTTTCATCTCTCCTATTTGCAATGACCAAATTAGTCACTTAATAGATATATCAATGATTAATTTAGCATGTAAAGAGTTTTTTCCACTTTTTTCTGGTTTTTTCCATTTTTTCCGGTTTTTACCAGTTTTCCCCACATGTCCCGGAAAACACCTGTTTTTCCGGGTTTTTGCCAACCCTGATATAAAGTGAAATTTATTCATAATGAGCTGTTGACAAACTAGAGCAATTATAAAATGAAATTTATTCACAGGGGTTGTTGACTAGCTAGAGCAATTATAAAATTAAATTTTATTCATAATGAGCTGTTGACAAACTAGAGCAATTATAAAATGAAATTTATTCACAGGGGTTGTTGACTAGCTAGAGCAATTATAAAATTAAATTTTATTCATAATGAGCTGTTGACAAACTAGAGCAATTATAAAATGAAATTTATTCACAGGGGGCTGTTGACTAGCTAGAGCAATTATAAAATTAAATTTATTCACAGGGGTTGTTGACTAGCTAGAGCAATTATAAAATTAAATTTTATTCATAATGAGCTGTTGACAAACTAGAGCAATTATAAAATGAAATTTATTCACAGGGGTTGTTGACTAGCTAGAGCAATTATAAAATTAAATTTTATTCATAATGAGCTGTTGACAAACTAGAGCAATTATAAAATGAAATTTATTCACAGGGGGCTGTTGACTAGCTAGAGCAATTATAAAATTAAATTTATTCACAGGGGTTGTTGACTAGCTAGAGCAATTATAAAATTAAATTTTATTCATAATGAGCTGTTGACAAACTAGAGCAATTATAAAATGAAATTTATTCACAGGGGGCTGTTGACTAGCTAGAGCAATTATAAAATTAAATTTTATTCATAATGAGCTGTTGACAAACTAGAGGAATTCTAAAATTAAATTTATTCACAGGGGGTTGTGGACTAACTAGAGCAATTATATAATGAGATGTATTCACAGTGGGTGACCGAAAACCTAAAAGTAACATCGCAAATTAGAAGATAAATATATTTTTGTTAAAAAATCTATTCCTAATACAAACAAATACATTAAAAAAATCCATTATGGTACAAGAGTTTATTATCAAATGTGTTTTACATTCATGTTAATTTTTATTATTAGTCATTATTTTTATTATTATTCATTATTTTTATTATTATTCATTATTTTTATTATTATTCATTATTTTTATTATTATTCATTATTTTTATTATTATTCATTATTTTTATTATTATTCATTATTTTTATTATTATTCATTATTTTTATTATTATTCATTATTTTTATTATTATTCATTATTTTTATTATTATTCATTATTTTTATTATTATTCATTATTTTTATTATTATTCATTATTTTTATTATTATTCATTATTTTTATTATTATTCATTATTTTTATTATTATTCATTATTTTTATTATTATTCATTATTTTTATTATTATTCATTATTTTTATTATTATTCATTATTTTTATTATTATTCATTATTTTTATTATTATTCATTATTTTTATTATTATTCATTATTTTTATTATTATTCATTATTTTTATTATTATTCATTATTTTTATTATTATTCATTATTTTTATTATTATTCATTATTTTTATTATTATTCATTATTTTTATTATTATTCATTATTTTTATTCATTATTTTTATTATTTAATTTTCATTATTTTGGTTATTTATTTTCGATATCATTACACATAGATTCACGATTCTAAAGAATATTTGGATCAGTAACTAGAATCAATATTCATCACAGTGCATTTTAAAAAGATAAATCAATATGACACAAAATATAATTAATTAATTAATTAATATAATTAATTTTATATTCCAAATATCTTCGGTCATGATATCAACAATTTGATATTTTAAGAATAGCGAGAAATCTCGATAATTCATTGAATAAAACCTGTTTTTGAAAGTAATTTTTTCTCCAAATTCAAATTCTGTCACGGCATTCTTGAAATGGATAATTCCATTTTTCCTACAAATTTTCGTTTTTAAAAAGAGGCCATTTATTTTAGGGTGAACCGCGCGGTTGCAGTTGATAGTACCGGGGTGCTCTAGTTCAAAGATTTCCCTCCAGAGGGCGTTTAAGAAAGAGAAAGGCTTTCAATGAGTTCAAAGAAATAAAACCATTTGGTGCGTTATCTTTGGGTTTTTTCTCCTTTTCTTTCTGGGTGTAAAGAAAAGGTGTCATTTGCAGAAATTTTCATAATGGCATTTTAGTTAGCTATAGAGAATCCTATGTTTTGCCACCTGAAGTGACAAAAGAACAGTGGCTCAAAAATAAGAGGGAGGACCTTTTGAAAGGGAGAGAACTTCACAGAAGCAGTCAGCTTTTTTCGACTCTTTTGGGGAGTCCACGCCTTCGGGACTCATTATGTCGACTTGTACGTGGAAAGTTGAAAGTGTTAAAGTGTTTGAAGTCGGAATATTTTACGTATTTTCCCGAAAAAAATAAAAAAGTTTTAATTCCATGATTAGTCTAATATTGTTTGAAAATTTAAATAAAGCGGTATTTTCGCCTAATTTTTTCGAATCTTAAACTAAAACTAAACCTCTAGACTAGCTTTAAACTGATTAACAATGTAACACTAATAATTTTTTGTAGTTTGTTTACTCTTATTAGACATTTTATATCGATAAAAAGTTTAAAAAAAAATAAAAACCCTTAAAAAGTAATTTAGGTTTAAATTTTTTATTTTTCCGATTTGCGGAAAATTTTTCACAATTCGGAAAATTTTCTAGAAATTTTTCCGCATTTTATTTTTCTGGAAAATTAACAACACTAGAAATGTTACGTATGATTTTGTTTAATCTACTATAGAACTATTGGAATGAGCACCTTATGTTGCTTCTGTGGATATAAATAACTCTAATCTTAATTGTGGACGTGGTGAGAAGTGTGTCACAGCTGATGTGAAAAAATGCTACACTTTGATCTTAATGAAACTACGAAGAAGCTTATTGTGAAATTTAAAAAGAAAATTATTACGAAGGTATATATTTTGTTGATGATATGATATAAGAAAAATTATGAAGAAACTATTGTTAAATTTAAAAAACAATGTCTTATACGGAATCTTTTCTTGGCCAAACGATGAAGAATCTTACTATTAAAATTTAATAAATATATATTATTTCGAAGACGTCTATTTTATCCATGCGGAAATATACTAAATTTTTATCTTGAAACTTATTATTAAATTTTAAGACCATTTATTGTATACGAAACCATATTTTTTCTAAAAAACACAATATT
Source organism: Leiobunum rupestre (assembly GCF_980474605.1). Taxonomy (NCBI): domain Eukaryota; kingdom Metazoa; phylum Arthropoda; class Arachnida; order Opiliones; family Sclerosomatidae; genus Leiobunum; species Leiobunum rupestre. The sequence continues at coordinate 39,333,277 of NC_143392.1, forward strand.
TTAGAGATGTCTATCCAAACGTAAATCTTTTATTTTAGTGTGTCAAAGCGTATGTTTTTTACCTAAAAATGATTTCGAGTTTACCAGTAATAATGCGTTATCTGATGCGAGTAAAATATGATGACATATCATATATCAGATTATCCGCATCAGATATTATCAAAAGTAAATGAATCGAAGTTATCAGACTGCTATACTCCCCATGGAGGCGTTTTCCTTATGAAGTTACATTTTGACCTCGAATTTAACATTTTGCGCGTTCGTAGGCCGAAAAAAAAGGTTTTTGTTTTTATAAAACCATTTTTTTTAAATTAAAAATAGCTATACCCACAATTCGCAAGTGCAATTTATCGCGTCAAATTGGCTTTTATTTGACTCGATTTTCTTATAATTTTCATAAGGAAAACGCCATCCGATTCTTAGCGCTATTTCGATAACCTCGATTCATTTACTTCTGATATAATGAGATCAGTTGATATGGACAAAATGAAAAACGGATTGCTTAAGCCATAAATTAAAATGTATTTTGAATAAAATTAAAAAGATAAACTCGGACCAAATAGATCTTCGAGTCAAAACAAATTTAAATGGAAATAAAATTACCAGAATTTCCCGCGGTAGACCGGTTTCGCCCTGTTTGGAGCTCATCAGTACCGGGCAGGGAATCTGGCTTGCTACTTAACCGAAAAGAGAAGCATTAAAAATTTGTGTAGCAACGGAAAGCAAAATAAGGGATATTCGTGGAGAACGAAATGTACGATAAGTTAAAGCATAAGTCTATAATACTATACATTTACGCTTAAAGTTAAATAAAATCACCTATGGACTATAATGCAGCTAAATTACGCGAACATTTAATTCAATTTTAATTTGTTTTTGACTCGAATACCTATTGGTCCGAGCATTTCGTAAGTTTTATCATTACTATAAATTTACCATTTATTGCCCACTTTTAATATTGACTTTTCTACCTTTTCGCGTAATTTAACTATATATTTACTAAACTTATAAATCCACTAACTGTACAGCTAACTGATGAATTATATAGCAAATCAGATATTTGAGGTAATGAATCAGATTAAATTTGAGATCAGATTTCTTTGTGGAAAAGTATAAAAGTTAAACCTAATCTGTCTAACTGATTATAAATATCTGAGAATTATGACCCGAATAATCTGATCTGTCTAGGTTATTATAGATATCTGAGAATTATGACCTGAATAATCTGGTCTGACTAGCTGATTATCTTTAGATATCTGAGAGTTATGACTAGAGTAACCTTATCTGTCTAATTGATTATCTTTAGATATCTGAGACTTATTACTCGAATAACCTTATCTGTCTAGCTGATTATCTTTAGATATCTGAGAGTTATGACTAGAATCACCTTATCTGACAAGCTGATTATCTTTAGATATCTGAGAATTATGACTCGAATAACCTTATCTGTCTAGCTGATTATCTTTAGATGTCTGAGACTTATGACTCGAATAACCTTATCTGACTAGCTGATTATCTTTAGATATCTGAGAATTATGACTCGAATAACCTTATCTGTCTAGCTGATTATCTTTAGATGTCTGAGAGTTATGACTAGAATAACCTTATCTGTCTAGCTGATTATCTTTAGATATCTGAGACTTATGACTCGAATAACCTTATCTGACTAGCTGATTATCTTTAGATATCTGAGAATTATGACTCGAATAACCTTATCTGTCTAGCTGATTATCTTTAGATGTCTGAGAGTTATGACTAGAATAACCTTATCTGTCTAGCTGATTATCTTTAGATATCTGAGAATTATTACCTGGATAACCTGATCAAATAGAGTAGTATCAGTGCTACATCACGCAACGTCACCCATGCTTTTCCTATAGAGAAAAAAATACGCCTAAAATGGCGGCCATGGCCAAAGCTACGAGGTGATACTAGAGCATAGCGCCGAACCAATTTTCAACGGCGGCGGCGTGGCGCGCTGATTTTAGGAAAATAATCGGCGGCGTTGAAAAAAATCGGTGGCGGCGGCGCCTAAGGGGAAAAAATGCCCCCCCCCTCAGAAATAGCGCCAGCCTTTTAATAGACCGCTAGAACTTAAATTGTTAAACACATTTAAAAAAATGTTTAATAGAATGTATTTTATTAAAATAGGAACCACTTGTTTCCAAAACAAAGAAGAGGTAACTTTGGTAACTTATTTAATCATAAGTGTGCCTGAAAGAATTTTTTCATAATGATACCTTGTTGCAAGGATATGACGTTATTGACGTCAATTCCCAGTCGATGACGGTTTTATCGTCATCAAAACTAGTTCTCGCGTAGGGGGTGAAGGAAGTTAAAACCAGTTTTACGCGACGTTTGTGCTGTATTTTCTTTGGTGGCTGTCAAAGACTATATAAAGTTACGCGTAGCTTTATATAGTCTTTGGTGGCTGTGAAACAAGGTCTCATTTAAATTTTTAATACAGATATGTTAAACAGAGGCACACTTATGAGTAACTATCTCACATATGATACTATTAAACTAAAACATTTACGCTAGTAATAGCAATACTGTACTAATTTACTACCATTTCACTAGTATTATTATCTATACACTCTTTTTAGAAACTTTTGCTGGGCGCCGCCATTATCGTACAGACAACCAACGAGCCAGCCCTCTACCGCATAAATTTCATCCCCCCAAATCCGGTTTTTTCCCCGCGCATTTAAGTCTATTATCACAAATTATTTTATCTTTGTATCAAAGGAATTTTTAAAATGTAATAGAATAGTTATTGCTGAATGCAGCCAATGCAGCTGATACGTTTCTGTACTTATTACAAAATACGAGGCGAGGCAACTCCAAAGCCGTTTTCGTTTCTCTCTCTTCTATCCCAGCTATCTGCTGCAGAAAATCTTGGTGCGCGCGGTGCCGTGGTGCCAGATCTTTTGGAAATTATTAATTATTTTTATTTTATAACGCTAGTACGGTGCACCCAACAGCCTAGGAATCGTAGCACTACCAAAAGAAAAATCTATGTAGTTTAGATCTCAAAACGTAATTATTATACTTTAATAATGGAAATTAATTCGGCGGCGGCGTTTCGGCGTTATCTAAATAATCGGCGGCGGCGGCGTTTGATCGGCGGCGCTATCCTCTAGATGATACTACTCTATGGCCACTGGAAGCACTAAGCCCAATGAATAAATTAATACCGCTTAAAAAATTTTGTTTTAAAAATAAATTGAAGAAATAAAACAAATTCAAATATAATATAAACAAATTTTGGGTGCAATTTGATCCACAAGCTTACCTGATGAGTATAAAAGTAAATAGATAATTTGTCATTTGAAAGTTTTTATCTGTTAAAAATAATTCCGCTATTTGCTTGTGAACTTTTACGAGTTCCCTTAATTTCGGTTTGCAATTTATTTCGGTCTCCCTCACGTTTTTCCGCTATCTCAATCTGCGAATCGTAAACGTGAATAAAATCGTAGCTGGCGCACCGTTGCTACCCCCGAAAAAAAGACCTAAAATAGAGGTGGTTGTAAAAAAAAAAGAGGGCCACACCAACAGCCTGTTATTCCTTGTTGATATTCCCCAAGTCCATCGCAAATTTTCAAACCGTTGCTTTTTACGGCGGTTTCGGATGGTCGCGTTACGACCATTAAAAAAGTTTGCTTTCGAAATCCCCGAATACGAAAAAACACAAATCTGAGGCCTTGGCTGAGCCGCCGCTGCAACGAGGTGGAACGGGAAACGGAGGCGCCACAAAAATATATTTTCCGCGTGTCGCGAAGACTTAAACAATTCGACGTGGATACAAATCTCTATCTAAGGAGTCGTTTTAACTTCGGTACGTTCAATTTCACCCCGTTATCTACGCCAGTAACGCCGTAACTACACCCCGCCCCCCCTTTTACGGTACTTTTAACATACCTTGTCCCAACGACGCTTGTTAGAACGGGGGAAATGTCGTTTGGGATCCAAACTACCCCTTTACGCGTATTCTAATACGCCTATAATCGACGCCCGCTTTTATCTGACAGTTACCGTCGTAGGTAGGACAACGGTAAAGTCTGTCCCCTTTAATCTATTAAAAAAGTTGCCGGAGTCTTTGCGTTAGACATTATTTTATCCGTACCGTCAAGCTATACTTTTTTTCGCTATACATTTGCTGTTTTTCAACTGCAATATCCCTTATCTAGTTTTCCAATCACATTTTTTGTGACTCTTCTGAGAATTTGCGTAACCTGGGCTGGAAGCGTTCAGGGGGGAGCTGGATCTAATGTCAAATGGATAAAAGGGTTCCGTTATTCAAGGTTCATATTTTGGCCCAATTCGCACTGTTTAATCTGGTTTAGCTAGAATATTATTAATCGAGAAATGATGAAAATGGTGATCGAGACCTGCAGAAAATATTGGAATTTTTTTATTAAACACCCCTGCTTTAGTTCCTAGATTGCGATTTCGCAAAGAGTATTCTGCGGGGTGTATTGTTAATGGATGGAACGTTCTATATTTCCTTTAAATTATCAATGGAATATACTATATTTCCTTTAAATTAGCCATGGAAGGTTCTATATTTCCTTTAAATTAGCCACTTTATGTTCTATATTTCCTTTAAATTATCAATGGAATATACTATATTTCCTTTAAATTAGCCATGGAAGGTTCTATATTTCCTTTAAATTAGCCACTTTATGTTCTATATTTCCTTTAAATTATCAATGGAATATACTATATTTCCTTTAAATTAGCCATGGAAGGTTCTATATTTCCTTTAAATTAGCCACTTTATGTTCTATATTTCCTTTAAATTATCAATGGAATATACTATATTTCCTTTAAATTAGCCATGGAAGGTTCTATATTTCCTTTAAATTAGCCACTTTATGTTCTATATTTCCTTTAAATTATCAATGGAATATACTATATTTCCTTTAAATTAGCCATGGAAGGTTCTATATTTCCTTTAAATTAGCCACTTTATGTTCTATATTTCCTTTAAATTATCAATGGAATATACTATATTTCCTTTAAATTAGCCATGGAAGGTTCTATATTTCCTTTAAATTAGCCATGGAAGGTTCTATATTTCCTTTAAATTAGCCACTTTATGTTCTATATTTCCTTTAAATTATCAATGGAATATACTATATTTCCTTTAAATTAGCCATGGAAGGTTCTATATTTCCTTTAAATTAGCCACTTTATGTTCTATATTTCCTTTAAATTATCGATGGAATATACTATATTTCCTTTAAATTAGCCATGGAAGGTTCTATATTTCCTTTAAATTAGCCACTTTATGTTCTATATTTCCTTTAAAATAGCAATGGAATGTTCAATATTTACTTTAAATTAGGAATGGAATGTTCATTATTTCCTTTAAATTAGCAATGAAATGTTCTATATTTCTTTTAAATTAGCAATAGAATGTTCTATATTTCCTTTAAGTTAGCAAAGCAATGTTCTATATTTCCTTTAAATTAGCAATGGAATGTTCTATATTTCCTTTAAATTAGCAATGAAATGTTCTATATTTCTTTTAAATTAGCAATAGAATGTTCTATATTTCCTTTAAGTTAGCAAAGCAATGTTCTATATTTCCTTTAAATAAGCAATGGAATGTTCTATATTTCCTTTAAATTAGCCGTGATAGATTCTATATTTCCTTTAAATTAGCCATGGAAGATTCTATATTTCCTTTAAATTAGCCACGATAGATTCTATATTTCCTTTCAATTAGCCATGATATATTCTATATGTCCTTTAAATTAGCCGGGATAGATTCTATATTTCCTTTAAATTAGCCATGGAAGATTCTATATTTCCTTTAAATTAGCCACGATAGATTCTATATTTCCTTTCAATTAGCCATGATATATTCTATATGTCCTTTAAATTAGCCATGATAGATTCTATATTTCCTTTCTATTAGCCATGATATATTCTATATGTCCTTTAAATTAGCAACGATAGATTATTTATTTCCTTTCAATTAGCCATGATACATTCTATATGTCCTTTAAATTAGCTATGATAGATTCTATATTTCCTTTAAATTGCCATGATAGATTCTATATTTCCTTTAAATTAGCCACGATAGATTCTATATTTCCTTTAAATTAGCCACGATAGATTCTATATTTCCTTTAAATTATCAATGGACTTCCATTTTTCCTTTAAACTAGCAATATTTAACAACACTGAACAAAACGGTTCGTAGGTTTAAGCAATTATGTAACAAAGTAATAGTATAGTGTGAACGGGCTCCGAAGACGTAGACCAGCTTAAATTTGGAAGGAATAAAAAGTGGCGCTAATGTTTCGGAGGGGGTATGTCCCATAAAAATGTGAAGCCTTTACTGCCATCCACCCTCGTGAATAAGTTAAGGAAAAAAATGACGAATAAAAAAACAGGGTAAGGATATGAGCGTGCCCTAAAACAGGCTAAAATTTAAAGGTGGGCGCGAAGGGGGGCGAGGGTAGGGCGCCTTCCAATTTGAGGGCTGCGGAACTTGTTGGTTTCCTTTGAGAAACGTGCTGACAGCCGAGCTTAGAGATAAGCGGCCGAGTGTGTGACTCGCAGCGTAGATACGCCGAGAGAGAGCGAGTCCCCACACACGCATCGCATTCCTTACACCTAGCGCCCCCTATCTGCGATCCCTGGCGTCTTCTGACGTGATTTTTCGAGACCCTGGTCGTTTCTGAAATGGCCTCCCGTAAATCTAGATGGCAAAAACAATGGCCTCGTAGTATCCCCTCCGGAACGTTTAAGCGACTCTACAGATAGTTACCCCAAAATTATTAGGTCAATTTTGGATTAGATCTATAGAGCCAGGAATGATATTTTCTTATATATGATAGTTTATTACACGAGCACTTTGGCTTTTGGCTAATTTATTGCGACGAAAATACACTCTTCTTTGTAGTTTTATCTACTAAATACCGTTTTATCGCTCTAAGTGGTGTGATGTTTACTTTGATAGGTGTTCTCGTAGAGAAAGCATTAGACAAACCCATCTCTACCATTGGGCTAGGTACGGCTAAGTATTCAATAAAGACCTAGCCATATGAAAAAGGCGCCTGATTTTATTAGCCCAAAGGCGCCTCAAAGCTAAAGACGGCCCTGACGTTAGTATAAATCCTGTAAATTAACTTCACGTCGTACACTGATGCGTTGCGTGTGGGATATTTCTACAGGCGCTCTCGTAGAGAAAACGTTAGTAGGCCAAATCTTGTAAATTAGCTTCCCGCCGTATATCGATGCGCAAGATGCCTAGCTCTAGACCCAGAATCTACTCTAGATTATAACCTAATAAACGAAAAAAAAACTTACTATCTTGCTGTACTTCCCAATTAAATTAAATTATATTAATTTAATTAACTAAGTAATTAATTACGTACTTCCCAAATAAATTAAATTATATTAATTTAATTAACAAAGTAATTAATTACGTACTTCCCAATTAAATTAAATTAAATTAAATTAATTTAATTAACTAAGTAATTAATTATGTACCTCCCAATTAAATGAAATTAAATGAAATTAATTTAATTAAGTAATTAATTATGTACTTCCCAATTAAATGAAATGAAATGAAATTAATTTAATTAACTAAGTAATTAATTATGTACTTCCCAATTAAATGAAATTAAATGAAATTAATTAACTAAGTAATTAATTATGTACCTCCCAATTAAATGAAATTAAATGAAATTAATTTAATTAAGTAATTAATTATGTACTTCCCAATTAAATGAAATGAAATGAAATTAATTTAATTAACTAAGTAATTAATTATGTACTTCCCAATTAAATTAAATTATATTAATTTAATTAACTAAGTAATTAATTACGTACTTCCCAATTAAATAAAATAAAATAAAATTAATTTAATTAAGTAATTAATTATGTACTTCCCAATTAAATGAAATTAAATGAAATTAATTAACTAAGTAATTAATTATGTACCTCCCAATTAAATGAAATTAAATGAAATTAATTTAATTAAGTAATTAATTATGTACTTCCCAATTAAATTAAATTAAATGAAATTAATTTAATTAACTAAGTAATTAATTATGTACTTCCCAATTAAATTAAATTATATTAATTTAATTAACTAAGTAATTAATTACGTACTTCCCAATTAAATAAAATAAAATTAAATTAATTTAATTAAGTAATTAATTATGTACTTCCCAATTAAATGAAATTAAATGAAATTAATTTAATTAACTCAGTAATTAATTATGTACTTCCCAATTAAATTAAATTAATTAACTAAATAATAATTAATAATTAATTAATTTATGTTCTAAATATTTGTGTATATATATTTTAAAATTTAAGTTATAAATTTTAATTTACTCTGTACCTGCGAGTCATATGAACTCCTCCCTCTTTTAAAAGAGACAATTGTATTTTTGGAAGGTAGTTAAGATATTCATGCTTTCATTCAACGTGTGGAAGAGTTCTACAGGCGTTTGGCCTATTTTTAAGCATCATGGTACATTCAATAATGTATTTATTTCTAGGGATAATGACTAATGACTAATTATAATGGTATTAGGGTCGATGTTTCTCCCGGCACAAGATAGGGGGGAGGAAACGCGTTACAGGGATGTGCTTCAATCACGAAAGAAGATGTCACTTTTAGGCTTATAGAAGTTTCATTTAAACCAAGGAATATATATATAAATATATGCAAAAATTGGAATTAGTTGTAGGGGGTGAATGCAAACATTGATGTACTCAAATCAGTTAGACTATTTCGAATTTAATAAATTAAAGTACAATTCTTCAATTATAAAAATGTTGTTTCCAAACAAACCCACCGATGTTTTCTGATGTATCTTAAACAACTTTCGATTCACATTCCATCATCGTCGTTTTTATAACTAACCACGTGTAAATAATGTATAGAATAATATAGTGACGAGGCTTAGTAATAAGTAATAATATTTAAGTAATCTGTATTAAAATAATTTAATTTAACGATGTGTGATACTATGAAAAGTACAATTTTTTGTATGTTGTATTGCACAATAAACAATATTTATATTCTATTCTATTATATATATATATATATATATATATATATATATATATATAATTATCCCACTCTTGTTACATTCAACTGATCCCAAGTAAAGATTATAAATTAAATTGACTTATCTAATTCTAGACAAAAGCGAATCCTTATCTTGCTATATATAGCTTTAGTCTGAAGGCCGTAGACGATATATTATGTGTGTTTGCGTATGACCCATTTCACCCCGAATTTCTCCGGAGGTGTCAAAATATCACTAGTATGCGTGTGTGAAGAAATCTTTTTTCACCCCATCTATGACGTTCCGAATGCCTGGCTAAATTTATCACGCAATATTAAGAATTTATTGGCGATGACTTTTGGGTATTCGTTTTTTTCCGCGGCGCCTTCGGTCACCCTACGAGGCACGATCGCTCTCTTAAATCCGTTCTGTTCTCGCGCCTTGTTGGCAGAGGGCGACACAAACGTAGAAACTTTGAAGCGACGAAATTCCCCAGTCTGTAAAAGGGTAAAGAAGGAAATCTTGGGAGTGGCTACAAATCCACTATAAAATAAAAACCAAGATTCAACGGGCAACGTCTTTTGACTTCTTCGAGATCTCTTTTGTTTTATTTTTTATATAACAGGGGCCGCCATTGTCTCGTTTGCATGGTCATGTTCGCATTTTGAAAATAATACTTTTTAATTTATTTGCTAGGTAGAAATCTTTTCCTTGAAGTAGCGGTGCTGAACTCGAAGCGAAATTAGAAGACCATCGTACGTTATTTATAATTAAAAGAATGAATTACGTATTTAAGAAATTTCTAAAAGGAGAATGCTAAACATATAAGGCGAAGCCCTTAGAGGTTCGATATTAATGATTTTACTGGTACTAGATGGCGCCAATTCAATATTTTGGCGGGAAGTAAATATTTATTTACTTATCTCGGAAAACAACTTTTAATTTTATTTTAACCGATATTTTTTATGTAAAACATTATAAAGGATAGTTTAACCAAGGAAAAATTCTGCATACAAAAAGAAAACCATTTTTTAGATAATTTTAAATTATACTGCGGTCGCCATCTGGTAGGACTTCAGGTATTTAAAAATCGAACTCTTGCTCCAATGACATTACCGCTGTGAAAAGATCATGTTACTTGACAACTGTGCAACGGTTCAAAATTAGGCTAGGCTATAGGCTAGGCTAATACCCAAGGCACCACCTTAGGCCTAAGTCATCATGCGACTTTTGAAGCCCTTAATTCAGGTGGCCGGGTTACAATGCGTAGGAGCCATTATTGTAAATTTAAACTCAATTTAAGCTCGTTAAGATGTTGATAGAAACAAATTATTTTGATATTATTACGTCATATATACAAGGGGGGGTTTCCGGGTCCAGACCCCCCTTGGGTCCACCTTTGAATATGCTAAATTTCCACCCCCTTCTCAACCCCCTCTTAACATTCACATACTTCGACTCCCCCCTTGAACAATTTCTGCCTACGCCACTGTATGGCTACGTATTTTTAATCGTTCTAAACTGCGTATTTTTAGTCGTTTTAAGCTGCGTATTTTTAGTCGTTTTAAACTGCGTAATTTTAGTCGTTTTAAACTGCGTATTTTTAGTCGTTTTAAACTGCGTATTTTTAGTCGTTTTAAACTGCGTATTTTTAGTTTTATCGGAGCTTGTAGTGTGAACGGACTTTTTTTAGTTTTGGTTACGTTACAATGTTGTCAACCGTGACTGGGAAATTTCTTAAAAGCGCCTTTTGAGGGAGATTTTGATTCTTTCCGTTGCTCGTCCTTATTCTCTTGTCCTCGAAACGCATAACTGGAATTGGCGGGAATAATACCTTCGGGATTTGGTATATCATAGCACGTCACGGTGATATCCCCCCTTTGGTTTTTACACCCCCAATTTATAGCTTTCCTTACTAAGATGATTGGGAAATACTGTTAGAATCGGAAATTTATGGTTAGCGTACCATTGTCCTCGATAAAGTTGGAACTAATTTAATTCGTCATGTCCGAATATCGTTTTTTTGTTATTTATGTCACTTGTCAGAAAAACGTTTCAAATTTGACCTATTTTAGAGCGCCATTTTGTTGTATTTGGGTAGTTCTCCACAGAGTCCAATAAGTGTATACACTTTTTTTACTTCCCGTAAATTAAATTTCAATTAGTATTATTATTGTTATTGTTATTCTTAAATTTAGTACTGCCTAAAAATATTAAGTTTGGAAGTCATTTTGGGTAGTGGTGAAATTGGTTTTAAAAAGTAAATATTTGCCAAAGTTACATAATTACCAATCTTAATTTTGGGTAGCTCTAAGAAATCATTGAAATTGGTATTCGATTTAAAATAGCCGTTATTACATTCTTGTATTTTAAAGTTATTAATAGTCATGGATTTAAAGTATTTTTTTAATACTTAATGAAACCATTTTAATATTAATAATAAATATAACGATAACATAATAGAAAGCCTTATAGACCTGTATGCTATTTCTCGGTTTAATACGTATTTGATAAACGTTTCTGGGGATGGAAGTCTGCCACCGAGAACTACCTGTAAATAATATCCGGGATTGACTATAGATGGGGCTAGCTGGAGGGGGCTAGGACTCTATCCGCGATAACTGATGGTCGTAATCGCTATCGGAGGTACAACGCGTTACAAATAGAGTAAATCCAGGCGCTCACTGCTCTTCGTAACGTCTTCGTCCTACCTTTCACAAGCCTTCGCTTCGTAACGGAGCCAATGCCTTGTGGAAGGCAGGACGGATACGAAACGGAGAGCCAGTGGGCGCCTAGCCTAAAAGAGGAGCCAGCTCCGCAACGATGACCGTGATAAACGAGAGAGTAGATGCCCGGAGTCGCGTACTGGCCTAACAAATGACCGCCCTGAGACTTACATCGGGCGCCTCGCCTTCAACCCTCGTTCGCTCCGAGATCGCGGCAGCTACAGGGCCCCGGGCCATGGACGCCAAAGAATCCATCCGAAGATTCCGTGGAAAAACCAGGGGTCTTCTTTTCACGGTCTTCTTACTAAAACGTCTTATCTAATACCGCAACGTAGCGATGGTAGTTTGAAATTGGTCGTGTAGATGGCGCCACCGTGATTATAATTTGATTTTTAGCTCCGCCCACTTCGATGACTTCTCGGTTTTACATAATAGCGAGTGTGTCTGTTGTAAGGGATCTTGTTGGAGGGTCCCCGCGAGTAGTTTGCCTGGAAATGGTCGTAGAGGGGCCGATTGACTATCGGATTCTTCCGACAGTCGACCGAAACTGTCCCTAGAGCCGCATCTTCTTGGCCCCAGCGCCATCGACATCAGGAGAAGCGTCTCTCCCCGCGAGCTACGCGTAAAAAGGAGCGATGGCACTCGCTCATCCTTGGCTCGGGAGGACAACCTGCAGCTTCGCGCATTATGAAGTAGGCCGCGCCGATCTCGTCCAACAAGCGTCGCTAGCCGCCCGTGCTTCGGCATCGGCCATTTACCAGATAACAAAAGAACTAAAGCGGAAGACGGAGGAGAGGAACGGTCTCGCGCCAGGTCGAGAGCTGACTGGCCCATTATATCGATTTGACTTTGGAAGATATAAAAAGAGGGAAAGCACCGCGATCTTCGATTCAATCCCTGAAAGAGAAAATAGCCGCCCCAAAGGCATCTGACTGAGAACTTGTTTCCTTGTTAGGATGCTTATTACTCATCTTCTTACTTTTTTCGACCTAAACTAGGCTAATGACCGAACCTATTTTATGAAACGAAATATTTTCTATACTATTACTTCTTCTTTAAAAATAACGTAAACTAGTTTGTGTAAAATATATCTTACGAAATAAATTATTTGCGAACAAAAGCCCTGTTTTGGTTGCCATTGGAAACTAGATAGGTAGTGTAGTAGACGCTATTAGCGTTTTGGCAGCCAGTAGCCTCAAGGATTTGCGCGTATTAGAAAGCTATGATGGATGAAATCAAAGATATAATATTATTATAATATCTGCATTTAATTATAATTTTACACTGTTTTGTGGTTTCTTCATCATCCATTGTAACGCTGAGCAATTACAACGTCCAGATTTTGAAATGTTAGTATAATTTGATCGTAGCAGACGCTAGATCATGGGTGCAACCTCGGAAGAGCGTGGCACCACAGTGCCACCTAGACTCGTTACGGTCGCTAATTAGAATCACATTGTTACAGAAGTCGACTTCTAAATCGTATTATTAAATGGACGTTATAATTTTGAAAAATTCCATTAATTTTTATAAATATGGTCTTTTATAGTGATGGAATAAAAATTCATAAATTTTTATGTTCTTTTATAGTGATGGAATAAAAATTCATAAATTTTTATATGTTCTTTTATAAAGATGTAATAAACATATATACATTTTTATAAATATGGTCTTTTTTAGAGATGTAATAAACATACATAAATTTTTTATAAATATGGTCTTTTATAGCAATGGAATAAAAATAAATAAATTTTTATAAATATGGTCTTTTATAGCGATGTAATCAAAATTACAGTAATCAAGACCAATTTCGAGGGGTCGGAAAATATCGTTGAAACCGTGGAAAAGATGCCTAAATCCAATCGATTATTTTTCGAAAATAAACCATTTGAAAAAACAATTTAGAATTGATATTGGCCGAAAGATGGCGTTACGGTGACCGGCACGTAATTTTAACTGAAATTACTTTCTCTCTATATATAGCATTATAAATCTATATAGAATACGCGATATAACGTTTCGTTTATTGGTATAGTGATCCCCGGTAATCTTTTGGCCAATCATTCCGGGTGGGCATTCGTTCAGCTGGTTCGGACATTCTCTTTCCGCGGACGACGGTTCGGGGTGTCAGCGAGGTTGCGCATCATCCAACAGGACGGAATCCAACGACGAGCCAAGCCGCGGAGAGATAACTTGGTGGGTGCTCGCGAGGAGAATCGTCCCGCGTTTAATGAAGCAAACCAGACGGACACAAAAGCGGAGAATGATCATCCGAAGGCGAAAGATAGCCCGGGAGGAGAGGAAAGATTGCGCGGACGGATGGGAGGGAAAAAAGAAGAGAAGAAATCCGGGGAACGCGGGTCACTGGTCATCGGCGTTTGCTTGTCATAACTCTCGGACACCGCTAGATCCACCACCCTCGATCCCGGGCAACTAGCCTCGGCGATTGACTTCGGGAGGCCGACAAAATTACAGGTTATCTAAGGCAGAAGCGACTCCGAAAAATGGCAGGATCAAATGTCGTCATTCCATACCCTCTCTCTACGGCAATATGCCGCTAAGAAATGATATCGGAGACTCGGAGCCGAACAAAAATACAACGCTTTATAGTGACCTAATGTTTGTTTCCCCGCTGTTTGTTGTTGCTAGAGAGCCGGCTAATGTTGTTGTCGCTATATACGCTATAAAGAAATGGATTTCGCCTGTACTGATCTGTGATTTAGCTTCTTTGCCCTAACGATTTATCCCATTTGTTGATTCGTTTAGTGTATTGTCATAATTGACTTATAGGCTGGATCACCTTCGTCGGAAGTATATCGTGTAATTTATATCTTCGTTTGGCTCCCCTTGATTTTTCAAAATGTATTTGGAAGGAAAATATTATTCAGACAGCGATTTAAAGCCAGTGTCGGCTCTTTTTTCAACAGATGTCGCTAGCGTCGAATCAAAACAAGATACTTAAGCTACATCACGGTTTATATATTAACACAGGTTAGACTACTTCGGCTCAGAGATGGACGCTTATGAGCTACTCCCGCGTTTAGAGAATTTGAAAAATTCTACTTCGCGCCTACAGCGCCGGCTTGTGAAAAGTTTTTGAACTATAATCAATATTGTTAAAATAATATTTATATTTAAAAATGAAGCGCCACCTATAGTTTAAATTTAAATGTATCTTAGATAATTAATACATTTTAAAATACATATTATCCAATTATAAATATGGTAGTTCTTTAGTTAAAATTTATAAATTTTTTATTTGTAATCAATTAATTAGTACTGTTTATATACAATAGAGGGCGTACTAGTAGCATAGTATAAAACAGGGTTGCCTGTCAGAAGAACTTAAGAGGCTCAAAACGCTAGCACGTATGAAGGTACAAGTAGTCTAACCTGTGTAAATATATAAATCGTGGCTACATTTTGACCGAAAAGGCGGGACCTAAAGGTACCCCTCACGTTGATTAACTCGTTTGTAAATTTGGCAATAACTTAAATTATATAAATTTTTAACCATATATTTTATATGGAATATATAATTTAGAGTACAAGTTGTCTAATTATAATAATTATAAATGGTTCTCTGACGACGTTATTGTTTCGCCTTTTTGAATGTTAGCTTCCTTTGCCTTTAATAGATGGCACCATGCTCTCCAGTAAAGTAGTTTTTCAAAGAACCGCATAGATTCATTAACATAATAACAAGGGCCTAATCATAATGCAGGTGGCAATGAAAGAGCCGACAGTTGATTTTATAAGACTATTAAATCGGGAACATTTGGTTTATAAGTAAATTAATATTAATACGCAGTTTAATTTCTTCATTTTACTCCGTTTGTGCACGAACTTCACGTCGAATAATAATAAATAATACCTGACACATGCGCAGTTAGACGAACAAGCGGATGAGGATGGTAATTTGACGTCATAACTTTGTTGTAACAGTACCATCTTAATAGTTATTTTTAAAGCCGATAGATGGCGCTACAATTATTGAAAGTCGCTTATTATCTTCAAAGAGGTATATTGTTGTATTACTTTGGTTAATTTTAAAACCATTAAAATTCTGGTTTTAATTACATTTAAGTCGGTAGAACTTCTTTAACATATCCGTATAGTGTTAAGAAACTTTCGTATCATTAATTTAAGGGGTTTAAACGGTTGAATAACTAATCTTTGTGTATGGGAAAATTTAACATTTATTTTCCAGCCGAACAACGCGCTCGTAACGAAACCTTTTAACGTTCTCCGCAAACTTTGTAAAATCCCGATTTTTATCACTGGCGAGCACTTAGCGAATTCCCCTCAAAGGACCAATTTGTGGGTATTTTTAATGTTTGCCTCGCAGTATATCCCCCGTCGTTCCTAGAGCTATCTTAGCATAGCTATCTTAGCATAGCGGAGATGGCCGCGTGGAACTATCAATCGTTCTTTTAAAACAGGCTCGACGCCTTTCAAGAAGTGGCGGCGAACAACAAAATTGTATATCAGCCCATTTGGATTTCATTTTTATCTCTTAAGAGTAATAGAGCCCGTGTTGAAGGCGAAGGAGATAGATATTATAGGCAGCCAGAGAGAGAGAGATAGAGGAATTTGAATGAAATTCTGGCGCATATTACTGGCGTCAAAAATGACAAAGAGCGAAAGAACGCTTTACGAGATTTCCTTTACGCTCGAGTGGCCGTGGATTCGCGATTTCTGACGAGGTGAGTGCTCTTCCGGAACGTAAACGGTAGGCTTTCCAACGAGCGTTCAGTCTCGTTCTCCCCGTATCAGTTGCGGAGGTTGCTGGAGACGACGTTACGGAGTTGCGAAGCTGGCGACGACGAAGTAGGAGACAGAAAAGATGGGATCATGAGGAGGGCCGCTTTCCGACAACACCCGCAATTCTTAGCGTTTCCTTTCAACTTTTATGCCCTTCCGACTTCAAATCCCTCCTTTTTAGCGTCCTCAACAATACGAAGTTACTGTGATATTAACATTTAAACATACCGCTCCGTTTCACGTTATTATTGCAGTTTTTAAACTATTACCATTTCACTTTTGGGCGAGTTGACTATACCGTGTATATATATATATATATACAGGGTGTCCACTAAAAAGTTGTTTTCGTCACGTTTTATGTATTAATATCTTGAAATAAGTTTGAAATTATAATTTCTAATTGGAATGGTTCTCGAGATAATTTTAGTATGACCTTGAAGACGTCGTTCAAGGTCATACAATTTTCCGAATATTAAAATCTCCTACCATGATGCGATTGTCTAGCTTACTATTGGTCGAATCCGAACATGATGCGATTGTCTAGCTTACTATTGGTCGAATCCGATCATGATCACTCTATGTAGGCATAAAATGTGACGGGGAACACTTTTTTAATTGGAACCAACTTTCTAACACGGTTCTCGAGATAGATTTTGGATGACCTTGAAGACATGGTTCAAGGTCATCGAAATTTTCAAAGTAGGTTTCCCCTTACACACTCTATGCGACCTAAAAATTTCAAATTCGTACCTAAAACTGTTTTGGAAATATTCGCCCTGGTCCATATTTTAGTGGACACCCTGTATATACGCGCGCACAACTTGGGTGTCGGTGTATCGGGAGTAAGGCTCGAAATGTGAAAATTGGGTTGTCTCTCTTTTGTCTCGTCAGGCGCTATTAGTAGCTTTCTTCCGGACCTGCATGGTGTCAGATTTCCGAGTCGCTTGCTTCCAAACGAAGTGGAGCTTCGAAGGTTTTGGCACGTCCTTTACAGTTTTAAGTTGCCAGGAAGGCGGGAAGAGCTCTCTCTTTCCAAAAAGAGGGGCACTTTAAACGTGGCCAAACCAAGGATAACGTCTTCGGCTTCAAGAGGCGCTTCCTTTCCAAGACGACCTGGCTCCTTTTACCCCAAGTTTGGTCTTTTCATTCGGTCTTACCTGTTGGATTTTGGGTTTAGCTCCTTCAGTCAAGTGAGTTTGGTCTCTCTACTAAAAGACATACTTTTAAATGTGTACGAATTTATGTATCGGAAACTGGAGGTACTTAAACAAACCACTGAGCATTGACGAAAATGTCAAAAGCAATAGGATATTATTGGAACACTAGAGAAATACTGGTGGTGATATTTCCTTTGAAATCAAATGTACAAACCTCGCGCTTATAAATATTAACTACGCGATAAATTGTATTTATTTATATTTGCAATTTTTAGTAATCATAGAAATTAAAAACCACTTTTGCATTCGGATGCATTATACATTAAAATAGGATACTAACCCTACGCATTAAAAATAGTTATCATTTAAATTAAAAACCACTTTTGCGTAGTGAAGCTGAAGTATTTTATTTAAAAATACGTGGCACGACTAGTTAAAAAAATTATTTGTGCCCCAAGTGCCCCCTCCCCCCTCCTGGCTTCGAATCCTTCATCAGGTTTGATACTGAAGATTTTAAGAGAGGGTTACAGGTCTATTTTTATCGGGGTATATTAGAGGTCGGGGATGGTTAACTTTTATTCAATAGATAAAGCTTTCAAAATTATTCGTAAAACGTTTTGATCAAGTAATTTATATTTCTGTATTATCCGATTAATTTTTTGATAAATTTGTAAAATTTATCGGAAAACGAGGTTAATCCGTTTAATCATAATGATTCCTTTACTTTAACATTTTCCCTAAGGAAGTCGGCGGTGAACTATCCGCGTGGTAACAATGCGACCCGAGTTCAACTCTTGATCACGATCAACTTTTACATTAAAATACTTAATTATTTAATTAAATATAAGATTAATATAATTTATAAATATTTAATTAAATATAAGATTAATATAATTTATAAATATTTAATTAAATATAAGATTAATATAATTTATAAATATTTAATTAAATATAAGATTAATATAATTTATAAATATTTAATTAAATATAAGATTAATATAATTTATAAATATTTAATTAAATATAAGATTAATATAATTTATAAATATTTAATTAAATATAAGATTAATATAATTTATAAATATTTAATTAAATATAAGATTAATATAATTTATAAATATTTAATTAAATATAAGATTAATATAATTTATAAATATTTAATTAAATATAAGATTAATATATTTTATAAATATTTAAAATTATGTAGAATAAATTATAGTACCTAACGTTATAAATTTGTAAAGGACATTCGCCAAGCGTTGGTGGCTGAGTGGTTAGAGTAAATCTCTTGCACGAGGCAGACCCGGGTTCGATTCCCGGCCGGCGCCAATAAATCGCAAAATGATACCAAGACGAATACGGTGTACAATTGGTGGAAACCCTGCCATTTAACGTTGAGAGGTTGCATAACACTCAGCACTCGGTCCGTCCCAAAGTCTTTAAAAAGACGTTGGAGAGGAAACACAACAAACTCCATTCCCGCAACATTCACAACACGAACTAAACATTCACAACACGAACTCAACATTCACAACCAACACATAAACATTACAATTACGAAATATCCAATCAAACTGAATTAAAACTGTCGCGACGGTGAACGTTGACGAACTAAAGACAATCCAAACCAAACCCAACCGCAAATCAATCCGTTAACGCTCACCGTCACACGGTGGTTTTGCCACCCCTTCGAGAAACTGCGAACAATTAGAATTCAGCAATACTCTATGCAGCGATCAATTAATTTCTATGATTACTAGTTTTAATGAGTAGGGTTAGTATCCTATTTTAATGTTTGTAATTTTTAATTCAACTGGTTTTTGAAATGTAATGGAAGTTTTTTGTACGTTTTTTACTTTGTGTAAAAGATATTCTCCCTTTTATTATTTGGTATATATTTATGTAACTCTCAAATGGGTAGCTAAACTAGTCTAGTTTTTTAATAAATAAAACACAGGGATAATTTTAATGTTGAAATTATTCTTGTGCATCAAGGTTCAACTTCTGCCTCCCCCCGGCACGAGTGGGGGAAGGAAAAAGGTCACCGGCGCGCGATTCAATCGGATCCAAGTTGAGTTGTAAATCTTACATCTAATCTTGATAAATCAGATTATAATTACCTTCACAAACATCTTTTTAATAGTTTTTTTGTAAGGAATACCCGTGACAAAGGTTAAAGTGCGAATCAGCTAAAGATTCCCATTTGATGCAATGGGGATCAAATAGTTTATATAAACATTGGACCAATTTGGATCAAGTAGTAATTTGATTCCCGTTTGATGCAATGGGGATCAAATAGTTTATATCAACATTGGACCAATTTGGATCAAGTAATAATTTGATTCCCGTTTGATGCAATGTGGATCAAATAGTTTATTTGAACATTGAACCAATTTGGATCCAGTAATAATTTGATTCCCGTTTGATGCAATGTGGATCAAATAGTTTATATCAACATTGGGCCAATTTGGATCAAGTAATAATTTGATTCCCGTTTGATGCAATGGGGATCAAATAGTTTATATTAACATTGGACCAATTTGGATCCAATAATAATTTGATTCCTGTTTGATGCAATTGGGATCAAATAGTTTATATTAACATTAGACCAATTTGGATCAAGCAATAATTTGATTCCCGTTTGAGGCAATGGGGATCAAATAATTCATATAAACATTTGATCCAATTTTGATCCTCCATTTCCGGAAGGGAGGAATTTGAATTGAACCGTTCAACAAGCGGAGGCGTGAGTTATTTTTCATTGAAAACTCTAACATTCTTATGACTTGTAGCTTTGCCCCCAAATTCGATCCTGACCAGTAATAAAAGCTTAGAAAGAGGAACATAGAAGAAACAAAAAAAAACGCGTGATAAAGACGTTCCATTTTCTTCTTTTCCTCCTTCGAGAATCTCTCGCAGAAATTCCTCACGTTTGACGCTAAAAGCATATCGGCTTAGGGTTTCTAAAAATATCGTATCACCCCCTTTTGGCGCCCTTCGCCCATAGATGGCTGTACCGGTATTCGACCCAACATTTGACCCCCCTTCCCCATTCCCCAATGACATTAGCAAAAGTCCATTACCGCGCGCGCGGTTTTTCGGGCGCTGTCCTCTCGAAATTGGCGCAAATCTTCTCGAAGGAAAAATAGAAAAATTGGCGCCATCGAAATTGGAGCCAATTTTGACGTCCAACATGGAGTGAATTCAATTTTTCCCTCTCTTCTATATTTCGATCTCATTCTTCGACGCTTCGTGATCCGTCTGAATTCGTCACTAACACCCGATACCGCGTTAAAAGGCGCCCAGAGAGTGCAGTTTACGTAGAGATTTTACTGGTTCCTCGATTAAGTCGCGGTAATTCGTATCTTCTACCATAGACGCGTATACATTCTTTTTTTAGGCTTGATATTTTTCGCAGCAGCCATGAGCTCCTCTGATGAATTTTTCTGTTTTGATCACATCGGACGATATAGGCCTAGTGTCGCTTACGGACCCATTTTATCGACGTTTCTTTTGAGTCGCGGAGAGGTTAAGCGCGGCAAAATAGACACTGAAAATCGTGTAAAATGTTAGCCTTTAATCGGTTCTTTTACGAAGCCTAAAGTCGAGTTTCCTACTTTCGGTTAAGGCTAGAGATTAGTATTGATTTAAACCGTAAATGTACACGATTTTTTTACATTGCTTAAACTCTTTCTTGAAAATAAAGAACCTAGATATCAAGATGACATTATAGACAGAACGAAACAACTTTTGAATTTGGAACGAAAACCAATTTTTAAAGAATTAGGGAAGTCAGGGTGGTATTGCTAGACCATCATTTGTTGTCAATTTCCTTTTGTTATTTTAGTTGCGTCAATTTTTATCATATTTATAATATATTCGACTGACGAGTACTTTAGTGCTGTTGATTCGTACAAGTTACTTGCCTATATTGGACCAAAAACTATATCGCCTGCTGCATCCTTTTTATAGAGATATGTCAAAACAACATGCTGTTATAGAGAATATGTCAATCGTATTTTTCTTATGTACGACGGGCACTACAAGTAGTCGCATTATCTACTATAGCATTTTTTGGGATACGGACAGTCACAGCTGTTACCCAGCGTTAGCTGATCGGCGACCCTACAATAAATGACAATATATTTTTTATAGAGAAAGATAAAAAAAAATGTTTCGGATTGCCTTAATAGTTTATTATAATAATAATTAAAATTACTTGAACTTTTATAATTATTTTTATTAAATCTAGTTATCGTTTGGAACTGTTAAGTTATATCTCTTATCAACTTTCAATTAACTGTTTTTATTTTAAATAGATATAAAATAGAAAACAAAACCAGTCCATCCCAATCCATTTTATCTGATGTGATAAAATCTGTTTCCGTTATTGAATATATTAACTGATCTTATTTTTAAATTCAAATTCAAATTTAAGAATGATATTATTTGAATATGTGAACTGACCTTATTTTTAAATTAAAATTAAAATTTAAGAATGATATTATTTGAATATGTTAACTGACCTTATTTTTAAATTAAAATAGCTATCTGATTCAGATTTAAGAATAATATTACGTTGTTCTTATAAAAAAATAATAAATATTTATTAACTTCCTTTTTTTTTGGCGAAACGAATTTTGAAATGTACTTTTCTATCAAATTGGTTAATCTCGTTTTAATAGAGTTGACAAATCTAGTTATTAGACAAAATAACTGGGAGTGTAAATATTAGAGAACTAATGCAATACCGGGTTGATTTGATTGAATTGTTATTTTACTGGCATATCGTGAGGTGAATTGGAAGAAACCCTAATAAACCGTCTCAGCTCTGTCATTATCCCTAAGAATTTTAATAAATACATTTTAAACAGAATTGCAGTTAAATCTTTTGAATTATTATTTGATGTTAAATTTAAATATAACCTTAAGAGCAAAAAAATTAATAAATAACAAGTGTCCCCGAAAATGACCCATTTTCGTTAAAAAATCCCAACTTTGAAAGGATATAACCTTTCAAAGTTGGGATTTTTTTGAAAAGTAACTTTTGGCGCTTATGACGAAAATTTGGTCGCTAATGTCCTACCTATGGCTTCCCCTGAAGGGTCGCAGGAAGGAAACCCGACAGATATTTCGCGGAGAGTTTTTCTTACTTCAGTGATAATTTTTTCGAGGCTAGGGTTACTCGTAACATAAAGAAGCTCATTTTGAATGGAAACTTACTTAGGTTGGGCAACCATGTTCCGCTCGAAAAGAAAATTGTTGCCATAATGAATGGCTTGATGGTGATTAAGGCGCGCACTAGTTGAAATCCGGGAGCCCTTCCTACTTCCCTGATAACGACGGAACTGGCGGACGACGCTTAAAGTTCTCCCTTTTTTTCCCGCCTACCATCTAACAAAAGGAATTTATACCCTTTTTCTATCTCTCACGCGTTAAAAAGCCATATAAGGATGTCGCGTTACATTAAGGACCACCTGACATCTCTAGCCAATGTTTTGAGGCACGTCTTTCGCCTTGAACGAATTATTAGATTATTCTGGTTTCGAATTGTAGAGTAGAGCAAAATAGGCGAAACGCCTGTAGAAGTGTTCAAAGGGTCGTGCATCACTGTTATGGAAGAAGTCAGCCACCAGGGGCGACATTCTAATCGTCAATTTATTGCCTCAGTAAAAAAATAAATGTTTTAACTGATAAATAAAACAACGTGTTTCTATAGTAATAAGTTGATTCCACCCTGTCATGGCGACTAGCGCTTGATATCCTATAACGTGGCGCCATCTCTAGATTAATTGCTGAAATATTATTTAGTAAAATACTCTGGGTTCTAGTAACTGTAAAAATTGCGGTAGTATAACTACAGAATGTCGTCTGCTTTGAGATAAAGTTATAGTATATTGAATCTTTAGTAAAATTTAGTAACCTAGGTTAAAATTGGCTTATTGAAGCACATTCGATGTGTGATAATTTACTGGGTTGTTCAAAATTCATGTTGAGTTAAAAAACGTATTTTGCATTTTACATTTTGCATTTTGAGTTTTTAGGAAACTATTTTGCATATTGTGGGTTTGATATGTGGTAAAACATTTTCAAAATGCTTTTTTCAAAACGTTTTTACTCTAGTACCTTCATCGCAGCTCTTGTAGAGAAAGTTCGTCTGTCATTTATTCCCAAGTAATCATAGATGGCGCTACTCACTTACTCAGAAGCAGACGAACCTTCGTACAGCGCCACCGATTTATTTCACACGTTGGCTGCGAGGATGGTTTCGAAAGAAATCTCTACGTAATTAGTATTAATTACTAATTAATAATAATAATTAATTAGTAATTAATCAATGTTCTTCGCGTGTTCAATAAATTCATTGTAAATGTATGCGACTAATAAAGAGTAAACAAAGTGTATTTGTAAAAACATTTTGCATTTTGTATTTTTATTTTTGACCTGCTAAAAACAATTTTACATTTTACAATTGCATTTAAAAAAAAAACAATTTTCAAAAAGAATTTTGTTTTTTGAGTTATGGAAGAAGTATTTTGCATTTTATATTTTGCAATTTGAGTTAAGGAGGAAGTATTTTGCATTTTACATTTTGCATTTTGAGTTATGTAGAAAGTATTTTGCATTTTACATTTTGCAATATGAGTTATGGATAAAGTATTTTGCATTTTACATTTTGCATTTTTAGTTATGGAGAAAGTATTTTGCATTTTACATTTTGCAATATGAGTTATGGAGAAAGTATTTTGCATTTTAAATTTTGCATTTTGAGTTATGGAGAAAGTATTTGGCATTTTACATTTTGCATTTTGAGTTATGGAGAAAGTATTTTGCATTTTACATTTTGAATTTTGAGTTATGGAGCAAGTATTTTGCATTTTAAATTTTGCAATATGAGTTATGGAGAAAGTATTTTGCATTTTACACTTTGCATTTTGAGTTATGGAGAAAGTATTTTGCATTTTACATTTTGCAATATCAGTTATGGAGGAAGTATTTTGCATTTTACATTTCGCAATTTGAGTTATGGAGAAAGTATTTTGCATTTTACATTTTGAATTTTTAGTTATGGAGAAAGTATTTTGCATTTTACATTTTGCAATATGAGTTATGGAGAAAGTATTTTGCATTCTGAATTTAAAAAAAAAAGCATTTTGAACAACCCTGGTAATTTATAAAAAAAATAAGTAACTTTAATCGTTTCCGCCGCAATAGTCTCTGTAGGTTGGAAATGAGAGGATTGAGAGAATCATTCTTACTAAATAGAAATAAATATTACTATACCATACAAATTTCATTTCATTTGAAATATATCAATATGAAAAATATAACCGTACGATTTATTCATAGATTAATTTTGCAGTTTTTTATCCCAAAAAAGATAAACTTCCGTTTGGAGGTAATATACGCAACATAATCTCTCAAAGCAAAAACATTTATAATTAAAAATTATTCCGTTATTTTCAATCACACATTTTTGTATCCGCGATCTATAGCTTAAGCTAACGTATCCGTTCTGTCTTTCTCAAGGCTTCGTCCACGTTAAGAAGGCAAGGCTTGTAGAAGGCTGATCAGAGGCGTATACGCAGGGCGGTAGACGCCTGGAGCTTTCACCGGTAGAGACGGGGAATGATAATAAAAAAGCGCCATTTGTGTATAGGTGGTAGCTGGGCAAACTGGTTGTTGTTGAGGCGGCCCAGCCAAACGACCCGTGGCGGAGTAGACAATCGGCATCAAGCTCTTTACTTGTTGTACTAAATCACGTAGTTTTGCCAGGCCACTTCCGACGGGTCTCCCTTTCCTGATGAGACACGTTTTTACATCCCAAATTCTTCACCGGCAATTTCGGGTGGGCCACGCTTCAAGTACGAGGACCATTACTCGACCTCTACGCCTCTAAGCCGTAATGCAGATTGCGGTACGCGTTTCAAAGTTGCGCGGGGTGCGTAGTACACCATCAGGATTGACTTTTCCTCTTCTCCTAACGGTCATCAGCGTCCACCTCTGTTTCTCTCCTCTCCCCCCTCCCCGCTAGCTTATAGTGACTACCCCCCCCCCCCTTTCGGACTTAGTGGACCGACTGATAGAGTTTGGTTCTCTTTCGAGGTACCGTTCAGAATATTGGGATTACCTATACTAACAAGTTGACAAGGCAAAATATACCTCTCCTCGTTAGATTTTCTAATTTTCAGTGAATCGTAACATGTATCCGTGGTTCTGTGGTAGAACGCTCACCTGTCGTGCGGTAGAGCTCGGGTTCGAATCCCGCCCGATACTAACGCAAATTGGAAAAAAATTATACTAAACACAATGACAAAAAGAGGTCGCTTTTGGAAAAGCCTTTCCCTAATTCCAAGAAACTGCGAACGCGGTGTTTACACTTTTCCCCGAAAATGCGTAGGCGTTTGCAGGCCAGACAGACAGACAGACACGGTTATTGTAAAACCCCTCCTAGGGGACTATGTAAAAATACTTATCATTTTAGATTGAGTTTTGGACGACTAATACCCGCTATTATGTAAAATGATTAAATAACGTACTGAGAGGAAAGATTGAAGTTACTTCTAAACGGTATAAAATTTATAATATTTAAAGATAAAGTTTTTTGGCCTTTTTTTGGTTGGGCCAGTTTAGTAAACATTATAAAGTGAGCTATTAAAACCGGGTAAGAAGCTAAGGAAAAATATAAAATAAATAAATAATGAACACAGCTGTTTAGGAGCGAAATGGCCTTCAACCATAAAAAATAAAGCTCGTTGAAAGTATAAAATCAGACCCAAAAAACGGGGGAATAAAAACAAGTTTATTTCGGCCCCTTTATTTTTTTCTCCTACAAGTAAGAACGGGAAAAATTCGGGTATTTTTTTTAAAAAAAAGGAGATACGCGTGTGCTATACCTTTGAGCGAACGAGCGCCGAATAAAAAGGTACCTCCCGACTCAATCCGTGAAATGGAGCAATTTATGCGTTATAGCTTGGCCTCGAACGTATCTCTCTCTTCTCCTCCTATATCTCCGACACCGACGCCTGGATCATCTGCCAGCTTAAGTGAGATCCGCTTATGGTTGGGCTCTGATCGCATTCACCCTTGCTGGCCTTTTTCTAATTAGCCTTATTTAAGCTTATAGCAAGCTTGAAATTAGTTAAGCGTTATGTCAAGATTGAAATTAGTTAAGCGTTATACCAAGCTTGAAATTAGGTAAGCGTTATGTCAGGATTGAAATTAGTTAAGCGTAATACCAGGATTGAAATTAGTTAAGCGTTATACCAAGCTTGAAATTAGGTAAGCGTTATACCATGATTGAAATTAGTTAAGCGTTATGTCAGGATTGAAATTAGTTAAGCGTTATGTCAGGATTGAAATTAGTTAAGCGTTATACCAGGATGGAAATTAGTTAAGCGTTATACCATGATTGAAATTAGTTAAGCGTTATACCATGATTGAAATTAGTTAAGCGTTATACCAGGATTTAAATTAGTTAAGCGTTATACCAGGATGGAAATTAGTTAAGCGTTATACCAGGATTGAAATTAGTTAAGCGTTATACTAGGATTAAAATTATTTAAGTATTATGATGTCAAAATTTAAATTAATTAATTATTATGCCAAGATTGAAATTATTTAAGTATTATGATGTCAAGATTTAAATCATTTAAGTATTATGATGTCAAGATTTATATTATTTAAGTATTATGATGTCAAAATATAAATTAGTTAATAATTATGCCAAAGTTGAAATTATTTAGGCGTTATGATGTCAAGATTGAAATTATTAAAGCGTTTTGCCCAGGTGGAATTTAGTTAATTATTATCCGAAGGTTGAAATTAGTTAATTATTATAATGGCAAGGTAGTTACGCGTTATGCCAAAGTTGAAATTAGTTAGGCGTTATACCAAGCTTGAAATTAATGAAGTATTATATCAAGTTTGAAATTAATGAAGTATTATATCAAGCTTGAAATTATTAAAGTATTATGACAAGTTTGAAATTAATTAAGAGTTACACCAAGCTTGAAATTAATTAAACGTTATACAAAGGTTGAATTTTTTTAAGCCTGATGCCAAGGTTGAATTTTTTTAAGCCCAATTCTAGGGTTGAAATTATTTAAGTATTATAACCAGGTAGAAAATATTTAAGCCTGATATCAAGGTTGAAATTATTTAAGCCTGATGCTAAGGTTGAAATCAGTTAAGCGTTAAATATTATTATTATTATTGAAGGTATTTAGTTTGTAGGTTATTTAAAAAAAAACCTTAAAATTCTATTTAGAAGAACAAAAGAATTACTTTATTTATTATAATATGCATTACATCACAAGTAACTTAATTACATTACTTATACAGAATATAGTTTCACCTAGTTTTTTGTTACCCTAATTTACTAAGGAAATTTTACTCTAAAATTAACGTGCTAATATAAAATTTGTGGTTCTTTAAAGATTTCGTTTAGCTTCCCGTTGGGGTTAAATTCGTGATTATTACCTCAGATTTTCGAAACCAGTTTGGAAGGTGCGAACGTAGCCTTAGCCGATAAGCGTGTTGTGCGTATGTTTGCGGAATCGAAGCATCTCTCTCCGGCGTTATCGTTTTCTTTCGGAATACTAAGACCGACGAAAATGTCCCGAAATGGGCGTAATGCTTGTACGTGTGCGAATTTCGTCGACGAACTAAAACCTAGAACCCGCGGAACCCACGCTGAAAGCGGGTAAGTGCCCAGTCCGTATCCAAAAGATAAAAAACAAGAGAAAAACATTCTTCACGGAGTGAATAAGGCGCGTGTGGATGGCCGGTAACTTCCTCGACGGTCCACCTGGATTGGGGCCTTCGAAGTATCAGTAATAAACTTCACCCCGTGTTGTCAGCTTCGATTCCATTGCCAATGGAAGTCGGAGTTGTTGGAAGGCTCTATATTCTCTCGGCGGTTTTTGAAGGGGTAAAAAGCTCTTTGGCGGCTGCCGGCAACAGATGACATGTTGCTCCGTAATGGACTCCATAATGCGGTCGCCAGCCTCCGCGGACTCGTTGCTACGAAACCACGTCAGCTGCTCTTGAACTAAACGTAAATTTAATGGAGACAGACGAGCCTCAACTTACAACCCAGCGCCACAGCCACAGCCAGGTTATTTTGTTCGCGCGCGCCAACCCAACCACCGTGTTAGCGGTTTTTTAGCCGAATAACGACGCGAGAAACGCTATAACTTTCGGACTTCGGGTAAAGCCAGGCGCCCACTGCTCTTCGTAACGTCTCCGTCCTACCTTTCGCGAGCCTTTGCTTCGTAACGGAGACAATGCCTCGTGGAAGGCAGGACGGATACGAAACGGAGAGCCAGTGGGCGCCTAGCCTAAGGAGTTCCAAAGTTATACTGGCGGCTTTAAATCTGCCAATATCGAATTGGTCTTCTGTTTTCCGGGAAAACAATTTAAAAAAGGAACCGTGGAGTTTTTGTAACTGGTTCCTGATTTTTTTTATCTTCCATCCTGGCCGTGTACGCTCTCTCCGCGTGATGAGAAACGAAAAGGGAGTGTTGCCGATAGGATTTTGAAGAGAAGGACGCAAAATGGATTTTGAGGTTGAACGCAGCTGTTGAAAATGGACTTTATATCGGGAAGTAACAAGTATTTACTTCCTTAGACTTCTCTCTCTCTCTAGTTGGGTTCCTTTCTGATATAGTTCCAAGTCAATCCCCGCTGTTGCGAGAAACGAACTATTGTTTCGGATAAAATCGGTTATTAGCTATTGAGAAAAAGCTCTGGAACTGCCTTTATTTATTGGTTAATGTTAATTTATTTCCAAAAGTCTGCCATATTTCGTTAATGGTGAGATTTTAACGAATTGATGACAGTGAGTAGTGGGGATCTACGAAACTAGAGGTCCACTAAGCAGATGGCGTCTGATTATTCCCTTGGTAGACTTGGCATCAAGTATTTATTCATCGGTAGTCTTGACCACAATTATTTATTTCATTGGTAGTCTTCGCAACAAATAATTATTACAATTCTCGTCTTAAAAAGTATTTATTTCATTGTTAGTCTTGACAACGAGTAATTATTACATTGGTAGTCTTGACAACAAGTATTTATTACATTAGTAGTCTTCGCAACAAATAATTATTACAATGCTCGTCTTAAAAAGTATTTATTTCATTGTTAGTCTTGACAACGAGTAATTATTACATTGGTAGTCTTGACAACAAGTATTTATTACATTAGTAGTCTTCGCAACAAATAATTATTACAATGTTCGTCTTAAAAAGTATTTATTTCATTGTTAGTCTTGACAACGAGTAATTATTACATTGGTAGTCTTGACAACAAGTATTTATTACATTAGTAGTCTTCGCAACAAATAATCATTACAATGCTACTCTTAAAAAATATTTATTACATTGGTAGTCTTGACAACAAGTATTTATTACATTAGTAGTCTTCGCAACAAATAATCATTACAATGCTACTCTTAAAAAATATTTATTACATTGGTAGTCTTATAGCAACGAGTAATTATTGCATAGGGAGTCTTGAAAAGTATTTATTATTTTGGTAGTCTTGACAAGTATTTATTATTTTGGTAGTCTTGACAAGTATTTATTATTTTGTTAGTCTTGACAAGTATTTATTCCTTTGGTAGTCTTGGCAACGAGTAATTATTCCCTTGGTAGTCTTGGCAACGATTAATTATTGCATAGGGAGTCTTGAAAAGTATTTATTATTTTGGTAGTCTTGACAAGTATTTATTCCTTCGGTATTCTTGACAAGTATTTATTCCTTCGTTATTCTTGACAAGTATTTATTCTTTCGGTATTCCTGACAAGTATTTATTCCTTCGGTAGTCTTGACAAGTATTTATTCCTTCGGTAGTCTTGATACGTATTTATTCCTTCGGTAGTCTTGACAAGTATTTAATCTATGACTAGAAATTTATTAACCACTGTTGTGTAGTGATAAACATTATTTAATTAAAAATAGATGACACGACTAGTTCCAAAACCATTCGGGTATTTTTTTAACTACGCAACAGTGGTTAATAAATTTCTAGTCATAGTTTTTATTGCGTAGGTATAGGAGTGTAATTTTAAGTAAAAGTATTTAATTCTTTGGTAGTCTTGACAAGTATTTATTACATTGTTAGTTATGAAAAGTATTTGTTACATTTATTCCAATGATAGTCTAGGCAACACGTATTTATTACATTGGTAGTCTTGACGACGTGTGGCTTGGTCCTTCCACTGGGGACCCATATTTCTTCTTAGATCCCAAATTGTATTGTCCAAATAACATTATTCAGATTGTGACTTCGAGTCTAGCTAAAATTGATATTTAATCCTTTACCGCGCGCCATAAATTCAATTTACGACGGGATAGTCATATGAAAGTGTAAATGGAAATGAAACTATTGAATTTTTTACACCCTTTTAAGGGAACTTTATCAGACAAACTTTCATGTCGTCCATAATTTAGGGGTGTCGCTTATAACTTGTAGGCAGGCCGGCGTTGTGAAACCTTATATAGCTGAGAGCGGGGAAAGCGATAACTGTCTGTTAACGAATCAGGGCCGCTACAGGAAGGGACGACAGACGCCTGGCATATCCCTTAACGGTTTTAGCAACCCTTTTCCCGCTGCGTCCCTTTTACCTCATCCTTTACCATCCGTCGCTTCCAGTCGTTCCCCCAGAACCATAAGAACGTTAGCGTTTTTTATCTTTCCCAATGAGGGGGAGACCCCACTGATGTCGCTCCTCGGAGTGCAGTTCGATAGAAGCTAGGGGGAAGAGTGAAGTCTGCCAGTGACCGGACTATATGGCTAGTCTTTGGTTGGGCCGTAATAGAGTCATTAGATGGCGAACGAATATGGCCAACTGCAATTGACTTAAAATGATTCGCGCCACCTATCGACGTCTAACTTCCCTTAACATTACTGGCCAATAATTCTCGTTCCCGATTTTCTAACGGTAAATAGACCCTTTTCACGATGCGAATAGCCCTGTACACCATTGCTGTTTCCAGTAAAACGCCCCCTGTAGAGAAAATTACCCGTAATTTAAGTTTGTTTATTTAAGCAATTTTGTTAAAAATTTCTTCTTTCTACAGAAATTGAGCTTTTTTTCAGATAATAAATATTCGTTATAGAATACTGTAGTCGTTTTTTATTCAATTAATCATTAAATGTTTTTTAAGTCCTTCCCGAAATAACTTACATAATCAAAATTGTCTAGACTGCTGGCTCGAATTTTCAAATCTTTATTTATCGGGCCCATTTGCAATATAATTTATTTTGCTCCTTAAGGAAATAAAATATTAGTTTCCACCATTTGATATCTTAGGTATATAGTCCTATGTATTAGCGAAGTTTGACTAATCTCACTCGAACCCTAATTGATGATTTATCCATTAGAAATATATTCATCGTTATTGACATTGCACTCGTATGCCCTTTAATTGCCGATGATTACACACTGAGCCTAATCACAATGACATCAGTCCCTTTCGAATTAATAATAAACGTACCGATGATTAATTTTGAACGTATAGTAGATGCTTCACTCACCTAAATTACTCCCTTAAAGACGTCATACCTTTATTCGCGAAATGAAGCGACTAGCTCTTCAACTATAGATAACTATTTGAGTGCCCCGAAGATGGAAAACACCCATGTACCGTTTAATTTTTTCTATTCTCCTCCTCGACAATTATTTCATACCGTCGATTTTTTCCGTACCCGGTATTATCCAAAGGGAACTTTGGGATTGCCGAAAAAATGGGGTTCCTCTAACTACTCTCAGGAAACGCCCAATCCAGGGGCAGGAGGAAAGAATTAAAATAATGGTAATATAAAAAATGATTTTGTTCACTTAAGAGAGAGAGAGAGAAGCGAAAAAAAGTAATTGATGATAACGATCTTCCGCGTCGAAAGATAAGGGATTTATAATACTTGTTAGGCGTTCTTTGGCGAGCTCTGTCTGTAGCTTGGGGTTTTTTTCTTGTATCGGGAAGTTTTTATTGCGATAGGATTATTTTTTATCTTACTTATTAAACCCGGAAATACTTGTTAATTAATTTTATGGATTTCTCTTTGTCATTCCATTGGTTGAATACGTTTGTCGTATATAAAAAGGTCACTAGTTGATTAACTTACAGAATTAAACGGCTTAACGCGTTTTTTTATAACCTCATAAAAGAGTTTTTCGTTTACTTTTTATAGCGCTGTTTGCTTTGAATTACTTTAGATTATTGAAAGAAAAATGTATATGTCCTATCAATTAATATCATACAGGTTAAGCTCGTTCTAAGTAACGGGTAGAGGCACGTCTAGAGAAAATAATATGTGTGTGATAAAACTAAATCTATAATTTTACACGTTATTCCCACACGTTACCAAATCTAAACTTAAATTGTAGTAATAAAAATAATTAGCTAGGCTAATATCTAAGGCACTGGATATTACACTTACTATTACTAGTATTATCTTTAACTTATGAATGTTTTATAAATATAAAATATTTTGATAATTTATTAAAAAATTATACTGTTAAGATTCTTGAAAGTTTAAAATAAAAAAAAACTTTTTCAGTGGGTGTAAAATATCTAATACCAAAGGGTTATGAAATATCTCTTACGAGTGAAGTATTTATTTAGGCCATACAAACTAAACGTGAACATTCGCAGATTCCATTGGGCGTAAATTTCCCGCCAAACCGTGGGTAAGTAAACCACATAACGGCTTAATGTTCACCTCACGTATTATCTTTCCTAAAAATGTTGAAATTACACTGCAATGGAATATGCACTAATTAATAAAACATTTTTACGATGTAATATATTTAGAAGCTATAGCTATATGACAAATTTTTCACCGTGCAACGTTTTCTTCCAAAACGAATTTTTTAAATCTTCTGCTCATAATAAATATGAAATAAATCTACAGAAGCTGGCAATATTAAAATAATATAGGTTGCACTGAGTATTAAATTTTGTTGTATAATAGTTGACAATACGCTGATAAACGCATCAATTTGCCCCTATTATTATTCTTGGGGAAAAAATGTCCAATGATACATTAGCGCTGTTAGGAAAATCACGCTCTTTAGACCATTAAATACGAGGCCCGTTTTATGAATAGATTTTTTCAGCCTTTTTGAACAAAGCTTTAAAAAATACCCCCCTCCGTACGATGTGAAAAAATTGGGTGTTGATATGGCTTAACAAAGAAATGGGGAAGAAAGTTCTAAAGCAAAATGGAAAAAAGTCACTAAAAAAATACGCAACTCCTTACGGGGCAAAAGACGAGGGTGGATGCGAAATACCATTAGTTTCTTATGATAGTCAAAACTACCACTTGTCACAAGCAGATCGCCGAATACGGTTATAAATTGTTTTCCAAGGCTAAAAAAGCCTGTAAGAAGATAGCACCACCGTCGTTACGGATTGGAAGGCGTAAAAAATGCAGATGCTTTTTTAGATTTAGGTTAATACGACCTCGATATATTCATTGAAAAACTGTCCTTATGTATTGTCTTCTTTATAAAAAAAAAGTAACGGAAAAATTCTAAATTAATAGGATTATATAGCATTGGGTTTACTATTTCATATGGAAGAAACGGGCTCTGAGTGCAGTGCCAAGTAGGTTAGGCTCTTCTATCATATATTATATAAATATGAAAAAGTATAGTTTATGAGAAAACAAGGACTAACTTCCAAGATGAGCTTCGAAGATGGGCTCTTTCGGAGGTCGATGATGAAGAGAGTCGGGGGGGGGGCGCCAAGAGTTTATATCCCCCACCGGTTACGTTATGATGGATAGGAGATACCAGAAGGAAGTCTCCATTAAAAACGCTACAAAATAGAAGTTGAAAAAGTCCACTTGATAAAGTCGGGGTTTTGTCAAGCGGACGAAAAACCATGATAATAAAGGAACCCCGAGTCAAAATGGGTTCTTTTCCTCTTCCCATCCTCATCTTTAGCTCCACATCCCGAAAGAGGGAAAAAAACCTATATAAGTCGTAACGAAGGCGATTTTGAAATGGAGGGAACGTCGGTAGGATGGGTCGCTTCGTTCCTTAGTTTTTGTCTCTTCGCGTTTGTATCCGGGAAGCTAGAGCCAGGGCCAAATCATCGTTTCTATAGACTCCGGACTTTGTTTTAATATGACTACCGTTTTCCTTTCTGCTACAGTTGCCCTTTCTTACGTTTGCGCTAAACGTACTGGAATAGAAACTTATTGCTTTTGTGGCCTTTGCTGGCTGGCTTTGAAAATTATTGGATTTTGTTGCGATGTCTCCTTATTTAAAACAATCCCATCTGCTTGCGTGACAAATAAGGCAGATTTTCCGAAACAACTTCATCGCAACTAGATGGCGTTGTGGGTAGGTTCCTTACCACTGCCAGTTACAGATATTTTTTAAGACTGAAGTTCGAACGTAATGTTCAAAAATGGCATAGATTTTATACAAACAATCATAAATATTGAGATAAAATAATATTTTTTATTATTACGCAGGAATTAATATAATTTGAAGTTTCATTTAATTCAAGGAATACCTCTGCGTATTGTTCCATACCAGAGTGACTGAGTAAAATCATATCACCTCGGGCAGGAATCGAACCTACGACCTTTGAGTTACCGTCCCAACGCCACTACCATTGGACTACCGAGGCCACGAATAATCAGGCCTCGGACATCCAATTTAAGAATGATTCGATCTGGTTCACATTGTTGACGGGACACATTTAACCCGTTGTTGACGGTGCCGTAGCATTTTACGTCAACTAATTTATAACAGGACCTTGATAGCCTGTAGTCATGACTATAAATTCTGACACACTGTGTCACCGAATGAATTTTTTTTTTGATTCTATAGTTTATATTCGAAACAGCAAACGTTCTAATTTATCTCGAGCGAACTTGTTTATTTTCGTATTCTTCCGTACTCGCAATTGACAGACGGACGGACGGACGTAGGCAAGATCGTTGAGCTGTAAAGCTAGTTTAAATGACTTTTCCTTTCCCCACGCGGTTCAATTTGGGGCGATTTACCGCACGAGCATAGCGGGAAATAGAGCTCCGGCCACGTCCTATCGACGATTTGTTTGTTTCGACTTGGTCGGTTTAGCAGTTCGGTTAAAAATACATCCGCTTGGCGGCGATCCTTTCACCGTGTAATCTGACCAACAAAAAAGGTTACTCTACTTTTTCCGTTGTTTTCTCGTCCATTCGCCGTTCTGTTGGTCTCCATGTAGAGAAGGAGAGAGGGGAGCGTTGTCTTGGGTTGGGCCCAATCTTTAAACGAGCTGCTCTTTCTCCTTTTTCGATATATTTTCCCCGGCGAAGTATATTCTTGACTGGAAACATTATCCACGAAACTGCTCTTTACGAACGATTTGAAAGATTCGGTTATAGCGACAAGATGGATTTAAAACGGTTTAACCGAATTTTCTAGCATCATCTCACGAAGGATTCTTTACTCCGAAGGGTATTATATTATTGCGTTAGAGAATGTCATGTTGTTCTTTATTTAATGTTTCCTTACGCTTTATACGACAACCGTACAGTTTGACAAATATGTATTTGTTTTATGTGACTTTCCTAAAGGGGAAAAGTTTCATAAACTTTTGGTTGAATAAAAATGCTTTCTGTAACAAAAACTATATTAATCCCATTGCTTGGGCATACGCTTGGTCTAAGACTGATCCTGAAGTGGTTTGAGACTGGTTTATGATTGGTCTAAGAGTGGTCCTGGAGTGGTTTGAGACTGGTTTATAATTGGTCTCTAATGGCTCTTAGACTGGTACTGGATGTCTCTAAGACTGGTACTGGATGTCTCTAAGACTGGTCCTATACTGATCTATGAATGTTTTAAGAGTGGTGTGTTCTGCTTTTAGTCTGGTCCTAATCTAGTCCTAGAGATATCTAAGGCTGGTCTAAGAATGGTTCGTTCTGCTTATAGTCTGGCCCTAAACTGGTCCTAGACTGATCTAAGACTGTTCTAAGAGTGGTTCGTTCTGCATTTAGTCTGGCCCTAAACTGGTCCTAGAGTGATCTAAGACTGGTCTAAGAATGGTTCGTTCAGCTTTTAGTCTGGCCCTAAACTATTCCTAGAGTGATCTAAGACTGTTCTAAGAGTGGTTCGTTCTGCTTTTAGTCTGGCCCTAAACTATTCCTAGAGTGATCTAAGACTGTTCTAAGAGTGGTTCGTTCTGCTTTTAGTCTGGCCCTAAACTATTCCTAGAGTGATCTAAGACTGTTCTAAGAGTGGTTCGTTCTGCTTTTAGTCTGGCCCTAAACTGGTCCTAGACTGATCTAAGACTGGCCTAAGAATGGTTCGTTCTGCTTTTAGTCTGGCCCTAAACTATTCCTAGAGTGATCTAAGACTGTTCTAAGAGTGGTTCGTTCTGCTTTTAGTCTGGCCCTAAACTATTCCTAGAGTGATCTAAGACTGTTCTAAGAGTGGTTCGTTCTGCTTTTAGTCTGGCCCTAAACTGGTCCTAGACTGATCTAAGACTGGCCTAAGAATGGTTCGTTCTGCTTTTAGTCTGGCCCTAAACTGGTCCTAGACTGATCTAAGACTGTTCTAAGAGTGGTTCATTCTGCTTTTAGTCTGGCCCTAAACTGGTCCTAGACTGATCTAAGACTGTTCTAAGAGTGGTTCGCTATGCTTTTAGTTTGGTCCTAAACTGGTCCTAGACTGATCTAAGACTGTTCTAAGAGTGGTTCGTTCTGCTTTTAGTCTGGCCCTAAACTGGTCCTAGAGTGATCTAAGACTGGTCTAAGAAAGGTTCGTTCTGCTTTTAGTCTGGCCCTAAACTGGTCCTAGAATGATCTAAGACTGGTCCTAGAATGGTTCTTTCTGCTTTTAGTCTGGCCCTAAACTGGTCCTAGAATGATCTAAGACTGGTCCTAGAATGATCTAAGACTGGTCTAAGAATGGTTCTTTCTGCTTTGTCTGGCCCTAAACTGGTCCTAGAATGATCTAATACTGGTCCTAGAATGATCTAAGACTGGTCCTAGAATGATCTAAGACTGTTCTAAGAGTGGTTCATTCTGCTTTTAGTCTGGCCCTAAACTGGTCCTAGACTTATCTAAGACTGTTCTAAGAGTGGTTCGTTCTGCTTTTAGTCTGGCCCTAAACTGGTCCTAGACTGATCTAAGACTGGCCTAAGAATGGTTCGTTCTGCTTTTAGTCTGGCCCTAAACTGGTCCTAGACTGATCTAAGACTGTTCTAAGAGTGGTTCGTTCTGCTTTTAGTCTGCTCCTAAACTGGTCCTAAACTGGTCTAAGAGTGGTCCGTAACTGCTTTTACTGTGTTCATTGACCGTTCTAAGACTGGTCTAAGAGTTGTTCTTAACTGCTTTAAGAGTGATTATTTTTAGTCTGCTACTAAACTCGTCTAACTGTTTTAAGATTGGTCGTGGTCTAACTTTAGATAGTTTTAAGATTGGTCCCGAACTACTATAAGACTCTTCCAGGTCTGATTTAAAACAGTTCCAAGAGTGGTCCTGAACTACTATAAGACTCTTCCAGGTCTGATTTAAAACAGTTCCAAGAGTGGTCCCAAACTGGTTCTACACACGTCTGAGACTCATTTATAATTAATTTTAAAACTATGCCAACAGACTACAACTAGATAAATAAATAAAAAGTCAGCTAGGGACCCAAGGCACCACCTTAGGCCTAAGTCACCGAGCGGCTTTTACTTCCATTAATTTAGGTGGCTGGCTTACAATGCGTAGGAGGGTGGTGGCCAGTGCTTCATGTTACCGTTAAACTCGAAAAATTTTTATGGAAAGGGGAAACTGAAGATTACTGTCTGTTTTAGTGAAATTAGGAGAACGAAAAGGCTCAGACATCTTTATGGGGTGGTTGGGCAGTTAGCCTAATTGCAAAAACGAAGTTTTGGACAGCTAGACAGAACGTGGATATCGAATTGGCATCTGTATCGGCATCGATTACGTGTCTTAAGACGCTTAAAAAATAAGCCGAAGTTTTATCCGATCATATAAATATGAAAAATAACTTTTGAAGTCGATGGTTTTCTGGCTAGAAAAATCCGATGCAGAGCTTGTAAAAGGCGCGCCAGAATCTCGAAGGGGTGGCCTGCCATACCTCCAACCCTCTTTTTATTCCATCTTTTCCTCTTCTGCGAATGAAGTAGCCAGTTGCTATAAGGGGAGATCGCACGTGTTACCAGTATCGAGAACTATTATAGATTATACGTGCGTCAGCCTGATACCGAACCGTTTCCTGCCGACAACCAGTAGCCGCACTACAAGTACCGCTAGCTCTGGGATGATCATACTTTATCACCCGCTGCACTCTCGTGATGAGATACTAATACCAGTTTAATAATAGTTCCCCCTTCATTTTGCATTAGTGGGAAAGGCGAGGCGGACTTAAGAGACGCTGTTTGATAATCTTGACCAACGCCAGGAAGGAAAAAGGCCCGGCGATTTCCGACAATTTTTGCTGGTCATCTAGAACATGCTGACTGCTCTGAACCATGTTCGATCCTGTAGGACCCCGTGCAGGTATAGGGTCAAGGACTGATATCTCTTACTTACACTGTTGAACTTACGGATAGTACTACGAAGAAACATTTCGTAACCTTTTTGCTGTACCACTTAGATTTTTCGTTAGCCTTAAGGAATTAATCAACCGTAGATGAGCTTGAGTATTCTTTAATTATATTTATGGTTGGGCGTTTAGTTCTCGGTACTTCCAAATGCGAATCAAGAGGGCGAAACGAATAAAATTATGTCCATTGTCTTAAACAACGAAACACTTTGGCCGGCGCAAAGTCAAACACGTTTCGAGAGGCGGGCGTCCTTCTACTGACTCGAGAGTCGACTTGAGCCGAATCTTCCAGCTCGTTTGCCTTCTTATTAGCGCTCGAACGCTCCGAGATTGTCGCCGAGATAATTGCAAATTAGCCGTATTAGGAGCCATAATTAAAATCGGATCTACAAGATTATCCCTTTTCCCGCTTTTCGAGCGACTCTTTTCTCTTCGGCGGCTGCGGCGTTTTTAATTACAAACCCTCGTAAAACCCGAAGGGTGTCAACGCAACAATGTCACCAGCGTGTTTCTTCAGATTTCTTTCCCCCCTGCCCTAACAACCGACGCTTCAGTTCGCTCTCTCGACGCCAGAGGGCCATCGCGACGCACTTCGCGTCACTTTTGTTCGGCCCTTTCTTTTGGCCGAAAACTGGCCATTTTTCTTTCCCGTTCCTGGATGGCACCGCTAATTTTATTTTCTCCTATAGCCTATCGTTACCATTTTTAATTATCAGCTTAATGTATTCACCATTTCCCTGGAGCAAATACCGATTTTTTTTCAACCGAACCCACTTCGTTGGTAACGTCCAATTTAATCTAAAGGAGCTACCGGTGTTTTTATACTTAAAGGGTTCCCACTTAATTTGTCTAAAGAATCGATAACGTTGGTTAATTTTAAAAAATTACAAATTGAACAATAATTCAATTGTTTTCAAATATTATATAATATTTATCTTAGTCTCCAATCAATAGGATCATGTAGGAAGATAAAGACTTCGGTTTAAGTATGCAACAGCTCGATTGGGTTCCGTAAATGTTCTTCCCCATTCTCTTTTCTTCATCTCGGAGATCTCCGTTCTTTTTGGCACTCATCTCGAGTGCGACCGGCCGAGTTAATTACGGTAATGAGATTAGCAGGGGCCAGTGCACTGACAACAGAGAAACAAAAAGGTGGCCTTCAAATAGAGGACTCCTCGAGTACTGGTAGAGAAGAATTCAGAAAAGCAACCTAACGTTTCAAGACCCCAGAACCTATAGTCGATGCAATTTAAAAGTAAAAAATAAACTACAGTTAGATTACAATGACTATTAGACATTGGTTAAATTTAATATAGAATAAATATTTTTTTCTATTGTATCGATGGAAACACTGATTAGAGTTGTTAATTTTCCAGAAAAATTAAAAATTTAAACATATTTATTTTTCGGTATTTTTATCCTAGACTAGTCAAATGGTATAGTTTTACTTTTGGATTCGACCAAACCTTTTTACGTTTACTCAAATGAATAAAATAGCACCTACAGAAAGGTTGTGACAGTGTTAATGGTAATATGTTGTAACAGTGTTTATAAGAATATGTTCTGACAGCGATAATAAGAATATGTTGCGAATGTGATATAAGAATATGTTGTGATAGTGATATGATTTAGCAGTGTTAATAAGAATATGTTGCGAATGTGATGTAAGAACAAGTGGTGACAGTGATAATAAGAATATGTTGTGATAGTGTCAATAAGAAAATGTTGTGAAACTCGACGAAATTTGTTGTTCATCTGCAAGCCATTTACGCGTGCACGACTCAAAACTATTGCTTCGGAGACAGAACTATGAACTGGATCCGATCCATCGTTGGACTGAAAAGGGATTTCCCATTGTGTTTCATGCTTACCCCCCTCTACTTACAACCACGCGCGTTAGACCTCTAAGAATCTCATCTGGTCTTCTGTCTTCGTCATCCGTTCGGTCTTGCAATAAGTCTTACGTTTCCTGGTTTGCTTTTGCTTGTGATCTCTACAAAGATGCTTAGTACCTCGGTATAGTCTCCAACGACTGTTGAGTATCAGTGGTTTACTTCCCGCTACTAGTTTTGTAGTGGCAAATTAAGGTTTTACTCAGTGACATCACGTGTTCGTATAAACAAGCAATATCTCTTAAAGATTCATCTAATCAGTGTGCGTTCCAAATAGACCTTTCCATAAAATGTTCGTTACGATAAGAGGGGGAAGGAAAACTGTTTTTGCAAGGATGATTTAGAACAACGTTATATATATTAAAATTTGTTGTGAATAAAAAACTTTGTTAAATTTGCATATATGGGATTTTTAATTAAAAAGGCACTAAGCCTTGTCTTACTCAGTTTCGATCTGCTTAGCAGATCATCTTCAGAGACAATGGAACTCCAAATTATGTCAATGTACATCAAAAAACGAGATCGGTCGACAATAAAAAACAATGAGTTCAAATTCCATAGTTGTAAAAAATATACAAAATTACTTGATTTTAAAAACTACATGATTTAGTACACCTGAGGTTTAACAACCAAGCAAAAACAGTACAGAATAACTTAGTCAGTGTGGGATTATGAACAGCAACCAGGACGTTTTTTTTAATAAGATAATATTTATATACATGTATATATATTACTCCTTGTTTTTACCCTCGCTCGACTCTTGAGCTCGGTATGTCGTCTGCTACCTAGTGTAAATATTTACAAAACACGGCGGATTAAAATTAAACCAAGTGATATTAATACATTTTTTATATCAAATGTTTAAAGAATAAAAGTATTTCGTTTACTTAACTAGTCATAAAAGGAGATGATTTAAATATTTAAAATAACGAAAAATTTAGCATGGTTACGATGATGTTTAACAGTTAATGCTTTTGAACTAAGGCTTAACATTTGACAGCCACAGTAGTGTATCAGGTAAAGATTGTTGTTTATCATAAAATACTAGCTAATAAATATCGAAGTATTAACAATACTTTCACAGAGTATTGCAATAATAATTCATTTAATTACTATCGAAAATAAGTTAAAATCAATTTGAACTCCAAAGCCACTAAGCCTAACCCGAGCTCCGTGTAAAATATTTGGGGAAATCTTACCGGAAAATGCAAAAAGTACAGCCAACTTTTTGTTTAGTTTTAGTGGATGACGTAGAAAAAACAGTGAAAGCCCCTAGAAATATTTTATGGAAAGGCCTATTGTGAGCCCACTTGGTCTAAAATGTGAGATTAAGCACACAGGTTAATATTCCCCCAACCCTTGTACCATTGGAAAACAGGGGTTTAGTTAACTTCATTTTTCTCAGGCTTCGGTTAAATGGTCTGGACGATGCCAGACACACAAAACTTAACCAAAAAAAAACTAAAATACATAGTATAACCTTTTATTAGAATGCAATGTTCTGTAATTTTTTACTCGTATAACCTCTTCCTTATACAAAAATGGAATTGCAAAATGAGCAAACGAATTTTCTCTCATTTCGTCGCGTGTTGATCGTTTTCACAGGTCATATTCGAATATGACAGTGGCGACAACTGATGATTCAAACTTGTAGAATTTTTAAAAGGGTCATTCGCGTGGCATTTTTTTTGAATAATTTACGAGTGAACCTCGCTAATGAGAATGAGGCAATTAGTAGGGTGCTGGCATTGATTGTTCGGAGATGAATCGACGAGCCGTTCTTTCGGAGATGTCTCTCTTCTCCGGCTTAATGGGTTTCGTTTTTGTCCCTTTTTGTGTCGCAGAGCTTGTTGGCGGCGGTGACCGACGCGCTTAAAAGTCGCCTCTTCCAAATGCGCCCTCTATCGCGGGAAAGTGGCGAAACTCGGGGGAGCCGGCGATCGTATTTTTCATTTCGCATTAGACGTTGACAGCAACAGGACTAAATAAAATAGAGGAGCCCTCTTTCCGTGGGGCTTTTAAGCCATCCTGCCGCCGATACTTCCTAACTTCTCAATCCCCCGTTATCCGCCGCGTATCGAACCCTAACGCGACGGAAGCGTGACGTCGCGGATTTGCGAAAAACGTTTCCCTCGATACGGAAGCGGTCTTTTTACTCCTTTCGTTTTTTTCTGGATCCGCGGCCGACGAGCATTTATCACTACGCGAACGCGCGTTGGGGAGAGATCCACTGCAAAGTGGCGGACGCGCGGAGAGAGAGAGAGGTATGAGAGTGGCGAAAAATGTTGGCTAAATGCCTCCTGATTGATCTTAGCCCGTATCTGAACCGCATGCTTCCCGTTCCTCTCTGGCTCCTTCGCGCTATTAATAGCTTCAAAAGTTGCCCGTTGGGCCCCTCATATTTTGGCTTCGGAGAGACGTCGTCCTTAATGACAAGCGTTTCCATTTCATTCCCGCTCAAACAATTGGGTCAAATCGAGGCGCGGAAATAAAAATCCACTTTGGTATCCCGAAGAAATAATAATAGACGGTTGTTTATAAAAATTTATAGCGTTGACCCGTTTAGATTACTCGATAAATGGGGTTAGTCTGTATACGCTTTCTTAATTTCTCTCCACGCGGGTTTCGAATTTTCTATACTCTTCCATTTGTTGATGTTGATCGAGCTTTTATTTAAAAAAAACCGGTTAATTAAAAAGTAAATTTGCATAAATTGTTAATTAATCCTGATAATGTAAATACTAACGCTGACTTAGTCATTTGGAAGTGTCTAACAATCGATGTATATTATGGAGATTAAATCGCATTTAAAACGCCCATTCAATTATCTCTTAGGAATAACGTATGCCTGGAAAAAAAGATGGGAATATAAAACGGACCTAAATTTCGTATTCTTTACAAAGTCTAGATGAGAAGATGTAAATCACCTTTCTTCTGCCTCCTATGTAGAGCTTCTCTAATAGAGCCATCTCTTTTCTGAATTCCGTCCACTCTGTGTCGGCGTCGACCTTCTTGGGACAAAAGAAGAGGGAACCTAATTCACTCCCTAAAAACAGCCATAAAACTTTCTAAACGGCTAAGGTTAAAAAGGAGACCAGAGATCGTGCACCTTAAGCTGCTACGCGTCGGCAACGTTACGTGGATTTTAACTTCATAATCCTCATCTCTGAGACACTAGATCCGATACCTCAGCCCACAAACCTAACGTTATGAAAGGCAGGAGCTATGGAAATGTTATAGACTTGTTATATCCTTATATTCGCCTTTTTTCTCCAGTTGGATTAGTGTCTGCCTACGAGGTCATGTTGAATAGGTTCGATTGATCTAAATTACCGCCAATATGATCAGTGAAAACCTCATGTCTGAGATACTTGATCCGGTATCTCAGCCCACAAAGCTAACGTAATCAAAGGCAGGAGCTATATGGAAATGCTATAGACTTGTTATATCCAGACATTCGTCTTTTTATCCAGTTGGATTAGAGCCTGCCTACGAGGTCATGTTGAATAGTTTCGATTGATCTAAATTACCGCCAATATGATCAGTGAAAACCTCATGTCTGAGATACTTGATCCGGTATCTCAGCCCACAAAGCTAACGTAATCAAAGGCAGGAGCTATGG
This sequence comes from Leiobunum rupestre, assembly GCF_980474605.1. Taxonomy (NCBI): domain Eukaryota; kingdom Metazoa; phylum Arthropoda; class Arachnida; order Opiliones; family Sclerosomatidae; genus Leiobunum; species Leiobunum rupestre. The sequence continues at coordinate 39,378,048 of NC_143392.1, forward strand.
GAATGTTATAGACTTGTTATATTCTTATATTCGCCTTTTTGTCCAGTTGTATTAGTGCCTGCCTACAAGGTCATGTTGAATAATTTCGATTGATCTAAATTACCACCAATATGATCAGTGAAAACCTCAAAACTAATGTTGAAAAATATTGAAATATTAATATGGTTTCTGCTTAACTGTTACAGATAGCTTTGTACAACGTAACACTATTCTTTTAAAAAAATAAATGTAGATTTCCTTGTGATTAAATAACTGGTCGTCGATTAAAATCGTGAACGAATCTAAAAATCACCCAATGGGAGTTATTTTTCGTAATCTGGCAGCTTCGTTATCGTAATTTGTCCAATTCAGACGAGGCCTGCAATTGGGCGTGGTCAATTTTTTCCACTCACTCTCGATTTCTTCGATCTACATCGAAAATGAGACAGCTCTCATCCAATCGATGCTGATCTAAATGAATGTATCTAAATCTACAGTATCTCCCAACGGACGACAAATCTTAAATTGGAATAATCCGGTTCAGTGAGCCTCTTTGGAATAAGAAAGTTTAAACGTCGTAGAAGGTATCCCGGCGTCCACCGGGATTCCTATGATCTGTTGAATTAGCAAATTTCCTTGATAACTAATTCCTTAACTAATTCCTGAAATGGGATCCTAGCTCTATAATTTGCGTTTGGTGACGTACTTTGCTCCGTTAATGGCTGACTTAAAGAAAACAAAACCGAGAACCAAACTTAGGTAAATCTTCTGTTGGAATTGGAAACTTTCGGTGGCTACACCGTCTTAACTCCAATTAATTCGTATTTTGTTGTTCTTCGGTCGATTATAAGGAGTGTCTACTCCAATTTTGCGGTATTAGTTCGGAAATTGACTTAGCTAATGAAGAAGATCAAAGGGAATTTTATAAACTAAATGTACTTACTAGGTTTTGTCTGCGAGAACTTGTTATCTCAAGCTTTAGAAAGTGGAAAAGGTAGATTTATCTTCGGCGTGTCTTCCCTCCCACCGTGTCTATATGATGTTAGATAGGTGATTGGGAACGTGTAGGGGAACGGAATGGTGGGTCAGGGCCATCAAACAGGTTAAAGGCTTGATTAAGACGTCGGCCGGATTTCTTTGTCTTAGCACGTTCTCCTTGATTGGTGTGGCCCACCGTCGGGACTCGCGCCCCTTCCGCATCGGGCGACGTGATTGGGGAAGTAATGAAACCCCCGTACTTTTAAAAAATCAAATTAGGAGCTTGTTAAGGAGGACCGACCTCGACTCCAACTCGCGCCAGAAAAGTCGAACGAGTGATTCGAATATGAAAATGGCGTCATCTAGACCTTTATCGTAATGTTCTCCCTGCGCGCCGCCATTTTAAATTTTAGACTTTTTAGAAATTCCAAAACTAGGAAGAACATGGCTATTGAATAAAAATAACACTCCAGTTTTGGAAAATCCGCAGTGAAATCTGGACCCAAAATTTGTCTCCTTAAATCTTTCTTATGACGGGAAATATGCCTTTATATTTATCGTTATCATTTTCTGTCAGATTTTTATCTGGGGGTTTTTTTATGGAGAAGCGATTGAGGATGGAATTTTATTATAATAGGAAAAGGATAGACGATACAATCCCCGGTGATTCACAACAGGTTTTGATAGTGGATTTTTTTCAGGAGTATCAACTAAAAAGTTTTAGACTTTATTGTTTTTTTTTCTCCATAAAACCTCCCAAAACGTGATTCCCTGAATATCGACTAGCACGGATGGAAATATAAAATGTTGAAACTTTCATACCCTTTATTTTTACCTCTCCGAGGGAACTTTGTACCCTAGGAGGGGTTATACAACCACCGTGTCTGTCTGTCTGTGGGTGGGTCTGTCTGTCTGTCAGGCCTGCATTTTCGGGGCAAAGGGTAATCACTGCGTACCCAGTTTCTTAGAATCAGGGAAAAGGTTTTTCCAAAAGCGCCCTCTTTTTGTCATTGGGTGTAGTATAATTTTTTATACGGCCGGGATTCGAACCCGAGCCCTCTTGCACGTCAGGTGAGCGTTTTACCGCAGAACCACGGATACAGTTACGCTTCACTGAAAATTAAAAACTCTTCCGAGGAGAGGTATATTTTGGCTTGCCAACTTGTTTGTGAAGAGGAGAGCTAAAATATTATCGCTAGTAGGGGGGAGGGGGGCTTAGTTTAAGATGAGCGTATAGTTGGTAAGGAACCGCAACAAATGAGGCGAGATTATGATAAGCTCTTTGTCTAGACTGGCTCAATAATGTGGGAATGACAGCCCCGTTTTCTTATATTCTTCCTGAAGCCCCCTATTCATCTCGGTACTCTCATCTGACAGTTTATATTCGACGCCGAAAAAGGGTGAAGTTGCTAGAGAAATAATACCCAGTAAGCCTGCTGATTTAATAGCCCTACGCACGCATCTTTTCCCGACTCGGTAAAGACCCTGTATATGTTTGAAAACCTGTTTTGAATATGAGAGTTTTTTACGCCATCTTCTCTTTCGCTCCTCCTGGAAAAAAGCAGGAGCAGAGATTTATACTTTCCCCCCTTCGATTACTAGAGAGGTTAAGCAGTTGGCGTTAAGAAAGAAAACGTCTAGGCTTTCCACCGTTCCTTTTCAGACGTTTCGGCAATCTAAGGTGGTAGTGCTTTCAACGCGTTGAAGAGTACCCGTAAAAATTCCGACAGAGCTGAACCTCTTTATTAACAGGTTTTGATCGTCTACGCCTGTTTGGTAAGAATGGATTGAATAATAGATCAAGCGTTCCAAGAAAATATCGATTTACGAAGTTTTATTATTAGGGATTATTGGACATAAATTAAACGGAGGGTATTAATATCGAAAACTGTCCGTGAAGCAAAGCCCCCAGTGATGGCTTGAATATTGATGGGAATTGCCTCTTTTTGGGCTCAGTCAATGTGTCTTAAGGCGTCGAAAGTGTCTTAGTTAACGTATAACATGTATAAAAGATTTTACTGCCAATAAACTTATGAAATGAAGAAATATAATACTTTTTTCGTCACGTATTTTAGCTTAATTTATAATTTTGTCAATGTTCACCTAAACCAAAATTAAAATTAATTATCGAAGTATGAATAGTGTAACGATAATTTTACAGGTGCACTTTGAAATTATCTTATTTTTATCTCTCGATACCCCCTCGTTTTCATGCCCCAGCTACTGTCCCGACTATTCCGATTGTTTTAAGGGCAGGTGTAGAAATTATCTAACATCTTTTAATTTAATTTAATTTAGTTTAGTTTAGTTTAGTTTAATTTGATTTAATTTATCTTAATTTAATTTAGTTTAGTTTAATTTAATTTAATTTACTTTAATTTAATTTAGTTTATTTTAGTTAAGTTTATTTTATTTTAGTTTAGTAAAGTTTATTTTATTTTGGTTTAGTTTAATTTAATTTAATTTTATTTATCTTAATTTAATTTAATATAACGATTTGGTTATTAAAAATAATCGGGAAAAATTTAAATGTTGACAGATCAAATGTCAAGAATCCGTTGGTGGTTTTAGAATTTCTCTAGAACGAGTAGTTTCTTCGCTAGATCACTCGGAGTGTTCAGCTGTAAAATATTATCGCTTCCTAATTTCTGATCCAAAACCAGACTTTAACTAATAGCTTCGCTTACGCTACACTATTCCTAAAAATCACATTAATTTACTACAAATGTAGTTGGTAAAGATGTTTTTAGAGTTATGAACTTTTAATCAGATAAATTCTAATGAAAAATCCCGTTTTAGAGGGTTCAAAGACCGTACACTTTTATACAAATGCTCTTTATTACCCGAATTTCGTACTCTTTTTTGTGTTGGGTTGGACCTGGAAGGACGTCGCGCCAATCAGAAAAATTAATCGCGTAATTTTTTTGGAGGCCCCGCTTTTGCGAAAAACAACGTCTGGAAATTATTTCGACTGCATTTGAGTAATTCACTTTTGAATCGAATTGAAAACGGACTAGAAAAGGGTTGCGATTTCAGATTAAAAATACCGGGGGGATGAATAGAAGGGAGGGGGCTATATATAAATCTATAGGAGCGAAAGATCATTATAGACGTCCGTGGTAGCCTTCTCGCCGGCGGCAGCACCTCCAAACACTGTTTCGTAGCGGAACTATCAGCGGTGGGAGGAGAGAAATGAGTCAGAATTTCGCGCCGAATGTGACAAGGCTTAAGATAAATGGCACCATTTCCACTGGTGGACAAAGAGTTCGGGTTTCTCTGATCGGATCAACATGGCCGGCGTTCACCCCTTTTGGAAGGCCGCGTTATATACGTCGATTACCGTCTCGCTTTACAACGATATCCACTTGGGCTTATTCCTTTCGGGTACGGGTGTACCGTTACTATTTACGCCTCGTTTCGGGCTGCAATGTACAGGGACTAGGTTCGCTATCAATTCCCACCCGACGCCGCCGCGAAAGACGAGTTGCAATATTATTAAAAAAAGAGAAATAGAAAAAAGTGGTGGTAACGTGTCCAGCTCCCTATTTTTTCATACAAAAGGGATGACAACAGTAACTGCAACAAATCTTCGCTCGATAAGAATCAAATGTAGACCAAAGAATCCTTTTGTGAACGGCGCTCGCGTCGTCCGATAACTTTCCAGTTATATTTCTATGTCCCCAACCCCCCATCCTGGCGCGCTGCCGTTTGTAACGACCAATGTTTCTGTCTAAAAAATATTTTGAAAAATGGATAGTCTTATTTTGTTACTCGGGTTTGGTGTTGCGAACGCCATCGAACGTATAAGTCATTCACTTGTAATGAAATTACGTAATTTCTTTGGATATTTTAGACCCGTAACCAGCCACCATAACTCGGGGGCGCTCAAATGTTTTTGTAGGGTGCCAATGCCTTCAAACTAAAAATCGTAATTTTTAACTCCCACTCCTGAAATTAGTAAATACACAGAAATTTGTCTTATTTTGTTATTTTTTAAATTATGAATTTCGACTCCGTTGAAAACCGAATGTTTTATTAAAAATACAGGTAACCGATGTTATGTGATATTAGTTGGTAGTTGAGCAATCCATTTTTTTTTTGGTTGGTTGGGTTGGGGATGCTTTTAAAAGTATTCATTTGGGGTCACTGAGCATCCCCTGCCGTCCCCCCATATATTTGCCAAATCAACTTCGTAATTTTCAAGGTATTTCTGTCGCAACTAAAGGGTTCTAATATAACCCACTCCCTTCTATGGCTTTGAAATTTAAGGCGCTACTTACAAGGAGACGACCCGAGGTGTAACGCACTGATTTTGTTCAAACTCGGGGGTTTGGTAGACTTTCATGTAACTTGAAAAACTTTAAGGGAAATGTCTCCATAGGCAACCGTTTTGCCATGGCAACCAAAAATGTTTTTGACAACACAAAATGGAAATTTTAATATTGAATATAACATGGGAAACTGACCAATTTTAAGGGTACCCTCTGTAAAAATTTTAATCAATTTCGAACTTTTTCATTATTTGTTTAGTTATATTTATTATTTTTAGCATTTTCAAAAATTTCAATATGAAAATTGGTCAGATTCCCTTGTTATTTTCAATGGGAAAATTTCCCTTTTGTGTTGTCAAAAACATTTTTGATTGGCATGGCCAAACGGTTGCATATGGAGACATTTCCCTTTAGGGTTTTTCAAGTAACACGAAGGTCTACTAGAGGTTAAATTCCCTTTAAAAGCCACGAGATTGTCAACTGGCAAGGTGGAGTTCGAGGGGTCCTAATTCGCCGTAGCGCCACTAGGGGGCTGCAAACCATTCCGGAAGTATTATCTCGTTTACTCTGGAGAGAGGAAAATATATTATCTTTCACGTACTTTGTTGTTTAAATTAACTAATGACGTCAAATGTGTTTTACTTTAATGGAAAGAGCATTCAACATATCTCTTTGCGGATGGAGAAAAGAACCAAGTGGGATATAAATCAGATAAATTTTTCTTCAGTAAAACGCGTCACGCGATGGTAATACTGAACTGGAATGAACAAAACAAACTTTTAGAAAAATCGGATGAACAAATTTTAAGTAATCTACGAAGGGGGGGGGGGGATTTCATATTCTCTAATGGCTCTAATTTTAGCGCCATTTCGTTCTATGGCGGAACGGGGCTCTGTTAGATAGAGGACAAATAATACCGAAAAAGGAAACAAACACGAGTCGGGTCGCTCATTTATACTTTGTCACGCGAAAGCCGAAGCGATACAGAATGTCGCCCAAGTCCGCAGAGTCTCAGTAGTTAATAAATGAGTGAACTTGGTTTAACGGGTGGATTTCATCGCGCGGCCTAACTGATGACGACCATGGAATACAGATTGTCGCGGCACTCCCGTCCCCGGCCCGTTTTAATTCATGACCGGACCTTACTAATTTAAATGTAGGCGTTTTCGCCCAATTTGTTATAAATTTCCCTCAGCCGAACAGACTGTTGTTGTATGCGAACCGCGACGGCCCAGAAACTTCAACTAATTGATTTTTGTTTACACGCTCCTCATCTCGCGACTCTTAAGGGAGAAATCATTGGGCAGGACCCCCTACTACTACTACAACTACGAGGAGAACACCCACTCCCCAAAACCCGCGCCTTGGTCGGGTCTAATTAAGCGTGAGAAGAATACGAATTAAAATTAATTTTTTTCCGCTTCTCTCTACGTCATTCAGTGTTAATTTGGGTAGGACTACTTCGCTTTGCCCTGGATTGCCTCTGTAAATTTTAGCCAATCGCGTCGTTATAAATATTTGATTAGGGCGTTTACGCTTAAGTAACATTGTAAATAGGCCATAAGGCTTTGATTTTCCGCAGTTTTTTTTAACTGTAGTGACTTCAAATAATAAATATAGTTCAAAATGAGTTTAACTAGTGGTAACAACGTAATGGCCGTGGTAGTTTAGTTTCTTAATTATACTTTAATATTAATTATATAATGTTTTATACCTCCATTGTGACACTGACAATGTGAGATAATTATTTAAATCAATAATACATTCAAGTACCTTAGAAAGGAACAAGATGTCACGGACATTTAAGTATTTATAATTATATTTTAATTATTAAATTTAAATTTGAACAAATTTTCAATCATCTTGTACAACAACTTATGTTAGTAAAACCGAGAGGAATTTTTTAGAAAATTAATTTTTCGAGGTACTTGGTTTTGGAAATAAGGTAGCAAAACGCGAACTCGCCAATTTTAATTAATTTTTAGACAAACTGAATTGTTCGAGTTACCTGGTTTTATAAGGTAGCCATGTTATTAGGAGTTAGATGGCGCCTGTATCAATTAGTAATGAAACCGAAAACGTTTTTCATAATTGATCAGAACTAACTAAAAATATAATTTTGAACCAAGTTGGTCCAACTTTAAAAAAGTGTGTAGATTTAAAGTCGAAAATCGCGAAAAACCACTTAAATGGAAAACCGATTAACTTCTTGTGCTCAGATTTAAAAAAAATTATATTTGGATACCGAGGCCTGTAAATGTAGCGTCGAACTAGACATCGCTGAAATTTATAACCCTAACTGGTAAAGAGTTATGTACGACACGGCGGTTTCGGTAGCATCGGCTATATACACTGTACGTGAAAACAATACACACAAATCCCTTGGATTGTGTGCCAAGGTGTGGTTTGGAAATTTAAGAAATTCAATATTCTTAGGTACGCGAATTTATTATCGCTTAAAGGACCACTGAATCATTTGAAAAATATGACCCGAATTTAAGGTAGATCCTCCCTTAAATCTGATAGTTTTTTCAAGCCCTATTTTCGAAATTCAAATGATTCGGCAGCCCTTTAAATCATATATTTTTTTACCGCGCGTAATGATAATTTGAGAACATAGAAAAACGTTACGCGTTTTAAAGGATTGAATTTGAAGGACATTGATGCGTAATCAGTGAAACCTCGACTACCCTATACTTTCATTTCAGTTCAATCCATATGCAAATTTTGACCTAAGCTGATTAAACTAGGGAACTTGTGGAAATTTCACCGAGTGATGTTATATTCATGAGTTTCGCTTTCACGCGAGTGGCGTTTTCAATCGCTCTTTGCCACGAGGGCGAAGCTATGGCGGAGGAATACAATGCGGAATCTCTCGTAGAGGGAAAAAGTAGAGCTATTGAAAGGTTGAAAGTGGGAGACGGTGGAAAAAAAGCTAACTTAATTGGGGACCCTCTCTCATAGACCGAAATAATAGAAGTTTCGATTTTCGTGAAAGGGTTCCGTGTAGTTAGTCCCTCGCTTGGTCTCATTTGGTATATATCTAAATACAGGGGGGGACGGCAAGGGGGGCAGGAGCCCCATTGAAAACGAGCTTTGAATATAATCACGATATACACCTCTTTCAACAGTAACACATCTCCCCTCATCCGCCTCCCAATTCCCCAGAAGCCCTGGAACTAACTCACCCCGCGCGATCTATCTATTCAAGCGAATTTACGCATGCGCGGCTACGAAGGAAGGTTATAACCAAATTAGTAGCCATGATTAATAGTAGTCAACGATACCCGGCGCGCGCTCGTATCCAAAGGGGGGCCAAAAAAAGCCGTGACAGCTGACAGTATTGAGAATCGTTTACTAACGAGGTACACTGACCCGGGATATACTACCCTTTACCAACAGCAGTCAGCGCTCGAATGATACATCGTAGTACTAACAATTACCGAGGGAGGGCGCTATATGTGACTTATAGTTTGAGCCAATCAACGTTAAGGCCTTACTATGACGCGTAATGTCACCGTGGCGGATATTTAAGGAGTTTTCGCCTTATTTGTAGTCCTCGAATCAACTTTATACCCGCTTTTGTAATAAAAGATGTTGCTAGGGTACGGTTTGCGACTCTAACTCAAAGAAGCCGGTGTCGGGTAGCGCGTGATAGGAAACCACTTTAATTACGGGGCCGTATATAGGACTTCCTAGCGGACGAATCGCGATACTTTTGAGGGGACCCTGTCACACGTGAGACTGATCGTTTATCTAAGTGATTATTATCCACGGACCAGCTTATATCATTGTCGTATACGGAAGCGAATAAAAAGGCTAAAAGGGCTGGAATTTATTTTTAAATTATTGTTAATCATTTTTGTTGCAACGGTACGAGTCGCGGTAGAAAAAGGAACGGGGTGTGTTAGCGCGCTTGTAATTTCGGCAATAACACGTGTTTCGTGATCTTTTTGAACGTCGATTCCGAATTGTTAACACGTATTACCGGTCGGCCATGCCATAAACGTTAATGAAATTAACGAGAAGTCATTTCGACGCGTCACGAACAAAAACTCTGACCGGGTTTCCGTATATCGTCCGTATACCACCTAATGTCCTTTTTTTCAGTCCGTATCCAAATTTGTCCAGCGCGACAGGATACGCCGTATTTAGGAGACATTTTTTCCCGAAGCTATCACGAAAATATATCATTCTAATGAAGCGGCGTATTTTCTTATATTTTAATTATCAGTCTCCCGTACAGGGGGCGGGCTGGGTCGTTTTGCGTGTCCTTTTTGAATATTTAGTAATTTTTGACGACTAGATATTTTTATTACAAAAAGCACGTTACGGAATAGGTGGGCGCTACAAAAACCTTATGAAGATATAATTTGAAAAGGATTAATTTTTATGTACGGTTTTAGTAACGCTCTTTTCCATTTATGGAATATTATACCGCTCGTAATTATAGCCAGAAGTATATAAGAGCTGAGTATTTATTTATACGTTTTATTTTTCCAAATAATCATTGGAAATAATAATTTAACTGAACAAAATACATTATATAGTGATTTACTAAAATATTTCGTTGGGAAATTATGGTTTATAAATAAATATCCATACGAAGTTTAATTTCTACTTTTTACATCCTTCTCACAGTCCATAGGTGGTTTCTTCTAACTTAACCCATGGTAAATGTTTGGTTGCACGATGTGTGTGCTTATCCGGAAAATCTCACCCAATTAAAACTACTTCGATCCTGCAAAGGTACATTTTTATATTTTACGTCCAAAAGGGATACTTCTGTATTGAGAGATAAATTATATACTTCTGTATTGACAGATAAATTATATACTTCTGTATTGAGAGATAAATTATTTACTTCTGTATTGAGAGATAAATTATATACTTCTGTATTGAGAGATAAATTATATACTTCTGTATTGAGAGATAAATTATATACTTCTGTATTGAGAGATAAATTATATACTTCTGTATTGAGAGATAAATTATATACTTCTGTATTGAGAGATAAATTATATACTTCTCATATTAAGAAATAAATTATATACTTCTGTATTAAGAGAAAAATTTGATACTTCTGATATTAAGAGATAAATTACATACTTCTGCATTAAGAGATAAATTACATACTTCTGTATTAAGAGATAAATTACATACTTCTGCATTAAGAGATAAACTACATACTTCTGCATTAAGAGATAAATTACATACTTCTGCATTAAGAGATAAATTACATACTTCTGCATTAAGAGATAAATTACATACTTCTGCATTAAGAGATAAATTACTTACTTCTGCATTAAGAGATAAATTACTTACTTCTGCATTAAGAGAAAAATTACATACTTCTGCATTAAGAGATAAATTACATACTTCTGCCTTAAGAGATAATTTATATACTTCTGTATTGAGAGATAAATTATATACTTCTCATATTAAGAAATAAATTATATACTTCTGATATTAAGAGAAAAATTTTATACTTCTGACATTAAGAGAAAAATTTTATACTTCTGATATTAAGAGATAAATTACATACTTCTGCATTAAGAGATAAATTACATACTTCTGCATTAAGAGATAAATTACATACTTCTGCATTAAGAGATAAATTACATACTTCTGCATTAAGAGATAAATTACATACTTCTGCATTAAGAGATAAATTACATACTTCTGCATTAAGAGATAAATTACATACTTCTGCATTAAGAGAAAAATTACATACTTCTGCATTAAGAGATAAATTACATACTTCTGCATTAAGAGATAAATTACATACTTCTGCATTAAGAGATAAATTACATACTTCTGCATTAAGAGATAAATTACATACTTCTGCATTAAGAGATAAATTACATACTTCTGCATTAAGAGAAAAATTACATACTTCTGCATTAAGAGATAAATTACATACTTCTGCATTAAGAGATAAATTACATATTTCTGCATTAAGAGATAAATTACATACTTCTGCATTAAGAGATAAATTACATACTTCTGCATTAAGAGATAAATTACATACTTCTGCATTAAGAGAAAAATTACATACTTCTGCATTAAGAGATAAATTACATACTTCTGCATTAAGAGATAAATTACATACTTCTGCATTAAGAGATAAATTACATACTTCTGCATTAAGAGATAAATTACATACTTCTGCATTAAGAGATAAATTACATACTTCTGCATTAAGAGAAAAATTACATACTTCTGCATTAAGAGATAAATTACATACTTCTGCATTAAGAGATAAATTACATATTTCTGCATTAAGAGATAAATTACATACTTCTGCATTAAGAGATAAATTACATACTTCTGCATTAAGAGATAAATTGTATACTTCAGTATTGAGAGATAAATTATATACTTACTTATGTATTGAGAGATAAATTATATACTTACTTATGTATTGAGAGATAAATTATATACTTCTGCATTAAGAGATAAATTACATACTTCTGAATTAAGAGATAAATTACATACTTCTGCATTAAGAGATAAATTACATACTTCTGCATTAAGAGATAAATTGTATACTTCAGTATTGAGAGATAAATTATATACTTACTTATGTATTGAGAGATAAATTATATACTTAGTTATGTATTGAGAGATAAATTATATACTTACTTATGTATTGAGAGATAAATTATATACTTACTTATGTATTGAGAGATAAATTATATACTTCTGATATTACTTACTTGTTCGTTATGCCTTATCCGATAAGCACTTTATCTACAGTGGTCAGTAAAATTCTGGAAAAATATTAATAAATGATATCGTAATATTTTCCATAAAATTCCGGTATTTTACGTCGCCTGTCGCTTTGTCGAATCGTCCTCGCTTTATTGCGCAATTAAGGGCGGTGGATCGCTTTAGGCTACCCCTTTCCGTGGAATTGGAATCCTATCCGTTATCACTGGTATAAACCCTTTAGCTTAGCAATGCCTCCGTATAAAGACTCTCTCTTTGATGCCTATATCCTAATGGAGTCGGGCAAAAACATTCTCATTTGGCGCCGTGAATCAACGTCCGCGCCTAAGAAAAGAGAGATTGCAGACTCCAGAATCGGAGGCCAATTCATTTCTTACGCGCTAATTGATTCTTACCCCGGCAGGTTTCCAGCTGTATTATTAAAGCTAAATACAATGCGCTTCTAATTCTCCCATTGGTCTAATTTTAGACTAGGAAAAGTACCGAGGCTGGACCACGGCTGAGGCTTCCAATTCTCCCATTGGTCTATTTTTGGCCTACCAGCGCCTGTAGAAGTGTTCCACTCGCAATACTCTGGTGTACTAGGAGAAGTACCGAGGCTGAATCACGGCTGAGTCTCCCACCCTGTATACCGCGTAAGCATAGCATAGCGTAAACTTCACCCAACCGTTTCGTATTATACCTAATATCCACTAATCATCCGACTATTCAATAGAAAATCCGTCAAATTGAACGCTTATTTTGACATTTTCTTTTGGTTTTTGATTAAGCGATATAATTATTCCTGTTTTTCCGAAAATAAATTCTGAAAGTAAAAAAATGTCTGCCGTGCCGGGACTAGAAAGGATCGTTACATTTGTTATAGCTATAGTTTTGATTGTTTGACGGCTAATTTTATTGTAAGCTCACACGTAATAGTCATTAAGACATGGTACGCCTTTTAATTCGTTACCTTATAATTAATGTTAGTTTCGTCTGAGACGGATCCGTCTTCCCGACTAGGTCAGAAAACGATTAAACGCCTGTAGAAGTGTTCAAAGGGTTGCACACCGCTGCTGAACGGGAAGCAAACTACCAGCGAAAATTGGGTTTATTTTTTTAAATATTATAAAGATTAATTTTAAAATATGCAAGGTGGAAGCCTTAGCCGTGGTCCAGTGTTGGTATTTCTCCAAGTACACCAGAGTGGGTGGAACACTTCTACAGGCGCTGGTAGGCCATACCTAGACCAATGGTATTGTATTGACAAACGCGAATATTATGTAGAAAATGTTATTTAAAAATCTGTTGGTTATAATTTTGAGTTTTATCATACTACCTTATTCGTTTAGAAAATTTAAAAGTAAAATTTAAATATTAGACCTATGCCAGGTTAAATTTTTATTAAATAAGACAGCCTCTTAGATTAAATATTATCTTATGTTTTATTGTTTTTTAACTTATTAAAATATTGTACAGTTTTTAATTCTACATAATTTATCATAATTTTAAGTAAATTTGATTTACACTTTAATATGTAAATAAAATCTACTTTTATTGTGATTTATATTTAAATTGTCTCAAAATGTTTAATTCTAGTCAAAACATTTAAAATCATTTGAAGGAAATTAACGCTACTCTTTAAAACGCAAATAAAGTAAAAATTTCTATTTTTTTCGAAGAATCGCAAATTTAATTTCCATATTGCCAAAACATTTAAATCATTTCAAGGAAATTAACGCCACACTTTAAAATGCTAATAAAGTATAAATTTCCATTTTTTCGAAGAATCGTTAATTTAATTTCCATATTGCCAAAACATTTAAAATCATTTCAAGGAAATTAACGCTACACTTTGAAATGCAAATAAAGTAAAAATCTATATATTTTTTCCGAAGAAGCGTAAATTTATTTTCCATATTGCCAAAACATTTAAAATCATTTCAAGCAAATTAACGCCACACTTTAAAATGCAAATAAAGTATAAATTTCCATTTTTTCGAAGAATCGTAAATTTCATTTCCATATTGCCAAAACATTTAAAATCATTTCAAGGAAATTAACGCTACACTTTGAAATGCAAATAAAGTAAAAATCTATATATTTTTTTAGAAAAATCGTAAATTTAATTTCCATATTGCTAAAAATCTAGGAGTAACATAAAAATCTACCTGTTAAAACTAGCGTATTTCTTACGTTGAAGAACACATTTTCTACGTAAGGGGGAGCGGTATATAGTTTTATCTGAAATCCGTTGAATCTATTCTCTCCATAAAGTTCGGTAATTTTTTCTTTCGATCCGGAGCTAGTTTCCAGGGCTTTTAAGAGCGTTACTTGTGGCTTTTGAATACATTAGCGGTAATTGCTAACCAGAAACTCCTTCCTATACTTTTTATTATTTCTCTCTTACGTTCAGTCGCATCCCCCTTTTCTCGTGTTTGGTCCAGTTACTATATTTAGCCCGCTCCGATGACTTTACTTCTTCCGCTGAAAATCCAATTCTGATCGATAAAAGAAGTATTCCAATTCAAATATTTTCTAGATAAATAATTTTCATTTTTTTTTATTAAACTTTGATCTAATTCAGATTTGAGAATCATTTCAGTTTGGTTATAATTTCAATATCGATATATTTCTATAATTAAGAAAAATATTTTACGAAATTAGGATTCCAGGCAAATCATTTTTGAGTTAAATGGAACCACCTATGGACTGCATTGCAAAGGATGATAAATTAGAATTTTGAAAATTTCGATAATTTTCATGTTCAAGAAAAAATAATTTTCTTGAAAAAAATTCTTGAGTTTAATCAGACTCAAAATAAATAATTTTCCGAGTCTAAAATATGTTGTAAATTTCAATCTTAACTAGATTCAAAAAATCGTTTTTAAAATTAAATTTTGGAAAATTTCGATCCTAATGATATTTGAGAAATATTATTTTTCGAGTTCAGTAAATCTTGGAAAAATTTCGATCCTAATCATATTTTAGAAAAATAATTTTTCAAACTGAATAAATTTCGGAGAAACCTTTTATCCTAATCCTATTCCAGAATAAAATATTTCTCATGTTTAATAATTTTCGATAAAAATATTTTGTGAATCTTAATTAATCTTGGTAAAATTCCGATACTAATCATATTCGACAAAAATTATTTTTCGAACTGAGTAATTTTTTTTAAAATTTCGATCCCCATCATATTCGAGAAACTTCATTTTCGAGAATATTCAGCCTTGATTGTACCTCCTGCACAGCCGGTTGCGCCAAATTTGGGCTACCCCATCTTGTTTTTATTTTTTCCTTATTTTTGGGCTGCCTTTCATGGGTGGGAGATGAAATGGTCCGTCTCCTATGTAAAACTCTAGTTTCTTCCCAGTTTTAATCCCACCAATATTGGCGGCCCTTTTTACCCATTGTAAAATTAAATCAATGATAGAAGCTTTTTATAAGTTATTCCTTCTTCGGAAACTGCCAACCGGGGGTCCTTCGTAAAGAGCGTTTCTGTCCTCAAATATTAAGATTTTGCAATTAACAATAATAATTATCAGCTAGGCTAATACCCAAGGCACCACCTTAGGCCCAAATCATCTAGCGACTTTTAATGCCTTAATTAAGGTGGTTGGATTACAATGCGTAGGAGGGTGGTGGCAAGCCCTTCATGCCACGCGAGCTAACAGCTCCCTACACTAACTATTACCGTTAGCCTCTACAAGTTTTTTATCTGAAGAACAAAGAGGAAAACACCATTAACCAGTGAGGAGAGAACTTGCAAACTCTACGCGGAAGAAGTGTTTTCAAGTTTTCACCTAGTGCCCCAGGGCGGAATCGAACCCGGCTCTTCTTACTGCGATGCGAAAGTGCTAACCACTGGGCCACCCCTTCCAAGCGTTATGCGCTCATGAATGTACTGAATTTGTCCCAATCGACGGATTTTTGTTCATTTGACAATGCGAACGTTACCTAAATGACACGGGATGCGTTTGTTGTAGGTTCTAAGAGGGGTAGGAAAAGAGGGGAAATTTAAGGAATCGGCAGCCCATTCGCACTAAAATGACTCTTCCCGCTGGTCAAGTGAAAACAATTGGCGTCGATTTTTCTTTAGGTTCATCCCCGAGATAGAAATGGCTTTCCTTATGAGTTGGTTCCTTTTCTTACGTGACTAGGCCAGCTCCTTAGAATTCGGCGGCGGGAAGGGGGATCGGGGGATCGGGGGAGCTAGGCAATTGGGCGAGCGGGGTTCACAATGGTCGGAATTGGGCTGCTACTGAGATTTACGGCCTTCCAAATTGCCGGACCGTGTCACAGACGCTATATTCGGATTTGCTTTAATGTTCCTCACAGCCAAAACTGGCTTTTTCAATAGAGGGAGGAGAAAACGCTACCTGAGAGCAAAATTCAAGTAAGTCGAGATACGTGACTATTAAAAGAATTTCATAATAAGAATCCTTGAGTGTTTTTAAATTAAGGTGACTCAGTACAAAATTTTCAATATATATTTTCACTATATTTTTATCAATTTTCATTATTAGATTAACATTGTTATTATGCTAGATTTAGAAATTAAAACCGGTTTTTCTCAAATAGGGGTTTTTAGACTTGCTTGACTCTTGTTCTAAGGTAAAGCTGGAGCTGCTCGATCACTTGGAGAGGGAGCCAGAGCCCTCCTCATTCCACGCGTCAAAAAGTCAAAAGTGACGCCACATTCCTCCCTATCAAACTGTTACACGGTGCATGCCCCTCATCGAGATGGAGATGATCATCAGTCCCGTTAAGAGAGCTTAAACGACCGACGTTACGAACGGCTACGTTTAGGCTTTCACGGTGCTTTCGTGACGTTTAGTCAAACGTTTTAATAAAAACTACTATATCTATTTACCAAATATGGATCTAACTGGAATCGAGACAAATCCTGTTTAAATCCAATATAAACTTAAAGGGGGATGGCCAAGCTTTTCCAATTATGGCCTTTTTTCCGTATGAAAAGATTAACAAGACGTTCAATATACTAACACGTACCTTTTTTGTCTTGAAAAAATAGCTTTTGACCCAAAAAGTGGGAACGAAAAATAACGCCGGGTGTTTGGGTTTGAATTTTCGCCGCCATCTTAGGGGCTGCCGCCAGCGCCCCTAACCCCGTATGAGCGATTTGCGAACTATCCTAACTTTTAAAATCGCGCAATTTAGGCTTAGGTATCTTATAACTGGAACGCGCCGCGTGTGCAAAACAAATTTTTCACGTCTTCAGCAGCGCGCGCTTTTACGTTGTTTTTCTGTCTCACCGACTTCTCACCAGGTGTCGCGGCGGACGCGCGCTTTTCGATTTCCCGAAATTTCTTTATTTTATTAAAAATTAACCACTCAATATTTTTTTATGCGGTTTTCGCCATAAATTTTAGTTTTTAATGGGCTATCTAACTGGTTAAAGCTTGACCGTTCCCCTTTAATATTTATTATACATCACCATGACAAAAATCAAGGCTTCTATTAATCCAATTCTGTTTGGATCAAATAAATTTTATCAAATCGTAATATAATTAAATTGCATAAGTTGAAATAGATGTTTCTATAAAATAAAATGAAAAAAAGGAAAAAATTGAATATGTTGCCTTTTACGTCACAGCCTCTTGCTTTTACAAGGCTACGAGTGCTCGCTACAGTCGCCAGAGAAAAATAGGTTTTTCTCGCGCGCGTGCAAATCGCGCGTGCGAAGAATATACTAAACAAGACGTACGATGGTCAGAATACACACAATCCTTCTAATGTGTTAAGTTTGTTTGAGCTATTCACAGCAACCTGTAACGCCGGTATAGCAACCAAAATATATCCACGGTCACACATATTTACATATTTACACTTATTTGTTACTTCTAGTCATACTTTGAAAGCATCGAAGATTCCTTCGATCAGTGTCACTTTTATTTTTTACTTCTGATCACACTTATTTGTTACTACTAGTCAGCCGTTGCGTGTCACACTTATTTCTTCTAGTAACTTATTAGTTACTTCTGATCACACTTATTAGTTACTTCTGATCACACTTATTAGTTACTTCTGATCACACTTATTTGTTACTTCTGATCACACTTATTTGTTACTTCTGATCACACTTATTTGTTACGTTGAGTGTCACACTTATTACTTCTGGTCATACGCTGAAGACTAGGTAGATCAGTGTCATACTTAATTGTTACTTCTGGTCATACGTTGAAAGCGCGGTCGACTCTGAACGGCCTTGAATAACGCCAGAGGGAAACGGGCGCGTAGACCTCTATAAACACGAGGATTTACCATGTTCGAAATTGCTGGGCTCCGTATACGCTGCTCAAAAAACCTTACTTAAAATTTAGGAACATATTTGCAACTCTAGGTCATATGTAAACCACAGCTATTCAAAAATTTAACTTTCATGAAAATCGAACTTAAATTACGGAACGTTATGCCGACTTTCAGGTGGAAATATAAGTGTCACGATTATTTGTTACTTTTGGTCATATTAGAACGGCCTCCGATAAGTGGCACACTTATTTGCTACTTCAGGTCATACGCGGTAAGCATCGCGTATTACTCCGATAAGTGTTACACTTATTTGTTACTTCAGGTCATACGTTGTGAGAACGGCCCCCGATAAGTGTCACACTTATTTGTTACTTCAGGTCACACGTTGTAAGCATCGCGTATTACTCCGATAAGTGTTACACTTATTTGTTACTTCAGGTCATACGTTGTGAGAACGGCCCCCGATAAGTGTCACACTTATTTCTTACTTCAGGTCACACGTTGTAAGCATCGCATATTACTCCGATAAGTGTCACACTTATTTGTTACTCAGGTCATATTAGAACGGCCTCCGATAAGTGTCACACTTATTTGTTACTTTGGATCATATTAGAACGGCCTTGGAAAATTCCAGAGAGAAATTCGCGTCAAGTCTCTATAACCACGCGTATTTCCAATGTTGGAGTTGATGTGGGTACTTAAACGCTGTCCAAAAAACCTTACTAAGAATTAAAATTAAGCAACAAAATTGCAATTCTAGGTTATATGGAAACCACAGCTATTCAAAAATATAACTTTCATGAAAGTCGGACTTAAATTAAGGAACGTTATGTCGACTTTCAGCCGGAAATATAGAACCACGAACATTGGGTTCCGGTAAATAACCCCGAAAACTATACTTAAATTTAATATTTACTGATATAACCGAAGTTGTAGTTCAACTTAATCCTAACCTATCCAATAATATTTTTTTTTAATGTTACCGGACTTAATTTTTAACAAAATATCAACCACACAAAGCCAAACTACCGAAAACGGTAAATTGGGCAAATGGCCAACATCTTGGGCTTCGATTCCAAAAATTTATGAATGGCTATCAATGGCAATGCATTTACATTCGAACGAGATATCATTGACTCTTCTAGCCTTAACCGTTGAAGAGGTATGCGTGACACGGCGCCATCGGCATCGGCGGCATCGGCGGCAACGGCTACACTGTACGTGAGACTAATACACACAAATCTTTAGGATTGTGTGTAAAAAGCGGTGTTTTGTGACGTAAGAGCAACATATTCAATTTTTTCCTTTTTATTCCTTTTATTTTATAGAAACATTTATTTAGATCAAACATAAAACATTTTGGGTAGAAATGATTTGGTTAAAGGCATAGGTTTTCTTCTGCCTGTCACCCTTTAAATTTATTTTCCTCCCAAACAAATACCCGGGTGGTAGGCCAACGTGTTCTGCTGTTGGCCTACCACCAGGGTATTTGTTTGGAAGGGAAGTAAATTTAAAGGGTGACAGGCAGAAGAAAACCTAAGCCTTAAATTTTTTTAAATTCAGTTTGATTCCAAAAAAATAGATAACATCAAAATAATTAAAATCGGATTTAAGCTTTCCATATGAACATTTTCAAAATTTATATTACCCTGGATTTACAATTAAGGAATTATAATGCCTTTAAACATTTTGGATCAGTCAAATTTGTAACTGTCCCATTTTGGAGATTCAATTCTATTTGACCCGACGTTTTTCGTAAGTACAATTATCCGGTAGTTTTATGTGACGCGGTAATCGGTCTTTGATCAAATTCATTATCAAATATTTTTATTTAACTGACGAGGAGACTACCCGAGGTGGCTATCTTCGATTTGGTTCAAACTCGGGTGGTAAGCAGACCTTCATGTAACTTAAAAATCCCTAAAAGGGTGGACAAGAATGGACTTTCATTTTGCCATGGCAACCAAAAATGTTTTTCACAACTTAAAAACTGGTTTTCTCTATGAAAATTAACATGGGAAAATCGAAGATTAGAAGGGTCCCCCCTAACAATATTTTTCAAAAAATTAAAAAAGGTTCATCAATTAGATACATAATTCAGATCATGGCTAAATCTGGTACATTTGGACCAATATACGTCAATTTTGGTAAATATGAGAAAATATACATATATTGGGTAGATACGAGTAATCAGTTTTTAAGTTGTGAAAAACATTTTGGTTGCCATGGCAAAACGAAAACCCATTCTTGACCACCATTTTAAGGATTTTTAAGTTACACGAAGGTCTACTTACCACCCGAGTTTGAACAAAATCGGAGATAACCACCTCGGGTAGTCTCCTCGTGAGTTAGTTAAATCTGAATATCCGTAGATATATTGACCTACTCTAGATGAAATCTCTATCACCTACCATTATCAAGCAGACCCATTAAGTGAATCCAAAAGGGTGGAAAATTTACGGTGATAGGGGACTCTGGAATCCGTTTAATTGAAATGAAAGCTCTCCTCGGAACAGGTATGACCCCGCGCCAACAAGAACACGTGTCACTGCAGCCTATAAGCGCTTGTAAAATGATATTCTATAAGAAAATCCCTTCGCGCAGTTTTGTTATCCTTTTTATTGCGGAACGTCGAAATATTAGGCGGGCGTTATTGCGATGAGGTAGGTTTGCGCCTTCCTATAAATAGGTTTTATGAGCGCGCCGTCATAGGCAAAAGGGGATTTAAAATAAACCGATTGGCCGGATCGTTTTATACGCCCACCGCTTGAATTACGAGCGCTTCTCGCTACGGCCGCCGTAGCGTAGCGCTCTCTCGGGACGCATTCCGATCCTGGTCTTCCGCGCTATCCGTTCCTAGCGCAGCCGAGATTCATTCAAATCCTCTCTATTTCCTGCGGCGGCGTTGGCTTACCCCGATGTACGCCAGCCTGGAAGTAATTCGGAAAAGACCCCTAATAACTCCCTTTTCGAATTAAATTGTTTTCTATTATCTACCTAAATATATTCCCTTTGCCAGCCTCTAAAAACTGATCCATAGGATTCGCTTTTTCAGACAACATTTTCTCTTCATAAACGATTTTAGATTGACACCATTTTATTTAAATAAAATATTCGTATCTGTACCAAATACAATTATTATTTTATTAACCACCATTACGAAAGTATTCTTTAGAAAGTCTATAGAAATGTATTCGGAATCCTATAGGAAAATAACGAAAATATCTAAGCGAAATCCTATAGAAGAATAACTAATATTTATCGGCAAATCCTATAGAAAAATAAATAAATTTTATTGGCAAATCATATAGAAAGATATCTAAAATTTATTAGTAAATCCCATATAAAAATATCTAAAATGTATCGGGAAATCCTATTCAAAAATAAAAACTAAAATTTATCGAGAAATCCTATAGAAAAATATCTAAAATTTATCTTGAAATCCTGTAGAAAAATATCTACAATTTATCGGAAAATCCTGTAGGAAAAAATCTAAAATTTATCGGGAATTCTATAGAAAAATAACAAAAAATTATTGGCCAATAAAAACTAAAATTTATCGAGAAATCCTATAGAAAAATATCTAAAGTTTATCGGGAAATCTTAGATAAAAATATCTAAAATTTATCGGGAAATCCTATAGAAAAATATCTAAAATTCATCGGGAAATCCTATTCAAAAATAAAAACTAAAATTTATCGGGAAATCCTATAGAAAAATATCTAAAATATATCGGGAAATCCTGTAGAAAAATATCTACAATTTATCGGGAAATCCTGTAGGAAAATATCTAAAATTTATCGGTAATTCTATAGAAAAATATCTACAATTTATCGGGAAATCCTGTAGAAAAATATCTACAATTTATCGGGAATTCTATAGAAAAATAACAAAAAATTATTGGCCAATCCTAAAGGAAAATATCTAAAATTTATCGGGAAATCTTAGATAAAAATATCTAAAATTTATCGGGAAATCCTATAGAAAAATAACTAAATTTATCGGGAAATCATATAGAAAACCGACTAAAATTTATCGGCCAATCCTATAGAAAAGTAACTAAAGCTATCGGGAAATCGTATAGAAAAATAACTAAAATTTATCGGGAAATCCTATAGCAAAATAACTAAAATTTATCGGAAAATCCTATAGCAAAATAACTAAAATTTATCAGCAAATCCTATTGAAATATATTTGGAATCCTATAGAAAAACGAATCATCTCTCTATAATTCTATAGAAATTTATTTGAAATCTTTAAGAAAAATAAAAATTTCTACGGAAATCCTACAGAAATATATTTGGAATCCTATAGAAAAACGAATCATCTCTCTATAATTCTATAAAAAAATTTAAAAATACTTTAGATAAAAAATTAAAATTTATAGGGAAATCTTTTAGAAGTATTATAGGAATCCTATAGAAAAACCAATCATCTCTCTATAATTCTATAAAATTTATTCGAAATACTTTAAAAAAATTACTAAAAGTTCTATGGAAATCCTATAGAAAAGACGTCTTGGGAATCCAATTAACTTAACTACTTTCTACTACTACACGTACTAAACGTTTTGAAGAATCTATATAAATTTTGGAAATTTTGATACCTTGAAATTTCTTTAGAAATATTTGTAAAGCACTCTATAAGAATAAAAGATGTACATAAAATATTCTTATGAAGAAATCTTGCAAAACGCAATTTTTAAACAAAAAGACAAGAATACGAGAGTAGTTGACTTTTAATATTGGGGGTTTTTTTTTTCAACTAGGCCTAAGTCGTCAAGCGACTTTTGAAGCCTTTAATTCAGGTGGCCGGGTTACAATGCGTAGGATGCATGCCACGCGAGCCAACAGCTCCCTACACCAACTATTACCGTTAACCTCAACAAGTTTTTATGGAAGGGGAAACCGAAGAACTCGGGGGAAAACCCCTTAGTCCAGTTTGGAGAGAACTTGCAAACTCAACGCGGAAGGAGTTGTTCCGAGTTTTCACCCAGTGCCACAAGCTGGGATCGAACCCGGCTCCTCTTGCTGCGAGGTGAAAGTGCTAAACACTCTGCCACCCCATACGTATATAGAGAGTAGTATAAATTTATTCCGTTTGAATATAAAATATTTAAGGATTTTAACTGGATTCGTTTCTGTAGAGCGGTTTTATTTCTTAAAACTTTTGATCATCGAATCAACGTCCTTTTTTACGATTCCAAGCGAAGCTCGTTAACCGTATTAGCGGAAGGCTATCTGCCCCAAACGATATTTTTCGAGGTTAAATCAGAACCGTAATAGCGTCGCTACTTTTACAAAGAAGCCAGTAACACTCCGCGAGTCGGTCGGTCTCTTTGCGGGAATATTTTTGGGAGGCGCGAAACAAAAATAGCAAAATCTTTTCCAGTTGCCGACTACTTGGAAGTTTGTCGGCAGCAGTTAAAGAGCGGTGGCGGCCGGGAGCGAAAGACCGCTACACGCGTGGCCTAGATGGAACGGCCTATTTACGTCCCGCGGTTTTCAACTTTTAAAAGGAAATTGGCCGACGACGTAGTTAACGAAACGCGCGACTGACTTTTGCCGGAATGGCATCATCGTCGTCACAATGAAGAACTGCCGGCAATCTTTTCCAACTCGAAGCTATCCTTCAACATTTATATATTCCCTCCAAAAACCGGACTTATATATATTAGGGAAAAAAATGTATACGCATTCGTATTTGGAATGGCAGTAAACATCGGACTTGGATCGTGGCCTCAGCTTCGATTTGCATGCGGGTGGACAAGAACCTCTTGTCGTTCCGAAATGATCTCAAGTCGTCTTCCAGACATTTCCCAATCACAAAGAACTAGGCGGAAAATGTCCTCTAGCCGTGGCTCTTTAAAGTCCTTTTCCGGGGTTCTCCCTCGATTGTCCCTGACGCTTGCCGTTGTCGCCTCTTTGGAGTTTTATAGCCGCGAATCACTCCTCCGTGAGAAATGTTTCGGAGCCTCTAAAACTCAGACTGAGCTACGTTCCAATAAATTCAATCGGAGACTTTGACCGCGTGTACGCTCTGGCTCGCTTCCGGCTCGGGAGAATGATGATCCGTCACGAGCTCGATACAGTTGTTTCGATTTCGTTACGTTCCGCTTGTTTTGATCATGGATACAAAGCGGAAATAAATTATCTATCCGCTGAATAGTTGAAAACGAGGTTTGGTGAATCCGTCACGCTGAATGTTATAACGTCAATTATTTTTGCTTTTTGTTGTCGCGCAGAGTTAGTCGTCGTATGAAGAACGCGATATATCACGTCTATAAGATGTAAAATAAGCTACGGGATATGTATTGTACATAATGTACTGTGGGTTACATGATTTGTCATGCACATAATGCACTGTAGGTTACAGGATTTGTCATGTACATAATGTACTGTAGGTTACTGGATTTCCCATGTATCTAAAAAACTATAGGTTATAAGGTTTTTCTTGTATCTAAAGTATATTGTAGGTCACAGGATTTCCCATGTATCTAAAAAACTATAGGTTACAAGGTTTTTCTGGTATCTAAAGTATTGTAGGTCAGAGAATTTTCCTTGTATCTTAAGTACTGTAGATTACAAGGTTTTTCTTGTATCTAAATTATTGTAGATCACAGGATTTTCCATGAATCTAAAGTACTGTAGGCTACAGGAATCGGTAAACCAAAATAGTACGTAGTAGAATATGTTATGTGGAAAAGTACTTTAGGTTATAAGATATGTCACGCGTAAGAAGTACAAGTTTTAGAGGATTTGTGACGTATTAAAAGTACTATGGGTTGCGGGATATGAGTCGCGATGCACTGGGACTGCTATACATTCGTCATGTCCTGGTCGGCATACAGTTCTTTTATCGTGCTCTCCTTTTCCATAAGAAGACGAAGAGATACGGACCAAAGTGGGGGGATGATAACGTCTGTCTCGACACTTTCAGAATTCTCAGTTCTGGTTTCTTTTTTTGGGTGGCCTTCGAGTGGTTGCGCGGGCGGTAGACCCCCGGAAAAGCCGTCGTCTGCCAGCGGAGGGGGAAGTGAGAGAGAAACTGAGCCAGTGAAAAGAACGCGGAGCGAATTGGCGCAATACGCAACACATCGTTGATGAGCCACGAACGAATCGCGAGTGAAATGTAGCGCAAACCGAATTTTCAACGCCCAAAAAAGAGCAAAATCCCAAATCTGGAAGCGTGTATATGGAGTGATTCGCCAGTAGACGAATTTATTCGTCCGTACACTTTCGCCCGCGCCTCCTTTTAAAGCGGCCTCCATCCACCACCGCCGCCGCCGCCCGGCCGTCTTTCCGACGTAGCTGCCGTAAAAATATACTGGCATTTTCAACCGACCGAACCGAAGAGACTGTTACCGAAACTTTCCCTCTTTGTTATTATATTGTTGAGTTAGGTCCATTTCGTCAGATGATTTACTATCCTTCTTAGGGCCACCCCGGTCGCTCCGAAGAACGATAACGAGTTATACTGCAGGGTCGATTTATAAGCGCTAATTAACCCACTTATAAAACTATAGAACCCCCGAGTTGAATATTTAAAACGACGACTTAATGAAAAAGATTTTAAAATACGTTGGAAGCAATTAAAATCATTTAAGCGCGACACCCTACAGATGTTCGTATAGAAAGCCCGCTCCCGTCGCGTTTTGAGATACCGCAGCCGTTTGGTACTCCCGCGCGAACTAATATTTGATCCGGTCTCGGACTTATACTCGCCCGCGTTTCTGATTTAGTCATATTTTAAAATGGCGGGGAGGGGCTGTTCTTTCTTGGTCAGTTTTATCCGGGCTGCGTCCCCTCCGGGCATTGTCCGACACTCTATCAGTCACCCACCTGTCAAACGCACCGAGATTTTAACTTATAAACCGCGAAGACGCGCGCGGGCCATTGTGATCGGTGGCCGAAGCGAAAGTCCGATCCCCTTTTCGAAGTTTACTCGGCTCAGACGATCCCCGGGGGTACTGGGGGGCGCTCTTTCTATCTAAAACGTGGGCGTCCCCCGCACCCGGCGCGCACCCTACAGCTGGGAGAGTTCCCGTTAAAAGAGAACCGCTCGGCACCCACTGATTATCGAAGAGGCCCCACGTTGGGCGCCAAACTATAGAAAGCTTCTTAGCCAGCATCCCGCGGGGTGGAGGACGAGGCCCCGAATTACGGAGATTTCGCTCTTCTATCTCTTTCCGTTCGACCCCTCCCGTAGACTCGATTTAACCTATCTCTAATTGCAGGGTGTAGTCAGATTAATCGGACTCTGTCGTGCTGCGTGAAATGTTGGCACTTGCTCTCTCTCTCTCTCTCTCTCTCTCTCACTGTGTTTTGTTTTGCATCGGCCGCTATACGATGGAGGAGAAGACATTACGTAGTTTCTAGTAATTCCTGGTTCGCTGGCACCACCCCTCTCCGACGAAATGGTCAAAATTCGGAACATCTGCTGATACCCCCGCTTCCTCCGATTTCGATATAAATTGTCGAGTCGCTGGGACCATCATTTTAATGTTGATATACGCCATACCGTCTTCAATCCTTTATTCTTTTCTACATTGAAAACAGCGCTCTCGATTAGACGCTGGTTCTACGAAGATTGTTTGTGACAAGTCAAATACCGAGATGCCGTGATAAAGCGTTCATTTTCTTCTGCGAAAAACTCCCCTCTGACGCTTTTGTCCTCCGAAGACGGTTGCGGAGTTGAGGGCTGCCCATTTTGACGTTGTTGATATACAATGATAAGCGGAAATATTTAAAAGATATACCCTAAACGTTCCCTCCGCTATTAATTATCTCCCCGTTCTCATTGTTTTCGTTAAACGATTAAGCCAATCCCGAGTTTTTGATTGTGGCGCGATAAGAAACCGTCATTATTTTCTTAAGTTTCGTCACGGTTCAACATTTACCAGTTAGCGGCGGAAATTTTCTTGACACTTTTGATTCTTCAATTCTTGAGAGGAATGGAACCCTACCCTACTACTTGCGTATGGCTTACCCTATTGTTCCATTCGCAACTTTAAAAATTACATCTCCAACTGTGACAAGTTTTAAATATTCTAGAAAACTTCAACAAGCCAAAACGCTACGGCGTTGCCACTAACAGCCCCGTATATCTTTAACAGAGTAATTTTTCTCGTCGGGTAGCAACAAAGATTCAACGCGCAAAGTGTTAAATAATAGTTTGAAGTAGATTTTTTTTATTCCCCGCGCCTTTTGGCGTATTTTCGCCAAATGCAAAATAATTTTTATTCTAATTTGAATTCAAGAACGGGGTACCCCTCGAATGAAATCGACTCCGCAAAAAGCCAGGCTTCGCGGAGGGAACGGCCAGTAATTAATCGCGTTTTGATTTTCTCTCCAACTTGAGGGATCTAAATTGGCCAGGGAAAAAACGGGAACCATCTCTCTCCGCGGAGGAATGCGGCGGGTGGTATCGTTTGCTCATTTACGGATTAAACACTTTAACCTCTCCGCCTACGTTTCTTCCTCTTCTTCTGATTCGCCCCAAATTAAATTCCATTCGGAGGATGGTTTCCTCGCACCCTTTCTCTGACCAATTCTAATTTCATGCACTCCCGAGATTTGCAGCCAAACTCATTCTCTTCCCCTTTTTTTCTCTGGCCCCTAAATAAGGGAATTAAGATTTTTTTGAATATAAAATGACGTCTCATTGTTTAATTTCCATTCTATTCTTTTCGAGAAATTCGGTTAAAAGTAGCTTAGTGTTTTTTCATTTGTTCTAATCGTAACGTAATTAGAACGAATATAACTCACTATTTTTAGATAAGGTTTGTAGTTCAATCGTTAGTAATGATGAAGAGAACGTTATATTGGACGATGAATATTTTTATTATTTAAATTATATTAATTTAATAATAATAGTAATCAGCTAGGCTAATACCCTTGGCACCACCCTAAGCCCAAATCACATATCGACTTTTATTATCGACCAACAGCTCCCTACACTTACTATTACCGTTAACCTCTACAAGGTTTTATAAATAGTTAATGGTGCATAGAGCTAAAATATTGGAAGATCTAATCGAGTTTATAATCGTGTTATTAAAATAAGTTAATTAATCAACAGTTATACCCTTTCCAGACAAGGCATTTATAAACAGGTTAAGTAAACCAAAGTGCATTTTTAACCATTGAACATTTTTACGATTATCATTATTACCATATGTAACATAATCACTCATAAGTTTGCCATCAAAGCATTTTCGTTAATGAAACCTTGTTCACGGGATATGACGTAAATTACGTCACTAACAACTCCGTGACGAAATATGGGTCATCAACTTTACTGATGGGAAACGGAAGTTAGAGAGAATTCCTCGCGCGTTTCTGGCTTTGCCCATGTCAAGTTTAGCTCGTGCCTCGCGATCACGTAATTTCATTTCCATGGTAACCTTTTCAATAGCGCAAGGATTATAAGCACTTTTGCATTTTTGGGTCCGCTGAATGTATGTTCCGCGTGAAACAAGGTCTCATTGAATTTTTTTCAATGGAAATATTATACAGAGGCATACTTATGAGTAATTATG
The DNA here is from genome assembly GCF_980474605.1 of Leiobunum rupestre. Classification (NCBI taxonomy): domain Eukaryota; kingdom Metazoa; phylum Arthropoda; class Arachnida; order Opiliones; family Sclerosomatidae; genus Leiobunum; species Leiobunum rupestre. The sequence goes on from NC_143392.1 coordinate 39,406,803, forward strand.
TTACATATGTTATTACGGATCGATTATAGCGATTACAAAATGATAACCAAGTGATAACCATGTGCTTACGGAGCGAAGACAGATCGATTACAGCGATTAGAAAATGATAACCTAGTGAGTACAAAGTGATTATGGAGCAATTACAGATATATTTCAGCGATTAGAACTTGTTTATGGTTTGATTTAGGAATTAGATATCGGTTACAGTGATTACAAAACAATGACCAAGCGTTTACAGATCGATTACAACGATTTCAACGATTTCAAAATGATAACCAAGTGATTGCAATGTGTTTACGGAGCATTTACACATCGATTACAACGATTTCAACGATTTCAAAATGATAACCAAGTGATTGCAATGTGTTTACGGAGCATTTACACATCGATTACAACGATTTCAACGACTTCAAAATGATAACCAAGTGATTGCAATGTGTTTACGGAGCATTTACACATCGATTACAACGATTTCAACGATTTTAAAATGATAACCAAGTGATTGCAATGTGTTTACGGAGCATTTACACATCGATTACAACGATTTCAACGATTTCAAAAATTTCAAAATGATAACCAAGTGATTGCAATGTGTTTACGGAGCATTTACACATCGATTACAACGATTTCAACGATTTCAAAATGATAACCAAGTGATTGCAATGTGTTTACGGAGCATTTACACATCGATTACAACGATTTCAACGATTTCAAAATGATAACCAAGTGATTGCAATGTGTTTACAGAATGATTAAAAATCTATTTCAGCGATTACAACTTGGTTACGGTCCAATTAAGGAATTACAGATTATAAACAGCAATTACAAAATGATAACCGAGCGATTACAGATCAATTACAGCAATCACAAAATGATTACAGAGTGATAACCGTAATTATTCCAAGCAGTGTTTACAACGACATTCAAGTAGGCAACCCATGGATTGAAGTATAAAAAGCAACTTTGTTTAATGATACGGGATCTAAACGCGGATTTCCGTATTAATAAGGCTCGTCAGAAAAGGGCATAAAAGCTTTGTGCCTCGTCTCCAAAGAGAGAGGTTGTACAGAGTGCCCTCTCAATCACGAAATGGGAAGTTATTTTTACTTTTGCGCCATCTCTTTCCGGGGCTGTGTACGCTGTTGACGCAGGCACTTTTCCGAATCCGCCAGAGAGAGAAAGATGAAGAAATTAAAATAGACCATTAAATAAGAGGGAAGAAAGTTCTCTGGGCGCTCGGAAGAATATCTTCTCGTGTAGAGTAGCACTTTTGCTGCAGCCGAGAAAAATAATTCTCAGAGGGCGAGTGTGAGAGCAGCTGAGCCGACAACTCGCTCTATTCCAAGCCAAGCTCTCTCGCCACCATCGCGATTCAGCGAAAAAGAGAATGCCCCCTGTACCCCACGTTTAGCCCCAACGTACAATCTACAAAAACTGCACCGGTTGGCCGACCTTCGATTACGCTATCAACTTAGGCCACGACTGGCGCGATATCCGAATAGGGACATACATCCCTTCAAGTCCCCCCGCGACGTGCGCCTCTCCCTGTCCGATTGGGAGCCTCGGTACGGCGGTACTCCCGACGTCAGTAATAATCTACCGCCAGGAAAGGGAAGTTAGTAGCTCGAACGACTGGTTGGGAGATTGGGCTTAACAAGTTGCCATCAACAGGGACAGGGCTCTTGTTTTTGCCAACTCAGCATCCGTCCGCGCTTATAGCGAATCTCTTCGTGAACCGGGATGTTGGTGAGAGCGTTTTTTCCCTTCTCTCTTCGCTGTTACCATTAAAAGACCCTTTCTTTGTTCCGCTCGTTTTGCATGCCGTTCCTCCAACCTGTTCGGGCCCCTGAAGCGTTTTATTCTCCTACAGGCATCATCATTTCAGCCTCCTTTAAAAACTCTCCATCGATCCGCGCGAGTCTGAAAGGATTACCGCTCCCGCATCGACTTAAATCGCGAGTGGATGAACCAGCCAGGAGAAAAAAATGATCATATCTAGACTCCGCCGAGATAAGCTTAACTCGCTAATAAATTAGTAATACTTCTATTAAATTAGTTCTAATTAATGAATTGCGTTTCAGTGTACGTACGAACAAAATATGAAATATTACTCGTGAAGGGTATAACAAAAAACGGATTTAAATAGAAGGTCTTTGATTTAATATTTACAAACAAAAAGTATATTTCCAGATTTATATCAAACATTTCTCTAGAGTTTAAAATAAATTAGCGGGGTTCATACAAACATGGAAATCAGTGAAAACCTGGAAATATCAGTGAAATTTATTTAGAGCAAAAAGTCAGGGAAAATCCGGGAAATCAGGGAAAATAATTATGAGAACTCCCAATTATGTGCAATTTGTTTTAGTATTACTGAAATTATTACTTAGTATGGAATTCATACGTTCAGTCTTGACTATATTATATTAGAAAGTGTAACAGTAATGCTTTTAACATTTTAGAGACCCCTATTGTTTGAAAAAGTACACCTGGAAAATATTCAAAACTACTCTGGAAAACCTGGAAATATCAGGGAAAATTGTTTTGGAAATATTGTATGAGGTGCTTTTTAAGTGATTATTAAATGGGATATAAACTTTATAAAGTTATTACTCAAGCGAATCTAACTGTGGAAATTAAAATTGTCAAACCTTATTTAAGCACTCAAGAAGAATAATGAAATTGGTATTACGAGTGGAAATAAATTCTTCGCTAAAAATGTTTTATTAAAATTTTAATTGTATATTTTTTTAAGTACAACCCCTATTTTTTTGTAGGCAACTCTCGACTCAACAATATAAATTTTAATAACCTGTAGACCTTGTTATAAGTTTCGGTGGTTCGATAGTCGTATGAAAATCAGCCCCTCGTCAGTGTTTGAAGGATTCCGACCCGCTCTAGAACCACTCAAACCCCTGAGTCAGCACTTGACAAAAAACTCCTCTGTCTGGCAATAAAAGCGCGGCCATATCGTTCGTGATTATTTATTCTCGGTAGAATCGTGCCGGCGCTTTCGTATTTTCATCTTTACAGGTTCTACTAATTAAATTCTCTTCAATACGTCCCAGACTCCTTCAACTGATTGCGCCTGATTTCTAAAGAGTTTTTCATTTTATTCCGTTTAATTAGATTTTCGACTTGATATTTTTACTAGTCTATTCACAAAACTATGCGCAATTTAACGAAAATCCTCAATTATTAATCCAATTACAATATTCCACTTCGATGATTGAATATATGTTTTATTTGAATTTAATTTATTAGTCATAACTTTAATTTATTTATACAGGCTTGAGTTGATTTTTTTGTAAGGGGAAGTCACTAAGAATAAAATGGATTATTATAAAATGCAAATTATTCGTTTCCGACTTCATTTTGTTTTTAAACGAAGCGCGTACGTTTAAAATACCCAAATATAAAGTTTAATTGATTTCCGTTTCGATGTTAATTAGAAGTAATTAGTAGAACGGTCAAACAATTTGAATTTTAGCGTGGTGATTGACGTCATTGACTACACGTTGTTTCTCATTGGCCGCTATACCCAACATTGAGTTTAGGCTTGGACACCAAATGTAGATGACACTGATTCCGTGGCCGAATCCGAAAAATTTATCATAGAGCCATGAGATTCTACATCTGATTTTGTACGCGAGTGCTTACATGTAGGGTCAATGGAGGTAAGTGTGATCAAAATATTTTTTTTGGGAGTTTACTTGAAATTACACTTAAACTAAAAATAGCACCCTCTTAAGAATTGGTACAATTAATACGGCCACTTTATCCTACACAACTACGCAATCAAATATAATATCAATTAAATTGTGATATAAATATGTATTATATAATTTAACTCCGTTACTGATCACATTTACCCCCAAAATGCGGGGCAAGTGTGATATGGGGGTGGGGTAATTGTGATCACTTAAAATCCTTGACCAATCGCAATAAATTTGCATACAGAGGTTAAAAATGTTGTCCCAATAAAGCTATATTTTTTTCGTAGATCTAAAATAATATTCTCGTGTGGTCACACTTACCCCAAAATGCGGGGCAAGTGTGATAGGAAGGTTGGTTAATTGTGATCTTGTGAAATCCTTAATCAACCGCAATGAAATTGCATACAGCGGATAAATATGGTGTCCCAATAAAGCTTAAATTTTTTTTCATAGCTGTAAAATAATATCTTCGTGTGGTCACACTTACCCCGCACCGCAAATTTTGAAAGACCTTTTTCAGATTAAATTTTGAAAACCTCAAAATGTTAGCAAAAACACCAAATTTTCCTAGCAGGTAAAAGGTTAAGCAGACTACAAAATACCAAAATGTAATATCGGTTTGTCAGTTAGAAAAAAAATTACAGAACTTTTCTTTTGGGCATAAAATCTCTAAACAGGAGTAGAAGAGTATAACATTTTTTCAACTAAAATTTTTAAAAACTAAATTTAATTCAAATTAGTATTGAAAACAAACAAAATGTGTACAATTAAGTATATTTCAATATCCATTCATCAAATATTATGTTATAATATTATTTGGGGAAATAATAAGGGGTGATCACACTTACCCCCTGATCACACTTACCTCCATTGACCCTACATGGTTTTAAATGCACGCGTTCACGATTATCATTTAGAGAACGCACTAAATTGACATCACCAAGGATATTACAATAATGTTCTTGGTAGGAACTATATAATCTACCAGATGCAGTGGGAAATTCTGAAAAAACTGTAGTCAATGACGTCACAAACTAGGCGTGGTAAAATTATCGTTCAAAATACATAAATTTAATTTTAACATTAAATAAACTTAACGATGGTATTTCATCAAGTGAGTAAAATTTTTGGAAAGCCCATGGCCAAATGAACAAGAAAAATATAAAGTAGTTAAGTTTCTATTCCGAAAATCTATACGCAACTTACTCTTTAATTTGAAATATATCAATATGAAAATTATTACCTTATGATTTTTTTTGCAAAATAAATTTAGTGATTTTTGTTTATCCCACGAGAGATGAGAGATGAGAGATGATAGATGAGAGATTTTTGTTCGAAGGGATACGCGAGCGTAATCTCTCATTGGAAAAAAAGTCGCGCCAGGGAAAATCAGACTGAAATGGAGAGTATAAAGTATATACGAACGGAGGGCTGTGTTTCTGGAGGCAAATTAAAGAGTAACTGGCTCGCGGTGGCTCTCGAGGTCTGGCCCCACTCTGTACCGTCGTCCGCGAAGGCAAATCTAATTAGGCATGCAATTCCCTTAACAGGAAACCATTTGAAAAATTAATCCAACTTTCGCGTGAGTCCGTGGGAAGCAACAGTCGAGGCGGAGATGCTAAGATTCTAAGCGTACAGAGTGTGGCGCCTCCGGAAAAGCAAACCCTAGCTTAGCTTTATTCTCGGCATTAAGAGATATGACGTGGTCGCCTCATTTTTCTCCCCTTCTTACCGTAAGATTACGGGGGTCGTCGCTACATCACGAGCATCTTTGAAACGTGACGAATCGCGGCCACGCGTGTAATGCCCGCGTACGCCGTGAAAGACCCCTCTGTGGTCTCTGGATCAACGACAACCTGAAAATGGGAATTGAGAAGGGAAGAAGGGGTTACAATTTGCCAGTGTTTAATTACCGGCTAATCTGAGGCCCGGCGCTCAGTCGCCTAATTGGAAGAAAAGGGTTTCCCGCCCGAATCACACACTCTCGCTTTATATACAGAATGACGAGAAGCAGAACTCGCTAACCATTCGTTTCGCGCAACGTAGGAACGGATCTACGTTTCTTACTCAAACGGACCCGCCAACGCTTTAAAGAAATTATTACACGCGTTGCGGGATCGCGTTATCCGACTACGGCACTCTCAATTTCTCTTCTCAGCAATTTGGTTCGGTTTCGCTTGATTAAGCGGCCAACTGGGATCCGTTCCTTCCCGGGGCTTTCTCGCCTAATGTTTTTGGCCGTAGGCTCGAATCAACGGGGATTGGGGGGGGGGGGGGGTTGAAGTGAGGAGGCGATTGAGTCACTTATAATTGGAAGCCTCTTCGTCTACACACCCGTTTGGAAGGTCCCTCTCACTTCGGACATAGACGCGTGAAAAATAGAGGCTCGCATTAGACTATAACGGGATAATCCTTATTCATTTCTGTCGCGCTGTGGAAGGCGGGAGATTTGGAGTTATTAATCGTGACCATAGCGACTCTCGTTTCTAATACACTAATTGAATAAAATATCTTATTCCGAGTATAAACTCGTTTCTTCAGTGGCAATTCTGATAATTGCAACGGGTGCTTAGCTAGGCTGTTTTGTAAAAACGCCACTGGAATTGTTAATACCTATCTCGATATACCTTTCGCGGGGGGTCGCGCGAAAATTAAACCGAGAAAGAAATGATTGTGGTCTGTCGGAAATGGTTTCACACCTTTTTTTATTCACGTTGATGGGACGCGTTCTGATAGGAATATTTGTAGGTGCGCGGACTTTACCCTTCTCTCAGCGTTAATATCGCCGTAGGGTGACCCCCCCCGGTTTCGAAATATGGTAAATAATGTAATTTTCTCTATACGCGATTTATATAGACCCGCTGTGTGTTTTTTGGGCAGATACGGTTCATGACACACCTTTATTATGTATTTTTTTTTCACCTCGCCTTTTTCTGGCAAATCTAAAACGTGTCGAAGTTCGGACCAGGGGTAACGAGACTGGGGTCAGCCCCCGATTGAGCTTCGCCCGTGATCGAGCAGGTGAGGTTAGGGGGCCCCTTACCCCTCGACAACTCCATCGCGTGATAGCTAACACCCACATTATTTCTTTAACGCCTCGCGTTCTGTGTACCAGTTGTAGCCGCGTCGAATCTAGTTTATTTCCATTTCTCCGTATCGTATTACGGTAACTGTTGTTTTTAACGACGTACAATACGGGAACAGGGTCATTTTAGCAAAGGTGGCTCAAAAACAGTCCAAGAGCGTGTAGATTTTTTTGAAAGGGTTGTATACCGGAGTTCAGGGACAAACGCAATACCAGTAGCTCTATCGTCGTCAGATCGTTTTGAGTTTCTGTTTAAGATATGAAAAAAACAAATTAAGATTTAGAAAATTTATCAGGAAAAAATTTAGAAAACTGTTTATCTTTTATCATATATATATATAATAATATATATATATATATATATATATATCATGTCATTAAAAGTTAAAAAATAAAACAATGGTTTTTTATTTTGGACAATATTAAAATCAGTATTTACAAAGACCGACTATAGTTTCGGCTTATTTAGGCGATCATTAGGGGAACAATACATTGTTGGTCTTTGTAAATACTGATTTTAATATTGTGCAAAATAAAAAACCGTTGTTTTATTTTTTAAATTGTAATTTAGACACAAGAAGCCACAACCAATTTTATTGTATCATATCATAATTTTCCATAATGAAAAATTCAAATAAAGAGTTAGTAATCAATAGAAAGATTAGAAAAATATGTTAAAATCTTTTTAAGAGTTTGGAAAAAATATAGAACGATTTTGGTTTCTCATAATTTTCCAAATATTTAAATAAAGATTTAGCAAATTTATCCATAAAAATTTATACAAAAAAAAACAATTTAAGACATGTTAATCATTCTGACAGAGCCGTTTTAGCCTTTCACATCCAAGAATCACACATTTACCGACTTTCCGGACCTTCGTAGGCTATATAATATGGAATTGTAGGCCCAAATTTATCCTAAAATTTTCGTATACCCTAGGCACTTTGTCTTATGGATAAGGCGGCCCTGTTTTCTGAGAATAATGTAATATTTAGAACTTGAATACTTGGCAAACTAAAACAGGTCTTCTTCTACAGGTGTTTCGCTAATACGGAAACGATGGAAGTTTGGAGGGATGAGACATTTTTCGTCACGCATAGTTGAAAACGTACAATTTGAAGGTGGGCCTTTCTGTTCTGGACTATCTCTCCTGAGGGTCGCGAATATTTTAAAGGGGTCAAAGGCGCGGAGAGGAGAGCTTGGCAAGACGGGGCTGGTTGTCCTTGGTCTCTTCGGCTCGCGAAAAGGGGATCAATCATCGAGTGATGGTGCTGGTCGGAGGCGCGCGCTTCGAGTAACCTCATCCGATAGAAGAGTGAACGGGACACGCGAGTAGGTAACTTACACCTCCCCGCGGCCACCGCCGGAGACGAATTATCTAAACCCCTTCGTCCAATAACGAGGCTTCCCATCCGAGCGCACTCTCTGGTCTCCCATCTCGACGAAAGTTTAGCCCCGTCGACTCTACTCGGGAATATAAGATTTGGGAGCAAAAACTCTCGGGACGTCTCCGGTGTCCCGCGCTGCCGTCATCCTCCAGTCGCCTGTTTAAGGGTAAACCGATCCCTCGCCCTCGAATCACGCCTTTGACGGATAGTTCCACGGAAGGTGGATTAGCGGTGAAGTCTGCTGGCGACATCTACCCCTCTCGAGTGTCAGTTGATCTTTAACGTCGACGCGGAGAGGAGCTACCCATTTTCACTGGTCTTAACTCGTTTAACTTGTTAAGCTCCTGTTACCGTCGCTTCTCCTTCCCACACCGCAGCACTGTTGCTTTACCGTCTTCCTCTCGGTACTCTTAAAATAAAGGGGTGAAATTTTTTCCTTCGCCTCTACATCAGTTCCTTTTTTGTCTTATATCATGTATAAACACGAGACTAGATGTTCTCAGGAAGGATGCGCGTTGCAGGAATTTACTTCTCGCTTATCTTAATAAGATTAGTGCGTTTTATAAGTCCATCACTCTTCATTAGCTTAATTAACTAGCCCATCATTTAAAACGCGTTCTTGGTTTCTAAATTAACTGCCGCCCACGTCCTGTTTTTGTTTACACTTTTCGCCCGAGCTCGTTAGTGTATATGGCATTCCGAAATGACTTTCGTTCCGCGCTATACTTAAATATGATTAAAATGACACTTTTATCTTTAGTCTATAGGGCACGATTCGTAACCTTCCCCCATTTTATCAAAAAACCATGCTCATGCTTATATATTAGGAAATCTACAGGAAGTTTCAAAAGGTTATGCAGAAATTTTAAGGAGCTGTAGGGGGTGAGTTGAGAAGTATGCCTGTTTTTTTCTCATTTTCCTAAGATGAGTTAAAAGAGCGCCAGAGAGCTTCAAAGTGTGGCCTACTATCCGCTGGAAGTAGGCTGCAACAAGCGCAAAACCAAGCAGCAGGGAAATGCGAACATTAAGGTTTGGGCCCGTGTGATAGGTGAAAAAGGACTTTGTACACAAATCCCGGTAAACAGCGTAAAAAAGTAAACTTAAACAGTATTTAAAGTCCCTGCTGCTTGGTTTCGCGCCTGTTGCAGCCTACTTCCAGGGGCTAGTAGGCCTAAATTTGAAGCTCTCTGGCGCTCTTATCACTTCTCAAATCACCCCTACATTTCCTTAACATTTTTGCATTACCTTATGAAACACCCTGTATAGACATTCTATTGATTCCTGAAGCATATCCCATACCTTTTCTCGGTGGGTTTTGTTAATCACATTGTAAACTTAAATTAATAAAATAACTAAATTATATATATAAATTATACTAATAAATAAATAAATAAAACTAATAAATAAATTTAACTAATTGATAAAAAAACTAATACATAAATTTAACTAATTAATAAATTTAACTAATTGATAAAAATATGATAAATAAATAAATAAAACTAAAAAAAGTAATCTAATAATTAAATTAAACTAATAAATAAATTAAACTAATAAGTAAGTAAACTAATTTAAACTAATAAATAAGTAAATTAAATTAAACTAATAAGTAAGTAAATTAAATTAAACTAATAAATAAGTTAATTAAATTAAAATAATAAATAAGTAAATTAATTAAATTAAACTAATAAATAAGTAAACTAAATTAAACTAATAAATATGTAAATTAAATTAAACTAATAAATAAGTAAATTAAATTAAACTAATAAATAAGTAAATTAAATTAAACTAATAAGTAAGTAAATTAAATTAAACTAATAAATAAGTAAATTAAATTAAACTAATAAATAAGTAAATTAAATTAAACTAATAAATAAATAAATTAAATTAAACTAATAAATAAGTAAATTAAATTAAACTAATAAGTAAGTAAATTAAATTAAACTAATAAATAAGTTAATTAAATTAAACTAATAAATAAGTAAGTTAAATTAAACTAATAAATAAGTAAATTAAATTAAACTAATAAATAAGTAAATTAAATTAAACTAATAAATAAGTAAATTAAATTAAACTAATAAATAAGTAAATTAAATTAAACTAATAAACTAATAAATAAGTAAATTCAATTAAACTAATAAATTTTTTCGCCGACGAAGAGACTATACTGATTGTCAGGAATATTTAAACATACTTCCCAAGCTCAGTGAGGAGGATACAAAGGAATGTAGTAGCTCGCTAACGAAACTCGAAGTAAACCAAGTAATTGCGAGTCTTCCAAGGAACAAGTCGCCAGGGAAGGACGGTCTTACCAATGAATTCTACTCCCACTTTTGGTCTCTTATTGGAGATGTGCTTTATTACGTTTTTACTTTTATTTTAAACCTACACAATATACCGAGTTCGTTTAGCGTCGCGATTACCACTCTTATATACAAACACGGCGACCCAAAGCTTGTAGCCAATTGGAGACCGATATCGCTTTTAAATACGGATTTTAAAATTTTAAGCAAAGTAATCGCCAATAGAATGCGTACCAAAATTGGGAAAACTATTCCCCGCGACCAAACCACGAGCGTTCCCGGACGCAGCATTCATTCCAACTTGAATATTATAAGAGACACAATCAGCCATTACTCTTTTAATTCCAGCGAAAATTTAGCCATAATTTCTCTAGACCAAGCTAAGGCGTTCGACGAGTCAAGCATACCTACCTGTTTACCTCTTAAATCACGTCGGGCTTGGAAAAATTATAACAAATTACGTCATCGCGGTGTTTTCTACCGCGGAAGCTAGAATAAAAATGCAAAACACATTATCAGCAAAATTTCGGGTGGCCAAAGGAATCCGTCAGGGCTTCCTTTTTAATCTTTCTATCGAACCTTTCTTATGTCATCTGAGGAAAAACCTAGCGGAATATTCTATAAACCTACCCTTTTTCCATCGTCCCTTAACAGTCACCTCGTTCGCGGATGACGTAAATCCGTTTATCACCGAAGAAATATGATTTCAAGTTTTAACCGATGAATGCTCAAGATACAGCGCCGTAAGCAACGCGCGTTTCAACTTACAAAAAAGCAACTGTTTGTGGCTCGGAGGATGGCGAAATAGGAATGACAACCCCATCGATGTTATTTGGAGTAACGCTGAAATAAAAATTCTGGGTATTCGATTCAAAACCAATAACGATTTTCTAGCTGACCATGCAGAAACGGTAAGAGAAGAGGTCGTTGGGTCTTTAATCAACGCGTCAAATGTAGCGCGAAACCTATCGTACAAGTCCAGGGCTCAGCTGTGCAATATTATTTTAACTAAGTTTTATTACATTTTACCGATTTTACATTTGCCTTTACAACTATCTGAAATGGTTTTCGCGAGCTGCATAAACTTAATTTGGTTAAATGAAAAACATTGGCTTAACTCGGAAAGCACTACATACCCGCCATCTGTAGGTGGTTTCGGGTTACAAACGCTATCAAACCAGTGGAAAGCCTACGCTTACTCTAAACTTCAACGGCTAATTGACGGGAATTTTCACCCAGTTGAATCTGATTTTGTAAATCGTTATATTAAGCAAACGAACATTTACAATTCCAGTTACGAAGTACTCGGAATGAAAAAAAAGAGCTAAAATTCGAAAACTTGTCAAAATATTACTATGACCTCTTTACCTTTTGGCACACTTGCCCTATACGTTTAAAAAAACCAACGGAAATCGATATAATTTTAAAACTACCCATTCTTTACAATCCATTTTATGACCTACAATTTTACCATCCGAAGTGGAAAACACTGGGATACCGTTTTATCGGCGATATTTTTAATAAACAGCAAATGACTTTTCAAAACCCATTCTTAAATAAAGGCTTAAGGGCCCCTACAGAACGGTCTTTAACTAATCAATTTAAAAAAATAGTGGAACTAATTAATGAACATTTAAAATTGAGCAACGAGAGTGATAAACAAACAAGTACTGTAAATTTTGAAATGGAACTAAAAGTAAATGAAAATGTAGTCTCTATTGAAAAGTGCACCAAAGAATTTGTTAAATCAATTATCTTACCTAGCCCTGATAATTTAAAAATCAGAATCCAAAAAAACTTTTATTCAACAGAAAACCTAACCTACCGTTTAACTCATTCATGCTTTTTCTCTAGAGAAAATAATATGTTATGGCGTATTGTGATGTTTAATATAACCACAACTACCTGTCCTAGCTGAAACATTATTTGGGGTTAGTAAAGAGTGCCCCCTTTGTGAAAGCTCCACCGGTGATTTACTCCATATATTTTTTAATTGTACTACAAGTGTTTTTACAAGAAATAGAAAAATGTATACAAACTTTTAATCCAGATTTTAAATTCAAAACCAAAATGTATTGGTTGTACAAAACAGACAAAATCCCATTTTTTAAAGTAACTTCAATTTTAATTAAAATATGTAAATTAGCGAACGAAAAAAATTTAGAACCATTACAAATGTTAAAAACATATTTTAATAACAAACTTTACCTTTGCGTACTCACTGAACTTGAATTTTTCAAGAAAGATGAAACATTGATATTCAATGAATTTGTTAAAACGGGAATCTGTTGTTTGAACGGTGACAAAATTATAATTCACCTGGAGGTGAAATAGCTTTTTGTAACCAGGCTTGTTGTTGAAATAAATGCTTACCTGCTTGTTTTCAGGTAAGCTTAAAAAAACAAAAAAAACTAATAAATAAATAATTGAAACTAATCAATAAATAATTGAAACTAATAAATAAATAAAACTAATAAATAAATAAACGCTTACTCCAAAGTGAGTAAGCTTAAACTGAAAAAAAAACAAACAAAAAACTAATAAATAAATAAAACTAATAATTAAATAAAACTAATAATTAAATAAAACTTATAAATAAATAAAACTAATAAATAAATAAAACTAATAAATAAATAAAACTAATAAATAAATAAAACTAATCAATAAATAATTGAAACTAATAAATAAATAATTGAAACTAATAAATAAATAATTGAAACTAATCAATAAATAATTGAAACTAATAAATAAATAATTGAAACTAATAAATAAATAATTGAAACTAATAAATAAATAATTGAAACTAATAAATAAATAATTTAAACTAATAAATAAATAATTTAAACTAATAAATTAATAATTTAAATTAAATTAATAAAATGAATAAATTAAACTAAACTTAACTAAACTAAACTTATAAAGAAATAAATTAAACTAGTAAATTTTAATTCGTGCATTGTAAACTTTGTTGGAAAATAAACGCTAGACTCTTGGTTTAGTCTAGCTTAAAAAAAAACTAATAAATAAATAAATGAAACTAATAAATAAATAATTTAAACTAATAAATAAATAATTTAAACTAATAAATAAATAATTTAAACTAATAAATAAATAATTTAAACTAATAAATAAATAATTTAAACTAATAAATAAATAATTTAAACTAATAAATAAATAATTTAAACTAATAAATAAATAAATTAAATTAAATTAATAAAATGAATAAATTAAACTAAACTTAACTAAACTAAACTTATAAAGAAATAAATTAAACTAGTAAATTAATAAATTAATTTATTGAAATATCTAAAATAAATAAATTTCAATATTGAATAAACAAGCATTGAAAAATTAAATGAATGAATGAATTAAATTAATTAAATAAAACAAATTAATTAAACTAACAAAATAAAATAAATGCATTATACTAATAAAATAATTTATAAATGAAATTAATGAATATTGGTCAACTTAATTTTTGTCAGACTTTTTAAAGGAAGATTTCTCTAATATCAATTATATTAAATTTATAAAATTAACAGATGATTTAAATTAATGAATAAACATAACGGTCAAATTAATTTTTATTACACTTTTTGACGGAAGATGAATCTGATGTCAAGTAAATGGATGTATTAAATAAATAAAATAAATAAAATAAATAAAATAAATAAAATAAAATAAATAAAATAAATAAAATAAATAAAATAAATAAAATAAATAAAATAAAATAAATAAAATAAATAAAATAAATAAAATAAATAAAATAAATAAAATAAATAAAATAAATAAAATAAATAAAATAAATAAAATAAATAAAATAAATAAAATAAATAAAATAAATAAAATAAATAAAATAAATAAAATAAATAAAATAAAATAAATAAAATAAATAAAATAAAATAAATAAAATAAATAAAATAAATAAAATAAATAAAATAAAATAAATAAAATAAATAAAATAAATAAAATAAATAAAATAAATAAAATAAATAAAATAAATAAAATAAATAAAATAAATAAATAATATAAATTAAATTAATGGATAAACATACCAGTCTTCTATCGCTAATTTAGCAGTCGACATCAGTCATTTTTAACCACTTACCACCGCCGAAGAGGTTAATTTGTATTCTTTGGACAAATTTTTGCGATTAAAATAAATTTTATTAAAAAAATATCTTTATTACTGGTGGGTGGAAGGATATCGATGGCTCTATATATTATAAAACTCTCTTTAATTTACTCGACAAAATATTCCATATTTCAGTATAATGAGGCGCTCTGATAAATTTCTCTATTAAATTAACCGTTTTCGTCATTAGAAAACCACGCGAGAAGACAGAGGAGAGAGCTCAATTTTGAAATTAACAAACTGCCATAATCACGGAGGCCAGGGTAGAAGATGGGGTGGGGGACCCCCTTGCTTTAATGCCACCCTAATAAGCCGCCTTTTAAATTTATTCCGAAATTAAAAAAAGCAAGACCGCGGAACGTGTGTAACCATACTTAACTCTCTTTTCATTTCATATTTTTAATTTTTAGCCGCTCTTCGCTACATTTTAGGTATACATAGTAGAATGTTCTAAGCCTCGGCAAAGCGAGGAGGGGGGCAGCCAAAGAGGGCTCGAAATAAGGTTCATTTAATTATCAGAGCGCGTGGGACCCACTATCACTCATGCCAGATTTTTTAGAAACAGAAAAGAGAGGGAATCGGCCATAAGCGTGCCGTCGGTAGGAAGGTGATGACCTTTTCGTGATGATCGTGACGTGATGGCCTTTTTATAGAGCCCGAGTATTAAAGCGCGGGGTCCTAATTCGTTCTTAGCCTCTCCCCTCGCGCAACCCTCTGACTGGGGCTCCCTTAATTATAGTCAGGGCCTACTATCTTTCTCTCGGTGCCAGATCCCCGCTCTAAGGGGTGTGTTTCTGATTTCATCCACACGTGGCGCTCCATTCGTCTATATTTTTCGGCATCATAACCGCTTTTGTAATACCACCGCTGTTCCCATCTCTCGCTCTCTCTATTTTATATATACAATGAATCCTGTATGTATTCTTTTTATCCGCGATTGAGAGTTTAGCTAATTCAGCCAAGCGTGTCGGAATCTCCCTTTCTGTTAGGCTGTCTCGCTACAGATTATAGGAGACGATATTGTAGACGAACAGAGCTGCCAGGCAGGATAATTTAACGCCCACTTGGGCTACTTTTGGAATCTGAAAGTGAAAACATTAGGCGTAGCTTGAACTGTACTAAAAGTTCATCTCGACCTCTCTGACACTTCCCAAACGTTGTTTTAAATCTAAATTTCTGACCAAACATATTTCCAACACTGACATTCTCTCGACAAGCTGCGACTTGGAATTGCACTCGAAATAAATAGAATGATTTCGTCTTTGGCCGTAGATTATTTTGACATTTGCATATTTAGACCCTAGGGGGCTGTGTGCTGAGAACTAACCCTTTGTTCAGTGATAACTTTTTCCTAACCTAACCTAGCCTAGCCTACCTAGCTTAACCTAACCTAAACTATACTAAACTGACCTCAACTAACCTAAACTTATCTAAACTAACCTAAACTTACCTTACTTAACCCAACCAAAACTAACCTAACCTAACCAAAACTAACCTAACCTAACCGAACCTAACCTAATCTAACCTAACCTAATCTAACCTAATCTAACCTAACCTAAATGAAATTTGAACTACAATAGTTATCGTAAAACGGATAATTCGGACATATGGAACCAATTTCTTTAGGTATATTGGAACAACTATTTTTACAACGTAAAATTAAATTCGTACAAAACAAACTCTTTCGTTTTTAAAATTCGTTCAAATGAAACTCTTTCGTTTTTAAAATTTAAAAAAATTTGTATTCGGAAATTTGAAAAACGTTTCAGAAGAATGAAATTTGGACAAACGCTACTTATCCCAGTTTAACTCATTATATTTATGTTTTTATCTAAAACTCTGCTTTGAAAAATATTGAATATATTTCGTGGTTATGCTTAAAGGCCTAGGATTTATTCTGCCTGTTTTCCTTTAAGTTTTCTTCCCGCGGCGCCAATATCCTGGTGGTAGGAAAACCGCAGAACAAGTTACGTGATAACAGCCAAAAGCAGAGAACACTGTCTCAGTCTGCTACTCGTAGGCTAGAATTCTAACTTGGCTGAAATTCAATTTACTCGCTATACTGTAGTGTAAATGAAACCGATTTCGCGAGGGTAAAGTTGTTCACTTCCCCTAGGTTGTGCGGAGCTACACTATTATCAACATTTTACATTCCATCCCAGTATAAAAATGTAGTTTTATCATTCACTGTAATCAGTGTAACAACTTATAGCTTTGACTGCACTTAACTGATTAAGGAATTGATTACAGAATTAGCATTACCAAAGGGTGTACTCACAAGTCAATTTCATATGCCTGTAATCGGTGAACAGAAATTTAAGTAGTGGTTAGCCCCTCGTTTAAAATTGTCTGTTACCTGCTCAGTGACAGGTCAAAAGTTATCGCGTACTATCAAGCAGGAGCAAAAACTACAAACTCACCAATTACGGTGTAGTGGAAAAGTAGAGCAAAATTATCTAGCGAATAATTTTTTAAAAAAGCAAAGAAAGTACACTTTATGTACCGGAATAAGTGAATAGTTTCCGTCTAGTTTTCATAATTTTTTTTATCTAGCATAAGAATCATTCGTTTTAAAATAAATTGTAGAACGCAAATATGATGAAGATATAAGTAAGCGTTATTGCAATATCCGAAGCCATTTGCTCCACATCCGTTACGCGTGATTCTGTCCATTTTAGCAAATGAAATTCCAACAGAAAGCGGCAGACATCACTCTCGCTGTATTTTTTCCGTCGTCATCCATTCCTAATATTTAGTTAATGCGCGCGGTGAATTTATCTCTGATATTCATTCCTATCATATCCCCTTTCTCCTCATTCATTTGGTCCGGATACCGAGCCGAGGCACGCTACCATCTTACTTCATTCCATATATCATGGCTGGTAATTAGGCTTCTGACTTCTTGACTGCTGGCCCCGCTACAGCTCGCGATGGCTTTGCCAATAAGACATTAAGCTTTCCTCCTTTTAGACGAAGAAATGGAACATTTCCATACGATATTTCCGGATATCAATTTTGAATTAGTCTCCAGCCCTCGCCATCGCACTGGCCTCCTGTCGCCTGTTTACTTGTGGGAATATTTGTCCGGAACTGTTGATAGATTTCTCATTTTTACGCCTTTTAAAGGTCCTTATAATCATTTCGAGAATAATCTAGACATTCTTCATTCGTATTTATTGAGCTTGTTTTAAGTTGCTAGACGTAGCTGTGTTTAATTTTGAGACACGTATTGTGTGGTTTTAAAAATGCGTAACTTGTTATTTTAAAAATGCGTAAAGTGTGGTTTAAAAATGCTTAAAATGTTGTTTTCAAAATACTCAAAGTTTTCTTTTCAAAATGCTTCAAAGGTTGTTTTAAAACATGTAACGTACGTGTTGTTTTAAAATATGTAACGTACGTGTTGTTTTAAAATATGTAACGTACGTGTTGTTTTAAAATATGTACCGTGCGTGTTGTTTTAAAATATGTAACGTACGTGTTGTTTTAAAATATGTAACGTACGTGTTGTTTTAAAATAAGTACCGTGTGCGTTGTTTTAAAATATGTAACGTACGTGTTGTTTTAAAATATTTACCTAGCGTGTTGTTTTATAATATTTACCTAGCGTGTGGTTTTAAAATGTGTAACGTACGTGTTGTTTTAAAATATGAAACGTATGTGTTGTTTTAAAACAAGTACCGTGCGTGTTGTTCTAAAATATGTAACGTACGTGTTGTTTTAAAACAAGTACCGTGCGTGTTGTTCTAAAATATGTAACGTAAGTGTTGTTTTAAAACAAGTACCGTGCGTGTTGTTCTAAAATATGTAACTTACGTGTTGTTTTAAAACAAGTAACGTGCGTGTTGTTCTAAAATATGTAACGTACCTGTTGTTTTAAAACAAGTACCGTGCGTGTTGTTTTAAAATACGTGATGTGCAGTTTTAAAACACTTGTTTTTAATTTTGAATACACATTTCAACATGAACAATGGTGTAAAACAACAGCAGTTTATTATTGATATATCTGATAAAATAAATGTGAAATATGAAATATTTTTTATGGGCGTATCTTTATACTAATAAATTTGGATAACCCTAGCTGATGAGTATATTTTATGTTTTTCTACTATCACCAATTAATATACATTTTTAATTCCGCATTTCAGGTAGCTGACGATTGAAATGAGCTGCACGTCCCTTTAGTGTGGAAACCTTGATCATCTAGACAGCACCATTATACAAATATCGGTAAGTCTGCAATTAATTCGTATCTTCTTCATATTTGACTGCGCTTCACTTGCGACGGGTGAGGCTATAAATAAAACAAGAACATATTAAGGGTACTAAGAAAGTACGAGACGGACCGTCTACCGAAATAAGAAGTACTATCTAGCTCACAATGAAAAATCGAAATTGAAATAGTAACGCCATCTCTTGAGAACTTGATTTATAATACTTTTCTGGACACAATACTTTATTTCTAATTATTAATTTATTTATAGTTAAATTAATGTTAATTAAATAGTTAAATTCAGATTTAATTTATGTTTATCACATTTAATTAAGAAGTAAATCGTCATTTTATGATTGATTAAATTAATTAAATCGTTAAATTCAGTTTCAATTTTAGATGATCTGAATAAATTAAGAGTTAATACGTCGTTTAATGACTGATTAAACTAATTAAATGTTTAAAGTAAGATTTATTATAAATTGCTCGAAGTAAATTAAGTCTTAAATCATACTTTTCATACACGTTTTTCCATAGATAAAACCACTGACACAAGAAAATTGCTAAATGGAAGATTTACGTTTTGAGAGAAGTCTGGTACCTCTTAGGTAGTGGAACTCGTTGCCTACGTTATTATCAAGGCCCGTGCACGCTCCCATTAGAGGGGGATACAATATCGCGACGACTTGTTTTTTCGTTTTTCTTGCTAGAGATGGCGCCCCGAATCACTTCTTTTTGAAATCGTAAAATAAGGGATGGTTTTCAAAAATCTGGCTGTACTAAAATTAGGAAAAATTTGTAAGAGAATATATAGAGCTGAAACAAACTTAATTACACAAAATTAGTAAATTGACAGCTATTTTTAGTTTAAATCAGTTAGGGTATCTTTTAAAAATATTTATTTAACATCAAGCCTTTGTTGTAATATTTTATTAAAATATTTAAGCTTTTAAATAATTATGTAATAATTTCTTTTTCAGATAAAATCAATTCAAGGTTAAAACGTTATAAAATAAAATAAATAGATAAATTAACTTTAAAAAAGGAAATCAAAACCAAATTTCCTTTCTTTAAGATTGCCAGCATCAACGCTTTCGACGGAAAAAATTACATAGCATAACGTGGTACCATACCTGGAAAAATTACCCGCGAAATAGAACTTTTTAAACTATCAAGGTCGATAATGAAATGTTTCGGAGCGCGCCAAGCGGTGAAACCTTGCGAACTAAAATGTCGGAAAAATAATCGAAGAAAAATAGGCCGCACGGGTCTCGATAATAACGTAGGCAACGGAAGAGAAGTAGGTTCTCCGTCACCTAAATACTTTCTTGCCTAAAAATATCCGTCAACTAGTAGACGTATCTCGGGAAAAGTAAAATACTTATCTGGCAACTGTTGGAAAGTAAGGCTGTGGGTAAAGTTAAACAATTTTTAAACGAGCTCTACCTCCAGGTGGTTGCCCTGCCTATGAATCCTAATATAAAAGTCACACTTGTTAAATCGGATCGCGCGCGCCGACTCCAATATTCTGGTTCGACCGAATCAGCCAACTGTGACCTCTCTCCCATATTGTTACTCCGGACATACGTAGCTGTCGTTATTACCGCCAACCTCAATATACTCATAAAGGGGGGCGGGTAGTCCTTGTTGATTCGGGGTTTACGTGTATTGTAAGAAAATGGGGATTTTTCCCACCATTCTATATCGGTGGTGTACGCTGGGGCAGAACCAGTGCAGGGATGAAAGATTCCGGGGATGAACGGAAGCCAGAATCAAGGGGCTCCCGCTAAAGTTGTAGTCCATGGCGCCGCTGTGTGTTTTGGTCGTGCTGCACAAAATGCAATTTCCGCCCTGATAATCGTTAAGGCTGCGATGGTGACTTCATCACTGCTGGTGGCCCGCAGACGGCCTGGCCACAGTCGGGGGTATCTCTCTCTAGCCCACGACCTCCCTCTATCCCGTGCCGATATGAAGAATTAGATCAATGGAGAAATATTGGCCCCAAATCTATAAAGTCGTAACTAGAAATATAACGGTTGATGGGATTGGAAGAAAATCTTCTTTTTTTTTCTTATTTCTACGTTGATGGAATGCGTTAGTTTCATTGAAAAAGGGCGATAATCAGATAGGCTAATACCCGAGGCACAACCTTGGGCTCAAGTTATCTAGCGACTTTTAATGCTATTAATCCAGGTGGATGAGTTTTAGGGAGATGGAGGCAAGCCCTTCGTGCCCCGCCAGCCAATAGCTATAATAATAATAATAATAATAATAATAATAATAATAATAATAATAATAATAATAATAATAATAATAACAATAATAATCAGCTAGGCACCACCTTAGACCCAATTCATCTAGCGACTTTTAAGGAATAAAATAGGTGGCCGGTTTACAATACGTAGGAGGGTGGTAGCAAGCCCTTCACGCCACGCGAGCCCACAGCCCTCTACACTAACTACTACCGTTAACCTCAACCAGGTTTTACCAAAGGATTATTATTTTGATGACGAAAATAATCCTACTATGCATGTCCTTAGAGATGTTCCGGTAAAATCCTTTAATTCCATTTTCATTATATATTATATGTTTCAAAAGGTTATGCAAAAATTTGAAGGAGTTGTAGGGGGTGAGTTGAGAAGTATGCCTGTTTTTTTTCCCATTTTCCTACGATGAGTTAAAAGAGCGCCAGAGAGCTTCAAAGTGTGGCCTTCTAGCCCCTGGAAGTAGGCTGCAACAAGCGCAAAACCAAGCATCCTGTATGTTATGGCATATTCGCTTAAAACCCATCTGGGGAAGTTCTAAAAAGATGACACAGCAACAGTAATGATATTTATTTTGGTCACTTTCTCGAAAGAATTATGCAAGTTTCTCTTTTAGGAGAAAATGATTTTTAAAGTTCCTCTCAGGCCTGTTTTGAGATACTATGACTTCTTTTAAATATATTCAAGATTTCGATATTATAACCCTATAAATTGCATATATTTTTTTATTTTAGTCCTATATTATTAATCCTGTAATTTTGAGATTTGTATCATATAATTATCCTATAATTTTCAGATTTCATTTTATAACTATCCTGTAATATGGAGATTTGTACTATATAATTATTCAATAATTTCAAGCTTTGTATCCTACAATTATCCTATAATTATGAGATTCCTATTCTATAATTATTCTATAATTTAGATATTTTTATCCTATAATTATCCTATAATTATCATATTATGTTATAATTATCCTATAATTATCATATTATTATACAATTATCCTATAATTATCATATTATTATATAATTATCCTATAATTATCACATAATTTTGATATTTGTATCCTTTAATTATCCTATAATTATTATTTTATTATATAATTATCCTATAATTATCATATTATTATATAATTATCCTATAATTATCATATTATTATATAATTATCCTATAATTATCACATAATTTTGATATTTGTATCCTTTAATTATTCTATAACTATCCTATAATTATCCTATATTTATCCTGTCATTTTCACATAATTTTGATATTTGTATCCTTTAATTATCCTATAATTATTATATAATTATCCTATAATTACCCTATAATTACCCTACAATTACCCTACAATTACCATACAATTACCGTACAATTACCCTATAATTGTCCTATAATTACCCTACAATTATCCAATAATTATCCTATAATTATCCTATACTTTTCCTACAATTATCCTATAATTGTAAGAACTTTAACTTATATTTATCCTACAATTGTGAGATTTGTAACCTATATTTACCGTATAATTTTGGGATTTGTCTCCGATAATTAACCTATAATTTTGAGATTTTTGAGAGCCGTGGCGCATTTTAAATATGTTAATTTAATTGGTAGCCGTTATATGACAAAAAAATGTTTTAACTTTTTATTTTTCACCGTAATCCATTTCCTACATTCTTTGGGTACCGTGTCCATTAGAGTTGTTGAATTTCCTACATATTGCGCGTGGTATTTTTCCAAAAAAGTCCAACCGGGCGTAAAACGGTAAAAATTAAAAATTAACGTCTCTTCACGGGTCTCGTCCTACGGTGGCGTACGTGTTAAGCCAGGCGCTCACAGCTCTTCGTAACGTCTTCGTCCTAGCTTCCACAAGCCTTTGCTTCGTAACGGAGACAATGCCTTGTGGAAGGCAGGACGGATACGAAACGGAGAGCCAGTGGGCGCCTAGCCTTAGTGTGGGTAGCCATAAAAACTATAGAAATATTAGAGGCTTGAATAATTATAAGCCGCTTGGTTGCTTAAGCCATTACACCTGTAATGAAGCTTGATGGAGTTTCCGACTAATTGCGATCAAACTTGGCCTTCGGTAACGAGTTATACGGCGGCTCGAAACGTGCCGGAAACTTAAGAACCTTTGAAAAACGGGGAGAAAACTTCCATTGACTGGCCACAATTTCATCCAGACAGATCTCGGGAACACTTCAACAACGTTCGACGTACAATCTGACTAAAAAGACGAAGCCATTTTCACGTCACGAGTAGACTTAACTGGTTGCCGGCCTTCAGTGCCAACTACGAGTTTAGAGTAAGGCGAACCCGTCTTTTTCCCATTGCTAACACCTGCTGCGTGGATAAAAAAACCCCACCCTGCTAGGTTCAGCAGCGTGCCTAGAATTTTCGACTAAAATTTGCCAGCCCTTCGTTCTTTGTCTCTAAAAAATAGGGGCCCAAAAAGAAATGAAAATGGTCGTCGCGAGTGCGGCTCCACTGAAGTAGAAAAAAGGGGGAGAAATTGGCTTCCTTATTAATGGCGCGTACGGAATCGCTCAATAAATGTCACCCCCGATTTTTTGGAAAATAATTGCTCGAAACCCGTCCGTTTTAAGAGCTTTCTTTATCTAATTTATTATTTTAAAAAACAGGCTTCCCTTCTTATTAAAACCTGTTAAAGAAAAAAAAGATAGGAAATTATTCAAATTAATAAATGGTTACGTTTATTTTGATAATGTCCGTGTTGAGGAGGGCCTTGCTTGTTTTTATATTATTACTATTACCATAAGTAACATAATTAACAGAAGCATGACACTACCTATTCAACCAATGCAAATTTTTTAATGAACGTCTGTTTCGCCAATGACAACGTAAACCATTACCATAAGTCTATAAAATTATTCTATAAGTTTGTCACTTTTGGGAATATTTTACTGAGAGCTACTAACGGAGTGACGTCATCACAAGAAGAAAATTTTCCCCTAGCGAGGCTCCGTCAAAGGCTACGTGTGACGCGTTAGCAAGCGGACGCAAAATGGTGGTTGGAGCCTGTAATGCAGTCTGTCTTGTGAATAGCTCACAGTAAAACTTTTGCATAGGAAATTTAACCCTTATGTTACAATATTATATACTTATGCCATTACGTACCGACGGACTGACAACTCTCCGCGAACTGCTCCTAGTATTTGGTGGATGCCCGGAAAATCGGCGACGGTCCGCCGGCAGCTTTTTCGACGGACCAGCCAAGGCCTATTGGAAATTGAAATGCTTTCAAAAGTGTAAATAACGATTACTTTTGGAAAATAATGATGAATTATTGAATTGGAAGATAAAAATAACTATTATAAACACTGGCTCCATTTCAGAAGTTAGTTATTTTCGAATTTCAAAACCTAAACTCATGTACGCTCGTATTTCTCGAGATCAATCTAACCAACTATTTTGCCAACGGAAAGAGTAGGAAGGGACGAGTTTCCTTTTCGTAAACTTCCTATTTCGCTACCACTCCACGACAGAATATCATTAACCGAATTAGTTCTGTGCCATACTTATGTTTATTATGCTACTTTTGCTCTTACGAATGAAGTACAAATCTTGAGGTGTTTTCCCCAAAAGGCGCTTCAAGACATGGTTGTCACACGTCAGGGAAATCAGGGAAAAGTCAGGGAATTTAAGAATAGACCTAAAAAGTCAGGGAAATGTCAGGGAATTTTTAGAATTTGTAAAAAGTCACGGAAAAGTCAGGGAATTAAATTTTATCTTGGCACTTTTTTAAGGTTATTTTTTAGACCAGATCTATGACAAATTCTATGATTATCATTTATTTCTTTGAAAGTTTGGCTAATTTTTTCAACATTGCAATAACCTTTTTACTTAAATATAAGTACATTTAAATTTATTAACTTCTGATAAGAACCAAATATAAAATAAAAATTTTGCCTTAAAAAGTCAGGGGAAATCTCTTAAAATGGTCAGGGAAAACAGGGAATAGTCAGGGAATTTGAATCTCAAAATTTTGTGGCAACCCTGCACGAAAATAATATCTCCCTACGTGGCGAAAAGGGAATAGCTGCATGCAATATTTACGGTTGGTCGGTTAAGAGACTCACCTGACTAGCCTAAGAACCCATACAATCCATACTCAAGTCAAATCAATACTAATTGGTTCGTCATTCCGTTTATAAGTGAAGTAATTCATTTCTTTATTTCTGGTTTTTAATTTTTCAAAATGCAAAAACAGCGCCATGGCGAGTTTGGACGCAAAAATATGGGTTAGGCCTAACGGAAAAATTCGTCGTTATGCCATAAGAAAATGAAAGATTCTACAGGACAGCTATCTTCTCCAAAACGCGTCTTATCAAGGACTACTAGCGCCACCTTTGAAAAATGGTGCAAGCACGTAAATACATATCTTTGGATATAACAGACTTTTTAAGATTTTTTTAGACCAACAGGAAAAACGAAGCGGATATTGTACCTAATTCCGGTTAGTCCCCTTCCTCAAACCAATTGTATTGTTACGTTGAATATACCACAAATTTAGTACGGGAACAAGTATGGGATAGCTGTCCTAGAGAATTTGACTATGGTTAGGCTTAACTCAATTTTTCACGTCGACGCAAAACAATCTCCGTTAGGCCTAACATATTTTTTTCGAGTCGATGATCCCGCAATCGCGGCGTTGTTGCTCATTTAAAAACCAGCTCTTAAGGGGGAAGAATACAGTAAAAGCCTCTTTTTCGTTAAAGCTGAACGTTTCTGTTTTAACAATTACATAATTGAAGTATATTTTTCTTATTAGGCTGAACCTTCCTCTAGTGCTTAAAATAATTTTGATAATTATAATATTATTAGTTCACGAGATATAAGGTCCTAACTAAAGGGTAGTTTAGGCGCTTGCCCAACTTGTTTAGCTCCGGGGGTCCGAGTTAAAACGTAATAACTTATTTACTTTTAAATTTAAAATTGTCAAAATTATTTTAAGCACTAAACAAGAGGCTGTTCTACACTTAAATATTAATTTTAAAAGTTAAAATACAAAATAGTTCAGCTTTAAATAGCGCGAAAGTAGACAATGGCCACTGTAGTCTTCCCCCTTAAAAGTACCATATAAAGACTAGCTGAATTGGTTTTATTGAAGCATTTATGTATCACGGCTAACAAATTACGTGTTGTAATATTTTTATATTTTGAAAAAATACTTTACTCACGTAGATTAACTTACCTGTATACAAAAAATCGCCCTTCTGGCTGTCGATTTCAAAAACACCAAAATAAATATTAAAGTGAATACTACTTACTAAAAACAACCATGATAGCAGTGTTGCCGGTAATGGTTTAATCACGTTTGACGCGAAACAAAGTTTATTCGTGACTGAAAACTACCGCTACGTCACCTTTGGTTCGCCATTTAACCTAGATAAGTAGCGGCTGAAGCAGACGCTATTAGTTTTCCCTCATCGTTATTAGTAAATTTGACTAATGATACTTGGATTTTAATATAATTTTTGCATCGCTTGCTTATATTTTGATAAGTTGATTTAAGAAAAAACATTTTATATTACTTTTAATTTGTCTGTAGCAGACGTTAGATCATAGGCGCAACACTCTAAAAAAATAAGGTGTATTTCAACACATTTTAGATAACATTTTTTGGGTCCAAATTTGTTCGGTTTAGAGATGTTAACTCACACCATTAAAGGTGTTAAATTACTTCATTTTTACATTATTACCCAAAAATTCAAGAAAAAAGGTTTCATTGAAAGTAATCTCTAATACCTGTTTTACACCTTTTTGGTATATTTATCCTTCTTAAGTTGCACCTTTTACTCCATTAAAGGTGTAAATAATAGTATTGTTTTCTTTTTTAAAGGTGTAAGTTTCACAAATTAATTTTTGCATAGTATAATTTAAACAAATTGTTCTACTCTTACACGCCATATTAACAACGTTATGACAAAACGTTAAATTCAGAAAGATGTTTTTACATCAAATGTTTTGTCTGGAGTAAGTTAGGTGCGATTGTAAAATTACACCCCTTATTTTAAGAGTGTATGCTATACAGGGTGTTTCAGAAATCAGTACAGTAATATAAGGGTTGAGTAATGATGTATGACGGTCATGGTCGCAATTCTCGGGGACGAATTGGAGAAGCGTTAGAGTGTTTTCAAGTTTGAAATAAAAAGGCCTAAAACGTCTAAAAAGTAGGCTACGGCACGAACACAAGAACCGAAATTAGGAAAACCGATTTTAGGGGTAGTAGGAAAATTTTACTCTACAAAGTATGAAAAACAAAATCGTGTGCGAAACATTAGTTTTATTAGTTTCACACACGATTTTGTTTTTCATACTGAGTATAGTAAAATTTTCCTTCTACCCCTTAAATCGGTTTTCCAAATATGAATGAAAGAATGAATGAATGTTTATTGACCTTTCCATTACATGGATCAATTTCGTAACAGGAAGGAGTCTAAAAATTAGATTATCAATTACTTTGAAAAAGAAAAATATTTACATTATTTACAATTGACGAATTTTGAAATGATGTTTTAGCGCAACCTTCTTTGCGTGCTTTTTTTACCGCGCTAAAACGTCATTTCAAAATCCGTCAATTCATCACAGTGAGTTGCGACCAAGACATACACTAAAAGATTTGTATACCCCCGTACCGTTAAATAAAACATACAAAGACCAAGACATTCGTTATCTTTATTTGTATACCCCAGTACCGTAATTTAATACATACCCGGGGGTGAGACATACACTAAAGATATATATACCCCCGTACCGTAAATAAATACATACCGGGGGTGAGACAGTCATACATCATTACTCAACCCTTATAACACCTATACTAATTTCTGAAACACCCTGTATAGACCAGTTTGGGCGCCAATAATTTAAGTATATTTTGTTCCTAAAAATCGTATTTTAAAAAATCAGCGAAGATAAATGTTTCAAATCAATAACATTAGTATTTTAGGAAAATGGATATATAATATATAGTTATGTTTAGTCTACTTTAGGTCTATTTTTTACAAAGTGTATCTTTATGTAAATACTTTTCGTACTATATAGTTTAGTTTGAAATTTTTTCTCGCTAACTTGAATATTTAATATCCAATGCGTATAAAACGCATTCGAGATAGCGAAATACCGCAACCACTTGATTTCCAATAAAAAATAGTGCCCCGGAATCGTAAAAATTTCTGTTAGACGTTTTTTCTGTTGCATTTATTACTTTTCAAACGATCGAACCTGGTTTCTCCGGCCATTCGGCAGTCGCCTTCAAGCATTTAACTCACTATTGATTCTATATAAAAGCGAGTGATTTTAGTACGTATGGTTTACGTAGATTTTTCCATCTACAAACTTATTCCTACTAGAATGTTTGAACTAATCGTTTGACTCATCTGCGAATGAAGGAACGACAGAGATATTCTTTACCTATTTACCTTTAAGTATCAGGTGAGCTTCCAGCAACTTTTATAGGATAGTATTCCCAAGTTTCTCGGTTAGTTTTCCAACTTCAAAGTTAAAAAATGTCGCGAGTTAAACTCTCGGTTGTTAAGCGGAACTTTTCCAACGAAAAGAGTTCGCCTATAAAGTAGGCCTATGTTCCTCCGACTCCGTTGTTGGTCGCGGATGGGATCGAAACGCGCGTGCGCGGTCGAAGCAGCGGCCTTCATCCGGAGTGAGAGATTCTCCCCCTCCGTTCCCCTCCCCCGGTCGGAACACACGCGACACGCGAGCCACGAGGTTGGCAGGGAAGTCCTCCGCTCGGGGCCCGCTATAAGGCGGAGAGCCCCAGACAACATCGACAGAAGTGTTCGACGGGAAAGCAGCCGACACACGTAACTTCGCCGGCGCGCGCGGAAGCCGCGTGCTCTCCGTTGAAAGGGATTTCGCCGTGGGGTGCCCGGCCACTCCGCCGCTGGTCAGATCTCCGCCCGCCAGGACCATCGAAACTCTTCCGTCCGTCGAAAAACGCGTCCGTCTTTTCGCGTGTCCGAGCGTACGTTAGTCGAGTCGAAAACAACATGCCCAGGTCATTTCTGGTCAAAAAAGTTAAACATCCGATCGAGCATCCAGCGCGATGGCCCTACAGAGAGCCGTCCAGTCCCACGGAGGCCACCACCGCCCCCTCCAGCCCGCCGTCCCTGCCACCACCGACCTCGACCCACTGTTTGGGCTACCGATACGCCAATGGTGAGTTTTATAACCTCGTCAACTCTCAATATTTAAACTCGAAATTCACACGATATTCGATTCTTATTGTTAAAAGACGCGTTAAAATCCTTATATACGGGAGGAATATTTGGGGGCGGGATCAAAGCTGTTTGAGGAATCGGATGGCGTATCTTTAAAATGAAAGTTTGATTTGAAAACGGAACGACGAAATAACGGTATAGAAAACGCGATTTGATACTAGTGGGATTAGGGTGTTACGCTTGCCCCGGACTTACACCGCGATCACCCTTCAACTGACAACGCGTTGTAAGGCGCCAATAAAGTACGATCAATCTTCGTACCTCGGTTCGAGAATGCCAGTTGTTATAGTAGGAGACTATTGCCAGAAAAGCCTTAAGGGAGCTTAGCGAAATAAAGGGGGGAACCGGGGTGAAAGGTTATTACGTACGGCTAGAGCGCGGTCGGCCAGCGAAACTATTCCGCCTTGTTTTCCGGAACTGGTCTTCGGTATAACGAGGTGGCGTACGGCGTAACAGGGGCTCAATTGTATCCTCGCACCCTTTCTTCTTTTTGGGGCTCTTTATTGGAGAGCGTCACGTTTCGTGGCCGGCTGGAATCCCCGCTGTTAAGCTTTTACGACGCGACCTCCAAGCCGATTGGAACTCCTTCGCGCGGACCCTCCCGAGAGAATTGGTGTGAGCTTGAAAATCCCACCGTATGTGTAAGACCCGAGCACCTTTTCCCCTCTTTTTACCTCTCCGAGGGGACTTTGTACCCTAGGAAGGGTTATACAACCACCGTGTCTGTCTGTCTGTGGGTCTGTCTGTCAGGCCTGCGTTCGCATTTTCGGGGCAAAGCGTAATCACTGCGTACGCAGTTTCTTAGAATCAGGGAAAAGGTTTTTCCAAAAGCGCCCTCTTTTTGTCACAGGGTGTAGTATAATTTTTAATCGGCCGGGATTCGAACCCGAGCCCTCTTGCACGAGAGGTGAGCGTTCTACCGCAGAACCACGGATACAGTTACGCTTCACTGAAAATTAAAAACTCTTCCGAGGAGAGGTATATTTTGGCTTGCCAACTTGTTTTCGTTTGATCTTGCCAACACCAACAACAACCCTATACTTTTGACAATTTTGTCGATAAAAGGGTAAATTAAAAGGGTTTTAATTATAATCATAAATCTATACGACCTTTTTTCATTTCAAATAAAACTTAAGCTCGGGGAAACGGATAAATTAACCGCCAAAATTTCAATTAATGATAAAAAAATTCGATTAACTGTTTATTACTATTATACGATTTAATATGGGAACAAATTAGTTTTTATTTGGATAATTTTCTGAAATGGATATATTAAATAATGAAAGGAAAATTTCTTATCCGAACGCCGAGCCCTAAAAAAAAACTCTTGGAATATTTAAATTGAATAGCATCTACAATATTTATCTAAGATTGGAAAGAAAATCGAAATAGGTGTTATCAAACCAAATTTAAATTTTATCTCGAGCTAATTTCGTTTTGGGGGTCTGTCCTTATTTGTACGGAGGTAAGAAAACAATAGCAAAAATAATGTAGATTCTTATTTATCAAATCTTCCAGTTCCTTCTCCTCAGACTCTCTTAGTCCGTTTTCTGTGAAAATTGCTCTTCCATATCAGCCGTTGGTCGTAACTTCTTAACGTATTAGCCAACCCCTAGCTTGATTTAGAAAGATATACGTTAGGGGAATGCGATTCGCACTTGGACTATATAACGTCTTTCTTGTTAGGCTCGGGTATTAAGGTCAACTAGAGATTTCAGTGCCGCGGAGTCGGGTCTCGGTCACACTGACCTCTCCTTATCCAAGCAGTCTCGCGGTATATGGGCAGCCATTTACCCTAGCTACGATGGTTGGGGGTCAGACCCGAACGGGTCCCTGGTGGCCACGAGCTTCCCAATAACGGAATCCATTGCTCCGATGGATAGCGAGAATCCCTTTAATCAGCGCAACACGTCAGAATTTTCATCTCTTGATTTCTCATCTGTTGCCCACTGCTATCTTTGTTGGCCCGCGCCCCGTGATGTTGCCTTACCCTGCCTTCTTCTTTTATATAAGATATGATGCTGGCTTTTCTTTCCGCTGCGTGGAGACGAAATATAGGCCTAGAGACCATAGTCGCCTGTAGCGAATGGCTCCAGGCAAGCGGCACAAAGTGGGATCGCCACTTTCAGCAGGGTCTCTATTTTGCTCGATAATTCGGCTATATTCACTATTCTTTCTATTCCATCTAATTCGTTTCACGCCGAATCTCTACAAAGTCTGGTTCGTATTTTCGGTAATACTAAATACTAGAGTTCCTAAATTCCGGAAAAATAAAATGCGGAAAAATTTCCGCAAATCGGAACAAGTTGGCAAGCCAAAATATACCTCTCCTCGGAAGAGTTTCTAATTTTCAGTGAAGCGTAACATGTATCGATGGTTCTGTGGTAGAACGCTAACCTGTCGTGCAGGAGGGCTCGGTTTCGAATGCCGCTCGATACTAACGCAAATTGAAAGTTATTAAACTACACCCAATGACAAAAAGAGGGCTCTTTGGAAATTGCATTTCCCTAATTCCAATAAACTGCGAACGCAGTGATTACACTTGGTCCCGAAAATGCGTACGCGTTTGCAGCCCAGACAGACCCACAGACAGACAGACAAACAAAATTCGGATGGACAAACAAAATTTGATTGAAACATAAATTACTTTTTAAGGGTTTTAAATGCTGTTAATTTTTTATCGATATAAAATGTCTAATTAAGGTAAACTTACAACAAAACATTAATAGTGTTACATTGTTAATCAGTTTAAAGCTAGTCTAGAGGTTTAGTTTTACTTTCAGATTCGAAAAAATGAGGCGAAAATGCAGCTTTATTTAAATTTGCAAACAATATTAGACTAATCAAGGAATGAAAACTTTTTTATTTTTTTCGGAAAATACAGAAGTTTTTCCGGATAAAAAGGCTTCGGTCATTCTCCGTAAAAGTTTCCTACTAACAACACTACTAAATACCGGTTTATTATTCGTGGTTTTACAAACTGTGAACCACTGTTTTCAAAATTTACCTTTATCGCTATTTAAATGACAATGTGATATTTAGTTTTCCTAATAAGCTAATTACCACCATCAGGAGATTAAGGCTGAAATATTTATTAATATTTATTTTTAGAAAAGCTCCTAGGATTTAGCGGTTTTGTAATTACAAAATTTCGTGTGATATGGCTGGAATTTACAATTGCTTTAATCCTTTGTATATTTTTATGAAGTTATTTTAAATTATAGGCAAAAAACAGCATTATTCTGTTTATAATTTTTCTTGTTATCTTCAATATGGTTTTAGTCGTAGACTAAAGCTCGGGGAAACGGATTAATTAACCACCAAAATTTCAATTAATCATAAAAAATTCGATTAACTGTTTATTTATGGATATTATTCGCGACTATTATACGATTTAATGTGCAACAAATACGTAATTTTCTGATATGGATATAAAAGAAATGAACGGAAAATTTCTTATCCGAACGCCGAGCCCTATCGTAGACGCTAAAATTTATAACCATGAATGAAGTAACAGTAAATTAAATAAAAATTTACTTCGGATACGTCAGGCTTAAAATCAATTTATTAAATAGAAGTTTAAAATTAATTTTCAATTTCATAAATAGTTCTTAAACCATGTTGTAGAGATCGGGGATGGTTAACTTTTATTCAATAGATAAAGCTCTCAAAATTATTCGAAAAATGTTTTGATCAAGTAATTTATATTTCTATATATTATCCGATTAATTTTTTGATAAATTTGTAAATTTAATCGGAAAAACGACGTTTTTTTCGATACAAATCTCAAATTTTCCGAATAATACATGTTTTTAATCATTTTCCGAAATATTAACCGGTAAATTTCTTTGTTTAAATTTTTTTCCCGAAAAAAATCAATAGTTGATTTTATAAAATAAAAAGTGGTCTTGCCCAACTTGTTAAAATGTTGCTCTTACGTCACAAGACCCAGCTTTATTTGTGTATTCTTCGCACGAGCGATTTGCACGCGCTCTAGAAAAAGCTATATTCCTCGCGACTGTAGCGCGCGCTCGTAGGCTTGTCAAAGTAAGAGACTGTGACGTAAGAGCAACATTTCAACAAGAAGGCCACGTTAGTTTATAAAAAGAACTATTTAAACATGGATAATGATTAACCGCCCCCGGACCTCTACCATGTTGAGTATCCGTCGTAAATTTATACGACTCACGTTGAAATCTTAGGTTCTAGATTTGCTAATGGAATATCCATAAACTGGGTTAGAATAAAACACGTTGCCCATGCCAACTACCTTTTTGATTAGCTTTTTAGCAAAACCCTCCTACCGTCGTGTCAAAATGGGAGATCTTGTTCCGCAAAAGGTAAACGGATAATCGAAAAGTCCCTGTTCCTTTCTTGACTCGCTCCGTGATGGGCTGCCTTCAATTCATATCATCGTCTAATACGCGACTCTTACCGCCGAGAAGATTTTTCTTTCCCTCCAACGCCTCTCTCAGGTCCTATAGGGGCGCGCGTTCCCAACACCGACTAAATAGCTGGTCAAAGGCGGAACCCTAGGTTCTACTTTGTTTCGCCCGCGCGGCCCGACTTTATACGGTACGTCTGTAAGCCCCGGGCAATCTCCCGTAAGTCTGCGGATGGAAAATTGCCCGGTGCCGGCCGTGGTCGGGGAGAAGCCTCAGGTGGATTAACTTCGTTGGAAAAAACCATCCCGGCTGAACTATAGACCCTGGTGATCTCTACGACGACTTTACCCTCTGATTTCCTTTTCGCGAAATGTTAGATTATATCTCGGGTATTTAGAGTCCTAGCTACGACGGGGCAGCCGGCTTAAAGGGGCATTTTCTCCCGGAATACTTGTTAGCGAGCGCGGGTGGTCGGGCTATTTACATCCTATTATTATGGATCTTCGCCGACCGTTTGCAAGAAAAACAGAGGGCGAGGGAATGAAAGGGATTCCTTACTGGCTTTCCCCTTCTTTATCGCGTCCGTATGAGTAATAGCCCACGGGAATCTTTTAGTTTGGCTGATTTTTAGTCGCCGCTAACAATTCGCGGGATCTCGGGGGGTCCTGGGGTGGAGGAGCGAGTTGGTTAGCGCGCTTTACACCGACTCCCCTATCTTATTATTTATCTAAGGTAAATATATTACGCTCGGAATTATATTCTCTTTTCGGCGCTCGAAGCTTAGATTTGGTTAGCGAAATTGAACCGCGGGGCTTTTTCACGCGTGTTCCTCGCCAGATTGCGATCTTGAGAGGTTATTATAAGTCTGTTGCTTCTCGGGTATTTTCAATTTCTTTGGATATACTAATAATACGTATTTCGTAAAGCGGATTATGATCGAAGATTTAAGCCCCATTTTCACGCTCACTGGTAGTGGATAAAAATCGTCAAAATTCGCTTCCGCCATTCGCAAGCGTGAAAATAAAGTTAAAATATCTGTTTGAAACAGATCGACGCGGAAAGTGAAAAAGTGTGTAGCGGAAGCGGATTTTGTCGATTTTTACCCGCTACCAGCGAGCGTGAAAATGATACTTACGGTATTAAGGTTTCGAATATTGTTTGAATAGTGGGTAACGTGAGATTTGTTATTAACGAGTGCCAAAATTTCCGTTGCAGGTTACTTCCAAGAAGTTCTTCCAACAACGACGGTGATCGTGAATGGAGGCTTTTGCCTTCAGCATCCCGTCATCCATCCGTACGACAAGGAGCTCGATTTGAGCAACAAGAGTTCGAGATTGAATTACAGCGACGGGCGAGTGACGCCGCCCTCGGCGCCCCCTCAACACCTCCCACCGTTGATACCCATCCCGATTCACCCTCTGGTCCCGTTGCCCGAATCGGTTTACGACAAGTCGCCTTACTCGCCTCGATCTCCGCAAAGCGACACCACCACCATCGACGTCGAGAGCCCCCGCACGCCTCAAACGCCCAACCAAATACAAATAGATTACGACGACAAGAGCGTCGGAGGCGGCGGCGTCAACTATTCCGATTCGGAAAACTCCAGACATTCCAACAGCGGAGGCTCCATCAAATCAGTCACTTCGGTCGGCTCGGGTAGCTTCGGGTCGGGCGCTAACCGACCCTCGGCGACGGGAGTGACGGTCAGTTACACTTACGACGCCTTCTTCATCAGCGACGGAAGGTCACGACGGAAGAGTTCCAACCAGGTCAACGGAACGCCGGCCCTGCCCGTTCCCGACCGTGAACGCCCCAGGTACACTTGCAGCGAATGCGGGAAACAGTACGCCACGTCCTCGAACTTATCGAGACACAAACAGACGCACCGCAGCCCGGACTCGCAGCTGGCCAAGAAGTGCCCGACCTGCGGCAAAGTGTACGTCAGCATGCCGGCGCTGGCCATGCACGTCCTGACGCACTCGCTGTCGCACAAGTGCGAGGTCTGCGGCAAGAGTTTCTCCCGGCCTTGGCTGCTGCAAGGACACATGCGCTCGCACACGGGCGAGAAGCCCTTCGGCTGCGCCCACTGCGGCAAGGCCTTCGCCGACCGCTCCAACTTGCGCGCCCACATGCAGACTCACTCCGCCTTCAAGCACTTCCGCTGCCAGCGATGCCACAAGTCCTTCGCCCTCAAGTCCTACTTGAACAAACACCACGAGTCGGCCTGCTTCAAAGAGAACCCTCCCAACGACGACCTTTCGGTCAAACCCGGACCGTTGTCCCCGACGCCTCTACCCGTGAGCGTTCCCGGTATGTCCTTCATGGACAGTTTGACTATGAACGGCCAGTCGCAGCCCATCCACGGTCCGATGCCGTTGCAACAGCGTAGCAACGATCAAGCGCCTCCTCCCCCTCCGCCGCCTCTTCACCCGCACGCTCTTCATCAGCCTCATCACAGAGATAATCTTTAACTAAGCAATTATTGGGAGTTAAAATACATTAATCGTGCCTAAAAAATACACTTTCATATAAAAAAATAATCGACAAATATTGTACCGCCAATAAGCAAATCTATTTAAACGAGGTTACACAACGAGACAAATTTAGATACGATAATTTACAGTCGTAGTTTACTATAGCGAAATTACGTTCACTAAAAATCTAGTCTTCCTTTGATTTCTAGTCAGATTGTCGCGTACGAACGTTTCGCCTTTGGTACGCTGCAAAAATGAGTTAAATTTGACGCGCCTTTGAAAAATATAAATTTAAGGACCGCAGCTTCGAATTTGGCGATTTTCTGTATTCTACTGGTCACGCTGATCCGATTTGACCATTGGCGAAGACGAATTAAATATTCAGCTTGGCAATAATTTTTGTAGAACTTTTAGGGCGTATTTTTTACAACCCCCAAATGTGATATACTCAGTTGTAATTTTTTTAGAATCTTCCAAATATTTTAATCTTTTTAAAGACAAATAACAAATAGTATATAAATACAAATATGAAAATATAACAGTACTTATTACAATAATAATAAATGATAAATTTGAAATGTACATAATTATAAATATTCGCGAAAAATTGGTCTGTACCACAATAGGCGAGGTATAGGGACCTTAAGTGCAATAACAATTTATACATTTAAACAAATCCTAGAGATTAAAATTCCTAAAACTTAACGTAGAGATAATTTTGTTTTCATACCAGTCTAGAGTCAGTTAGGTGCCCAGTTACTTAATAATATAGACGATGGTCCAGTTTATATAAAAATAAACACGCAGTGTATTCTAAAGGCAATAATATTAACCTTTTCTATAATGAAACGCTTAAAAATTTCGTCCATTCGTGGCTTATAGAGCTGAAAGTAATGTGATTTTTTTCATTAATGCGATATTAGTGCCGTCAGCTAGTTTGTAGGATAACGATTAAATTATTTTTAACCACATTCTTAAGCAATAATGCTGGCATGTTTAAAGCGAATTTAAATTAATAAATAATTACTACCGAAATTGAATGCGTTAACATTTATATGGTAAATATTTTAAATGATTTAATTTAAACGCAAATGATACAATCTGAAAAAAATGAAAAACTTTTTGGCATTGTTGTAGATAATAGAGCTTAGGGTTATTTTTATATATCACTATTATTATATACATAATGCATTTCTGTACAAAAAAAAATACAATTTCTTTATTTCGTTCTTCGTCTTTGTGCGTTTTTGTAACTTTTTTATTTTTAGTTTCTTTTAGACGTTCAAAACAAAAACTAGCAATAATTGTACACGCAGTTTACCATATAATGTTACCTATGGCAACATTTATAGTGACTATCTGTAAATAGATCAATTTTCATTCTGAAAATTTACGAAATAAAAATTCCGATTGTAAAATAAACTCTCTTCCAGATCTTAATAAAAAAAGATCGAAATAATATGACGACAAATAAAAGTTTATAGTTTTTGTCTTCCAATTGCTTTTACATTTTATTCGTACAAAATCTCATTTTAAAATACTAGTGTTGTTAATTTTCCGGAAAAATAAAATGCGGAAAAGTTTCCGCAAATCAGAAAAATAAAAAATTGAAACATAAATTACTTTTTAAAGATTTTTTATGGTTTTAACTTTTTATCGATATAAAATGTCTAATATTCGTAAACATACTACAAAACATTAATAGTGTTACATTGTTAATCAGTTGAAACTAGTCTAGAGGTTTAGTAATACTTTTAGATTCGAAAAAATTCGACGAAAATGCAGCTTCATTTAAATTTGCAAATGATATATTAGACTTATCAAAGAATGATTTTTTTTGGTCATTTTCCGGAAAATTTTCTGACTTACAACACTATAAAATAATATAAAGACCGCTTGATTCAAGTGTATAAAACATTCAATTTTGGTCTATATCGTTCTGGGATAAATGGTTAGGGTTTTTAAATGTCCCTATTCATAGGGCCACGAATCAAATCTTTTAAGGATACTTGGAAACGTCTGTACAGGAGCGATTATTTTGGCGAAGAGATGAACGGACGTACGGGGAAGAGGACATCCCCGGGGTAGTCTTTCTTCATCGCCATCCCTCTGATGCTTTTACCAAAAATAAGATTATCATTTTGTCGCTGCGAGATGTGACGCGCCTTTTGACGCGAATTATTTTGTCTCCTTTGCCAGGGATCCACTTCATCCTCCCACTTCGGGTGGGTTCTTTTTTTCCCCTCGCGTCTTTTTTCTCTGCCCTCTTGAGCCTCCCCATCTTTCAATTCTTTCATCCCCACACTTACGGCGTCAAAATTCCCGAGCGACGATTACGTTACGGCGTACACTTCGATGGCTCTGCTATACATATATTTATATCGGCTATCTACAAGTATATAACATTACAAAAACAAATATACAGGGTGGAAGCCTCAGCCGTGTTCCAGCCTTGATATTTCTCCTAGTACACCAGAGTACTACGGGTGGAACACTTCTACAGGCGCTGGTAGGCCAAAAATAGACCAATGGGAGAATTGGAAGCCTAAGCCGTGGTCCAGCCCTGGTATTTCTCCTAGTACACCAGAGTACTGCGGGTGGAACACTTCTACAGGCGCTGGTAGTCCAAAAATAGACCAATGGGAGAATTGGAAGCCTCAGCCGTGGTCCAGACTCGGTACTTTTCCTAGTTTAAAAATAGACCAATGGGAGAATTAGAAGTGCATCTTCCTAATGCTTTTTCGGGATATTGGATAAAGATGCGCTTATAATTATCCCATTGGTCTATTTGTGGAATACCATCGCCTGTAGAAGTGTTCGACCCGCAGCACTCTGGTGTACTAGGAGAAGTACCGAGGCTGGACCACGGCTGAGGCTTCCACCCTGTACATGTATATATTCCTGTTTTCTTTCGGGCGCCAGGTTAAGATAAACGTATCTTTTTATTCCCGAAATATTAAATTATCTCGGAACGGTCGATCTATTTTCGCTTCGAGCTTAATCTGTCGCGGCTATGTTTTTATTTGTAAAATATTTTCGCCTGTTTTGATAAGAACCGCGAATGATTTTAAATTTTAATAACGCGTGTGACTGCAGCCAAAAAACGTCTGGACTTATATTTTTCTATATTGAGTCAATTACTTTATTCATTTTGGCAGAAGAATTTTTTTATTTAAAGACTGTCAGATACTCAAATTGTTTCGTCTGTCATTTTGAATTTTAGAGTTTGTGGCGACTACGTGACGTCCGCGTTCCCGCGTTTTACAGGGGTTTAGTTAGATGCGATACGAAGTTGCTGGTAGCTTCGTCGAGGGGGAGTTAAAGAGAAGTTTTTTTGGTGACTTCCTAATGATTGAGGTCTACCGCGATAATAGACGAGGGCGTATCTGCGACCTTAAAACGAGTACTGCATGAATTTTAGGGCGACTAAGATTTTTTTAAACGCGATGGCTTCATTAGAATTCTTGATGATAAGCTTTAGGCCTTAGCCAGCTGACTGATTTATTCCGGACTTGTATGTGAGTTTTTTTTAAATTTAAATTCAGTCTTTTGATTGTTATTTCGGACGGCATATAGACATAATTATCTGGAGGCGTTTTTCTCTATTTCCTGATTATTGTGTTAGACTTTCACTTTAAAACGAACATTTCTGATCCTATATAGGCAGTGATTTTAGGAATGTGATATTAAAAACGAAATTTTAAATGATAGGTTTTCATTGGAAATATTTTCAAAACGCCCCAATACTGAACGCGCCTGGTAGAGCGCTTTCTTCAGGGCATTAATGTAAGGCGGATGGAACACGTCTACAGGCGCTTCACCTATATTCGTCTGTTTTAAGAAACAGTTGCTCCTGATTTTATATTATAATTTTAATTGAAAAAGGGATATTTTCGACTACTAAATTTTGTCTATGGGCTTATGTCATTAACTTTAAATCTAGTGGCTGTTTCTCAAAATTCCCTTTTACTGTAAAACATAAGAAAATTACTTTATCACCCTAAGGAAAGCTTGCGTCTTTTCTCAGTTTAACCTGCGAAGATAATTACTTGAAATTCTGTACAAAACAAATAACTACAGTCATAAGTAACATAATACCTATAAGTATGTCAATTCTCAATAATAATCACCGAACTGATTTCCAGATTCATAGCGCAATCTAGGTTCAGCACAAATACTTCTAGTGACTAAAATATTCCCATATAAAGAAAATATACTACCAAGGACGATAATATATTACTGAGTTCAGTTGTAGGGTCCTGGTTGTAGCTAGCTGGGAGTGTCAGTATTGAAAAAACGTTCCGTTAGAATATTAACATTCAAACAAAAAAAAGGTGTTATACTTACGGCTATTATGTTACTTATACTACAGTCCATGTTGCTAAATATGAAAACAGTTGATTACATTATCATATCTTAACTATAATTATAATTTATGAAATAGAATTTGGACATAAATACATTTTAACAGGATTTTAAAGAAAAAATATTTTAACTCAATGTAGATAGACTTTCGAAACTTCAGCAATTTGGATCTAATAAGCTAAATCGCCCTCAATGCCGACAACGACATCTATAGAGCCATCGAGGTACTACACTAGAGCCGCCATAATATTTTATATAAAAAAATAATAATTATATTATTTAACAATAGTAATATAATCTTCTTTAAACGACAGCTGTATGTTGTCTCAATTTAATAAATTTGCAAAGTACGTCGCGGGATTCCATTAGCCCAAAAACTGTCTTTAAACGTTGTTGGAAGGTAATAGATGACATCAACCGTTTTACAATAACAAATGAAGAGTCGGTTGGAAGGGACACGTCAGTATTTTAGGAATGTTCCCCCTTTATCCTCTCCCTGTTCTCTCCTTTTTAGCTCCTTTCCTCCCAATAGATGGGGCTGGTGTCTGTAAGACGATCTTCGGAGCGCCATCCTCCATCCATTTCTCTCTCTTTTCTAGCGCGTAGTTCGCCTCCGAGACAGATTTCTGTTGGCGACTGAAACCTTAGCACTGTCAGTGGTAACGCTAAAACGACAGTGCTAGAGAAAAAATCGCGCCGGCTCCCCGCGAAAGGCGAAGGAGAGGAAAAAACACATTTGGCCTGATTGTCCAGTACTTGTTTTAAACAGGCGATATCATGTTGCTACCCCGCGCGGGACGCCTTTTTTCTTTAAACTATTTTCGCTCACTCGCGCCGCTTTTCCAATAGCTCAAAAAGGTTTTACTTCTATTTTTTTCTCCGTTCTGGGGTGCTTTTTCTCGCCTTTTTCCACCGAAGAAAGATATACGTTTCCAGAGCTGTTGCACTATCATATTTTGTTCCAACAATTTTATTTTGGGAGAGCAAATATATAGAGAATAGAAGGATGTAGGATTGAAAAAATGGGGGTAAAGTCCATCTCCCCTCCATCTACAAAATAACAAAAAAAAATTGGGAAAATAACGAAAAAAATCTTTTAAAAGCTTATATATATATGGAATTTGACAACAGCGACTCGCGACGTTTTAAGACCTAGCGCGCCATATAAGCGGATCTTATCGAAGAAATTGTTTATATTTCAGTCTCTTCGGTTTTATACTGGAAAGGGTCGATGCTATAGACGGGGATCGGGTGACTTTCCAAAGAGCTAATCAACAAGTTTGATGGGCCCTTAATGAAATCGAAAGGTTCCCGTTTAATAGCCGTCATTAAAAAAAGAGTTTGCTTTTTTCCTTTTTGATGACGTACCATTAGTGGAAACTGGAGATATTTACCCGGATGTACGGGAGGCGGTTGCGCTGGAGGGGGAAGTGATGTTTCGATTTGTTAGCGATGATATCATTTAGCCCTGCAGATTGAATGCAGGAAATGGGGACCAGGAGAATTGTAGTATCGCGCGCGTATCTTGTTCTTTATTTAAAAAATAATACCTACAATGCCTCCGAACGTTCCATCTAGCAGAAATGGGTAAATTCAATTAAACTGTTATGCAAATGGCTCATATAAATAGAAGGAGATTAAAGTAGAGAAATCGAAATAAAAGATCAAACTTTTTACCATAAATGTTTCGCGGGATCCTGGCATGATTAAACAGTTGTCAAGATTCTCCTTTCCAATCGTTTTTCAAACTCGAGACGAGGTCGCCTTTTCATTTATAACTCCGCGAAACTCTAGCTGCCTTTTTCCCGGTTTTATTTTTATATCTCATTTCTCATGCTATTTCGAATGTATCTCCAGAAATTATAGATCGACGTGAAACAACATGTATATTTCACCGAAGAGAGGTAGCTTTCCGATATACCGTAAGGTTAGGATTGTCTATGGTTTCAAATGGCGGGCGCCATTTCGTTTTTTGCAATATTGCCGATGCCGCGTCTACACGAAATGGAGAGTACTTTGAGGGTGCACGAAGGGACGGTGTGAAAATAGTCCGTGCTCTTTTTCGACGCAACTTAGTAGTGAATACGTCTTCACATTCGGTTGTACGTGCCGCGTTAGCGTTGTGGAAGTTGGAAAGGCGACGTTAGCGAGTTGCGAGGAAGGGCGATAGCGGATGGAGGGAAATTTGTCTGACCTCCATCTTCGTCGGCCCGTGACGCATCAGTCCGGCGAAGTTCGGACCTGCTTGACTGGCCAGATTTCATCCATTTGAGATTCTATATCGCTCCGTTCTTCTTTTCTTTGGCATTCGCTCTCCACTCCTTTTACCCTCACGTATTTTCGTATATTTATTTTATCTCGCATGCGCCGGTTCTTCTTTATTCCAGTCGGGTCCGGAATAATTTATAACCCCCACGGGACATCAGCGGAGATTTTTAATATATTTATTTTTTGGAAGATGCATTTGATTCCGGAGACTTGGAAATTCGCCTAAATGGAAGCTTCCCCTTCTCGCTCTCCCTTTTTTGGGGTGGGGGCTGAGCTCTCCCTCCTGTGTCTTTTTGGTCGAAGAAGAGGACCAGGATACTTGACAGATAATCGTTTTCACGACCCAAATAGAATTTTCAACATGTTATCCTGAAGATTCCCCTGCCTGGATTGTTGCTTTTTAAAAATTTCCTCTTTTCATTCGCTGGTGTTGCTTCACTTTGGTTTCCCGCTTTTTAGCCTATTTCGTAAGCATTGTTTGGTAGTTGGAGTGACGGTTTTATAATACCAGCTACCATTTTTACAAGTGCGCCACGTTATAGCTAAATGTCAAAACATTCTGAAGCTCCCAGTGGCGTAGCTAAAACACCCTAAGGCACCCCGCGAAACTCTTTGAGGGGTTTTAGTCAGTATCTAGCTTATTATTTGATAGGAATTTAGGCAGGGTTCGAAAAAAAACGGTTTTT
The DNA here is from genome assembly GCF_980474605.1 of Leiobunum rupestre. Lineage (NCBI taxonomy): Eukaryota > Metazoa > Arthropoda > Arachnida > Opiliones > Sclerosomatidae > Leiobunum > Leiobunum rupestre. The sequence goes on from NC_143392.1 coordinate 39,450,343, forward strand.
TTCCAAAAAGCCCAACCCAGTGGGTTTTTAGTTTGTTTTTCGTGGGCTTTTTCATTCGGGTGGGTTTTTTATTTTAGTATACTATTTCCATATTTGTATTACATGAAATGTTAAAAAAACCCCAAATCAAGATAAATTAGAAATGTCTTATGTCGAGCCCTGCTAAAAAAGATTGCAGGGACTAGATATCGTCTGCTAGGTAGACTGCTTCATTTTGTTTTGTGTCAGAAAAAGCTGAAGTCATAAGTCTCAAGTTTCAACAAAGTTAACAAGCCGGTTAACTTTGTAAATTACTAAATATATATATATATATATATATATATATATATATATATATATATACAGGGTGTATCCTAAATGGTGGTAGGACCGAGCGTCTACGGGTTCTACGGATTATTTTAAGACGAAAATGTTCTATGGCATTTTTCCGATTTAGGCTACCATTTCGAAGTTACGAAATAATTGATGTATGGACGACCCCTTCATTTAAATAACTTTACATTTTAATATCTTAACGTAAATTAGCGGTTTCATTCTAAACATCGGCACGCGGTCGAAATAAAAAATCTTTCTCGGCGAAGGCAACTTTTATGAATGAATAAAACATTCACGCGCTCACTACAAAATCATTTTGTTGGGGCGCGAACGCACTTTTTTTATTTGTTACCATGGCGATTATTTATTTATATTAGGAAATAAGTGAAAATAATCTTTACTAAACTTATTATAAAATCAAATCAGATAATCGCCGTGGTAACGAAAAAATAGCACGTTCGCATCCCAACAAAATTATTTTTTTATTTCGGCCGCGTGCCGATGTTTGCGAATGAAACCGCTAATTTACGTTAAAGTATTAAAATGTAATGTTAAATGAAGGGGTCGTCCATACATCAATTGTTCCGTAACTTCGAAATGGTGGCCTAAATCGGCAAAATGCCATAGAACATTTTCGTCTTAAAATAATCTGTAGAACCTGTAGACGCTCGGTCCTACCACCATTTAGGATACACCCTGTATATTAAAGTGGTCATTGCACCTTGAAAAAATGCCTTTTCATTAAAATATGAAATTTCGAAGTGGGTTTTTAAAGTGGGTTTTTCGGGGTGGGTGGGTCCAAAAAAACCCACTGGGTTTTTTGCGTCGGGTTTTTGGTTTTCGAACCCTGAATTTAGGGGCCCCCTGAAGCCATGTGGCCCTCCTGCAGTTCGGGGTCTGTGTGAGTCTTATTCACGCTACTAAAAGCTCAATTTTAAATTTGTGGTTGGCATTGCTTATGGAAAAATCTCAATTCAATGTTCAATTTCGTATCCAGCTGAAATCAGGACAAGTGCTTCCAGTTTGAATATAAATTTCATAGTAATAAGCTAGGCTAATAGCCAAGGCACTACCTACGGCGTAAGCCACCTAGCGACTTTTAATGCCTTAATTAAGGTGGTTGGATTAGAATGCGTAGGAGGGTGGTGAAAAGCCCTTCATTCCACGCCAGGCAACAGAACCCTACACTAACTATTACCGTTAACCTCTACCAAATTATATGGAAAGAGGAAACCGAAGAACTCTGAGGGTAAATCCCTTTAACCCGTGGGGAGAGAACTTGCAAACTCAACGCGGAACTTTCCGAGTTCTCACCGAGGCGAAAGTGCTAACCACTTTTAGTCCAAGAGCCCATGACAAAATAAGCATGTGATAAGGTACACGATGGGTCAAAGTATTTTTTAATTAGGTTAGTGATTTGTAACAAAGAACTGTTTGTCTTACGGGTCAAAGTGGGGGCTTTCCGGAAATACGAACCACGTGACGTCACTTCCGGTGACCTTGAAAATTGATATGACCTGATATTGGTATCATTCGATTGGTCTCAACGTGCTCTTACCAAATATCGCAAAATTAACCTTCAAATCTGAACCAAATGGCGTATAAGACTAAAAAACTAATTTCGAGCCCCCTCCCAAATTTACATGTATAAGTTAAAATTACTTTTTTAGTCTTATACGCCGTTTGGTTCAGATTTGAAAGTTAATTTTGCGATATTTGGTAAGAGCGCGTTGAGACCAATCGAATGATACCAATATCAGGTCATATCAATTTTCAAGGTCACCGGAAGTAACGTCACGTGGTTTGTATTTCCGGAAAGCCCCCACTTTGACCCGTAAGACAAACAGTTCTTTGTTACAAATCACTAACCTAATTAAAAAATACTTTGACCCATCTTGTACTTTATCACATGCTTATTTTGTCATGGGCTCTTGGACTATTTGTATGGATCAAATAATCCCGTCCACCTGTTTAAGGCATTAAAAGTCGCTAGATGTCTTGGGCCTAATTTGGTGGCTTGGGTATTAGCGTAGCTGATTATTATTATAATTATTATTATTATTACTAATTTTTATCAAATCGAGATTAATCTGAATTTCATTAATTGATAGTGGAAATGTAACACATTTTGTATTGTAATTTTAGAGTGCAATTTGCATCTGACCAAATAAAATTTCATCCACCATTCTCGTTTGGGTAAAATATTTTAGTCTTATTTGTTATGTTATTAACTTTTGTTATTGTATCTCATATTATAGGACCAAAATAAATTTTGATTCGACTTGAACTGTTTTCAATGTATTTATATATCGGTTTTCAGTTCGTTAGGTCTGTAGTAGGCGACATTTTGGGCGACAATCTTTTAAAATATATTTTTTCTTTCTGATTAAAGCATACGTGATAATCGTCTGCAAGGCGTCTACAAAGCTTTTTTTTAATAAAAAATACCTTTGTCTAGTCTTCCCATTCATTGTGAATCCTAAGATTGTAGGTACTTGACGATGGCTATTTAAATACCCTTATTCAATTTTTTAAACCTTCGCAACAAAAAATTAAACTACTCAGTAAAAAAAATATATTTATAATTTATATAAATTACGTAGAAACTGTTCTATTTTAAGAATGATACCATAGAAACGTTTTGGAGGAATTTTAGACAAACGATGTAATATTTTCTTTTCCCTAAATTCGGTTCCTTTCATCTTCTTTTCCTATCCCAAAAGTAAAATAAAAATAAGAGATAGAACAGGCTGAAATAGACTAAAAAAATTCATTTAAACTAATAATAGTTTTTTTTGACATATACCTCAACGCGGTTAAGAATCCTTTAAAGGACCTAAAAGGAAAGATTGTTTTGTGGTAAAATAGAATACATATGGACCAAATATAGTCTATACAGGGTGGAAGCCTCAGCCGTGGTCCAGCCTCGGTACTTCTCGTAGTACACCAGAGTGCTGCGGGTCGAACACTTCTACAGGCGATGGTATTCCACAAATAGACCAATGGCATATTTAGAAGCGCATCTTTGTCCAATCGCCCGAAAAAGCACTTGGAGGATGCGTTTCTAATTCTCCCATTGGTCTATTTTTAGACTACGAAAAGTACCGAGGCTGGACCACGACTGAGGCATCCTATTCTCCCATTGGTCTATTTTTGGCCTACCAGCGCCTGTAGAAGTGTTCCACCCGCAGCACTCGGGTGTACTAGGAGAAGTACCGAGGCTGGACCACGGCTGAGGCTTCCACCCTGTATAATTTGGAAAGATATCGGTGTACGAGAAAATGAAACCTCGGAAGAAGGGAGGACAAAAAAAATAGATCGGCCAATTAGGCAACCATTAGTGGTCCGCTAGTTTACCGACGACTCGGACATGGATAGATTCCATTTGGAGGGCGAGTAAAACCTAGAAATAGACTGACGAATAGCCGCGCGCATCCGGCGGCCACGTGACTAATGACCAGCGTCGCTAATGGCTCGAACAGTGGCGCGGCCTAACCAGAAAGCAACGCCGGCCGAGAGATGCCAGTGAGAGAGAGGAAGAAAAAATATATCTATATATATATTCCATCCTTTGGGCCCTTCGTGATGCTACTTTCTTTATTTCCTATTCCAATTTGTCACCGAGCGAGAATCTCTTTCCAACTGTTTCGCAACGGGAAGCTTTCGACCTCTTTCTTTCTTCAATTTGTCTATTAGGAATCCTCGGGCGACGCGTGAGACCTAACCTCTCAATTCGTTGGAAGCTAGTTTGCGGTCAACGTCGACTTTACCGTCGTTTGCCTTTCATCCTCGCCGTCAACTCGCGTTGCTTCTTTTTCAGATAAGTTCTCCGACAGTGCGGGCTAACTTCCAAAGTTTTCCTCTCTCTCTCTGGCGCTGGCTGTGTGTCGCGAAATAGAGCTAGTTATGAGAATTATACAGCAGAAATTGAAATACGTAGGGGCTACTATTAAGGAAAAGATAAAAAACCTTAATTTTCTCGTGCGTGAAGCTTAGTAATATTTCATTCCTTTTCGTATGTAGTTTATTCTACGAAGGGCAACTGTCTTTGGAAAATGAATGAAACTGTTGGGCCTAATGCCTGTAGGTTCGGGGTATCACTGGGAATTATTTCCATTAATATGTGATAGCATAAATTGCAAGGTATATTGGGTCCAATTTCTTTCGGGAAACATTTAAGCTCCACCAAACGGTAGAAACCTTTAAAAATAGTTACGTGGCTATAAAATTGCTTTAAGGTTTATCGTTAATTAACTTTAATTAAATCTTAAAAAGTTTAACTTTTAAAGAAAGTTATAATTAAAATTTTGTGGTAAATTATGTTTTTAAATATTTATCCTTTTTTAATAGAAATAAACGATTATTTTGTTAAACTTAAATTAACGACGACTCGGGAATTAGTATTATTATTGTGATAACTGTGACTAGAAAATTGCTAAAAATAATAAACACTTAAGACTAGAACACGTTTTTAACCTAGGCTTAGTGAAAAACAAGTTGGCGAACCAAAATTTACCTCTCCTCGGAAGAATTGTCCCTAGTGGTATTAATTTATCGAGAAGACCCTTAAAGATATATCTCAGCAATTCAAAGTTATTAGACGTACTAAACAACAACAAAAATAACCAATAGAAAAATATAAAAGAATATTCAACCAAGAAGTAAGTTAATCCAAATACTTTAAAATCAGGAATAAATAAGGCTACCCAAATACTGAAAGTTGAAAAAATTATGTGAAAGGAAAAACTAAAAACACCTTACGGTTAGCAATACACGGCTTACAACGTACAATAAATGACGGAATAGTTAGGGCTTTTTATAAATAAAAACAAACAAACCCAATTGATGAACTGCATTTAACATCTTAATCCGTCGAGAAAACGTTTAAAATAAATTACGAAGTAATGACGACCCAGTTAAAAACCAGACCAACATAAATGTAAGAGCACGATGTATACAACTCGAAATTTTCTTCATAAATGAACCATTACGCTTGAAAACTAAATACGCTAAACAAAAAAATAGATGAAAATATACGACTGAAAAATCCAAATAAATTACCAAAAACTAACTAGGTGGACCACCCACGGGTTCTACCCTTAAACCATCTTATCTCTGCTGACTGCGCTAAAACAAGATTTGACCTTTAAATTTTCATACGTTAAAAAAATTTGACTTTAAAAACTATTAATATACTCTTCCGCTTAAGCTGAGCTTATAATTTTCAATGAGCTGTGGTTCTGTGGTAGAACGTCTGCCTGTCATACAGGAGGACTCGGGTTCGAATCCCGCTTGAAACTATCGCGTTAACGGAAAAAACAACCGCACCTAACCCAACAGCAAATTCACCCATTAACGCGCACCGTCACACGGTGGTTTTGTCTCCCTTTAAAATGCAAACATGGTTTTTGACTTTGCCCGGTAACGAGTTCGCAGCACACAGACAGACACACAGACAGACACACACACACACACACACACACACACACACACACACACACAGACAAACACGGTGATAGTAAAACCTCTCCTAAGGTACATAGTCCCCTCGGAGAGGTAAAAATTTATGAACCTATATGTTTTGACCACGGCCAACTCAATCGCGAAAGCGCTTTATAGGAGTTGGCAGTGCTATGACGAATTTCCGGGAACATTTTAACAAGTTAGCTAAGGCCAAAAAAATGCTATTGCCTAATGCGTTGATTATAAGTCCATTTCAGAAGGTATTACATTTTCGACATAGTTCCTGAACAAGATGAAGTCGAAAAGATTGAAATTTTTATCAATAGGGACTTGGCAGTGCTACGTCACAGTTTTTTTCATTAGTTTTTATCGTGGGGAGAAAAATATGACCACAATGGCGGCCATGGCCAAAGCTACGGAGTGCCAAGTCTCTATCGGTGATTTATCCGTTGATATTTTGATGCTATGGTTACTGATAGTTATCGTGGAGAAGTAGTTCGCACATTCGCCTCGTGGCCAGAAGAGCTTGGGTTCGATCCCAGCTTGTGACACTGTCTGAAATACTCGGAACATCTCCTTCCGCGTTGAGTTTGCGAGTCTGTATTTTTTCGATTTCATCTTACCTTAAACGACGTTTTAAAGCAATAAGTGTTTTAGGGACGCTAGTGGTTATCTGTGGCAAGGCACAACCATCCCACAAGCGGTTTAAATTATCGTGTATAGCTATTAAAATCACTTCAGACTGGTTGCAAGGCGGGTTATAATCATTTGGGTCATTCCATTTAGAATCAGGTAACGCGACCACCATGAGTCAACGGATTTTCATCAAATTTGGAACACATATTTCAGTTGCCAAAATATGAAAGATTTCCAAATATTTCTCTAAAATAATGAGCGGTTTTTGATTTATATCAAAATGGCCGCCACCCCTGAAAAACCATCTCTTTGAAAACTTAAATCCGTACCCTTTTATATAATTCACTGTAAAATCCTATTTTTACATACAATCTCAACGAAATTGACGTAGTTTATGTACAACAAAACGATAAAACCGAATACGAAATCAAACATGACGTATCATTCATATTTTCTGCGTTATCATGTCGTTTTTGTAAGAAAAAGTAGATTAGGGGGGTGTTTTTTTTTAGACAATAACGCAAGACGCCCAACTCGAAAATAATTATATAATATTTGACGTTATAAAGCGTAAAGAGACCTTTCTAACCACATATTGGTATATTTGAGTATTTGTAATTCACCATACTACAATACTACGCTGTATTACAAAGTAATTTGTAGTAATTATTCGTAATACAAATAGAAGTGTACACCTACTACACAAAGTGTTTACCCCCTCGGTTTCAATATATCTCTGCCATCTATGATGAGGTATGATTAGAGATACGAATCGGTAATTTACCCTGGTAATTTACGCGGTAAATTACCCTGGTAACAGTAATTTACAATTTTCTCAGGTAAATTACGAAAATTGTAATTACCCTGGTAATTACCAGGGTAATTTACCATCGTATTCGTGATTCACTGTTTCTCAATTTCTTTGATCTTTCGGGCTAAAATGTACGTAAAATACGTCGCACAAGATTACAAAACTCAAAACCTAACGTTATTCGCGTTTAAGTGTATTTTTGCATCGTTTAATAAAGTAAATTCACTCCAGCAAACACTAAGAGCTAGGCATCGATGCGCCACCTAGATTCGTTTTGGTAGCGAATTTCCAAGGAGTCGAAGGCCGTGTTAGAATAGTTTGATACGTTTAATAGGAAGAATACTTAATTACTTATGTCTAGCCCTGTTTAAGAAAAATCACATTCATGATTCATCTGTCGTCTGCTAAAATGTTAGTTTTGTTTTCACTTGGTTATTCCGAACATCTGCGTTAGTTTAGCGTTACTTCGAAGTAGTCTAGCGAAAGAATATAGTATTCTTTCTTTAAAGTTTTATTTGGTAAAAATGGGTAAAAGAGAGAAAGTAGATCTAGTTATTGGAAATATTTTGAGCAACAAACGGTGAAGCCCGGTAAATGCGATTTGTTTACCCAATAAAAGCGTTTCTTCTTTGTATTCCTTGTTTTAATCGTAAAAAAAACCTTTTTTTAAAAAAAATAAAATTACGGTAATTTACCGCAACACGGTAAATTACGCTGTAAATTACCGCGTAATTTACTGATTTCCTAAATTACGGTAATTTAAGAACTCTAGGTATGATATGTAGCCACTAGGGATGCAACGGATAACCGTAACCAGAACCGAGAAGAACCGAGTAAATTCTAGGAACCGCGGAACCGAAACCGGAACTGATAGTATAAAAATTTGATATCCGTATCCGGAACCGGAACCAGAACCTTTGTTTTATATGCTCCAGACGCTGATGGCCGTGATTTATATTATTCGTTTCACTTAGGGCTTAAAGCCATTTTTAAGCGTTTTATATATTTAACATGCAAGTACGTGTTAAATCGAATTGGAGAAAGCGATTCCTGTTAGCCCTAACTCTAGATGGCGATAATCGCGACTTGGCCTTTATGATTATACGGGACCCTCAAAACTGTTTCGCGGGAGGACCCCGAACCCATAGCTTCGTCACTGAGGAAGCTACTATTTTTAAAATATAAATTATCAAAAACAAATTTTTCGATTAACTCGTAAAAACAAATTTTTTATTCTAAATAAATAAATGTGGTGGATTTTATTTATCTTTAACTTCATTTGAATTGCTTGTGTATTTAACTTCAATTAATACTAAACACACTGGAACCGTATAGGAACCGGAACCGATCGGTTCTAAATTTTGAGAACCGTAACCGAAACCGGAACCGATAAATTAAAATTTTAAGAACCGGAACCGGAACCGGAACTGATAAAGCAAAAATTTAGGAACCGGAACCGGATCCGGAACCAAGATAGTCCAAAAAAGTGGAACCGTTGCATCCCTAGTAGCCACCGTACTTGCCACTCACAAAGAAAAGAACGATTATCGTTTAAAGTTCATGTTTAGAGATCAACTTACGAATGTCTTAAGTTGGCCTAGAAGAAAAGACGAATGCTTTGTTCCCCTTAAAGATATACTTTGCCTATTACCTGATCCAGAGCCAACGACCACTTCTGGCAGGTGTTTCATGTTTAACAGGGATTTTCTTAAACGAGCTCAAGAAATAGTTGAAACGAAAATTTCAGTATTTAAAAAAATTTCCTAAACCAGATCGAATGCACGACCAAAAAATATTAAATAAATACGACATTTTCTGTATGTTTCTCGTTTTGTCAAATTTTGTTACGTAAAGTATATTATTATATTTGAATTTTTAGAAAATAAAAGGTTTTCATAAGATACTTTCTAAAAAGTACGGAATTGATTAAACGTTAAAACCGTATTTCTTGCAGTTTTTCAAATACAGTTATTGCCGTTACACACTCAAATACTCAAATATACTAATATATGGTTAGAAAGGTCTCTTTACGCTCTATAATGGCATATATGATATATTTATTTTCGAGTTGGGCGTCTTGCGTTATTGTCTCAAAAAAAAAGACTTGATAAGATATGTCATGTTTGATTTCGTTTTCGGTTATAACGCTTTGTTTTACATAAACTACGTCAATGTCGTTCAGACTGTAGGTAAAAAGAAGTTTTTACAGTGAATTATATAAAAGGGTACGGATTTGATTTAACGCTAAAACCGTATTTCTTGCAGTTTTTCAAAAACAGTTATTGCCGTTATACACACAAATACTCAAATATACCAATATATGGTTAGAAAGGTCTCTTTACGCTTTATAACGTCAAATATTATATAATTATTTTCGAGTTGGGCGTCTTGCGTTAATGTCTCAAATAAAACACCCCCCGAATCTACGTTTTCTTACAAAAACGACATGATAACGCAGAAAATATAAATGATACGTCATGTTTGATTTCGTATTCGGATTTATCGGTTTGTTGTACATAAACTACGTCAATTTCGTTGAGATTGTATGTAAAAATAGGATTTTACAGTGAATTATATAAAAGGGTACGGATTTGAGTTTTCAAAGAGATGGTTTTTCAGGGGTGGTGGCCATTTTGATATAAATCAAAAACCGCTCATTATTTTAGAGAAATATTTGGAAATATTTCGTATTTTGGCCACTGAAATATGTGTTCCAAATTTGATGAAAATCCGTTGACTCATGGTGGTCGCGTTACCTGATTCTAAATGGAATGACCCATTTCTTAGTATTCATATACGTTGAAGTTGTTAACCATGGTAACTAAATAAAAACTCGACATGTATTTATTACAAAATTGGCCCAAACTGATTTGAAATAAGAAGATCTTCTCTAGTTGTTGAAATTGATAGAAAATAGTACCCTCGTGGTTTATTGGAATGTTTCGTCAGGACATCTTCAATCTCGAACGATATAAAACTGATAAAAGAAATGGAGAGAGAGTCGAAGGGGAATACATATCTATATGGATGAGTAGAAAGTGACTTCTCACGCGATGCTGCGAGCTCTCCTGACGATCTGGCCCGACTTTTTTCTCCCCTTATAACTTCTCAGCGTGCATCAAACGTATATCGCGCTGGAGGAGAAGGCGAGCAGCTTGCGTGAGCCCCAGATTAATCTTCCATTGGGCACGGGCCATTTTGAAGCGAGCAATGGCCCTCTGATGCTCCAACGACATGCGAAGTCTCCCAGCTCGCTGCAGGGAGGACGGTATCGTGCGAATCCAATCCATTTTCGTCGGCCATACACGCGTCATCGAGAGTATATATGTCGCCTTTAACCACCTCAAAAACTGCCGATTTAAATTTTCAAATTGGTTTCGTTGATTGGGCTTCCTTTCCATACACCTATTATTAAAGGCCTACGATTTCTTCCGCCTGTTTTCCTTAAAGTTTTCTTCCCGCCGCGCAAATATCCTGGTGGTAGGCCAACGTGTACTGCGGTTGGCCTACCACCAGGATATTTGCGCGGCAGGAAGTTAACTTACAGGAAAACAGGCGGAAGAAATTCTAGGCCTTTAAGTAGAAATGAAATTTCTTTTGGGTTGGAAAAAGCGGTATCTTTTAAATAACTGGGTATAGCGATTGACCAGATTGTTGCTGAATTGAGATCGATGCCTGATCAATTACTAACACCTGAAGATCCCAACTAGTTTAACTTCTTATACGTTTGTAGCGGTACCGTATTTAAATAAAACTTACCGTCACTGTAAATAGAAAAGTTTCGAAAGATTGGATATATTCTACAGGCTTCTAACGCGGTTTTTTGTCGGTATAGGAGTCCCTCTCTTAGGGTCGTGATTCCTAAAGAAGAGTGGTGGGTAGAAATCGGTGCGGCATCGATCAGCCATTAGTGGACGGTTGAGGGCGGTCCCGTTGGCTCGACCACTTTTTTTGTGCCTGTTCGCTCGGACCCATTCTTCTAAAACTCTCAATAGGTTTTTCCCTCATTTTTTTCCTCTCCGCTCGTATCTCTCTATGGTACAAATCCGAAAGCGCTCAACAATTTGGCAGAAAGCGTGCACCTGTTAAGATTCATGGACATCCTCATCCACCATCTTTCATATTTCTTGGCCCTCCCCCCACTCAGTCGCACGTATGTCGCGTGCCAAGCACCAAAAATAGGACTCTTTCGATTTGGAAAAATAGCTTTTTGGTTTGTTCGAACAAAATGCTCTGTTGCTGCTGGCTTGTACTGACGGGTGAACTTTTTCGTCGTAGCTCCAGCCTGAGGGTCTAAGGTTTTTTTTAAAGGCATAGGTTTTCTTCTGCCTGTCCCCCTTTAAATTAGGCCAACATGTTCAGCGGTTGGCCTACCACCAGGGGATTTGTGCTCCACTAACAAGGAGACAACCCGAGGTGTAACTCACCGATTTTGTTTAAATTCAGGGATTAAGTAGACCTTCACGTAACTTAAAAAACCCAAAAGGGAAAAAATGCGGTGGGCTTTAGTTTTACCATGGCAACCGAAAACGTTTTTGACAACTAAAATATTATATTTCTCTATGTAAATTAACATAGGAAAATCGAAGATTCTAAGGGTCCCCCGTTATGAAATTATTCAATTTTTTTTAAACCAATTTGGTTAATTTTGGGTAAATATCAAATTTGATATTTACCCCCAATTTGATATTTACCCACAATTAACCACCTTTGTTTTAAAAAAATTTGAATAATTTAGGAATCTTCAATTTTCCTATTTTAATTTACATAGAATATTTTAGTTGTCAAAAACATTTTCGGTTGCCATGGTAAAACTAAAGCCCATCGCATTTTTTCCCTTTGGGGGTTTTTTAAGTTACGTGAAGGTCTACTTAATCCCTGAATTTAAAGAAAATCGGGTAGTCTCCTTGTAAGTTAATTTAAAGGGGGACAGGCATAAAAAACCTAGGCCTTTAACTTACTTTCTATCATTTTACTCAGCTTTGTAATGTTGACGACCTTTACGCGTCACCGTGTATTAACTTTTCACCTTTCACGCTGACCCAACGCCCACAAGATGGCCACTTGGTCATTCCTTCTTTAAATATTTCAAATCATACTTTGTAGCTTCAATTGTACTTCGATGACGGGTGAACAATGCGTTGCAAACGTTATCAAACGGGTACCTCGTTCTGACACCTTGTCTCAAATCTAGCTTTTTAATTTAGCCACATCAAAAGTCTATTCTACAGGACTTAATTTAAAAAAAATATTCAATTTTGGATAGCGTCCATTTGACCGGCGTTTGACGGTACGATACATCATCGTTAATAATTAGAAATATGCAAATTAGAGGGTGGCCAGTTTAAAGGTAGTCTGTTTCGATATTGTTAAGTTGATTTGTGGGTAATATTTAAAGGCCTAGGTTTTCTTCTGCCTGTCACCCTTTAAATTTACTTTCCTTCCAAACAAATACCCTGCTGGTGGGCCAACGTGTTCTGCTGTTGGCCTACCACCAGGGTATTTGTTTGGAAGGAAAGTAAATTTAAAGGGTGACAGGCAGAAGAAAACCTATAGGCCTTTAAAGGTCATTGCTAAAATACTTTTAATCGCAATAGTCGTTCTGACTTCTTTATTTCTATATCGATCTTTTAATTTTCATTCCCTGTCACACGTTTTCTTACGATCATTTACTTTTGACTTTGCATAAAGGTAGCGCAATGATAAAAGGTGAATTTTTAATAAAATAATAGCTTCATATTAATAACAAGATATGACGTTTTGAACTCTACATTTTCCATGCGTCTGCAGGAAGAAATGGCAATTGAACTCTCCTATTTGATCAAATTCAGCAAAGCAGAAATGACAACTACAACAATGTTGTATATACGTAATATTAGTTTACGATTGAAACATTATTTTTATTCCTCCATTGCTTTTTGTCAAAATTACAGGTTGTCCAAACCCGGAGGACTGTATTTTGGGGATATAAGAGGGATTTTGGGACGAGTGAAAGTAATAATTTCGCTTCTTTTTGTCTCGATGGGCAACGTAACACTTTGTTTTCTTGGCCTTTGAAGCCCCGTTTAATGAAAGAAGTCGCTCCTCCCAGATTCTCCGGCTTTTCGTAGCGAGGCCATCGCGATCCCGAATACGGCGGAATTACACGTTGTCTACCTATCGGGAGTCGCCCTTTCTTTTTCAACGAGTTTGTTTTGGGTGTAAAATATGACTGTATTAATACCTATTTATATCGTTACGGTGCACGACGATGCAATTTACCAATTGCTGTCATTTGGTGGTTTGGTTGGATAGGTGGATTTAAGTAGTTTCTATAGGCCAGGAGTGAAAATATTTTATGATCATAATAAGTATTTAATATAATTTTTATTACGGAAGACTCATTAGACGATTGCATTTAATTAAAATTTATTGTAAAACTAAAATTAAATAGGTTACAAACATTTAAATTAAGTTTCACAATAAATTTTAATTAAATACAATAGTCTCATGAGGCTTCAGTAATAAAATTAAATACTTATTATACATCACCATGACAAAAATCAGTGCTTCTCTTGGTTCATGATCATAATTATCGCCCGGTTAAGGGGGAAGACTACAGTGGGCATTGTCTACTTTCGCGCTATTTCAAGCTGAACTCTTTTACTTTGGTATTTTAACCTCTAAAATTAATATTTATGTCTAAAACAGCCTCTTGTTTAGTGACTAAAATAATTTTGACAATTTTAAATTTAAAAGTAATTAAGTTATTACGTTTTAATTCGGACCCCCGGAGCTAAACAAGTTGGGCAAGCGCCAAACTACCCTTTAGTTAGGACGTTATATGTCGTTATCTACTAATATTAGAATTATCAAAATTATTTTAATCACTAGAGGAAGGTTCAACCTAATAAAACAATATAATTCAATTGTGTAATTGTTAAAACAGAAACTTTCAGCTTGAACGAAAAAGAGGCTTTTACTGTATTCTTCCCCCTTAAAGGTCGAAATCGCTATTATCAAGGTTATTAAAGATCTCCAATTTAATTGGTTATCCCTATTATAAACCAAATAATGAGTAAATATTTATTAGATACAGTGCTTCCAAAGGTCAACTGATCAGGTTATTTTCAGATAACTGAAGGTAATCAGTTGGTCAGATCAAGTAATTTTTATATTCCCCTAACCCAGCAATCTTATTTCCAACTGTATCTGATACATTACCCCAAGTAACCGCCCTGAACTAATCTGCTATAAGTTATCTCACCATGGGAAAGAGTTAGCTGAACAGCTCTCTGATTTATTCGTTTGATATATATATATAATCTTGGTGAAATAAGAAATCAACAGTAATTAAGATTTTGATAATTTAATCGAAGGATATGTCAAATCGATAACTGTGACACATCTGAAATCCGCTCACCTTCCGGCAGTCAGTTGACAATTAATTCAGATTAGTTTTGGTCTTAAACTATCTGGTTGGCGTTAGACCCGTATAAACTGATCTGATAATATCTGAACGTAAATGCAGATAATCTGATAATATATGATGTTAAATGCAGAGATTATGATAATATCTGAGGTAAATGCAGATTATCTGATAATATCTGAGGTAAATGCAGATAATCTGATAATAATTGAACGTAAATTCATATATTCTGATATTATCTGAAGGTAAATGCAGAGAATCTTATAATATCTGAACGCAAATTCAGAAAATCTGATAATATCTGAAGGAAAATGCAGATTATCTGATAATATCTGAACGTAAATGCAAACAATCTGATTATATGTGAACGTAACTGCAGATAATTTAATAATATCCGAAGATAAATGCAGATAATCTGATAATATCCGATAGTATAGGCAAATAATCTGGTAATATCTGAACGAACATGCAAACAATCTGATAATATATGAAGGTAAATGCAGATAATCTGATAATATCTGAAAATAAATGCAGATAATCTGATAATATCCGATGGTAAAGGCAAATAATCTGGTAATATCTAAACGAACATGCAGATAATCTTATAATATGTGAACGTAAATGTAGATAATTTGATAATATCTGAAGATAAATGTAGATAATCTGATAATATCCGATGGTAAAGGCAAATTATCTGGTAATATCTGAACGAACATGCAGATAATCTGATAATATCTTAACGTAACTGCAGATAAACTGATAATATCTGAAAGTAAATGCAGATAATCTGATAATATCTGAAAGTAAATACAGATAATCTGATAATGTCTGAAGGTAAATGCAGATAATCTGATACTATCTGAATGTAAATTTAGAAAGTCTAATCAGGTGTATTTAATTAATATAAAATATTTTTTTTTAAATCCGGGAGGAAACCATTAGCTCGATCCGCGAGCAGATTAATCAAAGATATAAAACTGTCTCCGATACTGATATCTACAAAAATTGTAAGAAGAAACAAAGAAATAACAATTTTGAGTTTAAGAGATAAAGGGAAGTACAACATCAAAGTAAACAAAGAGCTTATTTCAACGTCTTCATTCGAAGTCGTTGAGGAAAAGATCCTTTCAGAGGGGTAACGCCATTAGAGGTCGATTTTTAAATACTCGAACTCTTACAAGATGGCGGAAATCCTTCTGAAAAATAAAAATTTTAAATTATCAAAAAACTGCGACAAATAGAGGTCGGGGGCGGTTAATCATTATCCATGTTTCAATTGATATTTTTCGGGGAAAAAATGTAAACAAAGAAATTTACCGGTTAATATTTCGGAAAATGATTAAAAAACATGTAGTATTCGTAAAATTTTAGCTTTTTATCGAAAAAAACGTCGTTTTTCCGATTAATTTTACAAATTTATCAAAAAATTAATCGGATAATTCAGAAATACAAATTACTTGATCAAATAATACGAATAATTTTGAGAGCTTTATCTATTAAATAAAAGTTAACCATCCCCGACCTCTAACGACAAATATGAAAATATTATTATATTTTTTTTGGGCGAATATTTCGTCAGTTGAACTTCTGTTTATAGTTTTTATTTAGAACAATGCTTAAAACAATGTAAGAAATAGTTTTTGTAATAAATTAGTGAATATTTAGTTGAAAGAGATACGAACCACTTTTACACAATAAAAAAGTTTTTATTATAAAAAAGCGTGTTTTAGCCAGAAAGTGTTAACAATCGAGTAGTGAATATTTATTCCATAACCAGAAAAAGTATAAATTAGCGCCATCTATGATGAAATAAAGCGATAAAATCGAACCCGTAAAGGCTTTCCTACTAATGGTGGTTTCCCTGTAAGCAATTTGCGAATCGACCAATTCCGAATAGAAAATGAGTGATAATTTTCATCATTATCGGCGGATACTATTGAAATCCGTTGTTATCGGTTGATCAATCAACCTCTATTGTTAATGATTTCTTTTGTAGTCCGTTCGTAAAGTAGTCTATAGTGACGCGAAACAATTCGATATATAGCCAAGTATTGTAAGATTTGACATAGCCGTTATTAATTTTTAATCAGTCTTTTCCCCCGTAAATGGCATCCCTCAATGACTTAATACCGATATAATAATCACGGTATCTGCTTCGATAGCATTTTCAATTGTTAATAACTTCGGCACACAGCATTAGAACTCGAGCAGTCGTTAAGCCTTGGCTCCTTTAACATTTACAGCAACGAAACAGGTTATTCAACAATAGATTTATGCACCGTCTTATCATATTCCGCCATTGCTTTGAATGAATTATGTTATTGTTCGTCTCAACAAGCTTTCTCTATTGATTTCATCGAATACCCATATTTTGTATTCTAATAATATACGCATGATTTGGAAAAAGTATAAATGTGACCTTATATTGGGAGATGTTTACGTCACTCCTGATCTATGGCCTTCTCCCCGGTACAAGCTTTTAACTAAATAAAAATCTTCTTTTCCTTGTTTTCATTCTTAAATCTTTGCATTTTTCGGGCTCGTTTGTATGCATATATGCGCTTCTAAATGTATAGCCATCGATTCCATTGTATCCAACAAATGTATATGGTCATCGGTCGATTTGGCAGTTCTTCTGTTATGTATATTTTTTCTTTTGTTCGTCTATGATTGAGCTTAGTTCATTGCGAAGCCATGTACTAGTCTTCGAACAACGGTACAAGAGCCACCATCTTCATTTTTAATTGAATTGAATTGAATTGAAATGAATTGAATTCGAATTGCATTGAATTGACTTGAATTGCATTGCATTGAATTGACTTGAATTGCATTGCATTGCATTGAATTGACTTGAATTGCATTGCATTGCATTGAATTGACTTGAATTGCATTGCATTGCATTGAATTGACTTGAATTGCATTGCATTGCATTGAATTGACTTGAATTGCATTGAATTTCATTTCAATAATTTAATTTAATTTAATTTAATTTAATTTAATTTACTTTACTTTACTTTACTTTAGTTTAATTTAATTTAATTTAATTAATTTAAATTAATTTAATTATTTTAATTTAATTAATTTAATTTAATTTAATTTAATTTAATTTAATTTAATTTAATTTAATTTAATTTAATTTAATTTAATTTAATTTAATTTCATTTCATTTCATTTCATTTCATTTCATTTCATTTCATTTAATTTAATTTAATTTAATTTAATTTAATTTAATTTAATTTAATTTAATTTCATTTCATTTAAGTTACTTTACTTTACTTTACTTTAATTTAATTTAATTTAATTTAATTTATTTTACTTTACTATACTTTAATTTCATTGAATTTATTTTACTTTAATTTAATTTAATTTACTTTACTTTACTTTACTTAACTTTACTATACTTTAAGTTAATTTATTTTAATTTAATTTAATTTAATTTAATTTACTTTACTTTAATTTAATTTAATTTAATTTACTTTACTTTACTTTACTTTACTTTAATTTAATTTAATTTAATTTACTTTAATTTAATTTAATTTACTTTAATTTAATTTACTTTACTCTACTTTAATTTTCAAGGAAAAATCAATTGTTTTCGGTTCAATTTTGGAGTTATTGTTAAACATATTAATGGCGAATATTAAGGTAGTTTTTATGCAAAATAGAACTGCTTTAGTACTTCGTCTGACGTTGTACATATTACAATGATTAGCGACATTAACCTATTTATACAAAAGTATAAAAATAAAAGGAGTGGGGTTGTGGAATTCACTAGACTCTATGTTAAAAATAAATTACTCTTTTTATGTGTTTCAATATTACCTAAACAATTACATTGAAATTACATTAAAAATGACACTATCTATTAAGTTAAACTTTATGTAAGTTAAACGGGACTCTTACGTTAATGAGTTTAAAAAACCGATAGGAATATCCGTAAATAAAAGCTGTTTATTATTATTAATATTTCTTCAAGCTACTAGTTTTAGAAATATAACGTCTGACGATACTATTTTGTTTTCGAAACGTATTTTGAGAAATTAGCAGGATCCTGCAAAAGTACATGGTTCAAGCGAATAACGTTAGTATGATACTTTTAAAATTAAAATAGAATCGAAAGACGAAACTAACGTGTTGATTTCTCTCAGAATCTCGATAAATTTGTAGTAATATTTTAGCAAGAATATATTTATCTCTAGGAAGAATAACTATATTGAGGAAATCTTTTGGCCAAATTTTTCAAAACATCTTGCATGGTTGCTAAGAGTATAATCCTTTGTTGAAGAACCCGGATTCGTATGGAGAAATAAGGGTTTGCCGTTACCACCACCATCGTGAACATCATTAGCTTATATAGGCGCCTAAATCCCCGTCGGAGGGGGATTGAAGCTATAAAAGATAATTTTGTAAATCGTGCGTTCCGACAATTGGAATCGCTGGTCTATGTAACTTATGGGGCACCGGAGAGCTGCTTTCGTAGGCTGATCTATTTCAATTAAAAGCCACCCCCCCCCCCTCTCTCTCGGTTGGAGGGGGGAGGGTTAAAGATCCCCAAAGAACATTTTACCACAATTGAATTGAAAGCCATTCGGCTGTTCCATGGCAAAACCTTATAAACGCCAAAAGTTAAATTTTTATATAATTGAGTTTAGGTTTAATATAAGTTAATTTGTTGCTTAAAAATACTGAAATTGTACGTGTCAATATTTTCTAGATAATATTTGATCAAATAAACCAGATGGCCACTTAAGAAAAATATTTTAAATTAAATTTTGATTTATCATGGGAATTACAAATAAAATAACGTTTTCGTAATATGCGGATAAACGAAATATTAAATATTTAAATTAAAAATAAATATATATGGAATTTATATTATTTTCCCATTAAAAAAATTGTACGAAAAATTAAATAGCTCCATGGTTAAACCAATTAAGTTAAGTACTACTTTGTTTGGTCCAATTAAGTGGCGTGGTTTGCCACATCAAAAAATTTAATATTCCCATATTGAAAGCAATTAAATTAAATTATCATTGTTTTTACAGTACAAAAAATCAATATTAGAATATAATATATAAGAATTTAATAAAAACGATAAGTATTTTGCACGTACTTGGTTTGACTATTTTATTCACAAATAAGTGTAATTCCCAAATATTTTTACATTTGTTAATTTATATTCTTACTGGAGATGTTAAATTATTCCCAAATCCTAAATAATCTACTAACTCTAAATTGAACAAAATGGCGTTTACTGGTTTTTGGCAATAAGGACAGCCCCATTGTCTTTCTCTAAAGTACCTCTTAAATAATTACCAAAATCCTACTTAAAAGTTTGCGGTTTTCTTTTATTTTTTGCTTTGTGTTTCTTCTGGGCGGTGCTTCTCGTATTTTTTATTTCTAATTCGGGGGTCTTTTTCCGAAAGAAAATGCGGTCGAATCCACAATGATTACTGTCTGCGAGAGCTCTTCTGTTTGCTTTTAGAATAATTGGAGAATTTGATATTATCCCCGATGTCTGTGTCTAGTCATTCTGGGGTCTGGATTCGTTCAAACCAGCAACTGGGGTTTTGGAAAATGGCGTTAGTTGAGGAGGAAATGGGCTCAAATTTATATTTAGTTGCCGTGATTGCGTAATTTATTGCTGGAAAAATGGTTAACCCAGTTTACGCAACATTGTTTCTTTGGTCAGATTTCTAAAGGCTTTTGGTAAATATTAAATTGCTGATTCTTCTAGAATAAGGTAAATGAACAACAAGTTATGTAAATCAAATTTTAATTTCCTAATATCCATTTTGGTGTCCCAAAACACACTCACTTACAGGCATGCTCCAGGCCCGTATATGGGACCAAATGAATACTTGAGCATCTCCAACCCGTCCGACCCGAAAAAATCGATTGCTAAACGACCAACTAATTTTAAACTTTAAAAATGCCCAAATTGTAAACTTAATCGGTCTTGATCATAGTTTATTACCTATAACAAAATTAACATAAGTTACCTGTATTTTCAATAAAATATTCTGTTTTTAAAGCAGTCAAAATTCATAATTTAAAAATAACCAAATAAAGCCAATTTCAGTATATTTACTAATTTCAGGAGTGGAAGTTAAAAATTACGATTTTGAATATCATGGCATTGGTGCCCGCCAAAACAATTTTAGCACTCCCGAGCATTAGAGCGAAAAATTATATTCTAAGTTTAAAAGAGATCGGTGAACTGGGGGGGGGGGGGGGTGGGAAAGCGTTAACTTAGTAATTAATGGAGACGGAGCAAAATGGTTACGACACGGAGCGTAATAGAGCAAAATGAGAGCAAAATGATGGATTAAGTAAATTTTGATTATGAGGTTTGGAGGGGTCAAGTTTACGGAGCCGGGGGGAAGCGTTAACTTAGCCCCCCAATTAGAAATTAGTTATCTCGATTAGCAATGTGGAGCAAAATTTGATTTTTGTGGAGCATAATGGAGCAAAACAAAGCCAATTTAATTATCTATTTAATCGTTGTTTTATCATAAGTGAGAGGGCCTATTGTAAACTTAGCCCCCCCAATTAAAATGTTAATAAGTAATTAATGGACACGGAGCAAAATGGTTACGACACGGAGCGTAATAGAGCAAAATGAGAGCAAAATGATGGATTAAGTAAATTTTGATTATGAGGTTTGGAGGGGCCAAGTTTACGGAGCCTAGTTGGAGGCCTGGCATGTTCTTCAATATTAATCATATTAAATATTATATTACTAGTAGAACATTACAATAATGTTTTTTTCAAATATTTTGGGTCTAAATAGCAACTTGAACTAACAAATGTAAGATAAGATTTACTATGACGCAACGTACGCACCCCTCAAAAATCTACTTTCCAAATCATAAAATATACAAAATACCGAATGGGATAAAATAATCGAAATGCAGCGTAAAAAATTGAATTATAATCCCACTTTTTTAATATCCGGTGTACGCCACACTTCAACGACAATTCTCCGCGCCGAAGGCGAAATTATACCACAAAAGGGGGCATATATTTTTTATATACTTTTAAAACGTTTTTCCCAGTTGGTTTTAGCATTTTTGACAAATCCCGGAAACGGAATAAAAAGTCATTTTTGGGGGGTGCATCCTCCTCTTTTGTCGCGATAATATTGAACCCTCCTTTTTTTGGACCATCCGTCATTTTATCCCTCACCATCCGTTAAAATTTTCTAATTCCGCAAAACCAGAGATGTTTCGTCACTTACGGTAGCCTTGTTTCCGAGTTTCGATATAAATTGAGTGTGTCAAAAGAGCGCCTTAATAGAGAACCCCGCGTTTTTACCAAAGCTCTTTTTTAAAGGCTCATCCACGGGATTTTTTTTTTGGTAAATGTAATTTGATGGAGGAGTGTAAAATGGGTTCTGATAGGGGGTCGTCCCTAAATTTAAACCACTTTTAAGTCCGCAATGTTAAGTATAATTTTTGTCTTTATAAAGATACCCCGATCGCTTATCCAGCGGTGGATTTAAAGTGTGACAACGTTTACCGCCTTGTAATCCCTTTATCCTTCGTGACTCATATCATTTCGCATCTTCACGGTTATTTAAAAATAAAGCCGTCCTTATGTCAAATACATTTTATGATCGAGATATACTTATCAACAAGAGAGACAAAATCACTTTTTTGATAAGTTGTTGTATAAAAAATATGAAGCGACTGATTATCAGCCCCAGATGGATATCTGTCTTTGGTTTTTGCCAAAGATATAGGAAACGTATATAAAGGTCTAGATAAAATATTTCAAAGGGAGTGAATACGGAGGTGACAGCTAGCAGAAACGCGTAATTTCTGCAGGCTATCCTTATAAGGCGCTATCTATCGGTAAGAAAGCTCGTGCTATCGTCGCGAGAGCCATTGTCTCCTGCTTAAAAATAATACTTAAATTCACCGACAGATGGTGTCTAAAGACTACGGCCTGCGGAAAGGTCAAGCACTTAGTACTAAAATGCTAAGAAAGCTCGCGCTCTTGGTCACGTGCCTTCCTCGGTGTCTGCTAGGTGTCAATTCCGTATTTTATGTTAGGCTTAGACGCTCCGAAATTTATCTAGACCTTTATATACATTGCTTATATCTATGGTTTTTGCATTATCTACCATTTTTCAGTGGCGTAACTAGGCTAAATTTCGCTTATAGAAAGCACAGAAATCGCGGCCAGTCTGCAAGAGCTATTTAAGGGGGTTTGGGACCGGGGGAGTTAAAATGACGTGTTACCATACGCACTGGGGCTTCCTCTGTTTAGGTGAAAGGCGATTAATTAATTAATAGGATTATATAATTAGCGAATAAGTAGATTAGTCCATTATGAAAAGGGATAATAAAGCTAAATCCTAAACAAATTTGAAGAAATTAAAAAACTTACTAATAGCTCGTACCGATAGGTCTTCGAGCGAACAAAAAGACGCGAAACTCAGACCAAATAGGTCTTCGAGTGAAAAATTAAATTAAATAGCCAGAAATTCCAACGGTAGACTGGTTTCGTCCTATTTGGGACTCGTCAGTACCGTGCGGGAAATCTGGCTAGCGACTATAATACCGTTGGAATTTCTGGCTATTTAATTTAATTTAATTTAGTTTTTCACTCGAAGATCTATTTGGTCCGAGTTTCGCGTCTTTTTGTTCGCTATTAGTAAGTTTTTAAATTTCTTCAAATTTGTTTAGGGTTTAGCTTTATTATCCCTTTTCATAATGGACTAATCTACTTATTCGCTAATTTTATCATCCCTTACAATGCAGTCCATAGGTGGTTCCTTTTAACTTAACATTGCGATTAATTATTAGTACAAGCAAAATAATATATAATTTTATTACCTCTTGTATTGATGTCAGACCAACATGTGGTATTTCGTAAAGAGGCTAAAACATTTACTGAAGATTTAATTTTTTTTTTAAATCTTTCTGAATTTTTTCATGTTCCTTTTTTTGATTTTTGGCCATTTTGCGCCCTTCTTAGTTACGCCACTGCCCTTTTTGTATTGACTTTATTTCGTTGGTTTCTATTTTCAACAGACCATCACCAAAAATACTGATTTCAGGGTTGATTTTTGAAAAACAAAAAAGTTGAATGGATGTTATATCTCCTTCCTCGAGTTTGTAAATTCTCTCCCCACTGGTTAAAAGGGTTTTTCTACGAGCTCTTCGGTTTCCTCTTAAATAAGAACTTGTTGAGGTAAACGGTAATAGTTAGTGTAATTACCTGATGGTATTAAAGGCTTATCATTACCCTCCTACGCATTTAATGGAATTAAAAGGCGCTCGATGATTTAGGAATAAGGTGGCGCCTTGGGTATTAGCCTATCTGATTATTATTATAATAATTATATACTTATATATTCGGAATAGAATCAAAAACAAACAAGGAGCGTTTATTCATATTAAAATTAGATTTTCTTCAATTCTGAGTTGTTCTCAAGATTTTCTTGTAAAATTCCTTAATAAGTTTCCTTTATATTTTGTTAAATAATATGTAATATTAATATAATATAATTCTGTTATTACGTAATATAAATCTGTTATTACGTAATATACTCCTGTTATTACGTAAAATAATTATGTTATTACGTATTATAGTTCTGTTATTACGTAATACAATTCTGTTATTACATAATATAATTATGTTATTACGTAATATAATTCTGTTATTACGTAATATAATTATGTTATTACGTATTATAGTTCTGTTATTACGTAATACAATTCTAAAGAAATGAATAAAAACCACTATTGCACAGTAAAATAGTTTTGTTTATTAAAACGCTACGGCCGTTTCGGCGCACTAACCGGCGTCGTCGTCAGGCGAATACAAAATGAAAATATCAAGGATAAAAAATATTTTATCACGACAAAACAAAGGTTATTTTTTCAAAATTTCGATATAAGGGAAAATTCGATCATGTGAGGGGCCATCTTGGTTATTAATTGATAAAAAAGATAAAATTGTCGTACTACCGTTTAATACTCTCTCACAAAAAATTGGCAATATGTGCAAAAACAATAAGATAAAACCCATCTTCAAACCTGTGAATAAAATCTCTAGTTTCTACCCCCCAAGAAAGGATAAAGTTACTCACTTAGAAAATAGTGGCGTTTATTTTTTATCATGTAAATGCAAAATGGGATATGTGGGCCAAACTAAACGATGCCTACAGGTCAGATTAAAAGAACATGATGCGGACCTACGCCTCAAAAGACCAAAAGCTATTGTAGAGCACGTGAGTAGAGGGCGCGCACATTCCATTGACATTAGTGAAGCCAAATTATTAAAAAATGAAAAACACCCCATAAAACTAAATTTAAGAGAATCTATAGAAATTATAAAATTAAAAAATCAAAATCTTTTAATTAATAACCAAGATGGCCCCTCACATGATCGAATTTTCCCTTATATCGAAATTTTGAAAAAATAACCTTTGTTTTGTCGTGATAAAATATTTTTTATCCTTGATATTTTCATTTTGTATTCGCCTGACGACGACGCCGGTTAGTGCGCCGAAACGGCCGTAGCGTTTTAATAAACAAAACTATTTTACTGTGCAATAGTGGTTTTTATTCATTTCTTTAAAATTTTAAATGTACAGGACAGTTCCACAATATTTGTAATATTTGTAATACAATTCTGTTATTACATAATATAATTCTGTTATTACGTAATATAATTCTGTTATTACGTAATATAATTATGTTATTACGTATTATAGTTCTGTTATTACGTAATACAATTCTGTTATTACATAATATAATTCTGTTATTACGTAATATAATTCTGTTATTACGTAATATAATTATGTTATTACGTATTATAGTTCTGTTATTACGTAATACAATTCTGTTATTACGTAATACAATTATGCTATTACGTATTATAGTTCTGTTATTACAAATTGCGAATGTCGCTGTTAGGGCTATACAAGCACGCCATTTTGGGCACACATTTCTTTGAAGTGTTTGTAAACTTTGTATGGCGCCAGTGCTCATTTAACCGGTAATAGAAAAATCAATTGTCTTTTAACAGCGACTAAATGATTGAAGAACTTTAATTTTTTACGTTCACATCCGCCGCTAGCTTTTCCTTCCGTTTCCACTTTTTTGTTTTAAAAACTTTCCTATTCCATTTTTTCTTAAAAATAGTCAACCGCAAAGTTTAGCTTTATCGCTCGATAGGCTAAATTCACATCGTTGTTGCGTTTCTTAATGCTAAATTCTATATTATTCTTATATTATTTTGGGTAAAATAATGTAGGCTCAGGGCGTGCAGGCTCAGGGCGTGCAGGCTCAGGGCGCTCAGGCTCAGGGCATAAAGCGGGGGATGGTGATGTCCGCGGTTTGGTCTCTAGTCGGCTGGACACGGTTGGTCGGTCCGCGGATCTTCAGTCAAGCGCCGCTTTTATAAAATGGACGACTATAAAAACTTGGTCGTAGATGGCGGAAGAGGAACTCGGAGGAAAGGGAAAAAAGAGAACCGGGGGGTGGTGGGGGTCTGAAGCACTTCCGGTTGGGTTAACTGGTGCGAAACTAGGTATATAGAAGACCTCCTCTACTGTTGATCTCGGCTTCCGTTGTAATGGGTTCGTCCTTTAATAGAACCATAAGAAGAATCGATTTAAATCGAAGGAAAATATATTTATATATAAAACCCCAGTAGAAAAGCACCCTACTAAATAAGCCAAGAACTCCTAAAGTGGTTTTATTCAAATTTTTATCCGTATAGTCTCCGTTAAAATATTTAAATTAAAATGTTGAAGCTATATATTTACAATGGCATTTTGAAACGCGGTTCGATTTAACTCAAATCCGAGTGAACTTTACGCGGTCCGTCGCCTTTTTCCGTACTGCCCGATGAGCGTAGACTCAATTGAGCAACTGTAATTCAATTTTAGGGCGTACGCCGGGTATACTCTCGGAATAAACAAAACCTAATCTAGCTTAAATCCCAGGCGACTTTTGTTACCTTCGAAGGAAAACATAATGCATAAACTTCAACCGACTGCGCGAAGACACTCGCGGGCCAAATCATAAATAAAAGATAATACGGAGTTAACAACAAATACTTCCCAGCACCGGCTTCAGTTTTAAAATTCAGGCGCGTGCGGGACCCCGGCTTGAATCCCCAAACCGACCTTCGCCCACTTTATTCCCGGATTGAAAATAGCCAGAGGTGAAACCCAACTTGTAGGGGACGAAATAAACAAGCCGGTCAAACCCGCTATATTCGAGATTCACTTCGGAATGCGTTTTTCAGAATACTTTCGCTTCTACCCATCCTAATTTAGAAAGTTTGCAACGCCTACGGTTAGCGAAAAGGTGGTTAAAAAAGGTTCTTTTGTGGTCTTTTTTCCCTGGCTTTCCCTCCGTTTGCAACGCTCCAAGGTGTGTTTTATTATCATGGAGCTATATTCCAAAGCCTGGAAAAGGTAGAAACAGCAATTTCCTTTAGCCAACTGGTCCTTTAGTTTCCGTTGATGGCAACTAGGTTTAAAAAGCAACAAACTTTCACTGAGATGAAATTTTCAACTCTCTCGTTCTTGCTATAGTATGGGAGCTCGTATATACCCTATAACCTTTTGGTCTGGACCCCCTCTTTTCCTCGGTGGAAAACCGAACTCAACGTTGGGTCCGATTCAGGAGAGAGTTCCTGTCTTAAATTGAAACGCCCGCGCTCGCTCTAGTTTCTTCGCGTGCTCCTTTGAGATTTGGGTCTATTTGGGGGGTTTCTACTCTGTTTCGTATTACTGGTATGACTAACCCGTGGTCGTGAAAGGAATTTCTGAACTAAATTATATTGTAGATAACATAATGTTTTTATTAAATTTTAATATTAGGTTGAGAAAAGGTTGCATTTGAATTATATAAACTAGTTTCTTTTAAGTTTATATTACGGAAAGCGATTCTGTTTCGTTGGTAAGTAATTTAAAAATTTTAGTCTATATTTGATCTACAATAAATAAATTAAATTATACTTAACATAGAATCATATATCTTTGGAATAATTGGTGGAACCTTTCAGTTATATAAATTCAAGATCCTTTGTATGAAATAAATAAATAAGTTTAAATTTTTTATCTATTTTTGATCTACACTGAATAAATGATGTTATACTTAACATAAGATCACACTTTGGAATCATTGTGAAAACCTTTCAGTTATATAAATTCAAGATATTTTATTTAAAATGTAGTGTTCAATTTATTTAGTTAGTTTTCCAATCGTAAACACTCCAATGGTGCTCAGAGAGAAGATAACTAACATAATATTTTCTAACTATTTCTAAAAAACGCGAACATGGAAGTATAGCATAGTAATATTTGTACCGTAATATTGTTTTGGTTGAAACCTTTGAGCAGTTTTACACGTAGACACATGAATTTATTAAGTATTGTAGCCTAAACACCGAAGTAATTAAATAATATTTACTTTCTACCCGAAAGTAGGGGTGGTTTTTCACATCAGCTCACAGAACTTTTTAATGGTTAATTAATTTAACATAAATATTTAAGTGAAATAAACATTGAAATATTTAAACCAAAAAAAGAAAAATATAAAGATAAAATGTAGAAAAAAACTACCCGAAAATAATTATTTATTAAGGGTAGAAAATATTAATATTTCTACAAATTGTTGTTAACCATATTCGTATCTGACTTTGGTCGTGTCTGAACGAGTGATCAAAGAACCTTATGGAGAGAACCCTGAACCGACGACCTTCTTGACTGAAGAGAAAAGTGTAAAGTGTCGTGGGCTCTCCCGCTGTGTCTCGAATCCCATTTATAGGCGATTTTCTCGACGTGGCGTAAGAGTCGCTAGCTGAGAATGGATGGATGGATGGGGGATTGATGGGGGAGGTCGCGTCATTCTTCTAGCAGGTATTTTACGGTCGGCGTGAATTTGGCAATTAGGGTAATGACACGTGCGAGACAATGAGGCGTGTGTGGACCCGCAACTAACCTACCGCCTCGCTCCTCCGCAACCTTTTCTCTTTTGCTCTTTGGAGTTTCACCAACCTCTTCGGTCTTAAGACTGCCATTCTATAAAGACTTCCCCATCCACGCTTCCGCTTTCATAGACTTCTCCAGATTCACCCCACAGTTGATTCTTAGGTAGGAGAGTGGTAAAGTTTTCCTCTCGTAGCGTCGGCTTTACTCGAACAGTGTTTATGGCGAAGCTAAACCTCACCTTAGCAATTGGGGTCAACCAAGAGGAATTGACCATGGCGCAACATCAGTCCTTGCCACGCGCTGCGTTGTAAAAGATTGTTTATAAACAAAAAATAAACTGATATATTTAGGGTTAGATTACGTGTAGTTAGTTTGTAGATAAAGTGATATCCACTCGAGCGGAAATACGTCAGTTGTTGTTCGTTTAAAATTTGAAAATAATGGAAACTTGCGCTTTACTTTAAGGAGGTTAAGAAATAATTTTTCACGAGTTCCCGTAACTTCTAGAAAAAACAATGTCTAAAGCTACTCTTTATCGATGAACGTGTGAAACTTAATCCCTTCAAGGATAATTTTCACTTTCTAACGTAAACTGTTGAGTCTTTAACGATGATTTTTCTCGTTAGCAGTTATGTAAACTTTTTTAAGCGCAATTATCGACGGTACTTAAACCGCTTTTTCAATTTTCATCTTTTTCATTGAAGCACCCAAAGTGATCAAGATGATTTACGTTAACTCCCCTCCAAAATGTTCCCGTTCAAACTAATCCCATCGCTAGCTTCGATAGTAGAAGCCCCGACGATAAATAGAGTCGAATAGGCTAATGCGAACGCGTCTCCGTCTCATCTTCTCGCATCTCCTTCCTCAGTCATTTTTTTACGTGAAATATTTGTCATTTTAATGACTGCTAGAACGTGTGATTCGTGATTATCGGTTCAGCGATGGCGTACTTGTATATCCGGGAAGAGGCGACGCACACGCCACTATCGGAGCGTTGGGTCTAATAACTTACGGTTTGGAGACTGACGTATGAAACCCGTTCGCGTATAATTGGCCGCGCAGTTGACACCGGGGGAAAGTGTCAAACCAGCCATTTTTATACCCCTTACTCAGCCTACTTTGAGACATGTAAAAATGACGTCCAATAACGATAGGTTTTAGGGTGTACGTGATTGGGGTGGCACTTCTAGCGTTTGGAACTTTTTTAAACAGCTGGGTTTAAAGACAATAGAAGGATCAAAGTTGTAACGAACGGATAGAATTAGACGAATAAATTTAGAACCAACCTCCTACGCATTGTAACCCGGCCACCTGAATTAATGGCTTCAAAAGTCGCTTGATGACTTAGGCCTAAGGTGGTGCCTTGGGTATTAGCCTAGCTGATTATTATTATTATTATTATTATTATTAACCGTTATTTAAGAGAAACTAAATTGATTTGATCTATTGTTAAATAAAGTTGAATTATATACATTGTAATCAGCGAGTTGGCTGGAATTAGATGAAGAAATTTAGAACCGTTATTTAAGAGAAATGAAATGTGATTTGATCTAATGTTAAATAAAGTTGAATTTCATACATTTTAATTAGCGAGTTTCACACACGCGCCGTTACACCAAAAAATGAAGTACTTTGACGTCATATATCACCGTGATCTCGGAGACCTATGACGTCAGTTACGGTGTGACAATTACCATCCTAATAGTTATTATTAATGCCGATAGATAGCAGTGCGGTTATTGAAACTCGCGTATTTAATCTAATATAATCCATATTGGATTGTATTTTTCGACCAAAGTGGGATTTGAATCTGCCCAAATTTGGATATCATTTTGGAATAAAATTGTATTTATCGTTTTCGAAAAGGAATAATGTAGTGTTATTCTTGCTATTGTGAGATCGGAATTTTTTGACATTCAGCTAAGTTATTTACTTAATTTTAAAACTCATTTTCCCAATGTAACAACTTCTGAAAAACGATATTTGATGTAGCTCACCCCACACTATTTTTAGGACTTTAAATACTGTTTAAGTTTACCTTTTTACGCTGGTTACCTCGATTTGTTTGCAAAGTCCTTTTTTACCTATCACACGAGCCCAAACCTTAATGTTCGCATTTCCCTGCTGCATGGTTTTGCGCTTGTTGCAGCCTACCTCCAGGGGCTAGTAGGCCACACTTTGAAGCTCCTGGCGCACTTTTAACTCATCGTAGGAAAATATACGCATACTTCTCCACTCACCCCCTACAACTCCTTAAAAATTTGGCATACCCTTTCGAAACACCCTGTATATTATATAAACAGAAATATAAAAGTAAAATTAAGATAAGTTAAGATTAAAAAAATTTTAAACACTAAGAAACTAATAAAAAAAATATAAATTGAAAAAAAAAAATGAAATTAAGAATTTAGAACAAAACCAAACTGCAAATGAGAATTCGTAGACTATCGAACGAAATTGTCCAGAGCAATATAAAAGTATAAATACTTCAGCTAGCAATGAATTTTAACATTTAAAACGATATTTTTGAAAAGCATCCATACCCTCCCCTCGTGAAATAGAAAAACGAAGTCACGACACCCGAGAGAGAAGCTTGCAAGAGAGAAAAAAGTATAAAATAAAGAACAAAGTTTGAAAACAATAGAAACTTGTTTCGGAAGATTTTAAGTAACGTTAAAAGAGCCTTCTATCCCTTCATCATATAGCTGGCCTCCCCCTGGCCCGGGCCCCCTTCAGGCCCCACCCTTTTGTCTCTAAGAGGTAAACTTCAGAAAAAAGAACCGTCTGCAAAAAATATAGAGAGCTAAAAAAGGCAGGCAGAGGGTGTGTATCGATGTTAGAAGATGCAACTTGTAAAACGAAGGAAGGCGGCTATAAACAAACAAGGAGTGGGGAAGGGAGGGAAAATAAAACGTAGGAGGGCGAGCGGGTGGAAGATGCTGGGAAAAAGACGCGAAGGATGACGTGTACGAACGATTTAGGAGTAAAAAGGATAGCGTCTCTTTTCGGGCACGCTGGAGAACTACGTGTTTGGCAGGCCTTTACGCTCCACAAGAGGCTTTTAGCGTTTTAGGGGTGGGACGCCGTCGAAGAACGCTCTCCAGGAGGATGGAGAAAAGACGGGTGACGGATTTCGGTATCATCCACGTCTCCGGTCGCTCTCCATCCTCCCGCCGCCAGAAGAGGGAAGATGCAAAAAGCTCCACGCTAAGATACCGCCTTCACCCGCCACTCCGTAACGTAACGGCGCTTAGGTACGCCTTATAACTGGGATGTATACGTTACGGCGATGCGCGGGTCTTCCACACGTTGGAGACAAAAAAAAATGAACTTAAGTGAAAAAAATCACGCTGCTCTTTTCTCTTTGTGTTATGTAGAAAAAAGTTCCGTTCTTTTTCGCAGAGAGAGTGGATCTTTCTATTTATTTCAACTTGGCCCCGCGCAAATTACCACCCTTTCTACTAATATATTTATTATTTGCAGCTATAACTGAATATTTAAAGTTTTTTCTAAATGTATGCTAGTTTTTCTATTGAATTTTTCTTACGTATTTGACTATTAACAAAAGTTTATGAGAGATAAGTTTCCATATCAATTTTTGACCTTCTCGACTAGATCCGATTTGAACTCGCAATTGAAGTTACAAGTATATTTTGTCTAAGGAATATTTAAACAGTAGGGGGCTCTGTGCGCGACTAAACCTTGATTTCGCAATAAGTGTCAAACTTATAATTATAATGTTGCTTATGCTATTCTGATTTTATAAAACTAATACACATTGATAATATGTTTTTAGTCAATATCCTTTCACAATATACTTTTCACATTTTGCATAACTTGGGCGAAATAACACACGCGATAAATTTTGAGCCGTGAGTTAAAACATTCCGCTGCATACACATTTTTAAACAACTTTATTATCAAGAAATACGTGTTATTATTATGAACACGTGTGACGTAATGTAGCAATGATTATTAATTTTCATTGGTCAAATATCGGCTCAGAATGCAAAGTAATTTGTTCAAGAAAATGTCGATCGAATCAAACAATATGACCTTGGCAATTAAGGTAACCTAAGTCGTTGCCTACGATATTGTAAAGGCCCGTACACGGGCCCAGACAAAGTGGTACATTTTCACCTTTTCCATAGAGACAAAATAACAATTTATATTAACCCCATTTAAATTAATAAAATGTGATCTCACTTTTCCTTTTTTTTAAATAAGGAATTAAACTGCTTTAAAGAAGGTAACAAAAGTAAATTACATCCCAAATTGGTTATAACGCAACAGCTTGCCCTTTGAAACGCCATATTTTTGGTAGATCTGGACTCTCGAAAGTTGAAACCTTTTAGTTTCCTAAGCAACGAGGTCCAATTTCGAGAGAACCTAGTGGACGGAAATGTCGAACTTAAAGGTCAGAAATAAATTGAATTTTTTTCCTGTGCACTGGCGTTTATAATAACGAAGGCAACGCCGAAACTAACCAGAACCTAAACTTTAATCGCGTTATTAGATAGGACAATTTAAATAAATATATCTATCTATATCAAAGTGCAAGTAATAAAAATAATTAATTATTAGATAATTTGCCTTATGAAGAATGTATGTTGCGAGGATTGGAAGCATGGCTAAAAATCGTCGCAACATACATTCTTCATAAGGCAAACTATATAATAATTAATTATTTTTATTACTTTGATATAGATAAATATATTTATTTAAATTGACCTAGCACGCTGTTTAGAGTTAGTTAGAATATTAAATTTATGGTTATGATAGTTAACGATCTCCATAAATGGTTTTGGCTCGATCCCTGCAACGACAAACAAAGTTGTAGCTTGCACGCTTGTCCTGGGATACTAGAGTAGGTTAAAAGACTGGGAAATGAAAGGGGGTTAATTTAATCGTTGCCAACAACGACAATGATTATTTTAATAAATAAAAGGTCGAGATCTTGATCTCATTATGCAGAAGGAATAAATGTTTCATAGCCGCTCAACAGTGTTTTTCAAACTTTAATTTTATTTAAGAGATAAATAATTTCTTTATTATTCAGGTGAACATTTGAATTTGACGTATTCAAATATATTTTAAGGGAAATATTCACTGGTCTTAGGACGTTGTAGTTTGTGCATGTTGGCCGTTGAAAATTAGAAATATGCTGAAATACATATTAAACGGTATTACAATATCTTATTCTGGTATCATATTAATTAAAAATTACGAAATATTTTGGCAGTAATGTAATATTTGATGTATAATTTTAAGGATGACATATTTTTGAAAGATATTGCACATATTCATCAGTATTATTCATTATATTTGAATATTACACGTTGATGCAATGATAATACGTGGTATTTATCATAAACGATAAAATTTTGTAGTACATTCCATATTATATTGTATAGAGAATGTTTTTATATCTTCTGTCGAGATAAAGCACACGCCGGTTATGTTTTCCTCTTCCCTCATTCTTGCCTGGAGAAAACTTGACCATGATTGCCGGCGATCGTCTAAATTTAGTCATTATCTCTAAGTAGAAAAACCACAGTTCATTGAACTGTTTTTCGCCTTCTCGCTCTGAGAGTTTAAAATAATTTCAGGGTTGCCACAAAATATTCAGATTCAAATTCCCTGTTTTCTATGACCACTTTAAGAGATTTTCCATGACCTTTAAGGCCAAAATGTTATATTTTACTTTTATCAGAAGTTTATAAATTTAAACGGCTTATATTTCCATAAAAAGGTTATTGCAATGTTGAAAAAATTAGCCAAACTTTTTAGGGAAATAAATGATAATCATAGAATTTGTCATAGATCTAGAGTAAAATTACCTTAGAAAAGTGTCGAGATAAAATTGAATTCCCTGACATTTCAATGAATTTTTACAAATTCTTAAAATTCCCTGAACTTTCCCTGACCTTTTAGGTCAATTTTTATATTCCCTGACTTTTTGCTGACCTTTTAGTTCCATTTTTCAATTCCCTGACTTTTCCCTGACCTTTTAGGGTCCATTTTTAGATTCCCTGACCTTTTAGGTCCATTTTTAAATTCCCTGACTTTTCCCTGACCTTTTAGGTCCATTTTTAGATTCCCTGACTTTTCCCTGACCTTTTAGGTCCATTTTTAAATTCCCTGACTTTCCCCTGACCTTTCAGGTCCATTTTTAAATTCCCTGACTTTTCCCTGGCCTTTTATGTCCATTTTTAAATTCGCTGACTTTTCCCTGGCCTTTTATGTCCATTTTTAAATTCCCTGACTTTTCCCTGGCCTTTTATGTCCATTTTTAAATTCCCTGACTTTTCCCTGGCCTTTTAGGTCCATTTTTAAATTCCCTGACTTTTCCCTGGCCTTTTAGGTCCATTTTTAAATTCCCTGACTTTTCCCTGGCCTTTTATGTCCATTTTTAAATTCCCTGACTTTTCCCTGGCCTTTTATGTCCATTTTTAAATTCCCTGACTTTTCCCTGGCCTTTTAGGTCCATTTTTAAATTCCCTGACTTTTCCCTGGCCTTTTATGTCCATTTTTAAATTCCCTGACTTTTCCCTGGCCTTTTATGTCCATTTTTAAATTACCTGACTTTTCCCTGGCCTTTTAGGTCCATTTTTAAATTCCCTGACTTTTCCCTGGCCTTTTATGTCCATTTTTAAATTCGCTGACTTTTCCCTGACCTTTTAGGTCCATTTGTAAATTCCCTGACCTTTTAGGTCCATTTTTAGATTCCCTGACTTTTCCCTGACCTTTCAGGTCCATTTTTAAATTCCCTGACTTTTCCCTGGCCTTTTATGTCCATTTTTAAATTCGCTGACTTTTCCCTGGCCTTTTAGGTCCATTTTTAAATTCCCTGACTTTCCCCTGACCTTTCAGGTCCATTTTTAAATTCCCTGACTTTTCCCTGGCCTTTTATGTCCATTTTTAAATTAACTGACTTTTCCCTGACATTTTAGGTCCATTGTTAAATTCCCTGACTTTTCCCTGGCCTTTTATGTCCATTTTTAAATTACCTGACTTTTCCCTGACATTTTAGGTCCATTGTTAAATTCCCTGACTTTTCCCTGGCCTTTTATGTCCATTTTTAAATTACCTGACTTTTCCCTGGCCTTTTAGGTCCATTTTTAAATTCCCTGACTTTTCCCTGGCCTTTTATGTCCATTTTTAAATTACCTGACTTTTCCCTGACATTTTAGGTCCATTGTTAAATTCCCTGACTTTTCCCTGGCCTTTTATGTCCATTTTTAAATTACCTGACTTTTCCCTGACCTTTTATGTCCATTTTTAAATTCGCTGACTTTTCCCTGGCCTTTTAGGTCCATTTTTAAATTCCCTGACTTTCCCCTGACCTTTCAGGTCCATTTTTAAATTCCCTGACTTTTCCCTGGCCTTTTATGTCCATTTTTAAATTACCTGACTTTTCCCTGACATTTTAGGTCCATTGTTAAATTCCCTGACTTTTCCCTGGCCTTTTATGTCCATTTTTAAATTACCTGACTTTTCCCTGACATTTTAGGTCCATTGTTAAATTCCCTGACTTTTCCCTGGCCTTTTATGTCCATTTTCAAATTACCTGACTTTTCCCTGACATTTTAGGTCCATTGTTAAATTCCCTGACTTTTCCCTGGCCTTTTATGTCCAT
Source organism: Leiobunum rupestre (assembly GCF_980474605.1). Classification (NCBI taxonomy): domain Eukaryota; kingdom Metazoa; phylum Arthropoda; class Arachnida; order Opiliones; family Sclerosomatidae; genus Leiobunum; species Leiobunum rupestre. The sequence goes on from NC_143392.1 coordinate 39,486,578, forward strand.
TTTTAAATTACCTGACTTTTCCCTGGCCTTTTAGGTCCATTTTTATATTCCCTGACTTTTCCCTGGCCTTTTATGTCCATTTTTAAATTACCTGACTTTTCCCTGACATTTTAGGTCCATTGTTAAATTCCCTGACTTTTCCCTGGCCTTTTATGTCCATTTTTAAATTCGCTGACTTTTCCCTGGCCTTTTATGTCCATTTTTAAATTCCCTGACTTTCCCCTGACCTTTCAGGTCCATTTTTAAATTCCCTGACTTTTCCCTGGCCTTTTATGTCCATTTTTAAATTACCTGACTTTTCCCTGACATTTTAGGTCCATTGTTAAATTCCCTGACTTTTCCCTGGCCTTTTATGTCCATTTTCAAATTACCTGACTTTTCCCTGACATTTTAGGTCCATTGTTAAATTCCCTGACTTTTCCCTGGCCTTTTATGTCCATTTTTAAATTACCTGACTTTTCCCTGGCCTTTTAGGTCCATTTTTATATTCCCTGACTTTTCCCTGGCCTTTTATGTCCATTTTTAAATTACCTGACTTTTCCCTGACATTTTAGGTCCATTGTTAAATTCCCTGACTTTTCCCTGGCCTTTTATGTCCATTTTTAAATTCGCTGACTTTTCCCTGGCCTTTTATGTCCATTTTTAAATTCCCTGACTTTCCCCTGACCTTTCAGGTCCATTTTTAAATTCCCTGACTTTTCCCTGGCCTTTTATGTCCATTTTTAAATTACCTGACTTTTCCCTGACATTTTAGGTCCATTGTTAAATTCCGTGACTTTTCCCTGAAGTGTGACAACCCTGAATTTTAATTTTATTATTTATACCTGTAAATATTTCATACGTACCAAAGTTGAAACCAAGCTCTGAGGCTGGTTTTAACTCGGGCAGAAAGGTTACAACGGTGAATGTGGATGTAAAAAAATTTAGTTTGGACCGATACACATTTTGAAAACCAGCAGCCTCCAAGCCTCTTTTTACCTTCAAAAGTAGCAGCTTCAAAATCTCAGAATCCGCTTCAGATACCAGCGATCAAGAAAATAGGACATAGAACATTTTTATTATCTTATAAAGATAAATATAATATTTAATGTATGAAAAATGAATTTAAAAGAAAGTCAAACCACTCAGCCGGTATCTTGAAAGAATCCCGTATCGCAAAAAATCTTTAGGAACAGTTATAACGATCTTCCCGTAAAGTCAGCCGACCACCGGTTCTTCGTTTCGTATCAACCCCGCCTTCGAGAAGGCATTGTCCCCGTTACGAAGTGAAGGCTCGTGAAAGGCGGGAACGAGACGTAACGGTAAGAAAGTGGGCGGCTGGCTTAAGAGAAGAAATGGGACGGGCTATTTTCCGCTGTCGGATGCAAACTCCGTTTTAGCTATCTTTTTGAAAAATCTATCCAAATTGAGTCGAAATACAAATTCTCGAGGGGAGGACGGTGAGCGCGGGATGCCGGGAGGGGTGGCACCCCCGAAAGAAGTCCAAAGAGACGCCGCCGCTAGAGGAAGAAGAGAATCTGGAACAAAAGGGCCCCCCTAAACGCTCGAGCGAACCGCGCTTTCGGATCGATGGAAGAAATCTCCTAAAACAACTGTCTTTCGTAGCGAAGATCACGAGTCAAAACACGGCGTGCTCTGGATGCCAGTTCTTTTTCTCTGTCCCTGTCCCTGTCCTTGCGCGATGCTCTCCTGGATCTTTCTTCTTCTTGGTTCGGGTCCGTGGCTGCAGCGTTCCCGAGCGTCGTTTTCCATGAATTGCCAGTCCCGACGGAGTTACTCGGCGGAACAAAGAAAATCCGACCGCGAAGAGCGGAGACCGACGGAAGCTGGGATGATGGATTTACGATTCAACAGGCTCTCTCTTTCTCTCTCTCTAGCAGCAGAGCTCCCTTCTCTCTCTCTCTCTCAGTTCCGCCGATGTTCCAACCGATTGCTAGGCCCCGAAAATCCGTTTATAAAATCGAACGACCAACGACGGAAACCGACTGGGAACGCGCCTTTTTACAAATTTTCAATCGCGCTCACCCCTTATCGTATTTCTTCGCTTTTACCTCGTTTCATTTAGCTCGTACCCCTCTTCGGTGTCTTCCTTTAACTGTCAGTTGGGCTTGGGTTCCCGCATCAGCGTCTGCTTATACGATAGGAAACTCGAAATCAAACCTAGTCTCCGGGTACTTGTTAGCCGCTCGGGCTTTTGCCTTCTCGCTTCCCAGATTTTTCTTCATTATTTACTCTTCCCCGAAATAGTTTATAGGGCTACGCGACTCGCGTGTTGTAGACTCGTCTGATCTATATTTTAGACCCTATTGGGTAACCTTATAGCTTGTTGCTGATCGCAGTTGTCGATTCGCCTATACCAGCTTGGCTGATTTAATTTAGTTTTGTTTAGCTTTTTGAAATATCTGGCGTATAGTCTCCTTTTTCGCCAAATAAAATATAAACTCTTTATTCTGTTTTTCGGTTTTTCTGTCTAATCCCTGGATAGTTTTATTTTTTGTAGGTTTGTCTGTTACGTCGATGGAGAATTTACGCCAAAAAAGTATTTTGTTCAAACTCAAGTGAAGGTTTCTTACTCGCCGAATTTAATGTCAGCGTCGTTTAGGCCTAGCAAAAATGAACTAATTTGCTTAAAACTTTGAACATAAACTAGATCTACTAAAATACAGTGTTCTAAATAGGAGCAACAAACACAAGAAGAACGCAGCTAGCCTTTAAACACGCTAACGCAGTATTGTGTACAAATTTCATTGGACGAGCCTTTACGCTGAACGTTTTACGGAAAGGGGGAAGACAATTTCCAAATTTTCCCCTTCCGACGGCAGCAGGCGCTAAAGCGTCTAACCAATGAAAAATGTACGAAAGAAAATGCACGACTTTTGACGGGTTGCGTTCTCCTTGTGTGGAGTGTAGTGTTTGTTGCTCATAGGTGTTGTAACAGAGCCTAATTTACAATTTCCATATTTAATCTGAGATATTTGAGGCTTAATTTTATAGATGTATACAAGCTTATGTGAATCTACGACCGCATAAAAATAATTAAAAATTAATTATGGTGTTGAATGTTTTACATAAATTTCTAACTGATGTAATTAATTTGAAATACTAGTGATATGACGTTAAAAATACGTTTCTTAAAGGACCACAGAATCATTTTAAAAATTCAGCTCCTGCATTTCCATATCTCGTGAAAGTAAAACAATTTTGGAATTTTTCAAGCCGAATTTCTGGAGATTAGTTCATTCTGTTGATTCTCTGAACCTTTAAAGGACTTCAGCACCGGGTCAGCTTGTTGGTTTTTTGAAAGGTTAAAACCCAGTAAGGTCGGTGGCTAGCTTAAAGGGTCCTTGACTCTCGAAGATATCTCGAGGGCGAAACTCGCCTACTTCTCTATTAATCTTGTAAGTACTCGGAACTGCGATGTTCAACAGGCCAAGAACTGTTTTCCTTTATTGTTAGCCGACGCTGCCTCCGTAGCTCGCTTTACAAGCGACAAATTAAATTTTGTACCAACAGGGAGAGCGAAAAGAACGCGACAGTGTCGCAGGGTGTATGGGTTCGGCTAGACGGGCGCGCGAGGGAGGAGAAAGATGAGAAAAGCTCTTTCCGTATAGCGGAAAGGTCTCGCACGACTGATTCGCGCGGACGATGACATTCTAATCGCCAGCGTCTGTCGTCAGCTTTCAGCTTCTACGCAGTTTGACGCACTCGAAAGGGAACCGTAGTATAGGAAGTTTCTTTCTAACCAGATTAGAAGCTAGGGAACCACTAGGCCATCAGTTGCCTGTATGAGTCTTCGTGACTTCGACGATTGTACCACCCACTGGTTACTATACTCTGTAAGTTTTCGAAGTCTAGTTTTCATTGGAGTTGCTTTTTTTAATTGATGAAATAAATTTACATTTTTTAAATTTATTTTGGTTTTGTTGTAAAATCAATTTAGTTTTTAAGTGTTTGTATTTTTTGTCATAACTTCAGGAGATTTTTCCAAAAAGATTGAAATTTTAGAAAAATTCATATACCTTTCTTTATTGTAGAGTGTTTGGTGTGATTCGGTAATAAATTTAAATGAAACATTCCTGAGTAGATACCTCTAAAACATGACTTCGTATAAATCCTTATTTTAAATTAATTTATTTCGTCGATTGCCTAACATGAAAGCGTATTATATATTATTATCAACTTGACTTTATATAAGAAAATTTTATTTTTAATAATAAGCTTCTTTGCGGATTGATTAATATTAAAGTGTAGTACTTTCTCTGCGAAACATATCTTTACCACATCCACCATATATTTTATCAATATACACGAAAAATATAAAATCATACAATAGATTCAACTAAATCCTAGTAAATACTGTTAATTTATAACAACATAAGAGTAAATTATTTTTAAATAAAGGCTGTAATAAAATAGATTAATTTATTGTGAAATTGGAATTTAACAAGTAGAGTCCTAATGTAAAGTTTAAAAACGAATATATAAGTAGAAATGGCTATAAACGTGGTAATTTGTGGAATCTTTCTTCAGCACCCTCTCGAAACAAAGCGAGTTCTCGCGTATAATACCGAAATCTTTTGAAGGAGAAATTGTCAACGTTTTTGCGTTTTCTCTCCCTTTGAAAATGATTTTTTCCCTCTGAATCCCCTATTCATTCGTTTCTCAAAAGAAACATCCGCTCGTTGCCATCGCGTTTTTTCTAATACTTTTTATAATAAGAAAAAAGCGGGCTTCTTTTGAGCTCATCTCTGTCCAAAACGGAGAAAAAAATGTTTTTAATGAGCTTTTATTCTTGGAAAACTTTACCATTAAAATTTTGTTCCGCTATTTGATAATCGGCGTTTTAAAAGTTACTCTTGCGCGTAACAAAAACCTCCTTCCGTTTTTTGTCTTGGTAATTAATTTATTCTTACAGAAGTACCGTATTTAAGAAACCCCCCACGCGTTTTCTACGATGAATAAATGCGCAAAAAGTAGTTAAATAAAAAGTCTTTTGTCTATTATCTTGATGGTCTATTTGCTATATTTCAATTTGTAGATCGTATAATTGTTGAGTGTATGCAATTTTTAAATGGATATAGAAGGTTTCTCTAAAACTCTGATTCATCGTTATGACTCTTTGGTAGACGGTGGTCTGGTAACACCGAGCCCTTCTGGAAAATTACTTTACAGCTAATTGTTGTTTCCCCTTTCAATAAAAACTTTCTGAGGTTAACGGTAATAGTAAGTGTAGGGAGCTGTCGGCTAGCTAGCGTGGCATGAAGGGCTAGCCACCACCGTTCTATACGCATTGTAACCCGGCCACCGGTAAATAAGGCATTAAAAGTCGCAAGCTGACTTGGGCCTGTGGTGGTGCCTAGGGTATTAGTCTAGCGAGTTATTAAATTAATATTATTGTTGTCCTGTTCGAAATGATGGTGAATAATATAATTATAACGGTTTCTAAATTAAAAAAATATTTATTTCCAATAAAGTTCTTAGAAGCTTAAGCTCGTGACGTGGAATTTTGTATTGTTGTTTTTTACGGAAGCAACTATTCTTTATCTAGCTAAAATTAAGTCGGCGGGAACTCGCTTAAGTAATCAGGTATAAAAATCGTGGGAATTAAATTAAAAAATTAGCGGAAATCACGGAAAAAATAAATAATCGAAAATCACAAAATAATTTCAAAAAATATTTGGAATCACAGAAAAATGTAGTTAAATCATTGAAAATCACCAAAACCTTTAAAACATTATTGGAAATCACAAAAATCTGTGATAATCACAAAGACATTGAAAACATGTAATTTATATATGGCAATTAAGACACTTCAAGATAGTTAAATAACCGATTTATTAAATTAGTATAATAAATTATTTAACTATCATTAACAACATTAATCATGATAGTAATAAGAGGGAGAGAGCTAGGATTGGGAACTCTATGTCCCTTAGGAAACATAAACAGGGCTGCCAACTAGTGACGAAACACATATTATGTCAAGGCAAGAACAAAATATTAAAAAACATTATTTTAAATCACAGATAAATGCAAAGAAATCAGTGAAAAATACCGGAAATTATTGGGAATCACAGAAAAAATGCAAAGAAATCAATGAAAAACACAGAAAGAAACATTGAAATAAATCAATGGAAATAAAAAAAAACATGGAGAACTAGTGGAAATCAAAGATAAAGTGTAAGAAATGACTCCCTTACCAAAAGTGGAAACTTATTAGCTGTAATAAGGATCAAATAGGGTTAAGTGTTATTTAAAAAAGGAAGTATATCTGAAAATAAATTTTCGACACAAAGTTTTGGTAATATTTAAATATAACTTATATCAAAAAGTCATATTTTTAAAGACCAATTTTGACCCTCTATAAAGACTTAATTAGCTCTTTAATTCGACTATGGTTTTCAACCAAAATTTAAATCAATTGTAAAATTAGTCTTATTAAAACTTAGTAACCTCGAAGGAATAAAAATATGCAGCGTAAGAAATCCTTATTTTAAATTTTAAATCGTCTTAAAATATGATTGGAATTACAGCTTTTAAAAATAAATTTAACAATCAAATAAATAAGACTTAAGTTGCTCTTAACTAAGACTGTTTTTGCAGCTACATTCCCGTGTAGATCAAGTGTAGATCAAGTGTAGATCAAGTGTAGATCAAGTGTAGATCAAGTGTAGATCAAGTGTAGATCAAGTGTAGATCAAGTGTAGATCAAGTGTAGATCAAGTGTAGATCAAGTGTAGATCAAGTGTAGATCAAGTGTAGATCAAGTGTAGATCAAGTGTAGATCAAGTGTATATCAAGTGTAGATCAAGTGTAGATCAAGTGTAGATCAAGTGTATATCAAGTGTAGATCAAGTGTAGATCAAGTGTAGATCAAGTGCAGATCAAGTGTAGATCAAAGACTTGTATAAGACTGTAAGGTGAATAATTTAGGAAAACCTAAATCTTCAAAGATAAGATCTAAAAGAGTATTTAATTAGGTTTAAAAATATAGCCTTAATAATTTAAATCAAATCACTTCTAAACGCCACAAAATATCCTAAGTGTATAACGATAAAAAATTATTGGATTTAAACGCTCAAATTAAACAATGTTCTCCCGCCGGTAAATACAAAACACACTTACAACACGGGTACTACATACTACTTTGTAAAAATAGCGGTTTTATAATGGTTTGGAAAGAGTTTATTTAAAGTGCATAAACCGTTTTGTGGGTAAATTCAAACCATTTAAGATTTATAATTTGAACGCAAAAATTGTAAGCCGGAAACGGTTTTTCTAATAGCTTATAAATTTGATTTCATAATGGATTTAGCAATTTCTTATTGGTATATTTATTTATATTTTATTTTAATAATGCCATTTTTTTGACGTTAATTTTTTTATCACACCACGATGAAAATTTTATCAAATTAGAGAGGTTTTAGTTGCCAAGTTAGATCTAGAAAACCAATTAATTTCAATGAAATATTTCTTGAATGTTCATTCATTTAAATGGCGCCCTATACACAATTCGGTATAAAAACAAATTCTATTTTTATTTAATACTTAGGAATTCGCAAACAATATATTAATATTGATTCACTGAGTTTTATCGCCTAATATGAAGGTCAACGGCTTGAAGAAAGTGATTAGGTCAACTCTAAGTACATTATAATATCTATTAAAAATTATTGTTTAAATTAAGACGATAATTGCTATGATTGTGGCAGTATAAATTGATACTAAAATATGCGTTAATTTTGCAGTTTAAATTGAGACTAAAATTAATATTATATGTGCAGCTAATAATAAAGTTAAAATAACCATAGCAAAATATGCTTCATTTTACTTTTAAACAAGCCTTCTTTTTCATCTTAAACAACACTAAATTTAGAGGTTGAATATCAGACTTAATTAAATCTTAAATAAAGATGTATTGGGACTGTTTCGAAAAAGTCTTAGATAAGTTTTATTTTTGATATCTTATCTGAAACTGAAACCTAGGAGCAACAAACACAAGGAGAACGCAGCTAGCCTTTAAACACGCTAACGCAGTGTTGTGTACAAATTTCATTGACGAGCCTTTACGCTGAACGTTTTACGGAAAGGGGGAAGACAATTTCCGAATTTTCCCCTTCCGACGGCAGCAGACGCTAAATCGTCTAACCAATGACTTTTGAAGGGTTGCGTTCTCCTTGTGTTGGGTGCTATGTTTGTTGCTCCTGGCTTAAACAAACCAAAACATAGCAATCTTAAGTAAGTCTCAATTTTCACTCCAAATAAGAATGCATTCGGTCTGAATCAAGGATGTATTTGGAACTTTGGCAGTTTAAAAAAATACAACTTTGATTCACAGAAACAATTGTGAGAAATAACTAGAAATCTCATAAAAATCAGTACAAACATTTCCCATTTACTATAGCTTTAGTGGTTGTCGTGTTCATTTCATTTATGACTATGAATATAATTATAACTGTTTCTAATTTTAAACATTTGTTTACTTTAGTTTTTTACATTTCGCAAATAACAAGAATTTGTAAAGAAATAATTATTATTAATTATCTAGTTGCATGGGAAAACTAAAGCCCATTGCAACTTTTCCCTTTGCTAATTTTCATACAACCATAAGGTCTACCTGACCCCCTAATTTCAACAAAATCGGTGATAACCACCTCGGGTACTCTCCTTGTCAGTGAAGAATGCTAAGAGGACTAAACTGTCAACAAAACCACAATTCTGAACAGTCACGCGTAAGTCACATTAACCTTTTCGTGAGATAGAAAAAGGTCTATGAGCCGAATATTTCCATCCGATGTAGGGGACTTAATTGGGAATAGCATGAGCTCGTTTTGGGGTATAGACCGGGGAGAGACTGAAGGTTTTTTAATTTTATCCATTCTCTCCTTTCCTCAGTCAGTCAGGGAGTATAAGTTTTTCGTCGTTTCTTTCATTTGGCTTTTCTAGTTGATTGGATTCTGTCTCTAATGCGAGCGTGTCACACAAAGGTTGGAACTTTTTTGGGGTTCGGAGTGAGGGGAACTACTGGCGCTAAACGGGCTCCTTCTAATGAGAAGAGACGTCCCCTCTCATCAGCACCGCCGCACGACTTACAACCTGTCTACGAAAAAAGGACATTGGACGACTGACTGCGAGGACGAAGTGGCAAGACGTTTAATGGTAAAGTTCCTACTCAATAAGAAATTAAATGCGGTTCTATTTTTTCGTTGCTTCTCCTTAAAGGGAATATGAACTTACATATTTATTCTGTATCAACGAGTTTGGCATATCTGATACAGGGGCGTCATTTGCGTGGGGCAAAGGTGGGAATTGCCCCTCCTGCATTTTTACAAGCTAAAAAGTTCACGAATTTGCATATAACTACATTAAAAACGTCATGTTTAATTTCATGTGTTCATTGTTTAGGCTTGAATGTTATTATTGCAATTATGTAATAACTATATCGATTATAAATCCAAAAAATATTAAATTCGACGCGTTTAAAAATACCTGTTTTCCTAGCCCCCCGGACAATTTCTGCCCTCTCCTGAAAAATTTTAATATGACGTCCCTGATCTGACACCAGGGTTCACAGAAGCTAGAAGGTATTGGCGCTGTCGTATTAGCAAAGCGATTTTTGCACTTTTGCCTCGCAGCAAGAAGAGCCGGGTTCGATCCCAGCTTGTTGCACTGGGTGAAAACTCGGAACTGCTCCTTCCGCGTTGAGTTTGAAAGTTCTCTCCCTACTGGTTTAAGGGTTTTCCCCGAGTTCTTCGGTTTCCCCATCCATAAAAACTTATCGAGGTTAACGGTAATAGTTAGTGTAGGGAGCTGTTGCCTCGCGTGACATGAAGGGCTTGCCACCACCCTCCTACTGCGCTGTAACCCGGCCACCTGGATTAATGGCTTTAAAAGTCGCTTGATGACATAGGCCTGAGGTGATGCCTTGGGTATTAGCCTAGCTGATTATTAACTAGCGCCAGTTATACTACATTTTGATAAATAGAATTGCAACATTAGGTGAGCCACCATAAATATGTACATTTATACTCCAATTTAATTTTATTCTAGTCAAATAACGTTTTAAATTGAAATAGGAAGAGTGTATATCTTAACTTCTATTCTTTTATTTTCAAAGGGAGTTTACAGTTCCGCATTTATGTTTTGATCAAGTAATTTTGAATTTCTGCTATCAGGTTTAACAGAAGCTTTGTCTAACTGGCACTGGTAACGTTAAAAAAAATAGAAGCTAATGTTAGTAGATGATTTTTCGATTGAGAATATACACCCTTTAAACTATGAAATGATTTCACGGATAAATTCAGTAGCAACAAAATCTAATACTAGTAATGACAATCAGCTAGTCTAATACCCAAGTCACGACGTTATGCCCAAGTTATCTACGCCTTTAATTCAAGTGGCCGGGTTAAATTTAGGAGTACGATACGTGTTTGCGGATCTTTGTTTGTTGTGGATCATCACCTATTTATTGTACTTTGATGCGATGGAAACGCGACCAATTTTAATGGTTCCAATGAAATAACAAGGTATCAAAGGGAGGGAGACTGACAGGTGAGGATGTCGATATAGTTTGAGGTACTTTAGAAAAGCGTGTAAGGTCTCGATGTAGGAACGAAGCAGCACCCCTAAAAAAGTCCACACCCTCAAAATGAAAGTTTCGTGAAAAATGTCTTATTTGCCAATTTAACTCAGGCTGGTTATCCACCTTCCCGTTTCCAACCCGCCATTTTCACCTTCTTTAGAAGTAGCCGCTCGCAGACTTAGCTCGCGCGGTAAGGATAGTTCCAAACGCAGACGACAATTTCAACTTACGAACGCCTAAGCCGCTCCGTTTTTCGTCCTAGGATTACACCCGTTTAAGAGTCCCAGCATCAGTCTGTAGCCGGCAAGATACCTGGTGGCGAAGTATAACCTTTAGTCTACCGAGATGAGTTTTCGGGCCCACTAATGGCACCCCCACACGCAAATAGAGAAGAACACCGAGGTCCCCGCCTAAGTAATTGTCCCCCGGAATAAAAAGAAATTTTTCGATCACTTCTTGCCTCGTATCAGACTCCGTACAAATTTACGCCACTTTTTTTATTATTGCCATTTCTCCCTCCCTCTGGAGCGCCCCCTACGTCTTAATGGGAAGTTATTTTGACTTCCAATTTGGCTATATCGCGGAACGCCCTGCTTTTTTATCCCGTCCCGGCGCGGTTTTTTCCTGTAGCGATAGCAATTACGAGCCTTCTGAATTATTAAGCTTCGATGATATTTTCGGCCGAGAGCTTTGATTTAAGAATTTTTTCCGCTTCTCTAGAACTTCCCAGCCATTCGCTTCTATATTCTAGGCCCTGATTGCTTGTTGGCAATGTAATTTCTCAGTGTTTTTAGAATATTCTTTCTACGCGACCTGTAACGTAATATACCCTCTTCTCGAATATCAACAGGAAAAAAAGAATTGTTGGTTGATATGTATTTGATAAAATAAATCACTTTTTGGTTTTACAAATTTACCTTTCATTTCGATTTCAAATAGTACATAATTTCATCTTCAAGATTGTATAGAAAGCTTGATATATATTGACTTTTTTTCGTATAATTTTTAAGCTTAACTTCAGTTTTCGTTAGAATAGAAATTACTCCTATTTAAGGTAATATATTACTATTTACTCTAATCCTTTTGAACGTCTTTAGCTCGATTTAGGGCACTTCACTCTTTTATATGGAATATATAACTTAGGTTAAAGTCCACTACGTAGAGTACCAGTTGTCGAATTATAATATTTATAATTGGTTCTCTGACGACGTTATTGTTTCGCTATTTTGAATGGTAGCTTCCTTTGCCATTAATAGATGGCACCACGCTCTCCACTAAAGTAGTTTTTTCAAAGAACCGGATAGATTAATTGCCATCTGTAATAACAAGGGTCTAATCATAATACAGGTGGCAATGATAGAGCTGGCAGTTGCTTTAAGGCAGGGTTCGAAAAAACCCGGGTTTTTTACAAAAAGCCCAACCCAGTGGGTTTTTAGTGGGTTTTTCGTGGGCTTTTTTATTCGGGTGGGTTTTTTATTTTAGTATACTATTTCCATATTTGTATTCATGATATGTCAAAAAAAACCCAAATCAAGATAAATTAAAAATGTCTTATGTCGAGCCCTGCTAAAAAAGTTTGTAGGGACTAGATATCGTCTGCTAGGTAGACTGCTTCATTTTGTCTGTGTCAGAAAAAGCTGAAGTCATAAGTCTCAAGTTTCAACTAAGTTAACAAGCCGGTTAACTTTGTAAATTACTAAATATATATATATATATATATATATATATATATATATATATATATATATATATATATATATATATATATATATATATATACAGGGTGTATCCTAAATGGTGGTAGGACCGAGCGTCTACGGGTTCTACGGATTATTTTAAGACGAAAATGTTCTATGGCATTTTTCCGATTTAGGCTACCATTTCGAAGTTACGAAATAATTGATGTATGGACGACCCCTTCATTTAAATAACTTTACATTTTAATATCTTAACGTAAATTATCGGTTTCATTCTAAACATCGGCACGCGGTCACTACAAAATCATTTTGTTGGGGCGCGAACGCGCTTTTTTTATTTGTTGCGATTATTTATTTATATTAGGAAATAAGTGAAAATAATCTTTACTAAACTTATTATAAAATTAAATCAGATAATCGCCGTGGTAACGAAAAAATAGCACGTTCGCATCCCAACAAAATTATTTTTTTATTTCGGCCGCGTGCCGATGTTTATGAATGAAACCGCTAATTTACGTTAAAGTATTAAAATGTAATGTTAAATGAAGGGGTCGTCCATACATCAATTGTTCCTTAACTTCGAAATGGTGGCCTAAATCGGCAAAATGCCATAGAACATTTTCGTCTTAAAATAATCTGTAGAACCTGTAGACGCTCGGTCCTACCACCATTTAGGATACACCCTGTATATTAAAGTGGTCATTGCACCTTGAAAAAATGCCTTTTCATTAAAATATGAAATTTCGAAGTGGGTTTTTAAAGTGGGTTTTTCGGGGTGGGTGGGTCGCATATAATATGATTTGGACGATGGAAAATATATTTTAAAGTATGAAACTTTTGAATCCATATTTATGGTTTCCTCCCTGTTATAAAGGGATTTGTTCTTTCACAAAGAGTAAGTAAATATTTATTCATTCATATACAGGGTTAAAATATTCCGTACAAAGACGATGCGGTATATATGGGAATCACAATAGGCGTCTCCGAAGATTATCTGGCGTCTCACGAACAGTCACTAATGGCGAAAGTGGGACTGTTGTCGGGTCTAGTTCACATATAGGCTTAACTCTTTGGATGGGAGTATCCGTGCAGGCCTTGACTTGCGCCAACGATGTCCTGAGTTTCAAGCACAATGTGTCAGAATTTATAGCCCGGTGTACCTAGTAACAGAGACCATACCACCGGAGCCAACAAATGCCACACGTCGTCGGTAAGGCATGTGTCAGATTTATAGCCCGGTGTACCGGAAACTGACGAGGAGACTACCCGAGGTGATAATCACCGATTTTGTTGAAACTAGGTGGGTATGTAGACCTTATGGTAACATGAAATTTCACCAAGGGAAAAGTTGCAATGGGCATTAGTTTTGCCATGGCAACCGAAAATGTTTTTGACAACACAATCTGTATATTGTCCCATTGAAAATAACAATTGATCAATTTTTACATATTTTGATCAAATTGACCAAAATTCATCAGAATATCATAAAATTCATTTGATTTATCAATTTTGATCTATTTTTTTTTGGTTTTGAAATTTGAAATTTTTTAAACTTTTTCACAGTTAGAAGTGCTCAGATTCCCATGTTATTTTCAATGAGTAAATATACATACTGTGTTGTCAAAAACATTTTCGGTTGCCATGGCAAAACTAATGCCCATTGCAATTTTTCCCTTGGTGAAATTTCATGTTACCATAAGGTCTACATACCCACCTAGTTTCATCCAAATCGGTGATTATCACCTCGGGTAGTCTCCTCGTGAGGCCGTCATCATTATGCCCTACGCCAGCGTCAACAGCTCGGACAAGTGACAGAACAGTCAAGGCAGCAAGAGAACAATATTACTGACAGTCGCCGTAGGAGGGAATTTTCTGGCGTCAAAGGTGGCCATCCGGTCTTCCTTTAAAGAGTGTCACGCGAAAACCAAACTCAACTATTGCCAAGCGCGTCTTCGACTACGTCCGTCTGTCCGGCTTCAATTCTTCGTGGTACAAACGGCTATCGTTTCTCGATGGTCATTATGGAAAGAATATGAACAGATCGAATGCGAAATTGGAGGCGGAATGGCGCTCCATCGGGGAAAAGGGGGTCTTAGAGGCCGCGCAACCACACTGGGAAGACGACGTAAGTGGTCATCTGACCTTGAAACTATACAGCGCCAAAGATAGGCTCCCTACAGAAACATTCGGAGAAAATCCTTCATGCCCTGCCTGCCAACTAGGAGAAGCAAACACAAGAAGAACGCAGCTAGCCCTTAAACATGCTAACGCAGTTTTGTGTACAAATTTAATTGGACGAGCCTTTACGTTGAACGTTTTACGGAAAGGGGGAAGACAATTTCCGAATTTTCCCTTCCGAAGACGGCAGGCGCTAAAGCGTCTAACCAATGAAAACTGTACACAAAAAAACCACGACTTTTGACGGGTTGCGTTCTCCCAATGAGGTAGAATAAATAGAGATCCAAATCCACCTTCCAGGACCTACAGTATTTGTTGAGTTGGAGAGTTAGGACTAGTAAATGAACTTAATCAAATCGTGTTGGCGCCATCTATCGTGATATTGGAAAACTAAACCTTAATATATTTTGCAAAAGTGTCTGCTTATAGAAACAGATGGCGCCAACACGATTGTATAAAGTTGAAACTTAAGCCTAATTCTCCGACTCAATTAAAACGTGGCCCGCGAATCTCAGAGTTGTTTGGATCTCTATTTATTCTACCTCATTGCGTTATCCTTGTGTGGGGTGCTGTGTTTGTTGCTCCTAGCTGCCAAGATGCGGAAGAAACCATTGACCACGTCTTGATGGTCTGCCCGTGGCTCTCGAACCACCTCGGTTTAGTGTCCGCCGAGGTTTCTCTACCAAGTCGTCTAGTTCTGGACAGTGAGCGTACCCTACATTTCCTAGATAACACGAAAATAAACCATTCATTTATTCATTCATACGCATTTATTCGAATGGTCGCGGTAGTCAACCACTCTTTCAGGTGAGGGTCAGCTGAATTAAAGACTTTAAAAGTCGCTTGATGACTTAGGCCTAAGGTGGTTCCTTGGTTATTAGCCTAGAGATCAAAGAGTATAAAAACTACGTAACCTAGAGATATAATGACGGTCGAAAGCAGTAAAGGAAGTTGTAGCAACCGGAGGGGAAGGCACTCAGTGAATTTGCACTTCAAATTTCGGTACCGCAGCGCCACTACGGCAGTTTTAAGTGGCAATCATTTTGATTTAGTTCAACATTCTTGAAAATTCCTTAAGGACTTGGCTACCTTTAGGACTTGGCAACGTTAGAGAACAAACGCCTTATTCTTCACTTTTTGAAAATAAACACCGAAACAACGAATCCACAAATTCTAACTAAAAAATCACGAAACAGTAACCAATTACTGTCACTTTTTTGAATTGACAGATATTAGACAATTAAATATCCAAAATGCCAAATTTAGCACCTCCGCAACACCGTAACTGCCATTTTTCTCCGGTATTATTATTTATTGTACTAAAAACTGCAGTAGTGGCGCTGCGGTACCGAAATTTGAAGTGCAAATTCACTGAGTGCCTTCCCACCCGGTTGCTTCAACTTCCTTTACCGCTTTCGACCGTCATTATATCTCTAGGTTACGTAGTTTTTATACTCTTTGTAGAGATCGGGGAAAAGAATAAATTAACCGCCAAAATTTCAATTAATCATAAAAAACTGATTAACTGTTTATTTATGGATTTTATTCGCGGCTATTATACGATTTAATACGCTACAAATAAGTTTTTATTCGGATAATTTTCGGATATGGATATAAAAGAATTGAACGAATAATTTCTTATCCGAACGTTGAGCCATGGACACTGTATCTCTAACCGGACGGGAATAGCTATAGCTTCCACCATACAAAACCACCTGCCACCGCCACCGTCTCTCTGTAAAGGGGGGAGGTTCAAGAATTTTGAAAGTTTCGGGCTGTCACGTGGTCGACAAAACGTTAAGTTTGATATGAGGGATTTACATTCTTCTGAATGACCTTGACGGCCCTACGAATCGAGTACGGCCGACTATTTCAGCTCATGCGAAGTAGGACGCAAACGGACAGTAAGGGGGTACCTCTTTTAGGCTGCTTTTCCCGTCCCGTTAGAGATACAGTGTCCAATTTTGAGCCCTATAATTAGCCTAGCTCACTGCAGACGGAAAAATGGATGTCGGATGTTTTCGGAGAGGATCCCTGCACGGACATTCATAAGGCATTATGGGTCCACAGATGTGCGAGTTAATTGAACTAAATTGGACGCGTCTGAATATATTTTGTACATATTATTATTATCATAAGTATATAATATTGGTTTAAAAGTGTGACACTTCCTATTCTTCCCATGCAAAAAATTTAGTGAGAGCTATTCATAACACAGACTGCATTAAAGGCTTCGTCGCTGTTTTGCGTCCGCTTGCTAACGCGTCATACGTAATAGCCTTTGATGGTGACTCGCTAGGGGGAGATTTTCTTCTTGGGATGACGTCAATCCGGTACTAAATCTTTAAAAATGATTAAAATAGAAAAATAATGAAAAAGTTATAAATTGATTAAAATTGTTACAGGCGGTACCCTTAAAATTAGTCAGATTCCCATGTTATATTCAATAGGAAATTTTCCATTTTGTGTTGTCAAAAACATTTTGGTTGCCATGGCAAAACGGTTGCCCATTGAATAAATTCCCTTTAGGGGTTTTCATGTTACACGAAGGTGAACCAAACCCCCGAGTTTGAACTAAATCGGTGCGTTACCTCTCCTTGTCAGTCAAATACTCCCCAAAGTGACAAACTTATTAAACAATATTATAGACTTATGTTATTATCATTATTTTTATTTTATTATGTTATTATCATTATTTTTATTTTCTTATGTTATTATCATTATTTTTATTTTCTTATGTTATTATCATTATTTTTATTTTATTATGTTATTATCATTATTTTTATTTTATTATGTTATTATCATTATTTTTATTTTATTATGTTATTATCATTATTTTTATTTTATTATGTTATTATCATTATTTTTATTTTATTATGTTATTATCATTATTTTTATTTTATTATGTTATTATCATTATTTTTTTATTTAATTTCATCTATTTCTTTTCCATATATGTATATATTTAAATAATGGAAATCCTAAATGTAAATAATCCTATGAGCCTAGCTCCTCCCTCATGTAAAAGGGACCCCTAGTGGCAGTGGGAAAATAAAGATTCATTCATTCGCAAGCTGGAACACATTTATAGGCGTTTGGTCTATATTTGACCTATTATCTATTGGGTTGATTAACTTTCGTTCGATTATAAATTTTGAAACCTTTATTTAAAATCGGGGTCATTTATTTTTCTGTCCTAATAAATTATGAAATATTTTAATTTGGAACAAAATTTTGATTGCCAAAATCGTGACTTGGAGCTTAGGGCGAATTAACTTCCGTATTTGGGAACTATTAAAGACTTAACTGGCGCTATTACCGGTGGAAAAATGGAGCCCGATGCGAGACCCTGCCGTCGATATTCCTTCAATTTCAAAAACTAATAACTAACTAATAACAAACAGTCATTAAATCTAATCCGATTAAGTGCAGCGGCGGTAGTATTACCTTCGTTTCGACGACGGGCATCTTGCGGCGGGCTCCTCGTAAAGATAAATTCTTTATTAGGGACCTAATCACTATAATACCTCTTCGTCCCGTAACGCGGCAAACGCCTCCAAAACTGCCATTTTTAAATCCCAGTCTCTCTCGCACGTGGCCGCAAATATGTTTTTAAAAATCGACACTAGATGGTGTTAATCAATCTCCGCGTTATACCAGTTTCCGTGTATATACCGGAGAGGCTTACGGAGGAAAACTCTACAACGCCACCTATAATAATTAGATATTTTTTATCGCCTTCGCCTCATAAAATTAGCCCCTCAATTAAAGGACAGCCTTTGACGGCGCCTTTTTAAAACCGTTTTGCCAGAGACTGCGATGCCCGACGCCGTTCGCGACTCCACCTCGCGAACCTTACCACTAGTCTACGTTAAATTCGGATAACGGCTTGTAGAGATGGGGTTTGTATACGGTGAGAAGTTGCCGATATTTAAAGCGAGGGTTAGTGGGCGGGGATTTCAGCTTATCTTTTACCCTTAAAAATGCTTCGCTGTGTGTTATTACGTTGAAGATGGGCTCTATACCCTTAGAGGGGGAAATATTAACTCTAGCAGTGATGATTAAAATGGCGAACACAGGTGGGAGGCGAGATAGGACCCAGAATTGTGGCGGACAGGTGTAAAAGGAGTTTGGCACGGTATGATAGGGCGCATTTTTGGGGAGGAGAGGGGTATCCCTGTAGTGGGTCCTGAAGTGTGTGCCCTTAATTTGAAAACTGCATGGCCCCGTACGCGGCCAACCTAGCTTTTGTTTTAAAAACACCGATAAAAGGCCAGTATCGCTCACCTACTCCGCGATTGCGGACTCCCCCCCCCCCTCACTCGTTTCATTGCCAAATTACTGTAAGTTGATTATACACGAATTTTGGTTTCGTGCTTGCAGACATTTTGGCGGTGCATTACGTTCGTGACCTTTTGACCTACGTGGACCCAATTGAAATAAGCAGTTAACTAATATTTTCTCTAAATGCGGAGCTAGCAACTTAAATGCTACACTACGAGGCCAATTAATCACGTGAGAAGATCTAATTATTTGTCAAATCGAAAGTGGCGAACGCCGGGTAAATTTTTGTTTCGAGTGCTCATGTAAACTGAGACTATATTAGTTAGGTTCGTCATACGTTGTAGTAAGTGTATTTTTTAAATTTATCTGGTTTGGTTTTCCTCAATTTTCTAAATTCTTTAATTCTTGTACTAATATAATTAAAATTATGACAAACTACTACACGGTAAAAAAATCTTGTTATCATATTTTTAAATTATAGGTAATTTTGGTTTGTCTAATCTTGATAACTGTGCATTCTGGATAGACTTTGCCTCAGTGCAGTTGATAGCTAGAGGTCGGGGATGGTTAATCATTATCCATGTTTAAATTGATTTTTTCAGGAAAAAAATATAAACCAAGAAATTTACCGGTTAATATTTCGGGAAATGATTAAAAAACATGTATTATTCGTAAAATTTGAGCTTTTTATCGAAAAAAAACGTCGTTTTTCCGATTAATTTTACAAATTCCTCAAAAAATTAATCGGATAATTCAGAAATATAAATTACTTGATCAAAACGTTTTACAAATAATTTTGAGAGCTTTATCTATTAAATAAAAGTTAACCATCCCCGACCTCTATTGATAGCAAAGTTTTTTTTATTTTGTGAAATAAATATTATAACTAATATTGGAAGTTACCTTTGACTTAAAATTTGTGAAAATTTTAAAATTATTTATCCGTTAGTCGAAAGTATATTCCTGTTGGTAACTCTTAGAAAAATCCTCCAATTTCAATAAAATTCCAACAATTTAGTTGAAATTATTAAAAGAGACATATAACGTTTGAGCAATAAGGAGAAGAAAATAGTTGACGGGGCGATCCAAGTCGAAGACGTTGAAGAGGAAGGGGTGGGAAGAACAGGCACCTTCAAAGAAACATAATGAAAAGCCCGCAAGATGTTACTCCTCGTTAATGCCTTCGTAAGCTGATAAGACTACTCTTAATTTGCACGCTATCAACCTTATGTAAAGCGGCTATCATTCTGCAAAAATGCCTATTTTGAAACCCCCTTCACCAGCGTTACCCCCCCCCCGTCAATTTTTACCCCCACTATATTACAGGCAAGTTATTAATATCTTATCTTTGGTTTTCCTGGATGATGTGGGGGGGGGGGGGGTGGGTAGCGATAGGTTGATCCCCGCCCCTTGATTAATGGTCCAACGAAATGACTTCAATGTAAATCTAGCGATACTCGAAGGGACCTTTATTCTCCTCCCCCCCCCATATATTTCAGCCACTTTAAATATGTATAAAAATGTGGGGTTAGAAACGACCTATAGCTTTGTAATTTTACTTATTTGAATGAGATCTGTAAGACGAATGAAGATAAATTCTTCCGATTGAGACGATACGTGTTTTTCCTGCAAATTCTAATCATTACGAGGGAATTTTTATATTTAAAGTCTTTAAAAGCTTTAATACATATTTGATTAATCTAGAGTTTTTATATCTCCGTACAAGCGTCGCGTTTTGCAGTTTTTAGAGGTGCATTTTATTGGGAAGTTCGGTGCAGGTGGGAATGGAAGGTTTTAAAATTGCATCGTAAATCACGCGCGTTTTATGGAATTCCCGGTAGACGCGCAACTCCGTAACGCCTACGATCCTCCTTTCTTAAGGTACGTTATACTAGCCTCGAAACAAAGCCTTGTTTACGTTAATGCTAATTTGATACGGAGTTGCGATGGTCGTCTAGCCGTAAAATAATAAGCCACTGGTTCTCTTTTATATTGTTTAATATTTTATAAAATAAACTTCTCAAGGAATTCGCGGTATATATAAGATGTTTATTAAAATTCTCCCCCTTTTCTCAACAGGGCAAAACTGTTAGCTATATTTGCCCCTTAAGGAATTTGGCATGGGTTTTATTGCAGCCTATAAAATTCGCGATGTAAATCATCTTTATTAAATATAGGGTGCAGATGTTTCAAATTATTCTTTTACACTTAAAAGAGGCAAATTTGCTATAATGGCAGTTTATTTTTAAATATGATCTAAAATCGGCTCAACGTTTAGTCTTTAAATATCGTCTTAAAGGTCCATTTTCTTCGCATTACCTTCGTCTTAAGATAGCATTGATGACTGCGCATTCATTACCCTCGACAAACTATAGTATTTTCCAATGATTAATTCGAAATATAATTCATTTGAAAGGATATTAAGCAACACCCTTAATAACCCGAGACGAGTAAAGAGAGCCTTGTAAAAATGTAAATAAAAATAATAGGTATAGATATAGAAAAGTTTTATAGCTCGACTCCCATGGGCATACTTCCCCTAAAAGGTAAAACGCCCCTGATAGCCCCGAAAAGGGTGGACCCTCGTCAGGGGTACCTTATAAGTTAGCCCTAAAAAAAGGGTCATTTAGTTTTTCGGCACAAACCCACGATGGTTTTTTGAAATTGCATTGCGGGAAAGACGCAAACAACAAGTTCTTAATTTCGTAAACGTAACAGTTTAAAACTAATTTTTACGCTTGGTATGAGCTATTTTTTGGCAGCGTGTATGGCGTGGTTTAGTGCGGTAGGAGTAAAAAGGTTAAAATATTCATAACAGATCTCGCCATTTAGGTAAAAAGTCGGGTTACTAATGATAATAATATATAAAAACAAATATTACCCGCCTCGCTACGTGCTCGTTGTTGAACTACCGGGTCGTTTGTTAGGTTGCAGGGGGTAGTGGGGCGAAAGCCAGCCATTTACACATTTTTTAAATTAGAAATGACCCGAACGATACATTATCGCTTTACGCTCGCCGCCAACGGCATATAGCAAAAGGTAGACCCGCAACTGAAATAATAACACAATTGCATAATAAACTAACTCGCTAGTGTACGGTTAGAGTTGACGATTCGTCCATCGCCTATGATATAAACTTTACCTATATCCCCCAGTTTGGTCGTAATGCGTTCTACAATTTGTTGAGAAGGTGGTTCGTATATATATATATCTATATATGTATATATTTTTTTTAATTTTTATGGGAAAATGGTATAAATTGCTCATACGCACTTAGGATGGTCGCTCGTTCTTTTACGAATCTATCATTCTTTTAATGAGACTAAATTGTTATTCGCCCCTCGTAGCGCCCCCTATCAGCGCGCGGCTGAACAAATAGACAATGGAAAAATAAAAATGTAAAGCAATTATTTCTGATTGTTTTCCGAGAGCCAAAAATTTAAATTCTTTCGCTGATTTTTGTAAATTTAATTTCAAACGGGGTCCTTTATGAGGGGGCGTGTCCTAGAAATAAATTTGGCTTTCCGTTTGGAATGTAAATTACTCGCTACCCTCGGATATTTACGATGGGAAAATTTCGTCTAATGATACACCCATCTACACCGTAGCCGAAATGAGCCTCATTTTATACTCGATTGTTTCGCGGTGACGTTTTCATTCGTCATTTAGAGACGCGGTTTTTATCAACAGAGCGCCTGGAATTTCAATTGATAACGATTTGCCGCAACTGGTTTTAGTGTAAGCGATATCCCGGGTTCATGATTTATATATAGCGTTTCGATCGAGTCATGTAGCCTAATATATGCAAATAATAATGCGGGGGCTGTTGAAATTTACTTAATTAAGATAATGCGTAATTTTCAGACCGCTGTTTTTATGAACCCTTTTTTGTGTAATGAAGACCAAAGTGATAAATTACTGTAGGAATTTGTTTGTTTTTTTGTTGTTTTTAGAAACTACTGCTTTGATCAAAATGTCAAGTACATTGTTGGTATTATAATATGCAAAAACGTATATTATACAGGGTGTTTCAAAGGGTTATGCAAAACTTTTAAGGAGTGGTAGGGGTGAGTTGAGAAGTATGCCTGTTTTGTGTCCCATTTTCCTAAGATGAGTTAAAAGAGCGCCAGAGAGCTTCAAAGTGTGGCCTACTAGCCCCTGGAAGTAGGCTGCAACAAGCGCGAAACCAAGCAGCAAGGACTTTAAATACTGTTCAAGTTTACTTTTTTACGCTGGTTACCTCGATTTGTATACAAAGTCCTTTTTCACCTATCACACGAACCCAAATCTTAATGTTCGCATTTCCCTGCTGCTTGGTTTTGCGCTTGTTGCAGCCTACTTCCAGGGGCTAGTAGGCCACACTTTGAAGCTCTCTGGCGCTCTTTTAACTCATCTTAGGAAAATGAGAAAAAAAATATTATTAATTATAATACTTACCATAAACTAAATTTTATTAATTTTAATACTTACCATAAACTAAATTTTATTAATTTTAATGCTTACCATAAACTAAATTTTATTAATTTTAATGCTTACCATAAACTAAATTTTATTAATTTTAATGCTTACCATAAACTAAATTTTATTAATTTTAATACTTACCATAAACTAAATTTTATTAATTTTAATGCTTACCATAAACTAAATTTTATTAATTTTAATGCTTACCATAAACTAAATTTTATTAATTTTAATGCTTACCATAAACTAAATTTTATTAATTTTAATGCTTACCATAAACTAAATTTTATTAATTTTAATGCTTACCATAAACTAAATTTTATTAATTTTAATGCTTACCATAAACTAAATTTTATTAATTTTAATGCTTACCATAAACTAAATTTTATTAATTTTAATGCTTACCATAAACTAAATTTTATTAATTTTAATGCTTACCATAAACTAAATTTTATTAATTTTAATGCTTACCATAAACTAAATTTTATTAATTTTAATGCTTACCATAAACTAAATATTATTAATTTTATTAATTACAAATAAACTTATAATGTTTACCATTAACTTAATATTATGACTTAAATACTACACTGAAAATCGTCTCAACAGAGTAATTCTCTAAGTAGAAATAATAAACTTTTTGTATCTACCGAAAAACTAAATTTTATTTATTTTATTATTCACCCTAAACAAATTATTACTAATTTTAATATTTTCCATAAACTAAATATAATTAATTTTAATATTTAAAAATAAACTTAAAATGTTTACCTTAAACTAAATATTATTAATTTTAATATTTAAAAATAAACTTTTAATGTTTACCATAAACTAAATATTTTTACCTAAATATTATTCTAAAAATTGTCTCAACATAGTAATTATCCCTAAGTAGAAATATTAAAAAAATATCTACCATAAAACTAAACATTAATTTTCAAATTTACTCTCAACTAAATTTTGCGACTTAAATCGTCTGGTCACAGTGGTTCTAAATATAAATAAATACATTCTTGATAGGGATAAATATTTATTAATTTACCATTTTAGCCCGTTTAATAGCTTAAGCCTTTATAAGTGTCAGTTTCGAAAGATATAGAGGGTGTTTTAAAAGGTTATGCAAAAATTTTAAGGGGTTGTAGGGGGTGAGTTGAGAAGTATGCCATTTTTGTCCCATTTTCCTACGATGAGTTAAAAGAGTGCCAGAGAGCTTCAAAGTGTGGCCTACTAGCCCCTGGAAGTAGGCTCCAACAAGCGCGAAATGTTGAGATGATTTTAGAGTAATATTTAGGTAAAAATATTTAGTTTATGGTAAACATTAAAAGTTTATTTCTAAATATTAAAATTAATTATATTTAGTTTATGGTAAACATTAAAAGTTTATTTCTAAATATTAAAATTAATAATATTTAGTTTATGGTAAACATTAAAAGTTTATTTCTAAATATTAAAATTAATAATATTTAGTTTATGGTAAACATTAAAAGTTTATTTCTAAATATTAAAATTAATAATATTTAGTTTATGGTAAACATTAAAAGTTTATTTCTAAGTATTAAAATTACTAATATTTAGTTTATGGTTAATATTAAAATTAATAATATTTAGTTTATGGTAAATATTAAAATTAATAATATTTAGTTTATGGTAAATATTAAAATTAGTAATGGTGAATAATAAAATAAATAAAATTTAGTTTTATGGTAGATACAAAAATTTTATTATTTCTACTTAGAGAGAATGACTGTTGAGACGATTTTCAGTGTAGTATTTAAGTCATAATATTTAGTTAATGGTAAACATTAAAAGTTTATTTGTTATTATTAAAATTAATAATATTTAGTTTATGGTAAGCATTAAAATTAATAATATTTGGTGTATGTTAAATATTAAAATTAATATCATTTAGTTTATGGTAAATATTCAAATTAATAATATTTAATTTACAGTAAGTATTAAAAATAAATAATATATAGTTTATGGTAAATATTAATATTAATAATATTGAGTTTATTAAAAATATTAAAATTAATAATATATAGTTTAAGGTAAATATTAATATTAATAATATTGAGTTTATGATAAATATTAAAATTAATAATATTTAGTTTATGGTAAATATTAAAATTAATAATATATAGTTTATAGTTAATATTAATATTAATAATATTTTGTGTATGGTTAGTATTATAACTAGTAATATTTCGTTTATAGTTAATAATAAAATAAGTTATATTTAGTTTTATGGTTGATACAAAAAGTTTATTATTTCTACTTAAGGGGAATGACTCTGTTGAGACGATTTTCACAGTAAATTTTTAGTCTTAATATTTAGTTTATGGTAATAATAATATTAGTAATATAAAGTTTATTGGTAAATATTAATATTAGTAATATAAAGTTTATTTGTAAATATTAATATTAGTAAATAAAGTTGATTTGTAAATATTAAAGTTAATAATAATTAGTTTTTGGTAAATATTAAAATTAATAATATTTATGTTATGGTTAATATTAAAATTGATAATATTTAATTTATAGTAAGTATTAAAATTAATAATATTTAATTTATGGTGAATATTAAAATTTATAATATTTAATTTATAGTAAGTATTAAAATTAATAAAATTTAATTTGTGGTTAATATTAAATTTTATATTATTTAATTTAAAGTAAGTATTAAAATTAATAATATTTAATTTAAAGTAAGTATTAAAATTAATAATATTTAATTTATGGTTAATATTAAAATATATATTATTTAGTTTTATTGTAGATTCAAAAAGGGTATTATTTATTCCTACTTAAGGAGAATGACTATCTTGAGACGATTTTGGTTCTCTATCTACCTCAAGCTCTATTAGTAAGTTATTCCCTTTAAATGTAAATTAAGTCGGTTCGGTATATTATTAGTTTCCTAAAGTTAACGTATTTCAACACGAGTGAAGCACAAACCTGTGACGTTTTTCTTTAACCCATCAAGTCTCAAATTAGTCATTCTTCCTAAATATAAATTAATACATTCTTGATGTACATAAATAAATAAACTATAAAAACGGAGTGTAATTTTTATTTTCGCGGTTTTATGGGAGGCTCGGAACCATTGGAACAAGGCACATCATCATGTATGATAAGATGGATATATCCGAGGACAGATCAGTAAATTTATTATTACCTGAGTAAAATTAAATCTGTAGCTTTGGCTGTATAAATATTAAAAATAATTAAATTTATTATCGTGATTATTAGGATACCTTGTAACATCTTAAATAAAATTAGTAGATCAAATTGGTGAATCAGACCTGTTAAGACTTTTCGCTATAATATGAAAGTTGCTTGTGGTATTTTTCTGCATCATTCTGTGTGTCGGAGATGAGCTATGGGATCAAACATTGAGAAAAAGTTTCGCTGCATACATTTCTTTCTGGACACGTCAAATTCGAGTTTTAGTTTTCTTTTTTACCACTTTTCCAAATCAATTGTTTTAAATATAAAACTCGAAGGGCTGTTTCTCTAGCATTTTGGTTTTGTAAGCATGTCTTCTTGGGCTTCTGCTAATATTAATGCCATTGCAAGAAGTCAAAGTGGAGGTAAACATCAGGATTAATATATTTTTTTAATTTTTATAATACATTTCTTCCGCTAATTAAGTTGAAAACTAGCTATTTGTCAAAAAAAAATAGTTTTAAAAATAAGGCAACACTATTTTAAAAAGTACAAGACAATTACGTAGAAAAAAATTATATTGTGCACCGTTAAATATCATTGTATTATCCAATTTTCACTCTCTTAGCACTTAAAATTATCCACGGATGAAATTGGTTTTAGGGGTCACACATTTGAATAAAATAATATGTTCTTACAAAATACACTTCATTGGGGAAGGCACCAGCCTCTTGATTGTGTCACTATATTATATTAAGCATTAAATAATACATTACAGCTCACAGCGCTGTTCTCATTTCAAACAGTTGTGTGATTTTGAGCGAAATTAAATTGAAATACCGATTTAAATGAGTGATAAACGAAAGTGAAAGGAGCACCAATTATGTGGTTAAAAAGATGGAAAAGATAGGAGTGCCAATTTCATCGCTCAAGAGAGAGGGAAAGATAGGAGTGCCAATTTCATCGCTCAAGAGAGAGGGAAAGATAGGAGTGCCAATTTCATCGCTCAAGAGAGAGGGAAAGATAGGAGTGCCAATTTCATCGCTCAAGAGAGAGGGAAAGATACGAGTGCCCATTTCATCGCTCAAGAGAGAGGGAAAGATACGAGTGCCCATTTCATCGCTCAAGAGAGAGGGAAAGATACGAGTGCCCATTTCATCGCTCAAGAGAGAGGGAAAGATACGAGTGCCAATTTCACCGCTCAATAGAGAGGGAAAGATAGGAGTGCCAGTTTCACCCCTCAAGAGAGAGCTAAAAAAAAGGAGTGCCAGTTTCACCGCTAAAGAGAGAGGGAAAAGACAGGATTGCCAGTTTCACCGCTCAAGAGAGAGGGAAAGATAGGAGTGCCAATTTCATCGCTCAAGAGAGAGGGAAAGATAGGAGTGCCAATTTCATCGCTCAAGAGAGAGGGAAAGATACGAGTGCCAATTTCATCGCTCAAGAGAGAGGGAAAGATACGAGTGCCAATTTCATCGCTCAAGAGAGAGGGAAAGATAGGAGTGCCAATTTCACCGCTCAATAGAGAGGGAAAGATAGGAGTGCCAGTTTCACCCCTCAAGAGAGAGCTAAAAGAGAGGAGTGCCAGTTTCACCGCTAAAGAGAGAGGGAAAAGACAGGATTGCCAGTTTCACCGCTCAAGAGAGAGGGAAAGATAGGAGTGCCAATTTCATCGCTCAAGAGAGAGCTAAAAGAGAGGAGTGCTAATTTTACTGTTCAAGAAAGAGGGAAAAGAGTTGAGTACCAATTTCACCACTCAATAGAGAGGGAAAGATAGGAGTGCCAGTTTCACCCCTCAAGAGAGAGCTAAAAGAGAGGAGTGCCAGTTTCACCGCTAAAGAGAGAGGGAAAAGACAGGATTGCCAGTTTCACCGCTGAAGAGAGAGGGAAAGATAGGAGTGCCAATTTCATCGCTCAAGAGAGAGCTAAAAGAGAGGAGTGCTAATTTTACTGTTCAAGAAAGAGGGAAAAGAGTTGAGTACCAATTTCACCGCTCAATAGAGAGGGAAAAGATAGGAGTGCCAATTTCACCGCTCAAGAGAGAGCTAAAAGAGAGGAGTACCAATTTCACGGCTCAAGAGAGAGATAAAAGACAGGATTGCCAGTTTCACCACTCAAGAGAGAGGGAAAAGAGAGGAGTGCCAGTTTCACCGCTCAAGAGAGAGGGAAAGAGAGGAGTGCCAGTTTCACCCCTCAAGAGAGAGCTAAAAGAGAGGAGTGCCAGTTTCACCGCTAAAGAGAGAGGGAAAATACAGGATTGCCAGTTTCACCGCTCAAGAGAGAGGGAAAGATAGGAGTGCCAATTTCATCGCTCAAGAGAGAGCTAAAAGAAAGGAGTGCTAATTTTACTGTTCAAGAAAGAGGGAAAAGAGTTGAGTACCAATTTCACCGCTCAATAGAGAGGGAAAAGATAGGAGTGCCAATTTCACGGCTCAAGAGAGAGAGAAAAGACAGGATTGCCAGTTTCACCGCTCAAGAGAGAGGGAAATATAGGAGTGCCAATTT
Organism: Leiobunum rupestre; assembly: GCF_980474605.1. Classification (NCBI taxonomy): domain Eukaryota; kingdom Metazoa; phylum Arthropoda; class Arachnida; order Opiliones; family Sclerosomatidae; genus Leiobunum; species Leiobunum rupestre. The sequence continues at coordinate 39,515,447 of NC_143392.1, forward strand.
CACCGCTCAAGAGAGAGCTAAAAGAGAGGAGTACCAATTTCACGGCTCAAGAGAGAGAGACAAGACAGGATTGCCAGTTTCACCACTCAAGAGAGAGGGAAAAGAGAGGAGTGCCAGTTTCACCGCTCAAGAGAGAGGGAAAGATAGGAGTGCCAGTTTCACCCCTCAAGAGAGAGCTAAAAGAGAGGAGTGCCAGTTTCACCGCTAAAGAGAGAGGGAAAAGACAGGATTGCCAGTTTCACCGCTCAAGAGAGAGGGAAAGATAGGAGTGCCAATTTCATCGCTCAAGAGAGAGCTAAAAGAAAGGAGTGCTAATTTTACTGTTCAAGAAAGAGGGAAAAGAGTTGAGTACCAATTTCACCGCTCAATAGAGAGGGAAAAGATAGGAGTGCCAATTTCACGGCTCAAGAGAGAGAGAAAAGACAGGATTGCCAGTTTCACCGCTCAAGAGAGAGGGAAATATAGGAGTGCCAATTTCACCGCTCAAGAGAGAGCTAAAAGAGAGGAGTACCAATTTCACGGCTCAAGAGAGAGAGACAAGACAGGATTGCCAGTTTCACCGCTCAAGAAAAAGGGAAAAGATTGGAGTGCCAATTTCACCGCTCAAGAAAAAGGGAAAAGATTGGAGTGCCAATTTCACCCTTCAAGAAAGAGGGAATAAAGAGTACAAATTTCATCGTTTAAAAAAATTGATTTCCGCCAATTTGGTCCGCTAAAACAGAAGCGAGTTGAGTGGCCGCTTAACAAAAGACAGCCATCTCTTCAGCGCTTTATCGTCATTTGTATCCGCTTTTAAGGCGTCAAAATCTGTCCGTTGTTGAAATTTAAAGCGATGACGCGCGAAGACAATTTCTAGACGTATGGCAACATGTTCGTATCATGACTCCACGTTATTTTTGTTGTCAAGTGAAGAGCTTTTAAAAACAAAACGAGATTGGGACACGAAGCGACAAGGGGGAGGGAGGGGGGTCCCGGGTTTTGTCCCGAAGAAGTCAGTCGGGTTGCCGATAATTGGTGGTTGTCCCGCGAAGAGTGCCGCGCCACGATTGATAGTTGTCCGGTGAAAGAACGGATAAGCGTTCTCCCCACGCGCCACCCCGAAACGGATTTTTTCAGCTTCTTCTATTGTCGCCAGCGTTGAATCTCGCTCTCTGAGAGGTTTCCGAAATTTTTTTGTCTCTCCTCGCGTCCCCTTGCCGGGTGTTTTCTCTAATGTGCTCGGACGCCCCCTTCCCTTTTTATTTATCAGCGCGAAAGCTAAATATTTCCAAATTGGATGCAACTGATCCTCGCTTTCTCGCCAATGGCAAATTTCTCACTAAATATCAATTTACGGATTGCTTTTAAGGGGATAAAAACGTCCGCTTAAAGCGGGCAAATTTGTTTAGATTAGAGAGGATTTTTGTCGTAGGCTATATGCCTTTGTCCTTCCTCCGTTTCGCAACTACGAAACGTCTAGTGCCTACGTTCCCTCGACGCTCGAAGTTGTTGAATCGTAACGTCCCGCAATCGCCTAAGTAAGCCTTTCTTAGATTTATCGCTCGGAATAACGCATTTTCCGTAGATCCATTTCGATTCTTTTAACTCTCAACTTTTATTTCTATTTCATCACTCTTTTTTTCTTCTATACGAACAGATCTATTTCGGACCCTTTGGCTTTAATTAATAAATGCGTAATATATCATTTCGTAAGGAAATCGCTATTAGTGGCTGACGACATTGAGGTTGAGTGAATCGAGGCTTCGACTAATGGGTAAAAATAGCGAACTATTCCATTACGTTGACCAACTATTATCTCGTTACGGGGGTTTTATCATTGATTGGACGAAGAAGACTCTATAACGGGTGTGTGTCTAGGCTCACCCCTCCCCGATAGACTTCTCCGCATTCGCTTCAATGAAGAAGCAAGCCGTTGTCAGCCTGTGGATGTCTCCGAGGAAAGTAGGCCGAAAGATGGTCAGTCGGAAACTGCTCTTATCGGATATTTTGGAGGCGCAGCCGAGAGAACGGACTTCACCCTCACCTCTACCTACGAAGTAACTGTTTCCCGAAGTTGAACCCGCGTTGGACGGAGAGAAAGGCCGAAAAAAATGGGGGTGAGACCGACCCAAAGACCGAAAAAAATCCAAGCGAGAGTGAAAATCCCCAGAAGGAGATCCATAGATCAAATCAAGGTCTTCTGGCCGCAAATCTCGGAGCGTGTCTTTTTAGAAAGTTCCAGCCGATTTTTCACTCCATCGATGTCCGCGTTTGGACGTGAGATGGCGGCGCGACCAAAGAGAAGGAACAGATATAGAAAAGGGGATATCGTCGGGGACCTTTTGCCAGGCTTCTTTCGCCCTGGGATTTGAAGTCCCCTCCTCCTTCAAGTCTTCCCTTTTTCGCCGGAGAAGTAAAAAGGCTCGCGCGTGGATGGGAACCTATCGACGAAGTAGCGAAACTAACCTAAAGAAATCTTCCATAATAGGATAAAATTTATTTATTTTTTGGATTCAAATACTTGTTACTAAGGCGTTAGCTTATGGTTGTCAGCGTTGCCAGATTTTCCTGACCGAATTGTTGTACAAAGGGTAAAAAATTCTAGTACAGCAATAAAAATTATGGTACCAATATAAAATAGTATTAATTACTTTTAATTTAAAGTGTTTAATGCAAAACATGCAGATAACTGATCTCGTGTGTCGTTTAATCTTTATGGGGAGTGGATAGAAATCGGAATAACTAACTAGAACGTTTTTTGAAATTCCGATTTCCATGGTATCGACAATACTTGTCTTGAATGTGGGCTTAATATTTCGTCACCTGAAAGCAAAAACCACGTAACTTTAACTATACTTTTATGTAGTATAAAGTTACTTGGTTTTTTCTTTCACTCGACGATTTTATGTATAGAGTAGTATCGCTCTGTAGCTTTGGGCTATGGCCGACATTTTGAGTGCAGTTTTTTATCTATAGGAAAAAGTATGGGTTACGTTGACATACGTCACGCCGATATTACTCTATAGTTAATAAGAAATTCTTATTATTTTAGTAGTAGAAATAATGTAAATATAAAAATAGTACCATTATAGTACAAAAGGTTGGAAATATGGTACATTTTGGTACTATATAGTAACGTCTCAAAATAATAGTACCATTTACAATATAAGGCAAATTTTTTGTATTTATACTATAATTATAGTAACGCTTATGGTTATGGATGTGATATTACTTATTCTTGATATTTGGGAAATACATAACATAATGAAAAATAGACTCCTTGAACCCCGCTCATTTGTAACGGCTTAAATTATCCGAATTTTGAACTTTAAAAATTGTGCCAATTTTTGTCATTTTGGGTACGTTTTCGTGTCATTGGGTTTTTATAGATAAATCTTCTATAAATATTCCCGAATTTGTTAATTTGATTAACCGTCTAGCTATTGATTTAATAAATAAACTTCACAAACCATCTTAATAGACCTTTAAATTTAAGATCATTCATAGTCGATTATAGAGTTTGTGCTGCTGCGACTGGACATATAACTCGTTTGTCTATGGTTTCTCTTTATACTGCCAAAGCTGAGAATTTTCAAAAGGAGGGCAAGACAGTCAGATAAGGGTTTATTTAAGCGCCTATTTAACTCGTACATTTTGTTAATTTTTAAATCTATTATTTATGAAAAGGCTTAAGACAAATATATGGATTTTGTTTTATTTTGTGAAATTGGTAATAATTTGAAATCACTCTTTAATTATTTTATAAAAATTAATCAAAATTAATCAATTAAGTCTAATTTAAAACATCACCTAATATATTCTGCTTTCATATTATTTATTATTATTATTGAACACTTTTAATTATATAACAACCTTTATTTTCTCAATTTGTTTATTTTGCTGATTAGAGACTATTTATTTGAGCCTAACACTTAGAGGTCGGGAAGGGTTAACTTTTATTCAATAGATAAATCTCTCAAAATTATTCGTAAAATGTTTTGATCAAGTAATTTATATTTCTGTATTATCCGATTAATTTTTTGATAAATTTGTAAAATTAATCGGAAAACGACGTTTTTTTTTCGATAAAAAGCTCAAATTTTACGAATAATACATGTTTTTTAATCATTTTCCGAAATATTAACCGGTAAATTTCTTTGTTTACATTTTTTTCCCGAAAAAAAATCAATTTAAACATGGATTATGATTAACCGTCCCCGACCACTAACTACGCTATAATAAGGAAGTTCATACCCCATCTTGTGGCAGAAAACGTAACTAAACAATCGTAGGTTTTAATCTTAAATATAAGAGGTCTCGAGACAAGAGAGGCAGCGTCGTATGTAATAGACGGAGCTAAACCAAAATCGTTCTCGGTTTGGTAACGCCACCTAGATTTAAAACGGTGAACTACGAAGCCCAATGTATCAAGCTAAACTCGTCCTTCTTAACCGAGTCTCGGTTCCCTCTCGATCCTGTCATTTTTCCTTCACAACCTTAGCAGCCCTAAGGCTTCTCGCAAATATATAGCGCAATAAGTCACGGAGTTAGAGAAAAGACTGAAAGAAACGAAAGGAAACTTTTTGACTTTCTTGGCTGGAAAATGCCAAAAGAATGCTTTTTAAAACATTCTCTAGTGGCGAAGAATTTTCTCATATTCTGTCTCTCAATTCCTTCAATTGCATCTCCCCGTTCCGCGGTTCACCTTAAATGGGCGGAGATTTTCACCGAGTCGTAGCATTTTTTAACAGGTTTTCCTAGATCTGGTAACAGGTAGCGCATTTTTCTCATTTTCACGTAAAGAAATTTTTGCGGATCGTAAATCGTAATTAACTTTTTTTCTCCATCCTCGGAAAATGTCGAAGTTTGGTCGCGGATATTAGTTTTGGAAATAAGAATTTTTAGAAGGTTGGTGTTTCAAAATGAAAAATATCTATCAGTTTTAGGCTCGAGTCAACGCTCAAAAGTAAATCTTCAACCCTTCAACTGAGCTATCAGCTAAATCTCGGATGAGCTCTAAGTATCGATTCGGTATTTGGAAGAAAAAAAATTCCTAAGACTAGCGAAGTGGTAAATTTCATTTTTCTTCAGTTAAAGTCCTAAGCCTTCATCTTGGAGAACTACAGGTGACTTTTCCTTCTATTTTTGCGCTAGGGTGGCTGGCTGGGTGGCTGGGTGACTTCTATGGAGTACGGACAAGCGGCGGGGAAAGAACTTAAAGGTCCATCGGCGAACAATTCATCAACGTCGAATTACGTGCTTATACCGTCTGAGTCTATAAGAGTTTTCGGAGCCCCGGCCCTAAAAACTTTTCTTTAGTTTTAGTCTTTTTTTACCTCTCTCTCTCGTCGGGAGAGGGCGTTGTAAGGCGGCCGAATAATTGCGTTATGCCGTCGCTGCCTTCGAAGCTAGTAATCCCGCTTCAAATCTCCCCAGCTCAATTCCAAAGGATTTTATTGGTTTCGGCTCTCTACGTGGCTTTAGCACGGTGCACCTTTGCAACCTCCCTCGCTTCCTCCCTTCTACTCTTCTCCTATTTCTCTCCCGCTTCTGCCCCCCTTTTTTCAATCCCGTTTTATTTAACTCCTATATTTGGTTTTTGGAGAAACGGTTCTTGTTCGCATCATCGTACTCCTAGCTATCCTTAAGGGTTAGTTTTCACTGAAACAGAAACGCCGCGATGGTGAGCGTCCAAGGAAAAATCTCTAATAGGCCTAAAGGCAGGTTTTCACTAGAGCTAAAACGCCACGACGGCAAGCGTTGAAGCAAAAAAGTGCCCGTTAGGCCTAAAGGCAGGTTTTCACTAGAGATAAAATGCCACAATCACAAGCGTTGAAGAAAAATGTGCCCGTTAGGCCTAAAGGCAGGTTTTCACTAGAACTAAAATGCCACGATCACAAGCGTTGAAGCAAAAAAGTGCCCGTTAGGCCTAATGACAGGTTTTTACTACAGCTAAGACGCAATGACGGTGGGCGTCAACGAAAAATATCTGTTAAGCCTAAAGGTTACTTTTAACCAGGGCAAAAACATCACGACCGAGATTATCAACGCAAAATATTGTACTAAGCCTAAATAGATTTTTGCGTCGACGATTACCATCGCGGCGATTTTGCCCGAGTGAAAAACAGCATTTATTTAATAATTTTGCGTCGACAGTCATCCTAGTGACGGTTTAGCTTTAGTGAAAACCAGCAGTTAGGCCTAACGGATTTTTGCGTCATCGCTCGCAGTCAACGCAAAAGTATTGTATTCGACGTAAAGGGGAGTTACCGTCGTGGCGTTTCACCAACGTAAAAACCAGCAGTTAGGCCTAACGGATTTTTGCGTCATCGCTCGCAGTCAACGCAAAAGTATTGTATTCGACGTAAAGGGGAGTTACCGTCGTGGCGTTTCACCAACGTAAAAACAAGCATTTAGGCCTAACGGATTTTTGCGTCATCGCTCGCAGTCAACGCAAAAGTATTGTATTCGACGTAAAGGGGAGTTACCGTCGTGGCGTTTCACCAACGTAAAAACCAGCAGTTAGGCCTAACGGATTTTTGCGTCATCGCTCGCAGTCAACGCAAAAGTATTGTATTCGACGTAAAGGGGAGTTACCGTCGTGGCGTTTCACCAACGTAAAAACAAGCATTTAGGCCTAACGGATTTTTGCGTCATCGCTCGCAGTCAACGCAAAAGTATTGTATTCGACGTAAAGGGAGTTACCGTCGTGGCGTTTCACCAACGTAAAAACAAGCATTTAGGCCTATCGGATTTTTGCGTCATCGCTCGCAGTCAACGCAAAAGTATTGTATTCGACGTAAAGGGGAGTTACCGTCGTGGCGTTTCACCAACGTAAAAACAAGCATTTAGGCCTAACGGATTTTTGCGTCATCGCTCGCAGTCAACGCAAAAGTATTGTATTCGACGTAAAGGGAGTTACCGTCGTGGCGTTTCACCAACGTAAAAACAAGCATTTAGGCCTATCGGATTTTTGCGTCATCGCTCGCAGTCAACGCAAAAGTATTGTATTCGACGTAAAGGGGAGTTACCGTCGTGGCGTTTCACCAACGTAAAAACAAGCATTTAGGCCTAACGGATTTTTGCGTCATCGCTCGCAGTCAACGCAAAAGTATTGTATTCGACGTAAAGGGAGTTACCGTCGTGGCGTTTCACCAACGTAAAAACCAGCATTTAGGCCTATCGGATTTTTGCGTCATCGCTCGTAGTCAACGCAAAAGTATTGTATTCGACGTAAAGGGGAGTTACCGTCGTGGCGTTTCACCAACGTAAAAACCAGCATTTAGGCCTATCGGATTTTGCGTCAGCGCTCGCAGTCGACGCAAAAGTATTGTATTCGACGTAAAGGGGATTTACCATCGTGGCGTTTCACCAACGTAAAAACCAGCCCTTAAGAATAATTTTTGAGACGACGTTCACCAACGCAATCAAAATCAGTCATCTTCCTCCAATAACATTCGAAAGCAGTCGGAGAAATCTATGAAAGTGCGAACACGTCCTTCCGTTGAGTCGCGCTTCTCATTCTCAGCGCTTCCTTCCCAATAAAGTCTTCCGATCGACTCGATACATTGGCAATTTCTAGTAATCCCCATTCCTTCATCTCCCCCCTCCGTCCTTATCCTTCGGGCTTCCGCCATCGTCCATCCTCCATTTCTCCTATTCCCACCTTTTCTCAATTCCTCTCTGTAGATTTCGGTCCTGAACTCTTCATAACAATAATTACTCCCCACGGACTCGTGGATGTCTCTTCTCCACGCCACCGTCGGAATAAAAAAGAGAGAGGAGACCAAAAAGACAATAACCCTGGCCAGGAGGGATGCAAGGGAAAATAGGCCACCGGTTTGGGTAGGGACTCGGACACGGAGAAGAAAAGAATGCGGGCGGTTGCTTTGGAACTAGGATGCGAGCGGGGATTGCTAAAGGAAAGCGGATCAAGGGGGTTTTACCGCTTAGGAATATACCGCAAGAGTGTTTGCAATCCGAACCCAGGCAATTTGTGGACGACGCCTGCCAGTAGGGGACAGAAATAGCCCGGCACAAACGTCTATGGCTCGACTGGCATTTTTCTCCCTAATACGTATTTGCGATTTCAATGTGATTGTACCTGGAAAATTTCGAACTGTTTTTTTTTTTGCTTTTCCTCGACCATCTCTTCACACCGCTAAAGAAGGTATCGTTTATGGCGTAGGACGCTCCCCCCAAAAGTCTGATATGTTTCTACCGTTCTAAGCAATCTTAAAACGAATTTTAACTATCGTAAAATGAAATTGGTTTGCCTCGTTTTACCCCAACATATCTGTTCCCATTTTGGACAGACTATCAGAGTAAGAAATACCTGTAGACCTTTTGGTGTCCTTTTACAAGGAAATAGCCTATTTATCTAAAAAATTTTTGTTTTCGACTATTTCTTGGTATTGCCTTTTATGGTTGGGTTGAAGTAGAAGATTTCCAACAAATGAAACTCATATTTTAGTTTGGCAAAAGTATATGTAAATATCAAATATTAATAAAATTACAACCCGTACAGAAAGCTGGTATCAGATTTTCACTCTTGTACATTGAGGAAATTAAGGCCAAAAAAGTGTCGAAACGCCCATCTTCGTCCTTCAAAGGAGCACAAAGCAAAGTTGAATGATTGAATCCAACTGGTTTTTGGTCATACGGTTGGTAGCTAGCGCCGGTGACGGCCCCTGGTGGGAGGTAGTCGAAGTTCCGGAATATATTGGCAACAATGGGAACTGCGTGGAGCGGCGTCATTCCCCAGATTTAGTTTCTGACAATAGAGCGTCGAATGGACTGAAGCCTTAATCCGATTCGACTTCTTTTGTCAGAAACCCGAAACCTGTTATTTGGAACTATACCGGGGAATTGGCGGCCGTATTCCGCCCACGCCCGTGGGTACATGGTCAGCCAGCGAAGGCATTTATCACCCAACAGTCTTTATACGTCCGCTATCTAGATCGGCACCAGACCCCCAGAAATCCCGGGGAAAGCACCGATCGCTTTTGTCCAAAAGTTTCTACTTGTATTTCTGTTCCACAAGTTGCCTATTTCCACCAGTCCACGAAATTTATATACTCTCTCCTTTCTTAGCGACTCTGATTAATAGGAACAATAATTCACTATAGCGGCTTTATAACCGTTCTAAATTATTTTTCTCGTGTCGTTGGGTCTTTCTTTATTAGAAATTTGCGGGGCCCGGTCGAAGGCGTCATCTTTTGACGAGATGAGGAAACTCCCGGCGATTATTTTCCGGCTGATTTTTTTTCCCGTTCCTTTTTATAGCAGCCAACACGTGATTGGGATTGAGGGTTTTACAGGTGGCGCCGCGGTAGAGGTGGGAACTCAACCAGTGTTGACGGGGCGAAAAAAGCGCTCACACCCTTCCTTTAATCTGCCCCAAAAAGAAAAGGGAGTCGGCCCGATTGCGAAAAGCGATTATTAGCGAATATTGGTCGGGATTAAGTCGTAACTTTGGTTAACGGTGATCGTACCTTCTTTCTAGGTTTATTCGTATCGTCAACCGCATTTTGAATCGACTATAGACGAGGAGATATACGGAAAATCTGGGGCTCGACAGGCTTTACTTAATTGCGGCAAAATACAATGCAGGTGAGAGTCTGAAGCGCTAGAGAGAGGATGGAAAAAATTGATCACCTTTTTTTGAAAGCCACTGGGCGCTACAGGAGTCATTATATTCGTTGCCTTTGTCCGCCGCCGATTCCTAGGGGCGATGCCCAACTAGTTCTCCCTCCTGGCTGGGACGAGGGTTCGATTATTTGGGCTCGCGCCGCGTAAATAGACAGGACGGATTTTTTCCCTCCTATCCTTTTTTCTGGTCTCTCTTCTTCACTCTCTGGCTCCCCCAAACTCGTCCACTAACGCTTAATTCGTGGCTAGCTAGACAAAGACTCCCGTGTTGCCCAACATTTTTCACTCTCCGCTATTCATCACTCGCAATTTGTAGGGAAACTAATGAAATTAGCGTACGTTGATGTACCATGGCGTTAACTGTTAACATTTGGCGTACCTTTTACTATTCGCTTGTTCCAGGATTTCGGAGTAGGGTAAGAAGAGTAAGGCTATGACGTCATTTTACTCCGATTCTGGTGGCGAATAGTTCGAATCGGACTAAAAACATTATTTCAAAATGGCTGACTGTGGCCTTTTTAGCAGTTGAATTCTGGTTAGCAGACGACAAAATCCGATTTACTACTTTACACCTCCTTTTTAGAAGGAGTAAAAAGAGTAGCCCTAATACTCCGGAACAAGCGAATAGTTTATAGGGCAGAGTAATGATCATCCCCGGAACAGGATAAATTAAACGTTTTAGGGAATAAAAGAGTACATTTTTTAGTCCGAGAACAGACGAAAAGAACCACCTAATTACTTATAACAGGAATCCATACCTCTACTTGGAATGCTTATCGCGACATATTTTCGTCTCGATGTGGTTGGCGGTTTTTTTGACGTCACTATGTTAACTTAACAAACAACAACGTGATACAGGAGCGCGCGTAGAGGGTTTTTTTTACCGCGTAGGCGGGGCCAAAGCCGTCAGAGTGATCTTACCATGCGCGATACGGCACGATAAGCATTCCAAGTAGAAGTATGGATTCCTGTTTATAAGTATGCGTCTGTATAACATTTCCATATAAATATTTCAATGAGACCTTGTTTCACACGGCTTAAAAATATTCTTATAATCCGGGCGTTATTGAAAAGGTTACCATGGATAGGAAATCCACTTCAATAACTTCCGATTTTTCGTTACGGAGTTGGAAGTGAGGTAATTTACGTCATATTCCGTGAACAAGGTTTCGTAAATGTGTTTTTTTTTGAGCGAGCAGTTAATTGATCCAATTGAAAAAGAGAACACCCGTAACGTTCATTTGACATCAGGGACATCTATTGGTCTAAATTTTAAAGACCGAGACCAGAGCGAATTTCCACCCCTCTTATCCTGTACTTAATTTTTTGACGAGTGACAACTGATTGACAGCTCTGACAGCTTGAGTGACCACCTGGACAATTCCATGTATTGTAGCTTACCTCTTCTTTTGATGCTCATTGTATATATTTGAGTGGGGTGGCGGAGTGGTTAGCACTTTCGCCTCGCAGCAAGAGGAGCCGGGTTCGATTCCAGCTTGTGGCACTGGGTGCAAACTCGGAACTACTTCTTCCGCGTTGAGTTTGCAAGTTCTCTCCCCACTAGTTTAAGGGGTTTTCCCCCGAGTTCTTCGGTTTCCCCTTCCATAAAAACTTGTCTAGGTTAACGGTAGTAGTTAGTGTAGGGAGCTGTTGGCTCGATCTCGTGGCATGCAGGGCTTGCCACCACCCTCCTACGCATTGTAACCCGGCCACCTGAATTAATGGCTTCAAAAGTCGCATGATGACTTAGGCCTAAGGTGGTGCCTTGGGTATTAGAATAGCTGATTATTATATTCTATTCAAAAACAGTCCGAGCCGTCGGTCAAGCTGTCGACGCTGTCACTCAATTTTGTGGGGGTCTAAATTCACACACGAGAAAATGGAATCTCTGTTCTCGGCCTTTAAGGTTTCTCAAGGCTGGGATGAACTTGTTACAGTATATTTCATTTTTACTATAGTTGACGGAAACTCACATTTAAATTTCTTTATAATTTTGACCAGAAATTGGCTCTAAGTAAGTTCACATATATGATTGCGTGGTTTGAATCCCTTAAGCCAAGGTCACACTATATCTTGAAAGTAGGTTTTATAAACTGCCATTCAAACTGACTTAAATTTTCTTTTAAACAGGGTTGGAATTTTTTTATTGTTTTAATAAAAATCAAATCAATCGATTTTTATTATTTAAATCTTTTTTTAATTTGATTAAATTTCTTGATTTTTATACAATTAATGGCTCTTTACCTGTATAATTAACGGATATTTTACTTTTAATATTGAATTAAATAAAATCGCAATTAAATTTAATTACTATTTTATGTTTAAGTTTGCTCGTATTGTCTGTATTTTAATTTTTTAAGAACCAATTTTTTCCTTTTTTTATTCTTCCTTTAAAATACATTGTGTAATTTAAATTCATGATTTTTTTAAAATCACTTTATTGTAGTAGATTCTTAGCCAATATATAGAGTTGGTAAGTGAAACCGTTAGTGAAACTATATACCTTGTATCTCGATCAGCTTGTTTATTCTTTTTTAGGAGAATCGCGAAGACCGAGTGAAAACATCGATCGAATGGAACAATTGATTATTAATCCAAGCCGACCTAAGGAAATTCTATAACTAGCTTCGAACCCCCCCCCCCCACGTTATACATTCGCCCGTAATTAAGTTTTTTTCGTCACTTCTCTCTCCCAGGAGCACACACACACACTAGTTGGTAGCTAGTTTCCAAAACGGAATTTTTCTAAATTGATTGCCGTCAGTAATTAGATTGGAAGGTAGCGAGGATTTCTAAGACAATGTCCACAATTTATTACTCCTAGCTTGCCTCTCGCTTTTTGGCGCAATTTTTTATATCACTTTTTTTTTACCATAAGATGATTGGGTAGAGGATAAAAAAGACTAGTTGGAAGATCCACTAGCGGGTGAAAATACCTTCCGCTTAAAGAAACAATGTAAAATTGCTCCGATGGCCCCCACTATAATATTGAGAAGCGTTCGCTGAAAATATATTGCTGGCTCCATTTTCCGATAATCCCAATTTTTTGGAAGGCCACCCCTCTCCCAAATATTACTTTCATTATGCTCCTTATTAACTTCGAAGGGGGGCGGTGAGCCCTTATTAAACCCTCTAATTTATACTTGTTGAAGTCGTTTATTTTTCATAGCATTATATAAAGTTTTTTTTTTATTTTCACGTACGTTTTGGACGTGTAAAAACGAATTGAAATTTTCAGTTTTGTGTTTATATCTTGATGTATCGAGGGTGCTATTGCTTACACAATCATTTGTATGAATCGTAAATAATTCACTCAAGATAAATCAGTGGAAATCGTTCATATCTAGGAGTAACAAACACAGCACCCACTCAAGGAGAACGCAGCTAGCCTTTAAACATGCTAAGGCAGTGTTGTGTACAAATTTCATTGAACGAGCCTTACACTGAATGTTTTACGGAAAGGGGGAAGACAATTTCCAAACTTTCCCCGTTCCTGCGGCAGCAGGCGCTAAAGCGACTAACCAATGAAAAATGTACACAAGAAAATGCACGACTTTTGGCGGGTTGGCTTCTCCATGGGTGGAGTGCTGCGTTTGTTGCTCCTAGGGCATATAAACAATTTGAATTTCATTAGAAGTCGCAGAACCATTGTAATAAATTAATGGCAGTCATAGAAATTTTTTGAATTTCTTTGTAAACCGCAAAACCATTGTAATAAATTAATGGTAGTCATAGAAACATTTTGAAATTCATTAGAAATCGCATGAAAATTTTGAGAAGTCAATAGAAATCGCATAAACCTTTTTGAGAAATCAATGAAAATCAAAGGAAAATTTCGATAAATGAAGTGAAATATTAATGTAAATCGTAGAAATTATGTCAATAAATGTTATTAAAATTACAGAACTATTGTGCGAAAATTAATAAAAATCATAGAATCACTATGAAAGAGCTCAAAAGGAATCAGATAAAAATTGAGAAAGTTCAAATGAAATCCCAGAAAAATTCAAAAAGATCAAAGGAATACCCAGAAAAATTCAGAAAAAGCAAAGGAAATCCCAGAATAATTCAGAAAGATCGATGGGAATCACAGAAAATTGCAAGAAATTAAAGGGAATCATAGAAAATGTGAGAAATCAAAGGGAATCATAGAAAATGTGATAAATCAAAGGAAATCATAAAAACTTACGACATATCAAAGGGAATTACAGAAAATTGCAAAAGATCAAAGGGAATCCCAGAATAATTCAGAAAGATCAAAGGGAATCACAGAAAAATGCGAAAAATCAAAGGAACATTTCGGTAAATGAAATGAAATATTGGTTAAATTTAATGTAAATTATAGAAATACTGTGATAAATTAATGAAAACCAAAGAAATGTTTTAAAAATTAAGTTATGCAAATTTTTCACTTGACCACCCTAAAAATACAATCTAATTTAAAACAATTTATCATCTAACTTTATAAATTAATTGTCAGTTGTTAGTTACATCTTGGTCAACGTTTGTCGCAGTTCTACGAAATCTTTCGGTTCGTCGTTGTTCAGAGGGAAGACTACATTGGCCATTGTCTAGTTTCGCGCTATTTCAAGCTGAACTGTTTTATTTTTGTGTTTTAACTTATAAAATTAATAATGATGTGTAGAACAGCCTCTTGTTTAGTGCTTAAAATAATTTTGACAATTTTAAATTTCAAAGTAATTTAATTATTACATTTTAATTCGGACCCCCGGAGCTAAACAAGTTGGGCAAGCGCCCAAACTACCCTTTAGTTATAGCCTTATATCTCGTTAACTATTAATATTAGAATTATCAAAATTATTTTAAGCACTAGAGGAAGGTTCAGCCTATTAATAAAAATATAATTCGATTGTGTAATTGTTAAAACTAAAACGTTCAGCTTGAACGAAAAAGAGGTTTTTACTATAGTCTTCCCCCTTAATATGTTCGCTCGGTGTCGCGAGTGGTCTGGTCTCACACGTACAGTTACGCATAAATTACGCGATTTCAGCTCTTTTCCCTGCACACTCCTCATCTTCGCGCGACTTTTTTCTTTGGTGGGCGGGCGGGGGCCCGGGGGGGGGGGCTTTTTCTTCTTTATCTTCCATTTGGAAGCGTCGCTTTTTCAGATAGACGTCCGGGGAGCGATCCGGTGGTCTCGTTCTATTGTAAATTGAACTGCCAACGCTCCTAAGATTTATGCGAATATTTCTTACTCCGGATTTTCGGCCCCTCCATCCATACAGTCACGCCAATCCTCGTAGAGAAAGTGGTAGTAGCAGCCCCAGTTCCTACACTCTCTGGCGGTTGGGCTCCGGTGCACGTGGAACGATGAAAAGTCACAGAGTGATACGGAAAGTTTAAAAGAAAAAAGGAGGAAAAAGGAGAATCGAGCCGAGAGAAACTTAACGTCCTCGACTATTGAAGAGTAAAATATGTTGAAAAGATGAATGATGGTATCAATCTCCGGCTATAGGAAAGCTTTTCATCATTTCTGATCCATTTCTTCACCCCTTCTCCATCCACCTTACTGCGCTAAAGGTCGCGTCTTAAGTATAATATTCCCGCGCTATCTCGTACATCCAACGAAGGCGGGAATAGGGTAAAGATTGCGTCGCTTTATCGCTAGCCGAAGTTATCGGTAAGAATGAAAGTAGAAACAAAACATTGTGCCGAGTAAGACCCCCTCCGCGACGAATTTTTGGGTGAGTTTGAGACCCCTTGAAATTTTGGTTTTCACCCTACGTACGCGACACTATTCTATTCTTAAAAGAGGAACTCAGATTATTTAAAAAGGGGAATAACGGTAGGCTAACTCCATCAGAAACTGTCTACGGTAATTTTGTACGCAAGCTTAACTTTCAATTCGCGACGGTATATTTTTATAGTCTCTTGATCTATTGATGGTTTGTGGAATAGCGGTTATTTTGGCGCTCGTGGAAACCGTAGATTTTCTACTATAAGGTTAGATTACGATACACTTGATGAATTTTCATTGTTTGCAACTTTAAATAAAAGATTATAATTTATATTTTACGGGATGAATTCTGACGTATTACGTATTTTGATGATGGATACTTATCCCTTAAGAGGTATATTATACACTTCTGATAAAAATAAAAGATCGCTTTCAAAATAATTAACTTGTCAAACAGTACGATAAAATTTTAATTTGGTCAATTATTTTATTAAATTTAAAATATAATTTTGTGAATTATTTTTTTTAATTTAAAATAGCATTTGGTCGATTATTTTTTAATTTAAAATAGCATTTGGTCGATTATTTTTTAATTTAAAATATAATTTTGTCAATTAAAGGGAATATAACCTCCAGGGCCGGATTAAGACTTTATGGGGCCCTAGGCCCCAGTTAATTTTGGTGCCCCCTTTCAATAGCGAGCGAAGCGAGCTAGGCGCTCCCTCAATTTATAATTGAGAAATGGAAGGAAAATTCATTTTGCTGCCAGATTTAGTATGTCGTCAGGGGCTAGATGGCAGTCCGTCCGAGAATGTGACAATCAAACGTTTTTGGTTCATAGGGGTGGACGCATTTACTAAAATTACTCCGGAAAATATTTTGTGAAAAGCAAATGATTAAAGTTTTGTAGGCTTGGTTCCCCTTGTAGGCTTGGTGCCCTAGGCCCAGGCCTATTCGGCCTATTGGTTAATCCGGCCCTGATAACCTCAGGTTTTAGGTGTGGAACACCAAACTTCGACCATTTCCCGCTCCCTCCTATGACTTTAGATATTTTGGGCGCTGTTTAGTGACTTCCCGCCAAAATTGCTTACATAAAAAAGCATAAAAACATAAAAAAACGACTTGAAGTTATATTCCCTTTAATAAATTAAAATTAAAATTTTAATTTTTTCGATTATTTTTTCTACATTCTGTGCCATTTTTTTAATTTATGTAACGATATAGTTTAATCCTTATAATTAAAAAAAACGATAATAAATCAAGGTGATATAATATATTTTTTGATTTAAAAACACGTTATAATATATAACATTTCTCATTCGATAAATTATTGATAAACTTGTACGATTTTGAAGGTTTAGTAGTTCCGCCTCTAGTCGCTAGATGGAAGCACGCTCCCTGGCGATTAGGAATGTAAGGGATGTAAAAGTGGGAAATTAATCGAAGCGGGGTCTGGCTGAATCATTGGAACCTCTTGTAAACCTCTTATAAACATAGAGTTTGGTTATTTGAAATAATTATGGCGGTATGAAATTTTCCCATTAATTTCGTATTTATAAGGTCAATAATAGACCCTTAAATAAACCTGTTTAGCGATTTGTATAGATGTAGTAATACAGATAGCCAGAAGTGAAGAGAAGCACATTGTGAAAAACTAAATGAAAAGAGACTTAAAACCGTTTTAAGTCTCTTTTCATACAGATAGCCAGGACAAACTTGTAAAAGCGATATATTTGAAAAAAATAACAACTTTTATCTTACAAATAAAACTAACATTAAAGGCCTAGGTTTTCTTCTGCCTGTCACCCTTTAAATTTACTTTCCTTCCAAACAAATACCCTGGTGGTAGGCCAACGTGTTCTGCTGTTGGCCTACCACCAGGGTATTTGTTTGGAAGGAAAGTAAATTTAAAGGGTGACAGGCTGAAGAAAACCTAGGCCTTTAACAGGTGACTATTTTATTCAGTGACTGGCGCATGCGCGTAAGGATGAAAGATTAAGAGAGCGGTATTTATTGAAGAGCCTATTTAACCCTGTTGAAAGATGATAAGGATGACGCCTAATTTGCACGAGACTAACATTAAAAAGCTGCCTCGACCAAGTCATTAGATTAAATGAGGGGCCGGGCTGGTTCTTCCCAAAAATTTACATTGTAAATTTTCCTCCCGCGATATTTGTTGAATGGGCCTTGCCATTTTAAAAATTATTTTGGCAGTTAACGGTGCTATCTAGTTGTTGAGAGAAAGTTTAAATTTAAATATATTTTCGTCTTCACGACATAAAACTCCAACGAGATTGGATTTGATATGAATTTTTTTACAATTTTCAATTAAATATTTTTCCGTAATGAATACTTTTTACCATCGAAAAAAAGAACGGTTAATCGTTTTTTAATGACTTTGTGATTATATAAACTCATTTTCTAAGAATCTCGCATTTTAAAAGCAAAATATTTTTTTAAATTATTCTTTTATTTGCCGAATTTGCTTTCTCCGTCCTGCATTTATTTAAAGGAATAGTTCCACATTCAATCGTTTACATTGGAGCAAGTGTGATTTGATCTGTTCAGACTGTAACGCATCTTATGACGTCATGAGATGAAAAATCCCCATTTTGATTTTTGTTTGTGAAATTTTCTTGCTGTGAAAAATATTTACGTCTACGATGATTCCTTTCAATTAAAAAAAATGTGTTTTCATTGTGAAATATGGCAAGTTTCTAGTTATTACTAAATTTTTAGTTACACCAGAGCATTGTTATGATTTCCTAACGATAGCTGGCGCCACGTGCTCCTTAAATTAGATTTTATAAATAGCTATATCAGTATGAAAATTTTAAAAAGCGGGGAGCGACCATGATTGCGATGCGTTTCAAAATTAGCCAATAGCTCACTTACTAACCTGGAGAGGGCGCTGCCGTAGATAAAGTTGTAATAAAGGAGAAGTCTGTAGTGCTTACCTTTCACGTCTGGAACAATTCTTATAATGTTAATTTTAATGTGAATAATTAAATTTAACTATGGATATATTTACATTTTCCGAATCAGAAAATCTAATTCTTTAAGTTGTAATAAAGGAGAAGTCTGTAGTGCTTACCTTTCACGTCTGGAACAATTCTTATAATGTTAATTTTAATGTGAATAATTAAATTTAACTATGGATATATTTACATTTTCCGAATCAGAAAATCTAATTCTTTAAGTTGTAATAAAGGAGAAGTCTGTAGTGCTTACCTTTCACGTCTGGAACAATTCTTATAATGTTAATTTTAATGTGAATAATTAAATTTAACTATGGATATATTTACATTTTCCGAATCAGAAAATCTAATTCTTTAAGTTGTAATAAAGGAGAAGTCTGTAGTGCTTACCTTTCACGTCTGGAACAATTCTTATATTGTAAATTTTAATGTGAATAATTAAATTTAACTATGGATTTATATACATTTTGCTAATTAGAAAATGGAATTCTTTAGTTGTAATCGAAGTTAGTAATACAGTATAAGGCTTTAGTAATTACTTTGAATATTTGTAACGCCTACGCATTTTTAAGGCGTATAGTAGAGTGCATATAGAAAAGTAACTGTATAGATAAACAAAGAAAAAACATAGTTAAGATAGTAAATAATAAACTAGAATCAATAGGACCTTCCAAAAAACAGCCTGTGGAGCTTCTTAGATATTAAAAGTTTCACCAAAAAAACTGTTTACAATAGCAGAAGATTATAATTTGTGTTTTACTTTCTTCACCTTTTTCCTTCGATGTAGTTATAGCCGTCTTATGCCCAGGTGCTTTTCCTGGCCTTGGATGATAATCTTGTTTATAGCAATAGGGAAGACGTGGTTTCTTGTTTATATATCGTTTGGCTTTCTCACCACCAGGCGTCACTGATGTTGTTTTAATGGAAAATTGACGTATAGTATGACAGGTGAGAAAGTTCCATATAACTTAGTATACATAACGCTTTGTGTGTACCGTTCTCGTCACTTATAAGGTGACATTAGCCAAGGCTTAGAGCGAAAGCTGGTTATCCTTATAGTTTTCTAGCCTATGATAGACGCCGACTTTACCCCGATTTATACCTTTGATATTAGTGTCAGTCGAGGTACGGTTTTCACCCTCCCGAGCTATGTATATTTTACGTCAAATCGAATTTTCAAGTTTTTTTTTTCCTACTCTTCTTATATATCGTTTGGCTTTATTTATTTATTTTTTTAAATATATATTTTCTCAAACTTTTCCATCTTTTCTTTAATAAAATAAAAATACCTGCAAGCCAGGTTCTTATCGGTTAGCGGATTATATTTTCCTTAGTAAAATTAATAAAGAAAGTTATCCTTTACAAAAGTGTTCAAAGGAAGGTTATATCTTAAAGAGTAAGTTGCATATAGATTTTCGGAAAAGAAATTTTCCTAGTTTATATTTTTCTTGTTCATTTGATGATGGGCTTTCCGAAAATGTAACTCTCTTGATGAAATACCGTCGTTAATTTATTTAATTTTAAAATGAAATTTACGTGTAGCGCCCCGCTACGGCTTTATTCTGAACGATAATTTTACCGCGCTTAGTTTTGACGTCATCGAATACGGTTTTTTCTGAATTTTTCCCACTGCATCTGGTAGATTGCCTAGTTCCTACCAAGATCATTCTTGTAATATCCTTGGTAGATTTGGCGATGTCAATTTAGCGCGCGATAAGAATATCAGCGTGAGCCCGTTTTTTAAAAACCGTGTAAGAGCTCGTGTACAAAATTCAGTAGTAGAATCTCATGGTTCTTTAGGAGATTTTTGGATTCGGCCACGGAATCAGTAGCATCTACATTTTATATCCCAGTCTAAACTCTATGTTGGGGATAGCGGCCAATGAGAAACAACGTGTAGTCAATGACGTCAATCACCACGCTAAAATTCAAATTGTTTGGCCGTTCTACTAATTACTTCTAATTAACATCGAAACGGAAATCAATTAAACTTTATATTTAGGTACTATAAACGTACACGCTTCGTTTAATAACAAAATGGAGGCGGTAACGAATAATTCGCAACTTACTCTTTAAATTCCAATTTTTTCAACAAGCAACGTTTAAAACAATTTCCTTGATACATTTCGCGTGTTTTCTACTCGCGCTTCTAAGCTATCTTATGAATTTTGAATTAATTTTAAATATTACCTTATAAACTTGATTTTAATTATTTCTATTTCACTACGCGCTTCGTTTATTGACAAAATGGAGGCGGTAACGAATAATTTACAACTTACTCTTTAAGTTGAAATAAATGAATTTTTGGCTATATATAATTTGGTAAAGTTTTGTTCTTTGAAGAATACGTTAGAATAGAAAGGAATATTTAATTATCTGTTCTACTTATTTAAGATTTGGACGTGCAAATTATTTTTGGGGATATCCTGGATTCGTGTATGTTTTTCCAACAGATAGATTCTTCGTCTTCAGAGGTTAATCAATAGTTTGAGGTCAATTCCCTCCCACCTTTGATACATACCGAGGGCTTAGATATTTTATTTAGCACCTGTCAGGCCGTAGCATCCTCCGATATAATGTTTACGGCGTGGAAGTTATACTTACGGGCGCTCGAAGGTAATGGTGAGGTTGAATACCAATAACGATACCTGGTAATCCCAGTGAGAAGGGATTTCCAACTAAACTTTCGGTGCCTTCATTTTTGGGACTTTCCCTTTAGTCGGC
The DNA here is from genome assembly GCF_980474605.1 of Leiobunum rupestre. NCBI lineage: Eukaryota > Metazoa > Arthropoda > Arachnida > Opiliones > Sclerosomatidae > Leiobunum > Leiobunum rupestre. The sequence continues at coordinate 39,536,477 of NC_143392.1, forward strand.
GTGCCTTTGAAATCGGAAGCAGTTCCGCACGCGGAGAGCCCCCCCCCCCCCTCCTCTAACCAGGATAAATTACCGCGACTTCCGGACCCACCGGAAGTAGTATGAAAATGCGATTCGCCAGGACCTCTTTCAGACCCCTCACTAACAGTCGAGTTGATTTAAGATAAACGGGTAAAGACTGTATCTCCCACGCTTGATCCCGACTTCCACCTGACTCCGCTCCTTCTCCGTTTCGGAAATCACATTTTTTTCCTCGACCGCTTACTTCCATCGCGTTACCTGCCTCTTCTGGCTAAAAATGATATTGATTCCGACAAAATGACTTTGGAATAAGCCCCACCAAGGCTTACGGGAAACGTTTCATTTTTTCCGCGCCTCCTTAAAGCTCCGGCTCTCTGGGAATAAACAATTTTTTCTCTCAGAGACAGAACGTATATAAAGCGACGAAGGACTTAGGGATCCTCTATTTTTAGTTATCCCTTTTCTTCCGGTATCCCCTTCACCCCCTGCCCGTCCCGCTTATAGCCCCCTCTCTCCCCGCTACGTATACTTTTAACTTCGCCGTCATGATCGAGAAATCGATACCGGAGAAGTTCAGATTGCCTCGCTCCTAAAGAGGGTGCCGCCATCTAGCTCGGCTTCTAGGAAACTTGAAATGACATCAACAGGTGTGTTTTACCCGAAATTAACGCGTTTCGTGTAGAGAAGATTCTATTACGCTGAAGAAAATAGGTCAAAACATCTGTAAAATTGTTCCACACGCAATGAATTAATTCATATTTATTTACTCTCAATTGTTGTTATAAACAAATCCTTTTTAAATCAGGGACGAATCCATTTAAATAGTTTCACGAGTGCATCGTCAAAACGTTTTTAAAATAAGTTTGGCTAAAAACTAACTATAAACCAAAATATAAAAACAAAAATCAAAACAAAAAGGAAGTACAATATTTGTAGAAAACAAGACTAATTACAATATGTACAGTAATTAAACCAAAAGGGATAGCATTTGCAAATATATTATCCTTTGGCACTAAATAGATAGGCCTAGGCTCAAAATTGTTTTCGCCACAAGCAAGTCCTGTCATTTTGCACTACCCACTCTCAATCCTTTGGCACTAAATATTTTAGTTCTCATGCCATCAAAACGGCTCAAAATTGTTTTCGCCACAAGCAAGTCTTGTCATTTCGCACTACCCACTCTCAATCCTTTGGCACTAAATATTTTAGTTCTCATGCCATCAAAACGGCTCAAAATTGTTTTCGCCACAACCAAGTCTCGCCATTTCGCACTACAAACCCAACGAATACGCCACGCAGTTGTCCGAATTGTCCAGTTCGTTTGCGTAGATATTCCCTCCCAACATCTTCGAATATCGGACAAGCCGAATATGTCTTCCACTGAGCCACCTTAGAGCGGCCACTCCGAGTTCTCTACGAAGATGCCCGTTAACCAGTGGCGTAGCTAGCATGGGTGACACCCGGGGTGTATATCACGGTGTGCTACTTACTAGTCTCTAGTTTGTGTAAGTTTTTATTTTTTTCACGGTCGGGTGTCACCCCCAAATCACGCCCAAATGTGTGGCAACCGTTAACCTCGCAGCGGTAGGAAGCCAGTGGCCCCTCAAACATGATAGCGTTATAGTTGTTAAAGCTGGGGCCCTTTGTCTTCTGGCAGCCCAAAATATTAGACCCAGTCCGCCACTGTAGCAAGAGGCCGCTGTTCACGGTTAAGTTAATTTACAAGGATTTGTAACATGTCGATGCTTTTAAGAATCAGTTAAGTAAATATTTTCATAGCTATATATCGTGAGTTAATGGAATCTGTGGGCGTAGAAGACTTTCGCCAAACTAAATTGAAAGTATTTCATTAAGTTATTTGGAAAGATATTCAGTCATCGTATTCCACATTGGAAAATCAATTAGGTCGATTTGTATTGACGGTAAGAGCTTTCCTAAGATACTTTCATTTCGAAGACGCGATATTAATCTGACAATTCGGTGGAAGGCTGATTGAAGCTTAGTTATTTCAGCCGTCACTGTAAGCTACGAAAGACTGCTTCCCTGGAGTACTAATCCAATGACAGTGACGACTAGAAATATTATCGTCATCCTTCCCCGGTCTCTGGTACACTTTCCATACACGCCTTCGCGTTTTGCTTTTAAGAGCTCCCATCTTGGACGCCTCCGCGCTGCCTCACTCCCGAGTGACAAATCTCGTTTGTCGCCGATACTTTAGGCTAACGCGAGGACGGCTAACCTACAAGACGCGTCTGACACCGAACTCGCGAATGCAGCTGCGTTGAGGTCTCACCCTCAATCAATGCGGAGGCCGCTCCATCCGATTCCAGACAGTATATCTTCGACTGTCCCCCGTTTCTCGCTTATGTCCTCCGCTTTGCCAACGAAAACATTCTATCAATAGATAGGTTGCGCGTCAAATTTTGTTAAGGTGGCTATGATTGCTTGAAGGCGGTTGACGGTACGTGGACTAGGGGGGCATCTCAAAATATCTGGAGAAATGTGTTCAAAATGGACAACGCTTCAAGTACTCCAAGCCACAAGCTTTTACCGCAAGTACGATAGAAAATATACAAGAGGAATAGCGACTTTAGCTTTGACTAGATTTTAAAATGTAGCTCGGTGATATAAAACTAGAGGTTTGAGCGGGGTACTTCCGGTTTATATAGGCGAGGTTTAAGTTGTAAAATTACCGGAAGTTAATAGGACAAAAGTACCCAAGGCGATAAATCGGTTGACTTGCAATTCCTCTTTTTTATTTTCTTTGAACAGTCCCTCATGGAGAAAAAGTAAGGAGTCATGTTGTTAAACTTTTTAATAAGGGAGATAGCAAAAAGGGGGTTGGCACAGGGCCTTTTTGGCGCGTGAAGCAGAGTAAGGACATCCTCGCGTCACTTCAACTGCTAAAAGCAACCGGTGCCCAGTGACTGCATCAGTAAGCTACGCAGTTTAAGTTTACTTTTAATTTAAATTGGGGGTGCACAAATCAACTTTAAGGGCCGTGGAAAGGATTCACCGAGAGGTGGACATTCAAAGAATTAACGTACACTTTCCAAGAAATCCGAATTTCAAAATCTCGATATCCGAAAAAAAGATCCAGATATGCTACGAAAAATCCCGAAATACGACGTGAAATCTTGAAATCCGACGTAAAATCCCGAAATCCGACTTGAAATCATGAAATCCGATGAAAAATTCAGAAATCCGACTGAAATCTTGAAATCTAGAGATAAATTCCGAAATCCGACTGAAATCTTGAAATCTAGAGATAAATTCCGAAATCCGACTGAAATCTTGAAATATAGAGAGAAATTCCGCAATCCGACTGAAATCTTGAAATCTAGAGATAAATTCCGAAATCCGACTGAAATCTTGAAATCTAGAGAGAAATTCCGAAAACAGACTCAAATCTCTAAATCCAGAGATAATTTCTGAAATCCGACTCAAATCTCAAAATCCAGAGAGAATTTCTATAATCCGACTTAAATCTCGAAATCCAGAAATCCAGAGAGAATTTCTGAAATCCGACTGAAATCTCGAAATCCAGAGAGAACTTCCAAAATCCTATGTGAAATCAAGCGAGAAATCTATAAATCCAGAATTCCGACTAAAATCTTGAAATCCGACTGAAACCTCTAAATCCAGAGAGGTATCCCGAAATCCGACTGAAACCTCTAAATCCAGAGAGGTATCCCGAATTCCGACTGAAACCTTTAAATCCAGAGAGGTATCCCGAAATCCGATTAAAATCTTGAAATCCGACTAAAACCTCTAAATCCAGAGAGGTATCCCGAAATCCGACTGAAATCTTGAATTCCAGAGAGAAATTGAGAAATCCCGAAATCCGACGTGAAATCAAGCGAGAAATTGAAAAATCCGGCGAGAAATCCGGAAATCCAGAAAACCGACTGAAATCTTGAAATCTAGATAGAAATTGAGAAATCTCTAAATCCAACAAGAAATTCTATAAAATTAGTAAAAGTTTTAAAAGGAGTCCACGAAAAAAACATTAGTTTACATCTCTAAAAATGATGGAGCCCCGGGCCGCTGCCCCCTTTATTAGCAACCCACATAGGCTCCAATGGCCTATGCTGTTTATTATCGGTCAAAAGTAGTCACTGTTATCCGCAGCTGGAAGTTAGTTATAATTGCTTTAAATATATACGTAAATATCGGGTCTATTTTGGGAATAGCTTTAACCCCGATTTGAAGCGCTTACCGTAATTCCGGCTTTATGGGCGCGCTACGTTTGGTTGGAAGCAACGACATAATGAGATTCGAAAATGCACAGCGTAATCAACAGTTATGTTTGTGATATTTCTAGGTCAAAGACATTATCCGTAGCTGACCTATTTGCTCCGTCCCGCGTCCGCCCACCATTATTCCGGAGTTTAGAAAGTGTTCCGAAGCGTGTACTCTCAACGAGCAATTTATCATTGAGCCGGGAGAGTCGCGTTATCCACGACGTCGGCCTTTTCGCATTAGTGACTATAATTTCTTTTGCGTATTAAATATTTTATCAAATCAGAGTAGAGACCCTACGCCAGCGCCTCGCGACGGACGATCCTTCGAACTCGCCATAGATTTATCGAAATAACGTCGGAGCGTACCGTATGGAGGCGCCACGATCGATTCGGTCGCTTTTAGGCCTTCAATTCGAGCTCGCTCGAGCCGGAGTAGAAGGGGGGGGCTAAAAGGGGGACGCCTTGAAAGAGGCCGTTGATTGATGAGGTGATCAGAGGATCCTATGTGGCGCCACAATCTTCCGAGTCACCGGAGTCAAAGTCGGGATTCCCTTTGTCGTCTGCTCCGTCGAGGCGCGCGATGCCGCGCCTGATAAGCGCTCGCTGACGGAGACAACGTTAAACAAAGCTGCGGACGTCAATTGGATAACATCTCCTCCAAAGTTTCCGATTCCATCCCTGCTTTTATACCCCACTTCTTATAAAAGTATCTCTCAGGGGTGACGAAACGGGGTGCGTACTGTGGAAACCCGGGACTACAGGTATTCCTAAGAAAGCGCCCGCGACGTCTTAAAGCCAGGTTCACACTTACCCCTAAAATAGCTTCGTTTTAGATAACTAGTTTTTAAAAAGAGCGTTAGAAATCGCTTCGTGTTGGTTCGGGAAGCAACTCGTCCAAGTCGGTTCGCTTAGAATCGCTTTCAAAACGACAAGGCGGGGAAGTAAAATTGCTCGTATTTTCAAAAATAATGGGAATAAAATTCTAAATAATGTCAAATTTCGCACGTGTGAACCAAGAATTATCGTCGGTGGTCAAAACTGGCATGCAAACCGACTTAAACTGGGTTTTAAGCTCTAGTGTTACCGTGGCTTTAGGGAATTTGGCATGGAAATCATAGACTATATTGAGATCTAGAACGTTGATTCGTATTTCGAAATCTAATTAATTTTCGTTGCTATTTTCTATCAAATTCAATATTTTCTCAGATTACAGGGTACGCGGAAGTAGTGACATCTTAAATCAATCGTGTAAACATAAATATTATCTTTAAGCAAATTATTATCAGTTTTCAATTAAGCAACATAATTGTATAGAATTATAAGAATAGCTTTCTGCGAGGCAAGCCCTTTTAATATCTTCTATGGTCAATATTTCGTAGTTGTACTTTAGAAATGTAAATTAAAAGTTATTGCATTTACTGTTTGAAAAAAAAAATATTAAATAATATGGCTTAAATGTTAATAATATTTGAAATAGCTTTCCAATATTATTAACCAATACCTTAGTTAAAGGCCTAGGTTAACTTAGTGGAGCACAAATACCCTGGTAGTAGGCCAACCGATGAACATGTTGGCCTAATTTAAAGGGGGACAGGCAGAAGAAAACTTAGGCCTTTAAAAAAATATTTAATCAATAAGGTCTTCACAATTTAGATAATGAATAGAAGATTTTCAAAATAGGCATCGGTTTAAAAAATATTTAGCAACACCTAAAACAACTTATCGTAAATAAAAAATTTAGTATAAATTTAAAAAAGCAAGAAAATTTAAAGCTAATTTTTTTTATTTATCTGCTATAATATTAAAAAATATTTTTCAATTTTAAATTGATGTTTCAATATCAATTCTTTCCAAATTTAATTTTTGATAATATCGGCAATTCGAGTACGTTTCCTTTCCAAGTAACTCTTACCCGGAAGCTGATTAGACCTGGATTCGTCTGGGGTTTACTAAAGAGAGGACTTCTACAGCGAGCAGAGAGCTGGTCTTGGGTTTGGTCTAATTGAAGTTGGATCTCTCTCGCAGGGAAAGCTGACAGCGAGACTTAAAGAAAACACGCCACGAGCCTCCGCTCTCTTCTGACTGACTCGGACTCGGCACCGGGGCGGAAATACCCCGAGGGAAACCACCGCTTTCCTTCTTATTTGATGAAATCGAAGATGAACCCCCTCGAGGCAGCCCTTCCAAATGATGCCTCTCTCATTCTTTTACGAGATACTCGCTTACCTTTTCGAGGAGAGAATTTTATTTTAGTATTTTAGCCCTTTTTAATTACTTCAAAATTTGATATTAATTGCTAAATTCCGGACCTTATTAAATAAAATTATTTCTATTTTATTTCCAGACGTTGCGAGCACCTACCACTAGCTCTCCCCGGTGGAGAATGAAAAAAAAAAACAGGTAGATCGACTTTTATTTCGGAGCAGCCTGCTCAATTTACGGATAAGGAGGGTATGGGTTGGAAATTACGGGTTATTCCAGTGTCTTTTCAGCTGGGTTTTATACGGCGAATCGTGCTCGAGAAGTGAATTCAATCTAAGCTTGGAGCTCCGGAATTTCGGCTGGAAAAGAGGCCAAAATACTCTGGGGATAGTTTTCCTTTCCAACCAATCAGCGTCCGTTTCCCATTGAGGATAGAAGCGGCCTCTCTACAGACCTACACGGTCTAGCGTTACTGGTATGAGAAGTAGCTATTAGAGGGTAATCCCTGGTGGGTGATATTTTATCGGCGAAGCAGACGCGCCAGCTAGAAGGAAATGAGAAGTCGTAATCTGGACGGAGAAGCAAAAATGGACCACCCCCCAAAGCTGCCGTTCTTGGTTCTCTCATTTCGAGTGGATTAATTGGATGTTGCTGATCCGACGACAGACGAGCTCCGCTAATCTTAGCTCTTTCGGATCAGTCGGAAGTTTTATCCTGTACGAAATTGAAACTAAATAAGGATAATAATAAATTTATTGCGTAGACAAAATATACATAATGTGTCTGGTCCACCCATTAAGGGGGAAGAATACAGTAAAAGCCTCTTTTTCGTTCAAGCTGAACGTTTCTGTTTTAACAATTACATAATTGAAGTATATTTTTCTTATTAGGCTGAACCTTCCTCTAGTGCTTAAAATAATTTTGATAATTATAATATTAATAGTTCACGAGATAAAAGTTCCTAACTAAAGGGTAGTTTGGGCGCTTGCCCAACTTTTTTAGCTCCGGGGGTCCGAGTTAAAACGTAATAACTTATTTACTTTTAAATTTAAAATTGTCAAAATTATTTTAAGCACTAAACAAGAGGCTGCTATACACTTAAATATTAATTTTGTAAGTTAAAATACAAAATTAAAATAGTTCAGATTGAAATAGCGCGAAAGTATACAATGACCACTGTAGTCTTCCCCCTTAAGTAAAGCTTATATTGGATAGGTTTTAAAATTTCAATAATATAAAAGAATAAATAAATAAGACGTATACTTTAAACTTAATTTTTGTTTAAATTAATTCAACATTTGCTAGCTGAATCGTATCAGTTTTTTTTAATAGACCTGTAAAGGTTTTACTGTCTACCGATTATAGTTTTAAATAGTTATAGATTTTTGCAAGGTTGTAAAAAATGCATTTTGAGTTAGAAAAAATATTTTTCATTTTGATTTTCTAGGAAACTATTTTGCATTTTGCTTTTTGTGGGTTTGATACTTGGAAAAAAATTTACAAAATATTTTTTGAAAACGGTTTTTACTCTTGTACCATCATAGCAGCTCTTGTAAAGAAAGTTCGTCTGCTATTTACTCCCAAGTAATTATAGATGTCGATACTCAGTTACTCACTTATTCAGAAGCAGACGAACATTCGTACAGTGCTACCGCTTTATTTCCTACGCTGGCTGCGAGGTACTTTTGAAACATCTACGTAATTATTATTAATTACTAATTAATAATAATAAATCATTATAAATTATTATAATTAATTACTAATTAACTATTGATAATTAAAAGCTAACTGTGCATTTGTAAAAACATTTTGAATTTTGAAAAACCATTTTCAAAAGGCATTTTACATTTTGCATAAATTTTGCATACCAATTTTCAAAATGAATTTTGTATTTTGAGTTATGGAGAAAGTATTTCGCATTTTACATTTTACATTTTGAGTTATCGAGAAAGTATTTTGCATTTTGCATTATGAAAAAAAAAAGCATTTTGAACAAACCTGGATTATAGGTCCTAAGTATTTCAACAATTGATTTTTCTACTCGTGGTACCTACTTAAAGTTGTAAGCTTGATGCTGTGGCAACTAAAGGTGGAATTTAAGTAATTAATCTAACTACAAATTGGTAATACCAGAAGTATATAGTACATTTCTTTCGTGAGAAGTATTCATAGTACACAGGGGAATATTGATTTATAGATAAGTAAATATCGCTATGGACTTATTTTCTATAAATACGTCATCAGGCGGAGGGTTACAGGTGGGTCATTCCATGTCAAATGTCCCGTTTTTGAAAAAAATGCCCCACGGCACCATGCGCGATTTCGACGATAATTTACACGTTGGTAATTAAGATAATTTAGGTGGGAAATCCAAATTCTTAGCCCTAAATTCATCGTAGTTTTTAAAATATGATTTTTTAAAAATATTATGTATAAAGTGTTTATTTTCAAAACGCCGAAAGTCCCGGTATTTTCGTTCAAATAATTCTAAAAGAATTAAAGGTAGCCCCATCAAACTTTTTACACTATAAATATGGGTAGTACAGAGTAGCTTGGATAAATATTATACAATTTGTTTAAAATGGATCGGTTCAAGTAGCTATATTTCAGAAACAAAATTTACTAGAATTTTTTCAACGCAATTTTCGTGTTTATTGGGTCCATGTTACTTATTATAAACTTCAATATTTATTTCATATTTAATACCTTCGCGACAGAAACCTTTTTAGTTTACCTTAGTTGGCGACATTCGAGTAAAAGTCGTCGTTTTCAACAATTTATAATTAAAAATTTAATTAAACAAATTGTATAATATTTAAGCTACTCTGTACTACCCATATTTATAGTGTAAAAAGTTGATGGGGCTACCTTTAATACTTTTAGAATTTTTTGAACGAAAATACCGGTACTTTCGTCGTTTTGAAAATGAACACTTAATACATAAAAGTTTTAAAAAATCATATTTTAAAAACTACGATGAGTTTAGGGCTAAGAATTTGGATTTCCCACCAAAATGATCTCAATTACTAACGTGTACATTTTCGTAAAAATCGCGCATGGTGCCGTGGGGCATTTTTTTCAAAAACGGGACATTTGACATGGAATGACCCTCGTGGTAAATTTAAGCCTTGATTCGGTGTACCCTTACGATGATTATTGAATATAAAAGTATCGCAGGATTTGAAACGTAAACGCAAAATTTAATTATGTTGCGTTTCTGTTTAAGTTTCCAGTTTTGACATAATTGGGAAAACGCATTTTGTTTTTTTCGGCCACCGTGGCGCCATCTCAAATGCTAAACTACAAACCAGAATAAATGATTCGATAATGGCGTCCAAAAAGCATTTAGCAGTCTTAAATTCTACGTGTAGAAAGGTGCTAAAAGTGGATCCAATGGCTTGACAAATGTTTTTTTCTTAATATTGTATCCTGATAATTAGGATTTTTTTTGTCAAAAAGGCAAGGTTAGTTCCTTACTTTTTCTATAAAGCGTTCCAATTCTTTTCTATTCAGAGCTTTCTTTGATTCGGCCATATTTTATCACGGAGAGCGACGGTGTATGAGACCAACTGCCAATTGGCTGGCTGATAACGTAAAATATTTTGCGCCGCCAAAAGTTGAACATCGTTCAATTCTCTTTTCCGTCGCGATTCCGTCCCAATTTTGCGTATTTTATTTTGCGTCTAAGTTTCAGTTTGGTTTTCCGATCGATTTTTACGTATGCGTGTTCTAGGCTTAAACCGGTATATGTCTAATTACGCGGATTATTTATGAACATTCTCCTTTTAAAAGTTTTCATGTAAACATATTTTTTATATCAAATGTATATTTAACGCGCTCGCTGTAAACAAATTCGTGCGCACATATTGTCCTAGTTCTCGGGCCTTCCGCGTGTTTACATTCAGCCACCACGCTCAATCGCGTTTTCCGTTTAACCCCAGCTCGAACTTTGTAGAGCGGCGGAACGAGCTGCGAACTGAGTAAACAAATTTTCCCCTTTTCAGATGGCCGCCTTCCGACAAAGTATTTCTCGGGTTCGGAGCCAATTTAACGACGGAATCAGGGCGAGTTCTCTCCCTCTCCAGTATGCTATTTTTTTTAAATCCCTTCTAGGGTCGAGGTGGGCCCGATTCGTCGGAGGCGGCGACTCTTTCAATCCGACATCAAACAACGCCTTCGTCACCTTTTGTCGCCCGAGGACCTTGATATTTGACTTTTCGCTTTCAAGCCGAGACGCGTCGCGACTTCGTAACCTCGGAAACGCGTCGAAGAAAACTTGGAAGTTTCCTTCGAATGTTTACTGATTTCTACGCGGATCGTAACGTCTCTAGAATATAGAGAGTTGCGGATTTATAATTACGGGTCTTCTCCCGCTTGGGGGTTGGCCATCCCGAAGCTAGCTTTGTTGTTGGCATTTTCTCTTTGGAGGAAAATTTCTCGCCTCGACACGCGAACCTCGACCGACTCTCTCTCTCTCTCTCTCTCTCTCTCTCTCTCTCTCTCTCTCTCTCTCTCTCTCTTAGAATGTGTGCGTTGTAAAATGCCTTCGGGGTCTCGTTCGAATATCTTTTGTCTCCCCCGGAGAAGAATTCTGAGACGGGCGTCGTCTACCCGCCGCCTTGACAACCTGTTGCTAAGGTGAATCTTCTCCCCTTTTTCGCCCCGCAGAGAAACGCTTTGTAACTGCGTCATTGTCTCGCATTTACATTTGGCGGAAAGGAACGACTAAGCTCTTATATCTTGTTCGTTTCTCTAAAAGCTACTGATGGTTAAATATGTCATTCTTAAATAATGGCTGAGATTTAGATCTAGTTTAATAACGCGTAAATATTAATTATGTTTAGTTTGTTTACGTAAATTTTGAAGTGGAATTGAATCTAGTTCTACAAGATTTCGATTTCACGTTTGAATAAAAGCGATTCGGGAACTATTGACAGAGCAACTGTTTACATGATCCTCGCTTCTTGGGTGTGAAGTGGTGTGAGAAATGAGGCTGGTTTTTAAAAGGGCAAAAAGCAACGACGGCGAGAGATGACGCTAAGAAAATTGTTAGACCTTAAGGCTGGTTTCCATAAGGCTAAAAACACCACGATGGAGAGCTTCGACGGGAATTTTTTCGGTCGATGCTCTGTGACGTGGCATTTTTGCCTAATGGAAACCAGTCTTTAAACCAAACAAGCTCGTCTTTGCGTCTTTTTGAAAAATTAAAATCAACCATCAGGTTAAAATGTGTGTCTTTAGTATGCCTAGTTGACTTTCGTGGTAGTTGGTAAATTTTGACTACGTAATATGCTTAAGCGCTTATTGACGTTCACTCCTTGAAGACTCCACTTCGAAGTGAGGTTGACTCCTTGGTGACTCTACACGAGGTGACGTTGACTCCTTGGTGCCGATACTTTGAGGCGACGTTGACTACTTGGTGACTATACTTTGAGGCGACGTTGACTACTTGGTGATTTTGACTTCTTGGTGACTATACTTCGAGGCAATGTTGATTCCTTGGTGACTCCACTTTGAGGCAAGGTTGACTCCACGTCGAGCTGACGTTGACTCCTTGGAGACTCCACGTTGAGGCAACGTTGACTCCACGTCGAGCTGACGTTGACTCCTTGGTTACTATACTTCGAGGCGACGTTGACTCCTTGGGGACTCCACCTCGAGGCGACGTTGACTCCTTGGGGACTCCACCTCGAGGTGACGTTGACTCCTTGGGGGACTCCACCTCGAGGCGACGCTGACTCCTTGGGGACTCCACGTCGTGGCGACGTTGACTCCTTGGTGTATCCACGTCGAGGTGACGTTGACTACTTTGTAATTATACTTTAAGGCGATGTTGACTCCTTGGTGACACCACATTGCGGCGACAATGAATCCAGCTTGAGGAAACCATAACTCCACGTTAAGGAGATTTTAAATCCACTTGGAGGAGACAATACCCCCTTTGGACTCCCTAAAGAGTTCCTGTAAACACAATCAATATTTTAAAACAAAGAAACATTTAGGCAATCACCACCTGATTTTTGTAAACTTTGCTAGGTTCAAATGCGAACTAAACCGATAAGAATTCACCACTTTTATAATAATCATCGGGGCTACGCAACCATAAGCGAGGCTAAGGTCCGTTCCCCCCCCTCCCTCATACTGGGTGTGTGTGTGTAAAGCTGGCATTGGCGTGACCATACGTCAATTCGGTCCGTTCGTTCTCCCTTTTCTACGCTTGCCCTTTCCCTCAGTTTCTGTTCCGGCCTGGCACGCGATTCCCATCCAACGCGGCGGCGGCGGGTGGGATCGCTACCTGTTACTTTGTTAGCAACAAGCTGAAAAGGGCCGACTTAATTATTGAAAAGAGCAGTTTTATTCTCGCCAGCGGAGAAAGAGGCCGATTCACCCCCGGCATTGGCCCCGCGGACTTTTCTCTCTCAATCTCTCTCTACTTCCTTTGGCATATTCCCCCAACCTAACCCCGCGTTACGACCAACCCCGCGTGACGTAGAACCATTTCTTTCGTGGTAATTATCAGGTTAGATTGTCGGGAATGCAAAGGCGTATCGCTGTTTAGTCCGCGACGACGATACGTTTCGAAAGGGCTGTTGGCGATCGCGTTTTTAAAGGTTGAAGAAAGAGCGAATAATTAAAAGCGGGCGGACCCCGGGCATGAGTCGCGCGTCGGGGGAACGAAATCACCTTTGGTCCACTTTGGCAAATGGGAAAATTGTGTTAGCCGCCTTTAAAACGGACTCTTCACACCCCCGCGGTCTATACAATTGATTTTTTACCGTTATAGTCCAACACTGAGAGAGCGCGTGAGGGGTACAGTATGACGAAAGCCGCGCGCGTTGTTTTACAGTAATAATTTCGTGGAAAGCGCTCGTTCGTGAGAGGCACTTTTGGAGGTTCACTTTTTTCACTAAAATAAACACACAAGCGGTTTAACGATGTCACGAAACTCAAGGCTACTCGCGCCGACGAGTGTCATCAAATATTAACGGTCCAAAGCTGACCCTTCTTCGGTACTTGTTTAGTCATTTAAAATGTAATTTAAATGTTAATAATTAATTACGATGATCAAGGAAAGTTTTAATATAAAGTTGGTCGTATCATTTAAACCAGAAAGTACCTTTAAATTATTAAATGAAAAATGTTGAAAGCCATAAAAATTTAAAATATAAATGTTGAAAGCCATAAGAATTTAAATGAAAAATGTTGAAAGCCATAAAAAATTAAATGATAAATGTTAAAAGCCATAAAAATTAAATGATAAATGTTGAAAGCCATAAAAATCAAATGATAAATGTTAAAAGCCATAAAAATTTAGAATATAAATGTTGAAAGCCATAAGAATTTAAATGAAAAATGTTGAAAGCCATAAAAAATTAAATGATAAATGTTAAAAGCCATAAAAATTAAATGATAAATGTTGAAAGCCATAAAAATCAAATGATAAATGTTAAAAGCCATAAAAATTTAGAATATAAATGTTGAAAGCCATAAGAATTTAAATGAAAAATGTTGAAAGCCATAAAAAATTAAATGATAAATGTTAAAAGCCATAAAAATTTAAAAGATAAATGTTAAAAGCCATAAAAATTTAAAAGATAAATGTTAAAACCGGTTAAAAGTCACAAAAAATTAAATGATACATGTTAAAAGCCATGAAAATTAAATGATAAATGTTAAAAGCCATAAAAATTTAAAAGATAAATATTAAAAGCAATAAAAAATTAAATGATAAATGTTAAAAGCAATAAAAAAATTAAAAGAAAAATGTTAAAAGCAATAAAAAAATTAAATTAAAAATGTTAAAAGCCATAAAAAATTAAAAGAAAAATTTTAAAGAAATAAAAAATTTTAAACAAAAATATTTACTCAGAAAACTCATCTTTAATCAATAATTTAACTCATTATTATCGAATTTTATCTCTAGGTGTTTTAGAAAAACGATATCATAAAATATCTTAATTTTTCCAGTTCAAATCTGGGAGTAACGAAGATTACAGGTTCTATTATTAGTTTTAATTGTAAACAAAAATATAAATATCAAAGGAAAAATAAATACCAGGTATTTGCCAATAATCAGAATTGAAATTAGAAAAACACCCTCCTCTGTTAAGAGATAAGTAACCTACGCAAGAACAGTCCTTATCTGAAAGGCAGTGTTAGCGTATTCTGAAAGCTCTATTGAGCACCATTTAATTTTTTTTCATAATAACTAGTTTCAATTTAATCTACTAACAATACCTCTATGCTTTATAAAAAAAATCTTGACTTAGTTACAATAAACGTTTCATAGGCACTTAGGTAATGTTCATTTCTCGCAGTGAACTATCTAAGTTGGAACTATTGTCAAGACCATAATAACGTCGAAAACTGGTTAAGTTTCAACAATACTCGGAGATCGGAGGACATTAACGGACGGTTAAGGGAGTTTTCGTCGTAATGAGATTTGGGTTGTCTGAGGCCGTGCATTCCAAATGGAAAGGCGGAGGAGGCCAACTATATAGGCTTTATCTCGCGTTACAAATCCCATTTTAGTAACAACATTGTCCCGCGAAGATATCGTTAGAACAATTTCTTGCCCGAGAACATTGTCTATCGGCCGTACGGGAATTGTAGCGCCGGAATCGAGGAAACAGGCAAATTTAGGCGCGTTAATTTTCCACGAGATCTCGGAGTATCGGAGAGACGCCGCTTCTAACTAGAAAAGGGGAGTCGAAGTTGGGAGGGAGTTCAATGACAACGGAGGAGAGTTTACCGCTTAATCCGGCCCGTTGATCTAATAAGCCCGTTTGACTGTCGCGAAATTGATAAAGCTACGCGTGGCGTCATTCCCGCGCCGCCGGCTGAACTCGGAGGGCTAAATCAGGGCTCTGCCGTTTTCCCCGAACTATTGTCGCGACAAAATTATAGTAAAATGGTAGTCCTTACTCGTTAGTGCTCTCGGCGTACGAGTGCCAATGCCTGTTGGCTAAATCGGCAACAGTTTGTATCCCCCCCCCCCGCCAATACGGGCGATAGTATGGCGGCGCATTAACCGGTTCGAACGAAGGGACAATTTTGATTCCCTACTAAGGCAATTAGATTTCGCGTCTCCGAGGACGTATTTCAACGAATACCATTCTCAGTTGACAGTAGGCGGAGATCCCTGGCTGGTATCTCGGAGAAAATGTTCCTTCAGTGTACGGACATTGTTTCCTTATTAGGGAGCAACAATGTGGTATATCTCCGGCGAGACAATAACCCGGCCGCTTTGCGTATATCAGATTCCGAGAGAGTTTACCACGGTAACGGTTAAGACTATATGGAATTATTTAGCAGTCATTCCTTTGACCTAACATTGTAAGAACGCAACGAGAAAGGCCAACTTCGCCATATTGTCCATTTAGGACGCTGTTGTCTCTCCGGCGAAAGGGTCGAGGTCCGTCTCGATTGTCAGCGAAGGAGAGGTTAGATTTCTGTTGGTTGCGAGGCGAGCCTTTCTGACCGACGTTGTAGGCCCCGACCGCAATAATTGGGACGAGTTTGCGCCGGACTAACAAAGCTTTGTTTTAGGCCTCCCACTCGCCACCTCCTTTTTCTTCTTATTGGATATTTCTGGGTCAATAGCCACCGGAGGAAGGGGGGACTATCATTCGCGCCGGTCATTAGTCACCTAACGCCTAGAGACCAACAAGAGGAATGGGTGAAGTCTGCGAGGCCGGATCGCGTACACCCACCTCGCCAGGAACGACGCGTCGAGGCTGTGACGTGAAGGAATCTTCTTCTTTTTGCCGGTCGTCTGGTCGAAATGGGTCGTTCCCTTTCTTCCTTTCAGCGAGGGCAATAAAGTAATCTAACAAAGATCACCGTTATTTGCACTTTTTTCCGGAAGAGGGTGCTCGTCCGCCTTGGTTTGGTTCCTTTCCGCCAGGCAGCGCTTCTATTTTCACTCAGGCCTATCAGGCGGGAGAATTGCGAATCTAGGAAATGAATTGTTTGACCAAAGATAAAATAAATAGCTGTCCTCCTCTTCCTATTATAAGTCGCTATTACGGCTTTCCACTTTCTTTGTTACGTTGCCCTTCGCCTCTCCACCCCCCCCCCGCGCTGATCCTTTGTCTTATCCACCCCCCCCCCCTCGTAAATCCTTAGGAATACAGGAACTATACCTTTATCAAATACGCGGTTCGTGTACGGTGAAATTTCTTCCAATTATTTAATTTTTTCTCTTAATCATGAACTAGTGCAAAGGTTGGGTACAGTTTCTATAACATATTAATTGTACTTCAAAAAAGCGATTAGATTATTAGATAACGCTCTTTACTTGGCGCATACAGCACCGATTTAAAAAAATATATCATGAATTTCAAAGGTATGCCACAGGGTATTTCAAAAGGTTTTGCAGAAATTTGAAGGAGTTGTAGGGGGTGAGTTGAGAAGTATGCCGGTTTTTTCCCCATTTTAATACGATGAGTTAAAAGAGCGCCAGAGAGCTTCAAAGTGTGGCCTACTAGCCCCTGGTAGGAGGCCGCAACAAGCGCAAAATAAAGCAGCAGGGAAATGCGATTTCAGGGGTACAATGAATTTGCGAATGCGTGGGAATTTAAATTAATAACAAATGAATATCCGTCAGTTCTTCCGAAGTGAACTCCATTGTTGCAGTTTGAAAGTGATGAGAATTCGCGGTCCATCACGACTTTGAATACTGTTTAAGTGTACTTTTTTACGCTGGTTACCTCGATTTGTTTACAAAGTCCTTTTTCACCTATCACACGAACCCAAACCATAATGTTCGCATTTCCCTGCTGCTTGGTTTTGCGCTTGTCGCAGCCTACGTCCAGGGGCTAGTAGGCCACACTTTGAAGCTCTCTGGCGCTCTTTTAACTCTTCGCAGGAAAATGGGGAAAAAACGTAGAAAATAATTAAGATAGTTCAGATATCAGCTTAATCACATTTACGTTCGGATATTATCAGATCAGTTTATACGAATCAAAATGGAAACCAGATAGTTTAAGTCCGATTCTAATCTGAATTCATTGTAAACGGACGGATTTCGAGCGGATTTCAGATGCCTCACAGTTATATTTTATATACATATCCCTCGATTAAATTACTTCGAAAATCTTAATTACTATTTATTTTAATTTGCTTTCCACAAAATTATATTTACACTAAGCGTACGAGTCAGCTAGCTGAATCTATACTCAGTTGCAGGTTAAGAAAGGCAAAATATCTAGTACTTTGGCGGAAAGATACTAACACGAATTTCCGGTAAATCGGCGGCGGGAATTTAAAATTTCGACTATTTTTTGTTGAATTCCTAAAGGTTCCTACGCGGGTTATATATATTAATCCATTTTTAATTTCAAAGTGATCAATAAATATTTAATGTAGATTATTATTTTTAAGCTTTATTATAGCGTATTTTTAGTATTATACAATCATAAAATCGCAAGTGGTAATCTCAGCATTACCCGTTCTATACCTACCCTGGACTCGCCAAACGGATTTTTTTTTAGGTTTGCCTCACTTGTAATATCAAAAATAAATTATAACAACCTATTTTTAATCTTATCTAAGTTAAATAATCAATAATAACTTTGAAATATTACGCAATAGGCGGTATTTTTCAAAACTATATAACACGCGCAGTAATACTTAGAAATTTAACCGTAAACAGGCCAAATTCAAAAATCCTGCTGGTGATTCACCGGAAATTCGTGCTAGTATCTTTCCACTGGCTGGGTGAAAATCGGAACAACTCCTTCCGCTCTGAGCTTGCAAGATCTCTCAAGCTCTTCGGTATCCTCTTTACATTAAAACTTTCAGGGTTTAACGGGACTAGTAAGGGTCATGAAGGACTTTCCAAAACCCATCCAATCAATATAACCCGGCCACCTGGAATAATGGCATTAAAAGTGACTCGAGCCTACGGTGGTGCCTTGGGTATTATCCCCGCTGATTATTACCCCAGGGTCATAAATAAACAAACACATCTATTCCAAGGTTCAAAAATTAAAACCGAAATGAACTATTCTCTAAAGTTATCTACCGATCAAGTGTTACTTTATGAAATATAGCATATCAAATAGGTAATTTTCAATTTCATCCTGTATTTATTCATTATTGTTGAGTAGTCGTAAAAATCCAATTACTTCTTACACCTGTACCAATTAATACTAATTTCCATCGAGTAATAATCCATTTCCTACCGGGTTGGGGCTTTAATAGTATTTACCGAGCAATTAAAAAGTTCGGATTGGTAACGAATATTAAAGGATTAAATGGGAAAGGCGCTTCCTTTAATCATCCTTCTGGAAGGAACGTGCTCTCGGCGGGTACCGGCAGGATAAAAGGAGAAAACGGGAATTCGAGAAGCGTCTGTTAGTGCTGGATAATATTTTCCTCATTACCGAGACTTTAAAATTGCCCTCTGGTCTTTCCTTTCTCTCCGGGAATTCCTTTGGACACGCGTTAAATGGCCCTATTAGAAAATCACTTGTTTCGGCGCGCGACCTTACCAGAAGGTCTTTAGCTCGTATTATCGTTGTTTACTAAACAAGGAAGCGATGTATGACTTTGTCAAGCTTTGTTGGCCTTTCTTCCTTTGTTGACGAGGCACGAAACTTTTCGTACAATGACGAAGGCGTGGATTGAATAGTTGATTTTCATCTCGACTTCCTCTTTTATCCCGCTTTGATCTCGTCTTTCGTTGTCTCGTTTGTCACGATTATTTACAGGTTCAAACTGTTTGACTTCCGTGACAATATTTATTTTCGCTTTGTAGACGCTGCATAAATTTCAAATGTAAAGTCAATTTTACATTTTGATTCGTTTCACAAATTTAAGACATCTAAATTTTACGGATTAATAAACGTTCAAGATTTAAGTCGGATATAAATTGTCCAGTTTGATAAATATTATGATTTATGGGTTAATTAAGTTTTCCGGTTTGATAAATATTTAGATATAAGGGTTAAATACATTTTTACGGTTTAATAAATATTATGATTTATGGGTTAATTAAATTTTCCGGTTTGATACATATTTAGATTTAAGGGTTAAATCCATTTTTACTTTTTAATAAATATTATGATTTAAGGGTTAATTAAATTTTCCGGTTTGATAAATATTTAGATTTAAGGGTTAAATACATTTTTAAGGTTTAATAAATATTATGAATTATGAGTTAATTAAATTTTCCAGTTTGATAAATATTTAGATTTAAGGGTTAAATACATTTTTAAGGTTTAATAAATATTATGAATTATGAGTTAATGAAATTTTCCAGTTTGATAAATATTTAGATTTAAGGTTTAAATACATTTTTACGGTTTAATAAATATTATGATTTAAGGGTTAATTAAATTTTCCGGTTTGATAAATATTTCGATTTAAGGGTTATATACATATTCCGGTTTGATAAATATTTCGATTTAAGAGTTTCATAAATTTTCCAGTTTGGTAAATATTTAGATTTAAGTTTTAAAACCATTTTACGGGTTGAAAAAGTTTAAGATTTAAGTGTTAGCTATGTTTCCCAGCTTGAATAACTTCCCACTTTTCCCTTTCTTCATAGGTCACATGAATTTTCCCCGTTCTCAATGTTTAGGTGGATATTACAGTTTTTCAGGCATATTCGAATTTCCCAGTTTGGAATTCGTATACGGATTTCCCAGTTATCAAGGCTGATATGAGAATTGACCGTTTCAACGTTTGTATGAATTTCTTAGTTTTCAAGGCTTATACGGGTTTCAGGTTTTCAAGGTTTATATGAATTTTCCATTTTTAAAGGTTTATACAAATTTCCCAGTTTTCAAGGCCTTTATTAATTTTCCAGTTTTCAAGGCATATACATTAATTTAACAGTTTTCAAGGCTTGTATTAGAATGGTCCAATTTTCAGGTTTGTTTGAATTTCCAAGATTTTAAAGAATGTATTAATTTCCCAGATTTCAATGCATGTATTAAATTTCCAGTTTTCAGATCTTGTATTAATATTCCAGTTTTCAGGGCTTGTATTAATTTCCCAGTTTTTAAAGCCTTTAATAATTTCCTAGTTATCAAGTCTTAAACATTAATTTTCCCTTTCAAGATTTATATACCTTTCACAGTTTTCATGGCTTGTTTTATTTTACCAGTTTTCATGGCTTGTATTAATTTACCAGTTTTCATGGCTTGTATTAATTTACCAGTTTTCATGGCTTGTATTAATTTACCAGTTTTCATGGCTTGTATTAATTTACCAGTTTTCATAGCTTGTATTAATTTACCAGTTTTCATGATTTGTATTAATTTACCAGTTTTCATGGCTTGTATTAATTTACCAGTTTTCATGGCTTGTATTAATTTACCAGTTTTCATGGCTTGTATTAATTTACCAGTTTTCATGGGTCGTATTAATTTACCAGTTTTCATGGCTTGTATTAATTTACCAGTTTTCATGGCTTGTATTAATTTACCAGTTTTCATGGCTTGTATTAATTTACCAGTTTTCACGACTTAATTGTTTTAATTTCCCAGTTCTCAAGACTTATACAGTATATGAATTTACCAGTTAAGAAGGTTTAAAGTGTTCATAGGTTTGATAAACTTCAGACGCAGAACCCGACTGATTTGCATAAAAAGTGAAGTATTTGACAGCGGTTCTTCTGATGAGGCTGGCACCTGTCCTCAAATTGGAGTAGGGTGCCAGCCCGCGTAGCCTTACTCTTTTACCTCGTGGGCTCATTCCTCCCCATCCCCCTCTCTCTCTCACTCTCTCTCTCTCTCACTCTCTATCACTCTCACACTCTCTCTCACTCACTCTCTCACTCTCTCTCTCACTCTCTCTCTCTCCTGCGGAAATTCACTCAAACGTATAATATCGTTAAAAAGCGAGTTAAAATATAATAATGACGTGAAATTTGGAAAAAGAGGCTTGTCGAAAAACAAGATTTGATGAGCGAACCAAATGAATGAGGATTATTAATTATGCCAATTTTTTTCTAGTTTTAACCTCGCTAGTTCAACTAGAGATCCCCCTTTTGAAATTTTTCAACGAAAATAAAATTAACTTGAAAGAGAGCCTTAATGAAAAACTTTCATTTGTTTCTACTTTTATTCAGCCATAATTGATATTTTCTTGTTTGTAAAAGTTTATTATTAAAATAGCTTTGATGGGGTAAATTGCGACTCAGTGGAGGGAATGAAATTTCTGTTGACCAAATAGATGACATTTTAGGCATGCAGTAACATAATCGCTCAAAAGTATGACATAATGATACTTAAGTTATGAAACCTTGTTCACGGGATATGATGAAAATTACGTTACTTACAAAAACTAGTAATTCCGTATAAGAATTCCAAATTGGAAATTCCGTATAAGAATTTCAAATTGGAAACTCCGTATAAGAATTCCAAATTGTAAATTCCGTATAAGAATTCCAAATTTGAAACTCCGTATAAGAATTCCAAATTGGAAATTCCGTATACGAATTTCAAATTGGAAACTCCGTATAAGAATTCCAAATTGGAAATTCCGTATAAGAATTCCAAATTTGAAACTCCGTATAAGAATTCCAAATTGGAAATTCCGTATACGAATTTCAAATTGGAAATTCCGTATAAGAATTCCAAATTTGAAACTCCGTATAAGAATTCCAAATTGGAAATTCCGTATACGAATTTCAAATTGGAAATTCCGTATAAGAATTCCAAATTTGAAACTCCGTATAAGAATTCCAAATTGGAAATTCCGTATACGAATTTCAAATTGGAAATTCCGTATAAGAATTTCAAATTGGAAACTCCGTATAAGAATTCCAAATTGGAAATTCCGTATACGAATTTCAAATTGGAAATTCCGTATAAGAATTCCAAATTTGAAACTCCGTATAAGAATTTTAAACTGGAAATTCCGTATAAGAATTCCAAATTGGAAATTCCGTATAAAAATTAAAAACTGGAAATTCCATATGATTATTGAAAACAAGGAAATTCGTATAAGCCTTGAAAACTGGAAAAGTAACCATTAAAGAGTGGAAAGTTATTCAAGTTGGAAAACGAATATTATCTAAATATTTATGAAACCGGAAACTTTATTTAACCCTTAAATCTAAATATTTATCAAAACGGAAAGTTTATTTAATCTTTAAATCTAAATATTTATCAAACCGGAAACTTTGTTTAACCCTGAAATCTAAATATTTATTAAACCAGAAACTTTATTTAACCCTTAAATCTAAATATTTATCAAAACGGAAACTTTATTTAACCCATAAATCTAAATATTTATCAAAACGGAAACTTTATTTAACCCTTAAATCTAAATATTTATTAAACCAGAAACTTTATTTAACCCTTAAATCTAAATATTTATCAAAACGGAAACTTTATTTAACCCTTAAATCTAAATATTTATCAAAACGGAAACTTTATTTAACCCATAAATCTAAATATTTATTAAACCAGAAACTTTATTTAACCCTTAAATCTAAATATTTATCAAAACGGAAACTTTATTTAACCCATAAATCTAAATATTTATCATAACGGAAACTTTATTTAACCCTGAAATCTAAATATTTATTAAACCAGAAACTTTATTTAACCCTTAAATCTAAATATTTATCAAAACGGAAACTTTATTTAACCCATAAATCTAAATATTTATCAAAACGGAAACTTTATTTAACCCTTAAATCTAAATATTTTTCAAACCGGAAACTTTATTTAACCCTTAAATCTAAATATTTATAAAAACGGAAAATTTATATTAGACCAGAAGTTATTATGAACTTCTGATCAGACTTAAAACTTGGTCGTTCATTAAACCGTAAAATTTGAGAAACGAATCAAAATGGAAAACTGACTTTCCAATTGAAATTTATGGAAAACGTCATCATCTTTGTAAATAGGAAATGGAAGTCAACGAATGAGATTTTCAAATCACCCAGAAATCCTCACGATTTCTGTCTTTGGCAATCGATATTTTAGATCGTGTTTCACGATCACGAGATTTTCCATTGAAACATTCAAATTACGGACCTCGTTACGGACCACTATTTGTATGGTTTACGTGAAACATGGTCTCTTTGAAATCTAAATGTTGTGGCCGTTACACATATCTCGCCCTGATTAATCAGTTATTGTGTGTGTGCTGGTGTCTAAGGCCTCGGGTCGACGCCGTTGTGTGTGTATCTCAAAAAAGAAAAGTTTTACTTTTAGATTCGAAAAAATGAGGCGAAAATGCCGCTCTATTTAAATTTGTTAATCATTAGACTAATCAAGGAATGAAAACATTTTTTTATTTTTTTCCGAAAAATGTTCCGCATTTTTCTAAAAAAGGCCTCGGTCAATTTTCAGACTTACAACACTAAAAAAAGTCGTATAATTTATATATAAATAAGGGCCTATAAAGGAATGAAAATTGAGTTTAAAAGGTCTAACTTCTTACTGTTTATGAAGTAAAGTGGATAAAAAGAATGAAATAAGTACTTAAACATTCCAAGGATTGAATTTGTAGTGCAGGTTTAAATATGTTCAGTGGCCATAGCCTGAATGATCTGAAATATAGGAAAAAGTTTAAACCACTTTAGAAGTCTGAAATAAAACATTTATTTCTATCAGTGCATCCTCTTAAGAGATATAATACAGTTCCAATTTTGTTTTTGAGCACCGATCCGCTCCGTTATTAAACAAACTTCCATTAAACGTAGCTCCGGAAATCCCAAAGTGTCACGTAAGCCAATCAGAGTCGTATAAAATATCCCACTCATCATCAAAGCGGCCAAGCAGGCAAACTTTATCCGGGAAGCCCTGGAGCACGTTCCGAAGAGACCGCGTGACTACTTTCGTCTATTTGGGATCTTGGAGGTCCAGCAAAAAAGAAGGAGATCGGAGAGTGATGGGTAGGGTATGATCGGATGGCGCGTAGGCGAAACATGTTGCATTATTCAGCGAGGGCAACGGCGTTTTCCCCATTCCGTACGTTTTTCGACCGCTGGTCATTTCCCATTGACGTACGAGGATGTCAGACAAAATGTAAGCCAAGCTCCCCGCAGGGTTTTGCAGAAAATTGTATTTTTACGACTTGGCGGATGTCTGCTTACGTATTGGTTTATACGTGGAGATATGTTTTCTGGTATATGTACGATCAACCTTCTTTACCATCTGCTTAAAGTGTAAATCCGACCGAGGACGCTCCGTCAGGATGAAGATAAATTGGCAATGACATTCTTCGCCTCTATCTCCCGAGAACAAACACAACAGTTGGACTCGTACAACAGGTTTAAGAAATGTTCGATTGTATTAGGGAAAAGATGGTTTAGACTGAGTTTTAAAATAATTCTTACGGAACTCAGTAGTTTTTGTAAAAAAAATTTATCTGCAAAGTAAAATTAAACCAAGCTTGTCACAAATGCTTATGTTAAATTGTCAACGCATGCTCGAAATAATTTTTTTATATATTTAAAGAGAATGAATATATGTTGAGACGTTGACTTAAAGATAACCTAGTAGAATACTAGAGATCTGATATGTTTCAAACCGCCTTGCAGTTCGTCATCAGATGATCAGATTTGATGGTGAACTGCAAGACGAAAATCGTGCTCTGAAATCTCAAAATCAGTGTTTGATTTCTGAAATCACTTTGAGATTCCAAATCCCATACGCAAAATTTGTAAATGTTTGACCCCTCTGTGGATCGTTACAAATCGTATCAAGAATATAAATGTAAAGATTTCTGATTCATTTAAATTGTCTTGCGGTGCTTTTTTAAATATAGTATATTCTCTAAGCGTGCTTTAAGTAGACCTATAGTGTTCGAACTTTAAAAATAGTGCCATCTGCTTTAGTATCACTCAACTAAATGTGTGAAGAAATTATACTTTTGTTGGACCTTTCTAGACTGAAACTTTCAAATATTCTACAGATGTAATTTTGAATGGGCTTTTATACATTCAATTTAAAACTATGTCGGTTGTAGCCGTTACTACTGAGCAAAATTTGCACGAAGCCAAGAATATTTTCGGGTAGCCGCAAGTACTAGAACCCAGTGTTTTCATGTTTCCCAGGAGATATTCTCCACTGACACGAAGAGAAAGAGCTTGCAATCTTACCTAAGTGTCTTCTTCTTTTACAGGTTTTTAATTGCCGTAGTTGAAACTACACTCTTTTTGAACCGGGAGAAATGGACGAAAGGTAACTCGATTAAATTGGTGTGTATAAGATAAAATTGCAGGCCCGTTGCCAGGATTGTTCAGTTAATTGGGACTGGCAAATTTTTAAGGGGGCACCCTTGAAAAATTCGTTTCTTTCTTAAGACCTATGAGGCTATGAATACTTTAAAATTAGAGTTAAATGTGCACACGTTTGAAACTGAAACACGTGGTTTAAATAAATAAACTGTTTATTGAGTAAAATGGAAATAAAAGTGTAAAATAAGTGCTCTAACACCCCAAAAAAAACTGAATTTGGAGGGCAGAAGGTTTAAACATGATCTCTGGCAATACCTTTAATGGTCTTAGCTATTGGAAAACGTTTTATCCACTTTAGAGGTCTACAATAAAAACTTTAATTTTAACATTGTAGAGATAAATAATAATATCTAATAATAAAAATCAGCTAGGCTAATACCCATGGCACCACCTTAGGCCCAAGTCGTTTAGCTAATTTTAATGCGTATAAACAGGTGGCTGGGTGTTTCTCAGCAGCTAGGCTAGTACCCAAGGCACCACCTTAGGCCCAAGTCATGTAGCGACGTTTAATGGCTTAAACAGGAGGGTGGTGGAAATCCCTTCATGACACGCGAGCCAACATCTGCCTACTTTAACTTTTACCGTTAACCTCTACAATAAAATAAGTATGACAATTATCAAAAATTTTCATCTAGCTTATTTTCAGATCTTTTGACGCAGCCAAGGCTTAGTTCAGCACAGAGACCCCTAGAGTCTAAATATGCGCAAGGTGTAGTATACTACTACTAAGAATGATAAAAGTTCAGTTTGCAAATCCAAGTGGGAGCTGTGTTAGCCTCAATAGAGTGGAAGTGCTACGTCACACGACGTCACCCATGCTTTTTCCTATTCGTAAAAAATTCGCACCGACAATGGTGGCCACGGCCAAAGCTACAGACTGCTACTACTCAATACATTCTAGACGAAGTCAAAACGAAAAGGCAGTCGATAATATTCGGGCTTAGAAGAACCGTTAGTATTCGATCAAAACACTCTCAATTGAATCGATCCTCCAAAGCATCTCTCATTAAGGAAACTCCTTCTTTTAGCCGTAATTATGATAACTTACGCAAATTACATTAAAAAAAAGCGCCGCTCATTGCAGCGTGTTTGATTAATTTCGTTCTATTCGAGCTGAGAGCGGAAATAAATAGAGGAAGAACGAAGCGAGTTAATCGAAAGAGTGTCACCCCTCTTGCCGCCCCCATTTTGGCTTTTACTAATGAAGTGTTGCTCGGAGATTTCTCTGAAATGATGACGATCCAGTTCTTTGGGGTGGGTGCGTCAAACCGGCTATAGGAAAAATGTCCTCGCCATTCATTCGAACCAACTCGACAATATCTTTCTTTCTAATATCCAAGTCGATGCGCGCTTAATTAAGCGCCGAATTTAGGAACAGTGTCTATAAAGAGATGAATTGAAAAAAAGAGACGCCGCCTGGCGTCATTCTTCCACAAAAATCCGGAGCTGAACTCCTAATTAAAAGTCAAATTGAATGCTCCCCCGTCTTTGCCATATTCACTGACGTTGGTTTTTAGATCTTTCCCCCCTTCAAATTTCCCACGTCACAAGGGGGGGGGATGATAAACGTAGCTGACGAGTGTTTTAATGGCGTCGAAAGACCAGTGGCGTAGCGAGAGGCTCACAGAGCCCGTAATTGCGAGTGGATCCGTACCCGAAAGGGGGTCCTTTTGAAATGTTTATCTACTTAGCCAGGAATTTATACCTCTACTTGGAATGATTATCCTGCCGTATCGCGTATGGTAAGATAACTCTTACTTTTTTGTTTGTTAAGTTAACATAGTGACGTCCAAAAAACCGTCAGCCAGATCGAGACGAAAATCTGCCGCGATAAGCATTCCAAGTAGAGGTATGGATTCCTGACTTAGCCTATAGTTGAAGCCCCGCTAGACAGGCTTCCTTTTCCCAGCGAAGCGTGTTTAGTCGGAGCTGATTTCTCCGTTTGGTTTTGATTTCTATCTCTCAGCTTTTTCTTTCGGACACAGCCTATTTTACAGGGCTACCCGCCATTTCCAATAATCTTCCGAGGCCTGGAAGTCGTTGGCTTTTATTTTACTGTCTAACGATTTCGACGGAGATTTTATAAGCATAATTATGTAATTAGATCACATTGTGCGCGTTCTATAAATAATCATGGAGGGTAGAAGAGACAGAACTGTCAGAATCTACTTTTACCTCAAAGATAAAGTCAAAAAGTGGAGCAGAAAAATGAAAAATTCGCAAACAGGCTGATGAAAATGTTAAAGAAGAACTGCAAAAAATTCCAAAACTAACGTCATTTTTCTCTAGACATTGGCTTTATTAACACGACGGTTAGTGAAACACTTATAGATGTTTCGGCTCATTCCGTTGTATCAGGAATCCATACCTCTACTACTTGGAATGCCAATCGCAGCGTTACTAGTAGGCGGGGCCAAAGCCGTCAGAATGATCTTACCATACGCGATACGGCAGGATAAGCATTCCAAGTAGAGGTATGCATTCGTGGTTGTATCTATAGAATCTGAGGAAACCGAACCTGTAATCGTTGAGGCTGATGAAACGGGAAACCAATCAAGGCCTAACAGTGGGTTGTGAACATTTTATTTTTTTAAGTCCCACTTTAGGGGGCCTGTCGTCTTCGGTTGCAGGCGGGCCCGAAATCTGACACTACGCCATTGCGTAAGACGTCAGTTTTAAGGAACCAATGAGAAACCGGACTGATTTGATATTTCAGGATAACACCCCTAAAATTGCTTCGTTTTAGATAATTAGTTTTCAAAACCAGCTTGAGAAATCGCTTCGTGTTGGTTCGGGAAGCAACTCGTCCAAGTCGGTTCGCTTAGAATCGCTTTCAAAACGACAACGCGGGGAAGTAAAATTGCTCGTATTTTCAAAAATAATGGGAATATAACTCTAAATAATGTCAAATAATATTACTGTATAATAAACATGATTAACTTATTGTTTTGGGATACTTTTTAGTATTTTCAAAATTCTGGTCATAATTTAATATGACGTCAAGCCTTGGATAAGCGAACCGGAGGGAAACGATTTCGCACGTGTGAACCAAGAATTATCGTCGGCGGTCAAAACTGGCATGCAAACCGACCTAAACTGGGTTTTAAGCTCTAGTGTGGCAGTTGCTTAAGTAAAAAAAAAATAATTAGCTAGGCTAATACCCAACATATAAACAGATTCTTGCTGGGCTTGTAATCTGATATTTAGAGCTTCAGATAGTTGATGTCATTAGAAGAATATATGATCTAAATTATAATATAGTTAGCGGTAGTGTTTTTCGATTGAATCCGGTACCTTCGCGGGCTTACGCTATATAATTATTCAAATAAAATTTCGAAATAAAAATTAGTGCGAGGCGAAATACCACCATATTTTTGAACGGTGTACCACAAGTAGCGTAGTAACAATAAGTAAGACAATTAGCTAAAATTATCATCGAACTGATTTTAAGAGATTAGCACAGTAAAGGTTTAGTTCGGCACAGAACCACCTGGTGTTTAAATATTCCGAAGGTAAAATATATAACTACTAACAAGGAGACGATCCGAGGTAATTTTCACTGATTTTGTTTAAATTCGGGGGATAAGTAGACCTTTATGTAACTTGAAATTTCCCAAAAGGAAAAGTTTCGACGGGCTTTATTTTTGCCATGGCAACCAAAAATGTTTTTGATTAATTAAAACCTACTTTTCCCTATGGAAAATAACTAGGATAAATCGCAAAATTTAGTGGTCCCACATTTGAAAAATTTTGAAATATTAACAAAATAAATTATATTAAAAAAATTGTACATTTGGTAATTTCAGGTACATTTGGTAATTTCAGGTACATTTGGGGGAAAATAAGCAAATTGGGTAAATACAAGTAAATTTTTCCATGTTAATTTGATTTCGGTACATTTGTTCAAATTTCATTCGTCCGAACGGTGGTACAAGTGTCCGAATGATCATTTGTCCGAAAACGTCTTTCATTTGCCCGAAAAATGTATCACAACTTTTGTTGGTGATTTAGTCAATTTATGTTAACTTTACTGGCGAATTTCATTTTTTCGAATAATCGTTTGTCCGTTTTTTCGAAAATTAGGAATTGGTGGTTTTTTTTTATAAATTGTTAATATAAGAAAATAATAATATTAACGTGAACCTAACCTAACCTAAAATATCCACAACCTTCAACGCAATTCCCACTTACTAACAAACAACGATATTTACAATGTAGTTTTTTATTTTTTATTCTTGCACTAAAAAAAATCCGGACAAAAAAAACAGCAATAAGAAATACTAATTTAGCGACAGAATTCGGACAAGTGATGCTACCGATTCGGACGAATGAAACAAACAAGTTGTCCAATTCGAACAATTGAAACATTTGTTATTCCGGCGGTTCGGACGAATGAAATTCGAACATTTGTTCCACCGTTCGGACGATTGAAATTCGAACAAATGTACCTACCCCGTTAATTTCCATTTTAAGTAGTCAAAAACATTTTTGGTTGCCCGTTCAACCGGTAACCAACCAATTAAGCCAACTTTAATCCGACTTGTAAAATAGATTTTGCGTTTCACTTTCCCCATACTTTCACAAAAGAGACAAGCCTTTGCACACGTGTTCGTCCTGGTCGAAGTAAATGATAAATTTTTTATGATATAAAGGTAAAATTATATCTTTTTTAAACTTTTATATCACTTTTACAGCCTAAAATGTGGCCTTATATTCGGCACCGCTTCAAAACAAAGAGACAAGGACTAAATAAAACCTAGCTTTCCATTCTACGCTCTCAGTGCTATTACTCCCATAGAAATATAAATGAGTCTAGAACCACTGCGGTTTCCACCAATCCCAAAGCCAATGGGCAAGCTAGAAGGCTGCCATTAGGGTGGAATCGGGCTATCAGCGCCATCTGACTAGCGCATTAAACATGGTCGCTATGGTTACGGCAGAAATTTTGAAGGTTGCGATGGTACTTTTGTGTTTGCGTTTTTCGCGTCAATAAGCTTAACCGCGGAAAATTGAAAATGGTAAAAATTGCGTTTTTTTTTCGGTCTGTACTAACCGATTTGGGATAGAAATACAATGCTAATTTCATAAGTATGTAATGTTATAGGAATTATTTTATACTAAACTCGGAATATAAGTGTTTTTCATTTTCAGCGAACATCACGACCATATGTTTGACGTTGAGTTTTGGAGTTGCCATCATCTAATAACTAATTATGTTATATGCCAAAGTTCACCTGATTGAAATTTCTAGCGACAAAAACTTGGAAATGAAAGGGAAAGCAATTAGAGATAATCTTTCAAAGCTTATTTTATTTCAAGGTCAGTAAATTTAAAACGTTTATAAAACTGTAATTTACGGTAATGTAGATTCTTGTGAACGTAATGATTTTCATAGTTGTTTAAATAACTTATAATGTCATTGAAATAATAAATCAGTCTTTTTTACCACTCTACAACGTCGAAAACCGATCGAAGAAATGATAAACAAACCAGACGACGTTGCTTAAGGCGTAATGCCACGTGATCATATTTAGTTTCAATTTTTTTTATTAGATGGCGCGGATATGCGCAATTCAGTTCGGTTGGTTCAAGTCGGAGTTATAAACTTCGGATATAAAGTTTCCAGCTTTTTAATTGCACGGTCAATTAACCGTTATATAATATATAGTATATATTGAAATACAAGCGGTTTTAATTTAGTCACTGTCGTGCAAAGTCCCTCTATAGCGTGTTCAATCCCGCAGAAACTCAATGAAAAAGTAGAGTGGAGGAAAACTTCAAAGCGCCAGTATACGCGGAGTCTACTTTCGGGGAAGGTTTAAATCCCGCAATTAGGCTCATCAATTAACCGACGGTACTAATTAAGCGTATTTTAGGAAAACAGCGGACGTGTTATAGGGAGGGGGGCGCGGAGAGAGAGAGAGACCAATCGTTCTTTAGTCCCGCGCGTAATGGAAGAATATAAAAAATAAGAGGATTACAATGCGGAAAAAACTCCCTCGCTAGCTGAGCTAAGCGAATAAATTCCCGGGAAAAGTAGTGGAAAATTTGGGAAGGCAGCTGAAGCGACCTCCAGCGGCCAGGGAAGAAAAAAGCCTATCTCCCTTCTTTCTCTAACTTTTCACAGCTAATGAGGTTTCTTGATTGCATTTTCACGCTTTGCCAAGGAAGACTTAAAGCGGATTTTTTCTTATAAAGGTTTTTCTCCCGCCCTCACGCGTACCTTCCTCTTCTTACCAACTAAACCGGTCGATGCGCGGCGCTTAGGAGCGCTTAAATCTAGCGCCGATGATGGCGACGATAACGCGCGTCTAGGTTCCGAGTGGAGGCTTTATGAGAGGCCCGGGTTGAAGGAAAGGCAAAAATTAATAGGGACGTAATAAGAAATTCGCCTTCCTACTTTAACACGCGTTTTAGGGCGCGGAGGGATATCCGACGCGTGATTCGGTCGCTTCGACCAAGTCGGCGGAGGCGCGGGGATTAAAGCCGGATTCGACTTCAATTAGTAGGGCTTAGAGGAGAATTATAAGCCCAGCCTAATTATAGATTTCCCCGGCGATGCCTCGGCTAACTTTCTAACCTAGCGACAACCGCCGCTAGATTCACTCCTAAGCCGAGTCCTAGTTGATACTCCTAGAAACCGGAGCTCGAAGAATTGATAATTTGTTTCTCACTCGCATTTTAATTAGTTTTTCCGACGGCGAGAACGATTCGAGAAAGAACGGAAATAGAGACTTATTCGTTCACGCTCAAACGAAACCCGCGTGAATCAATTTTATCACCAGAAATGAATATAATTTCCGCTAGGTTAAATTCTCGTCCCTCGGAATCATTTCAGGATTATTGAATTGACGGACGAACGTTGGGACTCCCTTATTCAAAAACGCCGAATATATATCATTAATTCAATTTTATTATTTTTTCGCTCGACCACATTTTTTTAACGTTCTTTTATAGAGTAACCCATACTACTATTTTCAAATTTAAATTTTTCGCTAGATAGATAGATAGTTGGAGTTCTTTGAGTAGGCGAATAAGTAGGAGAGGGTTTATATCGAGGGCTTTCATTCGTCGAAAACCATTTATATTCGAAGTTTTTAATACGAGCGTTGGAACGGAATAAATAAACCTTATAACACATTCCAAACCGTGGGTTATCTTCTCCGGGAAACTCCAGAAACTATTCGAAGATAGACAACTGAAAGAGACGGACCAAACTGCCGGCTCCGAATATACGATATCAATGGGCATTTCGGCATCGCAGCTCGACTGAAAAATCCCCAGGTTTTGCATGTATGAATTTTTTGTCTTTTAGGGACGAAAAACGAAAACTGGAGCGAACCATCCCTGCCGACGTAAAAGAGGAACATAGATCAAGATTACTGTTAGTCCTATATTTTATTCATGAGTCTCGTGATTACCATAGGGATTCTGGCGCGCTTTACATGAAATGTAGATCCTATATAGTGATTCATGGTCCTCGGGTCCCTCCCGCGCCATCGCGAGGAGAGAACGTAGCGCGTCCACGTATACAGTTTGGAATCGTAAAATGAAAATGATAATTTAGTAGCTTCATCTTCCGCTTCGTTCCTTCGCGGCCCACACACGACAGAAATGTGAAAATTACATTAATTTTACTGATAGATACGCTCCGTTGGTCGTGTTTTGAGTATGGCTGGAAGAGGGGGATCAGAGTCCCCAAATCTATAGGGATTCAACCTCATTTGATTGCTAAAACCTTCTATTTAGGCTTATGTAAATATCCGGTAATAATTTTGGGTGGTTTTGGGGATCCCCGGTTTCGTCCTATATGCTAATATGAGTTATTGATATCTACAACACTGTCTTTATACTAACCATTCTTTGTTTTATTTAAATAGTCACGTTTCGCGTAAATTTAATCAATAAGTCGTGTTTAGTTACGTCGTGTAACTAGGGGGGATAATTACTAAATTAATTTAAAGAATAGAATGAAAAGTGTGGACTAATTTCAAAGCTACTTGATATTTGTCTAATATTATTATTGAAAGCATATATTTTTTAAAGGGAGTATAACTTTATCCCTTCCCTTATTTTTCTAACCACGTGCTATAGTGTAAAATACAGTGGTTTTTGAGGTATTATCCCACTAAATGTATACCCGCTTTGGTAGAGCTTTAATTGATCATATCTACTAGGAAGCCTTTCGTGAATCTAAAACCACGTACCTCATTATTATGAAATTATATTTGAATAAATATCCAAGCTATAATGAAAATAATTAATTTATAGCTCGGATATGGTTGTTTATATGTTAATTAAGAGTGCATTTAAAAAATAAACACTAAATATGAAACAATAACGGTTTCAAATGAGAAAACCTTCTCAGGGTGGGCAGGCTTCCTCTAATAGAATAATTGGGTGTTTCTACTTTCGTTCTAGACTAACGCCATGAGCGAGAAAAGAGAGAAGCTATGGCGCACCTCCCAAGGAGAGTTCTACTCCCTTTAAGCGTAAAATTATTAGAATAGACGTTTCCATAAAATGTTCGTTACGGTAAGAGGGGGAAACAAAACTGTTTTTGAAAGGATGATTTAGATCAACGTTTTATATTTACTCCCTGTTTTTACCCTCGCTCGACTCTTGAGCTTGGTATGTCGTCTGCTACCGAGTATTTACAAAACTTGGTGGTTTAAAATATATCCGAGTGATATTGTTAAATTTGTTATATCTAATGTTTAAAGTGTAAAGGTATTTCGTTAACTTAACTAGTCTTAAGAAAAGAGGATTGAAACATTTAAAATAACGAAAAATGTTTAACAGTTTATAGGTTTGTGAACTAAGGCTTAAGATTTCATTGACTGCCACAGTAGTGTATCAGGTAAAGATTGTTGTTTATCATAAAATACTAGCTAATAAATATCTCAGTATTAGCAATACTTTCACAGAGTTGATATGAGTATTACAGTAATAATTCATTTAATTAGTATTAACAATAAATTAAAATCAGTTTGAATTCCGATGTCACTAAGCCTTACCCGAGCTCCGTGATAAATCTTTGGTGAAATCTTACCGGGAAATGCAAAACGTTCCGTCAACTTATTGTTTAATTTAAGCGAAATTAGTGGTGTGTGACATAAAATATTTCTACGTGCTTTCACTGGTTTTTCTATGGAAAGGCCTATTCTGGTATTCCCTTTTCGAACATGTCTTAAAATCATTGACAATAAGTACAGCCAAGTTATAGTTTAGTTTTAGCGAAATTGGTGGTGTGTGACGCAGAAAAAAACAGTGAAAGCATGTAGAAATATTTTATGGAAAGGCCCATTTATTATTTAATCACCCATTTGTTAGAAACCAACTTTTCAGTCAAAAGTTAATGTAAGAAAAATATTTCAATTGAAACTAAAGGGAAATAATTACGAGTATTAAACTATATAGTGGTTTGAAAACACTTGATAAGAAGTTCTATTAACATTGCCTTAATTACTTCTCCGAATGAATTGGCTCACGGAGAGGTTTAGCCTTCGCTGTATCTGTCTGTGTGTATGTCACGGCGTTCGCAGTTGATATCAAGGCGCAAAGTGTTAGCGCGTTGTTTACCGTTTCCAGAGCTACCTGTTATATATTTATTAAAATCTCTGCCTTTGGTTGTACATCTTTTTTTATCAGTGGCGACTCTAGTTTATTTATCTACTAAAGCAATACCACGATAAATATTATTTTAAATTTTCATTTGGAGTATAAAAACAGTTTAGTTTGCTTTCTTTATATACAGGGTGTTTCAAGGGGTTATGCAAAAAATATAAAGAGTTGTAGGGGCTGAGTGGAGAAGAATTCCTGTTTTCCCCCATTTTCCTACGATGAGTTAAAGAGTACCAGAGAGCTTCAAAGTGTGGGCTACTAGCACCTGCAAGTAGGCTGCAACAAGCGCAAAACGAAGCTCTTTTAACTCATCGTAGGAAAATGGGGAAAAAACAGGCATACTTCTCAATTCACCCCCTACAACTCCTTAAATTTTTGCATAACCTTTGAAACACCCTGTATAGGAACAACTAAAAAGGATAAAAAATTTAACCTAATTTTCATAAAATTACAGTTTACTGCTGTAAAAGAATTTACTATATCGTGATTACATTTTAGACGTTTTTCATTAGGATACGTTAGCCCCTATATTAATTACCCCCTCAGGTTTCGATAGGTGACCAGGGCCGTATTAAGGCATGTGCCAAGTGTGCCATGGCACAGGGGCCCCCGAGGTTAGGGGCCCCCCTTTTAGAAATAAATGTTTCTATTGGAATTTTATGTTTATAACCACATTGGGTTTAATAGAGTCAAAAAGTAAGGTTGGAAATGTTTTAGGGGCCCCAAATTATATTTTGCACAGGGCCCCCAATATTGTTAATCCGGCCCTGTAGGTGACGTGCGATAAACTAGCATTCATACTTTATTGGTTTCTAACTTTCTTTTAAATTTAACCACATGGAAATTAATAAAAAAAAATAATCTGAAAAATATGTGTACAACTTATTCTTCGCAGGTAGCGTGAAAATACAAAGTCTGCTCTAAACTTTGGGAGTTGATTGGTTGGTAAGCCGCCGTGATTTGTGTCGCGTATGTCCACTTCTATTATACTGTACTTGCTCCAACCGTGTACATTTTATACAGCCTACAAAGGCTAATTGGTTTTTGAAAAATATTTCCTTCAAAATAAAATCATGAATAAAAAAAATATTTATAAATGTAGCAAGTGCCTTTGGCGTTGGACTATGGACGTAGACGACCCATATATATCGCGATGATCTACGCTATTTTTTCGAGACTGCCCCAAAGCGTTTCGAGTTCTAAAAGAAGTTGGAGGAACTTTTATTATTTCTATTTATAGCAAAACATCCGATTGTTGCTCGACCAGGCATAACGTATTTTCCTTCAGTTTTTACGAGTGCTAGGCTGAACGTTATTCTTTCCCGCGGGGTCCGAAGGTAGGCCTAGTGGCACGCCGGGCATTAAGAAATTTTGTCTTCAGGGGGGTAGCGTTGAGGAGTGGCCTCGTTGTATTTGGAACTAGCCGTTTGGAAAGCAAGTGGGGAGAGAACTTTTGTCGCGTGAAGTCATCAGCGGCTTTCGGTGGTATGCAATTTTTCCACTCTTCCCCCTCTACTTCCTTTTTTTTGTTCTTTTTGAGCGCGCGCGCGCGGTGATAATACTGGCGAACCCAATGGGTTGGGTCTTTTCTTCCACGTGAAACTAGCATCTATCTTGCCCCATAAATGGGCTCGACGTTAAATCGCCCGAATCAGAATTTCCACGCGCCCACTAGCTACGAGCGCCTACGACAGCAGAGCGTGCGGACGACTAAGAAAATGGTTTCCCCTTATACCTCGCAAAAGGGGTTAGTCGACGGCAAAAGTATGTCCTGGGACGGAGGTATAGGCTACGTGGTAAGGTAAAGGTTGGAGGAGTGAGTCGTACGCGATTCGATTTTGTCGGGGGTCTATGGCGGGCTTCTTTTCTCGGAAATAAATCGCTCGGTGACTCTCCTCGCGGCCCCAGACGTTTTCTTTGTTTCCCACTTCTTCTTTGTCTCCGATACGCTGGAAACCTAACACTTAGAAGGTGACATTGCCCAATCGAGTCCCGTTCGACCCTACGCTCGAAACATTTAAATGGCGCGTCACTCGAAATAGAAATGTCTAAATCTAACGCGGCGGTCATTACGAAACTGGACTATTCCCCTCTTTAAATAGGTCAGGTACATCGGGCTTCTCGCGCGTCAAGTACATCAGGTACTCTTGACATAAACAAACGTAGCCCAACTGATGTCCGTGGTCATATTCGAACGAGGCCAAACTGAAACGGAATAAGCCTTTTCAGTAGTTCCAACTTTTTGAGACTCGTAAATCAACACGATTTTTTGCGTCAAAGTTGCTCTATACACTGGCCCTGTTTTGTAGCAGTCACCATCTAGCAAAAGAGGCGAGGCGATTTTGTACTGTAGGTGTATGTCAAGCGCCCCTCTTCCATTCTGTCTCTCCTTTCCCGCTTCCATTTTTTATCGTTCGCATTTCGAATGTAGAAGCTGAAGAGCGGCTAACGCATCATTCCGCGTGAAGACACGACGAGGTCCTACTTTCTGTTTCTCTCCTCCAACGCTAGGTGGAGCTAGGCACCCACTCGCTCTCCATTCTCCGGTTTGAAAATTAGAATGAATGAGATGCCCTGGTATAATCTTTTCTTCCATTCCGCGTTATTTGATACATTGAACGGCGTTTCGCCGCTAACTTCAGTCCCTTCAGTCGCTTTCGCAACCGGGCTAGGACGTTGTTACCTTTTTCCCACGACGTCCAACGGGGTTGCTAAAGGGGGAGTTTCAGAGTCGTTATCTTTCGTTGTTGCTAGCGCTAAAATCGGACCCCGCTGATGGAGGTCTAGCTGGTTTCGGGCTATCGTCTCTCATGAATTAAACTAATATTAAGCCAGAGTGCCAGATCTGGTTTGCGTCTGCTAATCTCGGGGGAATGCAGGCGGGGGAAAACGACGCTGTCATTTTAGTATATATCCTCAAAGGCATGTGGAGCTAAATTTAATTATTTTGCAAAGCGAACAATTCGAGGATGGTATTGTAGTTAGTCGTTAATTGCGGAGGCTTTTATTACCACTTCAATAAGTGCTTTTATTTCTATGATTGTAAATAATGGCACGCGTAAATTACATTTCATGGTTTATCATAAACATTTATAGGATAAAAGCTGTAGGCGCAAAGAGTGTGGCGAGCTTCTGAAATCCCAGGCGTCTAAGAGACAGATCTTGTGACGCGCTTATTTGAGGAAAACCACATAAACCGTTACTAAGCGAAAAAATAATTGAAATCTTAAGAAATATCGTAAATATTTGGGAAATATCGTAAATATTTTGGAAATATCGTAAATATTTGGGAAATATCGTAAATATATTTGGAAATATCGTAAATATTTGGTAAATATCGTAAATATTGGGGAAATATAGTAAATATTTGAGAAATATTGTAAATATTTAAAGAAATATCGGAACTATCTGAAATATAGATAATTACCGGAAATATTGATAAATATCGGAAATATTCAAAATATCTGAAATGTTGATAAATATCGGAAATATTTTAAATACCTGAAATGTGGATAAATATCGAAAATATTTCAAATATCTGAAATGTTGATAAATATGGGAAATATTTCAAATAGCTGAAATGTGTATAAACATCGGAAAAATTTGAAATACCTGAATTGTTGAAAACATTGAAAAAATTTAAAGTACCTGAAATGTTGATAAATATCACCTGCCCCGTGTTAATGTGTGAGTTATTGATTTTAAGAATGAAATATGGGAATGTGTAAAAAGAACAGATAATACATTAGTGGATTTCTTAAGATCAATTTCATTGGAATTTTAAAAGTGTAATTATTTTATAACCTTAAATAGTTTCAACTCCCTAAGTGTAAAAATACCAATTTTTTTCAGATATAAAATTCCGTTCCAACACTGTATTAAAGCAAACCAAATATACGCCAACAGTATGGAGAAAGGATGAAAATTGATGAATAGAGCGTTACTAAATTAATTTTAATTCTACCATCCTTGGTTCGTAGGGGGTTGCGAACTACAAAGGCGAAATTAAGCTGGGAAGGGAGGGGGGTCCAGCTTCTGGCTAGAAGTGGCCACTTATTGAAAACAAAAAGACAAGCTTTTAATTTCCCCTTTTTTTGGGAAGTCTGGGCGCTTTATTCTCGGGGTTGAGAAATAAAACTTCGTTGATAAAGCCCCGCGATAAAAAAGAACCCTTTTATTTTGAGTAGTGTCGAGAGAAAGTGAATAGCTTCTCGGAGCAGTCGCATTTTCCATTGGGCCTTTCTTTGGTTCGCGAGCGACTTTGGAACAGAGGAACTCCAAAGGAAGGGAGTTAGGGATAAAGAGAAAAAAAAAAACAAATTAAATTATCAAGCGAATAGAGGTTTTTTTGCGACTAAAGATAAAACAAGTTTTTCCCGCCTTTTGTCTTTGTTTTGGTGTTCGGCAATTTTCTTTAGGTGGGCGGGGCTGTATGCTCATAGGTTTGAGCCCAAGCCACTGAAAAAGTAATGATAACATCCAGTTTGTGTCCTCCTCCTTAGGCTTTCACTACCACCAAAATAGAACGATCATTATAATCTTGTTTGGTAAAAGATTCGTCGTTACTTTCATTCGCCAGATTAAATTTATGACAATATGGATGGTTGGTTGCCATACAATTCATCTCGTTACTGCGAACTTGGTGAAGATCGCATTTCGTGGATTTTCTAACAATTTATAAACGTTAAAAGCTATAGTTTCCCAGTTCTTCGAATTTATTAAGGTTTGACACGAAGTCAATTCAAATCATGTAATCTATACGCGAGGGGCCAACCACTTCACTATAGATTCTGTACACCGGTTACAGCGAGTTCAGCCTTTGGTAGTGCTAAATCTGTAATCGATTACGTAATAACTTTAGTATAGAGTGCCAGCAGCTTGAAACCCTGCGACGTCACCAATGTTAAATGTCTATTGAGAAAAAACGTGAGTTTTCATGACAACCACTACGGAAGTGACGGCTGTGACGTCACTAACTTCTAAAAACGCATCAACTGCTAGCACTCTATTGTCAAAGCTACGGGCTTGTACACCAATTAAAGATAGTGGTCAGCCATATTTGCTTACTTGAAAAAAATTCAAATTAAACGAAATTAATTTAAATAGATAAATACGAAAAGTGCAAAATTTCATTAATAATGTTGGTTTTATTTGGACGAAATTTAATCTAAAAATAAATATGTTATTTTAACAGTTGACAATGTAGGCTATTATCAATAAAAAAAAGTTGAAGACATTCCACTATCTATTTTCATTTTGAAAACAAAATATAAAAGGTCGCAAAAGCGGACGTCAACAAAGTTCTAAAATCGAGCTGTCGCTAGGAAAACAAAATAATATAGAAAACCTTAACAAAAACCGTTGATATATATATAAGAAAGTCTTCATAAAAAATGACCTCTCGTGCCATCGTCCTTTTCTTATTCCTCCTTTTTTGATCAAGAGGGAAAGGGGAAGGGAAAGGGGGAGGGAAATAGGGGAGAGACAGAGCTTCAATTTCGCTGACGTGATTTTTCTCTTCTGGTTGATGTAATTTATTACCATTTTGGACGAGTGCGGTTTTTGTAGCCTCAGACACCAACGACAAGCGCATCTTTCTCATCCTCCTCTTGAGCCTCCCCTCTCGAAGCCAGGGACCCAATGGCGAAATGAAGCCCGCTTCGTGCCACAAGTTGCAGCTTCGATCGAGTCGCTTATAAATTGCCAGACCAGGCCAAATCAACAAGTATATATAAGAGAAAAAATAAAAGATGATGGCCGTTGGCGCGATCGGAATAAGGGAAGAAAAAAGAAATATATATTTAACTTCTAATAAAACGTATCGACTGTGATGAATGACGTCATTAGGATGATGACTTCTTTCTTTATCTTATTGCCCAGTGTTCTCTTTTTATTAGTATCGCCTTCTTCTCTCACCAGCCACGGGACAGTCTGAAAAAAAGTGCGCCGCCTCCGGATCCAAGAAAGACAAACAATAGGAAGTTAATGTTTGTTCCTTGATTTATACTGATCTTATTATTAGCCCCGAATGAAAAGGAGAGGATGAAGTGTGTTTGTCCTGGATTTAATAACGTTTTCCTTTATCCTTTGTCGCGCCTTTTTCTTCCATTATACTACGTAGGGACTCAAATGGACGACCCGGGACAGACATTGTATTGTTTTAACTCCGATTCTTACCCTCGTATTTGCTATAAATTAACAAAGGAAATAAATCTAACTTGATTTACAGCGACTGTCTGCAAATTTGACTCGATAAGGGTTATAAAATTAAAGATAAAATTAATTTAATCCCCCTTTTTGAGTGATTGTACGCGTTCCAGAAAGAAGAACCGGGTTCGTACAGAATCTGGATATCCTGGAAAACCTGGATAAGTCAGGGATCTGTAAAATGGAGGGAAAATGTCAGGGATAAGTCAGGGATTTAAATAATTTCGTAGAAAGTCAAGGATAAGTCAGGGATTTAAATAATTTCGTAGAAAGTCAAGGATAAGTCAGGGATTTAAATAATTTCGTAGAAAGTCAAGGATAAGTCAGGTATTTAAATAATTTCGTAGAAAGTCAAGGATAAGTCAGGGATTTAAATAATTTCGTAGAAAGTCAGGGATAAGTCAGGGAGTTTAGTTAGTCAACTAAACCACACATTAACAAAGAATTTTTGACCTAAAATAATAACAAATAATGTCTAAAAATTTAACCAAAAAGGTTGAGAATATTGGCAAAAATTGATCAGGGATAACCTGGAAAAGTCAGTGATTTTAGATCAGAAATTTTCGTACGAACCCTGAAGAATAAAATTTTCCGAGTCGCTAAGTATAAGCCACTGGAAGGCTATAGTTTGTAAATGGTTTGTAATAGCGATTCCGTTTACTTTAGTAGATGTTCGCTGGGAGCAGATAGTCGCGATGCGGAAGACAGGTAATATCAATTTTTCAAGACGTCCCCATTGTATCGGCGCTCTCGTATGGCCTC
This sequence comes from Leiobunum rupestre, assembly GCF_980474605.1. NCBI lineage: Eukaryota > Metazoa > Arthropoda > Arachnida > Opiliones > Sclerosomatidae > Leiobunum > Leiobunum rupestre. The sequence continues at coordinate 39,578,750 of NC_143392.1, forward strand.
CAGGGGCACTCGGCTACCCGCGAGAATTTCGGGCCGGCCGGGGTGGGTACTTAGACTCAATGTCTGCGCCTTCTTTCCCTCATTTCGTTTCAATTTCCCGTCCATGGATGCAGTAGGCCAAGTAGGCCCAGGGCACTCTTTCCATCGTAACCCTGGTGAGTGGAGCGGGAGAGCGGCGGAACGACTTCTGGCAACAAAACACCAATATTCTCGCTGCCGCAATAAATCACAACGTTTCACTTTGCCAAGAAGTGGAAGAAGAAAAATTCTCCTTCCATTATACGACATCGCGACGTCACCTGCCAGCGAGTACCACCCCACGTACTATACTAGTAGATCCGATAGAAATACCGCATTTGTTCGCTGTAAAGTAACTCCGCTCTTGGCTATAGGCGAGGGTGATGTTGCGCAGTTTGAGATATATTTCTGGAACACGAGTGCGGATTCTCGACGAGTCTAGAACGACGCTCGACGTCCGAAGCGACTCTCTACTTCGACACTAACTAACGTCCGAGGGAACCGAGTCACGAGCCTGGTGGAAGCCGCGAACGATGACGTTAGTAAGTCGCGACTGTACGGGTAAACTTGGTCGCAACCATGACCGATGGCTGATCGATCAGTGGAAGTTTCCCGTCTCCATCCCCGCACCCTTATATCATCCGAAGAATATACGGGGAAGCGGGAGAGGCGGAAGAAAAAGATTGGGCGCGGGATGGAAGGATGCTGGGGATGCTGGGGATGCTGGGGATGCTGGAAATCTTAAGCACCCTTCTTCTTCCCCTTCTTTATAGGGTACGCTTCAAAAACGCTGAAATAACGAATCCCCCGCAAACTACGGCCGTTCTTTTTCAGGATGGCAAGGGCGGTGGGGAAATCATTCCACCCTTATGTCGTAGTCGTTCACCCGCGCCTTCTTTCGCCCAGTTTTCCCCGCGCTAAAAATACAACCTGTTAGCTAACGCGCAACAAGGTGTGGTTCTTTCCACGACGTATCCGGGGTATATAAGATTGTCCCATTAAAATAATTTAAATCCGCTTCAATATAAATTGTAAATTTCGCAAACCGAGAGTAACGGCGTCCCTTCGCTTTGCTTCGGGCGAAATTCTGGGCGCCGACACAGTCAAACGACCTGAAATTGAGTTTGCTTTTGGAAGTCGTCCTAATGAAAAATCTATTTAACGGGCAAACTGCTGACGTTTCGCGCCGAAGCCTTAGTTTAGAAACCGCCCCTGGATACGAAACCGAAGGTCTGACTTTTCCATCCCACCTAACGATTCGTAACGAAGTACAAATGGGCTATATTTCAACGTAGGTTTTGAAACGCGTCGTCCAACTTCGCCAGTACTATCCGCTGACACGTAGGATTTCAATACGGATGATACGACGGAAATTCTTTAGTTCCTAGTCGGCTCCGTGGATGGAACAATGTATAGAAGTAATGTAACGACTAGGTGCGAGGACAATTATTTCAATGAACGGTCGCAGTTTTGATAATTCTTTGTCCCGAGGGCGATGGTAGACGCGGATGAGGTGACAGAATCAGAAATTGTGTCCGTGGCCCTACAGGTGATGGCCGCGATAATAGAGAGTATCTGGTCGAGTGAAAGGCTCCGTCTACGCGTCGACTACCCTATGAATTAGGTTTATCTGGTCGGGCAGATACTGGTGAAGTGGGGGGAGGGAAAGATGTGTCACCGAAATTCTAATTGTTTCCGAGCAATTTAATTAGGTAATTTGCCGGGATTCTGATAAAGGGTGAACGCCAGTTTTAACTCTTAATCCATTGTATATTAGACTCGCCTCGTAATTAAGAAATTTATAAATACGCTTTTGTTGATGAATGGACAGACAATGGCTACCCTTCAGGGCCTACTTACTTTAGTTGTTCAAACCCACATCTAATCTAAATAAAATTGATTTTACTGTTTTAATTAAAGATACTTCGGAAGCATTTTAAGAAGTATCAGCGCGAAAGGAAAAAAAATATTTTAATTTATTTAAACTCCAATATTTTCAACAAGCAACGTTTAAAACAATTTCCTTGATACATTTCGCGTGTTTTCTACTCGTGCTTCTAAGCTATCTTATGAATTTTGAATTTAATTATAAATTTTACCTTATAAACTTTATTGTTTAGCTATATACGTAATTTTTTTAATTTCAACGAAAACGTTTTTATTTTTCTTCTTCCGAAATGGAGTTTTGTCTAGAACTGTTGGATAAAAGATGGTCCATTGATAAGGAAATTTTAGTTTTTTCTCGTCAACGGCTTATTTTGACCAAAATAGCGGGCGATGCTTGAGGTTGTGGCCTACAAAAATGAACAAGGGTCCGAGGGCGAGTCTGGGGCTCCCTGTGGAATACCTCCTTCTCCGAGAGAGGCCAGTTGGTGCGGATTCTGGGCGTCATTGAGTGTTGAAGGGGGCGTAGTGTCTGGAAGCTTTTTGCAGAAATCAAGAAAAGCTTTCATTCCATTTACTGGGCATCGTGTAAATGTTGCTTGTTTTCGCGGCCCTCCAACTTAACTCGCCGCCGTCTTTTGGCAGCCTCCGTTCGATCCGTACAGACCCTAGACCCGGACAGAACCTAGAGCCGCCATAGCTATTAGCAACGCGCGGTTTAAAAAATCGGCACAAAGAATCTGTAGAGGAAAGTAGGAAACGCTGCAAATGCCCTTTCTTAATCCTCTTTTTGAGAAACAAAATCTAAAGAAATCGGTCGGAAACTAGCGCAAATATCGGCCATTTTTGGCCTTTTAACGAACAACACGTATTACGCCTTAAAAGCCTTCTTCCCAGAGATAGGCTTAAAAATGTTTCGTCTCTCTTTGTCAGCCTTTTCGGCATTTCTTATTTACACGGGCAGTTAGGCCTTAGACTGCTCTTGCTTTACGAAAGTCAAGCTATTATTTCGCTTCCCGCTTCTAAATGCCTTTTAAAATGAGCGTAAATTGCGTATAGCGACACCTATATGTATCATACTCGATTGAAGCAGTTAGAATGTTTAAGTATTCGCGACGTACGCTATAGTATCCATTAGTAATGCATTAGATGGCCGCCTGTATTATTACTTTCCAATCTAACTTGGCTGCTAGGGACTTTCGAAGTAGAGTAGCTCTCTCCCGGAGATAAAATTCAGTATGTATAAAATTGACATTTTTTAGACACCTTTACGACTGATACGTAAATAAGCTTCAGTTAAAAATCGATAATTCGCGGAAAAAAGGGGTCATTTTTAAATATTTTTCGAAAAGTTTCGGTACGCTTCAGCGTGTATAAAAACCAAATTTTATTCGAAATAAATTTTAACTCGAGATACTTCGATTTTGCTCTTAAGAGCGACTCTCTTATTCGTTTAAGCGCTTCGTATCGGTCCATTTATTTCCAACTCCTATCTTCGATATCTGTTCTCTTTTGCTTTTCCGACTTCTTAGTTGGCGGTACGGTTGAAGGTGGGATTGGAAGTACGGTCTGCTTAGTTTTATGATACACCGCCTGGTCGTTCTACTCGAGACAAGGACATTGTACGAGCATATAGGCTATTCCAGCTCATCAGAAAGTGAGGAAAAGAGAGAATGTTTGAAATGGAATCGGTTAGGAATTATATATTCGCCTTTCGTTCGATTTCTCCATTATCTTTTCCCGCTAAGAAGGAAGAACCACCGCGTGGCTTTGGAAAAAGAGTCTTAGTGTAATAAGCTAGTAACAATGACTTTGAAGTGGGTTTCAGTCCTTTTTTCTCTGCAATTTTATTTTGTTAAGAGGATAAAAAATCGACGATTTTTTTCAATGAAATGAATACGGAAGATTAAAACCTGATAATCTTTTTTTTTTTCAACCATTTCGGTCTTTGTAATTTATTCGTGTACAAATGAATGTTCGTATTAAAAGTGCTAGGATTTAGTTGAATCAATTATTCAACTAGGCCGAGCGAGGGTGTATTCTCTAGATCGACCGAATGGTGAACGGGGTCAACTGGTCAGATAAATAAAGTATTGTATACACTTTTAACTTATTATGGTTTAAATCCAGTGATTTTTTTTAAAACCAATGGTTTTTTTACATATTTTTTTAAATTAACTACAAAGTATTCCAAAATGCTTATCAATTTTCTTACCGAAATGATTACATTTCTAAAACATTTACAAGGTGACCACATTTCCTATATTTTCAATACCTCCCTATAAATTATTTAGGTAGTATATAACTCGAAAAAATTCCGTCGTCGTGTACCCTTCTTCATCCTATATTTCACTTAATTTTATAAATTGTTTTTCCTATATTTTCCTTTAATTTGCTTGAAATTATCCTATTTTTTCTATGAAATTTTCGAGGCATTTTCCTGTTCACCCTGCATTTATACAAAATCAAAAATGAAACTAAAACAAACTTTGTTCTGGTCATATTAATTTTTAGTTGATTGGTGATACGTATACACGGTTAAACAAAATCGAAAAAAGATTAAAAGTAAAATAAAGCAGTGTTTAAAAAACCGGGTTTAAACCAAAAACTTTTGGGTATTTTTAAAATAATCGTTTTTTTTTCAATCCTGGAACTTATCCAATCGATGAAAAAGCTTATTAATAATTGAAATTTTTACATCTGAAATTGTTCTATACGCAATTATCCATTTTGTTCAAAACTAAATATTTTAAAGGGGCCTGTCTACATATTAATATTTTTTTTTAGGTTTTCAAAACGTATATTACAAAATTTTAACAATCCTATATAGCAAATAAAGAAGATAATTAACAGTTATGTAAGTTGTAACTTTCGAATAATAAAAATAATGAGGGGTCAGTGTGGGAAAGAATGGACACTTTGGACCAAATGCATTCTATGTAATTATGGGGTGGCGGAGTGGTTAGCACTTTCGCCTCGCAGAAAGAGGAGCCGGGTTGAATCCCAATTGTGGCACTGGGTCAAAACTCGGAACAACTCCTTCCGCGTTGAGTTTGCAAGTTCTCTCCTTACTTGTTTAAGGGATTTTCCCTCGAACTCTTCGGTTACCCCTTCCATAAAAAAACTTGGCTGTTGGCTCGCGTGTCATGCAGTGCTTGCCACCACCTTCCTACGCTTTGTAACCCGGTCAATTGAATTAATGGCTTTAAAAGTCGCTTGATGACTTAGGCCTATGGTGGTGCCTTGGGTATTAGCCTAGCTGATTATTATTATTATTATTAAATATTATATATTAAATTTATTTATGTGGTTTTTAATTGTTTTGCTTTAACGGCTTAGTTTTTAGGTTTTAGTTTGGATGTAGGGTTTTTATCAGTACTAAGTCAGGATATTAGGGGCTTGTCAAGAATGATTTTTGTTTCAACTTTCCTACAATAGTTTTACATCGATTTCAATGTTTCTTTAAAGGTTTCTTTGTACTGAATTTGTGTATTTCCAATAGCTATGATTCAGTATTTTTGATCTCAGATTTCGAGTTTTTCATAAAATTTTAACTTGGATTTCACAGGGTCACAGGGAGCACGATATAAATATGAAAGGTCATGTTATTCAATCGGTTTTAATAACTACTCTGGTGTAGAGTTATGTTGTATGTAGACTGCTTTAGCGTACGAACCGTACAGTCAGAAATATCCTATCACGTAATAATACTTATATTTTATGATAAAGGAGGATACATGAAGAAACTAAATTGTCCTATGGACCGCACTAAAAACCTTTTGAATTGTTTTTTACCCCGAGCTGTTTATACGTAAATATAATTTGTTAGTAAAAATAAATATTCAAGCAAGCTTGAAGCTCAATAAGATGTAAATAATTCTTATTTATCACCATTTAAAACGATTTAAAAGTGGTTTGGGTTTTAGTGTAGACCATAGATAAATAGTGTCGTCGCGAGTGTAACTAAATAGTGAAATTTCGTTTGGTTATTATTTGAGATTCTGACTGAATAATGCGGGCGTCCAATCTAAGCTTTTAAAGTTGATATATTTTATTGATAGCATTATGTATTCTAGAGCTATTTGGAAAGACGTAAGTAAATCATTGGATCACCGTAAAATCCAAAAATGCTATTTTGCATTTTGTGGGTTTTATATGTGGAAAAACATTGCAGCTCTTGTAGGCAAAGTTCGTCTGCTATTTACCCACATGTAATCATAGATGGCGATACTCAGTTACTCACTAACTCAGAAGCAGACGAACATTCGTACAGTGCCACCGCTTTATTTCCCACGCTGGCTGCGAGGATGGTTTTGAAATCTCTACGTAATTAATATTAATTACTAATTAAAAATAATAAATAATTAAGAGTAAACATAGTGCTTTTGTAAAAACATTTTGTACGTTGAAAAACCATTTTCAAAATGCATTTTGTATTTTTATTTTAAGCTGCAAAAACCATTTTACATTTTATATTTTGCCTTTTGAGTTGTGTAGAAAGTATTTTGCATTTTGAGTTTCGAGAAAATATTTTACATTTTGCATTTTAAAAAAAGCATTTTTAACAACCCTATAGCTCATTTTACAAAAATTAGGGAATTCTTACTAACATAAGACTGCTTCAACTGACAGGTGCCCCAATAGTTTTGCCCCAAAGCTTAAGTTCTAAGCTATCGGAAAATAGGTTAATATAAATTGTCCAATCTTGGCCGTGTCCAATCCAATGGCGTATCGTCAGATTTTGGGCCCGCCTGCAACCGAAGACCACAGGCCCCGTAAAGTGGGACTTAAAAAAATTTAATGTTCACAATCCACTGTTAGGCCTTGATTGGTTTCTTGTTTCGTCAGACTCAACGCTTACAGGTTTGCTTTCCTCAGATAGTATAGATACACCCGAATAAGCCGCATCAACTTCTATAAGTTAAATCACTAACCGTTGCGTCCTTAAAGCCAATGTTTAGAGAAAAACGACGTTAGTTTTAGAAATTATAGAAGTTCTTGTTTAACGTTTTCATCTTTCTTTTTGCTAATTTTTCGTTTTTCTGCTCCACGTTTTGACTTTAACTTTGAGGTAACTGTAGATTCTGACTGTCTCTTCTACTCTCCATAATTATTTATAGAACGCGCACAATGAGATTGAATTACCTAATTTTGCTTATAAAATCTCCCTTGAAATCAATATACCGTAAAATAAAAGCCAACGACTTCCAGGCCTCGGAAGATTATTGGAAGTTGCGGGTAGCCCGGCAAAATAGGCTGTGTCCGAAAGAAAAAGTTGGGAGATAGAAATAAAAACCAAAATGAGAAATCAGCTCCGACTTTACACGCTTCGCTGGAAAAAGGAAGCCGGTCTAGCGGGGCTTCAACTTTCTTCTTGGCTAAGTAGATAAACATTTTAAAAGGACCCCTTTTCGGGCACGGGTCCATCCGCAATTGCGGGCTCTGTGGGCCCTTCGCTACGCCACTCCAATCTCACCCGAATCCAGCATACAAAAAGAGTATGACTATATATTTACATTTATTTAATTTTTTAATTTTTTAGATCGTGAATAACATTTAAATTAAATGGGCCCAAGACACCAGCGTAGGTCCGAGTTGGCCAGTGACCTTTGTCACGTCTATTCCAGGTGACCGGGTTAAATAAACAGTGTCTCATTCTCGTCACCGCGGTTGCGTCAATTCTTTCCCTTCAGCTCCTTTTCCCTCTTCTGTCAGATCCGCACGAGCTTAGTTTGTGGTGCCAATGGGGTTTCTCGACCCCCTCCCGCACGCCTCGGGTCTCTTCTTTTCCGTTTCTCTGGCTCATTCCTTTTCTCTCGACGGAGGCGAAACAGCTCAATCGCGAACGAAGGCAATTTCACTTTCCGATCGGAAACCGGCCGAGTCGATTAAAGTGGCTGACTGCTGCCGGACCCCGCATCCACGTAGCGCCACCATGCGACGGAGAAAGCGAAAAAGAAGAGAGGAGTGAGGCGCGTGATCGATCATTTGGTCCCGTGTCGAGGCAAAAGAGAACCCTGTACTTGATCCTTCTCTTCTGAAACCAGCTCTCCCTCCGCCGTACCATTTCTTTCCTTATATTCCCAGCTTACTCCATTTCTATGGCTAAGCTTTCTCGGGAAAAGCCCGTCCAAATAAGAGAAATCTTTCGCTAGCAAAGCCAAACGACCCTTCTCCCCATCCATTCTCTATCTCTCTTTCGTTCAAGCTCGCTTTTTCCGTCCCTTATATATACTTTATTCCTTTTCTCTTTCCCACCGAGTCGTTTTTTTCCCTTCGTATTTTAGAAAGAAAATTTAGGATTTAGTCGATATTAACTTTTTATAGGGTGTGTTTGGTAATTACGGGTGTTTTGGCCGATTTACGCCGTTTAGCTATTTTCTGCCTTTACTATTTTGTAAAATCAAGTAGACTTTGTGGTATCGCGGCTTGTGAGGGGGCCTTTGCTTGAACCGCGTAATCCGGAAATGGTTGGAAACGACTAGGTTTCTACACGCGGTAAAATTCGCGGTTTGCCACCGGGGGATTAGAAAGGAAATGGTGGTATGGGTATAATAATAACCGCGGGGCTGGCGTGTTTTGTTTCCTTAATTCGATGTATCCGTGTGTTGAAAATGCCCATTGTACGAACCTCTGTATCGACGCCGTGGCCACAGACGGGCATTTCCTTTGAACCGCGTAGAAGAAGCGGATCTCACGATATTAGGTACTTTATCCAGTCCTTGTACACCTCGAAATATAATGTTTTACTTCCGACTAACTTTACATATCACGTCGGTGCCCGCAATAAGTATATAGCGCGAGCTAATAATGAGGTATACGCTTAGTTTAGGAAAAGTTGAATTAAACTTACAACAACTATACTAGCAAAACACCGCGAAAAGAAATGTTGTACTCTCATGCAATAGCTTATATAAATCGGGTTGGTGTATCGCGTGTGGAACACTCTAGCGGTATAGATGGCTCTAGTAGGATAAATTATCTGAACACCGGTGTACCGCGTGTGGAACACTCTAGCGGTATAGATGGCTCTAGTAGGATAAATTATCTGAACACCGGTGTACCGCGTGTGGAACACTCTAGCGGTATAGATGGCTCTAGTAGGATAAATTATCTGAACACCGGTGTACCGCGTGTGGAACACTCTAGCGGTATAGATGGCTCTAGTAGGATAAATTATCTGAACACCGGTGTACCGCGTGTGGAACACTCTAGCGGTATAGATGGCTCTAGTAGGATAAATTATCTGAACACCGGTGTACCGCGTGTGGAACACTCTAGCGGTATAGATGGCTCTAGTAGGATAAATTATCTGAACACCGGTGTACCGCGTGTGGAACACTCTAGCGGTATAGATGGCTCTAGTAGGATAAATTATCTGAACACCGGTGCACCGCGTGTGGAACACTAGCGGTATAGATGGCTCTAGTAGGATAAATTATCTGAACACCGGTGTACCGCGTGTGGAACACTCTAGCGGTATAGATGGCTCTAGTAGGATAAATTATCTGAACACCGGTGTACCGCGTATGGAACACTTCTCAAAATGACCGTATATATGGTACTAAAAGCCAAATCTAGTTACTTTGTGGTAGGTAAATTTGTCCGAATTTCAATCGTCCGAACGGTGGAACAAATGTTCGAATTTCATTCGTCCGAACCGCCGAAATAACAAATGTTTCAATTGTTCGAATTGGACAACTTGTTTGTTTCATTCGTCCGAATCGGTAGCATCACTTGTCCGAATTCTGTCGCTAAATTAGTATTTCTAGAATATATAATTTCTAATCAGTGGGAAAATTGCGTTGAATGTTGTGGATATTTAAGATTAGGTTAGGTATGGTAAGGTTCACGTTAATGTTACTATTTTCTTATATTAATAATATTTAAAAAAAAAACCAATTCCTAATGTTCGAAAAAACGGACAAACGATTATTCGAACAAATGAAATTCGCCAGTAAAGTTAACATAAATTGAACGACTAAATCACCAACAAAAGCTGTGATAATTTTTTCGGGCAAATGAAATACGATCCTGTTTTCCGGCATTTGGACAAATGATCATTCGGACATTTGTACCACCGTTCGGACGAATGAAATTCGAACAAATGTACCCAAATCGTTACTTTGCTGCTCTCAGAAAACCAGTTTACCACGTGTGGAACACTTCTACAGCCATATGTCCTGTATAGATGGCACAATAAAATTAAATCTTGTACCTTAGCTGCACTCAGAACTCCAGTGTACCGCGTGTGGAACACGTCTACAGCCCTATGACTCGTATAGATGGTGCTGGAAGGCCAAATCTTGTAACTTAGCTGCACGCAGAACACCAGTGTACCACGTGTGGAACACTTCTACAAACGTCGCCCCTTATAGATGGCGCTAGTAGGTCAAATCTTGTAAAATAGTTTCACGCGGTGCACTTTTCCGCGTATGGAACACTTCTACAATCATATGTCCCGTACAGATTGCGCTATTAGGTCAAATCCTCTAAATTAGCCAGTGTACCATGTGTAGAACAATTCTACAGATTTTTGGATACATTATAAAAAATTACCATATTTTTAAAAATGCATAGTTTACAAACGAAAAAACTCAAAGAAACAGTTTTTAGCGGAAAATTAGACTACGCTGTTAAATAAGTTTAAATGACTAAAGGCTTTTAATTATTTTTAGACTTTAAATTAAATAATAAAGGGAAAATTCAAGCAATTAATTGTTGAAGTAATAAATCAATATTTAAAAAAAAACATTTTTTTTTTCTAACATAAATTTTTTGAACCCATATAATGTACGTGTTTTTTTAACGTTAATAACAAACCAAATAGTTTCGTAATACAATTTGCATACAAGTTTCATTTTCGAAAGCAACAACATTAATTTCATTAATATTGCAACAATAAAGCATATTGTTATCATAAGTCTTAATATTTAGTTTTATCTTAAATATTAACATAATAATATTCAGATCAAACTAGCCGGGCCCTAAAACGTACGTCTTCCGACGGAATTGAAGCTCTCGCGGGTGACGTTTTTAATTACCCCGTCACGTGCCCGGATAAATTTCGACTATTATGGTCGCGTATCGTATCAAAATAGTATTTGTTCTTTAGTATAAACAAACACATTATTTTTCTATTGTAAAAGAAATAATATTTAATTTCACGGCAGAAGAATAATATTTAGTCTCAAGGCATAAAAAATATTCAGTTTTATTTAAAAATGTAATAGTTAGCTTTATTTAAAAATTCAATATTCAGTTTTATTTAAAAATGTAATATTTAGTTTATATAAAAAGTAATATTTAGTTTCACTTAAAAAAGTAATATTTAGTTTTACTTAAAAAATTAATATTTAGTTTTACTTAAAAAAGTAATATTTCGTTTTACTTAAAAGTCTAATAACTTGGTAATATTTCGTTTTATTCAAAAGTGTAATAACTTGGTAATATTTCGTTTTAATTAAAATTGTAATAACTTGGTAATATTTCGTTTTATTTAAAAGTCTAATAACTTGGTAATATTTCGTTTTATTTAAATAGTAATATTTCGTTTTATTTAAATAGTAATATTTCGTTTTATTTAAATAGTAATATTTCGTTTTATTTAAATAGTAATATTTAGTTTTATTTAAAAGTCTAATAACTTGGTAATATTTCGTTTTATTTAAATAGTAATATTTCGTTTTATTTAAATAGTAATATTTCGTTTTATTTAAATAGTAATATTTCGTTTTATTTAAATAGTAATATTTAGTTTTATTTAAAAATGTAATATTTAGTTTTATTTAAAAATGTAATATTTAGTTTTATTTAAAAATGTAATATTTAGTCTTATTTAAAAATGTAATATTTAGTTTTATTTAAAAATGTAATATTTCGTTTTATTTAAATAGTAATATTTAGTTTTATTTAAAAATGTAATATTTAGTTTTATTTAAAAATGTAATATTTAGTTTTATTTAAAAATGTAATATTTAGTTTTATTTAAAAATGTAATATTTAGTTTTATTTAAAAATGTAATATTTAGTTTTATTTAAAAATGTAATATTTAGTTTTATTTAAAAATGTAATATTTAGTTTTATTTAAAAATGTAATATTTAGTTTTATTTAAAAATGTAATATTTAGTTTTATTTAAAAATGTAATATTTAGTTTTATTTAAAAATGTAATATTTAGTTTTATTTAAAAATGTAATATTTAGTTTTATTTAAAAATGTAATATTTAGTTTTATTTAAAAATGTAATATTTAGTTTTATTAATAAATGTAATATTTATGATTCTTGAAAAAATAATATTTAGTATAAAAATAACGAATAAATTCGTGTAAGTACAAGCGTACTTTTAGAAGTAACGTTGTTGGTGGGGTGGGGGTCATTTGTAGACAAAAGGGGGGTACAGTTCGAGGCCGTAGTTACGTTAGATTAGCCTCATTTGAGCCCGAGCACGAGCTTCCTTCGTCACAGGGAGACGCCGGTCTTTTCGTCCGGTAATAATTCGAGAATCGGCCGTTTGGAGTCGCTTGTTGCACGCGATGTAACAGGTAGTTCTTTCTCTCTCGCGCCAATAAACACTCGTTGCCTCTCTCCCGACTGCGCTGTCAAATAACCCATTACAGAAATTCCCTACAAAACTTCCCATTAGACACCCGCGTACTTATATTTTCAACACTCTCTCCAAGGTAGGTCTTCCCTGAACGATTAAATACCACTTTTCAGCTCACCTGAAATTGAATTTGATAGGTAGCTATAGTATCGATTCTTAAGTGCGTCAGCGTTTTCAGCCCCTCATTCGCAGACTGCATTTCATTTATTTTCAAAGTGTCTGTCGAGACGCCTATGCGAGAATTTAAATAGAGTTCTAACACGACTATTATTTATACACGTTTTATTGACTTAACATTTTGTTGTCACTGTTTTTAATTTCGGCGCGCTGACGCGTGTCCAACTGAGATGCCAGTATTCAGGGGAAACGACCGAATTGAATTTATGCACGTTATTGACAAGACCATGTTTTCGACTTCAACGAAAAACTTCCGAAGAGTCACGGTTGGGGGCGCACCGGTAAATATTTAGCGTTTTGAAAGGCAAGATCACGTTTGAAATAAGGTATCTCGTATTTACCTAAATTAAAAAAAACTAATACTGAAAACGTCATACTCAATACTATTATACAGGGTGTTTCAACAGGTTATGCAAAATTTTAAGGAGTTGTAGGGGGTGAGTTGAGAAGTATTACCTCGATTTTTTTACAAAGTCCTTTTTTAACTATCACACGAGCCCAAACCTTAATGTTCGCATTTTCCTCCTTCTTGGTTTAGCGCTTGTCGCAGCCGTCTTCCCGGGGCTAGTAGACCACACTTTGAAGCTCTCTGGCGCTCTTTTCACTCATCGTAGGAAAATTGGGAAAATACAGGCGTACTTCTCCACTCACCCCCTACAACTCCTTCAAATTTTTGCATAACCTTTTGGAACACCCTGTAGTAAATAGAAAGACGCGAAACGTCCCGACTATTTTTAAACTTGTAAATAAAATTATACCATGAAGTAGCAGAACTTTGTTTTAAATTCTTTAATTAGTAGATTTACTATTCTGAAACATTAAATTCGAGATTGTTAAGGAAGAATGAGGTAAACAAGACCCTTCTCCGATAATAATTAAATATGGGTAATTCTGTTTCTGACTAAATTCCAGTCTTAACGCGGATAAGGGCGATGACATTTCAAAGACTGCAATATTTCCTCCCTCGCTTTGTACTCGTATACTCGCTGAAGCGTTCCCAGATTAAACACTCTTAGGGAAGGTAGGGCCCAGTGTGAACGGGCCCGGGAAGAAGGCCATAACCGAAGTTCGCGTGGCATCCTCCTCGAAACGTACGGGCAGCCATTACACGTAAGCTCTTCCGGGAGCTCCACCCAGTCGGAATTTTCACGCGCGCACCAAAATATATATCCACGCTTTCTCTCTTTGCCAAGTTTCATTGTTCTCCGGAAGAGGGGAAATTATTTCGATTGCACATCGAAGCGTTTACTCTCGCCGAGACTAACCCCCAGATTTCCACTAACAGAGAAAACCTTTAACAAATTGCTTATTCAAGCGCGTTTATCTTGAATCGATGGTCCAAAATGAAAAGCTTTAACCTTTTCTCTCAATATCCTTTTCCTTTCCGACTATATACCTGATATTTCGCTTTCATTCTTGGATACGCGAGGAAACTTTGAGTTGGTAATCTAAAGCTCTCGCTCATTTTCTGAACTCCACTAGGAACCTTCTACGTGTATGTATACCAGGGAATACGTAGTTCTGTCAATTAATTTCGCCATAGTTCCAATGGTCTATTTCGTCGAAAGATAATTTAAGTAGAGATAGAGAGAAATAAATTCGGGTAGCTTTTCAAGTGCTACGTTTCCCAAATTCGAAGAATCACGAACTTCATACTTCATTCCCGATTTTAACCGTAATGTTTGTTGTAGCTTATCCCGGTCGAATTTTTGGTCGTCGTGATAAACCGTTTCCAGGAACGGTAAATTCGCGTTGAAATATTTTCCCTCCGAAGTGGAATTTAAGGAATTTGGAATACGACGAAACTTTCCTATTTGTACGGGTTTCGCTTATGATTCGAGCGCGCTACATTGATCCCGAAATATAGTCGCCCGCGTGGTCCCCGAAATGAAAAGCACCCGGCAACACTGAGACCGGAATTTCGGAATGGATAAACTACATTTATACCAGTAAAACGCGACACATTAACCGATATTCGGTCGATGTATTTTATCAACGGATGACTCTCGTCCTGTTTTATCTAGGCGTATATAACTAAAAGAGGCAATGTCGTGGTAAATAAGTAACGTTTATTTTAGTTCGGGATGACCCCGCGAGATCGTATCCCTGGTTTTCCAATTATCTATCCCGCGACTAAGCCTATTCTCGGATGGCCAAATCTAAAGAGAAAAGAAACTAGAGACCGTATAACCCCTTAGCTATTTTTACGACTTCTAAATATCTTCCCGGAATAAGCCAGCGGACACTCCGGAGCGTCTCTCGGATGAGGATGCGAGAGGAAGAGTATCCGGAAGAGGGGAGGCGGGTAACGTAATAGGCGTCCGATATTAGCAATCTTACCAGCCGTTACCGAAGAATAAGTATCCGAATGGAGTGCATAGTTTAGGAAGAGGCGGCAATTTCCCCATTGGCGACTTCATAGCCCTCCAGTGATCCCACTTGATTTATTCATTTCCACTCGAAGGTGGATAAAGTTGGCCCCGCAACGAGCCTATTGGGTCTTCCTTCCCGTTCGAAGAAGGCCATTTGGCCCGCCACCGGACCCTATTCCCAAACCATCGACCACCCCAGTCGCTCGTCCCTGAGAATAGAGGCTCCGTCCACCGTCTAATTCCGATAGCTCTTCTATTAACGACTCCCCCCTTCCACTCTACTGACGACTGACTAGGGGAGAGGGCACGGTTGGCCACCGCGAACCTGTTTACGTCTATGGCCACTGGATTCCGCCATTAACGGAGAGGTTATGGTTATGGGTCAGTTTATAAGACTGCGGAGGCGGAAAACCTCCAACGACTTTGCATCGCGACGTAAATAGGTGGCTCGCTAGTTAAGAAAAGAGCCTGAGAGAAGCGGCTGGCTGGTTGGGGTCGGGGAGAATACCCCCCGAAGCCTATTTAAGAGTGGCGCGCACGTATCATTAAAATTGTTACTCGTCGGATTTTATAGCGAGCACCTTTGCCGTAATTTCGCTCTCCTAAAAGCGCGGCCCATTGCCCCTAAAACTTTAACTCTCTCGGGATGACTTTTAAAGAAACGGACACTAGCTAGACCCCGCCTAAAGCTTCTACAACTCGTCCTTAATTATAGTTATTTTTAAAAGGCTTTTGCCTAAATTACCTCTCATTCCGAAAGACGCGTCTTTTTGCCACGGTAGTTAAGTCAGTTCGCTTCGTTCCTCGCTACATCAGTCGGATAGAGGTTCTAAAAAGTTACGAAGAGCGTTTATAGGATTTAGACAAAGCGTATTTTGCGTAATTGATCCGCTGGAAAACAACGAAAATTGGTTAAAACGCGAATTTTTTCTTCTACCAAATTTTGAAGACCTAAAGTATTTCTGATTACCATCGAAAACTGTTTTATTTTTCTCTCAGTTAGTGCCTTATTACGCTGAGCTTTAACAAATTGTTCCTCACTTTGGGGTGACGCCAACCACGCTTCCTCCCTCCGTCCTTATTTAAATATCATTAAAAACAGCTTCGAAGTGTCAGCGTACGATGCCTTGGCTATATAGTTTTGGAAACTTTTATTTAATAGGGAGAGGCGTCCCTAGCGGCAGTTTTAATGGTGTTTATTTATGCTTTTAACAGATATCGGGTTGTGGCGCTGCCTGGCGTCGGTACCCTAAAATAATCAAGCGATTTAAAACCTGCGACGTAATTTTAACGAGCGAAAAAAGGTGGCGCTGTAATATCCGCGAAGCTTTTAAAAGAGGCTCGACTTCTATGCAAATAATTGGATGGCTCGAGCGTTTCTTCTTATAACGACGGCGCCATGCAGGGGGCGCCCTTGTACTAACCCCTTCCTCTCTTCTTTTAGACATTAACATAATGTCTGTTTAATGAGCGTTTCATGACTTTGGCCCAGCTTCTGACACTTCATTAGTTAAAGGCCTACCGAGTGGTACTTACCTTACTTCCCCACCCGCGCCGCCGTCAACTGCTGAGCGCCATCTATGTGGATTATATGTGGTGGTCTCCGAGCAGCGGTTAGATTAATTTCGTTATTAAAATGAACTTAAGAAATATCGTTTCCTTAAATCAAAGATAATATGGAACTCCGTACCTTAGATTCGAATTCTGAGAGCATTCTGATTGATGGATTTGTAACGAAGCGTTTACTCACTTCCGGCTGTATTGTCCTATCACGGCTAACTTTGACGTACAGGGCGTCATCTATAGTTGGACGTGGTCATATCTATAGTTGGTAGTTGATTACCATGGTAACGATGGAGCTAGTTTTTCCGGAGTTCCGTCAGGAAGTGGGTAAACGCTAATGACTACGCGCGAGGCTGTGATTTCGAATCTAGAGTACGAGGTTTATATTCTCTTTGCTTAATAAGACTTTTAAAACGCAAGTATTGATATTCAGATGATAAACATATATAGTTACGAATTGGGCTATGAAAATGGTAAGAATCTCCACTGAAAAAATGTTTTAGCAGGGTTTTAAATGCTTTATTTTGCCGTGAACGGTCGACAGTTAATAGCAGGGGTGCCCAAATAGGAAATGGTAAGTAAATGGCCATTTCAACCTTGAAAACGACGATTTTGACCTTGAAATTGGTTATATCGACCTTTAAAATGTTCATATTGAAAATATACAAAAAATTCTCAATAAAGAATAACTTCTTTTAACATGGCTATATTGACCTTGAGAATGGTTGTATCAACCTTCAAAATGTTAATCTCAACATTCAAAATGTGTACATTAAAAATATAATAAAATCTCATAATTAAAATAACTACTATAAACAGATCGATATTGACCTTGAGAATGTTGATATCGATCTTCAAAATGTTTATCTCAAACTTCAAAATGTGTATATCAAAAATATAATAAAATCTCATAAATAAAATAACTACTATAAACAGATCGATCGTGACCTTGAGAATGTTGATATCGATCTTCAAAATAACTATATTTTAAATGATAAACATAATATGATTTTATTCTCAGTTGTTAACACTCCTTTTTAAATAGTGATTTAATACGCGAATAAACAGAAAAGTCCATAATAAAAAAGGATAAAAAGGCTAAACCCTAAACAAATTTGAAAAAATTAATAATTAAATAGCTTGTACCAATAGGTCTTCGAGCAAACATAAAGACTCATTTTTCAGTTTACATCAATATTGAAACCGTTTAATATTTTAATTAAATATTAAATTTACACGCTGTTTATACACTATATATTTATTTAAGCCGAGGGAGTAGCCACTCGTAAATATTTTGTACAACTGATTTCTGATTTCCGTAAAATATTCGGTGATTACCATTGATTTATCATAAGTTATCGGTGATTTCCAGTGATTACTCAACAATTTTTCACTGATTTCCGGTGATTACCTATGATTGTACACCTAATTACTTAAATTGTGATAAAATACGCGAAAAAGTAGATTAGTCCATAATTAAAAGGGATAACATATCTAAATCCTAAACAAATTTGAAAAAATTAAAAAAACTTACTAATAACTCGTACCAATAGGTCTTCGAGCGAATCTCGGATCAAATAGATCTTCGAGTAATAAACTACATAGGTGGTCTCTTCTAACTGAACCTAATTACTTAAATGCCTAGAAATGACTCAAAAACACTCTTTTTACTAGTCTAGAAATGGCTCAAAAACACTGTTTTTACTAGTCTGGAAATGGCTCAAAAACACTGTTTTTACTAATCTAGAAATGGCTCAAAACAATTTACCAGTCTAGAAATGGCTCAAATCCCTCTTTTTACTAGTCTAGAAATTACTCAAAACACTCTTTTTACTAGTCTAGAAATGGCTCAAAACACTCTTTTTACTAGTCTAGAACTGACTAAAAAACACTATTTACCCGTCTAGAAATTGCTAAAATCCCTCTTTTTACTAGTCAAGAAATGGCTTAAAACAATTCTCTAGTCTAGAAATGGCTCAAAACCATTTACAAGTCTAGAAATGGCTCAAAAACACTGTTTTTACTAGTCTAGAAATGGCTCAAAACACTCTTTTTACTAGTCTAGAAATGACTAAAAACACTATTTACCCGTCTAGAAATGGCTCAAAACACTCTTTTTACTAGTCTAGAAATGACTAAAAAACACTATTTACCCGTCTAGAAATGGCTCAAATCCCTCTTTTTACTAGTCTAGAAATGGCTCAAAAACACTGTTTTTACTAGTCTGAAATGGCTCAAAACAATTTACCAGTCTAGAAATTGCTCAAATCCCTCTTTTTACTAGTCTAGAAATGGCTCAAAACACTCTTTTTACTAGTCTAGAACTGACTAAAAAACACTATTTACCCGTCTAGAAATTGCTCAAATCCCTCTTTTTACTAGTCAAGAAATGGCTCAAAACAATTCTCTAGTCAAGAAATGGCTCAAAACCATTTACCAGTCTAGAAATGACTCAAAAACACTCGTTTTACTAGTCAAGAAATGGCTCAAAACAATTCACTAGTCTAGAAATGGCTCAAAACCATTTACTAGTCTAGAAATGGCTCAAAACACTCTTTTTACTAGTCTAGAACTGACTAAAAAACACTATTTACCCGTCTAGAAATTGCTCAAATCCCTCTTTTTACTAGTCAAGAAATGGCTCAAAACTATTCTCTAGTCTAGAAATGGCTCAAAACCATTTACCAGTCTAGAAATGACTCAAAAACACTCGTTTTACTAATCAAGAAATGGCTCAAAACAATTCACTAGTCTAGAAATGGCTCAAAACCATTTACCAGTCTAGAAATGGCTCAAAAACACGGTTTTTACTAGTCTAGAAATGGCTCAAAACAATTTACCAGTCTAGAAATGGCTCAAATCCCTCTTCTTACTAGTCTAGAAATGGCTCAAAACACTATTTACCCGTCTAGAAATGGCTCAAATCCCTCTTTTTACTAGTCTAGAAATGACTAAAAAACACTATTTACCCGTCTAGAAATGGCTCAAATCCCTCTTTTTACTAGTCTAGAAATGGCTCAAAACAATTCACTTGTCTAGAAATTGCTCAAAACCATTTACCAGTCTAGAAATGACTCAAAAACACTCATTTTACTAGTCTAGAAATAGTTCAAAAACACTCTTTTTATTAGTATAGAAATGTCTCGAAAACACTCTTTATACTAGTCTAGAAATGGTTCAATTCATTTGTGGAGAGTAATCAAAAACTTTTACTAGTCAACGAGATTTCTGGTGCGAAAGAGCTATTAATATTAATATCATTAGCTAGCACCCAATCTAACTAACCCGAAGGCGTGTGTTTTTATAGGTCCTCTCCGTAGCGCCACCAAGCTGAAACTCGTCGCTCGTTCACTCGCATGCCATGGCCGGTAATAAACGTTCTCTCGCCAGCTTGGAAGTGTCCCAAGGGTATCATTGTCGTCATGCAAAGCTCGTAAGGCTAAATTTGCCTCGCAGTTTCTCTACTCTCCGTGTATAGCGGCGAAGCCCTTTCGTGATAAGGGCTTGTTAGTTTCGCCCAAAATCACAGATTCGTGTCGAATTTTCCACTCCGTATGTTTTGTATGTTCACGGGTGACATTGGGCCGAAAAGGAACAGAAGTGACGCGTGTAACTCTGACCTCACAATTGTACGGAAATCACCCTGACGCAATTTTGATCCTATTATCTCTTTTTGATGAGGGTTATATTAATTTTTAATGTTACTAAAAATATTACTCTAGCACGCGATCGTCTCGCTCGTACGTATATGTTGTCTTTCGGCTTAGATTCCGGAAATATTGTCTTAATTAATTAAGCTGGATTTGTTAAATGATAAAAATTTAACCAGCCTTCAAATTTAAATTCGAAAAGTTTTTATTCGGTAGCGTTATTAATTCGGAGTGGAGGGCCAAGTCGACTAGAGATTTATAGCCCTCCTGTATACATTTTGATCCAATATTTTATAAATACAGGGTGTTTCAAAAGGTTACGCAAAAATTTAAAGGAGTTGTAAGGGGGAGTTGAGAAGTATGCCTGTTTTTTCTTTTTCCATTTTCCTACGATGAGTTAAAAGAGCGCCAGAGAGCTTCAAAGTGTGGCCTACTAGCCCCTCGAAGTAGGCTGCGACAAGCGCTAAACCAAGCAGCAGGGAAATGCGAACATTAAGGTTTGGGCTCGTGTGATAGGTAAAAAGGAAATTGTAAACAAATCGAAGTAACCAGCGTAAAAATGTAAACTTAAACAATATTTAAAGTCCCTGCTGCTTGGTTTTGCGCTTGTTCCAGCTTACTTCCAGGGGCTAGTAAGCCACACTTTAAAGCTCTCTGGCGCTCTTTTAACTCATCGTATAGGAAAATGGGTAAAAACAGGCATACTTCTCAACTCATCCCCTACAACTCCTTAATTTTTGCCTTACCCTTTTGAAACACCCTGTATAATAATTAAAATTTAAGAATTTTTTAAAATACAATACAAAAAAGTGAATGAATTAAAATTATATGCCAATACATTTAAACAATCATAAGGGGGGATACCAAGATAACAATTTAACTACTAGTTAATCATTAATGGCGTTATAATTAAAAATGAAGCAAACTTTTATAATAAAGAGTCGAGGTACTTCATGGCTATGTAAATAAATAAATAATAAAAAAATTTAGCCATGAAGTATCTCTATCTGGTTTAAGTCTCTTTTTCATTTAGTTTTTCACAATGCGCTTCTCTTCACTTCTATGAAGTATCTCGACTCTTCATTATAAAAGTTTGCTTCATTTTTAACTACCCGTTATTTTGTCTGATTTATTATACATTTTTTAAAACTGTCGATTTTATGACGTTTGGCATTCTGTGAGGTCTCTGTGTATTTGGTTATATATTTTTACTCACCTTAGTTAATTTCTCCTTTTGCAACGTGTATTTGGGTCTCGTTCGAATGAAGGTAACGTTGACCAACCAGTTGATATCGTCTAAGCTCGACTCCAAGTTATAAATAGAATTAACAGGTTGAAAAGAAAAGGCGGTATTTCATACTGAGAGTGACGAAGGTGTGCGTGGGAGGGGACTTGGAGTGGTCAATACGAGGGTGGCGGGCAGGGCATCAAAAGTGACGGAATGTCACGCGACATTCGCCCCCCCCACCCTGCCCCCCGCCCGTCGATGGCCGCCGCTAGAAGGCGTGAATCTTAAAGGTGGAGATCGAACAAAAATCGCCTAACGCTTTCAGTCTCTATTGTGGAGGGCACTCCAAAACTTACTCGCTTCCAAGGGATAATGTTTGGAACGGGTAAAGTATGGCGTCATTTCGTAATGGTTACGACGCTAGGTGAGGTGGATAATCCAAACCGGAGAGGGGGGGCGACGAAAGGAGGGAGAGGGCGCTTAGGGAACAGGGAGACCCGCCCATGGCTGAAACCGTAGCGCACGCACTTAAGGTTGATTTGAAAAGCTCCTAAGGTAATATTATTGCGGCGTAGCGACGAATTTCGGAGTCTGGCTCGTTGTCCATGCGGCGCACATTGGAACGCTTATCGTTTAGGTAAACAAGCGGATCACTATAGCGGGCCACCCCTGAGGATCCCTATGATGACTACTCAACTTTCATGTTCCCCGGCTATCGTTACAAAATACGTGAGGCCCATATTATCCTTTCCTTTCGCTCCCGGCAATTATACTCCCTCAAATGGCTGCCTTACAGCCCCGATATTTCTCCGAGACTATAGCTAGATTACCTTACATTATACCACTCACTTTCCATTCTCGTTGCGACTATAAGTGTGTCTCAATTTCACTTCAATATATTCTTTTGACGTTTGAGTTTGGATATTAGGACGAAGTCGTTTAATCTTTGCCCAAAATATCAAATACAATAACAATAAACAGTTCCGCAACAGTTTATTATCGTTTAAATGATCGAAATATAACCAAGGACCATTAGTCAGCTTCACTTCAATATTTAAACGATACATTCACAAGGAGAGTACCCGAGCCGATTTTGTTCAAAGTCGGGCGTATTGTAGACATATATGAGATATGAAATTTCCCAAAAGGAGACGTTGCACTACCTATTCGATTTGCCATGGCAACCGAATATATTTTTGATCACTTAAAATCTCCATTTACGAAAATTTAAAAAAAAATTAAAATCACGAAATGGGTAATTTAGACCACATTTAGGTAAATTTCATCAAGTTTGCGTAAATTGGAACATTTTGGGGTAAAATTGTAATAATTTTTGGGTAAAATAAGGAAAAAAAATTATTTTTGTTTTAAGTGGTCAAAAGCATTTTCGGTTGCCATGGCAAATCGAATGGGTAGTATAACGTCTCCTTTTGCGAAATTTAATATCTCATATAGGTCTACATTACGCCCGACTTTGAACAAAATCGGCAATAAACACCTCGGGTACTCTCTTTGTCAGTTGGCTCAAAATTTCAACGTTCAATTTTGAAAACTAGAATTATTCTAAATAATAGACCTTTCCATAAAATGTTCGTTACGATAAGAAGGGGAAGGAAAACTGTTTTTGCAAGGATGATATAGATCAACATTATATATATTACTTCTGGTTTTTACAATCGCTCGACTCTTGAGCGGGGTATGTCGTCTGCTACCGAGTGTAAGTATTTACAACCCAGCGGATTAAAATTAATCCAAGTTATATTAATAAATTTGTTATATCAAAAGTTTAAAATATAAAAGTATTTCGTTTACTTAACTAAACATAAAAGGAGAAGATTTAAATATTTAAAATAACGAAAAAATTTGCTCGGTTTCGATGACGTTTAACAGTTGATGTTTATAGCCTTGTGAACTAAGGGTTAACATTTCATTGACAGCTAGAGTAGTATATCAGGTAAAGATTGTTGTTTATCCTAAAATACTAGCTTATAAATATCAAAGTATTAACAATACTTTCACAGAGTTGATATTGCAATAATAATTAATTTAATTAGTAACGAAAATAAATTAAAATCAGTTTGAATTCTGTAGTCACTAAGCCTAACCCGAGCTCCGTGTAAAATATTTGGGGAAATCTTACCAGAAAATGCAAAAAGTACAGCCAACTTTTTGTTTAGTTTTAGCGAAATAGTTCTTTTTATAAAATAAACTTGGCTATCTTGTTGAAATGTTGCCTCCCCGCTTCAGTTGTGGATCCGTTTTCTCTCCCACTAAAGAGCCTATGAACTCATTCTTAGGCATTGGCTGAACTATTCCAGGGCAACATTTCAACAAGTTGGGCAAGCGTAAAGACATTTTATAAAATCAACTATTGGTGGTGGGCGACGTAGAAAAAACAATGAAAGCACGTAGAAATATTTTATGGAAAGGCCTATTGGAGTTTTTATAAAGTAACATGGCCTTCTTGTTTGAATGTAGCTACTACGTCACTGCTTTAACTTTGGTAATATTACGAGCGCGCGCGCTTAGTCCGCGAGAAACCTCAGATTTTCACGTGCGCGTGCGAACCGCGCGTGCTTAAAACTAATCTAATAAAGCTATGACATCGTGACGTAAGAGCAACATCAAAACAAGTTCGGCAGGCGTAGCTAAATTTATAAAATTAACTATAGTCTTAGTCGATAATTGAAAATAACGGTCAAAAACGCCGCCGTTCAGTTTAGTAAAATATTTGCGGCGGCGTAATTGTCGGCCATTTTCGGTATGGAGATACAGGCCGGAAGGCAGGCAAAGCTGCCAGATTTCGATAGACCGAAAACGGCCAACTCTCTCAAATGTTTTGAAAATTTTGCGGCGTAGCTATCGACTAAGACTATTCTCAGAGCTTTAAAATTTATTTATTATCGCTGTTATATTCAATTGTAATCAACTGACATTTTAATCAAACATTTTGTTTATGTATATAATACAATCTAATTTATTATTGGACGACGCAATCTGAATAATTTAAAACAATTACAATCAATTTCGACGCGACGACAGTGACATTTGTGAAATATATCGTATGACCGTTCTGTTTATTCGTTTTTGGAAATTCTATCCTCCCTTTATACGTAAAAATCAATGGACACAAAGTTTAAGTATAAACTTAATCTAGCCCGTTATTGTAAATACATTTTTTCGTCCGATCTACGCGAAGCAATGTACGAAGCTTGGGTAATATCGCGGTCCGCTTCTCGAGTGTATAGCTCTGGTGGTTTTAAATTACGAGCGAACATTTGCATAAGGCCATGCAAATGAAAACAAATCGGTTGGACGGGAGAACGGGCAAATGAATACAATAAATAGCGCCCATAAATCATACCTGCCACTGCCGTTGGTGGCGCCACCCGTCACCCCGAGCCTCCTTTTAATATAATCTTTCCGGTATATATACTATACTATACCTTTAAACCCAACGTTTGGTCGTAAGCCTCTACTCCTCGTAAATATATTTGCGTGGTTGCGAATAATCTTTCAAATTCAGCCCCGCCCGTTCGTGGCCAGCCTTTTTTCCCTCCTCTCGCTCTCGCTCTATACTTCAAAATCTCAAATCCCATTGGGGACCCCGTGTATCAATAAACTCGCTCATTTTGTATTTGATTGCGTGTTTTTATATTTAATCGTATTTGTATAAAATTCATATATATCTTAGCCAGCTGGACAAGTTATTGTTGTACGAACTGGCTACTTTTTCCCCCCACTACGGTAAAGTCTGCAATTATGACTCATTGTAAAAAACGAGTTTTTAATATTTTAGAGCGCGTACGAATAGATAACGTCTCTAACGAAATCTTTACTCCTGGTGGCTACCTTCTCCCTGAACACCAGTGTTGCGAGTGTGGAACACTTCTACAGTCGTCTGGCCTATTTTTCGCCTACTAGAAGAAAAACTTGAAGTTTATAAACACCGTATCGCACTTGCATATAATTTGTAAAAAGGTTTTTCATAATTATAATATACTTATAAATATTATAAAAAAATTAAAATAAAAAATAGCCTGTGATATTGTTCCTACGTGTTCGAAAAGGAATTTGGTGAATAAATATTCATTCATCACATTTCCACAGTCGATTACCCGGAGTTGACTTTACCCTTTATACACTTTATAGACGAACTGCAACCTTACATTGTCGAAATTGGTCGCGGCAATTCGTAGCCTTCATCTTTGTTGAAATAGTGGATATAATAGGACCATTATGAAATTTGGCGTAAACTCATAAATCGAGTTGATTGCCCTGTCGGTCGGGGTTGGAATTACCGCTGGCTGTTTTTATATAATCTCGCCATTATAGATATTAAAATTCACACTAAAGGAAGGTGGTATATAGGTGTACGTATAGTGGCGAAAAAGGCCTGAATGGCGGTTAGGCCTTGGATCGCGTAGGGGCGCGATTTCATTTGTGTAATTGCTGGAGCTTGTTGATTAGGAATGCAACATTACGCCTCGGTCCCATCTAAAATAAGCGGGCTAGATCCGCCTTTTGGAGATTTTGAGCGCTGCTTTACGTGAGTTAAGCGTTTCCAGGCCAAAATAATAACATTATATACTTGCCGTGTTTTCAGAGAAACAATAGAATTAAACGTCAACCTATACATGTACCGGAGTAGGCGGCGAGGGAAAGTTTTGTCGCGAGGTTTCGGCGTGCCACAATGGATCGGTTGGTTTTATAAAAGCGACAGAGTCCTTTGTTTTGTCGTTGAAAAGCCGCTATTTGAAACTAAAAATTATTGTTTCCAAGGTTGAAAACGCGCACCGCCTTCTATAAAACACGCTTTATTTAATTAATTGGTCCTGTTAACTGGTTACGTGATGCTCTTAGTTCTTTGTTGTTTATATAGTATAGTTTAAATTTGGCGATAGTTCAAAGTTTGGTACTATCCCATACATTATAAGTCTGTAACTGTCTTCTATAAATGGATCATTTTATCGAAATAAATTGACGTTTCAATAAACAAATCTTAACTTTAAGTTATCACCCGTTGGTTTTACATCTCAGCGCGCGGTCACTACGAGTGGGGGTGGCATAGTGGTTAGCACTTTCGCTGAGTTCGATCCCAGGTTGCCAGCTTGTGATGCTGGGCGTTGAGTTTGGAAGTTCTCTCCCCATTGGTTGAAGGTGTTTTCCCTTGAGCTGTTGGGTTTCCCGTCCCATAAAAACTTGTTGAGGCTAACGGTAATAATAAGTAATACGGAGCTGTTGGCATGAGGAGCTTTCCACCACCCTCCTACGCATTGTAACCCGGCCACCTGAATTAAATACTTTAAAAGTCGCTTGATGACTTAGGCCTAAGGTGGTGCCTTGGGTATTAGCCTTGCAGATTATTATTATTATTACATAAGAGACCATAAATTAGACCTATAGACGTAATTGCAGTTTTCTAAAATGGCGTGGTCTTTGTAGAAATAGCTCTCAATTAAAATTTAACGCGCGGAATATTTGGAACTGGCACACTAATTTCCAATATAATTAGAAACGTACATTGAACTACCTTATCATGTATTAATTAACGAT
Organism: Leiobunum rupestre; assembly: GCF_980474605.1. NCBI lineage: Eukaryota > Metazoa > Arthropoda > Arachnida > Opiliones > Sclerosomatidae > Leiobunum > Leiobunum rupestre. The sequence continues at coordinate 39,605,806 of NC_143392.1, forward strand.
AAGTATATAGCAAACTACGCTTTAGCAGACGACATAGCGCTATTCGCGCCACCTTTTATTCATTAATCGTATTAGCCCTTTAAAATATCCAAACGATATAATCTGTTTAAGGAATATTTCTACGCAATCAATAGTTAAAAAGAATTTGCTTTAAGGGGAGAGACAGTTGCGAGACGTGGACGGAGGGGTGGATCTCCGTCGCGTGCAAGAGCTTAATTGTGTTTCTTCAGTGGTTAAAGACGACCATTTCCCAGCAAATAATGATTTGCCTGTTGCTCCTCTATCGTTCTCCGCTCAATGTTTGTAGAACATTCGCTATAAAGAACAACGTCAACCGCTCGTTTTTCCTTTAAATTATTCTCCTTCGGTACTTGTTGCTAGGAGTGTACGCGTCGCAAATATACGGCCCAGGAATATAACTGGGAAAGGAGGAATTCTTAATGGCTGACTCGTGCCCGAATTTCTCTCTCGATTCGGCGTGTTTTCTTCGCTCTTATTTTTGCAAAATACCGCTTCGTGTTCTCTCCCGAATTTCTCGTCCCACTATTTCATATTTTCTCAACACTAACTCAACTACGTATGGCTCGCGTGAGAATGTTTTTCTCGCTACAGCGGCTCTACCCCCGTTAGAGCGCTTACCCTTCCTTCATCTTAGACCCTACGTCGACGCCTTTCAACGTTCAGATGTTTCCTTTCTTTAGTTTCGTGGAGATTATTTATAAAGATTTAAAATGCCAATGCGCTAAATTAGTGCTTTAATAAACCAAAATACGCGAATACGAATAATCCCCTTGAGGTTCGATTTAATGATTTTTTTATACAAGATGGCGCCACAGCTTTGGTGGGTTTTGTTACGCAATAAAACTGATTCTGGCTCTATTTTATGTAAAAACAATTAACCAAATTCAAAAAAATTCGACATAAAAGAAACACAACGCTACTGACTTGGCCCTCGACCTCCTAATGCATCAAATTCCCAATTGACAATCAAATAAATAAACTTGAACTTTAATACTTTGATGAAGTTTAAATTTTGTTTAAAATGTACGTTTTAGACTGTTGGTGCCATCTGGTAAGACTTACTATATTTAAAAATGGACCTCTAATGGCCTTAACTCTGATTAAAAGGTTCTTCTTCTTTGTGAAATTTTTATCGATCTATTTTTTTATTCAATTTATTTCTAAATTTTAAATAATACATATTATTAGAAACTAAAAATACAATGGTAGTTTTATAAAACCAAAATATTATTAGAACATGCTAATCACGCACTCAGCTGTTAAAAATATAGTTGAGATTCAACTTATCAGAAATTTCCGACGAACTTTCTTCCTTTTCTTTGCTGACGACAATTTGTACATTTCAGCTAGCTTTGTAAATTAATGTTCAGCAAGGAATTTAGGAAAACTGCAATGAGCTAGTGGTCATGATAAGGTGGGTCTTTTGTTCCAATACAGAGCATACTCGACCACTTAAATTATTCCCTGACCAATTTAAGTACGTTTCAGGAGTACTCTAGAAGTACACCGGAACTGTAAACTAAAATAAAGAATTAATAAATAAATAAAGGCGGAAAAAGCTTCGAAACTTGATAAGAAGGGGAGTTTAGTCTAAGTATTTCCTAATGACGGAGGGAAAATATTCCCGTTCACGCGAGCCACTCGTAAAGCGTTCCAGAGAGAACAGCGTGCAACCTGTTACTTAGCATGCAACAGGAATAAATAGGCGATCCAACGAGAGTCTTAGCTGACGTTCGCCGCGATTTTATATTATTTATACCATCATTAAACGTAAGGTATTAGTAATCGTTCATTTAGCTTAGTGTGGACGGGAATCTTAAACCGATTGAGGTTGAGATTAGTCGAAAGGGTACGGCTACGTCGACGTATAGATTGTCAAATCGTCCTTCTCATTTGGTAATTTCACGCCACGTCGATAAGATCTTAATTTACCTGGGCGTTAATCTCGAAGAGTCGAAGTCGAAAAGAAAACAAGGCGAGTCGCGCTGCCAGATGTTGTTTAATAATTTGCGCGTGAGAAAAGAAAGGAACTTAATTGAAAAAAGTCATTTGCATATTAAGAGGATATTTCGAGCCACCCGGCAACAATGCAGCCTTCCTCTCTATAGGGTGTACGGGCGTGTGTTGGCAGGCAACCCCGTTTTAGCGCATCATTCATGGGCTGGCGCCTCTCTTTTGCAGCCGTTACTGGCCGGGGAAAATCAGAGCGCTCCAAAAATGATGAATGCATTTGGTATAGTGGCAGGCCCCAAGAATTCGTAGGCTGGACCGCGGCGTCGAGCCCGTGTTGGGAAAGACTCCAGGTGTTCCTCCATCTTCTCCCCACATCCTCTCCATCCTCTCCTCATCTTCATCCCGGTCTTCCTTCCTCCCTCCAGGAAAGGGAGTTTCGCTATAAATGATTTCATTTTTCTCCACTCACACCCCATTTCGCGCGCGTATACGAGAGAGAGAGGTACGGTGGGAAATCCCGTTTCTTATAACTTACCCGCTGTTTCAAATAAACGCTAGGAGTGAGTGTAGTTTGCGTCCGTTCGAATCTATCGTCTTTCGCCGTTTAGTCAGTCTCGCTACGTCCCCGTGTACCCGCAATGTTTCATTTGATTAATTTAGAGAATTTAAAAGATTAAAAACCGGTGTTGGACGACGCATTCTCCCCATTGGAGTTATTATGATAATTTTTATGGATTGCTGTTATTAATGACGTTACGTCTTTGCTTTTGGAGGGGTAAAAAATGGGGCAGACGCTCGATAGTGGTCATTTTTTCCTTCAAGTACGCTCGGATCGACCGAATTCGCTTATCAAAACATAGCGTGCTACACGACTGTTATTGTAAGATCAAGTTTTTCCAGTTCTTTTTCTGGAATTGCAGTCGTTTCTTTTATTTCTCCAGACCGGGTTGGCGACGTAGACAGTCTACTAGTAACACATGGCCTGTGAAAACGGGCTGGTCTATTAAGGTCTTAAAAGCGCCGTTTTCTCCCTCTTACAGCCTGGGGACCTCTACTTCGAGATCAAAGGACCACGGTTCAGCTCTAACATTTTTATCCCAATCTCTTTAGAACGACGCCATCAGTTGATAATTATGTCTAGCATGAACGTGTCAGTTTCCTTATATTTACTTATATACAGGGTGTTACAAGAGTTTAGGCAAAATTTTAAGGAGTTGTAGGGGGTGAGTTGAGAAGAATGCCTGTTTTTCCCCATTTTCCTACGATGAGTTAAAAGAGCACCAGAGAGCTTCAAAGTGTGGCCTACTAGCCCCTGGAAGTAGGCTGCAACGATCGCAAATTGAATGTCCGAAATTCGCCGTAGTGAGAGCGGAATATATGCACTCTGATGAGTTGGATAAGTCAGACGACTGTGTGTCTTTTCTGCTGGGCTTGGGGACTGGGTGTGCCGGATGGCAGGATATTCTTGTTACGGAAAGGCTACTTGGTCGTTGGGGGGGGCTTACGGTTAAAAAGGACAAATTGATCTCTTGACATTTTGGTTGTGTTGGTTGTACATAGTCAGTATATTGGTTGTATATATCATCCTTTAAAATTTTTAATTTTTTAAATTTTTCAATTTTTTAATTTAATTTCATTGTTTTTATTTTTGGCGCATTTTATATTTGTATTTAAAGTGCTAGCGTATTTCGTTTTATGTTTTTTCCCGCGAATCCAGTAAATGGTTTCCTCCCTGTTATAAAAGGGATTTGTATTTTAAAGGGAAAATAAATATTCATTCATTCATTCACAGCAGGGACTCTAAATACTGTTTAAGTTTACTTTTTATTCTGGTTACCTCGATTTGTTTACCAAGTTCTTTTTTACCTATCACACGAACCCAAACCTTAATGTTCGCATTTCTGCCATAAGTTGCGTAATAAGTATGAGTATATTATCGTCCTTTGTAGTGATATATATAACACCTTTCGCCATATTTAAACACTAGGGGATCTATGCTTATTTATACTTTTACTGAGAGCCATTTTTATAATAACCACACATTTTGGTCGACTTTAGACTAAGTTGTTAGACCTAATAGAGTAGACTCGCTCTGTAGCTTTAAGCTATGGCCGTCATTTTGAGGGCAGTTTTTTATCTATAGGAAAAAGCATAGTGGTCGTCATAGTTAATCGAATAAACGTAACCATGGTTTCCAATTTAAAGGGCTGCGGATAGACGTTTCAATAAAATACGGGAGGTCACGTGTAATTGTTTTTTTCTACGTCTCTTGCTAAAGTTATTGAAGATAATAAAGATTTTGGAATTCTAAATCCACGTGCGAAACGCTCGTGCCAATAAAGTACTAAAAAGTTTAAGCTCGTGGGGTAGATAAAACATTTTTAAGTTTAATTTTTTATTGCTTTATTATATGGAAACGCATATTGCTTTGTGTTGAAACGTTGCGTACGATATTAAAAAGGCCCGTGCATAGAAAATTTCTTCAAATAATTTCTGGCATTTTAGTTATACGATTTCTAACCACTAGGTTTTCTAGGTTTTCTAGGCAACGGCAAAGGTTCGACTTTCAAAAGTCAAGACCCACCAAAAATTTAGCGTTGCAAATATTGCAAACTGTTGAATTTTGACAAATTTTGAATGTAATTTGCTTTTTTTACCTAATTTTAATTTCCAGAATTTAAGAGAAAGAAAGGTGAAAATGATGTCAAATCCTTGCTGATAAGAGGGGTTTTCCCCCGAGCTCTTCGGTTTCCCCATTTCCATAAAAACTATCAATGCTAACGCTAATAGTAATTGTTTTGAGAGATTGGCCCGCGTGGCTTGAAGGGCTTGCACTCTCATACGGAATTTAACCCGTCCACTTGTAATTGACTTCACAAGTCACTAGTTGACTTCAACCTGTGTGGCTCCTTGGGTATTAGCTTAGCTGATAATTATTACTATTTCCCTTATGAAAAACCTCTATAGAAGCGCTTAGAGCAAAAATGGGGTTGAATGTGGTGCTATAGAGTCTATATATTTCTATAGATATTTCTAGGTTTCCTTATCTTTAGATCTTTCTAAAGAACGAATTTTCTGTTAGAAAATGTAGAACTTTTTAAAGGCTACATAAAATATCTCATAGAATATGGTAGAAATCAACATAGAGGATTGGGAAAATTCTCTATTCATTTCTTTATGTGTATCTATAGAGACCTGAAGAAATAACTGCCTTCTTGTCTATAGAATTCAATGACATTTTTTCGTCAGTTCACAAATAGCTATTGATAATTATTTCTAGAAAATGTCTCACTTAAGTAAGTTATAAGCTTATGGTGACACGCAAAATATCCCAAAAGAAAGAAGCAGACGCGTATCTTAAATTATTGCGCAATAATCATATTTCGTGTCTAAGCCTATCTCCGACGCACGCGATGTTCGTACGTTCTTTGTCGGGAAAATTAATTAAATCAGAGTATATTAGTAAACGGTTATTCCACGACTTACGCGTCGCCAAAACATATTAATCTCGAGAGCGTAGAGACATACCCGGTCAATATTAATCCTAACCTACATTTTTATCTCATTCTCAGAAATGTTTTCCAATTAAGAACTCCAACGACGCGAAACTCCCGACTCCTTATTCCAATTTAAAAGTGAAATGAACGCGTGATGTCTGTATTTGTCGCTCTGCCAGCGTATCTAGTTTCCCTTTAGCCTTTATGGCCTTTGGTATAATTTCAATAATCAAGCGCTCTAAAATCCGGTGGCACGGTTTGAGGATAAGGAGCCATGCTGGTAAAGGACCGCTCTATTTATTATAAATATATAAATATATATATATATATATATACATATATATATATATATATATATATACATATATATATATATATATATATATATATATATATATATATATATATATTCTACGCAGTCCCCTTTTAGCCTATATGGGCTACGCCTTGTAAAATAGCTCATCATATTCTGGCGGCGCTAGTGGCATTCTAACTTTCCAAGACGGGGTGAAACTGCTGAACATCTTCCTTCGGGCGTGAAATTAGGCGTCGCTTTCTCGAGCCGGCGCTTTCAATTATTCCGACCCGTATTTTTAATCTTCTAATTAGATTCGTAATATAGTCCTCACCACTACCGCTTCCTCCAAAGTCCTTCTAAAAATTGTCTCGTAAATCTTTGCAATGGTCGTGCTATGTTATTTGTTTTCGTCTACCATTAACAAAGACGTCTTTTTGTCAAAAACCGATAATTAATAAGCGGTCTTTATTAAATTTAAAAGAATATATATACTTTTTAATGGTCAATTTTAGCCAATGGGATGCTACCTGAAGCATTAACTAGGACGGTGTTACCCTGAATTATTGAACGAAGAATATAGTCCTTTTTTTTTCAATAATAAAAGTAGCTCGTTAAGGTAAGGGCCAATGTCTACCCAGCCGATTGAATGTTCCAATTAGAGTAATGAAAGTTTTTTTTACGCTCATCCAATTTCGAAGGCAGGAGAGGGGATTGAACCGTGCTTTTCCCACCGACTAGATTAAGTCACCTATTTTCCTCGAGGTTTCGACTTGATGAATGTCAGCCATTCGTACAAGATAGTTCGATCGATATTGTTATTTTTGGCAACTTTGCGTGGCGTCTATCTCAATTATTAGGGTGTTTTTAAGCTAATATTTTAGTCTCTTATAAACGTTATTAGCCTACAAACGTAACGACAATACAGTCTCTCTTTGAAATCAGTTCGTTGGACAGCGAATCTTTTTCGGTAATATTAGTCAGGCTCAGTGTTGGGCATTTTCGTCAAAGAGCCGCTCACGCTCACGTCTTTTTGAGCGGTAAAATTTTCGCTCCTCTCTTTACGCTCCTTTTGAGTGGTAAAATTGGCGCTCCTCTCATTTTTGTTTTGCGCTCTTTTAAAAAGATATTTTACCGCTCATTTTCGCTCATAATAACAAATCAGCTCACAATGAGATGAGCGGTGCCCAACACTGGTCAGGCTATCCTACAACAGAGTCGTTTGAAACTCGAATAATTCTTGATCCCAGACAAACTGGACCGCGAAACCGTGAAACGTTGGTCTACTTCGTTAAGCGCGGGTTTTCAAAAGGAGATTGTTCAGTTTTCTTCATAGCCGCTAATGGTCTCGTAGCGGAAAGACGATGGCTCGATTTCTCCCTCGGATGACCCTTGACGGACAACGAGACTCGGGATCAGTTACCCCGTAGTGTCCGCGGAGCTTCCTAGACGAACCCGTTTCGGAATTGCCGCGCTGGTTGGACTGAGCTTAATGCTCTTTTGTCGCTTAATACGTTTGGCGGGCGGGAGATGTTGAGCCGTTCTTTCGCGTCATTGGACGAACAAAAGCTTATACGCCGCAAAATGTCAGTCGTTTCGGATTGCCGCTTAACCTCGATCTAGAGAGCCAAGCTCTTTTCCCTCTAAATGGGGCTTTCCTGTACTACCGAAATTGCCTTCCGCAAAGCGGTGGGAGGGTCCCCTCTTCGCCCCGTTAGATTTGGACGCTCGTCAGTGACCTTTCGCCGGACGCGGACATTTTTTACCCATAGATGGCACTTTGGGACGTTTCCCTCCAAGATGGCCGTCTCTAAAATGGCGCTCTTTATTGCCATTACCGTTTGATTCCGGGAATCGCGAGGTCTCGCCGTCAGAGGGCTTGCTCACCCCTGCCGACGGCCCATTCATCGCTTACACCGTGCTATAACTTCTCTCCCTCCATTCAATTTGAAGGCACCAAATTAACTCTTGTCCCTATGATGTGTCCGACGAAGGATGGTCCGACGAACTTAATTTAAGAATTGATACCTTAGTGACATGATCTGAATGCCCATCACCTTAAATCAAAAGTATATATGAAATGATTGGGTGGAAATGGGTAGCGTTGAGTTTTCAACTTGCCCTTTCCATAAAAACTGGAGGGAGCTGTTGGCACCCCATCACTCTCCTAAGCAACTTAAAGGGCCACACCGGCGTTTGAAATTGACCTGTTTCACGCGCTATTTTCCAGAATAGGATTGGTTGAATTTGCTACCCTGTTCTAAATAGATGTTTCTATAAAATAAAATGATAAAAAATTAAAAAATAATATGTTGCTCTTATGTCACAAAACACGACTTTATTAGTATATTCTTCACTCGCGCGATTTTCACGCGCACTAGAAAAACCTATATTCCTCGAGACCGTAGCGCGCGCTCGAAGACATATTATATTTCTTACTTTTTATTCATTTTATTTTGTAGAAATATCTATTCGGGCTGAATTTTCAAATTACGGTGTGGCTGTGGCCCTTTAACCAGCAGGCAATAGATAACGTAATTGAGTCTAGGATGCGGCCTAGAGTATTGGCCTAGCCTAGCTTACGAGAGTATACGCATCTGACTTTACTGCTAATTTTATTGGATTTTGAATTTTCAAACCTAAAATCTTAAAGTTATTATACACGGTTCAGAAATTCAAAATTCTGCATAATCAAGGCCGTTTTATGGGGGTAGGTACATTTGTCCGAATTTCAATCGTCCGAACGGTGGAACAAATGTTCGAATTTCATTCGTCCGAACCGCCGAAATAACAAATGTTTCAATTGTTCAAATTGGTCAACTTGTTTGTTTCATTCGTCCGAATCGGTAGCATCACTTGTTCGAATTCTGTCGCTAAATTAGTATTTCTTATTGCTGTTTTTTTTGGTCCGGATTTTTTTTATTGCAAGAATTAAAAATAAAAAACTACATTGTAAATATCGTTGTTTGTTAGTAAGTGGGAATTGCGTTGAATGTTGTGGATATTTTAGGTTAGGTTAGGTTAGGTTCACGTTAATGTTACTATTTTCTTATATTAACAATATTTAAAAAAACAACCAATTCCTAATGTTCTAAAAAACGGACAAACGATTATTCGAACAAATGAAATTCGCCAGTTAAGTTAACATAAATTGAACGACTAAATCACCAACAAAAGTTGTGAAAATTTTTTCGGGCAAATGAAATACGTTTTCGGACATACGATCCTGTTTTCCGGCATTCGGACAAATGGTCATTCGGACATTTGTTGTACTGTTCGGACGAATGAAATTCGAACAAATGTACCCAAATCGTTTTATGCAATAGGCACTGTGCCCAGGATCTATGAAAATTTGAGCAAGTATAAAAATTTCTTCTTAGAAGTAGAGCCTACAAAGGTCTTACTGCTTAGGGCCTATGAAGGTCTTAAAATGGCACTAACAATTGTAAGTCAAATAGTCAAAATCGTTCAGATGATAATTCTAAAAATCGTTTCGTTGAGGTGGTAGTTTTTACAAAGAGTTCCTACTAGATTCAGCAGTTCAAATGGCTAAGAAATTCACAAAAATTGTGATTTTCTAACGCTATTACGGATAAAAAATACCATTAACAATAAATATCCTTAAATGGCCTCACCGGCGTTTGAAAATTTCAGTACGAATTTAGCCCGTGGTACACTCTTTAAAAAAAGGTTATTCTCAAACCTTTAATGGTTTTTTCTGGTCTTATATTTAACACCTTAACAGGTTTATAAAGAACGTTATTCTACACCTTTAATTGTATTTTTCCCTTTAGGGTGTTTTTACCCTGTTTGGGGTGCTTTTGTCCTCCGTTTTGGTTCCTTTATTACACCGTTTGTGGTATAAAACCACCCTCTTCAGGGTTCGTAGTAACTCCCTTTAGGGTAATAGACTACTCCTTTTAGGTTACTGAAGATTCTCTTTAGGGTGTTACACTACTGCCTTAAGGGTTCTACAATACTCCCTTGTTAAACTACTCCCTTTACAGTGTTAAACTACTCCCTTTACTATACTTAACTACTGCCTTAAGGGTTCTACAATACTCCCTTTAAAGTGTTTAGCTCCTACCTTTAAAGTAATAAAATACTTCCTTCAATGTGTTAAATTTATCCCTTTACAGTATTAAACTACTCCTTTTACAGTGTTAAACTACTCCCTTTGAAGTGTTAAACTAGTACCTTTAAAGTGTTAAACTACTCCCTTTAAAATATTAAACTACTACCTTTAATGTGTTAAACTACTCCCTTTACAGTGTTAAACTACTCCCTTTACAGTGTTAAACTACTCCCTTTAATGTGTTAAACTACTCCCTTTACAGTGTTAAACTACTCCCTTTAATGTGTTAAACTACTCCATTTAATGTGTTAAACTACTCCCTTTAATGTGTTAAACTACTCCCTTTAATGTGTTAAACTACTCCCTTTAATGTGTTAAACTACTCCCTTTAATGTGTTAAACTACTCCCTTTTCGATACTTAACTACTGCCTTAATGGTTCTACAATACTCCCTTTACAGTGTTAAACTACTCCATTTAGGGTACTAAACTACTGCCTTAATACCAGATGTTAAATAACTCCATTTACGGTGTAATATATCACCGTTTCTACACTTAAAGTTTCAAGTTTTAAATTTGGGACAAGAGAAAACCATTCAGGGTGTATACAGTATAATAACCCTAAAGAGTGTTTTTTATATATTTTAGGTCCTAGCAATTACGACCAATCGTTGTCCGGAACTAGCGCGTTAAACAGGTCAAATTCGAACGCAAGTGTGGCCCTTTAAGTAATGTAATTTATACGTATTTTGGCATTAATATGAGTATGAAACTTTTTGAGCCTACTACCATTTGAAACCCGCGAAGAACCCGCGAAGATACCCCAGAAGATTATTTCCCCTAGCTACAAAAACGTGAACATTGTTTCACTTAAAATCTGTAAAGATAATAGGAGCGCTATCAAGTCAAGAGCGGTTGGAACAGCCTCAGGGCCACATAAAAATAAATGAAAAGACGTAAAAAAACGACCGTTCGTACCGTCACAGTTTAAATCGTAAAATTTAGTTTGTTTGCTTTTCCTCAGTCCAATTTCGAGTCGACTTTCGGTTCCAGGTTTTTTTTTCTTTTTAAATTTGTAAGACTTAGAGTCCAAACAAGTTGGTCGGGCATATAATACGTTTCGCGGCTTTATCTAATTACGAGTGGCTTTTGTAGGTGAGCTATAGCGGCCCCGTCTACATCGTAAACGCGATTCTAACACTCGCGTTCTACCTTAGTGGATTATATATCAAAAAGGAAAAATAAATTCGCTCATAAAACGTTATTCTTTTCTGGAAGTACCTAAGTAATCAACCGGCAGCTAAACCTTACTTTCTCAAATACGGACTTCACCTCCGTGGTTGCCTTTGAAGACGCTGTACGGTAATAATATCTTATCTACACCGTCCTTAGATAACAAAATTACCCAAGATCTTGGGAAAAATAGAGGGGTGGTAAAAAAGTCAAGTTTTGTCACGGAATACGACTTTAGCAATCTTTTCAACTGCTTTGAGCCCGCTCGTTTTCCTCGGCTATTCTTTAAAGCTACGTTGCGCCGTAAAAACTTATTTATATTAATGACGACGTGAGGTTTATCATCCTGGAAGGCACCCTGAGAGATAGTTACCGCGGAATCAAGCATTCACGGCCACCGTTGAGGTATAGTATATTAACTGGCACCCACGTTTATGTTTTTTCCCATCGTCACCGGTAGATGGCGCGCTTCTGCCCTTCCTCCTTTACGATCTTATTACCGCTATCTTCTGGAAATGGTCCCGGAAATATAATCCCGCTTATCACTACGTGTTCGCACCTGTAAATGGCTTTGCTCTTCGGACACGCTGTTAGTTCGTCCACTTATTTCGCTTAAAAGGACCAGGATATGAGAACATCAACAAGTAGCGATGGTGTTACGAGTCGTGACAGTTTTCGTTAAAAAGCTTAAGCTCCCGTCGACTTATAGAAGCGTTATTCTTAAGGGTTTAAGTGATGGACGGAAGGATTTGTGGCCGTTCTGCCACTTTTGTTAGTTCGAACGTAGCTCAACTTGTTAAAATGTTGCTCTTACGTCACAAGTCCCAGCTTTATAAGTGTATTCTTCGCACGAGCAATTTGCACTAGCGCTAGATAAACCTATATTCCTCTGGCGACTGTAGGGCGCGCTTCTAGCCTTGTAAAAGTAAAAGACTGTGACGTTAGAGCAACATTAAAACAAGAAGGCCACGTTAAAAATATCACCGAGAATTACAATTAGTTTATAAGTGTATACTGTTCATTTTATTTAATAGAAATATCTATTCGGGCCGAATTTTCAAACTACGGTGTGGCCCTTTAACCAGCAGGCAACCAGAATTAAATTCATTAGAAGTCAATGGATAACTTGAGTCTAAGGTGCTGCCTAGAGTATTGGCCTAGCCTAGCTTACGAGAGTATACGCATCTGGCTTTACTGCTAATTTTATTGAATTTTGAATTTCCGAACCTAAAACTATAAAGTTATTATATACACGGTTCAGAAATTCAAAATTCTGCGGCATACGTAATTACAATTAGTTTATAAGTGTTAACTGTTTCGCGGTTTTTAGTTGACTTGGGGCTCGATTTTAGGTCATTTAGGGGTGCCCAATTGCTCGAAACATAGTAAATGGTCATCTCGACCTTCAAAGTGGGTATCTCAACCTTCAAATTGGCAATATCGACCATCAAAGTGCACTCTTAAAAAAATAGGTGTATTTTCAAACCTTTAAGGGTTTTTTCTTGTCCCATATTTAACACCTTAACAGGTTTATAAAGGATGTTATTCTACACCTTAAAAAGCAGTTTTCCTGCTAGGGTGTTTATTTACACTGTTTGGGGTGCTTATGTCCTCCGTTTTGGTTCCTTTGTTAACAGTTTGTGGTATAAAACTATTCCCTTCAGGGTTATTATCTACTCCCTCTAGGGTACAAGACCACTCCTTTTAGGGTACCAAACGACTCCCTTCAGGGTTCTACAATACTCCCTTAAGGGTTCTATAATACTCCCTTTAAAGTTTTATAACTACTCCCTTTAAGGTTCTAAACTACTGCCTTAAGGGTGCTACAATACTCCGTTTAAAGTGTTGAAATACTCCTTTTAGGGTACTAAACTACTGCCTTAAGGGAGCTACACCCTTACCAGGTGTTAAATCACTCAATTTACGGGGTAATATAACACCCTTTATACACCTTTTCAAGTTTTTAATTTGGGACAATAAAAATCCCTTTAGGGCGTTTAAATTAACATTAAAGAGTGTTTTTTTACAGATATTACACCCTTAATATACCATTAAAACACCTTTTTTTAACAGTGTGGCATCTCAACTGTCAAAGTGGGCATCTTGACCTTCAAAGTGGGCATCTTGACCCTCAAAGGGGCAAACTCGACCTTAAAAGTGGGTATCTCAACCTTCAAATTGGCAATCTCGACCATCAAAGTGGGCATCTCAACTTTCAAAGTGGGCATCTTGACCTTCAAAGTGGGCATCTCGCTCTTCCAAGTGGCCATCTCGATCTTCAAAGTGGGTATCTCAACCTTCAAATTGGCAATCTCGACCATCAAAGTGGGCATCTCAACCTTCTAAGTGGGCATCTCGACCTTCAAAGTGGCCATCTCGACCTTCAAAGGCGCATACTCGACCTTCTAAGTGGGCATCTCGACCTTCAAAGTGGCCATCTTGACCTTCAAATTGGCAATCTCGACCATCAAAGTGGGCATCTCAACCTTCAAAGTGGCCATCTTGACCTTCAACGTGGCCATCTCGCCCTTCAAAGTGGCCATCACGACCTTCAAAATATTCATCTCGACCTTCAAAATAGCCATCTCGACCTTCAAAATATCCATCTCAACCTTCAAAATTTAAATTTTGACATCCTTGGTTTAACGGATGAAATAATTTTATTATAAGGTTCACAGGGATCATTAGCAAACTGTGGCTTTAATGAAGTCAGCTCTGTAGGTAAAGAATGAAGCGAAAGTGTCCTATAGGTCCGAACCCAACCACTCATTTTATAGAAGAATAAACTTTGGGAAAGATATATGTACTTTTGGAAGTGGGTAGATTGAGAAAGGATATTTAATGCGGAGTAGACGCTACGCCGAGAAAGAGAAACGCGTAAATCGGCCTGTAGAGGGCGTAGAGCGGTAGCGGGTAGCGTATTCCGGGGTACGTGCCATTGCATGGAAACGCGCCAAAGCGATGACCGAAAGCCCGCTCCGTGCGCCGAGAACGTGTTTGCATATTAGGAAATTGTAGGCAGTAAAAAAATTCGGTTTGTTACGGTCTAGCCTTAGTTTCTTAGATAGGCCCTTCGTATTAAGGAAGAAAATGAAAGTTTTTCTCGAAATGGAAATGCTTCCCCCTTCTTAGCGCCATCTTCCGGCGGTGGGGGGCACGGCATAATCACGTAAAACCATAAAAAGTGACTGCCGGATTAGACCTTTTCGGAGAGTCCGACCAGCACGTTCCAAGAAGGGGATGAAACAACTTCGCTAGCTACAGGTTGGATCCCCCTTTGCTTTCCTCTTCTCCTCGCTACCCGAGACTCTAGATAGATTTTTCATGTTCTTTATATATGGAAGTGGATGGAACTATAAACAGAGAAATAGTTGTTTTTATTTTGTTTGCTGCCAAAGTTAGATTTAGGGAGGAAACCGGAAGCGTTTGTTTTTTAGACACTTTATGGACGTTAAAAAATAATCTCGTTCAATTAAAGGGGAACGGCCAAGCTTTTCCAAATATGGCCTTATTTCCGTATCAAAATGAAAAGAGACTTAAAACGGTTTTGAAATTCACAATTTATTCATTTAAAAAATCCAACGTTTCGGAGGAACTGTTCCTCCTTCTTCAGGGATTTTTACAAGTCTGACAGTATAATGGTAAAAATTTGGGACGAAAAAATATTTATGCGCTTTATACATATTGTGGCTACTGTTCTATAGCCGCGAGCGTTTTTTCCCGAAGGCGAGTCGACCGTCGAAGGGTTATAGGAGCAACGGACTCGATATCCTCGGAAATATTGTCGGAATGGGGGATTCTGCGAGAGGAGGAATCGGTTTGTTGTGTGGGAGAGGGTGAGGACCATCAAAACATTTAAAAAGTGGAGATAACGTGGATAAGTTAAAGGGGCCATCGTCACGGTTTAAACATTGCGCAGATTTATTTTTTAAAATTTCGATGGATTCGCGTACATTAAAATGTGTTTTATGTAATCTTGTTTGAGCTAGTATGTCTATTGAGTCCCACCTAGCATTATGGCCAAAAACACGAAGGTGTTCGCTAAGGGGAGAATTATTGTACGGGTTGTTTATATTTTTGTATTCTTTAAACCTTTGATGAAATGGGCGACGGCATTGCCCAATGTAATAATCACCACATTCACAGGAGATTTTATAAATGATGGCCTTGTCGAGGAGGGCAGTTGGTTCTTTGTTATTACATAATAAAGCTGACAATTTGGGTGGTGGTAGATAAATAGGATCGAGACCTACTGATTTAAGATTTTTGGCTATTTTTTGAGAGAAGCCAGGATAAAAGGGGATACATGCTGGGATGAAAGATTTTTTACGTTCTGAAACTACAGGAGCTAGAGTTGTGCCGAAACTAACGGTATTAGATAATTTCTTTGATATTTTTATTATTATGTGATCTATTTGGGATTCTGAAAAAGAATGATTTAAAGCTGTGGATTTAACTAATTTTAATTCGGAGGAAAGGAAGGAAGAATTGGAGGAAATGGTGAAAGCGCGGTGAATTAATGTTGATAGAGGACTTATTTTTTGGGAAGGATGGTTGCATGATTTCACGTTTAAATAAGATAAGGCATTGCAAGGCTTACGATAAACTGATGTTTCAAATTGGAGGGTGGCCTGGTTGTTATGTATAAGAATGTCAAGGAAGGGCAGTTTGCTGTCTTGTTCAGTTTCTATGGTAAATTGAATGGCTGGATTGATTGAGTTTAAATGATTGTGGAATTCAGAAAGACAAGCTAAGCTATGGGGCCAAACGCAAAAGGTATCGTCATAAAGTACCGTCAGTTTCCACACAAATCTAGCTCCTGTAGTTTCAGAACGTAAAAAATCTTTCATCCCAGCATGTATCCCCTTTTATCCTGGCTTCTCTCAAAATATAGCAAAAAATCTTAAATCAGTAGGTTTCGATCCTATTTATCTTCCACCACCCAAATTGTCAGCTTTATTATGTAATAACAAAGAACCAACTGCCCTCCTCGACAAGGCCATCATTTATAAAATCTCCTGTGATTGTGGTGATTATTACATTGGGCAATGCCGTCGCCCATTTCATCAAAGGCTTAAAGAACACAAAAATATAAACAACCCGTACAATAATTATCCCCTTAGCGAACACCTTCGTGTTTTTGGCCATAATGCTAGGTGGGACTCAATAGACATACTAGCTCAACCAAAATTACATAAAACTCATTTTAATGTACGCGAATCCATCGAAATTTTAAAAAATAAATCTGCGCAATGCTTAAACCATGACGATGGTTAGGGATTGCAATCCAGCAGGGTTTTCAATCCAGCTGGATTTTTGCTGGACCGACATCTATCCAGCTGGATCCAACGCGGATCCAGCAATTGTTATATTTTTCAAAAAACCAAACAATTTTATCAAAAATGACCAACAAGTTGGAAATCCAAAATATACCTCTCCTCGGAAGTTTTGCATGGAGAACGAACAGGCGTTTTTTTGAAAGGCGATGCTAGCGTCACATGGCTGTCGTACTGTACTTAATAGCGTAATCAAATTAAACTTATCCTGTTATTCCTCCATGGTATGTCTATGATATTATTTATATTCAATTAGTAGACGTGGCAGTCATTGGCTCAGCGTAAAGGAAGACGGACTTTTCCCAAAGTTGTTTGTATAAATATCGTTGCAACATAATTTACCGTAACCCTAAGCACTCGGCCCGTCCCAAAAGTAAAAAAAAATTAGGAGTTGGAGAGAAGAAGCCCCATACATATAGAACACACACAACATTCACCCATGTCTGAACACAAACACACAGTACACAAAACATTAAAAAAACACGAATTTGAATACAAACGTTCGAAAGTTGGTTTACAAAAACTAGTAAATCCAAACCGTCGTTACGGTGGGCGTTAACGTTAAAAAAATATCAGATATAACGAGGAGTTTAGCCGTTACACCGGTTTAGCTCTGGTGAACCTTTTCCAAAGTTCATGAAATTACCAACGCGGTGAATACACTTTGCCAACAGACACACCAAACAATTTTAAAACCCCTCGTGAGAGCTCTGTTATGGAAAATTCTTATTAGAAGTAGGAATTATAAAATATTAGTCTTGAAGTATTTTATAGGATTAAATCAATCACGTTTGTATAATTTGTAACGCTCGTGGGTTGGAGGTATCTATCTACATCAACTAGTTAAGGAGATTCTTATTGACATCTTGGAAGAATAAGGCAGACGATTACAAATAAACCAGACTGTAAATACTGGCAACAGCTACATTTTATTAATTATTAAACCACATACATTAATACAAGAGGCTTTTTTTTACTTTTCGGGAAGCACAATCTTAAGAAACAAATGGTATTGATGGCCTTGTCTCATGCAGGGCCCTGGCGCACCTAGCAAAGCGGAAACGTTCACTTTTGTGCCATTCGCGTCACGCGAATCGTGATTCACGTGCCAATTATTTAAAAGTTAATTACTTGCGAATCCGCATCGCTGGATCCAGCACGTGGTGCTGGAACCAGCAGACCGAAAAATGTGCTGGATCCAGCTGGATTGCTGGATGAGGGATCCAGCAATTGCAATCCCTAACGATGGTCCCTTTAACTTATCCACGTTATCTCCACTTTTTAATGTTTTTATGGTCCTCACCCTCTCCCACACAACAAACCAATTCCTCCTCTCGCAGAATCCCCCATTCCGACAATATTAGCCTCGCGCGCGAACGAGGATATCGAGTCCGTTGCTCCTATAACCCTTCGACGGTCGACTCGCCTTCGGGAAAAAACGCTCGCGGCTATAGAACAGTAGCCACTATATGTATAAAGCGCATAAATATTTTTTCGTTCCAAATTTTTACCATTATACTGTCAGACTTGTAAAAATCCCTGAAGAAGGAGGAACAGTTCCTCCGAAACGTTGGATTTTTTAAATAAATAAATTGTGAATTTTAAAACCGTTTTAAGTCTCTTTTCATTTAGTTTTTCACAATGTACTTCTCTTCACTTCCGTATCAAAAGATTAACGAGACGTTCAATAAACTAACACGTACCTTTTTTGTCTTGAAAAAATAGCTTTTGGCCCAAAAAGTTGAAACGAAAAATAACGCCAGGTGTTCGGGTTTGAATTTTCGCCGCCATCTTAGGGGCTGCCGCCAGCGCCCCTAACCCCGTATGAGTGATTTGCGAACTATCCTAACTTTTAAAATCGCGCAATTTAGGCTTAGGTATCTTATAACTGGAACGCGCCGCGCGTGCGAAACAAATTTTTCGCGTCTTCAGCAGCGCGCGCTTTTACGTTGTTTTTCCTTCTCACCGACTTCTTACCAAGCCTACGTTCAGCAGTGGTCAACGAAAAAAAACCCGATGGATTTGATATTTTCCACCGATGAGCGTTTTCGTCATAATGACCTCGTAAGTTGCTGAACGCTTTTATTCAGTCATCGGTGTTTTTTAAAATGCCGTAGCTTTTATAATAGTTTTACGTCAGTAATGACGTCAGTCATCGGAAAATCTGACTCTTCCAGCCGAGGACTTCGGTGAATAACCGATGACTATCGTGACGTCAAAACCGGAAACCTGACAAAGCGTACAGTAGGAAACCGATGTCACCGATTAGTAATCTAACTGGTTAAAGCTTGACCGTTCTCCTTTAAGGTAAATTAGCTTTTTCGGTTTATATAGAACGCGAGAAGTGCATATACTGATGGATTTTAATTTGAAAAGCAGAAGCTTGGCATTTTATTGCAGGAAATTGTCCGCTAAACAGAAGAAAATCCAGACGTTTATGTGCTTTTCGCGTTGATCGCTATGCTGCTCTATGCACGCTGAAATGACTCATTAATTAATTTTATGAATTTAATAATAAGATTATTCCTAAAGTTAGTGAGTGTAATTTTCATTCCTCCATCTTGTGAAGGCTAATTTCCCCTACGTCATAACGCTTAAGACAAGACGAAGTAACAGACGATGCTATGACGTAGGTGAAGTAATCGCGTTTTATTGACTGCTCTCGAGTGCTCGAGATCGCCTCGATCAACTTTCCACGTTTCATTTGCGTGTTCGTAAACGAGGGGCTTAAATTATGTTCACCTATTACAGAAAGTACAGCCTTTGCAAATGCTAAGTCTGTAATCGAGTACCTAATCACTGTAGTACAGTCAAAGCTCTATTTATTGACCTAGAGCACTCTGAGATCTCTCGAAACCGATCTGTGGATTTCGACACAGCAACGGATCAAGATAGGTCTCGGAGCAAGATTTTTGACTGTTCCAACACACTCACAAGGAGACGACCCGAGGTGATAATCACCAATTTTGTTCAAACTCGGGTATAACTCCATGTAACTTGAAAAACCTGCAAGGGAAAAGTTGCGACGGGCTTTCGTTTTGCCATGGCAACCGAAAACGTTTCTGACAACATGATTTGGAATTATTTCCATTGAAAATAACATGGGAATCTGAAAGATTTTAAGGGTCCACCAATTGACCAAATTGCATTTAAACTTGATTAAATTTAATTTTTAAAATCAATAAAAAATTTTTTAACGTTTTTGAAATTTTCAAAATGTTTCATTTTTTAAAAGGTTTCCCAGGGGGACCCTTAAAATCCTTCAGATTCCCATGTTATTTTCAATGGAAAAATCCCAAATCATTTTGTCAATAACGTTTTCGGTTGCCATGGCGAAACAAAAGCCCGTCGCAACTTTTCCCTTGCAGCTTTTTTAGGTACATGGAGGTGTACACTATACCCGAGTTTGAACAAAATCGGTGATTATCACCTCGGGTCGTCTCGTCAGTCCGCACGGAGCATTTTTTTCAAAACATTTTATCCTATAATAACTGTAATAAACCTACCTTTAGAATCCGGGCCCTTCGAAAGTTCTGGCCTTATAGGCAATTGCCTATATTTCCTAATTAGTAACGTGGCCTTAATACTTCAAAGGTGAATTTGGCGCGAATCTTGAGAGGCCGAAATAATGAAAAAGACTTTTAAGTCTTCACAGGATGGGATGAAGCCAAATTTTCCAAATTGACTTACAAAAATTCCAACCTCATTTTAATATTCCTATTTTGTAAGATTGTTTTTAGTCAAATATGTTATTTATTTCTCAGGTTAATCAAGGAAGATTCGTAGTTCTGTGTGTTCTTCAAAATCAACATCTCTGTAATTTTCAGAGCGTTGGTAATCAATTTCAAACAAGTTGTCAGTGTGGGTTTGGGCTTTGTTACACATTTACAAAAGAACTACATACATTTGGTTTTTAAGCCCCACAAAAAATATCCAAAATGGAAACGTTTTACTGGATGAGCTTAACATATTTTATCCCCCAAAATATAAGCTTCATCCGCGACGTATCTGGGGAATAGATTCGTACAAGTTGAAGAAATTCTCCTTTTTCGAGACTTGGAATATATTTTATTTTTAGTTGGGTGATTATGGGTATCCCTAATTTTGTCTCTAGAGGGAATGGATTGTCCTTTGAAGAAAGAAAAACAGTTTTTTTTTGCGCGGAAAATACTAATAAGAACCGCGGGGAATCGTAACTTAAACCCCCTCATCCAAATCATTAGCGTAGTCTACTCTTTCAACGTTTTGAACTTTAAATTTTCAGGAAATACAGGTCTCCAAGTACACCAGAGTGCTGCGGATGGAACACTTCTACAGGCGCTGGTAGGCCAAAAATAGACCAATGGGAGAATTGGATGCCTCAGCCGTGGTCCAGCCTCACTATTTTTCCTAGTCTAAAAATAGACCAATGGAAGAATTAGAAACGCATCTTCCAAATGCTTTTTCGGGTGATTGGATAAAGATGCGCTTCTAATTATGCCATCATTGGTCTAATTTTGTAATACCAGCGCCTGTAAAAGTGTTCCACCCGCAGCACTCTGGTGTACTAGGAGAAGTACCGAGGCTGGACCACGGCTGAGGCTTCCACCCTGTATAGCTTAGATAAAAACCGCTCCAATAATAAACGCGTTTTACGGTTATTTAAGGCATTAAGTTAAACGCGATAAAATTTCGATAAACGGCAACGAAATTCCATTAAATCGTCTTTTAATATCTACTCTAAATACGCGGTTCAATCGTAAAAATATTTGTTTAAAAGTTTAATCTACATCGAGAGAGCCGACGCTGGTTTTATCTCGTTTTTATTAGGTTGGTTCCAAAAATCCAATGAATAATGATCGTAATATTTCCGTTTCCCGGGGCAACACCAGCCTCTTCCTGCCACCCCCCCCCCCGGGGTTACTCCGAGCGAATCGAGGGATCGTCGAAGCCGATATTAGTTCATAAACTCGGGTATTTAAACCTTTTCGTTAGCCGGGAAGGATGCGGAAGGCTTTAGTACGTCGAAGGATGCCCTGAGCGTCGTTGATGGTAGCTCCCGGGACTCGTCGTATAGATTTGAATATCGGACGAAAGGGCTCTCCGTAGTCGGGCTCGTTAGTCGCTGGTGCATCGAGATAAGACCAACTACGGGGCTGGTTCAAGGACCCGATCCTCCGCTTCTTCGTGTCAGCGGACATCGCGTCATTGGCGTGGCGAAGAAGGTGCAGTCGGCGAGCTCCGACTCTAGGTCGAAATGGCCCGCGAAGATGGCACTTTCTGGCTGAGTTCCGGGACACAGTCTCACCATTTAATTAGCGACATAGAATCCGGGGCGCTGTTTAGGCAAGTTCATATCCCCTCTAGGCTGAACCAACGTTAATTAGCGGAGAGGTGATATTTAGAACTTGTAGCTGTTGCGTTTCCCATTTCATTCGACCTTCGTTAGCGGCTTTACTAAACTGGCCTTCACCCTTAAACGGCGCTGACAAACGACACCGTTAACGCAGTGTAGGTTTAGGAAATTAAATAACACGTCCCCCCTCCTCTTCCTCCAAACCCTCTTCCTATTTTTAACCGCGACGCGTGGCGTAACCTGGCGGGAATTATGGGCGACTCGAAACCTTCATGATGATAAAAAACCAAGCAAAGAGGTGAAGCCTACTCCTCGTCTCCTTTAAGGAAAACTGCAGCCGGATAGGAAGGAGGGGGTGCCTTATGAGTTAAGGTCCTGCTCGTAAAAGCCTTATAGATGGCCGTTTCCCTTTATAAAAGTCCCGCCAGTGTTTAAAGGGCCGACTTTGCCTTAAAGAGCCTTACTAAATTTCGTCGCGATGACAGTGAGGTTATTAACACGTTCTAACGTGTTACTTCGTACGTATTAATTTTATAATGGTTTTACTGTCATAGGCCTATTAACGGCGAGAGAAACTCGGCCGGCCACTAGGCGACACTGCCGCTGTTTTACGGTGTCTTTTAATTAAACAGTCGGGTGGCGCTTTATACGTCGTCAAATAGAATACTGTGTCAAAAACACGTGCTGCCTCCGGAAAAGTTCGACCCTGAGAAAACTCTCTTTATATAACGATATAAAGTTGGGAAATTCATTTCGGTGGGGCCCCACCGCGCGGGCCTAAAGCCAATCTTTATTTCACTCCACTTTTCCTTATTCTTAAAGTAATTTATAAGTACTGAAAGTCTATACCGGTTATAAATTTAAAATTTCATAATCTACGGTTTTCCCGAATTTAATATTCTAAGGCAATATGACCGAATTCTCCGTAATTTAATTTTAAAAATGTTTTGGCAATTTAGTTTTATTATAAAAATGTTCTTAAGACTTTAATAATCAACTAGTCTAAGACAGTAATCAGTACGAAATCCGCGCGTATTGTACCCCGTTCTTCGCCTTTATAAGCGCTATTGGCTAAGCCTTAGTGCTGAGGGTATGTGTAGGAGAAGAGTGGAAAGGTACACTAATTATATTTATTAAGTTTATCCACGAAAAAAGCGGGTCACTGCTATGTTTGCATTCGGCGGCTAACGGTTCGTGCTACTGAGCGAACGAGGTGGCAAATAGGGAGGCACCAGTGAGAGAGAGAGGTGGGGTAGGATTTAGTTGGCAGCCCTATATGGCCTACCTCTCATAGCATTGTCATTCATTAATAAGACGCCCCCTGGCGAGATACTCCGAAAAGGGAGAGAGAGGAAAAGTTTCGGCTATAATCGTAACGCGTATAAGCGAGTCAGAAATTGCGGAAACGTTCTCACGCATACGTATCAGATGCTAAAGCCACTTTTAATGTTTTGGAGAGAGCGAGAGGGAGAAAAGGACCTTCAAGGGGCGCTTTCCTAAAGAAATCAAACGAGGAAACCTTCCGTCTAGGAATCTTCCTTGAGATTTCATTAATTACAACAGCTTATGGCCTTCCTTACAGAATTTACGGACGTTTCTACGGTATTAAATATGTTACGAGTGTTTTATCTTTCAAAGCTTAGACAAATAGGCCAGTGTTCAGGGAGAAGCGACCCACCAGGCGGTTGGTCTACTAAGCGTCGCGATTGTTCGGAGAGAGGGCTGTTTGCACGGCCCCTTTTTTCGGAAGGAAAATTCCCTAATCAAACCTAGGTGTAGCTTGGCATTCCCGAAATAGCTATATAGGAACGGAGCCTTGGAAATATTTCATTTTCTAGCGTGATTGCGCGCGCCAGAAAATGATAACGAACGGCGTTCTGGCCTTAAAAATTGTAAAAATGCCTCCGGTATAAATTATACAAATAGTTTTCACCGAGTTTACAAAATTAACGCGAAGCTTTATATCAAGGGGGATATCCGTAAGTTATAAAAGGCTTTATCTCCGACAACGGACAAATGGGCCGAAATATAATGGCGTAACGCTAATTTCTAGCGAGAAAAAGCTATCGTGTTAATTGTTTGTTGAATGCTTTCTGATAAATTATAGGCCGAATTGTAGATGATAAATGCCCGGAATACCAATCGAGGGGCGACAACTTATAAATGCATTTTCTCGAGTGGTTGGTCTCGAATTTGGTTTACGCCCCTGGTTCGGTCCCACCCCCCTCGAATGAAATAAAAATATCACCAAGGCCTTTTTTTATCCCAGTTGAATCTCTTCGCGGAGGCGAACGTAACGCTTACCATCGTATTGGTATAGCAACCGGAATTAGGAAAGACCAACACGTAGTTTTCTTCTACACGTGGGAATTAGAAAACACGGGAAACGTAATTGAGAAGCCGTTTTTGGAAACTTTTTTTTCTCTGTTATTTTGTTCATTATATTTTCATCGCTCCAACAAACTCCGCCCTGTATATAGTTTTCCCAAAAGACCTTTTATAAAAATTGCCCTCCGCTGTCGGTTATTATTAGAACATCAATGTTTATTAAATTGAATCTAATTTTTGCCCTCTCTCTCTGGCCGACGTGGATGGTTTTAATAATTTTCTCTCCTACCCCCTCCCTTATCCGAAAGCGCTATTCTTCGGCGTTTGACGCGTAGGTACACTCCGTAACCTTTAGTCCGTAAGGGCTTTAGTCGGTTTGGTCCCGACCACCGCGCGCCGCTCTCTTTTTAATTCGATTTAGAGAGGACGTTTATGATAATGAGAAATGAAAGATTAATTGGAAGCGTTTGCTCTATCGAGTTTCGTAAATTTATGCGAGAGCGGCGGCCGGTGCTTTACTCGCTTCCGAATTGATTTACGCCGACTTAGCGAAATTACGAATCGTAAGAGGGGGGAGGGGGTGGAAGTTCTATTTGAAGGGGGAGGGGAGGACGCTCGCTCCCCCTCGTGTTGATCCAAGCCAGGGCGTTTGATTTCGACCCGCGTTTCGACGGTGTTGAAATTTACTCGCGTTCGGTTAAAGTTGGATCATTTTTAGTTGGAAAGGTCGAAAACAATTTTAATTTACGTTGATTTCGAGTGTTAAATTCCGAAGTAAAAGACGTAATGTCAACATTTAGATATTGACGAGACTAATTTACCGCAAACTAATTAGCTATAAAGCTAACTGTGGCTATGACGAAATAGCGTACTCAAACTCTGAATAAACTAACGTTTCTTATCTCGTTGGAAGAGCTAATTTTATCCTAAAAATTTGCTTCTAAGAGTTCGTTAACTTCCAAAACTAAAACTAAATGAAGATAATATTTTTTTCTTTAAGTGTTCAAAAATATTAGTCGAAAGTCCAATATCCTGATTCCCGCGTTTCACCTGACTAATTTAGCCCGGTTTCTGCAGGTGTCTAACCCTCTTTCTTGGAATGTCGAAATACCCTTTTAGAGGATTAGGATATTTACAAATCAGGTCAATTTGGTTTTGGGAAAACCCATGAAGACCATACAGGGTGTTTCAAGAGGTTATGCAAAAATTTGAAGGAGTTGTAGGGGGTGAGTTGAGAAGTATACCTGTTTTTTTTTTTCATTTTCCTACGATGAAATAAAAGAGCGCCAGAGAGCTTCAAAGTGTGGCCTACTAGCCCCGGGAAGACGGCTGCGACAAGCGCTAAACCAAGCAGCAGGGAAATGCGAACATTAAGGTTTGGGCTCGCGTGATAGTTAAAAAAGGACTTTGTAAAAAAAACGAGGTAACCAGCGTAAAAAAGTAAACTTAAACAGTTTTTAAAATCCCTGCTGTTGGTTTTGCGCTTGTTGCAGCCTACTTCCAGGGGCTAGTAGACCACACTTTGAAGCTCTCTGGCACTCTTTTAACTCATCGTAGGAAAATGGGGGGAAAACAGGCATACTTCTCAACTCACCCCCTACAACCCCTTAAATATTTTGCATAACCTTTTGAAACACCCTGTATTTTCAACGCGTTTGTGTTCTTCTTATTTACATATGTAAATTATATTAAATGACATTTTCCAGTAGTAAATTACATTTCATTACATTTTCCCGCAGTAAATTTAAACACATATTTGTTTTATATCTTGAAATATTTTTCAACAGACTATTAGGGATGGTTTTTCTTCCGGGCTGGTGGAGGTGAAAAGGTCAAATCTATCGGTGTCATTACTCCTAACGAGCCCCGATTGAGAATCTTGAGCGCGTCCCAGTAGAACGAGGGTGTATCTGAAGAGGTAATTGACGGAATCCAGCATGGGCGCTCTAACTGACAAATCTGTTGAGAATAATAATGGAATAATAAATGGAACCACCTGCGCGAATTGTCGTGATGTATGGTTTGTAATTTGACGGCTAACCAGCCATCGCGTACCACCCTGCCTAGGGAAGGGCAAGGGCTCTTCGTCGGTGACCGCTCTGACCCGTTGGTCCGTGTCCGTCACGTGCAGGTGTCCGTCGAAGGGACCCCACCCAGCGAGCCCACGCCTTGGCCCACGAGGGCTCTTACCGCGCGTGTCGGGCGTGGATCCAAAGGGACAGAGACAGAGAGAGAGTAGCCATGGCCGCCCGCGACCGCCGTTAAATATTAAAAGAGGGATCCTCCGGGGAGTCCTCGTTTCATACCTCTTTCGGGAAGGACCATAGAGAGATTGGCAAGCTTTTCATTATAAGCAGTCCTTTTCCGTGAATCTCAACACACGCAGCCGGGCTTTGTCCCCAGACTCTCTTTGCTCCCTCTCCTCGCTGTGTGTGTCGCTAACCAAACAGATCTCACCCATTTATTATACATGGCAATAGATAGCTACGCGCGCTTCGGAATTCCCCTAAGTAGTCTCTGTACTATTTTATGAGCTTTGAGATTCGATGATTTTTTAGGACCGTTATGACTAGTCTGATTCCAATCTGGTTTTTCTACAGATTACGGAAATATTTTGATGTTCTGTTATGGCTATAGTTTATGCACTCGTGGCCAAATACAAAATTATCGAAAACGTAATCACCATGAAAGAGTCAGTTGCAAATAGATTTTCGGAATAGAAACTTAATTACTTTATATTTTTATAGCTCATTTGATGATGCGTTTTCCGATAATGTAACTCACTTGATGAAATACCATCATTAAGTTTATTTAATATTAAAATGAAATTTACGTGTAGGGCCTTGCTGCGGCTTTTATTTTGAACGATAATTTTATCGCGCCTAGTTTGTGACGACACTAACTACGGTTCAGTCTGAATTTTTCCCACTGCATCTGGTAGATTATATAGTCCCCACTATCCTACCAAGATGATTCTTGTAATATCCTTGCTAGATAATATGGCGAAGCCAATTTGGCGCGCGCTCTAAAGGATAAGCGTAAGCGCGTGTTTTTAAAACCATGTAAACACCCACGTACAAAATTCAGTAGTAGAATCTTCTGGTTCTATAGCAGATTTTTGATTAGACCACGGAATATGTAGCATCTAGCATAAGTGTATAATATTGTTACATAAGTGTGACACTTCCTATTCTTCACATGAAAAGTTTTACTGAGAGCTATTCACAAGACAGACCGCATTACGGGCTTCGTCACCGTTTTGCGTCCGCTTGCTAACGCGTCACACGTAGCCCTTTGACAGCGCCTCGCTAGGGGGAGATTTTATTCTTGTGATGTCGTCACTTCGTTACTAGCTCTCAGTAAAATATTCGACAAAGTGACAAACTTATATGATCCACATGTGGGGATAGCGGACAATGAGAAATAACGTGTAGTTAATGACGTCAATCACCACTCTAAAATTTAAATGGTTTTGACGTTCTACTGATTATTTCAAATTAACTACGACGCGAAAAGCAACGAAATTTTATACTTGGGTACTTCAAACGTAACCGCTTCGTTTCACAGAAAAAAAGGTGTTTAGATACTAAACATTTTCTTAAACACCAAAATGCAACAGAATATTTATCATGTTTAAAAACGATCATGTTCAGGCGATAGTGGTGTTCAGCTTTGCAACATCATGCGTTTAGAAATTAAACGTGTTATTTGCTTATCATATTTATCGTTAAAACGTGTTTAGATAGAATACGTTCAGAGATTAAACATATTAAATGATTTTCGCGCTTACAATGAAAACCCGTCTTAAGATTTTTAAGATTAGTTTCTAAACGTGTTCAAAGGTTCGGGTGTTGTGGTTTAAGACATGTGTTAATTTGCCGTATACGCCACTCTTTGAGTAGCCCTATATTTGAGTGTTTTAATTACGATCTACAATAACATTAATATTAATTGGCTACGAAATAATGAAACCTACTGCCTATACTGTCGATTTCATTTCTTTAACTGCCTGATTATATTTTAGCGCTATTAATTTAAATTATATTTGTGTTAATACGACCTTAAATCACATCAAAAGTAGTGTTATTTTATTAATTTTTAGTAGTTCATTTTCAATTATTGATTTAAATACATTAGTGTTATTTAATTAGTCTTAATAACCAATAACTTAAAATTATGAGATGATATAGGAACCCGGTCCATATTGTAGTTAACTCTATTAATATATCGGTGATTAACGAATATTATTTTTTTTAGAAAAATAGAAAACGAAATTAAACGAAATATATAGACAACGCGAAATATACATTAAACTCGTAACGCAATATACACTTAGTAAACATCAGTGTTTAGCATTATGTTTAAAAACCACGAAGTTTAATTTCTAAACATGACCTCTTACCAGCTGTTCCGGTTTGGAACACTACCGGAAAGATCTTGGAAGATTGTTTGAGAAACTCGTTTTATTTAAACAGATGTGTTTAAGGAAACAACACCAACTCTTACCCATGTTTAGCTTTCAAACATGTTTAGATGTTAAAAACCTAAACACCTTTTTTTCTGTGTTAATATCAAAATTAAGACGGTAACGAATAATTTGCAACTTACTCTTTAAACTAGAAAATAAGGGAGGTCACGTGTAAATGTTTTTTTCTACGTCGCTAGCTATATTGAAGCTAGAGAGCACGTGCTCGAGTCGATAAAGATTTTGCAATTTCTAATCCACGTGCGAAACACGCGAGCCAATAAAGTACTGAAAAGCTTAACCTGGTGACGCGAAGAAAAACATTGAATACTGTTAATTAGCCTTTCTATAAAGTAACATTGGCGTTCTTGTTTAGATGTATCGGGCGCGTCACTCGTGACGTAGAAGTGACGTTTCGTTACGACAGCCAATAGACGCTAGCATCTAGGGGCAACAAACACAACACCCCACACAAGGAGAACGCAACCCGTCAAAAGTCGTGGATTTTCTTGCGTACGTTTTTCATTGGCTAGACGCTTCAGCGCCTGCTGCCGTCGGAAGGGGAAAATTCGGAAATTGTCTTCCCCCCGCCCGTAAAACGTTCAGCGTAAAGGCTCGTGACGCTCGTCCAATGAAATTCGTACACAACCCTTCGTTAGCGTGTTTAAAGGCTAGCTGCGTTCTCCTTGTGTTTGTTGCTCCTAGCTAGCATAAACTCTATTTATGTCTTATTCAACTTGTTAAAAAGTTCCACGCGCGTCTTGATATTTTAGCATAAACGGGCTCGAGCAATTTCGCGCGCGCTCCCTGAAATAAAAAAAAATGCACGAGCCTTTTACGCTGAAATATTAAAGAGCGCGTGGAGAATTTTAGAAAGTTGAACAAGACACGAATTAAAATTCGACGAGTCACTCTTTTTATGAAGATCTAACCTTCAAAACTGAACTGAACTGCTACGTACCTCGTGACGAAAGCGATACATTAAAACAAGTTCGGCAAGCGTAATGACTTTATAGAAAGGCTTATTTTGTATTGTTTTACTCTATGGAAACACCCATTAAACCCGTATTGAAAATCCTTATCCATTGTAAATATAGCTTAAATATATGGCAGAAGCGAGATGAGAGAAACGAAGCTTTGATCACCGATTTGGCGGACCAGCCCGAGGAAGGCGCTTTAGATAGATTCCCCGGTAAAAGGTCACGGTTCACGGAAGCGGGTCATCGTATCCACAGGCTGGCGCACTAACGGGGCAAACCCGGCCGTCGATAAAACTGACCGCGCCCCAAATGATGCACGACTCAACCTTCACTTTTTATATATTTCCCCTTCTCTTTGAAAAAACAGAGAGAATCGTATACGGCTCTTCTACGACTTCATATTTTTATCTAGAGCTTCTTTAACTAGATCCGGAAAGCGCCGACCGAAGGCTTACCCGTATCGCTAGCAAACTTTACCTTACTGATATGTCTTCGATACGCCACGCGTTAGCGATCGAATCGTACTATAGTTTGAAAAGCTAAGCCGGGAGATTGTAGAAATTCGGCCGCTTCGTGAGTGATTAGCTTTAATGGCTGGCTGGGTTTTTCACAATGAAAGTTGGGCCTTTTTTTCAGCCCCTGGGTCGCGAGTTTTTCCTTCTATTAAACCGAGGATTTCGGGGATCATCTCTCGATCTCACCCGCGCCGGCAGCGCCTGCTTGCGGAGAAAATCGTAGTTAAACGTGACCGAGCGCCTTTTCTATGGGGAATAAATAGCAATAACGCCTATCAAACGTGCCTGGCATCGAACCGTCGACGAAATCCGACGATATTTTTTGCTTCTTCTCCTGCCGAGAAATTTTATAGTTCTCCGCTTCTACGCCTCGCTTTTCTTTAAAAACGAAAAGCTAAGTTAGTGATTGATTAGTCGGGAATAGATTTTTTTAGCCGCTTCGATGTATTATTAGGATTTCGACGGTGTCTTTCGTCAACAGACAGAAAAAAAATGGATTGTTTTGTTGATAGACTATATTATTTCATACGATATCGAATTTATAACAACCCTGTGTTATAGAAGTTTCTTTTAAATTGCGTCTTGCGCGCATCATAGGAATTTCAAACGAATCGTGGAAGGAATTCTATAGTTAATGTGTTTACGTTTGAAGATCGCCTGTGCTACAAATTCGTAATTGGTTGTTGGTTGAATTTAGAAACATCATTGACGATTCCAAAACTTGTAAATTAAGGAATTATTGAAACGAATGGGGATTTTACTCTGTTATTAAAATATAGATGTTCGTAATCAGCTAGCCTAACACCCAAGAATCACCTTAGGCCCAAGTCATCAAGCAACTTTTAACGCTCTTAAATCGAGTGACCCTTTATGCCACCGCAAACACTCTGTGTGTGTAGTTTTTATGGTTTTAAATTTTCACCTCTTTTCTAACCCTTCTGAAACGTTAAAATAAAACAATGAAAATATTAAAAGTGTAAAAATGTTTCTCCGCGTCATGAGCTTAATCTTTTTAGTACTTTAATGGCACTCACGTTTCGCACGTGTCCTTCAAATTCCAAAACCTAATAGTTGATTATATGAAATAAAAAGTGGTCTTGCCCAACTTGTTAAAATGTTGCTCTTACGTCACAGGACCCAGCTTTATTAGTATATTTTTCGCACGAGCTTTTGGCA
Organism: Leiobunum rupestre; assembly: GCF_980474605.1. Classification (NCBI taxonomy): domain Eukaryota; kingdom Metazoa; phylum Arthropoda; class Arachnida; order Opiliones; family Sclerosomatidae; genus Leiobunum; species Leiobunum rupestre. The sequence continues at coordinate 39,637,014 of NC_143392.1, forward strand.
CGTGCGCTAGAAAAACCTATGTTCCTCGCGACTGTAGCGCGCGCTCGTAGACTTGCAAAAGCAAGAGGCTGTGACGTAGGAGCAACATTTAAACAAGAAGGCCCCGTTAATTTATAAAAAGAACTATTGAATCGAGCGTATGCTCTTCATTTTCAATAACTATGGCTAGTGAAAAACATTACTCGTGACCTCCCGTATTTTATAAAAACACCAATTACGATGCTACTATCAGATGTCATACTCCTTAGAACTGCGTTGAGTTTGCAAGTTATCTCCCTACTGGATAAAGGGGTTTTCCTCTGAGTTCTTCGGTTTCCACTTTTTTATAAAACTTTTTCAAGGTTAACGGTAATAGTTAGTGTAGGGAGTTGTTGGATTGCGTGGCATGAAGGTTTGGTCACCACCCTCCTACGCAGTTTAACCCGTACACCCGAATTAACGGCTTTAATAGTCGCTAGATGATTTGGGCCTAAGGTGCTGCACTAAATAATTTAATTTAAATAAATGTCCTATTTATTCTAGCATATATATATTTGTTTCCTCATAAACACTATAAAATCTTTACAATTGAAATTTTAGTCCAAGTGTGCATTTTGAACCTAACGATAATTGTACTAATTACTATTAGTATTTTAATTAACAGAAAATTTGAATACCACAGAACAAATGCTAATCTTCGAAAAAATATAAATCTATATTTATTTTTGGACAAACCTGAATCTTTTAAGAAACCAAGACGAACGATATTTTTGTAGGCTCTTTTCGGGTTATTAACTGTGATGAAAGTTCACTTTAATTTGGGGTGCTTTGAGAAAAGAGTTTATATAGTTATTGACGTCTCATTCGGGCTCCTTCTTAATGATAGTATTCTCTTCCGTTGATGTTTATATCTATCTATATTGGACGGCGAACCAGCGAAGCTAAACGCAGCGCGGTAGTTAAAAGAACTTTAAAATTGGCTATGTTCTCTCTCGTTGGCCGTTCTGCCCCCAAAATGAAGGCTATTTCCTACTGAGCAACCCATATCCCCCTTTAATACCGAAACTAGCGGGTGAAGAGTCAGAAGTGGGACCAGCCAGAGAATGAGCCGAGAGCCGAAAGGGCAAAAAAAAAAGAGTTATTAAGGGTATTTTCTCATTACCGATAGATTTATCGCAGGGCCATTTTCAAATAATGGCTCGTTTTTACGACCACGATAAAACTTTTAAAACACGTAGTTTCCAAATAACGAGAGGATAATATCAGAGGAGAATGAACGGGTGGCCATTGCGATTTGGAGCTGCTGCCACCTATTAGATGGAAGAAAAAAACAAAAAAAAAGTTTTTCCCTTCATTGGGCAAGGGTTTTGGGTTTAAATCACGCTTTGAGGCCTCAAAGGTTGATGGTTGTGAAATAACACGTTACAATTGTTCTTCTTGTTTGTACGTAATTGTCTTTTCAACTTGGATTAGTTTTGTTACTCTTCTTTTAAACCATCCTCGTGTCAAGTGAAATAAAATTACCACTTTCACATATCGTGGTGAAACGTGAAGTGATATAGACACGGGGTCTTTTGCAACTTGTTACTTTTCTTTCGAACCGTCGTTGTCTCAAATGAAATGATATTACTACTTTCACATATCGTGGTGAAACGTGAACTGATGAAAATACGGGGTCTTTTGTAACTTGTTACTTTCCTTTCGAACCATCGTTGTGTCAAGTGAAATAAAATAACAATACTTCACTATATCATAGTGGAATTCGATCTGATTACGATCCGGTGTCTTATCCAACTTGTTAGTTTTCAGGCTCAAGTAGAAAGATTTAAAGGCACATAAGAAATTTACTTTTTTATTCGCATCGCGTTGGTCTTTTTCACTCTCAGGGTCGCTTTTCTTGATTTATTCGTGGCCATATTGTTAGCACTCTTTATCGATTTGAAGCGGGAAAGACGCGTTTAGGGGGCTCGTTGCTAAACCCCTCCTTTCCCCTCCCAACACTCCCTCCTTCTTGCTCCTCTCTCCCTCTTTCTCTCTCTCTCTCTCTCTCTCTCTAGCTCCTCTCCATCCTCTCGCAGTGAGAAAGTAAAAGGAGAGGAAGGAAGAGACGATGGGAGGGATAAACTTGGTGACAATTTTCCAGCTCCAAATCCAAGAAGGCAAATTCCGTTACGGAGACGCGCTCTTGATTACACTTCTTGGCTCTCCCCAGCGCGCATCCTTTTCCTGTTCCTGCTCTCCCCAATTTTAGCATCCCTCCTCGCGCTCCTCCCTGTCGAAAATTTTTAGTCCCGGCCGTTTGCCTGAAATTAGCTAAGTGTAGGGAGTTTCCGCGTGTCGATCCGCCGTGCAACGCGCCAAAGAAGAATGCGCACGCCCCTCCCGATCATCCATTTCCTTCCCTTTAGATAGAAACAGGTATAAGGTATTGTCTAACTCGGTGACATGCTTATGTTTTCAACCAAGAGCCCGTTAATCAGGCACTTGAGTGTTAGTATATATTGTGGTGTTTCGACATTGATAAAGTATAGCTTGAACTTAAGTATTTTATTAAAAAATGCTTATTTATTTAATGCTAATTGAACGTGTTTTCTCGAACTTAATGTGTATATTAATTCGCATATTTGCTATTTAAAACGCGGAATTTGTGGTTAAAGTGTAAATTTCGGTACGAAAATGTTTTCTCAAAGTTAGGTTTATTCAAGTTTCTAAAGTGTTAGACACATCTGTTGTTAGTAAACAACTAAAAAATGTACAGGGTTTGGAACCCTCGTTGTTAGTAAACAAACTTGAAATTTACGGTTTTTTGAACCCCCTTTGTTAGTAAACAACATTAAAAAGTTACGGGGTTGGAACCTGCATTGTTAGTAAACAACTTTAATATTTACCGAATTTTAAATCTTCCTTGTTAGTAAATAAATCAGAAAATGGCCAGGTTTGAAATCTCCCGTGTTAGTAAACAACTCAAAAATATACAGGATTTTAAACTTTTCTTGTTAGTAAACAATTTAAAAATATGCAGGGCTTGAAATCTCCCTTATTAGTAAACATCTAAAAAATTTACAGGGTTTTGAACCCTCTTTATTTGTGAACAATTTAAAAATGTACAATGTTTTGAGCGCCGCCTTTTGTTAGTAAACAACATAAAACTGTACAGGGTTCAAGACCTCCCTTGTTAGTAAACAACATAAAAAGGTACAGGGCTTGTAACCTGCGTTGTTAATAAACAACGTAAAAATGTACATTCTTTTACCATATCTCTTGTTAGTAAACAACATTAAGATGTACAGGCTTTTACCATATCTCTTGTTAGTAAACAACATTAAGATGTACAGGCTTTTACCATATCTCTTGTTAGTAAACAACATTGAGATGTACAGGCTTTTACCATATCTCTTGTTAGTAAACAACATTGAGATGTACAGGCTTTTACCATATCTCTTGTTAGTAAACAACATTAAGATGTACAGGCTTTTACCATATATCTTGTTAGTAAACAACTAAAACATTTAGTGTTTTAAACCATCCTTGTTAGTAAACAACATAAATATGTACAGGCTTTTACCATATCGCTTGTTAGTAAACAACATTAAGATGTAGAGGCTTTTACCATATCTCTTGTTAGTAAACAACATTAAGATGTACAGGCTTTTACCATATCTCTTGTTAGTAAACAACATTAAGATGTACAGGCTTTTACCATATCTCTTGTTAGTAAACAACTAAAACATTTAGTGTTTTAAACCTTCCTTGTTAGTAAACAACTAAAACATTTAGGGTTTTAAACCTTCCTAATTAGTAAACAACTAAAAAATATGCAAAGCTTGGAATCTCCGTTGTTAGTAAACAACTTAAAAATGTACAGGGTTTGGACTCCCCGTTGTTAGTGGACAACTTAAAAATGTACTTGATATGAAGCCGCCTTTAAATGTATTAGAACGACGAGAGTTATGTTGACTTATCAACTTCTTCGAATAAATATTCAAGTCGGCAAACTTTTCAATTATGATAATTACCCGTATATATACACTACATTTTTTCATTTATTAGTTTTTGAAAAAAAAATCCGTTGGAGAAGCAGTTTCGTCCAGCTAAGCTTTCAACTTCTATTGGAAAATTTATCCCGAGGGTTTCTTACGAGCATCGGATAACGTCAACCTCGTGTCATATTTCGGGGCACTTTCCCAAATCGAGTAACGTCGCTAGAGCGAAACCCGTCTATTCCCGCTGTATACGCTGCGATATATATTTCCGAAAGCTTCTCCGCCATAACACCGCTTCGATGCCTTTATTTAATATATTCCAAATATACGAAACCCCCTCGCTGTTCCGTTGTCTCTTCTATATACGTCTTCGGTTATGACTATAGCTTTCTCTCTTAGTCAGCCTCCTTCCAACTTTGCACTTTGCCATTCACTCCATTCTCTTCGTTCGTTCAGGAGCCCGAAATAAAATTTTGACGGATTGAATTATGAATGACAAAATGGTCCGCGACGAGCAAAATAAACGAACTTAATAAATTTCCCCCGTCTTTGCTGGAATAGTATGAAGTATGACCTACAAATAATTAATTAAAAGAGCATGCCTTTGTTACACTCGCTGTACGGCGACTCGGATACTTCGTAACCTCGAGCTTTTCCAGCTTCAAACGTAAATGAAAGTCTGGAAGATTCGTGGCGTTGCGGAATCGCGAAGGGAGGGTGTTGCTTTAGTTTTCGTCTTGTCCTTTGCGGATCAAACTCAAAGAGGAGGGAGGACTGAAACAAGGTTGGAAAAGGATGGCCTCCTTTTCAAGTCCTTCCTCGTTGGTGCAACAGGCTGTTGAGTCCCGGACTTGTTGAGATGGCTGTCACAATCTTTAATTAACTGCCAAAAGGAGCGACGACCAAATTAATGATACGGATGATGAGTTATCTTTCTGCTTTCGGTTGCCATGCCAACACGCTGGTGGTTGAAAGACGCTTGAGGGGAAGAAAGGATGCGGCTGTACTTCTTAAATCCTCTTTAGACACGTCTTTTGCTTTTACTAGCTCTACTTTCTTATCTTTTTCTTAGAACCTTTCCTTTGAGTAGGTATTTTTGTAATTCCCACTTGTTCGGCTCATAATTCAATAAACCTTCTCTGCCATATTGTGTAATTACATTTAAAGATATTAGAGATCTAAAAATTAATTACAAAATATACGAAGTATAAATTTTACGCATTTTAGGCAGAAACAACAAGTGGTATAGTATGGGTGTAATAAATTTACTTAAGTCACAAATTTTCGGGTATTAATATTGACCCAAAATTAACATCATTACATATTTAAGGTCAAATATGCATATCCTTAGAAATGAGCTTATATAGTTTGTGCTATCTAGGAGCAACAAACACAAGTAGAACGCAACTAGCCTTTAAACACGCTAACGAAGGGTTATGTACGAATTTCATTGGACGAGCGTCACGAGCCTTTACGCTGAACGTTTTACGGGCGGGGGGAAGACAATTTCGGTAATTTTCCCCTTCCGACGGCAGCAGGCGCTAAAGCGTCTAGCCAATGAAAAACGTACGCAAGAAATTCCACGACTTTTGACGGGTTGCGTTCTCCTTGTGTGGGGTGTTGTGTTTGTTGCTCCTAGGTGCTATCGTGGCTGGAAATACAACTAAACAGTCTAAGGTTCATTGGTAAGACTTTTATCATAAAAATTCTGGCGATGGAGTTTGGGGAAGATGATTTATTAAAAAGCCTTTTAGAAAGTAAATTGAAAAATTTTGAATACCAATGTTTTTATTCGAAAATGAATTAGGATAATCGTAAATTTTTCTCAGACACTATGGGTGATACCTCGCGTGTTGATTCTTTGAGATCGTGATTAAGGCGATATGTAAAGCTTCATAACGAGGGCAAATCCAGTATATACACACTATGAAATGGAGATTAACTCGGAAGGAGCTCGCGTCAGCAACGCGTGGAAGGATCGAACTAGTCTTCTCTAGTCTGGACGCGAGAGCTTTGGCAACAGCGGCTGATCAATCGTATTAGCTGGAGACTGGCGTCGGCGCTTAACGTTCCATTGATGGTGTATATAGGGGCGTCCAGCTGTCAATCCCCGCTTCAAAAGCTCATTAGCCATTTGGGCCACGCTAAGAGCTCCGCTACGGCCCTTCCATTAGCGCCCCAGCATCGCCAGAGGGGGCAGACGCCCACTTCGTTACTAGTTTACGCCGTGCCAGGGACGCCCCGTTTATCGAATAGTCGTGAAAAATGGATTAACCCAAATTCACCGAAAGTTTTCCCAAAGCTTTATATAATTGACTCTGTTTTTACCGGCCTGCTCTTCCTATCTCGGCTCGTCTTCCTTCGCAAATTTCGATCTTTATATCTAGGCGTCGCGTATATACACCCGCGAAGTTCGCCGGAGTCGACGCGCGGAGAAGTATCCGAAAATATCTCTTTCTAATAACGTGTTGCTTCTTCTTTTAGTCCCTGGGAAATGCGGTTTCTTCCGACGCTCAACAGGCGGCTCTTCGATCGCTCTTCGATACGCGGGGTATTCTTCCTTCTCTTTCTCCGGGCTGTACCGAACTACTCACGCCACCAGGATATACAAACTACACCCTTTCGGTAGCTTTAACTTAAAAGCGGGTTTATTAGAAAAAGAGGAAACCTTGATCACGTATGTCCGAAGGGTAAGCGAACTAACAGGGGCTCCTTTTTTTTTCAACATCGATGATGGGAAGAAAATAATAGAAAAAAAATAGCAAGAGGAAAAAAATCTACATCGATGACTATTTTCGGAAGGCGAATTGGAAACAGGGAGATCTCCGAGTATTAGCAGCTCGCGGGTATTAGCGAAGGAAAGTCAATCGCGTGAAAATGGCGTCCCTACGAGCCTTCAGCTCCTTAACCATTCTTTTTGTAGTCGCTATTTCTTCCCCGTTCTCCCGCCTCCATTCGGGGTTGAGCTCGATCTCCTTAGCTCTCTCTCTCTCGACTGTTCGGCCAGCCTGCCTGCCTCCAGGGTAAACATTTCTTTATTTAATCGGGTTGAATACAATCCGCTTTCTTCGCAGTGACGCGGCCCTGAACCCGGATTTTTTTGTTTGGTTAGGCGAAGAGGGAGAATCAGTTCTTTTCAAATTGAGCAGAAATTCAATGTTAGTAAGCGAGTTTGGTCGTTTCTAAGTAATCTAATTTATACACTGACTTGCTCACCCAGATTGCCATTTCTAGGTTCAACCCGCGGGATCAGGGTCGTCGACTAAGAAAACGTGATTTTGAATACCACGGAATTTCTAGTTTTGTCAGAAGTATATGAAACATTAACCAAGAAGTTTGGTTAATGCTATTCGCTGATTTAGCTTAGAGCTCGGCGGAACAGATAAATTAACCGCCAAAATTTTAATTATTCATAAAAATTTAAGTTAACTGTTTATTTATGGATATTATTCGCGGTTATAAAACGAATTAGTATGCAAAAAATAAGTATTTTTTTTCGGATAATTTTCGGCTATGGATAAAAACAAAAACGTATTTTTCTTCTCCAAACGCGAGGGGCAGGTCACTTCCTTGATTAACGACGCACCCCTCAAAAATTTAAATCTGATTTAATCGTGATTATTTTGATTAAATTCAATTTAATCACGATTAAGTTGATTAAATCACGTTTAATCACGATTAAGTTGATTAAATCACGTTTAATCATGATTAGAATGTTTAAATCACGTTTAATCATGATTAGAATGTTTAAATCTGATTTAATAATGATTAAATGATTAAATCTGATTAAATAATGATTAAATGATTAAATCTGATTTAATAATGATTAAATGATTAAATCTGATTAAAATGATTAAATCTGTTTAAAATGATTAAATCCTGATTAAAAAATTATCGTGATTAGTATGATTAAATCGTACTTTAATTTTGATTTTAATGATAATTCTCTATTCGACCGACTATATTGCTTAAATCGTGATTAAAATGATTAAATCTAATTAAAAAGATTAGATCATGATTAGAACTGTTAAATCTCGTTTAAATGATTAAATCCTGATTAAAAAGATTAGATAATGATTAGAATGATTAAACCTCGTTTAAATCGTGATTAGATTGTTTAATCTTGATTACCCTGATTTAATCACGATTACCCTGATTTAATCATTTTACTATGATTAAGACGCACTCAAAATGGAAGTGACCTGCCCCTCGTTTAAACGCTAAGCTCTAATTTTTTAAGTACATTTCGGAAGAAAACAATGTGTACAAGAAATTGTTTTTTTTTGATTTTCTAAAACTGTATTGCCATACGACGTCACGTTTAGCAGATACATCTAAGCAGCTAATTTTTTTTCAAAAATTGCCAAATCGAAGCCTTCTTTAGTTGCATTTTCGTGGTTAGCACTTACGCCTCGCAGAACGAGGAGTCGGGTTCATTCCCAGCTTGTGGCACTGGGTGAAAACTCGGAACCACTCCTTCCGCGTTGAGTTTGCAAGTTCTCTCCTTATTGGTTTAAGGGGTTTTCCCTCGAGTTCTTCGGTTTCCCCTTCCATCATAACTTGTAAGGTTAACGGTAATACTTACAATTGTTAGTAGGGACTATCTCGGTTCCGGATCCGGTTCCGGTTCCTAAATTTTTGATTTATCGGTTCCGGTTACGGTTCCGGTTCTTAAAATTTTAATTTATCGGTTCCGGTTTCGGTTCCGGTTCTCAAAAATTAGAACCGATCGGTTCCGGTTCCTAAACGGTTCCAGTGTGTTTAGTATTAATTAAAGTTAAATACACAAGCAAGTCAAATGAAGTTAAACATAAATAAAATCCACCACATTTATTTATTTAGAATATAAAATTTGTTTTTGATCAATTATATTTTAAAAATAGTAGCTTTCTTAGTGACGTAGCTATGGGTTCGGGGCGTCGGTTCGGGGTCCTCCCGCGAAACTGTTTTTGGGGTCCCTTATAATCATTAAGGCCGAGTCGCGATTATCGCCATCTAGAGTTAGGGCTAACTTGTATCGCCTTCTACAATTAGCGTCTGGATCATTAAAAACAAAGGTTATAGTAGAACTTGGAAGTCTGGAGTTCCGACTCCCAAGTCCGACCAGAATCACAATCTAGATGACTTAATGTAAAATAATGAAATAAAATTATTGCTACTATTCTCACGTAGGGAACTCATGTAAGCGCGTTATTTGTTTATTTAATAAAGAAGGGTAAAAATGAAATCTTATCTTTGAAAATTCCCATGGTTTCATCGTTTCAAGATGGAGGGGGGGGGGAATGATGTACTTTCAAGTTTTGGGGAGACATTGCCTTCCCTTCCGCTTCTCATTTCAGGGGCGAAGGAACGTTTTAGAAGTTGGAGGGGACAAAGAGAAACGAAACGGGGGTCTAGGAGCTTAGCCCCCGATGTAGAGTGAGTAATCGGTCGCGATTGTCATTAAGGCATTAACAGTAACAACAGTTATCATACGAATTGTATTTTAGTTTTTAGAGTCTGTTATGAATTTAAGATACACAAATCCACAATAATAAAATGAGAATGGTTTGGAATTTTTAAAGGAGTGTAGCTTCATCGAATACATGTGTTACTGTTTGAAAACTATGTAAATTGGCGGGAAAAGACACAGTTGAGCTTCTATAAGATTTATATACTTATAAATTGAGAATTTGAGCTCTTGAAGATTTCAACTGACCAAAAGGTTGAAGGGGCAATAACATTAGTTGCCCCTCCCAGCAAAATTCTAGGGAGGGGCATTGCCACCCTGGTTCCTACGCCCTGCCTCATTTCATTGAAAAATATAAAGATGGGATTTCTATGACTCGTTTTATTTATTTAAAAAATCCAACGTTTCGGAGGAACTGTTCCTCCTTCTTCAGCTGGATTTTTACAAGTCAAACCGTTTTAAGTCTCTTTTCATTTAGTTTTTCACAATATGCTTCTCTTCACTTCTAAGTAAAACATTAACTTGAGCTGACAAGAGAAAAAACTAGACGAGGCCTCGCGCGGTTAGACTGTAAACAGTCCCATAGGCAATTTGGGGGCCCTTCGATGGAAGCCCCCCCCCCCCCTGGATTGCGGAGTCTGCCGGGGCGTTATTTACGCCACTGGCTTTTCTGCTGTTTCTCCTCTAAGTCGATTGCGAAGGGGATCAACAATTATGCTTGCCCATTGCCCCACTAAATAATTGCTCGGAAGGCACACTAGTAGCAGTAGATATTGTGGCCTTTGCTACATTTGTGAAATTATGTCGAGTTTTCCGACTGAAGAAAATAAAACTAAAACTATCGCGGATTTCTGGATTATGCCAGTTTTGAAAGCAAACAATTGGAGGACGTGCCCATTTTTAATTGAGAATACGTAAGGGTGTGTCAGTTGACATTTACGTAGAAGCCCACATAGAGTTATCTGATATAGGATAAAGATGAGCTTATATGAAAAACTAATAGTAAATTAGGAAGTTTAATTACTAAATTTCAACATGCGCTAAATGTTGGTAAATAAAGTTATAGAACCGTTTAAAAACCGTTTAAAACAATGCAAAACTTGGTTTCGGTTCCGGTTTCAGTTATCATTTTTTTACAAATATCGTATACGGTTATAAAATTTTTATATTATCGGTTCCGGTTTCGGTTACGGTTCCTAGAATTTACTCGGTTCTTCTCGGTTCCGGTTATCCGTTGCATCCCTAATTGTTAGTGTAGGGAGCTGTTGGCTCGCGTGGCATGAAGGGCTTGCCACCACCCTCCTACGCATTGTAACTCGGCCACCTGAATTAATGGCTTTAAAAGTCGCTTGATGACTTAGGCCTAAGGTTGTGCCTTGGGTATTAGCCTAACTGATTATTATTTTTATTATTAAATATTCAGCCGTGATTGAGAATAAGGCTAAGCTAATACACCAGGTTACAATACGTAGGTGGGTGGTGGTAAGCTTTTCATGCCAGGTGAGCCAACAGCTCCCTACACTTACAATTACCGTCAACCTCAGCATGTTTATATTTAAATCTGTCTGTAACTTGGTTAGGTACACTATTCACTCTCACATCTTTTTTTTTCAAACGAAAGTGACTAAATGAATTTCGCTTAAACCAAGTCTAGAGATCAAGGTTTATTTTAAATACATTTTACGTATTTAATTTAAAACTCTAAAATCGACATTTTTTAAAATAAATTTGATTAAAAAGTCGTGTTTTCACATCAAAAACAAGCAAATGAATATAATAGAACATTTTAAATTTATTGATCCATTTGGGAAGCGGATTTCCTATTGGTGTGAACTTTTCCTTTTGGTATAATAGTCTCCTTACTGAAATAAACACTCTTTCAGCGGCGGCATTCTGTATAAAAGTCTTTGGTTGATTACTCCGTTAACCGATTACGCCACTTCCTGATTGCTTTTCGGGAGGGCTTTTCTATCCCGGGATATAAACTAAAAGTCGCCGATAAAATAGCTATTTTCTCCCGGTAAACAATTTAAATAGAATTCACCACCCACTTTCTTCCGGATTAAACAAAACAGCGGCGCCGAGTCGCAACGGGACCATCCTCTATATATATATACCCTTCCTTAAGGTTTTAAGGCATTCGCGCCTAGCTATTGATTATCCGACTCTAAGCCTAGTCAAAAAACCTACACGCTGGCCTCTTTCTTCTCCAAGCTTCCTGAAGAATCTTGGAGCTGATCTCGGGCGCGTTTCCACGAAGCCAACTCGCCAAAACGTAGCCTCGATCACTAGCTTCCTTATTTTCTCCCTTAAACGTAAAATTCGCTTTTAAATCCCCGTTCTTCTTTCCACGGGGAGGTCTTCCTTCGCCCCCTCCCCTCCTTACTCCCTGCCTCCCAAATCCTCTCTATCTCTCCTCTTCCCCATCATCATCTTCTCCATCTTCTTCCCGGGGACGATTACAGCTTGTATCAAAATACTTCTCGCCTTGCCCTGATTAAAAGGAGAAAAATAGGGATTGCCTGTTTCTCCGCGCCTCTCGGTTAGTGTATGTTCTCGCACATTTTGGTTCTCTCTCTTCTTGGCAAAATGGATAGCACGCGGTATAGACACGGAATCTCCCTCTTTCGGAGATCTCCTGGGGAATTAAGCACCACCTCTAACCCGTTTTCTCTCTCCGTCGCTTCCCTCGGTTTGCGGCCGTCGACAAATGCTAGATTATACTTACGTTCCCTACTTCCACTATGACAGAATATATATTATTTATTTATAATATTTATAGTTTTAACAGCTGTTTAAAATGGTTTATTCATATTGTGGATCTTACATAACTATGTGGTTATCTATCGTGAAGATCAACTTGTTAAGATATTCTTGATAATACGAATAAATATTTGTTTTTTTTAGTCCTGGTGTTATGTTTTATTTATTAAAAATTTAAAACATATGAAAATAGATGATAACCAAATAAATTTATCAAAATGGTAGATCAAATTTTATCCAAAATTGGGCAGATCCAAATTCGACTTTTATCGAAAATAACAAGTCAAGATGAGTTTTATTTGATCCAATTATAATAAATTTCAACTTTATTCCGATTTGATAAATTATTTGAACAACACAAACATATCAGAAAAATCAGTTAAAACATATTTCAATTACTTCTTGATGGATATAATTTGATTCGCCATTTTCCAAGATGGCGCTGGATTTCAAACAAAAACATTAGGCCTCATCTGCTAAATGTAACCAAACAACACAAACATTTCAGCAAAATCAGTTAAAAACATATTTCAATTACTCCTTGAGGGATATAATTTGATTCGCCATTTTCCAAAATGGTGACGGATTTCCAACAAAAACATTAAGCCTCATTTGCTGGATGAATGCAAAATCAGTTACAACCATATTTCAATTACTTTTTGATTCGCCATTTTCCAAGATATCGCCAATTTCAACCAAAAACATTAGGTCTCATCTGCGGAAGTGAGAAACCAACAAAAATTGAATACAAATTAGTTTAATTTATCACTTAGGTGTTATAATTTTATCCGCCATTTTCCAAGATGGCGTCAGTTTTCAACAATCTACTGAAAATTGACCGCGTGTGTTCACATACCATTGTAAAATTTAAATACCGCACTGCGTAGCTTTATTTACTTATTTATGAGCAATTCTAAAAAAAACGACGGTATCCATCGAAGATACATATTTCAAGAAAATAGCATTAATATTTTAATATTTTATTTGTCGTCAGCATTTAGGCTATTTAAACAACTTAAAACTTTATACAAGCTGATACATTCTATTATCAATGGTATATTTAAAGAAAAATCCGTGAACAAAAATCCAATCAAATGGGGAAGACATTTCTTTACGCTTTAGGGCTCTAACCATTTTGAATATTTATTCTCCGGCTCGTGAACCGAAAGTAATTCCAATAAAAGTTCGGATAAATTTTTTATCCTTCCCCTTTAAATCCTTATTCTTTTAACCCCACCCTTTCTTAAAGCCGTCGTCCAAGTGCTTTTCATTTTTCCAGCGAGCCCCTCCCCGAACGAGTTTAACGACAATTCTTCTTTTTATTATTTTCAACGCACGCTTCAATGGATCGAGATTTGAGCTTTAACTTTTCACGTCTTCCCCGTTTTTTAGAAGGGAGGAAGGGAATTGAACTAATCAGTTTGAACGAGGGGGCCCAAATTTAATAATAAATCGATAAGCGGGCCATTCTATTCAATTGAATCGAATCATTTTTAATCGGCAATTATTCGATTAATTTTCTCGATTTACGCTTCAAGGTTTCAAAGAGATTTAACCCCTGGTCGTTTTCTCGTCCCTGAACACCGGTGTCGCGAGTGTAGAACACTTCTACAGGGGTTATACCGTATTTACAGTATACTCCCATCCTAATTGAATTTGTATCAATAGCATTGCGTAGCCACTTATGGGTTTATATACTGTCTCATTCGAGTCTAGACGTGTTTGTGAAATATAGTCAATAGAGAACTGCAAATACCGCGTGTTTTTCCGGTAAGTTCAAATTGAGCCCGCTATAGAGCCTCTCCATTTTGCTCTACGTTGATTAGGCTCTCTTACTTTAACGGCGAATAATGCTTAGAACATCGAGGTCTCCGTAGGGAAATAGGTCCCCTCTTTTCACTTAAATGTATATCCGATGAGGCAGTCGAGGTTCGACGCAACTCCATACCCATTCAACCGTTACTCAAATGCGTTCCGCGAAGCTACAAGGAAACGAGTTAAAGTTAGGTAAAATCTCCAAATACGTTTAGAAGAACGTTGAAAGTGTCTGGCTTTGAAGAGCCATTTCGTAGTCTATAAACTTCTAGTTCGTTATCTCTTAGACTAAATGGTATCGTTAGGTCTTCATCCGCCAGGGATTTATACTCCATTTACTGTAAATCTGGACGGAGTGTTTATTTTCAGAATTCCGCAATTGGTTGCGTATTTCGAAGGGTTATAATGATAATCGATTATCATTACAAGTTGCGAGTAATAGTTTGAACTTTAATAGGGTATTTTTCGATAATATTCGGCCCTTTTTATTCAATGCAAATTTTGTATTCGCGCTATAGAGTTTGGGAAGGGGATAGCCTAATCTGTTTGTCGCCTAGTTTATTGTCGGAACAACTGTTGGTTGCGGAAGCTAATGGCTAGGCTCTTTATCCCTTATGCGGGCATAAAATTTGTTCGAGCGACCCTTTCGGGGTGATTATGTCCAGTCCCCACTCGTCGTATTTGCGGTTTGGATGGGCCCGCGTCGAGCAAAAAGAGAAAACGGGACGAGAACTTTTACGGAATACAAACGAGTTGAAATCATCTCTACACTATTGGCGTCGCACGCCGCTCGCATTCCCCGCGACTACCAATGAAGATACGGATATAGTCGAAACGATCCTCGGAAGACAATTCTTTCCGAACCGAAAGGACTATATTAGAAACGCCTAGAAGCTCGGTTAGTTCGATTTTGTCAGCTGGGATTGGAGTTTAGGAGTAGCGTCGAGCCTTCCATCCCTATGTAAACGGGACTGATACGGCTTGCCTCGTTCAGTTGGGTTGATCCCGGCCTGCGGGAAGATGTCCCGAACGCACCGAGTCAAAATCCCCCCTCGCGTTGTCGAATTTAAGCGGGCTAAAATGCGGGTCTCCCCTTCCTCTCTCTCTCTCTCCTGGCGGCGGATCGATGAAGCTCCAACCTGTTACTGTCCTCACGCGCCCTGCCGCAGCCATCCGAGGGGAGCTATGCTCCTGGAGCTGATTCAGCTACTTTCCTCCCTGTCCTTCTCTCTTTTTCCCCATCCTTCCTCCGAAGAGGCTCCGAAATATATATCACAAAAAAGAGGGACCTCCCTTGTAAAATAGCCTCTCTCAGTTTGACAACGTTTTTCTAAGTAATAGCGTTCCTTGCCAAACTGAAACTGTTTCTCCTTTTCCGATTTTGATCAAATTTTTATCCCGATAGCTACGGAAAAGTGGCAATGTGGAAAATAAAGATTCCAATTTGGCAAAATATTGTTGTTATACTATTTATCTTTCCCCGAGGTTTGTTCTAAGCTTAAATTATAATATAAGACTGTAGGTGGGAAAAGTTGGTTTTTACGAAATCCTAGCTTAAATTTTAATATACACTCTTAAAAAAGGGGTGTATTTTCAAACCTTTAAGAGTCTTTTCTTGTCCCATATTTAGCACCTTAACAGGTTTATAAAGGATGTTATTCTACACCTTAAAAAGCAGTTTTCCTTCAGGGTTCTGCAATACTCCCTTAAGGGTTCTATAATACTCCC
The DNA here is from genome assembly GCF_980474605.1 of Leiobunum rupestre. NCBI lineage: Eukaryota > Metazoa > Arthropoda > Arachnida > Opiliones > Sclerosomatidae > Leiobunum > Leiobunum rupestre. Next base: position 39,652,731 of record NC_143392.1, read on the forward strand.
TTTAAAGTTTTTAACTACTCCCTTTAAGGTTCTAAACTACTGCCGTAAGGGTGCTACAATACTATCTTTAAAGTGTTAAAATACTCCTTTTAGGGTACTCAACTACTGCCTTAAGGGAGCTACACCCTTACGAGGTGTTAAATCACTCAATTTACGGGGTAATATAACACCCTTTATACAACTTTTCAAGTTTTTAATTTGGGACAATAAAAATCCCTTTAGGGCGTTTAAATTAACATTAAAGAGTGTTTTTTTTACAGATAGTATACCCTTAATATACCATTAAAACACCCTTTTTTTAAGAGTGTACGTCTACTGGCTGGAAAAGTTCGTTCTCAAAATATGCTAGCTTTAATAATAATATAAGACTATTGGAAGCCAAAGTTCATTCTTAGAAATGCTAGCTTAAATAATAATATAAAATAAAGGGTTTTAACAATTCGTTTCTAATCAAATGCTAGTTTAAAATATGATATAATTTAAAAGGTTGGGAAAACTTGTTCTTAAAATATGCTAGCTTAATTAATAATATAATATAATTGGTTTCAAAAATTCGTTTCTAAACAAATGCTAGTTTAAAATATGATAAAAGTTAATATTATGGAAAAGCTCGTTCTTTAAATATGCTAGCTTAAAATTCGTTTCTAAAAATATTTTAGTTAAAATATGTTATAAGACTACTGGTTGGAAAAATTTGTTCTTAAAATATGCTAGCTTAAATAATAATATAATATAATATAATTGGTTTAAAAATTCGTTTCTAAACCAATGCTAACTTAAAATATGATATAAGACTATTGGTTGGAAAAGTTCGTTCTTAAAATATGCTAGCTTAAAAAATAATATAAGACTATTGTATTACAAAGTTCATTCTTAGAAATGCTAGCTTAAATAATAATGTAATAATTATTGATTGGAAAAGATAGTTCTTAAATTATACTTTAGACGCAATTACCATGGAAACGGAATAAAGCTATTACTTCATATAACAAAGCTTAGCCGAGGGAATTGCAAATAGCGTCTAGACTTTTTCCGCAAGATATATTCAATTCGGAAATTCCTTTTGGGGGTAATCTTATTTTCCTTTAATCTCACCGTTAATTATTTAAAGGGAAAAACAAAATTACGCCCTGCAGCCAGATCCTAAAGAACAAGTTGTAAATTACTTTTTTTGCATGCTTTCTTCCCCCAGCCCACCAACGTCATTTTTTCTTTTATTATTGGCTCTCTCAAAAGAATATAAATTTCTTCATAATCCGATAACCCACCCATTTCCACCCCCCTCACCTTCGAGAAAAAGGTAGGGGGAAAAAAGGAAAAAAACTATTTTGGCCAAGGAATAGAAATTACATAAATTTTACGCGCTTTCTTTTCGACTTATTTCGGTTTTTTTATCGGTGGATTTTATCTAAAAACAGTAAAGAAAAACTTTAAAAACTATAACGTACGAGCAAGCAAAAATTTAATTTACTTTTTTATCTTATTCTTTCTGTTGGAGTTATAAGATGGAGAATGGTTTCGGCAAAGACTAAGAAAGCTGGTCATACAGCGTAAAAAGAAACTTGATATAATTTTGGGAGGGTTAAAAATACAATTTTGGGAGAGAACGAGATAGAACGTTGGTAGCTACTAGTATTAAAACAGTGAAAAAAACACATTATAATATTGATTAAAATGAAAATCCGTACACGTTGTTTCCTTGTATCGTTTTCTTTTCCGCGTTGCTATGAAAGGTTTTTTTTTCTGTAAGAAATAACCTTCTCCGTTTTAGTTTTATGGAGGATTCCCTTACTCGAAAGCTTATCGTAAATGCCACTTCAAATATTTTAAAGATTCTTATATGGTCAACTTAGGATATTGGGCGTTTTTAATAAAGGTCACGTTTTGTGGATGTTTTAAGGAGTTTCATTTTATGGGTGTGACTCATGGGAATGCGTTTGTGGTGGTATCTAATAGGGTATCGTTTTGTAGGAGTATCTCATGGGAATACCTTTATGAGCGTATCCATGAGAGTTTCGTTTTGTGGGTGGGAGTTTCTCATAGGGTTCTGATTTGTGGGCGTTTCTCGAGGGGTTGCGTTTTGTGGGAGTATCTCATGGTTTGGCGTTTGAGGGCGGTTCTCATTATTATGCGTTTTCTGGGCGTTTCTCATGGTTTTTTGTTGACATGGCGCTTCTCATTAGAATGCGTTTTGTGGTCGTTTCTCATTAGAATGCGTTTTGTGGGCGTTTCTCATGGTTTTTTGTTGACACGGCGTTTCTCATTAGAATGCGTTTTGTGAGCGTTTGTCTTTGGAATGCGTTTGTGGGCGTTTCTTATGGTTTTGCGTTTGAGGGCTTTTCTCATATTAATACGTTCTGTTGGCGTTCCTCGTGATTTGGCGTTCGGGGGCGTTTCTCATAGAATTGCGTTTGGGGTCGTTCCTCATGGTTTTGCGTTTGAGGGCGTTTCTAATTTTAATACATTTTGTTGGAGTTTCTCCTGATTTGGCTTTTCTCGTGATTTTGCGATTGGGGCGTTTTTCATGGTTTTGCGTTTTGGGGCGTTTCTTAAGGTTTTGCGTTTGTGGGCGTTTCTCGTGATTTGGCGTTTGTGGGCGTTTCTCATGGTGTTGCGTTAGGGGCGTTTCTCATGGTATTGCGTTGGGGGCGTTTTTCATGGTTTTGCGTTTGGAGGCGTTTCTCGTGATTTGGCGTTTGAGGGTTTTTCTTATTTTAGTACGTTTTGTTGGAGTTTCTCCTGATTTGGCTTTTCACTTGGTTTTGCGATTGGGGCGTTTCTCATGGTTTTGCTTTTCTGGGTGTTTTTCGTGGTTTTGAGTTTGGCGGCTTTTCTCATGTTTTTGCGTTTTGGGGCGTTTCTTATGGTTTTGCGTTTGTGGGCGTTTCTTATTTTAATACGTTTTGTGGGAGTTTCTCATGGTATGGCGTGTGAAGGCGTTTCTCATGATTTTAAGTTTGGGGTGTTTCTTATGGTTTTGCGTTTGTGGGCGTTTCTTATTTTAATACGTTTTGTGGGAGTTTCTCATGGTATGGCGTGTGAAGGCGTTTCTCATGATTTTAAGTTTGGGGTGTTTCTTATGGTTTTGCGTTTGTGGGCGTTTCTTATTTTAATACGTTTTGTGGGAGTTTCTCATGGTATGGCGTGTGAAGGCGTTTCTCATGATTTTAAGTTTGGGGTGTTTCTTATGGTTTTGCGTTTGTGGGCGTTTCTTATTTTAATACGTTTTGTGGGAGTTTCTCATGGTATGGCGTGTGAAGGCGTTTCTCATGATTTTAAGTTTGGGGTGTTTCTTATGGTTTTGCGTTTGAGGGCGTTACTTATTTTAATACGTTTTGTGGGAGTTTCTCATGGTATGGCGTGTGAAGGCGTTTCTCATGATTTTAAGTTTGGGGTGTTTCTTATGGTTTTGCGTTTGTGGGCGTTTCTTATTTTAATACGTTTTGTGGGAGTTTCTCATGGTATGGCGTGTGAAGGCGTTTCTCATGATTTTAAGTTTGGGGTGTTTCTTATGGTTTTGCGTTTGTGGGCGTTTCTTATTTTAATACGTTTTGTGGGAGTTTCTCATGGTATGGCGTGTGAAGGCGTTTCTCATGATTTTAAGTTTGGGGTGTTTTTTATGGTTTTGCGTTTGTGGGCGTTTCTTATTTTAATACGTTTTGTGGGAGTTTCTCATGGTATGGCGTGTGAAGGCGTTTCTCATGATTTTAAGTTTGGGGTGTTTCTTATGGTTTTGCGCTTGTAGGCGTTTCTTATTTTAATACGTTTTGTGGGAGTTTCTCATGGTATGGCGTGTGAAGGCGTTTCTCATGATTTTAAGTTTGGGGTGTTTCTTATGGTTTTGCGTTTGTGGGCGTTTCTTATTTTAATACGTTTTGTGGGAGTTTCTCATGGTATGGCGTGTGAAGGCGTTTCTCATGATTTTAAGTTTGGGGTGTTTCTTATGGTTTTGCGTTTGTGGGCGTTTCTTATTTTAATACGTTTTGTGGGAGTTTCTCATGGTATGGCGTGTGAAGGCGTTTCTCATGATTTTAAGTTTGGGGTGTTTTTTATGGTTTTGCGTTTGTGGGCGTTTCTTATTTTAATACGTTTTGTGGGAGTTTCTCATGGTATGGCGTGTGAAGGCGTTTCTCATGATTTTAAGTTTGGGGTGTTTCTTATGGTTTTGCGCTTGTGGGCGTTTCTTATTTTAATACGTTTTGTGGGAGTTTCTCATGGTATGGCGTGTGAAGGCGTTTCTCATGATTTTAAGTTTGGGGTGTTTCTTATGGTTTTGCGTTTGTGGGCGTTTCTTATTTTAATACGTTTTGTGGGAGTTTCTCATGGTATGGCGTGTGAAGGCGTTTCTCATGATTTTAAGTTTGGGGTGTTTCTTATGGTTTTGCGCTTGTAGGCGTTTCTTATTTTAATACGTTTTGTGGGAGTTTCTCATGGTATGGCGTGTGAAGGCGTTTCTCATGATTTTAAGTTTGGGGTGTTTCTTATGGTTTTGCGTTTGTGGGCGTTTCTTATTTTAATACGTTTTGTGGGAGTTTCTCATGGTATGGCGTGTGAAGGCGTTTCTCATTATTTTAAGTTTGGGGTGTTTCTTATGGTTTTGCGCTTGTAGGCGTTTCTTATTTTAATACGTTTTGTGGGAGTTTCTCATGGTATGGCGTGTGAAGGCGTTTCTCATGATTTTAAGTTTGGGGTGTTTCTTATGGTTTTGCGTTTGTGGGCGTTTCTTATTTTAATACGTTTTGTGGGAGTTTCTCATGGTATGGCGTGTGAAGGCGTTTCTCATGATTTTAAGTTTGGGGTGTTTCTTATGGTTTTGCGTTTGTGGGCGTTTCTTATTTTAATACGTTTTGTGGGAGTTTCTCATGGTATGGCGTGTGAAGGCGTTTCTCATGATTTTAAGTTTGGGGTGTTTTTTATGGTTTTGCGTTTGTGGGCGTTTCTTATTTTAATACGTTTTGTGGGAGTTTCTCATGGTATGGCGTGTGAAGGCGTTTCTCATGATTTTAAGTTTGGGGTGTTTCTTATGGTTTTGCGCTTGTGGGCGTTTCTTATTTTAATACGTTTTGTGGGAGTTTCTCATGGTATGGTGTGTGAAGGCGTTTCTCATGATTTTAAGTTTGGGGTGTTTCTTATGGTTTTGCGTTTGAGGGCGTTACTTATTTTAATACGTTATGTTGGGGTTTCTCGTTATTTTGAGTTTGATGGCGTTTTTCATGGTTTTTGGTTTTGAAGGCGTTTCACATTGGAATGCGTTTTGTGGGCGTTTCTCATGGTTTTGCGTATGGGGACATTTCCCATTTTATTACGTTCTGTTGGAGTTCCTCGTGATCTTGCGTTTGAGGGCGTTTCTCATGGTTTTGTGTTTGAGGGCGTTTCTATTTTAACACGTTTTGTCGCAGTTTTTCGTGATTTGGAGTTTGTGGACGTTTCTCGTGGAAATGCGTCTTTTACGAGCTTTTTGTAAGTGTTACTCATAGCGTTAAGTTTTGTGGGCGCATTTTGTACGTTTGCGTTTTATGATCTCTAGCTTTTAGACTCATGGTTCTCGTTGGTATATCTATATATTATCTAAGTCCAATCTTCGCAATTTCCAATCCTGAACTGGGACGAGCGGAATTCCCAAAAGAGCGTCTTCCTTGAAACCCTTTATTATATATTTCGTTTCGCTTTTATTTAATAGAGTGGCCATTTCTTCGCCTTTTTCCGCATAATATCGAAATACTGAGAAATGAATAACGCAGCGGAGAGATAGAGATGACCTTTATACGAGAGGGTGTGTGTAGAATATGGCAAAAAGTGGGATATTCGTTCCGTAAAAATAACGCGGAAAAATTGAAAAAGATTTCTCTGGCGTTATTTCCAGTCGGAAGAGCGATTTGAAAATCTATCTTGTGTAAACGTCGTCAACAAAAACTCCTCTTATAAGAATGTTTTAAAGCAAGGAGGAAAAAACCACGGAGAGGAAGAAAGTATAGGAGAACCTTTCTCGATTCTCCATTTACCATACAGTTCAATCTAAAACATTAAGTATAAACTTTACTCTTTCCGTCACCTTTGCATAAACCACCAACTTCCGCTCTTTCTTTTTTCATATTTAACACAGTCGACTTACTGAAGAAAGAATAAGGGAACAGGGCGACGAAGAACTTGGAGAAATGAAGTCGCGCTTTGCACGAAAGCTGCCTTCGAAAAGGAAAGAATGGAAAGGGAAGGGCCAATGGGGGGAGCCATAATTTCCACACCGATGGAATCCAATTTTTTTAACTTCTGTAAAAGCGTTCTCTATACCCGGTCATTGCTGAGCAAGCTATCCTTCTTCCATTCTTTTCTACCGCGTAGGAAAATATTAAGGGGCGTAGGATGGAGGGGGAGGAAAAACTAAGTCGTCAAAAAAATTCTTCCGCCTGCGAAGACAACCCGGGAGTTTTATCCGAAGTGACGAACCGGAAGGGGAAATTCATTCCGAGAAGATGAGAAACGTTGTTTCGGCTTTCGCGCCAGTTTGAAAGGAAATGCGAAATCGCCAAGAAGAGGCGAGGAGGAGCGGGTGGCCAGACTTTTGTTGGGATCGACTTTTCATTTTTGTACCGGGGAATAACGCGACTCTCCTTTAATTTAGTGTCCTTAAAGTCCACTTTTGTTTGTAGCGCCTCCGTAAAAAGGCGGAATGGTGGACTCGCTTTAGTGAGAGGAAATGGCTTTCCAAGGTTATTCTTTCCGTTCTGGGATTGGCCGTTTTTAATGTCTTAGTTTTGCCAAATGGTTCCGCGTCTTTTATATATTCCGCTGGTGCTTTGTCCAAATTAGGCTTTTGTTATACTCGCTTTTATTTCTGGCCAAATTGCATTCGATCCACTGGGCTCGTTTTATTTTTAATTAAAAACTGTTTTCAAAGGACCCGTATATATGTTTCATTCCACTATTTGATGAAATTAAAAGATAACAAGTTTTTGCCATTTTGTAACCTTCAAAATTTAAAAGAAATATTTTTTACACGAATGTTTCCTACGATTAAAGCAACTGCTAATAAATATTTATCCCCGGGTAGCGCGCTTTTCTTCGAACACCGTTGTGCAGACAATTCAGAATGCCCTTTGTGCGGTGACTACGTGGAAGACGTGCTCCGTATAGTAGTGAAATGTCCATCAGTGGCACCTTCAACACTCAAGATTGCTCTGACGAAGTGTTTTCGCGAGGTTTTTAGCGCTAAATTCCGACGAACGTGATTTGGAATATGAAACGATAAACAATACAAAAATGTTGCTCCAAAATTGGGGAAATCTGCTCTTTCCATTTAATTTTAATAATTGTGTAAATAGTTTTTGTATATCGTTTGTATTTGTGTATACACACTTAAAAATAGTCGTAAAGGTGTAGTTTTACAATCGCACCTTACTTACAACTTTTTAACTCGAGAGAAAACATTTGATGTAAAAACATCTTTCTGAATTTAACGTTTTCTAATAAGGGTGTTAATATGGCGTGTAAGAGTAAAACAATTTGTTTAAATTATATTATGCCAAAATTAATTTGTGAAACTTACACCTTTAAAAAAGAAAACAATACTATTATTTACACCTTTAATGGAGTAAAAGGTGCAACTTAAGAAGGATAAATATACCAAAAAGGTGTAAAACAGGTATTAAAGATTACTTTCAATGAAACCTTTTTTCTAGAATTTTTGGGTTATAGTGTAAAAATGAAGTAATTTAACACCTTTAATGGTGTGAGTTAACATCTCTAAACAGAACAAATTTGGACCAAAAAATGTTTCTCTAAAATGTGTTGAAATACACCTTATTTTTTTAGACTGTACCATTTCCATTTTGTATATTAATTTCCTTACGGTCGTTTGCATATACTTTTATTCTGTGCCTGTGAGTTACTTGTACTCGCCCCTGATTTAAAAAGGGCCATTCATTTGGAAGGTAAATAAAGCATTCATTCATTCAGCGTGCGGAACACTTCTACATGGTTTGATCTATTTTTGACCTACTATTATTATCGCTTTTACGAACCAATTTTTAATTAATTTTAAAATAATGTTATCTTTGTTTAATTCAATTTGTTTTTTCTGTTATAAAAGATAAATTTAAACATCTCGCAACTGTTTCTACCTGCAAGAAAATGTCCTTAAGGCTTTTAATTTTTATTAAAAACCATTCAAATTTTTCATTAACATCGTTGTAAAAAAAAACCCATTTTCACTTGAACAATTTCTGAGAAGTATAGCGCGGATAAATATTTACCTTTTAAAAGCTAGTTGGTAAAGGAGGGGTCGGCTAAAATACCAAATTCCCAAATGAAAATATGGCCTCTTTTCATAATTAAAAGTTTAAACATACTTTTGGGCGAAAGGAAGATGAGAAGCTGTAGGAAAACGGGCTTATTCGCATCAGAACGTTAATTAATATGGATGTAAATGGTTCGTCCTCTATACGAGTTACCGGAATAACTGGAACCTTACGCGATTTTGTAGCCACGGCTAGTGGTTCGAGTGACATCTTTTAATCATTTCAGTGGGACTGCACGCCGTCCGCCTGTACGTTACCGGTTCTCTGGTCCGTGTCATCCTTCCTATTTCGCTTTCCATTAGGGAAATAGATCAATTACATGGCGCTGGCTGCGTGTTTACATAGTCCCTCTCTATCCCCCTCTGTCCCTCATTCCTGGGTGCCATTAAAAATTTATGGCCCTAGTTAATGAAACGAGACTGAGATTGGGGAAACTGCCCCCCCTAGATTTATAGCTACTAACTATATACTTATATAGAATTGTATTTCGTGAAAGGTGAAGTCTGCGATAGATCCCATGATCCCTGGCGTCACCTAGGAATTTTACGCGCGAGGAATATTTTTAATATATCTTTATAGATTAATGAGGGCTCAGTTTGCGGGTTGGGAGGAGATTTTTACGCGTTCTGGATTGTTTCAAGCGACCTTTCGAGGACCAGCGAAGATAATCCGCTATCATTATTTACCCACGTCTCGTCTGATTTTAATTGGAGTTTTGAAAAATTAGGCAATCTTAAAATATCATTAATTTTTTTTCCTCATCTGGCGCGATGTTGCTTATCGGTGTAAAGTTTATAAGCGGCTTAGCTTCTTCGTTGACGTTAGCAAAGAATGACAAAGAGAAAGTGAAATGTTTAAAACGTGTGTTTATTATACCTGAAATATATAATTATGTATCCAACGCTGCATGCGAGAAATATTATTGCTACTTTTTATTATTAATAATTATTAATGAAATTATTAATGGTTTTTCGTAGTAAAACTCGTTGTTAATTGTTATTAATATCTTTTTTTTCCTGTCTGCTCTACACCTGCACGATTACAAGCACATTTTATTTTGGTTTTCGACATTGAGTATAGCGATTTTTTTCCACAAAAAACGGATTGTTTTTCATTTAATTTTATTCTCTTTAAAATGAAAACAATTTAAATGAGATTTTTAAGTATTAATCGGAAGTATTTATCGTCCATTCTCGTGACTAGAAATTAATTACATGAACACGAATATTAGATTTTTTATTTTACATGTTTTTCGTTGTTGCTAAACCATTCTCGTCGATTATTATTAATAAATCGTCGAATTTTATTTAGACGTATTTGTCGTTTACGTAGAAAAGTATTTGAATTATTGGTCGATTAATCTGATTTGGTTTTAAGAGGTCGTGTTCGATTTCAGACTTTATATATATATATATTTCTAATCGATTTTTTTTCGTTTACTATTTAAGTATGTTATTGCTATGATGTGAAATATAAATTAAAATATATATGGGTATATGTTATAAGTGATTGTACAATTTCGTGAATAATTTAAGTAGATACATCCGCGGGTATAATTTATACACAATAAATATATTTACAATGAACCAAAACTACGTTGTTACAATTAATAAATTAAAAAATATCACTGAAAAATTCAATATTTAAAAAAAGTGGCTTTAACAATATTTAATAAATAATGGTATATTGAAGAGGGGAATGTGAATTTTATATCACTTTTCTATAGTTTAAAAATTATATTTTATATATAAATTTAAAACATTTTCTTCGGTAATTGTTATAGCACTAAATACAAAAGTATAGACCTGTTTTACAAAGTATTCTGTTTATTATATTTTTCGAAAAACATTGGGCTTTCTTCTACGCTTTGTTTTTTTAGACCGTCAAATCTGTGTCAATATTTTCGTGCCCATTACCGATTCATATATAGCATAGAGCGACAATAAATTAGTAAATACAGTTGTACCGGTAATGCAATATGCAAATTCGGTGTATACAAATGTCTAATAAAATAAGCATTTTTCGTCGAAATATTGGTTTTCTTATAAAAGCGGTGTTTTTCTTATAGTCTCCGTCAATTTTTTAACTTTAAATGAGCTTAAATCAATACATGCCCGGAAGCGAAAAAGGCAGTTTTTAGCTTTCTTTGCTTCGGGAAAATACCCTCCGTGAAAATCAGATAAACCTACACTGCCGTATTAATCATGTATATTATCTCTTACGCGAAACAGCTCGTTCTTTTTGCCTCTGAGCTTCGCGAAATAAAAGTTTAAACGGATAAGAAACGTTTGTTAAATATTCAAAGCTAACTAAATTAAGCACCGTAATTTGTTTTATCGGCAAAGCTCCGGATAAATCTTCAATCGGGTTAGCTTTTATTTTGGAGTCTAGGGAATGACGGCAGATACGTTTGACACCGTGGGGTCTGCTTAAGCCGCTATATGAAACCGTGGAAAAAATAGTTTGTACGCGAAATAAAAAAAACGTAAGAAAATGTAGCTCGGAGTTTTCTTTATAATTTATTTGCTAAAATGGTGGGCCCATATTTACGAGGTCATGTTTTCAGCGTTTTCCCCCCCACCCTGGATTTAATAATATTAGCAATCCTAAAGGCTGGCTGTCACGCGATCTTCGGCGCTAAGAGTCTTGATTCTATCGAACTATAGTCTGGGAAATGTTTTCTCCAAAGCGCTTCTAAACGCCCGTATTTATCGAAGACATTTACCGCCTGTTTTGTTCTCTAACAGGTTCGTTTGAAGCCAATTGTAGGAGGTAAGGATCGAAGGAGAAGATCCAAAGTTTTATTTCGTCGTAGGTGGCTGAGACTACTTGTCAAATGGATAGCGTATGGAAATTGTAGGAGGAAAGAGGGTCATCCAAAAATCGAAGATCTCTTAGTCGTATTGCGCGGTTTTTGGAGGAGGGTCGCCCATTGATTATCAGAGGCTATTTTTATTCTGGTTAAGATCTTCTGATTTCCCGGGGATTGAAAAAAGAATTATACTGTTATGGAAATATTATTTCAACTTAAATGTTATCAGTAAATTTATTTTTCTAATTATCATCATTCCTCGTTGCGGTTTAAAAATTATTCAGCGTTATAATATTTAAAGTATATTTTCCGCCCCGTTAATTAATCCTTGCTACGTTGCTATTAAATTAGATCTAATCCTCTTATGACATTGAATATAACGTTATTACTAAATTAGTTAGTGTACTTGCGTTGTGAACTATGGGATTAACGCGTTACTAAATTAGTTAGGGCTGCTTGTGTTGTGGCGATAATGGTATTAAACTAATTTTGCTATATATGTATTAGTGAATACCTTCTTAGTCATGTATGGCACTATCTTTGGGAATTCACGGTGTTATCTTTCGTAATCGGCCGAAAGAAAAATCATTTCATTTTATAACGTATTATCTCTTTTATACGATATATTGAGACTCTGTATTTAATTCGTCTTTCGTGTGTCGGGAGTTTTGGCTGGAGTATTTACCGGCAAACGTCGGCTTTGTCTATAATTAACTTACAATCCCTCGAAACCCGTTAAATTCGTTACGATTATTAGCATGGCTAATTCGCTGCTTTTCAAATAATTTATTTCCGGGCGGGCCGTTTGATGTTCGGTATCGAGTAAAGGGGATGATTATTAACGTTTTATTATTGCTGGTTTAACATGAGCCGCCAATTAGACATTTCACTGTTTAACGATAAGTTTTATAATTGTCGGATTAAGTTATACGTATATAAAAGTCCAAAAAGATCTGTTTGGTATTCGTTAAATTATCGTATATTGATATATCGTATATTTGAAAGATATTGAGAAATTCGTACGTTCTTTTGAGGGAAAAAAATACATTTCTTAATTTCTCTAAGCCTAGGTTTTGCGGTATTTTTGTGAGTATTATTTATAAATTATTGCTTTAGACCCAGCCTAGGCTATTAAGTATACGCTCCACGAAAACGTGGATTAGAGAAAAAAACTAATACAAGTGTTCAGTTTTCTTTTAAACAATGTTAAAATGTTTGCTAAACTCGCGAATTATTTGGTTTTTAGAATTTTGATATAATCTAAATGGGATCCTACCGGGGAGAGTTAAATTTTGATTCTTTTTATCGAGGGTGTATTGACTTGTATTTAATATATTTGGAATGTTAATTTTTATACATGTCTTTAAATATATGTCAAAAAAACATTTTTCTATCACTTCATTTTATACATTTATCGCTATGTGATTTTTTTAATTACAGCTATAGACTCTATCAAAAATTTCGAAGTGATTATACCACCAGGGATACTTAAGGCGGCTTTTATTTATATAATAATTTTTTAAAATTATGATTACTTTTTTTTTAGATTGATATAAATATTTATAAAGCGTTAAAAAAAATGATCCCTAGGGCGTAGCTACTTCGTTATTTTTATCTTTTCTCGACTTACTCATTTTATTTTGAGAGAAAAAGCACCGACCCTTCATTCAGGGAAGATGTTCTAATTATGAAAACATTATTGCTTCGTTACACTTGACCACATGTGCCCATTTCGACATTGTTTTTTCAATATCTAAGCATATCTACTTTATAATTATTACCAACTATGAGTTCGTTGCGGTGCGCCTGGACTAAATAAGTAGGTATTGCTATACGAAGTGACCTTTTTCGAAGTTTAGATGACCTTTCGATCGAGCCTTTTGAGCGCTCTGTCGATCGGTGACCTACTCCGCCTTCAAAAGTCTATAATAACGATAAAGATGTAACATACTGTACACGGTTTATTTCCAACTTTGTTACGCAGATAGCTCTCGGTCTAAATGTATTATTGCTTATTCGAATATCTGGATTAGTTTTCGTTGTGACGGACAATTATTGCCAGAGTTTTGGACTAGATAAACTGATTGAGTCGAGAAAGTAGTCGTTTTGACTAGAATTTTACGGTAATTTACGTTTTGCGTTAGACCATTTTAATTAGCGCATGAGCTATCCGCGATTCAAAAGTATAGCTAGGCTACTTTTACGTAATATAAATACTATACTTATCTACCGTAAAAGGTCTTAATCGAAAAAAAATATAAGGAGTGTTATATTTTCTATATATTATAAAATCCTGTATAATCTATAATAATTATAATTATTATTCACATTTAATATATTTATACGCGTAAATTCTTTTTATTTTTGAGCAAATTGGGCGTGATATTCCCTCGTTCAAATCAAGTCCAAAAACCCTCGTTTTTGAAAGTACGAAAAGTAAAAATGAATCAATTCGACTCGGTTGATATCGGTCTTCGTTTTTTGTTGGCGTCGACGCGACTGGTGGTTTAGCGCGTCATCACGCCCTGTCTTCTTCCATGCCGTCGGACGATTCCATGTTGGATTCTGTGATTTCTCCGGGTTCCGTATTCTCTTTGAAGCAGGCCGACTCGTGGTGTTTGTTCAAGTAGGACTTGAGGGCGAAGGACTTGTGGCACCGCTGGCAGCGGAAGTGCTTGAAGGCGGAGTGAGTCTGCATGTGGGCGCGCAAGTTGGAGCGGTCAGCGAAGGCCTTGCCGCAGTGGGCGCAGCCGAAGGGCTTCTCGCCCGTGTGCGAGCGCATGTGTCCTTGCAGCAGCCAAGGCCGGGAGAAACTCTTGCCGCAGACCTCGCACTTGTGCGACAGCGAGTGCGTCAGGACGTGCATGGCCAGCGCCGGCATGCTGACGTACACTTTGCCGCAGGTCGGGCACTTCTTGGCCAGCTGCGAGTCCGGGCTGCGGTGCGTCTGTTTGTGTCTCGATAAGTTCGAGGACGTCGCGTACTGTTTCCCGCATTCTCCGCACGCGTAGCGCGGTCGCTCTCGGTCGGTGGTGTCGGAATCGCTGGACACCGACTCCGGTCGGCTGACGTGCTCTTTTCTCCTTCTCGATCTGCCGTCGCTGATTGTCGTCAAGACTGTCTTTCTGGGGTTCCTGACGGGGCTGACCTTTCTGGGGTTCCTGATGGGGCTGACGGTCGACTTGCGGGCGATGACGGGTGGCGTCACGGAAGGGGCGTCCTCGTTCGGGGTGGTTTCGGGGCCGCTGGTTGGAGGAGACACTGGGCTATCGAACCTTTCGTGGATAGAGGTACCGACGTCTCTTCTGGAGGGTCTCTCGTCGACCACTAGTCGGTCTTCGTCGTCCTCCGGGTCGTAATCGACCGTGGAAGTCGCTCGAGTGAAAGTTAGTAGACGGATGGAGTCGTAGAAGGGTCTCTCCTCTCGTTCCGGGCTCGGCGTCGGGAACCGATGGTCGTAGTCTTGAACCCCGGGGCTGATGGCCACTTGCGGCTGGTGCGCCACCGCTATCGTCGGCGTCGGGTGGTGTATCGTCGTGACTGGAGCTTGGTGGACAGGCGGCGGGTTCGGCGGGTGATGGTGAACCGGGGTCGGTTGGTGAATGGGCGTCGGGTGGTGTATCGTCACATTCTGTTGGTGCGGAAGCAATCTCGGAACGGAGTCGCGAGTATGAGGCGGTGCCTGGCGCTGCACCGTCGTCGCCGGCTGGAGCAGATGGTGGACGTCTTGTTGTTGATTTCTCCGCGAGTATTGGCTCGAGACGGATGAATCTTCCAAATCTGGGCTTTGATTGAAGTAACCTGGCGGATATAAAGAAAACGGAAAATATCTTTTAAATCTCCGCTTCTCTTTGAAAGGAAACGCGCGCGGCTGCCTTCTCTCTTCACGCTACAGACGCGCTTCAAAATAAGAACCCTCCCGCGTAACCTCCGAAATAAAAATCGACATATTTGACACTTCCTTTAAGGGTTTTTGAACCGTAATGTGAGTGACGTTTGGACAGATCCGAAGAGAAATGCCTTGATCAGATACGGCGTCACGGAATAAATCCCAAGAAGCGCCTCGAAAGAAAAATAAATTCCAAAAATGAAAGAGATACGTTGAAAAACAAGGTACCAAATAGTCCAACTTTCCCGGCTGGGACTTATACAAAACGGAAAACGGTTTTTTCTTCTTATTACTGTATTTTTCCGCGACTGAAACACCCCCCCCCCCACACAAAAAAGCGTCCATTAGCTATGCTAACGATAGAAAATGGATCCGTTTCATGGGAGGAGTTTAGGGACAAGATTACATAAACTAGGAGTCCCCCTTTTCCG
This sequence comes from Leiobunum rupestre, assembly GCF_980474605.1. NCBI lineage: Eukaryota > Metazoa > Arthropoda > Arachnida > Opiliones > Sclerosomatidae > Leiobunum > Leiobunum rupestre. The sequence goes on from NC_143392.1 coordinate 39,668,157, forward strand.
CAATTCGGGAACGCGTAGATCCAAGCCGCCTTTAGCCTACCATCCTTCCCGGGGATAGGCTACGAGACTAAGTTGCGAAAGAATCCCGCTAGCCAATCGCGAGGGAGCCGAAATGCGGATGATCGAAAGTGCGGGAGAAGTTTCGGAGAGCCAAGCAAACAAACTATTTTCCCAATAGGTTATCGAGCTACTTCGATTAATCGATGGAGACCCTTTCTAGTCCTTCAGTTCTCTCTGGCTAGAAACTAAGACTCGCTTTCTTCCTAGCCACTACTTTGACTTCTCGCGAAAGGGCCTCTATACGTAAATGGGGCTCAGCTGCCCGACCTACCGGTATTAAGGGAAAGACCCCTTCTCTAAGATATACGCGCTAAACCTCGCTAAAATAAAAAAAGTCGAGGAATAAAACCAGAAAGCTTTTATCGTTGCTTTCAATTGGGAAAGACAATGCGTCAGAAGGCAAGGAAGCCTTCCCCGGGCGACCCAAAGCGGGACAAGAAAAAGATGGTCCTCCGCAGTGTAAAGCTGACTTATTTCGCATAAACACGCGAACGGGGGTCAAAGGGGGAGATAAATGTGGCTGTATAATCGGTGTCTTCGAGGTTGAATCTAATACGATCAAATCCATAACGTAACTTCTACTCTTAAGCGGTTTTTTTTCGAATGTACTTTATATTTCGCGAAGAACTCTCGGTGTAGAATTCAAAGAATGGAGGGCTAAATGCGGCGTAGCGAAAAGACGGTTATTTTTTTTTATCTACGATGTAGTCTACGTTCTTGGCGCCTTTACTATAGATCCCGCTATATTTTTTAACCTTTCGGAAATGTTGGACCTTAAGTATATTTCAGATCAAGGGTATAAGCTCCTTACTCGCTATCTCTTTCCCGGCAGGCACTGAGTCGTAAGGTCGTACTTTTAGACCGAAAAGAAGACCAACCGTCACTTCTGACCCCGGGGGTCGAATCGGATCAATTCTTATAGGGCGCATCTCTAAGCGTAAATGGCTACTCGCTATCGATTTAATATCAATTCTAGTATATAGTCTCTTTTTGCTAATGTCATATTGAAAGCCTCAAAAGATTTTATTTTTGAAAACGGCTCCGTCGTAACACCTGTGGATTTTTCGAACCATCCACCATTTGCCTCCCCGGCGCGGTTATTAATGAAAAGTCCACGATTTATTTGAAATTCTCCCATATTTCGATTTAACATACAAATTTGATTTCGTCTATTCCCCCTCCCTCGGCTTATTTTGAATAATAAATGAAACTGGCTACTCTACAGACTTATCTGAATATATTACTATTCCCAACAGCAAATTGTCGATTCATCCAATATGTGGTTTCCACCTAGCGGTGGGGAGGTGGACTATGAAAACAAGCACGGATATGGGATTATTTTAATGATGAGAATCGCCGCTAGAAGGGGCCCAAAACGGAAAATACGAAAAATATTCCCCGGCTTCGACATCGTTTTATAGAATCGCTTGGTCTTTAGAAAAATAAAACATATATTGGGTATACCGTTAGCTTTGGCGTATCCCGCTACTCCGTAACCTATCCGTTTCGGTCTCTCTACGGTAGTGGTTTCGCGTACGGATCAGTAGGATTGTGGAAGGTTTAGGGGATTGGGTTCTGGGATGCAGCGCGCGTCCAGGGGCTCTTGATTCATCCGTTTTAGTCGAGGCCGCTGAGCACCAGCTTGAATCGATGCTATTTGTTTCTCCCTTTTTGCCTCTTCACTCCCCCCTTTTTAGCCTTATTTAAGGCAGCGATGGATCTATTCCACCCCCTTATTCCTTTTTTTATGTAGGCCTTGTTCGTATTTTATTTCTGATTATATTTTAAAATATCAGACGCTTTATATTGTATACCGCGTGCTAAGGAACATTAAATACCTGGTCTGAAATATCGTCTGCTACTTCATCCGAAGGTCAAGGCTTAAATTGATGTAGTATGGGAATTTTGTTAAATATAATCGAATTTCATTTATATTCCGTTTACTTTGTAAGTGATTTTAAAAATTTCCCCGTGAAGTATGAACGGAACTCCTTTATACGTTGAGCTGGTCTGCTATAGATAAACTATCGGATTTTTTCCCCGCTAGGCGGAGGGGCTATGCACTATATAATACGTTTCAGGGTGTGTGTGAGACTCAGCCGTGATTAGTTTTTCCCCATCCTTAAGAAAAAACGTGAAATATATGAAAAGGCAACGTATAAAAAATATTGGAATGTGGCCTATATAAAAAGCTATATCGGATCGAAGCGTAAGCTATAATATTTCCGCGTACATTAATTTTTAAAATTTTATCGACACTATATTCGGGATACCATAAGCAACATAATAGCAAAAAAGTATGACACTTAACAATATTTGCCGCAGAATCATTGAGTAATTGGAAGTCTTGGAAATTCATTACAGAATTACCGCCAGGCTAGTCTCGTCACATAATAACAATAATTGTGATACTTAAAATTTGCAAATTTTGCCTACGGGATTTCAGAAATCTCAATTTTCGCGTTATTTCTGGTTTTTAAACTGCATTTAGAAATTATGGAACAATTTCTTGAAAATCATTTTTCTCTAGAGGATACGGAATTTTTACGAATTTAAACCCCTGGGACACTTTTTTCGACAATGACATTGTATTCCAGCATTGATATCAAATTTCAACCATACTGAGTAGTACATTATCGTCCTTGGAAGTAGTATGTTTCAGCTTTAGCATACTTAAAAGACTTTGAGGCTTGATTGAGCTTAATTTATAATTTTTGTTACTCGTCATACTTATGTTATAATGTTACTTATGTCCCTATGCATTTTCGCTATTATTCATAGCATAACAAACTTCAGAAACGAAGAGAGTATCTATAATAATAAATATCATGTTCCCATTCAATAATTCATCATAATTTTACCAAAATAGAAATTATTTTTGCTTTCGAAAGCGAGAATTTTCAATTATTATAATTTACGTTGTCTTTGGTAAAACGGACTATTTAAAAAGTATCTACTTTTGGAAGTGTCATACTTATGTCTCGTTACTTAAGAGCCTTTTAATAAAATAATATTCGAGGGTCACCAGTATAAACGATTCCCTATAATCCTGTATTATTTATGAGGTGTTTCCGTCGGTGCAACTCATGCGGCCTAATGTTGAACATTAATTTGTGTAATTACCGACTTATTATGCGTAGGAGTCTTTGGGCTATATGACTGCAATCGATTGAACGCGCTTGAGAGTTCCCTGATTTTTTTGGACCACCCCGAATCTAATGGTGGAGAACCTAATTAATTAAATAGCGGCAACTATCAAAGCTAACCCTCGGGTATATTCCGCCCTTCGACTTAAAGCGAAGACAGATTAAAGGTAATATTTAATTTAATATATTATGCCGCGTAACGTGTCAATATCTGGGCATTTTTTCATTAGTTTTCGTACGTTTGATACTTAGGGTTCGCTAAACTTACGCTTGAAGGTGGAGCCCTGTTAATGTTTAATACGGATTTCTGACACTAGATGGGGTAAGAACCCCTTCAGCTTCACGGCGTATTGACTTGTCAGGATGAATTAAATTATTTAAACACGGGCGAATAAGAAATTGTACGCTTTTAAAATTTAAACTATTAAATCGTAAAGAAAATAAATTAAAACAAAATAAAATGAGTTGGATATGTTTACTGTTAGTTGTGTTGAATATGATATTTCAGGCAATATACGTATCGAAAACATAGTTAAATTGTGATATTAACCTAACATCATAAACAAATATCAAGAGCCTAAATTAAAAATGTTATCCCTCATAATCATACAATAATAAATATTTAACAAAATAAACGAAACCCAAGTCTCTCATAATAAGGGTCCTTAAAATAACAGATACTGTCATTTATGTATTTAGCCTGTGTTTTGGATTTTAAAACAAAATAATTTAAGGTATCAACCAAATATCATCCTCCTCTGAAACCTAGGATGCTTAAATGTTCATGTTAGAAAAAACCAAAACAATTCTTAATTACAAAATATCAGAAAACTAAATTTTCACAGCGTTTTACGTTAAAGTCCAAAGATACAAGGGTTTATTTACTATTCGTTTCACTGACGAATAGTAAATTTTGGCTACTTACGTTTAAAATTAAAAGAACAGTTATAAAATTTTGTACAACTATATTTTCGTTATGAAAGGTTAAAATCGTATACACATTTTTAACCTTTTATTACGAAACTAGTTGTACAAAATTTAATCAATGTTCTTTTTTAAAGTCCAAATATTTTTAAATATCGGTCACACGTAGTACATCTCCGGAACCCTTTCTGCCCTTTAAAAAAAAATAAACGAAAAGCAGATAGGAGAAGCGTCGTAAAAAATACTAACTGCGCGTAACAGAGTGTTTTTCTCGCACCGTTGTTAAGTATACGATGGACTATAAACGGGGAACCATCTCTCTCTCCGCTTTCGTATCTCGTTCCTAGGTGGCGCTACGGAGAAGAAAAGTAGGACGTTCGGTATCTTCGGACTGCTATAAGGTATACACTTATCGAAGACGGTTCTAGCTTCGAAAGCTCATAGGAAGCTTTCAAATACGCGTAACGCGGGAATTACTAGTTCGACGCTGTTTTTATTGCACTCGCCGGCGAACTGTGCAGCCGTAGAGAACGACAAGTGATAAGAAAGTTCCCTTTCGGTTCCATCTTGTCTCGCCTTCAAAGGTGCCGCTGGTGGTTGGTGCGGCAACCTGTAGGCTGACTCGGCCGCTCTTTCCCGTCGATCGATTTCGTTCTGACCCTGAGCGCGCCCGTCTCCGTGTTGGAGAAAGCGACGGAATTTCTTATATTAGTTTCGTGGCACCCCGAAAAAACCATTCCGTGTTGCGTCGCGTGTATGTGTCTCGATTTTTTATCCGGACACTAACGCGTTTAGCTTTTTTTCTTCCTATCCAACACTTCTTTCAGCCCTCACCCTCTGCCCTTTGTGGTCTCTGTTCTTCTCCATTTTGACAGCGTCGTTTTTGAAGAGTTTAAAATATTAGTCGCTTTGTTTTATCGCGGTGCAAACGTATTTTTTTAGTGGTACACTTTATTAATATCATTTATATTATCAGAACAAAAATGTATTTATTCCTATTTAGGGAGTATAGAGACCAACCGGGTTCACGGGCTTTTTAGGCCCGACCCTACCCGAACCCGTTAATTATTTTGCGGGTTGGGTTGGGCCGGGATTTTTTTCGTTGAAAGAAATCGGGGTCGGATCGGGTTCAATTTTACATCGGGTCGGTCAGTGAAGACTAGCTGCTTAAGTGCCGTGGGATTAATTATAGATATTTCAGTTGAAGATTTCGAGGTTGGACATAAAAAGGTGATTTCAATAGCGCTGAATTATTAAGATTAAATTGGTACTAATTCAAACATCACGGCAATGCATACGCCGTTTGTTAGGTCCCTCGAATTGGCTTAAGTCCTACTTAAAAATTCTTATTATATTATGGAATATTATTTTCTGTTCAATATTAACCTTATAGATCAATCTGTTGGAAATTTTTAAGAGTTTAGCCGTGGCATCAACATTGGCAACATTGTTAGCATTTACTTGCTATATTATAAAATTAAATAAAAATGTATTTTTTTTTCGGGCCTGGCCGGATCGGGGCTAAATAATAGTCGGCCCGACTCGTCTCTATTAGGGAGAATGACTATGTGAAGAAAATGTTTAGCCTTTCTCTCAATCCCCCACGCTCTAAATTTAACCTCTTTACTATAAAAAATATCAAAACAGTCCAGTGTAATGAAAATAACCGAGGCATTTTTTTCGGAAATATTTCCGTATCTTTCCGAAAAAATACAATAAAAGTTTTCATTCCATGATTAGTCTAATATTGTTTGCAAATTTAAATATAGTGGCATTTCAGCCTAATTTTTTCGAATCTAAAAGTAAAACTAAACCTCTAGACTAGTTTATACTGATTAACAATGTAACACTAGCAAATTCGACCATGATTCGCCCGGATCGTAACAACATATTCTTTACTGCTGGGTCACGTGTGACGTATCGATAACTTTTTACTACGAAAAGCCCAGGACATGAGAGTAAATTCGACGAGGAACCCAGATTTTAAGCATAAACTGAACTGAACTCTTTCCTATTTTGTGACGAATGAGCTACATAACTACAAGTTCAACAAGCGTAGCTTATTTTATTAAACGCCTATTGTTTTGGAGGTAAAATTAACGTTTTCGTATTCGTTTTTTACGTTTGACCAAACCGAAGATGACGATTAATTTTTTCCATATTATCTTATCAATAGTTATCAATCAATTATTTTTGTACGTATAGGATATAAGAGAGCGTAATATTTTATTCATTCGTTTTTTTCTACGCCTTGATTATCTAAGGGTAGCATAATCGATTCTCTATTCTATTAGGAGTTTGACATGCAAAACCGCAGCGTAGGAAATATATAACTTATAAACTCACCGACATTGGTAATGAATACCGGGCAAAATCAAAGTTCACCGCATTAAAATAAGGAATTTTTCTTTTGACACATTTAGGATATTTAAATTTTTGTGACTATGGAAATGAATTTCTACAATAAATTCGATTTTCACCTAAACGGTTTATTTTTATTTTTTTGCCGTATTCGCCAAAGTGGGTTTTCCAATATTATTTGGTTAATATTGGCCAAAATGGTTTTTGCCAAACTAATCCCCATTCCTCTAATGCCTTTAGTAAAATACGGCAACATATATGGTCTGCCTATTAAAATATTCCGCTTTAAAATAAGTATAATTCGAATATTTCACGTTGGAAATGCGAAGGAGACTTATTCTTGAAATCCAAGCGAGTAGTAATATAATTTTTGGGATACCTGTATTTTTTAAAGTTAAAATTGATGTTTCCATATTTTTAAGTATATACGTATCCTGTTTCTATTTTTAAATAGTTTCATCAAACATAATATATATTTACAAAGCGTTTTTACAATAATTAAATTTCACTCAAGACGTTCCATTAATATAATAATCAGCTGGGCTAATACCCAAAGCAACACCTTAGGCCCAAATCATATAGCGACTTATAATGCCTTTAAACAGGTGTCTGGGTTACAATGCGTAGGAGGGTGGTGGCCAGCCCTTCATGTCACGCGAGCCAACAGCTCCCTACACTAACTATTAGCGTTAACCTCAAAAATGTTTTATAAAAACTCGGAGGAAAACCCCTTTAACCAGTGGAGAGATAACTTAAAATCTCAACGCGGAAGAAGTGGTTTCGAGTTTTCACCCAGTGCCACAAGCGAGGTGAAAGTGCTAACCACTCCGCAACCCCACATTCGTATTATACACTCTTAAAACAAAAAGTGTATTTTCTTGTTCCATATTTAACACCTTAACAGGTTTATAAAGGATGTTATTCTACACATTAAAAAGCAGTTTTCCTGCTAGGGTGTTTATTTACACTGTTTGGGATGCTTAGGTCCTCCGTTTTGGTTACTTTTTTATACAGTTTGTGGTATAAACCTATTCCCTTCAGGGTACAAGACTACTCCTTTTAGGGTTGCAAACGACTCCCTTCAGGGTGCTACAATACTCCGTTTAAAGTGTTAAAATACTCCTTTTAGGGTACTAAACTACTGCCTTAAGGGAGCTACACCCTTACGAGGTGTTAAATCACTCAATTTACGGGGTAATATAACACCCTTTATACACCTTTTCAAGTTTTTAATTAGGGACAATAAAAATCCCTTTAGATCGTTTAAATTAACATTAAAGAGTGTTTTTTCACAGATATTACACCCTTAATATGCCATTAAAACACCCTTTGTTTTAAGAGTGTACTACTGGCAATTTCCAATTTTGTAACGAGTGTCATTACTTCGTCAACGGAAACATTATTTGCACACATTTTAAACCTACACACATCCACGAGACTGTCAATTGTTCAAAAAAGGTTTCATCTGTAAGCCATTAAACAACGCGTTCTTAGACGGTGATATTACAATCTAACATCCCTATAAACAAAAGACGGTGTACTTTTTATTGTTAAAATTCTCCTGCTTATTGAGCTTTTTCGCTTCTTTGGGATAGGACTCGTCCAAAATTGGCTCGCGGTACTTTGAGAATGGAATGCGAAAAGAATGCCTTTTGGTATTGGTCGTCAGATCAACTTTCTCAGACGTTTTACGACTGCGAGAGCGATATTCAGAGCTGAAAAAAAAGTCTTGTTCCTTAACTTTCTTATACGTCTATCGCGCGCCACCCTCGCCCCCCCCCCCGGTTATTCGAATAGTTACACGTTCCCTGGGAGATAAATTTCATTGCAGATGCTTATGCTGTGGATGAGTGGATGTGGCGTCCTTCAAATCGTAAAAGAACGAATTTCCGAAAAGGTTATTGCTTTTACAGCCACTTCTTTTTATTTAACGCGCAGTTGTAAGATGGGGAATCGAAAGTCGACAGTTAGGGCTATTTCCCGCGAAAACTAACGCTTTTCGCCTCGTAGTTCAACTATGTTAAATTTCCATCGTAAAAAGATAGCGACTTAAAATAGGTCAGACGCCTGTAGAAGTGTTCCACCCGCAATACGCGAGCGCGGGCGGTGAAGCCAGCCTTACCCGTATAGGGGCAAAGACGTTAATTTGTAACTTTTTGAAATTTTAATCTTCGGCATAACTCAGAACCCCTCTTTAAGCCCTCTTTGGCGCAACCCTTCCACCGCGGACTATATATAAATATAAAATTTCCTAATATAACCTCGTAAATCCCTCGTCTTCGTTAAAGCTGGTTAAAGCCCTCCATTTTCTCGGCGCGTCAAAGTTATGGGCTTAGTTTCCACGCGTTTTCCCCTTTTAGAATGGGATAGAACGCGGTTTGGAGAAACTTTATAACTTATCCAGTCAGAAGCTAAGTTCACACGTACTCCCGGAAACGTTTTGCCTCGTTTCGATCTCGCTGCGGTTCTTAGCGTTTGGAAAACGTTTTTGTTCACACGTTAGATTTCCAGTGAGTTTTGAAGAAAATTGGGCACGCGTAGTATAGAAATATAATTAGAAGTTCTTCTGTTCAGGCATTTGAGTGACGTTTTAAAACATTCTAATTAAAAACTAATGCACGCGGAAGAAATTTGTGGTATTTTTTAAACAAATAGACCAAAAGTTGCGAGACATTTTCTTGCATAAAAGGCATAAAAACTTTATTAGGCGCAAAATAATCCACGATCGACGATTTTTGTAAAAATGGTCAACGAAGCGATCTGAAACGCTGGGACGCGCAGCCGTAACTGTTCACACGACGGTATATGTGTGAACGCGGTTGGAGTGTTAGAAGCTAAACGATGGATACCAAAATTATCTCTTCTTATCGCTAGGTTACGTATTGATCGAGAGTCATTTTTCACATACAGATTGCGAAAAAAGTAGGTTGGAACAAAAAAAAAACCGCTCGAAGCGCCACCACTCGGCCTGTAATCACCAACAAACGGCTATCGCTCTAATTAGGTGGCAGCCATGGAACCTTGGCACTTCGATCATTTTCCACCCTAATAATAGCTCCACGATTTGCTACGACGTAAGCGAGCCGCGCTAGCTATTGGACGCCTTCCCAACGCCAAGATACGCTTATCATTATTAATACGCGTATAAATGTCAGTTATTGGACAATATTCTCGTTAGTGGGACGATACCTTTTCTCCCCTTGGCTCGCTACTTTCCCGCAACACATCCGCGCGCGTGTTTGTAGCCGCTTATAGCTCTATATAAAATACCATAAATGTTCAAATAATAACCTCGGTAGGCTCGTTTATTCCATCATAATTGAATCAGTATTGTTTTTGGTACTTCGAAAAAGGGTTTGTTTACATTTTTATGAAGATGAATGTCTATAAGGCCATAAACGGTATAAATTTTTATTTTAGGGTAAAATATTTGAATGTGTCTCTAGATAATAGTTCGAAATCACGATATATTGTTTCAACTGCCCGTTCTAGCTACAAAAATACGGAGCGCCGGGGACTATATTTTTATTCTTTATATAAAAACGCTGGCGAAATTTTGCTTAATGCTTATATAAACAAACCCAGTTTGTTTTTGGAAAAAAAACCTCCCAACTCGGTAGAATATATCCCATCATACTCTACGACAGTCGTAGCACGCGCTCGGCTATGTAATCCCCCAGAAATTCAGCTTTCTTCGCTGGAAAACGACTTTGGAAATAAAAGAGCCAAAAAAAGGGGGCTAGCAAAACTATATAATTCGATTCAGGGTCATTGGGCTCGTATCGGCGGCAACGACTTAGTTCCGCCTTTCCAGCCGCTGTAATCTTAGCTTGACGTGATAGCTTGGAAATCCAGGGGCGTAATCAGTCTTTCCGTAGAAGCCAAGGGCGGCTACGGTGTAAGCCATTCCGCGCGACAAAGGTCTCCAAATGCTTTCCCAAAGGCATCTCGAGAGCTCTTATATCCTTTTCTTCGTCTGTCCTCTCTTATTCGACGAAGAGAGGAGCCGGAGAGAGGAGGAGCAAAAAAAGGATGGAGAGAGGGAAAAATGTGCCTTGGAGGATTTGGAGCCAGTTTTCTCTCGCTCGAGTGGCAACCGTAAGCCGTTAGATCCGATCTCAAATATATCTTAGTGAAAAGTGAGGCAAAAAAGACGCCATTTTCTTCCCAGCCTTTTATATATACTAGGTACGCGACTCTCGCTCTTCAGCCATTCGCCCGTAGTCAGAGCCAAGCGTACCATTGTCCATTGGGAACCCACCCCGGAAGGGTACGGTTTGTGCCTTCGCAATCACGCTCTTGGAACGAACTATACGATCCGGCGTGGAATCCTGGGGGCTTAAAGAAGCCAACCAGGCGAAGGGAGGCGGTAAAGCCTGCGCTAACGCGAACGTATTCGTGGCCAAATCCCTTTCTCTTTCCGATAGCTAATTTCTCGCGTAATTTCTTTTCATTACGGCCAGTAACTTATTCAACGAGCTCGCATCTAATTAATTCCTTCAACTTATAACGCGGAAATTGGGTTCTCAATTTGGTTGGACCGCGATCGGTTGGCTGCTTTCAATTTCCACTCGCTTTTCTTTGGCCAGCAAAAAACAATTTAATTGAAATTTTATCCTCCTAAAAACTAATTTAATTTTCAAGTCGGCTAATCGAGCTTCTTTTGCGATGTTGGTTTACGGATAAATCGACGGGTAGGATGTAGCTACTGTCACTTTGCGATTATATTGATCTATGGGTTCCACTTTTAATTAAAAAACATATCATTTAGATTTTAGCCTATTTTGTCGGTCCACTTAGGCCCAAGTCATCTAGCGACTTATAATGCCTTAAACAGGTGGCCGGATTACAATGCGTAGGAAGGTGGGGGCTAGCTCTTCATGCCAAGCGCCCTACACTAACTATTACCGTTAACCTCTAAAGGTTTTTATGGAAATTGGAAACCGAAGAACTCGGGGGATAAACCCTTTAACCAGTGGGGAAAGAACTTGCAAACTCTACGCGGAAGGAGTAGTTCCGAGTTTTCATCCCGTGACACAAGCTAGAATTGAACCCGGCTCCTCTTGCTGCGAGGCGAAAGTGCTAAGCATAGAAAATTGAGAAGATGAATAGAGTGTTGTCGTCTGAAACCCTGCGACGTCACCATTGTAATTTGCCTATTGATAAGAAACGGTAACTGTCATGGCGGCCACTATTAACACTACAGCTGTGACGTTACAAGTTTTCAAAATCGTATGAGACGACAACACTCTAAGGTATTTTTAATATTATTATTAAGTGGTAACATAAACGGGAAGTTAAAATGCTTAAAGTACCCAGAGAAGTTAAATTGGCTTACGTTACTTTTCCTTTTGTGTATTTTCTGTGGTTCTCCTTACTCTTTTTCTACCGCTTAAACTCACTATTATACATATAAGCTCATATTATGAATTAATTAAAATTTATATTTTAATTTTATTAAATACCCTTCTTGTAGCTATAGAGAACATTGATATTGATACAATAATTATATTTTCAAAATACATAACACGTACTCCGGCTAACAAATTAAAATGTAAAAATAAACACTCAATAGATATTTACTTAAGGCTGGGCGAATAACCGAATTAACAAAATAATTCGGACGAGTATCGAGACGAATAACATTTATATTATTTGGTAAATTTAGACTCTTATTCCCGCCTAAACTAAAACCTATTTTGGAAGGAAGAAATTTCTATAGTAGAGCTCTAACTTGGCGGTTGACGACTAGGACGGCGGCGTAAAATTCAAATAAATTAATTTATAGGGCAATTCCATATAAAAGAACGTACGTCATTAATCAGTTGGATATTAGCTGATACTTTTTGTGTGTACAGATAGTTTTAGTTCTTTCTTTACGTCATATGTGACCTATGACGTCATTTAATATTGAAATTTAAAATATTTCGACTATTAGACCTGCTCTTCGACTAATATTCGGACCTATATTCGACTAATATTTTGACCTATATTCGACGAATATTCAGGTCTATTATTAGATGAATATTCAATAAGGTAGTATTTGCATTAAGCCTAACTATTCGGTATTTGGTTCGAAAACTAGTATTCGTCTCGGTATTCGATAAAAAAAAGTTTTGGGTATTCGATATTCGTCTCGATAGGCTAAAAGTGCTATTCGGCCAGCCTTAAATTATTTACTTATTTATAAAACAAATTATCTCTACAATTGTTTTAGAAAGTCATTTTGAAAAACCAATTGGGGTTTTGCGAATAACACTTATACTTCGCTCGTAACAGAAATATTATATTCTTCTGGTAATATTGAAATTGACTATCGCGGGGGGGGAGGGAGGAAGTGACGTCCCAATATAGATCCTTAAACGCGCGCTCCCCGCCAGCGATAAACACCTGTAAATAATTAATAAGGAAGCTTTAAGGGACGAGAAATCTTGGGTAAAGTCGCAGCTGTCTTCGACTTAGTCTTCGTCTTATATGATCGAGTCGTGCCAGCTTAAAATCAATATTGACCAAGAAAGAGAACGTTTTTCTTCGATCAACAAGTGTGTCGCGCTCTGTGCCCGCCACTGTCCCTGGATAAAAATACCCCGAGCTACCTTTTTAACAATAAAATGAGTCGACGTTTAAACCTTGTTACGGGCGAAGGAAAAATAACTATTTTCCGTTGATAGAGACCCTTTTAGTCCCGTCTATATAATTACCATACGTCGTTGACTCTACGTTACCCGTCGTACGTAGAAAATAACGAGGTATCGATAAACGCTGACGTATTGGGAAATACATTGGGTTTATGGCACAAATCGGTACCTCCCATCGTCTTTCCAATATAATATTATACCACCGGTAATGGTTCTTTTCCGGTTGATATCGCGCCCGTTTCATTTTCAGGAGGAACACGACGTATCGTAAGATTTTACTTCCCACCATGTATTATTCATTAGATTCACCGCTCAAGATTTTTTATTTCACTTTATCCCAGGTCCAATCTCTTCCCCTTCGCGTAATCTATATCGAACGGCTCGCGGTCTTTATTAAATAACCAGTAATTGATCGGCGCGTGCTTGTTTGTCACCGATGTCCCTTGTCCCACTACAGTTTCGAATTATGCAAATTTTACCTCTATTTCGAAATACGAAGGCACTGACATTTACTGGTTTACTATCCGCTCAGAAATCGTTATATTTAAAACAGTTTTAAGGAGACGGGCTGTATTCCAAGGATAACCAATCATATTGATTTCATCTTTATATACAGGATGTTTCAAAAGAATATGCAAAAATTTTAAGGAGTTGTAGGGGGTGAGTTGAGAAGTATACCTGTTTTTTTTTTTTTCATTTTCCTACGATGAAATAAAAGAGCGCCAGAGAGCTTCAAAGTGTGGCCTACTAGCCCCGGGAAGAAGGCTGCGACAAGCGCTAAGCCAAGCAGGAGGAAAATGCGAACATTAAGGTTTGGGCTCGTGTGATAGGTCAAAAAGGACTTTTTAAACAAATCGAGGTAACCAGCGTAAAAATGTAAACTTAAACAGTATTTAAAGTCCCTGCTACTTGGTTTTGCGCTTGTTGTAGCCTACTTCCAGGGGCTAGTAGGCTACACTTTGAAGCTCTCTGGCGCTCTTTTATTTCATCGTAGGTAAATGGGACAAAAACAGGCATACTTCTCAATTCACCCCCTACAACTCCTTCAAATATTTGCATAAGCTTTTGAAACACCCTGTATAGCTTTGATCGTTAGTCAGTAGAGAAGGTATACGGTACCTGTTGATACGGGAGTATTTTTAGACATTTTTGAATTTAATACGCTAGATCGAGGAACTAACGGTAGGAATTTTAAAATTAAATTACACCGTATCCATAATTCAAATCATATTCAAATTCAATAATTTTATTTATACCAAATTTTGGGTCAATTTTAAGGTAAAATTTCTAACTTTTCGGAAACCAATTAAATGTCATTTTATTTATACCGAATTTCGAGTCTATTTTAAGGTGAAATTTCTAACTTTTCGGAAACCAATTAAATGTTATTTTATATATATATCTATAGTAAAAAAATCATTTTTTCTGTTTCATTTTAAAAATAATGAATATTGAGAGCGGCCCGTGAAATAAATAACCGAATTATGAACAATATTCTCGGTCCCATTTTCATTAATTATAATTAAAAAAGGAGGTGGTGACCTTACCTTCTGACGAGATGACAGCATTGGTGGAAGCCTGGTGAATTTGAGGAGGAACGAAACAGCTGTCGAGCTGTGGCGGGGCAATGGTAATGGGTGGCGCGGTGGCGGCCTCGGTCGGGCTCGAGGGCTGCCGGTAAGAAGGCCATCTCGAAGAATGTTCGACGGGGTGTTTGGCTTTCTTCACCAAGAAAGATCTTGGCATTTCTTCTCACGGCCTTACCAATGGCGAATGCGTGCTTATAGTTCCTCGGGATGAAGTCGACCTCCGTCACCAAATAAAGAAAGCGAGCGCCGGAATGAAACAATCCCCTCCGATCACGGCCTCCGCGCGGCCAAAGCGAAACTGCTCAACTCGGTGAGATGTCTTTCGGCGAGATTTAGGCGCCTGGATTGCGGGCTTCTCCTTGACGCGAGCGCGCCGCGCTGGAACGTCTCCCTTCTCTCTCTCTCTCGGTCTCTGGCTGTGTCTGTCTGCGTGCGCCCTATCCGTTGCTCCCCGTTTTCTACGGCGATCCGTTCGGAGCGCAAATTTCCAACCATATGAGGCGCCGCCACCGCGCGCAATCGCTCTACAAAGGCGGGGAGGGCGGAGCCGTCGCGACCCCCTTCGCCTTCGTCGTTCAGGGTCTCCGCATCCCGTCGCCGAAGGAGGGAGAGGGGTCAGCCCGAAAAGGAGCCATTGGGGAGATACACGCGGGGCTCTCTTCTATTATAGATTATAAGTGTTCAGCTGCCACAACAATGTACGCGCGGCGAAAGTTCTGACGTAACTAAACACCCTCCCTCCAGCCCTGGTCGCCGCGCGCGTGGACTCTTCCCGCCTGGAATGGACAAACTTTGGTCGGAGCCACTTCCTTTCCTCCAGCAGTCACTGATGCTGGAGCG
The DNA here is from genome assembly GCF_980474605.1 of Leiobunum rupestre. Lineage (NCBI taxonomy): Eukaryota > Metazoa > Arthropoda > Arachnida > Opiliones > Sclerosomatidae > Leiobunum > Leiobunum rupestre. Next base: position 39,683,715 of record NC_143392.1, read on the forward strand.
TCCTGGCTCTCGATAAAGCCTATTAGATGAAGATCCGTAATTGATGGAACATTATAGGATGCTCGTTAGACTATTTGCTAGAGATTAAACCCATTCTACTGATTTCCCCGTACAGCACGAGCGTGTTTCATTATCTCTAACAATCGTAATGAGTGGAGATAGACATTTTATCAGTTTCCGAAATGATGTATCATGGTCGTCGACTTCCTTTAAAGTTGCTCACTAATAAGTGTGGTGGCGGAGTGGTTAGCGCTTTCGCTTCGCACTGGGTGAAAACTCGGAACAACTCCTTCCACGTTGAGTTTGCAAGTGCTCTTCGGTTTCCTCTTCCATAAAAACTTGTTGAGGTTAACGGTAATAGTTAGTATATAGAGCTGTTGGCTCGCGCGAGGAGCTAACCAGAAAGAATTTGCATTACACCGATTACGTAATCATTACGAAGAGTACATAATTATTAAGATGTGTATAGAATGATTAAGATGTGTACAGAATGGTTACGATGAGTACAGAATGATTAAGATGTGCACACAGGCAACCCAAAACATTAATAATTGTTACAGATGAGTAATTGAGTACAGGAGAACCAATGAATACGCGTGATTACAGATGAGTAAGGAAAACGAAAACACGGTAGTTGGTTTATCCCTGTACACCGGCGCGTTGCGTGTAGAACACTCCTACCAGCTTTTGGCTCACATTTTGTAACTCGCTTAAAAGCATTCTTAACTTATTTACCCCCGTCTATTTATACCCTTTTAGCAAATTTAGCCATTTTAAGTGAGTTAAGGATTATATTTTATGGAACCTTTTAGTATTTATATTTCACTATCGAGGTAAACAAATTTCCAGAATAAATGAGACGCTGCTAGTTCGGAGTTTGCTGTAATAAAATGGCAATATCGAGATGGAGAGGACCGTTATAATTTATTAATTTTTACGATCCGAAATATTGGCACGTTCCCCGACGCCACGTACTAAATCTGGTTATCGTTAATCCTGAACGTAGATTAATTTTTCCACTTAATATATTGGACAAGTCCTTTTTTTCCCTACATATATTCGCTCTTTGGGCAGTCACTTTTTTCCAGCAGTACCTAAGCGTCGGAAGCCCCAAAAGGTGCAGCGGAGAATTCGGTAACGCCTGGCTTGCTAAATACAATTACTGGAACGAGATTATTTTCTATATCGATTCACGAGCGCGGAAGAAGCGCCCCCATTTCGCGTAAGGTCCAGCCTGCGCCCGACGATAAATTTGGCCACTGCCCAACCGCGCAAAAAACTCCTCTCCAAATTCCCCGTAACCCCTTTTGCTTTATTCTCTAAATGTAAAAGCGTATATACGCGTTGACCAGACAACAGCGCCCTCCCACGGCCCGTTGAGCCATCATCCATTTTCTTTATCAATTAGCCTAATGAATTAGAAGACCGCGGAATCTCTGATATATTTGTTCGTATTAAGCCTTGGTAATTAAGTTTAATATTAAAAGCGACGCGTTGTCCGAGAGCTCTGTTTTGGCCTATTGTAATATTAGTGCGTCCGTTCCAAATGAGTTTGGGCTGCGCGACGTAATTGCCCAGTAAGACGCCCAAGCTTCCCTTTAATTAATGCCATTCGCCACCACCAATTAAACCTTTTTCTACCCCCAGTCTCCCCCACGAAAACGCTTCTGGTGCGCGATTTATTTTGGGGGTGGTCGCGACTATCGTCATGTTCGCTTGTGTTTTTGGATCAGCTTTCCCATTGAGCTACTGTCGCGAGAACAATAACTTAAATCGAGAAATGGTCCGCTAACACGCTACGCAACTTGTAGTGAACGGTTAAACCAAACTTCCGTTCTTGACCAGTGGTAAAAATTTTAAATAACTTACGTTAATGGTGGAGCAAATTTTATTTCAAAACCATACCCAAAATTGGACAGATTCAAAAATTACAATCCGTAATACTGCGTTAAATTCTACTTTATTCTGTTTAAATCAGTGTCTCTCAGGCTTGGTCACCTTGTGGAACCCCATTTCCGTTTCGAATTTATCGTGGAACCCTTGCTTGAAAAAATATGGTTATTTAATTTCTTTCTGCACAAAAACAATTTTATCATAGCACAGCTCAAAATCTTGTGGAACCCCATTTCAGTTACAATTTATCGTGAAACCCTCGCTTGAAAAAAATGTCGTTTTTTTATTTATTTCTGCCCAAAAACAATTTTATCATAGCACAGCTCAAAATCTTATGGAGCCCTTATAATTTTAAATGGAGCCCTAGGGTTCCATGTGGCCCCATTTGAGAATCACTGCTTTATTTATTTGATCCAAACATTATCGAATTAAAACTGACTGTGTCTACATTTCAGTTGGATTAAAGTTTAGGCACGGAATTTTATAAACACGATACATGTTGAGGTACAGTTAATAAAATGCTAACGATAAAAACATTTAGTCCACTTATTTAGCTTTATTTATAGCGCGAGTCAGTTTGAATATGATCAATATTATTGGTCCATGATTGATCAGGCGATAATCACCTCGTCAAAGTTGTGTGACGAATTGGCGTTCTTAAAAGACGCTGTCCAATTGACGTCTCTGTGTTTACTCTCTCGGCTCTCTCTCAAACGTTGTCGCCATAATAGCGTTTGTTCAGGCTTATTTTTCTCCCTTTTCCACAACGTTTCTTCCATATTTGTCCTTTTTTTTTGCTATTTTATCAAGAGCGAGACTACGAAGGAAGGCGTGGGTTCCGAAATAAAGCCTTCACGATCCCTGCACCCTACCACCACTCGCAAAGCCAACTGGCGATGGCCCGCACGAGGCTGATCGTTTCCTACCCGATTGGGGGATGGAAAGGGATTTTGCACGCGAGAAAACCCAATCGAGCCAGTTTCGTCGCCATCGATCCAAGAAGCTAAATATCGATTTTTTTATCCACCCAACCTATATAGCCCTAGCTTACACCACGATACTACTTTCTCGCTATCAATCCAAGACTGTCCCAGATAACGCTTGCTAAGCCTTTATGTCTAATGCACTCTTAAACTGAATTCGTACTTATATTTCTCCTATACCTGATAGTTTGTCGAATTCTGTCTTCAGAATTGCAACCGCAATAAATGGGCCTACCGAGCCACAATCATCGCTATTTTAGTTCAAATTTAATTGGTACAAAAACATTAAAGAAGGTAAACGTTAATCTATACAAAAACATTATAGAAGGTAAACGTTAATCCTTAAGTAGGCCTACTAAAACATTATAGAAGGTATACTTTAATTTATAGAAAGATATACTTTAATCTACACAACGGTAGACTATAATTTATACAAAAACATTAAAGAAGGTAGACTTTAATTTATACAAAAACATTATAGAAGGTAGACTTTAATTTATACAAAAACATTATAGCAGGTAGACTTTAATTTATACAAAAACATTATAGAAGGTAGAATTTAATTTAGACAAACACATTATAGAAGGTAGAATTTAATTTAGACAAACACATTAAAGAAGGTGAACTTTAATTTATGCAAAAACATTAAAGGAGGTGGACTTAAATTTATACAAAAACTTATAGAAGGTGGACTTTAATTTATGCAAAAACATTAAAGAAGGTAGACTTTAATTTATGCAAAAACATTAAAGAAGGTAGACTTAAATTTATACAAAAACTTATAGAATGTAGACTAATTTATTCATGCAAAAACATTGAAGAAGGTGGACTTTAATTTATACAAAAACATTAAAGGAGGTGGACTTAAATTTATACAAAAACTTATAGAAGGTGGACTTTAATTTATGTAAAAACATTAAAGAAGGTTAACTTTAATTTATACAAAAACATTAAAGGAGGTGGACTTTAATTTATGCAAAAACATTAAAGAAGGTGGACTTTAATTTATGCAAAAACATTAAAGAAGGTAGACTTAAATTTATACAAAAACATTAAAGGAGGTGGACTTAAATTTATACAAAACTTATAGAAGGTGGACTTTAATTTATGCAAAAACATTAAAGAAGGTGAACTTTAATTTATGCAAAAACATTAAAGAAGGTAGACTTAAATTTATACAAAAACATTAAAGGAGGTGGACTTAAATTTATACAAAAACTTATAGAAGGTGGACTTTAATTTATGCAAAAACATTAAAGAAGGTGAACTTTAATTTATGCAAATACATTAAAGAAGGTGGACTTTAATTTATACAAAAACATTAAAGGAGGTAGACTTAAATTTATGCAAAAACATTAAGGAAGGTGGACTTTAATTTATATAAAAACATTAAAGGAGGTGGACTTAAATTTATACAAAAACTTATAGAAGGTGGACTTTAATTTATGCAAAAACATTAAAGAAGGTGAACTTTAATTTATGCAAATACATTAAAGAAGGTGGACTTTAATTTATACAAAAACATTAAAGGAGGTAGACTTAAATTTATGCAAAAACATTAAAGAAGGTAGACTTTAATTTATACAAAAACATTAAAGGAGGTGGACTTTAATTTATGCAAAAACATTAAAGAAGGTGGACTTTAATTTATGCAAAAACATTAAAGAAGGTAGACTTAAATTTATAAAAAAAACCATTATAGAAGGTAGACTTTAATTTATGCAAAAACATTAAAGAAGGTGAACTTTAATTTATGCAAAAACATTAAAGAAGGTAGACTTAAATTTATACAAAAACATTAAAGGAGGTGGACTTAAATTTATACAAAAACTTATAGAAGGTGGACTTTAATTTATGCAAAAACATTAAAGAAGGTGAACTTTAATTTATGCAAATACATTAAAGAAGGTGGACTTTAATTTATACAAAAACATTAAAGGAGGTAGACTTAAATTTATGCAAAAACATTAAGGAAGGTGGACTTTAATTTATACAAAAACATTAAAGGAGGTGGACTTAAATTTATACAAAAACTTATAGAAGGTGGACTTTAATTTATGCAAAAACATTAAAGAAGGTGAACTTTAATTTATGCAAATACATTAAAGAAGGTGGACTTTAATTTATACAAAAACATTAAAGGAGGTAGACTTAAATTTATGCAAAAACATTAAAGAAGGTAGACTTTAATTTATACAAAAACATTAAAGGAGGTGGACTTTAATTTATGCAAAAACATTAAAGAAGGTGGACTTTAATTTATGCAAAAACATTAAAGAAGGTAGACTTAAATTTATAAAAAAAACCATTATAGAAGGTAGACTTTAATTTATACAGAAATATTATAGAAGGTAGACATTTTAAAATTTAGACAAGCCCCGTATGATAGAGTGGGGACAGTTATACGCTGTTAGATGTACTATTTTAGAAAGCATGTCAAAAAGTTAAAGTTCCCTACTGAGCATGGCGACGTCTTTTTTTTGGGTGGGGGGGGGGGGTTCGCTGTCGCCACACTGGAGGGTAAACAGATCGGTCACGAAGCGCGGATACACAAAAACAACTTTATCCAATAATCAAAGCAATTTGGCAAAGTGGTCCACCATTACGTAATACAGTCAAAGGTGGTCAATTGTTTTTATACCGCATAGTGTACCTAAAATGTAATTTTTTATACCAGTATCGTACAAGGTGACACCATCCGTTGCGATTTCTCAATAGAATGGATTTTTTGAAACGAGTCATTTTGTCTACACCGGTAACAGAAGTATAAACTTGAAAGCAAGCAGATGATTTTGGGGAACTTAATTTTTTTCTTCCGTCAATCCTCAATTCAGTCCAGTTTTGTAACAAAGCTAGAAACTCGGTGCCAACAGCTGAGCTTTCCGCTTTCAGCCGTGTCCAACTGGCATCGATCCGTTCCCCCCCACGTTCGGTGGGGTACGTATCTCAATTCACCGTTATACTTTCTCCCATCGCGCTCGCACCCCGTCCAGTTGGCCCTCGGGGGTCTGTCGAGAGCGCCTCGAATCAGTGGCTGGGGTTCTTCCATAAATATGATTAAATGCCTGGTCCCTCTTTTACCTTCGCCGAGTTCCTTTTGTATCGGGTTTAGAGTCTCCCTCTCCGCCGGACAATGTAAGAGTTTCTATTCATCGCCATCAAATATCAGCCACCTGTGACTGAACGTTCTAGTGTTTGATAGCGGACACTTTTTACGAACTCGACTCCGTTCTCGTCTCGACGATATGGGATCTCGTAGGCTGGCGAAAGGGTTACCGATCGCCAAATCCCCGCTTATATTAGCCGCTTATAAAACGGAGATTGGACTAAACGATTAGAAATCGCTAATGAAGGCGTTTCGAAATTAGTCGTAACGCATTCGATTATAACTAGACAACGGGAGTCTAATCTCAAAATTTTCGATATTAATTGGTTTCGATAGGCTCCGGGTTTATATCTTGACCCGATAGGGTTCGCCACGTACGTTTGTACCGCGTTGTATCGTATTTGAACTCGCGACAATCTCATCCGTTTAATGATTAATACGTTCGCCTATAATTTCGCGACTAGTTTAGAGATGGCGTTACTATCGTGACCGACTTATCGTCCTCTGATTTGAACCTACGATGGCCGTAGCTTTGTTTCGATTTTTGTTCCACGCCTTAAAGAAATAGATGCTTGAAACTGAAGATCGGAGTTATGAGAAAAATTTCGCTTGGCTGGCTATTTTATGACGTCGAATACGAAATAGATTTGATGGTTATGGAATGGAAGAAGGCTTTTTCTCTCTCAATTTTTATCTTTTTGGGGTCTTTTTCTTAAAGGAATGGGAAGAAATTGGTTTCTGCCTATTAATAATTTAGCTTCTTCCAAAGTTTGATGTATTTTTCTGGTCTCTTTTTTTCTTCGCTTCGACTTTTTTTCGTAATAGCCGTCGCGTAGCTTCTCTGTCTTCAGATTTGACATACTTATTATCCTTCCAAACTTGGCTTCTTTGCCCACCCCACCATCTTCGAAGAACTTTGACGTGAGACGTCTTTCTATGGCGGTTTGGGGGACTCATTTTCCCTCCTCTTTTTGAACGATAGATCTGCCGCGTCTCCATAATATGAAGCCCATTTTTCTTCCATTTCTTTTTCCAGCTCGCGAAGAGGTTTTTGCCTTCGCGACTGGCCCGAATATCTAATCGACTTTAACGTCGTTAAAAAGGAACGTACGATTTTTAAAATGTCGCCTGTATTATAGTTGGACTTTGGTATAAAGATATATATCACAATTTTTCTTATTTATAAGCTTTAATAGTTATATAATAGTAAACGGTTTTGTTCTGTCTTTTGGTAGTTTTGGTCAATTCCTTTGCATCAACATTACTAGGTTCTTTAAGTAAACTTTCAATCGAGATTTTATAAAATGTTATAGAGGTCTATAGATAATTGAAATATTTCGTTATCCAACAGAGTTCTGTATGAATATTTCTATACAAATGGTCAAACTTCTTAGGTTTTTCTAATGATTATAGAAAATTGCCAGAAAGTTAGATATATATCACTACGAATAAAATTATGTATCCCCTTACAATATGTTCTATAGACTTTCTGTAATATGTAATAGCAGTCTTTAAAAACTATAAAGTTTGCTTTATCGCATACAGTTTTATGTAAACATTTCTACAGAAAGAGGTCAAAGTATTTTGGTTTTTCAATGACAATAGAAAAATGTTTGAAACGTCTATCGATTCTATGGAATTTTTCTATTTCATTCCGATTACATTTCTATACTCCTTACAAAAATGTTCTATAGGAATTTTAAAAACTTGTTTAGCAGCCTATTGAAAATTGAGTTTTCTATATCCTATAGAGAGATATATATATATATAAATATTTCTATTGAAAATGTGGAAATATTTCGGTATTTCTAACGGCTTTGAGCGAAATTTCAACCGATTCTATAGAAATTTGGGTCATTCTATACTGCTTACCAAATGTTTTATAGAATTTCCTATATCCTAAAATATTATCTACAAATATTGGTCAACAATTTCAATCGATTCTATAGAAAATTGTCCTCAATTTCAATCGAATCTATAGAGATTTGGCTCATATTTCTATTGAACTACTTTTACAATTCTATAGGATTTCTATAGAAGACGTTTCGCAAGATCAAACTAGCGGTTAATTTAACCAGGTCATTTGGGACGTCTAACTAGGCGAGGTCTGTTTGAATCGAATTTGAACTAACTGGGGCGGAGTTGGTCCGGTGGGCGTGGGCAGCTGGGGTGGGCATGGCGTGATAAGCCACCGTAACATATCGAAAGTTTAAAGGGGAGAACTAAGTTTTCCTCATCTTTGTGTTCGCGGGAGAGTCGATCGCTTCGTTAGCGTCTTTCCGTTCTATAATTTGCTCTTTTCCCACCAGGGGTCCTTTCTCCCTCCTCGTATTGATCAAAGCGGTAAGGGTTGGCGTCGCGCCGCTGGTTATCCACCTGTTGGCCGAGGACGTAGTGACTCCGCGAGAGCCAGACAACGAAGCTCTTCCAAACTGGTCGATACCGACAGCCATCCAGTTTTGTAGCTTTCAATAAAAACTACCAGAAACAGTTCTTATTTTTTATATACCTAAAAGGTAATTCTGTTAACGATTTTTTTTCACTCCAATTACTTTGATATGTAATTATAATTACACTTGGATAGTTTATACCTAATTTAACCTTGTGTATTTGACCTTGGCACTATTTGTGGGTTGACGACCCCGGGTAGCAAATCTATACACGTCCTCTTGTTTTAACTTAACCTTTTATGTCCCGTAGTCTTTAAAGAACCGGTTGAAGTACCAAACTTTTGAGGACAAAATTATGGTTTAGTTGAGAATTACTCTCGGAAACGTACGTATGTCGTAGGGCCATTGAGAATCCGTTTCCTCTACGTTGTCCGGACCTTTCGACGGAACATTATAGTTAATCTTTGGGGGAAGTTCCTCCGTTGGAATCCCCTCGCTTTTATTTTTCCGGAGCTCCGAATCCGTTCGGACCCTCTCTGCAACGCCTCTTTTTTATATTTTTAAGTAGAGCTGGCGAAAAGTTTTTATATCGAGCACTAAAAAGAATGAAGGGAAAGATTTCTAACGCCCAACGACCTTTTTTCCTGATTGAAGATCTCTCGCAATTTTTGTAGCCGTTGGGCTTTTATCTTACTTTCCTTTTATAAGCGCCGTACGGGTTTAGCCAATCTTAAAATTACGACTACTTAGGTAATTCCTTTTTCTCTGAAAAGTATTTTCCGAGGAAGTTTTTAAGAACACGTACTGCAATTTGCTTCGTTTAATACACCTAAATGGAATTTATTCTTATTTATATTGGATTTTATATTAATAAAAAACTTTATCTGGGTTTTACTCTAAAAGCTCGTGCGTGGTCTTTGACATTTTAGTGTCGCTTATCGACGCTCGAGTTATACGTTCTTTAAATTTTTTTTAAGCCAAAAAAACCAAATTTGACAAAAGACATCCCGAGAGTGGAGGGGGGGGCGTATTTTCCCCGCATTTCGTCCCCTTTTGTCTCCTTTCTCCACTCTTTATTTGGTCCCAGATTCCTTATACTTGGTTCCCTTCTTTCGCCGCTGTTTGGTCGCAATCAAGAATTCAAAGCAGTGACGTAAACGAATTGGCGACGTGACGAGACTGATGAATGGGGAGCGGGAAGGAGGCGCAAGATGAGACAGACCGGTTCGGAGGAGAAGCCTAAAAGAGGAAGAAAGCGTGCAACTGAGCCAAGAAAAAGCGGAACCTCGGGGAGGCATCCTGCAGTGTCCATGTTTACAAGGAACTACTGACAGAAGTTGCGGATGATGGATCGTCTATGACTTGACTCGAGCCTTCGGGTACCTACTCCGGCGCTATCTGGTAAACGTGGAGCCGGTTATCTGCTTGACGTATTCGCGTCGTTAGGCTCATTCTAAACAAACGGATTAGCCTCTTCTACTTGCTTGTTTCGGACGCTGCTGCAACTGGTGTTGCTGCCCAGTTTTACCGTCCCTTTTTGCTCGAAACCTGAGCCAGTTTTTCTTCTCAGCCGGTTACAGAATTAAACCCATCTTTCTATTACCGCTTTGGTATTCGTTGTAAAGTTGAATTCATTTGAGAACAATTAAATATTCTCGATAATAGACTAATTAATCTCATTATTTCGTACTAACAAGGAGAGTACCCGAGGTGTTTATTGCCGATTTTGTTCAAAGTCGGTCGTAATGTAGGCCTATATGAGATATCAAATTTCCCAAAAGGAGACGTTGCACTACCCATTCGATTTGCCATGGCAACCGAAAATGTTTTTGACCACTTTAATCAAAAGATCTCCATTTTTTAGGTTTCAAAGGGTACTTACTTACGAAATGGGAAATTTAAAGCAAGTTTGGATAAATTGGAACATTGTTGGGGTGAAATTGCAACAATTTTTGGATAAAATAAGGAAAAAATCTTATTTTTGTTTTAAGTGGTCAAAAGATATTTGCAAAAACTCAGCTTAAAATTCGAAGATTTTAAACGAATAACATTAGCAAAATAAGTGTGACACTTCCTATTCTTCATATGCAAAATATTTACTGAGAGCTATTCACAAGACGGACTGCACTACGGGCTTCGTCGCCGTTTTGGGTCCGCTTGCTCCCTCGTCACACGTAGCCTTTGACAGCGGCTCGCTAGGGGGATATTTTCTTCTTGTGATGACGTCACTCCGTTACTTGTTTTCGGTAAAATATCCTCCAAAGTGACAAAACTTATAGAATAATTCGTCGCCGTTAAAACAAAACCACGTATCTTTTCGGTGGCCTTTTTGAGAAAAATGGATTTTTAATTTGGCAGGGACTTGTGAAATCACGTGTTAGTTTTTTACACGCGAGTTAATTTTATAGTTAAATAATTTCGTTTCAATATTGAATTTATGAGGATTTTAATTTAAACATATTTTGCTAAAAGCGAATTTTTAGAGATAGGTGGTTTCGCGTCATGAAGTGAAATAGGAGCTGAAAATAAGCAAGCTATTAATGTTTTGAATGTTATATACGTAAAATGGGGTTTAGAATCTAAATATCTCAATTTTGACAAAACCACGTATCTCAAGTTACGTGGTTTTGTTTTAACGGTGACGAATTTTATTGACTTACGGTAATGGTTTACGTTGTCATTGGCGAAACAGACGTTCATTAACAAATTTGCATTGGTTGAATGTTTATTATGTTACTTATGCAATACGTAAAATGGGGTGTAGAATCTAAATATCTCAATTTTGACCAAACCACGTATCTCAAGTTACGTGGTTTTGTTTTAACGGTGACGAATTTTATTGACTTACGGTAATGGTTTACGTTGTCATTGGCGAAACAGACATTCATTAAAAAATTTGCATTGGTTGAATGTTTATTATATTACTTATGTAATACGTATAGTCGTTTGGCCACAATATACTAAAATTAATCACACAGAATATATCATTCAATCCATCAAGGATAAATTAACGTTTGAAACTGTCAAGCGTACTATTCACAATGTATAGCGATTTATACAAACTACGAGTACGAAGCGAAGAGAGATAAAAAAGATGGGGAGGCGGGGCGAAGAACTCCCGCTTAAAATTAATTTCCCAAGACACTTTGGAAAAGTCAGTGGCTATTTCTCGTAATTAACCTGCCGATCACACTCCGGATTGTGTCTTCTTCCAGGATGAATAGAAAGGATGGGAGACTAGAGTAGAAACATCTCCGACTTAAACAAGTTTGACAAAATTAGATGGTTCTAGGTCTCTTCTTTGCGCTATCCTCTAGGGCATCGCGGCCTTCTTAGAATACGACGTCCTGGAAAATAAAAAAGACTGAAGAAACGTAAAAGCAGGAGGGGATAAAGAGGGGAAAGGAAAAACGCTTATACACACCACAGACCAACTACCCCAAGAGGGACATGTATCGCTGGTAGTAATTTCAATTTGTTTATGCAGTGACATAATTTGAGCTATTTCAGTCAGTGAATATTCACTGTAAATCGGTGGTTTTTAAAACTAAAACTATTTTCAAAAACTAAGATACGTCTGCTACAAATAAAACAGGGCAGATATATTCATGTACACAATTTTTTTTGCGGTTGGTGGGGCCCTACTGTTGGTGGGGCCCTACTGTTGGGGGGTCCTACTGTTGGTGGGGGGCCTACTGTTGGTGGGGGCCTACTGTTGGTGGGGGCCTACTGTTGGTGGGGCCTACTGTTGGTGGGGGCCTACTGTTGGTGCGGGCCTACTGTTGGTGGGGCCCTATTGTTAATGGGACCCATGGGCCCCGTCCTTAATCCGGCACTGGTGACGCGGCTATTTTAGGAGTACGCCATCTCACGGCAAGTAGAGACAATTTAAAAAAAATACTTTGGAGACACCTTTTTTCGAGGTTGATGCGAGTCCTTCTTGGGGTAGGTGGTTTGTGTACACACGTATATACACACACTCCCAACAAATTACCGCGGCTCCTATGTCTGTGCTTAAGCGAGAGGTCGCTAGGGGGACATTCTTTTTAAGAACGATAGAAGGGAGATTGGGAATGCCCTATAAAGTCGCGGATTAAATGGCGGTACCCTCGGAAGGTAAAAAGGTCGGTACGGTCTATATCCGAGTATATCTGGTGATAAAACCTTAGTCTATTGATTGTGGTCTATATGAGAAAGGATGGCTTCTCCCTATTACACGGTTGGCTCACACTTGGCTTTAAAAGCGGATTGAAGAGACTTCTTCTCGAGCAAATCTTTCCAACGGAAGCGTTCATCCGTGACGCTCCCCGAAGATTCCTCGTCCTCGGTCGACCTCCAAAACACCCCTTTAAGGTCCTCCCGGGTCAAAAGAAAACTTTACTCTAGAAACATTTTTTCCCTCCCTCTCTTTAGCTCTTACCAGCGTGGGAGGGATAATCGAAATACACCTACGTCATTCTATCTAAATTAATTCCACGCGGGAATATACTACTGAACCTTCTTTTTTTTTTGGTCGTTATTTTCTCGAAGATTGGATTCCCTTGGTTAAGTTTCCTGGACGGTTTTTACTTTATTAAAAAAATCTCCAGATTTATTTCTATTTCTTCGCCGAATGAGAAATTTGTGGCATTTTAAAGGATAAAGTTCCGGAATGGAGCTCTAGTTCTGTTGGAAATCTAGGATTAGCGTTTCCTCCAGACGATCCTCGGCCGCTCTATACGTCGTAATTTAAAAAAGTACGTCTTTTGGCATAGATATTTGATAGATGTATGGCCTATTGCCATTTCTCTAACAAAAATATTTTATAGAAATTCTATAGAAATGTATTAGAAATTCTATAGAAATGTATTTGAAATTCTATAGAAATGTATTTGAAATTCTATAGAAATGTATTCGAAATTTTATAGAAATGTATTTGAAATTATAAAGAAATGTATTCGAAATTATATAGAAATGTATTTTAAATTATATAGAAACGTTTTTGAAATTTTATAGAAATGTTTTTGAAATTATAAAGAAAAATGTCTCAAATTTGGTTAGTAATTTTATAGAAATTAATATAGAATTCTATAGAAAATGGTATATTTTTATAGACATTGTATAGAAATGCATTCGGGATTCTGTAAAAAATCGCACAAATTTCTTTAGTAATTTTATGGAAATAAATTTAGAATTCTATAGAAAATTTAATGTTTTATTACGGAAAATCTATAGAAATACATTCGGAATTCTATAGAAAATTTAGTGTTTTATTACGGAAAATCTATAGAAATACATTCGGAATTCTGTAGAAATATCACTCAAATTGATTAATTTTATAGAAATTAATGTAGAATGCTATAGAGAAGTGACTTAAAGTTCTATAGAAATGTATTCGAAATTATATAGAAAAAGTGTTTAAATTTCTTATAGAATTTCTATAAACACGTATTCGAAATTATATTAAAAAGTGTTTAAATTTCTTATAGAATTTCTATAAACACGTATTCGAAATTATATTAAAAAGTGTTTAAATTTCTTATAGAATTTCTATAAAAACGTATTCGAAATTATATTAAAAAGTGTTTAAATTTCTTATAGAATTTCTATAAACACGTATTCGTAATTCTATTGGAAAATCATTGACATGGTAATACCAATATTCTATAGAGAATGATCTGCAATTCAATAGAAAACATTCTCAAACGTCAAAAGAAATTAACTATGATTCAACCCGGAATTCACTAAAATTTATATTGTCTATAGATATTCAGCCAATTTTTCTGTGGAAATTAAAGAAACCGTGAAATTTCGATGTATTTTCTGTAGAATATAAGCATTCTGTAATGATATTGAAAATTTAAGAATTTCTTCACATTTAAATAAGTATATGTACAAAGCAGTGCCGAATTAAGGACTAGGTCTACTAGGCACAGGCCTATGGGCCCCAACAACAGAAGGCCACAACCAACGGCCAAAAACCAATTTGTGGACTGAGAAATCAATGAACTGATTTGGCAGTTAAAATTTCAGTCACTGATGAAATCAATGGATTCGGTTGAACCTCAGCTTCGGGACTCGCGAGTTTTGCGTTTTTACACTTTCCTTACACAGGCCCCCACCAACTTACAAGGAGACGACCCGAGGTGTAACACACCGATTTAGATCAAACTCGGGTGTTTGGTAGACCTTCATGTTACTTGAAACACCCTAAAAGGGAAATGTCTCCATAGGCAACCGTTTTGGCATGGCAACCAAAATTGTTTTTGACAACACAAATAGGAAACTTTCCCATTGAATATAACATGGGAATCTGACCAATTTTAAGGGTACCCTCTGTAAAAATTTGAATCAATTTCGAACTTTTTCATTATTTTTTTATTTATATTTTCTATTTTTAGCATTTTAAAAGATTTAAATTTTTTACAGGGGGTACCCTTAAAATTGGTCAGATTCCCATGTTTTATTCAAAGGGAAAATGTCCATTTTGTGTTGTCAAAAACATTTTTGGTTGCCATGGCAAAACGGTTGCCTATGGAGACATTTCCCTTTAGTCTTTTTCAAGTTACATGAAGGTCTACCAAACACCCGAGTTTGAACAAAATCGGTGTGTTACACCTCGGGTTGTCTCCTTGTTAGTGCCTTGGGCCCCACCTTCAGTAAATGCGGCACTGGTACAAAGGTTTTGTATTGTTAAAATCTACTACAACGTATAACTAAAATAGAAGAAATTCTATCTGAATTCCGTTTCTTCGTGATAGGCTAAAGAGCAGAGGGATGTTGGGAATACGATGAAACGAAGCAATAGCGGTAGAAAGATCGCTAATAAGGGCCTTACTTATAACGGGGATGCAGCCAGTGCGGTACACTCATCCTCGTGGGAACTTGGGATTACATCTTTGTCTTTCCTCAACGCGAGAGTGGCTAGGGGTACTAGACCGCCGCGTGCAAACGCATTTAGACCATTATCGCTCTACTGGGAATGGAAAGGAATGATTTGGACAGGCGAATCTCATTAGATCGGTTCGGCCGATTCATCATCCACATCCGAGCCTAAGAGTCAAGTCGGACCTTCTCCAGCTCTCCACTCCTTCTCCTCGACGTTTTCTTTTCATAACCATCTCTTATTCTTCTCCGATCCTCTCTTCGGCTATACGAGCAAACCGTTTGTATTTTCGTTACAATCAAAGACAAGCGGTGGGGTACGGGATATAAGGCACTTAGCCAATAGTTGGCGAAAAGAGATTTTACTCTTACTCGTTGGTCTATTCCATTTGAAGAAATATATGGAGAATTGGGTGGGAACTTCACTTCGGAAAAGATGAGGGCTCTCGAAACGAAATGAATGACTAAATACTACGACCGCCTTAATCCAAAATATCGATCTCTTTCAAAGAGAGCCACAGGTTCGACTTCTATAAATTTCCTCCCCGGTATTGATGGAATGTTTTTCCCTCCATTTTTTTGGAGGGGCTTTATATTTAGATTCTCCAGAGACCATTAAGTAAAACAGATGTTGGCATTTTTGGGGAAAATGGAATTTTTCCTATTGGAATATTTTTAGTGCATTTGGCTTTCCTACTTCTTTTTTTAATATAAAGTGCGCCTAAGTACGTAGGCGTCAAGCTGTTCTCTTTCTGAAACGTCTAAAGACTTCGCTCTGTTCCACGACTATGGAATTATTTAGTCGCGAGGAAATATTGTAGATTCTATTTTGTGGATGAGCGTTCGTTAAAATGTAAAAGGCACTTTAAAACACTTTATATTTTTTGTTTAAATAAACGGGATCTGGTCATTTTTACAGTTTTCGCAAATTGCTTGAGGGGAAACAAACATTTAGGTCGAAGCCATTAGGTGTTATATTTTATTAATTTTATTAATACTAGATAGCGCTACTTGACGCTTTTGTTGGCTAAGGAATAAATACTGATTTCGAACCCAAAAGAATAACGGTAATAGCGAGTGTAGGGAGCTGTTGGCTCACGTGGCATGAAGGGCTTGCCACCACCCTCCTACGCATGGTAACCCGGCCACCTGCTTAAAGGCATTATAGGTCGCTAGATGACTTGGGCCTAAAGTGGTGCCTTGGGTATTAGCCTAGCTGATTATTATTATACTAGAAATTCTAACACTTCTTTAAGTTTTATGTAAACACTATAATCGAAAATTGTATTCAGGGAAGAAATCATTACTTTTAATGTTTTTTTTATATTTTAAAATTTCTACGTTTCATACTGTTGGTTATCTAATGGCGTTACCTCTCTGTAAGGTACTTCTCATATTTTGTCATTTATTTATTGGTCTATGCCACATAGAAAATCTATAGTATATGGAAAAAACCCGATTACCTTGATAAAAGGAATACCGTACGAAGGTAACGAATTTAGTTATTTAAACAAGATCTCAATATATTTTGTCGAAAGTTTTCCTTTGGTATATAACTAAACAATCGTACGTAATTATACCGCTAAATCTAGATGGCGCACCTAATCCTTTCGTACCGTCAAAGATGGGAAGAATCCTTATAATGAAATATTGTAAACGCGAAATTCCTAATAAGTCCACACACACACACACACACACACACACACACACACACACATACACCCACACAAACACACACACACACATACACACACACACACACACACACACACATACACACACACACACACAGACGGGCACAAACAGACGAAATCCGTCGCTTGTTGGCTGGCTGGCCATTCCAAGTCGAAGAATCTCCTTTTCCCCTTAGTTAACTCTGCTCAAACAATCCTCTGAACAAACATAAGCCGAAAAGGCTTAGCGAGGAAATTATTCGGTGCTCTCTCTTCCTATTTTGGTCCGTGTCCCTCTCTGGGAAATCTGCTCCCTTTCGGTAAAAGGAGAGAATATTTATAAGTAAGCTTCTCTCTTCTTGCACTCCTTGTTTATCTAGTTCTGAGTTTTCCTTTTTGTAGCCAGCGTTGTCTTATTTATGGCATTCGCTATATTTTATTAATTTAGCCAGCGCGATAATCTGATTATACCCTTTCTTTCTCTTATATATCCCAGCGTATCGCACATATTTTTGGCCTACTGCAGTTGCTTTATACTTTCCAGGCGCGTAGGAACCGGGGGGGGGGGGCAATGCCTCTCCCTAGAATTTTGCTGGGAGGAGCAGCTAATGTTTCCCCCCCTCCAACGTTTTGGTCAGTTGAAATCTTCAAAAGGCTCAAATTATTATTTAAAAGCATATAAAGCTTTTAGAACCTCAACTGTGTTTAAATCTCATTCTTTCCCGCCAATTTATATAGTAGTAAAAAGTACACATGCATTCGGAGAAGCTACTACACTCCATTAAAAATTTTAAAAGCATTCTCCAGACCCCTTTTCATTTATCTTTGCCCCCTCCAACTTCTAGAACGTTCCTACGCCCCTGTTACATATTCCAGAAAGGTCTTTTTTGGAGGAGAGACTACCCCCAAAATATTTTGTTCAATTGGAAAAATGAGATCCAGTTAATGTAATGAAGTTGAGTTTGCAAGCGCTCTTCCAACTGGTTAAAGGGGATTTCCACCGGTTTTTTGGTTTCGCTTTTTCATAGATAAACTTGTTGAGGTTAACGGTAGTAGTTAGTGTAGGCAGCTGTTGGCATGAACGGCTTCAGGCATCCATTTCGTAAAAAAAACAGTGGTTATAGCAAATGTTGGCTCGTGGAATTTATGGCTCGCTCCCACCCTCATACGCATTGTAACCCGGCCAACCGAATTAAAAGCATTAGCTAGTTGACTGAGGTCGAAGGTGTTGCCTCGGTTATTAGTGTAGCTGATTATAATTTTTATTTTTTGAGGTTTTTTGGTAACAATATTTTTAGAAACCCTTTGCCAAGTGACTGGGGAAAATTAGGATATAGTTAGTATAATATATTATATTAAAATCTTATAATTAAATGATTTTTATTGAAAACATTTTGTATGGGAACCAATTTAAAGAGACAGCACTGCAAATTAAGACTATCTTAAGCCCAGTTCACATTATACAATTATTTGGGCCACATAACTGTATCCAACTAATTGTAAGCAAGAAAATTTATAGTGTGAACAGACAAATTGTAACCATTGTTCCAACTTTTTCTGTTCACACTGTACAGTTTTCTTGCTTACAATTAGTTGGTTTCAATTAAGTGACAAAATTAATTGTATAGTGTGAACTGGGCTTTAGAATGAATGTTTATTTTAAGTGGAACCTTTTTACTTCCCGCATTATATCGTTATCAGATAGCTCTCCTTAAAAATTACATTTCAAAAATATTTCCATTAAATTAAATTTAAATAAATTAAATTGGGAAATAACCAAGAATTTAAATATTATCTTTGAATTGTTATGATTACTCTCAGGGTTGCTCGCTGTATTGAATTTATTTATTCAATTGTCTTCGTTACCTCCAGAAAGGTTCGTCGTTAATTGAGTTAAGCCCAGTTCACACTATACATTTAATTGGACCACTTAATGGTATCCAACTAATTGTAAGCAAGAAAATTGTAAAGTGTGAACAGAAAAAGTGGGAGTTGTTGCTACAATTATTCTGTTCACACTATACAATTTTTTGCTTACAATTAGTGGGATACAATTAAGTGTCCCATTTAATTGTATAGTGTGAACTGGGCTTTAAACGTATCTTCAATGACAAGAATCAAAATTTTATACCCGCCTTTTTCCATTAAATAAAACTTAATAAGTTAATAGCAACAAAAACCTTGCTATTTTTTACTTCATCGAATCTTTAAAAAAATTACCTTTGATATAAAATATCAACGTAGTATTATCTAGCAAAAACGTTTATTTGAAAACTTTAATTTCAGATTGCCAAGCTTTCGTAAATACTTTTTTATATCATGGATGAACATTTCTTTAGGATTATTTGACGTGTGTACAATCAATTATTCAAATCATAAATCCTGCAAAATCCGCCTACCTCTGTCATGGACTACTAAGCGTGTGGTAGCAGCCATCTCGAGATTCATTAGGGATCTATTAATTAGTAAAGTTCTCGGGATTCTTGAAACTGTCGTCTGCTTAATAGTGATTAAGCAACAAATCTAGAGATGGCGCTATCAAATTTCCTTCGCTATGAGAGAAATTTACAATAGGTAGATTTTCTAGGTTATTCGTAACAACGTTGGGTGGGATCGACTTATTAAATATAAATTTAAACGCGTATGCCCGAAATTAAACAATAATCAGGGCGCCATTACCGATTTTTCCAATAATTTACATATTTCAATTTTAATTTCATTTACCGGGTGCTAGTTAGCGTAGCCACGGGCTGTCTGGCGATAATCCGAGAATAAGCACCTCTCATTTTAATATTCAAAATCTTTCTGGCTTCGGTGGTTCCATTTCCGCCGATAGATTAATTACAAATCCCTTAGATGTAGATGATTGCGGGAGTCCAATTTGACGGAGTCTGAAAGGACCCTATCCCGAATTCCTCGATGCAATTAATTTCGTACCTGGCCGCGTGCTGTACAATCTGAGCGGAGAGTACCACTCGACGCGCCAGCCTAACCTTTAGATGCATCTTATACGTTTGGAAATTTCGTTGGATGTCTGATACGTCTTAAGAAGTACGGTACGGTCGCCTTAGCAACCAGTTGGCTTTACGAAAATATTCTCGGATAAATTACAAAATTTTCCCTCCAAAATAAAAGCTCTGAATCATTTCAAGAAGGCCAAAGTTTACAACTTTTCAATAAGTACAAAGTCGTTAACCGAAATATTTCAATTCCCTGTAAACTCGTTCAGAATTTGTCTCGAGCTTCGTTGTAGAAATGATTAAAATGTGTCCCGCGAAAGTGTACCTTATTAATTAAAATGTCGTCTAGGTTCTGGAATTGTCGTTCTCGAGGTCAAATCTACGTTAATCTCAACTAAATGGCCTTGTAATAGATTAGATTTGGTTATTCTTTTTAATTGTATCTAATCTACTAATAAATTGACTTTCTAAATTAGAAATATCTTATTAATTTATTTAATTTTTTGTTCAATCCTGCACGCATATTAATAGAAAAATTAACCAAAATTATATAGAATGTATATAATCAAAGGACTAGAAAAATCGATGACGTTTCTATAGAAATATTTATAAAACACTATACAGGATATCGAAAATCTTTTTCTATAGACATTTAGAATATTTTATATGAAGTGTTGAAAAGGAAATTTTATTTATTCAACGCCCAAATCAAATAAGGTAGCTTAAATGCATTCTTTGTTATTGATATATCTTGTTCAGTTTAAAATGTATTTTATACAGTAGTAATAAATACGAGAGTATTATATGTAGGTACCAAAATATAGAAAAGGAATAGAAACAGCAGATTTATTAACTTCCGGTAATGTTACGACTTACACCTAGAGCTGTGCGAGTACTCGAACATCATCGAGTACTAGGCCTTTTTGGAATCGAGTACTTGAACTCGACCTCGAATAAGTAATTGGAGAATACTCGTCGATTACAGAGTACCTAAACATTGCGGGTTCCGCTACCCGATTACTCGAATAAGCTGCTCTCTAAACTCGTCGAGTATTTTGTTTTTTCTTTCCTCGTTGCTTCAAAGTTCAAATTGGGGGTTTTACAACATTTTGGGGGGCAATAAACGGTATGTACAAAGTTGTGGAAACTGTGGTTCATTTAAATTAAAGGAATATTTTTCAGTATTGAAAGTTACTTTATATACTCCTTTTAAATTTAATTTCATAATTAATTGAATAAAATAGCTCGTAATCAAGTACTCGATAACACGACTCGTTAAAAATATTATTTGAGTCTTTTTTTTAGTTACTCGACTCGAATAAGATAAGTTTTCCCGTAATCAAGTAGTCGATTACCCGACTCGAATACTCGATGAAAAAAAAATGGTACTCGATACTCGACTCATTTGCTTAAAACCACAATATTGCGCGCAAACCTTGAAAATCTTCATAAAGCTAAAGTTGCTATTCCTTTTCAGTATTTTCTACGATAGCGACCGTTCGAGAAGTTATATTGTAAATATAATCAGTGCCCGGATTAACGGTGTTTCGAAATCGAGGTTGGCCACTTTCCTTCAAACATTGTCCCTAGCTATAACTTTTTTTTGTGGTGGGGGATAATAACCCCCTGTTGGACCTTGGAGCAACGTCGTTGTATTTTGGCTTGGAGGACGGGAGAAGGGGTCCCATAAAATAGTGTGATTCACAACGGTACGTCTAAGCCAGCTGCCATAACGTCTGACTCATTGTAGTTCGCGCTAAGCCGAGCGCTCCCGATCAGAAATTAATATATCTAGATCATACCTAACAGCCCTTGGTACAGACACCCTAACTACTGAGAATGTCCTCCATCGTTCTAACTATACAGTCGACGACAATGTCGGCTGACAGCGGGATAGACTGGGTCCCGATTGGGATTAAGGGGGCCAGCTGCCTGGCGTTCCCTCTGCTAGTGGGCTGCCTTCCCACCTGTTGCCCACCCGCCCGCCGACAATGGGACCCGATACCTTTTTTGTATATTTTTTTCCGATTGAATAGGCTTCTATTCTGTTTAGCCTAGACACACTTTCTAACTGGGTTTACGCGCCGTCATTTAGAAAGCATGCCGACTACTGTTGTGCTCAAAAATCAACTATTTTCAAGCGCCGTTTGCAAATATTTTAACGGTGGGCATAAGTATCGGAAACAGATGCAAAGTTTAATCTTAAATTTGTATTAACTCACGACGTCAGTTGAATACTGTTATTATAAATAACGGTTACAACTCTTTCTATTTTTGTTTTGGACAATCCAAATAAATTTCAGCCAATATTTTGTATATATTTTTTAATTTATTAATTAATCTTTAAACTGTTAGGTAAAAGAATAACTTTAGACATTCCCAATAAATGTCACCCAATTTTTAAGGAAAATTGTCTTATTTATTTTTAGGTGAAAAACTTGCTTTGAATATTGAAAATAAATCTAAAATTCTTTAATTAATATATATTTTATTTTATTAATTGGACTAGCTCTATTTGGTGAAAACTGGCTTTGGACATTCCCAATATTTTTATAAATTTGTTATAATTGTATATTAATTTATATCATTATTTATTAATCCACTCTGGTAGTATTAATCGTATTAGCACTGTTAGGTAAACACTGGCTTTAAATATTCACAAATAAATTTAATATAATTTTTAATTATCAATCGTACCAGCTCATGCAGGTAAAAAATTAACATTACAAATTTCCAGTAAAATTCACATTCTTTTTTTAAATTTGTTTTATTGATATTTCTAGTTCTTTTAAGAGAAAAACGGGCTTTGGATATTCCCAATAAGCATTTTTTTCTTTGAATTTGTTCATTAAATATTCCTACCAGATCTATTAGGTTAAAAACTGGCCAATAAGCGTCTAATTTCTTAAGATTATTTTAATAATTTATTTTTTATTTATTAATCGTACAAGCACTGTTAGGTTAAAAATTAACTTTGGACATTCGCAGTAACTTTAAACCATTTTTAACAATTTTTTTGTTTATTAATTGTACTAGCTCTGTTAGGCAAAGCACTGACTTTAATAATTTTCAATATATTCCATATATTTTTTAATTTTCTATTAACTTAACTTTTTATTTACTAATCGTGCTAGCTCATTTAGGTAAAAAATTTACTTTGCAAATTTCCAATAAAATTCACCTCCCTTGTGTTTTTTTAGAAATTGTTTAAGAGAAAAACAGGCTTTGTACATTCCCAATAAAATTCGCCTACTTTTTTTTCAAATTTTTTTTCTATTTATGAATATTTCTAGCTCTGTTAGGAGAAAAACTGACTTTTGGGGAATGGTAATAAGGGACGCGTGAAAATGAAATAATTGAATTAAGGGTTCCGAATGGAATAGGGTGTCAGGGACAAAAGGGGCAGATCGTCGTGTATTGTGGTGTTTTTGAGCTTTGAGAGGGGGAAAAAATTATTCCCGTCTCATCGAAAGACTACAAGGAGTCGGGGGGGGGGGGGATGAAGGATATGAGAAATTGATAAAGTAAGGGAATGCGAGCCTTACAAAAGCGAGTACCGTCGAGCTAGAAGTGTTAAAAGCGGAAAACGCGTCAAGGGGGGAGGGTGCGAAATGAAAAAGGAAGCCGGGAGGGCAGGAAGTGTTTCTAGCGGATATTATTGGTCGAAGGCTCGTTTATAGGGCTTTGTTATGATAAGGGCGCCAGGCCATGTGAGAAGTTTATTGCCGTTCCTTCGTCGAAATAGAATTTTCGATTTTCTCCGGCCTCCCGTCTCCTCCTATATCCAGGTTTTTTGGCAGTGCCACCGGACGACCCATTTCGAATTCCTCTCAAAGGCGAAGACGCGGTGTTACCGGACGACTGAAAAATTGTTTATCAATTCAACCAAAGGTGGCGCCATAAAGCTACTGGAAACCTTTCGGTTTTCCATCTTTGACTCCGTAGTCAACCGAACTTGTACGCGTAACCGGAAACAATGGTTCGGTTCGGACTCCGCTACCTACAAATTTATACCGGAAAAGCTTGCTTTGTCATTCGATCCTGATATTAGGGTGGCAAGGTACCGTGGCTTTGCCATCGACGTTAGTTGCGAGTTGATTTTCTTTCTCATTTTAAATACAGGCTGGCGCCTTTTTTGCGTATTATTGATTTGCCGTCCGTGGAAGTTGGCTATTTGTCGAGGAAATATCCGTAATCGATATAGTTTACCTGAAGATATTCGTCAATTCTTCCTCGAGAAAGCCCAGTTATTTAGCTATATAGGCTTTCTCTATTGGAATTTTGGCCATGGACGAAAATCCATAACTTCGACTGATGTTTAGCCTCTAAAACGGCTTTTCCGGGTGAAGTCTGTACGTTACGTAATAAGCCAATAACCCTTTTTGGTCACGCTGGAATTTAGGAAGTTATTATATTATGACCCGGAATTTTAAAAAGCTGCCGTATAAAAGTTTCCGTTACGGAAGTTTCGTAATTGCTCTTTCGGGACTTTTTTAAATTCCTTGTTTGTCTCCATCTAGCGGATGTTATAGCTCCTAAGTTACGTTGGTTTAATTAACGGTATCGGTGTCGTTGGACATGGTTTATAGTCTAGTGTCAGGTGATAACCGTTCGTATTTACCATATTACATTTATCTTATACGTGATTGTTGGGTTTTTTCATTTGTTTTAAATAATTGTGCACGATGACGTTCAAACAATCGCGTTTGCTGGGCTAAATTATCTTTAAGTAAGGTTGGGGTGTGTTTAATTAATTCACGACATGATTTGCTAATTTACATTCGGGCATATGCAATGTATCAGAAAATTTCACCCAAGGCTTAACTTTATTTTGGTCTAATTTCTATTAGAAATACCGGTGTTGGTCCATTTGATCGAAAAATATGTGATCGACAGTCGATCATTATTCGTTGCAATTGATCGAAATTCCATTTGATCGAATCCCATTTGTCATTTGTTTCATAAGATCGAACCTTCAAATGATCGAATACTATTTGATCGAATTCAAAAGTATTTATAGTACCGGTTGGTATGTTTTTATTTTACCGAATCTCAATATGAAGTGCAGAAGGAATAATGATGGAATAATTCATTGCTTAAGTGCAGAAGGAATAATGATGGATTAATTCATTGCTTTAACTGTATTAAGCCACAAAGATGAAGAGATTGTTACTTTATACACTATATGATGGAATTTTTTATGACATCGACGATAACGGCCCGTTGTTTTTGATATATATAAATAGGGCCCGGTTAGGTTAGGTTACGTTAGGTTAGGTTGATTTACGCGCGCCGTAGGCGCGTATGCACCGTTGCCTTTTCGATTTACTCCCAAAAACTAGTAGTTTTACCCTACAGTAGCTTTCGATCAAATTTCGTTCGATCAAATGCCATTCGATCAAATGCAATTCGATCAAATGGAACCCGTTCGATCATTAGGGAATCGATCAAATAGACTCAAACCAAAATACCGCAAGTACCCAAACTTTATCATTAAGGAAAGATAACTACATTATTTATCTTTTGAGATTCGTAAATCACCACGGTTGACAGTTTAAAAGTGCAAAACACGCTTTGAAGCTGTGAAAAGGTAGATTTTCCCGAATTTTTCGAGTTGGTTGAGCCACGACCCAAAATGTTATTTTTAGCAATACTCTTTTTAAAAGAATAACGAATAGTTTCTAGCTAAAAGTGTACACAAGTGAAATGAATAATTTCTTCAATGCGTGTTGGAACAGGTGTAGAGCTTTATTGGCTATAATACTGGTAAAAATGGAGAGCATATGGGAAATTAACTTTCAGTTCATAACATTTGGAAACTACAACCAAATCTATTTTGGAAATTTAGTAATTTTTCCAAACGCGTTTGTAAAATAAAATAAGCTTCGCATGAGCTTGTCATCGCGATGTTTTTATCTCGATTGCTGTAACATTGTAGTTGGATTTCTAATGAATTCCCTTATTTTTTAATTATAGAATTTCATAGCATTTCTATTCACGCATTAGAAAAATGATATTCCTAGACTTTTTAATTGATTTATATTTTTTCCAACTCCTTCCACGTTGAGTTTGCAATTTATCTCCCGACTGGTTAAAGGGGTTTTTTCCCTAGTTCTTCTATAAAAACGTGTAGAGGTTAACGGTAGTAGCATATGTAACATAATTACTCATAAGTATGTCACTAGCTCTATTTCATCACTAACGGTTTGTTTCACAGATATTGCGTCATCTGTACAATAATTAGTAATATTTGACGTCATATTTGATGTCATTTTTGACTTCATCGAATCTCAAATTCCGATTATGCCGTCTTATAATTAGCTCTAAATTAATTTGCAAATTAATGAAGTTCTCGGAGACTCACGTTCTAAAATAAATTTGCATTGTCAAATAAAAAAAGCAGGCTTATTGGAAAAATTAGTTGAAATTCAGGTTGAGCTTTTCTGGCGCATCTACAAGGTTGGAGTCTTTGCCTAGGTCTTACTCTTCTAGGCTTGATAGGGGTCTTAATAACGCTGGTGGAATATCCCACTTCGTCGACTTGTTCCATTTTCGGAAAGCTATCACTTATTGGTCATTTTCCCCAACCTTTTATTTTCCTAAATTACTCATAATTTAACTTCATCCGCACAAACCAAGCTAGTTTATAAATTTCAATAAAGCTACATTGGGCCGACTAAAATTCCGACGCAAAAATTTTCTTCTCAATTTAGAGGTTTTCCATTGGCTTAAATAAATATGTTACAAAATTACTAGGATGAATAAAAATGTTAAAATCTAACGTAGTCCACCTTTTTACTGGTTCGTGGTGAAAAAAACCGTTAGTGAAGATTTTTGAATGGAATAAAGGTACAGTCGCATACTTATGAGTAATTATGTTACATATGGTAGTAGTAAGTGTAGGGAGCGGTTGGCTCGCGTGGCATGAAGTGCTTGCGACCACCCTCCTACGCAATGTAACCCGGCCACTTGTATGAGACTTCAAAAGTCGCTAGATAACTAGGGCCTAAGGAGGTACCTTAGATATTATCCTAGCTGATTATTAGTATTAGTTTAGTCATTCGTATGTGGTAAAGGAAACGTTTATGTGTTGAGTGATAATCGAAATCATTTGAAAACAAAGTCGTTAAAACAGTAGTTGCTTTTTAATATCATCCCGTTTTTATACACAATCCTAAGGGATAATAATAATAATAATCAGCTAGGCTAATACCCAAGAATACTGGGCCCACGTAGCCGATGCCGCCGTATTTCACATAACTCTTCTAGAATTAAGAAATATCATGCTATTGGTAGCCCATTATGAAATCGGAGCCCAAAAAGTTAACCATTTTATAATTTAAGTGGTTTTTCACGATTTCCGACATATTGTTTTTAAATTAAGATCGACTTGCTTGAAAAATATTTTTAGTCAGTACTTTTCATTTCCGAACTACATTTTCGGTTTCATTAAGAAATTTTAATTTTAAGTGAGATTTCTGGCCAGCTTGCGTGACCTCATAACCCGCGTACGCACTATTGTCATATTTGAATTTCGTACCAATTGATCTAACTCCAAAACCAGGTAACTCGAAAAATTCGGTTTGTCTAAAAATTAATTTAAATTACGGTGTTCACGTTTCGCTACCTTATTTCTAAAACCAGGTAACTCTAAAAATTCAATTAAAGGTCATTTTGGGTTCCTAGCCTCCAAAGAGATCATTAACTAGTTTCATAGTATTCGGTCTAGTGTATCGTAAGTAAATGAACTATAACAACTTGGATACAGCTTACAAAAATAAGAAAATGTTTTACGACTTTTGCTCAGAATAACTCCGCAAAAGTATTACCTATATCTATATTAATGAGGAAGGCTTACTCCGACCATTCTGTAGATGGCGCCATGCAACACTAGGTCGCTTTCCGACTTCTATTTAATAACGGCCCGCAACACACGCTCGGTGGCACGTTCCAATTATCACGTGACACCTACTATTACCCTTAACCTCAACAAGATTATTTTAGGTTCTAAATACAGCATTAAGTAACTCGCTAAAACTATTTTCTAGTCAAAATGTTATTTATAAATAAGTCTACATCCTTTGTCAATGTTGTTTTCACATTCATAAATTATTTATCTCGTAATATATATATATATATTTGGGTTTGTATGTTTTGTCATGACGCCATAAGTAAAGCTAGATTTAGCCAAATAGTCTGAAATTTTTCCAACACATCAGCTGTATATATTTTGGTGTGGTTCTGTAACATTGAAATACGCAAATATAAAGTTTATGTGTGTATGTGTTTCTGTTAATACAATGTTTATTACTGTGGGTATTTAGATTGTCTTTTTTCTTGATTCCTAAGTATTCTATTGGTTATTTTTCTTGTTTGTTGATAATGTGAGGGATAATTCATTACTACGATTTTTTATTTGCATTGATTTTTATCAGCTTCGTTGCGTTGTCGTCATGAGCCCACGAAGTTTTTATTAGTGCTTTCACTTATAGTTTTGGTTTTCGCTTTAACTTTGGTTTTTCCATATAAATTTGATTGTTTAAGATCTATAATACCATGGGTTGGTTTTTCTCTGTGAAATAGTTTCTTGCGCGTATATTTTACGTTTCGTGAGCGTTCTAATAATTTTAAATTTGTATTTTCTATTTCTCAAGTGTTGCTTTGGTAATTTAATAACGTTTTGTGTCTAAAGTTGGTTTTTTGTTCTATTGATATTGGAAATTTGTTTAATGCAATAACATTTGTAATATTTATAATTAAAATAAAAAATGATGGCGAAATATCATTGAGTACCGTGTTCAGTAGTTAATACACCCTAGGGCAAATTCTTCCGGAGAGGCATATTTTGGCAAGCTTGCCAACTTGTTTTAATTCGGTAAAGAAGTTTAATTCCCAAAATTTAACAAAAATAATAATCAGCTAGGCTAATACTCTTTTGTGAGTTATTAAATTTCTTCAAATTTGTTTAGGGTTTAGCTTTTTTATCCCTTTTCATAATGGACTAATATACTTATTCGCTAATCTTATCATCCTTTACAATGCAGTCCAAAGGTGGTTCCATTTAAGGTAATACTCATCGAGTGACGTTTAACACCATTAATTCAGGTGACCGAGTTACAATGCGTAGGAGGGTGGACCTGGGTGGTGTTTAAGCCCTTCGTGCCACGCTAGCCAACAGCTCCCTACACTCACTATTACCGTTAACTTCATCATGTTTTTATGGCAAGGGAAGAACTAGGGGTTAAAGATCTTGCAAACTCTACGTGGAAGAAGTTATTTCAGGTTCTCATCCAGTGCAACAAGCTGGGTTCGAACACGGCTGCTCTTGCTGCGAGGTGAAAGCGCTAACCTCTCCTCCGTCCCACCAAAAGAAAAGTTAATAAATGTAACTTAAATTGTTTTGAATATAAATATTTTTTTCAAATAATTGGAAAAGGTGAAATCATCAGGGCCGTGCTTAGAGTTCTCGCGGCCCTGGGCGAAATGCATGGGCGAAACTGAGTGTAGCGGCCCTCCGGTATATACATCGAGGGGCAGGTCACTTCCTTGATTAACGACGCACCCCTACAAAGATTAAATCCAATTTAACCGTGATTATTTTGCTTAAATTCGATTAAGTTGATTACATCACTTTAAATCATGTTTAGAATGTTTAAATCTGATTTAATCATGTTTAAATGATTAAATCGGATTTAAATGATTAAATCGGATTTAAATGATTAAATCGGATTTAAATGATTAAATCGGATTTAAATGATTAAATCGGATTTAAATGATTAAATCGGATTTAAATGATTAAATCGGATTTAAATGATTAAATCGGATTTAAATGATTAAATCGGATTTAAATGATTAAATCGGATTTAAATGATTAAATCATGATTAAAAAGATTAAATCATGATTGAAAAGATTACATCATGGTTAAAAAGATTAGATCGTGATTAAAAAGATTAGATCATGATTAAAAAGATTAGATCATGGTTAAAAAGATTAGATCATGGTTAAAAAGATTAGATCATGATTAAAAAGATTAGATCATGATTAAAAAGATTAGATCATGATTAAAAAGATTAGATCATGGTTCGAATGTTTACATCTGATTTAATCATGATTGAATGATTAGATCATGGTTCAAATGTTTACATCTGATTTAATCATGATTGAATGATTAAATATGATTGAAATGATAAAATCTGATTAAAATGATTAAATCCTAGAATTAGGGTTGGAGCTTATCTAGGGACGACATTAGTCACGTGTCCGGAAAAAGGAAAAAAGAAAAGAAAAGGAGACGACAGCTCAGTGACCTAGCTCGAGTTAAGGCTTTTGGCAGCGTCGCAGCGACAAGGCATAGGGTTACCGGGCCTACTGTTTTTACTTCTAGATTATCGAAAACGCCACATGCGGTTGTTAAAATTGCTTTTAACAAATGTATATCACTTACCGCGACTTCTGACATGTTTCAATACGACATTTTTGAAATATATCCATCTGTTAAACTTCATAAATCCCGAAACATTATAGTCGTCGAAGCTAATTCCTGAACAAATAATACCGTCTGCTATGACCTATCGAGGACTTAAAATGTCATTTCCAAGTCTCTCCTGATTGGAGCTTAGAAACGTGTAAACGCGTCACTCGGCTCATAAGCTACCACCCTTTTCAAAGCGACATCGTACTAGGGCCATCTTATACAGTTGTATATTCATTTTTAAATATATTCATGGTGAAACCTAAGTTTTTTGAAAACCTCTCATTAGGTCTAGCCTCAGAGATTCATCTATGGTGAATCAGAAACAAAGAAATCAGTCGTCACCTCATTAAAATGCACATCCTCCCCTGTCGGCAGACGTGGATGGACCGTTATAATAACGTAGGCAACGGTGGTCTCGTTACTAAATCCAAGTAATACCAATTATAATATTAGCCGTCTTAATTTGCCTTAATGCTCGTGTCTTAGCTATAGCTAGTTACCAACGTGGCCTAAATTTTCACGAAGCGTTAAAATTTAAACGATCAATTATAAAAGGAGTTGGGTGGCAGTGGCGGGGAAGAATTTAGCACGTCGATAATAAGGTGGGAGGGGGGGGGGGTGGAGTAAAGAGGGCAAGGTTGAGTAAATATTCAACAAAACGAATGGACCTAAAACAGAGAAGCGCCATATGTTAACCCCTCGATTTTCTCACCCAAATTTAAAGGGTGCGCTAGTTTTGATAAATAACGCGACACCGCGTATTACGTAACACGCAAGCCGTGAGGACCTTTGGGCCTTACGCTCGTTTATTAATATATTTTCGCTCCATATCTCGTTTATAGATGGCGCTGCTTAGACTATACCCTCACTCGAGAGCTTTCACCCGCTGTCGACAAGGCCGACTTTGACTCGAGCCCGCGTACATTGATGAAGGCTATTACGGTATATGCCGTTTAACGAGTCGCGGTATGGCCGTAATCCTCGGTCCAGATTTGAACCGTTGGCAGGACACGCGATCTTCGTGTATAGATGTCGCCTTTTAATCATTTGTCGGCTTC
Organism: Leiobunum rupestre; assembly: GCF_980474605.1. Taxonomy (NCBI): domain Eukaryota; kingdom Metazoa; phylum Arthropoda; class Arachnida; order Opiliones; family Sclerosomatidae; genus Leiobunum; species Leiobunum rupestre. The sequence continues at coordinate 39,715,117 of NC_143392.1, forward strand.
TGCGAGTTCTATTCCCCGTCTCTCTCTCTCCCGTCATCCGAAGCGAGCGGCTTACTAATGTCGTTTTATAATAGTTATGTTTGTTTTCCCAGTTGGGGATTTAACTGTCTCGCTAATGGTTCAAACGCGCCGCCAATGCGGCCACAGCTAAGAATAATATCAATGTTGTTGTTGATCTAAGCTCATCAGCCCGCGTACTGACCACAAAAATTGTTTTTAATAAATTCGAATTTTACCCCATCGCGAATCTAGGTGGGAATATTCCAAACCGAAATGTAATTATCATCAGCTCTAGCCTCTAAGGCTACGGCCACACTATTACTTGGAACCAGTTTCCGTCGAGACTTTAAATGGACATAGAATCATTTGAAAATTTCGGGACAAATTTCAGGTAGCTCCTCCCCTTTCGTACCTCGTGACAACGAATTCAACAGATGATAATTTGGAAATTTTCAAACCATATGTCCCGAAATTCAAACGTTGATTGCCAGTTATGACCAATAAAATTCTGGCAAACTTGCCATGAAAACTGCTTTTAAGCGATATAGTGACCTTGACTTAAATTTCATTGGCCAAAACTAACAATAAAACCGGCATAAAGGTAGAATAACCCTAGGAGGAAGGTCAAGCTTCCGTCTGTAGTCACTCAAGAACGTAGTAGAAATTTTTAATTACCCATCCCGAGAATAATCGTTTCGAAACACTGAAATTAGTCTCCTAAGAAGAAACTGAACAATTCCGGTAATTTAATGATCGGCGAAACGACCATAGTTTTGAAAACATTGTTTTGGATGAAAATATACTTACAATTTACCAAATTCTGTAATATTTTGGTGACAGTTATCACACCAAGGATCCTATATATCTAACATATAGAATCCTTGATCACACTAACAAGGTGACGACCCGAGGTGTAACGCCCCGATTTTGTTCAAACTCTGGGGTTTGGTAGACTTTCGTGTAACTTGAAAAACCCTAAAGGGAAATGTCTCCCAAGGCAACCGTTTGACCATGGCAACCAAAAATGTTTTTGACAACACAAATGGAAATATTCCCATTGAAAATAACATGGGAATCTGACCAATTTAAATTTTTGAAAATGCTAAAAATAGAAAATAAAAATAAAAAAATAATGAAAAAGTTCGAAATTGATTAACATTTTTAAAGATTCCCATGTTATATTCAGTGGGAAAATTTCCATTTTGTGTTGTCAAAAACATTTTTGGTTGCCATGCCAAAACGGTTGCCTATGGAGACATTTCCCTTTAGGGTTTTTCAAGTTACAAGAAGGTCTACCAATCCCCCGAGTTAAAACAAAATCGGTGTGTTACACCTCGGGTCGTCTCCTTGTAAGTCCATCAAACTCTGCAAATATTAGATTTTGAACCACTAGTTTAAGATAATAACAAATGCCATAAGTCTATTATGAAAAAAGCTAAACCAGAATATAATTTAATGTTTATAAATCGTAACGACTTATATCGGCTGTCCCATGGCAAAACCTTTTAACCGACACGAACGTAATTTTGAGATATTTGACTTTTTCAAAAGCTAAGTTATAAAATTTTAACGTGGTTTTTAATGCGAAAAATATAAAATCCAAAACCATTTTTTAGGTCATAAATAGTTAAATATTTGTGACTTTTACCTCAAACTTTTACAGTACTTTTGTGCATGCCTTAGTAATAATGATGGGTAAATAAAATAAAGACGAGAAACTCAGACCGCATAGGCCCTAAAATGATATGAAATGTCCGGAGACCAGAATACATACAATCCCCCTAATATGCTAAGTACATTTTGCGTGTTTTAGTAATATCTGAAAGCTCCAAAATTAAGAGAGTAAGATTTATCACCACTGCAACGAAAGAATCGCGTTACAACTGTTTCGAAGGGAAGCCACCTTGTCTTAAATTAAACGCTTTATAACCAAAATAAAAATACTCGCCGAAAGTACAAACGAAAGTACGCAACATAGTTTAACCAACACTCTGTACAAGAAACGCTCAGTATAATCTTGGATAACCAATACTCTGTAGAAAAAATATTACCGCCTCCGTTGAATATTTCCAGGTCTTAACATAGAATTGTTACCAAGTTCAAATATGACTATAATTCGTATAAAAGTAGTTAAATGGGTTAAGTAGGGTTAGGTTAGGTTAGGTTAGGTTAGGTTGGGTTAGGTTGGGTTAGGTTAGATTGGGTTGGGTTAGGTTAGATTGGGTTGGGTTAGTTTGGGTTTGGGTTAGTTTGGGTTTGGTTAGGTGATGTTGGGTAAGGTTGGGTTGGTTATGTTGGGTTAGGTTGTGTTAGGTTAGGTTAGGTTAGGTTAGACCATGTTCGCAAATGGCGGAACTAAAACTTTTTACAATTCATATATTTTATATATGAATATTATTTTCTGGCAAATCAAAGTTTATCTAAAAAGTATGTAGATTTTAATATAAAAATTGTCAAAAACCATTAAAATTGGTAAGTGACCAAGTTGTGTGCCCCGGATGGCCCAAATTCTTTTACACTTAAGAGGGTATGATATTTTCTATTTATATATTGAAATATCATTGAGCCATCGAAACCAATTCGCTGTAGAGTTATGTTTCATTCGACTTGAAGCTAATACATACAAATCCTTTGATATTTTAAGTAAAATCTAATTAAAAATTATTGAAAGTAAGAATCTGGTTTTCGATTAACAAATCGAAACGAATTTAAAATTTAAAAACTCATTGCATAGCAACGGAAAACCGAAAAGGGGGCAGTGGTGGATAATATTATTTTAATATAATTACAAGTTGTTAAGTTAATACGAACTACAATTCCAAGAATAGTAAAATGTACTAAAAGGTAAGAGCTCAAAACAGCTAAACACTCAAAGAATTTAATGGAACAGAGCGAAATCAGCTGTACTTTCTAATTTCTTTACTTTTTATTTCGTTTTGGATTCTAAATCCTATTTGTTTAAATTTAACGTTTTAGTTTTATTACGATTTATAATATTCTATTAGGGCTTACCTTTTTTTTTACATAATGGGCTTTTGAATATCTGTCGTTTCTTGGAATTCTCTTCCATTAGTGGTTTGTATTAACTATCTTTTTTCGCTGTCTGCTTTTAGCAGACCTCTTGGTGGGAATTTACTTGGGCGGTTTCATTTTTGAGTAAAACCGAGTACATGACGACCCAAAACGCTTTTTGGACAAAAGTACAGTCTTGCTTATTTTGTCTTTGTTAATTCAAATAACGGCTTACGACCTGTTCGTCTACCCGAAATTGGCGGTTCCCTTTACGCGCTGTTTTGAGTGGGTGACCTCTGTGCTCCTCACTTTTCGTTCTTTTAGTGCGGCGTCATCTATGGGCAATGCCAAACTTATGTTTTGATATTAAAAAAACGGGAGAAAAAAGTATTACCTGAAGCCATTGTCAAAGCTACAAAGTGCCCTTAGCTAACCGTGAATATCTCCCAGGTTATTAAGAGAAGCCGGTAAATTCCTTTCGGCTCGGGAACTAGGTGTGTTACCTGAAACCATTGCGAGAGCTAGTATGCGGCCTTTAGCTATCTGTGAATGTCTACGAGGTTATGAAGAGAAGTAAGCACATTCCTTTCGTCTCGAAAACCACGTTCCGGTTCCGTTCTTGCTCTGTGGTACATGTACGTATATTTCAATAATAATAAATAATAATAAATTAATAATTTTGTTACAGGATTTATATTAGATCTGCATATCCTCAAAACTCATTTTTAAATTTTTAAATATCTAATTGTAGTAGGTGGTGCCTTAAGCCCACGTAATCATAGGCTTATGGTGGTGCTTACTGACTTTGTATTAAATGAACTGGACCAATTAGACCTAGGTATGTAAATGAAATGTATCTAATTTAAATATGTATGTAACTGTACGTTTACAGTATCTAATGGAAATCTGAAATTTAGTATTGATACATACGTACACTGTTGTACAATGTAACTACGTTTGTACAATATCTAATGGAAATCTGAAATTTAGTATTGAGATACATGGTACAAGCGTTCGTATGTAACTGTACGTTTGTACGGTATCTGAGGAACGTAACATATTTTGCAGCAGTATACCTAATGCATTGAAAACACGGGTAATTTAAAAATATGTTTTTAAAGATTTTATACATTGAACAATTTTTTTTCAAGTGTTTACAGTTTTCATGACCCTCTACATCTATCTAAGTTTGTATATTTAACATGGAAATCTAGGTGATATGCAAAAAAAAATCAGGTTTAATACATGAAATTTCTGTTAAGAATACTATCAAAACAATTCTCAAGACTTCACGATTTCATTTATGAGTAGTGTTTGACAATTGTGGAATTATCATAAGTAACATTATAAACATAGGTATGACACTATTCTACAAATTATAATTTTATTAATGATAAGTCTGTTTTGCCCAAGACAATATAAATCGTAACATTGCGTAGCGATATTAACTTTTTTTGTAAATCAATTTTCTCGATGTAATAGTTGTCATATATTTTGCCACGCACTAATTTAACTTTGGAAACTTGTTTTGAAAAAGCGACGGGAGCCTGCTCAGGTACATGTTTCAAGTGAATACCATTAGCCACCACCCTCCTACGCTTTATAACCCGGCCACCTGATTTAAATGCCTCAAAAGTCGCTTGATGACTTAGTCCTAAGGTGGTGCGTTGGGTATTAGCCTAGCTGATTATTGTTATTATTATGTATTGTAGGTTAATACTCTCTCGTGAGGGATATATTGTGTACTGCTGATACTAGAAATTTAAGGTACCTATTTTGTAGTAAAAATCATAATTTTTTTCATCCCCAGTATTTCTCAACCTAGCTTCGTCGCGTACTAAGTCCGTTCAAAACATCAAACATATTTCTGCCTACTAAGCTGCATTGACATTCCACAAATAACTAGCGCTGGACTTATATTTTGCCTTTCGGTAATTTCTTTAGATACATTTTCAGTCCTCGGTTTTCACTCGTTTTTGAGCGGCATTATTTTCACTCCTCTCTTTAAGCTATTTTTGAGATACGACATTTTCGCTCCTCTCTTTTCGCTCTTTTTGGAGATACGTCATTTTTACTTATCTCTTTTCGCTATTTTTGAGATGGGACATTTTCTCTCCTCTCTATAAGCTTTTTTTTGAAATACGACATTTTAACTCCTCTCATTTCGCAATATTTTGAAATGTGACATTTTCTCTCCTCTCTTTTAGCTTTTTTTTTAAATACGACATTTTAACTCCTCTCATTTCGCAATATTTTGAAATGTGACATTTTCTCTCCTCTCTTTTAGCTTTTTTTTGAAATACGACATTTTATCTCCTCTCTTTAGGCTTATTATTTTGAAATACGACATTTTCACTTCTCTCTTTTTGCTATTTTTCAAGCGGCAAGATTTTAACTCCTCTCATTTCGCTTTTTGAAATATGACAATTTCGCTCATATTTTTAAGCTATTTTTTGAATTACGACATTTTAACTCCTCTCATTTCGCAATTTTTTGAAATGTGACATTTTCTCTCTTCTCTTTTAGCTTTTGTTTTGGAAATACGACTTTTCACACCTCTCATTTCGCAATTTTTTGAAATGTGACATTTTCTCTCTTCTCTTTTAGCTTTTGTTTTGGAAATACGACTTTTCACACCTCTCATTTCGCAATTTTTTGAAATGTGACATTTTCTCTCTTCTCTTTTAGCTTTTGTTTTGGAAATACGACTTTTCACACCTCTCATTTCGCAATTTTTTGAAATGTGACATTTTCTCTCTTCTCTTTTAGCTTTTGTTTTGGAAATACGACTTTTCACACCTCTCATTTCACCATTTTTTGAAATACGACATTTTCACTTCTCTCTTTAAGTTTTTTTTTTGAAATTTGACATTTTGACTCCTCTCATTTCACAATTTTTTAAATGCGACATTTTCTATCCTCTCTTTTTGCTCTTTTTGAGTGGCGACATTTTCACTCCTTCTATTCGTTCAGTTTTTCAGCGGCGAATATCGCGCTCGTCTCAATTCCATTTTGCGCTCTGTTAAAAATAAACTTGAACGCTCAATTCCGCTTAAAATAACAAAATCCCCTCAATCCGCTCAATATATATGAGAGGAGCTCGTAAATCCGTGAAAGGTGATGGAGAATGGCAGGAATCGAAGTCCAGATGAGTTTGGTGGGAACAAGTCCATATCTTAAGCCGCTATCGAACAAACTTGAACATTATTGAAAGTCGTTTAAGAAGCGAGCCAATTTTACCGATAGGCAAGTTTAATCTTTATAACGTATATAAATAGTGTTTTTCCCATTAAAACATCACCTTCTCTCCGGAGCGGAAGCGCTCGCACCTTTATCTCGTTAAACCCCTTTTTATAGGCGGCGCGTCGATCGCTTTCCTTCCCTTTTCGAACGGGACGCGTCGGCGGGCCCGAAGCTGGAAATGTCCCGGATGTCGTAAAAGGCAGCCTTCTCCCGTTTATATCGGGTGTATAATGATCGGCGCACGGAGCCCGATGGCCCAAGGAATAAAGGTATCCGTTTCATTTTATCATCAATTCGGTATCGCGTTTAGCTCGACATCGCCGTTAGTAACGACGCGCCCCCTAGAGGCCCGGCCGACAACTATTCGCGCGGACCGAGTGGAGCCATAATTTAGGCGCGAAATTTAATTAGGCGATTTCTCCCGGCGTTCAACAGCTGGTGCGCGGAATTAGCGAGGCAGGCCCTCTACGTATTCGCCGCTATTTCTAACCCTCGTGTTCGCAGTTTATACAACCGAGTATTTCATTGGAAGGCTGCGGTACCTAACCCCGATCTCTTTCAACCGTGCAAATCCCAATAAGAATTTTGTTGTATAAGATCTTCTACGTGCCTAGTGGGGACAACCCTTCTCAAATACGCGAGCCCTTCTGCCTAATTCGATAAACAAACGCGAGGGGGCGTTACGCGCTCTTTTCTCTTACCGTATTTCCCCCCAGATCTCTCCATGACCGGTTTTTAAAGCGGAAACATTTGCTTCGTTCGTTCCCAATCTCATTGTTAGCAACTTTCAGTTATTGTCTTACAGACAAAATTCTGGATTATGTTTATTAAGTTTAATTATGGACTGACTCTGCAACCGTAACGCAGGGGTAGCCAAATGTCAAATTTAAAAATCACCATTCTTAAGGTTGGGATAACCATTTTCAAGATGATCATCAGTTATTATCTGAAGTAAATGAACCGAAGTTATCGAAATGGCACTCAGAATCGGAGGGCGTTTTCCTTATAAAAATTATGATTAAATCGAGTCAAATAAAAGCTAATTTCCATCCCCGTCTTTTGACGCGATAAGTTGCACTTGGGAATTGTGGATATAGCTATTTCTAAGTATAAAAACTGGTTTCATAAAAAATTAAACCGTTTTTTTTTCGGCCTAGGAGCGCGCAAAATTGTAGCTTCATAAAGAAAACGCCTCCAACTTGGGGAGTATAGCAGTCTGATAACTTCGGTTCATTCACTTTTTATATTATTTATTATAAATTTTAACATACTTTCGTAATAAATCTTTTGAAGGTCGAGATGACCATTTTCAAGGTCAAGAACGACATTTAATAAAGATCATTTATTTTTCCACCCCAGCCGTAGCGTAACTATGATATTGCATACAATGCGGTGCATTAGGGTCCACGTTATTTATAGGGGCCCGCAGCCTTACCCGTTCACCACCATGAGGGTCAAAAGAAAGCACATTTTCTCATTTTGGGCCCCAATTTTTCTATCTAATAATATAGTGATTCATTACTTTCTCAGTTAGTTAGGTCATATTTGACACAGTATGACCAGTGGTGGATAAACTACCACACGAGGCCTCTGGTTTTAGGGCCCCCAATCATGCAATAGCTCCGTCTCGGGCAGTAGCGGCGCTAAGGGTGGGCTGAAGTGGGCTTTAGCCCCCGTGCATTTCTGAGAGGGGCCACATATTTATATTAAAAGGGCCACATATTCATAATTAAGAAGCCTCATATTTTAATTTATGAATTTTCATTATCTCTAGAAATTTGTTTTATTGCGAAGAAACGTTTTTCTGGAAAAAATCTTTCAAAATCAATTTGTTTACTCAAAAAGGTAGTAGACCATAAACATATAGATTCGGGAGGAAGGTAGCGGAAATTGAGAGAAAGTTGAAAAGAAAGGGGCTTATGGGAATTTACGGAAATATCCCAGGCATGCACGTGTCCCCTCCAGGTCAGATACAAGGTCAGCAGGGGGTCCAAAAAACGCGACGAGAGCCGCAACAATAAAACGACCTTGCTCTTCTCGCTTCCTAGAAAATTTTGGGTTTTTTCGATTTCACCACTTTTGCGAAATATGGTCAATCCAAGGTTCCCACTAAGGGCCACAAAATTCTTAGCGGCGGCGGGGCCACAAAATTCTTAGGGGCCACAAAATAATTAGCCCACCTGTGAAAAAACCTTAGCGCCGCTATTGGTCTCGGGCCCATTACCTTTTGGCAAATTCCAGGCCCCTTAAGCAGGGCCACATTAGTTACTAAGCAATATAGGTAATTGCCTCGGGCCCGCACATTCGAAAGGCCCTGATTCTAAAGGTAGGTTTCGTTACAGTTATTTCAGGATAAAAATAAAATGTTACATTGGAGCCCCGCTAGAAACCTTGCCAGTGGCGGCGCTACGGGGTAGGCCATTTAGGCCACTGCCTACCTTAAAATTTTGAGGGGCCCCAAAATCACCCTATAAGGGGCCCCAAATGGATCTAGAAAGGGTCTCAAAATTGTCCCAAGAGATAAAATTATTTATAAATAAAAATGAAACAATTGTCGATAATGTATTTAGAAATTTTTTAGGTATCTCCTAGTAAATAAAACCAGTTCTGTTATATTTTGACTCGTTTTATCGTTGTTAGAGCTTTTTTGTTCGTCATGTACATCACTACCTTATTTTATTGAAGCATTTCGTTGAGAAAAGGGAGGTCCCGGGTCGGGGGCCCATTTATTGGGTTTGCCTACCCTCCCGAAAATTCCACTGAACCTTGCCTAGGCCCCGGAAAACTGATAACGCGACCCTGCGCGTAGGCTTATTAGTTAATCCACCAATGATCGTGACCTGCTTCTAAAAACTACAGTTATAAAATATACAACCAACCAATTCATGTTGATAGGCGTATAAACCCGATTAAAGGCAATTCCAAAAAAGCGTTTAAGCAAATTGATAAATCCGACGATATTGGTTAGGAAAATTTGCATATTTATCGTGGAGCGAACTCAAATTGCTGGTATTAAATAAAGAACCCATAAAACACAGCCTTTCCAGATATTAAAGGTAACGGTAGGGGAGCGGAATAACGGACCAAATTTTTGGAACGAAAATTCAAATCGGGTGGGGGTGTGGGAACCATTCTAGGGTCGCCTGCTGTTTCGATTCTCACACAAAACGCTCCTCGTTTTTAGGAAGGAGAGGCCCATAACGCCAGCTATCAAATTTCATGAACCAATTTAGATCCGGACACCCTAGGGCTACCCACCTCTCTATCTCTCTCGGCCAGGGGAAGGGGAAAGCTCCCAATAAAAATTCAACAGATGGTTGCCTCGTTTTCCGTTCGAAGCAGGTGTGATTGAAACCGAGCATTTATTTTCGCGCCTAGATATCCTTTCTTCGTGTAAAATATACAGACTAGAGCTCACAAAGGACATGTTTGTTTTCGTAATGAAGTTACGGATGACCGAGCTTGGTCACGTTGAAACACGATAAAAAAATAGCCGGGCGTTTGATTATTTTTTTAATAATACAAATAATATTCAAATATTGTAACAACGAATTTATTTATTCAAAAACACAAAAAAGGAAAATTTTTTACTGTTATCAACAATTAACTTTTGAGAAAGGGGGGAAACGTCACCGGCGCGTGCTTCAATCGCGTCGGAAGACGTCAGTTTTAGAAAACCAATGAGATACCGGGTTGTCTTGATTGACATCAGGGGGGGAGGAGCTTACTGTTAGAGCGTGAGGGGATCAGTGGCGTAGCCAGAAATCCTTCAAGGGAGGGGTTCAATCTTTGTAAACTATCTGAGAGGGGTCGAGAAGGGGTGGAATTTTAGTACAGCGAAGCCTACATCGAAGGGGGCGTTTGGACACGGAAACTTTCCCCTTGTCTACGCCACTGAGGGGGATTGGAAGCAACGTCTAAGAAAGGCAAAATATCTAGTACATTTGGCGGAAAGATACTAGCACGACTTTCGGTTAATCGTCGGCGGGAATTTCGAATATTATGTTGAATTCCTAAAGCTTCTTGTTATATTAATCTATTTTAGAAATGTATATTGTGTAAATTTCAAAGTGATCAATAAATATTTAATGTAGATTATTAATTTTAAGCTTCATTATAGCGTATTTTAAGTATTATGCTCCTAAACTATCATCAAATTGCACGTTGTAATCTCGGCATTACCCGTTCTATACCTACCCTGGACTCACGAAACAGTTGTTTAGAAAAAACTAAAAATAAATTATTACAACGGTTTTTAAATCTTATATGTGTTAATTAATTCATTATAACTTTAAAAAATAACGCAATAGACGATATTTTCTAAAATTATATAACTCGCGCAGGTATAATAGCTTTAGAAATTCAACGGTAAACAGGCAAATTCTAAATTCCCGCCGCCGATATACCGAAAATTCGTGCTTGTATCTTTCCTACAAATGTACTAGATATTTGGCCTATCTTAATAGTAATTCTTTCTAAATATAAATAAATTAATTCTGATACCTTGTTTGATGAAGTGTTAATAGATATATTATCTACTTCTGGTACTTCAGACTTCTTAATATGACTAGATGTTTTTATTACGTTTATAATTATGTTCGTAACGTAAACATTAAGGGTTTTTTTTAAATATGTTATTTTAAAAATAAAATTATGGTTGTACCAGATTTATGTAGGGTGAGTGATGGTAAGAATGGACACTTTTTGTAAAATTCCATTTAAAAACACAAATTTAGAGTAGACCATTTTAAAACGATTTGAAATACAAATAATGAATATTCATTTTTAATTTACTGTGGTTTTTTGGCATTTAAATTTGTGAATTTTTCAAACAATAATTATTTTAAGATATGAAGTGAGTAAGTCAAACATTGGACAAAATAGTTTTGAATTGGACTGGGGGGTGCTAACTAAAGACACTAAGGCTTAAAATTAGACACCAATTCGCTAACTTAGGACACTATTAGGAAAACTATGGACAAGAAGGTATATTTTTGGACAATTTCGTCTATCATTGGACATTTTAAAAAAACATATAACTTACAGTTAGTGGAAAATTTTGAAAAAAGATTTTATTAAGATAAAGCCTAATTATACGGTAAATTTGTTTTAAGAAGTAATTTAAGGCAAATAAATAATATGGAAACAAGTATTTTAATAGGGTAGATATTGTAATATTACAATATTAATATATAAAGATATTAATATATTACATATTATACTTCTGGTGAGCAGTTATCGCAGAAATAGTTTACAGTATCTTTGGAAATTTCTCCTTCGGGGTTTTTTGTAAATTTGTAAATTTTTAGGATTTCTTAAATTTCCCGTAGAAATTTATTAATTTTCTCAAGATTTGCTAAAATTTCAATTCAAATTTACAAATTTTTGCAAGATTTCACAAAAAATTTGCGGAAAACCATCAAATTTCATAAGATTTATTAAATTTGAGAAATTTGCCAAAACATTTGAGAAATTTGAAAAGATTTTCTAAAATTTAATAAGTAATTTGAAATTTGGAAAATTTCAAATTACTGGCGTGTACGAAATTTGAAAGAGTGTCGGACCTCTCGACTCTCCTTCACTAACAATGTAAGCGAGGCAGCCTCATAGAGGGAACTAGCTACATGTTTCGTTGATCTCCAACCTCACAGCCGTACGCTTTCCCGGGAAATTTGAATATGAAAACTTGTTTTTAAAGTTTCCTTTCAGGCAAAGACCTTAAACTAAATCCTACCACGTTTAAAATTGAATACAATCGACAAGTGATTGATCACAAGGTAGGCTGTCCAATCTTAAACTTTGCACTAGTTAATTTAAATGCTTATAAAAAAGGCAAAACCTTCATTAAATTATAAATTTCGTGTACTAGAAAAACGCGAAATTGCTTAAAATAATACTTAAACAATTTATTTTTATCTCACCATTTCATGTTTGCATGTTATATCTTATTTTCTAAGCCACAAATCGAAATTTCCAATGAAATTTCAAGACATTTTTTTCGATAATTTTAATTGTTTTATTTCAAGACTTGCTATATAATTTGTCGCGGTGTAAATATTTAGTAATAAATTGCATGTTTTAGGGTATGTTTAAGGCTTCAAAATGAGACCAATTTTGCGCTTTGGCATCAAAGAATATATTTTCAAATAAATATTTTTCAAAAGTGTCCAAACTTCGCCATGTCCATTCTTACCCTCACTCACCATAGCTATAATAACGTTATAATTTCGTTTCATTCCAGTAGTTCATGTTTCCTATTGCTAATTACATAATTAACTGTGCTCAACCAAGTTCATTCTTTGGAGTGGATTTCAAGTGGTTAACTTAAATCCTAAAATCACGGATCAGTGAAGTACTGTTTCTATCAAGCCAGGATTTTTGAGTTTGGCCAAGTATGAGAGGGGCCCCTATTTTTATTTGTTGGACCCTTAGAAGGATTTTTGGGCTCACTCTTTTTCCTACATCTAGCCAAACAAAGTAAATAATAATAAAAACTCAAAATCTACGCTCTTTGTAATAATTTTCTGTATAATTTTTATGCAATTTAAAGGGGAACGGCCAAGCTTTTCCAAATATGGCCTTATTTCCGTATCAAAACATTAACAAGACGTTCAATATACTTACACGTACCTTTTTTGTTTTGTAAAAATAGCTTTTGACCCCAAAAGTTGAAATGAAAAATAACGCCAGGTGTTTGGGTTTGAATTTTCGCCGCCATCTTAGTGGCTGCCGCCAGCGCCCCTAACCCTGTATGCGCGATTTGCGAACTATCCTAACTTTTAAAATCGCGCAATTTAGGCTTAGGTCTCTTATAACTAGAACGCGCCGCGCGTGCAAAACAATTTTATTGCGTCTTTAGCAGCGCGCGCTTTTACGTTGTTTTTCTGTCTCACCGACTTCTCACCAGGTGTCGCGGCGGATGCGCGCTTTTCGATTTCCCGAAATTTCTTTATTTTATTAAAAATTAACCACTCAATATTTTTTGATGCCGTTTTCGCCATAAATTTTAGTTTTTAATTAGCTATAGGGCTATCTAACTGGTTAAAGCTTGACCGTTCCCCTTTAACGACAAAAGCTTACGATTATGTTGAATTCCTTGGGCCCTTTGTTTGGATTTGCGGGCCCGCTTTAAATTTTCAAAGTAGGCCACCGCGTACATTGCCTCCCCCGCCCCCCGGTGCTGCCACTGACCAAGGGGTATTTTTCCTTTTTTTCCGCGTGATTTGCCCCCTGTAAAATGTATTCATTGAACTTTAGTGAGAATTTGAGGTATTTCTGGTTTCGTCCGTTTTTCAGACTGCCGAGTATCATAGTTTTTGATGTGGAAAACTAGTTTCTCATTCGCGAGTTGGACCGAAACGTTTGTCTTCTGTTTAGGTGCTAACGAATTTAAAACCCCCTTTTCATCGGGATATTCTTCGAGAAGAACGCGAGTGGTAGGGTGGCTTATATATCTAATTACCGCAAAGGCACGGGACTTCCTCTATCAGGTGCAAAAGGGTGAAAGTTGGATGCGAGGCTTAATTCGCGTTCCTCTCGCAAATAATTTGCATTCTTCTTGTAATGAATTACCGGAGAGTGAAAGACCCAGTCGATCCATAAAAGGCGAGCGTGGGGATGCCCTGGCAGCCTTTCGGGCCGCCTTTTCGCTGAAGTTACCCGACCCTTCTCTTAAGACCGAGTAAACGGGTAAAGTCGACTGTATAGTTAACGCGTGGTAACTTCTCGGTAGATCGGCCGATAAAGGCCAGCAGAGCCATCTGGACGAGTTATTTGTTAAACAAAAGTTACGAGTCGAAGAAAAGAGAGGGTAGGGGGCGCTACGGGGCTTAATTTGAAAATGAATTTAATTAACAAACGAGCTTAAAGATTTTTGGGAGCCGCGGCAAACACAAACCGAAATTTTGCGGCGGACCTCGGCTCGTATCGAGTTTTTAATTTAATTACGCCCTGAGAGTCGCGGCCCTCGTAACCCTGGCACCTTATACGACCCCTCCAGCATTTAACGCGATTACCGTTAGCCTTTTATTTTGGAAACGTACCCCATTTTCTAATATCGGAGATTTTTGGAAGAAAACAATCGGACGTTTTCGCTTCGAAAAGCAAATATCGAGAAATTAATATATCGAAAAGTTTGCTCGCCACCGATTTGGTTTTCTTGATTTTGCTTTAATTTTGTAAAAGGCGTTTGTCGATGTACCAGAATCTCCGGGGACTTCGCAATCTTTGCTTTAAATAATATCGACGAAATTGCTTTCCGCGGTGGTTATTGTAGATTGAAGACGACGTTGCCTTTCGAACAATCCCCGCCTTCCCTCGTACTGTCAAGTAACAAACGGAAAATATTTCTCCCTTTTCTGATTGGAAAACCATTGTTCCGAGAAATAAATGAGAGAAATATTTAGCTCTTTTTAATTCGGTCGGGAAATGACGCTTTGGCAACTGTAGGAAGTTAGTTTTATTAGATTATCTTTCAGAGGTTGGACGAACCAAATTCATTGTTTGGTTCATAAATGAAAACCAGGCTAGCTACGGGTCCTCTCGCCCACGGATGACCAAATGCGAACCTAGTGTTTTTATTGGAGATTCCGCGCACCTGACAGTAAATCCGCGGTTGGGCTAAAGGGTAAAGTCCGTACGTCTCTCGTATTGGATCGAGATTAGTCATTCGTTTTGCGCATGTCGAGACTGGAGTAAAGCGAAATTCGCAGCTGTTGCTCGCGGGGAACGAGATTTGGCTGAGTTAAAGTACTCTTTCCCGCATTCTAATAATCCAATAAAGGCTGGCTTCCGTCTGGTTGGGCAGCCCGATCCCCACCCCCCTTCCCCTTTACTCTCCCTCGACCGTTCAGCGCGCGAACAATATGGATTTTGATATTTATAAAGTCCACCAAGGAACGCCTAGTACGATCAGGACTGCCGGATTTACTAAGCTCGAAAACTCGGCAGGGGGTTGGGGCAGAGGGTGGCGCGAGTACCGGACTCGTACCTGTTGATGGTTTCGAATCATTGAGGAGCCTATTACGATGACTTATTTCCGTGAAATAATCGGATTAGTTTTGGAGAAGGAAACCATTTCAAACTATAGAATCCTAACAAGTGCGTTTTTTAGTCCTTGTCTCGTGCGAAGTTTGAAAAATTACGATTACGTTGGTGCTTTAAATGGATTATAGTTTTGTTTTGACTGCTGTACGTAACCTAGACTCCCTATTTCGAAGGTTGCGAAGTTGCTCGTCCTTGTGTTTCCCATAACACGGGTTCACGTTTTGAGGTAAACCAGAAGTATACAAAATAATTTTTAAGGAAGAAGTTGGGATGCACATATATGGGTACAGCCATTGAATTGGGAATAATACTGCTAGAATTACAATTACGATTTCGGTTGCCATGGTTTCGCGGGATTTGTTCTGATAAGACTTTACGAAATTCATCTTTATAATTAGGCGGTAGTGCCATCTATATTTTGTAAAGTTACATGGCTAAAAATAAATAATTATTAGCTAACTCACCGTAACTTGAGTTACAAAGGATCGTGTTGACAACTTGACAGAATAAAATTATTTTGAAACAACTTCAAAGGTTTGTTTGTTACGAGAAATCATACATTTCAATTTCGCATCAGATTCGCGAAAAAATTCAATTGCAATATAGTTGCCACCACTAGAGACAGATGCCGCCACGGTAGAACGATAAAGTTGAATAAGTCTCCTTATTGAACGAAATTGGTCCCGCGCCAGCCAGATTTAGTTGTACCTCTATTTATTCCCAACTCAATGGGTACAGCCGATATATCGGCTATTCGTGGCCGATATTAACAAAGTTATCTATCATAACAGTAGTGTATATGATAAAATCATTGTAAAAGACGGTTCAGTGCACTGCCATACCATTTTTTTCTAATTTTTCATGAAAAACCGTATGCAAGAGCGTATCCGAATATGTTTCTTTTCATTTTACTTGATACATATTTTCTATCACAAATCGAATATCGTTATTTTATTTGTTTACACTCGAAACCCCCCTGTCTAAAAAAAGGTATGATCTAGCTTCCGAAGTCTGGCGTACGTGGCGCGGCCAATCAAATAAAATATTATCATTAGTTAGTTAATCTTAATATATTGTTCTAATACCGGTATCGGCCAATATCGGCTTAGGTGAAGCCGATACCGATATTAGAAAAATAGGCCGATATATCGGTGCATCCCTAAGAAGTATCCATTTATGAAACGTAAATTGATGTTCATATTTATCATATGGAAATGAATATATTTTAAAACCCTTTGCTTAAATTTGAGACTTGAAACCGGAAAAGTAAATTTATAAATTATTAAATTGTAAAGGATTGTGTGTCAAATAACAGCATTTAACTTCAATATTTTGGTTGTTATTTTCGTTGTGACTAATAACTAAAACTAATCTATTTAAAACAAAAAAAATCTAATATCCTTCAGTATATGGAGTTTTCAGCTCCAACATTTTTGGTATAAGGGTTAATTTTTAAAATACATTTATGAAGGCAAAAAGGGTTTTGCAATTTAATTTTTTAAGCAATATAAAAAATCCAAAAGTACCAACAAATGCAAACAATTCATTGAAAATCGATTGATGATCACCCATAACCTATCACATAAAGGAATTTAAATCGTTTAAGATAATAAGTCGAAGATACAGATTGCTAGAAAATTACCAAAACCTTCCCATTTAAAAAAACTTTTATTTAATAACACTAATTAATTTGTAACATGTATTTCAAAATGAAATTAAAACACAAATATGAAACAGAATCCATATATAAATTACTTAAACATTCTAGACGTTTAAAATTAGCTTTATAACTTCATATAACTTCACCCATAAGACTATCAAGGGGCCTTGATAGGCTTATGCTTCAACACATACCTAAATTTAAATGTAGCTCTGTTCTGTTATATAATTTATAACGAAAATTCACGTGCATATAACATTTGCAACTCCTTAACCGTTTAATTATACACAATTTTAATTTAATACATAATAAACCCATGATATATATGTTTTTAAAACGCATTAAAAGTTAAATACCTATTACACAAAACTGCTGTAAAGTCTTCAATTGGGTTACGACCATTGAGTTGGGAATATATAACTAGAGATACAATTACGGCTTCAGGAATCGGGGTTTCGCGGGACAAATTCTTAACTGACTGTACACTTTATCATTCGGCGGTGGTGCCTTCTATCTTTTCCAAGAAACTATATTTTTGCAAATATCGTCTGCTTATATACTTTCACGTGTATCTTAGTGGTAATTTGTATTTAGATATTTAAATTAATGGGAAGAAACTCAAAATAACGTTTAATATTCTGATTATAATAAAAAGTAAATATTGTATTATTATAATTTCTAACATAACTCCAAACTGTTAGAATGAAAATAACTTTTGGGCTTTGAACAATATTAATTTAGTATTTTCCTAATGCATTCCCTTTTCACCTTCTCATTAATATTCTTCGCTATTTTACCGAGCCTTAAGTCGGCGTAAAAGTTAATTACTTTAGGGACGGGGAAAATTAAATGATATAGTTTAAACCAACCTCTTGGTCAAACAAATCAACCACCTTCGAACCAGCAACTCAATTTTTAAGGTAAGACGTTTATTTGAGGCCCCTTGATTTTCCAGTTTAATGATTCTTATGCATTTTTCCTTTATTTGTAGAATTTTAACAACACTTTCAGATGCATAAATTAACCCTTCATGATTCCGTAGGATTATTAGGCCTTTCTATGTTAAGCAATAATCATGTTGACGATATTTATCCCTTCATCCTGCACCACCAACAAACATTACCAATGACCAAAGTATATCCTTAAATATAAGCTTAATTTAGAAATTTTCCATCTAAATTTATTTTAAATTTTATAGTGAAAAATGCTTTGCCATTTCGGTCATCAACTAGCAAGTTTCAACACATGGCAAACATTCATATTGAACGTAACATTTATATATACAATTTCTTATCTCAAGTTGTTAATTATTCCATTGCCTCTGGTAATTGGCGCCATAACCTGTATTTCCGATCTCCCAAAATTATAAAGTCAATATTTTTAAATTAAAATTTCAAAAAGGACCAGTCTGTTTAAGGTATACTAAATAATAATTAAAGAATTTAACACCGAACTCTACTAAAATTACCTTAATAAAATTTCAATATCAACTTTTAGTTCCTTTACTTTTTAGAAATTCTTAAAATTCTTCCTCTATTTGACTATTGGCCCGCGCTTAGAATCTCATAAAGTTCAACTCCAAAGAGCCCGCTTAAAATTTCTTAATATTCAGTCTACTGGGACGGGTACTTGTTAATTCCCAAGTTTTGTAATTTGGTTTATATTTTAATAGGCTCTTAAATAGAACATCGTCAAGGAAATCGCCAAGAATTAATATTTCCAAAAAACAGGACCTGAAAGTTACTGTTTGTATAGTGCTTGTTGAAATAATGAAAACCTTTCACCTGTAAACAGAACTCCGTGTTTTTGCTAAGCCTTAATATGTCAAAAAAAGTTACCTGGCTAAAATGAAACACTTGTTGCACGCCGTACAGGCGAAAAAATTCCTTTATTTCAACAAGCATTATTTAAAAAGTGACTTGCAGGTCCTGGCTCTCAAAAATATTACTTCTTGGCAATTTCCTAGAAGATGTTTTATTGAAAAATCTACTTTGCATTTTTTTTTGTAATTTTCATGTCCAATGTATCAACATTTTTTATGTTGTATCTTTTTGGTATGTTTGTACCCAAGCCGGGAATGTCTTAAGATTAAATAAATAAAATTTGTAAGTTGGCACTGTATTTTACCTCTTATTTTCGCGTTTTTACGATAAGCAAACTGATCAAAATGAACCCCGCAAATCTTGTCTTCCTGTTGTGCACCAGGTGTCGCATCAAGTTGCCTTATAGCCTCCAGCCATTTCTTGACTAAAGTCGGTATTTTCCGAGGGGCTGATCACTCCGCGTAATCGGTGTACAGAGCCGTACCTTTGACTGTACTAATGGTATTACGCGTAATCTTTGAAATCCCTGCCTTTGGCAGTGGTAATATAAGCGTAATCCGGTGTACAGATTTTCTAAGAGTGGTTAGCCCCTCGGTATTTTCACTGGGAATCTAAATATTAAATCATTGCTTCCGATAAATCCCTTCTATTCCTTATTTCTATTTCTTATTATACACTTACTTATGCATTGAAAGTTTTTTTTTTCTACCGGTATTAACACAACCTTTAACTAAAACTTTTCGACCCATTATGGTGTTAATTAAACAATTGCAAAAACTTATTAAAAATAATCTTTTTACATTAATTTACTTTGTCTAATTAATCACTTTAACTTCGAGATGCGTTTAGTTTCCTAAGCCTAATTCTCCGTTTAAAATTTTGCGTCAATTGACGGATTTTGAAATGACGTTTTAGCGCGCGACACTACAGGTCTTGGGCACACAGCCTTCTTTGCGTGCTTTTTTGACCATAACATGTAGAGGTATTTTCGTCGCCTGAAAGTAGAATGATAAACGTGGATTTTGTTTTCAGGCTTTAAAGATTCCCACCGCTAGAGATAGATGGCAGCATTGTCCAGTGATAACGTTTCAGATTTTAATCAAATTTTTTGTCCCGCGACTCCCAGATTCAATTGTACCTCTATTGATTCCCAACTCAATGGTTACGACCATAGAAATGAGACTAGAACCACTGCTCTATCCGGTAATCTCAAGGAAAACGGCCAAGCTAGAAGGCTGCCATGAGAGTGGAATCGCTACTATTCCACGCAGGAGTGCGCCATCTATTAAAAAAAAATAAACTTTAAAATTTTCCCAATAGATGGCGTGCTCCCACAAAGAATACTGCCGATTTCACTCTCATGGTAACCTTCTAACTCGTACATCTCACCACAATCTAGTCGTGCTTCTAGTCTCATTTCTATTTCTATGGTTACGGCCGCGTAGCCGACGACGACTTTCCGAATGTAACCAACAATAGGGCAAAATATAAGCTTTCCGTAACAGAAATCCAGCGTCTGTTTATACGCTACCTATCTAGTTTTCGACGACTACAAAAAGTTGTAGTAGCTACAAACTGAGTTTGAAAAGTTTATCCAAAATATGAACCTTGAAAATACTCCTTTACAATTTAATATTTAATATTTTATCAATTTACTATTACCATTTCAAAGCTCAAATTTAAGCAAAGGGTTTTAAAATATATACATTTCCATAATTCTGATAAATATGTACATTAATTTACGAAAAGGTGACGAAAATTTAGTACAATTATTTTCAAAAATTTACGAAATAAACTAAAATATACTTTATTTTTAAAATTATTCCCCAAAAAGATGTCTCTAAATCTATAGGTCCCTCCCTTAAATCTGCCTTTAAACTTCTTTGGTAAAAGCATTTTTATTTTAATCCGCATAGTTACCGAACTTAACCGAAGTAGAAATAGGCGAAACTATAAAGTCCAGGGGGGCTGAAAAGATGGTAGTCACGTTAATTTGTGGAGAAATGCAGCGCCATCTATCCTAAGAAATACGAACTTTTATTAGTTTTATTTTGCTAATGGTGGTTTAAATTTTGATCGATTCGTCTAAATTATCTATTTATTATTATTATTATTTAAAACATTTTTTAATAGAAAAGTGGAAGTTAATTAGCTGCCTGCAGTGGTTTACCCCCATTTCGCCCAAAATAGTTCTCCCAATTCCAGTTTCTCCCAATCCCATTTCTCCCAATCCTATTTGTCCCAATCCCATTTGTCCCAAAATAGTTATACCAAATCCCATTTGTCCCAAAATTACACTTGGTATATATTACATGAAATAAGTCCAAGTAATTCTTTATATTACTACAATTAGGATATGCCTACTAACCTAATCTAACCTAACCTAACCTAACCTAACCTAACCTAACCTAACCTAACCGCGCAATTACCATATATTTGGAAAATAATGATTGGGAGAAAGGGGAATCCATATTTTTGGAAATTACACTTGGTATATATTACATGAAATAAGTCCAAGTAATTCTTTATATTACTACAATTAGGATATGCCTACTAACCTAATCTAACCTAACCTAACCTAACCTAACCGCGCAATTACCATATATTTGGAAAATAATGATTGGGAGAAAGGGGAATCCATATTTTTGGGAATATTGATCGTTGGGAGAAATGGGAATCAATTTTTTTGGGAAACTTGATCGTTGGGAAAAATGGGAATACATATTTTTGGGTTAAATGAACTCCGGTTCGGAGAAATGGAATTGGGACAAATGGGACACCAGGTTTTTGGGAGAACTGATAACTTTGGGAGAAGGTAAAATTGGGTTAAATGGGAACATACCGCCTGCAGTATCTGGAAGGAACAATTTTTTTCTTTAACGTCGCACGGCCAACTATGAACACGAGTTACCGAATCGAAGTTGGCTGTGAAAAGGTAGTCACGTGATTTTGTTTTCCCATTTTAACAAGTTGGTTAAGACCAAATTTACTTTATAGTTTCGCCTATTAGTAATTTTTAAAATTCCCCATTCCATACCCCCCGTTTTGATCGATTTCTAAGTAGCGATGTTCAGTATAGAAATCTCCGTTGTTCAAACTTTAGATTCGATGTTAGCCCACCTGGAAAAATATATCGTGTGTGTTAGGGCTTTAATTCCTACAACAGGTGGGACGGGAGGGGAAGCGTTTCTCCCGCTGTTTACTCTAACGTTGCGAGCAAGAAGGGAGGCAATTTCTGCCCGCTCGCGATTGGGAGTCCGATTTAAACCAAATTTACACTGTCACAACCTTAATGAGGGGACAACAATACTAATTCGATCAACGGAGAGAGACAAACACCATGTTCCAATGCGATTGGTTAGACCCGGTCTAACTCCAATTTTAGACCGAAAGAGTCGCCTGTAGTCCTGGGAGATTAGGATTATTTCTAATCCCGGAACGTGACTCTGCTGAGATCTGCTTAACCCCTTCGCTTCAGTAGATCTTATTATAAATTACCTGTGCTTTATCAGAAGTCTATAATATACCCTACGAGATAAGTATCCGTACGATTATGATTCCAGCTTGTGGCACTGGGTGAAAACTCGGAACCACTCATTCTGCGTATAGGGTTTGCAAGTTCTCTCCTCATTGGTTTCCTCTTTCCATAAAAACTTGTAGAGGTTAACGGTAATAGTGAGTGTAGGGAGCTGTTGGCTCGCGTGGCATGAAGGGCTTGCCACCACCCTCCTACGCGTTGTAACCCGGCCACCTGAATTAATGGCTTTAAAAGTCGCTTGATGACTTGAGCCTAAGGTGGTGGCTTGGGTATTAGCTTAGCTGATGATGATTATTATTGTTATTATTACAGTGCTTAGACTGCTCAAGTTTTAAGCTAAACCAGAAGTACTTATTATACCTTACCATTGGATTACCCAATATTCGTAGCTCACTCGTGGGAGTGGCCTGTGTTCGTTGGCATGGTAACGCGCATAGGTCGTTCATGACATTAATACGCCCAATGTGGTCACGTAATTATTTCGCAGGACCGAGTGGCGATTTGTCTCGTGATCTGTGACGTGAGATTAAGGTCATGGCGGCCATATAAAGGCCGACTACATAAATCTTCGGTTTAGTCGGTTTTTCACTGGAAGTAGACTTACTGCAATACATGTGTGCCATGCAGTCAGCCTACTTCCAGTGAAAGACAGAGTAAACCGAATATTTAGGTAGTCGGCCTTTAAGGCGGGGCTTAGTTATGACGTATGCCTACGACGCTACGAGCAAGCACTTCATAAGGATCTACGTTCTTGACAATCACTAATTTTTCTTCTGAATCGTCTTTTGAAAAATCAACGGAAAGGTTCAAACCAATAACATTAACAATTAGACCTCCAAATAGTGATCTCGACTTTCAAAATGTATATGATAAACAAGATTTAACGGACATTTAATTACACACAATCCCCCCGAACTATATTTTAAATATTAAATTTAAATTTGAATGCATTTCCAATCATCTTGTAGATTAACTTAATAAACTCAAGAGGAATTGTATCTTATCAAAAATGAATTTTTCGAGTTAACGGGTTTTGGAAATAAGGTAGCTAAACGCGAACGAGTTAGATCAGTACTAACTAAAAATATAATATTTAACCAAGTCGCTCTTAATTTAAAAATAAATGTAGATTTTAAGGCGAAAATTGCGAAAAACCACTAAAATGGGATCAAACCTGACTTCTGTTGCTAACCACTCTGCCGCCCCACCTAAAATTTTAGTAAAAAAAATAACAATAATGATATTGACCTCGAAATTATAATTTTTGGGCAGTGTTGTCAAATCAATGAATAAATCCCATATCGTGGGATTTTTAATGGCTATTTGTGATAAAAGGGGATAAAGGGATATTTAAACCTATTCAAAGGGTTTAATGCGATTTTCGAAGGCCATTTCAACTTTTCTAACTTCAAACCACCAAGTCGGCAACTTGGCATTTTGAACTGCATAGCTCGAAAATAATTTTCAATAAAAATTAATTAATCAGGATTTAATCATTCTTAATCTCTGTACAGCCAAAGCTACAGATTTAATTTTAATCTAATCTAATCTAATCATGATTTAATCATAGGAGGGTGTCCTAATAATCATTGGTGTGAGCTCCCCCCTCATTGATTTTGGGCACACCTGGATACTTCTCATAAAGAGAGACATAAAATACTTCTGTCTTTACGCGGGAAATAAGTTTTTTTCGAAACCACGTCTCTATTTTAACGAAGGAGTTTCTGTTTAACGAACTGCGATTGAATTAACAACCTCGAGGTCCAGCTGCTTGGGTCAATATGAATTGGTTAAGGAACGGGCCGCCATTGTAACTAATGAGTGCTCGTTCTGGTGATTACAGTAGTTAACCCCTTTAGCGGCCGCTTCCCCCAACGCGACTTTCTGGAACAGAAGGACTCCCTTTCCCGTACAAAGCAACCACCCAAATTCCCAAAAGCTATTTACTCTAGGCCCTGGCGTCTAATCACTTCCGCCGACGCGTCTATTTTGCATAAATTTTAAGGTGGCCCCTCTCTCTCTCTCTCTCTCTCTCTCTCTCTCTCTCTCTCTCTCTCTCTCTCTCTCTCTCTCTCTCTCTCTCAAAATCAATATTTATTAACGGGATTTGTCGTTTGTTTTATGGGCCCCGGTTGAAGAGAGGGGTTTACTGTATTTGTTTTCCGCTAATGTAATCCCACCCCATTTCGTTACGCTTTCTTGGGAATTAATGCTGAGTGATTAGCGTTACTTGAGCGTTTGTTTGATGTCAAAATTTCACGGACTTGAACCATTAGCCATTAGACCTCGTTCATAAGCGATTAGCTTTGGCTAAAATAAATGGCTTAAGGCGCTGTTTTGAGCTCTGTATCGATATGTATTGAAACTGTTAATTTGTTTTGCATAAATATAGCTAAATATATGGGAAATATGATTTACAAATTCGACGTTCTTCGTGTTTTTATCGCGCGCTGATGTTGTGCCGCCATCTATCGATTAAAATAAATAAAAATTTTACCAATTTAGTTTTATTTAAAAAAATTACAAATATTAAAAATCAAAATACAATCTTGTAGTTTAATTAACTAAATATAGTGTAATCACCTTAAAACCAAGTTGGATGTAATTTTAACAATCTCACAGATGGCGTTGCAATACTGACAATCGATATAGCAATCATTGAAGAGGGAGCTTACGCTTCCTTAGAATATGTCCATCTATATTTGGTGAAGCTTATGCTACACGCTTCTGAACGAAGGCTCTGAACGGTTTCGGTTCGTAGGTTATCACCGTGTCCTTTGGTGATATGTCCACTTGTCCATCGGCCACAAATTTGCACCTTTGCAATAGACGGATGGTAATCAAGAAAATGTTGGCCTTGGCAAGTTTTTCGCCGACACATATTCTTCTGCCCATTCCGAAAGGAACGTAGTCGGGGAAGTATTCCTTAGTGAATTGGCCGTCTTTGGTTAAGAATCTTTCTGGTTTAAAGTCCTCTGGAGCGTCCCAAGCAGCCGGGTTTTTGTTCATGGCATCATAGTGAAACATAACGCCTACTCCTTTGGGTATTTTGTGGCCTCCTGTAAACGAGATATACCGTTAAATTTAACCCTTCTTTGAACCTAACCGAAGAGGACCACGTACCAACTTCGGTGTCAACCAAAGTCTTGTGCGGTAGCCCGAAGGGAGCAGCCATTCTCAGTCGAAGAATTTCGCTCATGACTGCCCAAGTGTAGGGCATTTTCACTCTATCTTCTTGAACGGCTATCCTGTCACCTGCGCGTGTTATTAGAATTAGTAATGTGTACGGTTCAATAAAAGCCTCTATCTCTTAGCCTCTCGTAACCAAAGTCGGATCACTGAATAAAACCAAGTTCGCCATATTTTCCTCCCAGTAAACACAATAATCTCCATTAGGCCTAACATAAGTTTTTGCGTCAATTCAAACCGTTATTTTCCTTTTGAAAAGTAGTCCTTATTTTTGGTACCATTTTAAGCCCTAGCGGCAATGACCATATAACTATTAGCTTGCATTTTCAGGCTGTTCAGTGGCGTCACCACGATTTCAAAACTGGTGGCGCTTAAGCCATAAGCACTGGTCAGGGGCGTCCCATTGAGTGATACGGGGGAGGGGGGGGGGCCTCCAAAAAGCTTTAAGACCGACTAGGAAAAATAAAATTTTGATGACCATTAAGTTTGAAAATTTCTTAATTTTAGGGGGCGCTTTTCGGAAATTTTAAGTGGCGCTTCAGTAATTTTTTCAGGTGGCTCAAGCGCCGCCTAAAACGCCCTAGCGCCGCCACCGTATATGTTTTGTTGAAGAGTCTATTCAATGAATCCTCGAATGTATAATTCAAATCACCTATTTGATCCTGCATTTCCTGATATATTTTCTCTTGCGTTTCTGGGTATTTGATGAGATATAGAATAACCCAAGTGATGGTGGTGGACGTGGTGTCGACGCCAGCTATGGAGATGGACGATATGCTCAAGTACAGCTGGTTAAAAATCACCCATATCTATAGTTACCGCCGAAAAGATCCCCCACAACCGATCTTAAGTTATTGTTGGTCATGTGTATCAAAGATTTGGAATCTTCTTCCTCCGCCTCGTGTCTGGCCGCGATCAAGGCGTCGGTGAAATCTCGAATCTCACCTGTAGAAAATTGACAATAACTGTTACTTTGCTCATCTTAACCAAGTTCTTCGCTAACTTTACCAGCTTTGTATGTTTTGGATCTTTCCATGAACTTGCCCATGATTAATTTAACTTGCATATCAAGTGCATCTTTAATCTTACGTTCGGTTCTGAAGAATAAAGGCCTTACAATTGGTATGAAGTCACCTAGGAAGCCGTTTCCGATTAATTCTTTCGTTATGAGATTAATGCGTTTCAGTTCAACAAATTCTTTATCAGTGCCTTGGTATCTGTTGGGTAAAAACACACTTATTATTATCCCAAAGTTCCCAATGTGTAGAGCCTCTTCCTTAGCTCGATATATTGTGATTAAACAATGTGAAATATCTCGATTCCTAGTGAGTATATAACTATAAATGGTTGAAACTTCAGTAGTACTAACTACATCATTGAACTATCCAACATCTTGTTCCTTAAAGTTCTTAATATCACAATTAGATTTTAACTTAATGTCAGATTTCTAATCCGCTCTTCGCGAAACTCAACCATTTAAAAATCTAATTAAGCTATAGTATACGTTCAAATTGTATTTGAAAAACTATATATTGTTCTACGGAACTACGGTTGTTTGAGGTCGATTCGCTAACAAATTTAAATATTTCCTCGCATAATTAAAACACTCTGTTTAATTAAATACTGTAACTTTCATATTAATAAACTAATCAGCCTGAAATTACGGGGTCTGTAGAATAAATATCGTCTTTCAAGTAAGATTTAAATAAATGCTTTACCTTTATTAGTTTTTTAGTCTATTTCCGTGAAAAACGGGAAACCAAAAATTTACATTATCTTTGGGAAACTATTTTTCGAGGTAGTAAAATTAAGTAACTACTACTGAAGCTACAACCGAGTCTCAGATAACAGTTGAGTTATCTGATTCGAGCTAAAATTTAATGGGTATCATATTATTTGCATTTACGTTCAGATATTATCAGATTAGTTGATATTGATCAAAATGCAAACCGGATATTTTAAACCCTAAACTAATCTGAATTCTGACGTAAACAAAAATCTGAATTCATTGTAAATCGAGACACAGAATGTGGACAGATCTCACGTGAATCACAGTTAATTTTAATTTCGGTTTATAAACTTAATTGTTAGATAACTGTTCAGTTAACTGAATCTGGTCAGAATAACTATCGCTGATCAGTTCAAAACAGTTACTTTAGATAATGAAACGGATACAGTTTGAGATCACATTGACATGTGAGTGGGAAATTTAAAAGATTAAACTACTCTTAAAAACTGGTTATCTTCAAATATCTGAAAATTACGACCTTAAGGACCTGATCAGGTGGGCGTTGGAAACATTATCATATACTTACAAAGATAAAGAGATATTTACAAAAATATAATGCTGTAGGATGTCACTGTGCAGCGCTGTTAATGGTACTTACGATTGTCCAAAGGATGCGGTAGCCGCCAGACTGAAAATCAATAAATAAATATGTTCCTCAACGTTAACTGATCCCTTTTCCTTCAACATATCATCTATGATGGGATCGACAGTTTTGACAAGTACTTCCGTCATCTTCCTACTGCCCACGTATTTCCGTATGGCGGTGAGACCCAACTTCTTAAGTACTTCCCACCCGGGACTTAAGTCCACGAAGGCGATGTCATCACCGGATGCCGTTATCATTTCGGCTAAAACCAACGTGCCATCGTTAGTCTCGCGTGTAGTGAAAGAATTAGCACACTTATACTTATGGCAAATTGAAACCTTCCAGCAAAATCATTCTTCTTGACTATAAGAGCTTCTTTGGTTCTCTCGTAGCCGCAAATAATTACGAATGGTAGACTTCCTAATCGAACGCTAAAGACGTCGCCATATTTTTGCCGCAATTTAACGAAAGTGTCCACTCCACTGCCTCCTCTGAACGCTGTAATATTGATCATAAATACCATAAGTCTATGATATCATTCCATAAGCTTGTCACTTTGGGGAATATTTTACTGAGAGCTAGTAATGGAGTGACGT
Source organism: Leiobunum rupestre (assembly GCF_980474605.1). Classification (NCBI taxonomy): domain Eukaryota; kingdom Metazoa; phylum Arthropoda; class Arachnida; order Opiliones; family Sclerosomatidae; genus Leiobunum; species Leiobunum rupestre. The sequence goes on from NC_143392.1 coordinate 39,743,598, forward strand.
CATCACGATATGAAAATCTCTCCCAGCGAGGCGCTGTCAAAGGCTACGTGTGACGCGTTAGCCAGCGGACGCAAAACTGCGACGAAGCCCGTAATGCAGTCTGTTTCGTGAATAGCTCTCAGTAAAACTTTTGCATGTGAAGAATAGTAAGTGTCACACTTTTGTAAAAATATTATACACTTATGTAAATACTTACCGCATTCGATAAATAAAGAAATGGGCGTACTTACTTAACAAATTCCCAAGTATTGGTAACGGTAAAGGACCAGGAGGTAATCTCCATATATCAAGTAAATATCGTATAATTAAAAACGTAATTAAACCGATACTTATAGTACCGATGTTGTCCAATATTAAGCCACTTATGCTCAACACCATTTTGAATTAAGTAAAGCTCTTCGCCAACAGAGTAATTTCTAGTTTGAATTTAAATTACAACCTCTAGCAGCTGCTGCCCACGGAAACATTCGTTCGGGAAATATTTCTCAAACAACTAACAACGCCTGTCCTTGAGTTTCGAACTGAAGGATGTGGGAGATTAGAAATAACAGTGAAGCTCACAACGGCTCTCGAATTTGAAACGCTCGACTCGAGGTAAAGAAATTCAACAACCAGACCAAGGTTCCTCCTTTATATACATATACACGCTATATGTTATATAATTTTGCTCGCCTTATACAGGGTGTTAACTAAAAAACTTAAAATGTATTTTAGGTACGAATTTGAAATTATAAGAGTGTATAAAGCGTGTAGGGGGTCATTCGACAATGAAAACTTCAATGACCTTGAACCATGTCTTCAAGGTCATTCAAAATTCATCTCGAGAACCTTTAAAGAAAGAAACTTGGTTCCAATTAGAAAAGTGTACCCCATCGCAATTTATGTTGAAATGGCTTAAAACCGACGTGAGGGGGTAGTCACTTAAGAAATTTGGTGTACAAATAGTGAGAAATCGAAATAATTATTTCTGGAAATCTAGAAAAACAGGAGAAATATTCGAAATATAGAGAAATCCAAAGAAATAATAGAAATCTAGAGAAATCCAAAGAAATAATAGATATCTAGAGAAATCCAAAGAAATATTAGAAATCTAGAGAAATCCAAAGAAATATTAGAAAACTCGAGAAATTCAAAGAAATGTTGGAAATCTAGATTAATAAACGGAAATATTTTCGATATTCCTGGAAATCGGGAAATCCAAAGACATATTAGAAATTTAGAGAAATAAACAAAAAATTAGAAATCTAGAAAATCCAATGAAAAATTAGAAATCTAGAGAAATCCAAAGAAATAGTCGAAATCTAGAGAAGTTCAAAGAAATATTTGAAATCTAGATAAATCCAAAGAAAGATTAGAAATCTAGGGAAATAAACAGAAATATTAGAAATCTAGAGAAATAAACAAATATTTTCGATAGTTCTGGAAATCAAGAAATACATTAGAAATCTAGAAATACATTAGAATTATTAGAAATCTAGATAAATTCAAAGAAATGTTGGAAATCTATAGAAATAAACGGAAATCTTTTCGATATTCCTGGAAATCGGGAAATATTTGGAAATATTTAAGAAATATCGGAAATATTTAAGAAATATCGGAAATATTAAAGAAATATCGGAAATATTAAAGAAATATCGGAAATATTTAAGAAATATCGGAAATATTTAAGAAATATCGGAAATATTTAAGAAATATCGGAAATATTTAAGAAATATCGGAAATGTTAAAGAAATATCGGAAATATTTAAGAAATATCGGAAATATTAAAGAAATATCGGAAATATTAAAGAAATATCAGCAATATTAAAGAAATATCGGAAATATTAAAGAAATATCGGAAATATTTAAGAAATATCGGAAATATTTAAGAAATATCGGAAATATTTAAGAAATATCGGAAATATTAAAGAAATATCGGAAATATTTAAGAAATATTGGAAATATTTAAGAAATATCGGAAATATTTAAGATTTAGTTTTCGATATATTTATTATTAATATTATTTATTATTGTCGTCCCATGATCATTAATTCCTTTACGATCTTCTTGTGTTAGGTATAAAATTTCTCGGGTTCCGATTGGTCACATACTCACATTACGTACGTCGGGCTCAAGCCATTTCAACATATATTGAGATGGGGAACACTTTTTTAATTGGAACCAAGTATCATTCTTTAATGGTTCTCGAGATACATTTTAAATGACCTTGAAGATATGGTTCAAGGTCATTGAAATTTTAATTGTCGAATGGCCCCTACAAGCTTTATACACGGTTACAATTTCCAATTCGTACCTAAAACTCATTTGGAGTTATTAACTCTGAATCGTATTTTAGTTAACACCCTGTATAATTTAGTTATATAAAAAGCACTTTTAAAAAGAGGGGAAGGAAATTATTATCTGGGCTAAATAGCACCATCCCACATTCTAAATTTAGTCAGGACATGCAGAGTCAGAATTTCTGGGTTACTTCGTTATCTTTTAGTATATTTTACGGGCTTATCATTTTCGTATCGTGTAGGGGACTTGTTGAAACAAAGCCATTTCCACTTAGAGCTTACTGATTATTACTGATACAGAAGGCAAACAATTTTATAGATATTTTATTTCCACTCCGATAATACCCTTTATAAAAGTAACTAAATCTTTAAGAATGTTACATAATATTCGTTAGCATCATTAGAGGTATTTTAGGTAGGAATAATTATATAATATTAATAGAACAGATTACTAGTTAAAATAATTATTTTAGTCAATAAGTCTGGTTCTGGGAAACGCTAAAAGACGATATGGAAAAGGTTCGCACGAAACCGCTTTGTTTTGCGGTTTTAAAGTCACATCTCCGTTCTCGGTGTCCAATTTGAACTGGAAGTTTTGAAGTAGTCGAACCACTATTAAGAACATGGTGGCTCTGGCTAGTTTCTCTCCTATGCAGGATCTCCTGCCCAAACCGAATGGTACGAAGTGGGTTAGACGTGTTGAGTTGTATTTGCCATCCTCGTCCAGAAAACGTTCAGGTTTGAACTCTTCCGGGTTCGGCCAAGCGTCCGTAGACTTATTGATGGCTTCTATATTTAACATGATCGCCGTGTTTTTCGGGATCTTGTGACCACCTGGATGGTCGGTTTAAAGTAATAATTAGTTTTAGAGTTTCAGACCTGAGTACTAAATAAAATTTGACTCCCAAACCCGAGTAATAGATAGATTTAGAACAACAGATCAGGCTAAAAGATAGATTTATTCTTATAGAACAGATTACTAGTTAATTTTAGACTTAGACCAGATTACTAGTTAATTTTGGACTTAGATCAGATTACTAGTTAATTTTGGACTTAGATCAGATTACTAGTTAACTTTAGACTTATAGACCAGATTTTTAGTTCATTTTAGACTCAAGAGACAAGATTACTAGTTCATTTTAGACTCAGAGACAAGATTACTAGTTCATTTTAGACTCAGAGACAAGATTACTAGCTCATTTTAGACTGATATACAAGATTACTAGTTCATTTTAGACTTATAGACCAGATTTTTAGTTCATTTTAGACTCAAGAGACAAGATTACTAGTTCATTTTAGACTCAGAGACAAGATTACTAGTTCATTTTAGACTCATAGACCAGATTACTAGCTCATTTTAGACTGATATACAAGATTACTAGTTCATTTTAGACTCATAGACCAGATTACTAGCTCATTTTAGACTGATATACAAGATTACTAGTTCATTTTAGACTCATAGACCAGATTACTAGTTCATTTTAGACTCATAGACAAGAATAATAAGTGTAGGGAACAGCTGGCCAGCGTGGTATGAGCTATAGTCCAGAGTAGTAGATAGTTAGACTTATACATTTTAGATTTTGACATATAGACCAAAGTAATAGGTATCTTTAGACTTAGAGACCAGAATACTTGTTAGATATAGATGAATAGACCAATGTTGGTTTTTGATTTATTACCTAGCTCAGTATTGCACGTGGTCTTATGCGGTAATCCCAGTGGTACTATCGTTCTTAACCTAAGTACTTCCGATATAACAGCCCATATGTAGTGGCAAGACTTGCTGTCATCTTGTACCGCAGTTTGACTCCCTATGTGCTGCAGTATCTCTTGGTACATTTTGCTTTGTACCTCTTGGCTGTGGGAGATGTACAGGAATAACCACGACAACGTCGTTAAAGTTGTATCGAAACCGGCTATAGATTAAAATTTTCACTTATTAGTACTGTAAGTCGGTTCATTGTTAAATTAAGATTATAATTATAGTTCACATAAGCGTGTCAGTTCTGTATCTACCACGTGTTAACCTTTCACTGAGCGTCATTTCCAGTGGTGGACTTTGAACTAACTCATTAGCCCTAATACGCGTTCGTGGCCTCGTTGTCATGGTGAGCATTTACACGGGTAGCTGTGTACAGGCGCGTGATCAATAACCGAGGTTCAATAATCGTACCATAGCTATTATAATGGTACTGGTCACAACATTGGGAAGCCTAAACTGACGACATAGGTCACCGGGGTCCAGATGAGGTATGACCATACTCGTCTACTTTTTCGTCTAACTGCGCATGTGTCAGATAGTATTGAAACTCGCTTATTGTCTAAACATTTTTCATGTACGACGTCACTTCTACCTCAGTCCGTACATTGCTATCAATAATTACTGACACTAACTGTCACACATATGAATATAACACGTAATCAAAGAATTATGGTATTATTTAAGAGCCCTTACCGCTGAAGAAATCATTGACCACCATACCGAGGTTATTATCGGTCAAATAAGGGATAATGGCGGGGTTTTCTAGCCGGGCTTCCTCCCTCAGTTCGATGACTACGTCCGAGAAATCTCTCCTGACCCCGGCCTTATACGTCTCCAGTCTTTGGAAGAATTTCCGTTTGACCATCCCAAGCCAGCAGTTCAGAGATCGCGAGATGGTCGACCTTTGCTTGTAGAGGAAAGGCCTAAGTAATGGAATGAAGTCCGCTGGATAACCATTTTCGCTCAAAATCCTTAGCTCCTCGTTGACGTCTTTTAATTTTAAATATTCTTCCTTGTCTTCTTCGTAACTTTGGAAAAAAATGGTACGTTTTAAAGGATGGTGGTTTGATGGTCGAGCAGGATCTTTTTACGGAGAGGTCAGTGCACTCCCGGCTCTTGGTTCAACACATTTGTCCGATTGAGACGGGGGAAAATGCCACTGGGTGGTTTTACGCTATCGTTATTGGTACCCCACACATAATAACTCATCAGCTATATGCCATAAAAGCATTTTCATTAATGAAACCTTATTCATGGGATATGACTAAATTACGTCACTTCCGACTCAGTGACGAAAAACTCGTCATCAGCTTTACTGATGGGAAACCAGGTTTTATTCAATTTAATTTCTAGGGAAATGTAATCAGAGGCATACTTATGAGTAATTATGTTACGTATAGTACAAATATAATTATTTAGTCATCATAATTATTTCTAATAAATTGTCAATATTTAACCCAAAACGATACAATATAATAAATTGTTAAAGTTCAATATTGAAATAAATTTTAATTTTCGCGCTTAAAATATTAGTTCCACAGTTCCACTATTATTCCATAGATGTCATGACGAAACACAGTGAGATTTTCCCCTTTATATACTCCCTTTCCCCCGTATCAAGAGAAAACTACGCTTGTGACGCACGGTTTGCGTCAGAGATAGGTCAGTGCCCTGACCTCTCCATAAAGAAATCCTGGTTCGAGTGACAACCTACTTGAATCCGAGGGCCGACAAGGCCGTAATAATATACACGATTTGATACAAGTGATCCTTTGGTTTTAAAGAACTATCCGAGGCGATTTTCTTCGATATATCGTCAATAACTTCGACCACTATCGTTGGAAGTTTTTCACTTTTCACGTGTTTTCTGCGAAAGAAACGAGGAAGGGGAAAAGATAATGAGTGAACGAGCCAAACGGGTTTAAAAAGTGAACGAGTAAATTAGTACCCTTTTCCGAAAATCTACCTGACAGCAGAGTGGCCAACCTTTTTCAGTATTTCGTATTCGTGGCTGAAATCACTCATGGCTATGTCCGCGCCATTTTTCAGCAGTACGTCAACTATTAAAACAAAATAATTTGAGATACTGTCTTTAATTTTGGGCGAAGGATAAGAAGGTTCCTTACTGATATACATCCGTATTCTCCCGGCGAAATCGTTTCTCTTAACGAGCAACGCTTCTCGCGCCAATTCCCACGAATTGATGACGACGAACGGGATACTGCCGAACCAGACCGTAAAAACATCCCCGTACTCCCTTCTCAAGTTGGCCATTACTTGGTTCGTCGTCTCAGTTTTCGATCGAAATCCTGGATACGTCAAAAATAATATATCCATCCTTACCCTAAGGCATACGTATTGTTTTACGATACCATAAGTGATAAAAAATAATACTTATGACACTATTTTCGGTTAATGATAGTTTTAGAGGAATGATTACGTAATCGGAAGTTTCTATAGAGGAAACTCGTTTCAATATACTCTTTATTGTCAAAATTACTCCTAGGTTACTGCGAAGGTCAGCGTTTATAAAAAAAAATAATTACTATTTATTTTAAAAAAGGCCACTATTTTCTGGTGGTTTCAAAGACTATTAAACTCCATATAATTAACGGTTTTAACCCGATAATTGGCGAAACGGACTATCGTTTAAAAATTAACGTCATATTTATTTTTTTACCCTACTTACGCTAATATTATAAAAATTTTGAAAATACTTACGTAGCAGATTACCTATAACGGGTAACGGCATTGGTCCGGGTGGTAAACTCTTCCTGGCTATGAGCAGACTGATGACATAGTAAGTTACTAACCCAATTAGAAGGCTCGATAAAGTACCAGTGCTTAGAATGGTCAACATGATGTCTTGCTATAACTAACGTCACTTGAAATTGATTTCTAATCAGTTAAAGCATGGTAACGAAAGTAAAAATGTCCGTAAACTGTCTTCGAAACTTATAAATGGGACACTTTTAAAAAGTTTTTTTTTAATTTAAGTTATTTCTGCTTGAATAACCGCGAAACGTTAGAAGGCGAGGATAAAATATAGAGGTCAAGAACCTTTCAAAACGACGGTCTCGTATGTTGTCCAGACTTTATTTTCCATCCATGTTGCGTCGCGATAAATATATAATAATGAAACGAACTGCGCGAATATTATTATTCCTTAAAATAGTAGCTTTTAAATTGAACGTGATCTTCAATCCGATTTAGAGGCTTCGATACCGGTGAGCCGTCAGTGACTGTCACTAGGTCAGTAGTGTGCGCGATGAGGATATATTTGCCAGTCTCTATTTATTTCGGGAACATTGTGTTGCGAGGGGAGGGAAGGAAATGGGGGGAAATGACGAGACCAAACCTGTTTTATTTTGATTCAATGCTTTATAAATAATATAGATGTACGTGAAATATACATGTATTTGAAATTGAGGGCTTTGGGGGGATGGAGAAAAAATCAACACTATAATAAGTTAAACGGAAAAATTGGAGACGAAACGTTTCGGGCGGTCGGCGTCAAAAACAATTGGGTATAATTTACTTTTGCTAAAAGGCAGTTACGGTATAATACCCTTTTAGTAAATGGAACATTAACCTCGATGAGGACATTAATTAAGAGCGATAATTTTCAATTATTAAAGTTAATTATTTTGTTTTCCTATATACTACCCGTTTCGTCACTATGATTGTATAGTCTTTAGGTTCGCAAATAAGAGTCGCTTCTTTGGGCCGCAAGTCGGCGCTGCCGTCGCCGTTCTGGAGTTCAAGGTGACATCTTCTCAAGAGATTGACTACTATTAAGAAGATGCAATTTCGTGCTAATTGTTCCCCAATCCGAACGGGATGTAGTTTTGGGATTTGTTTGGTTAGGCACTTCCCTTCGTCCATATAGAGTTCGGGTTGGAATTGTTCCGGTTATGGTCAATAGTCGGGGTTTTTGTAAATGGTTTCGGCGTTGAAGAATTAAGTTATTCCTTCTGGTATTTCGTATTTTCCTACGTTAAAAAAAATAGTATTAGATTTTTTTTTAAATTCATACATTAAAATACCTTTTTCTGATTTACTAGCCACATAGCGCTAGCCTTCGTTGTATCGCCGCCAGCTTTATATTTTGATATAAATAAAATAGATTTTAAATCAAGGCATTTTAAATTTAATAAAATTGTCTACTTTGGGGTGCCCAAATGGGCGGATCTTGTCAATTTTAACCTTCAAAATGATTAGCGCGCAAATATACTATATGATAATTAAATGGTGATAAGATCACATTGAAAATAACGACTTCGAAAATTTCTCAGTTAGGCACCCCTAGTCTACGTAATATCAGAAGTATGTTATATTTATCGATGCAGTATTCATCTCAGTAAATCCAGGTTTTGGGGGAAATTTTGCACCCATTGGAATCTGCATGTTTAATTTTTATAACCTAAATCGGGACAGCCAAAATGGGACATTTTTAGTATCGCAAACTTGGACACCCATAGCGCGAGTGGATACTACTCTCTTAAGATCAGTGCCGGGTTAAGGACTAGGCCCATTAGGCACTCGCCTATGGGCCCCACCAACAGAGGGCCACCACCACTGATGAAATCAATAGATTTTTCACTGATTAGGTTAAGAGAAAAACATATCAGGCTTGTTGCTTTATTGAAAAAACATTATTCTTGTGACATAAGCTCAGCTTCAGGACACGCGAGTTTGGCGTTTTATGTATTCCTTACATAGGCCCCCACCAAAATCTGTCTTCAAAATCCGGTACTGCTTTAAATATTTTATATATTTCTAATAATACTCGTACCAGCGAAGAGATCTCCAATGGTCACTGCCTTCTATAATACTAAGCCTAGAAATGGTAGCTACGTCGATTTTTTAAGTGACATTTTCAAACTGACATGATTTTCGCGCTAGATGTCGCTCTCTTGGGTTTTTTTGGTTTAGGGTAAAAAAGGTTAAACGGCTGCGGCCAATCAGCAGTCTCCTGTCACTGGTGGCTTCAAAACAATAAATGTATTTTTTTTAATGGATTAAAAAACCTGTAGAAGATCCAAGCTTATTTTTAAATAATTTTTTTTACTAAATCTGTTTCATTATTTGTTAAGAGAAAATAAAGTCATATAAATTGAATGTTGACATTATTAAAGTGTATTTTCGCTATTAATATTTAAATTTTTCGCGTACGTTTGAATTTCCCGCACTTTCCTTACCCAAAAAAGTGACCTCTATCGGATATTTCAAAATCGTTAGCGCCACCCCCTTTTTTTCTTACTTCTAGGCCTAGTATTATAGAAGGCAGTGTCCAATGGTCATTTTCAAGTTGTCTAATGTCAATTACTCAACTGCGGCTTTGTTCTCTTGCAAAGCTTCCTCTCTCGACGCCAGTAAGGCATCCGTGAAGTCTCTGATTACCCCTTATGTGGCAATAAATTAATACTTGATAAAAAATCAAATTCGAAATAACATTTTATGATACCTGGCTGATACGTTTCCTCATGTTCCTTTAACTTTTCCTTGATATATTCTTGGGAATCCATGGTGACGTCGTGAATCGCTTTTTCTTGGGTCCTAAAAAGGGGTCTAGTGAACGATGCCAAATCGGGGATGAACCCATTGGCTACTTTTATTAAACCTAGAAAAAACGAAAGCAAGAGAAAATAGGGGAGAGTGTAGCTCTTCGCCGAACGCGCGCGTCGCCTTGTTTGAGGGGCAAAAAAAAACCCCTTCTAGAATAGCTGTAACCCCCCCCCCTCCCGCAGAAGCCTCTTCACGTTTAAATGTGCATCTCTTTTTTTGTAACCATGCGCTCAAAATGATTGTTTTATATGATATATTTTACTTATATTTATAATCAAAAGGCGTGTTAAAAGTAAATTTATATTTTCAAATACGAAATTTAGATCAAAGGGATATTTCGTCACCTTTTTGCTAAGATAGAAGAAATCACATATGGACAGTGCCAAGGATGATAAAATACACGAGAAAGTAGATTTAAAGGGATAATATAGCTAAACCCTAAACAAATTTGAAGAAATTAAAAAACTTACTAATAACTCGTACCGATAGGTCTTCAAGCAAACAAAAAACGCGAGTCATAAACTACATAGGCTTAGTTTCTCTTTTAGATATAACAGTCGCCAGCCAGATTTCCCGCACGGTACTGATGAGTTCCAAATAGAACGAAACCGGTCTACCGTTGGAATTTCTGGCTATTTTATTTATTTTTTTATGTAGTTTATTACTCGAAGATCTATTTGATCCGAGATTCGAGTTTTTTGTTTGCTCGAAGACCTATCGGTACGAGTTATTAGTAAGTTTTTTAATTTCTTCAAATTTGTTTAGGGTTTAGCTATATTATCCCTTTTAATTATGGACTAATCTACTTTTTCGCGTATTTTATCACGTGTTTGCTAAGCTTTGTACAAGTCTGCCTGCCGGGAGTTTTACCGTTTTACCGTTGGCCCATCTCCTTACCATAACCAGCTAGGATACTACCCAAGGCACCACCTAATGTCATTTAGCGACTTCTAATAACTAATTAATTGGTTTGAAATGTGGTAATTTTTCAATAATCCGACGCCATCTTGAAAAATGGCGGATATAATTATAAACCGTAAGCGATATGCGCTACAACGTTTCAAAATACGTTCCGCAAGAAACAAAATAATGCAGTTCTAACTTTATAATAGTTATAAAGCTATGAAAACTGTAAATTATGGTGTTTAAATCGGTTTAAATAAGTAAATTAGTTTTATTTATATTTTACATTGTTAGACGAAGTAATGAAGGCGGGACAATATGAGCAGTGTTGCGATGTATACATATCCGCGGCTTGGCGGGAAATTCGTTCCGATTAAAAGAGCATTTCAAAGTTTAATTTTAAAGTAAGTGGCGGCTCCTGTCTAGTTGCATTCGCTCGCACTAGATGCCGTTAGCGTATTAATCAAAATATGTTGAGTAAGCATCAAAATCTAGCCTAAAAGGTGGGGCAAATTGAGAGCTTCTCGCGTTGTTTGGTTTTTCGGAATCACGTGATTATTAACTAATTAAACACGTGGTTTTGGAAAGCCAATAGATGGCAGACAAATCGCCTTTCGCTTTAAGCCCCGGAAGGTGCTGCCACCTAGAAGAGCTTTTAGAAGCATTTTTGTAAACTTTTTTAATTTTTTTTGATAAAGTCGCCAATTGCTTTAATTGGTTCTTATCTCGTAATTTGATAGAGTCGCCAATTGCTTTAATTGGTTCTTATCTCGTAATTAAAAAGATAATTTAAACTTCTGATAGAACGTAACACAGTAAGTAATACATATTTTACGTTATGCCAAATGCTGCCGATGCTAATGTATTATAAACCATTACGAAATTTGTGAAAATTATGTTGTAACTTAAATAATAATAAACAAGTTGGCAAGCCAAAATATACCTCTCCTCGGAAGAGTTTTTAATTTTCTGTGAAGCGTAACTGTATCCGTGGTTCTGCGGTAGAACGCTCACCTATCGTGCAAGAGGGATCGGGTTCGAATCCCGGCCGATTAAAAAATTATACTACACCCTATGACAAAAAGAGGGCGCTTTTGGAAAAACCTTTTCCCTGATTCTAAGAAACTGCGTATGCAGTGATTACCCTTTGCCCCGAAAATACAAATGCGTTCGCAGGCCTGACAGACAGACCCACAGACAGACAGACACGGTGGATGTATAAAGTCCCCTCGGAGAGGGAAAAATTTAACGTAAAATGTTAAAAAAAAATGTAATTATTTGGTTCCATAGTTCTTTCTCGTACCATTTGATTCGCCACGTCTTCGACTTTTTCGAGGGGCTGATCACTCCGCGTAATCGGTGTACAGAGCCGTACCTTTGACTGTACTAATGGGATTACGCGTAATCTTTAAAGTCCCTGTCTTTGGCAGTGGTAATCTAAGCGTAGTCCGGTGTACAGACTTTCTAAGAGTGGTTAGCCCCTCGGACTTTTTCATCAATTAATTTGGATAATTTGTACCCATTGGCGTATTTCCTAAATAATATAAAATATATTAATAGTTTGTTAATTTGTTTATATTATTGCTTGTTGTTTTATTACCCGACGGACGTATGGCCAACTTTGCTGAGACAGTCCCATTTGGGACCATAATCCGACGATATTTTTGTTGGACAGACGCATATGAAAGTAGCATAAACTGTGTCGAAATCGTGAGTCCTGCACGCGAACTTTGCTCTCCCTTTCGCTTTTTGTTGTTTTTGTTTACGAGAGAAACTCTACGCAGTTGCTCGCGAGTTACTAAACGAAGTGTATGGCAATTTAATCTTTTGAGTAATAAACTTAGTTCTTTATTGTTAAAACTTTGGTAATTCTTATTTCGAATATATAACTACACCTGTTACGATCCATTATTAACAATTATATCACTTGACCTCATTGAAATGTCAACTTGATAAAAACACTTTTCACTATATTATTGTATTACGTGAAAGTTCGGCATTGTGTTTATCCAAAAGTTTATGATAGTTCTTACGATAAAAGAATCCATTTACTCCTTAAAAATTTAAATTGTACCTCGTTAGACATTATTAAAATTATTTACCCTAATTGTATTTTAGAAAATTGCTCTTTCATCCCACATTATTAATTTTATGCTTCTCAAACGTATTCAAAAATCAGCGGAACCCTACAAAGTTGCATGTTTCAAGCTAATAAGAAAATGTATACTTTTCTCGTAAACGTTGTATTATGTACTTTTGCGTTTACCTATAATAACAACTTACGTCATTTTAGGGCGCCCGGAAAAATCTTTCCTTTTCTTGATCAAGGCCTCGTACGTAGCTTCGTACCCACTGACAACTACGGCTGGTTTTTCTCCCAGCCAAATCGTGTAAACATCCCCGTATTTTTCGTGGTAATCCAATTCGGGGTTTTCGAAAAAGCGAAGGCTTTGAGGAAATATAAATATAATTTATTATCTTTAAACATTTATATCCGTTTTAAATATTATCATAAGTAAAATAAATAACATAAGTATGACACTTTAAACTAATTTTATTTTACTTTCGGCGATGAACATTTAAATCATTAACTGACTAATGATTTGGACTTTCAGGTTACCATCCCCGATATTTTTTTTTTATAAATCAGTCAATGCCTATTGAAAATCTAAACGCTTTGAAAAGCCAAAATAAAAAACAAATTTTGAAATATAAAATTAATGTAATTAAAGTGGTTTTATTTTATTTTAAATTAAGACTTTATACGTAAGTTTTCGTTTCTCAATATTGTATAATAAAATTAATTATTAAAAAATACGCTTCGTTTTTCTAGTTAGTTATTTTCGAATTTGAGATCTTAACACGTTACAAAATCTAATTAATTTAAATCATCATGCCACACTAATGTTTTGTTACTTATGATATTATGTAGTTTAAATCTGATATTACCCAGTAGATTTCCGACGATGGGTAGCGGTATGGGTCCCGGAGGTAATTGTCTAACCGTTAAAATTATCTTCATTATTTGGTAAGTTATAATTCCTATTATGGCAACGAATAGCAAGGCCAACATGGTTGATTGACTTCAAGACGTCGATGAAGCTTTTCCCGAATTCCTCGTTGCTATTTTTAAACCCTGCATTTATTTGAAGGCCTTTAAACCACGCCACACTGAAGGAAAATAAATATTATGAAAGAAAATTATTTATCTCGAGGCGTTTACAAAGCTTTGTGCAATATCTTGAGCCGTATGATGCAATCTTGCGCAATATCCCACGAGCCACAATTGACCGAATTTGGAACGACACTACAGTTACAATGTCTACATTATTACTTACCTTTTTTAACATTTTATGTAGATTTAGTTTAAAAATTAAAAGTTTTCAACTTGAAAAATACAAATATTATCTTTTATTATCAAACATTTAATTCGCAGCATTGGTAAAATCATATGTAACATAGTCACTATAAGTATGCCAGTAATAATGTTCTTTAACGAAACTTTGATAACGGGATATAACGTAAAATACGTCACTTCCTGCTACGTGACGAAAAACTCGTCATCACTTTTACAGATGAGAAACGGAAGCTTAGTGAAGCTTTTATAGATCACGGGGATATGTTTCCATGATAACCTTTGTAGCATCACTAGGAATATAAGTATTTTCCATTTACAATCCACTAATTCTATGTTTGGTGTGAAACAAGGTATCATTTAATTTGTCTTCTATAGAAATGTTATACAAAGGCATACTTATGAGTGCGTATATAACATATTCTAAGATGCTTTTATCCTTAATAAATGATTTCATTTAAAAAACTACAAATGATAATCTATTTTACAAATGTACCGGTTGAACGGTAATTTCATAGTCTTTAGGTAGACTAAATAACGGGTTATTGTAAGCGTCTAATGATGTAGATTTATCGGTAGAATTATTTTCAATTTTAAGTTTTTGGAGGAGATTGGCTATGGCGAGAAATAAGTCGTTTCTGGCCATTTTCTCCCCGATGCAGTTCCTCTTTCCTTCACCAAACGCCAGGTAACCTTGCAATCTCGAAGTACTGTATTTTCCATCGGCATCCAAGAATCTTTCAGGGTTTAGTTTTTCTGGATTTTGCCAAAGAGTAGGGTCAAAATGGGTGGCATTTATATCGAAGATGACCGTTGTCCCCTTCGGTATTTTGCGTCCTCCTAGTTCGGTGTTGGTGCTGGTAGCGTGGGGAAGCATCATCGGGACAGGGGGTCGTAATCGAAGGATCTCCGAGATGAAGGCCCAAGTAAAAGAACAACTCAATCTATCTTCTTGCTCGGGTACGCGATTTCCTGCGGATCGAACGAAATTTAATATTTATTGTCGATGTAAATTATCAATGTACTAGAAGTATATTTGTACCAATATTTTGTTCAATTTCGTTTCTTAGGCGCTGTTGAATTTTGGGGAATCGTGCTAAAGCCAAAATTACCCATTGCAGGGTTATCGTGGTCGTATCAGTCCCGGCTAAGTAGTAAGTTAAATTTTTATTTTATAATTATAACCGCAGTTACTTAAATACTTCGTTGATGAACGTTTGATTACCGAGAAAGAGGTCACTCAGGATCTTTTTCATGTTATCGTCTGTCAAGTATTCTTTATTGGCGCTGTCTTTTGCGTCCGCCTCGTTTTTGGACCAAATTATTGAGTCGGCAAAGTGTTTCAATTCATCTGCATATTTTAAAACAAGTGGAATACTAATTTAGAAATAGATAGCTCCCCCATTCCAATTGGAATTTCTTTTTGCCTTTAGCTTCCCATTTCCGTTAACATATTTGTACTCCAAATATTCCCTTTCAATTTCCACTCGTCCCCGAAATTCCCATTCCCACCCATTCCCACCCATTCCCGAATATTCCTTAAATACCCATTCCCGAATATTCCTTAAATACCCATTCCCGAATATTCATTTAATACCCATTCCCGAATATTCCTGCAATCTCCATTCCCACCTATCCCGGAAATCCCGATTCCCGAATATTCCTTAAATTCCCATTCCCGAATATTCCTGCAATCCCGATTCCCGACTATTCCTTAAATACCCATTCCCAAATATTCCAGAAATACCCATTCTCGACTATTACCGAAATCTCCATTACCACCATCCCCGAAATCTCGATTTCTGACTATTCCCGAAATCCCCATTCCCACCAAACCCCGAAATCTAGATTCCCGACTATTCCTTAAATACCCATTTCCGACTTTTCCCGAAATCCCAATTACCGGCTATTCCTGAAATACCCAGTCTCGACTTTTCCTGATATACCCATTCCCGACTCTTCCCGAAATCCTGATTACCAACTATTCCTGAAATCCCCATTCCCCCGAGACCCGAAATCCCAACTATTCTTTAAATACCCATTCCAGACTTTTCCTGAAATACTAATTCCCGACGATTCCCAAAATTGCCATTCCCGACTACTCCAGAAATCCCCATTCCCGGATATTTCAGAAACCCCATTCTCACCCATCCCCAAAATCTCGATTCCCAACTATTCTTTAAATAACCATTCCTGACTATTCCCAAAATCCCCATTCCCACACACCCCTGAAATACCGATTCCCGACTATTCCTTAAATACCCATTCCCGACAATTCCCGAAATCCCCATCTTCACCCATTCCCGAAAAACGATTCCCGATTATTCCTGAAATACCCATTCTTGACTATTCCTGAAATCCACATTTCCAACTATTCCTGAAATCCCCATCCCCGAACCCAGAAATCCTGATTTCCGACTATTCCTTAAATACCCATTCCCGACTTTTCCTTAAATACCCATTCCCAACTTTTCCTGAAATACTAATTCCCGACTATTCCCGAAATCCTCATTACCGACTATTCATTAAATACTCATTCCCGACTATTCCTGAAATTACCACTGCCACCCATCCCCGAAATCTCGATTCCCGAATATTCCTGAAATCCCCACTCCCGCCGAACCCCGAAATCCCGATTCTCGACTATTCCTTAAATACTCATTCCCGACTATTCCGGAAATCCCCATTCCCGACTACTCCCGAAATCCACATCCCCACCCATCCCCGAAATAATGATTCCCGACTATTCCTTAAATTTATACTCATTCCCGACTTTTCCTGAAATACTAATTCCCGACTATTCCCGAAATCCCCATTCCAGACTATTTCAGAAATCCCCACTCCCACAGATCCGCGAAATCTCGATTCCCGACTATTCCCGAAATCCCCATTCCCACCCAACCCCGAAATCTAGATTCCCGACTATTCCTTAAATACGCATTTCCGACTATTCCTGAAATCCCCATTATGGACTTCTCCCGAAATATTTCCACCGTTACCGTGGTAAATGATAAATAAAAACCGTTTCCACGCAATAACTCTCTATATTTCTAACTTAATCACTTGTCGAAACATCATACCGGAGTCGTAATTGGTTTTCGCTTCTTGGAATTTCCTATTCAGTAAACCTCCTAGTAGCTGAGCTCCTTTTTCAAATTTCTTATCTAAGTGTCTGAAAAATGGCGCCACAATCGGGATGAAATCGCCCGGATTGATGAGCATTGTTTCGTGGAAAAGATCCGTGTTGATACGGAAAAGTTCGACATCCGGTTCTTCTAATTTCTTCGAGCTGAATTAAAAATTCAATTCGTATTTCGTCGTCAAAACTCTATTTCTGTATTATATATGCCGCGTTCACGCTAGTAACTTTTAAAACCGTTTTCGATCACTTAGAATGGTCAAGCGGGACATTTTCGTATCATTTCTGAATCGGTAGAAATGCTATTCAGAAATGACACGAAGAAGTCCCGCTTGACCATTCTAAATTGGTTGAAAACGGTTTTTAAAGTTGCTAGTGTGAGGGCAGCTTTATTAATAACGCTTACCCGAAAGCCGTTTCAGCGATGATATCGAACATGGCATCTTGGATGATAATTTTCGGATTAAAAGGTCCTTTATTCGCCAACATCTTTGTTGCAGTAGCATTCATAGTATGGTGTACTATATTGGCTAGTGTTTTTGAATCGGAGAATTTTCTGCAAAGAAAATGTTTGAGATTTAATGACGCGACGAATAAATTAATATTACCAGAAGTTTATAATAAATCGGTTACGCGAGAAGTACCCTTCTAAATCGTTTAAATTAAACATGCATTTTCGCAAGGTTGAGGCCATAATTAATAGTCACGAATTTATCGTGAAATTTGGAAGCATAATCCGCATCAATGACTGAAAGTTGTCCGCGTTTATTATTCCGATTTAAAAATTGTTTAATCTACATTGTACACCAAATCGTGGATGTGTATTAACAATAATAATAATCAGCTAGGTTAATACCAAAGTTACCACCTGAGGCCCAAGTCATCGAGCGACTTTTAATGCCATTAACTTTATGCCCCGCGAGCCAACAGCTCCCTACACTTACTTTTAAATCATTGCTGAAAAATTAACCTTACAACGGTTAAAAAATATGTACTTATTTATAAATGATATTGTTTTAGAAAGTTAACATATGCTAACATTAACAGTGTTGGGAAATAGATACTTGTCCCGTTAGAGATAGGTAATCAAGAATAAATTCAGCTACCTAAGGATTGGAACTGCAGAGATTCAAAATTCCACATTCTCATACCTTTTAGCAAAAGTACGATTTTCGCGATAGAATAGGTGAAAATTATTCAGTTCTCCGGGCATTTAGAGTATAAAGATTTTCCAAGTTGAAGTCAGAGTGAAACCTAATTGGTTTGAAGAATAACTCGTGTACATGTTAAATCCAATTTGGTACAGCAGAAGAATTTAAATAGCAGACCACAATTCAGACCGATCAGACGTTTTGCAATACTTTACGGTGTAGTGTAGTTAGCACTTTCAATTTTACTTAACGGTATTTGGAATCTAAACGGGATGTGATAAATTATACACCAATTTTGAGATTTAACAGTACGATTTTCGTTTTGATTTCGGTATTTTCAAGTATAGATTTCTAAAATAATTTTTATTTAATAGTTCTTTTAATAAAATAACCTTGGCCATCTTGTTGAAATGTTGCTGTGGATCCGTTTTCTCTCCCACTAAGTAGTTTATGAACTCATTCTTAGGCATTGGCTGAACTATTCCAGGGCAACATTTCAACAAGCTGGGCAAGCGTAAAGACATTTTATAAAATCAACAATTGGTGTATACGGTATTTTTTTAAATAAAAAAAAAATAATCAGCTAGGCTAATACCCAATGCACCACCTTTGGCCTAAGTCATCGAGCCGGGTAGCAATGCGTATTAGGGTGGTGGCAAGCCCTTCATGCCACGCGAGCCAACAGCTCCCTACACTAACTATTACTGTTAACCTTAACACGTTTTTATGGAAGGGGAAACCAAATGTAGTGTAAAATTCGAAGCTAATAATTTTTGTTATTAAAAGCAGACGAACTTTCGCTACGAAGTGTGCGAGTAGCCGACCTTTCTACAAACTTCCCAGTGTTTGGTGTTCCCATGGAACACGATAGCGTCCGTGTGTTTCAACGAATGTCGAACTGCAAAAGGAAAACAATTTTAAAGAGATTCGGGTTATGAGCTTACGCGTATTAATGTTACATGAATTGAAAACGGGTCTCGATATAACGTCATTTCTTTTGGTCACCAATCCTTCCTTAGTGAGTTCCCAGTTTGCGACAAAAACCAAAGGGACTGAGCCGACCCAAATTGTGTAGATGCCGCCGTATTTCTTGGATAATTCATTGAACACTTCGGATAGATTATCTTTGCGTTTCCAAAAGACTGTACCCAAAAATGACTAAGTAAAGTAACGTAATTTAAAATCTAAACGTTAAATTTTATTACCTAACAAGCTTCCAATGATGGGTACGGCAAAAGGACCGGGTGGATATCTTTTAACGTTGAAATAGAATTGAGCGACGTAGAATGTAATAATTCCAATCAGGAGAGCAAACAGCCACGATGTGTCAATGCTGAACATTTTGCCTCTATCTTCAATTTTATTTTCGCGACTAGTCCTTATCAGCCTTTGGCGTTTCAAGGTTTAAAAATCTTCGTGTTTGATAATAATACACTTCTATCGGTTCCAGCTATGGGCGTTTCTTCAATGGGAGTTATCTAACTTGACAGTGTTGTCACAGCTTTCGGAACCGGTTCTTTTAGGAAAATCTACTTGAAACAATCATTACAGACACGTACTTCAAATTCTACTACTACTACTATTACTTTTTCACTGCATTCTCTATCTTAAACATTTAGAAGGAAACAATTAAAGGTTTAGTTTAAATGTTAAGTTAAAAGGAACCACCTATGGACTGCATTGTAAAGGATTATATAATTAGCGAATAAGTAGAATAGTCCATTATGAAAAGGGATAATAAAGCTAAACTATAAACAAATTTGAAGAAATTTAAAAACTTACTAATAGCTCGTACCGATAGGTCTTCGAGCAGATAAAAACGCGAAACTCGGACCAAATAGATCTTCGAGTGAATAATTAAATAAAATAAAATAAAATAAAATAGCCAGAAAATCCAATGGTAGACCGGTTTCGTCCTATTTGGGACTCGTCAGTACCGTGCGGGAAATCTGGCTTGCGACTATAACACCGAATAGAGAATCTAAGCCTAAATGCTCTCAGGTATACTATATTTCGCTAGATTAAAACCTTTGCCAACTTCCAGCTCTATTTTAGGCGATATTTTATAGTAAAAACTATAAACAAAACTCAGGAACATTTCCGAGTAGAAAATAACACTAATTTATAAATTCAACGTTTCAGACTCTTAGCGCCATCTGAGAAGACCTGGGGTATTTAAAAAATGTTCTATAGTGGAGTTACCCCTACGAATAGATTTCTACCCATCAGAATAGATTTATAAATAACAAAAACAATTACAAGCATCCTTTTCGAATCTTATATATAAATAAATATATTTTTTGCATATAAATTTAAAAATTATATACAGTTTTGTGATTCTTTTTTTGTTGAAAAATATATTTTCTACATTTAGCACAAAAATCTAATTTGCAAGCGAACTTTTTCTAAATTTTATTAATAAATGTATTACGAAAAACGCCATGAACAAATAAAAAGTATAACATTTTTGATATTACTTATTAGTTGAATAATAATACTTAAGAATTATCCTTGGCTCAAATCTTTTAACCAGCCCGGTTACGTTATTAGTATTATGGTGTAAGAGTATATATATTATTTTATGAAAGACGCTTTCGTAATATTTAGGAGTGCTTAACCTTGAGAACAGTATGATTGAGATGAAGATTTAGAGTGTCTTGTTAAATATTTTGTTTCCGAACTATTTGGAACTTGAGAAATGTTTTCAGTAACATTACGGCTTTGATGTTATGCAGAGATTTTATTGATACACCCTATGTTATGCGAATTATTAACCATATAATATTAAATATTTGGTCAGTGCCGGATTAAGGACTAGGCCTACAGGGCACAGGCCTATAGGCCCCCACCAACGGCTAAATCTTTTTTGTGTACATGAATAAAAAAAACAGAATCATAAATATCTTATTATCTGCCCTGTTTTATTTTTAGCAGATGTCTTTTAGTTTTTGAAAAACAGTTTTAGTTTAGTGAATATTCAGTCTAGTCACTGAAAAATTCCATAGCCTCCCACAAAAATCTGCCTACTTACAAGGAGAGTACCCGAGGTGTTTTTGGCCGATTTTGTTCAAAGTCGGGCGTAATGTAGACATATATGAGATATGAAATTTCTCGATAGGTTACGTTGTACTACCCATTCGATTTGCCATGGCAACCGGAAATGTTTTTGATCACTTAAAACCAAAAATCTCCATTTAAAAAAGTATGGGATTTTCTCGGTTTCACGAAAATTTTAAAATTTTTTGAAAATTACGAAATATGTAATTTGTACCAAATTTAGGTAAATTTCATCATGTTTGGGTAAATTTGAACATTTTTGGGGTAAATTTGTAACAAATTTGGGTAAAATAAGGAAAAAATCTTATTTTGGTTGTAAGTGGTCAAAAACATTTTCGGTTGCAATGGCAAATCGAATGGGTAGTGCAACGTCTCCTTTTGGGAAATTTGATATCTCATATTACGGCTGACTTTGAATAAAATCGGCAATAAACACCTCGGGTACTCTCCTTGTTAGTGCTAGGGCCCCACCTTCAGTAAATCCGGTACTGTATTTGGTATATATTTTTAATTTGCGGTAGATCAGATTCTGGGGATGAACTTAATTTGGTACGGTTTTGGCTCGCACGTCAGAGCTATGAGTTTGCGATCTAAGATATTGTCTACGTTCGATTCCAGAACTATGTTGCATTTTTGCAGTAATGTCGCCCGTGCCAAGAACAATTCGAATTTTGCAAATTTCTCTCCTGGGCAAGATCTGTTTCCCAGACCGAATGTAAAGAAGGGATTTGGACGGCTGTTGGTCAGTTTTCCATATTTGTCCCAGTATCTTTCAGGGTCGAGTTCGCTCTCAGCCTTCACAAATCCAACATGAAAGCCATCGTGTAGTCGCAACGTCTCATGTCTTCTCACTCAGGGATCCTATCCCCGATTTGAGCGGAAAGTTCGGCTTGGATTTTATCTTGGTGTTTAGGGTATTTGGCCAAAAACAGCATGGCCCAAGCTAAGGATATCATGGACGAATCGGTTCCACCTAGTTTAAAAACATAGTAACTGCTTATTTAGGAAGGGCGTGTTCACAGTTTGAAGGCATTTTACCGAAAAAAAGGTCTAAAAGAAGGTAAGACATGTTGTCATCGTGCAAGTATATTTTCTCGGCTTCGCTGGCTTCATCTCTGGCTTTTAATATGGCCCCAACCAAGTCTCTAACATCACCTAAAATTACGGATTGAATCGTACTATTCAAGAATGTAGCAGTTTTTACATAATTTATGCAAAATACCGAATTGATAATCAACTTGATACTCCAAGCACTTTTGTTTTAAGAACATCGAGCAGTCAGACACCGCTTTTGCGATAGCCATTTCTTTGCGTCGGAAGAATGGTCTGAGCAGTGGCAAATAGTCGCTCAGGCAACCATTGCCCGCCAAATCGTTGAATAGCTCGAGAGTTTTCTCAAATACAGCCTGCGCTTCTTTCGACTCCGTCTCATTGCTAGAGTTCAAACGTTTCGAGAATGTCTTAAAAACAATCCTCAACATTTCAAACAGGAGTGTTTTACTTAGGTGCGAACGTAACTTCGGAAATAACAGAAAAGATGGCGGACTTGGCGAAGTGTTGACCGTCGAAAGCTACTCCAGCCTTTAACTTAATCTCCATTTTCTCAATTAAGGTTTTATTACTGACATTTTCCATCATTTTGCCATTCAAAAAAATTCTACGATTATTTAGATTATACAATTTAATTTAAAAAATCTTAACATTGTAGCGGTTATCCCACAAAGCTGCTCGAAAAGATTTCTCACCTAAGACACGCAGAAAGAGTTTTCCTCAATACGATAAATTCCGGAGAAGGACTTGATATGAAGACATCCGAACCACGAGGTATAAAAAGTTTACCTGTTTTAGTGACATTTGTTAAAAGGTTTTGCAAATATCTAGCGAACTAAAATTAATTAAGTTATATTCCTACTTAACACCGTCGGAGGTCGATGCTGGAAATCATTTCTCTGTAATACTTCTTTGATGAGGTCCCAATTCGAGACGATAACGTGAGGTTTGTTCCCAAACCATAGGGTGCAGACTGCACCGTATTTCTTAGTACACATTCTGATGACTTTAACGATGTCTTTGTCAGCCGCGAACACTTTGTATAAAATACATTTTTGGCTCTTGGAAAATCCAGTATTTTATTTTGATTCTAATTTTTACTTACGCAATAGATTTCCTATAATTGGTAACGGTATTGGTCCTGGTGGGTACCATTTCCTGGTTCTGAAAACGCTAATCATGACTAATACAATAGCAACACAGATAGGCACAAGAAAGAACCACATCTTTCCACCAAGTTCAACAAGCAATTCCCAATATCCTAACCATTAATAATTTTTTCCTTCCCACAATGTATTTGGAGTTTTTACCTCTCCGAGGGGACAAAGTCCCCTAGGAGGGGTTATACAACGACCGTGTCTGTCTGTGGGTCTGTGGGTGGGTCTGTCTGTGGGTCTGTGGGTCTGTCAGGCCTGCGAACGCGTTCGCATTTTCGGTGCAAAGTGTAATCACTGCGTACGCAGTTTCTCGAGATCTCTGCGTTCGCAGTTGCTAGTAATTAGGGAACAAAGTCGAAAAACCGTGTTTGCAAAACCACCGTGGGACGGTGAGCGTTAACGGATTAATTTGCAGTCGGGGTTGGTTTGGTGGTTTTGTTTTCGTCAACGCTCGCCGTCACGACAGGTTTAATTCAGTAGTTTGGATATTTCGCTATTGTAATGTTTATGTGTAGGGTGGTAATGTTGTGTTATTGTTATGACGTTTGTGGGTGTTGAGTTTGTGGTGTGTATGTACGGGTGGTAACTCTCCAACTCTTTCTTATTGACTTTTGGGACGGACCGAGTGCTGAGTGTAATGCTACCTCTCAACATCCAATGGCAGGGTTTCCACCAATTGTTCACGGTATTCGTCTTAGTATCAATTTGCGATCGCATCGGGCGGGTTTCGAACCCGAGACCGCCTGTTTGACAGGCGGACGTTCTACCACAGAACCAACGATAACTTCAAGCTATACTGCAAATAAGACACTCATTGTAAGCATAATAGTTAACAAAGTCTTGAATATTTTTACGAATGAAATTGTGAAGGCCTAATGTGGTTTTTTTACGAAAAAATTATAAAGACTTAATCTTGTTTAATATAATAAGTTGCTTTATTTCAATTTGGTACTTTTGTTTAGGGTTTTTTTAATGAATGGAGTTAAAGATTTTTTTCTTCTATTATTTGACGTTTTATTTTTGCGGTTGTATATTTGTTTTATCTTTTATTCTTTTAAAATTATTTACTTCTTCCGCAAAATGGTTCATTTTTTGGAGGAACCTTTTTACTTATTTTTTGTGTATTAATGTTTTGAGAACCTTTACGTTTGGGAAAGGATAATTTTTGACGGAACCTTCAAAGTGTATACGTCGCATTTTCAAAAAATTTAATGGTCAAATCTTGTTTTAGCGCAGTCAGCAGATAAGATAAAGGGTAGAACCCGTTAGTTTTTTGTAATTTGTTTAGTTTTTTCAGTCGTATATTCTTATCTATTAGGTTTAGCGTATTGGTTTTCAAGCTTAATAATTCATTTATTAACAACATATCGAGTTGGTCTGGTTTTCAGCTCGGTCGTAATTTATTTTAAACGTTTTCTCGGCTGATTAAGATGTTTAATGCAGTTCATCAATTGGGTTCGTTTGTGTTTATTTATAAAGAACCCTAACTATTCCCTCTACGGTCATTTATTGATATACGTTTAGTCAAGTGGCTTTCTGTGCTTTGTGAATGGTAAGTTTTTCGCTTCTTGTTAATAAGTTTTTTGTTGGTGTGGATATTTGGATATCTACGATTCCTAATGCAGTCATTGATATCCTGGGTGTGCGAGTCATTATATGATATTGGAAATTGGATGGTTTTGGTCTTTTTCATGCGGTATGTGTCACAACGTCAACAGGTTCCGATAGTCTACGAGTCGTCCACTACCAGATATCTACGGTATCTTGATCGGGCGAACGTTGAAATAAAATGAGCGTTAACTATGCGGCAAGTATTTCGTAAGCGACAAAAATACAAATACCCTCTGTAGATATTTCTTTCATTAAAATTGGCTTCGTATTATATTTAACTGCTACACTTGTACCGTAAATAGGGTTAAAGTCAATTGTGCATTGTTTTAGTACGTCTAACTCACTGTTGTAACTACTTAATTTATAATATTCTGAATAAATTAATCTCGGTTGTTTCGTCTCAATTATTTTAATTCAAATTAAAATTTTATACCGGGCGGGATTGAACGGGGATTACGTTATTAGTAAATAACTTTGAATTGGGGAGATATAACTTAAAGGGTCATCTCGAGAAATTAATACCACTAGGGACAATGCTTCCGAGGAGAGGTATATTTTGGCTTGCCAACTTGTTCTTATCACGAACAGCGTAAAATTACGTCACAAGTACATTAGTATCTTAAAATCCGGTTTTAGGAAATGAAAGAATATATATTTTTTATAAGGTGAATATAGTTTTTTTTGGTTGCCCGGAGGGAGACGATAAAATGGGAGTACTGGCTTATCACAGCCATTCAAGACTAATTGATTTGTGAATGGCTTCTAGCACATAAAAAAAAGTTGTGTATTTGTCAGCTTTTAAAAATTTGGTAATTTTGTTTGTTAGAAAGTGATCAGAAATCGTTTGGACATGTAAAATTTTATAAAATAAAAAAGTTGAAAACGACGTTTTTTGGAATTCTTGATGTCTAATAAAATGGATTTTCCCTCCACTAGCGTCAGGGGAAGCGAAGCATATCATATTGTATGGTTCCAGATTAGCATAAGCGGGACTTGAAATCTATCATTCTTTACTAAATTATAAACTAACGATACACAAAAATAATACTTATATTAACTGTATTTATTGTAATGAAAACTGTATAGAACTTGAAAGAGTGGATAAGATTAAGCATCTGGAAATTATTATAGATTGTAATTTAAAATTGGGAAGGACGATATATCGCACCTCTCTCAAAGGATACGCCTCTGTCTTCGTTAATTTTACAAAATACGTAAATTTCTTCAATTGGCCTGGTTAAAAACTGTGTATTACCCTTAATTCAACCAGTTATATCATATGGTATAATTGGTTGGGGCGGAACATTTGATAATATCAATAGCCCTCTAGAAGTATTTCAAAGACGGATACTTAGATTATGTTTAAGAAAAAGTTATGGTTATCCAAGCAATTTATTATATAAGGATTTCAAAGTCTTCGCTATAACTCAATTATATTTAAAAAATATTAATATATACTTATAAAAATAAACAATCATTAATCCCAAATAACCAATATAATACACGGCATATTGGGGATTGTAACCAATAGATCTTAAAAGAAATTGATTTGAAAAATTCAACGGTTATATTGTGTAAATTGGCGCGTGCTTGCTCGGAAGGGATAATCTTATTGGCTAAGACAAATGCGGATAAATATTGCTAAGCCCACGTGATTCTATTTTATTATCAGAATAAATAATTACACGTGCGACGAAAAAATGGGCGATATCATCGAGATTCACGCGTTTTTAATTTAAAAACCCTTCCTTTTGACGGTTTTTATTTTGGAGCGAATAATTTCTTTTAGCGTCTGTTAGGAAAAAGGATTTATAAAACTATCGGTAAAAACAGGCAATATATTTGGGACCAATAATATTTAACTTATTGAAAAGTGACATAACAAAATGTTATAACTTGATTATTTAAAAAAAATAATTGTAACGTGGCTAATAGGTGTTTCTATAAAATACGGGAGTTCACGTGTAAATGTTTTTTCTACGTCACTAGCCATATAGTTATTGAAGATAGAGAGGGTGCGCTCGAGTCGATAAAGGTTTTGAAATTTCAAATCCACGTGCGAAACGCGCGTGCCAATAAAGCACTAAAAAACTTAAGCTCGTGACGCAGAGAAAAACATTTTATACATTTAATTTTTTATTGATTTATTTTATAGAAACTAGGAATATGAATGACCCGTATCCTGGAATGGAAAATTGTATTCCCCCAATAGATCTTAAAAGAAATTGATTTGAAAATCTTCATCGGTTCATTGTGTAAATTGGCGCGTGCTTGCTCGGAAGGGATAATCTTATTGGCTAAGACAAATGCAGATAAATATTGCTAAGCCCACGTGATTCTATTTTATTATCAGAATAAATAATTACACGTGCGACGAAAAAATGGGCGATATCATCGAGATTCACGCGTTTTTAATTTAAAAACCCTTCCTTTTGACGGTTTTTATTTTGGAGCGAATAATTTCTTTTAGCGTCTATACGGGCTCCCCGTCACACCTACGGTAACGTAGCTCGAGATAAAACTTTAACCTAAGTCTGTAGCGCCATCTAACGACAGGCAGTGTTACTAGATTAACATATATGCGTGTTCATAATTTCGTCTGCTTGACATTTTAAATACCAAGTAGTAAAGGGTTTTTCTTTTGTTTAGTAGTAGAAAATGATTTTAATTAGTGGAGAAAGCTGAATGTTTGGTTTAAGGTAGAAAAATTTAGTCATGGGAAAATATTGTTGCTTTGACAATTGTCGCAGTGATGCTAGGTTCCATAGTAACATTATTTTTTATCCAATTCCTAAACCTGGAAGGAATGGGAAAAATTTCAAAGCATGTCAAAAATGGATAGAAGCAATTAACCGTGAAACTATCACTGTGACAACTGTAAAACAACATCATTACGTTTGTAATTTGCATTTCGTTGATGGTAAAGGACCAACTAAAGAAAACCCTTTCCCTTCACAACTCACAAAAGAAGTGCGTGACCCATTATTTTCCATAAACGTGAACAAGACTGGAAACAATAGCTATTCAAAACAGAAATCAGAAATTGAAAGTGCCTTCTCACCCAAACTAGAAACTCGCACCAATAATAGCAATAATCTAAATATTATGGAATTTGACCAATTAGTGTTGCCAAATAAACATTCTATTACGGGTAGTGTAGAACTGGAAGATAACCAAGAAACATCACTACCAAACCAAGAAACATCACTAACAGTAAGCATTTCCACCTTTTTTTAATTGAAGTAATGATACTTAAGTATTCCATTTAATTTATTAGGAAGTAAAAGAATCAGAATTACAAATAATGATGGATGTAAACCCTACTAGAATTGAAAGACTACCTGGAGATTCACAACAAGCTTTGTTTTTGGATCAAGCTATAGATAATGAACCAGTGCGTGAAGCGCTTTCCCTTGATGAGCTTCGAAAGGAAATTGTTCTACACCAAGAGGAAAATAAGGACATTTTTTTGTGGACTATTTTATTGGAGCCAAAACTCCTCATTTTGTCTAAACGAAAAGGCAGTAGTTTAACAGTTAGGTTTGAAGTTCACCAATCATTGAATGTTGACATGTTTATCTTAGAAAAGAGTATTGACAAAACTCATAACATATTTTCAAAAGGCTATAAGATTAATTCTTCCCAGGAATTACTTGATATGACATCACATTTTGATAATAATTTGAGCGTCTGCTGGGGTGTATCTGAGACTCTATTTGACACCTTTTTAAATCACTCCCATAAGTCTGCTCAATTTTATCCAGAAACAAACAGCCTTAGGTCTCTTAAATGCCAATACATCAAGAAAAAATCTAGTGGTTGGTGTATAAATTGTAGGCTACTACGGAACAATTTATTGAAAAGACTTAAACGGAAGAAAAAATGTGCTATTTTTCCGAAGCAAACTACTCTTGGAAATTTAGATTTACAGCAAATACGAACGCGAATGACTGCTATAAAATTAAAAAACCTGGCTCTCAACAGAAGAAATAAGGCTCTTAAGAAGCGGATTGAAAATCTAATTGCCACTGATGGTGTTCAACTTACTACTGAAGAAAACGCTGAAGTGTATAAAATATTGCAGGACAATCCTTTTGAAACAGCAACCAAATTTCAACGGTTTCTGTTACATCAACAACTACAAATTAGGCATACACCCTATTTTACAAAATAAATCCAATTACCAATATTGTAATACCTAATTAAACAATATATATTTACCATTATTTGTTTCTTTTTTACTTTTGGAAAAAACAGTATAGTTGTGCTCTTGGAAAATTAAATAGATCGCTTTTCCTGGTTTCATTCTGATTCTAAATACTCTAAAAACACGTGGCGTGCCAACATCTAGCAGACGAAAATATTTTCTTCAGTTCAAACTATTTCCGTTAGATGTCTATACGGTATTGAGTTCAATGTTTTAACGCTGCCAAGCCTACCTACCCAGTCCTGCCCTTCATTTCCTCTCCATAATTTCCATCCTCCTAGATAGAAACACCTATAGAGAAAGGATACAGTAATGCGCAAAATATGTGAAACCTTTGATTTTAACTGTTTTTTGATATAATAATATTCTAAATCTAATCTAACTTTGTATAATCTCTTTTTTATTAATTTATGTAACTAAAATAACAAATTAATAAATAATAAATAAATTATAATACACTAAGACGTAACCCGCAAGTTTAAGAAATCAAGACAATCGAAAAGCTTCCGGCACAAACAATTGTAAGAAACAACTGAACTTTCAATAAAAACTCTTTGTATGCTTAAAAAACTATTAATTCGCCCAAAAACACAGTTACGGTGACCCAAAAAAAAATTAAAACGACCAAATTTAAAAAAGTTTATATTTATTCAATTTTAGCATAGTATTAAATTTATTGAATTAAAAGAGCCTTCGTAGCATTTGCTGGTCTACCCCATTTACGTTTTTGACCAAGTGGAATAGACTTCGGAATATTCGGATATTCTGGAATTTCTATGTCGTCGGACCATTTCTTTTTCAAAAGACGACTCGCCAGTTGTAGCGCGCATATGTCCTTTCTCCCTTTTCCACGCGTTTCTTCCGATTTGATGATAAATAATTTCTTATCGACATTCCGTATTACACGAGCCCAACAAAGTACCCGTAGAACCTTTTCGCCATATACGCGATTCGAAGCATTTGAAATTGCTGAAGCACAGTCGTTTATCGTTTTGGAGATACGAAGAATCTAAAATAGTGTTTGGCTCCTACGTCATCTATGAACACGTCAAAATTAACCACGAGGGGTTGATCCATATTTTCCGGTACAACTGAGTTTTACTTACAAACGCGGGTAAGATCTCCCATAGAAAGTATGTTTCGGTCTGGAACAGATTATAAATATATTAAAAGATAATAAAGATTTAGAAGTTCCGTGAGTTTTTTTATAATAATCATCTTTAACTCCGTCGTCCATTGTATACTCGACTCTGAAGCGCCATTGAATTTCACTTTTTATTAGAGAAACTGCGTTAAATTTGCAACCGAATTTATTCTACTCTTTCCAGATTAAATCAGGACCCCTTTAGAACGGGATTGTTATTTTCATTATCATCTCAGTCACTGTCACTTGGCTGGTCAGAAACATACCGTAAAATTTGGGTCATTTCAAGTTTGTCACTGCTTGAAAGCTATACGTGAAATAAAAATAAATTTTATCTGAAAAAAACTAGTAAAAATGAATGTTATCTAAATATTGTTTATCTTCATTTGGTCGTTTTAATTTCTTTTCCTAGGTCACCCTTACTGGTTTTTTGGGCAGTTTTAAAGGACATCGCACTTCTTCTATGGGATTTGGCTTTCGACAGATTTTTTTTTCAAATTGAAACATGTTGTTGGGCTTGATCAAAGGAGCAAAATTGTCCATTGCCATTTTTTCCTAGCTCCTATAGTTTGGCCAGTAGCAGCGGTTAAAAGTGGACGAAACTTAGTGTAGTCTATTTGTTAAAAGAAGTCTCGGCCCTTCGCTTAGCGCTCTATGTTTGCGCGTCGCTAGTCCGGGCTCACTATCAATAGAGGTTTCTTGCCGAAATTCCGGGTGCTTCCCAAAACCGAGCGTCGTATTTGGTTTCATTCTGTTCGTACGACGTTCTGATCGCACGATGAACGAACTCACTTATCAGTAGATAAATATTTAAGTATTGAGTCTTAACTGTCGTGTGACCGTGACTTTAACCGAGTATGTGCTGTATCGATAAATAAAGTGGTTGATCTGTTGTTGAGTGACTGTTTCTTATCTATGAGCGAGTGTTGAATGTGGGATTCAACGAAACGGTTAATCATATATATTCTGATTTCTTTAGTATCTCTTTTATTTTATTATTGCTCATAAAATATTGAATATTAAATAATTCCACGTACGAAAATTCATCGAATAATAAGTTGCGAGAAAAGAAATAATGAAGTAGAGGTCTAAAAATCTTGGCCAGAAAACTCTATTGATAGTGAGCCCGGACTAGCGACGCGCAAACATAGAGCGCTAAGCCATGGCCAACGTCGCGCGCTCACTACGCTCGCACCAGGCGGCCTACCCAAAAGATCAAAAATAGCAAAATTCGTTCTTTGCCTCTACGGAGGCGCTGGAGCCACCTCCGGACCTAACTATTAGCATAGAATCGAATGGAACGATTATGGTTTTTCGTTACTTTAAGGAATTTATTGAAAACTATTCGATATATTCGTCGATGTCAGAGGTATAATAAACCTTTTTCCATGATTTACAACCCTTTTCAAAATTTTCTAATTCCTTTTTCCCGCCGAGATCGACTATTTCCAAAAGTGCCACCGCTCAGGCGCCAGTGAAAATCACGTGTTTAGAATGGAATGTAAACAAACCGACATGTGGAATTTTTCATCAAACGTTTTGGTTTGGATTTTAAACTATTTGATGGCAAGTAGATAAACAATTAAACTGATATTTAAAGTGATGCAACTAAAATTTTAGTGTAATGAGCATAAAAAATACTTTTATTTTTATGAAATAATTTGTTTGACGTAAAAATTAATAATTGAATTTTTTCATTAAATTTTAGAGACATATATAGTTGGAATAATAGTGATAATGAACGAAAACATGAATGAACATTGGTAAAAAAGTATGAATACTGGTAGATATGAATGAACACTGGTAAATATGATTATATGAATACTCGTAGATATGAATGAATACTGGTAGAAATGAATGAACACTGTTAAATATGAATACTGGTAGATATGAATGAAAACTGGTAATTATGAATGGTAGATATGAAAGAATCCTGGAAAACAATGAAGATGTAAGACCTTTACATTTTCAGAAGTTTTCTCGATTGAGGTTTGTAAACTAGTTCCTTTACTTTCTCAAATCAAAATGTCCTAGTTATGTTATCAATTACGGGTGGTATTATTTTGTCAGATATCGAGGCATGAGGGACATTAAAATTGCAATGCAAAATTGGATACCTGGTAAGTTTCGGCAACACGGGAGCTTCAATATTTTCGCTAATTCTTGCTGATTCTCGTAAATAAGGAAGTGCTGCCTCAATGAACCATTACAAAATCCTTATTTGGGTAACTTATACCTCCTCTGTCGGATGTTATAATAAAGTCTAAAAGTGGTGAATTAGAGAAGGGTCCGGAAATGCACTCGAGACACAAGCTACAAAATTCAGCTTGCTCCATTTTCTGTACCACAAAACCAGCTACGTAAGCCAAACTTGCCAATTTTAAAGTGGTTCGTTGCGTATCAGGCTCTGTACTCAACGCATTTAGTATCATATAAGTTGGATACTGTATAGCCACTCTACTCTAGAAGGTTGGGTAACGTGCCTTCGGAGGCCTTAGAGCGAACTATACTATAACTATCCTATTATAATAAGATACTAATATTTCTTAGATATTCCCACCAAGGGAAGAGAATGCAACCTGGCAGCCACTGGGGGAAAACTACAACTGACTAGCAGGCTAGCTGGGAGTTAACCACTCCCATACTAGTTTCTGACTGCTACTAACCACTGACTCTACAGCTCTGCCTCTATGCTCTTAAAAGCCCTATATCTCTCTCTGCTACCTCCTTTTATACCAACTCCCACACTGGTGCCACCACCTGCGCCCTTGGGAGTTAGGCCTAATAACATAAGGGTTTGCCTGTTTGGCCTACTAGCAATATGACTGCCACTGTGGGAATACCGTAATTTAAGACCTTTACGGTAATCTGTTTCACAAAAATATGAACTACATACAACGCTCAATTCTGATCTGTCATTTATTTGAAAATTATCCCGAGAGATATTTTCTAGCCACATGCCTCTCAACGCCCCATCAGAAGGAAACTCTTGGAAAGAAATTCCAGGTGTTTTGCCTTTTACAGATGGGTCATAGGGAACACAACTCGAAGGCATATTTGGGTAATTTATACAAAAATTATTGATATGTAACAACTTTAAATAATAATTGAAAAATGAAATAAATATCTTTTTACATAAATCTGATATCACTCGGTATTAAGTAATTATCAAGTGTTCGAATTTCCCGCCGCGAAAATTGTTTTAAAAGACAACAAATCTAAAATCCAACAAGGCTTAACTATTCATACAAACTATTTAAAAATTACCTAAGTAATTAAGTATTTGAGGGGTTATTTATGGAAATTGAACTTTTAAGTTATAACCTAAGTATAAAATAAATAAAATTTTCTGATATTTAAATAATTTCCAGTACTATGTACTCATTATGGTCAAGTTTCGCGCCATAGAAAACCATGTTATTTATATCGTAAAAAGAGCCGACTTTAAGGTCTGGAAGTAGCGCTCCCGACGGCCGTCGAAAACACTAAAAACCAAACTTTTATTTCGCGCCAATACATGGATTTGAAATTCTTTGGGTAGGCCGCCTGGTGCGAGCGTAGTGAGCGCGCGAAGTTGGCCATGGCTAAGCGATGGGCCAAGACTTCTTTTAACAAATAGACTACACTAAGTTTCGTCCACTTTTGACCGCTGCTACTGGCCAAACTATAGGAGCTAGGGAAAAATGGCAAGAGACAATTTTGCTCCTTTGATCAAGCTTAGCAATATGTTTCATTTTGAAAAAAATCTGTCGAAAGCCAAATCCCATAGACGAAGTGCGATGTCATTTATTGCTTTTCTTTGGGTTTTTTAATTATTTTTTTAGGCAGAATAATGATAATCGAAGTTTATTATTGTGCTTGGGTCTGCTTCAAGGGTTTATATGTACCCATCTTTCTGCCCTACCCTTACCAAAATGTGAGTCTTACTTTAGTCGCTAATTAGTCTCAATGAAGGATCAAGGATTTTTAAGTATTATGTAAGCATAAAAAACTGAGACCCGAATTTTGGGTCCTAAATAAAATCTATTTTAGTCTCACTAAAAGAGTTTTATTAATATATATTTAGATGAAACTCATTATAGTCTCATTTTGCAGGGCCGGCTCAATAAATTTTATACACCCGGGCAAGGGGGATTTTTGGCGCCCCTTTTATTTTGAGACTAAATTAAACTACCCCCCTCCCCGGTAAAAAACATAACCATGTCCATGTTATAAATTTACCGTTTTCATAACAATAAATAATCCCTTTAATCACTTTCTCAATACTTTGTGTAAATAAGCAAAATACTAGTCTCAAATCCATGGGTTTAAAAAGAAACTTAGATCATGAAAATATTCTTAACCCCAAACGTACTTCAATACCTAGGGTCCCTCCTACAGGCTACCACTCCTAAAAGCATATACAACATAATTACTCATAAGTATGCCACTAGCATTATTTCTTCACTAACGGTTTGTTTCACAGATATTGCGTCATACATACCCTTCGTAATATTTGATATCATATTTTATGTCATATTTGACGTCATCGAATCTCAAATGCCGATAATACCGTCGCCCAAATAGCTTGGGTGGGGTGCATTTGGCCGACTCCTCATTTGACCGACTTTTCATTTGGCCGACTGCTCATATGTCCGAATGCCCATTTGGCCGACAGCTCATTTGGTCGACTTTTCGGTCGGCCAAATGAGCAGACCATATGGCCGACTACTCATTAGGCCGACTACTCATTTGGCCGAGTACTCTTTTAGCTGAAATTCTGGTCGGCCAAATGAGCAGCCCGTTTGACCGACTACTCATTTGACCGACTGCTCGTTTGGCCAACTGCTCGTTTGGCCGACTGCTCATTTGGCCGACTGCTCATTTGGCCGACTGCTCATTTGGCCGACTGCTCATTTGAACGACTGCTCATTTGGCCGACTGCTCATTTGGCCGACTGCTCATTTGAACGACTGCTCATTTGAACGACTGCTCATTTGAACGACTGCTCATTTGAACGACTGCTCATTTGAACGACTGCTCATTTGAACGACTGCTCATTTGAACGACTGCTCATTTGAACGACTGCTCATTTGGACGACTGCTCATTTGGACGACTGCTCATTTCACTGACTCTTATACTATAGCCTGTCCTTATCTATGTCTTTAGTGTTAGGTTGACTTATAGAACGGGCAATGTATTCTAAGTATTGGCGCCTGACGCTCGAGCGCTGGGGGGCCGGACCGGCACCCCCCAGCCCCGTTCTTTATAACCAAGCTGGGCCTTCTAAAGCGCGACCTAGAGGACAGTACCTAGCCAAACGCACCTAGTATCGTCTAAATGACATATGAGTAGTCGGCCAAACGAGTAGTCGGCCAAACGAGTAGTCGGCCAAACGAGTAGTCGGCCAAACGAGTAGTCGGGCAAACGAGTAGTCGGCCAAACGAGTAGTCGGCCAAATGAGCAGTCGGCCAAACGAGCAGTCGGCTAAATGAGTAGTCGGCTAAATGAGTAGTCGGAAAAATGAGCAGTCGGTCTAATGCACTGTCCATTTGGCCGACTGCCCATTTGGCCGAATTCTCAGTCGGACAAATGTTCAGTCGGTCAAATGAGCAGTCCATTTGGCCGACTGTCCATATGACCGACTTCTCAGTCGGACAAATGTGCAGTCGGACAAATGTGCAGTCGGCCAAATGGACAGTCGGCGTAACGTGTATTTTGTGGTCGGCCAAATGAGAAGTCGGCCAAACGAAACTCTCCCAATAGCTTTACGTCTGATAAACCGACGGCCATTATTTTAGTAAACAAACCGGTTTGAACAACCAAGGCTTGGGAGCTAAAATATAATGTCAAGTTCTGCTAATGTTATTATTTTGCCAATTAATTAAGTTCTCGGAGACTCACGTTCTAAAATAAATTTGCATTGTCAAATAAAAGAAGCAGGTTTATTGGAAAAAATAAGGTTGGAGTCTTTGCAGATTCTTTTGAGCCTAGGCCTAACTCTTCTAGGCTTGGTATGGGATTTAATAACGCTGGTGGAATATCCCACTTCGACTACTTATTTCATTTTCGGAAAGTGATCTCTGAACCGAACCGTATTGGTCATTTTCCTTCTATTTTTCTAAACTACTCAGTATTTAACTTCATCCGCACAAACCGAGCGAGTTTATAAATTTCAATAAAGCTACATTGGGCTGACTAAAATTCCGACGCAAAAAATTCCTTCTCAATTTAGAGGTTTTCCATTGGCTTAAATAAATATGTTAGTAGCCAATAGTGTGATTCCCAAAATTACTAGGATGAATAAAAAGGTTAAAATCTAACGTAGTCCACCTTTTTACTGGTTCGTGGTGAAACAAACCGTTAGTGAAGATTTTTGAATGGAATAAAGGTACAGTGGCATACTACTGAGCAATTATGTTACATATGCTTAAAGGTACGTCTCTAAAATATTCATATAAAGACAGGATATAAGCCAAATTCTCTTAAACCAAAGAATAACAAACTTTGTTAGTCCTGATGAACTAGCTCTATAGTCTGTATGAAACGTTTGGCCGGTTTTGGGCCTATTTGATAGAACGCTTTATTGCTTTAACAACTTAATTAAAACAGTATTTGGCGGGATTTTTTAAGGCCTACACTTAAGAACTTTTTTTAAGCTGTCGCTTTCTTTTCTGCTTCAACGGCTTCTCTTAATTTCCTTTTTTTATAATCTTAATTCAATTCAACGTGTCTCTAATTAATATCTATCTAACTAAAACTATTTAACTGAAACTAATAAATGGCTTTCTGCGCGTGCGCTTAAAATAGAAGTGACTAACGCTAACCACGGACACACGACAGATTAAGGGGGAAGAATACAGTAAAAGCCTCTTTTTCGTTCAACGTTTAACAATTACATAATTGAATTATATTTTTATTATTAGGCTGAACCTTCCTCTAGTGCTTAAAATAATTTTGATAATTCTGTTCCTGTTTCTCGGCCTTTTGGAGTCGCACCGGGATCTCCGGTGCCAGCTGTGCCCGTTTTATGTGGACCGCTGTGTTCCCGTCGTTCCCCTTTAGGAGCTCTCTCCAAAGGGTATGACTCTTTACCTACGTAGGTAGGGTGTCGGCTGGAGTTGCTATAGCATCCACTCTTAATCCCACGGCTGTGTGCGAAGTGAGGATTGGTCCACCCATTGCTGCACCTTCTGCTGGGTTGAGTGGTTTGCGTCAAAGGTGCAACCATCAGTAGTAGGGTACTACTACCCGAGGGGCTAACCACTTCCCGTAATCGGTGTTCACCCTAACTGTAATCTTCGGTAATATTTTGAACTCATTTGTAATCCCGTAATCATTTGTAATTTTCGTACTCATCTGTAATCACGCGTATTCATTGGAATTACCCCGTACTTAATTACTCATCTGTAACAATTTTAAAGATTTGGGTTGCCTGTTTACTCATCGTAATCATTATGTTCTCATCCTAATCATTCTGTACTCATCGTAATCGGTCTGTACTCATCGTAATCATGTGTACTCATCTGTACTCATTATTGATTACGTAATTGGTGTACAGGCAAATTCTTACTGGCTAGCCCCTCGCTGGATTTGTCACCTGTCCGGGCTTGGGGACACTGGCGTAGGGCACTATGATGATAGGCTTCCGGTGGTATGGCCCCTCTTGCTAGGTACACCGGGCTAAAAATTCTGACACCCTTCTATTCTTGTACTATCGCCCAACCACTTTTTCTTCTTCATATTATATACCCTGGTTTATAATGAAAATACCAGGAAAATGCTTTATCCGTCAAAACTAGGCACCGTAATTTTATGGTTTATTTACTATTGTAAAAAAATAGTCGCAAAAAACGTTCATCGACGATGTTGGACATTTTGGTTGGTAAAACAGTTTGTATTTCCAATTAGCTAAAGATTTTTCAAATTATGTTATGCTTTCATTAAAATTTTTATAAACAAATCCGATTCTTGGTAAACCAAAAAGGCTCACAACTCAATTTCGGCGCCCCTCTCAAACCGGCGCCCCGGGCAGTTGCCCGGGTTGCCCGGCCCTTGAGCCGCCCCTGTCATTTTGGAAGACCCAATTCTGGAGACTTGAGAGAAGCTTAATTGAGAGTTGATTGTGGGTTACAATATTAGATTAGAATAAGAGTTATTTAAGACTTCATTTTAGTCTCATATGGGGAGACCCATTTTTAAAGACTTGAAAGAGACTTAATTGAGAGTTGCTTAGAGGTTACAATATTAGATTAGAATAAGGGTTATTTAAGATTACACTTTAGTCTCATATGGGGAGATTCATTTCTGGGGACTTGAAAAAGGCTTAAATGAGAGTTGATTATAGGTTACAATATTGGATTAGAATAAGGGTTATTTAAACTTCACTTTAGTCTCATATTGGGATACTCAATTTTGAGGACTTGAAAAAAGGCTTAAATGAGAGTTGATTATGGATTACAATTTTAGATTAAAATAAGAGTCATTTAAGACTTCACTTTAGTCTCATATGGGGAGATTCATTTCTGGGGACTTGAAAGTGGCTTAGAGGTTACAATTTGAAGTTAAAATAAAAGTAATCGTAAATATAATGGCCACTTAAGTTTGATATTAAACAGGTTATTAAAAGCTTATTGTTCAACTGCCATGATGGATTGCAACTTGAATCTTGGTTACAAAATGGTCATAAGGGATGGGCTGGCTAATTTTGGTTAAGCTCAACTCACTTGAAACCCTAAATTTTTTGTAATAAACTAACCGTTTAAAATGTTTAAGTATACTAAATAATATAATTATATATAAATTTTTAAACTAGGATATTTCCTTTCAAGTAAAATTTATTCCGTATGAGTGTGTAAATAAACTGAGCTGAGTTAAAAGTAGCCAGCATCTAGAGCCAGCCATGAAGTCTGGAGATTTTAGAACTTGCAATCCAGCATGGCAGCTGAACATAGTAGTCATTTTTGATTCAGTGTTTAATAATTATTTTAACGTTGGATTTGAACGGACGCCCGACCGTGAAAGTGGTCTGCTGTATAGCGACCGCCATGCAATAACTGGTGAAGAATTTAACTATATTATAGGACACCCTGGTTGTACTCATATCGGCAGATTTACCAGTATATCCAGAGTTTAGATCGAGTCTCCTAAAAATCGCATTAAAAAGTCTTAGTAGAGTCTCCTACAAATAGTAAAACGCAGGTATAAATAGAGTCTCCTACAAATAGTAAAACGCAGGTATAAATAGAGTCTCCTACAAATAGTAAAACGCAGGTATAAATAGAGTCTCCTACAAATAGTAAAACGCAGGTATAAATAGAGTCTCCTACAAATAGTAAAACGCAGGTATAAATAGAGTCTCCTACAAATAGTAAAACGCAGGTATAAATAGAGTCTCCTACAAATAGTAAAACGCAGGTATAAATAGAGTCTCCTACAAATAGTAAAATACAGGTCTTAATTGAGGCTCCTACAGAAAGCGAATTTTAATGCAGTGTCTTTCAAATCGCAAAAATCATGTCTAAATTGAGTTTCCTAAAAAGTAAAAAATATGGGTTTAAACCGAATCTCCTAGAAATCACGGAAATATTGTTTAAGTCAAGTCTCAAACAAATCGCAAAAAACAAATCTAAATTAGGTCTCATAGCAAGATCTTAAATAGAGCTAAAAACGAGTCTTCTTTAAGGCTAGCTTAAAGAAACGTAAATAAAACTTGATTGTATCTAGATTTAAGTATATTTTTAGTCTGAGTTTTGGACTGTGGGAGACTTATTCTAGTAGAGGCACATTGAGAGTCCTGGAACACGGGGTGGAAGTGGAGTGAGGTGGAGTGAGGTGGAGTGAGGTGGAATTGAGGTGGAATTGAGGTGGAATTGAGGTGGAGTGAGGTGGGATTGGGGTGTATGTTAAAACCCGTAGAAAAGCAACATATGTTATTTTGCCGTAGTTTTTTCGATAGATAAGATAAGATATTGATAAGGTTCGGCTTGTTTCTCTTTATCTCGAGATTTAAATATAGTATGGAATAAGTTGAAAATGTATTGAAATGATGTAAGTTGTAAAGAGTGATATGTTCTTGTTAACCTAGGTGAGAGATGAGGACCGAGTAAATCCGCATACACGTAATACAATGCAGTTTAAAATGCGGGTACTTAGAATGGAAAGTTTTTTAAGACCAATTTTAATCAATAAGATAGAATCCTTAAGTGCTTTGCGGGTATAGTCATTTTGATGGTCAAATAGCCCAGTATGGAGCTGCCAGATGATAAACTCAGACGTTGAGACGTGGGTGGCGCCCGTGCCATGCGCCCCGCTTCACATTTCAGACGTCGAACTGGGCGCGGGGCACGGGCGCCACCCACGTCTCAACGTCTGAGGTTATCATCTGGCAGCTCCATACTGGGCTATTTGACCATCAAAATGACTAAATACACGTATATTTGAACATTTTGTTTAAAGGTCCATCTACTTGGTTACACAATTTGTTAAATACTCGGGTTTAAGGCCATCTAAATTAAAGTTAGAAGCGTAGCAATTTGAAAATGCGTTATTCGGTTGAGAAAAATAGTGCTGCTGAAATTATACTCCTTGCATAGTTGCAACTTACGAAACACGTTTTTATCAAGGCTTAGTGTGTTATTTAATATTTTTATTCCGACACCGCATTGTATAATCTTCCCCAACGCGACCATAATTAACGTTTTTTCTATTAAAAATAAAGAATTTAACATTAATTATATTAAATCAAAATAGCTCATAATTAAAAATAGAAATAAAGTAAGTGAAACTATCAAACGATTTTGCATCAGCTTACGTGTTAAGGAAATGCGTGGTAAGTTTAACTACCCTTTCACTTGAAATTAATTTAAACAATATCTAATACACTATTTTACTGTTAAAAATAAACTAAAATAACCGGAAAGAGTTTGTTCAGAAATTGATATTAGTGTTTAACTAAAAGAAATAGCGTTTAACAAAAAATTGTCTTATATATGTTAAAAATAATAGCATGTTTCTTAAATCTGCAATTTTAGAAATTAATAAATATTGTTTTAAAAGTATTTTGTAAACAGCGTAATAAAATTATATTTCACTTTATTGAATACGTCTGTGTTATTTACTTTATTAATCAAGCCGACTCTGAACAAATGTTTTACTGTTTATTCTAATATAATTTCAAATTCAGGTATTGTTTAAAGTACAAATACATAATTTAAATACTTTTATTTAATTAATTTGTGTATCTGAAATGTATTTATTGAAAAATAAGTGGGTTTTACTATTTTTCACGGTTATTTTTATTTATTAAAATGGCTCGGAAAATTTATTATCAATGATAAATAAATGATAATAGAAATTTTGTTGTTAATGCAGAACTATAAATCAAACAATCATTTCTAAACTTTGGAGGACTCCTTTTTGAAGATTGATTATCTACAATTATCTTTTATTCAAACTGTTTCTTAACTATCGAGGACGTATAGCGTTTATGTATAAATACCCCTGAAATGAAAAAAAGGATAATTCATAATACGATTCTTAACAACAAGTATCGCCAATTTTTGGGACGCTCCAGATGAGCTGGACTTTATAAATAAAATAATTGATTTTTCGTATTTATTTTTTTCTCTTAAAATCCTACTACATATTTTATAAGACCCATAATCTGTTGAAAACTGATGAATATCAAATTGAATGATACGAATGTCTTATTGTGTTATTGACGATAACGCACTTATAAATTTTATAAATTAACTTGAAATATCGTAAAGCCGATAAAAATAATATAAATTTATTCAAATCACCCATTTTAGGGATAAAAATGAAACGATTCAAAATATCTACAAAACTCAATTTTCATAAATAGACAATAGTTTTAAAATTAAGTTGGCTTATGGTAAATATTAGAATAATTTAAGAAATTCTGTTAAAAATTAGTAATTTTAATATTTTTATATTTTAATTTTTATATTTTTTATTTTATTTTATATTTTATTTTATATTTGTATAATATTTTCCATTGATGGCTTTAGATGTCAGCAAAACATCTATTAAAATAGATTTATGGCTAGTTAAAATAAAGTATTTTTTATCAATGAACGTTATCTAGTTATATTATCTCATTATATGCCATTTCTTATCTTGATAAGTTTACGATTCACGGATATTTACAATATCCACATGTCAAAACCAGTATAATATTTTTTGGCACGTAGAATTTCTAAGTGCTAATAATTATCGATAGGGGTAGCCATTATCACGTTACAACGTTGTTATGGTTCCAATGACAATAAGATATAAACTTGGCTTATCTTTGATAAAAAAAACGTCTCTTATTCACAAGAATGTACTAGCGCTATTAGATATTTTGAACGAAAGGCACTCTAAACTCCATCAAACATTCACCACACTTTATGAATTAAAATATATTAACCAATTTTGAAAATTAATATATCTACTTTCATCGCGCACACACTACCTACCACCCTGGAATCAACTATTTAGTGTTCATAAATTACATTTAAAATCGTAAATGTCGTTAGATAATATTCAACTATTTATTTTTAACAAATTACATTAAAATAATTTTATTTGTCTATAATACCTTTTGCTTCGTCTTACAAACAATTTTACTTACAATAAGTTCGCAGAATTTATTTTCCAGAAACGTTTTACCAGAATACATCATATTGATTTCTGAATAATTTAAGTTACTAACAGCATCTAAAAAGTGCAAATCGACTCTTTGATACCACTCCATCATTAAACAGTCATGTTGTAATTGGGACTCGTGCGATATTTCACACCCGTAACACTTGTTTCGAATAAATTTACGTAGTTGATTTTCGATATTATCACTAATAAGATTGTGAACTCGTTTAACCTCATTAAAATATACTAAAAGTTCATCATAAAGTTCGGTAAATTTCATCCACGACAAATAAGTGATCGCAAAGCCCTCTCTGGTGGGGAATAGCGTTTCTTCAAGCGGTTCAGTCCCGTGACACATTTTTCGTATGTTGGGAATTTTCACGTTTTGAAAAATACACAGATCTATTTGTCTGGTCGTTGATCCCTCGAAAAACGACGTAGAGCATTGGGAGGACTCAGTCTGAAAGAACGACGAAATTTCTTCCCGTTTCATCCATAATTGATGTAATTCTTCTTCCGTTAGCTTAATCCCCTTTTTCCCATCTATTGCTCCGAAAAAGATTTCACAATCCGGTGTAACAGTGATACCTTTAACTTGGGATATGGGAAACACTTTCAGTCCATTCCTAAATAATGGAACAGGTTTACAGTTAAAATCAAATAAAAAATTAACCAAATAAATATACATATATGTTAAGAGACAAATCATTTTATTATGAACAGAT
This sequence comes from Leiobunum rupestre, assembly GCF_980474605.1. NCBI lineage: Eukaryota > Metazoa > Arthropoda > Arachnida > Opiliones > Sclerosomatidae > Leiobunum > Leiobunum rupestre. The sequence continues at coordinate 39,787,340 of NC_143392.1, forward strand.
TTTATACTTACATTTTTTAAGGTTTTCTAGGGATTGCTTCTATTTCAGTGAAACACTCTTCAAATGTGGTTTAAACATTGAATAGCCCCCTCTTTTTATACCCGCAAAGCACTTAAGGATTCTATCTTATTGATTAAAATTGGTCTTAAAAAACTTTCCATTCTAAGTACCCGCATTTTAAACTGCATTGTATTACGTGTATGCGGATTTACTCGGTCCTCATCTCTCACCTAGGTTAACAAGAACATATCACTCTTTACAACTTACATCATTTCAATACATTTTCAACTTATTCCATACTATATTTAAATCTCGAGATAAAGAGAAACAAGCCGAACCTTATCAATATCTTATCTTATCTATCGAAAAAACTACGGCAAAATAACATATGTTGCTTTTCTACGGGTTTTAACATACACCCCAATCCCACCTCACTCCACCTCAATTCCACCTCAATTCCACCTCACTCCACCTCACTCCACTTCCACCCCGTTTTCCAGGACTCTCAATGTGCCTCTACTTGAATAAGTCTCCCACAGTCCAAAACTAAGACTAAAAATATACTTAAATCTAGATACAATCAAGTTTTATTTACGTTTCTTTAAGCTAGCCTTAAAGAAGACTCGTTTTTAGCTCTATTTAAGATCTTGCTATGAGACCTAATTTAGATTTGTTTTTTGCGATTTGTTTGAGACTTGATTTAAACCCCTTTTTCCGTGATTTCTGGGAGATTTGATTTAAACCCAGATTTTTTATTTGTAGGGACCCAATTTAGTCCCGCGTTTTACTATTTGTGGGAGACTTAATTTAAACTTTTTTTTGCGATTTGTTTGAGACTTGACTTAAACACTATTTCCGTGATTTCTAGGAGATTCGGTTTAAACCCATATTTTTTATTTTTTAGGAAACTCAATTAAGACATGATTTTTGCGATTTGAAAGACACTGCATTAAAATTCGCTTTCTGTAGGAGCCTCAATTAAGACCTGCATTTTACTATTTGTAGGAGACTCTATTTATACCTGCGTTTTACTATTTGTAGGAGACTCTATTTATACCTGCGTTTTACTATTTGTAGGAGACTCTATTTATACCTGCGTTTTACTATTTGTAGGAGACTCTATTTATACCTGCGTTTTACTATTTGTAGGAGACTCTATTTATACCTGCGTTTTACTATTTGTAGGAGACTCTATTTATACCTGCGTTTTACTATTTGTAGGAGACTCTACTAAGACTTTTTAATGCGATTTTTAGGAGACTCGATCTAAACTCTGGATATACTGGTAAATCTGCCGATATGAGTACAACCAGGGTGCCCTATATGTGAGCAGTACACTGTGATTTATAGTTAAATTCTTCACCAGTTATTGCATGGCGGTCGCTATACAGCAGACCACTTTCACGGTCGGGCGTCCGTTCAAATCCAACGTTAAAATAATTATTAAACACTGAATCAAAAATGACTACTATGTTCAGCTGCCATGCTGGATTGCAAGTTCTAAAATCTCCAGACTTCATGGCTGGCTCTAGATGCTGGCTACTTTTAACTCAGCTCAGTTTATTTACACACTCATACGGAATAAATTTTACTTGAAAGGAAATATCCTAGTTTAAAAATTTATATATAATTATATTATTTAGTATACTTAAACATTTTAAACGGTTAGTTTATTACAAAAAATTTAGGGTTTCAAGTGAGTTGAGCTTAACCAAAATTAGCCAGCCCATCCCTTATGACCATTTTGTAACCAAGATTCAAGTTGCAATCCATCATGGCAGTTGAACAATAAGCTTTTAATAACCTGTTTAATATCAAACTTAAGTGGCCATTATATTTACGATTACTTTTATTTTAACTTCAAATTGTAACCTCTAAGCCACTTTCAAGTCCCCAGAAATGAATCTCCCCATATGAGACTAAAGTGAAGTCTTAAATGACTCTTATTTTAATCTAAAATTGTAACCCATAATCAACTCTCATTTAAGCCTTTTTTCAAGTCCTCAAAATTGAGTATCCCAATATGAGACTAAAGTGAAGTTTAAATAACCCTTATTCTAATCCAATATTGTAACCTATAATCAACTCTCATTTAAGCCTTTTTCAAGTCCCCAGAAATGAATTTCCCCATATGAGACTAAAGTGTAATCTTAAATAACCCTTATTCTAATCTAATATTGTAACCTCTAAGCAACTCTCAATTAAGTCTCTTTCAAGTCCTTAAAAATGGGTCTCCCCATATGAGACTAAAATGAAGTCTTAAATAACTCTTATTCTAATCTAATATTGTAACCCACAATCAACTCTCAATTAAGCTTCTCTCAAGTCTCCAGAATTGGGTCTTCCAAAATGAGACTATAATGAGTTTCATCTAAATATATATTAATAAAACTCTTTTAGTGAGACTAAAATAGATTTTATTTAGGACCCAAAATTCGGGTCTCAGTTTTTTATGCTTACATAATACTTAAAAATCCTTGATCCTTCATTGAGACTAATTAGCGACTAAAGTAAGACTCACATTTTGGTAAGGGTAGGGCAGAAAGATGGGTACATATAAACCCTTGAAGCAGACCCAAGCACAATAATAAACTTCGATTATCATAATTCTGCCTAAAAAAATAATTAAAAAACCCAAAGAAAAGCAATAAAGGACATCGCACTTCGTCTATGGGATTTGGCTTTCGACAGATTTTTTTCAAAATGAAACATATTGCTAAGCTTGATCAAAGGAGCAAAATTGTCTCTTGCCATTTTTTCCTAGCTCCTATAGTTTGGCCAGTAGCAGCGGTCAAAAGTGGACGAAACTTCGCGCGCTCACTACGCTCGCACCAGGCGGCCTACCCAAAGAATTTCAAATCCATGTATTGGCGCGAAATAAAAGTTTGGTTTTTAGTGTTTTCGACGGCCGTCGGGAGCGCTACTTCCGGACCTTAAAGTCGGCTCTTTTTACGATATAAATAACATGGTTTTCTATGGCGCGAAACTTGACCATAATGAGTACATAGTACTGGAAATTATTTAAATATCAGAAAATTTTATTTATTTTATACTTAGGTTATAACTTAAAAGTTCAATTTCCATAAATAACCCCTCAAATACTTAATTACTTAGGTAATTTTTAAATAGTTTGTATGAATAGTTAAGCCTTGTTGGATTTTAGATTTGTTGTCTTTTAAAACAATTTTCGCGGCGGGAAATTCGAACACTTGATAATTACTTAATACCGAGTGATATCAGATTTATGTAAAAAGATATTTATTTCATTTTTCAATTATTATTTAAAGTTGTTACATATCAATAATTTTTGTATAAATTACCCAAATATGCCTTCGAGTTGTGTTCCCTATGACCCATCTGTAAAAGGCAAAACACCTGGAGTTTCTTTCCAAGAGTTTCCTTCTGATGGGGCGTTGAGAGGCATGTGGCTAGAAAATATCTCTCGGGATAATTTTCAAATAAATGACAGATCAGAATTGAGCGTTGTATGTAGTTCATATTTTTGTGAAACAGATTACCGTAAAGGTCTTAAATTACGGTATTCCCACAGTGGCAGTCATATTGCTAGTAGGCCAAACAGGCAAACCCTTATGTTATTAGGCCTAACTCCCAAGGGCGCAGGTGGTGGCACCAGTGTGGGAGTTGGTATAAAAGGAGGTAGCAGAGAGAGATATAGGGTTTTTAAGAGCATAGAGGCTGAGCTGTAGAGTCAGTGGTTAGTAGCAGTCAGAAACTAGTATGGGAGTGGTTAACTCCCAGCTAGCCTGCTAGTCAGTTGTAGTTTTCCCCCAGTGGCTGCCAGGTTGCATTCTCTTCCCTTGGTGGGAATATCTAAGAAATATTAGTATCTTATTATAATAGGATAGTTGCTTTTCTACGGGTTTTAACATACACCCCAATCCCACCTCACTCCACCTCAATTCCACCTCCACCATGGGAGAAAACACCTAACATATTGTGGATTTACTCGGTCCTCATCTCTCACCGAGGTTAACAAGAACATATCACTCTTTACAACTTACATCATTTCAATACATTTTCAACTTATTCCATACTATATTTAAATCGCGAGATAAAGAGAAACAAGCCGAACCTTATCAATATCTTATCTTATCTATCGAACAAACTACGGCAAAATAACATATGTTGCTTTTCTACGGGTTTTAACATACACCCCAATCCCACCTCACTCCACCTCAATTCCACCTCACTCCAACTCCACCCCGTGTTCCAGGACTCTCAATGTGCCTCTACTTATTCATGATTTATTATGGGCTTTGAATAAGTCTTTTTTAAGGTTTTATTTTCGAAACATAATTTTGGTAAGGGTAGTCACTTCATCAAACATCAGTGTTTGTTCAACTAGATCAGAATTTTTTTTAGTCGATTGTGACGTGTGGGACAATTCAGTCCTCTCGTCCATTTGATTAATCAGGGCGAGATATGTGTAACGGCCACGCCAACGGGGGGATACGTGGGGACAGGGGTGGGGACACCCTTGGCGGAAGTATTCTGACCACCCTTTGGGGGATTGGTGGTCTTCCTCAGACGGCCATCTACAAACTCTGCCTCCCAGACGCTTGGGATTACAGTAGTACGCCACTACTCCTGGCAAGATCAGAATTTCAGAAACTTACAAAACAATTAGGCTTTGCATTTTTCCAATTAGTTTTAACATTTCTATTGCCATATCCAGTGCCAAGGCCTAAAATAATGGGCAGTTCTGACAGTTTTTGGCAATTTTAAAACTCGGATTTGCAGTTCTAAAATCGGTTTTGGGCAGTACTAGTTATGGGGAATTTATCGCAAAAAAGTTTCAAAATTTAAAATACCTGCAGCTATTGTTGTTAATTTAATAAATTGTTCAAAAATAAAACAAATTCCAAGGTTCCAACTGCTTTAGAGAACGGCGGAGCAGATAAATTAACTGGCAAAATTTCGATTAATCACAAAAATTGCGGTTAACCGTTTATCCATGGATATTATCCATGGATAGAAACGATTAAATTTGGGAAAAAGCCAAAACTAACAGATTATTTTTTGGATAATTTGTCTTAATGGATATTATCCAAATAAACGGTTAATTTTTATCCAAACGCCAACCTCTAAACTGCTTTTATAGCTAATTGAAATTATGTTTTTGCGGTTTAGTTTGTATACAGTTTTTTTTGGCATTTCTAAGAAATCTTTATTTTAGCCCGTGCCCAGTGCGAAAAAGTGTAGTACAAGAAAATGCTAAGAATCCAGCCAATATACAGTACAAAAGTCATACCAAAAAATTAAAAATGGTAATGTGTTGAGATGTTGGAGGTTTAAACAGAAATGTCCTCAAGAGACAATTGATAAATTCACAAAACCTTAACTTATAAAACCAAGTGGTAGTGAATTATGGGTTGCAAAAATGTCAAGACGAGGCCTTATTTATGGATCTGATGAATATTTTCATTACAGTAATGACCACAAAAATGTGAAAAACAAAAACTTAATTCAAGATACTATTTACTAAAAAAAGGGCGAAAGTGTTAATTCATGACGAAATTGAACACGAGAGAGGGTCTCCACGAGATACGTTTTTACGTGAAAAAAACACGAGATTATTACAAAAGTCAGTGAACCTAAGCAACAAAAATCAACTTTGAAAGACAAGTAAAATTCGCAGAGAAGATAAAATAATCAAAGAATCCTCTCACAGTAATGGACAACAAGCCTTATATAAGCCAAGATGAAGAAAACGGTTTTCTTTTAATAATATTTGGTAACACCAAAAGAAGATGCGGGTCAAAAATTTATCGAAGGAGAGCCTGATCCTGATCTCCTCATACAGTATTTATGATAAACTTTGTGGAGAGCTGCTTATTTACACGATTTTAAGAATTTAGATAACTACATAAACATGGTTATATTTTAGTATTTGTGCTAACGATGATAAGGAATAATTTCCCATGAAATAAAACAAAGATTTGTTTAACAAACAATGTTTCTAGTATTGGACCAATTTCAATTAATTAAATAACATAAAATAAATAAACAAAAACCTTTATTTTAAAATTTGCCCTAGTTGAGCGGAGCGAGCAAAGTTCTATGGGAAATTCGAGTCGCGCCGTCAGATAGTGTCATTTTATGCTGTAAGTTATGGAATCGGGTAAATGCTGCAAGGCGAAGGCAATGGACAAGAGAGAAACGGGATTGAGGGGAGAGAACGCTTTCAACGCGGCCACTAGGAAAAGATAATTTCGCGTCGGCAGATGGTGTCATTTTATGCTGTAAATGCTGGAAACGGGTAAATAATGCAAAGCGAAGGTTAAAGAGGGTAAGGAGTAGAGAGAAACGTGCAAAGGCAAAAGAGGGACAGGTGTAGTGAGAAACGGGAGTAAGGCGAGAGAGCGCGTTCAACGCGGCCTCTAGGAGAAGAGGGTGTCACGCCGTCAGATGGTGTCATTTTATGCTGCTAATGCTGGAAACGGGCAAATAATGCAAAGCGAAGGAAAAACAGGGAACGGACTAGAGATAAACGGGCGAAGGCAAAAGAGGGACAGGAGAAGTGAGAAACGGGCGAAGGCAAAAGAGGGAACGGAGTAAAGAGAAACGTGAAAAGGCTAAAGAGGGACAGGAGTAGAGAGAAACGGGCGTAAGGCGAGAGAACACGTTCAACGCGGCCTTTAGGAGAAGAGGGTGTCGCGCCGTCAGATGGTGTCATTTTATGCTGCTAATGCTGGAAACGGGTAAATAATGCAAAGCGAAGGACAAAGAGGGTAAGGAGTCGAGAGAAACGTGCAAAGGCAAAAGAGGGGCAGGAGTAGTGAGAAACGTGCAAAGGCAAAAGAGGAACAGGAGTAGATAGAAACGGGCGTAAGGCGAGAGAACGCGTTCAACGCGGCCTCTAGGAGAAGAGGGTGTCGCGCCGTCAGATGGTGTCATTTTATGCTGCTAATGCTGGAAACGGGTAAATAATGCAAAGCGAAGGACAAAGAGGGTAAGGAGTAGAGAGAAACGTGCAAAGGCAAAAGAGGGGCAGGAGTAGTGAGAAACGTGCAAAGGCAAAAGAGGAACAGGAGTAGATAGAAACGGGCGTAAGGCGAGAGAACGCGTTCAGCGCGTCCTCTAGGAGAAGAGGGTGTCGTGCCGTCTGATGGTGTCATTTTATACTGCTAATGCTGGAAACGGGCAAATAATGCAAAGCGAATGAAAAAGAGGGAATGGACTAGAGATAAACGTGCAAAGGCAAAAGAGGGACAGGAGTAGATAGAAACGGGCGTAAGGCGAGAGAACGCGTTCAACGCGGCCTCTAGGATAAGAGGGTGTCGCGCCGTCAGATGGTGTCATTTTATACTGCTAATGCTGGAAACGGGCAAATAATGCAAAGCGAAGGAAAAACAGGGAACGGACTAGAGATAAACTGGCGAAGGCAAAAGAGGGACAGGAGTAGTGAGAAACGTGCAAAGGCAAAAGAGGGAACGGACTTGAGATAAACGGGCGAAGGCAAAAGAGGGAACGGAGTAGAGAGAAACGTGCAAAGGCAAAAGAGGGAACGGATTAGAGAGAAACGGGCGTAAGGCGAGAGAACGCGTTCAACGTGGCCTCTAGGAGAAGAGGGTGTCGCGCCGTCAGATGGTGTCATTTTATACTGCTAATGCTGGAAACGGGCAAATAATGCAAAGCGAATGAAAAAGAGGAAATGGACTAGAGATAAACGTGCAAAGGCAAAAGAGAGACAGGAGTAGATAGAAACGGGCGTAAGGCGAGAGAACGCGTTCAGCGCGGCCTCTAGGAGAAGAGGGTGTCGCGCCGTCAGATGGTGTCATTTTATACTGCTAATGATGGAAACGGGCAAATAATGCAAAGCGAATGAAAAAGAGGGAATGGACTAGAGATAAACGTGCAAAGGCAATAGAGGGACAGGAGTAGATAGAAACGGGCGTAAGGCGAGAGAACGCGTTCAGCGCGGCCTCTAGGAGAAGAGAGTGTCGCGCCGTCAGATGGTGTCATTTTATACTGCTAATGCTGGAAACGGGCAAATAATGCAAAGCGAAGGAAAAAGAGGGAATGGACTAGAGATAAACGTGCAAAGGCAAAAGAGAGACAGGAGTAGATAGAAACGGGCGTAAGGCGAGAGAACGCGTTCAGCGCGGCCTCTAGGAGAAGAGGGTGTCGCGCCGTCAGATGGTGTTATTTTATGCTGCTAATGCTGGAAACGGGTAAATAATGCAAAGCGAATGAAAAAGAGGGAATGGACTAGAGATAAACGTGCAAAGGCAAAAGAGAGACAGGAGTAGATAGAAACGGGCGTAAGGCGAGAGAACGCGTTCAACGCGGCCTCTAGGAGAAGAGGGTGTCGTGCCGTCAGATGGTGTCATTTTATACTGCTAATGCTGGAAACGGGCAAATAATGCAAAGCGAATGAAAAAGAGGGAATGGACTAGAGATAAACGTGCAAAGGCAAAAGAGAGACAGGAGTAGATAGAAACGGGCGTAAGGCGAGAGAACGCGTTCAGCGCGGCCTCTAGGAGAAGAGGGTGTCGCGCCGTCAGATGGTGTTATTTTATGCTGCTAATGCTGGAAACGGGTAAATAATGCAAAGCGAATGAAAAAGAGGGAATGGACTAGAGATAAACGTGCAAAGGCAAAAGAGGGACTGGAGTAGATAGAAACGGGCGTAAGGCGAGAGAACGCGTTCAGCGCGGCCTCTAGGAGAAGAGGGTGTCGCGCCGTCAGATGGTGTTATTTTATGCTGCTAATGCTGGAAACGGGTAAATAATGCAAAGCGAATGAAAAAGAGGGAATGGACTAGAGATAAACGTGCAAAGGCAAAAGAGGGACAGGAGTAGATAGAAACGGGCGTAAGGCGAGAGAACGCGTTCAGCGCGGCCTCTAGGAGAAGAGGGTGTCGCGCCGTCAGATGGTGTCATTTTATACTGCTAATGCTGGAAACGGGCAAATAATGCAAAGCGAAGGAAAAAGAGGGAATGGACTAGAGATAAACGTGCAAAGGCAAAAGAGGACCAGGAGTAGATAGAAACGGGCGTAAGGCGAGAGAACGCGTTCAACGCGGCCTCTAGGAGAAGAGGGTGTCGTGCCGTCAGATGGTGTCATTTTATACTGCTAATGCTGGAAACGGGCAAATAATGCAAAGCGAATGAAAAAGAGGGAATGGACTAGAGATAAACGTGCAAAGGCAAAAGAGAGACAGGAGTAGATAGAAACGGGCGTAAGGCGAGAGAACGCGTTCAGCGCGGCCTCTAGGAGAAGAGGGTGTCGCGCCGTCAGATGGTGTTATTTTATGCTGCTAATGCTGGAAACGGGTAAATAATGCAAAGCGAATGAAAAAGAGGGAATGGACTAGAGATAAACGTGCAAAGGCAAAAGAGGGACAGGAGTAGATAGAAACGGGCGTAAGGCGAGAGAACGCGTTCAGCGCGGCCTCTAGGAGAAGAGGGTGTCGCGCCGTCAGATGGTGTTATTTTATGCTGCTAATGCTGGAAACGGGTAAATAATGCAAAGCGAATGAAAAAGAGGGAATGGACTAGAGATAAACGTGCAAAGGCAAAAGAGGGACTGGAGTAGATAGAAACGGGCGTAAGGCGAGAGAACGCGTTCAACGCGGCCTCTAGGATAAGAGGGTGTCGCGCCGTCAGATGGTGTCATTTTATACTGCTAATGCTGGAAACGGGCAAATAATGCAAAGCGAATGAAAAAGAGGGAATGGACTAGAGATAAACGTGCAAAGGCAAAAGAGAGACAGGAGTAGATAGAAACGGGCGTAAGGCGAGAGAACGCGTTCAGCGCGGCCTCTAGGAGAAGAGGGTGTCGCGCCGTCAGATGGTGTTATTTTATGCTGCTAATGCTGGAAACGGGTAAATAATGCAAAGCGAATGAAAAAGAGGGAATGGACTAGAGATAAACGTGCAAAGGCAAAAGAGAGACAGGAGTAGATAGAAACGGGCGTAAGGCGAGAGAACGCGTTCAGCGCGGCCTCTAGGAGAAGAGGGTGTCGCGCCGTCAGATGGTGTTATTTTATGCTGCTAATGCTGGAAACGGGTAAATAATGCAAAGCGAATGAAAAAGAGGGAATGGACTAGAGATAAACGTGCAAAGGCAAAAGAGGGACAGGAGTAGATAGAAACGGGCGTAAGGCGAGAGAACGCGTTCAGCGCGGCCTCTAGGAGAAGAGGGTGTCGCGCCGTCAGATGGTGTTATTTTATGCTGCTAATGCTGGAAACGGGTAAATAATGCAAAGCGAATGAAAAAGAGGGAATGGACTAGAGATAAACGTGCAAAGGCAAAAGAGGGACTGGAGTAGATAGAAACGGGCGTAAGGCGAGAGAACGCGTTCAACGCGGCCTCTAGGATAAGAGGGTGTCGCGCCGTCAGATGGTGTCATTTTATACTGCTAATGCTGGAAACGGGCAAATAATGCAAAGCGAATGAAAAAGAGGGAATGGACTAGAGATAAACGTGCAAAGGCAAAAGAGAGACAGGAGTAGATAGAAACGGGCGTAAGGCGAGAGAACGCGTTCAGCGCGGCCTCTAGGAGAAGAGGGTGTCGCGCCGTCAGATGGTGTTATTTTATGCTGCTAATGCTGGAAACGGGTAAATAATGCAAAGCGAATGAAAAAGAGGGAATGGACTAGAGATAAACGTGCAAAGGCAAAAGAGGGACAGGAGTAGATAGAAACGGGCGTAAGGCGAGAGAACGCGTTCAGCGCGGCCTCTAGGAGAAGAGGGTGTCGCGCCGTCAGATGGTGTTATTTTATGCTGCTAATGCTGGAAACGGGTAAATAATGCAAAGCGAATGAAAAAGAGGGAATGGACTAGAGATAAACGTGCAAAGGCAAAAGAGGGACTGGAGTAGATAGAAACGGGCGTAAGGCGAGAGAACGCGTTCAACGCGGCCTCTAGGATAAGAGGGTGTCGCGCCGTCAGATGGTGTCATTTTATACTGCTAATGCTGGAAACGGGCAAATAATGCAAAGCGAATGAAAAAGAGGGAATGGACTAGAGATAAACGTGCAAAGGCAAAAGAGGGACAGGAGTAGATAGAAACGGGCGTAAGGCGAGAGAACGCGTTCAGCGCGGCCTCTAGGAGAAGAGGGTGTCGCGCCGTCAGATGGTGTCATTTTATACTGCTAATGCTGGAAACGGGCAAATAATGCAAAGCGAATGAAAAAGAGGGAATGGACTAGAGATAAACGTGCAAAGGCAAAAGAGGGACAGGAGTAGATAGAAACGGGCGTAAGGCGAGAGAACGCGTTCAGCGCGGCCTCTAGGAGAAGAGGGTGTCGCGCCGTTAGATGGTGTCATTTTATACTGCTAATGGTGGAAACGGGCAAATAATGCAAAGCGAAGGAAAAACAGGGAACGGACTAGAGATAAACGGGCGAAGGCAAAAGAGGGACAGGAGTAGTGAGAAACGTGCAAAGGCAAAAGAGGGAACGGACTTGAGATAAACGGGCGAAGGCAAAAGAGGGAACGGAGTAGAGAGAAACGTGCAAAGGCAAAAGAGGGAACGGATTAGAGAGAAACGGGCGTAAGGTGAGAGAACGCGTTCAACGTGGCCTCTAGGAGAAGAGGGTGTCGCGCCGTCAGATGGTGTCATTTTATACTGCTAATGCTGGAAACGGGCAAATAATGCAAAGCGAATGAAAAAGAGGGAATGGACTAGAGATAAACGTGCAAAGGCAAAAGAGGGACAGGAGTAGATAGAAACGGGCGTAAGGCGAGAGAACGCGTTCAGCGCGGCCTCTAGGAGAAGAGGGTGTCGCGCCGTCAGATGGTGTCATTTTATACTGCTAATGCTGGAAACGGGCAAATAATGCAAAGCGAATGAAAAAGAGGGAATGGACTAGAGATAAACGTGCAAAGGCAAAAGAGGGACAGGAGTAGATAGAAACGGGCGTAAGGCGAGAGAACGCGTTCAGCGCGGCCTCTAGGAGAAGAGGGTGTCGCGCCGTTAGATGGTGTCATTTTATACTGCTAATGCTGGAAACGGGCAAATAATGCAAAGCGAAGGAAAAACAGGGAACGGACTAGTGATAAACGGGCGAAGGCAAAAGAGGGACAGGAGTAGTGAGAAACGTGCAAAGGCAAAAGAGGGAACGGACTTGAGATAAACGGGCGAAGGCAAAAGAGGGAACGGAGTAGAGAGAAACGTGCAAAGGCAAAAGAGGGAACGGATTAGAGAGAAACGGGCGTAAGGTGAGAGAACGCGTTCAACGTGGCCTCTAGGAGAAGAGGGTGTCGCGCCGTCAGATGGTGTCATTTTATACTGCTAATGCTGGAAACGGGCAAATAATGCAAAGCGAATGAAAAAGAGGGAATGGACTAGAGATAAACGTGCAAAGGCAAAAGAGGGACAGGAGTAGATAGAAACGGGCGTAAGGCGAGAGAACGCGTTCAACGCGGCCTCTAGGATAAGAGGGTGTCGCGCCGTCAGATGGTGTCATTTTATACTGCTAATGCTGGAAACGGGCAAATAATGCAAAGCGAAGGAAAAACAGGGAACGGACTAGAGATAAACGGACGAAGGCAAAAGAGGGACAGGAGTAGTGAGAAACGTGCAAAGGCAAAAGAGGGAACGGACTTGAGATAAACGGGCGAAGGCAAAAGAGGGAACGGAGTAGAGAGAAACGTGCAAAGGCAAAAGAGGGAACGGATTAGAGAGAAACGGGCGTAAGGCGAGAGAACGCGTTCAACGTGGCCTCTAGGAGAAGAGGGTGTCGCGCCGTCAGATGGTGTCATTTTATACTGCTAATGCTGGAAACGGGCAAATAATGCAAAGCGAATGAAAAAGAGGGAATGGACTAGAGATAAACGTGCAAAGGCAAAAGAGGGACAGGAGTAGATAGAAACGGGCGTAAGGCGAGAGAACGCGTTCAGCGCGGCCTCTAGGAGAAGAGGGTGTCGCGCCGTCAGATGGTGTCATTTTATACTGCTAATGCTGGAAACGGGCAAATAATGCAAAGCGAAGGAAAAAGAGGGAATGGACTAGAGATAAACGTGCAAAGGCAAAAGAGGGACAGGAGTAGATAGAAACGGGCGTAAGGCGAGAGAACGCGTTCAACGCGGCCTCTAGGAGAAGAGGGTGTCGTGCCGTCAGATGGTGTCATTTTATACTGCTAATGCTGGAAACGGGCAAATAATGCAAAGCGAATGAAAAAGAGGGAATGGACTAGAGATAAACGTGCAAAGGCAAAAGATAATTGGTTGCAGAAATGTTACGGTAGAAGTGGTAGTGTAGTAAAGAAAGACGAGTCGGGTTCAGAAGCGAGCGGTACTAATAAAGTCGGGTCTCCAATCAGTTGAGGAAACTGTAGATTTTGACTCGGTTGTTGAAAAGAATACAATACCGCTATATTTCGTGAATATTGTTTATTTAAGCAAACAATCGGAGCATAATAATTAGCATAATTAAATGCCTCGAGTGTGCAATCCCTTACGAAAATGGAGGATCATAATTTGATCCAAATTTGATTTAATTTATTGGATCCAAATGTGATCAACAATTGGACAGATCAAACGGGGATCCAATTACAGTTGGATCCAATTTTGTTTTTACTTTAAGACCTCTCGATAAAATTTAGGATCCAATTTATATCAAATTGGATCAAGTAAGGATAGATTTTATGAAATTTGAATGCCAATTGGATCCGATTTCGTAAATTAGAATCCAATATATATCACAATTTTATACATATTGAAATCCAATGAAATTGGACCATAGTGGGATCCCATGAGATTGGATCAAATTGGGATCCAATGAGATTTGGAACCCGACTGGATCTAATGATATTTGGATCCGGTCTTGATCCAATTAGATTTGGATCAGCTCTTAATTCAATGAGAATTGGATCCAGTTGGGATCCAAGAGATACTTTGAAAAAAAGGTAATTTTGGTGGCATGAATAACCTTAACAGCAGATACTACACTTTTCACTTAGCCGTGAGAGTCACTCACATTGTAGCACATGTAACAATTAACCATAGCCAAAAGGACGAGATCTGTCATACTTTGTGGAAAAATTTGTTACATACATAACAAAACATGCCAAGAAACGATAAGAAACTATAAAGAAAAGCTAATCTTTAGGCCAAAAAGCTAGGAAACCTACAAAACCTGCCAAAAGACGTCTACTTTGGCCTAAAATGAAGAAACTGACCAAAAAATGGCACGTGCATCACGTGCTCTAAGTGCTAATAACGCTTTAAACGAAAATAATTGAGGTAAATATAACAATAATTAACAAAATCAATGAATTATATCCCCACCCAAATCCCTTGTTTTTACACCTGGTTGTGCTTAGATGGTAGATTAAATAAAACAAACAAATGTAATTGGCCAGAACCGAGTGACGTCACTGTAACTTTGGGAAGGCTAACTATTAGAGAACCGACTAGAGTGTAGAAGGCAGGGAAAAGACTTAAAATTAGACGACGCGTAAACCAAAACCACCCAAACGAGGCTACGTTTTATAGCATTTTTTACTAACCTTGGGCGTTACTGACTAATCCGCCAGTTTCAAATCGGCGCGTGGTCCATTGCAAAAATCGTTCTAGTTACATTCTGATTTCTATGCTGTAGTTTTATCGAAATGTTGCCAGTTGTTCGATAAATTTAACTATTGAAAAAATATATATATTTACTGAGATCGATATTGTTCTGGCGGTCTCGCCAAACATAAAAAGTAGTCATCTAATCTCCTATCGCCTTCTATAATTATGTTTATACCATTGAGTTAGGAATATTTACTATAGATTCTTGAACACTCAATTGATATCCGCTATGGTGTCTCGGTTGGGACCAATTTCTAGAAACACTTACGGCGGCTGTAATTTATCATTATACGGTGCCGTCATCTATTTATATATTATATATATTATATATATTTAAGCCACCGGCTTAAGTTATTCTCAGTGTTTCTAACCGCTGGAGGTACATGACGACACCGTACAAGATTCCATACACGATTCCAAGAAAGTGTCCCGGCGAAATATCAATTGGATACAAATTTGATACAATTTTATTTGATCAAATTAATTTGGATCAAACTTGGATTCAATTCTTAGTTAAAAGATTTTTGGATCCAAATTTGATACAATTTTATTTGATCAAATTAATTTGGATCCTACTTGGATCCAATTCTTAGTTCAGATTTTTTTGGATCTAAAATTGATACAATTTTATTTGAATAAATTAATTTGATCAAATTAATTTGGATCCAAATTTTATCCAATGCTGTTTGATCAAAACAATATAGATCAAACTTGGATCCAATTCTTAGTTAAAAGATTTTTTTGATCCAAATTTGATATAGTTTTATTTGATCAAACCTATTTGGATAAAACTTGTATCCAATTCTTACTTAAAATATTTTTTGGATCCAAATTTGATACAATTTTATTTGATCAAATTAATTTGGATCCAAATTTGGATCCAATGCTATTGGATCAAACAAATTTTGATCAAATTTGGATCCAGTTCTTAGTTAAAAGATTTTTTTGGATCCAAATTTGATAAAGATTATTTGATCAAGAAATAGTTGATCCTTATTTGATCCCTTCAGGATATAGCTTGATACAAATTGGATCAAGTCATTTTCGTAAGGGACTGAGATCAAAGAAATAGTGTTAGCTGTTTTTCTGGACATCGAGGTGGCTTTTGATAAAGTCTCTAAGGCTATAATTCTTAAGGCTGGTAAACGTTTTGGTATCAATGACACGTTGTGTCTTTGGATCGATTCTATGTTGACTGATCGGGTCGCGATGGCCTCCTTGCTTGGTGAATCGCTGAGGGTCACCACCAGCCGGGGCTGCCCTCAGGGGGGTGTTCTTTCACCCCTGCTGTTGTGCCTGGTTGTGAAAGAATTCCTGGTGAGGCTAAACAGGGATGGCTGACGCGGCTTTGGTTCTACTGATGATGTCGCAATGATCACTACTGGGAAGTTCGCAGGAACGATTTCGGCTATGATGAGAAAAGCTCTCATCTCTGTGGAATGCTGGTGTAGGGAGGTTGGCCTCACCGTCAATCCTGACAAGAGGAACCTGGTTCCTGTCTCTCGGAGGAAAGTACAGGACTTGTTTAATGATATTTCTTTCTTTGGGATCTTCTTGGTCAAATCAACTGAGATAAAATACCTCGGTGTCATTCTCGACAGTAAACTAACATGGAAGCCACAACTTGACCTTAGTATCAGGAAGGCTCAAATGTTAATCTGGAGAGTAAGGGGTACCGTAAGCAAGTCTTGGGGTCTTAGCCCAAAGGTTGTGTATTAGATCTATACCATTATAATCAGGCCTTTGCTGACGTATGCAGCAGTGGTTTGGTGGCCGAGGGTAGTGCTTAATTCCCAGGTAGCAAAATCACGTGTTTTTCACGAGTTTTTAAATAATATATTTCACGTGTTACATCCACGTGTGTCCACGATGGATCATGTCCGCCTAAATCACGTGTGTACGCATTTATTATCCACGTGAGTTACACGAGTAAAAACACCTATTCAACACCTTTCAAATACTGAATTTACACTATCTTAACACCTTTTAACAACCAATGTTACACTTGTTAACAATAGAATAACACCATTCGAACACCAACCTTACACTTAAATAAAACCACCCAAACACTTATTAAACACTTCATCAACACCCTACTTACACTTCCTCAACAGCATACAACACGAGTAAAAATACCTATTCAACACCTTTCAAATACTGACTTTACACTATCTTAACACCTTTTAACCACCAATGTTACACTTGTTAACACTAGAATAACACCCTTCGAACACCAACCTTACACTTAAATAACACCACCCTACTTACACTTTCTCAACACCATACTTACACTGGTCTAATAGTTGCTGACAAATATTTGGCGGTGATAATTTGATATCGAAAATAAACGATAAAATTAGGCCTTATTCATATTTTTCTACTGTTTAAGAAACAAGTTCAAACAACCAAACTCATTACGAAAAATCGTATAATAAAAAAATTATTGTAGTGGGATAGTGGTACAATTATAGACGAATCTGTTTTCCTTTGATTAAAAATTAGCCAAATAAACTTTACAGGCGATTTTGTCAAATGAAATTAAAAATTTTAACAAGATGATTACTTTTCGCAATCCTCATTGTTCATGTTGTTTTCCTTGTTGTTTTCTACTTGTTGTTCAGCGTTTAAGGTTTGGTTTTGTTTTTTACCTTTGCCCTTGCTCGAGCTTTTGATTCTATTGGTCACTTTTTCAACCATTCTTTAATGATCTCTTCAATATCCGTTTCCTGAGCTTTTATATAACAATTGTTTACTCGTACAGCACCTTTAAAATATAAACATTTTGGTCAATTATAATGATTTAATTAATGTAAGCAAATACTAATTACTAAATCTTTGGTCAATAAAATCTTAAATGACATCACGCAAGAGATTTTCCCATTAAAAGTATTAAATACTGAAATTAACTCTTAATTTTAATATCTAATCAACAAAAATAAAACTGCTCTCTAGACTACACCACGACAACTGACCTTTTTACAATCAACAAACCATTAAAAGTATTAAATACTGAAATTAACTCTTAATTTCAATTTCTAATCAACAAAAATATAACTGCTCTCTAGACTACACCACCTTAACAGACTTTGCTACCACCAACAAACCTTTTTTTGGTTTTCATGCAAGAAATTTTCCCATTAAAAGTATTAAATACTGAAATTAACTCTTAATTTCAATGTAAAAGCAACAAAAATATAACCACTCTCTAGACTTCACCACCATAACTAACTTTTTCGCCGTCAACAAACCATAAAAAGGTTTTTAAATAAATAAGTAATACAAATTGAACTTTTGCTTTAGTAATTAATCCAACCAATCAATGACTTATTTCAATTATTAAAAAGAATGAAAATTTATTTACCTTAGTGCAATGAAATATGTCCTTTATGTATTAGTTAGAGAATGTTACTATGCGGTCGGACAGGAAATTACAAAGGCTTAATGGAAATACACCAAAAATTAATTTAACCATAAGAATATAAATTAATTGACAGTTTAATAAAAAGCCTCATGCCTACCTTTAGTGAATTCTCGCCTAAAGGATTTATCATAAAATACAACGATTTATACTATTAAATAAGCTATTAATTTTTTTTAGTCGATTGTGACGTGTGGGACAATTCAGTCCTCTCGTCCATTCGATTAATAAGGGCGAGATATATGTAACGGCTACACCAACGGGGGGAAACGTGAGGACAGGGGTGGGGACACCCGTGGCGGAAGTATTCCGACCACCCATTGGGGAACTGGTGGTCTTCGTCAAACGGCCATCCACAAATTCTGCCTCCCATACGCTTGGGATTACAGGAGTACGCCACTACTCCCGGCTAAGCTATTAATTAAACTAATACACCAACCGAATTTATCCTGTTCTATCGCTTAGCAGAGAAAAGTAAAATGGCTACACAGAGTTGCCAGAATAATATTTTAGATCTCGCACAAACCAACTTTAAAACCAGCCCAAATTACCGCACAAGCCCAAATCGGATTAACCCCAAAAGAGCCCAAATTCCCGCCCAAGAAAAATAACGATTTCTGCTATAGAACGGGATTTGGCGCGTAATTTGAAAATAATTTTGGACGCGTTATTCAGTAAAGATACTAATTTATTGAAAACATCACACTTTGCTAAGCTGGTTCCAGCTTATATTTTCTAGGAACGTTGATTCCCATTATGAAGGATTAGGCTGAAAGGGGGTAAACCAGTACCCCGTTGCTTCGCCTCCAATTTTTGGAAACCGCCTCCCGCCCAGAGGTTTTTTCCCGCAACAGCCTCCGCAAAGCAGCCCAATTTGTGCGAAAAACCGCCCATCTGGCAACTCGCCGCACGGCGTCACTCTCGTCGATGATGACAGACTCGTTGTTAATTTTTAGAAGCAACATATGGTGTAATAGACTAGTTAAGATACTCGTCCAATGATTGACAGGGCACGGGTTCGAGTCTTGGCATTGAAGTTCGAGGAATGTGATTTTCATTTTTGGTGTTAATTTGTTGAGGTTACAGTATTAAATGGTCAATAATTATTTATTTAAACGATTACATTGTGCTCTGTATTTTTTTATTTTATAAGAGTAATTTTTAATTTTAATTTCGTAAATCAAATTAATTTTATACTCATTTTTAAATATATAAATTTTATACGTTATTTGTACTAATTATGCATAGTAATTCATTTTGATATCTTTTTTGGAAGCATTCTTCTATTAGACTCTATACAAAAAATCATAATTTCGTGGGAAATACCGGGTACCTCAGCTAGTGTACTATATTTACAAGATGGAGTGATACATTACATAGTTAGGGCTCTTTATAAATAAAACAAACGAACTTAAAGGGAATATAACCTGCAAAGCAATCTTTACGGAAAACCCCTTCAATTTTTCAAATTCCCCTGTACAGTGGCGCCAAATATTTTTAAAGCCAAAGGCAAGAGCGGCTAGAGCTGCAAACGTTGGTGTTCCACACCAAATACCTGAGGTTATATTTCCTTTAATTGATGAACTGCATTAAACATCTTAATCAGTCGAGAAAACGTTTAAAATAAATAAAGGGCTGCTAAAATTTTACCATAGGGATGTATATACCGGAGGGCCGCTACACTCACAACTTGTCAGTTTCGCCCATGCATTTCGCCTGGGGCCGCGAGACCTCTAAGCACGGCCCTGAATACATTACGAAGTAATGACGACCCAGTTAAAAACCCAGACCACTATGTAAACAACTCGATATTTTCTTCATAAATGAACTAATACGCTAGACACACAATAGATTAAAAAAAAGACTGAAAAAACGAAATAAATTACAAAAACTAACGGGTTCTACCCTTTAATCATTTTATCTGCTGACTGCGCAAAAGCAAGATTTGACCTTTAAATTTTCATACGTAACATATTTATACTTTAACAAGTTCACAAAAATTAAAAAACAAAGTTTAATAAACAATATATACAGATATTTTATTCATCCGTTTAGTATCATAATGGTTCCTTAACTTTAATGTTTTTCCTAAGGAAGTCAATTTCTCGGCGGTGAACTATCCGCATGGTAACAATGGTCACGATTAAATTTTACATTAAAATACTAAAATATTTAATTAAATATAAGATTAATAAAATTTATAAATGTTAATTAAATATAAGATTAATATAATTTATAATATTAAATATAAGATTAATATAATTTATAAATGTTAATTAAATATAAGATTAATATAATTTATAATATTAAATATAAGATTAATATAATTTATAATATTAAATATAAGATTAATATAATTTATAAATGTTAATTAAATATAAGATTAATATAATTTATAAATGTTAATTAAATATAAGATTAATATAATTTAAAAATGTTAATTAAATATAAGATTAATATAATTTATAAATGTTTAATTAAATATAAGATTAATATAATTTATAAATGTTTAATTAAATATAAGATTAATATAATTTATAAATGTTTAATTAAATATAAGATTAATATAATTTATAAATGTTTAATTAAATATAAGATTAATATAATTTATAAATGTTTAATTAAATATAAGATTAATATAATTTATAAATGTTTAATTAAATATAAGATTAATATAATTTATAAATGTTAATTAAATATAAGATTAATATAATTTATAAATGTTTAATTAAATATAAGATTAATATAATTTATAAATGTTTAATTAAATATAAGATTAATATAATTTACAAATGTTTAATTAAATATAAGATTAATATAATTTATAAATGTTTAATTAAATATAAGATTTATATAATTTATAAATGTTTAATTAAATATAAGATTAATATAATTTATAAATGTTTAATTAAATATAAGATTAATATAATTTATAAATGTTTAATTAAATATAAGATTAATATAATTGGACGTTGAGAGGTTGCATGACACTCAGCAATTGATCCGTCCCAAAAGTCAATAAGAAGAAGTTGAAGAGATAACGGCCGTACAAACACAACAAACACAAACACAACAAACTCAACAGGCTCAACACCCACAACCGTCATAACATAAACTCAACATTCTCACCCTACACATAAACATTACATTAACGAAATATCCAATCAAACTGAATTAAAACCGTCACGACGGTGGGCGTTAACGAAAAAACACCATCCAAACCAAACCCAACCACCAATTAATCCGTTAACGCTCACCGTCACACGGTGGTTTTGCCAACCCTTCGGCAGTCCTAGCAACTGCGAACGCAGAGATTTCGAGAAACTGCGTACGCAATGATTAACCTTTGCTCAGACAGACAGACAGACACACAGACAGACACACAGACTGACAGACACGGTGATTGTATAACCCCTCCTAGAGGACATAGTACCCTCGGAGAGGTAAAAATTATCTCGATATGGTTCCATATAAGGTTTTAAGTAGTACTAGGACACGTATCACCATAAAAAAATTAATAACTTTACCACCTTTACCACCCGCGCTACACGTGATTTACCATTTTTCCCTATGGAGAAAAAGGTAAAATCGCAAAAACGTCAAGTAAAAAAAATATCTCGATGTGATTCCATATAGGGTTTTAAGAAGTACTATGACACGTATCACCATAAAAAAAATCATAACTTTACCACCTTTATCACCCGAGCTACACGTGATTTACCATTTTTCCCTATGGAGAAAAAAGTAAATTCTCTAAATTCGTTAAACATTATCTCAATGTGGTTCCATATTAGGTTTTAAGTAGTACTATGACACCTAGGAGCAACAAACACAACACCCCTAGATGACACGTATCACCATAAAACAATTCATAATTTCACCACCTTTACCACCCGAGCTACACGTGATTAACAATTTTTTATGGAAAAGTTGCGGAGATGCAGTGCAACTTAGATAAGTTAATTCGAAAATACAATATAACGAAGATGCGCGCGTCCTCGGCAAAACGCCGGTTTGTTGCTTATAAACTTTTTTCCAGTAGGGTTTTGTGAAAAATAAAAATTAGGTAGTCGAGAGTATAGCTTAAGGCACGTGTATATCAATTTTCAGAGCTGTATACCAATCCCGAACAATTTATCACTATGTGCTCTCACTACTTAGGGAAAGTACTTTTCGTATTTTCGAGAGTATTGAAAATTAAAATGTGACTCGTGGCGCGCGCCAATGTAAAACACGCTTTTTAAAAGTTAGTTGTTATTAAAATATTAAACTGAACGGTTACTGTAATTTTATTTCAAAAATTCGTATTAAGCCTAACGTGAAAAAATACGAAACCCATCCTAAGGTGTTCTGAACTTTCATTGCATAAAACCGTCTTGTTTATATCTCAAGAAGTAGCAAGTTTATTTCGTATTGACTTAACTCCTAATTTTAAGATTAGGCTGCCGAAAATATTTTACTAAACTGATCGGCTGCGTTTTTGACCGTTATTTTGAATTATCGACTAAGACTATAAGAGGACAACCTCAGCGAACTTAAAAATAAGGAAGATAAGTGTTCGGTTGTACACATCGTAATTTTGTATAGTACAGGTACCTATATTCGTTTTCAAATGTTTATATAGCGCACGCGCGCGTGAAAGTGAGTTTTTGGTTGCTGTTAAAAAAGGTGTTATTTTTTGCGCGTGTAAAAATAAATTAACGGCCAGTTCTGTTTTGAAATAAGAGGAAAAAGGTTTAACGGATTTTATGTCGGAGAAGTTCTCATCTTTTATTTCGCTGCGCACGACATTTTTTGGTCCGTCGAGCCGGATACATTCGTCAACTTGATTATGTTCCTCAACTAATCATCGAATCGGCTATCTTTCCGTGAGAGACAGTGAAAATTAGCGTGGATTCTCCGTTGGAAACCGTTTAAACCATCGATCATATCCCGATCGTAAACGAATCAACATAAGTCATCATGGATGTTCTGGTGAGAAGAAGAGCAGCTATCAAGGGACAGATCACCAGGATTGAAAATGCGGTGGGTCAAACAGCAACGAATCTATCTGACGTCGCCTTGAAGCTGTATGTAGACAAGGTGGAAAAACTATCGAAAGACTTGGATGAGGTTCACGATGCCGTAGTTGCAAATATCGATCCCGACGACGACGACTTCGCGGATCACGAAGATGAATACAACCCTCTAGTCGCTCGACTGACAATCCTACTCGTCACTGAATCAAATGAAAGAGCAGCAAACATTCCAGTGAGACAAGTCAGACCAGCTAGTGATGTACGTTTACCTAAGCTGGAACTTCCATCATTCAGCGGTGGTTACGTCGATTGGCTTCCATTTCATGATCTCTTCACGGCCACCGTACACAACAACGAATCGCTCACCGGAGCTCAGAAGTTTCAGTATTTGAAGTCATCATTACGAAACGAAGCAGCGCTCCTAGTTCAATCTATTCCGGTAACTGACGCTAATTATCTGGAAGCTTGGGATATCTTAAACAATCGGTTCAACAATACCCGGGAAATCATCGATGCACACGTAAAACGTCTCTTCAGTCAAACTAACGTCATCCAAGAATCTTCATCCGCTTTACGAACGCTCATCGATACCACCGCCGAATGCATAAGGGCGCTCAAGGTTCTCAAAGAACCAGTACAACATTGGGACTCCATACTACTTCATCTTGTAAAGGAAAAACTGGATTCAGAATCTCGCCGACAATGGGAACTTTCCCTGAGGGGGACCGAAAGACCAACTTTCGAGGATCTCGTTACATTTCTTGAACAACGGGCCAGAGCCTTAGCAGCAGCTCCGCCTACAACTACTGCAATCAAGTCGAAGCCTCCATTACATCAGAGACCGAGTACAAAGGCTCATCATGGTGCTCTGAGCGAGACGTGTCACTTTTGCAACGAAACACACTCTGTATACAAATGTACCAATTTTCTGAATGCATCTTCGGACGAGCGTTGAAACATGGTCAAGAGGAGTGCCATGTGTTTCAATTGCTTACGAACGGGTCATCAAAGCAATGACTGCAAATCTGGTCATTGTAGGAAATGCAACGCACGACATAACACACTTCTACATCAAGAGAAGGAATTAACGAAGACGAAGGCAACCTCCGGTGTAGTTTCATGCCCATCTCGTGAAATAATTGGATCAACCCAAGTTATCTTGGCAACCGCAATGGTCCAAGTCAAGGGACTTGACGAGCAACTTTATCCAGCCCGAGCGCTTCTGGACTCGGGTTCTCAAGCCAGTTTCATCACGGAACAATTCACGAGGAAACTAAGATTGAAGCGAACACGTTTCAACGTCTCGGTTGACGGAATTGGAGCAACCGGAATGAACACCTCTCAAGGCAGTGTCATGGTGAATATTCAGTCAAATATCATTAACACGTCGGAGGTCATCGTCGAGGCAATCGTCCTGAAAAAGGTCACGGATTATTTACCTAACAGTCCGTTCGATCCTGGAAATTGTCTACACTTGAAAGGCTTAACACTTGCTGATCCAACTTTTCATAGCCCTGGACAAGTGGATATTTTACTAGGTGCTGACGTGTATCTAGAGCTCTTACAAGATGGCATTTGCAAGGGGAAAGAAGGTCTTCCAGGTGCCTTTAATACTCTTTTCGGATGGTTAGTTTCCGGTCCATTGCTGATGTCCGGAAGAAGTTCGAAAATAAAGGTCCACCATTGTACATTGGAAGCAGATTTGAAACATCTTTGGGAGCTAGAAGACATCCAGCCTCGAAGAATACTATCTCCAACAGAAATTCAATGTGAAAAGAACTTTGAAGAATCACATACACGTGACTCTACAGGAAGATTCACTGTACGATTACCAAAGATAAACGATGCACCAAAACTTGGAGATTCTAAACAAATGGCAATCCGTCGATTCTCTCACTTAGAACGACGTCTACGTGTTAACCCGAATCTCTATGAGGAGTACCGCAAGTTCATGGGGGAATACATTGCCCTTGGACATATGGAACTCATTCCCTCGAATGAAATAAAAATCGAAACCAATCCATCTTACTACGTGCCTCATCATGCGGTATTCAAAGAAGACAGTACCACCACGAGAGTTCGTGTGGTGTTCAACGCCTCTGCCAAATCTACAACTGGAGTTTCCCTAAACGATCATCTGCTAGTGGGGCCAAAACTTCAAGATGATTTGGTCAATCTCCTTATTCGCTTTCGTCAACATCGCATTGTAACGAAAGCAGACCTTGCCAAAATGTTTCGTCAAATTAGAGTACATCCAGACGACTCCGATCTTCAAAGAACTGTTTGGCGAAACAACTCACACGAACCCTTGCTCGAATACCGTTTGCTAACGGTTACATATGGAACCGCATCAGCGCCATACCTAGCAACTAAAGTCTTGAAGCAACTCGGCCATGACGTGAAAGAGACACTTCCGTTGGCATCTTCGGCTTTACAAAATGACTTCTACATGGACGATCTAATGACAGGCGACGAAACGATTGAGAACGTTTTAAGACTTCAGTCAGAAATCATTCAAGCTACATCTCAAGCAGGATTTGAAATAAGGAAATGGGCGTCGAATGAAGCTGCATTATTGGATACACTACCAGCCAACATGAAGGATTTACAAAAGCCACTATGCATCGAGAACGACGAATCAGTCAAGACTCTCGGCCTATATTGGACTCCTTCGGCTGATAATTTCTCGTTTATGGTTACTTCTCCAGCGTCAAGAAGTTCAATCACTAAACGTACGATTCTTTCGGATACAGCAAGGATATTCGATCCTCTGGGACTGTTGGCACCAGTAACCGTTCGAGCGAAACTGATGTTACAGGAAATGTGGCAGCTAAAATTGAATTGGGATGAGCAACTTCCCCAACCACTTGAAGCTAAATGGAGGTCGTTTCGAACCGATTTACCAGAAATTGAAAACATTACGGTTCAACGGCACATTTCGCAAGCTAATGCTACAGACATTAGCCTGCATGGATTTTGTGACGCATCGGAGAAAGCGTACGCAGCTGCCGTATACCTGAAGACGGTGAATAACAACGGACAAATCAAAATACAACTGATCGCTGCGAAAACAAGAGTCGCTCCGCTCAAACAAATCACACTTCCGAGACTGGAATTATCTGGTGCATTACTTTTGGGTTCTCTGATTCAACTGATCAGGGAGTCATTGAGATTGGATATAGCTGATGTTCATTGCTGGTCGGACTCAACAATCGTCCGAGCTTGGTTGAAAGCTCCACCGCAACGTTGGAAAACGTTCGTAGCCAATCGAGTGTCAGAAATCCACGAGAAACTACCGAGAGCGCAATGGCATCACATTTCAGGAGACAGCAACCCTGCAGATTGCGCTTCTCGAGGAATATCCGCTAGCGAACTGGGAAATCATGGTCTCTGGTGGCATGGACCGCAGTGCCTTATTTTCGCCGCAACAACGCAAGAACTACATGAACTCTCAGAGCCAAATGAATGTTTATCCGAGGAAAGACGAATTATTTCTTTAGTAACACATCATCAAATGGATTTCACGCTCATTTCCAAATTTTCAGCGCTTAAAAAACTCATTCATATCACCGCCTACATTCTACGTTTTGTCTTCAATTCGCGAAATGCGACAGAATTGAGGATTACTGGACCTTTATCGAAGGAAGAGAACGAAAAGGCGCTATCCCATTGGATTCGGGTCGTCCAAAGCAACAGTTTTAACGAAGAGATAGCTTGCCTTAAACAAAACAAAGAATTACCACGGAAAAGTAAAATCCTTTCGATGCGTCCGTACATCGATCAAGATGGGATTCTTAGAGTTGGTGGCAGACTTTGCCACTCCAACTTACCATACGAACAAAGGCATCCGGCACTGTTACCGAGACAGAGCAAATTAACAGAACTTCTAATACAACACGAGCACGAGAAACATTTTCACGGAGGTGCTCAACTACTAACTTCTGTCTTACAGAAACGTTATTGGATCGTCGGTCTTCGTGATGCCATACGTTTCCATATCAGAAGATGTGTTTCATGTGTACGACAGCAGGCAGTCACTGTAAAGCAACTTATGGGCGATTTACCACCAGCGAGAGTAAATCCTGCTCGGCCATTTTTGAAGTGTGGAGTCGACTACGCAGGACCATTTACCCTTAAACTAATGAAGGGACGAAGTCACTTCAGGTTTAAGGGATACATTGCCGTCTTCGCTTGCTTTACCACAAGATCAATTCATCTTGAACTTGTCAGTGACATGACCACCGAAGCATTTCTGGCAGCATTGAAACGCTTTGTTGCTCGACGAGGAAAATGCGCCGACATTTACAGCGACTGTGGAACCAACTTTACAGGAGCCGATCGAGAGATGAAAACATTCAACAAATTCATAGTCTCTACAAACAACAACGATCAAGTATCACGATGGCTCGCAGACGAAGGAATTAATTGGCACTTCAACCCGCCTGCAGCGCCACATTTTGGAGGCCTCTGGGAAGCCGGGGTGAAGTCCGTCAAGTATCATCTGAAACGAGTTCTTGGCACCATGGTTCTAAACTTTGAAGAAATGCAAACGCTTCTTTGCCAAATCGAAGCTTGCTTAAATTCACGTCCTTTAACGGCGTTAAGCTCGGATCCAAACGACTTCAATGCGTTGACACCTGGACATTTCCTAATCGGAGATGCACTCACCGCAATACCCGAACCCGATCTCACTTCTGAAAACGTCAACCGCCTGTCACGTTGGCAATTGAGCCAACAAGTACTGCAGCACTTTTGGAACCGTTGGCGAAATGAATTCCTCTCTCGCCTTCTACAACGTCCAAAGTGGACTACACCAAAACCGAATCTACGAGTCGGCGACTTGGTCTTGCTCAAAGATGAAGATTTACCTCCAACCAAGTGGAGAATGGCAAGAATCACTGAACTTCATCCAGGACAAGACAATCAAGTTCGCGTCGTAACTGTCAGAACCTCTGACAAATCACTGAAAAGACCCGTAGTTAAATTATGCCAGTTACCACTAGACTGATTTTAATTGTATTCAAACTGTTTACTAAGGGTTATTTATGTATGCAAATGTAACTTTTCGGACTTTTACTATCTCATTTGAAATTCGTTATTTCAAGGCGGGCGGAATGTTCGGTTGTACACATCGTAATTTTGTATAGTACAGGTACCTATATTCGTTTTCAAATGTTTATATAGCGCACGCGCGCGTGAAAGTGAGTTTTTGGTTGCTGTTAAAAAAGGTGTTATTTTTTGCGCGTGTAAAAATAAATTAACGGCCAGTTCTGTTTTGAAATAAGAGGAAAAAGGTTTAACGGATTTTATGTCGGAGAAGTTCTCATCTTTTATTTCGCTGCGCACGACAATAAGTTAGAAAAAATCGATAACGATTTCGAATCAGAAGTCTTGGATTCAGCCGTATTATATGCATGTATAACCAATTCAGACAATTATGCAAATACGGTTAGAAAAGCTAAGATAACCTTACCAAGGCTATACGTACTATAAAATCGAGCCAAGTGCAAATTGGAGGAGCCGGAGCCTTGGCAGTAAGTGGCGGCATTTTAATATAGCCCGTAAACTCTAGTTCGAGTGCATATCTTACGACGACGGCATCGAGTGTCGTTTCCACGCCGAGCACCGTTGTCACAAGTTCTGCAGCGGCAACAAGCGCCATTTTTAATGACGAGCACTAGTTCTACGAAACCGAGTACAGCCCCACCGTTTCCTCATGCTTCGGGTGGGGCCGGTGTTCAAGGAATCACACCGATATCGGTAACGAACGCAGCGCATCATCAACAGCTTCAGAGCTTTTTCGCGCAGGGATCGCAAATTCTACCCTGTTCGACAAGCGTTAGTGGAGGAGGGTCAACAACGGTTCACCCAGGCAGCGTGTTTTCTCTCGGAACGATGGGACAAACCCTTTTTCCCCAGCCAAATACCCCGACGATCACCGGACCAACGGTGAACGTACCTACGAATGGAGGACAACTTCCAGGAAATAGTAGAGGACAACTTCCAGGAACGAGTGGAGGACAACTTCCAGGAAATAGTAGAGGACAACTTCCAGGAACAACGGGACTCGGGCCAAGTTTTTTCCTATCGCAATACACAAATAACATCAGCAACCTTGGATCGGGCCATCACGCGGCTCAGTTGAATTTACCACAGCAGTTTCCCATTGTAACTGGCATGAAATTACCTGAATACAAACTCAAAAGGTTTTCGGGAGATAATACGCAATGGACAGATTTCTGGGCAATATTCGAAATCACGGTAGACAAACAGCCAATGGAAAATAAACTCAAAATTGTTATATTTACGATCGTATTTAGAGGGAGCGCCAGCTAACGTGATAGCTAGTCTCGAGCTAACTAACAGCAACTACGACATCGCGGTAAAAATTATTAAGAACAGATACGGAAGAAATGACAAAGTAATTCGATTCCACGTCATTAATTTAAAAAAAAACTGCAGCCTGTAAGAGACGTATCGGACGTTATTGGCTTGCGAAATC
The DNA here is from genome assembly GCF_980474605.1 of Leiobunum rupestre. NCBI lineage: Eukaryota > Metazoa > Arthropoda > Arachnida > Opiliones > Sclerosomatidae > Leiobunum > Leiobunum rupestre. The sequence goes on from NC_143392.1 coordinate 39,816,825, forward strand.
TGTACGACCGCTGCGAAGTAGAGATTTCCGCGTTGGAATCATTAAGATTGAACTTCAAGGAATTCGGTCCAGTGCTGTGCCCTCTGGTCGTCGAGCTTTTACCAGTAGAAATAACCCTGGAATCTAGCCGTAGAAGAGATGTGGATCAGGACTGGGACGTCAAGGAACTGCTTTCAGAGAGGGCCAGCTTGTATATGAGCAACGCTAGCAGCGGATCAACCGCAAATAGATCAGGACAATCCGAACAACGCTCAAACTACGTATTTTATGGCAGAAGTAACCAGAAAGGAAGGGGAGGATCCAAATCGTCAACAGGGAGCTTTAACGTAGGAGCGCGACAGAGTAATAAATCGCTACGATGCATTTTTTGCAGACGTACAAACCACAAGACTGACAATTACTATGCCGTTTCAATGGCTAAGAAGAGAGCAATAATTCGCTCCCAAGGTCGATGTTATATTTGCGCAAGGTCTGACCATATAGCGAGGGAATTTACATACCAGTTGAGTGCAAAAAATTTAGTAAGCGCCACATCACGGCACTTTGCGAAGAACGAAAGGGGGGTAACGGAGGAGCTGGAGAAACGCCGAAAGAAAGAAACGAAAACCAGAACGACAAGGAGGATTCAGGAAATACGCTGTTGAAAGCCATAACTGTGAGGCAGCACCTAGCCCCTACTAACTCAGCCCCTGGCGCCATACTTCTACAAACCGCGAGAATTCAAATCGTAGGAAGTGAAAGAACCCTAAACTTGCGCTGTCTCTTTGACGGAGGCAGCCAGAGAAGCATTATAAGGAGGAACATCTCTCAACAGCTAGGCCTGGAGGAAGATGGTGAAGAAAATCTACTATTTCACGCGTTCGCGCAGCAAGAGCCGAAGATAGTAACCTGCAAGAGGGTCAAGGTCATTTTACGCAGTTTACATGACAAGCAAGATTTGGCAGTCAAGGTATTGGAAATTCCGGAAATAAGCGGAGCGAAAATAGAGACACCCTGCGAAGAAATACGAGAACGAATATCGGAACTTGATTTTACTTTAGCCAACCAAGACAAATTTCAAGCAACAAACGCTCAGGAGTTAGGGTTCCTGTTAGGAGCGGACTACTATTGGAATGCGGTCAGCGTTGATGAAATAATTCGAGTAAAGGGGGCCCTTGTAGGCTTTTGTAGCCCAGAAAAGTAAATTTGGTTGGTTGCTTCAAGGACCATCCGATCAACCAGTCAATTCGATAGCATCTCATTATACCGCCATATCGGTAAATAACGCGAGCGTGAGTTAAATAAAAAAGATTGGAGGTGCCTTACGGAAATTCTGGGAATTTGAGTCCCTTGGAATAAAGGAAAATGAATCCCAAGCTCGGGAAACCGAAGCAGCCCAGATGCGCTTCGAAGGTCAAATTAGAATGGAAAATGGTAGCTACGAAGTATCACTTCCTTGGAAAGAAAGAAGAGAGGAGCTTCCGAATAATTTCAATGTAGCTATTAAAAGAATGCACGGACTTTTAAGAAGGCTGAAGACGAATAAACCGGTACTGAAGCTCATTGATGACATATTCCAGGAGTATACCAAGGAAGGCATTATAGAACTAGCCAGATGTTCAAGAGGAGTCACGAAGTCTTTCTTTTTACCCCATCATCCCGTCATACGGGAAGATAAAACTAAGACCAAGGTTCGGGTAGTTTTCGACGCCTCAGCGCACGACCGAAACCAGCCATCGTTGAACGATTTCGTGGAAGCCGGACCTAACATCAATCCAGATCTTTATGACGTCTTAATTAATTTCCGTAAGCACCGTGTAGCGGTCACAGCCGATATACAACAGGCTGTTTTACAAATCTCGATAGTTCCCGAAGATAGAGATTATCTTAAGTTTTTGTGGATCAAAAATCCTTTCTCGGACAATCCACCAGAAATCGAAGTATGGCGTTTAGCCCGAGTTGTATTCGGAGTTAATAGCAGTCCGCGCATTCTAGCAAGTACTATCAGACATCACACCAAGAAATTTGAAGACGTTTATCCAGAAACCTGCGCCAAGATCAATAATGACACCTACGTCGGCGATTTAACGTCAGGAGCGAAGGACGACAACGCCGCCTTAAAATTAATAGACGAGTCACGAGAGATAATGTCTAAAGCCAATTTGACGCTTAGAAAATTCCAGACGAACTCCCTCGCAGTAAGGGAAGTGTTACAAGCAAGGTACGGAGAAACCGTTCAAGAAGCTGTGTTCCAATCTTCAGGTGAAAATAAAGTATTGGGATTGGCGTGGAATCCAGAAAGCGACACTTTTTCATTCAAGGTGGACGAGTTGGTTCAGGTTTTGGAATCCGCACCACTTACCAAGAGAAGCGTGCTAAAGATATCATCTCGCATTTTCGACCCTACAGGGTTTTTAACACCCTACACCATCTCAGTAAAAATACTTCTCCAAAAGCTTTGGTTAAACGGAATGGATTGGGACCAAACCCTACCCGAAGAGTTGACAATCCTTTGGAAAGAATAGAGCACCCAATTAAAGTAGATTCCAGAAATACGGAACAACCAATAATATTTCAAGAGCACGGAGGGAAGAGAACCAGGAGGTACAGATAGTGCTCGGCAGTCGATTAATTTTTATCCATGAATAAAATAAGCTCGGCGATATTTAAATAATATTTATTTAAATAACCAATAGTTGAATAAAAATTGTAAAATGTTTAAATAATCGAAAGTGAATAAGCCTATTATTTAAATAAAACAAACAATTATTTAAATAAATACCACTTTTATTCAAATAAATGCTTGGTTGCGTAAAAAACATAATTAAATAAGTTAAAATGATATTCTTTTTACCAACGTTTTTTAAATAAATCGTAAAATTTGTGGATAATGAATAAACAATTCCGAGCACTAGGTACAGAGTTGCACATATTCTGTGATTCAAGCGAAGCTGCTTATGGAGCGGTCGGTTATTTTCGATACACCAATGACAAAGGCGCTATAGACACGGTATTCGTAACTTCAAAAGCCAGAGTAGTGCCAGTTAAAAAACAAATTATCCCAAGGTTGGAACTATCGGCGTGTTTTGTAGGAGCACGATTAGGCAAAAATCTGGCAAATATATTCAAGATGTCATTGGCAAACGTATCGTTTTGGACCGACTCATGAAAAACAATTCGTGGCCATTAGAGTTAGCGAAATTCAGCAAATTTCAGAACCCCAAACTTGGCACCACTGTCGAGGAATTACTAATCCCGCTGACCATGCCTCTAGGGGGCTCTCGGCAGAAAAACTAAGGACCAATGCGATCTGGTGGAAGGGTCCACCCTGGCTCTACCTAAGTGAAAAACTTTGGCGCAAATCGAGCTTCGAAAAAATTGCGGCTAACATTGTAACCGAGGATGAACCGAAAATTCCTAAAAGGCAGGGCCGTCTTAAGACCTTTTGGGTCCATGGGCTAAATTATTTCTTTAGACCTTTGCGATCCCCAACGGTCAGCCTTTGTCCGTTGTCTAAATTCAACTACACAATAAGCAAACCAAAGCTTTTAATTTCAAAAGTATAACATAGTCCTACTGAAAATAAGATTTTTACTGACAGTGACTTGCTGTTAGGTCTTAGAATTAGTTGGTACCGTATGATACGCGATGTGGCGATGAGTTAAATTACTTTGGACGTAACTAAAAGATACACAATATTAAATGAGTATAAATAATATTTAATTAACTAATCCCTTATCCCTAGAGTAGAGGCGGTATGGATGGCCTTTCCGGGGCCCCCAAACTGGCTGGAGGCCCTGGGCTGTAGCCCACTTAGCCCATGCCTTAAGACGGCCCTGCTAAAAGGGAGCATTTTCAAGACAACACTCTGATAGAGAAGAAACCGGTAGCTATCCTGGATCTGGAAAAATTTAGTAGCATCAAGAAGGCTGTTCGAATTACTGCCTGGGTGCGAAGATTTATAGCTGCCTGGAGGCGAAGATTTCTTCCAAATGCAACAATAAGAAGCCAGACCTCGAGATGGGTCCGCTAACTACAGAAGAATTAGAGAAAGCAGAGGTAGACTGGGTCGAACCGTTCAATATGAATGCTTTCAAACCGAAATTACGGATCTATCTAAGACAGGTCATACGAAGAACGCGACCATAGCAGAGCTTAATCCCATAATTGATGAGAACGGCCTGATGAGACTTGGAGGAAGATTACAAAATTCTGAATTCAGTTACGCAACCAAACATCCCATCATCCTACCGTACAAACATCGCTATTTCGATCTACGGATGAAATAATCATACGAAAGAGTACATCACAGCGGAGCACCCGAAGCCCTCATTCAAATTAGAGCCAGATATTGGGTCATTAAAGGTCGGCAATTATCCAAGAATTGTGTAGCTAGATGCTATTTTTGTAGAAAATGGAACGTGAAACGGAGCGTCCCGAAAACCGCGCCGCTTCCGTCGGATAGGATAACAGTGTCGAGACCGTATGAAGTTGTCGGAATCGATTTTGCCGGACCTTTGCTTATGAAGGAAGGTAATAAGACAAAAAAATGTTATGTAGCGTTGATTACGTGCGCCACAACACGCGCGGTACACCTAGAGTTGGTCACCAATTTATCCACTCGAAATTTCATCATCATCATCATTATTATTATTATTATTATTATTATTATTATTATTATTATTATTATTTATTTATGTAAAGCAAGATATTTTTACAAGTACAAAATTTATCTTCAAATAATTGCTTTCAACCCACTGTATATGCGTAAACGCGTGTGGGCAGCGGGGGTTGGTATCAAATACAACAATATATCAACCGTTCTGAGTACAAAATTAGTAACACTTATTACAATATTTAAGGTGAAATTACAATTAGTTTTCTAAACAATTACTAATTTCCCGATCATGGTCAATAATCCATAGATTTAATTCTTTTTTAAATCGGAAAAAATTAACTTCTATTTTTAATCTTAAAGGTAAGTAATCAAAAAGTTTATATCCCAAGTATTTAGCCTGTTTTTGAGTTTTAGTTTTTAAAATTTTAGGGAGTGTAAAATTCATAGTATATGGAAGCCTTGTGCTCCTACAACTTTTAATTAAACATTGATCACTATTTTTCAATTTGAAAACATTTGTTATGATGTTTTTAACGAATAATTGTTTCACAGTCATAACCTTAAAGTTAAAATATGCAATATTGTTATGAAACCGGTATGGAACATTTATACACGTTTTTACGAGTTTATTTTGGACTTTAACAAGTGGACTAAGGACATTTTTTGTGGCAGAGCCCCAAGCTATAATACCATAATTTAACATAGATTGTACAAGAGCATGGTAAACCATTCGCAAAAATCGCAGGTCAAGTATGTTACGCAGTAATCTGAAGTTATACAAAAGGTATCTGAGGCTTTTACATAGATTATTGATATGACTAGTCCACTTTAAATCAAAATCAATAATAATTCCAAGGTACTTAATACTTTTGACATTTTCAATTTTTGGACAATTTGAACATAAGTTATTATTACTGATACAAATATCGTTACAATGTAATATCAGATCATCAATTAATTCGTTAGGCTTACGATATCCAAAAGTGATAAACTTAGTTTTTTTCGAGTTTAAACTTAGTAAGTTAGCATTTAAGAGGTAATATGTGCGAGCTAAACCATTTTTAGATTTATCCAAAACATCACTCCAAGTGTTGGCAGCAAAAACAAGGGCTGTGTCGTCAGCGAAGGCGGTTAAATAATCTGATACATTTGCATTACATAAATCATTAACATAAATGAGGAACAATATGGGACCCAGCACTGTACCTTGGGGTACACCACAGGTAACTGGTAAAGGCTTACTTAAAACTTCGTTTATTTTAACTCTTGATTTTCTATTTTGAACATAACTTTCGAACCATTTTAAAGGCAAACCCCTAATTCCACAATTATCAAGTTTTTGTATCAATATATGGTGGCTGATGGTATCAAATGCCTTTGCCAAGTCCAAGAAAACAGCAATAACCTTTTGATTTTTATCAAGAGCTTGATGGACATAATTAGTGAAGTTATATAGGGCATCGTTAGTACTCTTATTCGACTGAAAGCCATATTGATAATTTGACAACATACTAGTTTCCTCTAGAAAATTAACAAGCCTTTTTTTCATTGCTTTCTCAAAAAGTTTTGATATATGAGTTAACAGAGAAATTGGTCTGTAATTAGATAATTAATTTTTTTCACCCGCTTTAAATATGGGAACAATAAGTGCATTTTTTAAGACATCAGGAAAAATACCAAGCTCGAAGCTTAAATTAATTATATGAGCCAGAGGATGAACAATGTACCTACTAATTGATTTTAAAGTTCTAGCATTTATGCCATCACTTCAGGGAGCGGAATTTTTTAAGCCTTTTATAAGGTTGAATATTTCTATTTCCGTAACTGGATTAAGGAAAATACTTCTTTGGTTTCGAGTAACTCCAGAAAAATTAACTTTCTGATGATTCAAATCTATTATTTTCTGGGCCATTTTATCTCCTATTTTTGTAAAGTATTTATTAAAACCGTCCGCCACCGCATGAGGTTCTTTTTTTGAATCCACTGTTTTACCCTCGATATTGATATTAAATTCATTTAACGCTTGTTTATTCTTTTTATCTGGACAGACCTTTATAACAATTTTCCAAATTTTTGCAGGATCATTATTAGCACAAACAATTTTTTCTTTGTAATAATTGCACTTTGTTAGACGTAATAGTTCAGATAATCTATGTCTATAACTGTGGTAAAACTGTGAAAGCTGTAGGTTAAACGGTTCTTTATTTAATTTCCGCTTTAAGCGGTCTCTTTTCCGGATACTTATAATTAAGCCCTTAGTAATCCAGGGTTTCAAAGGTTTAAATTTTTTTGAAGTGTTGGAATTATCAACTAAAATGTCTATTTTTTTCCTAGATAAATTAATATAAAACTGCAGCGTAGAAATAAAATTATTCGTGGCATTATCTAAATTATTTGAACTTAATACGTCACACCACGCTTCAAACATTATAACGGTAGATAATTTGTCGTAATCAATCTTATTTATTGTATTATGTTTATTATTCTGATACTCACGATGTTTTGCGTGTTTTGATTTCAAATTTAGAATTAGCAAGCAATGATCAGTTATATGTGTATCAAATATTAATGTTTCAGCATCATTTACTAGGAATGAATTCTTGAATTTAACGAAAAAATGATCAAGGCACGAATTGGTTTGAACCGTAAATCTAGTATAATTAGAAACGCGCGAAAGAAATCCGTTAGACACCATCAAATCTATATAGTCTTCACTTACTGAGTCCGGTTTAGTATCTAAAATGTTTAAGTTAAGGTCACCCATTATCACATTACAATTCTAATTATAGTGCTGTAATTCCATTTCCAAAAATTTTAAGAAATCTTCAGGGTCAGAGTTTGGTGACCTATACACGGCCAAAATTCGAGTGGCAATAGTATCCAAAGATTTATCTATATCTTCATTGACTAAATCGATTCTAAGACAGTTTGCAGGGCCAATGTTTACTTCCTTGGCATTAAAGCTAATATCTTCCTTAACAAATGCAACAATTCCGTCACACTTATTATAGAACTTTGTTGTCTGTACGGTTTTATAACCATCGATGTTGAATAGTTCAATCGGGACATCTACAAGCCAGCATTCGGTTAAAATAATAATATCTATTTCCGGGGTTAATTCGCTTAAGACTACACAAAGTAGATCAAAATTTTTTTATGCTTCGTATATTTTGTTGTAGTATTTAAAAAATTTCATTTCCCGTCGCGGAATACCCCGAAAAGTATATTCCGATAACGCCCGCACTTTCAAACGTGCAGAACGCGAAATTAACGCGCTATTCAGATGTATGCGCTTTAATGAAGCCAAAGACTATTTCGCAGATTTACACATCGAATGGAGGTATATCGTGGAGTTTGGGACTTAGTGGGGAGGATTTTGGGAGCGCCTTGTGAGGTCAGTGAAGACAAGTATGCCTTTTTAACCTACCAGAAGCTTTACTCCGTTATCAGGGTCTTTTTTTTTGCTCGGAAAAGTGTTTTTTTTCGAAAACTATTTATAGTACCGATTTCAAATTTGGAAGGTCAATTCTCTATACCGGGGGACATCAGTTTGAGAAATTTGAGCGTTTACGGTAATGTTTTTCACCAATTTTGAAAAATTATTTTTCGACCACTAGGTGCGAGATAAAAACTTTCTATTATAAAGTTGTAGGCCGTCATCGAAAACCCTTAAAAATTGTTCACTCGACGAAAAACAACTTATTTATCAGTGAAAATTCGAGCTTGAAAAATTTACAAGTTGGTGAAGCCAAATTACGATTGTTTGAAACGATAATTGAAAAGGGAACAAGTCTAATACAAACGTAGTAGAGTTTTCACACTTGATAAAATGTACACGTTTGGTTTTTAAATGCAGATATTTTATTCACATAAATTTTTACAAAACATTTTCAATAATATCACCATTGGCTGCAACACAGGTTTGTGCGCGGACAATTAAGTTCTCAAACGCTTTCTCTACCATTTCTGGTGTGACGTCTCGGCAAGCACTGATTATTCGTCTAATGAGTTCCTCCCTAGTTTCAATGGGCGTGGCGTATACCTTTGCTTTAACGAATCCCCAGAGAAAATAATCCAGCGGTGTTAGGTCAGGTGACCTTGCTGGCCAATGCACTGGACCATTTCTCCCTATCCACCTTTCAGGAAACTCGTTGTTGAGGTGCTCAGTTACTTGCCGGGGAAAATGCGGAGGGGCGCCATCTTGCTGAAACCACAACTGACGTCTTTCAGCCAATGGAAGGTCGTCGATTGCGTCACTCAGTTCGTTCTGTAGAAAATGTAAATACCTTTGGCCGTTGAGGTTCGTCGGCAGGAAAAAGGGACCAATCAAACGGTTTCCAACAAGTCCAACCCAAACATTGACCCGTTCAAATTGAACCTGGTGATGATATTCAAAACCCCAATGTGGGTTGATGTCAGACCAAAGATGGCTGTTTTGATGATTAAAGGGCCCATCTCTAGAAAATGACGCTTCGTCGGAGAACAAAACATGGCGCAAAAATTGTCTATCTTCTTGGACAGCATTTAGTAACCAGTTGCTAAATTCATAACGTCTTTGATGGTCTCCGTCAATTAGTCCTTGGTGGAGCGTAGCTCTGTATGGGTGATAGCGATTCTTACGAAGAATTTTCCACACACGATTTGCAGAACAACCCAAATCAGCAGCGGCGTTAGCGCAACTGTGACGAGGATATGCCACAAAGTACGCGAGTACATTGTTCTCGAAGTCTAAATCCGGTTGACCCAATCCGCGAAACCTAGGTTGCAAGTTACCAAATTGATTGAAATCGTGAATTGCTCGTCTTACTGTATTTACAGATGGTGCTCCATTTGGATGTCAGTCACTCTTCTAAGGTTTTGCGCTGCTTCTCCATAGTAAATGGCAACTATCTCTGTACGCTCAGCTACTGAATAACGAGGCATTGTTCGAAATATTATCAAACACTGATAATAATCTCCCAAAGTTTTCCTTTAAATACCCAATGCATGTTTAGGATTGACCTATAGCCTCGTGTTTTTTAAATCCGGTCGTTTTTTTAACCAAAGTTTCAACTGGATTAGGTAATTCGGTTTCAATTATCGTTTCAAACAATCGTAATTTGGCTTCACCAACTTGTAAATTTTTCAAGCTCGAATTTTCACTGATAAATAAATTGTTTTTCGTCGAGTGAACAATTTTTAAGGGTTTTCGATGACGGCCTACAACTTTATAATAGAAATTTTTTATCTCGCACCTAGTGGTCGAAAAATAAGTTTTCAAAATTGGTGAGAAACATTACCGAAAACGCTCAAATTTCTCAAACTGATGTCCCCCGGTATAGAGAATTGACCTTCCAAATTTGAAATCGGTACTATAAATAGTTTTTGAAAAAAAACACTTTTCCGAGCAAAAAAAAAGACCCTGTATAGTAAACTCACGCCCACTGACGTATTCTAACTCCGCGCCCAACGATCCTTCCCCCCTGACTCCCTCGCATTTGATTGGCGATCGGCTAACCGCTCTCCCGACGGGCACCATCGAAGGAACTCTGCCAGAAACTAACCGAGCAAATCTTGAGCAGCGATTAACATATCAAAGAGACGTTCTAACTAGGTTTTGGAACCGTTGGAAAAAGGAATATCTGCTAGAGTTACAGTCGGCTCATAAGCTAAACAAGTTGGCAAGCCAAAATATACCTCTCCTCGGAAGAATTGTTCCTAGTGGTATTAATTTATCGAGATTACCCTTAAAGATATATCTCCGCAATTCAGAGTTATTTACTAAAATCGTAATCCCGGTTCAATCCCGCCCGGTATAAAATTTTAATTGTAAAATAACTGAGACGAAACAACCGAGTTGAATTTATTCAGAATAATATAAATTAAGTAGTTACAACAGCGAGTTAGACGTACTGAAACAATGCACAATTGAATTTAACCCTATTTACAGTACAAGTTTATCAGTTAAATATAATACGAAGCCAATTTTAATCAAAGAAATATCTACAGAGGGTATTTGTATTTTTCTCGCTTACGAAATACGATAGCCACACATTTAACGCTCATTTTATTTCAACACTTGCCCTTGATGAAGATACCGTAGAATAGCTATTTTCGACATCTGGTAGTGGACGACTCGTGAACTTCCAGTTGACGTTGTGACACATACCGCATGAAAAAGACCAATGCCAGCCAATATCCAATATCATATATTGACTCGCAAACCCAGGAAACCAATGACTGTAATAGGTATCGTAGATGTCCAAATATCCACACCAATAAAAAATGTATTAACAATAAGCGAAAAACTTACCAACACAAAGCACAAAAAGCCACTTGACTAAACCACAGCTCGTATATCAATAAATGACCGTAGATGGAATAGTTAGTGCGACGCCTTACCATAAACAAACAGGAATTTTCGACTTTATTATCATGAAACCGGATAAGCTAAACAACACGACCTACACACCTCAAAGTCTCCTCCAAAAACTGGACGTTTTCGTGGAAACAAAATAATCTAAAAAAACCAAAGATAAAAATATAAGATCAAAGAATAGACAAAAAACAACATTATCTCGATAAGTAAAAATAACATATGACCCTTCCTTTGCCTAAAACCCAGATACATATTATATTAAAACAAGTTGGCAAGCCAAAATATACCTCTCCTCGGAATAATTGTCCCTAGTGGTATTAATTTCTCGAGATAACCCTTAAAGATATATCTCCGCAATTTAGAGTTATTTGTTAAAAATATTAACCCATTTCTATCCCGCCCGGTATAAAATTTTAATTATAATTAAAATAATTGAGACGAAACGACCAATTTTAATTTATTCAGAATATCATAAGTTAAGTAGTTACAACAGTAAGTTAGACGTACTATAACAATGCACAATTGAATTAAACCCTTTTACAGAACAAGTTTATCAGTTAAATATAATAGCAAATTTTAATGAAATATCTACAGAGGCTTTTTGGAATTACTCGCTTACGAAATACTTGCCGCATCTTTAACGCTCATTTTATTTCAACACTCCCCCTTGATGAAGATACCCTAGATATCTGGTAGTGGACGACTCGTTCACTTCCTGTTGACGTTGTGACGCATACCACATGAAAAAGACCAATGCCGTCCAATTTCCAATATCATATAATGACTCGCACACCCAAGAAATCATTGACTGCGTTAGAAATCGTAGATATCCAAATATCCACACCAAATGTATTTACAAGAAGCAAAAACCTTACCATCAACAAAGCACAGAGAGCCACTTGACTAACCGCCAGCTCTTAAAGCAATTAACGTTAAATTATCTCCTTTGAATTAACAGAACTATATATAGGTCGTTAAGAAAGTGGACCACCCACAGGGTCTACCCTTTAACCCTCTAATCTCGGCTGACTGCGCTAAAACAAGATTTAACCTTTAAAAAATACCAGATTAGGCCTTCATAAATTCATTAATAAAAAAAGACTTTATTACCTATTATGCTTACGAGGCCTGTCTTAATTTCAGTGAATCTAAGCAGCTATCGGTGGTTCTGTGGTAGAGCGCTCGACTGCCAAGCCGAATGGTCTGGGTTCGAAACCTGGGTGGCGCATTTGTTTTTAATCAATAGAGAAACGCTAAATTAGAATTTCTTCGATGCAATAATTTCAATTTCAATTCTATTTCAATTAAACCAAAATTTCGTACTCTATTAAATACGCTTCCGATAAAGTTGAAGGTCTAATTTTCAATAAGGCGTAACAAGTGTCGGTGGTTCTGTGGTAGAACGTCCGCCTGTCAATCAGGAGGTCTCGGGTTCAAATCCCGCCCGATGCGATCGCAAATTGATACTAAGACGAATACCGTGTACAACTGGTGGAAACCCTGCCATTGGACGTTGAGAGGTAGCATTACACTCAGCACTCGGTCCGTCCTAAAGTCATTAAGAAGAAGTTGGAGAGAAAACGCCCATATAAACACAACAGACTCAACATGCACATCCATCAGAACACAAACACAACAAATTCAACACTCACAACCTACGCATAAACATTACAAAAACCGTAATACACCAAACCGTCACGACGGTGAGCGAAAAAACACCATCCAAACCAAACCGCAAATGCATACGTTAACGCTCACCGTCACACGGTGGTTTTGCCAACCCTTTGAGAAACTGCGTACGCAGTGATTACACTTTGCGCCGAAAATGCGAACGCGTTCGCAGTCCTGACAGACAGACCCACCCACAGACCCACCCACAGACAGACACGGTCGTTGTATAACCCCTCCTAGGGGACTTTGTCCCCTCGGAGAGGTAAAAATGCGGAAACAGTTAACCCTGTCGCGAAAGGTGACGTTGTGTTACTGAACGAACACGACACTCCAAGGCATAAATGTAGCTTAGACCTTGTGCAAGAGAAATATGTTAGTAGAGATGGACATATTAGGTCATGCGACTTAAAAATTTCCAGTTAATTTAGTATATCCTCTAGAACTGAAAACCGACTAGAAAAAATAATATTGGGCAATTTGTAGTAATGATGCACAGCTTTAAAGAGTCCAAGGTGGGGAGGATGTTGAAACGCAACGTTATAAAAATGTATCTTTCTTATAGCGTTTTCCATTTGATTGCTCAAGATTCACTCTGACTCTGTCTCTGACGTCATAGATCTCACCCCAATCGACTAGAGTAAAACCGCAAATGGAACATTCCATTAACATATTCCCGCGCTTTGTTGTTTTTCGTCTGCTAGTAATTTCAATTTTCGCGTGTTGGTCTGCCATTTTGCCAAAAAAATAAAAAAAGGAACACGCGAATCTTTGCTGCGATCACGGAGCACCCGAGAGCGGAAAATGGAACACGAGGAACTTGATCGAAGTAGATCCGAGCACTCTAATGGAACATAAAATGTTGATCAGAGCGATCTAGAGTGCTCGAGAGCAGACAAATGGAAAACGCTATTATATATATAAAATTGAATGTGACTCGTGGCACGCGCCAATGTAAAACACGCGTTTTAAAAGTTAGTTGTTAATAAAATATTAAACTGAACGGTTACTGTAATTTTATTTCAAAAATTCGTATTAAGCCTAACGTGAAAAAATACGAAACCCATCCTAAGGTGTTCTGAACTTTCATTGCATAAAACCGTCTTGTTTATATATCAAGAAGTAGCAAGTTTATTTCGTATCGACTTAACTCCTAATTTTAAGAACCATTTATGCTCTCCCACCTTCGCCATAAGATAAAACGTGCTGGTCGCTAATTTCTTCAGAGATCCCTGCACGCGTCAGCTGTAGCAGAGCGTATATTAAATTGTTTTTAGAAACAATCCTAAATAAACAAACTAAAATTATTACTACCCAAAATGACCGCGCACTTTCTATATAGGCTTCGAGCTTAGGAAATATAGCGCCATCTGCCTTAATATCCGTCAAATAAATATGTGAAGAAATAGCAGACGACTTTTAAATGAAATTATCATCTGTTATGCAGAGATAATTTTGAACGAGCAGACATCTTTCATATATTCAATTTAAAACGTAGCTGGTAGGCGGCGATACTTGTGACCAGAATTTATACTATGCACAAAGCTTATAGAATTTGCGCTTAGAAAAGATAGCGCCACCTACTTTACTATCGTCAACTATTTGTTGAAGAAACAATAGCAGTTGACTTTCGAAAATGAATGTTCTTAAGCTGAGATGTGCAAGGGGTCGCTGGGCACGTGGAAATTTTATAGGCTTACGCGACTTTGCAATAAATAAAACTAAGTTTTTTTTTATGAAGTAATAAAAATCATTTATTTATACATTTTCAAAATGACATTTTTCTTTGGAGAAGAACTCCTTACGTCTCGGTCCATCGCTCGGACTCCACTGCCTCACTCCTCCGTCAAACCACCATTGAAACCTTGTTTCGCGTCAACCTGTCTCGCCACAGGAGGAACGCAGCGGGCCATCCTTTGTACTCGGAAAAACCCCAAATACCGAAGTATATATACAAAAGAGGCTTTTAACAGTTATCGAAACCATACTCGACCCTTACAGATGTTCAGCTTTTTACCAAAATAATTTTGAATGAGCAGACAGCTTTTACACATTCGATTTAAAACTCAGTCTGTAGGCGGTGATACTTCTGACCCAAGTTTAAACTACCCACGAAGCCTATAGTAAAGCCCAGTGCCATAACACTAATTTGACCGTTAATTTTACGGCAAAATTTGATACGTTAATTATTTGGTGAAATAACCGTTCGCTTACGGTAATTTCTTAGAGTGTAGGACACTGTAGGAGGACTTTAAATTTATTATCGTTGAAATTTAGAGCGTTTCTCCCTGACCATACCTCTAATGTTAATAGGTCAGTTTGTAGAAATCGGAACATTTTCAAGTCATCTGCATATAATCGTAGGTTAGACTTGACTGAAATAGGGATATCGTTGATGTAAACTATTAATAAAAGAAGCCCCAAAACACTACCCTGTGGGACTCCACTAAGAACAAGCATTGGGTCACTTAATGTTTGCTCCACTCTTACTCTTTGTACACGACTAGTCCGAAAATTTGCAATCCACAATACCAAATTATAATGAGGTATATAACATCTACTCTATCGAGTGAGTCAAGCCATAAATGCAGACAGGACAGCATATTTGTGACGGTAGATTTATTGTTTAAGAATCCATGCTGAAGAGGAGAGAGCTGCAGGTATGGCTGAAGGTGGTTTACCATGGCAAGACATTTCTCCAGCACTTAACAGACTGTAGATGTAATGTTTATAGGTCTATAATTAGCAGTACAAGATTTTTTACCAGAGTTTTTGGTAGAAAGGAGGAATATGCCTAATTCTACAATCTTCCGGAAGAGTGCCACTTTGAAGTGATTGTATAAATAAGGTATGTAAAAGACGAAACACCGTAAAAGCGCAGTTTTTTAGAATTCGATTCGGGATGGCAGAAAGTTTTTCAAAATTTGAGGTCGGGAGATCAGAAATGTCAATTTCCTGTCTGTTGAAGTTTTTTGAAAAGGTATTTTTGTATGCTGCAGTGAAGTTTCTACACGTAGGATTGTTGCTCCATTCTCCCCGCTGACGAATTCTGTTCAAATATAGTGATTTCCACAAACAAAATGATACATTCTGGGGATTAAGTTTAATCGATTTATTACTTTAAGCCATTTTGAGCGCACGTTTAAGTTAGATTGAGGTAATACTTATTATCGAAAATGGTCAATACAAGGTTTTAAACAAAGATCTGAAATTGTTATAATAAAACCAAGAAATACTTGTTTAATGATATTTTTTCTTTAGTGACCGACTTATTTCCTATGTCTATGGTTGCTAACGAAGAGCAAGGGCAACATGGTTGACCGACGAAGAAAGTCAGGAATGGATTAAAGAATTTCATGAATTCCACGAGGTGGCCTCCAACCATCCCAGCAATCGGTCACCGTTACTACTTCCATTTTCCTACAAAAAGATCAAGTTTTAAAAAAGGTTTTGGCGAAATTCGGAGATATCTTCAACAAGAAATACAAAATCAACGCCGAAATTTTCAAAACTGGTAAAAAGGAAGGAAGTACTTTGACAAAAGTATATTTTAATCGTTGACTTTGTCTCGACTTTACAGATTCGGTGCAAAGCTTTGCTGACGCCATTCTCTCGTCTGAAATTGAAGAAAACGCGTATGAAAAGACAACCACCAGCAAGGGACATGTGCACGACGAAAATACCTGGAAAATACTTGGCTACCTTTTTATAGGTAGTGATTGATTCGTATTGTAATTACTGATAACAGTTCTCTGACACAAGCACGAAATAATGATATATTACATTATCTGCATAAATTTACTTTCAGTTGATATTGATCAAAATGCAAACCGGACACTTTAAACCAGAAACTAATCTGAATTCATGGTTAAGCCACCCTCTTATAGATAAGCGTTGGGGAACCTTATAGAAGATAAGATTGTAAACAATAAAGCTTCCCCTACACGTTTAGAAGGGCTGACTTAACTTGTCTAATGTTTTCAGAGGCTTCCAGATATCGATTTTGCAAGTTTAATTGACTAAATTCCTTTCGTAATTGTAAATACAACTTTATTGTCTTTGCTCTACATTAAATTTCATACTAAAGGAAATTTATGTTCAGAATAATTATAGCATATCAGTACAGATCGGTTACTTCAGAGAACCAGATAGTTTGAAATTAGATGGCTGGTGATCGGAATATTAAAGATTACACTGATATCTGAATAGCCTGTAGCACAAGATTCGCAGGCTCTCACCAATTTTTCAAAATTTGTTTCTAAAAAAAAAATACTTACGCGGTTACATACATTTTATACTAACATTCTAAAACTATTAAAGACTAAAATATGGTTTTTAAATATCCATAGGAAGTAAAAAAGTTACATTTTACGAGGTAAGTTGTAAGTTTTGTTTTAATGTATACTGGCGCGGTTTGGCGGTAAATACCCCCACAAATTTATGTTAATTAAAGGTTACTATTTCTCATAGCCGGAGAAGATACATCGACACAGCCTCTTAGCTGGCTTATTCTGATGGTGGCAAACTATCCCGAAATGTAAGCGAAATTAAGAGATTAACTTGACAACAACGTAGGTATAATATTGTTATCTAATCGAGATAACTGACTGAAGCATAAGTCTGTGATAATATTCCATAGCTTTGTCCATATGTAACATAATCACTCATAACTATGCCTCTGTAAACCCTTACCATATAATCAGTGAAATCTTGTTTCTCACGGAACATAAAATATCTTATAATCCTTGATAAAGTTTGCCGTGGAAACAAAATTAATGATCGTAAGGCACAAGTTCAACGACAGGTTGTCACGCCAAAAAACGCATAATTAAGTCTGCCCTTTTTCAAATTTCGTTTTATCTTTAAAGTTGATGACGCGTTTTTCATCTGACTTGAAAGTGACGAAATAGATAATAGCGCTTTTAATGGGCTTTGATCGGATATTGGTTCTTGATTGCACAATGCATTTAGGAAATCTTCGACTTCTCATCGGAGATAATTTAATTTAAAATATTAAGACAATAAAAACTGTACTTCCACATTTCTGGAAAAAATTGACAATATGATGTACCTGAATTATTTTCATCAACAGCAACTTTTATAATTGGGTTTTCAACGTTCTCATCTATAAACAAAACTTTAGTCATGATGTTTACAATTATAAATTAGTACTGAATTTACCTGAATCTGATGGATAATACAAATTATTTTCTTCAAATATAACATTGTACGAATCTTCCCACATTATCTATATAAATTATCTACGTTAGTGTGAAATGATTGAGTTAAATATATTAATTATAAGTAACTTTTATAATGAAAGATCAATCCTATAGTTTTTCATGGCCCCTGAAAATGAAAAACCAAGCGTGTGGTAGTCGTAAATATTAAAATGTGTCGCTTTGTTTTGTTACGATAGTTTCACAAATTTCCCGCTAGGTGGCGCGGAGGTCATATAAGCCATTTGCGGAGTGCTATATCCATGTAGAACTATTATTAATCCAAGATGGGATGGTGCCCACACTCTCGGAATTCCAAAACATTAAAAAATTATTGTCGAGTCCTTGTTATATAAATACGCCAGTCATGTAGGGGACTTACTTCATTTCACTGGTTCACGGTAAACTATCACAAGTAATCACTCGATCGATTGATAAGTAAAAAAATGTTTTAGTGTTATGATTTCGTAATTTTTCATAACTATATCAAAAGTATATTTATTTCTACTGTCGGGAGAATGACTAACGTCTTGTGAGTTGATACGATTTTTAGCGTGCGTACAATCCGCCTCATGTTCAAAAACAAAGCTACTTTCCTATAAAAATATTAAATCAGCATTGTATCTCATTGGTCCCCTAAAACTGACGTCTTCCGACGTTTTTCTTTGCCGTGACAACATTCGATCATAATTCCAGTGGATAGTCTCATGTACTCATTCTCCCTAAGTATAAATAAATACATTCTTTATAAAACTGAAGGTTATTGTTATCAAATTGATAAGGATATTAATATCTTTAAAAACTGTATCGTAACACGAGCGTTATTCCATTATTGTATCAATCATTGCACAATTAGGTTGCTTTCTTAAATAAATACCGTTTGCCCATTGCTACCTTTGTGGTCGTACCAAAGCGGTGTTAAAATGGACGCCCTAAAGTCGAAACTATTCTCCGAAAGCCTGACAAAGGAAACGTCTTGGTTGTCGGCTTTATTAATTGGACTGGTTACGTTCTACTTGGTACAATTTTGGATGAAAGTCAGGGAATATCCCTCGGGTCCATTTCCGTTTCCGGTCATCGGAAACATTCTAAGTACGTTTACTCGTATTGATTTGAGATAAAAATCGGTAAACAGTGACTTTATTCGATAGCGTTCCGCGGGAAGAAATCCATAACGAATACTCTGATTGACCTGAAGAAGAAGTACGGAGGAATTTTCACGGTGTGGGTGGCTCAGAGACCTTTCATCATCGTGGCCGACTGGGAACTCGTCAAAGAAGGGCTCATACACAAGAGAAATGACATCATATCCAGGGGAAATTTCAGATCATGTAATGTCTAGTTTTTTAGATTACACGGTGATATGCTAATCCCATTTTCAGTTGAACACCTCCAGAATGAAGTAATGAGTATCGTTAACGAAAAAAACGACCGGAAATGGGAAATCACCAGGAAAGTGGGCGGTGCAGCAATCAGGTAATTTAAATTGTGCTTCTATAGGTACTTTTGAACGAAATATTATATGGCACCCTTTAGAAGGTGCTTTAGAAAGGCGCTTTATTTGAGATTGCAAGCCTTACGAAATATGGTTGAGCTTTTGGTCTTCCCAGGGTGCAAACAGCCCTTGTAAAATTGGTTCAAAACAACCTTAAGATGGGATCATGTTTATAGAAGGTTTTTCACTTTTGAAATGCCACCGACTAGAGATCACGGTGCATGGTTCCGTCTGACAGGGTCGTATAGGGGCGCATAAAATATCATTTTTCTATAGTACATTACAATACAATACAAAACAATACAATTTATTCTATAATATTTTTAATATTAGAAATAAAATTAAAAATAAAATAAATTAATTATTTTAATATAAAATACGGTCGTGGCCAGGAAAATAACAAATATCAATTACAAACTCTTACGAGAAGAGATACACTTTAATCATTACCTCACTGTCATGGTCGATGTCACATTTGATTAAAAAATAACTAATTTACAATGAAAATGATTTTAAGCTGAAAATAATAAAATACCCTAGTTATTATAATTAAATAAGGTAAGACGTTAATATAACAATATTTTTTTATTTTTTATTGAGTTAACATATTTAATTTATCGAGATTTTCAACTTAATACAGGGATAAAATTTACATAAAAGTTCTGATTTGGTTTATTGGAGAAATGATAAAATAACGATTCCTTTTTTCACCTTAATACTACCATAAATGGTTTTTCTAAAAACTCCAGAAGGTGTCATAAAGGTGTTTACACCATTTCCCTCCCATTTCCGAGTTATGACCACCTTTGAACACCTTTTTGACTCCTTTTTGACCCCAATAATTCACCCAGCAACACTCGTCTTTTAAGAGTGTTAAGTCAGAAAACCACAAAAGCTAGTTTCAGGGCGTTATTCTAAATGGCTTGTCAAAGCAACCCAAACCACGAATGTGCACCGAACGCGACTTCCATGCTATTAATTGATATCGTGTCCCTTTCTTGTCAAAAGGAAGTTTGTCGATGGAGAAAAATTGGCCACGATAGTGAAAGATGACACGGATGAGTTCGTCTCGAAAATTGTCAAGTTCGAAGGAAGACCCTTTGACCCCAGCACCGACATTCAAATTCTTGTCATTAACATCATTTCCGAGACTGCCTTCGGGTGAGACCATTCCAACTAACAAGGAGACGACCCGGGGTGATAATCACGGATTTTGTTCAAACTCGGGTATAATGTACACCTCCATGTACCTTAAAAAACCTGAGAGGGAAAAGTTGCGACGGGCTTTCGTTTTGCCATGGCAACCGAAAACGTTTTTGACAACATGATTTGGAATTATTTCCATTGAATATAACATGGGAATCTGAAGGATTTTAAAGGTCTTCCCTGTGAAACCTTTCAAAAAATGAAAAAAAATTAAAATTTCAAAACCGTTAAAAACACATTTAAATTGATTTTAAAAATTAAATTTAATGAAGTTTAAATGCAATTTGGTCAATTTGGGGACCCTTAAAATCCTTCAGATTCCCATGTTATTTTCAAAGGAAATAATTCCAAATCATGTTGTCAAAAACGTTTTCGGTTGCCATGGCAAAACCAAAGCCCGTCGCAACTTTTCCCTCGCAGGTTTTTCAAGTAACATGGAGGTGTACATTATACTCGACTTTGAACAAAATCGGTGATTATCACCTCGGATCGTCTCCTTGTAAGTGCTTGCTTTACCTGAATCTAATAAATGCTAATTTCATAAACAGCGCCAAAAGCTTAACGCAAGCGGAATACCAGAAACTGACGTTTCTTTATAGCGAAATTCAGAGACTCGGTGGGAGCACGCCGGGGGATATTTCCACTTGGCTGCTGATTTTGTACTACAACCGCGATTTAGCCATCAAGAATATGGCGAAGGGATTCGGACAGTTTCTCAGAGAGAAGTACGACGAGAACAAGAGGACATTCCAAAGAGGTAAATATTCAGTTTGAGAGAAGTGCTTTGGCAACAAAGGAACCAGTATTAAGTATTTTTTGGCAGGGGAAATACGAAACTTTGGAGACGCTCTGATAACATCGAGAATTGAGGCCGAGAACGAAGAGAATGACGCTAAGCAGTATTTGGACGACAACGAAATGATGAAGATTATGGGAGCTCTGTTCATCGGTAAGTGCAACGGGAAGTAGCGCGTTGGTCTATTAAACATATTAGAATCGTTCAGCCGCTACGGAAACGACAGCCACTACGTTGAGATGGATGTTACTAATACTAGCAAATTTTCCCGAGGCCCAAGAGAAGGTACGAGACGAAATCAAAGAACATATAGGTTCGTGATTAATTTTTATCATTTCCACAAGAACTTTTCTATTACGCATGTTTTATTTGTCTTTCTTAGGGGATAGAATGCCATTGCAAGAAGACCGGAAGAACTGTGCCTACATTTGGGCCTTTATGGCGGAGTGCATGCGTTTTAGGTCGGCAGTTCCATTGGGAGTTCCACACGCGGCCAACGCCGACACCGAGTTGGGTGGTCACAAAATCAAGAAAGGAAGCGTCTTGGTCTTTCACTCTGCAGCCGTTCAAATGGACCCCAAAATATGGCCTGAGCCCGAGAAGTTCAAGCCGGAAAGGTTCCTAAAGGCCGATGGTACCTTCAACAACGACCGCACGGGTTTCTTGGCCTTCGGAGAGGGAAAACGAATCTGTTTGGGCGAGAAAATGGCTCGCAACGACCTCTTCCTTGTCTTGACCAATCTGCTGCAGAAGGTTAGGATTAAACTGGACGGGCCAACAGGATCGGCAGATTTAGAGCCCAAATGGGACGGTGCCGCCACTCTCGGGATTCCCAAAAATTACAAAATTGTTGTCGAGTCGTTGAAATGAATACTACCTTGTCCCTATCAATGTATATTTATTACCATCAGGTCGTTTCTTAAATATTGAATGTCACACATAAATGGTAGTTTACGTAACATTATTTTTTTGGATAGATAGAAAAATAAATGGTTGTTATAGACAATAATTCGCAAAATGTCTTTGTTCTATGAAACGTTGTTTTTCTTCTTACGTGTATTATAGGAATATAATAAATTGATTAAAAACTGAAGGTTATCGCTTTGAAATTGATAAGGATAAAATTTGCAATCTATAAAGAATATGCTTAGCTTTATTCAATAATCTCAATGGCTCCATTAAGTTAGCCCCCCCAAGAAAGCAATTTTCAAATTAGTTAATGCACCTAATTGCACCCATCGTGCACCGTAGTTTACCACCAAAAATATTTTATGCACCATCGGGGAAAGGCGGGAAATTCAAAAAACAAAGGGGGGGCTAATTTAACGACAGCCCCCCCATATTCGATTTTGATAATAATAACGTTCCTAATCTATTGCACCAATGGTGCACTATCGTGCACCACCAAAATATTTTATTGCACCGACATTCAAAGGCGTGAAATTTTAAAAAACATAAAATTACCGTAATATCTAATATTCGATATTGATAAAAACAAAAAGTCTAATCGAATGCACCAATGGTGCACCAACATGCACCAGCCAAAATTTTATCGCACCGTCAAAAAAGGTGGGAAATTTTAAAAATCTTATATTATTAATGTGGGGGCTAAGTTAACGACAGCCCCCCCCACTTTTAATTTTAATAATAAAAACGCGCCTAATCGATTGCACTATCAATGCACTACCGTGCACCGCAGATATTTCTCATTGCACCATACTCCTTTCGGAGATATCATTGGTTTTGCACTTTCCCATGTAAAAAAATCTTAAATTATTAATGTGGGGGCTAAGTTAACGACAGCCCCCTGTAACGTTTTCCTGGTAAGAAGGCCAATACTACCCTCTGACGAGCGTAGTCGATAACGTTAATAGTTAGTTCTAGTGAAATGAATAGTTATTAAGGGAAATTAGAACGCAAGAGATTCAGAATTAAGATAAGATATTTAATATTTAACACACGTTATTTATTTACACACAATTAAGATTAAATCCTACTAAGCTAGATGGCCAATTTCCCTATCATTATTTTGCAGCTAACTTAAATACTAATTAAACACTTTAGACTACAATATTAATTAAAACTAGTAAACACTAATACAATTTCGTAAACAAAAGTAACTTAATAAATGGCTCGGTGGTGACGATTAACTAAACGCACGATTTCTGATGGTTAAATTACAACACGGGGGTACCCCACTATTTAGCACTATGCGCGGTTGGTGCGGAGACAAACTCCTCAATTAAGTAGACGAACGACGAAGTTCGGTGCCAACGAATGGCTTAATGACCGCTTGCAATTTGGGATGATCCCCGAAATGATTGTACTTATCTACGTTGGCTCATTGAGCATCGGCTCCGGCGTCCAATGACGGCGAGGTCCGGTTGTTCCAGCGGAGTGTACGGACGACTTGATCGGCAGACTTCCAAGGAGAGCGTAGCTACATTTTACGGTCGACTGGTTTTAGCTATGCTAAACTAAAGTTTCACGACTGTGACGAGCAGAGTTTCTGGCTGCTTAACGTGGCTGACCTCTGACGACGGACGTAGTTTCCGGTAGCTTGTCCAAAGTACGAGTATTTTGTTTCGCGCCCTTTTGGTCCCTTTTATAGGAGAGCCTCAAGGTTTCACCACTCTTGACCGACACTTTCATTTTAGTACGTCACCACCTACGTCACTACCTTCGCGTTATTTCCCTGACCTACCAAGCCATTTCTAAAAATAAATACCAACGAACTATCTGCTGCGTTCTATTGTTGAAGCGGGGAGGGGGAATTCTCGAGTTAAAACCCAGCCGGCCAGGAGCGGATATTGGCGACCTTTCCCACATTCCTACTTTTATTCACAACTAAATGCATATGCCTAGTTAATCCTAAAAATAGCATCACATAGCCCCCTAACCAGGCCCGAAAGTCCCGAGAGGGCGACATGGATGCTCGAAGTGTGGCTAGATATTTCGATCGAGATCGCAAATTCATAGGGTGTGTGCTAAAATTTTGAGTACTTGGGCCCTGTGGCTTAGCTTTTTGACTCGTAGAAGGCGTCGTACCCTGTCGGGTGTTGAACGGCTTCAACTGCCCTATATTATGCGTACCATTTAACAAAACCCCTGAATCAATGTCACTAAGACGGTAGGTTTTGTCAGACAATTTTTCGGCAACGCGATAAAAGCCATCCCACCGAGGGGCTAATTTAGACGAAAATTTATTGATAGCAGACGATAAGTAATGGGCTTTCTTCAAAACTAATTGACCCACGGAAAACTCTCCATGCACGCGGCCTTTGTTATACGCGACTGCTTGTTTCTCTTGGGCGCGTTTTAGATTTTCTTGGGCTCTATCAATCGTGTCACTAACCCTTTTAGAAAAAGTTAAAGCTTCGGCCTTGCTTATTACGCTTTCAAAATCTATTTTAACGTCACTGCTTGGGATTGGGTCAGCTGGCTCTCGTAGCTCTCTACCAAAATTGAGGAACGCGGGGGAGTAACCCGTAGAATCATGAATTCCACTGCGTAAAGCCATAGCGTATTGTGGTAAGTAAATGTCCCACTGATCGTGGAAGTCGGACACGTAAGAGGAAATCATAACGGAAAAATTCCTGTTAACCCTTTCAGTTTGGTTGGATTGAGGGCTGTAAACGGAAGTAAGCCTCTGTTTGACTCCTAATGCGGCGTAAACGCCTTTCATAGTTTTTGATACAAAATTTGCGCCATTATCGGACACTACTCGTAAAGGTAGGCCGAATCGCGTAAAAACGTCTTCCACTAGTTTATTTATGATCGCCTGGGACGTGGGTTTTCTTAGGGGGAAAACCTCTACCCACTTGGTCATGTAATCGGTAACGACTAATATGTACGTGTGGCCCTTCTTACTCCTTGGATAGGGGCCCTTAAGGTCAACTCCTATGACTTCCCATGGTTTCGAGGGGGAACTAGGCTTCATTAAACCGACGGGTTTGGTTTGGGAATATTTGTGTTTTTGACAAGTGACACAGGAGGAAACATAACGTAAAATATCCTTAGTCATCCCATCCCAAATATATGATTTTCTAATTCGATGTAGCGTTTTGTTAGACCCTTGATGACCACTAGTTGGTACATCGTGATTTGCCTCAATGACTCTACTGACTAATGAGCGGGGGACTAATACACGAAACTCAGTGCTATCGGCGTACTTTGATTCTATAATCCTATGTACTAAGCCATCACTGATCGCGCATAAGGGAGCGAATCTCTTTATCCACCTGCTAGTTGTCGCGTCGTTTGTCGGCAAAGAACCATTTTCTAAAAACGTTTTTAGGGCACTAATTCTACTATCCCTATTTTGGTGGTCTAGAATTAACTCTCGGTCGAGTTCAACCAAATCATCGTTAGAAGCGGTAACCGCGTCGCTCGATACAGCCGCTACGAACCCCTCAGAATCTGCCAGCAAATTCTGTTGCGCTTCGGGAATTCGGGACAACGCATCGGCGACAACGTTACTTTTTCCATTGATATATTTGATCGGACAATCGAGAGCCTGCAATCTAGTTATCCAGCGGGCGAATTTGCCCGTTGGGTCTTTGGTAGTTAGCAACCATTGCAAGGTGCTGTGATCTGTCCACACATCATAGGTGGCGCCCTCTATGTAAGGCCTAAACTTTTCGAGCCCCCATACTACAGCTAGACATTCGCGCTCAGTCGCGGAATAATTCATTTCGGCGCTGTTCAAGGAGCGACTGACGTACTGAATGACGCTTAAAGGGGATTTAGGGTCGTGGTCACTACTTCTTTGCATTAAGACTGAACCTAAACCGCGCTGGGAGGCATCGCAATGCACTATAAACGGCAATTTATAGTTGGGAGTAGCTATTACGGGCGCTGATATTAGAGCGAATTTCAATTTATCGAATGCTTCTTGTTGAGGGTAACCCCATTTGAACCTGCGATCTTTATGCAGTAATTGGTGGAGGGGAGCCGCTACGTCAGAAAAAGACGGCACAAATCTACGGTAAAATCCCGCCATCCCAAGAAAACGACGGAGCTGTTTGACAGTCCGGGGAGGGGGGTATTGTCTAACGGCCTCTACTTTAGAGGGGTCTACCGAAACACCCTCGCGGGAAACTATATGCCCCAAAATTAAAGCTTTGTCCTGACAAAAGTGCGTTTTGCTCGCCTTGACGGTTAAGCCGGCGTCGGATAAAATTTCTAAGTCTTTCTCGAGAGTCGCGAGATGTTCTTCAAAAGTGTGGGAGATAATTATAAGGTCATCTAAATATTACAAAACTCCGGCCAGCCTCAAATGACCAAACAAAGTATTTATCATGCGTTGGAAGGTCGAAGGACCGTTGCAGAGACCGAACATTAACACGGTGGGGTGGAAGAGACCACGGTGGGTGATAAAGGCAGCCTTATCCCTTGATTCTGGGTCTAACGGAACTTGCCAGTATCCGGCGCGAAGGTCCATACAAGCCCTTTGGCTACCGTCCTTTTTACCAACTAAGATAGTGGGGGAACTCCAAGGACTATTGCTTGGTTCAATTAAGCCTAACTCGAGCATTTCGTCAATTATTTCGTCCATCGCGGCTCTTTTGGCCGGCGAGTAGCGGTACGGGGCGGCAGCCAAAGGTTTGTGATCACCGGTATCTATGTAGTGAGTGGCCGTGTTTGTGCGACCCGGTACTAGGGAAAATACGTGTTCAAATTTATCTATCAAATTTTTGAGTTTGCCTCGCATATCGTCGTTATCTAGTTTAGCGTTCGCGATTGCGGTGTCTAAGCCCTCTCTATCGATACCGTAAACTAAACAAACTGGTTTATCGCCAGGTTGGCCTGTTTCAAAAGAATATCGCATAGTGGGAACGGCGCCCCAAAACCAACAATTACTACCAAAGTCAACGCACATATTATATTTACAAATAAGGTCTACACCCAAAATGCACGGGTAAGCTAGGTTTTCAACAAAGAGCGCCGAGTGGTCGATGGTTTTCCGGGAAAAGAAAATGGCACAGTTATCGTACCTTCACTATTTAAAGGACTACCGTCAGCTAGTTTTAAATTTGTACAATTGTTAAGAATTGGAAAACCATCGTTTAATAATTGATTTTTAAGAGTTGAGTTAATTAAAGTGAAGCTAGAGCCAGGATCTAACATGGCTACACATTCAAAGTTACCTAACGAAACTTTGATAGTTTTAATATTTAAATTTTTAACGGAGTCATCGACCACCTGACATTCGGCAACAACTGGGGAAAACACATCTAAGCGCGTCGTTCGGGAGCACCCGTCCCCTTTCGCTGGACCCACCGCGCGTCGTTTCCCGACCCCTTGTGGTTCTTAAGATCAGGGCAATCTCGCGAAAAATGACCCTTTCTTTTGCAATTAAAACATTCTAATTGAGGGCACTCAGGGCGTTTATGGCCTTTCTTGCCACAATGGTGACATTCGAACGTAAGCGCATCCCCACTATTAGGACCTCTTACTGAATTCGTCGAGGAATTCCGATACGAAGCCCCTGACGAATAAAACGTACTTTGATTACTCTGGGGCAGCGCGAGTTCGGTACGAGTAGCCGCGGACAGAAGCTCACGAAGGGAAGTAAACATCTTAGTCGCTAAATAAACCTTTAGAGACGGCTTAAGGTTGTTATAAACAACGCTGATCTGGGTGTGAGTTTCTAGGGGCCTAGCTAAATCCGTGAACATTGTTTGCAGATCTTCGATAAACTCGCTAGCGGACTCATTGTTCTTTTGACGCCTATTCATAATCGTGGCCATAGCGGCATTATCGTTATCATGAAGAGAAAACTCCTCGGTCAAAAAATATTCGAATTGGGTCCACGTTTTGATACAAGTTTGCGTGAGCCACCACTCTAACGCGGGGCTAACTAACAAAGCGGGGACCCATAATTTCAAAAAGGTATCTTCGGGCATCCCCCTACTCAAAAGTATTTGTTTGGCTTTTAATAAAAAATCTTTGGGGGCACCTTCGGAATATTTACCCGAATAAGGAGGTAACGTAACTCGCGGGATCCACTTTTGATTTTAATAATAAAAACGCGCCTAATCGATTGCACTACCGTGCACCGCAGAGATTTCTCATTGCACCATACCCCTTTCGGAGATATCCTTGGTTTTGCACTTTCCCATGTAAAAAAATCTTAAATTATTAATGTGGGGGCTAAGTTAAGGACAGCCCCCCCCCCACTTTTGATTTTAATAATAAAAACGCGCTTAATCGATTGCACTATCAATGCACTACCGTGCACCGCAGAGATTTCTCATTGCACCATACCCCTTTCGGAGATATCCTTGGTTTTGCACTTTCCCATGTAAAAAAATCTTAAATTATTAATGTGGGGGCTAAGTTAAGGACAGCCCCCCCCACTTTTGATTTTAATAATAAAAACGCGCCTAATCGATTGCACTATCAATGCACTACCGTGCACCGCAGAGATTTCTCATTGCACCATACCCCTTTCGGAGATATAATTGAATTTGCTTTTTCCAAGCTTTTAAAAAAATTATAATATTTTCTGGGGGGGCTAAGTTAACGACAGCCCCTCCACTTTCGATTTCGATAATTAAAACGTGACTAATATTATGCACTATCAATGCACTACCGTGCACCGCAGAGATTTCTCATTGCACCATACCCCTTTCGGATATATAAATATTAAATTTAAGTATAGTTTTCAGACCCCAATTTTCACCTTAAAGTCTACATAACGTTTCTTAATTTAAGTACGATTTTCATGAAAGTTATATTTTTGAATAGCTGTGGTTTCATATAACTTAGATTTGCAATTACGTTGTTTAATTTTACTTCTAAGTAAGGTTTTATAGACAGCGTATACTGACCCCCGAAACATCGAACATTGTAAATCCGCTTGTTTATGGAGGTGTATACGGAAGTTTCCGTAATATTCCCTCTTGCATTTTCAAGGCCGTTCGAAGAGCGCCTCGCTTTCAACGTCTGACCCGAAGTAACAAATAAGTGTGATCAGAAGTAACAAAAAAGTTTGATCAGAAGTAACAAATAAGTGAGATCAGAAGTAAGAAATAAGTGAGATCAGAAGTAAGAAATAACTGAGATCAGAAGTAGGAAATAAGTGTGACACTGTCGAAGGAATTTTCTACGCTTTCAAAGTATGACTAGAAGTAACAAATTAGTGTAAATACAATTATGTGTGGCCGTGGATATATATTGGTTGTGTTACCGGCGTTGCAGGTTGCAGTGAATAGCTCAAACAAACTTAACACATTAGAAGGATTGTGTGTATTCTGACCGTCGTACGTTTTGTTATAATTTGATCTCGGTTATCAATTCTTACCCTCGACTTCACCTGACAAAGTGTGTTTAGTCAGTTTCAGGTACACCTAGAAACGTAAACACTAACACATATACCTAATTTTATTAAGACATAAATTTTAATTTCACTAGGAGTCTAGGTAAAGCAGTGGCGATGAAAATTTTACCTCTGAGATTGAGTTGGAAATATTAATCTAGCTCAGGACGTCGGATTTCGGTATTTCGCGAAACAAGTTGTGAAAATTACAAATGTGCTGACTGCTCTAAAATGACGAGAAAACTTGATAAATCTACCCGTGTGGCCACCTATCGTGTTTGACGGCAAAAATATTTAAGATCACCACATCAAAAAGAGTTTGGCGCCACGGGTCGAATCATCATTTTGGAGCAGACGGCACATTCGTAATTTTCAAAACTTGTTTCGCGGGTATTCTCAACTCAATGGCTAAGCCTAGCTACTGCTTTGAAATTCATAGGCCGTTGAAGCCATTTATTTTTTATTATAAGCTTATATTTTAGATGAAATTATGTAATAGTTGAAATAATTAATTTTACCCAAATTTGTTTGTTTGCCACTGCAAAAGGCCGGGGTTCCAGGGAAACCTGTCTGGCAAACCCCGTGTACGCTACGCCACTGGTGCTGAACTAAATCTGGATTACCCAATAGCTCTGAAAATCAGTTCAGTGATAGCTTTTGCTAACTGTCATACTTATTGTTATTACGTTGCTTATAGGGTGACCGATAAGTACAGTACCGCCTAGACCAAAGTTCCCCTCATCGCCTATATCTGCACTTTTGCCAATAGTGGCGGAGTCGACATTTTTATTTTTCCTACATGTTAGAAGCGTTGCGCAATAGGGACTTGGCAGTGGTACGTCACAGTTTTTTTTCAATAGTTTTTATCGTGGGGAGAAAAATATGACCACAATGGTGGCCATAGCCAAAGCTACGGAGTGCCAAGTCTCTATTGTAGTTGCGTTTCGATAGCTTTTGGTCGATCGGTATCTTACAAAAGGTTTTTTAAATAAAGAAAAATACGCGTGAAAGGTATTGGTTTGCGTTATTTATAAGCAGCGTTATGAGGCCATTTTTTTACTCCTGTTGAAAGTAGTTTCAACGATTTGGAAAATAGAATGTTTGCCCACGAAAATTTGCCAATAAGAGTGGATTCCTTTTTAAAAACTCACATACAGGTTTTGGACGGTGGTATGAATCTTCTACGGATATCACGTGAAGATATGAACATTGGTAAGCTTTGCCATTAATTATACCTCAATAACACAAATTTGATTATTTTTTTTAATTTATTAGAAAGCGATATTAGTATTTCTAAGAGAAAATCGCCTCCTTCCCCGGCCTGTACAATCATGAATAGTGGCAGTAGCACTTCCTCTTCAATGAAGTCGCTTAATTCACCGACTCACGCTGCACTTGCTACTTTACCTTCAAAGAAATCACCTGAAATCAGTAGTAGTACGTCTTCCCAAAAATCACTACCCTCAAGGACCCATCCGGTTGTTATTAGGTGTAGCAGCAGTTCGTCCTCACCATCTGATGCTTTTCCCGAAAATAAATGTGTATTTTGTGATGTATGTGTTTGATATTAAAATTCTTACTCTATTTATATCGAATATATTTTAAAAGAAAATAGACTGTGATATGATACACACGGAACCTCAACAAAGTCCAAGTCGAAATGGTAAGATTATCGGTTAATACCAAATTTATATTTATATAAATATATATATATATATATATATATATATATATATATATACATACATCAGAGTTTATATATATATATATATATATATATATATATATATATATATTTTCGCTTGCGTTCGTTCTATTTTCTCAGCACCCACCCCCCTCCCTCTATCTGTGTCACTTAAAACTGTGGGAATTAATTAAGAAAACCCATGCGAAAAGATAAACTAAAAATATTTTGTGCAAAAAGCTTTATTATAATTACATCAATCAAAGAAAATAAATATATGTTAATATTACAAGATATGATATTTGGCGCTATTAAACGTTTGTAATTTTAAAAAATTCATTTTTACTACTTAAGAATAATTTAATTTGCACATTTAAAGTTTAGTGCATATTGAAATAATTTTATTTGCATATTTAAAGTATAGTGCTTGTTGTTTCCGTTTTCTAAACCCCAATTTACTCCGGCCGGGCTTCTCAGCTTGATCAACTATAAAATTAAACTTTAATTTTGAAGTTTTTTTACTTAAATTTCAGATACCGAGATACCCACTTTTTTGAGTTTGATATTGGAAATTTTGCTGACAATAAATATCGCTGCAAAAATTGCAATGTATTTTCTTTTAGCCTTTAAATACGTTCTCTTTGTAATAAAATTTTATAAAACATTATATATTAACGTTCACCTCATCCCGGAATGTTCGTTATCAATAGACGAAGAGAACGAAACGAAAGGATACCGAATTTGTCGTTTATGCCAAAGAACTCCCACGGACGAGCGAACAAGAGGCGAAGAAAGAAGCGCTGTTGAAAATTGGCGAAACCTGGGAAATCCTCCGACCCGAAGGCGAAGAACGTCGTATCTTAACACTTTGCCAGAAATGGCAAGAATCGATTTCTCTAAAAGTCACACTGTTAAGGTCATAGGATTTCTAAAAAATGCTAATATGAAATTGGGAAAATCAGGTATTCAATAACCAACACGTGCGCTTTTGACGCGTTTTCACAGTCTCTCTGTATAAGTTATTGCGAGTATGAAGATATCAAAAGCATAATGGATGAAAGTGAATAGAATTTATTTGCCTTTATTAAGAATATGATGTCGAAAGGAGTCACTGCCGGCCTTTACAGAAAGAGGGCTGAAATTTTGCGATCCATCTGCGGGGAACTAGATGTTTACCCTCTTAAAGTTAAACAAATCCGTTGCGAATATTCAATAACCGAATTAATAAAAAAACCGATATTCAAGAATTTTGCAGTTACGAAGAAAATACGTGCGGAAATTCTCTTTGTTCTCGTAAATCAACCAAAATATTTCGATCAGTTACCACTCTGGATTGCCCATAAAAATCTATTGGACAATTAGAAAAAAAATTAAATGAACATTTCGAGAAAAGATATAGCGTAATCTGCGAGGGTTGTAAAGAGCGTTTATTCCCATTCGACCGAAATCCCATTCGACCGAAAGAATTTTAAAATGTAGCCCAATTGGCGGGGTGATTTGGTATTTTATTTATAAGGTATGTACTATCGAAGATCCATGTTTAGGTTAGGTTAGGTTAGGTTAGGTTAGAGTTGGTTTATTAAGACGGAATAAATAATTATTATTGATGTATAAATACCCTCCTTTATTAGCTATCCGCTCCATTGCAAACGACTTCAGTAACTAAATTGAAAACATAGCAAAAGCCAATTTATATAGCAGCGTTCGGTCGAATGGGACACATAAAAACCGCACGTTTCGGCGGAATTCGGTCGAATGGGACACCTCAAAAACCGCCTTCGGTCGAATGGGATTTCGGTCGAATGGGACTAAAGCTGTAAAGAGGGTCTCAGAACGATTATAAAAACGCCATCCCAAATGCACATATTTGTAGAGCCAACCGACTTCGCATCAAAGCTGGACTGTGAAACCAGTATAAATGTAAAATTGAGCGATGTACCGAAAACCATAAAGGTTGGAGACGAAACGATGTTTCGTTTGAGGGCCGTTATGTCATTTAGAGGCAAAAACGTTCAAGATGTAACTACAGTTGGTCACTATACCCGCTACGGTTATCGCTCAATTGACAAGTTTGAACTCTACGACGACTTGCAAAAGGGAAAAATTGACACCACAGATAAAAATACAGTGTGTGCCAATATACTTTATTACAGTATTTAAATAAGGATCCAAAACGCAACCGTATTTTTTTCCCATGAGATCGGTAAACAATATATCTAAATGTTATCTAAAACCTCACATTTATTTACTTTATTACCAACCTATTTTCGTATTGTAGCTTCATAAAATACGCGAAAGTCTTTATTTCGATTATAAAAAACACGTAATAATCGTTTTGTATAATGATATACTTATTAAACGTTCTTCATAGGTTTTTAACACTATTACAGTTTTACACTCATTTTTAACCGAACACAATATTTGCAACAAAGGAGATAAAATGTAGAAACCTATTTACAGTTGAGTCTCCATAGTACTCCTTTGAGAAAAACTTAGGTTAGTTAGAAAAAGCATTAAATATAAATAATGGTTACAATTGGAAATAATTTTTGAAAACACGTATGTTATAAGTCATTAAAGGGGAAATTCCAATTAAAACTCTTAGCGGCCTTTCTAACTAACATAATTGTTTCTTTAAAATTACGTACTACATGGATAATTCGTTAAATCAATGCCTATGTAAGACCTAAGATATGAGAAAGGGCAAAACCAATGATATCTCCGAAAGGGTTATGGTGCAATGAGAAATATCTGCGGTGCACGGTAGTGCATTGATAGTGCAATCGATTAGGCGCGTTTTTATTATTAAAATTAAAAGTGGGGGGGGCTGTCGTTAACTTAGCCCCCACATTAATAATATAAGATTTTTAAAATTTCCCACCTTTTTTGACGGTGCGATAAAATTTTGGCTGGTGCATGTTGGTGCACCATTGGTGCATTCGATTAGACTTTTTGTTTTTATCAATATCGAATATTAGATATTACGGTAATTTTATGTTTTTTAAAATTTCACGCCTTTGAATGTCGGTGCAATAAAATATTTTGGTGGTGCACGATAGTGCACCATTGGTGCAATAGATTAGGCACGTTATTATTATCAAAATCGAATATGGGGGGGCCTGTCGTTAAATTAGCCCCCCCCTTTGTTTTTTGTATTTCCCGCCTTTCCCCGATGGTGCATAATATATTTTTGGTGGTGCACTACGGTGCACGATGGGTGCAATTAGGTGCACTAGCTAATTTGAAAATTGCTTTCTTGGGGGGGCTAACTTAATGGAGCCAATTGGGCTATTGCGCTATTTGAACGAGAACATTTTCAAATATATAGAATTGGGAATCTCTTGCCAAAACAGTTCTAAAATTGATGACCGAAATTCGAAGTTTATTTCTCATAGCCCGACTAAGGAAACATCTTGGTTTCCTATTTATGAATTGTATATTTAGAATAACTACGATAAAGAAGACACTACTCGATCTGAAGAATTTACGGAAGTATGTCCATCGTAGGGGTGGCTCAATGACTTTAGAAAATCTAAAAAAAAAAATCCCCGTGAAAAGAAATCCATCTGAAAAACGCTAAGTTATAAACCATACAGATTAAAAAATCCTAGTAAAACTATAGATTAAAAAAGAAACAAATTAAAAGTCTAGATAATTTTGATAAATATCCTTTTCTCAATATTATTTCAGTTTAATATATGTTTCTAAACGTGTTTCTTTCTGCCTGTCTGACGTCCGGGTCATTCCAGGACAGATTTTCCCACTTGTCCACCCGACCATCGCCAAAATTCTAGAAAACTTGTATTGAAGGTTCTTTTGGCCGTAGAAGTCGATTATGTTCAGAAAGATTGGTTGGGCGGTTGCTGAGATACGGTGTAGTCACATATTTTAAAATGACCTTGATACCTACCATTAACCATTTTCCCTCTAGCTTGTGTAACAAATAATTAATTAATTCATAAATTTAATAATCCCCTTTAAATATTTTAAATTTTGGTAAATCGTTATACATCAGTGTTAGGCTTAATTTTATATATATATTCCTTTGTATAAAAACGAACGTGTCGGGAAAAAGAAAATTCAATGGCTGGTTTTTCCCTAAGCGCTGGTTCCCCAAAAACACCGGAAATCCCTTTCGGAAATTTGCGACGCGCATCTTCCGAAACATCCCGGGTTTGGTCCTGACGTCTTTTGGGTTTTCCAAGAACTTACGGGACGCTTCTGTCGAGCCTATAAAAAGGGGTAGCTCCCCTTTGTTCAAAAAAAGAACAGTGCCTGAAACCAGAGATGCTAACGCTTTAGAATATCAAGCTCATAGTGGTGCACCTTCGTGGTGAAGTTTTTCGCGAGCTGAGAAATATCCAGTCGCGGGTCACAAAACAATACGCGCTACTAGGTCAACTGACCAGCCGCTGTGCCGTAGCTGCCGTTGTCCTCACCGTCCGGCCCAAACATCGTAAAGCCGAAGCCAGCGTTGGATCTGTGTGAATGTGGTACCGTAAGACAATTTATTTTTAAAATGGGGAACCAGCCAAACGCTTTAAATATTATATACTCTCCGCGTAGCTTTAATTGTTTTGTTTAATTTTTAGTTGTAAGTTAGCTTACGTATTGTTAGATTTAATAATATTGTATTGCTGTTAAGGTTATAGTAGTGCCCAATAAATGATTTACCATTGCCAGTTCCGTCTATTTGTTTCTCTTTTAATGCTGACACTTATTAATTAATTATATTCCAAATTCATCCCCTAGACAACGATATGATTTTTAACTTTATCTTCCCCTAATCATTTTATATTAAATTCAACTTTACAAATTTAAATAGTTATTATTATGTTTTTAAAAAGTGTCGCATTTTGGGGGTCCTTGTCCGGGATCAAATGAACCGAACTGGCAAAAATATTTCCCCTTTAATTTCAACTCCCCGTAATTTTTGATTCGAGCGAAAAGTTAAAGGCAAATTTTATTTTATCAATGTTTTATAAGTAATTTTTTTTTAATTGTTGGTAATCGTGTGTGTTTTGGTTGGTGCCGGTCACGATATATACTCTTCAATTAATTCCTTATAACTGTTTATGATCGCTTCAATTGATTTTCTGAATCCCCTTAAGGCTTAATTTTAATTTAATTTGCACAATTTTTTTTTATGAGTACAAATTTTTGTAAGTCTTGTAATCCACAATTAGGTAGTTTTTATAGTTGCGTAAACTGTTTTTCTTTACACAAGACCTTACAAGCTAGTGCCAGGTTAGATCGTCGTAATAAGCGTAACGAAGCGAAAGATATTCCTAGTGCGACAATGCCGGCTGACAATAATCAGGCGGCTCAAGTGGGGGGAGGGGACGAGGCCACTATCCGCGCTCTTCAAGCGCAGGTGCAACTTCTTACCCAGCAGCTCAATCAGCTCCTTCAAGCCCAAAATTCTAACCCCCCGCAGCCACCCCAGCAGCAGCAGCCGCATGGCCTACCTAGCAGTTGGGTTCCCGCCGTGTCACCCCCTACTTTTTCTGGGGCCCTAACGGAGGGAAATACCAAAGAATTTTTGTTAAAAGCTAGACAGATTCGCTTGTCCCGGGATTGTCCCGAAAATGTATTTTTAAAACATTGGCTGCCAACCATGCTCACAGGTAGCGCTTTTGAATGGTTTTCCGCCCAGCCCGCTTTCGCGTCCTTCGACGACTTCGCAGCGGCTCTATCGGGCGAATTTCAATCCAGCGTTAGCGATGACGTAATTCTAGAACGCATAGACAATAGAATGCAAGGCGCGAGCGAAAAAGCCGCGAATTATGTAGAAGCTATGCAGGCGCTAATGCGTAAGTTGACAGAGGCGCTCCCACTTTCGGCCCAAATCAGACTTATTCGTCGAAATTTATGTCAGGACCTACGAAAGGCTCTCGCCACTTCGCAGTTTAATTCAGTGCGCGAGCTAGTTACGGCGGCAACCCTAATCGAACAAGCGAGTAGCCCGCGCCGCGGAAATGACTGCTCCTCCGCACCAGAAACGACCCGTAGTAAGCCTCCCGCGAATTCCGAAACTGGTCAAGGTGTTATATGCCTTCACTGCGGCGAGCACGGGCACTATCAAAATCACTGCCCCGCGAAAACAAACCCGCCTCCCCGTCATAATTCTTCCCAACCGAAATTTCAATCACCGCAATAATTTTCAGAGTAATGGCGTAAGACCTGGGTGTGGAAGTGAAAATAGGCCCTTTAACGGTAGTTTTAATTCCAACAACGCATCGGGTTCCCAACAAACCCAGTCGCAACAGCTTAGGCCTAATAATAGAGGCAGTGTTGTCTGCCATAGATGCGGGGTTGCCGGTCACATTCGCCCAGATTGCCCCACTCTTAATAACGGACTCCGTCCGAATCCACCAATTCAAGGTCAGAACCAGGGAAACTTGTCGACGGGGGCCGTTTCGACTCGAGCGCCCCCCGCTACCCGCCACTAAAATCCTCTTTTAACGCGAGCGCAGTCCCCATTGCCAGGACGAGTAATAATATTAGGAAACTTCCGGTCCTCGCTAAACTTAAAATTAAAATTAATAACAAATCATGTGTAGCTTTAGTAGACAATGGCTCCACCCATACGTTAGTGGATGACCGTTTCAAAAATTTAATTCCCGCGCTTAAAAATAATAAAGGTAGATTACGTATAGGTATAAAATTAGCCAATAGAACTAGATTCAGTACAACCGGAAGTGGGGTCGCTCAATTTTCTCTTCCTGGCAAGGAGGTGAAAAATAATGTCTTATTTGTGAAAAATTTAATTTTCCCCTGCATTCTCGGGATGGATTTTGTTCAAGCCACGGGTATGCGCGTAGATTACGGAACCATGTGTTATACTTGGCCCGACTCGGTAACCGAAGAACGTCTTTTTCTCCGGAACTATTCGAGTACCGACGACCCGTCCCTCGCTCTCGCGTTACACAATTCCGAAGTCGACGAGGAAGACTTAAAGCGCGCCCTCTCTATCGCTCAGGTGTGTCCCGAACAGCGCCTACTACTAGAAAACCTGGTTACTGATAATAAAGGTTTATTCGCAAAGTCCCCTGGTATTACTAATGTAGCTTCTCACTATATCGATACTGGTGACTCTCTGCCAGTGTCGTGCGCCCCCTATAGGTATAATCCTAGAAAAAATGCTATAATAGACGAAATTCTTGACGATATGTTAGCTACTGATATTATTGAACCAAGTAATTCCCCCTGGTGTTCCCCCTGTATTTTAGTTAAAAAGAACGATGGTTCGCCCAGGCTTTGTTTAGATTATCGTAAACGTAATGACGTGACCAGAAAAGACAAATACCCACTACCCAGAATAGAAGCTATTTTAGATTCTTTAAAGTCCCCGAAATTCATCACCACAATAGATATGAAATCCGGCTATTGGCAAATGCCGTTGGACGAAGGTAGTCGAGATAAGGCGGCCTTTGTCTGTCACCGTGGACTTTTCCGTCCCAAGGTACTAATGTTTGGGTTGACGGGAGCTCCGTCATCCTTTCAAAGGATGGTGGACCGTCTATTTGCACCCCTCAGTAGTGAAGGCGTCAGTGCATATTTAGATGATATAATCATAATTTCTTCGACTTTTGCGCAACATCTCGCTACTTTGTCCAAGGTATTTGCCATATTGAAAAACGCCGGGCTAACTATCAAAGCCAGTAAAACCAAATTCTGCCAAAAGGAAGCCCGTATTTTGGGCCACATAGTTTCAGAGGAGGGAGTCAAGGTCAACCCTTCCAAAATTTCCGCTATATGCGACTACCCTGCGCCCCGAACTCTCAAACAGTTGCGTGGTTTTTTGGGGTTAGCGTCATACTACCGTCGTTTTATTCAAGGGTTCTCGGACGTCGCTGCACCGCTTAATTCTTTGTTACGTAAGGACGCCCCTTGGTTGTGGGCTATCGAGCAGCAAAGCGCCTTCGACGCCCTGAAACTAGCTTTAATTTCCGCGCCTATAGTCTCCCCTCCTGATTGGTCCGTTCCGTTTGAAGTTATGACGGACGCCTCTTTAACGGGACTGGGAGCTGTTTTACAGCAAGTTATTAATGGGAAAAAGGTAGTTGTTAGATACGCTAGCCATTCCTTATCGGAAACCGAAAGGCACTACTCAACTACCGAACGGGAATGTCTAGGCATAATTTGGGCTGTAGAACAATTTAGACCCTATTTAGAAGGGGCCCCATTCCAACTGTTCTGCGATCATAGTTCCTTACAATGGCTCCGCAATGCACGCGATCCTACAGGGAAGCTCGCGCGGTGGCGCCTTCGACTACAGTCCTACGACTTTGTAATTAAGCATATTCCGGGTAAGCAAAACGAGGTGGCGGACGCGCTTTCTCGTATTCCTTCGGACGATGACCCCGACTCGCTGGTCGAGGAAGAGTCAGAATCCGAAGCTAACCCCTCTACCCCTATTTCTGCTTTGTGCTTAGACAGTAGTATTGTTTTTGACAGCGACGCGATTATCGCCGCCCAAAATGCTGATGAACGTATTAGCCCAATAAGGAAGTATTTGTTAGATAAAGAAACCCCTAAAGACCCTTCTCTTAAACCACTTGTTCTAGAATCTGCGCCCAAATGTATGTTGTTAAATGGCATTGTCTATCGTGACGTGTCTCGTCACTCGAATGGTGACCAGTCCTTCCGTATATGGATTCCTCCGTCACTTGTTCCCACCGTTTTGCGCCTTAATCACGATTTACCCATTTCCGGACATTTAGGCATGCTTAAAACTTTGCGCCGTCTCCAGTCCCGTTACACCTGGGAAAGTATGACAAATAGTGTCACGAAATATGTTAAATCTTGCGAGTTGTGTCAGAAAAATAAAAATCCCCAGCGCTTGCCCTCCGGGTATATGAAATCCGCTTCTCCTTCTGACCCTTGGCAGGTAGTAGGCATAGACCTTGGGCCCGTATCCCACAAGCAAGAGAGGCATAACTCAATTACTAGTCGTGGTCGATTATATGACCAAATGGGTTGAAATTTTCCCGATTAGGCGCGCGACAACTAAAACTATTGTGTCGAAATTAGTTGACGAGGTGTTCACTCGGTTTGGAGTGCCTCGTACTATTGTAAGCGATAACGGACGTCAGTTTGTGAGTAACATTATGAAATCCGTCTGCAATAGAATGGGTGTACACCAGCGCCATACTTCCTTTTATAGGCCCCAAAGCAATCAAACTGAGCGGTACAACCGCACTGTATCAACTTCCTTAGCTATTTACACCACTGATCACCAAGATTGGGACGTGGGAGTTCAACAGCTAGCTATGGCCATGCGCACTGCACCCCACGAAGGTACTGGTTTCACGCCAGCCTTCCTTAATTTTGTCCGTGAACTTCGAACCCCCTTTGACATAACACCTGCCGCTGAACCTGAAGTAAATCTCAGTGAGAGTAATCTCAACCGACACGCTGGTTCAGTAAAAACCAAAATAGCCGAGGCATTAGAGGTCGCGCAGGAAAATCTTTTTGAGGCCCAAGCTAGACAAGCGAAGTATTATGGCCAAAAACACCACGACGTCCAATTTGAGATCGGTCAATTAGTTTACCGCAAAACTTATTTTCAGTCAAACGCGGGTGAACGGTTTGCAGCTAAGCTTGCTGATAGATGGGATGGGCCATATTTCATTTTAACAAAATTCCCTCAACACACTTATGTTTTAGGTAGGCTTACCAACAAACGCCCCCTTAAGGGTACTTATCACGTTGATCAATTGAAGTTGTATCATGACCGTGAGTCTCACCTCAATACGCCAGTAGATACTGTCGCGAATAGCGACAAAAATTCCTCTGTCCCTTTAGACGATGACCATGCGCCAGACATCGGTGAACAACCAATACGCAGACGGTTACGACCTCGGGATCTGATCACTAAGCGGGTTATCAACCCCCATAGTGCTTCTAGTTAACTATTATTGTGAAAACCATTTTGTAATTTACTTTTGATGTCAAATTTGTTTCGAAATTCGTTGTGCTAAACGACTTATTTTTGTT
The DNA here is from genome assembly GCF_980474605.1 of Leiobunum rupestre. Lineage (NCBI taxonomy): Eukaryota > Metazoa > Arthropoda > Arachnida > Opiliones > Sclerosomatidae > Leiobunum > Leiobunum rupestre. The sequence continues at coordinate 39,858,173 of NC_143392.1, forward strand.
GTCTATCGACGTCGATTTGTGTTTTAAAGTTTTTATTTGGCCAATGTGTAACTTGTATAATCTTTTAAAATTGAGGATCCTCTTGTACATAAAACTGTTTCGTTTCGTAATATTCAATTTTCAACTGTTATTAACCATTAATCCTGACGAATTTATTCCAATATTTTTTTTTGGCAATGGAACCTATATTATATATATATATATATATATATATATTTTTTTTTGTTCTCGTACTTGTCTCGCGAGGACGCTCGAATTTTCGCGTGGGGGAGTTTGTAACAAATAATTAATTAATTCATAAATTTAATAATCCCCTTTAAATATTTTAAATTTTGGTAAATCGTTATACATCAGTGTTAGGCTTAATTTTCTATATATATTCCTTTGTATAAAAACGAACGTGTCGGGAAAAAGAAAATTCAATGGCTGGTTTTTCCCTAAGCGCTGGTTCCCCAAAAACACCGGAAATCACTTTCGGAAATTTGCGACGCGCATCTTCCGAAACATCCCGGGTTTGGCCCTGACGTCTTTTGGGTTTTCCAAAAACTTACGGGACGCTTCTGTCGAGCCTATAAAAAGGGGTAGCTCCCCTTTGTTCAAAAAAAGAACAGTGCCTGAAACCAGAGATGCTAACGCTTTAGAATATCAAGCTCATAGTGGTGCACCTTCGTGGTGAAGTTTTTCGCGAGCTGAGAAATATCCAGTCGCGGGTCACAAAACAATACGCGCTACTAGGTCAACTGACCAGCCGCTGTGCCGTAGCTGCCGTTGTCCTCACCGTCCTGCCCAAACATCGTAAAGCCGAAGCCAGCGTTGGATCTGTGTGAATGTGGTACCGTAAGACAATTTATTTTTAAAATGGGGAACCAGTCAAACGCTTTAAATATTATATACTCTCCGCGTAGCTTTAATTGTTTTGTTTAATTTTTAGTTGTAAGTTAGCTTACGTATTGTTTGATTTAATAATATTGTATTGCTGTTAAGGTTATAGTAGTGCCCAATAAATGATTTACCATTGTCAGTTCCGTCTATTTGTTTCTCTTTTAATGCTGACACTTATTAATTAATTATATTCCAAATTCATCCCCTAGACAACGATATGATTTTTAACTTTATCTTCCCCTAACCATTTTATATTAAATTCAACTTTACAAATTTAAATAGTTATTATTATGTTTTTAAAAAGTGTCGCATTTTGGGGGTCCTTGTCCGGGATCAAATGAACCGAACTGGCAAAAATATTTCCCCTTTAATTTCAACTCCCCGTAATTTTTGATTCGAGCGAAAAGTTAAAGGCAAATTTTATTTTATCAATGTTTTATAAGTAATTTTTTTTTAATTGTTGGTAATCGTGTGTGTTTTGGTTGGTGCCGGTCACGATATATACTCTTCAATTAATTCCTTATAACTGTTTATGATCGCTTCAATTGATTTTCTGAATCCCCTTAAGGCTTAATTTTAATTTAATTTGCACAATTTTTTTTATGAGTACAAATTTTTGTAAGTCTTGTAATCCAAATTCATCCCCTAGACAACGATATGATTTTTAACTTTATCTTCCCCTAATCATTTTAAATTAAATTCAACTTTACAAATTTAAATAGTTATTATTATGTTTTTAAAAAGTGTCGCACTTCGAATTTTGGATTTTATCTAGTCCGTGTTTTTCTTAAAATGCCGTCCGCTACGTCGTCTCCTTTTACGGAACTTCACAAATAGTTTATGTCAAACGAGATCGTTCTCAAACTGTTTTTAAGATGGAAAATTGTTCATTTAGTGGTATACCTGATGAGTGTCATCTAAAACATTTTAGTAAACATTCCGGAATTAGAAATGTAAATTCTAAAAAAGAAAGAATTATTCTTCAACTAACGACTAGTTTATCGGCGTCCGCAATCAAAACGATTTGCAACCACTATGAAGAACTACATTTAAACAAAATATGTTCAGAAGCAGATAAATTGTTTTAATCCTTTTTACTCTATGTCCCCCAGGAATGGTTTTACAATCACCGTGTCTGTCAGTCTGTCTAAATGTCGGTCTGTCGGTCTGCGAACGCATTTTCGGGGCAAAGGGTAATCACTGCGTACGCAGTTTCTTGAAATCGCCGCGTTCGCAGTCTCTTGGAATTAGAAACAAGTTGGCAAGCCAAAATATACCTCTCCTCGGAAGAATTGTCCTTAGTGGTATTAATTTCTCAAGATAACCCGTAAAGACATCTCCGCAATTTAGAGTTCTTTTTAAAAATGTTATCCCAGTTCTATCCCGCCCGGTATAAAATTTTAATTATAATTAAAATAATTGAGACGAAACGACCAATTTTAATTTATTCAGAATAACATAAGTTAAGTAGTTACAACAGTGAGTTAGACGTACTATAACAATGCACAATTGAATTAAACCCTTTTTACAGAACAAGTTTATCAGTTAAATATAACACAAAGCAAATTTTAATGAAAGAAATATCTACAGAGGGTATTTTAACGACCGTTCGCTTTTTGGTTTGTAATTTTAACGGAATCGGGCCGATTTTAATTAAACGATAGTTTATCGAAATTTTGTTAAAAGAATATTCCCTAAGGCCACGTGATAAATTTACGAGAATAATTTCCCGTCGCCGTTATATCGAAAATTTATTTGATTCGGGATTGCCAGAACTGTAATGTTGTGGGTGAGTGATTAGAAAAAAAAATGGCAACCAGAATTATGCAAAATTATAAATGTTTATTTTTATTCAGAACAGTCTATAGAACGTTCTAGATTTAACTTTCATCGATAACCCAACAATATACAGGGTGTCTCAATTTGCTCGATCAGGCCATTTTTCTCAAACTGTATTTATGCTAGGGTTCTGAAATTTTTAGGGTTTATTTGTTAGGTATGGAAGGCTTTGGTTACTTTTTTTTTTGAGATACACAAACATCGGTGTCGACCCGAGGCCTTAGACACCAGCACACAATAACTGATTAATCAGGGTGAGATATGTGTAACGGCCACGCCAACGGGGGGATACGTGGAGACAGGGGTGGGGACACCCGTGGCGGAAGTATCCCGACCACCCGTTGGGGGATTGGTAGTCGTCCTCACACGGCCTTCCACAAACTCTGCCTCCCGGACGCCTGGGATTACAGGAGTGAGCCACTACTCCCGGCTAGGCTTTGGTTACTAAATTTCAGAAAAATTTAACGATTTTGTGCCGTTTTGGAAAATTTATTTTTTCACCGGTAGGTGTCACGCAAAATGTTTCAATAGAAAAGGTGTAGGGCATAGTCGAAAGTGTTAAAATAATTTTGGTTCGGTTGAAAAAGACCTATTTTTCACTGAGTTTGGAGGTCGGGGGAAAAACAAGTTGTACTAGCAGGCAATAGCCTTTAACGTAAATAATCGTACATAATCACAACACACATGTACATTTATTTTAGGGAACTTATACTTTCAGCTATGTAGTTAATAATCAGATCTGCAAAAGGTTATTGTTAAAGAAAATTATTACGTTCAACACCTAATTAGACAAAGTAGACAAAGACCGCGTCTTCCATTTCGACGTGGTTACGAGTAAGATCATCAAACAAAGATTTGTAGACCAAAAATTACGCTTATTTTTCTTTTGTGGTTTTTAACGTGAAATATCAATTGTCCGAGTAGTATTTAAAGCGTTTACATTTCAAAGTTAAAACATTATCTCAGCTTGGCCGATTGTTGTCCACTATGCCTCTTTACACTCGAGATCAGCGCGCTCATATGCTAGAATTAATTTACGGAGAAGGTCGTCGTAATGCTACTCTAGTAAGTCAGTTATTTAGACGAAGATTTCCCAATTGCAGACCAAGTCATACGACGGCTCTTAGAGTGGTCCGCGACTTCGACAACTGGGGTAATATCAATCCGAGGTTTCGTGGTCGTGGTCTCCAGGACATCGACATGGAAAACACCATACTTGCCTACTTCGTCGCCTATCCTCGAGCCAGCGTCAGGACTGCCGGCTTTGACTTAGGGTTGGATCTAAACTACGTTTGGAGAACACTCAAAAGACACCATTTTCATCCTTATCGAGTGACACTTCACCAAGGACTACATGACGGTGATAGACATCGCTGACTCGACTTCTGCAATTGGTTTTGCCTCATGGCTGACGCACACCAGGATTTTCAAGATCAGCTACTGATGTCCGACGAATGTTCATTCGGAAGAGATGGGCCTTTCAACCGTCAAAACCAACATATGTGGGACTACGAGAATCCACACTGGGGATTTCCTCACCGCCACCAAGTGAAGTTTCGTTTAAATGTGTGGGCTGGTCTGTTAGGTGACAGAATTATTGGCCCGTTCTTCCTGCCAAATCGTCCCCTCGGAGAGGTAAAGAGGTGTTTTTTGTCATAATTTTATATATTATACGTCATAGTATAATTTTGCGATTGCATCGGGCGGGTTTCGAGCCCGAGCCCTCGTGCATGACAGAACCACCGATACATGTTAAGCTTCACTGAAAATTAGAAACTCAGCTTAAGTGGAAGAGTATATTTATAGTTTTTAAATTTTTACATTTTTTAGTATGAAATTATAAAGGTCAAATCCTGTTTTAGCGTAGTGGTCCAGTTAGTTAGTTTTTGGTCTATCGGTACTTATGAAGCGTTAAGGGTCATTTATGAATACAATTTCAACTGGTATACAACGCTCTTTTTTCGTTTTGCTTACCTTACTCGTATCTTCGTAATTTGTTTAATCGGCTTTAAATGTGTGATACATTTTCATTAATATGGTTCCGTTGGTTTTATTTATTTTGAGATATGCGCTGTTGGTTAGCCTTCACTATTCAGGCAAGGGTTTTTTGTGTGCTTTGTAAGCCGGGAATTGTTAACGGTAAGGAGTTTTTGGTTTTTTTCTATTTAAATTTTCATTACCGTGGGTATATAGATTGTCATCTTCTGGATTTCTAAGTATTTGAATTACCTTGTTGTTTGATTTTGTTGTTATTATTATATATTTGTTATTACATATTTCTGCTAATACAAGGTTTATTATACTGTGGGTATTTAGATTGACATTTTCTTGATTCCTAAGTATTTTAATTAACTTGTTACTCGGTTGGGTTATTATTATATATTTTTTTATTGGTTATTTTTCTTGTTTTATTTTGTCTATCGAAAGTGTTGATAATGTGAGGGATAATTTATGTCTACCATTTTTTATTTGCATTGATTTTTATCGGCTTCGTTGGGTTGTCGTCATGAGCCCACGTAGTTTTTATTAGGGCTTTCACTTATGGTGTTGGTTTTCGCTTTAACATTTGTTTTCCATATACATTTGATTGTTTAAGACCTATAATACAATGGGTTTGTTTTTGTCTATAAAATAACATATCTTTCGTTTCGTTAGCTTTCTAATTACATAAAATTTTGTTTTTTCTATTTCTCATTTTGTTGCTTTGTTAATTTATTAACGTTTTGGGTCTTAAGTTGGTTTATGTCCTATTGATATTGGGAATTTATTTAAGGCAATAACATTTGCAATATTATTATAATTATAATAAAAAAATATTCTACTGATTGGGATAGAACGGGGATTGGGTTTTTCTGGAGGACGCTTTGAATATGGCGAAATATCGTTGAGTGCCTTGTCCAATAGTTAATACGCCCAAGGACAAATTCTTCCGAGGAGAGGTATATTTTGACAAGCTTGCCAACTTGTTCTCTACATGATACAGTAAGAAACAATGGTCTAAAATGCATTTCGTTCGAATGTTGTATAACATACAAAGACCGAGTTAGCGTGTTAATTCCTGGCCAAAAACTGTGTGTTCAGTGTTACAGTTTTTTAGTCAAGCAACGCGGAAAAGAACTATCGAAGTAAAGAAGAAATTGTTAACTGTCATGAAATAGAACAATAACTTGATATCGATAGTTCTTTTCCACGGTTTATGTTTACTAAAATGTTTTAGATGACACTCATCAGGTATACCACTAAATGAACCATTTTCCATCTTAAAAACAGTTTGATAACGATCTCGTTTGACATAAACTATTTGTGAAATTCCGTAAAAGGAGACGACGTAGCGGACTAGATAAAATCCAAAATTTGAAGCTAGAGGGATATACAGAATAATTTTTTTCTCGAAAACAAAAAATATTACCCTCGCAGATTTTTAACTGCAACTAAAGCGCGTATAGGGAATGCAGAAAAAAATTAAATTTTGAAAATTAAAAATGAGCTATTTATAGGGTCAAAGGTCAACTATTTAAAACTTGATTTATTGTATTTTCTCATATATATATATATAAACCTCTTTCGAATAAGTAGAAGCTGAGCTTAAAAATGGTTAATGGTAGGGGTCAAGGTCATTTTCAAAAATGTGACTACAACGATCTCAGCAACCGCTCAACTAATCTTTCTGAAAATTTCAGAATCGAATTCTACGGCTAGAATAACCTTAAATACAAGTTTTCACGAAATTTGGCGATGGTCGGGTGAACAAGTGTGAAAATCTGTCCTGGAATTACCCGTCCGCACCATTTCCCCTAGAAAGCCCAAATTGGACACATTTGTTGATAATGAGGTAAGTAATGCGAATATTGAACACATTGGTTCATACTTAGTAAAGTAATTCGAATAATGGACACATTGGTTCACACTAAGTAAAGTAATTAGAATAATGGACACATTGGTTCATAATTAGGAAAGTAGCGTGATAATTGGCCACTCTTGTTCATAATAAGGAAAGTAGCGTGATAATTGGCCACTCTTGTTCATAATAAGGAAAGTAATGCAATATTGTACGCTCTTTCAACCTGTGGCCCGCGGGTCACATACCGCTTTTTGAGCCACCTACCGTTGTTATTTGTTTTCCCCGTGCTCACGCTCTTTCGACTGCCGGTAACTGAAGGTCCTAGGTCCAAAGGTTGGATCCCTTCTATTTCCAGGTCTCCGTTCGCGCAGTAGCAAAACACTCGGTTTGCTGTTGTAGACCTGACCCATTCTCTAATTTTCAGGGGTTCAAATAGAAAAGTAAATTGTAATTGTTACGTTTGATGTTTGCGGGGTGTGTATTTTATATATTCGAGTGTTCTCGGATGATAACAAAATTTATAATAAAAACGTTATTGTTCTTTTAGAGAAGTAATTTTAGCGTCCCATAACAACCAAAGCCACAAGATTCGGGCGGACTTTTAGCTAATAAGCTATAAGTACAGTACCCAAACTAACATTGACTAACTCCTGATTAACTAAGCAATAGTTTTTGCATGATTCTTTATTCTCGATTTTCGCAATAAGAGTCTAAATTATACCTAACATACCTCAACTATATTTTATAAATAAATTGAATTAATGTCCATATTATATAAGTTAATCTTACTGTGTAGTAAATTAAACAATTGTTTCTTACTTTTTGAGGACTTATATAATAGGTTATAGCAAGTATTTATTCAAATACACAGAAAATATGAGGGCAGAACCCTGTTCACTTCATGATTCCCGGAAGAGAAATCACGCCCATCTGCCTTTCCTATGCTCTCCCTTTCAAAGAAAAAGACAGTAGCCAACCGCAAGATAGATGACCGTAGGGCCAGCCTTACTATAGGGCGAATGGAGTGGCCGCTCGAGGTGCCAAGTCTCAGGGGGCGCCTCAGTGGTCATCTGATGACGGTTGACGGAATATGAAAGTTACCTTCAATGAAGCTTGAAGACCAATTCTTAATAATTTGGTTTTTCAATGACGAAATTTGGAGATAAATTGTTAAAAATAAAAACTATTGAAAACATGACGTAAGCAACCGCGGATGGGAAGGACCGTGAAGTTGGATGATGATTTCTTATTTTCGAATGGAACCTCCGGGTTATCGGCGTTGCTGTTATTATTGTTCGTTCTTCCTTGTGAATCATACTTTGTAAATTTCAATTAAGTTGATTGTCGTTATATGTAATTATAAATTATATGGAGAAGATCAAAATATACAATTTAGATGTTATATATAACACATATTTTAAATAAACTTTTTTCATTTAAATAGCGAGTTACTGACCCTTCGACCCCCTATTAATGATTTATTTCGAGGGTCCCAGCATTGATTTTGAATCTATGACACCCGGACTGGCCCTATTTTTAAGTTTGATCACAGGTAGATTAAACCTTGATTAAATCTTGAAATCCAGCGTGAAGTCCCCGATTTCAAAATCCCGTACATATTTTTGGTGAATGTCCGGCCCCTTAGTTAGTTGACACCAATTTGGAACGAGACATGTGTGGCATCCCTTTTATGACCGAGGCGTCAGATTGTTTAAAACCAACGGTGGTTCTCGTTTTCTTGAAAATTATAATACACATCTTGTCGATTGCACCAAAACAGTTAAAATTTGAAAAGGTACACAACTATACACTATTTCAATATAGCATTACAAATAAAACTAATATAAAAACGTGACTATTTCATTCTAACTCGCGCGCACGCGCGTAAGGGGAGAAAGAAACAAGTCGGTCAAGACCGTAATATTACCTCTCCTCGGAGTGGATTTATTCGGCTTACAACACTATAACTACGCTTAATCAAAACTGTTACAATTCGGCGATAAATTTGTTTTTAGAAAAGGCAAATAAGAAAGCGGGCCATAAATTTAAAAATTGAACCTATGATTGTTACCCATAAACAAATATATAATAATAACTCAATCGATCAGCCATCAAAGCAAAAATAACCCATAGAAAATATATAATAATAATCCAATCTATCAGGCTTCAGAGCAAAAATAACGAATAGAAAAATATAAACTAACTTAATCTATCAGGCTTCAAAGCAAAAATAACCGGAAGAAAAATATAACGCAATCAAGCCACAAATTACTTCAAATATTTTAGAAACTAAGCAATAGAAAATGTAATTATAGCAAAAAGTACAACAAATTACCATTAACAAATTCAAATTCTCGATGTTTCTATAATGCAACCGGATAAATTTTTTGAACACTATGCATACACTTTAAAACCTCCTCTAACACTCGACGATTTCGCGGGGGGGGGGGGGGAGTTAAAAAACAAAGAAAAGTAAGAAACAGGAACAAACCAACGATACGGAAAAATAGACCAAAAACAACGTTATCACGATCAGTAAAATAACATAAGACCCTTCCTTTGTCTGAAACACAAATTCTTATTATATTACAAAAAAAGGGTACCCGGAAAAAAATTAACCTACTGACAACAAATAACGAGTAAAGAAAATGACATTGATAACATAAAAAGTAAAATAAGACCCAAAAGTGTGTCAGAACTGTATAGTAATTAATGAGAATTTGTAATAAAGTAAAAAAGGGAAACGATGGGGGAGTCGAAAATACGTCATAAAAATCGAGATACTCGAGCGCTACCGTGTGAGGCGGCTTAGAACTAAGAGTGATATTCGTACGCGAGCTATGCGCTAGTAAAATGATGCCAATTCCCTGTACATCTAAAATGTATCAGGTTGCGGCTTAAAGATTTTCAAGCTAATGGCCAAGTTATAAAACAATGTGATGCTAAACACATTGAAACATTTTATTTATAACAAAGCTTTAACAAAGTTAGCCTTGTCTCAACGTCACACACATTCAAAAAGCGCAGAAGTAACGTTATACTACACCCAATGCAATATCAAACATTAAAGTAACAGAAACAAAAACAAAATAAACATCTACGTAAGGTGTTTATAATCTTCCCACCCAAACAAATATTACATTTATTTTTATCCCGGTTTTACTGGTATTTAAACTTGAGTGATGTAGACGTGAATGGCTCATCGGTAAAACGTCCGCGTCATGAGATTGTGCCCCGGGTTCGAATCCTGACGACGGTCGTATTTAACTACAAATTGATCAACTTCTACATTTGACAATTTTATACATATCAAAAAAATGGTACAGGAAAAATTGACGTTAATAACTTTAAAATTGCTTAAAACACTTTTTTAGAAAAACATCGTAGCTTAACAAGCGTTGGTGGCTCAGTGGTTAGAGTAAATCTCTTGCACGCAGCAGACCCGGGTTCCCAATAAATCACAAATAGACACTACGATGAATACCGTGAACATTTGGTGGAAACCCTGCAATTGGAAGTTGAGAGGTTGCCATAACACTCCACACTCGGTCCGTCCCAAAAGTGAATAAGAAGAAGTTGAAGAGTAAACGCCCGTACACACACAAACACAAACAGAACACAAACATAACACACCCAACACACCCAACACCCACAACCGTCATCACACAAACTCAACATTCACACCATGCACATAAACATTGCAATAACGCAATATCCAGTCAAACTGAATTAAAGCTGTTGCGACGTTGAGCATTAACGAAAAAAAAAACAAGCCCAACTGAAAATTAATCCACTAACGCTCACCGTCACACGGTGGTTTTTCCAATCCTTCGACATCGAACGCAGAGATTTCGAGAAACTGCGTACGCAATGATTAAGATTTAAACGGAAATGCACAGGACAGACAGACACACAGACATGGTTATTGTATAATCCCTCCTAGGGGACCCTAGGAGAGGTAAAAAGAGAGTGCCATTTATTGAAACGCCTATTGAAATTGTTGTTAAAATAGTTACACAAAAAGAAGATATAGTTTCGTCAGTTCATATAGAATACGAAGGATTCTTATTACAAAATATCAGTAATATCTGATGACGTAAAGCGTGGGCGATAAGAACCCGTCAAACAAACGAAGGGCGTGTCTATAAATAAGAAGAAGAGTGCTATCTTTTTTAAGTGAAACTTTGATCAGATAAATTCAAGGTTTATGCTTTTTATCCTTGACGTTGACTCTGCGCGTAAATACGAAAAGTATGTTTTACGTGAGAAGTTATCTTTTATGTAAACGCTAAACATAGGAATAGCTCCCAATTCCATTGGGTTTCTTTAATTAGGTTACTAAGATACTAATTTGATATCCTGTCTTTTACTTGAGAAATTAACTTGGGGTGCGAGAGAACTATTAGATTTAGGAACCTTTGAAAGGTTTAAACGCACTTACAATTTTGGGAAAGTAAGAAGACTGAATATGATAATTTCAACGAAATTAACTTACTTTACAATAACACTAATTAATCTAGAAAGCGTTTTTGCTTGTGTATAATAACGGCGAAATTATTTGAACAAACTACTATTACACAATAAAATGTTTTTATTTTTACGCACGACATGTTTCGACACGCGCTCGTGTCATCTTCAGGTGCTAAAATGATTTTTATACACGAGCCATCGAGCTGCCACTAAAAACACGAGACAAGATTCTTAGCATATACAATCTAAATAATTTTTAACAAAGAAAGAACTCGGGCCTTCCTCCCTATTAATCGCTAAATTGTGTTTCCTTAGTTTCTCGATTTCTAACGACTCGCGAATATTTAATTCCGTTGGAGTTTTAATTTCTGCTAGAAGTTCTACCTTGTTGAAATCGTAGCTACCTTTACATTCTTCGACATGAGCGTAGATTGCTTTATGGCTTCTCTTCAGACAAACGTCGGCTTTGTGTTCTTTCACTCTGAATTTCAATTTTCGTTTTGTTTGACCAACATACGCCATTTTGCAACTACATTCAATTCTGTAAATTCCACTTTTTTGATCAGGTTCTAATTTATCTTTTCGCGAAGGTAGACACTTTTCTATTTTCATGTAGGGAGTGGAAACATTTTATTGTGTAATAGTAGTTTTTTCAAATAATTTCGCCGTTATAATAACACGTTTTATTGTAGAATATGTTTTATACATTTATCAAATAATTAACGATTTCAAATTATTGGTATTAATGAAATTTCGTAGCTTTTAGGTAAGCTAAAAAAAGGATTATTTACAGCTTCTAGTAGAGGAGAATTTTCTTTACCGTGACGGACAATTTCAACTTTCTGGAGGATATTAGCTATTGCTAGAAATATGTCGTTTCTGGCCATTTTCTCTCCGATGCAGTTTCTCTTGCCTTCACCAAAAACCAGATAACCTTGCAGCCTCGATTTGGTGTATTTACCATCGTCGTCTAAGAATCTCTCCGGTTTTAGCTTCTCCGGTTCATCCCAAATTGAAGGGTCGAAGTGGACGCTGTTGGTGTCGAAAACGACGGTCGTCCCCTTTGGGATTTTGCGTCCTCCTACTTCCGTGTCTTCGCTGGCGGCGTGTGGTATCATCATTGGGACAGGGGCTCGCATTCGTAGAAGTTCCGAGATGAAAGCCCAAGTGTAGGGACAATTCAGTCTGTCTTCTTGCTGCGGTATTCGTTTCCCTAATTTTAGTAATTATTGAATTAAGTTTCGAATCGAATGAAGCCATGTTTTCTTTAAATGTGTTTACCAATATTTTCCGTAATTTCATTTCTAATTTTTTCTTGAATTTTTGGGAACTGCGATAAAGCCAAAAATACCCATTGTAGAGTTATAGATGTCGTATCGGTCCCGGCTAAATCGTAAATTATTTAGATTAATTACTGTTTCCACTTTCGTTTAAAGTTTGCTTTTATTTAACGGTCGAGCTCTCAGCTAGTTTCGTCGGTTGTTATGTGACGCTAAAATAACTTCTATATAGATATTGTTTACTTGATCCGAAAACACTCAAATACACAAAAAAACTCAACCCACAAGATCAGACATCAAATGTAGCAATAACAATTTACTTAGAACTCCTGAAAATTAAAGAATGGGTCAGGAGAGGGAGATATAGCGGACACCAACTTTTGGACCTTCAATTCCCAGGAGTTGCAAGAGCGTAAGGAAAATTAATAACAACGGTGGGAGGCCCACGAAACGGTAAATGACGCCTATAGCAAGACAAGCAGACAAAATTTTAGAAATATATTTTACGGAAAGACAGAATGACATGGCCCGCGGAGGAGAGCACATACAAATAGTGCGATTCGCTTACATTCTTTATTATGAACAAATGTGGTAAATTGGACCGTTCTAGGGCAAAGGGGCGGCCCCTTTTAGCGAGAGGGACAAACTTTTAGAAATATTTATTAGATGGTACGGGGCTAGTAAGAATGCGAAGTTGAGCTGGTCAGCACAAAAACACTTAGATCCAGTGGATAACATTTTCTTTAATAGCCTCAGGCAGACCGCAGACCAAAAGCATCTACGTACGGGTCATGAGTGCAGGGTGCGCAAAATTTTGGTGTGCTAGGTTGACCTGGGCTAACGCCCATGCGCAAACGGTGTGATTGGCTTCCTTTAACCAATTTAAGAACAATGGTGCGAAGTTTTTATGCGCTAGGTGGAAACTAGGAGCAACAAACACATCACCCCAAACAAAGAGATCGAAACCCGTCAAAATTCGTGCATTACCTTGCATAAATTTTTCATTGGTTAGACGCTTTAGTGTAAAGGCTCGTCCAATGAAATTTGTACACAACACTGCGTTAGCGTGATTAAAGGCTGGATGCGTTTTCCTTGTGTTTGTTACTCCTACTTGGAACGGTGCGAACGCCTACAGCGAGACAGAGAAACAAACAAACACACACACATTATGTTAGAACTATTTACCCAGAAAAAGGTCGCTTAGAATCTTTTCCACGTTGTCGTCAGCCAAGTACTTTTTATTATCGTTATCGTTACCTTCCGCCTCAATTTTGGCAGATATAATTGAATCGGCAAAATGTCGCGATTCCTCTGTGTCCAAAAATTAAAATAAATTGGGTTAATTAGTCTTTTGAGTTTAAGTAATAACATTATGGATAATCGTCTGTTCAGCAGAAGCTTTATATATGATAATAGCAGACGAAAATCCAGACTTCTGCCATTGGCCACTGCGTGGCTTTATTTAATCTGAAAATGTTAATTACTGATCTCCCGTGTGGATCTTACCGTGGCTGTAAGTCTTTTTCAGCTCTTGAAATTTGCGGTGAATGCAAGCTTGTATATCTTCAGCGCATTTACGTATGCTGTTGTCGATGTTTTTGAAGAATGGTGAAAGAATGGGCGAGAAATCCCCAGGTGAAATACCCATCGTTTCGTGAAATAGTTTCATCTGACATTTAAATGTCCTTAAATCTGACTCACTCAGCTTTCTCGTTCTGAATAAATTAATATTTGGTTTATGGCCGATGCTTTATAATATCACTAGCTTTAATACCCGGCATAACAAAACCGTCTTCAGGACTGAAAAGCTAACTACGATTACATTTAAAGATACTTATTTTGTACTCCTTTACCAAACTTAATTTTATTTCTCCATTTGGGAGCGACCTAAATTTTTGAGTCTTTTCACTTGTCCCTTTACAAAGGAACTGCTTTACTTCCGTTTCCTCTTTTACATAAAAGATATACCAAAGATGACCCGTGACGGGTTTTGCCCAATCGCCGGGCCTCTAATTTTGAAATTTCCAATAGTCGAGAGCGAGAAGTCCGTTGAAGAGCCTCAAATTCGACCCCTTCTACCTTTCCGTCAATGTAGAACTACGGGCGACTAAGATAAGTGGTGGCAGTCGAGAAAAAAAATTGAAAGCCAAGACCAGCCGGAAAAATAGATAAGGGAAAAAAAAGAGTCGAGTAAAATAAAATTGAATTTGATTAATAACCATGTCAAATTTAGGAGCGTTTAGTTGGAAATTAGGCCCTGAACATTGAGTTAAGATTTCAAAGCTCTAGAGCTAACAATTCTCGAGATTTAATTCCACATATGTTGAGTCCGTTGAAGAGCCCCCAAATTCAACCCCTTCTACCCCTCCGTCAATGTAGAGTCTACGGGCGACTAAGATAAGCCCTTCCCGTCAAAGACTCCAGCAAAGAGGCGAAAGTCCAAAGTCGAGTAAAATAAAACTGAATTAGATATAATAAAGTTGTATTAGATTAATAACCATGTCAGGTATTTAGAATTAGGCGCGTTTAGTTGGCAATCAGGCCCTGAACATTGAGTTAAAATTTCAAAGCTCTAGAGCTAACCGTGCTCGAGTTTCTAGGAACATGACATTTACAAATAAATAAATAAATATAAGGACAAACTTTCAGACTTATAGTTATAGATAATTCTTTTGATACCCGAAAGCAGTTTGAGCAATGATATCGAATGTCACTTCTTGGACGATGGCTATCGGGTTAAAGGCTCCTTTAATAGCCAACATCCGGTCCAGCATATCCTCAATATTCTGGTGCACGATGTTTGCGAGTGTCTCGGAGTCAGAGAATTTTCTAACGGCCGAGTAGCCAACTTTCCTACTGACCTCCCAGTGCTTGGTGTTGCCATGAAATACGATGGCGTCTATGTTATCTAGAGAATATTTAACTACAAATAATTTCGCATTAAGTTAATTTACAATAACACTTGCGAAGTTATAATATATCGGTATACGTGAATTGAAGTACGGCCTGGATATGACGTCATTTCTTTTGGTCACTAAGCCTTCCTTGCATTGTTCCCATTTTGACACGAACACGACGGGAGCCGAGCCGACCCACAGCGTGTAGACACCATCGTACTTCTTGGCTAATTTCTTAAACACCGAATACAAATGCTCTTTGTTCTTTAAAAATACTGCAAAATTGTGAAACAAGTGCGTTTCAGTAACAACTAATTACTCCGAAAATTAAAAAAAAAGGTTCGACTGTGATACCCAACAAACTTCCGATGATTGGTAGTGGTAGTGGCCCGGGCGGAAGGCGTTTCACGTCCAAAATGTACTTGACGACGTAGAGCGTCAGAAGTCCCACAAGGAGAGCGACGAGCCACGACGTATCCACGCTGAACATTTTTCCAAGTGATGCTTGTTAAAGAATTGACCTCTTTCTTTCGTATCTTATCGATAATACTTCAGCAATCTTCTATACGATTATTTTGACCGTATTTTGCGATATAAGGGTATTGATTTTCCGTATTGAAATTTAAGAATGTTATAATTAAATTACATAAGCCTATAGTTATCATTAAATAATATTAGGTGATATCGTGAGCTGCCAATACAATACCAAATATAGTTAAGAGATATTTTAAAAACCTTTTGAGAATTAATTATCGTTATTCTTCATAATTACATATAACGGCCATCAATTTTAATAAGACTTACCAAGTTAATTCTCTTATTCTTCTCCATAACTTCGTCAAAATAAAAGCGAACAATACTAACAACAACACCGATAACCCAGAGACCCCGTTCGAAAATTAGAAATTCGAAGCCTTATCAAACTTCACGGTCATTCACATCCACCGTTTTTTTATTTTTTTCCAACTTATCTACAAATTTCGTCCTTGAAAAACCAGATTATCAAGAATTGATCTCGAGGCTTTATGAAAGACAGCTTTGCTTTTCGGCCATGAGTGGCTCAAGTCTTTTCTTTCCCCGGCTCCATTGACCAAATTGCACTCAGGGGAAACGTACCGTTACGTGCGTTAATGGAAAACGGGATTTTCTGCTGATAATATTAATACTCTTGCAGAAATTGAAACATTGATGGGGTGATAAAAGCCCAAAACGTTTAAAACTTGAAAACTTACTTGCTACAACTTATTAAAAAGTATAAACAACAATTAATCTATTTATAAATAGAGAAAATGTTTATATTCCGTCGACTTTTACCTTCTCTCCCGTGGCAGCTCTAGGATAAGAACCTGGCCCCGCCCCTTGCGATCAATCAACTCCAGGCGGCGCATTATTGGCTCTCTAAATATTACGTCCTCATGACGCGACTGACATTCGCTTGAGAGACGCGTTAAATAAGAACGCCTCATTGTACATTTCCTCCCTCCTTTAGTTGATTCCCCTGGTTCCTGATGCGTCGCGACTGACGGAATATAAACATTCATAAAAAGATCAATTCTTGTATTAAACATGTGTAACGAATATTTAGGCGCTTTAGCGCGACGTTTGTCTTTGTATATAAAATCCAATATTCATCCAACCAACAACATTCTTTTAATCAGGTATATATTTTTAAAACACAACCATTGTATATAGTCGAAATAATAGCTTAAAATATTTTGGGGGAAAATCCTGGCTCTCTAAATCTATTGTATTTCATTTAATGTAACGCTCCTGGCTCAGCGGGGGGTACTGACGTATGTGTGGTACGCGATCCCAAAGCATTGGGAAAATTCTGTGACGTAGGGGACTCGATGGCGACTCTCGTGGAAAAAACCCAAAACATAGTGAAATAGTGCGCGTGGTAGCCCGAAGTACACGAGCCCGTATATATACAGTGGGGGGGCACGTGGTGAAAAACATTCTGGCTCGGAAGAAGCCCAAAAAGTATACCTAAAACTCTGCTCCGGAAAAAGTTCGTGAAAGTTAACGCGCCCAAAAAGCTCTTCGGAGCCCTGTCCGTTGTGGACCAGCAGTAGCGGTAATCGTCACCGATTTGGCCGAAGTATCGATAGATGTCGGCCGGTCACCGGAAGGAAGCAGCAAGGTCGCCTCGTTATGGAGCCGCCAGCCTCCGCAGATGCCCGTTACTGATGGAGTTGCAGCCGTAGCCATCTGATGACCATCTCCCGAAGCCAAGAACACTCTCGCCGGCCTTGTCGCCGTACCATCGATGTAGATAAGTAGAAATACTCATTCAACCCGTGCGTTAATCGCCATAGGGCTAGCCCACCGATTTAGCGGTTTATGTAACGTCGTGTTACCGGGGATAGTCGTGCGTATACTAGAACGTATCGCGGTTTCGTTAGTAATCATTTCATTGTTTGGGGAATATAATTTGAGAGCCAGGGCGTATTATTTAGTGTGTTATTGATGATTAATTAAAGTGTCTTATTATAGTTTAATATCTAAAATCCATGTTTATGTTTCATTTAATCCTACATTTGCTAGTTTCTTATTAGTTAAATAATTCATTAATTAGTTAGTTTAATTGTTTGGTTCTTGAAAATGCTAACGTTATAGAATAAGTTGGTTGGAGTATAGTAATTTGAGCTTTAACCATAAAAATGTTACATTTCTGGGGGTCCGTAACCGGTTTTGAACAAACGACCAGTTTAATCAATTTTTAAAGTTAAATCTGTAATTTTTTTTTATCTATCAAAATTTCGAGGCTTATTAGTAATGGCGTCCTGAGAGCCGTTTCGCTTTCGTTAAAATTTTTCCCGCCCTTTGGTAGCTTGCCTTTGTCTTTTTGGGTATTTCAATAAGTGGATGAGTACCCATAGCGACCTTTCGAGTCATACGTTTTGCGACACTTGTTTTTCCGCCGCGGGAAAAGATTATTGTTGTTCTCTTTGTTGGCGCGCTTCCCAGGCTATAGCGCGTACAAAGCGATTAGAAAATCGTGCCCTGCTCAAACTGGCACCAGCAGAGGCCGTAGCTGCCACTATGGCCGGGGGTAATTCAGTAAACTCAGGGGGGGCTAACGCCAATGCGGATGGTAGCGATGATACTAGTCCCGCCAATATTAGTAGGGGGGATTTAGCTAGAATAATGGCCGAACTCCAAGATCTCCGCACGCAGCTGCAGAACGTCGGGGTGGGTGGAGGGCAGACTAATACCATGCCAAACCCCCCGCCCCCTCCGACGCCTACTACTAGCGGGCACCTGCCGAATTCTTGGGTTCCGAACATTCCTATTCCTACATTTTCGGGACGGTATACCGAAGGTACCCCGAAAGATTTCCTATTAAAGGCGAAACAAATATTTTTGAGTAAGGGATTACCGGAAGACATTTTTATGAAACATTGGGTGCCATCTATGCTGGAGGGTCCCGCCCTTGAGTGGTGGTTAGCTCAATCTCACGTTAAAACTTGGGCTCATTTTGAATATTTCCTAGTCGAGGAGTTTTCGGGTCATGATAGTGATAATTTTTCAATGGCTCAAATTATGAGTCGCCGCCAACAGCATGGCGAAACGGTTAGTTCTTATATAGAAGAT
The DNA here is from genome assembly GCF_980474605.1 of Leiobunum rupestre. Classification (NCBI taxonomy): domain Eukaryota; kingdom Metazoa; phylum Arthropoda; class Arachnida; order Opiliones; family Sclerosomatidae; genus Leiobunum; species Leiobunum rupestre. Next base: position 39,876,979 of record NC_143392.1, read on the forward strand.
ATGCAGAAACATTTTGCAGCCTTACGCAACCCCTTAGAGGTGTCGACGCAAGTTAGTATCGTGTATAATAATTTACATTCGCAACTTAAAATTTACCTAGCCACTAAAGTGTATCGCTCAATTCGTGAATTATCATCCGATTGCATTAAAACCGAACTAGCTATTCAATCGTCCCGTTCTTTTAAGGGGTCTAATTACGTTAATAATGCCCAGTCCAATTCAGGTTCGCAGTATAATTCCACCAATAATAATTCCATAGTTTGCCACAAATGCCGCAAAGCGGGTCATAAGAGTCCAGAATGTCCCGATGTAGAATGTTTCGAATGTAAACAAAAGGGGCACGTTTCCAAAAATTGTCCTTCTAAAAAGGGCCGTGGGTCGGGAAACGGGCGAAGGGAAGGGTCAAGCGGGAGCCAAAACTCTTCCTGGCAGCAAAAGAAGTAGGCGGCTCCGTTGATAGTGGAAATGGCCACGTGATGAACCAGTCCAACCCTATTCAAAATTCTCAGCTAAAAACAATTAAAATTAATTTAGGACCAGTTTTTACTTTTGGTATTTTAGACCCTGGGTCCTCGTTCACTTTGTTAAATTCAGATTTTAAGTCCAAATTATTAGAGGCCGGCTATTCCATTAATGAAAGCCACCACAATTTAAAAGTAGCTGATAATCGTATTTTAAAAACTAAAGGCAAAGTTCAAGTTAATTTTTCTCTCCCAGGGCGGACTGTTTCTCACAAGGCGTTATTTGTAGATAAATTGGCCTATCCATGTATTTTAGGCGTAGATTTTTTGTGTAATTTTAATATTTGTGTAGATTTTGGGGATAACTGTTGGTTTTGGGGTGATACACCCACCATTAGGTACCCATTCGGGTCCGATACGACTAGTCATGCCAATCTATTTTTAGTTTACGATATTGATCGGGACGGATTAGATTCCGCTATTCAAAACAATACCCTTAGCGATAGTGAGAAAAATAGACTTCGCGATACAATTAACCCCTACGAACACGTCTTCTCCTTAGTTCCTGGAAAAACAAACACCGCCTGTCATTTTATAGACACTGGGGATAGCTCTCCCGTAGCTTCACCTCCTTACCGATATTCTCCCGCCAAACAAGCGGAAATTGATAAAATTATAGACCAAATGTTAGATCTCGGTCTCATTGAACCCTCTAATAGCCCGTGGAGTAGTCCCACGGTTTTAGTTGGTAAAAAAGACGGGGGGAAGCGCCTTTGTTTAGACTATCGTGGTTTAAACAAAAAAACGCGCAAAGACCGATATCCCCTACCATTAATTGACTTAGATATTTTAAGTCGCATTCGCAAACCTAAATATATTTCGATAATGGACTTAAGAGCTGGTTACTGGCAGGTCCCTCTCGATCCCGGTTCAAGGGATCGCGCCGCTTTTATTACGCATCGGGGGCTTTTCCATCCAACAGTCCTAATGTTTGGCCTCACAAACGCGGGGCAACGTTTCAACGTATGATGAACGTCCTCTTTTCTCACCTTCGTGACGCGGGCGTGATGGCGTATTTAGACGACTTGATTATTATCTCCGACTCTTTCGAAGAGCATTTAGCGACGTTAGAGAAAGTTTTGCAAACCTTGTCTAACGCCGGGCTCACGGTAAAAGCTTCTAAAACCAAATTTTGTCAAGAGGAAACCGTGATTTTAGGGCACCTCATAACGCGTGATGGGATTCAAGTTGACCCTTCCAAAATAGAAAGTGTCAAGTCACACCCCCCTCCCCGCAACATACGTCAGTTGCGCAGCTTTCTCGGTTTAGCAAGTTATTATAGGAGGTTCGTGCAGTCATTTTCGCACATAGCTTCGCCTTTAAATGATTTGTTAAAGAAGGACGCGAAATTTAGTTGGGGAGAGGACCACCAGGTGTCCTTTGACAAACTTAAATCTGCTTTGACGTCCGCGCCGGTTATGAGCGCGCCAAATTTCGAAAAACCCTTCGTGATTGTAACTGACTCCTCAAATTACGGCTTAGGCGCGGTACTTCAGCAATACACTGAAGACGGCAAAAAGGGGCCAATGAATGTAATTTCTTACGCTAGTCGGTCATTGAACCCCGCCGAAAGAAATTATTCGGCAACAGAAAGGGAATGCCTCGGTATCGTTTGGGCTATGGAAAAATTCCGTCCCTATGTTGAAGGGGCAGACTACGAAGTTTGGACCGATCATTCGGCTTTAACCTGGCTATTGACCACCAAAGACCCAACCGGTAAATTCGCTCGGTGGATCACTAAGCTTCAGGCCCTGAACTTTCCAATTAAGCACATTGCTGGGAAGAGCAATGTCGTGGCGGATGCATTGTCGCGTATACCCGACGCGCAACAGGAGATGCTGGCATCTTCTGAAGGGTTCGTGGCAATGGTTGACGCTAACGGCGTTGCCGATTCCGGTGATAGACTTTTGAGGTTGGACCATGGTCTTATTCTTGAACACCAGCGTAGTGATAGTAAACTTTTGGCCTTAAGGGAATATTTAGAGAATAGTGGGTTACCTGTTGATAAAAAACTAACGCGATGGATAAAAAGGGTCGCTCCCTTCTGCGTAATTAGAGACGAGTTGGTCCATAGGCTTATAGAAGCTCCACACTCCTCCGAAGATAATTATCGTATATTAGCTCCACGCTCATTAGTTAGTTCAGTCTTAGGGGTTAGCCACGATATTCCTACTAGCGGTCATCAGGGTTGTAGCAAGACCTTAGGTCGGGTCAGAAAGGCTTTCACGTGGGAGGGCATGACTAGGGATGTCCTTCGTTACGTTAGCTCATGTAAAATTTGTCAGTGTTACAAAAACCCGCAGTCGAAACCTAGCGGTCTTATGCAGTCCGCCCAACCTAGCTCTCCTTGGGAAGTCATAGGGGTGGATCTTAAGGGCCCCTTTCCTCGTAGTAGTAAGGGAAACACCTACATTTTAGTAGTCGTTGACTATATGACCAAATGGGTCGAGGTTTTTCCATTAAGAAGCCCTACGTCAAAATTGATAGTCAATCGGCTGGTAGAAGAGGTTTTTACCCGTTTTGGTTTGCCGAAACGCGTCATTAGTGATAACGGTTCGGTATTTGTTTCGAAAACTATGGAAGAAGTTTTTAAGGCCCTTGGAGTTAAACAGCGCTTAACCTCGATTTATTCTCCGCAATCAAATCAAACTGAACGAGTCAATAGAAATTTTTCCCACATGATAGCGTCCTACGTAGCGGATCACCACGAAAAATGGGATCTTTATTTGCAACACTTCGCAATGGGGATGAGAACTGGCATACATGACGGTACCGGGTGCTCTCCAGCATACCTGAATTTTGGACGGGAACTTAGGGAGCCCGGGGAACCAATACCCAATTCAGACGATCTAATAGACGTCACTCTAGAAATCACGCCAAACGAAGTAGTCGCATTCGCTAAAACAATTCGAGACATAATTGCTAAAGCTAAGGCCAATCTTAAGGTAGCACAGGAGCGTCAGGCTGAAATTTATGATAAGAAACGGGTCAACCGCGAATTTAGTCTAAATCAGCTTGTCCTTAAGAAAACCCACACCCAATCTTCAGCGGCCAATAAATTTAACGCAAAGTTAGCTCCAAAATGGGATGGTCCATTTAAAGTTTCTGAAAAACTGTCGAAGCATACGTATAGGCTTCAGAATGTAGACACTGGGGTAGTTTTGAAAGGCATACATCACGTTAGACAATTGAAACCGTATATCGGTCGTGACAGTGACGCCCCTGCTGGTGAACCTCTCCGCCCACCCTCCCCGGATCAGTCTGATTCCGATAGTGATAACTACCATACGCATCCAATGACTCTTAGGTCTCGCGCTTCAAAAAGGCAATAGGCAAGCCTCCCTTTTACCACCCTCCATACAATTTTACTTAACTTGTGTCCTCTCGGGACGTTCGGAACTAGTTGGGGGGAAGTGTAACGAATATTTAGGCGCTTTAGCGCGACGTTTGTCTTTGTATATAAAATCCAATATTCATCCAACCAACAACATTCTTTTAATCAGGTATATATTTTTAAAACACAACCATTGTATATAGTCGAAATAATAGTTTAAAATATTTTGGGGGAAAATCCTGGCTCTCTAAATCTATTGTTTTTCATTTAATGTAACGCTCCTGGCTCAGCGGGGGGTACTGACGTATGTGTGGTACGCGATCCCAAAGCATTGGGAAAATTCTGTGACGTAGGGGACTCGATGGCGACTCTCGTGGAAAAAACCCAAAACATAGTGAAATAGTGCGCGTGGTAGCCCGAAGTACACGAGCCCGTATATATACAGTGGGGGGGCACGTGGTGAAAAACATTCTGGCTCGGAAGAAGCCCAAAAAGTATACCTAAAACTCTGCTCCGGAAAAAGTTCGTGAAAGTTAACGCGCCCAAAAAGCTCTTCGGAGCCCTGTCCGTTGTGGACCAGCAGTAGCGGTAATCGTCACCGATTTGGCCGAAGTATCGATAGATGTCGGCCGGTCACCGGAAGGAAGCAGCAAGGTCGCCTCGTTATGGAGCCGCCAGCCTCCGCAGATGCCCGTTACTGATGGAGTTGCAGCCGTAGCCATCTGATGACCATCTCCCGAAGCCAAGAACACTCTCGCCGGCCTTGTCGCCGTACCATCGATGTAGATAAGTAGAAATACTCATTCAACCCGTGCGTTAATCGCCATAGGGCTAGCCCACCGATTTAGCGGTTTATGTAACGTCGTGTTACCGGGGATAGTCGTGCGTATACTAGAACGTATCGCGGTTTCGTTAGTAATCATTTCATTGTTTGGGGAATATAATTTGAGAGCCAGGGCGTATTATTTAGTGTGTTATTGATGATTAATTAAAGTGTCTTATTATAGTTTAATATCTAAAATCCATGTTTATGTTTCATTTAATCCTACATTTGCTAGTTTCTTATTAGTTAAATAATTCATTAATTAGTTAGTTTAATTGTTTGGTTCTTGAAAATGCTAACGTTATAGAATAAGTTGGTTGGAGTATAGTAATTTGAGCTTTAACCATAAAAATGTTACACATGACGGCCCAGGCCGTAATATTAGTTCCACATCAGTGTATTCGAGTGGGCAAACCCATACACCCTTAGTATACACAGGTAGGCAAACTAATATAAAAACTGTTGAGGCTACGTGATTTCTTATCGTTTGATATATTAATTGCCATCCTAAGTAAAAGAGTGGATGCCGCCCACCATCAGTATACGCGGGTAGGCAAACCAATACAAAGCTGTTGAGCCCATGTGATTTCCTATTGTTTGATATACAGGGTGTTTTTTTTTGCTCGAAAAAGTGATTTTTTTCAAAAACTATGTTTTCTAGAAAGTTGAAATTTGTACTGTACATTATACGTGCCGGGGGACACTTTCTACCAAAATTGCATCTAAATCAAAAACTATTTTCACGTTTTTTGAAAACTTAAATTTTAACCGCTAGGTGCTATAAGAAAATTGTAGAGTGTCACCGAAAACGTACAAGTAGCGTTGGCGCGAAAAAATAGACGTCTTTTTCACTGACAAAATACGACTTGAAAAAGTGACAAGTTAGGCAAGCTAAAATACCGTATTTTGAATTCCATTGGGAGAGTAGTGTAAGTCAGTAATTTGTTAATCTGGTGTTTAATGCAACTTGGCTTGCAGTAAAACTCGCATTTGGGAAATTTTACATAGGCATAAGTACCATCCTTACAGAGCAACGCTTCACCACGGTTTACGAGATGGAGACGCTCAACAACGGCTGGATTTTTGCAAATGGCTGCTAAATTCCGTGCACGACGACCCACAATTCCTCCGCAACATGCTATTCTCGGATGAATCCTCGTTTGCAATCACCAAAATAATCATGTTTGGGAAGACACAAATCCACACTGGGGATATGAACACCGTCGCCAATTTCAATTTGGGCGCTTGAATGTTTGGATTGGTCTTGTTGGAAACCGGTTAATTGGTCCAGTATTCTTACCGCAAAATCTAAATGGCCAGAGTTATTTCGATTACTTGAGAAATGAGCTAGAACAACAACTTGATGAACTGCCGTTGGCGCAACAAGCAAGACTGTGGTTTCAGAAAGACGGTGCCCCGCCTCATTACCACAGAGCCGTGAGAGACTACCTAAACAACGAATTTCCACAATGATGGATAGGGAGAAACGGTCCCGTACACTGGCCAGCAAAGGTCGCCCGATCTGACTCCGTTGGATTTCTTTCTTTGGGGCTTCGTCAAGGACAAGGTGTACGCCACTTCGGTTGAGACCCTTGAAGAGCTGCGTCAACGAATTGTAAGCGCTTGCCGGGAAGTAACCCCGGAAATGATTCAAGCCGCCTTCGACAATATGATTGTTCGCGCCCAAGCCTGCATCGCAGCTGAAGGTGGTATTTTCGAAACGTACTTATAAATTTTGTTTGTTAGTAGATAAATAAAATGTCTCTTTGTTTTTACAAAAAATTCGCATTTTTCATCATACGAAATTAAATCGTGTAATACCTTCTTCGCCATTGTTTCCACGATTTATCAGCGGTGTTTATTGGATTAAACACCAGATTAACAAATTTCTGATTTCATAAAGTTACACCAGTGGTGTAGTCCTAAAAAAAAAGAACCGGGGCGCTACCAGGGTACGGCCAACCAGATTTCGTGCGTAATCGAAGTTGGCTGTACCGGCCGCTTTAAATATACGTCCAACCATTGAGTTGGGAATAAATAGAGGTACAAATAAATCTGGCTAGCGCGGGACCAATTTCGTTCAATATGGAGACTTTTTAAACTATATCGTCTCTAGTGGTGGCAACTATATTGCAATTGAATTTTTGCGCGAATCATATAACTTTACAAAATATAGATTTATTAAAATGGTTTTAAGCTTTAGCTTGCGCAAATATACTATTTAAAAATTTTTATGTACAACGATATTTCAGGTGCACAAGGAATTTTATTTAAAAGAAATAAAAATATTTACAACCCGACTAGTTTCGGACACACTATTGGTCCGTCATCAGGGGTATAAACCCGATTACAAAAACAGAACCTGTATTTATAGTCTCAGTCAACCGCGTATTTTGAATAACAACTTTCGCCAATTATTATTGGAAGGCCTTCAGTTTGTTGGTAATACTGTCCATCATATATAAAGAATGCGGACTCTACACATAGCTTCGTTAAAGTTATGATGTCGTTAATTTCTATGGCTGAGAAATTAGCTTTAATTAGTCTATTTTCAAAACAAATAACCGGAACTTTAGTAAATAAGGACACAACGTCAAAAGAGGCTAACAAATCATGCTCATTTAAATCTACAACCTTAATAATATCTACAAATTCCTTAGAATTAGAAACTGTGTAGGTATTTGACTTCATAAGGTGGGAAAAAAATTTTGCAATTAGTTGGGCAATTCTATGGTTGGAAGTGCCTACGTTTGATACTATTGGTAAGAATTTTAATTTTACTTTATAATAATTTATCGCGCACTACACATATGCTCTAATGATGCTAATTTAAACTCTGAACTTGATTTTCTTAAACTGATAGCATTAGATAGGGGGTTAAACCCCATTGTTGTTGATAAAGCCAATCAAAAATTTAATAGTTTAAATGATGTAGCTAAGAGAACTGCACTTAAAGCTTTCGACAGAAACAATCCTACTGTTTGCATCCCTTTCTACCCAACTCTGTCCTCTAAAATCGCCAACAATCTAAAAAGTATTTATAACTGTAACATTGCATTTCGACCCATTAGTAAAATTGTTAATTTTTTTAAAATCCCTAAATGACCCGATTCATTCAGATGTGAGTGTAATAAAGAATATATAGGACAGACAGAACGTAGTCTAAACAAACGAGGTAAAGAACATATTGCTGACATTAAACGTAAAAGAACAGAAAAATCCGCACTTGCTAGCCATATTTTCGAAACTAATCATAAAATTAACTTAGACTCCGGCACTCTTAAAAAACATTGTAAAAAACCAATAGAACTCGATATTTTCGAGGCATATTATATCAAAAAATCCAAAGATAAAAAATTTGCTTAAACCGAGATTACGGTCCGGGGGTGGAAAACTTAATAATTGGCGAAAGTTGTTATTCTAAATACGTGGTTGATTGAGACTATAAATACAGGTTCTGTTTTTGTAATCGGGCTTATACCCCTGATGACGGACCAATAGTGTGTCCGAAACTAGTCGGGTTGTAATTATTTTTATTTATTTTAAATAAAATTCCTTGTGCACCTGAAATATCGTTGTACATAAACTTTTTTAAATAGACTTATAATTTTTAAATATATTGTTTTAATAGGAATTTCTTACTCTGAATTGCTTTACCTCGAATTTTATTATCTTTTATTTCTATTACTAAGGGTTTTTAAACTCTGCGTTTTTCAGATGTATTTCTTTTCACGAGGATTTTTTCTGAACATTTTTACCTCTCCGAGGGAACCATGTTCCTTAGGAGAGGTGTCTGTCTGGCTGGCTGCGGAAACGCGTTCGCAGTTTTTGAAATTGTAGGAAAGGTATTTCCAACAAGTTGGCAAGCCAAAACATACCTCTCCTCGCTAGAGTTTGCCCTTGGGCGTATTAATTACTGAACACGGCACTTTACGAGATACCTCCGCAGTTTAAAGCACCGGCCTAAAAACGTAATCCCGATTCAATCCCGACCGGTAGAATATGGTTTATTATAATTAAAAAAAATAATTAAAACTGTTATAACGGCGATGCTTTTTTAATGCAAAAAATTAAGTAAACGGGCCGAAAAACTAATTTCAAGTTTATATATTTTACCAAGACCCACACGATAAATTTACGAGAATTTATTCCCGTTGCCGCTACATCGAAATTTTATTTGGCTCGAGATTGCCAAAACTGTATGTAAAGGGTGGAAAAATAGGAAACACAAAGACAAAAGTTTATTCCTCTTTAGATTCAGTTAGTAATTTAAAAAGTTCAAAATTACTTTACCAAGTAAACAATAATTTTAAATTAGAAAAATTCAAATACGTCAACTCAAAACAGTCAACACAAACAAGTCTTTCAATCATTCACATTCGCGCACACTCAATTCAAACGTTCATACTTAAAACAATTGTACCTTAATGTAGAAGCCCGAACCATTCATTTTGAAACTTAATTACCATTAATTAAACACTCGAACCCTGTCCGGCAGACGTCTGACTTCTGACATTAACTTACATAATGACTAACGAATAGAAAAATATATCATAATAACCAAATCGATCAGGCTTCAGAGCCAAAACAACGAATAGAAAAATATATAATGACAAGACGCACATGTACGACGGTCAGAATACAAACAATCCTTCTAATGTGTTAAGTTTGTTTGAGCTATTCACAGCAACCTGCAACGCCGGTATCACAAACCAATATATTTCCACGGCCTCACATAATTGTATTTACACTTATGTGTTACTTCTAGTCATACTTTGAAAGCATCGAAGATTCCATCGATCAGTGTCACTCTTATTTTTTACTTCTGGTCATACTTATTTGTTTCTTCTGGTCAGACGTTGAGTGTCACACTTATTTATTCTGGTTATACGACAAAGACTGGTTCGATCAGTGTCACTCTTAATCGTTACTTCTGATTACACATAATTGTTACGTTCAGTGTCACACTTATTTCTTCTGGTCATACGCCGAAGACTAGGTCAATCAGTGTCAAACTTAATTGTTACTTCTGGTCATACAGTGAAAGCCCGGCGCACTCTGAACGGCCTTGAAAAACACTAGAGGGAAATTCGCGTATAGTCTCTATAACCACGCGCATTTACAATGTTGGAAGTTGAGGTGGTACGTATACGCTGCCCAAAAAACCTTACTTTGAATTAAAATTAAGCAACGTTATTGTAATTCTAGGTTATATGGAAACCACAGCTATTCAAAAATATAACTTTCATAAAAATCGGACTTAAATTAAGGAACGTTATGCCAACTTTCAGGCGGAAATATAAAACCACGAACATTGGGGTCCCTTAAATTACCCCGAAAACCATTCTTAACATTAATATTTTCTGATATAACCGAAGGGATAGTTCTGCTGAATCCTAACCTATCCAATAATATTTTTTAACGTTACCGGACTTAATTTTTAACAAAATATCAACCACACAAAGCCAAACTACCGAAAACGGTAAATTGGGCAAATGCCCAACTTTTTGGGCTTCGATTTCAAAGATTTATGAAAGGCTATCAATGGCGATATATGTACACTCGAACGAGATATCATTGACTCTTCTAGCCCTAACCGTTGAAAAGATATGCGCGACACGGCGGCATCGGCATCGGCATCGGCAACGGCTACAATGTACGTGAAACTAATACACACAAATCCTTAGGATTGTGTGTAAAAACCCAATTGATTAGGCTTCAGACCAAAACGTAGTTATAATCAAACAGGGTAAGCTTGAAGACACGGCGTATGCAATTTGAAGGTTCCACCAAAAAATGAACTATTTCGTGGAAGAAGCAAATACGCTTAAAAAATTAATAGATAAAAAATAAACGACACAAAGGTTCCTCCAAAAATGAAACTTTCCGCGGAAGAAGTAAATATGCTTAAATGAATAAAAGATAAAAATTTACGACGGGAAAAAAACCAACAATTCCAATATTAGATTTCATCATATCAAGCCCTTCTCTAGATTTTAACGTATTGAAGAAAACACATTTGTGCCTCTTAGATGAGAAATAATGCCTACCAGCAGTAACGTAACAATTGGTATATAACGTAAAATTAGGATTAAACACCGAACTTGGAAATTCTAGTTTTAACCAAGATTTGGAAATCGTTTCTAGAAGGAGTTTTTATCTCGCGCCCTCCTTTACTTCACGCTCGTCACTATAGTTGACAGTTTGCCGAGCTCCCTCTAGGTTAATCCCTTCTTTATTGCCCAACCATCGCCGGTCCGGTGCCTAAAAATAAAATGCCGTACCAAGGTACCAAAAACCAAGGTCAAAGTCAAGGTCGTCTTGACCCCCTCTTTTATTTAATTGTATATACTATATACTATATACTATATTGAACCCCGTTATATTGTTAAGCAGCCAATGCTTCTTTCTGCCGCTAGAGGAAGCGCGGCGCTAGGGTCGTCCCTGACCCATATAAAAGGGGTCTCCAGCCCTCGAAACAGGGTCTTCGACACTTTCTCGCCAGTAGAGACTAAAGCTGAAAAAGCTCAGCACTGACACGTTAACCCGCTAGTCGGAGACTAGTCCCCCGCGTACAACTTTTGTATGGTATTGCCTTTAAAGTGATAATAAACGTATTTGGATTTCAAACTCTGTTTTTATTATTCTGCCTACACCTAAACGTATTATATACGTAACAACTGGTAGAGGCACCGGGCACGGTCCCACTCCTCACCGTAACCGTATGACCGACTCCTCCGATACGGAAATCTACGTCGATTTTCAAGACGCTCCTGAGTCTCCCGCGGAAGATAACGCATCCGCCGCCACTAGTACCGAAACGGTCACCGTCGTCGCTTCCACCGCCCACCCTGACGATTCCGAGACTATTTCCCGACGCTCCCGAAGAAATCTCGGACACGCCCCAGAATTTGGCCTTCTCTCTCGGCCACCTCACTCAACTACAACCTCCACCATGGCCGACGTTGCCCCCGCTCTCACAGCTGCGCTAAATGCTCTGACTCTCCGTCAAGACTTGGCGAAATTTGATCCAGACACCGCCGAAGTAAAATACTGGTTGCAAATTTTTAACAACAATACCCCCGAAACCGAAAGAATTTCATGCCTCTCAAAAAGTCTCCAGGGAAAGGCTCTTTCCTGGTACGCGCTGCAACTACGAAACCCTGCCACCGCCAGCCTAAACTGGACAGGCTGGGAGAACGCTCTAAAAGCAGAATTCAGAATCTCCCCGGGCCTTGTTCAACGAACTACTTTCCCGCCAACAAAAACCAGGAGAAGACCCAATCAAATATTATCGAGACGTACTCGTTTTATGCTCTCTGGCCAATCTGGGCATGACCGACCAGGAAAAAGTAAATCATCTCCTGCGTGGTCTTGCTAGTGACGTTCGAGACAAAATGGTGCTGATGGAGCCCACTACGACGGCCCAATTCCTCGAAAAATTACAACTTTTGGCAACCCTTTCTCGCCCACCTTTCTCCCCCACCTAACACCCCAGCCACCAGCGAAGGTCGAATCCTCGATCTTCTTGCTACCGTTCTCAAAACCAAACACCCGGTGCAAGTAACAACTTAACACAGCCAACCACCAAACCGCTGTTATACACCTCATCCGCAAACGATGGCCTCGAAACGTTACGAGATATGGATGAAATTCGGCACCTCTTGAAAAGACGAGACCCTGCCTTAAGTCCTGGGATGCGATGTCACAACTGCGGATCAAGTGACCACTTAGCCGCCTATTGCCGTGGTCGGGACCACAACCGCCAAACACCAGCCGCATACAGCTGCAGGTCGCCCTCTGGGGAACACCACAACCCTTCTAACAACAGAGGGTACGATCACCCCTCGTCCAATGAACGCCGCGGTTCTGGCTCTCCGTGGCGGGGACGTAACAACTCGCCCCATCCGAACTACAGAAATTCGAGAAACAGTCAACGACGACGGTATTAGGAGGAACCCGGTCGTCCACGCACATCGCCCCTCTCCTCTCAGTACGCCCGACAAACTCATCACCGTTCCCGCTGCCGTAAACGGTGTACGTCTACAGGTCGTCATCGACTCTGGCAGCACGAAAAACATTATCAGCTCCGAATTTTGCCAGACAAACGGCATCCCAACCACCTCTAACTCCAACATACGTCTCAGGGTAGCCGATGGCTCCTTGGTCACCCCGATTGGGACTGCCCAACTCACTCTTCAAATCGGCACCGACCACTACGACATCGAAGCGCTAGTCATAAGCAACTTTAACCACGCCCTCCTGCTAAGCCTGACGTTGATATTAGCTTCAAAAATCGTACCATCAGCTTCGCTAATTTCGTTTACGCCCTCCCTGATCACATCTTCGACTAGAGGTGTGATTAGGTTCTTTAAAAAGTAGAATCACACTTTTAAGGTGTAAATGCTCACTTTAAAACAGTTTAGTTGCACCTGGTAAGACTTTAAAAACACCTTTAGATGTATAAATATGCCCATTTAAGTAGTAAAATCAGTTTTAAGATATTACTTGAGGCGTAATGGCTGATCATCTCGGACCAGCTCTGTTACATAGAATTCACGGATGTTGATACGCTTTGCGCAATGGGGAAATGTGGGGTTGTGGATCAATTCATTGGCGCAGGCGTTGTAGATTTTCAAAACAAGAACTCAAAAATTGACACTAAAGCCCAGGTTGGACTGAAACTTTCGACTTAACGTGATAATAGGTGTCACTATCAGTCAAAAACATGATGTTTATTGGTCATTATTTTTATTTAATTCGCATTTTATAGAAATTTTAACACTTCTTGCTTAAACCAATAAGTAAATTAAACAATAAGATAAATGGAAATTCCAATAACATTTAAAAACAGATAATTATTCACAAATATTTACAAAATATATATATTTAAATAAAATACATAAATTTTAAACACGCAATTAAACATTTTGGCACGGTATAATGAACATTATAAAACTAGATAGTTATATGTGCAGTTATTCGATTTTTGGTTGTCATTTAATCAATTTTTGACAGAAACGTTATCTTTCTAGTAAAACCCTTATTGAGATTAACTACACCTAATCGTGTAAAATTTTTAAACAATTACACCATGTTTTAGTTAATAAAGAAATATGAAAAATCCCTAGTTAACGATGTACTTAAACGTGTAGTATTAAATGTTTGATTTAACTCTACAAATGGGCGTATTAACACGTTTAAAGGTGTGATTTAATTCTTAAAAAGGGTGTATTAACACTTTTAAAAGTGTTATTTAACTCTTAAAAATGGCTTATTAACACATTTAAAGATGTGTTTAAACTCTTAAAAAGGCGTATTAACACTTTTAAAGGTGTTATTTAACTCTAACAAAAGGGCCTATTAACACTTTTAAAGATGTGTTTTAACGTCGGTTTTAACACTTAAAAAGGGCGTATTAACACTTTCGAAGGTGTTAATTTATTTAACTCTAACAAAAGGGCCTATTAACACCTTTAAAGATGCTCTTTAACTCTTGATAAGGGCGTATTAACACTTTCAAAGGTGTTATTTAACTCTAACAAAAAGGTTTATTAACACCTTAAAAGGTGCTATTTAACTCTTGAAAAAAAGGCGTATTAACACCTTTAAACGTGTTATTTTATTCTAACAACAGGGCTTATTTACACTCTTAAAGGTGTGATTTAACTCTTAAATAGGCGTATTAACACTTTTGCAAATCGGTGTAAATTTTGATATCGAGAGGTGTTAATTCAGATCTTAAAAGGTGTTAATTAGAACATAAATGGTGTAATCTAATCATTTATGGGTGTCACTTCGATCTTCAAAATGGTGTTTTTAACAGTATAAAAAGAGAAACTACACCTTCCTAAAAGGTGCTTTTAATACCATTTATGTTTCAATATTCGTAGTATAGGGTGTAGAGGTAATCCTTTACAAGGACGCTTTTAAAGGTGTCCCTAAACACCTTTTTTGTAAGATAAAACATCTTTATTATATTCTCTTTTAACACCTTACTTTTGCCCTAAAGGGTGTAGTGTAACTCCCACAAAGGTGTAATAATGGTGTTTAAACCTATCTCACTCCTTTATAAAACCCTTTGGAGACTTTTTTCATTCCTTAACAAGAGGCTATACACCATTTTCACACCCCTTTCAAACCATTATAACACCCTTAAACACCTTTATAACGCCTTTATTTTTAAGAGTGTACGGCTTCTGCTACAAAAATACAGCTCCGTCTTCTCTCGACACGAGACCGACCTGGGGCGAACCTCGCTGATTACTCACAACATCTGTACCAGGGACTCCACGCCTGTACGATCTCAGCCCTACCGGAAGTCCATCACGGAAAGGGAGATCCTCAAAAAAGAAGATTCTAAACTTCTAAACGCCAAGGTCATTCGTGAATCTTGTAGCCCTTGGGCTGCCCCGGTCATTCTAGTGAAAAAGAGAGATGGGGCCTGGCGTTTCTGCGTCGACTCGCGGAAGCTCAACAACGTAACCAAACAAGACGTACACCCGCTTCCGCAAATTGCCGGGTTCTACACTTTTCACCACGTTGGACCTCGCTTCCGGTTATTTTCAAGTTGAAGTAGCTTTTGTCACGCCAGACGGACAGTATGAGTTTAACGTGCTGGGGATGGGCCTTTGCAACAACCCCGGCACGTTCCAATGGCTCATGTACAAGGCGCTGGGAGGCCTTATGTGGCAGGTGGCGATCGCCTATTTGGACGACATCGTCATCTTCTCGTCCACCTTCACCGACAACCTCACACATTTGGACCAAGTCCTGTCCAGCCTACGCCGCGCTAGCCTAAAGGTCCAGCCCAGCAAACGTTCCTTTGATAAACCCGTATAGGACTCTTGGGACACATCATCGACGGTGATGGTATCTCGCCAGATCCCAAAAACCTGGCAGCTGACGAATATTTTCCACAACCAAACACCCAGTGCGAAGTTCAGCAGTTTCTTGGCCTAGCCGGGTATTATCACCGGTTCGTCAAAGGCTTCTCACAGATTGCCAAGCCCCTCATCAACCATGACGAAAAAGGACGAACCTTTCGTTTGGAGTCCTGCAGCGGACGCCGCCTTTCGTCTGCTCCGCAACTGCCTCGTAACCCGCCCGATAATCGAACATCCCCGATGGGATTTACCATTCTAAATATTTACCGATGCCTCTGCCTACGGAATTGGTGTCATCTTAAAAAAGCGGGTGGAACATATGGTCAGAAATTTATATACCGGTGCTCCAAGCGAATCAAAAAGCCTACTACACCGGTGGTCTCATCAGAATGCCCTACGCCAGCGTCCATAAGCCCGGACAGGTGACAAAACCAGCATGGGTAGCAGAACCCCACTACTGATGGTCGCACCCTTGACGCAAGCCGCTCAACCCAGCAGAAGGTGCAACAATGGGACGACCAGCCCGCCACTTCGCACACAGCAGTGGGATAGAAAACGGATGCTCTAGCAACTCCGGCCGACACCCCACCTGGAAAGGCAGGGAGCCAAGCCCTTTGGAAAGAGCTCCCAAAGAGGAACGGCGGGCACACAGCAGCCCGCATAACCTGGCACAGCTGGCACCGGATATCCCGGTGGAACCCCAAAAGGCCGGGAGATGGGTCCACCGTGACCTCATACGGAGGCCCACAGCCCCACAGCAGGCTACTCAATCCGCCGAAGCGGCCAGGTTGCCTGGCCCCTCTCCGTTAGCCTGCGCTGAAGCACAGTATCCATCCCAAACCTGACCGAAGTTGGAGGTGGAGATGGTCCTAACATCTCCCAGTGCGCCACCGCCCTTATGAGTTACAAGAGCCGGACCCCGACTCCCCGGTAAAGCCACCAGTTATTGCACACTCTAACCCATTTAGGGCCACAGCGGGTGGAACACAAAGAACACGTGATTTGCTATACTAGCTGACTTTTTAACTCCTAATAGTTAATGGCGTTCAGAAATTTCGCCCTTATATTTATG
This sequence comes from Leiobunum rupestre, assembly GCF_980474605.1. NCBI lineage: Eukaryota > Metazoa > Arthropoda > Arachnida > Opiliones > Sclerosomatidae > Leiobunum > Leiobunum rupestre. Next base: position 39,893,615 of record NC_143392.1, read on the forward strand.
GCCGTCCGGTAACTATAGTTACCGATCACCACGGCCTATGTTGGCTCACGTCTCGCAATGTGGTCGCTCACATTACAGGAGTTCGCTCCTATCATCAAACACAAAGACGGTCGACGACATCTCGACGCCGACGTCCCCGCAAGTTGAAGAATCCCTTGTCCTCTCGGCTGAACCCGGTAGCCCTACCAATTCAGTCACACGGTTGGACACCTTTGATATTCGAAAACTTCAAAAGCAAGATTCGTTCATGCACTCTTAAAACAGTTGGGTTAAAATCGACCCAAAATGGGTTATTTTTGTAACCCAACGCTGGGTCAGTATTTACCCTACCCTTTTTGGGTTATTTAAATTTCAACCCAGAAATGGTTAGAACTTGCAACCCAAAGTTGGGTTGTTACGTTTTAACCCACAGTTGGGTTACAAGAATAATATAAACTGGGTTATTTTTCGTAACACAAAACTATGTTAATATCTAAAACAACCCATTTTGAGTTGCATTAATAACCCAATTTGGGCTCTTTTTTAAACTGAAACAACCCATTTTGGGTTGCAATAATAACCCAATTTGGGCTCTTTTTTAAACTGAAACACCCCATTTTTGGTTGCAATAATAACCCAATTTGGGCTCTTTTTTAAACTGAAACACCCCATTTTTGGTTGCAATATTAACCCAATTTGGGCTCTTTTTTAAACTGAAACACACCATTTTTGGTTGCAATAATAACCCAATTTGGGCTCTTTTTTAAACTGAAACACCTCATTTTTGGTTGCAATAATAACCCAATTTGGGCTCTTTTTTAAACTGAAACACCCCATTTTTGGTTGCAATAATAACCCAATTTGGGCTCTTTTTTAAACTGAAACACCCCATTTTTGGTTGCAATAAAAACCCAATTTGGGCTGTTTTTTAAACTGAAACACCCCATTTTTAGTTGCAATAGTAACCCATTTTCGGCTTTTATTTACCCAAACCACCCATTATTGGTTACAATTATAGTCCTATTTGAGGTCTTTTTTAAATTTTAATCCATAACTGGGTTAATATCCCATCAATAACAGCCCAATTTTGGTTGCCTTACAAAACAAAACTCTGAAGGAATCCATATTTGGGTTACAAAGGGACACAAATATAGTTGGTATCCAGACTATATATAAAATAGTCATAATTCTGGACCTGTATTTACTGACATTTAGCTTAAAAATACACTCATTTAGTTTATATATACCGAAACTTCGTAACATTCTTAGTAAAAGAATCAAAACTATCTCTGATTCACCTAAAAGAATCCTTTCTAGCCTAAGCAGGTATAACCTAGCCCGTTCATCTACCCTTTGTGAATACAATCAATAAATAGAAACTCAATCACTTAGGAAATTTTTTTATTTTCAAAATGTTGTTGTAAATAGTTAAATTATGACATTATTGTATTTTAAAAATTATATTGTTCTTTGGTTTTTTAAGTTAAAATTTTAACTCAACAGAACTATTATGTTACAAATTTTTAAGATACCTGTATTTTACCACAACTGTCAGCAAAATACTAATATTAAACTGTGGTAAAACCAATTAAAAATTGTTTATTACAAAACTTAAAAAACATATAAACCATATGAAAAGGAATTTGACTTAAAACTGCTTTTTTCTTAACAAATTATAAAAAGTTCAGCCTCGCTATATAAAAGTATATTATCTTAAAAAATAACAATGAAAGACTAGATTTAAAAGTTCAGTGAAATTAGGATTAAAAAATGAAACTATAATTACGAAAAATTTAACAAGTTGTTCAACTTATGTGAAAAATATAATTATTACACATTTTGGCTGAATACATCTTAGATTCACGAAAGTTCAGTCTCACAAATTTAGTAATTTTCGTTAATTTAATTACTTAAAAGTTAAATCTCATAAATAAACTGATGTTCACAATGGGCAACAAGTACCAAAACCACAGTTACTTTTACAAAGGAAATAAACCAAAAATCCTAATTTTTGAGAGCAAGATTTGACTAATTATTTTAAAAATAGTAACAATGAGTCTGAATTAGGTCAGAAATAGAGGTATGATATAGAAATTATTTTTCAAAAACATTTATAAAAGTGTTAGTGTGGGAAATATCCATAAAAGTACCAAAACCTCAGTTACTTTTACAAGGGAAAGTAACCAAAAATTCTCATTTTTAAGAGCAGGATTTAACTAATTATTTTATAAATAGCAACAATGAGTCTGAAATAGGTCAGAAATAGAGCTATGGTACTGAGTTGATTTAAAAAACAATTATAAAAGTGTTAGTGTGGGCAATAACCATAAAAGTACCAAAACCTCAGTTACTTTTACAATAGAAAGTAACCAAAAATCCTAATTTTTAAGAGCAGGATTTAACTAATAATTTTACAAATAGTAAAAATAAGTTTGAAATAGGTCAGAAATATCGGTATGATAAAAATATGATTTTTCAAAAACATTTATAGAAGTGCTAGTCTGTGAAAGTTTCATAAATGTTTCGTATCACCCGTTGTATAACAAGGGATGAAGACCAAAAATCCTTATATTTAACAGCAGGATTTAACTAATTATTTTATAAATAGCAACAATGAGACTGAAACCATACCTCTATTTTTGACCTATTTCAGACTCATTGTGGCTATTTATAAAATAATTAGTCAAATCTTGCTCTTAAAAAGGAGGTTTTTGATCTTCATCCCTTGTTAAATCAACAGGATTTACAAAACATTTATGAAACTTTCACAGACTAGCACTTTTATGGATATTTCTGACAATAAAACTTTTATAATTTTTTAAAAATCAATGGTACTGATTTGATTTTTAAAAAATTATAAAAGTGTTAGCGTGGGAATTACCCATAAACTGTGTTTCATGATTCGGGCAGTTTCATCGCAAAGAGGCCATTAACCAACTGAAATATTACAATCAGATTATTTTTCTATTAAGCTATGTAGTAGAAATTACATCTTTGAATGTTCCCACTTAAAAGGTACAACTGGTAAAATGACTTGGAGTTAGTAATATATTTTAAATTCGGTTATGCGAAAGTGAATTTTTGTACTAAACTTTATATTCTAAGAGACCTATTAAATTTGAAAATTAATTTATATATACAAAGTATCAGGTTTAATAGATAAAAATTTTGATACTTATGAGTAAATAAATTAAAGAGACTTAAACGGTTTTAAATTCACAATATTTTTATTTATAAATATATTACTAACTCTTCAGGGATTTTTACAAGTCTGACGATATAGTGGTAAAACTTTGGGACGAAAAACATTTGTGAGCTTAATAGTTAGAAGTTTTACCATTATATCGTCAGACTTGTAAAAATCCCTGAAGAAGGTGGAAGAGTTCCTCCGAAACGTTGGATGTTATAAATAAATATATTGTGAATTTAAAACTGTTTAAGTCTCTTTTAATTAAGTTTTTTCTCTTTACTTCTATGAGTAATTAGATTGGATATAAATCTCTTTGTGTTTGACCACTTGGGCAGTTTATCGCAAAGAGGTTATAAACAAAGAGATATTGTATGAACAATTTTTGAATTTACCAAGTAGTGTTTTTTGTTCGATATAGTGTACTTTACAGCGTACTTCCAACTTTCTTCAAAACCATCAGATATTCAGCCCCGTTCGCTATTGAGCTTACAAAAATTAAATTTTTCCCAATGGTTGGATAATATATTTCATCTATGATTTTTAAGTTAATTTGGTTATGGTAGATTATCATATTCAATAATTTTAAGAAGACCATACATCTAATTCAACGATCTAGGCGCATTTGGTATATGTAATAGTTTACTTAAACATATATTATAGAACGCAATCTGCTTTTGCAATTGTGCAAAGGTCTATTTATTATTATTACTACTTTTGGTTATTCTGGCAACACTTAAACCTAACACTTTGAAGCATGCATGTTTAGGCTTATTGGGGAATTAACCTTGAATGGACCTGTTCATGGATGACTTTTACCCTAAATATTTATTATGAAGATGCTGCACAATAAATTAAGTCGTTAAACTAATTATCTTCACCGTATAATTGAAAAGGTAAAAAGAATGAAATCAACATTCACTCACTCGAAAAAACGCTGCTTTCGCGCGAAAAATATGGCGTCGCGCGACTTACTGACGCATCGTTACGATAGTGACGTCATAATTAGTTTTCCCGCGAATTTGGAAACTCAATTTTGGGTTGTAAGAACATGTGACCCAAAATGGACGCTTTACTCCCCTCTCCAAATTCATCTGGGAAGGAACTATTTCCGGTCGGTCGGTTAAACGGTTAAAATGGCTAGCCAAAAAGTCATATTTAAGCCAGTGGAGACGCGTTTTTGCCCTCATGAGAATTTTGCGTCAGATAAGAAACGCGTCGGCTCACGTGTATAAGGAACATACTAATGTTAATTTTCGATAATATATTTTAAGGTAAAATATATATCGTTACTAAAACTAAGTATAAGAAGATATTATTATTATTATCCTCTTATGGTATAAATAATTAAAATTATACGGAATATTTTTATATTACCAGGCAATTTTAAGGCTTCTCGTGCTTCTCGTGGAGGCAGAGTTAATTCATTTCGTATAAAATTATCTTTCGGAAAAAGATCAAAACGAATTCCTTTAGAACTAAACGTATTACTTTTGCAACAAGTGTTTCCTTTTAGTTTTATCAAGGTAACCTTCTTTTGGAATGTTAAGGCTTAGCAAAAAACCGATGTTATGTTCGAGAAAAGTTTCCAACTTTCTAATATTTCAACAAGCACTATATAAATAGTAACTTATGAGTCCTGGCTGTCGGAAATATTACTTCTTGGCAATTTCTGGGAAGATGTTTTATTTAAGCGCCTATTGGTTAATAACAACAAAGAATGGGTTTAAAAAATAATCAAAATTTTGGGTTAGTTATTTCGACCCAGTTTTTTGACCCAGAACAAAATGTAAGAAAAACCATAACCCAAAACTAGTCAATTTTAGCCATTTTTGGGTTAAAACTAAAACAACCCAAAATATTTAACCCAATTGTTTTAAGAGTGTGCGAGACATCATTCGTTACTTAGAGGATCCTGATAAACCCGTCGCCAGCGCACTCCGCCAAACGGCTTCCTGTTTCGCCCTTAAGACGGCCTTCTCCACCGACGCGTGCAAACGTCAACAGGCATTTTCTACACCCTGGTTACATGACGATGTCCTAGCGGGCTATCCCGGACTTCACCGCACATGGGACCACGTCCGTGCGCGCTTCTGGTGGCCAAAGATGATGTCTCACGTCAATAACTACGTGACTCCCTGCATGGCGTGTCAGCGCCATAAGACATACCCTTTTAAACTTCCCGGTTTCCTGCATCCAATTCCTCCTACCACCAAACCATTTCTACAAATAGGAACTGACAAATTGGGCCCTTTTCCGGAATCTTACGACGGTAATGTGCATTTTATAGTTGGCACGGATTACTGTTCTCGAATGGTAGTTGCCACCGCAGTACCTCGCGGCACCGCCGAAGAAACAGCCCGGTTCCTGGTCAACCAAGTCATCCTACCCTATGGTACTCCCCGCCATCTAATCTCGGATCGGGGAACCGAATTCCTGTCGCGGAAATAACCAGGCTGTTCAGTATTCACCACCATCGAACAACCGCCTATCACCGCCGTACAAATGGCCTAGTCAAAAGATTTAATAAAACCCTAGCCGATAAGCTTTCCCAATACGTGTCGGAAAATCATAGGGACTGGGATCGTTTCCTCCCGTGTTTGCTTATAACACATCCCTACACGAGACAACGGGGTTTCTCCTTTTTCCTCCTACATGGTTACCACGCCGATTTAATGCTCGACGTGGCCCTAAATCTACCGTCAACAACCCTTCAAAGTCAATTCGGCCTGGAAAATATCACGTACGCTCAACGGGCCCGCCACATCGCCGCCGACCGCCACGCTATCACCAAAGCCAAATGCAAGACCCGTTTCGACGCCGATCGCAGCGAAAATTCTTTCCGGGAAAGCGATCTCGTTTTCGTGAGAACTCCTCGCCGTATTCCAGTACGATGCGAAAAATTATTACACCCGTATTGCGGCCCCTATCGCATTGTGCGGCACACAGCGCCCAATGACGTCGAAATCATCGACTCCAGCGGCAAGAAATCGGATATCGCTTCCATCGAAAGACTTAAACCGTATCATCCTCGATCCGACCACCCGGAAACATCCCTTCCCCCCTCCCTCTCCGAGTCGCATTTCACGCTAAGCCTAACACCTGTGAATTCGGAATTCGTGACCCTCCCTCGTCAATATCCGCTTCCATTTCTTCACCCCCTCCCACCACCCCCAGGATAAGGCTGTCCTACGCCAGTCAACCCGTGCACGGCGAAGCCCGGACCGGCTTTCCCCCCTCGCCTAGCGTCCCTGCGTCGCACAAAAACAACACTCCCAATTCCCTCTTTTCCTTTTCAGTATTTTAATTTTCTTTTCACCGACTGATCGTCTTCCTCAAGCTCTCCTTTGCCTCACGATGTCTTCGGAAAATCGCTCTCAATTCCGATGGAAAACCTACGACCTCCAGTCAACCGACCCTCTGCACCCCGGTGTTGGACCATGAGCGAAGAGTATATTTTCAGCTATGACGTCCGTCTGATTCCGTCCTTCCATAACCAGCTTTGGAGTCTCCTGGTAAATTTCGAAATTGCATTTGCGGTAATGGGAACTGCGCAAATGGGAGCTGCGCAATTGACCAATTACCGCAAATGCAATTTCGCGGTTTTCCATTTGCGCAGTTTTCTATTAACGCGTTTTTCATTTGCGCATTTTTCATATGCGCAGTTTTCCACTTGCACAGATATTATTCATTTGCGCAGTTTCCCACTTGCGCAGATTTTTAATTCGGGTTATTTTCCACTTGCACGGTTTCTCAATCGCACGGTTTTCCATTTGCGCAGGTTTTTTAATTCCGCGGCTGCTCACGACTTAAATAATCTACATTAAGCCATTTTACTTTGAAAGAGGTTTTCTTCTGGCAGATTATTTTTAACATAACTTTGTTTACCATCCAACTGCGCTGCTGGTGTATTTTTAATTACAGGTCGCGCTGTAAATACCAATAATGTTTAAGTTTTTCTTAGTTGAAATGTCGTTTGTTGAATTATTCTGTTGGGAATATATATTCAGTCAAAAAGCAAATCTAGCTTGTCAGAATTTGGGCTAAGATAAACATGTAATATCTGCAACACTGACGGAATTATTTTTGCTCTCGCTATGAAAACGTTTTCTTTGTTTGTTAAAGAACACAGGCTTAGGCAAGACTATTTTTAACTAGTTTTAGCTTACTTGTGCGCAGGTTCAGCTTATTAAGAATTTTTCGTTTTAAAATTTAACAATCTAAGCGAATGCCTGCCACAAAAAATGTCATTTTTACAAAATATTTATATTTAAATAAAGTGGCTGCCACAAAAAATACACCTTTTCCAAAATACTGCAATTTCATTTTAGTGCCCGCAACAAAAAATACACCTTTTAAAGGCATTGCGTGTTTCTTAGGGGTCAAAAAGGTTATATTAGTGGTAAAAGTGCTTGGTTAGGCGAGGTGAGGTGAGGGTAGCGCGAGGGGGGTGAGGTGAGATATATAAATTTACGGAAACTTATTGATATTTCAACTGAGCAAAACATGAAAAATTTTGGTATTTACAGCGCGACCGGATATTAAACATACACCAGCAGTGCAGCTGGGTGGTAAACAAGGTAATGTTAAAAATCATCTGCCAGAAATAACCCTTTTGTCAAGGAAAATAGGCTTAATAATGAATATTTATGTCATGAAAATCATCGCAAATGGGAAATCCGTGCAAATAAAAAACCTGCGGAAACGAAAAATCGCACAAATGATAAAACGCGCAAATGAGAAACTGCGCAGTCGGAAAACCGCGAAAATGAGAAATCCGCGCAAACGGAATAATCGCGCAAACGGAAAACACAGCGCAAATGGTAATTTGCGTAAATTTGGAGCTGCACAAATGGCAATTCCGCAAATGGGAAACGCGCACATGGAAAAGTGCGTAAACAGAAACTGCGCAGGTGGGAAATGCGCAAATGGAAATTGCGCAATTGGACCCAAACGGTGTTCTTACACCTTTTTAAGTTTAACCAATCGTTAAATAATATAGAACAAAAATCAGCATTTAAGAAGTTTTGTATCAAAGTTCATAAATTTCAAACTTCTTTACATATTTTTATTTTAAACACATTGTGTTAATTATTCAATACTGTGTCCTTCCGTATAAAAGTACTTAGTAACTTTAATGGAAACGAAGCCTAATTATCTCTCATATTCAGTTGATAAAAGAACCGATTTCGCTACAAATCAGCTGATATCACCTCGATATCAAAAGCAAATATAATAATGTAAGCTTATCTTTTAAAAAAAAATGGACGTTACAAGCATTGTTTTAGATATATTTAATATTTAATTGATACAAATATTAATTAATTAGAGCGACATAGATCTAATTTATTTTTGATCTAATTGGGCTTCGTGCTTTTTCGGGCTTCTCTTCAATCGCAATTGGACATCTGTTCTAAGGCGTCACAGTTACAGGCGCCTGAGTGCCGGAAATGATCGTTTTTGATCAAGTGTTTTTACCTTCATTTTACTCTCTCGATCTACAAAAGCTTTCACAATTGTAGAAAACTATATTATATGTGAAAGACGTTGGTACCAGTGTTTCTTTCACAAACTACAACAGTACAAGGCACTTAAAATATTAAAATTTATCTTCCTTTTCCTATAAGCTGGTAATTTACACATGGAGAGCTCATTTCCGAATATATAATTCTTGGGAAATGTTTAGCTTAAAAATTGTTCAAATCTCTGTTCACTTACTGTCTTCTCATACGCAAAGAGTTTTTCTTTCATTTATTTCATTGAGTTTTTAAATGAATGCGCTTTTGTTGAATCAAATAAAATTTTGCTTTTTTGGTAAGACAATATGGATAAAGTGGAGTTTCATGGTTAATTCACTAAATTAATTTAATTAAAATAAATTTTTATTTAAATCAGACATCACGGCACCACCGAATAAAAAAAATTGATTATTGATATGTTTTTTGCAATTTAATTTTACTGTGGAACTAGCTTATATACCCGTCTTCGTCCGGGGTCTTAGTTTTAATGAATAAGATCTAATTTATACGTAAGAAGGTTAAACGCTGTATCAAAACCGCTACACGTGTAGCAAACACGGTAGCAAAAACGCAACAAACATAACACGCGTAGCAAAAATTCCTATTCTACCATATCGAAAGAAATTGTCTTATTCATCCCGCCACCAACCAATTATAATCCTCTTCTATCATTTCCGTGGTTACTTCCCGGCAAGCGCTTACAATTCGTTGCTCCTTAAGGGTGGTACTTATGCCTATGTAAAATTTCCCAAATGCGAGTTTTACTGAGAGCCAAATCCTTACTCGCCGCGGCACAACTACTACGTGGGTATGCGACAAAATAGGCTAAAACGGTGTTTTCAAAGTCCAAATCTCGCTGACCAGGCCCACGAAATCGAGGTTGTACTTTACCATACTGGTGAAAGTCATTTACAGCTCACTTTACAGTAGTTATGGGTGGTCTTTTATCTGGATGTCGTTGCTCAAAGATCTCACTCACTCGAGGTAGATTTCTTCCACCTTCCGCGTAGTAAATGGCCACTAGTTCCGTACGATCAGCTCTGGAATATTGAGGCATGATTGTTAAGATTGATTACGACAATAATGTTACACAGTTGGTATTACAGTTATTTAAATACTAAATAAATTTAAGGTTTTTACTGACCTTTAAACCTTTTCCTTTCCCACTGTCCCTATCTCAGTGGTTTGATGGGGTCACTGGAGCTCTTGAGGGGCTCCACACCCGGCGTTCGGTGTCGCGGGGCTCTTGGGGGCGGTCCACACCCGGTTTGCTGGGTCACTGGAGTCCTCGAGGAGGTGTCTCGTGATCGGGGCGCTGGGTCACTGGAACCTCGGGGGTGTTCCATACTTGGCATTCAATATCCTACTGGGGAGGATTTGTGTGGTGGAAGAGGAAGTCACTCTAGTCCTCAGCTGTGCGAGGGTGGGAATTAGGGCAGCCCATGGTGTCGCCTTTTGTTGGGCCATGATGAGGGCGTTTGTTTGCCATATGTGAGCCTGTCTTTATGGCTGTCTCACTGGCCGAACGTTTGTTTCGCAAAGTGCATTTTTGTCCGGCATGACTCTTTGTCTTGTGTGCCGCCGTAGTGCCCAGCGGAACGGCGGGGTACAAATACATAACCTTATGACCTTTAAACCTGTGGTCTATTTATCTTCCCACCTATCAGGGTTAAAATAGGTTTCGAATACGACTAGATACAAACACAGGCCAATTAGATTAAAAAACGAATAGGAAAAGTCAATAGCTAAAAGAGCCAGATTGTTGTTTCAAAAAGAGTGCCACGCCTCATGACCCCCGAAATGTGAAATACTGTATTTCATACCGATGAATAGGGTGAAACGGTTCGGCAAATTGGCCAGCAAGGTCGCCAGATCTTACGTAATTTAAATCGCCATTAATAATTTTATTAATTAATTTAATTACTTCGCCATTGTCTCCTTGATTTTTCAGCGGTAGTTATTGCATTTAACACCAGATTAACAAATTTCTGCCTTTCATAAAGTTACACTACTCTCCCAATGGAATTCAAAAAAAGTTATTTTAGCTTGCCCAACTTGTCACTTTTTCGAGTCGTATTTTGTCAGTGAAAAAGACGTTTATTTTTTTCGTGCCAACGCTATTTGTACGTTTTCGGTGACGCTCTACAATTTTCTCATTGGCAATTTTCTTATAGCACCTAGCGGTTAAAATTTAAATTTTCAAAAAAACGTTATAATATTTTTCGATTTAGATGCAATTTTGTTAGAAAGTGTCCCCCGGCACGTATAATGTATAGTACAAATTTCAACTTTCTAGAAAACATAGTTTTTGAAAAAATTACTTTTACGAGCAAAAACAAGTTGGCAAGCCAAAATATACCTCTCCTCGGAAGAATTGTCCCTAGTGGTATTAATTTCTCGAGATGACCCTTAAAGATATATCTCCGCAATTCAGAGTTATTTACTTAAATCGTAATCCCGGTTCAATCCCGCCCGGTATAAAATTTTAATTGTAAAATAATTGAGACGAAACAACCGAGTTGAATTTATTCAGAATAATATAAATTAAGTAGTTACAACAGCGAGTTAGACGTACTGAAACAATGCACAATTGAATTTAACCCTATTTACAGTACAAGTTTATCAGTTAAATATAATACGAAGCCAATTTTAATCAAAGAAATATCTACAGAGGGTATTTGTATTTTTCTCGCTTACGAAATACTATAGCCACACCTTTAACGCTCATTTTATTTCAACACTTGCCTTTGATGAAGATACCGTAGAATAGCTATTTTCGACATCTGGTAGTGGACGACTCGTAGACTTCCAGTTGACGTTGTGACACATACCGCATGAAAAAGACCAATGCCATCCAATATCCAATATCATATATTGACTCGCAAACCCAGGAAACCAATGACTGTAATAGGTATCGTAGATGTCCAAATATCCACACCAATAAAAAATGTATTAACAATAAGCGAAAAACGTACCAACACAAAGCACAAAAAGCCACTTGACTAAACCACAGCTCGTATATCAATAAATGACCGTAGACGGAATAGTTAGTGCGACGCCTTACCATTAACAAACAGGAATTTTCGACTTTATTATCATGAAACCGGATAAGCTAAACAACACGACCTACACACCTCAAAGTCTCCTCCAAAAACTGGACGTTTTCGTGGAAACAAAATAATCTCAAAAAACCAAAGATAAAAATATAAGATCAAAGAATAGACAAAAAACAACATTATCTCGATAAGTAAAAATAACATACGACCCTTCCTTTGCCTAAAACCCAGATACATATTATATTAAGAAAAGAGTATCCGAAAAAACTAAACCTACTGACAATTAAAGAGTTTAACAACGTCATGGAATAATATATAACAGATTTATAACACACCGAAAAAGGAATCATTAACACAGCGGCAACGAATCAAAGTCCTAAAACCGCGCTCCCGGTTCAATTCCCGACGAAATTCACAAAAATTAAAAAACAAAGTTCAATAAAAAATATGCACAGATATTGTATTCATCCGTTTAGTAACAAATCCCGCCTTATCATAATGGTTACTTTACTTTAATATTTTTCCTAAGGAAGTCAATGGCTCGGCGGTGAACTATCAGCATGGTAACAATGCGACCCGAGTTCAATTCCTGATCACGATAAAATTTTACATTAAAATACTTAAATATTTAATTAAATATAAGATTAATATAATTTATAAATATTTAATTAAATATAAGATTAATATAATTTATAAATATTTAATTAAATATAAGATTAATATAATTTATAAATATTTAATTAAATATAAGATTAATATAATTTATAAATATTTAATTAATATAACTTATAAATATTTAATTAAATATAAGATTAATATAATTTATAAATATTTAATTAATATAACTTATAAATATATAATTAAATATAAGATTATTATAATTTTTAAATATTTATTTAAATATAAGATTAATATAATTTATAAATATTTAATTAAATATACGATTAATATAATTTTTAAATATTTAAATAAATATCAGATTGATATAATTTATAAATATTTAATTAAATATAAGATTAATATAATTTATAAATATTTAAAATGATGTAACGTTATAAATTTGTAAAGGACATTCGCCAGAGCTGTTTTTTAGAAAAACACCGTAACTTAACAAGCGTTGGTGGCTGAGTGGTTAGAGTAAATCTATAGCACGAGGCAGACCCGGGTTCAATTCCTGGCCGGCGCTAATATATCGCAAATCAATACTAAGACGAATACCGTGTACAATTGGTGGAAACCCTACGTTGATAGGTTGCATAACACTCAGCACTCGGTCCGTTCCAAAGTCATTAAGAAGAAGTTGAAAAGAAAATGCCCGTACAAACCAACAAACACAACGCAACAATAACAGACTTATCACCCACAACCATCATTACACAACAAACTCAACACCCACAACCGTCAAACCATTCACACCCTACACATAAATAATGAAATATCCAATGAAACTGCGTTAAAACCGTCACGACGGTGAGCGTTGACGAAAAAGCACCATCCAAACTAAACCGCAAATTTATCCGTTAACGCCCACCGTCGCACGGTGGTTTTGCCAACCCTTCGACAGTCCTAGCAACTGCGAACGCAGAAACTTCGAGAAACTGCGTACGCAATGATTAACCTTTGCACGGAAAATGCGAACGCGTTCGCAGGGCAGACACACAGACAGACAGACACGGTGATTGTATAACCCCTCCTAGGGGACTTTGGCCCTTCGGAGAGGTAAAAACACCCTTTCGCTTGATTCTTTATTCTGGATTTTTGCAACAAGAGTCTTAATTTTATAAATAAATTCAATAAGTGTCCATAGTATATTATATAGTATAATCATACTACATGTCTGTACTCGGTAGTAATTTATACAATTCATCATTTCTCGAAATTTCTGCGTTCGCAGTTTCTCGAAGGGTTGGCAAAACCACCGTGTGACGGTGAGCGTTAAAGGATTCATTTGCGGTTAGGTTTGGTTTGGTTGGTTTTTTTTCGTCAACGCTCACCGGATATTTCGTTATTGTTATGTTTATGTGTAGGTCGTGAATGTTGAGTTCGTGTTGTGAATGATGTGGGTGTTGAGTTGGTGTTATGATTGTTGTGGATGTTGAGTTCGTGTTATGACGGTTGTGGGTGTTGAGTTTGTGTTATGATGGTTGTGGATGTTGTGTCTGTTGTGTTTGTATGGGCGTTTTCTCTCCAATTTCTTCTTAATGACTTTGGGACGGACCGAGTACTGAGTGTTATGCAACCTCTCAACGTCCAATGGCAGGGTTTCACCAGTTGTACACGGTATTCGTCTTAGTATCAATTTGCCATTTTTTGGCGCTGGCCGGAAATCGAACCCGGGTCTGCCTCGTGCAACTACTCAGCCACCAACGCTTGTTAATTTACGGTGTTTTTCTAAAAAACAGCTTTGGCGAATGTCCTTTACAAATATTATAACGTTAGGTACTATAATTTATTCTACATCATTTTAAATATTTATAAATTATATTAATCTTATATTTAATGTAATATTTATAAATTTTATTAATCTTATATTTAATGAAATATTTATAAATTTTATTAATCTTATAATAAATGAAATATTTAAGTATTTTACTGTAAAATTTGATCGTGATCAGGAATTCAACTCGGGTCACATTGTAACAATGCGCATAGTTCACCGCCGAGCCATTGACTTCCTTAGGGAAAATATGAAAGTAAAGGAACAATTATGATAAGGCGGGTTTTTTTACTAAACCGATTAATACAATATCTGTATATATTGTTTATTGAACTTTGTTTGTTTATTCTTTGGTACGGTTTTTTTGTTTTAAATTTTGTTAAATTCTTAACAAAATTTCTTTAAAACACAAAAAGTAGTTCACTGTTACCTTTTAATAACGCTTAGAAAAAGGATAATTATTCAAAACTCCCGCGGAAACTATATCAAAGTAATAATATAGCGCCACCGTGTGGGGAACTATCAATTAAACCGGGTAAAAAATATAATCTTTTCAATTTTTCGAACTTTAGTCAAATCTCGACGGGTCAAAAAAACACAAAATAAAAGTATATAAAGCCGTTGCCGTCAATATAGAAGAAATCGTCTTTTTTAGTTCTTGGCTGTCAGAAGAACTACTACAGGACGGGGTCCTGGTGTCGGTCAAAAGTTATGAGGTAACTTTGCGGTTTTAATTAGTATGTTCGGTCTTCGGTCAAGAAAAGAGTTAAATTGTGTTTCGCGTTTGGAACGTGAGTGAATGGACTTAAGTGTATGAACAGTGCAAATTTAAGACTGAAAGTGTTAAAGTTATTGTGAACTAACTCAAGTCAGCTGTAAGATAAAATTGATTGTTATTATTGTTTGAATTGGAATAACCTAATTATACCCTTGAAATTATCAACTCAATCTGTGAGGCTAATTAAGTAGATTGGAAGTAATTAGTAGCGAACAGCTCTCAGCTGTTAATTAAGACAGTTTATAGTTAGGTAGTTTGAATTTAGTTAAAATTACTCAGTATAATTTATGATATTTACTTAAGTGTAAGTGTGTTTTGGTTTATGTTTCAATCACGATGAACTAAGACAAATCTAGTCTTAGACACTTGAGTACCAGTTCTGTACAATTACGTAGAAGTGATATATATTGTTGTGTCATTGATGAAAGTTAAATCTAGAACGTTCCATAGACTGTTCTGAATAAAAATAAACATTTATAATTTTGCATAATTCTGGTAGCCATTTTATTTTCTAATCACTCGCCCACAACATTACAGTTCTGGCAATCCCGAATCAAATACATTTTCGATATAACGGCGACGGGAAATTATTCTCGTAAATTTATCGCGCGGCCTTAGGGAATATTCTTTTAACAAAATTTCGATAAATTATCGTTTAATTAAAATCGGCCCGATTCCGTTAAAATTATAAACCAAAAAGCAAACGGTCGTTATAATACCCTCTGTAAATATTTATTTCATTAAAATTTGTTTCGTATTATATTCAACTGATAAACTTGTACTGTTTACAAAGAGGGTTTAATTCAATTGTGGATTGTTATAGTACGTCTAACTCACTGTTGTAACTACTTAACTTATGATATTCTGAATAAATTAAAATTGGTCGTTTCGTCTCAATTATTTTAATTATAATTAAAATTTTATACCGGGCGGGATAGAACTGGGATAACATTTTTAACAAATAACTCTAAATTGCGGAGATATATCTTTAAGGGTTATCTAGAAATTAATACCACTAGGGACAATTCTTCCGAGGAGAGGTATATTTTGGCTTGCCAACTTGTTTAATACAAGAATTGATCTATTTATGAATGTTTATATTCCGTCAGTCGCGACGCATCATGAACCAGGGGAATCAACTAAAGGAGGGAGGAAATGTAAAAGGAGGTATTCTAATTTAACGCGTCTCTCAAGCGAATGTCAGTCGCGTCAAGAGGACGTAATATTTAGAGAGCCATTAATGCGCCGCCGGGAGTAGATTGAATCGCAAGGTACGGGGCCAGGTTCTTATCCTAGAGCTGTTTATACTTTTTGAGGGCTTGTATAACAAGTTGTATTAAGTATGAAGAATAACGATAACTAATTCTCAATAGGTTTTAAGATATCTCTTAACTATATATGGTATTATATTGGCAGCTCACGATAACACTTAATATTATTTAATGATAACTATAGCCTTATGTAATTTAATTATAACATTCTTAGATTTCAATACGGAAAATCAATACCCTTATATCGCAAAATACGGTCAAAATAATCGTTATAGAAGATTGCTGAAGTATTATCGATAAGATACGAAAGAAAGAGGTCAATTCTTTAACAAGCATCACTTGGAAAAATGCTCAGCGTGGATACGTCGTGGCTCGTCGCTCTCCTTGTGGGACTTCTGACGCTCTACGTCGTCAAGTACATTTTGGACGTGAAACGCCTTCCGCCCGGGCCACTACCACTACCAATCATCGGAAGTTTGTTGGGTATCACAGTCGAACCTTTTTTTTATTTTTCGGAGTAATTAGTTGTTACTAAAACGCACTTGTTTCACAATTTTGCAGTATTTTTAAAGAACAAAGATAATTTGTATTCGGTGTTTAAGAAATTAGCCAAAAAGTACGATGGTGTCTACACGCTGTGGGTCGGCTCGGCTCCCTTCGTGTTTGTGTCAAAATGGGAACAATGCAAGGAAGGCTTAGTGACCAAAAGAAATGACGTCATATCCAGGCCATACTTCAATTCACGTATACCGATATTATACCTTCGCAATTGTAATTGTAAATTAACTTAATGCGAAATTATTTTTAGTTAAATATACTCTAGATAATATAGACGCCATCGCATTTCACGGCAACACCAAGCATTGGGAGGTCAGTAGGAAAGTTGGCTACTCGGCTGTTAGAAAATTTTCTGACTCCGAGACACTCGCAAATATCGTGCACCAGAATATTAAGGATATGTTGGACCGGATGTTGGCTATTAAAGGAGCCTTTAACCCGATGGCCATCGTCCAAGAAGCGACATTTGATATCATTGCTCAAACTGCTTTCGGGTAACAATAGAATTATGGGGGTAGGTACCTTTGTTCGAATTTCAATCGTCCGAACGGTATAACAAATGTTTGAATTTTATTCGTCCGAACCGCCGAAATAACAAGTGTTTCAATTGTTCGAATTGGACAACTTGTTTGTTTCAATTGTTCGAATTGGACAACTTGTTTGTTTCATTCGTCTGAATCGATAGCATCACTTGTTCGAATTCTGTCGCTAAATTAGTTTTTTTCTTATTCCTGTTTTTTTTTGTGGGAATTGCGTTGAATGTTGTGGATATTTTAGGTTAGGTTAGGTTCACGTTAATGTTACTATTTTCTTATATTAACAATATTTAAAAAAAAAACAACCAATTCCTAATGTTCGAAAAAGCGGACAAACGATTATACGAACAAATGAAATTCGCCAGTAAAGTTAACATAAATTGAACGACTAAATCACCAACAAAAGTTGTGATAAATTTTTCGGGCAAATGAAATACGTTTTCGGGCATACGATCCGGCTTTCTGGCATTCGGACAATTGATCATTCGGACATTTGTACCACCGTTCGGACGAATGAAATTCGAACAAATGTACCCAAATCGAATTATGATATGATAACGCTTCGGCCATAAATACATTTTTAATTATTCAGGACGAAAAAGCTGAGTGAGTCGGATTTAAGGACATTTAAATGTCAGATGAAACTATTTCACGAAACGATGGGTATTTCACCTGGGGATTTCTCGCCCATTCTTTCACCATTCTTCAAAAACATCGACAACAGCATACGTAAAAGCGCTGAAGATATACAAACTTGCATTCACCGCAAATTTCAAGAACTGAAAAAAACTTACAGCCACGGTAAGATCCACACGGGAGATCAGTAATTAACATTTTCAGATTATATAAAGCCACGCAGTGGCCAATGGCAGAAGTTAATAAATTTCTGGATTTTCGTCTGCTATTATCATATATAAAGCTTCTGCTTAACCGACGATTATCCATAACGTTATTAACTTCTGACGATAGCCACAACGGGCCTCTATGTAAACTCAAAAGACTAATTAACCCAACTTTTTTAATTTTTGGACACAGAGGAGTCGCGACATTTTGCCGATGCAATTATATCTGCCAAACTTGAGGCGGAAGGTAACGATAACGATAATAAAAAGTACTTGGCTGACGATAACGTGGAAAAGATTCTAAGCGACCTTTTTCTGGGTAAATAGTTCTAACATAATGTGTGTGTTTGTTTGTTTCTCTGTCTCGCTGTAAGCGTTCGCACCGTTCCAATTAGGAGCAACAAACACAAGGAAAACGCATTCAGCCTGTAATCACGCTAACGCAGTGTTGTGTACAAATTTCATTGCACGAGCCTTAACGCTGAACGTTTTACGGGTGGGGGGGGGGGCGAATTTAGACTTTTCCCCTTTCGGCGGCAGCAGGAGCTAAAGCGTCTAACCAATGAAAAACGTACGCAAGGAAATGCACGACTTTTGACGGGTTGCGTTCTGCTTGTGTGGGGTGCTGTGTTTGTTTTTCCTAGGTTCCACCTAGCGCACCCAAACTTCGCATCGTTGTTCTTATTGGTTAAATTAAGCCAATCACACCATTTGCGCATGGGCGTTCACCTCAGTCAACCTAGCACACCAAAATTTTGCTCGCCCTGCACCATGAACCGTACGTAGATGCTTTTGGTCTGCGGTCTGCCTCAGACTATTAAACAAAATGTTATCCACGGGATCTAATTGTTTTCGTGCTGACCGGCTCAACTTCACATTCTTACTAGCCCCGTACCATCTAATAAATATTTCTAAAAGTTTGTCTGTCTCACTATAGGGGACCGTCCCCTTTGCCCTAGAACGGTAAAATTTACCACATTTGTTCGTAATAAAGAAAGTAAGCGAATCGCACTATTTGTATGTGCTCTCCTCCATGTCATTCTAATATATTTCTAAAATTTGATGTGCTTGTCTCGCTATAGGCGTCCCTACCATCTGCCCTAGAATGCCCAAATTGGCCACATTTGTGGTCCGCGGGTCATTTACCGTTTCGTGGGCCTCCTACCGTTGTTATTAATTTTCCTTACGCTCTTGCAACTCCTGGGAATTGAAGGTCCAAAAGTTGGTGTCCGCTATATCTCCCTCTCCTGACCCATTCTTTAACTTTCAGGAGCTCAAAGTAAATTGTTATTGTTACATTTGATGTCTGAACTTGTGGGTTGGGTTTTTTTTTATGTATTTGAGTGTTTTCGGATGAAGTAAACAATATCTATATAGAAGTAGTTTTAGCGCCACATAACAACCATAGAAATTAGCTGAGAGCCCAACCGTCAAATAAAAGCAAACTTTAAATGAAAGTGGAAGTTTGTAATTAGTCAAATTAATTTACGATTTAGCCGGGACCGATACGACATCTATAACTCTACAATGGATATTTCTGGCTTTATCGCAGTTCCCAAAAATTCAAGAAAAAATCCGAAATGAAATTACGGAAAATATTGGTAAAAACATTTTAAGAAGACATGGCTTCATTCGATTCGAAACTTAATTAAATAATTACTAAAATTAGGGAAACGAATACCGCAGCAAGAAGACAGACTTAATTGTCCCTACACTTGGGCTTTCATCTCGGAAATTCTACGAATGCGAGCCCCTGTCCCAATGATGATACCACACGCCGCCAGCGAAGACACGGAAATAGGAGGACGCATAATCCCGAAGGGGACGACCGTCGTTTTCGACACCAGCAGCGTCCACTTCGACCCTTCAATTTGGGATGAACCGGAGAAGCTAAAACCGGAGAGATTCTTAGACGACGATGGTAAATACACCAAATCGAGGCTGCAAGGTTATTTGGTTTTTGGTGAAGGCAAGAGAAACTGCATCGGAGAGAAAATGGCCAGAAACGACATATTTCTAGCAATAGCTAATATCCTCCAGAAAGTTGAAATTGTCCGTCACGGTAAAGAAAATTCTCCTCTACTAGAAGCTGTAAATAATCCTTTTTTTAGCTTACCTAAAAGCTACGAAATTTCATTAATACCAATAATTTGAAATCGTTACTTATTTGATAAATGTATAAAACATATTCTACAATAAAACGTGTTATTATAAAGTAAGTTTATTTCGTTGATATTATCATATTCAATCTTCTTACTTTCCCAAAATTGTAAACCTTTCAAAGGTTCCTTAATCTATTAGGTCTCCCGCACCCCAAGTTAATTTCTCAAGTAAAAGACAGGATATCAACTTTCTATTTTAGTAACCTTATTAAAGCAACCAAGCGCTGAAAAGAAACCCAATGAAATTGGGAACTATGTTTAGCGTTTACATAAAAGATAACTTCTCACGTACAACATAATTTTCGTATTTACGCGCAGAGTCAGCGTCAAGGATAAAAAGCATAAACCTTGAATTTATCTGATCGAAGTTCAATTTTAAAAAGATGGCACTCTTCTTCTTATTTATAGACACATCCTTCGTTTGTTTGACGGGTTCTTATCGCCCAGGCTTTACGTCATCAAATATTTCTGATATATTTATTATAAAAACCATTTCGTCATCGTCGTCCGAGCTTCGTCTTTCTGGCCTCTGTAATCGAAAACCTTGTCAAGCCGGCCCAGTGGCAAAGTCTGCGCGTATTGGTAGTGCCACCTCTTTTTCCACGCTATTTTGTGGCCGATAAAACTTATTAGCTCGGTCTCTCGGAGTCTTTATACTCACAAGGAAACTACCCGAGGTGTTACACACCGATTTTGTTCAAACTCGGGGGATTGGTAGACCTTCGTGAAACTTGAAAAATCCTAAAGGGATTTTATTCAATGGGCAACGGTTTTGCCATGGCAACGAAAAAATGTTTTTGGGACGAGAGAGAAAGACGAGTTTTTATGTTATTTTTGCGGGGGGGGGGGGTTAAAGGGTACCCCGGTAATTTTGGCATGGGGAAAAGGGGCCGGGGGCCTTACTGGGGTGGAAGGCCTTGAAACACACAACTAGAGAAACGACCGCGAGTCGCGGTCGCTCGAAAAATCACATCGTGTATGGCCCGCTTAAGCCCTTTTCGCTCCGATTTTCGTTCCTCGCCACTGAGAAGCGAGGCCCGGCTGACGGTGCAGGCTGCACATCCTATCTCGACAATGCCGACCAAATATCCCGTTCCCTCGATTTTCACTGCCGCCTCTCGCCTCTGAGAATACCTCGGAGCGCCTTTCCTGACCTTTAAACTTTTAACGAGTCAATTTGAAAGAAAGGGACTTTTGTATAGTGTGAAAGGCGGTCCCAAGAAGTGACGTTTTAACTAGTAATGTTGTATATCAAGAAATACTTTGATTTGTACCTTTGTTCTACATTAAATTATTTATTGTATTAATTTCATAACGTTTACGGCTTTTTCCAAAATCCCATTAGTCGTTAGGCTGATTTCAAGTAATTAGTAGTTAATGGTAATGGACATTGTATTTGCCGCCCGTAGGGCTGGCCTTCAGCTAGTTTTATAATAAGAATCCTTCGTATTCTATGAAACTTTATCTTCGTTTAGTGTAACTATTTTAACAACAATTAATAATAAAAAATAATAATCAGCTAGGCTAATCTTGGAGCACTCTTAGATTTAGCGTCTTTCAAACTTTGGAATCGTCCGCAGCGCCATCTGCCGGTTTTTGCGATTTGGTGCGACAAGTTTTTTACTTTGAAAAAAAAAATTATGGTAAGCACACGTGGTTTTCTCTCGCGTGGCTCAAGTTATGAAATTTTTATAGCTCTTTTTTCTGGAAGTAAGTATCAAAGCTTAGTATTTAGGTTATTAAATGTAAAATTAATAGCTTTATAGGTCTTAGGTATGAGTTTCAGTGGGTCGAATGAATTTTAGGAGTAATTTCTACTGTTGAAAGTAGTTTGGATTCCTTTTCTGAAGAAAGCAATAGCGATTTATCAGTTTCATCTGATACAGAAGGCTTCTATACCTACATCTTGTGATATTTATTCGGATACGTTTTCAAGTGGTGAGTGTTTATATTGCACAGAAAATGATCTTTGATAATACTATTTTTCATTTCTCTACAGATGAGAATGACAACTTAAATATAAGTTCAAGCGATGCTTTCTTGAGTGATGAGGAAGTGGAAGAATACCTCCGCAACATGAATTGTGATGAAAAATCTAGTCAGTGCAAAGCTAAACCTCTTGGGGCAATAACGAAGCAAGTTGATATCCAAACTGTTTTACTAATATTTTAATATTAACATTTGGTTTGAAAATTATTTTCAGCACAATCAAAAGCCAGCGAAAACCACCACCAAAGAAGAGACTAAAGAAAGTTATTCGGAGCTACATGATATCACGTAATAAAATATACGAAAATATTGTTTTGGGACACTCTCTAATAACAATTATTTGTTTAGCTAATGACTACGACGCCGCATTTGGGGGAATTGTCTCTGAAGTGAAAAACACAATTAGAAATTCAAATCTACAGTTGACAAATGCAGCAGAAAAAAGCTGTCAGTGGCTATTGAATATACATGTTAGAGATCTAAATGAAGTAAAAGCTGTAATCCGACCAATCCTTACCGAAACCTCTCAGGATAAAATAACTGTCAAAATGAACGACCTAGTGCATAACAGAAAGAAAACTACGAAAATTTTGAAATCATTAACTCATACTAAAGTAAGTTTAATTTAAATTTATAAAATTGTTCACTAGACCAAAAATCTTTCACTAATTGATTACATTTTTAACGTAGGGGTTTAATGAATTGACAGATCCGGAACGATTTAGATCTTTAAACTCTTTGTTGCGAAGAACCATTGAAAGAAGGAAAAAATTAAATCAATAGATGTAAATGTTCCTGTGGAAGAGGCTAGCGATGTTTTAATGTATGTGATAGGTGCTGCCATAAGAGCTATAAGTCGCAAATCAAATGAAGGAAGGAAATTAGTATCAAAGTTAGTCACTCAAAAAGAAAATATTCCAGAACAGTTGCGATCATGGGTTGCGAAACAAGATCGGGGGGGATTCTTTTACCCAAGTGAGGAGTCGTACAGGTTTTTCGAGAGCATTTACAAGATAATTTCAAATTATTATGGAGCAGTTTATGTTGAAAATAGAGTAGTCAAAGCTAAAGAACAAGTTCTCCAAGATAAAAATATTCTAAATATTTGGAATGGATTTTTTGCAGACACAGTTTCCGAACATGAAAAAATGACATTATTTACCCATTGTTTGCAGTATTTCATAAATAGTGTAGCTAATGGACACTTGAAAAAAATCAAGGAGGATTTTAAAAACAAGGCCCAAGCGAAGGCTGCAAAATCAAAAGCAAACTCAAAATCCAGGCAAAGAAAACAGATACTTCAAGAAACAACTGGATTTCTGAAATACGTTATCAGTAATCCAACTGAGAAACTATAAAAAAATGATTTAACAATTTGAATGTATTTTTAAAACTAAATTTATTAAAATAACAGTGAAGATTAATCAAGCAAATCTTCTATCGAAGTATTACCTAAATTGCTGTGGCAGGGTATTTGATACCTTTTTAGCATTAAGAGTTTTTCGCGGTTGTTAACTAGTGTGTCTACCGTAGGGTTTTCATTAGATCCGTTGGCTGTTCTCTGACGGGAAAATTCTAATTCAATCGGGTCTTGATTAAAATTTGCACTTAATACAAATTTCGCTCCTTTTCCAAGTAAAAATTTTACTATTTCAATCATTGCTTTTGCTTTAAAAAAATAGGAATAATTAATTAACATTAAAAAAATTTGACAGTAATTTAAATATACATACTAGATTGCCTTAAACCAGCCATGGTTTCGGGTGAAAGTAAAATTTTTTTCCTCATGTCCAATGTATATTCTCCAGGCCTCTCTGCGACTTCCTTTTCCCAGTCATCCAAGTAGCCTAAAAAGTCTTCTTCTAACCACTATAAACCATAAGTTTGATTAATACTATGAATTTGATATTGGCTGCATTCAGGAACGCTCAACGGAGAGCGTTTCTGAACGTAGCCTTTAATTAACAATGTTTTACCTTTAGGCGTTTGTCATTAACTGATGAAAAAGGTCTCTTGTTTGGCTTTCTCTTGTGGTAGGCTTCATGAAAATTGCTAGTGTTGAAAATATCAAACCACTTATCAAAAAGTCTGATAAATTTCACGGTTTCACTAAATGTTTCTCCATATTCAGATTCAATTGCGTTTGCAACAGATGAACTGAGCACTTGCGAAGCGTAGCGGACTTTCATTTTACTATATGAATTCCACCTAACGTGATCCATTGTCAATTTGTGGGCTTTGCGTAAATTCCCAACTTTTAACAACTCTGACTTATAAAGTTTGGCTATTGGTTCCCATGTAAGGGTTTGTCTATTTTTGAACATCAGACGGACTGTAGAACCATTCACAGTTGATGCGAGACAATTCCTGGGAGTTTTCAAGAGGTGCGGAGGGTCAAATACAAAGAAAATTGGACGCACTTCATCCACACTGTAAGGATTGATGCAGGAGTAACGCTTACTGTCTGAAGTATTCATTGCAAAAAATCTCCTATTAGTGGCAGCTCCATCACCAATAATTGATAGAATTTTGAACCCGAGCAATTCCAACTTTTCAACTGCTTCCCATATTACTGAATTAAGATCGTCCGCAGTTAAACTGTTAGTAGCGAAATGGGCGAATGGGTACTTGACTCTTGAAGTGGCACCTCTTAGCATTAACATGAGAACATGTGTGGCAAGTTTTTTATCTGAGAAATTTTCGGACCGTAGCCCATTAATTTGGTTACGAGCATCATTTAGGTCAGTGTATCCTATGAGATCTCCAGACTTCTTCTTATACAATAAATCCTCCTTGACTTTAATTTCGTCCAACAGAATGCTGAAGTATTGTTGGTGTTGCGGTAGATTTTCTGGTTTCAAATCTTCCTTCAGTTGATTTAAGACAACATTGTTGAATCCCACAATTCTTTTGTCTTTGGGCGTGTGTCGGAATAGGGTGCTGTACGATGGTAATTGAAGTATATTTGAGTCAGCTAAACTACGGTACGCGCTTGGAGACTTGTTGTATTGATAGATAAACCATTTTATCACAAGGGGGTGCCACTTCCTGCCACGTGTATCTGTTTGCTTAATAACTTTTAACTGGGTTCTTAGGAAAATTGCCAAAAATGAGTTATCGTCCTTTTTTGGTAAATTTTTCTCCAAGATTTCTTCAATGGAGGAGTCATCGTTTTCTTCAATTCTTTCTCCTTCTATATCTATACATTTATTTGCCCGTTTTTGTAAACGTTTAATCTTTCGTCTAGACAAAATTTCCTTTGATTTAGAAGCCTTGATCAGTTCAATTAGTTCTTTCTTCGATAAAGATTTGTACTTTTTGTTTTTGGTTTTCTCATACAACGACTTAGTTGTCAAAGCATAGCTTCTCAGCTTTAGGCAAAACACACAGGTTTTTTTATTCGTAACGCTCAGGCACATTTCATGGTGAATGGCCCCTGATTCCAAACAAAACTTTCCCCGTGACCTCTCTTTTAGCAAATTTACTAGTTCTTCTTCAGGAATTCCACGACATACATTAATTTGGTTGAAAGTAGATATTACATTACATAGTTCACCTACACTACAAACCTTCTCTGGAACACTGATTAAATTATGAGTATCCAAATGTTTCCCTAAAACTGTAACGTTGAATTTAAAGTCGTAATTTATAGTTGCAGCTATTTCTATCCTGCCTGTTTTTGCATTGACTCTGTGTAGTTGTAACCTAGTTGGATTCAATGCTGAAAACCAATTTGAGTCGTCTTGGATTTTAAACCACTCTTCGCTACTTAAGAAATTCCTAAAACTTGCAATGTTTGAAAAAGATGAATCATTTGTACTGTGATTAGGTTGGTGAACTTGGTTTTCCTTCTCAACATTGTCAACAGCTGTTTCTGTTGATGATTCTCTCTTAATATCTTCGTGGTCTGAAGTCGAAGAAAAAATTAGTTTTTCGTGGCTAGAAGTTGTACAAACATTTGGTTCTTCTTGGCCAAAATACGCAGGATTCCCACTTAAATTTTCCATCTAAGTAAATAATTATTAGTTACTAATTAGTTAATACAATTCTCATGTTATATACTTGGTTTTGCTTCTCAATATTGTCAACAGCCATTTCTGTTGAAGATTCTCTCTCAATATCAATATGTAATGTCGTACCCAAAATTGAAGTTATATTCTACAGAGAAAATATTTAATTTAACAATGTTTCAGTAAAAACAATTATATATGTTACTAATTTAACTTACTTTGTGGTCTGAAGTTGAAGAAATATTTGGTTGTTCTTGGCCAAAATACGAAGGACTCACACTTAAATCTTCCATCTAAGACCATCATTATTAGTTACTGATAAATATGTTAATACAATTCTCATGTTAAATACTTACAATCCAATGAACGGGATCTGGGTTTTGTATTGTAGGTCAATTTTGACCAACAAAATGTTTTGAACACACATAAGTGTTCCGGGTAATGTTTTCTAGTTTAAAGTCGATTCTCACTTCCTTTAACCAATTTAATCATTTGTGACAAATGTCAGGGTTCCTTTTAGGTTTAGGAAAAGCCACAAAGCTTATTCCTAACATATGAGGTTTATTTTCATACCTAGAATCGCTGTTGCACTTGGGATATGCACAATGTTTCACTCTTCCCATTTTTAAAAATAGCTTTTATTCTACTAAACTGATTCACGAATATGCCACACTGCTTTATATGTATACTTATAATCTAACAAATAACTTAATTACTGTCGAAACGGCGTCAAAGTAATAACTCTCCTCTAAAAACTGGCGACCAATTTCAAACTATTTCCGTTATTTTCAAAATTTCGCGCTTGCGTAGAAAATCTTGTCGCACCAAATTTTCATCCTACCCGCGCGTGACCCCCCGGCTCTTTTCAAAGTTTGAGAGACGCTCTGAATGCCTAGAGGGAAGGTAGAGTGCTATCTCCAGTAACATATTATTAATCCAAGCTTCAATTCAGGCGCTTCTATAAATGCCACTCTCTTCCCTTCCCCCCTTACGCGCTAGCGCGTGAGTCAGAATAAAATAGTCACGTTTATAAGTTACTTTTATTTGTAATGCTTTATTGAAATAGTGTATAGTTGTGTACCTTTTCAAATTTTAACTGTTTTGGTCCAATTGACAAGATGTGTATTATAATTTTCAAAACAATTTGACGCCTCGGTCATAAATGCGATGCCACATGTCTCGTTGCAAATTGGTGTCAACTAACTGAGGGGTCGGACATTCACCAAAAATATGTACGGGATTTTGAAATCCGGGACTTCACGCTGGATTTCAAAATTTCTGGTGGGATTTTACGATTTATTGACGGATTTCAGGATACTGTCACCACTGTGCAACGCAATTGTCTTGGAATGCTTAAAACTCTTGCCGTTAGTGGCGAGAAGTCGTGTGTCGGATCGAACGCCTTTGCCCCGTGTCCACTAAATTGAATAATCATTTCATCCATGCAATTCTTCAGCAAAACAGCCTGTTTTTTCTATAAAATAATTGTCGGCTACTGGTGGACCAAATGAGCGTAATATACAATCACTATTACGTACCTTATGGCGTAAGCTTCAATTTTTCGACTAATTTTCAATTTTTTATTATTTGATGCAATGGCTACGAAATGGATAAAGTAGTTCATCACTACAGCCATTCAACAACAAAAAGTATTTAAGTTTTCCTTCAACATTTATTTAAAACAATATTATTTAAACCCTTAAAGATCATAAGCATTTATAAAACTTTGGTGCCTCCATATATATCTAATTCAAAATAAAAACTTTTTCTAATTGCAATGTCCTAAGCTTGTGCTTAATGTTTAATCTACCTGTGATCAAACTTCAAAATAGGGGTGGTCCGGGTGTCATAGACTCAAAATCAATGCTGGGACCCTCGCAATGAATCATTAATAGGGGTCGAACAGTCAGTAACTCGCAATTTAAATGAAAAAATTTTATTTAAAATATATAAGAAGATTGGTTGAGCTGTTGCTGAGATACGCTGAAAAATTCGAAAGAGGGCTAAATATTTATATGAGAAAGTACAATAAATCAAGTTTTAAATAGTTGACCTTTGACCCTAAAAAGGTAATTTTCAATTTTCAAAATTAAATTTTTTCCTGCATTCCCTATGCGCGCTTTAGTTGCAGTCACAAAACTGCGAGGGTAATATTTTTTATTTTCGAGAAAAAAATTATTTTGTATATCCCTCTAGCTTGGAATTTTGAATTTTATCTAGTGCGTGTTTTTCATAAAATGCCGTCCGGTACGTCGTCTCCTTTTACGGAACTTCACAAATAGTTTATGTCAAACGAGATCGTTCTCAAACTGTTGTTCATTTAGTGGTATACCTGATGAGTGTCATCTAAAACTTTTTAGTAATCATTCCGGTATTAGAAATGTAAATTCTAAAAATGAAAGCATTATTCTTCAACTAAGGACTAGTTTATCGGCGTCCGCTATCAAAATGATTTGCAACCACCTTGAAGAACTTCATTTAACAAAATATGTTCTGAAGCAGAGAAATTGTTGTAATCCTTTTTTTCTACACAATACAGTAAGAAACAATGGTTTTAAATGCATTTCGTTCGAGTGTTATATCACATACAAAGACCGAGTTAACGGGTTAATTCCTGGCCAAAAACTGTGTGTTCAGTGTTAAAGTTTTTAAGTCAAGCATCGCGGAAAAGAACTATCGATATCCAGTGATTGTTCTATTTCATGACGGTTAACAATTTCTTCTTCACTTCGATAGTTCTTTCTTTTCATGCAACAATCTTTAAAAGTCACGCCCTCTAAGTTCTTACATAGTCCAGTAGATGGCGTATGCGTCAATGAAGAGTAATCAGCGGGAAGAATATGTGTATTATTGTTATTATTTCGGTTAATTAAACTGTTTATATTCTTTATGAGTTAGACTGTTTTATCCAACAAGAACATCCCGTTAGCAAGATAGCTAACAATGTTATAAATAATAACTTAACAGGATATGCTTAACATTATCGGCCTGACAAATGCGTTCATCATAAATAACCACACAAATCACCCAATTAACAAGAAATGGGAATGGGTACGACGTTTAATACGAACTGAAAAATATAACATTTACATTTCTTTGTTTTTGGTTTGTGTTTTAGCGCAATCGCCCTCCAAGTCTACCTCGTCTAATTAGATCCTCGGCAGCAATACATAGGCATCCCGGTTCAGACGTACCAAACGTTGTGTGTTCTTAAGGGCTGATCAGTATTCACATCAATTCGACTAATCAACTAAGACCAAGTTTGAGGTAAATTTCTGATACTGATTTTTTAATATTCAAACGATTGGCGAAAATTTTAAGAAAAAAAATAATAAACTTTATTATCTATGTAAAATTCAAAGCTATTAGAAATTGTCCAGAATAAGAACACTAAAAGCAAGTAAAGTAGCGTTAGCTTTATAGATATTTTCCGATGGGTTGGAGACACTGCCGGATTACCAACTAATCCCAACCTATTTTCGTTGAGTCTACACGCATTACATTTTTCTCTTGTATATTGATTTCTTGCAATGCCATTGCAACAAGACTATAATTACACCACGGTTTCTTAAATTTAAATCTTGGTGTTATTTTTAGAATATTTATTTTACCCTTTAAATGTCGTTGCGAATATATTCAACAGTTTCGATACAAAACTCAACAAAGAAATTATCATTTTATTAAAACTTAACTGTTTGGTATATCCATTTTGTTATGTTTAATCATTTCCTCAAACATGGCCTTTTCACATTTAGTTTATCCTTTAAATTTTATTGACGCATACTACGATATATTATATGATAAATCGTTCAATCTAAACAATTTGCTAAACTCCTCGCAGAAATTCAACTGAGTTTGATGAATTGTTTATTAATTCTATGATTTGATTATTAACAAAAATTCATTTCAAAGCTCTTCTAGCTTACTTGTTGATGATATGGTATACTTTTGGAGTTTATTGACTTATACACTTAATACATTTTTTGGTTTTTTTACTTCAAAGCAAAATATAGCTTCGGCCACGAAAATAATTACTTTTGAAAGCTGTCTCGCACGCGTCAAGGCTTACGCCGCCCATCACCTGATACCAGGAGCAACGTTGTCGTTGATAGAATAAAATAACACGTGACTTCTCAAATGTGTTATACGAAAAATATGAAATAAATAAAAGAATACATTTTTCTTAAGTCAAAAGAATGGAACAGCCTAAGCTCGAGGGGTCGGGCTATCAAAGAAATCCCTTACACTCTCCATGAAATCCGACAACAAATCCGAAATCCAGCCTGGATTTCTTCAAAATGAAGAGATTTTTTCATCTCGAAATCCGACGAGAAATTTCAAAATCCGACGAGAAATTGAGCAAATCCGGAAAACCACCGAGAAATCGCGAAATCCGGGACAAAAATTAAGAAATGCGAAATCCAACTAGAAATCTTGAAACACATCGTGAAATCCCGGATTTTAAAATCCCGTACAAATTTTTGGTAAATGTCCGACCAATCGGCTTAGTCATAGAAATGTGTTAAACTTGCGTATGATTTGTGCATTGGAGTATTTAAAAGTAGTATTACTCTAGCAGGGAAGGTAAAGTTTTCTTCAAATGTCACTCATGGCGCGACAGTCTAGATCAAAATCTTGCTGCGAGTTAATATCGCCCAACCATTTTACTAAGCACTTCGCAATCGTTTGGAAATCGAAACTTACTGCTCCGTTTCAGGCTGTCGTGCCATGAGTGAGTATCAACGGACGCTGGACCTATCCTGCTAGGGCTATTCTCCCTTTAATCTGCTTGCACCGGTTCGACAGCCTGCCAATGTTTATCCCAAACGTCTCTCGATATTTGTTTCAAAGTATATTAATTCCTTTAGGACTATTATGGGAGAGGGTTTCGAATCATATGAGACAGCCGGCACTTTTTTATTAATTATTTCACAACTTCTTTGTGACGCAATATTAATTTAAAAACATTAAAGGCCCTAAAATGACATCGGTATTATCAAAAAGATCTCAGTGGGTCAAATGTGACACATTTTACGGAGTAATAAATCCTTAATTTAAAACTATGGGTATGTTAAAGAGACAAATAGTGCGCATAAACAATCGCTATTAATACTTTTTTGCCTAAAAGCTATAACAATATAGATAATGTAAAATTAAAAGTTATTTTTTCATTGTCTTAAATTTTAAGTTTTAACTGTTTTTTTAATTAAAAACGCACTTTTTATATCAAAACACCTAATACAATTTGTAACAGCCACTTGATTTACGTTATGAAATCAATTAGATGACATTTTTAATTATTGGAATTGCTGAAACGCCCCTCAAAAAGGGATCCTTGGAAGGGCGTCTACATTTCCTAGTTAATAAACAGCTCCTGGCTTTGATGTTGGATCAAATGTCCTATGCCGGTGAAAAATAAAGTAAAATTTAAAAGTTTGGTTTCTTTTTGAATTATTTATTTTATTTAAAAAGTGAGTTTCGCAAAAACCATTTTCATGAAATTGGGAGAAAATAAAAATTGTACTGTATTAACCAATATAATTTACACAAACTCTATGTAAATAGAGCTCCATTTATTACTATATTACGAGTATAAGTTACACGCCGCCTTCGAGAAAATCTTAGCAGTTGTAAGAATATCAGTACGAATTGCGTATCCGGTCTCTTAGTTTGAGGTTGATTATTATTCAGAGATCGGACCTTGAGTAAAACTATCCCTCCTTTCATTTGCTTGATCCACTTATTTATGGTAATCTTCTTTTCTCATAGCGAAATTCAATTAAGTTTTTTAGGAAAGTAAAATATCACCAGCTAATTGTGATGAGTACCATATATTATATAAACCAGTAGTATAAATTTCGACCGTTTAAGTGCGAACTCTAATTGGTTTATAGGTTAGTGAGCTTTGGGATAAATATGGGTTGTTAATTTAAATAAATCATAGTCCGTAACGAGGTTTAATAATAATAATCAGCTAGGCTATACCTTGGCACCACCTTAGGCCTAAGTAATCAATCGACTTCTAAAGCCATTAATTCAGGTGGCCGGGTGGTGGCAAGCCCTTCATGCCACGCGAGCCAATAGCTCCCTACACTCACTATTACCGTTAACCTCAACAAGTTTTTATGGAAGGGAACACCCCTTAAACCAGTGGGGAGACAACTTGCAAACTCAACGTGGTGGGAGTTGTTCCGAGGTTTCACCCATTGCCATTTATAAACGCTGTAAACCCGACATAATTGGCAATTTAAGTAAACCTCGGCAAATTTAAAAAAATTCTGTATCTTAGCAAGTTATAATAAACCTAACAACATTCTTTGTAAATTTTTAGTTATCCAAATTATAACACAATTACCATATACAATTTAACGAAAGCAAATATCATTTTATTAAAAGGCAAAGATTAAAGTTAATGTTTAAATAATAATAAAACACGTGAAAGAGAGATTAGAGCTTACAATCAGAGGCGGGAGTCCAAAGAGCCGTGGGAGGCCATGTGGCATTCATTTTGAAGCAATTAAACGTAGCTCCCCCCTTAATTCCAGTTCAAATAAAAATTGTTGGCACAGAAGTAAACTTAATCAGACGTGAATCTGTTTTCATATACATTAGTTCAGCGATAAAGTTTTAGTTGAAAGTGATATTCTTTCAAACCCTGATTTTTATTTAGTAAGTATAATTAACTTTATTTATCGGAAAAGCCTATGATGTATATAATCGAATATCTTCAATGAGCAGAATGTTTCTTAAAACTAAGCTAAATCCTGGCTTAAACGGTGTGGAGACACTACTCGTATAGTTTATATTATATATTTAAGTAAAAATGCCATGGTAATGGGATTCATCTTCCTAGTGTTGTTAGTAAAAATTAACTGGTTAGTAATAATGGCACAAAATCGTCTTAGTGATAAGACCAATGAAAGGTATTACTTTACCTTTCGGAACTGTTGATCACTGTTGGGCAATTTAGCTTTCAGATCGGTTAAGAATCAAAACCTTTATCTCACGTATTTATCAAACGAAATCACCGTGGCAGTTATTTTAACCCAGAAAGCACCCTTTGGACTTTTGCGCACGTTTTGAAACTGGCCTCTCTTGACTTATAAAACTCCTTGGATATTCTACACAAAAATATAACTTCCCTGTCTACCACTTACTCTTTTTTAAGCTTTGCGCCGTGTTTCTACCCCCTGACGAGCATCAATCCAATTGCAGGAAAAAATTAAATAACTCCATCTATTGATTAGAAATTGCCCTAAGCAATATTCATAAGAATATTTCAAGAAAAAAGATTTATGCACCGAGAGAAAAGAGACTGAGGCGAGGGAAATAAAAACGTTGAATCACATCCATTAATTTAAATTCTATTCTTAGCAAATGTTCGTCAGGGAAATAATAGCATAGTTTAGTTTGGTTTACAACCCGCTACTTTATGTTATAAATAACCAAAAAGTATTTAGTGTACACTTTCTTTTGCAGAAAAAAACAAAAGCTTACATTACATCTTGTAGTACATTTAGAATATTCCTTTCTTATATTTAGCATTATGCTACTTAAAACCGGAGCCAGTGGCGGAACTTGAGTTGGTTGCGACCGTGTACCGGCCGCTTAAAATGTAAAGGTCCCGTTATAAATATAATAAAGAAATGCACCCCAAATTCTTGTTCCTTATATGTAACGCTAATAAAACCGAGACCACTTTCCGCAGTCAGAAAAAGCGAACCCTTTCATAAGTTAACGGTATAATATTGAAGATCTGAAAATTGAATCATTTATTTCATAATAAAAGAACTGCTCCGCGCTAGAAGGGGAACGTATCGGTAAGCTTAACGACGAATTTTGGTGGAAACTGAAAAATGCCTTTGGCCGGACTATTTTACTATTTAGCATTGAAAGGGGAGCTCCGAATTTCAGCATTAAATAGCTTCATTCGCGAAACGTAAAAGGCTTCATTCAGCTAAAGATAGAAACCCAAGATTCAGGGTGGTAACGAGTCTTCGTCGTTTAGATACTACTAACCACGGAAAGTTGGGGCTATATTCGCTTCAAAGTTTAAGAAAAATTTCATTAGAAAACCATGACTTTCAATGATAACAAGTCGAAAGAAATTTACCCCTTATTTTAGTGGTAAGTATCTGGTTCTCTAATAATTATTTATTTACCATCTCAAATCACTGATTATAAGACACCGGTTATTAACAACAGAAAATAAGGGGTAAATAGACAATGGGATTCGCCCCTTGGAAGATCAGATTATCAGGTTTCCCAGATTGCTTTTAGGCGCTCGTGAACGTGTCGTGCTTTCGTGCCCGGACCTCATCTGATAAATATTCACGCGCTCCTTTTCGGGAATTGAAAAGCTCAAAATCGCGAAAACTTTCGGAGCAAACTATGAAACAGGTTTCATTTCATCTCTTGATCGCGGTGTGAATAATAAATTCAGAGCCGAATTGGTAACGAGTCTTAAGCAGTTGAGAGAAAAAACTTTTTGAAATCTCTATAAACTTACAATTTATTTATCATATTCTAGCCACAACAAATTAGTTTTTAGTCATACGTATTATCTGGTTTTTGTATGAAAAGTTATTCAATATTCAAGTAACAATGTTTCATTGTTGTTTCAGCAAAACGTCATGATTTTTTTGATCTTTTGCATTTTGGCGATGGTTTCTTTTGGCGTCAAGGCAGAGACGATATGCCAATACCTTTCAAATTGCGAATGTATGGAAATATAATTAATCGTTTCAATAGAGAAGTTTAGTTCATACATGTACTTATAAAGATGTTATGTATAATGTCAGTTATTTTTCCACATCTCCTAAATTTGTCAAAATATATTATAAGTAATATATTTAGTAACTCACTTCATTTAGCGGGTAAGAAGGGAAGAGCAACATTTTTCTTGTCACGAAATTCTTTTAAAAGAGTAGGCAGATTTTTTGAAGGTTCGGTGGAAAATGTTTACCAAAGGCTCATCATTCCCTCGATTGTATTTAGCCATTTTAATCAACCAGGATAATTCCTTCGCTATTGGCGAAAATTAAAATCCAATCACGAGTAATCACAGATTTTGGTTGGAAATTTAACATCGATTAAAGTCTTATATAATGCTGATAGAGGTGTATGTTATGGTAGGTTTAATTTTACAGTCTGTTACAAAAGTCTTCGACAAAGGGAGTTTTTGCATTTATCTTTAATTTTCTCAAAACGTGTAAACGATAGAAAAATGATACCCGAAGCAATTTTTAATATTTTTTTATTTCCTTTCACATGGAGTTGTCATATTTTGCAAAGCGATAATAGTTACGGCGGAAACGCCAGATGTCGTTTTTGACAACTTTTCAAATAATGGTGTTACGCCCCTGAAACCGGCATTTTCGGATTCCGGGTGGTCAATTCATATTTAGAAAGTGTCACTGTCATTGCTCTACCACTGACGGTTGAGGAGCTATAGCCGGTTGCAATTTTCGATTCCATTTGGGAAAAACTAAAAGACGTCAAATATCACTTGTGGCATTACCCCGATAATGCAGAGCATTTCACCAACAATTAATATTTTATAGGAAAAGCGACGAGAATAGAAGCAATGAAAGTAGAAAATAGGTGTAGAAAACTGTTATTACTGGTTTAGCATCCTTTCCTCGAGTGAATGGCTTTTTTTACAATATTTTGATAGACCCAGTCACTAAAAGTTTTAACATTGAAACAATGGCAAGTGTCATACTAATAGAGATTATGTTACTTCTCGTAAAAATGAATTTGGCAGAATTGGTTGAGGGGTTAAAAGGCGGAAACCTTTTGCTTCACCAGTGATTATAGTTTTCTTCACCTATTTTCTACTTTCATTGCTTCTATTCTTGTATCTTTTCCTTTAAAATATTAATTGTTGTTGAAACACTCTGCATTATCGGGGTAATGCCACAAGTGATATTTGACGTCTTTTAGTTTTTCCCAAATGGTATCGAAAATTGCAACTGGCTATAGTTCCTCAACCGTTGGTGGAAGAGCAATAACAGTGACTTTTTCTAAATATGAATCGACCACCCTGAATCCGGAAATGCCAGTTTCAGGGGCGTAACTCCATTATTTGAAAAGTTGTCAAAAACTACATCTGGCGTTTCCGCCGTAACTATTATCGCTTTGCAAAATACGACAACTCCACGTGAAAGGAAATAAAAAAGTATAAAAAATTGCCTACGGTTTAATTTTTCTATCGTTTACACGTTTCGAGAAAATTTTAGATAAATGCAAAAACTCCCTTTGTCGAAGACTTTTGTAATAGACTGTACCAGCCTCACAATTCTGATTTTAATTATTTCAAATTATATCGTTTTCAGAAATGTTTTTTTAAGCTAATATAAGTCGAATTATTTGTAGGGCCTATTTTTAAACAGCTTTTTTTTGGTAAATCTGACGAGTGTGAGAACGTATGTATTAATTTTGATTTTTTAATAATACGATAAAATTAACATAAAAATATTTTAGTATGTTCTAAAGAATTGGGACCGAACTTGCCAGGTATGAATTATTACATTTTTAAAAGAATTGTCAGAGGTTCATAAAAACATTAGAAATTATAATTAAATGAAGTTTTAAAATTTCGATCTAAATATTTTGGGCGAAATTTCGTGATAAAATTAATTGCATAATCTCTTCAGTTTAAACGTCTGATTGATCTTATTTTAATATACACTTAACGTGATATGTGTTTATTGTCTTATTTTTCGATTAAAATGCCTGTCTGATAAAAATGACCCTAACTTGTACGCAGCCGCTTGGGGATTCAAGCGCTTAACCCTTTAGTTTCTTTTGTTTGTCTCTTTTACTGATAATTATTTTTTAATGATACAAAAATCTAATATCAGTTTAAAATTATTATAATTAAATTTTAAACGACGTCGACTAGGTTTTATTTTAATGGAGATAACAATTTTGTACATAACTTACTTTAGTTAAATTGTGTCCCTATTTTAATGTGCCAATTTTTTATGAATAACACTGATCATTAAAACATTGCAGAAAATAATTCAAAATAAATATAACGTAGAAGTAAGTGTTTTTAATACTCTAAATTCTACTGAAAGGTTTTCAAAGGCACTCAATATGTCAAAAAGCTAGGCCTAAACATTTTGTCACAAATATAGTCTAAGAAATATAATTTTGGTTATTTTAATAGAATTTGTTTAAACAGTTGCAGGGTTTTGAAACATTTCCAAGATTTTGCTATTTTAGTCAATAAATTCTTTGAAAACTTTTCACTATACTTGATGTATTTTCAAACCATAATTTTCTTTAATTTTGCTGAATTGTTTGTGAAAGTCACTTGAAGTGGTGTATATCGAACAGCTCTTATTGTAAATTGATGTTTGCGCGCATTAATGTTTTTTTCTCTATTTTCAGTACTGTGACAATTTTAGAAAGGTAAATTTTTTGGGCTTTTAAACTTTTTTTGTTAAAATGCTATCCAACACGTGTACACCAGAAATCAAATTCGGAAAATATAAATTCAAAGTTGTCCTATTTTGGCTCTAGATACAAGGTTAGAATATAAACACGCATTGCGTAATTTCTACAATATTATAAATTGTGAGACCATTGTACAAAAAGAATATGGGTTTCTAACATAAACCAGTAAAAAATGTGAATGTCATACTCGACAAAGTTTCCCTGCACGAGCTTAAAATTCGCGCGAGCATGCTTAACAAAGTTATCACGTGCTGGGAACACATAAAATTGGTTGCCAATCGTGGTGGGATGTCTCCGTGAAGACGAAAAATATAATAAAGTCATTTAAATATGACCTTCACAATAAAATTGTGCATATAAGGCATTAAAAAAGGCGCGATCTGATTATGGTATTTTATAAATTTGAAAGAGGTTATCGAAGACTGAAAATGGCATTTTTCTATTGACCTCAGAATTGGTCAAATTAATAACAAGAAACATTGTAATTAAAAACCAATTATGAAACACTTTGTAAGTTAAAATTTTTAAACAGTCAGCAAATTAATTAAAGGTGATTGCCTTGAATAGTGAAAATGAAAGATTTTTTTCTTTGGCCTAAGGCTTACAAAATACGCAACTAAACGTAGAAAGACCTTAACAATTTTCTCTTTCTAACAGTTTTTTGACGAAGCAGTGAAAGTGGTAAAATGAATTTAATTCAAGTCATAACTCTACTTTATGATTGATTTACTTATTTAATATCATTTAGTGCAAGATTCAGAAGTAATATTTTCGAGTTGCTGATTCAAGAAATGAAAGCACTGTTGATATTGAAAATTTAATTATTGGGAATTTGTATTTGTCGAGTTATTTTCTCTTGAAAATTATCTATTGATATAAATTCTAATTGTTATAAAAAATATAATAAATTAAAACTTTTTAAGTTATTTGCCTTCGTGATACTAGTCTTACCACCACCAATTGTGTACTGCGAAATCTCTGGTCTGTTTATGCGTAAAGTGCGTTTGCGCGAGAGAAAGCGAGTGTAAAGTGGCAATAATGATTTTTATTTGACAGGTGATTGTTTACTCTTTATTATTAATTGGCTTTCAGTTATGCCATTTTCTTTGGACTATCGAGGCCACGAGTTAACAGGCCTCGGATATTTGGTTAAAGGAAATCATCGTTTAGTTACAAATCAATTTGAAATTGATGAGCTACGACAGTATTTACAACGGCTCATATAAACTTAAGTTCTTTTCGCGAGATAAGTCATCCGATTAACATGTTTTTAATTTATAACACAAATGAAGTTTTTCTAAATTTCGAAAACCACTAAGATTTACAATCTGCGTAAATTTGAACACACTGGTGTTAACAAATCGTGCACCCCAAACAAGGAGAACGTGTGAGTAAACAAACGGTGCACCCCAAACAAGGAGAACGTGTGGGGGGCAACAAATGCAGCACCACACACAAAGAAAATGGGTGGGGCAACAAACATAGCACCCCACACAAGGATAACGTATGATGTAGGGGTGTTTTTTGCTCCTATAGGTGAAACACTTATTGTTACTTTTATACATTTTCATTATGGTGTTAATATAAAATTTTAACTCTCTTATTTGAAAATTACCACGAAAGTAATTGACATCCTAAATTGAACTCTTAATTAAGTAATGTATCGTTTCTGTCATCAACTCTCTAACTCGAATACGGAAAATTAGCCGATGAAAAGCTATTTATTACTCGATCCGCTTAAATTATTAGTTACACAGTGATACATTTAGAGCGTAAAATTGCCACGTCGTTGTAAGGAAATCTAGGTACATTCTATATTCAAGGGTGTATATGAATACACGAATAAACTCAAAAGGAGGAGAATATGAACTTTCTTTTTCAATAATCACTGATAGACAGTGAATCATGGTGGTTAAGATATAAGTATTTAAGCCAATGTCCAGCGTTTAGAAATTAAAAAGCGCTAAATGAAATATAAAATTTTATAGTCTTACTATATTTTATACGTCAATAGTAAGAAAATATACGTAATATTTTTCAAGGAGGACAATCTTTTTCCTTAAAAAATTCCTAAACTACGATCTAATTTGGTCGTCACTTCTTGATAATTATCTCGTACAATACTTTATTCCAAGCGTGGCGCCAATAATTCTGTTTTTCGGAATAAAACAACGCCGTAAGACTGTTTTTGAAGTCAAAAACATTAAGAGGCTCAAACGAAGAGTACACAAAGTGTTTATGATAGTAGCAGATGGCTGGCATGTTTCGTCGCTTCCATTATTTAAAGGAAAATATTTTAAATCTAAAATTTTAGTGCTGACCTCTATTTATAAATATAAAGATATATAAGAACCAAATGTAACACAAAATATTAATTTTGTTCTTAAAATATTTTTTATATGAAAGAAACGTTCATTATTAGTGGGGGTTGGGTGGTATGGGTCAAGACCAACGTAGCACTTCGACCAGAAGTCCATTGTGCAGCCCCAGCCTTTTAGAAATAAAGCCCAGTCTCCGAAACAAAGCGCAATGTTTGCTTCGCTGAGATATTGGTAAGATCTCTCGTTTCCAGCCTGTGCGTACCAAGATGCTAAAACCTCATAGCCGAAATGGTTCCTGAGAATTTCCCAGTAATTATCATCGTGACATCGTCTATGGAACGCCAAAAGTGTCACAAGCAACACTTTTGGACATGTCAAAAGTTTTTGACTAGTGCTTTTCCGTTAGCATTCATTGGCTTTTAATTCACTGAATCCCATCGAAGTTGCAACGTTTCCACCAATAAAACAGTGACAATTTAAGCTCATTATTTATTCAACCATTAAAAATTGGCTGTTTCATTTGGGCGTAGCTGGGGAGGAGTCACGTTTTTACTTGACTCGACACAATTTATACATGTCAAAATCAATTTTAGACATGTCAAAACTTCATTTCGACTAGTGCTTTTCGTTTTGACTAGACAATTTCTTCACGCATCGTGATTGGACTTGAGGTTTTTAACGGTAACTGGACAGAAATATTATTAACATAATTATTGAAAAACGCCATTCTATTGGTTTATCAAAATTTATACAAAGCCTTTATTGGCCTTTACGTGTCACGTGAAATAATTTAGTTACCTCCTTAAAAAATTTCATGCCTTTATCCCCTCCTCCGACAAATTGAACATGTCAAAAACTTTCTGACTAGTTAAAAACTGTAGTCAAGTACGCCAAAGGTGTCTCAATTCCCGTATAGAAATCTAACGCGAGCCGAACGTGTCACAATACAACAGTTTTCGACTAGTCGAAACTTTTATACACGTCCAAAATACGAGTCACGTCAAGAATTCGGCACTAGTTCGGAAATGTGTGGCTTAAAAACATTTTTGACTAGTCTCGAAATGTCGCGACTAAATCTGCGACGCCTTTCGACCAATCACAATGGTGGAAATTCAAACTACCCAATCGCGAGTGATGTAAGTTTTTCGCTAGTGATGTAAATTTCTGTCGTTTAGCTCGCTCGCCAAAAGTGTCTCAATACAACAGTTTTCGACTAGTCGAAACTTTTATACACGTCCAAAATACGAGTCACGTCAAGAATTCGGCACTAGTTCGGAAATGTGTCGCTTAAAAACATTTTTGACTAGTCTCGAAATGTCGCGACTAAATCTGCGACGCCTTTCAACCAATCACAATGGTGGAAATTAAAACTACCCAATCGCGAGTGATGTAAGTTTTTCGCTAGTGATGTAAATTTCTGTCGCTTAGCTCGCCAAAAGTGTCTCAATACAACAGTTTTCGACTAGTCGAAACTTTTATACACGTCCAAAATACGAGTCACGTCAAGAATTCGGCACTAGTTCGGAAATGTGTCGCTTAAAAACATTTTTGACTAGTCTCGAAATGTCGCGACGAAATCTGCGACGCCTTTCAACCAATCACAATGGTGGAAATTCAAACTACCCAATCGCGAGTGATGTAAGTTTTTCGCTAGTGATGTAAATTTCTGTCGCTTAACTCGCCAAAAGTGTCTCAATACAACAGTTTTCGACTAGTCGAAACTTTTATACACGTCCAAAATACGAGTCACGTCAAGAATTCGGCACTAGTTCGGAAATGTGTCGCTTAAAAACATTTTTGACTAGTCTCGAAATGTCGCGACTACATCTGCGACGCCTTTCAACCAATCACAATGGTGGAAACTCAAACTACCCAATCGCGAGTGATGTAAGTTTTTCGCTAGTGATGTAAATTTCTGTCGCTTAGCTCGCCAAAAGTGTCTCAATACAACAGTTTTCGACTAGTCGAAACTTTTATACACGTCCAAAATACGAGTCACGTCAAGAATTCGGCACTAGTTCGGAAATGTGTCGCTTAAAAACATTTTTGACTAGTCTCAAAATGTCGCGACTACATCTGCGACGCCTTTCAACCAATCACAATGGTGGAAATTCAAACTACCCAATCGCGAGTGATGTAAGTTTTTCGCTAGTGATGTAAATTTCTGTCGCTTAACTCGCCAAAAGTGTCTCAATACAACAGTTTTCGACTAGTCGAAACTTTTATACACGTCCAAAATACGAGTCACGTCAAGAATTCGGCACTAGTTCGGAAATGTGTCGCTTAAAAACATTTTTGACTAGTCTCGAAATGTCGCGACTAAATCTGCGACGCCTTTCAACCAATCACAATGGTGGAAATTCAAACTACCCAATCGCGAGTGATGTAAGTTTTTCGCTAGTGATGTAAATTTCTGTCGCTTAACTCGCCAAAAGTGTCTCAATACAACAGTTTTCGACTAGTCGAAACTTTTATACACGTCCAAAATACGAGTCACGTCAAGAAT
The DNA here is from genome assembly GCF_980474605.1 of Leiobunum rupestre. Taxonomy (NCBI): domain Eukaryota; kingdom Metazoa; phylum Arthropoda; class Arachnida; order Opiliones; family Sclerosomatidae; genus Leiobunum; species Leiobunum rupestre. Next base: position 39,936,232 of record NC_143392.1, read on the forward strand.
TCGGCACTAGTTCGGAAATGTGTCGCTTAAAAACGTTTTTGACTAGTCTCGAAATGTCGCGACTAAATCTGCGACGCCTTTCAACCAATCACGATATTGGAAATTCAAACTACCCAATCGCGAGTGATGCAAGTTTTTCGCTAGTGATGTAAATTTCTGTCGCTTAGCTCGCCAAAAGTGTCTCAATACAACGGAACGAGACATGTCAAAAACGTTTTCACTAGGTTCGATCTCAACGATTAAATCTGCGATGGATGTATTGTTTCTTTATTATTTCCGTTTATTCTCCGATAAATCATCGACTACGTCTACCGTGTTACGTCAGTATATCGTTTTTGGTAGCAGACGATTCCTTTAATTTATAGAACGAATAACATAAATAATAGTGACAGGATTGGCAACTTCACAGACAAAAAGGATTTAAGACGTAGGCTTCGAATGATATTGCAAAATAAACTTGGCAGTACGAGAAGGCTGCGTCGGAATTGAGTTTCATTAATTTTTTTATTAGCGAAACTGAAAATAGAAAGGGTGCGTCAAATATCAATGCGTTGTTATTAATAACTAACGATATTTTAGCAAAGGATCCTTTCAACGTGTGAGATTTTAGAACGCGAGCTTTATAAACAGCATGTTTAAATTATTTTAACTGTGTTTTTAAGACTGGCAAAATAAATGCTGCTTTCCAATTTCTGTTAGATATTTTGAAGACCGAAGGTGGTTTGTGTAAAACCAAATGAGTAGAAATCTTCTAGCGATGTTTTGTACTCAGACATAATTCTAAGCAAAGAGTATAGAAAGTGCGTGAACTAGAGAACACAGTTGTCATCGGCCAATGAATTGGTCGCCACAGAGGATGGCACTCCGAAGAGCTCAGGAGACGGGTCTGTACTTTGGTAATACTATTCCGTAAGTCGTAATCTTTGAATATCGAGATAGTCAAACCAATTTTACCTTACAAGGAGTACCGAGGAGAAAAATGTTTTCGGTACGGAAGTATTAGATTACTAGGTAAAGGTATACGCGCTGCCGATGATTAACACGCCGCGAAAAGTCAGAATTGCTAGCAGACGAATTTTATTCAATTGTTTACGTCTTGACAATGGTTTTAAATTACGTTGAACACTTCTGAAAACTCTGCCCGCGCAAGTGGCATGCAGTGTTGGACATACGGATATTTTTTTAGTAGTCACGGAATAGTGGGGTAAAATGGGGGTAGCCAACATTTTAGTTTACCCGTCAGAATTAAAATAGAAGTTTATTATCAGTTGAGTTACGTGATGTAATACTTTTAAATAAAATGTGATTGACGGATGATGGATTTATGATACGCCATATTTCTAATTAGTTATGAATATTACGGTAAATGTTTCACTAGTCAAATTGACTAGTGAACCCCCAGATTTCGATTAATGTTAGTAACCAGAGCATTTAATTTAGTGCCTTATGTCTAACCCTGGTGCATGATGGTAACGAAATTAGTCTTCTCGTGCAAAAATTTAAAAAAACTGGCGGGAAATTTGAATTACCAAAGTTAAACTGCTTTAAAATTAATAATAATTAATGGAAAACTAAATAAATCGCGTATAGTCTACTCGTTTGAGATGAAACTATAAAGGAAATAAAAAAAATCAGGTAAAAACTCTAAAACGGGGAAAAAATAATTTTCATTATCGAACAGTTTTAAATGTAAAACCATGGTGGTAAAACTATCCTTGGTAAAACGTTTCCAAGAGGCATGTTGTTTTAAAAAGTTCAAAATTCCAGTTCGGGTTAAAACTGGTTTTAAACAACACTATTTTGCTCAGAATGATTGAAACTGAATAAGGAGCAAACAAATACGATCGAGCCATTTCCCTATTGCTCTTTAATAGACTGACAATTTAATTTTGTTTTACAACTTTTTTTTAATATTATAGGTTAGAGAAATAGCTAAAATATAAGCCAATTTCACTCGATAATCATAGTTTTTAAACACATTCAACTTCCCGAAATCAAAGTTTGGGATCGCAATCAATTTGACCCATAAATGCTTTTTCTTGTATATAAATTTAAATTCTTCATCAATGCTACACACATTTTCGATTATGAACGCTAAGCTAATTGAATTGAGGCTTTATTTCACATTTAGGGAAATCTAAGATTTGTCGGGAATTAGATATACCTTATTTGTAGCAGGAAATTTTTACCTACATCTGATTAAATATAAAATGTTTGTAGAAGAATTGTTAAGGATACCTTTTTGTTGAAGTAATTGATTCAACACCAGCAAAGTTATTAAATGACAAGACAGTAATTAAACATTTATTTATAGATGACATAGTTAATTAGAAATGAACACTGTATAGTATACTCGGACTAAATTGAGCGAACTAATGTTAAAAACGCGATACATGTTTATATACTAAAAACATGAGGTTATGTACAATAGATAATACCAATATTCGCCAATTGAATGTCAAAATTCGCGCATTAAATGTCGAATATCAAGAGTTTCACGGGGTGGGAACTGGGAAAAGTTATTATCTTCCTCTTTGCGCCTACTTCAACGCGCAATTTATTTAAAAAACACTTAAATTGCATTAAATGCAATGTTAAGGAATATACTCGTTCTTTCGTAACTACTTGTTTAACTGAATTTGATCTACCACGGACATTTGTGAGTAGGTTTTAACTGAAAGAGAAGTTTCAAGGACTTTAAATTTTGTGTCCAATTATAATATGCATTTTGGTTGGGCTAGATCTGGTCTTAATTGTTGGCTTGGATATTTACTACATATGATAAAAATTAGTGTGAAAGCTCGTAAAATGTCCATGCCACGGAAAGGGAAAATTATCCGAATTTCAAAGAAACGTTTGTGGGTTGTGAATAGCTGTTAAAAATCTGCTTTGTATAAAATTCTAAAATGTATAAAGCTTAATTTCATGAAATAATGTAGAATAAAATTGTTTAAGTTAAAACAAAATTCAAAAATGTTTAAATTCATTTTTTTACAAGGGCCCTTTTCACCTGAAAAAATAGCTCACCTGAAAATGACTTCAACAAGTTCCAATAAATGGTTTCTAGCCAAATACAAATGTCTTTAAAGTTGAGCAATAATAATTTTAATAGATGATAAAGCAAATTCATAAGCTTCCAGGCCCAAAAAGGTTTTGAAGTTGAGAGTAAGGAAAGGGGCAAAATCCTTGTACTGAAATGAGCAGATTAAGAGGAGGTTTAAAAAAAACTACAAGGAATTTTCATTCATTTTTTAGATAAAAAACTATACAAATTTATCAAAAAAATTAAAACAAAACATTTGTAATGAACCGTTTTATTGTAGCACCATAAGTATAATGCACAATGTTTTATAAATTTTAGTCATATATGACAAGGTTTTATTTTCTGGAGACTATTATTAACATGTTCCTTAACTTGCGAATTTAAAGCCATGCACTCTGAGTATTTGGACAATTTATATGCCACAGAACAACCTAAGAAAAATTGAGGAGTTAAAATTAGTTCATACAATTTTACATGGGAGTAGGAAAAAAACAGAGAACAAACCTTTGTAAGCTTTAATATAAAATCTAATGATGGGAGATAATTTGATTTATTTCAACGTATAGTAAAATACTTAATCCACAGAGGTTTATTGTAAATAACCTATTGTATTAAAAAAAATTGTGGTGTTGAATTACTCAATATTCCATTGTCATCAGGGTTCAAACAAAATTTTCTGAATGAAATTTCCTGACCAATTATTAAAAAAATTCCCTTACCATTTGTCTATAATTTCCATGCAAATAAATAGAACTTGCTAGTTGTCTTAGTTTTTATTCAAACAATAAGGTAGATAAGGCATGGACTAAATAATGTATACATTATTTAGTCCATGGTTAAAGATAGTACAGCCTAGTAAAAGTAGTAATGTCCAGTCAGTCACTAACTGAGTACGCAGCCTCTACAGAGAGTTAAGTATACAGTCAGTGTCTCCTCAACCAATGTGAGTCGTTAGATTTCAGCATAGTACGACATTGCTGAAATAGTCTCCATTGATGATTGGAACCGATTTAATTAAATATTGAGATATTAAAATAATTCAATAGGGGCATTTAAATAAACTACTAATGAGATATTAGAAGTTGTAATTGAGTTTTGAGATATAGAAGGAATAATAAGTAATATTGACGTATTTGATCAAATCTCGTTAATTTAAGATGACTAATTACGCAGTTAAAGAAAACCATGAGGCTTAAGAATCGTACCGGGACCCCAACAGCCGGGTATTCAACTCCGAGGTCAGGTCACTGCATTAACGCGGTAATCTTCCCTCTATTTCTTTTCTATCTCTATGGTCAAACCTAATGGACAACGTTATAGTTTAGTCTAGTCGTATTAAAGTTTTTCGCCTTGAAGGCCTATCGGCCGAAGTACCGCATATTTTTCCCCAATAAAGCTTAGTTTTCTCCCCCACTTCTTGGTCTCTTTACTTGTTCGCGTTTTCACTCCTCACTCTCTAGACCATTGGTGGTTCTCGTGTTTTTGCTCTAACGTTATAGTTTGCCTAATAAAAATTAATACAGACACATCATATCGAAAATTATAGGCCTTGGTCTACATGAATAATGCCGAGCGCTGTGCCACTCTCTGTCGTTCGCGACCAATATCAATATCACACGCCTGTTAATTAAAAGAATTTAATTTCTCATGTAATCCAATAATATTTTAAAATTGGAATCAATAACAATAATTCAAACTTATCTTTCTATAAAATCTAAAATTAGCCACCTTGATCCTAGAAACTCTAGCAGATAATTCTGCGACGAGTCTCCTCTATTTTTGAAATGTACAGTTGGGAACAAGACGGGACGAAAAACTTGTTGCAATGTTGGACGAAAGTAATGAATTGTTTACGTATTGTCAATAGTTTTCAATTACGTTTTCTAAAATGGGAAAACTTTTAAAACTTTCGTTATTATTTTTCGAGTATAATTTACTTAAATAAACACATATATCTTAATATGTATCACTGTGTATTAGGCTTACAACTAATAAAACGTTGTTAGTAATTGAACAGTTACGTTACACTTTATTCAACCTTAGAGCAAGCAGAACACTCTGCTCAGACGAATGTGTTTATTATCCGCTAGTTCTTTTTGTACGGGAAGACTAATTTCGTTACCATCATGACACCAGCGTTAGACATAAGGCACTAAAATAAATGCTCTGGTTACTAACATTAATCGAAATCTGGTGGCTCACTAGTCAATTTGACTAGTGAAAAATTTACCGTAATATTCATAACTAATGGGAAATATGGCGTATCATAAATCCATCATCCGTCAATCACATTTTATTTAAAAAAATTACATCACGTAACTCAACTGATAATAAACTTCTATTTTAATTCTGACGGGTAAACTAAAATGTTGGCTACCCCCATTTTACCCCACTATTCCGTGACTACTAAAAAAATATCCGTATGTCCAACACTGCATGCCACTTGCGCGGGCAGAGTTTTCAGAAGTGTTCAACGTAATTTAAAACCATTGACAAGACGTAAACAATTGAATAAAATTCGTCTGCTAGCAATTCTGACTTTTCGCGGCGTGTTATTCATCGGCAGCGCGTATACCTTTACCTAGTAATCTAATACTTCCGTACCGAAAACACTTTTCTCCTCGGTACTCCTTGTAAGGTAAAATTGGTTTGACTATCTCGATATTCAAAGATTACGACTTACGGAATAGTATTACCAAAGCACAGACCCGTCTCCTGAGCTCTTCGGAGTGCCATCCTCTGTGGCGACCAATTCATTGGCCGATGACAACTGTGTTCTCTAGTTCACGCACTTTCTATACTCTTTGCTTAGAATTATGCCTGAGTACAAAACATCGCTAGAAGATTTCTACTCATTTGGTTTTACACAAACCACCTCCGGTCTTCAAAATATCTAACAGAAATTGGAAAGCAGCATTTATTTTGCCAGTCTTAAAAACACAGTTAAAATAATTTAAACATGCTGTTTATAAAGCTCGCGTTCTAAAATCTCACACGTTGAAAGGATCCTTTGCTAAAATATCGTTTGTTATTAATAACAACGCATTGATATTTGACGCACCCTTTCTATTTTCAGTTTCGCTAATAAAAAAATTAATGAAACTCAATTCCGACGCAGCCTTCTCGTACTGCCAAGTTTATTTTGCAATATCATTCGAAGCCTACGTCTTAAATCCTTTTTGACTGTGTAGTTGCCAATCCTGTCACTATTATTTATGTTATTCGTTCTATAAATTAAAGGAATCGTCTGCTACCAAAAACGATATACTGACGTAACACGAAAGACGTAGTCGATGATTTATCGGAGAATAAACGGAAATAATAAAGAAACAATACATCCATCGCAGATTTAATCGTTGAGATCGAACCTAGTGAAAACGTTTTTGACATGTCTCGTTCCGTTGTATTGAGACACTTTTGGCGAGCTAAGCGTGACTCGTATTTTGGACGTGTATAAAAGTTTCGACTAGTCGAAAACTGTTGTATTGAGACACTTTTGGCGAGCTAAGCGACAGAAATTTACATCACTAGCGAAAAACTTACATCACTCGCGATTGGGTAGTTTGAATTTCCACCATTGTGATTGGTCGAAGGGCGTCGCAGATTTAGTCGCGACATTTCGAGACTAGTCAAAAACGTTTTTAAGCGACACATTTCCGAACTAGTGCCGAATTCTTGACGTGACTCGTATTTTGGACGTGTATAAAAGTTTCGACTAGTCGAAAACTGTTGTATTGAGACACTTTTGGCGAGCTAAGCGACAGAAATTTACATCACTCGCGATTGGGCAGTTTGAATTTCAACTATTATGATTGGTCGTAGGGCGTCGCAGATTTAGTCGCGACATTTCGAGACTAGTCAAAAACGTTTTTAAGCGACACATTTCCGAACTAGTGCCGAATTCTTGACGTGACTCGTATTTTGGACGTGTATAAAAGTTTCGACTAGTCGAAAACTGTTGTATTGAGACACTTTTGGCGAGCTAAGCGACAGAAATTTACATCACTAGCGAAAAACTTACATCACTCGCGATTGGGTAGTTTGAATTTCCACCATTGTGATTGGTCGAAGGGCATCGCAGATTTAGTCGCGACATTTCGAGACTAGTCAAAAACGTTTTTAAGCGACACATTTCCGAACTAGTGCCGAATTCTTGACGTGACTCGTATTTTGGACGTGTATAAAAGTTTCGACTAGTCGAAAACTGTTGTATTGTGACACTTTCGGCTCGCGTTAGATTTCTATACGGGAATTGAGACACCTTTGGCGTACTTGACTACAGTTTTTAACTAGTCAGAAATTTTTTGACATGTTCAATTTGTCGGAGGAGGGGATAAAGGCATGAGATTTTTTAAGGAGGTAACTAAATTATTTCACGTGACACGTAAAGGCCAATAAAGGCTTTGTATAAATTTTGATAAACCAATAGAATGGCGTTTTTCAATAATTATGTTAATAATATTTCTGTCCAGTTACCGTTAAAAACCTCAAGTCCAATCACGATGCGTGAAGAAATTGTCTAGTCAAAACGAAAAGCACTAGTCGAAATGAAGTTTTGACATGTCTAAAATTGATTTTGACATGCATAAATTGTGTCGAGTCAAGTTAAAACGTGACTCCTCCCCAGCTACGCCCAAATGAAACAGCCAATTTTTAATGGTTGAATAAATAATGAGCTTAAATTGTCACTGTTTTATTGGTGGAAACGTTGCAACTTCGATGGGATTCAGTGAATTAAAAGCCAATGAATGCTAACGGAAAAGCACTAGTCAAAAACTTTGGACATGTCCAAAAGTGTTGCTTGTGACACTTTTGGCGTTCCATAATCGTCGGCATAACCAAAGCCTCGACAACCATCCCTGTTTAGCCTCACCAAGAGTTCGTCCACAACCAGGCACCACAGCAGGGGTGAGAGTACACCCCCCTGGGGGCAGTCCTGGCTAGTGGTGACCCTCGGTAGGCCGTCGCTTAATAGTATCCAGATGTTTTGTATGGTCATGTGCCATAATTTCCATTAGTTCGGCCGTACTTCGAATATCAGATATACTCTCACCAAAATCCCTCCAGGAAGCTGGTTTGGCTTCCGGCATGGCCTTATGATAGGTGAGGGTCTGCTTATAGGCTGACCAATCACCCGACCTCTTAGTTTTATTGAAAAGCTTTCCAGTAGTTTTGCGAAGTCTACCAATTTAGTTATTCCACCAAAGACCTAACCTTGGCTGGTTGGGAGATTTTTCCTGACAGTTTTAGTGGACTGTTGCGTGTGATCAACAGCCATTTCGAGCTCCAGCACCGAGGAGAGTTAAGAGTCGCATCCTCGTAACTGAAGATCAAGGTTTTCCCCACACTCTCATAAATTACCGTCAATTTCACGGTCAAATTGATCATTAAAATTCAATGCTATTTTATAGTAAATGACACGGTTACAATGAGATTTAGAGTGTGAAACTATATAACGGTTGTTTAAAAGTTTATTTAAGGGTGACATGACAGTTCATTTAACATGGAATTTGCAGTAAAAATAATGGTTAAGACATGTTTAAAATTGCATTTGTAAAATGTAATGTGGTCAAATCGTAAATTTAAAATTTCTGAAACCAAAATTTTGCAGTCAACCTGTAAAATGAAATGTATAGAAACATTTAATTTTTATTTGTATAGCACAACATTTCCAATCAAACCATAGATTTCACATTTATAATGCATTCAATTTCCAATCAAACCGTAGATTTCACATTCATAATGCATTAAATTTCCAATCCAACCGTAGATTTCACATTTAAAATGCATTCAATTTCCAATCAAGCCGTAGATTTCACATTCCTTATGCATTCAATTTCCAATCAAACCGTAGAATTCACATGCATTATGCATTCAATTTCCAATCAAACCATAGATTTCACATTCATAATGCATTCAATTGCAGTCAAAAATCTTTCGTTTTTTTTCTGGAAAATTATGGCACATTTCTTTTTGGCGCTAAATTTGAATTAATACATAAATGCGTTGAATTTAAATGATATTTTTTAAACACTACAGGAGTTTTATTTCCGGGAAATAAACCAAAAGCATATTATCAATATTAACTGAACGTAATATGTTTAAAAATTTGTATAAATAAATGTTTGCCAGCTAGGAGTAATAAACTCACACTCAGGACTACGCAGCACGTTCGGCAGAAAATGTATATCATTCATTTTTAAATAGAAGTTATATAAATGAATAATAAAATTTAAATCGTTCGTAATGTTATTATCGTACATTATTGTACGTTGAAGCATAATTAACGAAATAATGGTACGATACCGTAAGCCATGAAAATTATAATACGCCCAAAAACTGTCGATGATATTATCGCACTGTGCGATAATTATCGTACGTCTAGCAACACTGTCCAACGTGGTGTGCAAATAGACTTACTTCCGGAAATGTGAAATGGATATATTAATCAGGCTGTTTTTACGAGCAGCGTTGCCAGGTTACAATGTTAGACTGGCAGTGCTGTTCAAGCTCGATTTTGAAACTTTCAGTCTTGTTCAAAATGCATTTTAGGTGAGGGGAACGTACTTTTTGTATTTTAGAGAGCCCAGCACGTAATCCTAAATGGACAAACTACAATTAGAACTACCCAAAATGACCGTGCACTTATAGATTTCTCTAAAGGCTTCGGGCTAAAAAATATAGTGCAATCTACTTTTGAATATGAATGTTCTTAGCCTGCGACGTTCAGCTTTAATATCCAGATAATTTTGAATGAGCAGACAGCTTTCACATATTTGATTTAAAAGTAAATCGGTAGGCGGCGATACTTCTGACAAAAAGTTTAAACTACCCACGAAGCCTATAGTAAAGCCCAGTTTTAATTAGGCAGTTCTAGCTTTTAGAACTACATTAATACGGCAGATTTATTAAATAAAAAGGCCAAGACATTTGTTACTAAAATTGCGATAAAAGACATCGCACTTCTTCTTTGTGATTTGGCTTTCGACAGATTTTTTTTTCAAATTGAAACATGTTGTTGGGCTTGATCAAAGGAGCAAAATTGTCCATTGCCAATTTTCCCTAGCTCCTATAGTTTGGCCAGTATCAGAGGTAAAAAATTGGCAACACTTATTACAGTCTATTTGTTTAAAGAAGTGAAGGCCCATCGGTTAGCTTTCTACGTCCGGGCTCACTATCAATAAAGTTTCCTTGCCAAGATTTTTACACCTCTACTTCATTATTCATTATTTCTTTTAACGCAACTTATTATTCGATGAATTTTCGTACGTGGAAATATTTATTATTCAACATTTTATGAGCAATAATAAAATAAAACATAACATAAAAGAAATACTAAAGAAATCAGAATATATATGATGTAACCCTTCCGGTTTTATTTTCTTTTGGTATTGCATTCTCCCTCCACTCTTGACCATCTATAGTAATTATTAAGTATTCGTAAAGCCCCATATATCAAATGTCGTAGAATTCAAAGACCTATTTAATAAAAACTAATCCCAGTGTTAAATATAAATAAAATTAATGTTAAACTAAAAACTTAAATAATTTTGAACGCCACATACGATATAAATATAGTTAATACATGTAATAGAACTTGATCAACCCCCGCTTTGAAATATAAAATGAAGCTAATTAATTAAACTATTCTCTCACAATAAATTATAAACTAAATCCCTGCCGTCAGCAAGGTTAAAATTTAATCCCTCGCTAATAAAAGTGTTTTTCCCAAAAACTTTCCGAACTAGACCAGTAATATCCCCTCAGCTCACAGCGATCCCATATAATCATTATCATGTTTGCGGGCCTCTAGGCCACCATCAGGTAGCAAGATCCCACCAAAAGGCTTCGTATCAAAATACATGCCTTAGGTTTAGCAGACTTGTAGTCATAGTATACAGTACCTGCATGTTTGAGACCCAGGATTCTTGCATTATGGATCCAAGGCTCCGGTACACACAAAAAACTTGCCGTTAAATATACAGCAATTTTAGTTTTAAAATTACAGTAAGCTGTGGTTAAATAATTTTAACAACAACGCGCATTAAAATTAACATCTTTACGCTGTTTTTTTAGGAAACAGTCATTTGATGTAAATATATTTATTCATGCTGTTCATAAAACGGTCACCGGATTAATAAAAACGGCAATGCACAATTTCCCCCTGATTGATCATTAGTGAACGTAATATTTACAATTCTTTACTGTGGTTTTTAGTAAACAGTGTAGGTTGTAAAATGAACAACATAATATCGAAAAAACACAACACTTTGTTGTTAAATTATTTATTCTTGCTGTTTTTAAACTTAAGAATTTGTTATAAAAACGCTAAGATTGTCATTTGCAGATTGACTACAAACCGTTATTAATTTTACAATTATTTGCTGTTTTTGCACAAAAACCGTATAAATGTGGAAATTAACTGCGTATTGAACGAGGAATTGAAGTAGAGAAAACATAAACTGGTGTATGATTTGATAAACCATCATATCTATTACCATATAAAAATGGATCCAAGCATAGGGATTGGTGACACAATATGCTAAGCGCCAGTGTCGTAAACAAGGGGGGTTTCCGGGTCCAGACCCTCCTGGGGCCTACCTTTGACTGTAATAAATTCCCAACCTTCTCGACCACCTCTTAATATTCACATACTTGAACCCCTTCCCCCCAACCTTGACGAATTTCTGGCTACGCCACTGCTAAGCGCCCATAGAAAAATTGGTTAAAAAAGGGCGCCGCTATTTCTGGCACCTGTTGATGGGTTTTTAGCAAATTCGTCTGCTAAGTCAGCGAACAACGGGATTATCGTCTGCTAAAAGCCCGACTTTGCAGACGAATATCCATGAAGTTTGGCGGCTTAGCAGATGAATTTTCTTTGACCGATTTATGTGCACTGTAGTAATCGAAATGTTTTGGGAAATTGTTTGTATTGAGCTAAAATTTTAACACGTTAATATTACTCGTTAAAAGTTACTATTTCTACGACGAATTTAAATTTATGCTTTTCTAAAGTATGGCTTTTCTGTTAGTATGTCTATCGGAAACCTTGATTGGTTTTTCTTAATTAATTTGCAACGAAGTGAGTTGAAAAAAGTTAAATTTAACATGATTTTACATTGTTTTATTTTCATTAATGTGGTGAAAGATATACATATTTAAAACAAAAAATGCTATAAAGGATATTAAAGAACATTAGAAAAAATTAGAATATATTAATTCGGATAGAAGGGTTTCCATGGGGTCGCGGTAAATAGGGATGGTTTGGTTTTTTAAAAAAATATTTGTACGCCAAATATTGTGGGCTTAATAATCCTTTTCTTTTCAGTCGGCAGTGGCGCACCCAAGATATTTTCAGGAGGGGGCCTTTTTTTTCTGTAGGGGGCCCCATGAGATAAAATAATTTTTGACTGCTTTAGTTCTACCATAAATCTATAATAGTTTACATAAGTGTGTCAGGTAAACGAAATAATTACTGAGAGATAGATGTAGAGTGACGTAGATTTGACGTCATACCTGAAAAGCGCCTCTATTGAGAAAAATACACATTAAAAATAAATTATCACGCGCCCGAGCTCGCGACGGTATCCCTCGACAAAGCTCCAGGCACGCCCTCACCATGACGAGGAGGCAAAGAGCGCGTATTAGTCTTAAGTGACTTAATCTGAAGTCCACCTAAAATGTGTGGTCATTCTCGAACTAACTCTCAGTAATCATTTAACACGGGGAAGATTGGAAAGTTACACACTTAAGAAAACTTTTATAGACTTATGGTTCTAGTGATAAGCAAAAAACGTTTTATGAGGGCTTCGGTTCTCCTTATTTTCTTCTTCGTCCTGGAGGGGCCCCGGGTCCCGGGCCCCCCTGGGCCCCCTCTGGGTGCGCCACCGTCAGTCGGTGTTGAAAAATTGACAACACTTTATCTCCCTTGAAGATTTTCTTTAGACCTTTCCATGTTGAAATTAGACAATGGGTTTACTTTGTAGTGGGGTTGAAGGGACTCTCTTCCAGGTGACCTAGCTGGTCTCATGTTGTTCGGAGGTTAAGTCTCGTGGTGCAATTGACCTTCGAGTATTGTTTTTGCTAACTTGACGACGAGAAGTTGGCAAGAGGAATGAATGTAACAGCATGGTGTGGCAATGAGATAAAATTTTTAGTTAAACTCTATGACAGATAAATTACTTAAAGAGGTTATTAACGTTTAATTTAATTTTTAAGCTACAATTTTGTTTGATTGCTGATGTTGGGCATTACTGAAGAGTCCCAACAAGGACAAAATCAGTCTAGTGTTGGTAAATCGGGCTTATTTATTTAAAATTCATATCGTCAACAACTCTGAAGCCTATAGGTTGAGTTCTTCGTGTTTTCTTTTAAACTCGAGGGCCTATTTGGTTGGAGTATCGCTTTTAATTCTCCAAATTTGTTATGGTCTGGTTTGTTTAACCCCTTTTATTTATAACTAGTTAAGAGCGCAACCGGAGAGTATATTTGTTACATCAGATTCTGTGGTCACACATTGAAAACGACGCGGACGGTTTCGACCAGTGTCACACTTATTTGTTACTTCTGGTTATACCTTGTATGTAACGCAGACGCGTTCGATCAGTGTCCCACAAATTATGATTTACTTCTGGTCATACGCTGAAACGACAGGTAATGTTCCGATAAGTGACACACTTATATGTTATTTATGGTCATACATTGAAAGCGACTCCTATTTTTAGTAGTTAGGGGAGTCTATTTGTGTTAATTTCTAAGCGTTATTTAAAAGCGTAAAAACAGACAGAGCGAGCGCAATGCAAAGTTCGAAGGTCGTATAAAGTTATCGAACGGGATATAATTCCGGGGTCTCCATTGAGCCGGATTGTGATAATACCCGCGAGGTCAGGCGTTTTGGTCTCGCGGTCAAAAACTACGAAGGTTAACAATTTCAAGACGCCTGTAAAACGTGATGGCAGGTCAAATGCTGCAGGCCAAATTTCGTGTGAATTAGAACATTTCTTGGACGTGCATAAACAACAAGAAACTAACAAACAAGCACGCAAACAATTTTATTTATATAGATAGAAGTTGGACTTCTATACCATTTCAAGCATTAAATATGATTTCTATTTGTAAATTGTTAAATATAAAACGCCAGTTTAATTGCTATTTAAATATTTCACAAAATAATTGATTTAAATCACCTATTAGGCCTTATACTTCAATGTTTTTACGAAAATGTACAAAATATATTTGTGTATTAATGATAAATTATGAGCACACCAATTGAAAAAGAATTTCCTCTCGGCCGCCACGGGGTTTCAAGAAATGACCCTTATCTTTGACCGTTTTTTTTTCTTCTAAAGCTCCAAAAGATACAAACGCAGCTTTTACCAGTTTCCTTTCATTAACGGTATTAATAGGCGTGGTCAACGCTTTTGTGATTCTTTGCTTAGAAGGAAAGATGGTTATGAAAAATTTGGCCACTAACTTATTTGAGACATCAAGGACTAAAAAGAAGGTAAGAGTGAATGTTTTTGAATATTTTAATTAATTTAAGTATTTTTGAGGCATTATTTCATGTATTTTTCACATACGCTTTATTTTAATGTAACCTATTCTAAAGCCACGTTCATACGTACACCTCTTCAAATCGCTGCAAAGCGCTTTGATACTGGTTTTAAATACGTTCACACTCGCCAGAAACCGATTAGTGACATTAAGCATAGTCTAAAACCACATGATAATTTTTCTCTATGACGGTTTTTCTTAGCGTATAGTTAATATTTAAAGTTCAGTTATCAATTATATGCTTTAAAAAACATTAAAGATAATCGTCAAACAGTATCACGTGGCTCTAGACGTTGCTATTGAAACTTCTATATACGCCTGTTAATAAATTCACGGCAAATAGTAATTTAACACTTCTTTAATCAGGAAAAGATCTATACTGACTGCCCAAATGTTCATGTTAACAATGGATGGAAAGGTTTTGAATAACCACATAAAGTGTGAAAACATTATTGAAGCTATAGGAGCTTTGTTTGGAATGTATTTTATGGCCAACATTGCGTACCCTCCTGGGTGTAAATGCACTCTGGAATTTCTTCAAAAGTAAACGATCTATTTCTATTCAACACTTTATATTTGAACCACTAAATAATTGTAATTGTTATTTTAGATATGCAGAAAAAAAAAATCCTCAAAAATCAACAACTTGAAAAAAGCCTTCCGCCGTGCACCCTAAGGTTTTGACATTAATTAAAAAGCTAGCAAATTGGAAACTGTCAAATGATAGGTAACATTTTTTTTGTTTTTTGTTTTTTTCGGTCCTTCACGTGTCATGTGCCAAAATTAATTTTCCCTTTAAACCAAGTAACTCAATTTTTTTCCATGATACTTCAAATCTCCAATTTTTGAGCGTTTGTTTTGAGAATTTACGTCTATTAGTACACATTTCTGTTGTGTACTAAACTTAACAACAGGTCCCCAATATAAGTAAAATCAGGCAGTAGCGTAATTTAAATGGCAAGAAATTAATCCGTAAATTTATAACTAAGACGGAAGTCAGTGGTTGTGTTTCGGGGAAAAAATCAAGAGGTGGCGATGTCTTGGCTGGTGTTGTCCGAAAAGAGTTTTATTTCAATTCCACGTGATTTGATTAGATTAATTGTACTGTTAAAGTTGAGAGCGCATTCTTATGAAACGTCATTGCGCTGAGTTTTTAGCTCATGCAATAAAACGATATAGCGCGTTACATTATAATTTATTTTTAATTAAGTCGCTCACCAAGATCATTTAGCGACTTCCCATGCCAGTTAGTCGAAATACTAAAAACAATACGGTTTTAATTTAATATAAAATTAGTTCCTTGAGATAGCGGTGCCGTTTTCAATCGTGAACTAGATTCATGTCAAATCTATCGAAAGCAGTTTAAATTTTAAAAGTCGGTAAACATGTATAATTAAAAAATCGAATACGAATCGTCAATCATTGACCAGTTAAGGATCATAACAAAATGACGCAAAAAAACGCAGTTTAATATCTTTGTTATTATAGAATTTGAGAGTGTCGTAAGAACATCTTATTTCTATGGTTATAGCAGACTTGCGCCTTAAGCATCATATATAATAGATACATAGTTATTGGCAAATACTGCGGTTATATATGACTGGTATTTAGCGAATAATTATCTTCTTTATATTGTTTTTATAACCCTTCAGGTAGGCCTATTAATTGTCTCATTTGCCCTTATTTTCTTTATATTATTTGCAATCAAATGCACTTGTGTTATTTGTTTTTATTCAATTTCATTTATGTTTTTTTTGTTATTTTAGTGACATTTCTAGAAGCACTATGGAATAACCTTGTATTCTCTCGACGTTAGTTGAAAATAAAACAAATTGATCGCAAATTTAAATTTTAAATTTTTTTCACTGACTACTTGCAGCTTACATTAATTATTTTGATACATAGTGAAAAGATGACAAATTACTGGATTACTACTATATCAAATAGTTCGATTTATAATAGATCTTTCTATAAAATAGCCTTATTATGTTACTCATTCGTCATGAAATACGTAATAGTTCTGTTCAGTTTATACTAAAAAACCGGAAGAACTCTCGAATTTACACTAATGTCCAGGGCTTTTCGTAGTGAAACGTTATTCATACGTCACCCGTGACGTAGCAGCAAAGTCAAAACAAGAAGGCCAACGTTACTTAATAAAAAGGCCTATTTAGCAATGTTGTTACTGTTAAATTAACAGCAGGAATATTAAAGGTATCACATTTTTGCGGTTTCAAAAACGGCTAATAATACTGTTAAACTAACCGCTGGAATTGTGAAGGTTAGAAATACGTCTAAGCTGTTTAATAATCGGCTGATGCTGCCATTAAAACAGCCGAGTTTTGTTTGATAAACGGCCTATGTTGCTATAAAAACAGCCGAATTTTGTTTGATAAACGGCCGATGTTGCTATAAAAACGGCAGAACGCTGTTTGATAAACGGCCGATGTTGCTATAAAAACGGCAGAACGCTGTTTGATAAACGGCTGATGTTGCTATAAAAACAGCAGAACGCTGTTTGATAAACGGCTGATGTTGCTATAAAAACAGCCGAATGCTGTTGGATAAACGGCTGAAGTTACTTAGAAAACCACAGTAGAATTATCAAAAGTGACATCTGTACCGTTATAAATACAACTAAGATTACTGTTGAAAAACCAGCACGAATTTTAAAATTAACATAACTGCCCGTTAAAAATATGTCTAATCTTACTGTAAAAAAACAGCTCTGATACTGGTTATTACATATACATACTGTTTTAAGTACATTTAACGTTACTGTTAAGAAACCAGCAGGTACCTTAACTTTAACTTATCTTTGCCGTGTTAAAAACGTTGGCCAGGAATGTTTAAAAAACGGAAGTCTTATAGTAAATATAACGAATGTGTTTGCTGTAAAATTAACAGGGTGTTCAACATTGTAAAAAAAACAGCGTATTCAAAATTGTTAAAAAAACAGCCAATGATGGCAGTTTTAAATACAGTAAACTGCTGGCATCTAAGCTGACTGCAGCTTGCTGTCAATATTACGGCAATATTTTTTTGTGTGTACGAGCGCCACGTCTAGTCCCTTCACAACAAAACTTCAACAGAGAACTACCGAGGCTGCCTTACAGTGATGCAGATTAATCTGAATCACCTTCATACTCAACCACCGTTGTCGGTGTTGGTGCTGGGTTTCTTGCCGGCTAAAGGAGTGGTTACAGGATAAACCATACCCCCCTCACCAGCCAGACCACTCGCACCTACACCTGAAGGCACTTTGGGTTAGGCTGACAGTTCTTTACCGGTGGAGTGGTTCACCACCGTAATGTCGGAAATATCCGACAATGAGCCCAAGGTGATGTCAAAAGTCCGACATTTCAGTAGCAGAGTCATTTGCCACTACTTCAGGCTGCGCTGGGGTGTTAGGATTTTGAAGGACTTTGAAAGTCCCCCTATCCATCCCTGTGTAGGCTTAAAATCCAGCCTCCTTTAAAACTGCGACAGACTCTTCATCCGCAGCTGGAAAGTCGAGCGTATGAAGTTCTTGTCACAGACAGAGGTGACTACTTTCCAACGGCTAATTTTGAGCTTGTTGTTTTAAATGTACAACCTCTTTAGAAGGACTTCTGGATTTTTCGTCCACACTTTCTTAGTCCTGAAGGCGACCTTGACCTGTTTTGGAAATTCACTGGCTTTTATTACTTAAAGCTTCGTGCCCACCAAAACACAGTCATTCTGGTCAAAGACCTTCCTAAAGCATTCCTCAGTTGGGGCATCCCTTTAGAGGTAAGTAATGGCACCTCCGGCCAAGTTTAAATTCCTGATGAGAGGAAGAGGTTCACCCAAAGGTGTCTCATCAACTCTCTCCAGAATCCCACGCTGGACGGTCCCCATTTCCTCCTCTGTGATAAGATTGTTCGGAAAGCCATCTTTTACAAAGGCCATCTTAAAGGGGCTCCAAAGTTCGGTGGCAAAAAAAAGAAAAATGAGCATGCTTTTCATCCCCCAATCCCTCACTCGTCTTTGGCAGAGGCGGGCAGAGTCAACCGTAAATTTTGCACATTACTGACTTTAAACACATTTTTCCACCGAACTTTGGAGCCCCTTTGAGCAAACCTACTGCGTCAGTATAGGAAATAGGAGGCAGACGCTCCTTAGCCTTAAAAGTGCCTACTAAATATTTAATTTAAAAAACCATTGGATTTTTTCTAAGTCATTAGAAATATTAACAAAATTCTATTGCTTTAAAATTAAATATTATTAATAATATCTAAAGGAATAGTTTCGTAGTAATTGTGAGTATAGATAATCGTTCAATAAGTATAAAATGGCTGGTTGCTTACGTACGTGCAAACCTCAGGCTGCACTATGGCGTCAATATGGTTTAAAAAAGGTGATTTTTAAATATTTATTACAAACACCATATACATGCAGGGCAAATGTTCGTTTACTTTATTTAAATGCAGACAGTGACGAGACAGAAAGCGACAACACTAAAAATTAAAAACGCTTCAACAGATTACATCCGTAAATGTGGAAATCACACCTGCTCGATAAATACGTTAGTATAAATAAAGAGGTCTGACTCAATTGAGCATATGTTAAGTCAATTGAGCATACGTTGATATTAAATCGACCAAGAATCTCTTCTCTGCAAATCGGGGTAAGTACAGGGTTGATTTATATTTCCGTTAGCACTAGAGCTCGGCGAAACAGCTAAATTAACCGCTAAAGTTTTGATTAACTATAAAAATGACGATTAACTGTTTATCCATGGATATTATCCACGGCTATATAGCAACTTAAGTTAGAAGAAACCACCTATGGACTGTGAGAAGGATGATAATTGTTTTTTAATTTAGTTTTTTACTCGAAGGTCTATTTGATCCGAGTTTCGCGTTTTTTTGTTTGCTCTAAGACCTATTGGTACGAGTTATTAGTAAGTTTTTTAATTTCTTCAAATTTGTTTAGGATTAAGCTATATGATCCCTTTTTCGCGTATTTTATATAGCAACTTAACATGTAAAATAATCGGGTTTTTTTGGATAATTTTCGTTTGTGGATAAAAATAAATAAAGTGATTATTTCTTATCCAAACGCCGAGCTCTAGTTAGCACGTCTCCATCGGCTTCGAAGTTTAGAGCATCGGAGAAATGGGACCCAAATCTAAAAAATAGAAAAGATATAATCACTGCCCTTATTTCACTTAATCCTTAAAACCAAAGCTATATGTAAACTTTTATTCACACTGTCTTCCCTATTTTAAAGAAGGCTTAATATTTTATTCTTCACTTTATTACGTCCTTTCTCGACGTTGGAATAAATTAAATAATTTATAATTATTAATATTTACATAATAAAAAATGAGCCCTGCTTGCTTGATTATTTTCAGCCCGGAAAGAAAGGAATTTAAGTTTCCTTTCAATTACTTTAACAAGCACTATATAAACAGTCCTTGCAGGTCCTGATTCTCGGAAATATTACTTCTTGGCGATTTCCTTGAAGGGTGTTTTATTTAGGCGCCTCCCCTGCTGGGGTTATTCTCGCTTTAATGAAGATTAAGGGGGCGAAATCTTTTAGTAAAATATTTACTACACGGGTATTAAATTATTGAAAATTAAAATGCAATTGAATATACTGTTTACATATTGAAAGTAACCTTAGAATCACTATATTGTGGTTTTTATTTTTAGTTATATTTCTGTGTTACAAATATATAAGTCATTGGTATCTATATAAAAGGTCAATGTCAATCTTTTAGAAACACCATTTATACAAAAATTCAACGAAATTTAAATAAAACAATTCTGATATTTCGCTAGCTGAAGATTACTTTTGAGGTCCATAATTATGGGAAAACTTATAACAATGATGTTGCTTTTTCTGATGATCTCAACTTTACAAATTTGTGGTAAGCGTTACATCTTATTGTTTTCTGTAAACATCATTCCGAATCTAAGAGCATCAGCGCCTGAAAATCTTCCTGGAAAATTGGAATAGCAGAGACGTAGCTTTGTGTGTAAAGCCATCGCAAGCTCCACCGACACGTTTTCGGGTCCAATAAACGTTACTCTATTAACCTGATAATCTCCTATAGTTTTAAATAGCTAAGAAAGTTCTAGGCGGTTAAGGGTAAAAATTATTTTTCCCGAAAGTTACCCCGATACTGATCTTAAAGTGTTGGTTGCAGGAAAAATCGATAGTAATAAAAACGAATGAATGTGGGCTGGTTTTGAAGCCCAGGACGTTCTCTTTCTAAAAATGTCATTGTCGAAACAAATTTCCAAGCCTAAGTGTATTCACTTTGAGTCCGAAACTGACCTTTTTCGCTCCCCCAAAATCCTGAAATTTTCGGCGAATTTCTCTCCTCCGTAACACGAGAAATTTGGTGCAAATCAAAGCTGTAGTTTTATTCCTAAAATAGAAGAAACTGAAGTGGAGGGATTCTGTTTACATGTAGAAGTTTTCAAACCAGAGGTTTTTAATCATAATTGACGGATTTTGAAATGACGTTTTAGCGCGCGACACATGTACATGTCTTGAGCACACGGCCTTCTTTGCGTGCTTTTTTGACCATAACATGTAGAGGTATTTTCACGGGCCAAGTGAATTTTAAAAGCCGACAATTTTAGGCTTATTATCGTAGCGCGCGCGACCGACGTTTTAAGAAGAATTTACAAAGAGCCTTTGGTTTTATATCGTTTTTCTACTACGTAGGCTTGTGTATGCCTTTTTCAATTACTACTGTGTAGGACTTTTTCCTGGGTGTTAAATCAACCTGCTTTTAATCCCAGATGTAAAGAAATGTATTACAGACAATTACCCAATGATACGCTTCGCATTTTCTGACGTCATGGGTGCCGAGAAGAATTTTAGAAGTCTGGAAATTCGCCGAAAAACTCGATATCCACCATTTCGACTACTTTTTATAATAATTTAAAGACCACTTAACCGATTTTGATGAAATTTTCTGTACTTGCTATAAAATGTTTGCTCTTTCTAATGAATCGTTAATAAGCCATAGCTAAAATTTCGTGCAACCAACACTTTAATATCTTAACAAACGAAAAAGAACGTAGCTTTCATTTTTCTAAATAGAACAACATTTGTTATCGGAGTTAAAATGAGGATATAACAACCTAATAGAGAATCCGAGCATCTGCTACGTAAAGGTTTCAAACGCTCTGTTGTAACCAAATGTTGGAAGAAAGAAACATATTTAGGATTTTCTCTTTGCAATTGGTCTTTATCACGTTTTACTAGAAATTTTGTTGTTAGTCTAATGGAATTATTTGAAATACAATGGAAGTATTAAAAATACAGAAATACAATGGTAATAATTAAAATACAGAAATACAATGGTAATAATTAAAATACAGAAATACAATGGTAATAATTGAAATTCAGAAATACAATGGTAATAATTAAAATACAGAAATACAATGGTAATAATTAAAATACAGAAATACAATGGTAATAATTAAAATACAGAAATACAATGGTAATAATTAAAATACAGAAATACAATGGGAATATTAAAAACACCGAAATACAATGGTAATAATTAAAATACAGAAATACAATGTTAATAATTAAAATACAGAAATACAATGGTAATAATTAAAATACAGAAATACAATGGTAATAATTAAAATACAGAAATACAATGGTAATAATTAAAATACGGAAATACAATGGTAATAATTAAAATACAGAAATACAATGGGAATATTAAAAACACCGAAATACAATGGTAATAATTAAAATACAGAAATACAATGGTAATAATTAAAATTCAGAAATACAATGGTAATAATTAAAATACAGAAATACAATGGTAATAATTAAAATACAGAAATACAATGGTAATAATTAAAATACGGAAATACAATGGTAATAATTAAAATACAGAAATACAATGGGAATATTAAAAACACCGAAATACAATGGTAATAATTAAAATACAGAAATACAATGTTAATAATTAAAATACAGAAATACAATGGTAATAATTAAAATTCAGAAATACAATGGTAATAATTAAAATACAGAAATACAATGGTAATAATTAAAATACAGAAATACAATGGTAATAATTAAAATACAGAAATACAATGGTAATAATTAAAATACAGAAATACAATGGTAATAATTAAAATACAGAAATACAATGGTAATAATTAAAATACAGAAATACAATGGTAATAATTAAAATACAGAAATACAATGGTAGTAATTGAAATACAGAAATACAATGGTAATACATAAAATACAGAAATACAATGGTAATAATTGAAATACAGAAATACAATGGTAATAATTAAAATACAGAAATACAATGGTAATAATTAAAATACAGAAATACAATGGTAATAATTAAAATACGGAAATACAATGGTAATAATTAAAATACAGAAATACAATGGGAATATTAAAAACACCGAAATACAATGGTAATAATTAAAATACAGAAATACAATGTTAATAATTAAAATACAGAAATACAATGGTAATAATTAAAATACAGAAATACAATGGTAATAATTGAAATACAGAAATACAATGGTAATAATTAAAATACAGAAATACAATGGGAATATTAAAAACACAGAAATATAATGGTAATAATTAAAATACAGAATACAATGGTAATAATTAAAATACAGAAATACAATGGTAATAATGAAAATACAGAAATACAATGGTAATAATTAAAATACAGAAATACAATGGTAATAATTAAAATACAGAAATACAATGGGAATATTAAAAACACAGAAATACAATGGAAATATTAAAAATAAAGAAATACAATAGAAATATTAAAAATACAGAAATACAATAGAAATATTAAAAATACAGAAATACAATGGGAATATTAAAAATACAGAAATACAATAGAAATATTAAAAATACAGAAATACAATAGAAATATTAAAAATACAGAAATACAATGGGAATATTAAAAACACAGAAATACAATGGAAATATTAAAAATAAATAAACACAATGGTAATAATTAAAATAAAATGGTAATATTAGAAATACAATGGAAATGTTAGAAATTCAATGGAATTAAAAATCTTTGGTAAAGTGTTTTTCGTAAGGGCTAGACCCTAGTAGGAATCCATGGACTCGCGTACCATGAATGGCGAACAAATACCCTGCTACACATTTTGTTAGTTCCCAATGATTTAATAATTGTTTAATTTATTATTATTTTTTTAAAGTAGGATCTATTGATGCGGTCCCACGTCTGGCTATTCATGCAGGTTCAATATATAAGTAAGTGTTATAATTGGCATTTAATTTAGGCATTTATATTTAAAAATTTAAAAAAAAACTATAGATTTGACCAAGTATGTTATAAATTCTAATTATCGATATATTTTTGGGATGGTTTCGTCTGTCGAAATTTTCCACCATTCATGTTTAAATTATAAATTCCAAAAATGCTTTTAATTTTTTTAAGAAACGTAAAAAAATTATCTACATTGTCTTTTTTTTTTAATATCCTACTGAGTCTCTATTTATAATTCTTTGAAAACCAAGATGACTTTTCTATCGCTTTTAATAGCTTCATGTAAAATCAGGCAAATATATTTAGAATTATTATCTATGTTGTTGCGTTTTCAATATAAATATTTGGAAATAAATCGAAAAACTATGGTCTTTAAAAAGTGTTTTGGTAACGTTAAAAAATGTATTGTAATAAAACAGTGAGCCCGATAGTGAGTCTTAAAATTCAGTTAAAGGTTTATTTATTTTAACTTCTATTTTTGAGTTAAGCTATTTTTATTTTAAAGTTCATACAGCTTATGTTTAGTTTCGTAAATAAAATTAAAAAATATTTAAAAATGTTCTTCAATTCCAGCGACGGATCGTTTTCCGATAGCAAATTAGTGGACAAACATGGAAAGCTGAGAGAAGCGTTATAGAAATGATATTGTTTTAAACAAGAAATAGACAAATAAACATGTGTCAATTTAATAACAGGGTTCTTATTCTTTTATGATTTTTAAAATAACAACTAGAGAAAAATGAGAACAAAGTTTCTCTTGAGAAATCCATCAATATTCAGGGGCACCGATAATAACTTAACCATAGAGCAAGTAAACTATAGGTTTTAAAGTACAATTGCTTTTCCTTGAGCAAAAACAGTATTAATTACTTTACTAAAACGACGACGAAATCAGCAGTAGAGACTACAATCCTAAACAAATACTATCCTTTTCTGAGTATCGTTCATTTAAAATTTATCTTCATGTCGTAGTGTACCAGTACGCTTCACTCGGAAAATAGAAAGAAAATACTTAATGGATGATAGCTGCAACTACACGGCGAATCACGCCTCTTCGTGTTGGAAC
This sequence comes from Leiobunum rupestre, assembly GCF_980474605.1. Lineage (NCBI taxonomy): Eukaryota > Metazoa > Arthropoda > Arachnida > Opiliones > Sclerosomatidae > Leiobunum > Leiobunum rupestre. The sequence continues at coordinate 39,961,180 of NC_143392.1, forward strand.
GTAGTATGAATAAACATTTTATTATTATGCATAGTGCCAAATCGATTAAGGAATATGACGGCACTATTTCGTCCGCAGTCTCAAGCACATCTTATTTGCAACATTGTCTAATAAGTGTAATATCGTAAGCATTAGTATAATTGTCGTTATCATGTGACGGGTGGGGCTGCTTTGTCGCGTATTTAATAAGTTTTCATTTAAGTACCAATCAGTTAACATTCAAGATTGCTATGTTGATGTACTGGACTTCGAAATCAGCCTTGTTTCAAGGCTAGAGTAATTTGCGCTTTGCATTTGGTTATTTCAGCGGAAATGGACACCGGAAAACCAAACGGAGAGGAAACGGAATACGATGTTCCCCGCTCTGCATCCTAGAATTTAAAGTGCCGGTTTAAGATTGATCTATAACTTTTATTAAACATTTCGTGGCATAAACCTCAATTTTTTATATTAGATAAAGTATAAATCACTCTATTAAAGTAAGTAGTTCGGAGAAATAGCAGGATTGTTTCTGAAAATTCGAACCAAAAAAAAACAAGTTCAGCTAGCGTAGCTTATTTTATAGAAAGGTCTATAATTACAGCGCCTTTAATCTTAAAAGATTCAAAGTGTGACGGTGAGTTAAATTAAGTGAAAATTCATGTTCCCCGCCTTATTTTCCTTGTAACCCTTAGTAGTGCTCCGCCGGAGCCAAAAATCGACTCCCCTAAAAACCCGAAGCCGGAACCGGATGCAAAGTCCTAGAGCCGGATTCGGAGCCGGAGCCGGAGCCGGAGCCGGAGCCGGTGACGGAGTCGGATCGGAGTCGGAGGCGAGGCCGGAGCCGGAGGCGGAGTCGGTGCCGGAATCGGAGTCGGAGCCAGGAGCCGGAGTCAGTAGCCGGCTCCGATTGCACTAATTATTTTTTAAGCGCATGTATATATTATGATAACACTAATGTTTCTGTGAAAGAATACACTATTGTGTTTCAAAAGCTAGTTAAAGCGTTAAATAAAGTAAGAAATATTTCGATTATTGTATAGACCAGTAGCATTACCCGAGTTAAATCTATACATAAATAATTTGTCTTTATGTACCCTGCTTTATCAAAATATTTTAATTTTTCTTAAATAGATAGTCCTTACTCCTTAAAAAGTTACCAGTGGAGTGTACCACGGCTACTGCTAGGATTCGTAAATTCATCACAAAAAGCTTAAACATAAAATAGAAGACCAAAAATTCAAATCCAAGGCTTACCGACATTCTTTGCATTTATAGGTATCTTTCTGATCTAACAGTTCAGTAAAATGAATTTTCCATTGACCTGACTTATTATTAACTTGAATGTTGTTTATCTCATTTCCATTCCGGAGCCGGCTTCTTTAATTCGGAGCCGGCTCCTGAGGCCGTTTTAAAACATTTGGAGCCGAAGCCGCGGCTCCAATTCCGTCTCTGGCCTTCACCGCAACTGGAGCCGGAGCCCACTGGAGCTGATAGCGTTTAAGTCGGAGCCAGAGCCGGAACTGGAGCTGACGCCAGCTCCGTAGCCGGAGCCATGCGGAGCACTGGTAATCAGCCATGACTAGACCTTAACTTTGCTTTTCCCGCGCTATATCACCACTCGGAACGGAGGTAACCGAGCCGCATATTTGCGTTTCGAAAGCGTCAATGGAGACTGACTTAGTAGGATCGTGGACATTACGTAATACGACGCGTACTTTTCTTCTTTTCGCGTAGACGGGAGTATCACTACCGAAATGATTAATCAGAAGTAGTTTCTAGATTTAGGCGTCGTGATTCTTCTTCTTTTATGAAGGATAATTGACTTCCGCTGTCGAGTAGGCAGTGAAGATGCTGGGAATTTTTGCCATCTTGATCTTGGACGAGCGCTAATGCGGTTTAAAGAAGGACAACGTCCGCTCCACTCGACATTGACGGGAGGACGTTGGGGGCTGGCTGCTCTTTAGGAGGTTGAACCCTTGCCTGTTCTCTAGGATCTGAGCTTTTGTCGCTCTCTTTGGAATTGCAAAGGGTGAAATAATGCTTTCGCTTTCACTATTTACACCGCGTTACTCTGTCGCGACATTCGCTAACTCTGTGGTACTCACTAAGACAATTAAAACATTGACGTTCGCGCTGGGTTATGCCTCATCTTTCTTCCGGCGTATGTTTGGTACATTCGGTAGTGAAATGGTTAGTTAGGTTGCAAAACAAACAAAACTTCGAACTCACGGAGTCACTTTAGGCGGAGGCGGACGACGGAATAGGGTCCTTTTTCTTGTCATCGGGACGTAAATATATACTTTTAGCGTCGAACTGCTGTTTTTTGACCTTGCTGTCCGTCTTTCTAGATCTAGATAGCGCCGCTACCCTTTCTCTACTCGTAACTTCACGTAAAATGAATTTACATAGATCGTCTACTTTCTATCCCGAGTCTTTTTCATACTCTCTATTAAACGCTTTAACTATATCTTCCGGTATTAGTTGAATTAGAACTGGTGAGGGCTTTTGTTGGTAGACCTAACTTTTCTAGACTTCGCATTTGATTTTCGCAGTGATCATAAAGGTTTCTCAACGCGACGACATCGCTAGACTGTTCAACCGCGGGCATTTTTTATAAATTTTCTATATGAGCGCTAATTATAGATTCTTAACTGCCAAACTGATTTTTAAGTATGTTGATAGCGGTACAGTAATTCAAGCTGGTGGTCTGTAAACCCGCGATCGCTCTAGCTGCCTTGCCATCGAGGTAGGAACTCAAATACGTGAATTTAAATGAAGAATAAATTTCCGATTTATGAATGGCTATTTCGAATTGATCCCAGAATTATAGCCATTTTGTGGAATCTCCTTTAAACTTGGTGATTTCTAGTTAAGGCAGTTTCAACCCGGGGAGCCTGGGAGCGATGCGATGAACGGTTGTCTTCGGTCTCGTCTTTTTCCGACGAGTTGACTGATGGCTTGCCTCTGTTCTGAAGAGCTTTCAAAGCATTGAATTTACAAAATATAATTTTCTCGTGTCAATACTCAGTTCCCATGATCTCCTCGTCTTATTTGGCGTCGTCAATGGCAAATTGGATGGGGTTGTTCATTAGTAGTAACTTTCTTTCTTACCGCACACGTTTTCCTTGTGTTGGGTGCTGCGCGAGGGGTAAGACACTCTGCGAACTCGGTGTACACTGCCGTACCTTTGACAGTGCTAAATGGAACTCGCGAACTCTTGAAAATATGTACCTTTAACAGTGCTAAATGCACGAACTCGGTGTACAGATTATCTGAGACTGTCTTACCCCTCGGTGCTGCGTTTCTTGCCCCAAACGTTCTCCTTGTGTGATGTGCTGCGTTTGTTGCCCCCACTAATTATCGTTGTGTCGGGTGATGCGGTTGTACACCCACACGTTCTTATTGCGTAGGGTGCTGCGTTTGTAGCCAAACACGATATCATTGTGTGGTCTGCTGCGTTTGCTGCCCCACCCTTTTCCCTTGTGTGGGCTGCCATGTTTGTTGCCCTTCACACATTATCCTTGTGTAGGGTGCTGTGTTTGTTTACCCACACGTTCTCCTTGTTTGGGGCGCATAGTTTGTTGCCGCACTTGTTCTACTTGTGTGAGTTGCAGCGTTTGTTGCGCCACAGGATCTCTTTATGTGGTGTTCTTCATTTGTTGCTCCACCATTTTTCCTTGTGTGGAATGCTGCGTTTGTTACCCCACCATTTGTCCTTGTATGGGGTGCTATGTTTGTTGCCCCACCATTTTTTGTGTGGTGCTGCGTTTGCTGCCCCCTTTACGTTCACCTTGTTTGGGATGCACCGTTTATTTACCCACACGTTCCCCTTGTTTGGGGTGCACCGTTTGTTACCCCACGCGTTCTACTTGTGTGGTGTGCTGCGTTTGTTGCCCCATTAGTTCTCCCTGTGTGAGGTGCTGTGTTTGATGTGCCACTCGTTCTCTTTATGTGTTGTGCTAAGTTTGTCGACCCACACGTTCTTCTTATGTCTGGTGTGGGAGAGCTTAAATACTAGATCCCGTCTGGTTATAGACTGAAAAATAACCGAGGGGTTTGTGGGGACATAAAAAATGAGGAATCTTGACGTAACTTTGAATATTTGGGAATTATAAAATAACAGTTAAAATCTAAGACTAATTTCTTTACCAGTCTGTTTGAAACAGATTTATTTAAAAAACTCATCTTTTTTATTTTTACACGCACCGCACTAGCGCGTTTCTCGAATTTTTAAACGATTGGGAATTTATTAGAAAAATACAGCTACATGAATTTCACGTTAACGGACAGCAGTTAACCTAGGGTTTTTTAATGACAATAAAGCGACCATTTCGGTCGGAGGAATAAACAATCTAAGGAATGTTATAGGAACTACAATTTTTTTTCTGGCAATAACATAACATATAAACGAAATGCTATCTACAAATATTTACAATATTTAACATCAAAAGCTTCGTTTGTTGCACCACTCGTTCTCCTTCAATGGGTTGCTGCGTTTGTTGCCCCTTTCGTTCTCCTTGTGTGAGGTGCTGTTTTTGTTGTCTCACATGTTCTCCTTCTTTGGGGTGCTGCGTTTCTTGCCGTACTCGTACTCCAGGTGTTGGGTGCTAAGTTTGTTGCAACACACGTTCTTTCTGTGAGGGGTGCTGTGGTTGTTGTCCCACATGTTTGATTGGTGTGAGGTGCTGCGTTTGTTGACCCAGTCGTTTTCCAAAGTGCGATGCTTCGTTTGTTGCCCTAATCGTTATCTTTGTGTGGGCTGCTTCGTTTGTTACCCCACAATTTTTCCTTGTGTGGTGTGCTTTGTTTGTTGCCCCTACCTTTTTCCTTGTGTGTGGTGATCCGTTTTTTGCCCCCAACACACGTCGTCCTTGTTTGGTGTGCACCGAGTGTTGCCCCACTTGTTCTACTTGTGTGAAGTGCAGCGTCTGTTGCCCCAAAGGATGTCCTTGTGTGGGGTGCTGCGTTTTTGCCCCACACTTTTTCCTTTTGTGGGGTGTTGCGTTTGTTGAACCCCACACGTTCTCCTTGTGTGGGGTGCTGTGTTTGTTTACCCTCACGGTTTCCTTGTTTGAGGTGCACCGTTTGTTATCCCACTCGTTCTACTTGTCTGGGGAGCAAAGTTATTGCCCCTAACGTTCTCATTGTATAGGGTGCTCCGTTTGCTAACCCACACGTTGTCTTTTAGTGGGGTGATGCGTTTGTTGCCCCACACGTTCTTATTGTGTGGGTGTTGCGTTTGTAGCCCCCCGCTTTATCCTTGGGTGGGGTGCTGTGTTTGTTTACCCTCACGTTTTCCTTGTTTGTGGTGCACCGTCTTTTGCCCCACTTGTTCTACTTGTTTGAAGTGCAGCGTTGGTTGCCCCACAGGCTCTCTTTGTGTGGGGTTCTTCGTTTGTTGCTCCTCCATTTTTCCTCGTGTGGGGTGATGTGTTTGTTGCCCCACACGCTTTTCTTGGGTTAGGTGCTAAGTTTGTTGCCCCACACGTTTTCCATGTGTTGGATGCTGTGTTTGTTGCCACACTCATTCTCCTTGTGTGGGGTGCTGCGTTAATTGTCCTACACGTTCTACTACAGTTATGTTATGTGTTTTCTGCCCCACACGTTCTCTTTGTATGAGGTTCTGTGTTTATTTACCTACATATTTTCCTTGTGTGGGGTGCTGCGTTAATTACCCCACACGTTCTACTGTTGTAAGGTTATGTGTTTGTTGCCCCACACTTTCTCCTTGTAAGAAGTGCTGTGTTTACTTACCCACTTTCTCCTTGTGTGGGGTGTTTCGTTTGTTGCCTTACATGTTCGCCTTGTGTGAGGTGCTGCGTTTGTTAAACAACTCTTACGATTAAAGTTGGTTGTTGCGTTTGTTTCCCCACACGTTATCCTTTTGTGGGCTGCTGCGTTTGTTGCCCTACCCTTTTTCTTTGTGTGTGGTGCTTTGTTTGTTTCCTCACCCTTTTTCCTTGTGTTTTTGCCCCACTTGTTCTACTTGTTTGAAGTTCAGAGTTGGTTGCTCTCTTTGTGTGGGGTTCTTCGTTTTTTGTTCCACCATGTTTCCTCGTGTGGGGTGCTGCGTTTGTGGCCCCATACGCTTTCCTTGGGTTGGGTGCTGAGTTTGTTGCCCCACACGTTTTCCTTGTGTTGGGTGCTGTGTTTGTTGCCACACTCATTATCCTTGTGTGGGGTGCTGCGTTCATTGCCCTACACGTTCTACTATAGTAATGTTATGTGTTTACTGCCCCACACGTTCTCCTTGTGTGAGGTGCTGTGTTTGTTTACCCATACGTTTTCCTTGTTTGGGGTGTTGCGTTTGTTGCCTCACATGCTCACCTTGTTTGGGGTACTGTGTTTGTTGCCCTTCTCGTTACCTTGTGTGGGGTAAAACGTTTGTTGCAATACAAGTTATCCCTGTTTATGGTGCTGTGTTTGTTGCCCCACATGTTCAGCTTGTGTGAAGTGCTGCGTTTGATGACCCACTCTTACCCCAAAAGTGGGCTGCTGCGTTTGTTTCCCCACCCTTTTTCATTGTGTGTGGTCCACCGTTTGTTACCCCACTCCTTCTTCTAGTGTGAAGTGCAGCGTTTGTTGCCCCACAGGTTCTCCTTGTGTGGGGTGCACCATTTGTTTCCCCACTTGTACTCCTTGTGTGGTGTGCTGCGATTGTAGTCCCACATGTCTTCCTTGTGTGGGGTACTGCGTTTGTGGCCTCACATGTTCGCATTCTTTAGGGTACTGTTTGTTGCCCAACATGTTTGACTTTTGTGTGGTGCTGCGTTTGTTGATCCCCACGTTATCCTTGTGCTGACTGCAGCGTTTGTTGCCCCACATTTTCTCCTTGTGTGGGGTGCTGCGTTTGCTTATCCACACGTTGTTTTTGTGTGGGCTGCTGCGTTTGCTGACAAACCTTTTTCCCTTGTGTGGGGTGCCATGTTTTTTTCCCCCAAAATTTATCCTTGTTTGGGAAGCTATGTTTGTTTACCCACTGGGTCACTTAATGTGGGGTTATTCCATTTTTGCTTAAACGTTCTTCCTTGCTGCATTTTTTGCCCCGCACGCTTTCCTTGGGTTGGGTGCTACGTTTGTTGCCCCAAACGTTTTCCTTGTGTTGGGTGCTGTGTTTGTTGCCACACTCATTTTCCTTGTGTGGGGTGCTGCGTTAATAGCCCCACACGTTCTACTGTTGTACGGTTTTGTGTTTGTTACCCCCACTTTCTCTTTGTAAGAGGTGCGGTGTTAACTTACCCACATTCTCCTTGTGTGGGGTGTTACGTTTGTTGCCTCACATGTTCGCCTTGTGTGAGGTGCTGCGTTTGTTGAACAAATCTTACACATAAAGTGGGTTGTTGCCTTTGTTGTCTTACACGTTATCCTTTTGTGGGCTGCTACGTTTGTTGCCCTGCCCTATTTCCTTGTGCGTGGTGCACAATTTGTTTACCCACACGTTCTCTTTGTTTGGGGTGCACCGTTTGTTGCCCTACTAGTACTACTTGTGTGGTGTGCTATGTTTGGTGATCCGTTCTTACTCCTAAAGTGGGTTGCAGCGTTTGTGGCCCCACAAGTCATTCTTGTGTGGGCTGCTGCGTTGTTACCCCGTCATTTTTCCTTGTGCGGTGTGCTATTTTTATTACCCCACCCTTTTTCTTGGTGTGTGGTGCTGCGTTTGTTACCCCCCACACGTTCTCCTTGTTTGGGGTGCACCGTTTGTTTACCCACACGATCTCCTCTTTTGGGGTGCACCCTTTGTTGAGCCACAGGTTCGCCTTGTGTGAAGTGCACCGTTTGTTGCCTCACTTGTTCTACTTGTGTGGTGTGCTGCGGTTGTTGGCCAACACGTTCTTCGTGTGTGGGGTCCTATGTTTGTTTTCCCACACGTTTGCAAGGTGTGATGTGCTGTGTTTGTCGCACCACACGTTCTCCTTTTGTCGGGTGCTTCGTTTGTTGTACCACTCGTTCTTCTCTAGTGGGTTGTTGAATTTGTTGCCCCACTCGTACTCTTTGTGTGGAGGCTGCTATTGTAACATCACCCGTTCTATTTGTTTGGGGTGTTACGTTTGTTAACTTTTTAAAATTTCAAGAAATTGCGAACGCGGTATTAACACTTTGCCCCCTCCCGTACTGCAAACGCGTTCGCGGTGACACACATACTTACATTCATTTAAGCACACAGACACGGTGATTGTATAGGTTACATAGACCCCTCGGAGATGTAACACGGTGATTGTAATACCCCTCCTAAGTTACTGATTATGAGTTTTACTAAGACCATTTTCTGTTGATTACTAGTTTTTAGGTTGATTACGAGATTTTGTTACTAATTATCTTCGAGTTTTACATATGATGTCTATTATATTATTGATTGTTATGTTTCTCATATGTAGTGATAGCAATTTAAAACAAGTTGGCAAGCTTGCCAAAATCTACCTCTCCCCGGAAGAATTTGCCCTTGGTTGTATTAATTACTAGACACGGTAAACATTGATATTTCGCCATCAAAAGCGTCCTCCAAAAAATGTTTTCCCGGTGCTATCCCAACTTGTAGATTATTTTTTTAATTATATATATAACAAATGTTAATGTATTAAATAAATTTCTAATATCAATAGAACAAAAAACCAACTTTAGACTCAAATCGTTATTAAATTACCAAAGCAACCAAATGAGAAATATAAAATAAAAAAATTTAAAAATATTAGAACGCTCACGAAACGTAAAATATACGTGCAAGAAACTATTCTATAAAGAAAAGCCAACCCATGGTATTATAGGTCTTAAACAATCAAATTTATAAGGAAAAACAAAAGTTAGAGCGAAAACCAAAACTATAAGTGCAAGCACTAATAAAACAAGTTGGCAAGCCAAAATATACCTCTCCTCGGAAGAATTGTCGTCCCTATTGGTATTAATTTCTCGAGACGTCCCTTAAAGATATCTCCGCAATTCAGAGTTATTTACTAAAAACGTAATCCCGGTTCAATCCCGCACAGTATAAAATTTTAATATTAATTAAAATAATTGAGATGAAACAACCGAGTTTAATTTATTCAGAATATAAATTAAGTAGTTACAAGAGCGAGTTAGACGTACTAAAACAATGCACAATTGAATTTAACCCTATTTACAGAACAAGTTTAGCAGTTAAATATAATACGAAGCAAATTTTAATGAAAGAAATATCTACAGAGGGTATTTGTATTTTTATCGCTTACGACATACCTGCCACATCTTTAACGCTCATTTTATTTCAACACTCGCCCTTGATGAAGATACCGTAGAATAGCTATATTCGACATCTGGTAGTGGGCGACTCGTAGACTTCCTGTTGACGTTGTGACACATACCGCATGAAAAAAACCAATACCGTAAAATTTCCAATATCACATAATGACTCGCACACCCAGGAAATCAATGACTGCATAAGGAATCGTAGATGTCCAAATATCCACACCAATAAAAAATGAATTAACAAGAAGCGAAAAACTTACCATTCACAAAGCACAAAAAGCGAATTGACTAAACGACCGCTTGTATATCAATAAATGACCGCAGACGGAATAGTTAGGGCTCTTTATAAATAAAACAAACTAACCCAATTGATGATCTGCATTAAACATCTTAATCCGTCGAGAAAACGTTTAAAATAAATTACGAAGTAATGACGACCCAGTTAAAAACCCAGACCAACATAAGTGTAAGAGCACGATGTAAACAACTCGATATTTTCTTCATAAATGAACTATTAGCCTTGAAAACTAATACTCTAAACACACAATAGATAAAAATATAGGTATGCAAAAACGAAATAAATTACAAAAAACTAACGGGTTCTACCCTCTAACCATCTTATCTGCTGACTGCGCTTAAACAAGATTTGACCATGGACAGTAAATTAAGAGGACAAGTTTTCGATACACATCCACAGTGCTTTTTATTTTTTCCCGCGTATTAATCAGCTCGAGAGACTCCGAGGGAATCTTGCAAGATCGATTTTACCACGTGATCTTAAAGTTTCAAAATGGCAATCTAATGTGGTTGTTATTGTTACGTAATTTTGGTTTTTTAATTCAATAAAAACTATCAACTGATATTTAGTATATCATATTTAATCTATAAAAACGTGAAAAAATACCTTTTGACGTAAAAATGTACTTTGCGTTTATCTTTTTTCTTTTTTCGAACAGTATCGTCCACTCTCAGTTATTTTATACTTGAAAGTCAACCATTCTGTTTGTAAAAGTTCATAGTCTAAGAGAATGACCGGTGTTTGGATAATGTCCCCCTCGTTTATTGTAGCTTATCTAAATACTATTTTGCAACTAGATTTAAATTCCTCTTCTCCGTCACTTTTTATGAACTTAAATGAACGTAAATGTCCAATATTTAAATAATTACAATTTTAAAGGTGGTTTTATACTGATTGTTCACAAAAATTAAACCACCAGTGCTGTCAAAGCAACGTCACGCGAGTTGCGACAAGTGTTAAGTCACACCAACACTAATGTAGTCGTATTGTTAGTAACCATTTATTTGGAACTTAGTTTCTTCCACTAAGGCTAAATGGTGAGGTGTATGTATGGTTAATAGAAGATAATTTTCCTGAATTATTCGAAGACGTACATTACCAACGAGGAGGCGCATGTGGTAATTGAACGACGGAGCCCCACCAGATTATAGCCGAGAAGAGCTCACCTTGATGCGACGTTTCCTATGAAAAGGATTGGTCGAGGGGTCAATGTTGCGTGGTCTTCGCGATATCCCGACTTTTATCTCTGGGGACACATCTAAGACTTTTTTCGTGACATTGATGACATACGACAACGAATAATTGATGCCTTAAATCTTCGAATGGGTTCAAGAAACATTTGTCATCATTCCTTTTGCTAAGACCACTAGAAAATTAAACTCGGTATTTGTACGAGGTGCAAACATGGTTAATCAGCTAAGCTTCAATCAAGCTGACTCACTTTCTGTGTTTTAAAAGCAGGCAAAGGAATATGTACTATTTAATATTATTTTCTCTTTATTTTTCGTTAAAGGTATTTACCAATAATATTGTTCTATTTATTAATTGTTAAATTAGCTAATCACTATATAGAATCTCTGTCTTCCGAGGCCTATAAGTCAGTCCTGACTTGGCTTCAAATAATGTGTAAACTAACTATTTTTTTACTTAAAATAAATAAATTAAATTGAATTTTTAGGTGGTCATTTTGAATAATTTTTGTATCCTAATTAAATTTGTACGTGTTTCATGACATTTGAAGAATAAAAAGATCCCAATTCATTTAGAAACTTTCATTTAAACAACGGTGAAACTTTGAAACAACTTCAATTTCCGTAAAGTTTAGTTTACACACTTATCCCACTTATTCTAATTTAATATTGCATTTTGGATACTAGGACCAAGGAATTATAACTCAATATGACCCAAGGAACACGTTACTTAATTTTTGACATGCTTATTCATAACAATTTGTATGTTTCCTTTACCTTCTATGGTTGTGAAATATTTACTGCGCTACCAAGAGAACCATAGCGGATTCATATGTAACTTATAGTATTAGTTGAATCTATAATACACCCATTAGGTTCAGCGATAAAATCTTAAAATATTAGTACTCTTATGATTTTGTGTAAGCTCTTAAAATGCAGTTTATAATCGAAAGTTTTTTTAAAGTTTATCTAAGAATATGCCACAGAATTTCACCAGAAACCAAACAGCAAACCAAGGTATAATATTTGACCTATTGCTAAAATTTGAATTTTTGAGACAAACCTAGTGGCAGTTATCGCGCCAGCAACTAACACACGAAAAAGCGTTCCATACGTTTTGGGTGAAAAGTGCTATTTATTTCTCAGAAACATTACATTTTCTGTTAGATTCTTCACCTGAGTATTTAATTTCGTTAAACTCAAGTTTGAGCTCGCGCCATCGTGCACCAAGGCTCGTGTTTTAAAACCATACGAATGTAAAGCATCTTACACATCTAGGTGGATTGGGTAAAGAATGGAATGCTTTATCGGACCACTGGACGTTACGTAGGGGCCGATTATATCAAACTTGTACGATAAATCGCGCCAAAGAAATTGAAGGACGAAATCTGTTGGAGTTGTCGATTCTTCCTCCATCATTTTGTAAACCTCACGGAGATATTCGTATTCTTTGGGTTCCAACGCTAAACCAGTTAGTTCGTTTCAATGAACTTTTGTGATACAATGCACTTCGTCGAAAATCCCTTTCGAACTTTTTCCTTTTGAATTTCCTCATATTTTAGCTCTTGCTAAGAATTTTAAGGAATCCTCGCATGGAAGTTGTAGGATATTAAAGCTCCTCAAAGCATGATATGCTGCACGACTTCGAATAAGTATTGTCAACGCTATTCGGTATGTGACCATGGACCATACATAAGATGACTTGCCAGTATATAGAACATCAATTAAAACATTAGATTAGTTATCTGGTTTGGGAACTAAAGTAGCAAATAAACCATTTCTTAACTGATCTGTAAAAAAGTCTTTCATTTGATCTCGTTGCAGACGTACTCTGTCTTCTTTTCATGTTTGATTTAACATTTTCGCTACTGCATAATCGTCACTCCCTTCAAAAGCTTCATTGAGCTCGCTTTGAAAATCGCTCAATACTTTCTTCAATTTGTGACAGTTTTTTACTTTGCTTGTCATTTAAAGGTTCTTCCAGTTTTTTTCAAGCTGTTCATTTTTCTTTAAGAGCCTTAATTGGTGTAAGAGTTGATAGTTTTGTTCGGGAAGATACGTCGTCACTTATTAGCTCTAGATCTAAATGTTATATAACTTTTTGGTGGTTCACAAGTATCAAACAACTTAGGCATATTGCACTCGATTTGTTTTGATTTGCGTTTATGAATGTACAATTAGGAGATTCGTATCTCCGAAATGGCGAAGTTCTGTTTACTAACAAGGAACTGTTCACCCATACATCAATATTCAATTTTTATTCTGGTGATATATCGTCACAAACTTTACAATTTCATTTTTTTGATAAATTCTTTAAAAGAGGAAGCAGTTTTTCCAACACTATAACCATCCACTGCCCATTCAGTCACCAAGGCACAAATTATTTTTCTATTGAAAATACTTGAAATCTGGCTCGGAGAATTGAACTACAGATGACAATTCTAAATGGATTTGAATCTGATGTTTTGCTCACTGGTTTCATTAGTTTCAGTGGAAACTGGAACACAGTAACTGTGGTCGTTACAGATTGCATATTCCGGTTAATTGGAACTCTCGGAATAATAAATTAAATTGTTATGTATTTGTTGCCGAAACTTAAGCCGAGTTTATGAAAAAAACTTCTTTACCTTGATCATCTGCTTTGCGCTTTCGAATTCTAGGAAAATAAACATGATCTTTCGCTCTAGTCACATACTGTCAAAAACAGTAAATTTCATGGTTTAAATGGAGGTAAGATGCAGTTTCTCGTAAATAACAACATTTAACAGTAATGTAAACAAGGGCATATGGTTTTTCGAAATAACAGCAATTAAGTACCATCTATTTAAAAGTTGAATACTATTTATAAACAGTAAGATGTTGTTTCTCGCATTTAATTTCATTTGCACTTAAAAAAAGAATGTTGTGGTTTTTAGAGAAAACTATTAATTGCTGTCATACAAATAGTTTTTGGTGCAAATATAACAGTATATTAATACCGAAACATCCGTAGCCCACAACTATCGCAACATTTAGCTACTAAACGATGAACAGTAGGCTGCGTTTTATCAAACTGTACGTTGCTTTTCATGAAAGAGTACTTTGCTTAATGTCCAATTTGACAAATCAGATCGTGTTCTATCAATTTCCGTCTGTGGTTTTTCGTACTGGGCTCCCTCTGGCTACGGGCCTGTAATACAGAGATCCACACTTTTTTTAAACAGCCACCAACACTGGTTGAAAGTCCGTCACTAAACAGTTTAAAAAACCGCTATAACGATTTTCGGAAAGTGTAATCGTTACTAAAAAATGTCGCAAGTGACTGTTTATAAAACAGTAACTAACGCTATATAAACCGTGGGAATAATGATTCAAATTTGGTCACTGGACTGTTTTTATAACAATTAATAAAACCCTTACAAACAGTAAGGTCATTTGTATAAACACCGTTCATGTGATTGCTTTAAAAACAGCAAATATCAATTAGAAACATTAAAACATTGCAGTTTGTTTAATAGCATACTGTTAGTCCCGAAAACAGCTATTGTATTTTTTCAAAAAGGTAAGTGCTGCTATTTTAACGGGGTAGTGTCATTGTTTTTTTTTTTAGAAGCTCGTTATGAGTGATTGTAACGGGTGGGACAATTCAGTCCGCTCGTCCATTTGATTAATCAGGTGCGAGATATGTGTTACGGCCACGCCAACGGGGGGATACTCTGGAATAGGGTTGGGACACACGTGGCGGAAGTATGACAACCACCCGTTGAGGGATTAGTGGTCGTCCTCACACGGCCATCCACAAACTCTGCCTCCCGGACGCCTGGGATTACATGAGTGAGCCACTACTCCCGGCAGTGTCATTCACGAACGCCAGTAGCTGCTGTTATTTTAACGGCGTTTTTTCCCAGAGTGTTCCGCATTATAACAACAACAACAACAATATTGCTATAAATATTAAAACTTTTAGCCATGGTTTATTATAAATTGTTAAATTTTAAAAAAAGCTGCTACTTCCTGACTTAGAATTAAAGAGGTGGTTAAATCATTAAGTTCAAAAGCCTCGATTGCAGTTTTAATAATTAACGCAACAAAACTAGGGGTTAATATGAAATGGGGTTCCTTAGGAGGACATCCCGTCACCGCCGCCCTTTTTAAATCCCTGAAACCCCAGGCAAAAACGAATTTCGTTACCACCAGTTTTGGAGTAATAGCACTGAGAGCGTAGAATGGAAAGCTATGTTTTATTTAGTCCTTGTCTCTTGGTTTTGAAGCGGTGCCGAAAATAAGACCACATTTTAGGCAGTAAAAGTTATATAAAAGTTTAAAAAAGATAAATTTTTACCTTTATATCTTATAAAATTTATCATTTACTTCGACCAGGACGAACACGTGTGCAAAGGCTTGTCTCTTTTGTTAAAGCAAAATCTATTTTACAAGTCGGATTGAAGTTGGCTTGGTTGGTTGGTTACCGGTTGAATTGGCAACCCTGTTACCGCCCGACCTAAAATATTTCAGATCAGTGACTACGTCATGAGAGAAGCGAAAGGAGAGCGGCGTTTATTGAGACGACTATTGTATAAGAAAAACTGCATTACTAACCTTATATCAGAGATACTCTCACAAAAATCCCTCCAGGAAGCCTGTTTGGCTTCCCGGATGGCCTTATGATAGGAAGTGAGTGTCTGTTTATAGGCTGACCAATCAACCGACCTCTTAGCTTTATTGAATAGCTTGCGAGTAGTTTTGCGAAGTCAACCAATCTCATAATTCCACCAAAGAACTAACCTTGGCTGGTTGATAGACTTGGCCAACAGTTTTGGTGGTAGGAGTCGATTTTGGACTGTTGCGTGTGTTCAACAGCCATTTCGAGCTCCAACACCGAGGAGACTTGAGAACCGCATCCTCTAAAAATAAAGATCTTCCTTATACGTAGCCCAATTAGTTGATCAAGGATTGCGAATTAAGGTAACTACCTGAGCAGGTTTGACTAGTGCTCGGAATTCGCATAACTTTTGTTCATTTGATAAGGTTTATTGAATATCAATCGGAAATATCCATATGGACAAAATAGGCCTTTCTTTATCTACAAATAAAAATATTCGAAATCCAAAGTGAAACGTATAATTGTATACTTTTTCATCCGAACCCTCTTATCAACGAATAATCTTAACCAGAGATAGTAACCGTTGCTTATGTTCAAAGTTCCCTTATCCATGGATAAAACTAAATTAACATTCAATATAATTGAATAACTAGTTCGCCTTTTTCAAAATAATATTGTTGATTTGGAAAGATTATTGAAAACATAAAGTAGACTTATTTGTTCGGTTAAAAAAGGAACTAATCTATCTTGTTCATTTTTGTAATATTAATTTTTATTCTGAAATATATCCGTAATACGTTAAAAACAAATTTTAGTCATTTTTTTAATAGTTTATTCGTTATCTGGCAAGCTACCGTGGTCTTATTATAGGGTTCACTCTGGCCGAAACATAACCGAATTTCCTACCTAGAAGAGGGGTTTTCTGAAACCCGATCCAATTTCTGTTTCCATGGGTCTCAAACCCTGGTGAAAGTATCGATCTGATGAATGAGTTGAAACATTTTTTGATTTCCATAGTAAACTTTTAGATCACTCTAATTTTCGTGTTTTACTTATATTCTCATTGGCGGATTAACTACAAGTCTGAGTAGGTCCCCCCCCCCCCCTTGAATTGAGTGGGCAAACGTTCACTTCCTTCCCTCCAATCGAACAACCTTCGCTACACTCCTTCCTAGGTGCCATTTTCGATCTTTGCGAGGGGGGGTCAATATCTGTCTCTATGCCACTGCACCCATCATCCATCTCCCAAGAGAAAGAATGGGGAACGGCACGCCTTGCCTCGCGTGACGCTAAAACTGTGCTCGACGTCAACGACTTTAGGTTGATAGATTTGTATCGGTTATAATTGGTAACGGTTTTAATCGGTTGGTTATTGATAGCGGTTATTATTGGAATCTGGTATAATCGCTATTGATAATCGGTTAGTTATTGGTATCGGTTATAACCGGAACTATATGGAAAAGGGACCCAGTGTACGGGACTACTGTGTGGCAGGGCCGTGCTTAGGGGGAGGAAAGCGGGCGGTCGCCCAGGGCTGCTAAAATTTTACCATAGGGATGTATATACCGGAGGGCCGCTACACTCACATTTTGTCAGTTTCGCCCATGCAATTCGCCCGGGGCCGCGAGACCTCTAAGCATGGCCCTGGTGTGAGGTAAGGTATCCAAGTCCCGTTACCAGCATTTTCTTTGTAGTGTTTGACGCCATCTTCGTTTTGACTCTTGTCAACGTTTAAATTAGTGTTGGCATCGATACCGATTATTTAACCGATATTTGAAAATCAAAGATCGTTACCATTACTAATATCTAACCGATACCATTATCTAACCGAATATTACTAATACCGATTAAAACATCGATATATAACCGAATATTAATAATACCGATTATAACATCGATATATAACCGATTGAATCCAATACCTTCATCTAACCGATTATTACCAATACCGATTATAACCTATCGATATTTTACCGATACTTTTTACCAATAGTGATTATAACCGATTCCAATAATTAACCGATTATAAGCGATTCCAATAATTAACCGATTATAACCGATTCCAATAATTAACCGATTATAACCGATTCCAATAATTAACCGATTATAACCGATTCCAATAATTAACCGATTATAACCGATTCCAATAATTAACCGATTATAACCGATTCCCATAATTAACCTATTATAACCGATTCCCATAATTAACCGATTCCCATAATTAACCGATTATAACCTATTCCAATAATTAACCGATTATAACCGATTCCAATAATTAACCGATTATAACCGATTCCAATAATTAACCGATTATAACCGATTCCAATAATTAACCGATTATAACCGATTCCAATAATTAACCGATTATAACCGATACAAATCAATAATCCTAAAGTCGTGGACGTCGAGAGTACAGTTTTAGCGGCTGATGGGTGCAGTGCAATAGAGACAGATATTGGCCCCTTACCCCCTTCGCAAAGATCGAAAATGGCACCTAGGAAGGAATTTTCGCGAAGGTTGTTCGATTGGAGGGAAGGAAGTGAACGTTTCCCCACTCAAGTTAAGGGGTCAAAAACTTCACAAAGACAACATAATTCTACTTCAGTAGGACTTTTAAACTTATTTATTGTTGTTTTTGAAAATTCTGCTTGTGCTCAGTAGGGTGGAGTGAAAATGACTAATTTCAATTAACTAGATAGGTCAAAAGGTGTCAATACGTTTATAGAACACTGTAAATATTTTAAAAATGTTTCACAATTTGTTCCCTTGTCAACTTTTTATTTTACGGTATATATCACTATAACAATATAACCATTAACCTTATAAAAATGGTTTCGGATCAGTATTAAGGATAACTTCAAACGAATCTTTGCGGGTGACTTCAAGAATGTTCTTTTAAGACATAGGCCATATAAAAATATAGTTTTAATCGAACTAAGCAATTAAAAATTACTTGCTCAACCAACAGCAATTCTTTAAACGAGTTCACAATTTTCTTGAAAGAGTCCCAAATCTTTTCTGGGTCTTGTTGCCCTATCCTTTTATCAATCTATTGAATTTTCATAAACAATTTACAATCTATGATGCTTTTGAAGTAATTTAAAATAGTACTACCAATTCAATATCATTTCCATTATAATCAATTTTCTCGTTTGAACTTGAAGTTGAAAGTGAAACTACAGCCTCCTTTTCATTAAGCCTTTGACATTTAGAACACTTGAAACTACCAGTTTGCATGTTAACCGTTTTTTTTCAATAAAAGTTAAATTACATTGCGTTGATTTATTAACGGTTTGTTTTGATTTCAAAACACTTATTATATTTAAAGTAATAAAAGCTAATAGCTGTATAAAATTATTTGAGAAACCATCAATACCGTCACCGTGAATAACTTGAACTTTAGTAATAAATGGGGAGTTAGCAGCGGGTTACGTAAAAGACGATTTTTTTGGGGGTACTGTATGATTGGCTCAATTTTAAATCTAACTCCTTTTGGGTGACCAATAGAAAAATTCAAGTCCCAAAGAGTATTAAACTTCCAGGTTACAGAGTTGCTAGTCGTTTTACTGATTTATCTTTGGTGAAGAAAGGATGTAGTAAGAAAAAATGCATGCGCAAGGCTACAAGTGTCATACTTAGGGTTATTATGTTACTTATGATACAATTAGTAAAGTATTGAACGGCGGTGGTGCCGTCATCCATTTCGTATAACCTAATCCAGTCGCAGGACCCGATATGATGATAGAGGGATAAATAATCGGCTTCCTTAAAAAGTAAGAATTCTTTGTTTTATGTGTAATATATTCCAGCGATAAGTAACAGTGAACGGAGGATGGAATGGATCTATTTCAACTACAGGTGTGTGGTTATATAAGTCGACATTTAAACAGTTCTTGAAAAACAAGTCTAAAAAGATACCCTGATGATTTGGGATATTATTCCTTTGAGAAAAATTGCACAGATTTGCCAGATCAAAAATAAATTAACTCTTTTTTATTACATAGTAAGGAGCAATCCGTAAGATACCAATTGGACCAAGATACTTTAGGTAGATTAAAATCTCCAAGTAAAATTATATCTCCTTGGTAAGATAATAGAGTGTCTTTAACGTGACCATAGAATCTGAGTATCGCTCGACGGAAGTTGAAGGAGGCAAATAAATATTACCAATTAAAAGATTGCATTTGTTTTTAAGGTTTACTTCTAGCCAGGCGGCTTCAAAGTCTGCCTCCAGGTCCGGTGGGTACTTTCCGATATAGCTATAAGGGCTCCGCCACCGTGAGAGATGTGATCCGATCTAAAGACATCGTAGCTTTGTGGGAAAAAGTCGGTGCTAGGCCTACCAGGCAGCAAGAAAGTTTCAGTCAAACAGTAAATAGGTAAATCATCGGAAACATATATATATATATATATATATATATATATATATATATATATATATATATATATATAGAATAGAATAGAATAGAATATATTTTAAAGTTGGCGAACATGCGTTCGGTCATACATAGAACTCTTCAAAACTACAATAAAATTAAGTCATGATTTTACATACATTTCGCATAATAGCACTAGTTCAAAGGGAGAAAAAAGTTGCCTCAAAATTAAATTAATATAAACAATAAAATTATAAAAAAATGTAATATATATATATATATATATATATATATATATATATTATATATAAAAATATATATTAATATATATTATCAATAACCTCACTCCGGTTACTTGTAACAAAAGTTGGTATATTGTGTTTATTGAGAATATGTAGTTTAGTACTAACCAAATATTTCATGAAATCATCACCACGTTGGTCGCAATCACTGCTGCCCCATGCAATATGGTAAGCATTGGCATAACATCCAATGAAAATCTTCTTTCCCAGTCTTTAACAGTGGTTCACCAGATTTGCAAACTCCTGTGATGGAGAGGACAATGCATCATATGGAAAATAGGTTGAAGAAAACGTTAATTTATTTTATGTTTTTCCATCAGCTGACGAGGAGAAGATTTTTATGGTGCAGTGTCCCTAGATTGGTATAATGGAAGAGGAAGAACGTGAATACCCCTTCCTATCTCTAAACATGCCCTAAGTTTAGCTGAATTGTAGTCATAATATACAGTACCTGCATTTTTGAAACCCAGGATTCTTTCATTATGGATCCTAGGCTCCTGCATAAAGGCCACGTCTTGTCCCTCCACAGCAAACCTTCGACAGAGGACTGACGAGGTGGCCTTACAGTGTAGCATATAAATCTGAATTACCTTCATACCCAACCACAGTTGTCGGTATTGGTGCTGGGTTACTCGCCGGCTAAAGCGGTGGGTAAAGGATTATTCCTACCTCCCCTCACCAGCCAGACCACTCGCACTTTCACCTGAAGCCGCTGTGGGGTGGGCTAACTGTTCTTTACAAATGGAGGTTTTCTCCACCACCGTTATGTTGGAGATATCCGACAAGGAGGCATAGGTGATGTCACCCTGCTCTTCGGCCAGATTGAAGTCCAATATTTCAGAGCCCCCTGCAGGGCCCTATCCACCCGTGTTGGGCAGAAAAACCTGCCTTCTTGAAATCAGCGACAGACTCTTCATCCTTTTGGAAAATCCAGCGGATTCAGTTCTAGTCACAGACAGAGGTGACTACTTTCCAACGGCTCGTATTGAGCTGGTTGTTGTAAAGGTACAAACTCTTTAAAATGACTCCTGGATTTTTCGTCCAGACATCCTTAGTCCTGAAGGTGACCTTGACCGGTTTCGGTAGTTCATTAGCTTTTATTACTAAAAGCTTCATGCCCTCCAAAACACAGTCATTTTGGTCTTAGACCTTCCTTTACCACTCCCCATCTGGGCCATCCCCACAAAGGTAGGTTATAGCACCTCCGGCGAGCTGGAAATTCCTGATGAGAGGAAGAGGTTCACCTGAAGGTGTTCCATCAACTCTCTCCAGAATCCTACGCTGGATGGTGCCCATTTCCTTCTCTGTGATATGGTTGTTCGGAAAGCCATCTGAAGATGACCCAGAATCATCATCAAGCCGGGTACTTCTGGAAGCAGATCCTTGCTCACTTTGGTTTTGGTTTGGTTTGTTAGAATCCATGAATGATCCCATGAGTATGGATTACAGTGTGTAGTCCACCTCCCGGATGGAAGGGTCGTTACAACGGGGTTTCGCCTGGTTCCTCGAGGGTATCGTTAGTGATACCGTGTTTTCACTTCCCCAGTACTATTCAGCCCTCAGCACAATACCGTACACCTTGGCTTAAGGGAGATCTGTACCAAACATTAAACTAACTATATTGAAATGTGTACTTTTGCTAAGTGTAGTGTACTATTGTATATGAAATTTAATATTATGATAAACTATCGTGTAATTGCGGGAGTCCTTATTTGACATAATTAACCGGCTAATAAGCTTAACGTTGTGAAATTCACAGTTTTTCATTATAAACAAAGCTTACTATGTAAGTTAAATTTGGTGATAAATCCGCGTGTTACGATAACTGACATAATGCTTTGAAATTTTCATCCAAGTTTTTGATCGACAGGTTTCGAATTTGATTTCAATCGGTGCCTATTTGTTGCAAATTTATGTTTTAAGTATGCTAACGGAGATACTTCGTGATGAGAGGTTTGAGGGTGAAGTACCTCAAACGGAAAACGTAGTCTACGAAGACTCTCCGTAACAGCGGAGGGAACTAAACTATTCCCTTTAATAGCATTTTGTAAGCGTAACGAGAATCGAGCTAATTTTGGTCAGGCTTAAGAAATATATTAATTAGAGTTTTATTTTATAAACGCCTTTGGAACTCAAAAATTATATAATCCTACCTGATTTATTAAGTTTTCTCCTGTGAAATCTTATAATGATATGATACGTCTTTTTCAAGATTTTCTCTGAACGTCTCGTAGGAGCCGTTCTCAAGAAAAATAGCAGTCACCAGGGAGAAAATATTTACTCTTTAAGGGTGTTGTAAAGGCTTCGTTTCTTTAAATTTTGGATAAAGTTGTGACCACCTACCGACAGAGTTATATTTTTAATGTACGAAAGATGCCTGCTCATTCAAATGTACAACAGCTGAATGTCTCAATTGTAATGCCCAAATAATAAATCCTGGAAGATATTTCTCTTTCGTTAACTTTCTCAGCCATCATTATTCATCTCATACTCCTATATTTAAAATTGTTTTAAAATGCCTTTCGTTGCGTTTGAATGTTGGACGTAATCTCTGATGATTGTCATATCCACAATTGGCCTTCAGCGAAGGTGCCCCCCGGCACTGTAGCAGAGTCATCCCCAAATTGGTTTAGACATAGCCGCCTATCTATGCAGCTATGGTTTAGAAGACTAGTGCGCATAGTCACTATTCCGCAACCCCGTCTTTGTCCCGATAAGCTTACCCCTCGCTCTCCCCTTTTTGCTTTTGGCGCTTTGTCATAAGCCACCTGTTCCCAAAATGCTAGTCCCCTCAAGTTCCTTAGCTTTTTTATTCATTTTGAACTCTTATTCCAAGAATTGAAAATTGCCATAAAACCAGTAAGGTGTAAAATAAATCATCGGTATCTAGGCTTTCAAGTTAGAAACTATTTTGGTTACATTGCTTTTAAATATAGAATGTGTCAAAATTAAAGTCTTATTTATGGTCTCTGACCTTGGAGCTTGTGCGTGGTATGCGGGACTTAACAACTTCCAGTGCAAGTGTCCTGACTTCCAACCCTGGGGTCATCAAGACTTAGTGCCCCCTTGGTCATAAAAACTTGGTTCATCCGACCTCGGTCTATTGGGCAATCTAAATATGGACGCCAAAAGGTTATTGGTTCCAAGTGACACTATATCCGACCCGGATGAAATCGGTCACGTGCCCCTGTGTTTTAAACCAGAAGACAGTTGTTTTTGAGACATCTTCTCCCAGAGGTCTCAGCCCTAGCGAGACTTAGCTTACAGCTCGGGTGGTCAAATCTAAGAAGAAGTCTCTGGCTCCTCGTTACCAATATTCACTATGTGCGGTTTGCGATAACGTGATCCTACGAACATTACATCAGGCGGACAACATCGTGCGGCTTTGTTTAATAACTTGAGTATTACTTAAATGTCATAACATTTAAATGCGATTCGTCACTACTTCCTCACTAACCACAAACTATGGTGAGCTGTGGGTAACGAAATTTCTTCAATTTTTACTAAGGTACCAGAAACTTTCTATGGCCTTCGGGCGTAGAACATTTTTAATATTAATCTAGTAATTGACCTTTTTGGTCAACTTTTAAACAAAAGGATTTATTACCTTTTCGATATGCCTCTGGCATTAATCCTCTGGTTTATATTTGAAATTGACCTCTGGTCTCCCTTTTAATTTACTGGTTTTATAACCTTATTAAGGCATTTGCGTCATTTATTGTGTTGTTTAAAATTATAGTTGATTTCTTAAAATCTATTTTAAATTTATCCACATGTGGCAATTCTCAAGGGGTAAAAAGTGCATTAACTTAGTACTTAAGCCAAAACACATCCCTAAACATTAATGAGCCAATTATCAGTTACTATCTCGCTAACCCCGAAAGTGACAGTTATGTGAGTGTCCGGGACAAAATGCCAAATTCACATTAATTATCCTACTCTTATTCCAAAGCATAGAAAATCCTGCTACACAACAGATCAACCTTTAAATCCAAAACTGGTTTATATCACAAGTATTAAGGCGGATGGCGCTTTTTATTCTGGTCTCGAGGTCAATTACTGTTTTCGACTACTGAGATGGGTTGCTTAACCCACTTATGCGGTTGAAAGACATACTGATGACTCATTCATTTACTATCCGTTAATGGAGCTTTAGTATGGGAATCATATCACAAGCATAAATGTTTCCTTATACACACGTACTCCTTGCGAGGTTATATCAACAATGCTAAAGAAATTAGCTCGGAACCCCAAGTAGAGCATAGATTAGTCATATGTGGCATAATAACGCATTGGTCGCATGATCAATGATGTCGGATCGAGAGAGGGCGTCTTAAGACAAAGATAAAATTTTAAAGAAAACATTTTTCAGCTATAATTGAAAGATTTCCCAAATAGCAATCATATATGGCGATGGAGGCAAACGGTTTGCTAACAAGAGAAAAGTAAGAGCTTAGCAACAAAATTTATTCATTTAAAACCCCCACACGTGCTTGTCGTAAGAAATTTTCTTTAGGTAAATTTAAAATAATTTGCTTTTTTTAACAGACGAGTCGAGTTTATCGTCACTACCAAAGTCACTACAGACGAAATGGAAGTACTTATATACTGACATTCGACCATGTGATGTTCTTGTCCACGAAACTTCGGATTGACGTTTCCAGTTTAGTTAAAATCGTGAACGACTCGAAGAACGGTGTTTTGAAAAATGAATCCTGTTCTGATAGCTCAGAAAAAACATCTGACTAACATGAGTTGGGTAACGATAACATTCACTTAAAAAATAAGAAAAATAATTAGCTAGGCTAATCATCCAAGGCACCACCTTAAGCCTAAGTCCTCAAGTGACTTTTAAAGCCTATAATTAAGGTGGCTGGGTTACAATGCGTAGGTACTGACGATGAGGCAAGTACAAGTACTCGTCAGGTAAAGAGGCAGCTGTGCCTTAATCATGTCATGGTATGGAGAATTCTACATGGGCATCGTTATCACCCTAATCACCTTTGAAAAGTCCAACCCTTAAACGAAGCCGACTATCCCCACCGAATCAACTACTGCCAGTGGTTTGCGGACATTGCACAGGACGATCCGCAGTTCCCAAGTATCATCCTAGCATGCGATGAAGCCAATTTATCCCGATATGGTATTCTTAATTTGCACAATAATCACCAGTGAGCCATAACAACCCTCACGGAGCTGTTGTCCCATCGCACCGAGATAAATTTAGTCTCAACATCTGGTGTGGCACTGTGGGATACCATTTAGTGGGACCCTACTACCTTCCGCCTAAGTTAAATGGAGATTCTTACTTAGAATTTCTTCAACGAGCCTAACCAGAGCTGATAGATGACGCTCCGTTAGCGACTAGATAGCGAATGTGTTTCTTGCAGTATGGAGCGCAATCATATTTCAGACGTGCCGTAATAGATTATTTCCATGCGAGGTGGGTAGAATGTGGAGTCGCCATTCCATGGTGGGCAAGATCTCCCGATATTAACCCACGCGATTTTATTCTTTGGGGACATCTCAAAGACTTAGTTAACAAAACCGATTTTTGAGAGCTCGTAAACCTGAAACAGGGCTTTTTAGGACCATGGTTCATTTCACATTTAAACTCTTAGGGACCCACGGAATACAATATAAAAGTTTCAGTACTCTTATCTGTAACACCCTGCATATTATTATAAGATATAAAGATCGATGTGTGCATCTCTACCAAACACTCAGAAATATTAGAAAGGGTTTTTTAAATAGAAATCGGTAATACATTTTGCGATTTAACACAATGTATCGTATGATTTCCTAAAAAAATATTCGGTGATTAGACGAAGATTAAAAAACTTTTATTTTAGTGATTTTTATGAACACTTTGATTTTGCTTAGATAAAATTGGTGGCATGCTCAGAATTGGGCTATTTGGCTTTGGTCCTACGAAACAAAGTTCTGAATATTTTGCGGGGGTTCCAAACAATGGTGCATGAAGTCAAATAGTGGAACCTAATAAAAGGTTTTTGCATTTATTTGAATGCCCGTAAACATATTTCAATTGGTATAAAATTGGTTCTGCAGTGGAAATTGAGATTTTAAAAGTGGCAAATAATACACGTAGTTGATAAATCTTTTGAAATCCGAAGTTTACGTGTGAACGTGATTGCCAATAAAGTAATAAAAAGCTTAAGCTTGTAACACAAAAAAACATTTCATACATTTAATTTTATTTTATTTTATTTATACACCTATTGGGTTTGAAGTTGAAGCAATGTGAGATTTTCAAAATCTTGATAATGGTAAGCGAGATGAATAATTAAAGATGTTTTGAGTGTTGAAATTTATTTATTAAAGAAAGTTTTGAAGTGTGAGGAATGCTTTTTTTTTAACTTAACATGGTTTATTTAAACCTAAAAAAATAATTACTTTAAAATAGATTATCTATGTAGACCGCCAATGAAGTTCCCGGAGGAAACGTGCTTAAAATGGAAGCAGCGTTACCCCGTTGCACGGCTATTGCAATACGTTGGACGAGCTATTCCACGGAGCGTGGTTCAGATGTGGCATCTCGAATTTTAAGCCCTAGGGCGTGGATGAGAGCAAAGGCGTCGCGACCGAAGGAGCCCAGCGTTTCAATAGCCACGGCCTTTAATTGGTAGCGGTGTTCGAGGCCCGAATATTTGGCTATTTTCCTCTTCTCAGCCTGGGTGGCGGCCCAGAGAGGGGCTGTAGAGGAATTGGCCAAATAAGAAGGCGCTAGCGGGTCAGTACAGGTGAAGTCCCACACCAACGATCATGGAACGTTAGTCATCCCGTCCGGACGTTTACCGTCATCGTGAGAGAGGCCGCGCGGCTCGAGATCGGAGGGAACTCCGGCCGATACGAGGGCGCGTTTCAGGATGTCGTTCACGGCACCATGACGCGACAAGCGACCCGCACTGCGTTTACAGCTTAATCCGTGGGTGCCAAAGGAATCAACATGACCCTGCAAATACAAGTATGAGGCCCGCAGATTTGCGCTCCCAACCGAAGGCCGACCGCGATTATAAATGAATCATCATATAAATGTGTGCCCAAAGATGGTGGCGGAAGAGTGTTCAGCCAAGCACCCGATTCCTTTGAGGAGGCTGAAAGCAAGCGGGCCTTATTGCGGTTAGTAGACGCGTCACCGAGCAAAAAATTCGAGGTATTTGCGGTAATTGGACCTTCCCATTCACGTTGATGGCCCCGCTTATCCGGAGAAGGCGGGGTTGAGCTGAAGTGAGTTCCCACTTAGCGAGGGCATTGAGAGCCAACCCGTTAATGTGGTTTGGGAGAATTTCATTAACCAAGGAATGCTTAAATTAGAAATTACTAAAAAACTATAGTAAAAATATCAAAAGTAGGAGGCCACCAACGGTCAAAATATAATAAGTAAAAGGCAAAACTGGTAAAAAAGACCGTAATAAAAATAAATCGCAGTACTTCGGCAAAATATGCCTTCAAGGCGGTACAAGATTTGAAAATTTAAAAGCACGCGCGGTGGAATGCCTAATGAACGCGAGCCGCAAAAAGAGAGCTAGAAATAACTATACCGAAAAACTAAAGGGGGAAAATATTAAAGAAATAGAATATTTAACGGAACGAAAGTTTTTCGTTCAGTCCGGCAGGAATTCCGTACCGAATTTGAAAATCAGTCGGTTTTCTTCAGTAACCCTAAAAGATCGGTCACCGTTAAGAACCTTGAGAACGCGGATAGAAACGGCAGAGATGGTGTGGACGTCGTTGAAGTGTCTAGTTACATGATTTTTGTCATGGGGTTGTAACCACCAAGTCGGAACTAACATAAGCGCATGTGTTGCAACGAGGGCGATTGCATCTCGTGGTGCCAGAATGAGTGCCGGATGGATCATCTTCTGGTAACGAACTAGAAACGAGAATCGACCGAAGATTCTGGTCGCGACGGTAACAGAACCTGGGCCCTAAATCGAACTATCATATTAAAGGATCCTTTTCCTGTATAACATCCAACCTCGTTTACTCTTTGTCTTGTAAAGTTTGCGACAAAGTTTACGTTGGAGAGACTGGTCGACGCCTCGCTGATCGTTTCCGCGAACACTTACTTGATATCAGAAGCAACCGCGACAAAAATCATTTAACTAACACTTCAACGACGTCCACACCATATTTGCCGTTTCTATCCGCGTTATCAAGGTTCTTAACGGTGACCGACCTTTTAGATTTACTGAAGAAAACCGACTAATTTTCAAATTCGGAACGGAATTCCCTGCCGGACTGAACGATAAGCTTTCGTTCCGTTAAATTTTCTATTTCTTTTATATTTCCCCCCTTTAGTTTTTCGGTATAGTTATTTCTAGCTCTCTTTTTGCGGCTCGCGTTCATTAGGCATTCCACCGCGCGTGCTTTTAAATTTTCAAATCTTAGTCTTTTTTTCAAATCTTGTACCGCCATGAAGGCATATTTTTTCCGAAGTACTACGATTTATTTTTATTAAATTTACAGTCTTTTTTACCAGTTTCGTCTTTTACTTCTTAAAACACTATAGGTTTGTTAAGGAAAGCATAATATGTAAAAGTAATATCTGAAATGTATTTCATTATGCTAAGGAAGAATGTGACTATCTGCGGGAATCATAGTCTAATTACGAGAGGGGGAAGGAAATACGTCACTGGTTAGCGCTTAAATCACGTCAGTTTAAGGGAATCAAAGAGATACAGGGCCAATTTAATTTATTTTGAGGTCACTCTTAGTTTCAGTACACTTTTACTTCAAAGCAGTTTTCACTGCGAGTTTCAATCAATTGCAATGGTCAAAACAGGCATTCAAACCGACTTAAACTGGCTTTTAAGAACTATTGTTAGTGTAGCCTTAAGTTATTTGGCCTTAGTTCAATAATAACATTCTTGGCAAAACCAAGAATAGATGGAGCGTAACAGAGCATATAGAGTTGCCACCCCGGCCTCTGTTTTCATGATTCCCGGAAAATACTCCCCGCCTTCACGGAGAAACCGATTGCGATAGTACCAAAGTATCTTACCTTATTTAGCCGATAAGGAAGATTTCGCAGGTGAAGGTGGAGAGGCATAGTTTTACTTTCGGGAAGCACGACGTGAACCGGGTGCCGCCCAAAGAATATCTGTTGACCTAAATTTATTCTTGGTAAAAGTATTCCACTAAATACAAATAACCTTATCTTTAACGCTGTAATCATCGTTTTTATAGGCAGTGAACATTTCGCTAAGATAATCTATGTAAATACAAATTTTTCAAAAATTAGCAAATATTTCAGTAAATTGGTAATTAAGGTTTCAAAAAGTTGAGAACTAACCAGTGGCGTAGACAAATGAATGGTTCCATTTAAAAACCCTCCATTGGGCGTATCTTTAAATATGCAAAATTTTCTCCTTTTCCTAACCCCCTCCTTACTTTTACATAGTCTGACACGACCTTGTTCGCGTGTCTGGCTATGTCCCTCGGGCTATGTCACTGCAAATATCATTTAAAAATAAAATTTAAAGATAAAGTTTTTACCTTTTAAAGAAAACATTTCGCATATTCGTTAATAGGTTTCGGCCAATTGCAGATATTAACAACACGTGCATACTACGTGTTTCTAAATCGTGCAAAAACACGTTTGGTAAACGTTGATCATGTCACCAGTTAGCACGTGATTCACTAGGTATTTTTAATTGTAAAATTATGCGTACTTACCGATTACCCAATGCGCTTATTAAGTTTAAATTACATTAAATCATACGGTATTAAGCTGCTATTTGGCGTGTAGTAAGGAGTTATTTTTCGTGCATTTAGCGGTTAAATTTCGTGTGTCAAACGTTTCTTTTTCGTGCAATAATTATTTTTTTCATGTTTTTAGGGATATTTTCCATGCATTAATAAGTTACTGTCGGGCATTAATTCGTTATTTCGCGTGAGCCTATTGGTTATTTTATTTGTAATAAGCGATTTTTCCGTGTATTAATAGATTATTTTCCGTAAATTATGGAGTTAGTTTTCGTGTATTAAGCAGATATTTGGCATACAATAATAGGTTATTTTTCAAGTAATAAAAACTTGTTTTGGGTGTACGATGATAATATTTCGAATACATTAATCTATTATTTTGCATGTATTAAGTTTTTTTTTCGTGTATAAAGCGGTTTTTTATATATGGCAGCTGTTTTCTGAAAGGTTGTATGATTTTCAAACGCTAAAAATGTCTCCATTTCAAGATTTCAAAAGCGATTTATAAATATATTTTGAAAAACTTATTTTCTGAGGTCTATTCATTAATTTAATGAAATTAATTATAAGTATATTTTTAATTTTAATATACAATTTCGTGGCGAACGTCATTCACATACATTTTGTAAGATAATTGGGCAGAATTATAGAGAATGGAGATCTTTTAAATAATATTGCTTTGAAGAGGCAGAACTTGTTTCTAAGTCATGTGTTTATGGTATTAATAAACTATCGTGTTACGTCTTATGCATTCTAATCCTATAGAGAATGAAAATTATGACATGCACTTTTGTATCCCAAAAACTTTATTCTATCTAGTATTAGACGAACACTCATTGTGTAATGTGTACCTTTTCATCGTACAATTAAAAAATGAACAGTTAATGCATGAAAAATAACCAATAAATGCACCAAAAATAGCCCACTAATGCACAAAAACTAACTTATTAATGCACGCAAAATGAACAATGACTGCACGCAAAATAAACAATTAATGCACCAAAATAGGCAACTAATGCACAGAAACTAACTTATTATGGCACACAAAATAACCAATTAATGTACACAAAACAAACAATTAATTCACGCAAAATAAACAATTGATGAACGAAAAATAACCGATTGACACACAAAAAATAGGAAATTAATGTATGCGAAATAATAACTGATTTCACGGAAACTAACCGCTAAATACACAAAAAATAACTCCTTAATACACGCAAAATCGCTGATTATTACGGTATAATATTATAAAAAACACGGTTATTGATTTCAAAATTAATGCGATTTGAACTTAATAGGCGCTTTTTATAATCTTAATGTACGCGTTATTTAACACTCAAAACTACGTGGTGAAACACGTGCTTACTGGTGACACGATCAACGTTTACCAAACGTGTTTCTTATACGTTTTAGAAAACTTGATAAAACACGTAATATGTACGTGATGTTGCTACCTGGGGTGGTTCAGGCGCCGGTTTAAACCACGACCAGGACTTTGTACAGCACACTTAGCATAAAGGTTATTCTGGGTACACGTTTTCTAGCGGTGGTATAACCTGTCTATTTTTGAAGATATAGTTTTCCTTTGACGTCGAGTATTATAAAAGTTTAAGACGAGGTCATATTTTTGACGCACGTTTCATACAGTGTTTTATATAGGTTGTAAATTAAAAGACTTATTATTACAATATTTATATAGACATCTACACAAAATTAAGGTACGTCTTTTCTAGCACTTAGCCTGATTAAAAAGTAGATGGTTTATAAATTGTAATTTCCTACTGAATTATTATTAAAGTGAAAAAATAATAATTTTTCTGAAAACCGTTTAATCGAATAAAAATTGTATTTAGATGATAATCAATGGGCGTTTCAGTATTTTACGCGTCGCTACTCCGGTTGAGAAAAAATGTCTAAACTTTGTTAAAATTCTCTTAGAGCCGTACTAGCTTTCGTTCGCTATCGAATTCAAACTTCTGTTCATTTCTCTTTGTAAATCTAATATGATTTCATTTTTGGGCTTTTTTATATTCAGTTAACATTTCAAGAGAAACTTTGTAAGGATGTTAACTAGAAAAAAAAAGACACAACCCAAGGAAACTCCAAAATGAAGTAAGATGATCAAATTTAAGCATTTGATATTTAAAGCTTCAATTGGTGAGTCGAAATTTGGCTCGTTTAGCTTCAAACATCGCAAAGGAATAAACGAATATTTATCAACAAGGTGGTTCTGGATTCCAGATTCAAAGTACATTTGGGACCTGCAACAAAATTCAAGAGATACTTTATTTTGAAGTTCTTTCCCAGAACGAATGAAGGTTTCAATTTTATAGAAATGCAGCCATTTATTTGACATTCCGATTTGAGTTGAACTATTTTTTAAATATAAGTTAGCTTCGAAAATGCAAGATGATGCCACTACACTGTTAAAAAAATTCGTTCAGAAGACGTTCAACTTAGAACAGTCTGTTCAGAAATGAACGATAGCGTTCTAAAGGTATGTAACATAGAACGGTGTGTTCAAGATATTTTATTTCGTTCAAATAAGAACGAATGCTCTTTCGCCCTCTGGAGGAAAGCTTGTAAACTACACAATAGAATAGATTCGTTCCAATAGCTAGGAGATCGTTCCCCTTAGGACAGGTTTTACACACAATCCTATATGGATTTCTTTGTATTGGTTTCATGTACATGTACTAACATATAAGAGTGACACTTTCAACGTATGACCAAAATTAACAAATAAGTGTGACACTATTTTGCGGAAAACTTCGTATGGCCAAAAGTAACAAACAAGTATAACATCCATAAAGTAATAAATGAGTGGTTTAGAGTGCGCTTTGTTATAGGTAGTTTTTTCGTACATTATTATGTTGTTTTAAGTTAGTGTACTGGTTGATTAAACTATTACTCGTAGTAATTTATTTAAGGGTGAGTTAGAACATGTTGTAATGAAGTTGTTTTTGTAGTTCTATGTACAGTGTGTTTGGAAATTTACCGAAGATTCAATTTCATTGTTGGAGCGTAGCTCCTTCACTAGCGACTCAAATGGCGTTAGATCTGAAACGCTGTTTCTCAGAAACTACCCCACCTATTAAAAAGAAACTTCTCACAAATAACGATATAAATAACCTCCGTGTCCTAACGAAGTGGAAAAAGAAAAAGGGTTGTGAAAGGTCCGAATTTATAGGACACGCATCGTTTTTTTTTAAGTATATCTTAATTCGATTGGCAAGTAGACGAAACTGGTTCGGAAATGTTATTGCCCAAGTTCCAGAATTAAAATTTACAGAAAAAATTTCGTAATATACTGCAATTTGGTTTGACGTTTTCAGCATAGAAATAAATTATAAAATCGTTTGGTACCAGTTCTCGGCCTTTCGGCTGAGAATAGAATGTAATATATTTTGCACTGTGAAAAGGCTTTATTTATTTTACGCATACCACTTTCGTGGTAGATATTTTAAGCTTAATAAGATGGTTGTAGTTGAGGTTGGAACTTAATACAAATAATCTAGTTGTAGACCTAGTTTTCCTTTTCGGTGGGCAATGGGTTAGGTTAGGTAACTTTTATTAAGTTAGCATGATGAACCGCCGTCAGGAGACATGATCTATAATTTTGAAAGCAATAACTTTATGTACTGTTTGTATTGGATAACGATAAACCATTCCAAGTCGAACAATAAAGTGTTCTACCGTGAACGACAAAGTGTTCCGCGGCGAACGACAAATCGTTCTAATTTGAACCAAGAAGTTTTGTTCAATATAGAACATCTAAGTTCAATATTGAACCATAAACCATCGTTCTTTATCGAACGAATATTTTTTGTGCATATTAGAACAAAATGGCGTTCTGTTACAGGGATAACCTTCTGAACGGCAGTTTGTTCAAATTAGAACAATTTTTTTAACAGTGTAATGCTAATATAAAATTGTCTATTATTACTTTATAAAACTGATAAAAGATAAGAAATTTATAATGTCCTAATGCATTTTTAAATTTTGTACTACTTACATTTGGCAAAATATATCTTTCACTTCCAAGATTAAGCCTTTTCTGACGAGGAACGCGGCAGGTTCCAGGAAAAAGGAAGATTTTCCAAATGCCTTCCCGTAACCCAGTTCGGAATCGCAACCAAAGATTTCGTAAGACACTAAGGCGAAAGCTTCTTTCACTAACGCATTTGCCCCTTTAGCAAATATGTCGCTTGAGATGTCTTCTACTTTCAACTGATCTAGCACTTCCGGATATTTAAATTTAATGATATTCTGAAATAATGAAAAATAATGACCACAATATCAACTTTCTTGTATTATGTCTTTTTTGTAGAATATATGCAATTGCTGCGAACGAATACGGGAAAGGCAGAGGATTATTTTATTAACATTGAATACAGCTAATTTATTTATAATATGTGTTTATTAGTTTATTATATCTTCCGGCTCACGAACAGCTTAGCCGCCATCTTTAGATCACTATGTCAAAAATGTTAATGTCGAGTTTGACAGTTGGAATGAAGCCGCTTGGCGATATTTCTACTGTTAATCGACCCTGATGTAATAATATTAATCCACCAGTCAGTTTGGTTGGGCCATACTCTTGGCGCTACAATTTAATTGTTATTTATGATATTTGAGCCTAAAATTACTTAAAAATTAGTCTAAATTTGACTACCCGAGATGTAACTCACCTATCTTGTTCAAACTCGGGGGTTAAGTAGGCCGTATTGAATCATGAAAATTCCCATGCCAACCGAAAATGTTTTTGACAACACAAAATGGAAAATTCTTTACCAAAAAAAACATTGGATTTTGAAAAATTAAAATATTTGAAATATTGATTATAACTATGATAAAATTTAATAAAATTAATAAAAAAATTATATAATTAATATAATATTTGATAAAAATAGGTAAAAATGGATAAAAATATATATAATAATAAATATAATTCCATTGTAAAAATATTGTGCAAATAACATTAGATAGTTGAGTCAAATGGTATATTTATTCACTTTGTTCTATAAATCTATTAATGTTTCGTAAATTCCGCGCCACACTTTATTAATCTTAACCAATATCGGTTGTTTCGGTACCGAAGTCACTGACTTTCGAATTTGGCAAATGCAAAGATGGATGTTAATCCAGTAAATGTTGTGCAGTGTTAAAAGAGTTAGTTGTAAGTTCATATTTGTATAACGAAACGGAAACACTTTTTGCAAAAGAGATATTCAAAAGCATGGGTGAAATATTAACTGGTAAGAAATTAAACTCTTAAAATATTTTCAATTGAAATTAGTTTGTAAGAATGTAACTTTAGATTACTTATAGTGATTGTTTTCAATATTAATGGAAAATTACTCTTTCGTGCTTATAATTTCAATTCTTAAATTGCACAACTTAACAATAGAGAACAGATATCATATTAGTGTTCTGTTTAGAAATTGGGTACCATCAGGGCCGTGCTTAGGTGTTCAGCGGCTCTGGGCGACTTTGCTTTTTGCTGCCCTAGTATAGGATATTTTTTTAGATATGACAAATGTAAAACAGTTTTTAAAAAGAACGCAGATTTATTTTCATATTAAAATTTCGAAACGATTGTTTTAGTTCTTATAGATAAATTGTGCGTGCTTTACACGCAAAACTATTTAGTAAGTTCGAAAAGTCTATCAAAGACGACAAATCATTTTCAATAGAAATTAAAGCTGAACCGGTTTATTCGACAATCAATCAATGTCGACCTTAAGTACGTTTTAATCAATTTGAATTTAGAAAATGATCGTTCTCCCGAGGCTACTGTTACAGGAATCGTTGGTGGGGTGGCGGAGTAAAGGTGGGGTGGCGGAGTAAAGGTGGGGGGCGGAGTAAAGGTGGGGGGCGGAGTAAAGGTGGGGTGGCGGAGTGGTTAGCACTTTCGCCTCGCAGCAAGAGGAGCCGGGTTCGATCCCAGCTTGTGGCACTGGGTGAAAACTCGGAACAACTCCTTCTGCGTTGAGTTTGCAAGTTCTCTTCCCACTGGTTTAAGGGGTTTTCCCTCGAGCTCTTCGGTTTCCCCTTCGATAAAAACTTGTTGAGGTTAACGGTAATAGTTAGTGTAGGGAGCTGTTGGCTCGCGTGGCATGAAGGGCTTGCCACCACCCTCCTACGCATTGTAACCCGGCCACCTGAATTAATGGCTTCAAAAGTCGCTTGATGACTTAGGCTAATTATTATTATTATTATACTCTTAAGGCTATCACAACCTTTGGAAAAGCTTCTCGAAGTCCATTTGCCAACAAGTACTCAAGAGTTAGCTGTGGCGAAACTAGTGTTTCCGGAATAGAGCGACTAAGAATTTGAAGTTCTGTATACCAATCAACTGCGTTTAAATCGTCTAACAAAGTGGCGAGGTTCTTAGAGTCAGTCAATAAATCAGAGTTTTTCCACGTTTTTAATACCGGAATATCAAAAAGAAATCCGAACGTTTGATTAAAATTTTTTATTTGTTCGAAACGGTTGACATTAAAGCTTGATCAAGCAGAACGTTAAAAAAATAACGCGATAGTTTCTTTCCAGATCGTGAATAGGCTCATCATGTGCCTCGTATGAAAAATGTTTCTTTACTTTTTTCCTACGAAGCGAGGTGGCTGCTGGAAAACAAATATCAACATCCTCCATTTCCAATTCAACAGCTTATTCTTTTGCTGTACTTCTAGATTGTTCGAAGCCTGTTTGTTTATAGTCAACCAAAAATGTAATCATTGTTTCTATTAATTGCAAAGCATTCTTCAAATTTATCTTGGGGCTTTACGTCACTTTGCTAACCACATTGAATTGAGCCAAGAAATCGTACCGTATGCTTAACGACATAAGAAATTTAAAATTTTTAACTTCTTTGGCCAAACCTGTTGCTTCAGTTTAAGAATTCGGATCATTAGAAGTTGCGAAAACGTCTACAATAGCATCGTTAACATCACCAATTTGAAACCGAATAGCCTTAACACTTTCAACTCTACATTCCCATCTAGTGTCAGATAACGGCTTAATAGTGAACTTTGTAACGTGTTTCTGAAAAACCTCCCGTCGATGAGTTGAAGCGGAAAATAATACGTATATTTGCCGAACAATTCCAAAAAACTATTTTGCTACAGTTGACGATTTAACCATGTCTCCGAGAGTAAAATTCCAGCTGTGACACCCGCAAGGTACGACAAATGCTTCAGGGTTTTGTGGCAATATTCGGGCCTGCATGTTCGCGCCGTTGTCGTATCCTTGACCGCGACAGTCCTGATATCAGTTCAACTAGACCCAAAAAGTTACCATTACTCGAGTTGCCTAGCGTATCATAAGAAGCGCGATATGACAAGTTTCTTTGCCCAAGAAACTGGATTATAGACAACAGTCTTTCAAGAACGTGGCGCCAGTGCTGCTTTTCAGAATCCAAAATTTCTTCGGCTCTCCGGTCAATTGCTGGATTTTTACGTCTTCGATTTTCAAGTTCTATCCACTTCTTAAAATGATCGACATGTTTGACAGACGATTCGTGTGATGAAAGAATTTCTCCAAAATGCTTCCAGTCATTGCAGACAGAGTTACATAATTTAGAAGATGACGAACTGCAGAATAATTTACAACTGAAGCAAAAAACTGAATCCAAATTGGTTGAATATATAAGCCAACTATTTCAGAACTAGGCTATCTCCGTTTATCAAACCTTTTAGAAAAATGTATATTTCCCCGTTTAATGGAAAATCGCTTTGCTTGGAACGAACCGGTCCTTTTTCTACAATGAGTAACCGTTGCAGATCACTTATATTTTGGGGCCACAAACCTATATCATCAAGATTCCATTGGCTATCAGAAATATAAATTATATTCTGAGGTACAGAGTCAGAAGTATTTGAAACCTTTTCGTCTGAAGAAATTTTATCGTATATTGACGATGTCGGTGCTCCTGCTGTATCCAAAATCAAACTAAAACCCAACCGATCACTAAGCCTATCGAAGCTATGAGAAGAATAATCTGGAATTTCTGGTTCGAGTCGAAAATGCTTTAATTATGCACCCTTTTGAGATTCTATTAATAGTTCTTCTTTTCGCTTTCGTTTCCGCTTAGCATGTCCAGCATCATTTTTACTTCCTGAGCCATATCGACAGTAGCGGCGCCAGCAACAGGCTGGGGTAGGCTGGGGCCTACTTGAAATTTTGGTAGGGGCCGTCAAAAGTCGTCTTAAAGGGCCTCCAAAATTTAACATACATGTATGGGCCTCTTAATTATTTAACAGGAGAAATTTCTGTAAAAATTGCACCACTTGCTAAAAAAAAATACACCTGGACGGATTTAAAAAAAATTGGTTTTGTGGGCTTCATAATTTTGGGGGCCTCTAATGGTTGGCCTACCTTCCCAAAAATACTGCATATCGGCGCCGCTACTGCATATCGAGGCATTTAAAAAAAAACAGTTGTGCAGAAATACGAGCCACCGGCCGGGATAATTTGGATAAACCAGGGTTCGCGCCGAAGAAAGAAAAACCATAAGACCGTGCTCAAAAGGCTTCAATAGTCTCTAAATTAGAGACGTGCTAATATTATATTAAACTTTCTAAAATTGATTTTTAGAGACTCTAAAAATCAATTTTAGAAATATTAATATAATATACAGGATGTCCACTAAAAATGAACCAGAGCGAATACAGGGACGTACCTTTGGGGGGGGGCAGGGGGAGGCTCCCCCCCCAAAGTTTTGTAGAGTTGGCAAATCGAGGTGGACTTGGCAAAATGAAAATTATGAAACATGTTAGTTAATTAAAAAAACTCCTAAATCGATAGTAAACAAATCATTTAGAATTTCCCAGCAATTTACTTCCCTAAAGTCATTAGAGATTTCTATGTAGTTGCCTCTCCTTATGCATAACTTACAAGACCTGATTTCTACGCTAGGCAGCTAGTGTGTAGGAACTTTAGTTCAGCCTTGTGGTAAAAGCTTTTTAAATAGTCATTTTTCCTACAGCACCTTATAAAATTGAAAGGCAGATAGACGCGTGATAGAGAATATCGGTTGTTCGTTATTATTTCAGTGTTAATTTTCTACGTTAAATTTGGCAATCTGTATAAAATTTATAAAAATAGTTTTAATTTCTATAGGAGATGTTACAGTTTTTTTTACTTAGGGAAAATTAGGTAAGTCGTGAATATTATAGTGTTATTCTTTAGGAAATGGAAAATTTCACAAGCCAATGTTCCTAAAGTTACGTTGGATAAAGATAACGTGTGATCATATGGTCTGATACAGTGTCGGTTGTTCTTACGTTAATATTTCAGTAATAAGTGTTTGAATTGTTTATGTTATATTTCGGTATGAATAATTCCAGTTATTCAAAGCAGTTCAGTTAAACAACAACTAGTATTCGTCAGGATGAAATGTATCAATTTTTTACTACAGCGGGTTACACGACGAGAAAATAGTAAGCGTGTTTGGTGGGATTTTTAAATTGCTGTAACATCGTTCAATCTCGGTTTTCTTCTTCGTGTATCTCACTTTATATATAAAGAGAGTACGCAAATGCTTCACTCAATATAACTAGCAGCCGAGCCGTTTTCGCCATTGAATTGGGAATAGTCCCGCTAGAATGACATAGGCGCGTTCGGTAGTCGTGATTTCGCGAAACAAATTTTGAAATTTCCAGTCGGCGCACTCAGCCGTCAACTCTATCATTATACGGGTGGCGCCATCTATAACTTCCAAAGTACATTAGTACAATTAATTCAATTGTATAGTATATAGTTCCCGCCGCTAACAGCGGATGGCGCCACCGATTATAATTTTAATGAAACATTTAAATTGAAATCTACCGTAACAATCCAAACTTAGACGACTTGAAAAACTTTGGTTTTTACTTGGCAAATTTCACTTACCTCCCCCCCCAAACGTACTCTCTTCGGTACGCCCCTGAGCGAATATCTCAAAATCTATTTTAGGTACGAGTTTGAAATTTTCAGGTTCGCATTGAGTGTGTAGAGGGAACACCTACTATGAAAATGTCGAAGACCTTGAACCATGTCGTCAAGGTCATCGAAAATTTATCTCGAGAACCGTAAGTGTTAGAAAGTTGGTTCCAATTAGAAAAGTATTGAATCACCTTGTATATATATTTTGAACTCATATAATTTTCGTTCTATTACATCAAAACGAAATTACACAATTTTGGGTTTTTACATAAATTTACTCATTATCTTCGTAAACCGAGACATTATAAATATTTTCTCAAAATGTATATGCATTTAATTTTTCAAGTTGGTTTTGTTATCTCATTCTATCAATTTGATAAAACAATTGATTTTTATCACATTTAAGATTTTTCTTATCAATAAAATCCATTTTCATTAATTTTCTAACAAATCATTTGGGTTTTTAGGCATTTTCATAATATTGAAAAAATTGTAAATTTTGATTAGTTTTATTTTTTTCGTCAATTTTGATCAATTTTTTTCTAGTTTTTGCATTTTCAAAAATTTTAATTTTCGGTAATTAATTTTCCATTTTCTTTTGCCATAGCAAAACTAATGCCCGTCGCAACTTTTCCTTTTGGGAATTTTCATGATTCATTACGGCCTACTTAACCCAGAGTTTGAACAAAATCGGTAAGTTACACCTCGGGTAGTCTCCTTGTAAGTGAACCGAAGTCGAGCATGCGTAAAATAATTGGAAACTGAGCTGCAACTGAATTCTTATTTACGCTGTGTATTTTCAGCAACTGGGAGTATTTAGTCCACATAAACAGCAGTAATTGTGAGATGAAACCTAACATGGTGTACAAGTAACAAACGCATCTGTCAGCTGTCCTATACTTCATTACAACCAGTGACGTAAATATTTGAAAAAAATCTTAAAAATGTTGTCCAATAAGGTAGTTTTGGTTTCTGGCATATTTTCAAAACTAACCGCTTAGTTGGAATTTCACGGTCTTTAATTTTGGTTTTAAATAGCAAATTGGTTTATTTCTTTTCATGTCTTAAATATATTTTTTATTTAAAAGCTTGTATAAGATTCACAAAAATAATTTTTCTTTGTATAAATTACAGTATAGTATTTCATTGTAAAAATCACAGGTATTCCCTATAAATAATCAGGCTAATTTTACTAGATTGTTTGACAGCTTTCTGTGCCTATTGCCTGTAGGCGTTACTTCAGTTCTAAGTTTCGCTTAAAGAGTATTATCATGCAACTTTCTTGCGTGTAAGAAGTTTCATTGATAGATAATTCATAATTAACCTTATGATTTTTTAATTTTTATTCTTTACTTGTTTCGAGCAATACAAAAATATTATGTATACACCTGCTCTACTAGTTTATTTCTGTAAATTTTCTTACATTTATGTTTTAAAAACACTCAAACCATATACGGTTTTGGTGAAGGCAACACTCAACATCAATATTCCACTTAACGGGAAAAGATTTATAAAACCCATCTAGCCCCGCTATGCATAGTTACCAAGCATTTTACAAGATTACTATACCGTCGCTTTGCTTTTTATAGACAGATTTCTATGGATAATTTGTAGGGCCTGAATTAGTGTATAAAGCATCACGATAAAGTCACAGACTTTTAATATAATGATCGCGCGTTTTCGTATTAAGGCGGATGGCGCTTTTTATTCTGGTCTCGAGGTCAATTACTGTTTTCGACTACTGAGATGGGTTGCTTAACCCACTTATGCGGTTGAAAGACATACTGATGACTCATTCATTTACTATCCGTTAATGGAGCTTTAGTATGGGAATCATATCACAAGCATAAATGTTTCCTTATACACACGTACTCCTTGCGCTATGCATAGTTACCAAGCATTTTACAAGATTACTATACCGTCGCTTTGCTTTTTATAGACAGATTTCTATGGATAATTTGTAGGGCCTGAATTAGTGTATAAAGCATCACGATAAAGTCACAGACTTTTAATATAATGATCGCGCGATTTCGTATTATGGTTTTTCTCACCAATAAAAACGTTCCTATATTAGAATTCGGTACATAGAACAAATGCACGTTTGGGAATTTCAGAAAGTCTTCGATATCTGAGATGACGAATGGGAGTGCCGGATACGTCAAACGATTCAGAAGAAATGATGAATAGGCCATAATGATAAACGTTGATACTACAAGCCACGATCCCCAAATTATTCGCTCTTCCAATTTTTCTATTTTAAGTGAATCTGAAAATACACGAGACACTTCGGAAGTTTATGGATGCCAAACACGCGAGTCAATAAACGAGATTAAAAATGATTTCTTCCATTTTTTGTAAGAAAAACTAGTTCTTATCCCCGTTATTAAAAACGAATTGGAGTAAACCATTTGGACGTTAAACATTATCGCTAATCGGTGTTTTGACAAAAATATTAACTGTGTTGTAGAAAGAAAAAGATACGCGTTCTAAAACGTGAACAAATTGAATTTGTTCTAAAACCGGTTTTATTTGAAAAGAATGATGGAGTAACTCGACGAAATTTGCCCTCTATAAAATAATGGCTGGCTTTCGCGATAGGCGGTAATATCATTGTGTTCGAAATTTGATCTAAGCAATAGGCTTTCTGACTGTGCTTACTCAACCCGTGTTCTTGGTGTTGTGATTTCTTCCCATGTTATTATTATATAATGATTTTTAATTTTTATGATCTAGGTAATTTAAATAAAAAATTTCATAAAATCTAGAAAAATAAATAAAAAATATATTTTAATATTGGTTTCCATAGGATGAAATATTAAAATTCTTGAAGTATAAAAATATTTTTTCGATAACGACCCGAAGTTTCACTGAAGATTTTATAACACGTATATATATTTTAAAGGTAACAGATGCCAATGATATCTCTTAGTGCCTCAAAACTTTTAAGTTAAGTTACTTTTGTTAAATAGCGGAGCTAATCGATCATTCTCTTCCAAAAAACCTGCTAAAAACAATTATTTAAATTGATGCAAACCGATAAAAAAGACGACGAAATATTGTCTGGGTTAAGTAAGACGGCAGTAATTATGACTCATGTGTAGTTAATTAATTTGGGTTTCTTTCCCTTTTTGCCTAAATAGCTTCAAAAAACAAAACCAAAAAATTTTATATTTTATTATATTTTAGATAAATGTTATGCGCCGAGTATTTTTGAAGTATTTCTAGACCTGGTTGTAATCTCAGACTTTAATGGAAGAAGAATTGTTTGGCCACCAAAAGTTGGTAAAACATCTATTTGCATTGACAAACCAATTTAAA
This sequence comes from Leiobunum rupestre, assembly GCF_980474605.1. Classification (NCBI taxonomy): domain Eukaryota; kingdom Metazoa; phylum Arthropoda; class Arachnida; order Opiliones; family Sclerosomatidae; genus Leiobunum; species Leiobunum rupestre. The sequence goes on from NC_143392.1 coordinate 40,004,106, forward strand.
AATCATAAGAGGAAAGCATTAAAGGTGTATTATGCATAGTAATATTGCTTATACAACAAAAATAAATTTATAATTGAACCTAAAAATATTCAAGTTAAAAAACATTTATTTAATTTCAAATTAATAGATCATTAAATTTGGATCAAAAAGATTTAAAAATTATCTTTCTACAATAAGCTAAAAGGACTATAATGAGATAAATTAAATCATGTTTCATAAGCTATATCTGAATATATTTTTTCATGAAAATCGCCAAAATGAATGTGACCATCATTATTATAAAGAAATCTATTGCAGTCTTAATGGCAAAATTACTAAGCAAAATATAATGATTTTAAAAGGTATTTTCCATGTTTTTAGTAGATTTTTAAACGACTGATGGCGGGAAATAATGCTTTCTTTTCCAAATCAAAGGTTTCAAGTAGGTTTAAAAACCATTCCTTTATTTGAATATAAAATTTATGCGATTAAATAGATTTTAGTTGAATAAATGAAAAACAAAGTGTTTAACCTCAAATAGATAAGAAATAAATATATAAATATTTGACGATTGTTAGAATCAGCGGCTTGTTACATTCAAAACAGTTAAAAAAACAATACCGTTTTATTTATATTAAATACGTATGTTGTATGATCACAAATTAGATACCTTTTCCTAAGGAAATCTTCAAGGACGTGAATGCATTTTCCATGAAATTTGAAACAATATCTTGATTTATATTGATAATTTTGAGCAGTGTTGCCGCAATCGATGATATTCCGAAAGAAACCAAAACGCAGAGCCATAACTGAAATGATAAAAACGTGTAAATCTAATTTTTTGAATAATTAATGTAAGCAATTAATATACAACTGAGTTGAACAATGTAACTCAGATGTATTTAAGTTAAAAAGCGACACCGGTCTACTGTTGGAATCTAAAGATAAAATTAAGAATTTGGTCAACTACGAATTTGAACCACATAGGGCTACACTTCTAGTTAAAGTAGACATTTATTCTGCGAAATTAAGAATGTTTTCTTGATTTAAAAGTTAACGTGTTAAGTTTAACGTAATTATTGGCGTTATTATATCTATTTTTAATAAACATGGTTTAAAAAGGAATATTTTAAGAATCTTTTAAATAAATTTGAGCTGTACCTCTTTATCAAATACTGAAGTCAGTCGGTACAATGAATCTTGTTGAATTTGTGGATTTGAAAAAAAAATAAATGAACCCATTTCATTTGGGTAAGTCATGTCAAACAACTCAATATATCCTGATTTGAGTTGTAATGGATACATCCCTATGTCCGTCTCCTAAAAAGGAAACATAAAACGGACAGGTTACGGATTAAAATATAGAAGAAAAATTAAATGATGAAATATTTATAAATATTAAAACTTTTAGCCATGGTTTATTATTAATTGTTAAATTTTAAAAAAAGCTGCTACTTCATGACTTAGAAAAAAACTTTATTTTATTCGGAGCTTTCGGACCGTGGTCTTTCTTCAGCGAGTGACTGTTACAAGTGATTCCTTAACACGAATACAAAACCAAAAATATTTCTACCATTGGGCAATGAGCTTTAACCCTACTCTCGGACTTTCATCACGTGTTGCAAAACCGTGCCAGACTATCGGTATAGCCTTTCTGGGTTCTCCGCGTTAATATCATTTTATACTAAAAATACTATAAGACGCTACCGTTAGGTAGCCCAGAAAAAAACGTATTTACAAGAATCGTTCAAAAATTATACAATGCTTAAACTTACACAATTACATATATGTATAAAACAACAACATTACTAATTAATTCTATTTATAACAGTTACCTTATTGGCTACAAATTCTTTAGGTAAAACTGTATCAATTCTGTCTTAACTATTCTTCTTTACAATTACCCTATATTTTAATTTTATATTTATCCAAATTAAATAATTAGTATAAAATTAGAGAAATTGAAGACGGAAAGGAAAAATTTAATTTATCCCCCCAGTTTTAAAAGCGCCTCATATTTACGGTTTAGTAAAAATTCACAAACCAGGAAACCCGTTGAGACCTATTGTGTCCTCCATGAATAGCCCCACCTATGGTTACGCTAAGGAACTAGTTAAAATTGTGGCTCCTTTAATTGGAAATAATGACCATTCTCTAAAAAACTCCTACCATTTTGTAGACGTTTTAAGAGCGACTTCTATTGAAAATGATGAAGAAATAGGAAGTAGTTAATTTATAAGGTAATGTTCCAGTAGCACTAGCTCTCACAGTATTAAGGAGTTATCTTAAAAAAAGATAAAACACTAAAGACACGTACAGGCCTGAGCATTAACACAATTATTAAGTTAAGTGAAATTTGTTTGAAACATACTTACTTTACCTATGACGGTAATTTTTATATGCAGGAAACAGGTTTAGCAATGGGTAATCCTTTATCTGCCCCAATTGCTAACATGGTCATGGAACATGTAGAACAATCAATATTTAGGAAGAAACAAATTAAGGATAATATAAAACTATGGTATCGGTTTATGGACGATATATTTTTCATCAAGAAAAAAGCCCTATCAACAGAGCGGTTACTAAATATTGTCAATAAGATTCATAAAAGCATTTCCTTAACGATGGAGGGGGAGATAGAAAGAGCCCTTCCATTTCTTGACGTAATGGTCAAACATCAAAATGGACGGTTCGAATGTTCCATGTACCAAAAACCTACGCACGCAAAAACGTTTTTAAATTTTAATTCTAGCCACCATATCAACATTAAAATAGGTTTAATTAAATCCCTGAAAAAAAGAATAGAATACATTTCAGATCACCCTGTTAAGGATAAAGAGATGTTTTGTCAACAATTACTTGATAGTGGTTATCCAAAACACTTAATTAACTCTATATTTAATGATAATAATCTGAAAATTATAATAAAAAAGAGACCCCTAAAAATGTACTTAGTTTACCCTACATAAAAAATATAAGTGAAAAAACGAGGCGTCAATTAAAAAAGCTTGATGTAACGTTAGTTAACAGAACCGTAAACACGCTGAAATCAAATATTGTAAAAAATAAACCGCTAATTGAAGACAATAAAAAAACAGGGGTTATTTACGCAATAGACTGCAACTCACAGTGTTTTAAAATCGACTTTTTGCGGCCAAAATTAAATACCGGTAAAATGTAACAAAACATTATATATTCTTATGTGATTTTGTGCGTGGAATCTGAAAACATTGATCATTTTTTTCTAAGTGACACCAGGAGGCCAAACGTTTTCTTTACGGGATTTTTCAGGCTTTTTTAGCGCAATTTATGTTAAGGGTGGTCCTATACGTTACTTGAAAGTTTGGTAAGTCTATAATAAATACAACCGCTGAAAATTGAATATAAAGCTTCAAATTTCATCAAAATGTGACATTTTCAAAAGGCTTTTTTGTAAAAGAGTGCAAGTGAATGCAAGTAATTTTAGAATTATCTCGTGGATAAATTTGTGTAGAATACAATGCAAAAACTATGCGAGGTAAACGTCGTCAAGGTGTGTAGATACAGCAACTTTTATAACATGCAAAAAATCATATTTTAATCGGGAATTTTATCGTGTCTTTGGTCATCTTGTTTTCTTTTAAACTTCTACAAGACGCACTATAGGAGGATAACATATAACTTTTCCCACCATCTGTCCTTATCTGTCGGTTTATCTAAAACATTATATACGAACATAGTAAAAATAATACCTGTAAATAGTTAGCGGGATTTCTAACTTGGACAGCTTACGTTTAAATTTTTATGTCGACCGCCGCGCCTTATCTTAATTCGAGTAAATTATGTATATTTAAAAAACCATTGGTGACAATTAAAAAAATATTGAAGATTAGAGCCCTTTGAAGCTATTTTTATACTATGTTCGTATATAATATTTTAGATAAACCGACAGATAAGAACAGATGGTGGGAAAAGTTATATGTTATCCTCCTATAGTGCGTTTTGTAGAAGTTTAAAAGAAAACAAGATGACCAAAGACACGATAAAATTTCCGATTAAAATATGATTTTTTGCATGTTATAAAAGTTGCTGTATCTACACACCTTGACGACGTTTACCTCGCATAGTTTTTGCATTGTATTCTACACAAATTTATCCACGAGATAATTCTAAAATTACTTGCATTCACTTGCACTCTTTTACAAAAAAGCCATTTGAAAATGTCACATTTTGATGAAATTTGAAGCTTTATATTCAATTTTCAGCGGTTGTATTTATTATAGACTTACCAAACTTTCAAGTAACGTCTAGGACCACCCTTAACATAAATTGCACTAAAAAATCCTGAAAAATTCCGTAAAGAAAACGTTTGGCCTCCTGGTGTCACTTAGAAAAAATGAACAATGTTTTCAGATTCTACGCACAAAATCACATAAGAATATATAATGTTATGTTACATTTTATCGGTATTTAATTTTGGCCGCAAAAAGTCGATTTTAAAACACTGCGCAACTGTAAGGAAACATATAGGTCAAACAAAAAGAACTCTGCAAAAGAGACGGAACGAACATAAAAATTGTGTAAAAAAGAAAGATAAAAAAACGGCCTGGCGTATCATATAGTAAACAATAATAAGCATAAAATTGAATGGGATTCGGCGATAATGATTTGTAACGAAACTAATTGGTTTAAAAGAAATTTCAAAGAGTCAGTGTTCTTTAAACAAGGCGGGAATTTAAAGGGAATATAGAAAGTGGCTCAGTTGGAGTAAAAGGTTGGGGTTTATTTAATTTGGATAAATATAAAATTAAAATATAGGGTAATTGTATAGAAGAATAGTTAAGACAGAATTGATACGGTTTTACCTAAAGAATTTGTAGCCCATAAGGTAACTGTTATAAATAGAATTAATTAGTAACGTTGTTGTTTTATACATATATGAAATTGTGTAAGTTAAAGCATTGTATAATTTTTGAACGATTCTTGTAAATACGTTTTTTTCGATGAAAGTCCGAGAGTAGGGTTAAAGCTCATTGCCCAATGGTAGAAATATTTTTGGTTTTGTATTCGTGTTAAGGAATCACTTGTAACAGTCACTCGCTGAAGAAGGTCCGAAAGCTCCGAATAAAATAAAGTTTTTTTCTAAGTCATGAAGTAGCAGCTTTTTTAAAATTTAACAATGGTAAAATATTTGTTTATCACAAAGTTATACTCTCTCGCATTTCAATAACTGACTGCGAATGAAAAGAAATGAACAGCGTCTGAATCCTTCGCAGTGGCCAAAATCATGCGGCTGGAAACGGAAGCTCCTTGATTTTGTTAATGCGTTTATTTGTCTTTAGTAAAGTGTAGGGGCTTTAATTTCAAACTGGCGACGCTAGGAACTGAGCAATTAAACATGTTACACGAATCTTATTCATGTAAAAACCGATTACTCCATATTAACTTCGGAGGGAAAATTAAATTTTAATTACCCCTCTAAAGTCGACTATTTTAATGTTCCATATTTTCAGATAATTTGTGGCTCTCGTCTTCCTTTTCGAAATTAATTTTTTTTTATCTTTCTTTTGAAACCCAAAAGTTATTAAAAGTAAATTATCAAATATCTAAGTAGCTGATATTTACGGTCCGTTAAGTTGACGCCGCCATATGCAAATTAGTAGTGCCATAATTTCGCTCTCATTTCTCTCTATTAAATTGCACTATAAAATAATTCGTTAATGAGTTATTTAATTTTTAATCGGCGGGGCCAAGTTTACGCTTGGCCTCGCCACTCAAACTTTATGCAAAATAACAGTGCCATAATTTCGCTCTCATTTCTCTCTAATAAACTGCGCAAGAAAATAATTTCTCTCCGCATTCGTTAATGATTTATTTAAATTATTAATTGGCGGGGCCAAATTAACGCTTGGCCCCGCCTTAAGCCGATATGCAAATTAGTAGTGCCATAATTTCGCTATCATTTCTCTCTATTAAATTACACTATAAAATAATTTATCTCCGCATTCGTTAATGAGTTATTTAATTTTTAATCGGCGGGGCCAAATTAACTCTTGGCCCCGCCTTAGGCCGATATGCAAATTAGTAGTGCCATAATTTCGCTCTCATTTCTCTCTATTAAATTACACTATAAAATAATTTATCTCCGCATTCGTTAATGAGTTATTTAATTTTTAATCGGCGGGGCCAAATTAACGCTTGACCCCGCCATAGAACGATATTTGAATTTTTAATTAATTTTTGGAATATTTAAGAAATTGATGAATGAAGGTTTAATTTGTAAATTAAATTTTTTTCTAAAGTTTAGTTGTAAAAATTATTTTTAAATTACTTACACGATAAATTATATTCATTTGACAATAATAGAATTTATAACTATATCTTATTTTTTAAATTAAATACCTTGCAATAAAAGCAACTATGTGCCCCAGTTGGAGGTCCAGTTGTCTGGCATACCATGCATCCATTTTCATGATCAAGCGCCACAGTTTCCGTTCCTATGCCATGAGGGTCATTCCATGGCAAATCAACCAGTGATGGTACCATGGGTCGGAAGTTTTTGACGAAATTTTAAGGACATGTTAAGGGGTTGAAAAGTATGTTAACTTTCGATTTTGACGTTGAAATTTAATTAGGTCAATTTTTATGAGCATTTTAAAAATAGCCTGAATTTTTCTTTGTATCATTGACATTTTCGGTAGCTTTTAAAGAAATATTTAATAGAAATAGTTTGGTTTATGCAAAAATTTTGAAAATTCGCATAAGTATAGTAAATTAGACAGCGAATAAGATGCGTTTAATTTCTAAAAGCTTAGTTAATTATATTGCCCGTAATTTACACTTCAAACCAAAATATCTGTTTTCCGGGGGGGGGGGGGTCCACTCGGTGGTGCATGGCCAAAAAGATGCAACTTCATATTTTATAAAAAGGATATTTTTTTGGAGGTTTTTGCCAGGGCTTTTAGAAAATAGTAAAATTGTTATAGCTATTTGGTTGCTAGTGTGAGTTTTTTTTGAAAAAACGTAAAACCAATTTTTGGCACTTTAAAACGTTTTTATTGCTTATTTTTGGCCCACTTTTCTAGAATACAATCGTCTGCTAGACTTTCTGCTTGCGTTTTCGTCTCCAAATTGTCTAAGCTGCGATTTATATATTGTCACGCACTTCGAAGCGTTCAAGATTTATAATGGAAATTGATGAAGAGCATAGTTTGCCAAATTGTTCAGTTGGGATTCTGAAAAATGAAACTTGTCAGAAAACTACCCAATGCAAAATAATAGGAATGAAAGATGTAAATAATTTAAAAGAAGAAGAGCAAGAAATTCTCGGTTTACGGGCAAATGTAAAAGATTTCAAGCTAGAAGCAGTGTGTAATCATCATTATGCCATGCTAATTACCAAATATTCAGCTTTTCAAGTAAAATGCATTGATCCGCTTCATATTCACTCTAAGGCTATAAAAGGTTTGTCTAATTGATAATATCGGAAGGGGTAAAGGGGTAAGGTTACAAAAGGCGTCCCTAGTGTAACGTAACTCCCACCAACCTCGAAAAGACGCAAAAAACGGCGAAAGTATACACTTTTAAACCAATTTACTCCCATAAACGCCCCTAGGCCTTTCCGCGGTACAATTTCGCCTTGTTGTCTGCTAGATACTTTTCAGCAAAGTATAGTGGTTGCTAAAACATCGTTTGAATTTATATTAACTTTGGGGTGATTTTAATGTTTTACTTAAATTAACAGACTTGGAAGTAGCTGGAGTCCGAGCCCAATGACTGTTAAAAAAATTAAGAGATCCTAAAATAAATCATTTGAAAAGGGGTTGCGGGCCACCGGGGCCCGTAAATAAATAAAATATTTCTTAAATACTTCATGGAAATTTCTTGAAAATAACGTTTAAGCCTTTCCTGAAACGCATTTTTCCTACCGTAGATAATCAGCGAAATCTGGCGTTACTGATAGTCTGATCATTTGCATAATTTCCCCCATTTCACCCCCCCCCCGGGCCATTGGTCCTCAATAAAAATAAACTTCAAAGGGTCGGGAGCCCCTAGGGTCCCGTTAAAAATATCAAGTCTGACTTGAACAGACATACTATGATTCACCAGTTTTACGTCGTCACGTGAGCTAAACTTACGTCACAATTACGACATGCGCTTGTCAATCAATCAGAAAAATCAAGACATTAGAACTTGGTTGAACTGTTGTTAAACCCTAGGCAGTGGAACTTCCCCTTTATGCCAATGTTCTGATAATATCTTAATTGTATAATTATAGTAACTCTAATATTTTTATTATAGCTAATTTACATAGCTTGACGCTGGATACTATCAAAGAACTAATAACGACAAGTGCAATGTCCTTGGTTCCTGGTCAAAAACTTTGTCATAATTGCTACTTATCTCTACGTCAACCACCTCTAAACCCCACTAGTGGCACTTCAGCGGCATTAACCGATAGTCAGTCTCCTTCTTCAACGCCTTTCACAGGAAGCCAAGAAAGTGTCATCTCTAAGACTAGTATTGCAGAAGCAGTTACGTCCACAGAAAAAGAGCAGTTAAACAAAGTTTTAAAGAATCTTGGAGCAAGCCCAATTAAACTTCATTCGCTAAATGAGTACAAAAGAAGTAATTATGCAAAACGAAAGGTCACCCAGATTGTGGACGTAGTACAGTCAAAGGTTACTAAAGTTTTGAACTTATCAGCTTCAGAATGTAACACACTTGCGACGACATCATCATCAACTGACATGGAAGAATTCATTGACGCTCTCAAAATTAAAATAAATAACTCGTCTAGACAAGAGAAGTGTAAGCTACTAACACTTGCACCAAAGTCGTGGAGTATAAATCAATTATGTGAAGAGTTTAAAGTTTCACAATATCTTGCTAAAAAATCGAAAAAATTAAAAGAGAGAGATGGTATTCTTCCAAACATTGAAAAAAAGCAAGGTCTTAGTCTTCCGTTGGAAACTATTAAAGCGGTGCAGTCCTATTACGAAGATGACGATATCAGTAGGATGTGTCCTGGCAAAAAAGATTTTGTATCTGTTCGCGTAGAAGGCCAGAAAGTTCAGAAACAGAAAAAACTTTTCTTAGCCAATATTAAAGAAATATACCAACAGTTCAAAGTTGTACACCCAGAATTGAAAATAGGATTTTCGAAATTTTGCGAACTGAGACCGAAATGGTGTGTCACAACAGCAGCAAAAGGAGTCCACAATGTATGTGTATGTGAGATTCATCAAAATCTAAAGTTAATGTCACTAGCGTTACCACAAAAAGAAGACTACAAATCACTAATGCTCAAGTTTGTTTGTTCGACGTCAAACCGTCAGTGCATGTTACATCGTTGCAACGATTGCCCATCTAGTGAAGCATTCTTTTCTTCTATTAAAGAAATATTTGATGGCAACGAAATTGATGAAGACGAATGCGTAATCTACACACAGTGGGTTCATCATGACGGACAAACTAAATTAATTGAAATAAAACAAGTAGTTGAAGAATTTGTGGAATCGCTTACTGACGTCGTTGAAAAATCACTACCACATCATTTCATTGCAAAGTCGCAATCTAACTACTTAAAGAATTTAAATTTAATCTCGAAGACGATCATGTTATAACACTGATGGACTTTGCTGAAAATTATTCTTTCTTAGTGCAAGATGCCGTTCCATCCATCCCTTCGTAACTTACTATAGGAAAGACGGAAGTCTTGAGTGCTTGAGCAGTTGCGTAGTGAGTGATGACATGGAACATAGTGCAATTACAGTGCACATATTTATTGGAAAACTCATTGTCTACCTGAAACGTGTTCTACCCGATATAAAACATATCCACTATTTTAGCGACGGAGCTGCATCACAATACAAGAACTGTAAAAATTTTCTGAACCTGTGTAACCACGAATCGGATTTTGGATTAACAGCTGAATGGCATAATTTCGCAACAAGCCATGGAAAAAGTCCATGTGATGGAATAGGCGGCACTGTAAAGAGAATTGTAACTCGAGAGTCACTTCAGCGTACTGAAAATAATCATATTTTGACGCCACTTCAGTTTTTTCAATTTGCCAAGGAAAATATTAAAGGTATCGACTTTTTTTGGGTGGGGAAAGACGAAATTAAAAATTCCAAAGAAATTCAAAATGCAAGGCTGACTACCCTTACAAAAAATTTCTATAAGGTATTTTATAGAGTTGATCTATAAAAATTTCATAGAGTAGTCTTAAGCTATTTCTATAAAATGTTTATGGAATGTGGCTATAGAATGTTTGTGGAAAATGGGTCATTTTTCTAAAATGTTTTTTTAGAATTTCTTTAGAAACTTACTTATGATTTTAAAGATCAAAGTAAGTTATTTCTATAAACATTTTAAGGGTTTTCTATAAACCCTTTTAAAGGTTTTCTATAAACATTTTAAGGGTTTTTTAGTTTTATATTAGTGGCTTCTATAAGAATTTTAAAGAATACTTCTTTTTAAAAAGTGGAGTTTCTATTAAGATACTAAATGGTTTCTTAAGAAGCATCGTAATACTTTAAATACATTAGCTATAAAGAAGTTCAGGTCAAAATTATACTTAAATATATAATTAAAATACAATCATTTCTCAAATTATTGTTTTAATGTCCTTAAGCGAGAATGATAACAAATTTAGTCGTCTTTAAACAAGAATTATGACGAAATTAATCGTCGTTAAACGAGAATGATGACATGTGTTTAGCGTTACACTCCTTAATTTTGTTTGATAGAGTTTCCATTACTCCTCTTCTCGTTGCTGAGGGGTATCTTTTCATAGTGTATCCTAAATAAAAAGTTAATTTTAAAGAATCTCAAAATAAGTAGTGTACAGTAAGTTTAGTCTAACTGTGACCAAGCAGGTATCAACACCCAAGTTGCTAACGTTCACGCAAAACCCAAACAAAAATGTTAAATGCATACCAATAATTGCATCTGTTTTGATACGATCTAGCGCAGGCTTTGGTGATTTCGCTTTATGAGCGTTACTCGATCGGCCAGTAAGTGATTTTCCAATTAGTTCCTCCATTGTAAACAAGTGTGTTAGGAGTGATCTAGCTAGCACAGTTGGTCCAGTTGATGTTCTTAGCATCATACCTAAAACACTTCGATCTACATTTACAAGATGTCCAATGGAAACCATAGCCTATAAAAAATTTACTAAATTTAATTAAAAATTAAATTTAAGAAACAAAATATCTTACATTTTGACCTTCATCTGTTAATGCATTTGAAGTTTTAGAGTGAGATGGTCGTCCAATTTGTGTCACATGCATGTTGCTCTCATCCAAACAACTGGACCTTCCTAAGGCAGAAACTGATTCAAAATTACTGTGTTGTCTGATTGAATCAATGCAAGATCTCAATTCTGATAGCAGAGACTTAAACTCTATATTAAAAACAAAATTAAAAATACATTTTAAGGTTTCGGTAAATTTTCATAGTTACCTTTGTGATCAGAAATTTCTTCTAAATTCTTATAATTTTCTCTCTTTAACAACCTGTATTTGGTTTTCAACTCCTTATATTTTTCGCATTTGCACGGATTTGATCTGGAATTTGTGGCCTCAGTTTCTATTTCCTGCATCAAAGTGGCTTGTTGGTTTTCTCTTAACTGTTTCTTCTACAAAATTTCGAACCAACTTAATATTTCCAATTTTAAAACGTTATTTTGATATACCAATTACCTCATTTTTGTTGCTAGCTGAATCGTGACACTCCTCGTCGGGTATGCCAAGCCTACTTAAATTGTTACTTGAGATTTCAGTTCTTTTTATTTCCATTTCAGCCTGTTTTCCTAAAATTAAAATTAATTAAGTAAATGCAACCAAATTTTAGAGAGGTGATTAACCTTATATTAAAATGTATTTTAATTTGATTCAATATAATACCCTGCATTCTGAACCACTTCAAAATTTGCTGAATTACATATAAACATAAACAATAAATTTTCTATGATTTCATAAATTAAATTATTATAAATCCTTGCAGTTTGAATCACCTTTAAATACTAATTTGGACTTAAAGCATAAGAACCATTAAGTTTCCTCTAGCTTTAACATTGCTTAAAAAACTTGCCAAAGACAAGCAACTTAAAAAATCCAAATGTGATTAAGCCCTTCTAAATAAGTGTTTAATAATATTAATTAAATCATAAATTTATATTCTGATACATTGATCTTAATGTGAAGCAGTAAAAAACTATTGTTTTCTCTAACATAAGATTAGAGGATGTAAAAGTTATTATGGCCAACTTACCATAAGCAAGCAAAGTGCCAGCAGCTGCAGGTTCTCCATTTTTCCAGTGAAAATCTAATTCTTTTCCAATGAATTTTTCTGGGTCTTTAGAGATTTTTTTTTTCAAATCAGAATTATGTTTTAGACTTTCTTCTAGGCTTAAAACATCCCACATATCAGAATCGCTCCATTTCAATACAAAGAAAAGCCTCCTCCCGGACCCTTTAGACATTTTGCCTAGTTAAGATAATTAAATCTGATATTAAAAACGTATATTTAAGAATTAAAAATTCTAAAATAACTTGCGAATACAATTTAGCTTACCAAATTAAATGATCGAAAACGGTCTTAGGAATTGCCTTGAATTTAAAAATAGAATGCGTTTAAAAAGCTCGGAGCACTGGGCACCGACGACGAAAGTAAAATGGCCAGATCACAAAGAGACGGTTGACCAACATACACTAGAGATTTATATACCCCCCGTACCGCACACCGGGGACGGTTGACCAACAATAAAAATTCCTATTCAACAGCGTGGGCGCGCGGCAACAGGTAGCTCAGCTGCAGCAGCTGTAAAAACGTCCCGAGCGCGAGGCTGCCAGCTACTAAAACACCACTCGAGTAGGAACTAGGAAGAGCACCAAGGTTCGTAGAGAAAAATACACAACGTACGCCTTTTGAAATTAAATATTGTTTTTACAAATTTTATGTTAAAAAATTAATATTTTTCACCGTTTAAATTTAGAATAAAAAATAATTAACCTAATTTGAATTCGGTATTAAACAACAAAATAATTTCTGACGTTGTTAATAATAATAGCGCTGCCTTCATCCACGCGAGCTGGCCGTCAGCTCCCTAGACTAACTATTACTGTTAAGTGTTAACCCCAGCAAGTTTATTTTACTATCTCCTTTGTTTTCAACTGATATGTGGTAAAGTATTAACTCGTGTTATCAGGGCACAATAAGTGTAAACTTTCGAGTATCTGTATTATTATTATTATTATTATTTTATGGTACATCTGGCAGCGCAGCTTATGTCCTGTACCTCCAGCTGATCGAACCCATGTGCTTTTTTTTAAGCAGACGTCGTTAATTTCGCTGCAGTTGTTCAGTGATATTAGACGAAATAGTTTTGAATTCGAAATGGGAAAATGTGCCAACGCAAAGAAAGGATTATGGAAACTTGCAAATTACAATGGTGTCTTAAAAATACCAAGAAAGACAGAATATAGAATTAGAAATGCCAAAAACAAAAGATGTCATAACTTCAGCTTTGAACCTGATCCTAATGTTCAAAATGAACATTCCAGTCCATCTGCATCTTACCTAGCAACAAATAATAATCCCATAAATAGAATGTCGCCATGTACAAGTATATTTTCAAGTTCAACATCTTCATTAAATTCTATCGAAGGTATAAAACACTATAATAACAACTTACCATTATCATTTTTAATACCACTTGATTTTACTAATAGGTATTATAAACGAATTGCCAAATGAGCATAGTTCTTGCGAACCAACTTTATCCCGCTCAACTTCTGCCACTTCTATTTCATTATTAATGAATAACGAAGAAGTCCAGCAAAATGAATTTGAGGGTCAAACTAATAATTGTGGTCCTGATGAAAATTATGAAACTAATAATGTAAGTCTATAGTCTACGGTTTTAGTCTACCATGATAGGGGCATTGTAGAATAAAATGGGTAAGATTTTTTATTAATATATAAGAATTTAATATTCGTAGGATGGATCAAGCACCAATCCTTCCAATACAGTTGATGGAGATGCGTTAGTTGATGATGACGATGGTATTACGGATACACTAGTAAGTAAAGTGTATTGTATTAAGTAGCTATAGTAGAATGGCAGTAAGACGTTATCACCCATGCTTTTTCCTATAGATAAAAAAGCGCGATTTATTATAAAATTGTTAATGGTCATGGCTATAACTACTTGTCGTTTTGTGAAAAGACAACTAGTAAAACATAACATAGGTCTATTAAATAACAAATTTGGAGATCTTGGCTCAATAAACTAAAAATAGAAAATGAAATAAAACAGGTATAATACATCAAATTACATGTAATACCAATTCCATTGAAATACAAAACCGAGATAGGGGCCTGGAAAATCATCTGAATTAAAATTATAATTATATAATGGGGGGAGGTGCAAAATATTAGCCAGAGAGGAAACATTTATTTATTATTAAGAATATATTTGAGCTTTAGCAACAATAATGAGTGATTAAAGTTAATTATAAACCTGAATATTTTAGTTTTTTACTAAGCAAATAATTATATTTTAGGAAGAAGAACTGTACGCTGGTTCAACTTTAACGTTGAAACAAAGTCTGTTATTGACTATGGCACATGTCATTCGATACCAAGAAAGCAAGGAAGCCACAGCTTCACTACTAAAGCTTCTAATGTTTCATATGCCATGCAATACACAATTACCGCAATCGTTATATCTGTTTTATAGATATTTTGAACACGCTAAGTCTCAGTACCGTTTTCATATGTATTGTGCTAAATGTAGTGGTTATATTGGTATAACAGAGAAACAATGCCCATTTTGCCAATGTCTGGTGTCTTATGAGAGGGCTCTTGAAAAGGGCAATTATTTTCTGGTTTTTGAAATTGAAGACCAAATTAAAGCTCTGTTAGAGAAAGAAGAAGCTATGAAAGAAATAAATGGAAAGCCACAATCTAAATTGCATGGATTGAAAGATGGAAATTGCTACAAATGTCTACCAATAGGAAAAGATGATCTCTCAGTTACGTGGAATACAGATGGGGTACCGGTATTTCATTCATCAGACTTCAGTATCTGGCCATTACTTTATGTAGTTAATGAGCTTAAAATTTCCGGGCAAAAAGCTGGCGTTCAGTTGGGAGCTTTGTGGTTTGGAACTGGTAAACCAGATATGAATTGTTTTTTAAAACCTTTCATTGACCAAATCAATAAACTGTCGTCAGAGGGTTTCCAATACAGTCACTCAGGCCGAGAGAAAAATGTTAAAGTATTTCCAGGACCACTAACGTGCGATTCAGTGGCACGTTGTAAATTGCAATGCATAAATCAGTTTAACGGAGCGAATGGGTGTAATTGGTGTCTAAATGAAGGGAGAACAGTCTTGAGAGGTGAAGGTCATACCAGAATTTATGAAGCTGGAGAATTTCCAAAACGAGACGTAGCTCAGATGAAACAAGATGCCAGAACCGCTCTGCAACATAAAAAGCCGGTCAATGGAGTTCAGGGATTTTCAATTTTGTTTCTTCTTAACTATTTTGATATAGTAAATGGATTTGTAGTTGACTATATGCACTCTGTGTGCCAAGGTGTGGTTAAAGCAACCTCTTGTATGTGGTTCGACTCGTCTAGTCATCAACATGAATATTATCTTGGAAGGAAAATTGGTGAAATAGACAGTCTATTGTTATCACTAAAACCTACAGATGAGGTCACGAGAACACCGAGAACATTGAAAGATAGAAAACAATGGAAGGCCAATGAATGGCGTTCGTGGTTATTATTTTATTCACCAGTAATTTTAAAGAAATATCTTCCTGGAAGGTTTTATAATCACTGGTTATATTTAGTATTGGGTGTAAAAATTTTGCTTTCAACTAAAGTGCCACCGGAAATGATTTTAGAAGCTGTTAATTATTTGAAATTATTTGTAGAAAATTATTCTTTATTATATGGTAATGATACCATGTCTTACAATGTACATTTGCTTCTTCATTTGCCAGAAACTGTAACAAATTGGGGACCTTTATGGGCCACATCGTGTTTTCAATTTGAAAACATGAATGGTAAACTTATGAAATTGTTTAATGGAACTCAGAAAGTACCGCACCAAATAGCGGAAAAATTTTCAATTTTGAGTAAAATCTCCGGAATTTCGGATAAAGCGTTTTCAGATTCTGCGTCAGATATTCAAGATTATTTTTTTGATTTACTTAGGGGATACCCTTTGCTAAAGCGTATTAGTAGATTAAATGATTCAAGTTTTTTGCATGGGTTACCAAAACATTGTTCTTTAACTCACGCTGAAAAATTAGCCATTCAACCATATATTAATGTAGATAACTCTGCACTTTTATATTCAGTTTATGAATTTCAAAAACTAACGACTTCTGGACAAACTATTTGCGCGCATGAAGTAGCAAAAAGGTGTAACACAGGCATCAAAACAAAAGACGGTTCCTTTGGAATAATTCAAGGTTTATATTTGTTAAAAGATAACATTTGCCAATGTGTTACAATCAGTTGCCTTTGTATTTGTAGTTATTTTGCTATTGTGAAAGAGTTAAGAGAATACCATCAATCGCAAATAAAAAATCAAATAGCTTCTAAATGCAAACTTACAGGAAAAATTGTAGCTTACCCAATTTCAGATATTGAAGAAAAAGTTTTAACTTTTGGCACTAATAATCCACATTTTAATGATTATATATATGTAATTAAAATGCCAAACATTTTTGAAAGTGATTAGAATTGATGTTTAGCGAGGTAGAAAAAGTATTGAATAAAAGTATTTTACACACTTTAATATCGTTAAGTATTCCCCCCCCCTAAACCAAACAATTCGATTTCTAAAGAGTTTTAATTGTGAGGTTAAAAGAAACTTCGTTTTATTTATCATCTTTTATTAAATATGCAAATATAACGAATTTTCTTTTAACATCATAACGTATATTGCATTGGCGTTGCGTGCATTATTATTTTCCTAGTTGAACCCTACATCTAAGCCGCCCGGGGCCATGGCCCCCTTTGCACCCACTCCTCTACGCCACTGGCATATTGCACTTATAAATCACCTAAGCCTTAAAGAGTTTTAATAGAAATTATTTTAAATAGATTCTAAAGAATGGTTTGTAGAATTGATTCTTGGTTTTCCTATGATTTTCGCTATAGAAAACTCTATAGGTTATAGAACCCCTTTTGCACTCTATCACTCTCTATACGATTTTATAGAGGTTTTAAAGAATATTTTTTTACGGGTAACGCTAACACTATAGTAGGCACCCGTAGCCACCACAGATTTGTCCCTTTTTCGAAAAATGAAATCAACATGTTCCGAATTTCCGAAGACGATTTCTTCACCACAGTGAAGGTAACAAAGTTCACTGAAGATACCATCAAAATGGAAGACGTTGAGGTTGGGCAATATGTGGCGGCTGTGTACGACAGGATCTGGTACATCGGTATCGTTTTAGAGAAATGTCAAGAAGAAAACGACTGCTTAATCAAATTTATGAAGAAGCAGAAAAACCTATGGTTTTCGTGGCCGAAAAACATTGACCAATGCTATGTTCCAATAAATTGTATTTTGTGCAACGTTGCACAACATTTATTAGACATTTCCAAAAAAGGTTCTAAAGGTTTCAAAATAACATCAAAAGAATTGAAAACCATTACGTATCTCTTTGAAAATAAATAATTCATTTAAACTAATGGAAAAAATTGGTTTTACGTTTTTTCAAAAATACTCCCACTAGCAACCAAATAGCTATAACAATTTTACTATTTTCTAAAAGCCCTGGCAAAAACCTCCAAAAAAATATCCTTTTTATAAAAAATGAAGTTGCACCTTTTTGGCCATGCACCACCGAGTGGACCCCCCCGGAAAACAGATATTTTGGTTTGAAGTGTAAATTACGGGCAATATAATTAACTAAGCTTTTAGAAATTACACTCATCTTATTCGCTGTATAATTTACTATACTTATGCGAATTTTCAAAATTTTTGCATAAACCAAACTATTTCTATTAAATATTTCTTTAAAAGCTACCGAAAATGTCAATGCCACAAAGAAAAATTCAGGCTTTTTTTAAAATGCTCATAAAAATTGACCTAATTAAAATTTCAACGTCAAAATCGAAAGTTAACATACTTTTCAACCCCTTAACATGTCCTTAAAATTTCGTCAAAAACTTCCGACCCATGGTACCATCACTGGTTGATTTGCCATGGAATGACCCCAGATATTTCCGCTAAGTCCGGTGCCACTAATGGTTCGCATTCCGTTTCTCTGCCTGATATTTCCGTTAAATGTTCCACTGACTGCCCTACATTAGACAAATCTTCCTCCAAAGGTTCAATGGAAGGTGAACTACAGGCACCTATAAAAATAGTTATCAGTAAAACACAATTTCTTATAATACTTGAGCCCAGTAAAATATTCTTACCAATTCGAGACATAGTTAGTCGCCTGCCTTCAGTTAAATTCATCGTGCCTCTTAGATACTTCAGGTGTGTTTCTAGAAATGTGTCTGTTCTCACCGGCAACTTATTTTGGCCACTAAAAACTCGATGTTTGAGGTTATTAAAGTTGCTTTCAACTGAAGCACTTGTAGGCACGTCTCTACCGAAACCAAAATGGGGCCTCATAATACCCGTCCAGAGGGGAATTAAGCGCGCTAACTTTAGGATATCTTTTACAATTTCTGGTTTAAAGGCTACGTTTTCGTAATTTTCAGACTGGAGTTGTTGACAAGAGATCTCTTCTTTACATGTATTTAAAATATTGTTCATCCAAGAAGTAAATGGCGAAACTTCGTCACATAGGTCTTCTAATTCGCCTGACATGACGTTTATCGGAGACTGCTCATCTTCTACTGACAACGCATCAACCGCCGCCTCAATACCCTTGCATACCACGGCTCTCAAAAACTCTATTCTTCTCGTGCAAAGGTCGTCATCCCCGTCAGAGTTCTTCCCCTTTTCGGAACTTAGGCAAACCGTAAAAATAGACTGAAACATATTACCTAATATGTGTACGTCAGTGGTTTTAGCGGCTTGAGCCATTGCTTTTACAAATAAATATTTAATTGGACGACTAAGCCCCTTCAAGCTCGGGAAATTGACAATTAATTATATGACATGGGCAATGTCACACCGAACATAACAGTCTGGCAATTTAACGCCTGGAATTCTTTCCCCCTCATTTTCATTAATTCCTCTGAATACAATTTTAGCGCATTTTTGTATATATGTTGCTAGTGACGAACAGCCACTGAAAGTTTTCGTCACGGCGTATATTAATGCCAGAGACATGTCGGTTACTACTTCTTTCGGCTGGCAGTCACTGACAGTTTTCAGCCATGACGACAGCCAAAAGGATAGGTCGTCGGTAGTGTGTCCTTCTGAGAGCATATTAGCCACAGAAAATTGTTCGTTTGTTTCTTCATCGTGAACGGTGGCTTCGTAGAGAAAGATGTGTGATGTTTTCTCTTGCCATGGCAGTAGAATTCTATGAGCTACACTACCTGTCGCATCTATTGATAATTTAACAGTTTGACGATTCTTACGAAAATAATTCTGATAAACGTGATTTTGTGATGGCAGCCAATAATGAATGTGAAATTTTTTCAAAGAGACTGATCTTATACCTCCTTCATATGCCCTATCCGCCATCATCAAAAACACCGCATTTAATGGATTATTATCTAAGCGCTTAGTTTTTCTGTCGTTAGCAGCAGCGACTCTGATGGTCCCGAGAGAAGGAATATTGGGGGGAATTTCATCTCCAAATCTCATAGAATCATTGGCTTTAAGGGCTCGAATCATTGAGGCATTCATGCCGTTATTGCTCTGCTCTATGACTTCCGCCCTTTTGATTCCAGAAAGAGGCCTCGTTCCCTAAACGGTGAAAATTATAATTTAGTTTAAACCTCTCTGCGCTAAATGTTCGTAAGTTAAAAGCTTTAATTAAAAATTTCTAAAAGAAGTGGAATTTCACTGAATGTAAGTCCATTAAGCCATTATTAAATAATATAAAATCAAGCTGGATGGGTCAACAATTCACACTAAGGATGAAATCGAGTAAACGACATTTTCCGAAAATGTTTACCGACTAGCCACGGATTTTCCCTTTTTAGTTTCACATCGAATATATATTCGAAGTGTCACTATTGCCATGGACGGAATATCGTTAAGTGTTTTTTGTCGTAGGCGTCGGCGTGGGCATCGTGGAAAGAGACGACGTGGTAGATGGAGCTACACATCGAGCAGTTAGTTTGGCGGGATGTTTGAATTAGCTAATTTCTTTCGATATGTTATAATAGGAATATTTTTAGACGTTGTAAATTAATTATATTGGATTATTATTGCACGTCGTAAGACATCGAAGGTAGCTTAACTATTTAACCTTTGATACTATGCGTCGATATGAAACTAATATTCCGGCTGGGCCGTCTTGTCTACTTATGTGATACATGAATATAGGAAGCTTGCTCGTGGTTGTTGCGTACGTCAGTTACTATAGTTTCGAAAGTTTTGCTATGAAATTATGGATAATCAAGTTATTATTATTAATTAGCACAAGAGGTTTTCCGCGTGATCTATGACATTTTTATGGCATACATTTTTAAGCTACGACGCTGGTCTATGACGCGTCAAGCAAGCTACCTATAAGAATTTGGATTTATTTTTACCTTTTGCTGATGGTCCATTTGATAATCACCTATAAAGTTGCATTTAATATGAACTCTGGAATTATTTTGTGGTTCCTCCTTAATGACGCCGGTGAACTTGGAGTGGCATTCCTTGCAATTACCCAAAAATTTGGCATAAATCTGCCCACGAGAATACACACGAGCTCGTTTAAATATAATTGGGCATCGAAGTTTTCCTTTCGTATGTTCATAGAAGTGATCGAATATTATGTTAGACCATGCTCCTGGATAAAAAAAAAAGGTTTCCAATATTGTTTTAATTTTTTATGTAAAACAAGACTACCTATTTTAAACTGCAGATATTCCCTCTGAGTGTTATTTCTCCTTTCATCACGACATCTATACAATTTCTTTTCTGGCCTCATTTTAGCATACTCTTCCGCTGTTAGAGTAATCACAAACTCCATATGACTGAAAACCGTGTTCTCATCCTGCTTGTCCTCAAAGTGTTCCGCGTATGAGTTATCAGTTTCATTTTCTCCATCGGCCCCATCCTCGACTTCTGACAACGATGATTCTTCCTCAAATTCAGACGATGAAGATTCTTCCTCAACTACTTCTGAAATATGTGTGGAAGATACGTTTTCATCGTCCGAAGATGTCTTTTCTGAGGTCTGGTGAAATCCCAGTTTTTCCAAATAATTGTACATATTCTTGTAAACAATTGTATAAAGAGCCAAAGCGCTCTTGATACCTTCAATTTCTTCTGATATCTTCAACCATACTTCAAAATTTTTCCCAGTCACATATCGAGATCTCTCGTAGTATATCTCGGATTTATATATCGCTAAATCTTTAATAATTCGCTCAATATCCTCGTCTGACGTTTTTCACCTTCCAGCCATATCTCCCCAAATTTAACTAAATAAATTAAGGGCAATTATAATTATGCATTACAGCTCAGCGATAATTAAAGAAATTTGCACACAAATGTGTAGTTATAATTTCTACAATTTTTAAAAATAACTAATTTTTTGTTAAAGGCGATAAAGTGCAAAAAAATTAATCAATAGTTATTTTTATAAAATAACCTTGGCCATCTTGTTGAAATGTTTCCAACCCGCTTCAGCTGTGGATCCGTTTTCTCTCCCACTAAAGAGCTTATGAACTCATTATACTTAGGCATTGGCCGAACTATTCCAGTCCAACATTTCATCAAGTTAGCAAGCGTAAAGACATTTTATAAAATCAACTATTGATCTAATTTTGCATCATAATTTTATTTATAAAATAAAACCTAAAATTAATATTTTTAAACGTTTTAAGGCCTATAATCTCTTTTGCCTGTCACCCTGTAAATTTACTGGCCTTCTATACTCTCCCTTTGCATTTAGGCCTACCGCAGAACAAACTGGTTATACAGTATGCCTAAATGCAAGAGGATTATTTCTGCGGTAGGCCTACATGGAAGGAGGAGTATAGAGGGCAGGTAAATTTACAGGGTAACAGGCAGAATAATAATTATATTGTTGTACATAATGTAGTGTTGAAAAATAAAACTAATGAGATAATAGGAAAACAAATGAAGTCAATATAATGTGGTTTATATTAATAAATGAAACTTACTTTGTAGGAGATTTGAATGCTAGAAAGACTTAAATGACCGTCCGTGAATCTTTGGTCTTGAAAGGTCTTTTTTTATTCGTAATATGTTGAAATCGCGTACAAATTAAATTACCTGTAACTGTAAGTCTTTCGGACTGTGAAAGATATGGTGACTCTCTTTATAAAGAACTCGGTTGAACGAGTTAAACCAAGATTGAACGACACGACACGAAAAAAACTAATAGGTAATGAAAGATAAGTGTAGGTCCACACCTGTGGACAGCGGATACGAAGAGATTAGTGGGAACCCCCAGAAATACAGAATGCCGGGAAAATGTATACAAAAGAAAGAATTCTGAAAGTTTGAGGTTTACCAATGTAGGCTCTCCCCGAGTGCGGCACTAGCGAGATCACACCGAAAAAATTTAAATTAGCGCGACGCGACATCGACGAATGTTTCCAGCTTCGAACCGAACACCTGCAAAAGGGTAGATTGCTTCCTTTTTGGGTTTTTTTTTCGGGTTTGCTTTTCTCCCGTCAGTAGGGTTTTCTATTAGTAACTTTTGGTTGAGATAATTAATGTATTGTTTCCATATTGCAATGAGGAAGAAAGTAAACGTCTTCGCTGCCACATTTTGATTTTTATTTTATTTATAATTAACTACTTTATCTACAAACGGACATTCAAGGACTACGCAATACTTAGGATAATTAGGGAATAATGGTTTTTTTCGATTTGATTGTGTCCACTCTAATAATTAATTAAAGTTCGTTTAATTCAATTTAAATCTATATCTCATATATACATTTTCTAAACTAGTATATAAACTTACAGTCAGGCGGCATAGCGATAAAATCATGCGTTTTGCGACAAAAAATGCCATTTTCATCGAATTTTGTTGCTGTGTTACAATTATTCGTTTTCAGACTATGAAATTTGTTGTTGTAGATAAAAAAATACCCAAAGAAATTGACAGAAGTTGCACAGTTTGAATGACACTTTATACTACGACCATTTTATCCTATATCATATTGCTGAAATAATATGTGTTAATAATAGAAGCAACACATTAATACAGAGCTGGAGGTCACCATTCGGTTAAGACAAAAAAACAGTAGAAGTATGATATTTAAAGTCTACTTCTTATCAGATAAAATAATAACCAATATCAGACACGTAAAAGTTTTCATGATGCCCTTTATACGAATGAAATTGAGTTAATTTTATTTCTTGGCGAAATGTTTAGGTATTTTATTTCATGGAGAGAAATTATTTTCTTGCGCAGTTTAATAGAGATAAATTATGGCACTGTTATTTTGCATATTGTGGCGGGGCCAAGCGTTAATTTGTCCCCGCCAATTAATAATTTAAATAACTCATTAACGAATGCGGAGAGAAATTATTTTATAGTGCAATTTAATAGAGAGAAATGAGAGCGAAATTATGGCACTACTAATTTGCATATCGGCCTAAGGCGGGGCCAAGCGTTAATTTGGCCCCGCCAATTAATAATTTAAATAACTCATTAACGAATGCGGAGATAAATGATTTTTTGCGCAGATTAATAGAGAGAAATGAGAGCGAAATTATGGCACTGTTATTTTGCATATAGTTTGAGTGGCGGCGCCAAGCGTAAACTTGACCCCACCGATTAAAAATTAAATAATTCATTAACGAATGCGGAGAGAAATTATTTTCTTGCGCAGTTTAATAGAGAGAAATGAGAGATAAATTATGGCACTGTTATTTTGCATATTGTGGCGGGGCCAAGCGTTAATTTGTTCCCGCCAATTAATAATTTAAATAACTCATTAACGAATGCGGAGATAAATTATTTTATAGTGTAATTTAATAGAGAAAAATGAGAGCGAAATTATGGCACTACTAATTTGCATATCGGCCTAAGGCGGGGCCAAGCGTTAATTTGGCCCCGCCAATTAATAATTTAAATAACTCATTAACGAATGCGGAGATAAATTATTTTTTTGCGCAGATTAATAGAGAGAAATGAGAGTGAAATTATGGCACTGTTATTTTGCATATAGTTTGAGTGGCGGCGCCAAGCGTAAACTTGACCCCACCGATTAAAAATTAAATAATTCATTAACGAATGCGGAGAGAAATTATTTTCTTGCGCAGTTTAATAGAGAGAAATGAGAGATAAATTATGGCACTGTTATTTTGCATATTGTGGCGGGGCCAAGCGTTAATTTGTTCCCGCCAATTAATAATTTAAATAACTCATTAACGAATGCGGAGATAAATTATTTTATAGTGTAATTTAATAGAGAAAAATGAGAGCGAAATTATGGCACTACTAATTTGCATATCGGCCTAAGGCGGGGCCAAGCGTTAATTTGGCCCCGCCAATTAATAATTTAAATAACTCATTAACGAATGCGGAGATAAATTATTTTTTTGCGCAGATTAATAGAGAGAAATGAGAGCGAAATTATGGCACTGTTATTTTGCATATAGTTTGAGTGGCGGCGCCAAGCGTTAACTTGGCCCCGCCGATTAAAAATTAAATAACTCATTAACGAATGCGGAGAGAAATTATTTTATAGTGCAATTTAATAGAGAAAAATGAGAGCGAAATTATGGTACTACTAATTTGCATATCGTTCTATGGCGGGGTCAACTTAACGGACCCTGATATTTAAATACTTATGTTTCATAAATAAAAGTATCAAATATTTATCAAATTCCAAGTTCGAAGTCAGTGGGGACTTGAAGCCACACCAAAAGGTACAAAGGTTACAGGTGAAAAAAAATTGTGATTTCACATCCATTTTCTCATAGTGTTAAGTTTAAATACCTCAGTTGCTATTTTTTTTAATTTTCTACACATTGAAAGCATGGTTTTTATTTCATAGCCCTATACAAATATTTCATAATTTATTAAAACGACTTTTGTTTTTCTCAAGAATATTTAAAATTTTATCCAGATGAAATTATTGATTATTAAATAATAACAATATTGTTCGTCAGAACCTGTTAAGATGTAATTAGCAAATTGAACATCGTCCAAAATAAAAATTGAAAATTAAATGTTTAAAGAAAAAAACTAAGAATACATAAGAAAATAATGGTTATATGTAAAAGTAAGATGTAAGAAAATGAAATAAAATTTAAAGATATTACAACTGGTTTCAGCTTTCTAGCTAGGGAAAAACCGGGATATACGAGTCTTAAGACTCCTGATTAATCTAACAAACTGCACACGGAAAAAATGAAGTTAATAATTTTTAAGTTTTCTTAACCTACGCGTGTAATGTTATTTAGACCTACATGCACTTAAAAGCCTAAACGGTAATGGAACGATAGGCGTGTAGACATCAAATAATAAATTGATAAACGGTTTTAACTTCTGAAAGTGACTAGGTGCTAAACTGTTCGCTGATAAACGCGATTTTTCTTCTTCGCATCTGGTTTAAAAATTAATAAAACTGACAAGTTTGTTTTCTTCACGATCGGTCATTTTATTGTTAAAAATGGAAACTAAACATTGAATAGCAGTGAGTTATTGGTAATGAATACGAGCAATAAATAAGCAACTATTCGGAAAAATTAAAATATAATTAACGGTCCAATTGAACATTCAATTTAATTTTTGTCTTACGCTGTTTTTTAGGTTGGATAATAAAAAGATTGGGCTTAAATCAAATTGCTCACCTAAAAATGTGTTAAAAAAGTGTACACTTACTGCTTAATAACTTGAAATATGAATTTTTTGTGTTTTGATATTTAAAGCGTCCATACAGCAGAATGACTGGATTGGTCTCCTTTCTGGGGTGTAGCGCGAAACCGGTTTCTTTTCTGAATAACTTTCCATATCCCAAGGTTTGACTTTCATTTAAATAAGGTTTCGTTTTGCTATTACAAGAGTTGTTAGCTCTATCTGTTGACATTTTTCCGTTTACAAATTCGACACGATGTGTTTAGGGGAAACCTTGCGAATGATTAGTAACGTTTTCTGTCACCAGATCTCGACCGAATATCAGCCAATTAATTCATTAATTTCTTAGTATCGAAACTATAATAAGTAATATATAACAGACTCTATACGTACTGTGTGAATTAATTAATTAACTTGAAGTAATTTGTATTAAAAATCATGGGTCTAAATTTAAATATTTGTACTCTTAACAGATTTTACATTAATAAATGTTTAACAAAATAAATTCAAACCCACCCACTTATCTTACTCTTATTTATTTTGTTGTCATAAAAATTGAAATATAAATTTTCGAAATGTATGTTTACGAGCTGGTTCGTCAATTTAAAGAATTTTCAAAACTAAATGACGTGTTACTAAAAACATTCCTTTGAACCAATTCGAGAAATAAATAAAGAATTACTATATCAAAAACGAAACGGCAGTTCACTTCTCCTATTGTGTTGAAAACTTTAACGGTTTTTTTATTATGTATACAATGCAATGGAAAACAGGGTTTTTATTCAGACAAGTTGAGGATAACTTACATTCCTCAAAATGGAACCAATAAGGCCTTTCCCTTTATTGATACCAGTTACATCTCCATACTCCAAGTAATTTTCAGGAAACTTCATCGAAAACTTGTACCTATAGTAACATTTTAAATCTCGCTTTAAATTAAAATTTGTGCTTATAAATTCAAATATTTATTCTACACTTTTAAAAAAAGGTACACTGAGAGAAAAAACCGTAGTTTTAACAGGACATTTTTACATGAAAATATGATGCAACACGTTGACAGAATAGTCCTGTAAATATTACCGGGTTTTGGTATTTTTTAAAGAGAATATTTACAGTAATAACGTGTATTCTTTAAGAAAGGTATTTACCGTAAAAAGTACCGAAGAGTTACGTAAAAACCTTTAGCACACTTTAAATCTGTATAAATTACAGGGAAAATGTCTGTGAAATTGTCAGTGCACATTGCAAAATTAACATAAATATAATGCTTTCGCTAAGTAAGTTAGCTTACGTTAAAAGGACAGTTTGATGTCGTAAATACGTTTTATGTATAATTGAAAACTGTATGTTTTACATATATGGGAAGCTAAAATATACATGTTTGAAGGGAAAAATTCACAAGTTCATAACGAGAACTTTTAATGAAAAATCAATTTTAAATATTTTAGAACACATTTATTACATAACACCATTAGTTTATTTTCGCAACGCTATTTTTTAATGACAGTATGTTTTTCTAATAAAAATATATTTTAAAGATAAAAGTATACTCTTACTTTTACCAAATAATAATAAACTATTCAGTTGGAACCAGTTGCGTAGCTAGGGGGGCACAGGTGGCACGTGTATATACAATTTATGTATTTTATTTGTATCCATTGTGTGCCTCTTCCGAAATTAAACCCCGGCTACGCTACTGGGTGGAACGTTACATTTATTATTATAAGCGCTCACTTAAATCCCAAAATCATCTGCTAAAACTCGTTCTTAGGTAACTAGCAAATAACACTCCTAGCTTTGTTAAACCTGGTGGTAGAAATGCGGAACTCGTTGATACACCATAAACATGGAACTACGTACTCTCTTTAAGGTACTAATTTTTATCTCTCCGAGGGTACATTCCTGTAACGCAGTATAAAAAATCTCTAATATTTTATTCAATGACGTTTTCGTCACTCTTTAATCATCAATATTTGAATTATTGCTGTGATACGCTAATGTTTTAAGTTGCTGAATTC
Source organism: Leiobunum rupestre (assembly GCF_980474605.1). Taxonomy (NCBI): domain Eukaryota; kingdom Metazoa; phylum Arthropoda; class Arachnida; order Opiliones; family Sclerosomatidae; genus Leiobunum; species Leiobunum rupestre. Next base: position 40,032,041 of record NC_143392.1, read on the forward strand.
CAGGCAAAAGAGAGAACTTATTGTACTTTTGTTGACCTTTTTGTACTGATCGACATAACGATTAATTTTCTTTTATTTTCGGCGTCGGACTCTACCGCATACGATGGTCGTAGTTTGTTCTGCACTTCAGCAGTGCTACTACTGGCGCCTCTAACGGCTGGTCAGAAGCTTCTCCCGTGTTTCTAAAGCCGAGTTCCCACTTAGCGAAAAAAACAATTTCGCTTTTTTTTTTTCAAATTCACCGTCAAAGTCGCGTCTCCGCGGTATCTAGCAAATGTTCTATTTTTTGACGTCCACACCTTGGCGATAAAAAGCTTCAGCCAATCAGCAAACGCGTTCCCTCGATCTATTCCGCTCCCGTCCGTCACTTATAATAATAAAAAATAATAATAATAATAATCAGCTAGGCTAATATCCAAGGCACCACCTTAGGCCTAAGTCATCGAGCGACTTTTTGAAGCCTTTAATTCAGGTGGCGGGGTTATAATGCGTAGGAGGGTGGTGACAAGCCCTGCATGCCACGCGTTCGAGCCAACAGCTCCCTACACTAACTATTACCGTTAACCTCAACAAGGAAGGGGAAACCGAAGATCTCGGGGGAAAACCCCTTAAACCAGTGGGGAGAAAACTTGCAAACTCTACGCAGAAGGAGTTGTTCCGAATTCTCACCCAGTGCCACAAGCTGGGATTGAACCCGGCTCCTCTTGCTGCGAGGCGAAAGTGCTAACCACTCCGCCACCCCACCTTAGCCTAGGTCTTTAGAAAAGCGGCTCAGCCAACTTGACCAAGATTCTGAAGTAAAGGTAATTATCTCACGAATAGAATCGTTTATTTATTGAAATTATCAACATGAACATCCATTTGGTTCATTTTGAAGTTATGTTTTATGTTAGGCCTAAAACATTACTAAAAACCCGCACGAGTTGTTTTCAGCGTTTTTAAATTTTCGCCCTAAAGTGAGAACCGCTTCCCCAGCGACCGAAAAAAAAACCCGTATTTTTTCGTTGCCCGAAGATTTTATTCGTCTCGAAAATTCGCCAAGTGGGAACTAGCCTTAATGGGGTAACAATATTTTGTAGGGTGACGTCTGTCTAGTTAGCGAAGCGTATTAATAGTCTTTGCAGGAAAAATGTAGATTCTTAGATCGTAGAACTTCGTTTCTCCAAACTCTCGAACAATGTTGCCACTCCTTGGCATTTATCCAGGATCTTGGCATTTTGAGGTCGATCTTGCCACCAAGTTATATATTTTCAACACTTTGGCATTTCACCTAGGGGTTTTTTGGCCGAAAGATCTTATATTATCCGTAGGATTTTCCTTTCCAAAACGTTACAAATTGGGATTTTACTATAATTTATCCTATTTAAGTTGGGCTTCTAGGTCACTACGAGGCCGTGCGAACAGTATAAGTCAAACTATAACCATAGAAATCAGAAAGTAACTACATGTAGAACGATTTTTGCAAAGGCGGAATGCCCGCCGATTAGAACCGTAGCTTTGTCTTTACTAAAACAGTACTTCCAACTGTATATTTTACACATTAGTCAATATAATAAACATGAGTACCCGTAAATTATACAATTCTTCCAACTGTATATTTCACACATTCTGCAATATAATAAACATGACTACCCGTCAAAAATGCAGTACTTCCAACTGTATATTTTACATATTGTTAAGATAAAAATAACATTTAGACCTTTTACCTGTAAATATAAAAAACCTTTGTAAATATATTTTTTAATATATTGTGTGCCCTGTTCCGACCCCCCCCCGCTGCGCTCTCACTCGATATAAATAGCCAGTGTAAATGGCGATAGGGCGGAGAGTACCGACGCCTTCGTGCTTAAACGATTCAATCCCTAGAGACAGGGCCTGATGTCCATGCCTAGGGTTGTTGATTAGTTTCACGGGTACGAGTGCGGTTGGGAACAAGATCGCAGGGTTCTTCACAGTTAAACTTAGACACCATCTCATCATTTCTTAACAATATTCTGCAATGTAATAAACGTGACTACCCGTAAATTATACAGCACTTTCAACTGTATATTTTACACATTCTTCAATATCATACACATACGAACCCGTAAATTATACAATACTTAAAACTGTATATTTCACATATTCTGCAATGTAATAAACATGACTGCCCGTCAAATATGCAGTACTTCAAACTGTATATTTCACACATTCTGCAATGTAATAAACGTGACTGCCCGTCAAATATGCAGTACTTCAAACTGTATATTTTAAATATTCTTCAATGTAATAAACGTGACTACCCGTAAAATATACAGTACCTCAGACTGTATATTTCACATATTCCTCGATATATTAAATATATCTTACTGTACAATATACGGTAATTTTAGCTGTATATTTACAAATTCTTCAATATAATAAACATAACTTACGGTAAAATATACAGTACTTAAGACTGTATATTTCACATATTTTTCCATAAAATACAAATAACTGTAAAATATACTGAGGGGCGAACTGTAGTTTAAACATTTTTAGCTAGAAACGGTACTATAGTGTATGTAAAATGTATAGAGTTACCTACTGTTATGTTTACATATTGTCCTGTAACAACAAAAACCTCTACCGTAAACTTTTAAATGTAAAATTTACATTTTGTTTATGTACATAAATTTCACGAAAAGATCCAGCTCAATCTACAGTAACGACATGGACACCCGTGGGTCCAAAATATACCTGTAAATTCGACAGCATATTTTTATCTCAGTGTACTTTGAAGGTGTAAAATAATACCATATGGAATTTTCTAGTACTTTTTTAGGTATTCCACACCAACGTCTTTTCATTGGGTATTAAAAAAATACCCAAAATATTACTAATATGATCAAAGGTATTTATAAAAACTTTCCCGAGTTTTTTCTTTCAAATCTATACCAATAAAGGTATATTTGGACAGAGATAAAAAAGGGGGAAAAAATATTAATTGGGTGAAAAGGTCGCTCTACTTGAATGCGTTCGAAATTTTCCCGACAGCCCTCCCTACAACATCGGCTAAAGTTTGGTTGTTACGCGCTGCGCTGGCATTCTCACGCTGTTTCTCTACTTATAAATACGGTCCTCTAGATTTTTGCGTTAGTAAGGGTTTGAACAACAAAGATTTTAATCGCCGAATTTTCATACAGGTAAGAAATTTTTATCTAATTTTCTTATGCCTTACAACAAAATTCCATAACCAAGAGATTTAAATATTGTGTCTTATCATTAATCCAAATGTAAAAGAAAATTAAATTGACTAAAATACATTTTTATTAATTTAATAGCAAAAGCTTCTGCGTCGCTGGCGCCACCTAGATTCGTTTCAGTATGGCTAACACACTTATTTTCAAACACGGACAGTAGGCGATGACTCTTATTCCGGTTTTTACACACAATCCTAAGGATTTGTGTGTATTAGTCTCACGTACAGTGTAGCCGTTGCCGATGCCGCCGATGCCGCCGATGCCGCCGTGTCGCGCATACCTCTTCAACGGTTATAACTAGAAGAGTCAATGATATCTCGTTCGAATGTACAAACATCGCCATTGATAGCCTTTCATAAAGTTTTCAAATCGGAGCCCGAGAAGTTGGGCATTTGCCCAATTTACTATTTTCGGTGATTTCCTTTATGTGGTAGATATTTTCTTTAAAATTAAGTCCGATAACGTTAAAAAAAATATTATTGGATAGGTTAGGATTCACTTGAAATACAACTTCGGTTATATCAGTAAATATTAACTTTAAGTATAGTTTTCGGGGTTATTTACCGGACCCCAATGTTCGTGGTTTTATATTTCCGCCTGAAAGTCGACATAACGTTCCTTAATTTAAGTCCGATTTTCATGAAAGTTATATTTTTGAATAGCTGTGGTTTACACTTAACCTAGAATTGCAAATACGTTCCTTAAATTTAATTCTAAGTAAGGTTTTTTGGGCAGCGTATACGGACCCCCGCAATTTCCAACATTGTAAATCCGCGTGTTTATAGAGGTGTACGCGCCCGTTTCCCTCTGGCGTTTTTCAAGGCCGTTCAGAGTGGGCCGCACTTTCAACGTATGAGCAGAAGTAACAATTAAGTATGACACTGATCGGCCTAGTCTTCGGCGTATGACCAGAAGTAACAAATAAGTGTGATTAAAAGTAACTAATAAATGTGATCAGAAGTAACTAATAAGTTACTAGAAAAAATAAGTGTGATCAGAAGTAACTAATAAGTTACTAGAAGAAATAAGTGTGACACTCAACGGCTGACTAGTAGTAACAAATAAGTGTGATCAGAAGTAAAAAATAAAAGGGACACTGATCGAAGAAATTTTCGATGCTTTCCTAGTATGACTAGAAGTAACAAATAAGTGTAAATATGTTTATGTGTGACCGTGGATATATTTTGGTTGCGATACCGGCGTTGCAGGTTGCTGTGAATAGCTCAAACAAACTTAACACATTAGAAGGATTGTGTGTATTCCGACCGTCGTACGTCTTGTTCTACGCACGGCGGAGAGATGCCTGAAAGAAACACTGCAGGGGACAATATCGGTAAAACCGAGATTTTTAACGCACGGGGTTTAAACTATTTTTTTAGATATATCTGTAGTAGCAGAAAAAGATACTTATATCATCCACGTTAATAATTTGCAAACACAAATAGTTTCAAAGAATTTATAACCGAGAGCTTTCGCTATGCCCCTTTCGCCGGCGTTGAAAGCAACGAGATAGTATGAAAATCTAATCGTCAAATCTGTAGAATTAGGCAAAACGTTTAGCAGACGCATGATAAAAAATTTAATTTATTATTTATTGAGCCGTCATCGAGCGACCGTTGATTTATCTTATTCTATATGTCAATTTGAGGCACTGCCAACTCTGTTATTTCGGCTGGCCGTTATAGCTTTCGAAATTTGTGGAAAGCCGAAATTTAAAGGCATGATGCTGCAACAGGCCGCTTTACAGGCGGGATTTGCGGGAAGACTGTGGTCGGTTATTATTTATCTTTTTTAATATATTTTGGTGGTTATCGTTAATGACAAGCCAGAAAGATTAGTGGTTTCAGTGAATTCAAGTAAGTTTTAGGTTTTACCTTGAATTATATTTGTCTGAAATTTCGATTTAACAGTAATAGGCTATTAGGCTTAGGATTAAAAATACGTTTAAGTAATGGATGTCGGTGGAAATCTTGCGAGTTTTAATTGTCAAATGTGTAGTTTCATATGTACGACAGTACGACAAATGAAAGTTTATTTAGTGTTTCTTGTAAACTATGTCCGTATAAAACCAATAGTTACTCAGGTCGCATTGTAGTCGTCAACATGGAGAATCTTTAGAAAAACTTCCAGTGAAAGAAAATTTGCACTCCTCTTTATAACAACTTTATCAAAAATATTCCGAAATTTATTAAGGCGATTTTAGTGTTTTTGAAAAAACAATTAAAAATCAGGTTGGTTTTTTATTTTTATTTAACTTTTCAACGTGTGTAGTAAATTTATGATTTTTTAGGGTGAAAGAGGAAATTTGAAACCTGGCAAATTATGGGTTGTCGAAATTAAAAACAAGAATTAAAAATGAGCGAAAATCAGTGACTCATCTTCCTTGTGTTCAAGGAGGAAAAAAGAAGCATACAGATAAGAGGATCAAGAAGGTTGACGCAACGAATTGAACCTGAGGTTATTCAGTATTTTTTAATTGCTAGATTATGCAATTTACAAAAGTATTAATATCAAATTATCTCTAATTTTGGTAGATCGATTATCTCGAAGGCGAAATTAGCATTCATACCCATATAAAGTGTATAATTGAAGAAAGCAAAAAAATAAAACCAAATGAAGTAATTTTGGACCAGAAAATGCAAAGGACATTGCATTTTCGTCAAAGAGAAATTATTGAAAAATCCGTTCCAAATATTTTGGAAAGCTTTCCGAACCTGCGAATTGGACCAGAGGTTAGTTACCTTTGTTAACTGCTTATGACTTAATACTAAGATAATTTTCTTAAATCATTTAGCTAATAAAGGAATTCGCCAGAATCATTAAAGATGATATTTAACCAGAAAAAAGCTCACTTCATACATTCAGCCACTTGAATCTCAAATATTTCATTTAACCAAACAATCTACGTTATTTAAAAAAGTAAAGCAACAACTGGATTCTGCGAAAGACTTTCTAACTGATGAAAATTTAATGGTATGGTTTTTATCCATGGAAATTTGATTTTTGACCTTAATTTAAATTATTTTTACTTGGAGATAAGTGCCTGTTTGGTTCTGTTGCCAATTATTTTTAAAGAAAAACCAGATTTACTATGCACATTCGCAGTAAGTTTTTATAATTGTTAGTTAAATTTATATGTTTGTCTAATATTTTTTATCAATTTTTAGGATCCTATGAATCATGAAAATGCTGTCTTGTATGCAGAAGACAATGATTTTTTGAGAAAACCAATTAAAGTGATATTAGAATCAATTACAATTCATGCGCCATCAATTATAAAGGGATTTGTGTACCTATTCGTATCATACTACGTTTTTGGAATTGCGTACCCAGCTGGATTAACCAAAACGCTGGAATTTGTACAAAAAATAGTATTTTTAATAGAACCCAACAAAAACAAGGTCTCAGTACCCTATTAAAAATGTCCCCAACAAATTACTTTAAAAGGAATAGATTGAAATGGTTTTTGTCCTTTTTTTCGTATAATTATAATGAAATGGTTATTTATTTTTTTATTTTTGATACTTACATGGGCTAATTTTTAATCCACAAATGCTATCGATATATACATGAAGAATCCAGACATGGTATCAATTTATACCTTAAGGTTTCAAAAAGTACCTCTCTTATAAGGTATTTTTAGCAACAATTGAAGAGTTATTTGATCATTAAAAAGGAAGTAAATGGTACTTACAGGGGCTAATTTTAAATCCACGAATGGTATTAAATTATATATTTAGGATTCAAAAATGCCTCTTAAATAATATTTTTTAACACCAATAGAAGCGTTATTTAATCATTTAATAGGAACTATATAGTGCTAATAAAGGTTTATTTTAAATCAGGATATGGTATCAATTTATATCTTATGGTTTAAAAAAGTACCTCGCTTCGGAAGTATTTTTAAGTACCTTCATGAGAAGGTATTTTTTTATACTTTTTCAGACCTCCTGGGGATGCAGCGAAAAATACTTTTCCTGGTACGGAAAAGCCTCATTTTATTTAACAGTGTAGGTTAATTATCAATTGGCTAGAAACTCTAGCTTATAACCATTGGGTAAATGGCAAAAACGCATAAAATATCTCCTTACCTATTTGATAGTTTGGGAATCAAGGTTTTATAAGCAAATGAAAGCAGTCCTGAATATCCATATGGTGAGTTTTCATATTGGTCAAAGAGTCCCAATACCTTGACATTAAAAAATAATGCGCTGTTACACTGAAGTGGTTCTTATGCTACAAATATACCTTCGTATGTTTTGTAACTTAATGAATCCCTCAATAAAACCTTTTTTACAGAAAAAAGTTCATTTAGTTTTAATTATACAATTATTAGACTAGCTGGTGCGGTTCTGGTTATATTCTAGATTATAAAAAAGTATACAAACTTTTATAAAATTAAATAGAAGGCCAAAATTATATAAGAGAACAACTATCAATTAATTTTAATAACTGGATGGAAATTTTTTTTCGAAAATACTAGAACTGTTTATTAATCCTTCAGTCAAATTGAAGGAAACGTACCCATCGGACCGAATCCCATTCAATCGAGTTTTAGTAGACAGAATTTTTAAATGTAGCCTAATCGGCAGGCTTCGGTGCATTGCACCGTTTTTCTTGAAAGTATTGGTAAAAATTTCCTCTTTTGGGATCACCGTTTTTCATATAGGATCTACCATTTTCAAAAATGGCGTTCGAGGGGTCGGACATTTGGCCAAATCCCGTACAAAATTTGGAAAAAAATCCACAAATCCAAAATCCAAGAATTTGGCTCCCATAGACTTTGTATGACAAATCCACAATATAAAATCCTGGATTTTTAAAAAATTCAAAATCCCGTACACAAAACAGGCAAATGTCCGACCCCTCGATGGCGTTCAATTCTTCGAAAACGGAGGATATTTTCTGCCGGACCCCGTGTGATCAACCCACGCAGAAATTTTCAGCACGATCGCTTAAGTAATAGGGTGGTTATAGCTGAAGAGTGTAATATTTTTCACCTTTTTTAACAAAATAGCGTTGAATATTATCCAAAAACAAATTTCTTAGGGATAAATTTTGTGTAAATTTTAATAATAAAAATGAGAATGGGTTTTTTTAAATTTACGTGATTTTAAATAAAAAATAATAGATGTTGGTAAATATTTCTCGAAGATATTACTAAAAAATGTTTCAATACAGCTTCTTAAGATTCTCCTTACAGTGATCATTAATTTCATTTTAATATCCATTATGAAAAGTGTATTCAAAATTGAGCACACTTTAAAAGAAAACCAAATGTTTAACATTTAATTCAATATTAAATTCAACTTTATTCCGATTTAGTAAAATCGGATCAAGTCATTTTCGAAGGCATATTTTTATTATAGACTAGCTGAGAAGCCCGGCCTCCGGCCGTGCTTTCAGCTAGTTGAGTAAATTGGGGTTTAGAAAACGGGAACAAAATGCATTTTACATTAAATATGGAAATTAAATTATTTTTAAATAGGAAATAGGAATTCTTGGGGTTTAGAAAACGGGAACAAAATGCACTTTACATTAAATTTGGAAATTAAATTAATTTTAAATAGTAAATAGGATTTTTTTTAAATTGCAAACGTTTAATAGTGCAAAATATCATATATTTGATTTCTTTGATTAGTTTAATATGTAATTATGATAAAGGTTTTTTGTACACAATATTTTTAGTTTCTCCGTTTTGAGTAAGTATATACACTCTGTTCAAAAAGTCTTTGCCCGTGGGAGATTTCGAACATTTTCGCCCGTCATTTCTTGTATAGTTGCATCAAGTCGAAGCGGACATCTGTAATAGATTAATAAAATGTTTAGCTACAAATTGGCCAAAATCATTTTCTTGATAGACTTATAATTTGGCCTATTTTGGCCTAAAAGAGGGGGTGTCAACTTTTTTATTTTTGATCTCAGGTCATTTTAAACCTGTTTTTCGTGTTCTCCTGGGTTGATTTATATTTAGAAAGTGTTGGAATTATTCAAATCGACGCATTGGTTCAAAAGATATTCACCAAAGACGTTTTCACAGAAATTGGGAAATATCTAAACATCTCACCAAGCCATTTAAAATAATAAGTGTTGACGGGTTCTGTCGCCATCTTTAGTTCCTAGATGTAATCTTTTTTGTTTAATTCTAAATATGTAACAAATTGAAGGTTAACATAAATATTTTCATGTGCTCATTTGAGAAACTAACAGGGGCGACGCCAGAAAATATTTATGTTAACCTTCAATTTGTTACATATTTAGAATTAAACTATCAACGTTACTTCTAGGAACAATAGATGGCGACAGAACCCGCCAACGTTTATTATTTTAAATGGCTTGGTGAGATGTTTAGATATTTCTCAATTTCTGTGAAAACGTCTTTGGTAAATATCTTTTGAACCAATGCGTCGATTTGAATAATTCCAACACTTTCTAAATATAAATCAACCCCGGAGAACACGAAAATCGGGTTTAAAATGACCTGAGATCAAAAATAAAAAAGTTGACACCCCCTCTTTTAGGCCAAAATAGGCCAAATTATAAGTCTATCCAGAAAATGATTTTGGCCAATTTGTAGCTTAACATTTTATTAATCTTTTACCGATGTCCGCTTCGACTTGATGCAACTATACAAGAACTGACGGGTGAAAATGTTCGAAATCTCCCACGGGCAAAGACTTTTTGAACAGAGTGTACAGGTTATTTGCAGCTCCAACTCTTGAGCACGCCACATAAAGCATGGGTTTTCTAAATTAATTCCCGCAGTTTTAAGTGACTGTCCTTGCGCTTTATTAATTGTCATTGAGAAGCTAAGATTGATTGGAAATTGCAGGCGTTTAAAATCAAATGGCATATCGGTTGGTATGCGTGGAATGAATACGGCCCGGGCAAAGGTGTCTGCGTGACACAGATAGAGAGGGGATAGGGTGGGCTGAGAAAAGAGAACGAACGCAAGAGAAAAAAGTCGAAGGTCGTGCCATGCAGCAGCTAAGTGAGGCAATTAGAGCCAGAGAGATAAACTCCCGTGTCTCATAATACCCGCGTCTCTTGACAGCATGAGGTCAGGGGTTTCAGTCTTGCGGTCACCGGTTATTGGTCCCGTGGTCAAAAACTACGAAGGTTAGCAATCTCAAGATGCCCCTATAACCTGACGGCAGGGGCCACAATGCCATAGGCCAAATTTCGTGCGAATCGGACAATTATCTTGGGCGTGTATAGAAGGTAACAAACCGATATATATATATATATATAAGTAGAAGGCAAGTAAGGTCAACCCATCAGTCCCAGGATCTAGGATCGTGGATCCGGGATTTAAGGGGTGAAATGGGGGTAAAATCATCGAAAAGTCTATGTATTTATGATATTTCTCGCGACGATGTGTTTTTTCTCATATCAACATATTGTGTTCAGGACCAACCTGTTTCTTTATCTCAGCCTATCTCGAGTGACACTCGGTACTTGAGCGTATAATTTCTTATCGCATTTTACTGTACGGAATAAGTTGAAATGATGTAAAAAGTGATAACCTGAGTGGGAGATAGCGCACGTGCGAGGATTTCCTGGGAAGCGGTTTTCGCGGCGCGGTTAATTTAAATTTAAAATATGGATTTGTGTGTTTTAAAAGTGGATAAATCAACACACACGTATTCACACCTATCGCGGTAGTGAGGGTTCCCTCTCCAAAATACTTCATCTACCCAAAATTGGACCGCAATTTTTTTTCTTTTAGGTGAATCTCTATGAGAGTTTAACATTACAATAAACCTAATAGGTCCAGTTTAGTGTACTTATGGTCCGAATTAGGGTACATAGGGCCGGTAATGGTGACTTTGGTCGCTTTTAGGGTACTTTCGGTCCATTTTGGTCCATTTTTGGTTACAAGACGTGTGAGGGGTTAATGAAAATAAAAAGCTCTCGACTAGCTCATTTCAAATGGGTATACGAATACGTTAAATTACATTCCGATATACAAATATATATGTATATAATCTACGTTCAATACGTTAAAATATAGTTCAATGCGCAAATATAGGTGGAAAAATACTACAAAAACATATTAACTTGGCGTTCAATACGTTAAAATACTTTTCCGATACGCAAATATAGGTAGAAAGATACTATTTAAACATCTTAACTCTACTTTAAACCGGATAAAATATATTTCAGATATGCAAATACATAGAAAAAATAATATAAAAACATATAAACTCTAAAACAACAAAATACCATTCCGATATTCAAATATTTAAAAATACTTAATTAATGTACTAAGTTACGTTTAAAAGACCTTTTGTAACAATTCCAATAAGTAAATATAGGTATAAAAATACGATAAAAACAACTTGCCTATATTTTAAATACGGTAAATTAAAACTACTTAATTATTATAATAAGTTACGTTTAAAAGAACCTTTTGTATCAATTCCAATATGTAATTATAGGTATAAAATACGATAAAAACAACTTGACTATATTTTAAATACGCTAAAATACAATTCTTATACACAAATATAGTCAGAAAGATACTATAAAAACACAAAAATTAAAATGAAATGAAATTTGTGTGGAAAAGATTTGTAAATATCATTTTGAAACTAATATTTTTCACGCTTTATTTAAGTCAAGCAATTACATTTTAAAAATGAAAGAAGTTAAACAATATAAAATTTTTAAATATTGTAAATATTTTTGGACAATAAAGAAATTAAGAAATGTTTTAATTAAACTATCTTTTATTTTCTACAATAGTTACTTTTTATTATTATAAATATGCCAATATTAAATGGGAACCACGTATGCGTAACACAATATGTAAATATAGGTATAAAAATACGATAGAAACAACTTACCTATATTTAAAATACGGTAAAATACAATTCTTATACACAAATATAGTCGGAAAGATACTATAATATATTTCAGATATGCAAATACATAGAAAACACCTAAACTCTACTTTTAATGCAACAAAATACAATTCTGATATTCAAATATTTAAAAATACTTAATTAATGTACTAAGTAACGTTTAAAATAACTTTTTGTAAACACGCTTTCTAGTTTTCTGCTCTCTTCCAACTATCTTGCAATATTTTCAATCCAATTATATCTGATTTTATATCTTTAACTTTATTTCTCGGTACAATTTCTCTTTGACTAGCTTCATCTAGCTTAAATTTTCACTCTTCAATATGCTTTTCCATTTCTTCCAAATGCTTTCTTATGTGTTGCACATCTAACCACGTCACATTATACTCTTCCACTATTTTACTCGCTTCTTCAAATGTATTGAAATCCATATTGTTATAAGTAATAAAACATAATTAATATAAAAAGTTCAGAAATTCTAAAATTTAGGTCGTCTGAAAGACCCTTCTCTCTACTACGTCACAAAAGTTTTGTTTAAGTTAATTAAATAAATTATAAACTCCATTTAATATCATTAAGTGCCAATATACCAAAGTAGTGCTTTTGCCAACATCACAAGCATTTTGGTAAAATAAATATCTCAAGTTTTAGTATGAGAAACGTATCTTTCTCAAGTATTGTCATTGTACACGTGATTCCGTATGAGGACCTGATAAATTTATATATACCTATTTTGTAAGATGAGTCGAAAATGATATGCCAATTGTAATAATAAAAATTTCAATATGTAAATATAGGTAAAAATACGATAAAAACAATTTACCTATATTTTAAATACGGTAAAATACAATTCTTATACACAAATATATTCGGAAAGATACTATATAAAAACACAAAAATGAAAAATAAAATAAAATTTGTGTGGATAAGATTTGTAAATATCATTTTGAAACTAATAATTTTCACGCTTTATTTAAGTCAAGCAATTAAATTTTTAAAAATGAAAGACGTTAAACAAAATAAATTTTTTTAAATATTGTAAATATTTTAGACAATCTGTAAATATCCTTTTGAAACTAATAATTTTCACGCTTTATTTAAGCCAAGCAATTACATTTTTAAAATGAAAGACGTTAAACAAAATAATTTTTTTAAATATTATAAATATTTTTTGACAATAAAGAAATTAAGAAATGTTTTAATTAAAATCCCTTTTATTTTCTACAATAGTTACCTTTTATTACTATAAATATTCTAATATTAAATAGGAACCGCGTATGCGTAACAATTCCAATATGCAAATATAGGTATAAAAATACGATAAAAACCACTTACCTTTAATGTACTAAGTTACGTTTAAAAGAACGTTTTGTAACAATTCCAATATGAAAAAATACTTAAAGTAAGTGGTTTTACTGATAAACTCTAAAGGAATTTAACTTTAAAGGGTATCTTAGATTATTATTTTAAATTTTATTCAAGTTCAAAACGTATTAAGAGTCCTTCAAAGTACTATAAAAGGATTTTATTTACGAACTAAATTCATATTTTCTTCAAACTTAGAAGTTAGTTTGTATGAAATACCTACTAATACCTGAAAAATGGACTTAAGGCCATAACGTCGATGGCGTTGCCTATTGCTAGACCTGAACGTGGAGCGAAAGATACATGTACTATAGAATAAATTAAAGGGTAATAATTTTAGTAACCATTAATAAATAATTACCTATACGTCCATATGAACCCGCCGGAGAGAGAATTTTAGTTGAAACGGATATAAGCATTAGGGTACCTGCGGGTAAATATGGACGTATAGGTAATTATTGGGCACATGAAGTATTTTGGAGAGGGAACCCTCACTACCGCGATAGGTGTGAATACATGTGTGTTGATTTATCCACTTTTAAAACACTCAAATCCATATTTTCAATTTAAATTAACTGCGCCGCGAAAACCGCGCCCCGGGAAATCCGCGCACGCGCGCTATCTCGCACTCAGGTTATCACTTTTTACATCATTTCAACTTATTCCGTACGATAAAACGCGATAAGAAATATATTTGTTCAAGTACCGAGTGTCACTCGAGATAAGCGGAGATAAAGAAACAAGTTGGTCCTGAACACAATATGTTGATAAGAGAAAAAAACACATCGTCGCGAGAAATATCATAAATACATTGACTTTTCGATGATTTGTTTCAAAATTGTATTCTGGTTGTTTTCCCAATATCTATCTTTTTTACCTTACCACGAAAAGGAATGCAAGCTCGAAGCGCTTAACTTTCTAACGTTTGACTGATTCTCATAAAAATAAAAGATTAAACACGTTTTAACAACAAACACTTCACTTACTCGAACAGCTGATAAACGAATTGTTTTATTGGTGTACATATTCAATTGTTCTTCGCGATGTTCATCAATTGAGCTTCTGTTAAAAAAATTAATTTGAAAATAACCTAGGGACTTTTTGTTTATTAAGGCAACCAAATATTACTGTTTGTTGCTTATAAGTAACAAACAGTATTTATAATTTCACACTTCTTAAGAAAACTCTCACTTTGTATATTTTTATACACGAACCAGGAGTTTCGTTAAATGTGAAAATATTGACTAATTATTTGCGTCCAAATAATTGAATAATGGGCCCCTCAAACAAAATAAATATTCATAAAAGTTATAAAACTGTATGGTTTCCATTTCATTTTACCAAAGTCTATAAATGTGAAATAGAAATACGCATGGTCCGATTACGGATAGAGTTAATCATCGAAGAAGGTGAAATCATGTGTTTGATTGTAAAATTATAGCAATAAACCCAATGCTAGTTAGATTAGGTGTTTAAACTCATTAATTGAAAATAACTTAACTTTTACTAAAATGTAACCGAAAACATACCACTCGTTCTGAATCCGGGCTGGGTTTGATTGTTAATAAAGTTGAATTAACTAAATAATCTAAACACTGCAGCGTATCACAAGGGCGTTCATTTCTTTTGTAATCGATAAACTATATGGCTAAACGATGTAGTTGGTCGTAGCTAGTACGCGCATAATAGAAAGATACTACTTCGGCCAAATGCTTTTATTTACATGCCATAATATAAAATGTAATTAACTGTAATGGTACACAAGGAAAAAACCGATAAATAATATTTGCTTTGTTTATATATAATTATAAGGTATAAAACAATTATGCGCGTATTAATAATTCCGTTTTAAGCCTAGAACACACATACGTAAAAATCGAACCTAAAACCAAACTTAAACGTAAACGCAAAAAAATACGTAAAATTGGCATGTTCAACATTTCGCGGCGCAAAATATTGTACGTTATTAGCCAGCCAATATGCAGTCGGCCTCATACACCGTCGGTCTCCGTGATCAAATATGGCCGAATCAAAGAAAGCTCTGAATAGAAAAGAATTATAACACTTTATAGAAAAAGTAAGGAACTACCCTTGCCTTTTTGTCAGAAAAAATCCTAATTATAAGGATACAATATTTAAAAAAACCATTTGGCAAGCCATTGGATCAACTTTTAACATAGGAAGTAATGGGAGGCAAGCACCTTTCTACACGTAGAATTAAAGCCTTGCTAAATGTTTTATTGGACGCCATTATCAATATTGTGGTTTGAAGTTTAGCATTTGAGATGGCGCCACGGTGGCCGAAAAAACAAAATACGTTTTCAAGTGTATGTCAAAATTGGAAACGTAAACAGAAACGCAACATAAAATAATTTTGCGATTGTTTTTCAGTTTGGTTTTCCGTTCGATTTTTACGTATGTGTGTTCTGGGCTTTAGCCAAATGATTAAGTTATACGGAAGAAATTCAATTAAGTGAAATTGTTTAACTTGTATAATAACATTAAATTTCATTATTTGAATGCAAACAATTAATCTTTTTTCATTTGGCTTCATTTACTTTCGATATTCAGCGTTTAATCCAACAAAAAATATATCTAGTAAATAGTAAGTAATATACTATAGAGACAGATACTTCATGGTTTAAAATAAACTTTTATTAAAAAGAATATTGGGGAAGCTTTTCGAGCCCACTCGCTCCTTTTCAACCCAGATAGAAATGGCGAAAAATCCAAATACAAACAGATAGCAAAATCAGCGTACAGTTATTTTTGTTGAACGCGCTCTTCCGTTTTTATGGTCTAAAAACCTTTTAAAACTGCCCCAATTACTCACTTTCACCTTTCCCCCGTTTAGGTTCATACCCCCTCTGTCAGCAATAAAAATGCTTTCTTTGAAGGTCCGTCTGAACCAATTTTTTTCTTTTTCTAACACTCTCGCTTCTTCCCACTTGATGGCGTGTCCGTCGCCACCAGAACTCCACATGTGTTCGGCTATCCCGTTCTCCCTATTGCCCTCTTTTACACAATTCTTATGCTCTTTAATCCTTACATTTAAATACCGTTTCGATTCACCTATATATTTTTTTCCGCATTTGCAACCGATCTCATATACAATTCCAGTCATTTCATCAAATTTTTTATCCGGTTTATTTTTAATTAAGAGCGAACCCAATGAACCTTGGTTAGAGCTAACAAGTTTTATTCCTAATGGTTTTAATTGGCGGTTGTTTTTTTCGGTTATTGATTTTACATAAGGTAACACTAATATGTTATCATTTTTCGTTACCGTGTAGTTTTTATAATTTTTTACAAGATTTGTCGCAAAAATGTCTTCTACTAGTTTTTTAGGATAATTACAATTCAATAATTGTGTTTTATATAGCGCTTTATCTTCTATAGGCCAATCCGAAAGGGTTTCAATCCGATGTTTTAATGATTTAACTATTCCTACCTTTACACTCCTGGGATGTGACGATTTAAAATTTATAAAAGATTGTGCATGAGTTGGTTTTTGGTACATTCTACTTTTTAGTTCGTCACCTTCCCTAATTATTAAAATATCTAAGAACGGTAACTTCTTATCCTTTTCTGTCTCATAGGTAAATTTAATGTCACCGTCCAAATTATTCATTAGTCCCAAAAGCGTGTCATTATTATAATTTTGGTCCTTGACAATTAATATGTCGTCCATAAATCTTTTCCAAAAAAATATTTTTTCGTTAAGTTTAAGCTGCGGATCCGTAAAAATATCTTCCTCTAAATTTTCTAAAAATAAATTGGCTATTACCGGCGATAAGGAACTGCCCATTGCTAACCCATTCAATTGTTTGTAATACTTATTTTCAAACCTGAAGAAAGAATTTTCTAAACATAAGCGACAGAGTCCTATGATTGTATCCACACTTAAATTCGTCTGTGCTTTTAAATTTTTTTCATGTTTTAATTTACATTCTAATATTTTTAACGCTTTATTAATCGGGATCCTGGTATATAAATTTATAATATCTAAACTACTTAATTCATAATTATCTTCCAGTTTTATTCTTCTTAATGTTTCGACTAAAACATAAGAATTCTTGATACTGAATTCATTATTCCCAACAAATGGATTAATCACCTTAAGAATTATTTTGGCCACATTGTACAAAACGCTATTTTGAGAGCCCACAATTATCCGTAACGGTTTATTATCTTTATGTAATTTTATCAACCCATAGGCATACAGACATTCCAAACCTTGACTATAATATAAAACCGCTTTTTCTTATCTATTTCCTTATGATTTACTGCTTGATTAACCAATGATCTTAATTTCCTATCTATACCAGCAGTCGGGTCTCCTTTCAATAAACTATAGTCCGGCCCATTTAGCACCGCAAACATTTTATCCTTGTATTCTTCATAATCAATAATTACCAATTTTCCACCCTTATCGGCCTTTATAAATTTTAAACCTTTATCCCTTTTTAACTTATTTAAAACAAAAACCTCATTCTTAGACATACACATATTTTTTTCTCCTACTTTAACAAAATTACCTTTAACTAAACTCCTAATGTCTTGTTTTTCTTCTTCCGTAACTTTTAAAAAACGCAACTGGTCCTCCGTCTGTGCACTAATATCACAAAAATCAACATTTTTTACTCCGGGGTTAAAGCTAAAACCTTTTGCCAGAATTTTTAGTTCAGTGTCAGATAATTTTCTTTTCGATAAATTTACGACTGCATTTAGATTAATACGTTCTCCCCTTTGATGTATCTCCACTTTTTCCAACACCAAGCGATTCAATTTTGATGACTGAGTATCCTTAATTTTAGTCGAAACCACATCACATTGCAAATTAATTTCACCTATTAATAATTCGGCAGTTTGCCAGTCGAAAACATTCCGGAAATTTTCTTCGGCAAGAAAATTTAGAGGAAGATATTTTTACGGATCCGCAGCTTAAACTTAACGAAAAAATATTTTTTTGGAAAAGATTTATGGACGATATATTAATTGTCAAGGACCAAAATTAGAATAATGACACGCTTTTGGGACTAATGAATAATTTGGACGATGACATTAAATTTACCTATGAGACAGAAAAGGATAAGAAGTTACCGTTCTTAGATATTTTAATAATTAGGGAAGGTGACAAACTAAAAAGTAGAATGTACCAAAAACCAACTCATGCACAATCTTTTATAAATTTTAAATCGTCACATCCCAGGTGTGTAAAGGTAGGAATAGTTAAATCGTTAAAACATCGGATTGAAACCCGTTCGGATTGGCCTATAGAAGATAAAGCGCTATATAAAACACAATTATTGAATTGTAATTATCCTAAAAAACTAGTAGAAGACATTTTTGCGACAAATCTTGTAAAAAATTATAAAAACTACACGGTAACGAAAAATGATAACATATTAGTGTTACCTTATGTTAAATCAATAACCGAAAAAACCAACCGCCAATTAAAACCATTAGGAATAAAACTTGTTAGCTCTAACCAAGGTTCATTGGGTTCGCTCTTAATTAAAAATAAACCGGATAAAAAATTTGATGAAATGACTGGAATTGTATATGAGATCGGTTGCAAATGCGGAAAAAAATATATAGGTGAATCGAAACGGTATTTAAATCTAAGGATTAAAGAGCATAAGAATTGTGTAAAAGAGGGCAATAGGGGAACGGGATAGCCGAACACATGTGGAGTTCTGGCGGCGACGGACACGCCATCAAGTGGGAAGAAGCGAGAGTGTTAGAAAAAGAAAAAAATTGGTTCAGACGGACCTTCAAAGAAAGCATTTTTATTGCTGACAGAGGGGGTATGAACCTAAACGGGGAAAGGTGAAAGTGAGTAATTGGGGCAGTTTTAAAAGGTTTTTAGGCCATAAAAACGGAAGAGCGCGTTCAACAAAAATAACTGTACGCTGATTTTGCTATCTGTTTGTATTTGGATTTTTCGCCATTTCTATCTGGGTTGAAAAGGAGCGAGTGGGCTCGAAAAGCTTCCCCAATATTCTTTTTAATAAAAGTTTATTTTAAACCATGAAGTATCTGTCTCTATAGTATATTACTTACTATTTACTAGTTTAAACTAACCATGGTTAAATTTTGCATTTATGAAAAAATATATCTTTATTAAATCGATTTGAAACCGTTTATAGAAGCAGGTGCCTAGGATATTAACTACTCTTTAACAAACGGACGAGAGGAGCTTACGCGAAAGACTGGTGGGTGGCTTATTTCGTGGTTTCCATTTTTTAAATATTATATACTTAGCGATCAAATTTAATTTATTTCTTAGAATTTATTTTCTAGCGCCATCATTCTAAAGTAAAAAAAATAAAATTTGTAAAATTAATTTTTGAAACTCTTTATGCACCAAATAGACTTTAATTGAAGGAAAATCAATATAATTTATTCTAAATAAATATCACACGAGCAGTATTAATATCACTGAGACATTGTTTTTCATAATGATGATGTTGTTAATATTATACTTATATTATATTTATGCAACAGGTTTGAGGCCCTTTTAACAACGACACGGGAGAATTTAAACCACGTGGGAGGGCTGTGGCGCCGCTCATCGTCGAGTAAAGACAGGGGGCCGAGGATCACGTATTAGCATAGCTGATTATTATTTTATCTCATTAGCTCCTAGTAAAGGTGAAAAGATTAGTTACATTAGTACTTTTAGTAGGTGTTTCCGCTTTTAATTATTTCTCACCAAATTTAATAATCTAATTTACAAATAGCATAAATATAGTGAAATTTATAATACTTGCTACCTACTCACCAAGTCGATGTCTTGTTGATAGTCTAAAAGAACAAATATAATTCCAAGGGTATATATGTATAAGTGCGTTGAACGATCAAATTGGCGCCTGGTGCCATGATGCAATCGGTTAGAGAAGAACTCCGCCCAAAAACCGCGTGCGGCGCGCTAAAGGTAAAAACCGTTTCTAGTTCACGCGCGCGCTGCACGCGGATTTTAGGGCGGAGTTATTCTGTAACCGATTAAATCATGGCCCAAGCGATACATTTTGTTCAACGTTCTTATACATGTATACGTTCTTGGTATTACCTAAACAAATTATTATTGTGTCTTGTGTGGTCGTGCACCCTACATTATAAAAATTATGGAACGTTTGAGGGAAACGATAAAGTTTTAGTTTCACTTTCGATTGTGTAACGTCCACCGTGGTTGGTTCTTTCAATTTTAAACGCTTAATTCAGGATTATTTAACTTTGTTAACCAACTACTATATGTATTATCAAAGTCATGTGAAATTATTTTAACCAGTGGCCGGGTTATATTTTACTAAAATATAACCTGACCACTGGTTAAAAGGCCTTATAAGTCGCTAGCTTACTTAGCCTAGCTGATTAGTATTATTAATTAATGAAGAAATAAAAATAGAAAAAAGAAAAAGAACTTACAAATGTAATTGTCAGTGTCAACTGTAAAATGAGTGATACGAGACTCTGAGTATCCAACTGTCCGTATAATCCGTTAATATGTTTCCGTTAGGTGTAATCTAAAGACTGAACCATTGAGTTGATAATAATATAGAGCCCCAGACCAGATTTTCTGCACAGGCTTAAAGCTTAGCATTAGTGGCAACGGGACTGAAAATCAAGGAACTTTATCAAAGCACGCCTGGCGCCTTCTGTTGACCATATTAAACAGCCTTTGACAGAGCATACATTGATAACTAGCCAACAATTTTACAAACTTTTTTCTTATCTCTTCCAAATGTTCAGATTTCCGTTTTTTAAATATCCGTTTTGTTTGTCCTATATACATTTGTTCACATTGACAAGGAATTTCATAAATTATTCCCGTTTCGTTGTCGTTCTCAATTTTCGGCTAACTTTTTAATAATTTTGTCCCAAATTTATTGTTTATTTATTATATTTGTCTTTTCGTATTTTTCACTTATTCCCTTTAAATAGGGTAATACTAATTTTGGATTTATAATTTCTACATCATCTTTTAACAATATTGGCATGAAAGATATTTTAACCAAATTTTTAGGATAATCACATTCAATTAACTGTTCGGAAATAATTTTTTATCTAAATTTTAATTTCTATTTTATATTTTAAACTTTTAATTAATCCCACTTTTATGTGGTTCGGGTGTGACGAATTATAATTCAAAAAACACTTTGCACGAGTGGGCTTTTGGTAATATTGTGAAGTTATTGTATTATTCTCTCTTGATAAGAATTAATCTAAGAACGGCCAGGAACCATTATTTTCCGCATCAAATATAAATTTCACATTCAAATTGAAAAGGAGCTTCGGTTTCGAAAGTTCGTCAGACTTATTTATTAGAGAAATAGGCCTGGCCAAGGATAAGCAAAATTATAGAGCGATTTTATAGATAAACAGGAATATAGATAAGGTCCCTTATCCATAATACCATTTTTTATAGATACCAAAATTATAAAGCGATTTTTATAGATCCACCGAATTTATAGATACTTAACCTCGCTTTTTTTCTTGCCTCCGGCGTTTTTACGCAGCCTCGCTCACCACCCGTCGTTTTATGGATACTTACAATGACAGTTCAAGCCGCTGACTTCTACGGGCCAGGGATCCCCCTCTTTTTTTCCGACAATAGCAAGCCAAGAATGTTACTCGCTCTTTTTGTAGGAATAAGCCTCTTTCACGACGCGCGTTCAATTGCCTAATATTAGTTGAATAACAAGACATATATTTTTTTCATTTTTATTTTTAATTTTGATAATACACCAGACTTGGTAACTGCGTAAAACACAAGAAGAACAAGTTATACGCTTGAAGAGCAGATGTCAGGTTACGCCTCTCAATTAGATTAGTATAATCGCTTATAATGGTAAATGGACTTGAATAACAACCAAATTTACGCATTACGTCTGGAAATATATCAGAATATCCTTGGCCGAAAAGGATCTCTTCAAAATCTTCGCTGTCAGGGTATCCGGCAACTCGCTGGACGTGAAGTTTGAGAACTTCGAACATGGCTTCAATACAAGGCCTCTCTTTTTCAATTTCAGTCAAATGTTTGTCGACAGCGTGAATACACAGATTTAAAGCTAGGATACCCGCTTCGCCAAGTTGGAATTCCTCTTTTTTCCCGAAACTTTTATACGCCAAAAGAGTAACGTTTCCTTTACTAGCTAAAAGTTCAAAAGTACGACCCCCAATTTTGGCGAGTTCGAGGCTAAATTATTTTTTTCTACTTCTCTAGTATGTGATTCAATGAGATACCAATTTTGATACATCTTATTAAAAGCTACAGGCGGGAGGCATATCGAGGATTGGAAAGTAACGTCGTTGAAAAAGAATATTTCCAGGTCCTCACCTTTTAAGCCAATTGATAGACACGAATTTTTTCCTAAACGCCAGCGAAAATTGATTTTCCGCTGAAAGTTTGCATCTTGTTTTCTGTTACCCAAATCGTAAGACATCTTAACGCTTCGAAGCCCGAATACGAAATGACTCAAACCCGGGAGCTATCCCCGATCTTTATATCCCTCGGATGACTCATGCACCCCGGGGAAAAATATATCACGCCTGGAAAAGATTTTTTTATTACCCTTAAAAAGTAAATTCCGAAATATACTGCTGAAATATAGAACCGAAATTTCAAAAAAAAAGAATATAGTATAACTACTAAAGGTTTTAAGGGGGGTTTCTAACTATATTAGGGGCTACTTTTTTTACCCTTCCATCACCGATTGTATCAAAAAATTATATGTGCAATAAGAACGAATATTTGATTGTTTTTTGAAAAAATTTTACCTGGGAAAAAGAAATAGGTTTTAATAAAATTTCCGGAGCAGCGATTAAAAAGTAAGACATACTCAAGACATTTTTTTAAATTAATGGGCCCTCTCGGCCGCCGCCGCGGCTAGTATGGCCTGGACCGCGTCTATAACGACGTCCGGTAACTCGGCTGTAGGCTAAAGAAATATTTTTTTTTTATTTAGATTAGTTAAATTTCTTCTTACACAACGACGACGTCGGAAGACTCCCCGCCCAATGGAGAGTTGACAGCCGCTAGCGATAAAATATATTTAAAAAATAACCGATATTTTATAGGATAATAACTTACGGGTCGGGAATCGCCGAGATCTCGACGGGGATGACGGGACGGCCACGCCCGTAGCCCGGAATTCGCGGGGGTGGTAGGCTTTCCCCTGGACTAATGAAAATCATATTTTTTAAGAAATGTAAAAAAATTAGACCAAATGCGACTCACGCTTCCGCCGGAATTTCGATGGGGGCAATAGATCGCCCACGCTCTATCCAACATCGGATTATCCCCCACGTATTCGACCTCCAGCGGGGCTATGGTATTTCATTTTTTTAAAGAATTGTAAAAAATAGACCAATTTCAACTTACTTTGTCGCCGGAATTAGGGGAGGGGGGGATAACATTTTCCCCTTCCTGGGAATGCGATCGGTCTTCCTCGGGACTAACGAAAATCATTTTTTTAAGAAATGTAAAATAAAAAATTGACCAAATTTTAGATTACATCGACTCTAGCGGAATCTCTCACTGCTCGCTTCGAGATGACATTTTCGAAATGAAGCCAGAGAATTCTAGCACTCGCGGTCAAAAAAAAATAAGACTAGAAGGATGACAATGAGAGAAGGGGTTCCCCACGGGGGTTGAATCACCCACACTTGCAAGTAGAAACTGCCGCGAGCCAAACGGCAGGGGGACAATACCCGACTTTTTTCCATAGAAAAGGAGAAAAATCGTGAAAATAGATGAAAAAAATAAGCTTACTGAGAATTATTTAAAGACACTTTTTTTGGAAAAAACATTTTTTATTGAGAAAAATATAAAAATATACAAGTAAATATACAATAAATAAATAAACGTTTTTTTTAAATCCGGGGGTGGAAAAAGCACCGGGGAGGCGAAACAGGCGGTGAATTGAGGAGGACGGAGCTGTAAAAAAAACCAGTTAATTTCAGAAAAAAGCTGTACTTTTTCTAAAAAACGAACTTACGAAGGCATAATAGGAGGAGAAGGAATGGCGACTTCGAGGTCGTTTAAGAAATCCGGGATAGGCGGTGGTACAATTAAGCTGATTTCGAAAAAAAATGTTAGACCCCTTAATTTATATCTGAAAATTAATATTTTTAAATACCCCATATCGGCGGCGAAGGCGGTTTCGGCGAAATCTCCCGTTATCACCGAGGTGATATGGAAAATTGCGGCGTTCTGGGCCGCCCAGGCATGGCCGACTTCCACCTGAAAGTCCAGGGCAGTGGCTTGGAGAGAAGGCGACTCGTTATGATCGAGGGAAAATAGGTGAAGAGAGTCAGCCATGTTACGCGTTGCATGGAATGCACCACGTAACACGGCGGCCAGGGAGATTAATGCCGACACATAACGATGGTCGCCCTGAATAACAGCCGGGAGAGCGAGGAATACAGGCGGCGGTGAAAGAGCCACCGGGGGTGGGGAAGGTGTTGAAAGTGGGCTTTTAGAAAAAGAAAATGATTTAGGATATTTTTTTAAAAAAAGGGGGTTAAAGATTTTTTAAAAAACCTACTTGGGAGAAATTATCACCACATCTGGTGATGAAGGAAGGAGAAGGTTCTCGTTCCAATGAGAAAAGCCCGGAACAGGGCTCGCAGGGGAATAACTAGGTAAAAAAATATATATTTCAATAACGAAACGAATATATATAAATATCAAAACTCACGAAATAGAGGTAAGAGCCTCCAGCTCTTCCCTAGAGGAGGAATCGGAGGAATCCGATGATGAAGAGGGTTGACGGCTAGATAATTTTTTTTAAAAACTTAGAATTTAATAATCAAGCGAAATAAAATTTGAAAAACTTACCAGCGTTTTCGGGAATTCCCAGAGGCCATATTTTTTTATTCTTGGACTTGTTCTGACTATCGGTAAATTCACGAGGCTAGATATACCGGTGATTTTAAGGGGCGGGGTCGAAACCCGGATGACCGCTAGGGGGTTAACCCTCTAAGGAGTTTCATTGGACCCACGCTTAATTTACCGCTAGAGATTGTCAAGAAATCTAGACCGTTTTCCTCACCAAATAAAAGCGCCTCCAAGTTATTGAATACAACCGGGGAGTTTACGACTTAAGGTTAACTTTCAATAAAAGGAGGAATTTTTTTAGCGGACGGGGAAAAAATACAAAGACAGGAATGTTATTTTTTTACAATGTGAAAAAATCCGACGATTTTAATTTCTAAAGCGAGATTTTACGAATCAGAAAAGCTGTCGATGAATTTACGGGGATAATACGAGCGGACCCTGCTTCAATTGTGAGTAATGGGATTGTTTTTCAAAAAACCGTGGGAAATATTATACCTGAATAATATTACGCCTTGGATAGACACGATTCATTTTTCCACCCCCCTACATGTCTGGAATACCATCCCCCGATGGGGAGGGGGTCTTAAAAAGCGAGACCATAAATAGACCCGGGACCCGATTAAAAAGCCCCATTCGAAATTTTTTACCCAAAAAATATGGAACTAAATTTCCTTAACGCACTGCGCGATTTTAAATCGGGTATAAGACCGGTAAGCATTAATTTCTTATATAGGTTTTTTTCTATTTGACTTCGTTACCCCTTTGTCCTGACGAATTACCGCGCGTATTACCTAAATGTTTGAAAGATTTGGAATTGGTACGCGTTTTTATTGAACTTATTGATTACCTTAAACTTATACCTCTAGCCCCGCGAAATTATAATAATTTAAGAGAATTGGAATCGCTAATCGATAATGTTCCGTCCGAGATTAAAACCTCGACCTTCTTAGCTGAATGCGCGAAACAACGCGACGTATTAAACGAATTCGGGGAATATGATGACTTCGATTACATGTGGTCTAACCAATCAAACGATCCAACGGTCACTCAACCACGCGAATTACCTGTTAACCCCAGCCCCGTTAGCCCCATCGATGACAATTCGCTAGACGCCGATTTCCCGTTCTCAAATAATTTATGGGTGCCCCTGGCTGAAAAGATATCAGACGCGACTCTAAACGACAGCTCTTCCACTTCGAATGACGAGATAAAATTCATAAAATGTTTTAACCCTTCGGAAAAATCACCTAGTCCCGAATTAAATAACCCCGAAAAAGAGATTACGAATTCTGAAATATTTACGGATGATTTTTCACTCCCCCCGAATATTCTCAGTATGAAAAAACTTTACTAATCGGATCTAATCCCGCGACGCCTCATCTAGAAATTACTCAACTTTCCCCGGAAAAAAAGCCCAGAATGGTGGCACTCCAGTCTATTCTCGCAATTTTCTCAGCTTGAAAAAGCATTACTAATTAACGGCAAAGCCGAAACCAGCGGACATTCGGTAGACCTCGAAAATATTATCCCTAGCGCTACCGCGCCCGATAAATGTCCTTCAACACGGGGCCTTAAGCCCCCAAATACTTCCTTACTAGCGGATATTATCCGGGAAACAATCGGGGCTGAACTTGAAGGAACGAATATTTTTAAAAACAATGATGAAAGTGGAGCCCCTAATCTACCCTCGATTCCCCCCGAAAACAATTTAGACTCGCTTAATGACGATTTATTTTTACCTTCCGAAGAAGAAAACTGGCTAGCGGAATTCCCTTTAAACGAGACGTCAAAACTCCCAGCTGACAGCTCCGAGAATAGCGAGACACGTGGCTTAACTACAGCGGGCGGTTCGCCCGAAGCCTTGGCGCGTGGAGACGAGAGGAGAGGAGAGAAGAGAGGAGAGACTCCCTCCTTCCTCCGACACGTGGGCTAGCTACGGTGGTTACCTCTTCACCGCACGTGGCATCGAGGCGCGCGGCGAGGAGAGACTCGCTCCTTGCCCCGCCAAATATAGGAGCGCTATCGCCATCTGGCGTCGACGGCGCTAACTATTTTAATAAGGAGGAAAATAAAATTTTACGCTTAAATCCGGAAGTAGATACTATTCTCGGCTTGAATAATATAACGTCAGAATTTCACGAGGGTTCAACCGTTAATAACCTAGTTCCTTCTAGAAAAAGGAGTTCTTTTTCGCAACTTCTACCGCATAATAACTCGGTTCCTGAAGCGGATTTAGGGCTAGATTCGTCCCGACCCGGGACTTTTCCTCAAACTAACGCGGTATTTCTTAGAGACACTTTTTCTCGCGGCGATTCGCATTCCCGCGTCTTTACTCATCAAATTAGGTGTCTGAATCCGGAAGTAGAAACTTCTATTATCTCACCCCTCGATTTGAATATTACGTCAGAATTTCACGAGGGTTCAATCGTTAATAACCTAGTTCCTTCTAGAAAAAGGAGATCTTCATCGCAACTTCTTCCGTTTAATTTAGCGGTTCCCGAAGCGGATTCCGGGGAAGTTTCACCGCGAGCCGGGACTTCCACTAACGCGATATTTGTTAGAGACACTTTTTCTTGCGGCGATTCCCCATGCCCCGTGTTTTCTCCTTCTCCTCTTAAGAATCCCGACCCTTTTCTAGATCAAGCGGGGCCCTCGCATAAAATTTTAAAGTGGAGCAGTGAAAGTGAAAGTTCGATTTCATCATTTGACTGGTATTCGAGCGAAGATATTCCACCCCTTTTATCGCCTCTCCCCGCGGACGATGATGATGTTCCACCGCCTCAACCATTTCCGCTCGATGAATTAGAGATCGACCAACCACCCCCGATTCAAGTTGGAGGTAATCAACCGGAAATCGCTCAGCCTCTTCAAGCACCCCAGCCTGAAGACCTGCCTGCTCTTCAAGAAGAGGAGCCTCTACAGCTCGCAGTCATCCCGCCACTTCCGCTTCAAGTCATCGAGGCTCCGCCCGTTCAACAAGATGACCAGGGTCTTCAGCTGGAACTACCCGTGAATTTTGAAATTATCCAAGATGGGGTGAAAGAATATCCGCTATTCAATCTCGTTGGAAGATACGTTGAAGTACGCTTCCTGGCCGACGTAGAACTCGGGATTACGCAGTTCGTGACCTTTATTTTTGATCAACTTCTCGATGATGACCGAGTTCAAATTTCGTGTACCTCGGAAGTCTTCATGGCGCGGGTCCTCGAAATTTCTTTCCGCCAGAAATCGCAACTTCAACCCGGTGATGTTTTCGATTTACTCGAAGGGAAGATCTATCTGGATGAGCGAGATGATTTCTGAAATTCTCCAATTTTATTCACTTTAAACGTGGTAAGATTACCTCACGGGGGGTCACTGAGGCGACGCGGACTTAAAAAGCATATTGATTACATACGCGATAAAAGAAGTTTTATCTCAGTCCAAAACAAAGACGCGTTATGCCTTCCGCGTGCTTTAATTATTGCTATAGCCCATTTAAAGAAAACGCGAAACCCCAGAAATAAAGAATATTTCCAGGAGTACAAGGCCTCTTCGCGAAAACAAAGGGAAAAAGCCGAGGAGTTACGCGTCGAGGCTGGCGTTTCGAAACGCGAAAGTGGAGCATTAACGAGTTTAGTGCATTTCCAATTTATTATCTCTGACTACCAAATAATCGTTTTTGAGGTTTATAATGACAGACCTAGAGTATTATTCCAAGGCGAAGGCGGGAACTCCGATAATAAACTTTATTTAATTTATAATCAGAAACATTATGACGTAATCGCGAAATTGACGTCATTCTTCGCCACAAATTATGCCTGTTCCATCTGCTTGGTCGGATACGATAAATTGGATCGCCACAAATGCGCAATTTTCTGAAAATCCTGTTTCAGACATCAGAAATGCTCCGGTGAGCTCGTGAAATGCGTCGATTGTTTTCGCTCCTTCCACGGACTAGAATGCTTCCAAAGCCATCGCGAATCGGTTCCCTCCCTCTGTAGTCAAGTTAAAGTGTGCAAAGACTGTTACAAATACGTGGACTATCGCTCTAGGGAAACTATCCATTCTTGTTCGGAAGTTTTCTGCCGTATTTGTAAAAAGCACGCGCCGCATCCTCACCTTTGCTTCGTCCAGCGAATTAAAGACCGCCCCGAGCCTGACATGACCAAACGAAGATTAGCACTAGGGGGCGTGCCTTCTTATTTGTTTGTGTTTTATGACATCGAGTCGATTCAGAATGAACAACACGTAAATAAAAAGGGGGCGTTCGAGCATGAGCCGTTTCTTCTAATATCCCAAATTGTATGCCCCGCGTGTATCGACGAGCGAGACTCGAACTTCGATTGTGGGGTGTGCATCCGCTTTAGCTCGCGACAAAAATTTTTTTACGGGGGAAATGTAGTGGGGAAGTTTGTGGATTATATCAGAACTCTAGCGGATATTAAAAAAATTTACTTACGCCGCAAAATGTTATGATCTCCAATTCGTATTTAAAGCCGTTCTATCAATCGACGAGATCTTTGTGCCCTTCGTGATAGTAAACGGGACTAAAATTCTCTTCTTTAACTGTTTTAATTTCAATTTTATCGATTCCTATTCGTTCATCCCCATGGGACTCGCCGCGTTTAGGAAGACGTTTGGACTAGGGCCTTCCATGGATAAGGGTAGATTCCCTCACCTTTTGTTTAATTTTGTCGAAAATAATTTCGATCTCGCTGACCCCATAAACACGAATTATTCGACCGAGAAGGGGGATAAATTCCCGCCCCTTGAAGCGTACGGGGCTAACTATCTAGGTGTAAAAGAAAGAACGGCTCTTCTTAAATGGCACGGGGAGCAAATAGCCGCTGGCGGTAACTTTGACTTTCTAAAAGACGCGATTACGTATTGTACGGCGGATGTCAATATACTCCGACTGGGATGCGCTACGTTTAGACGTGAATTCATGGAAATCTGCGACACTGACCCTTTCCGCGCCGCCATCACGCTTCCGGGTGCCTGCAATTACGTCTTTAGGAAACGCTTCCTCATTCCTGACACGATAGGGATACTCCCCCCAGGGGGGATGAGAAATAGGGACCGACAATCAACCGTGGCCTTTGAATGGCTCGCCTGGGAAGAAAAACGCAGGGGTATAAGAATAGTGTCAGCTATGCGGGGGCGAGAGGCTATGGTCGGTAAATTTAAAGTGGATGGATGTGATGGGAACGACGTTTACATGTTTCAGGGTTGCTATTTCCATGGGTGCGTTCGCTGTCAAGTAGTGGGGAGAGACAGACCTCTATGGTCAGATCCCTCACAAACGTTTAACCTACGATACCAACAAACAGTCAGGGTCGTTGCTCAACTCCGGAAACTTAAGAAAAACGTCATAGAGATCTGGGAATGTGATTTCCGTGATCTAAGGCGTCAAGCCAATAATAAGGCTTTTTTCGAAAAAGTACGTGCCATGTTAATTTCACCCTTGAATCCTCGAGACGCGTTTTTCGGAGGGAGAGTTAACGCGACAGTCCTTTTCTTCAAGGCCAAAGGCGATGAACGCGCGTTTAACGTCGACATGCTTTCACTTTACCCGACTGTCAACCTTCTAGATAAAATTCCCGTCGGTCACCCAAAAGTTTTATTAAACCCTGATGATTTACGAGATCTCGATTCGCTGGACGGGTTAATTCAGTGCCGCGTTCTCGCCCCTCCTAGACTTTTTCATCCTATCCTACCCATGCACTGTAATTCGCGACTTCTTTTCGTTTTATGCGGTACCTGTGCACGTCTAAGATTTCAAGGAAGGTCTCCTCATTCCGATCCGGAGCGGGCATTCGTGGGGACATTCGTTTCCGACGAACTGAAACTAGCCGTTTCCAGAGGTTACAAAGTGATTGAAATGTACGAAGCTTGGCATTATCAAACAACGCAGTATAACAAGGAGACCCAGGAGGGGGGCTTGTTTTCGGACTATATCAAGACAATGTACAAAATGAAGGCCGAGGCTTCGGGGTTTCCAGCGGGGATCACTACCCCCGACGAAAAAAACAAATACGTCTCGGATTTCGAGGACCACGAAGGCGTTAAATTCGACCCCGCGACGATCGCGTTAAACCCCGGTAAACGTGCCGTCGCAAAGTTAATGTTAAATAGTTTTTACGGTAAGTGGGGACAACGGAATAACCTCGTAAAAACTGGGATCATTAAGGACCGCGAACAATTCTTTAAACTATTTAACGACCCGAATATCGAAAGGAAAAGTGTCTTGGCGATAAACGATAAGACGTTGCTGGTCAAATGGGAACATATCAAGGAAATCGATCTTGCTTTGGCTCATGTAAACGTAGTTTTAGCCTGTTATACCACCGCTTTTGCCCGAATGAGGCTCTATAGTCATCTAGAGGCTCTAGGGAATAGTATATTATACCACGATACGGACAGCTTAATTGATAGATCACGTGATGGGAATAAACTAGTGCAGGAAGGAACCTTTCTAGGGGATATGACGGACCAATTATCCGAATTTGGTCCAAATTGCCATATTACTGAATTTTGCTCGGGCTGTCCGAAAAATTACGCCTTCCGCGTACTCAACCCCGATACTGGTGAAATTAAGGAGGTCGTTAAGGCTAAAGGTCTCAGGCAGAACTATTCCACTAGGAATTCCATCTCTATGGACTCGTTGAAAGGGATGCTCGGAATCGACGTAGACGCGCCCACTCTCGAGAAAGAAATCGAAATTCCCCACCATATTTGTCGGTTAAATGATCATACAGTGGTAACTGTAAAACAAGTTAAAAAATATCGACCAGTTGTCAATAAATTACGCGTTATCGATAATTTCGAAACATTACCGTTTGGATATAAAGAATAATATTTTTTTTAAAAATGACTAGTTCAGAATGAGAATAGTAGAGAATAACTAAATATGAACCATTTTTTCCAAGATGGCCGCCAAGATGGCCGCCATAACACCTCCCCCCAGACACCCCCAAAATTTTTTCCAAAAACCAATTTTTGTCCTTGGAAAAATCGAAAAACATATTTTTGTTTTCAATCTCAAATTTCACCTTGAAGATGATCCTTGACCTCGACGCTCGAGCACTGTCCACAACCCTTAAGCCTCGGTCTATCATACCAACAAGTTTGGACACGATCGGACAAGGTCGACCCGAGATATCGGCGGTAATATGTAACCTCCCGATTACGTCAACTTATTTACTTTTGGTGTCACTTTTTTATTTTTTTTTCGTTTTTTCGCCTTTTAAAATGCTAATTAGTTATTTGCGAGATGGGGAAACGAATTCGCGACCTTCTTTTTATAACCTTGACAAGTTTGTCTGTCACGTGCTATCTAACTTACCCCTGTCGAAATAAAATACATATTTTAAAACACAACAAATTGCAATAGGCCTGATTGGTCAATATCCGCCCAATAACTTATGTTTTACCCCTGTTGAAATGAAACTTTATTTACTTTTGGAGATAAATAAATAATAAACAATCAATACATATTTTAAAAACACAACAAATTACAATTGCGCTGGTCAATATATGCCTGAGATATAGCCAATTTTGTTTATAATAAATAAAATAAAATGTATTTACTTTTGGAGATACATTTTTTAACATTTGCCATACAAAGGTGTAATTTTATCAGGGAAATTGGTTTTCAATAGTACACTAATACATTCTAAAATAATATAATCAAATAAAAATTCGAAAAACAATTATTTTAAAATAATAAATTAATTACATAAACAATCAACAAACATTTTAAAAACATTACAATGAACTTAATCGGGCGATATCCGCCAGAGATATAGTCGCTAATGTATTATGAAAAAATTCAATTTATTTACTTTTTAAGCAATTCAAAAGTATAATGTTATCCACCTACAATAAAACGTATTACTTTACCAATATAAAAATAAATCTTACATTTTTGAAGATACAATGTTGTTTTTATTGATACTTTTGCAAGTGTTCGCAATTGTTTATTTATTATCCACAAATTTTCCGATTTATTTTAAAACGTTGGGAAAAAGTATATCATTTTAACTTATTTAACGCAACCATGCATTTATTTGAATAAAAGTGGTATTTATTTAAGTAATTGTTTGTTTTTATTTAAATAATAGGCTTATTCACTTTCAATTATTTAAACATTTTGCAATTTTTATTAAACTATTGGTTATTTAAATAAATATTGAAATATAGCCGAGCTTATTTTATTCATGGATAAAAATTAATCGACTGCCGAGCACTAACTTTTGCAACCCAAAAGACTATAATTTTACCCAAACGGATGTCTGGTTAATTTTTAATCGTAAAATAATATATTCTAAAGTTGGAAAAACATTTTTAAGTTACGTAATCAATAAAAATTCCAAAACCCATTTATTTAAAATAAATAAAAATAATTAACTTTTTTAAATTAAAAAATAGCAACATTGTAAATAGAATTTTTTCTGACTATACACAGTAAACGAACGGGTGTTTAACGGTGGCTAAATTAAAACAAAATTAAGTTTAATAATTTTAATTATTTTCAAAATTAAACACTACTTACTTTGATTGATAAATTTAACTTTATGTTGAACAGCGTTACCAGAAGCACGCTCTATGAAATTCTGCCGGATTGCGAGCGATATCTTTAAATTCATAAATAACAACTACCTCTAGGATATAACTGGTTCAACATTCTATTGCATTAGCCTTGTAGAAGTAATTTGATACCCACATTATCGTCACGTGTAAATTTTATCGACAATTTTCTAACAAACGATAAAATTTTAAACGCAGATCACGTTTCACAAGGAAACATTCAACAGAGCCAGTGAGAAGAAAAAACTGGTTTTTACAAACAAATGCTAGATATTAATAAAATATCAATTTATAAATCCTCTAATTTGAAAAAATTGTAAATAAAAATGAATTGTTTTAAAAACAAAGCTTATTAACAATTTACTTTTTGAAGATACAATCGTTTATAATACTTAACAACTATTAGTAATAATAATAATAATAATACTTCTTTTGCAAAAGACTAAATGTATTGACTACCAGGATATTTCAATAAATTTAATTTAATTATTAAAAACGTAAAAATAAATAAAAAAGTATCATTTTTGTATTTTTATATTGTCAGCGTAGTTTCTATAAATCAATTATCTGTAAGAGCTTTTATTATAAATTAAGATAAAAATATAAGAATCATTATTAAAAAATAGCCAGATTTGGAATGTCTCACTAGAATAAAGTGAATTTTTTCAAAAATACTTTTATCTTATATTAATAAATAATAAGTGTAACCTTGTACACTATCGAATGTTAATTATAAAGCAAGTTAATTTTAACGTATATGTTACATAAAGGAAATTATTTACATGTTTTAACAGGCAACGTCACTTGTTGAACTTGTGTGCTTTTTCGAACGTACGGGTGCAACGGTCTTAGATTTTGTTATTCTCATAAAA
This sequence comes from Leiobunum rupestre, assembly GCF_980474605.1. NCBI lineage: Eukaryota > Metazoa > Arthropoda > Arachnida > Opiliones > Sclerosomatidae > Leiobunum > Leiobunum rupestre. Next base: position 40,066,782 of record NC_143392.1, read on the forward strand.
AGAAAACTAAACATTAATTAACACAAATTATATTCTGTTTTCTATCCAAGGTATCAGATTTCGAACAATTTAGCTTAAATTATTATTTACTAATTAGACGACATGTTCTACAACCTGTGTCATATAACCGTTTTATTTATGGATTTCAGTTTAAACAGCAGAACAGTTATCATATTCCCAATCACAAAGACAATTCAACTGTTAAGTACATAGAATTCAAAATAGAAATATTAATTGCAGAAGCATGTTCCTTAAAAAAAGAGGATATTTAAATCGATTATTTTTTTAATTTTAAACCGTGATTAACGTTTCATTATTTATTCTGTTTAATTTAAAATGTGCGTCTAATTTGATTTGTTTGTTTTTAAAATGTAAATATTCCGATTTTTTATGTTTGCAAAGCAAATTTTGCCAAATTAAATTAAAAAAATACCGGTAGAGATAAAAATATTAAATTAAAATTGATAAAAAAGTAAATTAAATCTTATAAAGAATCTGGAGACTTTAGTTGATTGAAGAGTAGGTTGCTTTCTTCGTATTACACCTCTGACAGGTGACTCAAAAGTTCTTCCTCTTCTAGCAAAACGTATTCAATTAATATTTCACACATGCTTTTCAATATTGATATAAAATTACTCTTTCGTGTTAATAATTTCAATTCTTAAATTACACAACTTAACAATAAAGAACCGATATCATATTAGTGTTCTCTTCGGAAATGTAGTACTGTAGAACTCAGGATTAAACTTTTTACAGTAAAACCCAAAATTTATTTATAGGGTGTGAATCTTCAGATATTATCTATCACACAGATAACACTTTTATTTTTTCGAGTTAAAAGTATAAGAAATGAAAGGTAATTGTCATGGTACATACATACGTCTTATTTTATTTATTATTTATTTATTTATGTTTATTTACTGTTTATTGCTTTAAAAAGCAAGTTTTCTAAAAACACCTCAATTTGTCAACCATTGGATAAAATATTTGTTTGAACCGTGTTGTATTTAATAACATTTTTACATAATTTCACCGCTAGGTTTAATTATGGATTCATATTTTACCCGATTAATGTTTTTATTGCATTTATCAGAATTACGTTAACAATGGAAAAGCATATTGAATAGTAGAAATTTAAGCTAGAGGAAGCTAGGCAGAGAGAAATTTTACTGAGAAATAAAGTTAAGGATATAAAAACAGATATAATTGGATTGAAAATATTGCAATATGGTTGGAAGAGAGCAGAAAACTAGAAAGCGTGTTTACAAAAGGTTCTTTTAAACGTAACTTAGTATATTAATTAAGTATTTTTAAATATTTGAATATCGGAATTGTATTTTGTTGCATTAAAAGTAGAGTTTAGATGTTTTTCTAGTATTTTTCTATGTATTTGGATATCTGAAATATATTTTAACCGATTTAAAGTAGAGTTAAGACGTTTTTGTAATATTTTCTATGTATTTGCGTATTGGAAAAGTATTTTAACGTATTAAACGCCAAATTTAAGTGTTTTTGTACTATTGTTCCACCTATATTTGCGCATTGAAATATATTCTAACGTAATGAACGTAGAGTATTTTCCGACCTTTAGTTACACATTGGAAAGTTAATTTATCGTATTAAAGTTGATTAAAGAGTTTTTATAGTATCTTTCTGACTATATTTGTGTATAAAAATTGAATTTTACCGTATTTAAAATATAGGTAAGTGGTTTTTGTCTTATTTTTATAACTATATTTACATATTAAACATTGTTTTTAATTTTAATTGTCTTATTTACAACACTTTCTTTAATATATAGAAGTTTATTCCTAAATTTATAAGCTTGTTACAATTGACATATCATTTTCGGCTAATCTTACAAAAATTCTTTAAGAAATAATATTTGTAATAGGAAAATCGTGGATTTTAAATTACTTGAAATACCGTAAGCCTATGTAGTATTTTTCTAGCTATATTGGCATTTCGGAAATATATTTTAACGTATTGAATGCAGAGTATAGAGATTGTTGCAGTATTTTTCTTCCTACGTGACTACACCAGAAACGTCAATGTTATTCTCCTTATTAATCAAGCCGACCCTGAACATATGTTTTACACTTTGTTCTACGACGTATTAACATACACCATTTCAATACATTCTTAACTTATTCCATACGCTATTTAAAACATATGAGATAAAGATAACGAGGAAACAAGTTGACTCTGAACAAATATGTTTTACTCTACGGGAAGGATGTTGTAAGATTAAATTCATAATGGTTAATGTGAAGTATTTTTCTACCTTTTTTGGTATTTCTTTATCTATATATGTGTATCGGAAATGTATTTTAAAGAATCGAACGTAGAGTAAAGAGTTTTTTTTTAGTATTTTCTGTCTATATTTGCGTATCGGAGTTGTGTTATGTCGTATTAAAAGTAGAAGAAGAAGGAATTTTTATATTATTATTCTACCTATTAACATATCGGAAATTTATTTTATCAAATTTAAAAAGGGATTTTAGTAGTATTTTTCTATTTATATTTTAATATTTGAAATATATTTTAAAGTATTAAAAGCAGAATAAAGTTCCATAAGAATTAATCTTTCTCACAAGTCTTACCCATCATACATACATCATCTAATCTGGAATTTATGTTTAACAAATGGATGAATTCGTGTTTACAAAAGGTTCTTTTAAACGTAACTTAGTGCATTAATTAAGTATTTTTTTGAATTTGAATATCAGAGTTTTTTTTAATTTAAAGTGTAATACCTAGAAGGATGTAAGACAATTTTTCCGAAAAAATAATAACAATTTTACAAGTATATTTAATTTCTGCTTCCGAGTTGAAAATTATCTTATAACATTGTATTATTCATTTTTAATTTTTGTTTAAAAACAAAATTTGGAAAAAGTTATGTTATTAATTTTATTCAAATAAGCAACACTTGTTAGTTATAAACTAGATTAATTGTTAAAACTAAACCACAAAATTTGTTAGTAAACCATGATTTTCAAAAATTAACATATTAACCTCACCGAATGCTAAGCTTATCAGACAGTAAAGAGAGTCATAAAATCGATTGATTTAAAATATATTATAAATCAGACAAAATAAAGGTGTTTCGGATAGTTAAATTGTTCTCTTGGTAATTTGTATGATCGCTTAAATGTATCGACTCCATTTTTTAAATTTCAATTAATTTAGTTTTTCATTATATTTATTATAAAGAAAAAAATATCCAAAATAATGCAATAAAACCTTTAAATAATATTTTACCTCCGCTAATCTCATAATGAGATTTTATCAAACCGCAAAATCTTCGTCACGAAATTTAAAAAATATATAAAATATTAAGAAATGAAACATCTACATTTGAAGCAAAAAAAATAAAATATTGTATCTATCTTCGGGCAAACGTTTCTAATATTACGCAAACATTTAAAAATATCTTGTGGTTTCGGGCTACTATTTTTTGCATTGTAACACATTTTTCGTATACAGTACCTGTTTATTTATTTGATCTGCTTTAAAATACTAATTGTCTGTTTATTATAGGACAAGAAATTTAACACTTATACGAAAATATTAGTATATTTTCTACTAAATCATGTTTAGATGGATTATGAATTAATCGTTTGAATAATACGTATAAGAATTAATCGTTATCGAGATGATTAGTGTTATTTCAAACTTTAAATACTTTAATTCGTAAAATATTTTAAACGTAACAAGGAAAGACTAAGTGACATTTACCCCGGTGAAAACAAAGCGCATTCTAGCCAAGGGCTGTACTATTAAGGAAGCGTAATTGACTTCTTGTCATTTTTACCTGAGAGTAAGAGTGATAGAAATGGAGCCAATCAAGCCTATGGTAATACTGTGAGGTTAGTGGGTGGCCGATTCTGTCCACCTTGGTATTAGGCGATTATTAATGTATTATTTTTATGGTCCGGTATTCAGCGTTAACATTTCACTCCTATACGCTTAAATAGGATTTATTGACCGTCGTCTTGATTGTTGGCTACTGTTATAATTACTACAATGATTACAAGAACTTTAATTTATTTATTCCGAGAGATTGATTTGACATACACTTTACAACGATAAGTTATTAATGCTTTAAATTTTATTAAAAATGGTGTCCTAGGTAAAATATTTCTAAGTCAAAAACACCCTTAGATAAATGGTCAAAGTTTAAATATTTTATTTAATATAAAAATATAAACAGATTTGACATATTATATATTACATAGAGTTGAAATTTTTGAAAGATGATATAATTATTTTTAGTGTTTTTTAATGAAAATTATAATAAAATATCGCATTAAAATCATTTTCATAGAGTAGGTTTTAATGGAATATGCAATTATCAATATAAAACTATCATTTGATATTATAGGTTATATGTTGTTGCAAATGTGATTATTAAATTTTAGAGTTATTCCACGTGAAATCATTTTTTAGTTATTACAACTACTTTAACACTAACACAACTTTGTTTATTTCAAATAATGTTTGGAATATAGATTTTTTTCTAAATCTTGCAGGTTTTACTGGTTTTATTAAAAAATCTATTGCTTTTGGTCCCAGTTTATTAATATTTTGGTAAAGAATATTTTTTCACATACAACGAGACAACCCGAGGTGTTTCTCACTGATTTTGTTCGAAGTTGGGGAATAAAGTCCGAAATGTAACACGAAAACAATAAAGGTAAAATTACGCTTGGCTTCCGTTTTGTTATGGAAACCAAAAAATGCTTCTGACAACTTAAAAAGAAAAGTTCAACGTAAAATAACATGGGAAAATAACAATGTTTAATTATCTGACCGAGTAAAAAAATCCTATTTATTTTGAAAGAAATCTTGTTTCGTTTTGCAAATAAGCGCATATTAATGTATCTCTTTGTGTGATAAATTCGATATTATCATTGTTATTAACAATTATGTCAAATTCATATTAAACGAGTAAATTTGAATACATTTGGGCAAATTAAAATAATATTGGGTAACTTCTTATATTATTGAATTAACTTAAATATTTTTTACTTGAATTCGTATTAAATTGGGAAATTTCGAATACATTTAGGTAAATTCTTGTATCTTGGCTAAATATAAAAATATTTTGTATATTTGATTAATATTGAATAAATTAAAATAATACTAGGTCGATTCAAATATTCTAGTTAACATTTAAACAGTTTTGAGTAAATTCCAATAGTATTGTGTCAATTGATATGAAGATAAGTAAATAAAACGTTGATTATATTTATATTTTTATTAGATTCCATTTATATTGGGTTATTTGAATTGTTATTTGTATATTCGAATAATATTGTGTTAATTCCAATAACATTAGACAATTCAAATATTGTTTTTTTATATTTTGATTAAAATCCCATAAAATTGTGTTAATCGATATAATGATAGGAAGCGTCTCCGATAAGACGTCCTTTTCTAAAACTATAAACGTTCTTCAAACTACTGCCAAGGTTGAAATGTTTAGCATCCCACAATTTCGGGCCATTACAAAAAGTTGAAGACCTAAAAAGCAATTAAACGTTCTAAATTACCGCCTCACGAACAATGTGAACTAATTTTATCCTTAAACGTAACGATTCGGCTCGATTCGTGAGTTTTCTAATGCCCTTCTTTTGTTTCTGAAATTATCCTCGCTTGATAGAGAAAACAATTTAAACTACAAAATATCATTAAGTTTTGAAAGACGTACAATTATATGCCGTATTCATTTAAGTAAAATATAGACACTCGGTGCAGTTTCTGTACACAATTTTTGATAATTTACTGTATAAAACCCGGTTGCGAAGGTTTTGTCTTAAGCCCATTTTGGGTTTTAGAGCTGTTCAAACGTTGGTCAAAATATAACGCTAGTTAGGTATTTGTTGGTATTTGGTTTAAAAAAGCAACCGGTTAATAATTTTATGTGGAAATATAAATTTAGTTTGAGGTCGATGCGATCAATTGTTAATAAAAACTTATGCGAAAGTGAGTTTTTATCACTATATTATTGATTAAAACAATACCAACTGTGCTTCCCTGTATGGTGTTTTTAGCATTTCGAGTATGGTTAATATATAGGCCATTATTCAACTCTATGAAAATTCGTTATTAACGAACGGAATTATTTATTATAAAGAACAAAAAAACAAATAGTATTAACCGGTTGCTTTTTTAAACCAAATACCAACAAATACCTAACTAGCGTTATATTTTGACCAACGTTTGAACAGCTCTAAAACCCAAAATGGGCTTAATACAAAACCTTCGCAACCGGGTTTTATACAGTAAATTATCAAAAATTGTGTACAGAAACTGCACCGAGTGTCTATATTTTACTTAAATGAATACGGCATATAATTGTACGTCTTTCAAAACTTAATGATATTTTGTAGTTTAAATTGTTTTCTCTATCAAGCTAGGATAATTTCAGAAACAAAAGAAGGGCATTAGAAAACTCACGAATCGAGCCGAATCGTTACGTTTAAGGATAAAATTAGTTCACATTGTTCGTGAGGCGGTAATTTAGAACGTTTAATTGCTTTTTAGGTCTTCAACTTTTTGTAATGGCCCGAAATTGTGGGATCCTAAACATTTCAACCTTGGCAGTAGTTTGAAGAACGTTTATAGTTTTAGAAAAGGACGTCTTATCGGAGACGCTTCCTATCATTATATCGATTAACACAATTTTATGGGATTTTAATCAAAATATAAAAAAACAATATTTGAATTGTCTAATGTTATTGGAATTAACACAATATTATTCGAATATACAAATAACAATTCAAATAACCCAATATAAATGGAATCTAATAAAAATATAAATATAATCAACGTTTTATTTACTTATCTTTATATCAATTGACACAATACTATTGGAATTTACTCAAAACTGTTTAAATGTTAACTAGAATATTTGAATCGACCTAGTATTATTTTAATTTATTCAATATTAATCAAATATACAAAATATTTTTATATTTAGCCAAGATACAAGAATTTACCTAAATGTATTCGAAATTTCCCAATTTAATACGAATTCAAGTAAAAAATATTTAAGTTAATTCAATAATATAAGAAGTTACCCAATATTATTTTAATTTGCCCAAATGTATTCAAATTTACTCGTTTAATATGAATTTGACATAATTGTTAATAACAATGATAATATCGAATTTATCACACAAAGAGATACATTAATATGCGCTTATTTGCAAAACGAAACAAGATTTCTTTCAAAATAAATAGGATTTTTTTACTCGGTCAGATAATTAAACATTGTTATTTTCCCATGTTATTTTACGTTGAACTTTTCTTTTTAAGTTGTCAGAAGCATTTTTTGGTTTCCATAACAAAACGGAAGCCAAGCGTAATTTTACCTTTATTGTTTTCGTGTTACATTTCGGACTTTATTCCCCAACTTCGAACAAAATCAGTGAGAAACACCTCGGGTTGTCTCGTTGTATGTGAAAAAATATTCTTTACCAAAATATTAATAAACTGGGACCAAAAGCAATAGATTTTTTAATAAAACCAGTAAAACCTGCAAGATATAGAAAATAGTCTATATTCCAAACATTATTTGAAATAAACAAAGTTGTGTTAGTGTTAAAGTAGTTGTAATAACTAAAAAATGATTTCACGTGGAATAACTCTAAAATTTAATAATCACATTTGCAACAACATAACCTATAATATCAAATGATAGTCTTATATTGATAATTGCATATTCCATTAAAACATACTCTATGAAAATGTTTCTTAATGCGATATTTTATTATAATTTTCATTAAAAAACACTAAAAATAATTATATCATCTTTCAAAGATTTCAACTCTATGTAATATATAATATGTCAAATCTGTTTATATTTTTAAATTAAATAAAATATTTAAACTTTGACCATTTATCTAAGGGTGTTTTTGACTTAGAAATATTTTACCTAGGACACCATTTTTAATAAAATTTAAAGCATTAATAACTTATCGTTGTAAAGTGTATGTCAAATCAATCTCTCGGAATAAATAAATTAAAGTTCTTGTAATCATTGTAGTAATTATAACAGTAGCCAACAATCAAGACGACGGTCAATAAATCCTATTTAAGCGTATAGGAGTGAAATGTTAACGCTGAATAACGGACCATAAAAATAATACATTAATAATCGCCTAATACCAAGGTGGACAGAATCGGCCACCCACTAACCTCACAGTATTACCATAGGCTTGATTGGCTCCATTTCTATCACTCTTACTCTCAGGTAAAAATGACAAGAAGTCAATTACGTTTCCTTAATAGTACAGCCCTTGGCTAGAATGCGCTTTGTTTTCTCCGGGGTAAATGTCACTTAGTCTTTCCTTGTTACGTTTAAAATATTTTACGAATTAAAGTATTTAAAGTTTGAAATAACCCTAATCATCTCGATAACGATTAATTCTTATACGTATTATTCAAACGATTAATTCATAATCCATCTAAACATGATTTAGTAGAAAATATACAATATTTTCGTATAAGTGTTAAATTTCTTGTCCTATAATAAACAGACAATTAGTATTTTAAAGCAGATCAAATAAATAAACAGGTACTGTATACGAAAAATGTGTTACAATGCAAAAAATAGTAGCCCGAAACCACAAGAAATTTTTTAAATGTTTGCGTAATATTAGAAACGTTTGCCTGAAGATAGATACAATATTTTATTTTTTGCTTCAAATGTAGATGTTTCATTTCTTAATATTTTATATATTTTTTAAATTTCGTGACGAAGATTTTGCGGTTTGATAAAATCTCATTACGAGATTAGCGGAGGTAAAATATTATTTAAAGGTTTTATTGCATTATTTTGGATATTTGTTTCTTTATAATAAATATAATGAAAAACTAAATTAATTGAAATTTAAAAAATGGAGTCGATACATTTAAGCGATCATACAAATTACCAAGAGAACAATTTAACTATCCGAAACACCTTTATTTTGTCTGATTTATAATATACAGGGTCTTTTTTTTGCTCGGAAAAGTGTTTTTTTTTCAAAAACTATTTATAGTACCGATTTCAAATTTGGAAGGTCAATTCTCTATACCGGGGGACATCAGTTTGAGAAATTTGAGCGTTTTCGGTAATGTTTTTCACCAATTTTGAAAAATTATTTTTCGACCACTAGGTGCGAGATAAAAAATTTCTATTATAAAGTTGTAGGCCGTCATCGAAAACACTTAAAAATTGTTCACTCGACGAAAAACAACTTATTTATCAATGAAAATTCGAGCTTGAAAAATTTACAAGTTGGTGAAGCCAAATTACGATTGTTTGAAACGATAATTGAAAAGGGAACAAGTCGAATACAAACGTAGTAGAGTTTTCACACTTGAAAAAATGTACACGTTTGGTTTTTAAATGCAGATATTTTATTCACATAAATTCTTACAAAACATTTTCAATAATATCACCATTGGCTGCAACACAGGTTTGTGCGCGGACAATTAAGTTCTCAAACGCTTTCTCTACCATTTCTGGTGTGACGTCTCGGCAAGCACTGATTATTCGTCTAATGAGTTCCTCCCTAGTTTCAATGGGCGTGGCGTATACCTTTGCTTTAACGAATCCCCAGATAAAATAATCCAGCGGTGTTAGGTCAGGTGACCTTGCTGGCCAATGCACTGGACCATTTCTCCCTATCCACCTTTCAGGAAACTCGTTGTTGAGGTGCTCAGTTACTTGCCGGGAAAAATGCGGAGGGGCGCCATCTTGCTGAAACCACAACTGACGTCTTTCAGCCAATGGAAGGTCGTCGATTGCGTCACTCAGTTCGTTCTGTAGAAAATGTAAATACTTTTGGCCGTTGAGGTTCGTCGGCAGGAAAAAGGGACCAATCAAACGGTTTCCAACAAGTCCAACCCAAACATTGACCCGTTCAAATTGAACCTGGTGATGATATTCAAAACCCCAATGTGGGTTGATGTCAGACCAAAGATGGCTGTTTTGATGATTAAAAGGCCCATCTCTAGAAAATGACGCTTCGTCGGAGAACAAAACATGGCGCAAAAATTGTCTATCTTCTTGGACAGCATTTAGTAACCAGTTGCTAAATTCATAACGTCTTTGATGGTCTCCGTCAATTAGTCCTTGGTGGAGCGTAGCTCTGTATGGGTGATAGCGATTCTTACGAAGAATTTTCCGCACACGATTTGCAGAACAACCCAAATCAGCAGCGGCGTTAGCGCAACTGTGACGAGGATATGCCACAAAGTACGCGAGTACATTGTTCTCGAAGTCTAAATCCGGTTGACCCAATCCGCGAAACCTAGGTTGCAAGTTACCAAATTGATTGAAATCGTGAATTGCTCGTCTTACTGTATTTACAGATGGTGCTCCATTTGGATGTCTTTCTGCGAAGATTTCAGTCACTCTTCTAAGGTTTTGCGCTGCTTCTCCATAGTAAATGGCAACTATCTCGGTACGCTCAGCTACTGAATAACGAGGCATTGTTCGAAATATTATCAAACACTGATAATAATCTCCCAAAGTTTTCCTTTAAATACCCAATGCATGTTTAGGATTGACCTATAGCCTCGTGTTTTTTAAATCCGGTCGTTTTTTTAACCAAAGTTTCAACTGGATTAGGTAATTCGGTTTCAATTATCGTTTCAAACAATCGTAATTTGGCTTCACCAACTTGTAAATTTTTCAAGCTCGAATTTTCACTGATAAATAAATTGTTTTTCGTCTAGTGAAAAATTTTTAAGGGTTTTCGATGACGGCCTACAACTTTATAATAGAAATTTTTTATCTCGCACCTAGTGGTCGAAAAATAATTTTTCAAAATTGGTGAAAAACATTACCGAAAACGCTCAAATTTCTCAAACTGATGTCCCCCGGTATAGAGAATTGACCTTCCAAATTTGAAATCGGTACTATAAATAGTTTTTGAAAAAAAACACTTTTCCGAGCAAAAAAAAAGACCCTGTATTTTAAATCAATCGATTTTATGACTCTCTTTACTGTCTGATAAGCTTAGCATTCGGTGAGGTTAATATGTTAATTTTTGAAAATCATGGTTTACTAACAAATTTTGTGGTTTAGTTTTAACAATTAATCTAGTTTATAACTAATAAGTGTTGCTTATTTGATTAAAATTAATAACATAACTTTTTCCAAATTTTGTTTTTAAACAAAAATTAAAAATGAATAATACAATGTTATAAGATAATTTTCAACTCGGAAGCAGAAATTAAATATACTTGTAAAATTGTTATTATTTTTTCGGAAAAATTGTCTTACATCCTTCTAGGTATTACACTTCAAATTAAAAAAACTCTGATATTCAAATTCAAAAAAATACTTAATTAATGCACTAAGTTACGTTTAAAAGAACCTTTTGTAAACACGAATTCATCCATTTGTTAAACATAAATTCCAGATTAGATGATGTATGTATGATGGGTAAGACTTGTGAGAAAGATTAATTCTTATGGAACTTTATTCTGCTTTTAATACTTTAAAATACATTTCAAATATTAAAATATAAATAGAAAAATACTACTAAAATCCCTTTTTAAATTTGATAAAATAAATTTTCGATATGTTAATAGGTAGAATAATAATATAAAAATTCCTTCTTCTTCTACTTTTAATACGACATAACACAACTCCGATACGCAAATATATATCAGGGTCGGCTTGATTAATAAGGAGAATAACATTGACGTTTCTGGTGTAGTCACGCAGGAAGAAAAATACTGCAACAATCTCTATACTCTACATTCAATACGTTAAAATATATTTCCGAAATGCCAATATAGGTAGAAAAATACTACATAGGCTTACGGTATTTCAAGTAATTTAACATCCACGATTTTCCTATTACAAATATTATTTCTTAAAGAATTTTTGTAAGATTAGTCGAAAATGATATGTCAATTGTAACAAGCTTATAAATTTAGGAATAAACTTATATATTAAAGATAGTGTTGTAAATAGGAAAATTAAAATTAAAAACAATGTTTAATATGTAAATATATTTATAAAAATAAGACAAAAACCACTTATCTATATTTTAAATACAGTAAAATTCAATTTTAATACACAAATATAGTCAGAAAGATACTATAAAAACTCTTTAATCAACTTTAATACGATAAATTAACTTTTCAATGTGTAATTAAAGGTCGGAAAATACTCTACGTTCATTACGTTAGAATATATTTCAATGCGCAAATATAGGTGGAACAATAGTACAAAAACACTTAAATTTGGCGTTTAATACGTTAAAATACTTTTCCAATACGCAAATACATAGAAAATATTACAAAAACGTCTTAACTCTACTTTAAATCGGTTAAAATATATTTCAGATATCCAAATACATAGAAAAATACTAGAAAAACATCTAAACTCTACTTTTAATGCAACAAAATACAATTCCGATATTCAAATATTTAAAAATACTTAATTAATGTACTAAGTTACGTTTAAAAGAACCTTTTGTAAACACGCTTTCTAGTTTTCTGCTCTCTTCCAACTATCTTGCAATATTTTCAATTCAATTATATCTGTTTTTATATCCTTAACTTTATTTCTCAGTAAAATTTCTCTCTGACTAGCTTCCTCTTGCTTAAATTTCTACTCTTCAATATGCTTTTCCATTGTTAACGTAATTCTGATAAATGCAATAAAAACATTAATCGGGTAAAATATGAATCCATAATTAAACCTAGCGGTGAAATTATGTAAAAATGTTATTAAATACAACACGGTTCAAATAAATATTTTATCCAATGGTTGACAAATTGAGGTGGTTTTAGAAAACTTGCTTTTCAAAGCAATAAACAGTAAATAAACATAAATAAATAAATAATAAATAAAATAAGACGTATGTATGTACCATGGCAATTACCTTTTATTTCTTATACTTTTAACTCGAAAAAATAGAAGTGTTATCTGTGTGATAGATAATATCTGTTGATTCACGCCCTATTAATAAATTAATGGGTTTTACTGTAGTGTAGTCTAAGCCTTTAAAAAGTTTAATCCTGTGTTCTACAGTACCACATTTCCGAAAAGAACACTAATATGATATCGGTTCTTTATTGTTAAGTTGTGTAATTTAAGAATTGAAATTATTAACACGAAAGAGTAATTTTATATCAATATTGAAAACATGTGTGAAATATTAATTGAATACGTTTTGCTAGAAGAGGAAGAACTTTTGAGCCACCTGTCAGAGGTGTACTACGAAGAAACCAACCTACTCTGCAATCAACTAAAGTCTCCAGATTTTTTATAAGATTTAATTTACTTTTTTATCAATTTTAATTTAATATTTTTATCTCTACCGGTATTTTTTTAATTTAATTTGGCAAAATTTGCTTTGCAAACATAAAAAAATCGGAATATTTACATTTTAAAAACAAACAGATCAAATCAGAAGCGCATTGTGAATTAAACAGAATTAATAATGAAAAGTTAATTATCTTTTAAAATTCCAAAAATAATTCATTTTAATAACATTCGATAGTGTACAAGGTTATACTTATTTTTAATTGATATAAGATAAAAGTGTTTTTGAGAAAATTAACTTTATTCTAGTGAGACATTACAAATCTTGCTATTTTTTAATAATGATTCTTATATTAAATTATAATAAAAGCTTTTACAGATAATTGATTTATTGAAACTACGCTGACAATATAAAAATACAAAAATGATACTTTTTTATTTATTTTTACGTTTTTAATAATTAAATTTAAAAACATGTTGATAATATTCAACACCAAATACATTCCATTATTACCAATGACGATGTTGTTCAAATGTAATGTGTAGGGAGAATTCAGCATAAAAACCGCTCTTTTAACTACGTAAACACATTACAACAGTATAAAATCAAATAATTTGTTAGTTAATATTTATCATTATATTCATTTAATTATACTAATTAACAATTACAAGTTTTAGCCCGAATTTCAAACCTGATACCTAATTTCGTAGTAAAGAAATATCTTCTACGAATTAAGGTAAATATAACTATATTTAATTGTATCCTTATAATATTTATATATTTTTTTAATGTTCTATTTTTACAACCTTTAATTTTTTTTCATATTACTAATTATCTCTTAATTAAATAGGCTATTTTGTACATATTTTGAGATTGTCTTATTTTTAAAATGCTTATTAATTGTATAATTTAATTTGCAATTGTTTAAAAAATAATTTTATTGGTGTACATTTTTTATCTTATTTATTACACTATCCTGGTAGCCAATACATTTAGTCTTTTGCAAAAGAAGTATTATTATTATTACTATTATTATCAATAGTTGTTAAGTATTATAAACGATTGTATCTTCAAAAAGGAAATTGTCAATAAGCTTTAATTTTAAAACCATTCATTTTTATTTACAATTTTTTTCAAATTAGAGGATTTATTAATTATCTAGCGGTTGTTTGTAAAAACCAGTTTTTTCTTCTCACTGGCTCTGTTGAATGTCTCCTGGCGAAACGTGATCTGGGTTTATAATTTTATCGTTTTACCGCGGAGATGTGTAACAATGTAGGTGACAAGATAAGGGTAAAATCGATTTTAATAAACATTTTTGCGTTTGAAAGTGTGATAGAAAATTGCTGAAAAATCCAAACTAGTTTTAGAAGGCTGTAATTGTAGTTGATAACGTTTACACGTGACGATAATTAAGGGGTGGGAATCAAATTACTTCTACAAGGCTAATGCAATTGAACCAGTTCTATCCTAGAGGTATTTTTTTAATTTATGAATTTAAAGATATAAAGATATTTTTTATAGTTCACAATGCGGCAGAATTTCATAGAGCGTGCTTCTGGTAACGCTGTTCAGCAGAAAAATAAACTTATAAATCAAAGTAAGTAATGTTTAATTTTGAAAATAATTCAAATTAATAAACTTAATTTTGTTTTAATTTAGCCGCCAATAAATACCCGTTCGTTTACTGTGTATAGTCAGAGAAAATTCTATCTACAATGTTGCTATTTTTAATTTAAAAAAGTTAATTATTTTTTATTTATTTTAAATAAATGGTTTTGGAATTCTTATTGATTATGTAATTTAAAATGATTTTCCAACTTTAGAATATATTATTTTACTATTAAAAATTAACCAGACATCTATTTGGGTAAAATTATAGTATTTTGGGTTGCAAAAGTTAGTGTTCGGCAGTCGATTAATTTTTTTCCATGAATATATTTCAATATTTATTTAAATAACTAATAGTTTAATAAAAATTGCAAAATGTTTAAATAAATGAAAGTGAATAAGCCTATTATTTAAATAAAAACAAACAATTACTTAAATAGATCAGGCTTAAATTATAAAATATAAATGTAAAGGATTTTTACCAGGAGAAATCTAGAATCAAGATGACTGGTGAATTATATCTAAAACCTGTACTTTCTTTGCCGCGATCTTTAAAATTTCTCTCTCTTCGAGTAGAATGTATAATCTTTTTTTAAAAAACAAACTATTTGTTTCGCTACGAAATTCTTCAATTATTTAGCAAATACCTATGTAGATGTTTTGTGGTGGAATCACAAGAATTTAAAACCGTTTGAGTCTAAACTTCACGTGTTAGATCAAATTCAACATATTGGCATTGTACAACATAACGTTCGAACTGTTTTAATTAATTCAAACATTCTCGAACTGTATACTTCCGAAGCGACTAAGACCAAAACCAGTGTTTTTATTCGTGCGATGGTAGAGCAACAAAAGTTAAAGAATTTTTGTGGTAAATATTTTTTTAGATATATTTGTTTTTAATAGATTAATTTATTTATATCTATAGATTCTAGCCCGAATTTCCAACCCGACATGTCGTTTTGTACCGAAGAGGAAAAATACCTTCTACGAATTGATGTAATTATAATTATTTTTTATTATACACTTAAAATATTTTTTAACATTGTGTTTTTTATATTTTTAGCCTTCAAATTATTTATACCCCCTTCTTTAATTCTTTATTATTTATTAATTTAATTTGTTAGATTATATTTTAGTTTTATTTGTAGTGTTTCATATGTTGTTAAGTGTTTAAAAAAATATATTGTTTGAAATATAATAGTTATTAAATATTATAATAACTAATTGTGTTTTTACTTTTACTAAAACTAACATTGTTTTAAAATAATAAATTTATTAAGATATTTGCGAAAAAAAATGAAAAAAACTTATTTATATTAATTTAGTTATTTAAAGTATTTTGGGTGGGGCCAAAAACCGTCAAGGGTATAAAACGAAGGCCGCGAATTCGTTTCCCCATCTCGCAAATAACTAATTAGCATTTTAAATGGTGAAAAAACGAAAAAAATAAAAAAACGATACCAAAAGTGAATAAGCGTAAGTATTTGGTGGTGTCACATATTACCGCCCATATCTCGGGTCGACCTTGTCCGATCGTGACCAAACTTGTTGGGGTGATAGACCGAGGCTTAGGGGTGGTGGACAGGTGTCAGGCGTCGAGGTCGAAGATCATCTTCAAGGTGAAATTTGAGATTGAAAACAAAAATATGTTTTTCTATTTTTCCAAGGACAAAAATTTTGTTTTTGGAAAATATTTTGGGGGGGTGTTATGGCGGCCATCTTGGAAAAAATGGTTCATATTTAGTTATTCTCTACTGAGAATGAAAACATCCTAATATTCAGGTATAAGGATTAATTACCCTTATACGCGAAGTTTCGGTATTAACTGTTTTTTATCCAACATATTCAAAAGATAATTCGTTATGGCTTTAAAACTATTAACCTATAATGTATCTCATATTAGGCGATAGTATTAAGTAAAGAACACCGCTAAAATCATATTTCATTTTACCCGAACGATTTGTTTCTTAAATATCGATGTAGTTTAACTTAGAGACCTCATTTAATAAAAGTATGTTACCACTGTATGGTCCTTTCTCCGCTCTTCTGAGCGGGCCGAGCGGTAGCGGGAAGTCCGTTTTGATGGCGCGAATTATAAAAAATAAAGATGAAATGATTTCCCCTCCGCCGACAAAAATATTTTGGCATTATAGTGAGCGGCAAACACTTTATGTAACTTTAAAAGACTCCGTAGTGTTCCGAGAAGGAGTCCCCAATCTCGATGATTATCCCGGTGAAGAAGGTGAACACATTCTCCTTATCGCCGACGATTTAATGAACTAGAACATTGGTCAAATCGGGGCTTTCTTCACGAAAGGCGTTCACCACCGTAATAAAAGCTTCGTATTTATAACCCAGAACATTTTCCCAAAAACAAAGGATGCGCGCGATTGTTCGTTGAACGCGAATTACATTGTTTTGTTTAAAAACCCTCGTGATCAACTTCAACCCGCTATATTATTCCGTCAACTTAGAGGCGCCAATTACCGGTTCGCTATCGAGGCCTATCTCGACGCGACCAAACGCCCTCACGGCTATATTCTTATCGACAACAGGTAGGAGTTCCCCGATGACTTCCGTTTAAGAACGGATATTTTCCCCGACGAAACCGAAATGGTTTATATCCCTAAGAAAAAAAGTAGGGAGTATTAAGTCAGCGCAGAGCAAGAAGTCCCTAACCAGTTTGAAAATGCCGGCCCTGGTTTCTGGACACAAAGATTTTCTCTCGGCCCTAGGTAGATCAAATTTTAAACAACGACGCGCTATTCTCCATCACGCTAAAAACCCTTAATTGATGCTATTGCTGAATGCTGCGATAATACTTTGAAAGGGAATTTAAAGTTAAACCCTTGTCAGAAACGAAAACTAGCTAAACAAAAGAAATTCATTAGACAGATAGCCTATAAAAAAGTAGCCTGGCGTAAGAAGAAATTAATTTTAGTTCAAAAAGGTCACGGGATTCTAAGTATTCTCATCCCCACCGTTATTTCAGCCCTCAGTGGGATTTTAGGTCGTTCTTAAGGAAATAAAAAAATTTACGCTCAAAAGTTAGCCTTAGTCCCCCTTGACTCGTCAGGAAAAAATAATAATAATAATAATAAAAATGTTCTCATCCCCCCTCGAGATACCCCTCAATTTTCGTTTCCCCATCCGTTAGGGTCCTCCGTGGATGAATTAAACAATAGCATGACCGACGTACTCAATTCCAATCTTGACATTAGGGATAAAGTTAAATTATTCGAGCAGATGTTCCATCGATATCAAAACATTAAGGATTTAGCGACGAAGCCAAAAAATAGAAAAGAAACCGGGCAGGACACGGCCTTCTTAAATCTCGTACCGATTCAGTTTAGGGCGAGTGCGAAGGACTTAATTAACCGACTGATTAGCTTAGGCGATTAAGTTTCGTGGTCGAGTGAAGGCGAGTTGTTTATAGATCAAACGCGCGTGCCCGGGTCAGACATTGCTACGCTCGTAAGTTACGCCGTTGGGGCTATAAATAGAAAACGAACGCCTCTCCCCACCGGTTGGAACGAGTTCGACGCCTTGTTCACGCCTACGGTATCATTCAAGAAAACCATCCCGCGAGTGAAGAAAAAAAATTGCATTTTCGGCGAAACCTAGAAAAGCATCAGTCGTTCGGACACCGCTCCAATTTAAACCCCGGGCCTTATCGAAAGGGGTTATCAATAGAGGCGCGAAAAAAAGGAAAACGGAACAACCAATATGGGAAGAGTTTCTAACCCCGAGGCAGTCATGAAAAAAATTTATTACGATCCAAAACACCCCGCGAGTTTCGACGGATTGGAAAAAACTTTATCAGGCCGTGAAATACGGAGGTATTTCCCGGGAAACGGTAGAAAAATGGTTAACGAAGCAAGAATCGTACACGTTACATAAGACCGCCTATCGGAAATTTAAAAGGAGCAAGGTTTTTGTAACAAATATTGGCGATCAGTTTCAAATGGACTTAGCGGACATGAGAGACATTTCCGAACACAATTCGGGCTTTAATTACCTACTAGTATGTATCGATACATTCTCGCGACGCGCGTGGGCAGTCCCTATAAAAAGTAAGAAAGCCGAAGACGTAATCGCCGCGACCGAGAAAATAATCGAGGATCTCACGCCTGTTAAAGTTCAAACCAATAAAGGGGGGGGGGGAGTTCACGGGGAAAAATATCAGGATTTCCTTAAAAGAAAAAAGTTAAATTCTTTATTAGCGAAAACGATACAATCAAAGCGTGTATGGTCGAGCGACTAAATCGTACGCTAAAGTCTAAAATGTATAAATATTTCACCGCTAATAACACTTATTGATATTTGGACGTCCTCCCTGATTTAATTCATAGCTACAATACCACAAAACATTCTACGATAAAAATGTCACCCCTAGACGTGAAACCGGATAATATCCTGAAAGTATTTAAAACAATTTACAAGGAAATTCCCGTGAAAAGCCGGCGTCAACCTAAACTTAAAGTCGGTGACTTTTGCCGTATCAGCAAATACAGGGGGGTCTTTGATAAAGCCTATCCCGGTACTTGGTCAAAGGAAGTCTTTAAAATCACCCGTCTCGTAAATTTAGACCCGCCCCTTTACACGATCGAAGATTTAACGGGGGAGGCAATAAAGGGACGTTACTATCAGGAAGAACTGCAATTAGTCGCTAAACCTCGACTATACAAGATCGATAAAAATCTCAAGTCTCGGAAACTCAAAAATCAGGTCGAATACTTTGTCAGTTTCGTAGGATATCCGCCGAACGCGAACTCGTGGGTCAAGAAAAAAGATGTATCTGACATTACCTTCAAACGCTAGCATGCGGGTTTACGCCGACAATACGATGGCCTCCTATACCTCCGCGTTACCGAAACCTGTCGAATTGGCGGGGTCTTGGGAGTGCGGACTAGCTGAGATAAATTACACTAGCGCGTTCTTCAACGTCCTCGAGGGACAAAACACTATAGTTTTCATGGTTGTCGATGAAATCCCTCCTGTCGAATGTAACCCGTCTCCAATCGAAGTCAAGCAAAATGAACCGGAGACTAGCATCGAAAAAAACCTAGAGCCGATCGGCGAGCCGCTTCAGGCCGATCAACCTAGTTTGGGAATAACACTTAAAATTACCACGTCGGGGAAAAAAAACCGAAAGGGAAAAAAACGGAGCAGATTTTCGATGTCGCCAAAAACGGTGAAACTCTTACGGGTGAAGCTCAGATCGCCGAATGCGCAGCTCAGCCTAGAAGACCCAGAGGGACCTCCCACGTTTATAGGGTACCCATAGGATACTATTCTTCTATCGAACATTTAATTAAGGTAATAAACGAAATTATTAAAGATATGAAGACGTCTCTTCAATATAACGAGATCACGCGCCGAGTTCGAATAAGCCCCTTTCGTCATAACGTTCTAGTGCAATTTCATTTTGGCCTAGCCATGACATTGGGCTTCGATCCAGGGATTCAATCTTTGGAAAGGGGTTACCGAGGCGTTAGGCCGGCCCTTATAGGCTTTCAAATCCCCCTTCAACTTTACGTTTACACTAATATTGTCGAAGATCAAATGGTGGGTGACACTCTCGTTCCTCTCCTTAGGATTGTCCCCGTAGAAGGCTCGTTTGGGGAAAACGTCGGGAAAATATACGACGTGCCTCATTACGTGCGAGTCTCCAAACGATATTTCGACACGATCCAAGTACATATAATGAACCCTCAGGGGAAACCAGCGCCATTTGCCTTCGGGTCTCTGACGGTTAAACTACATCTACGGAAACAAGATGCCTAAGCCAGATGTCCTCGACGCGCGGGGGTCCTGTCCCTATAAAAATTATTATCTTAACCAAGCCCAAACCGGGGGGTCTAATTTCTATCAAGGAGCGGCTTTTCAGAAAGGACACGATCTCGGAAGTCTGTTCTCGGGGCTCTTCCGCTGGGCCTCCCCTCTTTTAGTAAGAGGGGCGAAGTATATAGGAAAACAAGCGTTGGGGGTCGGGAGTAAAATCCTCAATGACGCTGTGGCGGGTGAGAATATAAAATCTTCGGCGAGGAAACGTTTCGGTGAAGCTCTAGAAGGGATAACCGGACAAAGCGGTTCGGGGCGGAAAAAGCGTAGGAGAACTAAAACGAGAAGCAAAAAGAAAACAATTATCAGAAGGAAAACTAGAAAAGGGACCGTTAAACGTAGAATCGGGCCAGTAGATCGTCGGAAGTCCACGAAACACGTTCGTGACATTTTTTCCCTCAACTAAAAGAACAATATCTACAAAGTTGAAGCCTTGAAATCGGAATTGGACCTGTTCTCGGTCACCCCCGTGCAAACTAGCGTCGAAAGCGCGACTCCAACTTTCTATCGACCTATCTCTACGCTACGAGATGATTCCCAAATTGAATTTTGTATCCCTTAAAGCCCGGAGTATACGGATCTCGCGATGAGTCTCCTTCACGTTAAATGTAAAGTAACGCGGGAGAATGGGGCTAATTTAGACCCCGACGTTAAATTATCAACTTGTAATAACCTAATGCATAGTCTCTTCGATCAAATTGAAATTTACTTGAACGACAATTTAATCACGCCCTCGGCAAGTCGATATTCATACCGGGCCTATTTAGAATCGCTCTTGAACTATTCCGGCGAGGCTAAAACTTCTCACCTGACTTCGTGTCTCTACGCCAAAGACGCTGCCGGAAAGTTTGACGATATAATTACCAACTCGTCGAGCAAGATTTGTTAAGCAGCTATTAAGGATTCAAAGTATATTTCCTTAGTAGGGGCAATATACGCCGACCTTTTCAACATTCCGAAATACCTTCTAAGCGGGGTGGAAATTAAAGTTCGACTTTCTAGGAGTAAAACGGCCTTCGTCCTTATGGGAGACCCCTCGTTAAACGTGGGAAATTTTAAGATCGCTATAACGGACGCTACTTTGGAAATACGGAAATGCAAGATAAGTCCTCAAATCATTCTGGCTCACGAAAACGCTCTCCTAGGCGCCACCGCGAAGTACCCCTTTACCAGAACCGAAGTGAAAAGCCACGTACTGCTCACCGGCGTTTCAAATACGAGCCTCGACAATGTGTGGCTGGGACCGCTCCCTCAACGCGTTATTATCGGCCTAGTCTCACATACGGCTTGCGCGGGTGATTTTCATAAAAATCCTTATAACTTTCAACCATTCGGGTTAAATTTCTTATCTCTCTACGTTGATTCGGACGCGGTTCCGAGCAAACCTCTCCAGCCCAAGTTTTCCCAGAATCAATTTGCCCGGGAATATTACACCTTGTTTACGGGGACGAATATACATTTTAAAGATGATGGGAATAATATATCACATTCAGAATATCCGAGGGGGTATACTCTATATGCCTTTGATATCACGCCTGATCTTTCCGCAAGTGACAACTCTCATTGGAACCCTGTAAGACGGGGACAGTTACGTATCGAGTTGGGATTCGAAACCCCGCTCACGGAATCGGTTTCGGTCGTTATTTACGGGGAATTCCATAGTTTAATGCAAATAGACAAAGACCGTAACGTGGTGATTGATTATTAAAAAAATGAACACATTAGAAATAAACGAGATCCTCGGGCATTTACCCGGGTATCAAGGTGCCTTTGCTTCTGATAGACTCCCCGAATATATCCCTTCGTTCCCCGCCTCCCTGGTCGTTAACCTCGATCCTCACGATGGGCCCGGGACTCATTGGGTAGCTATTTACCTAGACGCTTTCAGGAGGGTCGGGTACTTTGACTCGGCGGGTCGTCCGGTGACCCTTCCCACGATAAAAAAGTTCCTGAGAAAAAATTCCTCGAAAATACTCTACAATAGACGTCGTCTACAGGCCGTGGGAAGCAAAGTTTGCGGACAATACTGCGTGCTCTATCTGGAACATCGCTATAGGGGGCGGAGTTTGACCTCCTTCGCTGATAGGTTCACGAGGAACCAATGGAGTAATGACAATACTGCGTGCTCTATCTGGAACATCGCTATAGGGGGCGGAGTTTGACCTCCTTCGCTGATAGGTTCACGAGGAACCAATGGAGTAATGACAATACTGCGTGCTCTATCTGGAACATCGCTATAGGGGGCGGAGTTTGACCTCCTTCGCTGATAGGTTCACGAGGAACCAATGGAGTAATGACAATCGCGTGGAGACCCTATTTAAGAAGCGGATTTAACTTACCTTGAGTCAGAGGGGTATCAGCCAACAGAAACATCATGGAAAGACCGCTGGTAGTTGTCGATTTTGAATTCTTACTCGGCGCGAAATACGAACCGGTCGTTAAAGAAGTTGCCGTCGCCCTCGTCGGGGAGTTTCCCCTAGTTAAAAGTTTATTCGTTAAACCTCCGTACCACGGTAGCGGTCTTTCTCATCACGTAGCCCGGCAAAATCAATGGGTCTTTACCAATATCAACGGTTACCTGTGGAACCACGGCGATACCCCTTACATCGAACTACAACATCGGCTCAAGGCCTTAACCGAGGACTCCGAATTCGTTTACTGCAAGGGAGAGGAGAAATGTTACGTCCTCAGGAAACTCATCCCCCAAGAGGTGATCGAACTCGGGGAAATCGGTTGCCCCAAGGCCAAGGACATCAGCATCGACCAGAACTATCGGTGTCGATTTCATCGACGAGGGAGCCCGACGCTTCTCTGCGCGCGGGAGAAGGCCTGCCGCTCCGCCAAGTGGCTGGAGGCCCATCACCAGACGGCTCCCTCACCGCTCTTCGAGGAAGACGAAGGATTCTTTTAAAACTTTTCTTTATAAAAAACAATTAATTATTTTTCGAACTCTTATGTTTTTAAAAAACCATTACGTAATTTTCTCAATTCGCGCGCGTATTTTCATTTCCTATCATTTTTCTTATATTCAATGTTATCATTTTTTGTAATATCTTCCTTTGTGTTAATAAATGTTTCGTTCGAATTTATGTTTTCTTATTCAACATACGCGCCTAAGCTTGTAAGGGAGGGTGGGGGGAAAGAGAAAGTCGAGGTTTTTTTTAGCCGTCTAGTACCGGATCATTCCCGGGTCATTCCTGAAGTCGGAGAAGTAAGTGGTAGACTTTTTTTTCTTAAGCTAAAGATGAGTTTTGAGAAAAACAGAATCGCTAGTTTCAAGGGTTTTCCTTGTAAGTTTCTAAACGTGAGGGAGCTAACGAAAGCGGGTTTTTTCTACGTCGGTCACCGGGACAGCGTAATGTGTTTCTCCTGTCAGTGTGTTGTCAAGGACTGGACGGCCGACGACGTCCCGTTACTAAGACACGAAAAAGAGTGTAACTTTTGTCCGTTCATAAGAAATGATTTTTCGGGGGATGTCCCAGCCGTGTCGATGGAGCTTGAAGGGACAGGGTCAAAGCCGATGCGATACGAGATCGCGCGAATTCGTTCCTTTACTAGAGGATTTAATAATAATTATATTAAGAATAATATTAATAATAAGGAAGGTTTGCCGATTGATCCTTTAAGGGAAGCTAGGCATTTATCCAGTGCTGGTTTTTTATACGAATTTCAAAGATTGCGTAAAATGCTTTTCCTGTTCTGGGGAACTAATGAACTGGGATAAGGAAGATAATCCGTTCGAGAAACATTGGGAAAATTTTCCTCATTGTAAATTTCTTATTTCAAGGGCAAGAAGTGAACATGTAAAGCATTTTATAGCCGCTGAGGATATCGTAGAAAAAGACAACCAGTTGAATTATTCGACTTACCCCGAATCACGATTAATATACGATTCTTTAAATAGTCGAAGTCTTAGATAAAGGGCAAGGTCCAGACATGCCCGGGGAATAATAGATTTTATATTTCTCCCGAGGAATTCGAGGGGGGCCGTGTGATAATAGACTATTTTTTTAGGGGGTCATTCACACCTCAGCGAGAGATGGAGAGAGGGATTTACCCCCGCCTCGGTTCTAAGGATCATTCGATCGGTCGCGGACGAAGGTTATAGACACCATTTTTACTCGGCTTCCGTTAAAAAAGATGCATTTTGAGAAAAATAGAATCGCTAGTTTCAGAGGGTTTCCATGTAAGTTTTTAAACGCGAGGGAGCTAGCGAAAGCTGGTTTTTTCTTCACAGGACATAATGATAACGTCATGTGCTTCTCTTGCGAGAGGGTCGTCAAGGGGTGGATGACTAATGACGTCCCGTTGCTGAAACATATCGAGCAGAATCGCTTATGTAAATTCGTAAATGACGAGAATACGGGGAATGTCCCCGTCCTAACACTGCCGAAAGACGATAAAGAGCAGACGGATGAGACGGAGCTAAATCCTATGCGTCATGAGCTCGAGAGAATTAATTCGTTTAACAAGGGATTCCCGGTTAATATCATAGATGGTAGATCTTTAGCTCGGGCTGGGTTTTATTTTTTAAATTAAAGATTCTGTTAAATGCTTCGCCTGTGAGGGAGAGCTTATGGCTTGGGAAAAAGGCGATAGTCCTTTCGGTGAGCATAGGAAATATTTCCCCCATTGTAAATTTCTATTAGGGTTAGAATGTGGAAACGTAGCTCATTTTATAGCTGACGAGGATATTGTAGAAACTAACCAGCCACCTTATTCTTCGACTGCCGAGAAAGCCATAGTATACTGTTTTTTAAAAGAGGTGGTTGACATTTTAGAGGGTGATAAACGGAAACGACTGGAGACTAAACATTTTTGCACAATTGTATAATAGGTTTTGGAGGCCGTGGGAATCTCTCTCTCTTTTCCCTAACTTTCTCACGGTTTGAGAAATTCCTTCATTCGAGGTATCTCTCTCTCTCCCCCCCTAGTTAGAGATTTCTCCCCGGGATTTTAGTTCGGTAGGAATCATTCGATCGGTAGTTTACGAAGGTGTCGGACTAAATTTTTAACTTCCTCTAAAAAAAATTAATACCCTGGCGAAACGAGTCGCTAGTTTTAAAAAGTTCCCGGTGGAATATATGGATACTCTCGAACTGGCTCAGGCGGGCTTCTTCTTTATCGGGCATAAGGATATCACTATCTGCTTCTGGTGCGACGGTCTGGTGCGGGATTGGGAGCTGGGGTCTAACCCCTTACATTGCCACACCGCCTTGTTCCCCGAGTGCGAGTACGCCAAGCTCGAGTTCGCGAAGCTTCAGGAGACCTACGATGCCCAACTAGGCCCTATGAGGTATGCGGACGAGCGGTTAAAGACTTTCACCAGTTTCCCGCTAGAGAAGCCGTGCCACATGGAACTCACCAACGCGGGTTTTTTCTACACCAACTTTACGGACTGCGTGAAGTGTTTTTTCTGTGGTGGTGAGATCGGAGATTGGGGTGTGGAAGACGATGCCTTTCTGGAACACGGGAGACTATTTCCAGATTGCAAATTTGTAAAAAACTATTATTGCAGGAACGTCTTTTTAAAAACATTCATGTAAAATTTGACCTCGTTCCCGTAACTTTATTTTTCCTCGACGTAGAAGATCGAACTGACTATTCCTTATTAAATAATTTCCATTTTAAAAGAAGAATATTCCTAATTAATAATATTTTACAGCCTATTTTATTAAAACATGTACAAAAAAGTGTAATAAAAAATGATTTAGTATAATATTCGTATCGTTATTTTTTTTCCAATACATTTTAGGTAAAAAAAGATAGGTAAGAGAAGGTATCCATAAAATGAGGTGAAGTAATAAAGCGAAGTTAGAGAACTCCATAATTTTGGATCTATAAATTCGATGGATCTATAAAAATCGCTCTATAATTTTGGTATCTATAAAAAATGGTATTATGGATAAGGGACCTTATCTATATTCCTGTTTATCTATAAAATCGCTCTATAATTTTGCTTATCCTTGGCCAGGCCTATTTCTCTTTTATTTTTATACATATTAAATTAGTTTTATATACCAGACATGAAGTATCGTGTCTCTTAAATTAGTTTATTTTATAATATTATTGGTTATTAGTACGTTAACATTTGAACAAAGATTTAATGAAATATCACTTACTTGATCACTTAATTCAGCAAAAAATTAAAATAACTTCTATCGACTATTTAAAGCTAACAAATTTACTTTCCTGAACGAATTGTAATTTTTTACACTGATTTCTTGTTCTAGCAACTTTCTTGCCGCCAATAACGACTATATCAATGAAAAAACCTCAGTGTGTTATCACCAATGTTAGTAAAGATATCAACTTCCTATAAAGCACGTGCCTTTACCACGTCATACTCTTTCAAATATTTAAATGCCGGGTTCCCAAATCGGCAATCTTTTGACATGTTCATAACTAGTATCAATAGGCATCCTTCTAAAAAATTTGGGAACCTTGTGTAGTAGGTAAAAAAGAACCACTTTTGGACTGCAGTGCGAAAAATGATAAAACACTCGAAAAGGTATAAAAGTTCATAACGGTACTGATGGGCCCCAAATAATCCAAAGCCGTTCTATCGTTGGAAATTCTGGCTATCTTACTGTTCTACCTTTTCATGTGTTTTACCATTCTAGTGAATTAAGTCCCACCAAGGCAAAGATAACAAATTTTATTTACTAAATTAGAATACACATATTTTCTTTTCTACAAAATAAAAGTGAAATATGAAAAGGTGCACACATTATGCTTATCCAGAAATTTGACCCGGTTAACTTTTTACAATAGTAACCAGTAATTTTTTTCCAATTAAACTGAGAAGTTGCAGAATATTTTCGTGGGGTGATAAAATTTAAATATTTCACGCCGCTAAAATATTACAACCAAATAGTTTATTTTGAAACCATTACCGCTACATGTTTATAGATCTACATTACTTATAAGGTCCACCGCAATACGGGCATGCTCCACCTGCGTGGATATGTATAATTTTGCTTCTGGTCAATTCAGCATTGGCAGGGAAAGTACTCTTTTCCATTTCTCAACGGCGAATCATTTGCTTCTGTAAATAAAGTGGCGAAATGAAACTTTACCAAAATGATATCTGTAAGCATTTAGCATTTTTTGGGTTGTAAAATTCATAAAATTATTATTTAACTTCAATTTCCTAATTTAGCTTTTAATTAGGTTAGTTTAAGTTTAAGACTAGGCTTTTTTGAAAAAAGCTTGTAACTTAACTAAAAAGTCAAATGATTATATTCATAAGTGAAATAAACCCGATATTATAAATGGTAATATTTTTAAGAAATTCCAAAACGAAACCATTTGTCTACTTTCTTAATCATTGTTAATTAAGGTTAAGCGGACTTCCTCTTTTGAAATTGTAATATATTTCGGCCACGTCTAAATTTAAGATATATAAAAAATATTTTTCCATTATATATCTTTATCACGAGAAAAATAATTTTTACCATTAAATAATAATTCTTACAAATCTATAGAAACAAGTTAATGTGGAGGCTATGTTAACACCTAATGTCTGTTACTATAATTGAAACCAACTTTTAATCGGTGCCCCATTGATGACGCTTGAGATGAAGAGAAACAACAACGATGAAATGATCAACCCTTTAATTATAGCCCCCTACACTGACAACCAAATTTAATTATTATTAAGAGTAACACATTTCTAAGTATTATTTTTATGCTAAACTATTTTACCCATGGGCGATTTTAAGACTGCATGTACTAGGCGCACCCCTATGGCATACACTTCGGCCTCTCAATGCATGGTGGTTGGTGTATGCAAAATGTGACATTGTGACTTCTCGCGCGGTGCAAATGGGCCTCAAAATCACACTGCGCTTAAGAGCCCCTAGTGGTTGCAATAGTCCGGGGTGACTGGTGGCATCTCGCGCGGTGCAAACGGGCCTCAAAATCACACTGCGCTTAAGAGCCCCTAGTGGTTGCAATAGTCCGGGGTGACTGGTGGCATCTCGCGCGGTGCAAACGGGCCTCAAAATCACACTGCGCTTAAGAGCCCCTAGTGGTTGCAATAGTCCGGGGTAACTGGTGGCATCTCGCGCGGTGCAAACGGGCCTCAAAATCACACTGCGCTTAAGAGCCCCTAGTGGTTGCAATAGTCCGGGGTGACTGGTGGCATCTCGCGCGGTGCAAACGGGCCTCAAAATCACACTGCGCTTAAGAGCCCCTAGTGGTTGCAATAGTCCGGGGTGACTGGTGGCATCTCGCTCTGTAACACTGGATTACCACCGCCAAAATGCCTTAAGAAAAACATCGTAACATTGTCATTTTAATCAGTAAAGATTTAGCATCGAAACTGTTCCTGCCATTCATAGTTTTATCGGTTTTATTATAAAAAGATATTCTGCATTATGCATAATAGCTAAAGTAAGTCCGATCAACTAATAGTCCAAATTTCGTCAAAGTTCATGTAGAACTTCCTAATCATATAAAACACATGGTCTCAGTCGTGTGTTAAAAACGTATTTTATCTAGCAAAATTATAAATGGGAAACTGTATTATACCAATAAAATACGTATTTTCGTAAATTTTAGTAACAATCTAAATATTAAACTAGTATTATTCATTAATTAAAGTATGCCATATTTGTACACTTTCAAGATATTATACATATTAAGATATTTGTTTATTTATTATATTAGCAAATTAACCTATTTAGAAATTTAGGGATTTTGATTTAGAATATTCATTAACTAAATTTAATATTTAAAAAACTAAAAGTGACAACCAGACAACGAACTTTTTAAACGCTTTTGCACGATTCTATTTCGTTGTCTTGTTTTAACTTTTAGTTTTTTAAATATACATTTTGCGCGAGTATAACGCTATTTATCAAATAATACGAAATTACATTTTGGACGTACAAAAAATTAACAAAAGAGAATGATCTCTTGGTCTTACCAAATCGAAGAAGTAAGTAACACCTAGATTATAGTCTGATGACTTAGCGTTATATACTATCTCTATATCCGACTGCAACAAACACTTTTTAAACCAACACGAAAAGGGACGCTTAGAGGTAACACATGTGGAATTATTCGCGAAGTACTTTTACATAACTATTAAATGTGCTCTTGGAGGCTTGAATGACGCATGAGATAGAATCGAGAGTTTTTTGTGTTTCGTAACGCCAGAAGGCCTACTCTAATTCAATACGGTTGATTGAGAAGGCTTTAAACTAATTCAACTAAATTTTACTATATTTTTTAGTAAATAAAACTTTATTTTTAAATATTTTATAACTTCTTTAAGTGAAATATTCCTTCTTTTTAAGTGAAATATTCCTTCTTTAAAAAAAAAAACATATTTTCCTTTGTTAACGAATTACACTACAACTTTAGTAAATTACAGAACAGTTTGTTTAAATTACACTATAGTTTTAGTAAATAACATTAGGTTTAGCAATTTTTATATTCTTGATGAATGATATTACAATTTTAATAAAATTTTTCAGCAAATTATTTTTGATTTTTAAAGAATAACACTAATATTTGAATCTTAGAAAAGTTTTATTTTATTTTTTATTAATTTAACTTTATTTTTAGAAAGTTATAAAAAAATAAATTTATTAATATTATAATTACGCTATAATATTTGAAAATAATTATTTTAGTAAATTATACTATAATTTTTGTAAATTATAATTTTTAGTAAATTATTCTATAATTTTGGAATTTATATAATTTATTTATAATTTATAATTTGATTAAATTTTACTATATTTTTAGTAATTAATATTTTAATTTAAGTAACTTTTTCTGTAATATTTGAAAGAGCATAGGAAAGTTTTATTTTAATTTAAGTAATTTATACTATATTTTTAGTAAGTCATATTTTAATTTTAGTAAATATTGCTATAATATTTGAAAATAATGTTCTAATTTTTGGTAAATTACACTAAATTTTAATAAATTAGTAAATTATTCCAAATCTTTACGAAATTACCCAACTATGTATTTACAATAGCAAATGATAATAACATAATAGTAACATAATAGTAAATTATCATTTTTAAACGGCAGTCCATTTTATGCTCTGCGTAGGTGTACCCAGAAACGCCCCAACTCTGCTCACCCTTTTACGACTAGTATCGATTTGGTCAGTTGATTATTTTGTAATCGACTTTGCTTTGGCTAGAAGTATGGAAACCTGACAGGGCATCTTATCGTTTTGATGAGAAGAGTGCATTTTTGCCATGTCATTTTATGATTGATGCAGCTTTGTTCAGAAGTGTGCACAGTCATATTTTCTAACAGTGTACGTTCTATAAACCGCTACAGCTTTGGGAATATTTTCACCAACTCAAAAGCAGATTGCTCAATATAGACGTTGTCTCGCCTGCGTAAAAATGAACTGTTTTCCAAACATAGAATCACGACGTATCTAGGCATTTTCCGAGTTAAATTTCACACTAAAAAATGAAACTTTATTAACTAATAAATCATTATTAATTTTCGATAATTAATAAATCTTTTTTCTTTCGATTTTTTTAAATAAATAAATATTTGTTGGTATTTTTCCGTAACAGAGTAATATGAATAAATTTCAACCGAATTTATCATGTGTTATATCAGGTAATGAAGCTAAGGATACGTTGACATGACGTGGGGTTTTGCATTTTTTTAAGCTCGTTTTATTGTAAAATAAAGAAAAGTATTTCATTTTTATTACCTGTCATCATCACAACCCTGATGAAATAAATAGAACACAAGGCAAAGCTACCCGGTTGCTTAGACTGAACTAAGTATATGTAAAATTTCCTTAACTTACTCTAACTTCAGAAATTTTAATATAGCATAAATCAACCCTTATTTCAATAACCTCAAGACAATAAGTATATACAAAATTGAAAGATTTCTATGAAAAATGGTTGATCAATGGATCGTATTTTGGTAAATATACATGTTTGATTACAAGTTAAATAATTTGGCAACAAAATATCAGTCTACGAAACTAAGATTTCTTCTTTTTCCTGTACTCTTATCCAAACAATGAAAAGGCTTTTTCGTGAATTCTATTTCACAACAGTAGAGGGGTGGTGGAGTGGTTAGCACTTTCATGAAAACTCGTCACAACTCCATCTTCGTTGAATTTGCAAGTTCTCTCCCCACTGGCTTATGGGGTTTTCCCTCTTGCTCTTCGGTCACCCCTTCCATAAAAACTTGTTGAGGCTAACGTTAATAGTTAGTGTAGGGAGCTGTTGGCTCGCGTGGCACGAAGGGCTTGCCACCACCCTCCTACGCATTGTAACCCGGCCACCTGAATTAATGGCTTTAAAAGTCGCTTGACGACTTAGGCCTAAGGTGGTGCCTTTGGTACTAGCCGAGGGGCTAACCACTCTTAGAAAGTCTGTACACCGGATTACGCTTAGATTAGCATTGCCAAAGGCAGGGACTTCCTATTACGCGTAATCCCATTAGTACAGTCAAAGGTACGGCTCTGTACACCTATTACGCGGAGTGATCAGCCCCGCGGTACTAGCCTAGCTGATTATTATATTGTTTTATTTCTTAAAAAGTGTTTAGGATTATAAGTCAACTCACCTTAAAGCTTAAAATACATAATAATTAAGCTATAGGTTTTATGGTTAAGTCTAACCTGGGTTACACATTTTTTTAGTAATTAAATGAAATTTTCCGAATTTAAATACAGCAGAATACACGACACCTAAAATGTACTGGGCAATAATAAAAAATTAAATTAACCAGGAGCTTACGACGTGCACCACTTTACGAGCAGGTCGTGGGCCGAAAAGTGGGAAATCTAGAGGGACGAGTCCCGAGCGCTAAATTCCAGGGAGAATAAAGGACGAAATAATTCCCTGCGTCGCAATTTGGAATTTATTTGTTCGGATTTATGACCCCATGGGTTATCCCAATGTAAGATAAGGAAAGAGAGTGGTTCAAATTCGTATCAAAAATTGTTAAGATTTATTATAACAGTGATTAATCTTTTCACCGTTAATTAATATATACACAATTACTGGCACCTTGCCTTAAGGTCTGATAACAATGGTGGGTGAGATTATAAGATTAAAACCAGAAATTATTTAAGGGACTGTATTTAGAGAGAACGGCACTTAGAGGAACTGGATAATCTCTAAGGCCTAACGGTTAACGATTGGACTTAAGGGCCTTGGATGGCCGCTATAAGATTAAAACAGGGAGAATCTGCATGGACAATAAATGTAACTAAACGTATTGTCTGTCTTGAGGGACAGATTAAACAAAAAGGACCGGATATAAGGTACACTGGTAAATAAATAATATAACACTCAAAAATAATGAACACTTGAATCGATAAGAGAAAAAGTACTTAAGTTCTTGTAGATGGGGTTTTTCTTCTTGACTACTCTTGCCACACACGAAGAACTACGATAGTTCTATATAACACACAAAAAGACTTTAACCGCACTTTAAAGCTGACGGCACGCTCGCATAACTCGCACAAAACACTGAAGACTGTTCTTCGAACACGATGGGCAATTACTTTAGCCGACTCAAAAATACTTCGATATTAACTTTAAACTTTATAACTCTATTAATAACTCTTTAACTCTTTCATACTTAAGACAATTACAACTACAAAGACAATTACTAACTTAAATTTAACTCTTCGTATCTACCCTACACCAGGAGTTTTGTTCCTCTCTTCTCTGAATGATCCGCAATCCCGGATTACCGAGGATTATATATGATATCAAAAAAACTAAATAAACTAAGGCCAACGTGTTTGTTTATCGGATTACAACAAAAAACTATATAGAGAAAAAAATAGCGAGAGATAAAAAAACAATAATCCGAAAATTATACAAAAAAAGTCACTAGAGGGCGACATTGTCTCTACAAAATATAATTTTTTTGATAACCATCGTATAGATGGTTTTTTTTTCTAAGAATCACGCCCCGAAAAGTGAACGGGTCGTGAAATCACCCCCCGCCCAAGACTTGTTCGTCCCCGAACAACAAAAAATAAACAAACTAGAGGGGCGTGATATTTACATATTGCTAAGGAATTAAATTGGATCACATAATTTGTAATTAGGGTCAGTTTCGGGTTTTCAGCCGTTGATTGTTTAAGTTTGGACGGAATAAGATGTGGATGACTCACGAATTATTATCGGATAACAGCAATCTCTCTTCGGGTGGCGTAGATCTCCGCAGAGAAAACATCGGTTGTTCCAATATAACGGGTCGGTGTTGTTGGTTGCCTGGTATGAACGAGGGCAGTTCCATACTCGAGGGGTTTGGGTGGCGAATTTGGCGAGAGCTTGGGCCTTGCGGACTAAGTCCGGTCCCCTTTTTTTAATTCTGGGTTTGCGTTTAGGAGGAGCTTGCTTCTCACTTTCGGCAGGTAGAATAACGTCAAAGGAAGAGACGACGTGGGGAGGTGTCGTTGATGAAAGATCGGTGAGCGTGATCGCTTTGACGTGCTCCGCTAAGAGGTTTGTAATTGGACGGCTCTGGATGGCGCTCATCTCAATTTCGCGGGGAGTTAGTAGCCACGGCTTGGATACTCGTGACTGCTGCTTTAGGAAGGACGGTGCTGTACCATACAATTCTGCGATAACCTGCGGTGATGGTGGTAGAACTGGTGGTGGATACTGGACTGTACTGGAAGGGAAGGGCCCCTTGGCGAGCGTGGAACGTTCGTGGTCCGGAAGGTTTCTGCCTCTGCCTCTTCCTTTTCCTTTTCCCGTTGATGGCGACGCCGTGTTTACAGTCGTAGAGATCAAGACGTGCGAAATAGGTTGATCGCGGTCGCTTGACGGATCTGGACTCAATGATTTCGGGCCCTTCGGAATGTCGTCGGTAGTCGACTCCTGGATGGGGTGGAGTGGTTTGCTCGGAGGATCTCGAGTTGTTGGTTTGGTGAACTGTGGGATAGCGCCAGTGGAAAACGACTCCTTTATGAGATGGAGCGGTTTTAATTTCGGAGCCTTCACCCATTTGCAGTTTTCGCATTCCTTCCGGCATAAGGACACCAGGAGGAAGCTGATCTCCGCAATCGATTACGATTTGTTCGCTTCGAGGATTGACTTCTGTAAGCTGGGGGAATTCTTGCTTCAATTTTTTCTCTTTTTCTGGATTCCAGTTTATTACGGTTTGGATTGGACGGGCCGTGTTGATTTGAGGAATGTCACAGTCTATTAAGGTGGTATGTCGCGATTAGATCCGACCGGTATGGCTTCCCATTTCCACTGTGGATTTATTTCTTCATCGGTGAAACGGTCTCCTGTCCCCATTTCGACTTGTACCATCATGTTCCGAACGGTTTCCGTGGTATTGAAGACAGTGGCGACCGGTCTAGAGTGAGTAGCGGCTTCTGCTAGTACGACTGGAGCTTGGTACAAGATGGATTGTTTGGCCGTGGACGTTTTCTTCTTCGGTCTGGAATTCGTGTAGGAGGAAACCTTCGGACGGGTTCCTTGATGTTGAGATGGATCGTCACCTTCGGGATTCATCCTAGACTCGGAAGATAAAGTGGATAAGTTAGAGGATGCGCTGAATTTAGGGCAACTGAAATCTTGGCTGTTGTCCTTGATGTCAGAGTGCCCGACACAAATAGTATGGAACCACTGTTCACAAAGGTCGCAAGCGACCCAGTTGATTACTGGTTCGTTGTCACTGTCTATGATACACGTTTCTGCACTGCATGGACCGTCCCAGTCTTTAGTATTCTTTTTACCCGGTCGTTTTCTGGGCTTAACCGGTTTTAGAGGAAGAGCTTTACGTTTCAAATCCACTCTAGAAAGACCAGCTATAGCAGGTACTGGTTCATTATCGTCGTTAGAATTAGCTAAGGGTTGGGTACAACAGTTATAGAGGGATTGTCGTGGTATATTTTTAATTTTGATATATGGTATCTACCAATTACGACTTTTGAATCCGGGTCACTAATTTCGTATGTAAGGTCATTTAATTTCGGGGCTAATTTTTGCATAAAGTTTTTTGCGGTTTTTGATACAGGGTGGTTTTTAACCCATACTAATTGTCCGATGACGAGAAATTCTTCGCGTTTATTTTGCTCTGGATTTGCTGTTTTTTTTATATGATGTTGTCCTTCTTGACAAATTCTGGATGATTGTTCAAGTCCGTTACGAATAATGGAGCGATGATGGGGTCTTGTTGCTGTAAGGCGGACCACTGTTGCTTGCTCAGGAGAGTGATGCATGGGTCTTCGGGCAACGGCCGGATGCTGGATAGCAGGCTGTTCGTGTTGTATTTTGGTTCCTGTATATCGTAATCAGAAAAAGTTAATAAAAAGGCATCAATATCAACGGATTTACTCATAGGCAAGACTTCCGGTGACAATTGGTTAAACGCCACTGTGGGTTTCTTATTTTCGAAAGGATTGGTATTAGTATTGACTAAGTCCCAGAGCGCCTGAATCGGAGTTTCTTGACGAGGCGGCTTCACTGGAGCTTCGGAAAAATTTCGTGAGAGAGGGTCGGCTAATTGTTTAAGAATGCCTGGGCGGTAAATAATGTAAATGTGTAATTTGAGCGCCCATCGCGCTAAACGTCCATTGGGGTCCTTGAGGCTGAAGAGCCATTTTAGCGCCTGGTGGTCAGTTAACACTACGAACTTGGTTCCCTGGACGTACGCACGGAACTTCTTCACTGCCCAAACGACGGCTAGACATTCGGCCTCGGTGCTGGAGTACTTTTTCTCTAAGTCATTGAGGGCACGACTGGCATAATATATTACTCTCCTTTCCTCTCCTTGCTCTTGCAGAAGGACCGCACCTAGTCCTACGCCACTGGCATCGGTATGGAGATAGTATTTTCCGTCGTTCGTCGGATTTGCTAATATTGGAGGATTGGTTAAAAAGTTTCTCAAGGTATCAAAAGCTACCTGTTGCGGTTCTTTCCAAATGAACGGTTCCCCTTTTTCCTTTAATTGGTTGAGAGGAGAAGCGATGGTAGCAAAGTTGGGTATAAACTTCCGGAACCAACCAGCCATACCGAGAAAGCTCTGGATGGCCTTCACGTTAACTGGTTGTGGGTATTCCTCCTGGGCCTTCACCTTGTCTGGGTCGGGCTTCACTCCTCCGTTGCCGACAATGTGTCCGAGGATTTTTACTTCTTTTTGTGCGAAGTGACACTTGTCTATACGGGCGGTCAGATTTTCGGCTTCCAATGTTTCAAAAAGATAATGGAGATCGTTGAGATGCTTGTCCCATAGGGTGGCGCCAGAGGAGAGATCGTCCATGTAAAGTCCGAGGCCGAAATTTTTCCGGGTGGGGAAAGGGAATATGGAGTCCATCATGCGCTGGAATGCGGCGGGGGCTCCGGTAAGACCGAACGGCATCACTAGAAATTCGAAAAGTCCCAAATGAGTAATGAAGGCCGTTTTTTCGATACTTGCCTTGTCCATCGGAATTTGCGAGAATCCCGCTCTTATATCGATGGTGGTGATATATTCGGGGTTCCCCAGACTGGATACGACTAGATCTACGTCGGCCATTGGATGACTGTCTCTCACTGTAACCGCATTTAAGGCTTTGTAATTCACACAAAATCGTGTATCACCTGTTTTCTTGGGTACGATTATCGCAGGTGCGGCCCACGGGCTCTTGGTTGGTCGAATTATTCCGTCTCGTAGCATGGCTTCAACGTGCTCCTCGATAACTTTCTTTTCTGCCGGAGAGGTTCTGTTTAACCTGCAAGCGATAGGTTTAGCAGACCCC
Source organism: Leiobunum rupestre (assembly GCF_980474605.1). Lineage (NCBI taxonomy): Eukaryota > Metazoa > Arthropoda > Arachnida > Opiliones > Sclerosomatidae > Leiobunum > Leiobunum rupestre. The sequence goes on from NC_143392.1 coordinate 40,104,249, forward strand.
GTTTCTATCTTGTGTTTAAATGATCGGGTTAGTCCTGGTTTATCGCTGAACACCCTTGTGAACATGTTGACAAGCGCCGTTAATTGTTGATGTTGCTTCGTGGTTATGGGTAGATTTTCTGGAAGACTAATTGGTTTGATTAGTGCCTTGGTCTCGTCGTTTTCGATATCTACGAAAGGAAAAGTCCAAGTATATCCGCAGTAATTAACGGAAACTAATTGTCTATTATAGTCCAGGTTGGCTCTCATTTTAAAAAAAAACAGTCAGAACCGAGGATAATAGTACTGGCCAGTTCTTCGAGTAAATAGAAATTAAACCTGATCTCCGGGCCCGTTCTGGACTGAAGACTTATGACTTGTTCTACCGGGCCATGCTACCGCACGCTGATTCCTTCTGCCGCCAGTTGTACTAGCTTGGTCTCTAGTTCCTGGACTGGAAAATGAGGTTGACTGGTCAGGAAGGATTCTTTGTCCATGTATGAAGATTCTGATCCTGAATCTACCATGGCTAATCTCCATCGGTTATTCCAAAATACTCGTAAATATATCCAACCAAAAGTTTTTTCCTGAGACGGAATAGTATTGAGGTCGGTTCGGTTTTTCTCTTTGCCGTCCTCTTCGGATTCTGCTTTGATTTCTGGAAGGCTGGATGTAACCGGTTCTTCCTGGAATTTTTCTGCTTGTTCTACCTCTCCCTCTTCGGGAAGGTTGGAGCCCTCGGAAATGACCTGAATCCCTTGAGTGGTAGATAAGGAATTGGGTAAATGTTCGTTATTCTTAGACTTAGCTATTTCTCCGGATTCTAGTGTGTAGGTTTCACGGTCCTTGAACACGGATTCAAATTCGGTAGCGAAAATTGTAGCCATGGACGCAGAGGGATCCTGGATGTTCTTCCTCTGTGGCTTGGCGTTCTGTAGACAATCTCGGATCTGATGACCTGGTTGCCCGCATCGGTAACACTGGTAGGGAGTTTTAGTCGGAGGAAGTTGAAATTCCACATTACGCACTGCGTTGTCCAGCCTTCTTCCTTGTAGGATCTTGATGGCTGAGGAGACCTTAGGGATGATTGCTAACAGTTCTCGGAAAGTGGAGATGGGGTGTAAAGCCAGCATTGCACTGATTTCCAGTAGCAAACCAGGCTTGATTTGTTTTAACATCATGGCCTCCTTTGGTCGTTCTGTAACGTCAAGTTTATTAAACAAATGAACCATGTTTTTCACATACGCTTCCGGGGTTTCATCTTCTTCTTGATGACTTTCCTGAAGGCGTCTCCACGATTCGTCTGAATAAGATCCGTCCAAAAATTGTTGGTCGAACAGAGTTTCGAAGTCTGCCCACGAATGGATAAGATGAACATTTTGTCGGAACCAATACTTAGCTTGGCTCTCGAGTATCAACGGAATTAGTTGTAGTAATTTGCCTTCGGACATATGGGACGCGAGCTGGTATTCGTGGATCGAATCCTTGAAGTCGTTCGGGTTAGCGTCGTCTTCACCACTGAAGCGAATGGGCGGAATTTTAATGGATCTGCTTCTTGGTGGTGGTGGTTGCTGAATATAGGGCACTGGAACGGGAACCTACTGTGCTGGGACCTGGGAGAGGTGTGGTTGGCCATATGGAGGTGGGAACCCAACCGAAGAAAAAGTCTGTTGAGGTACTTGACTGCTGACTGTATTCGGAGGTAGCTGAACACCATACGAGAAGTTGGGTACTGATGTTGCAACATTACTGTATTGAGTTAATGGTGGGGATTGTTGTGAGAAATTGGGAACATTAAATATTTGACCTCTTGGGTTGTACGGGTTCGTGGCATAATTTGGATAAGTTAGACCATAATTTTGACCAGGTAGGGTCGGAGTGACGAACAAATTAGTTGGGGTCGGTGGATGAGGAAACGTCACCGTACTGAATGCTGGATTGTTCATGGGTAATTGAATGACTGGCTGGTTTGAGGGAATTGGTCGAGTGTAGATATTAGTAGTCCCTCCACTTGAATTGGGACCAGGTATTGAAGGAAATGTAGTTCCCCAATTAACATTTGGAGAGGGGCCTACCGTGGTAGAACTTCCTACATGGGTAGCAATTGGTCTGTGACTCGTGTTGGCTGAGTCCGAACGTAAATTTTGTGGCCTTTTAGGCCGGGTTCTTGGGCTGCCCAATTTCAAATGTTCAAAATGGCTTAAAATTGCCCAGGATTACCCCTTTGATGAAATGGGTCTATTTTATTCGCTAAGTCCTCTGTTTGACTTGCTAATGGGGCGGGAAAAGAGTCATAGCACTCTTCAAAGGATTGAGAGATAGCCGCTCCCCGGGGTAACCTTCAAGCCATAATGACCTTTTTTTTTTGTTACTTAACCAGGAACTCTTCTATTTCACATCTCACAAGGGTAAACCAGAGGTTAATAACACTAGAATCCTGCCGACTGCGCCAACTTTTACGACGTGCACCACTCTACGAGCAGGTCGTGGGCCGAAAAGTGGGAAATCTAGAGGGATGAGTCCCGAGCGCTAAATTCCAGGGAGAATAAAGGAATTTCGAATTTATTTGTTCGGATCCTAGGACCCCATGGGTTATCCCAATGTAAGATAATGAAAGAGTGGTTCAAATTCGTATCAAAAATTGTAAAGATTTATTATAACATTGATTAATCTTTTCACCGTTAATTAATATATACACAATTATTGGCACCTTGCCTTAAGGTCTGATAACAATGGTGGGTGAGATTATAAGATTAAAACCAGAAATTATTTAAGGGACTGTATTTAGAGAGAAAGGCACTTAGAGGAACTGGATGGTCTCTAAGGCCTAATGGTTAACGATTGGACTTAAGGGCACACGCAAAAAGACTTTAGCCGCACTTTAAAGCTGACGGCACGCTCGCATAACTCGCACACAACACTGAAGACCATTCTTCTGACACGAGGGGCAATTACTTTAGCCGACTCAAAAATACTTCGATATTAACTTTAAACTTTATAACTCTATTCATAACTCTTTAACTCTTTCATACTTAAGACTTTTACAACTACAAAGGCAATTACTAACTTAAATTTAACTCTTCGTATCTACCCTACACCAGGAGTTTATGTTCCTCTCTTCTCTGAATGATCCGCAATCCCGGATTACCGAGGATTATATATGATATCAAAAAAACTAAATAAACTAAGGCCAACGTGTTTGTTTATCGGATTACAACAAAAAACTATATAGAGAAAAAAATAGCGAGAGAGAAAAAAACAATAATCCGAAAATTATACAAAAAAAGTCACTAGAGGGCGACATTGTCTCTACAAAATATAATTTTTTTGATAGCCATCGTATAGATGGTTATTTTTTCAGAGAATCACGCCCCGAAAAGTGAACGGGTCGTGATACAACGCTCACACTCTTCTGATGAGCTTGATTTTTTCTAATTAACTTAAATTGTTTAATCCATGATGTAGCAGTATTCTTTTACTTTTTTAAAATGTTATATTTAAATGATAACTTTATAGAATAAATTAACTGGAGAGGAATATCGAGCTGCTATACATAAAATCGTAAACTGGACAAGAAGCATAAACACATGGAAATTAAACATAACATTACAATAATTACTTTTGGAAATGATGGAACGTTGCCATTTCGGTTTTGTATAGTTTTCCCTGTACTGTAATTAAGTGTCGCCCAAAACAACACAATTGTCAATAGTGGGAGGCATTCATCCATTTGATCACTCTAATGTGTGGCTCCGTCTGGCTTCATTCACTGGTCCATTTGGATGTTTGAAATACATAAACTAAAATATTTTTAAAATTAAATATTTATTTCAAACTAAAATTTTTTATTTCAATTTGCCTAAGCCCTACAGATGACGTAGTGCAGTAAATCTAAGGTGTGTTTGTGCACTTGAATAAGCGTTGCTCGAGGGGCTAACCACTCTTGGAAAGTCTGTACATCGGACTACGCTTAGATTACCACTGCCAAAGGCAGGGACTTCAAAGATTACGCGTAGTCCCATTAGTACAGTCAAAGGTACGGCTCTGTACACCGAATACGCGGAGTAATCAGCCCCTCGGCGTTGCTAAGGGTTACAAGAAAGATAAGGGGGGGGGTGGAGTGGGTAGCACTTTCGCCTCGCAGCAAGAGGAGCCGGATTCAATCCCAGCTTGGGGCACTGGGTGATAACTCGGAACAACTCCTTCTGCGTTGAGTTTCCAAGTTCTCTCCCCGCTGGTTTAAGGGGTTTTCCCCAGAGGTATTCGGTTCCCCTTCCATAAAAACTTGTAGAGGTTTACTTTAATAGTTAGTGTAGGGAGCTGTTGGCTCGCGTGGCATGAAGGGCTTGCCACCACCCTCCTACGCATTGTAACCCGGCCACCTGAATTAATGGCTTTAAAAGTCGCTTGATGACTTAGGCCTATGGTGGTGTTTAAATAATAAAAAAAAGAACACAAGTTATCAATCGTTTTAACTCACTGTCACACTTTGGATCTTTTAAGATTAAAGGCGCTGTTATTATAGACCTTTCTATAAAATAAGCTTCGCTAGCTGAACTTGTTTTTATGTAGCTCATTCGTCACGAAATACGTAGAAGTTCAGTTCAGTTTATGCTTAAAAACAGGGTTCCTCGTCGAATTTACTCCTATGTCTAGGTCTTTTCATAGTAAAACGTCATCGATACGTCACCCATGACGCAGCAGCAACATCAAAACAATAAGGTGTTAATTTATAGAAAGGCCTATTGAGTGTCACAAGGGGGAAACAGTCTAGTTTTTTTTTCGTCCTCGTCGCATAATCTCTCAAAAACTCCTAACCATTAAATTTTATTTGATATTTAATAACTTTAAATTCACCGTTAAAAAAGTTAAAATTTATACCATAAAAAGTAACGAAACATTTATCAGAGACTACTAGTTAAAGTAAAGTGTTTGAATTTTTTTGTATTTTTTTATCTTTCCCTTTTTGTAGCACTCAGAAAACCAAGAAAAAGACTTGTTTCCACCGTGGTCTTTTAATCTTCAATTATTAGTTTTAAAGCGGTGGATTAGTCACTTTAAATTGAAGAAACTTCAAATATATTTCTAAAAGCAACGTTTTAAGTTTACCAGGTGATGATGATCTATTTAATTGCAATCAAAAACAACAGATTTTAGTTTCATTTCATGTGATTTTTCTGTCAAGATGAATGCACATTTTGATAAGTACATTAAAATCATAACTTTTTATAGAAAATTGGACAAAACAATTCAAAGAACCGCAATATACCCTTTAAATTAAAAATGGTTTTTTAGTCGGATATAATTTCGTATGCCTTAAATTGAATCAAGATTTAAACATTACGCTTTTAAAAGAAGCAAAGGGGATATGGGTAAAACTGTTGCTATATTAATTAATCCGCAACTCCTCACGTGAGCCCTTAAGCCTCATTTTCATGCTCGCTGGTAGCGGGTAAAAATACACTTTTTCACTTTCCGCGTCGATCTGTTTCAAACAGATATTTTAGCTTTATTTTCACGCTTGCCAGTGGCGGAAGCGAATTTTGTCGATTTTTATCCGCTACCAGCGAGCATGAAAATGGAGCTTTACTGTTTATACCGTTTAACTATATGTTATATATCATTATCGCTTGCGGTGAACTTCGTGAACCTTCAAGTTCAATCGACTGTTAATCGAGAGCAGCATCGGTGATACGAAATCAATATACCGGAAACCTGCTGTATAAAAACGCATCGAACAGCGTTTTCGCTCAACAGTATATCTTTGGGATATAGTACGCTCATGTTTAATATCAATCTAAAAAGATTTAATACTTTTTACAAATATACAAATACATTATTTTAAAATTTAATTTAAGGTTTTTTAAAATAAGTAGCTCTGGCCACTGATTGCATTTCATCCCATCCCGAATGTAAACATTTAAAAACCAATCTTTTTATTACGTTTTTAATTATGGAATAATTAATAATTTGCGATTAATTTCATTAACATTCGTCAATAGTTAAGATCAAGTGAGGGTTTATCAGCAAGTAAATTTGATCAAATCGTAAATATTTTTTCTAGTGAAGAGATTTTATCCTAGAATTACGACCATGTTTTATAATGAAATTACTTCGAAATTCTGAATAATCCTTGATCAAGACTGTCTTAGCTTTTTTGGTTCGAAATTTCAGCAAAAATCCTGCTATTTCTCTGGACTATTAACTTTAATAGAGTGATTTATCTTTTAACTAATAAAAAAATTGAGTTATATGCCACGTAATGTTTAATAAAAGCTATAGATCAATCTTAAACCGGCACTTTAAATTCTAGCATGCAGAGCGGGGAAAATCGTTTCCCGGTGTCCATTTCCACTGAAATAACCAAATGCAAAGCGCAAATTACACTAGCCATGAAACAGGGCTGATTTCGAATTCAAATAGATCAACATAGAAATCTTGAATGTTAAATGAGTGGTACTTAAATGAAAACTTATTACATACGCGACAAAGCAGCCCCACCCGTCATATGATAACGGTAATTATTCTAATGCTTGTTATATTGCACTTATTAGACAATGTTGCAAATAAGATGTGCTTGAGGCTGCGGACGAAATAGTGCCGTCATTTTCCTAAATCGATTTGGCACTATGCATAATAATAAAATGTTTATTCATATACGACGTTCCAACACGAAGAGGCGCGATTCGCCGTGTAGTTGCAGCTATCATCCATTAAGTATATTCTTTCTATTTTCGAAGCGAAGCGTGGTTCACTACGACACGAAGAGAAAATTTAAATGAACGATACTCGAAAAGTAGAATAGTGTTTAGGATTGTAGTCTCTTCTGCCGATTTCGTCGTCGTTTTAGTAAATTAATTAACACTGCTTTTGTTCAAGGAAAAGCAATTGTACTTTAAAACCTATAGTTTACTTGCTCTATGGTTAAGTTATTATCGGTGCCCCTGAATATTGATGGATTTCTCAAGAGATTCTTAGTTCTGTTGATTTTTCTCTAGTTGTTATTTTACAAATCATAAAAGAATAAGACCCCTGTTATTAAATTGACACATGTTTATTTGTCTATTTCTTGTTCAAAACAATTTCATTTTTATAACGCTTCTCTCAGATTTCCATGTTTGTCCACTAATTTGCTATCGGAAAACGATCCGTCGCTGGAATTGAAGAACATTTTTAAATATATTTTAATTTTATTTACGAAACTAAACATAAGCTGTATGAACTTTAAAATAAAAATAGCTTAACTCAAAAATAGAAGTTAAAATAAATAAACCTTTAACTGAATTTTAAGACTCACTATCGGGCTCACTGTTTTATTACAATACATTTTTTAACGTTACCAAAACACTTTTTAAAGACCATAGTTTTTCGATTTATTTCCAAATATTTATATTGAAAACGCATCAACATAGATAATAATTCTAAAAATATTTGCCTGATTTTACATGAAGCTATTAAAAGCGATAGAAAAGTCATCATGGTTTTCAAAGAATTATAAATAGAGACTCAGTAGGATATTAAAAAATAAGACAATGTAGATAATTTTTTTACGTTTCTCAAAAAAAAATCAAAAGCATTTTTGGAATTTATAATTTAAACATAAATGGTAGAAAATTTCGACAGACGAAACCATCTCAATAAAATATCGATCATTAGACTTTATAACATACTTGATCAAATCTAAATTTTTTTAAATTATGAAATATAAATGCCTAAATTAAATGCCAATAATAACACTTACTTATATATTGAACCTGCATGAATAGCCAGACGTGGGACCGCATCAAAGATCCTACTTTATAGGAAAATAATAATTAATTAAACAATTATGGAACCAATGACAGTTAACAAAATGTGAAGCAGGGTGGTGGTACGCGAGTACATGGATTCCTACGAAAAACACTTTACCAAAGATTTTCAATTCCATTGTATTTCAAATAATTCCATTGTATTTCAAATAATTCCATTGTATTTCAAATATTTTCATTGTATTTCTAATATTTCCATTTTATTTTAATTATTACCATTGTATTTCGGTATTTTTAATATTTCCATTGTATTTCTGTATTTTTAATATTTCCATTGTATTTCTGTGTTTTTAATATTCCCATTGTATTTCTGTATTTTAATTATTACCATTGTATTTCTGTATTTTTATACATATTAAATTAGTTTTATATACCAGTCATGAAGTATCTTGTCTCTTAAATTAGTTAATTTTATAATATTATTGGTTTATATTACGTTAACATTTGAACAAAGATTTAATGAAATATCACTAACTTGATCACTTAATTTAGCAAAAAATTAAAATAACTCTTATCGACTATTTAAAGTTAACAAATTTACTTTCCTGAACGAATTGGAATTTTATACACTGATTTTTTGTCCCAGCAACTTTCTTGCCTCCAATAACGACTGTATCAATGAAAAAACCTCAGTGTTTTATCACCAATGTTAGTGAAGATATCAACTTCCTATAAAGCACGTGCCTTTACCACGTCATACTCTTTCAAATATTTAAATGCCGGGTTCCCAAATCCGCAATCTTTTGACATGTTCATAACTAGTATCAATAGGCAACCTTCTAAAAAATTTGGGAACCTTGTGTAGTAGGTAAAAAAGAACCACTTTTGTACTGCAGTGCGAAAAATGATAAAACACTCGAAAAGGTATAAAAGTTCATAACGGTACTGATGGGCCCCAAATAATCCAAAGCCGTTCTATCGTTGGAAATTCTGGCTATCTTACTGTTCTACCTTTTCATGTGTTTTACCATTCTAGTGAATTAAGTCCCACCAAGGCAAAGATAACAAATTTTATTTACTAAATTAGAATACACATATTTTCTTTTGAACAAAATAAAAGTGAAATATGAAAAGGTGCACACATTATGTTTATCCAGAAATTTTACTCGGTTAACTTTTTTAAAAGAGTTACCACTAATTTTTATCTCCAATTATATTGAGAAATTGCAGAATATTTTCGTGGGGTGATAAAATTTAAATATTTCACGCCGCTAAAATAATACAACCAAATATTTTATTTTGAAACCATTACCGCAACATGTTTGTAGATCTTATCTTTTTGAACCATTACATTACATATAAGGTCCACCGCAGTACGGGCATAATTTACCGGCGTGGATATGTATAATTTTGCTTCTGGTCAATTCAGCATTGGCAGGGAAAGTACTTTCCTTTTCATTTCTCAACGGCGAATCATTGGCTTCTGTAAATAAAGTGGCGAAACTCGGGATTTTAAAATGAAACTTTACCAAAATGATATCTGTAAGCATTTAGCATTTTTTAGGTCGTGAAATTCATAAAATTATTATTCACCTTCAATTTAAGTTTAAGGCTAGGCTATTTTGAAGAAAGCTTGTAACTAAATTAAAAAGTCAAAAAATTAAATTCATATGTGAAATCAACCCGATATTATAAATTGTAATATTTTAAAGAAATTCTAAAACGAAACCATTTGTCTACTTTCTTAATCATTGTTAATTAAGGCTAAGCGGATTTCCTCTTTTAAAATTGTAATATATTTCGGCCACGTCTAAAACTAAGATAAATAATGGAAACATATTTTTTATATATCTTTATCACGAAAATAATAATTCCTACTATTAAATAATAATTCTTACTATTAAATAATAATTCTTACAAATCTATAGAAACAAGTTAATGTGGAGGCTATGTTAACACCTAATGTCCGTTACTATAATTGAAACCAACTTTTAATCGGTACTCCATCGATGGCACTTGAGATGAAGAGAAACAACAACGATGAAATGATCAATCCTTTCATGATAGCACACTACACTGACAACCACATTTCGTTATTATTTGGGGTAACATATTTATGAGTGTTTTTTTATGCTAAACTTGTTTTTCATGAGTTTACCCAGGGGTAATTTTAAGACTACATGCACTAGGCACCCATATAGCGATCACTTCGGCCTCTCAAGGAAGTTAGGCGAATTGTGAATTATCGCGGGGTGCAAAATGGGCCAGTTATAATATAAAAAGATATCCTGCATTATGCAAAATAGCTAAAGTAAGTCCAATCAACTTATAGTGCAAATTTCGTCAAAGTTAATGTAGAACTTCGTAATCATAAATAAAAATTTGGGACCATGGGTATAAATAAACTTAAATACTTCTAAACACACGACTGATACTTCATGGTCTCAGTCGTTTGTTGAAAATGTATTTTAACTAGCAAATTATTAAAGGGAAACTGTATTATACCCATACAATACGTATTTTTATATATTTTTTTTTAATTCTAAGTATTATAATATTATTATTATTTTACTTAGGTATGCAAATTTTTTATATTTTTAATATATTATATGTACTTTTTTACTAAATAAGCAAATTAACCTATTTAGAATTTGGGGGTTTTAATTTTTACTTCAATTGGTAATTTACAATATTTGTTAACTAAATAACATATCAAAAAACTAAAAGTGAAAACAAGGCAAAGAAATAAACTTATGCACAAGCGTTTAAAAAGTTAATTTTTTTATAAGTTTTTAAACGCAAGTCTTGTTATAACTTTTAGTTTTTTAAATATATATTTGAAGTAAAATCCTATAATACGAAATTACATTGTGGACAAACAAAAACAAGCAAAAGATTTAATCTATTGGTCTTACCAAATCGAAGAGGCTAGACTGAAGTTTTTAACTGTAATATTTGCAACGAATATTGGAAGGAACACCTAGATTATAGTCTGATGACTTAGCGTTATATACTAGCTCTATATCCAACTGCAACAACAGCTTTTTAAACAAACACGAAAGGGACGCTTAGAGGTAACACATGTGGAATTATTCGCGAAGTACTTCTACTAACTATTAAATGTGCTCTTGGAGGCTTGAATGACGCATGAGAGAGAATCGAGAGTTTTTTATGTTTCGTAAAGCCAGTCGGCCTACTCAAATTCAATATGGCTGTTTGAGAAGGCTTTTAACTTTATCAAACAAATTTTACTATATTTTTAACTAAACTATACCTTAATTTTAAGTAAAATACACCTAATTTTAAGAAATATATTTTTTATTTTTAACGAATTACACAACAATTATAATAAATTACATAACAGTTTCAGTAAATTACACTATAGTTTTAGTGAAGAACTTTATAGGTTTAGTTATTTATTTTTATTCATAATGAATAACATTACAATTTTAATAAAATATCCCATATTTTCAGTAAATTATTTTTTATTTAAACGAATAACACTACATTTTTAGTAAATTACATATTATATTTAGTTAATTACGCTATAGATTTAGTAAGTAAGTTATTATTTAATTTTAGTAAATTATACTATTTTCAGTAAGTTATATTTGAATTCAGGTAAATTAAACTGTATTTTTGTACGTTATTTTTTAATTTAAGTAAATTATTCTATAATTTTTGAAAACAACATAATAAATTTAGTAATGTATACTATATTTTGGTAAGTTACATTCAAATTTTAGTAAATTATGCTATAATATTTGAAAAAAAAACATAATTTATTTAGTGAATTATACTTTATTTTTAGAAATGTTAATTTTAATTTTAGTAAATAATGCTATAATATTTGAAAATAATGTTATATATTTTGGTAAATTACACTACATTTTAATAAATTAGTAAATTATTCCATATCTTTAAGAAATTACCAAACTATGTATTTACAATAGCAAATGATTATCATTGATTAGTAGTTAAGTAAATTATCAATATTAAACGGTAATCCATTTTATGCTCTGCGTAGGTGTACCGAGAAACTAATTGGTTCACCATTTTATGACTCGTAAAGATTTGGTCAGTTGTTTTTAAACCTAGTGGATTATTTTGTAACCGACGAAGCTACGGCTAGAAGGATGGAAACCGGACAGGGAATTTTATTGTTTTGGTCAGAAGAATGCAACCTTGGCATGTCATTTAATGATTCGTGCAGCTTTTTCATAACTGTGCACAGTCATGTTTTCTATCAGAGTACGGTATATAAACCGCTTCCGAATTTTTAAGTGTGATATCAAATAATAAAGCTAAGGATATCTTTACTTTACATGGGGTAATGCGTTTTTTAAAGCTCGCTTTATTATAAAATAAAGAAAACTATTTCATTATTTTTACCTCTCACCATAACTATCCTGAAGAAGTAAAATAAAGCACATGGCGAAGCTACGCTGTTGTTTGGACTGAGCTAAGTATATGTAATTTCCTTACTTTAATCTAACTAACATAGTTCAATATACATTTCTTAAAAATGTGCATGAAAATGTTTCATCAGCCGATCGTATTTTGGTAAATATACATTTTTGATTATAAGTTAAATATTTTGGCAACAAAATATCAGTCTACGAAATTAAGACTTCTTCTTTTTCCTGTACTCTTGTCCAAACAACGAAAATGCTTTTTCGTGAGTTCTATCTCACAACAGTAGAGAATGGTCATTATACTAAATTGCATCTTATTAATAACCTGCGAATACGGTTCAAAAGAGGGTCGTTTATCGTTTTATTTATTAAAAAGTGTTTAGGATATATAGTCCACCTTGCTTAAAGCTTACAACACATAAACATGCTATCTATAGCAAAATTATTAAATTTAACCTGGGTTACAACTTTTTAAGTGTTGAAGTGAAATTTTCCGAATTTAAATACAGCAGAAAACACGAGACCTAAAATGGATTTGGCAATAATTAAAAATTAAATTAACCAGGAGCTTACGACGTGCACCACTTTACGAGCAGGTCGTGGGCCGACAAGTGGGAAATCTAGAGGGACGAGTCCCGAGCGCTAAATTCCAGGGAGAATAAAGGACGAAATAATTCCCTGCGTCGCAATTTCGAATTTATTTGTTCGGATCCTAGGACCCCATGGGTTATCCCAATGTTTTCGGATCGTGGTCCTGCACCATGCAACCAACGCGCATACACATCTGATGAGCTTTGGCTGACGACAGACCACGGTTCCAGTTCATTTGAATTTTTACTAATAAACTTGAATTGTTTAATCCATGAAGTAGCAGTATTATTTAACTATTGTTTTAAAATGTTATATTTAAATGATAACCTTATAGAAAAATTTATATGGAGAGGAATATTGAGCTGCTATACATAAAATCGTAATTTATATGTTCTGGACAGGAAGCATAAGCATATTGAAATTAAAAATAACAAGTTATAGGAACCGGGTGGACTTTGATTAAAGATTGTCATTTTATTTTTGATTTGATACAGAGAATTGAGCAATTTTTAAGCTACACATTTTCAATGAATTTGATTTTCGGAAATTAGTTTTGGTAATATAAATTATCAGCCTTTAGAAAAAAGAGAAATTTTAATATTGTAAGTGACCTGTAAAACTGTTCTAGTTTGTGGATTAAGAACACTTTTTAATTAGTTGATCATTTTAAACTATGAGGAACAGTTCGTTTCAATTTTGGAGTCGCAGGAGCAAATGTTTTACAAAATATATTTACAGGACTTACGTCTTTCACAAATAATATACGTTTTCTATAATGTGACAGCTTTTTCGAAGTAGATCGAAAGAGTTTAAATGGAGGTAAAAATACGTGTTCAAAAACGATCATTTTCGCCACTCGGGCGCCTGTAGCTGTGACGCCTTAGAACAGATCTCCAATTGCGATAAAAGAGAAGAAAGGAAAAAGCGCGAAGCCCAATTAGATCAAAAATCAATTAGATCTATGGCGCTCTAATTAACTGTTATTTGAATCACTTAAATATTAGATATCTCTAAAAACAATGGTTTTAACGTCCAATTTTTTTAAAAAGATAAGCTTACATTATTATATTTACTATATATATAAGGGTGATATCAGCTGATCTGTAGCGAAATCTGTTATTCTATCAACTTAATATGATAGATAATTAGGCTTTGTTTCCATTAAAGTTTCTAAGTTCTTTTAATCTGAATCAATCTTTGTTAAGTAGGGACAAGTACTAAATTATTCACAAAGTATTGTTAAACCTTAAAAGGTGTACGAACAGCTACCGATAATAATTTGGCATGAATTGTCGAGCTATAAATATCTCCGTAGCTATTATTTAACCTGCATATTGTCAGCTGGTGTCTGCAATTATGTTAATTATATTTTAGCTAAGCCAGAATTCTTATTTCAAAAATTGAAGCAAGATACCATAAAGGTTGTTCTATGAATCGAGTTGAAATTGATTAACATTGAATACATTGTAAGTGTGTCAAGAAGTACCATAACTCAAACTGTCATTTCAAATATATCAGAAGTATGTCGTATGTTAGAATCCAATATAAAGCAGCACATTGTCAGCTTGTAGAGACGAAAAACAGTACCTACCCGCCGTGTGAAACAATTACAGCGGCAGCGTCTGTTTTGTGTAGTGGAGTGACAGGTAGAGTATTCAGCTGCGTATTATAGAAAAAAGTGCTTGTATATTTTAATCAAAAATACTCCTCCTAAAAAAATGGGAAAGTAAAAGTAAATGGGATTTTTACCGCTGCTTTACTTTGGATTATTCCTGAACGCTTTGTCACGTTTCCCGTTTTGACGTCCTGTCACATATCAAAGTCATCGTCTCGAGGAATTTTTTTTTTTTCGTTGATGTATCGTGCAGATTTTTATTTGGATCGCTTCATCTAGACTGAATAAAGTTTTCTAATTCTTATTGTTTAATATAAATTAATCTTGTTAAGTTTCAAGTTAAATACAGTTTAATTTCATAACACCATCAAAAGCAATTTAATTTATAATTTGTCTAAAAGACGACAAAAATGCATACATTCTTTTCTTAAGTTTTAATCTAGGCAAATTTATTTTATTGTCGGTTTTCTTTTAACACGTTTGATCTTATTGGATTAAGGTTTACTTAATATAGATTGTATATATTTATGAAAAAACTTATTTCGGCACTTACTCAACTCCAATTTGAACTTACAACCAAGCTGCGTTGTTAATTTCCAGCCTTGGTAGTAGTATGATTTGCCTTTAGCGTATTTACACCAATAAGAGCTCTGTTTTAAGAAATACATCTTGATGGTGCGATAGCTCTCAAAACCAGTTCAAAATTGAAATTCTTACATGAAGTTATTATGTTAGTAATGGTTTAAGGCAGCGATGTACTGAAAAACCTAAAAAAGGGTTTAATTAAATCAGCGATAAGTTTTATTTCAAACATGATTAATGTTTATGGATATTCTCCTACAAAACATTTTGCATAAATATCTATTGATTTTATTCAAATCCTTAAAATTTTCTTGTTCGTATAAACATTTGAACTGTGGTTGGATGGGGTGTCATTTGATAACGCAATGCCAGGTATTAATCAAAACTCCCACAAACAAGTAATTCAAGAAAAATGATAATTTTCCCGATAATCGTAAGCACAAACGTCAAAAAGCAGGACACCCATTTACTAGTCAAAATACTTGTAGAATGGGAAGTTCTTTATTTTATTTAAAAAAGATAAAACTAGATTAGAAACATAGGAACCACTGTTGTACAATAATTTTATTTTTTAAATAATAAAAACTACGCTATGGCCGTTTCGACGCCAAAACTAGCGTCGTCTGACATTGGTCGAGGCTACAGAGGGGTTGACAATAACAGAGTTATAGTTGTTAGAATTTAAATACAAATTTTTACAGTATTGCGTCAGACTAATGACGCCGATAAAACATGAACCGAATAACGACAACAAACTTATACAATGCTAGACTGTACCCTGATTGAATAGATCTTTATAGTGCAGGACAATATCATGAGCGGGGCCGTCAATATTGTTGATAATTCGATTAACCATTTTTATTTTACAATTTCAATTTATTCTCTGATATTTAATATGATTGGATTGTTTTCTTTGGAGATTAATTGGTCCCAGTAACTCGAAAGTTTTTTAATTTCTTTAAATTCGTTTAGGGTTAAGCACTTTTTATCCCCTTTTCAATACGAACTTTTATACCTTTTCACGTATCTTACCATTGTAGTGTATTAACAATTGTAAATCCAACCAAGGCTTCAGGAACAGATTTTATTTACTGAATTATAAAAACACATATTTCCTATTGAACAAAATAAAAGTGAAATATCTAAAGGTGCACACCCACATAAATTTTAGCGGATCAACGTTTTAAAAAAGAGTTACGAATAATTTTCTTCGCCAAATAAACTAAGCAGTTGGCGAATATTTTCGTGGGGTGATGAAATGGAAATACTTTGCGCCACTGAAACGAAAGGGAGTGACACTTTACAACTCTTGGGTGTAACAGTGGTTTTGTTTGAAGCAGCCACTGACTTTAAATCAGGGTTGGCAAAAAATCGGATTTTTTCGGACAAAATTAAAAATCCGATTTATAGGATAATTATTGGATTTTTTGATAATTATCCGATTATTTGATAATTATCCGATTATTTGATAATTATCCGATTATTTGGATAATTATCGGATTTATTTGGATAATTAAGAATATTTGGAATTTAAGTTTGACGATGATTCCGATGAATGATTATGAACAAATCAACATTGCCTTTTTAAGTTTCAAAACAATTTAAAATTTTAAAGTTTAAAATTTTATAAAATTAATTTTCGATAGTTGTAAACATTACATAAATGTCTAAATACTTAATACTGCTGTATATTGCTTTCAAAATTTTTAAATTAAATTTTAAAAACTGTTTTCAGAGATTTTAATTTATTTCTATAATTATCATGATTTTTTCATCGTATAAATATCGATAATTATCGTGATAATTATCATTGTAATTATTCATCTATAATTATCGACCAACCCTGCTTCAAATTAATAGTTTTCATAAAGTTCATGAAAACGTTATATCATTTTTTATTTTAGATTGTGTTGAGAAAAACGAAACACTGAAAAATTGGTGCAAGATCCTGATGACACGTAACGTATATTGAAAGCAAATTTAGGGATGGCTCTTTAAAGCTACCAATAGTACATTCGCAAACCAAATATTTTATTTTGAAACCAATACCGTTACATGTTAATACATCTTCTCACATTAAACCTTTATATTACATCAATTATAAGGTCCACCGCAATTCAGGCATAATTTACCTGCGTGGATACGAATATTTTTGCTTCTGGTCAATTCAGCATTGGCAGTCAAAATTCTTTCCTTTTCATTTCTCAACGGCGAATCATTGGCTTCTGTAAATAAGCGTTTGAAATTCGGGATTTTTAAATGAAATTTGTAAACTTTTTATTAATTTTACGACCAAAAAAATGCTAAATGATTTTCTTAAATTGAATTATAAAACCAAATAAAAATGACAGATGCACAACTTTTGTTCATCCGCACTGCTATGTGCATTATCACAATTATCATTAAAGGAATAAAGTTTTACTGATTAAGTATTTTTTGGCACTCAAAGATAAGAACTTCCACTCCAAAATAAAATTTATATCAAAACGAGAGTTTAGATTTTAGTGTGAGGTAGTTTTCTAAATAAATAGCTGAAACTAATTATAAAAAGAAGATATTTTTTTCAGAATAGCTCTGAAAGCTCTATAAAAAGTAATTTATATAATTATGTTAAGTTTTGGTTTTAAATTGAAAGATTACCTAATTTAGGCTAATTTGTTTTTGGCTTAGACTCTTTAGGTTAGTTTATGTTTAAGGCTAGGTTATTTTGCAGAAAACTTATAAGTTAATTACAAACTCAAAAATATTAAATTAATATAGGAAATAATATGTTAAATAAATCTGATATTAAAATTGGTAAATATTTTAATGAAATTCCAAATCGAAACAATTGGTCTACTTTCTTCCTTTTTGTAAATTAGGTTTAAGCGGATTTCCTCTTTTATGAGTGCAATTGATTTCCGCCACGACGAAAACTAAGATAATTAATAGAAATTTGTTTATATATCTTTATCACGAGAAAAATAATTACTACCATTATATAGGAATTATTGCTAATCTCTATAAATAACTCAATGTGGAGGCTATGTTACGACAAAATGTCCTTTATTTAAATTTGCTTTGGAGCATAATTAATATTTGAACCCAACCTTTTACCGGTACTGCATCGATGACAGAGCTCGAGACGAACAGAAACAGTAACGACGAAATTATCAATCCTTTCATGACAGCACCCTACACTGACATCAACATTTCATTATTATTTACGGTAAAATATTTCTTAGTGTTAGTTTTACGCTTAACTAGTTTTTCATGGGTTTACCCAGGGTGGATTTTAAGACTACGTGCACTAGGCGTGTGCCTATGGCAGCCGTTTCGGCACTCAAGGGGGGGGGGGCGAATGCAGAATGTAACACAAAATCAATGGTTCGGGGTGACTTTTCGCAAATCGCTCTGTAACACTGAATTAACACGGCAAACATGCCTTAAGATTAAAATTGTTACACTGCCATAATAATCAGTAACAATTTTGCACCGGAACTGTTCCTTCCATTCATAGTTTTATCGGTTATAATATAAAAAAAAGATATTCTGAATTATGCAAAATCGCTTAAGTAAGTTCGATTTACTTCTAATCTTAGTTTCACCAAAGTTAATTTAGAACTGCGTTATCATGGTAATTAAAATTTTTGCCCATGGTGAAAAGTGTTCATTGGGCTTATGATTATATACTTCGTTTATAAATAAGTAGAAATATAAATTACTTAACTAGCAAAATTATAAAAGTAAATTTTTTAACTTTCTAAATATTTTCTATTGTTATTCATTAACGTATGATTTTTTACACTTTTAATATATTATAAGTATTTAGTAATTTGTTTATTTACTATTTGAGCAAATAAGTTATTTCGAATATTTGTTTGCTAAATTACATATTTAAAACACTTAAAATGAAATCACGACAACGAAATAGACTTTTTAAACGCTTGTGCACAAGTCTATTCCGTGCAATTATCCGCTTCTACTTACTATTATATATAGTCGTGGAGGCTAGAATGACGCATGAGATATATTTTTTATGTTTCGTAAAGCTGGTCGGCCTACTCTAATTCAATACGGTTAGTTTTTTAACTAAATAACATATTTATAAAATTAATAGTTAAAACAAGACAACGAAAAAGTTTATTATTTTAAATCTTTTTAAACCCTTTCCACAATTTTATTTCGTTGTCTGGTTTTAACTTTATTTTTTTATTATAGATTTTTCGCGAGTAAAATGCTATTTAGCAACTTTTAAAATACAATTTGGGCAAATTAAAAAGAAAGCAAAAGAGTTAATCTCTTGGTCTTACCAAATCGAAGATGTAAGGCTGAAGATTTTAATCGTAATATTTGCAACGAAACTTGGAGAGGAAAATTGTCTTATGTCCCGGCGTTATACACTAGCTGCAACAAAATCTTTTTAAACTAACACGAAATGGGACGCTAACAGGTAACGCATTTGGAATTATCCGCGAAGTACTTCTACTAACTATTAAATGTAGTCGTTGTGGCTAGAATGACGCACGAGAGAGTGTCTTTTATGTTTCGTAACGCCCTCTAATTCAATACCGTTGATTGAGAAGGCTTTAAACTTTATCACTTAAATTTTACTATTTTGTTAAGTAAATAAAAAATCTACTGTCTGGAAAAATGAAAAATTTCCTAACAAAGTTATCAGCAACGCCACCTACTTCTCGCATACTATAAATAAAATCTATTGATTGTAGAGTGGTAAGCTATATTGCCTCGCAGCGAGAGGAACCAAGTTCGATCCCACCTGCCGGGACTGGGTGAAATCTTAAAACAACTACTTCAGCGTTGGGTTTCAAAGTTTTCTCCACACGAACTAAAGGGGTTTTCCCTCCAAATTATTCGGTTTGCCATTTGCATAAAAACTTGTTAATGTGTGTGTCTGATGAAAGCTGTTCGGAAATTATTCCAGCGGATTATTAATTCCATAAAGATTGAAGTAGCTAGTTGGCGTAATCCTAAACGTTACATTTAAGCGTTTAATAATATACTTTCGATATTATTTATTTTGACGCAGGAAGGGCTACTACATGCAATTCAAAGATTGCCGTATGCGGATTTAGCTTCGATTGATTGAAACCGATCCCTAGGTGTGGGCCCGGAGAAACACTTTAAAACGGTTGTTATAATGATTTATGAACAAATAAGTGTATGATTTTTTATTGTACTGTAACTATTTTATCTTTCCCTTTTTTGTCGCAATCAGAAAACTAAGAAAAAGGCTTTTTTCCACCGTGGTCTTTTAATCTTCAATTATTAGTTTTAATGCGGTGGGTTAGTCCCTGTAAATCAAAACAAGTTGGCAAGCCAAAATATACCTCTCCTCGGAAGAATTGTCCCTAACGGTATTAATTTTTCGAGATGACTCTTAAAGATATATCTCCGCAATTCCGAGTTATTTAATAAAAACGTAATCCCGGTTCAAACCCTGCCCGGTATAAAATTTTAATTTTAATTTCAATAATTGAGACGAAACAATCGAGTTTAATTTATTCAGAATATTATAAATTAAGTAGTTACAACAGCGAGTTAGACTTACTAAATCAATGCACAATTGAATTTAACCCTTTTTACAGTACATGTTTATCAGTTGAATATAATACTAAGCAAATTTTAATGAAAGAAATATCTACAGATGGTATTTGTATTTTTCTCGCTTACGAAATACTTGCCGCATCTTTAACGCTCATTTTATTTCAACGCTCGTAGACTTCCAGTTGACGTTGTGACACATACCGCATGAAAAAGACCAATTCCGTCCAATTTCCAATATCATATAATGACTCGCACACCCAGGAAATCATTGACTGCGTTAGAAATCGTAGATATCCAAATATATTTACAAGAAGCAAAAACCTTACCATCAACAAAGCACAGAGAGCCACTTGACTAACCGCCAGCTCTTAAAGCAATTAACGTTAAATTATCTCCTTTGAATTAACACAACTATATATAGGTCGTTAATAATACCCGTAAATAAATAACAAAAAAACTTACAAAGTGGACCACCCACAGGGTCTACCCTTTAACCCTCTTATCTCGGCTGACTGCGCTAAAACAAGATTTAACCTTTAAAAAAACCAGATTAGGCCTTCATAAATTCATTAATAAAAAAAGACTTTATTACCTATTATGCTTACGATGCGTGTCTTAATTTCAATGAACCTAAGCAGCTATCGGTGGTTCTGTGGTAGAGCGCTCGACTGCCAAGCCGAATGGTCTGGGTTCGAAACCTGGGTGGCACATTTGTTTTTATTCAAAAGAGAAACGCTAATTTAGAATTTCTTCGATGCAATAATTTCAATTTCAATTCTATTTCAATTAAACCAAAATTGCGTACTCTATTAAATACGCTTCCGATAAAGCTGAAGGTCTAATTTTCAATAAGGCGTAACAAGTGTTGGTGGTTCTGTGGTAGAACGTCCGCCTGTCAAGCAGGAGGTCTCGGGTTCAAATCCCGCCCGATGCGATCGCAAATTAATACTAAGACGAATACCGTGTACAACTGGTGGAAACCCTGCCATTGGACGTTGAGAGGTAGCATTGCACTCAGTCCGTCCCAAAGTCATCAAGAAGAAGTTGGAGAGAAAACGCCCATATAAACACAACAGACTCAAAATGCACAGCCATCAGAACACAAACACAACAAATTCAACACTCACAACCTACGCATAAACATTACAAAAACGTAATACACCAAACCGTCACGACGGTGAGCGAAAAAAACGCCATCCAAACCCAACCACAACGCTCACCGTCACACGGTGGTTTTGCCAACCCTTCGAGAAACTGCGAACGCAGAGATCTTGAGAAACTGCGTACGCAGTGATTACACTTTGCACCGAAAATGCGAAAGCGTTCGCAGGCAGACAGACACGGTGGTTGTATAACCCCTCCTATGGGACTTTGTCCCCTCGGAGAGGTAAAAAACGACTAAACCACACCCTACGCAACCGCAACTTCACCCGTTAACGCTCATCGTCAGACGGTGGTTTTGCCAACCTTTAACAACGATTTCACGACTATTGGACTTTGCCCCGGTAACGCGTTTTGGACTTTTCCCCCGGTAACGCGTTCGCACACACACAGACACACAGACAGACACGATGATTGTAAAACCTCTCAAATAAGAATTGATTGAATAAAATAACTTGGTTACGCAAAGCTATCAATAACTTTTTTCGTTTTATTCATAAACTTTTAAAAATAAATTAATCTTATAAAATAGCTATTTTAACTGAAAAAAACGTTATTTTTATTCTTCCAATAGAGTTATTTTACTTAGAAAAGACAATCTATTGGAATGCAAGTTTCAAAAATAAATAGTTCTGATCTCCTGTAATCCAAAGCGTCTGGGAGGCAGAGTTTGTGCATGGAATTACGAGAGAGGGAACGGTAAGAATAGGAAAGCCTGTACTAAAAACGTTCGAGGTAAAAATGTCTTCCCCCATTCTCCCCCTTTTGCGTAGGAACCTCTGACGCGTCATGCCCATATTTGGCGCGCATTACATCATATCGCTATGCTGAGTGGTTATTGGACGTACCATTAGCGGTGTAGATTGAAAATACTCTCGGCAAAGGCTTAGTTTGTTTACATCAATTTTGTTTTGGGTTTTGGAAAAGGTAGAAAAAATATCCCATCGATATAATCGTTATTGCTAAACCTCAAATCATTTTTACAGTATTTATAGCAACAGTTTTTAATAACCATTTTAATTTAAAAAATTTAAGTTAACTTGTTCCGCCTTAAGTCACGTTAAAAATCGTCTGCAACAACTGCCAACAAATTATCAAAAAAACAAACTGTACCTTACTGGATAGCTTTCAAATATGGACATCTAAGCCAATCGCACTAGAGTGAATGCGCGATAAGTGTGCGCAAATGAACATGCAAGTTCATACTATATTATGGGGGAATGAACCGAAAGGGGGATCCTAAAGTTTTCAACGACCAGTTTTACAACGCAAGGCCGCCGTTCCCTCTCTCGTTATTCCATGGTTTGTGGATGGCCGTGTGAGGACGACAACCAATACCCCAACGGGGTATACTAACTTCCGCCACGGGTGTTACCACCCCTGTCCCCACGGGGTATACTTACTTCCGCCACGGGTGTTACCACCCCTGTCCCCACGCATCCCCCGTTGGCGTGGCCGTTACACATATCTCGCCTTGATTAATCATGTGGACGAGCGGACTGAATTTGTCCCACACGTTACAACCCCGAAAAAAAAGTAGTTCTGATAAATTATCTATAAATGCAAAGAAAAAGATGTTTTCTTTTTCACTTTTGCAATTTCTTTTTCAAAAATGTATTTTAGTTTAGAAAATCCCTAAGCGGGCCAACTAGGATAAATTCAATTCGCTAGCGAAACGGGTATAGGCGGCGCCACAGTCGCTACCCCTGCAGCTTGGTTTGTCTGCGTACTTTGTTGATCAAAACAAACGATTAATATGGCGGATTGTAGTCGCAGAGGTGGTATAAATTGCCTTTTTGTAGTAATACTGCCTTTAAAAATATTACAATTCGAGTAAATGGTGAGAAAAGAACGTTGGAGTTATTGTTTCACAATTTTCCGAAATGCAAAAATCTTTTTAATGTGTGGTTAACTAGTATAAAATCAGGGAAGATGCCTAGTTAGTGGGCACAGATTTGCAGCGCCCATTTTAAAGATAAAGACTTTTTAGAAAGAAATGGTGAGACACAAATTTTACTTGTAATTACTGATTTTAAAGTTAATATTATTAAATATATATCATAATAACTGTCATTTAGATGAAGAGAATTCAAGAGACGCATGAAATGCAGTGCCATTCCAAGCAATAATTTACCATGTAGACTTATTACAAATCCACTGTAACTAAATAAAAAGAGAGGACCCTACGTTTTGTGAATCGTTCTAAAGGTTATCTGTTTTATTATATACTGCAAAATAAGGAAATGCTAATGAATTAAATTAATTTTAGGTCAAGCCATTCGATTGTCATTATCGCTGGAAAATATTACATTGAGGCCCACAAAATTATGCGTTAAAAGGGCATATTTTTCTATTTTGTATTGGACCCCAATTTTCCTATCTTTGCCACCCTGATGGTTCGGTATGAGTTTTCGAGTTGATTAATAACATTTCGAGCTATTTCCGCAGATCCCAATATGATTAAAAATAATACTGTAAATTCAAATGGTTTTTATTTTTAATACTTATTTGCATATCTTAACATTTTATTCACTTCTATTGTAATTTCTAATTAAGTGGTTTCTTCAATGAATTTAATTGCTTTTAACTTTGAATTAATTCTATAATACATTTGTTTTTGCCTTTTTAGTTAACATGGCTTTGAGTAGAAAATTCATAACATAAATAGTTCAGTTCATTTGTTATCTAAAAATACTAATTGGCCAAAATTTAAAATAGGAACTAATTTAACATATTAAAAATATAACTTTCCTTGACTAGAAGTGTAAATTCAATTATAACTTTTCTTTAACTAAAATCTAAAATAAAAATTATATATTTATACAACGTTTTTCTTCAAATATTGTCAGTCTCTCTTAATATCAATTAAAAATAGCCCTTGAGAGAATAGACAAAAAAATGAAAAGGCCTAGCTGAATTTTTCCATAGTAGCCTCTACAGTCGTTAGCCAGTAGATTCCTTCCTTTCCAACTTAGTTATTTTGTGCCACTGCCTCTTCAATTGATATTATCTTCGCTACAAATGGACTCTCCACAAATATTTCATCCCGACTAAAAGCTAGAAATAAATTTTTGAGACTAACTAAGTGACCAAATAAGAGTACATAAACCTTTTTGAGCCAGCCAAATTTAACCCTCGCAACTCTAACCATTTTATTACCGTACAATACCGAAGGCACAGTTAGTTCTTTTCCTTCATTTTACCCCACTTCTAAAGTCAGAAAGTTGGGATAGCTCTCAGTATCTTTATATATAAAATAGACCAGCAATTTACTGCATGTTTGCAAAAGCCTGAATTTCTAGAATAATTAGTAAAACAGGTTACATTAAAGAATTGGGTTTTAATAAAAAATATATTTACCCACAATTGCATGAACAATGGACACTTTCAATGCTGTGTTTTCCATCACCAACTTCAAATTTTAACTTTTGTTTTAAGCATCCGCACACCTTATTCTATGGATCAAGAGTAGACTACTCTCCAATATACTTAAAAATTTCAAGCATGGAGCGATTCACTAATATACCAAATAAAATTATTTAAAATACATTATACATTATACAAAATGCTGAAGCTACTAGTCTATGAAATTAGAACAATCTGGGCTTGTTCTAATGTGAAGATAATAATAAATTGCCTACATACCTTTAAAACTTTCAAACTGATCCCGTGTATGAATTCTCCAAGGCCTACTCATAGTGTTATTAAACTCGAATATTTATACTTATATTTACGAATTCAATACCTATTGACAGTTCAAAATTAATAAATAAATGTCGTATATACACCTTTGTTAATACAAAACATTCGAACACGCTTTAAAAAATATGCTAAAATCGTTAGTAAAATGTTTTAATTGATGTTATAAAACGCGCATTTTCGCATAACGCCATTACCCGTATCACCCAAATATAGTTCTAGGCAGTGTGACTAGGTGGCGCAGCTGTAGTTTTCGGTGGCGAATAGTCATAATAAACTTCACTTAGGTAAGTTACGTGAACATTAAGTAATACACTTGTTAGAATTTAAGTTCATTGGTTATTAGTCTACAATGCGGTTCTTTTTTTTCTTCAAAATATAGTCATACGCTGTTTATATTTTTGCTCATAATTTAAGTAATTACGGCAGTAACGAGTCTTACCTATCATTCGACCAAATTCCCATATACCAGAATAAGAACCGCAAATTAGACGGTTAACAAGAAGAATTCAACAACCTTTTTAAAAAAAATTATATAGACCCCGAGCTTAGGAAATAAAGCGCCTTCTACGTTCAGTCTTGTTTACTATTCTTATGAATTTGGCAGACGACTTTTGAATTTTCCGTAGAACATCGTAGCATTGCATTCGCATAGTTATTTTCGAACTCGGCCAGTAGGCGGTGACACTTCTGCCTAAAATTGTCTCTACGTACGGGTCTATACTTAAAATTCTTAAAAATTATGCTTTAGTTTAAGTTGTTTTACCGTTAAAGGAAAGACAGTTAAACCATTTTAACCTCACCTTATCCAATTTAATCTTATCCAACACAGTAAACCTCTCCTAACCAAACTTTACCGCCTAATTTTATAGTAAAAATTTCCAATATCCAATTTTTAGTTCCCTTATTTTGAACGCTACTTGTTTGTCATATATCTGAAATTTATTACGTGCATTATTTTCATTAGGAATAATACATTATTTACATTTTCGCAACTTGCGAATTCTGGTGGTGATTGATTTTCCTGGACGCCATAACGCGAAGGGATGCACTCTAATTGCTAATATAGTTAATCGTTTTTATAGAATATTTTTGGTACTAACGTCTCAATATGAAGATTATCATAAAACCACTGAATCTGAGAAATCCAGTGAAAACAAAAGCCAATTCAAAATCCGGAGGTGGAAAGCTAAATCCGAACCAGAGCGAGAAATGTTATTTCAAATTCGGTGATGAGCATCCTGTTCGGATAAGAAAGAGCAACGTCCCCTGAATCGGAGGAGGAAGAGGGCTCCGGGAGTCAATGCGGCTCTGCTGTCCGCATCCATCCTTGCCGTGTCCGAACAAGACCAGAGCCAAAAAAAGGAAACGTTCTCTACTTTCGCAATAAGTGTAGTCACCGGAAAAAAAGCGATTGAAAAGTAGCCATTTTATTCCTCTAAACATTCACAGGATCAGAGAATGCTGAGTAAACTAAAGCAGCCCACACAGATAGACAAAATAACTCAAAATTTCTGAATTTCATTCTATTGACCAACGAAGTTAAGAAGTTAGTCCCCTTGTCCCGAGTAAAGTTCAATTTACCAGCTGAGTTCCCGTGAAGATCACTAGCTTGGCAGAAAACCTTAGAAGCGAGAGAAATTCTCAATGAAAATATTGCCAAGTTGGAAGAACCGGGTCGCCTTTGATTTAAGATTGTCATTTGGTACATTTTATTTTGTCTTGTATTATTGGTTATAAGTTAAAAATGAAAAATTGTGATTAAGAAAAATTGGTTCCGTCTGATCTCCTACCTTTTTCCATTTCCCTTTGTGTAATTGCCTTTTCTGGAGTGTCTCGGTACCACGACATTTCAATAAAACTTAACCTCTTACCGTCACTACACGCAATGATGAGGCAGTTTGCGAGTAATTTGTGTTTTCATAAGTCGATTTAGAGTTATTTTGTTGTAATCTTAATTTTTATAGATGTGGTTATCAATCTGACTATTATAAAGATCTTATTTATTATAAGCAATCAGTTTTTAAAAGTACTTAAGAAGATTTAACAAGATGACCAGATTAAAGGATCCAAGAGATAAAGGCGAAAAACACAACTTATTTCCAGCCGCTGTACGTTCTAGGTTAAAAGAGTACTTGTAGAATGGAATGTTGTGTTATAAAACCTCCCATTCATTTAGCATGTGTGGTATTGGCGTTGCTTTCATTTCAAACTCCTCCTACCAACGGATGTAAAAGTATCAGCGAATGTGGCTTCTACCCCCCTTTATACTGCTTTAAACAAACAAAGCTTAAAGTTTGAAATACATTGAAACAAGTTGTTTTTATTTGTTTTCATAGAAAATCCATTTGCATTAGCTTTCATTGTACTACAGTAAATACATAGCTTTTTACAGTTTAAGCATAACCAAAGGATGTTTTTAGTGTCATATTCATGTAATTCGTATTTACATGTAAGATCGATTACTACAATAAAACGTTTGATGAAAAGCTGATGCAATTATTAATTTCTATACATGGATGATATCAAGGCTGATACTACTATATCCTTATATAAAATTAACCGGTTATTAACAAGTTTTTTCCAGAAAAATTCATGAAGAAGTCAATGTTAACTATGTTTGTGTGTATAAGGACAAGAGTTAAATAAAAAATCTGATTTTTATGCAAGTATCGCGAAGAAATATTTACAATACTTACGAAAATTCCAGATGTCTACTTGCTTATTTGGCAAAACATCTCAATTAAAAATGCGTAAATATGACCTGTTTGAAACCTGAATCTAATTGAAAACAGCGTGCGATGAAACTTATGATTTGGAATTGTTTCCACGAACTAACATCGTCCAGGTCTATCGAACACCACAAAAGAAAGCTCTACAGCAACATGGTTTTAAAATTAATTATTGAACATATTTTTTCGAAATGACTAGCGCTTTTTTACATTCTTTTACATTTAGAATATCACGTTTTTGAAAAAGTTATTCCAAGAGCTGTCTGTTTCTACGGATTACTGACCTCGCTGCTGATGCGTTATCACATTTTTAAAAACATCTGCTTTTGAATCAGAGTCTAATGGAGGTGGTGGGACACCTAGCTCAGTGATCGCCATAACAAACGCCTAACCATTCCACATAAAAAAGAACATTCGAAATAACATATCAAAAATCAAATATTTTTGTATTCGCCGATGCCGTGATGTCTGATTTAAATAAAAAAAATAATACAATTAATTTAAAGAATTAACCGTGAAACTCAATTTTATCCACATTGTCTTACCAAAAAGGCAAAATTTTGATATTATTCAACAAAAGTGCATTCATTAATAAACACAATGAAGTAAATGACCAAATAAATCTTCTTTCTGCGTATGAGAAGACAGTAAGTGAGCAGAGAATTGAACCATTTTTAAGCTAAACATTTTCCAGGAATTTGTTTTTCGGAAATTCGTTTTCCATGTGTAAAATACCATCCTAAATAAAAAAGGGAAATTTTAATGGTGTAAGCGGCCTGTAAAACTGCTCTAGTTTGTGGATTGACGACACTATTTAATGAGTTGATCATTTTAAACTAGGAGAAACAGTTGTTTTTAATTTTGGAGTCGCAGGAGCATTTGTTTTACAAAATATACACCGGACCAACGTTTCTCACAAATAATATACGTTTTCTACAATTATAAGAGCTTTTTGCAATGTAGATCGAGAGATTACAAATGGAGGTAAATTTACGTAATCAAAAACTTTCATTTTCGCCACTCGAGCGCCTGCAACTGTGACGGCTTAGAACAGATCTCCAATTACAAGTAAAGTAAGGACAGAAAAAACACGAAGCCCAATTGGATTATCAATCAATTAGATCTATGTCGCTCTATTTAACTGCTATTTGAATCAATTAAATATTAGATATATCTAAAATCAATGCTTTTAAAGTCCAATTTTTTTAGAAGATAATTTTATATTATTATATTTACTATAAATATCAGGGTGATATCAACGGATTTATAGCGAAATCTGTTCTTCTATCAACTAACGAAGAGACGACCCGAGGTGGTTCTCACCGATTTCGTTCAAAGCTGGACGATTGTTAGACCTAGATGTAACATGAAACCCGTTAAAGGGAAAAGTTACGCTGGGCTTCCGTTTTGCCATGGCAACCAAAAATGCTTTGGACAACCTAAAATAAGAAAATGTCTATGAAAAATTACATGCGAAAATGACAAATTCTTAGGGTCCCCCCCCCCCCCTGTGCAAAACTTCAATAAATCCAAAAAAAAATTATTTAAAAATAAAATTAAAAAATAGTAAATTTAACATTTCTGTATTACTTTTGACAAATAGGAGGGAATAAAAACTATTTTGGGTGAACTCGAGCGAATTTGAATAAATACGCCGATATTTTAGGTATAATACAAAATATTTCTAAAACTTATGCCATGATAACTGCCATATATTTTCGCCGATAAATCTTAAAATTTCTACATTACATTATCTGAACGATATAAACAGATTTTTAGATTTCGATAGGAAAACGACGCCATTTTATAAAATGGCGGATACAAATATAAATCATGGTGCAATAAGTTAGGTAATTTGTATCCGATTAACCTAATATTTTCTACGTTACATTATCTGCCCGAATGAATTCGTACTATAGATTTTTATAGAAATCCGACACCATTTTGGAAAATGGCCGATATCAATAAATCTCATCGTGCGATAAGTTCCGTAAATATTCGTCGATTAATCAGAAATTTTCTACGTTTCATTATCTGCCCGAGTTATTTAGACCTATGGGTTTTCCAATAATAATCCGACGCCATTTTGAAAAATGGTGGATATAAATATAATTTATGATGCGATAACTGCCGAAATTATTTGTCCAATTACTTGATTTTGTCTACTTTACATTACCTATTAATGATAATAAATCCTATTAATTTTAATAAAATTCGAGGCCATTTTGGAAAATGGCGGATGTCATATAAGTTCCGTAATTATTCGACGATAAATCAGAATTTTTCTGTTTCATTAAATGATCGAATAAATAAGTCATTTCTATTTTGAAAGAATTCCGAAGCCATTTTGCAAAATGGCGCATGTCTGAGAAGTTCCGTAATTATTCGTCAACTATTCTGAAATTTTCTATTTCTGACCGAGTAAATTAGTCCTATTTCTTTTGAGAGAAATCCTTGGCCGTTTGGCAAAATAACGCACATCAATGTATCCCTTGGTGCGATACATTCTATATTGTTATTGATAAAAAAATTATAGGAAACTTCATATAAAATGGGTAAATTTTAATACATTTCGGCAAAATCCAATAATATTGGGTAAGTTCTTATACCATTGGATTAATAGAAAATAATTATGGTTAAATTTATCATTTAGGCATAATTTGGGTAAATTGAAATATTATTAAATTAGTACAATTGGCATTGTAGAATTATTGGTAATTCGGGAAATTATTGTTAATTCAGAAAATGGTTGTAATTCAGAAAATTTTGGGTAATTTGGAAAATTATTGGTAATTTGGAAAATTATTGGTAATTTGGAAAATTATTGGTAATTTGGAAAATTATTGGTAATTTGGGAAATAATTGGTAATTTGGGAAATAATTTGTTATTCTGGAAATTATTGGTAATTCTTGAAACTAATGGTAATTCTAGAAACTATTGGTAAATCTTGAAACTATTGGTAATTCTGGAAATTATCGGTAACTCGGGAAATTATTGGTAACTCGGGAAATTATTGGTAACTCGGGAAATTATTGGTAACTCGGGAAATTATTGGTAACTCGGGAAATTATTGGTAACTCGGAAAATTATTGGAAACTCGGGAAATTATTGGAAACTCGGGAAATTATTGATAACTCGGGAAATTATTGATAACTCGTGAAATTATTGATAATCGATAATTTTTCTAATAACAATCAAGAGATATATTGTTATGCGCTATTTTGCATACGGCAGATTTCAAATTAATGTACAAATAATTTCGGAAGTTATCGCAATATGAGATATTGATATCTGTCATTTTGTAAAATGGCGTCATATTTCTATCACAGTGTAAGGGGCTTATTTATTCGATCAGATAATGTAATGTAGAAAATTTCACGTAAATCGACAAAAATTTCGGCAGTTTTCGCATCATAATTTATATTTATATCCACCATTTTTCAAAATGGCGTCGGATTATTATTGGAAAACCCATAGGTCTAATTAACTCGGGCAGATAATGAAACGTAGAAAATTTCTGATTAATCGAGGAATATTTACGGAACTTATCACACGATGAGTTTTATTGATATCCGCCATTTTCAAAAATGGTGTCGGATTTCTATAAAAATCTATAGTACGAATTCATTCGGGCAGATAATGTAACGTAGAAAATATTAGGTTAATCGGATACAAATTACCTAACTTATTGCATCATGATTTATATTTGTATCCGCCATTTTATAAAATGGCGTCGTTTTTCTATCGAAATCTAAAAATCTGTTTATATCGTTCAGATAATGCAATGTAGAAATTTTAAGATTTATCGGCGAAAATATATGGCAGTTATCACGGCATAAGTTTTACAAATATTTTGTATTATACCTAAAATTTCGACGTATTTATTCAAATTCGCTCGAGTTCACCCAAAATGGTTTTTATTCCCCCCTATTTGTCGAAAGTAATCCAAAAATGTTAAATTAACTATTTTTTTATTTTTTTAAAAAATATTTTTTTTTTGATTTATTGAAATTTTGCACAGGGTCCCCCTTAGAATTTGTCATTTTCGCATGTTATTTTACATAGACATTTTCTTATTTTATGTTGTCAAAAACATTTTTGGTTTCCATGGCAAAACGGAAGCCCAGCGTAATTTTTCCCTTTAACGGGATTCATGTTACATCTAAGTCTAACAATCCCCCAACTTTGAACCAAATCGGTTAGAACCACCTCGGGTCGTCTCCTCGTAAGTATGAGAAACAATTAGGCTTCGTCTCTTTCGTTGTTTTAATCTGATACAATATTTGATAAGTAGGGGCAAAGTACTGTATATACAAAATATTTAAAAATTAAAATATATAAAAAAGATTTATGAACTTTGTTACAAAACGTCTAAAATGTTGATTTTTGTTGTATATTATTAATTAGATTGGTTAAACTTAAAAGGGTTTACGAACTGCTACGTTTAATAATTTCTTATGAGTTGTAGAG
This sequence comes from Leiobunum rupestre, assembly GCF_980474605.1. Classification (NCBI taxonomy): domain Eukaryota; kingdom Metazoa; phylum Arthropoda; class Arachnida; order Opiliones; family Sclerosomatidae; genus Leiobunum; species Leiobunum rupestre. The sequence continues at coordinate 40,136,788 of NC_143392.1, forward strand.
CTAAAATTTTATCGGTAACTTTTAGTTTACGTGCTTAGTGGCAGTTGGTGTCTGTAATTATGTTTAATAAATTTTACATAAGTCAGAATTCTTATTTTGAAATTTGAAGAATGACGCTCTGTACGCTGTTCCCTGGGTCAAGTTGAAATTGATTAACATTGTAGGCTTTGTATGTTTCAAATTATGTTTATTTTAATGTTATCGAATGTATCACAACAGAGTGTGTAAAGAGCAACCATAACTTAAACTGTCATTTCAAATATATCAGGAGTATGTCGTATGTTAGAATCCAATATAAAGCAGCACAGTGTCAGCTTGTAGAGACGAAAAACAGTACCTACCCGCCTTGTGAAACAATTACAGCGGCTTCGTCTGTTTTTTTTAGTGCAGTTACAGGTAGAATATTCAGCTGCGTATTATAGAAAAGGTGCTTTTATATTTGAATAAAAAATCCTCTTCCAATAAATTGGGAAAGTTGCTATAAATGGGATTTCTACCACTTCTATGCTTTGGGTTGTTTCTGAACGCTTTGTAACGTTTCCCGTTTTGACGTCCTGTCACCACGGACATTCAATATACAGGACGACTCACTGAATGGAGTCACCCATGTTTTTTACTCCCGCCTTATAAGTCCCAAAATCTGGCAGTACTGAAACCAAATTTCTCAGTTTAAAGGAGAGTCGTTGTAAACAAAGTTATTTATTTATTCGAGTTTTTATTTTTGGACTGGAAAATTGGACAATATTTTGTTGATTAGATTGACAATGGAAAAAAACTTAAAGATGTTTTTATGGGAGCTATAAAAACGACTCGCGTTTTATGAAGAGCAAAGAAGAAGTTTTATTTGTATCATTTCCAAAACATAAAAAAAACATTAACGATATATGAAGAATGGATCGCCAGGTGTGGGAAAACTCGATAATTTCGATGTAAATATAATAAAGAAAACTACCTTCGTTTGTTCCTTACACTTTAAGGGGGTCAAGGTCCTACAAAAGCAAATACTGATAACCTGGGAAACAAGTTTGATGGTGATACAATATATATCAATATATATCAATGTATTACATATACTCAAAACAATTCAAGGTTTACAAAGAAGCAAACGACATATCTTAGGCTTAATAAAAGAAGTGGTTTACTCTAGAAGAACACCAATCCTATTTTCAGGATCAAAAATGTAAATTTTCCATCAGAATCTGCAGAAAAACAAGAATTAGAAAATGTTTCTGTATCAACTCAAGCCAATACAACTTTGAGAACTGATGAAGAATTTATTGCACAGATGAAGGAGGCAATGCCGTATGATGTGACTCCTCATTTATATGTACGAACTATATACCATGATTCAATTAAACAAGAACCAGAATATGTTCATCAGATACGCAATGATTCGGGTTCTGCGATGGAACTAGTGAATTGAAAGACATGACTGAGTTAACCAACAACTCTTTTCACTATATTGCCACTGAACTTTCCAAATATATTCTAAAGGTTGTACTTTTTCTTATAATAAAATGGACCAAGAAATAAATTTTGCTGAAATTTTCTAAAATAAACAATAACAATTGAATTAGATTCAGAAGTAGCTTCTGCTAAAAATAATGAGTTAAACGTTTTAAACAAACTGAATCCCTCGGATCACGTAGCTGTTTTTATGTTTAGAAATTTGTTTTGCGATCTAAAGACTATCATTTGACCGGATTACGCAAGCCATCAGTAATTTAGATGACTATGGAATTTTGGAAAGGTGTTACTAGTGAAATTTAAAAAAAAATCATTTGGAACTGTTAGAAAGAAAACTGGGTTCTACTCCTGGCATGATAACGCTATTCGTTTTCTCACGCGATAACTTAACGACAAATACAATTTGCCTAAAGTGCTAGAATCTCAAATATTCTCTCAGAAAAAGAAAGTCTCGTAAGAATTCAAATGATAAAATGACATCTAGTGTGTCAAATACTAAGAAGAAAAGCAAGCGTTTGAGTTTTGTAAATATAGAAAAATCAACCCTCCTTAGAACAGTTTGAGGGCAAAATAAACGCGAAGCTTACAGGAAAAGCCAGATTTCCAAGAATAAACAAATAAAACGCGAAATAAAAGAAAATAGTCAAACTCTACCTGACGTTGATAGTGATGAAATGTATCAAACATTGGAAAACCACAGAAATAACTAACCGGAAGACTCCGATCGAAGCCTATTCATTCAAGAAGAAATCAAGGCTTTAAAATATGCACGGAAAACGCTGCACCCAAAGATTATACTAGGGTTGTTAATTTTCCGGAAAAATAAAATGCGGAAAAATTTCCAGAAAATTTTCCGGAAAATTTTCCGAATTGCGGAAAAATAAAAAATTAAAACATAAACTACTTTTCAAGGGTTTTTAATGTTTTAAACTTTTTATCGATTTAAAATGACTAATATCAGTAAACATACTACAAAACATTAATAGTGTTACATTTCAACCAGTTTAAACTAGTCTATAGGTTTAGTTTTACTTTTAGATTAGAAAAAATGGGGTGAAAATGCCGCTTTATTTAAATTTGCAAACAATATATTAGACAAATCATGGAATGAAAACGTTTTTAATATTTTTCGGAAAAATACGGAATATTTTCCGGAAAAAAGGCCTCGGTAATTTTCCGGAAAATTTTCCGAGCGGGAAATTTTCCGACTTACAACACTATATTATACAATAGTGTCTGTACCTTTAAAATAAGTCTCCATCAGCTTACGAAGCAATGGAATGAAGAAGTTGCTCTGAGTTACTTTCTACGAGAACCCGTTACAAATACGTTTATCATTTTGGCGCCAAATCTGGGTTCACTGTCGATTCGTTTAAGGAGTTGAAATGGTATTCAAAGCAGTTGTGAATTACCCGAACATACAAAAAACCTTTATAAAAATGTTCAGCATATTCATGGGAAATGCATATGTAACTTGTTTCAAGAAGATTTATCACGAAAGATCAAACAACTGCCGAAAATAACACTGGAAAATGTTTATCCAAAGTCATATGTCAAAATGAAAGTCAATTTAGCAGAACAGGTATATTGAGCAAAACTATTACAAATGCTTTAGAGAAACGTTACGGCGACACTGAGAATAATGGACAAGTTAATTGATGTTATAAACACCAGAAATTTAGCTGAAAAACATCACAAAAAAATCCACCCTTTAAAAGCATTGAAGATCCAATTGTGAAATTCGCTATGCATACCTTAGTTAATTTTATATTGTTTCTATAGTGTTTTGAAAATGTCTTTGTTGGTTTGTTTTTTTTTTAATTTTGAGACTGAAATACGCAATAGTTCAACACGTTCACTCTGAACAGAAAAATATTATGCTTCTCAGTAACAATATAAGGATTGAAAATAACTAATATGTATGAATAACTTTTATTTTTTAACTTATTATTAATTATGTTTATTCTTCCCACATTCGCAAAGTCTGTATCTGGAATAACAAAATTTCTGCTTGGAAAATGAGCCAAAGTTTGTGATCTCTTATCGTTTCAATCAAAATGAACTAGAAAAGGAATTTGGAAAGCACCGTGCAGCATGTGGAGCTAATTCCAATTCCAGTGCTTACCAGAACGCTCAAAATGTAGATAAGTTAAAAAGAGTAAAAAATGTATTCAAAATTGCTGGGATTGGAAATACCACCGTATTTAAAGACAATTAAGTTAAAAAAAACCACCCATTTTATTTAAAGTTTAAAAAAACCAATTAAAAACTCTTTCCTTCAGACTTTTCCTTAGTCTTTTTCATAAATTAGCCTTGACTTAAGTAGAATTTTCCTTGAAGCTTGATGGTTATTTCTATAATGTATTGACAGTGCTTTCCATCATAACTTTATAAATTATTTCACTAGTTTTATTTATAATTGGTTTTTCCCTTAAAAATCCAATGATTCCCAAATTCTTAGCCATATTTGGTTTACATTTGAATCTCTCGCCAAATCCCTCCTATTAGTATGTTCACGCCTTGGATTTAACTCGGTGCTATAAAAAGGAACTAATAACGAATATATTTGTTGGAACAATTCAACAATAAACCACCACGATTCATTCTAATAGTCCAATCACTAATATTAGCAATTTTTTTCGAATGAATCGAAAGAGTAGGATCACCTTTATAACAAACTAAAGGAATCTTATTAACATTTTCACGTATTCATTTCTTAATTTAATTTATAGTGGATCCAGCTACGTAAAATAAATATCACTTCATCTCAAAACCAGTTCAATATCGATGAATTAATTACACGCATTAATTTTGTTAGTAATGGCTCAGGGCAACGATGTACTAAAAAAAAACTACAAAGGGGTTTAACTGAATCAACTATTAGTTTTATTTCACACATGATTTATTTTTATAAATATTCTCCTTTGAAACCTTTTTCATAAATGTCTATTGATTGCACACAAATCCTAAAAATTATCGATGTTTAGATCGGGTGTCATGTGAATACGGTATACCCAGTATTAAACTCCCACAAACAAGTAATACAAGAAAAATGATAATTTTACCGATAATTGTAAGAACAACATAAAAAACCAGGACACCCATTAACTAGTCAAAGTACTTGAAGAATGGGAAGAACTTTTATTTATGTACAAAAGGTAGTTATCATTTCAACAAAGTCCTCCTCTTAAATATTTACATCTAGAGGGTTTGCTTCTTAAAAAATACCATATATTTTATTAGGACGAAACACCTTTGAATAAATTGGACCGGATATAACTAGCTATTTTAATACTTCCTTCTTGGTTTTATCAAATAAGCTTAAATCCAGAAGAAATGAAAAACTTTCGTTAACGTTCCGTGAATTACAAAATTAACGAAGTCGTAAATTAAAATGTGGGTATAACTGATTGTTCTAAAGGTTTTTCATAGGTTACTCTTACCTTTAAATACTAAAAAAAAATATTACCGTATAACATTTTTTTAAACCAAAACTAGATTTATTAACTAAGTGAATGTTTTTCAAGTCAAGATGACCAGCTCTATGGCACAATTACAATTACGTTTAAGCTCTAGTTTCTAAATATTGAATTTTAATTAGATGCAACACTTGTATCTTGATCAATAGACTGACAAGCGCTAACTCGGTGATTTATTTTACTACAACATTAACATAATTAGCAAAGTAATACTTCAAATCAAAAAAGACCATGTTTTTCACGAAGATTGTTAGTTTTGAGTAATTTTATTTTAAGCTATTTTTGTTTATAAGCTAAAGTTTTGCCTAAATTAATTCATTATAAAACACTTTTTAAAATAAATAGTTTAATATTATATAACTTTTAAATTCATTATATTATAGTGCATAAGTTGGGTTGATAATGAGTAATATTAACCGATTTAACGAAAAGTACACCCTAATAAGATTATTGAACAGAAAAAACATAAATTCGATTTATTATGGGTACAAAAATTTCTATTAAGTTAACTTTGATAAATTAATCGACTTTTACCATGCCAAACACTACTTTAAATGTTTTTCTTTCAATTAAAGTTCTTATTGGTGTTACACACTTACACGTCGAAATGCTTTTCCTTTTACAGTACAATTAGTGCATTCTATTTAAGAATTACGTTCAAACTATAGAAATGAACTAAATGATATTTTACTTTTAACACAATCGAAATTGTTTATTTGAAAATTAAAGTCGAAATTTTAAGCTACCTCAGTTCTTGGTTCATCCTAGCTTTGGACTTGTTTCGTAGTTCTTAGCGCCCTCAAAGAAAACGATTTTACGATATAAATTGAAAATATGACCATTTCCATTTTTTGTATCATATTTATAAAATAATCTTTCAGTTTTAAAATTCGATAAATCTTGGTTAAGTGTAATAGCAAATTTAAATGAAACGAATTTATGAGACTGCTATACTCCCTATGTATAAGGCGTTTTCATTATGAAGTTACATTTTGACTTCGAATTTAAATTTTGCTCCCTCCTACGCCGAAAACATGCTCAAAGCAAAAAACTTAACTTATTCACTTATAATCGACTATTTGTTAAGTTTTATACCTTTATTATCTATTTCAAGGAATTTAAACGATTAAAATCATTTCAGTACTTTCGATCTAATAGTAATCTCGAAATGTATTTTTGTTTTGTTTTTTTTTCAAGGGAAAGGGTCGTCATCTTTCAATTAACCAGGTAGCTTCTCCCCACCACTTCTTTAAAATCAAATAAATAATCATTCTCCCTTTAAAAGAAATGACAGCGATGGGATTCGAACCCATGCCTCAGAAGAGACTGTTGCCTTAACCCCAGCGCCATAGACCACTCGGCCACGCTGCCTACAACTCATATCTTTTTTTATATTCGCGTATTGAAATTAACCAGGTAGCTTCTACCCACCTCTTCTTTAAAATCAAATAAATAATCCTTCTCCCCTTGAAAGAAATTACAACGATAAGATTCGAACTCATGACTCAGAAGAAACTGGTGCCTAAACTCACCGCCATAGACCACTCGGCCACGCTGCCTTCAATACCACTCTTTTTTTTTATTCGCGTCTTTCAATTAACCAGGTAGCTTCTCCCCCACCATTCTTTAAAATCAAATAAATAATCCTTCTCCCCTTAAAAGAAATGACAGCGATGGGATTCTAACCCATGCCTCAGAAGATACTGGTGCTTACTGGTGCCTAAAACCAGAGCCTAGACCACTCAGCCACGCTGCCGTCCTTCCTTTTCTTTTTTTTGAAATTCGCGTCTTTCAATTAACCTGGTAGCTTCTACCCTACCCTTCTTTGAAATCAAATAAATAATCCTTCTCCCCTTAAAAGCAATGGCAGCGATGGGATTCGAACCCATGCCTCAGAAGAGACTGGTGCCTTAAACCAGCGCCATAGACCACTCGGCCACGCCGCCTTTATTACTTGTCTTTTTTCTTTATTTCGCGTCTTTCAATTAACTAGGTAGCGTCACCCAACATCTTCTTTAAAATCAAATAAATCATCCTTCTCCCATTAAAAGAAATGACATCGATGGGATTCGAACCCATGCCTCAGAAGAGACTGGTGCCTGAAACCAGCGCCATAGACCACTCGGCCACGCTGCCTTGATTTCTAATTTTTATTCTTAAATTCGCGTCTTTCAATTAACCAGGTAGCGTCACCCAACCTCTTCTTTAAAATCAAATAAATCATCCTTCTCCCCTTAAAAGAAATGACAACGATGGGATTCGAACCCATGCCTCAGAAGAGACTGGTGCCTAAAACCAACGCCATAGACCACTCGGTCACGCTGCCTTTATTTCTTGTCTTTTTTATTTATTTCGCGTCTTTCAATTAACTAGGTAGCTTTTCCCCACGTGTTCTTTAAAATCAAATAATTCATCCTTCTCCCCTTAAAAGAAATGACAACGATGGGATTCGAACCTATGCCTCAGAAGAGACTGGTGCCTAAAACCAGCGCCATAGACCACTCGGCGACGCTGCCTTCATTTCTAATTTTTATTCTTAAATTCGCGTCTTTCAATTAACCAGGTAGCGTCACCCAACTTCTTCTTTAAAATCAAATAAATAATCCTTCTCCCCTTATAAGCAATGGCAGCGATGAGATTCGAACCCATGCCTCAGAAGAGACTGGTGCCTAAAACAAGCGCCATAGACCACTCGGCCACGCTGCCTTTATTACTTGTCTTTTTTCTTTATTTCGCGTCTTTCAATTAACTAGGTAGCTTTCCCCCACCTGTTCTTTAAAATCAAGTAAATAATCCTTCTCCCTTAAAAGAAATGAAAGCGATGGGAATCGAACTCATGCCTAAAACCAGCGCCATAGAACACTCGGCCCCGCTGCTTTCATTTCTAATCTTTTTTTAAAATTCGCGTCTTTCAATTAACCAGTTAGCTTCTCCCCATCCCTTTTTTAAAATCAAATAAATAATCCTTCTCCCATAAAAGAAATGACAGCGATGGGATTCGACCCCATGCCTCAGAAGAGACCGGTGCCTAAAACCAGCGCCATAGACCACTCGGCCACGCTGCCTTTATTACTTGTCTTTTTTCTTTATTTCGCGTCTTTCAATTAACTAGGTAACTTTCCCCCACCTGTTCTTTAAAATCAAGTAAATAATCCTTCTCCCTTTAAAGAAATGAAAGCGATGGGAATCGAACTCATGCCTGAAACCAGCGCCATAGACCACTCGGCCACGCTGCCTTGATTTCTAATTTTTATTCTTAAATTCGCGTCTTTCAATTAACCAGGTAGCGTCACCCAACCTCTTCTTTAAAATCAAATAAATCATCCTTCTCCCCTTAAAAGAAATGACAACGATGGGATTCGAACCCATGCCTCAGAAGAGACTGGTGCCTAAAACCAACGCCATAGACCACTCGGTCACGCTGCCTTTATTTCTTGTTTTTTTTATTTATTTCGCGTCTTTCAATTAACTAGGTAGCTTTTCCCCACGTGTTCTTTAAAATCAAATAAATCATCCTTCTCCCCTTAAAAGAAATGACAACGATGGGATTCGAACCTATGCCTCAGAAGAGACTGGTGCCTAAAACCAGCGCCATAGACCACGTTTTTGTAATGTTTGTGCGTAGGTTGTGAGTGTTGAATTTGTTGTGTTTGTGTTCTGATGGATGTGCATGTTGAGTCTGTTGTGTTATATGGGCGTTTTCTCTCCAACTTCTTCTTAATGACTTTGGGACGGACCGAGTGCTGAGTGTAATGCTACCTCTCAACGTCCAATGGCAGGGTTTCCACCAGTTGTACACGGTATTCGTCTTAGTATCAATTTGCGATCGCATCGGGCGGGATTTGAACCCGAGACCTCCTGATTGACAGGCGGACGTTCTACCACAGAACCACCGACACTTGTTACGCCTTATTGAAAATTAGACCTTCAGCTTTATCGGAAGCGTATTTAATAGAGTACGAAATTTTGGTTTAATTGAAATAGAATTGAAATTGAAATTATTGCATCGAAGAAATTCTAATTTAGCGTTTCTCTATTGATTAAAAACAAATGCGCCACCCAGGTTTCGAACCCAGACCATTCGGCTTGGCAGTCGAGAGCTCTACCACAGAACCACCGATAGCTGCTTAGATTCACTGAAATTAAGACAGGCATCGTAAGCATAATAGGTAATAAAGTCTTTTTTTATTAATGAATTTATGAAGGCCTAATCTGGTATTTTTTAAAGGTTAAATCTTGTTTTAGCGCAGTCAGCCGAGATTAGAGGGTTAAAGGGTAGACCCTGTGGGTGGTCCACTTTCTTAACGACCTATATATAGTTCTGTTAATTCAAAGGAGATAATTTAACGTTAATTGCTTTAAAAGCTGGCGGTTAGTCAAGTGGCTCTCTGTGCTTTGTTGATGGTAAGGTTTTTGCTTCATGTAAATACATTTGGTGTGGATATTTGGATATCTACGATTTCTAACGCAGTCAATGATTTCTTGGGTGTGCGAGTCATTATATGATATTGGAAATTGGACGGCATTGGTCTTTTTCATGTGGTATGCGTCACAACGTCAACAGGAAGTGAACGAGTCGTCCACTACCAGATATCTACGGTATCTTGATCGGGCGATAGTTGAAATAAAATGAGCGTTAACTATGCGGCAAGTATTTCGTAAGCGACAAAAATACAAATACCCTCTGTAGATATTTCTTTCATTAAAATTGGCTTCGTATTATTTTTAACTGCTAAACTTGTACCGTAAATAGGGTTAAAGTCAATTGTGCATTGTTATAGTACGTCTAACTTACTGTTGTAACTACTTAACTTATGATATTCTGAATAAATTAAAATTGGTCGTTTTGTCTCAATTATTTTAATTATAATTAAAATTTTATACCGGGCGGGATAGAAATGGGTTAATATTTTTAACAAATAACTCTAAATTGCGGAGATATATCTTTAAGGGTTATCTCGAGAAATTAATACCACTAGGGACAATTCTTCCGAGGAGAGGTATATTTTGGCTTGCCAACTTGTTATTCTTAAATTCGCGTCTTTCAATTAACCAGGTACCGTCACCCTCCCTCTTCTTTAAAATCAAATAAATCATCCTTCTCCCCTTAAAAGAAATGACAACGATGGGATTCGAACCCATGCCTCAGAAGAGACTGGTGCCTAAAACCAGCGCCATAGACCACTCGGCCACGCTGCCTTTATTTCTTGTCTTTTTTATTTATTTCGCGTCTTTCAATTAACTAGGTAGCTTTTTCTCCACGTGTTCTTTAAAATCAAATAAATTATCCTTCTCCCCTTAAAAGAAATGACAACGATGGGATTCGAACCTATGCCTCAGAAGAGACTGGTGCCTAAAACCAGCGCCATAGACCACTCGGCCACGCTGCCTTTATTTCTTGTCTTTTTTATTTATTTCGCGTCTTTCAATTAACTAGGTAGCTTTTTCTCCACGTGTTCTTTAAAATCAAATAAATTATCCTTCTCCCCTTAAAAGAAATGACAACGATGGGATTCGAACCTATGCCTCAGAAGAGACTGGTGCCTAAAACCAGCGCCATAGACCATTCGGCGACGCTGCCTTCATTTCTAATTTTTACCTCTCCGAGGGGACAAAGTCCCCTAGGAGGGGTTATACAACGACCGTGTCTGTCTGTGGGTCTGTGGGTGGGTCTGTGGGTGGGTCTGTGGGTGTGTCTGTCTGTCAGGACTGCGAACGCGTTCGCATTTTCGGTGCAAAGTGTAATCACTGCGTACGCAGTTTCTCAAAGGGTTGGCAAAACCACCGTGTGACGGTGAGCGTTAACGGATGCATTTGCGGTTTGGTTTGGATGGTGTTTTTTCGCTCACCGTCGTGACGGTTTGGTGTATTACGGTTTTTGTAATGTTTATGCGTAGGTTGTGAGTGTTGAATTTGTTGTGTTTGTGTTCTGATGGATGTGCATGTTGAGTCTGTTGTGTTTATATGGGCGTTTTCTCTCCAACTTCTTCTTAATGACTTTGGGACGGACCGAGTGCTGAGTGTAATGCTACCTCTCAACGTCCAATGGCAGGGTTTCCACCAGTTGTACACGGTATTCGTCTTAGTATCAATTTGCGATCGCATCGGGCGGGATTTGAACCCGAGACCTCCTGATTGACAGGCGGACGTTCTACCACAGAACCACCGACACTTGTTACGCCTTATTGAAAATTAGACCTTCAGCTTTATCGGAAGCGTATTTAATAGAGTACGAAATTTTGATTTAATTGAAATAGAATTGAAATTGAAATTATTGCATCGAAGAAATTCTAATTTAGCGTTTCTCTATTGATTAAAAACAAATGCGCCACCCAGGTTTCGAACCCAGACCATGCGGCTTGGCAGTCGAGCGCTCTACCACAGAACCACCGATAGCTGCTTAGATTCACTGAAATTAAGACAGGCATCGTAAGCATAATAGGTAATAAAGTCTTTTTTTATTAATGAATTTATGAAGGCCTAATCTGGTATTTTTTAAAGGTTAAATCTTGTTTTAGCGCAGTCAGCCGAGATTAGAGGGTTAAAGGGTAGACCCTGTGGGTGGTCCACTTTCTTAACGACCTATATATAGTTCTGTTAATTCAAAGGAGATAATTTAACGTTAATTGCTTTAAAAGCTGGCGGTTAGTCAAGTGGCTCTCTGTGCTTTGTTGATGGTAAGGTTTTTGCTTCTTGTAAATACATTTGGTGTGGATATTTGGATATCTACGATTTCTAACGCAGTCAATGATTTCTTGGGTGTGCGAGTCATTATATGATATTGGAAATTGGACGGCATTGGTCTTTTTCATGTGGTATGCGTCACAACGTCAACAGGAAGTGAACGAGTCGTCCACTACCAGATATCTACGGTATCTTCATCAAGGGCGAGTGTTGAAATAAAATGAGCGTTAAAGATGCGGCAAGTATTTCGTAAGCGAGTAATTCCAAAAAGCCTCTGTAGATATTTATTTCATTAAAATTTGCTTCGTATTATATTTAACTGATAAACTTGTTCTGTAAAAGGGTTTAATTCAATTGTGCATTGTTATAGTACGTCTAACTTACTGTTGTAACTACTTAACTTATGATATTCTGAATAAATTAAAATTGGTCGTTTCGTCTCAATTATTTTAATTATAATAAAAATTTTATACCGGGCGGGATAGAAATGGGTTAATATTTTTAACAAATAACTCTAAATAGCGGAGATATATCTTTAAGGGTTATCTCGAGAAATTAATACCACTAGGGACAATTCTTCCGAGGAGAGGTATATTTTGGCTTGCCAACTTGTTAATCTTAAATTCGCGTCTTTCAATTAACCAGGTAGCGTCACCCAACCTCTTCTTTAAAATCAAATAAATAATCCTTCTCCCCTTAAAAGCAATGGCAGCGATGGGATTCGAACCCATGCCTCAGAAGAGACTGGTGCCTAAAACAAGCGCCATAGACCACTCGGCCACGCTGCCTTTATTACTTGTCTTTTTTCTTTATTTCGCGTCTTTCAATTAACTAGGTAGCTTTCCCCCACCTGTTCTTTAAAATCAAGTAAATAATCCTTCTCCCCTTAAAAGAAATGACAACGATGGGATTCGAACCTATGCCTCAGAAGAGACTGGTGTCTAAAAACAAGTGCCATAAACCACTCGGCCACGCTGCCTTCATCTCTTGACTTTTTTTGAAATTCGCGTCTTTCAATTAACCAGTTAGCTTCTCCCCACCTCTTCTTTAAAATAAAATAAATAATCCTTCTCCCCTTAAAAGAAATGACAACGATGGGATTCGAACCTATGCCTCAGAAGAGACTGGTGCCGAAAACCAGCGCCATAGACCATTCGGCGACGCTGCCTTCATTTCTAATTTTTAATCTTAAATTCGCGTCTTTTAATTAACCAGGTAGCGTCACCCAACCTCTTCTTTAAAATCAAATAAATAATCCTTCTCCCCTTAAAAGCAATGGCAGCGATGGGATTCGAACCCATGCCTCAGAAGAGACTGGTGCCTAAAACAAGCGCCATAGACCACTCGGCCACGCTGCCTTTATTACTTGTCTTTTTTCTTTATTTCGCGTCTTTCAATTAACTAGGTAGCTTTCCCCCACCTGTTCTTTAAAATCAAGTAAATAATCCTTCTCCCTTTAAAGAAATGAAAGCGATGGGAATCGAACTCATGCCTGAAACCAGCGCCATAGACCACTCGGCCACGCTGCCTTTATTTCTTGTCTTTTTTAATTATTTCGCGTCTTTCAATTAACTAGGTAGCTTTTCTCCACGTGTTCTTTAAAATCAAATAAATTATCCTTCTCCCCTTAAAAGAAATGACAACGATGGGATTCGAACCTATGCCTCAGAAGAGACTGGTGCCTAAAACCAGCGCCATAGACCATTCGGCGACGCTGCCTTCATTTCTAATTTTTAATCTTAACTTGGCGTCTTTCAATTAACCAGTAAGCTTCTCCCCACCTCTTCTTTAAAATCAAATAAATAATCCTCCTCCCCTTAAAAGCAATGGCAGCGATGGGATTCGACCCCATGCCTCAGAAGAGACCGGTGCCTAAATACAGCGCCATAGACCACTCGGCCACGCTGCCTTTATTACTTGTATTTTTTCTTTATTTCGCGTCTTTCAATTAACTAGGTAGCTTTCCCCCACCTGTTCTTTAAAATCAAGTAAATAATCCTTCTCCCTTTAAAGAAATGAAAGCGATGGGAATCGAACTCATGCCTGAAACCAGCGCCATAGAACACTCGTCCACGCTGCCTTCATTTCTAATTTTTATTCTTAAATTCGCGTCTTTCAATTAACCAGGTAGCGTCACCCAACCTCTTCTTTAAAATCAAATAAATAATCCTTCTCCCCTTATAAGCAATGGCAGCGATGGGATTCGAACCCATGCCTCAGAAGAGACTGGTGCCTAAAACAAGCGCCATAGACCACTCGGCCACGCTGCCTTTATTACTTGTCTTTTTTCTTTATTTCGCGTCTTTCAATTAACTAGGTAGCTTTCCCCCACCTGTTCTTTAAAATCAAGTAAATAATCCTTCTCCCTTAAAAGAAATGAAAGCGATGGGAATCGAACTCATGCCTGAAACCAGCGCCATAGAACACTCGGCCCCGCTGCTTTCATTTCTAATCTTTTTTTAAAATTCGCGTCTTTCAATTAACCAGTTAGCTTCTCCCCACCCCTTTTTTAAAATCAAATAAATAATCCTTCTCCCATAAAAGATATGACAGCGATGGGATTCGAACCCATGCCTCAGAAGAGACTGTTGCCTTAACCCCAGCGCCATAGACCACTCGGCCACGCTGCTTACAAGTCATATCTTTTTTATATTCGCGTATTGAAATTAACCAGGTAGCTTCTACCCACCTCTTCTTTAAAATCAAATAAATAATCCTTCTCCCCTTGAAAGAAATTACAACGATAAGATTCGAACCCATGACTCAGAAGAAACTGGTGCCTAAACTCACCGCCATAGACCACTCGGCCACGCTGCCTTCAGTACCACTCTTTTTTTTATTCGCGTCTTTCAATTAACCAGGTAGCTTCTCCCCACCCATTCTTTAAAATCAAATAAATAATCCTTCTCCCCTTAAAAGAAATGACAGCGATGGGATTCGAACCCATGCCTCAGAAGATACTGGTGCTTACTGGTGCCTGAAACCAGTGCCTAGACCACTCAGCCACGCTGCCGTCCTTCCTTTTCTTTTTTTTGAAATTCGCGTCTTTCAATTAACCAGTTAGCTTCTCCCCACCTCTTCTTTAAAATCAAATAAATAATCCTCCTCCCCTTAAAAGCAATGGCAGCGATGGGATTCGACCCCATGCCTCAGAAGAGACCGGTGCCTAAAACCAGCGCCATAGACCACTCGGCCACGCTGCCTTTATTACTTGTCTTTTTTCTTTATTTCGCCTCTTTCAATTAACTAGGTAGCTTTCCCCCACCTGTTCTTTAAAATCAAGTAAATAATCCTTCTCCCTTTAAAGAAATGAAAGCGATGGGAATCGAACTCATGCCTGAAACCAGCGCCATAGAACACTCGGCCACGCTGCCTTCATTTCTAATTTTTATTCTTAAATTCGCGTCTTTCAATTAACCAGGTAGCGTCACCCTCCCTCTTCTTTAAAATCAAATAAATCATCCTTCTCCCCTTAAAAGAAATGACAACGATGGGATTCGAACCCATGCCTCAGAAGAGACTGGTGCCTAAAACCAACGCCATAGACCACTCGGTCACGCTGCCTTTATTTCTTGTCTTTTTTCTTTATTTCGCGTCTTTCAATTAACTAGGTAGCTTTTCCCCACGTGTTCTTTAAAATCAAATAAATCATCCTTCTCCCCTTAAAAGAAATGACAACGATGGGATTCGAACCTATGCCTCAGAAGAGACTGGTGTCTAAAAACCAGTGCCATAAACCACTCGGCCACGCTGCCTTCATCTCTTGACTTTTTTTGAAATTCGCGTCTTTCAATTAACCAGTTAGCTTCTCCCCACCTCTTCTTTAAAATCAAATAAATAATCCTTCTCCCCTTAAAAGCAATGGCAGCGATGGGATTCGACCCCATGCCTCAGAAGAGACCGGTGCCTTAAACCAGCGCCATAGACCACTCGGCCACGCTGCCTTTATTTCTTGTCTTTTTTATTTATTTCGCCTCTTTCAATTAACTAGGTAGCTTTCCCCCACCTGTTCTTTAAAATCAAGTAAATAATCCTTCTCCCTTTAAAGAAATGAAAGCGATGGGAATCGAACTCATGCCTGAAACCAGCGCCATAGAACACTCGGCCACGCTGCCTTCATTTCTAATTTTTATTCTTAAATTCGCGTCTTTCAATTAACCAGGTAGCGTCACCCTCCCTCTTCTTTAAAATCAAATAAATCATCCTTCTCCCCTTAAAAGAAATGACAACGATGGGATTCGAACCCATGCCTCAGAAGAGACTGGTGCCTAAAACCAACGCCATAGACCACTCGGTCACGCTGCCTTTATTTCTTGTCTTTTTTCTTTATTTCGCGTCTTTCAATTAACTAGGTAGCTTTTCCCCACGTGTTCTTTAAAATCAAATAAATCATCCTTCTCCCCTTAAAAGAAATGACAACGATGGGATTCGAACCTATGCCTCAGAAGAGACTGGTGTCTAAAAACCAGTGCCATAAACCACTCGGCCACGCTGCCTTCATCTCTTGACTTTTTTTGAAATTCGCGTCTTTCAATTAACCAGTTAGCTTCTCCCCACCTCTTCTTTAAAATCAAATAAATAATCCTTCTCCCCTTAAAAGCAATGGCAGCGATGGGATTCGACCCCATGCCTCAGAAGAGACCGGTGCCTTAAACCAGCGCCATAGACCACTCGGCCACGCTGCCTTTATTTCTTGTCTTTTTTATTTATTTCGCGTCTTTCAATTAACTAGGTAGCTTTTCTCCACGTGTTCTTTAAAATCAAATAAATTATCCTTCTCCCCTTAAAAGAAATGACAACGATGGGATTCGAACCTATGCCTCAGAAGAGACTGGTGCCTAAAACCAACGCCATAGACCACTCGGTCACGCTGCCTTTATTTCTTGTCTTTTTTCTTTATTTCGCGTCTTTCAATTAACTAGGTAGCTTTTCCCCACGTGTTCTTTAAAATCAAATAAATCATCCTTCTCCCCTTAAAAGAAATGACAACGATGGGATTCGAACCTATGCCTCAGAAGAGACTGGTGTCTAAAAACCAGTGCCATAAACCACTCGGCCACGCTGCCTTCATCTCTTGACTTTTTTTGAAATTCGCGTCTTTCAATTAACCAGTTAGCTTCTCCCCACCTCTTCTTTAAAATCAAATAAATAATCCTTCTCCCCTTAAAAGCAATGGCAGCGATGGGATTCGACCCCATGCCTCAGAAGAGACCGGTGCATAAAACCAGCGCCATAGACCACTCGGCCACGCTGCCTTTATTTCTTGTCTTTTTTATTTATTTCGCGTCTTTCAATTAACTAGGTAGCTTTCCCCCACCTGTTCTTTAAAATCAAGTAAATAATCCTTCTCCCTTTAAAGAAATGAAAGCGATGGGAATCGAACTCATGCCTGAAACCAGCGCCATAGAACACTCGGCCACGCTGCCTTCATTTCTAATTTTTATTCTTAAATTCGCGTCTTTCAATTAACCAGGTAGCGTCACCCTCCCTCTTCTTTAAAATCAAATAAATCATCCTTCTCCCCTTAAAAGAAATGACAACGATGGGATTCGAACCCATGCCTCAGAAGAGACTGGTGCCTAAAACCAACGCCATAGACCACTCGGTCACGCTGCCTTTATTTCTTGTCTTTTTTCTTTATTTCGCATCTTTCAATTAACTAGGTAGCTTTTCCCCACGTGTTCTTTAAAATCAAATAAATCATCCTTCTCCCCTTAAAAGAAATGACAACGATGGGATTCGAACCTATGCCTCAGAAGAGACTGGTGTCTAAAAACCAGTGCCATAAACCACTCGGCCACGCTGCCTTCATCTCTTGACTTTTTTTGAAATTCGCGTCTTTCAATTAACCAGTTAGCTTCTCCCCACCTCTTCTTTAAAATCAAATAAATAATCCTTCTCCCCTTAAAAGCAATGGCGGCGATGGGATTCGACCCCATGCCTCAGAAGAGACCGGTGCCTTAAACCAGCGCCATAGACCACTCGGCCACGCTGCCTTTATTTCTTGTCTTTTTTATTTATTTCGCGTCTTTCAATTAACTAGGTAGCTTTTCTCCACGTGTTCTTTAAAATCAAATAAATTATCCTTCTCCCCTTAAAAGAAATGACAACGATGGGATTCGAACCTATGCCTCAGAAGAGACTGGTGCCTAAAACCAACGCCATAGACCACTCGGTCACGCTGCCTTTATTTCTTGTCTTTTTTCTTTATTTCGCGTCTTTCAATTAACTAGGTAGCTTTTCCCCACGTGTTCTTTAAAATCAAATAAATCATCCTTCTCCCCTTAAAAGAAATGACAACGATGGGATTCGAACCTATGCCTCAGAAGAGACTGGTGTCTAAAAACCAGTGCCATAAACCACTCGGCCACGCTGCCTTCATCTCTTGACTTTTTTTGAAATTCGCGTCTTTCAATTAACCAGTTAGCTTCTCCCCACCTCTTCTTTAAAATCAAATAAATAATCCTTCTCCCCTTAAAAGCAATGGCAGCGATGGGATTCGACCCCATGCCTCAGAAGAGACCGGTGCATAAAACCAGCGCCATAGACCACTCGGCCACGCTGCCTTTATTTCTTGTCTTTTTTATTTATTTCGCGTCTTTCAATTAACTAGGTAGCTTTCCCCCACCTGTTCTTTAAAATCAAGTAAATAATCCTTCTCCCTTTAAAGAAATGAAAGCGATGGGAATCGATCTCATGCCTGAAACCAGCGCCATAGAACACTCGGCCACGCTGCCTTCATTTCTAATTTTTATTCTTAAATTCGCGTCTTTCAATTAACCAGGTAGCGTCACCCTCCCTCTTCTTTAAAATCAAATAAATCATCCTTCTCCCCTTAAAAGAAATGACAACGATGGGATTCGAACCCATGCCTCAGAAGAGACTGGTGCCTAAAACCAACGCCATAGACCACTCGGTCACGCTGCCTTTATTTCTTGTCTTTTTTCTTTATTTCGCGTCTTTCAATTAACTAGGTAGCTTTTCCCCACGTGTTCTTTAAAATCAAATAAATCATCCTTCTCCCCTTAAAAGAAATGACAACGATGGGATTCGAACCTATGCCTCAGAAGAGACTGGTGTCTAAAAACCAGTGCCATAAACCACTCGGCCACGCTGCCTTCATCTCTTGACTTTTTTTGAAATTCGCGTCTTTCAATTAACCAGTTAGCTTCTCCCCACCTCTTCTTTAAAATCAAATAAATAATCCTTCTCCCCTTAAAAGCAATGGCAGCGATGGGATTCGACCCCATGCCTCAGAAGAGACCGGTGCCTTAAACCAGCGCCATAGACCACTCGGCCACGCTGCCTTTATTTCTTGTCTTTTTTATTTATTTCGCGTCTTTCAATTAACTAGGTAGCTTTTCTCCACGTGTTCTTTAAAATCAAATAAATTATCCTTCTGCCCTTAAAAGAAATGACAACGATGGGATTCGAACTTATGCCTCAGAAGAGACTGGTGCCTAAAACCAACGCCATAGACCACTCGGTCACGCTGCCTTTATTTCTTGTCTTTTTTCTTTATTTCGCGTCTTTCAATTAACTAGGTAGCTTTTCCCCACGTGTTCTTTAAAATCAAATAAATCATCCTTCTCCCCTTAAAAGATATGACAACGATGGGATTCGAACCTATGCCTCAGAAGAGACTGGTGTCTAAAAACCAGTGCCATAAACCACTCGGCCACGCTGCCTTCATCTCTTGACTTTTTTTGAAATTCGCGTCTTTCAATTAACCAGTTAGCTTCTCCCCACCATTTCTTTAAAATCAAATAAATAATCCTTCTCCCCTTAAAAGCAATGGCAGCGATGGGATTCGACCCCATGCCTCAGAAGAGACCGGTGCATAAAACCAGCGCCATAGACCACTCGGCCACGCTGCCTTTATTACTTGTCTTTTTTCTTTATTTCGCGTCTTTCAATTAACTAGGTAGCTTTCCCCCACCTGTTCTTTAAAATCAAGTAAATAATCCTTCTCCCCTTAAAAGAAATGACAACGATGGGATTAGAACCTATGCCTCAGAAGAGACTGGTGTCTAAAAACCAGTGCCATAAACCACTCGGCCACGCTGCCTTCATCTCTTGACTTTTTTTGAAATTCGCGTCTTTCAATTAACCAGTTAGCTTCTCCCCACCTCTTCTTTAAAATCAAATAAATAATCCTTCTCCCCTTAAAAGCAATGGCAGCGATGGGATTCGACCCCATGCCTCAGAAGAGACCGGTGCCTAAAACCAGCGCCATAGACCACTCGGCCACGCTGCCTTTATTACTTGTCTTTTTTCTTTATTTCGCGTCTTTCAATTAACTAGGTAGCTTTCCCCCACCTGTTCTTTAAAATCAAGTAAATAATCCTTCTCCCTGAAAAGAAATGAAAGCGATGGGAATCGAACTCATGCCTGAAACCAGCGCCATAGAACACTCGGCCACGCTGCTTTCATTTCTAATCTTTTTTTAAAATTCGCGTCTTTCAATTAAACAGTTAGCTTCTCCCCACCCCTTTTTTAAAATCAAATAAATAATCCTTCTCCCATAAAAGAAATGACAGCGATGGGATTCGAACCCATGCC
Organism: Leiobunum rupestre; assembly: GCF_980474605.1. Lineage (NCBI taxonomy): Eukaryota > Metazoa > Arthropoda > Arachnida > Opiliones > Sclerosomatidae > Leiobunum > Leiobunum rupestre. The sequence goes on from NC_143392.1 coordinate 40,156,980, forward strand.
TCAGAAGAGACTGGTGCCTAATACCAGCGCCATAGACCACTCGGCGACGCTGCCTTCATTTCTAATTTTTATTCTTAAATTCGCGTCTTTCAATTAACCAGGTAGCGTCACCCAACATCTTCTTTAAAATCAAATAAATCATCCTTCTGCCCTTAAAAGAAATGACAACGATGGGATTCGAACCCATGCCTCAGAAGAGACTGGTGCCTAAAACCAGCGCCATAGACCACTCGGCCACGCTGCCTTAATTTCTAATTTTTATTCTTAAATTCGCGTCTGTCAATTTACCAGGTAGCGTCACCCAACATCTTCTTTAAAATCAAATAAATCATCCTTCTCCCCTTAAAAGAAATGACAACGATGGGATTCGAACCCATGCTTCAGAAGAGACTGGTGCCTAAAACCAACGCCATAGACCACTCGGCCACGCTGCCTTTATTACTTGTCTTTTTTATTTATTTCGCGTCTTTCAATTAACTAGGTAGCTTTTCCCCACGTGTTCTTTAAAATCAAATAAATCATCCTTCTCCCCTTAAAAGAAATGACAACGATGGGATTCGAACCCATGCTTCAGAAGAGACTGGTGCCTAAAACCAGCGCCATAGACCACTTGGCGACGCTGCCTTCATTTCTAATTTTTACCTCTCCGAGGGGACAAAGTCCCCTAGGAGGGGTTATACAACGACCGTGTCTGTCTGTGGGTCTGTGGGTGGGTCTGTGGGTGGGTCTGTGGGTGTGTCTGTCTGTCAGGACTGCGAACGCGTTCGCATTTTCGGTGCAAAGTGTAATCACTGCGTACGCAGTTTCTCAAAGGGTTGGCAAAACCACCGTGTGACGGTGAGCGTTAACGGATGCATTTGCGGTTTGGTTTGGATGGTGTTTTTTCGCTCACCGTCGTGACGGTTTGGTGTATTACGGTTTTTGTAATGTTTATGCGTAGGTTGTGAGTGTTGAATTTGTTGTGTTTGTGTTCTGATGGATGTGCATGTTGAGTCTGTTGTGTTTATATGGGCGTTTTCTCTCCAACTTCTTCTTAATGACTTTGGGACGGACCGAGTGCTGAGTGTAATGCTACCTCTCAACGTCCAATGGCAGGGTTTCCACCAGTTGTACACGGTATTCGTCTTAGTATCAATTTGCGATCGCATCGGGCGGGATTTGAACCCGAGACCTCCTGATTGACAGGCGGACGTTTTACCACAGAACCACCGACACTTGTTACGCCTTATTGAAAATTAGACCTTCAGCTTTATCGGAAGCGTATTTAATAGAGTACGAAATTTTGATTTAATTGAAATAGAATTGAAATTGAAATTATTGCATCGAAGAAATTCTAATTTAGCGTTTCTCTATTGATTAAAAACAAATGCGCCACCCAGGTTTCGAACCCAGACCATTCGGCTTGGCAGTCGAGCGCTCTTCCACAGAACCACCGATAGCTGCTTAGATTCACTGAAATTAAGACAGGCATCGTAAGCATAATAGGTAATAAAGTCTTTTTTTATTAATGAATTTATGAAGGCCTAATCTGGTATTTTTTAAAGGTTAAATCTTGTTTTAGCGCAGTCAGCCGAGATTAGAGGGTTAAAGGGTAGACCCTGTGGGTGGTCCACTTTCTTAACGACCTATATATAGTTCTGTTAATTCAAAGGAGATAATTTAACGTTAATTGCTTTAAAAGCTGGCGGTTAGTCAAGTGGCTCTCTGTGCTTTGTTGATGGTAAGGTTTTTGCTTCTTGTAAATACATTTGGTGTGGATATTTGGATATCTACGATTTCTAACGCAGTCAATGATTTCTTGGGTGTGCGAGTCATTATATGATATTGGAAATTGGACGGCATTGGTCTTTTTCATGTGGTATGCGTCACAACGTCAACAGGAAGTGAACGAGTCGTCCACTACCAGATATCTACGGTATCTTCATCAAGGGCGAGTGTTGAAATAAAATGAGCGTTAAAGATGCGGCAAGTATTTCGTAAGCGAGTAATTCCAAAAAGCCTCTGTAGATATTTATTTCATTAAAATTTGCTTCGTATTATATTTAACTGATAAACTTGTTCTGTAAAAGGGTTTAATTCAATTGTGCATTTTTATAGTACGTCTAACTTACTGTTGTAACTACTTAACTTATGATATTCTGAATAAATTAAAATTGGTCGTTTCGTCTCAATTATTTTAATTATAATAAAAATTTTATACCGGGCGGGATAGAAATGGGTTAATATTTTTAACAAATAACTCTAAATAGCGGAGATATATCTTTAAGGGTTATCTCGAGAAATTAATACCACTAGGGACAATTCTTCCGAGGAGAGGTATATTTTGGCTTGCCAACTTGTTATTCTTAAATTCGCGTCTTTCAATTAACCAGGTAGCGTCACCCAACATCTTCTTTAAAATCAAATAAATCATCCTTCTGCCCTTAAAAGAAATGACAACGATGGGATTCGAACCCATGCCTCAGAAGAGACTGGAGCCTAAAACCAGCGCCATAGACCACTCGGCCACGCTGCCTTCATTTCTAATTTTTATTCTTAAATTCGCGTCTTTCAATTAACCAGGTAGCGTCACCCACCTCTTCTTTAAAATCAAATAAATCATCCTTCTCCCCTTAAAAGAAATGACAACGATGGGATTCGAATCCATGCCTCAGAAGAGACTGGTGCCTAAAACCAACGCCATAGACCACTCGGTCACGCTGCTTTCATTTCTAATCTTTTTTTAAATTCGCGTCTTTCAATTAACCAGTTAGCTTCTCCCCACCCCTTTTTTAAAATCAAATAAATAATCCTTGTCCCATAAAAGAAATGAAAGCGATGGGATTCGAACCCATGTCTCAGAAGAGACTGGTGCCTGAAACCAGCGCCATAGACCACTCGGCCACGCTGCCTTCATTTCTAATTTTTATTCTTAAATTCGCGTCTGTCAATTTACCAGGTAGCGTCACCCAACATCTTCTTTAAAATCAAATAAATCATCCTTCTCCCCTTAAAAGAAATGACAACGATGGGATTCGAACCCATGCCTCAAAAGAGACTGGTGCCTGAAACCAGCGCCATAGACCACTCGGCCGCGCTGCCTTCATTTCTAATTTTTATTCTTAAATTCGCGTCTTTCAATTAACCAGGTAGCGTCACCCAACCTCTTCTTTAAAATCAAATAAATCATCCTTCTCCCCTTAAAAGAAATGACAACGATGGGATTCGAACCCATGCCTCAGAAGAGACTGGTGCCTAAAACCAACGCCATAGACCACTCGGTCACGCTGCTTTCATTTCTAATCTTTTTTAAATTCGCGTCTTTCAATTAACCAGTTAGCTTCTCCCCACCCCTTTTTTAAAATCAAATAAATAATCCTTCTCCCATAAAAGAAATGACAGCGATAGGATTCGAACCCATGCCTCAGAAGAGACTGGTGCCTGAAACCAGCGCCATAGACCACTCGGCCACGCTGCCTTCATTTCTAATTTTTATTCTTAAATTTGCGTCTTTCAATTAACCAGGTACCGTCACCCAAAATCTTCTTAAAAATCAAATAAATAATCCTTCTCCCATAAAAGAAATGACAGCGATGGGATTCGAACCCATGCCTCAGAAGAGACTGGTGCCTGAAACTAGCGCCATAGACCACTCGGCCACGCTGCCTTCATTTCTAATTTTTATTCTTAAATTCGCGTCTTTTAATTAACCATGTACCGTCACCCAAAATCTTCTTTAAAATCAAATAAATAATCCTTCTCCCATAAAAGAAATGACAGCGATGGGATTCGAACCCATGCCTCAGAAGAGACTGGTGCCTAAAACCAGCGCCATAGACCACTCGGCCACGCTGCCTTCATTTCTAATTTTTATTCTTAAATTCGCGTCTTTCAATTAACCTGGTAGCGTCTCCCAACCTCTTCTTTAAAATCAAATAACTCATCCTTTTCCCCTTAAAAGCAATGGCAGCGATGGGATTCGACCCCATGCCTAAGAAGAGACCGGTGCCTAAAACCAGCGCCATAGATCACTCGGCCACGCTGCCTTTATTACTTGTATTTTTTCTTTATTTCGCGTCTTTCAATTAACTAGGTAGCTTTCCCCCACCTGTTCTTTAAAATCAAGTAAATAATCCTTCTCCCTTAAAAGAAATGAAAGTGATGGGAATCGAACTCATACCTGAAACCAGCGCCATAGAACACTCGGTCACGCTGCTTTCATTTCTAATCTTTTTTTAAATTCGCGTCTTTCAATTAACCAGTTAGCTTCTCCCCACCCCTTTTTTAAAATCAAATAAATAATCCTTCTCCCATAAAAGAAATGACAACGATTGGATTCGAACCCATGCCTCAGAAGAGACTGGTGCCTAAAACCAGCGCCATAGACCACTCGGCCACGCTGCCTTCATTTCTAATTTTTATTCTTAAATTCGCGTCTTTCAATTAACCATGTAGCGTCACCCAACCTCTTCTTTAAAATCAAATAAATCATCCTTCTCCCCTTAAAAGAAATGACAACGATGGGACTCGAAACCATGCCTCAGAAGAGACTGGTGCCTAAAACCAACGCCATAGACCACTCGGTCACGCTGCCTGTATTTCTTGTCTTTTTTCTTTATTTCGCGTCTTTCAATTAACTAGGTAGCTTTTCCCCACGTGTTCTTTAAAATCAAATAAATCATCCTTCTCCTCTTAAAAGAAATGACAACGATGGGATTCGAACCTATGCATCAGAAGAGACTGGTGCCTAAAAACCAGTGCCATAAACCACTCGGCCACGCTGCCTTCATCTCTTGACTTTTTTTTGAAATTCGCGTCTTTCAATTAACCAGGTAGCTTCTCCCCACCTCTTCTTTAAAATCAAATAAATAATCCTTCTCCCCTTAAAAGCAATGGCAGCGATGGGATTAGACCCCATGCCTCAGAAGAGACCGGTGCATAAAACCAGCGCCATATACCACTCGGCCACGCTGCCTTCATTTCTAATTTTTATTCTTAAATTCGCGACTTTCAATTAACCAGGTACCGTCACCCAACATCTTCTTTAAAATCAAATAAATAATCCTTCTCCCCTTAAAAGAAATGACAACGATGGGATTCGAACCCATGCCTCAGAAGAGACTGGTGCCTAAAACCAACGCCATAGACCACTCGGTCACGCTGCCTTTATTTCTTGCCTTTTTTCTTTATTTCGCGTCTTTCAATTAACTAGGTAGCTTTCCCCCACCTGTTCTTTAAAATCAAGTAAATAATCCTTCTCCCTTAAAAGAAATGAAAGCGATGGGAATCGAACTCATGCCTGAAACCAGCGCCATAGAACACTCGGCCACGCTGCTTTCATTTCTAATCATTTTTAAAATTCGCGTCTTTCAATTAACCAGTTAGCTTCTCCCCACCCCTTTTTTAAAATCAAATAAATAATCCTTCTCCCATAAAAGAAATGACAGCGATGGGATTCGAACCCATGCCTCAGAAGAGACTGGTGCCTGAAACCAGCGCCATAGACCACTCGGCCTTGCTGCCTTCATTTCTAATTTTTATTCTTAAATTCGCGACTTTCAATTAACCAGGTACCGTCACCCAACATCTTCTTTAAAATCAAATAAATAATCCTTCTCCCCTTAAAAGAAATGACAACGATGGGATTCGAACCCATGCCTCAGAAGAGACTGGTGCCTAAAACCAACGCCATAGACCACTCGGTCACGCTGCCTTTATTTCTTGCCTTTTTTCTTTATTTCGCGTCTTTCAATTAACTAGGTAGCTTTTCCCCACGTGTTCTTTAAAATCAAATAAATCAACCTTCTCCCTTTAAAAGCAACGACAGCGATGGGATTCGAACCCATGCCTCAGAAGAGACCGGTGCTTAAAACCAGCGCCATAGTCCTATGGGCCACGCTGCATTCATAACAAAACTTTTTTATAAATTCGCGTGTCTCAATTAACCAGGTAGCTACTTCCCACCCATTCTTTAAAATGAAATAAATAATCCTTCTCCCCTTAAAAGAAATGACAGCGATGGGATTCGAACCCATGCCTCAGAAGATACTGGTGTTTACTGGTGCCTAAAACCAGTGCCTAGACCACTCAGCCACGCTGCCGTCCTTCTTTTTCTTTTTTTTGAAATTCGCGTCTTTCAATTAACCTGGTAGCTTCTACCCTACCCTTCTTTAAAATCAAATAAATAATCCTTCTCCCCTTAAAAGCAATGGCAGCGATGAGATTCGAACCCATGCCTCAGAAGAGACTGGTGCCTAAAACCAGCGCCATAGACCACTCGGCCACGCTGCCTTTATTACTTGTCTTTTTTCTTTATTTCACGTCTTTCAATTAACTAGGTTGCTTTCCCCCACCTGTTCTTTAAAATCAAGTAAATAATCCTTCTCCCTTAAAAGAAATGAAAGCGATGGGATTAGAACCCAAGCCTCAGAAGAGACGGGTGCCTGAAACCAGCGCCATAGACCACTCGGCCACGCTGCCTTCATTTCTAATTTTTATTCTTAAATTCGCGTCTTTCAATTAACCAGGTACCGTCACCCAACATCTTCTTTAAAATCAAATAACAAATCCTTCTCCTATAAAAGAAATGACAGCGATGGGATTCGAACCCATGCCTCAGAAGAGACTGGTGCCTGAAACCAGCGCCATAGACCACTCGGCCACGCTGCCTTCATTTCTAATTTTTATTCTTAAATTCGCGTCTTTCAATTAACCAGGTAGCGTCACCCAACCTCTTCTTTAAAATCAAATTAATAATCCTTCTCCCCTTAAAAGCAATGGCAGCGATGGGATTCGAACCCATGCCTCAGAAGAGACTGGTGCCTAAAACAAGCGCCATAGACCACTCGGCCACGCTGCCTTTATTACTTGTCTTTTTTCTTTATTTCGCGTCTTTCAATTAACTAGGTAGCTTTCAACCACCTGTTCTTTAAAATCAAGTCAATAATCCTTCTCCCTTAAAAAAAATGAAAGCGATGGGAATCGAACTCATGCCTGAAACCAGTGCCATAGAACACTCGGCCACGCTGCTTTCGTTTCTAATCTTTTTTAAAATTCGCGTCTTTCAATTAACCAGTTAGCTTCTCCCCACCCCTTTTTTAAAATCAAATAAATAATCCTTCTCCCATAAAAGTAATGGCAGCGATGGGATTCGAACCCATGCCTCAGAAGAGACTGGAGCCTGAAACCAGCGCCATAGACCACTCGGCCAAGCTGCCTTCATTTCTAATTTTTATTCTTAAATTCGCGTCTTTCAATTAACCAGGTAGCTACTTCCCACCCATTCTTTAAAATGAAATAAATAATCCTTCTCCCCTTAAAAGAAATGACAGCGATGGGATTCGAACCCATGCCTCAGAAGATACTGGTGTTTACTGGTGCCTAAAACCAGTGCCTAGACCACTCAGCCACGCTGCCGTCCTTCTTTTTCTTTTTTTTGAAATTCGCGTCTTTCAATTAACCTGGTAGCTTCTACCCTACCCTTCTTTAAAATCAAATAAATAATCCTTCTCCCCTTAAAAGCAATGGCAGCGATGAGATTCGAACCCATGCCTCAGAAGAGACTGGTGCCTAAAACCAGCGCCATAGACCACTCGGCCACGCTGCCTTTATTACTTGTCTTTTTTCTTTATTTCACGTCTTTCAATTAACTAGGTTGCTTTCCCCCACCTGTTCTTTAAAATCAAGTAAATAATCCTTCTCCCTTAATAGAAATGAAAGCGATGGGATTCGAACCCATGCCTCAGAAGAGACGGGTGCCTGAAACCAGCGCCATAGACCACTCGGCCACGCTGCCTTCATTTCTAATTTTTATTCTTAAATTCGCGTCTTTCAATTAACCAGGTACCGTCACCCAACATCTTCTTTAAAATCAAATAACAAATCCTTCTCCCATAACAGAAATGACAGCGATGGGATTCGAACCCATGCCTCAGAAGAGACTGGTGCCTGAAACCAGCGCCATAGACAACTCGGCCACGCTGCCTTCATTTCTAATTTTTATTCTTAAATTCGCGTCTTTCAATTAACCAGGTAGCGTCACCCAACCTCTTCTTTAAAATCAAATTAATAATCCTTCTCCCCTTAAAAGCAATGGCAGCGATGGGATTCGAACCCATGCCTCAGAAGAGACTGGTGCCTAAAACAAGCGCCATAGACCACTCGGCCACGCTGCCTTTATTACTTGTCTTTTTTCTTTATTTCGCGTCTTTCAATTAACTAGGTAGCTTTCAACCACCTGTTCTTTAAAATCAAGTCAATAATCCTTCTCCCTTAAAAAAAATGAAAGCGATGGGAATCGAACTCATGCCTGAAACCAGTGCCATAGAACACTCGGCCACGCTGCTTTCATTTCTAATCTTTTTTAAAATTCGCGTCTTTCAATTAACCAGTTACCTTCTCCCCACCCCTTTTTTAAAATCAAATAAATAATCCTTCTCCCATAAAAGAAATGGCAGCGATGGCATTCGAACCCATGCCTCAGAAGAGACTGGAGCCTGAAACCAGCGCCATAGACAACTCGGCCACGCTGCCTTAATTTCTTATTTTTATTCTTAAATTCGCGTCTTTCAATTAACCAGGTACCGTCACCCAACATCTTCTTTAAAATCAAATAAATAATCCTTCTCCCATAAAAGAAATTACAGCGATGGAATTCGAACCCATGCCTCAGAAGAGACTGGTGCCTAAAACCAGCGCCATAGTCCACTCGGCCACGCTGCCTTCATTTCTAATTTTTATTCTTAAATTCGCGTCTTTCAATTAACCAGGTAGCGTCACCCAACCTCTTCTTTAAAATCAAATAAATCATCCTTCTCCCCTTAAAAGAAATGACAACGATGGGATTCGAACCCATGCCTCAGAAGAGACTGGTGCCTAAAACCAACGCCATAGACCACTCGGTCACGCTGCCTTTATTTCTTGTCTTTTTTCTTTATTTCGCGTCTTTCAATTAACTAGGTAGCTTTTCCCCACGTGTTCTTTAAAATCAAATAAATCATCCTTCTCCTCTTAAAAGAAATGACAACGATGGGATTCGAACCTATGCCTCAGAAGAGACTGGTGCCTAAAAACCAGTGCCATAAACCACTCGGCCACGCTGCCTTCATCTCTTGACTTTTTTTTGAAATTCGCGTCTTTCAATTAACCAGGTAGCTTCTCCCCACCTCTTCTTTAAAATCAAATAAATAATCCTTCTCCCCTTAAAAGCAATGGCAGCGATGGGATTCGACCCCATGCCTCAGAAGAGACCGGTGCATAAAACCAGCGCCATAGACCACTCGGCCACGCTGCCTTTATTACTTGTCTTTTTTCTTTATTTCGCGTCTTTCAATTAACTAGGTAGCTTTCCCCCACCTGTTCTTTAAAATCAAGTAAATAATCCTTCTCCCTTAAAAGAAATGAAAGCGATGGGAATCTAACTCATGCCTGAAACCAGCGCCATAGAACACTCGGCCACGCTGCTTTCATTTCTAATCATTTTTAAAATTCGCGTCTTTCAATTAACCAGTTAGCTTCTCCCCACCCGTTTTTTAAAATCAAATAAATAATCCTTCTCCCATAAAAGAAATGACAGCGATGGGATTCGAACCCATGCCTCAGAAGAGACTGGTGCCTGAAACCAGCGCCATAGACCACTCGGCCTTGCTGCCTTCATTTCTAATTTTTATTCTTAAATTCGCGTCTTTCAATTAACCAGGTACCGTCACCCAACATCTTCTTTAAAATCAAATAAATAATCCTTCTCCCATAAAAGAAATTACAGCGATGGAATTCGAACCCATGCCTCAGAAGAGACTGGTGCCTGAAACCAACGCCATAGACCACTCGGCCACGCTGCCTTCATTTCTAAGTTTTATTCTTAAATTCGCGTCTTTCAATTAACCAGGTAGCGTCACCCAACATCTTCTTTAAAATCAAATAAATCATCCTTCTGCCCTTAAAAGAAATGACAACGATGGGATTCGAACCCATGCCTCAGAAGATACTGGTGCCTAAAACCAGCGCCATAGATCACTCGGCCACGCTGCCTTCATTTCTAATTTTTACTCTTAAATTCGCGTCTTTCAATTAACCAGGTAGCGTCACCCAACCTCTTCTTTAAAATCAAATAAATCATCCTTCTCCCCTTGAAAGAAATGACAACGATGGGATTCGAACCCATGCCTCAGAAGAGACTGGTGCCTAAAACCAACGCCATAGACCACTCGGTCACGCTGCTTTCATTTCTAATCTTTTTTTAAATTCGCGTCTTTCAATTAACCAGTTAGCTTCTCCCCACCCCTTTTTTAAAATCAAATAAATAATCCTTCTCCCATAAAAGAAATGACAGCGATGGGATTCGAACCCATGCCTCAGAAGGGACTGGTGCCTGAAACCAGCGCCATAGACCACTCGGCCACACTGCCTTCATTTTAAATTTTTATTCTTAAATTCGCGTCTTTCAATTAACCAGGTAGCGTCACCCAACATCTTCTTTAAAATCAAATAAATCATCCTTCTCCCCTTAAAAGAAATGACAACGATGGGATTCGAACCCATGCCTCAGAAGAGACTGGTGCCTAAAACCAACGCCATAGACCACTCGGTCACGCTGCTTTCATTTCTAATCTTTTTTTAAATTCGCGTCTTTCAATTAACCAGTTAGCTTCTCCCCACCCCTTTTTTAAAATCAAATAAATAATCCTTCTCCCATAAAAGAAATGACAGCGATGGGATTCGAACCCATGCCTCAGAAGGGACTGGTGCCTGAAACCAGCGCCATAGACCACTCGGCCACGCTGCCTTCATTTCTAATTTTTATTCTTAAATTCGCGTCTTTCAATTAACCAGGTAGCGTCACCCAACATCTTCTTTAAAATCAAATAAATCATCCTTCTTCCCTTAAAAGAAATGACAACGATGGGATTCTAACCCATGCCTCAGTAGAGACTGGTGCCTGAAACCAGCGCCATAGACCACTCGGCCACGCTGCCTTCATTTCTAATTTTTATTCTTAAATTCGCGTCTTTCAATTAACCAGGTACCGTCACCCAACATCTTCTTTAAAATCAAATAAATAATCCTTCTCCCATAAAAGAAATGACAGCGATGGGATTCGAACCCATGCCTCAGAAGAGACTGGAGCCTGAAACCAGCGCCATAGACAACTCGGCCACGCTGCCTTCATTTCTAATTTTTATTCTTAAATTCGCGTCTTTCAATTAACCAGGTACCGTCACCCAACATCTTCTTTAAAATCAAATAAATAATCCTTCTCCCATAAAAGAAATTACAGCGATGGAATTCGAACCCATGCCTCAGAAGACACTGGTGCCTGAAACCAACGCCATAGACCACTCGGCCACGCTGCCTTCATTTCTAAGATTTATTCTTAAATTCGCGTCTTTCAATTAACCAGGTAGCGTCACCCAACATCTTCTTTAAAATCAAGTAAATCATCCTTCTGCCCTTAAAAGAAATGACAACGATGGGATTCGAACCCATGCCTCAGAAGATACTGGTGCCTAAAACCAGCGTCATAGACCACTCGGCCACGCTGCCTTCATTTCTAATTTTTATTCTTAAATTCGCGTCTTTCAATTAACCAGGTAGCGTCACCCAACCTCTTCTTTAAAATCAAATAAATCATCCTTCTCCCCTTAAAAGAAATGACAACGATGGGATTCGAACCCATGCCTCAGAAGAGACTGGTGCCTAAAACCAACGCCATAGACCACTCGGTCACGCTGCTTTCATTTCTAATCTTTTTTTAAATTCGCGTCTTTCAATTAACCAGTTAGCTTCTCCCCACCCCTTTTTTAAAATCAAATAAATAATCCTTCTCCCATAAAAGAAATGACAGCGATGGGATTCGAACCCATGCCTCAGAAGGGACTGGTGCCTGAAACCAGCGCCATAGACCACTCGGCCACACTGCCTTCATTTTAAATTTTTATTCTTAAATTCGCGTCTTTCAATTAACCAGGTAGCGTCACCCAACATCTTCTTTAAAATCAAATAAATCATCCTTCTCCCCTTAAAAGAAATGACAACGATGGGATTCTAACCCATGCCTCAGAAGAGACTGGTGCCTGAAACCAGCGCCATAGACCACTCGGCCACGCTGCCTTCATTTCTAATTTTTATTCTTAAATTCGCGTCTTTCAATTAACCAGGTAGCGTCACCCAACCTCTTCTTTAAAATCAAATAAATCATCCTTCTCCCCTTAAAAGAAATGACAACGATGGGATTCGAACCCATGCCTCAGAAGAGACTGGTGCCTAAAACCAGCGCCATAGACCACTGGGCCACGCTGTCTTCATTTCTAATTTTTATTCTTAAATTCGCGTCTTTCAATTAACCAGGTAGCGTCACCCAACCTCTTCTTTAAAATCAAATAAATCATCCTTCTCCCCTTTAAAGAAATGACAACGATGGGATTCGAACCCATGCCTCAGAAGAGACTGGTGCCTAAAACCAACGCCATAGACCACTCGGTCACGCTGCTTTCATTTCTTATCTTTTTTTAAATTCGCGTCTTTCAATTAACCAGTTAGCTTCTCCCCACCCCTTTTTTAAAATCAAATAAATAATCCTTCTCCCATAAAAGAAATGACAGCGATGGGATTCGAACCCATGCCTCAGAAGAGACTTCTGCCTGAAACCAGCGCCATAGACCACTCGGCCACGCAGCCTTCATTTCTAATTTTTATTCTTAAATTCGCGTCTGTCAATTAACCAGGTAGCGTCACCCAACATCTTCTTTAAAATCAAATAAATCATCCTTCTCCCCTTAAAAGAAATGACAACGATGGGATTCGAACCCATGCCTCAGAAGAGACTGGTGCCTGAAACCAGCGCCATAGACCACTCGGCCACGCTGCCTTCATTTCTAATTTTTATTCTTAAATTCGCGTCTTTCAATTAACCAGGTAGCGTCACCAAACCTCTTCTTTAAAGTCAAATAAATCATCCTTCTCCCCTTAAAAGAAATGACAACGATGGGATTCGAAACCATGCCTCAGAAGAGACTGGTGCCTAAAACCAGCGCCATAGACCACTCGGCCACGCTTCCTTCATTTCTAATTTTTATTCTTAAATTCGCGTCTTTCAGTTAACCAGGTAGCGTCACCCAACCTCTTCTTTAAAGTCAAATAAATCATCCTTCTCCCCTTAAAAGAAATGACAACGATGGGATTCGAACCCATGCCTCAGAAGAGACTGGTGCCTAAAACCAACGCCATAGACCACTCGGTCACGCTGCTTTCATTTCTTATCTTTTTTTAAATTCGCGTCTTTCAATTAACCAGTTAGCTTCTCCCCACCCCTTTTTTAAAATCAAATAAATAATCCTTCTCCCATAAAAGAAATGACAGCGATGGGATTCGAACCCATGCCTCAGAAGGGACTGGTGCCTGAAACCAGCGCCATAGACCACTCGGCCACGCTGCCTTCATTTCTTATTTTTATTCTTAAATTCGCGTCTATCAATTAACCAGGTAGCGTCACCCAACCTCTTCTTTAAAATCAAATAAATCATCCTTCTCCCCTTAAAAGAAATGACAACGATGGGATTCGAACCCATGCCTCAGAAGAGACTGGTGCCTAAAACCAGCGCCATAGACCACTGGGCCACGCTGTCTTCATTTCTAATTTTTATTCTTAAATTCGCGTCTTTCAATTAACCAGGTAGCGTCACCCAACCTCTTCTTTAAAATGAAATATATCATCCTTCTCCCCTTAAAAGAAATGACAACGATGGGATTCGAACTAATGCCTCAGAAGAGACTGGTGCCTAAATCCAACGCCATAGACCACTCGGTCACGCTGCTTTCATTTCTTATCTTTTTTTAAATTCGCGTCTTTCAATTAACCAGTTAGCTTCTCCCCACCCCTTTTTTAAAATCAAATAAATAATCCTTCTCCCATAAAAGAAATGACAGCGATGGGATTCGAACCCATGCCTCAGAAGGGACTGGTGCCTGAAACCAGCGCCATAGACCACTCGGCCACGCTGCCTTCATTTCTAATTTTTATTCTTAAATTCGCGTCTTTCAATTAACCAGGTAGCGTCACCCAACATCTTCTTTAAAATCAAATAAATCATCCTTCTCCCCTTAAAAGAAATGACAACGATGGGATTCGAACCCATGCCTCAGAAGAGACTGGTGCCTAAAACCAGCGCCATAGACCACTGGGCCACGCTGTCTTCATTTCTAATTTTTATTCTTAAATTCGCGTCTTTCAATTAACCAGGTAGCGTCACCCAACCTCTTCTTTAAAATCAAATAAATCATCCTTCTCCCCTTAAAAGAAATGACAACGATGGGATTCGAACCCATGCCTCAGAAGAGACTGGTGCCTAAAACCAGCGCCATAGACCACTGGGCCACGCTGTCTTCATTTCTAATTTTTATTCTTAAATTCGCGTCTTTCAATTAACCAGGTAGCGTCACCCAACCTCTTCTTTAAAATCAAATAAATCATCCTTCTCCCCTTAAAAGAAATGACAACGATGGGATTCGAACCCATGCCTCAGAAGAGACTGGTGCCTAAAACCAACGCCATAGACCACTCAGTCACGCTGCTTTCATTTCTTATCTTTTTTTAAATTCGCGTCTTTCAATTAACCAGTTAGCTTCTCCCCACCCCTTTTTTAAAATCAAATAAATAATCCTTCTCCCATAAAAGAAATGACAGCGATGGTATTCGAACCCATGCCTCAGAAGAGACTGGTGCCTGAAACCAGCGCCATAGACCACTCGGCCACGCAGCCTTTATTTCTAATTTTTATTCTTAAATTCGCGTCTGTCAATTAACCAGGTAGCGTCACCCAACCTCTTCTTTAAAATCAAATAAATCATCCTTCTCCCCTTAAAAGAAATGACAACGATGGGATTCGAACCCATGGCTCAGAAGAGACTGGTGCCTAAAACCAGCGCCATAGACCACTGGGCCACGCTGTCTTCATTTCTAATTTTTATTCTTAAATTCGCGTCTTTCAATTAACCAGGTAGCGTCACCCAACCTCTTCTTTAAAATCAAATAAATCATCCTTCTCCCCTTAAAAGAAATGACAACGATGGGATTCGAACCCATGCCTCAGAAGAGACTGGTGCCTAAAACCAACGCCATAGACCACTCGGTCACGCTGCTTTCATTTCTTATCTTTTTTTAAATTCGCGTCTTTCAATTAACCAGTTAGCTTCTCCCCACCCCTTTTTTAAAATCAAATAAATAATCCTTCTCCCATAAAAGAAATGACAGCGATGGGATTCGAACCCATGCCTCAGAAGAGACTGGTGCCTGAAACCAGCGCCATAGACCACTCGGCCACGCAGCCTTCATTTCTAATTTTTATTCTTAAATTCGCGTCTGTCAATTAACCAGGTAGCGTCACCCAACATCTTCTTTAAAATCAAATAAATCATCCTTCTCCCCTTAAAAGAAATGACAACGATGGGATTCGAACCCATGCCTCAGAAGAGACTGGTGCCTGAAACCAGCGCCATAGACCACTCGGCCACGCTGCCTTCATTTCTAATTTTTATTCTTAAATTCGCGTCTTTCAATTAACCAGGTAGCGTCACCCAACCTCTTCTTTAAAGTCAAATAAATCATCCTTCTCCCCTTAAAAGAAATGACAACGATGGGATTCGAACCCATGCCTCAGAAGAGACTGGTGCCTAAAACCAGCGCCATAGACCACTCGGTCACGCTGCTTTCATTTCTTATCTTTTTTTAAATTCGCGTCTTTCAATTAACCAGTTAGCTTCTCCCCACCCCTTTTTTAAAATCAAATAAATAATCCTTCTCCCATAAAAGAAATGACAGCGATGGGATTCGAACCCATGCCTCAGAAGAGACTGGTGCCTGAAACCAGCGCCATAGACCACTCGGCCACGCAGCCTTCATTTCTAATTTTTATTCTTAAATTCGCGTCTGTCAATTAACCAGGTAGCGTCACCCAACATCTTCTTTAAAATCAAATAAATCATCCTTCTCCCCTTAAAAGAAATGACAACGATGGGATTCGAACCCATGCCTCAGAAGAGACTGGTGCCTGAAACCAGCGCCATAGACCACTCGGCCACGCTGCCTTCATTTCTAATTTTTATTCTTAAATTCGCGTCTTTCAATTAACCAGGTAGCGTCACGCAACCTCTTCTTTAAAGTCAAATAAATCATCCTTCTCCCCTTAAAAGAAATGACAACGATGGGATTCGAACCCATGCCTCAGAAGAGACTGGTGCCTAAAACCAGCGCCATAGACCACTCGGTCACGCTGCCTTTATTTCTTGTCTTTTTTCTTTATTTCGCGTCTTTCAATTAACCAGTTAGCTTCTCCCCACCTCTTCTTTAAAATCAAATAAATAATCCTTCTCCCCTTAAAAGCAATGGCAGCGATGGGATTCGACCCCATGCCTCAGAAGAGACCGGTGCCTAAAACCAGCGCCATAGACCACTCGGCCACGCTGCCTTTATTACTTGTCTTTTTTCTTTATTTCGCGTATTTCAATTAACTAGGTAGCTTTCCCCCACCTGTTCTTTAAAATCAAGTAAATAATCCTTCTCCCTTAAAAGAAATGAAAGCGATGAGAATCGAAATCATGCCTGAAACCAGCGCCATAGAACACTCGGCCACGCTGCTTCCATTTCTAATCTTTTTTTAAAATTCGCGTCTTTCAATTAACCAGTTAGCTTCTCCCCACCCCTTTTGTAAAATGAAATAAATAATCCTTCTCCCATAAAAGAAATGACAGCCATGGGATTCGAACCCATGCCTCAGAAGAGACTGGTGCCTGAAACCAGCGCCATAGACCACTCGGCCACGCTGCCTTCATTTCCAATTTTTATTCTTAAATTCGCGTCTTTCAATTAACCAGGTACCGTCACCCAACATCTTCTTTAAAATCAAATAAATAATCCTTCTCCCATAAAAGAAATGACAGCGATGGGATTCGAACCCATGCCTCAGAAGAGACTGGTGCCTGAAACCAGCGCCATAGACCACTCGGCCACGCTGCCTTCATTTCTAATTTTTATTCTTAAATTCGCGTCTTTCAATTAACCAGGTAGCGTCACTTAACATCTTCTTTGAAATCAAATAAATCATCCTTCTGCCCTTAAAAGAAATGACAACGATGGGATTCGAACCCATGCCTCAGAAGAGACTGGTGCCTAAAACCAACGCCATAGACCACTCGGTCACGCTGCCTTTATTTCTTGTCTTTTTTCTTTATTTCGCGTCTTTCAATTAACTAGGTAGCTTTTCCCCACGTGTTCTTTAAAATCAAATAAATCATCCTTCTCCCCTTAAAAGAAATGACAAAGATGGGATTCTAACCCATGCCTCAGAAGAGACTGGTGCCTGAAACCAGCGCCATAGACCACTCGGCCACGCTGCCTTCATTTCTAATTTTATTTTTAAATTCGCGTCTTTCAATTATACAGGTAGCGTCACCCAACCTCTTCTTTAAAATCAAATAAATAATCCTTCTCCCCTTAAAAGCAATGGCAGCGATGGGATTCGACCCCATGCCTCAGAAGAGACCGGTGCCTAAAACCAGCGCCATAGACCACTCGGCCACGCTGCCTTTATTACTTGTCTTTTTTCTTTATTTCGCATCTTTCAATTAACTAGGTAGCTTTCCCCCACCTGTTCTTTAAAATCAAGTAAATAATCCTTCTCCCTTAAAAGAAATGATAGCGATGGGAATCTAACTCATGCCTGAAACCAGCGCCATAGAACACTCGGCCATGCTGCTTTCATTTCTAATCTTTTTTTTAAAATTCGCGTCTTTCAATTAACCAGTTAGCTTCTCCCCACCCCTTTTTTAAAATCAAATAAATAATCCTTCTCCCATAAAAGTAATGACAGCGATGGGATCCGAACCCATGCCTCAGAAGAGACTGGTGCCTGAAACCAGCGCCATAGACCACTCGGCCACGCTACCTTCATTTCTAATTTTTATTCTTAAATTCGCGTCTTTCAATTAACTAGGTAGCGTCACCCAACATCTTCTTTAAAATCAAATAAATCATCCTTCTCCCCTTATAAGAAATAACAACGATGGGATTCGAACACATACCTCAGAAGAGACTGGTGCCTGAAACCAGCGCCATAGACCACTCGGCCTTCATTTCTAATTTTTAATCTTAAATTCGCGTCTTTCAATTAACCAGGTAGCGTCACCCAACCTCTTCTTTAAAATCAAATAAATCATCCTTCTCCCCTTAAAAGAAATGACAACGATGGGATTCGAACCCATGCCTCAGAAGAGACTGGTGCCTAAAACCAACGTCATAGACCACTCGTTCACACTGCTTTTATTTCTTGTCTTTTTTCTTTATTTCGCGTCTTTCAATTATCTAGGTAGCTTTTCCCCACGTGTTTTTTAAAATCAAATAAATCATCCTTCTCCCCTTAAAAGAAATGACAACGATGGGATTCGAACCTATGCCTCAGAAGAGACTGGTGCCTAAAACCAGTGCCATAAACCACTCGGCCACGCTGCCTTCATCTCTTGACTTTTTTTTAAATTCGCGTCTTTCAATTAACCAGTTAGCTTCTCCAAACCTCTTCTTTAAAATCAAATAAATAATCCTTCTCCCATAAAAGTAATGACAGCGATGGGATCCGAACCCATGCCTCAGAAGAGACTGGTGCCTGAAACCAGCGCCATAGACCACTCGGCCACGCTGCCTTCGTTTCTAATTTTTATTCTTAAATTCGCGTCTTTCAATTAACCAGGTAGCGTCACCCAACCTCTTCTTTAAAATCAAATAAATCATCCTTCTCCCCTTAAAAGAAATGACAATGATGGGATCCGAACCCATGCCTCAGAAGAGACTGGTGCCTGAAACCAGCGCCATAGACCACTCGGCCACGCTACCTTCATTTCTAATTTTTATTCTTAAATTCGCGTCTTTCAATTAACTAGGTAGCGTCACCCAACATCTTCTTTAAAATCAAATAAATCATCCTTCTCCCCTTATAAGAAATAACAACGATGGGATTCGAACACATACCTCAGAAGAGACTGGTGCCTGAAACCAGCGCCATAGACCACTCGGCCTTCATTTCTAATTTTTAATCTTAAATTCGCGTCTTTCAATTAACCAGGTAGCGTCACCCAACATCTTCTTTAAAATCAAATAAATCATCCTTCTCCCCTTAAAAGAAATGACAACGATGGGATTCGAACCCATGCCTCAGAAGAGACTGGTGCCTGAAACCAGCGCCATAGACCACTCGGCCTTCATTTCTAATTTTTAATCTTAAATTCGCGTCTTTCAATTAACCAGGTAGCGTCACCCAACATCTTCTTTAAAATCAAATAAATCATCCTTCTCCCCTTAAAAGAAATAACAACGATGGGATTCGAACACATGCCTCAGAAGAGACTGGTGCCTAAAACCAGCGCCATAGACCACTCAGCCACGATGCCTTCATTTCTAATTTTTATTCTTAAATTCGCGTCTTTCAATTAACCAGATAGCGTCACCCAACCTCTTCTTTAAAATCAAATAAATCATCCTTCTCCCCTTAAAAGAAATGACAATGATGGGATTCGAACCCATGCCTCAGAAGAGACTGGTGCCTAAAACCAACGAGATAGACCACTCGGTCACGCTGCCTTTATTTCTTGTCTTTTTTCTTTATTTCGCGTCTTTCAATTAACTAGGTAGCTTTTCCCCACGTGTTCTTTAAAATCAAATAAATCATCCTTCTCCCTTTAAAAGAAATGACAACGATGGGATTTGAACCTATGTCTCAGAAGAGACTGGTGCCTTAAACCAGTGCCATAAACCAGTCGGTCACGCTGCCTTCATCTCTTGACTTTTTTTTGAAATTCGCGTCTTTCAATTAACTAGGTAGCTTTCCCCCACCTGTTCTTTAAAATTAAGTAAATAATCCTTCTCACTTAAAAGAAATGAAAGCGATGGGAATCGAACTCATGCCTGAAACCAGCGCCATAGAACACTCGGTCACGCTGCTTTCATTTCTAATCTTTTTTTAAATTCGCGTCTTTCAATTAACCAGTTAGCTTCTCCCCACCCCTTTTTTAAAATCAAATAAATAATCCTTCTCCCATAAAAGAAATGACAGCGATGGGATTCGAACCCATGCCTCAGAAGAGACTGTTGCCTGAAACCAGCGCCATAGACCACTCGGCCACGCTGCCTTCATTTCTAATTTTTATTCTTAAATTCGCGTCTTTCAATTAACCAGGTAGCGTCACCCAACCTCTTCTTTAAAATCAAATAAATCATCCTTCTCCCCTTAAAAGAAATGACAACGATGGGATTCGAACCCATGCCTCAGAAGAGACTGGTGCCTAAAACCAACGTCATAGACCACTCGTTCACACTGCTTTTATTTCTTGTCTTTTTTCTTTATTTCGCGTCTTTCAATTATCTAGGTAGCTTTTCCCCACGTGTTTTTTAAAATCAAATAAATCATCCTTCTCCCCTTAAAAGAAATGACAACGATGGGATTCGAACCTATGCCTCAGAAGAGACTGGTGCCTAAAACCAGTGCCATAAACCACTCGGCCACGCTGCCTTCATCTCTTGACTTTTTTTTAAATTCGCGTCTTTCAATTAACCAGTTAGCTTCTCCAAACCTCTTCTTTAAAATCAAATAAATAATCCTTCTCCCATAAAAGTAATGACAGCGATGGGATCCGAACCCATGCCTCAGAAGAGACTGGTGCCTGAAACCAGCGCCATAGACCACTCGGCCACGCTGCTTTCGTTTCTAATTTTTATTCTTAAATTCGCGTCTTTCAATTAACCAGGTAGCGTCACCCAACCTCTTCTTTAAAATCAAATAAATCATCCTTCTCCCCTTAAAAGAAATGACAACGATGGGATTCGAACCCATGCCTCAGAAGAGACTGGTGCCTGAAACCAGCGCCATAGACCACTCGGCCTTCATTTCTAATTTTCAATCTTAAATTCGCGTCTTTCAATTAACCAGGTAGCGTCACCCAACATCTTCTTTAAAATCAAATAAATCATCCTTCTCCCCTTAAAAGAAATAACAACGATGGGATTCGAACACATGCCTCAGAAGAGACTGGTGCCTAAAACCAGCGCCATAGACCACTCGGCCACGATGCCTTCATTTCTAATTTTTATTCTTAAATTCGCGTCTTTCAATTAACCAGATAGCGTCACCCAACCTCTTCTTTAAAATCAAATAAATCATCCTTCTCCCCTTAAAAGAAATGACAATGATGGGATTCGAGCCCATGCCTCAGAAGAGACTGGTGCCTGAAACCAGCGCCATAGAACACTCGGTCACGCTGCTTTCATTTCTAATCTTTTTTTAAATTCGCGTCTTTCAATTAACCAGTTAGCTTCTCCCCACCCCTTTTTTAAAATCAAATAAATAATCCTTCTCCCATAAAAGAAATGACAGCGATGGGATTCGAACCCATGCTTCAGAAGAGACTGTTGCCTGAAACCAGCGCCATAGACCACTCGGCCACGCTGCCTTCATTTCTAATTTTTATTCTTAAATTCGCGTCTTTCAATTAACCAGGTAGCGTCACCCAACCTCTTCTTTAAAATCAAATAAATCATCCTTCTCCCCTTAAAAGAAATAACAACGATGGGATTCGAACCCATGCCTCAGAAGAGACTGGTGCCTAAAACCAACGCCATAGACCACTCGGTCACACCGCTTTTATTTCTTGTCTTTTTTCTTTATTTCGCGTCTTTCAATTATCTAGGTAGCTTTTCCCCACGTGTTTTTTAAAATCAAATAAATCATCCTTCTCCCCTTAAAAGAAATGACAACGATGGGATTCGAAACTATGCCTCAGAAGAGACTGGTGCCTAAAACCAGTGCCATAAACCACTCGGCCACGCTGCCTTCATCTCTTGACTTTTTTTTTAAATTCGCGTCTTTCAATTAACCAGTTAGCTTCTCACCACCTCTTCTTTAAAATCAAATAAATAATCCTTCTCCCCTTAAAAGAAATGACAATGATGGGATTCGAGCCCATGCCTCAGAAGAGACTGGTGCCTGAAACCAGCGCCATAGAACACTCGGTCACGCTGCTTTCATTTCTAATCTTTTTTTAAATTCGCGTCTTTCAATTAACCAGTTAGCTTCTCCCCACCCCTTTTTTAAAATCAAATAAATAATCCTTCTCCCTTAAAAGAAATGACAGCGATGGGATTCGAACCCATGCCGCAGGAGAGACTGGTGCCTTAAACCAGCACCATAGACCACTCGGACACGCTGCTTTCATTTCTAATCTTTTTTTTTTAAATTCGCGTCTTGCAATTAACCAGGTAGCTTCTCCCCAACTCTTCTTTAAAATCAAGTAAATAATCCTTCTCCTTTTAAAAGAAATGACAGCGATGGGATTCGAACCCATGCCTCAGGAGAGACTGGTGCCCTAAACCAGCGCCATAGAGCACTCGGCCACGCTTTCTTTATATCTTGTCTTTTTTCTTTATTTCACGTCTTTCAATTAACTAGGTAGCTTTTCCCCGCCTGTTCTTTAAAATCAAATAAATCATCCTTCTCCCCTTAAAAGAAATGACAACGATGGGATTCGAACCTATGCCTCAGAAGAGACTGGTGCCTAAAACCAGTGCCATAAACCACTCGGCCACGCTGCCTTCATCTCTTGACTTTTTTTTAAATTCGCGTCTTTCAATTAACCAGTTAGCTTCTCCAAACCTCTTCTTTAAAATCAAATAAATAATCCTTCTCCCATAAAAGTAATGACAGCGATGGGATCCGAACCCATGCCTCAGAAGAGACTGGTGCCTGAAACCAGCGCCATAGACCACTCGGCCACGCTGCCTTCGTTTCTAATTTTTATTCTTAAATTCGCGTCTTTCAATTAACCAGGTAGCGTCACCCAACCTCTTCTTTAAAATCAAATAAATCATCCTTCTCCCCTTAAAAGAAATGACAACGATGGGATTCGAACCCATGCCTCAGAAGAGACTGGTGCCTGAAACCAGCGCCATAGACCACTCGGCCTTCATTTCTAATTTTCAATCTTAAATTCGCGTCTTTCAATTAACCAGGTAGCGTCACCCAACATCTTCTTTAAAATCAAATAAATCATCCTTCTCCCCTTAAAAGAAATAACAACGATGGGATTCGAACACATGCCTCAGAAGAGACTGGTGCCTAAAACCAGCGCCATAGACCACTCGGCCACGATGCCTTCATTTCTAATTTTTATTCTTAAATTCGCGTCTTTCAATTAACCAGATAGCGTCACCCAACCTCTTCTTTAAAATCAAATAAATCATCCTTCTCCCCTTAAAAGAAATGACAATGATGGGATTCGAGCCCATGCCTCAGAAGAGACTGGTGCCTGAAACCAGCGCCATAGAACACTCGGTCACGCTGCTTTCATTTCTAATCTTTTTTTAAATTCGCGTCTTTCAATTAACCAGTTAGCTTCTCCCCACCCCTTTTTTAAAATCAAATAAATAATCCTTCTCCCATAAAAGAAATGACAGCGATGGGATTCGAACCCATGCCTCAGAAGAGACTGTTGCCTGAAACCAGCGCCATAGACCACTCGGCCACGCTGCCTTCATTTCTAATTTTTATTCTTAAATTCGCGTCTTTCAATTAACCAGGTAGCGTCACCCAACCTCTTCTTTAAAATCAAATAAATCATCCTTCTCCCCTTAAAAGAAATAACAACGATGGGATTCGAACCCATGCCTCAGAAGAGACTGGTGCCTAAAACCAACGCCATAGACCACTCGGTCACACCGCTTTTATTTCTTGTCTTTTTTCTTTATTTCGCGTCTTTCAATTATCTAGGTAGCTTTTCCCCACGTGTTTTTTAAAATCAAATAAATCATCCTTCTCCCCTTAAAAGAAATGACAACGATGGGATTCGAAACTATGCCTCAGAAGAGACTGGTGCCTAAAACCAGTGCCATAAACCACTCGGCCACGCTGCCTTCATCTCTTGACTTTTTTTTTAAATTCGCGTCTTTCAATTAACCAGTTAGCTTCTCACCACCTCTTCTTTAAAATCAAATAAATAATCCTTCTCCCCTTAAAAGAAATGACAATGATGGGATTCGAGCCCATGCCTCAGAAGAGACTGGTGCCTGAAACCAGCGCCATAGAACACTCGGTCACGCTGCTTTCATTTCTAATCTTTTTTTAAATTCGCGTCTTTCAATTAACCAGTTAGCTTCTCCCCACCCCTTTTTAAAATCAAATAAATAATCCTTCTCCCTTAAAAGAAATGACAGCGATGGGATTAGAACCCATGCCGCAGGAGAGACTGGTGCCTTAAACCAGCACCATAGACCACTCGGACACGCTGCTTTCATTTCTAATCTTTTTTTTTAAATTCGCGTCTTTCAATTAACCAGGTAGCTTCTCCCCAACTCTTCTTTAAAATCAAGTAAATAATCCTTCTCCTTTTAAAAGAAATGACAGCGATGGGATTCGAACCCATGCCTCAGGAGAGACTGGTGCCCTAAACCAGCGCCATAGAGCACTCGGCCACGCTTTCTTTATATCTTGTCTTTTTTCTTTATTTCACGTCTTTCAATTAACTAGGTAGCTTTTCCCCGCCTGTTCTTTAAAATCAAGTAAATAATCCTTTTCCCCTTAAAAGAAATGACAGCGATTGGACTCGCACCCAAGCCTCAGAAGAGACTGGTGCCTTAAACCAGCGCCATAGACCACTCGACCACGCTGCCTTCATTTCTAATCTTTTTTTCTTAAATTCGCGTCTTTCAATTAACCAGGTAGCTTCTCCCCACCTCTTCTTTAAAATCAAATAAATAATCCTTCTCCCCTTAAAAGAAATGACAACTATGGGATTCGAACCCATGCCTTAGAAGAGACTGGTGCCAAAAACCAGTGCCATAAACCACTCGGCCACGCTGCCTTCATCTCTTGACTTTTTTTTGAACATCGCGTCTTTCAATTAACCAGTTAGCTTCTCCTCACCTCTCTTTAAAATCCAATAAATAATGCTTATCCCTTAAAAGAAATGAAAGCGATAGGAATCGAACTCATGCCTCAGAAGAGACTGGTGCATAAAACCAGCGCCATAGAGCACTCGGCCACGCTTTCTTTATATCTTGTCTTTTTTCTTTATTTCACGTCTTTCAATTAACTAGGTAGCTTTTCCACGCCTGTTCTTTAAAATCAAGTAAATAATCCTTTTCCCCTTAAAAGAAATGACAGCGATTGGACTCGCACCCAAGCCTCAGAAGAGACTGGTGCCTTAAACCAGCGCCATAGACCACTCGACCACGCTGCCTTCATTTCTAATCTTTTATTCTTAAATTCGCGTCTTTCAATTAACCAGGTAGCTTCTCCCCACCTCTTCTTTAAAATCAAATAAATAATCCTTCTCCCTTTAAAAGAAATGACAGCGATGGGATTCGAACCCATGCCGCAGGAGAGTCTGGTGCCTTAAACCAGCACCATAGACCACTCGGACACGCTGCTTTCATTTCTTATCTTTTTTTTTAATTTGCGTCTTTCAATTAACCAGGTAGCTTCTCCCCAACTCTTCTTTAAAATCAAGTAAATAATCTTTCTCCTTTTAAAAGAAATGACAGCGATGGGATTCGAACCCATGCCTCAGAAGAGACTGGTGCCTGAAAACAGCGCCATAGACCACTCGGCCACGCTGTCTTCATTCCTAATTTATTTTTCTTAAATTAAGCGTCTTTCAATTAACCAGGTAGCGTCTCCCCACCTCTTCTTTAAAATCAAATAAATCATCCTTCTCCCTTTTAAAGAAATGACAGCGATGGGATTCGAACCCATGCCTCAGGAGAGACTGGTGCCTAAAACCAGCGCCATTTTTTTTTTTTTTTTTTTTTTTTTTTTTTTTAAACCCTTTATTCACAGTATTAAAATTACAATACAATCATAAAGATTGAAGGTTATAAAACACAAAATAGAATTAAGGACAAGCAATCAACAAGCATTCTATTCAAATATTTTGTTTAACATGTTGTATAAGATTAAATCTGACGGTAAATCTAAATGTAATTTCTGTTGCTTATAACGACATTCTAGTTTTAAAACTGCATGGAATTTCTTTTGACACAAAAAATGATTAAATTGAATATCATTAAAAGAACAATAACACCGGTATAACCAAATTTCTCTTTTCATTACAGCACAAAGGAACTGGACCACTGTCCAAAACATTTTAGAGTTATGCAAGTCTTTGTGAATTAAACCAAAAATAAGGAAAGAATTTCGCGTATACGAAGAAACGCCATATAAATCACGATTAAGTTCCAAAATATCACAGAATAGCCAAGTCCATAATTGAGAAACCACGGGGCACGTTACGAAGAGATGTTCTACCGTCTCTGAGTCTATCCGACAATATATGCACGTATCATCCGGTACCACTAGAGCGTGCACCAAACGCGACTTCACCGAGAAACCATGATGAATGAGGCGTAAATTTATGGCAGAGAGCGAAGGACCCAAAAAATTGGATCGCACGAATTTCCAGCGAATCCGTTGAAGAGGGCCACCGAAAAAGCGACGCCAGCGTTCTTCTCCACTCGACTCGATAGACAATGATTCCGCGAACGCAGCGTAAATGGGCCTCACTGCGATAGCGAGAGACACCTTTTCGCCCGACACGTCAATAACCGATAAACCGACCCCGTGCGCGACCGGAGGGCGACGCAATTGACGCCCCCCTTGTTGAATGCTCATGGACCAAATCGGAGGAACTGCATCAATAAGTTCTTGGTAGAGTAGCAAGACCCGAGACCGAGGCAAAACGAGCGATGAATCGGCTGTAGCGTCGAAACACGCCTGAGGCGGCAAGAACCCGGGGACGTACTCGTAACACAGATCGCGTACTGTCCGAAAACCCGCTTGCGAAAAAAACCCACGCTCGAGACGACCGAAATGTGGCAACGACAGACGCGGATTTAAAAAAAGCGGTTCATCCAAAAAATTCGAGAGAGCGGGAAAGGTCCAGCCATGAATGTGCTGAAAATCCTTCCAAGCAAGCAGCATGGAAACATACCGAGACGGAAGACCGGCGGCGCAACGAGAAGTGATAGATAACCGGAAAACGTGTAGGCCCAATTGCAAGGCGCCGCCATAAAGATTAAGAATCTGCGACGAAAGATCCCGAGCGAAAACCGGAGTAGTCTCTGCAAACAACGTAAGAGCTTCGCGAACGCGAAACGCCTTAACTTTGGTACAAATGTCTACTAGCCCGAACCCTCCGATCAGCGTTGGCCGAACAAGACTCTCATAGGCGACCAGATGAGGGCCATTGCCCCAAATAAAGTTCAAAATGGCTTCCCGAAATTGACGAAGCCAAAAAGGCGAAATATCGACTGTTTTTAAAATATGCCAGAGCATAGATGCAGCGAGCACATTGACAACCAAAACTTTGCCAACGACCGAGAGAGTACGACCTTTCCAAGACCGTAAGACCCGAGAGAACTTGCCATAGCGCTCCTCCCATTGAAGGCGAGCCGAATGCACAGAATCGTAGTCTATCCAAATACCGAGAATTTTCAAAGGTGAACTAGAAAGCGTTACGCCGCTGATCTCGATAGGGTCCCGACCATGATAGAGACCAAGCCATTTCGCGTGGCACTTTGACGGGTTCAATTTCGCTCCGGAGGCTTGACCGAAATCCGCAAAAACATCGCAGATCGCGGGAATCGCGGCCGCTGTTGAGGTTACAACCGTGGTGTCATCCATATGTTGAAAGAGAGTCGGCAAAACCGAATGCGCGGATAACCGTACCGGCGGGATGGATTCGTGCGACGTGACCGCGGAAAACAGAGGTTCCGAGGCTAAAACATATAGCAGAGGGCTAAGCGGGCACCCTTGGCGAACCGACCGCCCTAACGAAAAGACATCAGTCAAATGACCATTGACTTTGACACAGGCCCTGGAACCCGCGACAAAAGCTTGAATCCACTTGCAGAAAAACGGGCCAAACCCCATGGCCGCTAAGAGCTCAAATAAATATGGCCATGCCACCCGGTCGAAAGCCTTCATAAGGTCCAGCTGGACCATAATGCCACCCTCTTCACGAAGGCGGAGGTTCTCGGCGACATCTGACAACAGTCTCGTGGAGGTAGAAATGTCCCGACCACGAACCGCACCCGTTTGAGTAGCTGACGTAATGTTCGGCAAAAGCGACGCTACTCGGAGAGCAAAAACTTTGGATAAAATTTTATAATCAGTATTGAGTAACGTTATAGGCCTCCAGTTCTTTAAAAGAGTTAAATCACCAGTCTTGGGCAAAAGGATAATAAGACCTATTTTCATGCTGCGCGGAATTCGGCCCTGATCACGGGCGATATGGGCTAAGCGAAGAAAGTCATCCTTAATAAGCGGAAGTAAAAACCGCCAAAACTCCACCGTCAAACCATCAAGTCCCGGACTCTTATTGGGCTTCATAGACCCCAAGGACCGCTCGAGTTCCTCCCAGGTGACAGGCAACTCAACTGCGTCACGATCAGCTTTCGATACCCGGTCCCGGACCCGATCGCTAAAACTTCGACTCTGGGCCTCGCAAATAGGCTCCTGAGTATAAAGGGCATTATAGAAATAAAAAATTTGCTGACGGATGAGACGCCCGTCGCGAAAGACCTCTCCTGATGGAGACACTAAACGACCAATCGATTTGATACTCTGACGATGAGTCTCCAGGCGCAGAAAATAGCGCGTGGGCCGCTCACCCAATTCTTTAAAATCCGTCCTAGCGCGTACGACCTGGCCACGAAGCACCTCAGAATCGAAATCCGCCAATGCCTGCTTAGCGTCCAGCAACTCCGGCAAACAAGTAAGATCGGACGCGTAGCGAGACTCGAGGTGAGAAATCCGAACCAATAAAGCAGCGCGAGAACTTCTCAACCTCTGAGCGCGAGCTTTGCCGTAGAACATGGCGTAATCCTTAATACAAACTTTAAGATTTTCGTACCATTGAAAAATATCTACACGGTACTCGACGGTGTCGCGACTCCGATCAACAATACGCTGGATGCCCGTACGGAAGCGCTCCTCTTGAAGTAACGTAGAGTTAAACGCCCAGACCCCAGGGCCGCGCTGGACGCCACTGGGATCAAAGACGAAAGACACGGCCTTGTGGTCAGAAAAAGGAACAGTCAAGATTAGATTCCGCGAACAATTATGCGCATCCGTTGGGCGAATAAATAAATAGTCAATCCGCGACATGACAAAGTTCCCGAATACGAAACCGGAACGAGTATAATCAAAATGATCGGCGTGAGAAGCCCTCCAGGGATCATAAAGATCAAGACTGGTAAGCCAAAGCTTAAAACTCGTAGGCGGAACAACGGAACGAAGATTAGAAACGGGGCGACGATCAAGAGATGAGTTTAAAATATCATTAAAATCCCCCGCTATAATCGGACGAGGTAAAAGCGAACACCACAACTTCGCCGAAGACATAAAAAGAGAACGCGACGGCGCGTCATTCGGAGCGTAAATATTCGCGAAATCCATAGGAACATCGTCAACAACCGCGGAGACGGAAAGAAATCGGCCGCAGTCGCTTCGAAAAACTCGCGAAGGAACAATATCCAGCCCAGCCCGAAAGCAGGTCGCTACGCCGCAAAAAGTAGTAGTAGGGTCATTATCCCAAAAAACGCGGCCGCGAAAAATTTTCCGAAAAGTACTCACATGTTCATTCGTCCAGTGTGTCTCTTGTAAAAAAACCACATCATACGCGTCCATAAAAATAAGCACTTCCGACATCTTATTAACATTCCGAAGACCATTAACGTTAAGAGAGACGATTTTTAATGGCATTAAAGGAACCGGGGACAGGCGTGACAACGGTTGGCAGGGACGTAGAAGGCAACTTGGCAGGTGCGATGGCATGCGATTCCGTAGAGTAGACGTTCGTCTTCTTAGGAGGAGGCTGGCGTTTATCACCCTCCGAGCCACTCGTCGAAGTCAAAATTCTCTTACCAACGTCCTTCGTAACGTGCTTGGGAAATTTCGGCCGATCAACATTATCGCCCCCCTGGGCAACCATGCCTTGAGAGGACTCTTTGGCTAAAAGAACCTGATCAGTAATCAGGCCCGCATCCTGTTCTTCGACCATCCTATCAGCAACCGGATCCTTGGATTCAACAACTTCAGCGCGAGTGGGACAGGACCGCGCCACATGACCTTGCTTCTTACAACGAAAACAGATAAAAGAGGGACAGTCTTTATACAGGTGGCTCGAAGAGAGACACCCATTACAAACTTTACTCTGAGAGGAGTGACGAACCTGATAAAAAGTCTCCCGACCTAAAACGTCTTTGATCTTTAGACCGTACGGTAACGAACTGACACATTCGGCAAGGCGAACCTTGACCGAACGAATTCCAAAATAAATTCCGGCGTCATTTTTAGTCCAGACAATTTCGCCACGCAACTCACATTGTAAGCTTTCCAATTTCTCCTTCACCGCTCCGTCACTCACAAACTCAGGTAAACCATAGATATGGACAATAACTGTTTTCCTCGCTATCCCAGACACAGCAAAACGCGTCTCTCCTACTTCGATCCCAGCATCAAGACACAATTCCGCTTCTTCCTCGCGTAAGAAGGTGACGTAATAGCCACCCTCCGTAGCAACAACCGACGAGACCGTATTAGGCCCGTAATCCAAAATACATGCCGTCAAAATTTCTTGCTTCGAAACTTCTTTCACGACGCATTCCACAAAAATGGAACGTTTTAAAACATCCATCCTGGAATTCAGAAGAAAACCCAGGAGGGCACGAAAAACGAAAAATAAACTGCGCGAATTAGTAAATTTTAAATTAAGCAAACAAAATGTTAGAAAAAGAACCGAAACTAAGGCTTAGCGAGAAGACGAGGAGAGCAAAGAAAAACGAACCGCACTCTCCAAAAAACCAAACGCGACTCAAAGAAATGACAACGATGGGATTCGAACCCATGCCTCAGAAGAGACTGGTGCCTAAAACCAGCGCCATAGACCACTCGGCCACGCTTCCTTTATTCCTTGACTTTTTTCTTTATTTCACGCCTTTCAATTAACTAGGTAGCTTTTCCCCACCTGTTCTTTAAAATCAAATAAATAGCCCTTCTGCCCTTAAAAGAAATGACAGCGATGGGATTCGAACCCATGCCTCAGAAGAAACTGGTCAATAAATTCACCCCTGTAGACCACTCGTCCACGCTGCCTTCATTTCTAATCTTTTTTTTTTATAAATTCGCGTAATTCAATTAACCAGGAAGCTTCTCCCCTTCGCGTCTTTCAATTAACCAGGTAGCTTCTCCCCTTCGCGTCTTTTAATTAACCAGGTAGCTTCTACCCACCCCTTCTTTAAAATCAAATAAATAATCCTTCTCCCCTTAAAAGAAATGACCGCGATGGGATTCGAACCCATGCCTCAGAAAATACTGGTGCTTACTGGTGCCTAAGAACAGTGCCTAGACCACTCAGCGCCGCTGCTTTCCTTCCTTTTCTTCTTTTTTTGAAATTCTCGTCTTTCAATTAAGCTGGTAGCTTCTACCCTACCCTTCTTTAAAATCAAATAAATAATCCTTCTCCCCTTAAAAGAAATGACAGCGATGGGATTCGAACCCATGCTTCAGAAGAGACTGGTGCCTAAAACAAGCGCCATAGACCACTCGGCCACGCTGCCTTCATTTCTTATCTTTTTTTCTTAAATTCGTGTCTTTCAATTAACCAGGTAGCTTCTTCCCACCTCTTCTTTAAAATAAAATAAATAATCCTTCTCCCTTTAAAAGAAATGACAGCGATGGGATTCAAACCCATGCCTCAGAAGAGACTGGTGCCGGAAAACAGCGCCATAGACCACTCGGCCACGCTGCTTGCATTTCCAATTTTTATTCTTAAATTCGCGTCTTTCAATTAACCAGGTAGCGTCTCTCCACCTCTTCTTTAAAATCAAATAAATCATCCTTCTCCCTTTTAAAGAAATGACAGCGATGGGATTCGAACCCATGCCTCAGGAGAGACTGGTGCCTAAAACCAGCGCCATAGACCACTCGGCCACGCTTCCTTTATTCCTTGACTTTTTTCTTTATTTCGCGTCTTTCAATTAACTAGGTAGCTTTTCCCCACCTGTTCTTTAAAATCAAATAAATAGCCCTTCTCCCCTTAAAAGAAATGACAGCGATGGGATTCGAACCCATGCCTCAGAAGAAACTGGGCAATAAATTCACCCCTGTAGACCACTCGTCCACGCTGCCTTCATTTCTAATCTTTTTTTATAAATTCGCGTAATTCAATTAACCAGGAAGTTTCTCCCCTTCGCGTCTTTCAATTAACCAGGTAGCTTCTCCCCTTCGCGTCTTTTAATTAACCAGGTAGCTTCTACCCACCCCTTCTTTAAAATCAAATTAATAATCCTTCTCCCCTTAAAAGAAATGACCGCGATGGGATTCGAACCCATGCCTCAGAAAATACTGTTGCTTACTGGTGCCTAAGACCAGTGCCTAGACCACTCGGCGCCACTGCTTTCCTTCCTTTTCTTCTTTTTTTGAAATTCTCGTCTTTCAATTAAGCTGGTAGCTTCTACCCTACCCTTCTTTAAAATCAAATAAATAATCCTTCTCTCCTTAAAAGAAATGACAGCGATGGGATTCGAACCCATGCTTCAGAAGAGCCATAGACCACTCGGCCACGCTTCCTTTATTTCTTGTCTTTTTTCTTTATTTCGCGTCTTTCAATTAACTAGGTAGCTTTTCCCCACCTGTTCTTTAAAATCAAGTAAATAATCCTTATTCCCTTAAAAGAAATGACAACGATGTGATTCGAACCCATGTCTCAGAAGAGAGTGGCGACTACTGGTGCCTTAAACCAGCACCATAGACCACTCGGACACGCTGCTTTCATTTCTAATCTTTTTTTTAAATTCGCGTCTTTCAATTAACCAGGTAGCTTCACCCCAACTCTTCTTTAAAATCAAGTAAATAATACTTCTCCTTTTAAAAGAAATGACAGCGATGGGATTCGAACCCATGCCTTAGAAGAGACTGGTGCCTGAAAACAGCGCCATAGAGCACTCGGCCACGCTTTCTTTATTTCTTGTCTTTTTTCTTTATTTCGCGTCTTTCAATTAACTAGGTAGCTTTTCCCCACCTGTTCTTTAAAATCAAGTAAATAATCCTTTTCCCCCTTAAAAGAAATGACAGCGATTGGACTCGAACCCAAGCCTCAGAAGAGAATGGTGCCTTAAACCAGCGCCATAGACCACTCGACCACGCTGCCTTCATTTCTAATCTTTTTTTCTTAAATTCGCGTCTTTCAATTAACCAGGTAGCTTCTCCCCACCTTTTCTTTAAAATCAAATAAATAATCCTTCTCCCTTTAAAAGAAATGACAGCGATGGGATTCGAACCCATGCCTCAGAAGAGACTGGTGCCTGAAAACAGCGCCATAGACCACTCGGCCACGCATCCTTTATTTTTTGTCTTTTTTCTTTATTTCGCGTCTTACAATAAACTAGGTAGCTTTTCCCCACCTGTTCTTTAAAATCAAGTAAATAATCCTTATCCCCTTAAAAGAAATGACAACGATGTGATTCGAACCCATGTCTCAGAAGAGAGTGGCGACTACTGGTGCCTTAAACCAGCACCATAGACCACTCGGACACGCTGCTTTCATTTCTAATCTTTTTTTTTAAATTCGCGTTTTTCAATTAACCAGGTAGCTTCTCCCCAACTCTTCTTTAAAATCAAGTAAATAATACTTCTCCTTTTAAAAGAAATGACAGCGATGGGATTCGAACTAATGCCTTAGAAGAGACTGGTGCCTAAAAACAGCGCCATAGACCACTCGGCCACGCTGCCTTCATCACTTGAATTTTTTTTAAACTTGCGTCTTTCAAATAACCAGGTAGCTTCTCCGCACCCCTTCTTTAAAATCAAATAAATAGCCCTTCTCCCCTTAAAAGAAATGACAGTGATGGGATTCGAACCCATGCCTTAGAAGAAACTGGTGAATAAATTCACCCCTGTAGACCACTCGTCCACGCTGCCTTCATTTCTAATCTTTTTTTTAAATTCGCGTAAATCAATTAACCAGGAAGCTTCTCCCCTTCGCGTCTTTCAATTAACCAGTTAGCTTCTACCCTACCCTTCTTTAAAATCAAATAAATAATCCTTCTCCCTTTAAAAAAAATGACAGCGATGGGATTCGAACCCATGCCTCAGAAGAGACTGGTGCCTAAAACCAGCGCCATACACCATACGGCCACGCTGCCTTCATCTCTCGACTTTTTTTTTAAACTTGCGTCTTTCAAATAACCAGGTAGCTTCTCCCCACATCTTCTTTAAAATCAAATAAATAGCCCTTCTCCCCTTAAAAGAAATGACAGTGATGGGATTCGAACCCATGCCTTAGAAGAAACTGGTGAATAAATTCACCCCTGTAGACCACTCGGCCACACTGCTTTCATTTCTCATCTTTTTTTAAAATTCGCGTCTTTCAATTAACCAGTTAGCTTCTCCCCACCCCTTTTTTAAAATCAAATAAATAATCCTTCTCCCTTAAAAGAAATGACAGCGATGGGATTCCAACCCATGCCTCAGAAGAGACTGGTGCCTGAATCCAGCGCCATAGACCACTATGCCACGCTTCTTTCATTTCTAATCTTTTTTTTTTAAATTCGCGTCTTTCAATTTACCAGGTAGCTTCTCCCCACCCCTTCTTTAAAATCAAATAAATAATCCTTCTCCCCTTAAAAGAAATGACAGCGATGGGATTCGAACCCATGCCTCAGAAGATACTGGTGCTTAATGGTGCCCATACCAGTGCCTAGACCACCCGGCCACGCTGCCGTCCTTCCTTTTATTTTTTTTTGAAATTCGCGTCTTTCAATTAACCTGGTAGCTTCTACCCTACCCTTCTTTAAAATCAAATAAATAATCCTTCTCCCTTTAAAAAAAATGACAGCGATGGGATTCGAACCCATGCCTCAGAAGAGACTGGTGCCTAAAACCAGCGCCATACACCATACGGCCACGCTGCCTTCATCTCTCGACTTTTTTTTTAAACTTGCGTCTTTCAAATAACCAGGTAGCTTCTCCCCACATCTTCTTTAAAATCAAATAAATAATCCTTCTCCCTTAAAAGAAATGAAAGCTATGGGAATCGAACTCATGCCTCAGAAGAGACTGGTGCCTGAAACCAGCGCCATAGAACACTCGGCCACACTGCTTTCTTTTCTCATCTTTTTTTAAAATTCGCGTCTTTCAATTAACCAGTTAGCTTCTCCCCACCCCTTTTTTAAAATCAAATAAATAATCCTTCTCCCTTAAAAGAAATGACAGCGATGGGATTCGAGCTCATGCCTTAGAAGAGACTGGTGCCTGAAAACAGCGCCATAGACCACTCGGCCACGCTGCCTTCATCACTTGAATTTTTTTTAAACTTGCGTCTTTCAAATAACCAGGTAGCTTCTCCGCACCCCTTCTTTAAAATCAAATAAATAGCCCTTCTCCCCTTAAAAGAAATGACAGTGATGGGATTCGAACCCATGCCTTAGAAGAAACTGGTGAATAAATTCACCCCTGTAGACCAATCGTCCACGCTGCCTTCATTTCTAATCTTTTTTTTAAATTCGCGTAAATCAATTAATTAGGAAGCTTCTCCCCTTCGCGTCTTTCAATTAACCAGTTAGCTTCTCCCCACATCTTCTTTAAAATCAAATAAATAATACTTCTCCTTTTAAAAGAAATGACAGCGATGGGATTCGAACTCATGCCTTAGAAGAGACTGGTGCCTGAAAACAGCGCCATAGACCACTCGGCCACGCTGCCTTCATCACTTGAATTTTTTTTAAACTTGCGTCTTTCAAATAACCAGGTAGCTTCTCCGCACCCCTTCTTTAAAATCAAATAAATAGCCCTTCTCCCCTTAAAAGAAATGACAGTGATGGGATTCGAACCCATGCCTTAGAAGAAACTGGTGAATAAATTCACCCCTGTAGACCACTCGGCCACACTGCTTTCATTCCTCATCTTTTTTTAAAATTCGCGTCTTTCAATTAACCAGTTAGCTTCTCCCCACCCCTTTTTTAAAATCAAATAAATAATCCTTCTCCCTTAAAAGAAATGACAGCGATGGGATTCCAACCCATGCCTCAGAAGAGACTGGTGCCTGAAACCAGCGCCATAGACCACTATGCCACGCTTCTTTCATTTCTAATCTTTTTTTTTTTAAATTCGCGTCTTTCAATTTACCAGGTAGCTTCTCCCCACCCCTTCTTTAAAATCAAATAAATAATCCTTCTCCCCTTAAAAGAAATGACAGCGATGGGATTCGAACCCATGCCTCAGAAGATACTGGTGCTTAATGGTGCCCATACCAGTGCCTAGACCACCCGGCCACGCTGCCGTCCTTCCTTTTATTTTTTTTTGAAATTCGCGTCTTTCAATTAACCTGGTAGCTTCTACCCTACCCTTCTTTAAAATCAAATAAATAATCCTTCTCCCTTTAAAAAAAATGACAGCGATGGGATTCGAACCCATGCCTCAGTAGAGACTGGTGCCTAAAACCAGCGCCATAGACCATACGGCCACGCTGCCTTCATCTCTCGACTTTTTTTTAAACTTGCGTCTTTCAAATAACCAGGTAGCTTCTCCGCACCCCTTCTTTAAAAACAAATAAATAGCCCTTCTCCCCTTAAAAGAAATGACAGCGATGGGATTCAAACCCATGCCTCAGAAGAGACTGGTGCCTAAAACCAGCGCCATAGACCACTCGGCCACGCTGCCTTCACCTCTTGACTTTTTTTTTAAATTCGCGTCTTTCAATTAACCAGTTAGCTTCTCCCCACATCTTCTTTAAAATCAAATAAATAATCCTTCTCCCTTAACAGAAATGAAAGCTATGGGAATCGAACTCATGCCTTAGAAGAGACTGGTGCCTGAAAACAGCGCCATAGACCACTCGGCCACACTGCTTTCTTTTCTCATCTTTTTTTAAAATTCGCGTCTTTCAATTAACCAGTTAGCTTCTCCCCACCCCTTTTTTAAAATCAAATAAATAATCCTTCTCCCTTAAAAGAAATGACAGCGATGGGATTCAAGCTCATGCCTTAGAAGAGACTGGTGCCTGAAAACAGCGCCATAGACCACTCGGCCACGCTGCCTTCATCACTTGAATTTTTTTTAAACATGCGTCTTTCAAATAACCAGGTAGCTTCTCCGCACCCCTTCTTTAAAATCAAATAAATAGCCCTTCTCCCCTTAAAAGAAATGACAGTGATGGGATTCGAACCCATGCCTTAGAAGAAACTGGTGAATAAATTCACCCCTGTAGACCACTCGGCCACACTGCTTTCATTTCTCATCTTTTTTTAAAATTCGCGTCTTTCAATTAACCAGTTAGCTTCTCCCCACCCCTTTTTTAAAATCAAATAAATAATCCTTCTCCCTTAAAAGAAATGACAGCGATGGGATTCCAACCCATGCCTCAGAAGAGACTGGTGCCTGAATCCAGCGCCATAGACCACTATGCCACGCTTCTTTCATTTCTAATCTTTTTTTTTTAAATTCGCGTCTTTCAATTTACCAGGTAGCTTCTCCCCACCCCTTCTTTAAAATCAAATAAATAATCCTTCTCCCTTAAAAGAAATGAAAGCTATGGGAATCGAACTCATGCCTCAGAAGAGACTGGTGCCTGAAACCAGCGCCATAGAACACTCGGCCACACTGCTTTCTTTTCTCATCTTTTTTTAAAATTCGCGTCTTTCAATTAACCAGTTAGCTTCTCCCCACCCCTTTTTTAAAATCAAATAAATAATCCTTCTCCCTTAAAAGAAATGACAGCGATGGGATTCAAGCTCATGCCTTAGAAGAGACTGGTGCCTGAAAACAGCGCCATAGACCACTCGGCCACGCTGCCTTCATCACTTGAATTTTTTTTAAACATGCGTCTTTCAAATAACCAGGTAGCTTCTCCGCACCCCTTCTTTAAAATCAAATAAATAGCCCTTCTCCCCTTAAAAGAAATGACAGTGATGGGATTCGAACCCATGCCTTAGAAGAAACTGGTGAATAAATTCACCCCTGTAGACCATTCGTCCACGCTGCCTTCATTTCTAATCTTTTTTTTAAATTCGCGTAAATCAATTAATTAGGAAGCTTCTCCCCTTCGCGTCTTTCAATTAACCAGTTAGCTTCTCCCCACATCTTCTTTAAAATCAAATAAATAATACTTCTCCTTTTAAAAGAAATGACAGCGATGGGATTCGAACTCATGCCTTAGAAGAGACTGGTGCCTGAAAACAGCGCCATAGACCACTCGGCCACGCTGCCTTCATCACTTGAATTTTTTTTAAACTTGCGTCTTTCAAATAACCAGGTAGCTTCTCCGCACCCCTTCTTTAAAATCAAATAAATAGCCCTTCTCCCCTTAAAAGAAATGACAGTGATGGGATTCGAACCCATGCCTTAGAAGAAACTGGTGAATAAATTCACCCCTGTAGACCACTCGGCCACACTGCTTTCATTTCTCATCTTTTTTTAAAATTCGCGTCTTTCAATTAACCAGTTAGCTTCTCCCCACCCCTTTTTTAAAATCAAATAAATAATCCTTCTCCCTTAAAAGAAATGACAGCGATGGGATTCCAACCCATGCCTCAGAAGAGACTGGTGCCTGAAACCAGCGCCATAGACCACTATGCCACGCTTCTTTCATTTCTAATCTTTTTTTTTTTAAATTCGCGTCTTTCAATTTACCAGGTAGCTTCTCCCCACCCCTTCTTTAAAATCAATTAAATAATCCTTCTCCCCTTAAAAGAAATGACAGCGATGGGATTCGAACCCATGCCTCAGAAGATACTGGTGCTTAATGGTGCCCATACCAGTGCCTAGACCACCCGGCCACGCTGCCGTCCTTCCTTTTATTTTTTTTTGAAATTCGCGTCTTTCAATTAACCTGGTAGCTTCTACCCTACCCTTCTTTAAAATCAAATAAATAATCCTTCTCCCTTTAAAAAAAATGACAGCGATGGGATTCGAACCCATGCCTCAGAGGAGACTGGTGCCTAAAACCAGCGCCATAGACCATACGGCCACGCTGCCTTCATCTCTCGACTTTTTTTTAAACTTGCGTCTTTCAAATAACCAGGTAGCTTCTCCGCACCCCTTCTTTAAAAACAAATAAATAGCCCTTCTCCCCTTAAAAGAAATGACAGCGATGGGATTCAAACCCATGCCTCAGAAGAGACTGGTGCCTAAAACCAGCGCCATAGACCACTCGGCCACGCTGCCTTCACCTCTTGACTTTTTTTTGAAATTCGCGTCTTTCAATTAACCAGTTAGCTTCTCCCCACATCTTCTTTAAAATCAAATAAATAATCCTTCTCCCTTAAAAGAAATGAAAGCTATGGGAATCGAACTCATGCCTCAGAAGAGACTGGTGCCTGAAACCAGCGCCATAGAACACTCGGCCACACTGCTTTCTTTTCTCATCTTTTTTTTAAATTCGCGTCTTTCAATTAACCAGGTAGCTTCTCCCCACCTCTACTTTAAAATCAAATAAATAATCCTTCTCCATTTAAAAGAAATGACAGCGATGGGATTCGAACTCATGCCTCAGGAGAGACTAGTGCCTTAAACCAGCACTTTAGACCACTCGCCCACGCTGCCTTCATTTCTAATCTTTTTTTTTTAAATTCGCGTCTTTCAATTTACCAGGTAGCTTCTCCCCACCCCTTCTTTAAAATCAAATAAATAATCCTTCTCCCCTTTAAAGAAATGACAGCGATGGGATTCGAACCCATGCCTCAGAAGATACTGGTGCTTAATGGTGCCCATACCAGTGCCTAGACCACCAGGCCACGCTGTCGTCCTTCCTTTTATTTTTTTTGAAATTCGCGTCTTTCAATTAACCTGGCAGCTTCTACCCTACCCTTCTTTAAAATCAAATAAATAATCCTTCTCCCTTTAAAAAAAATGACAGCGATGGGATTCGAACCCATGCCTAGAAGAGACTGGTGCCTGAAACCAGCGCCTGAAACCAGCGCCATAGACCACTGTGCCACGCTGCTTTCACTTATATTCTTTTTTTTTAATTCGCGTCTTTCAATTAACCAGGTAGCTTCTCCCCACCCCTTCTTTAAAATCAAATAAAAAATCCTTCTCCCCTTAAAAGAAATGACAGCGATGGGATTCGAAACCATGCCTCCGAAGAGACTGGTGCCTAAAACCAGCGCCATAGACCACTCGGCCACTCTGTCTTCATTTCTAATTTTTTTTTTAAATTCGCGTGATTAAATTAACCAGGAAGCTTCTCCCCTTCGCGTCTTTCAATTAACCTGGTAGCTTCTCCCCTTCGCGTCTTTCAATTAACTAGGTAGCTTTTCCCCACCTGTTCTTTAAAATAAGTAAATAATCCTTTTCCCCTTAAAAGAAATGATAACGATGGGATTCGAACCCATGCGTCAGAAGAGACTGGTGCCTAAAACCAGTGCCATAAACCACTCGGCCACGCTGCCTTCACCTCTTGACTTTTTTTTTTAATTCGCGTCTTTCAATTAACTAGGTAGCTTTTCCCCACCTGTTCTTTAAAATAAGTAAATAATCCTTTTCCCCTTAAAAGAAATGAAAGCGATGGGAATCGAACTCATGCCCCAGAAGAGACTGGTGCCTAAAACCAGCGCCATAGACCACTCGGCCACGCTGCCTTCGTTTCTGTTATTTTTTCTTAAATTCGCGTCCTTCAATTAACCAGGTAGCTTCTCCCCAGCTCTTCTTTAAAATCAAATACATCACCCTTCTCCCCTTAAAAGAAATGACAGCGATGGGATTCAAACCCATGCCTCAGGCGAGACTGGTGCCTAAAACCAGCGCCATAAACAACTCAACCACGCTGCCTTCACTTCTAATCTTTTTTTTTAATTCGCGTCTTTCAATTAACCAGGTAGCTTCTCCGCACCCCTTCTTTAAAATCAAATAAATAGCCCTTCTCCCCTAAAAAGAAATGACAGTGATGGGATTCGAACCCATGCCTCAGAAGAGACTGGTGCCTAAAACCAGCGCCATAGACCGACCACTCGGCCACGCTGCCTTCATTTCTAATCTTTTTTTTAAATTCGCGTCTTTCAATTAACCAGGTAGCTTCTCCCCACCTCTTCTTTAAAATCAAATAAATAATCCTTCTCCCTTTAAAAGAAATGACACCGATGGGATTCGAACCCATGCCTCAGGAGAGACTGGTGCCTAAAACCAGTGCCATAGACCACTCGGCCACGCTGCCTTCGTTTCTGTTATTTTTTCTTAAATTCGCGTCCTTCAATTAACCAGGTAGCTTCTCCCCAGCTCTTCTTTAAAATCAAATACATCACCCTTCTCCCTTTAAAAGAAATGACAGCGATGGGATTCGAACCCATGCCTCAGAAGAGACTGGTGCCTGAAACCAGCGCCATAGACCACTCGGCCACGCTGCCTTCATTTCTAATTTTTTTTTAAATTCTTGTCCTTCAATTAACCAGGTAGCTTCTCCCCACCTCTTCTTTAAAATCAAATAAATAATCCTTCTCCCCTTAAAAGAAATGACAGCGATGGGATTCAAACCCATGCCTCAGGCGAGACTGGTGCCTAAAACCAGCGCCATAAACAACTCGGCCACGCTGCCTTCACTTCTAATCTTTTTTTTAATTTCGCGTCTTTCAATTAACCAGGTAGCTTCTCCGCACCCCTTCTTTAAAATCAAATAAATAAACCTTCTCCCCTTAAAAGAAATGACAGCGATGGGATTCAAACCCATGCCTCAGAAGAGACTGGTGCCTAAAACCAGCGCCATAGACCGACCACTCGGCCACGCTGCCTTCATTTCTAATCTTTTTTTTAAATTCGCGTCTTTCAATTAACCAGGTAGCTTCTCCCCACCTCTTCTTTAAAATCAAATAAATAATCCTTCTCCCTTTAAAAGAAATGACACCGATGGGATTCGAACCCATGCCTCAGGAGAGACTGGTGCCTAAAACCAGTGCCATAGGCCACTCGGCCACGCTGCCTTCATTTCTGTTATTTTTTCTTAAATTCGCGTCCTTCAATTAACCATCTAGCTTCTCCCCAGCTCTTCTTTAAAATCAAATACATCACCCTTCTCCCTTTAAAAGAAATGACAGCGATGGGATTCGAACCCATGCCTCAAAAGAGACTGGTGCCTGAAACCAGCGCCATAGACCACTCGGCCACGCTGCCTTCATTTCTATTTTTTTTTAAATTCTTGTCCTTCAATTAACCAGGTAGCTTCTCCCCACCTGTTCTTTAAAATCAAGTAAATAATCCTTATCCCCTTAAAAGAAATGACAGCGATAAGATTCGAACCCATGCCTCAGAAGAGACTGGTGCCTAAAACCAGCGCCATAGTCCACTCGACCACGCTGCCTTCATCTTTTGATTTTTTTGAAATTCGCGTCCTTCAATTAACCATCTAGCTTCTCCCCAGCTCTTCTTTAAAATCAAATACATCACCCTTCTCCTTTTAAAAGAAATGACAGCGATGGGATTCGAACCCATGCCTCAAAAGAGACTGGTGCTTAAAACCAGCGCCATAGACCACTCGGCCACGCTGCCTTCATTTCTAATTTTTATTCTTAAATTCGCGTCTTTCAATTAACCAGGTACCGTCACCCAACTACTTCTTTAAAATCAAATAAATAATCCTTCTCCCATAAAAGAAATGACAGCGATGGGATTCGAACCCATGCCTCAGAAGCGACTGGAGCCTGAAACCAGCGCCATAGACAACTCGGCCACGCTGCCTTCATTTCTAATTTTTATTCTTAAATTCGCGTCTTTCAATTAACCAGGTACCGTCACCCAACATCTTCTTTAAAATCAAATAAATAATCCTTCTCCCATAAAAGAAATTACAGCGATGGAATTCGAACCCATGCCTCAGAAGAGACTGGTGCCTGAAACCAACGCCATAGACCACTCGGCCACGCTGCCTTCATTTCTAAGATTTATTCTTAAATTCGCGTCTTTCAATTAACCAGGTAGCGTCACCCAACATCTTCTTTAAAATCAAATAAATCATCCTTCTGCCCTTAAAAGAAATGACAACGATGGGATTCGAACCCATGCCTCAGAAGATACTGGTGCCTAAAACCAGCGCCATAAACAACTCAACCACGCTGCCTTCACTTCTAATCTTTTTTTTAAATTCGCGTCTTTCAATTAACCAGGTAGCTTCTCCGCACCCCTTCTTTAAAATCAAATAAATAGCCCTTCTCCCCTAAAAAGAAATGACAGTGATGGGATTCGAACCCATGCCTCAGAAGAGACTGGTGCCTAAAACCAGCGCCATAGACCGACCACTCGGCCACGCTGCCTTCATTTCTAATCTTTTTTTTAAATTCGCGTCTTTCAATTAACCAGGTAGCTTCTCCCCACCTCTTCTTTAAAATCAAATAAATAATCCTTCTCCCTTTAAAAGAAATGACACCGATGGGATTCGAACCCATGCCTCAGGAGAGACTGGTGCCTAAAAGCAGTGCCATAGACCACTCGGCCACGCTGCCTTCGTTTCTGTTATTTTTTCTTAAATTCGCGTCCTTCAATTAACCAGGTACCGTCACCCAACATCTTCTTTAAAATCAAATAAATAATCCTTCTCCCATAAAAGAAATTACAGCGATGGAATTCGAACCCATGCCTCAGAAGAGACTGGTGCCTGAAACCAACGCCATAGACCACTCGGCCACGCTGCCTTCATTTCTAAGATTTATTCTTAAATTCGCGTCTTTCAATTAACCAGGTAGCGTCACCCAACATCTTCTTTAAAATCAAATAAATCATCCTTCTGCCCTTAAAAGAAATGACAACGATGGGATTCGAACCCATGCCTCAGAAGATACTGGTGCCTAAAACCAGCGCCATAAACAACTCAACCACGCTGCCTTCACTTCTAATCTTTTTTTTAAATTCGCGTCTTTCAATTAACCAGGTAGCTTCTCCGCACCCCTTCTTTAAAATCAAATAAATAGCCCTTCTCCCCTAAAAAGAAATGACAGTGATGGGATTCGAACCCATGCCTCAGAAGAGACTGGTGCCTAAAACCAGCGCCATAGACCGACCACTCGGCCACGCTGCCTTCATTTCTAATCTTTTTTTTTAAATTCGCGTCTTTCAATTAACCAGGTAGCTTCTCCCCACCTCTTCTTTAAAATCAAATAAATAATCCTTCTCCCTTTAAAAGAAATGACACCGA
This sequence comes from Leiobunum rupestre, assembly GCF_980474605.1. Classification (NCBI taxonomy): domain Eukaryota; kingdom Metazoa; phylum Arthropoda; class Arachnida; order Opiliones; family Sclerosomatidae; genus Leiobunum; species Leiobunum rupestre. The sequence continues at coordinate 40,201,158 of NC_143392.1, forward strand.
TGGGATTCGAACCCATGCCTCAGGAGAGACTGGTGCCTAAAACCAGTGCCATAGACCACTCGGCCACGCTGCCTTCGTTTCTGTTATTTTTTCTTAAATTCGCGTCCTTCAATTAACCAGGTAGCTTCTCCCCAGCTCTTCTTTAAAATCAAATACATCACCCTTCTCCCTTTAAAAGAAATGACAGCGATGGGATTCGAACCCATGCCTCAGAAGAGACTGGTGCCTGAAACCAGCGCCATAGACCACTCGGCCACGCTGCCTTCATTTCTAATTTTTTTTTAAATTCTTGTCCTTCAATTAACCAGGTAGCTTCTCCCCACCTCTTCTTTAAAATCAAATAAATAATCCTTCTCCCCTTAAAAGAAATGACAGCGATGGGATTCAAACCCATGCCTCAGGCGAGACTGGTGCCTAAAACCAGCGCCATAAACAACTCGGCCACGCTGCCTTCACTTCTAATCTTTTTTTTAATTTCGCGTCTTTCAATTAACCAGGTAGCTTCTCCGCACCCCTTCTTTAAAATCAAATAAATAAACCTTCTCCCCTTAAAAGAAATGACAGCGATGGGATTCAAACCCATGCCTCAGAAGAGACTGGTGCCTAAAACCAGCGCCATAGACCGACCACTCGGCCACGCTGCCTTCATTTCTAATCTTTTTTTTAAATTCGCGTCTTTCAATTAACCAGGTAGCTTCTCCCCACCTCTTCTTTAAAATCAAATAAATAATCCTTCTCCCTTTAAAAGAAATGACACCGATGGGATTCGAACCCATGCCTCAGGAGAGACTGGTGCCTAAAACCAGCGCCATAGTCCACTCGACCACGCTGCCTTCATCTTTTGATTTTTTTGAAATTCGCGTCCTTCAATTAACCATCTAGCTTCTCCCCAGCTCTTCTTTAAAATCAAATACATCACCCTTCTCCTTTTAAAAGAAATGACAGCGATGGGATTCGAACCCATGCCTCAAAAGAGACTGGTGCTTAAAACCAGCGCCATAGACCACTGGGCCACGCTGCCTTCATTTCTAATTTTTATTCTTAAATTCGCGTCTTTCAATTAACCAGGTACCGTCACCCAACATCTTCTTTAAAATCAAATAAATAATCCTTCTCCCATAAAAGAAATGACAGCGATGGGATTCGAACCCATGCCTCAGAAGAGACTGGAGCCTGAAACCAGCGCCATAGACAACTCGACCACGCTGCCTTCATTTCTAATTTTTATTCTTAAATTCGCGTCTCTCAATTAACCAGGTACCGTCACCCAACATCTTCTTTAAAATCAAATAAATAATCCTTCTCCCATAAAAGAAATTACAGCGATGGAATTCGAACCCATGCCTCAGAAGAGACTGGTGCCTGAAACCAACGCCATAGACCACTCGGCCACGCTGCCTTCATTTCTAAGATTTATTCTTAAATTCGCGTCTTTCAATTAACCAGGTAGCGTCACCCAACATCTTCTTTAAAATCAAATAAATCATCCTTCTGCCCTTAAAAGAAATGACAACGATGGGATTCGAACCCATGCCTCAGAAGATACTGGTGCCTAAAACCAGCGCCATAAACAACTCAACCACGCTGCCTTCACTTCTAATCTTTTTTTTAAATTCGCGTCTTTCAATTAACCAGGTAGCTTCTCCGCACCCCTTCTTTAAAATCAAATAAATAGCCCTTCTCCCCTTAAAAGAAATGACAGTGATGGGATTCAAACCCATGCCTCAGAAGAGACTGGTGCCTAAAACCAGCGCCATAGACCGACCACTTGGCCACGCTGCCTTCATTTCTAATCTTTTTTTTAAATTCGCGTCTTTCAATTAACCAGGTAGCTTCTCCGCACCCCTTCTTTAAAATCAAATAAATAGCCCTTCTCCCCTTAAAAGAAATGACAGTGATGGGATTCAAACCCATGCCTCAGAAGAGACTGGTGCCTAAAACCAGCGCCATAGACCGACCACTCGGCCACGCTGCCTTCATTTCTAATCTTTTTTTTAAATTCGCGTCTTTCAATTAACCAGGTAGCTTCTCCCCAGCTCTTCTTTAAAATCAAAACATCACCCTTCTCCTTTTAAAAGAAATGATACCGATGGGATTCGAACCCATGCCTCAGGAGAGACTGGTGCCTAAAACCAGTGCCATAGACCACTCGGCCACGCTGCCTTCATTTCAGTTATTTTTTCTTAAATTCGCGTCCTTCAATTAACCATCTAGCTTCTCCCTAGCTCTTCTTTAAAATCAAATACATCACCCTTCTCCCTTTAAAAGAAATGACAGCGATGGGATTCGAACCCATGCCTCAAAAGAGACTTGTGCCTGAAACCAGCGCCATAGACCACTCGGCCACGCTGCCTTCATTTCTAATTTTTTTTAAATTCTTGTCCTTCAATTAACCAGGTAGCTTCTCCCCACCTGTTCTTTAAAAAAAAGTAAATAATCCTTATCCCCTTAAAAGAAATGACAGCGATAAGATTCGAACCCATGCCTCAGAAGAGACTGGTGCCTAAAACCAGTGCCATAGACCACTCGGCCACGCTGCCTTCATTTCTGTTATTTTTTCTTAAATTCGCGTCCTTCAATTAACCATCTAGCTTCTCCCCAGCTCTTCTTTAAAATCAAATACATCACCCTTCTCCCTTTAAAAGAAATGACAGCGATGGGATTCGAACCCATGCCTCAAAAGAGACTGGTGCCTGAAACCAGCGCCATAGACCACTCGGCCACGCTGCCTTCATTTCTAATTTTTTTTAAATTCTTGTCCTTCAATTAACCAGGTAGCTTCTCCCCACCTGTTCTTTAAAATCAAGTTAATAATAATTCTACCCCTAAAATAAATGACAGCGATGGGATTCGAACCCATGCCTCAGAAGAGACTGGTGCCTAAAACCAGCGCCATAGACCACTCGGCCACGCTGCCTTCATTTCTAATTTTTTTTTTAAATTCTTGTCCTTCAATTAACCAGGTAGCTTCTCCCCACCTCTTCTTTAAAATCAAATAAATAATCCTTCTCCCCTTTAAGAAATGACAGCGATGGGATTCAAACCCATGCCTCAGGCGAGACTGGTGCCTAAAACCAGCGCCATAAACAACTCGGCCACGCTGCCTTCACTTCTAATCTTTTTTTTAATTTCGCGTCTTTCAATTAACCAGGTAGCTTCTCCGCACCCCTTCTTTAAAATCAAATAAATAGCCCTTCTCCCCTTAAAAGAAATGACAGCGATGGGATTCAAACCCATGCCTCAGAAGAGACTGGTGCCTAAAACCAGCGCCATAGACCGACCACTCGGCCACGCTGCCTTCATTTCTAATCTTTTTTTTAAATTCGCGTCTTTCAATTAACCAGGTAGCTTCTCCCCACCTCTTCTTTAAAATCAAATAAATAATCCTTCTCCCTTTAAAAGAAATGACACCGATGGGATTCAAACCCATGCCTCAGGCGAGACTTTTGCCTAAAACCAGCGCCATAGACCACTCGGCCACGCTGCCTTCGTTTCTGTTATTTTTTCTTAAATTCGCGTCCTTCAATTAACCAGGTAGCTTCTCCCCAGCTCTTCTTTAAAATCAAATACATCACCCTTCTCCTGTTAAAAGAAATGACAGCGATGGGATTCGAACCCATGCCTCAAAAGAGACTGCTGCTTAAAACCAGCACCATAGACCACTCGGCCACGCTTACTTTATTTCTTGTCTTTTTTCTTTATTTCGCGTCCTTCAATTAACAATCTAGCTTCTCCCTAGCTCTTCTTTAAAATCAAATACATCACCCTTCTCCCTTTAAAAGAAATGACAGCGATGGGATTCGAACCCATGCCTCAAAAGAGACTGGTGCCTGAAACCAGCGCCATAGACCACTCGGCCACGCTGCCTTCATATCTAATTTTTTTTAAATTCTTGTCCTTCAATTAACCAGGTAGCTTCTCCCCACCTGTTCTTTAAAATCAAGTAAATAATCCTTATCCCCTTAAAAGAAATGACAGCGATAAGATTCGAACCCATGCCTCAGAAGAGACTGTTGCCTAAAAGCAGCGCCATAGTCCACTCGACCACGCTGCCTTCATCTCTTGATTTTTTTGAAATTCGCGTCTTTCAACTAACCAGGTAGCTTCTCCCGAACTCTTCTTAATAATCAAGTTAATAATAATTCTACCCCTAAAAGAAATGACAGTGATGGGATTCAAACCCATGCCTCAGAAGAGACTGGTGCCTAAAACCAGCGCCATAGACCGACCACTCGGCCACGCTGCCTTCATTTCTAATCTTTTTTTTAAATTCGCGTCTTTCAATTAACCAGGTAGCTTCTCCCCACCTCTTCTTTAAAATCAAATAAATAATCCTTCTCCCTTTAAAAGAAATGACACCGATGGGTTTCGAACCCATGCCTCAGGAGAGACTGGTGCCTAAAACCAGTGCCATAGACCACTCGGCCACGCTGCCTTCATTTCAGTTATTTTTTCTTAAATTCGCGTCCTTCAATTAACCATCTAGCTTCTCCCCAGCTCTTCTTTAAAATCAAATACATCACCCTTCTCCTTTTAAAAGAAATGACAGCGATAAGATTCGAACCCATGCCTCAAAAGAGACTGGTGCTTAAAACCAGCACCATAGACCACTCGGCCACGCTTCCTTTTTTTCTCGTCTATTTTCTTTATTTCGCGTCCTTCAATTAACAATCTAGCTTCTCCATAGCTCTTCTTTAAAATCAAATACATCACCCTTCTCCCTTTAAAAGAAATGACAGCGATGGGATTCGAACCCATGCCTCAAAAGAGACTTGTGGCTGAAACCAGCGCCATAGACCACTCGGCCACGCTGCCTTCATTTCTGTTATTTTTTCTTAAATTCGCGTCCTTCAATTAACCATCTAGCTTCTCCCCAGCTCTTCTTTAAAATCAAATACATCACCCTTCTCCCTTTAAAAGAAATGACAGCGATGGGATTCGAACCCATGCCTCAAAAGAGACTGGTGCCTGAAACCAGCGCCATAGACCACTCGGCCACGCTGCCTTCATTTCTAATTTTTTTTAAATTCTTGTCCTTCAATTAACCAGGTAGCTTCTCCCGAACTCTTCTTTATAATCAAGTTAATAATAATTCTACCCCTAAAAGAAATGACAGCGATGGGATTCGAACCCATGCCTCAGAAGAGACTGTTGCCTGAAACCAGCGCCATAGACCACTCGGCCACGCTGCCTTCATTTCTGATTTTTATTCTTAAATTCGCGTCTTTCAATTAACCAGGTAGCGTCACCCAACCTCTTCCTTAAAATCAAATAAATCATCCTTCTCCCCTTAAAAGAAATGACAACGATCGGATTCGAACCCATGCCTCAGAAAAGACTGGTGCCTAAAACCAACGCCATAGACCACTCGGCCACGCTGCCTTCAATACCACTCTTTTTTTAAATTCGCGTCTTTCAATTAACCAGTTAGCTTCTCCCCACCCCTTTTTTAAAATCAAATAAATAATCCTTCTCCCATAAAAGAAATGACAGCGATGGGATTCGAACCCATGCCTCAGAAGAGACAGGTGCCTGAAACCAGCGCCATAGACCACTCGGCCACGCTGCCTTCATTTCGAATTTTTATTCTTAAATTCGCGTCTTTCAATTAACCAGTTAGCTTCTCGCCACCCCTTTTTTAAAATTAAATAAATCATCCTTCTCCCCTTAAAAGAATTGACAACGATGGGATTCGAACCCATGCCTCAGAAGAGACTGGTGCCTAAAACCACCGCCATAGACCACTCGGCCACGCTGCCTTCATTTCTAATTTTTATTCTTAAATTCGCGTCTTTCAATTAACCAGGTAGCGTCACCCAACCTCTTCTTTAAAATCAAATAAATCATCCTTCTCCCCTTAAAAGAAATGACAACGATGGGATTCGAACCCATGCCTCAGAAGAGACTGGTGCCTGAAACCAGCGCCATAGACCACTCGGCCACGCTGCCTTCATTTTAATTTTTATTCTTAAATTCGCGTCTTTCAATTAACCAGGTAGCGTCACCAAACATCTCCTTTAAAATCAAATAATACATCCTTCCCCCCTTAAAAGAAATGACAACGATGGGATTCGAACCCATGCCTCAGAAGAGACTGATGCCTGAAACCAGCGCCATAGACCACTCGGCCACGCTGCCTTCATTTCTAATTTTTATTCTTAAATTCGCGTCTTTCAATTAACCAGGTTGCGTCACCAAACATCTTCTTTAAAATCAAATAAATCATCCTTCTCCCCTTAAAAGAAATGACAACGATAGGATTCGAACCCATGCCTCAGAAGAGACTGGTGCCTGAAACCAGCGCCATAGACCACTCGGCCACGCTGCCTTCATTTCGAATTTTTATTCTTAAATTCGCGTCTTACAATTAACCAGGTAGCGTCACCCAACCTCTTCTTTAAAATCAAATAAATCATCCTTCTCCCCTTAAAAGAAATGACAACGATGGGATTCGAACCCATGCCTCAGAAGAGACTGGTGCCTGAAACCAGCGCCATAGACCACTCGGCCACGCTGCCTTCATTTCGAATTTTTATTCTTAAATTCGCGTCTTTCAATTAACCAGGTAGCGTCACCCAACCTCTTCTTTAAAATCAAATAAATCATCCTTCTCCCCTTAAAAGAAATGACAACGATGGGATTCGAACCCATGCCTCAGAAGAGCCTGGTGCCTGGTACCAGCGCCATAGACCACTTGGCCACGCTGCCTTCATTTCGAATTTTTATTCTTAAATTCGCGTCTTTCAATTAACCAGGTAGCGTCACCCAACCTCTTCTTTAAAATCAAATAAATCATCCTTCTCCCCTTAAAAGAAATGACAACAATGGGATTCGAACCCATGCCTCAGAAGAGACTGGTGCCTAAAACCAACGCCATAGACCACTCGGCCACGCTACCTTCAATACCACTCTTTTTTTAAATTCGCGTCTTTCAATTAACCAGTTAGCTTCTCCCCACCCCTTTTTTAAAATCAAATAAATAATCCTTCTCCCATAAAAGAAATGACAGCGATGGGATTCGAACCCATGCCTCAGAAGAGACTGGTGCCTGAAACCAGCGCCATAGACCACTCGGCCACGCTGCCTTCATTTCTAATTTTTATTCTTAAATTCGCGTCTTTCAATTAACCAGGTAGCGTCACCAAACATGTTCTTTAAAATCAAATAATACATCCTTCTCCCCTTAAAAGAAATGACAACGATGGGATTCGAACCCATGCCTCAGAAGAGACTGGTGCCTGAAACCAGCGCCATAGACCACTCGGCCACGCTGCCTTCATTTCGAATTTTTATTCTTAAATTCGCGTCTTTCAAATAACCAGGTAGCGTCACCCAACATCTTCTTTAAAATCAAATAAATCATCCTTCTCCCCTTAAAAGAAATGACAACAATGGGATTCGAACCCATGCCTCAGAAGAGACTGGTGCCTAAAACCAACGCCATAGACCACTCGGCCACGCTACCTTCAATACCACTCTTTTTTTAAATTCGCGTCTTTCAATTAACCAGTTAGCTTCTCCCCACCCCTTTTTTAAAATCAAATAAATAATCCTTCTCCCATAAAAGAAATGACAGCGATGGGATTCGAACCCATGCCTCAGAAGAGACTGGTGCCTGAAACCAGCGCCATAGACCACTCGGCCACGCTGCCTTCATTTCTAATTTTTATTCTTAAATTCGCGTCTTTCAATTAACCAGGTAGCGTCACCAAACATGTTCTTTAAAATCAAATAATACATCCTTCTCCCCTTAAAAGAAATGACAACGATGGGATTCGAACCCATGCCTCAGAAGAGACTGGTGCCTGAAACCAGCGCCATAGACCACTCGGCCACGCTGCCTTCATTTCGAATTTTTATTCTTAAATTCGCGTCTTTCAAATAACCAGGTAGCGTCACCCAACATCTTCTTTAAAATCAAATAAATCATCCTTCTCCCCTTAAAAGAAATGACAGCGATGGGATTCGAACCCATGCCTCAGAAAAGACTGGTGCCTGAAACCAGCGCCATAGACCACTCGGCCACGCTGCCTTCATTTCGAATTTTTATTCTTAAATTCGCGTCTTTCAATTAACCAGGTAGCGTCACCCAACATCTTCTTCAAAATCAAATAAATCATCCTTCTCCCCTTAAAAGAAATGACAACGATGGGATTCGAACACATGCCTCAGAAGAGACTGGTGCCTGAAACCAGCGCCATAGACCACTCGGCCACGCTGCCTTCATTTCGAATTTTTATTCTTAAATTCGCGTCTTTCAATTAACCAGGTAGCGTCACCCAACCTCTTCTTTAAAATCAAATAAATCATCCTTCTCCCCTTAAAGAAATGACAACGATGGGATTCGAACCCATGCCTCAGAAGAGACTGGTGCCTGAAACCAGCGCCATAGACCACTCGGCCACGCTGCCTTCATTTCTAATTTTTATTCTTAAATTTGCGTCTTTCAATTAACCAGGTAGCGTCACCCAACCTCTTCTTTAAAATCAAATAAATCATCCTTCTCCCCTTAAAAGAAATGACAACGATGGCATTCGAACCCATGCCTCAGAAGAGATTGGTGCCTGAAACCAGCGCCATAGACCACTCGGCCACGCTGCCTTCATTTCGAATTTTTATTCTTAAATTCGCGTCTTTCAATTAACCAGGTAGCGTCACCCAACCTCTTCTTTAAAATCAAATAAATCATCCTTCTCCCCTTAAAAGAAATGACAACGATGGGACTCGAACCCATGCCTCAGAAGAGACTGGTGCCTAAAACCAGTGCCATAGACCACTCGGCCACGCTGCCTTCATTTCTAGTTTTTATTCTTAAATTCACGTCTTTCAATTAACCAGGTTGCGTCACCAAACATCTTTTTTAAAATCAAATAAATCATCCTTCTCCCCTTAAAAGAAATGACAACGATGGGATCCGAACCCATGCCTCAGAAGAGACTGGTGCCTGAAACCAGCGCCATAGACCACTCGGCCACGCTGCCTTCATTTCGAATTTTTATTCTTAAATTCGCGTCTTTCAATTAACCAGGTAGCGTCACCCAACCTCTTCTTTAAAATCAAATAAATCACCCTTCTCCCCTTAAAAGAAATGACAACGATGGGATTCGAACCCATGCCTCAGAAGAGACTGGTGCCTGAAACCAGCGCCATAGACCACTCGGCCACGCTGCCTTCATTTCTAATTTTTATTCTTAAATTCGCGTCTTTCAATTAACCAGGTTGCGTCACCAAACATCTTCTTTAAAATCAAATAAATCATCCTTCTCCCCTTAAAAGAAATGACAACGATAGGATTCGAACCCATGCCTCAGAAGAGACTGGTGCCTGAAACCAGCGCCATAGACCACTCGGCCACGCTGCCTTCATTTCGAATTTTTATTCTTAAATTCGCGTCTTTCAATTAACCAGGTAGCGTCACCCAACCTCTTCTTTAAAATCAAATAAATCATCCTTCTCCCCTTAAAAGAAATGACAACGATGGGATTCGAACCCATGCCTCAGAAGAGACTGGTGCCTGAAACCAGCGCCATAGACCACTCGGCCACGCTGCCTTCATTTCGAATTTTTATTCTTAAATTCGCGTCTTTCAATTAACCAGGTAGCGTCACCCAACCTCTTCTTTAAAATCAAATAAATCATCCTTCTCCCCTTAAAAGAAATGACAACGATAGGATTCGAACCCATGCCTCAGAAGAGACTGGTGCCTGAAACCAGCGCCATAGACCACTCGGCCACGCTGCCTTCATTTCGAATTTTTATTCTTAAATTCGCGTCTTACAATTAACCAGGTAGCGTCACCCAACCTCTTCTTTAAAATCAAATAAATCATCCTTCTCCCCTTAAAAGAAATGACAACGATGGGATTCGAACCCATGCCTCAGAAGAGACTGGTGCCTGAAACCAGCGCCATAGACCACTCGGCCACGCTGCCTTCATTTCGAATTTTTATTCTTAAATTCGCGTCTTTCAATTAACCAGGTAGCGTCACCCAACCTCTTCTTTAAAATCAAATAAATCATCCTTCTCCCCTTAAAAGAAATGACAACGATGGGATTCGAACCCATGCCTCAGAAGAGCCTGGTGCCTGGTACCAGCGCCATAGACCACTCGGCCACGCTGCCTTCATTTCGAATTTTTATTCTTAAATTCGCGTCTTTCAATTAACCAGGTAGCGTCACCCAACCTCTTCTTTAAAATCAAATAAATCATCCTTCTCCCCTTAAAAGAAATGACAACAATGGGATTCGAACCCATGCCTCAGAAGAGACTGGTGCCTAAAACCAACGCCATAGACCACTCGGCCACGCTACCTTCAATACCACTCTTTTTTTAAATTCGCGTCTCTCAATTAACCAGTTAGCTTCTCCCCACCCCTTTTTTAAAATCAAATAAATAATCCTTCTCCCATAAAAGAAATGACAGCGATGGGATTCGAACCCATGCCTCAGAAGAGACTGGTGCCTGAAACCAGCGCCATAGACCACTCGGCCACGCTGCCTTCATTTCTAATTTTTATTCTTAAATTCGCGTCTTTCAATTAACCAGGTAGCGTCACCATACATGTTCTTTAAAATCAAATAATACATCCTTCTCCCCTTAAAAGAAATGACAACGATGGGATTCGAACCCATGCCTCAGAAGAGACTGGTGCCTGAAACCAGCGCCATAGACCACTCGGCCACGCTGCCTTCATTTCGAATTTTTATTCTTAAATTCGCGTCTTTCAATTAACCAGGTAGCGTCACCCAACCTCTTCTTTAAAATCAAATAAATCATCCTTCTCCCCTTAAAAGAAATGACAACGATAGGATTCGAACCCATGCCTCAGAAGAGACTGGTGCCTGAAACCAGCGCCATAGACCACTCGGCCACGCTGCCTTCATTTCGAATTTTTATTCTTAAATTCGCGTCTTACAATTAACCAGGTAGCGTCACCCAACCTCTTCTTTAAAATCAAATAAATCATCCTTCTCCCCTTAAAAGAAATGACAACGATGGGATTCGAACCCATGCCTCAGAAGAGACTGGTGCCTGAAACCAGCGCCATAGACCACTCGGCCACGCTGCCTTCATTTCGAATTTTTATTCTTAAATTCGCGTCTTTCAATTAACCAGGTAGCGTCACCCAACCTCTTCTTTAAAATCAAATAAATCATCCTTCTCCCCTTAAAAGAAATGACAACGATGGGATTCGAACCCATGCCTCAGAAGAGCCTGGTGCCTGGTACCAGCGCCATAGACCACTCGGCCACGCTGCCTTCATTTCGAATTTTTATTCTTAAATTCGCGTCTTTCAATTAACCAGGTAGCGTCACCCAACCTCTTCTTTAAAATCAAATAAATCATCCTTCTCCCCTTAAAAGAAATGACAACAATGGGATTCGAACCCATGCCTCAGAAGAGACTGGTGCCTAAAACCAACGCCATAGACCACTCGGCCACGCTACCTTCAATACCACTCTTTTTTTAAATTCGCGTCTTTCAATTAACCAGTTAGCTTCTCCCCACCCCTTTTTTAAAATCAAATAAATAATCCTTCTCCCATAAAAGAAATGACAGCGATGGGATTCGAACCCATGCCTCAGAAGAGACTGGTGCCTGAAACCAGCGCCATAGACCACTCGGCCACGCTGCCTTCATTTCTAATTTTTATTCTTAAATTCGCGTCTTTCAATTAACCAGGTAGCGTCACCATACATGTTCTTTAAAATCAAATAATACATCCTTCTCCCCTTAAAAGAAATGACAACGATGGGATTCGAACCCATGCCTCAGAAGAGACTGGTGCCTGAAACCAGCGCCATAGACCACTCGGCCACGCTGCCTTCATTTCGAATTTTTATTCTTAAATTCGCGTCTTTCAATTAACCAGGTAGCGTCACCCAACCTCTTCTTTAAAATCAAATAAATCATCCTTCTCCCCTTAAAAGAAATGACAACGATAGGATTCGAACCCATGCCTCAGAAGAGACTGGTGCCTGAAACCAGCGCCATAGACCACTCGGCCACGCTGCCTTCATTTCGAATTTTTATTCTTAAATTCGCGTCTTACAATTAACCAGGTAGCGTCACCCAACCTCTTCTTTAAAATCAAATAAATCATCCTTCTCCCCTTAAAAGAAATGACAACGATGGGATTCGAACCCATGCCTCAGAAGAGACTGGTGCCTGAAACCAGCGCCATAGACCACTCGGCCACGCTGCCTTCATTTCGAATTTTTATTCTTAAATTCGCGTCTTTCAATTAACCAGGTAGCGTCACCCAACCTCTTCTTTAAAATCAAATAAATCATCCTTCTCCCCTTAAAAGAAATGACAACGATGGGATTCGAACCCATGCCTCAGAAGAGCCTGGTGCCTGGTACCAGCGCCATAGACCACTCGGCCACGCTGCCTTCATTTCGAATTTTTATTCTTAAATTCGCGTCTTTCAATTAACCAGGTAGCGTCACCCAACCTCTTCTTTAAAATCAAATAAATCATCCTTCTCCCCTTAAAAGAAATGACAACGATGGGATTCGAACCCATGCCTCAGAAGAGACTGGTGCCTAAAACCAACGCCATAGACCACTCGGCCACGCTACCTTCAATACCACTCTTTTTTTAAATTCGCGTCTTTCAATTAACCAGTTAGCTTCTCCCCACCCCTTTTTTAAAATCAAATAAATAATCCTTCTCCCATAAAAGAAATGACAGCGATGGGATTCGAACCCATGCCTCAGAAGAGACTGGTGCCTGAAACCAGCGCCATAGACCACTCGGCCACGCTGCCTTCATTTCTAATTTTTATTCTTAAATTCGCGTCTTTCAATTAACCAGGTAGCGTCACCATACATGTTCTTTAAAATCAAATAATACATCCTTCTCCCCTTAAAAGAAATGACAACGATGGGATTCGAACCCATGCCTCAGAAGAGACTGGTGCCTGAAACCAGCGCCATAGACCACTCGGCCACGCTGCCTTCATTTCGAATTTTTATTCTTAAATTCGCGTCTTTCAATTAACCAGGTAGCGTCACCCAACCTCTTCTTTAAAATCAAATAAATCATCCTTCTCCCCTTAAAAGAAATGACAACGATAGGATTCGAACCCATGCCTCAGAAGAGACTGGTGCCTGAAACCAGCGCCATAGACCACTCGGCCACGCTGCCTTCATTTCGAATTTTTATTCTTAAATTCGCGTCTTACAATTAACCAGGTAGCGTCACCCAACCTCTTCTTTAAAATCAAATAAATCATCCTTCTCCCCTTAAAAGAAATGACAACGATGGGATTCGAACCCATGCCTCAGAAGAGACTGGTGCCTGAAACCAGCGCCATAGACCACTCGGCCACGCTGCCTTCATTTCGAATTTTTATTCTTAAATTCGCGTCTTTCAATTAACCAGGTAGCGTCACCCAACCTCTTCTTTAAAATCAAATAAATCATCCTTCTCCCCTTAAAAGAAATGACAACGATGGGATTCGAACCCATGCCTCAGAAGAGCCTGGTGCCTGGTACCAGCGCCATAGACCACTCGGCCACGCTGCCTTCATTTCGAATTTTTATTCTTAAATTCGCGTCTTTCAATTAACCAGGTAGCGTCACCCAACCTCTTCTTTAAAATCAAATAAATCATCCTTCTCCCCTTAAAAGAAATGACAACAATGGGATTCGAACCCATGCCTCAGAAGAGACTGGTGCCTAAAACCAACGCCATAGACCACTCGGCCACGCTACCTTCAATACCACTCTTTTTTTAAATTCGCGTCTTTCAATTAACCAGTTAGCTTCTCCCCACCCCTTTTTTAAAATCAAATAAATAATCCTTCTCCCATAAAAGAAATGACAGCGATGGGATTCGAACCCATGCCTCAGAAGAGACTGGTGCCTGAAACCAGCGCCATAGACCACTCGGCCACGCTGCCTTCATTTCTAATTTTTATTCTTAAATTCGCGTCTTTCAATTAACCAGGTAGCGTCACCATACATGTTCTTTAAAATCAAATAATACATCCTTCTCCCCTTAAAAGAAATGACAACGATGGGATTCGAACCCATGCCTCAGAAGAGACTGGTGCCTGAAACCAGCGCCATAGACCACTCGGCCACGCTGCCTTCATTTCGAATTTTTATTCTTAAATTCGCGTCTTTCAAATAACCAGGTAGCGTCACCCAACATCTTCTTTAAAATCAAATAAATCATCCTTCTCCCCTTAAAAGAAATGACAGCGATGGGATTCGAACCCATGCCTCAGAAAAGACTGGTGCCTGAAACCAGCGCCATAGACCACTCGGCCACGCTGCCTTCATTTCGAATTTTTATTCTTAAATTCGCGTCTTTCAATTAACCAGGTAGCGTCACCCAACCTCTTCTTCAAAATCAAATAAATCATCCTTCTCCCCTTAAAAGAAATGACAACGATGGGATTCGAACACATGCCTCAGAAGAGACTGGTGCCTGAAACCAGCGCCATAGACCACTCGGCCACGCTGCCTTCATTTCGAATTTTTATTCTTAAATTCGCGTCTTTCAATTAACCAGGTAGCGTCACCCAACCTCTTCTTTAAAATCAAATAAATCATCCTTCTCCCCTTAAAAGAAATGACAACGATGGCATTCGAACCCATGCCTCAGAAGAGATTGGTGCCTGAAACCAGCGCCATAGACCACTCGGCCACGCTGCCTTCATTTCGAATTTTTATTCTTAAATTCGCGTCTTTCAATTAACCAGGTAGCGTCACCCAACCTCTTCTTTAAAATCAAATAAATCATCCTTCTCCCCTTAAAAGAAATGACAACGATGGGACTCGAACCCATGCCTCAGAAGAGACTGGTGCCTAAAACCAGCGCCATAGACCACTCGGCCACGCTGCCTTCATTTCTAGTTTTTTTTCTTAAATTCGCGTCTTTCAATTAACCAGGTTGCGTCACCAAACATCTTTTTTAAAATCAAATAAATCATCCTTCTCCCCTTAAAAGAAATGACAACGATGGGATCCGAACCCATGCCTCAGAAGAGACTGGTGCCTGAAACCAGCGCCATAGACCACTCGGCCACGCTGCCTTCATTTCGAATTTTTATTCTTAAATTCGCGTCTTTCAATTAACCAGGTAGCGTCACCCAACCTCTTCTTTAAAATCAAATAAATCACCCTTCTCCCCTTAAAAGAAATGACAACGATGGGATTCGAACCCATGCCTCAGAAGAGACTGGTGCCTGAAACCAGCGCCATAGACCACTCGGCCACGCTGCCTTCATTTCTAATTTTTATTCTTAAATTCGCGTCTTTCAATTAACCAGGTTGCGTCACCAAACATCTTCTTTAAAATCAAATAAATCATCCTTCTCCCCTTAAAAGAAATGACAACGATAGGATTCGAACCCATGCCTCAGAAGAGACTGGTGCCTGAAACCAGCGCCATAGACCACTCGGCCACGCTGCCTTCATTTCGAATTTTTATTCTTAAATTCGCGTCTTTCAATTAACCAGGTAGCGTCACCCAACCTCTTCTTTAAAATCAAATAAATCATCCTTCTCCCCTTAAAAGAAATGACAACGATGGGATTCGAACCCATGCCTCAGAAGAGACTGGTGCCTGAAACCAGCGCCATAGACCACTCGGCCACGCTGCCTTCATTTCGAATTTTTATTCTTAAATTCGCGTCTTTCAATTAACCAGGTAGCGTCACCCAACCTCTTCTTTAAAATCAAATAAATCATCCTTCTCCCCTTAAAAGAAATGACAACGATGGGATTCGAACCCATGCCTCAGAAGAGACTGGTGCCTGAAACCAGCGCCATAGACCACTCGGCCACGCTGCCTTCATTTCGAATTTTTATTCTTAAATTCGCGTCTTTCAATTAACCAGGTAGCGTCACCCAACCTCTTCTTTAAAATCAAATAAATCATCCTTCTCCCCTTAAAAGAAATGACAACGATGGGATTCGAACCCATGCCTCAGAAGAGACTGGTGCCTAAAACCAACGCCATAGACCACTCGGCCACGCTACCTTCAATACCACTCTTTTTTTAAATTCGCGTCTTTCAATTAACCAGTTAGCTTCTCCCCACCCCTTTTTTAAAATCAAATAAATAATCCTTCTCCCATAAAAGAAATGACAGCGATGGGATTCGAACCCATGCCTCAGAAGAGACTGGTGCCTGAAACCAGCGCCATAGACCACTCGGCCACGCTGCCTGCATTTCTAATTTTTATTCTTAAATTCGCGTCTTTCAATTAACCAGGTAGCGTCACCAAACATGTTCTTTTAAATCAAATAATACATCCTTCTCCCCTTAAAAGAAATGACAACGATGGGATTCGAACCCATGCCTCAGAAGAGACTGGTGCCTGAAACCAGCGCCATAGACCACTCGGCCACGCTGCCTTCAATACCACTCTTTTTTTAAATTCGCGTCTTTCAATTAACCAGTTAGCTTCTCCCCACCCCTTTTTTAAAATCAAATAAATAATCCTTCTCCCATAAAAGAAATGACAGCGATGGGATTCGAACCCATGCCTCAGAAGAGACTGGTGCCTGAAACTAGCGCCATAGACCACTCGGCCACGCTGCCTTCATTTCGAATTTTTATTCTTAAATTCGCGTCTTTCAATTAACCAGGTAGCGTCACCCAACCTCTTCTTTAAAATCAAATAAATCATCCTTCTCCTCCTAAAAGAAATGACAACGATGGGATTCGAACCCATGCCTCAGATGAGACTGGTGCCTAAAACCAGCGCCATAGACCACTCGGCCACGCTGCCTTCATTTCTAATTTTTATTCTTAAATTCGCGTCTTTCAATTAACCAGGTAGCGTCACCCAACCTCTTCTTTAAAATCAAATAAATCATCCTTCTCCCCTTAAAAGAAATGACAACGATGGGATTCGAACCCATGCCTCAGAAGAGACTGGTGCCTAAAACCAGCGCCATAGACCACTCGGCCACGCTGCCTTCATTTCTAATTTTTATTCTTAAATTCGCGTCTTTCAATTAACCACGGAGCGTCACCAAAAATCTTCTTTAAAATCAAATAATACATCCTTCTCCCCTTAAAAGAAATGACAACGATGGGATTCGAAACCCATGCCTCAGAAGAGACTGGTGCTTAAAACCAACGCCATAGACCACTCGGCCACGCTGCCTTCAATACCACTCTTTTTTTAAATTCGCGTCTTTCAATTAACCAGTTAGCTTCTCCCCACCCCTTTTTTAAAATCAAATAAATAATCCTTCTCCCAAAAAGAAATGACAGCGATGGGATTCGAACCCATGCCTCAGAAGAGACTGGTGCCTGAAACCAGCGCCATAGACCACTCGGCCACGCTGCCTTCATTTCGCATTTTTATTCTTAAATTCGCGTCTTTCAATTAACCAGGTAGCATCACCCAACCTCTTCTTTAAATCAAATAAATCATCCTTCTCCCCTTAAAAGAAATGACAACGATGGGATTCAAACCCATGCCTCAGAAGAGACTGGTGCCTAAAACCAACGCCATAGACCACTCGGCCACGCTGCCTTCAATACCACTCTTTTTTTTAAATTCGCGCCTTTCAATTAACCAGTTAGCTTCTCCCCACCCCTTTTTTAAAATCAAATAAATAATCCTTCTCCCATAAAAGAAATGACAGCGATGGGATTCGAACCCATGCCTCAGAAGAGACTGGTGCCTGAAACCAGCGCCATAGACCACTCGGCCACGCTGCCTTCATTTCTAATTTTTATTCTTAAATTCGCGTCTTTCAATTAACCAGGTAGCCTCACCCAACCTCTTCTTTAAAATCAAATAAATCATCCTTCTCCCCTTAAAAGAAATGACAACGATGGGATTCGAACCCATGCCTCAGAAGAGACTGGTGCCTGAAACCAACGCCATAGACCACTCGGCCACGCTGCCTTCATTTCGAATTTTTATTCTTAAATTCGCGTCTTTCAATTAACCAGGTAGCGTCACCCAGCCTCTTCTTTCAAATCAAATAAATCATCCTTCTCCCCTTAAAAGAAATGACAACGATGGGATTCGAACCCATGCCTCAGAAGAGACTGGTGCCTGAAACCAGCGCCATAGACCACTCGGCCACGCTGCCTTCATTTCTAATTTTTATTCTTAAATTCGCGTCTTTCAATTAACCAGGTAGCGTCACCCAACCTCTTCCTTAAAATCAAATAAATCATCCTTCTCCCCTTAAAAGAATTGACAACGATGGGATTCGAACCCATGCCTCAGAAGAGACTGGTGCCTAAATCCAGTGCCATAGACCACTCGGCCACGCTGCCTTCATATCTAATTTTTATTCTTAAATTCGCGTCTTTCAATTAACCAGGTAGCGTCACCCAGCCTCTTCTTTCAAATCAAATAAATCATCCTTCTCCCCTTAAAAGAAATGACAACGATGGGATTCGAACCCATGCCTCAGAAGAGACTGGTGCCTGAAACCAGCGCCATAGACCACTCGGCCACGCTGCCTTCATTTCTAATTTTTATTCTTAAATTCGCGTCTTTCAATTAACCAGGTAGCGTCACCCAACCTCTTCTTTAAAATCAAATAAATCATCCTTCTCCCCTTAAAAGAAATGACAACGATGGGATTCGAACCCATGCCTCAGAAGAGACTGGTGCCTAAAACCAACGCCATAGACCACTCGGCCACGCTGCCTTCAATACCACTCTTTTTTTAAATTCGCGTCTTTCAATTAACCAGTTAGCTTCTCCCCACCCCTTTTTTAAAATCAAATAAATAATCCTTCTCCCATAAAAGAAATGACAGCGATGGGATTCGAACCCATGCCTCAGAAGAGACTGGTGCCTGAAACCAGCGCCATAGACCACTCGGCCACGCTGCCTTCATTTCGAATTTTTATTCTTAAATTCGCGTCTTTCAATTAACCAGGTAGCGTCACCCGACCTCTTCTTTAAAATCAAATAAATCATCCTTCTCCCCTTAATAGAAATGACAACGATGGGATTCGAACCCATGCCTCAGAAGAGACTGGTGCCTAAAACCAGCGCCATAGACCACTCGGCCACGCTGCCTTCATTTCGAATTTTTATTCTTAAATTCGCGTCTTTCAATTAACCAGGTAGCGTCACCCAACCTCTTCTTTAAAATCAAATAAATCATCCTTCTCCCCTTAATAGAAATGACAACGATGGGATTCGAACCCATGCCTCAGAAGAGACTGGTGCCTAAAACCAGCGCCATAGACCACTCGGCCACGCTGCCTTCATTTCTAATTTTTATTCTTAAATTCGCGTCTTTCAATTAACCAGGTAGCGTCACCCAACCTCTTCTTTAAATTCAAATAAATCATCCTTCTCCCCTTAAAAGAAATGACAACGATGGGATTCAAACCCATGCCTCAGAAGAGACTGGTGCCTAAAACCAACGCCATAGACCACTCGGCCACGCTGCCTTCAATACCACTCTTTTTTTTAAATTCGCGCCTTTCAATTAACCAGTTAGCTTCTCCCCACCCCTTTTTTAAAATCAAATAAATAATCCTTCTCCCATAAAAGAAATGACAGCGATGGGATTCGAACCCATGCCTCAGAAGAGACTGGTGCCTGAAACCAGCGCCATAGACCACTCGGCCACGCTGCCTTCATTTCTAATTTTTATTCTTAAATTCGCGTCTTTCAATTAACCAGGTAGCCTCACCCAACCTCTTCTTTAAAATCAAATAAATCATCCTTCTCCCCTTAAAAGAAATGACAACGATGGGATTCGAACCCATGCCTCAGAAGAGACTGGTGCCTGAAACCAACGCCATAGACCACTCGGCCACGCTACCTTCAATACCACTCTTTTTTTTAAATTCGCGTCTTTCAATTAACCAGTTAGCATTTCCCCACCCCTTTTTTAAAATCAAATAAATAATCCTTCTCCCATAAAAGAAATGACAGCAATGGGATTCGAACCCATGCCTCAGAAGAGACTGGTGCCTGAAACCAGCGCCATAGACCACTCGGCCACGCTGCCTTCGTTTCGAATTTTTATTCTTAAATTCGCGTCTTTCAATTAACCAGGTAGCGTCACCCAACCTCTTCTTTAAAATCAAATAAATCATCCTTCTCCCCTTAAAAGAAATGACAACGATGCGATTCGAACCCATGCCTCAGAAGAGACTGGTGCCTGAAACCAGCGCCATAGACCACTCGGCCACGCTGCCTTCATTTCGAATTTTTATTCTTAAATTCGCGTCTTTTAATTAACCAGGTAGCGTCACCCAATCTCTTCTTTAAAATCAAATAAATCATCCTTCTCCCCTTAAAAGAAATGACAACGATGGGATTCGAACCCATGCCTCAGAAGAGACTGGTGCCTGAAACCAGCGCCATAGACCACTCGGCCACGCTGCCTTCATTTCGAATTTTTATTCTTAAATTCGCGTCTTTCAATTAACCAGGTAGCGTCACCCAACCTCTTCTTTAAAATCAAATAAATCATCCTTCTCCCCTTAAAAGAAATGACAACGATGGGATTCGAACCCATGCCTCAGAAGAGACTGGTGCCTGAAACCAGCGCCATAGACCACTCGGCCACGCTGCCTTCATTTCGAATTTTTATTCTTAAATTCGCGTCTTTCAATTAACCAGGTAGCGTCACCCAACCTCTTCTTTAAAATCAAATAAATCATCCTTCTCCCCTTAAAAGAAATGACAACGATGCGATTCGAACCCATGCCTCAGAAGAGACTGGTGCCTGAAACCACCGCCATAGACCACTCGGCCACGCTGCCTTCATTTCGTATTTTTATTCTTAAATTCGCGTCTTTCAATTAACCAGGTAGCGTCACCCAACCTCTTCTTTAAAATCAAATAAATCATCCTTCTCCCCTTAAAAGAAATGACAACGATGGGATTTGAACCCATGCCTCAGAAGAGACTGGTGCCTATAACCAACGCCATAGACCACTCGGCCACGCTGCCTTCAATACCACTATTTTTTTAAATTCGCGTCTTTCAATTAACCAGTTAGCTTCTCCCCACCCCTTTTTTAAAATCAAATAAATAATCCTTCTCCCATAAAAGAAATGACAGCGATGGGATTCGAACCCATGCTTCAGAAGAGACTGGTGCCTGAAACCAGCGCCATAGACCACTCGGCCACGCTGCCTTCATTTCTAGTTTTTATTCTTAAATTCGCGTCTTTCAATTAACCAGGTAGCGTCACCAAACATCTTCTTTAAAATCAAATAAATCATCCTTCTCCCCTTAAAAGAAATGACAACGAAGGGATTCGAACCCATGCCTCAGAAGAGACTGGTGCCTGAAACCAGCGCCATAGACCACTCGGCCACGCTGCCTTCATTTCGACTTTTTATTCTTAAATTCGCATCTTTCAATTAACCAGGTAGCGTCACCAAACATCTCCTTTAAAATCAAATAAATCATCCTTCTCAACTTAAAAAAAATGACAACGATGGGATTCGAACCCATGCCTCAGAAGAGACTGGTGCCTGAAACCAGCGCCATAGACCACTCGGCCACGCTGCCTTCATTTCGAATTTTTATTCTTAAATTCGCGTCTTTCAATTAACCAGGTAGCGTCACCCAACCTCTTCTTTAAAATGAAATAAATCATCCTTCTCCCCTTAAAAGAAATGACAACGATGGGATTCGAACCCATGCCTCAAAAGAGACTGGTGCCTAAAACCAGGGCCATAGACCACTCGGCCACGCTGCCTTCATTTCTAATTTTTATTCTTAAATTCGCGTCTTTCAATTAACCAGGTAGCGTCACCCAACCTCTTCTTTAAAATCAAATAAATCATCCTTCTCCCCTTAAAAGAAATGACAACGATGGGATTCGAACCCATGCCTCAGAAGATACTGGTGCCTGAAACCAGCGCCATAGACCACTCGGCCACGCTGCCTTCATTTCGAATTTTTATTCTTAAATTCGCGTCTTTCAATTAACCAGGTAGCGTCACCCAACCTCTTCTTTAAAATCAAATAAATCATCCTTCTCCCCTTAAAAGAAATGACAACGATGGGATTCGAACCCATGCCTCAGAAGAGACTGGTGCCTGAAACCAGCGCCATAGACCACTCGGCCACGCTGCCTTCATTTCTAATTTTTATTCTTAAATTCGCGTCTTTCAATTAACAAGGTAGCGTCACCAAACATCTCCTTTAAAATCAAATAATACATCCTTCCCCCCTTAAAAGAAATGACAACGATGGGATTCGAACCCATGCCTCAGAAGAGACTGGTGCCTGAAACCAGCGCCATAAACCACTCACTCGGCCACGCTGCCTTCATATCTTGCCTTTTTTTTAAATTCGTGTCTTTCTATTAACCAGTTAGCTTCTCCCCACCTCTTCTTTAAAATCAAATAAATCATATTTCTCCCCTTAAAAGAAATGACAACGATGGGATTCGAACCCATGTCTCAGAAGAGACTGGTGCCTGAAACCAGCGCCATAGACCACTCGGCCACGCTGCCTTCATTTCTAGTTTTTATTCTTAAATTCGCGTCTTTCAATTAACCAGGTAGCGTCACCAAACATCTTCTTTAAAATCAAATAAATCATCCTTCTCCCCTTAAAAGAAATGACAACGATGGGATTCGAACCCATGCCTCAAAAGAGACTGGTGCCTAAAACCAGGGCCATAGACCACTCGGCCACGCTGCCTTCATTTCTAATTTTTATTCTTAAATTCGCGTCTTTCAATTAACCAGGTAGCGTCACCCAACCTCTTCTTTAAAATCAAATAAATCATCCTTCTCCCCTTAAAAGAAATGACAACGATGGGATTCGAACCCATGCCTCAGAAGATACTGGTGCCTGAAACCAGCGCCATAGACCACTCGGCCACGCTGCCTTCATTTCGAATTTTTATTCTTAAATTCGCGTCTTTCAATTAACCAGGTAGCGTCACCCAACCTCTTCTTTAAAATCAAATAAATCATCCTTCTCCCCTTAAAAGAAATGACAACGATGGGATTCGAACCCATGCCTCAGAAGAGACTGGTGCCTAAAACCAGCGCCATAGACCACTCGGCCACGCTGCCTTCATTTCTAATTTTTATTCTTAAATTCGCGTCTTTCAATTAACCACGGAGCGTCACCAAAAATCTTCTTTAAAATCAAATAATACATCCTTCTCCCCTTAAAAGAAATGACAACGATGGGATTCGAAACCCATGCCTCAGAAGAGACTGGTGCTTAAAACCAACGCCATAGACCACTCGGCCACGCTGCCTTCAATACCACTCTTTTTTTAAATTCGCGTCTTTCAATTAACCAGTTAGCTTCTCCCCACCCCTTTTTTAAAATCAAATAAATAATCCTTCTCCCAAAAAGAAATGACAGCGATGGGATTCGAACCCATGCCTCAGAAGAGACTGGTGCCTGAAACCAGCGCCATAGACCACTCGGCCACGCTGCCTTCATTTCGCATTTTTATTCTTAAATTCGCGTCTTTCAATTAACCAGGTAGCATCACCCAACCTCTTCTTTAAATCAAATAAATCATCCTTCTCCCCTTAAAAGAAATGACAACGATGGGATTCAAACCCATGCCTCAGAAGAGACTGGTGCCTAAAACCAACGCCATAGACCACTCGGCCACGCTGCCTTCAATACCACTCTTTTTTTTAAATTCGCGCCTTTCAATTAACCAGTTAGCTTCTCCCCACCCCTTTTTTAAAATCAAATAAATAATCCTTCTCCCATAAAAGAAATGACAGCGATGGGATTCGAACCCATGCCTCAGAAGAGACTGGTGCCTGAAACCAGCGCCATAGACCACTCGGCCACGCTGCCTTCATTTCTAATTTTTATTCTTAAATTCGCGTCTTTCAATTAACCAGGTAGCCTCACCCAACCTCTTCTTTAAAATCAAATAAATCATCCTTCTCCCCTTAAAAGAAATGACAACGATGGGATTCGAACCCATGCCTCAGAAGAGACTGGTGCCTGAAACCAACGCCATAGACCACTCGGCCACGCTGCCTTCATTTCGAATTTTTATTCTTAAATTCGCGTCTTTCAATTAACCAGGTAGCGTCACCCAGCCTCTTCTTTCAAATCAAATAAATCATCCTTCTCCCCTTAAAAGAAATGACAACGATGGGATTCGAACCCATGCCTCAGAAGAGACTGGTGCCTGAAACCAGCGCCATAGACCACTCGGCCACGCTGCCTTCATTTCTAATTTTTATTCTTAAATTCGCGTCTTTCAATTAACCAGGTAGCGTCACCCAACCTCTTCCTTAAAATCAAATAAATCATCCTTCTCCCCTTAAAAGAATTGACAACGATGGGATTCGAACCCATGCCTCAGAAGAGACTGGTGCCTAAATCCAGTGCCATAGACCACTCGGCCACGCTGCCTTCATATCTAATTTTTATTCTTAAATTCGCGTCTTTCAATTAACCAGGTAGCGTCACCCAGCCTCTTCTTTCAAATCAAATAAATCATCCTTCTCCCCTTAAAAGAAATGACAACGATGGGATTCGAACCCATGCCTCAGAAGAGACTGGTGCCTGAAACCAGCGCCATAGACCACTCGGCCACGCTGCCTTCATTTCTAATTTTTATTCTTAAATTCGCGTCTTTCAATTAACCAGGTAGCGTCACCCAACCTCTTCTTTAAAATCAAATAAATCATCCTTCTCCCCTTAAAAGAAATGACAACGATGGGATTCGAACCCATGCCTCAGAAGAGACTGGTGCCTAAAACCAACGCCATAGACCACTCGGCCACGCTGCCTTCAATACCACTCTTTTTTTAAATTCGCGTCTTTCAATTAACCAGTTAGCTTCTCCCCACCCCTTTTTTAAAATCAAATAAATAATCCTTCTCCCATAAAAGAAATGACAGCGATGGGATTCGAACCCATGCCTCAGAAGAGACTGGTGCCTGAAACCAGCGCCATAGACCACTCGGCCACGCTGCCTTCATTTCGAATTTTTATTCTTAAATTCGCGTCTTTCAATTAACCAGGTAGCGTCACCCGACCTCTTCTTTAAAATCAAATAAATCATCCTTCTCCCCTTAATAGAAATGACAACGATGGGATTCGAACCCATGCCTCAGAAGAGACTGGTGCCTAAAACCAGCGCCATAGACCACTCGGCCACGCTGCCTTCATTTCGAATTTTTATTCTTAAATTCGCGTCTTTCAATTAACCAGGTAGCGTCACCCAACCTCTTCTTTAAAATCAAATAAATCATCCTTCTCCCCTTAATAGAAATGACAACGATGGGATTCGAACCCATGCCTCAGAAGAGACTGGTGCCTAAAACCAGCGCCATAGACCACTCGGCCACGCTGCCTTCATTTCTAATTTTTATTCTTAAATTCGCGTCTTTCAATTAACCAGGTAGCGTCACCCAACCTCTTCTTTAAATTCAAATAAATCATCCTTCTCCCCTTAAAAGAAATGACAACGATGGGATTCAAACCCATGCCTCAGAAGAGACTGGTGCCTAAAACCAACGCCATAGACCACTCGGCCACGCTGCCTTCAATACCACTCTTTTTTTTAAATTCGCGCCTTTCAATTAACCAGTTAGCTTCTCCCCACCCCTTTTTTAAAATCAAATAAATAATCCTTCTCCCATAAAAGAAATGACAGCGATGGGATTCGAACCCATGCCTCAGAAGAGACTGGTGCCTGAAACCAGCGCCATAGACCACTCGGCCACGCTGCCTTCATTTCTAATTTTTATTCTTAAATTCGCGTCTTTCAATTAACCAGGTAGCCTCACCCAACCTCTTCTTTAAAATCAAATAAATCATCCTTCTCCCCTTAAAAGAAATGACAACGATGGGATTCGAACCCATGCCTCAGAAGAGACTGGTGCCTGAAACCAACGCCATAGACCACTCGGCCACGCTACCTTCAATACCACTCTTTTTTTTAAATTCGCGTCTTTCAATTAACCAGTTAGCATTTCCCCACCCCTTTTTTAAAATCAAATAAATAATCCTTCTCCCATAAAAGAAATGACAGCAATGGGATTCGAACCCATGCCTCAGAAGAGACTGGTGCCTGAAACCAGCGCCATAGACCACTCGGCCACGCTGCCTTCGTTTCGAATTTTTATTCTTAAATTCGCGTCTTTCAATTAACCAGGTAGCGTCACCCAACCTCTTCTTTAAAATCAAATAAATCATCCTTCTCCCCTTAAAAGAAATGACAACGATGCGATTCGAACCCATGCCTCAGAAGAGACTGGTGCCTGAAACCAGCGCCATAGACCACTCGGCCACGCTGCCTTCATTTCGAATTTTTATTCTTAAATTCGCGTCTTTTAATTAACCAGGTAGCGTCACCCAATCTCTTCTTTAAAATCAAATAAATCATCCTTCTCCCCTTAAAAGAAATGACAACGATGGGATTCGAACCCATGCCTCAGAAGAGACTGGTGCCTGAAACCAGCGCCATAGACCACTCGGCCACGCTGCCTTCATTTCGAATTTTTATTCTTAAATTCGCGTCTTTCAATTAACCAGGTAGCGTCACCCAACCTCTTCTTTAAAATCAAATAAATCATCCTTCTCCCCTTAAAAGAAATGACAACGATGGGATTCGAACCCATGCCTCAGAAGAGACTGGTGCCTGAAACCAGCGCCATAGACCACTCGGCCACGCTGCCTTCATTTCGAATTTTTATTCTTAAATTCGCGTCTTTCAATTAACCAGGTAGCGTCACCCAACCTCTTCTTTAAAATCAAATAAATCATCCTTCTCCCCTTAAAAGAAATGACAACGATGCGATTCGAACCCATGCCTCAGAAGAGACTGGTGCCTGAAACCACCGCCATAGACCACTCGGCCACGCTGCCTTCATTTCGTATTTTTATTCTTAAATTCGCGTCTTTCAATTAACCAGGTAGCGTCACCCAACCTCTTCTTTAAAATCAAATAAATCATCCTTCTCCCCTTAAAAGAAATGACAACGATGGGATTTGAACCCATGCCTCAGAAGAGACTGGTGCCTATAACCAACGCCATAGACCACTCGGCCACGCTGCCTTCAATACCACTATTTTTTTAAATTCGCGTCTTTCAATTAACCAGTTAGCTTCTCCCCACCCCTTTTTTAAAATCAAATAAATAATCCTTCTCCCATAAAAGAAATGACAGCGATGGGATTCGAACCCATGCTTCAGAAGAGACTGGTGCCTGAAACCAGCGCCATAGACCACTCGGCCACGCTGCCTTCATTTCTAGTTTTTATTCTTAAATTCGCGTCTTTCAATTAACCAGGTAGCGTCACCAAACATCTTCTTTAAAATCAAATAAATCATCCTTCTCCCCTTAAAAGAAATGACAACGAAGGGATTCGAACCCATGCCTCAGAAGAGACTGGTGCCTGAAACCAGCGCCATAGACCACTCGGCCACGCTGCCTTCATTTCGACTTTTTATTCTTAAATTCGCATCTTTCAATTAACCAGGTAGCGTCACCAAACATCTCCTTTAAAATCAAATAAATCATCCTTCTCAACTTAAAAAAAATGACAACGATGGGATTCGAACCCATGCCTCAGAAGAGACTGGTGCCTGAAACCAGCGCCATAGACCACTCGGCCACGCTGCCTTCATTTCGAATTTTTATTCTTAAATTCGCGTCTTTCAATTAACCAGGTAGCGTCACCCAACCTCTTCTTTAAAATGAAATAAATCATCCTTCTCCCCTTAAAAGAAATGACAACGATGGGATTCGAACCCATGCCTCAAAAGAGACTGGTGCCTAAAACCAGGGCCATAGACCACTCGGCCACGCTGCCTTCATTTCTAATTTTTATTCTTAAATTCGCGTCTTTCAATTAACCAGGTAGCGTCACCCAACCTCTTCTTTAAAATCAAATAAATCATCCTTCTCCCCTTAAAAGAAATGACAACGATGGGATTCGAACCCATGCCTCAGAAGATACTGGTGCCTGAAACCAGCGCCATAGACCACTCGGCCACGCTGCCTTCATTTCGAATTTTTATTCTTAAATTCGCGTCTTTCAATTAACCAGGTAGCGTCACCCAACCTCTTCTTTAAAATCAAATAAATCATCCTTCTCCCCTTAAAAGAAATGACAACGATGGGATTCGAACCCATGCCTCAGAAGAGACTGGTGCCTGAAACCAGCGCCATAGACCACTCGGCCACGCTGCCTTCATTTCTAATTTTTATTCTTAAATTCGCGTCTTTCAATTAACAAGGTAGCGTCACCAAACATCTCCTTTAAAATCAAATAATACATCCTTCCCCCCTTAAAAGAAATGACAACGATGGGATTCGAACCCATGCCTCAGAAGAGACTGGTGCCTGAAACCAGCGCCATAAACCACTCACTCGGCCACGCTGCCTTCATATCTTGCCTTTTTTTTAAATTCGTGTCTTTCTATTAACCAGTTAGCTTCTCCCCACCTCTTCTTTAAAATCAAATAAATCATATTTCTCCCCTTAAAAGAAATGACAACGATGGGATTCGAACCCATGTCTCAGAAGAGACTGGTGCCTGAAACCAGCGCCATAGACCACTCGGCCACGCTGCCTTCATTTCTAGTTTTTATTCTTAAATTCGCGTCTTTCAATTAACCAGGTAGCGTCACCAAACATCTTCTTTAAAATCAAATAAATCATCCTTCTCCCCTTAAAAGAAATGACAACGATGGGATTCGAACCCATGCCTCAAAAGAGACTGGTGCCTAAAACCAGGGCCATAGACCACTCGGCCACGCTGCCTTCATTTCTAATTTTTATTCTTAAATTCGCGTCTTTCAATTAACCAGGTAGCGTCACCCAACCTCTTCTTTAAAATCAAATAAATCATCCTTCTCCCCTTAAAAGAAATGACAACGATGGGATTCGAACCCATGCCTCAGAAGATACTGGTGCCTGAAACCAGCGCCATAGACCACTCGGCCACGCTGCCTTCATTTCGAATTTTTATTCTTAAATTCGCGTCTTTCAATTAACCAGGTAGCGTCACCCAACCTCTTCTTTAAAATCAAATAAATCATCCTTCTCCCCTTAAAAGAAATGACAACGATGGGATTCGAACCCATGCCTCAGAAGAGACTGGTGCCTGAAACCAGCGCCATAGACCACTCGGCCACGCTGCCTTCATTTCTAATTTTTATTCTTAAATTCGCGTCTTTCAATTAACCAGGTAGCGTCACCCAACCTCTTCTTTAACATCAAATAAATCATCCTTCTTCCCTTAAAAGAAATGACAACGATGGGATTCGAACCCATGCCTCAGAAGAGACTGGTGCTTTAAACCAACGCCATAGACCACTCGGCCACGCTACCTTCAATACCACTCTTTTTTTAAATTCATGTCTTTCAATTAACCAGTTAGCTTCTCCCCACCCCTTTTTTAAAATCAAATAAATAATCCTTCTCCCATAAAAGAAATGACAGCGATGGGATTCGAACCCATGCCTCAGAAGAGACTGGTGCCTGAAACCAGCGCCATAGACCACTCGGCCACGCTGCCTGCATTTCTAATTTTTATTCTTAAATTCGCGTCTTTCAATTAACCAGGTAGCGTCACCAAACATGTTCTTTTAAATCAAATAATACATCATTCTCCCCTTAAAAGAAATGACAGCGATGGGATTCGAACCTATGCCTCAGAAGAGACTGGTGCCTGAAACCAGCGCCATAGACCACTCGGCCACGCTGCCTTCAATACCACTCTTTTTTTAAATTCGCGTCTTTCAATTAACCAGTTAGCTTCTCCCCACCCCTTTTTTAAAATCAAAAAAATAATCCTTCTCCCATAAAAGAAATGACAGCGATGGGATTCGAACCCATGCCTCAGAAGAGACTGGTGCCTGAAACTAGCGCCATAGACCACTCGGCCACGCTGCCTTCATTTCGAATATTTATTCTTAAATTCGCGTCTTTCAATTAACCAGGTAGCGTCACCCAACCTCTTCTTTAAAATCAAATAAATCATCCTTCTCCTCTTAAAAGAAATGACAACGATGGGATTCGAACCCATGCCTCAGAAGAGACTGGTGCCTGAAACCAGCGCCATAGACCACTCGGCCACGCTGCCTTCATTTCGAATTTTTATTCTTAAATTCGCGTCTTTCAATTAACCAGGTAGCGTCACCCAACCTCTTCTTTAAAATCAAATAAATCATCCTTCTCCCCTTAAAAGAAATGACAACGATGGGATTCGAACCCATGCCTCAGAAGATACTGGTGCCTGAAACCAGCGCCATAGACCACTCGGCCACGCTGCCTTCATTTCGAATTTTTATTCTTAAATTCGCGTCTTTCAATTAACCAGGTAGCGTCACCCAACCTCTTCTTTAAAATCAAATAAATCATCCTTCTCCCCTTAAAAGAAATGACAACGATGGGATTCGAACCCATGCCTCAGAAGAGACTGGTGCCTGAAACCAGCGCCATAGACCACTCGGCCACGCTGCCTTCATTTCTAATTTTTATTCTTAAATTCGCGTCTTTCAATTAACCAGGTAGCGTCACCCAACCTCTTCTTTAAAATCAAATAAATCATCCTTCTTCCCTTAAAAGAAATGACAACGATGGGATTCGAACCCATGCCTCAGAAGAGACTGGTGCTTTAAACCAACGCCATAGACCACTCGGCCACGCTACCTTCAATACCACTCTTTTTTTAAATACATGTCTTTCAATTAACCAGTTAGCTTCTCCCCACCCCTTTTTTAAAATCAAATAAATAATCCTTCTCCCATAAAAGAAATGACAGCGATGGGATTCGAACCCATGCCTCAGAAGAGACTGGTGCCTGAAACCAGCGCCATAGACCACTCGGCCACGCTGCCTGCATTTCTAATTTTTATTCTTAAATTCGCGTCTTTCAATTAACCAGGTAGCGTCACCAAACATGTTCTTTTAAATCAAATAATACATCATTCTCCCCTTAAAAGAAATGACAGCGATGGGATTCGAACCTATGCCTCAGAAGAGACTGGTGCCTGAAACCAGCGCCATAGACCACTCGGCCACGCTGCCTTCAATACCACTCTTTTTTTAAATTCGCGTCTTTCAATTAACCAGTTAGCTTCTCCCCACCCCTTTTTTAAAATCAAAAAAATAATCCTTCTCCCATAAAAGAAATGACAGCGATGGGATTCGAACCCATGCCTCAGAAGAGACTGGTGCCTGAAACTAGCGCCATAGACCACTCGGCCACGCTGCCTTCATTTCGAATATTTATTCTTAAATTCGCGTCTTTCAATTAACCAGGTAGCGTCACCCAACCTCTTCTTTAAAATCAAATAAATCATCCTTCTCCTCTTAAAAGAAATGACAACGATGGGATTCGAACCCATGCCTCAGAAGAGACTGGTGCCTGAAACCAGCGCCATAGACCACTCGGCCACGCTGCCTTCATTTCGAATTTTTATTCTTAAATTCGCGTCTTTCAATTAACCAGGTAGCGTCACCCAACCTCTTCTTTAAAATCAAATAAATCAACCTTCTCCCCTTAAAAGAAATGACAACGATGGGATTCGAACCCATGCCTCAGAAGAGACTGGTGCCTTAAAACAACGCCATAGACCACTCGGCCACGCTGCCTTCAATACCACTCTTTTTTTAAATTCGCGTCTTTCAATTAACCAGTTAGCTTCTCCCCACCCCTTTTTTAAAATCAAATAAATAATCCTTCTCCCATAAAAGAAATGACAGCGATGGGATTCGAACCCATGCCTCAGAAGAGACTGGTGCCTGAAACCAGCGCCATAGACCACTCGGCCACGCTGCCTTCATTTCTAATTTTTATTCTTAAATTCGCGTCATTCAATTAACCAGGTAGCGTCACCCAACCTCTTCTTTAAAATCAAACAAATCATCCTTCTCCCCCTAAAAGAAATGACAACGATGGGATTCGAACCCATGCCTCAGAAGAGACTGGTGCCTGAAACCAGCGCCATAGACCACTCGGCCACGCTGCCTTCATTTCGAATTTTTATTCTTAAATTCGCGTCTTTCAAATAACCAGGTAGCGTCACCCAACATCTTCTTTAAAATCAAATAAATCATCCTTCTCCCCTGAAAAGAAATGACAGCGATGGGATTCGAACTCATGCCTCAGAAAAGACTGGTGCCTGAAACCAGCGATATAGACCACTCGGCCACGCTGCCTTCATTTCGAATTTTTATTCTTAAATTCGCGTCTTTCAATTAACCAGGTAGCGTCACCCAACCTCTTCTTTAAAATCAAATAAATCATCCTTCTCCCCTTAAAAGAAATGACAACGATGGGATTCGAACCCATGCCTCAGAAGAGACTGGTGCCTGAAACCAGCGCCATAGACCACTCGGCCACGCTGATTTCATTTCGAATTTTTATTCTTAAATTCGCGTCTTTCAATTAACCAGGTAGCGTCACCCAACCTCTTCTTTAAAATCAAATAAATCATCCTTCTCCCCTTAAAAGAAATGACAACGATGGGATTCGAACCCATGCCTCAGAAGAGACTGGTGCCTGAAACCAGCGCCATAGACCACTCGGCCACGCTGCCTGCATTTCGAATTTTTATTCTTAAATTCGCGTCTTTCAATTAACCAGGTAGCGTCACCCAACCTCTTCTTTAAAATCAAATAAATCATCCTTCTCCCCTTAAAAGAAATGACAACGATGGCATTCGAACCCATGCCTCAGAAGAGATTGGTGCCTGAAACCAGCGCCATAGACCACTCGGCCACGCTGCCTTCATTTCGAATTTTTATTCTTAAATTCGCGTCTTTCAATTAACCAGGTAGCGTCACCCAACCTCTTCTTTAAAATCAAATAAATCATCCTTCTCCCCTTAAAAGAAATGACAACGATGGGATTCGAACCCATGCCTCAGAAGAGACTGGTGCCTAAAACCAGCGCCATAGACCACTCGGCCACGCTGCCTTCATTTCTAATTTTTATTCTTAAATTCGCGTCTTTCAATTAACCAGGTTGCGTCACCCATCCTCTTCTTTAAAATCAAATAAATCATCCTTCTCCCCTTAAAAGAAATGACAACGATGGGATTCGAACCCATGCCTCAGAAGAGACTGGTGCCTGAAACCAGCGCCATAGACCACTCGGCCACGCTGCCTTCATTTCGAATTTTTATTCTTAAATTCGCGTCTTTCAATTAACCAGGTAGCGTCACCCAACCTCTTCTTTAAAATCAAATAAATCATCCTTCTCCCCTTAAAAGAAATGACAACGATGGGATTCGAACCCATGCCTCAGAAGAGACTGGTGCCTGAAACCAACGCCATAGACCACTCAGCCACGCTGCCTTCAATACCACTCTTTTTTTTAAATTCGCGTCTTTCAATTAACCAGTTAGCTTCTCCCCACCCCTTTTTTAAAATCAAATAAATAATCCTTCTCCCATAAAAGAAATGACAGCGATGGGATTCGAACCCATGCCTCAGAAGAGACTGGTGCCTGAAACCAGCGCCATAGACCACTCGGCCACGCTGCCTCCATAACTAATTTTTATTCTTTAATTCGCGTCTTTCAATTAACCAGGTAGCGTCACCCAACTTCTTCTTTAAAATCAAATAAATCATCCTTCTCCCCTTAAAAGAAATGACAACGATGGGATTCGAACCCATGCCTCAGAAGAGACTGGTGCCTGAAACCAGCGCCATAGACCACTCGGCCACGCTGCCTTCATTTCGAATTTTTATTCTTAAATTCGCGTCTTTCAATTAACCAGGTAGCGTCACCCAACCTCTTCTTTAAAATCAAATAAATCATCCTTCTCCCCTTAAAAGAAATGACAACGATGGGATTCGAACCCATGCCTCAGAAGAGCCTGGTGCCTGAAACCAGCGCCATAGACCACTCGGCCACGCTGCCTTCATTTCGAATTTTTATTCTTAAATTCGCGTCTTTCAATTAACCAGGTAGCGTCACCCAACCTCTTCTTTAAAATCAAATAGATCATCCTTCTCCCCTTAAAAGAAATGACAACGATGGGATTCGAACCCATGCCTCAGTAGAGACTGGTGCCTAAAACCAACGCCGTAGACCACTCGGCCACGCTGCCTTCAATACCACTCTTTTTTTAAATTCGCGTCTTTCAATTAACCAGTTAGCTTCTCCCCACCCCTTTTTTAAAATCAAATAAATAATCCTTCTCCCATAAAAGAAATGACAGCGATGGGATTCGAACCCATGCCTCAGAAGAGACTGGTGCCTGAAACCAGCGCCATAGACCACTCGGCCACGCTGCCTTCATTTCGAATTTTTATTCTTAAATTCGCGTCTTTCAATTAACCAGGTAGCGTCACCCAACCTCTTCTTTAAAATCAAATAAATCATCCTTCTCCCCTTAAAAGAAATGACAACGATGGGATTCGAACCCATGCCTCAGAAGAGCCTGGTGCCTGAAACCAGCGCCATAGACCACTCGGCCACGCTGCCTTCATTTCGAATTTTTATTCTTAAATTCGCGTCTTTCAATTAACCAGGTAGCGTCACCCAACCTCTTCTTTAAAATCAAATAGATCATCCTTCTCCCCTTAAAAGAAATGACAACGATGGGATTCGAACCCATGCCTCAGTAGAGACTGGTGCCTAAAACAAACGCCGTAGACCACTCGGCCACGCTGCCTTCAATACCACTCTTTTTTTAAATTCGCGTCTTTCAATTAACCAGTTAGCTTCTCCCCACCCCTTTTTTAAAATCAAATAAATAATCCTTCTCCCATAAAAGAAATGACAGCGATGGGATTCGAACCCATGCCTCAGAAGAGACTGGTGCCTGAAACCAGCGCCATAGACCACTCGGCCACGCTGCCTTCATTTCTAATTTTTATTCTTAAATTCGCGTCTTTCAATTAACCAGGGAGCGTCACCAAACATCTTCTTTAAAATCAAATAATACATCCTTCTCCCCTTAAAAGAAATGACAACGATGGGATTCGAACCCATGCCTCAGAAGAGACTGGTGCCTGAAACCAGCGCCATAGACCACTCGGCCACGCTGCCTTCAATACGACTCTTTTTTTAAATTCGCGTCTTTCAATTAACCAGTTAGCTTCTCCCCACCCCTTCTTTAAAATCAAATAAATAATCCTTCTCCCATAAAAGAAATGACAGCGATGGGATTCGAACCCATGCCTCAGAAGAGACTGGTGCCTGAAACCAGCGCCATAGACCACTCGGCCACGCTGCCTTCATTTCTTATTTTTATTCTTAAATTTACGTCTTTCAATTAACCAGGTAGCGTCACCCAACCTCTTCTTTAAAATCAAATAAATCATCCTTCTCCCCTTAAAAGAAATGACAACGATGGGATTCGAACCGATGCCTCAGAAGAGACTGGTGCCTGAAACCAACGCCATAGACCACTCAGCCACGCTGCCTTCAATACCACTCTTTTTTTTAAATTCGCGTCTTTCAATTAACCAGTTAGCTTCTCCCCACCCCTTTTTTAAAATCAAATAAATAATCCTTCTCCCATAAAAGAAATGACAGCGATGGGATTCGAACCCATGCCTCAGAAGAGACTGGTGCCTGAAACCAGCGCCATAGACCACTCGGCCACGCTGCCTTAATTCCGAATTTTTATTCTTAAATTCGCGTCTTTCAATTAACCAGGTAGCGTCACCCAACCTCTTCTTTAAAATCAAATAAATCATCCTTCTCCCCTTAAAAGAAATGACAACGATGGGATTCGAACCCATGCCTCAGAAGAGACTGGTGCCTGAAACCAGCGCCATAGACCACTCGGCCACGCTGCCTTTATTTCGAATTTTTATTCTTAAATTGGCGTCTTTCAATTAACCAGGTTGCGTCACCCAACCTCTTCTTTAAAATCAAATTAATCATCCTTCTCCCCTTAAAAGAAATGACAACGATGGGATTCGAACCCATGCCTCAGAAGAGACTGGTGCCTTAAAACAACGCCATAGACCACTCGGCCACGCTGCCTTCAATACCACTCTTTTTTTAAATTCGCGTCTTTCAATTAACCAGTTAGCTTCTCCCCACCCCTTTTTTAAATCAAATAAATAATCCTTCTCCCATAAAAGAAATGACAGCGATGGGATTCGAACCCATGCCTCAGAAGAGACTGGTGCCTGAAACCAGCGCCATAGACCACTCGGCCACGCTGCCTTCATTTCTAATTTTTATTCTTAAATTCGCGTCTTTCAATTAACCAGGTTGCGTCACCAAACATCTTATTTAAAATCAAATAAATCATCCTTCTCCCCTTAAAAGAAATGACAACGATGGGATTCGAACCCATGCCTCAGAAGAGACTGGTGCCTAAAACCAGCGCCATAAACCACTCGGCCACGCTGCCTTCATTTCGAATTTTTATTCTTAAATTCGCGTCTTTCAATTAACCAGGTTGCGTCACCAAACATCTTATTTAAAATCAAATAAATCATCCTTCTCCCCTTAAAAGAAATGACAACGATGGGATTCGAACCCATGCCTCAGAAGAGACTGGTGCCTAAAACCAGCGCCATAGACCACTCGGCCACGCTGCCTTCATTTCGAATTTTTATTCTTAAATTTACGTCTTTCAATTAACCAGGTAGCGTCACCCAACCTCTTCTTTAAAATCAAATAAATCATCCTTCTCCCCTTAAAAGAAATGACAACGATGGGATTCGAACCCATGCCTCAGAAGAGACTGGTGCCTGAAACCAACGCCATAGACCACTCAGCCACGCTGCCTTCAATACCACTCTTTTTTTTAAATTCGCGTCTTTCAATTAACCAGTTAGCTTCTCCCCACCCCTTTTTTAAAATCAAATAAATAATCCTTCTCCCATAAAAGAAATGACAGCGATGGGATTCGAACCCATGCCTCAGAAGAGACTGGTGCCTGAAACCAGCGCCATAGACCACTCGGCCACGCTGCCTTTATTCCGAATTATTATTCTTAAATTCGCGTCTTTCAATTAACCAGGTAGCGTCACCCAACCTCTTCTTTAAAATCAAATTAATCATCCTTCTCCCCTTAAAAGAAATGACAACGATGGGATTCGAACCCATGCCTCAGAAGAGACTGGTGCCTGAAACCAGCGCCATAGACCACTCGGCCACGCTGCCTTTATTTCGAATTTTTATTCTTAAATTGGCGTCTTTCAATTAACCAGGTAGCGTCACCCAACCTCTTCTTTAAAATCAAATAAATCATCCTTCTCCCCTTAAAAGAAATGACAACGATGGGATTCGAACCCATGCCTCAGAAGAGACTGGTGCCTTAAAACAACGCCATAGACCACTCGGCCACGCTGCCTTCAATACCACTCTTTTTTTAAATTCGCGTCTTTCAATTAACCAGTTAGCTTCTCCCCACCCCTTTTTTAAATCAAATAAATAATCCTTCTCCCATAAAAGAAATGACAGCGATGGGATTCGAACCCATGCCTCAGAAGAGACTGGTGCCTGAAACCAGCGCCATAGACCACTCGGCCACGCTGCCTTCATTTCTAATTTTTATTCTTAAATTGGCGTCTTTCAATTAACCAGGTTGCGTCACCAAACATCTTCTTTAAAATCAAATAAATCATCCTTCTCCCCTTAAAAGAAATGACAACGATGGGATTCGAACCCATGCCTCAGAAGAGACTGGTGCCTAAAACCAGCGCCATAGACCACTCGGCGACGCTGCCTTCATTTCGAATTTTTATTCTTACATTCGCGTCTTTCAATTAACCAGGTAGCGTGACCCAACCTCTTCTTTAAAATCAAATAAATCATCCTTCTCCCCTTAAAAGAAATGACAACGATGGGATTCGAACCCATGCCTCAGAAGAGACTGGTGCCTAAAACCAACGCCATAGACCACTCGGCCACGCTGCCTTCATTACCACTCTTTTTTTAAATTCGCGTCTTTCAATTAACCAGTTAGCTTCTCCCCACCCCTTTTTTAAAATCAAATAAATCATCCTTCTCCCTTTAAAAGAAATGACAACGATGGGATTCGAACCCATGCCTCAGAAGAGACTGGTGCCTGAAACCAGCGCCATAGACCACTCGGCCACCCTGCCTTCATTCAGAATTTTTATTCTTCAATTCGCGTCTTTCAATTAACCAGGTAGCGTCACCCAACCTCTTCTTTAAAATCAAATAAATCATCCTTCTCCCCTTAAAAGAAATGACAACGATGGGATTCGAACCCATGCCTCAGAAGAGACTGGTGCATGAAACCAGCGCCATAGACCACTCGGCCACGCTGTCTTCATTTCGAATTTTTATTCTTTAATTCGCGTCTTTCAATTAACCAGGTAGCGTCACCCAACCTCTTCTTTAAAATCAAATAAATCATCCTTCTCCCCTTAAAAGAAATGACAACGATGGGATTCGAACCCATGCCTCAGAAGAGACTGGTGCATGAAACCAGCGCCATAGACCACTCGGCCACGCTGCCTTCATTTCGAATTTTTATTCTTAAATTCGCGTCTTTCAATTAACCAGGTAGCGTCACCCAACCTCTTCTTTAAAATCAAATAAATCATCCTTCTCCCCTTAAAAGAAATGACAACGATGGGATTCGAACCCATGCCTCAGAAGAGACTGGTGCCTCAAACCAGCGCCATAGACCACTCGGCCACGCTGCCTTCGTTTCGAATTTTTATTCTTAAATTCGCGTCTTTCAATTAACCAGGTAGCGTCACCCAACCTCTTCTTTAAAATCAAATAAATCATCCTTCTCCCCTTAAAAGAAATGACAACGATGGGATTCGAACCCATGCCTCAGAAGAGACTGGTGCCTGAAACCAGCGCCATAGACCACTCGGCCACGCTGCCTTCATTTCGAATTTTTATTCTTAAATTCGCGTCTTTCAATTAACCAGGTAGCGTCACCCAACCTCTTCTTTAAAATCAAATAAATCATCCTTCTCCCCTTAAAAGAAATGACAACGATGGGATTCGAACCCATGCCTCAGAAGAGACTGGTGCCTGAAACCAGCGCCATAGACCACTCGGCCACGCTGCCTTCATTTCGAATTTTTATTCTTAAATTCGCGTCTTTCAATTAACCAGGTAGCGTCACCGAACCTCTTCTTTAAAATCAAATAAATCATCCTTCTCCCCTTAAAAGAAATGACAACGATGGGATTCGAACCCATGTCTCAGAAGAGACTGGTGCCTGAAACCAGCGCCATACACCACTCGGCCACGCTGTCTTCATTTCGAATTTTTATTCTTAAATTCGCGTCTTTCAATTAACCAGGTAGCGTCACCCAACCTATTCTTTAAAATCAAATAAATCATCCTTCTCCCCTTAAAAGGAATGACAACGATGGGATTCGAACCCATGCCTCAGAAGAGACTGGTGCCTGAAACCAACGCCATAGACCACTCAGCCACGCTGCCTTCAATACCACTCTTTTTTTTAAATTCGCGTCTTTCAATTAACCAGTTAGCTTCTCCCCACCCCTTTTTTAAAATCAAATAAATAATCCTTCTCCCATAAAAGAAATGACAGCGATGGGATTCGAACCCATGCCTCAGAAGAGACTGGTGCCTGAAACCAGCGCCATAGACCACTCGGCCACGCTGCCTTCATTCCGAATTTTTATTCTTAAATTCGCGTCTTTCAATTAACCAGGTAGCGTCACCCAACCTCTTCTTTAAAATCAAATAAATCATCCTTCTCCCCTTAAAAGAAATGACAACGATGGGATTCGAACCCATTCCTCAGAAGAGACTGGTGCCTGAAACCAGCGCCATAGACCACTCGGCCACGCTGCCTTTATTTCGAATTTTTATTCTTAAATTGGCGTCTTTCAATTAACCAGGTAGCGTCACCCAACCTCTTCTTTAAAATCAAATTAATCATCCTTCTCCCCTTAAAAGAAATGACAACGATGGGATTCGAACCCATGCCTCAGAAGAGACTGGTGCCTTAAAACAACGCCAAAGACCACTCGGCCACGCTGCCTTCAATACCACTCTTTTTTTAAATTCGCGTCTTTCAATTAACCAGTTAGCTTCTCCCCACCCCTTTTCTAAATCAAATAAATAATCCTTCTCCCATAAAAGAAATGACAGCGATGGGATTCGAACCCATGCCTCAGAAGAGACTGGTGCCTGAAACCAGCGCCATAGACCACTCGGCCACGCTGCCTTCATTTCTAATTTTTATTCTTAAATTCGCGTCTTTCAATTAACCAGGTAGCGTCACCCAACCTCTTCTTTAAAATCAAATAAATCATCCTTCTCCCCTTAAAAGAAATGACAACGATGGGATTCGAACCCATGCCTCAGAAGAGACTGGTGCCTGAAACCAGCGCCATAGACCACTCGGCCACGCTGCCTTCATTTCGAATTTTTATTCTTAAATTCGCGTCTTTCAATTAACCAGGTAGCGTCACCCAACCTCTTCTTTAAAATCAAATAAATCATCCTTCTCCCCTTAAAAGAAATGACAACGATGGGATTCGAACCCATGCCTCAGAAGAGACTGGTGCCTGAAACCAGCGCCATAGACCACTCGGCCACGCTGCCTTCATTTCGAATTTTTATTCTTAAATTCGCGTCTTTCAATTAACCAGGTAGCGTCACCGAACCTCTTCTTTAAAATCAAATAAATCATCCTTCTCCCCTTAAAAGAAATGACAACGATGGGATTCGAACCCATGTCTCAGAAGAGACTGGTGCCTGAAACCAGCGCCATACACCACTCGGCCACGCTGTCTTCATTTCGAATTTTTATTCTTAAATTCGCGTCTTTCAATTAACCAGGTAG
Source organism: Leiobunum rupestre (assembly GCF_980474605.1). Taxonomy (NCBI): domain Eukaryota; kingdom Metazoa; phylum Arthropoda; class Arachnida; order Opiliones; family Sclerosomatidae; genus Leiobunum; species Leiobunum rupestre. The sequence continues at coordinate 40,241,830 of NC_143392.1, forward strand.
CGTCACCCAACCTATTCTTTAAAATCAAATAAATCATCCTTCTCCCCTTAAAAGGAATGACAACGATGGGATTCGAACCCATGCCTCAGAAGAGACTGGTGCCTGAAACCAACGCCATAGACCACTCAGCCACGCTGCCTTCAATACCACTCTTTTTTTTAAATTCGCGTCTTTCAATTAACCAGTTAGCTTCTCCCCACCCCTTTTTTAAAATCAAATAAATAATCCTTCTCCCATAAAAGAAATGACAGCGATGGGATTCGAACCCATGCCTCAGAAGAGACTGGTGCCTGAAACCAGCGCCATAGACCACTCGGCCACGCTGCCTTCATTCCGAATTTTTATTCTTAAATTCGCGTCTTTCAATTAACCAGGTAGCGTCACCCAACCTCTTCTTTAAAATCAAATAAATCATCCTTCTCCCCTTAAAAGAAATGACAACGATGGGATTCGAACCCATTCCTCAGAAGAGACTGGTGCCTGAAACCAGCGCCATAGACCACTCGGCCACGCTGCCTTTATTTCGAATTTTTATTCTTAAATTGGCGTCTTTCAATTAACCAGGTAGCGTCACCCAACCTCTTCTTTAAAATCAAATTAATCATCCTTCTCCCCTTAAAAGAAATGACAACGATGGGATTCGAACCCATGCCTCAGAAGAGACTGGTGCCTTAAAACAACGCCAAAGACCACTCGGCCACGCTGCCTTCAATACCACTCTTTTTTTAAATTCGCGTCTTTCAATTAACCAGTTAGCTTCTCCCCACCCCTTTTCTAAATCAAATAAATAATCCTTCTCCCATAAAAGAAATGACAGCGATGGGATTCGAACCCATGCCTCAGAAGAGACTGGTGCCTGAAACCAGCGCCATAGACCACTCGGCCACGCTGCCTTCATTTCTAATTTTTATTCTTAAATTCGCGTCTTTCAATTAACCAGGTTGCGTCACCAAACATCTTCTTTAAAATCAAATAAATCATCCTTCTCCCCTTAAAAGAAATGACAACGATGGGATTCGAACCCATGCCTCAGAAGAGACTGGTGCCTAAAACCAGCGCCATAGACCACTCGGCGACGCTGCCTTCATTTCGAATTTTTATTCTTACATTCGCGTCTTTCAATTAACCAGGTAGCGTGACCCAACCTCTTCTTTAAAATCAAATAAATCATCCTTCTCCCCTTAAAAGAAATGACAACGATGGGATTCGAACCCATGCCTCAGAAGAGACTGGTGCCTGAAACCAGCGCCATAGACCACTTGGCCACGCTGCCTTCATTTCGAATTTTTATTCTTAAATTCGCGTCTTTCAATTAACCAGGTAGCGTCACCCAACCTCTTCTTTAAAATCAAATAAATCATCCTTCTCCCCTTAAAAGAAATGACAACGATGGGATTCGAACCCATGCCTCAGAAGAGACTGGTGCCTGAAACCAGCGCCATAGACCACTCGGCCACGCTGCCTTCATTTCGAATTTTTATTCTTAAATTCGCGTCTTTCAATTAACCAGGTAGCGTCACCCAACCTCTTCTTTAAAATCAAATAAATCATCCTTCTCCCCTTAAAAGAAATGACAACGATGGGATTCGAACCCATGCCTCAGAAGAGACTGGTGCCTAAAACCAACGCCATAGACCACTCGGCCACGCTGCCTTCATTACCACTCTTTTTTTAAATTCGCGTCTTTCAATTAACCAGTTAGCTTCTCCCCACCCCTTTTTTAAAATCAAATAAATCATCCTTCTCCCTTTAAAAGAAATGACAACGATGGGATTCGAACCCATGCCTCAGAAGAGACTGGTGCAAGAAACCAGCGCCATAGACCACTCGGCCACCCTGCCTTCATTCCGAATTTTTATTCTTCAATTCGCGTCTTTCAATTAACCAGGTAGCGTCACCCAACCTCTTCTTTAAAATCAAATAAATCACCCTTCTCCCCTTAAAAGAAATGACAACGATGGGATTCGAACCCATGCCTCAGAAGAGACTGGTGCATGAAACCAGCGCCATAGACCACTCGGCCACGCTGTCTTCATTTCGAATTTTTATTCTTTAATTCGCGTCTTTCAATTAACCAGGTAGCGTCAGCCAACCTCTTCTTTAAAATCAAATAAATCATCCTTCTCCCCTTAAAAGGAATGACAACGATGGGATTCGAACCCATGCCTCAGAAGAGACTGGTGCCTAAAACCAACGCCATAGACCACTGGGACACGCTGCCTTCAATACCACCCTTTTTTTAAATTCGCGTCTTTCAATTAACCAGGTAGCGTCACCCAACCTCTTCTTTAAAATCAAATAAATCATCCTTCTCCCCTTAAAAGAAATGACAACGATGGGATTCGAACCCATGCCTCAGAAGAGACTGGTGCCTCAAACCAGCGCCATAGACCACTCGGCCACGCTGCCTTCGTTTCGAATTTTTATTCTTAAATTCGCGTCTTTCAATTAACCAGGTAGCGTCACCCAACCTCTTCTTTAAAATCAAATAAATCATCCTTCTCCCCTTAAAAGAAATGACAACGATGGGATTCGAACCCATGCCTCAGAAGAGACTGGTGCCTGAAACCAGCGCCATAGACCACTCGGCCACGCTGCCTTCATTTCGAATTTTTATTCTTAAATTCGCGTCTTTCAATTAACCAGGTAGCGTCACCCAACCTCTTCTTTAAAATCAAATAAATCATCCTTCTCCCCTTAAAAGAAATGACAACGATGGGATTCGAACCCATGCCTCAGAAGAGACTGGTGCCTGAAACCAGCGCCATTGACCACTCGGCCACGCTGCCTTCATTTCGAATTTTTATTCTTAAATTCGCGTCTTTCAATTAACCAGGTAGCGTCACCGAACCTCTTCTTTAAAATCAAATAAATCATCCTTCTCCCCTTAAAAGAAATGACAACGATGGGATTCGAACCCATGTCTCAGAAGAGACTGGTGCCTGAAACCAGCGCCATAGACCACTCGGCCACGCTGTCTTCATTTCGAATTTTTATTCTTAAATTCTCGTCTTTCAATTAACCAGGTAGCGTCACCCAACCTCTTCTTTAAAATCAAATAAATCATCCTTCTCCCCTTAAAAGGAATGACAACGATGGGATTCGAACTCATGCCTCAGAAGAGACTGGTGCCTGAAACCAACGCCATAGACCACTCAGCCACGCTGCCTTCAATACCACTCTTTTTTTTAAATTCGCGTCTTTCAATTAACCAGTTAGCTTCTCCCCACCCCTTTTTTAAAATCAAATAAATAATCCTTCTCCCATAAAAGAAATGACAGCGATGGGATTCGAACCCATGCCTCAGAAGAGACTGGTGCCTGAAACCAGCGCCATAGACCACTCGGCCACGCTGCCTTCATTCCGAATTTTTATTCTTAAATTCGCGTCTTTCAATTAACCAGGTAGCGTCACCCAACCTCTTCTTTAAAATCAAATAAATCATCCTTCTCCCCTTAAAAGAAATGACAACGATGGGATTCGAACCCATGCCTCAGAAGAGACTGGTGCCTGAAACCAGCGCCATAGACCACTCGGCCACGCTGCCCTTATTTCGAATTTTTATTCTTAAATTGGCATCTTTCAATTAACCAGGTAGCGTCACCCAACCTCTTCTTTAAAATCAAATTAATCATCCTTCTCCCCTTAAAAGAAATGACAACGATGGGATTCGAACCCATGCCTCAGAAGAGACTGGTGCCTTAAAACAACGCCATAGACCACTCGGCCACGCTGCCTTCAATACCACTCTTTTTTTAAATTCGCGTCTTTCAATTAACCAGTTAGCTTCTCCCCACCCCTTTTTTAAATCAAATAAATAATCCTTCTCCCATAAAAGAAATGACAGCGATGGGATTCGAACCCATGCCTCAGAAGAGACTGGTGCCTGAAACCAGCGCCATAGACCACTCGGCCACGCTGCCTTCATTTCTAATTTTTATTCTTAAATTCGCGTCTTTCAATTAACCAGGTTGCGTCACCAAACATCTTCTTTAAAATCAAATAAATCATCCTTCTCCCCTTAAAAGAAATGACAACGATGGGATTCGAACCCATGCCTCAGAAGAGACTGGTGCCTAAAACCAGCGCCATAGACCACTCGGCGACGCTGCCTTCATTTCGAATTTTTATTCTTACATTCGCGTCTTTCAATTAACCAGGTAGCGTGACCCAACCTCTTCTTTAAAATCAAATAAATCATCCTTCTCCCCTTAAAAGAAATGACAACGATGGGATTCGAACCCATGCCTCAGAAGAGACTGGTGCCTGAAACCAGCGCCATAGACCACTTGGCCACGCTGCCTTCATTTCGAATTTTTATTCTTAAATTCGCGTCTTTCAATTAACCAGGTAGCGTCACCCAACCTCTTCTTTAAAATCAAATAAATCATCCTTCTCCCCTTAAAAGAAATGACAACGATGGGATTCGAACCCATGCCTCAGAAGAGACTGGTGCCTGAAACCAGCGCCATAGACCACTCGGCCACGCTGCCTTCATTTCGAATTTTTATTCTTAAATTCGCGTCTTTCAATTAACCAGGTAGCGTCACCCAACCTCTTCTTTAAAATCAAATAAATCATCCTTCTCCCCTTAAAAGAAATGACAACGATGGGATTCGAACCCATGCCTCAGAAGAGACTGGTGCCTAAAACCAACGCCATAGACCACTCGGCCACGCTGCCTTCATTACCACTCTTTTTTTAAATTCGCGTCTTTCAATTAACCAGTTAGCTTCTCCCCACCCCTTTTTTAAAATCAAATAAATCATCCTTCTCCCTTTAAAAGAAATGACAACGATGGGATTCGAACCCATGCCTCAGAAGAGACTGGTGCCTGAAACCAGCGCCATAGACCACTCGGCCACCCTGCCTTCATTCCGAATTTTTATTCTTCAATTCGCGTCTTTCAATTAACCAGGTAGCGTCACCCAACCTCTTCTTTAAAATCAAATAAATCACCCTTCTCCCCTTAAAAGAAATGACAACGATGGGATTAGAACCCATGCCTCAGAAGAGACTGGTGCATGAAACCAGCGCCATAGACCACTCGGCCACGCTGTCTTCATTTCGAATTTTTATTCTTTAATTCGCGTCTTTCAATTAACCAGGTAGCGTCAGCCAACCTCTTCTTTAAAATCAAATAAATCATCCTTCTCCCCTTAAAAGGAATGACAACGATGGGATTCGAACCCATGCCTCAGAAGAGACTGGTGCCTAAAACCAACGCCATAGACCACTGGGCCACGCTGCCTTCAATACCACCCTTTTTTTAAATTCGCGTCTTTCAATTAACCAGGTAGCGTCACCCAACCTCTTCTTTAAAATCAAATAAATCATCCTTCTCCCCTTAAAAGAAATGACAACGATGGGATTCGAACCCATGCCTCAGAAGAGACTGGTGCCTCAAACCAGCGCCATAGACCACTCGGCCACGCTGCCTTCGTTTCGAATTTTTATTCTTAAATTCGCGTCTTTCAATTAACCAGGTAGCGTCACCCAACCTCTTCTTTAAAATCAAATAAATCATCCTTCTCCCCTTAAAAGAAATGACAACGATGGGATTCGAACCCATGCCTCAGAAGAGACTGGTGCCTGAAACCAGCGCCATAGACCACTCGGCCACGCTGCCTTCATTTCGAATTTTTATTCTTAAATTCGCGTCTTTCAATTAACCAGGTAGCGTCACCCAACCTCTTCTTTAAAATCAAATAAATCATCCTTCTCCCCTTAAAAGAAATGACAACGATGGGATTCGAACCCATGCCTCAGAAGAGACTGGTGCCTGAAACCAGCGCCATTGACCACTCGGCCACGCTGCCTTCATTTCGAATTTTTATTCTTAAATTCGCGTCTTTCAATTAACCAGGTAGCGTCACCGAACCTCTTCTTTAAAATCAAATAAATCATCCTTCTCCCCTTAAAAGAAATGACAACGATGGGATTCGAACCCATGTCTCAGAAGAGACTGGTGCCTGAAACCAGCGCCATAGACCACTCGGCCACGCTGTCTTCATTTCGAATTTTTATTCTTAAATTCTCGTCTTTCAATTAACCAGGTAGCGTCACCCAACCTCTTCTTTAAAATCAAATAAATCATCCTTCTCCCCTTAAAAGGAATGACAACGATGGGATTCGAACTCATGCCTCAGAAGAGACTGGTGCCTGAAACCAACGCCATAGACCACTCAGCCACGCTGCCTTCAATACCACTCTTTTTTTTAAATTCGCGTCTTTCAATTAACCAGTTAGCTTCTCCCCACCCCTTTTTTAAAATCAAATAAATAATCCTTCTCCCATAAAAGAAATGACAGCGATGGGATTCGAACCCATGCCTCAGAAGAGACTGGTGCCTGAAACCAGCGCCATAGACCACTCGGCCACGCTGCCTTCATTCCGAATTTTTATTCTTAAATTCGCGTCTTTCAATTAACCAGGTAGCGTCACCCAACCTCTTCTTTAAAATCAAATAAATCATCCTTCTCCCCTTAAAAGAAATGACAACGATGGGATTCGAACCCATGCCTCAGAAGAGACTGGTGCCTGAAACCAGCGCCATAGACCACTCGGCCACGCTGCCTTTATTTCGAATTTTTATTCTTAAATTGGCATCTTTCAATTAACCAGGTAGCGTCACCCAACCTCTTCTTTAAAATCAAATTAATCATCCTTCTCCCCTTAAAAGAAATGACAACGATGGGATTCGAACCCATGCCTCAGAAGAGACTGGTGCCTTAAAACAACGCCATAGACCACTCGGCCACGCTGCCTTCAATACCACTCTTTTTTTAAATTCGCGTCTTTCAATTAACCAGTTAGCTTCTCCCCACCCCTTTTTTAAATCAAATAAATAATCCTTCTCCCATAAAAGAAATGACAGCGATGGGATTCGAACCCATGCCTCAGAAGAGACTGGTGCCTGAAACCAGCGCCATAGACCACTCGGCCACGCTGCCTTCATTTCTAATTTTTATTCTTAAATTCGCGTCTTTCAATTAACCAGGTTGCGTCACCAAACATCTTCTTTAAAATCAAATAAATCATCCTTCTCCCCTTAAAAGAAATGACAACGATGGGATTCGAACCCATGCCTCAGAAGAGACTGGTGCCTAAAACCAGCGCCATAGACCACTCGGCGACGCTGCCTTCATTTCGAATTTTTATTCTTACATTCGCGTCTTTCAATTAACCAGGTAGCGTGACCCAACCTCTTCTTTAAAATCAAATAAATCATCCTTCTCCCCTTAAAAGAAATGACAACGATGGGATTCGAACCCATGCCTAAGAAGAGACTGGTGCCTGAAACCAGCGCCATAGACCACTTGGCCACGCTGCCTTCATTTCGAATTTTTATTCTTAAATTCGCGTCTTTCAATTAACCAGGTAGCGTCACCCAACCTCTTCTTTAAAATCAAATAAATCATCCTTCTCCCCTTAAAAGAAATGACAACGATGGGATTCGAACCCATGCCTCAGAAGAGACTGGTGCCTGAAACCAGCGCCATAGACCACTCGGCCACGCTGCCTTCATTTCGAATTTTTATTCTTAAATTCGCGTCTTTCAATTAACCAGGTAGCGTCACCCAACCTCTTCTTTAAAATCAAATAAATCATCCTTCTCCCCTTAAAAGAAATGACAACGATGGGATTCGAACCCATGCCTCAGAAGAGACTGGTGCCTAAAACCAACGCCATAGACCACTCGGCCACGCTGCCTTCATTACCACTCTTTTTTTAAATTCGCGTCTTTCAATTAACCAGTTAGCTTCTCCCCACCCCTTTTTTAAAATCAAATAAATCATCCTTCTCCCTTTAAAAGAAATGACAACGATGGGATTCGAACCCATGCCTCAGAAGAGACTGGTGCCTGAAACCAGCGCCATAGACCACTCGGCCACGCTGCCTTCATTTCGAATTTTTATTCTTAAATTCGCGTCTTTCAATTAACCAGGTAGCGTCACCCAACCTCTTCTTTAAAATCAAATAAATCATCCTTCTCCCCTTAAAAGAAATGACAACGATGGGATTCGAACTTATGCCTCAGAAGAGACTGGTGCCTAAAACCAACGCCATAGACCACTCGGCCACGCTGCCTTCAATACCACTCTTTTTTTAAATTCGCGTCTTTCAATTAACCAGTTAGCTTCTCCCCACCCCTTTTTTAAAATCAAATAAATAATCCTTCTCCCATAAAAGAAATGACAGCGATGGGATTCGAACCCATGCCTCAGAAGAGCCTGGTGCCTGAAACCAGCGCCATAGACCACTCGGCCACGCTGCCTTTATTTCGAATTTTTATTCTTAAATTCGCGTCTTTCAATTAACCAGGTAGCGTCACCCAACCTCTTCTTTAAAATCAAATAAATCATCCTTCTCCCCTTAAAAGAAATGACAACGATGGGATTCGAACTTATGCCTTAGAAGAGACTGGTGCCTAAAACCAACGCCATAGACCACTCGCCCACGCCGCCTTCATTTCTGATCTTTTTTTTAAATTCGCGTCTTTCAATTAACCAGGTAGCTTCTCTCCACCCCTTCTTTAAAACACATAAATAATCCTTCTCCCCTTAAAAGAAATGACAACGATGGGATTCGAACCCATGCCTCAGAAGAGACTGGTACCTAAAACCAGTACCATAAACCACTCGGCCACGCTGCCTTCATTTCTAATCTTTTTTTTTTAAATTTGCGTCTTTCAATTAACGAGTTAGCTTCTCCCCACCCCTATTTTAAAATCAAATAAATAATCCTTCTCCCTTAAAAGAAATGACAGCGATGGGATTCCAGACCATGCCTCAGAAGAGACTGGTGCCTGAAACCAGCGCCATAGACCACTCGGCCACGCTGCCTTCATTTCTAATCTTTTTTTTAAATTCCCGTCTTTCAATTAACCAGGTAGCTTCTCCCCACCTCTTCTTTAAAATCCAATAAATAATCCTTCTCCACTTAAAAGAAATGACAGCGATGGGATTCGAACCCATGCCTCAGAAGCTACTGGTGCTTACTGGTGCCTAAGACCAGTGCCTAGACCACCCGGCCACGCTGCCGTCCTTCCTTTCCTTTTTTTTAAATTCGCGTCTTTCAATTTATTTGGTAGCTTCTACCCTACCCCTCTTTAAAATCAAATAAATAATCCTTCTCCCCTTAAAAGAAATGACAGCGATGGTATTCTAAGCCATGCCTCAGAAGAGACTGGTGCCTGAAACCAGCGCCATAGACCACTCGGCCACGCTTCCTTTATTTCTTGTCTTTTTTCTTTATTTCGCGTCTTTCAATTAACTAGGTAGCTTTTCCCCGCCTGTTGTTTAAAATTAAATAAATAATTCTTCTCCACTTAAAAGAAATGACAGCGATGGGATTCGAACCCATGCCTCAGAAGAGACTGGTGCCTGAAACCAGCGCCTTAGACCACTCGGCCACGCTGCCTTTATTTTTTGTCTTATTTCTTTATTTTGCGTCTTTCAAATAACTAGTTAGCTTTTCCCCACCTGTTCTTTAAAATCAAGTAAATAATCCTTCTCCTCTTAAAAGAAATGACAACGAAGGGATTCGAACCCATGCCTCAGAAGAGACTGGTGCCTAAAACCAGTGCCATAAACCACTCACTCGGCCACGCTGCCTTCATATCTTGCCTTTTTTTTAAATTCGTGTCTTTCTATTAACCAGTTAGCTTCTCCCCACCTCTTCTTTAAAATCAAATAAATCATCCTTCTCCCCTTAAAAGAAATGACAACGATGGGATTCGAACCCATGTCTCAGAAGAGACTGGTGCCTGAAACCAGCGCCATAGACCACTCGGCCACGCTGCCTTCATTTCGAATTTTTATTCTTAAATTCGCGTCTTTCAATTAACCAGGTAGCGTCACCCAACCTCTTCTTTAAAATCAAATAAATCATCCTTCTCCCCTTAAAAGAAATGACAACGATGGGATTCGAACCCATGCCTAAGAAGAGACTGGTGCCTGAAACCAGCGCCATAGACCACTCGGCCACGCTGCCTTCATTTCGAATTTTTATTCTTAAATTCGCGTCTTTCAATTAACCAGGTAGCGTCACCCAACCTCTTCTTTAAAATCAAATAAATCATCCTTCTCCCCTTAAAAGAAATGACATCGATGGGATTCGAACCCATGCCTCAGAAGAGACTGGTGCCTAAAACCAACGCCATAGACCACTCGGCCACGCGGCCTCCAATACCACTCTTTTTTTAAATTCGCGTCTTTCAATTAACCAGTTAGCTTCTCCCCACCCCTTTTTTAAAATCAAATAAATAATCCTTCTCCCATAAAAGAAATGACAGCGATGGGATTCGAACCCATGCCTCAGAAGAGACTGGTGCCTGAAACCAGCGCCATAGACCACTCGGCCACGCTGCCTTCATTTCTAATTTTTATTCTTAAATTCGCGTCTTTCAATTAACCAGGTAGCGTCACCCAACCTCTTCTTTAAAATCAAATAAATCATCCTTCTCCCCTTAAAAGAAATGACAACGATGGGATTCGAACCCATGCCTCAGAAGAGCCTGGTGCCTGAAACCAGCGCCATAGACCACTCGGCCACGCTGCCTTTATTTCGAATTTTTATTCTTAAATTCGCGTCTTTCAATTAACCAGGTAGCGTCACCCAACCTCTTCTTTAAAATCAAATAAATAATCCTTCTCCCATAAAAGAAATGACAGCGATGGGATTCGAACCCATGCCTCAGAAGAGCCTGGTGCCTGAAACCAGCGCCATAGACCACTCGGCCACGCTGCCTTTATTTCGAATTTTTATTCTTAAATTCGCGTCTTTCAATTAACCAGGTAGCGTCACCCAACCTCTTCTTTAAAATCAAATAAATCATCCTTCTCCCCTTAAAAGAAATGACAACGATGGGATTCGAACTTATGCCTTAGAAGAGACTGGTGCCTAAAACCAACGCCATAGACCACTCGCCCACGCCGCCTTCATTTCTGATCTTTTTTTTAAATTCGCGTCTTTCAATTAACCAGGTAGCTTCTCTCCACCCCTTCTTTAAAACACATAAATAATCCTTCTCCCCTTAAAAGAAATGACAACGATGGGATTCGAACCCATGCCTCAGAAGAGACTGGTACCTAAAACCAGTACCATAAACCACTCGGCCACGCTGCCTTCATTTCTAATCTTTTTTTTTTAAAATTGCGTCTTTCAATTAACGAGTTAGCTTCTCCCCACCCCTATTTTAAAATCAAATAAATAATCCTTCTCCCTTAAAAGAAATGACAGCGATGGGATTCCAGACCATGCCTCAGAAGAGACTGGTGCCTGAAACCAGCGCCATAGACCACTCGGCCACGCTGCCTTCATTTCTAATCTTTTTTTTAAATTCCCGTCTTTCAATTAACCAGGTAGCTTCTCCCCACCTCTTCTTTAAAATCCAATAAATAATCCTTCTCCACTTAAAAGAAATGACAGCGATGGGATTCGAACCCATGCCTCAGAAGCTACTGGTGCTTACTGGTGCCTAAGACCAGTGCCTAGACCACCCGGCCACGCTGCCGTCCTTCCTTTCCTTTTTTTTAAATTCGCGTCTTTCAATTTATTTGGTAGCTTCTACCCTACCCCTCTTTAAAATCAAATAAATAATCCTTCTCCCCTTAAAAGAAATGACAGCGATGGTATTCTAAGCCATGCCTCAGAAGAGACTGGTGCCTGAAACCAGCGCCATAGACCACTCGGCCACGCTTCCTTTATTTCTTGTCTTTTTTCTTTATTTCGCGTCTTTCAATTAACTAGGTAGCTTTTCCCCGCCTGTTGTTTAAAATTAAATAAATAATCCTTCTCCACTTAAAAGAAATGACAGCGATGGGATTCGAACCCATGCCTCAGAAGAGACTGGTGCCTGAAACCAGCGCCTTAGACCACTCGGCCACGCTGCCTTTATTTTTTGTCTTATTTCTTTATTTTGCGTCTTTCAAATAACTAGTTAGCTTTTCCCCACCTGTTCTTTAAAATCAAGTAAATAATCCTTCTCCTCTTAAAAGAAATGACAACGAAGGGATTCGAACCCATGCCTCAGAAGAGACTGGTGCCTAAAACCAGTGCCATAAACCACTCACTCGGCCACGCTGCCTTCATATCTTGCCTTTTTTTTAAATTCGCGTCTTTCAATTAACCAGGTAGCGTCACCCAACCTCTTCTTTAAAATCAAATAAATAATCCTTCTCCCATAAAAGAAATGACAGCGATGGGATTCGAACCCATGCCTCAGAAGAGCCTGGTGCCTGAAACCAGCGCCATAGACCACTCGGCCACGCTGCCTTTATTTCGAATTTTTATTCTTAAATTCGCGTCTTTCAATTAACCAGGTAGCGTCACCCAACCTCTTCTTTAAAATCAAATAAATCATCCTTCTCCCCTTAAAAGAAATGACAACGATGGGATTCGAACTTATGCCTTAGAAGAGACTGGTGCCTAAAACCAACGCCATAGACCACTCGCCCACGCCGCCTTCATTTCTGATCTTTTTTTTAAATTCGCGTCTTTCAATTAACCAGGTAGCTTCTCTCCACCCCTTCTTTAAAACACATAAATAATCCTTCTCCCCTTAAAAGAAATGACAACGATGGGATTCGAACCCATGCCTCAGAAGAGACTGGTACCTAAAACCAGTACCATAAACCACTCGGCCACGCTGCCTTCATTTCTAATCTTTTTTTTTTAAATTTGCGTCTTTCAATTAACGAGTTAGCTTCTCCCCACCCCTATTTTAAAATCAAATAAATAATCCTTCTCCCTTAAAAGAAATGACAGCGATGGGATTCCAGACCATGCCTCAGAAGAGACTGGTGCCTGAAACCAGCGCCATAGACCACTCGGCCACGCTGCCTTCATTTCTAATCTTTTTTTTAAATTCCCGTCTTTCAATTAACCAGGTAGCTTCTCCCCACCTCTTCTTTAAAATCCAATAAATAATCCTTCTCCACTTAAAAGAAATGACAGCGATGGGATTCGAACCCATGCCTCAGAAGCTACTGGTGCTTACTGGTGCCTAAGACCAGTGCCTAGACCACCCGGCCACGCTGCCGTCCTTCCTTTCCTTTTTTTTAAATTCGCGTCTTTCAATTTATTTGGTAGCTTCTACCCTACCCCTCTTTAAAATCAAATAAATAATCCTTCTCCCCTTAAAAGAAATGACAGCGATGGTATTCTAAGCCATGCCTCAGAAGAGACTGGTGCCTGAAACCAGCGCCATAGACCACTCGGCCACGCTTCCTTTATTTCTTGTCTTTTTTCTTTATTTCGCGTCTTTCAATTAACTAGGTAGCTTTTCCCCGCCTGTTGTTTAAAATTAAATAAATAATCCTTCTCCACTTAAAAGAAATGACAGCGATGGGATTCGAACCCATGCCTCAGAAGAGACTGGTGCCTGAAACCAGCGCCTTAGACCACTCGGCCACGCTGCCTTTATTTTTTGTCTTATTTCTTTATTTTGCGTCTTTCAAATAACTAGTTAGCTTTTCCCCACCTGTTCTTTAAAATCAAGTAAATAATCCTTCTCCTCTTAAAAGAAATGACAACGAAGGGATTCGAACCCATGCCTCAGAAGAGACTGGTGCCTAAAACCAGTGCCATAAACCACTCACTCGGCCACGCTGCCTTCATATCTTGCCTTTTTTTTAAATTCGTGTCTTTCTATTAACCAGTTAGCTTCTCCCCACCTCTTCTTTAAAATCAAATAAATCATCCTTCTCCCCTTAAAAGAAATGACAACGATGGGATTCGAACCCATGTCTCAGAAGAGACTGGTGCCTGAAACCAGCGCCATAGACCACTCGGCCACGCTGCCTTCATTTCGAATTTTTATTCTTAAATTCGCGTCTTTCAATTAACCAGGTAGCGTCACCCAACCTCTTCTTTAAAATCAAATAAATCATCCTTCTCCCCTTAAAAGAAATGACAACGATGGGATTCGAACCCATGCCTAAGAAGAGACTGGTGCCTGAAACCAGCGCCATAGACCACTCGGCCACGCTGCCTTCATTTCGAATTTTTATTCTTAAATTCGCGTCTTTCAATTAACCAGGTAGCGTCACCCAACCTCTTCTTTAAAATCAAATAAATCATCCTTCTCCCCTTAAAAGAAATGACATCGATGGGATTCGAACCCATGCCTCAGAAGAGACTGGTGCCTAAAACCAACGCCATAGACCACTCGGCCACGCGGCCTCCAATACCACTCTTTTTTTAAATTCGCGTCTTTCAATTAACCAGTTAGCTTCTCCCCACCCCTTTTTTAAAATCAAATAAATAATCCTTCTCCCATAAAAGAAATGACAGCGATGGGATTCGAACCCATGCCTCAGAAGAGACTGGTGCCTGAAACCAGCGCCATAGACCACTCGGCCACGCTGCCTTCATTTCTAATTTTTATTCTTAAATTCGCGTCTTTCAATTAACCAGGTAGCGTCACCCAACCTCTTCTTTAAAATCAAATAAATCATCCTTCTCCCCTTAAAAGAAATGACAACGATGGGATTCGAACCCATGCCTCAGAAGAGACTGGTGCCTAAAACCAACGCCATAGACCACTCGGCCACGCTGCCTTCAATACCACTCTTTTTTTTAAATTCGCGTCTTTCAATTAACCAGTTAGCTTCTCCCCACCTCTTCTTTAAAATCAAATAAATAATTCTTTTCCCCCTTAAAAGAAATGACCGCGATGGGATTCGAACCCATGCCTCAGAAGAGACAGGTGCCTAAAACCAGCGCCATAGACCACTCGGCCATGCTGCCTACAATTCTTGTCTTTTTTCTTAATTTTGCGTCTTTCAATTAACTAGGTAGCTTTTGCCCACCTGTTCTTTAAAATCAAGTAAATAATCCTTCTCCCCTTAAAAGAAATGACAACGATGGGATTCGAACCCATGCCTCAGAAGAGACTGGTGCCTAAAACCAGTACCAAAACCACTCGGCCACGCTGCCTTCATCTCTTGACTTTTTTTTTAACATCGCGTCTTTTAATTAACCAGTTAGCTTCTCCCCACCTCTCTTTAAAATCCAATAAATAATGCTTCTCCCTTAAAAGAAATGAAAGCGATAGGAATCGAACTCATGCCTCAGAAGAGACTGGAGCCTGAAACCAGCGCCATAGAACACTCGGCCACGCTGCTTTCATTTCTAATCTTTTTTTAAAATTTGCGTCTTTCAATTAACGAGTTAGCTTCTCCCCACCCCTATTTTAAAATCAAATAAATAATCTTTCTTCCTTAAAAGAAATGACAGCGATGGGATTCCAGACCATGCCTCAGAAGAGACTGGTGCCTGAAACCAGCGCCATAGACCACTCGGCCACGCTGCCTTCATTTCTAATTTTTATTCTTAAATTCGCGTCTTTCAATTAACCAGGTAGCGTCACCCAACCTCTTCTTTAAAATCAAATAAATCATCCTTCTCCCCTTAAAAGAAATGACAACGATGGGATTCGAACCCATGCCTCAGAAGAGACTGGTGCCTAAAACCAACGCCATAGACCACTCGGCCACGCTGCCTTCAATACCACTCTTTTTTTTAAATTCGCGTCTTTCAATTAACCAGTTAGCTTCTCCCCACCTCTTCTTTAAAATCAAATAAATAATTCTTTTCCCCCTTAAAAGAAATGACCGCGATGGGATTCGAACCCATGCCTCAGAAGAGACAGGTGCCTAAAACCAGCGCCATAGACCACTCGGCCATGCTGCCTTTAATTCTTGTCTTTTTTCTTAATTTTGCGTCTTTCAATTAACTAGGTAGCTTTTGCCCACCTGTTCTTTAAAATCAAGTAAATAATCCTTCTCCCCTTAAAAGAAATGACAACGATGGGATTCGAACCCATGCCTCAGAAGAGACTGGTGCCTAAAACCAGTACCAAAACCACTCGGCCACGCTGCCTTCATCTCTTGACTTTTTTTTAACATCGCGTCTTTTAATTAACCAGTTAGCTTCTCCCCACCTCTCTTTAAAATCCAATAAATAATGCTTCTCCCTTAAAAGAAATGAAAGCGATAGGAATCGAACTCATGCCTCAGAAGAGACTGGAGCCTGAAACCAGCGCCATAGAACACTCGGCCACGCTGCTTTCATTTCTAATCTTTTTTTAAAATTTGCGTCTTTCAATTAACGAGTTAGCTTCTCCCCACCCCTATTTTAAAATCAAATAAATAATCCTTCTTCCTTAAAAGAAATGACAGCGATGGGATTCCAGACCATGCCTCAGAAGAGACTGGTGCCTGAAACCAGCGCCATAGACCACTCGGCCACGCTGCCTTCATTTCTAATCTTTTTTTTAAACTTGCGTCTTTCAAATAACCAGGTAGCTTCTCCCCACCTCTTCTTTAAAATCCAATAAATAATCCTTCTACACTTAAAAGAAATGACAGCGATGGGATTCGAGACTATGCCTCAGGATAGACTGGTGCCTTAAACCAACACCATAAACCACTCGCCCACGCCGCCTTCATTTCTAATCTTTTTTTTTAAATTCGCGTCTTTCAATTAACCAGGTAGCTTCTCCCCGCCCCTTCTTTAAAATTAAATAAATAATCCTTCTCCACTTAAAAGAAATGACAGCGATGGGATTCGAACCCATGCCTCAGAAGCTACTGGTGCTTACTGGTGCCTAAGACCAGTGCCTAGACCACCCGGCCACGCTGCCGTCCTTCCTTTTCTTTTTTTTAAATTCGCGTCTTTCAATTTACCTGGTAGCTTCTACCATACCCCTCTTTAAAATCAAATAAATAATCCTTCTCCCCTTAAAAGAAATGACAGCGATGGTATTCTAAGCCATGCCTCAGAAGAGACTGGTGCCTGAAACCCGCGCCATAGACCACTCGGCCACGCTTCCTTTATTTCTTGTCTTTTTTCTTTATTTCGCGTCTTTCAATTAACTAGGTAGCTTTTCCCCACCAGTTGTTTAAAATCAAGTAAATAATCCTTATCCCCTTAAAAGAAATGACAGCGATAGGATTCGAACCAATGCCTCAGAAGAGTCTGGTGCCTAAAACCAGCGCCATAGACCACTCGGCCACGCTGCTTTCATTTCTCATGTTTTTTTTAAATTCGCGTCTTTCAATTAACCAGTTAGCTTCTCCCCACCCCTTTTTTAAAATCAAATAAATAATCCTTCTCCCTTAAAAGAAATGACACGATGGGATTCGAACCCATGCCTCAGAAGAGACTGGTGCCTGAAACCAGCGCCATAGACCACTAGGCCACGCTGCCTTCATTTCTTGTCTTATTTCTTTATTTTGCGTCTTTCAATTAACTAGTTAGCTTTTCCCCACCTGTTCTTTAAAATCAAATAAATAATCCTTCTCCTCTTAAAAGAAATGACAACGAAGGGATTCGAACCCATGCCTCAGAAGAGACTGGTGCCTAAAACCAGTGCCATAAACCACTCACTCGGCCACGCTGCCTGCATATCTTGCCTTTTTTTAAATTCGTGTCTTTCTATTAACCAGTTAGCTTCTCCCCACCTCTTCTTTAAAATCAAATAAATAATCCTTCTCCCTTAAAAGTAATGAAAGCGATGGGAATCGAACTTATAACTCAGTAGAGACTCGTGCCTGAAACCAGCGCCATAGACCACTCGGCCACGCTGCCGTTATTTCTAATCTTTTTTTTTTAATTCGCGTAATTCATTTAACCAGGAAGCTTCTACCCTTCGCGTCTTTCAATTAACCAGGTGGCTTCTCCCCACCCCTTCTTTAAAATCAAATAAATAATCCTTCTCCCTTAAAAGAAATGACACCGATGTGATTCGAACCCCTGCCTCAGAAGAGAGTGGTGCCTGAAAACAGCGCCATAGACCACTCGGCCACGCTGCCTTCGCATCTTGACTTTTTTTTTAAACTTGCGTCTTTCAAATAACCAGGTAGCTTCTCCGCACCCCTTCTTTAAAATCAAATAAATAGCCCTTCTCCCCTTAAAAGAAATGACAGCGATGGGATTCGAACCCATGCCTCAGAAGAAACTGGTGAATAAATTCACCCCTGTAGACCACTCGTCCACGCTGCCTTCACTTCTAATTTATTTTTCTTAAATTAGCGTCTTCCAATTAACCAAGCAGCGTCTCCCCACCTCTTCTTTAACATCAAATAAATCATCCTTCTCCCTTTTAGAGAAATGACAGCGGTGGGATTCGAACCCATGCCTCAGAAGAGAGTGGTGCCTGAAAACAGCGCAATAGACCACTCGGCCACGCTGCCTTCGTATCTTGACTTTTTTTTTAAACTTGCGTCTTTCAAATAACCAGGTAGCTTCTCCGCACCCCTTCTTTAAAATCAAATAAATAGCCCTTCTCCCCTTAAAAGAAATGACAGCGATGGGATTCGAACCCATGCCTCAGAAGAAACTGGTGAATAAATTCACCCCTGTAGACCACTCGTCCACGCTGCCTTCATTTCTAATCTTTATTTTAAATTCGCGTAATTCAATTAACCAGGAAGCTTCTCCCCCTCGCGTCTTTCAATTCACCAGGTAGCTTCTCCCCTTCGCGTCTTTTAATTAACCAGGTAGCTTCTAACCACCCCTTCTTTAAAATCAAATAAATAATCCTTCTCCCCTTAAAAGAATTGACCGCGATGGGATTCGAACCCATGCCTCAGAAAATACTGGTGCTTACTGGTGCCTATGACCAGTGCCTTGACCACTCGGCCCCGCTGCTTTCCTTCCTTTTCTTCTTTTTTGAAATTCGCGTCTTTCAATTAAGCTGGTAGCTTCTACTCTACCCTTCTTTAAAATCAAATAAATAATTCTTCTCCCCTTAAAAGAAATGACAGCGATGGGATTCGAACCCATGCTTCAGAAGAGACTGGTGCCTAAAACAAGCGCCATAGACCACTCGGCCACGCTTCCTTTATTTCTTGTCTTTTTTCTTTATTTCGCGTCTTTCAATTAACTAGGTAGCTTTTCCCCACCTGTTCTTTAAAATCAAGTAAATAATCCTTATCCCCTTAAAAGAAATGACAACGATGGGATTCGAACCCATGCCTCAGAAGAGACTGGTGCCTAAAACCAGCGCCATAGACCACTAGGCCACGCTGCCTTCTGTTCTAACTTTTTTTTTTTAAATGCGCGTCTTTCAATTAACCAGGTAGCTTCTCCCCACCTATTCTTTAAAATCAAATAAATAATCCTTCTCCCTTAAAAGAAATGACAGCGATGTGATTCGAACCCCTGCCACAGAAGAGAGTGGCGACAACTGGTGCCTTAAACCAGCATCATAGACCACTCGGACACGCTGCTTTCATTTCTAATCTTTTTTTTAAATTCGCGTCTTTCAATTAACCAAGTAGCTTCTCCCCAACTCTTCTTTAAAATCAAGTAAATAATCCTTCTCCTTTTAAAAGAAATGACAGCGATGGGATTCGAACCCATGGCTCAGAAGAGACTGGTGCCTGAAAACAGCGCCATAGACCACTCGTCCACGCTGTCTTCATTTCTGATTTATTTTTCTTAAATTAGCGTCTTCCAATTAACCAGGTAGCGTCTCCCCACCTCTTCTTTAAAATCAAATAAATAATTCTTCTCCCCTTAAAAGAAATGACAACGATGGGATTCGAACTCATGCCTCAGAAGAGACTGGTGCCTAAAACCAGCGCCATAGACCACTCGGCCACGCTGCCTTCACTTCTAATCTTTTTTTTTAAATTCGCGTCTTTCAGTTAACCAGGTAGCTTCTCCGCACCCCTTCTTTAATATCAAATAAATAGCCCTTCTCCCCTTAAAAGAAATGACAGCGATGGGATTCGAACCCATGCCTCAGAAGAAACTGGTGAATAAATTCACCCCTGTAGACCACTCGTCCACGCTGCCTTCATTTCTAATCTTTTTTTAAATTCGCGTAATTCAATTAACCAGGAAGCTTCTCCCCTTCGCGTCTTTCAATTAACTAGGTAGCTTCTCCCCACCTCTTCTTTAAAATCAAATAAATAATTCTTCTCCCCTTAAAAGAAATGACAGCGATGGGATTCGAACCCATGCCTCAGAAGAGACAGGTGCCTAAAACCAGCGCCATAGACCACTCGGCCATGCTGCCTTTATTTCATGTCTTTTTTCTTAATTTTGCGTCTTCCAATTAACTAGGTAGCTTTTCCCCACCTGTTCTTTAAAATCAAGTATATAATCCTTATCCCCTTAAAAGAAATGACAACGATGGGATTCGAACCCATGCCTCAGAAGAGACTGGTGCCTAAAACCAGCGCCATAGACCACTCGGCCACGCTGCCTTCTGTTCTAACTTTTTTTTTAAATGCGCGTCTTTCAATTAACCAGGTAGCTTCTCCCCACCTATTCTTTAAAATCAAATAAATAATCCTTCTCCCTTAAAAGAAATGACAGCGATGTGATTCGAACCCCTGCCACAGAAGAGAGTGGCGACAACTGGTGCCTTAAACCAGCATCATAGACCACTCGGACACGCTGCTTTCATTTCTAATCTTTTTTTTAAATTCGCGTCTTTCAATTAACCAAGTAGCTTCTCCCCAACTCTTCTTTAAAATCAAGTAAATAATCCTTCTCCTTTTAAAAGAAATGACAGCGATGGGATTCGAACCCATGGCTCATAAGAGACTGGTGCCTGAAAACAGCGCCATAGACCACTCGTCTTCATTTCTGATTAATTTTTCTTAAATTAGCGTCTTCCAATTAACCAGGTAGCGTCTCCCCACCTCTTCTTTAAAATCAAATAAATAATTCTTCTCCCCTTAAAAGAAATGACAACGATGGGATTCGAACTCATGCCTCAGAAGAGACTGGTGCCTAAAACCAGCGCCATAGACCACTCGGCCACGCTGCCTTCACTTCTAATCTTTTTTTTTAAATTCGCGTCTTTCAGTTAACCAGGTAGCTTCTCCGCACCCCTTCTTTAATATCAAATAAATAGCCCTTCTCCCCTTAAAAGAAATGACAGCGATGGGATTCGAACCCATGCCTCAGAAGAAACTGGTGAATAAATTCACCCCTGTAGACCACTCGTCCACGCTGCCTTCATTTCTAATCTTTTTTTAAATTCGCGTAATTCAATTAACCAGGAAGCTTCTCCCCTTCGCGTCTTTCAATTAACTAGGTAGCTTCTCCCCACCTCTTCTTTAAAATCAAATAAATAATTCTTCTCCCTTAAAAGAAATGACAGCGATGGGATTCGAACCCATGCCTCAGAAGAGACAGGTGCCTAAAACCAGCGCCATAGACCACTCGGCCATGCTGCCTTTATTTCATGTCTTTTTTCTTAATTTTGCGTCTTCCAATTAACTAGGTAGCTTTTCCCCACCTGTTCTTTAAAATCAAGTATATAATCCTTCTCCCCTTAAAAGAAATGACAACGATGGGATTCGAACCCATGCCTCAGAAGAGACTGGTGCCTAAAACCAGTACCATAAACCACTCGGCCACGCTGCCTTCATCTCTTGACTTTTTTTTGAACATCGCGTCTTTTAATTAACCAGTTAGCTTCTCCCCACCTCTCTTTAAAATCCAATAAATCATGCTTCTCCCTTAAAAGAAATGAAAGCGATAGGAATCGAACTCATGCCTCAGAAGAGACTGGTGCCTGAAACCAGCGCCATAGAACACTTGGCCACGCTGCTTTCATTTCTAATCTTTTTTTTAAATATGCGTCTTTCAATTAACGAGTTAGCTTCTCCCCACCCCTTTTTTAAAATCAAATAAATAATCCTTCTCCCTTAAAAGAAATGACAGCGATGGGATTCCAGACCATGCCTCAGAAGAGACTGGTGCCTGAAACCAGCGCCATAGACCACTCGGCCACGCTGCCTTCATTTCTAATCTTTTTTCTTAAATTCGCTTCTTTCAATTAACCAGGTAGCTTCTCCCCACCTCTTCTTTAAAATTCAATAAATAATCCTTCTAGCCTTAAAAGAAATGACAGCGATGGGATTCGAGACTATGCCTCAGGAGAGACTGGTGCCTTAAACCAGCACTATAAACCACTCGCCCACGCCGCCTTCATTTCTAATCTTTTTTTTAAATTCGCGTCTTTCAATTAACCAGGTAGCTTCTCCCCGCCCCTTCTTTAAAATTAAATAAATAATCCTTCTCCACTTAAAAGAAATGACAGCGATGGGACTCGAACCCATGCCTCAGAAGATACTGGTGCTTATTGGTGCCTAAGACCAGTGCCTAGACCACCCGGCCACGCTGCCGTCCTTCCTTTTCTTTTTTTTAAATTCGCGTCTTTCAATTTACCTGGTAGCTTCTACCTTACCCCTCTTTAAAATCAAATAAATAATCCTTCTCCCCTTAAAAGAAATGACAGCGATGGTATTCTAACCCATGCCTCAGAAGAGACTGGTGCCTGAAACCAGCGCCATAGACCACTCGGCCACGCTTCCTTTATTTCTTGTTGTTTTTTTTCTTTATTTCGCGTCTTTCAATTAACTAGGTAGCTTTTCCCCACCTGTTCTTTAAAATCAAGTAAATAATCCTTATCCCCTTAAAAGAAATGACAGCGGTGGGATTCGAACCCATGCTTCAGAAGAGACTGGTGCCTAAAACAAGCGCCATAGACCACTCGGCCACGCTTCCTTTATTTCTTGTCTTTTTTCTTTATTTCGCGTCTTTCAATTAACTAGGTAGCTTTTCCCCACCTGTTCTTTAAAATCAAGTAAATAATCCTTATCCCCTTAAAAGAAATGACAACGATGGTATTCGAACCCATGCCTCAGAAGAGACTGGTGCCTAAAACCAGCGCCATAGACCACTAGGCCACGCTGCCTTCTGTTCTAACTTTTTTTTTTTAAATGCGCGTCTTTCAATTAACCAGGTAGCTTCTCCCCACCTATTCTTTAAAATCAAATAAATAATCCTTCTCCCTTAAAAGAAATGACAGCGATGTGATTCGAACCCCTGCCACAGAAGAGAGTGGCGACAACTGGTGCCTTAAACCAGCATCATAGACCACTCGGACACGCTGCTTTCATTTCTAATCTTTTTTTTAAATTCGCGTCTTTCAATTAACCAAGTAGCTTCTCCCCAACTCTTCTTTAAAATCAAGTAAATAATCCTTCTCCTTTTAAAAGAAATGACAGCGATGGGATTCGAACCCATGGCTCAGAAGAGACTGGTGCCTGAAAACAGCGCCATAGACCACTCGTCCACGCTGTCTTCATTTCTGATTTATTTTTTTTAAATTAGCGTCTTCCAATTAACCAGGTAGCGTCTCCCCACCTCTTCTTTAAAATCAAATAAATAATTCTTCTCCCCTTAAAAGAAATGACAACGATGGGATTCGAACTCATGCCTCAGAAGAGACTGGTGCCTAAAACCAGCGCCATAGACCACTCGGCCACGCTGCCTTCACTTCTAATCTTTTTTTTTAAATTCGCGTCTTTCAGTTAACCAGGTAGCTTCTCCGCACCCCTTCTTTAATATCAAATAAATAGCCCTTCTCCCCTTAAAAGAAATGACAGCGATGGGATTCGAACCCATGCCTCAGAAGAAACTGGTGAATAAATTCACCCCTGTAGACCACTCGTCCACGCTGCCTTCATTTCTAATCTTTTTTTAAATTCGCGTAATTCAATTAACCAGGAAGCTTCTCCCCTTCGCGTCTTTCAATTAACTAGGTAGCTTCTCCCCACCTCTTCTTTAAAATCAAATAAATAATTCTTCTCCCCTTAAAAGAAATGACAGCGATGGGATTCGAACCCATGCCTCAGAAGAGACAGGTGCCTAAAACCAGCGCCATAGACCACTCGGCCATGCTGCCTTTATTTCATGTCTTTTTTCTTAATTTTGCGTCTTCCAATTAACTAGGTAGCTTTTCCCCACCTGTTCTTTAAAATCAAGTATATAATCCTTATCCCCTTAAAAGAAATGACAACGATGGGATTCGAACCCATGCCTCAGAAGAGACTGGTGCCTAAAACCAGCGCCATAGACTACTCGGCCACGCTGCCTTCTGTTCTAACTTTTTTTTAAATGCGCGTCTTTCAATTAACCAGGTAGCTTCTCCCCACCTATTCTTTAAAATCAAATAAATAATCCTTCTCCCTTAAAAGAAATGACAGCGATGTGATTCGAACCCCTGCCACAGAAGAGAGTGGCGACAACTGGTGCCTTAAACCAGCATCATAGACCACTCGGACACGCTGCTTTCATTTCTAATCTTTTTTTTAAATTCGCGTCTTTCAATTAACCAAGTAGCTTCTCCCCAACTCTTCTTTAAAATCAAGTAAATAATCCTTCTCCTTTTAAAAGAAATGACAGCGATGGGATTCGAACCCATGGCTCAGAAGAGACTGGTGCCTGAAAACAGCGCCATAGACCACTCGTCCACGCTGTCTTCATTTCTGATTTATTTTTCTTAAATTAGCGTCTTCCAATTAACCAGGTAGCGTCTCCCCACCTCTTCTTTAAAATCAAATAAATAATTCTTCTCCCCTTAAAAGAAATGACAACGATGGGATTCGAACTCATGCCTCAGAAGAGACTGGTGCCTAAAACCAGCGCCATAGACCACTCGGCCACGCTGCCTTCACTTCTAATCTTTTTTTTTAAATTCGCGTCTTTCAGTTAACCAGGTAGCTTCTCCGCACCCCTTCTTTAATATCAAATAAATAGCCCTTCTCCCCTTAAAAGAAATGACAGCGATGGGATTCGAACCCATGCCTCAGAAGAAACTGGTGAATAAATTCACCCCTGTAGACCACTCGTCCACGCTGCCTTCATTTCTAATCTTTTTTTAAATTCGCGTAATTCAATTAACCAGGAAGCTTCTCCCCTTCGCGTCTTTCAATTAACTAGGTAGCTTCTCCCCACCTCTTCTTTAAAATCAAATAAATAATTCTTCTCCCTTAAAAGAAATGACAGCGATGGGATTCGAATCCATGCCTCAGAAGAGACAGGTGCCTAAAACCAGCGCCATAGACCACTCGGCCATGCTGCCTTTATTTCATGTCTTTTTTCTTAATTTTGCGTCTTCCAATTAACTAGGTAGCTTTTCCCCACCTGTTCTTTAAAATCAAGTATATAATCCTTCTCCCCTTAAAAGAAATGACAACGATGGGATTCGAACCCATGCCTCAGAAGAGACTGGTGCCTAAAACCAGTACCATAAACCACTCGGCCACGCTGCCTTCATCTCTTGACTTTTTTTTGAACATCGCGTCTTTTAATTAACCAGTTAGCTTCTCCCCACCTCTCTTTAAAATCCAATAAATCATGCTTCTCCCTTAAAAGAAATGAAAGCGATAGGAATCGAACTCATGCCTCAGAAGAGACTGGTGCCTGAAACCAGCGCCATAGAACACTTGGCCACGCTGCTTTCATTTCTAATCTTTTTTTTAAATATGCGTCTTTCAATTAACGAGTTAGCTTCTCCCCACCCCTTTTTTAAAATCAAATAAATAATCCTTCTCCCTTAAAAGAAATGACAGCGATGGGATTCCAGACCATGCCTCAGAAGAGACTGGTGCCTGAAACCAGCGCCATAGACCACTCGGCCACGCTGCCTTCATTTCTAATCTTTTTTCTTAAATTCGCTTCTTTCAATTAACCAGGTAGCTTCTCCCCACCTCTTCTTTAAAATTCAATAAATAATCCTTCTAGCCTTAAAAGAAATGACAGCGATGGGATTCGAGACTATGCCTCAGGAGAGACTGGTGCCTTAAACCAGCACTATAAACCACTCGCCCACGCCGCCTTCATTTCTAATCTTTTTTTTAAATTCGCGTCTTTCAATTAACCAGGTAGCTTCTCCCCGCCCCTTCTTTAAAATTAAATAAATAATCCTTCTCCACTTAAAAGAAATGACAGCGATGGGACTCGAACCCATGCCTCAGAAGATACTGGTGCTTACTGGTGCCTAAGACCAGTGCCTAGACCACCCGGCCACGCTGCCGTCCTTCCTTTTCTTTTTTTTAAATTCGCGTCTTTCAATTTACCTGGTAGCTTCTACCTTACCCCTCTTTAAAATCAAATAAATAATCCTTCTCCCCTTAAAAGAAATGACAGCGATGGTATTCTAACCCATGCCTCAGAAGAGACTGGTGCCTGAAACTAGCGCCATAGACCACTCGGCCACGCTTCCTTTATTTCTTGTTGTTTTTTTTCTTTATTTCGCGTCTTTCAATTAACTAGGTAGCTTTTCCCCACCTGTTCTTTAAAATCAAGTAAATAATCCTTATCCCCTTAAAAGAAATGACAGCGGTGGGATTCGAACCCATGCCTCAGAAGAGACTGGTGCCTAAAACCAGTGCCATAAGCCACTCACTCGGCCACGCTGCCTTCATATCTTGCCTTTTTTTTAAATTCGTGTCTTTTAATTAACCAGTTAGCTTCTACCCACCTCTTCTTTAAAATCAAATAAATAATCCTTCTCCCTTAAAAGTAATGAAAGCGATGGGAATCGAACTTATAACTCAGCAGAGACTGGTGCCTGAAACCAGCGCCATAGACCACTCGGCCACGCTGCCTTCATTTCTAATCTTTTTTTTTGAATTCGCGTAATTCAATTAACCAGGAAGCTTCTCCCCTTCGCGTCTTTCAATTAACCAGGTAGCTTCTCCCCTTCGCGTCTTTCAATTAACCAGGTGGCTTCTCCCCACCCCTTCTTTAAAATCAAATAAATAATCCTTCTCCCTTAAAAGAAATGACAGCGATGTGATTCGAACCCCTGCTTCAGAAGAGAGTGGCGACTACTGGTGCCTTAAACCAGCATCATAGACCACTCGGACACGCTTCTTTCATTTCTAATCTTTTTTTTTAAATTCGCGTCTTTCAATAAACCAGGTAGCTTCTCCCCAACTGTTCTTTAAAATCAAGTAAATAATCCTTCTCGTTTTAAAAGAAATGACAGCGATGGGATTCGAACCCATGCCTCAGAAGAGACTGGTGCCTGAAAACAGCGCCATAGACCACTCGTCCACGCTGTCTTCATTTCTAATTTATTTTTCTTAAATTAGCGTCTTCCAATTAACCAAGTAGCGTCTCCCCACCTCTTCTTTAAAATCAAATAAATCATCCTTCTCCCTTTTAAAGAAATGACAGCGATGGGATTCGAACCCATGCCTCATGAGAGACTGGTGCCTAAAACCAGCGCCATAGACCACTCGGCCACGCTGCCTTCGTATCTTGTCTTTTTTTTTAAACTTGCGTCTTTCAAATAACCAGTTAGCTTCTCCGCACCCCTTCTTTAAAATCAAATAAATAGCCCTTCTCCCCTTAAAAGAAAAGACAGCGATGGGATTCGAACCCATGCCTCAGAAGAAACTGGTGAATAAATTCATCCCTTTTTTTTATTAAGACCAAAAGTATTATTTACATTTAAAAATTTTTTAAATAAAACAAAACTCAAGCATTTATGAAAAATCGAAACACAATAAAACTTTTGACACCAAATAATCAAGCAGTCATAACATTAGCATTGAATAAATTCACTTAAAAAGTCCCAATAAAATATTTTTTAACACAGTGCCATTCTGAGAGGTATCCGGCTTTAAAAGTTTCAATTGGTTAATAGTTTCTTTGCGAACACATGCTTTAATACGACTTGTTAGCACCGGAACCCGTGTTATTTTCCCGACACTTTTCAAATTACGACTCCGCCATATTTCGTCTTTAAGGACCGCGGAAAGCAATTTCGCCACCGATCAGAAAATTGGAGGTCTCTTAATGGTGGACGGAACAATCGAAAAAACGATAAACTGGGCACGAGGCTCAGATATAAAACCGAAAATTGAAACTGGGAGCTTTAAAATTGTGATAGAAAGCCAGGTCCACCACTCCTGAACTACGGGACACGTTACAAAAAGATGACTGACTGTTTCGCACCGAGAATTACAAAATAAACACATATTGTCCGCGACAAGACCAGCATGGAGTAACCGTTCTTTGACCGGAAATGCTTGGTGGATGAGACGAAAGTTAATGTCCACGTACCGCGTGGCCATTAGAGGGCAGGACACTTTTCCCCAATGCACTTGCACAAGTGGCGCGGAGAAAAAGCCTCTCCAACGTTCTTCGCCTCGAGACTCCATGGAACACGCTTGCTTTACCAAAGAACGGTAAAAGTCGGATGATTTGAGCTCGCTGAAAACGACAGCCTCTTCTTTAGAGTTGATGACCCAAACCAATTCGGAAACCGGTGGCTCATGAACCAGAATATCCAAAGAGTCCACAAAATGAGCCCAGGCCGGTGGAATGAGCCGCAACATCTTATGATAGAGCGAAAGTATTGACCGGTCCAGTAAACGCGGTCGAACCGATGAAACCATGTCCAAGATGACGGTATGAGGGAGGAAACCTGGGATGACCTCATACGTTATATCTCTCACAAGAACGAGCCCCGCGCGCGCGAAAGTAGCTCTCTCTTGCGCCGACGCGGAAAAACCGGTAACTCGCGGGTTCAGAAAAATCGGCTCAAAGACAGGATTCGCGTGCGGTAAAACAGTCCATTCATTGGCGACAAGTAATCTGTTCCACGCGCTAACAATACTGCGATACCGGGGAACCATCCTTGGTAATAGTTTCTGGTCGAACTGAAGCCGAAAGACTTGAAAGCCAATGCCCTCATAACCACCATAAAAAGAGAGCAAAAACCGTGAGACGTCCTTCATCGCGGAATCAGAGGAGTCGCCGATACAGCCTTTAATTTCTTTTAAACGGAACGCGAGGTTTTTCAGCTGGAAATCGACGAGGCCGTACCCCCCTTCAGATTTCGGACGAATTAATGTTTGGTAATCCACGTGACGCATGCCAGGACCCCAAATAAAATGCATCACCGCCGTTTTAAATCTTTGTGCCCAGGCTAATGGCAAATCTACCGAGCTCAGAGTATGCCAAAGCGTGGAAGCCGCCAGCACGTTAATGACGACAATTTTGCCCGTTAACGTAAGACGACGTTGTTTCCACGAACGTAAAGTGCCGGAGAACTTGTCCATTCGGGGGTTCCAGTTAAGACGGAGCAATTCTTGACCATCGTTCGTTAAATAAATCCCCAAAATCTTCAGTGGGTCGCCACTTATGGACACCCCAGAGATCACCATCGGAAGGCGATTGCGATACGACCCAAGCCACTGCGCCGGACATTTCTTTACGTTTAATTTGGCTCCGGACGCTCGACCATACCGCTCGTATTCATGAATAGCCTCGACCATACCATCAGTTGAACTGGTTAGAACCGTATTATCGTCCATGTTCGCAAACAGCAAAGGTAAGTGGCCGGTACCAAACATCGGGAGCCGTGGAATAGCCGGATTGCGCAACAGCGCAGCGAAAAGTGGTTCTGTCGAAAGGATATAGAGGAGGGGACTAAACGGGCAACCCTGGCGAACTGAACGGCGCAGGGGAAAAAAATCCGTCAAAAAGCCATTGACCCGGACACATGACTTGGCGTGGACTAGAAAGGCTTGAATCAATTTGAGGAAAAAAGCACCAAAGCCCATACTGCGAAGCACTTCAAACAAAAAGGACCAGTCCACTTGATCAAATGCCTTCTCCAAATCCAGTTTTAACAAAACTCCTGGTGCGTTTGTTGCCGATACAAGGTCAGACGCATCCAGCAAGAAGCGAGGCGTCTGCGATATGTCCCGGCCTCTCACCGCTCCTGTCTGGCATGGAGAAATTATATCCGGCAAAAGAGGTGCCAGCCTATTAGCAAAGACCTTCGCGAGTATTTTATAGTCTACATTGAGCAGCGATATAGGACGCCAACACGCCAAAAAAGTGAGATCGCCGGACTTCGGGACAAGCAAAATCAGACCCTCAGTCATTGTACGGGGCAGTACACCATCCCGAGCAATCGTGGCCAAAACCCGAAGAAAACCTTCCTTGACTAAAGGCAGGAGAAATGACCAAAACTCGACTGTGAAGCCATCACGGCCAGGGCTTTTCCCCCGCTTCATTGATTTTAAGGCCGTAACAATCTCTGACCAGACAATGGTATTGTCCAGGCTCCGCCATTTGTCCTCTGATACTCTTCCCTGTACCAAGGAAGAAAAAATCCCGCCAGCTTCGGGATCTACCGGTGCCTTAGCATAGAGCCTCGCATAGTATTCAAAAATATTCTGACGAATAGTGGTACCGTCGCGGGTGATCTCGCCACTGGACAATGTAAGCGACTGAATCGTTTTTTTCCTCTCCCGAAAATTTTCGAGGCGCAGAAAAAAAGCAGTAGTTTTTTCGTCGGCTAAAAGGTGCTGGGCTTTCGCACGAACTGCGGCACCAACGAACTCATGGGCGGTAACTTGAGAAAGGGATTCCGTCAAAGCAATAAGTTTGGTTTCTTCATCAACTGACAAATTCCGACGAGCAAGGTAAGCATTAATCTCTATTTGCAATTTGGTTTTATGCGCGCGACGCTGCGAGGCCAAATGTTTGGAGTAAAAAATAGCGTAATCACGCAAAGATATTTTCAAATCTTCATACCACCGAAAAATATCTTCCCGGTAGGCAAGTGAGGTTTGGCTTCGTTCCACTATACGAGTACAACCAGTGAGAAAGTTATCATTCTCCAACAAAGAGGAATTAAAATCCCAAGTTACCGGCCCTCTCGGAGAACCAGACAGATCAATTTGCACTATGAGGGCTTTATGATCAGAAAAAGGAGAAACCATGTAAGTGCAACGAGATAAAAGAGCTAGTTCGGGCCGCCGAACTAAAAAGTAGTCTATTCGGGAGAATAAATATCGCCCAAAAACAAATCCAGCCCGCGAATATTCAAATTGCGAAGGATGGTAGTGACGCCAAACATCGACCAATGAAAGTTCGCCAGACATGGTTGGTAACGAATAATGCGGGTCCCGGCGAAAATTTGCCGGCCGCCGGTCCATTGAAGGGTTCATAACATCATTTAGATCGCCAAAAATAAAAGGCCGATGAAGCGTACTACAAATATTGGCGATTTCTTTAAAAAATTTCGAACGGGAGGCTGCGTCATTTGGAGCGTAAACATTAATATAGTCGATACAGGTATCATCTATTTCTAATGAGGTCAATAAAAAACGCCCCGTATTTTTATGTACCACCCGGCGGGGTAAGACGTCTATTCCTGGCCGTATTAAAGTTGCAACACCGCAAAAACCTCCATTATTTAAATCCAGGTCAATAAAAACTTTACCTCTAAAATACGTTTTAAAAATAGCTACATGTTCCGGGAGCCAGTGGATTTCTTGTAAAAAAACGAGATCATAGTCCTTTATAAAAGCTAATACATGTTCCATTTTCGTCTTATCACGCAATCCATTAACATTTAGCGATAAAAAACGTAACGCCATATTAATTATGCCATGTTGTGATCTTCCAAAACTCCATCAGACTGCTGCCCTCCAGACCCCATGGGGTCAGAGTCGTCACCAGGAGGCAAATTGGGCGTAGAGGCACGCTTACCGGTCAGGCGGGAGGACTTAAGAATAGAGGAACTCTTTCGGCGATACGGAAACGAAATGACGTCACCGTCGTCCGTTGAATGATGACGCTTGCTGTTAGGCCTACCGCTCTGTTTAGATTTAGAAGAACGATTAATTATCGCAGCATCCGGTTTACTAACACCCACGTCACCCGTATCCTGTAGCGCATCGCCCTCTGACTTATCAGCGGAATTATCATTACCAGCCCGCTGAGGACAATTACGAACGGTGTGGCCCTGTTGCTTGCAACCGAAACAAACAAACTTAGGACAGTCCTTGTATATGTGATCGGAAGCCAAACACCCGTTACAGACCCGGCCTTGGTGATCATGCTGGACTTTGTAAAAGGACTCCACCCCCATCATGTCCTTAAGTTAAATGCGATAGGGAAGTGACGAAACCCCTTCCGGTAACGCCACCTTCACACGTCGAACTCCCGTGTAAATATTCTTCTTATTCTTCGCCCATACTATCTCTCCCTTTAAATCACAGCCCATACTACGCAATTTCTCCATCAAAGCCTCGTCGGCAACAAATTCCGGTAAACCAAAAAAAGAGGCTACCACTACCTTAACAGCAACATTCGACACGGCATAGACTTCTTCATTAATATCAATTCCCTGCAAAACGCAGTCCTCGGCGTCCTTGACAGTGACGAACGTAACAAAAAAACCTCCTGTAGTTGGAACAACCGACGAGATGGCCTCCAACCCAAAAGCCAGGTGGATCGCCGTAATAACATCATCTTCTGTTATATCTTGGTTAGTGCAGGTTAAAAAGTTAGAGCGTTTAAAAATATCCATCCTGGATTTCAGACGAAAACCCAGGAGGGCAAGGAAACCGAAAAAAAAAACTGCGCGGATTAGTAAATTATAAATTAAGCAAACAAATTGTAAGAAAAATAACCGAAACTAAGGCTTAGCGAGCAGGCGAGGAGAGCAAAGAAAAACGAACCGCACTCTCCAAAAAACCAAACGCGAATCCCCATAAATTCATCCCTGTAGACCACTCGTCCACGCTGCCTTCATTTCTAATCTTTTTTTTTAAATTCGCGTAATTCAATTAACCAGGAAGCTTCTCCCCTTCGCGTCTTTCAATTAACCAGGTAGCTTCTCCCCTTCGCGTCTTTTAATTAACCAGGTAGCTTCTACCCACCCCTTCTTTAAAATCAAATAAATAATCCTTCTCCCCTTAAAAGAAATGACCGCGATGGGATTCGAACCCATGCCTCAGAAAATACTGGTGCTTACTGGTGCCTATGACCAGTGCCTTGACCACTCGGCCCCGCTGCTTTCCTTCCTTTTCTTCTTTTTTTGAAATTCACGTCTTTCAATTAGGCTGGTAGCTTCTACTCAACCCTTCTTTAAAATCAAATAAATAATTCTTCTCCCCTTAAAAGAAATGACAGCGATGGGATTCGAACCCATGCTTCAGAAGAGACTGGTGCCTAAAACCAGCGCCATAGACCACTCGGCCACGCTTCCTTTATTTCTTGTCTTTTTTCTTTATTTCGCGTCTTTCAATTAACTAGGTAGCTTTTCCCCACCTGTTCTTTAAAATCAAGTAAATAATCCTTATCCCCTTAAAAGAAATGACAACGATGGGATTTGAACCCATGCTTCAGAAGAGACTGGTGCCTAAAACCAGCGCCATAGACCACTCGGCCACGCTGCATTCACTTCTAACCTTTTTTTTTAAATTCGCGTCTTTCAATTAACCAGGTAGCTTCTCCCCACCCCTTTTTTAAAATCAAATAAATCATCCTTCTCCCCTTAAAAGAAATGACAACGATGGGATTCGAACCCATGCCTCAGAAGAGACTGGTGCCTGTAACCAGCGCCATAGACCACTCAGCCACGCTGCCTTCATTTCGAATTTTTATTCTTAAATTCGCGTCTTTCAATTAACCAGGTAGCGTCACCCAACCTCTTCTTTAAAATCAAATAAATCATCCTTCTCCCCTTAAAAGAAATGACAACGATGGGATTCGAACCCATGTCTCAGAAGAGAGTGGCGACTACTGGTGCCTGAAACCACCGCCATAGACCACTCGGCCACGCTGCTTTCATTTCTAATCTTTTTTTTAAATTCGCGTCTTTTAATTAACCAGGTAGCTTCTCCCCTACCCTTCTTTAAAATCAAATAAATAATCCTTCTCCCCTTAAAAGAAATGACAGCGATGGTATTCTAACCCATGCCTCAGAAGAGACTGGTGCCTTAAACCAGCGCCATAGACCACTCGGCCACGCTGCCTTCCTTTCTTAACTTTTTTTTGGAAATTTGCGTCGTTCAATTAACCTGGTAGCTTCTCCCCTACCCTTCTTTAAAATCAAATAAATAATCCTTCTCCCCTTTAAAGAAATGACAGCAATGGGATTCGAACCCATGAATCAGAAGAGACTGGTGCCTGAAACCAGCGCCATAGACCGCTCGGCCACGCTGCCTTCATTTCTTGTCTTTTTTTAAATAAGCGTCTTTCAATTAACCTGGTAGCTTCTCCCCTACCCTTCTTTAAAATCAAATAAATAATCCTTCTCCCCTTTAAAGAAATGACAGCAATGAGATTCGAACCCATGCCTCAGAAGAGACTGTTGCCTAAAACCAGCGCCATAGACCACTCGGCCACGCTGCCTTTATTTCTTGTGTTTTTTCTTTATTTTGCGTCTTTCAATTAACTAGGTAGATTCTCCCCTTCGCGTCTTTCAATTAACCTGGTACCTTCTCCCCTTCGCGTCTTTCAATTAACCAGGTAGCTTCTCCCCACCCCTTCTTTATTATCAAATAAATAATCCTTCTCCCCTTAAAAGAAATGACAGCGATGGGATTCGAACCCATGCCTAAGAAGAGACTGGTGCCTGAAACCAGCGCCATAGAACACTCCACCACGCTGCGTTCATTTCTCATATTTTTTTGATTTTAAAGAAGAGGTGGGGAGAAGCTACCTGGTTAATTGAAAGACGCGAATTTAAAAAAAAGGTTAGAAGTGAATGGAGCGTGGCCGAGTGGTCTATGGCGCTGGTTTTAGGCACCAGTCTCTTCTGAAGCATGGGTTCGAATCCCATCGTTGTCATTTCTTTTAAGGGGATAAGGATTATTTACTTGATTTTAAAGAACAGGTGGGGAAAAGCTACCTAGTTAATTGAAAGACGCGAAATAAAGAAAAAAGACAAGAAATAAAGGAAGCGTGGCCGAGTGGTCCATGGCGCTGGTTTTAGGCACCAGTCTCTTCTGAAGCATGGGTTCGAATCCCATCGCTGTCATTTCTTTTAAGGGGAGAAGAATTATTTATTTGATTTTAAAGAAGGGTTGAGTAGAAGCTACCAGCCTAATTGAAAGACGTGAATTTCAAAAAAAGAAGAAAAGGAAGGAAAGCAGCGGGGCCGAGTGGTCAAGGCACTGGTCATAGGCACCAGTAAGCACCAGTATTTTCTGAGGCATGGGTTCGAATCCCATCGCGGTCATTTCTTTTAAGGGGAGAAGGATTATTTATTTGATTTTAAAGAAG
Organism: Leiobunum rupestre; assembly: GCF_980474605.1. Lineage (NCBI taxonomy): Eukaryota > Metazoa > Arthropoda > Arachnida > Opiliones > Sclerosomatidae > Leiobunum > Leiobunum rupestre. The sequence goes on from NC_143392.1 coordinate 40,276,699, forward strand.
GGGTGGGTAGAAGCTACCTGGTTAATTAAAAGACGCGAAGGGGAGAAGCTACCTAGTTAATTGAAAGACGCGAAGGGGAGAAGCTTCCTGGTTAATTGAATTACGCGAATTTAAAAAAAAAGATTAGAAATGAAGGCAGCGTGGACGAGTGGTCTACAGGGATGAATTTATGGGGATTCGCGTTTGGTTTTTTGGAGAGTGCGGTTCGTTTTTCTTTGCTCTCCTCGCCTGCTCGCTAAGCCTTAGTTTCGGTTATTTTTCTTACAATTTGTTTGCTTAATTTATAATTTACTAATCCGCGCAGTTTTTTTTTTCGGTTTTCTTGCCCTCCTGGGTTTTCGTCTGAAATCCAGGATGGATATTTTTAAACGCTCTAACTTTTTAACCTGCACAAACCAAGATATAACAGAAGATGATGTTATTACGGCGATCCACCTGGCTTTTGGGTTGGAGGCCATCTCGTCGGTTGTTCCAACTACAGGAGGTTTTTTTGTTAGGGTTCGAACCCATGCCTCAGAAGAGACTGGTGTCTGAAACCAGCGCCATAGACCACACGTCCACGCCGCCTTCATTTCTAATTTTTTTTTAAATTCGCGTCTTCCAATTAACCAGGTAGCTTATCCCCACCTCTTCTTTAAAATCAAATAAATAATCCTTCTCTCTTTAAAAGAAATGACAGAGATGGGATTCGGACCCATGCCGCAGGAGAGACTGGTGCCTAAAACCAGCGCCATAGACCACTCGGCCACGCTGCCCTTATATCTTGACTTTTTTTTAAATTCGCGTCTTTCATTTAACCAGTTAGCTTCTCCCCACCCCTTCTTTAAAATCAAATAAATAATCCTTCTCCCTTAAAAGAAATGACAGCGATGTGATTCGAACCCATGTCTCAGAAGAGAGTGGCGACTTCTGGTGCCTGAAACCACCACCATAGACCACTCGGCCACGCTGCTTTCATTTCTAATCTTTTTTTTAAATTCGCGTCTTTTAATTAACCAGGTAGCTTATCCCCTACCCTTATTTAAAATAAAAAAATAATCCTTCTCCCCTTTAAAGAAATGACAGCAATGGGATTCGAACCCATGCCTCAGAAGAGACTGGTGCCTGAATTCAGCGCCATAGACCACTCGGCCTTCCTTAACTTTTTTTTGGAAATTTGCGTCGTTCAATTAACCTGGTAGCTTCTCCCCTACCCTTCTTTAAAATCAAATAAATAATCCTTCTCCCCTTTAAAGAAATGACAGCAATGGGATTCGAACCCATGAATCAGAAGAGACTGGTGACTGAAACCAGCGCCATAGACCGCTCGGCCACGCTGCCTTCATTTCTTGTCTTTTTTTAAATAAGCGTCTTTCAATTAACCTGGTAGCTTATCCCCTACCCTTATTTAAAATAAAAAAATAATCCTTCTCCCCTTTAAAGAAATGACAGCAATGGGATTCGAACCCATGCCTCAGAAGAGACTGGTGCCTGAATTCAGCGCCATAGACCACTCGGCCTTCCTTAACTTTTTTTTGGAAATTTGCGTCGTTCAATTAACCTGGTAGCTTCTCCCCTACCCTTCTTTAAAATCAAATAAATAATCCTTCTCCCCTTTAAAGAAATGACAGCAATGGGATTCGAACCCATGAATCAGAAGAGACTGGTGACTGAAACCAGCGCCATAGACCGCTCGGCCACGCTGCCTTCATTTCTTGTCTTTTTTTAAATAAGCGTCTTTCAATTAACCTGGTAGCTTCTCCCCTACCCTTCTTTAAAATCAAATAAATAATCCTTCTCCCCTTTAAAGAAATGACAGCAATGGGATTCGAACCCATGCCTCAGAAGAGACTGTTGCCTAAAACCAGCGCCATAGACCACTCGGCCACGCTGCCTTTATTTCTTGTCTTTTTTCTTTATTTTGCGTCTTTCAATTAACTAGGTAGATTCTCCCCTTCGCGTCTTTCAATTAACCTGGTACCTTCTCCCCTTCGCGTCTTTCAATTAACCAGGTAGCTTCTCCCCACCCCTTCTTTATTATCAAATAAATAATCCTTCTCCCCTTAAAAGAAATGACAGCGATGGGATTCGAACCCATGCCTAAGAAGAGACTGGTGCCTGAAACCAGCGCCATAGAACACTCCACCACGCTGCGTTCATTTCTCATATTTTTTTGATTTTAAAGAAGAGGTGGGGAGAAGCTACCTGGTTAATTGAAAGACGCGAATTTAAAAAAAAGGTTAGAAGTGAATGGAGCGTGGCCGAGTGGTCTATGGCGCTGGTTTTAGGCACCAGTCTCTTCTGAAGCATGGGTTCGAATCCCATCGTTGTCATTTCTTTTAAGGGGATAAGGAATATTTACTTGATTTTAAAGAACAGGTGGGGAAAAGCTACCTAGTTAATTGAAAGACGCGAAATAAAGAAAAAAGACAAGAAATAAAGGAAGCGTGGCCGAGTGGTCTATGGCGCTGGTTTTAGGCACCAGTCTCTTCTGAAGCATGGGTTCGAATCCCATCGCTGTCATTTCTTTTAAGGGGAGAAGAATTATTTATTTGATTTTAAAGAAGGGTTGAGTAGAAGCTACCAGCCTAATTGAAAGACGGGAATTTCAAAAAAAGAAGAAAAGGAAGGAAAGCAGCGGGGCCGAGTGATCAAGGCACTGGTCATAGGCACCAGTAAGCACCAGTATTTTCTGAGGCATGGGTTCGAATCCCATCGCGGTCATTTCTTTTAAGGGGAGAAGGATTATTTATTTGATTTTAAAGAAGGGGTGGGTAGAAGCTACCTGGTTAATTAAAAGACGCGAAGGGGAGAAGCTACCTAGTTAATTGAAAGACGCGAAGGGGAGAAGCTTCCTCGTTAATTGAATTACGCGAATTTAAAAAAAAAGATTAGAAATGAAGGCAGCGTGGACGAGTGGTCTACAGGGATGATTTTATGGGGATTCGCGTTTGGTTTTTTGGAGAGTGCGGTTCGTTTTTCTTTGCTCTCCTCGCCTGCTCGCTAAGCCTTAGTTTCGGTTATTATTCTTACAATTTGTTTGCTTAATTTATAATTTACTAATCCGCGCAGTTTTTTTTTTCGGTTTCCTTCCCTCCTGGGTTTTCGTCTGAAATCCAGGATGGATATTTTTAAACGCTCTAACTTTTTAACCTGCACAAACCAAGATATAACAGAAGATGATGTTATTACGGCGATCCACCTGGCTTTTGGGTTGGAGGCCATCTCGTCGGTTGTTCCAACTACAGGAGGTTTTTTTGTTAGGGTTCGAACCCATGCCTCAGAAGAGACTGGTGTCTGAAACCAGCGCCATAGACCACACGTCCACGCCGCCTTCATTTCTAATTTTTTTTTAAATTCGCGTCTTCCAATTAACCAGGTAGCTTATCCCCACCTCTTCTTTAAAATCAAATAAATAATCCTTCTCTCTTTAAAAGAAATGACAGAGATGGGATTCGGACCCATGCCGCAGGAGAGACTGGTGCCTAAAACCAGCGCCATAGACCACTCGGCCACGCTGCCCTTATATCTTGACTTTTTTTTAAATTCGCGTCTTTCATTTAACCAGTTAGCTTCTCCCCACCCCTTCTTTAAAATCAAATAAATAATCCTTCTCCCTTAAAAGAAATGACAGCGATGTGATTCGAACCCATGCCTCAGAAGAGAGTGGCGACTACTGGTGCCTTAAACCAGCAACATAGACCACTCGGACACGCTGCTTTCATTTCTAATCTTTTTTTTTTAAATTCGCGTCTTTCAATTAACCAGGTAGCTTCTCCCCTACCCTTCTTTAAAATCAAATAAATAATCCTTCTCCCTTTAAAAGAAATGACAGAGATGGGATTCGAACCCATGCCGCAGGAGAGACTGGTGCCTAAAACCAGCGCCATAGACCACTCGGCCACGCTGCCCTTATATCTTGACTTTTTTTAAATTCGCGTCTTTCAATTAACCAGTTAGCTTCTCCCCACCCCTTCTTTAAAATCAAATAAATAATCCTTCTCCCTTAAAAGAAATGACAGCGATGTGATTCGAACCCATGTCTCAGAAGAGAGTGGCGACTTCTGGTGCCTGAAACCACCACCATAGACCACTCGGCCACGCTGCTTTCATTTCTAATTTTTTTTTTAAATTCGCGTCTTTTAATTAACCAGGTAGCTTCTCCCCTACCCTTCTTTAAAATCAAATAAATAATCCTTCTCCCCTTAAAAGAAATGACAGCGATGGTATTCTAACCCATGCCTCAGAAGAGACTGGTGCCTGAAACCAGCGCCATAGACCACTCGGCCACGCTGCCTTCATTTCTTGTCTTTTTTATAAATCCGCGTCTTTCAATTAACCAGGTAGCTTCTCCCTACCTCTTCTTTAAAATCAAATAAATCATCCTTCTCCCTTTAAAAGAAATGACAGCGATGGGATTCGAACCCACGCCTCAGAAGAGACTGGTGCCTAAAACCAGCGCTATAGACCTCTTTTTTAAATTCAAGTAAATAATCCTTCTCAACTTACAAGAAATGACAGCGTTGGGATTCGAACCCATAACTAAAGAGATTGGTGCCTAAAACCCGCGACATAGACCTTTCGGCCACGCTGCCGTCATCTCTTGACTTTTTTTGACATTCGCGTCTTTCAATTAACCAGTGAGCTTCTCTCCACCCCTTCTTTAAAATCACATAAATAATCCTTCTCGCTTTAAAAGAAATGACAGCGATGGGATTTGAACCTATGCCTCAAAAGAGACTGGTGCCTAAAACCAGCGCCATAGACCACTCGGCCACGCTGCCTTCATGTCTTGACTTTTTTTTTAATTCGCGTCTTTCAATTAACTAGGTAGCTTCTCCCCACCTCTTCTTTAAATTCAAGTAACTAATCCTTCTCCCCTTAAAAGAAATGACAGCGATGCGATAAGAATCCATGCCTCAGAAGAGACTGGTGCATGAAACCAGCGCCATGGACCACTCAGCCACGCTGCCATCATTTCTAATCTTCTTTTTGAAATTCGCGTCTTTCAGTTAACCTGGTAGCTTCTACCCTACCCTTCTTTAAAAGCAAATAAATAATCCTTCTCCCCTTAAAAGAAATGACAGCGATGGGATTCAAACCCATGCCTCAAAAGAGACTGGTGCCTGAAACCAGCGCCATAGACCACTCGATGACGCTGCCTTCATTAGTTATTCTTTTTTTGAAATTCAAGTCTTTTAATTAATCAGGTAGCTTCTCCTCACTCCTTCTTTAAATCAAATAAATAATCCTTCTCCCTTTAAAAGAAATGACAGCGATGAGATTAGAATCCATGCCTCAGAAGAGACTAGTGCCGGAAACCAGCGCCATGGACCACTCGGCCACGCTGCCATCATTTCTAATCTTCTTTTTGAAATTCGCGTCTTTCAATTAACCTGATAGCTTCTACCCTACCCTTCTTTAAAAGCACATTAATAATCCTTCTCCCCTTAATAGAAATGGCCGCGATGGGATTCGAACCCATGCCTCAGAAGAGACTGGTGCCTGATACCAGCGCCATAGACCACTCGGCCATGCTGCCTTCATTTCTAATCTTTTTTTTTAAATTCGCGTCTTTCAATTAGCCAGGTAAATTCTCCCCACCTCTTCTTTAAAATCACATAAATTATCCTTCACCTCTTAGAAGAAATGACAGCGATGGGATTTGAACCCATGCCTCAAAAGAAACTGCCGACAACTGGTGCCTTTAAACAGCACCATAGACCACTCGGCCACGCTGCCTTCCTTTCTTATCTTTTTTTGAAATTCGCGTATTTCAATTAACCAGTGAGCTTCTCTCCACCCCTTCTTTAAAACACATAAATTATCCTTCTCCTATTAAAAGAAATGACAGCGATGGGATTCGAACCCATGCCTCAGAAGAGACTGGTGCCTGAAACCAGCGCCATAGACTACTCGGCCACGCTGCCTTCCTTTCTTATCTTTTTTTGAAATTCGCGTCTTTCAATTAACTAGGTAGCTTCTCCCCACCTCTTCTTTAAATTCAAGTAAATAATCCTTCTCCCCTTAAAAGAAATGACAGCGATAGGATTCAAACCCATGCCTCAGAAGAGACTGGTCCCTAAAACCAGCGCCATAAATCACTCGGGCACGCTGCCTTCATTGCTAATCCTTTTTTTGAAATTCAAGTCTTTTAATTAATCAGGTAGCTTCTCCCCACTCCTTCTTTAAAATCAAATAAATAATCCTTCTCCTATTAAAAGAAATGACAGCGATGGGATTCGAACCCATGCCTCAGAAGAGACTGGTGCCTGATACCAGCGCCATAGACCACTCGGCCATGCTGCCTTCATTTCTAATCTTTTTTTTTAAATTCGCGTCTTTCAATTAGCCAGGTAAATTCTCCCCACCTCTTCTTTAAATTCAAGTAAATAATCCTTCTCCCCTTAAAAGAAATGACAGCGAGGTGATTCGAACCCATGCCTCAGAAGAGACTGGTCCCTAAAACCAGCGCCATAAATCACTCGGCCACAATGCCATCATTTCTTATCTTCTTTTTAAAAATTCGCGTCTTTCAATTAACCTGGTAGCTTCTACCCTACCCTTCTTTAAAAGCAAATAAATAATCCATCTCCCCTTAAAAGAAATGACAGCGATGGGATTCAAACCCATGCCTCAAAAGAGACTGGTGCCTAAAACCAGCGCCATAGACCACTCGGCCCCGCTGCCTTCATTTCTTGTCTTTTTTTTTAATTCGCGTCTTTCAATTAACTAGGTAGCTTCTCCCCACCTATTCTTTAAAATTCAAGTAAATAATCCTTCTCAACATACAAGAAATGACAGCGATGGGATTCGAACCCATGCCTCATAAAAGACTGGTGCCTAAAACCAGCTACTTAGACCTTTCGGCCACGCTGCCGTCACCTCTTGACTTTTTTAAAATTCGTGTCTCAATTAACCAGTGAGCTTCTCTCCACCCCTTCTTTAATATCACATAAATAATCCTTCTCCTCTTAGAAGAAATGACAGCGATGGGATTCGAACCCATGCCTCAAAAGAGACTGGCGACTACTGGTGTCTTAAAACAGCACCATAGACCACTCGGCCACGCTGCCTTCCTTTCCTATCTTTTTTTGAAATTTGCGTCTTTTAATTAACCAGTGAGCTTCTCTCCACCCCTTCTTTAAATTCAAGTAAATAATCCTTCTCGCTTTAAAAGAAATGACAGCGATGGGATTTGAAACCATGCCTCAGAAGAGACTGGTCCCTAAAACCAGCGCCTTAAATCACTCGGGCACGCTGCCTTCATTGCTAATTCTTTTTTTTGAAATTCAAGTCTTTTAATTAATCAGGTAGCTTCTCCCCACTCCTTCTTTTAAATCAAATAAATAATCCTTCTCCTATTAAAAGAAATGACAGCGATGGGATTTGAAACCATGCCTCAGAAGAGACTGGTCCCTAAAACCAGCGCCTTAAATCACTCGGGCACGCTGCCTTCATTGCTAATTCTTTTTTTTGAAATTCGCGTCTTTCAATTAACTAGGTAGCTTCTCCCCAACTCTTCTTTAAATTCAAGTAAATAATCCTTCTCCCCTTAAAAGAAATGACAGCGATAGGATTCGAACCCATGCCTCAGAAGAGACTGGTCCCTAAAACCATCGCCATAAATCACTCGGGCACGCTGCCTTCATTGCTAATCCTTTTTTTGAAATTCAAGTCTTTTAATTAATCAGGTAGCTTCTCCCCACTCCTTCTTTAAAATCAAATAAATAATCCTTCTCCTATTAAAAGAAATGACAGCGATGGGATTCGAACCCATGCCTCAGAAGAGACTGGTGCCTGAAACCAGCGCCATAGACCACTCGGCCACGCTGCCTTCATTTCTAATCTTTTTTTTAAATTCGCGTCTTTCAATTAGCCAGGTAAATTCTCCCCACCTCTTCTTTAAATTCAAGTAAATAATCCTTCTCCCCTTAAAAGAAATGACAGCGATAGGATTCGAACCCATGCCTCAGAAGAGACTGGTCCCTAAAACCAGCGCCATAAATCACTCGGCCACAATGCCATCATTTCTTATCTTCTTTTTGAAATTCGCGTCTTTCAATTAACCTGGTAGCTTCTACCCTACCCTTCTTTAAAAGCAAATAAATAATCCTTCTCCCCTTAAAAGAAATGACAGCGATGGGATTCAAACCCATGCCTCAAAAGAGACTGGTGCCTGAAACCAGCGCCATAGACCACTCGGCCCCGCTGCCTTCATTTCTTGTCTTTTTTTCATTTGCGTCTTTCAATTAACTAGGTAGTTTCTCCCCACCTATTCTTTAAAATTCAAGTAAATAATCCTTCTCGCTTTAAAAGAAATGACAGCGATGGGATTTGAACCTATGCCTCAAAAGAGACTGGTGCCTAAAACCAGCGCCATAGACCACTCGGCCACGCTGCCTTCATGTCTTGACTTTTTTTTTAATTCGCGTCTTTCAATTAACTAGGTAGCTTCTCCCCACCTCTTCTTTAAATTCAAGTAACTAATCCTTCTCCCCTTAAAAGAAATGACAGCGATGCGATAAGAATCCATGCCTCAGAAGAGACTGGTGCATGAAACCAGCGCCATGGACCACTCAGCCACGCTGCCATCATTTCTAATCTTCTTTTTGAAATTCGCGTCTTTCAGTTAACCTGGTAGCTTCTACCCTACCCTTCTTTAAAAGCAAATAAATAATCCTTCTCCCCTTAAAAGAAATGACACCGATGGGATTCAAACCCAAGCCTCAAAAGAGACTGGTGCCTGAAACCAGCGCCATAGACCACTCGATGACGCTGCCTTCATTAGTTATTCTTTTTTTGAAATTCAAGTCTTTTAATTAATCAGGTAGCTTCTCCTCACTCCTTCTTTAAATCAAATAAATAATCCTTCTCCCTTTAAAAGAAATGACAGCGATGAGATTAGAATCCATGCCTCAGAAGAGACTATTGCCGGAAACCAGCGCCATGGACCACTCGGCCACGCTGCCATCATTTCTAATCTTCTTTTTGAAATTCGCGTCTTTCAATTAACCTGATAGCTTCTACCCTACCCTTCTTTAAAAGCAAATTAATAATCCTTCTCCCCTTAATAGAAATGGCCGCGATGGGATTCGAACCCATGCCTCAGAAGAGACTGGTGCCTGAAACCAGCGCCATAGACCACTCGGCCACGCTGCCTTCATTTCTAATCTTTTTTTTTAATTCGCGTCTTTCAATTAACTAGATAGCTTCTCCCCACCTTTTCTTTAAATTCAAGTAAATTATCCTTCTCAACTTACAAGAAATGACAGCGATGGAATTCGAACCCATGCCTCAGAAGAGACTGGTGCCTAAAACCAGCGACATAGACCTTTCGGCCACGCTGCCGTCATCTCTTGACTTTTTTTTGAATTTCGCGTCTTTCAATTAACCAGTGAGCTTCTCTCCACCCCTTCTTTAAAATCACATAAATAATCCTTCTCCCTTTAAAAGAAATGACAGCGGTGGGTTCCGAACCCATGCCTCAGAAGAGTCTGGTGCCTGAAACTAGCCCAATAGACCACTCGGCCACGCTGCCTTCATTTCTAGTCTTTTTTTTTAAATTCGCGTCTTTCAATTAGCCAGGTAAACTCTCCCCACCTCTTCTTTAAAATCACATAAATTATCCTTCTCCTCTTAGAAGAAATGACAGCGATGGGATTTGAACCCATGCCTCAAAAGAAACTGCCGACATCTGGTGCCTTTAAACAGCACCATAGACCACTCGGCCACGCTGCCTTCCTTTCTTATCTTTTTTTGAAATTCGCGTATTTCAATTAACCAGTGAGCTTCTCTCCACCCCTTCTTTAAAACACATAAATTATCCTTCTCCTATTAAAAGAAATGACAGCGATGGGATTCGAACCCATGCCTCAGAAGAGACTGGTGCCTGAAACCAGCGCCATAGACTACTCGGCCACGCTGCCTTCCTTTCTTATCTTTTTTTGAAATTCGCGTCTTTCAATTAACTAGGTAGCTTCTCCCCACCTCTTCTTTAAATTCAAGTAAATAATCCTTCTCCCCTTAAAAGAAATGACAGCGATAGGATTCAAACCCATGCCTCAGAAGAGACTGGTCCCTAAAACCAGCGCCATAAATCACTCGGCCACAATGCCATCATTTCTTATCTTCTTTTTGAAATTCGCGTCTTTCAATTAACCTGGTAGCTTCTACCCTACCCTTCTTTAAAAGCAAATAAATAATCCATCTCCCCTTAAAAGAAATGACAGCGATGGGATTCAAACCCATGCCTCAAAAGAGACTGGTGCCTAAAACCAGCGCCATAGACCACTCGGCCCCGCTGCCTTCATTTCTTGTCTTTTTTTTTAATTCGCGTCTTTCAATTAACTAGGTAGCTTCTCCCCACCTATTCTTTAAAATTCCAGTAAATAATCCTTCTCAACATACAAGAAATGACAGCGATGGGATTCGAACCCATGCCTCATAAAAGACTGGTGCCTAAAACCAGCTACTTAGACCTTTCGGCCACGCTGCCGTCATCTCTTGACTTTTTTTAAATTCGTGTCTCAATTAACCAGTGAGCTTCTCTCCACCCCTTCTTTAATATCACATAAATAATCCTTCTCCTCTTAGAAGAAATGACAGCGATGGGATTCGAACCCATGCCTCAAAAGAGACTGGCGACTACTGGTGTCTTAAAACAGCACCATAGACCACTCGGCCACGCTGCCTTCCTTTCCTATCTTTTTTTGAAATTCGCGTCTTTTAATTAACCAGTGAGCTTCTCTCCACCCCTTCTTTAAATTCAAGTAAATAATCCTTCTCGCTTTAAAAGAAATGACAGCGATGGGATTTGAAACCATGCCTCAGAAGAGACTGGTCCCTAAAACCAGCGCCTTAAATCACTCGGGCACGCTGCCTTCATTGCTAATTCTTTTTTTTGAAATTCAAGTCTTTTAATTAATCAGGTAGCTTCTCCCCACTCCTTCTTTTAAATCAAATAAATAATCCTTCTCCTATTAAAAGAAATGACAGCGATGGGATTTGAAACCATGCCTCAGAAGAGACTGGTCCCTAAAACCAGCGCCTTAAATCACTCGGGCACGCTGCCTTCATTGCTAATTCTTTTTTTTGAAATTCAAGTCTTTTAATTAATCAGGTAGCTTCTCCCCACTCCTTCTTTTAAATCAAATAAATAATCCTTCTCCTATTAAAAGAAATGACAGCGATGGGATTTGAAACCATGCCTCAGAAGAGACTGGTCCCTAAAACCAGCGCCATAAATCACTCGGGCACGCTGCCTTCATTGCTAATTCTTTTTTTTGAAATTCAAGTCTTTTAATTAATCAGGTAGCTTCTCCCCACTCCTTCTTTAAAATCAAATAAATAATCCTTCTCCTATTAAAAGAAATGACAGCGATGGGATTCGAACCCATGCCCCAGAAGAGACTGGTGCCTGAAACCAGCGCCATAGACTACTCGGCCACGCTGCCTTCCTTTCTTATCTTTTTTTGAAATTCGCGTCTTTCAATTAGCCAGGTAAATTCTCCCCACTCCTTCTTTAAAATCAAATAAATAATCCTTCTCCTATTAAAAGAAATGACAGCGATGGGATTCGAACCCATGCCTCAGAAGAGACTGGTGCCTGAAACCAGCGCCATAGACCACTCGGCCACGCTGCCTTCATTTCTAATCTTTTTTTTAAATTCGCGTCTTTCAATTAGCCAGGTAAATTCTCCCCACCTCTTCTTTAAATTCAAGTAAATAATCCTTCTCCCCTTAAAAGAAATGACAGCGATAGGATTCGAACCCATGCCTCAGAAGAGACTGGTCCCTAAAACCAGCGCCATAAATCACTCGGCCACAATGCCATCATTTCTAATCTTCTTTTTGAAATTCGCGTCTTTCAATTAACCTGGTAGCTTCTACCCTACCCTTCTTTAAAAGCAAATAAATAATCCTTCTCCCCTTAAAAGAAATGACAGCGATGGGATTCAAACCCATGCCTAAAAAGAGACTGGTGCCTGAAACCAGCGCCATAGACCACTCGGCCCCGCTGCCTTCATTTCTTGTCTTTTTTTCATTTGCGTCTTTCAATTAACTAGGTAGTTTCTCCCCACCTATTCTTTAAAATTCAAGTAAATAATCCTTCTCAACTTACAAGAAATGACAGCGATGGGATTCGAACCCATGCCTCATAAAAGACTGGTGCCTAAAACCAGCGACATAGACCTTTCGGCCACGCTGCCGTCATCTCTTGACTTTTTTAAATTCGTGTCTCAATTAACCAGTGAGCTTCTCTCCACCCCTTCTTTAATATCACATAAATAATACTTCTCCTCTTAGAAGAAATGACAGCGATGGGATTCGAACCCATGCCTCAAAAGAGACTGGCGACTACTGGTGTCTTAAAACAGCACCAAAGACCAATCGGCCACGCTGCCTTCCTTTCCTATCTTTTTTTGAAACTCGCGTCTTTTAATTAACCAGTGAGCTTCTCTCCACCCCTTCTTTAAATTCAAGTAAATAATCCTTCTCCCCTTGAAAGAAATGACAGCGATGGGATTCGAACCCATGCCTCAGAAGAGACTAGTGCCTGAAACCAGCGCCATAGACCAATCGTCCACGCTGCCTTCATTTCTAATCTTTTTCTTTAAATTCGCGTCTTTCAATTAACTAGGTAGCTTCTCCCCACCTCTTCCTTAAATTCAAGTAAATAATCCTTCTCGCTTTAAAAGAAATGACAGCGATGGGATTTGAAACCATGCCTCAGAAGAGACTGGTCCCTAAAACCAGCGCCATAAATCACTTGGGCACACTGCCTTCATTGCTAATTCTTTTTTTTGAAATTCAAGTCTTTTAATTAATCAGGTAGCTTCTCCCCACTCCTTCTTTAAAATCAAATAAATAATCCTTCTCCTATTAAAAGAAATGACAGCGATGGGATTCGAACCCATGCCTCAGAAGAGACTGGTGCCTGAAACCAGCGCCATAGACTACTCGGCCACGCTGCCTTCATTTCGATTTTTTATTCTTAAATTCGCGTCTTTCAATTAACCAGGTAGCGTCACCCACCCTCTTCTTTAAAATCAAATAAATCATCCTTCTCCCCTTAAAAGAAATGACAACGATGGGACTCGAACCCATGCCTCAGAAGAGACTGGTGCCTAAAACCAACGCCATAGACCACTCGGCCACGCTGCCTTCATTTCGAATTTTTATTCTTAAATTCGCGTCTTTCAATTAACCAGGTAGCGTCACCCAACCTCTTCTTTAAAATCAAATAAATCATCCTTCTCCCCTTAAAAGAAATGACAACGATGGGATTCGAACCCATGCCTCAGAAGAGACTGGTGCCTGAAACCAGCGCCATAGACCACTCGGCCACGCTGCCTTCATTTTAATTTTTATTCTTAAATTCGCGTCTTTCAATTAACCAGGTAGCGTCACCAAACATCTCCTTTAAAATCAAATAATACATCCTTCCCCCTTAAAAGAAATGACAACGATGGGATTCGAACCCATGCCTCAGAAGAGACTGATGCCTGAAACCAGCGCCATAGACCACTCGGCCACGCTGCCTTCATTTCGAATTTTTATTCTTAAATTCGCTTCTTTCAATTAACCAGGTAGCGTCACCCAACCTCTTCTTTAAAATCAAATAAATCATCCTTCTCCCCTTAAAAGAAATGACAACGATGGGATTCGAACCCATGCCTCAGAAGAGACTGGTGCCTAATACCAACGCCATAGACCACTCGGCCACGCTGCCTTCAATACCACTCTTTTTTTAAATTCGCGTCTTTCAATTAACCAGTTAGCTTCTCCCCACCCCTTTTTTAAAATCAAATAAATAATCCTTCTCCCATAAAAGAAATGACAGCGATGGGATTCGAACCCATGCCTCAGAAGAGACTGGTGCCTGAAACCAGCGCCATAGACCACTCGGCCACGCTGTCTTCATTTCTAGTTTTTATTCTTAAATTGGCGTCTTTCAATTAACCAGGTAGCGTCACCAAACATCTTCTTTAAAATCAAATAAATCATCCTACTCCCCTTAAAAGAAATGACAACGATGGGATTCGAACCCATGCCTCAGAAGAGACTGGTGCCTAAAACCAGCGCCATAGACCACTCGGCCACGCTGCCTTCATTTCTAATTTTTATTCTTAAATTCGCGTCTTTCAATTAACCAGGGAGCGTCACCCAACCTCTTCTTTAAAATCAAATAAATCATCCTTCTCCCCTTAAAAGAAATGACAACGATGGGATTCGAACTCATGCCTCAGAAGATACTGGTGCCTGAAACCAGCGCCATAGACCACTCGGCCACGCTGCCTTCATTTTAATTTTTATTCTTAAATTCGCGTCTTTCAATTAACCAGGTAGCGTCACCAAACATCTCCTTTAAAATCAAATAATACATCCTTCCCCCCTTAAAAGAAATGACAACGATGGGATTCGAACCCATGCCTCAGAAGAGACTGATGCCTGAAACCAGCGCCATAGACCACTCGGCCACGCTGCCTTCATTTCGAATTTTTATTCTTAAATTCGCGTCTTTCAATTAACCAGGTAGCGTCACCCAACCTCTTCTTTAAAATCAAATAAATCATCCTTCTCCCCTTAAAAGAAATGACAACGATGGGATTCGAACCCATGCCTCAGAAGAGACTGGTGCCTAATACCAACGCCATAGACCACTCGGCCACGCTGCCTTCAATACCACTCTTTTTTTAAATTCGCGTCTTTCAATTAACCAGTTAGCTTCTCCCCACCCCTTTTTTAAAATCAAATAAATAATCCTTCTCCCATAAAAGAAATGACAGCGATGGGATTCGAACCCATGCCTCAGAAGAGACTGGAGCCTGAAACCAGCGCCATAGACCACTCGGCCACGCTGCCTTCATTTCTAGTTTTTATTCTTAAATTCGCGTCTTTCAATTAACCAGGTTGCGTCACCAAACATCTTCTTTAAAATCAAATAAATCATCCTTCTCCCCTTAAAAGAAATGACAACGATAGGATTCGAACCCATGCCTCAGAAGAGACTGGTGCCTGAAACCAGCGCCATAGACCACTTGGCCACGCTGCCTTCATTTCGAATTTTTATTCTTAAATTCGCGTCTTACAATTAACCAGGTAGCGTCACCCAACCTCTTCTTTTAAATCAAATAAATCATCCTTCTCCCCTTAAAAGAAATGACAACGATGGGATTCGAACCCATGCCTCAGAAGAGACTGGTGCCTGAAACCAACGCCATAGACCACTCGGCCACGCTACCTTCAATACCACTCTTTTTTTAAATTCGCGTCTTTCAATTAACCAGTTAGCTTCTCCCCACCCCTTTTTTAAAATCAAATAAATAATCCTTCTCCCATAAAAGAAATGACAGCGATGGGATTCGAACCCATGCCTCAGAAGAGACTGGTGCCTGAAACCAGCGCCATAGACCACTCGGCCACGCTGCCTTCATTTCTAATTTTTATTCTTAAATTCGCGTCTGTCAATTAACCAGGTAGCGTCACCAAACATGTTCTTTAAAATCAAATAATACATCCTTCTCCCCTTAAAAGAAATGACAACGATGGGATTCGAACCCATGCCTCAGAAGAGACTGGTGCCTGAAACCAGCGCCATAGACCACTCGGCCACGCTGCCTTCATTTCGAATTTTTATTCTTAAATTCGCGTCTTTCAATTAACCAGGTAGCGTCACCCAACCTCTTCTTTAAAATCAAATAAATCATCCTTCTCCCCTTAAAAGAAATGACAACGATGGGATTCGAACCCATGCCTCAGAAGAGACTGGTGCCTAATAAAAACGCCATAGACCACTCGGCCACGCTGCCTTCAATACCACTCTTTTTTTAAATTCGCGTCTTTCAATTAACCAGTTAGCTTCTCCCCACCCCTTTTTTAAAATCAAATAAATAATCCTTCTCCCATAAAAGAAATGACAGCGATGGGATTCGAACCCATGCCTCAGAAGAGACTGGTGCCTGAAACCAGCGCCATAGACCACTCGGCCACGCTGTCTTCATTTCTAGTTTTTATTCTTAAATTGCCGTCTTTCAATTAACCAGGTAGCGTCACCAAACATCTTCTTTAAAATCAAATAAATCATCCTACTCCCCTTAAAAGAAATGACAACGATGGGATTCGAACCCATGCCTCAGAAGAGACTGGTGCCTAAACCCAGCGCCATAGACCACTCGGCCACGCTGCCTTCATTTCTAATTTTTATTCTTAAATTCGCGTCTTTCAATTAACCAGGGAGCGTCACCCAACCTCTTCTTTAAAATCAAATAAATCATCCTTCTCCCCTTAAAAGAAATGACAACGATGGGATTCGAACTCATGCCTCAGAAGATACTGGTGCCTGAAACCAGCGCCATAGACCACTCGGCCACGCTGCCTTCATTTTAATTTTTATTCTTAAATTCGCGTCTTTCAATTAACCAGGTAGCGTCACCAAACATCTCCTTTATAATCAAATAATACATCCTTCCCCCCTTAAAAGAAATGACAACGATGGGATTCGAACCCATGCCTCAGAAGAGACTGATGCCTGAAACCAGCGCCATAGACCACTCGGCCACGCTGCCTTCATTTCGAATTTTTATTCTTAAATTCGCGTCTTTCAATTAACCAGGTAGCGTCACCCAACCTCTTCTTTAAAATCAAATAAATCATCCTTCTCCCCTTAAAAGAAATGACAACGATGGGATTCGAACCCATGCCTCAGAAGAGACTGGTGCCTAATACCAACGCCATAGACCACTCGGCCACGCTGCCTTCAATACCACTCTTTTTTTAAATTCGCGTCTTTCAATTAACCAGTTAGCTTCTCCCCACCCCTTTTTTAAAATCAAATAAATAATCCTTCTCCCATAAAAGAAATGACAGCGATGGGATTCGAACCCATGCCTCAGAAGAGACTGGAGCCTGAAACCAGCGCCATAGACCACTCGGCCACGCTGCCTTCATTTCTAGTTTTTATTCTTAAATTCGCGTCTTTCAATTAACCAGGTTGCGTCACCAAACATCTTCTTTAAAATCAAATAAATCATCCTTCTCCCCTTAAAAGAAATGACAACGATAGGATTCGAACCCATGCCTCAGAAGAGACTGGTGCCTGAAACCAGCGCCATAGACCACTCGGCCACGCTGCCTTCATTTCGAATTTTTATTCTTAAATTCGCGTCTTACAATTAACCAGGTAGCGTCACCCAACCTCTTCTTTAAAATCAAATAAATCATCCTTCTCCCCTTAAAAGAAATGACAACGATGGGATTCGAACCCATGCCTCAGAAGAGACTGGTGCCTGAAACCAACGCCATAGACCACTCGGCCACGCTACCTTCAATACCACTCTTTTTTTAAATTCGCGTCTTTCAATTAACCAGTCAGCTTCTCCCCACCCCTTTTTTAAAATCAAATAAATAATCCTTCTCCCATAAAAGAAATGACAGCGATGGGATTCGAACCCATGCCTCAGAAGAGACTGGTGCCTGAAACCAGCGCCATAGACCACTCGGCCACGCTGCCTTCATTTCTAATTTTTATTCTTAAATTCACGTCTTTCAATTAACCAGGTAGCGTCACCAAACATGTTCTTTAAAATCAAATAATACATCCTTCTCCCCTTAAAAGAAATGACAACGATGGGATTCGAACCCATGCCTCAGAAGAGACTGGTGCCTGAAACCAGCGCCATAGACCACTCGGCCACGCTGCCTTCATTTCGAATTTTTATTCTTAAATTCGCGTCTTTCAAATAACCAGGTATCGTCACCCAACATCTTCTTTAAAATCAAATAAATCATCCTTCTCCCCTTAAAAGAAATGACAGCGATGGGATTCGAACCCATGCCTCAGAAAAGACTGGTGCCTGAAACCAGCGCCATAGACCACTCGGCCACGCTGCCTTCATTTCGAATTTTTATTCTTAAATTCGCGTCTTTCAATTAACCAGGTAGCGTCACCCAACCTCTTCTTTAAAATCAAATAAATCATCCTTCTCCCCTTAAAAGAAATGACAACGATGGGACTCGAACCCATGCCTCAGAAGAGACTGGTGCCTAAAACCAGCGCCATAGACCACTCGGCCACGCTGCCTTCATTTCTAGTTTTTATTCTTAAATTCGCGTCTTTCAATTAACCAGGTTGCGTCACCAAACATCTTTTTTAAAATCAAATAATACATCCTTCTCCCCTTAAAAGAAATGACAACGATGGGATTCGAACCCATGCCTCAGAAGAGACTGGTGCCTGAAACCAGCGCCATAGACCACTCGGCCACGCTGCCTTCATTTCGAATTTTTATTCTTAAATTCGCGTCTTTCAAATAACCAGGTAGCGTCACCCAACATCTTCTTTAAAATCAAATAAATCATCCTTCTCCCCTTAAAAGAAATGACAGCGATGGGATTCGAACCCATGCCTCAGAAAAGACTGGTGCCTGAAACCAGCGCCATAGACCACTCGGCCACGCTGCCTTCATTTCGAATTTTTATTCTTAAATTCGCGTCTTTCAATTAACCAGGTAGCGTCACCCAACCTCTTCTTTAAAATCAAATAAATCATCCTTCTCCCCTTAAAGAAATGACAACGATGGGATTCGAACCCATGCCTCAGAAGAGACTGGTGCCTGAAACCAGCGCCATAGACCACTCGGCCACGCTGCCTTCATTTCTAATTTTTATTCTTAAATTTGCGTCTTTCAATTAACCAGGTAGCGTCACCCAACCTCTTCTTTAAAATCAAATAAATCATCCTTCTCCCCTTAAAAGAAATGACAACGATGGCATTCGAACCCATGCCTCAGAAGAGATTGGTGCCTGAAACCAGCGCCATAGACCACTCGGCCACGCTGCCTTCATTTCGAATTTTTATTCTTAAATTCGCGTCTTTCAATTAACCAGGTAGCGTCACCCAACCTCTTCTTTAAAATCAAATAAATCATCCTTCTCCCCTTAAAAGAAATGACAACGATGGGACTCGAACCCATGCCTCAGAAGAGACTGGTGCCTAAAACCAGCGCCATAGACCACTCGGCCACGCTGCCTTCATTTCTAGTTTTTATTCTTAAATTCGCGTCTTTCAATTAACCAGGTTGCGTCACCAAACATCTTTTTTAAAATCAAATAAATCATCCTTCTCCCCTTAAAAGAAATGACAACGATGGGATCCGAACCCATGCCTCAGAAGAGACTGGTGCCTGAAACCAGCGCCATAGACCACTCGGCCACGCTGCCTTCATTTCGAATTTTTATTCTTAAATTCGCGTCTTTCAATTAACCAGGTAGCGTCACCCAACCTCTTCTTTAAAATCAAATAAATCACCCTTCTCCCCTTAAAAGAAATGACAACGATGGGATTCGAACCCATGCCTCAGAAGAGACTGGTGCCTGAAACCAGCGCCATAGACCACTCGGCCACGCTGCCTTCATTTCTAATTTTTATTCTTAAATTCGCGTCTTTCAATTAACCAGGTTGCGTCACCAAACATCTTCTTTAAAATCAAATAAATCATCCTTCTCCCCTTAAAAGAAATGACAACGATAGGATTCGAACCCATGCCTCAGAAGAGACTGGTGCCTGAAACCAGCGCCATAGACCACTCGGCCACGCTGCCTTCATTCCGAATTTTTATTCTTAAATTCGCGTCTTTCAATTAACCAGGTAGCGTCACCCAACCTCTTCTTTAAAATCAAATAAATCATCCTTCTCCCCTTAAAAGAAATGACAACGATGGGATTCGAACCCATGCCTCAGAAGAGACTGGTGCCTAAAACCAGCGCCATGGACCACTCGGCCACGCTGCCATCATTTCGAATTTTTATTCTTAAATTCGCGTCTTTCAATTAACCAGGTAGCGTCACCCAACCTCTTCTTCAAAATCAAATAAATCATCCTTCTCCCCTTAAAAGAAATGACAACGATGGGATTCGAACACATGCCTCAGAAGAGACTGGTGCCTGAAACCAGCGCCATAGACCACTCGGCCACGCTGCCTTCATTTCGAATTTTTATTCTTAAATTCGCGTCTTTCAATTAACCAGGTAGCGTCACCCAACCTCTTCTTTAAAATCAAATAAATCATCCTTCTCCCCTTAAAAGAAATGACAACGATAGGATTCGAACCCATGCCTCAGAAGAGACTGGTGCCTGAAACCAGCGCCATAGACCACTCGGCCACGCTACCTTCAATACCACTCTTTTTTTAAATTCGCGTCTTTCAATTAACCAGTCAGCTTCTCCCCACCCCTTTTTTAAAATCAAATAAATAATCCTTCTCCCATAAAAGAAATGACAGCGATGGGATTCGAACCCATGCCTCAGAAGAGACTGGTGCCTGAAACCAGCGCCATAGACCACTCGGCCACGCTGCCTTCATTTCTAATTTTTATAATTAAATTCGCGTCTTTCAATTAACCAGGTAGCGTCACCAAACATGTTCTTTAAAATCAAATAATACATCCTTCTCCCCTTAAAAGAAATGACAACGATGGGATTCGAACCCATGCCTCAGAAGAGACTGGTGCCTGAAACCAGCGCCATAGACCACTCGGCCACGCTGCCTTCATTTCGAATTTTTATTCTTAAATTCGCGTCTTTCAAATAACCAGGTAGCGTCACCCAACATCTTCTTTAAAATCAAATAAATCATCCTTCTCCCCTTAAAAGAAATGACAGCGATGGGATTCGAACCCATGCCTCAGAAAAGACTGGTGCCTGAAACCAGCGCCATAGACCACTCGCCCACGCTGCCTTCATTTCGAATTTTTATTCTTAAATTCGCGTCTTTCAATTAACCAGGTAGCGTCACCCAACCTCTTCTTCAAAATCAAATAAATCATCCTTCTCCCCTTAAAAGAAATGACAACGATGGGATTCGAACACATGCCTCAGAAGAGACTGGTGCCTGAAACCAGCGCCATAGACCACTCGGCCACGCTGCCTTCATCTCGAATTTTTATTCTTAAATTCGCGTCTTTCAATTAACCAGGTAGCGTCACCCAACCTCTTCTTTAAAATCAAATAAATCATCCTTCTCCCCTTAAAGAAATGACAACGATGGGATTCGAACCCATGCCTCAGAAGAGACTGGTGCCTGAAACCAGCGCCATAGACCACTCGGCCACGCTGCCTTCATTTCTAATTTTTATTCTTAAATTTGCGTCTTTCAATTAACCAGGTAGCGTCACCCAACCTCTTCTTTAAAATCAAATAAATCATCCTTCTCCCCTTAAAAGAAATGACAACGATGGCATTCGAACCCATGCCTCAGAAGAGATTGGTGCCTGAAACCAGCGCCATAGACCACTCGGCCACGCTGCCTTCATTTCGAATTTTTATTCTTAAATTCGCGTCTTTCAATTAACCAGGTAGCGTCACCCAACCTCTTCTTTAAAATCAAATAAATCATCCTTCTCCCCTTAAAAGAAATGACAACGATGGGACTCGAACCCATGCCTCAGAAGAGACTGGTGCCTAAAACCAGCGCCATAGACCACTCGGCCACGCTGCCTTCATTTCTAGTTTTTATTCTTAAATTCGCGTCTTTCAATTAACCAGGTTGCGTCACCAAACATCTTTTTTAAAATCAAATAAATCATCCTTCTCCCCTTAAAAGAAATGACAACGATGGGATCCGAACCCATGCCTCAGAAGAGACTGGTGCCTGAAACCAGCGCCATAGACCACTCGGCCACGCTGCCTTCATTTCGAATTTTTATTCTTAAATTCGCGTCTTTCAATTAACCAGGTAGCGTCACCCAACCTCTTCTTTAAAATCAAATAAATCATCCTTCTCCCCTTAAAAGAAATGACAACGATGGGATTCGAACCCATGCCTCAGAAGAGACTGGTGCCTAATACCAACGCCATAGACCACTCGGCCACGCTGCCTTCAATACCACTCTTTTTTTAAATTCGCGTCTTTCAATTAACCAGTTAGCTTCTCCCCACCCCTTTTTTAAAATCAAATAAATAATCCTTCTCCCATAAAAGAAATGACAGCGATGGGATTCGAACCCATGCCTCAGAAGAGACTGGAGCCTGAAACCAGCGCCATAGACCACTCGGCCACGCTGCCTTCATTTCTAGTTTTTATTCTTAAATTCGCGTCTTTCAATTAACCAGGTTGCGTCACCAAACATCTTCTTTAAAATCAAATAAATCATCCTTCTCCCCTTAAAAGAAATGACAACGATAGGATTCGAACCCATGCCTCAGAAGAGACTGGTGCCTGAAACCAGCGCCATAGACCACTCGGCCACGCTGCCTTCATTTCGAATTTTTATTCTTAAATTCGCGTCTTACAATTAACCAGGTAGCGTCACCCAACCTCTTCTTTAAAATCAAATAAATCATCCTTCTCCCCTTAAAAGAAATGACAACGATGGGATTCGAACCCATGCCTCAGAAGAGACTGGTGCCTGAAACCAACGCCATAGACCACTCGGCCACGCTACCTTCAATACCACTCTTTTTTTAAATTCGCGTCTTTCAATTAACCAGTCAGCTTCTCCCCACCCCTTTTTTAAAATCAAATAAATAATCCTTCTCCCATAAAAGAAATGACAGCGATGGGATTCGAACCCATGCCTCAGAAGAGACTGGTGCCTGAAACCAGCGCCATAGACCACTCGGCCACGCTGCCTTCATTTCTAATTTTTATTCTTAAATTCACGTCTTTCAATTAACCAGGTAGCGTCACCAAACATGTTCTTTAAAATCAAATAATACATCCTTCTCCCCTTAAAAGAAATGACAACGATGGGATTCGAACCCATGCCTCAGAAGAGACTGGTGCCTGAAACCAGCGCCATAGACCACTCGGCCACGCTGCCTTCATTTCGAATTTTTATTCTTAAATTCGCGTCTTTCAAATAACCAGGTATCGTCACCCAACATCTTCTTTAAAATCAAATAAATCATCCTTCTCCCCTTAAAAGAAATGACAGCGATGGGATTCGAACCCATGCCTCAGAAAAGACTGGTGCCTGAAACCAGCGCCATAGACCACTCGGCCACGCTGCCTTCATTTCGAATTTTTATTCTTAAATTCGCGTCTTTCAATTAACCAGGTAGCGTCACCCAACCTCTTCTTTAAAATCAAATAAATCATCCTTCTCCCCTTAAAAGAAATGACAACGATGGGACTCGAACCCATGCCTCAGAAGAGACTGGTGCCTAAAACCAGCGCCATAGACCACTCGGCCACGCTGCCTTCATTTCTAGTTTTTATTCTTAAATTCGCGTCTTTCAATTAACCAGGTTGCGTCACCAAACATCTTTTTTAAAATCAAATAATACATCCTTCTCCCCTTAAAAGAAATGACAACGATGGGATTCGAACCCATGCCTCAGAAGAGACTGGTGCCTGAAACCAGCGCCATAGACCACTCGGCCACGCTGCCTTCATTTCGAATTTTTATTCTTAAATTCGCGTCTTTCAAATAACCAGGTAGCGTCACCCAACATCTTCTTTAAAATCAAATAAATCATCCTTCTCCCCTTAAAAGAAATGACAGCGATGGGATTCGAACCCATGCCTCAGAAAAGACTGGTGCCTGAAACCAGCGCCATAGACCACTCGGCCACGCTGCCTTCATTTCGAATTTTTATTCTTAAATTCGCGTCTTTCAATTAACCAGGTAGCGTCACCCAACCTCTTCTTTAAAATCAAATAAATCATCCTTCTCCCCTTAAAGAAATGACAACGATGGGATTCGAACCCATGCCTCAGAAGAGACTGGTGCCTGAAACCAGCGCCATAGACCACTCGGCCACGCTGCCTTCATTTCTAATTTTTATTCTTAAATTTGCGTCTTTCAATTAACCAGGTAGCGTCACCCAACCTCTTCTTTAAAATCAAATAAATCATCCTTCTCCCCTTAAAAGAAATGACAACGATGGCATTCGAACCCATGCCTCAGAAGAGATTGGTGCCTGAAACCAGCGCCATAGACCACTCGGCCACGCTGCCTTCATTTCGAATTTTTATTCTTAAATTCGCGTCTTTCAATTAACCAGGTAGCGTCACCCAACCTCTTCTTTAAAATCAAATAAATCATCCTTCTCCCCTTAAAAGAAATGACAACGATGGGACTCGAACCCATGCCTCAGAAGAGACTGGTGCCTAAAACCAGCGCCATAGACCACTCGGCCACGCTGCCTTCATTTCTAGTTTTTATTCTTAAATTCGCGTCTTTCAATTAACCAGGTTGCGTCACCAAACATCTTTTTTAAAATCAAATAAATCATCCTTCTCCCCTTAAAAGAAATGACAACGATGGGATCCGAACCCATGCCTCAGAAGAGACTGGTGCCTGAAACCAGCGCCATAGACCACTCGGCCACGCTGCCTTCATTTCGAATTTTTATTCTTAAATTCGCGTCTTTCAATTAACCAGGTAGCGTCACCCAACCTCTTCTTTAAAATCAAATAAATGACCCTTCTCCCCTTAAAAGAAATGACAACGATGGGATTCGAACCCATGCCTCAGAAGAGACTGGTGCCTGAAACCAGCGCCATAGACCACTCGGCCACGCTGCCTTCATTTCTAATTTTTATTCTTAAATTCGCGTCTTTCAATTAACCAGGTTGCGTCACCAAACATCTTCTTTAAAATCAAATAAATCATCCTTCTCCCCTTAAAAGAAATGACAACGATAGGATTCGAACCCATGCCTCAGAAGAGACTGGTGCCTGAAACCAGCGCCATAGACCACTCGGCCACGCTGCCTTCATTCCGAATTTTTATTCTTAAATTCGCGTCTTTCAATTAACCAGGTAGCGTCACCCAACCTCTTCTTTAAAATCAAATAAATCATCCTTCTCCCCTTAAAAGAAATGACAACGATGGGATTCGAACCCATGCCTCAGAAGAGACTGGTGCCTAAAACCAGCGCCATGGACCACTCGGCCACGCTGCCATCATTTCGAATTTTTATTCTTAAATTCGCGTCTTTCAATTAACCAGGTAGCGTCACCCAACCTCTTCTTCAAAATCAAATAAATCATCCTTCTCCCCTTAAAAGAAATGACAACGATGGGATTCGAACACATGCCTCAGAAGAGACTGGTGCCTGAAACCAGCGCCATAGACCACTCGGCCACGCTGCCTTCATTTCGAATTTTTATTCTTAAATTCGCGTCTTTCAATTAACCAGGTAGCGTCACCCAACCTCTTCTTTAAAATCAAATAAATCATCCTTCTCCCCTTAAAAGAAATGACAACGATAGGATTCGAACCCATGCCTCAGAAGAGACTGGTGCCTGAAACCAGCGCCATAGACCACTCGGCCACGCTACCTTCAATACCACTCTTTTTTTAAATTCGCGTCTTTCAATTAACCAGTCAGCTTCTCCCCACCCCTTTTTTAAAATCAAATAAATAATCCTTCTCCCATAAAAGAAATGACAGCGATGGGATTCGAACCCATGCCTCAGAAGAGACTGGTGCCTGAAACCAGCGCCATAGACCACTCGGCCACGCTGCCTTCATTTCTAATTTTTATAATTAAATTCGCGTCTTTCAATTAACCAGGTAGCGTCACCAAACATGTTCTTTAAAATCAAATAATACATCCTTCTCCCCTTAAAAGAAATGACAACGATGGGATTCGAACCCATGCCTCAGAAGAGACTGGTGCCTGAAACCAGCGCCATAGACCACTCGGCCACGCTGCCTTCATTTCGAATTTTTATTCTTAAATTCGCGTCTTTCAAATAACCAGGTAGCGTCACCCAACATCTTCTTTAAAATCAAATAAATCATCCTTCTCCCCTTAAAAGAAATGACAGCGATGGGATTCGAACCCATGCCTCAGAAAAGACTGGTGCCTGAAACCAGCGCCATAGACCACTCGCCCACGCTGCCTTCATTTCGAATTTTTATTCTTAAATTCGCGTCTTTCAATTAACCAGGTAGCGTCACCCAACCTCTTCTTCAAAATCAAATAAATCATCCTTCTCCCCTTAAAAGAAATGACAACGATGGGATTCGAACACATGCCTCAGAAGAGACTGGTGCCTGAAACCAGCGCCATAGACCACTCGGCCACGCTGCCTTCATCTCGAATTTTTATTCTTAAATTCGCGTCTTTCAATTAACCAGGTAGCGTCACCCAACCTCTTCTTTAAAATCAAATAAATCATCCTTCTCCCCTTAAAGAAATGACAACGATGGGATTCGAACCCATGCCTCAGAAGAGACTGGTGCCTGAAACCAGCGCCATAGACCACTCGGCCACGCTGCCTTCATTTCTAATTTTTATTCTTAAATTTGCGTCTTTCAATTAACCAGGTAGCGTCACCCAACCTCTTCTTTAAAATCAAATAAATCATCCTTCTCCCCTTAAAAGAAATGACAACGATGGCATTCGAACCCATGCCTCAGAAGAGATTGGTGCCTGAAACCAGCGCCATAGACCACTCGGCCACGCTGCCTTCATTTCGAATTTTTATTCTTAAATTCGCGTCTTTCAATTAACCAGGTAGCGTCACCCAACCTCTTCTTTAAAATCAAATAAATCATCCTTCTCCCCTTAAAAGAAATGACAACGATGGGACTCGAACCCATGCCTCAGAAGAGACTGGTGCCTAAAACCAGCGCCATAGACCACTCGGCCACGCTGCCTTCATTTCTAGTTTTTATTCTTAAATTCGCGTCTTTCAATTAACCAGGTTGCGTCACCAAACATCTTTTTTAAAATCAAATAAATCATCCTTCTCCCCTTAAAAGAAATGACAACGATGGGATCCGAACCCATGCCTCAGAAGAGACTGGTGCCTGAAACCAGCGCCATAGACCACTCGGCCACGCTGCCTTCATTTCGAATTTTTATTCTTAAATTCGCGTCTTTCAATTAACCAGGTAGCGTCACCCAACCTCTTCTTTAAAATCAAATAAATCACCCTTCTCCCCTTAAAAGAAATGACAACGAAGGGATTCGAACCCATGCCTCAGAAGAGACTGGTGCCTGAAACCAGCGCCATAGACCACTCGGCCACGCTGCCTTCATTTCTAATTTTTATTCTTAAATTCGCGTCTTTCAATTAACCAGGTTGCGTCACCAAACATCTTCTTTAAAATCAAATAAATCATCCTTCTCCCCTTAAAAGAAATGACAACGATAGGATTCGAACCCATGCCTCAGAAGAGACTGGTGCCTGAAACCAGCGCCATAGACCACTCGGCCACGCTGCCTTCATTCCGAATTTTTATTCTTAAATTCGCGTCTTTCAATTAACCAGGTAGCGTCACCCAACCTCTTCTTTAAAATCAAATAAATCATCCTTCTCCCCTTAAAAGAAATGACAACGATGGGATTCGAACCCATGCCTCAGAAGAGACTGGTGCCTGAAACCAGCGCCATAGACCACTCGGCCACGCTGCCTTCATTTCGAATTTTTATTCTTAAATTCGCGTCTTTCAATTAACCAGGTAGCGTCACCCAACCTCTTCTTTAAAATCAAATAAATCATCCTTCTCCCCTTAAAAGAAATGACAACGATGGGATTCGAACCCATGCCTCAGAAGAGACTGGTGCCTGAAACCAGCGCCATAGACCACTCGGCCACGCTGCCTTCATTTCTAATTTTTTTTTTAAATTCGCATCTTTCACTTAACCAGGTAGCTACTCCCCACCTCTTCTTTAAAATCAAATAAATCATCCTTCTCCCTTTAAAAAAAATGACTACGACGTGATTCGAACCCATGCCTCAGAAGAGACTGGTGCCTAAAACCAGCGCTATAGACCACTCGGCCTTTATATCTTGACTTTTTTATAAATCCGCGTCTTTCAATTAACCAGGTAGCTTCTTCCTACCTCTTCTTTAAAATCAAATAAATCATCCTTCTCCCTTTAAAAGAAATGACAGCGATGGGATTCGAACCCACGCCTCAGAAGAGACTGGTGCCTAAAACCAGCGCTATAGACCACTCGGCCTTTATATCTTGACTTTTTTATAAATTCGCGTCTTTCAATTAACCAGGTAGCTTCTCCCTACCTCTTCTTTAAAATCAAATAAATAATAATTCTCCCTTAAAAGAAATGAAAGTGATGGGATAAGAATCCGTGCCTCAGAAGAGACTGGTACCTGAAACCAGCGCCATGGACCACTCGGCCACGCTGCCATCATTTCTAATCTTCTTTTTGAAATTCGCGTCTTTCAATTAACCTGGATGCTTTTACCTTACCCTTCTTTAAAAGCAAATAAATAATCCTTCTCCCCTTAAAAGAAAGGACAGCGATGGGATTCAAACCCATGCCTCAATAGAGACTGGTGCCTGAAACCAGCGCCATAGACCACTCGGCCCCGCTGCCTTCATTTCTTGTCTTTTTTTAATTCACGTCTTTCAATTAACTAGGTAGCTTCTCCCCACCTCTTTTTTAAATTCAAGTAAATAATCCTTCTCAACTTACAAGAAATGACAGCGATGGGATTCGAACCCATAACTAAAGAGATTGGCGCCTAAAACCCGCGACATAGACCTTTCGGCCACGCTGCCGTCATCTCTTGACTTTTTTTTTGAAATTCGCGTCTTTCAATTAACCAGTGAGCTTCTCTCCACCCCTTCTTTAAAATCACATAAATAATCCTTCTCGCTTTAAAAGAAATGACAGCGATGGGATTTGAACCTATGCCTCAGAAGAGACTGGTGCCTAAAACCAGCGCCATAGACCACTCGGCCATCATCTCTTGATTTTTTTTTTGAAATTCGCTTTTTTCAATTAACCAGTTAGTTTCTCCCTTCCCATTCTTTAAAATCACATGAATAATCCTTCTCCTCTTAGAGGAAATGACAGCGATGGGATTCGAACCCATGCCTCAAAAGAGACTGGCCGAAACTGGTGCCTAAAACCAGCGCCATAGACCACTCGGCCACGCTGCCTTCATGTCTTGACTTTTTTTTTAATTCGCGTCTTTCAATTAACTAGTTAGCTTCTCCCCACCTCTTCTTTAAATTCAAGTAAATAATCCTTCTCCCCTTAAAAGAAATGACAGCGATGCGATAAGAATCCATGCCTCAGAAGAGACTGGTGCCTGAAAATAGCGCCATAGAACACTCGGCCACGCTGCTTTCATTTCTGATCTTTTCTTTTAATTCGCGTCTTTCAATTAACCAGGAAGCTTCTCCCCTACCCTTCTTTAAAATAAAATAAATAATCCTTCTCCCCTTAAAACAATGACAGCGTTGGAATTCGAACCCATGGCTCAGAAGAGATTGTTGCCTGAAACCGGCACCATAGACCACTCGGCCACGCTGCATTCATTTCTAACTGTTTTTAATTCGCATGTTTTAATTAACCAGGTAGATTCTCAGCACCTCTTCTTTAAAATCAAATAAATAATCCTTCTCCCTTTAAAATAAATGACAGCGATGCGAATCGAAACCATGCCTTAGAAGAGATTGGTGCCTAAAACCAGCGCCATAGACCTTTCGGCCACGCTGCCGTCATCTCTTGATTTTTTTTTTGAGATTCGCATCTTTCAATTAACCAGTTAGCTTCTCCCAACTCCTTCTTTAAAATCAAATAAATAATCCTTCTCCCTTTAAAAGAAATGACAGCGATGGGATAAGAATCCATGCCTTAGAAGAGACTGGTACCTGAAACCAGCGCCATGGACCACTCGGCCACGCTGCCATCATTTCTAATCTTCTTTTTGAAATTCGCGTCTTTCAATTAACCTGGTAGCTTCTACCCTACCCTTCTTTAAAAGCAAATAAATAATCCTTCTCCCCTTAAAAGAAAGGACAGCGACGGGATTCAAACCCATGCCTCAATAGAGACTGGTGCCTGAAACCAGCGCCATAGACCACTCGGCCCCGCTGCCTTCATTTCTTGTCTTTTTTTAATTCACGTCTTTCAATTAACTAGGTAGCTTCTCCCCACCTCTTTTTTAAATTCAAGTAAATAATCCTTCTCAACCTACAAGAAATGACAGCGTTGGGATTCGAACCCATAACTAAAGAGATTGGTGCCTAAAACCCGCGACATAGACCTTTCGGCCACGCTGCCGTCATCTCTTGACTTTTTTTGACATTCGCGTCTTTCAATAAACCAGTGAGCTTCTCTCCACCCCTTCTTTAAAATCACATAAATAATCCTTCTCGCTTTAAAAGAAATGACAGCGATGGGATTTGAACCTATGCCTCAAAAGAGACTGGTGCCTAAAACCAGCGCCATAGACCACTCGGCCACGCTGCCTTCATGTCTTGACTTTTTTTTTAATTCGCGTCTTTCAATTAACTAGGTAGCTTCTCCCCACCTCTTCTTTAAATTCAAGTAACTAATCCTTCTCCCCTTAAAAGAAATGACAGCGATGCGATAAGAATCCATGCCTCAGAAGAGACTGGTGCATGAAACCAGCGCCATGGACCACTCAGCCACGCTGCCATCATTTCTAATCTTCTTTTTGAAATTCGCGTCTTTCAGTTAACCTGGTAGCTTCTACCCTACCCTTCTTTAAAAGCAAATAAATAATCCTTCTCCCCTTAAAAGAAATGACAGCGATGGGATTCAAACCCATGCCTCAAAAGAGACTGGTGCCTGAAACCAGCGCCATAGACCACTCGATGACGCTGCCTTCATTAGTTATTCTTTTTTGAAATTCAAGTCTTTTAATTAATCAGGTAGCTTCTCCTCACTCCTTCTTTAAATCAAATAAATAATCCTTCTCCCTTTAAAAGAAATGACAGCGATGAGATTAGAATCCATGCCTCAGAAGAGACTAGTGCCGGAAACCAGCGCCATGGACCACTCGGCCACGCTGCCATCATTTCTAATCTTCTTTTTGAAATTCGCGTCTTTCAAATAACCTGATAGCTTCTACCCTACCCTTCTTTAAAAGCAAATTAATAATCCTTCTCCCCTTAATAGAAATGGCCGCGATGGGATTCGAACCCATGCCTCAGAAGAGACTGGTGCCTGAAACCAGCGCCATAGACCACTCGGCCACGCTGCCTTCATTTCTAATTTTTTTTTTTAATTCGCGTCTTTCAATTAACTAGATAGCTTCTCCCCACCTTTTCTTTAAATTCAAGTAAATTATCCTTCTCAACTTACAAGAAATGACAGCGATGGAATTCGAACCCATGCCTCAGAAGAGACTGGTGCCTAAAACCAGCGACATAGACCTTTCGGCCACGCTGCCGTCATCTCTTGACTTTTTTTTGAAATTCGCGTCTTTCAATTAACCAGTGAGCTTCTCTCCACCCCTTCTTTAAAATCACATAAATAATCCTTCTCCCTTTAAAAGAAATGACAGCGGTGGGTTCCGAACCCATGCCTCAGAAGAGTCTGGTGCCTGAAACTAGCCCAATAGACCACTCGGCCACGCTGCCTTTATTTCTAGTCTTTTTTTTTAAATTCGCGTCTTTCAATTAGCCAGGTAAACTCTCCCCACCTCTTCTTTAAAATCACATAAATTATCCTTCTCCTCTTAGAAGAAACGACAGCGATGGGATTTGAACCCATGCCTCAAAAGAAACTGCCGACAACTGGTGCCTTTAAACAGCACCATAGACCACTCGGCCACGCTGCCTTCCTTTTTTATCTTTTTTTGAAATTCGCGTATTTCAATTAACCAGTGAGCTTCTCTCCACCCCTTCTTTAAAACACATAAATTATCCTTCTCCTATTAAAAGAAATGACAGCGATGGGATTCGAACCCATGCCTCAGAAGAGACTGGTGCCTGAAACCAGCGCCATAGACTACTCGGCCACGCTGCCTTCCTTTCTTATCTTTTTTTGAAATTCGCGTCTTTCAATTAACTAGGTAGCTTCTCCCCACCTCTTCTTTAAATTCAAGTAAATAATCCTTCTCCCCTTAAAAGAAATGACAGCGATAGGATTCAAACCCATGCCTCAGAAGAGACTGGTCCCTAAAACCAGCGCCATAAATCACTCGGGCACGCTGCCTTCATTGCTAATCCTTTTTTTGAAATTCAAGTCTTTTAATTAATCAGGTAGCTTCTCCCCACTCCTTCTTTAAAATCAAATAAATAATCCTTCTCCTATTAAAAGAAATGACAGCGATGGGATTCGAACCCATGCCTCAGAAGAGACTGGTGCCTGATACCAGCGCCATAGACCACTCGGCCATCCTGCCTTCATTTCTAATCTTTTTTTTTAAATTCGCGTCTTTCAATTAGCCAGGTAAATTCTCCCCACCTCTTCTTTAAATTCAAGTAAATAATCCTTCTCCCCTTAAAAGAAATGACAGCGATAGGATTCGAACCCATGCCTCAGAAGAGACTGGTCCCTAAAACCAGCGCCATAAATCACTCGGCCACAATGCCATCATTTCTTATCTTCTTTTTGAAATTCGCGTCTTTCAATTAACCTGGTAGCTTCTACCCTACCCTTCTTTAAAAGCAAATAAATAATCCATCTCCCCTTAAAAGAAATGACAGCGATGGGATTCAAACCCATGCCTCAAAAGAGACTGGTGCCTAAAACCAGCGCCATAGACCACTCGGCCCCGCTGCCTTCATTTCTTGTCTTTTTTTTAATTCGCGTCTTTCAATTAACTAGGTAGCTTCTCCCCACCTATTCTTTAAAATTCAAGTAAATAATCCTTCTCAACATACAAGAAATGACAGCGATGGGATTCGAACCCATGCCTCATAAAAGACTGGTGCCTAAAACCAGCTACTTAGACCTTTCGGCCACGCTGCCGTCATCTCTTGACTTTTTTTAAATTCGTGTCTCAATTAACCAGTGAGCTTCTCTCCACCCCTTCTTTAATATCACATAAATAATCCTTCTCCTCTTAGAAGAAATGACAGCGATGGGATTCGAACCCATGCCTCAAAAGAGACTGGCGACTACTGGTGTCTTAAAACAGCACCATAGACCACTCGGCCACGCTGCCTTCCTTTCCTATCTTTTTTTGAAATTCGCGTCTTTTAATTAACCAGTGAGCTTCTCTCCACCCCTTCTTTAAATTCAAGTAAATAATCCTTCTCGCTTTAAAAGAAATGACAGCGATGGGATTTGAAACCATGCCTCAGAAGAGACTGGTCCCTAAAACCAGCGCCTTAAATCACTCGGGCACGCTGCCTTCATTGCTAATTCTTTTTTTGAAATTCAAGTCTTTTAATTAATCAGGTAGCTTCTCCCCACTCCTTCTTTTAAATCAAATAAATAATCCTTCTCCTATTAAAAGAAATGACAGCGATGGGATTTGAAACCATGCCTCAGAAGAGACTGGTCCCTAAAACCAGCGCCTTAAATCACTCGGGCACGCTGCCTTCATTGCTAATTCTTTTTTTGAAATTCAAGTCTTTTAATTAATCAGGTAGCTTCTCCCCACTCCTTCTTTTAAATCAAATAAATAATCCTTCTCCTATTAAAAGAAATGACAGCGATGGGATTTGAAACCATGCCTCAGAAGAGACTGGTCCCTAAAACCAGCGCCATAAATCACTCGGGCACGCTGCCTTCATTGCTAATTCTTTTTTTTGAAATTCAAGTCTTTTAATTAATCAGGTAGCTTCTCCCCACTCCTTCTTTAAAATCAAATAAATAATCCTTCTCCTATTAAAAGCAATGACAGCGATGGGATTCGAACCCATGCCTCAGAAGAGACTGGTCCCTGAAACCGGCGCCATAGACTACTCGGCCACGCTGCCTTCCTTTCTTATCTTTTTTTGAAATTCGCGTCTTTCAATTAACTAGGTAGCTTCTCCCCAACTCTTCTTTAAATTCAAGTAAATAATCCTTCTCCCCTTAAAAGAAATGACAGCGATAGGATTCGAACCCATGCCTCAGAAGAGACCTGTCCCTAAAACCATCGCCATAAATCACTCGGGCACGCTGCCTTCATTGCTAATCCTTTTTTTGAAATTCAAGTCTTTTAATTAATCAGGTAGCTTCTCCCCACTCCTTCTTTAAAATCAAATAAATAATCCTTCTCCTATTAAAAGAAATGACAGCGATGGGATTCGAACCCATGCCTCAGAAGAGACTGGTGCCTGAAACCAGCGCCATAGACCACTCGGCCACGCTGCCTTCATTTCTAATCTTTTTTTTAAATTCGCGTCTTTCAATTAGCCAGGTAAATTCTCCCCACCTCTTCTTTAAATTCAAGTAAATAATCCTTCTCCCCTTAAAAGAAATGACAGCGATAGGATTCGAACCCATGCCTCAGAAGAGACTGGTCCCTAAAACCAGCGCCATAAATCACTCGGCCACAATGCCATCATTTCTAATCTTCTTTTTGAAATTCGCGTCTTTCAATTAACCTGGTAGCTTCTACCCTACCCTTCTTTAAAAGCAAATAAATAATCCTTCTCCCCTTAAAAGAAATGACAGCGATGGGATTCAAACCCATGCCTCAAAAGAGACTGGTGCCTGAAACCAGCGCCATAGACCACTCGGCCCCGCTGCCTTCATTTCTTGTCTTTTTTTTTAATTCGCGTCTTTCAATTAACTAGGTAGCTTCTCCCCACCTATTCTTTAAAATTCAAGTAAATAATCCTTCTCAACATACCAGAAATGACAGCGATGGGATTCGAACCCATGCCTCATAAAAGACTGGTGCCTAAAACCAGCGACTTAGACCTTTCGGCCACGCCGCCGTCATCTCTTGACTTTTTTTAAATTCGTGTCTCAATTAACCAGTGAAATCTCTCCACCCCTTCTTTAATATCACATAAATAATCCTTCTCCTCTTAGAAGAAATGACAGCGATGGGATTCGAACCCATGCCTCAAAAGAGACTGGCGACTACTGGTGTCTTAAAACAGCACCATAGACCACTCGGCCACGATGCCTTCCTTTCCTATCTTTTTTTGAAATTCGCGTCTTTTAATTAACCAGTGAGCTTCTCTCCACCCCTTCTTTAAATTCAAGTAAATAATCCTTCTCCCCTTAAAAGAAATGACAGCGATGGGATTCGAACCCATGCCTCAGAAGAGACTAGTGCCTGAAACCAGCGCCATAGACCAATCGTCCACGCTGCCTTCATTTCTAATCTTTTTCTTTAAATTCGCGTCTTTCAATTAACTAGGTAGCTTCTCCCCACCTCTTCTTTAAATTCAAGTAAATAATCCTTCTCGCTTTAAAAGAAATGACAGCGATGGGATTTGAAACCATGCCTCAGAAGAGACTGGTCCCTAAAACCAGCGCCTTAAATCACTCGGGCACGCTGCCTTCATTGCTAATTCTTTTTTTTTGAAATTCAAGTCTTTTAATTAATCAGGTAGCTTCTCCCCACTCCTTCTTTTAAATCAAATAAATAATCCTTCTCCTATTAAAAGAAATGACAGCGATGGGATTTGAAACCATGCCTCAGAAGAGACTGGTCCCTAAAACCAGCGCCTTAAATCACTCGGGCACGCTGCCTTCATTGCTAATTCTTTTTTTTTGAAATTCAAGTCTTTTAATTAATCAGGTAGCTTCTCCCCACTCCTTCTTTTAAATCAAATAAATAATCCTTCTCCTATTAAAAGAAATGACAGCGATGGGATTTGAAACCATGCCTCAGAAGAGACTGGTCCCTAAAACCAGCGCCATAAATCACTCGGGCACGCTGCCTTCATTGCTAATTCTTTTTTTTTGAAATTCAAGTCTTTTAATTAATCAGGTAGCTTCTCCCCACTCCTTCTTTAAAATCAAATAAATAATCCTTCTCCTATTAAAAGAAATGACAGCGATGGGATTCGAACCCATGCCTCAGAAGAGACTGGTGCCTGAAACCAGCGCCATAGACTACTCGGCCACGCTGCCTTCCTTTCTTATCTTTTTTTGAAATTCGCGTCTTTCAATAAGCCAGGTAAATTCTCCCCACCTCTTCTTTAAATTCAAGTAAATAATCCTTCTCCCCTTAAAAGAAATGACAGCGATAGGATTCTAACCCATGCCTCAGAAGAGACTGGTCCCTAAAACCAGCGCCATAAATCACTCGGCCACAATGCCATCATTTCTAATCTTCTTTTTGAAATTCGCGTCTTTCAATTAACCTGGTAGCTTCTACCCTACCCTTCTTTAAAAGCAAATAAATAATCCTTCTCCCCTTAAAAGAAATGACAGCGATGGGATTCAAACCCATGCCTCAAAAGAGACTGGTGCCTGAAACCAGCGCCATAGACCACTCGGCCCCGCTGCCTTCATTTCTTGTCTTTTTTTTTAATTCGCGTCTTTCAATTAACTAGGTATCTTCTCCCCACCTATTCTTTAAAATTCAAGTAAAAAATCCTTCTCAACATACAAGAAATGACAGCGATGGGATTCAAACCTATGCCTCATAAAAGACTGGTGCCTAAAACTAGCACCATAGACCACTCGGCCACGCTGCCTTCCTTTCCTATCTTTTTTTGAAATTCGCGTCTTTTAATTAACCAGTGAGCTTCTCACCACCCCTTCTTTAAATTCAAGTAAATAATCCTTCTCCCCTTAAAAGAAATGACAGCGATGGGATTCGAACCCATGCCTCAGAAGAGACTAGTGCCTGAAACCAGCGCCATAGACCACTCGGCCACGCTGCCTTCATTTCTAATCTTTTTTTTTAAATTCGCGTCTTTCAATTAGCCAGGTAAATTCTCCCCACCTCTTCTTTAAATTCAAGTAAATAATCCTCCTCCCCTTAAAAGAAATGACAGCGATAGGATTCGAACCCATGCCTCAGAAGAGACTGGTCCCTAAAACCAACGCCATAAATCACTCGGCCACAATGCCATCATTTCTAATCTTATTTTTGAAATTCGCGTCTTTATATTAACCTGGTAGCTTCTACCCTACCCTTCTTTAAAAGCAAATAAATAATCCTTCTCCCCTTAAAAGAAATGACAGCGATGGGATTCAAACCCATGCCTCAAAAGAGACTGGTGCCTGAAACCAGCGCCATAGACCCCTCGGCCCCGCTGCCTTCATTTCTAATCTTTTTTTTTAAATTCGCGTCTTTCAATTAGCCAGGTAAATTCTCCCCACCTCTTCTTTAAATTCAAGTAAATAATCCTTCTCCCCTTAAAAAAAATGACAGCGAAAGGATTCGAACCCATGCCTCAAAAGAGACTGGCGACTACTGGTGTCTTAAAACAGCACCATAGACCACTCGGCCACGCTGCCTTCCTTTCCTATCTTTTTTTGAAATTCGCGTCTTTTAATTAACCAGTGAGCTTCTCTCCACCCCTTCTTTAAATTCAAGTAAATAATCCTTCTCCCCTTAAAAGAAATGACAGCGATGGGATTCGAACCCATGCCTCAGAAGAGACTAGTGCCTGAAACCAGCGCCATAGACCAATCGTCCACGCTGCCTTCATTTCTAATCTTTTTCTTTAAATTCGCGTCTTTCAATTAACTAGGTAGCTTCTCCCCACCTCTTCTTTAAATTCAAGTAAATAATCCTTCTCGCTTTAAAAGAAATGACAGCGATGGGATTTGAAACCATGCCTCAGAAGAGACTGGTCCCTAAAACCAGCGCCATAAATCACTCGGGCACGCTGCCTTCATTGCTAATTCTTTTTTTTGAAATTCAAGTCTTTTAATTAATCAGGTAGATTCTCCCAACTCCTTCTTTAAAATCAAATAAATAATCCTTCTCCTATTAAAAGAAATGACAGCGATGGGATTCGAACCCATGCCTCAGAAGAGACTGGTGCCTGAAACCAGCGCTATAGACCACTCGGCCACGCTGCCTTCATTTCTAATCTTTTTTTTTAAATTCGCGTCTTTCTATTAGCCAGGTAAATTCTCCCCACCTCTTCTTTAAAATCACATAAATAATCCTTCTCCTCTTAGAAGAAATGAAAGCGATGGGATTCGAACCCATGCCTCAAAAGAGACTGGTCCCTAAAACCAGCGCCATAAATCACTCGGCCACAATGCCATCATTTCTAATCTTCTTTTTGAAATTCGCGTCTTTCAATTAACCTGGTAGCTTCTACCCTACCCTTCTTTAAAAGCATATAAATAATCCTTCTCCCCTTAAATGAAATGACAGCGATGGGATTCAAACCCATGCCTCAAAAGAGACTGGTGCCTGAAACTAGCGCCATAGACCACTCGGCCTCGCTGCCTTCATTTCTTGTCTTTTTTTTAATTCGCGTCTTTCAATTAACTAGGTAGCTTCTCCCCACCTATTCTTTAAAATTCAAGTAAATAATCCTTCTCAACTTACAAGAAATGACAGCGATGGGATTCGAACCCATGCCTCATAAAAGACTGGTGCCTAAAACCAGCGACATAGACCTTTCGGCCACGCTGCCGTTATCTCTTGACTTTTTTTAAATTCGTGTCTCAATTAACCAGTCAGCTTCTCTCCACCCCTTCTTTAATATAACATAAATAATCCTTCTCCTCTTAGAAGAAATGACAGCGATGGGATTCGAACCCATGCCTCAAAAGAGACTGGCGACTACTGGTGTCTTAAAACAGCACCATAGACCACTCGGCCACGCTGCCTTCCTTTCCTATCTTTTTTTCGAAATTCGCGTCTTTCAATTAACCAGTGAGCTACTCTCCACCCCTTCTTTAAATTCAAGTAAATAATCCTTCTCCCCTTAAAATAAATGACAGCGATGGGATTCGAACCCATGCCTCAGAAGAGACTAGTGCCTGAAACAAGCGCCATAGACCAATCGACCACGCTGCCTTCATTTCTAATCCTTTCTTTAAATTCACGTCTTTCAATTAGCCAGGTAAATTCTCCCCACCTCTTCTTTAAAATCACATAAATAATCCCTCTCCTCTTAGAAGAAATGACAGCGATGGGATTCGAACCCATGCCTCAAAAGAGACTGGCGACTACTGGTGCCTTAAACCAGCACCATAGTCCACTCGGCCACGCTGCCTTCCTTTATTATCTTTTTTTGAAATTCATGTCTTTCAATTAACTAGGTAGCTTCTCCCCACCACTTCTTTAAATGCAAGTAAATAATCCTTCTCCCTTTAAAAGAAATGACAGCGGTGGGATTCGAACTCATGCCTCAGAAGAGACTGGTGCCTGAAACCAGCGCCATAGACCACTCGGCCACGCTGAATTCATTTCTAATCTTTTTTTTGTAAATTCGCGTCTTTCAATTAGCCAGGTAAACTCTCCCCTCCTCTTCTTTAAAATCACATAAATAATCCTTCTCCTCTTAGAAGAAATGACAGCGATGGGATTCGAACCCACGCCTCAAAAGAAACTGGCGACTACTGGTGCCTTTAAACAGCACCATAGACCACTCGGCCACGCTGCCTTCCTTTCTTATCCTTTTTTGAAATTCGCGTCTTTCAATTAACTAGGTAGCTTCTCCCCACCTCTTCTTTAAATTCAAGTAAATAATCCTTCTCCCTTTAAAAGAAATGACAGCGATGGGATTCGAACCTATGCCTTAGAAGAGACTTGTCCCTAAAACTAGCGCCATAAAGCACTCGGGCACGCTGCCTTCATTGCTAATCCTTTTTTTGAAATTCAAGTCTTTTAATTAATCAGGTAGTTTCTCCCAACTCCTTCTTTAAAATCAAATAAATAATCCTTCTCCCCTTAAAAGAAATGACAGCGATAGGATTCGAACCCATGCCTCAGAAGAGACTGGTCTCTAAAACCAACGCCATAAATCACTCGGGCACGCTGCCTTCATTGCTAATCCTTTTTTTGAAATTCAAGTCTTTTAATTAATCAGGTAGCTTTTCCCCACTCCTTCTTTAAAATCAAATAAATAATCCTTCTCCTATTAAAAGAAATTACAGCGATGGGATTCGAACCCATGCCTCAAAAGAGACTGGCGACTACTGGTGCCTTAAACCAGCACCATAGACCACTCGGCCACGCTGCCTTCCTTTCTTATCTTTTTTTGAAATTCGCGTCTTTCAACTAACTAGGTAGCTTCTCCCCACCTCTTCTTTAAATTCAAGTAAATAATCCTTCTCCTTTTAAAAGAATTGACAGCGATAGGATTCGAACCCATGCCTCAGAAGAGACTGGTCCCTAAAACCAGCGCCATAAATCACTCGGCCACAATGCCATCATTTCTAATCTTCTTTTTGAAATTCGCGTCTTTCAATTAACCTGGTAGCTTCTACCCTACCCTTCTTTAAAAGCAAATAAATAATCCTTCTCCCCTTAAAAGAAATGACAGCGATGGGATTCAAACCCATGCCTCAAAAGAGACTGGTGCCTGAAACCAGCGCCATAGACCACTCGGCCCCGATGCCTTCATTTCTTGTCTTTTTTTTTAATTCGCGTCTTTCAATTAACTAGGTAGCTTCTCCCCACCTATTCTTTAAAATTCAAGTAAATAATCCTTCTTAACTTACAAGAAATGACAGTGATGGGATTCGAACCCATGCCTCATAAAAGACTGGTGCCTAAAACCAGCACCATAGAGCACTCGGCCACGCTGCCTTCATTTCTAATCTTTTTTTTTTAAATTCGCGTCTTTCAATTAGCCAGGTAAATTCTCCCCACCTCTTCTTTAAAATCACATAAATAATCCTTCTCCTCTTAGAAGAAATGACAGCGATGGGATTCGAACCCATGCCTCAAAAGAGACTGGCGACTACTGGTGCCTTAAACCAGCACCATAGACCACTCGGCCACGCTGCCTTCCTTTCTTATCTTTTTTTGAAATTCGCGTCTTTCAATTAACTAGGTAGCTTCTCCCCACCTCTTCTTTAAAATTCAAGTAAAAAATCCTTCTCAACATACAAGAAATGACAGCGATGGGATTCGAACCCATGCCTCATAAAAGACTGGTGCCTAAAACCAGCACCATAGAGCACTCGGCCACGCTGCCTTCCTTTCCTATCTTTTTTTTAAATTCGCGTCTTTTAATTAACCAGTGAGCTTCTCACCACCCCTTCTTTAAATTCAAGTAAATAATCCTTCTCCCCTTAAAAGAAATGACAGCGATGGGATTCGAACCCATGCCTCAGAAGAGACTAGTGCCTGAAACCAGCGCCATAGACCACTCGGCCACGCTGCCTTCATTTCTAATCTTTTTTTTTAAATTCGCGTCTTTCAATTAGCCAGGTAAATTCTCCCCACCTCTTCTTTAAATTCAAGTAAATAATCCTTCTCCCCTTAAAAGAAATGACAAAGATAGGATTCGAACCCATGACTCAGAAGAGACTGGTCCCTAAAACCAACGCCATAAATCACTCGGCCACAATGCCATCATTTCTAATCTTCTTTTTGAAATTCGCGTCTTTATATTAACCTGGTAGCTTCTACCCTACCCTTCTTTAAAAGCAAATAAATAATCCTTCTCCCCTTAAAAGAAATGACAGCGATGGGATTCAAACCCATGCCTCAAAAGAGACTGGTGCCTGAAACCAGCGCCATAGACCCCTCGGCCACGCTGCCTTCCTTTCCTATCTTTTTTTGAAATTCGCGTCTTTTAATTAACCAGTGAGCTTCTCTCCACCCCTTCTTTAAATTCAAGTAAATAATCCTTCTCCCCTTAAAAGAAATGACAGCGATGGGATTCGAACCCATGCCTCAGAAGAGACTAGTGCCTGAAACCAGCGCCATAGACCAATCGTCCACGCTGCCTTCATTTCTAATCTTTTTCTTTAAATTCGCGTCTTTTAATTAACTAGGTAGCTTCTCCCCACCTCTTCTTTAAATTCAAGTAAATAATCCTTCTCGCTTTAAAAGAAATGACAGCGATGGGATTTGAAACCATGCCTCAGAAGAGACTGGTGCCTGAAACCAGCGCCATAGACCACTCGGCCACGCTGCCTTCATTTCTAATCTTTTTTTTTAAATTCGCGTCTTTCTATTAGCCAGGTAAATTCTACCCACCTCTTCTTTAAAATCACATAAATAATCCTTCTCCTCTTAGAAGAAATGAAAGCGATGGGATTCGAACCCATGCCTCAAAAGAGACTGGTGACTACTGGTGCCTTAAACCAGCACCATAGACCACTCGGCCACGCTGCCTTCATTTCTAATCTTTTTTTTCAAATTCGCGTCTTTCTATTAGCCAGGTAAATTCTCCCCACCTCTTCTTTAAATTCAAGTAAATAATCCTTCTCCCCTTAAAAGAAATGACAGCGATAGGATTCGAACCCATGCCTCAAAAGAGACTGGCGACTACTGGTGTCTTAAAACAGCACCATAGACCACTCGGCCACGCTGCCTTCCTTTCCTATCTTTTTTTGAAATTCGCGTCTTTTAATTAACCAGTGAGCTTCTCTCCACCCCTTCTATAAATTCAAGTAAATAATCCTTCTCTCCTTAAAAGAAATGACAGCGATGGGATTCGAACCCATGCCTAAGAAGAGACTAGTGCCTGAAACCAGCGCCATAGACCAATCGTCCACCCTGCCTTCATTTCTAATCTTTTTCTTTAAATTCGCGTCTTTCAATTAACTAGGTAGCTTCTCCCCACCTCTTCTTTAAATTCAAGTAAATAATCCTTCTCCCCTTAAAAGAAATGACAGCGATAGGATTCGAACCCATGCCTCAGAAGAGACTGGTCTATAAAACCTGCTTCATAAATCACTCGGCCACAATGCCATCATTTCTAATCTTCTTTTTGAAATTCGCGTCTTTCAATTAACCTGGTAGCTTCTACCCTACCCTTCTTTAAAAGCATATAAATAATCCTTCTCCCCTTAAAAGAAATGACAGCGATGGGATTCAAACCCATGCCTCAAAAGAGACTGGTGCCTGAAACTAGCGCCATAGACCACTCGGCCCCGCTGCCTTCATTTCTTGTCTTTTTTTTAATTCGCGTCTTTCAATTAACTAGGTAGCTTCTCCCCACCTATTCTTTAAAATTCAAGTAAATAATCCTTCTCAACTTACAAGAAATGACAGCGATGGGATTCGAACCCATGCCTCATAAAAAACTGGTGCCTAAAACCAGCGACATAGACCTTTCGGCCACGCTGCCGTCATCTCTTGACTTTTTTTAAATTTGTGTCTCAATTAACCAGTCAGCTTCTCTCCACCCCTTCTTTAATATAACATAAATAATCCTTCTCCTCTTAGAAGAAATGACAGCGATGGGATTTGAAACCATGCCTCAGAAGAGACTGGTCCCTAAAACCAGCGCCATAAATCACTCGGGCACGCTGCCTTCATTGCTAATTCTTTTTTTTGAAATTCAAGTCTTTTAATTAATCAGGTAGATTCTCCCCACTCCTTCTTTAAAATCAAATAAATAATCCTTCTCCTATTAAAAGAAATGATAGCGATGGGATTCGAACCCATGCCTCAGAAGAGACTGGTGCCTGAAACCAGCGCCATAGACCACTCGGCCACGCTGCCTTCATTTCTAATCTTTTTTTTTAAATTCGCGTCTTTCAATTAGCCAGGTAAATTCTCCCCACCTCTTCTTTAAATTCAAGTAAATAATCCTTCTCCTCTTAGAAGAAATGACAGCGATGGGATTCGAACCCATGCCTCAAAAGAGACTGGCGACTACTGGTGTCTTAAAACAGCACCATAGACCACTCGGCCACGCTGCCTTCCTTTCCTATCTTTTTTTCGAAATTCGCGTCTTTCAATTAACCAGTGAGCTACTCTCCACCCCTTCTTTAAATTCAAGTAAATAATCCTTCTCCCCTTAAAATAAATGACAGCGATGGGATTCGAACCCATGCCTCAGAAGAGACTAGTGCCTGAAACAAGCGCCATAGACCAATCGACCACGCTGCCTTCATTTCTAATCTTTTTCTTTAAATTCACGTCTTTCAATTAGCCAGGTAAATTCTCCCCACCTCTTCTTTAAAAAAACATAAATAATCCCTCTCCTCTTAGAAGAAATGACAGCGATGGGATTCGAACCCATGCCTCA
The DNA here is from genome assembly GCF_980474605.1 of Leiobunum rupestre. Classification (NCBI taxonomy): domain Eukaryota; kingdom Metazoa; phylum Arthropoda; class Arachnida; order Opiliones; family Sclerosomatidae; genus Leiobunum; species Leiobunum rupestre. The sequence goes on from NC_143392.1 coordinate 40,320,403, forward strand.
AAAGAGACTGGCGACTACTGGTGCCTTAAACCAGCACCATAGTCCACTCGGCCACGCTGCCTTCCTTTATTATCTTTTTTTGAAATTCATGTCTTTCAATTAACTAGGTAGCTTCTCCACACCTCTTCTTTAAATTCAAGTAAATAATCCTTCTCCCTTTAAAAGAAATGACAGCGGTGGGATTCGAACTCATGCCTCAGAAGAGACTGGTGCCTGAAACCAGCGCCATAGACCACTCGGCCACGCTGAATTCATTTCTAATCTTTTTTTTTGTAAATTCGCGTCTTTCAATTAGCCAGGTAAACTCTCCCCTCCTCTTCTTTAAAATCACATAAATAATCCTTCTCCTCTTAGAAGAAATGACAGCGATGGGATTCGAACCCACGCCTCAAAAGAAACTGGCGACTACTGGTGCCTTTAAACAGCACCATAGACCACTCGGCCACGCTGCCTTCCTTTCTTATCCTTTTTTGAAATTCGCGTCTATCAATTAACTAGGTAGCTTCTCCCCACCTCTTCTTTAAATTCAAGTAAATAATCCTTCTCCCTTTAAAAGAAATGACAGCGATGGGATTCGAACCTATGCCTTAGAAGAGAATGGTGCCTAAAACCAGCGCCATAGACCCCTCGGCCACGCTGCCTTCATATCATGACTTTTTATTGAAATTCGCGTCTTTCAATTAACTAGATAGCTTCTCCCCACCTCTTCTTTAAATTCAAGTAAATAATCCTTCTCCCCTTAAAAGAAATGACAGCGATAGGATTCGAACCCATGCCTCAGAAGAGACTTGTCCCTAAAACTAGCGCTATAAAGCACTCGGGCACGCTGCCTTCATTGCTTATCCTTTTTTTGAAATTCAAGTCTTTTAATTAATCAGGTAGTTTCTCCCAACTCCTTCTTTAAAATCAAATAAATAATCCTTCTCCCCTTAAAAGAAATGACAGCGATAGGATTCGAACCCATGCCTCAGAAGAGACTTGTCTCTAAAACCAACGCCATAAATCACTCTGGCACGCTGCCTTCATTGCTAATCCTTTTTTTGAAATTCAAGTCTTTTAATTAATCAGGTAGCTTTTCCCCACTCCTTCTTTAAAATCAAATAAATAATCCTTCTCCTATTAAAAGAAATTACAGCGATGGGATTCGAACCCATGCCTCAAAAGAGACTGGCGACTACTGGTGCCTTAAACCAGCACCATAGACCACTCGGCCACGCTGCCTTCCTTTCTTATCTTTTTTTGAAATTCGCGTCTTTCAACTAACTAGGTAGCTTCTCCCCACCTCTTCTTTAAATTCAAAAAAATAATCCTTCTCCTCTTAAAAGAAATGACAGCGATAGGATTCGAACCCATGCCTCAGAAGAGACTGGTCCCTAAAACCAGCGCCATAAATCACTCGGCCACAATGCCATCATTTCTAATCTTCTTTTTGAAATTCGCGTCTTTCAATTAACCTGGTAGCTTCTACCCTACCCTTCTTTAAAAGCAAATAAATAATCCTTCTCCCCTTAAAAGAAATGACAGCGATGGGATTCAAACCCATGCCTCAAAAGAGACTGGTGCCTGAAACCAGCGCCATAGACCACTCGGCCCCGCTGCCTTCATATCATGACTTTTTATTGAAATTCGCGTCTTTCAATTAACTAGATAGCTTCTCCCCACCTCTTCTTTAAATTCAAGTAAATAATCCTTCTCCCCTTAAAAGAAATGACAGCGATAGGATTCGAACCCATGCCTCAGAAGAGACTTGTCCCTGAAACTAGCGCCATAAAGCATTCGGGCACGCTGCCTTCATTGCTAATCCTTTTTTTGAAATTCAAGTCTTTTAATTAATCAAGTAGTTTCTCCCAACTCCTTCTTTAAAATCAAATAAATAATCCTTCTCCCCTTAAAAGAAATGACAGCGATAGGATTCGAACCCATGCCTCAGAAGAGACTTGTCTCTAAAACCAACGCCATAAATCACTCTGGCACGCTGCCTTCATTGCTAATCCTTTTTTTGAAATTCAAGTCTTTTAATTAATCAGGTAGCTTTTCCCCACTCCTTCTTTAAAATCAAATAAATAATCCTTCTCCTATTAAAAGAAATTACAGCGATGGGATTCGAAGCCATGCCTCAAAAGAGACTGGCGACTACTGGTGTCTTAAAACAGCACCATAGACCACTCGGCCACGCTGCCTTCCTTTCCTATCTTTTTTTCGAAATTCGCGTCTTTCAATTAACCAGTGAGCTACTCTCCACCCCTTCTTTAAATTCAAGTAAATAATCCTTCTCCCCTTAAAATAAATGACAGCGATGGGATTCGAACCCATGCCTCAGAAGAGACTAGTGCCTGAAACAAGCGCCATAGACCAATCGACCACGCTGCCTTCATTTCTAATCTTTTTCTTTAAATTCACGTCTTTCAATTAGCCAGGTAAATTCTCCCCACCTCTTCTTTAAAAAAACATAAATAATCCCTCTCCTCTTAGAAGAAATGACAGCGATGGGATTCGAACCCATGCCTCAAAAGAGACTGGCGACTACTGGTGCCTTAAACCAGCACCATAGTCCACTCGGCCACGCTGCCTTCCTTTATTATCTTTTTTTGAAATTCATGTCTTTCAATTAACTAGGTAGCTTCTCCCCACCTCTTCTTTAAATTCAAGTAAATAATCCTTCTCCCTTTAAAAGAAATGACAGCGGTGGGATTCGAACTCATGCCTCAGAAGAGACTGGTGCCTGAAACCAGCGCCATAGACCACTCGGCCACGCTGAATTCATTTCTAATCTTTTTTTTTGTAAATTCGCGTCTTTCAATTAGCCAGGTAAACTCTCCCCTCCTCTTCTTTAAAATCACATAAATAATCCTTCTCCTCTTAGAAGAAATGACAGCGATGGGATTCGAACCCACGCCTCAAAAGAAACTGGCGACTACTGGTGCCTTTAAACAGCACCATAGACCACTCGGCCACGCTGCCTTCCTTTCTTATCCTTTTTTGAAATTCGCGTCTTTCAATTAACTAGGTAGCTTCTCCCCACCTCTTCTTTAAATTCAAGTAAATAATCCTTCTCCCTTTAAAAGAAATGACAGCGATGGGATTCGAACCTATGCCTTAGAAGAGAATGGTGCCTAAAACCAGCGCCATAGACCCCTCGGCCACGCTGCCTTCATATCATGACTTTTTATTGAAATTCGCGTCTTTCAATTAACTAGATAGCTTCTCCCCACCTCTTCTTTAAATTCAAGTAAATAATCCTTCTCCCCTTAAAAGAAATGACAGCGATAGGATTCGAACCCATGCCTCAGAAGAGACTTGTCCCTAAAACTAGCGCCATAAAGCACTCGGGCACGCTGCCTTCATTGCTTATCCTTTTTTTGAAATTCAAGTCTTTTAATTAATCAGGTAGTTTCTCCCAACTCCTTCTTTAAAATCAAATAAATAATCCTTCTCCCCTTAAAAGAAATGACAGCGATAGGATTCGAACCCATGCCTCAGAAGAGACTTGTCTCTAAAACCAACGCCATAAATCACTCTGGCACGCTGCCTTCATTGCTAATCCTTTTTTTGAAATTCAAGTCTTTTAATTAATCAGGTAGCTTTTCCCCACTCCTTCTTTAAAATCAAATAAATAATCCTTCTCCTATTAAAAGAAATTACAGCGATGGGATTCGAACCCATGCCTCAAAAGAGACTGGCGACTACTGGTGCCTTAAACCAGCACCATAGACCACTCGGCCACGCTGCCTTCCTTTCTTATCTTTTTTTGAAATTCGCGTCTTTCAACTAACTAGGTAGCTTCTCCCCACCTCTTCTTTAAATTCAAAAAAATAATCCTTCTCCTCTTAAAAGAAATGACAGCGATAGGATTCGAACCCATGCCTCAGAAGAGACTGGTCCCTAAAACCAGCGCCATAAATCACTCGGCCACAATGCCATCATTTCTAATCTTCTTTTTGAAATTCGCGTCTTTCAATTAACCTGGTAGCTTCTACCCTACCCTTCTTTAAAAGCAAATAAATAATCCTTCTCCCCTTAAAAGAAATGACAGCGATGGGATTCAAACCCATGCCTCAAAAGAGACTGGTGCCTGAAACCAGCGCCATAGACCACTCGGCCCCGCTGCCTTCATATCATGACTTTTTATTGAAATTCGCGTCTTTCAACTAACTAGGTAGCTTCTCCCCACCTCTTCTTTAAATTCAAAAAAATAATCCTTCACCTCTTAAAAGAAATGACAGCGATAGGATTCGAACCCATGCCTCAGAAGAGACTTGTCCCTAAAACTAGCGCCATAAAGCACTCGGGCACGCTGCCTTCATTGCTAATCCTTTTTTTGAAATTCAAGTCTTTTAATTAATCAAGTAGTTTCTCCCAACTCCTTCTTTAAAATCAAATAAATAATCCTTCTCCCCTTAAAAGAAATGACAGCGATAGGATTCGAACCCATGCCTCAGAAGAGACTTGTCTCTAAAACCAACGCCATAAATCACTCTGGCACGCTGCCTTCATTGCTAATCCTTTTTTTGAAATTCAAGTCTTTTAATTAATCAGGTAGCTTTTCCCCACTCCTTCTTTAAAATCAAATAAATAATCCTTCTCCTATTAAAAGAAATTACAGCGATGGGATTCGAAGCCATGCCTCAAAAGAGACTGGCGACTACTGGTGCCTTAAACCAGCACCATAGACCACTCGGCCACGCTGCCTTCCTTTCTTATCTTTTTTTGAAATTCGCGTCTTTCAACTAACTAGGTAGCTTCTCCCCACCTCTTCTTTAAATTCAAGTAAATAATCCTTCTCCTCTTAAAAGAAATGACAGCGATAGAATTCGAACCCATGCCTCAGAAGAGACTGGTCCCTAAAACCAGCGCCATAAATCACTCGGCCACAATGCCATCATTTCTAATCTTCTTTTTGAAATTCGCGTCTTTCAATTAACCTGGTAGCTTCTACCCTACCCTTCTTTAAAAGCAAATAAATAATCCTTCTCCCCTTAAAAGAAATGACAGCGATGGGATTCAAACCCATGCCTCAAAAGAGACTGGTGCCTGAAACCAGCGCCATAGACCACTCGGCCCCGCTGCCTTCATTTCTTGTCTTTTTTTTTAATTCGCGTCTTTCAATTAACTAGGTAGCTTCTCCCCACCTATTCTTTAAAATTCAAGTAAATAATCCTTCTTAACTTACAAGAAATGACAGTGATGGGATTCGAACCCATGCCTCATAAAAGACTGGTGCCTAAAACCAGCGACATAGACCTTTCGGCCACGCTGCCGTCATCTCTTGACTTTTTTTAAATTCGTGTCTCAATTAACCAGTGAGCTTCTCTCCACCCCTTCTTTAATATCACATAAATAATCCTTCTCCTCTTAGAAGAAATGACAGCGATGGGATTCGAACCCATGCCTCAAAAGAGACTGGCGACTACTGGTGTCTTAAAACAGCACCATTGACCACTCGGCCACGCTGCCTTCCTTTCCTATCTTTTTTTGAAATTCGCGTCTTTTAATTAACCAGTGAGATTCTCTCCACCCCTTCTTTAAATTCAAGTAAATAATCCTTCTCCCCTTAAAAGAAATGACAGCGATGGAATTCGAACCCATGCCTCAGAAGAGACTAGTGCCTGAAACCAGCGCCATAGACCAATCGTCCACGCTGCCTTCATTTCTAATCTTTTTCTTTAAATTCGCGTCTTTCAATTAACTAGGTAGCTTCTCCCCACCTCTTCTTTAAATTCAAGTAAATAATCCTTCTCGCTTTAAAAGAAATGACAGCGATGGGATTTGAAACCATGCCTCAGAAGAGACTGGTCCCTAAAACCAGCGCCATAAATCACTCGGGCACGCTGCCTTCATTGCTAATTCTTTTTTTTGAAATACAAGTCTTTTAATTAATCAGGAAGCTTCTCCCCACTCCTTCTTTAAAATCAAATAAATAATCCTTCTCCTATTAAAAGAAATGACAGCGATGGGATAAGAACCCATGCCTCAGAAGAGACTGGTGCCTGAAACCAGCGCCATGGACCACTCGGCCACGCTGCCATCATTCCTAATCTTCTTTTTGATATTCGCGTCTTTCAATTAACCAGTTAGCTTCTCCCCACCTCTTCTTTAAATTCAAGTAAATTATCTTTCTTAACTTACCAGAAAAGACAGCGATGGGATTCGAACCCATGCCTCAGAAGAGACTGGTGCCTGAAACCAGCGCCATAGACCACTCGGCCACGTTGCCTGCATTTCTCGTCTTTTTTTTTTAAATTCGCGTCTTCCAATTAACGAGTTAGCTTCTCCCCACCCCTTCTTTAAAATCAAATAAATAATCCTTCTTCTCTTAAAAGAAATAACAGCGATAGGATTCGAACCCATGCCTCAAAAGAGACTGGTGCCTGAAACCAGCGCCTTAGACCTTACGGGCACGCTGCATTCAATTCTTATTGTTTTTTTAATTCGCGTCTTTCAATTCGCCAGGAAGCTTCTCCCCACCCCTTCTTTAAAATCAAATAAATAATCCTTCTTCTTTTAAAAGAAATGACAGCGATGAGATTCGAACCCACGCCTCAGAAGAGACTGATGCCTAAAACCAGCCCCATAGACCACTTGGCCACGCTGCCTTTATCTCTAACCTTTTCTTTTATTATCGCGTTATTCAATTAACCAGGTAGCTTTTCCACGCCTCTTCTTTAAAATCAAATAAAAAACCCTTCTTCCTTTAAAAGAAATGACAGCGACGAGATTCGAACCCATGCCTCAGAAGAGACTCGAGCCTAAAACCATCGCCATAGACCACTTGGCCACTCTGCCTTTACCTCTTATCTTTTTTTTTAAATATCGCGTCATTCAATTAACCAGGTAAATTAACACACATAATAAATAAAATATCTAAGCTTTATTGTCATGACTGATGTGTTCAACGTCGAGCAGGGACTGGGGTCAGCCCCGGGGGGGAAGGGATCAACTTAGGAGAGCGAAAGGGTGCGCCCTCTATTAGTGACCTCTGCTCGAGATTACATATATATATAACACCTCAGAAGAGACTCGTGCCTAAAACCAGCGTCATAGACCACTCGGCTACGCTGCCTTCATTTCTTGTCTTTTTTTTTTAATTTGCGTCTTTCAATTAACCAGGTAGCTTCTCCCAACCTCTTCTTTAAAATCAAATAAAAAATCCTTCTCCCTTTCAAAAAAATGACAGCGATGGGATTCTACCGCATGCCTTGGTAGAGACTGGTGCTTGAAACCAGTGCCATAGACCACCCGGCCACGCTGCCTTCATTTCTCAACTTATTTATATGGCGTGTCTTTCCGTAGCCTGCATCAAAGTGAGTGAGGCTTCTTGTAGCAGTCAAGTTTGCAAGGTTTGTTTCGAATACCACATAGGAATCGATCATGTATAATGTCATCCAGCGATGTATCGTAATTGCAATGTTTGGCAAGTCTTTTTAATTCCGCAACAAAGCTCGCTACCGACTCTTCCGGATACCTAATCCTTTGATTAAATTTGAAACGTTGTGTAATTTCTCTTGGTTTTGTATCATAATAACGTTTGAGTATGTCCTTCAATTGATCATACGTTTTGCCGAAAGGTTTGTCTGGAACTAAGAAATTCCTATAGTTTACTGAACCCGACAGGACCTAAGCATGTGCAGAAGAGTGCACGCTTGTTTTGAGTTTCATCAATGCTGTTGGTAATTATATATTCATCAAGTCTTTCTGAATAGGACGTCCAGGACTCTGCCTATTGATAAAAGTACTGACATTGACCATAATTTCCTGTTGTAACTACAGTTGTCGACATTGTTGTTGAGATTTGGTGTAACAAATGTTGTCACCTTTGTGAGTAACGATAAAGCGAGTATGTTGCTGAAGTTATTAAAGGTTATGCAGTTTGAGAAATTTAGGTATCCTCACTTGTTGCCGAACCTTTACAAAGTGAACTGGGCCCTAGCTTGTCTTTTACTGTTGACTAGAGAAGGTGTTGATAGGTTATGAAGTGTTGACCTGAAGTGCTGAAACGCATCCCATCTCCGTCGCGAATTGTTGTGTTGTGAGTAAGAAATAATACGAACTTATTTATAAACAATATATTATTTTTTGAAAATGTATAGAATCGTTTACAACACTTGTCTCTTCCATTTCTCCTCTACTCTGTGTGTCTATGTTTTTTTAGTGATGGGTGAATGAGGCGCCCCCTATGAGGGATATGCGGAAGTTTACATATCATAATAAAATGAGTAATACAATTACATCACTAACCATTGTGATATGGTTAAATAAATTCAGGCCCGGACTGGCCATAAGGGCGATCGGGCGCGCCCCAACGGTAAAAAAGGGCTCGGCGCCCCTAAAGCGCCGAACATAGTTCCCCCGATCGCGAATCGCCCTAGGGTCAATTGGCCAATAAGGTTCGGGCCGTGAAAATATTTAACTAAAACTCTAAACTAAAACAAATGTGAATACCTCGAAAATAATAAAACATAAATATAAATGCATCCATATTAGTATTATCCAAATAAAAATATGGCTTTCCTGGGTTCGGCGGCTACTAACTTAGTAATAACCGTGAAATAGAAGTCCGTCCGACTCCGTCGTAGTTTTTGCCGAACATGTTCAGTCTTTAGATTACTATAACCAGGGTTTGTGGAGAGATGGTTGATAGACTCGGATTTTTTTACCCAATTTACTAATTTCATAGGTGGGGAGATAAAAATGACTCAAGGCATTGGCACCCCCAAAAAGAATTTGAGCGCCCCCGAGTTTTGGCGGCTGTGTACGGGCCTGATTCGAAAGTGAAACTAAATCTTTCGTGTTTCAATCAAACGTTCCATATCTTTTAATGAATTATGATGTAGTAGGGTGCACGATCACAAAAGACGAAATAATATTTTTTAGGTAATAGTAATATACCGTTATAGATAATACGTTTTAATTCGTGCTAATTCTACGTTTCTACTCAATAGTTATTAAGATAAATGTAAATAAATATACGAAGAAAAACCCGTGAACTGAGGATAAAAATAAACCAGTATTTGTATTTAAAAACGACGAGCCGCGGCTTGAAACATCTCAACAATTTTTAAATAAAATTACTAGTTTATTTTTATCCTTAATTCACGGGTTTTTCTTCGAATTTTTATTTACTTTTATCCCATATATGTTAACCGTGAAAATTAATTAATTAGTATGGATTTTTATAGTTTATAGATATTCTCTATTCCCGAAAATTCAAACATGTTATAATAACGTTATCCCATGTGCAACTTACTTTTCAACTTACAAGTTCTACGCTACTTCACTTTAACATCGTTGTTATTTCATCTTGTTACAATATACTGATTTCCCGTAGTATATATCATATAATATAATACCAAAACTCAAATCACAGTTTAGTCCACAACTTGTAATACTTTAGTCGTGTACCCTACGATATATAAAAATTAGTAAAATAATAGTTAGTTCTAGTTCTTCTTTGACTTGGGGCGGATGTAAATTAATTTCCGTGACCTTAAAAAATAAACGATTAGAATAAGCTAATAAAACCGTTTAAACGTCTAATGGAGCCTATGGAGGGGCCGAGTATTGTTACCAAAAAGGAAAGCTCGTCATAACGAACTGCGACCGAATGACGTATTTTAAATTGACTAATGTATGTAAAAGTTCCTTTAAAACACATCATGTTATAATTTTCTAATTCTTGAGTTTCTGATTATAACGAACACCACACGAAAACAAATTATCGGTAAATCAGTACTTGATTCTTTCGTTTCTAAGTAATACGGTTCCCGGGTTCCTAGTACCGCGTTATATCATTGTCAGGTCTCACGGTGACAATTCTTGAATGTTTCACTGTTTCAGTAACTGTTAAGATCCATGATATCTCTACCGGGCCTACTGTCTCCGAGGCTCAATCTGAACAAAACAGTTAATTAAAAAGAGATGTGCAAGCTGTTTTGGAATTGGAAACAACATCAACAATGCAGGCTAACTCAGACAATTTATGTATAAATGACGAAAATCTAATGAAAGGAGAGAATCCAGAATCAAATATTCAATCGACAGCTTTTCAAATTCCGCTGGGAGATAAGAGGTCATTTTTTGACACGCACCCCATTCAACCAGCTGACTGCCCGCTCTCTACCCTGTTTAAACGTAGAACAGGGGATTCTGAAATACAAAGAAAATGGTTGTTCTACAATTCAGTGAACAAGAAATATTATTGTTATTATTGTATGGCTACCACAAACGCTGCCAAATCCAGTTTTGCACATGGGAAAGAACTTAACATTAAACAGGGTTCAACACGTATAAAAGAACACGAAAATACTCCTTCGCATCGGTTTGCTGCAGAGTCATACATTGCACGTATGGCACAACGTGACGTCGAAACATTTATTTCAATAGAACAACGACTTCTAAGGAATAAAAAGTAGAAAGGAACCGTGAAATTGTTAAGCGTGTGATACAATGGATTCAGCACATTGGCAGACAGGGAATTGCTTACAGAGCAACAATGGAATCAGCGCAGTACTTGTTAAATCCAGCACTGAACAAAGGTAACCTACTCGAACCATTGTTAACAGCGGCTTTAAACGACCCAGGGAGGGGCGACCGTACGACGTTAATGAGAAAATCCACATTTAACAAAATTATTTACATAATTGGAAACAAAATAAAACGAGTTATTAGTCAGGGTGTCGAAAAGGCAGTGAAATACATTATTATGGTAGACAGTACGCAAGATTTATCCGGACATGAACAATGCTCCCTGGTAGTGCGTTACATTGACATGAATTTGGATTACCCGATACAAGAAAATCTATTAAGTGTTTTTAGATTAAGATCGACTACTGGAGAAGGGTACATGAAAGCCGTAACTAAGGAACTAAAATCCTGTGGATTGTCAATAAAAAACATCGTCGCTTGTTCATTTTATGGTGCTTCTAATATGCTGAGTGAGCTAGTTGGCTCGCAAGGGCGCCTACGTGAAGTTAATAAAAACCTTATTTATACTTGGTTTTATGCTCATGTTTTGAATTTCGTTGTGTGTGATGTCACCGAAAGCATCCTAGCAGCTAAAAATCTATTTGGACTACTGAAATGGACGTATTCTTTTTTTTTCTGAATCGAACAAAAGGATTACAGAATGGGAAAGTCTCACTTCCAAAGAGAAATGGCACTCAAAACTTAAACGTTTAGAAAATATGGGTAAGACTAGATGGTCAAGCAAAGAGAGTGCGTTGAAGAAAATATTTCACAGTTATAGTACACCAGAACAAGGAATGTACACCATAGTTTTTAAATTTCTACACAATATTCATACAAGTCCAAATTTTGATGCTAAAGTATCATCCGAAGCTGGATCTCTCTTACGAAACTGGACTGAAATGGAAACGCTACTGACTTCTTTCCTATTTTTGAAGGTCTTTGAACAGCTAGGAACTACTTCTAAATACCTACAAACAAAGGGACTAGATTTGATGACAGCTTGGAATTTAATTCAAACTTCCGTAGACAAGATGCAAAGTTTCAGAAATTATATCGAAAAACTGAGGGTAAATGTGTTGCGTTTGCCGACTCGATAAACAACACGTTGGGTGAAGATGAGAATCTTGAAGTTACAGTTGAACGCGATTTACCCGAAAAACGAAAGAGGCGAACTAAATGTCAAGCAGGGGAATTTGGGGAAACAGCTCGAGACGAACCAATCGACAATAAATGGGATTATTACCGGATTTCCAGCTTCTTACGTATTTGTGACCTAACACTTCAAAAGTTAAAATCGAGATACCAGGCAAACTCTGAATTAATCAAAGAAATATCATATTTTCATCCATCAAGATTCGAAGAGATATCAAAACTTGGAAATTACGACGAAATTAACTTAAATTTAGTCCCTAAAATACTTGGCTTGAATTCTTCCGATATTCAGAGAGAGCTAGGTTTTTCACAAAACGTTTTGAGAAACTAACCGAACCTTTACTTTCCACAAGTATAATAGGGGAAACTATAGACGGTACAGACACTGACGACGTTAAGGTAGACTCGGTTTCGGATTCCGATGACGAACATGATGATAGAAAACTCTGCAAGAAGCGAAACAAACCCTGTAAAAATGTATTATTTGCTGCCTTAAATTGCTGAGTAAATACAACCTTCACGATAGTGCTTATGAGAATTTATACAAAGTATATACGTTTTTGGCAACCTTGCCCTGCACTCAAGTCGAGTGTGAAAGAACTTTTTCTAAGTTAAAGATTATTAAATCCAGGCTTCGATCGACCATTAAACAAGACCTTCTGGAGGCATTACTTTTCATGGGAGTTGAAAGAGAAATAACAAACATGTTGTGCGTAGATGAATTGGTCTTGGAATTTTCGAACTCATCGGAAGAACTGAAGCGTAAACTCACATAGATGATAGATATGACAAACATCAAGCTACCTTAATTTTTAGAGTGAAATGAAATTTGAACAGTTTATTTTTAACACTGTTTGACATACAACCAGATTTATAAGAATTAAAACAAAATATTCGAAAAACCTAAATCATTGAGACCTGTAACAGTAGAACTAGTATAATTTAACATTAAACGCTTTTTATGGCCTAGGTTTTCTTCTGCTTGTCACCCTGTAAATTTACTTCCCGCAGAGCAAATATCCTGGTGTTAGGCCAACGTGTTATGATATTGGCGTTCCGGGAAGTAAATTTACAGGGTGACAAGCAGAAGAAAATCTAGGCCTTTAAGGGAGCCCCTAAGGGGGGGGGGGTAGAGGGGAATAATAGAGTTCTGATCAAAGATATTGGTGCCCTTAGCTTTTCCCGACCGGTGCGCCTTTTGATACCCAGTCCGGGCCTGAATAAATTCTCGTTCGATCATTCCAATCACAAAAAAAACATTCATTTTAAAGGGAATATATACATAAGGTGGGTTGGCGCAGAGGTTAGCATTTTCGCCTCGCAACAGGAGCCGGGTTCGATCCCAGTTTGCTACTCCTTCCGCGTTGAGTTTGAAAGTTACCTCTCCACTGGTTAAAGGGCTTTTCACTGATTTCTTCGGTTTCCCCTTTCCATAAAAACTTACTGAGGTTAGCCGTAATAGTGAGTGTAGGAGCTGTTGTATCGCGTGGCGTAAAGGGCTTGCCGCCACCCTCCTACGCATTGTATGGCATTTTAAGTCCTTGGGTGACTTGAGCTTAAGGTGGTGCTTGTATATTAGGCTAGCGAAGCTTGCTGATGGGTTTCCATCAATTAATCGTCTTTCATTGACTGTTAAGCCTGGCGCCAGAAACGTGTAATTCGAGAAGATCATACTCACTTTAAGAAGGTTTAATAGTAAAATATGTCTGTTGTATTGGAAGCCTTAGTGTTTATATAAATTCAGTTCAGACCCCAAATTATACAATCACCATAAGTCTGTAATTTTGTTCAACAAATACGAAATTCCATATTCTAAACGTGGAAAATTTCTCCAGGGGCTGATTTGGCAATGGGAATTAATGAACCGAGTATTAACATTAACTGATCATCCATTCCTGGGGTGTAAATTAATTTCACATACTTCATTGAGGGGTTTGGTCGACGATTTGCTGAAAAAAGTATTTATTTATGCTTACAGAGAAGGACAACGATGAAACGTTTCGAGGACATCATGTTCGAATTATCCACCGGCACGAGGGGGGAAGGAAAAATGGCGGCAGTTTTAGGGAACCAATGAGATGTCGGACTGATCTGATTATTTTACTGGAAAGGAGTTAACGTTTCGTGAGTGACAGGTTGCGTCAAATATCGTCTCAACATAAATACATTCTTAATTGATCATAAATATTATTTACATCAGAAGAATGATTTATCACGCGTAAAAAGAATGTCTGGAAGTGTCAATAATTTCGGGTTTTAAATGTAGGGTACATCCTTCACTTGATCAATAGGACACCCTCGTGTCATTAAATCATGTTAAAACCGGTTTAAAATTAAAAGGCGCTTTGGCTGTATAAAGTTTAAAAATGATTAAATCATGAATCATTTTTCATCTTGATTATTAGGACACCTTGCAACAGTGTGATCTGCCCCTCGCCGTCTTAATTAATTAACACGTTTCAGTTGGAAAATGTACCGAAACAATTTAAGATAAATGTCCTCTTGTATATTGAATCTAAAATAAATAAATAATCAGGTAGGCTAATACCCAAGACACCACCTAAGGCCTAAGTCATCAAGCGACCTTTAAAGCTCTTAAAATCGGGACGAAGATTAAATAGTTAATTTGTCTCCGAAGTTGGTGCAAGTACATTTTGGTTGTGAGCCAAACCTGTCTACAATTTTAATCATGATTTAGCCATTTTAATTGTGATTCAATAGTTTTAATCACAATTTAATCAATGTAATTGTACTTCTACTTAATTTTTAAGGGTGTTTTAATCTTATTAAACATTAGATAATCCAATTTAAACATTTATAATTTCAAAACGTGTTTGCATAGCAACGGAAAAACAACTAACGGATATTGGTGATGGATAATAAAATGTGTGATGCATAATGAAATATATTTTGGACTTAACTTTTAAGAATTACCGTGCGTCGAAACTTCTTGATAATTGTGAAAATTCGTATAGAATTTATTTGTATCTGCAAGAATCGAAAGGCTGACCACGGCCCGAAAATCTGTACACCGATTACGCGTTATCAACACTGATAAATGTACAGACTCTAAAGATTACGCGTAATCTCATTAGTACAGTCAAAGGAACAGGCTTGTACACCGATTACGAGGAGTGACTAACCCCTCGGCAAGTATGTAATTATCGTTATTATCCGATAAATACGTCAAATGCTTAATATTTTAATTTTGGAAAGTGCGGCTTATACTCCGGCGTGGTCTATCTGCCGAATACTTCCCTCAAGTCGATCTAAGTAAATAATTTTTTAAGTTAGCCAATCGCCTCGTGTTGTGTAAATGTCTATGAGTTGAAACGTAAAATAAATTAATACATTTATTCGTTAGCAACAATATTTTCAATTGCTTCACGTTATACATAAGTTTTATATTATAATTAATTTATAATTAATCACCTATTATTTAAAATTCTAATGAAACTACTCTACCGTACAACAATGTAAGGCGCTAGTGTATATTTGCTGAGAAGTAAAAATATATAAATAACACATACCAGAATAAATTTTCACACCGAACCTACTTTTTAACGATTGCGTTTCTAAATTATAACATTTACTAATTTACTATTTTACATAAATTAGTACCGGATATATATGACTTTTGAATGACGTAAAAATCCAGATCTAAAAATTAATTAACATCGCTCTTATAGAAAGATATTTAAAATTCTTATTGATCACAATATCTTGTTTTAATGGTTTAACGATTTTTAAGAGCACTTTTAGCACAATTAATTGACTTTCAGCAGGAATCCACCAATGGAGTTTCGGATTTTTCTGACATTGCAAGGATCCAGTTTCAAATAGATACTTCAAGCAAGTGTCGGCACTGTAATTACCTTTCAAAGAAGTTGCTGATTGGTTCTTTACATTTATTACCATAAATTACAATAACATTTACCACCATATTGTATATAGGAAATATGTTAACAATTAGTATAGAATTGTTTGTTTGATTATTATTTTCTTCAACGCCTGTCTGGCGATTTTGTGGTTTTTGCATTTTGTGTATTTTGGGATACTTTGGATTTGAAGTTGAATTTGAGTGTATTTGTTATTGGGGCGAGACTCGCTTTAAAGACCATTAAAAACAGTATATCGGTTATGGAACTAAGAAAATACAAACTACAGTTTTGATTTGAAATAATTATTGGTCTAATCTTTTAACTTTACTTAATATGTCGATGGCAGCGTGAGTACGTATTTTTAATTTTAATTTGCGAATAAGGATACGAAATCTAATCCTCAACATCAGTTGAGCATACATGGAATTCGAATTATACCAGTCCTTTTATCAGTGACGAATTAGCTTTCAAAAATAAACCATTTAAAACATTTACAATTCAAAAGAGGGTTCTGTTTTGGGCTTTACAAATATTTACTTTAAAAGTTTTGAGTTAGTTCTTCAAACGTAGAAAGTTTCCTAGTTTGATTTTAACTTTTAATGATTTTTTTCTGAAATGGATGATTCATTTGATTTAAAAAGTACAAAAGAAAATGTTAAAATTCCCTTTACAATTGAAAAATAATTCCGTAACTTTCATTTCAATTTAGTTCTTAACCCCTTCGACTTAAGTTTAAATAAGGCTTTAGTGTGAAATAGGCTTTTGCGGAAAGTAAAATATTATTAAACTATTAAATTATTCGCTTTCTTGCAGGCACACATCAATAAAACATTTCAATTAGGAGTTAAATGATTCTCCAAAAGTCGCTGCTATCAAAATTGTATCATTACTTTCCGTATCACTTGAGAGCAAAAATAAAGTAAGTCCAGATATATGACTATAAATATCATTTATTTTTTTATATTATTCGTTACTTTGATTTTACTTCCATTAAGAAATTTTTATCGCTATTATCCCAGATATGACACAAACTGTGAGTTTTATACTTGCTAGACAACCGTTTTCTGTCTTTTGTGACATATTTTTAAATTATTGTTTTCTTTTGAACTTAGAAGTTTATGTTTTGACGAGAGACGAAATAGCTCCGTCACTATGATACTTCAATTCTTAATTATAAATACGAAAAAATTGTAGAAAAAAGAATATTTTTCAGAGGACATTTAAGGTTGGTAATCCTTATTTGTGTGTTGGAGAAATGTTTCATCTAATTGTTACTAGTAACATTTCAGGGCCATCACTTTCTAGGATTATAATTCAGACGGATGACGAAAAAATCCAGATTTAGTGGTGGTCGCGAGTAACAGTGATTTAAAGTATGGAACCCAGAACACATATTCGTTAAAATGTAACGGAAACAAACAGAGAAACTGTCCAAATATTAAAATTTTTCGGTTGCGTTCCATGTTTTCACATGAGTTTCTGATATTGTAAGTTGTACCGCAAAAATAATATTAATTGAGAAAAATATAAAAAATGCATAAAAAACACTTTTCTGTGATGTTACTTCAATTTAAACAATTTTCAGTTCGAATAATTATTTTTCGTTTGCGTTTCGGTGTCCTTATTCGTGACATTTTAACATTTGAGTGTTCCAAGTTTAAGATTCGAAGCTGAAATATATCTGGTTATAAGTACAGTTTTCCTCGGATTTTAGTGTGGAAAATGGAAAGTAATATTATTTCAATAGCAGCGACGTCTTTTAAATTTCATTATTTCTTTTTCGAAAAGTTGTAAAATGGTTCATCACCAGATTGTTGATCGATTTGAAAGAACGCTATCTAGTGAAAGATCCGTGCAAATCAGTTTAAACTACGCGAGAATTTTCCAATTGATTAATTTTAAATTATCCGGAATTTCTATCGCGTTAAAACTCCATTGATGTCCCTGCTTTTATGTTTTAAACCAAAGTAGCTTTTAGGATATGTTTTCTACTCGCTGAATTCATATTTAAGTACTCATTCTTATACAACAGGGAATCGAGCCCTACGTGTGTTTATATCATTAAGTCACATAGTTGTTAACCGTCAATTACGCTCAGTGCTTCGTTTCGAACGTTTGCCAAGTCTTCGGTGCCGACTGCCTTGTCGGTGGTGCTTTCCTGGTTGCATATTGAGACGATTTCCTCGGATAAACGAGTGAATTGCAATTTCTCACTCTCTTGGTCTAAAGCACAGATCTGACGGAGAAAAAAAATGGACTTAGCTAAAAACTTAAAAGTCTTGCGCGATATTTACTAATACTAAAAATATCTTTATTTATAAATGATCAGCCCCTCGTGTCAAAGTTGGGGTAGTACCGTAGCAGTTACTGTAAGCAGTGGCGTAGCCAGAAATTCGTCAAGGGGGGGTCGAAGTATGTGAATGTTAAGAGGGGGTCGAGAAGGGGGTGGACATTTTGTACAGTCAAAGGTAGACCCAAGGGGGTAGGTTGAACACGGAAACCCCCCTTGTCTACGCCACTGACTGTAAGCGGCAGATAGGCAAATTAAACGGA
The DNA here is from genome assembly GCF_980474605.1 of Leiobunum rupestre. Lineage (NCBI taxonomy): Eukaryota > Metazoa > Arthropoda > Arachnida > Opiliones > Sclerosomatidae > Leiobunum > Leiobunum rupestre. Next base: position 40,338,453 of record NC_143392.1, read on the forward strand.
AAGCTAAGGATATTTTCGGTGCGGAAAGCCAAAGATATTTTAGGTTTAAAGTGCAAGTTCTGTGGTGATACCTACTTCTGGTTCGGCGTCTGCCATCTCCTGATCAGTTCGCTCTTGGTCGTCTATTTGCGTATCTTGATCACAAGCACTTTTGATTTTTTCGTGTTGAACAACACTGGAAGACCCATTCGTCAATATTCGCTCCAGTCCCCCGCCGTCGAGAGCGCAGGAAGACGACATTGAACTACTGTTGCTGCTGGTACTACTGCTACTTGATCCTTCCGCCTATTAACAATTTGAAAATAGGAATCGCCATTAGAGGTTCGTTTTTGAGGCTTTTACTTAAACTAGATGGCACTAATTTCAAATGCTTCGCAGGAAATTAATAAATAATTACTCATTTCATAGATGAAATAAAATTTTGAACTATTTTTAAGATGAATTTGTGTAGAACATAAAAGAAATGATCAGCCTACGAAAGATTCTTCGTAAAAGAAGCGCAAAATAGTTTACATGTTTCAGTTTTTAGATTTTTTAGGATTCTAAGTTTGAAACTGGTAGCGGCACTTATTAAGAAATCGAGTATTTAAATCCGGGCCTTTAATAGTGTTCAATATAAAAATTGTAATCGATAGTGATATCAATAACACTAAAAGGAATGGTAACTTCATCCACTTTCTTATTTAATTTAATACATTTAAAATAATTGATAGTTTACTTTTAATTTAAATTCCATTTCTACGCTATTGCCAAGAATGCTTTTATTTCTACTTAGGGAGATTGACTTTTTTGAAACCATTCATGGGCATCATGATCCTATAATACTTCTAAAAGCATATTTATGTCTTGTAGTATTTTCTGAATTAAGAGTGACGAAACGTAAGAGACATACCGGACCAATATCACTTTCTTCTGTGTGTTGGTAGATGGAGATCCCGTGCGCCGTTTCTACGTGATACGTCAAATCCCACCACGTACTGCATTGTGCATTGCAGTGCGCACATGCTGGAGTATGCGGAGCGTTTTCTGCACAAAAATAAATAAATTAACAGCTCTTACGAAAATGTAGGATAAAATTTTATTCAAAAATTCATTTTTGACCGAAATTCTTAACCACAATATGTCATCTCTGATTAAATTACTAAGTACGAAATTTAACTTTCTTCTGATTTAGAAAAAATATTAGATGGTATTGGATTCAAACTAGGTATACCAAATTTGAAAAATGTGAACAAATCTTTTTATTGGTATCTCTTATTTGAAGACAAGAAAATACTATAAAATTACACTATTGTTACTCTACTCATCTCCTTGTGTAGAATTAGTTCAACGTGCATAACGTTAATTTCCGTTTAGATTTTTACTAATCTTTATAATCTTTATATTTATAATTATATTATGGTCAATAGGTAAATCTACATTTTTAAACAAACTTATTCAACTTTAAAAATCTTTAGTCTAATTTAAATTTAGGCAATCAATTAAAATTTGTTAACTCTTTGCTAAGTCTGTGAAATGGAGTGGATATTTCTAATAATAACTGTCTTGAAACAAACAGTTCTCTATCTCGCTATACACTGCTGGAGCTGGACACCTCTGGTGTGTGGCGTAAGTTAAATATTGATCACTGTTTCTCATCTAATAAGGGGTAATGACGTGGAACCGAGATAACTCATTCGAGAAATTGGTAAATTATCCTTTATAAATTATTAAAACAAAGCCTGCTCTGTGTAGATATAGCTTGAACAAAAAAAAGTTTAAATTATAATCTCATTAAAAATGGAGTCATCTCAATGTAGAAAGCAACGTTAACGAAATATTGTACATTAGGTTACTGAGAACGTATGAGCTTAACATCCAGGCCCTGTAAACCACTCCACTTTTCTAAATATACCAAATTTTAAATAACGGTGTTTCGTTAACCAAATGGTAAATAACGGTGTTTTGGTAACCAAATGCTAAATAACGGTGTTTTGGTAACCAAATGGAAAAACGATGTCTTCGTAACAAAATGGTAAATAACGGTGTTTTGGTAACCAAATGGTAAATAACGGTGTTTTGGTAACCAAATGCTAAATAACGGTGTTTTGGTAACCAAATGCTAAATAACGGTGTTTTGGTAACCTAATGCTAAGTAACGGTGTTTTGGTAAACAATGGTTAATAACAGTATTTTTGTAAACGATGGTAAATAAAGGTAGTCTGGTAAACAAATGGAAAAACGATGTCTTCGTAACAAAATGGTATATAACGGTGTCTTGGTAACCAAATGGTAAAAAACGGTGTTTTGGTAACCAAATGCTAAATAACGGTGTTTTGGTAACCAAATGCTAAGTAACGGTGTTTTCGTAAACAATGGTTAATAACAGTATTTTTGTAAACGATGGTAAATAAAGGTAGTCTGGTAACCAAATGGAAAAACGATGTCTTCGTAACAAAATGGTAAATAACGGTGTCTTGGTAACAAAATAGTAAATAACGGTGTCTTGGTAACAAAATAGTTAATAACGGTGTTTTGGTAACCAAATGGTAAATAACGGTAGTTTGGTAACCAAAAACTAGTAAATTGAATATTTTAATACTTATTTACAGTATTAGCTGTAATAATAATAACATAAATCACGGATAAATTTTTGTTTTCACTTAATTTTGCATATAATAATGGTTTACTTAGTACTTTTTTATACACTACTACTTACCACAATTACCATTATTTACCATCTGTTAAATGCCGCTTCGGAACACTGAGCTCCTCTCTAAAACGGAAAAACCCACATTCAACTAAAATGTATAGCGCCATCTAGTGGGGCTCATCAGAAAGTTTTCTATTATCTTTCGAGAAACGTGTATACAGGGTGTTACAAAAGGTTATGCAAATTTTTAAGGAGTTGTAGGGGGTGAGTTGAGAAGTATGCCTGTTTTTTTTTTTCATTTCCCTACGATGAGTTAAAAGAGCGTCAGAGAGCTTCGAAGTGTGGCCTACTAGCCCCTGGAAGTAGGCTGCATAAAGCACAAAACATGCTGCTAATTTTTAAGATAATTTTCGGTAAAATAATTGTGCTTTGAAAATTCCTTATTAAGATATTCGGGTACACCAAATTATTCGATCAAATGCCAACTCGATTATTTTCTTCGTTAAATCGAGTAGACCATGAAAATGTTCCCGTATAATCGTTTATCATGATCGAAAATTCAAAAAGTGCGGTACAAAATGTTGGGTATCTCAAATAGCTTTCAAAATTGGTCGAATAACCGTGTCGTTTTCTAAATTTGTTGAGTTTCAAGGTCACTGTTCCGAAAATACCCCTTTTTTCGAGATCACCTCACTGAATTCGTATATGAGGTTACGGATGGTCTAGGGCTCACCTTGGTCTCACCAATTATTAGCCGATTCTTGGTAAATAGTGGTAAATATTGTAAATATTGGTAAATATGGTAAATAATGGTATATATTTATTTATATTGTAAAAAAATACGTTAAATCTAGAAAATCATTCAAGAAAACGTAATATATATCAACTTTAGAAGACCTTAAACTTTATTTTAATTACTCGACAAGTCTGTTCTAAATCTTAAAGGATTAATCTCCATAAATGTGGGTTAAAATTTAAATACTGTAAATATTTCATGGAAATATATTGTTTACCATCATCTACCATTATTTACAACTTTTCCCATTTTATACCATAGCGTTATTTAATATTATTTACCACTTTTCCCATTTTATACCATAACTTTATTTAATATTATTTACCACTTTTCCCATTTTATACCATAACGTTATTTAATATTATTTACCACTTCTCCCATTTTATACCATAACATTATTTAATATTATTTACCACTTTTCCCATTTTATACCATAATGTTATTTACCATTATTTACCACCTGTGAAATACCAATTTGGAACGCTGTTCAAGGTCATCAAACGAAAACGCGAAGGATAGTGACCCGTGCAGTTGTATTGCGTAGTCAGCGGTTTGGTCACTTATGGGCTGGATTATTGAGCCTTTGTGTGTTTTGAAATTTCCGAGAACAAATATATGAAACTAAATCTAAATCTGCAAAGCTAAATTATTTGGTACCATTTAACGGGCCCTGCTTCTTTATTCAAAAATATTTGCCCAGACTATTGTACGTTTTTCATATTCGATTTGATATTTGAAGTGGCTAGAAAACTAATATATAAAAATGATATTTGATAATTTGTCCATCTCTACTTAATTTCTAAAACTATTTCCCAGGTAAAAATTGGTTTATAAATAAATACGCAGAGGAATTTTAACATTTTAATTTTTCCATCTTGGAGGATCCTTCTCTCCTAATGTTATATACTTCTGATCCAACACATTTTACACACTATTTGTCCGTAACAGGAGATTCTGACGTATGAAAGTAACTAGCCGAGACATTTGACACATTTATTTCCAGCTGACAGAATTGGACAGCTATTTGGCGGAGGTTTTTAAAGGTACTTGAAAGTGATGGTGAGGAAAATAACATGGGAAATTTTCACAACCTGCCAACGCCTTTTTGGAAATGGTAATGCTAAAATAAAATGTAAAAATTATCCATTCTCATCGTATTATATAGTCATATTATTGATTTTTTCAATAAAAGCAATACGAAATATCTTTGCAATTTGCAAAGAAAAAAATTAATGCATTAATGTTTCCCAAGAAAATATTTAATATGGGAGCTAGATACGGGAGAAATCACCGAATACCAACTCAACTAATATATTTCTACGTCACTGGTGACCGCAACCAATGTAAATGTAATTTGGGAAATTAAAATAGGGTGCAGTAATAATAATAGAAAGATCCAAAATTTCCAGATTCAGGCCCCTCTTGAGAAAATCTTTCAACCGTACCTTAAGTACTTTTCCGCTCTATTTCAATGTTGTTCTTATACATAATCAGATCCCCCTGGACCGATTAAATTAATATCGGGTTACAACAACATGGAACACAGATTATGGTTTCGTGAAGTCGCGGAATTTTCATATCAGTCCCTTCTTAGATACACAATTAACAAGAATAAACACTTTGTTTTTCAGTTCGAAGAAATTATTTTTGTATAATTTATATGTATGACGACATCGACAGACCCGCGTAGGTTCCTTACCGTTTTGTCCATTGTCTTGGCAACGGCACGTAAAACGAAGTCTGCAAGGTTCTTGTTTGTGATCCAATAACCCTTGTAAAGAGGTAAACAACTCTTTGCATGTTCCACACACCAATAAATCAGGGTCAGCTGGAACAGTAACGCAAACATTATTTTACCTTCATATTTAGTCACTATTTTTGTATTTTGTACGTTCACTTTTAGTCATTATAATAATCAACTAGGATAATACCCAAGGAAAAACCTAGGCCGAAGTTGGTGAGCAAATTTTATTGCCCAATGCTTTTTATAGTAGGTATTTCTAGAAAACCTTAAGATTTTCAACCAATTAAAATCGAGATACATTGCTAGGTATAAATCTTCGAATATTGTCTTTTCAAAAACCACAAATCAATGACAATGCATATGATTCAACCTTTGTATTCAACTATCAATGCTTTCCGATTCCGTTATTTCCCATATTTAATAATTAGAACGCGAGTCGCCCTTCATGATGCCTTAAATTTATAATTAGCCTAGCTTATTATTATTATTATTATTATTATGGTCCATAACTCTGTCTGTTAGTTTAAATAATTAGGGAGAGCTGTGCGGAGGTGACGTTGAATTAACGTCATACCAAAAAAGATAAGGACCTCTTAAAAGAAAACAATTGAACACGTCGGTACTACGCTTTTGCACGTTTCCCTGCACGCGCTCACTGTGACGACCACGCAAAGAGCACGTTTTAGCCCGAATGACTTTTTCTTAAGTTCAACAAAATTGGATGGCCATTTTAGAAATTACTCTCATTAAAAAATTAACATGAGGAGATAGGGAACCGACACACTTACGTTAAAAATATTTATAAACTTATTAATATTTGTAGGCACATCTTTTTAAGAAATGATTTCAAGAACCTATTGCCAGTTTTACTTTAAGCTTCCCTAGAAGCTTAATTTTGGCCCAAACACGGTTCATCCTACTTTTATTAACTGGTCTAGTCTCCCAAGAACATCGCTTTTTAAATTTTAATCAACGTTATATCAAGAATGTATTTATTTATGCTTAAGAACAATGACTATGTTAAGAAGTCTTAAGCGCTGCTAACAATCCCCTCGTGATCTAAATGTTAGCTCCTCCCTTTGAAAATATCAAATCAGATTCCATTGGTTCCATAAAAATTGAGAGCATATTCCCAAAAGACGGTTTAGCCTTTAATTTTCGAGGAATATTTAGTAAGCAAATCGTGTGGAGCTGCATGCTTATGATATTAAAGCAAAATTAAAAACATTGTTTGCATGAATAAATTTATATTTCAAATAAAACAAAATTATCGAACAGTTTCGAAACAATCATCATTTCATTGTCATCTGTTGGCATGCAAACAAGGAGAGTGTTTTCAATTTTAGTTAAATACCTTAAACAAAATTTCGTGGTTTTGAAATATTATTATTTTTTTACCGGTTGTTGATTAACAAAAGGGTTTCAAAGAGAAAGTTGTAGAGCATACCCGAAAACTTAAATTTAAAGTTAATTTGGTTGAAAAGGTTTATTTTTCAAGAATATTTATCCATACCCTAAATAAAATATTAGAAGAGCAAACGACGATTTGGGTTTGTCAACGAACTAAGCCTTGAAAACCCTTCACCACCACCACCACCAACTCCAAACATTTCACGGTGATATACACTCTTTTTCGCGCCTTTATTTTACCCCTCTTACTTGCCTCCCGCTCGTCGGCCATTGCCTCTGCCCTGAGCGTGGAGTCTAGCATCCACTCTTTGGGTTTCCGTAATTGAGGATGGGGCTGAAAGGGGAACATCAAAAGTGGACGCGCCCTGTAAAATACCGCGAAAAAGAGTGTATTCCTTTGACCAATTTCAGACGGCTATGGTTCCAACATGATGGTTCGCAACCACAAAAAACTCGACTTGTTGTGGAATAGCTTGACGGTGAGTTTCCTCGGTGATGAATTGAGATGAACGATATTGTTTTTTGGCTCCCACGTTCCAAAGACCTAACAACGCTCGTCCCTGGAGGGTTTTACCAAAGTCTGCGTATACTAGACACCGGTGGAGAGTCTCGAAAATTCAAGGTAAAGTGATTGAAGCCTTTTGCTTGGTTGTCCCGGGATTCCCGGCATGATCACGCGATCATTAAAGCGATAATGGAGATAAGTTCAAGGTACAATTTAATAACCTAAAAAACATCAAAACAGAAGAGCTAGGCTTAGCGAGCTGCATCGCAGACTTGGAAATAGTGATATTTTTAACGGGTGCCCTATGGGCTCCTTGCCCACTTGAGTTTTTTTTATTGAGGGCCACTGGCCCCGGAGGGGGTGAAATAGGGGAAAACTTTCAAAAATAGGGAGGGATATTAAAAAATGGTTAGATTACTAACTTAAACATTTATTGACTTTAAAGGCTGGTTTTCACTTGGGCAAAACCTCCACGACGTTGAGCGTCAACTTTTGAAATCCTCGTTAGGCCTAATACAAAACTTTTGCGTTGATTTCGCGCTAGTTAACACCAACCCTAAAACGTTAAATTTAACGCCAGCGTTTCAGAAATGGCGTAAAAAAATTAGTTATTTCCAAGTCTGCTGCTGCGGCTTTTAGGATGGCTCCCGTCTTTTCCGGAAACGAGGATAAAGCACGCTCACCCATTGCCAGAAGTAGCGTTGCGCCAAAATCTCTTCCCATTGGCCGTCCTCGCGTTGCCGGGAAATTTGAGAAATACAGGGACAGGGTCCGCGCTATGGCCAAGGCTTGTTTTCAACGTGAGTATCATTTTTGCACTTCTTTTAGGAGTAGGAATTGATAAAATATAGATTATATAGGCTTCTTATTATACCTTTAAGAGACATGCTTTATCGTGATGAGATCCCTATCGCAACAAACGGGAGTATCATTGAGCCGTACTTTTAAATTTTGAAGTTTTTTCAATTAATAAATGATTTATACAAAAGAATGAATGGTTTTGAAAGAGGATTGGGAAAATGCTGTAGCTCCCTAGTAGCAAATTGGTTTTTATTCATACCCTCATATCTTATTGAAAAATAGGCATTTTTTGTACTTTTCCAACTTGCTCTTTGAAATGTTTAGACTACCACCTACCGGTAAAAACAAAAATTGGAAACTGAGAAAATTCCAAATTTTAGATTAAGCAGCTTTTGAGACAAACTACCTGTCAGAGCATATTAGATCATCCTGTACATAATAATAATGTTTTACATGTAGAATAAAAAAACCTTCTTATTTATATTCGTATTAAATTAATGTTTGTCGCCATTGCACCATTATGGATTTAAAAAATAGATTCTTATATAAAATATAGCCCTCTTTGTTATATGACACAACGGATAGCGTCTACTAAAAAGGATTTGCAAAAATAAATGTCAGCACGGTACACTACAAAACATGAAGCACTACCTCTAACATGGCATTCTCAAACTGGAATGTCTAAAAATATATAAACAAAAATAAAAAGTAAAAAAAAAATTATCTAAAAAAACCAAAATGAATATTGACGAAATCGTTTCAAAAATAAAAATTTAAAAACAAAAAGGCAACTGGTAAGAACCTACTGCAAAAGATGCCCGACAGGGTCATATTTGGCGCTGAAGAAAGAGGAGAAGTAGGAGGTTGCGATACTTTTCCCGACCTGCTGTGTGGCCTTCCGGGTGCGAGGAGGCCACCTGGCGGCGTTGTCGTTCCGATGAGGGAACTGGTTGGTCCGCCGACTGTGGCGCCAGCTGCGGTGTTGGATGTGGGAATGCCTGAATTTCCGTTGTGGATATACACCGCGGTAGGCGCCAGACTTAGCAAATCGTTCCTTAGCCGCTTCACAGGTGGCGTCGTGTTCGCCGTTGTGCGGAAACTATACGACACTCTAGAACAAAAATTAATATACTGACTTAACGACGTAAGTTAGGTGGCCAAAATTGATGCTTCTGAATAGAGTTTAAATATGTTCTTTTATTTGGAGCTTTTACTTCAATTTTAATTTCCCAACTAAAGTATTGTTCCATTTCATTCTACATGAATCAAACGTTATCTAACAAAAGTTATAGTTTAACAATAGTTAAGTCTATAACTATGTTTCATAGGTCTGGCGGTAACTCTAAATAATTATTGATAGCTATGGGGAAAGGGATGTTGAATTTAAGTAATATTAAAGTGAAATCCACCCCTCGTGAGAAAAATACGCAACTTAAAAACGTATTATCACTTGCTTAGTATGACGGTGACAAAGAGCACTTACAAGGAGACATCCCGAAGTGTAATCCACTGATTTTGTTCAAACTTGGGGGATTGGTATACCTTTATGTAACTTGAAAAATCCTAAAGGGAATTTATTCAATGGGCAACCGTTTTGCCATGGCAACCAAAAAGGTTTTTGAGAACAACAAATGGAAATAAATTCCCTTAGGATTTTTCATTATACATGAAGGTCTACCAATCCCCCAAGTTTGAACAAAATCTTTGGGTTACACTTCGAGATGTCTCCTTGTTAGTTTGTCTAATCATTCAATACACTCATTAGATTTATTAGCTTCCTTCACGTCATAATTTGCGTATGTAGCCCGTAGAGACAACTCCTAAACCATGTTTTCAAGGGCTGATGGTATTTTAACCAATTTTTTATCGAAAATTCGGAGACTTCATGAGTTAACTTTTGCCAGAGGCATAATAAGAAGTTAACACACGCGAGCCGATAACTATATATTTTGAGAGAGTCTACATTGCCTTATAACAGAAGTTAATGAACGAAGGAATAAAGTTCTACCATTTCTGCTTCAATTGCCAAAAACAAATGGCTGGCAGAAGCTATTCTGGCAAAATTCCGTGACAATTGACCATTACAAATTATTTTCCTATGGAGCTGGTTTGTTCTGATTTTTAAAACATTGATTTTAGACATAATGCGTAATTGATTCAAATAGATTTCGTACCCTAACGCGAAAAATGAAACTGGCGTGTGAACTAATTGTCCAGCAAACGGACTATGGCAATGACAGCGTTAGAAGTCGATTATTTGAATCTTGGCCAGAATAGATGTTATTTTACTCAATTGCACGTAAGCAGTAAAGGTTGAAAAGTGGGGTGGAGGATCGGGATTTGACAAGGAAACCCCTCCCGTGTCCACGCCACTACGTATTGGCAGCTGCTATAAATAAACTTTTAAATCAACTAAATTAAAAAATATTTTCATTAAAATAGAAAAAACAACTCTATGTAATGCTATTTTTCCAAATTATATATTAAATTGTAATAAATTAAAGATAAGGTCTTACAAAAAAGCGTAGAAAAGTCCGTAGTAAAAAGGGGGCAAAAAAGCTAAACCGTAACAAATTTATAGTAATGATAAAACTTACGAAATACTCGGTCCAATAGGTCTTCGAGGATAAAATTAAAACACCAAACTGGGACCAAATAGATTTTCGAGTCAAAGGCAAATTAAAATGGAATTAAAATAGCCAGAATTTCCAACGATAGACCGGCTACGCCCTAATTGGAGCTCATCATTAAAAATTTCAAAACGCCATGAAATGTAATGTGAATTATCTTTATCTTACAAAAACTAAACTGCCAAGAAATGTATTAATAATTAATCAGTAATAATATTTGTAGCACTAATTTGCAACGTTAGGATTTGTGTTAAGTTAAAGCAATATTGTACGAAAAATTGTAACAAAGAAGAACGGTATAAAATAATCCAATTGAAGTTGAAAGAGTGACTATATCAAGTCCTGTGTTCCTTTTATATAGGGAAATGATGAATTCTATTGTTTGCAGTACTCACGCTTCTGGCGATCCGATGGTGACCCTTGAACTTCCTTGATGTCGCTTCCGTGAAAGCTGGTGTGGCTTCGGCTCCGAGACCATGTTTACATCTAAAAACAAAACGCATACAAATTTAGGAAAACACAATTGTTTGAATGGCTTTCAACGAAATGACTTAACAACAAAGTTAGACCAAAGACGAAACTATAATTTTATTAGCATCCTCTACGTCATCCTTGCAGTTTCGACTTCATCAGCACTCTGATGAAAGCAGACAGCACGAAAACCAATTTAATGGATATAATATGCTTCAATCTAAGCACTTTACCCAAGACCTAACATTTTCGGAATTTAGTTACGTCATTAAATCTATCATCTATTCGTCGTATAAATATTATTTTTATTTAATTAAAAATGTCGCGAAATTGTCGAGAGCGTAAATGTTATTTAAATTGTCTTTTCATTAGTACGATTTTTATTAGATATATTTATTTTCGTTTATTTTCTTCTTTTGAAGATTTGTTACGCAAAATGTTCCCAAATAAAAAATTCCAGGTGGCAAAAAGTTTGGAAAATAATTGAATGTACAGGTCAATATGAATTGTAAATTTCCCTAAAGATAGTTTTATTCAAAATAATTGTTATTTTTTAGTTATTCTTTACAAAATTTTATACCAACTTATAAATGTCAGATTTCTACTAACAATTACCCGCAACCCGTACTAAATTATGCAAGACCCTAGCACTTAATCACTCTTACCGTCAATTATCTTTGGATTTGCGCAGAGTAAAAAGTCACCTCAAATAGCTCAGATTAAAGTTCGAGTCCAAAATTCTTGACTTCGCAAACCCTAGTAACCGAATATTTCTAATTATTTTTTCAAACTTCTGTACATTTTTTACAGAAATAATGAACATTTCCTCATTCGGGTCTATGTTAACTAAGCTTACCTTGGATAAGATGAAAAAGAAAAAAGAAGCGCGTGCTCAAATATTTTAACCATACGACAAAAAGTAACCAAATCATGTGACCACCGACCTTTTCCGGAATCAACTACTATTTATAACGACTTTAAAAAACAAATGGAGATAAATACGCGCTAAACTAGCCATGACTTATGACTTTATTTATACTTAGTAAAGCAAGTTAAAATAACAAAATTTATTTTTAACACAAGCGTACATAATTATAGATCTCGGGTGAAAATATTAAATCTGGGACGGTCTACTTGAACTAGAAATCCGATTTATAGCGCTTATACCCCTTAACGCCGTAGCTTAAATTAAGCGTAAGATCATCCCTGTCAAAAGCGCAGAAATTCTTTTAGCACCGCATGAGAACAGCTGCAGCGGGTCTCCGAGTCGCCGCTACGTCGTTTACTCTTAATTGTTTCTAAGCGAAAGAAAAAGGTCATGAGAGGCTTGACCTCGTAAACGCCATTAGCTTCGGGTAATTAGTCACGGGTTGTAACACTTCCGCCGCAATCAATGCCAAGACAAGCCGCCATCTAGAGTCCCGACAAACTTGTGCTCATTGCCAGCTGATTCTGATGCTTTTTATCAAATTGCAGCAGTGACCAACGCCCACTGCGTGTCGCATTTCGCCAAGACCACTAGATAAATATTTGTTTGGCTATTTATTGCTATTATAAGCCTATAAAAAAAACTAAATTTATTTCAATATACTAAGTTTATCGCAATGCCTATGTCGGTTGTATACTATTGGACCGAATCCCGTTTGACCGAATCCCATTGAACCGAAAAGTATTTTCGTTTATAGCCCAACATGGCGGGATTCAGTTGAATGGGAAATTTAAATCTGGTTCGTTTTCACTTCGGGTAGGTTAGTTCAGGTTGGGTTAGGTTAGGTTAGGTTAGTTCATGTTGGGTTGGGTTGGGTTAGGTTAGGCTAGGTTAGGGTAGGTTGGGTTGGGTTAGGTTAGGTTAGGTTAGTTCAGGTTGGGCTAGGTTAGGTTAGGTTAGGTTAGGTTAGGTTAGTTCAGGTTGGGCTAGGTTAGGTTAGGTTAGTTCAGGTTGGGTTGGGTTGGGTTAGGTTAGATATGGTAGGCAACTATTTAACGTCCGGTCGTATCAAGGTTATTTTCCAAAATTAAACCCGGAAAATATCAAATTTCAAGAGAAAAAGGTCTAAAAATACACGTCGGTACGAAATAATAAATATTTAAGACATAGTTTAGTCCAAATTAGATATACTATCGTCACGTAACCTACGATATATAAATATGTATCATTAACGGTATATTGAATGAAAACCGCGCAAAACGCGGTTTTCGGTTCGGTTGGAATTCGGTTGAATGGTACATTCGGACGAATGGGATTTCGGTCCAATGGTCTACAATCCCTATGGCGCTAGGTATATATTCCTAGACTTAACCTATTGTAAATTCTGGCAGTGTTGATGACAAAATGTTTTGGGAAAGTAGGCCATTTACGTGAGAACGCTATTTTTCGAGGGTGGCCTGTAAGGATTTTGAGACCCTTTTCCATTTATTAAATCTAACATACTAAAAATTTCAATTTGTAAAGTTGTGCAAGATTTGCTTTGGGGACCGCCGGAGGTCGCAAAATAGGCCGTGAAACCTTTGAAATTAGTACAAGCAAGATTATATATAGCTAAAGAATGGTAAACTTCTAAAATATACTTAAAGCAATTGTCGGCTCTATCATTACCACCTGTATTATGATAAGGCCCTTGTTAGAGATGACTCTTGGGCTCGCTAAAGGCGGGCTTAACCGATTCCGTCGGGTCGGGTCGTGTTTATTTTTATAATTTTTTTTTGGGCTTTTTTTTTAAATGGGCCGGATCGGGTCGAGCTGTTTACATAAAACTGACCGGGTCGGGTCGGGCTTTTTACATATATCTGAATGGGTCGGGTCAGGCTTTTTACATAAAACTGACCGGGTCGGGTCGGGCTTTTTACATAAATCTGACCGGGTCGGGTCGGGCTTTTTACATAAATCTGACCAGGTCGGATCGGCCTTTTTATATATTAGTGATCGGTCCTTTAAGTTTCTATTTTATTCTCAACAGCAAGGGCCTACATATAAAATGCGAATCGTTATCAAGTGTTAATCATACTCTGGGCACGTTCACTAATTTTAACAGTTTCTCAAAGAGCTCCGAGCGCCATCTACTGACATAAGCTTTAAACAATGCTGCACAAGTATTAGTCATTGTAAGTGATAAATCGTGCCGTCTCTGACTCACAAGCATTAGCGTGGCAAACTTGGAAGTTCACAGTTCGCAACGGTATTTGAAATTCAGGCTTCAAATTTTAGTTTTCATTCTAGTCGACTCGGCATTAAGAGTGTATTGAATCTATTGATTGTTCGTTCTAATCGTGTATTGATGCAACGCAAACATGGATGATACAATAAAGGATAAAAACACTCACTCAGACATAGAAATGATTGACGACATTACAGACCGTAGCAAACAAGGTATGTTTGGTTAAATTTAATTTTTAATTGTTTAATGGTACTATTTTTTTAGAAACTCGGCTAATTACCATTTTTCCTAGGGTTTTTCTGTTTGCGTAAAATCCTGCATTTGAAATTTTACTGAGCACGTTTATATTATAATAAGAAAATAAATATCGTCTCTTTTGTTCACTATTTAATCAGAACATGCACGTGCTGCACAGCATCGCCAGGATGGTGAAAGTTTTTACATCTTAATGGTGTGCCTACACTACATATTAGCTAAAAAGGTTTGCCTCGGTAATTTTCTGATAGACTGATGTAGAAATAATTATTCAAATACCTGGGTCGCTTTATCACAGAGTAGAGCCATTAACCCAGTCGCGCTTTGCTTCGCTGTTAGATAGTAAAGGTTTTTTCAGTACGTCAACTCTCGGTCAATGGGGCTAGGCCTTTATTTAAAATTTAATATTAAGTTCGTTTACTCTATATTCATTTCTATTTTTTTTCGAACCATTCACAAAAAACGTTATTGAATTGTCAATTTAACAGATTAGTTCTCGAGTTGAACTTCGAGAAAACAAATTACCCAGTAGGACTACTTTCAACATTGTAAAAGTCGTCCAGAAAGAGGAACCATTCGCTTACTGTTAGTGTGTAAAATGCCAAACAACAATTTTTTACCAAGTGAAAAAAAGGGGGGAGCACAAGTATAGAAATCCCGGTTTTAACCAACCAACACGGTCACGTTATTATTTAAAGAATGTACCGTAGGAACAAATACGATCGTAAAACAGGAATATAACTATTGCCCGGCAAAAGATCTTCCTCCTCTGAGACCCCTTATTTCGTCATATTAGCCAATCTTTAATAGACTTTGGTGCAGCGTATGGTCACCAAGACGCGGGTTAATTATTGTTCCATCGAACAACCTTAAAAAAAAAACATCATTTACCATTTACAACAGACATGTGGTCCGACAAGTTTAAACAACGTAGCTTTATTTCCATTTGCATTCATTACATCGATTGCGATTTAAATTTAATATGCCAAATGCTGGCGGTAGATGAATTCAATTTTTAAAAGATGACAACGGATAACATCAGAATTCAGCTAACTGAGATTTTAAAGATATATTTCGATGATCGGACACATGAGGTCATAAATTCCTCGTGGCCCGTAACAGATGTTGTATCAAACATGAGAAAAATATTTCCTTTGAAAAACCAACTTAATTGCCAATGCCATAAATCGAACCTCATGATTAAGTGGATACTCAATAATACAGATTTGGAAAATAGTACATGAAGGACAATCTCAGCCTAATAAGAAAGTTTTTGTTCTTAAAAAAAAGGGTCCAAACATTAATCAAACCTTACAAAATGTAAAAAACAATTGTAGCATATTTCACAATATCCGACCTTAATTCGAAATTGGAACATACTTAAAAACTAGATGTGGATACACGATGGAACAGTCAACTATTGATGTTAGAGTCGTATCTAAAATCTGAAAAGTAAGTAATGAAAAATTTACTGCAAAGTAACCAGCTACAAAAATTAGCCGCAATTGACGACGACACCCTCGAAACGTTTGTGGAATTCCTAAAACTGCTTAAGGATGCGACTTACGCCTTAAGTCAAGAAAAAGTGCCAATTATTAACGAAGTGGCACCATGATGGCACAAAATAAAAGATCAAATTAAAGAAAATGATTTGGATTCCAAAGAAATGAAAAATCTCAAATGCCAAGCGAGAGTTTGTTGGGTTGACGTCTTTCATTACGTAGCCTGCATGCTGAATCCAAATTAAGAATGAATTTTGGCGAATTGTAAGAGAAGCGAAAACATTAAATTTTTATATATCGTAAATTTAAATTTGAAACATCGAGTTTCAGAAACCAAGCTTATGTCACCGCAAAAGAGTTATAAATCGAGGAGTACGACAATTTCAAAACAACTAACGTCGTAGTGTCTAGCACAAGTAGAACGCCTTCGATTGCCAGTACATCTAGATATCTAAGCTACTTGCCTAAGGTGTCGAAGTTAGCCGATTTAGAGGACACTAATGATCTAGCGAACAAAAAACTGAAGCCGAGTTTGAAAAGTACGTGAAAAATTAAATTTAAATTTAATAGAATTAAGAAATAACTTTTACTTTAGATTCGAAAAATTAGGCGAAAATTCCACTTTATTTAAATTTGCAAGCAATATATTAGACTAATCATGGCCTTTTTTCCGGAAAATTTTCCGACTTACAACACTACAATGCTATTAATGGCCCTGATTGTGAAGTTAACATTCCATTGCGAGTCGAGGAATCATCTTCACCAACTAATTTGTACTTGAGACTAAGGCCTACTGAAAATCAAAGTCTTTCCATTAAGAAAATTGACGCTACCTTCGGGGCAAAAAGGCTAAATTATTAAATTGAAACACAAAATTAACTTTTAATTATTTTGCGTTTTGAGATCGAAGCGCGTTTTCACTGGTACTTAATCAGCTAATCCGCTAAGTTGATACCCAAGGAACCACACAGGCCTAATTCAACTAGTAACTTATGCAGGCAATTACCGGTTAAATTTATTTAATTATTTATTTATTTATTTATTTATCATACTAATTACAAGATCACAAAGCCACAGTAGGCTTATATGTGATCAGACAAGGATGATATACTTGGTGATCACAGGAAATTTTTAATTTTAAGCTAAATGAGGGAGAGAACATTGACTATCACATTGGGAAAGTGAATCTTGAATCCACAATGAGAGCGCCTTTCGGAATGGGACTTTAGAAGGAGATTTCAAAATCTCTTGTGGAAGAGCGTTCCAGTCATTTATTACTCGACTTGAAAAGTGCCGTTGACGTATTGTTTTTTTATTGCTATCAAGGAATACACTACTTTCTGGTTCTTAGTAACGGAAGCGAGGAGCTAACCACTTCTGTAAATTATCTACACCGAGTACAGAGAGTTCAGCCTTTGGTAGTACAGAGTACGCCTACTCTTTTTGGTACAGTCTTAACTACAGGCTTGTATACCGATTACGCGTAGTGATCAACCCCTCGAGCTGAAGTTTAGTTTTTAAGTTATGGATTCGGAGATTAAAGCCGATATAATGAGCTGTCCAATTTTAAATTTTTGGGTTTTTAATGTGACATCTTACTTTTCACAATCCTAACTGCCCTAATGGTAAACGTTCTTACCTTTTGTGAGCCGATTTACAAATTTGCTCATTTTAAGTTTATAACATGCTTATAAATGATCAGCATTTAAAATAAGTTCCAAAATCATCGATTGAAGTGTGTAATCATAAAATTAATCCGAAGTCAGCTAGCGACTTTAAATGCCATAATTTCGAATGACAGCGTGGTTTGTAGGAGGGTGGTGGCAAGCTCTATATCCCACGCGACCCAACCTTTTCTCACTATTACCATTTTCATAGAAAACCGGTAGGATGATTTCAGAAACATGGTTTCAAATTTCCAAATTTAATGCTAGGTGACCTAAAATGTTGAAGTTAGTATTCAACAATGGTGTGCACGTTTCTGCGCGAAATTCAAACCTACATTAAATTAAATTTTAACAAATGTCAATTAGCTCAAGCAAGAATGTATTTACTTTTCAGGTAGATTGATATTTAGTATTTATCGATTATATCGAGGATTATATTCCATGTTGAGAAAGATTAATACGTTGTTTCAACGTGTAAAGTTGGTATTAAAAACACTTTTTCAATGAAGTGTTCCAATACTTGGTGATAAGTAGCAGTTTTTTCGTGTACAAATAGTAGATTCATAACTAGCTGTACGTATATATTTTTTGAATAAATGACTTAATTGGCAAACAGATAGAATTTTTGTGTATAAATCGTAAATAACTAACTAGGTGGGAATTTTGGTCAGCTTCACAAATTTGGTAATTAACTCACTAAATTCGTTAGTATGTAGTTTTTTCGTGTATAAATTGTAGATTTTTATCTCGGTTGGAATGGTGTTCCTGATTAAGTTGCGTTCACGTATAAATTAAGTAAAGTCCAATCGGGAAAATAACATAAATATCTAACTTCAAGTTACCTTTTATACCAATTTAATAAAAAAAATGCATAATCGTTAAAACTGAGCCGTTAGTATCTAGAAAAGTGTAATTTTTCCAATGAATTCGTTGTCTAAAAAGAATGAAGAGAGCACTCGGTTTTAGATTCACCTTTCAATGAAATTTCATAATTACGTGACAACATTCTATTTTTTTTTGGTTCTTAAGTGTGGGTTTCTTTATACAGTTATGGAGAAATATATTTCAATAGAGGGCCCCCAACCGAATTGGTCAAAGGTCTCTCTAAAACCATGGTCATCTGTTTCTCTCAAAACGCTATGGTACTATGGGAAAATGAATATTTTTGAGACGATCAGGGAGCATCTTATCCGTATTACCTAGGCGCTTCAATGGAGTCGGAAGAGGTGATTTAATTCGAGGATGAGAGAGATTAAAAGCAATGCTAGACATCGTCTGAACAAAGTCCTTACCTCTAACTAAAAATACATTCAGACTTTACTGTAGAACCTCAAGCCATATCTAATTTGAATTCTAATAGACAGCCAATATATTGGCCACCGGTTTTTCCCTAGAATAATGTTTCGTTTCAGCCCAATTTATGTCGGTCGCATTCGTGAACTATTTGTTCTTATTCGCGCGTAATTGGAGAGCTCCGTCGGCGTTGTCGCAGTTTCGGGAAGAATTGGCAGGCCCCTGAATTACGTGGAAAGCAAGCAGCGTTGAAAATCCGGATTGATGATGTTTCCGAAACGATTCTCGACGGTGCCCTGTTTATTTTTAGGGGGACAGGGCGACCACCATTAGCTACGCCGAAATATTTCAAATCGCTCGCTTCAAGCAACATTGCGGTAAGTACGATTTCGTCGTAATGGAAATATTATGATCATAGCGAAATAAAGGGAAATTTATAAAACACGTCAATGACCAATGCTCTTCATGGGGAAGCGACAAGGTTTAACCTGAAGGAAAAATTTACGTCGAATTTCTGATTTTTCAAACATATTTCATATTTTCATTGTAATTCTGTATTTTTTTGGTTTTTCTGATATTTCCTGATTTTTATTCCAGTATTTCTCAAATTCCAATATTTCTCAATATTCCTGAGATTCTTTACAGAATTTCCGATATTTCCCAATTTCCCTGAGATTTCTTCCGATGGTTCTCATTATTCTTGAGATTTCTACCAATGTTTCTAATTATTCCTCAGATTTCTTCCAATATTTCTAAAAATTCCAATATTTATCCATATTTCTGAGATTTCTTGCAATATTTATCAAGATTTCCTATATTTATAAAAAATCGATATTTCTCAATTTAACTGAGATTTCTTCAAGTATTTCTCAATATTTTTATATCTCTCAAAATTTCCAATATTTTACCATATTTACGATATTTCCTTTACCGATATTCAAAATATTACTGGCATTTTTTATATTAACGATATTTCTCAGAAATTGAGAAATATTTCATCTTATTTGAAAATGTCTGCGGATTTTCCTAGATTACAAATTTCCTGTAGATTTTCAGGTGTTTATTTATATTTTTTTGGATTTCCTGAAATTTCTAATATAACTATGGGGTTTTTGAGATGCCTGATATGTATCGGGATTTCCCTAATTTCCTTTATTTCTTATGGAAACAATTACTTTTGATTTCTCAATAATTGTACAATAGGTTTTTTAACCAGTTACATGATCCTATAGACGATGGAAAACTAAACACGGTTAAAAATTAAACGTTGGTTTTTAATGAATTCTTAAAGCTTGACTTACAAGCGACAGCTTCGTCCTCTTCCGAAAATTTGGTGAACAACGTATAGCGTTTGTAAGCATGGCTGCTCGGTCGCCGCAGGAAGTAGCTCGTGCCAGTTCACCCGTCAGTATTGTTTTTTTTTTTTAATTTATTTGTTAGGATACCGAAGATATTATCAGGCAGGAATCCATACCTCTACTTGGAATGCTAATCGCGTATGGTAAGATCACTCTGACGGCTTTGGCCCCGCCTACGAGAGAAACAATTCCATCTGCGTGCACTCCCCTTTCACGTTGTTATTTGTTAAGTTAACATAGTGACGTCAAAAAAACCGTCAGCCACATCGAGACGAAAATCTGCCGCGATAAGCATTCCTAGTAGAGGTATGGATTCCTGTATCAGGTTAAGCCATCGCTCAAAAACGTGTAGGGTAAACTAGTAGCTGAGTGTAGACGTAGCTATATTCTCTACAATCTACACTCCTACAAATCCCCCCTACAAGTTTTCCAGAAGGTGGTTTTAACCTGTCTATTCATGTTAAAGTAAAAAATTTCTGAAAATGAAATAACTATTATAAAGCGTTTAGTAGTTAAATTATAGTGATTTTATATTATTATGGCTATTTGTTTAGCTTTTGAAACGCAAATTAATTGATATTTGGAAAACCTTGTCATTCCCCCTTTAAAGAAAATATGACCCGTTGAAAGTTTGCGAAGTTTATGACCTCCGTCGGATCGTAATTGCAGGAGAAAAAAACCTATAATAGATTTTCCCAAACTGAAAAAAAAAGTGGTTTGAATAATGAAAGCCAGCTTCTATCCTTAGGTTAGAAAAGTTTGTCAAAATCTCATCCATCAAACTTGCACAAAATCCATTGCCTCTTCGACTTTAGAAGTTGCTTTCACACTCGGCCGAAAATGTGACGAAATCGCGCTTGTAATCGATGCGCGTACAATTACCTTAACGCTCAATTGACGACTAACGGTGACTTTTCGCCAAGTGTGAAACCTTTAGAGTCCAAGGAATTAGTGTAGTATTTCGACGTGAAAAGGAAATTAGTCAGAAAATAAGAGCATAAGTTTGAAAATAAAATGAAAGTTCTCTATAGCATTTGAGTTTTAGTCGCTTACCGTCAAGCTTTTAAATACGTTGGTGAGGTCCGTTTAAAGGAAAATAAACTAAATTATGTGCTGTTTACAGGGGAATGGATTAGTCTGATTCAATCAGTTCCTCGTGATTTCAAAAGTAAATTTACAAACTAGATTTCTTCACCAACTAGTAAAATTTGTGGATACCATTTCATTCCAGCTGTAATCAAACTTTACAATGATTTTCTTCCTCGATACTTTCCATGGAAAACATTTGAACATGTTATTTTAAAGCCTTTCAAAGGTTGTAAATTAAGTTACAAATTCATTTTAATTTATAACATCTTTACCTTGTTTTTATTTACAGAATGGCTAGATGATAACTATTTGGTTCTTTATCCGGAAGAAACATTGTCGCAAGGAGCAAATGTTGTTATTAACAACGAGGAAAGTACATTACTACCATAAGTGAACATGGAGAATGAGTTTACCACCAGCCACTAAAAACATTCGTATGTAGTAAACAACCAGTACTCATTAATTAACAAGCAAAAGGATGATAATGAGCTTAAGGACCAGGTTACGACCCTAGAAAAAAATAAGGAAGACACCTTAAATGAATTAACGAATAAATGTAAGCAATTCATAACTCTTGAGATGCAGTTTGAGGTGTACAAAGCAACTAATAAGTCTTTCAGTGTAAGCAATGTTAAAGATGACGAGAATAAAAAAATGGTTCTTAAAAAAAAGTCGCTTAAAATGCAAGTATACCTTATTTTGCCCACTCAAAAAAATTATTGGGGGGAGCCTCCCCATTCCCCCAAAGTGACGGCCCTGGCCTGGGTGTGGAACACAACAGTTCATTTTTCTAACAAATGCGCTTTAGAAGGCCGAAAAAGTCATAAAACACCTATTTGTTTACTATTAATTTACCAAAAAGTGAAACTTTCTGGTAAGGTGGGACACATGACGAGATAAAACTAGCATTAGACTTAATATAAAAAATATTTTTCACAATTCCACCCCTGACAAACTAGTCTTTAGTTCGTCTCTAAGGTATGTTTCTAGAGAAACCAATTTGGGATAGCTGCTTGCCTGCCTGGTAATTAATTATCCGAAATTCCTGGAGAGGATACATTCCTTTTAAAGGAAGTGGTGAGACGAAAGAAAACACCGCCGGGTGCCCCAAAAAGAGCCCGAAAAGTATCGCCCCCAATCGCA
Source organism: Leiobunum rupestre (assembly GCF_980474605.1). Classification (NCBI taxonomy): domain Eukaryota; kingdom Metazoa; phylum Arthropoda; class Arachnida; order Opiliones; family Sclerosomatidae; genus Leiobunum; species Leiobunum rupestre. The sequence continues at coordinate 40,360,904 of NC_143392.1, forward strand.
GCCGCAGCGAAAATTATTTTAATTTTATCACCCGACTAGAAGCTTCAACAATTTATCAGCTGAACCGGCGAAAACAATTACATTTAGTTATTTTCAAACTACTTAAGCAACTAAAATCTCTGTTGAAAAATATAATAAAGATGTATACATTTTCATATTTTAAGTTCTTTTAGTTCAATCAAAAAGATGATTTGATATAATTAACGTAAAAAATATTTAAGACTTGGTTAACTATGAAAGAAGAAAATTGCAATTATAAGGCATTTATTAAACCACTAACAAGGAGAGTACCCGAGGTGTTTATGGCCGATTTTGTTCAAAGTCGGGCAGGAACTTAATAAATAATTACTCATTTCTTAGATAAAACAATTTTTTTAAATATTTTAAGGATAGCTTTATGTAGAATTTAAAAGAAATGATAGGCTCACGGAAGATTCGTAGTAAAAAAAGTAAAAATAGTTTACATGTTTCAGTTTTTAGATTATTTAAAATTCTAAGTTTGAGCATGGAAGAAGTAGGAACGGCGGCGTCATGTTAAAAAACCTTTAGAAATTCCCCTTTATGTTCATTCCCCCATACTTTTACCCGGCATCAAGTTTCATTTGCGCAACCCTCACGCGCATCCTACCTTATGTTATTGGTCTGAATGTCCGTATTCAATGCTCTTTAGTAAGGTACAACTTATTTGTTTGGTCATCTACTGCGTATTATAATACTATTTTTAAAATTTTAACGGATATTTTTTCATGTGTTAAGTTAGAAGAAACCAAGAAACCACCTATGGACTCTGCGTATTTTATCATCCTTAGGTAGTTTAGGGCAAATTAAATTGCTGATTTAACTTTTAATTATAATGGTTATATATATAGCTAAACTTAAAACTATTTTTAAAAAATGTAAATTAATTAGGCCTTTGCGCCTTGTGAAGCTCAACACAAACACACGAAAGATATATTGTAATGTTTACAGCTGACTAGACTCCGCCTCGTGACGTGGTACGCGTCGAATAATGCGCATTAAGGACGGAGTGCCCTAACCCAAAGGGGGTTGAAATGAGAGAAGACAACAACATTTTCGGAACCGGCTTTCCTATTCTGGCTGCCGTTCCTTCTCTACTTCTTCCATGGTTTGAGACTGGTAGCGGCACTTACCAGGAGAGTACCAGAGGTGTTTATTGCCGATTTTGTTCAAAGTCAGGCGTAATGTAGAGGTATGAAATTTTCCAAAAGGAGACGTTGCACTACTCATTTGACTTACCATTTTTCCTTTTTTTACCTCAAAATTGTTACAATTTTACCCCATATATGTTCCAATTTACCCAAACTTGATGAAATTTACCTAATTGTGGTCCAAATTACCCGTTTCGTGATTTTAATTTTTTTTTAAATTTGAGTAGGTAAGTACCCTGTTAAACCGAGAAAGTCCCATGCTTTTTTAAATGGAGATTTTTTTGTTTTAAGTGGTCAAAAACATTTTTGGTTGCCATGGCATATCGAATTGGTAGTGCAACATCTCCTTTTGGGAAATTTCATATCTCATAAAGGTCTACATCACGCCCGACTTTGAACAAATTCGGAATATACACTTCGGGTACTCTCCTTGTGAGCGTAGGCTTGTACAATTTCCGCCGATCAGAACTAATTCACTAGATCGGACGCACCGCTGACAGCGGCATCTATTGAGCTTCGAGGTATTTCACTTTAAACTTGGTGATATAGTTTCATCGGTTGATCTCTGAACACTATTTTTACTGTATATTATCTTTTATTTTATATAATGATACAGATCATACCCATTAGCGGAAGTGGTAAAAATAAGAAATTTAAATACCCAGTATTACTGCCTATTGAATGTGGCGATGGTTCTTATAAAGATCGATTACTTTAGTTAATTCCAGAATAAAAAGTAGCGACAGGAATATCCATAGTCCAGTGCTTCCCCACAATAAGACCGTGTATTGTAAGTTTGAAATAATACTCAAACTAGATTCCATGTATCAGGTCCCTCACGGAGCCAGTGGCTCGTTTCCCGTCTTCGTTCGTACACCCTATATTTGCGTTAAAACCAATAAAACATTTATGAGTCCATTTCTTTCTAGACGACTCTCATTCACATCAGAAGCAATCAATGTTTAAAATTTCACAAGCACTTAATATTAATAATAATCAGCTAGGCTAATACCCAAGGCACCACCTTGGGCCTAAGTCATCAAGTGACTTTTGAAGCCATTAATTCAGGTGGCCGGGTTACAATGCGTAGGAGGGTGGTGGCAAGCCCTTCATGCCACGCCAGCCAACAGCTCCCTACACTAACTATTACTTGAGTAGCATTGCCTTGCAATATCGATGCATTATAATTACTTATTTCAACGCAGTCAACGCGCTATATTTTTCAGTGGAATTGATAAATTTGAAATATTTTTAGAGATAGAGCCATTTGCAAATGATAAAAAATTTGAACTAGTCGCAAAAAAGGATTTTTTATACCGCAAATTAATACATTGCGCCACAGATTAATTTTACCTCAGTTGTTTGAAAAAATACCAGCTATTAATTTTTAAAGATTTTAATGCCTTACGGGCCATTTGGGGTTTACCTCGTTTCCTTTTAACACCTTTCGGGATAGTTTTAGCAGTATCTGGTACCGTTACAAACTTTAGGTAAATAGCAATTCCAAATAAATATTAACATTAATATTGTTTAATTAAAATATGGCACGTGCAAGATGCACTTTGCCAATCCCCGTCAACAATTTTGACTAACCACAAACGAGTTCGGTGTGATTTGAACGAATGAAACTCCCTCCATTTGTGATTCCGCATTTGTTTCAATTCGTGGGAAATTCTTAGGTTGTATTTACTTTCAGTTTTATTAAATTATTTTGCAACAGGCGAAGAAGTAAAGGTATTAATTTTAAACCACTTAGTTTCTGTTCCGCGTACCATTTTAATTTGCGGCAGTGAAATATCAGACTCGTTTTCACGATCACTGTCGCTAGAGCTATTATATTGCGCGGGTAATTGTTGAATAACGAACTGACTACTGAGACCACAATTTCCACAACAAATGTAAAAGTAAACTGTAGGTTTATATGTATATTTCAGTTCTTCAATAGATGTTCATTAGTAGAATTATAAATTTCAAATAATTTTAGAAATAGAGCAATTTGCAATTTGCTTAAAAGGAAGAAAAGCGGGTAAATATTTTTATTTATACTAGATGATAAAAATTTAAACGTTTTGGCTGGATAGGAATAAAAACTTACTGATTAATTACAACAACGTCTATTATGCTATTTGTATGTAAATAAACAAAAATGTAACTAATCAGAAATTCCGTATAAAAAGAAACATATTCTTCAGTTAATTTAAAATTTCTACGTTTCAGACTGCTCTGGAAAGACTCTACTAGCGGTATCCCTGAGAACGGATTTTATCTTTTGTCAAATGCTTATTAGCTTTTTAAGTTAAAATATCACATAATACTTTATCTGAAAATATAATATAGTCTCGTCTATTCACTTAATGCACAATAGAAAGTTTTTACGACGAGAGATAGAACTTTTCCTTATTAAATCGGAAAGATTTTGGTTACATTTCAATAGAGATTAATGAAACCGTGGATTTTTCACTTACCACGCTATTGCTTTTTAGGCCATGAAATCTCTTTGGGAAGTAACTTTGGCAGTGGAATTTTGCTTAGTTTTAGCGAAGAGCCCAAGCCTTTGCAACGATTGTTCTTCGTGTACACAATGGGAAATGATTAACTTCGCACCTGAACTTTGCAAGTCAAGCTGTTTTAATCCGACATTCTAAGAAACCAATGTTTTCCTAATGGGATTTTTGTTCTTTTGTTCCGGGAAATAATAAAGCTGACGGAAAGGGTTTCCTGATATCATAAATAATGACTGCTTTTCACGGATCATTTCCAATTAAACACATTATGCAATTCTTTTATACTAGAAGTCAAATTGAATGTTTAGAAATTTGAGGTTCCTCTAGCCTTTGATAGTGGTAGCTAGTAAAGTTTACTTCTAGTATCCAAATAGTTGGTATTATAAGGATGGAGATAACAAATGTAATTTATGTAACACTAAAACACAGGTCTCAGACAATATTAATTACGTGTTTGAAACAACTTATTTTTTAATATGCACTAAAATTGCGATTATAGATTTCACTTCGTGCCATCCTTCACCTAGTGGTGCTTTTGGGTAGTAATTTAGATAAATTTGGCCCATGTTTCTGCAGCCATTATCCCATCTCACTACAGTCATCCTACAGTCATCCTATCATCTTAGAATCACTCTACAGTCATAATAATAAGCTAGGCTAATACCCGAGGCACCACCTTAGACCCAAGTCATCTAGCGACTTATAATGTCTTTAAACGGGTGGCCGAGTTACAATGCGTAGGACGGTGGTGGCAAGCCCCGCGAGCCAACAGCTCCCTACACTAACTATTACCGTTAACCTCAACAAGTTTTTATGGAAGGGGAAACCGAAGAGCTCGGGGGAAAACCCCTTAAACCAGTGGGGAGAGAACTTGCAAACTCAACGCCGAAGGAGTTGTTCCGGGCTTTCACCCAGTGCCACAAGCTGGGATAGAGCCCGGCTCCTCTTGCTGCGAGGTGAAAGTGCTAACCACTCCGCCACCCCACCTACTGGAATCATACTACATTCTTCCTACAATCAACCCACAATCTTCCTACAATCATTATATTATATTTCTACAATCATCCTCCAATCTTCTTACAAATCAACCTACAATCTTATTACAGTCATAATACAATCTTTCTACAGTCATCCTCCAATCTTCCTACAGTCACCCTCCAATCTTCGTACAGCCATCCTACTATCTTCCTACAGTCATCCTACTATAATCCTACAACTTCCCTACTATTATCCTACTATCATCCTACAATCATACTACTATCCTCCTACAGCCATCCTACTATCATCCTTCAGTCATCCTACTATCATCCTACAATCATACTACTATCATCCTGCAGCCATCCTACTAGCATCCTACAGTCATCCTGATATCATCCTACAGTCATACTACTATCATCCTACAGACATCCTACAGTCGTCCTACTATCATCCTAAGTCATCCTACTATCATCGAGGTAGGTCATCTTAGCTATATACCAAAAAATTGACCTTCTGGCTAGCCATCTAGCCAATAGCAAATTTAATAGTATTTCGTAAATTTCTGTAATTAGGTGCACAAAAAATGTACTGCCAACCTAATAAAGTACTAATGGTTTGTACGAAATACCGCCTCCCACATAATGGAGCGATACCAAGTTTTGTAAAAATTGGTAGTGAGATTTTGTTCATTTAATTTTTGGTATAATTTATATGAAAGTTTTACCCTTTTGTTTATTTATAACACTGCAATACAGTTATTATCAATTCGCGTCTTTACATACCGAACGTAAATCGATCACAGCCCAGAACTACTTTTCCTAATTTTCTTATATTTAGATTTGAACCAAACCATTTACACTTATTGATTAAATTAAGTTCGATTTCATTAAAAATATTATTTTCAGTTAGACCTTGACCTCATCTAATAGAAGTATGTTTATAGTTCTATTTAGTTAATTTAAATAAAAATATTATTGGCTGCACGGACTGTACAATTTGAACGAGCTACTTTATTTTCCAAAGGTGCCATTTCACTGTGGTTTTAGTTTTCTGCCATTAGAACTACGGGGGTATTATTTCTTACTCGTTTGACATTAACTGTTATTGTGGTAATTAAACGATGTTATTTTTAGCGCTCTCGTTAATGGACTTCTACTTTCCGTGGCTATTATTACCTTAATGGACAGGGTGATCGAGGTAATTATTCAAATGTCTGTTTTTCCTCTTCTGGAAATAATTATATATATATGGTTTTTTTTGCTCGAAAAAGTGATGTTTTTCAAAAACTGTGTTTTCTAGAAAGTTGAAATTTGTACTGTACATTATACGTGCTGGGGGACACTTTCTACTAAAATTGCATCTAAATTGATAAATATTTTCACGTTTTTTGAAAATTTAAATTTTAACCGCCAGGTGCTATAAGAAAATTGTAAATGAGAAAATTGTAGAGTCACCGAAAACGTACAAATAGCGTTGGCGCTAAAAAAATAGGCGTCTTTTTCACTGACAATATGCGACTTGAAAAAGTGACAAGTTGGGCAAGCTAAAATATCTTTTTTTGAATTCCATTGGGAGAGTAGTGTAACTTTATGAAAGTCAGAAATTTGTTAATCTGGTGTTTAATGCAATAAACACCACTGAAAAATCGAGGAGACAATGGCGAAGAAATTAAATTAATTAATTAAATTTTTAATGGCGATTTAAATTACGTAAGATCTGGCGACCTTGCTGGCCAATGTGCCGAACCGTTTCACCCTATTCATCATTTTGAAATACAGTATTTCACATTTTGGGGGTCATGAGGCGTGGCACTCTTTTTGAAACCACAATCTGGCTCATTTAGCTATTGACTTTTCCTATTAGCTTTTTTTTAATCTAATAGGCCTGTGTTTGCATCTAGTCGTATTCGAAACCTATTTTAACCCTGATAGGCGAGAAGATAAATAGACCACAGGTTTAAAGGTCAGTAAAAACCTTAAATTTATTTAGTATTTAAATAACTGTAATACAAACTGTGTAACATTATTGTCGTAATCAATCATGCCTCAATATTCCAGAGCTGATCGTACGGAACTAGTGGCCATTTACTACGCGGAAGGTGGAAGAAATCTGCGATGAGTGAGTGAGATCTTTGAGCAACGACATCCAGATAGAAGACCATCCATAACTACTGTAAGGCGAGCTGTAAATGACTTTCACCAGTATGGTAACGTACAACCTCGATTTCGTGGGCCAGGTCAGCGGGATTAGGACTTTGAAAACACCGTTTTAGCCTATTTTGTCGCATACCCACGTAGTAGTTGTGCCGCGGCGAGTAAGGATTTGGCTTGCAGTAAAACTCACATTTTGGAAATTTTACGTAGGCATAAGTACCATCCTTACAGAGCAACGCTTCACCACGGTTTACGAGATGGAGACGCTCAACAACGGCTGGATTTTTGCAACTGGCTGCTAAATTCCGTGCATGACGACCCACAATTCCTCCGCAACATGCTATTCTCGGATGAATCCTCGTTTGCAATCACCAAAATAATCATGTTTGGGAAGACACAAATCCACACTGGGGATATGAACACCGTCACCAATTTCAATTTGGGCGCTTGAATGTTTGGATTGGTCTTGTTGGAAACCGGTTAATTGGTCCAGTGCTCCTACCGCAAAATCTAAATGGCCAGAGTTATTTAGATTTCTTGAGAAATGAGCTAGAACAACAACTTGACGAACTGCCGTTGGCTCAACGAGCAAGACTGGTTTCAGCAAGACGGTGCCCCGCCTCATTACCACAGAGCCGTGAGAGATTACCTAAACCACGAATTTCCACAACGATGGATAGGGAGAAACGGTCCCGTACACTGGCCAGCAAAGGTCGCCCGATCTGACTCCGTTGGATTTCTTTCTTTGGGGCTTCCTCGAGGACAAGGTGTACGACACTCCGGTTGAGACCCTTGAAGAGCTGCGTTAACGAATTTTAAGCGCTGCCGGGAAGTAACCCCGGAAATGATTCAAGCCGCCTTCGACAATATGATTGTTCACGCCCAAGCCTGCATCGCAGCCGAAGGTGGTATTTTCGACACGTACTTATAAATTTTGTTTGTAAGTAGATAAATGTCTCTCTGTTTTTCAAAAAATTCGCATTTTTCATCCTATGGAAATTTTCAAAAAACTTGAAAATATTTTTCGATTTATATGCAATTTCGGTAGGAAGTGTCCCCCGACACGTAAAATGTACAGTACAAATTTCAACTTTCTAGAAAACATAGTTTTTAAAAGTCACTTTTTCGTCTAAAAAACATCCTGTATATATATATATATAATTTTGAATGTTTCTCTGCATATACTTTGTATTTGATTGAAAGCGTTTAAAGAATGTGGTTTTCGCTTATGATTCGTGTCCAGTAGTTTATTTGTCTAATTATTACATTATAAACACAGTGCGGATTGTGCATACTCTGATATCTTAAACTTCTTGTTTTATAACGCCCAAATATGCGCGATAGCTTTTGGGAAATATATTTGCTCTACGCTATACCACAAATATTTGGTCCAGAAACGCTATCATTTACTCTATTTTATTTCTGGGGGAACGATAAATTTAGAAGGCGAAATGGAAAAGTTTAAAATGCTTTGAAGTTTTTCATCTACGCATTTTTGCGGAAGGAATGTGATGACATTTAATATAAAAAAAAGAGATCTCCGAAAATTTATTTTGGAATTCAAAAATATTTTTTTGGCTTTTCTTACGCCGAATTTTATTTTTAGAAAGTTATGTAGGACTGTAGGTAATAAATTTCGGATCAAATTTGTTTTGCGTACTTCAGGTACATTTGTTCAATGAGTTAATATTTTACTTCCAATAAAATCAAGAAAAAAATATTATTTTGCGGATACTTTGTCAAGTGTAAATAGTTATCAATTAAATTAACAATTAATAATGGTGATAATTAAACCACGTTTTCTACTCGATTGAAATATTGGTTTCGTTCCAGTAGCAATTCTATACACTTGTTTCACGCCAAAATTTATGCCCAGCCTTTTTAAATAAACTGCTATCATGTTTTGTTTATAAGTAGGTATAACCAGACGGAAATAGGGGAAGTAGATTATTTAGGATATTTCGCGAGGCGTCCCTTAACGAATTTTTCGCGCCAATTTACTAACCCCGGGGGTAGAAAGAATTCGGGATTTTAACGCGCATTAACACAAGAGAGAAGTGATCTACGCCGCTTTTGCAAGGTCCAGTATTAGCAGAGCCTACTTTGAAGAATAAGTAGTTCTTGTATTAAATTTAAGTTATTATTGGTTTTATTAAATTAGAAATAGTTAAATATTTAATTCTAGGTTCCAAATAGACTTGGAAGAAGTTTTAAACTGTGATAGGGAAGAATTTAAAGCGATAACATTTTATCAAAATAGAGTGCAATTGTTGCAAAGGTTTAAAGAAACTGGGGAGATTCAAATGCGGTTTGAAAACATGAAATCAAAATTCAATGTATTAAAAGAAAGCGCGAAACCTAGTGACACAGATAAAAAGTTTGGAGGCTGTGGATTCTTATTAAATCACTGGCAAAACTAGCTTACGTACTTTGCAGCAAAAGCAATGAAAATTGAAATAGAAGGTGATACTTCTCCAGAGCTAAATTTTACAACCAGAGTAATTAAGCCATGTTTAAAGTCGAAGTCCGATTACCTAATTGAATATTTTGTTGTGGTTCTACACTTACTGGGACATGCGATACTGGATTGGCATAATAAAAACGAAATTGCTTTGGTAAAAGCATTGAAGTTATTACAAGTTCCAGACCAGTGAAGGACTCGCTACGAAATCAAGAAAGTGACGCACAGTACTCTTCCTATTGTCTGGGTGGTGGTGCAATAGGGGAGATAATAAATATTAATCAAAGTAGGATAGAAAATGAGAAATTATCGTCATCATAGAGGGCTAACTCTAATGAATTCTACCAAATTAGTCATTATCTCCGAGATATTCAGAAGAGCTCGAAGGCAATACCAGGAGATACAAAGAACCGGGATAGTGAAGGCTTACACCGCCAACACGGGGAGCTGATGAACTATTAAACCTATCACCAGTATTGTCACTTGCATTTTCAAGAAAGCTTATTTGGGACACTTGCTTCATAGTAATTGAAAATCTAGAATTTACACCAAGGCTCAAGCTAAATTCGTTTATTGAAGTAGCTTTATTTTTAACTTCTGGTTTAGTTTGAAAAGCTTTCACTTTTCCCTTAAACACAGCCTGAGGTTTTTTATCAGTGGTTTCTTTGTATGTGAAATGACACTGGTTACCGACATCCATTATCTAATCATAAAATAATTATAAAAACATTGAACTGGCAGAGCAAAAAAAAACAGTACATCCAAATTGGTACTAGCAGATCAAAGAGCAGACGCCAAAAAGTGTATTTCTACAAGTCACCACACTATTTTCTCCTTCTCCCGATTGGCTAGATTAAAATTTTAGGGTTGTTAGGAGATTTAACTGTTGTTACTCAGAGCTATGGGACGACTTGCATGGCACAAATTTACAGTAATCTACTTCCCATATTTTCTTCTGGTATTACATTACGATATTTGTATTATCAGTTTTCCATTAACTATATTTGTATTATCAGTTTTCCATTCACTATATTTGTCTTATCAGTTTTACATTAACTATATTTGTATTATCAGTTTTACATTAACTATATTTGTATTATCAGTTTTCCATTAACTATATTTGTATTATCAGTTTTACATTAACTATATTTGTATTATCAGTTTTACATTAACTATATTTGTATTATCAGTTTTCCATTAACTATATTTGTATTATCAGTTGTCTATTAACTATATGAATATTGCCATTTTTATAAACTACATTTATATTATCATATTTCTAAAAACTATATAAAATATTACAATTTTTCTATAAACTTTATATTTAGAATATATAAGCTATTGAAATTACCTAAGTCGATAGTTTTAATATATTGTGTTTTGCACGTAGGTGAATAATAATTTAACCGATAGAATTTTAACAGAGTTTTCGGGTAGCTAATGATATTATGTAGCTCATCAACGCCTTTATCACCTCTCTTATTAAAGTAATACTTATCTGATTAAGCATATTCAATTTAATTTATTTATTAATATTTTGTAATTTCCTTAATAATTTTACTCATTACTTTGAAAATGGTCTTGGGAATATTCGTGAATTCACCTTATTAATATGATTAGTGTGTGAATTCCTTTAGATTTCTTTGCTTTATAAAGATTTTCGTGAATTATGTAAACGGCTGACCATTCTTAGGAAATCGAAGTATTCAAATGATTGCTAAACCAAATAAGCTTGCCTACTGATTTCAAGAGATTATTGATTTTAAACAATTTCTTGTAATGCCTAATGTTACAATTATACTATATTGTGGTTTTTCTTTAGTTATTCGGGTTTGAATAAAATAAGCAATGTCGCGTCGATAATGAATTTTGACGTTAAGATTGTTTTCAAACGCTTAATATAGTTTTAATCATCCAAGTAGGAATAACGAATTTCGAAGCTTCTAAGAGCGCCGAGTTTCTAATTAAAGGTATTACGAGAAATGGAATTTCGTCGGATTGCTCTTGGTTGCTAGTCAATTTCCATTATTCCTAATTTAATATTTTAAATACTTTGATTTACGATTTATTATAATTCCCGCAACGATTGCCGTCAATGTCAAGTGATTATTTTAATGGTTGTATGATTAACAGTTATTTCTTGTGATTATTAGTGATTTCTTGCAATTTTTAACGATATCTTGCGATCATCAGTGTTTTCTTGTTGTTATCTGTTTTTCTTGTGATTACCAGTGATTTCTGATTACCACGAAAAATGTGGTAGGTACATTTGTTCGAATTTCAATCGTCCGAACGGTGGAACAAATGTTCGAATTTCATTCGTCCGAACCACCGAAATAACAAATGTTTCAATTGTTCGAGTTGGACAACTTGTTTGTTTCATTCGTCCGAATCGGTAGCATCACTTGTCCGAATTCTGTCGCTAAATTAGTATTTCTTATTGCTGTTTTTTTTTGGTCCGGATTTTTTTAGTTCAAGAATGAAATGTAAAATATTTCAATAATAAACGGATATAAGCATTATAATATCTAATCATTGTATCATATTATATCCATTTTTCCTTTGGCCGATTTAGTATGTGGGAAGTGCGTTGAATGTTGTAGATATTTTAGTTTAGGTTAGGTTAGGTAAGGTTCACGTTAATGTTACTATTTTCTTATATTAACAATATTTAATAAAAAACAACCAATTCCTAATGTTCGAAAAAAACGGACAAACGATTATTCGAACAAATGAAATTCGCCAGTAAAGTTAACATAAATTGTACGACTAAATCACCAACAAACGTTGTGATAAATTTTTCGGGCAAATGGAATACGTTTTCGGACATACGATCCTGTTTTCCGGCATTCGGACATTTGTACCACCGTTCAGACGAATGAAATTTGAACAAATGTACCCAAATCCGAAAAATATTGGTGATTTCAAAGATTTCAGATATCAAGTAATCCATTTTTGGCGGATTTCTACACCTGATTATACTCGAGTTGTTACTTATTTATAAACCATTTTCTATCGGCTTAAAAGTTTTAAAACTCACTTCATGACTTCTTACGAAAAGTGTTTTAAAAAATCAGCGAGAGCCTACGAAGATATGTATATTTCAGGCGAATAACATTAGCAGGATAGGGAGTTTAAAGCAAGTGGCGGCTCCTGCCTAGTTGCAGTCACTCGCACTAGATGTCAAAACAAGTTGAGTAAGCATCAAAATCTAGCCTAAAAAGTGTGGCAAATTGGGAGCTTTGATAGCTTTTGGGATTGGTTTCGGGAAGCCAATAGATGGCAGACCATTCGCCTTTCGCTTCAAGTCCCGGAACGTGCTGCCACCTAGAAGCACTTTTAGAAGCCTTTTTGTAAACTTTTTTTTATTTTTTTTTTGGATAGAGCAGCTACTGGCTTTAATACTACTCCAATATTAAGTATGTTATATATATTCGACGAAAATTTAAGGATTAAATTATGGGTATTTAAAAAAGTATTTTCGTAACTTCATACATACCCATTTGCTAGTAGAGTTTTACCTACTCAACTTCCAAGAAAGTTTAATATAGAAACAGTGCTTCACCTAAACTCGCTTCGGTCGCGAAATTATGCTCAAACACTCTTTATAATATTTGAATATTTGCGTTGCTAACTTTGAAATGTGTTAAGAATTAATGTATTTTAATTGTTACATTGATGAATAATCGCTAACAATCGTAACATATATCTGGCTTAATACACATCTCAATTGAAATAAAACCGAAGTCTAATATAATTAACCAAGGTCACCATTATTATAATGAACTTTTTGAGGTATGAAAAACAGTTTTAATTGTAGAGATACTTTAGGATATTAAAACCAAATGCTTTTATGATAAATATTCTGAATTAAGGATTTCGCTATTTGATTGAAATATCTCTCAAACTGAATTAAATCTTATTTTTCGATTTAATCGACCACACTACGCTGGCCGAAAAAATGTTTAACTATCTAGGGGATCTTTGGCTAAATTAAGTTTTGATATAATTTCATTCGTTTCTATTAAACTATCTATTGTAATTAATAAATTATAATTGCTTAAAATAGGTGTTTCTATAAAATACGGGACGTCACGTGTAAATGTTTTTTCTAAGTCACTAGCAATGAGGTAGAATAAATAGAGATCCAAATCCGTCTTCTAGGACCTACCGTTTCGCTTCGGGACAGTATTTGTTGAGTTGGAGAGTTAGGCCTAGTAAATGAACTTAATCAAATCGTGTTGGCGCCATCTATCGTGTTATTGGAAAACTAATATATTTTGCCAAAGTGTCTGCTTATAGAAACAGATGGCGCCAACATGATTAGATGAAGTTGAAACTTGATCCTAATTCTCCGACTCAAATAAAACGTGTCCCTCGAATCCCAGATTTGTTTGGATCTTTATTCTACCTCATTGGTCACTAGCTTTAGTTATTGAGGATAAAAAGCGCGTGCTCGAGACGATAAAGATTTTGGAATTCGAAGTGCACGTGCGAAACGCGCGTGCCAATAAAGTACCAAAAAGCTTAAGCTCGTGACCGCGGAGAAAAACATTTTATACTTTTAATTTGTTTTATTGTTTTATTGTTTAATGAGTTCCAATATAAATCAGTCAAACTCTTAACAAAGGCTATTATATAACTCTCTCTTACGTCGATCAGCTGGCCACCTAGGAGCAAGAAACACAAGGAGAACGCAGCTAGCCTTTAAACACGCTAACGAAGGGTTGTGTACGAATTTCATTGGACGAGCATCACGAGCCTTTACGCTGAACGTTTTACGGGCGGGGGGAAGACAATTTCCGAATTTTCCCTAAAGCGTCTAGCCAATGAAAAACATACACAAGAAATTCCACGACTTTTGACGGGTTGCGTTATCCTTGTGTGGGGTGTTGTGTTTGTTACTCCTAGTGGCCACTAACGATAATCAGAAATAAAAAGTGTAGGTGCTCTGTAATAACTCCGTAAGCATCGTAGAATGTTATCCGTGATTTTTCCGAAATTATATCGTTATTATTGTAATCGGCCCCTAATCTCTGTAATCGTTCACTGTTTACGTAATCGGTGTACATAGAAATGCGGAGTGTTTAGTCCCTCGAGGGGCTGACTACTAACCATAATCGGTGTACACTCTGCTGAAACGCTAACGACAGTGGTTCTTTAATCTATTCGCAATCACTTCGTAAGCATTTAGAAATCTCAGCAATCGTTCGCGGATTACGTAATCGGTACGCGTAAAAATGTAAAGTGGTTAGTCCTTCAGTCAGTCCCTCGGAAAGATAGTAAGTCAGCGCCATCTTTAAAGATGGCAAACTTACCAAGGATTTGTCCAGCCAAGTTCCGTCCGTCCTCGCCGAGCACGGCGTTGCGGGCGTCATAGGGATCCGTGAATTGCACGAACGCGTAACCTTTGTGCATGGAAATCCCGATCACGCGTCCGTATTTACGGAACATTTGTTCGACATTCTCTTTTTCGACGACGTAAGTGTTCAGATTTCCGACGAAGATGCGAGAGTTCACGGCCAGAGGATCAGTGTTGTTGGTCTGATTGCTGACTCTGGTCATACTGAGTTACGTACAACGCTGATGATAATGACAATGAAACACGAATATTTCTTTTATGTTAGTACACTAAACATTGTCCTGGAAGTTGGGCCGTTTGCGCGTGTTGAGTTAAAGGTGCCAATTCTATTCCGGAAGTCTTTCATGTCCAATTACATTAGAAATGATGTACGAATCACGGTGGTACCTATGAGAAACGATAAAATATTAACTTAACGTTGTTTGTATGGGCTAGATAATAATTCATAAAGTTCAGGCAATAATCGGAGGTGTAGCCAGGGAGGCATAGGAGTCACAAGCTGGTCCCTCCTAAATGTATGGTTGTATCAATATATTTTAGGTTTTTATTTTTTCAATTGTGTGTCTCCCCGAAACCAAATCCTTGCTAAGCTATTGGTATTACTCTACTCGCAATAGTGCATTATTATTTAGATAATATACGAAAACACAGTCAACTTCCGCGATACTTACAAGGAGACATCCCGAGTAGTTTCTTCCCGATTTTTTTCAAACCTGGGGGGTATGTATGTAGTTTAATTTCATTACTCTACAAGTCTGTTCTAAATCTTAAAGGTTTTATCTCCATAAATGTGGTTGAAGTTTTAAATACTGTAAATAATTAATTGAAATATATTATTAACCATTATCTACCATAATTTACCACATTTCCCATTTTATAACGTTACTTACTATTCGTTAAATATTTTTCCAATCGATTTGCTAAGTAAAAGCGGCAGTAAAACTACATGTAAAGGTTAAAACTGTTCGTCATGTGTCATTCAGTTAGATTTATTGCATTAAAAAATTAAGTTAAATACAAGAGCTGTTTATTTCAAAACGTTTTTGCTTCAAAAAAAACTATTTTGGTTTAAAAAGATATTTTTGTTTCAAAAAAATAAAAAACACTAAAAGACGAAAAAACATAAAACCATAACAAAAACTATGATAAATAAAAAAACTAGTTTAATACGTGTTTTGAACTCTTCGTCATAGTTTACTTTGCATAAAAATAAAATTTGTATAAAATTAAATTAAAAAAACCATATTATCTCAAGTTAAGCAAGTTTAAATCTTGACAAACTGGGTTAATACAATTTTCGTAAACGTGTTGTCGAATATGGTGAATTGTATTATTCAAATTGATTAAGTTTTGCAGTATGGAAAACCAAAAACTAGTGAGAATTGAAATAGATTTTATGTGGAAATTGTCATTACAATTCTTAGATCAAGGCCATACTTGTATTTGTAAATGAACAGGGTCGCCAATGGTATTTATAATCTTAGATTATATGAATTCACAGCCAATATAGTATGATTTTCGTATTCTTAAGTCATTAAATAACATGTTTCTAAATTGAAATTAAATATTTTTAAATTAAAATTTTAATACAGAAGATAATTTAGACACCATTTATTCAACCGAAGTTTAGGTATTACTTAAGATCAAAAAATAAACTTAATTACAATCTATACTATAGAAAATTGGGAAGTTTCCAAGATATTTATATCAAATAATTTTGGAAGAAAATTCACTTATTTATCAAAGCGGCAGATAAGTAAAAGTTAGTTCAATCTAAAATATCGCAAATTATTGGGAAATTTAACTTTTTTACGTTAATTATATAAATTTTTTAAATACAATGACAATACTAAATGTACTTATTGTAATTATATTCATTTCTCTAAGTATTCAAATTATACTAATAATATTTTTAGAGATTATTTAAATCTTTAAATAAAAACTTTAAATTCCCAGACTTTTTTATTGACACTGGATACTGCCACGAAACGTTTATCTCAAAGCTAAATCAAACCTCTCTAATCAGTGAGAGATGTGTGCCTAAAACATTTTACGGAAAATGTTTTCCCGTAGTCGAGTCTTCAAACTTTCAAAAAAGCGAGTCATCTCAAAATAGACCCTTAATTAGGCCCGGCAAGATCTACCTTTTTTTCCAGTGATATTTTTGGCGCTTGATTTCTAATCTTTTTAACGAGTACCCTCGCTCGTCTGGCTCTTCAGATGGAACGAACTTTTTTTCTTTTCGTCTCCATCTGTCGTACGATTCATCAACTAAGGCAGCTGCCATTCACTTAGTTATTAATGTACTCGTATATACGGATTAAACACGACAATGTACTTGTAGAGACAACGCCTAGACGCCACGTAGTTTCTCGACTTTAGGTTTTAAATTTCCAAATTTTCTAAAATTACATCTGGCGTTATTGAAAAAGTCCGAATTCATTGCTGCTTAAATTTGAAATGCTCTAACAACGACCTTACAATTGCAGTCTGTACACTCAAGCTCGCGAGGAAAAAAACAATTTCAATTAACATTGAAATATCATACATCTTCAGTCCTATAGTCCTTTAAATAAAAGATCATTCATAGCCGATTATAGAGTTTGTGCTGCTGCGACTGGACATATAACTGATTTGTCTATGGTCTTTCTTTATACTACCAAAGCTAATAATGTTCTATGCATAAATCTGGCAGCATTTTTCAACAGGGGGGCAAGACAGTCAGAGAGGGGTTTGTTTAAGCGCCTATTTAGAGTCATTCTGTAGTTTATAGTGTTTAAATTAGCACCGAATTTTCTCAGCTACAATATAAAACACAGACTACACAGTTGGACCGAAAACCTACGTTTTTACTATAAAACATGAATATGGTGAGATTTAGATATAAGTATGTAACTTAAAAGATTGTTGTTAAACAAATTCAGGGTTAATTTCCACAATTTTTTCAGATTAAAATTCCTTGACTATTCCGTTTTTCCTGATCATTTTAAGAGATTTTCCCTGATTTTTTAAGGCCAAAATTTTTATTTTATATTTTACTTTTATCAGAAGTTAATAAATTTCAATGGACTTACATTTCAGTAAAAAAAATATTGAAATGTTGAAAAAACTAGCCAAACTTTCAAGGAAATAAATGATAATCAAAGATATTGTCATAGATCTAGAGTAAAATTATCTTCAAAAGGGTCAAGAGAAAATCAAATTCCCTGACTTTTCCCTGACCTTTTACAAATTCTTAAAATTCCCTGACTTTTCCCCGACTTTTTAGGTCCATTTTGAAATTCACTGACTTTTTACACTCATTTTTAAATTCCCTGACTTTTCCCATTCTTCCCTGTTTTCCCTGACGTGTGGCAACCCTGAAATATAAACGATCAGCTAGGGCATTTATGTGATGGATACATAAATCAGAGGTAGAAAAGAATATAAAACTAGCGGCTAGCCTTATCACAATCCTCGCGTCCACAGCCTGACAGGTGACGAAATTCATAGGTCAAAGGGTGGACCCACTGTTGACCGCCGAACTATTGACGCAATCCGCACAGCTAGCCAAAAAGCGAAAACAAACGCGCAGCCAACTCCCGGATCTCGCACAGCTGCGGAAATAATAAAGATATGAGTTCTACCACTGACCAATAGTGCTTCCAGCCGCACTATAGGCGTTATGTCAACGGAGGAAATAATGGCAATAGATCAGATTTCAGAATATCTGCATTGACGCTCAGATATTATCCGATCAGTTAATACGGACTGTCACTCAAGTTCGTATAGGAATTAAATATAACTTAATTTTCCAAGAAACATTTAGTGTTTTCAGTCCAATTTTAGAGTTTTTGCCCGGCAATCGCGTTTCTTAGTTAAACGTAACAGAGATTATGTGAAGTGACATGTAGATTTTTTGTCATAAGCTTAAATAATAATTACGTAACTTGTAATGTAACATCTTTTTGGTTCTGTATCGTTTACAACCCACTTGAAGGGCTAATTCTGTAGATATTTGTTGAGGTACAGTGGTAGGTTGATATCGGCAGTATGAATCGTGAAAAGCTAAAGTTCCTACACTGTACTATTGAGCGAAATTGGTCTAAAGTTAAAATTTCTGACAAGTGGTTCCTCTTTAGAACATTTAAAATGTGTAGATTTTTTTACAATTTGCTAATCTTGATGAGGTAGAATTTCAACTAATCTTTTAAAAATTACCGCAACTATTGCATATAAAGTCTGCCATTTTCTAAAATAGGGTCGAATTAAAATCATCTGTTAAGTGTGACCAACCGTCACAAACCTTTAAACCAAATGGGCTGAAAAGTACGGCACTTCAGGAAATTTTAGATTACTAAGTGTTTTAGCTTTTCCAGTGATCTATGAATTCGTTAATGTTTACATCTTGTGGTCTTAATATTTTTCCCTATCTTAAAATATCAAATTTAAAAATGGATGACACTGAAAACAAAATCTATAAAAAGAATAATGATATGGGTTGAGGCGTAACTTTGTAAATGACCCGGAAAAAGTCCAGATCGTTGCGAAATATCTTTAGAGAAGACTACACCTAGTTTTTGCCATAAAAAAATCAAGGTTCGTAAATCTTTATATGACCTTTAATACGAAAGGAAAACTTTGACATACACCTAAATTTTGTATGAGAAAGTCAGATAAGACGCCGTGTTTGAAATACGGCTTACGCGTGTAGATAACCATGCTATATCTTTTTGGCTTTCGAAGATTCTACAATTTGTTTTAAAAGCTTTCTAGAGATACTTTTTGTGAAAGTTTTTATAATCTTTTTCGTATTATAGATGTTGTCTTTAATACACAGTAAAAGTTTCTTGTTTAAAAACATTTTCTACTAAAAGAAAAATAACGGGGGTATTTTGAAATGCGATATATACTATTAAAGGTAGTGGGTTTTTTTTATCATTATCTAGATTTTTGTTTAAGTCAATGATATTTATCTAAACGTATTTCATAACGCTTGGCTAGAACAATTTATTCTGGGTGAATACAAAACTTAATAAAATAACAGTTGAATTATAAATTATATTATGATAATCGACATATACCAAAACTATTTACAATTAAAATTTAACAAATTAAATAATTTGCCTTAACCATAAATAATATTTTACGTACGCTATGTATTAAAAATAAACTGGATCATAGTGGGTAGTTTTGTTATCTCAAATAATTTATAAATTTATCTTTTCTGATTCAAAAGAAGGCTCTAACGTTTTGGAATTTCTTAGCAGTAAATTTCCAGAGCGCATTAATTGCGTTTTGTGAAACGGAATGTCGTATCTTCGTTCCATCATTAATTAAAGGTCTCCCCTCAAATTCCAGGTATAAAAATAGGCAAGAATTGTTCTGGTGGTCTGTTGTACGATGTTTAAATTTTAAGAAACGTTAGAAATCCCAAGAATGTAGTACTTTGGTCTCTAGTTCTTTGTTATTTATCTTGTTTTGTTAAGATAAGACGTTTTGTTTCAAACTGTTAGAAAATATTATGAAACTCTTAATGAACTATATTACCTTTAACAGTTACTTTTCAATAAGATAAAATTCTGATTCTGAAGGGCCTAAACTCAGGAACGCTTGAAGATTTGGTATTTAAAATCTTAATACTTTGAAAACCAAACTTTGAATTTGGAAATTGCTAATCTGGAGGACTGGCTGAATGGAGAAGAAATTCGTTACTTATTTCCGTGTTAACTCTCCACCAGTGGCGTAGCTAGCATGGGTGACACCCGGGGCGGATATCATGGTGTGCTACTTACTAGTCTATAGTTGGTGTAAGTTTTTATTTTTTCACGGTTGGGTGTCATCCCCAAATCACGCCCAAACGGGTGGCACCTGGGGCGGACCACCCCCACCGCCCCCTCCCTAGCTACGCCACTGCTTATCACCACGAAAATATATCCGTGTTTTTCTGTTTGCAAGGACTATGGAATATATAATCAGTGTAAAATTTAATAATATAGCCCTAATACAGATAAAATTCGATTAGCCAATTAAAAATGAGAAGAAGCTATATAGACCAACTTTATATAAATTTTAAAGCTTTGGTTGATAGAACTATTTAAAAGACGCTTTGGACATGAAACAAAGCAATGAATAGTCTCCAGCAACAAAAGAAAACAAGAATAGTTTTATAAACAAGATGGTAGTATATGCGTATTAAGTAAATTAAAAAGAAAATTTAAACAACCAAAATGTTTTCTTCTGTTATGTATTATCCCTAAAAGACAGCCCCCGTTTAGTTTAATAAATTTAAGCCATAACAAAATCTTCTAATCTACGGTCTCGCTTCACACGTTTTCTTTACATCCCGAATAACGATAATTAATTACGCGCATTTATGGAGATAAGGAGTTTATTAAAATAAAGATTAAAAAAGTTGCCACAAGGGATATTTCACTTATGAGATCGATATTTTCCATATCGGTACTTCAATTGTTCGTTTTTTTTAATTGGTAAGACGTTGTACCTTTGTTTTCAGGAAAATACGTAAATTAATATTTAAAAACCAAAACATATTGGAATATTTATAAAAAAAAATAAAACTATATGTAAAGTTGATAAGTATTCTTCGTTAAATATTATCAACTGTTCAATTTAAAAAAAACGGACAATATTGGAGCATATATAATGAATTTATGGAGTGGCGGAGTGGTTAGCGCTTTAGCACGCAGGAAGAGGAGCCGTGTTCGATCACGGACATTCAATATACAGGACGAGTCACTGAATTGAAAAATTCGCCGCGAAACGTCACACGTCTCTGCGCATACTTTTCGCGCTAAAAGAGGCGATGTAAACAAACCATGAGGTCACGATTTTGTAAGCACCTGTAAACGTACTCTGCTTTGCTCGCTTTGCCTTATCTATTCGGAAGCAAACAAATTAAGATACATTAATTTTATAATTTAAAACGAATTCTCCTAATAATAAATTAATAAAGAAGAAACGAATTTTGAAGGAAAGGAACGAGTGCTAAAAAGAAGTAAAGAAATATCAACGAAAATGGCTAAAACCTGGTTAAAACATGTGGAGCATTCATACGCAAAGTAATTCATTATTTTTACAAAACAATCGCTTATAAATGATTGATTTGCCAATTTTGTGTGAATATTATTTTTAGACCTCCTAATACTGCAACAATTCCTATTCCAAATGTCTCATGTTTAATGCCTAAACCACCATCAGCTATTTTAACAGAAGAATTTAAAGAATCAAGTTTAGATGTTCAAAATTTTAAATTAGTTGACCTAGTGGCCGACACTAATTTAGCAGCTGAACAAGTGAAAGGATTGCCAGAAAGAAATGAGCCTGATGAAATCCACCCAACTAATGGTATTAATTAAAGGAAAACAGAAGCATCAGTGAAAACAGCTGCTTTTCATAACATTGTGATCTCATTGTGTCCAGATGAAGTTATGAAATTATTGCGGTGTACGCTGAATGATTTTCAAGAACTACTTTTTCAGGAAGGTCCCAAAAACATTCAAAAAATTAGAACTACTTTACAAAATATTGAAGCTCTTGATTGGCCTGAAAAAAAAAACATATTTTTGAATGTCCGTGGTTCGATCCCAGCTTGTGGCACTGGGTGCAAACTCGGAACTACTCCTGCGTAGAGTTTTCAAGTTCTCTCCCCACTTGTTGGCGTTTTCCACCGAAATATTCAGTTTCCCTTTTCCCTAAAAACTTGTAGAGATTAACGGTAATAGTAAGTGTCGGGAGCTGTTGGCTCCCGCAGCATGAACGGATTGCCACCACCCTCCTACGCATTGGTCCTTGGGTTTTAGTCAGCTGATTATTATTATTATTAAAAAAATATAAGTTAATTAGTATACTTCACATAATATAGATGGCTCTCCGAAAAAATGCGTAATTAATATTTTAAAACCGCATAAAATGATGTTATATATTTATGAAGTAAGTTAAATAAATATAAATTGTATTGTTATTATTCACAAATTTGAGATAGCAGGATTCACTCAAATCTTCAAATTGCTTATATTAAAATATGATTCTAAAAATATAGGATTTTGTAGGACTATTCTTGTTAAATTATAGGATTTTGTAGGACTATTCTTGTTAAATTATAGGATTTAATAGGACTGTATATGCCATTTCATTTACTAACTTTATGCATTTAAAAACCAAATCTATATTTAGAGAAATAAATCTTTTATTTTCACATAAAAATATAAATTATTTACCCATTTTATCACAAAAATATACTAGTAGCTAACCATATTAACATTAACAAAAGTATAGACTAGAATGATTTTCTGCATAACATTTTTCGTGTTATCGTTTTAGCTAAGCAGATACAACACTTTCATTTTATCAAAATTGCGGACAAGCTGTTCTATAAATGTTAGTCAAACATACTAGATCGTCTATATCGATCTGATACTTAAGCGAAATAAGCTAATTTGTAACCTCTCTAACAAACGATTAAATCGGTCATATTATTCGCATCCAATTGCCGAAATCTAAGTCGTTGCTTTGATCTTGAGGATGCTTCACAATCAGCCTGCAATTGCTCTTCCAATTGCCGAGATCAATGGTAACTTTGGCTTACAGCTCTAGTAGTGTGTCTAGAAAATACTCTCCATCGTTTTGGTGGTACAGTCGGTGTTGCCAATAGAAATTGTAGAATGAACGGAAATTTTTACGTACTGGCGTATTTTAACGAAAGTTAACAGAAATTTAATTATTTTATTGCACGTGGAATGAATACAAAAAAAACGTCTTTTTTCGTGTGAATATTTAAATATTAAATACCTTGAAATATATTTACCTGAAATCTCGCAAAAATTATACATATAGCACGAACTAACTGATGATTGTTTACGCGTACATAGACTTTGAATCGATCCACATGTGGAATCTAAATATAAGGTCTTTAATAGGCCTAGCTATGGCCAAATTTTAATTCACATCAATTTGAGTTTACTATGCCTATGGCGGAAAATAATTAACTAACTAACGAAAGAACATTTCACCCTTTGAGACGTTGATAAGGAGCAATAGAATTTATATTTAGCCAAGAAACCGATAAGCTAAAAACTACTTGATGAATGTATTATATTGAGGAGATCTTTTCTGGATAATGCTAAAACTTTTGATCTCAAAAGTAAAAAAGAAAGACATTAAAGTTCCCTGAACGGAAGGGAATCAAGCTGGGTTCGACGTGGATTTTTCATTAAATAAAGCAGTAGACCGATCAATCAAAGTTTTATACTTAATTGAAATGTATAAAGGGTGGGTAATTCAAAGAGTATAACCACTAAACTTGGCAAACTATTCGCTTAAACAATCTAGAAATTCTTCATCAATAATTATTTCTGGTTACGGAAGTTCATCTGCCTTTCAATCTAATTTTATTTGGAGCCTATACTTTAATTTACTTTGGAGCACATATTTTTATTGTCTTTGGAGCACATACTTGTATTGTGTTTAGATAACATACTTTTATTGTATTTAGAGCACACGTACTTCTATTGTATTTGGAGCATATTATGTTATTGATTTAAAGATTAAATACTTTTAAATATATTTACCTAAAATATCACCAAAATTATATCTTTAGCACGCACTAGCTGATAATTGTTTACACGTCTATAGACTTTATATGTTATGAACATTGACACTAAAAAATAGAACTGCACGTGGAATTTTAAAGTTTAGGCCTTGAATAGGCCTAGCACATAATTTGATTTGTTTTGGAGCACATTCTTTTATTCGATTTGGAGCACAAACGTTTATTTGCTTTGGAGCAAAACCTTTTATTGGTTTAGGAGCAAAAACCTTTATTTGCTTTGGAGAAAAAACTTTTATTGGCTTTGGAGCACAATTTTTTATTGATTTTGGGCCAAATACCTTTATTGGCTTTGGAGCACAATTTTTTATTGTTTTTGGGTCAAATACTTTTATTGGCTTTGGAGCACCATATTTTATTTGCTTTAGATCATATTCTTTTGTAGGGTAAAAGTCAAGCTTTTCCAATTATCGGTTTTAAAAAGGTCTTAATAAATATAAAAGAAAACATTTATAACAGCCAAATACGTTTAAGTAATCCAAAATTTTTATTTCCATTTGGGTGTCAATCCGGACCATTTTAATTGAATATGAATAACCAACCCGCAGAGCCACTTGGCGGGAGAGAAAAAAATCAAATTACGTGTGTAAATACTGACGCACGCGCTGCTGAAACGAACTACTTTACGCGCCGGCGGAATCGCCATGGTTACTGGCGGAATTGAGAGAACGCTATTCGTGATTTGTCCAAGTTTCAGGAGAGGGCGCAACAGTCGCTCAGATGTGAAGAAAGCCAAACCCTTCAATTGAATACAAAACAACTGTTTTTATATTTTTAACAGTTTTCGTCATAAAGTTCAGTTTGGCACTTCTATATTCTCATGCTACGTTAGAGTTTAGTTCAGTCAACTTCAGTGTTTATGGATAAATACCTTACTGGTGACACGGAAATCTGCTCGTACAATGGACACTTAAACACATTAAGCCGACAAATATAAAGGAAATAACTGTAGTAAATTGAGGAAATAGCATACATCCGGAGAACACTTCCGTCCGCAATAGTCTAATCTATAAAGACGGGAAATATTGAAGAGGACAACTGGTAACGGAAGTACTTTTTCTTGATCTTGATCTTATGATAGAAACGATGTATTTACTCGTCTGGAATTCCTTCTTGGTATTTGCCCTTTCTAAGTGTTCCATCTTGACAAAGAAAGGAAAATGTACCCGCTTTACGGATCAGAAGTTCACGCTGGTGGCTTTTTTTTAGAAAGTAACGGTTGTGAGGAACATTTCGTTGGCTTGGTTTAATAAAGTCGTAACTTGAAAAATTTACTTTTGAGAAAGTTTTAGAACCTTATACTAAATCAGGTATTTTAGAGAAGTATAAAATAGAAACTATTTTAGAGTATAATATATATAAAAAACAAGTTGCAAGGAGTTAGAAAACTAAAATCTAATGTTAAAATAGAAAATATCAAGTTACTAAATTTTTCAACCACAGTTGTTTAGATTAATAAAATCGTAACTTGAAGTTACTACTTTTTTAAACCCAGTTGTTTAGATCAATAAAATCGTAACTTGAAGTTACTACTTTTTTAAACCCAGTTGTTTAGATCAATAATATCGTAACTTGAAGTTACTACTTTTTTAAACCCAATTGCTTAGATCAATAATATCGTAACTTGCAGTTACTACTTTTTTAAACCCAGTTGCTTAGATCAATAATATCGTAACTTGAAGTTACTAAATTAATTTTAAAAACATTTCTGGATTAATAATATCGTAACCAAGATACGACATTTTTTAAATTGTAATATCTCCATAACTATAAATTATATTTAATTTTTAAATGAATTAGGGGAAAGATCTCCGTTTTTACATTAGAATATGTCCTCAGTAGAGTTACGACTAAGTTCGAGTTACGACTTTATTAAACCAAGCCAACGATTTCTCCATTGTGTCAATATGTAACAAATCGTCAATAAGTCAATAATCAGCTAGGCTAATACAAAAGGCACCACCTTAGGCGTAAGTCATCAAGCGACTTTTAAAGCCATTAATTCAGATGACCGGGTTACGATTCGTAGGAGGGTGGTGGCAAGCCCTTCAAGCCACGCGAGCCAACAGCTCCCTACACTCACTATTAACGTTGGTATATTCATTAAAAAGTAGGTAAAACGGTTGAAACATTCAAATATTTAGCTCTAAATCCCAGAGTATCTCTAGAAATTGTTGTAGAATTTTGGCAGAAGTGAATGTGATGAACATAAATTCACAGCCAGGTTAGAAACTTAAAAAAATAATCATAATCAGCTACGCTAATACCCCAGTTATCTTGCGACTTTTAATGCCTTAAAAAGGTGGCCGGGTTACAATGAGTAAGAGGGTGGTAGCAAGCCTTTCATACCACGTGAGCCAACAGCTCCTTACTTCCCAATGAACTAGTTATTTTACTTAGGAAAAAGTTTATCTTCTCGCTAATTTGTCACATTTTTATACAAATTTTATCGAGTTTGCCTAAAGAATATATTTGGAAAGCCAACAATTGACTGCTTAGAAATAGTTGGAGTGTATTGTTAAAATAAAAACCTTATTGTTTAACATTTCAAATAAGTATCTAAATGTTTTCCGCTCACTTAGGAAATGGAGTCATTTCGAATAAAAGCTTTTAGTCCTAACATACACTAATTTGCATTTTTCTTGGGTGCACAGCTAAAAGGCATTATATCACTAAACTTGGACTTTGAAAATATATTTTTCTTATAATATGAACGCTTTTGCGGTTGAAATGTGTTTAACAAAACTGGATAAATAGCCAAGCCAGATTCGGCGAGTAAGTTTTATAACTAAATATTAATTTAAAGGGTGGTTTTGGAATAATAAATATATTTTAAAATACGTAGACAATGTATTTTTGAAATAATGATGAGCAGCCAGGTTAAAGACATTTAAAGAGAGTGCATGATATAAAACTAACATACTACCAAATAATTCCAAAGTAGTTAACTCTAAACTCATCCCCAAAAATACTTTGAGGAATAACGATTTTCGCTAATAGCAACTTTATTCGTCTGTAAAAGCGATTGAACATAGCAACGGTTCTGCACATTTTATAAGCAGTTTATTGCGTCATCTGTTTCTACGATTGGGTCAGTCTAGGTCAGATCAGGTTACCTTAAATTATGTTACCAATATAAGGGCATATCCTCTTGTACTTGAAATATTACTTTATAAATTGAAATTCTTTGCTACGTTTAGTCACACGAGCCTAAATTATTTTCTAGATGGCGATGTGAAGTCGACATTTACTGGACATTGCTTGGGCGTAGCGCTCACTGCTATAGCCGACGTAAAGGAAAATGTGTATAACTGATTATCGGTGTTTCTCCAAGTAAATAAATGCAAAACAATGAAAATCTATTAAGTTTCAGCCTAAGGAGTAAGTTTTAAAATGTTGGTTTAACGTGGGTTCAGACAAATTCTAGTAAGCTTTTGCATAATAATATAATACCATTCATAAAAAATTACAAAACTGTGTAAAATTATATTTAAAATGCGTATGCACGAGAGAGGGGAAGAGAAAACGTCAGTGGCGTGTGCTTCAAGCGCGTTGGAAGACGTCAATTTTTAGGGAACCGATGAGATTTCGATCTGATTTGTTTTGTTTTATAGGCCTAGGTTTTCTTCTGCCTGTCACCCTTTAAATTTACTTTCCTTCCAAACAAATACCCTGGTGGTAGGCCAACAGCAGAACACGTTGGCCTACCACCAGGGTATTTGTTTGAAAGGAAAGTAAATTTAAAGGGTGACCGGCAGATGAAAACCTAGGCCTTAAAGGGGAAGGATCTTACTCTTCGAGCGTGAAGGAGCTTGTAAGCAATGCTCAAACTCTTCAGATCATTTTCGCTAAGGTGAAATAAATACATTATCGTTGTAACCTTCTATAGCTTCACATTCGTCCAAATGTTGACCCTAAGAATTTCTACCACGGCTTAATAACGTCTGCTAATAAGGTACACACTCACTGTTTTTATCCGCCTGCTGCGCAGGGCTTCCTGATAGATTTCGGTCGCGAGTAGAGATCGGAATGTCTTTTTCCTTCGGCGCTTTTTCTTCCGCGGTAAATGTAAGCCACGATCATAACCGAAAGAGAAAATGGAAAATTGTGCCTCCCAAAAACATCGATTGAGCAGGAACTGGGATGCGCCCTACCCCAAATAAAAAAGGAAATTGTCTTTACCCCGAAAATGAAGTCACCCTACGGTGACGCCCATGAAGGATAAGAGCTTATAACATCTACAAGAGCCGTAATTCGTTGGGCTCTCTCGATCAACTGTATCCGAAATTCCATAAGCAAAAAGGAAAGGTAGATTTCCCCTCGTTTTCACAGAACTATAAAATTCAAAGCACGTCCCGTATGTGCTCGTAAAATTTAAATGATGGTTCTCCCTCTGGCGATCGTCCCTCGAATTCAAAAACTGAAACAGTAAAAGTATCTCGCAGTCAGGGTACGACCCTATCCAGTATTCTGACGCCGGGGACAGTAGCGTAGCGAAGAATTTCGTTCGCGGGGGAGCGGCGAGTCGAAATTGAAAAAACAAAAGAATATGAAAATGTACGTTTTGGTGGTGCACGTAACCCAGTGGCTCACACTGCCTACGCCATTCTCTTTCGATTTGTTTCGACATAAGAATTTTGCTGATTTGGGTTTTGAAGTAGGTATATTCGTTTTCAACTTGGATTAATTAATGCATTTAGTTTCCCTTAAAACGTACAAGCGATTACTACCATCTACCTAACGGCAAAACAATTCGTTACTCACTCTACGCAGGTGCGAAGCTCCAGCATGAAGCATGGTAAGGAGCTGTAAGTTTAAAAGGTTACCGCCAACGGAAAAATGGGGGTGAACAAAAAAGGGGTGATGACGTCCAATCACGTCATCTTTAATTTTGGCCACGGTAACAACACCCAACTTATTTGATTGTTATTTTTGAAATCGAAATAGTAATATCGTTTAATACTGTATGATGGAGTAACTAACGTCATTTTTTCGCGTCTTTTTCTTTGCTCGAAGACCTATCGTTACGAGCTATTAGTAAGTTTTTAAATTTTTTCCAATTTGTTTAAGGTTTAGCTTTTTTATCTCTTTTCATAATGTACTAATCTACATATTCGCTAATTTTATCATCCTTTGCAATGCAGTCCATAGGTGGTTCCTTTTAAAGCTACATTTCGTATCTACAATTCTCCACCATTCTCCCCTATTCGGCTTTCCGTTGCTACGCAACTCGTTTTGAAATTTTTAATGTTTAGGCTTAGTTTCTCTTTTCGGTGTTATAGTCGCAAGCCAGATTTCCCGCACGGTACTGACGAGTCCCAAATGGTACGAAACCGGTCTACCGTTGGAATTTCTGGCTATTTTATTTAATTTTATTTATTTTTTCACTCGAAGATCTATTTGGTCCGAGTTTCGCGTCTTTTAGTTTGCTCGAAGACCTATCGGTACGAGCTATTAGTAAGTTTTTTAATTTCTTCAAATTTGTTGAGGGTTTAGCTTTTTTATCCCTTTTCATAATGGACTAATCTACATATTCGCTAATTTTATCATCCTTTAAACATGGTTGCTCCTTGTTATACCTTCGCGTATGCGCAGTTCTTGGTATGTCTATTTTTTCATAAGCGGTGTACAAATAAGCGTTTGCAATCTTACAAGGAAATTTCCTGTATTATTTCCAGGCTATGGATAAAATAAAGGAATTCATAAAATATTTGAAACATTTCGTGCCTGTAGTTAGCCCAAGTTTCCGGTTATGTTAAGAAATAAGTTTTGTCTACTAATTTTATTAGTGTCTTTAAAACATGGGTTAGAATTGTTCGTTTTAAAAAATTTCTTACGCAAAATCCATCATATATCACGATAGTTTTAGCGTCTCTTGAAAAAATTAAAAAAAATATCTAAAACATAGGGTTAACGGTTTTGTGTGAAAGTAACCCGGCCACCTGAATTAATGGCGTGAAAAGTCGCTTGATGACTTAGGCCTAAGGTGGTGCCTTGGGTATTGGCCTAGCCTAGCTGAAGTATCAAATATCTGAAATAACATGATTTTTTTTTTTAAATTTGAGCTACTTTAAAGTTTTAAGGAAATCGATGGCTGCTTAATACTTTTTCAGGTTGGAACATTTATCCACTGACAAAGCTTGGTGAACTTGGACCTCAAATAGTTCTAATTTAACAAAGATTTTGATCTACCGGTTTCGCTTACACTTTCGTTTACACTATTCTGGAACATCAGTGTAAATAAAAATATATCCGGTGAGCCATTTCTAGAATGACCACACATTTTTAGTAGACTTCGTTCTACGACACTATACGCAGTTGCAGGTTAAGACTCAGAGAGGCAAAATATCTATTACATTTGGCGGAAAGATACTAGCACAAAATTCCGGTAAATCAGTGGCGGGAAATTCGAATTTCACCTATTTTCTGTTGAATTCCTAAAGGTTCCTACACGTGTTATATTAATCCGTTTTAGAAATGTCTATTGCATAAATTTCAAAATGATCAATAAATATTTAATGTACATTATAATTTTCAAACTTCACTATAGCGTAATTTTGGTATTATGCTCCTAAACAATCATCAAATCGAGCGTTTATGTACGTCAACGTGGTGATCTCTGCCTTAACTGTTCTATATATACCCTCGACTCGCCAAACGGAATTTTTTAGGTATGCCTCACTTTTAGTACCAAAAATAAATTATTACAACTGTTTTTAAATCTTATCTATTTTAATTACTTAATTATCACTATGAAATATAACGTAATAGACGGTATTTCCAAAAATTATATAACGCGCGCCAGTATACTTAGAAATTCAACCGTAAACAGTCCAATTTCGAAATTCCCGCCACCGATTTAGCGGAAATTCCGCCCAAATGTACTAGATATTTTGCCTTTCTTAACTTGCAACTCTTTGTGTCGTCGCAAGTTGCGTATTTTTCTCACTAGATGCGCTAATATTTTCGGTTTGAGGTCAATTTCACGTCACTTCCCACATTCCCACATACCTATATGCCATTTTTTCCACTAACTGGCACGCTTAAAGATAGATAATTACGATCTTACATACCATGCAGTAGGTTTAATGGTATTGCTCCCATAAACTGCACTGGTCGATCATTTAGGGCACTTAAGCTTTTCTTTATTTATAAATCAATAATTGATATTTTTCACAGTGGTTTGTTAAACTTTCCCGTTTCAGGACGCTAAAATCGTACCTCCCTTCGCTTTAATACCTATATTTATTTTAGCGACGTGGGGGAGGATTCAAGATTAATGCCATTAAATTCTAGACGGTGAAAAATTAGGACAGCTATGGTGGAAAAAGTGATAAAAAGTCTAGTTCCAAAATTAAAACGACGCATATTTTAAATGTCACTTTTAATGGTCTACGTTGTAATTATTATTACTTCAACGTTCCCGTAAATGGTGTTGAATTTTAAAATGTATAATTTAATAAAAGATAATTAGTTTCAAAGCGTAGCTTCAGCGCGAGCGCGAAAATAAAATGATTAAAACCGCGGGTCCTAAATATATCATTTTTGCTTTGCTCGGTCACGAATGTCCCAAGTTCAGGCGGCGGATAATTATAGGGCGGAATATAGAATTCCTAGCTGATGACAATGCGCGCAGTTGACACGTATCGGAGCCAAATGTCAGCGAGTGCTAGCCGCTGACTTCAGCCGTACACAGGTAAATGATTTTCTTCCTCAGTTGCCATTTAACAAAAGTTGCCTCAGCTTTCTAAAGTCGGTCGCGAACAATGGAAAGATTGTTAACGGGCACATTAGCGCTCTCCTTCCAACACCGCGCGCTTCGTAACATTTACGCGCGAGGGGCGAACTACAAGTTCCAAAATAGAAAAAAATTTGGTAGATGAATACTTCTGCCCCCGAGATAGAGCAGGACACGTGAAATCAAAATTTAATTTTGGTGTGTACTAAGGAGTTATACTGTAAAAGAAATTTTTAGTTGTAGTAGATTACATAAATTAAGTAGAAATGTGTGTAGACTATACTTTACTCTCATAAATATTGTGGATCTATATTATAGCAGTATATTTTCAATCCACCATCAAACGGGACCAAGCGGGGAAAATAGGGGTTTTTATAATTGTATTTTAGCCCAAGGATCTACTGAAATTACGCCAATGACGGAATTTCTATATGTTGGTGTTAAATACACCGAATGTTTCATAAATAAACATTTTAATAAATGGCCATTTCAAAAGCAAAATACAGGGCAATAAGGGGATTTGGGTGTTAACTGAATATTTAAATTATATGTACGTCAATTAATATCGTTTTCCGCGTTTTGAGCACTTGGAGCACGTGATACACGTGCCGTTTTTTGAGCATTTTCTTTATTTTAGGCCAAAGTAGTTGACTATCGGAAGATATCGTAGGTTTTCTAGATTTTTGGCCTAAATATTAGCTTTTTATTGTATCTTATCGTTCCTTGGCTTGATTTGTTATGTATATAATAAATTTTTCCACGAAGTTTTCTATCGTCCATCGGCCGTTTAACTATCCTAACGCACATTGTATACAAGTGTCCAAGCGCACTTACTTCGCTCGACGAGCCGTTTATAACGCAACCTAGAGGATTAACGAACTTAGTATTGTCCAAGCTAATATATACCCACTCTATGTTATTCTAATTTAGGCTTCAATCTACTAATCATCCCTTAAGTTATAATATACCCGAAAATAAGTTAGAATCTAATCGTAAGTAAGCTCACATTTTTCTCTAAAACGACTACGTAATCAGTGAACGACTAATTCTATTATTGTTCGTTACAGCTACTACAAAATGATTACAAAAGGACTACGGAATGATTGCAGGCTGATTATGGAGTGATATTACAAAATAATTATAGATTGATGTCATTACAGGCTGATTATGGAATGTTATTACAGAATGATTAAGAAATTATTACAAGCTGATTATGGAATGATATTAAAGAATTATTACAAGCTGATTATGGAATGATATTACAGAATTATTACAAGCTGATTATGGAATGATATTACAGAATTATTACAAGCTGATTATGGAATGATATTACAGAATTATTACAAGCTGATTATGGAATGATATTACAGAATTATTACAAGCTGATTATGGAATGATGTTACAGAATTATTACAAGCTGATTATGGAATGATATTACAGAATGATTAATAAATTATTACAGGCTGATTATAGAGTGATATTTCTAAATGATTACTGGTCGATTCGATGATATTACAAAATGATTACCGTATAAACGGCAAGGGATCAATGTTTATTACAGAACCTTGCCTATCGTTCATAACATAATCAAATTTTGAAGTCAGTCGCTCACAGTTCAAAAATCCCAAAATTCTGGTCCAAACATCTAAACATGGATACTGATTGTTTATCTTATATGCCGAATACCAGTTCTATAATGGAAAGGAGCAGACGGCTTGAGAGAATGCTCTTCGACCGGTTGACCAATAACCACTTGCCGTAATTAGCTGAAATGATTAAGGTAAACCCTCTGTAATCACACAGTAATCATCATGTCATTTGACTAGAATTATTATGTTATTTGTCTGTAAGTAATCTTTAATTTGTTCGTAAGCATTCTGTAATATGTCGATAATCATTCTGTAATCTTTACGAAATCACTCCGTAGCGATTCAATCGTCATTTTGTAATCACCGCGTAATCGATCCGTAATCTCTGTAATTGTTCACTGATTACCTAGATGGGTGTGCGGTAAATGTGAAGTGATTAGCTCTGCTATTAAAATCTTTAAGGTCCACGTTAATAAGATAATTAAGTACTTAAAAGAAGAAGCACGTGGATAAGAATCCAACTCCTCTATTTTGATTGCGTGGTTTACTGTTTTGGTGAAGCTTTGAATGTGGTGCCAATTCCTTGTGGCCACTGACATTTGCGTTAAGTAAATAAAAGAATTTTGAGCATATTTGCGGACAATCCCTTAAGATTGGACACGGCAGCAATTGCAGTTAACTGTTAACGGTTTTCTTGCTCTAAGTCGACGGAGCCCCACGCGCGATTTCCTTAACTGCAACTCGTCGATGAGCAAATGGGTATGAATTTTACCTTCTGTACTATTTATGAATCAATATTCTAGCATTCGCTCTGCTCTGAAACTGTCATCAATTATTAAGACCGTGACGCTAACATTTTCAGAAATCGGTGAAATAAATAAATATTGTTACTCACTTGCCAGCGAAAAATTTATTAAATTGCAATAAAATATGGATTTCACAAACGTTTACATTATATTAATATAAATTGTGAGCAAGACTGATTGAAGCAGTTTTTATCCCGGTTCAGTATCTCAATGTTTTACCTAAAATCTGGTCTGGACTTCTAATTTTAGCTGCGCAAAAGTTGTAGGTGTCAGGTCCTAGAGGATTTGGTGCCCTGTGTGATCCCTAGAACGACCCTGAGTGTGTAATGTAAACGGCTTGTTTGAACGAACCTAGATAAGGTCAACCCATTTCAGGATAAATCCGATCAATCAAATGTACAAGTTCGAAAGTTACCTTATTCAGCAAACCGTTAGCGATAAATTCGTCCTTTAAGGCTTTTTGGCTATCTCGCTTATCGGCCGTCGAATTCAAAAGGAAACGAAAAAAGATTTTTCTACAGAGGCTCATTTTTTATTACTTTTCTGTTCAATTGCTAACTCGTTCTTTTCACCATCGGCGTACTAGCAGTGCGGAAAAGGGAAGTTAGCATAGAGGTGCTCTTAAAAGTTATAATTGAAAATAGTTTCACAAATTGATTTTTGGAGTTAAAAGTGACCCTGTCTTTTTCTGTTTTACCTTTAAATCTAAAATCCTAAAAGATTAGATTTTCTAACACAGACTGCGTAGAATTCTTGGAACCAAAAACAGATAACTATAGTCTTAAGATGAATTAAAAATGCAACTATTAGATCGATTGCTATTGATACTACACTTTTATCGTAGCGAAACGATAAAGAAATTCATTTTTTAAATTACAAAAAAAATTTAGTCGTCTATTTTGAACACAACAAATTATTTTTGAGGTACCGTTCTTCAGATAAATATTTTATTTAAATTTACAAAAGTATCTTACAGAATTGAACCTAAAATATAACCTGCAAATGATGTATAGCTAAAATTTCGGTCCTCCCGTAAAAATTGTCGAGTTGCTCGCAAAGAGTACGGGAAAAGGATGCCCAATAGAATAACGAGTACGCGCGTGGACACTGACTACTTCAAGCTTACCATCTCTTAACTGGAAGCGTGTACACTGATTACATCTAGAATACGTAAGCCACGTTCCTATATACGTAACCTTGATAACGTTTTGCCTCGTTTTGATCTCGCTCCGTTTTTTACCTCTCCGAGGGTACTTTGTACCCTGGAGGGGTATTACAATCACCATGTATGTCTGTGGGTCTGTCTGTCTGGGCTGCGAACGCGTTCGCATTTTCCGTGCAAAGGTTAATCATTGCGTACGCAGTTTCTCAAAATTTCTGCGTTCGCATTTGCTAGGACTGTCGAAGGGTTGGCAAAACCACCGTACGACGGTAAGCGTTTACGGGTAAATTTGCGGTTGGGGTTGGTTTGGATGGTGTTTTTTCGTAAACGCTCACCGTCGTGACGGTTTTAACTCAGTTTGATTGGATATTTCATTATTGTAATGTTTATGCGTAGGGTGTGAATGTTATGACGGTTGTGGGTGTTGAGTTTGTTGTGTTTATGTTATGACGGTTGTGGGTGTTGAATCTGTTGAGTTGGTTTTTGTTGAGTTTGTTGCGTTTGTGTTTGTGTTTGCTGCGTTGTGTTTGTTGGTTTGTACGGGCGTTTTCTCTTCAACTTCTTCTTAATGACTTTGGGACGGACCGAGTGCAACCTTTCAACGCCCAATGGCAGGGTTTCCACCAATTGTACACGGTATTCGTCTTAGTATCAATTTGCGATTTTTTAACGCCGGCCGGGAATCGAACCCGGGTCTGCCTCGTGAAAAAGATTTACTCTAAAAACTCAGCCACCAACGCTTGTTGAGTTACGGTGTTTTTCTAAAAAACAGCTTTGGCGAATGTCCTTTACAAAGTTATAACGTTACATCATTTTAAATATTTATAAATTATTTGAATCTTATATTTAATTAAATATTTATCAATTATATGAATCGTATATTTAATTAAATATTTATAAATTATATTAATCTTATATTTAATTAAATATTTATAAATTATATTAATCTTATATTTAATTAAATATTTATAAATTATATTAATCTTATATTTAATTAAATATTTATAAGTTATATTAATTAAATACAATATCTGTGTATATTTTTTACTCAACTTTGTTTTTTAATTTTTGTCTTTGATTCGTTGCCGCTGTGTTATTGATTCCTTTTACGTTGTGTTATAAATCTGTAATATATTATTCAATGACGTTGTTAAACTCTTTAATTGTCAGTAGGTTTAGTTTTTTCGGATACTCTTTTTTTAATATAATATGTATCTGGGTTTTAGGCAAAGGAAGGGTCGTATGTTATTTTTACTGATCGAAATAATGTTGTTTTTTTGTCTATTCTTTGATCTTATATTTTTATCTTTGGTTTTTTTAGATTATTTTGTTTCCACGAAA
Organism: Leiobunum rupestre; assembly: GCF_980474605.1. NCBI lineage: Eukaryota > Metazoa > Arthropoda > Arachnida > Opiliones > Sclerosomatidae > Leiobunum > Leiobunum rupestre. Next base: position 40,397,774 of record NC_143392.1, read on the forward strand.
ACGTCCAGTTTTTGGAGGAGACTTTGAGGTGTGTAGGTCGTGTTGTTTAGCTTATCCGGTTTCATGATAATAACGTCGAAAATTCCTGTTTGTTAATGGTAAGGTGTCTTACTAACTATTCCGTCTACGGTCATTTGATATACGAGCTGTGGTTTAGTCAAGTGGCTTTCTGTGCTTTGTGAATGTAAGTTTTTTGCTTCTTGTTAATACATTTTTTATTGGTTGTGGATATTTAGACATCTATGATTCCTAATGCAGTCATTGATTTCCTGGGTGTGCGAGTCATTACATGATATTGGAAATTGGATGGTATTGGTCTTTTTCATGCGGTATGTGTCACAACGGCAACAGGAAGTCTACGAGTCGTCCACTACCAGATTTCGAATATATCGCTATTCTGCAGTATCTTCATCAAGGGCGAGTGTTGAAATAAAATGAGCGTTAAAGATGGGGCAAGTATTTCGTAAGCGAGAAAAATACAAATACCCTCTGTAGATATTTCTTTGATTAAAATTGGCTTCGTATTATATTTAACTGATAAACTTGTACTGTAAATAGGGTTAAATTCAATTGTGCATTGTTTTAGTACGTCTAACTCCCTGTTGTAACTACTTAATTTATATATTATTCTAAATAAATTAAACTCGGTTGTTTCGTCTCAATTATTTAAAAAAAAATTAAAATTTTATACCGGGCGGGATTGAACCGGGATTAAGTTTTTAGTAAATAACTCTGAATTGCGGAGATATCTTTAAGGGCCATCTCGAGAAATTAATACCACTAGGGACAATTCTTCCGAGGAGAGGTATATTTTGGCTTGCCAACTTGTTTTGGAAAAATGTTTGTTATCTTGAAACTTGCACACCGATTACGCAGAGTTATCGTGTAAGTAAAACATGCAAAAGCGATTCTGGGTCTACTAGAAGCGAATAATACCTACATTGAACTTCAGCCTAAATTAAAATCATCCCGTAATTGCAGGTCGCAAATTGGACGAGAAATGAAACTACTCTCCGAGTAGCCGAGTCGGACGGCTTAATGCAGAATTAATTGGGATATTAATTGAGTGCTCGCACATTTGCTAGCCACACCCAGGGCGATAATCGACTGTTATTAAGTCTTAATAAGAGCTCACAAGTATTAAAATGTAATTTATTTATTGTAGGGAAATCTTAGACAATTTTTCGAAACCAAGGTACAATTTAAGTTTGGTTGAAACGGTAGAAAATGAAATTACATACTAACCATTTGTCTTTCCTAGTAGTAGGTGTTGTGTCAGTCACTTAATGTTTCCTACAAATTTAGGTTGAAACGTCGGTATCCGTTTCTGGTAAAATTTCAAATTGGTTTAACGACGACCTCATATTTACGGATTGCTCGCTTATATCCATATTAACTTACAAAGCAAAATAGTTTTCTCAATCCAATTTTAGGTTTTTCCAGGTAATTGTTTATCAGTAATACGTAACTCGAATGATAACATTTAAAAATTTATGTGAGGCCTTCTACCGGAAGTAGTTTAGGAATGCAGTTCACTTGCCAGGGTGCTTTCTAGGATATTTATTTTCAAGTCCTATTTTGGTTTCAAAGGTATGTAAAAGGACCGGCGCCACCCTATTGTAAATATCACTTTGTTTACGATTTAAAAATTGAACAAGCCTCTAACTTATGTTAATTGCACTGCCATTTAATCTAAAAATACGCAACGCCCCAAAATGGTTACTTCAGGGTCCCTTTTTCCCGCTAAAAATTGGCCGCCATTTTCTACTCAGTCGTAGTGCCACACAACCGAAGACGCAAAAACTAATTATATATATAATACTGACGCACGAGCGCGCGTCCAGCACGTCCTTTAGGCCGGTTACAATGGCGCCGGTCGAGAATCGAAGGACCCTAATCGTTGTTTGCCAAAGGTTTAGCAGAGGGCGCAGCTGTCGCTGTAATGTCAATAAATCCAAACTTTAAAATTTAATTACAAAATAACCTTTTAGTATTTTTCAACGAGGTTTCCGACAAATATAAACTTAAAGTTTGACGCTGAACCTTTAAATGTTGCACAATTACTTTGAAGAAAAATTCTGCCGATGCACAGCATTTTTCGTAATATAATTATGGTAATCCATAACTTTTATCGATTAGTAATAGAAAAAAAAACTTATTTTTCTAAACCCATCAGTTCCTTCACCCTCATAATTGCACCGCAGTTTCAACTTAAGCCTAATTACCATTGAGCATAACGCGCGTTAGTGGTAATGAAGTTCGTTGGACTAATGGACGCGGCAACACCAGGAGAGCATTTTTTACCAAAGGAGAAAACATTCAGTTCGTCAAGACTTAACAATTTTCAATGCTTTTTGAACTATTTAACTTCGAATTTCATATAATCATATACTTACTTAGATTTAATTGAATCAACCTTGAAACAAGTTTAGCCTAACAGATCGATCCAATTTTAATGGTGGACGTGGTGAGCTATGTTTAATAGCAGACGCGAAAATAACCTACACTTTAATATTTTCCAGTTCAATCCGAAGGATGTAGAAGCTTATATTTCAAAGGAATTAATTTACACAAAGTAGAAAACAAAATATTTTAGACAAAATATTTCTATACACTATCTATTTACTTTAAGTTTATTAAAAGAATTTTTCAGAATTATAACTAGGGTAGCATCGATATGGATACAGCGGATATAAACAAAGTTATCTATCATAACAGTAGTGTATATGATAAAATGACAGTGCATTTTCACACAATTTTATTCTAACAAGTTTGCAAGAGCATATCCGAATGTTTATTTTCATTTTACATGATACAAATCTTCTATCACAATTCGAATTGTAATCGATAACTTTCTTATTTTTAAGTTTTATCTGAAAATAGTTTTTTTATAGCGGTTACGGCCAATATCGGCTTAAACGAAGCCGATATTGGTTTATACCGCTATAAGAAAAATAGACTGATATATCGTGCATCCCTAAGTATAACTAACACCTTAAAGGAAAAGAAAGTTTTATTAATAAAACTACTACATTTTTGCGACCATATTCGGTCCGAGAAAAAACCTTTCTGACTGGTTATCACTCTGCTTTTACAACTTTTATATATAGACTTTGTTTGGTGTTCAAACGTGGGAGCCGCCATTTCCATTAATTGACAATTTCCTACGGGCTTTCACTAGTTTACGTTTTTGCTTTTTAGTATGTAAGGGCGAAATTTTTGCCCAAATTTAAAACAGCAGTTATTTTTTTTAAATAAGACTTTCGTATATAGTGAAATCGTATTCATAATACTAGTATATTTTGAGAAAAACTAACAAGAATCAACCATTTAGATGGTAGTTTTCTTGCTATAATATACCGGTGCATCTAGGAGCTATCATGTCATCCCATATCACCTGTGAACTTATCCGAATTCCCTGCGCTAGTGTCCACAGCCCGGACACAGGCCTGTAACCAGCCGCCAAAACTCAGTAGCGCTCCATACCGAAATTGGCTTTATTTTGTTAATTTTCAAATTATTAATTAGGTAACCGATGTGATATGATATTAGTTGTTAGTTGAGTAATCGGTTTTATTTTGGGTCGGTCGGGGTGGGGATGCTCAAGTATTCATTTGAGGGCTCTTAGCATCCCCTGGTGCCCCCCCCCCCTTCCAAATACAGGCCTGCTCAGACAGGTGATGTAACCGCCAGGAGCAGCTAGACAACCATACTGCTGACAGTCGCACCATTGACACGAGCCACTCAACTCTCCAAAAGGTGCAGAAAAGAGATGACCAGCCCCCACTTCACCGGCAGAGCGTCAAAATAAGGGTGGATGTTGTAGCATCCCCAGCAGACACCATACCTACTTAGGTAAGGAGCCGTATACCCTTTGGAAAAGGTACCAAAAGGCGGGATTTATAGCCCGGTGCACCAAGAACAAAGCTCATAACAACGGAGGTCTCATAATTATTATGCCCTATGCCAGCGTCCAGAGCTCGGACGGGTGCAAAAAGCATGGGGCAGCGAGAGAATCCTCCTGCTGACAGTGTAACCTTCGACGCAAGCCACTCACCCCGACAAATGGTGTTGCAGTCGGGTGGAGAGCATCGACTTCGAGCACAGTTCGGGGAATGAAAGGGGATGCTGTAGCATCTCCAGCGGACACCCTACCTACATAGGTAGAAAAGACACACTGCGGCACAACGCAACCCGGCTGGTGGGAGTCCGAAAGTCTGGGAACCAGGGTCACGGCGTCTCATACAAAGACCCACCGCCACACAGCTGGTAACGAAATCCGTCAAGGCACCCTAACTACGTAGGTAGAGAGCCAAGTTTTTCAGACGGGCAAACAGAAACGCACGTAAATCAGCACAGCTGGCACCGGAGATCCCGGTGTGGATCTAAACAAAGTCACTGCGCCTCATACGGAGACCCGCCGCCCCCCAGTGTGCTACCCATTCCTCCGGAGCGGCATGGATGAATGGACCCTCTCCGTTAGTCTGAGCCGAAACAGAGTTTCCGGCCCCTACCTGACCGAAGTCGGAGTTGGAGATAGGACCATTTGACCACGGCTAACATCTCCCAGTGCGCCACCCCCCTTATGGGTTGCAAGAGCTGAACCCCAACTCCATGGTTATTGCACTATATGACCCGTTAACAGTAGCGGGGCTTATGTAAGGAAAGCATAAAAACGCAAATCTCGCATGTCCCGAAGAAAAATCCATTGATTTCATCAGTGGTGTGGGCCTTCTGTCGGTGGGGGCCCATAGGCCAGTGCCTAGTAGGCCTAGTCCTTAATCCGGCACTGCTCGTTAAGGGCCTGTAACTAGCAGCAAAGCAAATGCACTGCCAACCTATAAACAAACATTACAGCCATTACTTGTTCAAAATGGCAGCTGTATAACCGAAGCCAAAGGTCATTTAAAAACTGAATGATAAAATCCGGGATTATTTATAGTTCTGGAGCACTCGATCAATTCAGGCTGTAGTCATTGCAGAATCGCGCAACCGAAAATAATAGATAGGCGGTATTAAAATACGTTTCAGCAGCGTTATCAATGAAGAGTACGGCGATTAATTCCCACAACACCTTTCCCGAGACTTTTAAGCCTCGAATAATAAAAAGTTAATCGATAAACCATTATCTTCAGTAATGATTTAACAAATTCCTTTCGGTGTGTTAGTTCGGCAGAGGCTTTAAAACTAACACGGACTAAAGTTTCTTAGTAAGTAATTTGGACCGCTATCCTTTAATACTTTGGGCTTTTTTTCGAAGCTGCGAGATGAGATTTTAGTTAAAAGCGAAAAAAAGAGCATTATTTCGGCCCGAGGGAGCGCTTTGCATAATGAACAGATTAAGCGCGCCCATATTAAAACTTTTTGGTAACACGCGCTGGAAAATTAAAAAGGAAAGAAAATCTGAAGCGTAAAGAAAAGAAAAATTGATTATTTTAACATAAAATTTACAGAAAGCTTTACTTTTTAATTAAACCGGATAAAAAAGACAAATTATTCCGTGAACTTCAATTTAGTTTTATCCCTGTAAATGTATTTTAACGTATGTATTTAACCATTTAAAAGTAATTAAACGTATCTATTTAACCGCGTAAAAGTAATTAAACGTATGTATTTAACCGTTTAAAAGTAATTAAACGTATCTATTTAACCATGTAAAAGTAATTAAGCGTATCCATTTAACCCTGTAAATGTATTTTAACGTACCCATTTATCCGTGTAAAAGTAATTAATCGTACCCATTTAACCGTGTAAAAGTAATTAAAGGTATCTATTTAACCGTGTAAAAGTAATTAACCCTGTTAGAGTATTTGAACGTATTCAGTTAACCCTGTAGAGTATTTAAACGTATGTATTAACATCGTAGAAGTTATTAAACGTATGTATTAACATCATAGAAGTAATTAAACGTATGTATTAACATCGTAGAAGTAATTAAACGTATGTATTAACATCGTAGAAGTAATTAAACGTATGTATTAACATCGTAGAAGTAATTAAACGTATTCAGTTCACTCTTTAAAAGTATTTAATCGTATTTACTTAATCCTGTAAAAAAACATATGCCATTGAACCTGAAAAAGTAATTAAACGATACAGTTAACGCTGTAAAAGTGATTAAACGTAAGCAGTTAATCCAGTATAAGTATTTTAATCGGGTTTACTTATGAACGCAAATTGGGGCCATTAAATTTGTAGAGCAAAAAACTGGTGAATCGAAAATAGATCTATCTGACCAAACGTAAAAAAATCAATCCTATAATTATTATGCGACAAACTAATGTTGAACTATTTTCCAAGTTATGGTTGACAACCGGAGGAATCGTTTAAATCTCAAAACATTGAAAATCTATCATCGTAGATGCGCTTTTACGTTTTATCTCCGTGCAGTAGCGTAACTAGGAACTCCGGGGCCCGTCGCGAAAAACGACTTGGGGGCCCTTTTAAATAGCACCGATTTAATTCATAAACGTTTGGGGGCCCCCCGCGCCGCGGGGTCTGCGGGGGCGCTATTTACGCCACTGTCTCCGTGATATGATGCTTAATGATAATGATTAGGTTTAACGTGGCTTGGTGAAACGTTTTAACCAGTTCCGTTAATAGTATTTTATGGTTAACCATTTCCCATTTAACAATTAGCACCACTTTAGGCCCAAGTCATCTAACGACTTTTAATGCGTTTTTTTAAATCAAGTTGCCGGGTTACAACGCGTAGGAGGGTGGTGGCAAGTCCTTCATGCCACGCGAGCCAACAGCTCCCTACACTCACTATTACCGTTAACCTCAACTAGTTTTTATGGAAAGGGAAAAATGAATTCGTGTGAAAAATCCCTTTTAACCATTGTGGAGTGCAAACTGAACACAGAAGGAGTTGTTCTGAGCTTTCGCCCACAAGTGCACAAGCTGGGATCGAAAAACAGTTGTGGAATAGAGAATCTAGCTTTGACAAGGTTTCAAAATATATCTCTATGTTCTTACGATAGCGATTAGTGTACGGTATATATATAATTCAATAGACGAGTATGAAGTCATAACATTAGTACCGGAAGTCTTTCGTTCAACGAGTGAATAAGTTGTCCCAGTTGCCTTTTCCATATTTACTGTCTACAGAGCGTTGTTTGACTTTAAGGGGGAAGACTACTGTGGCCATTGTCTACTTTCGCGCTATTTCAAGCTGAACTCTTTTAATTTTGTATTGTAACTTATAAAATTAATATTTAAGTGTAGAACAGCCTCTTGTTTAGTGCCTAAAATATTTTGTACAATTTTAAATTTAAAAGTAATTAAGTTATTACGTTTTAATTCGGACCACCGGAGCTAAACAAGTTGGGCAAGTGCCCAAACTACCCTTTAGTTAGAACCTTATATCTCGTTAACTATTAATATCATAATTATCAAAATTATTTTAAGCACTAAAGGAAGGTTAACCCTTGCGAAAATGGAGGATCATAATTTGATCCAAATTGGATTTAATTTATTGGATCCAAATGTGATCAAAAATTGGACAGATCAAACTGGGATCCAATTACAGTTGGATCCCATTTTGTTTTTACTTTAAGACATCTCGATAAAATTTAGGATCCAATTTATATCAAATTGGGATCCAAATTGGATAAAGTAAGGATAGATTTTATGAAATTTGAATGCCAATTGGATCCAATTTCGTAAATTGGGATCCAATATATATCACAATTTGATCCAATTTCCAAAGTTGGGATCCAATATATATCACAATTTTATACATATTGGAATCCAATGAGATTCGATCAAATTGGGATCCAATGAGATTGGAACCGGTCGGTATCCAATGAGATTTGGATCAGCTCTTAATTTAATGAAAATAGGATCCCGAATGGGACTAGCATTCAAAGTATGGAATCTGGGCGGTAAGCAATACTTTCAAAAATAGGTAATTTTGGTGGCATTAATTATAATTAAATAACCTTAACAGCAGATACTATACTTTTCACTTAGCCGTGAGAATCACTCGGTGTGATGATTAACCATAGCCAAAAGGACGAGAACTGTCAAACTCTGTGGAAAAATTTGTTACATGCATAACAAATCATGCCAAGAAACGATAAGAAACTATAAAGAAAACCTAATCTTTAGGCCAAAAAGCTAGGAAACCTACAACACCTGCCAAAAGACGTCTACTTTGGCCTAAAATGAAGAAACTGACCAAAAAATGGCACATGCATCACGTGCTCTAAGTGCTCAAAACGCGGTAAACGAAAATAATTGAGGTAAATATAACAAAAATTAACAAAATCAATGAATTATATCCCCACCCAAATCCCTTGTTTTTACCCCAGGTTCCGCTTAGATGGTAGATTAAATAAAACAAACAAATGTAATTGGCCAGAACCGAGTGACGTCACTGTAACTTTGGGAAGGCTAACTATTCGAGAACCGACTAGAGTGTAGAAGGGAACACTTAAAATCAGACGACGCGTAAACCAAAACCACCCAAACGAGGTTACCTTTTATAGCATTTGTTACTAACCTTGGGCGTTACTGACTAATCCGCCAGTTTCAAATCGGCGCGTGGTCCATTGCAAAAATCGTTCTAGTTACATTCTGATTTCTATGCTGTAGTTTTATCGAAATGTTGCCAGTTGTTCGATAAATTTAACTATAGAAAAAAAAATATATATTTACTGAGATCGATATTGTTCTGGCGGTCTTGCCAGACATAAAAAGTATCCATCTAATCTCCTATTGCCTTCTATAATTATGGTTATACCATTGAGTTAGGAATATTTACTCTAGATTCTTGAACACTCAATTGATATCCGCTATGGTGTCTCGGTTGGGACCAATTTCTAGAAACACTTACGGTGCCGTCATCTATTTGAGAAAAAATATATTTAAGCCACCGGCTTAAGCTATTCTCAGTGTTTCTAACCGCTGGCGGTACATGACGACACCGTACAAGATTCCATACACGATTCCAAAAAAGTGTCCCGGTGAAATATCAATTGGATCCAAATTTGATACAATTTTATTTTATCAAATTATTTTGGATCCTACTTGAATCCAATTCTTAGTTCAGATTTTTTTTATCTAAAATTGATACAATTTTATTTAAACAAATTAATTTGGTCAAATTAATTCGGATCCTACTTGGATCCAATTCTTAGTTCAGATTTTTTGGATCTAAAATTGATACAATTTTATTTGAATAAATTAATTTGATCAAATTAATTTGGATCCAAATTTTATTCAATGCTATTTGATCAAAACAATATAAATCAAACTTGGATCCAATTCTTAGTTAAAAGATTTTTTGGATCTAAATTCGATACAATTTTATTTGATCAAACCTATTTGGATAAAACTTGTATCTAATTCTTACTTAAAATATTTTTGGATTCAAATTTGATACAATTTTATTTGATCAAATTAATTTGGATCAAACTTGGATCCAATTCTTAGTTAAGATTTTTTTGGATCTAAATTTGATACAATTTTATTTGATCAAATAAAATTGTATCAAATTTGGATCCAATGCTATTGGATCAAATCAATTTTGATAAAATTTGGATCCAGTTCTTAGTTAAAAGATTTTTTGGATCCAAATTTGATAAAGATTATTTGATCAAGAAATAGTCGATCATTATTTGATCCCTTCAGGATATAGCTTGATACAAATTGGATCCAATGTCCAAAATTGGATCAAGTCATTTTCGTAAGGGTTCAGCCTAATAAGAAAAATATAATTCAATTATGTAATTGTTAAAACAGAAACGTTCAGCTTGAACGAAAGAGGCTTTTACTGTATTCTTCCCCCTTAAGTTCATCATAAATGGTATATTTTTTAAAGTCCGTGGCAATAAGATAATTAAGTTCTTTAAGAGAAGAATTAAGTTCTTTAAGAGAAGAATTAAGTTCTTTAAGAGAAGAATTAAGTTCTTTAAGAGAAGAATTAAGATCTTTAAGAGAAGAATTAAGATCTTGAAAGAAGAATAACGATCTTGAAAGAAGAATTAAGTTCTTTAAGAGAAGAATTAAGTTCTTTAAGAGAAGAATTAAGTTCTTTAAGAGAAGAATTAAGTTCTTTAAGAGAAGAATTAAGTTCTTTAAGAGAAGAATTAAGATATTTAAGAGAAGAATTAAGATCTTGAAAGAAGAATTAAGATATTGAAAGAAGAATTAAGTTCTTGAAGAGAAGAATTAAGTTCTTTAAGAGAAGAATTAAGATCTTTAAGAGAAGAATTAAGATCTTGAAAGAAGAATTAAGATCTTGAAAGAAGAATTAAGATTTTGAAAGAAGAATTAAGTTCTTTAAGAGAAGAATTAAGATCTTGAAAGAAGAATTAAGATCTTGAAAGAAGAATTAAGATCTTGAAAGAAGAATTAAGATCTTGAAAGAAGAATTAAGTTCTTTAAGATAAGAATTAAGTTCTTTAAGAGAAGAATTAAGATCTTTAAGAGAAGAATTAAGATCTTGAAAGAAGAATTAAGATCTTGAAAGAAGAATTAAGATCTTGAAAGAAGAATTAAGTTCTTGAAGAGAAGAATTAAGTTCTTGAACAGAAGAATTAAGTTCTTGAACAGAATAATTAAGTTCTTGAACAGAAGAATTAAGTTCTTAAACAGAAGAATTAAGTTCTTGAACAGAAGAATTAAGTTATTGAACAGAAAAATTAAGTTCTTGAACAGAAGAATTAAGTTCTTGAACAGAAGAATTAAGTTCTTGAACAGAAGAATTAAGTTCTTGAACAGAAGAATTAAGTTCTTGAAGAGAAGAATTACATCCCAGATGGATACTTCTCTCGTCAGAGAGATATTATAAACTTCTGGTTGAATCACTGAAATTGATCGAACCGAAACAGAAACCAACAGTAGCCCCTCTCTAGTCGCATCAACCCCAACTAGGTTGAATTTTGTATATATTATCCCATTTTTGCAGAGTAAACGTGAACTTTCTACTTTTACCTTTCCACGTGTCATCCCGAATCAGCGCCTTGGCCCTTGTACTTCGCGACAGAGCGCAATCATTCTGCCGTATCTTTATTCAAATTTAACCAGGACCCCGTGTTTAGATGTAAATTTTGAATGAACTTCGGAAAAGTTTCGTGTTTTTATATTTTCTTTATTCGACCATTGAAATCGAAAGGGCTTTAGGTGTGGAAACGTACGACGCTTGATCCTCCTGGTCTGCCTCGAAATGTTTTTTCCGCCGGCGCGTTTATCTTTACCCCGAGAGCGGCTAATACACCTAGAGCCTCGCCCAGTCCTTTATTGATTATTGGTTTTTCGAGATGACATACGTGAGCGGGGTAAAAGATATACACCGGCGAACGGCGTCCGCAAAGCGTTTTTAAACTACTCCGGCAGACCTATAACGCGCTGGGGATGTTTATGTTTTCTAACGTACCAGTCCGTCTTCGGCGCTACATTTTGCGCGCGCATTCTGCGGAGACTTAAAGGTGTGCCAGTCCACGAACTCGACTGCTCTGGACTACTCCCCGGAGAGATTACGACTTCGACCTTTCTCGAAAACATTATTTAATTTGTTACGTTTCTGGTTTTCCGTACGGAAAATTGATTTTACGGAACCGCGAAACGTTTTTGGTTTCAATGGTTAGTGTTACGTGTCCAACCTTTTCGAAAAGACATAAAGTTATTATTTCTAAGAAACTGTACTTTTATACTATGGAAGTTAAAAATAAGAAGCGTTTTACGGGATTAACGAGCAGCAACTACTAGAAGATTTCAAATATATATTGCGTGTTTAGCCCTAACGCGATAATTAACGCTGGCTTTATCCAAACAAGCTGAAATTTTAGAAATACATCAATTAACATACTTTACTTAATTGTAAAACGTTTGGTGTAATTCTGTAACATAATTTTTGAAATATAAATGAATAATAATCATAATAATAACATTATTTTTTGCTTTATCCAATTCAGTCCAAGACTGATTTCCTACAGATTTACAATTACAACAAACAATATCAATAAAATATAGTTCAAACCAATAAACTATTTTCAGAACATAGCAAGTTCAAATTAAAGATTTCAGGTTTAAATTGAGGTAAAAGTAACTTTTCTAGAAATTAAGTTTAAGACCAAAATGTAGCATCTTTTTTAAGAGCTGTTCAACATATCTCACAACAATTTCCCCAAAATGATGTAGTTTTGGTTTAAATATATTTTTGAAGCCGAGCCAGAGGAAAGTCGTTGGGTTCCACTAAAAAAGGTTTAAATGCGCAAATATTTGTGTTTGCCAACCCACGTAACAACTTGCCCGAATTGCGTGTAAATAGACGAAGCGAAATGTTGGACGAAGTACAAATTTTAAATTTTAAAATTTAAAGGAAAGATTACGGAATAATCTTTGAACAATAATTTTATATATTTTTATGATATTTAAAGATACTTGGGAAATATCACTGCATAAAAAATCTGGGGGAAAATTTAATTGTATAAATAATAACTATAGCTAAACGCGAATGCGAAAAGAATTTTAACAAAGTCAGTTTGGAAAACGAGGTTATATTGGTAAAACAATTGAAGACCTTTGACACAAGATATTAAAAATAATTAGGAAAAATTGTAACTTTTCACCGTTAAAATACGGTAAAATAAGCAACGAAATTTTCAAAATAATAACCAATTGCAAAGCAAAATGAGATCTTTATTTCAAATAAATTATCCTAAAAACGTAATGAGTGTTAAATTTTCGGCTGCCAAAAACTGACAAATTATTATATTATCGCAATAACTTAAATTATATACAGATTATTGATTTATGCTTAAAAAACTCAATCTTGGTTAAACCTATCGTTTTTCCATACGCCTTAGCTTTGAGCATTTTGTTCACTGCCCATGCGTAGAACCTTTGAAGGCCATGGTGTTTTTCTCCTGATTTATTGAAAATAGGGTACTCGATTTTAAGGTAGCTTAGGAACTTTGAAGAAAAACGGGAACTTTTTTGGTATTCTGGAGACCTGGTAAAATCGATTGATGCATTAAAAACTTAATTTTTTGCTTTCATACATTTTTAAACTGCAAAGATTTTTTCACATTAATACATTAGATAGTTTCGGATCACTTGTACACTTATGTATCACAAGGCATGTACTTCAAAATTCCACCCAATTTCACGCAGCGCACCATGATTCAATGCAGTGCTAAAATATTTGTTACTTTCTTTATGCCACATGTATGTGAAACACTTGTATTTCTAACGATTGAATGTGCAAAACGCAATCGTAAGACGTAAGTTTTAAAGAACCAATGAGATATCGAGCTGTTTCGATTTTTTATGGGGAAGATCTTATTGTTAGAGCATGGCTGGGATTCAGAGCAACGATAAAAATATTATCCAAATTGTCATTCTCCGGCAGTATAAATAAAAACATTCTAAGATCCAATTTTAAATGGTGAGATATGTTTAACAACTGATTCGAAAAGACACTACACTTTGATCTTAGCCAAACGATAAACTCGCTTATTACCGAAAAAAAATAACCAACTATTTTAGCTTATCTATAAATAAATAAGTTTTTCAAAAAGCATGTTACAAAATCATACCAAAATTTTACCAAGAATGCATTTATTTATGCTTCGAGAGAATGACTATGCTGAGGTGATTTTTAGCGTTGCTTCCCATCCTCGAAGAGTAAGCTCCTCCCCTTAAACGTCAATCAAACGATCCTGGTATCTCATTAGTTCCTTTAAAAGTGCGTCATGCGACGCTATTGAAACACATGCCGAGGGGTTTTCCTCTTTCCAGAAAAACTTGCTGAGTTTAACGGTAATAGTAAGTGTAGGGAGCTGTTGGCTCGCGTGGCAATGAGGGCTGGCCACCACCCTCCTACGAGTCCTACGCATTTACACCCGGCCACTTGAATTAATAACTTTAAAATTCGCTCGATGACTCGGGCCTAAGGTGGTGCCAAAGGTATTAGCCTAGCTGATTATTATTATTAACCTCCAGATAATTTTACAGCCTTGGTTTACTATCAGATTTTCGAGCTTAGCAGAAGATGATGCATTAAAAAAATATTCTGCTCAAAAACTTACTGCATAAATGTGGCTGCGTGTGAATTGGGGATTTGAAATTAAATTACTGTCCCCAAAACTACAAGTCGCTAGTTGACTTAAGCCTATGGTGGGGCCTTGGGTATTAGCTTAGCTTATTATTATTATTAATTACAACGTTTTTGGAGAAAATCAAACGTTACTTATTGCGTCAAGACAAAACAAACACGCATTCGAGCACACACTCTACGATTCTACTAATAGACATTAATTTTATATATATATTTTTTAAACTTCGTAGTGTGAAAAGGCTATACAAACACGAGTAAACGCTTTGAAAGTAGATTTAAGAATATTGTTGAGGGTTGTAAAGTGCCGTGTTGTCATAAATATGAAGATAAAACTATTTGCGACTTCGAGAGGGCTCAGCCTCGCCTTGAGGTCTTCTAATTATGGCTTTTTGAGTCATGAATCTCTTTACATACAGTAAATATTTTAGTGGAAATGGGTTTGTGTTTTAATAGGTTAACATTGACTTTGAAAAACAAATTGAGGAATACATGCACCTCGTCTTTTTTAGTTTTAAACTTTAGATTTTTATTTTTTAAACGAGTGGTTTTAAAACCCTTTTCTAGTAATATAAATTGAATTAACAATAGGAAGTAAGTTAATATCGAATATAATCAAAGTAGTTTTGATATATATTTTATAAAAAAATTATTATGTATTATATTTTAAAGTAGTTACTACTAAATTGTGTTCTATTGTATTATATTATATTATATTATATTCAACTAAGATAAATTTCAATTTTAATTAGTTAGTTAATTTTTTAATATAAATTACACAATTATCAGTTAACTTATTGTTATATATCCGAACCTAAAAGCGGTGCTATTACCTACAGTCTCGTAAATAATTTGGTAATCGATTAATATTTAAATTCACTTATATCCTTAAAATTAATTTTATATTATTTACTTATATCCTTAAAATTAATTTTATATTATTTACTTATATCCTTAAAATTAATTTTATATTATTTACTTATATCCTTAAAATTAATTTTATATTATTCACTTATATCCCTAAAATTAATTTTACATTATTTACTTATATCCTTAAAATTAATTTTATATTATTCACTTTTATCCTTAAAATTAACTTTACATTATTTACTTATATCCTTCAAATTAATTTTACATTATTTACTTATAAATTTAAAATTAATTTTACATTATTTACTTATATCCTTAAAATTAATTTTACATTATTTACTTATATCCTTAAAATTAATTTTACATTATTTACTTATATCCTTAAAATTAATTTTACATTATTTACTTATATCCTTAAAATTAATTTTACCATTACTTTAAATTAAATTTATTATCATTTTTGTCGTCACGTATTTATTTACTCTTGAAATTGCCGATATTCGATTACAAAAGACTCAAATTATACACACGTTTTCACGAAAACGTTATCTTCTAATGGAAAATTTTCCGAACGATATTTTATAAAGATAAGTTGTAAAACGTATCTTTAAAATCCGCTATTACAAACCCAAAACCAGTTAGTGTAAAACCAAGCTTTGACTAACGATAAATCCATTCCGCACGTGCGATGACGCGACCGAATCAAACCCGAAAAGAAACTTAGCGAAGTGGAAATATAAACCTCAATCGCATTATCCCTATAACAATAACGGCCACAAATCCGCAAAACCCCGAAATATACGAACCGGATCGCAAATTGTTTATAAAGTAAAGGGTACTTACTTAAAAGCTTTTAGAATATCTGTCGCTAGTGGTTGGCTGGTCGACTTGAAAGCGCGGGTCAATTCTGCGGAGTGCGTAGCGTGTTGCGACGAAAACGGTCGGGGGTTAGCGGGGGGGGCCGCCCAAAAATCCGGCGAAGCCTCGTTCTCTGTCTCCCTCCGGCAATATTGCACTTAACCCTACGTCGAGAGGCTGCTCACTCTCGTCTGTTAACGCGTCCGGACTCGCCCGAGCCCCGGCCACTTGCAGCGCGCCTTGCTTCCAAAGAGTATTAATCCAGCGAGGCCCGGCGACGGTTGAAACCACGGTTTTAGCGCCGACGCGTTTGAATCTCTGTATAAGAGAGACTGAGAGAGAGAGCCTCGGGTTATCTATACGCCGTTAGGACTTGTATATCGTTACTTCGAAGGCGCGCGACGAAGACGACTCTCGAATCTAGCTCTCTCGTTCCACGAGTGTGCTTTTGGCGCGTGTTTTCCACCTTCGTGGATATCCGTAACGCGCTCGAAATCTCGACTA
Organism: Leiobunum rupestre; assembly: GCF_980474605.1. Lineage (NCBI taxonomy): Eukaryota > Metazoa > Arthropoda > Arachnida > Opiliones > Sclerosomatidae > Leiobunum > Leiobunum rupestre. The sequence continues at coordinate 40,414,071 of NC_143392.1, forward strand.
TCTCTCCGCGTCGCGCGCTCTTTTTACCCACAGCACGTGGTGACGTCAATATAGGTCCCATATACGCGCTACGCCATCAGGGAGCACGGAACCAAGGAGTCGTAATAGAATTATAGACTCACCTCTCGAAATTAAAGAGGTTAGGGGCCCTCGTCATTTTGAGAACTCCTACATTGTCAAGCTATACGTAACTTGGCAGTGATGTTAAATTTGAGGAGCAAGACATTTAAAGGGCCACAACGGATTTTGAATTTTACTCGTTTCAGGCGCCAGCTCCGGAAATTGGGCTGGTAAAATCCCAGAATGTGATTGGTCGGATCTGCTATTAGGAGTTAACGAAAGAGGGCTAGCGGTTGAGAAGAACCCGTTTCCTGAGAAGTTCCTTTCGTTGAGACCGTTGCTCAACGTGAAGTAGAATCTTGCTGAACGCTTCATTGGGCTTTTGCCAATGTTGTGAAATGGCTACCTCGTTTGTACAAAGGCTTAATAAATACTCCCACACACAATCAATTTAGATAAATTGCTAAATTTCCTAATAATTTGGCATTTTTATACAGAAAGCCATTTAATTATTAATCAAGCTTTAGGTTTAACGACTCTTAAATTATGAACTGACTGCGTTGAGTAGCTGATGAGTTGAGTTCCGTTGATCTTACTGAACGCAGCATAGACGTACGTTGACGCAAAGAAAATTTATTAAGCCTGTAGGTTGGGTTTAAATAGAGCAATCGACGGTTAGTGTCGATGCAAAGAAAAACATGTTATGCTTAGTTTCCACTAGCGCGTGAAACGGCGCCACATAAAATTCAAGAAAAAAACATTATCACACGCGTTAGTGGGCACTAAGCCTTAGCCTTGGTTTCCACGAGTGCGCGAGTCTCAACTTTAGCACTTTCAAAAGGTTTTACGCGCGTAAAGAAAAATAGATTAGTGGAAACTAAACTTGATAGAATATTATTGCCCTTATGAAACTTTTCTACAAGATATACTGTTCAGGCATACATGGTTAATTAATGAACGAATTGTAACGACACGCAACTTTGGTTGAAAGGGCATAGAAGTCTTTTTAGAAGAAAATAAGCAAGGTGTAGAAAGTAATTATGGTATAGTTATTCAATTTCAATTCCCCATTTCATACTCAGTGCAAAATTAACTCTGGTGTATTACGAATTTACGATAGCATTTTTCTCCAAATTTTCGCAGTGAGATTGGCCGAGTATTCTTTGAAGTAGCTCATCTAGTCTAGTACCCCCTTGGCTCAATAGATGTCCTTGTCGGCGGATGAGTGCAACCTAGTGTATTATTTACGACCAAAGGTTAATGGCAAATTTTATTCGGTTAATTGTAATAAAGATATTTTCGTTTAAACAAAATAAAGAATAAATATGAAAATTTGCACGCCATTGTTGTAGTAATCAACAGAGATTGTATTAGATTAACTATTTATAAACAAAATAAAGAGTTAAACTGAGAATTCGCTCTGCGGCTATGATAGGGGCGATACTTTAAGGGGTCTTCGTAGTGTGATAGGGAAAGCATTTAACGGTGATTCTGATAATGTTCTGCTTAAAACAAATTGTTTATTGAAGAATATCCTGATGTCTCTATTCATGCTGTGTATTTTACAAGAATTCAATTCAGTCCAATTTGAATTAAGCTGGCAACTCCTTCTTAATTTTGAATCAATCTGACGAGGGACCAAGCACCACCTATTGTTCTGTGCCCCGACCACTTTATCAGTGAACGATTGCCTTACTCTTTGAATTATTGAGATGCCGAGAGTCGACGAATTGTATTAATTTGTTTATCTCTGAAATCGCTTTTAATCATTGCGTAATCATTTTATAATCAATTTTGTAATGTTTGTAATAGTTCACTGGTTATCAAATCGGTATATAGAAAAATGCGAAGTGGTTAACCAATCTTATATTTATTTTTAAAACTGTGGATAAATTATTTATCAACAACTACAAATTTTAATTGTTTTGCGAAGCATTAAATTTACTACAGTAAAATGGGCTTCATATAAGATAATATTAGGAGTATAATCGTTCACTGATCACGTAATCGGTGTACATAAAAAATGTGAAGTGTCTACTTGAAATTTCTATCCGCCTCTGAAAGTTAGGATTTTTGATACAACTCCTTATGAAATGTGTTTTTTAAGTGGTGTATTGAAACGAGAGGCTGACCACTTACCGTAATTGGTGTACACTCTGATTGAACTGATTCAGGGGTAATCATGTCGTACTCATTGCGAAATAATTACGGTTCGTAATCTCCGTAATCGTTCGGTAATCGGTGTGCGTAAAAATTTGAGTGTTTATACCCTCGGGTAGACAGTTCTTTGAACGTTAGGAATGTTGCTAGGACTCCTTATCCTCTGCTCCAGTCATTCGCTTCAAGGTAGAAAAGCGCGAGTATCTATTTTGTGACAGCACTTTGAAAGGGGTTCACGAAATAGAAACGCTAAACTATGACGAGTTTCGGTGGAAGGGCGCGCAGGCATTTTTGGCAAAGGGAAGAAAAATATATTCCGGCATCGTTTTGACGCCGACCGTTGCTCTGATACGAAAGTTTTGGCCGCTTTCACCGTATGTTCGACGCCAAACATTTTCCACGGCCCGTCGTGTTCAGGGATTGAGAAGGGGCCGGAAGCGGCTCTCCCCCCTCCATCTCTCCTACATATCAAAATCATAAGTTTCGAGGATAGGAAAATCCATATTCCTTGTTTGGGAGATCCGAAACGTGAGACGAGCAAACTTGGATCTGGAACTGATGAGATTTGGTGAACGCGATGCGCCGAAGTTCCCTTACCGTATCTAACCAACTTTTAAAAGTTATTTTGAGATTAACGTCTGAAATTCGCAAAGTTTTTTTCTTGACGCGGGTATCATGGAAATGGCAGTGAAGGCAAACGGCGAATTGATAAACTACTTTGGTCGTTTACGAATCGCCTTCTCACAAAACTATAGGTTCGCCTAATTCAGTGCTCGTTCAAATATGCTCTAGTTGAAAGTATTCTAGTCACATTTTTTAAAGGATGTTGCTCGCTGAAGTTACTTGAAATAGATAATTTTTTTATTCAAGAGATAGCTAATGACTTTTACATTTAAATTCCTACTACTTTACTGAAGATAGATGTATTTAGTTTATTTATTGTTTATCATACACAGTTTATTTATTGTTTATCATACGCAGTTTATTTATTGTTTATCATACACAGTTTATTTATTGCTTATCATACACAGTTTATTTATGGTTTATCATACATAGTTTATTTTTTGTTTATCATACACAGTTTATTTATTGTTTATCATACACAATTTATTTATTGTTTATCATACGCATTTTATTTATTGTTTATCATACACAGTTTATTTATTGTTCATCATACACAGTTTATTTATTGTTTATCATACACCGTTTATTTATTGTTTATCATACACAGTTTATTTATTGTTCATCATACACTGTTTATTTATTGTTTATCATACACCTTTTATTTATTATATATCATACACTATTTATTTATTTATTTATTATTTATCATACACTATTTATTTATGTATTTATTTATTTATTATTTATCATGCACTGTTTATTTATTTTATCACACACTGTTTATTTATTTTATCACTCACTGTTTATTTATTTATTGTTTATCATACACTGTTTATTTATTTTATCACACACTGTTTATTTATTTTATCACTCACTGTTTATTTATTTATTGTTTATCATACACTGTGTATGTATTTATTATTTATCATACACTGTTCATTTATTATTTTTCGTTTTTTATTATATAATATATAATGATTTATAACTTATTACTTTTCATATTTAAAATGATATTTAAGCTATGATAATTAAAGAACCAGAGCTATTATTAAATAATTGCTTATATACAAACCAAATATGTTACAGGAAAAAGATTTAGCAAATACAAATCGAAGAAAAATAATTGTTATTTAATATGATTAATTTTTGGAATTATATATTTACCGCCGCGATTTCATTATCTTTTTCTGCATACTGTAATTCTTGAGCCATCCGCTTTTTATCTCTGGCACTAGGAGTAGGGGCTATCAAAGAGTTGGTTTGGGGTTTCGCAAGGTATTTACCTATTAATTAGTTTTGGGTTGACTATTAATAAAATGTATACAAATCATACAAGGTGTTACGGGATATAATATCTTAAATTTAAGGGCGTGTTCTTTGGTTCCTAATGAGTCAAAAATATCCTATGATCAAGGGTCCAAAAATGCTTGGTTTCCGAGTTTTAGGCCCACAAAAACCAGGCCCCAAAACAACGAAATAGCCAATAATATGAAGTTCGGTATGCTGCCTTGAGCACAATTATTACCCATTATTATTCATTTGTTTTTTTAACGGTGAAGTGATAAATGCCAAACGTTCATTATTGAAATAGCAGAAGTGTGTTTAATCCTACAATGATTTAATTAATGCCAAGTTCCATTATTCCAACCGATTCTCAGATAGCAGTTGCGTAACGTTATCGGACCTGAGTGAATAATTATGATAAATCAGAGGTCAGATATTATCAGATCAGTTGATGTAGGTCAAATTTCAAACCAGCTAGCCTAACTCGAATCATATCTGAATTCCTTGTGAGCCGACAGGCAGATGGTGACCAGATTTCAGATGCCACACAGCTATCTATTTTTCACATCTCAACATTTTTTCTTTGGGAAAAATTATTTACTTTTTGATTTACTATGCTTTTTACAAGATTGTATATGTATACAAAACGTTTAAGTCAGATATTTGTTCATATATCTGAATCTGGTCAGAAGAATTATAGCAAATCAGTTCAGATCGGTTACTTGGAATAATTAATCAGATACAAATTTGTGATCAGATTGCTTAGAGATAATAATTTAAAAGATGTGTCTAATTGGTTATTTTCAGATATTCTGAATAACCTGATCAGGTCTGATTTAAAAAAATAAACTACTCAGTAATGTTAATTGAAATGGTTAGTTTTAAACATAAAAACAAGATTTCAAAATTGTTATTTTTATTCGACTATAAATTTCGAATATAATTTTAGATATTTATAAAGAAGTGTAAAGTATTTAAAAAAATTAGGGTTATGATTTGGGGTTATAATTTTTGTGCAGTCATTTGGTGTTATAAATTTTAGGACAGTAATTTGGGGTTATAATTTTGGGGTCAGTAATTTGGGACTAATGTTGGGGACCGAAATTTGAGGTTACAGTTATAATATTTTAATGATAATTTGGGGCTATAGTGATGGGGACTATAATTTGTGTTTATAATTTTGGGGACAGTAATTTGGGGTTATAATTTTGGGGACAGTAATTTGGGATTACATGTTTAGAGACAGTAATTTTGGGTTTTATTTTAGGACAGTAATTTTGGGTTATAATTTTAGGACAGTAATTTGGGGTTACTATTTTTTGGCTAATAATATGGGCTTATACTTTTTGAGCAGTTATTTTGCGTTTATAGTTTTGGGGACAGTAATTTAATTTAAAATCCCCAATTCACACGCAGCCGAATTTAAATTCCTTTATATTACAATAGGATGAGTTTCCCCCACATTTATGCAGTAAGCTTTTGAACAAAATAATTATTTTAACGCATCATCTTCTGCTAAGCTCGAAAATATGACTGTAATCGAAGGCTTTAAAATGATCTAGATGTTCTAAGCCTATGTACTCCCGGTTAATAAGAATTTCAAAGGACGAGGCTTAACTCACAACATTAGTACAGAAAGTTACAAGGCCTTAAGTTCCTTAAAACGATAAATCGACCAAGTTGCTATTCTTCTTGAAAAAACTTCTTTGGCTTTATTAAATTATACAAATAGATTCCGGCTAAATGCAATTTAGCTTCTAAACCCGACGTATCCTTAGCCTCGCTTCTTCCTAGAACACATGTACAGCGGCAATAGCCATCCAAACTCGCATTAGCAAATAGACACCGGTGACCGGCTCGCTTCGCAAAGGCGCGAGCCTATCTGTACTTAAAGGCCGTGCGCGTCGAAAACGGTTTTGGCAAAATAGCAGCGTTAAACGATAAACATGCGGCGAGAATTCATAACTGGCTTAATGGGCCCATTTGCTTCTAAACCGTCCGCGCGATGATCCCGTTTACACCCTCAGGACACCAGCCTACCTCGTCACATCCGCCTTATCGACTCGGTGACTGTGAAGGCAGCTTTACCCTAGAGCTTTCGCGTTCGAAGGAACGGCAGCGAAAGCTTCCCGAATATATTTCGCATCGTGGGTCGTTCACAATTACATCTTTCTAGAAAATTAAATTAAAAAGTACAGATTTTAATTTTTATACGAAAAATGTATTCGGGCGAGCGGAAAAGTGAAAAATTACAGCTATCACGATTCGAACAGGCATATTCTCTTAAATAATAAAATATTTTTTATTCGCGACCGAAAACTATCGCTACGCCCCCTTTGGTTCGCCATTGAAACCTAGATTCGTAAATTTTACTTGATAAATAATGAATTTTAACATAATTTTTTCCTAGTTTGATAAGTTTATTTAAAGGGAATATAACCTGCAAAGCAATCTTTATGTAAGACCCTTTCAATTTTTCAAATTACCCCGTACAGTGGCGCCAAATATTTCTAAAGCTAAAGGCAAGAGTGGCCAAAGCTGCAAACTTTGGTGTTCCACACCAAATACCTGAGGTTATATTCCCTTTAAGAAAAAACGTTCTTGTGACTCTTTAATTTATCTGTATCAGACACGTTCAGGTCATAGGCGCAATGTAGGAGAGCTTGCGCCGTTACGCCACCTAAACTCGTTTCTGTCACGAATAGGATCCCTGGATAAAACGATTATAATAAAATTTTATCGGAAAACCAAATAGACGTTTAAAAGTAAAAAATAATTATTTTTAGAATATACGAGTGAGCTTTCGACCTGCAGGTCTTTGCTAAACCCATATATTATAAAAATAAATAAATTTAATTTTTAAACGTCCTTGGTGTTTCCGTCGTTAAAATGTATATTATCTGTTCATCCGAATATATTTCTTATTTATATTTAGATGCATCGATTGGTCAATCCCTTTCACGGTCTGCTATTATGATCCACTCCTTCCCTAAATTACGTAACAAATACTACTCATCTCACCCGGAAATATAATTGCTTCGTTAACCTTAAGATTATTAATTACTTAATATTTCAGCAACCACTGGACCCCTTTCCGCGTTAGATAATTTGTGAACAGTCCCTTATTATTTCCATTTCAAAGCTCTCAAGATAAATGTAGTTTTGACTTGTAATTTTCATAATTAATTTTCTTTAGCACCGTCTGTTAATTGTTATTCAAGCTTGACATGGTGCGTTGCAAATACCGTTATTGGCCCTTAGTGGTTCTTTGTATAGCGGTGAAACATATATGTAGGGGAATAGCCTAGGACGACTTTGTTTCTACGCGGCACTTAAATGTATAAGTAGACGTTTTTGTTTCACAAAGATATCAAAATTCCAAGTCATGAAGGAAAATCAGCGTGTTAATTTATTTCTTACTAAATGGCTACGTAAACTATATTTAATAATAAATAATTAATCCCGTAAGAAAATCGACCGTTTTTAGCCAAATTTTTATTTTATTACTACTACTAAATACTTCTAAGATTTAGTTGAATGTGAGATGTAACTACCCTACGAAATCACAAGGAGACGACCCGAGGTGTAACACGCCGATTTTATTCAAACTCGGGGGTTAAGTAGACCTTCATGTAACTTGAAATTTAAATTTTTGAAAATGCTAAAAATAGAAAATATAAATAAAAAAATAATGAAAAAGTTTGAAATTGATTAAAAATTTTCACAGGGGGGTACCCTAAAAATTGGTCAGATTCCCATGTTATATTCAATGGGAAAATTTTCATTTTGTGTTGTCAAAAACATTTTTGGTTTCCATGGCAAAAAGGTTGTCTATGGAGACATTTTCCTTTAGGGTTTTTCAAGTTACACGAAAGCCTACCAAACCCGCGAGTTTGAACCAAATCGGTGTGTTACACCTCGGGTCGTCTCGTTGTCCGTGGTGTATTAGCCATAACACAAAGTTAAGTTTAAAGGGCTAGAATATAGTTTGATCTTGAGAGATAGGCTAAATATAAACGTGTTTTAAAAAGGGGGAAATGAATGCCTTAGTCGCGGGAATTGAAATTTAGTTCGAATTTTTCAAATGATTCTGTGGAGCTTTAAGCGTAGGACTAAAGAGAAGCTAAAAATCAATCATAGGGCAGCGACCCAGGTTATCCTTAGGGTGCGGCTGGTGGTTAATCTGCCACTGCGAGAGCTAATGTTGGTAATGTTTGTTTTGTTTGAGAGTATTTTAATTGAATTTACCGCCATAGCGAAGATTGAAAGAATTAAATTTCTAAAACCAAATATCTAATTGAAGATGTTAGTTATTTATGGTTGGGTCTAAAAACCCAACCTGAAATGCACCGATTGATACCAAATTTCAACCATTTCATCAACCTCGTTTTCAGAAACTATTTTAAAAGTTTCAAAGCTTTTAGTGTAAAACTAGGCAGGTTTGAGGTCAAAATGTTTTTGACCTGTATTGTAAATTTTGCTCAGCGAAATATGGATTTTTTTGTCAATTACGTAGTCATCGTTATATGTTTTAAATTTAAGCAGAACGGGTTTCCCCCCGAGCTCTTCGGTTTCGCTTTTCCATAAAAACTTGTTGAGGTTAACGTTATAGTGTAACGAGCTGTTGGCTCGCGTGGCATGAAGGGCTTGCCACCACCCTCCTACGGATTGTAACCCGACCACCTGTTTAAAGGCATTAAAAGTCGCTCGATGACTTGGGTACTAGCCTAAATGATTATTATTAAACATAGGCAGACGTTACGTAAGTTCATTATGTTTTCAGATGGGCTTGGCAAATATTTAGTAGCGTTTACAAATTTTGAAGCCCTAAAAGACTCAAAGATATAGTTTTAGGTTAAAATAAAGTGTTATGTATCAAAACTTCTTGCGTAATTGTTTTACTTATTTATATACTTATTGTTTAAATTTTCTCAGAGTCGATTTAAGGTGCAGAAGACGCGCACACTGTTAGAACTAAAGGTCTTATTTTAGACCTCTAAAGTGCTTAAACAAATTCCATTATTTAAGACCATTCAGGATATTTCCACATAACATATTTAAGCCTTCTGCTCTCCAAATTGAGTTCTTTTGTGGGGGGTATAAATACTTCTTTTACACTTTTTTTTTCATTTTACTTCATAAACAGTAAGAAGTTAGACCTTCTTCTAAACTCTACTTTCAATCATTTTAAGGGCCTTATTATTTCCATTTCTTTTAATTATTCAATACGCCTCAATATATTAACTATTACCATGGTCAGATTAATCTGGTTTTTGGCCGGAGGCAATAGCCCAATAAGCGTCCCTGAATTCGCGAAACAACGGGGTTTTGAACAATAATTCTTCGGCGCCCATATTAATCAATATCCCCTATATTTAAAATAATCATAATAATAATCAGTTAGGCTAATACCCAAGGCACCACCTTAGGCCTAAGTCATCGAGCGACTTTTAAAGCCATTAATTCGGGTGGCTGGCTTACAATCCGTAGGAGGGTGGTGGCAAGCCCTCATGCCACGCGAGGCAACAGCTCCCTACACTAACTATTACCATTAACCTCAACAAGTTTTTTTCAATCTGTAATTGAACATTGAAAGATTTAACTGCTGCTTTTAAATATTCCAGGAGCTTGGAATTTTTTCGCCTAGTCTTATTTTAAAGAAAATATTCAAAGAGGGAATAACGTAGTATTCAAATACTAGTCTCGAAATTGATCCATATAACTTTTTCTTCGTTTAAGGGAATGAAATGGGTATTCAAAAAGCCTAAATGTAAGAACATAAACTTTTTATAACTTTACCCCAAGGACTCGAAAAGGTTTAGTCAAAAGGTATTGTATTAAACTTGAAAGAGTAAAATGGGTCTTAAATGATTTATTAGACTTTTTTTAGTACCTAAATGGTCCGAAATAAATTAAAAGTCCAATTGTAGTCGTTTCATAAACATTTATTTTTAACAGTGCCCCGATTTTACTCGCTTAACATTACAACATTTTGTGATTGGTTTAGAAAGATGGTGCAAAATATGTAGAAAACACACTGCGCCTAGGGTCGAAATGTAACCCTGAATATTCCAAATATCTCTTGTATGATTTAGTACACGAGAAAGGAACATCTCTATGTAGAATGATCATTTTGAGAAAGCTAATTACGGCTAATATTTCCTTGCAGTTTTGGCGATTGTGTTTTAGTAGAAATGTATTTTCTTCTATTTAGGGAGAAAGACGATGTTAAAATAATTTTCCTTGGCACAAAAGGGGGAAGAGAAATCGTCATCAGGGGTGGCGGAGTGGTTAGCGCTTTCGTCTCGCAGCAAGAGCAGCTGGGTTCGTTCCCAGCTTGTGGCACTGGGTGAAAAACTCAGAACTACTCCTTCTGCGTTGAGTTTGCAAGTTCTCTCCCACTGGTTTTAAGGGTTTTCCCCGAGTTATTCGGTTTCCCCTTTCTCTAAAAACTTGCAGAGGCTAACGGTAAAAGTAAAGCCCAGTTCACACTATACAATTAATTGGGCCACTTAATTGTATCCAATTAATTGTAAGCAAGAAAATTGTATAGTTTGAACAGAAATATTGTAAAAATGGTTCCAACTATTTCTGTTCACACTATGCAATTTTCTTGATTACAATTAGTTGGATACATTTAAGTGGCCCAATTAGTTGTATAGTGTGAACTGGGCTTTAGTGTAGGGAGCTGTTTTCTCGCGTGACATGAAGTGCTTGCCACCACCCTCCTACGCATTGTAACCCGGTCACCTGTTTAAAGGCATTGTTAGTCGCTAGATGACTTGGGCCTAAGGTGGTGCCTGGGGAATTAGCCTAGTTGATTATTATTATTATTAAAACCCTTCAATCGTGTCGCAAAACGTCAGTTTTAGGGAGGAACTCACTGTTAGAGCGACGCTGGTAATTGTCTTAAGTATAAATAAATACTAATTTTTGGGGCATAAAACAATTTGGGAAAGTCGAAAAGGTCTTTTTTTTACATGTCGTAATTTGTGAATGGCCCCTTTTAGTGAAATCTTAACTAATATTATTTCGGAAGATTAGGAAAAGATAAGGCAATAAAGCTAGGTTCCAAAGGATTTTTCAATACTAAAAAAGTTGAGGTTCTTTCGATGGGTTTCGGCGAGCTGTTGAAAACCCCCTGAGACAAAGTTCGGCGAACTACACAAGCCGGACCTTTTTTCAATATTTCAGCTCCTTTGGAAACTTATCCTTATAAACAAAAAAATCTTATTTTGGAGCCAGTTTCAAGCTTCACCGCTGTCAAACGTTTGTAAGTAGAACTGATATTAGCTGACGTTGAGAAGTAAAACTGACCTCAATTTGCTCCTCTTGGTTTCAACTTCTGAGCTGTCAGGAATTACACAATGAACTTCTTGCATTATACTTAAAATGGTTTTAGGATTTGTTTTTCGAATCTTTTGAAACAACGGCAAATAGAAGTTAACTAAAGTGTGTATGGTAATCAATTTAATCAGCTAGGCTAATACCCAAGTCACTAAGCTAGTTTTATTAATTCAGATGGCCGGGTTACAACGCGTAGGAGGGTGGTGGTAAGTCCTTCATGTCACGCGAGCCAACAGCTCCCTACACTCACTATTACCGTTAACCTCAGCAAGTGTATATGGAAGGGGAATCCGAAGAGCTCAGGGGAAAACCCATTTAACCAGTGGGGGCGGGAACTTGCAAACTCAACGAAAAAGGAGCTGTTCTGAGCTTTCATCCAGTGACAAGCTGGGATTGAACCCGGCTCCTCTTGCTGCGAGGACAAATTGCTAACCACTACGCCACCCTACTATTTAGCGATATTTTATTTGGAACTTATTCAAAAAATAACCAAAAATTCTACATTTGCATTCCTAATTAATGATAGACATGTGATTTTCAACCTCAAAATAGCTCGGCTCGAATCGCTCTTTTGACCAAAAACAAGGGATATTTTAAATAATAAATTAATCTTCTAAAAAAATTGGTTTATTTACCTTTAAACAACTTGGTATTTGATCCTAAATTCAGCTACATAATTAAAATTGAGTAAATGAAATTAGCACGAGTTTTTCATTTTTTTAAACTTTATTGTATGCCAGTTTCGTTAATTTGTTTACGTTGCAAAATCTCCATGCCAAGAACAGTTTCGAGAAGAATAATGACGCGTATGAGCCAAAATTCCCCCCCTCCACTGCAATCGCCGGCTCCGGCTATCACGCAAACAGTTGCTTAAGTGGGGGCTTCGTATTCTCTGTTAACCTGGATACATACTTGGTAATAGATGGAATATTTTTCTAAAATTAAATTTAAAATTTCGCGATAGAAATTCTTCATTACAGAGCGTCTCTTCATTCTTTCGCGTTGAAAACTGGCACCGAAGGGTGACAGGGTCGTATGTTCCTCTATTATTGATGATTCTAAATGATCGCTGCCGACTACGGTGAAAACATCCCGTATTTCAGCAGGTCAGAGCACGCCTTTTCGCCACTTTATTAGCTCTCACTTTCCGTCAGCGTCAGCTGGGGTTCAACGGGGACATAATACCCAGACAACGATATTGCTTTTTTTCCTTCCCAGCCACACTTCGATTTGAATTGCAAATCGAAAAAGAACTGCTGCTCGTTTTGTAGGTGATACAATTTTATTTTTTCGCCCAAGCAAACCGCTGCCAAAGCGAAATCGATAGGCCGTTTAATGCCCTAGAATTATCTCAAGTTTAAAATGTTTTTTTTTTGTTATGAAATGAGCGGGAAAGTTGTATTTTAAGATTAAAATAGCAATATTGTCACATCGAATTTTATCTGAAATAAAGAAAGTATCAATTTTTAAAAAAGTAAGATACTTAACATACACTTAATCACTTTAAACTTAAAGCCATAGCTTGGAAGACGAAAGTCCAGCGGCTTAGTGGACTTCTCGTGTTGACCGTTAGGTGGCTTTATGGTAATTGAAATGACTAAATAATTTTAAATTGTTAAAATGTAGCACGCCCATTAAAAGCTGCTCTTTCGACAGGTTGAAAATGGAAATCCCTGTAGCTCTTGGTTGGAGAGTCGCCCAACACTTCTAAAAAAACCAAATTTAAGTTGTTCATACAAATATTTTAAAAACTACATTGTACTCATAATGACCATCATTTAAAAATATGGAATAAAATCGAAAAGATTTTGAACTTCCAATATAATTTTATTGGAAATTCCACAATAAATTTAAAATCGCCCGAGATAATAAATAAACGTAATCTCTAGAATGTAATTTGAAAACAAAAAAAACTTATTTGAAAGTTGAATAAGCAATTTAAGATTTTCCTATCGCTGAATTAAAGGAAAAATATGGTAAATTGAATTATGACTTTTCCGAATTTTCATTAAACACTTTTTTTCAACTACGAAGTCGTTTGCTGTTTTCGAATGTGTACCTATTATCAATAGATGAAATGAAACGATATTAGTCAGTTTAAGCCACTCCTCGAAAACGTAAAAGAGGGAACTTGTAGATTGTACACAATAAAGCTAAGTATACACTTCTCCAAGTTTCGCCGTTCACGTTTTCGAGGCGTGGCAGTATCAGTTGCACTAGTTTTTAGGGTTGACAAATTACAAAATTTTCTAATATTTCCAGATAGATAAAAGTATTATTTTAATTTTCATTATGTATTTTTGTAACTAATTGGGTCACTAATTTCTAAATTTAAAAATCGTAATTTTTAAGGTCAATATCATTAGTTTCAAAGTTGAAATCGCTCTATTTATAGAAGTAACTTTTCATTGTAAGATTTTGCTATATTTTCGATATAATACTTTTGAAGGTCGATATTACCATTTTTAATGTCGAATCACCATTTGAAAGGTCAAGATCAACACTTTGAAGGTTGAATCACCATTTTGAAGGTCAAGATCTCCATTTTCAAGATCGAAATGGCTCTATTTATAGTAAATCACCATTTACTATAGATCGTCCATTAGGTGTAAGATACAGAACCACTATTCCATAAACGAATTCTAATTAAATCTATATTTCTTTAAAACGGAGAATTTGGATCATTGGACTTACGCCATTATTGCAATAAGAGAAGACTATCCATTGTCCGCTTTGTCTGAAACTCAGGATCGCGAGGGAAATGGGAAATCAGAGGAAAAAGGGAGCCAAATCGAGAATCGAAAGTCATTGTTTCTCCGCCGTTTGTTAATTAATTTTCTTCCATCTTTCCTCTTCCTCCAATAGTTCCTGCAAAATTCAAGAGTCCCGAGATTTATTATATATTTTGCATCTTTCCCAAATTCGTTACGAGTGAGCTTAAATCACCGACTCCTCCTTCGCGCGCGTGCTTATTCTTTATATTAATTTTTGCAGTTAAAGGCGGGAGTATGTTATGCATTTTTGGAAATTGAATTTTTCTTCCTTAAGCACTTGCTTGGCCAGTTTCTAAGAGATTTTAGATAAAAATGTGGTTGTTGCGAGTGACTGGACTGGTTCACACTAGTCCAAAAATCTAAATTTGCCGCGTAATATCTTGCGCGAAACCAATTTCCTTAACTTTTCCGAAATATAACTAGTCAAATGCAACTACTACACGAAGTGAAAGTCTCCCATCGTACTGGAGTGTTTGGCAAATATTACGCCAGGATTGGTGGAGGGGCGTACTTTTTCTAACAAGAATCACGAGGCGAACACGGTGCTGCCGGTAGATTCTCTGTTTACCGCGATACGTTGTTGCTTTTACGATTTCCGGTTGTCGAAAACAACAGTGGATGAAGATTTAAGAAATAAATGCGCGTGAAAGCTTGTTTATAGCAAGAATGTATTTAGTTTTCTAACAATTGTAAGATAATATCTATCAAATTTTTCACGTAATGATTATCTAAAAATTAAATCGTAAAAAAGCAACGTCTAATTGAAATTTTAATTACTAAATTAACTATTGTTTTTACGTTCTTCGTAACTAATTATAGCAGATTTGTTCTTAAAACCGATACTAGATGGCGCAACACAATTAAGGAAATTTAGGATTTCCGTTTGACTGAAAAGCTTAAGTATGAGATCATTCTAGCTGTTCCATATGTAGACTGTACTACATTATCATCCTGCTCTGGTTTCAGGCTTTTGTAACTTGAGAAAAGCGTGTTTCACTTAATTGATTTAGATCAGATAGACACTTCTCTGCTTAAATAGATAAATATGTTACAAAACTTTCTCTGATTTCAACATAAGTTTGGGATAGTGCTTATATCTTCGTGATAGATTTAATGGGATAAATATTTGTAGAGTTAGCCTGATTTAGCCGCAGCAGTTTGCGAAAGTAACGAGAAAAGTTAAAATAATTAATGATACATTTTATACTTTGAAATATTATAAATATTATATCAGTATACTTTTTAATTTATTATTTAACTTAGCCAACACAATGGTAATCGTACGTAATCTGTAAAAACATTTAGGTTAATTGAGACTTGATGATTTACATTATTTGTGTTTTGATGAATGTTTTAAGTAACATTAAATTAATATTTCGGTAACTGGATCTTTATAAATATTTAGAAACTTTAATCTACTAATCTAAATGTTGAAATTTAAAAAACCATTACATTTGAAATTGGAAATTAATTCCATTTGTGGTTGTTTAGCTCTTTATTACGAGACATTTGTAATTTCAAAATATCGATTGAAACTAATCCCCGACAATTTCGTTAATTTGCAAAGTCTTAAGAACGATTAAATGGTTTCCGCGATGTACCTGCAAAGTTCGCGAAATCCTTTAAGCCGCCGCGAATTTCTCGAAATGGGAACCGTAGACGCAGAGAGGAAATATTCAAACGGCTCTCTTCGGAGGCAATTTTAAAGTCTCGGACACAGTCTTTGCCAAAATCTGCGCTCTACGTTTAATTAATAATTCCCCGACGGTTCGCACCTTCCAAACTTTGCTCGCACTTTTCGGAGCGGCCAAAAGTGAAATCGTAAATTTTGGCGAAAATTCGTTTCCAAAATTGCGTAAATCACGTCTTTATCCTGAATCTAGTTTTATGGTTAATTTTAGACGCGCGTTGAAAGTGTCCCCATTTGGCCGACCAGGACACGACGCCAGCCAGAGAATGCCCAAACTACTGCCAAAAGCTGATATCAGACACTCTCGCGATACGCCTTATGATTTTGCCCCCAAAATCAATAAATAGAAGCACGCGACCCGACGACCGTCGACGGTTTCGAGGATATAGTGCGTGCCAAATTCACTTCGAAGCGCGCTGGAAGCTATTGCCTACTTTTAAAGCGCTAGAAACCGTGCTAGGGTGAAACACGAATGCAATTTTAATTTATACTTTTAAATTTCAACAATTACTTTTTAAGCTAATATATATTATTCATAGTATGATTACTTTTAACTAGAGTTAAGTTGAATCTACGATGCACCTATTTTAATGAAAGAAATGGTGAAATATTTTTAACAGGTGATTATAAAAGAAAGACGAAGTTATTTATTAAATTAAAAGTAATTAGTGATGATGAAGTAGCTAATAACGCAATTTCGTTATTGAGAATTTAATACAACCATACATACATAAGTAACAATAATAACGATATATATGACAATCGATAAACATTATGGTTTTCGGAGTGTTGTACAGTTAAGACTTCATTCAGTACAGAGCTCCCTGGTGTGTAAATATGGCAAAGGCTTAATATACTACAAAATAAACTACAGGTCGAAGTTGGAGCTGGGTGAATGTGTCAGTGTCGAAAAAAGGTACTGTAATAAATTAGCATTAAAAATGTCACACTTATCGTCATTATATTACTTATGTTAGAATGTACTTTCCTTTTCTGAAGTTTCTAGAAACTACCGTAGATGGCGGCACCGTAAATATTGCGTTTGAAAGTTAAAAACGGAGGTGCGCGAGAGTGTCAATAAAAGGTTCGGTAAGATAATTAGCTTTAAAACAATAGGTCATACTTACTGTTATTATGTTACTTATGTAAATACTAATTTATGAGAAGGATTGTTACTAACGCGGGTCACTCGTTGTTGTACCAGGAAATGACCCTTGTTTCGAGTATAATGAAAGTTTCCGGGCTTTATCGCATTTAGGTTCGTTAGATCCTACGGCAACAAAATTGAATTGAGGAGAAAATTGAATGGTTGTTTCGACAAAGCTTCATAATACAGCATTCAAGCCTTAATTACAGGGTTTAATGTTAGAGATCATATCGATCATATAACGAGTTCCTTGGCTTAAAGGCTTTGGATATTTGAAATAATTTCATTCATTTTTATAATAATTTTAATTATTTTAGTTACAGAAACATACATATCAACGATATCGGTGTGCCTAGAAAATGTATTTTAAAATTATATGCAATTTTATTATACATTTCATTAAACTTTAGCCACAAAATCTTATATCGAAATTGGCCAAACCAATTCAGAGGCGTCGTCAGGATTTTAAGTTTGGGGACATTAAAAAAATGTAATATTTCCCTTAAACTTAAACGTCGGGGAGTTTCCAGGAAAACTAGAATTAAAGGCATATATCGAAACGTGTTTTGAGATCTGAAAACAATACTTTCTTTCCACGTTTTCTGAAAACAGTCTGCGAATTTTACTATCCCTAAAGTACCGATTAATAGTTATTAATAAATTTCCCCCAATCACATTTATACACCTGGACACGTCTCAAATTTCTAAAATGAAGAAATTGAGAGTTTTTGACTATCTTGAAGCCTTTTTTCAGTTCCAGGCTTTCCCAAATAAGGGTTATAAGTTTGTGCATTTAAGGCCTTGATCTTGGTAATATTCGTAATATAAAGCTTTTGTTCAAAAATAGGTATAATTTACATTGCTATATAACCACCGGAAACCAAATCAAACTTGTAGCATATTGTTTGGGGAGAAAATTACTACTTTAAAATAGGCGGACGTTTATGTTGCCCAAAAAAGAAATTAATTTGCCCAAAAAATAATTATTAATTTTACCAAGTATTAAATTGCCCAAAGAAACTATTAATGTGTCCAAAATAATAAAATTAAATGTACCAGAGAATAATTGCCCAAAAAAGAAATTAATTTGCCCAATTACTCTGATAATATTTTTTTTAGACAGAGTAGCGATAAAATGAAAATATTGACGTCAACGTTTCATAAATAATCTACCGTCGTTACTAACTCTACATATACTCTGATAATATTTTTTTTAGACAGAGTTACTTGATAATTTTTTTAGACAGAGTTACTTGATAATTTCCATATGAAATCCGGACGGTAGATTATTTATGAAACGTTGACGTCAATATTTTCATTTTATCACTACTCTGTCTAAGAACAATATTATCAGAGTAACTTGGCAAATTAATTTCTTTTTGGGCAGGTATTCTTTGTTACATTTAATTTTATTTATTTGGACACATTAATAGTTTCTTTGGGCAATTTAATACTTGGTAAAATTAATAATTTTTTTTGGGTAAATTAATTTCTTTTTTGGGTAGAATAATATTAAACGCTTTAAAATATTTTAGAAAGGCATAACAACATTCTAAAGCTGCAGAAGGTTTACTAGGAATGGGTTGTATTTTACCGATGTGTGGAGCTTTCGATTAAACTAAGACCAAGATAATTGATAATATAAAGGCCCCTAATTAACCTCCTGACTTGGGGGAGAAAAACCATGCCTCTTTTTTATTGAGATAAAGTGGTAAGACAACTTACCTCGTAATCACAAAAGCAGAGTCTATAGTTGCCTCCAAATATTTTCAGTTAACATTAATTTGTTCTTGAAGCCCTCACCTTTCGAGACAGTAGGGTTCCTAAAGATGCGGATATTTGAGTTTACAATAGAAACGGGTACAACGAGTCTGGCATACGTCTTCTACAAGGCTTTTGCTATCGAAGATTTTTGAGTCTATCTTTAATTTTCTTTGAAACGATATTTTGTTTGTAAAGTTTTGAGTTTTTAAGCCCGAAACCACTGGTTGTCTCTTAGCAGAACCTCACCACTGAAAAGGGCGAAACAAATACCGAAAACGAGGGTGATGACATATCCTGACAAATTATAAGGCTGATTTTTAGGTTGGTTTGACCCATTGAGTTGGGAAAATTAATCTAGAGGTCCAATCGAAACGTCGGATTTCAGTATTTCGCGAAACAAGTTTTAAAATTAAGAATACTGTCGTCTGCTATCAAATGACGAGGAAACGTTATCATTCTACCCGTGGCGCCGTCTATCTCTCGATGGTTTGTTCAAATAAGACGCGTTTTTCCGGAAAAACGATTTTGTTTTCAAAAATAATGGATGGCGCCACGGGTCAAATGATAAAGTTTTCTCGTCATTTTAGAGGAGACGACACATTCGTAATTTTCAAAAACTTGTTTCGCGGGGAGCAGATTTGATTGGATCTCTAGATTAATATTCCCAACTCAATGGTTTGACCCGAGGAATATTCTACTGCTGTATTGTTGTAGAAACGTCGATCAAATGCTTCAATTCGAAGATATGTTAAAAGATATCGACTAAATAAGCCTTGGCTGATCGTTCACATGTGCTGTCGGTGGCGATTTCTCGAAAAACATTAACGGATACTTGCAAAGACTATATAGAACAGTTCTTGGAGAGTTCTTAGGCCTTACGGTTGCGTTATCTAAACCGGGGAAATAATTACGATACATCGGATATCAGACCATCTGAGCAGACTTCAGATGCGTCAGAGTTAAATTCATGATTAAATTCATTTTGAAATTGTAGTAATTGTTCATTTTGAGTTGATTTTTACAAGATTAGATATATACTAAAAGTATAAATCCGATGAGATAAATTGTAGTGGGCGGTTATTTGGGATTATGAATCTATTAAAATTTGAGATCATATTTCTTTGTGAGGGGAAAATAAAAGATAACCTGAACTAAATATCTAACTATCTTGAGATATCTGAGAATAATGATCGGAATACCCTGATCAGTTGGCCGTTGGAAGCACTATACATGTAGGTACGTAACTATTTAAATAGACATCGGCGAAACAGACTTAAATTGTAAGTGTCGTACTCGTTTTAATAATGTTACTTACGGTGTAACGCACTTGAGTTTACTGGACATCGCATAATTTGCATATTTGCTAGATGACGTTCCGCGTTGTCATACGCGTGTCAGAAAGTTGAGTATTCGTAATTTTTGAACCGTTGACAAAACTAATATTACACGCTCTACTAGTAGAACAGAGTACGGCTTAAACATGACGAGAACTAGGCGAATTGTCAAAATGTAGGCTGCCCTGAAAAATGACTCTTAACTCAAAAACTGCGGGTTCAAACAAACTATTCATGTATGTTTAGAACGCGGGGTTCAAATGACTCCGAAAAGAGGCCATCGCTCTTTTGAGAGGAAAATATTCTTGACTGACGCGTTCCACGAACAAGCTATAGAAGCCTGAGTATATATAAAAACAGGTTTTTTTCCTCCGCTTCCGTTTTGAAGGAAAATATGAAATAAATTCTTCGTCCTCCATTCGGAAAGTTTTTATAGTTCGAGGTACGCGATCAGTTATTAAAAGTGAAGCCCCTTCTGCTATCGTATAAAGGGTTCCTTTTTGTTGGGTATCAAATATTTTGATAGCTACTAGTCTTTTTCAGTCAGCTGTTCGATAAATAATATCAATGGAATTTCTGGGAGTCAAAAATGAATACAGCATCGTACCAATAAAACCAACGCCCAATTAGTTGCCTATCTAGGAAATTTCATTCCTTCTCATAATATACTGAGTACATAGTTTCGGGGTAATTTCGAAATTATATTTATATTTCATAGAGTTAATTTGAAAGCAATCCTATACAGGGTGTTTCTAACGGTTATGCAAAAAAAGTAAGGAGTTGTAGGGAGTTAGTTGAGAAGTATGCCTGTTTTTCCCCCATTTTCCTACGATGAGTGAAAAGAGCGCCAGAGAGCTTCAAAGTGTAGCCTACTAGCCCCTGGATGTAGGCCGAACCAAGGAAAAAATTACTCATAATTCTTACAAAAAATTATTACTACAAAAAATGTAAACTTATTTTAATAAAGGTATTTTATAATATTATTATCATTTTGTTAATATTTGTAGCTAAGCCTCGGTCCCAAAAATCACTTGTTCTTTAAAACTTGGTCAAAAAACTGGTTTGTGTCCAACACGTTGTAATAATTGTGTTCTCCATTCTAACGGTCGGGTTGCGACCCATGTTGACCAACAACGTTTTGCAAAAATGTTTGCTTCGTGTTAAATAAAATTTTTATATTAATAATTGTTCAATTACTGCCTATTAATTGTACTCTAATTATGCTGCAATGTTATTTTAGAGCAAAAATTGATCATGAAAAACTTTAACAGAAGAATTGAAGATTGTGCTCGTTGAATTTTAAAATTTTGTGTGTCCACGTGAAAAATATATTACGGTGCATAAAATATTGTAGTAAGGATTGACTTATTTAAATTATTATTTATTATCTGTGTACAAAGACCGGATTTCAGCCATGTTTCCAACATTAGACCTTTCATGCTTTTTAAAATATCATCTGTACTGCATACGAATAATAAAACGAAGAACAGGTTTAATCCAGTTTTTTTAGCTTAAACCTTTTACTTCAAATACTAGTTTAATTTACATTAATTTTAGCTTATGTAAATGCCCATTTAACTTTATTTGCATAAAAAATTCTAAAATTAATTCATCAATCGATTTACATACAGTTTAGGTTATAGCAACATCACACAAAAGTCGGTGTTAAACTAATTACATTTTAGAAATTTACAATTAATAATTTCAATTGCCAACTTTCAATAAAAGTATAAATTCAACCCATGAAAACGATTTATTAATAATTGAATTTTAGTCAATATCTCCACTACTCATAACTGCAATTTCCTGATCAAAAATTGGTTTCGTCTAGACAGGCTTTCATTATTTCTCGATAACGAACCCTTTTCTAACTCCTCACTTGTAATTTCGGTAAATTGAAAGCAATTGTATGAGCTTGAACGAGTAATTTAGGCGTGCATACAATCAATCATACTTTATACAATCAGCTCGTTTCTTTTTTGTTGGTCGAAATTAAACTTGTTATATTTTAAAAAGTAATCTTAACCAAATCTTTGGAGTAGGTAATTAAAACTGTTCTTTTGTAATATCTGAAATTTTATTAGCACTTTCAACTTCGAAATTCTGCCGCTTTACGGGTATGATCGGCAAGCCATAAGAACTTGTTAAGGTTAACGGTAATAGTTAGTGTAGGGTGCTATTCGCATGAAGGGCTTTCCACCACCCTCCTACACTTTGGAACCAGGCCACCTGGATTAATGGCTTCAAAAGTCGCTTGATGACTTAGGCCTAAGGTGGTGCCTTGGGTATTAGCCTAGCTGATTATTAGCCTTTCAAGCCATAAGCGAGCCAACAGTTCCCTATAGTTACTATTACCGTTAGCCTCAACAGGTTTTCATAGAAAGGGGAAACCGAAGAAACCGAGGGAACCCCCTTTCTAACGAGCAGGAAGAAAACTCCGAAGCATAAAGCGTGAATTTCCACCACGGTTGTATACAGGGCATCAAAGCTAAATATTTTCCTCACTTTTTACTTTTCCCGAGGGGGTCGGACATTTCCAAGAAATACCATACACTTTCCAAGATATCCGAAATCCAGCTTGAATTTCTTCAAAATCTCGAGACCCGGCAAGAAATCCCGAAATCTGACGGAAAATCCCGAAATCCAAGGAGAGATCGATAAATTGCAAAATCATGAAATGCGACGATAAATCCCGAAATCCAGCATGAAATCTCGAAATCTGGGACAAAAGTTAGGAAATCCGAAATACAACATGAAATCTTGAAATCCAGCGTGAAATCCCGTGCGTATTTTTGGTGAATGTGCGACCCCTCAACTTTTCCTTACTATGTAAAATGTTAAAATTACACAGCATAGGTATATATAATAGTTAATTAATCATTTTCTCGATGTAATATTTTTAGAAACTTGCCATTTGATGAATTTCGCCCCGCACTAGGCTTTCTTCCAAAAAGTACTTTAAAATTTCAGCGCGAACCTGCGAAGTTACATGTTTCAACCGATATCATCATGATAGGGAGATGAATACTTCTGTTGTGAAAGATATATTATACAGGTTGGCGCAGTGGTTATCAAGAAGAGAAGCCCGAGTTGATCCCACCTTGTGGCACTGTGTGAAAAAACCCGGAACAACTCCTTTGAGTTGAGAATGCACGTTCGCTGTAGCTGTTAAAGTGGTTTTCCTCCGAATGCTTGTAAAAGCTTCCAGCAGTATTGTTTGTACTTCTTTAAAGTTTTCAAATTTTTTGTACGAAAATACGTGTTGTATTTATTGAATCGTATTTAGTACGTTTGCCAAATTTATGATACGAAAATACGTTTTGATATTTTCTGGCATATATTTAGTACATTTTAATTTTTTGGAGTTCGTTGAAAGTTTTATAAATAGTGTGTGGTCTAATTGCACATCGAATTGCACCACCATTAACGCGGTTTTCAAGGGCATTGTAATTGTTGACAGCAGTTACAATGCCGGATTCAATCTTTTGACGTTTAAAAAAAGGAGGAAACTTGTTTCATAGATGGCGTAATAAGCGGAAAATCGAAAAGTACGTTTTCACCCAAAAAAGGTTCGAAAATACGTTCTGTGATTGGAGGAAGTACGTTCCTTAAATCGCTCGAAACAACACTGGCTTGCAGATATTTTAAAGTAATAGTTAGTGTATAGGGACGCTAATGGTAATCTGTGGCAAGGCTAGTCACAACCATTGAATTGGGAATAATACTGCTTGAATTACAATTACCATTTCTGTTGCCATGGTTACGCGGGACCTGTTCTGAGAAGACTGCACGATATTCATCTTTATAATTGGGCGGTAGCGCCATTTAGATTTTGTAAAGTTATATGATTCGCGCAAAAATTAAATTGCAATATAGTTGCCACCACTAGAGACAGATGCCGCCACGGTTGAACAATATAGTTGAAAAAGTATCCATATTGAAAGAAATTGGTCCCGCGCTAGCCAAATTTATTTGTACCTCTATTTATTCCCAACTCAATGGTCACAACCCTTCCACGCGGTTTAAATTCTCCTGTATGGCTGTTAAAAGGGCCTCAGGCATGTTGCAATTCAATAATAAACCAAGCTTATTATTATTCTAATATTACTAATTTACTTCATAGCGATATCTTTAACTAGTGGCATTTATTTTCAACGAAAGCTAAAACCTAATATCTCCTCAAATCTGCGCGGCTCTCTTCAATTGGCTCGACCCTTTTCTGGAGATATTAAAACGATTTCTATTTTTAACATAACATAGTTTTTTAATATTTTTCATTTTTAAAAATTCGGGAATTTTTTTCATTTCGGCCTTCGAATAGAAACCGCCGAGGTAAAGGAATCTCAAACATTTGAAGGCTTAGAAAAATTAATTTCCGCATACTGAAACTTACGAGCAGAATTCCGATTCTATGTGGCCCTATGGACCGCACCGTGTAGAATTCCTCAGCTTCTATATTACCTGGTTCCTTAAACTTCTCCGGACCTTGGAGGCAGTCTCTCTTTTAGCTGAAGACGACCACTTTAGATTCCTCAAGAATGAACTTATTTATACTTTGGGAGAATGATTATCTCGAGAAGATCCTCAGCCACCATGCAACCAGTACAGAGGTTAACCGAAGTAGCTCAAGAAACGATAATAAATCAATAAAAATTTAAGTATTAAATGTAAAGTAAATAAAGTACTTAATTGGCACGCGCGTTTCGCACGTGGACTTAAAGTCCCAAATTTTTTAACGATTCCAGCACGTGCTATCTATCATCAATAATTATAGCTAGTGATGTAGAAAAAGCATTTACACGTGACCACCCGTATTTTATATAAACACATATTAGAGAAGACTTTAAAATTCGATCCGTGATATTTTAAATCAAATTGACCGATTTTGAAATGACTTATTTGTGCGCGATCGTTATTTGCCTACTTCTTTTCACAAAACGTGGGGTATCATCTCGGTCTCTTAAGTTGGCCCCCAGAAACACTAAATTAAATTACAGAACTACACACGAATCGCACGAAACTAACACCACCAAAATATAAGTTTGCACCAGAAGGCAATATTAAATGGGAGAGTCAACTTAAAGGCAGCCCCCAGATTTTCCAGAAACTTTATTTTTGAAATTTAATTAAATCCATCAAGCTTGCACCACCATACACCACCGAAATTAGAATTTGCACCGCTTTAGTTCAACAGTTAAGGCGAAAACCCAAATGCGGGGCCAATTCAAAAGCCAGACCCCAGGTACCCAATATTCAAACTAATACTATATTCTATGCGCACCAAGCTTGCACCACCTTGCACCACCGAAACTAAAGCTTGCACCGCTTTAGTTCAAAAGTTCAGATGAAAATCCAACTGCAGGGCCAGTTCAAATGCCAGCCCGTAGGTACCTAATATGCAAACTAATACTATATTCTATGCCCACCGTGCTTGCACCACCTATCACCACCGAAATTAGAGATTGCACCGCTTCAGTTCAAAAGTTAAGGTAAAATCCAACTGGGGATTCAACTTAATAGCCAGCCCCCCAGGTACCCGATATGCAAACTTATACTATATTCTTTGCACACCGAACTTGCACCACCTTTCACCACCGAAATTATAAATTCAACCACTTTAGTTCAAAACTTAAGGTGAAAATCCAATTGCGGGGCAAATTCAAAATCCAGCCCCCAGTTACCCAATATGCAAACTAATAGTATATTCTATGCGCATCGAGCTTGCACCACCGAAATTATAACTAGCACCGCTTTAGTTCAAAAGTTAAGGTGAAAATCCAACTGCGGGGCAAATTCAAAAGCCAGCCCCCAGGTACCCAATATGCAAACTAATACTATTTTCTATGCGCACCGAGCTAGCTTCGACTTGTGAAGTTATAAGGAATATTACCACATATTTCAAAACTTGAACCGCTCTTCTTCCATATTGTATTAAATAATGAAAGCGCACTTACATTTCCAGAAAAATATAAGATCGATAAGAGTCATGGTTTTTTTAAGGTTAGCACTTTCGCCTCGCAGCAAGAGGAGCCGGGTTCAATCCCAGTTTGTGGCACTGGGTTGAAAACTCGGAACAACTCCTTCTGCGTTGAGTTCGAAAGTTCTCTCCCCGCTGGTTTAAGAGGTTTTCCCCCCGAGCTCTTCGGTTTCCCCTTCCATAAAAATTTGTTGAGGTTAACGGTAATAGTTAGTGTAGGGAGCTGTTGGCTCGCGTGGCATGCAGGGCTTGCCACCCCCCCCCCCCTCCTACGCATTGAAACCCGGCCACCTGAATTAATGGCTTCAAAAGTCGCTTGATGACTTAGGCCTAAAGTGGTGCCTTGGGTATTAGCCTAGCTGATTAGCCTAGCTGATTATTAGCAATTATAAAAACATCTGGAAGTGACTGTTTTATTTCTTAAAAAGACAACGATATACGATCGTTTTGAAAAACAATATAAATCTAAAAAATTCAAATGACAGAAAGTAATTAGGGGTCGGTCTTTAGGAGAAAGCATCTACCTACAGAAAAATTCCGCCCAAGTTGTTCACGGAAACCACACAAATGATATATTTAAATGGAGTATTAAATGGCGTGCATATAAACTGTTTTGTTAGCAGAGCAATCCATTTTTTGTTTCTTTAAATTATCATATGCCTCCCATTTTCCTTTAAAGCCGTCATCTCGACGAGCCAAAGATATGTAATGTCCTATGGATTTGCGATTTTACGACCCTTTATACCCTAAAATACCTCTAATCTACTCGTACTTGTTAATGCGATCTACGAGCAACAAACACAAGGAGAACGCAGTGAGCTGATCGTTTTACGGGCGGGGAGAAGACAATTTCAAAATTTTCCCCTTCCGACGGCAGCAGGCACTAAAGCGTCTAACCATTGAAAACTGTACACAAGAAAATGCAGACTTTTGACGGGTTGAGTTCTCCTTAGCCACGGTCACTCTAGATCTTAAAACCAAGTTTAGGTCGGTTTGAATGCTAGTTTAGACCGCCGACGATAATTCTTGGTTCACACGTGCGAAATCGCTTCACCCCGGTTCGCTTATAGCCCAGGCTTAAGGTCATTTCAAATTATGACCAGAATTTTGAAAATACTAAAATATATCCTAAAACAATTATTTAATCATGTTTACTATACATACAGTAATATTATTATTATTATATTTATCATTTTATTTCTATTATTTTTGAAACTAGGAGGTATTTTACTTCCCCACCTTGTAGTTTTGAAAGCGATTCTAAGCGAACCGACTTGGAAGTTGGACGAGTTGCTTCCCGAACCAACACGAAGCGGTTTCTCAAGCTGGTTTTGAAAACTTTAGTTATGTAATATGTTTTCCATGTGAAATCGACCAACGTCCCCACGGCACCATCTCCGATTTTATTGAAACTCCATACACAATTAAAATGAACATATTTAGGAAGAAATCCAAAGTTTTAGAACCAAACTCTTATAACTTTTGGAGAAATGGTCTTTTGAAATTTGTTAGTGCACGTAACATTTTTTTGCGCCGTTTTAAAGTGCGATGTTTGAGCCTTTATAATTAATTAATATAAAGGAGTACATTTATGAAAAAAATTGTAACATTTAAAGACTTGTTGGAAATTCGCTTAAAAATATTAGTTTTGTACTGTGGGATATATATAATTTTTAAAAAAATGTCAAAGTCGGCGTAATTTTCACCGAAACTGCAAAATGAGATAAGCTAAAAGGTCAAGATTTTCAAATTTTTTCTTTACGGTTACTATAAAACTTTGAATATTTTTGCTAAAGGATGCCTTTCACCGGAAAATACATTAATATTCAGGATCTGTTGGGAAACTAAAAATCACATAAAATCTTATACCAATAAAAAGGCAAGATTTCTATCTACAACATGTAAAAATAAAAATGTTGACTATTAAGGTTTTTCTGGTCCAAATTTAAACGTCAACTTTGACCGTTTCTCAGATATTTATTTGTTGCTTTTGTACAAAGATACTATTTTGTCATAGTCTAATTTTTTTAGAACGTATTTTTTACAGTCTGAAGTCGTTTGCGGAGCAAGAATTGCTAATATGTTCTGTGACGGTATCCAACATACATCCATTCTGCGTGGAAAGCCCTTTCTGTTTCATGCAGTTTACCGAGACATCTTTCTGCTCTTCTGATCGTTCGATAACGTTTCCTACGTAACGTACCACTCTTCATCATAGGTACAAGCAATGAAAACCCCTCGTATGCAATCTTCCCATGATGTTAGTTGAAAGACTCATCTCCTCTAACCACCATAAACTAACTTATTATCTCATCTCCTCTCATCGAATTTCGCGATTTAATCTATCCTCGCGTACACTCCCGCTATTTTTGTTGAAAAATCTTATCTCATCTCACGCTCTTTTCCGTTTATGGCAGTCACAAAATATCTCCTAACAATCTCCTCTCTCTGAAATTCATACTTTGTGAAGTTCCTCTCACGCTCCTCTCCTTTTGAAGTTTTGGCCATCTCACCACCTCTCAGATTCTCACACTGTTCTCACATTAGATTTACTGTCTTTATCTTCTTATAACCTTCTCACGTCAGCATGTTATCTTATTGTACGTTTGGGCTTTGTTATTGGTCAAAGTTACATAATTATATTTCCTTTGTTTTGGTTTTCTTACATCTAAACTCAAACTCCCCTTCTCTCACCACCGCAAACTAACTTTTTAGTTGATCTCCTCTCATTGCATTTCATTAATTAAATTAACGTCGCTCACACTCCAAAAACTTTCTTTGAAAAATATTATTTCCATTCACTCTCGTCTCCCTTAAATTCATAGCTTGGGAACTCATTTCACGCTCCTCTCCATTGGAAGCTTAGAGCATCTCAGCTCCTCCCAATTGCTCTCCCTGATCTCACGGTGAGAGGTGAGTGCCTATCACTGTACGTACCACTTCATCATAGGTACAAGCAATGAAAACTACTGGTATGCAATCTTCCCATGATGTTAGTTGAAAGACAACTGGACGAAATAATACAAATTTTGTACTAAAATTAACGGCAGATATTCTTTTGATATTAACCTCGTTCTCAGTCTCTGGTATAAAAGCGTGATGTGATCGCGTTCCCGAAATAGACTTAATACCAATGTGCCTCTCGTTGAGGCAGAACTCTGTCACATGGTTGGCAACGTCTACTTTGGAAAGGTACCCAAAATCAATGATTTTTATGTTCAAACAACACCAAAGGAACATTTCTTTACGTGTTTGAAATTGAGACTTGTTTAACACTGCTCGTAAACTGGCTTTAACTACTAATCGTTTTACTGTACTATCGATACCGTCACAAGGGCTTTTACCGTGTGAGGTGGCGAAGAAATGACACTCTGCCTTTATATTGAAGTCATTTTCGTGAGCGCTTAAATTAGCTAAGTTCTTATAATTCTTATACTGGATCGCGGCGCCATCACTGAAGTAAAATATTTTCGTGATATTCGGAAACTTAATTTGAACCTTTTCTAACATTTTCCCCAAAAATGCGTGAACGGTATTAGCATCGTGTGTCAAGCAGTTAGATATTATACACAAATTGAAATGATTCAAAAAGCCTCGTATCAGAGTTCTTCGCCACCTCACACGGTAAAAGCCCTTGTGACGGTATCGGTGGTACAGTAAAACGATTAATAGCTAAAGCCAGTTTACGAGCGGTGTTAAACAAGTCTCAAATTCAAACACGTGAAGAAATGTTCCTTTGGTGTTGTTTGAACATAAAAATCATTGATTTTGGGTACCTTTCCACATTGGTATTAAGTCTATTCCGCGTGGCTTGCAGGGCTTGCCACCACCCTCCTACGCATTGTAACCCGGCCACCTAAATTAAAAAAGGCTTTAAAAGTCGCTCGATGACTTAGGCCTAAGGTGGTGCCTTGGGTATTAGCCTAGCTTATTATTTATTATTATTAGTATTATTTAACGCGATCACATAACGCTTTTATACAACAGTCTGAGAACGAGATTAATATCAAAAGAGTATCTGCCGATAATTTTTGTACAAAATTTGTATTATTTCGTCCAGTCGTCTTTCAACTAACATCATGGGAAGATTGCATACCAGGGGTTTTCATTGCTTGTACCTATGATGAAGAGTGGTACGTTACGTAGGAAACGTTATCGAACGATCAGAAGAGCAGAAAGATGTCTCGGTAAACTGCATGAAACAGAAAGGGCTTTCCACGCAGAATGGATGTATGTTGGATACCGTCACAGAACATATTAGCAATTCTTGCTCCGCAAACGACTTCAGACTGTAAAAAATACGTTCTAAAAAAATTAGACTATGACAAAATAGTATCTTTGTACAAAAGCAACAAATAAATATCTGAGAAACGGTCAAAGTTGACGTTTAAATTTGGACCAGAAAAACCTTAATAGTCAACATTTTTATTTTTACATGTTGTAGATAGAAATCTTGCCTTTTTATTGGTATAAGATTTTATGTGATTTTTAGTTTCCCAACAGTCTATATAACACTAAACGTATTACCATGTTTTCACGTTTTTGGTAAAAACGTCTATATTGAAGGAGGTTAAATTGGAAAAGTTTTACTGAGATCCTGAATATTAATGTATTTTCCGGTGAAAGGCATCCTTTAGCAAAAATATTCAAAGTTTTATAGTAACCGTAAAGAAAAAATTTGAAAATCTTGACCTTTTAGCTTATCTCATTTTGCAGTTTCGGTGAAAATTACGCCGACTTTGACATTTTTTTAAAAATTATATATATCCCACAGTACAAAACTAATATTTTTAAGGGAATTTCCAACAAGTCTTTAAATGTTACAATTTTTTTCATAAATGTACTCCTTTATATTAATTAATTATAAAGGCTCAAACATCGCACTTTAAAACGGCGCAAAAAAAAGTTACGCGCACTAACAAATTTCAAAAGACCATTTCTCCAAAAGTTATAAGAGTTTGGACCTAAAACTTTGGATTTCTTCCTAAATATGTTCATTTTAATTGTGTATGGAGTTTCAATAAAATCGGAGATGGTGCCGTGGGGACGTTGGTCGATTTCACATGGAATGACCCTTAAGCAATTTTAGGGGTAAGTGTGAACCTGGCTATTATGTGGGGTGCTGTGTTTGTTGTTCCTCGATGCGATGGTATTTGTGAGCTCGATGGAGGTGTAAGATTGCCATTGGCTAAAATGAGTATGGGAATGGTTTTGGGCTGTTCCAGGTTTTTTTTTTTTTCATTACGTCGCTGTCACAAATGGTGGTTCCTAAAATTTTAACTATAGAGTCCAACGCGCAGGTGTTTGGAAAGTTTTCTCGTCTAATCTTAGCTAGTCACAGATCAGATCGATTAGCATTTTTTAACAACCCAATTGCCATTATTTTTTCTGCAATGAAAAATTGGTTGTAGCCATTTCCCTAATTGGATTCAAATAAAATTTCCAAATTCTCTTTTTTGGTGGTAAATCTCCCAAGCCCTTCCAATTTTCATTCGTGTGCATTTCTTCCGTATGCCGCTTTTCGTCATTTGTGCTATAAAAGCACTTAAGGCAGAAACGCTTTTCTCCGTGGCTTTATTTTCCAGCCGAAATGGAACAAATCGAAATTACATGTGTCAAACCCTATTGTCAAAATAAATTAAACTATTATTTTTCTCCTATTAAAGTTTCCCTTTTCATTTTACTTTTCATATCACACATCTGTGGGCACCGGAAGTCTCTCTGGCGCATGAAACGCAGCTCGTTTATTCGTTAAATACTTAAGAATGTTAGTTTTGATAAATAAAGCTTGTTAATATATTAGTAGAAAGTAGTGTTGTTAATTTTCCGGAAAAATAAAACAATTGAAACATAAATTACTTTTTAAGGGTTTTTAATGTTTTTAATTTTATCGATATAAAATGTCTAAAAACAGTAAACATACTACAAAACATTAATAGTGTTACATTGTTAATCAGTTTAAACTAGTCTAGAGGTTTAGTTTTACTTTTAGATTCGAAATAATGAAGCGAAAATGCCGCTTTATTTCAATTTGAAAACAATATATTAGACAAGTCATGGAATTAAAACATTTTATTTTAATTTTCCGACTTACAACACTAGTAGAAAGGTTAAACGCAGGTTGAGGACTGTTCGTAAACTCTGTTACGGAAACAAACTAATGTTTTACCCCTCACGTCCCCCTCAAAACGCTCGGTCCCATATTATCAAACTCTTCTCAATAAACTACGTCACACTGCTTTTACTCGCCTCCGTAAAAGCAAAAAAAGTTTTGTGTGAACTTGATTTAAAAATGAAAAGAACGAACAAACGACCTTTGGAAGGGCTGGGAACTCTTCCTTTACGAGGACCCACAAATCTCGTTGTTTGACCAGTAATATATTTACACTTTTCCTAGAATTTCACAATTGTTAAAGTTATGGAAAAACTTAATTTCAACAATCCAAAACCTCAATATGACGTCACGCTTGATAACCACCTCCTACCCTCCTCGTCGCGAGCCATCACAAATTTCAAACAACTCCCCCTAAGAGTGTAACGTAGTTTATGGACGGTATAGAAGTTTTAGCGTGAACTTCCGGATAATTTAGGAGCCTTATCTTTTGAACTAAAGAGTTGCAAGCTCTAATTTCGTTGGTGCAAGGTAGTGCAAGCTCACTGCGTTTAGAAAATAGTATTAGTTTGCATATCGGGTACCTGAGGGGCAGGCTCTTAAGTTGGCCCCCCTAGTGTGGTTTTGGCTATAACTTTGTAACTGAAGCGGTGCAAGCTCTAATTTCGGTGGTGCAAGGTAGTACAAGCTTGGTGCATTTAATTTAATCTGAAAATAACGTTTCTTTAAAATCTGGTGGGTGGCCTTCAAGTTGGCCACATTTTGTGTGTAGGTCTGTGATTCAATTTCGTGTTTCTGAAGGCCAACTTAAGATACCCTATTATCATAATGAATTTTAATCTCACCACATTAAGGCTTTTTTACCTTAATAGATTTTAGTAAGAATTTGAACTGAATTTGCTTAAATGTTATCATTTAAACTACCCAAATAACTAAGTTCCCCTATTCATCGGGTAGCGAGAAACAGTTAAGTTAGAAGAAACCACCTATGGACTGTGAGAAGGATGATTAAATACGCGAAAAAGTAGATTAGTCCATAATTAAAAGGGATAATATAGCTAAATCCTAAACAAATTTGAAGAAATTAAAAAACTTACTACTAACTCGTACCCAATAGGTCTTCGAGCAAAAAACGCGAAACTCGGATCAAATAGATCTTCGAGTAATAAACTAAATTAAAATTAAATAAAATAGCCAGAAATTCCAACGGTAGACCGGTTTCGTTCTATTTGGAACTCATCAGTACCGTGCGGGAAATCTGGCTGGCGACTGTCAAATCTAAAGGAGAAACTAAGCCTAAACATTTAAAATTTCAAAACGCGTTGCATAGCAACGGAAAGCCGAAAAGGATTTAGCTATATTATCCCTTTTAATTATGGACTAATCTACTTTTTCGCGTATTTTATCTAGCGAGAAACAACCTAGTTTTAAAAACGCAACTTCAGTAAATATTGTGGCACCGTCTACGGCATTTTTCTGAAAGTGGATATCATTCAAGTTTGGAAGAAACGAGAGGAAATGATAGTACATACTAAGCATTTCTCTTTTCTGATAGCGTCAGTCACTTGGCTGGCGTAGACCATTGAGGGATTGTTAAAGGTGTTTTCCCGTGAGTTCTTCGGTTTCCCCCTTCCTTACAAGTCCAGTAGATGTTAACGGTAATAGTAAGTGTAGGGAGCTGTTGCCTAGCGTGACATGAAGGGCTTGCCACCACCCTCCTACGCATTGTAACCCGGCCAACTGCTTAAAGGCATTAGGGGTCGCTAGATGACTTGGGCCTAGGTACGTGGTGCATTGGGTAGAAGCCTAGCTGGCTAATTGCCTCTTAAAACCTTTACTTAGGTCCAATATTGACCATTTTAAGCTACCCAAATTAGCTCAATGGGATTTTCAAGATAAAATCATCTGAATATATTAATATTTCGGTCGTTAGTAAGCCCAAAAGCCTACTCTTTAGGTTTTACCTAAAAACTAAAAATTTCACTTTTCTGTTACCAGGTTTATCTGAAGCTAGAAGTGATAATAGTGATTTGCGCTAGTTAGGTTAAAAACAAGTCGTATCGCGTGTTAGTTTACTTTTAAAGTACTTAAAATTATTGGCTTTTAAAATAAGTAAGTTGTATTAAAGTTAAATCACAAAAGGTTTTTAAGCCATGTTTAGGTTAACTTATTGATGCCTAGTAGAAACTTATTATACCCTTTTCAGACGGTGCTTATAAAACCGGGCTAAAACTGCGTTTAATAAACCAGTCTTTTCGATTTAGTTTAATATTTACATTTGCAGTTCCCTTTGAATTCACCGGCGGTAAAAATCTCCGTAAAATTAGAAAGCTCTGGGAGTTATTTTTCATGGCTAACTCTATGAAAGACTGGTTTGTACGACAGCTTCTGCTGCCGATATTTTTAGAAAGCAATTAATCAGTTTGTGGTGTACATGTAGCAACGCTTTGGTTGGCAATATTATTAGCTTCATTTCCGAAACATTTTCGTTTGAGCCCAACGACGAAGATTATCAAGCGATATAAAGATGCTTGTCTCCAAAATTAGAATCTAGATTGAGGATTACTTCCACTCCGATGTAATTTGATTCTAACGTTATGTGACGTCATAAGGATTTTTCAGCGTAATTAAATTTTATTTAAACCCTGCACCTGAGCTACTACGATCATGTTCCATTTGAAACTAAAATATTAGCACCCCCTCAAAGCAAGGAAATTTACATTATGTTAAATTACTACAAAATATAGAAAATTCTACGATGTTCCCACGGTCAACTTATGTTTCCCCAAAATTGAACACAGCATGTCTGAGAAGCTACAATATCCAAATTTATGCCTTAAAATAAGTTTTTGAATAATCCCAATTTACTCGCAGTTTCTGTAGTCATATAAAATGTCTTTCCAGTGTGTCGAATCATTAAACTTTAACTTTTAACATCAGCATATTGATGATCAGTGTGAAACTTTATCGTTTTTTTAATTAACTTTATACGCTTGACATTAACTAGTTTTCTCCGTGACCTTTCTGCCACCATGGTGATTCGACACAAGTACTGCGTGAAGTAGCTTATGCCAGCAGCGTCAATATTAAACTTTGTAAGCTAAGTTTTGAGTGGTTCAACGAGTAGGGTGCCTCAAACAATAAATAGCCGTTGAATTTATAGCTTTAAATAACGATTTAAGCATTTTAACGTATTTAGTTGCTTAAGGCATTTTTCTTCTTAATTAGGGCTTTAGTCAACTTTAAAATTAAATACTTGGAAATGATTCAGGCTTGAATAATATTAAAATGAGAGGCGATTATTGTCAATCTAATAGACGCCGGCTGCTGGTTTGGATGCTAAAACGGCACCTGGTGAAAGGTATCATGCGTCCCAGAAATGCATTTCTGAATTAGGAATTTAAAAAATAATCCTGGCGTGTCCCTTCTGGCATCATCAAAATAAATCGTAGCGGCAGTGGGACAAGATCGGGCGTGTTTTCTTTGGGATGTTCACTGTCAGTGTTGCCAGAATTTAGAGTGAAAATATATAAATCATTTCAGAAAAGTGTTTTACGGAAAAATGAGGAAAAACACAGATGATCATTGAAAAAATCGGACGTCTTTCCCCGTTTACATCTTCGGATCTAAGACGAGGAGATTTCTTTCGCCCGAGATAATTTTATCTGCGCGCTATAAGATTAACTCTAGCGATATCGTTTTCCCAATGAAAATTTTTATATCCGCTTCTCAACACCGAGGTTTTTCTTCTTCAAGGAACAGTCGCGCTTTTGGTATAAATCAAGATGTAGAAAAAGAAGCCCATCTGTTTCGTACATAATTCCATCGCTCAAACAAGACTTGCAGGTTTATAATTTAAGCTTCACTAGAAATGATAAGATTTATGCGATTTCGCGATGTACATCAAAGACGGTTAAAAGAAACTATTAGCTATACTGTTTAAAAAAATCTGAATAGACAAAATTCAGTTTTTCACGCTTCTGAGCAAAGCTGCCCGGATCATAAAATTAAATTCCACATTGGCACCAAAGTTACATTTTCTTATTGTCCGGCTAAGTTTGCACACTATTAACCGAAATCACGTTGGCCCACTTCTGACCAAAGCTGCTCGGGGCATAATATGACCTGTCCCGTTTGCACCCTCCTGACCAATGGCACACTTCTTTAATGGCCTGCCACGTTTGTACAATATTAACCAAAATCACACTTTTGGCCAAAGCTGCTCAGATTATAAAGTTATGTACAAAGTTTGCACACTTCTAATCAAACATGCTCGGAACATAAAATGGCATGCCATGTTGTAGACTTCTAACCAAAGCTGCTCAGTTTATAAAGTAATGAACAAAGTTTCACAACTTCTGACCAAATCTGCTCAGTTTAAGAAGTGATAAACTAAGTTTGCACAGTGCACACTATGGCCTAAGCTGCTCAGTTTAGAAAGTTAAGAGAAAGTTTGTACCCTTCAGACTTAAGCTGCGCAAGTCATAAATCGTTAAAATTTTAACGAACTCACAAAAGTTAATCAGGTATCAAAATGAACTGCCATATACAATTCATAAAAGAACATAAACTATAGATTTTAATCAAAGACCATTTAAAAACGTGTCTATTATGTGATCTTCTATAACCAAAATATACGAACATTCAAAGTTAAGTTTCTTAACAAACCCTTTGCCGGAATATAGTTGAGATAAATCTTTTCCGAAATGTGAATCTTTTTACGACCAAATAATTTCTATCGTCAAAGCACCGAGAAATGCGGAATTCCAACTTAGTTCGTTTGAATCCCCAATTGGTATTAGAGATAGGCTGTTAGAATGAATGAAACAATTCTTGTTTTAAGAGACAATTTATTCTGTTCAAGCATGGTCGGTGATCTGTTTAAAGTTGACTGATTTCCTGCTTAGTCTTATCACACTTTTCTTCCAAAGTTGGTCGTTTCTTGTACGTTGGTATCCGATTTTCCGCTTAATTATACGATATATTGTTAGATATATTGTTCATATTTAATCGGAGTTTTTTATGAAAGTCATACGGTTTCTGTTCAACCAAAAGGCGGTTCAATGTTCAAATGAAACTTTAAATCGATTTGTCCATAATATAAATTGTGCAGAAATTGTCGAAATTTGGTGCTGTTTCATACTTTGCTATTAACGTAAACTACTGCTACACTATCGGATACTGTTGTACCTAAACAAACCACTGGGACAAAGTGTAGAAAAAAATACATACCTGGAAACTATTCTTCAGTGTTTTTGAAAAATGTAACATCGGTGCGACCCCGAGGGTGTCCCAATTTTCAGGCTCAAGGAACACTGAAATCGGGGGGAAATCGACACTGCCTCATTTCTTAAGATACAAAACGTTTGTTTTCAAAAGAAAATAATTTCACCTCTTCAAAATGGGTTTCACAATTTTATCTATAAATCTTTAGAGTTAACGAACCACCAATGATAACCAAAGTAGTTAGTTTCAATGATCATCCGTGATTTTCCTCATTTTTCCATAAAACACTTTTCTGAAATGATTTATATATTTTCACTCTAAATTCTGGCAACACTGACAGTGAACATCCCAAAGAAAACACGCCCGATCTTGTCCCACTGCCGCTACGATTTATTTTGATGATGCCAGAAGGGACACGCCTGGATTATTTTTTAAATTCCTAATTCAGAAATGCATTTCTGGGACGCATGATACCTTTCGCCAGGTGCCGTTTTAGCATCCAAACCAGCAGCCGCCGTCTATTAGGTTGACAATAATCGCCTCTCATTTTAGTTAGCTTTGGCTATAATTAAACTTAAATTTCTGAAAAATGACAAAACGGGGTAAAAACTAACCGGGGAAAAGTGAACTAGATTTTCTTATACACTGAACAAACTCAACTTCATATTGTACTTCATATTGTACCTGCTATTATTCTTGTTCCGTAATGAATGCATATTTAAAGATTGGTCAGTAAAGCACACGGTTATTACTGACTAATAATAATAAATAATCAGCTAGGCTAATACCCTTGGCACCACCTTAGGTCCAAGTCATCTATCGACTTTTAATGCCTTTTAAACAGGTGGCCGGGTTACAATGCGTAGGAGGGTGGTGGCAAGCCCTGCAAGCCACGCGAGCCAACAGCTCCCTACACTCACTATTACCGTTAACCTCGACAAGTTTTTATGGGAAGGGGAAACCGAAGAATTCGGGGGCAAATCCCTTTAACCAGTGATTAGAGAACTTGCAAACTCAACGCAGAAGGAGTAGTTTCAATCGCTCCATTTAATTATAGACAATTTGGTAATTGCAGTACACATATTTCAGATTTTCTATATAGAGGATGTAGACTACACCTTATGCCATAAAAGGTATAGCTAACGTTTTGTTTTAATTTATATTATTGTGACTATCCAGGAACCAGTGGAAATATTCCTCTCGCAAACACCAGCTCAAAAGCACAACTTCACAATTCTCAGTAGTGTAAATGTATTTTTATTATTATTATTATATATTCTATATATTTTATATTATATTATATTATATTATCTAATTTCATTTTAGATGAACATTCTGTAGTGTTTTGGTTGATCTGATCTGTGAACGTTTTAAAGTTAAAATACCCGACGAAGATAACGTTTGTAGAAAAAAGAGTTTGCTGTCTTGGGCTCTGCATACCCAAAGGTATGGCTATAAACCTTATTATAAATATGGTGCATCAAATGTTTGGGAATCACGAGAGGGGGGGATTTAATTAGCTACGACACTGGTTTGTTAATAATTTTTTAAATCTTAAAAATTGGCTCGTTTCATTTAATTTTGATGTTTATATTATTTATTTCTAAGCACTAGAAATTAGTTACCTGTTTTGCAACTGAAACTATTTTTGTACATTTATAGAAATAAGTATATAATAATAATATATATATATATATATATATATATATATATATATATATATATATATATATATAATATATTAATATACGATTTAAATCACTGTTTAAATCAAATTGATGTAAATCAGACAAAATTCGAACGTCCCAATTCCAAATATTTCTGAGTAGGTTATTCGGGTCGTTATTCTCAGATAGCGGAAAATAATCAGTTAGTCAGATAAGTTTTAAATTTTATATTCCCCTTTCAACGCAATTTAATCCCAAATTCTATCTGATTATCCCAAATAACCGTATCTGATCTGCTATAATACATCCGAATACATCTCACTAGATTCAGTTAGCTGTACAGTTATCTGACTTTAGTTTAGTAGATATAAAATGGTTGAGAAAAGCAAATCAAAATAAAGAGAAAACTTTTTATAAGAATTTAATCAGGGGATATGTAATATAGGAAACTGTGGGGCATCTGAAATCTGTTCACAATCTGTCTGCCAGCTTACAATGAATTCAGAATAATTTTGGGTAAAAAAAATTGGTTTGCATGTTGACCCACATCAACTTATCTGATAGTCTGATATCTGATATATCATAACACAAATTTTATCTGACCATCGGTTGGACCCACATTGAAGCATTGCTTCGTATTAAGGAAAGAAAAATGTGGAAACCGACGGCAACTGAGATCTTCACCCGAGGCGCATGGTTACTTCAGGGATAGTAAAATCAAAATAGGTGACACCTGGAATAAATTAGGAAAAGCAGGAATTAGTGTACATGACTAGTTAGTTAATCAAAATCCCAAAACTACCCATCATTCCGAGTGCCATTACCCCCCCCCCCCCCCCCCAAGTTCTAAAATGGGGCCCCAAGTTTGATCTACTTGTCCTACTTTGTTGATCTGGCACTCGTTAGATCGAGTATAGCCCATCTCATATTTCATTACAAAGGATCAAACATGCATCTCTAAACCGAACTGAGATAATTAAAGCTAATATCCAAACATTACGGTCCCCCTCCTCCCCCAATTTGCAAACACTTAAATTTTAATACCCTTTAACTTGAACTTTGTATTTTTCGCTCATTACCATATTGTAGAGCCAGTCGTAGGCTTATGCATTATACGTGTATATTGCTAGTTACCGTGACGTTTGTGGAACGGACGTTTAAAATACGAATGTGAGCCCTTCAGAGATAGGCAAAAACCAAATTTATTCACAGGGAGTAGTTCGAGCCCACGCTCACGCTCATCTCTTTTAGTACAAGAGGGCGAGCCCACGCTCGCGCTCATCTCTTTTAGTACAAGAGGGCGAGCCCACGCTGGCGCTTTTCTCTTTTAGTACAAGAGGGCGAGCCCACGCTCGCGCTCATCTCTTTTAGTACAAGAGGGCGAGCCCACGCTCGCGCTCATCTCTTTTAGTACAAGAGGGCGAGCCCACGCTCGCGCTTTTCTCTTTTAGTACAATAGGGCGAGCCCACGCTCGCACTCATCTCTTTTAGTACAAGAGGGCGAGCCCACGCTCGCGCTCATCTCTTTTAGTACAAGAGGGCGAGCCCACGCTCGCGCTTTTCTCTTTTAGTACAAGAGGGGTAGCCCACACTCGCGCTCTTTTAAGAGGAAGAGATAGAGCTCGCGGTCTGCTCGTAATGAGAAGCGCCCTCTCTCAGAGGCTGATAGATTCTGGGAAATTCACATTCAAAAAAAGCACCACGTGATGTGATTCGTGAAGAAAGGTGGGAATCAATTGTTTTAAATTTCGCTCTCTAAGGGCGGCGCTGAAGCTCGCGCTCGGGCTCTTCTCTTTTATCTCAGAAGCTGAAGTTCATGGTCTTCTCTTTTTTTTCAGAGGCTGATTTCACGCTCGCGCTCTTCTCTTTTATTCTTAGCGGCTGAGCTCGCGTTCGCGCTCTTCTCTTTTTTCCCAAAGGATGGAGCTCACGTTCGCACTCTTCTCTTTTTCCCCGAAGAGTGGAGCTCGCACTCGCGCTCTTCTCTTTTCTCCGGAAGAGTGGAGCTCGCGCTCGCGCTCTTCTCTTTTCTCCGGAAGAGTGGAGCTCGCGCTCGCGCTCTTCTCTTTTCTCCGGAAGAGTGGAGCTCGCGCTCGCGCTCTTCTCTTTTCTCCGGAAGAGTGGAGCTCGCGCTCGCGCTCTTCTCTTTTCTCCGGAAGAGTGGAGCTCGCGCTCGCGCTCTTCTCTTTTCTCCGGAAGAGTGGAGCTCGCGCTCGCGCTCTTCTCTTTTCTCCGGAAGAGTGGAGCTCGCGCCCGCGCTCTTCTCTTTTTTCCCAAAGGATGGAGCTCACGTTCGCACTCTTCTCTTTTTCCCCGAAGAGTGGAGCTCGCACTCGCGCTCTTCTCTTTTCTCCGGAAGAGTGGAGCTCGCGCTCGCGCTCTTCTCTTTTCTCCGGAAGAGTGGAGCTCGCGCTCGCGCTCTTCTCTTTTCTCCGGAAGAGTGGAGCTCGCGCTCGCGCTCTTCTCTTTTCTCCGGAAGAGTGGAGCTCGCGCTCGCGCTCTTCTCTTTTCTCCGGAAGAGTGGAGCTCGCGTTCGCGCTCTTCTCTTTTTTCCCAAAGGATGGAGCTCACGTTCGCACTCTTCTCTTTTTCCCCGAAGAGTGGAGCTCGCGCTCGCGCTCTTCTCTTTTCTCCGGAAGAGTGGAGCTCGCGCTCGCGCTCTTCTCTTTTCTCCGGAAGAGTGGAGCTCGCGCTCGCGCTCTTCTCTTTTCTCCGGAAGAGTGGAGCTCGCGCTCGCGCTCTTCTCTTTTCTCCGGAAGAGTGGAGCTCGCGCTCGCGCTCTTCTCTTTTCTCCGGAAGAGTGGAGCTCGCGTTCGCGCTCTTCTCTTTTTTCCCAAAGGATGGAGCTCACGTTCGCACTCTTCTCTTTTTCCCCGAAGAGTGGAGCTCGCACTCGCGCTCTTCTCTTTTCTCCGGAAGAGTGGAGCTCGCGCTCGCGCTCTTCTCTTTTCTCCGGAAGAGTGGAGCTCGCGCTCGCGCTCTTCTCTTTTCTCCGGAAGAGTGGAGCTCGCGCTCGCGCTCTTCTCTTTTCTCCGGAAGAGTGGAGCTCGCGCTCGCGCTCTTCTCTTTTCTCCGGAAGAGTGGAGCTCGCGCTCGCGCTCTTCTCTTTTTCCCCGAAGAGTGGAGCTCGCGCCCGCGCTCTTCTCTTTTTTCCCGAAGAGTGGAGCTCGCGCTCGCGCTCTTCTCTTTTTCCCCGAAGAGTGGAGCTCGCACTCGCGCTCTTCTCTTTTCTCCGGAAGAGTGGAGCTCGCACTCGCGCTCTTCTCTTTTTTCCCGAAGAGTGGAGCTCGCGCCCGCACTCTTTTCTTTTCTCCGGAAGAGTGGAGCTCGCACTCGCGCTCTTCTCTTTTCTCCGGAAGAGTGGAGCTCGCGCCCGCGCTCTTCTCTTTTCTCCGGAAGAGTGGAGCTCGCGCTCGCGCTCTTCTCTTTTCTCCGGAAGAGTGGAGCTCGCGCTCGCGCTCTTCTCTTTTCTCCGGAAGAGTGGAGCTCACGCTCGCGCTCTTTTTTTTCCCGAAGAGTCGAGCTCTTGCCCAAAAATAGCTCTCGGACTCTTTAGAGCCCACAGTCCGCCGATCTCTGCCCTTTCGTTTCTAACTCAAAAAAGATATAGCTTATACGCTGGCTAATAAGGTTATGCAAGAACTTCGGTTTCTCTTTTGGGCCGTTATAAGAATCCATGGAGTGTGTGAAAAGTTTGGTCACATAATCCAATTCTGTTAGGATTGTCCGCCATCTTGCAACAGGGCCGCCCTTTTTCCAACGCGTGGAAATCGAAATCTACCTTACCAAATTATACAACTGAGCCATCAAACTAATTCTACGTGCCGGGCCTATCGCCAGAAACTCTTGGTATTTTGGTACTGCATAAAGGTCATAGGTAAAATACTCGAAACGGCAAAAATACCTTTTTTTCGTTCTTTTGCCCTATTAATTAAAATACGTTAAAAATAATTAAAATATAATATGTAAAACCTGGATAACAAGTTAAACCGACCACTACTGCATATTACAGCCCAAGATGGTAAAAAGTAATGTCCAGATTTTCTCAGACAGCCAGGCCGCCCTTAAGGCTCTTAATCAGTTTAATATCCCCTCTAAACTTGTTCTTAGCTGTTTGGATCTCCTCTCAGAACTGTGCACCCACAATAAAGGTGCCTAGTTAAAGGATTTCATGGTAATTAGAAGTCCGACACTCTAGCGCAAGGGATTGCGGAGGCTTGGTTCTATGGAGCTGAGCCTGCCATTTCGTTACACAACGGCCTAGTTCGCAGCTATTTTCATGGCTCCTTGATTGTGAACCAGGTCAAGCTTTCTCTTAAGCCAGATGGTCAGAGGCAGGCCAAATAGTTTATCCCTGGTTTTTCTAAGAAGAGAGCAACTCAGCTGCTTTCGCTCTTTAAGAGCAGTATCAGGTCGGTTAAGGGCTTACTCTTATATCCTTGCCAGATTAATTGGCATCCGCGCGTGATTGGCATTAGTGTGAGTCCTGCGTTCAGGGCATGCCTTGCAGAGGAGTAGATTTTATCTCATGTTCTTTGTGTATGTGATTATTATGTGGCTCAAAGGTTTGAGCATCTTGATATGAAACATCTCGGCGAAGCAGATCTTGCGTTTCGTTTCCGAGAAAGGGTTTCTAAGGTCTAAATGACAATGGGGTTCGGGTCGAAGTGGTAGGTTGGGGCTGTCCTTACCACCCGGCCCTTGTCACCTGTCCGGGATTGTGGACGCTGGCGTAGGGCATGATGATGAGACCACGGGTGTAGTAGGCCGTCTTGATTACTCTAAGAAAGTCCAAGTAGTGAAATAAAAATTTTCAATTATTTCAACAAGCACCAAATAAATAGTAACCTGCAGGTCCTGGATCTCGAAAACATTACATCTTGGTGATTTCCTTGAAGATGTTTTAGTGACGAAACTTTTAACAAACTCTATAGGTCCTAATAACGGCCCAAAAGAGAAACCAATGGAACATCAAAGTTCTTACGTAACCATAGCCAGCGGGGGGGGGGGGGCACAATTGTAATTTGAACGTCCATTCCACTAAAAAC
Source organism: Leiobunum rupestre (assembly GCF_980474605.1). Lineage (NCBI taxonomy): Eukaryota > Metazoa > Arthropoda > Arachnida > Opiliones > Sclerosomatidae > Leiobunum > Leiobunum rupestre. The sequence continues at coordinate 40,458,285 of NC_143392.1, forward strand.
CTACCACCGGCTCTACAATATGCTGATGAGCGAAAAAATTAAAGTTAAAGGGTATTATAAGTTAATTGTTTGTAAATTTGGGGGGGGGCCTTAATATTTGGAATTTAACTTTAATTATCTCAGTTCTGGTTAGATATACAGGTTTAATCCTTAGTAATGAAATGTCCTACATGACCAGTAGATTAAAAGATATGACTTGTAAAGCTTGGGGCCCTATTATAGAATTTTAGGGGGGGGGATAATAGGTCAAAGGCGCTCGGAATGATGGGGAGTTTTGGGATTTGGTTTAAATAGTCATATACTATCATCCTACAAAAATTCAGCTTATTTCTAATTTATTCCAGGTTCAATTGTTTTTTTCGTCACCATCAACACTTACGTCTGTCATTAGTATATTGGCCTCATCTGAGCGGGATGTCGGTTTAGGGTGAAAAGCGGGCTTCGGTAACGTCGTAAGACAACATTTTCCGAAATCGAGGGATGAGAGGCTGAAAGGTGGCTTTCATTTGAAGTCGCTACTTGTGTCGGCGTTGGGGATCCGCGGATGATGCGAGCGGGCGGAGGCCAAAGAAGAAAATATGAAATTCCCGACTGCAGCGGAGGGACCTCTTTCAAAGAGCCTAGATTATTACTCGCCGCTGGTGCACCTGTTTAAAACTAATGGGATGTTGCGGCGTCGTTTGGCATCCACCTCAGCCTGCAAAACAACCTGGGCAAGCGAGAAACGCCTCCTTCCGCTTCCCAGCGACGCCATCACTCGCTATCAAGTCAGTGACACCATATTGTTTGGACTCATGTAACAGAGATCCAGCGCTTATAGAGATATTAAACTCCCAATACCCCCAGCGACCCTCTATTTTTTTGCCGACGGTGGCACCCCTCCACGTCTGGGAAAAAGCTTTTGCGATGCCATAAGCGAAAAATGGGTTTTCTCCCGGCCAAGCGGCGGTGCTGATGCTTGAATTTTTCTTGACGCGTTTTCGTGAGAGTTTCATATCTCTATAAGCGCAGCGACTAGCAGTATCTCTGCTTGTACACGCAGTGTCATGGCGACTAGCGCCTGGCAACTAAAGTGGCGCCATCCCTATATTTGTTGCTGAAGTATTAATTAGCCAAGCTCTCTGAGTTCTAGAAACTGTTCTTTGCTATATGGTGGTTCAGAAATGAATCTAGAGATGGCGCTAGTGATGCCCGCAGACCGAAATTTATTTATTATAAAAATGATTTTCTATGTTTAAAATACGATTAAGTTTTAAATTCCTTTTAAAACCTAGTTGAAATTGTGTTTTAAACTCTTCCTAAATTATAATTATAATTTTAATTTAAAACATTTTTTAGTTACACATTGAAAAGTTATTTTACTAAATAAAATTTTAAACTATTTAATACTGTGATACTGTTTAAACTTTTTTAAACAAATTGTGATTGTTTGAAAATGGTTAAACGTGTTTTAAATACTTGCCACTCCTGATTGACGGTTCGAAAGATTCGAAAATTATCATTCTCGTGATCTTTTCTATTTTGAGGGTTTCGTACGAAATGGATGTTATCAGCGGCGGAAAACATGTTGTCATAGCTCCCGAAGTGAAGCCGAATGTTTCATCCGGAACTATAAAGAAATTTCCGTTCGGGACTGCGCTGAAAAAAACCTGTAAAAATAAAAGTTGAAAAGCCGAAGGAATTCCCGCCACGAATGCGAGGGATTTCGGCAAATAGGCTAAGAGCCAAATATGACAGTTAGGCTTAGCTTTCCCCCTCACTTCGCTCTCTCTCTCTCGCTTTCAAGGCCCGTTCGTATTCGCGTAATTGACTCTCTTCTACTAAATTAATTATATTTGACCGTCTTGGAGACAAATGCTAGTATCTCCCAAAAGTTCAAAGTACACTAATGTTATAAATCGATGTCTGAATTTTAGGCGTTTGTAGTCGATTGAAGAAAACACCATTACACCTAGGAGCAACAAACACAAGGAGAACGCAGCTAGCCTTTAAACACGCTAACGAAGGGTTGTTTACGAATTTCATTGGACGAGCGTCACGAGCCTTTACACTGAACGTTTTACGGGCGGGGGGGAAGACAATTTCTGAATTTTCCCCTTCCGACGGCAGCAGGTGCTAAAGCATCTAGCCAATGAAAAACGTACACAAGAAACTCCACGACGTTTGACGGGTTGCGTTCTCCTTGTGTGGGGTGTTGTGTTTGTTGCTCCTAGATTACACTAATACGATCGGCACAAGCGCGCTGAGTGACATTTTGTTCGAAATTTCCATTTTCACCTATTTCTAAAAACGTATCTGCTCTTGAGAAACTGCCACAATAAAGAATGAAGTATTAACTGCTATTTCATCCATCTTTAGTAGTCAAAAATTCCTCCAAATTTTAGTGACGAATGTGAACATTTTAAAATTAGCTGATAGAAAACCATCTGCTAAGCGAAAACTATTGGTTTTAAAAGGAAACTGTTACTGTTTAGCGGACGACTTCGCTTTTAAATAAATGGTTTTAGCCAATGAAGTAGCTGTCTTTGATTTTAATTTTAAGCAATGTTTTTATAGAATTAAAAAAAATTATGTTGAAATGAAAATCAATTTAGCGAAAAGATTAAATCTATCAGCATTTTAAGCAACGCAATTTCAAAGGCGGTTAAGCAACATTTGATGTAGATACCATAATAATAATAATAATAATAACAACAGGTCTCTATCTGACTTTCATCTCGAAGCAAACGTTTTGCGTAGTTGCCAGTAGCAAATTAATTACCACACGGACCCCTAGGCTTAAGCTTTCCTAGTGCTCTAGGACTTTCCTCCCTCTAACCTCGTCTCGCCGCCGCATACCTATTTTCGAGGATTTTATGAAAACATGTACTCCGCCGCGACAAAAAGTAGGTCGCTTCTTTTTCTGTTTTAATAAGAAAAAAATGGAGAAGTAAAAAGGCTCCGTAAAGTATCGCCCTATCGTAGCTGCAGAGCGGAGTTTAATTTTATCACTGAATGAGAAAATTCGGCGTTTTCTCCGTTTAAACGGCGGAGAAAATTACCCACAGCTCTTTAAATAATTCGTAATCTACTACAATCTCGGTTGATAAACATAATTTATGTGTGTACCTTTTTATTTTTGTTCAATCTAAAAGATGATTAATTTAATTTACGATAAAAATTTGACGCTAAGCCTCGGTCATAAGACGGCAAACGCATCAAGACTAGGACGTGAATATCGAACCGTATGGTCCTTAGCCAATTAGTATACGGTTATTTTGTCCCTGTTCTTAAGCTTGAGAAATCTCAACGAATTCGATCTAAATCACTGTCGTGAACAGCGAAATAAAAGACGCGAACTTTTCCGACATAAAAACCGGTAAACCTTTTTCCTCTTATTTCAAAACAGAACTGGCCGTTAATTTATTTTTACACGCGCAAAATAACACCTTTTTTAACAGCAACCAAAAACTCACTTTCACGCGCGCGTGCGCTATATAAACATTTGAAAACGAATATAGGTAGATGTACTATACAAAATTACGATGTGTACAACCGAACATTCCGCCCGCCTTGAAATAACGAATTTCAAATGAGATAGTAAAAGTCCGAAAAGTTACATTTGCATACATAAATAACCCTTAGTAAACAGTTTGAATACAATTAAAATCAGTCTAGTGGTAACTGGCATAATTTAACTACGGGTCTTTTCAGTGATTTGTCAGAGGTTCTGACAGTTACGACGCGAACTTGATTGTCTTGTCCTGGATGAAGTTCAGTGATTCTTGCCATTCTCCACTTGGTTGGAGGTAAATCTTCATCTTTGAGCAAGACCAAGTCGCCGACTCGTAGATTCGGTTTTGGTGTAGTCCACTTTGGACGTTGTTGAAGGCGAGAGAGGAATTCATTTCGCCAACGGTTCCAAAAGTGCTGCAGTACTTGTTGGCCCAATTGCCAACGTGACAGGCGGTTGACGTTTTCAGAAGTGAGATCTGGTTCGGGTATTGCGGTGAGCGCATCTCCGATTAGGAAATGTCCAGGTGTCAACGCATTGAAGTCGTTTGGATCCGAGCTTAACGCCGTTAAAGGACGTGAATTTAAGCAAGCTTCGATTTAGCAAAGAAGCGTTTGCATTTCTTCAAAGTTTAGAACCATGGTACCAAGAACTCGTTTCAGATGATACTTGACGGACTTCACCCCGGCTTCCCAGAGGCCTCCAAAATGTGGCGCTGCAGGCGGGTTGAAGTGCCAATTAATTCCTTCGTCTGCGAGCCATCGTGATACTTGATCGTTGTTGTTTGTAGAGACTATGAATTTGATGAATGTTTTCATCTCTCGATCGGCTCCTGTAAAGTTGGTTCCACAGTCGCTGTAAATGTCGGCGCATTTTCCTCGTCGAGCAACAAAGCGTTTCAATGCTGCCAGAAATGCTTCGGTGGTCATGTCACTGACAAGTTCAAGATGAATTGATCTTGTGGTAAAGCAAGCGAAGACGGCAATGTATCCCTTAAACCTGAAGTGACTTCGTCCCTTCATTAGTTTAAGGGTAAATGGTCCTGCGTAGTCGACTCCACACTTCAAAAATGGCCCAGCAGGATTTACTCTCGCTGGTGGTAAATCGCCCATAAGTTGCTTTACAGTGACTGCCTGCTGTCGTACACATGAAACACATCTTCTGATATGGAAACGTATGGCATCACGAAGACCGACGATCCAATAACGTTTCTGTAAGACAGAAGTTAGTAGTTGAGCACCTCCGTGAAAATGTTTCTCGGGTTCGTGTTGTATTAGAAGTTCTGTTAATTTGCTCTGTCTCGGTAACAGTGCCGGATGCCTTTGTTCGTATGGTAAGTTGGAGTGGCAAAGTCTGCCACCAACTCTAAGAATCCCATCTTGATCGATGTACGGACGCATCGAAAGGATTTTACTTTTCCGTGGTAATTCTTTGTTTTGTTTAAGGCAAGCTATCTCTTCGTTAAAACTGTTGCTTTGGACGACCCGAATCCAATGGGATAGCGCCTTTTCGTTCTCTTCCTTCGATAAAGGTCCAGTAATCCTCAATTCTGTCGCATTTCGCGAATTGAAGACAAAACGTAGAATGTAGGCGGTGATATGAATGAGTTTTTTAAGCGCTGAAAATTTGGAAAGGAGCGTGAAATCCATTTGATGATGTGTTACTAAAGAAATAATTCGTCTTTCCTCGGATAAACATTCATTTGGCTCTGAGAGTTCATGTAGTTCTTGCGTTGTTGTGGCGAAAATAAGGCACTGCGGTCCATGCCACCAGAGACCATGATTTCCCAGTTCGCTAGCGGATATTCCTCGAGAAGCGCAATCTGCAGGGTTGCTGTCTCCTGAAATGTGATGCCATTGCGCTCTCGGTAGTTTCTCGTGGATTTCTGACACTCGATTGGCTACGAACGTTTTCCAACGTTGCGGTGGAGCTTTCAACCAAGCTAGGACGATTGTTGAGTCCGACCAGCAATGAACATCAGCTATATCCAATCTCAATGACTCCCTGATCAGTTGAATCAGAGAAGCCAAAAGTAATGCACCAGATAATTCCAGTCTCGGAAGTGTGATTTGTTTGAGCGGAGCGACTCTTGTTTTCGCAGCGATCAGTTGTATTTTGATTTGTCCGTTGTTATTCACCGTCTTCAGGTATACGGCAGCTGCGTAGGCTTTCTCCGATGCGTCACAAAATCCATGCAGGCTAATGTCTGTAGCATTAGCTTGCGAAATGTGCCGTTGAACCGTAATGTTTTCAATTTCTGGTAAATCGGTTCGAAACGACCTCCATTTAGCTTCAAGTGATTGGGGAAGTTGCTCATCCCAATTCAATTTTAGCTGCCACATTTCCTGTAACATCAGTTTCGCTCGAACGGTTACTGGTGCCAACAGTCCCAGAGGATCGAATATCCTTGCTGTATCCGAAAGAATCGTACGTTTAGTGATTGAACTTCTTGACGCTGGAGAAGTAACCATAAACGAGAAATTATCAGCCGAAGGAGTCCAATATAGGCCGAGAGTCTTGACTGATTCGTCGTTCTCGATGCATAGTGGCTTTTGTAAATCCTTCATGTTGGCTGGTAGTGTATCCAATAATGCAGCTTCATTCGACGCCCATTTCCTTATTTCAAATCCTGCTTGAGATGTAGCTTGAATGATTTCTGACTGAAGTCTTAAAACGTTCTCAATCGTTTCGTCGCCTGTCATTAGATCGTCCATGTAGAAGTCATTTTGTAAAGCCGAAGATGCCAACGGAAGTGTCTCTTTCACGTCATGGCCGAGTTGCTTCAAGACTTTAGTTGCTAGGTATGGCGCTGATGCGGTTCCATATGTAACCGTTAGCAAACGGTATTCGAGCAAGGGTTCGTGTGAGTTGTTTCGCCAAACAATTCTTTGAAGATCGGAGTCGTCTGGATGTACTCTAATTTGACGAAACATTTTGGCAAGGTCTGCTTTCATTACAATGCGATGTTGACGAAAGCGAATAAGGAGATTGACCAAATCATCTTGAAGTTTTGGCCCCACTAGCAGATGATCGTTTAGGGAAACTCCAGTTGTAGATTTGGCAGAGGCGTCGAACACCACACGAACTCTCGTGGTGGTACTGTCTTCTTTGAATACCGCATGATGAGGCACGTAGTAAGATGGATTGGTTTCGATTTTTATTTCATTCGAGGGAATGAGTTCCATATGTCCAAGGGCAATGTATTCCCCCATGAACTTGCGGTACTCCTCATAGAGATTCGGGTTAACACGTAGACGTCGTTCTAAGTGAGAGAATCGACGGATTGCCATTTGTTTAGAATCTCCAAGTTTTGGTGCATCGTTTATCTTTGGTAATCGTACAGTGAATCTTCCTGTAGAGTCACGTGTATGTGATTCTTCAAAGTTCTTTTCACATTGAATTTCTGTTGGAGATAGTATTCTTCGAGGCTGGATGTCTTCTAGCTCCCAAAGATGTTTCAAATCTGCTTCCAATGTACAATGGTGGACCTTTATTTTCGAACTTCTTCCGGACATCAGCAATGGACCGGAAACTGCCCATCCGAAAAGAGTATTAAAGGCACCTGGAAGACCTTCTTTCCCCTTGCAAATGCCATCTTGTAAGAGCTCTAGATACACGTCAGCACCTAGTAAAATATCCACTTGTCCAGGGCTATGAAAAGTTGGATCAGCAAGTGTTAAGCCTTTCAAGTGTAGACAATTTCCAGGATCGAACGGACTGTTAGGTAAATAATCCGTGACCTTTTTCAGGACGATTGCCTCGACGATGACCTCCGACGTGTTAATGATATTTGACTGAATATTCACCATGACACTGCCTTGAGAGGTGTTCATTCCGGTTGCTCCAATTCCGTCAACCGAGACGTTGAAACGTGTTCGCTTCAATCTTAGTTTCCTCGTGAATTGTTCCGTGATGAAACTGGCTTGAGAACCCGAGTCCAGAAGCGCTCGGGCTGGATAAAGTTGCTCGTCAAGTCCCTTGACTTGGACCATTGCGGTTGCCAAGATAACTTGGGTTGATCCAATTATTTCACGAGATGGGCATGAAACTACACCGGAGGTTGCCTTCGTCTTCGTTAATTCCTTCTCTTGATGTAGAAGTGTGTTATGTCGTGCGTTGCATTTCCTACAATGACCAGATTTGCAGTCATTGCTTTGATGACCGGTTCGTAAGCAATTGAAACACATGGCACTCCTCTTGACCATGTTCCAACGCTCGTCCGAAGATGCATTCAGAAAATTGGTACATTTGTATACCGAGTGTGTTTCGTTGCAAAAGTGACACGTCTCACTCAGAGCACCATGATGAGCCTTTGTACTCGGTCTCTGATGTAATGGAGGCTTCGACTTGATTGCAGTAGTTGTAGGCGGAGCTGCTGCTAAGGCTCTGGCCCGTTGTTCAAGAAATGTAACGAGATCCTCGAAAGTTGGTCTTTCGGTCCCCCTCAGGGAAAGTTCCCATTGTCGGCGAGATTCTGAATCCAGTTTTTCCTTTACAAGATGAAGTAGTATGGAGTCCCAATGTTGTACTGGTTCTTTGAGAACCTTGAGCGCCCTTATGCATTCGGCGGTGGTATCGATGAGCGTTCGTAAAGCGGATGAAGATTCTTGGATGACGTTAGTTTGACTGAAGAGACGTTTTTCGTGTGCATCGATGATTTCCCGGGTATTGTTGAACCGATTGTTTAAGATATCCCAAGCCTCCAGATAGTTAGCGTCAGTTACCGGAATAGATTGAACGAGGAGCGCTGCTTCGTTTCGTAATGATGACTTCAAATACTGAAACTTCTGAGCTCCGGTGAGCGATTCGTTGTTGTGTACGGTGGCCGTGAAGAGATCATGAAATGGAAGCCAATCGACGTAACCACCGCTGAATGATGGAAGTTCCAGCTTAGGTAAACGTACATCACTAGCTGGTCTGACTTGTCTCACTGGAATGTTTGCTGCTCTTTCATTTGATTCAGTGACGAGTAGGATTGTCAGATCTTCGAGTCGAGCGACTAGAGGGTTGTATTCATCTTCGTGATCCGCGAAGTCGTCGTCGTCGGGATCGATATTTGCAACTACGGCATCGTGAACCTCATCCAAGTCTTTCGATAGTTTTTCCACCTTGTCTACATACAGCTTCAAGGCGACGTCAGATAGATTCGTTGCTGTTTGACCCACCGCATTTTCAATCCTGGTGATCTGTCCCTTGATAGCTGCTCTTCTTCTCACCAGAACATCCATGATGACTTATGTTGATTCGTTTACGATCGGGATATGATCGATGGTTTAAACGGTTTCCAACGAAGAATCCACGCTAATTTTCACTGTCTCTCACGGAAAGATAGCCGATTCGATGATTAGTTGAGGAACATAATCAAGTTGACGAATGTATCCGGCTCGACGGACCAAAAAATGTCGTGAACAGCGAAATAAAAGACGCGAACTTTTCCGACATAAAAACCGGTAAACCTTTTTCCTCTTATTTCAAAACAGAACTGGCCGTTAATTTATTTTTACACGCGCAAAATAACACCTTTTTTAACAGCAACCAAAAACTCACTTTCACGCGCGCGTGCGCTATATAAACATTTGAAAACGAATATAGGTAGATGTACTATACAAAATTACGATGTGTACAACCGAACATTCACTAACAATGTAAGTTGCTCGAGCGGCGGAGAATGACATCTATCGTGCCATCCAGGTACTACACCAGTGCCCCACTTGCTTTAACAAAGGACATACCAGTGCCCCACTTGCTTTAACAAAGGACACACCAGTGCCCCCACTTGCTTTAACAAAGGACACACCAGTGCCCCACTTGCTTTAACCAAGGACACACCAGTGCCCCACTTGCTTTAACCAAAGACACTCCAGTACCCCACTTGCTTTAACAAAGGACACACCAGTGCCCCACTTGCTTAAACCAAGGACACACCAGTGCCCCACTTGCTTTATCAAAGGAAACACCAGTGCCCCACTTGTTTTAACAAAGGACACACCAGTGCCCCACTTGCTTTAACCAAGGACACACCAGTGCCCCACTTGCTTAAAAAAGGAAACACCAGTGCCCCACTTGCTTTAACAAAGGACACACCAGTGCCCCACTTGCTTAAAAAGGACACACCAGTGCCCCCACTTGCTTTAACAAAGGACACACCAGTGCCCCACTTGCTTTAACCAAGGACACACCAGTGCCCCACTTGCTTTAACCAAGGACACTCCAGTACCCCACTTGCTTTAACAAAGGACACACCAGTGCCTCACTTGCTTTAACCAAGGACACACCAGTGCCCCACTTGCTTTAACAAAGGACACACCAGTGCCTCACTTGTTTTAACCAAGGACACACCAGTGCACCATTTGCTTTAACAATGGGCGCGAGATTGAAGATATTCCTTTTAACTATTTAGACACGTCTTCTCGAGCTCATTTAAATAAACGTCAAATACAATGGACTACCCAATTAAAAATTAACTGCCAAATTCCTGAAGTATGAAATTATAGTTGAAATTTACTAAACTTGGCCCTATTTCAGGGTAAATTAACGCAATAAATGAATAAAACATTAACCATATTGACAAAAATAATACTAAATTGTGGATTTTTTTACTTTTAAAATATTCCAGAGTTATGAGGGCTATCCCGTCCGGGGCTGTTCCAGACCGCAGGGTCTCAGTTACCTGGCCATTTCCAACTTCTCAAACCTACCTACGACCCTGTACACAGCTAATTAAATAGTTCGTTGGGTAAAGTAATGAGCAATAAAGGTAATCAGTCCACCTCGTCTCAACAAAGGGAGTCTTGAATAGCAACATATAATACAGGTCTTGTTTTGTTACCAAGAATGTATTTATTTATAATTAGAAAGAAGGACTTTATTAGGTGTTTGCTTTTGGCCTGTTCCGGAGATGATAATTCCTCCGCCCCATAAACAATTCGCTTGTTCCGCAGTATTAGGGCTACTCTTTTTAAGTAAATTGGATTTTGTCGTCTGCTAGCCAGAGTTCATCTGCTAAAAAGGCCGCAGACAGCCATTTTGGAAAAACGTTTTTACCCCGACTAAAACTATTCGCCACCACCAGGAATCCATACTTCTACTTGGGATGCTTATCCTGCCTTATCGCTTATGGTAAGAAACTCTGACGGCTTTGGCCCCGGCTATGAGAGAAAAAATCCTCTCTGCGCGCGCTCCCCTCTCACGGTGTTGTGTTTGTTAAGTTAACATAGTGACGTCAAAAAACCCGTCAGCCACGTCGAGACGAAAATCTGCTGTGATAAGCATTCCAAGTAAAGGTATGGATTCCTGCCACTACAGAATCGGAGTAAATGGACGTCATAGCCTTACTCTTCTTACCCTACTCCGAAATCTTGGAACAAGCGAAAAGAAACCACCTATATACATCTTGTAAATCCAACGTTTTTTACTCCACCTACCAATTTAAAAAATTAAACTACGCTACAAGAAGTATTTCTTTTGAAAGAAATAGCATCTTAAAGGTTCAGGGACGTGGATACTTTTCTCTGAAAGATATATTATACACTTCAGTTGTTGATAATTGGTAGTGTAACTCCCTGCTATTTAAAATGACGCTAATATGATATTTTTGGAAGGAATATACGAAACCATTGTAAAAATATATATTTGTTTAAACAAAAATTATCTAGCATTGCAACTCTTCATACCATTGCATTTTGCAAAGTTCTGCAGCCACGGTTAAATATTTCACTTATGCACTTTTTCCACGGATCAGGGCAAAATAAAATGCTTGTAATCTCCGTGAAAGCAGCGCCACGGCGCGAGATTATTCTAAGATTATGTTACCTCTGGAATTGATCAGTCGTTGTTGTACGAGTTGTACCAGCTGTTTATCTCCGGAGATGTTTTCGTCTGATATTTCTCCCTCTTTTCTTGATTTAGTCAGGTCGCGGGTTACTTCGCATTGTCAGCAAAGGCAAGGAGATAGCTGTTTCTACGCAGTTGCGTTATCATTTCTCCTTGGTTCGCTCGTACTTTGAGGTTACCAAATGAAAAGACTTGACTCTAGAAGTTCCCTCTTATCTATCCTTTCAAATGAAGGGTCATATCCTCCGAGAAGGCTTATCTTTTCTATTCATTCAAGGATCGACAACGCGTTTTTATCATACTCGAGCTCACGTGTCTGGATCAAAATTCCGAGCCTCAATTCAATAAAGTAAGAGCTTTTTTTTTCAGGAAACGAGGTTAAAGCGACTTAAAAGTGATACGAGATAAAATTCAAAAAGCTTCGATATAAGCCCATTTTAAAGCGCTGTAAGCATCTTAAACATATTCAGAATATTATCTTCAAACTTCTACAAGGCTTTACTTACAAGGAGACATCCCGAGGTGTTTCTCCCCGATTTATTTCAAACTCGGGGGTTAAGTAGACCTTCATGTACCTGTTTAAAGGCATAATAAGTCACTCGATGACTTGGTTTAAGTTAATTTATTCATCTTAGATTATGTTATGGTTAATCGATGTGAAATCGGAAACAAAAATGATTGACGATTTGCCACTAATTTCTTTAACAGGACTGTTAGAACAAAGTTTTAGCAGTAAATTCCTTTTTGAGGGTCATCAGTATTGTGTTGGAAATCAGTCGATATCAGTAAAACCGAGAATGTAGTTGACAACCCTCCACCTTTTCGCGTTTAATGTTTCCGCTTCTCTTCCGGTAAATGGGAGGAAATCACTCTGGTACGATAACCGGCTCTCTCTCTCTCTCTCTCTCTCTCTCTTCGTGTAGGTGGGGAAATTTTTCCGGGAATCATGGAACAGAGGCTATAGTTGCTGCTGCAACTATTGACAGAAGTAAATGAGCCGTAGTTATCGAAATAGCATTGAGAATCGGAGGGCGTTTTCTTTATGAAAATGATGAGAAAATCGAGTCAAATAAAAGCTAATTTTCATCCCCGTCTTTTGACGCGATAAATTGCCCTTGGGAATTGTGAGTATAGCTATTTATATGCATGAAAAATGGTTTCATTAAAACAAAAACTTTTTTTTCGGCCTAGGAGCGCGCAAAATTTCAAATTCGAGGTCAAAATGTTACTTCATAAAGAAAACGCCTCCAACATGGGGAGTAGAGTAGTTGATAACTACGGTTCATTTACTTTTATATATTTATTAATCTAATATCCAACAAACAAATAACGCAAATAAGCTAGCTTATTAATAAAATATATTTAAATCAGCTTTTCAAATATTTATAATTTATTATAAATTTATAATTTAGCTGAGAATGTATTTATTTATAGGGCTAATGACTATGTTGAGACGATCGTGTAATTTTGGTCTAGTTTTCCTCCAGTTCAAGAGGGGGAAGGAAAATCGTCACAGGGTGTGTGCTTCAACAACGACGGAAGACGTGATAGTCATTCTCTAATCCAATCAATACATTCTTGATTTATCAATGGAATCAAATTCTGAATTTATCAGTCTTTATATAAAATGTTATTTTCTTTGTTTATTTATTTTCAACACTATCATTTCCAATATCTCGCTCAACTGTTCCCGCGAGCTTCGTGTCGACAGATGTTGAGAGTGATTTGAGCCCGCATCTCTGATGGACTTCTTGGACCGCCAACGAGAAATGTTCTCGAAGAGCTGAGCGCTCCGCTTCCATCTACATCACCAAATAAATCGGAAAACTCTTTATTGTCTATACTAAAAAGTATTATAAATAAGTGATTCAGTTAGTTCCAAGTGGTGTAGTCAGGATTTTGTTTCGAGGGGGAAGGGCATACAATTTAAAAATGTTAAACAAAGGTTTATACAACCTCTGCTGTGGTACCACTAGTTACACCAATGACCGTATATTAGTTAGTCTAAATAAATTCTGATAGCTCTGTGTGGAATGCGGTAAAGTTGGCTGCCATAACCAAAAATTAAAGCGCCTCTAGCGAAAAAATACGTAACTTAAAAGCAAATTATTCCGCCCTGACTCTAGGCCTCGGCACCATAACGACGAATCAAAGAGTCAATATTAAGCCTAATGACTTGGCCGTAAATCTACCAAAATGGCTGTTCTAGAAATGTCTCTCAGTAAACATTTATACCATTACTAAGCAATTCGTTTCAATTTAAAAATTTAAAAATTATGCAAATATAATAAAATCCTTTTTGCCGTTCAAGTTTAGATTCGCTCAATAAACAGAGTAAGCGTTCTATTAGGTAAAAATAGTTCGTAAGAAGCTTTAATTAGGTGTCAACGAACATGTTTTTGATTGTCTTTTTGGAAATGTCCAGTTCATATAACATTTCAGTCACTTTTCGCCTTTCATTTGGTTTATAGTCTTTAAACAGGGTGTCCACTGAAAACAACCCAGAGTTTATAATCGAAAAACTATTTTTCTAGGAATTTTATATTTTTAGACCGTATAGAACGCGCAGGGGGTCATTAGATGACACCAAACTCAATGACCTTGAACCATGTGTTAAAGGTCATTTAAAAACTATCTCGAGAACCGTTGGGTTAAGAGACTCCGTTCCAATCAGAAATGTGTGCGCCATCGTATTTTATGTTCATGTGGCTCTGAACCGATGTAAATTGCCCGTTAAGAAGTATAGAAAATAAACACCAAAAGCCAAAAGGTCGTAAACAAAAATGACCAAGAGATCATGCTTAGGTGTTAATAATTTAGAAAGTACTTGTGCAACGTCATCGACATTTTCAGGACAAATTCGCTCTGGTAAAATCTTATGCTATTAAAATCTTGAAAACCGTTAGGTTTGTAACGTCGATTCCAATTCGAACCTTTCTAGTTGAAACCGAGTGTTCCAAAAGCCCGATTTTTTGGCCAAAATTCTAGAGAGTAACTATCATAAATAGTTTCGTTTATTCAGAATACCTGGATTTATCAAATGTACAATTGTTTTTCATGCGACCCCTAGCGGCCAAGTTAGCTTCCTATTGCGTTTTTGACAATTTTGACCTTTACATTGGATAGATTAAGCTATTCATATCATGTAGTATTTTTTGGATAGCGATGTCTCGTATATAAATAAAGATACGAAACGAAAACCATCTCAAAATGCACAAAATCATTCATCTTTGACTGGCTCTAACTCCAAACGATGTTAGCCAATTTCGTAGATCTTTTCACTATGGGTAGACAAGAAGTCATATAATATAATTACGGTGAAAAATCGTTGCGATCTCTGTTAGTTCGGCAACCATTGACGTTTATCTATGATAAAACAATTTCTTTAATATAGCCCAAAGCTAGCCAAGATTTGGGCGGTTTTTGGGCTGGAAAATTAAATGTTTTAAAAAAAATCCGAAACTTAAATTTGCTCCCAAAATGGTTTTGTTTTGTTTTTTTAAGAATAGCAACCTATGCAAGATAAAGAAAGGCTGAGTTCACACCTATTCGAAACAATTTAAATCGGTGTTTTTGGGAATTATATGATTTAATTACACATTTTACATTGTTAATTCATTGCACAAATTTACGTTTTGCCATTCTGTAAATGATTGTTCGTCCTCGGATTCCTCATCGTCGCACGGTGAATTAAACGAACGATTTATATTTGGAACTTCCGGTTCTTGGAGTAAATCAATTGCTTCTTTCGGAAGGGTTAGACGATAACGCCTGTCAAATCTTTTACTTAGAGAGTAGTTTGACACGATTGGATCTGAGGAATCAAGAGCTCGACCAAAAATATCGCTTAGATTGTCCTTTCGACTGGTCTTTCGAGCGTGCATTTCCCGATCGCGACGGTATATCTTGTCCCTGGATTCACCAGCTTGCTCACTCGACATTCCTACCGGTTATGCTGATGTTTTTATAATAGCTTCTCCATGACACCGACAGTATTGTCCAAATTTGGTTGCGTCTACGGGAAGCACCGACGAAATGACGCAAAGAATGACGTGTAAATTTTGAATTAACCATTTTTCTATTCCGAGCGAAAAGGCTCTTCTAGCGGTATTCCCATCATTACTTGTCCCGGCGCCACCTGGATTCGGATAATCAACTCTAAGCGATAGTTTCTCCCACATTAAAGTTTGGATTCTTTGTTTCTTTGGATGAAGACTGGATTGTTTACACCGCCTTTAATTCGCCATGTTTTTAAACCTTCAACGTTACGATAGTAAAAGATTTGACAGGCGTTATCGTCTAACCCTTCCGAAAGAAACAATTGATTTACTCCAAGAACCGGAAGTTCCAAATATAAATCGTTCGTTTAATACACCGTGTGACGATGAGGAATCCGAGGACGAACAATCATTTACAGAATGGCTAAACGTAAATTTGTGCAATGAATTAACAATGTAAAATGTGTAATTAAATCATAAAATTCCCAAAAACGCCGATTCAAATTGTTTCGGAGTTTTTTTTAAAACATTTAATTTTTCCAGCCCAAAAATCGCCCAAATCTTGGCTAGCTTTGGGCTATATTAAAGAAATTGTTTTAACATAGATAAACGTCAATGGTTGCCGAACTAACAGAGATCGCAACGATTTTCCACCGTAATTACATTATATGACTTCTTGTCTACCCATAGTGAAAAGATCTACGAAATTGACTAGCATCGTTTGGACTGATTTTGTGCATTTTGATATGGTTTTCGTTTCGTATCTTTATTTATATACGAGACATCGCTATCCAAAAAATACTACATGATATGAATAGCTTAATCTATCCAATTTAAAGGTCAAAATTGTCAAAAACGCAATAGGAAGCTAACTTGGCCGCTAGGGGTCGCATGAAAAAAAATTGTACATTTGACAAATCCAGGTATTCAGAATAAACGAAATATGTTAAACTATTTATGATAGGTACTCTCTAGAATTTTGGTAAAAAAATCGGGCTTTTGGAACACTGTGCAACGGTTCTCCAGATAGATTTTGAATACCTTGAGGACATGGTTCAAGGTCATTGGGTGTGGTTTCATCTAATGAGGTCCCCCCTGCGCGTGCTATATGATCTGAAAATATCAAACCCTAATAAAAATAGCTTTTCAAATATTAGCTCTGGGTCGTTTTTTAGTGGTCACCCGGTATAAGTAAACATGGCATTAATTTTAAATAGGAATTGAGTCTTGAACCGTTGAAGTTCCAATTGTATAAATGGCTTAGGATAGCAGAAAAGCTTCAGGATGGGTTTTTGAACCCTTCAAGATTCGGATTCCAGAAAAGGTTCAAACACAAGACGGAATTGAGAAAGCGTGAAAATTTGCTGCACTGTTCAACGTTAAGTTCACTGAAATGGTTCGGAAAGCAATCAGAAATAAAAAAACACTCAGAGTTCTTAATCTCTAACACATCCCACTCTGGCCAATCAGCGACTAGAAAGATCACCCTTTCCCATGACCCTATGTCCCTAGTTGAATCTTAAGCCAAAAAATAAGGGATAGCACCGAGGGGCAGGTCACTTACTTTTTGGGTGCGTCTTAATCATAGTAAAATGATTAAATCAGGGTAACCGTGATTAAATCAGGGTAATCGTGATTAAATCAGGGTAATCAAGATTAAAAAATCTAATCAAGATTAGAAAATCTAATAACGATTTAAACGAGATTTAATCATTCTAATCATGATCTAATCTTTTTTATCAGGATTTAATCATTTAAACGAGATTTAATCATTCTAATCATGATCTAATCCTTTTAATTATATTTAATCATTTTAATTAGATTTAAAATTTTAATTAGATTTAATTATTTTAATCACGATTTAATCAATATAATCGGTCGAATAGAGAATTTATCATTAAAATCCAAACTAAAGTACGATTTAATCATACTAATCACGATATAATTTTTTTAATCAGGATTTAATCATTTTAAACAGATTTAATCATTTAATCATGATTAAATCAGATTTAAACATTCTAATCATAATTAAACGTGATTTAATCAACTTAATCGTGATTAAATTGAATTTAATCAAAATAATCATGATTAAATCGGATTTAATCTTTTGAGGGGTGCGTCGTTAATCAAGGAAGTGACCTGCCCCTCGGAGAGCACACAAAAACTACGTGATAAATCTTCAAAACATGGAATTCATAACAGTAACTTTTACATAGTAAGTGAAGGCTCCAAAGAAAACTCTTTAGATACTTTTCCGTATTAAACAAATAATACCCCTTAAAAAATCCCCATCTAAAGTAGGCAATTCAAATTAATAAGCCGATGAGAAGCTACGGCGATTTCTTAGTAGTAAAATTACTAGTAACTGTTTAAAAAATTCATCATCTGCTAAATCTCTGTTGATGAACATAATTTAGTGGCATACCTTGTCATATTTAACTTATTTTTGTTCAATTGAAAAGATGTTTATTATAACTTACGATACAAATTTTACGCTAAACCTAGGTCATAAGACGGTGAATGTGTTAAATACCAGAGACTAGAACTTAAAAGTGACGCTGCATGTCACTTGCTTTAAATTTAATATGGTATACTAACGAATATAAAAATTGTAAACTTAACTCTCAGGTTTAATTTATAAAACTACAAATAGTTTATAATTTTACTAACAGGATCATGCATAGCATCTCCTGACTCATGAGTAAATATATTTCACACCTCTTCTACGACAGGGCGTTTGGGCCGCGTGACATCTGGGAAACGTGTGTTAAAAATTGAGCGGGTAGTCGCTTTTTGGTTGTCTACGAGTTATTTTACTGGTCCCATTTCGCCACTAGATGGCGCGCGAGAAAATATTTC
This sequence comes from Leiobunum rupestre, assembly GCF_980474605.1. Lineage (NCBI taxonomy): Eukaryota > Metazoa > Arthropoda > Arachnida > Opiliones > Sclerosomatidae > Leiobunum > Leiobunum rupestre. The sequence goes on from NC_143392.1 coordinate 40,476,468, forward strand.
GCAAGATATTTCCCGCTTGGAATCGACGGCGAAGAGCTAAAGGAAGGAAATGATGAGCTTCTAGTTCTAATATAAGAGCTTCGTGTAAAGCATAAAGCTGTTTAAAATTTCATAATTGAAAAATTCCTCAGGTCTTTCAAAGGCCGTTTTCAATGGCGACGCTCATCAATAGGCTTTTGGACGACAAAATAAAGTGAAAGGGCCCAGTTGCGGGAGGGCCTCCCCAGCCTAGAAACGTTGCTTTGGACCCTCGATCGCTTTCAATAGCGTTCGATTGAAAAGACGTATTCAATGGCATTTTAGAAAATTCTCTTTTTTTTTGTGCCACACTGTTTGGAGATGAACCGCTATTGGGGATATTAAACGCACATGTTATTGAAAAGAGAAAGCCAAGGCTTACACCGAGCATTTGGGTCAGCTTCGGCTAAAACAACTTAAGCAAGTTTAAGTTTCTTATTCAAACTCCTCTCTTTTCATCCCAAGTTTTCCATCATAGATGGAAACTTAATTTGGGAGTGTAAATTTGACTTCTTAGTTTGGGACAAAAAAAGCGAATTTATAAGTGACAGATTTTGTCTTTATAATAACTTTCATGGTCATTATTAAATATAATTAATTGACATATTTCTAAAATGATTCGTTTATGCACGAATATTTGTAGAACTAAATAAGTCATAAGCGACTTTTAAAGTCATTAATTCAGGTGGCCGGGTTACAATGCGTAGGAGGGTGGTGTAAGATGAAAAACAATTGCGTAATCGGAAGTTTGGGAACCGGACACTCCTTACGCCCTGATACTTCTGTGGCAAAATTACTGCGAGGTTAGTTTGAAAACGATAAATATGACCGTTTAGGTCTCAAATTTAAATCGGGGGTTAATTATTGTGAAATTTATATTCCTATTCAATAATTTATCATAATTTACCGAAGTAAGAGTAATATTTACTTATCAAAGTGTTTTAATTTTCAATCAGCCAGGGTTGATCCAGGGGCGTAGGAACCAGGGGGGGCAATGCCCCCGAGGGGTTAACCACTCTTACAAAATCTGTACACCGGATTACGCTTGGATTAGCACTGCCAAAGGCAGGGACTTCAAAGATTACGCGTAATCCCATTAGTACCGTCAAAGGTACGGCTCTGTATACACCGATTATGCGGAGTGATCAGCCCCTCGAATGCCCCTCCCTAGAATTTTGCTGGGAGGGGCAACTAATGTTATTGCCCCCTCCAACTTTTTGGTCTGTTGAAATCTTCAAAAGGCTCAAATGCTCATTTTAAACGGGTGATACTAAAAAGAATCTTAGAATCTTTAGAATCTCTAGAATCCCGTAACCCTAAAACTAAAAAGAATTTTAGAATTTTAGAATCCTTAGAATACAGTATGTTTGCTACTAACATAGTTAAGAGAGTACTATTTGACAAAATATACAACTTCACATATCAAAGATAATAACTTTACACACAAACGCTTAAAATAAGACCAATTATCTAATATTGTACATATTTCAATCTCTGTTTTTTTGAATATAGAATCCTATACAATGAACAAGATATTTTAATTAAACAAAAAAATCCTCCAGAATCCAGTATAAAAATTTATCACCCGCAAACTAATCTTGATATTTTATTTAATTCTAAATGTTTTTCTTCTAGAATCCTCTGTAAAACCCAATTCCCTGTAGAGTAAACTTGATATTTTATTTTATTATAAATCTTTTTCTTCTAGAATCCACTATAATAACTGATTCCCTGTACCGTAAACTTAATATTTTATTTTATTATAAATAATTTCCATCTAGAATCCACTGTAAAAACCTATTATGGGTACAGTAAACATGACGTTTTACTTAATTCTAAATAATTTTCATCTATAATCCAGTATAATAACATAGTATCTGCAAAGTAAAGAAGATATTTTATTTTACTCTAAATAATTTTCATCTAGAATCCACGGTAATAACCTACTATATGTACACTAAACTTAATATTTTATTTTATTCTAAATAATTTGCATCTAGAATCCACTTTAATAACTATATCTATGATGTGTGCTAAAGCGTTAATTAGGGCAGGATTTAGATTATCTATCCCAGTTGATTTTGTTGGAATGATTTCTGAAAGATGCTTGGTAACCAAGTTATCGTTAACGTCCCGAAATTTAAACAGTTGAGTCCGCAGGTCACTTATAGTATTCAAGATGAAGTAACTGTAATATTTATTCAATTCCACTGCAATGTCTTGAAATTCAGAGATTATTTTGCCACCCATTCTAATACGCGATATTCTCTCCACAGGGGGTTAAAGGTGGGGTTTTAAAGTTTTCCACATGCCACTACTTTCCAGCTTTGAACCTTCAATACTTGACTCTAGCGATTTCTTTTTAGCTTGTTCAATTAGGTTATTTACTTTGTTTCTGAGCTGTTGACATTGATTTTTAAAAACAGCATTCTTCCGGCTCTTTCTTAGGTACGCATTTCTCGGATGCATATTATGTTTTATATCTGGCGTTAGCCAGCTTGGTGTGTTGTTTGATATCCTTTTTGAAATAAATGGAGCTTGATGATTAAATTTACTATTAATTACAGAATAAAGTAATTCTACTGTAACTGATTCCAACAAAAAAAGCTTTAAATATCAAACACAGATACTATATTAATATACTGGATTCTAGATGAAAATTATTTAGAATTAAATAAAACGTCATGTTTACTGTACATATAATAGGTTATTACCGTGGATTCCAGATGGAAATTATTTAGAATTAAATAAAATATTAAGTTTACTGTACAGGGAATAGGTTATTATAGTGGATTCTAGAAGTAAAAGATTTAGAATTAAATAAAATATCAAGATTAGTTTGCGGGTGATAAATTTTTATACTGCATTCTGGAGGATTTTTTGGTTTAATTAAAATATCTTGTCATTGTATAGGATTCTATATCTAAAAAAACAAAGATTCTAATATTAGATAATTGGTCTTATTTTAAGCGTTTCGAGTGACGTGTGTAAAGTTATTATCTTTGATATGTGAAGTTGTATATTTTGTCAAATAGTACTCTCTTAACTATGTTAGTAGCAAACATACTGTATTCTAACGATTCTAAGATTCTAAAATTCTTTTTAGTTTTAGGGTTACGGGATTCTAGAGATTCTAAAGATTCTAAGATTCTTTTTAGTATCACCCATTTTAAACGCATATAAAGCTTATAGAACCACAACTGTGTTTAAATTTCAGTCTTTTCCCACCAATTCACATAGTAGTAAAAATTACACATGCACTCAGAGAAGCTACACTCCATTAAAAATTCAAAACCATTCTTTGCCCCTCCAACTTCTAGAACGTTCCTACGCCCCTGGGTTGATCCGACTACTAATGACTCGCGAGGAGTTGTCAGTCTTTAGCTACGTTATGATTTATACGGTCATTGGCGAAACAGATTATCGTTAAACAAATTGGCGTTGAGGGAATAGGGAGTGTTATGTGTATAATTATATTAAAAGAAAAGTAGTAATGAACGGTCTACCAAAGCTCGATTACAAAAGCGATCTGGCTTCTGCAAGTGCATTTAGTAGAGTAGGTATAGGTACCTATAGCATTCACAAAATAAAACAAGGCATTTCTCCTACTTTAGATAATTCCTGAGTTAGAATTTCATTTTGCATCCTTAAATGTTTAAGTTCCTTCTTCCAGGATTTAGCTTCGATTCTTGTGCTCTAATAATAAGGTTAAAATGGACGAAATCGATTAGCAAAAATAAAGATAAAAAGATCAAAGGAAAAATTTAAACATTAAGAATAATTAGCCCATATAATACTTAGAATGTTTTTATTTAAGCCCATTTGGTTCGAAAAGTAAACACTTTTCAGCCCAAAACAAATCAAATCAAAACGGTATCTCAGAACTAACGTGTTCTGTCGCTATGGAAACACATGCGTGTCACGTTTTTCCTAACTCTCTCTCTCGTGCCAGACTTAAATTCGATCAGGGGTGAGTCAAGATTCTAAGAATTCTTCAATTGATAGTGAGAATTCTCACTTCTCAAATTTTGACGGTCCATCTCACAGGAAGTGACGTCATCTCTTCTCACGAGTTCTCTTGAGAAGAGTGAGAATGCCTTCACTGGGTCAAAAAGGGGGGGGGGGTTATAATTAAAAATGGCATCTAATATTCTAGTCAGCTTACTTGGTGCTAAAGAAAATAAACAGTATGATATTTTTTTGCACGAAAATGAATTTCAGAGAAAACCGAATGTTAAGTTAATTTCAGATGAAATATTTCCTTTAAATTAAAAATTAAATGTTTCTTCCTTCATATATTGTCGTGAAATCGTGTAAAAATACTATTTATTGTCAAAGGCTTAATTTACATAGTTAGTCGCATTCTCGTAACCTTAGAAGAATCTTTTTACATTTGACGCTTTTTAGCGAGCTCTCACAGGAAGAAAAATTCTCACGAAGAACTCTTCTGAAGAGAAGAATTCCTTCTTAGAATTTTGACGCACCCTATGATGGCCGCGAATCGTCGAAACAAAGTCAATATTAAAATTTAGCTTGGTAAGCACGTGTTGAAATGCATCGTCACGTTTGGATCGTAAGTAAGTCTACCAATTTGACATTCAGATCTCAAACCGCAGTTATAAATAAGGCCTTTAACTCAACCAAGCTTCCACGTGTACTTTCTTTCAACAAATACCACGATACAACCAGATGTTGCTGCCTTTTCGGAAACACTTCGTCATAGCATTACAAGGATCTATATACGATCATAAATATTTTTTTACGTAACTTGTTTAAAAAAGAAATTTAATACGTCGCGGTTGTTGGTATGCATTATTCATATTTTTATTGGCGAAATTCAACCAAACAGAGTTTCCTTTTAATGATGTGCTAAAATAGTTTTATTCTGTAATTGTGATTGAGGGAAAAATTGGTTTCCTATCTGTACTTGAAAATTAGTTGTTCAATATATGATAAATTTCTAAAATTTCATCATCTTACGAAGACAACTTTTTATCGGTGATAACACGGCTTTTGATTTGATAAAGAAATACATTTTCTAGATTTTTCTTTTGTCATTGAACACTTTCTCTTATCGAGAATGCAAACAAAATAAACAGATTAACGAGCTGCTATAGAAAATGATATATTTAGAGCACAGCCATTAGAGGCTCGACTTTAATGCTTTTATTTATGTTAGATGGCGCCAATTTGGATTTTTTTGCGCGAAAGATGTAGATATCATTTTATTACAAAAAAAATCTACTTCGAACATTAATTTATGCTATCTTTTGTGTAAACATTTTAAACCAAAGTTCAACTGAGGAAAAATTCGGCATAAAATAAACAATAAAAATGTAATATTTTTCACGTTTTTTGGATTATTTAAAACATTTTGATTTTAGGTATTTAAGAATCTATACCTCTAATGGTGTTACTTCTATGAAAAGGTCTTACCGCTTAGTCAAATTTAATGCACTTTCTTCGTGATTTATTTAAATAAACCTTAATTGATCTACTCACGGTCAATAAAGATTGGTCCCTTTCGTAGTTGGTCATTTTCTTTTGAATGAAGGCCAGTTGGTCTCTCGCTTCTTGCAACGGTCCTTTTAAATCGCTGTTTTCGCTGGTCAGTTTTTCAACTTGTTTTTCAAGTCGATCTTCTTTTATTTTCAATCTAGAAAGCTCGTCCTGTTGAAAGACATTATGAAGTGATCAAACAAAGTTTACATATTTATCTGGAAAACCCGCAAACCTAGTTAGTTCGGTAAATATTTAGGTATTAGTGCAAGCCAGGCCTCATTAATAATTAGCTTGGCTAATACCCACAGTACCTTTAATGAATTTAACTCAGGTAGCCGGGTTACAATGCCTAAGACGGTGGTGGGAAGCCCTTCATGCTACGCAAGCCATCAATAGGTAAAATATTAAAAAAAAACAACATTGTGTTTAGTGAAATAACCATATTTAATTTATAATATTTCTATATTTTGAAATATAAGCCGAGAACCAAAGACTAGGTTGATACAAATATTGGCAAACCAATTTCCCTGATATTTCCAGGTTGTCCCACTATTATTTATCTGATTACCTAAATTAAAAGTAAAGGGTACAGAGTTACTCATTTTATGATTGACATTTAAACTAAATTGGTTCCATTTTATAATATATAAAAGAATTAAAAGTAACATATTTAATAAGAGAAACTAATTGATGTATTGTATTCCTTAGGGCAAACTTTCTGAATCCTCATAAATGTCTCTGATTTCTCTGATTTTCACTAAAAATATGGGAATTTCCCTGATATTTCCCTGACTTTTCCAGGTCTGTATGTACCCTGAAAGAAGAGACACATTTGCATGTCCTTAAATAGTACTATCATTAATGAACTCATACACATTCTTATATATGAATACGCTAATGGTGTTATAGAGTAATTTTGAGGGGTTTGGTCGTTTTATAGCTAGAAGTTGAAACCTTGTAAATAGGCAATACAGAACGAATCTATGGGAGCACATGAATTAATTTATACGTCCGACGAGACGTGAATAACCAGTACGCGTCTAAAACCTCATCTTTGAAGTAATTCCTATCTCCATCTTAAAAAAGGAAATTAAAATAAAATTAATAGAATAGAAATATTATTTATAATATCAAACATATTTCTTAATATCTATATCAATTATTTTATAAAAAAAAATTGTTAAGGGCCTAAATGGAAAATGTAATTGCTCTTGATCCCAGTCTAATTCCAAATTTCTATCTTAGACCACTCCTTCAAAAGGTTGATCGTAAATTTGACTAATTTGACATTTTTGAGTATTTCGCCAAGTTTAGGATTTTTAAACAAACTAATTCAAGAATTATCCCTCAGAAAACTTAAGTTAATATTGTAGATCGCGTTCTAAAATACAAACAATTCTGTCTTACTGTAAGCGCCTAGTGGGATTAATAAGTAAAGGCCATTTTTGCAGTGTTTCGCCTTAAACCGAGTTGAGTTCAACTGGATTAGTTTTATACAAAATCCAATAAAACCAAATAAAATAGTTTATTTTGCTTATAAAAATGGCCATGTTGGGTTTTGGTAAAGTTTGTGTACTTAAGATCATCAAGTTGAAGACGTTTTGTTGACTATTTCTACCTTCATAGAACTGATGAGAGTCAAGTTATCCTTAGTGATTTCATTGTAGTAAAATTTATGTTCGGACACGGTTTGGGTGTGAGTGGCGATTAAATCCTGCAACTGTTGATTCTTTCTTTCTTCTAAATCCTGCAATTCCATCTTGCCCTGAAGGCGGATCTCGCTGCGGATGGCCGACAACTTCTTTTCGTATCGATCGCTGATGTCCTCAACCCTCTCTTCCATTTTGCTTACGCATTCTCCGACTCGCCTCTCGTGTTCCTACCACAGTCGGAAAAATATACGGAAAACAACGTAATTAATTGCATTCTATTTACAAATACAGAATGCCGCGTTGCATTTTAAATATCTTTGGAGTGCAAGATTGTAATCCAATCTTACATGTGTCTATGCAGTTCCGCTGAGCAAACTTATTTATATTCATGTGGAGTGTAGTTTTAGATTAATTGGATTTGAATTAATAAGTTGTAGTTTTGTGTTCGAAGTATAATGAAACGAGACAATATTATACCTTTATACGACGGACAGTTAGGACGTAAAAATTACGTATCTTCATTCCTTTACGAAATTGAAAATGACCAAATTGGGATCCAATTCTTACCAAGGTACAACCGAATCCATTTCTGTTCGGATCAAATTATCCAAACGGAATAAAGATGAATTCCCTACATTGTAATTGGGCCATATGTAGCACATTTTTGATTAAAGTCGAATTTGTGTCTGCCTAAATTGTAATATAATATAATTTTGGAACCAAATTGGCACCAAATTTGATCCGCCATTTTCGTAAGGGTTACCAGTCCCGTCAAACCGCGGTTGTATACACCGCGTCACCACTAAAAATGTACCGGTTGTATCACTATACTTACCAATCTAAAATGACATATAAACTTATTTATCAGCCATTTTATTCCGATGAAATCGAATTTCGTATTTATTTCTTTCGAAACATATTTTGGGAGACTGTGAATCTAAACATTTAACGATAACGTTAGTGTCCTGATTTATAATTTATTCTTACTTTAGCTTATTGCACGTAATTTTAATAATTAATATTCAAAATCTTAGAGAAATTGGATCAGAATTAGATCAAATCTTATTTAAGCCTTTGATCACATGGATATTAGTTTCCCGTTTTCTCAGTACAATTTTTGATCAAATCTAGATCAAATAAATATTTTCAACGTTTGTTCACAATTGGTTCATATGATTATTAGTTCCCCGTTTGATCTATTATTTTTTTCATCTTGCTAAACCAATTGATCAAATAATTATTGGTTCCCAGTTTGATCTGTCCAATTTGTTATCAAATCTGGATTGATAAAATTAAATCAACATTTAATAAAATGTTGAACTTAATTTGAAATCTTACAATTTTCAGTTCCCTGATATGTGCCATATTTGCAAGTTCTTGTTCCTTTAGTTGAACGCGTAGATCTTTCGATTCTTTAAAATTGGCCATGGCTTGTTCACGCTCATTCGTTTCCCCTTTAGTCAGCGCCACCTGGTGTTCGGTGGCCACTTGGGCGAGCCTCTGTTGCTGCTCGTACAACAAGTGTTTCACTTTCTGTTTGCTGAGAGTGATTTCGGCCTGATGTTTTTCTTCTATCTCGGCGATCTGAATTTCTTTCTTGGTGAGATCGCTTTTGCGATTCGCTAACTCGTTTTTGATGATATCGTAGAAGGTGGCGACTCGATCCCGTTCCATTTGGAAATAATTCCTCTCTTCGCGTTCCAGCTCCAACTCCTCTCGTAACCGAAGGACGTGCTCCTCCAACTGAAAAAATAAACTATATTAAAATAATTAAATCAGTGACCTTATGGCGAACCAAGAAATGGTAATGATGGGGTGGACATAATTGACTTTAACCTATGTCGACTAGCATATATAACATAATCACACATAAGGATGCCTCTGTATATATTTAACGGGTGACGGTGTGCAATAACTGGTGGCTTAACCGGATAGTCGGGGTCTGGCTCTTGTAACCCATAAGGGTGGTGGCGCACTGGGAGATGTTCGCCGCAATGAAATGGTCCTATCTCCACCTCCGACTTCGGTCAGGTTGAGGCCGGAAACTGTGTTTCGGCTCAGGCTAACGGAGAAGGACAAGGTCCAGGCACCATCTGGTCCCTCGGACGACCTAGTAGCCTGGTGTGGGGCGGCGGGTCTCCATATGAGGCACTGTTACCCGGTTTCCCGTCCTTTTTGGGGCACACCGGGAACTCCGGTGCCAGCTGTGCCGGGTTACGTGGGTTGCAGTGTGCCCATCCTTTTCTAAAGGGCTTGGCTCTCTACCTATGTAGGTAGAGCATCCACTCTCTATCCCACGGCTGGGCGCGAAGTGGAGGCTTGTCGCCCCATTGCTGTGCCTTTTGTCGGGATGAGTGGCTTGTGTCAGTAGTAGGCTTCTGCTACCCATGGCTGGTTTGTCACCTCTCCAGGCTTGTGGACGCTGGCGTTGGGCATTCAGATGAGACCACCGATGAAGTAGGCTTTTTTATTCACTTGTACTACCGGAATATACACTTTCTGACCACATGCCTCTGTATAAAACCTTCATAGACTGAGATGTCTTTAAGATTTTTTGGGACCATGACGCAAAGTACTTTCGTGCAAATTTAAGGTGTTTGTCATACTTGTGGAAGCGTTAACAGTGACATTAATCGGACATAAAATTTTAATTCTTACTATGAATTCCAATAAAATATTGCTGTTTTTTGTAGTAAAATCTAGTTTAATGAGCAAACGCTATTTACGGCACATCTAAGCGGAATACAGTACAACGTTGAATCTCATTTTTGGTATTTACAACAAAAAAATTTTTGGACCCTCGGTGCGTGTCCCTCATAGCCAGGCCTTTAGACAGTCAAGGTGCTATATATATAACGACGCTTGCCAAAGCCACACCGACAGGATAAAATTTGTTTTATTTTAGACTAGATTATGTTAACTTTCCCATCTAAATCATCGAATACGAATATTTAATCACGCGTCACTCAATAGATCTTTTTATAAAATAACCTTGGGCATCTTGTTAAAATGTTGCCTCCCCGCTTCAGCTGTGGATCCGTATTCTCTCCCACTAAAGAGTTTATGAACTCATTCTTAGGCATTGGCTGAACTATTCCAGGGCAAAATTTCAACAAGCTGGGCAAGCGTAAAGACATTTTATAAAATCTACTGTTTACGTCCTATCCCTTGAGCCAGGTTTCATTAAGGAAAACTTCTTGTGTCATACTTATATGTGATTGTATTACTTATGCTTCTAGTATTTATTGAGGTTTTCTATATGAAATTTAGCTGAAGTACGACTTGGTACCTCAAGTTACAGATACATTACATTTAATTATTACCAGAAACATGATTTATGAAATAATTATTTACAGCGTGTAGCTTCTCTGTAAAGATCGAAGTCTTAGAAAATACACGTTCAGGTTTAATATATCAGGTTAAAAGAAAATTACTCGTAACTGTTTAAAAAATATTTTATCTACGGAAAACATAATACTCAATCAAAAGATGTTTATTATAATTAACGATTAAGTTTTGACGCTAAGCCTCGGTCATAAGACGGTGAAGGTGCTAAATTCGAAAGACTAGGACTTGAATAGAATTGCCACATGTCCCGTTGCAAATATACGGCACATAGTTCGTCCTCTTTCGTAAGCTAATTTAATCTCAACCAATCGGGCCTAATACACTAGGTTGAAAGAGCTATCGTAGCATCCAAGTACTACACTAGAGCCCCACTTGCCTTATACCAGACATTCTTGCAACATCTATAATACTTAATTATTCATTGCGACAACAGCGAATCTAATTACTTTACTACCAAGTGTTTTTTGCAAATTATTTTTGTAATCAATTCCTAAAAAAGGGTTAACATATTTTCATTTGGCCAACCGAAACTTCTCCGATGAAGACTTTTTATTGTTCGGTCATTGGGCGACGTGGCCCTGTTTATTTCATGTTGGGCTTAAGAACGCATCATTCGAAAAGTAGGCTTAAGCCTAGCAGTCTATTCCCGGTGGTTTTTGTGTAACGCTTTATTTTACCTGATCCTTGGTCATTTCGCTCAAGGGGATTCCATTCACCAGGACGGTCTTTCGGCTGTGTCGCCTGCCGACTTTCTTGGCGGTCTTCTTCTTTTTCGGTGGCTGCAGGAAGAGAAATGTCGTTAGAAACAGCCTTTTGTAATGACCCTAGATTACAGGGCCTGTGTATGGCCATTAAACCCACCAAATTTGACGGCTCGAAGCAAAAACGTGGTATGGGACTGATTAAAGATTCAGTTCTATTACAATTTAGTTTCAACATATTCGTATTAATTTTCTATTGCTTTTGTTTGGAATCGAGATAACGTGTTTTTTAACTTGATAAAGTTCTAGAAAAGTGCTATCAAACTTGTAAACCTTAAAAAATATTCAGCGAAAAAATATATTTTTGGGTTGAAGTAACTATGTATCTCAAAAATTACTATACTATACTAACGCTAGCTCCTATATCAAACGTAAAACACAATTTTTCAAATTTATGTATAGCATCTTTTAGAAAACGTGCAATTAGTTACAGTAATGTTCGATTAACTATTGATTTAGTTCGTGTAACTTTCATAAAAGCCGTAGTTAATTTAATAAATAACACAATTATCACGAATTCACCAATTATTTTGTTAAGTATTTTAAAATATAGTTGTTAATATTCCGGAAAAATAGAAAACTGACTAATCTAGACGTTTAGTTTTACTTTTGAATTCGACAAAATGAAGTGAAAATTCCGTGAAATTGAAATTTGCGAACAATATTAAGCTAATTATGGAAAGAAATCATTTTTTTATTTTCGGAAATATACGTAAATTTTTCCGGAAAAAAGGCCTCGGTCATTTTCCACGAAAATTTTCCGATTTACAACACGTCTCCGGCAGATGGAGGTAACATTGTTTAGTTTGACCTAGGTAGTACTTGTGGCTTCTGTTACTCAACGTTCTCAGTAACTTAAATAGGTTCTTGATGAAACTAATAATAATAATTTGCATATGACCACCCAACCACTTATTAATAGGTAACAACCACCAGTATCATTATCCAAAAAAAAACTCTTAACAATTATCAAAAATGATAGGGTTGTTATGTAGTCTGTTTGTTAAAATCGGTCAGCTAATAAAACTATGGTATCTTTTCAAATAACTGTAAGAAGGTTACAATTAAATAAGCTAAACCAGTTTAAACTCATCAACAATTATTCCATAATTTCTCCTTCTTTCCAAAGATTCCTTTCCGGAATATTTGTTTTCTTACATGTAGTCTTACGCGTTCCTACTTCCTAATGCATTTTGGGATACATTTTCAAGACATCACAAAAAGACAAAAATGAACTTATTGGGCTATTGCCTTAAGCCAGCGTTACGTTCGACCGTCATTTTTAACAACTTCTAACAGAAAAAACTTTGTCTCACCATTTTGAGGAAAACGTATCACGGTGATATTGGCCCGATAAGTGCCACCCTGGCTTGAGAGATGGACACAATATGGCGAAATTAAAAGACTATTTATTATCGCCTCTAGCGTTATACTCCTTCGGTTTCCATAGCGACGGAGCATTCTTTCGACAACATTGATAACAACCTAGAGAGAGTTATGAAAGGAGTATTGATTTTTTCCGCGGGTAATGACAGGTGCTGCGATCTAGGTTACAACGATGAATCGAAGAACTATAATTTCGAAGGTATGGATATTATACGGTTCAATAATCACGAGTAATCACTTTTATATTAGAAATAAACCTTACCTGCTACAATATAACATCAATCAGTGTGTGTTATAGTATACAAACCCTTGAAAAACTTATTTCAGTTATTTAATATTAAGCCTATGGAAAAATTTAAATGGGAATGTCAATAAGAATTCTTACGACATTTTTTATCAACTGCTTTCTAAGTATAAAATTTTAAAGAAATAAAAAAATTTCAAAGGTTGGTTTGCTGTTTATCTTGAAGAAAATCTGGGTAAATGGTAGAATTCCTTATAAATGCTACACCAGATAAGAAATTTGGATGAAATTAATTATATGTGCCTTAGATATTACCAATTAAGACTTATGTCTTACATCAGCAAACTTTAAATAATTTAACCTAATATTTTGAAACTTTCCGATTTATGTGCATGTGCTACTAAGGTGATTAATGTAAAAAAGAAAAGAAAATATCGTTTAATCTGTATAAAAATGTATATATTTATTGAATAAAGAAAACCGCGCATTTTTGCTATATTCGGCCGAATGGGAAAGTATTAAAAAAAAGTTGGGTCGAATGGGAAAGTATTAAAAAAAGGTTCGGTCAAATGGGATGCTATTAATAAAAAGGTTCGGTTGAATGGGATTAGAGGTTATTTTGATTTCCAATTGCTCGTTATGTAATCTGTCAAATGCAAATTTTCTTGCGAATAATATACCATTAAAATGTTTTACGGAACGGAAACCAAGAGCGTACTTAGGCCTCTAAGAGCCAAAGCTCTAATACCTTTCAGAATTATAAGACGCGCTATCTGGAGATTATTAAACTAGGATGAATGACGGAAGTAAATATATAATATTTATAATTTAATATATAACTTTTTAAATATCTTATTTGAATGTGTACAATAACATTTCTATACCCAAAGTATGTTTAAAGCGTTAAGCTAAAGTGTTTGGCAAAGATTTTTTAATTTTGGTTTAACAATTGAAAACTTAGGCTTAAGCTTTCAAAAAATCATTGTTGGTATATAAATGTAATTATACACACTTTATAGTAAATAAAACATGTTTAAAAATTATAGTAAAATTTTTATTCCCAGTAGGTCTGGAATTTGAACAGGTAGAATTGTAGATCATTCAGTAAAGCAATATCCAGATGACGTTACATGCTGATTTTAGGGCGTAGTCTTAGGTAGTACTTCAAGAACAGAATTGTCACAATAGAAAGAATCGATTTCCTTTATTTCATCCCCAAAATGGGCTATTTTATTATTTATTGGGAGTGAGGAAATAACAAATGGCAGAAAACACTTTCATATTTAAAACAAACAAAATGGCAGAAAATGCTGTATTCGAGCGAATGACAAACGTCGTGTTAAAATCACATTAATTATAAACCCATTGAGATCTATTTTTTAAAGTTATACGCAGTTCACTACAGTCGAATTTACATAAACAAATGTAGCTTCAAATAGACAATGGCAGTGTTGTATTTTTATCACTTCTTTTGAAATAAATAATTATAAATGTATTCATTTAATGACGTATGTAACAATATAAAAACATTCACGAAATATGCACACTTTAAAATTCTCGTAAAGCAGCGAAAATATGGTCTAAGCCTCAAAATCATATGAAATTAAATTTGAAATTGAAAAATATCTAACACAATACAAAGATCTGATAACGGTTATTTTACACTATTATCTTTCCTATTTGTAGTAGAGCCGTTTCATTTTCATAGACTTATGACAATGTAAAAAAAATCCAAACATGAGTTGCTTGTACATTTCAGGTCCTAAAATGTCGTTTTACAAAAAAAAAAACAATTATCGTGATATCATTGATTTTAACGTGTAAATACTGTCGTAAAATCTATCAAATGTTGCATTTAACCGTAATGTTGTCATTTATAAAATAAATCAATGCGTTCTTATTAAAAAATCTTATAGTTTATTTCACCAACGTAATAAATATCTTTTATGAAGTTTTATTGTAATAGTAAACAAACACAACAAATTGATTGTTTGTTTACTGGCAGTGTTTCCGGTTGATTTCCTAATAAAACTTTTATATTCTGTGATAATATTGATAGTAATCTAAATCTAAATAATGAACAAATATATGGTACCTATATTATTTGTGAACTGTTAATAAAAAGGAAATGTTTCTTAAATGCCAGCTTTCTGCTGATAATGCAAAGTGTTCTTATTGAGTTTAGTTCTCGCGCCGGAATCATTCGTTTTCTTGAGTTTTTAAAATCTCTGTCTTAACTTTGAATTAGAACTTGTTTTATGTACTACTTACGTAAGCGTTTCTAAATAAAGATATTTAAGTTTTTTTTACAAAATATATGTAAAATGATAGGAAATTAAATGTTTCCTCAGTAACATTAAGTAAAATTAAAAGTAACATTAAAATAATCGTACCTCTAAAAACACAAATATTATTCAAGTAGAAAACGGAATTGGCAAATTGAATGCTTTCGCAGTAATTACAGCTTTATAAGGATAGTACAGAAGTTCTATTTCTTAAAAAAATACCCGGGAGGAACAGCTCAAGCAGTATTTTAGTTTGTAGATAAAGTATACCAGCCCATAATTAAATATTTATGTTTGTTATTAATGATGTACATTTATGTTCGTTCAGTAAATTTTCTAGTGTTGTCATAAACTGTTTGGAAAGGAGCTCGGTGGACATTGTTGCCAGTTAGTCGGATAGTAATAAGGCTCAGTTGTCTGCCTTGTTAATTCACTTTCCCTCGCTAGTTCACGTTCTCTGCTTAGTTCACTTTGCCTTGTCAGTTCACTTTCCCTGGTCAGTTCACTTTCCCTATTCACTTCACTTTCTTGTCTCGGTTCATTTTCCCTGGTTAATTCACTTTCAAGGTCGGAAACCTTGCGTTTCCTGCCGCATTTCCGTTCTTCGTAACCCACTTCTTGTCTCTTGGCCTCCATTTTCTTCTCCCATTCGTGTTCGCCGTGATGAGGGAAGTTCAAGTTTTTGTGCTGGTAGAAGACTAAACTTATCCTAGTCGGATTCTTACGATTAGGACATTTCAGAGCGGTTGTAGCGTGTAGTTCGTGTTTAGCGCATTCGAATAAAACCGAACCGTGTGTTAAGGCCACAGCCACGCCTCCAATTTCGTCGTCAACGAAGCTGGTTTCATTATCAGAATGGATCTCTACGATTTCATCTTCCGGGGGTTCTTGGACTTTGTTGCTAAAGTAGTTATGGTCCTCGTTCATAGTCGAATACGAGGAGTTCATTTCGTAGTCCATCTCCTGTTTAATAACGGGGATATTCTGATGGTAGTAGTTTACGTCCGGCGTTGGATGCTCGAAGCTCGACAAAAAGGCATTTTTGAATGAAGGCAAATACTGAGAGGCCAATGGTAGGGCGTTTTTCTGCTCATAATTTGAACAAGGGTACTGATCTTGTACGTGACAAACATTCGGGTTTGTAAAGCTGTGATCTTGGTTCTGATAACGGTTCAAACAGTGATCGAAATTCGACTCATTTTGATAATCGACTCTCGCGTAATCATGTTCGTGTTGGTCGTAAACCGGTTGGTTAAAACTCGGTTTTTGATTATGAAACTCAAACTGGTTTCTGTTGCTTATGGGAATGCTCACTGGTAGAACTGTCTGGTTGGTACCGGACCAATTCATTTCAGTTTTTACGTACTGGTTCGTGGGATATTCATTCATTATGGGGAACGCAAAATTATTGTCTCTCGCTATTTGCCTTTGTCCTATATTAAGGTTTGGCAACTGGGTCGTTCTTATCGAATTCATTTGGGGAGGTGGCATAAGACTAGATATTTTTCGGCTGTCTTGGAAGTTGTCCATTGAATCATTGCGATACACGATATCTTTGCTCTCTTCGTTCATAAAATCATTATCAAACTGTCCATCTAACTGACCGAGAAACAATTTAGAGGAAGATTGTAAAAGATTTTCGTCCGTTTTCTCCACGTCACTTGTATCCGAAATAACCGCTTCGGGCAATTCACTTGATTCGGATTTTGCTTCTGTAATGAAATTGTTTATTTTCGCTGACGAATAATCATTTATGTTTTCCACGTTTTCACTCGTCGTCCTATTGTCGAAAGGACTTATATTTTCGCCAATTACTGATAAAGTTCTATTTTCAGTTTTATTTAATGAATCAATAGGTTTTAGCTGTTGGACATTGCCTTCTTCAGTAGTAGTATCTGAACCACTTTGCTTTATTTCATAGTCATCATTTTGGATGTTGGAAATCGAGGTTGTCTGCGATTCTGATAAGTTATTTTCCATTGTCTTTACTTTTAAGGGTTCTCGCTTCGATTCTTGAGATTGTAATGATTGAGCAAAGGATGGGAAATGAGTTTCTGTTTCCCTACTTTTATGTGCCTTATCAAGTGTCTGAATGTCAATTGTTGAAACAAAAAGGTCGGGTACATTTGTTGATGGTTTTGGATATTCCATTTTATCTTGCGTCAACAAACTACGCGGTTCAGAAGATAAAGATTTCGCTTCAAATTCGTTTTGTTTTCTTTGATAACCAGAATACGAGATTATGGAAGGCTGTTCTGGGTTAGTGGTAATAGCTGTCAGATTATTAGAGGTTAATTGTGAAGACGAATTTGAGAGAGCTTGACCGAGTAATGGCACTGGAGAAAATTCAGACTGAGAGCTAAATGCGTTAATTGAAGATGGGCCTTGCTGTGAAGTGTCGATACTTGAATTAGAATGGCGAGCATCGTCCATGAACCTTTGAGTTCTTACTTCAGAAAAACTATTTTGGTTCAGTTCGTTGGCCATACTACGATGTTCTCTAAAATTAATAATTTGATGCGTATATTCCGACGTAGGTATATGAAATACCCGAGTATCTGCAACTGGAGTTGCCCTTCCAAATGGTTCATTATATAGTCCAGACTCTAATGAGTCTTGTTTCAATGGCGATGGTGTTTGTTTGTAACAAATGGATGACAGAGAGTTACTAAGTAACAAATTTGGCGGAGATAAGGACGGTACCCGATTTGTCAATGAAGGCGACGATAACCGATTATACAATGGAGATGTCGCTACCTGGTTGGGCGATGTCCGTACCTGAGTAGTCAGGGGCGATGAGAGTACGCGATTAGATAATGGAGGTGTTGGTGTGTTATTAGGCGACGGAGATGATGGCAATCCACTCATGGGCGGAGTTGGTAGTACATGATTTGGCAGTAGGGACGAGGGTATGCGAAATGGTGACTGAGATGACGCGTACGAAGGTGACCGTTCCTGGTAAGTCAATGGGGATGACGATACGTGATTCGGTAATGGAGAAGGCGATACACGTTTTTCTACGGGTAATGGTGGTGTTACTACCTGATTTGGAACTGGAGATGGTGGTATTGGATTTGGTCTCGCATATGAGAATTGCTGATTTGGTACTGGAGATGATGGTATTTGATTTGATTTCGGATATGACAATTGCTGATTTAGTACTGGCGATGATGGTACTTGATTTAGTTTCGGATATGACAATTGTGGATTTGGTTCTGATGCCGGTATTTGCTTATGTAGTTCTTGATATGGTAGAGGATACGACGATGACGCAAAAGGATTATGTGAAAAAGCAAACGTTTGGGGATTCGGTAAGGAAATTTGTGGTCTGTTCTGATGTATGCCATTTGGTCGAGAGGGGCGTTGTAGGACACCCGGTGGTTGAATGGTGGAGTTCAATGGCAGAGTAGCGTATGGCAGCGGGGTGATAGGCATTGAGCTTTGAGCTAACACGTTAGACGATGGCGATGATCGATTTGTTGGGCTATAAGATGTTGAAGATTGTAAGTGAGGTGAAGATTCTCTTGATGCAGGATATGCAATTGACGACTGGGACATGAGTGGAGATTGTCTTGATGACATTAGTTGTGTTTGTGAAAAATGGGATGATGTAACATTATAAGGTTGACTGAGAGGAACGGAGATATTATTAGGTGGATTTAAACGACTCATAGGTGGCTGCATTTGTCTCGACATGTCAGATATTGGTATTTCTTTGGTCCTTGATGGCAAATGATGTTGCGTTGAGGGAACTCTACATTCAAGTTGCGTGTAAATAGGTAGCGATGGTGCGTATACAGAAGAATATCTGAGAGAAAACGAAGATTGAGGAAGTTGTGACGGTTGGGAATTTGGAAACTGCTCTGGTTCGACAGTGTACTTCTTCTGCCTTTGGGTTTCTAAATTTGGAAACCTTTGATATTCTTGCGTTTGCTGTATATTCTGATCAAGAGGTTGGTGTTGGTGAGATTGTTCTTTTTGCATATTAGTTGAATGTGGCGTTTGTTGATGGGGAGATATCTGTGGGTTAGATGATGGTGTATACAGATGTTGTTGATAATTCAATTGAATAGGCGACGTGGAAGTCTTGTTTATATTTTGAGATTCACTAGTACCTGGTTTAAATTGCATAGTGTTTATAAATGGTTGAGTCTGTCCGCTATTAGAGTCATATTTTGAACGTGGTGATCCAATTTGAATCAAATTTATTGATTTATTTGGTTGATTGGAGTTTTGCATAGAAACGTTGGAGTTACTTTTATATATATTGTTCACATTTTTGAGATCAGCTATTTTTGCTTCCATGATTTTATTGGTATCCTGATGAATATATTGCGGGAAGTTCGTGTTTGAATTCAATAACGTCTCTTTCAAATACAGATACGATTGATTTGACTCCATTGTTCGATAATGTTCGTCTTTAATTGTAGTTGAAGTTGTTTCGCTAGAATGGTTGTAAGATTCGTAAAATTTTGTTTGATTTTTAACGTGGCCTTTTTGTTCATCTGGATATTCGGTTCCTAATTTCCGTTCAAAACGATTTTTCTCATTGGACGATTCGACATACTTACAATAAGAAATATCTTCTTTCTCTTGATTTTTAAGCTCACTCTTAATAAATATAGAGTTACTCGTTTTTTGATTTTCAAAGTATGACTTCCGATTATTATTACTGATGATGTTCAAATAATTTTTTTGTAATACTGGGCTATTTTGATTTGATGCTAATTGACTATGAAATAATCTACTATCTTTCACCGGGTAATTTAACGATATTTGGTTTGCGTTAGGCGGAACGAAATCCATGTTATTAAATTTATTTGATTCGGGAGGACTTTGACTGTATGTTTGAGAACTGATTATCTTTGAGTTCGATACGTTGGAAATCTTCGAGCACAAAGTTTGTTTAAGAAGTAAGGAATTGTTTATTGCCACATTTTCTTCTGTGTTACTCAATCCAGCGTCAGCAGATTCTTCTTTCATCGGATTACTATACGCGCGTTTTTCGTATTTTTGTATTGACTGATACCATTTATCCACGGATTTATTCTCAGTGTATGATTCTGACTTTATAAGCGTATTTTTATCAATCGCGTTTGGTCTTTCGCAAAGAGCGGGTGAAAATTCTTTCTTGATTTTAACGTTAAATGGATTTGGCGTAGTGACGCGATTTAAATCACCGATTTGATTATCGTTGTAGTTTCCATACTCCGTACATTTATCGCGCGAACTATTTGCCAAAGTGTTATGTTCCGATTGAGGTTCTTGCTTGATATTTACAGGAAACCCCAACGCATTTTGAAGATTAAAACTCGGGAAATCTTTCTTCTTGGGTGATCGTTTCTTATACTTCCTCGGGGAAGGTGTTACGGGGTTTCCAATCAGAGGTGTCGCGTAAGGCGCTAGCAAGCCTTCTTTATTTGGCGAACTTTCAACACTGGCTGGTTTCCGGCCTCTTTTCTTGCAAGGTCCCAAAGGATGACGACGAATTCTTATCTCAACAGGGTATTTCTTCAGAACTTCCAACGCGCCAGTGCTGATCTAAAGATAATGTAAGTTTGTTACAAACACGGCGGTTCGTTATATTATAAAAAAGTTACTTTACTTTTTCCAGTTGACCCGCTTCCATTCCAAACTCGTCGGTGTCGTCCACAATATACAACGGCAAAACGTGAAGTTGTTCGTCTTCTGGTTTCTTCCAGCCGCGATTCTTGGAAAGCGTCACGACCTAATACGGTAGATATGGTATTGTTACAGCACACACAAACAAAAGATTTCCAGGCCTGATTTTGGACCAGAAGTTTACAATATATCTTTTACGAGAGAAGTATTCACCTAAGCCATAAAAATTGCCATAAATAAGCCGTTTGCAATGGCAGTCATTTTCCCGCTAAACCGCGACTGTATACATCAAATCACGGCTGAAACTTAACCGTATGTAGTGCTTCGCTCGAGGATGTAAAATGTAAAAATGAATTATTTTTCTTAAATGTGTTAACGTGCTCTAAGCGAAAAAACGCGTAAAAGTTCCGTAATTACCACCGTAGCTATGATTATGAGATTTGAAAGTTGTTAAGTTACACTATAAGTCTGTTTGTTCCATAAGTGTCTCAGTTATTACTGTGCGGTGTGGCGTAGCAATGACGGCATACTCAAAAATAAACGCTCTTCTAGCAAGGAAAAATTGGAAACTTTAAGACATATTATCTCAAGCCGATCCTCGGTACGGCTTACTTCGACGACGAGGCAAAAAGTACGTATTTGATTAAAATACTTAGTTTGAAGTAGCTCAAAAATGCTTGGTCATTCTAGAAATGATTCTCAGTCAAAATTTAAAACGCGGAAGTCAGAGCTGAGTTTACACATTTAGGTGATACGCAATTATATTTTTATAGTTACGAAGTATTACTTGGACTAACTCTCAATAGGAAAGGTATAAAATCAGTTTTTTTACCACTGTGCATCCGTTGTTCATGTTGTGCAAATCTTTGTGCGAGTGAGCACAGAAGTCAACGCATGCGGTGATCCCAGAAAAAGGACGACCCGGAAGTTGCCCTAAGCGGCAATCGGTTGCTTCATTCTCAAATTCCACCTACAAAGAGTATTTTCGATCAGCAAAATATTGAAAAGAATACTTATGTAAAACTACAACCTGATTGTGATATGAATCCGGGGCAATTCGCTTGTACAAAGGTGCTACTTTCGTTGCGAGAGTTTGTAGTTTATCTTCCAGTTCTGGTTCCTAAACACCATTAACGTACTTTAAGTTGTTGGTCATCTCTTAAGCCACGTTCACACTTTGCCTTGATATCGATTCAAAACGATTCGAAGCAGTTGTGTGAACCAGGCTAAATAGTTTTAAGCCGATTTAAACCGTTTTCTACCGCTTACGTGTGAACGTAGCTTCAGTGAAAATCATGTATTTGACCATGGGCCAAATGATTTATCATTATTTGGC
Organism: Leiobunum rupestre; assembly: GCF_980474605.1. NCBI lineage: Eukaryota > Metazoa > Arthropoda > Arachnida > Opiliones > Sclerosomatidae > Leiobunum > Leiobunum rupestre. The sequence goes on from NC_143392.1 coordinate 40,498,622, forward strand.
CCATGATTTGACCGAGTGAGCAAACTGATCGACTACTAATTGACCCAAAATGTGTTTGTGTTTTGTTCTGATGGGATTACTCCAAATTATTCAATTATCCATATTATCTAATGATACGCCTTTCTTTCCTTTTTACATTTTGGTTTATTTAAGCCAGATCCTTTCTGAAAACTCTAAAATATTTTGTTTCTTATAAAACAGATGACTTTGTATAAACCCTTTTTTAAATTTTATAATAAGCTTCTACAGCGTTGGGCTAAGATAGAAGTTAAGTATCGTTTCACATAAGCCAAATAGCTGGCTTCCTATAAATATAATTTTGGTGTGTTTTGTTCTGACAGGATAGCTAACTCTAAATTTCTTCAAAACGGTTGAAATGTTAGCACCTTTCTTTGTTGTATAGTTAGTTCCTGGTGTAATTCTGTTACATATTTTTGAAAACCTTAAATATAACATTTGTGTGTAGATACGCACTTATAATTTATTTTCTTTCATACAAAAATAGATGATTTTCAATAAAACCTTTTTCGAAAAGTAATAATTTACATAACTCTATTCACTTCACTCTTGAACTAGAAGTTAACCACGAAATTCCTTTTTTAGACCTATTTATTAAAAATGTTAATGGTAAACTAACCTTTTCATTATTCCAAAAGCCTACTCATTCAAAAACCTTTTTAAACTTTAATTCAAACCACCCCAACCATGTAAAAACATCAGTCGTAAAAGGTTTAAAACACCATATTGAATCCATATCTGATAACCCAATTGCGGATAAATTAAAAATTAAAAATCAGTTAATTGAATCAGATTATCCAAAAACACTTATAGAAACCATATTTGACAGAAACTTAATCAGCATGCCTTCTGATATGAAAAGTAAACCTAAAGAGGAGGTTTTAGTTTTACCCTATATACCTAAAACCACAGAGAAACTTAAACGTATTTTGAAAAATTATAAAATAAACTTAGTATCAAAAACCACTAATATACTAAAAAATCAAATTTCTCATTTAAAACCTAAAATAGAAGATTCCGCCATTCGAGGCGTTATTTATGAAATCCCTTGCTCATGTGGAAAAACGTATATTGGTGAAACAAAACGTTCCATTTTAGACAGGATACGTGAACATAAATCCTGCGTGGCTAAGGGCGATATGAATAACGGAATTTCAAAACATATTTGGTCTACGTTAAACCACTCTATTAAATGGGATGATTACAAAATTTTAAAACGGGAAACCAATTGGTACAAAAGAAAATTCTATGAAGGATTGTATATTCGTAAACTAGGTAATTTAAATTTAGATAAAGGATGTCAAGAAGTAACTAATTGGGGTAATATTGTGATTTAAAATTTTATTTTATTTTATATTTATATTTTAATAATTCACACTGACTTACATATACTTTGGATTTATCGGTTACATTGATTCTATTACACACGTAAATTGTTAAAATCAGTAAAACTTTTGTTTATTTTTTAACACGCTGACCTTCTGCTCGCGTGATATTAGAACTTGAATATGGCGCGTGGTAAAATTTTAAATCAAATTAAAACTAACGAACGACTGAAGAAGAGCCTCGGCTCGAAACGTCTTGTATAAAATAAGTTTTATCTTCTAATACCATGCCGTTTTCTCTGAATTAAACATAATTTCTACTAATATTCACCATGGTAAATAATAAGTTTAATATATAATACAAAGCTCGTGTATTGTTTGGTCAAGATCAAAGAGTAGTATGTTTTCGCATTAGCTGCTAAACGTATTTCACTACGTCCTTCATTAAAAATGGATGATCTATACGATCAAGAATGAATTAAAGTTAGCTGAGAACACCGAGGGATTTACGGAAGAAAAACCACGCCTCTTATCATTTCCCAAGGGGTAGACAACTAAGGGGAACGACACACCGCTTCGGCTAGTAGTCGCGTAAATAACGGAAATATGTTATAGTACCACCTGAATATTCTCAGTTAACGTATCGTAGATTCAACTTAATAGTGAATATTTAAGCTTGTACCTCAGAAGTGTCAGTCAATTTGAACTTTCTGGATATTTTGCTCCTGGCGAATTTGCATCCGTTGTAGTACATACTCCAAGAACAGCCGAACGAGAAAGACGCGCCGCACTCTTCTGAGCTCAGTCCTTGACAAGCGCATGTTCTTCTACAAAAAAAATATAATAATAATGAACAGGGTGATAGGGACATTGGTGCATGATGGAAAAGGTGCTATTATCTAGTTCAAAGACAGTCCGCCTGGGGCGCTGACTGACATCATCAAAGGTACTAGCTCAATAGCGGACTGTGACCAAAATATTGATTGCCATTAGAACAAGGGGCCCACCCAAATGTATAAGATATTTTGTTTGAATAATATATAATATTTACGAGAGGGTGCAGTTGGTATCGGGCAAGGCCACCCTATATACAGTCCGCCACTTTACTAGCATTAGTGCCTTTTAAGACTAATCCCATTGTTAACGAGTCTTTATGGTTGAAACTTTAAAAACGCTCCTTATGACTATTGTTTAGAAAATGTTCTAAGCATTTTAAAGATACTCCAATTGATTATTGCTTCATAAACTCAATTTTTCGAAAATGTTCTAGCCTAATTTAGAAATGTTATAATTTCAACCGCGTACTATATAGCACGCTTTTTTTATTATTCTTTATTGGCATACTATAAATAAAATCGATAATTTGGTGGCCGATTTCCTTTTTTTTACGGTTACGTCTTTAAGAATCGCGACAATGAACTAATAACCCGCATTCGGGATTCATGGCAAACATGTAGACCCGTCGAAGGCACGTGAGTCGAACGACAGACTAGCGCTTAGTGTCCAATATATCCATATTAAGTTGGTTACGCTGGGTTTTACTATTTAAATTTGAATTTCACGTCGCAGGTTTTCGGTACTATAATTTCGACTGAAATGCGGCAAATGCCAGGACCACTAGCTCGGTCACGCCACTAGAGGCGAAATATTCCGCTTACATCCCCATTACAAAAATGATTTAAGCCATTGGTTAAAATGAAATTTGAATGTCGACACCTACAGTTCGTTTGTAGCGCATCTACGCTGAGTGGGAATTCCAAAATTGACGGTCTTTCGGACAATGACATTGTAGAGGTCATCGGCGTCTTCTTCCTCCACGCCCTCCCAGGCGACGATGCCCACCACCAACCAGGCAGTAGCGCACTTGTGTCCCAGCCGCTGTCGAGCCAGCACGAGCAGTTTCTCTTCTTCTCCCGATCGGCGGATGATCCATTTGGCGATCGGACACCCGTGCGACGTTTTGCCTTCTTTGCCCGTGTACAACAGTTTCTCGATTCGAATAGCTGGCCCAGTTTTTCCCATTCTGGAAATACAAAACCACGCGTTCAAACAGGGTTGCGCAGATTTTTCATTTTCAAATTCCCAGACTTTTCCAGGTTTACCCTGACCAATTTTCAAGATAAATATCTTCTACATAGCTACCAGGTTACCCATAAAAACCGTTTGGAAATGGCCGTAATACCATATTATGTATAACCAGCTAAAAAAATATCATTAAGGTATAAATAACAAAGATTTTAATACCACGTACAAAAAATACCCTGACTAGTTTTTAAATTCCCTTGTTTCTAAAATTCCATGACTTTTTTACTAGTTCTTAAAATTCCCTGACTTTTTTACTAGTTCTTAAAATTCCCTGACTTCTTTACTAGTTCTTAAAAGTCCCTGACTTTTACACGCAATTTCGAAATCCTCGACTTTTCCAGGTTTCCCAGGTACTGTCGCAACCCTGTTCATAACTCTCAAGGCTTCTTCGAAGATTAAACTTCGTTTTGTTCTATGATAATAGAGGAAACTGACAGAGTAATAAACATTTAACTAGATTTAGCATATCTTCGCTGTGATAACGCCATTAGGGAAATATTTTTAAAGGGAATATAACCTGCAAAGCAATCTTTATGTAAGACCCCTTCAATTTTTCAAATTACCCGGTACAGTGGCGCCAAACATTTCTAAAGCCAAAGGCAAGAGCAGCCAGAGCTGCAATTGTTGGTGTTCCACACCAAATACCTGAGGTTATATTCCCTTCAATGCGTCACCGTGAATCCACCGAGAGAATGGGGGTTGACCACCAGGGGTCAACACGGGCTAATGACGTCAAAGCCACAGATTCTCCAGCTGGCGTCCTCACTTCACGCGCGAAAAAAGACCAGGTGCTTACCCCCCTTCGGTAAGGAACAGTCCATTTTCATCTCCTGGTTCTAAAATTCTATTACCAACTTACGGATTTAAGAAAACATTTATCGACGTATATTTTTATCTTTTCGGTCAATTTACTTAAATTTAACGAATAAAATGTCCTAAAACTTGGTTAATCTTTTTAGACTATTTTTGATTTTTTTTTATTATCACGTAGAAGCTGGGACAAATAACCTAATGAAACCCAATTATACGGAAAAAACCCCATTCTTCAAATTGCATCGCGACCCTTTCCCACGTGCGTAAAAACTTACGAAAGATATTACATGGTTCATACAACTCTTGGCAAACCAATTTCCCTAATATTTGCGTGATTTGTATTACCATATGTAACATAATTACTCATAAGTATGCCTCCGTATAATATTTCCATTGAAAAAAATTCAATGAGACCTTGTTTCACGCGGGACATACATTGAGCGGACCCAAAAATGCAAAAATGCTTATAATCCTTGCGCTATTGAAAAGGTTACCATGGAAATGAAATCATGTGATCGCGAGCCACGAGCTAAACTTGACATTGGCAAAGCCAGAAACGCGCGAGGAATTCTCACTAACTTCCGTTTCCCATCAGTAAAGTTGATGACGCATATTTCGTCACTGAGTTGTAAGTGACGTAATATACGTCATATCCCGTGAACAAGGTTTCATTAACGAAAATGCTTTTATGGCATACTTATGAGTGATTATGTTACATATGGTATTACTATATATCTTATTTTGTTGCAAACACTTGGCTAGTGTAACTCCCCGTGTCATTGCTAACTTAACCCATCTTTAAACGAAGAGGTAAAGGATTACTCAGTTCACGATTGACATTTAAACTAAATTGGTTCCATAAACCTTAAGGAAGTAAACTTTAGGGCAAACTTTCTTAAACCCTATAAATTTCACTGATTTTGGCTAAAATATGTAAAATTCCCGGATATTTCAATCGACAATCTAATTTCCTGACATTTACAGGTTATTTTGCTGACATGTTTAATATTTGGGTGGAAATCTTTCCAATATCGGACGACGAGGCGCTGCTCTTAAAAAGCCAAGCGCCAAATCTAGATTCGGGTCCAGCAGTTCATTTGTCCAAGGTAAAGACGTAGAGCCTGTAAGCCAGTGTTCCCATGTGGAAATATCCAGGTGGATAATAACGATTTTACTTGTCAATGTGCCAAATAGTGGGCGTTATATATTTTTTTGAGAAAAATTGTAAAAATTATATTTATTAGAGAGACTGACTCAAATTAAAGACATTACGTTACTACTTGTTTTTTTTGACTATTTTTTGTTGTGTTATGTCAAATTACAGTATAATGTTATTATTCTAAAATAAATAATTTGAAATTTCAATCCAACTAGTGGTTTTTAGCTTTGTATACGCAACATTCCTTTATCACTCACTATTGTCGACCTTTTGCCATTTTTTTCACAATTGGCCACTTCATTTTCCATATTTTTAACTATTGTCCACTTCCATATTTCCCACTATTTTTGACTTTCTTTCATATTTCCCACTATTTTTGACTTTCTTTCATATTTCCCACTATTTTTGACTTTCTTTCATATTTCCCACTATTTTTGACTTTCTTTCATATTTCCCACTATTTTTGACTTTCTTTCATATTTCCCACTATTTTTGACTTTCTTTCATATTTCCCACTATTTTTGACTTTCTTTCATATTTCCCACTATTTTTGACTTTCTTTCATATTTCCCACTATTTTTGACTTTCTTTCATATTTCCCACTATTGGCCACTTTTTTCCATATTTCCCACTATTTTCCATATTTTGCACTATTGACCACTTCGTTTTACATATTTCCCACTATTGACCACTTGGTTTTCCATATTTCCCACTGTTTTCCGCATTTCCCCCCATATTTCCCACTGTTGGCCATTAATCCCCACTGTTCCAAACTGATAATAGTGGTCTTTACACCAAACCGCAATTAGCCACTATTAGGTGGGTTCCTAACCGATGAAATATGCGTACCTGTCACGTATAATCAACCAAATTCTCGAAAACCTCTGACTACTTAATAAATGAAAAATATCAAATATATTCGGCATTCCAAAAACGTTTTAGACGCTGAGCAAGTTATAAATAAAAGTAGTTTGGCAACATTTGCAAAACTAGATTAATTTGGGTTCATTAAAACTTTCCCGATTCGTAACACCAACTCAGTTTTGGAGCGATTAATTAAACCTTTCTGTGAACACTAAAACGCTAAATGTTTCATCAATGTAAAAAATGTACGTCTATTATCTGCTGATTATGCTCAATTGAAAACCTTCACAAATATCCTGAATGTACTACATCAAAATATAATTATGAAACACTTCTGGGGCTAAGTAAAGTACGTACGAAAAATAAAGGGTTCAAAATATCGAAATCGTGTCACCATAAGTATATCATTGCATTCCATAAGTTTAATAATTATTGATAGCTATTTGTAAAGTGACGTAGAAATTACGTCATACCCAAAACGATAAGCGCCTCTAGCGAGGAAAATACGCAACATAAAAAGATATTCAGTGCTCATTACAAAGCATAATTAAATTTCACGTATTTAGTCTGAAGTGTACCAAGAAATGCGTAGTCATCCCAAATAAAATTAGTAACATAAGGAAGTGACTCACTTATGTGAAAAACAAAATTATAAACTTATGAGGTTACATCTAGGCCATAAAGAATTATTAAAATAAATCTATCTTAGGGTTCACAATTCTTGCTATACTCGGTTAAATACCAAAAAAAAAAAAAATTGTAGACATTTAATTTTTGTTTAATTTATACTTTTAAAATAATAATTCGTTTAAAAATACGGGATTTCGAGCAAAGTGGAATTTGGGGCGACTACACCCTAAACGAAGCATTAAAAATGCGACACGTACCTGCGTTCCATGGTTCTCCTCAGCTCCGGGATATTTTCGGCGTAGCCAAGATGAGTGTAGTACGGAGCTCTGTCGGCCGCTTTCATTTGGGAAAAATACACGTCTTTATAGGCTTCACTTTAAAACTTGTAAAAAACGCAGGGATTTCCATCGATAATTGTTTCTCGAAGAACTTTGTATTAAATTGAGTATAATTACGGAATTGGCGTAAAATAACATTTATTTGCAACTTAGACTAACAAATAAGGGACGGCACACTCAATGTTAATCTCTCACTTCTCAATTCCATCGCGTCCTCTGGTGGCAGAGATTTTCATTATATTTAATATTGTGTCACGTAATCAGCTCTAACAAAGCTTTTAAAGATTTATCGTGTAGTTTCGTTAGAGGAGGTACGTTGCCAAATTCGGCCACTAGAGCTTTGGGCATCTCTAAGCTAACATTTCTACCTATTGAGTTTAACGTCCCTTATTTATTGGTCTAAAATCTCAGTACGTAAGCAACCTTTAAAAATATTTTCGGAAGATTTAGTTTCAAACTCGCTAATCGATCAATTAACATTTGTAAAAGGTAGAGGATCTATTCAAATTAGAAGCATATTTTTAAATATCTCAAACTTTTACCAGATGGCGGCAGCCGTCTGAGACACTTTAGTTAATATAAAAAATATTTATTTTATTCGTTTTTCCTGAATTTCGAATTTGGACTTTTGTTTATAACTTATACGAAAGGCACCGCTTAAAATAGTTTTGGAAGTAAAATTTTCATTTATACCTTTCCCGCCAAAATGTTACAATTAGCGCCATCTGTTATAAATAAGAGCATCAAAGCCTACCCTCTAATGGATCCGCTCTAATCGTTTGTTTCCCAGTAAGACACTAGTTAATTGAAATATTATTGGGTTTTTTTTTGGTTAAATTACTAAAGAAGAGTATTATGATTAAGGGAATGTAGAAATAAAAGTTTAAAATCGGAAATTATTTGAAGATTTCCCGACCTTGGACTAAATCAGACCATTTTTAAGTGGGAAAACTACTGTGGCCATTGTCTACTTTCGTGCTATTTCAAGCTGCACTCTTTAAATTTTGTATTTTAACTTATAAAATTAATATTTAGGTGTAGAACAGCCTCTGGTTTAGTGATTAATATAATTTTGACAATTTTAAATTTATAAGTAATTAAGTTATTACGTTTTAATTCGGACCCCCGGAGCTAAACAAGTTGGACAAGCGCCCAAACTACCCTTTAGATAGGACATTATATCTCGTTAACTATTAATATTATAATTATCAAAATTATTTTAAGCACTAGAGGAAGGGACAGCTTAATAAGAAAAATATAATTCAACCGTGTATTTGTTAAAACAGAAACGTTGAACGAAAAAGAGGCTTTTACTGTATTCTTCCCCTTAAGTTGATTTGTTTATTTTTATCAGAAATTAATAAATTTACTTCAACTTATATTTCACTATATACTATACTATCTACAGGTTATGTTTAAACTAAAAAAAAGTATTGCAACGTTTAAAACTGACCAGAACTGTAGTAACATTAACTTCATAACATTTTAAAGGTAAAATTAAATTCCCTGCCATTTTACAAATTCTTAAAACTCCCAGACCTGTCCCTGAATTTTTAGGCCTATATTCAAATTACCCGACTAGTACAATTGAAATTTCTATAAATTAAAATATTTTTAGAAAATAGTATAAAGTCTGACTATTAGGACACCCTCAAAAGATTAAATCAGAATAAATATCGATTAAAATGATTAAAATAATTAAACCTGGATTAAATGATAAAACCACGTCTAAGAGATTAAATGGCGTAGTGAACGATTATGTCGAGTTGCGAATGATTATGTCGAGTTGCGAATGATTATGTCGAGTTGCGAATGATTATGTCGAGTTGCGAATGATTATGTCGAGTTGCGAATGATTATGTCGAGTTGCGAATGATTATGTCGAGTTGCGAATGATTATGTCGAGTTGCGAATGATTAAATCGAGTTGCGAATGATTATGTCGAGTTGCGAATGATTATGTCGAGTTGCGAATGATTATGTCGAGTTGCGAATGATTATGTCGAGTTGCGAATGATTATGTCGAGTTGCGAATGATTATGTCGAGTTGCGAATGATTATGTCGAGTTGCGAATGATTATGTCGAGTTGCGAATGATTATGTCGAGTTGCGAATGATTATGTCGAGTTGCGAATGATTATGTCGAGTTGCGAATGATTATGTCGAGTTGCGAATGATTATGTCGAGTTGCGAATGATTATGTCGAGTTGCGAATGATTATGTCGAGTTGCGAATGATTATGTCGAGTTGCGAATGATTATGTCGAGTTGCGAATGATTATGTCGAGTTGCGAATGATTATGTCGAGTTGCGAATGATTATGTCGAGTTGCGAATGATTATGTCGAGTTGCGAATGATTATGTCGAGTTGCGAATGATTATGTCGAGTTGCGAATGATTATGTCGAGTTGCGAATGATTATGTCGAGTTGCGAATGATTATGTCGAGTTGCGAATAATTGAATCGAGTTGCGAATGATTGAATCTGGATTACAAATTAAGTATTGTATCAGCCTAATCATGTAAAATTTTTATATTGGACTTCTTTCAAATACCACGTATCTAAAGTTGCTCCCCTTTCGTTCTCAGGTAGATAAATAGTAGTGGAAACGTCGAAAGAGGTTACATAACACCTACAACTGATCAAGGGTAAAAGTTCCATTAACTTACGCATTTGCTATTGACAATAAATTTTAGGGGGCCAATGAGAAACCAGGATGATTTGATTTTACAGGGGGAAGGAGCTTACTCTTCGAAAACTTGTCCTAACATCTATGATAAAATAAAATAAAATAAAATTAAATATATTTAAATTAGTTTACGGTCATACGAAATGATGTAAATACAAAAATCGTAATTTGGCACTTAAAGAAACCGATAATTCAAGGGCTGAACATTTACAGTTTTGATATACAACTATGAACCGTTCGAAATGAGGGGTTATTACACCCGGCGCAAAATATGGCAAATAAAAACATGGGAGCAAAAAAGATTAGACTGAGCAGATGTCCGAGTGATCAATGCCACCTGGGAATACGAGCGAAGGAAATGCGAGGGTCTTCCAATCGAGGCTAGTGGTCTCAGGTGACGGCGATAAGCGAAAAGCAAAATCACTTGAAACCAATAACATCGGAGTACTAGGATCTATCTAGCTTTTAACGTAATGTTCTTTGAGATTTCTAGATCGCGTCTATCACATTTGGTCTACATTTGCGCCGCCAGGACGACAGCGGAAAAACGTAATTGAGTGAAAGCCGGGGTCGACGTCTGGCCAGGGCTGTTGTGGCGGCCATCTGCTCACACCGTTACATTTTGCTCGGCCCTATTATCGACTATAGTACGGGTTCTCTGCAGTACGCGAGCAAAAGCGTGATAACTGATTAGCCTAATGAAGCTACTCAACCGAAAAAATCTCGATTTCATCTAGGATACGCGTAGCCTACACCCAATAATGTTGAGATGATTTTAAGCATTTGCTATCAGTCCCTCTGCGTTTGTAGGGTAAGCTACTTCCCGATAAATAAAATCAGATCAGGCCCGCGTATAAATACAGGGTGTTTCAAAAGATTATGCAAAATTTTAAGGAGTTGTAGAGGGTGAGTTGAGAAGTATGCCTGTTTTTCTCCATTTTTCCTACGATGAGTTAAAAGAGTGCCAGAGAGCTTCAAGATGTGGCCTTCAACTAGCCCCTGGAATACTGTTTAAGTATACTTTTTTTACGCTGGTTACCTCGATTTCTTTACAAAGTCTTTTTTTACGTATCACACCAACCCAAACCTTAATGTTCGCATTTCCCTGCTGCTGGGTTTGGCGCTTGTTGCCGCGTACTTCTAGTCGCTAGTAGGGCACACTTCGAAGCTCTCTGGCGCTCTTTTAACTCATCGTAGGAAAATGAAAATAAAAACCGGCATACTTCTCAAAGTTCTCCTTAAAATATTTGCATCACTTTTAGAAACACCCTGTATATTCTTGTTACACCTAAGCCGATCAAACCATATGCCCTGTTCTAGTACGTCTAGTACAGACTAGTTTGTCTCTTACGAATAGATTAAAGAATTAAAGCTTAAATAGAAGTGTTAACAGAAGTATATAATCTATCTCGTAAAAGAGAAGTTTCCATCTCCCTATCTTGATAATGTTATAAGCTTGGAACCAGTTCCTTCGCTGATTTCTCAAAAGACTCTTCGAAATAAATAGTACATCTAGTACATCAACTACTAACTTTCTATAGTTATTACATCGGCGAAAATATCAGTTATAATCAGTCCAAGGTTGGCATAATTTTTTCAGATTCAAATTCCCTGACTTTTAAAGGCCGAATTTAGACAATGTTTTACTTTTATCAGAAGTTGAAAAGTTCGAAACAACTAATATTCCAGTAGAAGCAAAACTTTCAATAATCAGAGAATTGTCTGAGATCAAGAGCAAAATTACCAAAATAAAAATTGAATTCGTAAGACTTTTTAGGCCTATTTTTAAATTCCCTGATTCCCGTTTTCCCTGACGTGGGGCAGTCAATGTCCCTAGAATTGTATATGTTAGTTTTGGCATTGTTCATTTAATAAATTAAGTTTTGGTAAATGGGTCGCAACCAAATTAAAAGCATAGTAGTTCGTGATAAATAACTAGAAGCAGGCAATAGTTATGATGTTATAATGAATATGTGAATATGAAATGATTAGTTAACGACTCTACAACAGTACTGAAATCGGTCGTTTTTGAAGAAAATGTGAAAAGCTTTATCAAATTAAATTATGATAAAATCAATTGAATCATGAACCAATTTAATAAGTTTACCTTTGTTGTGATCTCAATTAGTAGCATCCGAACCTGGTTACACAGATTAAATTCAGTTTTAAATGATTAAATCCAGATTCACAGACTAATGATTACTTCAAGCTTTACAAGATTAAATCATGATTCAAATGATTACTTCCAAGCTTTACAAGATTAAATCATGATTCAAATGATTACTTCCAAGCTTTACAAGATTAAATCATGATTCAAATGATTACTTCCAAGCTTTACAAGATTAAATCATGATTCAAATGATTACTTCCAAGCTTTACAAGATTAAATCATGGTTCAAATGATTAAGTTGTGGTTCAAATGATTAAGTTGTGGTTCAAATGATTAAGTTGTGGTTCAAATGATTAAGTTGTGGTTCAAATGATTAAGTTGTGGTTCAAATGATTAAGTTGTGGTTCAAATGATTAAGTTGTGGTTCAAATGATTAAGTTGTAGTTCAAATGATTAAAAAGTTGAAATGTTTTTAAATATGTATACTAGTCATTTCGTAGGAATTAATATGAACAAATTATGAGCACATTAAAAAGGTAAAAAGGGCTAAATAAATGGTAAGGGAGTCCCATTCGTAAAATGAAACGAATTTTCAGGCTACACAACTGCTAAAACTGTGGTTGTAACTAAATTTAAACGCGTTTACATAATGAATTTGACAACCAAATAGAGTTCAACAAAACGGGGGGAGTAAACTAAGAAAATGCCTGCGTTTTTTTCGATAACGGTAAAACAAAACTATTTATTAATAAAAAAATAAATCATAATAACATACAATAAAACCATCATTACAAAACAAAACCACAGTCCCAGCAGTTGAAGAGGCCTTCCAATTCAAAATAAAATCATCATAATAGAACACATACAATAAATAAAAAAACGAAGTAATAAAAAATTTAAAGAGACAATCATGCAAAGAACGATGCTAAAATGTAACAGGCCAATGAAAATATAATTTGGGATGACCAAAAAGGGGGGGAAATATTTAAGATACGCGTGTGACCAAAATGTCACGTTCAGAAACAGCACAACAGCTAGGAAGACGTATAAGGATAATTGAAAAAAAACCCCTTTAAATGTATATGTTACCTCAATGATTGATAAACAATGAGCGATTGTAGATGTATTTTTTCCGAATTGAACCGCCGCCAAAAAGGACTTTAAAATATGATCTCGCGGAAGTTTGACAAAAAATGAAAAGAGGATAGAATTATGAAGATGAATGTTTGAATGTTATGATCTCAAAGAAAAACATTTTCGTACAAAACGACTTCTTTGATATGAAGTTACGAATAAACTGTCATTTCGGTGCTTTAAAACAAGAGCATCAATATAAAAATATTTAATCATGATTTAATCATTTTTAATATTTACACAACCAAATCTACAAATTTGATTATAATAATATTTAATGATTTTTTAATATTTACACGGATTTGATTATAATCCAATTTAATAATTTTTTCATATTTACACAACCAAATCTACAGATTTGATTAAAATCAGATTTAATCATGATTGAATCGTAAGCGCAACTGAAAGCAGCACTGAAAAATTAGACGTATTCGATGTTCGTGATTTTTTTACTTCCTAGCGATATAGTAAATGTGAACTAATTAACTTAAATTTACTTATTATAAGTAATAAAACGTGTTTTTTTCAGAAAAAATAAATAATATTGAATTTAAAATTAACGCAATGCAGCCCTACGAGATGACGTCACACTGCAATTTTTTAACAGTTAACACCTACTATTGACTTCTGATAATACCTAAATATAGAACGTAAATAAACGTAGCAGGATTTTTTTTTAAATTATTTATTTCATGGGTTAATTGGTTGGTCATACAAACGCTCTTGGTTTTATTTTCATTTTTTAGTGTAAAAAATTAAAATTGTGACTTTTTCTCGCTATTTTTAATATCTTCAAAAAATGTTTCTACTACATGCAATTGGCTTCTATTTTTATACTTTTTCTTATTTACTTTTGGAAATAAATGGCGTCATATGGCAGACAAAAATACAACTGTTTATTTTTCATCGTTATCATCTTTCGGGAAAATGAATAATCGCGAATTTAAAAACGAAAGTTCGTTTTTTAGAAGTCTCTTATCAATATTTTCTTCTTATTTTTCGAAAGTGCACGTACAATTTTTCATATTTTTTGTAAGAGATATGAAGGGGGATTTTAGGGTGAAATTTGGTGAAATTCGCTTTTTTTGGTGAAACGGGCATGTTTTTTTTGTCTTTTTAAAAACATACATACAAAAATTATTTTTTCTTTTTGTCTCTAAATTTATATTCGTACTAATCAATGAAATATTGTATACTTATATTTTTCCTTCAATTTGGGTTTTCTGATACCGATTCGATTAGTTTGAAACACTATATATATAGTATAAAAATGATGGCACAAATACCTCTTGCATTTTTTTATGACTTCTGCCACGCATGACTCGCTATCGTAAGATATCATGATAAGACATCATTAAAATTCTGCAACACCAACAATACTAAAGCCTACATGATGACATCACTAGGTATTTTTTTATTTTTCATTTTTATTTTTTGGTAGAAAACATTTCACACTTAGAGAAGTTATATTTTTATACACAAATAGAAAAACGCTGTATTGGCTAAACCACGCCTACCATCCCTCCGCCCTCCCCTTCCTAGGCCGGGAGTACCGCCTATTCCCCAAAAAGAGGCGTGTCAAATATCAAGTCGTCCAATCACGCGCTTCGGAGAGAGAATACGTTGACAGAGAAATACAAAATTATTTTTACAATTATTTTTCATTATCACTAGAATTAGTCTGATCTAGTAGAAGGAATATAGTGTATTAAATACGAGTTTACAGTCTGTTTGACAAATGTCCTCGAATTATTTACGGTGGATTCAGTGGGCAATGCCCAGATAGTTTCACCTCGGATCAGTCATTCGAGATGAAATACAAAATTATACTTTTCTCACCCAATATAAATTTAGAATAAAGTAATATAAATTTAATTATATAATTCGTAGTAGGATTATTCCGAACCCGAAATAATGAATTAACTATTAAACGTTTTCCAAATAAAAATATTAATTCCCACGCCTAAAACATTTCAAACAGACTGTACATACGAAAAATACACCCTCTCTACTAAAGACTTATTTTTAATATTGGTTTTATCTTCGATTTGCCCTGCGATTTACTCAGTCAAAAAAAGTGGAATGAGCCTTTGAGAAAATACGCTTTTGAAAATTCAGAGAAATACGTATTATATAAAAACCCCCATTACTGATATTACTATTTAATCCTTCTCCAAAATTTATTTAAATCACCGCTTAAATTGATTGCGTATTTGTAAAATTTACATTTTCAATGTTAGTTTATAGACTTTCAGTATAACTCAAAATTACAATTGTCAAAATATCCGTACAAGAAGCGTGATTTTTCAAAGGCATTTCCATTTTTAGTATTTTTAAAAGAAAAATAACTGTTTTGGTATTATAAATTAGAAACCAAATTGATTGAAGAGGTCCAAGGGGTTTAAAACAATATTGTAAATATAGTTTCTGTTAATTTTCTGTTGTATTTTACATGGATAATTGATATTGGATTAATTCAGACGTAAGTAGGGACTCATCGAGCTAATTTCATGAATTAAAATAAAACACTGGTTCACATGATTCTACCATTTGGTATCTCTAGCCTCTAGTCACGTGTTTCGTGTTAAATAAAAAAAATGTTTAAATCTGCAGAAACGGTATTTACATTTTTTGGGGGCGAAAATATTTTAAATCAATTAAAATAATTATAATTAAAAATTGCATAAATTAAAATGATAAGTAGACATGAGGTAGTAACAAAAAGAAAAAAAACGACTGAGGTAATGGTTTAACTTAACAAAAAAAATCACGATTAAAAAAATATATATAAAGCTGGCGGTTTTTTAAAACCTCGAGAGACAACCATTTTTGGACTTGATTTCTTTCATGTTTTATAATTTCAATCTGGCACAAATGTTTTGCATACGTTTATAATGTCGTCCAGAGTAAATACAGATCGACTAACGACGTACTTAGCCCGAATGTCTTCAACGAAATCGTAGCGACGCCGAGTTATCTCCCCAAATATGTTCCACTTTAATGACATTTCCCAATTTATCAAATTCGCGTCATTTTAGATTTGGTTCACAATTTGAGTGACCAATTCATCAGGGTACTTCGAAAACCTTTCTAATAAAAATAAATACCCACAATAATTAGCGGCTTTTAATAGATTACTAATTTAAGTATATGTCTGGTAAGCGGCTCGACTGATGCCATTCAACTCCAACCTTAAAATACTCCGCGGCGCTACGATTTCGAAAAGGTCAACACGCTAATTGCTACGTTAGTAACTGTAAATTGGCTCTGACGTGGCTCAATTTTAGACGAATAATTTTGGATAATATTTAAACGCGCTATGTTAAGTAAGGTAACGGTTTTTGTGACCTAAAAATAATTTTTGTGATCCTCGTTTTAAGTAAAAGGGGGCGTGTGAATAGGGTAGTAAAGTTAATATTTTGGCACATTTTAGTTACTTCCATCGCTCGTATTAAAAACGAACAATTTTTTTCTTGTTATTTAGAATGAACCCCAAAGACACGAGACTATTTGTCAGAAATTGGAACACGAAACATCGTTTCTTTCGCAAAATATAATCTATATCATTTTTCATTTAAACTATCGTTTTTTTGGTTGTATTTTTCACGTTATATCGTATCGACGTCAAATATTGTAAGTAAACTTTTCATTCTTTTTATACTAAATATAATATAATTGGAAGGCCTACGTGGCTGCTGGGAGACTGGCTGTGTTGTGATGTTGGCTGTTGCGAATGTGTGGTTGGTTGTACTCACGTTGCTCTTCGTTGCCGTAGCAGTCGCAAGGGGGGGCGTCCAGTTTGGCGTTGTTGCGCAGGCGCTCCAGGCGCTCCCACCAACCGGGCTCCTGGAAGCCGGGGTGGTACGGGGCGCCGTGCAACGTCTGGTGCTGCGGGTGGCCACCAGGGTGATGGTAATGGTTTGGAGGGTTAAGCGAGGGGAGAAACTGCGGGTTCAGGTTGTGGGGCACGGCCAGCTGCGGCGGGTAGGGCGCGGGCCCGAGCGCCGACGGCGGCGGGCCCATGTGCATCCCGACGGCGGCGGGCAGCGAGCCGGAAGCGGAATACGCGAGGGTAGACGGGGGGAGGCCAGTCTGCTGGGAAGAAGAGTTTTCGAGTTTGCGGTTGACGTCGGGCGACGCGACGAAGCCGCGAGAGTCAACGATACGACCACCATCTATGCTGTTGAGGGGGCCTCCCCCCGTCAGAGGGGCCCTGTTACTGCTAATACTGTTGGAACCGGAAGTATTCGCTACTTCCGCCGACGCCGAAGAGGCCGAGGGGTAAAAAGATGAGCTGAACGCCAGTTTCGGTTCCGCCGATCCGCCGGCGAGAGTCGTCGTCAAGCGGTTGGAGCCGAAAAGGTGGGAAACGGAAGGCAGAGGAACCAGGGAAGAAGGATCGTTCGAAGGAGAAGACGTTGAGATTGAAGAAGGCGCTAATGTGTTCAAATTATATGTATTGGTAATACTTGTAAATGTATTCATAGATGTGGTCGTACTCGATAAAAAAGGCTGCTGCTGTTGCTGTTGGGATTCGATCGTGGCGGACTCTAGCGTGGAGTTATTATTACTAGCGGTGGGGTTAGTTCCGTCCATACCGTTATTTCCGCCGCTAGATGGCGGCGTACAATTATTGTTCGACGTGCTGTCCGCCGCGTTCGCCGGAACTAATTGGTCGGAGATCGAAGGTGGGCGTCCGCCGCCCTCGTAGACGCGCGGCGACGAGGGCGTCGGCGGCTGTCGGGGCGACGCTTGTTGTCTCTGGTACCCGACACACCCGTTCGTCGCGGCGTCGCGGGCCGCTCCGTACGGGGACTTAGGGGCGAACGTGGGCGAGAATGGCTGGGTGGCGGCTGCCGGTGGCGCCTTGGTCGCCTGGAAAGACTGAGCGGAGGAAGAATTGCTGCTCGACGGCGAGAAAGCGTTGCCGTTGTTGCGGTCGAACGCGTCGTCCGCTTTCGCGTCTTGCGCGGACTCCGAAGCGAAGAAGGCACCGTAGTTCCCGTTGACGCGAGTGGCCGATTCCTCCTGGCTGTTGGCGTAACCCGTCTGCGGCTGCGCGCTATTCCCGAACCCGGAGTCGGAGCCCCTGGAGAAGGGCCGCGAGTTCCTCCTGGCGGCGGGCTCCTTGGACGATTGGCCGCTCCACGAACTGGCGTCGTTGGCCATCAGGTGGGCCGGCGGGAAGTGGCCGATGGCCTGAGAGATGGCCGTCAGCGGCGAAGACAGCTGGTGGATGTTGGAGAAGGGGTGCCCGTCGCCCATGGCCTGGCCCAGCTCGGTCAGCACTCCGCTCGGCTGCAGCGAAGACGGGTAACTTACCGGAAGACTGATATCTTTTTGGTTTTGGCGGCTTTGGATGAGCGACTTGAGCCGGTTGTTCATCATTTGGTGTCGGTTGTTGGTGACTCCTCCGTATTCGGAGTCCACGTTGTCGTCCATCCCCGCTGGCGGCAGGTGCCCGTTGTTGAAGGGCGGCGGTTGGTAGCCGCCGCCGAAATGAGGAGGAAGCTCGTACATGGAGTTCAGTCCGTCCGAGCCGCCTTTGCCCAAATTGTAGTCCATTCCGCCGAAACCGGCAATCTAAACAAAGACACATTGGTTACAAATTTACATTCGCATCGAGGGTTGCTGATTTATTGGGATATTTCTACGTTTTATGCCTCTTATTACGATTGATTAATAATTGGGGTGAATAAATATTAATAAATCTTAATTACAATTTAAAATCTTCATTTAATTTAAATGGTTTCTCATTCGTTCGTGTGCACACAATTTTGGCATACAAACACAATTTTCGGGTACTTCATTTTCGAGCAAATCAATGTTTCATTGCGCTACTACTTGCCTGAAACTAACTCTTTTATTTTCTGTAGTATGATAATGCAATATTACTCATTTTAAATGTGATCCGATACCCGAAATGACTCAATTCAAGTACAGCTCTATCAATAAATTTATACCGAAATATAAATATATAAAAATTGGCTAGAATTATTTACAAATCACGGCACTGGATAACATCGCCTTTGGTGATGCCACGGATATCGGGCGAAATGAAGTGTTGGGTATCCCTCAAAACCGTTGTAGGTTTGTGAAGGGTAGAAATAGGGCTATTCACCTTGTAGGCAAAATCGATATTAAATTGTTACAATGCAGATGAACGTTAGATTTCGTGGCTTATCGAGTAACTGTAAATGTATTAGAATGGCATTGTTTACTAGAGTGCGCTCTTCAGATAGTTGGCTCTAAATTGATCTTTTACAACCCGGAACAAATCTACTTGCGAGGTAGATTATTGGTTCTTGACACGCGTAAGTTTAATACTCAATAACAGAATATAACGTTATTATATAAAGTTGCTTTGTTTTATTTTACTATTTAAATTGTGTATTTGGCCAAGTAACTTTGTGCATCATTTTAAATGGTTGATTCACCATAGTACTTCATCTAACCTCTTACGTCTGCTATGTCTTCGTACACCAAGAGGTACCTCTGCTGTAAGCAGAAGGCGGGAAAGCAGAACACAGCATATGGAAATGTTGACGAATATATTGTATCATGCATGCCTGCCTCTTACTGCAGAGTTATTTTTCGGGTGCAGACGACATAGGAAATAGAAATGTCTACGTCGTCTGCCCCCAAGAAATCTTGCAAGAATGCAGGATATAAGTGAGGGAGTGACCACTATCCGTAATCGGTGTACAGCCCCTCGGATAAGGATAAACGTTAACTTCGTCTGCACCCCAAGAATTCTTGCAAGAATGCAGGATATAGGAAAAACTTTAATTTCGTTTGCTATGACATCTTGACCCTAAGTCCTTAATCATCCGCGTGCTGTAAGCAGACAGCAGGAAAGCGGAACACCTCCATCTATTATGTCATCGGCAGATAGATTCTGTATTTTGCATTTCCGCTATGTCAACATTTATATCTGCTATTTCGAATGTACCCCAACAATAACTCTCCTGCAAGCACAGCAGAAAAGCGAGCGCATAATAAAGGTCTAAACTTCTATCTGCCATTTCGTGTGTTGTAAGTAGACAGCAGAAAAGCATACCACAGAATGCATGCTATTTTCGTCTGTAATGATCGCTATACCGTAAGCAGACAGCAGGAATACAAAACACGGGGTATACTTCAATCTAAACAATATGATCGAGACCTAATAGATCCATCATTTAGAATCCAAGTGGGTCTATGAGCACTTACTATAAAATATATCCAACAAAACAAACCACGTTAGACTATGTTTGTAAGTTTAAATGGTTTATATGTTGAAGAACAATTGCGTTCGAACAATACATGGCCTGAGCTCCGGATCCCTAGTAAAAAAATAATTTCGGGCCTTAATTACCAGTAATAGCTATACGTTTTCGGGGAACCGGTTCAAACCACTACCTTTTCGGCTCCGAAGCATTTGGGTTTTAGTTTTTGTAAAATTGAAGCTGACTACCAGGCATTTTCTCAGTGGAAATGCTAGGTATTCTAAACAAGGTTGCCACAATCTTTTCAGAGTAAAATTTCCAGTTATATTTTAGAACATTCTAATTGTTTTATAAGAAGTTAAGGAATTTAAACAGCAGGGTTGCCACAGTTTTTTCACAATCAAATTACCTGACTTTTTCAGGTTTTCCCTGACCATCTCCGGAGATCTTTCAATGACTTATTTTGTGCCAAGATTTTGTACTTTTTAATCTTCAGTAAGTTTCCTATTTACAACCGAATTTAAATTCTCTGAAATTTCCCTGATTCTTAGACTATTTTTTAAATACCCTGATTTTTAGACTATTTTTTTAAAATCCCTGATTTTTAGACTATTTTTTTAAATTCCCTGATTTTTAGACTATTTTTTTAAATTCCCTGATTTTTAGACAATAAATTCCCTGATTTTTAGACTATTTTTTTAAATGCCCCGATTGTTATACCCATATTCAAATTCTGACTTTTGCAGGAATTACAGGTTTTCCAGGTATCGTGGCAGCCCTCAACAGGTTATGTTTAACATAATTAACTTTCTATTGAAACTTTGGAATTAGAAAATTTAAGGAACTAAATAATAAAAGAAAATGTCAAAGATCTTTAGTAGAATTAATTCCATAAATTTTTTCAAGATTTAAATTGCCTGACTAGTTACAATTTCTTAAATTCACAATTTCGTTGACCTTGTAGACCTATTTATCAATTTCCTGGCCCATGTCAACCCTGTTATGGTAACACGAACAAATAGCAGTGCTAAAATGGAAAATGTCTTGCCCAAAAAGGTGATGTGGACATCACGGACAAAGCCAGATAATACTTGGTCATAATCTTTTTTTCACCTTTTTGGCGATCTCTTTATGCGACGCAGACAATAATGTCGCCCAAATAAAAATGGGTCGTTCTCACTTCACTGCCGGGGTGGGGCAGCTTCAGTTCGACAAAGCTGCGAGTCTTTTTGCACTGGTCTACCATATAAAAGAGCTGAATACCGTTCATTAAGCGCTGTCAACAGACATCGTACCAGCTTTTCATATCAAAGTTGTTCGTCAAAGCACAAGCGAACAAGACAGCCACTTACAACATAATAGCTTCACTCTAAGATTTTCAAAAACCAAAATTACTGGTTTTTAGGTTCCAGCCAGGTTTAATCTCAAATTGTGTATAAAGTTAATTTTATCTAATTGCCGGTTTTGTAAGATTTGTTTAACGGCATACGACTAAAATTTAAATTAGGAGTTAACCCATTTTTAAACTTTGAATATAAAATGGTTCCAAACTACAAAGCAGGTAACTAGCCAACTATTTTAGGTATTTTAAGTGGTCATTTTGAAACCAGCATACTTGTCCACGAAATAAAAATATTCGTAGCTATAAAAGTTAGTTATATTTTAAACCGGAAAATCGTCTGCTACGTGATACGTCTTCTTTTCATCGACACCAGGTGTCAGAAATGTGAAATTCGATGACAAACCTTAAACACTTCCTTTAACAACATTAGGGACAATTGCAATACATTTACGGCGTTATAAATAAAATGGGGGTCCGAGGTAAAAATGGAAGCGGCAAAACGCAGATGTTTCTCTCGGTGCGAAGCGCAGGAAATGGGCAAATGGGAAGAATTTAAATTGCAAAAATAAAGCTCTTCTTTTTATGGTTTGTCCCCGGCATTTTAGGTTTAAAGGTATGTTATTTGTTTGCGCTAAAAAGCGGCTATTTATATTTCGCTGTCCAAGGCTCTCAGGGCGCGTTATAAGCAGCTGCCTCGATCATTGCCGGGAAATTATTAAATTCGAGCCTCCATCTTGTAATATGGCAGCTCCCATTAAACACACAGCTAGCGAGTATTCAGGGAAAACAACGCGGACCGATTTCACGAGGGGCCGTTTATAAATTACGTCATACCAATTGTGTAGGAACTCACCCCCTCAAATTAAGTAACAATGTCCTAAGTTAACTAGTGAATTGTGAATCCAATTATCAGTGACCGGGTTAGGATGCGTAGGAGGGTGGTGTCAAGCCGTTCATGCCACGCGAGCCAACAGCTCCTTACACTGATCATTACCGTTAACCTCAGCAAGTTAAATTTCTTCAAATTTGTTTAGGGTTTGGCTTTTTTATCCCTTTTCATAATGGACCATTCTACTTATTCGCTAATTTTATTATCCCTTGCAATGCAGTCCATAAACTTTAAAATTATCATATTAAATTATAAATTAAGTATATTTTAAACTGTTTTACGTTTATAAATCTAATACGGGGTTGCTAAAATATTCTCAGATTCAAATTCCCTTACAATTCTCAGTTTTCCCTTACCATTTTAAGTTATTTTCCCTTAAAAGGCCAAAATTAGACAGATTTTAACATTTACATTTATCAGAAATTAATTTTAGTTCAGTACAAAAGTTATTTCAACGTTAAAAAACCTTTCAGGGAAAATAATAATCAGCTAGGCTAATACCCAAGGCACCACCTTAGGTCTAAGTCATCAAGCTACTTTTAAAGCCATTAATTCAGGTGGCCGGGTTTCAATGCGTAGGAGGGTGGTGGCAAGCCCTTCAAAAATATATCTATAAACTACACAAATTTTTCAAGCGAAACTTCTGTTATATTACACTTCCGGAACTAGACAGCGGTAGCTTCAACGAACCGGACTGAATCTTACGCAAGCCCAAGTGCACCAATATTTCTAAGCCATTGCCACGACGGATATGGCACCAGTTTGCCCTCTAGCGAGTTTTCCACCGTCATCGAAAAAGTTCAATTGAAAGATACGGACACCGTTAATCTTTCCATTTTAGGATTTACAGAACTTCCACTTTACAAAGACGCATAGCTTTTAAGGCCAATAAATTAACTTCAGAAGTTCTGACAATATTGATGCATTTGGCCTAAATAAGTCATATGGATTTTATGGAAAAATGGTCCCCCTAACTGGGGTAAAACAAAGTGGTCCCCCTAGCTGGGGTAAAACAAAATGGTCCCCCTAACTGGGGTAAAACAAAATGGTCACCCTAACATAGTTAAATGATAATTTTGAAAATATGATAAATTTATGATTCGGAATCATGTGTGGTCTGGTCAGTGACGCACAACCTCCTCCAAAAAAAGGTCACCTTTTGGACACCTTGGGAAGGGGAAACTCTTGGACTCTAGGTGGTGTCCGGACACCCCTCCCCCTCCCTGTTGTTGCGCCTCTGACGTTACTCCAACATATCCTCTTTTAACCCCGTCCGCAGAATGGGCCCCAGTTGCGTTCCCCGAATTAGAAATTCCGCGTTCTCAGAGCGATATCTACTGGTGTGAGCTGCCATTATTACGTCGGAGGTTCACTTCCGGGTCGGGGATCCCCGGTTGTCGGGGTGGGCGCCGTGTGCTCTCCCTGCCGACATCACCGACACACCTCGAAGTATTCATCTACCCTATACTGTTAATGCTATTCTATTTCACACGGCAAAATGGACGCTTCGTAATATTTATTTTGCCAGCTCTACAAAACCTATTCGGGATGGTTACCAAGGCAACCACCAATTACAAATAATTTTTAAAAAAGTGAACGAGAATAGGTGTTTCCATTAAAAAAATTACCCGCGTCACGAGCGTGAGCTTTTTAGTACTCTATAGGCACGCGCGTTTCGCACGTGGACTTCAAATTCGAGCGCGCGCGCTCTATCTTCGATAGCTAGAGCCTAGCGCCGCAGTCGCCGATATTTTATCTGGCGGCGCTGAGTCATTTACTTTTCAGTAGTAGTTTTATTTCAGGGAGCCAATGAGAAACCCAACTGATTAATTTTATTAGGGGGAAGGATCCTGATAATAGTAGATTGTCATAAATTAAATAGATTTAATTTTTAAATTTAATTAAATTATTTATAGTGCGTAACGCATTTAAAATAAAGAAAATATAATATAATGAAATAACGAAAACTACGAATTTTGAATAAGACTATCACAAAAAAGATCATATTACAGGTTGCTTTAATTACCAGTAATAGCTATACGTTTTCGGGGAACCAGTTCAAACCACTACCTTTTCGGCTCTGAAGCATTTGTGTTTTGGTTTTTGTAAAATTGAAGCTGACTACCAGGCATTTTCTCAGTGGAAATGCTAGGTATTCTAAGCAAGGTTGCCACAATCTTTTCAGATTCAAATTTCCAGTTATATTTTAGAACATTCTAATTGTTTTATCAGAAGTTAACGAATTTAAACAGCAGGGTTGCCACAGTTTTTTCACAAATCAAATTCCTCGACTTTTCCAGGTTTTCCCTGACCATCTCCGGAGATTTTTCTCTGACATATTTTGTGCCAAGATTTTGTATTTTAAAACCTATATTTAAGTAAAAGTTTCCTATTTGCAACCGAAATTCAATTCCCTGACTTTTCCCTGATTTTTAGACATTTTTTTTTAATTCCCTGACTTCTCCCTGATTTTTAGACAAATTTTTAAAATTCCCCGACTTCTCCCTGATTTTTAGACAAATTTTAAAATTCCCCGACTTCTCCCTGATTTTTAGACAAATTTTTAAAATTCCCCGACTTTTCCCTGATTTTTAGACAAATTTTTAAAATTCCCCGACTATTCCCTGATTTTTATATCCATATTCAAATTCCCTGACTTTTCCTTGATTTTTATATCCATATTCAAATTCCCTGACTTTTCCAGGAATTCCAGGTACTGTGGCAACCCTGTATTACTTCCGGTAAAACGATTTCCACTTCGCTCAAATTCAAAATTGGGTGCTCGTAGCGTCGTAGGCATTTGTCGTAGCTAAGCCCCGCCTTGAAACGGCCGCCATGACGTTAATTAGACGTCACAGATCACGAGGCAAAACGCCACACGATCCCGCGAAATAGACACGTGACGACCACGACCGTCTTGAATGTCATGGCCGACCTATACGCGTTATCATAGCAACGAAAACAAGCCACACGCCCACACCCACGAGCGAGCTACGAATAGGGCGAAGTGAAAGGCATTGAAAACTACACTGCAGCGTTGCCAGATCGAAAATCTAATATTATCGTATATAGGCGAAATATTTATCGATTTTTCCTGGAAAATTATTGCAAATTTCTTTTTGGCGCTAAATTGAATTCATACATAAATGCGTAATTTAGATGATTTTTTGAAAGCACTACAGGAGTTTTATTTCAGGGAAATAAAATGCCCAATATCATTATTTACTGAACTTAATATGTTTGCAAATGTATAAAAAATGCGGTAACAGCTAGGAGTAATAAACTCGCACTGAGGACTACGCAGCACGTTCGGCAGAAAATGTATATCATTAATTTTAAGTAGAAGTTATATAAATTAATAATAGTCTATAGTTTTTCAAAAAATCTAAAAATTATCGTACGTTGAGGCAGAATTATCGAAATAATGAGACGATATCGTACGCC
The DNA here is from genome assembly GCF_980474605.1 of Leiobunum rupestre. NCBI lineage: Eukaryota > Metazoa > Arthropoda > Arachnida > Opiliones > Sclerosomatidae > Leiobunum > Leiobunum rupestre. The sequence continues at coordinate 40,524,668 of NC_143392.1, forward strand.
ATGAAATTTATAGTACGCCCTAAAAATGTCGATGAAATTATCGAACTGTGCGATAATTATCGTCTGTCTGGCAACGCTAAACTACAGTGACGAAAAACCGAATGTGGTCAGTGATAAAACGAAGGGGGTAACCACTAAAAAAGGGAAAGGAGTTTGAAAGGGGAGACTCACCCTGTGCGGCCCTCCCGCGGAGTTTCCTCCCCCCACAGCCGACATCGGCGTGGGGTCCCCGGCGTCGGGCTGAGGGTTGCTGTTGGGGTATCCACTCGACGGCGTCAAGGGGCCTCCGCTGCTGCCCCCGTTGAGGCTGCGTCTGCCCGGGGGGGTACCACGGCCGCCCCCCGCGGGACCAAGGTCGTCCAGGGAGCTTGGAGAACTGGGGCATTCCTTCAATCCTCCTGACAAGGCGCCCGGAGCCTACAAAACAAACCAAAATTAGGAAAACAATGCACTATCATCGATTCTAAATGTCATTTGCTGAAATAAAATATATAAAGTTAAAATTAATAATAAGTTAATGTTTAATTTTGATTACAATTTAATATATAATTGGGCTGAATTGACAATAAAAGGGACTATGAACTTCCATATTTATGGTTTAAAGGCGCTAGTTACGTTAAAAACAAGTATCGCGAGTCGGCAGTAGAATTTTTTTTAGTTCATACTCCCTTTAAGCAAAATAAGCTCGTGCTTAGGGCATCGGAAAAAACTGTCTTACTGTAAAATTCGTTTCGTATTCAGTTCTAATTATTGATTTTTGATGTAATTAGATATATTTATCGGTAACATCCTGAACCTTGTTTATTTTAAATTGTTTTAATTAATTTAGGTTAGGTTTAGTTGAGGTTAAGTTTAGATTTAGGTTACTAAATGAATGCTAAAGTATTTTGGCTTTCTAGAGCCTCCTTCAAAAATTTTATGGTCAACAACCGAATTATTTCTGGTGGGCTGAGAAGGCATAAAGAAACATTTTTCTAGTTTGAAACTTATTTAAAAACCGTTATCGCCTTTTTTCAAAATCTATAAAAGGCAGAGTTTTAAAATTTTCAGGGCATACGTATCATGACGTAGGGAACATTCTAATTTCTTATTTTCAGAAAATCGGTCTTTACTTTATTTTGAAACAAAACTAGCTACCGGTCAAAGAAATTAATTTTTTAAAATATGCATTTTTTTAGAATTTTCTGACAATTAGAAATTAGAATGTTCCCTACGTCATTCGTTAACCCTGAAAATTTAAAAACTCTTCCTATTATATATATAAAAATGCGAGGTCAGAGCACAATCAGACAACCAGTGTTTACGTCAAAAAAACCCTCAACTAAAATTTCCATTAAAAAAGTTTTCCGTTTTGGCACAAGTAAATGAACCGCAGTTATCAGACTGCTATACTCCCGTGTTGGAGGCGTTGCCCTTACGAAGTTACATTTTTACCTCGAATTTGAAATTTTGCACCCTCCTAGGCCCAAGAAAAGTTTTTGTTTTTATGAAATATTAAGCCATTTTATATACATAGAAATAGCTATAAACACAATTCCCAAGTGCAGTTTATCGCGTCAGAAGACGGGGATGGAAATTAGCTTTTATTTGAGTCTATTTTATCATCATTTTCATATAAAAACGACCTCCGATTCTGAGCGCTATTTCGATAACTGCGGTTCCAGGGTTGCCACAAAACTTTCCGATTCAAATTCCCTGACTATTCCCTGTTTTCCCTGACCATTTTAACAGATTTTCCCTGACTTATTAAGGCCAAAATGTTTCTTTTAATTTTAATTTTATCAGAAGTTAATAAGTTTAGATGAACTTATATTTCAGTAAAAAGGTTATTGCAATGTTGAGAAAATTAGCCAACCATTCAAGGAAATAAATGATAATCATGGAATTTGTCATAGATCTAGAGTTAAATTACCTTAAAAAAGTGCCAAGATAAAATTGAATTCCCTGACTTTTCCCTGAATGTTTACCAATTCTTAAAATTCCCTGACATTTCCCTGACCTTTTAGGCCATTTTTAAATTCCCTGACTTTTCCCTGATTTCCCTGACGTGTGGCAACCCTGGGTTCATTTACTTCTGGTTTTGGGTTATGAAAAATGGGCCTTTCAAAAGATTCATTTAATTTAATTAAAAATTAAAGAAAACTACTGCGAATTCAATAGATGGACAGGAAGTATATTTAGTTCAGTCAAAATAATTATCTAAACGTAATTTTTTAATATAAAATATTAATTAATATATAAACAGCTTCAAGAATGTAGGAGGTTGCCAAAAAAATTCAATAATAAAATTTCCCTGACTTCTTTAGGGACCAAATTATACTATTTTTAACGTTGTATTTTACTTCAGCGAATATTTTAGCATAATTAAAACATTTTATTGCACAGTTAAATCACCATAATAAAATTTCAGATAAATTGAAATTCCGACGTTTTTAGGCCTAGTTAAAAAATGTATTTGCCCTGAGAACCTGAACCTGTGACAACCCTAAATTGTTATAATATAATAGTGTGAAACCACATTATTTTGAGTACGTTGGGAATTGAAGAGCGCGAGGCTAAACATCAAAATGTAGACTTTACCAGGCTTCTACATCGAAGCGTTTCTAGTACTTTCTACGCTTCTAACTAACACGTAGATCGGTATAAAGCCTCGATATTTAAAAACAAAAATAAACCCTACGTGTTCACGTTGAGACGAGACGTACTTAAAAACTCTAATATCTCTAGTATCTCCCAATTGTCATCATTAAGCCTTAAAATCAAATTCAATATTTAGAAATAAATTATCGAGAAAACCGGATCTAGAAAATGCCCCGCCCCCAAAAACGAGAAAATAATACAGCTTCGAGAAAGCCTTTGCTCTTAATTAGACCTTGAAACTCGCTTTTGAAATATTTTGAATAAAACATTTCAGTTTGAATTCGTTAAATATTAAATTAATGAGAAGATAAAATACCTCACCTTAAGAACAGGTGGCGTACCTTCCATGTGAATAAAGAAAGAAAATCTATTGTGCCATTTTAACGATAACGAGATTAAGCAAGAACAGCGTGTCAATGACACCGACCGAGAACTGACCGAAAAAGCGTAGTAATCGATAAATATTTTTCTTTTTCGTTAAAAAATGGCGCTAGGGGTCGTCCAAAGCCGAGCCACAACAGGGTAAAGATAATGATAAAATCAAAACCGGAGGAAGCGGATACGAAATGATGCCAAAATGAAGCATCCACTCTTAAACAAAGAGAGTACTAAGGCTATATATTTAAAGTGTATAAAGTCGATAAAACAACCGTAAAAGTACGCAAAGGCTTGATAAACAGTCGAGCGAGAAGGACTGAAGAAAAACACTACGCGAGCCGAGGCTTAGTAAAAACAAGAGATGAAAAGTTTCGTACAGCAGGCGGCGTGCAGCGAGATTCGGTAGTTCGATATCAGCTGCAGTTAGGACTTCGACGCCGTTAGAAAGTAGAGAAACAAACAACACGAACGGAAGAACGCGTCCTCAACTGCCATTTTGAATTTTTTTACTCGTTAGTGGCAGGGACTAATCGCGTACGACAGTATGATGTAAACACGCACTTTATATCCAAACTAAAGTAACGTTTTTATCCGTACGCTTTTGACTATTATAAAAACTAAATTGAATTATTTTAAGACATTTGCACTTGTTCGTAAGCGACAGGTTTCGCACACTTAGCTGGAGTGGGAGACTATCTCGAGTTTACTCGAGTCGCGTTGTGTATCGGTACAGTAGGCCCCATGTGGGGCGTTTTATTTTTCGAGGAAACGAATGAACAGTCACGGATTGCGCTCTTAGCGTCGTTATCGTAAACGTATAAAATATATAGATATTATGAGACCCGAGCTAGCGTAAAGTTCCACTAGTTATAAAATAATTAACGTATATGAGATACGCACGTACATTTAAAAAAAGGGGGGCCCCATGTTGCCCGAGGACGATGGACGAAAACATTTAGGTTACTACTTTTGGAAGCGAAGAATTTGTGCCTAAATGTAATTATTTATTAATAACATTATCGACTGTATTATGAAATTCACACATACGACGCAAACGAGTTTGGCGCTACGTAATGACGATGCGTTACCTCCTACACCAATTATTTTTGCTGATGGCCAAGGCCTATTTCATACCACCGATTTCTTTGATATTTCCAGGTGCAAGGGTACCTAATGTTTTATGATAATAACCTAAATAAAACAACGGGTTTTATCTTATTTACCTAGTGCAAATCTCAGTGTCATAGCTAACTTAACCAATATAATCATGAAGTTTCATAATTAACATTTAAACTAAATTGGTACCATATTATTATATAAGAGTAATACAGTCAAATCATTAATATGAAAAACTTATTCAAGTAAATTTTCCCGATTTCCCCGAATTTTATTTAAAAAAAAAAGAATTTCCCTGACTTATCTATCGACAATCTCACATCCCTGAATCCCTTATATTTCTAGGCTTTTCAGTTCTACCTTACTTCGGAGGAAATCCGAGGAATAATGATAAAAAAATATAATTGTTTTAATTTACGTTTTTAGTTATGATAGATGGCACCAATTTCAACTAAGGTAACAAATACTCACTGATTTATTACAAAAAAACTGCTTCTAAGACTGTTTTAAGAGATGCTTTGTAAAACCATAAGCCTATCATAAATCAAGGTGTAAGAATTAATTTTAACGGGTGGTAGGTATTATAAATCGATATCCCCTGGTGGCTTTGTGCACAACTACATACTTCAAGCGCAAGGCATCATGATTGCGCACAACACATACGCTATCAGAACACAAAATCTTATACGCCGAATAGTTTATATTTTTGACAAAGGCTTACGGGAAGATGATAACTCTTTGGAAAGTAAAATTAAAGCTTCCTTTTGTAAAATAATGATGAATTATTGATAAAGATCATAAAAAAATTATGCATTTTTGAAGGCGCCTATTTTTAAACTTCAGGCTTTAAACGCGTTGTGTGAGATTTCTCGTATAGTTGACCTAATCTGGTCAGGAAGCTAAGATAATATTTTAGTGTAAACTTAAAACGAAGATGGCCCTAGTGTCCTATCGCATTCCAATGAATTCCTTCTCGGATTGACAATGCTGCCTACATGGGGTCATATGCTACATCTTAACTTATGGAGAACTGTGATACGCTTATGTTAATCCGTATTTCAGTAAAGGTTTTCTATTTGCAACCTAAATTTAAATTCCCTGACCTTTCCCTGATTTTTAAACTAATTTTTGAAATTCCCTGACTTTTAGATCCATGATATTCAAATTCCCTGACATTTCCATTAATTCCAGGTTTTCCAGGTATTGTGGCAACCCGGCCCATGGTCAAGATCAAAAACACCCATTACTAATGCCCAAGAAGCTACGCATAACTATTTTTAAGGTTTTTGCTTTAATAACTGATTTAAAAATAATTAAGCCAACGCCCACAAGCTATTTTAGTCGCAAAACTATAAGATCAAATGACGCGATTATTTTAACTTCGGTTTTTACGCGAATTGAGAGAGTCCTATTACTATTGGTCATTTGATAGCTCCCCCTCGTGGCTCGTTTGGAAATTTCAACGAACCACATATTCTTGGAACTTTAAGGTAATCTTATATATAAATGAAACGTTCACATTGTACCTCATGCATAATTTGCATCCATTAGATTAGAAACTCTACGAAATAAATCAATATTTAATATCGTCCGCGCATAGAGGGCGCTGGCTTCGTCAAATCGATCGGGGGGGGGGGGCAGGGAAGGGGGAGCGTTTCCCGGCCATGGCCGCAAAGATCAAATCGATATAATTCGAAATCCGGCCGTTTCGACCATTAAATTCTACATAGGAATTTCCTGGCCCACCTCAATGGAAGACATCGCTGCAGTCGCGCTCGATAGCGGAGAGGAGACAAGTTAACTTGAAAGCGCCGTCAAAGGCGCGGACAATGTTCACCCTGCGCCATAAACGGTTTAACCTCAACAAAGTATTATTTCCAGTTGAATTTAACCAACGGTGTTTTTTTTTTATATTATAATACGAAATGTAAGCTAATATAATTTAAATAATTTAATAATTTTTATTATTAATTTTTACTATGTTTAATATTATTTAACACTAAATAATTGCCAAAATTTCAATTTTAATTATCTGGCGACAGTATTAATTTCTTTAAATTTACCGTTATGGTGAGCAAATAAAAAGCATTTGTTTATAAATTAACAAAAAATGGATGCAAACCTAAACAATTTAACATTTTAAAAACCAGGAAAATTTCCATCGCAATTTCTTTGTCATTAAATACATATAATAATGAACAACATATTGATCATCAACCATGATAAAGAGCACTACAAAAAATTTTTGCCTTTGATTAAAAAACATGTTTATCAAAAAACTGGCTTGGAATGGAACACGGTCGTGTAAACAAAATGATATAATACATATAATAATGAACAACATATTGACCATCAACCATTATAAAGAGAACTACAAAAAATTGTGGCCTTTGATTAAAAAAAATGTTTATCAAAAAACCGGCTTGGAATGGAACACGGTCGTGTAAACAAAATTTTGGGCGCAACGAAAAATGGCAGAAACCACAACTGGTACGTTCTCGGCCACTCGACTAACGCTAGCAAGTAAAGCGGGACCGGCGAAGGGAAGGGTCTCTAGTTGTTTAGACCAGAGCAAAAGCCGCGAGTCGGGTCTAGGCCTAAAGGGCATGCGTTTAAAATGTCGATAGTTGCAGAGGGTCATACATTTCCCGCCCAAAACGGCGCTCAGATCGTCATAAAATTTCAAACTAAGGGGGGAAGGAAAATCGTGCCTTCCCGCCCCCATCTAGAATTTGCTTTGCCCCGTCTCCGCCCTCCCGGTAACTGGGATTTTCCAGCGAATCGCCGAAGAGCTGTTCACTAAATTACGCGCGTCCCCCAGTATAATTCCACGATATTCCTATTTCAGGGTTATTCTCGGCGCCAAATCGAGTAGATTTTCTGGTCAATAATTGGCAAAACGAAGCAGTGTTCCGGCCCGAATTGAACTCCGCCGCTCCAATTATACCGTTGTAATTTATGGACGACAAATGTTTGAAACGAGTAAACCTAGTTTTAATTTCGAAGTTCTGATTGGTTTAAAAAGCCCGAATATATACCCTCGTCTGTATACTGAAATTAACGGTATTCAGCAAAATTTCCTTGTTCGAGAAAATTAAACGTACTAAAAGCTTTTTTTTGGGGTTTGGGTTTAAATTAATTACAACTTCTGGTCCAGCTACGAGTGGTATATAAAAAAAACTATTTTTTCCGTATGTTATTGTAAAATGGGTTTAGAAACACTACTTCTTGCTCTTAAATCTGTAGGTAGGGTTTTGGTAGTTAGGGACTAAAACACTACTTCTGGCTATACTATAGGTTGGGTTTGGTATTATGGGTTTAAAAACACTACTTCTTGCCCTACTGTGGGTAGGGTTTGGGTAAATTGAGATTATAAACACTAGATCTTGCTCTACTGTAGGTAGGGTTTTGGTAGTTTAGATTTAAAAAATAAAAATATTTGCCATATTATAGATAGTTTTTTTTGGAGAGAATAAAACATTTTGATTTATTTCCATAATTTATTTTACTTTTCCGAGCGTACTTTGGGTTTAAGAAAATACAACATTAACACTTAAGTTAAAACATTTTGGAAAAGCATTACCGTCTTAATATTCACGTTATTAAAAACTCCACTCTCAGATTGCGTGAATAATTTAATAACATGAAGGTTTCAAAACCGCCTCGAGGTAGCATCAAAAAGCGCCTAGAGGTAGCATCAAAAAGCGCCTAGAGGTAGCATCAAAAAGCGCCTAGAGGTAGCATCAAAAAGCGCCTAGAGGTAGCATCAAAAAGCGCCTAGAGGTAGCATCAAAAAGCGCCTCGAGGTAGCATCAAAAAGCGCCTCGAGGTAGCATCAAAAAGCGCCTCGAGGTAGCATCAAAAAGCGCCTCGAGGTAGCAAAAAGCGCCTCGAGGTAGCATCAAAAAGCGCCTCGAGGTAGCATCAAAAAGCGCCTCGAGGTAGCATCAAAAAGCGCCTCGAGGTAGCATCAAAAAGCGCCTCGATGTAGCATCAAAAAGCGCCTCGAGGTAGCATCAAAAAGCGCCTAGAGGTAGCATCAAAAAGCGCCTCGCGGTAGCATCAAAAAGCGCCTCGCGGTAGCATCAAAAAGAGCCTAGAGGTAGCGCCAAAAAGAGCCTAGAGGTAGCGCCAAAAAGAAATTGTCATTTGGTTGAAGCTCACCATTTTCAAACAGAGTTTTAGTTTCGCAGCTTTGGTTGCTGAATATTTGTATGATTGCACTAGTCTTAAGTTAACCAAGTCGAGTCCACAAGCAGCGCGCTCTAGAGCCCTACTCCGTAAACAATCGTTATTCAAGTTTCGATCGAAAAGTCACCCGATTTCGAACTCTAAATGAAATTCTGTACTCGAGCGAGATTTCGATTTATCCAGTGCCATGTCGATTGTTTACTGAATAAAAATATCATTAAAAAAACCAATGACGTCACCCAAGTCGCTTGAACACTGCTTCTTTAAAGCCAGGAAGTTTTTTTTATCCATAGGAAAATAACGTGGGTAACGTAGGAGGGAATGAACTTATGTCAGAGTTGCCACATTATAAAATTCCCCGTTTTCTTTAACCATTCATAGATTTTTCCTTCACCCTTTTTAAACCATATTCAACTTTATATTTCACTTTTATTAGAAGTTGAACTATTTCAGCGTATATTTCAACCTAAAAATAATAACTGAAACGATTGCAAAGCTTTGTTTTTTTAGATGACCATAGATTTTTCCAAGATCTCTCAATTCCCTGATTTTATTTTTCAAATTCTTAAAATTCCCTGATTTTCTAGGCTTATATTTAAATTTCCCGGTTTTCCTTAGCCGTGGCAACCCTGCGGATGCAGCTCTATAGAGGCAAAGGTCCCATATTGAATACAGACAGAATTGAGTTTCGCGGCGAAATAAATTTACGGGCCTATTTTGCATTACGGTATTAAGCGTATTAATCATCATACTTTTACAAAATATCGGCCCGAAAGCCAGCAGCACGGCAGCCATACATCAGAGTGGTAACCTTCCCCGGCTGATAAATAATGGATACGTCCCGCGAATGCATAGCCAGCCGGCCTAGTATTGATATTTAGGCTAAACCATACATCGGGAAAATCCACGTTGACTAAAGTCAGACCGAGGCTTAGCGAGAAGCGCTAGCGAAGGCGGGACGCGATGATAATTCTACGTCGTAGAAACAACAGTCTCCCCGCCTTCGATTCCGCTTCGCGGTAACCCGTCACCCGCAATAGCTCATGTAGGACCATTAAACTCCGGGGCAGATCCCATTCCAAAATCGTGCGCGCCTAAAACTACGAGAGAGCAGACGACGCACGCGCGCGCGCGCCGCGATCGTTGGGCTGAGAACGAGCGGGCGCAAGCGTCGGGCTGCCATCCTCGAAACGTCTCCGCGAAAAATCGATACAATTGGATATAGCATTACGTCACTTTATATATATTTTTGGCGGGACTTTAATAAAGCGTGCCACTTTTTTCGAAATATTTTTTTACAATAAAATCTTTGAACTGAGTCAACGTTAAATTTCGTTGCTAAAATTTCATTCGAATGGTTCCCTTTTTTTCGCGTCCTAGATGCGCGTAAATAGTAATAAGAATATTCCCTTTGACCACTTCAAGTGCCTCCCCCTTCCCTTCCCCCTCTGCTTCGCTCGCGCCTTGCCACGTCGAATCTTTATATAGACCCCAAAAATAAATCCGCCCTTGTAAAAATAACGTACGTCGACTTAGACGGTTTTTGTTTATTTCGCTCCTCGTTCAATTTGCAAGATTGATTTGGTTGTTTTTCCAATATTAACTACAATATTCGGGTTTGTAAATGTTCGAAATAGGTTTAAAGGAACAGGGTTATATAGCCGATAGTGTTGCCACGCGTATTAGAGCTTTTAAAATTAAATGTAAGAGAAAAGTTTACTTAAAAATAGAATTTAAATTCATCATGCCTAATTTGACAGTTATTTAATTTTAAACAAAATAAAGATTAGAACCAGTGGCGTAGCTGATGGTCCGCAGGGCCCGCGGTGCCTCGAGCTTCAAGGGGGGCCCTGCTAACCATAAAAAAATTAAAAAGGGGGCCTCATAGAGATTTTTGCGGGGGGGCCTCTGAGTTCTCAGCTACGCCACTGATTAGAACTTAACTTAATATTTGATTAAGTAATCAAAACTATTACAAGCGTTAGAGAAATGATTGAATAAACACAGAAAAAACGTTATTGTAGAAGTAAAATTGTTTAACTAAAAGTAAATATCATTTTATGGTACTCTATCTAAGTAATAAATATTCCCGTAATGTAATAAATTCAATCATATTTATTTTACACTCTATTTAGAAATATTTTTTTAAAATTTGTTATTTTTCGTTAAACAAATCCACTTAAATACCATAAACTAATTAATTAGTTTAGCGTCACAATAATTAAATAAAGGAATTTAGAAAATGCTGAAAGTTTAAATAAAATCAGTACACTACCCCGCCCTAGAACATAATTTTATTTTTTTTTGCCAAAAACCTACTTTACAAATTTTCCAAAGCAAGTGACTTTAAACGAAGATAATTCGCAAATCTTTGTAACCTACAAAATAATAAACCACTGCACGACATTATAAATTTCTCAAAAACGAGGCATTTCCGCAGTTACTTCGTTTTGGTATTAAGGAGACGAAAAACGGTGACTAACGCGGGAATTGCCTGTGCGGGGGGATGGAAGGAAAAAGAAGGGGGTCGGCAGCGGCGAGCGCGAGCGGAGAGATTCAGTTTCTATGACAACCGACAATAAGAATTCCTCCTCGGCCCCTCCACCCTCCGCGTGCCACTTCGACCTCTTCTTTTCTTGTACTACTTCCTTTCCCCCCTTCCCCCGCCTCGTTTCCGACCACCCCTCCCTCCCTCCGCGCGCCTTATATTGCGCGCGCTCTTCTCGTATTTAGTTTGCTTCTGAAGAGTAATCTTTTCCGAGAATATTCCGAAAAGTACTATCTTGATATATATAGAAAGAGCGAAGCAATTTTAAAACTACGAAAATCAATACATCGGGGCTGGACATTAACGAGAATTAGTCGGTCGAGCGTCACTAGGATTATTTCCGAGTGCCAAAATATGGACAGATCGGACTCTTTAAAATTCGCGGATTTCAAATTAATTACGGAATATTTTCGACCAATGTCTGAGTCTCCTAACGAAATGAAACTTTTAAATTCATTTCAATTTACTGTACGATAAATGGTAAATAAACTAAAATGGAAATTAAAAATCCCCTTATTATACAATAAAAAGTTTTTATTTTAAAAACAACGACTAGTTTCGTTACCCCTTCGGGAACATCAGGTCCAATCCTATCGAGGTACGTTTAGCCAATAAATACGGAATTACACAATACGGGAATTGATTTACATAAAAAATGTTTATACCAAAAAAACCGCGATAAAATTATATTTTCGTATAAACATTTGTTTAAAGTTTAAACAATAATTGCATACATTGCTGATGTAAAAGGAAAAGAAAAATTAATGCGAATTAAATTTAATTAGTACTTGTAATTATTATACTCTAAATTTCAATTGTAATATCAACCATTTTTGTATATTTTCATAAATACATGAAGTATATAAATAGATGATTTAAATGAATGAATATTTTAAATATCTTTTAATCAAACCAATATTTTAAATCTTTTAATCAAACCAATATTTTAAATATCTTTTAATCAAACGAATATTTTTAAATATGTTTTAATCAAACGAATATTTTAAATATCTTTTAAACGAATATTTTTAAATATCTTTTAATCAAACGAATATTTTTAAATATCTTTTAATCAAACGAATATTTAAAATATCTTTTAATCAAACGAATATTTTAAATATCTTTTAATCAAACGAATATTTTAAATCTTTTAATCAAACGAATATTTTAAATCTTTTAATCAAACGAATATTTTAAATATCTTTTAATCAAACGAATATTTTAAATATCTTCTGATTAAATCCATATTTTGCACAATATTTTGATTAAATCAATGCATTATGCATCTTGAACCATTAAGAAAGCATCTTTATTATAATGCTAGAATGGATATTTCGAGATATCAATTTTTAAATATATATAAAATTCCAAGATTTATTAACCTTAATTTAATTAACAGTTTCAGACAGCGGTTTCATGAATGTTTTAGGAATTCACAGTTTAGGTTATGAGATAACTAGCACCATAAAACTTTCATTCTCAAGAATATTTTACATCCACTATTTCCAACAACTTTGTTGTACCCTTCGCCACCTAGCGGAATTTCGAATTTAGTAGTACAAACAAGTGTTTCAAGCTTGGAAATAGGGTAGTACACGTGTGCCAGTTATATCAGATTCCTCGACGTTCCCTGTCACTTTTCCCTTCACTTTTAAACAAAATTTAAATTTCTTAACTTTTCCGACTTACTAGTTCTTATAACTATCGGATTTTCTTTTTGAATAGAACAAGCCAGATACGTAAATACCGTCCCTGTCAAACCCAAACCCTTATTATATTGATGTCATTCAAAAGTCGCATGATGACTTAGGCCTAAGGTGGTGCCTTGGGTATTAGCCTAGCTGATTATTATTATTATTATTATTATTATTATTATTATTATTAGCAAATCCTGGGAATATTTTACTCAGGTAAAATTAAAAAAAATTAACTATTTCTTCAATATTTCGGCTCGAAGCTGATATTGATAAATAAGTTGTACATTCTCATTTTTGGGAAAACTTAATTTTCCCATTGGCCAGCGAAACTCCACCCCGGTTCACTGATTGGGGTGAAGTAGAATAGTTGATTTTATAAAAAGTCTTTACGCTTGCCCAACTTGTTGAAATGTTGCCCTGGAATAGTTCAGCCAATGCCTAAGAATGAGTTCATAAACTCTTTAGTGGGAGAGAAAACGGATCCACAGCTGAAGCGGGGAGGCAACATTTCAACAAGATGGCCAAGGTTATTTTATAAAAAGGACTATTCCACAAGTATGGTTGTATTTACTCTTCTCCATGGTCAACAACTCGTCTTCATCGAAACTTGGACTTGCATCATGTGCACGTAAAATTGATAAGTACTTAATAATAAGGGTTGACATCTGCCATCCAGCTGGCTATTATTACATGTTTTTATTTCGGGTTTATCGTATTTATGTTTATAATTGCCGGGATTATTTGGGTGATTGGAATTGTGTATCATAATATATGTTAAACTCAAGTATGGAAAACTAAGCCGTATTACTCCACCTAAACTTTTTAATAGAATTCAGTTCCTAGATGCGCAGTTATAGTAGTTTTAGTTAATGCTAACAACTGGCGTAGAGAGTAGACGTCAGGTATCAAAATTTGTTACAAAATTGTTAGTTCTTAAAATTCCACAATTTTATCGTGATTTATTTACTAGTCTTTAAAATTCCCCAACCTTTTCCCTGACTTATCTAAAAATTCCCCGAATTTTAACATCCACTAACAGATTCCCCGACTTTTCCATGTTTTTCCAGATATTGTGGCAACCCTGTAATAGAATAATAGAAAGTCGCTAGATGGCGCGGTACTTAATTTCCGTTTGTAGCAAAAGTGGGGGTTGAAACGGGGGGAAGGTGATACAACCTTTAGCGGCGTGAAAGTTCGGGTATGTAACTGGAGCGAATCGTCCCTAAGCAAAACTAATAATCAAGTTCGCTCATTAACCCTTTCCTAGAAATCCAGGTTTAATAAAACGAAAATTAATATTTATATATAATTATCATTAAACCACGCTTGGCTTAAAACTAACCAAGCTCTGAATAGAGTGCCCCTTGTTCACTATAGCTAACCATGAACTTAAATACAATGATAAATTGCACTTGGTAGAAAACGAACACTCAAATAGAAACACCGGTTTTAAGGGTACAGAGCGTCATTGAAAGTCAATTAACTGCGAATTGAAAACGGTAGGAAGACAAAATAACGAAATAAATTGTATTAAAGTATTTGAATTCTATCTAGCGAATTAATTATTGATAAAAGCAAATTGCGTTGTGTAAACTCGGAACAAATTCTTCCGCGTCGAGTTAGCAAGTTTAACATTTGTTTATTCAAACGTAGTTTTTAACCAGGGCTTAACACCGTTTCGCAATTTCACTTTAATTCAACTAAGATTTCGTAAGTTCTTGACTTTAAAATAGAGACGAGTCGGGCCCCCGATTGAATCGGGCTTTTTATGCCCGACCCGGTCCGAGAAATAAATTTTTATTTTTACTGGTCGGGTCGGGTAAATTTAATTTTTGAAAATTTCAGGTCGGGCCGGGTCTGGCTAATTTTCAATCGGGTCCGGGTCGGGCCGGTTTTTTTTATTTTAAAATTAAATGGACCGGGTTCAAAAGGGCCGGGCTTTTAAATAAAGGCCCGACCCGACCCGACCCGACCCTTACCCGCGACTGCGTATTGCGTGTGAAATGTTTCGGCCCTTCGGGTGTTGTACGAAGAGAGATAGAGGAAAAGAGAGGGTGTGGGTGAGAAATAGACGTAGTGACGTAATGAGTACTGCGAGCAGCGCGACTAGCGTCTATTGGCTATCATTTCAAGGTCGTCTCAGTCATCCGATTAGCCTAAACTTCTCTTTTGGTTTTACTTTCGATTTCCCGGCGTTAAATTGCGAATTTGAGTCGTGTGTCTTTGAAAAAATATAGCTAAAAGAATTCTAGGTATTCCCGCGTCACAAACGAGTGACGAACGTGTATTTTCCAGCACGGGACTGACACTTGGTCCTCGAAGAACAAATTTAAAATGTTTAACTCTTTCGCAACTAACTAAAAAAAGTGGGCCCGACTCGTCTCTACTTTAAAAAGACGTCGGACAATGATGTCGCTAGCCATTTTTCAAAAGTGAATGGCCATCGTTAGGGGCAGAATCGCTGACATCCGTTTCCGGTCTGACGTCATGCTCATATAAGTCATCGACTGGAAGAACCGATTTTTCCCACGAGTGACCAGTGACGTTTTATATCTAGTTACTTTTTTAATATTTTGAGTTTTTTCAAAATAATATTGTTTAATTACGCAAAATTGTCACTAGCACGTTCATTAATTAGTAAATTATTTTGTCCCAGAAAGTATAACAGACGACACTGCGCTTAGAACCCAAACTTCCGAAAAATTCGTACAGTAACTTCATACGTCATCTATCTATTGCGGACAATAACTGAACGCAGCCTAGGTCTTTCTATAACGTAGCTTTATCTTATACATCGTCACTGATAAATTTTGAAGGACAATATACAACCCAAACCATTGAAAAGGGTTCAAAGCTGTACATTTAATCAGGTAAATAGTTGGTTTTATGATCACATTTTGTGTAGTTCTTTAAGTAAATTGTAAGATAAGATAAAAAGATAAAAACAAATAAACTAAACTACATTTTAAATATGTGCAAATAAGTTTTGTTTTTATGTCTTTTACGTAGACATAGTAACTAAAATCTCCAACGGAAACCCTTTGGTTGCTTCTCCTTATTACATTAAAAAAATAGTAAAGTATCAACCGCGAAATGTTTTTATTTTACTACAGACGAAAAACTGCAGCGATTTTCAGTTAAACACGAGAAGGCAATTACTATTTAAAAATACTTGCTCTACTACAATTTCTGTCGATAAACATAATGTAGGTTTGTACCTTTTCATGTTTTAACGTTTTTTTGTGTAATTTAAACGTCGCTCATAAGACGGTGAACGCGTTAAATTCGAGAGACTAGTACTTACTTAAACACGAAGCCGTATGCCCGGTTGCTAATATACGCTGATTATCATTACAATAAATTGGTTAGTGTTTAGCTTTTTTTGCTCCCTTTTTATTATGGACTTGTCTACCTTTTCGCGTAATTTAACTTGACTATTTTTAACGACTTCATTTGAAAAAATTGATTTTAAAAAATAATAAAGGGGTTACGTATAAAACATCCTTTTTTTTAATATAAATTGTGTTAATTTTACCAAGAAACGATTATGAGCAGCAATTTTAAATCTTAATTTGTCACGCGAATGTTTTAAGGGCGCGGCCATCTTGAATTCTGGTTAGAAAATACCTCGAAAGCAGGGTTGGCAAAAAAACGGCTTTTTTAAAAATTGAAAAATCCAGTATGGTTAAATCCGGTTGTAACCGGTGGTTTAAGCTGGTTAAAACCATTAATAAAAAATGATCAAATTGCTTATATCAAGCCCTCATTGCTCAAATTTCCCGATTTAAAAATTACGTTTTTGCGCGTGAGAGTACCTTTACATTGTGAGGTATAGGAGACTTATTTACCCGCTTTTATACCCTAACATGGCAGCGTATTTTCACGCGCAAAATTAATTTTAAGATACCCTAATTGCTTATATGTTAGCTCTCATTACTTGCGACAAAAAGTGAAGGTTAAGTTTTGTCAATGTTTCTAATTAATTTCTCAATTTTTTTATTAAAAAAAGTGGTTTTAACCATGGATTTTATTTAGTGGTTAAAACCGGCTTAAACCAGGGTGGTTTAAACCAGTCTGGCTGGCTCTTGCCAACCCTGCTCGAAAGGAATCTGACCAATATTTTGCAAGAAATCTTGTCACCTTGACGTACCCACGCTGTCAGAAGTAGGGTTGGCAATACGCTGAATTTGAATGCCCTTCAATTGGTAAGGCAAGGTCAAATGACAACACAAGGGCTTGGGTCCATAATCGAATGGAACCTAGACGCATTGCTAATTTCCCAACGTTTAATATTTATTATCCGAGAAGTTCCTTGGAGTAACCTTGATTCGGTCACGATGAGGGTTAAAACACGAAATAACGATAACATAAGCGTCATCTTTATAATAATTTTTTCTCTGTGGTATAAGTTTTATCCAATAAAATAAGTATGCCTCTGTATAACATTTCCATAGACAATTTCTACGATAACTTTTTCACATTTAACATACAATAAATAGACCCAATAATTGGAAAATACCAACTTCTTTGCTCTATTGAAAAGGTTACCATGGAAACTAAATCTACTAATCGCGAGGCACGAGGTCTATATATTTTCGAAGCCAGAACAGCGCGGGGAATTAAAAAAATGCTTCACTAATTTCCGTTTCCCTTTGAACAGTTTATGACGCGTTTTCCGTCACGGAGATGGAAATGACGTAATTTACGTCATATCCCGTGAACAAGGTTTCATTATAGAAAATGCTTTTACGGCATACTTACGAAATGGTTATGTTACACAATTTATGCCGATAGTAAACGTCGATTTCGACCATCAAAATATTTATCTCCAAAATATATTAATATAATAAAATTAACTAAAATAAACAGGACAATCGCGACCCTGAAAATTACTTCGTGTCACCGCGTTTAGTATTCCTGCAGAAAATACCATCAAACGAAGAAAATCGTGGTCTGTGGCAATAGGTTTTTTTCGTAGTTGACGTTGTCCATCGAAGCAGTTTTCGCTAAGGCGAGTTGAAGCGCTCTCTAGCGGCGTTTATTGTCGGGTTGGTTTTTTAGGGAAGCGACTGCAACGAAAACCGGTGCGAGTAAAATACAAGTAGGCGCGGCACACGATGGCGGGGATAGTGGCATAACCAACTAATCTAGTGACCCCGATTTTGGAAATGTTTCTGTCTCCTCCAATGTCAAAAGCTTCCTAACCACACATAGATACTAACCGGGAGAGGGTGAGGGCGAGGCTTAGGGGAGAGTCAGTCTCGACTGTGCCAGACAGGAGGGTCGAAGGGATTTCCCCTTCAAGCCCCAACACGCCCGCCATTGAGAAGAGCGCGGCGGGAAAGCCCGCCACGCCGAGCACCCGACCGCGCCAAGGAGAAAGTATATATACATAGACGTATAGATATCCTGGCGCTCCCAAGTTCAACGCACGGATAATAGCGGCGGAATTAGGCGGCGGCGGCGCTGCCTGAAGGGAAGATCCCTCGCGAACCCCTTCGGATATATACAACCTTCTTCTTTCTTCAACGACGGGAATAGACCCCCCCCGGTACCCCTTCTTCCCCTCAACTCTAGCCGCCGGTCTGATACAACATCTTTTTCTTATAAGGAAACCGAGCTCGCGAGAAACAAGGCGGTTCCCAGCACGACCCTAATGCGTCTTCACAGCATTTAGCCATAACGGGAAAGACACTGTTGGGCTGGATAAATAACTAAATTTTACGCGATTAAGTAACAAAATAAAACTTTTGGGGGCAGAGATGGCACTTGATACACAGGGTGTTTCAAAGGGATATGCAAACATTTTAATTAGTTGTAGGGGGTGAGTTGAGAAGTATGCCTGTTTTTTCCCCATTTTCCTACGATGAGTTAAAAGAGCGCCAGCGAGCTTCATAGTGTGGCCTACTAGCCCCTGGAAGTAGGCTGCAACGAGCGCAAAACCAAGCAGCAGGGACTTTAAATACTGTTTAAGTTTACTTTTTTACGCTGGTTACCTCGATTTGATTACCAAGTCCTTTTTTACCTATCACACGAACCTAAACCTATATGATAGCGTTTCCCTGCTGCTGGCTTTGGCGCTCGTTGCAGCCTTCTTCCAGGGGCTAGCCATTATTACTGGAATAAGCTATACGTTAATGAAGAAACACGTGTTAGAGAATGGTCCTAAGCCTGGGTCCCCAAACTGCACGGGCCCTGGTTATTGGTACAGTAACCCTCTTATATCGTCGGGCTTGGAAATACGTATGCTATATGAAAAATATTTCAAAAATTAACTTTTCCATATTAGTAGTGCCACGGTAAATAATAGTTGGGCAACAGATAGATGGCGCCACGGTATTAGTATCAGAAATAACTCCGTTTCTCGTCCGCTAAAGAATGGCGTTAAGTGGAATTATAGTCTACTCCACAGCGACAAACACAACGACATCTACAGCAACGTCAAAATGTAATAGCTTCTCACGGCGTGAAGAAACGAAGGCGAGGTGAAAAAGAGGAAAAAAGGTTAGTGGGTAAAAGAAGAACGCGAAAAAAAATTCTCATCTTCGCTGTCTAGAGTGGTAAAAACAAGTATTCAATCCCCCCGCCCTTTTCCGGGGGGAGGGGGGAGATTTCTTTTTAGCGTCAATAAGGACCTTAAAAGGGCGACAAATTGCTCCAGGAGGTAAAGACAGCATCAAAACAAAGAGGGCGCCACCGAATTATGCCCCCCCCCCTTTCTTCTTTACGCTCCCGTCGACTCATCTCCGGATAAAAAGAGGGCTATTGCCCTCCGTCACAAGGTTACGAGCACGCGTCACAAGCGGAAAACGATACACTCCTCGATACCCACGTGGCTGAAGATTCGCTGCGAGATTTGAAATTACACGTGCAACAATTTCCGATCGCCAAATCACAGTTTTCCTTACGTGTCAAGAAGGGATATTGTACCTCATTTAATTTTCGCGGTAGGCTGACATTTTAAACCAATTAACTCTCTTGCAGTGGAAAATCATTTCACCAAATGCGTTCGATTCCGAGTTTAAAGCTTGTTTTCCACTGGCGCGCGCAACGACGCGTTTCTCAGCTTTGAAACGTTCAACCGTTTTTACGCGCGTAAAGAAAATAACATTATGACGCGCGCTAGTGGAAAAACAAGCTTAAGACAGCATATTTAAACCGCGTGAATCGTAATCCACGCTTACCATGATAGATTATTCAAAGAAATTCGCAAAGAGAAAACACCTGGATAAGTCTTCTAGTAATTTTACGAGGGGTACACCAGATTTCTTATATCCAAATATTTCCAGATTTCCAGAAATATTAAAAATATTTCTTTCGATTTCTAGAAATATCACAAATGTTTCCAGATTTCCAGAAATATCAAAAATATCAGAAATATTTCCGATTATCTCTCTAGATTTCCGATATTTCTTTCGATTTCTCGAGATGTCCAATATTTCTTTGGATTTCCCGATTGCGAAAATATTTCCGTTTATTTCTCCTGTATTTCCAACATTTCTTTGAATTTCTCATATTTCTTTGGATTTCTTTAGATTTCTAAAATTTCTCCTGTATTTCTAAATTTCCAGAAATATGGAAAATATTTCAAATATTTCTTCTGTATTTCTAGATTTTCTGAAATAATTATTTAAATATCTCACTAGTTGTACACCTGATTTTTTAATTGACTACCCCTCGAAATTTTTCTTACGACATCGTACACGAAAACGAAATAGCAAGCACGGACGTAGGTAGTAAAATCGTTTTACCATTGTTGTAGTATCGTCCAATTAATTTGGTTTTCTTCGTGTACCGCGGTTTACCGCAAAAATAGCAAGAAAATGCTTGATCCGCCAGAAGTCAGAACAAACTCATAGAACGCGTTTCCCGTTGCTTCCCAAACCTGAGCACGATAACTCAAATGGGCCAAATAATCCGTAGGAAAACATCCAAATTTAGATCCAACTGAAATCACGACCAATCCAGTTTCAATCAAATATTTAGATAAAATGTGAGTAAAGTTGAATTTCGTACATTGCACAAGTATTAAATATGACCCATTTTGGATTGAAATTTTCGATCAAGTCATATTTAAACCTACCCAATTTTGAAAACCAATATAGAGGTCGGCGTTTGTATAAGAATTAATCACTTTGTATCCGTGGATAATATCTATAAATAAACAGTTAACCGCAATTTTTATGGTTAATCGATATTTTGGCAGTTAATTTATCTGTTTTTCCCACCTCTAAACAAATTTGAACAACCAATTTCTTAAAGAGGACTAGTTACCGGGTCTTAACGAATAACGGTCGCGTGGAGCGTGGCTTAATTGTATCGCGTTAAGTCCCAGCTCGAAATGGTAACCTTTCTCGGGCCCACGCCTTAGAACCACGGGCAGAGGATCACGGAGCAGGAAGGAGAACAGACGAGCCGCGCCTCGGGAATTTTGATCTTGACCTTGTCTCCGCGCCGGCCCTGCGACAGGTAGTTGCTTCACAACAGAAGACAGCGCGCGAGGAGAGGGTAACCACTCAGTCAGTCAGTCAGTCAGTCAGTCAGTAGTAGAAGGGAATGACGTCGGTGGCGTGCGCCGCGATGTCCCTCATTTCACCTTCCCAGGCTCTTTTTCGTTTTTTATCCCTCCTGTGGAGGCCAATTGCCTTCGGCTACGTTCTCTAAAACTCTCTCACGAAGAATATTCCTTCGAATGCTTTTCATTGCAGTCACTTACGGATTTTCGTCAGTTACGAAGTCGTTTGGCAAATGAAGCCGTTTATGAACTTATCATGTTGGCCGCTATGTGGCTCTACGTAAACTGAAAAGGCTATCGCACAAATCTGGATAAGAACCCGGTTTAAAGGGAGTGGAAAATTAATTAAAATCGTATGCTATAACTCGCTAAAAATTGTTTTTTAACGTAACTAGCGCCAATAGCTTCGGTTAAAATGTGATGGCAGTAACGTGGGGACTAGCAACTGGGATAATACACTTATCTGTAATAGGCTTCGTCAAGCTTAGCACCATCTGCTTTATTACCCTGTCAAGTAAATTTGCACGTTCCTAGACTTAAGCTTTCAGCTGTTTTAGGCAGATAATTTTGCCTCAGCAGACAGCTTCCACACATTCAATTACAATACGTCTGACGAACAATTTGAACTACGCACGATGGCTATACCGCGTTATTAGCCCACAATAATACATCATTTTCCCTTTTTTACATATTTCCTTTATTTGAAAGTTACTTAATTTACATAAGTTTAAATATATTTGAAGGAACTAAATAATAATCACTTATAATTTCTCACATAACTATATTAAAATTACCTTTATTTAATTTTAAAAAATTTATTAAATTCACTGCCTTTTTACATGTTCTTTTAATTCCCTGACATTTTCCCTTTATATTTAAGATTTTTCCCCGAGTTGTGGCAACCCGGTAAATTTTGTGACACCCTGGATTTTTATTGCATATGTTTAAGTCATGTGTTATGAATCTTTAGACTTAACTACCTGAACGGCTTACCACCACCCTCCTACGCATTGTAACCCACCCACCTAAATTAATGGCTTTAAGAGTCACTCGATGACTTAGGCCTAAGGTAGTGCCAAGGGTATTAGCCTAGCTGATAATTATTATTACCTTTCCCTGGCTATTTAGGACTATTTGGTAATTTCCTGACTTTTCACAGATTTGTTGCAACCCTGTTTAGTGACCAGATATTACCAGGCAGTGGCGTAAAAACGCCAATGCGGTGCATTGGGGCCCATTAACTTTTACTTAGTCGACTGTCCGATTGGCTGTCTCACGAAACAACGCCGTATACAAGTATATTTTTAAAGAGAGTATTACCGTGATGTCATTATCACGATTTTGGAAGCCAGTGACCTGAGTGACGTAAATAGGCCAACGCATCCAATCGCGTACATTGGAACGCAAAAAAATTGACATGTCACAGTAAGGGGCCCATTTTCTTATCTTGCATTGGGGCCGAATTTTCCTAGCTACGCCACTGTTACCAGGCCCGACAAGGGAGGGGGAAGCCGGTAAAAAGACTCCGAAAATGTATAGCTATCTCCAGTAAGTAACGGCTGTCTTGGGGCTCGGAAGTTGTATTTTCCCAGGGCCCGGACCCGCAATCGGCGGTCCCTGGATATAACTAATTTCGCCGAAAATCTAAACTAATAACCAACTACCGATCTAAATAAACATAAACAAAGCCAACGGGTGCATCGCGAAATATCCTATCGTCGATATCGGCGAATTGAAATTGGTGGTGAGTAATATAATTCGACCAAGCAGAATGCCGCTGATTCCGAGATAGCGCAAAAATGCGCGGTTAACGCGGGAAAGCTATCCTCGGCCGGATGAAAGCATTCAGGCGCGACGTTACTTCGAATACGATACAACAAGGAAGCCTGACAGCCATGCCTATATTTTTAGAACGCCGCATACTTAAACGTCCATACACTCCCCATTATATTCAGTACATATTTATATATGCAGATCGCCCGAAAGGTCATTGGATGACGCAAGAGGGGGTAGGCACGAGAGAGTGTTGGGGGGGGGGGTCTTCTTAACCCGTGGATGGAAGCTCTAAGCCTTTTGCAGCTACGGCGCCGAGAGTTCCATTAGGACCACCTCTATTTTATTATCGATCGGCTGCAATTCTGTTTTTCATCGGAACTTCATTTCCTCGGCCGGGACTCGTCATTCCTCTTTTAAGTTTCCCCGCTGTCGACCCCTCCTGCCTACCCCCCTCCACGCACGGTCCACCCCTACTGCTTACCCCCCCCCCCCGTTTCTCTTCTTTGGGCATTTAAAACAACGGGGTCTAGGCAATATTTCGACCTCTAGTTTTCGACCAATCATATATTTCACGATAATTAGATTTCGACCAGAATAATTCCAGGATGGGGGTATATTTCGTCAGATTAAAGATCAAAGACTAAGTTACCAAACGCCCGTAAGAATTATATGAAAACCGACGTCACTCTACACGGTGGTAATGGCGTTTTTTTTCCCCGGTTAGTGGTAGATTTTCGCTAGCACCGTAGTGACGCGGGAAAAACTTCTACCCATGAATGAATTTAGGTACTTGCGAAGTTGGGGCAATATAAGTATTATCTGGTGCCACGGTAGGGTCAGGTGGGCCACAGTCTGACAAAATTCAACTAAATTAGGCGCAAAATAACATTGGTGGCCCGACCTGATTTACAAGGCCGCACACGTCTCAAGTGCAAAGTATCAGGTACTTTAATTCATTCTCGCTTTTAGCAAAGATAATATAGAACTCCGTACCCTAGATTCGAATTCTGAGAGCTTTCTGATTGACGGTTTTGTAAACAAGCGTTTACCCACTTTGGCACGTGAGCTCCGACAAAAAGGCCTCCATCGGTCGCTGTAATGTCATCAAAGTTGGCCGTGGTCTTATCTATAGTTGGTTACCATGGTAGATATGGAGCTGATTTGTTCGGAGTTCCAACTGGAAGTGGTTAAACGCTATCAACTACGCGAGAGACAGTTAGTTTGAATCTAGGGTACGAAGTTTTAATTATCTTTCCTTTTACCAAATTCCTTTTAGCGACCCGGCAATACGTTTTACCGTGAAGGAACTCGGGTATCTACAAATGTTAGGCAAAAGAATTAGCCTGTGGTAGTCGATTTAATTATTGCTTTTACCAAATATCTCTTTCTTTGAACTTAATTTTATAAGTTCTTACGGATGTAGAATCCGAAAAACTCCACGTGAAAAATCAATATGATACGAAATATATTCTACTATCTTAAACTAGGGTTAACTGGAGATGGTTATGCGGGTGGTTGGAATGTGGAATTAGTTGATCCTCCATACATATGGAACTCGAAACTCCCGTTAGCAAGACGCCGATATAATTCGCAAACTCTACGCAGATGGGTTTGCCACAAACTGCAATTGAACCGCTATAGATTCTGACATAAGTTTATAACTATGTTATCTAAGCATGACAATTCCTACATTGTACAATTTTTAACCTAAGACTGCACCGATTACGCAATATCTCTGAGGTCGTTATTCAGTAAAATATTCCCAAAAACCACGTTTACACTTACGTCACGTACGTTTCAGATATGTCACACACTTTTAGACTTATCCAATAGAACTTTTAGACTTATCCAATAGAACTTTTAGACTTATCCAATAGAACTTTTAGACTTATCCAATAGAACTTTTAGACTTATCCAATAGAACTTTTAGACTTATCCAATAGAACTTTTAGACTTATCCAATAGAACTTTTAGACTTATCCAATAGAACTTTTAGACTTATCCAATAGAACTTTTAAACTTATCCAATAGAACTTTTAAACTTATCCAATAGAACTTTTAAACTTATCCAATAGAACTTTTAAACTTATCCAATAGAACTTTTAAACTTATCCAATAGAACTTTTAAACTTATCCAATAGAACTTTTAAACTTATCCAATAGAACTTTTAAACTTATCCAATAGAACTTTTAAACTTATCCAATAGAACTTTTAAACTTATCCAATAGAACTTTTAAACTTATCCAATAGAACTTAATAAACTTATCCAAGAGAACGTTTAAACTTATCCAAGATAACTTTTAAACTTATTCAAGAGAACTTTTAAACTGACGCAATGGAACTTTTAAACTGATGCAATGGAACTTTTAGACTGATGCAATGGAACTTTTAGACTGATGCAATGGAACTTTTAGACTGATGCAATGGAACTTTTAGACTGATGCAATGGACCTTTTAGACTGATGCAATGGAACTTTTAAACTGATGCAATGGAACTTTTAGTCACACACGTCATAGACGTGTCAATGAATATTTAGACTTTGTCACAGAATTTTATAGTTATGGGACTGAATGTTTAGACTTCTGTCACATAATTTTATAGTTATGGGACTGAATGTTTAGACCTACGTCACAGAGGTTTTATAAATGTTGAAAGAACATAAATACACGTTTGAAGTAAAGTGAGGGAGAGTAAACGTGCTTACCTTAAAAGAACTGCCGGAGCGAGGATCCTCGTCATTCATTTGGCTCGCTTGAAATTGACGTTTCTCGGCTCTCATCTGAAACACGTACAAAAAAAACAAATTATACTCCATTTTTTCGTTCTATTTTCGGAACCTCCACTGAAAACGTTTAATCGTTTAAAAATAGTAATTTTGGCCGCTCGTGTAAAAACGATAGGATAACCACTTCACATATTTCTGTACACAGAATCAATTACCGAGGTTGCGTAGAGCGATTGCGAATCGATTCCGGAGCGATTGCGAATAGATTCCTCAGCGATTGCGAATAGATTCCTCAGCGATTGCGAATCGTTTCCTCAGCGATTGCGAATCGTTTCCTCAGCGATTGCGAATCGATTCCGGAGCGATTGCGAATCGATTCCGGAGCGATTGCGAATCGATTCCGGAGCGATTGCGAATCGATTCCGGAGCGATTGCGAATCGATTCCGGAGCGATTGCGAATCGATTCCGGAGCGATTGCGAATCGATTCCGGAGCGATTGCGAATCGATTCCGGAACGATTACAAAATGGTTACGGCGATTACCGTAATCACTGAAGCAAATGTATTCACCGATTACTTCAAGTGGTCAGCCCCTCTTGTTTAAACTAGTAGGAAGAAATATTCTTGCAACTAAATTAAATAACAAAAATCACAAACAAAGTGGGTGGTAATGGAATATAAAAATGAGAGACGCTGATAACCAAATTCCCACGAGCGTCGTAAAGCGGCCATAACTAACCGTAAGTTAATTTCGCTGCTTTTAAGAGTAGATAAAGACGTTTCACGATTCGCAATTTCAAATTTCGTGCTCGACTTAATATGAAAAAAGAATGTTTGCAATGACTGATGAAGTCGACTACTGGTTTAAGCGTAAGAAAAACCTCACGAAAAATCGTGCTCCAAATATTGCGCGATAATTAGTTTAAGTAAATTTTTAATTGGTGTGAACACAAAGAGAGCGAGACCGTAGTGATCATGTACCAGGTGTTTAAGACAAAAGGAGATTATCGGGCACACCTGAAATTTATACGGTACGAGATATCAGGGTTGCTGCAATATTTTCTAGATTAAAATTCACTGACCATTCGCTGCCCATTTTTTAAAACAAAATTACACCATTTTTGACTTTATATTTTGCTTGTCTGTCACAAGTAATCTTATATAAAATTAAAAATTGTCTAATAAATTTTAGCTTTTACGTACTAAAACTAAAACAACTATATGGAGTTTAAGAAATCAACAAAGTTTAAAATAAATTGGACTTTCTGGAATATTTTTAAATAGTTACATTTTTGATGTCTAATTGCCTTAAAATCGGAGTTTATAAAGAGGGTTATAATTCATAAATGTGCGTGTCACTATTCAACCTGGCGTTAATTTTGTCTAAATGCTTCGAAACTTCTAAAATAGTTAATTTGAATAGATGATTTGATTTTGGTGTAAATCTGCTTATATTTCGGTACATTTTTGGGGTAAAACCACCTATGTTTGGGCAGTAAAAACCGAATAAAATGTACAAGTTTTAAAACGATTTATTCTGAGTCACCCAAAAGTCGCCAATTTTTTTTTAAAACAGCCCAAAAATTACAAAATAGTCAAAACACCCCAAAAGTTATATAATTGCCAAAAAAAACGACAATTTTTTTTAAAACTACCCAAAAATTGTCCTAACTAAACAAAATACAAAAAGCGCCCAAAAACCCGAAAATTGTCAAAACTACCCTGAACTCCAAAATCACCCAGAAACCCCAAAATCGCCCAAATCCCCAAAAATTGTCAAAACTAAAAAATTCCAAAATCAACAAAAACCGAAAATAAGTAAAAATTCCAAAATGGACCAAAAACTCGAAAATTGTTTATTTCAAGTGAAATAGTTATCGTAAAAAAAGCAATAAAATTACATAAAGTGAAACGTGATTGGAACAATTTTGTTGGCGAATACGGCGGATAACAACGATACTTTCTCACGAGATTTAAACAGCATCATAATGAAACGGTGTCGGTAGTTTGTCGAAGATCCGCGATTGTTTTCAGAGCGGAGAAAAAGTTGGCAGGGCCGCTGGCTCGTGTTTCTTCGCGCGCGGAAGAACATTATTACGCGGCTATTGTTGCCAAAACCAGGTTTCGGATTCATCCCAGCTGCCGCGAGTTTGAGCGAAGGTACAAAGGGCATTCACCTCCTGGCAGCCCCTGACGCCAACCGCCCCGCTGTACAACGCTAAATGTCATTCCATTATTGTGTACAAATTCTAACTCGTTTTTTTAGCATGCCGAATTTGAATTCATTATTCAATGTTGTAGAATTGCTTAATTTTTTATAACGTATCCTTACGAAGGTGGTGGATTTGATTCCGAAATTATACTCAAATTTGGGCAGAACTAGATTAGCCTTATCATATATTTCAATTACGATGCACGAAATTCAACTATAATCACTATCTAATTCAAACAGAATTCGGACTGATCGAAAATTGCAATAAAAATGCATTATATTTGATCTAATTACAATGAACGAAATTCAAATATAATCACAATTATTTAATTCAACCAGAATTGGAACTGAACGAAAATTGCAATCGAAAATGCATTATATTTGATCTAATTACAATGAACGAAATTTAAATATAATGACAATTATTTAATTCAAACAGAATTGGGCGAGGGGTCGGACATTTACCAAAATCCCGTACACTTTGTCTAGAATCGCAAAATCTTTTAACTCTCTTTATGGTAAATTAACATTGAAATCCCAAAATCACTTCAAAAAGTAATGATAAAATCGCCAAAATCTCTACGAAATCCCGAATCCCGTACAAAAAATGGTAAGTGTCCGACCCCTCGGAATTGGGACTGAACAAAAATTGCAATCAAAAATGCATTATATTTGATCCAATTACGATTCATGAAATTAAATAGAATTGCATACAATCTGGATGTTGAATCCAAATGTGGATGTTTGATGAAGTTATTTTCGTAAGAGTAGTTTCATATCTTTCATTTTAAGCATATTTAAGTTCTAAGTTAAGAATTAGAACAGAAAGTATATAATTCTGAAGTCCCAATTCGGCCACAGACGTTGCGATAAACGTAAACTTCTCGCGTCTTATGACTGGGAAAATAAATATTTTTACAGGGTTGCCAGAAAAATTTCGGATTAAAATTACCTGACTATTCCCTGACCATTTTAATAGATTTTTCCTGACTTTTTAAAGCCAAAATTTTTACTTTTATCAGAACTTAATAAATATAAATGTACTTATATTTTAGTAAAAAGATTATTGCAATTTTGAAAATATTAGCCAAACTTTCAAGGAAATAAATTATAATCCAAGAATTTGTCATAGATCTAGAGAAAAATTACCTTCAAAAAGTGTCAAGAGAAAATCGAATTATTCCCCGACTTTTCCCTGACCTTGTCCAAATTTTAAAAATTCCCTGCCTTTTTAGGCCCATTTTTAAATTCCCTGACCTTTTTCTGACGTGTGGCAACCCTGTTTTAGTTACCACCAATCACAGATGTTTTCTACTTTCCTCACAAGTTTGCACTGCTTGAACTAGTTGTAACCTAAAATAGCAACTGCGCGTTGTTCAAACCTGCATGTGGCACACAAGAAATTGTTTTCACTATACAAATTAGAGAATGGACTGATTTAACTAGATCATTTGATTGATATAAACATTTAACTCAGCGACTTAATATTATTTGATTGATATTAAGTTTTAAATCACAGATTTAAAAAAATATTCGATTGAAATTCCGCTTTAAAAATCATTCGATTGAAATTAAGCTTCAAAAAATCATTCGATTTAAATTAAGCTTCAAAAAATCATTCGATTTAAATTAAGCTTCAAAAAATCATTCGATTTAAATTAAGCTTCAAAAAATCATTCAATTTAAATTAAGCTTCAAAAAATCATTCAATTTAAATTAAGCTTCAAAAAATCATTCGATTTAAATTGAAGGGAATATAACCTCAGGTATTTGGTGTGGAACACCAACGTTTGCAGCTCTAGCCGCTCTTGCCTTTGGCTTTAAAATGTTTGGCGCCACTGTACGGGTAATTTGAAAAATTGAAGGGGTCTTCCATAAAGATTGCTTTGCAGGTTATATTCCCTTTAAGCTTCAAAAAATTATTCGATTTAAATTAAGCTTCAAAAAATTATTCGATTTAAATTAAGCTTCAAAAAATCATTCGATTTAAATTAAGCTTCAAAAAATCATTCGATTTAAATTAAGCTTCAAAAAATCATTCGATTTAAATTAAGCTTCAAAAAATCATTCGATTTAAATTAAGCTTCAAAAATCATTCGATTTAAATTAAGCTTCAAAAAATCATTCGATTTAAATTAAGCTTCAAAAAATCATTCGATTTAAATTAAGCTTCAAAAAATCATTCGATTGAAATTAAGCTTCAAAAAATCATTCGATTGAAATTAAGCTTCAAAAAATCATTCGATTGAAATTAAGCTTCAAAAAATCATTCGATTGAAATTAAGCTTCAAAAAATCATTCGATTGAAATTA
Organism: Leiobunum rupestre; assembly: GCF_980474605.1. NCBI lineage: Eukaryota > Metazoa > Arthropoda > Arachnida > Opiliones > Sclerosomatidae > Leiobunum > Leiobunum rupestre. The sequence goes on from NC_143392.1 coordinate 40,554,780, forward strand.
AGCTTCAAAAAATCATTCGATTGAAATTAAGCTTCAAAAAATCATTCGATTGAAATTAAGCTTCAAAAAATCATTCGATTGAAATTAAGCTTCAAAAAATCATTCGATTTAAATTAAGCTTCAAAAAATCATTCGATTTAAATTAAGCTTCAAAAAATCATTCGATTTAAATTAAGCTTCAAAAAATCATTCAATTTAAATTAAGCTTCAAAAAATCATTCAATTTAAATTAAGCTTCAAAAAATCATTCGATTTAAATTGAAGGGAATATAACCTCAGGTATTTGGTGTGGAACACCAACGTTTGCAGCTCTAGCCGCTCTTGCCTTTGGCTTTAAAATGTTTGGCGCCACTGTACGGGTAATTTGAAAAATTGAAGGGGTCTTCCATAAAGATTGCTTTGCAGGTTATATTCCCTTTAAGCTTCAAAAAATTATTCGATTTAAATTAAGCTTCAAAAAATTATTCGATTTAAATTAAGCTTCAAAAAATTATTCGATTTAAATTAAGCTTCAAAAAATCATTCGATTTAAATTAAGCTTCAAAAAATCATTCGATTTAAATTAAGCTTCAAAAAATCATTCGATTTAAATTAAGCTTCAAAAATCATTCGATTTAAATTAAGCTTCAAAAAATCATTCGATTTAAATTAAGCTTCAAAAAATCATTCGATTTAAATTAAGCTTCAAAAAATCATTCGATTGAAATTAAGCTTCAAAAAATCATTCGATTGAAATTAAGCTTCAAAAAATCATTCGATTGAAATTAAGCTTCAAAAAATCATTCGATTGAAATTAAGCTTCAAAAAATCATTCGATTGAAATTAAGCTTCAAAAAATCATTCGATTGAAATTAAGCTTCAAAAAATCATTCGATTGAAATTAAGCTTCAAAAAATCATTCTATTTAAATTAAGCTTCAAAAAATCATTCGATTTAAATTAAGCTTCAAAAATCATTCGATTTAAATTAAGCTTCAAAAAATCATTCGATTGAAATTAAGCTTCAAAAAATCATTCGATTCGAATTAATCTTCAAAAGATCATTCGATTTAAATCAGTGATTTAGAAATCATTAGATTTAAATGAGTGATTTAAAAAAGCGTGCTTGCAATCAAAATCTATATCAATTAACAATGAATGTTGTGTCAATGACTCTGATGAGAATTTGAAATCACAGCCGGGACTAATATCCAGAGTTGGATCAGGGCAGAAGAATGAAGATTGCGGCCTCTGCTTGAAAAGCGAACCAGGCGGACCCGCGGGAAACGACCTCGCAGACGGAAAAGGTCAAAGGTCTTATCGTATGTCACGGTTCTCCCACAACCGCGACATTTTATTGGAGCCTATACGCGCACATCGGAAAGGGGGCGACAAATGGCCGACCCCCAATTTCGCCGAATGTCAATTTCACAATAGAAGCTACCTGGGCTGGGCTGAAGGTGACGCGAAAGCCAGGACTCTATTCTTGTTTGTGCTACTGCAACAATCGGGATTAATTGGGGGGTTTTCAACGCTTTGAAAGCGTGATTAAATAGCTCAGAATGGCAAGCGACCTCGTGAAATATATAATATTTAAGTAAATAGGCTCAATGAACAGGCTACATAATTTTGACTAAATACCTGAAGATGATTCTGACTTTTTTAAGAAACTTATTTTATTTATTTTTAAAATTTTTTTACCAGATTACTTAAAGGTCACTTTCTATAATAGCCCAGGTCAATGGCAAATAGTAAACAATAGAACAATTTTAAAATTCAAAAGTAAAAAAGTGGTTGATATTAGTTAAAAAACGACAAAGAAAAAGTTTAATAAAATAGTTTAGTTGAAATTTTATCTACTTATTTTAGAGTAATAACATCACACTGAATATTTTTCTTGCATTATGTATTTATATTAAATTTAAAAGAATAAGTTAGTATTATTTTTACAACTTATATTGCATCCAATTTGCCACACTGCTAAAATTTTTATTACTCGAATTAAATTTAATTACTATTTGTAATACAAACAACAGTACCGTACATAACTTCTATCAATTTTAACTTATTCCACTAATCAACATTAAAAATATGCCTATTAAATTAATTTAAAAACATTTAAAAAAAATACTTTTAAAAGCCGCTTGTAAAATTCTTGCATCCGGAAAAGACTTAAATTTTATTGGTTACGCCCAAAAGGAATAGCTATTTGACCAAATAACAGTATTTGAATTTAAATGATAAATTTAAATGATATAAATAAATATAATTTAGTTTGAATAACAGTATTTGACTAAATAAACCGAAATTTAAGAACGACGTTTTGTCACTTAAATTTTATTATGAATTAATTTTTGTTTCAGCTAACAACTCTTTTAAACAAAGGACTTCTTAAATTCGTCATCGATATGAATTAATACGCTGATGAAGTTGTCGTTTTCCAGTATTTGAAAATATTATTATGTGGTTATATTTAAACTGAATTAACAATCGCACACTCTTGTTTCCTTCCCAGAGTATGTAATTCGCGAATGGATGGCCAGGCCTAAGGTGGTGCCTTGGGTGTTAACCTAGCTGATTATTTTTATTATTTTCACTGTTTTGGTTAATTTAGGTTGAATAAGATTGGGTAAATATACGAATTTTAAATTAAAATTACTTGGGGTTGTGAGATAAGTTTTAACAAATCGAAATCGGGAACGGTTGTTAAACAGGAATAATTTACTGATTTATTAATTTTAATATTTCTTCCAGAATTTGTACGATACGATTCTCACAGCTCTTTAGCAATCGCGAAAACATTAGGAAAAATGGACCAAACTGTCGACATCAGGAAATGTTAAATTGCAATTGCAATTGCTAAATAAAGAATATTTTATGAATTTTAGAAACGATATTTAAATACGTGGCGTTAATTATAAATTCCAAGAATGACAACCAACGGACTTCATAAAAAGATTTTCCGCTTAAAATAGTGACAGCTTATATAACTCGTCCTGATGGTCAAATAGAGCGTAAACAATAAGACTTTCCATAAAGTCGCGTGTTCTTGTGATAGTGTAGTCAAGCCTATGGACGAATTCATTTGCTCTCTTTAGTGGGAGAGCGGCGGAAGAGTTGTAAACACGTTATTTTATGGAAATGCCTATTGAAATGGGGTGAAAACGGAAAATGGTTACTGTATATGGTCACCATAAGTATATAACTAAGTTCCATAATTATGTCCGCTTGTCGAAATAATTATTGGTGTGTGACATGACGTAAAACAGAAAAACCAAGACCTCTAGCGATGAAAACACGCACGACAAAGAGCACGTATTAGGCCTAATGACTTAAGTCTGAAGTTCACCAAAAAACGTATGTTCTTTCAAGAAATGTGGAAAATGGGAAACTGGCACACTTACGCGCCTCATAATTATTAACTTACGCTACTACGTCGCAATCTATATAATATATCACTTAAAATTCGAAATAAAAATGTAAGCAAAGCGCCGAACTAAAGTAAACACAAACCATATGGCGATTATAGGAAAACAGATTTTCAATGGAAAAAACAAGTGAAATTACATTTGGTGGCCATAATGCGAAATGCCATATTCTCACGGAAAAAAAACTCGAAATGATACGATGAATGACAAAAACGCAGTGAAAAATTGCCAGTTTGCATTTAACCTGATAAAGATAACAAAGGGAAGTTTTAGGTTTGTTCCGTCGGGCAACACAGACGAATAAACGTCAGCCGACACTAAACCCGAGCGGTCGTATATGCTCTACAAGCCCTCCGTAAGGCTGTCAGTTAAGGTCGGTTACTTTTAAATAAAGGCTGTAAGAATGGGACCAGTTTTAGCAGCGCTGGTTTTAAGAACGAGATTTTTCAGGATGTCGTTTTGCTTCGTCGCTGTCGGCGTCACCTGGAAGCGAGAACGCGGGATAAACTTGGTTCTTCCCGCCTTTCGTGGGCGCTACCGGGTGAGGTTCACGGCCCGACTAAATCGGTTGAACAATGTATTCTTTGAAATTGCGCACTGCCAGCTGCTGCGGGGGCCACCACTAGGGGGCGCTCTTTATAGAGCAAGGGCCACAGACACTGTATATATGTACGTACGATGGATGCACGCGGGAACATTTATAATCGTCTATAGACGGCGTCGTCCTCAGCTGGCAGCGGCGTCGAAGGGCGGAGGGTCCCCCGACGTCACAGGGCGCGTGGCCTAGGTGGCGCTGCCCTCCGCGAATAGGTATCGTCGGAAAGGGCAACAGATGGGCGACCCCGCATCCGAGCGAAGAGAAAGAAAGCGACGCGGCGCGGGGAGGATCGGAACTAAACGGGGGAGAGGAAACAGGAAAATATTATATACGATTACTACTATAAAGTAGAGAGATTTGACCGGGTAAAAAAGACGAACCAGACCCAGACCGAACACTCTCGACGAAACAGCTTTGATGCGAAATTTAGGTTTATTTATTTTGGCCCTGGCCCTCGGACGGGGGAAACGCGGATGGGGGATGTGAAAGAAGTCACTACACGATTGATGTCGGATATCAATTGAATTCAACAGACTTTACTCACAATTAAAACGGATTAAGAACGTGTTCAGCTCAGTGAGAACGCACGAGTCACCCCCTTAATAGAAACAAAGGATGGCTGATTTAAAGACGTTGGTTTAAGGCTTTTTACACGGTAGCCACAATATTTTCAGATTCAAATTCCCTGACTAATCCCTGATCATTTTAAGAGATTTTCCCTGATATTTGAAGTCCAAAATTAGACAGTTTATAACTTAATATTTAACTTTTATCAGAAGTAAAAAAAATTAAAACCACTTACATTTCAGTATAAAGGTTATGTTTTACGAAATAAAATTAGCAAATCTTTCCAGGAACTAAATAACAATCGCATTTGTCATAGAACTAGAGAAATATGACCTTCAAAAAGTGTCAAGATAAAATATAAATCACTGATTTTTATCAGACTTTTAACAAATTCTTAATATTTCCTGAAATTTCAGTGACTTTTCTCTATTTCCCCTGACGTGTGGCAACCCTGCAGTTAATATGATAAGTTAAGTTAAGAAGAAACCACCTATGGACTGTGAGAAGGATGATTTTATCATCCTGCAGTTAATATTCCTAGCCATTGTATATTTTAATTTTGCATGGTTAGTTTTTGGTACTTTTTTCTACTTAAATTACATTTTGGTTAATGACAAATGGGTATAAACAGAACAGCATTTACAGAAGCTACAACTAAATTCAGCATTTGAATTTTTGAAATTAAACCAGGTTTAAGCCCAAGAAACCTGCGGTTTAAAAAACCAAAAACAAAGATTTTTTCCAACCCTGGCAAGAAATAATATTTTTCAGAAAACATTTTGACCATACCGAAACCAAATTAGAAGAAATAAAAATATTTCTAAAGACTTTTACTACTTGGTAAATAAACCGTTTAATTGTTAACCATGTAGAACCACACCGATCTTCATGACCTGGTTTTAAAATTATTTTCTGTCACAATAATTAACATTGTAAGAACTATTTTTATTTATGATAAATGAAATCGTTAAATTTATCTTAAGAAAAGCTGCAAGAACTAAATTAGCGGATTTAAAACTTAATCGTTATTAATTAATGAAAGGTAGAAACGTACGCTCTCAGAGTCTCAGTAGGCTGACTCCCAATCTGCCTCACGCTCTACCAGTAGGCTGTGACTCCCAATCCGCCTCACGCTCTACCAGTAGGCTGTGACTCCCAATCCGCCTCACGCTCTACCAGTAGGCTGTGACTCCCAATCCGCCTCACGCTCTACCAGTAGGCTGTGACTCCCAATCCGCCTCACGCTCTACCAGTAGGCTGTGACTCCCAATCCGCCTCACGCTCTACCAGTAGGCTGTGACTCCCAATCCGCCTCACGATCTACCAGTAGGCTGTGACTCCCAATCCGCCTCACGATCTACCAGTAGGCTGTGACTCCCAATCCGCCTCACGATCTACCAGTAGGCTGTGACTCCCAATCCGCCTCACGATCTACCAGTAGGCTGTGACTCCCAATCCGCCTCACGATCTACCAGTAGGCTGTGACTCCCAATCCGCCTCACGATCTACCAGTAGGCTGTGACTCCCAATCCGCCTCACGATCTACCAGTAGGCTGTGACTCCCAATCCGCCTCGCGCTCTAACAGTAAGCTGTGACTCCCAATCCGCCTCGCGCTCTAACAGTAAGCTGTGACTCCCAATCCGCCTCGCGCTCTAACAGTAAGCTGTGACTCCCAATCCGCCTCGCGCTCTAACAGTAAGCTGTGACTCCCAATCCGCCTCGCGCTCTAACAGTAAGCTGTGACTCCCAATCCGCCTCGCGCTCTACCAGTAAGCTGTGACTCCCAATCCGCCTCGCGCTCTACCAGTAGGCTGTGACTCCCAATCCGCCTCGCGCTCTACCAGAAGGCTGTGACTCCCAATCCGCCTCGCGCTCTAACAGTAAGCTGTGACTCCCAATCCGCCTCGCGCTCTAACAGTAAGCTGTGACTCCCAATCCGCCTCGCGCTCTAACAGTAAGCTGTGACTCCCAATCCGCCTCGCGCTCTAACAGTAAGCTGTGACTCCCAATCCGCCTCGCGCTCTAACAGTAAGCTGTGACTCCCAATCCGCCTCGCGCTCTACCAGTAAGCTGTGACTCCCAATCCGCCTCGCGCTCTACCAGTAGGCTGTGACTCCCAATCCGCCTCGCGCTCTACCAGAAGGCTGTGACTCCCAATCCGCCTCGCGCTCTACCAGAAGGCTGTGACTCCCAATCCGCCTCGCGCTCTACCAGAAGGCTGTGACTCCCAATCCGCCTCGCGCTCTACCAGAAGGCTGTGACTCCCAATCCGCCTCGCGCTCTACCAGAAGGCTGTGACTCCCAATCCGCCTCGCGCTCTACCAGAAGGCTGTGACTCCCAATCCGCCTCGCGCTCTAACAGTAAGCTGTGACTCCCAATCCGCCTCGCGCTCTAACAGTAGGCTGTGACTCCCAATCCGCCTCGCGCTATACCAGAAGGCTGTGACTCCCAATCCGCCTCGCGCTCTACCAGTAAGCTGTGACTCCCAATCCGCCTCGCGCTCTAACAGTAAGCTGTGACTCCCAATCCGCCTCGCGCTCTAACAGTAAGCTGTGACTCCCAATCCGCCTCGCGCTCTAACAGTAAGCTGTGACTCCCAATCCGCCTCGCGCTCTAACAGTAAGCTGTGACTCCCAATCCGCCTCGCGCTCTAACAGTAAGCTGTGACTCCCAATCCGCCTCGCGCTCTAACAGTAAGCTGTGACTCCCAATCCGCCTCGCGCTCTAACAGTAAGCTGTGACTCCCAATCCGCCTCGCGCTCTAACAGTAAGCTGTGACTCCCAATCCGCCTCGCGCTCTAACAGTAAGCTGTGACTCCCAATCCGCCTCGCGCTCTAACAGTAAGCTGTGACTCCCAATCCGCCTCGCGCTCTAACAGTGAGCTGTAGCTCCTAATCCGCCTCACGCTCTAACAGTGAGCTGTAGCTCCTAATCTCCCTCACGTTCTAACAGTAAGCTCCGTCCCCTAAAAATTCAAAAGAGTCCGATATCTTATTGGTAATGGTTCCTTAAATGGTACGTCATCCGACGCCATTGAAGCAAACGCCGGTGACGTTTTCGATTTCCTTATTGCACGGAAATTGGTCCATGACACCGCAGATCGTCTTAACTTTGTATTTATTTGTACTGTAGGGATAATTACCATCTTGATACAAATTAAAATTGACGTAGTAGAAAGTTGGGGGTTTAAAAACCCTTTGCAAAACGCCTATGGTTTTTAAACCTTTCCCTAATCCCGTAAAATGTTTTGCTTATCAATTGGGAACAACAAGTTTTAGGAATAGACGAAGAGTTGCAATAACAACTATTAGCTTCGTTCTCGTTTATCTTAACGTATTGCCCGCGCTAGGAAATACTGGTACCGTGTTTACGCTTCCCGCACAGCAAACATCGCGGCAAATAAGCGCGGATGATAGCTTCGACCGGAAGTTCTGGGTTGTAAAATTAATCTTATTCTTATCAGTGTCCTAGGTAAGGAGACGGTGCATCTTGATTCGAATCAACCTTTGGGCCAAGTCATCTGGCTTTGATTGCGCGCAATTTGAACTCCAGTTTGACCCTTTGAAATGTTTATATAGTCTGACTACCGAATTAGATATCCCGGGGCCCTCGCAGCCTGTGGGGCCAGCGTTTGACCAATCGAGATGCGCTTCTCTAAGGAAACGTATACATATCTTCACTGGTCTCATTGGGTCTGGGGGTTTTCTTTTCTACTCATCTTTGTTCCCACCCTTTGGTTTGTTTCATCCCCAAAATATATCTTATGGATACATCAACTTCTTACCAACTGTACACTTTGCAAAACCGGAAATTTCAAATTTGGAAATAAACGATTTCAATATAGTTTACAAAACGAACTCACGTTGGAAAGTAAATTGAATAATTGTGGTGGTTTTAATTGATTAAAAATTATCTCGACCCATTTAAAATAAACGTATAAGGGATGGGGTATCAATTGGGTCAAGTAAAATGAACTCACCTTCTCCTTCTTAGTCTTGAGTTGGTCGCATTTCCTCATTTTACAGATCTGGTGACTTCGGACGCTCTTGCAGGGCCCGCATTGTCCGCAGTTCTCTTTCTTCATGCACCCGGGACACTCGCCGCACCGTTTCCGCTTCTTCTTGGTGACCTTTCCGTCAGGGTCCTGCAAGGGGGTGCCGAGAGGGGTTAGCGGATTGGGGGGCGTCATGCCACCCTCTCCCCAACCGCCGTGGTCCGAGGTGATGGGGCCTCCGTGGTGATGGTGGTGGTGTGGAATGTGGGGTCCCCCGACACCCCCCGGGAGCCCACCGTGCCCACCACCCACTGACAATGGCTGCCTCGTAGTCGAAGAAATGGAAGGCACTTGAAAAGAATTTTCCGGCGTGGAAGAGTCGGGTTCCATCTTCATCTGTTTGGCGTTCTCGAAATTGGGGACCCCACCCCGGCCCGGGCCCCCGAAGGGCACGTGCTGCGAGTGCGGCGGCGGCGGTTGTAAGGACACACCGTGGTGGTGCGCTTGCATATAGTGATGGTTGCCGGGGAAATGCGGATGCTGAGGCCCGAAGTGAGGACTCGACGGGGGCATGTGGACACCGCCGGAAGACACTGCTGGAGTTACGGAGTTCTGCCCCATCTGCTGCTGCATCTTTTCGGCTGGCGTCGGGATGCGATCCATAGAGGTCGGGTTGCAATCGCTGGCGCTGGCCGGCGACTGACTGGAATTGAAATGTTGGGAGGGCGGTCTGGAGGGCGTGCGCGGGTTGTCCCCCTGGTCCGCTTGTTGACCTTGTTGGGCGCTCGTAGGTCGCAATTGAGGCGAGTCCTGCATCCCTTGCGACTGCGAGTTGTTACTGGATGGGGAGTTCTCCATGTTCCCGCCGGCCCCGATCTGCTCCCAGGGTCTGTAGCCAACGTTGGACGCCGGCGTGCCTTCCCTGGGAGGACCGTCCCTGGGGCTGTGAGGCGGAGGAGTGGGCATCAGAGCATCGGTGGAAGAAGTCGAGTTGGAGTTCTTCTCCAACAATCTCGCCGTCAGTCCTTCCGAATTTTGTTGATGTCCTCCGCTGTTCTGCTCTTCGGACACGTGTTTGGCGTTGTTTCCTCCGCCTCGAGGAGAGTGGTTGCCGGCCTTTCCGGGCCCTAAGTGGTGGTTGTTCGCGTAAGCGGACGACCCGGAATTGTGATACAAGAACGGTATGTTATTACCGAAGCCTTGCGAACCGAACGAAGGGTTGGCCTTCCCGAAGAACTGTTGCTGGACAGTGTGTCCGTTGGTCGGATCGAAGGGCGAGCCGGCGTGCACGAAACCGTGGTGCGGAGGACCCACACCGGGTTGAGGTCCGTAACCGGAGCCCGGGAACCCGGTCTGTCTCAAGGGGTCCCCCAGAGAGAATTCGGGTGGACAGTGTCCGGGCAACACCGCGTACGGGGGCGGCGCTTGCGGGTGCGGCGCGCCGCCCATTGGTCCCCAGTGATCTTGTTGGCCCACGAACGGGCCGCCCGGCCCGGGCCCGACCGGTGTTGGTTGTGGTCCATAGTTTCCATGCAAAGCCGGCGGGAGAGAAGCTTGCCTGCTCTCGTTCATCATACGCCTACTGCGCTAGTTATTTTGCCTTCACATCTGAAAAGATCATTCAAAAGATACAAAAGTTAATATCGGCTCTTTCTTTCCAGCTAGTACTAATCAAACTTATACAGTGATACCAAGAACAGATTTAAGAACGAAAAAATATAGAAATTCGGTTATTAGAACACCACTCTCGCAGGCTTTGTAGCGAAATGTTTGTCTGATTTCGATTTTTCGTGTTATTCTTTCACGCAGACGACCGTCATCGATGTTTGCGTAGTGTCATTTAAATTAAAAGCACTTTCGCTAGGAAGTATGCGAGGGTGGTAAAAGAGGCTTATGCTATTACCATATATTCTGAAGTATTTAAATTAAGTATGGGTGGTATTTCAATTACTTCATAGCATAATCCTCGTTAAAGTCAAATATAGTGTTTGTTTGTGCTACTGCCAATTTAGGGTTTCGTTCTAAGAGTCATTTTCACGTTGGCGCCATTTAAGTAAGTATAAATTTAAATTATTTTACAGTTAGTTAACCATGCAATATTTTGTAACTGAAATATAGTAGTGTATCGTTATTAACGTATTTCATAAATCAAGGTTGAATTTGGGCTATTATTGTAATTAAATTTATTCAATACGTTTAGAATTTAAGACCTTTAAAATTAGACTTCATAAAATTCATTCGTGCTCATTATTTCCGCTTATGACGTCTTCTCTATACAAATTATATTCCGAAAACGTAGAGCTTTGACAGTTGAATAAACAAGTTACATCACTTCTAAAGCAAGTACTTTAAGTTATTTGTACAAGGTAAAAACCAGTAATGACTAATCTAAATAATAATAATACCACAGGGGACCAACATTAATTAATTAATTAATTAAATGAAATCTCGTACACGAAAGAAGCTCCCCTTAAATCCAAGGTGGTTTAAGCTCTGCACTTATGTAAACAGAACCAGAACATCAATGAGATTCCTTCGATTTCTAGCTAATTATCCGTTAACATCCATGCACGCCAAGCGCTGGACATTGACTGAGTTATGATAAGTTTATCTAAATGTCCGATTTGATTTCGGAGTCGAGATCAGCAAACAACATGACGTCCATAACGTCTGGAGCTTCACCTCTGCAGCACTTCTGCATAGCGAACTGTGTTCTCGTGTATTTTGGAGTTAGAATGTGTCATATAATGTTGTATCGATACGCACTACATTTCCTCTAGTCACTTCGAACTAGTGGAAAATGTAAACGACAATTCACAATAATGGAAAGTGTCAACCAATACAAATTGCCTTCAAATGTTGGTCTTAGGGGTCAGTAACCGGAAGAACTATGGCTTACGTCAATTTGACAAGATATTTTTTTTGCAATCTCACGACCTTGACAGTTTAAAACGTACTTGCAAGATTGCTTTTTAAGCAGATTACAACAGAAATTTAGGCTACTTCCCTGAAACATTCGCGTTGAAGTTTACAGCTTAAATGTATTAAAATTGCTGATTGAGCGTTTTGGAGTACTTACAATTAAATTCGTCACAGAAATCAAAGCTTATTTGGTTTTACTTAATTTAGGGTTACTTTTATCGAATAAAACGTTTACAAAATCAAAGGCTTTACCGTCATATTAATTTTATGTTATCCTTGCTAACTTGACACTATCATGAAGTACTCTAACTGTAAGAGGTTTACTTATAAAAGACCTTATTCTTAAAATTATTAAACCATAATATAGTCACTTCTAGGGATTCATGAAGCATTCCTGTCAACTTGGCGAAATCATCTTCTATAAACTAACTGAACTAAAAGGTATTGCTGCATGTATACGAGTCAAAATTAAACGGCATTTTGGAAATTCTATTACGAAATATTCACAGAAGAGACGTTTCACGATAGAATTCCAATCCTCGTTTCTCAGGGAGGTCCCGGCTACAAAAAGTTACCAAGCAAAAGTTACATACGAACACAAACATTCATATTGACCTAAGACGTCAAACATCTTTATCATCTGCTATAATTGATATTTGATTTGTAAAATAAAATCAATAAAATGGCTATTTAAAATGGGGGTTTGGGTCTTGCTGCACGGGCAGAAGAAAACACAATTATAAGTGGATGCGTTTCGCTTGTTTTGGAACTAAAAGTGTACACTTAGTTACTTTTAGTACTAATCCAACTTATTCGCTTACTCTACACCTTGAAGTATTCGACATGGGTAATTTTTGGAACTACACTGTCAACTAGTTATCAAAAACCGACACACAGAATCAATAGGATTCGGTGGCTGCTCAACCATAGTTTGGAGCCGCACAATTGGTGTAGCCGGATAATAGCTTCATTTAGTGTAAAATGTGCCCACTTTTAGTTCCAATACAGGCAAAAAGTGTTTAGTATCCATTTATTTCTTTTTGAGAATAGAATGGCGTAAAAACAGTTACACTAGCTATTCGAAGTCGAAATTCCAGAACAGGAACTAGCACGTTTGTATTAATTAATAGACAAGTCAGGTAGCGCTTATTAAGTGGAAAACAGAATCTTCCTATATAGTGGTGCCTTTGGTATTGGACTAGCTTAATTGTTATTATAGTAATGGCCACTGACGAGATCTAATGTAGTGCGTTTTGAGACAGGGTTGGCACAATTTTGCCAAGGGTGGTAAAAACCGCGGTTTTTTTTTCAGGAAAAAACCGGGTGGAACAAACTAGATTTTTCCGCAGTTTTCCACCCATTGTTTAAGTGTTGAAAACCGTGTGGAAAATCGTATTTCCGTGGTTTTTCCACATCAAGTGGAAAATTCCATAAAAAATGAAGAATAAAAGCAGTATATTCTTTTATTATATTCACTCTTCTTCTGGCTTTTCTACATCTCTCCTATTTGCAATGACCAAATTAGTCACTTAATAGATATATCAATGATTAATTTAGCATGAAAGAGTTTTTTCCACTTTTTTCCGGTTTTTACCACATGTCCCGGCAAAAACCTGTTTTGCCAACCCTGTTTTGAGATAAGTAAAGAACAATTTTATCTCAAAATGCTCATCTGCATCTGATCTTGTCATTTCAGCTAGGAACATTTTCTTGCACTTAATAGACTCTTGAAGCCAGCGCTAGAAAACGTGTAGGTGAAACTTATAGCTAAGTGTAGAAGTAGATTTTTGTACTTACAAGTTTCCCTCTTCACGTAACCTGTCTGATAACAATTTTATCGCGGCTTTATTATGAACATTTTAGGAATGATTTTTCCTGTAATGTACTTTATCTCGTTATAAATCAACAAAAGATTTTGCGATAAAAAGATAACAAAAATTAAAAAATTTTAGTTCTATTTTCTGGGAAAATTTCAAATTACGATTTTTTAAACTCGGGCATTGACTCGGATAAATTATTATTATTATTAAGATGGCAATAGTACCGCGAAGTTGATAAGAGTTAATAATAATAAAATAATTATAATAATGTAATAAAAACTAATATCCTTTGAATGAAGCGTATACAAAAACAAAGGATTTTCGATTCATGAAATTTTTTAATTATATTTCTGACTTATTTTCCAACAAGTGGTTTGCATCCTCAAAACATTTATTTAAAAAATCAGTATTTAAAAATATTAAAATTTGTAAGTTAAACCTTTTAAGGTAAAATTTACGCAATTCATATAAATTAAAACCTGTTATCGGCATTTCATTTACGATTTTACCAAATAAGCTTTGGTTTTTACCAATCTTAAGCGTTTTAACTACTAGCGAGTATTTTACCTAGCCAAAGTAGAAAATCAAACTTTATTCAGAAATTATCAATTTTTATGATCGTATCTTCGCTTATTTAAAGATTAGGCGAGTTTCGTTTTCAATCATATGATAATATCAAATGTAATCTCATACCATGTGTTTTTCACAAACGTAGAACTCACAAATCTGACTAGCACGTTGATTTGATTCTTTTAAGAAGAAAACTAAGTAAGAAAAACTCGTAAGGTAAGTTGCCAATAGGCCTTTCCATAAAATATTTCTACGTGGTTTTACTGTTTTTTCTACTTCACACACCACCAATTTCGCTAAAAAACTAAACAATAAGTTGGCTGTACTATTTGCATTTCCCGGTAAGATTTCCCCAAACATTTTACACGGAGCTCGGGTTAGGCTTAGTGAGTTCGGAGCTCAAACTGATTTTCATTTATTTTCGATACTAATTAAATGAATTATTATTGCAAAACTCATATCAACTCTGTGAAAGTATTGTTAATACTTATATATTTATTAGCTAGTATTTTATGATAAACAACAATCTTTACCTGATATACTACTCTAGCTGTCAATGAAATGTTAAGCCTTAGTTAACAAGGCTATAAACTGTTAAACTTTACAAAAATGTTCGTTGTTTTAAATATTTAAATCCTCTTATCTTATGACTAGTTAAGTAAACGAAATACTTTTATACTTTAAACATTTGATATAACAAATTTAACAATATCAGTTGGATTAATTATAATTAATTATAATCCGCCGTGATTTGTAAATACTTACACTCGGTAGCAGACGACATACCGAGCTCAAGAGTGGAGTGAGGGTAAAAACAAGGAGTAATATATTTAACGATGATCTAAATCATCCTTGCAAAAACAGTTCTCCTTCCCCCTCTTACCGTAACGAACATTTTATGGAAAGGTCTATTGTAAAAGACCGCTTTACTAACTGATAAAACGAAACTATTTATAATTAAATTACACTTAAGAACGTTAATTACTTTTAAATTCGACTTTTCATCGAGACTTTTTTCAGAGAACAGTCAACCGGAATTTTTGTCCGTGCTGTAAATACCTCGGAAAACATTCTTACAAACGTTGACTCAATTCCTCTTTACTTCCGGTTTCAAAAAACCAAGTCAATAGACGTCACTGCAACCAATTACCGGCGTGTATATTTTACCCATCCAATCCAAAAACCACATAATCACTTTTTACAAAGACCAATTAATTTACCACGGAACTCTTAAACTGTCCAAAATTGTCACGTTGAAGACACGAGTGAGACGGCCAAAAAATGTAGAAATGCGCGTCGTATCCAGGGTGTACCGCGGTGAACGACATTTCATACGCGGATATGGCACACGACGAGACACGTCCGAGAAACTAGATTTATAAATAAAACAGGGCTGCCGGTGAATCACGGGCCGCGAGTGGAATGGACTCGGTTTTGATTATTTATTTCGCTTATTCTAACGCGAGATTTCATTCTACGTCGAGCCATTCATTTGGATTTCGAAAAGGGCCACGTTCTCTCCGCGAGCTGGAACAAATCACCCGTGACTGTCAGATCGTTCGCTCGTAGAGGGCGTGCTGCACGTTGCCACGAGAACCAAGACCCGGGACGACCCATTTACAAAGAAAACAGTCGCGCTGTAAACAACGCGTTAATTATTACGCCGGAGGAACTGGCTTCGAATCGTAACGGTTTCCAAGTTCGGAAACTTATTTCCGTCTTCGGAAAAATTCGAGGCCACCGTCAGCGGGCCCGGGCCCCCAAGAGCCATTATTATTATTAGAGATAACTATTTCTTTACGAGGGGTTCTTAGCCAGGAGGTTTGAAAACTTAAGTTTTCTAGATAAATTTTCGAGGGTTGAAACCCGGGCCCTAATGCTGCACGGGCCCCGATAATTTATACCATCTTCCCATCCTCCTTTCTCGTTGGGCTGGAAAACCTTCCAGGTTTTAACAACGCAACTACTTTTTCCCACTACCAACTACAGAGTTGCCACAGTTTCTTCACTTTTTTCCAGGTTTTCCCTGAACATCTCCGAAGATTTTCCCTGACATATTCTGTGCGAAAATTTGAATTTTTCCCCATACATTTTAGCTAAGGTTTTCTATTTGCAACTTCAATTAAATTCCCTGACTTTAGATTAAGTTTCAAAATTCCCTGATTTTTGACTCATTAATTTAAATTCCCCGATTTTTTACCCATATTCAAATTCCCTGATTTTTGACCAATATCAAAAGTAAATAGAGATGGAGTTTAATACTATCACCTCGACCTGCGCCATCTTATGTGAGGGGTAAAAATTATTGGCTTTGGTGATGCCGTCCCCCTCGCCACTTTTCAGGAACATTAAGTGTATCGATGTACTCCGCCGCGGTAAAAATTGTTCGCTTTAAAAAACGCGGATATTAAACTTTCGCTTGCGATAATTTGATAATTTATTTTCCAAAATAAAGTATATAAAGTAGATATATCTTTAAACGAGGTCTAAACAAAATCGAGCGCGAAGTAAAATACTAGGCTAGTGTTTCTGAAACAGAAGCGGACGATTCGAGACGTCGAAAGCGAGGACCGAAACCATGTGTCCCAAAATTCCCCGGAATGCACTAGTTTTCGCGGGAAAATATGTCGAATAAAGTGCTTCTCTATTGGTGGAAAAAACCACGTGATCGATAGCTCTTTAAAAAGGATGTCAAGCATGGTGGAAGGTAAAATCTGAAGGCACTATTAGACCCATATTCAAATTCCCTGATTTTAGACCCATATTCAAATTCCCTGATTTTAGACCCATATTCAAATTCCCTGATTTTAGACCCATATTCAAATTCCCTGATTTTAGACCCATATTCAAATTCCCTGATTTTAGACCCATATTCAAATTCCCTGATTTTAGACCCATATTCAAATTCCCTGATTTTAGACCCATATTCAAATTCCCTGATTTTAGACCCATATTCAAATTCCCTAATTTTCGACCCATATTCAAATTCCCTAATTTTCGACCCATATTCAAATTCCCTAATTTTAGACCCATATTCAAATTCCCTAATTTTAGACCCATATTCAAATTCCCTAATTTTAGACCCATATTCAAATTCCCTAATTTTAGAACCATATTCAAATTCCCTAATTTTAGACCCATATTCAAGTTCCCTGACGTTTCCAGAAATTCCAGGTACCGTGGCAACCCTGAACTAACCTAAACCAAATAAGTTACCTTGCAATTCTTTCATATTTATCCTAATTACTCAAAGAAAATAGCCTTGCCAATACCATTTTTAAATCCTACTACACAATAAATAAAATACTTCTTCCGCTATGTACTTTTCCTTATACTGCTATTGGTATTTGCTGTGACACCAATGTTATCAAGTTTTCCAGCTAGTGTTTCAAAATATCATTTCAGATAGGCTATAAAGTCGACTAAACGTCGTTACGGTTCCCAATTTCTTTGTCCTAGGATTACGTCATTTTTTCTTTTCCGTGGCATATGAAATTTGCGAATCAATTGCTAGGTTCTTTTCCGCTATTCTTTGGTTAATTTTAGTTAGGTTAAGATTAGAGTTAAGTTAGGTCATATAGTTTGGCCTTTGCTTGAAACACTACTTTGGGTTGTTAAAGGATTTTTGAGAAATGATAATTGATTAATTTGTTTCTAAACTCAAAATATTAACACAAAAAAATATGAAACTAGACTGCTATAGACATTTTCTATGTTTCAGAAACATAGAAAATGTCTATAGCAGTCTATTTTTCAATGGTATCAAGTGCATTCCATGAAATTAGTCATTCGACTGCAAGATAATTAAAACCGGGTTGGCAAGAAAATCTTGTTACAAAATATAACGTTATTTACGGAAACTATGAAAGCTACGTGACCATTTGAGCAAAGATCCTTCATTGAACTGGTGACAGTAATATCCCCGTGCTATAATACACCACGCCATCTCTACTATCAAAGAAGTAAAAAATTATCACATTTATCTGTTTTCGAAAAACTGCCGTAGGTGGCGCCAGAATAAATACCGAAGTGACGTATTGTCTTTCTAAGGGGTCCGTTGCACGCAAGCCACGCGTAAATCATACCAAATGCACCAGAAAGACGAACTTACATCATTGATCTGGCGATGGTTCTGTTTTCAATGAACCATTTTCAATCACTTTCACAGTCAAATATTTTTGGCCAAAGGACAAAACCAAACTAAGTGTCCAAAACACTAACAAGGAGACATCCCGAGGTATTTCTCCCCGATTTTTTTCAAACTCGGGGGTTAAGTTGACCTTCGTGTACCTTGAAAGCTCCTAAAGGGAAATGTTTCAATGGCCATTCGTTTTGCCATGACAACCAAAAATGTTTTTAACAACTTAAATTTAAACTTTCTCTACGTAAAATACCATGGGAAAAAATCAGATTGTAATCCCTTACGATTTTATAGAATTTTATAAATTTTACCCGATTTTATAAATTTTACCCGATTGTTTTGCCAAAATTGTAATTTTATATATTTTTTTAAATGGGCAAAGGGCCATGCATTAATTTATTAAAACTATAGTAAAGTTTAAAAATCCCGCCATTAAGTTCGACGTCAGTTTCTCATCATCCGATAGCAAAGAGCGCATCTGCCGCATTTTTTCGACGTTATGAGTCACGAAGTTCTGCCACAGAGACCGACAATTCAAAATTTTTAGTTTTAAAAGATAAAAAAAAACTTAAGTTGAGAATAATTGAAATAAAATATTTATACCGCATGATGACGGCGAACTTTGGATGTCAGGAAAACACTTCCGTCGCCCGATTTTCGAGAAACAGGCCAACATCGGCTAAGAGGAGAGGTGTGGTTGTGCAACCATTTTGGCCTAATTTTAGAACGCTTTCGAAGTCGGTTATAAATAGAAGCGTTTTGGCTTGAAAGCCAGCTTTAGCTTCCCTCCCGGAGAGAGCCAGAAGGCGACCCGGAGTTGCCTCCGTACGAAAGATCCAGCCACGAAACGTGGGAGACCAAACCTTTCATTCCCCTTACCGCCACTACTACGCTTTCGAGTTTATTCAAAACAGACACTGGTTAAAGCAATTACTCTAACAGGGAAACACGGCTGGTTAGGTACTTTACAAACAAGGAAACATGGCACGTTAAAAGAGTTACTAACAGGGAAACATAGCACGTTAAAAGAGTTACTAACAGCGAAACATGGCACTTTAAAAGATTTACTAACAGGGAAACACGGCTGGTTAAATACTTCACAAACAAGGAAACACGGCTGGTTAAATACTTTACAAACAAGGAAACATGGCACTTTAAAAGATTTACTAACAAGAAACACAGCTGGTTCAGGACTTCACAAACAGGGAAACATGGCACGTTAAAAAAGTTACTAACAGGGAAACATGGCATGTAAAAGAGTTACTAACAGCGAAACATGGCACTTTAAAAGATTTACTAACAAGAAACACAGCTGGTTCAGGACTTCACAAACAGGGAAACATGGCACGTTAAAAGAGTTACTAACAGGGAATCATGGCTGGCTAAAGGAGTTGTTTACTAACAGGGAATCATGGCTGGTTAAAGGAGTTGTTTACTAACAGGGAATCATGGCTGGTTAAAGGAGTTGTTTACTAACAGGGAATCATGGCTGGTTAAAGGAGTTGTTTACTAACAGGGAATCATGGCAAAATAAAAGATTTACTAACAGGGGAAACATGGCAGGTTAAAGGAGTTACTTGCAGTGAAACATGGATTAACTAACTGGCTTTGGTGAAGAATGCATACCAAAGGGTACATCTCCACACTGCCCTATACCCCAAATGACTTGATTAAATGTCCAAATAGGCGGTTAAATAAACCCCTCTCTGACTGTCTTGCCCCCCTGTTGAAAAATGGTGCCAAATCCATGCATAGAAAATTCTACGCTTTGGCAGTATGAAGAGAAACCCTAGACCACCCCGTTAGAAGTCCAGTCGCAGCAGCACAAACTCTATAATCGGCGATGGATGATCTTTTATTTAAACGCCTATTTGGATTTAACTGGAATCAAGACATCCAGTTTAAATACAGTTCTGTTTAGATTGAATATTTTTTATCCAATTGGAATTAAGTTGAATTTTATGCATATTTAGTTCCCCATGGTAACGCACGCTTTCTATCTATACCTCTATCATGGGGAAGCTTTGGTTAGGCAGCATTCGTAAAACAAAGCTGTTTTTTCAGGTTAACTACTTGTACAATGTAACCAATAGTTTTTTTTATGTTATTTCAATTAGATGATTTTATATCTTTGAATTTATTGATGTTTTTTAACAATTAGTGACTCGTTTTCAGTCTAATTGATGTATACTATGTTTCCATCAATTATTTAATCTTAAATTAAATGAAATCTCAAATTAAATATTTTAGTTTAGTCGGATGGTATTGGAATTGCTTTAGAACCTATTTTTACATTATTCGATTAAATCAAGGGTTTAAATACCTAGCTTCAATTAAGAAAGGACATGGATATATTGCGGATTACGATTTAAGATTACCATTAATACGGTATAGTATTTTGAAGTGGAGGAATACATCGTGCCTTTATAGCCATTTTATCGATCACAAAAATTATACCCCTAAAAACGATTTCGGACAAACATGGAAAGACAGCCTAATGTTATTCCGAACACGTTCAGGAACAATCATCGTGTTGCTTGTTTTCACGCAATCCTCCCGACTGAACAGCCCTGATCCGAGCACGCCGACAGAACTTGGCCCACAGATTTCGAATGATATATAGCAAGATTGGACATTTGAGTACACGTGTGATAAGAACATAGTGCTCAAATTGATATCGGGAAAGCTGAAGTTCAATATTACTTATCGATTACCATTCTTTCCTTCCAATCCCTGACGGTGCGAGTTGTTTCAATACCTCATTTCTAGGCCTCCGAGTGTCGCACTTGCTTAAGTAAAATTTCCATTGGGGTCCCACGAATTGCCTAAAAGTAGTGTTGTAAGTCGGAAGATGACCGAAGCCTTTTTTCCGGAAAATATTCCGTATTTTTATATGATTAGTCTAATATATTGTTTGCAAACGTAAATAAAGCGGCATTTTCGCCTAATTTTTCGAATCTAAAAGTAAAACTAAACCTCTAGACTAGTTTAAAGGGATGAACAATGTAACACTATTAATGTTTTGTAGTATTTTTACTGATATTAGACATTTTATATCGATAAAAAGTGTAAAACATTAAAAACCTTTAAGTAAATTATGTATCAATTTTTTATTTTTCCGGAAAATTAACAGCACTAGCTAAAAGCCTCATTTGAAATTACAATCATTTGAAATTACAATATTTTAAAGCTACTATATACGTAGTTTACATGGGTCAAGGCCTACCCAAAAATATAACTTTCAATCAAATCGACCCTAATTTTAAAAAATTTATGAAGATTTCAATGTCAAAGTCAACCAAATCGCTAAACTAGGCAAACTATCAACTTCCTTGGCCAATATCGGCTAAATTTTATTATTTTATTTATTTTTAATTTTGACTTTAACGATTGAGAAGTTATGCACAATACGGCGGCTGCGTTATTTTAAACCAACTTTTAAGTTAATCATTCATTTGAATGCTAAAATACAAATTCAATTTTATTATAAAATTACTAAAAACAAATTTTTTACAATAACTTACCCGTTTTTAAAAATATTCGGTTACTTATTTGATATTCAATATACTATTTGGTATCTAATCGGTTAACTAGAGCGGATTTTTGCCCTAAAAATTATTCGGCGTTTTACATCGATTTATAACGACGAAAATACGTGCATAATAAAGTTCCAAATCATTTCGAAATTATACTAAGTGAAAGCCTGAGGTTTATTAAGTTGCCGGTAATTATATTTTTAATGTTTTTTCCCATAGCTAGAAGACATGGAGTAATGTAAATAATAATCCATAATTTTATCCTTGAAATAGGAAATGTGACAATTTTTATTTTCCATCTTTTCTTTAAAAATAATTGGACCTTACAAGTCTAGCTTGCAGGGCTACCAGATAATAGTTGAAAAAATTATATACAATTAAAAATTTTAAATTTACGGTGTTAAAATATCGAGTAGATACTGTTTCCAAAATACCATTTTTTCCCGAATATTGTTCATAAATCATACCACTAATAAATAATGGTAAATATGAGTTTATATTGTATAATAATATGTGAAATCAGGAAAACCATTCAAAAAAGGGATATATCAACTTTAGAAGATCTTAAACTTTATTTTCATTACTCACCAAATGTTTTAAATCTCCATAAAATATAGGTTTCAGTTTTAAATACTGTAAATAATTCATGGAAATATTCACCTTTATACGTTATTTACCATAATTTACTACTTCAGAACCCTGACCTTGGCGTTGTTTCGGAGTTAGTTATCTGACTATTACCTCGAAATAAAATATTTATTTGACCCCTCTGTTATGACCCTATCATTTAAAATGGAAACAAAACAATATGAAGATTAAATTTCGTTTTGAGTATACGATCCAGAAAGGGTCTTCTAGGTTACGCATTAAACATTTAATTCCATGTTTACATGGGTGTGTTCCGGGAACATTATGCCCATAGCAAAAACAAATAACCACCGACTACGTCATACATTATCCTCGGAAACTCTGACGATGTGGCTCAAATAAAAACACAAACTTGGAGAGAAGATGATTTTGCGTGGACCACCCCTATTCATCGTAAGGATATTAAATATAATATTTGGTCGTGTAACCAGAATGATGAAGGGGCCAATATCCAATGAATGACCTTCGAATACTTCAGCGAAAGATTCAAAACACATTTTCTTGGTTGGAGTGACGCCTTGGGGCTAAAATATCCGAGATCTTTTTGAGGTATCCAAATACCTTTTTATCCGGTCAAACGAATATTACGTAGATGAATTAGGTTTAACAAAATTCGAGGAACAAGCGGTAAAATTCTTTACAACGTATCCGCCGTTTAGTCAGCTCAGCCATTGCCAAAAAAAAACTAAACACTTTATAGAGTTCGAAACCATCTGCTCATCTTAGTGCCGTAATGTGGACCTATATGAGATATGAAATTTCCCAAAAGGAGACGTTGCACTACCCATTCGATTTGCCATGGCAACCGAAAATGTTTTTGACCACTTACAACCAAAATAAGATTTTTCTCTTATTTTACCCAAAATTTGTTACAAATGTACCTTAAAAATGTTTCAATTTACCCAAACTTGATGAAATTAACCTAAATGTGGTCCAATTTACACATTTCGTGATTTTCGAAATTTTTCAAAATTTTCGTAGCTAGGACCCTGTGAAACCGAGAAAATCCCATGCTTTTTTAAATGGAGATTTTATTGTTTTAAGTGATCAAAAACATTTTCGGTTGCTATAGCAAAACGAATGAGTAGTGCAACGTCTCCTTTCGGGAAATTTCATATCTCATATAGGTCTACATTACGCCTGACTTTGAACAAAATCGGCAATAAACACCTCGGGTACGCTCCTTGTAAGTTGTAACTATTAAGCATCGATACGCTTAAGCTTATTTTAACCTGTCCTTGAACAATTTTAACCTGTCCTTGAACAGAAATATAAAATTATTTTAATCTGATAGTGGTTTTTCCCCAGACTTATTGAATTACGGAGCCAATCCCGTATTACGGGTAGTTTCGGGAGCCAATCCCGTATTACGGGTAGTTTCGGGAGCCAATCCCGAATTACGGGTAGTTTCGGGAGCCAATCCCGAATTACGGGTAGTTTCGGGAGCCAATCCCGAATTACGGGTAGTTTCGGGAGCCAATCCCGAATTACGGGTAGTTTCGGGAGCCAATCCCGAATTACGGGTAGTTTCGGGAGCCAATCCCGAATTACGGGTAGTTTCGGGAGCCAATCCCGAATTACGGGTAGTTTCGGGAGCCAATCCCGAATTACGGGTAGTTTCGGGAGCCAATCCCCATTAACAACTTTTTTCTAGTTAATTAAGTTATTAAAGTTACAGATGACAGGTTACCTCAGTTTAAGAATGAGTGCATTCTAAATATAAAAACCGTTTGCTAACACGTGCTACTAAAGATAATGGTTCAAGCAATTATTTAATTTCGCAAAACCTCCGTAATACAGATTTCAATAATACATTTGTGCATAGTGGATATTGTAATACAAGCAGTCTGGGAATTTAAATTCTTATGCCACAAAAAATCATTCATTCATACGGTTATTAGGAACTTATATAAGGTTTATGATAATATTTCGTACTTTTATTAAGGTTAAGTTTATTCCAAGCCGTTAATTAAAACAGCATACGGCGCATTAAGTTACGTAACGCAACCGTAGTCTCCGCTGCGAGAATTTTCGTGGCAAAATTATCTTGTATGTTTGTAGCTTAGAAATATGTATCATTCAAATAATGCCATAAGTGTATAATAATTTTTCGCAGAAGTGTGACAGTTAGTTATTTTCCGCATAAATTTTTACTGAGACTCATTTGTCTTATACGCATTTTAGTTTACAAAAGAATGTGTTTATTTATAATTAGGTAGAATGCATTATTTGCTTATGAAATTCTACTACTAAATTATTGCCTATGGGAAAACGACCCCATACACTATATGGCACACTAATTTTAACACTAGGCTTTAGTTGAATCTACGATAAAGAAGCTTATTACAAAATTCAGAAATGTTTCTACGCGTAAATGTCTTCATTTTTAAAAAAGTACGTTATAGAATTACTTTTACTATTTTAGAAATAATGCTTAGCTTAGGTCAGTCCATTCAAAACACATCGTTATAATACGTCATTCTAATGGTCACTCGTGGGAAAAACCAACTCCTCCAGCCGATAGATTCACAGCGTGACGTCAAACCGGAAGTGTGAAAAATAGTTCAATAAGAAACCGGTGTCATCGATGAGAGTGACTGAAAGTACACCTTGGTTACCTTGGAAACTCCCCTTCTAAGCCTAATTATTAATTATTATTTAATTTTGTTGGGACGGCGTGATGCCCCGATGGAAGGTCCCCCAAACTTGAAACCATGGCGACGACATTGTTAAAATTTTAGCCATTTAGGGGAATTTTGGCGTAAATCCAAAAAAACGCGGAAAAAGGATTTCAATTAGTCTTAGCTATGATCAAGACAGGGTTGCCAGTTATTTCACAATGAAATTCCCTGACTTATCCAGGTTTTCCCTGACCATCTTCGGAGATTTTCCCTGACTTATTTGTGTCAAGATTTGGTATTTTTTACCAATATTTTAGTAAAAGTTTCCTATTTGTCACCGAAATTCAATTCCCTGATTTTTAGACTATTTTTAAAATTCCGTGCATTTTCCCTAATATTTATACCCATATTCAAATTCCCTGACTTTTCCCTAATTTTTATACCCATATTCAAATTCCCTGACTTTTCCCTAATTTTTATACCCATATTCAAATTCCCTGACTTTTCCCTAATTTTTATACCCATATTCAAATTCCCTGACTTTTCCCTAATTTTATACCCATATTCAAATTCCCTGACTTTTCCCTAATTTTATACCCATATTCAAATTCCCTGACTTTTCCCTAATTTTATACCCATATTCAAATTCCCTGACTTTTCCCTAATTTTATACCCATATTCAAATTCCCTGACTTTTCCCTAATTTTATACCCATATTCAAATTCCCTGACTTTTCCCTAATTTTTATACCCATATTCAAATTCCCTGACTTTTCCCTAATTTTTATACCCATATTCAAATTCCCTGACTTTTCCCTAATTTTTATACCCATATTCAAATTCCCTGACTTTTCCCTAATTTTTACACCCATATTCAAATTCCATGACTTTTCCCTAATTTTTATACCCATATTCAAATTCCCTGACTTTTCCCTAATTTTTATACCCATATTCAAATTCCCTGACTTTTCCCTAATTTTTAGACTCATACTCAAATTCCCTGACTTTTCCAGGAATTCCAAGTTTTCCCACCATGCAAGAAACCCTCGGCTTAATTCCATTTAGAGAAAAATCAAGTAGTTTATTGAATGGAACATGAGCGTACAAAAGGGAGCCATATTGGGTAAGATAGATGGTCCGATTGATTAAGGCACACAAGCCCAAAAAGTAAAGGATGGTTCCCAAAAGCCAAGTCACTATTGGCGGATGGAACGGGTTTTCGGTGGCTTTTATTCCAAGAATCTGCTTAAAAGCTGGGAAATACGAGAGACAGAAAAACTACCGCTTAAGGTCATGGCAAAGGGCACTTCCCAATGATAGCGGGGTCATGGAGAGAAAAACTTACCGGCGGGGGGGAGAAGGGGCATTTCTAAGAGGCGGGTCGCAGGCACCACGCGACAACTGATATTGGCATCGGTATTAGTCTTCTTGCTCTATTTCTAACAGGTTCGACACTGATGACAGGAGATGTTGACTTCGTCCGCTACCTTATACAAAGGGCGAAGTTAGGGCTGGTTAAAACACGTCACAGTCCAACCTGAAAGCGTTGTTCAAGGCTATGACTTCAGGAACAAGGTTAATCTAATGTCGTAGAGTTATCGTTGTCCCCGCCTTTGCTAATGTTCCCAGGTAAACCGACCATAATAAAACTGCATTGAGGATAAAAATAACACGTTAGTGAAAAAGTGAGGTTAAGAACTCCAAATACTTCCACGGGATACGTCGACTATGCACGGGCTCTTTCGAGGCATTTTTGACCCTGCCACATGTAAAACTAACAGTCGTTAGGCTTAGTATATGCATTGAAAGGCCTAGAGTTATTTTGAAGTTCCTAACCTCTCTATTATCACGTGGCTCTGAAAACACTAATACAGACTGGTAACTATTTCAGTCAGTGGTTCGTTAATAATATTAAGTTAAACTGACTACTGATACGCTAGTATCAACCGAATAGTCAAAATAAGTTGTTAGTACATTTCCATACTACTCCAATGTAGTTCTGCATTGAAAATAGACATCCGTCAGCGCAACCATTTCACTCAAGGGTACCAAGTTCAATAAACTATACTATCAATAGAAACTGACTCCCTGCGCGTAATTCCGCCAGAAATGACAACGTAACTTGCTAGCAGCGCCATTAGTAATAACCCAGCCTTTGGGTTGATAGTTCCATAACGCGGAATACGGGGTATAAAAGCAACCTTACGGCCTGGCCAATGTAACACATGGTTCAGTAAACAACCTGGGAACCGCGTTCTGCAGCCAGATGTTGTGTTCGGAAGAAATTTGAGAACGACTTCGCAAATTTCTTTCCCAGTTAAGACCCTCCTTTACCTCGCAGTACGATGAGCGCCAGCGAATAGGTAAAGTAAGGGCGGACTTAGCGCGGGCCCCGATGCGTTTGTAGCCATTTTATGGAGCAACCGTAACGGCTGTACAGAGTAATACTGGCCAACGGTATAATTGAGCCTAAAATAGAGAAAAGGAACGACTTTTTGGGCATTTTCTGGAGCCGCCCTCTGGCGCCCCTATCTGGAACTATTCCGCCGCTTGATTAACTACTTTTTGCGCTGGCTTTGGCTTCGCTGTTTCAAAAAATAGACAAACGGAATTTGAGATTGCAAAAGGATCGAATTTTGTCGGTGTGAAAAATAGGGATTATGTCGTTTTACGATTGGCGCATGTTTTTCGTCGCCAAAAGATTGGTTTCGCTGACGGGTGTGTGAAGAATTTGGGTGTTGCTCAGGGTTTTTGATTTTTTGATTTAGAAAAACATTGATTTTAATTGAATTTTTTATTTTATTGATTTGCCAGTTTTCCTTGACAAATTGATAAATAATTTGAGTGCGGCGATAACGTAAACTAGTTTAAATTTATCTTTATTACATTGAATTATTAATTAATAATAAAATTTAATTGCAGTTTCTCTGAATTGAAATTTCTAGAAAACCTACTTTCTTTCATTATCATAAATACATTGATGTAGAATACGTGAATTAATTTTTTTTTTAAATCTTTATTTAAATCAAATTGATTTAAATCAGACAACCACGGTGTTGCCAGGGATGGATAAAACCTGTTCCGAGTAGATCTATTATCAATTTATTGATACATTGAAATCATTTGACAAAACTTTTCAAACGTCATTTACGTTGACCAATGAATAAGTATTATCTTAATCGATAATTCAAAATGACGATTGAAAAAACTGCCGACAAGATAAGAAAACATTTTCGGCGGCGCAAACATCCGCCATTTGCAAAAACATGCGCAGTCGTCCAGATAGCAGTATTGCCAGATTGAGAATATTTCGTTAAAAATACACCGGAAATGGCAGACTTTCGTTTTCCCGCCGAATGTAGAGTAGAAAATGAACCATTTGCAGCTATAGCTACCCCAAACGGGCCTCAGGGACAATAGTGTCCTTTAGAGGAAAAGGGTTGACGACCCACGGTCTCTCTTCAAAAGACGGGATACATCTAGCAGGCATTCAGTTAGTTAATACAGGGTTGCCACAAAATTTTCAGATTCAAATTCCCTGACTATTCCCTGTTTTCCCTGACCATTTTAACAGATTTTCCCTGACTTATTAAGGCCAAAATTTTTCTTTTATATTTTACTTTTATCATTAGTTAATAAATTTGGATGAACTTATATTTCAATAAAAAGGTTATTGCAAAATTGCAATGTTGACAAAGTTAGCCAAACATTCAAGGAAATAAATGATAATCGTGGAATTTGTCATAGAGTTGAATTACCTTCAAAAAGTGCCAAGATAAAATTGAATTCCCTGACTTTTCCCTGAATTTTTACCAATTCTTAAAATTCCCTGACATTTCCCTGACTTTTTAGGCCCATTTTTAAATTCCCTTATTTCCCTGACATGTGGCAACCCTGTAATAGAAGAGTTCAGAACAGGGTACTGTCCAAAATGCAGGAGTTCCGTAAGCCTAACTTAGCAGAGTTCTCAGAACAATCACATCTTGTTAAAATAACTATTCTTTAACTTGTCTAATACATCTTTTACGTAGTAATTAATGCAAATTCTCGGAATTATTTCACGAGGTCGAACACTTGCAAATTTTGCGTAAGGGACTTTGAATATCAAAGTGATTTCAGAAATTATGAACTGATTTCGAGATTTTGCCACAGATTTTCGTCCAGATTTCTGGAATTCCAAGTTTGATTTAACGATTTCTTAAAACATTTTTCCCTAGAGTGCACGGCATTTTTCTGATTGTCGGACCACTCGTATTATTTAGAGCAAAATACAAATCATCTTCAAGGGCTAAACATACGGCGTATCATGATTGCGCCAAAAAACAAAATCTCAAACCACAACACAAATTTAGCACCATATGCACTACAGGGCTATTAGTTGTTAAAATGTTTGACAACACTAGCGACACACAGCGACGAAAAATAAGCCACTCTTTTTCAAGGGTTTCATAAATAGCCACTTCAGCAACTGAGAAATCAGACAAAAATAGCCATCTGACGAATTCGAAACATCTAGTTCGATTCTATATATGAAGATGGTACTTTTATTTCTGCCCTCGGGGCCTATACACGATTTATCTTTCTGACGCCATTCGATAGCTTGTTGTCATCATTTTAGTCAACTCCCACATGTATATATTAAACTCTAATTTTTCGTTCGTTTTGTTGTTGATTGTCGGAAAATTTTAGGTATTTTCCCGAAAAAAAGAAAAAAATAAGGTGTCCATACCATGATTAGATTAATATTGCTCGCCAATATAAATTTCGCGGCATTTTCGCCATATTTTTCCGAATCCAAAAGTAAAACTAGACTAGTCTTGCCCTTAGAAAGTAATATAATTTTCAATTTTTTATTTTTCCGATTTGCGGACAATTTTCCCGCAAATTTTCACACATTTAATTTTTCCGGAAAATGAACAACACTAGTTGCGCGTTTTAGTGAGACTAAAGCCCTATTCACAGAAGCCAACATTTTTGCCCTATTGTGTTATACTCAAAAAACTTAATTAGTTTTGTGTAATCCAAAGTATGTGTACGAAAATTAGAGATTTTACATGATAAATATACTAAATTTATTACGATTATTAATATTTATAATCATTTAGTATTGTGCAATATAAAGGCTGTCTAACAAAATAATTCGATTTTAATATTTGTAGCTAAGCCTCGTCCTTCAAAACCTGGCCAACAAAAGCGTTTGTATGGTCAAAAATGTTTTGCAAAAATAATAATAATAATATTACCAAATTCCACTAAACAAAGAACGGATTTATTTATACTTAGTATAAATATATTATAAACAAATACATTCTTGGCTAAACTAAATTTTTGCCGAAATTGGGCCACCCCGAACGAACGTAAACGCGCGGCAGTTAGAAACACCGCTTCATTTGCGGAGTGATTTTCAAAGCTATCTGGCGCTGACGTAACACAAGTTGAAACCGCTTTCCTCATTTAACTAATGAGATAAGTTAAATCTCGAACGGATAACGTTACTTATCCATAAACTTGATTTGATATGAACTTCCGGAATAACCAAACGACTTAAAAATAGATACACGAAAAAAAACAAGGTAAATTAAAGCCACCCTAAAGGAGCGTAGGAAACATAATCGTGAATTCCCAAAAGCAATTATCAATGGAACCAGATATTCAATACGAGAGCTTTGAGACCGTAATTCCCTTTGCAGAATAGGTCTTTAAAACCGGGATTACTAAAAGAAATTTATTATATATTTATATTATATTATCTAATATATATATAAAAATCTTTTTCAATCTGCTCCTTCATGATTTCAATTTTCATAAGTTTACGAGAAAAATGACAAATTAAATGTATTTATTGTTGGTGTGTAAATCTAAAATTTTATCAGTTGGGGTTAACCGGTTATACTAATGCTGGAAGGCCTGAATCAATTATTTTGATTTTAACATAGCAAGAATGTATTTCTCCCATCATGCTCGACTCCCCCGGCCCCGGCCCGGGACGGGAAAGGAAAACCGTCACTGGCGTGTGCTTCAAGGTTTTTAAGATAACCATAGCTTCTGATAAACCGAGGGGTCCGACATTCGTACCAATCCCGTAGACTAGAGAAAATGATTTGGGAATACTTGAAATCAACTCCATAATTATTAAATCTGGCTGAAAATCATATTTAATATCTTGAAATCAACTCCATAATTATTAAATCTGGCTGAAAATCATATTTAATATCTTGAACTCAACTCCATAATTATTAAATCTGGCTGAAAATCATATTTAATATCTTGAAATCAACTCCATAATTATTAAATCTGGCTGAAAATCAGATTTAATATCTTGAAATCAACTCCATAATTATTATATCTGGCTGAAAATCAGATAATTGCAGCGGCAAATTTTAATTTGGTCATAATTATAAAGCGTTGACATTTTAGTCCAATTGTATGCAAAAACGTAATGCCTATTATTATCAGGGTTGCCAAGTTTTAAACACGTTTTAAACAATTTAATATTTAAATAACATTAGTTCTATGTAGTCTCACATCTTTATTTTGTAAAAAAAAAATTATTTTTAAATCAAATTTTAATTTTACGCCAAGTAAATTTTCAAGTCTTGAAAATAAATTATTTCTAAGAACCTGCTCTGAGATAATATTAGAAATAATGGTAAATATTGCAAAATATTCTGATAATTCAATCAAGGAAATCATTCAAAAACCGAAAAAATCTTTTCAATTATTTACATCACAGAAATATTTTTTAAATGTAACTAACTGAAAAATGTAGATATAAATTTAATTTAAAGAAGTTGATTTGTAATTATGATTTACCGTTTGTGCCATTATTACCCACACAATTTACCACCTGTTATATAAAACGTCATAAATAATGTTACCACGGCTCGAATCAAACTATTATAACTATCTTCCATTTCATGGTGATAGTCGAACTCACCCCGTCAATCAATATCCAACACACAGATGGCGCAACTACCTTCAAACGGAAATAGTCTATTGTGCGCTTTTGTCTAATTTACATGATTCACTGGAGGTTTTGAATACAGGATGTAACAGACGCGTTGGATATAAAATGAAAAACAAACTCGGTATTATATGGGTCACAGTTATTTGCGAGACTTCAGCGATCAAAGACCAGGTTGATTGCGTCGGGGTGATCGTCACAACGTTTTAAACTTTTAATAGTAAATTCAATTTTATTCTTTATATATCCCATTAATATCTATTTAAATAAATAAATTAAATAATCAGCAGGGCTAATACCCAAGGCACCATCATAGGCACAAGTCATCTAGCGCCTTTAATTCAGACTAATTAGCCTCTTCAGTTTACATAGAGGCAGGGTTGGTCGATAATTATCGATGGATAATTATCAATGATAATTATCACGATAATTATCGATATTTATCCGATGAAAAAATCATGGAAATTATCGAATTAAATTAAAATATATGAAAACAGTTTATTAAGTTAAATTTAATAATTTTGAAAGCAATATCCAGCTGTATTAAGTATTTATGACATTTATGCTCGCATTTATGTAATGCTTACAACTATCCAAAATTAATTTTATCAAATTTTAAACTTTAAAATTTGAAATTTTTTTGAAACTTGAAAAGGCAATGTTGTTAATTCATCGGAATCATCGTTAAATTTTACAACTTAAATTCCAAATATTCATAATTATCAAAAAAAAATCCGATATTTATCCAAATAATCCGATAATTATCCAAATAATCGGATTATTATCAAATAATCGGATAATTATCAAAAAATCCGATAATTATCAAAAAATCCGATAATTATCAAAAAATCCGATAATTATCGGATTATTATCAAATAATCGGATAATTATCAAAAAATCCGATAATTATGGTATAAATCGGATTTTTTTATTTTTTCCGAAAAAATCCGATTTTTTGCCAACCCTGCATAGAGGTCAATGTGAGAAGTTCATTATAGAATGTTACAATTAAAAAAAAGGGTCTTTTTGACATTGTTTTTAAGGTCCCCATAAATAATTTGCATATTTCTTTTGACTTTAAAAAATAACAAATTCATAAAATAGATTAATTTAGGAAAATCTTAAAACAACCATATTTTCTATATATTTTTTCTACATAAATTATATTTTATTACATTAAATATTAATTTTTTTAATGATCCCAAAAGTTTAAAAACCTTCTGACGAAATTACATACAAGTAATTTATCTCCGGTTCATAAGGAAATTTTAAATATCAGGTATACCATCTGACCTCTAAAATAATCGAATAAGTAGTTCCATATTTTACATACTAAGGTCCCTCGTTTTTGGATCAATATGGGTCAAACGAATAATGAAAATAATTAGACCGTAGTGACTTACAAGCCTTCGCGTTATTCATAAATTAATCTGACCCCAATATTCTAATATCAGTTGAAAATGAAATTTAAACTACCAACAACCAGGGGCGTAACTGAAGTGTGTTTCTTTGGAGGGCACTCGGTGGCCAAAAAGGTCGGTCGAACGACTCGATGGCCAAAAAGGTCGGTCGATCGACTCGATGGCCAAAATGGTCGGTCGATCGACTCGATGGCCAAAATGGTCGGTCGATCGACTCGATGGCCAAAATGGTCGGTCGATCGACTCGATGGCCAAAATGGTCGGCCGACTCGATGGCCAAAAAAGGTCAACCGACTCAAAAAAGGTCGGCCAACTCAAAGGCAAAAAAGGTCTGCAACTATAGAAAAGTTGGTGGTCGCAGTTACATACCCCTTCCCACAACAACAACAACAACAACCAAATCCGCAAAGTACTCCCCGGACATATCTATAATCAGCCACGACCTAAAGCGCGTGACAATTCGCACGTGCTAAATTGCAACGGAAGAAAAACGGCGTCGACGGGGAAAAACAGAATAGGAAAAAGGAGGATGAATATTTGGGAAATCAGAAGAAAAATCCGTCCGCAACGAGCGGCGCTGGGAGGCGAGGTTCGCTCGAGGGAGATTCCACGCTCGGGCAGCTGTCATGGCTGTCAAGAAAAAGAGCCCGCAGCGCTTCCACTACGATTCCTCTCAGACACGCTGCGTTCGCAGCCGAGCTCCCTCCCGTCGTCTGCGCCTCGCACCCGAGCCGACCGAAAGGCAGAGCCTCGTGCAATGCAGACGCAAAAACATCCCCGTGACAATAAATATAAACAATACTAGTTTCATGACAATTCTCCCATTTTAAGCCGGTTTTAAATAAAATCCGTAAACGTTTAATATTAATTTAAATAACATTAATTTAATATTAGTATTGTAACTCTTATTTACAAAAATTCATAGCTTAGGTTAAGATTGAACAGCGTATAGAGGCTATTTAAAACTTATTTTCAAAAATGAAGAATAAAAAATTTAAATATAAATATTTTCTTTAAAAAAAAGTAACATTTTATCATAATTTGACGTGTATATTTGGTTCAATGTTTTCGAAATTTGTATTAATAACTATTACCATGAATAAAATAATAAATAATGCTAATTTTTGACACTGACATTCTCGCCAAGTTCAGACTTGAACTTGCATATTTAGACACTAGGGGGCTCTGTGCTGAGAACTAAACCTTGATTGCGCAGTAACCCTGGAAATCAGTTCGGGTTTAATTTTTTATAATTATCATTCATTTCGATAATATGTTACTTAAGCCATTACTAAATTATCATTAACATTAAGCTTACTAATCTTGCACAAAACCTAAAGCGCGAGCTAAACCGCATATGTTAACTGAAATATTATACTGTTCACAACACGAGAGGGAAATCAATACAGAAATGCCAATAACCAATCACTAGGAATATATGCATTTTTATGAAAAATGTATAAAATCAGTAATATGGTCAAATATTCCAACGTACTTCGCTCACTAACTATCAACAACTGGGAATTTAAGCACTAGACGTCAGTACGTTAGGTATTAACAAGTACGAAATAAATGTTTCGTTTTCTAGGATGGTCATTAAATGGCCTATTTTCCCGATTTTCTAAACTGCCAAATTAGACAGTCAAGTTGGCCAAAATAGAGTGCTTTCAAGTTGGCAAGTCTGTCAGTCTATCTGTGAGAAAACGGAGGCAATGATGGCTCCCCAAGGAATCAATGCATTTTACAAGCCGCATTAATTTTACACCTCATTTCGAATTAACTTTCCCAGTTTAAATTTAATGGCATTTTGAAAATAAGGTTTAATACTATGGCATTATTAATTGGGATAATACACTGAAATAATAGAATGTGATTAATGCAGGGTTACCACATTATTTTGAGATTCCCTGGAATTTTTAGACTTTTACTTTAACCATTTAAACACTATTATTAAGACTATTTAGAACTTTATATTTTACTTCAATTTGAAAATAATGAATTACCTTCAATTTATATTTTAATATAAAAGCAACTAATATGTTTGTTTCAACTAAAAAAAATGCGTTTTTGCGACGTTCAAAAATGACCAGCACGTTTTTAAGAACTTAAATAAGAATCACAGAATTTATCACAACTATATAATTATCATAAGTATTTTCAATTTAATTTCCCTGACTATTCCTCGATTTTTTAGACCATTTTCCAATCCCCCGACTTTCCCCAGAAAAAATTTGATAAAAACAATCGAGTAGTGGCAACGCAAAATTATAATATAAACATCCAAAATTAATATAGACACAGATCAAATACAGTAAAGATGTCTTAAAGAAAAAAAAGAAATAAAAACAAACGCTCAATGGGTCACACAATATCAGCGTGGGTTTTGCTTTCAAAAAAGTAAAAAAAAGGGAAGAATCTTTACGATATAGGCGTGCTAAGCCTATTCGTATGCCGCCGCGCCGAACGCGTCCCCTCTTGGGCGGTTGTTTTTTGTTCGGAGCAAAGGGTTTTACAGGCAGTTTCCGGGCCGTAACCTAGGCCTAGTTCGAAAGAGGGTACGCGTGAGGAGAGAAAAAAGATAGGAGAACGCCAGAAAGAAGAGAGTGAAAAAAACTCTCGGCGATAATCGTTATCTGTCAGCGCGCCGCCGTGGTCTCCGCTCGTTTTTGCCGGCATCACGAGCCAGCTAGCCACAGTTCTCGCTTTGCAGCCGGTTTAAGGAACAAAGCCACACGCACCAAGTCTGCCGGGCAGGAGACATCCCCGACGAGCGTCTTTTCCCTCTTTCTCTTAGGCCAATATCCCACACGAAGTACGCGAAAGGAAGAAGGGAAAAAAAACGCGAACGAATCCGCTACTACCGCGGCGCGCGTATAAAAATAGAAAAACCCCAGAGATTCCCCCTCGCAAAGGCTTAATTTTCTCGCTGGAGAAAACGGAAACACGCGGCGCCTTTCAAACGGAACAAAGAAGCGAAAAGCCCTCGAGAGGTAAAAGACAACGAACTGAAACGTTAAATAACGGGATTTGGGCCCTTTTTAAACGACTGACAACCGGAGTTTACGTAAACGTAAATAAATAAAAGTCTTACCTCGTTATCTTATAAAGTTATCCGCAATATTTAACGACGAATGCCTCCGACATGACGTCGAAAAAATAAATTCTTTGTCCCGAATAACTGCGAGTCTAAACGTCCCGAGAATCAGCACCACTTCGAATCGAAGCGCTTTCGCTCGCGGCTACGTTCTCCTTCGGCTCTCTTTCTCTTCGTTCTCGTCGTTTATGTAAATGAACCCGCTCGCCCGGTCACGTGATTCGCCATCCCATCGCGGCTCGCATCTTCATCCTTCGCGCTCGCTGCGTGCCTGAGTACGCTGGCCCGATTAAAAACTAACCGGGCATGTCACTACTATATTTCTCGGTCGACAAAATAGACGCGTCAATAAAATAAGACGACGGCAAAATATCCTCTAGCTGCCGGAGTAAACAAAAATCGCTGTTACTCCTAAACTACGGACACTCGCGGCGAGAAGCCCGTGGATGAGGAAGACGAAATAGTTTTCAAGGGGAAAAATATTTTAAGACCTTTTTTTTTAGTGGCACACTCTGGCAATCGTTTTCTCTCTCTATCTTTACCCTCCTCGGCTGCCAAGCTCCGCCGTTACGATTTTGTTGATTGGACGCGCGGGGGGCTCAGAATTTTTCCTTTTTACTCCCGGCCCGTTCTTTCGGTCCCTCCCCCCCCCCCCCCGATGGGTGTGCAGTCGTACAGGGGCGGGATGGAAATAAAAAGGGGGGCGCAGGCAGAAACGTTCACTGGGAAAAACGGAGGGGGTTTCGCGCCGCTCGCCAGCTCAGTCTATTTCGCGCGGTGGAGAGAAAAAATGTTAGACGGCTTCGATATTCTACCGCTAGACGCCGCTGGCTCATGGCGCACGGTCATTTGACAGAACGCGGCCAAGATGTATGGCAGTGGGGAAACCGTGGTACGTTTCGCCGACCGTTGCTTCTCCGCGCGGCCTATTCCAGAAAGTTAATTATTTCACCATACCAGTTGTACGTTGTAGGGCAGCGCGATCGCGCGGCCATTGCGACGCGCTTATTCGACCGGGCTTTAACCCCCCCCGCCCCCTGCTAATGAAAGCAAAATTATAACAGAATTTCTAGATTTTCCCACCCCTCCGCTTTCATTTGCTGTTCGCTTTTAAGTATTAATACCTCCAGCGAGAGCCCTTATAAATAAACGGGAACTGAGTTATTAAAAGATGGCGCTTTATATAAGCGAGAGGCTTTTGAAGCCAACGAAATTTTCCCCAATTAAACTACATTTAAAATCGAGCTTTATTAAATATTTAATTTTAGCGTCCTTTAATTTGGTTGGTTTGTTGTCTTTATTTAGTTAGTTCGCGGGGCGATAATCTTCTCAAAGTGGTGAAATTTTATGTTCCCAAAAATCTCATTAGTTTTCCAAAAATAACCATCGAAAATATTTTTTTACGAAGAATCTTTTTAAATGGAGTACGAAGCTGTTTCGTTCGATGGCGGATAAAACGAATTACACGGTTTCACCGCTAGGATCGCTGTTGATTGACGGTAAATGTGAAAAATTGGTTTGGTGCAAAATTGACGTAGTGAAAAAAAATATTCAGACAAGATTCAACAACACAATGGGGAAAAATTAATTTGAATTTAAGTTAATGGCCCCATAATAATACGGTGGAAAAAAGTGATGTAAGAAACTATTCGAGTCACAACTAATTCTATCCAGCTAAAATACATTCTATCTAGAATTATCAACGAAAGATGACTTATTTAGAAATGGGGTGGTACAGGGGTTCAATGTACCACATTTAAAATTAGATAGGGCGCCAAATTGCTCCGTAAGGGGCGCTAAAAGCCTGTTGAAGAAGAGGGCGGCAAATTCAATAAGCGATCCAAAACGTTTCTACGCGTCTGGGGGCTTAGAAAATTCCCTAGAAACGTATGCTTGTCTTTTCATAATAGATGGCGCTTCTGTCACTGCGCTTGAACAGACAGTATCCTAGGTGTGCGCGCGCGTACGCCTCAGCCTTACCTGAAATTTCTATGACGGGCGCAAACTGCGAGGAAATTACGGCGCCAAAAAGGAAATAAGAATATAGGATTCCCAAAAATCACTTAATAAGAAAATAGGAGGCCCAAAAATCACTTAATAAGAAAATAGGAGGCCCAAAAATCGGTTAATAAGAATAAAGAGCGCGCAAACTAATAATGTTGCCCGACCTGACTTAAAAGGCTGAGCATTCCTATGCACCGTATCACTGAAGTGGCGCATCCAACTATAAACTTTGCTTTCTCAAATTGCAATTCCCAAAAGATGCCGCCATGTGCGTCGTCCTTAAAAACGTTGTGTCTTGGCGGGGTATTCAAAAATTTAATTTTTTTCCCTTTTCGTGGTTCCATATTCTCTTTTAATAACCTCATTAGACCAAATACGAAGTTTGCAGTGGCGTCGCTAGGGTGTTTTAGGCGGCGCTTGAGCCACCTGTAACATTTCTGAAGCGCCTCCTAAAATTCAGAATTTTTCCTCTATGTTCCAACTTTCCAAACCTTTTCGGGATGGCCCCCCTTCCCCCGTATCACTCAATGGAACGCCCCGGACCAGGGCTTTTGTCTTGAGCGCCACCAGTTTTGAAATCCTGGTGAGTGGTGACGCCACTGAAGTTTGAATGGAAAATTTTAATTATCATCTTCAATTTACAAATAGCCACTTTTTTTTTATAAACGCCAGTCGTCTGCTGAGTAGACGAAAATCCAGCAGATTATGAGCTTTTCGCGTTGGCCGCTACGTGTCGCCTTATGTTAAATGAAAAGAATAATTATATGATTTATATCTTAAAGGGAATATAACCTCAGGTTTTTTGGTGTGGAACACCAACACTTCGAGCATTTCCCGCTCCCTCCTATGGTTTCAGATATTTTTGGCGCTGGTTAGTGATTTCCCGCCTAAATTGTTAACATAAAAAACATAAAAAACCCCTAAAAGAGACTTGAGGTTATATTCCCTTTAAATAAAGTTTTTCTAAATGTAGAAGTTGTGATTGTGTCATGGTTATTCTACCTTTTCAGGAGGTTGGACGACTACATTAGACTCCTCATGGAAACGCTTGTCCGACATAATTATCTAATAATCTGAATCAATACTTCTTTTCCTAACTTCGGTAGAAAAGAGTTAATTTATTGGGATTTTCTTAAAGCGCCCGGTATAACAAAAAAAATGAAAAGCTCGTGAAAACAAATCCAAACGTCTCACCATCTATTGAACGGTAACAGGCACTCCCTGGTGTCGTTTATTAATGATGAAATTATATTAATAAAATTATTTTACTTTTTGAACGTGGAAATATTAAATATTCATTTTCAATTAAAACTACTTATCTTTTGACTAAAATGGCTTACGTAGATGACGCTCACGTCAAACGACGATAGAAGAGAGTGAAAAGTTTACGTCATCCAAAGTAGACTGCCCGGCGGGGCCGTCTTTACATACTTTTGGGCCCCTAGCACTTTTAATTTTGGGGGCCCCCTCGAGTGGCGTAAAAAGGGGTTAATTTTTAGGAATAGCACCAGCCCTCCCCGTTGAATAGTAAAAAGTGGTGGGGGCCGCCAAATTCACCTTCTAAACTGCACCCCCTAAATCTAGAACTTTCCTAAAATATTCGCCTATAGTTAAATTCGGTGTATACAGTGATTTCAGTATAACGTTACGTGACACGACGTGACGTCACCTATGCTTTTTCCCATAGAGAAAAAATCCCGCACAAAATGGAGGCCATAGCCAATGCTACGAATAAAATATATTCGTATATTACATACTCTATAAAATAAAACAACATCTTCTAAAACAACTTATCTAT
This sequence comes from Leiobunum rupestre, assembly GCF_980474605.1. Lineage (NCBI taxonomy): Eukaryota > Metazoa > Arthropoda > Arachnida > Opiliones > Sclerosomatidae > Leiobunum > Leiobunum rupestre. The sequence goes on from NC_143392.1 coordinate 40,594,886, forward strand.
AATTTTTACAATAAAAATATGTTTAGAAATATTTATCTCAGTCATTTTATCTGATTTAACTTCTTTAGAGATGTAACAGAAGTTTTCAAATTAATCAGCCTAAGCTCCAGAGAAGGGGCAATTAGCTATCGGCTAATAATTTACAGCAAATTTTCTAACATCGAGCTTACCTACAGCTATCCCTAGACCCCATTATATGAAATACAGTTTAAAAAAACGCTGTGAGACTGAAACTATGGCATAGGCCTAACAAGCAACAAAGTTAAAAACAAAAATAATTCTTATAAACTTTTATATTTAAAAATTAATAACCATTCATGAAAAGCATCGGAGAAAAACAATTATCCCATAGTGCTCAAACTATTTAAAAATATTTGTGTATTATAGCAGACGTTACCGACTAAAGTTATTACATTATTTTGGAAGTTTATAAAAGCAAACTCTTGAAATCCCAGGACCACACAAATCGGTTCCATAATCAGCGTGGGAAATAAGGCGGTGGCAGTGGGCAAATGACCAGTTTAAAAATTGCCCGGACCAGTTTATTAATTAAAACGGAGGGGGGTTTGTTGTCCACTGGACCACTTACTTAATTCGAGGTAAATATTTTTAAATTGGTAGGTCCAAATGTTATATTATTGGTCTTAGGATTTGAAGGTCTGTGTAACGGCGGCTGCGGCATGTTAGTACCATAGATATAAGAAATGTATATAAAGGTCTAGATAAATTTCGGGGCGTCTAAGCCTAACATAAAATACGGAATTGACACCTAGCTGACACCGAGGAAGGCACGTGACCAAGAGCGCGAGCTCTCTTAGCATTTTAGTACTAAGGGCTTGACCTTTCCGCAGGCCGTAGTCTTTAGACACCATCTGTCGGTGACTTTTAGTATAATTTTTAAGCAGGAGACAAAGGCTCTCGCGACGATAGCACGAGCTTTTTTACCTTTAGATAGCGCCTTATAAGGATAGCCTGCAGAAATTACGCGTTTCTGCTAGCTGTCACCTCCGTATTCACTCCCTTTGAAATATTTTATCTAGACCTTTATATACATTTCCTATATCTATGGTTAGTACATTCCAATTCGAATTCACTAGCTTTGTGCGAGTAGTGGTTTTAGGCAATCAAGTAGGATATCTAGTACGAAATTTTTCATCGAGTATTTGAGTCGAGTAATATTGAAGTGGGATATAAAAGACTAGTATACTAGCCTACTAGCCTAATTGTAGTAATTAATAGTAAAATAACAGTATACATTTTTTAAATTATTAATGTACCGTCTGTGCGTATATTGCTTAGGAAGTTAAGACTTCTTGGCAATTTCCTTGAAGATGTTTTATTGATGCGCCCATTCAAACCACTATGGTCTACTAATATATAAAAATAGGCTGTGTCCGAAAAACTGTTAGTGATAGAAAACAAATTATCGAGGGTAGAAATCAGCTTCGACTAAAAATGCGGCGACGTTGTCCGCCCGTCGTAATAAAACGTGAAATACGAAAATAGGGCGAAGATATACCTTCGTTTAGTCATTATTTCAAAGATAAATTTTTAATATTGAATGGTTTTGTATTAGGCCTGAGGGGGCCCCTCTTGAACTCGGGGCCCTGGGCTAGGGCCCATCGGGCCCAATGGGAAAGACGGCACTGCTGCCCGGGCTAGACAAGTAATAGCTTCTCGGAAGATATCTCTCAGTTGAAATCTGAGCAATAAAACCGTGGCATTATTTGAGCTCTGTGAGTAGACGCGTGCGCAGTAAACATCTATAGCTACTTCATTTCAGTGATGGGCCCCGCTCCTCTCATTGTGAGCGAAATTGAGCGGCAAAATGTTTTTTAAAAGAGCGCGAAGCAAAAATGAGAGGAAGGCCAATTTCAGCGCTCAAAAAGGAGCGAAAACAGAGGAGCGCTTATTTTACCGCTAAAAAATGTGTGAGTGTGAGTGGATATTATCCTAGTGGTGAGTGAGCTGAGCGGCTCTTTGACAAAAATGCTCAACACTGCTTCATTTTTTACGGTCCTTCTCTCCGGAAGTTACGAACTCTCTTCTCTTGAGAAGAGTTAGAATGAATCCGAACAATCTCACTTGGTCAAAAAGGGGGGAAATTATAAATAAAAATGGCAGCTAATATTCTAGTCAGTTTACTTGATGTTGAAAAAATAAACAGTATGATATTTTGTGGACGAAAATGAATTTCAGAGAAAACCGAATGGTAAGTTAATTTCCGATGAAATATTTCATTTAAAATTATAAATAAGATGTTTTCTTCCTTCATAAATTGTCGTGAAATCGTGTAAAAATAATATTTATTGTCAAAGGCTTAGTTTACAACGTTCGTGATATTCTCGTAAGCCGCCATCTTTAGAAGAATCGTTTTACATTTGACGCTTTTTAGCGAGTTCTCACCGGAAGAAATATTCTCACGAAGAACACTTCTCAAGAGAAAATTCCTTCTTAAAATTTTGACGCACCCTAGGTTGATAAAGATATACTAGAGCTTCCACAAGCTCTAAATTATAAAATATTTTGAAAGTACACTACCGCCATCTCTTGATTATTTGCTGAACCACAGTTTCCCAAAAGAAACGCCAATCGCTTCGAAAGACGTCAGTTTTAGAAAGTGAATGAGATATGCTAGGGCTTTGCGAGTATTCGAACATCATCGATTACTCGGCATTTTTTGAGGTCGAATAGTACTCGAACTCGACCTAGAATAATTAATTGGAAAATACTCGTCGATTATAGAACCAAAACCGTACCTTTGACTGTACTAATGGGATTACGCGTAATCTTTGAAGTCCCTGCCTTTGGCAGTGCTAATCTAAACGTAATCTGGCGTAATCGGTTTACAGACTTTCTAAGTGTGGTTAGCCCCTCGCTCGTCAGTACCGTGCGGGAAGGCTGGTTGGCGACTATTACACCGAAAAGAGAAACTAAGCCTAAATATTATAATTTAAATTCGTAAAAAACAACAAACAAGACATAGACAATAGTGAAGACAAAAAGGATAAGAAAGTTCTGGTGTTACTATACATAAAACACAAATCTGAAATCTTGAATAGATTGTTAAAAAGTAAATTCGGTATAAAACTAATCAGTAAAAAGAATCAAACCTTAAAGGGAATATAACCTCAGGTATTTGGTGTGGAACACCAACGTTTGTAGCTCTGGCCGCTCTTGCCTTTGGCTTTAGAAATGTTTGGCGCCACTGTGCGGGAAATTTGAAAAATTGAAGGGGTCTTCCATAAAGATTGCTTTGCAGGTTATACTCCCTTTAAAAAACGAACTAAGTAAATTTAAACCAAAAATTCATAAATTCGATAAAAAAGGTGTAGTTTATAAAATTAAATGTAAGACTTGCAAGGGTACATATATTGGGGAAACTCAAAGGTCCATTAAAATTAGATTAAAAGAACACAAATATGCATGTAACAAAAAAGATAGTTTAAATGGTATCGCCAAACATTTGATCGACACGGACTTTAAAAATAAAATAGATTGGGAAAATCCAGAGTTAGTTTATTTGCAATGTGATTATTTTAGGCGAAAATTCATCGAAGGTGTTTTTATCAAATGTACGGGAGAAGGGGAGTTAAACTTTTTGTTAGAAGAAGGGAATGGGGAGGCGAAACTGTGGCGAGTGTTATTGAACAATAAAAAATAATGGTTGCTTTTGTAAAAAATAAACATTGTCGGGACGTTTTCTGTAACTGTAATTGAAATTCATGTGCCTGACGAAGACCGCGACTTTTTATTAATAAAATGTTTTTATTATCCATGAGACCTTTTCATTAAAGACTCAATTTTTAAATAGTCACTATAATGTTATTAAAGTTGTGGAAACTGTTGTTAAAGGGAATATAACCTCAAGTTTTTTGGTGTGGAACACCAACACTTCGACCATTTCCCGCTCCCTCCTATGGTTTCAGATATTTTTGGCACTGGTTAGTGATTTCCCGCCTAAATTGTTAACATAAAAAACATAAAAACCCCTAAAAAGACTGGAGGTTATATTCCCTTTAAAGGAATATTTTTCAGCATTGAAAGTTAGTTTATTTAATTTCCTAATTACTCGAATAAAACCAGCTCCTAATCAAGTATACTCGATAACCCGACTCGTTACAAAAATTACTCGAAGTTTTTTCTGAATTACTTGACTCGAATAAGAGAAAATCTCCCCTTAATCAAGTACTCGATTACTCGACTAGACTTCAATATTACTCGACCCGAATACTCGGAAAAAAAAAATTCGTACTCGATAACCGACTCGATTGCCACAGCCCTGAATAATGGGCCGATTTGATTTTTTTAGGTGAGAAGTTCCGAGCTTAGTTTTATGAGCATTATTTTTAGAACAACGCCTCCATGTTACCAACATCTGAATATTGAAACCTGAAATCAAAAAAAACTTTCCAATTTGTATAAATAAACAATTTTCATTTTCATTCGATTTAAAAAAAAGTTCCTTATTTTCATTCCTTATTTATTAAGCCCATTGGTCGATTCTGAAAGCTCTGAGCTCATGTCTGTAGCCATTGTAAATTAGCAGCAGACGCAAGGGCAGAGTAACAGACACTAGATAGATCAAGCAGAGCACTCTACAAGTTTGAACAATTTACGTCGGAGTTAGTACTTTAGAGTCGAATATTTAAATAAAAATACTGTTAATTATAATTTTCCAACTCCACAAATCGAGACAGAGTTATGACAACTTATTATTTATCTAGCAGCATATTTGTTAAAAAGTGGAAATACTTGTTTGAATTGAAATACTCGTAGGCCTTGTACCAGACGAATTCCGCGAAATAAGTACGAGTATACAAAGTGAGACATTCGCGGTACAACCGGGAACACGAAGTAACAAATAATGGTATTTCGACAACACTGATACCCAGGCATAACGCCTGTATTCCTTTTGTTCAAACGACGTTTTAAATTCTTCGTGCACCTTGGGTTAGCGAAATGTGTGCAATTTGTTAAATGTACTTGATTGCGTTAACCGGCGAACTGAGAGTGCGCTTAACCGATTTAAAAGAATGTTTATTCTCGAACTTCGACGTCGTCGAGGTACTCCCGACCTCGTTTTAAATTGAATATATGAAAGCTGTCTGCTCGTTCAAAAATATCTCTGCACAACAGCTGAAAGTTTCAACCGAAAAACATTAAAATTCAAAAGTCGTCTGCTGTTTCTTTACATATTTAGTTGACGGATATTAAGGCAGGTAGCGCTATATTTCCTAAGCTCAAACAGTTTGATACGTCACTCTGTTTGACACCAACCCAAAGTTTCTTGCTTTCCCATTTGTAAATAGAGACAATTGAGTCGCAATCTTTATTATTTGAGCAAAAAAAAATTAATAATAAACTGTTAGAATTATATCGACAACTATAATAGTGCTATAGTATTCAGTGTTATCTAGTCTATTGTCGGAATAAACCAAAGGTTATTGTTTACGAATTACAAGTAACATTTAATAATGAATTTTCATTTATGGACTGACAAATTTGATCCAGGGGAAACACCGCCTTTAGTGACGCTCAGGGGCGAATTAAAGAATTGGCACATTACGCACGCACTTTGGCCACGTCGTCTATAGGAGCCTAAAACAACAACAAAAATAACTGAATACTAATTATAATAATCAGCTAGGCTAATACCAAAGGCACCACCGTAGGCCCAAGTCATCAAGTGACTTTTTAAAGCCAAATAAAAAAATTATTTCGCAGCATAAGCCCTGTTTTGATTGCATGATGATCGAAATACGTCATAAACTAGATGGTTAATAGGTTTCAACTGTCGTGTGACCATGGCTTTAGTCAATGAAGGCTGTTTGGACCTAAAATTGTAGTGCTTTTTATCCAAGTTAAACAAGAACGCGAAAATTTTATTAAGAACTTACACCGATTAGATCATCGAGTTTAGAATAATATAGAGCCCCAGACCGGATTTTCTCCACAGGCTTTAAGCTTACCATTAGTGGCAACGGGACTGAAATCAAGGAACTTGATCAAAGTACGCCTGGCGCCTTCTGTTGACAATATTAAACAGCCTTTCACAGAGCATTAATGTCTCGTGGACTTGCATGCGCGTGACGATAATGCATTGTAGAAGGTAAATGATAAAGTGCCTTGATTTTCAGTCCCGTTGCCACTAATGGTAAGCTTAAAGCCTATAGAGAAAATCCGATCTGGGGCTCTATATTATTCTCAACTCAATGGATTAGATGGCGCCATTAACAATTGTAAGTACTAGAGGGTTTAAGCTATTTCCACGAATGGGAAATCGAACACCAACGAACTAAAGAACACGATAGTGTTAGTAAGTCACAGACATCACGACGAACAGATACGAGCAAAGAAAAAAAATTCTTAAGACGTTTACTATACTAAAGCAGAGCCGTAACTAGGCACCACCAATCCAAGCAATACTTGGGGCCTGCATGGGGAAGGAAGGGGGCCTTTTCAGATATTTTGCTGGACAGAGACGTCATTTCAAGATTCTTCAGGAGGGGCAGAGCTTGAGCTCCGGGAAACATTTTTATTAGGGCAAACACGTGTCAAATTTTATATTTTTCGGATAATTAATCGAAACACTTATTGCATAATTGCTAGTGATTTTTGGGATAAGAGACAAAATAACAAAATTCCTTGTATTTGATTCTAAGTTTGTATTAGAAAAATTCGTGTACTTTTTTATCTTAAATGACGTCCCTGTTGCTTGGGTAATAGTAAGTGTAGGGAGCTGTTGGCTCGCGTGGCATGAAGGGCATTGTAACCCGGCTAACTGAATTCATGGCTTTAAAAGTCGCTTGATGACTTGGGCCTAAGGTGGTGCCTTGGGTTATTAGCCTAGCTGATTATTATTATTGTTATTGGGGCCCAGAAATTGTAGTTACGGCCCTGCACCTTCGGTAAATATGGGTACGAAATCTGCAGGTAAATAGAATAAAACTACGATGCTTACGTTAAGGTAACATCCTTCTTGAGTAAGTAACAAATCAAAATGTGAGATAAGCTTTTCAACGCTAAGAGTGCCCGAGAGCTCGAGCAGACAATGGTTTATCATATAATATCTGCTTAGAGAACAGGCAGCTTTATGGCAATCATAGCAACGAAAATCCAAGCTTACATCCCCATTAGAAGAAAAACTAATTGCGTTTCATTTTTTGGGTAACTGCAACTGCTGTTGCGTGTCCCTTGGGCTATCGAGAGCGGATCTAGGATAAAATCGCGTTTTACTTTGGGACGTTACTTTGATAAAGCGTTGTTAATTTCTTGCTCCTGTTGCTTGGAGGTCAGCGATGGGAAAATGGGTAATTCTCGCCGATGACTTCAATGGGTAGGTTCGCTGACATTGGTTTCTTACCCTACGCTTTTTTCGCGTTTCCGGTTTGATATCACACTGCTCATCGGTTGCTGTTTTTGAAACGGACTGACCTAGACCTAGCAAGGCTAGCATTTTTTTCTAATATAGCCCAATTGCGATACCTGTAGTTAATTTAAGTATTTAACAATATAATTGTGATTGCTTTTTCAAATTAATACCGTTTTATTTCACAAAATCATCACTAGCAATTAATTAATTTTAGTCCCAGAAAGTATAACAGACGCAACTACGCTAAGAAATCAAACTGCTCAATAAATCGTACAGTAACTTCATATAAAACGAAGTTCATCGTATTCTTTCCTTAGAAACCGAATTCTGTTCGATGACTGCTACTGAACACAACAAATGTTTATTAATTGAATCTTCGTCGTCATTCGGATGGGTCAGACGATTTTAATCTCTAATTAAAACCAAATATAAAGCCCCAGTTTAACACTTTTGGAGCTCAACAGTACTGTAACACTTCCTACTGTAAACGGGTGATTTTCCGTTTTATACCAAATATACCCCCGATGACAAGCTCCGGCTATTTCTCAGTTTAACCGGTGAAGAAAACTACTCGTAACTTTATAGATAATCTTAGACAATCTCTGTTCATAAACGCAATGTAGACCTCCGTACGTTTTCATATATTTCACTTATTTGAGTTCAAACGAATAGATTTTTATTAAAACTTTTAAAATTTGACCTTAAGCCTTGGTCAGAAGACGATTGATGAGTTAAATTCAAACGCCGCTTGCCGAGTTTCAAATATTAGTGCTTCCAACCGATTCTCAGATGAAAGAATTACTATCTGCATTTACGTTCGGATATTATCAGATTATAGTTGACATGAGTCAAAATGCAAACCAGATTTTTTAAAGCCGAAATTTATCTGGATATATTGTAAGCCGACAGACAGATTGTGAGCAGATTTCGGATGTCTCACTGATACCGATATTACATCTGAACTGACTGATCATCTTGAGATTTCTGGGAATTATGATCTGAATAACCTAATCAGTTGGCCGTTGGAAGCACTAGCAAATACACGGCAATTATTTAGTTAAAAATGGAATAGTTTCGAATCTGAATATGATCGAAACTGAAAAAGATGTGTTGAAAATGGAATAGTCTCAAATCTGAATAAGATCGAAAGTGACAGTTCGGCGATAAATTTTAATTGTCATACTTTTTGATATTATGTTTCTTGTAGGATCTTTAAGTTATGAATTAATGAATATATATAAAATATAGTTCGTCTAATGATTTGAATAGACTAGGATTAAGTTTAACGTATATTCCGAAGTTAATAGGCGTAAAAGGCCAAGAAACGTGATCCCGATTATTTATTTTCTACATCTATGTTCCATCAACCCTAATATTTGAATGGTAACTAATACTATGTTTCACCAATTTCCATATAAACCATGACGGAGTTCAACAACCAAAATCATAAATAACCCAATATTTCTGATCCCGTTACCGTTCGTTCCGATTTCTTATCCTCAAAGGTTGTTGAACGCCAAAACGTTCAAATAATCAATCAAAATGGCTGCTAGCGAAAATCATTTTCTATGAAATCCGGATTTTTCACTTTGATATTCTAAAAGGTAATTTTTATTTAAAAATATTATATACTGATTTTACAAAAACGCAGTTACAATTCTCAATAGTTAATGCTTAGCCTCTACCTAACTTGGTTCTTTGGCGAAATGTCTGCCAAGTAAGAGAATGCATTTTGTGGAGCAGTGTTCCGAAGTCATAAATGACATCGACTGCTGTAGTACGCTATCTATAGTTGGTTACCATGGTAACTATGGAGCTTAATATTTCTGAGTTCAGGCTGGAAGTTGGTAAACGCTATTGATCACGCGCAAGGCAGTAATTTCGAATCTATTATAAGAGGTCAATATTATCTTTGGTTATATGGAAAATGCCGTTAACACGGGACCATATGCCAGACAGCGTTGCCAGACATCCTATAATTACAATAATTTCTGATTGAGGTACTATAATATCGGTAATGTTGTGGCCGATTGGTCGATTTCATTTTCTTCAAGGTTAATTCTTTTCAAGAAATGAAGTTTCTGCAATCGGAATTCGATCGTTATAATTTCCGGCAAACATGCAGACACTACGACGTCATCTCGTCACCTCAATTGACTTGACGTGAGGCCACGAGACTCGCAGACTCGCAGACTGTACCACACTATGCCTATTGTTGGTTACGCTGGTTTTAGCTATTGTAATTTGAATTTTCATCCGAATATTTTTAGTACTATAATTAACATGGGAAATATATTTTTTAGTGTTGTTTGGAAGAACGATAATTTAACGCTAATGTCAGACTTTAAATAAGGGGCCCTATAATAGGTAAAGTTAACCTGCGTCCACTAATCAGGGTCACCTGGTGGTAAATTTATGTAAGAAATTATCTTAGTCCACGACAAATAGTATCGACATATCACTTAGCTCTTTCGTACGATCCACGCTGTTTGAAACAGCGCAAAGATAGTACCTTAGCTTTAGAACTCCCAAGAATGTAATTTTGGATAGTCTCAACCCAGTTGCGTACCAACCAAATGCTGGACGGAATCATTTCACCAAATTTGATTTTATTGCTTCTCAAAAGTTAACTGAATTTGAGATTTTAAGAGCTGATTTTGAGAATTTAAGAGCTGATTGCGACGTTTTAAAAACTGATTTTAAAATTATTTTGAAAATTTAAGAACTGATTGAGATTTTACGAACTGATTGAGATTTTAAGAACTGATTGAGATTTTACGAACTGATTGAGATTTTAAGAACTGATTGAGATTTTAAGAACTGATTAAGATTTTAAGAACTGATTTTGAGATTTTAAAAATATTTCTATTTCTGTAGAATGTACGGGATTTTTAACAAATATCCGAGCCCTACTACCACCTAAATCCCAGAGGTCAGAGTGTAAAAATCAAATACGCAATTTGGTTTTTGCCAATGCGAATGGTAAATTTGGTTAATTATTTGTCCCGCGCCATTTAACTCTGAAATAAAATTCCGAGACTCGCGGCCTGGTGTCCCAATTCCCGGGAAACACGAGCGTCGAATTATGGATCGGCCGTCGGTTATAAAGTGAACGAAACCGACGCGTCATATTTTAGGTCCCCCCTATTTTAAATCGTTCTCCAGTTCGACTTATATTATCGATCAAACCGGGAACGAACGTGTAGAGAATTGCCAAGCTGGGATGCGCGATGGGTGATGCGCGGCAAGCGGCTCGATACGCGGTAGAGCAGCGCCATCTATAGCTAGTAACGAGCGGCATTTGCATAGCGAAGAGATTTGGGGAAAGGGGTGGGTGCGGCGGGCTCCTCTTTCAGTCTCTTTCCTTCGGCAAATATGTGCGCTCCGCTCTCCTGTGTCAGGCCTTTTCGGGCTCGCCGATGACTCAGCCGGAGCCCGATGAAAGTCTAAACACAATTAGGCTTAACCGAATAGAAAACACGCATGCGCCGTCTACAAAATTGTAGATCTATACTTGGCCTAGAATGTAAAGTGACATCGTAAAATCCCTTTATTCCGGCCGTTTCATTGAAATCTTATAACTTTAAAGAGCCAAATCCCAGGCTGGTCAATCTTGGTTGCGTCCCCGGGGTTTTAAGGTCCCGATCAACTTCAACGCGCACTTGGAAAGCTGGACAGAAAATGCAACTCGGAGCTGTATCGTCATTACTCCAGACTTACTTTACATTAGGCGAAAATTATTGTCTTACACCGGGACGAAAAGTGTACACTTTTTTACATTTTCCCCAACTATTCACTCCCCAATTTTACACCAACTAAACTGCACCGGAAGCTATTTTTGTCTTTGGGACGTTTGTTGTTGCTCGGTCAGTGGAGTTGCCAGGATTTTGGTTCGGGGGGCACACCAATGAATAAAAAGTAACGTATGACCATACTTTTGGGGGGAGACACGTGCCCCTGTGCCCCCTGGCAGCGCCACTGTCAGTAGTAGGAGCAATCGGTATTATGATCATCGAACAACGCCTGATTGGTCTGAATTGTAGTTATATTAATCCGTCTACTGCTTCAAATTGGATAATCCATCAACATAACACTTTTAAATCTGAGCATTTAGGCTAGACTCTCTGACGTCACCTTCGAAAATATCTTTGCTCTCTTTGCATTACCTAAATGCAGTGGCGTAGCTGATCGTCCGCAGGGCCCGTGGTGCGGGGGGGGCCTCAAGCTTCGGAGGGGGGCCCCGCTAACCATAAAAAAATTAAAAAGGGGGGCCTCTGAGTTCTCAGCTACGCCACTGCCAAAATGCCCTGGATAACCGAATAATTTGGGCCTGTTAACGAATCTTTGCGGGAAGGGGATACATCCCCCAATAAGTCGCTAGTTTGATAGTTATGCCACAGACATTTTTCCAAGCTAGACAATTTCCATTAGATTGGCCAGGATATGGCTCATTTTCCGATTACATACTTTTATCCGAGTAATTTCAGTCTCACGAGACACGACGTCACCGATAGAACAGACTCCTCCCAAAATGACAAACCCACGGAATCATAATGCTAATAGTGCTGCTTTAGTGCTTTCTACATTTACAAATTCTAAATAGCGGCCCTTAAATTCGATTGATGGACTCCGTATTTTGGCCTGATTTAACGGTTGCTACAGTAGTTCGTTTATGAAGAGCACTTGAAAGCAAAGGGTAAGACAGTCTCAGATAATCTGTACACCGAGTTCGTGCATTTAGCACTGCTAAAGGTACATATTTTCAAGAGTTCGCGAGTTCCATTTAGCACTGTAAAAGGTACGTCAGTGTACACCGAGTTCGCAGAGTGTCTTACCCCTCGCTTGAAAGATTGGACATGTATTGGAACTGAGTAGCATAATATAGTCCTTCTGATTACTTTCACGGTAGGGGGCTCTACGCTGAATTAAACCTTGGTTGGGAAATAACTAAAATAACACGGTGATAATTGGGTTAATTGTCATACTTCTACGTATAATGTTATTTTAGATATTATATATATAATATAATAACATATATAATATGATTATATTATATATTATGTAAATATATAATAATATAATAATAACAATTTTCGTGCTCTTCATATTTGCTTCGAAAAGGCTTAGAGACAATTTATCCCGGTGCTGTCGATAAAATTGTGAATTTGAAATTGTTCGATCCAATAACATTCCGCTAACTGCGAGGTAAAAAGCGACACCTAGATTGAGAAATAAATAACTTAATCGGTAATCGTTACTGCAGTTGCTTAATTTACTGCTTTAAATCACTCTTATTTTCTAATTGTGTTTGCAATCATTATAATGATAAAACCGGAAAGTGTTAAAGTTAAAAATATACAACTCAAAAAAGTGTTTTTCGACTTTTAAACTTTGGTCGAAAATTCGAACTGAAAGTACACTAGTAAAGCGATGGAACTTACGAAGCTTTCGTTTTGTAGCCAATTATCCTTGAAAAGTTCAATAATATATTTCTGCCGTCATCATCTGAAATCCATATAAGATAAAAACCAATATGCAACTTTTGAGATTATTGGAACGCAAAAATATTTCCAGAGCTCTGCGCTTGATAATTTCATCCCTAGTCTTGCCAACAAGAATGTATTCCATTGATATTCTTTGCAACAAGAATTTATTCCATTAATAGTCTTTGCCAACAATAATTTATTCCATTAATAGTCTTGCCAACAAGAATGTATTCCATTGATATTCTTTGCAACAAGAATTTATTCCATTAATAGTCTTTGCCAACAATAATTTATTCCATTAATAGTCTTTGCCAACAAGAATTTATTTATTAATAGTCTTTGCCAACAAGAATTTATTCCATTGACAGTCTTGAAAACAATAAATTATTCCATTATTAGTCTATACAACAATTTCGATTGGTAGTCTATACAACAATTTCGATTGGTAGTCTATACAACAATTTCGATTTTTAGTCTTGACAACAATTTCGATTGGTAGTCTATACAACAATTTCGATTGGTAGTCTTGACAACAATTTCGATTGGTAGTCTATACAACAATTTCGATTGGTAGTCTTGACAACAAGAATTTATAAATTTTGTAGTCCTGACAACAATAATTTATCCCATTGGTAGTCTTGGCAAAAATTGCCATTGGTAGTCTTGGCAACAATAATTTAATCCATTGTTAGTCTTGGCAATAATAATTTAGTCCATTGTTAGTCTTGGCAATAATTATTTAATCCATCGTTAGTCTTGAACACAATTTCCATTGGTAGTCTTGGCAATAATAATTTAATCCATTGTTAGTCTTGGCAATAATAATTTAATCCATTGTTAGTCTTGGCAATAATAATTTAATCCATTGTTAGTTTTGTCAAAAATAATTTATCCCATTGGTGGTGTTGACAACAAATATGTATACTATTGGTAGTCTTGACAACTTAAAAACAAATATTTATGCCATTGGTAGAGTCTTAGCAACCAATATTTATTAAATTGGTTGTCTTAACAACAAATATTTATTCCATTGGTAGAGTCTTAGCAACCAATATTTATTAAATTGGTTGTCTTAACAACAAATATTTATTCAATTGGTTGTCTTAACAACAAATATTTATTCAATTGGTTGTCTTAACAACAAATATTTATTCAATTGGTTGTCTTAACAACAAATATTTATTCAATTGGTAGTCTAAGCAACAAGACAATTATTGTATTGGCCCTATTAGTATACGATTTTTAAAAAACCAGTTGCCCAAGTGATACCTAGGAGCAACAAACACAGCACCCCACACAATGAGAACGCAACCCGTCAAAAGCCGTGCATTTTCTTGTGTACAGTTTTCATTGGTTAGACGCTTTAGCGCCAGCTGACGTCGGAAGGGGAAAATTAGGAAATGGTCTTCCCTCTTTCCGTAAAATGTTCAGCGTAATGATGAATTTGAAGCAAAAAGATGTTATAGTTAATAGAATTTCGCAATTACTGACAACCAAAGTTTTAAAACTGACCCGTGTAGCACAAATAGTCGATTAAGGGTCGGACTTTGGTGGTCGAAAAGTCGTTTTTAGGTCCTGGTCCAAATACCGACTCTAAAAACCCTAAATAAAGCTATATTTACGACTTTACGTGGTCATTTTTCAGTCAGATAAAATATCAAAAAGGCAGTCGGCCCGACCCAGTTAGGCAGTCGGTCTAGCGCCTTTTGGTAGTCGGCTTAGGGTCAAACATTCAAGGTCGATCAACCAGTTTACCCTAGGACATTTCGACTCTAAAAAGTCTAATTGGCCGACTGTCGGCCGTCCTTGCCGTTTGAGGGTATGTTCAACGTTTGCGCTACAGAGAAAACTATATAGTAATATCAGCTCCCGGCCTTTTAGGTGATAAGGAAATTTATAATGAAATGATACTACCTTAAATGAAAAATATTACCTTTTCTTTGAAGTTCTACTGGCTTTATTATTACAATGAAAAGCAAATCAACATGTAAACTCAGATTTACGCATTCTGTATCTGAAAGAAATAAGGTTATAATTACAACTGGAAGTTCATACCTGGACAAAGAAAAGGTTACTCTAGAAACGATGTGTTCAAATTTATTAGCAGCATGACCACTAGTTTTAACGAAGAAACACATGATTACGATAATTTAAGTCGCTCACTTACAACCTTAATGAGTGTGCATTCCATATGTTTAAAACAATGGCGAATATTTCATCGAAACACTAGTTCAATGAATTGTTAGCTTACCTCAAAAAGGAAAATTAAAACAGAAGAAGATATTAGGAAGAATCAAGTTGTTTTAGACATCTAGTAAAATATTTTCAATAACCTTCCTAATAATTTCAAGCAGAAAGGGTTGAACATTGTCAAGTTCGCAAGTCCCAATGATATTAAGGAAATGGAAATCAGTATTAAAAACACAGTTGGAGCGCTAAGAGTTGTTAAAAGAAGAGCAATGCTATGTGACAAGTTCTTGCCGTCTATCAAACCACAGTAACAGTGTTAAATTTTGGAAAAATTTGTAAGAGACAAAAAGAAGTTAACGAATCATTACTAAAATCAATTTTCAATAAATACGTAGCTGAAGGGTTAAAAAATGAGGCTCTCGCTACTACGAAGTACAAGCTTATTCATCCGAATGCAACAACATTTGCAGTTGGACTGTGTGTTAACCTTTGCCTCCCAATGTTGGGTGCCTCACCAGATCGTTTGGTGTTCCAAGAGAACGTAGACTTTAGACTGTTGGAAATAACAAGTTGGCAAGCCAAAATATACCTCTCCTCGGAAGAATGGTCCCTAGTGGTATTAATTTCTCGACACGACCCCCAAAGATATCTCCGCAATTCAGAGTTATTTACGAAAAACGTATTCTCGGTTCAAACCCTGCCCGGTATAAAATTTTAATTTTAATTTAAGTAATTGAGACGAAACAATCGAGTTTAATTTATTCAGAATATTATAAATTAAGTAGTTACAACAGCGAGTTAGATTCACTAAAACATTGCACAATTGAATTTAACCCTTTTTACAGTACATGTTTATCAGTTGAATATAATACTAAGCAAATTTTAATGAAAGAAACATCTACAGATGGTATTTGTATTTTTCTCGCTTACGAAATACTTGCCGCATCTTTAACGCTCATTTTATTTCAACTTCCAGTTGACGTTGTGACACATACCGCATGAAAAAGACCAATGCCGTCCAATTTCCAATATCATATAATGACTCGCACACCCAAGAAATCATTGACTGCGTTAGAATCGTAGATATCCAAATATCCACACCAAATATATTTACAAGAAGCAAAAACCTTACCATCAACAAAGCACAGAGAGCCACTTGACTAACCGCCAGCTCTTAAAGCAATTAACGTTAAATTATCTCCTTTGAATTAACACAACTATATATAGGTCGTTAAGAATACCCGTAAATAAATAACAAAAAAAAAAACTAACAAAGTGGACCACCCACAGGGTCTACCCTTTAACCCTCTAATCTCGGCTGACTGCGCTAAAACAAGATTTAACCTTTAAAAAAAAAACAGATTAGGCCTTCATAAATTCATTAATAAAAAAAGACTTTATTACCTATTATGCTTACGATGCCTGTCTTAATTTCAGTAAATCTAAGCAGCTATCGGTGGTTCTGTGGTAGAGCGCTCGACTGCCAAGCCGAATGGTCTGGGTTCGAAACCTGGGTGGCGCATTTGTTTTTAATCAATAGAGAAACGCTAAATTAGAATTTCTTCGATGCAATAATTTCAATTTCAATTCTATTTCAATTAAACCAAAATTTCGTACTCTATTAAATACGCTTCCGATAAAGCTGAAGGTCTAATTTTCAATAAGGCGTAGCAAGTGTCGGTGGTTCTGTGGTAGAACGTCCGCCTGTCAATCAGGAGGTCTCGGGTTCAAATCCCGCCCGATGCGATCGCAAATTGATACTAAGACGAATACCGTGTACAACTGGTGGAAACCCTGCATCCATTGGTCGTTGAGAGGTAGCATTACACTCAGCACTCGGTCCGTCCCAAAGTCATTAAGAAGATGTTGGAGAGAAAACGCCCATATAAACACAACAGACTCAACATGCATAACCATCAGAACACAAACACAACAAATTCAACACTCACAACCTACGCTGAAACATTACAAAAACGTAAGACACCAAACCGTCATGACGGTGAGCGAAAAAACACCATCCAAACCAAACCGCAAATGCATCCGTTAACGCTCACCGTCACACGGTGGTTTTGCCAACCCTTTGAGAAACTGCGTACGCAGTGATTACACTTTGCACCGAAAATGCGAACGCGTTCGCAGGCCTGACAGACCCACAGACCCACAGACCTACAGACCCACAGACAGACACGGTGGTTGTATAACCCCTCCTAGGGGACTTTGTCCCCTCGGAGAGGTAAAAAGACTTTATTACCTATTATGCTTACGATGCGTGTCTTAATTTCAGTGAACCTAAGCAGCTATCGGTGGTTCTGTGGTAGAGCGCTCGACTGCTTAGCCGAATGGCCTGGGTTCGAAACCTGGGTGGCGCATTTGTTTTTAATCAATAGAGAAACGCTAAATTAGAATTTCTTCGATGCAATAATTTCAATTTCAATTTTATTTCAATTAAACCAAAATTTCTTACTCTATTAAATACGCTTCCGATAAAGCTGAAGGTCTAATTTTCAATAAGGCGTAACAAGTGTCGGTGGTTCTGTGGTAGACGTCCGCCTGTCAAGCAGGAGGTCTCGGGTTCAAATCCCGCCCGATGCGATCGCAAATTGATACTAAGACGAATACCGTGTACAACTGGTGGAAACCCTGCCATGGGACGTTGAGAGGTAGCATTACACTCAGCACTCGGTCCGTCCCAAAGTCATTAGGAAGAAGTTGGAGAGAAAACGCCCATACAAACACAACAGACTCAACATGCACAAACACAACAAACTCAACACTCGCAACCTACGCATAAACATTACAAAAACGTAATACACCGAACCGTCACGACGGTGAGCGAAAAAACACCATCCAAACCAAACCGCAAATGATTCAGTTAACGCTCACCGTCACACGGTGGTTTTGCCAACCTTAGCTAAATGTAAAGGAAGAGGAAACAGCATTGCGGATGTTAGTACAAACCAAAGAAACAACAGGCAAATTCTTAAAGAAAGACGAGAATGGAAAGTTATACTTAAACCGTAAACATCATTTCTATTACCAAATTCAAGGTCAACTCGGTGTAACAGCCGAATGGTGTGACCTATTGGTAGATTGTGGTGATAGTCAACCATTCTGTGATAGAATCTTTTTTGATAAATGTTTTTTTTTTCAATACGGTAATGGTTCCTAAACTTCCCTCTATTTATTTGGACCATGGTCTGCGTCATTTAAACGACGACCTTCAAAATTAGGAGTAGAAAAAATGGCTTTCAATGTAACTAAGAGTAAAAATTTCATGTCAAAATAATCTCATTTATTTTAATGATTCTTTTACGTCTTATTTTTTCACACATATTTCTTAACATCTAAGAGAGGCTCATTAAAAAAGTTGACTAAGTAAGCGCAGATTTTCCAAACTTTATTCGATTGATTGTTCATGGAATTTGGGAATATAGCACTCAAAAAGGTGGAAAGTCTTCAGGCTTCTTATAACTCTTTCGACGTGTATACGTGCACTAGCTATTCCCCGCGTTTGTTTTTCTTCTTTGTAAGAGAGTTGCGCTTTACCGCCTAAAAATGGTGGCATATTCGAAGTGATTCCTTTCTCCTGAAGTAGCTCTTCAATTAAGAACCCTCGATCTGCTAAAATTCCGTCTGATTCATCCATTAAGTCTAATATACAACATTTATCAGTCAATTCCCGGTCTGAAATTCTACCTGGTACAAGATCCGATACAAAACTTAAAAACCCATTAGGCGTTATGCCAATAAGTCTTTTCGCGGTGTTATGCGTATTATACGAGGACCACGTATGACTTTGGGTTTTAAAGTCATTGGGCTTTTGGATGAACAAATCTGTTGCGTCGATCACGACCCTGGTCTTTGGAAACTTTTCCTTGCACTCATCCGGCATGTATTTATCAACAATGGTACGAGAAGGTAAAATATTGAAACAAGTCAATCTATTTTCTAGCAAATCAAACCAAGTTAAGCACAAATTGGAAATTGTTGACACGGAAACTTGAAATATGTAGGATAAATCTTCATCTAAAAGCCCTTCTTTTAATCGGCACAGGACCATAAAAGATATCTGCATTGGCCGGCCGAAAGTAGCACTACTTCTATTATGTTTCCTTTAGTATCCTTTAGCTCCATTGTATAACTTAAGATTATTTAAATCTGGTTCTATATATTCATATAAGTCGTTGAAACTTGCAATGTTGTCACAACCCGCATAAAACATCATCATATTCGGGTACTCTGATACTTTTTTTTTAATAATATCTGTTAAGTTATTTGAGTTGTTCACGAACACTCTGGGAAAAAACGCCGTTAAAAAAACAGTAGTTACTGGCGTTCGTGGATGCCAGCAACATGATGTAAATTAAACAGTGAAACAACTGGTTAAAATAGCAGCGCTTACCGTTTTATAAAAATAATATAACTGTTTTCGGGCTAACAGTTTGCTGTTAATTAAATTGTAATGTTTTAATATTTTAAATTGATATTTACTGTTTTTAAAGCAGTCAGATGCTGCTGTTTTTACAAATGACCTTACTATTTGCGTGACATTTATTTACTGTTTCTTAAACAGTCCATTATTGGAGTTTGAACCATTATGTCCGCTGTTTAAACAGCGTTAGTTGCGGCTTATGAACAGTCGCTCTAAGCGTAATAATGATTAAACTTTTCAATAAACTCTCGAAGCTGTTTTATAAACTTTTTATTTATATTGACACATTTCATCATGTAAATTAAGAGCCAAAATAACTTGGGGCAAGGGAGACAGGCAGTTATCGAAATTTAGGACACATTGCCGATTAAATTATATGTTTTAAATCTAAAATCATGTATATTACTACGGTAATTCAAGAAATATACTTAAGGAGAGTTGTTCATTGCATGCTCGTCTGAAAAAGCTTCAAATCACCTTGTTCACATTCCTCATCGCCTTAATAACCTTTGTCTACTTCATGAATTGTTTTACAATAATTTACCTCTCAATTTCGCTGAATTTTTTTCTGTTAACTCTTCCCAAACCCATGGCTATTCCCTTAAATTAAAAATACCGCGTGTTATCACCTCCCACCGTTTCAACTATTTTGTTTTTGACATTATCACTGACTGGAATTCTTTACCACAGGATCTAGTCACAGTATCTAATAGAAATACCTTTTAGACCAAAGCTTCCAGTTATTTACATGGCAAACACCAGGGGCGGCTCCAGGGGGGGGGGGGGGGCAAGGGGGCCGTTCAACGATGGCGTCGTTATTTTACATTATTATTATTTTATTTTGTCTTTTGTATCGGTTCATATCATTCACTACCGATCCTCAAACATAAGTCGTGTAACACGACTTATGTTTGAGGATCGGTAGTGTCTAAAATGTCCTGTATCTTGACGCAATATTTTCCATTTCAACCAAAACAGTGGCGGCCTAAGGGGGGGCGGTCCGCCCCGGGTACCAGGGCAGTAGGGGGTGCCATCGGAGAAGCTCGAGGGGGGGGGGTGCAAATTAGAACGATTAAACTTGAAGAAGACGGACCCGTGAAAACGTCTGCACGGTCCTGGGGGGTGTCACAAAACACTGCCGCCGCCCCGGGGACCCAGCTTTCTTAAGCCGCCACTGAACCGAAACCACTGAAGAGTAATGTCCACTGCTTTTGGGGTTCCGCAAATAGACGCTTCAATAAAACGCCTTCAAGGAAATTGCTAAGAAGTAATTTTTTCGAGAGCTAGGACCTGCAAGTTACTTTTTATCAGGAGACATGACTAGGAGTTGACAGCGAATTTTCTCTCTCGCGTTTTCTTTTATTTCTCGGCCGTCACGTGAGATACTATACTTTCAACATTGCGCCCTCTGGGAGAAAAAAAAACCCCTTCTCGTGGGCTCACGCGGAGGCGGCTCTACAACCCAGTCAGAACTGTTTTTTTCTTCAGCGGTAGTTCCCACAATCCTCGCTAGAGAGCGTCACTAAAATATTTCATCTTGCGTCCGTCTCCGATACTGGAGATACCACGGTTTGGGGGGTAAAAGTTAGAGAAGGGAAAGACACGTCTTTCGTTGACAGCGCGCGTTGGGAAAAGCGCCCGGCTGTGAACTCCTAGTCATGTCTCCTGACATAATATCATGGCTATACGCTAAGGCTAAGCCATTAACTGTAAATTTTTACAGCTCATCTTCGAAAACCCTTATCCATAGAAGAATCAGCCTTACTCAAAAGTACATCTGGACAAGATATTAAACCAGGACAAAAATTATGCTGGAACTGTTACAAGATTTTTTTAGGAAAACTCCAATCACATACTTAACTACTTGTAGTACGTCACCTAGTCAGGGCCGGACTTAGAGATCCTGGGCCCATAGGTAGATAAGGAGTCTGGGCCCCCTTTTCACGCGCTGCATTTACTCTTATCCCTAGAACTAATCTGTGCCTGAATTTCCCTGATTCAGAGTAGAAGTCTGAGCTCTACGGTTATATTACTAAATAAAAGCTCTTAAAAATCGTCGACTAAATATGCGATAATTATGCAACATTGCGATTTAAGGCTGCGTCCGTAAACTGCCAGGCAGAAATTTAGTTAAATTTAAAACAAAATCTTCTACCTAGGAATTTCTCCAATATAAATTACGATTGATATTATAGATTTATGCCTTCGAATACAGTAATTACGGTCACTGGATGGCCCCTTTCATGGATGGACCCCTAGGCCAAGGCCTAGGTTGGCCTAGGCGGAAATACGGCACTGCACCTAGTATATCAAGCCAAAACAGCACCGTATCGGACAGTTCATTTGTATTGTCAGGAAGTGTTCAAGATGAAGCGAAAGTTGAGGCTATAAATGAAACTCTCATAAAGTTGAACACTTCACCAGTTAAGCGTCACAACTTACTTATGCGAAAAAATGTGGAAAAAGTCGCCGAAGCTGTGAAATCCAAATTAGTTAAACTCCTTAACATATCTGAAGAAGAATACGAAAGAAGTACGTCGAAAAAAGATGATTTTGAAGATCTCAAAGTTCTGCTTAAAGCAAAAGTAGACAAATCCACGAGACAGGAAAAGTGTAAGCTTCTTACGCCAGGGCCGGACTGGCTAGTAGTAGGCCCCACCGGCTATGCAATCGTGTTGGCCTCATTTCCCATTAATGCCAAATTTTTCCACTTTGGCCCCCAATTTGAGTCTTACGCTAGTTCCTTTGACATGGCCAATTTAGAAAATTTGCCGAGAATTTAAAGTATCTCGATATTTGGCCAATAAATTTCGTTTGTTGAAAAAAGAGAAAGGCCTTCTTCCTGAAATAGAGAAGAGATTAGGCAAGACTCTTACGCAGGACACAGTCGATCTTGTAAAGCGTTTTTACGAAGAAGATGATATTTCTCGAATTTTTCCAGGAAAGAAAGATTTTGTTTCGATTCGTATCGAAGGAAAAAGGGTTCATAGGCAAAAACGACTCCTATTAACTATAATGTTAGATAAATTTCCATTCAGTTTAAATCTAAATATCCAGATGTAAAAATAGGCTTTTCAAGATTCTGCTCTTTGAGACCCAAATGGTGCGTAACCGTTGATTCAAGTGGCTCCCACTCAGTTTGCGTTTGCGAAATACACCAAAACATTAACTTAATGTCCATGGTACTTCCGTGACATCCAGATTACAAATATCTAATAACAAAATTTGTATGCGACATAAATACGCGTCAATGTATGCTCCATCTGTATGAAAACTGCACAGGCCGTGAGGGTTTCGTAGACTTTGTAGAATCTTTGTTTGATGATAACGAAATTGATCTAGAAGACAAAATTTCTTTCAAACAGTGGATTCATAAAGATTCTCAAACCAAATTACAAGAAATTGTACTTTCACTGAACGATTTTATCGATCATCTATCAAGTAGTATTGAAAAAGCCTTAGTACATCACTTCATTGCAAAAACTCAAGCTTCATATTTTCGTCAATTAAAAGATGAGTTGGCAGAAAACGAAGCTATAATAGTTTTAGATTTTGCTGAAAACTATTCGTTTTTGGTGCAAGATGCCGTGCAGGGTTTCCACTGGGAAAATCAACAAGCCACGCTTCACCCATTCTCCATTTACCACAAGAAAAATGGGAAATTAGAATGTGTGAGTGCGTGTATCGTAAGTGACGAAATGGACCACACAAACTCAACCGTCCACTGTTTCATCAAAACTTTACCCCAAACTTTGAAAATTTTACTTCCTTGATTAAAGCACATCCACTATTTCAGCGATGGTGCCGCTTCTCAATACAAGAATCGAAAGAACTTGATCAACCTTTGCTATCACGAAATTGATTTTGGAATATCAGCCGAGTGTAATTTTTTCGCCCCCAGCCACGGTAAAAACGCCTGCGACGGCATTGGAGGCACAGCGAAACATCTCGTAGCCAAAGCTTCATTGCAATTGTCAGTTACTGAACAAATAGTCACACCAAGCAAATTTTTCACCTGGGCTAACCAAATTATCAAGGAAATAAAAGAAGTGAAGCTTCACAAAGATTTATTGGAGGAAAGATTTTCGAAGGATTCCACTGTGTTAGGAACGAGAAGCCATCATAGATTTGTCCCGCTAAATAAGTCATCGGATACCTTTAGTACAAAGGTCACTGTTGCGAGAAACGAAGAACAAGATTCCGAAATTTCGTATACTGATATATCTGTGGGTCAGTACGTTGTTGCTGTGTACGTCCAGGAATGGTACGTAGCCTTTGTGCAAGCAACTTTTAAAGAGGAAAACGATTTTCTATTAAAATTTATCGTCAGGGACCCTTATTCGAATATGGCCTAAAAAACTGATGAATGCTATGTTCACCCTAAAGACACTGTGTGCGTAGTACCTGAGCCAAAAGCTTCTAGCACTTCAAAAAGGTGTTTTAAACTTGATAAAGATTGCCTTAAGTACGTACAAGAATTATTCAAAATGAATTTTAGATAATCGATGCTCGTTACCGTACGAAATAAAAGTTTTTGTTTAAATACTGATTTTTTTGTTTTGGAAAATTAATTTTTGACACTAAAGAATCAAATACGGAAATAGTTATATACATCGTTCGAAAGGTCTGGTTAGGGGCTACTTTTCGATGTAAATTATATATTTTTTTCAAGTTAGGCGATTTTTGATATAAGCTTGAGAGTTGTACCCCCCGACAGACGTTTTTCCCAAAGTATGGGTCTATAACTCAAGACGTAAAATCTTAACACCAATTTTGAATAGCTTAACGTTTTTGTCACCCCATATTTAGTATAAGAGGCAAGTTTGGTTGAATTTGTTAAGACAACAAGCTATTTACTAGACATTTTTCCGGGGGGTACCAAAATGAGCTTACAAGAGTGCGATTTTTTTGGGTTGTAAACAAATTCGAAATAAAAAATGAACCGTGAAATATTTTTTATCGAAATCCGTTGATTCTGCGTGGAATGACAAAGTTCTAAAAAGGTGTTTAATTAAAAATTATAGAGGTTTGTTTAGTGCTCGGAATTGTTTATTCATTATCCACAAATTTTCCGATTTATTTAAAAAACGTTGGTAAAATAATATAATTTTATTATGTTTTTTACGCAACCAAGCATTTATTTGAAGAAAAGTGGCATTTATTTAAATAATTGTTTGTTTTATTTAAATAATAGGCTTATTCACTTTCGATTATTTAAACATTTTACAATTTTTATTCAACTATTGGTTATTTAAATAAATATTATTTAAATATCGCCGAGCTTATTTTATTCATGGATAAAAAAATAATCGAAATGCGAGCACTAGGTTTGTTCGGTGTTTAAATGCAAAAAACGATCGGAAAAGAAACCGGAGCTATCTTTTTATAGTTTACCAAATATTATTACGAAGTATGGACCGTTTATTGAGGAGCTTTCTAAAAGATGGCGAGACTCTTGGATACAGGCTCTCAGTGTTAACAGAGACAAAGCTATCAAACTTAAAATCAAAGTTGGCATAGAGTTTGTAGCCAACATATTATTTCAGGTAATTTCTTTAATTCAAAATTATATTACATGTAGAATTAGGGTTTTTTGTCTCAGTAAATATGTGTAAAATTTATATTAAAGACAACCATAACCCTTGGTTCAGTGATGTAATTATTTATTATTACAATAGGAAAACAATCCGCTTTGGAAGACGAAACACACCCTGATTGGATTCCTACTCTTCTCTTAGGATTTGGAACTACAAAAACCATTAGAACTCCGGAATCCACATTGTCTCTACACAACCGGTATCTTGGGCGAGCTAAGAACAGGAAACTTTCCGTAAGTGCGACAGCTGCAGCAGAAGACCAGAGCGCTTGTGCCACCAGTTGTGTTATATGATGATGATGATGATGATGAAGAAGAAGTTATAACTGATGATTTTGATATAAGTCTGTGTGAAGCTCTGATTATGGAAAGTGGAATAAACACCGATAACCAACAGCTTCCTTCTCAGGCAGATTTGTCTGTTCAAACTGATTATATACCAGTTCGGGATAAGTTAGATGTATGTAGCCAGACTAACTGTAAAACTTATGAGAATTCACAAACACAGACAGATATCACAACAGGAAGGAATAAAAAACTTGAAGAAAATGTGAAGTCATACAATCTGGACAAAAACTACATTCAAAGAATCTTTTTAAATTTGACGCTTTTTAGCGAGTTCTCACGGGGAGAAAGCTTCTGACGAAGAACTCTTCTCAAGATAAGAATTGACCTTTCCATAAAATGTTCGTTACGGTCAGAGGGGAAGGAAAACTGTTTTTGCAAGGATGATTTAGATCAACGTTATGTATATTACTCCTTGTTTTTACCCTCGCTCGACTCGGTATGTCGTCTGCTACCGAGTGTCAGTATTTACAAAACACGGCGGATTAAAATGAGTCCAAGTGATATTAATAAATTTGTTATATGAAATGTTTAAAGTATAAAAGTATTTCGTTTAACTAGTCGTAAAAGGAGAGGATTTAAATATTTAAAATAACGAAAAAATTTACACGGTTTCGATGACGTTTAACAGTTGATGTTAATTTATAGCCTTGTGAACTAAGGCTTAACATTTCATTGTCAGCCACAGTAGTGTATCAGGTAAAGATTGTTGTTTATAATTGACGGATTTTGAAATGACGTTTTAGCGCGCGACACTACCGGTACATGTCTTGGGCACACAGCCTTCTTTGCGTGCTTTTTTGACCATAACATGTAGAGGTATTTTCACGCGCAAAATGAATTTTAAAAGCCGTCAATAACATACTAGCTAATAAATATCTAAGTATTAACAATACTTTCACAGAGTTGATATGAGTATTGCAATAATTATCCGTTTAATTAGTATCGAAAATAAATTAAAATCAATTTGAACTCCGGAGTCACTAAGCCTAACCCGAGCTCCGTGCAAATGTACAGCCAACTTTTTGTTTAGTTTTAGCGAAATTGGTTGTGGGTGACGTAGAAAAAACAGTGAAATCACGTAGAAATATTTTATGGAAAGGCCTATTCCTTCTTAGATGTTGATGAAAATTTCGTCATTTTGAACAGTAAACTAACAGAAGTTAAATTGTTTTCTCCGGTTGTTTGCTTAAATAAACAATATACACGAAATATACCGGTATTGTATTCTTTTCAACAACCGAGTCAAAATCTAAAGTTTCCTCGACTGTTTGGCTGCTCCAACTAAAACCTGCTACTTCACGTTCATCAGGAGACCAGACTTAAATAGTACCGCTCGCTTCGGAACTCGACTCGTCTTTCTTTACTTCACTACCACTAGTACCGTATCATTTCTGCAACAAATGTTGTTTTAACTGTAGGATACGCGAAAACAATTTTATTCTTATTACTTAAACCATGGAGCAGAATATATTTCTTTCCCTAGAAAAATACTAGTAAATGTTCTAAAAACAAGAGGGCTTTCTGCTCCGTATAAACAAGTTTTAACGCTTAAACCTACACGAACAGATTTGTGATCAAAGAATGTGTCAATTATTTCAATTTCATCAACTAAATTCTCAGTTGGAATGATGTCTTGTAAAAGTTTGTGTTTGCCATTTAAAATCTGAATATTTTGGGCCAAAAATGGTCACCACGAACAAGGTCATTGTTAGTTGGTTGCCAATCGTCACGGTGGTTAAAGGGAATATAACCTTAGGTATTTCTGTCGCCCTCCGAGGGTTCCAATATTGTCCGCTGCCTCCCATGGCTTTCATTCTTGCGGCGCTGATAATCACTGATTGTGAAGGGAATAAAGGAAATTGATGGGGTCTTTCATAAAGAACGCGTTGGAGGTTCTATTCCCTTTAATTTATAATTTTGGCAATGAACAAATGCACAACTTTTGACCATTTTGAAAAAACAAAAAAATCGCGTAAAAGTAACCATCAAACTTTTTGCATCTAGTTAGGCTCATAGAAATCGGATAACAAACTAGAACGCTTAATCGAATGGCTGGCAGACCACTGATTAGATTCTTGGCTAAAACGACAGTAACATCATCTACACCACGCGCACGAAGCTTATTTTAACTAGTGATCAGGTCTACTATGTGAATAACGTAGGCACTGAGGAAAATAACCATTTACAGGTGTTGTTGATTGACTTGATTCATTAGTGGTCTTTTCCACTTTCTTGAACGGTTTTAGCTGTAAGTACAAAGCAAGATGTGGTTTTCGGATTCATATTTTTCGAAAGGTAAATACAGCATTTCTTTGTTATTTTACGAGATGATAGATTATCTTTTGAATAATTGTTGTAACTTATCTTTATTATTAAAAAAATAGTTTACGGTATTTAGGGCTAGTTAGGCTTAGCCTTTGCTATCTAATTCTGTCACTCTTGTAAGCTAATGTTATGCAATTATATGTTGTCTAGCTAGCTCATATCCAAAAGTTAAATTTTTCTTATTTGTTTGTTTGGAAATTTTACCTTGGTCGCATAGGCCTAACTATTTATAATACTTAGTTTATAGTAGGTTTTCAGTTGGCTTCTGTTAAAATTAGATGTACTTTTGTTTAGAGAAACTGTCTTTGCTAAAGGATTATATATAAGGTATTAACCAAGTATATTCTTGCTAGGCCTCCGGTGGTATGGTCTCTGTTACTAGGTACACCGGGCTATAAATTCTGGCACACTTGCTCCGAGGTCTACATTTAGCGTTGAAATAATACACAATGTATATACTAATTTAAAGTATTAAATATAATTTATTATACGTTTGATTCGCTCGCGTTCTACATGTCGAACAGTCTCATCGGTGCCGTGTTTTCTTTTGAAAGCATTGATCTTGTGAATTTAATCCTTACGGAGGTAAATATTAACTTAAATTGAAGTGACCCATTATTCCGACTTTCCCATCATTTTATCTCACACAACCTTCACAATAGCTTCATTTTCAAGAGATTTATTGCATAAATAACCAGAGTTAGCTGGGTGGTAAATTTTAAACTCGATTACATGAAGAGCGGCGGGCGCGTTTTAAGTCAACGAAGGCGCCAAATTGTAAGACGCGTTTCGGGTACAACGTTAAAACCGCGAATACGACACAACGATTGCTCGTATGTAAAATGTTCATAGAACATTTTTTGTAGGAAATAGCTGGGCCCCAATGTTCGTAATTGGGTTTATAGCCGTATATACAATACTAACGTAGATATTCGCGATAAACAATTACTGTGCACTGGTTTCCCTCATAATCATTGCGGGTAAAACAACTATTTCTAACAGTAACCTGTGAAAAGATATGTTTTGTTTGAGTAATTACTCCTAAAATATTTAATTAACCATTCTTCATTTTTTATTTAAAAAAAACTAGCTTTCTATGATTTGAAAGAAACTCGGTTTATAGTGCGTTCTTAGCGATTGGAAATTATGGTAAAAAGAAAACAATTTCTAACACTAACCTGGGAAAGATGTTTTCTTTTGTGTATTTACTCTTACATAATTTAATTACGCAATTTTGAGCCATTCTTAAACTTTAATTTAACATAAGTCGCTTTAAAGATGTAAATCAAAAACGCGTTAGTGTCGAGCTAAAGTCGACCATTTGATCTTTTTTTTTTTATTCGTTTGTAACGTGTGGGACAATTCAGTCCTCTCGTCCATCTGATTAATCAGGGCGAGATATGTGTAACGGCCACGCCAACGGGGGGATACGTGGGGACAGGGGTAGGGACACCCGTGGCGGAAGTATTCCGACCACCCGTTGGGGGATACCATTTGATCTTAGGCGAAATAGAGTGTTAGTTCACCAGTGTGGCGCAGATGGCGTAACTTTCGTTGGAAGACAAACGAAAAGCATGGGCCAAAGGCAGGGTTTTTTAAAAGTTCTAATCGGACCACGCGGCAAAATTTCAAAAATCGTTCTAGTTTGTTATCCGATTTATATGGTTAGGCTTAACTTGAGCTTCGCACTTGATATCAATTTCAGTAACAAATAGGTGGCGCAAAGCTCTTGTGATAATAATTTATTTGCGAATTTTCGGCCGTTTCCCTTCCGTCTGCTTTTTCTCACATGCTTGTAATAAAGGCTTGCGCACAACATAAAGAAATGTATAATGATTGTGATGAAAATTGGAAAAATTAAATTTAGCAACACAATAATGAAGAGGAGCTTAAACTATCTACCCATATTCTTAGATACCCAAATGCATTCTTGAAGTCAAACAAAATGCCTCAAAGTAGTTGAAATTTGTAGGAAGTAAACTAGCCAGCGTGGCATACGGCAAACCCGAACGGATTTTACAAAACCTTGAATAAGGAAAGTTATTTTTAGGCCCATGGAAAAAAAATTTAGACACATTATCCCAACGTTTCAACTTTCTAAGTATATCAAATTTTAAATGAACTCAATTTCGCCAAACGCTGTTTTGCACTTTTATTCCATACAAAACCCTTCTCTCCGAACACACAAGAATTAACGAGTAGGTTATAAGATAGACTAAATATTTAATCTTAGTTAAATATTAGTCTATCTTATAACCTCTATGGAATACTATTTCTTGAATGTGAACAGTTAAAATGATTAAGAAGCCAGATTTTACGGCGTCCATCGTAAATCCGCCCTCTCCAGTTTCAAAGATCGGAAAACTCTCCGTGAAGCCTAGGCCTGCCACGCTAATACAGTTTTAGTTAAGTTTTTTTATTTAGAATTTCTAACACTAGCCTGTGAAAAGATATATTTTTGTTTGGGTAATTACTCTCTCAAGATTTAATAACACAGTTTTGAATCATCGCTCAACTTTTAATGGCTAGCCGAAAAGTCATATATAAGCCATTGGAGACGCGTTTTTGCCCTCATGAGAATTTTGCGTCAGATAAGAAACGCGTCGGCTCACGTGTATAAGGAACGTACTAATGTTAATTTTCGATAATATATTTTAAGGTAAAATATATAATGTTACTAAAACTAAGTATAAGAAGATAATATTATTATTATGGTATAAATAATTAAAATTATATGTAATATTCTTATAATACCGGGCAATTTTAAAGTTTCTCATGGAGGCAGAGTTAATTCATTTCGTATAAAATTATCTTTTGGATTCGGAAAAAGATGAAAACTCATTTCTTTAGAACTAAACATATTACTTTTGCAGTACTGTATGCAACAAGTGTTTCCTTTTAACCAGGTAACTATTTTGGCATTTTAAGGCTTAGCAAAAAACCGATGTTAAATTCGATAAAGTTTCCAGCTTTCTAATATTTCAACAAGCACTATATAAATAATAACTT
This sequence comes from Leiobunum rupestre, assembly GCF_980474605.1. Classification (NCBI taxonomy): domain Eukaryota; kingdom Metazoa; phylum Arthropoda; class Arachnida; order Opiliones; family Sclerosomatidae; genus Leiobunum; species Leiobunum rupestre. The sequence goes on from NC_143392.1 coordinate 40,625,647, forward strand.
ATGAGTCCTGGCTGTCGGAAATATTACTTCTTGGCAATTTCTGGGAATATGTTTTATTTAAGCGCCTATTGTTCAAAATAGTTAAAGTGTTGGTTGCACGAAAAATCGATAGCAATACAAACGAATGAATGCGGGCTTGTTTTGAAGCCCTGGACGTTCTCTTTCCAAAAATGTCATTGTCGAAACAAATTTCCAAGCCTAAGTGTACTAATTTTGAGTCCGAAACTGACCTTTTTCGCTCCCCAAAATCCTGAAATTTTCCGCGAATTTTTCTCTTCCGTAGCACGAGCAATTTGGGGCAAATCGAAGTTGTAGTTTTATTCCTAAAATAAAAGGAACTGAAGTGAAGGGATTCTGTTTACTTGTAGAAGTTTTCAAACCAGAGATTTTTAAACGTTCTATTAGGCTTATTATCGAAATAAAAAATTAAAGCCTAGAAATTATCTTTTGAAATCACGCGGCGCGGCACGAGGAGCCTTCGGTTTCATATCGTTTTTCTACTACGTAGACTTGTGCAGGCCTATTTCAATAGCTCTTTCTATAAAATAATATCTACGCATACATGTATAAAAAGTTTTTTTTTGAGCGCGCGCTTCCTAATATTTCCGTGTATAGGTTAAGTTAGTAGAAACCACCTATGGACTGTGAGAAGGATGATAAAATACGCGAAAAAGTAGATTAGTCCATAATTAAAAGGGATAATATAGCTAAATCCTAAACAAATTTGAAGAAATTAAAAAAACTTACTAAAACTCGTACCAATAGGTCTTCGAGCAAAAAACTTGTCATTAGCATTTTCCAAGCAAATATTTTGACATGTTATTTATTATTCGTAAATCATCATCGTTGTTTGCCATATATAACGCTCAATGGAATGATTAAGGTGTGTTACGATATTTATAGATCTTAAATTATAACATAAATTATAATTTTGTTATTTCATTTTAATTAGATTTAACTATGCCGCCCATCAGTAGTCATTGATGACCAAATATCACTCAGTTGGATTTATCTTACTTAACAACAACATTAAAATAAGGTACATTATAAAGTAAACAAAGCTCTTTGCAAGAAGTATCGCAATTAATTTTCTTTGTTTCAGTTGTCAGTATGCCTCGTTGTGCAATTTCCATTTGCTACAATAGCTATGATTTAACGAAAGATGACCCAGAAAAGAATGATTTGAAATATCACCGTTTCCCGAAAGATCCAGCAGTCAGAGCTACATGGAAACAACGTTGCTATAGAGAAGATACTTTTAACTTGGACTCAGCACGCATCTGCTCAAATCATTTTCTCAATGAAGACTATGAAAGAGATCTCAAAGGCGAACTACTAGCGTTGGACTTAAAACGTCAATTGAAGAAAGATGCTGTACCTTCGATTAATATTGGCAATCGTTTGAAAGGAAATGAAAACGTTAATGATGAACGAAAGTCGCGGGCTCTGAAACGTGAAAGGAAAAAGTTAGTCAACGATCTTCTAACGAAGCCCACACCTTTAAGCGATATACAAAATTTAATTGCCAAGACTATAAATTCACCAATAAAAGAAAAATCCAAACTTCCCGCTATAATTGAAAATAACTCTGCCGTTACCAATGATACCTCCAATCCCAAGGAAAATATTTCAATGACTGTATTGATTTCTAACGCTATTGATGGCAATTCACAAGTGCAACCAATTGAAATATCTATGGAACTTGATCATGAATCAACACAAGTAACTGATTCCCCCTGTTACTTACGTGAAGAACTGGAAAAGGTGAAGAAAGAAAAGAAAGAGTTAGAATTTCATTATTCGAATGTAAGGAAAGAAATTACAAGTTATCAAAAGAAATTAGAGAGTACAAAGATAGAGCTTTCAATGAAATCGTGCCAGTTGAATTCCATGAAAAGAGAGGTGAAAAGATTACAGAAATCTAAAGTACCTATTAAAGAATTGAAGAAGAAAGCTATTTTGACTCTGCAAACTGTATTTACAAAAAATCAAGTTGATATTTTAATCGGTAGCAAGAAAAAGGTGCGATGGTCTAATGAAGAGCTTTCAACTGCTTTTACATTACGATATTTTAGTAAAAGAGCTTACGTTTTCCTCAAGGACACCTTAAAATTTCCTTTACCTGGTATTTCTACACTGCAAAAACACGCTTCATCTATCGATTTAACCCAGGGCACTTTACAAGATGTTTTGAGATAAATGAAGATCGCTGGAGAAAAGTTGACAGAAATTGAAAAATTATCAGTTTTGGCATTCGACGAAGTTAAAGTGAAGGGAATATATGAATATGATAAGAAGCTAGACCAAGTTGTAGGCCCACATTCTCAATTGCAAGCTGTATTAGTTCGAGGTGTTGTCAAAAAATGGAAACAGGTCATTTATTTAGCATTTGATCAACGAATGACCAAAAGTATATTATTTTCGCTCATCACGGATCTTCATAACATTGGGTACAGAGTCATTGCGTGCATTTCTGATATGGGAAGTACTAATCAGGGATTATGGAAGGAATTTGGACTGCGTGTAGAAACGTCAAGAACTTGTGTGTTTCTATGTAAAATGTCGGCTACTTATAGTTCCTTTTCGAACCAGCTGACGTCACAGACCTTTAAAGAGTAACAGCCAATGGCAAAGCTTTCAGCATACACGATCCCCTTGATGCAAGCCTAAACTCTATGTTGGGTAAAGCGACCAATGAGATAACTCGTTGTCAATGACGTCAATGACCACGGCAAAATTCAAAAAACATTTCCCGTTCTTTTAATTTTTTCTAATTATCTACGAAACGTAAAGCAACGGAACTTTATATTCGGGTATTTTGAACGTAATTTCTTCGTTTAAAAGTAATATTAAGGCGGTAACGAATAATTTGCAACTTACTCTTTAACTTTAATAGGTGATTATGAAAAAGAATTGCGCGCAGAGGCTCACGGGAGTTGGTTATTTTTTGACAAAGCGTCGGCTGCTTAAATTCGTCTGCACCTACCGAGGCCCGCGGTCGTCCGCGTTTAGTAAAAAGCACCAACCATGGATTGATTGTTTGAAAAGTTAGTATTTTTCTAAAATTATTAAAAATACATAAAGTTAACAAATTTATTATATATTTTTTTATTTCTTATAGTTCTAGACCAAGTATTGATAAAGAAACAAGCCCAATTTTAGTTGACATTTTAAAGGCTGTAAAATAAATGACCACACTTACAATTAGGATTTAAATCTAGTTTTATATTGTACGAACCGTTTAAACGTCTTTAAACAAGAACTGGTACTAACGCCAATGGTTGAAAGGAATTAAACCTGAAAATGAATTAAAATCAATTTGGATAGAATTTAAAAATATTTCATTTAATAAATCAATTACCTTAATTTAACGACTTTGAAAACTTCTCTCAAAACTAAAAACGAAAAATCCTTTCGATTGAACAATGAAATTATAGAAATCTCGCTAACCCTTGCCCAACTAGCCAGACGAATTTACAAAAAGGGCCAATTTTGATACTTTCAACTTGGTAGTACCTAACCAAATCACGTGACCACCGATATTTTTCATAATCACCTATTTAACATCACAAAAATATAACAGTACAATCAGATTTGCTTTGAACTTTCAGGTTGATAAGTTGCGGAACTTCCAGTCTCCGATTGACTAGCAATTATTAAACTGGTCCAAGTTGAATTTTCATAATTAGGTGGAAATAAAAAATTGCTTCTAAGGACCAGTGAACCCCTAGTTTTTGAATAAATAAACTAGACCGAGCTATTAATAAACTGGTCTTTGACCCAGTGACCACCGCTTATTTCCAAGCCTGGTTCCTGACGTTTTCCAAAGTCAGAGAAATTATTCTCTGTTGATGTTCGCGTTTACGCATTTTCACGATTTCTGGAGCTGCGTGCTGTTCGAACATAATCCTCATCTATTGAAATATTATTAACCGAAAGTTTATCACGAAAAGACAATTTAGATTTTAAACTTCGAGGTTTTTTTTACTTTCTGAAAACTACAGTTTTGTAGTAGACAGTTTCTGATCATAGAAAATATAAAAGAGAAATAACAACTCAGCTGATTTATAGTTTGGGTGTACTTTAGGCCTATTAACTTCCGGTATTGTTAAGACTTAGTCTAGTTGCTATTCCTCTTCTATATTTTCCATGGGCAATCTCGTCCCTCTCGTGTTAAATTTTCAGCCTCAGGCCAAGGTTCGTAGAAAATTTTTAGACTATATATTAATTTAGAGATACATTCAAATCTACTCCCCGCGAAACAAGTTTTTGAAAATTTCGAATGTGCCGCCTCCTCTAAAATGACGAGAAAACGTTATCATATTACCCGTGGCGCCATCCATTTAAAAAAAAAAAATCTTTTTGCCGGAAAACGCGTCTTATTTGATCGAATCATTGAGAGATAGACGGCGCCACGGGTAGAATGATAAAGTTTCTCGTCATTTGGGAGCAGACGGCAGTATTCTTATTGGTTAAAAACATGTTTCGCGAAATACTGAAATTCGACGTTTTGATTGGACCTCTAGATTAATATTCCCAACTCAATGGACAGCGCGCGTAAAATAACAAAGTTGGCCGTAGATATAACGAAACAATGGATTGAAAATTCGGATTAGTTAAATTTTTCGTCTCCTACAACATTGTCTTCCATTTTCCAATGTTATTTATTTACTTTGGTCAAATTGTCATTGGAATAGTACATTTCAAGATTTAAGGTATAGTTTTCAGTTTTCATTATTTATATCAAACTGATAATTTTCTAAGTGGGATATGGTTGTTGGTACCCAACAAACCAACAGGCACCTTTGGTTGGTATATAAACATCGCCCATAGAATTATAAATTTCAAATAATAACTTTAAAAACGGTAGTTTCACCATCGTCTTGGACCTATCATCTAATTCGTTTCATGACAGTTTCTAGAGGACTACCATGAAATCCGAATGAACTCTAACTTAAATTGGTTTTATGCAATTCTCACCTTTTCATTTTATAAGCGCCTCTACAACTCCGAAAAATGATTAGTTAATCATGGTTGAAGTTAACTGTCATAATGGAAATATAAGTCTAGTCACTTATTCTAGAGAAGACCGATTGGAGGTTCAATTTCTTGTTTCCTAAGCCATTGACTGAATGGATGTGAGCTTACCACAACACATGAAGCAAAATCATCAAAGACAACATTTTCTTTAAGCATTTCATAAATTTGCGACGGGTGGACACTTGCCATTATTTTGTACAGGATTTCGGGATTTCAATGTTAATTTACAGTAGAGAGAGTTTAAAGATTTTGCGATTTTCGACAAAGTGTACGGCATTTTGGTAAATGTCCGACCGCTCGTAAATTTGGGCTCCTTTGACCAAGAAAAAACTATTTTAGTTTAAGTGGAAAATCACTAGACAGACAGGTTTTGAACTCTTAATACTCAGGGTGAAAAAGAGAATTAAATTCCTAGATGAGGGTGAAGGGAAAACTTGCCTCTTGTGGGACAGTATAGAATGATTATGGGTCATGTATTTTTGATGATAATTGTAAATATCTATGTTGAGAACTCTTAAATTTTTACTTAGTTAAAAAAGAAAAGTTATAGCAATTTCACTCTTGTGCTAGTACTGTTAGTAAGTGACTTTGATAGTGGTATAGCAATTCTCATGACCTTGTCCAAATTCCATTTTTGAGAATTTGTGTCATCAAAATAATTATATTTTGCTTCCTTTTTGTTATCATGAACCATTATGCTTCTCAATTGATTGTCATGTTTCCATGGTTGTAATCTATTTATCAAAGCTTAATTTGGTGACTTCTATAAATAATTTTTTTTTAAAGATTCATTGAGATTCATCTTCTATGTAAGATTGAACTGTGTACCTTTGGCTCTTCGAGGCAGATTTTAATGGACAAGATTTTATCACCCAACTACAGAAGCGTATACCACACCACGACTAAAAATTTAACACATTACACTTGCTAACGATGTAAGAAGAAATTGCATCTGTTGGGATGTTTAATTATTAACCATATTTTTTTAATCAAATAGTTTTTAAAAAGTCACTAGTTATTATTGTTGGCCAATATCGTATTTTAACCAATTCTGATACTGATTTTTAAAATTTACCGATACCAATTATTTAACCGATATTGGAGTTTCAGAAAATTGTTACCAATACCTTCATTTATTATTAGCGATATCTAACTGATTAATACCAATATCTAACTGATTTTTACCATAAGTGGATCATTCTCTCTAAGTATACAAATTCCGGGTCTCGGTCAGGTATCTTAGTCTGGGTTTCGTGATGTCAGAGCTTGTATAGAGAGCAAAATCCAAAGAGAAAAATTTTGAAAATATTTCGGCGAAGGCGCCACGGAGTGGTCAGAACGGCAACTAATGGGGCGTTTATTGAACAAAACTCTACCCTTGGATTTGAAACTGACCTTGAACAAATATGGTATAGGTTTTGGGGGGGGGGGGGGGGTAATTTGAAGAGCCTACCCCCAAAATTTCTCTCTCTTGGGCACTCTAGACACGTTTCAGACGTGAAACGTACCATAAGAGATGTAAGAAACGTTACATTTGGCAGTATAAATTCAGAGTGAAGTTGAGGTGATACACAGTATAGGGCTGCCAGACCAACCCCGACAAAGACTCTAGTCATAGGTAGCATAGCGTTTTGTCTACTTAGAGAGAATGATCCTCTTATGTTGTTACCAATACCTATATTTAACCAAATTTTACTGATAACGATTTATTCTGATAAATGACCGATAATGATTTTTTCATATTACAACTAAATTTATAACTGGTTTTTAGGAAATTAGGTGTCTTCTTAAACAATAGTTTTATCAGCAGTAATTTAAAGTTAGGCATCATGACAACTATTAGTAGCTGAGGCATCAGCAGAATAATTGCCTTTAGTACTGCTTGGCCTTTCAAATTTTAATTCTTCTTCAGACTGTGACGCAACAACCCTAATACTGCTTTCACATAAAATTGTGTACCTTAAGTAGATGGCTTCTGAGATTGGTTGTATTAAATGAGGTGCTTATATTCCGACCTCTCCTAACTTCTTGAGACCAAAAAGTACATTGAAAGTGTCATTCTTTTTAACTGTGAAGAATTTACCTATCTTGGCTTTCTTTTGAGAAGCCATTACATAGCTTACTGCACACCTGGGCTATACACTTAGGCAAAGGTCAAGGTTAGTGACGCCATCTGCTTGGTTTTTGAGAATATCAGGAAAAATCGGAAAATATTAGTATTGGTATCTGGTAAAATCGGTAATATTGACGCGAACTGATAAATCAGAAAAATCGCGATACTGGTAACAGATTCTGATATCATATCGGTTTCAGGCCATCACTACTAGTTATGAAGTTGGCCAGCAAAATTTTTTTCCTAAACAATCAGCAAGAACCACCAAAGCTACTTTAAGCGAAGAACATTAGCTATATAGGTAGATGAATATTTATCTCTTAAGAGATACAATGTATACTAATAAATTCACTAAGTGGCTTAAAGCAATCTGCAACAAAGTTTTGGTAAAACAAGGTCCTCATTATCCCCAACATGAAACATGGTTAATGAGGACTGTGCTGGGTTTTGTGATTAGTAAGCTGGCAAGCTGCAAGCCACGTGAAGAAATGTAAGGCTGTGAATTGAATTAAAAATAATTAGATCTCGCATGAATTGGTTAATTTAAAATGCTCCAGTAAATGTCAATTGTATTTGAAGAGCAAATAAGAGTATGTCAACTCTATTTCTGTGGCAATGGGCTTATAGACTAAATTAGTCTAATGATTTATCCTTTGACAGTCATTTGCTATTTGAATTTCTTTCCTTTCTCTGCCCATTTTTAAATAGGCCAAGGGTCACGAGTGACATAACTCCTCAATAATTAAAAACAAAATTTTAAGTTTAAGATAGTCACGCCATTTTAGGTTTAACTGTCCTGAGGTAGATGATTCCGCAATTTCAGCTGGAAGATCATTCTGTTGGAAAAATTGGTATTTTAAAGAGTTACTCTTAGAGAATTGTACAGATACCTTTTACAATTTAAAAAAGTAATAGTAGTGGCTCTCGATGTTCATGGGCAGCCTTGGAAATAAGGTTTTGTTTTAAACTGGTCCTTATGACCATTGACCCCCTAGCTTATGAATTATTAAACTGGTCTTATATAAAACGTTCAAATGTCATTTATAAGCCTAAAAAAACCTATACTACATGTTTAGAAGTTAGATCATGTTGGTAACATTAACTTTACACATATTCAAAATAGTTAACTTTATTTTATGAGTACCACAAGAATAGTACAATATAGTACTATCTCACCTAAGACTACTACCATAGCCTAGAAGACCCTCGTAATTTACCGTATTATATCTCTTTCTCTAGGCCCCGTAACTCCAGAGTCTCCGGTCCGTTACCGCGTAGCCAGGTAGCCTACCGTACTCCAGGGAAAGCGAGACTAGAGGATTGAGGGTTTGAGGCCAGAGGGGGGTTAGACAGTTTGACTCGTTCAAGAGATGCGAGCGAAGGGACTCTACATAAAACCTCGACGTGCGGCCGTGGTGGTAGTAAGCGGAGTCGCTGTACATAAATCCAGTGAATAGGGAAATCAAAATTGATATAAACCTTAAATTAATAGGTCATCTCCTATTATTTGGAATTATTAAACTGGTCACCTTCTGTTTTTTTGTTATTATTTCGAATTAATAAACTGGACACGGTGACCAGTGACCCCCCAAATTTTGAATAAATAAACTGGTCTGAGCAATTAATTAACTGGTCTTTGACCACCTGACCACCGTTATTTCCAAGGCTGTTCATGGGATGTATTTAATACCTCCTAATTCCTACACCCTTTTGGTAAAAGCACTGCTTGTCTTAAACTTGTTTATTTGTTGCTGTATTGTTGACAAAGATAGGTATACGAGATATATTTACCCAGGTAAATCAATTCATTTAAATCAAAATTTAAACCAAGATACAAATCAAGTAATATTTTTTAAATCACTCAATGGAGGAATAAAAAATGGCCGAAAATGATTACTAAAAAATTAAATTACATAGAAAATGTGAGCGAACTAAAATATTAAATAGTAATTAAATATAATTAAGATTTCATTTAATTCAAGGTAAACTAACTGATATAAGTAAGATATCAATTAATTATTCAGGAAAAGAGCCATTAATTGTATAAAAAAAAAATCCGATTTAAATAAAATTAGTTGATTTGAATGCTATTAAAAAAATAAAAAGTGCCAACCCTGCTATCTTCCTTTATGACGCTAAACCTATATCCACAAATCTGTGACATGTTTGTGGTAAAATAAACTGAGCTAGAAAGAAAATTAACTCGACTGAGCTAAGAGGAGGATTGTGAGAAATTAATACTGAACTGACCAGTAGTCAGATGATTAACCTATTAATAATAATATGTATTTAGAAAGAGTGAAACGCCTTACTCTTATGAATTGAAATATAGGTATAAATCACAACATTATAGAGCAGGGTTAATTGGCTTAAACCACACTGGTTTAAATCATGGTTTAAGTAATTTAAAAAAAAACTTTTTTAATTATTTGTTTTTTTATTAACTATAAATTATTCCAAAATGTTTGTACATTTTCTTACCGAAATAATTACATTTCTAAAACATTAACAAGGTGACCACATGTCCTATATTATCAATACCTTCCTATCAATTCCTAATTAGGTTTTCTTATATTGTATATAACCCCAAAACATTCCATCATTGTGGTACCTGTATTTAACTTCATTTTATCAAGATCTACTGTTCTTCAATAACTACAAACTGCTGCTAACCACTGCTTCCAAGTCTCTATACTGTTCTGCCTTGTTCTCTCCATGCTGTTCTGCTTTTTATATACTAACCCCACACTGGCGCCCTTGGGATATAGGTCTGATAAGATAAGGGCCTAAAAAAGATAAGGGTCCCCTAAAAAATAAATGTTGCCCCCTCAAAAATAAGTGTTGCCCCATGAAAAATAAATGTTGCCCCATGAAAAATAAATGTTGCCCCTCAAATGAAATTTTTATTTGCCTCCCCCCCATGCCCCCTGCCCCCTCAATTTAATCCATTCCCCTCAAAGAATATTCTCTGCCCCTTCATCTTTATTAGGTTTTGAAACTTCTATTAGTTGTAATTTTCCTTTTGGACCACTTGTCTTTGTGTAAGGTTTAAATCGTTATTTATAGGTAATTATTTGAATGGTCTGCTTCAGAAAGCAAGTTTTTTTTGTTGAACACCAAAAACATTTCACGGCGCCACTTATGTTAATTTTCGAAATTAGGTAACGAAAAAAATGTGCCACCTCACAAAAAGCTACTGCTCCCTTAACGAACTTTTTCTGGCTACGGGTCTGTGGTGATGTCTGATTATTGTAACATAATGTGAGCTTAAAAACCTTGCCAAACAGTTAATGGCAGCTTTTAAATTTAGCTAAAGCCAGTGTTGGGTAAAATACTTCATTCTCGGTATTTAAAATAAAATACTAAATACTCTTTGGAAAATGTATTTAAAATAAAATACTTCATTTTAGTACTTTAAAATACAAAATACTCTATTTAGGAACATTTGCTTTTAGTAACAGTTATTGCGCTATGATTATCTGTCAGTCCATTTCTTCTTGAAGTATGAATGAGTATTTAAAATGAAATACTAAATACTCTTTGGAAAAGGTATTTAAAATAAAATACTTAATTTTAGTATTTTAGACTACTAAATACTCTTTGGAAAAGGTATTTAAAATACAAAATACTCTATTTAGGAACATTTGCATTAAGTAACAATTATTACTCGATGATTATCTGTCAGTCTATTTCTTCTTGAAGTATGAATGAGTGAAGCTTTGGAAAACATGCGTTCGGCTAGTGCATAGGACCCATATTTCAGAAACACAATTTTTTCTGCTAGAAATCTATGCAACTCTTGTAAATCGGAAGAACAGGGCTCTATTAGATCTTTATGGCCTTCAGTATCATGATATATTTGATACATTTTGCTTTAACGTTCATTGTAATTTTATTAAAGCTAATTAATTTAAAAAATGATCCATTTAAAATTTTTGGAAAATTATCATTCTCCAACCCTTGGGGGTTAATGTATGCATTTTAACATAATAGATAAAACTGCTGCTGAAATAACAAACCATGAAATGTTCTCTTTTAAAAGCAAGGTCTAGGAACACAAAGCCGCTAGCACCACTCGGTAGGAAACATTGTGTTCTGCCAGAGATGATTATATGTGCTAATTCTTGTGTTAAACAGAGTATACGTATTTCATGATTAATTTTGAATCAGTGGACAACTCACTGGAATTACATGTTTATTCTCGTGCTGCTGCTTACTTAAAACATTTGAAATCCACAAAAAATATAGGAAAGTCGCTAAAATACCATCATTATATGTTGAATTGTAATATGATTATTGTTAAAAGTATTTAATTTAAAAAAATGCTACATACATTTTCAAAAAAATATTTGAAGTAAAGTATGAAATACTGAAAATGTATTTAAAATACCAAATACTGATTTATTTAAAATACTACCCAACACTGCATGTATCAGCCGACATGAGAAGTTCATAAACTGTTGGATTTTTGTATGCTAAGGAGATAATAAATCACAATGCTTCTGCTATGTACACTGAATAAGAATAATTTTGGACAGTTAATTATAGTACAAATTGGACCAAATTAAAAGATATGACCATGTAAATTTTTTTAAATTTATACTGCTGTAGGTATTGATAATTTGACTTTAATGAAAGCAAATTATTTTATTTACTTTAAACAAATAAAATCAAACATGATATTCCAACCGACACTGCCCATCTGCTAGTCTGAAACTTGCAACCTTTCAATCGATATTTTCCCATCATTAAGTACCTTATTTTGAAATACTATCTAGAACTCGTAGCCTGCAGGAAAAATATCATTGACATTTATAGAACATGGATTCTAGGGATGTAGAAAAAATATAAATATGAAGAAATATTGAAATGATTTTTGGGAGTAAACCTTACTGCTTCAGTGTCTTGACTTTATAAAACTGACCCATAATACCATTTCTTATTTCCAGTTTACATAACAGAATATATTTTTGTTATTATTAACTGCCATAACTGATCCACCCTTACACCATCCTGAATTAGGCTTAGTTGAGTTATCGTTGATCATTATTTCTTAAGTAGTTGATTTTGTTAAAAGAGTCCAGAATATTCCACTCTGCTACCATATGTGGTAAAATAAAATCAATCTGCAATATTAAAGTACAGCAGCTTTTTTTCCTTATGTATTTCGGCGGATATGATAGAGTTTAACGCAGAGATTACGAGGTTATTTTTTTGGCCGCAAATGAAGATTTAATTTTTTTATTTAATTTAAACGTTTTGACAATTTTTGGAAGTTTATATTTTTTTGTTGCAAATATTTAGAGTGTATGTCGTGTATTCGCCGACACCACTCACTTTTTTTTAATTTTGCTGAAAAACAGTTTTTAGTGGTAGTAAGTATTGGCATCTGACAGTGCTGCATGTTTGCTACGCTCTAGTGCTGGGGGCTCAACGCCACCCCAGCCCCATACTTATGTTACTGATGGGCCATCAGGATTAGTACCTACTAACATCATAACTATACAATTGTAAAGCGAAAAACCTTTTTAGTACCTGAGATTTCAATAAATTGTAAGACAGGCAAAGTGGGGTACGTGACGGGTAAAAGTTATAGCAAATTTAGGGTGAAACTGTACTTAAATATTTATTTATTTATTTAAAAATGTTCGAAAGTTTCAAGGGTTTTGCTGAATGCAGCAAAGCCGCAGCTTTCAAAAATTCCAAAAACACTTGTTTTCCTTGCTGTTTTGCCCTGTTTCTAAACATGGCTCTGGCTAGATATCCGGGGATAAACCGTTTCCTCCTACCTGAAGGTGGCTAAGCTCGTTTGGCATGTGCCTCTATATGGTTGGAATGTGTCCCAGTTTCAGGATCTTTTAAGTGTAACGAATGGTTAACTTAAAAGTGCCTGAAATTGGGATCACAATTTAACATGTCATAACTTTTCCAGCAATTCGAATTTATGGTTGAACCCGGCACAATCCACATCTCTCTTAGCGACAGGTACCATAAAAAACGCTTTGCTCTCTCAATCCACTCCACCAAACACGCACTGTCCTTCAACTCCCAAATTTTGATTTGTCGATCTTCTATTATCTAACCCATGGAAGTTTTTAGTGTGACCTGTTTGGTATGGCACTGTTCTAATTAATGACTGTTGATCAATCAAACCATTAAAATGGATGTACACTCTGTTTAAAAAGTCTTTGACATGTGAAATTTTTTCCCTCTTTTTAATTCTGCTAGAAAACTATAATAGATAGATCGATGAAACCAATTGCCACTATTATTTATTTTCTAACAGAATTAAAAAGAGGGCAAACATTTCACCTGTCGTAGAATTTTTAAACAGTGTACAAAATGCACTATATCTATTAACACTAGTAGTTTGAATCAGTATTGCAAATTAAATGAGACTTATAGGTTTCTAATCTATTTTCCCCTGTCCTATTTACAATATACGTAAATGCTTTCCCAAAAGCCTTAAAATATACAACTCTCTCTCAGTTCGCAGACGACACGGCCATGACTACAGCAAATGCCGATCCTAACATAGTATTAACCCATCTTGATAGAGAATTCAAAAACTGCGAGGACTGGTTCTCAAAAATAGACATGCAAATAAATGCCTCAAAATCAGAATTCATACTACTTGGACCACAAGCAAAGATTGTCGAACAAACCACAGATTTATCCTCTTCAAAAATTAAGAGAGTGAAAACAGCCAAATATCTTGGATTCCAGTTGGACGAAAAACTTTCCTGGAAGCCTCATATTGAGGCCCTAGTTAGCAAGATAATAATAATAATGTCCGATCATAAATCAATGTTATAAAACTGCTGTCGCCCCTGTATTTGACTATAGTGATTTTCTATATGCAATGGTCAAAAAACATTCACTTGACCAACTGCAAGTTCTACAAAATACAATGGGCAAAATCATACTTGGGGTAAACAGAAGAACTTTGACAGATTTAGTGCATATAAAACTATCCTGGCATTTTCTCGAGACTAGGAGAAAAATTCATCTTGCCTGCCTTGTCTTTAAAGCTCGGAAAGGGCACCTTCCATCTTATCTAAACTCGCTGTTTCAACAACCAATGGACATACACCATTATAAGGTGCATACACGGCATGAAATATTACATCGCAAGATTCACTTCTCTCAAAGCAGCATATATCTTATAGAGGGGCCTTCCTCTGGAACTGCCTCCCAAAAGATTAATATTAGAGTTGCAAAAGACTATAAATACTTTCAAAAAATCCCTAAACTTATTCTACTTGGACAACTGACAACAGTATTCTTTAATTACATTTACCTTATTGTCTTTATTAAATTTTAATTGTAATTATTTATGTTGATTTAATTAGGGAGGACCCTATGTAAAATAGCTATGCTAAGACGGATATCCACAATAAAAATGATGATGATGATGATTATTATTATTATTAGCTATTTTAAATTATTATATTTTGTGGTTCTGCCTCTGTCCTATCTTCCATTAGTTTTTGTAGTTTCCGAGACTTACTTCCTGTCTCATTGTAATTTAGGGGTTTTTGTAGAATTTTATTACCGTATAAAATGTGTAAGAAACAAAGTATGTTCTCATAAGAATGAGATAAAGCTTGAAGTCAGTCGTGATAATTATTCGTAGGTTATGTTAAGGATTCCTAGTCCAGCTGTTATTATAGTTAACTTGTGGCACTGGATGCATTCTGTGAAACACTTGTTTTGCATTGAGTTAAAAATTTCCTAACCCATTTATTATAATCTTTATAATTTGAATTGTCCAGAAGCAAAAATGCACTAATTAGTTATTGATAGTTTTATAATTTGGTCTCTATGGCTAAACCTACAGATCTATTTTGTCTTATTAACTGTTGGTTAGACCCAAAAATAAAATCTTTTCTAGTAGCTAATCAAATGCAAGGTAATTTCTTGATATATTGATATAAGTTTTATTTTTGTGTAGTAAAACAGAAATTAACATACCCTTTTTTTCAGCACCAAATTTTCAATATAAATTTCTCTTTCCAGCGTTGATGTTCAGATGATTAGTAGTTTGGTTCTGGTGACAAAGAATTCAGCTTCTCAAAATTATGCAATTTTTTGGGTTACTTGTTAACAATTTGAGAAAGTCAGAAACCAAAACAATTGGTATTTACTATTTTACATGAGAAAATGTCAAGCCTAAACATAAGTGTTCGACTCGCCAAAGCAGCAAGCACTGGTAAATTTAGTATAAATATTAATCGTTCAAATAAAATGATTCGCAATTATATATCAAAACGAAGAAACAATTGTAAAAAGCCATTGATATATCCTTGCAACTTTTGTGGGCGGAAATTCACTACAGATGGGCAAAAGAGACGGCATGAAAAATCCCACATTGAAGAGCCTTATTCTTGCGAATTTTGTGCTAGACGTTTTGATTTTAAGGCAATCTTAATTGAGCATAAGAAAAAATGTGGTGGTACAAACCGTGAAGATTTTAATTTAAAATGTGAGTCTGAAAATGTGACCAAGCAGAATAAGGAGAATGACACGAAGTATGTGTCTACAAATGTTGTCACTAAGCATTTCCAGTGCAAAGTGTGCCATAAAATCTTCCCCTCAAATAAAACTTATGAAAAACATTTCATAGACGTGCACATCAAAAACAGGCTGAAATGTCAAGAGTGTTCCTACATTTTCCAACATCAAGATGCATTAGATGACCACAGTCATAACTCCAATAATATAAACAAATTGTTTGCATGTAATATTTGTTGTAAGGAATTCAGTAGTATTAAATGCCTTAACTGTCACAAAGAAATTTCGCACAAAATCGGATACAATGAAAGTTCAGACGATAAAATCCTTGGTGGAAACAAAATTTTAAATATTGCTAGTATTTTGAACAAAAAACACAACCATACGAGCTCAACTGATGATAAAAGTGTAGATGATATAGAAGAGGATCTATTAGATTTTCAACCTATGGACAGTGATTCAAATGATAGTACGATTTCATATGATGTAGAAGACCAAAAGCCAAATTTTAGGAATTTAAGCTCATTGAAGGAGTATTCTTCTGAAGTAGAAACTAGCAGTATTAAAAAACAGTTTGACTTGGTATCTAGTTCCATATATCACTTATCAACTGCTGCTTCCAAAAAACTTTCTCTTAGAAAGAAGCTTAAGAGTGTATCTTATGAAGATTCGTTGGTGGATGATATAGTCTTTTATTCAGAAAATGAAATGCAAATAGATTTCTCAAAAAGTAAAAATACATCTGGTAAAAGCTCAAATAGGCTCTCACATTCCATAACTTCAAAAAACGAGGAAAACGTTGTGTCTTATCTTCCGAAGTGTTACGTCAACATCAAGAAACTTTCGGAAAAAAAGGTTTTGGCTTTAACAGGTGGTACTGCAAGCTCAATTAAAATCCCTATTATTGCAAAGAATATTGCTACTCCCACTGAAATTCTCAAACAAATTGGCATAGAGCCTCGAGATACTATTGGACTGAAATGTGACTGCTGCAAAGCTGTTTTTAAAAGCTCGAAACAAAAGATACAACACATGAGGCAGCGCCATCAAAACCTCATCTATAAGTGCAAAGATTGTGAAAAATTGTTCAAGGCAAAGGGCAACTTAAGCAGGCATTACATTGGCCAACATGCTGGTATTAGTTTTTTTAAATGCCAGTTTTGTGATCGAGGATTTAATTACAAAGATTCCTTGAACAGACATATTAAATTTCATTTTCAAGAAAATAGATTTCCATGTAAAATTTGTGGCGAGCGATTTATTGACTTATATGAACTGAGAATTCACAGAGAGTATCATGTTAGTGTAGAAGTGTAGAATCATTGTAACCAATTGTTTGTGTGCTTGTTTGGTAATTTTTCATTTTCATGTTTCGAGTTTTTATTTAAATAGTTTTATTTCCAAAATAATTTTTTTGCTTTCGTTGTTGCTCTAAAACAAAGTATTTATCCCCATTGACGACTTTTCATGTTAAATCCAAATAGTAAAGATGTCTACTTAAAGGGGAAGGACCTATTTTGAGATTTACATATTTGAACTTACGTATCCATAATCAGTAATGGATATAGGAGTTAGGCGGTATAACTTTGTGGGGAGGCTCCAAATTGATTTGTTTGTAATTTTGTATTACCATTTTAACATTCCATATGTTACCCAAATATCCAAATTGAGCAGAAAGGTGGTATTTAGTGGTTTTAGCATAAAAATTGCTTTACCTTTTGAAAAATATGGTCAATTTATAAGGTTACTTTTTTTGGTGATGGAATTATTTCCTGCTGGTATTTCATAATTGTGTGGTGTTGTTGTATTGTAAATTGTCTTTCTAATGGGTTTTTCAATGCATGGTTGAGTTTTAGTGAAGCACTGTGTGTAAGGTGAATCATGAAGTTTGTTGGCTGAAAATACTGTGCTAATTTTTGTTATTGTCAGTTTTTCTGCATTTACAATTAATTAAATCTAAGACTTCTTATTAACTCGAAATATATTATTAAATATATAGCTCAAAAAATTTTCAATACCAAAATGAAGTATTAATTTACTATTATATTTTGTTTCTCCAAACCCTGGCTGCTTATTAAATCATTGCGGCTAGTATATTTGTATAATTTCATTTGCAGTCTGCCTCTAACTTAACCTAAATTTACGTAATATGAATCTGTATTAAAGTTATGGTCTAATTTGTTTTTATGTTGATTGCAGTTCCTATATATATGTACTTCATTTTCTAAATAAACTGTTTTATTCAACTTATTATTTCTCTAATTTAAACCATTTGTGTAACATTATATTCATACAAAGTAGGGTTTTTTGACTTGGTCATTAAAGGGAGTATAACCCCTCTTGTTTGGTAGGGTGTGTTTTGACTATACAGAGTAGTTTCCACAAGCCATCGAAGCAAGGGGTAGCAAGGAGTTAGTTTAGTTAGGGTGTAAAACCTTTTTCAGAATTTGGTGGTAAAACGTGACCAAACTAACTTGTATTTTAAAAAATAGCCTTATGACGGATTTTTCTTTCCAAATAGGTTCATCTATAACACATGTAAAATTACAAGGAATATGAGGGTTATTTTCTATCTCAATATAAGTAGAATGTACTAGCTATAGCCTGGATTTTGAAGGTAACATTTAGAAAAGGGCATAGTATGAAAAGGCCCTTCTTCGTATTGAGCAGGGTTATACCCCTTAACAAAAAATAAGCTGGTTAATACTCTTTATATGCCCTAGGTTAGCAGGGCCGGCGGATAATATGGGTATGGTGGGTAGAAGTACCCACCCGGAATTGATGTCATCAAAGTCGGTACTATGGGGATAGAGCCATGGCCATTGTCACAGAATAGCTAGGTTTCCACAATTTTCCAGGGACTACGTATTTTTTCTATCCCCTCCTTGATTAAGTTAATTCATTCAGTATAAAACTGCAGAAGTAAATTTGTAAAATAGGTTATTAAATATTAGTTTTTAATTCTAATGAGACAAGCGTGAATAGTAAAATGCAGTCTTCCCAAAAGGGCAAATCACAACTTAAGCATAGACCTTTGACAAGTCTTTTCATTTCCTTCGCGTCCATCCCCTTTCTATTTCTGAAAATACGGTAAAGACTGACTTCTATCGGGAAGTGATGCAGAAGTTAAATACAACACTATCTTTATCTCATGCTTTAAATATCGGTGCTGTTGAAAACTATGCACGCGGCACTGCCCCGATTGAAATAGATTAAAGTAAATCATCAAAATCAAAATTTAAAAATACATAAAATGACAAAAGCATAATTTTCATAAGTGTATTTAAACGTTAATGTTTGTCGTCATTAGTCTCTTTGTATCAAACATTTAAATAAAATAGTTATTAGCTACCTCCCGTTGTGAAGTAGGAATTATAAGTGCATATGCTGACACTATAAATTTTAGAAGGTAAACGATACTAAATGTATATTACATATATGATATTGAGTTGATTATTTGGTTAGTAGTGGGCTCTAATGTAAGTGTTCAAAAAAATAAATAACTGATTCTCCCTAAACTGCTTATTTGACACCAAAGCCATAAAGTCTCCATTTATTTTTTAAATAATTGTAATTTAAATAATCGGTGCCTAATTTTAAGGAACAAAGTCTTCTACCACAAATTGGGGTAGTAAAAGTACCCACAGTTGTCAGTACTACGTTTTATAACGTTGTCTCTACCTTTCTATATAATTGAGTTTAAATATTAGTACTCAGATCCTTCAAACATCGTTACACGTAGCCATATGAATTTTAATAGCTACATGAAATCACGCGTCAAAATATTTGGAAAAATTGTTGAATCAGTTCATTTCCGAAAATGCAAAGCGCAGTACAGTTTTTGCATTGCGCAATTAATACTATGTAATAATAAATTTTAATAATACTAAATTTTTGTAGTTTTTACCTCTATCAATTTCTCTTAATTAGTATTATATAGGCCTATCTTTTTATGTAGGATAACCCAATAAATCCGCCCCCCCCTTCTTCTGACTACCCACCTGAGATTAACACGATCCGCCGGCCCTGTAGGTTAGTACCTAGTTTTAACCTTGGATTTGTTCTCAAGCACCATAATAATACTAAGTAAATACTACCTTTCATAACCAGCTTCATACTATATTGACCAAATATAGATTGGTTTAAAACTAGGTCGCTACCTATTTGATACCCTTTGCCCCTGATAAAATGGGCATTAGCTATGGTTTTGTTAATTATCTGTTGAACTTGATATTAAATTACAATGAAAATAATTTTGGTTTATTTATCTTTTCAGCTCTGAAGGTCACATGTTCAGATTCCTTATTTGAGCATCATAAACTTGAAGAATTAGCACAATTTGAAACTAGTGACAAAATTACCTATTAGTATATAATATAAAAGAATGTCAAGAAAAAAGCAGAATATTCAGCTTTCCAATACTGCAATTGCTAGTAAAGTTAGTATAAATATTAACCTTTCAAACGAAAGTATTAGGATGCAAGTAAAAAAGCAGAGAAACGATGGTAAAAATCCATTTGTATTTCCATGCAATTTTTGTGGGAGGAAATTTACCACAGAATGTCAAAGAAGACGACATGAAAAGTCCCACATTGAAAAGCCTTACTCTTGTAAATTTTGTGGTAGAAGATTTGATTTCAAGTTAATGTTAATTCAACATGTGAAAAAATTCTGTGGTGCAAACCAAAATAAGTATAGTAACTTAAAATGTGTGTCTGAAAATTTGTCAAAACAGAAAAAGGATAGCAACAAAAACTATGTGTCGACAAATGTCACGAAACATTTCCAATGTAAAGTATGCCATAAAATATTTCCCACAACTGAAACTTATGAAAAACATTTCATAGACGTGCACATAAAAAACCGGTTGAAATGCCCCGAGTGTTCCTACATTTTCCAACATCAAGATGCACTAGATGAACATGCTCATAACTCATATAATAAAAATAAAATATATCCCTGTAATATATGTCTTAAGGAATTCAGTAGTATTAAATGTCTAAACTGCCACAAAGAAATTGCACACCAAATTAAATGCAATAAAACTAATAAAGGAAACAATTCTAGCTCTCCTTTTGCTGAAGATTATTTTCATGATGCAATGAATTTTGAAACTACGTACAGTGATTCAGATGGTAGTACTTTTTCAAGTGATTTGGAAGATCGCAAACCGAGTCAAAGTTTTTTGGAAAAAGCATGTGATCAGGATTATAGAACTACTTATTCACCCACGTCAAAGAATCTCATTGTCAAGGAGGAGTTTGATTGCCTGTCGAGTTCAAAAGATACCTCATTAGGTTCTCAGTGGGCTCATGGTGAAAATGTAGAGAGCCAAACTACTGAAAATGAAACTTCGAATGAAAAAAGATTATCACTTCGAAATAATCTTAAAAATGTATCTTATGAAGATTCATTGGTGGATGATATAGTTTTTGATTCTGATAATGAAATGAAACTGAGTGTTTCAAAAAATATAAATGCTCATAAAAACACAAAAGTGAAATTTTGTACTAAAAATGTTGATAAACTAAACAAATGGATGAATATTTCTTCAACTGGACTTCCAATGTGTTATGTGAAGCTTGAAAAACTTTCGCATCAAAGTATAATGGTTCTAATGGGACAAAATATGAAGAAAATTCCAGATGTTACCAAGAATAGTGATACACCAAGTGAAATTCTCAAGAAAATAGGCATTGAACCTAGAGCTGCTATTGGGCTGAAGTGTTACTGCTGTGAAGCTTTATTTAAAAGTTTTAAACTAAATATCCAACACATGAGGCAGCACCATAAAAACCTCATCTATAAATGCAAAGAATGTGTAAAATTGTTCAACTCAAGATGTAATTTATCTAGACATTATATTGGCCAACATGCTGGTATAAATTTTTTCAAATGTCAGTTTTGTGACCGAGCATTTAATTATAAAGATTCCTTAAATCGACATGTAAAATTTCATTTTCAAGAAAAGAGATTTCCATGTAAGATTTGTGGTGAACGTCTTATTGACTTGTATGAACTGAGAATTCATAGAGAGTCTCATGTTAGTGAAGAAATGTAGATTTTTTCCAAGAAACCAATGGCGTAAATAGGGCTCTAGCAGACTTCCACCATGTGGAGGCCCTTAAATTCCTTTCGAAACTAGTGAAATCCTTACCTTTTGTCGTGGGGCTCATGTTTACCTCGGCAACGCCACTGCAACAAACAACTCAAGATGTAATTTATCTAGACATAATATTGGCCAACATGCTGGTAAAATATTTTCAAACGTCAGTTTTGTGACCGAGCATTTAATTATAAAGATTCCTTAAATCGACATGTAAAATTTAATTTTCAAGAAAAGATTCCATGTAAAATTTGTGGTAAACGTCTTATTGGCTTGTATGAACTGAGAATTCATAGAGTCTCATGTTAGTGAAGAAATTTAAGGCTTTATCCAAGAAACCAGTGGCGTAAATAGGGGCCTAGCAGACTTCCACAATGTGGAGGCCCTTAAATTCCTATCGAAATTAGCGAAATCCTGAAGTTTCGCTTGGGGCTCATGGATATCTTAGCAACGCCACTGCAACAGTGTGATTGTGTATCATTTATTTTTAATTTCAGCGTGTTAAAAAATAAATGTGCATCGTTAGTTTCTTTATATTTTATAATAAAAAAAATTCTTCATTTTATATGGTTAGTGTATTTTTTATTTTTCAAATAATTTCTTACAATTACTCTACATAATCCGTTGAAGTAATTGGTAGAGTCAAAGAGTAATTGGCCGTTAAAGAAGAAAACCTCTTATATGATCTTCTTCAGACCCCGTAAAGTATCGCCCCCTATGGGTGGCGCAGCGCTAAATATTTTAATCTTATCACGCGATTTCCCACCTTAACCCGAGAAGAAAATTTCTCGCAACTCTTTAAAATTACTTAATCTACTACATTCTCTTTATAAAAATAAAGTAGGTGTTTAATCGGAATTTTTTTATTACAATTAAAACCGACCAAAAACTTGCAATTGCATTAGTTGCTCCCCCATGAGATGGATATAGCCCCCTACCTAGAGATACGAATCGGTAATTTACGCGGTAAATTAACCTGGTAACAGTAATTTACAATTTTCTCAGGTAAATTACGAAAATGGTAATTACCAGGGTAATATAATTACCATGGTAATTTACCATCGTATTCGTGTTTCACTGTTTCTCAATTTTCTTTGATCTTTCGGGTTAAAATGTATCTAAAATACGTCGCACAAGATTACAAAACTCAAAACCTAACGTTATTCGCGTTTAAGTGTATTTTTGCATCGTTTAATAATGTAATTTCACTCCAGCTAGATCATAGGCCAAAACCGCGTTACGTACTAACTCGAAGAGCTAGGCACCGCGGCGCCACCTAGATTCGTTTTGGTTGCGAATTTCCAAGGAGTCGAAGGCCGTGTTAGAATGAAGTCATCAACGGTACCGGTTCAATTAACTATCGATGAATCTGACGAGAATGAAAACGATAGTGAGTACCCTGAGGAATATGATGATACTGATAATGCATCTCAAAATGAAGATAATTGAACATTTTTGGGCATTTATAACCTATTGTGGTAATTTATAAAATGCGAGGGGCTAACCACTCTTAGAAAGTCTGTACACCGGATTACGCTTAGATTAGCACTGCCAAAGGCAGGGACTTCAAAGGTTACGCGTAATCCCATTAGTACAGTCAAAGGTACGGCTCTGTACACCGATTACGCGAAGTGATCAGCCCCTCGATAAAATGTATAATACCCAATAAAAGCGTTTTTTCTTTGTATTCCTTGTTTTAATCGTAAAAAAAAACCTTTTCTTATATATAAAAAAAAGAAAATTATGGTAATTTACCGCAACACGGTAAATTACTGCGTAATTTACCGCGTAATTTACTGATTTCCTAAATTACGGTAATTTAAGAACTACCCATACCCCGTCGCAAAATACATAGACATACGTATTTAAAATAAAATACTAAATAGTCTTTGAACAGTATTTAAAAGAAAGTGCTGGACTACGGGCGCATATTCCAATATGCTTGCGGTAAAGGTAAAAAGTGTTTTAAAGTTTTCGCGGGGAAAACGGAAATGCCTCCGTATGGTAAATTACACCATTAAAGACATAACTACTAATATAGTGACATAATGAAAACACGTGGGGTAAATAACGCCCTCACCCAAACGAACGCTCATGTCTTTGATCTGAGAAAATCGGCGGTTGGCCGACCGACGGGCGAATATGAGGTCGAGCTAAAAGTTTTTTTAAATCCTATTGTACGCAAAGAAAAGAACGAGATGCCGTCTGGAAGAATGGCGAAATGAGCAAGCCATGATAACACGCGCTACTGGACGCTTTTTTTTGCCACCAACCTCTTTATATTTCGCACTTCACTTTTTAGTAGACGTAACAATGCAAAATTTTTAATAGTAACTGTTTGGTACCCTGTAAGAAAATTATTAAAAACCAAAACTTTCTCTACCAACCCCACTCTTAATTACTTTTAACCTCTAAAATTATAGCTGGTTGCCGCTTAAACCACGGACTTTTAATCTAAGAGGACCAGAGAGGCGGCGCGTTTTTAGCCCCGGGGAAGTGATCAGAGTACTGCAGGAGATTAGGAGTTGGCCAAGGTCATTGAAGGAGAAAATATGGCGCGCGTCTATCGGCCAAGAAAAAATGTTGTTGGCACTATAAAGAAGAAGAAAGATGTTCACAGCGATCATTTTTACGCTGAAAGGATAGTTTTCGATTCTTTTAATTTTTTTTTATAATTAATATGAGTAGTTTACTAGATTAAAAAAATTACGTATTTCTAAAATTATCATTAATGAGTTAGGCCTTTGTTCGTGTAAATAGTTCGAGGCTTAGTTGAGTTGGTGGTATTTAGACAGAGATAATATATGCACTGTTTGCTTTTCGGCATTTTAGAAGGCATACATACTATTACGTATTCCTTGTACATAACACTTAAAGCTTTAATTAATTTAAATACCATTAAAGAGTGAAAACTGAGAGAATAGAAATTTCGCCTTATTGCATCGCCATTTTGAAAATTTAAAGTCACGTGGTACAAATGACCTTCGCAGACTCCCATAGAACCTCTCGGGCTGATCGAAGCGCGGGGAGAGATAATTTATACAGTGAAGGCTAGCCCTCTCTGATCCTCTTAAATTAAAAGTCCGTGCCTAAACCAACGGTTTGCATCACACTAAACAAAAAATTTCCAGGTGACATTTTATTCAAAATGGGGGGAGGGAGGGGGGCGGCGGTTGTAATGGGCCGTGAGATTTCTGGCCAATTCGCGGGACCACACAGCCCGTGTACGCACTATTGTCAGTGGCGGCTTAAGAAGGCTGGGTCCCCGGGGCGGCGGCAGTGTTTTGTGACACCCCTCAGGACC
This sequence comes from Leiobunum rupestre, assembly GCF_980474605.1. Classification (NCBI taxonomy): domain Eukaryota; kingdom Metazoa; phylum Arthropoda; class Arachnida; order Opiliones; family Sclerosomatidae; genus Leiobunum; species Leiobunum rupestre. The sequence continues at coordinate 40,650,724 of NC_143392.1, forward strand.
GTGCAGAAGTTTTAACGGGTCCGTCTTCTTCAAGTTTATTCGTTCTGATTTGCACCCCCCCCCCTTGAGCTTCTCCGATGGCACCCCCTGCTGCCCTAGTACCCGGGGCGGACCGCCCCCCCCGCCGCCCCCCCTTAGGCCGCCACTGACTATTGTGCTATTTGATTCTCGTACCAATTGATACCAGTGCCATCTAACGTGTTTCGCGTTTCGCTACCTTATTTCCAAAACTAGGGAACTCGAAAAATTCGGTTTGTCTAAAAATTAATTGAAATTAACGTGTTCGCGTTTCGCTACTTGATTCCCAAACCCAGTAAATCGAAAAATTCATCTTTGGTTTATTAAGTGTATGTGCAAGATGATTGAAACTTAATTCAAATTTAATATTTAAAATATAGTTAATACATCGGGTAATTGTGTGTACTTGAATGTCTTGTTTATTAGAAAGGTGACTAGGTGGTTCTTTAAGAAGGGCTTTCTAATTATTTAATGAGATAGAATGAAGCATGACACCCTACTCTTATTGTATGCGAGTCCGGTTTATTACGTTGTTACTAAATAACCTTAACTAAAAAATAGTCAAAAAGATTAACGTTTGGTAGTTAAACTAGAACTAAATATGGTAAAGACCGTAGTACCTTCCCCTTAAAAATATAATTTAACATGCCTAATTCGAATTTCCCGCCTTGAAATTAAAATTTCCCTCTAATAAAATAAGTGAAAGTGGTGACCTTGACTATCTTCCCTCTTCGGCCTATAGCCGACTCTGAGAAAATGTTAAAAAAATTCACTCTACGAGAGGAGCTGAACTGCTAGAGTGAAAAGGGGAAAGAGTGATGATTTTTGTTTATCACTTTCAATTTTGAGCTGCGGAACCCATGGAATATCGTATGTACCTGTGTAAATAGGCTTCAACTCCGGCTGGAAAATTGTACGGGGAAGATATTATGGAGAGCGGTGGAAGTATCACGTTCCAAAGGCGAACGCTAAAGCGATACTTATTGTATGAAATCATATTATTAATGAAAAAAATATGAAATTTTGATCGTAACTTCAAATAATTGATAAGGCAAGTCCGGTAAAATTTAAGGTGTGCAATATCGCTTAACCCCGTAACATTTGGTAACGACAGAGTTCTACATAGGAACCCTAAAATTTTATTTTGACGGATGCTTTTTTACAAACATTAATGCTGCGTAACGGTCAGTTCTTTATTTACTATAAGTACTAAACATTAGTGTCGTAGGATGACTTTCTACAGAGCAGTTGATTTCGGAACCTATGATTTGCGTAACATCCATTGTTACGTTGCTGTTCTTGGAGGACTTTCGAATTGGTGTGGTTTTAATAATTAATATTTATTTCACCAAGAAAAGTAAACTTTGTTGGTACCCGTTGTCGTTTATCGTACAACCAGAGCCACGAACAGATAGACTTCGAGGGTCGCAAGGCAAAGACTGCAGTTAAGTTAAACTGCTAGTGATCGAGGTGACTGTTGCAAGACGCTTGAGAATGTATGGGTGACTTACAACTTGTAAACGGTTGAGTAAATTTAGCCAACCGTTATTTCTGAACGGCAGGGAATAGTGCTTTTGCCAAGAGCTATTGCTGTATATTTTTCAAATCGGCTATTGCTTTTATTAAATGTATATCGCTGATTATAAACGTAATTTCAGTGACTTCTGTACGAAATGGGCTACGTTGAAGAATCATCGATGGTCTAAAGGCACAGTCACACTGTATTTTAAAACCCAGAATTAGGGCCAACATAATCATTTCAAAAAATGTGTTCCTCACTTACCGTACCTCGTGATAGCATATCCAACAAATAATTTAGCATTTTGAAGCCTTAATTCCAAAGTTCAAACAACTATGTTCCCCTTGAAACGGGGTACTTCACTCAGTTGATTATTATCATGAATAAATTTGAAAAAAATTAAATATGTAGCTTTGGCTTTATAAAGATTATAATTCACGAATAAATTTGGATTATTAGGTTAGAGTGATCTACCACTCAAAAGGAAAGAAAATACGCATATATTGATGCGAATGGAAAGAAGATTTGCATTTGCAACGCTAATATGGTAAAAGTAGGGTTAAAGTTATTCTATTTGCAACAACGGGTAATTTTTGTGACATTCAAAATGAATTTGATATCCAATTTCCAAATAAGTACGTTCAGAAACTAAGTGAGTGCCAGTATTATGTTATAATAATTTGCCATTATTTAATTTTCATTAAGAAAGCGTTTAAGTTTTTAATACGCCTTCGTCTCAAGCAAAATATTACCTGGAGAAAGATTCTTCATCATCGTTACCTGGAAATTACACACGTTCGCTTACGGCGTATGTGTGAATTTCTTAATCAGGTCAACGAGGTTTAGGTGCCCGATGTTGTTATAATTCATATGCTACCAGAGGTTTATGAACTCAAATCTAGAGTTAGGGGGCGCTGTAGTTTAAGTGTATTATTCTCCTTGTACAGAATTAAACATTAAAAAAATATTTTATTGCATAGAGATAAATATCATAAGGATTTTAGTATATTACTGATTTCTTCGCAACATTAAGTATAACAAACGTCTTGTAAAATAAATGAAATGCCCTTACGAAAATGGCTTGATGCAATACCCAAATTGGAATCCCACAGGAATCAAGACACAACCATTTTGAATTCTATTATGTAATTTGTAGCAAAAGGTTTTTCGTCAAATCGAAATCTAACTGAATTTCATACATAGTAGTTGGATCAAATATAACACATTTAGCATTTAATTATCGATCAAAGTCGAATTTAGATCTAAATAATTTTGGAATCAAATTTGCTCCAGCATTTTTGTAAAGGTGGAGTGGAAATATTCGTGTCAATTGGTTTAATTTTTGTGATTTACAACTTCAGGTTCTATTCTGCAACTTACGCTATTGGTGAGCTTTTTTTCACATTTCGTGTTCAATTTCTCGAATTAATTTTAAGTTATCTTAGAGCTACCTAGCCACCAACACGATAATTAGTTGCTAGAGTTTCGTCTGGTTTTAACAAGCGTTTAGTAGACTAAAATCTTGCAGTTAAGTCAAATTCTCGCGTTGGCCGCTGGGTGGCTTTATTGTAACGGCTAATTGACATTGCATTACACGCAGGAAACTTCGAACAATGTAAGTACTTTTTTTGACACTGACCAGTAATCGTATGAAAAATCCAATTCCTAGGTTACTTTGTTTCTGTTTTTGTATGTAGAGACGTTGGTGTTCATTTAAAATGTATTGAGTAATAAGATAATCGTTGAACTTGTTGACTCGAAGTCATGTGCTCTTAGTAATATTGTAATTACAGTTTTTCGCAGTGGTATGGTTTAAGTTTTAGTTATTTTAGTTTTCGGTTTGGTAATAGTAAGGGCAGTTTTACGTTGAATTTTGCTGTCAGATCGCTCGTAGGGGTAAGAGTCAGACAGATCGTGTTCTGGCAGGTAAGTAGGTCCGTACGGATCTTTCGGAGGACCTTTGTCGTATTTCGCTTCGTCGTGGTAGTAGTTCTTCAGGATTTGTGCTTTTTTACGGTCGTTGACAGGGCTAGGCCTTGGCGCAAGCTCGTGCACGTAACCCAGTCCCACTGTCTTTTCGTGAATCGTTGAAGACGATTGAACCGCTCCGCTCGAGTAGCCTTTGGATGGATTAAAATACACTTTACTCAGTTGTGAAGGTGATTGTTTCTGATTGTAATTAGCATTGGATGTGCCCGTGGTTTTCGCGTTGTTATTATTTCCGTAATTTTGATAATTGGGAACTTGGTAATTGGTAGCCTGATAATTAGTGTTTTGAAGATTGGGAACCTGGTAATTGGTGTTTTGAAGATTGGGAACATGGTAATTGGTGTTTTGATCATTGGGCACTTGATAATTGGTAGCCTCGTAATTGTTAGCGGAGTTACCACCTGTTGGGCCGGTAAAACTGTACCCGGATTTAACGTACGCGCTATCCGATGGGCTTTTACCGAGACTGCTACTATCGTAACCGCTAGTGGGTACCGCGTGAATGATGTTAGAATCGCTGTAAGTGCTGCCTTTTCCCGGTGCGTCGTACTGCACTCCGTGTGATTCCCCCTCGGAACCGTAATCCGTGGGTATGTAAGCTGGTATGTATGGTTCTGGCTCTTTGGCTTTCATAGAGTTTGTCGGTTTAACAAAATCGGGCATATAAGAATCAATTATTTTGGTCGGATACGATGGTGTATATTCGAACCCGCCGACGCCGTAGGGAACGTCGATGCTAATGGGGTCGCTGTGGTATACTGGTGGGGGTGATTGTAAGGTTATCGGTACGTATTGTTTCATCGGTGGCGATTGTTCGTATATAATTATAGGTTTCGGTTTGGGCTTATGTTTTGGTTTTAGAGCGAACACTTTCACTTTCTTAGGAAACACAATTTTCTTGTAGGAGAACTTGATGAAGCCTTTTTTGTAATGATTGCAATGCGGCATGTAACACGGTTTTTTGTACAATTTGTTGAGCTTGTCTAGAATTTCGGGAGGTGGGGGTCCAAGTACTTTTTCATACCCTTCTTCTTTCGGTTCGTGTATCGGCTCGTGTACCGGCTCGTGTTCCGGTTCAAATTCTTGAATTTTATCATCATGGTACGACTCCGAAATATGTCCTTCACTCGGTGACAAATCACCGGTTTTCTGGTCCTTCCATTGCTCGAACTTTTTATCTTTGGAATGTCGTCTACCCGAATACCTGTCGTAACCCCGGCGAAAAGGTGGATGACGTCGCATTCCGTTGTACCAGGGATCGCGCACGTAACCTCCGATTGGTAATCCGTAATAGCCATATCTTCTCGGCGGATGCTTTCTCGGTCTCGATGGTGGCGCGTAGAACTTGAAATGCTCAGTGTAGGGTTTATATTGCGAGTAGCCGGGGTAATAGTGTTTCGGTAGACCTTTTTTCTTCTTGACGAAGGTTTTATACGGGTTGGCGTAAGTTACGTACGACTGCGGGACGCTGGGTTCCCCGTAATATCCGTCGTAGGGTCTGCGTCTACCGTATGGTTTTGGCGGTACTTCGTAATCCTCTTCTTCTTCACTTTCCTCGTCTTCTTCGTCTTCGTACTTCGTAGAAATTCTTTCCCCGTAAGTGTTCTTTTCTTTTGAACCTTCCAATTGACTGGCCGCGTTAGCGAGTATCCTTTGAACGTCTTCGTCGAATGTAAGGTCCGTACTTCCTTGTACGCTTCTGGCTTGGGTACTTCTCGTTTCATTTTTCAGTGAAATTCTAGTTATGGGAATGAATGGTGTGTCTGTAGTCGTTGTCGTTGTCTTTGTGGTCGCCTTCGTTGTCGTAGTACTGGTACTGGTGGTAGATGTTGTTCCCGGGAAAACTGGAGCTATTTTAACTTCTTTACCCTGGCAGATGAAACTTGTCCAGATGAAAAGGTGGATAATGATAATCTGTAAAAACAATATGTTTTTATATAAATATGGGATTATATTATATGGGGTGAAACAGCTCGCAAGCGCAGAAATCAAAATGTTAAAGGGGCTCCAAAGTTCGGTGGCAAAATGTGTTAAAAGTCAGTAAAGTGCGAAATTTACGGTTGACTCTGCCCGCCTCGGTTGGGGGGGGGAGGGGGAGAAAAGCATGCTCAATTTTCTTTTTTTTGCCACCGAACTATGGAGCCCCTTTAAACTAGCGAGTGAAATATTTTGTTAATTTAGATAATTTCCCCTACAATAAATAAATAGCTTTACTTCTCAGCTGAAATATCTCAGACCACATGTCAAATTGTCAATGTAACAAAACCGGGCTTTCTCACGACTTACATAGACCCAAAATTGTGTAGCTTGTGATGTCAAATATCAGCGCTTAGGCAAATATTTTCTGGATACAGTTTTCTCTTTATCTCTATGGGTTTATTCTAGAGTGGCCTTTTATTCCGGAAAAATTTCCTTATTTTTCCGAAAAAAAAGAAAAAAGGTTTTCTTTCCATGATTAGCCTAACAATGAAACTGGAGAAGATCACACGGTATGAATTTATTATTTGGAGACGTTTCGAGCCGTGGCCCTTTATCAACCCACTTGTTTAAGCCTATTAATATAAATTTAAAAAACACGAGATTTTAAAGCATGTCGCGTGAGGCGCATGTGGCATCTGTTTTGTTTCACGTTCTTCCTTTTTTGTCACACATGCCCCTCACGCGACATGCTTTTAAATCTCGTGTTTTTAAAATTTATATTAATAGGCTTAAACCAGTGGATTGATAAAGGGCCACGGCTCGAAACGTCTCCAAATAATAAATTTATACCGTGTGATCTTCTCCAGTTTCATTGTTTTTACCTCTCCGAGGGGTTGTCCCCTAGGAGGGGTTATATATAATCACCGTGTCTGTCTGTCTGTGTGTCTGTCCTGCGAACGCGTTCGCATTTTCCGTGCAAAGGTTGATCATTGCGTACGCAGTTGCTCGAAATTTCTGCGTGCACAGTTCAAAACCACCGTGTGAGCGTTAACGGATTGATTTGCGGTTGGGTTTGGTTTGGATGGTCTTTTTTTCGTCAACGACCACCGTCGCGACAGTTTTAACTCAGTTTGATTGGATATTTCGTTATTGTAATGTTTTATGTGTAGGTTGTGAATGTTGAGTTCGTGTTATGACGGTTGTGGGTGTTGAGTTTGTTGTGTTTGGGTTATGATGGTTGTGGATGTTGAGTCTGTACGGGCGTTTTCTCTCCAACTTCTTCTCAATGACTTTGGGACTAAGTGTTATGCAACCCCTCAACGTTCAATGGCAGGGTTTCCACCAATTGTACACGGTACTCGTCTTAGTATCAATTAATTATATTTATCTTATATTTAATGAAATATTTATAAATTATATTTATCTTATATTTAATGAAATATTTATAAATTATATTAATATTAGATTTAATGAAATATTTATCAATTATATTAATATTATATTTAATGAAATATTTATCAATTATATTAATATTATATTTAATGAAATATTTATCAATTATATTCATATTATATTTAATGAAATATTTATAAATTATATTAATCTTATATTTAATAAAATAATTAAGTATTTTAATGTAAAAGTTGATGGTGATCAAGAATTAAACTCGGGTCGCATTGTTACCACGCGGATAGTTCACCGCCGAGCCATTGACTTCCTTAGGGAAAATGTTAAAGTAAAGGAACTATTATGATAAGGCGGGTTTTTTTACTAAACGGATGAATACAATATCTGTGGATATTTTTTATTGAACTTTGTTTTTTTATTTTTTTTAACTTGTTTACGTGTGAAATTTTTAAGGGCAAATCTTTTTTAGCGCAGTCAGCAGAGATAAGAGGGTTAATGGGTAAAACCTGTGGGTGATCCACTTTGTTATTTTTTGTTATTTATTTACGGGTTTGCAGTGGTGTAGCCAGGATTTTGTTCCGGGGGGGGGGGGGGGCGCACACCATTGAAAAAAAAAGTAAAAAAATAAAAATATTTGTACGTACGACCATACGTTTCGGGGGGGGGCATATGCCCCCTGTGCCCCCCCTGGCTACGCCACTGCGGGTTTTCTAATCGTCTTAAATATAGTTGCAATACAGCGAAGGCGTTCATTTAACGTTTATTGAAATTCGAGCTTGCGTTTAGTCAAGTGACTCTCTGTGCTTTGTTGATGGTAAGGTTTTTACTTCTTGTTAATACATTTGGTGTGGATATTTTGATATCTACGATTCCTAATACAGTCATTGGTTTCCTGGGGATATTGGAAATTGGACGACATTGGTCTTTTTCATGCGGTATGTGTCACAACGTCAACTGGAAGTCTACGAGTCGTCCACTACCAGATGTCAAAAATAGCTTTTCTACGGTATCTTCATCAAGGGCAAGTGTTGAAATAAAATGAGCGTTATAGGTGTGGCTATAGTATTTCGTAAGCGAGAAAAATACAAATACCCTCTGTAGAAATATTTCTTTCATTAAAATTTGCTTCGTATTATATTCAACTGATAAACTTGTACTGTAAAAAGGGTTTAATTCAATTGTGCATTGTTATAGTACGTCTAACTCACTGTTGTAACTACTTAATTTATAATATTCTGAATACATTAAAATTGGTCGTTTCGTCTCAATTATTTTAATTATAATTAAAATTTTATACCAGGCAGGATAGAACTGGGATAACATTTATAGCAAATAACTCTGAATTGCGGAGATAAATCTTTAAAGGTCATCTCGAGAAATTAATACCACTAGGACCAATTCTTCTGAGGAGAGGTATATTTTGGCTTGCCAACTTGTTTTAATATACTATACTTTGGTAATTAATAAGTTCTAGTTTATAATAAAAACCATGAAAAATAAATGTATAAAAATTTTCGGTATTTAATTTTCCGGAAATTTAACAAGTCTAGTCCATTCTCAATTGTCAATAGAGAGTGACTTTTGACCAAATCCAAACACCATTTGTTGGAAATAATCGAACGTAAAAGAGAAAAACTCTTCCTGTTAATTTTCAATTCCGGATCAAATGTTGAGCGTTGAAGCGTAACGCAGACTGCCCTTCCGCGCAGCAGCAAAAAAAACCATTTGGACGGACAATCTTTATTCCTTTTGCTTTTATTTTTTATGAATTATAATATTATTGGGCTTGGTTTCCGTTCACAATGATCTTGAAAGTTGAGGTCGCCATTATCTATTCGCTATCTAGACATGTGTCGATTACATGTAACTACCGATAATTGTAAAATGAACGCTGTAATGTTGGAAATAATTATGTAAGAAGAAAGACATTTTTCAAAGATTTACTAAGCTCGAAACTGAATTTCATCGAAAGTCTTTGGTTAATATTGCAAATATATCGAAACTGAAAAGCGTCGACAGCGATATATTTAAATCGGAATAATCTCTATCTGAATAAAATCGACGCTCGAAATGATTTATCTCTAATCTGAATGTCCTCGAAAAGTTTTGGTTGTCATGGTTGATAATGGATCTGTCTCGAAATGTAAATAAATAGAAGCTGAAAGGCGTTGAAAGCAATGTGTTCATATTACCATAATTACAGTTTATTTTTCTGTTGGAGCGAATCAAAAACCCGTACATTTCGAAACCCTCATTTTTTAAATAATTCGTATCTCCGCCACAAAATAATTTAAGAAATGAGAGTCGCTTCGTATGTATTTTTAAAAATGTTAAATGCCACATATAATATAAAATTTTAACTATTTTCAATAGTTTGGAAAAATAATTACGAGCCTAAATTGAATCAAGTTTAATACCTTAAAATCATCTACGACGGCAGTTTCGTCGTCTCAAACCCCTTTAAAAACTGGAGTGTTGACCATAGCTAGAATTTTTTAATACACAGCTTAAGGTTTAATAACTAAGGCAACTGAGCTATGAAATCCATATCGTAGTTGTAGTTTGAAGTAACAAAATGATTCCACCAATAAAATGGTTCAACCAATAATCACACTGACGGGAAATCGATTCAAAAATGACAGAAAACGTTTATAACACGCGAATTTACGGGAACCTGCGACCATGTGAAAAAATTATGTACCTACTTTTTGATAACCGTCGCATCATGTAAAAAATCGGTTTCTATAAAATTAAGCGGACAGGTTTTACAAGCAGTAAATATAAAACAGGGTTGCCACAAGTCAAGGAGCTTATAGTAGAATTCATGGAATTTAAAAATAGGTCTAAAATGTCGGGGAAATTCCGGATATTCAATTGAATTTTTAAACTTTTTTGAATATTTTTTATTAAAACATGATCGTTATACTAGAAAATAAAAATAAAGTTAAAATCGGTCTAATTGTAGCCTTAAAAATGCCATGGAAAATCCCCAAAACATTCTTTGACGGAAAAAGTATTTAGGTCTAATCGAGCTGGCACTTACTTTTAGATAATCCATGGTTTGTGCCCAGATTTTTAAAGAAAATTTAGAAATTCCTTCCGTTGTCTGATGTCCATAAACTTTTATCCATATTCAATTTAGGATAAACACATCAACTCGTACGTTTTGCCTTCAATAACCCTAGTCAAAACACGCGATTCGCGAAAAATAACGTTATGTTGTCAGTGGAAGTTGTCGAACTAGTTGGTTTGGCGCGGACTCTCCGCTGGAAAATGATGACAGTAGTTTCTCCCTTTCCACCAAAAATGAGTAATGGGAACAATATGAAATGTATTATAATGCGTCCGTGTAGAGAGGTCCTAAACACATGAGAGAGACGAGTGGTTGATAATACAAAAGACGCTACGTCCAGCGTGAAGGTCACGGTTATTAATTTCTGGAGAAGTTTATTCAAGAGCCACGAATGGTGGGCGAGGCGGCTTATCACGTCCTAATTACCATAAACGTATTTTCTCAAATATAACATCGGATTATCTAACAGCTACGAATGCAATAATATCGTAATTGAAGAATATTCGGTTTTGAATTTATTTGTCCGATTAAAAGATTTATCCAATATTAAGCGCTAAGCATAGGACTGTAGATGTTTCATTGCGGAAAAGTAATTTTGTGATATTGACAAAACGAAATTATTTTTATAAAAATATAGGCACCACTTTTTTGAACTGCCGGCCAAATATTAGAAAACCCCTTAGTAAATATAAGTTTGTTTTTAAGCATTTCCAAATTCCAAAAACTGGAAAATATTTTTGAATCTTATTCACGGGTATGAAAAAAATTTCTTGTTCTTCAAAAAATGGATCCCGAAAGGTGACTTCCGTTGTAAGGACACTGTCTTTCATTTAACATAATCATATTCATAGTAGATTTGTATTTCCCAAAAATTAATTCGAATATAGCACCTTAGCTGAAAAATTCCCAAAATATTATAATTGATTATTCATTAATATTTACTAATAAATATTTTTTTCAAATTACTCGTGTTACATTATTAAAACCATCCGGATAATTAATTAATTAATCCATCTTAGTTCATTTTGATAAAAATGGTCTTAAAATCATATGTCGTAATCAGTTAAAGCTCTATATTAATATACAAATACAGATGAAATTAAAAAAACTCTGGTACTAGCGTGTCTTTAGCTACTGTTGAAATTTCTGAAGCGTTGAAATTTCAAAATTGAAGAATTCTAGTTACGATGTTTCGGCTTACATTTTGCATGTTCAGTATGTAGATTAAGGGTGCGGTGACGTTTCTTCGATGATTTTGGAGTTTTGCTTTCATATTTTCGAGGTTAATTGACATGTTTACTATCGTTATAGTAAAAGTACGCAATATGTCAAAAAGTGCTCCGCGTAGAGACGTCTTTTGTGGTTATATTATATTAAAAATGATTCTTTTTATGTCAACAATAAATAAGTACATTGTAATTTCTGTCTCGAATGTAGATAATTAAGATAGGCTAAATAAGTAGAGCGCGATTACGAGTTAGTCTCATTAAAAAATGAATGTGTACCTTGCCATGTGTGTCGATTTTAGTCTCTTGTAATAATAACTACAAGGATTTTGATAAATTTACGATGCAAGTGTATTTTGTTTAGATCCACACAAACTTAACGGTGAACGTGGCGAGATATGTTTAGCAGCTGATGCGAAAAGATAGCCAATTGAAGCATATTATTAAATTAAAAAATATATTTAAAAAAACGATCAGATCGGTTTTTTGATGCTAAAAATACTTCACTCGGACTTAGCCAAACGATGGAAAATCTTATTTAAAAAAATATTTTATACGAAGTCAAGTATGGTCTACACCAAAAATAATAGTAAAAGTACACATAAATGCTTTAAGTTTTCCAAATAAGCATGTTACGAAATCACGTTAAAAACGCAGATCAAAGAAAGTTATATCAAGGGGTGTTTTCTTAAAATATCAATATTTTTGGAGAAATTGAGAGTTTGTTAACAAATCAGGGCAGAACACCCGAAAAAAATTACCCGATCCGAGAAATATAAAATAAATTTGGCTCGGCCCGAAAAAAATTTACCCAACACTCAAAAAAAAATAAAATGATTTTTACCGGACCCGAACAATATAAAATCACCCGAATCGAAAAATATAATATAATTTTTACCCGAAACGTAAAATATAAAATAATTTTTACGCAACACCCATTAAAGTAAAATTATTTTTATCCGAACCGAAAAAATAAAATAATTTTTACCCAACACCAAAAAATAAAATGATTTTTAACTGACTCGAAAAAAACGTGACTAGTCATTCGAACCGATTCACTTTAAACAAAATTTAGGTCATATATCTTCGGTGGAACTGGTACAGCGATTAAACTTCACTACACTAATGATTTCATTATGACCTTATTAAGATTATTTTAAATAAGGATAGAATTAATGACGTACTTTGCCATTATTAACGCTTCTTTGATTTAGGTAAAAACATTTTTGCCCTAAATCTACTATGATCACTGAAATGTTCAACGTAGGCAATCCCCAAGACAGACATCAGCTTAGTAGATTTTGCTGTAATTCCGAAAAAGAGGTTTAGGGAAAAGCAATGGCATTTTCTTTGTCGTGGACGTGAAATTTCTGTTTACTTTGTAAAATTAAAATCAATTTATATAAATCATTGATTCTCGAGATAAACTTTGACCTTGAACCATGAGTTTACCAATTCTAAACACCCCTACCAGATGAGAATGTCTAGCAAATTTTGATACTCCAGAATGAGTACTGGTCTCTGGTACATAATTTTCATTACAACCTTCTTGTTTTGTCTAAAATTCCTCGACTTGTTATTGGTCAAATTAGGTAGGCTGAAAGCTATTTAGTCCTAATATTTGACGGGGAACACTTTTCTAATTGAAAGCAACTTTGAATATCTAATAGTTCCCGAGATAGATTTTAAATGACCTTGAAGACGTGGGTCAAGGTTATTAAAATTCTTGCGGTAACTAGGTGTAATGAAAATATACAGCCTTCTAAACAAAAACCATGAAATCAGTATTGCTGGACATGGTTTCTTCAAAACGGAGGCTCCCACGAAACAACTTCTGCAGAAAGAGCTATTTAATTATATTGGAAAGCAGTTAGTTAAAATACTCGTATAAATTGCTGTGGTTCCTTGGATATTAGCTTAGCTGATTAATATTTATTATTATCAACTTAAAACCCATATTTTCATAAAATCTTCCTTAACTATCTTACACCCACCCCCCGATTGAATATGCTGCCAGAACTTGAACAACAGATTTGCAACAGTTGTAAGTGCAGTCGCGGTAGCACTAACTTTGTAATTGACTTTGACGATTATTTTATGGAAACAAGTATTGATTTCCTTGTCCTTCTTTTAACGTATGTAATACTACAGCGGAGTTACAGAACTTTTATTTTATAAGTAGTTTTTACCTTAAATACATACGGTAGAAACTTAAATATTATACTTCAAGTGTTATTAGCCACGCAATCAAGGCGCAAAAACCTCCTAATTAAAAGTAAACTTCCGCTTAACTTTCAGTCTGAGCCGTATTAAATCTCGTTATGGTTGGTAAAGTTGAAAAGACTATTATGGAAAATAAATGGCCAAATTAACGTAATTTAAATTATCGAAAGTACGTTTTGAGATTTGATAAGGCTCTAAGAGATTTTATTTGCTTCTTATTCGCGACCGAAAGGAGTCTAAGTGGTGCTGCAGCTCAGGCTCCTCGCTGATAGCTCATATGATTTAGCGTCTGCTCTTTTAAAATTATGGAAAATATCTAAATTGCGTCGTAATTACCTTGTGTTAGCATTTAGGAAACTCAAAACAGCGTAAAATTATAATAAAAGGCAAGTATCAACCTTTATAGCTTCTAATTCATCCATCATAACCTTCTAATACGCCTATTTGCGTACAAAAAAGCCCTTACGGTAGTGGCTGCTAAAAGTTAACAGCGTCTCTTATAACGCTACTTATCTAGTTATCAGCCACAAGAGGGCGTCGCGATAGATTTCGATCGCGAATATGCATGTAAAGTTTGATTTAGGTAGAATCTAGAAATGAGTGGATTAACCATTGAGCAAAATAACCAGATGTTTCAGAGACTTTGCAATTAGAATAAGTACTGAGAAAACGTTTCAAATAAAGTGAAAGTATACCAACATTGTTTTCCACCTTACTCTAAGTGATCTTTCATTTTGGCAAATTTATGGTTTATTATTGTTTAATTTTGTAGCACAATCCGGTTTTGGCCCTAGCAAAGTTTTCTGATTGAAATACAACCGAAAAACTACGAAATTATAAATTGTCTGTTCCGTTTTTTAGTAGTGTAATCTTTGTCGATGGAACCCGACTTCTTATTGATATCATAAACAATTTACTTGTGACAGAACAAGCAGTGTTGGGCATTTTCGTCAAAGAGCCGCTAACGCTCACGTCTTATTGAGCGGTAAAATTTTCGCTCCTCTCTTTCCGCTCTTTTTTTGAGCGGTAAATTTTTCGCTCCTCTCTTTCCGCTCTTTTTTTTGAGCGATAAAATTTTCGCTCCTCTTTTTTCGCTCTTTTTTGAGGGGTAAAATTTTCGCTCCTCTCTTTCCGCTCTTTTTTTGAGCGGTAAAATTTTCGCTCCTCTCTTTCCGCTCTTTTTTGAGCGGTAAAATTGGCGCCCCTCTCTTTCCGCTCTTTTTTGAGCGGTAAAATCAGCGCTCCTCTCTTTGCGCTCTTTTTTTTGAGCGGCAAAATTTTCGCTCTTCTTTTTCCGCTCTTTTTTGAGCGGTAAAATCGGCGCTCCTCTCTTTGCGCTCTTTTTTTTGAGCGGCAAAATTTCGCTCTTCTTTTTCCGCTCTTTTTTTAGCGGCAAAATTTTCGCTCTTCTTTTTCCGCTCTTTTTTGAGCGGTAAAATCGGCGCTCTTCTCTTTCCGCTCTTTTTTGAGCGGTAAAACTTTCGCTCCTCTCATTTTTGTTTTGCGCTCTTTTAATAAGATATCTTACCGCTCACTTTCGCTCATAATAACAAATCCGCTCACAATGAGATGAGCGGTGCCCAACACTGAGAACAAGCAGAAATGAAAGTATGTACACAAAAATTTCTGTTAATAAACATAATTTTGATAGTATCAGTGGTCTCCGGCACGATACTGTTAAAAACATTAGGTGTAAGCTTCAATTTATCAAAATGACTGCCGATTATTTCACAATCAGGCAACTGATATTGTTAAAAATCATTAGGTGTAAGCTTCACTTTATCAAAATCACTACCGATTATTTTGCTGTTGACTACACTCGGGCTTATTCAGTGTAAGACTAGTGCTACAATTTTTAAACCGTAAAATCAGATAGAAAGACTTGATTACTTACGTTTATAATTGGTCTAGTGAACGAAGCGAGTAATGACTATTACTAGATTTAATTTTTTCTCTGTTTGTATGTTTGGTCATGACGCGAAAAGGTTGAAATTTTACCAATACATCAATTGATGTCTTTAGCCTGTCTTTTTAGACCTTTAAAAAAGCAGATCAGAGAAAGCAATTATCAGGAATGGGATAATTTGTTCAACGCTCTAGCCAGAATAAATAGTTGAATCAACAAGCAAATTTTTGGATTTATTGAAAACTAAAAAAATAAATGTGGGTAAAACTCTACCCAGCAAATATTTTAAATAGAACACGCGACGTTCATTCCAGTAAAACCATATTAACAAACATTATATCAAACCCCAGTCATATTTTCAGTTGGTGGCTTGGGCTGCCAACACTAGCTCTCCCGTCAATTCTATTAGCTATTTTCTTTACCAACTGACAACCGATTTAAAGCATTTAATGAAATTTGAATTTTCTAAGACAGAATGGTAATTTTTGACCCTGGCAACGAATTTCCACACCCAGATAGGAATTGCCTTGAGAACAATATCCATTCCTTTTCCGGTCCAATTGAAATAAAGTATAGTGCTGTAAGAAAATACTTTTTATAAATTTCATAATTCTAAAACGTCTGATATATATCATGAATTACAAATGCAGATCACTTACAAGGAGAGTACCCGAGGTGTTTATTACCGATTTTGTTCAAAATATGGGGTATTGTAGACCTATATGAGATATGAAATTCCCCAAAAGTAGACGCTGCACTACTCATTCGTTTTGCCATGGCAACCGAAAATGTTTTTGACCACTTAAAACAAAAATACGATGTTTTCCTTATTTTACCCAAACATTGTAACAATTTTACCCCAAAAATTTTCCAATTTACCCAAACTTGATGACATTAACCTAAATGTGGTCCAAATGACCCATTTCGTGATTTTCAAATTAAAAAAAAAATTCGTGGACCTGTGAAACCGAGAAAATTCCATGCTTTTTTAAATGAAGGTTTTTTTGTTTTAAGTGGTCAAAAAAAATTTCGGTTGCCATGGCAAATCGAATGGGTAGTGCAACGTCTCCGTTTGGGAAATTTCATATCTCATATAGGTCTACAATACCCCAGATTTTGAACCAAATCGGTAATAAACACCCCTATTGTATTGGAGAGGAGCGTTTCTTTAACATAAGAGGAAACCTCCCTCTATCCTTACACTCTGGCAAAACTAGGCCATCACTGATGACGAATTTTAAGACTTATATAAGGCAGCGGCCTTTCTGTGCATTAATGGTGGATGGTCGACTCTTTTGCTGGAAAGGGTTATAATCCTGATTGACAGAACCCACTTTTTCACCACCCACATCAAGCACGATATCAAGCTTCGATACTATTGTACACGTTATACTGTACAAAGACTTATGTAAATTATAAATGAAGAAATAAACAACATTTAGTAATGTTGATTAAATTTAAATTTGTATGACGGATTTCCCCGGTATCATTAAACTGTCGAAAGAGGTGGTGAAATGTTATGACGGTATGTAGGGAGTAGAGCGCTTGATTAAAATAGCATTTAGTGGCGCCGCCAGGATTTTTTCCCACGTAGGCACTACAATTTGGGGCCCCTCTTGCTCACAAATTTTTAATATATTTATTTAAACCATAAGTAACATAATAAACATACGTATGACACTACCTCTTTACCTAATGCATTTTCTTAATAATGGTCTGTTTCGCCATTGACAACGTAAATTATTATGTGACTAAAGACTAATAACTCTCGGCGAATTCCTCTTAGTCTTTGGAAATCGCCGAGTGACAGCCTAGGCCCATTAAAAATTGAAATGCTTTCAAAAATGTAAATAACGCTAACTTTGTGTGAAAATATGTATGCATTATTACATCAGGAGATAAAAATAACTATTATAAACATTAAAAATTAGCTAGTTATTTTCGAATTTAAAACATGTGTTTTCGCTGGTATGAATAACCATCTGAAACTATACTAATACTATAACTAACAAAGTTACTTTGTCAACTTATATACAGGGTGATTCAATAGTCAGTACAGCAATTTCTGGTGGTTGTAGGGGATGAGCTGAGAAGTATGCAGGTTTTGGTCACGTTTCTCTGCGACGAGTTTAAAGAGCGCTAGAGGGCTTCAAAGTTTGACCTACTACCCCCTGGAAGTAGGCTGCTGTAAGCACGCATCCACGAAGCAGGGAAAAAAACTATTTCAAGGCTTATTACCTACCCATTCGAAACTATCACGCAATGCTCAACGAATTTATTTTTTCAATCTTCGGACTAATTTCAAGAATTAGATTATCATCGTCATTAGCTAAGGTTTCGGTGGTCTATTGACGTAAATTGGAAACTATAGTTATTTTACTACCAGAATTTATTTCGGAAGTCACTCTCTCTTCAGACCCTAGTGTCTTCTTCCCATGAATTCTTTCGGAAACGGAATTTCGATCTTCTTTACCCTCCGATTGAACGGCATCGCTAGTCATTATAGTGGACTCAAAATATCGTTTAAAAGATCCAGATTTTTCTCTTAATTATAGAGCCTCTTCCATTTTGCGTTTTCTCCGCTTTTGGAAACCAGATGGGGTTGTTCTCAAATTCATTTTAAACTAGGTTGTCTCAAAATTAATTTTAATCGTGCACTATTTTACAATATTTCTATATATAATTCAACTATGATCGCGAGTTCTAAATTGCTAAAACCGACTGGAAAATGAAGATATATGAAAATGGTAAGGGATTTTTGAAATAGGCTCTACAAACCTAAAAACAGACTGTTAACAAAAAAGAGAAAGTGAGTCACCCTGTTTTACTTAGAAATAATACACTACATGTCTACATCTCTGCCACTGACGGTCATTTCAAAATAGTCGTCAAAATAAAGCGAAGAGAACTATACACAAATTAAGCCTTAAATCTAGTCACAAGATAGCTTGTTGTTTGTTTATTTTCCTCTCTGTCGCACCTGTGCGATTTCGTGTTTCGTCTAGCCACGCGCGTAACCCCTCAGCGGGAGGAGAAGTGACGGCCGTGTAAGGCACCGGTTGCGTTTTTGCTTACGCGCTTACCACCTGTTATTATACTCCTTTTTAAATGGAGTAAATATAAAACCATAAAATATGTGCATTAGTTGATAGTCACAAGTTTGAAATTTTTCAGCAATTTCTCTATTAATTTCGCTACGGAAAATTTACCAATATGAAAGAATAGGGCCCCCTTTTTTAATAAACTTAGGGCCCTCTCTAAATTTCCACGTAGGCACGTGCCTACTCGTGCCTATTGCTGGCGGCGCCACTGATAGCATTTGTTAAAATAGCGATTTCAAAAGAGCGTTTTTCAAAACAGCATATTGTTGAAACGGCGCTTTGTTAAAACAGCGGTTGTCGAAATAGTGTCTCTCATTACAGCGGTTTGTCGAAAGAGCGTTTTGTTTAGTCAGCGTTTCTTGGTTAAGAGTTTCTCAGAAGAGCGGTTTGTCAAAATAGTTTTTCTATAAGCAGCGTTTCTCAAATTAGCGATTTTGAAACACCGGTTTTTGTCAAGACAGCTGTTTCTCAAAACAGTATTTAGTCAAAATAGTGGATTCTTATTACCGAAATATCCGGATATTATCGGAAAACGTAAAAAAGCGCATGAAACGTACGAATTTTTATTTGATTGGCAAGGTAGGCGAAAATCGTTCGGAAATGTAATTGTCTAAGTTCCAGAGCAAAAAATTAAAGAAAATGTTTTGTAATATACTACAAATAGGTTTGACGTTTTCAGCATAGAAATAATTTCTGAAATAGATTGGTACCATTTCTCGGCCATTCGGCTAAGAATATAATGAAGTATCTGTTGCGCTATGAAAAGGCTATCTGTATTTTATTTTATTTTTTATGCATAACACGTTAACAATTTTAAAATTTTCCTATTATAACCCGCTCGGGTAGATGGTTCAACCGGTCTACTGTTGGAATCTCTGGCTGAAATTTTGACATTTGATAAAGTTCTCAACGTTAGATTTTCAAACGGAAACCCGAGCATAAAAGTTGTCTGCTGTATAGCGACCGCCATGCAATAAAAGGTTAATAACTTCACTATAAATTTCAATGAACTGCTCACATTTAGGGAACCATGGATGCTTATTAGTTTACTGATATCGGCAGCTTCTTCCGAGTAAAAACCGAGTTCCTACACAGTGCTGTATAGCCTCAAATTAGTGAACTGGTCTGCAGTTTGAATCTCTGACTTAAATTTTGACTCTGGATATATTTCTTAACGTTGGAGTTTCAAATAGAAGCTCGAGCCTAAAAACTCTCTGCTATATAGCGACTGTTACGCAATAGAAGGTGAATAACTTCGGTGTAAAATTCAATGCACCGTTCACATATAGGGCACCCTGGATGTATAATGGTAACAGTGGGAATGGTGGAATAAGTACCTTCACGAGTGAATATATATCAAATTTCTGATGGAGTAATCCAGTTCTTTGGGTCAAATATATATTTGGCTCTTTTAATCAACCCTTATGATTGGGTATTTTAAACTACCAAGATATTTGAGTTAAATTAACAATTTAACCTTAAAATTTGGGCTATTTTGAATATAACCCTTTTTTGGGTTAATATTTTATTACCCAAAATTTTGGGTAACTTTAGATTGACCCATATTTGGGTAATAATTTTTGCCCAATTTTTGTATTTTAAGGTTTGCCCAACGTCTTGGATAGGTGCAATAGTGACCACAGTTTTAGGTAAAATTTAACCCATTTTGGGTACCATTTGACCCAACCTTTTTAAGAGTGTACCACCCGCCGATTAGGTTTATTGTAATAAAACTTGACCCTTGAGTTAATTTTTATTACCTTCTTCATCGAGTGAGATAATCCCTAGTAATTCTTTGGTAGAGCTGTAATATCCAGGAGGTATAAAAATGCTAGTATCATGCATTTCATCTTTGAGATCTCCTTTAAAAAAAATTCGGGGCTCTTTTCCTATTTCGCAATTAAAGGGGCTCCAAAGTTCGGTGGCAAAATGTGCTTAAAGTCAGTAAAGTGTGAAATTTACGGTTGACTCTGCCCGCCTCTGCCAAGGCCAAGTGAGGGGTTGGGCGGAATGAAAAGCATGCTCAATTTTCTTTTTTTTTGCCCCCGAACTTTGGAGCCCCTTTAAGTTCATTGTCGTTTTCTTAATTCCTGTTTGTGTACTTTTTAAGACTTCTTGTAAATAGGTTCTTCCAAGGAGACTTGTAAAGTATCGTCTTCAAATGTAGTATCTTCTACAGTGTGCCCAATTCGAACTGAACATTATTCATTAACGCAGGAATAATAATAATAATAATCAGCTATGCTAATACCCAAGGCACTACCATAGGCCTAAGTCATCAAGCGACTTTTAAAGCCATTTATTCAGGTGGCCGGGTTACAATGCGTAGGAGGGTGGTGGCAAGCCCTGCATGCCTCACGAGCCAACAGCTCCCGACACTAACTCTTACCGTTAACCTCTACAAGTTTTTATGGAAGGGGAAATCGAAGAACTCGGGGAAACCCCTTAAACAAGAAGGGAGAGAAACTCAACGCAGAAGGAGTTGTTCCGAGTTTTCATTTTTACCTCTACTTTATCTATTTCAGTCACTATAATAAAAATAACACTTTTCTTTCCCTTTACAAAAAACTTTTTCGTAACCTTCGGTAAGCAGCCAGAGATACTTCAAGGGAGGGGTTCAAACTATGTAAAATAACCGAGAGGCGTCGAGAAGGGGATGGAATTTTATTACAGCCAAGTTACACCTAAGAGGTGGTTTGGACACAGAAACCCTCCCTTTACCTACGCCAATGTCAGTAACCAACACAAAACATTCTTCCAATTTGTTGTAGGGAGGTAAATCATAGTCCCAAAAACATCCATGTACGTTTTTTACCACCCTACATTTACCACCCGGCGGCGTAGTCTTGGCAGTTTTCCACCCTGGTGGTGACCTTCCACTGCAATTGTATATTCTACGTAAAAATGTAAATAAAGTTTTAAAATAAATAAATCAAATGTATATAACTTGATCTCGTCCCAAAACTGCAACACTTCAAATCAACGGACAGATCGAAGGCAAGTAATTGCCAGCATGTGTACGAGGAAAGATGAGTGCGATCGGCATGTCCATTTACACGAAATTCAATGGGGCATTAACAACACATACCATAGCGCCACGAAAAGCACTCCATTTTCAGTGCTGTTTAATTTCAATTCTCGAAATCACTATCACGATATGGTTCCTTCTGCGTTGAGTTTGCAAGTTATCTCCCCACTGGTTAAAGGCTTTTCTCTCGGTTTCCCCTTTCCATAAAGGTCAAATGGTAAGGAGACGCACACGACACATCAATGACGAAGCAAAAAGGCCAAAGGGTGTGGAGACGAACACGGCACATCAATAACGAAGCAGAAAGGCCAAAGGGTGTGGAGACGAACACGGCACATCAATGACGAAGCAGAAAGGCTAAATGGTGTCGAGACGCACACGACACATCAATGACGAAGCCGAAAGGCCAAATGGTGTGGAGACGCACACGACACATCAATGACGAAGCCGAAAGGCCAAATGGTGTGGAGACGCACACGACACATCAATGATGAAGCCGAAAGGCCAAATGGTGTGGAGTCGCACACGACACATCAATGATGAAGCAGAAAGGCCAAATGGTGTCGAGACGCACACGACACATCAATGACGAAGCCGAAAGGCCAAATGGTGTGGAGACGCACACGACACATCAATGACGAAGCCGAAAGGCCAAATGGTGTGGAGACGCACACGACACATCAATGATGAAGCCGAAAGGCCAAATGGTGTGGAGTCGCACACGACACATCAATGACGAAGCAGAAAGGCCAAATGGTGTCGAGACGCACACGACACATCAATGACGAAGCCGAAAGGCCAAATGGTGTGGAGATGCACACGACACATTAATGACGAAGCTGAAATGCCAAATGGTGTGGAGACGCACACGACACATCAATGATGAAGCCGAAAGGCCAAATGGTGTGGAGTCGCACACGACACATCAATGACGAAGCAGAAAGGCCAAATGGTGTGGAGACGAACACGGCACATCAATGACGAAGCAGAAAGGCCAAATGGTGTGGAGACGAACACGGCACATCAATGACGAAGCAGAAAGGCCAAATAGTGTGGAGACACACACGACACATCAATGACGAAGCAGAAAGGCCAAATGGTATGGAGACGAACACGGCACATCAATGACGAAGCCGAAAGGCCAAATGGTGTCGAGACGCACACGACACATCAATGACGAAGCTGAAAGGCCAAATGGTGTGGAGACGCACACGACACATCAATCACGAAGCCGAAGGGCCAAATGGTGTGGAGTCGCACACGACACATCAATGAAGAAGCAGAAAGGCCAAATGGTGTCGAGACGCACACGACACATCAATGACGAAGCTGAAAGGCCAAATGGTGTGGAGACGCACACGACACATCAATGACGAAGCCGAAGGGCCAAATGGTGTGGAGTCGCACACGACACATCAATGAAGAAGCAGAAAGTCCAAATGGTGTGGAGACGAACACGGCACATCAATGACGAAGCAGAAAGGCCAAATGGTGTCGAGACGCACACGACACATCAATGACGAAGCCGAAAGGCCAAATGGTGTGGAGACGCACACGACACATCAATGACGAAGCCGAAGGGCCAAATGGTGTGGAGTCGCACACGACACATCAATGAAGAAGCAGAAAGGCCAAATGGTGTCGAGACGCACACGACCCATCAGTGGCGAAGCCGAAAGGCCAAATGGTGTGGAGACGCACACGACACATCAATGACGAAGCCGAAAAGCTAAATGGTGTGGAGTCGCACACGACACATCAATGACGAAGCATAAAGGCCAAATGATGTGGAGACACACTCGATACATCAAGGCTGAGAACTTACGATGGACAATTAACCGTAGAAGAGTTCATAACAGATGATGACGGCGATATCGAGGAAGATAAGCCTAGACGTGCAACTCGAGCTAAAATGTTACCGGCTAAAGGACTTCGTCGTTAAATGAAAATAATACCACTTAACGTATGCAAACGTTTAAATTAAATAATTGTTTATTTAAAAATGATTTTGTTTGGTTTTTGTATCCTTGGAAAATCTACTCAATCCGAAATTGAATGTAACCAAATAAAATATTATGATTAACCTCAAGTTGTATTCCGTTCACAGAACCTGTGACCGCAGGGGGGGGGGGGGGCATAACATTTTCACCAAATAGGGGGCCCTTTCGTTTTAAGTATTGATTTTTAATTTATTTAAAATTTTAAATAATTTAAAAAATTATGCTTTAACTATTGGTAAAAATGTAGAAATCTGGCACATATACCCAATATTTTCATAGACCTAGTCAAAATGGTGAAAATAATTTTTTTTTAAATGGCCCTTTTGATATCCTGCGCGGGAGCCCAAATGTTGTCGTTACACTACTGATTCCGTTGTAAATCCAGAGATAATCAGGAATGGTCGAATGTTAGCAACTATCATAGATGGCGATACCTTTCCCATAAATGACCCCACTGACCATCTCTTTTTTGTACGAAACGGAAAAGGAAGACACTGAACTAGATGATTATTCCGTTCTGTATTAGGTCAAAATTTCGTTTAATAAACATATTTTATTTTCTTTATTTCACGTCTGAGTGTCATAGTAATTAACGATATGCCTGACAACGATAACACAAGTTTCATACGCTCATTGAAAAACCCTAGAAGACTTGATTTAGAAGGACGAGGATATGTACCAATAGCTGGTCAATTTCTTAAAAAGCTGTAGATGTTTCCGTCAAGTTTTGAAAGTCTTAATTCGTATTGCTGACGGTTTTAATAACAGACACTATTTTAATATCCAGCTTTAAACTTTAATATGACTCAACAGGTTGATACATAATATGTTCCAATTGTAGGGCAACAAGGTAACTTATTCAACATTCATCCCCACCGAAACCAAGAGTAGCAATTAGAAAGATCTTCACCTCCTAAATTGCTCCACAAATATTTTACTCAAAAAATAGCATTATGAACCTAAAATTATTAAATTACATTCAAAGTTAAGCCAATTTATTTATCGTTTAAGCTGTTAAAATGTAATAAATTGCAGATTATAGACGTCGCTACTCGTGGTTTTTATAATGATGTATTGGAGAAAGCCTTGACGAGAGATGGGGTTAGAGTCACTCAATCATTCGGTTCGGATGACCACCGCATCTTCAGCTGCTTGGACGGAGAAAGCGACAAAGAGCATGTCCTGCTTCCCCATCAAGCACTGGGCAGATTCAACTGGAGACTGTTGCTTCTGTCCTCCCTCCTTATATCTCTGTTCATGGCGACCATCTTCAAAGGAATTTTTCACAGAAATCGACGAAGTACCTTTTTGGAAACCACGCTGGAATGCGCCTTCTTCTACCTCTCGCATCTTTTACAAATTCGTTTACGTATCGTTTCAATAGTCAATACCCAATTTCTAAATCATTCATAGGTGCTTCAATAAAACCGATTCTATAATTATCTCTGAAATATTAATACAGAAACCATGAACTTACAAGTTTTTCTATCTATATACATATATATTTCTTTCTTTCACCACTTTAAACCGCTTCCCGGCTTAAAGCCATGCCAGCAATAATACGGCTAGTTTCCAAAAGGGTAACGGTGAGCATCGACGAAAATAAAAAAGGTTTGGTTTCCACAACGGCGTGTTAGACAGCTAATATCAGCTTTGACATGTATTACGACGCAGCTAGTGCAGTGTAAACTAAGTATAATAGTAGCAGCGGTACACCAAAAAATAGTACATTTCTGAACACAAGCAAGCCGTTTATGAATAAAGTTGTATTAGACCGTGAAAAACGAATTTACCCGTAGTACCTCAATTTTCAACCGTGCTGAAGTCGGCCACCTGGGAAAATGTGTAACTCACAAACTAAAAATCCAAAATCAACAAAGGAGGTTTTTATTCTCGGTTTATCGTCGCCAACTCTAATAACGTCAATATTGTTATTTGTAAAATAAATTAACATAACTCCATTTTCAAATGCTCAATTAAATGTTTCTTTTTAATATTGAAGGTATAAATATACACAATCTAAATCTTTTAATTAATTGAGTATTCATGAAATAATTAAATTCCACCCCAACACTTACGCCAAAATAAAGCCAAATATCAAATCAGAATGGAAGTAGCTCTAACTGCATTCACTTTCCTAAAACCAAGAAGATATAGAATAAGATAATATGAAATTTTACCAAATATTTCATAAAATAAAACGAAATATATTAAGACGATTCTCGTCACAACACAACGCTGATTCCAAAAATATTTACGAAAATATTTCTATATTTAAACGTAATTTTTTAATCAATTTTAAGAGGGGTTATGTTTGGCCACGTAAACCACACAGGGGACCAATGAACAATATTCCTGATCAGCGCTACCACTATGTAGAGGCGACCTTTGGAAACTTCCAATGCTATAGCCAATCACGGGCGATAATTTTTTTTATTATTGTCCGCTGTTAGGAGGATTTTTTCGGATTAACGAGTTACTCGTAGTTAAACAAGAAATACCGGTTTTTGAGCTATTCTTTATTTTATTATATTATATTTTATTTTATATAATTTTTATTATATTATTTATGTCAAATCGTATTGAAACGTGTTTTCTAAAGGTAAAAGGAAATTTTAAACTATAAATTTCGTGACTCAATAAGCTATATATTTTCCCGCTTTTTTCTTTACTTTTTGCGTCTTTGGCTCAGGGGCTTGCTTCAATCGGGGTGACATATGTATATTTTAAAAACGTATGCGGCTCTTATACTTAAAGATAAATTAAAATAATTTTTTATAGAAATTATAATGAATCATGATTTGATTTCTAAGCAAAATAAAAGTGAATATCTTATGATATTGCCTAATGGTATAGCGAAACTAGTCATCACTTTTTTTACCTCTCCGAGGGGACATAGTCACCGAGGGGTAAGACAATCTGCGAACTCGGTGTACACTGCCGTACCTTTGACAGTGCTAAATGGAACTCGCGAACTCTTGAAAATATGTACCTTTAACAGTGCTAAATGCACGAACTCGGTGTACAGATTATCTGAGACTGTCTTACTCCTCGATAGTCCCCTAGGAGGGGTATTACAATCACCGTGTCTGTGGGTGTATATGTCTGTCGGTGTGTCTGGGCTGCAAACGCGTTCGCATTTTCGGAGCAAAGCATAATCGCTGCGTGCGCAGTTTCTTAGAATTAGGGAAAAGGTTTTTCCAAAAGAGCCCTCTTTTTGTCATTGAGTGTATTATAATTTTCTTTGGCGAATTGTGATTGTACGTGAAGAACCTTCGACGGCCAGGAGTAGTGGCGTACTCCTGTAATCCCAGGCGTGAGGGAGGCCGAGTTGGTGGATGGCCGTGTGAGGACCACCACCAATCCCCCAAGGGGTGGTCGGAATACTTCCGCCACGGGTGTCCTCACCCCTGTCCCCAGTTTTCCCCCCGTTGGCGTGGCCGTTACACATATCAGGTGGACGAGCGGACAAAATTTGTCCCACACGTTACAATCACGAATAAAAAAAACCCTTCGACGCTTGGGACGGACCGAGTGCTGAGGATTACGGTTAAAGTCCAAATGGCCAGGTTTCCACCAAGTGTCATGGTATCATTTTGCGATCGCATCGGGCGGCTTTCGAACACGAGCCCTCCTGCATGACAGGCGATTTCTCTACCACAGAACCACCGATTCATGTTACAGTTCATTGAAAATTATAAACTCAGCTTAGCGGAAGAGTATATTAATAGTTTTTAAAGTCTACATTTTTTTACGTATGAAATTTTAAAGGTCAAATCTGGTTTTAGCGCAGTCAGCAGAGATAAGAGGGTTAAAAGGTAGAACCCGTGTGTGGTCCACTTCGTTAGTTTTTTTTATATCGGTACTTTCGAACCATAAAGGGTCATTTATGAATACAATTTCAAGTGGTATACAACGCGCTTTTTTCGTTTTGCTTACTTTACTGGTAACATCGTAATTTGTTTTACGTGTTTTCTTATCGGCTTTAAATGTGTGATGTTAAGTTAAAAGGAACCACCTATGGACTGCATTGTAAAGGATGATAAAATTAGCGAATAAGTAGATTAGTCCATTATGAAAAGGGATAATAAAGCTAAACCCTAAACAAATTTGAAGAAATTTAAAAACTTACTAATAGCTCGTACCGATAGGTCTTCGAGTAAACAAAAAGACCCGAAACTCGGACCAAATGTGTGATACATTTTCATTAATGTGGTTACGTTGGTTTAATATTTTGAGATATGCGCTGTTGTTTAGCCTTCACTATTCGGTTAAAGGGCAACGCAAGCTCTGTGGCAAAAAAAAGAAAAAGTAACGTGCTTTTTAACCCCCTACACCTCCCCTCAGTACTGGCGAGACCACGCAGAGTTTACCGTAAATTTCGCACTTTGCATACATATTCACACAAATGCCAGCTCACTTGCGTTGCCCTTTAAGGTTTTTTTGTGTGCGTTATAAACCGGGAATTGTTAACGGTAAGGTGTCTTTGTTTTTTTCTATTACAATTTTCATTACCGTGGGTATATGGATTGACATTTTCTTGATTTCTAAGTATTTGAATTACCTTGTTGTTTGATTGGGTTATTATTATATAATTTTTATTGCATATTTCTATTAATACAATGTTTATTATTGTGGGTATTTAGATTGACTTTTTCTTGATTCCTAAGTATTTTAATTAACTTGTTACTTAGTTGGGTTATTATTATATATTTTTCTATTGGTTATTTTTCTTGTTTGTTGATAATATGGGCGATAATTCATGTCTACGATTTTTTATTTGCATTGATTTTTATCGGCTTCGTTGGGTTGTCTTCATGAGCCCATGCATTTTTTTTATTAGTGTTTTCACTTATTGTTTTGGTTTTCGCTTTAGCTTTTGTTTTTCCATATAAATTTGATTGTTTAAGACCTATAACACAATGGGTTGGTTTTTCTCTTTAAAAAAATTTCTTGCACGTATATTTTATGTTTCGTGAGCGTTCTAATAAATTAAAAAAAAGTCTATAAATTTCTCATTTTGTTGCTTTGGAGGACGTTTTGATGCCGAAATATCATTGAGTACAGCGTCCAATAGTTAATACACCCAAGGACAAATTTTTCCGAGGAGAGGTATATTTTGGCAAGCTTGCCAACTTGTTGTATTATAAACCCCGTGATTCGTTTAATGTATGACACCTGTGTAAATTGTTTATATCAATGATAAAACTTTTTAACATAGTTTGTGGTTATTTGAAACTGGATTAAAAAATTATTCTTAGTTAAAATGATAGAAAATAGCTTATTAAGTGTATTATATTGTCATTCAAGTGTAGTTTAAATATTTATCGAATTACTTTTGATAAAAATGTTAAACTTGATTTGTATTCCGAAGCTTAAAGTAATAGGGATATTTTGTGCTATTAGAAATTGTTTAGGACCTTTCAAGATTAGTTTTACCAAAATCTCATGAATTAACTTTTGTAAAATATTTCTGAAAATAAACCTACTATTATTAGGCCATCTCGAAGTCTCCATAAAAAAGCTAGCTTTTATGAAGGCTCGAGTAAGAGTTATTATGGTTAGTGTTCGTACGGGGTCAAGATTAAGTCGGGTTCGGGGGAAATGTCGGGGGTTTTCGTGGTCAAGCTATCCCCGAAAACAATTGTTTGGATCAGGTAAGGTCCCCGCTGAAAAAGATACTGGCTTATTTATAACTAAAAAAACAAATTTCGTGGAAAAAGGTTTATAGTAAAAAAAATTATTAAGTATTTATACAGGGTCTTTTTATTTGCTCGGAAAAGTGTTTTTTTTCAAAAACTATTTATAGTACCGATTTCAAATTTGGAAGGTCAATTCTCTATACCGGGGGACATCAGTTTGAGAAATTTGAGCGTTTTCGGTAATGTTTTTCACCAATTTTGAAAAATTATTTTTCGACCACTAGGTGCGAGATAAAAAATTTCTATTATAAAGTTGTAGGCCGTCATCGAAAACCCTTAAAAATTGTTCACTCGACGAAAAACAATTTATTTATCAGTGAAAATTCGAGCTTGAAAAATTTACAAGTTGGTGAAGCCAAATTACGATTGTTTGAAACGATAATTGAAACCGAATTACCTAATCCAGTTGAAACTTTGGTTAAAAAAACGACCGGATTTAAAAAACACGAGGCTATAGGTCAATCCTAAACATGCATTGGGTATTTAAAGGAAAACTTTGGGAGATTATTATCAGTGTTTGATAATATTTCGAACAACGCCTCGTTATTCAGTAGCTGAGCGTACCGAGATAGTTGCCATTTACTATGGAGAAGCAGCGCAAAACCTTAGAAGAGTGACTGAAATCTTCGCAGAAAGACATCCAAATGCAGCACCATCTGTAAATACAGTAAGACGAGCAATTCACGATTTCAATCAATTTGGTAACTTGCAACCTAGGTTTCGCGGATTGAGTCAACCGGATTTAGACTTCGAGAACAATGTACTCGCGTACTTTGTGGCATATCCTCGTCACAGTTGCGCTAACGCCGCTGCTGATTTGGGTTGTTCTGCAAATCGTGTGTGGAAAATTCTTCGTAAGAATCGCTATCACCCATACAGAGCTACGCTCCACCAAGGACTAATTGACGGAGACCATCAAAGACGTTATGAATTTAGCAACTGGTTACTAAATGCTGTCCAAGAAGATAGACATTTTTTGCGCCATGTTTTGTTCTCCGACGAAGCGTCATTTTCTAGAGATGGGCCCTTTAATCATCAAAACAGCCATCTTTGGTCTGACATCAACCCACATTGGGGTTTTGAATATCATCACCAGGTTCAATTTGAACGGGTCAATGTTTGGGTTGGACTTGTTGGAAACCGTTTGATTGGTCCCTTTTTCCTGCCGACGAACCTCAACGGCCAAAGGTATTTACATTTTCTACAGAACGAACTGAGTGACGCAATCGACGACCTTCCATTGGCTGAAAGACGTCAGTTGTGGTTTCAGCAAGATGGCGCCCCTCCGCATTTTTCCCGGCAAGTAACTGAGCACATCAACAACGAGTTTCCTGAAAGGTGGATAGGGAGAAATGGTCCAGTGCATTGGCCAGCAAGGTCACCTGACCTAACACCGCTGGATTATTTTCTCTGGGGATTCGTTAAAGCAAAGGTATACGCCACGCCCATTGAAACTAGGGAGGAACTCATTAGACGAATAATCAGTGCTTGCCGAGACGTCACACCAGAAATGGTAGAGAAAGCGTTTGAGAACTTAATTGTCCGCGCACAAACCTGTGTTGCAGCCAATGGTGATATTATTGAAAATGTTTTGTAAAAATTTATGTGAATAAAATATCTGCATTTAAAAACCAAACGTGTACATTTTTTCAAGTGTGAAAACTCTACTACGTTTGTATTAGACTTGTTCCCTTTTCAATTATCGTTTCAAACAATCGTAATTTGGCTTCACCAACTTGTAAATTTTTCAAGCTCGAATTTTCACTGATAAATAAATTGTTTTTCGTCGAGTGAACAATTTTTAAGGGTTTTCGATGACGGCCTACAACTTTATAATAGAAATTTTTTATCTCGCACCTAGTGGTCGAAAAATAATTTTTCAAAATTGGTGAAAAACATTACCGAAAACGGTCAAATTTCTCAAACTGATGTCCCCCGGTATAGAGAATTGACCTTCCAAATTTGAAATCGGTACTATAAATAGTTTTTGAAAAAAAAAACTTTTCCGAGCAAAAAAAAAGACCCTGTATAATAAGCTCCTTTCCAATTCCAAAGTTGAAACTTCCGACATACGTTCCCGAAAAATAACCCCGAAACATAACACCCCCGACTTTATTTTTTATTTCGGTACCGGGGTCGGGGGAAAATGTCGGGGTCCCTGTACGAACACTAATTATGGTCACATTGCTTTAATCTGTGGACTTGTGCTTTTGATCCAGAACTGTTCACTTTACTTTTATTCCGGTGTTACTCGTGCAACTTGCCCTAGGAAAGGAGCTCTCCCAGTAATGGTAGAGGGTGCTTTCAGATGATTTTGGTTTGGTTTCAAGGTGTTATTTTAACCCTCCTGACATTTTTACTGACTTCTAGCTCTATACAATAATCTAGTTGTTCGGACCATAGGAAATATAGAAGAGTAATAGTAACTCTAGCTTTGGTAATTACTTAAAATGTATCTCGAGGCTCTATGTAATAGAAAATGAGAGACAATGATTTTATAAAAACTCTTTTTCCCCCCAAACTATCCAACAAAAATTACATTAGTCTTTTACCTTATTTTTCAAAGGAAATGTTCAAAACAAAATAAAAATTCTTGTTTCACCCTTTTGTTGTTATAAGTCATATTGAAATTAATAGTTACATTTTATTTTCAATCTTTTTTTTAAGCATATAGGGCTATTCAAATAAAATACATCTTTTACCATTTCGTTGTCTGGATATCGGACACAAAATGGGATTTTTCCAGGAGGTTCATGTCTTGGGGGATAATGTCCGTATTCCTTGTTGTCTGAAAATAAAAATTTACCAAGGCTTATGTAGTCAAATGAAATTTAAAAGTTTAAAATACATGCTTTTACCTTTAGAAAGCTGTTGAATATCGTGTACAAAGTTTTGGAAAACATTTTTCCAATCCGATTTTATACTTTCTAGGAATCTAGTTAAATAATAGCTGAAAAAAACCATTATTTGTTGTCTAGCTACGAGTAGTTTTTTAATCCGGTAAAGTAATCCTAACTGCAGACGATAATCAATTTTGTATCGGTGATTGGCTATAGTATTCGGAAGGTTCTTAGGTCGCCACTACATAGTGGTAGCGCTGATCAAGCATATGGCTAATTGACATTTATGATTTCAAGATAATGTTGAATAGCTTTTAATCCAACCTGTAATTTGATGTTCAATATCATTTTTCTAAATTGCATGAAAAGGGTAAAATGCAAGATTTCAAAAATCGAAAGACTGAACAACGGATTTTTAACATTTTTTGCTCAAGTATCGGGATGTTACGAGGAAAATTATTACCGAGTCAAATATGTTAATTGATCGTTCGTTAGTTAGTTACCACCGTAGACATAGTAACCTTAAGTTAAGTTAATAAAAACCACCTATGAGCTGCAATGCAAAGAATGATAAAACATGGGAAAAGGTAGAAAAGTCCATATTACAAAGGGACAATAAAAGCTAAAGTCTTCTAATTAACTTATCTTTTGGTTAATTTTATTCTCCACCATTATCCCCTTATTCGGCTTTCCGTTGCTACGCAACGAGATTTGAATTTTTTAATGATTAGACCTAGCTTATCTCTTCGGTTTGTTAGTCGTATTCCAGATTTCCTTCGCGGTACTGATGCGCCCCAAATAGGGCGAATTATTATTTATTATCAGTATTGACTATTATTTATTATTAGTATTGACTATTATTTATTATTAGTGTCGACTATTATTTATAATTAGTATTGACTATTATTTATTATTAGTATTGACTATTATTTATTATTATTAGTATTAACTATTATTAGTATTGACTATTATTTATTATTGTTAGTATTGACTATTATTTTTATTATTAGTATTAACTATTATTAGTATTGACTATTATTTTTATTATTAGTATTAACTATTATTAGTATTGACTATTATTTTTATTATTAGTATTAACTATTATTAGTATTGACTATTATTTATTATTATTAGTATTAACTATTATTAGTATTGACTATTATTTATTATTATTAGTATTAACTATTTTTTGTTTATTGTTTTTGTAGGTAAGATTTCATTAATATCGGTTAAACCATGTTTTTAGGAGTTATCGCTTTAACGTGTAGCAACGTACTTTCAAGATTGTAGCGTGTTTACCTAAGCTTGATCACTTTTATGGAAATATTTCCTCAAGGAAATGTAGCCATTTTCGTTTAATATTTTAATCCAAAAAACCTTCTAAGGAGTTCCCAAAAATACGGTGTACACTTACTTGACTTATCAAACCAGGCTAGCATGAAAATGTGCTTAGGGTTCAAATTAACTAACATTGAAATCTTTTCAATAGCGGATTTAAAAATTTTATTATTTACACGTTTTATAAGATGTGAATAGATGAGGAGTTCTTGAAAATACCTCATTCTAGCTTCCACTGTGGTTGACATGTTTGAGGAAATAAGATTCAAAGGGCGAATGGAATAAAAAAAATCTGATGATCTAGCTATAGATACCAATAATCGCAAAAACAACAGTCAAATGCATTTTTTTTAAATTTACAAGTCTATTTTTTGCCTTATTAAAGCTTCAAAAAAGGAGCGAAATACTTATTTCTGTGACAGAGTACTAGGTTTTATTTTAAATCCCTCTAAACCGGTATGGCGGATGGAAGCGAAATCCTGTTCATTAATATTTTCCCTTAAATAGCTAACCTGTTGAAGAGTTTCTGCTCTCTTTGCTTTTGGTTTTAATCGGTCGTGTGACTGCAGCTATATAGAAATTGTCGTAAGTTGTATTGCCAACTTGCGAATAAATCTTTGGCCCGTTCGCGAAAACTGTGTACACTAGTTTATCTCACTTCGTAATTGCTTTTCCTTCAGCTATCAACGAAGGATTGAGTAAACGAGAAATTGTTGTTGTCCGCCTGGCTGATTGGAGGCGCGTTCTTTCTCAACAGAATCTATTTGTGCAATCTGAAGGGAGAAATTGCTACGTCGAAAATAGAGTACATCAACACTTTCGAAGATTTTATGACTAGATCAGACATTACGACTGTTAATGTAGATTCCATAATAAGTTATAATCTTACCATTTATCTTAGAAACATAACGGCAAATAACTTCTAACATGTTCTTGTGAATGTCGAAAACCAGTCGGGAGTAGTGGCTCACTCCTGTAATCCCAGGCGTCCGGGAGGCAGAGTTTGGGGATGGCTGTGTCCCCACGTATGGACGACCAGTAATCCCCCTGTCCCCACGTATCCCCCCGTCATTAATTAATTAATCAGATAATGTCGTCGCTGGGCTCGCGGTCTTCTCAGAGTCAACAGCCTTTCTTCCTTCTTTGAATTAAAAAAAATGTTGATAACTAGGAGGGGTTTTACAATCACCCTGTGGGTCTGGGCTGCAAACGCATTTTCAGGGACAGTGTAATCACAGCGTTCGTAGTTTCTTGGAATTAGAGAAAAGCTTTTCCTAAAAGAGCCCTCTTTTTGTCATAGGGTGTATTGTAATTGTTTTTCAATCTGAAACGAGGAAATTATCGCAAGAGTTCAGATATGTCTGTATTAACGCTTAGATACTATCAGATCAGTTGATATGGGCCAAAATAAAAACCTGATAGTTAAAACCTAAAGTAATCTAAATTCGTTGTAAATGGACATACAGTGAGCATATTTAAAATACCTCACAGTTATAGATCTTACATAGCCCCTAATAAATTCCATTCGAAATATTAAATAATGTTTATTTAATTTGCTTTCCACAAGATAATATATACTAAACGTTCATTCAGCTAACTGAACCTAGTGATATTAATTATAATCAGCTAACCCAACAGCCAAGGCACCACCCTAGGCCCAAGTCAAATAGCGACTTTTAGTGACTTTAAATTCAGGGGACCGGGTTACGATGCGTTGGAGGGTGGTGGGAAGCCTTCATGCCACGCGAACCCACAGCTCTCTACACTTACTATTACCGTTAGTCTCAGCAAGGTTTCCTGTAAAGGGGAAACTGGAGACCTCGGGGGAAAACCACTCTAACCAGCAGGGAGATAACTTACAAACCCAGTGCCACTACTCGGATCGAACCCGGCTCCTCTTACTGCAAGGCGGGAGTGCTAAGCTCTTCATCACCCCACATTTCTGATATATATGTGATAATGTATCACAAAATTTAACTTTTCAGCGTAGTTCAAGCCCATTTCGAGTCAAAAGCAGTAGCGTAGCTTCAATTTTGGTTGAGGGTGTAGATATTTGCTAAAAGCACCCTTAATTTACGAAGGAACAACCTGTTTCCTTAACCTAGACTAACTGCTTCTAGTTTCGAGCTGAGGGTTTTGATTCCGTCAACTAACTTCTATTTGTCTGTCCACCGGCTTCTAAGTTCTCAAACGTTTTCAGAAATAATATATGACAAACAGAAGAATAACAGGAAAACCAAACATCAGTATAAATACATTTTTGTCTTGAAATAAATAAAATTATAACATCGTAGTTTTTTTCTTTTAAGGGTAAAGTATATGTATGTTGGTCTACTCCATTTTGAAGGAATTACCTTGAAGTTTGAAACGCAAACTAAAAGTCAGGTTCGCGCATTAGTCTGTGGCGTCGCTTTATAGGCTTAGCAGATCCTTAATCCTAATCTTATTTGCTAGATTAAAACTGTGGTTAAATAATATACTAAAGTATCTTTATGAATAGAGTTTAATAATATTTTCTTGTCTTTAAATTACTGAGGAACGAGCGGAGATTGAAGATGTCAGGTTTATATAACTACTCGCAATTTATTAGAGTTGACATTTAGACACAAAATTAATCACATCCGTTTCCTTTGAAATATGAGAGCTTGGTTTGAGAGTTACGTTGGGCAACATTTCCTCAAACACGTGCCCGCAATTACAGATCACCACCGCTACGCTATATGCTTTTACAGTTTTTCAAAATAATATATCTTCCAGTACATTTCACGCGTTATGGCTGGAATTGTGATACAAAAATTGCAGTTGTCCAAAGCTAAACCTTTACATATAAATTCATATTTCAATTATCTTTAACTATTAAAACCTCGTGAGTCAGACAGTTCATGTCAATTGACTATTATTATTAGATGTATTGCCTTTTTATGGGATTTTCAGCGTTTTTCGAGTTGTGGAGCAACAACTGACTCGGCCATTTGGATACCGAGAGATATATATCGCTTCGGACCCGAACATACAACCAAAATCGATAAGAATGGATTATTTGATGTCGATATTTTACTTGTGGATTTGCGGAATGGCGATTTCCATGGTCGGAATGTTACTCGAAATCGCTCAACACAGGCTCATCACACGACGCAGAACCAACAAATGGAAAAATATCAACTCTGTTCTAGAATTTACGATGAGACAGAACAACATATTCTAGAAATACCTAAAAATAAATTGCACGTACGACCAAAAATCGTTAAATTTTTCGATGAAAGTCGTGTATGGCAAGTTTTCTATTGTGTAATAGAAGAATTTGAATGTTTTATATTTGAAGAACTTGAGAATGAAGGAGACATTCCTATTTAATATTTTTGTCCTTCAATTTCTGGAAGAACGTCAATCAAATATTGAAAGATTACAAATTGTCACATTGTTTTAATTTAATTAAATAAAGCTTTAATCGCACTATACAATTTCTAAAGTTTTCCATCATATATATGCAGCACATCTACAATAATTTTCAAAGATATGTCGCTTAACTTATTAAATAGTTTTAAAATTATTTATTTATTAGTCACTAATTCATCAAAATAAAATTATAAATATATTCCAATAATAGTATTGCTGTTATGTTGTGGTAGGTAGCTCAGGCATCACTCCCTAGATTTATATGTTAATCACTTCGCCGCAATCTGGCCTATTGTGGACGTCATAAATTGGTACAGTGTGTGTATATACCTAAAAGACCCTACAAGAAATGGAACGATGGTGAGCTGATCAAAGTAATGCGAGACATTAAAGAAGAAAGATCAAGCTGAAGCTACTACAAAGCGTACCAAAGTACAAAAAACTTCCAAGAAAAAGGAAAAAACCACTAGGTTTAGGTATTTGAAGGAAGCTCTTGAATCGGATGGAGCGAGTGATGAGGACATTGTGTCTCCTAGAACTGTGATTCATACAACCAATAACACTGTACTTCAGCAGTCAGCAAATATCTCGCTCAAAATAGAATCCGCCTTATAGGAATAGCATCTAAAAATAAACTCTTAGTAAAATAAAAATATGAATTAATTTTTTGGTATTTTTCTGTAAATACCATTTAAAAGTGATTTTTTATTTATAAAATAAACGTTATTTTACCTTGCTCTCGGCCTAAAATTTATTGAAAAATTTACATAGGTTGAAGCTATTTCAACCTAAAACATGATGGCGTGCACAGTTCTCGAAATAATTTTCGGATGACCTTGAAGGTCATTGAAATATTCATAGTCGGTTTTCCCCTGCGCGCTCTATGACACCCCGAAATTTCAAATTCGTAACTAAAACACAGGAAAGCCTAACTTACCATTTATTATTATTGAAATATCTCATGCAAAAATCTAATATCATAGTATTTACACTAGAAAATATCAATTTGGTCACTGAAATCGTTACAAGTCATCAAAGGAGATGAAATATTATTCTTTCAAAATGTTATCTTTTGCCTCGTTTTTATATGAAATTCTAGAGATTTTGTATACAAATATTTATCCTCGTTTTTTAGCGAAAAGCTCTATCGATTCCAATCATAAGTGTTCGGGGTCATAAGGCAATGAGTGTGGGTGAGTTAAATGATTACCTCTCCGAGGGAACTATGTTCCCAAGGAGGGGTTTTACAATCACCGTGTCTGTCCGTTTGTTCGTGTGTCTGTCTGTCCGGTACGGGTATATAAATCTATAGTCCGTGAGTCAGACTGCGAAATTGAACTTTTGAAAATCATTTTGCGCACCAAGAAATTTTATGATTTATCGTTAGGGGGTCACGTGGGTATGCCAAAACCGCTTGATAGACATCTCGATCACCCAGCTATTAAAGATGGCGGCCGATCCAAGATGGCGTCGGGCGCTTTTGTTCAAATGCGTCTAACGTTTTATCTACTTGTCCGATTTTGATGAAACAACTTTTATTCGCTAGATAATTGCAGTACCACTAAAATATCTCCCTTAAGTTAACAGGAAAGCTATAAATTGTGAAAATAACATTTTTGGCGGAACTTTAAACGAAGTTTTTACATAACCAATACCGTAATAATTAGATTAATTTTTTTTGGTCGACTATACGTTAGATGGGTTTCCTACCTTTCAAACTAAGTAACGCACGCGCATCTATTGTACATACTCACCGAATTATAGACAGTACAATTTTTTTTTAAATGTCGAAGAGTAAAAGAAAATTATTAATTGCGGTCGGGGTCGATGACAGGTATATAATTTGTGGAAAAAAGTCGGAATTAAATGAATTAGTAAAACCCAAAGATTTCGAATCTTGGTATTCTCTGTTCAAAGCTGCCACAATTAGAAACTTCAAGGCAATTTTGGACTTAGGGAATGAAGCTGCTTCAAGCTTTCCAGATGTATTTTACCACAGAAACTGTAGGTCAACATTCACATTGAAAAAACTCTAGACGAATTGGAAAAGAAGCGTTCGGAAGAAGAAGTGAGTGGACGCAGTGATTTTCAAAAGCCCCGTCGATCTACGCGAAATGCGCCATCAGCTTTCAGAGTTTTGGAAAATATCTGTATATTCTGTGAACGTAGAAAATACAAAATCGGAACTAATACTCGTGAAGCACTAACGCAAGCTCTCGAACTGAGATCTGACCTAAAATTACGCCACATTGCTATTAAACGGAGCGATCAGAAAATGATAGCAATTTCCTCAACAGATATAATTGCCGCAGAAGCTCATTATCACAAATCGTGTTATAGAAATTACACGCGCGAGTCAAGGACTGAACATCACGAAGTAGAGATCCACTCTGAATCATATGAACTGGCGGAACAATCAGCTGTAAATCATCTTTATGAATATATAAGGTACGAGATTATTTCTAAACAGTCATTTATTTCATTCGTTGAACTTACGGCAAAGCTAGTTAGTTTAATGAATATCGAAGGTGTACCAGGAAATGAAATATTGCCGTCAACCAAATCATATTTGAAAAGAAACATTGAAGGTGAATTCGGGACGTCGCTTTTTTTTTAAAAGTTGATCGCAGATTGTATGTCAGATCAGACAATATGTCGCTTGATACATTACTTGAAGAATTCATTAGATTAAACGCAAATTCGATGAAATAACGGAGAAACATAGTGCATCGGCAATGATTTCAAGCACGGCGATTTCTTTGAGAAAAGATATAAAAAATTGTGTCGCTGAACAAAATTGGCCATCGGACCCTAGAGAACTTGATTCCAATTATATATCAATCCCGGTATCTTTAAAAGATTTTCTAGGAAAACTTTCAACTGGAGAAAATAAAATTATTTCAGCGAAATTAGCTATCACAGGACGTTATACA
Organism: Leiobunum rupestre; assembly: GCF_980474605.1. Classification (NCBI taxonomy): domain Eukaryota; kingdom Metazoa; phylum Arthropoda; class Arachnida; order Opiliones; family Sclerosomatidae; genus Leiobunum; species Leiobunum rupestre. The sequence continues at coordinate 40,690,343 of NC_143392.1, forward strand.
GGGTCTTTTTTTTGCTCGGAAAAGTGTTTTTTTTCAAAAACTTTTTATAGTACCGATTTCAAATTTGGAAGGTCAATTCTCTATACCGGGGGACATCAGTTTGAGAAATTTGAGCGTTTTCGGTAATGTTTTTCACCAATTTTGAAAAATTATTTTTCGACCACTAGGTGCGAGATAAAAAATATCTATTATAAAGTTTTAGGCCGTCATCGAAAACCCTTAAAAATTGTTCACTCGACGAAAAACAACTTATTTATCAGTGAAAATTCGAGCTTGAAAAATTTACAAGTTGGTGAAGCCAAATTACGATTGTTTGAAACGATAATTGAAAAGGGAACAAGTCTAATACAAACGTAGTAGAGTTTTCACACTTGAAAAAATGTTCACGTTTGGTTTTTAAATGCAGATATTTTATTCACATAAATTTTTACAAAACATTTTCAATAATATCACCATTGGCTGCAACACAGGTTTGTGCGCGGACAATTAAGTTCTCAAACGCTTTCTCTACCATTTCTGGTGTGACGTCTCGGCAAGCACTGATTATTCGTCTAATGAGTTCCTCCCTAGTTTCAATCGGCGTGGCGTATACCTTGGCTTTAACGAATCCCCAGAGAAAATAATCCAGCGGTGTTAGGTCAGGTGACCTTGCTGGCCAATGCACTGGACCATTTCTCCCTATCCACCTTTCAGGAAACTCGTTGTTGAGGTGCTCAGTTACTTGCCGGGAAAAATGCGGAGGGGCGCCATCTTGCTGAAACCACAACTGACGTCTTTCAGCCAATGGAAGGTCGTCGATTGCGTCACTCAGCTCGTTCTGTAGAAAATGTAAATACCTTTGGCCGTTGAGGTTCGTCGGCAGGAAAAAGGGACCAATCAAACGGTTTCCAACAAGTCCAACCCAAACATAGACCCGTTCAAATTGAACCTGGTGATGATATTCAAAACCCCAATGTGGGTTGATGTCAGACCAAAGATGGCTGTTTTGATGATTAAAGGGCCCATCTCTAGAAAATGACGCTTCGTCGGAGAACAAAACATGGCGCAAAAATTGTCTATCTTCTTGGACAGCATTTAGTAACCAGTTGCTAAATTCATAACGTCTTTGATGGTCTCCGTCAATTAGTCCTTGGTGGAGCGTAGCTCTGTATGGGTGATAGCGATTCTTACGAAGAATTTTCCACACCGATTTGCAGAACAACCCAAATCAGCAGCGGCGTTAGCGCAACTGTGACGAGGATATGCCACAAAGTACGCGAGTACATTGTTCTCGAAGTCTAAATCCGGTTGACCCAATCCGCGAAACCTAGGTTGCAAGTTACCAAATTGATTGAAATCGTGAATTGCTCGTCTTACTGTATTTACAGATGGTGCTCCATTTGGATGTCTTTCTGCGAAGATTTCAGTCACTCTTCTAAGGTTTTGCGCTGCTTCTCCATAGTAAATGGCAACTATCTCGGTACGCTCAGCTACTGAATAACGAGGCATTGTTCGAAATATTATCAAACACTGATAATAATCTCCCAAAGTTTTCCTTTAAATACCCAATGCATGTTTAGGATTGACCTATAGCCTCGTGTTTTTTAAATCCGGTCGTTTTTTTAACCAAAGTTTCAACTGGATTAGGTAATTCGGTTTCAATTATCGTTTCAAACAATCGTAATTTGGCTTCACCAACTTGTAAATTTTTCAAGCTCGAATTTTCACTGATAAATAAATTGTTTTTCGTCGAGTGAACAATTTTTAAGGGTTTTCGATGACGGCCTACAACTTTATAATAGAAATTTTTTATCTCGCACCTAGTGGTCGAAAAATAATTTTTCAAAATTGGTGAAAAACATTACCGAAAACGCTCAAATTTCTCAAACTGATGTCCCCCGGTATAGAGAATTGACCTTCCAAATTTGAAATCGGTACTATAAATAGTTTTTGAAAAAAAACACTTTTCCGAGCAAAAAAAAAGACCCTGTATATGCAATTTCATCGGGCAAAACCCTTACTCCAAAACATATTTTATTACCATGGGCTATCAAAACTCTTACGGGAAATGTAGAGCTAATGAAAATTATCAACAACTTGGGACATTCCATTTCTTATTCAAAGCTTGAAGAAATAGACACCGCCCTCTGTATCGAAAGTTACGCCATCGATTACGTTCCTCTACCCTCTAACATTCACCCAAATGTCCCAACGGTGCTTGTTTTCGATAACATTGACCGCCAAAAAGAAGTCTTAAGTGGTTCTGGAACATCACATAGAGTTAACGGAATAATTGTTCAAAATGTGTGCCATTCGTGTTTGCATCCAAGACCGCCTTCTACAACCAGCAAGAAAGAAAAAAAGAGAACTATAGAAGTGGTAGAAAAACCGATGAGTATTTACGTAATTGGTAAAAAGCGAAGTCCCCCAGCTATTATACCGAAGGACATTTCGGAGTACACAATCTCAGCGGTACAAAACGCTCGAGTCCAGGATTTACTAAGGACATTTTATAGAAATCACTGCTGTGGAAAGCAACGAGTTTGCTCTTGGACGGGATTCAATATCCTTACGGAAATGGACGGAACGACACCTACAGCGGATATTGTTGAATATTTGCCAACTATCAATGCGCCAGCGACGGAAATGTCCACGGTACAAGAGATTATAAGACAGTGTGTAAAAATCAAAGAATCAAGTCGTAATAATGATGGGGAATTTTCACACAATTTGCAATTTCATGTCCATTATTGGAAAAATGTTTGGAGATTCAGGTCTTCGAGATTTAGCTGTAGAGTCGGGAACGATAGCTGGAGGGTCAATTAACAAAGTTTTAGAAGGTAAACATTACAACAGAGCTATACGTTTAGATAAACTTACTTACGAAGCCATGATGCGTTTGATTTGGAAAAGCTTCGAAAACTGGATTGAGATGGAACGAGACGAAGCGATTGTGGTCGAAGCCAAAAACGTATAATCGGAAATTTGCGAAAACACAAACAAAACTACATACTTATCGACTCATTATGAATAAATTCATGGAGTATATGACGTTGTTGCGACACGAGCGAGGTCCTCTATCAAAATATTGGATGATATAGTCGAAACGTTGCTTAGGCTACTTCGCGCCGACAGAGAAGGCAATTGGTATCTCCATTTAGCCACTATTCGCGACATTATAACATGGGCTTTTGCTATGGACAAAGTAAACTTTTCGAGGTATTTATCGATATACTATGCACAATTGACTCAACTAGAGAACACGGCACTAGATTTATACGAACATTTTCTACGTGGAGGATTTAGTGTCCAGCTTCGAAGTCAGAATCCGTTCGGTAGAATAGCGGTAGACCAAACGACCGAGGAAACTGTAAACAAAGATACTCAAACAGCGGGTGAGACACGAGGTTTCAGCCTTTAACCCGGTTCGGTTTCTAAATATTATCTTACTTCTGAACACAGAGACAAATGAGAGAGCAAATTTCAAGTCAACGAGTAAAATTTTATCATCATGATTTGCAAAACACAACAATTAAAAAGGACGAAGACGACGTTTGTGCTATTTAATAATTATTAGCTAACAATTGGACTAATCCCTTCGACGAAGACCCTTCCGATATCGTTAACATATCAACAGGAACCCTCGCCCCCGCTGAAGTTAGTCTAGACCTTCTAAGCGCTTACGATAAAGGTGAAAAGGCAAACCAAGTCTTTCAAGAAAGTCGAATCCAGTGTTGAGAGGGCTTCCATGACCATATTAAAAAAATTAAACATAAAACATTCTCAACAATAAAACCCCGTTCTATGAAGGTAAAGAACAAGGAAATTATTTTGAAAGCCGACCAAAGACTTTTCGCGAACATGGTTTTAGTTGCTGAAAATCGCCAGCTAGATATGAAGGAGGTATTATGTCACCTACTTGGTCCTATACCCTGGATGCTTGCCAATGCTGATGGATCGCTAAAAACGTCCAACAAAACGTCTTTCGCCAAATTTCTCGAGAATAAGGTGGCCCCGACTCCAAGGCTACTCTGATCGACGCTATGTCAATAATTCAGAAAATGCACGGAGAAAACAATACTTTTGAAGAACTTTCGGTTAAAATTTTTCAACAGATGATCAAGGTTGGTAGATACAGCAACCGAATTGACTTTGTGTTTGATATTTACCACGAAATTTCAATAAAATCGGCTGAGTGCGTAAATAGAGGGTCTGACGGTGGCGTTGTTTTCCACGAAATAAGAACGGTCACAGAATAAAAAATTGGAGACGGCTTTTAACAAGCTCCGAAAACAAAACTAACCTTATCAGCTTCCTTGAAAGAAATTGGAAAACGCGAGAAATGAGAAGTCGGCTAGGAACGAAGACCATGATCGTGTCATGTAACGGTATATGCACTAAACTGCGGAAAAATAACTGCGAAGTAGAATCGGAACTGGAGACGAATCAAGAAGAGGCCGATACACGATTAATTCTCCACGCTAAATACGCCTAAAAAGAATACTCCAACATAATAGTAGCAGCTGACGACACCGACGTGCTTATTTTATGCATAGCTTTTAGTTCTCAAATTACAAAGAACCTTTTTGTCGCGAGAGGCACAAAAATAACGTAAGAATCGTTGACATAACCAAACTTGCCTCAGCTTTAGGTTCAGATGTATGTAACGCCCTTATTGGTCTTCATTGTTTTACTGATTGCGATGCAGTAAGTGCTCTCGCGGGACAAGGAAAGCTCAAGGCGTTTAAGTAAATTGTACTGAATGCTAGCTTCCGACAAGCCGTCTCGGATCTCGGTACGGAATGGGAGCTCTCGGAAGAAACATTTCAGTCCATTCAAGCACTAACGTGTCAAATATATTGCGCTAAATCAAAATTTTTGGATGTAAACTCACTAAGATATCAAATTTTTCGTGTTAAAAAGGAAAAGGTGAGTCGGGACAGTTACCACCTTGTGAAGACACCCTTCGACAACATTCTTTACGCGCTAATTACCAGGCCCCTATTTGGCAAAGATGTTTAATGAGTTCACCGGATATTCCGAACCCAACCGCGAATCACGGATGGGAATTGAACGAGAGAGGTCAACTAGATATTCAGTGGATGCTCGGACTACCGGCACCAGAGGTAGTAATAAGTTTAATGGCTTGCGCTTGTAGTAGAGTTTGTCGGACGCTAGATTAAAGGTGCATTTTAAATAAAATGAAATGTACAGCCGCGTGCAAACTTCAGGAATGTACGAACATTGAAATAGAAGAAGAATACTTCGACAATATTTCATTTGAAGACTCGAATGATTCTGACGATGACTAACTAATGTAAATATATAAATATAACATATATTTAAAAATAAATATATAGTAATAAAGTAATAAAATTAATACTAACATAATATATAAAAATAATTTTCATTTATATTTTCACTTTTTTGTTGTAAACTTAAAAGTTCTTGGTACGGTTTGTAAATAATAAATGCAGTTAAACTTTTTTATTTTTTCTTTATAATTCGGCAAATATATGAAATAGGTGGTCTTGTTTAGTTAGAAACGTAAGAGCTCTATCTAAAGAGCAAGGACGCCAAAATACACTTCTATAAATTGTCCTATTCGCATAAAGCGAATTTTCCGACACTACGTATTAGCGCCCGCTCTCTTTGTACTGTGTATAATTCGGTGAGTATATACAATAGGTGCGCGTGCGTTACTTCGTTTGAAAGGTAGGAAACCCATCTAACGTATAGTAGGCCAAAAAGTTGGTGTATGGGGTTCTCGATTGATATGTGTGTTTTCCATGTACTGGGTGACTACTCTCCAACTACTACTGTTATTGACTTTAGGCAAGGACCAAGTACTAAGGGTTACGAGAAACATCTCCACGTACAAACGACAGGTTTTCCAACTAACGTTTAAGGTATACATTTTATTGTCATTTTGCGATAGCATCGAGTGGGATTCGAACCCGATCCGTCCTGCATAACAGGTGAGTGCTCTACCACTGAACCATCGATGCATGTTACGCTTCACTGAAAATTAAATACTAAGCAGAAATATTAATAGTTAATAAAGTCTTAAATGTTTTTTCGTATGAAATTATAAAGGTCAATTCTTGTTTTAGCGCGGTCGGCTAAAGATAAGAGGGATTATATGAAAAAGCTCAGCTGCGCTGAGAAAAAGGGGATATATAGCTAACATTTTATCGTTTCACTATGGCCAAGAAGGGACAGGTATTAGATTAGATGGTTAAAATGTTTTAGGAGAGAGCCAATGGCAAAGCGTGCATTTCTGCCACCCGGGGTCCATCCATGTGAAACCGGAAATTTTCCACCCCCACACTTATTTCCAGGCCGCCCCTTACTTCTAAGCTGCCCGGGATGCCACCAGGGGTCATGGCCCCCTTGGCCCTCCCCCCACGCTACGCTACTGGAGAAAACAAAATTTTCTAATGTTTTGTTAAATTAGTTACAAATTATTTTGTTTCAAAGATTATTAAAAGTCAATGAACGTCCCAACACCAACGTACAAAAAATGTCCTATTAGCATTAAAGTTTTCGTTTTCGGGCTATAAATGGTGGTCTTTACTAAATTATTTACTGTAATTGGTTGTGCAATGTTTTTATGTCTACTTAAAGCTCAATTTAAGTTAAAATTGTCCTAAAATGTAACTATTTTAGCCCAGTCAAATTAAAATAAAAATGGGCCGAGTTCGGAAATAATTTACGACAAGCAACTATCAACGGTTTTGGGTTCTAGATGGGGAACTTATTGTGCAAAAAAAAGTTTACCACTTTCTGCGTAGGGGAACATGTCTAAAAATGGCCGCCATTTTGTCTATTTTAGGTTTTTTCGGGTTCACGGGTAAACTATAGGAGATATAGCAAAACGTCCGGTAGGTGAGTTGTTCGGTGGGCGATTTGCTATGATTTGCTGTATTGTTTGCTTTTCTACCGCTAGCGCCACCTTCTGTACATAGATGGAATCAAGGCCGCCATTTTGTATTTTTTCGATTTTCTGGGTCACCGGTATGAGATAGGTTTAAACTAACTAGGGAATAGTTGTTCGGCAGATGATATCCCGTCATTTGGCGTATTCCATGTCTATACATCACCAACTCCACGTGCTGTGCATAGATGGACCTAAGGTCTCAAGTTTTTTTTAAGTGAACGAAATTTTTGCGCTATTTTCGAAAAAAAAACCCGCTTTATAGAAACAAGATGTATCTGTATTTCCTTTCTCCTCTGCTTAGTATTCAGAGTGCACACGCACAGACAAAATGGCCTCAACTATAACCTCTCCACGTAGGTCAAGGTCAATAAACGAGGGACTTTCGGACTTTGGTCGTCAAACAATATCCTCCCGGGCAAAGTAAATTGGGTACCGTATTTTACAGGAAAATAATACGTAGTTCGATTTGGTGAGCAATGGAGTGCTTAATTTGCGGGGAGCCTTTATGTTTTAAACCTTTCTCTACCGTTAAGAAAATTGGTATTAAAAGTATTATTGAAGCTAGTAAATCTCGTGGCGATTCAAAATGGAAACAAATTCGCGATCTAAATATATTAAATGTCCACAGCGACTGTCGAGCGAAATATACGAACAAAAAGTATATAGCGCAGTATATAAAAGCCAAATCTACAAGTTTTGAAGAGCCTGCTGGAACCTCAACTAGAGATTCAGCACATAATTTTGATTTCAAAACGGATTGCTTGTTTTGTGGAAAAACATGCGTTTTTAATAAAAAACGAAAAAATTTGTCTTTACGAAAAGTGGAAATGGTAGAAATAAAACCAAGAATAGAAAGAATTTGCCAGATGCGCAACGACCAGTGGGCGAACGAGGTATTTAAGAGGATATGTTCAGTGTATGATCTGATAGCTGCCGAGGCCAGGTATCACACTGCATGCTACACGGAATTCAATAATCCGGTAAGAAGTGGAAACAAGGGTAGACCCTTGATTGAAAACTGCGAAAATGCCTTTCAGAAACTGTGCTCATTTATGATAAACTCTCTAGATCAATGCCAGTTTTCATTAGAGGAACTTTATACCCAATTTAAATCCTACCTAGACGAGGAAGAAGATGGTTGGGGAGAAAAACATTTTCGGAACAAAGTACAGACCTTTTTTGGAGAAAGTATTGTAATAACGAGTATCCCTGGACAATCCAGTATCGTTTGTTTCAAAGGTACTGTAGATAAAATTATAACTAAAAAGTGGTATGAAGAAATAAAAACTAACGAAAAAGATGAAAGAAAGAGAATTGTTACAACAGCGGCCAAGGTTATAGTTGAAGACATTAGATTACAGGTATGCTCCTGTGATAGATATCCGTCTCCTAAAGATATACTAAACGGTGGGATTAAAGATTTTCCAGAAACTCTTATAGAGTTTCTCAAGATTATATTAAACGAGAAGGAAGGGCAAAAACCAGGTATTAAAACTTTAGCTTTAGCTAATTCCATAATGACTTCAGTAAGATCAAGATCATACGTATCTCCCCTTTTGTGTGGACTGGCAGTGTACATGCACAGAAAATATGGTTCTAAAGACCTCATTAACATTCTCTCTAAATTTGGTTTTTCCTCGTCATACAATGAAGCTCTAAAATTTGAGTCGTCCGCAATTTTAAATTCCAAAATTGAATTTGACGAAGGGGCATTTTGTCAATTTGTTTTCGACAATGCCGATTTTAACATCAGAACTTTAGATAAGCACGGCACGTTCCATTCTATGGGAGGAATTTATTGTGTGACACCAGATACTATGGCTAGAATATCATTAAATATACCAAGACCGACGGTAACTATTAAATCAAACGAAATTGAAAAATATGGAAACCTTAAAGTTTTTCCGTATGTAAAACCTCAAAAAAATGGAATCTCAAACATCAAAATAGAATTAGACCCTAACATTGCGAAAGATCCAACGTGTTTAGAACGGTTTAAAAGACTAAATACATTTTGGATCTGTGGTCAATTTTTCGAGATAGTCCCTAAGGTGTCATGGAATGGATATATGTCTGGAGCAACATCACCACGAGAGTACTGCAAATCAAGAGTTATTCCATCACCTTTCATTAACTTGGACCCTAGTAATTTAAGTACGATTAATACAGCTCTTACGTATGCTAAAATGAAATGTAAAGACCAAAAACAGTCCCACTGCTTAGTCACTTTTGATCAACCGCTTTTTTTAAAAGCCGTAACCATGGTTGAATCTGCTAATCCGGAAAGTCAAATTGCGGACATAATTGTTCGTCTAGGAGGGTTTCACCAGTTAATGTCCTTCCTTGGATCTATTGGATTCATAATGAGTTGTAGTGGTATTGAAGATTTATGGGAAACTATTTACGCCAAAAATACCGTAGTGCACATGATGAGTGGCCACGCGTATTCAAGATCTTTAAGGGCCCATTTTTTGACTCAAAAGGCTCTGTCCTACGCAATTTTAAAACGTTGTAACCTAGAAGTAACGGAATTTGAAGATTGGAACCTACCCGAAACATATGAACACCCTAAAGCGGAAATTTTAGATAGCGAGAAACTAAAAAATATTCAGTTGAAATTTGAAGCCGCTATGGACGAACATCGAAATTTAGGAAGAACGGGCCAGCTTTGGATGTTGTATTGGGATTTGATAAACGTAGTGAAGATGTTCATTTTTGCTGAAAGAAGTGGAAATTGGGAACTTCACTTGTATGCCCAAAGAAAAATGATTCCTATCTTCCTTGCCACGGGGCATTTGAATTACGCTAAATCATCTTTACTAAATCAACAGCAAATTAAAAAGATGCGCTTAACAATGAAACCCTGGGATTACGAAAATCTAACGGAAAAGGGAATGTTTACTATACGTCGTAGCGAAAATTATTTTAGTGGAACATGGACTGATATGGTTGTAGAACAAGACTTAATGCGGTCAATGAAGGTCAAAGGTGGTTTAAGCCAGGGGAGAGGTTTCGGAGATAGTTCATTGGCGAGATGGATCGCGGCAATGCCTTTCTGTACGGAGATTAGCAATGCTGTTGAAGTCTTTTGTGGATTTCATTCAACCACTAGTGAACAACACGTCGATCTTAGAGAGTCGAGGCGTAAACGGGATCAACAAGATTTGGATCGTTTGATGACCTGGTTCGACGATCATTCACCTTTTTCTTCGGACCTTGGATCCAGCCTAGTTTCTTTGTCAAACGGTATCGTTGCTGATGATAACATCAACTGCGAAAAAGTCAGAGAAGTTGGCGAAGGTTTATTAAAAAAGATAGATGGCAAAACATTCGGGGAGCTCAAGTTAAAACGCAATGATCAAGTGAGAACGCTGGCGCTCACAAATAAAAAGGCGATTAAGATTAAAGAGAACCTTATCCCCATCAACCCCGCGCAACTTTTCAATCGCATTATTTGTACTAATACCTCCACAGAAGACTTAAAAGAATGTTTCGAGTATGAACTGGCTTCATACCCTCCCTCGATATTTCTAGATGGATTCCTGCGTAAAACTACTAAGTCTAACCTTTTAAAAGAACTAGATAAAATTGAGACTCCAACTAACACAATTCCCCAGAACGCCGAAAACATGTTCGTAGTTGACGGAGGACATTTATTGTACAAAGTCGTATGGCACCGGCCTTCGACCTACTCAAATATCATCGATCAGTACGTTCTACACCTGAAATATCACTACAAATGTAATTCGAATATAACAGTTGTATTCGACGGTTATGATCTAGAATACAAAAGTACCAAATCGGAAGAACATTTAAGACGATCAAAAATATTCCAGATATAGTTATTCAACCTGGATTATTCTGTTCTGTACCTCAAAGTGATTTTCTCTCGAACTTGAAAAACAAAAAATCACTTATAAAAGAACTATCTAAAGAATTGATAAATGTAAACATCCGAGTTATACACGCACCCTCTGAAGCGGATACTCTAGTCGTAACCACTTCTTTAGATATGAAACGTAGAAACAACAACATATTTGTCGTTGCAGACGACACCGATATAATGGTTTTGCTACTTTACCATTGTAAAAAAGGAATTTTCATGATAAGGCATGGAAAGGGTTCTTCGTGTGACAAAATAACAGATATCTACAGTTTGAAAAACAAACTAAAAGATAGAGCAACGATTTTGCCTTTTATTCATGCCTTTTCCGGTTGTGACACAACCCAGCAAACACAAAAGTCCCGGGGATATCCATATATGATCCGAATCTCCCTGGTAGATCATATCCAAAAATCCCAAAAGATGATATTGTATGGATATCCATGTTTGATCCAAATATCTTACAGTTCATACATCCAAGTTTCAAAATCTTATTCATATCCCTGGGACATCCGAATATCGGAGACTGCTTATGTCCAAAATAAAAAAAATGGGTAAGTCTCTTTAATATCCCAGGAATATTAATTTCAATTTCCGTTTCCTTATTATTAACATTCGCGTCGGAGCTTCCTAATTAATTGAAACTACTATAAAACTTCTCAAAATATGTAATAACGAGAAATACATATTTTATATACATACGCAGGCCTACCGATCTTATCTGCATAGATTAATTAAATAAACAGCAATTTATTAATATTAGTCTTAAATCTATAAAAAACGAAGTAAAAAAATTTTGTAAATATTTAGAAGAATTATTATCAAAATTCCAATTAATCAAATATGATTATTTTCAAAATTAAAGTAAAAAAGTATAAAAAGTTTCGAACTTGGCCCCCAATTCTTAAGAATATTCTCCCTTTTACATTTTATCCAATTTATAATAATAAATTTATTTTATATTTATACTAAAATAAATATTATTCTTTAAATAATTTTAGTAATTTTAATAATTTTGAAAATTAATATTTTTATTTTATCACGGCCAACTTCAATAGCACGTGCTATAGCGGCAGCGCGTGATCGAAGTTGGCCGTGCCTCTATTTTCATCCATGCGTACTAAATTGTTTTGTTTGGTATTTGGTAACGCCAGCATGGTAACGCTTTTACTAGACGCCAAGGCCCATTTTCCACACGTAGAACACTAATAATTCTGTCGGCAGTAATACGATAAAAACTTAAATGAACTATTAATAAGAGGTAAGCAATTTTTTCATGTTCAAGTCAGTAATACAAAAGTCAATATGACTTTGAAATCTTACAGTTTTCCAACCGTTCACCTAAGCCTAGGTAATTTGTCTTAAATTTCAACCAGCTTGACTTGCACTTTGCATTAAATTTGAGTTTGACGTTGCTGCTGGAGGAAAAATGGTTTAAACAAGTAAAATGTATGCCAATTTTTCTATTACTCTTAATTGTGAAAAAAATAACCCCAACTAGACTTAAAATTTTATTTAGTGTAGCTGGCTTTTTCATTTTGGGGCTCGCTGCTAGTGATAAAATGGATTTACACGAGCAAAATTTTTCAATTCACTCTGGTTGAGTAAATCCGTTGGTTCACATTACAGTTTGGAAGGAAGAAAAGGCAAAAAAACTTCAAGATCTAATCACAATGAAAATTATCCTTAGTATATTGGTCTAGATTTCTTCTCATTCTACATCTATTATTCACGAGCAATAATTTATTTCTAGCGGCCGTTAAACGATCAAAATGCGCTGCCAATTCTACGATTGCTGAAATTGAACTAATAATTAAAGACTGGTCACACCATTGCCTAGCAGGAAGTAAAAAAGAAAAACCTAAATAATTATAATATTTAAATAACTTTCACAATGATTTTGGAAGCAAAGAACTTTTTAAATAAAACCTTGATCAAAGGAAATTTTAAATCTTATAAGTGGTGTATTTAATAAATCTTTTGATATCTTTCGTCATCATGCCTAGCTCCAATCATAATATTAAAAATGGTTAATTTCACTTAATTCTAAATCTTATTAATTTTATTAGTTATGTTAATGTGATGATTCTTGCATTTACACCAATTATTTAGCTATATATAGCTAATAATTGGTTTTAATGCAAGAATCGTCATTTTATTTAAATTTATTTATTTATTTATAAATTATAGTCATTAATAAATTTTTATCCTGTATAAAATAAAAATATATTTATATGGATATTTAAGGAAAATTTAAAAATCCCCAAGACCTCTAACGTACATAATATGGACATTATAAATATCTATAAGATATGTTTAGAATATATATTGGATATCCCTAGGATATATTATATCCTGGTCATATCCTAAATATGTTATTTTTTTAATCCCTGAGATATCCCTACAACATCCCCTGGATATTCAATATCCAGGGGAAATTCCCTGCATCTCCAAAACCATGACATCTGGATATCTATGGAATATCCATGTGACGTAAAACCTGGATATTTGGATATCTCACAGACATCATAATGTCCAAAGGTAACGTGCCATGGATATCCAATGGAGCTATATGTGTTTGCTGGGTTTAACTTCGTGTTTCTACAAGAAAGGCAAAAACACAGTCCTAAAACTTTTCGCCGATCACCCGGACTTGATCCAAAAAGCAAAGATATTCAATAAAAGCAACTCTAATCGGAAAGATTTAATCGAGGCAGGGAATCATATCATTTTGAAACTTTACGGCGCAAATGTTCGAACCAAATCTCTTAACGAACATCGATACCTAATGTACAACAAAATTGCTCCAAAACAACTTTTGAAAAGTTCATTTGAATTGGCCTCACTTCCTCCAACGTCAGAAGCTGCAAAACATCATATCGAAAGAGTATACTACCAAGTTCAAGAATGGCTCGGGGTAAATTTGGAACCCGATTTATGGGGTTGGAAACAAAATGGACAGTTTTTAGAACCCATTCGCTGCGAAAAAGATCCGGCTCCTGAGAGAATTTTAAATCTTATATTCTGTGGTTGTAAGGGAAGTAATTGTGCAAAATCTTGTTCATGTCGAAAAAATGGAATGAATTGTTCGGCCATGTGTGGTGAATGCAACGGAATCGGTTGTCTCAACACTTATAAAGAAATTGAGGAAAACACTGAAGATATACATGATGCAGAATAGTACCAAAACAATTACTAATGTCCCTAACCAAAAATAGTCTATTTAAATTTCCAAATATATTGCTATAGCGCTTGTAAGTTTCAAAATACATCACTTAACTAGTCCATGTAAATTACAAAATATATAACTTAATCCATATAAATATCAAAATATATAACTAAAGTCTATGTAAATATCAAAATATATAACTAAAGTCAATGTAAATATCAAAATATATAACTAAAGTCTATGTAAATATCAAAATATAAAACTAGTCCAAGTACATATACAGGGTCTTTTTTTTTGCTCGGAAAAGTGTTTTTTTTTCAAAAACTATTTATAGTACCGATTTCAAATTTGGAAGGTCAATTCTCTATACCGGGGGACATCAGTTTGAGAAATTTGAGCGTTTTCGGTAATGTTTTTCACCAATTTTGAAAAATTATTTTTCGACCACTAGGTGCGAGATAAAAAATTTCTATTATAAAGTTGTAGGCCGTCATCGAAAACCCTTAAAAATTGTTCACTCGACGAAAAACAATTTATTTATCAGTGAAAATTCGAGCTTGAAAAATTTACAAGTTGGTGAAGCCAAATTACGATTGTTTGAAACGATAATTGAAACCGAATTACCTAATCCAGTTGAAACTTTGGTTAAAAAAACGACCGGATTTAAAAAACACGAGGCTATAGGTCAATCCTAAACATGCATTGGGTATTTAAAGGAAAACTTTGGGAGATTATTATCAGTGTTTGATAATATTTCGAACAATGCCTCGTTATTCAGTAGCTGAGCGTACCGAGATAGTTGCCATTTACTATGGAGAAGCAGCGCAAAACCTTAGAAGAGTGACTGAAATCTTCGCAGAAAGACATCCAAATGGTGCACCATCTGTAAATACAGTAAGACGAGCAATTCACGATTTCCATCAATTTGGTAACTTGCAACCTAGGTTTCGCGGATTGGGTCAACCGGATTTAGACTTCGAGAACAATGTACTCGCGTACTTTGTGGCATATCCTCGTCACAGTTGCGCTAACGCCGCTGCTGATTTGGGTTGTTCTGCAAATCGTGTGTGGAAAATTCTTCGTAAGAATCGCTATCACCCATACAGAGCTACGCTCCACCAAGGACTAATTGACGGAGACCATCAAAGACGTTATGAATTTAGCAACTGGTTACTAAATGCTGTCCAAGAAGATAGACAATTTTTGCGCCATGTTTTGTTCTCCGACGAAGCGTCATTTTCTAGAGATGGGCCCTTTAATCATCAAAACAGCCATCTTTGGTCTGACATCAACCCACATTGGGGTTTTGAATATCATCACCAGGTTCAATTTGAACGGGTCAATGTTTGGGTTGGACTTGTTGGAAACCGTTTGATTGGTCCCTTTTTCCTGCCGACGAACCTCAACGGCCAAAGGTATTTACATTTTCTACAGAACGAACTGAGTGACGCAATCGACGACCTTCCATTGGCTGAAAGACGTCAGTTGTGGTTTCAGCAAGATGGCGCCCCTCCGCATTTTTCCCGGCAAGTAACTGAGCACCTCAACAACGAGTTTCCTGAAAGGTGGATAGGGAGAAATGGTCCAGTGCATTGGCCAGCAAGGTCACCTGACCTAACACCGCTGGATTATTTTCTCTGGGGATTCGTTAAAGCAAAGGTATACGCCACGCCCATTGAAACTAGGGAGGAACTCATTAGACGAATAATCAGTGCTTGCCGAGACGTCACACCAGAAATGGTAGAGAAAGCGTTTGAGAACTTAATTGTCCGCGCACAAACCTGTGTTGCAGCCAATGGTGATATTATTGAAAATGTTTTGTAAAAATTTATGTGAATAAAATATCTGCATTTAAAAACCAAACGTGTACATTTTTTCAAGTGTGAAAACTCTACTACGTTTGTATTAGACTTGTTCCCTTTTCAATTATCGTTTCAAACAATCGTAATTTGGCTTCACCAACTTGAAAATTTTTCAAGCTCGAATTTTCACTGATAAATAAGTTGTTTTTCGTCGAGTGAACAATTTTTAAGGGTTTTCGATGACGGCCTACAACTTTATAATAGAAATTTTTTATCTCGCACCTAGTGGTCGAAAAATAATTTTTCAAAATTGGTGAAAAACATTACCGAAAACGCTCAAATTTCTCAAACTGATGTTCCCCGGTATAGAGAATTGACCTTCCAAATTTGAAATCGGTACTATAAATAGTTTTGGAAAAAAAAACACTTTTCCGAGCAAAAAAAAAGACCCTGTATATGCATAAATAAAAATTTTCAATAGTCAATGTAAATTTCAAAATTTCGTTCACTTAAAAAAAACTTGAGACCTTAGGTCCATCTATGCACAGCACGTGGAGTTGGTGATGTATAGACATGGAATACGCCAAATGACGGGAAATCATCTGCCTAACAACTATTCCCAAGTTAGTTTAAACCTATCTCATACCGGTGACCCAGAAAATCGAAAAAATACAAAATGGCGGCCTTGATTCCATCTATGTACAGAAGGTGGCGCTAGCGGTAGAAAAGCAAACAATACAGAAAATCATAGCAAATTGCCCACCGAACCACTCACCTACCGGAAGTTTTGCTATATCTCCTATAGTTTACCCGTGAACCCGAAAAAACCTAAAATAGACAAAATGGCAGCCATTTTTAGACATGTTCTCCTACGCAGAAAGTGGTAAACTTTTTTTTGCAAAATAAGTACCCCATCTAGAACCCAAAACCGTTGAGAGTTGCTTGTCGTAAATTATTTCCGAGTCAAATGCTAATTTGACTGGGCTATTTATGAGATGAGAAAAATTGGATACATTTAATGATAAAATATACATTAATACACCTGCACAACCTTCTAGCTTTTCATTCTCCTATCTTAAGTTTTCTTTCCAAAAGTCGATTTCTTTTGGAGCTCGTCTAACAAGAAGTCTTAAGGGATTTATAATTGTTGCATTAATTTCCAATCTGAATTAATAGAATATAAGTATATGCTTAAAATGTTTATTGAAAAAGGCCGCCATATATAGCCCGAAAACGAGAACTGTAATGATAATAGGACATTTTGTAACTGAAGGTTGGTCATTTGCTTACTTTTAAGCTTGTTTTCTAAAATACCATAATAAAGAAAACTGATAAATTTAATCAATTTCGCGTATTCCCCACAGCCGCATGAGTGTTTCGTTTCTATCGTTGAACTCTTGACGAAAACCATATGTCAAGTTAGTTCTTGTCTTTGGGCTCCAGATTGTTGTATGATAGTTAAGGAATACGCCACTAGTCCGACCAAGAGCATTCATTCGTGGTCTCTGCCAAATTCTTTGGTCCCCCACAGCCGCATGAGTGTTTCGTTTCTATCGTTGAACTCTTGACGAAAACAAAATGTCAAGTTCGTTCTTGTCTTTGGGCTCCAGATTGTTGTATGATAGTTAAGGAATACGCCACCAGTCCGACCAAGAGCATTCATTCGTGGTCTCTGCCAAATTCTTTGGTCCCCCACAACCACATGGGTGTTTCGTTTCTATCGTTGAACTCTTGACGAAAACAATATGTCAAGTTAGTTATTGTCTTTGGGCTCCAGATTGTTGTATGATAGTTAAGGAATACGCCACTAGTCCGACCAAGAGCATTCATTCGTGGTCTCTGCCAAATTCTTTGGTCCCGCACAGCCGCATGAGTGTTTCGTTTCTATCGTTGAACTCTTGACGAAAACAAAATGTCAAGTTCGTTCTTGTCTTTGGGCTCCAGATTGTTGTATGATAGTTAAGGAATACGCCACTAGTCCGACCAAGAGCATTCATTCGTGGTCTCTGCCAAATTCTTTGGTCCCCCACAACCACATGGGTGTTTCGTTTCTATCGATGAACTCTTGACGAAAACAAAATGTCAAGTTCGTTCTTGTCTTTGGGCTCCAGATTGTTGTATAATAATTAAGGAATACGCCACTAGTCCGACCAAGAGAATTTATTCGTGGTCTCTGCCAAATTCTTTGGTCCCCACAGCCGCATGAGTGTTTCGTTTCTATCGTTGAACTCTTGACGAAATTAATATGTCAAGTTAGTTCTTGTCTTTGGGCTCCAGATTGTTGTATGATAGTTATGGAATGATCCACTATTCCGACCAGTTATTGTTCATGAATATGGATCCTCAATTCTAAATGGCATAACAGCTAGCAAAAACTTCATAATTATCTGATATCCAATTTTTGGCAATCCCACCCACTTTAGTGGTTAGGTGCATAGGTCGGCAACCCATTTGGTTTCCAGTCTCCTGTCCTCCAGTCTCCACTGGAAGGTTGGGCCTCAGTCTTCAGTCCTCCAGTTTCCACTGGAAGGTTTGATCTCTAGTCTCCAGGTCTCCAGTCTCCATCTCGACTAGAGGTCTCCGGTCTCCGCACTTCAACCATTAAAATCCAGTTTTAACTATCAAAAACTATTGAAGTTTGAAGATAACGATAGAAGACTTTTTAATGCATATATCAAAAAAAAACATCCCAGTTACGATGTTTTTCCCATCAGGGTTTTTTAATGGTTTATAGTGTATGTATATATAAACCTGTAGCGCGTTATAATTATCAGTTCTGCTTTATAATTTGCTCCATTAATTATAGTTATACAGTTTTCTGTTCTCATTAACCATGTCATTTAAATAAACAGTTTTATTGCTTAATTACTGTCTCGTCAATTCATCAACTTTGCTGGTGTTGAATCAATTCCTTCAACAAAAACCATACCAGCAGTAGCGGCACTAATGTTTTTTGACAGGTGGGCTTATTATTTTGTGGCAATTAAGAATTTTGGGGCCCTTACAACTTAAATGACCCCTTATAATTTTGTGGCTTGCCTTCAATTGTCTCTTATAATAAATACATATTTCAATTTAACTCAAAGTATAAATTGTACTCTTCTCTTTTTAAGCCCATTTCTTTTCTTTCTATTGTTCACTTAACTTTCTTTATATTGTGTTTTCAGGCCTCCCACAAACATGTGTTTAACGCGAAACTGTCATTTTAAGAAACTCTTTCGCGCACGAAATTTGCCTAATTATCAGGTATACTTTAGACAGTGTTCCGCAAGTCATTATTGAAGCGAAATATTGTGCACTCTTCGTGATGAAATTTTATCGATTTAAAATGTTTGTTAGAAAAGTATGTTAATTCTGATGATTGTTTCACGTGTAAATGGGTTAGCGTGCCTGGAAAAGCTCAACACAAACGAATCGATCGGAGGTTAATGTAAATTGAGAGTTAGATGGACAAAACTACTCGCCAAAAAGAACGTTTTCTCAATAGAATAAGTGACTGTCAATAGTAGGAATTGAAACGGAAAAAATGACGAATATAAGTATATATAAAGATTCTCACGTAAGTCTTTTACTAAAAATATATGTAACATTTATTTTAATTGTAATGATGTTTGTACTTTAAAATTCCTAATATATAAAAAACCACGTAAATTGTCTTATCTGTTAGCTTTTCGTTTAATCCATAATTAAATTTGTTGACTGTGGTTGATTTTCCGAAAAGTGTTTTTTCGTTAAGTATAATTCTATGAATAAAGTTCGCGGCCGCCAAGAATGAGTCTTACCCAGAAAACCTATTCCTGGTTTCAGGACAAAATATCTTATCGAATACAGCTAAAGCTCTCTTACGCGCAGCTCGAGGGGCTAACCACTCTTAGAAAGTCTGTACACCGGATTACACTTAGATTACCACTGCCAAAGGCAGGGACTTCAAAGATTACGCGTAATCCCATTAGTACAGTCAAAGGTACGGCTCTGTACACCGATTACGCGGAGTGATCACCCCCTCGGCGCAGCTCAATCAAAATAATAGATTCCGCTCAAACGGTATTAGACATTACATGTAGGTACATTTCGGAATTAGGACATTCTTCGCAAGTTTAGAACACACTTCGCAAGTTTATAAGACTATTTGAATGTGTAGAAAACTCTTCGGAAGTTTAAATTAAGACTACCAAGTAAACAAAATCCACGTACAGAATAAAAATTGGCGAATCAGTTGAGTTAAAGTTTAAAACACTAAACAAAAACCTGCAAAACCAAGATAGCGTAATGTAGCATACCTTGCACCCTGTATACCAAACGTGTGGTAGCCTAAAAAGCGCGTTGAAATTATCAAACGCCCTGTAGAAGACAATGGACACAGTTCGTATATCGATCCAAGCGTTTTTCCAAAAATTA
Source organism: Leiobunum rupestre (assembly GCF_980474605.1). Classification (NCBI taxonomy): domain Eukaryota; kingdom Metazoa; phylum Arthropoda; class Arachnida; order Opiliones; family Sclerosomatidae; genus Leiobunum; species Leiobunum rupestre. The sequence continues at coordinate 40,710,514 of NC_143392.1, forward strand.
CGTGACGGAAAATTGAGAAATTGTTATTTTTATTCACTTTAACTACTTAAACAAAGTTACATAGAATATAACAAAATAAAAGAAATTAGCACAAGGTTGCCTGGTAATCGGCAAGCGAAGCACCCGGGGGGAACGAGTTAAGGACTGATGCTGCGTTCCCTCTTTCAACCGCAATAACAATTCTTTGCGTCAGAAATTCCACGGATCGCGGCCTGTAAAAGAAAATGTTTAAAATTTATCAAATAAAATGAAGAATAAGAGTAGATGATTGTAGGACGTAGTATATCTTTTTAGGCCTAGGCGTATCTACCGCTATTGTTTTAGGAATGAACCTGTGTGTTGGCCTGCTAGATCTCCGTTATTAACGTTTTTTATCGGAAATCCAAAGCTTTAATTCCAACAAACGTCCATTTTTGTTATTTGCATATTTGGGTTTCAAAAGAAGCTATTTCACACTTTTGTCTGGGACCTACTAATTAAATTTTTATTTTCTAAAACGCACTAAAAAGCTTCGATTGATAACTGTGCGTTGCATATGCCTTGAAAATTTCAAATTTTTCCGTCACGTCGTTTTTGAGAAAAAAGCTTGGATCGATCAATTTTAAAAGACTCTGTAGAGGTTTCCAATGATTAAATATTTAGAGGGATGGCATTTGTTTCTGAATTTCCAATTGGTACTTAATTCAAATATCACGATGGTGCGTACGTGGGTTATGTGGTCTCGCGAAACAACGGAAAATATTAAAGGAAATTAGAATTTCTTAATGCAACAGTAAACGTAATAAGAACATGAAAAGGGCTAACTAAACGAATTTAATTTAACGAATTTAGATTCCAAGAAGAAATTCGGCCAAGAGCACTAAAATGAGCAAATTATCAACTTGTTGTGCTCCGATCTTAAAATTTTTATTTGTTCGCCACCATCTTACTACAAGCGGTTGAGGTGCACCGACGGCGGCGGCGGTGGCTACGTACCGCGTGAAAATATTACCCACAAATCGCCATTTGGGATTATGTGCAATATCCATTAGGCTGACTAGGCTGAAGCCTAGGGCTCCACCAAGAGCAGATACCCATGCATCACAAGGTGGAGGAGTGATGTTGTAGGCCCCAAAGAAGCTCGAAAACCGCGATAAATTGATATAATCTTAACCTTTTCTAACGAAAATACTGCCGATATTGCGATCAACGAAAAATATACTAGCGTCGCTAACTTAGACTGATCTTGGAAGTTTTCCAATTTTTTATCTTTATATTTAGTATTACCCATTGGTCTACAGAGAAGTAGGAGCGAATATCGGATCATACTTTGAAAATTTAAAAGGGCCTATAGTTGATCTCTTCATTGCGATGTCAACACGTTTCGAGTAAGATAAATCATTTTTAATAAATATACACATATCAGTTATCTGACTATCAAAATGCAGCTTCTTAAGTCGTTCTACTAGTTGCTTTTCACTAGGTTGAATACGGTTTAAATTTTAGCAGCTTTTTGCGGTATTACTCAAATTTCATCATAGATTGTTATAGTGGCTTAGACTCGGTAATAGACAAAATTTTAGAGCTCGCAAAAATATTGCTGTTGCGATAGACCCAAAAATATTACACTGGGCTTTTAATATTTAGCGATAGGCAATTTTTCAAAATCCAGACTCGGTTCATAAGCCACTCTTGTTAGACTGATGTATTTTTATTTCTCGCACTCTTCTGAAGAGGAGCTCAGATAATGTCTCTGTGTCATATCCACTCATAACAAATACCATTATTTAGAGCTCACGTCTTTTGTCGCTCAGATTTGGGTGCGTTCTAGAGGGTGTTCACACTAGCATACTCTGCAAATATTATCAAAATCGTTTCTGTATTACATCTTTCGATTTCCTACTGGATAATATGACCACAGAAGTCTAATAATAAAATATCAGACCAATATAATCAAACATAACTTCTTAAATCTAAATAAAATATTTCACCTAGAAATCTAATTAACTCTAGAACTTTAACTAATATTTTCCAAACTGCATATCAATATGGTCAAAAGAATCCACCTACACATTAATTTTTTTAGTGCCTTAAGGAGAAACCCTGTGAATTTTGAATCAGTTTTCCCTCACTTTCTTTTTGGTAGAATAATTCCTTTTTGAAGATGAACTATGTGATGCATTCTCGAATTAGCTTCGACCTTTTTGATTATCGTTTTGGTAAATCTTAAACTTAACGAAGCATCTAAAAACTATACACTTTGACAATTTGAAAGTCCATTTTATTCGAACGACGTTAGATAAAAATATTAGTATGTTTATTTTTTTAAATAAAGCACATTTCTCATTAAAACGAATATAACTTCAGGTATTTGTTGTGGAACACCAATGTTTACATCTCTAACCGCTCTTGCCTTTGGCTTTAGAAATATTTGGCGCCACAGTAGAGGTAAAAATTGAAGAGGTATTCCATGGCAGGTTATATTCCCATTAAGATCCTTAATAATTTTAAAGCATTGGGGTTTTCATTAATAACGCCTTGTACATCAATTTTTAAATTATTCATTTCAGTTTCAACACTTAACACGTAACAACTTTTTTTTACTATTAATTATTTTAAGGTCGAGATATGAAGGAATTAAAATAAAATAGAAAATTTAAAACTTAGATACATTGAAATTAGTTTTTTTTTACTAACATAAACACCGTTATTTTATAAGCTCGTGCCCGTGTAAACATATACAGTTTTGGAAAATCCCACGACCAATCACACAATTTTTTTTCTTGGGTCACCCTTACCTTTTTGGATTTCATTGAAATTTCGTCTTAGGTTCCTTTTGTGAAAACAAGCTGATTTCTAAGTTATAATAATAATAATAATATGATAAATAGTTTTTGAGATCTCTGGCATTTAAAAACTGCCAAAAATGGTAAAATTTTAACATCTTTTGAAATTATAGAACGATACAAGGCGAGGGATAGGGCTAATTTTAAATTGTTTATTGTAAAAATTCCGTCTAAGAAATTATATACAAATTAACTTCTTTAAACCTATAAAATCAGTATTATGAAAATTTTAACATTTATTTTAAAATTTTCTGTTTGTGCGTTTAACGAATATCCCAAAATCCCAAAACAGGCTTTCTATAGTTCTAGAGAAAAAAAGTAAACCCCTACCATTATAACTTCCACTTGTTTCAATATTTGGTAAATATGACATTCACTCCTCAAAATGTAGGTTGATAGTTTTTTAAATAGTAGTTCGATTGTGGTTCTCCAGTGCTAACTTTAAAGCAAGTAGTGACTCCAGTGCAATACCTCGATGTGACGATAGTTGTCGTTTTCGGCAGCTCCTCCAACCAAGTATGTGAGGTCCGATTGCTGGAGATTTCCAAAGCGTACGAACGGGGACTAAATAACGGGCGTATATTTTCAACGGAGGAGTTTTTATTCAAGTCCTTGTTTCTCGAAATCCACACGATCACCGTTTTATGACCGCGACAAAGCGTCAAATTTTATTCGTAAATTATAACAAATATCTTTACGATTGAACAAAAGTAAGATAAAATATGAAAAAGTACGCACCTGCATTATATATTAATCATTTAAAATTGTAGTCGATGAAATTACTAGTAATTTACTTCACTGGTTAAATTGAGACACCACTAAAAAATTTCATGCTGAATTAATGGCTTTAAAAGTCACTTGATGACCCTAAGGTGGTGCCTTGGGTAATGGTATTAAAGGGGCTCCAAAGTTCGGTGGCTAAATGTGTGTAAAGTCAGTAAAGTGCGAAATTTACGGTTGACTCTGCCCGCCTCTGCCAAGGCCCATGCGGGGTTGGAGGGAAGGAAAAGCATGGTCAATTTTGTTTTTTTTTGCCACCGAACTTTGGAGCGCCTTTAACCTAGCTGATTATCCTTGTTGTTATACGGGGAAACATCCAAAGTGTTTTCTATAGAAATGCTTTTGGAAATTTATATTCTTGAACCTTTGACCCTCTAGATACGTTTTACCCCTAATACGGAATTAAGAAACTTTTTAACAACTAGCTGAGAAGCCTGCCATACAGGCGGGCCCTCAGCTAGTGGTGTGTTTCGAGACACCCTTTTCCCCATATTCGAACCACCGCACTAAGGCTGCCTCCCCCTTTTTCCCCATGCTAGAATTACCGTGGACCCCTTTACCCCATAGTCGAACCTCCCCCCCAGTAAGGCCTCCTTCCCCTCTTTCCCAGGGGATAATTTCCAGGGTATTCTTTTCCCCATAGTAGAGCCACCCCAGTAAGGCCCTTCCTCTCCTTTTTCCCCGTGTGATAATTACCGTGGTACCCACCTCCCCCTTCTTCCCAGGGGATCATTTCCATGGTACTGTTTTCCCCATAGTAGAACCACCCCTGTAAGGCCCTTCCTCCCCTTTCCCCCAGGTGATAATTACCGTGGTACCCACCTCCCCCTTCTTCCCAGGGGATAATTTCCATGGTACTCTTTTCCCCATAGTAGAAACACCCCAGTAAGGCCCTTCCTCCCCTTTTTCCCCCATGTGATAATTGCCGTGGTACCCCCTCCCCCTTTTCCCCATGTGATAACTAGAGTGGTATCCCCTCCACCCTTTTCCCCATGTTATAATTACCGTGGTACCCCCTCCACCCTTTGTCCCATCCGATAATTTCCGTGGTAACCCCTCCCCCCTTTTCCCATGTGATAGTTACCGTGGTACCCACCTCCCCCTTCTTCCCAGGGGATAATTTCCATGGTACTGTTTTCCCCATAGTAGAGCCACCCCAGTAAGGCCCTTCCTCTCCTTTTTCCCCATGTGATAATTACCGTGGTACCCACCTCCCCCTTCTTCCCAGGGGATAATTTCCATGGTACTCTTTTCCCCATAGTAAAAAAACCCCAGTAATCCAATGGCTGATTTACTCTCATGACGAACAAATAAAAATACGCTCGTCCTTAAGTCCCGATTTACAGTTTGAAATTCGAGCCAGTGCGAAATCCGATCCGAAATTCCAAAAACAAACTTAATGACCAAAATAGACTTGACCTAGTATTAAGGCAAAGGTCAAAGACGTAAGATAGCTACCCGCGTTTCGGATTCGAATCAATATTTACCATTCTTGACCCAATTTAAATACCGTAATTAATAACCGTACACTAGCAATAATTTGGAAATTGTTATTTATTAACAAAGAACCAAAGACCAAATTGAGTGAAATCTAAAAAGGTAGGGTAGACAAATAACAATAATAAATTGATCGATTTGTCGTGGGATGAATCTATAATGACCTTATTTTTATGATTTATCTCGCAGTTGGACAGTCACGAACAAGGGCATAAATTCGGTAAGAATATTTTTCGCTTCTTATCATTATTATTCATCAACGGCTCAAAAATAGATGGTTCTATAAATCCTAGCTAAGCAAACCAAACACTTTCACAAAGACAACATATCGCTACTTATTTATTCTTAGGTCTTAAAAATTCTGCTTATGATCATTCCTATTTGATTGGTATTTTCTGAAGCGTCACCCATAAAGTGAATTTTTAAAATATAGCTAAGGTAGTTTACGCGAAGATGGAATATTTAAAAATTTAGTAAGTCCATAAGTGAATTGTTTACAAAACTAATGAGATATAGTTAACTATTTATAATGGTTTGTACAAAACTATAACCGTTAAATGAGTAGTATTTTATCCAAACAACTAGTTTGTCAGTTTTGGCAGAAAATAATTTTTTGAGCCTCCCGGGTTCACGAAATATCGGGCCAAACCTTCTGGCTCTCTATAGTCTTATAAACAAGCGGCCTTCGGTTTTCAGTACTATTACAGCACCATCTCGTTTTAAAAATAATGTAAAAAAGTCTAAGAAAATAGAAGTGGTGGTTGCCCTAACAGTTAAGTTACTTAAAAGTTTGAGGCGACTGAAATTTTCAAATTTGGAATATGGGGCGAGTATGTTGTTTAAACACTTGTCGTTGGAGTAGCAAAAGAGATTCTAGTCTTAAATTTTTCAATATACCAATATATCAATGTGATAAAACTAAATTATTGTCGGTGAAAAGGCCTAAAAAGTGGCATAATTAAAGTCACAAATTCAAAAATAATTTAGTGAAAGAGCTAGGGGGCGACAGGAACTTGTGACTTATGCGCGAAAGACCAATAGGTGGCGTACTTCGTTTCTTTTAAATTTCCATATTTTGAGATTCGCGCTGAAAATTTGTATCGTTCGGCGGACTCATTTTCCTAATATTTTAAATATTCAACCACAAAGTGACCAAACGTAAGAAAACCGTATAGAAGGATCACATGACACCATTAAACTTTGAGAGCGTTCTGCTTAAACTCTCTTGTATTTACAGGGAAAATATTCGATATGCCGTAGCTCTATTCATATATATACCACGCAAACTCTCTGATCTGTGATAAGTAAAATGTCAGCTTTCTCGATGTATATTTATCCTGTGTGACGTAATGTATATTTATTTATTTGTCTCCAAACGGAAACCGAATGGTATACTAGATTTTTTTAAATGTTTTTTTTTAACGATGGAACGACAAATTATGACGAAGTGGTCTACTTCGTTTCAAAGTAAAGAGGCTGTGGTTTTTGATACCGGACTACATTACTTCTTATTTTCTTTCATTCTATTTCTACTGATTTTTAAGTCAATATTTTCAATTTTATTAGAATTCACTTGGAAGACTAACGGTCGAAAAACATTTTTGTTTCGTGGAAAGAGATATATAGGAAACTTTTTTCTATAGTCTTAAATTTATCTACCTTTGAAAAATAAAAACCAATTCGGTATATATTATTTTTTAAATGAGTTTTAAGTGTGAGAATTCAACCGTTATCTAATACGATAAGCCGCCAACGTCTTTTACTTCATAATCACATCGAAAAGATCATATAGCTTTCAAATAACTATTCAATTTTCCAATTAACCTTTTGGATAAATCTAGCAGAATGCGTGTTCAAAATCCGTCCATAAAAAGCCAATGATTATTATGGTCAAACCGATATTAAGATACAGAGAGACCCAACGGCAGTTTCATAGCTGGAAAACATTGGGCCATAAGTCAAGGCGGAAGAATGAGTTCCAATAAAATGTAATTTTTGCGCGTCCGAATACCAGATGGAGTAATGGCCATTGGAACGTAATATTTAAGTGGACCGAATGTACGGCGGATATGTGCAATGCAATTTATTTGAAACAGTTAGTAGGACTAATTAATCTAAAAAATAAACATATATATTCGTTTAGACTGCACTAAGGTTTTTAACGTCAAATCTATGATACATGAAGACTTTCGGGCCCTCCACAAGGAGAACAGTAGAGTCTTAGACGTTTTATGCCATTGAAACATTGTTAGGAATTTAGATATATACCTAAAGCTCGAAAATATTCACCGAAGAAAATATTTAGTCCAATGTTACGAGTAAAGAGGAAATCCGGTGATGTCGTACAGCGCCACCTGTGTGGAATTGATAAACGATACAGACATTTTTGGATAGAGCATTGAAATCTACATTTAACCAATTTATCACCTTAGTTATTTTCCTTTTAGTTTTCGAGAAAGATTTGAAAACTTCACATTCGAAGCCCTCTGGAAGGCGAATGGTTGAACTTAGTAAGTCTCGACTCATAGTAACATTGTTCAGCGTAATGCAATCAATCACATATCCAAATCTCAAGAAATTTCACCGAAAGCCACGTGCATTGTTAAATGTGCGGGGTCCTTTTCGCTTAACATTTATTTTCGTATATATCTCATTTTTATGGACCTATAATACTATTTGTTGGCTTTTTTACGAGTGAAATAAAAGTTGAGAGGGAGGAAAGGAAAGTATGCCTTGTGGAGGGAAGGAAGTTTAAACAAAGAAATAACGCCTCGTAGTGAGGAATGGAAGTACTAAGTAGCATTGGTCAAAGCAAGTGTTTTTTTATTTCATTTTGTAACATCCTGTGGAGACGGTTTCGCCATCTACCTACGATATGATACCTTAGACTAACAAAAGGGCCCGAAAGAGCGACAATAAATACACTTTAATGTCGTCGATCTCGAGTCGAGCATTCATTAAACCGTTAGCATACCAAAGTTCAGGGATTGTCACACTTTTCGGTAATTATATCACTTTTGCTATCAGTTATTTTTACTGGTTTATTTCGTTTACCGAAAATGTTGATAATGTGAGAGAAAATTTGTGTACGATGTTTTATTTTCATTGATCCAGACCAACCCTATTCTCGTTCACCTTAATTACTAAAGTGGTAAAACCTTCAGTATTGTGTAATTTATATATAATTTTACAATATCGCTGTGATAACTAATAATTGTTTAAATATTTGATAATATTTAACCTGGTCTAAAGAAAAATAAATTATTTTGTGTTACGTTTTCTTTTTTTCACCCTTACAAACAGAATTAACAACCTAGTACCAAATACATTTTCGATGTAACAGCAACGGGATTAAAATCTTGGAAATTTTTTAATATATTAGTGAAATATATATAAAACATGTAAAATTTTTAAATTTTCGACCCGTTTTCTTATTTTCTTTTAAAAAATGTGCCGCCGTTATAAGTTTTGATTAAGCGTAGTTAAAATACTGAGACGACGCGTGGGGAATGAACTAAATCCCTTCCGAGGAGAGGTAGTATTACAGACTTGACCGTCTTTAATTATAATAAATATAACAAATGTTATTGCCTTAAACAAATTTCCAATATCAATAGAACAAAAAACCAACTTTAAACCCAAAACGTTATTAAATTAACAAAGCAACAAAATGAGAAATACAAAATTTTAAATTATTAGAACGCTCACGAAACGTAAAATATACGCGCGAGAAACTATTATATAGAGAAAAACAATCCATGGTATTATAGGTCTTAAACAATCAAATTTATATGGAAAACAAAAGTTAAAGCGAAACCAAAACTATAAGTAAAAGCACTTATAAAAACTGCGTGGGCTCATGCCGACAACCCAACGAAGCCGATATAAATCAATGCAAATGACAAATCGTAGACAAGAATCCTCCTCCACATTATCAACACTTTGCAATAGACGAAATAAACAATAAAAATAACCAATAGAAAAATTTATAATAATAACCCAACCAAGTAACAAGTTAAGTCTAAAAATCCACAGTAATAAACATTGTATTAGCAGAAATATGTAATAAAAAAATATAAAAATAACCCAATCAAACAAAAAAGTAATTCAAATACTTAGGAATCCAGAAAATGTCAATTGTAATAGAAAAACCAAGAACACCTTACCGTTAACAATTCCCGGCTTATAACGCATACAGTGTGTCAGAATTTATAGCCCGGTGTACCTAGTAACAAAGACCATACCACCGGAGGCCTATCATCATAGTGCCCTACGGCAGCGTCCCCCTAGCCCGGACAGGTGACAAATCCAGCATAGGTAGCAGTACCCTACTGCTGATGGTCGCACCTTTGACGCAAGCCACTCAACCCAGCAGAAGGTGCAGCAATGGGTAGACCAATCCCCACTTCGCACACAGCAGAGGGATTAAGAATGGATGCTGTAGCAACTCCAGCCGACACCCCACCTATGAAGGCAGGGAGTCAAGCACTTTGGAGAGAGCTCCTAAAGGGGAACGACGAGCACACAGCAGTCCAAGTAACCCGGGACAGCTGGCACTGGAGATCCCGGTGTGAGTCCAGAAGGCCGGGAAACAGGACCGCCGTGCCCTCATACGGAGGCTCGCCGCCCCACAGCAGGCTACCCAATCCGCCGAGGCGGCCAGTTTGCACGGACCCTCTCCGTTAGCCTGAGCCGAAGCTCAGTATCCAGCCCAAACCTGACCGAAGTCGGAGGTGGAGATAGGACCATTTGATCAGAGCTAACATTTCCCAGTGCGCCACCGCCCTTATGGGTTACAAGAGCCGGACCCCGACTCCCCGGTAAAGCCACCAGTTATTGCACACTCTAACCCATTTAGGGCCCTTATAACACATACAAGAAACCCTTAAAAATTAATAAAACCAACGTAACCACATTAATGAAAATGTATCACACATTTAAAGCCGATAAGAAAACACGTAAAGTAAGCAAAACGAAAAAAGCACTTTGTATACCACTTGAAATTGTATTCATAAATGACCCTTAACGGTTCAAAAGTACCGCTATACAAAAAACTAACTAAGTGGGCCACCCACGGGTTCTACCCTTTAACCCTCTTATCTCTGCTGACTGCGCTAAAACAATATTTGACCTTATGTCTTCTTTTTCTATAACAAGGAGTGGCTTGAGTTGATGCATCTTTATGGGAGCCTTTTCCAAAAGGTGGTGCTTGGGGCTTAGGTGTTGACTCACATATTGGATATCTGATTTCAATTGACGAAAAATGATGACTAGAATTTTGACTTGAGACTGAGCTGCGATTTAACTCTATTGATGAGTCGTCTTCTGATTACAGTTGCATTTCGGTTGATAGCAACAGTTGTTGTAGGTTCAATAAAAAGGCCAGAATCAAACAATAGAATTCAAGTTGCTAGTATTAATATTTAAACTGCTAGAAACATTTTCCTCCGATGTGTCAGTAAACCTTTCTGAGTCAAACAAAGTTCGCTTGATACAATTCAGGTCACTATAGTCTGACAAATAAAAGAAGGCCCCTGGGAATTTTACTCAAATTGGGGTCGCTACCGTCGAGTTTTATTTCTTCGTTTTGCCACTTCATTTTTTTGTGGCTTTTAAGCAAGTAGGAGTTATGTTATGTTTTATTTATGCGTTATTCGGCTTTGATCTAATAAAAAACTATGCTTTAAATAAAGTAATCTCATTTTACTTTGTGGTTACGTAAATATTGCGACATGGGTAAAGGTAATACAATTCGCCGAGAGTTATAATCTCAAATATCGCCAAGTTTTTTGAAAAAGAGCGATATGAAAATACAGTTCTACATCCGGTTGAACAAGTACAATTACGCACTGCTGACGCGGCTGGAGTAAGTGAGCGGACAGTTAAAAGGATGAGAGCGGAATGCAAGGAAGCTGAAGCACAGGGTGAAATGTACTTTACGACTGCCCGCAGCCCTGGAAAACTAAGAGGCCGTCCTTCTTCGGTTACGAACTTAGACAGCTTTCAACTTGCTGCCATTAGAAGACGAATCAACCAATTCTATTTGGAAAAGGAGTTGCCAACGTTGAGTATATTATTGAAAGCGGCGAGAGAAGGCGTTAAAACCACCAACGAAGTACTTTTCAACGGATCACGTGAGTCCATGAGATACATAGTTAAAAGACAACTTGGGTTTCAATTTAAGAAGGTTGATAACCGCAAGCACCTTATAGAAAGAAGCGATGTTGTTGCACTGCGTCGTCAATTTCTAAGAAAAGTAAGAAATATTGATCTGAAGGACAACGTTATCTTTTTGGACGAGACATGGGTAAATGAACATCATACAGTACAGAAATGCTGGCAAATTCTAAATAATATTTATAAAAATTCTAAATAATATTTATAAAAATTCTAAATAATATTTATAAAAATTCTAAATAATATTTATAAAAATTCTAAATAATATTTATAAAAATTCTAAATAATATTTATAAAAATTCTAAATAATATTTATAAAAATTCTAAATAATATTTATAAAAATTCTAAATAATATTTATAAAAATTCTAAATAATATTTATAAAAATTCTAAATAATATTTATAAAAATTCTAAATAATATTTATAAAAAGTTTAAATAATATTTATAAAAAATTTAAATAATATTTATAAAAATTTTAAATAATATTTATGAAAATGATATATAATATTTATAAAAATTCTAAATAATATTAATAAAAATTCTAAATAATATTTATAAAAATACTATATAATATTTATAAAAATGCGATATAATATTTATGAAAATTATATATAGATAAAATCTATGGAAATATCACCCAAAGCTCTAAAAAGCGATATAAAAGAATGATAGGTTTTTCGATAAAAAGTAGTTCTTAGTCATTTTATAGAATATTTTTGTAAGAGCATTGAGCAACTTGACTAAGCTGGTTAGTAAATTATAATAACTTTATTATGATAAATGAAAACATGGTGCCGGATTAAAAAATAAACGTTATAACCAAGGCACGCCCTAATCGTTTCTTGAAATACCTTCTAAATTTCTGAAAATGACGGAGGATTATGAGGCCACCGGAATTAACACAAAACCGAGCCTTCTTCCAATGCACTTCCCGAATCAAACAGCGTTACCAGAATTTTCAAACAGAAAAAAATTCTGTGACTGAACTGGACGATCGTAAAGAACCGCCGTTTTCCATGCTAAATGACATAAGGCTCTGTGTGAACCAAAAAGTAGATGACTTTACCAAGTGCACCATATTAGAGAAACCTTGGACGCCAAATAAGAACTACGTGTTCCCATATTCCGAACATTCCAAACAAGGAAAACTTGTAAAGCTTCATCTGAAAAATTTCACTGGCTTGCACTTTCTGACCAAAAAAAAAGTTAGTACTGCGAGTACTGCGTTTTGTTTGCCCTGACACATGTACACAACTCATCGCTACAAAACCTTGTAACGAAACCCTTACAATCTTTTGCCAAACTACTTGGAAAAGATGGAGATTTAGTCCTACATGATTAACATTTAAATTATATACAGGCAGTCTAAGAGTGAAAACAATTTCTAGTTACTTTTAAAGAGCCGAAGAAAGACGTATACATGTAACCAAGTGAACGCGCAACGTTTAATACAGGTACAAGACAAGTTGGCAAGCCAAAATATACCTCTCCTCGGAAGAATTGTCCCTAGTGGTATTAATTTCTCGAGATAACCCTTAAAGATATATCTCCGCAATTTAGAGTTATTTGTTAAAAATATTAACCCATTTCTAACCCGCCCGGTATAAAATTTTAATTATAATTAAAATAATTGAGACGAAACGACCAATTTTAATTTATTCAGAATATCATAAGTTAAGTAGTTACAACAGTAAGTTAGACGTACTATAACAATGCACAATTGAATTAAACCCTTTTACAGAACAAGTTTATCAGTTAAATATAATACGAAGCAAATTTTAATGAAATATCTACAGAGGCTTTTTGGAATTACTCGCTTACGAAATACTTGCCGCATCTTTAACGCTCATTTTATTTCAACACTCGCCCTTGATGAAGATACCGTAGATATCTGGTAGTGGACGACTCGTTCACTTCCTGTTGACGTTGTGACGCATACCACATGAAAAAGACCAATGCCGTCCAATTTCCAATATCATATAATGACTCGCACACCCAAGAAATCATTGACTGCGTTAGAAATCGTAGATATCCAAATATCCACACCAAATGTATTTACAAGAAGCAAAAACCTTACCATCAACAAAGCACAGAGAGCCACTTGACTAACCGCCAGCTTTTAAAGCAATTAACGTTAAATTATCTCCTTTGAATTAACAGAACTATATATAGGTCGTTAAGAAAGTGGACCACCCACAGGGTCTACCCTTTAACCCTCTAATCTCGGCTGACTGCGCTAAAACAAGATTTAACCTTTAAAAAATACCAGATTAGGCCTTCATAAATTCATTAATAAAAAAAGACTTTATTACCTATTATGCTTACGATGCCTGTCTTAATTTCAGTGAATCTAAGCAGCTATCGGTGGTTCTGTGGTAGAGCGCTCGACTGCCAAGCCGAATGGTCTGGGTTCGAAACCTGGGTGGCGCATTTGTTTTTAATCAATAGAGAAACGCTAAATTAGAATTTCTTCGATGCAATAATTTCAATTTCAATTCTATTTCAATTAAACCAAAATTTCGTACTCTATTAAATACGCTTCCGATAAAGCTGAAGGTCTAATTTTCAATAAGGCGTAACAAGTGTCGGTGGTTCTGTGGTAGAACGTCCGCCTGTCAATCAGGAGGTCTCGGGTTCAAATCCCGCCCGATGCGATCGCAAATTGATACTAAGACGAATACCGTGTACAACTGATGGAAACCCTGCCATTGGACGTTGAGAGGTAGCATTACACTCAGCACTCGGTTATTGATAGCGTGATATTCGATGAAACCACACGGAGCAGCTTTGTGTAACATAAACAAATTCACCGTCAGAACTACTCAGCGTCTGAAACCGAACATTACTACCGCATTTCACTGTACATCCCATTACTGGATGAAATTAATCTGGATTTAAGCACTCGTTAATCTTCCGATTCTCTAGAAGCATTAGACCTTCGATTACTTCAAAGGAAGCTCACCCGTGGTGCTGAAGGTCATACCTTAGGTGTGGCGGACTAATATCTACAGTGCCATGTGTGGAATCTGTTGACCTAAAACACTTTTCTTGTACTGTAACTAGCATAACGGTGCATGAGTATACCAATCTACAAGTGGCTATACTTTTAGATCATGAATAAACCCAAGACGGTAGTCCCTCAAATGTTTGTCTGGATCCGCCCCAGTTGCATATACGGTGATTTCTGACTCTCATCCTGTTGGTACAGGTCTGCTTCTCTTCGGGAAGCTTATCCCACGGCACGAAGATTTATCTGTATTCATCTTGGGTCAATGACTCGAAAATACAGGTGATGAGAATGTACATGTCTTTCTCTTTCTTCGCTATCATCATGATATCTGCCCACAATGAACACATTTGAGTGAGATGCGTGGCCATGTCGACCTCTGGGAGCCTTCATCGCTTGTATGTATCAACTGCGTCAAGAGCCTTCGAAGTTGGTTTAAAGGTTTCTTCTGGAAGATTTAGTATAATTTGTTCCACATCTTCTCTTGTGTACCGCAGTTCGTAATCATGATGGTGCGGGCGGTACTGAACGCCACTTGACACTTCCTGATATCACTTGCATATGCGGTGGTTACTGACTCTCTTGTTGTATAAGCTCAGCTCGCTCGATCTATTTGCCAGTGATGATCTGGAGCGACCAGCTGCTCAACGTCATGTTGCAAGAAACTCTGTATCGCCATCAGGATACAGCTGAGCAGGAGAAGCTATCAAGAACAATGATCCAGTCGTCTAAATCGTCAATACATCAATGTGCGCCTTGGAAGACTGCTGGGCCCTTAGCCTGTTGAAGTATTTGATTCAACACCATAAACGTTGATGAAAAGAAGAAACCGTATTTAAAATAAAACTGTTTACTGGGGCAACATTATTAATGATAAACAGAATACTGTAACGATGCTATAAATTAAGCCAACTAACGTTTAAAACGTAGTGCGTGTATATATACTCTAATTTAGAAAACATCTAGCTTTATACAATAGTTTCAAAAAACCTGAAGGATTTACTACCTCCCAACTAGAGATGTAACGCGTGTAGTTTTTTTATAGGGTGGAACGAAGACTACATTTTATTACCTCCAACAATTTTAATCAAGAAGTACGAAAATTTCATGAACCACGAATATTCACATTCGCCTACTGAATAATAACGCCAAAACGCAGTCTTATTACAGCAAGTAATTTTTTATTCGCGATAGTTTCGATAAAAAATTCCATAATTGCTTTTTTTTCTATTAATTTTTTGTAAATGATTTGTACGATTTCTTTATTGTTTGTATCGCAACAGGATATTTTGATGTACCCTAATTCGTTGAGCTTGAGGAGGATACAACATCAGCAATTCTCCGCGGAATTATATTATTCTCGAGTTGTGCTGATTACGCAAAGAAAGCAATACGTTTTCAGATCACCGATTTCCAGCCTGTTTCAGATTCCAAGATGGGTGTGTATTCGTGTGGTTCTGACTGACTTGTTTCGTTTCTGTCTCGGTGGTTTGCGCGAAAAATGTAAAGGATCATGTTAAAACGCAGGGGTGTCTAAAATCTCACCATTCAAAATGGTGATATCGATCTTCAATAAGTCTTAAGAAAAGTGGTAAAAGTTGCCTGGTTTTTGAAATAGTGCCGTTGCCCCGCACTTAGAAGTAGCCCTCTCAATGGAGGAATTCTAAGGTTATTCGCAACCTTAGAATTTAATCTGATTTGAGGGTTGTTTAGGATTCGAATTTGCTTGCCGCTACAATGGCAAATGGCCTTTAATAATTTGTAAAATACCTGTACTGTTCAGTATTGCAGTTATGAAAATTTATTCGTATAAATCAACAGATATAATTGTTTGCACGTCGGCATACGATCTTTCTATATCAGATTATAAGGTATTATAATTAATGGGAATATGACATCAAACTAAATGATTTAAAGGACCTCATTTAAACTTAAATATGATTTCACTGTCTTTCTTCAAAACCAACTGTTTTCCTATATCATATAAGCAGTACCCACGAATTAACAATATTTTTTTGGTTCTAGCTGATTTGTTCTGTGGCTTCATGTTTTTTGATGTTATCACTCTTAAGTATCATATTTGACTATTTAAATCAGAGAAGAAACCGATCGAAAGCTATAATAAAAATCAGATATTTTTGGGCTTATTTCGATTCTCTATTAAACAAAAGTAAGTTGATGGTAAATGGCCAAAATTTTGTTAATTTAATGTAATTTATTTCAAAATTTTATAGAACAAAACATTCTGTGGTAAGACATTTTATGAAAACTCGTAAATCAAGCTTTTATTCTACAACAGTATTTAATGAATTTTCTGATTTCTTTGGTATTAAAGAAATGGTGTATAGGTAGTTAAATTTTAACTAATCAGAATTGCTCATGGAGGGATGTCCATAGTAATAGCTTCCGAGTGTCGAGAACGTATTCGTGAAACTGATATTGCTTGCAGCACCCTAATTGCCTCTTGGTTCGAGAGAAAAATCCCTTTCTGCCAGTAAGAGGGAAGACATTCCCGCTGTGATCTTCGGGTCTTAAACGAACTGCTACATTTGGCAATTATTTTCTTCTTCTAAGAAACAAAAAAATATATAGTATATTCAGAAACCCATTTAATTTGTACACCAAGGTAAAATAATAATTGATAATTTAAGGTACTAAGATATTCTTAGTCCATAACCACACAATCAATAGGTCTATGCTGAAATTATAGTATCGAAGCCGAAAAATTATCGAATTTTCTCGAAAATTATAGTACGCAAGTACGGTCAACTTTGATTACTCGTTGTAGCGTAATAGAACTTTATCATAGTTGGCCGTTACTAACATATTTCGTTTTCGTTAGGCTACAACACGCTTGATTAGTCAAGTCGGCCGTATTTTCGAGTACAAAACAAACACTCCAAGGAGTATAATATTTCCATTCTTAGCCTACTAGGAGTAACATAAGAAACTGGAAACGCCGTTCTTATGTTAACAGAAAGGAACGTTTTAAAATTTCTTAAATTATCGCACAAATATCGGAATTATAGTAAAATTATAGTAGAATTATCGCAAAAAGCGTACTATATAGTACGCGATTGAAATTATAGTAAGGAAAAATTCTAAAGGTAAAATTATCGAAATGTACTATAATTATAGTACGGGGGTGATTCTGCGACAGTTCAACCAACCCTTTGAACCCCACCTTTTCCGAAAACCTTTATATTTGGTGCAAGGGTTATTTTGGGTCAGTTAAAACGATTTTGAAACTTAAACGGCGATTGGCCAATCCGTTTTTGAGATACAGTAATGGTCATTTTCCAGTAAATGACCACCACCCCTAAAATTTTTCTTTTCTTTTCTCTGCTCATAAATATCGTAAACACTCGTGAAAGAGCTCATTTTATAGAGTTTCTGCAGCCGAAAGAGAATATGTAGACAATGATTTCATACGTTAATAATTTTCAAAATTTTAAAATTTTAAATTTTGGAATTTTAAAATTAAAATTCGGTTGTTTTCGAGTTTGTCACCCTCTAATGCATACGAATCACCTAAAATTATTTTTAGTTCCCGAGATATTGATTTTTGAAATTTACCCCCTACTTCAAAATGTGCTTATTTATCTGCTACGGAAATTCTAGTAATCGCGACAGAGCGTACTTAGAACATGGATCGTAAATGCTCTTTTTGGACTGTAGATAGTGCGTGCCATTTGGAAACGTTTGCACGAACGGTCGGAATAATTACACGTCTATCTGAAGATGATAAAGTAACTTTAAGTTCGAGAACTTCAATACCTATAACTAAAATTCGAAACATATGCCATCATCACAATGAAGTACATATGAAAAAGTATTCCCTTCGGCAACTAAAGTGCGCGAATCCTTTCAAAATTCATAAAGTTGATAGACGGAAATCTCTTAAAATAATTTCCTTAGACTTGTACCAACAATTGAAGCAAGTGGGTGTCGATGTTGTGGTCGGAAAAAAGTTATGCTTCCAGTGTGAAGTGGCTGTTCAAAATAGAGTTAAGTGTGGATCTTCGGCGGACTGTGGCAATGAAACTGAATCATCAATGGAAATAATAGAAACCTCTTCTCAGTCCGAAACTCAGAAAAGTGACACATCAAGTCCATCTTCTTCGGGACTCCAAAGTCAAAGCGATAAAGAAACTGCTACGCTAGTGGTCAACGAAGTATTTCGGCAATTGGAGGAATTGCCGATAAAATCAAGTAAAAGTTTATCAGTTTTGAACGCTCAACAGTGGCACACCCAGGAGTTTATACAGGTGTGAAAAAATTGGTTAAGACAATTCTATGTAAATTGTTGCATTCTGGAGGAAGCCCGGCCTAGTGGCGTAACTAATGTCCTTCGGGCCCGCCCGCGAAACATAGGCCCATCCTCGCCGCGGGCCCTATAGTCCGTAATTTACGCCACTTACCTGTCTTGTTCTCTGGGTATGCCAATGGTTCGCGTTCTAGTATATTGTATTATTTCTATAACGCAAAGATGTGTTTTGAATTATCAGAAGGGCTCTCAGTAAATCACAAGGTAAACCTCGCAAAGAAAACTTATTTCTGGTAAAGAATCCCTTAAACGCAAACTGGAAGAATTTCTAAATATATCTCTGAAAGATGCGGAAATTGACGCTGATGATATTAAAAATAGAGTGATAGAACACAAACTGTATGAAAATGTTCTAAACGAACTGAAAGTTAAGTTTAACGATTCAAAAACATCGTACTCTGAAAAACTTCAAATACTTACTATATCCCCATTTGGAATCCAACGTACAATGACAGAATTGGGAGCAACTCAATATATGGTCAAACGCAGCAGAGAGCTTAAAGCTGAAAAGGGAATCCTTTCACTACCTGAAAAGCAATCAAAAGGACGAATACTTTCCGAGGAAATCAAATCTAAAGTCTCCGATTTTTATGAAAATGATGAGAATAGTCGTATGACACCGGGCCAAAAGGAATCCGTATCGGTTAGAAACCCAAAAACTGGCGAAAAAGAACATCGGCAAAAAAGACTTCTTCTACTTAACTTGAAAGAACTATACCAGAAGTTCAAAGAAGACGGTAACGATCCTGTTGGGTTTTCATCATTTTGTTCTCTTCGACCATCATGGTGTATATTAGCAGGTCCAAAGGGCACACATTCTGTATGTGTTTGTACTTACCACCAAAATGTCAAATTGATGATATCTTCTTTTCCATCAACACTTCAATTAAAAACCGATGCAGATTTTATGGCTCTTACAGTTTGCGACATTCAATATAGAAACTGTATGATGAGGGTGTGTAAATATTGTCCCGGGAAACAAGGTTTATTAGAAAATGAACACTTAAATCGGCTATTAGAAGATCATGATGAAATTAAATTCATGCAATGGGTGTCCACTGACAGCACTAAACTAGTTACCTTGAACGAAAGTAGTGAAGATTTTATAAACAACATGGCTACTAAACTTCTTGAATTAAGTAGACATCACTACACCGCCAAATCGCAAGCAAAGTACTTAAACACTCTGAAAGACACACTTTTACCTGGAGATGTTATAGTTCTTGGTGATTTTTCCGAAAACTATTCGTTCGTTATACAAGATGAAGCTCAAGGATTTCATTGGGACAACACGCAGGCCACGGTGCACCCATTCGTTATCTATTTCAATATACTTCCTAAAAGAAAACTAGAGCACAAGAGTTTTTGCGTTATAAGCGACACCAAGGTGCACTCAACTGCTACTGTCTACACCTTTATCTCGAAATTAGTACCAGAAATAAAATATCACGTTCCCGGAGTAAAGAAGCTCATATATTTTACAGATGATTGCGCTGGTCAATATAAAAACAAGTACAATTTCTCCAATCTTTGTCGCCATAAATTTGACTTCGGTTTGGATGTAGAGTGGCATTTTTTTGCCACTTCACACGGAAAGGGCCCTTGCGATGGAATCGGCGGAACTGTTAAACGAAAAACAGCGAAAACAAGTCTTCAAAGGCCTGTATCTGGGCAAATACTAACTCCAACGGACATGTACAATTTTTGTTTGACAGCTTTTGAAAACATAAAATTTAGCTATGTTGCAAACGAATAAGTTGTCAAAAATACCGAGCTATTACAAGAACGATTTTCTAAGGCCATCACTATAAAGGGGACGCAACGATTCCACAAGTTTGTCCCTAAATCTGTCACTGAAGTTATGGTAGCACCGTTGTCTGTGGACGACAATCTAAAAAAGGTCAAGGTATCTTGTGATGAAAGCGGAGACACCAGCTTAGATGAGTCGGAAAATCGGAAAATAGGTGATTTTGTTTCATGTTTATACAAAAACCAACTGTACATTGGAGTTATTGAAGATGAGTCAGTAGAGTTCGCGGACTTTTTCATCAAGTTTATGCGTCCATCTGGTTTATCAGATAACTACCATTGGCCTAGAAGGAATGATTTTTGTTGGGTTCCAAGGGAAAATGTGCTATTCAAAATCGACCCCCCTACCTACAACGGCACTGAATATCTTATAAAATGTGACGATAAATTAAAAATTATGCACGTCTTGCCTAAGTAAAACGTCGTGTCAAACCACTTTCCAACGTAGAAAAACGAATAAAATATTTTTTAAAAATCAAATGTTATCAATTTATGTTCACATTTTGAAGTACGGGGGTAAATTTCAAAAATCAATATCTCGGGAACTTAAAATAATACTTTGAGATTTTAGGTGATTCGTATGCATTAGAGGGTGACAAACTCGAAAACAACCGAATTTTAATTTTTTTAAAAATAGCTACATTTAAAATTTTAAAATTCCAAAATTTAAAATTTAAATTTTTTGAAAATTATTAACGTATGAAATCATTGACTACTTATTCTCTTTCGGCTGCTGAAACTCTATAAAATGAGCTCTTGCACGAGTGTTTACGATATTTATGAGCAGAGAAATGAAAATAACAATTTTAGGGGTGGTGGTCATTTTCGAGAAAATGACCAATGTTGTATCTAAAAAACGGATTAACCAATCGTCGTAAAAGTTTCAAAATCTTTTTCACTGACCCAAAAAACCCCCTGCACCAAATATAAAGGTTTTCGGAAAAGGTGGGGTTCAAAATTGAATTTATTTTGGTTGATCTGTCGTAGAATTACTCACGGTTGGCAACGCTGCATGCACTAGTTTCAGTACTTATATCTTTTTCGTTGGTACAAATAACCAAAATCTTGGTCTTAGGGCTGATAAAAATAATTATGTATTCATTGTTATTGAATAACAAGTTTTCAAGCCAAAATGCTACGCTTTTGAATGAGATAAAGATTAGTTGAGTTAATAACTAATAAATCACGTTGAGTTAATATCAATAAACTAACCTTGTTGTTTACGTTAATGAAACGTTATTGCAACGTTATTTTGGATTTATCAAATAGGATGCGGTCTTAACCTCAGGTTGAAAAATTGTTTTGTATGGACGATACGGAAACGAGTGTCTGCTTCGAGGTATAAATCGTGTATCAATATTCTACTAAAACTTCTGCTTCTGCGGCTAGACAGCCTAGACTGTATGCGCTACCGAAAACTTCATCGTCACTGCGCCACCTATATTAACTCGTTTCGGTAGCGAATTAGGAAATTTTACGGTCACGGTGTTAAGACTGCTGCCGAAAGGGATTATTGTTTTCAGTAGCGGTTCTAGGGAATAAGGGTGATTGGGGCTTTTTAATAACTTGAGAAAAAATAAGCTTTCTTTGAATAATGAATATTTACATAGATTTATGGTACATTTATTTACTTAAAAATAACGTTCAATTAATACCAAAATTATCAACAAAATATCCTCATGCAGGTTAGTTTAAAAAATGTTATAAATACGTTTTATATCTATATAGCAATATATAGAGTATTTTAAAGAAGCAAAATGGGATATTTTAAAGACACAAAAGCTGTATTTTAAAGACACAAAAGGTGTTTTTTTAAGGCATAAAATCTGTATTCTAAAGACACAAAAGCTGTATTTTAAAGACACAAAAGGTGTTTTTTTAAGGCATAAAATCTGTATTCTAAAGACACAAAAGCTGTATTTTAGAGACACAAAAGGTGTTTTTTTAAGGCATAAAATCTGTATTATACAGACACAAAAGGTGTATTTCAAAAACAAAAAACGCAGTATTTTAATGACACAAAGGTGTATTTTAGATTTAGAGACGTAAAAGGTGCATTTTAGATTTACAGACACAAAAGGTGTATTTCAAAAACAAAAAACGCAGTATTTTAAAGACACAAAGGTGTATTTTAGATTTAGAGACACAAAAGGTGTTTTTATAGACACAAAAGGTGGATTTTAAAGGAACAAAAGTTGTATTTTAAAGACACAAAAGCTGTACTTTAAAGACACAAATGGTGTATTAAAATAAGCTTTCTTTGAATAATGAATATTTACGTAGATTTATGGTACATTTATTTACTTAAAAATAACGTTCAATTAATACCAAAATTATCAACAAAATATCCTCATGCAGGTTAGTTTAAAAAATGTTATAAACACGTTTTATATCTATATAGCAATATATAGAGTATTTTAAAGAAGCAAAATGGGATATTTTAAGCCATAAAATCTGTATTTTACCGACACAAAAGGTGTATTTTAAAGACACAAAGGTGTATTTTAGATTTAGAGACGAAAAAGGTGCATTTTAGATTTACAGACACAAAAGGTGTATTTCAAAAACAAAAAACGCAGTATTTTAAAGACACAAAAGGTGTATTTTAGATTTAGAGACACAAAAGATGCATTTTAGATTTAAAGACATAAAAGCTGTATTTTAAAGACACAAAAGGTGTATTTTAGATTTAAAGACACAAAAGGTGTTTTTATAGACACAAAAGCTGTATTTTAAAGGAACAAAAGCTGTATTTTAAAGACACAAAAGGTGTATTTTAGATTTAAAGACACAAAAGGTGTATTTTAAAGACACAAAAGGTGTTTTTATAGACACAAAAGCTGTATTTTAAAGGAACAAAAGCTGTATTTTAAAGACACAAAAGGTGGATTTTAAAGGAACAAAAGTTGTACTTTAAAGACACAAAAGGTGTATTAAAATAAGCTTTCTTTGAATAATGAATATTTACGTAGATTTATGGTACATTTATTTACTTAAAAATAACGTTCAATTAATACCAAAATTATCAACAAAATATCCTCATGCAGGTTAGTTTAAAAAATGTTATAAACACGTTTTATATCTATATAGCAATATATAGAGTATTTTAAAGAAGCAAAATGGGATATTTTAAGGCATAAAATCTGTATTTTATCGACACAAAAGGTGTATTTCAAAAACAAAAAACGCAGTATTTTAATGACACAAAGGTGTATTTTAGATTTAGAGACGAAAAAGGTGCATTTTAGATTTACAGACACAAAAGGTGTATTTCAAAAACAAAAAACGCAGTATTTTAAAGACACAAAAGGTGTATTTTAGATTTAGAGACACAAAAGATGCATTTTAGATTTAAAGACATAAAAGCTGTATTTTAAAGACACAAAAGGTGTTTTTATAGACACAAAAGCTGTATTTTAAAGGAACAAAAGCTGTATTTTAAAGACACAAAAGGTGTTTTTTAGATTTAAAGACACAAAAGGTGTATTTTAAAGACACAAAAGGTGTTTTTATAGACACAAAAGCTGTATTTTAAAGGAACAAAAGCTGGATTTTAAAGGAACAAAAGTTGTACTTTAAAGACACAAAAGGTGTATTAAAATAAGCTTTCTTTGAATAATGAATATTTACGTAGATTTATGGTACATTTATTTACTTAAAAATAACGTTCAATTAATACCAAAATTATCAACAAAATATCCTCATGCAGGTTAGTTTAAAAAATGTTATAAACACGTTTTATATCTATATAGCAATATATAGAGTATTTTAAAGAAGCAAAATGGGATATTTTAAGGCATAAAATCTGTATTTTATCGACACAAAAGGTGTATTTCAAAAACAAAAAACGCAGTATTTTAAAGACACAAAGGTGTATTTTAGATTTAGAGACGTAAAAGGTGCATTTTAGATTTACAGACACAAAAGGTGTATTTCAAAAACAAAAAACGCAGTATTTTAAAGACACAAAAGGTGTATTTTAGATTTAGAGACACAAAAGATGCATTTTAGATTTAAAGACAAAAAAAGTGTTTTTAAAGACACAAAAGCTGTATTTTAAGGCATAAAATGTGTATTTCAAAAACAAAAAACGCAGTATTTTAATGACACAAAGGTGTATTTTAGATTTAGAGACGTAAAAGGTGCATTTTAGATTTACAGACACAAAAGGTGTATTTCAAAAAAAAAACGCAGTATTTTAAAGACACAAAAGGTGTATTTTAAAGACACAAAAGGTGTTTTTATAGACACAAAAGCTGTATTTTAAAGACACAAAAGCTGTATTTTAAAGACACAAAAGCTGTATTTTAAAGACACAAAAGGTGGATTTTAAAGGAACAAAAGTTGTATTTTAAAGACACAAAAGCTGTACTTTAAAGACACAAAAGGTGTATTTTAAAGACACAAAAGCTGTATTTTAAAGACACAAAGTGTATTTCAAGTATTCAGCGTGTGTTGCAAAGATAAGCCACATTAAAGGTGTAATGAAACACAATTTTTCCAGCGTGCATTCTCTTATTCGATTGGAGGATAAATATTTGAGCATTACTCTAAAAATACGGCGCAATGCTGAGTTAATCCATACCCCATTTTGTAGAAAACGTTACTAAGCAATCGTTGGGTTTCCCATTCACAAATATTAATTCAATTTCGCAGGCTTCTCTGTGACGAATTGCGCGACGTCAGTGAATATTCTTTCGTGCGTGTGGTTCCTTTCCCTGGTCGTTCTCAACAACGTTTTGACATCCATGATTGTGATGAACTTAGTCAACGGAGATCGCTCCTTAATCTTCACCATTGATGACGTACTCTCACGCAAACACATGAATATATACGTCTCGGACAATGCTCCAAGTTTAAAGCAATTTTTACAGGTAAGGGCTTTCAGGGTAATGGTTAATGTTATTTTGGGTAGCATCATCTGGCTTTTTCCATAATCTCATAATCTAGAGATAAAAAAGATCGAAGCATTTTTATTTGTACAGTTATAAGTATACCTTTCAATTTTCTTAATGAATATTTCGTTACGGACGGATTTAAATAGTGTAGTTAAGGAGAACTAATATTTATAACACAATATATATTTAAATAACAAATTTGGGGGTTTAATATTTAATTCATTTAACTTGTCAATTGTAAGATTCGAACCGACTAAAACGTGGAATTTTGAAGGGCATTGAACCCTACCCCTCAAATCTCCCGTTTCCTATGACTCCTGATTAAAACTTTCAAAATATTTTTAAATTTTAAGGCCCCGCTGAACTAAAATGGGATTATTTTTATAGTTTCCAGGAGAAAAAGGAGCGGAAACTTTGAAAAGAACACTCAATGCAATTAAAACGGACCGTTCGAAACATATGCGCGATGTGGCGAGAGTGCAAACGTCGTTCATAGTATGGCAAGACGATTTGAGGTACGTGTCGGATTTCTGCAGCACTGAGAATGTGGTTGTGCCCTCATTCTTCGTGGCTCCTGACGCTTTGGGGATCTTAAGTAACGCATTCTGGACAAATAACAGTACTGTCACCAAAATGATGTTGGAGCCGATAAATATGATGTAAGCAAACGATAATTATCTCTTAATTTCAATCACGTAGTTTCGTTATGTATCACTTTTTACCTACTTAAGAAGATCGCCAAATACGAAATTTATTTGTTTTTATTTAAACACATAGTTTATAAAACCGGTTTATTTCAACATTAAATATTTAAATAATTTCGAAAAAGAGCTTAAAATGAACATCAAGTCGTTTTCCACAAATTTTTTAAATATTTCCAGACTCAGCTCCCTTCCTCGTAACTAACACCATTTTAATTAATGCCAAATATACCGATTCTCCACAACTACAGAACCATCATCATAACATTAATATTAAAAATTAAATAATACTTTAGCTTAAAGTTCTCACGTAGTACGTTGATTTTAGGATAGATGTCGCTTTCGGTAGCGCGTCTATCATAGCGCATTAGGTCCGATTATTTGAAATTTTCAAATCTGTCGAAGCGGTACTAACTAATTGCCAAATTAATATGCATATCCTACGTCTCCAGTTTCACACAGTCACGCTCTCAGCGTCATTTTAGTTTTGTTAATTTTAATACACATGTTTTTGATTAAACAAAAATAAGTTAATATATGTACCTACATTATGTTTAACTAGAGGTCGGTAACGGTTAGTCATTATCCATGTTTAAATTGATTTTTTCGGGAAAAAAATGTAAACAAAGAAATTTACCGGTTAATATTTCGGAAAAATATTAAAAAACATGTACTATTCGTAAAATTTGAGCTTTTTATCGAAAAAATCGTCGTTTTTCCGATTAATAATTAATCGGATTATACAGAAATATAAATTACTTGATCAAAACGTTTTACGAATAATTTTGAGAGCTTTATCTATTGAATAAAAGTTAGCCATCCCCGAGCTCTATGTTTAACAACAGTTATTACAGTAGATTAGGAATTGCTTTAAGAGTTACGAGTAATATTCTCCGCTTGTTAAAATCTGCTTCTTGTAGAGTAATTAAATTAAAATATTTCGCGCTGCTGCGACGATAGGGGGAGATATTGTACGAGATCTATGGGGATAATTCGGAAAAACATCCTTTGGAGGCACCCCTTATTTTAAATATTTGCTATTTAGCTCTTAGCTGAGAGTCATTAGTTCAATATTTATGATCGTCCCATTGCCTATGTTTGGTCTTGTCTTATGGAGTGTATTTAGACATTTTAGATTCTCCTGCTGGATAGAGAAATGCAGCATCTGACCCCGTAAAGCCTTCCCAAATTTCTTCTTTATAGGTGCCAACTTATGGCTTATTTCAATGGAGCTTAATCGATTTGCTCGTTGATTTCTCAAGTTTTAAACAGATTTGCAAATATCCTTCCACGGATATACTCGATTGCTCTGTTTTCCCCGTCGTTGGTTGGCTGAGCATTAGTAAGAACGAGTATACTTTTCGAGGCAAGACGTGTCCCCTAAGCCCCCTAGATAAAAGGAAAGATAAATTTAATACACTTATTGTACAATTCTTTATTTTCACCTTTTTGTTCAAAAACCGCATGAATTTCATATGCAGTAGTAATTTCTACATAGATTCATTTTGTTGAAGTTTTATGATTCACTCTCTAGTGGTAACGTTAGCATTCTTCATTTCTTTAAACTTTTTCCAATGCATAAAAGAATGCTTTGTTATCAAATATAAATTTAAGTTGAAACACCTTACGCTACTTGATTGAATAAAAAATAAAAAAACCACGAATTTAATGCGTAAGTAAAATTTTTTACTTACGCATTAAATTCGTGGGTTTTTTTATTCAATTTGTTATCAAACATACAAAATGTATTTAAATATTTAATTTCAAGGATAAACTATTAACTTAAGGTCATCTTAATCTTTAACGAATGATATTTTTTATGAAATTTTAAATTGGTATTGATTGTTTTCTCCAATGATTACTGATTCTTTCCAAAAATGAATATTTGACTTTTTATAGAATCTGATTGAACAATAATAATAATAATAAGATCAGTTGTAATTTTACAATCAAAAACCACAAAGGTATTGCTTTTCGAAACCCAAAAAAATATTCACAGTTCTTGAAATTTGTGTAATTGTAGATAATTTTTATTCTATATCGTTGTTTGAATTATAAATATTACATCCAGGTGTCACATTTATCACATACTGTTCATTTTTAAAAAACAAAATATGTTACCTACAGTGCTTACACTCTGCATAATCTATACCAGTGGCGGATTTTGTTGCTTTGCGGCCTTAAACGCAACTTTCTTTGAAGGCACCTTCTTTATTGCTATATCATTTCCGAGGCCCCTGAAACCACGAGGCACTAGACCTAGTGAGCCTATTGGTTAGTCCGCCACTAGTCTAATTTTTTTCTAGGAATAAAATAAACTAAAAGTAATTTCTATATTAATGTTATTAAAAATTATAAATTGGTATTTCTTATCTATTTCTATTCTTATTCCAAACTTCTATTCAACTAATGCTTATGGCCTGCGTTTAGTTTCAAGAAAAATTATTCATTTATAATTTTGCAGGTGACTGTTACTTTTTTGTAAAACAAACAGTACGCGCTATTAAAGCAATGCAGACTGCAATGCTATATCTAAACTATAAAATAAATGAAATTAAATATATATATGATAAATAGGTTTGTCTCGGAATATTTTAAAATTTTATAATAAAACTAATATGAACAAAGCGATCTCGACATTAGAATTCGTGAACTTGGCATGAAATATGGCAATTTATTTAATTGGAAATCTAAGCCACTACAATTTAAATGATCCTTTCAAGTGTCGACGTTCCATACTGAATAACATTGAACGTGCTCTTAATAAGAAATAGTTTGTCTAGGAAGTTTTAAAATCGGTTTGGGGTTGTGATAGTAGTATTCTGATGCTTCGGGGTATTTCTGTTTGACTGATATCCAATAAATATCACATATATTAAAATTGCTTTTGGTACCGAGGCTAAGAAAATAGGGCGATTGAGTACAAAGAAGTGGCGGACTAGCCACGTGGGCAGGTGGGAAATATCCCAAAGGTGAGCAACCGTATTACGATTTGGGGCTAGTTCCAGTTTTTAAATACACCTTGCACTCTCGAAAGGTGCTATGCCCACCGAATTAAAAGGCCACCAGTTCGTCTCTGCTTGATTGGGCTGCTACGATTCTCTAAAATAAAACCAATGTAGCCCAATGAAATGTTTTATTTTCAGTATGTGGAAACCAACGACTAGGTTTTAGGAAAATAAATATCAACACTGAATAAATAATTCATCTAAATCAGTACAATTGAAAACTTTAAACCCATAAGTTCGGAAAAATTAATAGTTTTGTCAGGAAATATGTATGCACAATTGTGGCTCTGATGATTCTCATAGAAACGGGAGTAGAGTCAACATGCCAATTCTAAAACAGTATAGTGGTGGGCCACCGCCCAAGCGATGAACTGTTAAGGCTGCACCGTAGCGCGGTGTCGGCAGTGAACAGCCAAAGCTAAACGGTTGAGCGGATAATGTGTAAAGGCAGCAGCCTTTTTGTGTATTAATGGTTGACGCTCATCTCTTTACCCCCTCGTCGAAAAGAATTGTTATAATCCTGATTGACAGTCCCCGTTTTCGTTGGGCGGTGAACGTCAAACGCTATAGAGAGTGGTGCATAAGAAAACGAAAAGACTTTACCCCGCTAAAATGAAAGGTTTGTAGCGCTAGGTATCCCTACCTATACGGGATTTACGAGGTTACCGCCCTTTTCCCCCGTGACGTCATAGTTGTTTTTGGCGCCATTGCCACTTGGTACCTTAGCAGACGAATTTCGGTTTTTAATGAATTTCGCCCGTAGAGAAATCTTCTAGCTCCATGTAATTTAGGATATTATTTTTTTGGTAATCGGTATTGGTTGATATATCTAGAAACTACTTGTCATTACAATGGAAAAAGGCGTCATAATTTGTGGTAAGTTAAATTATTTTCCTAACTTTATCAGTTGTTTTGTAATTTAAATATTTCAGTAGACCTATACCAAGGCTTAGGAATTGTTTTTAATCTACAAGAAATTTTTCACTACTCTACTTAGTTTTTACAATTACTCTCAATAATATTATTATAAAATAATAATTATTACTATTTCTAGGGGAATGGTCAGACTGTACATCAAACTGGCCAAACATAAATGAACAATAGCGAGTGATAATCAACCAGCTGATGCTAGAAAAATTATGGAAGCCGGCAACTAATTTGAAAGTGGTTGGGTTGGTACAATTTTAACGGCAAGACTTAATGACATTTTAGTGGCCTGTCGTGAGGAAGTGGATCGTTCCAAGACACTCTCAGAAACAGACCATCAAGCGTGGTTTGTAAGTTCCAAAGATGGAGACATAGTTTATGGTCATTGTTCTTGTACCACTGGCCTAGCAAAAGTTTGTAGTCATGTTGGGGCTCTTTTATTCAAAATTGAATTTTGGATAAGTGAGGAAGCTAAGGGACGAGCTTGTTCAAGTCTGACTAATAAATGGAAAAACACGACGAAAAGAAAAACCGCGCCAGAAAGGTTTATGGAAATTCCATTTTTTAAAGATGCAAATTATATAAAAGAAGAACTCCCACCAGCGAAGAAACCAGTGTATTATGAAAGTCATGAAGCCTGTGCTCAAAATTTAAAAACTATATTAGCGCCATTAGTTTTTTTACCAGGGACTATTAGGAGTGACACTCGAAATGCCCAAATTTTACCACGATCTCCTCCACGAGCTGCAAGAACTAGAGCGTTAAGCGAAAATTAAACTATTCTCAATATATAAAATCAGGACGCACAACATGGAAACCATGATTTCAGTTATTGCGATAAGCCATTAAATTCTACGTCTCTTACGTGCCTACCTTGCAAGGATTTCTTCAAAACATTTGTTGAAATTGATATGAACACTAGTCATAAAAGATTGTGATTTATTAAATTTTACAAATACAATACCTTCCTGCAATATTATTCCTCATCTTAATTTACACCAACGATAACTTAACTAACTTTTATTGAATCCAAAATAGAGATACTCTAAATCACCAAAACAAAAGCCGACGAATGTTTTTAGTTTGTTTAGCCGCTCATAGATACCGCCACCGTCAGTCGCAATGTACCAAGTCGCAATGGCAACGCTCATTGAAAATCCGTCGTAAGTCCCGTATACCTAATAAATAATACTAATTCGAAATTTGGAATAACGTAACACTACATTCGTCGAACAAAGACTCTGGCCCGGGGAACCGCGTCACTTTCTCTATTGGGGTGAGTGATATAATTATTAAAGTTGTCTAGGGGATTTATTAAAGATAAATTTAGGTCAGTTATGGTGTCTAGGGGTAAGCTTAAAATATAAATTACAACTGGGTAAGCTTATTAGCCTGTCACCTGGACGACCGGCGTCCTGGTAGGTAGATGAGTTCGCGGAAGAGAATTCGTAAACGGAGCCATAAATTTAAGAATGTGGGAAATGTTTAAAAAATCATCCGACTTTCTAAAAAAAGAATACTTAAATAATTTTAGCGTTACATTCCTCCCCGAGCTAACGTCGAACGTCCCGTGAGACCGTTCAAAAGGGTAACAACAATAAAGCGCAAAGGTAACAACAATAAAAAAAAAACTAAAACTATTTACACCGTACGGATTAATCTTAACAGGGTCACAGCAGACTGATAAAAAAATATCGTCGTAACAAAATAAGATAGCTGGGCAGAAGCCATACTAAAAGAAAACTGGGATCATGAGTCTCAGCAAATACTTGAAGCTAGAGTACACGGTGAATTTTAACTCATCCGAAACACACACACACCCAAAAAATTAATCACAGTAGGATTATACTCTTCCAGTTATGGGATTCCGAGGACGCAATACGCGCCCTCCAAACTGTTTGGGAATCTCTGACACACTAGCATTGTCACTATCATTAGTATCACGATAGAAATCATGATTTTGAAGAGAAAATTGGTAGTCTGCATGGTATGGCTTTAATTGGGAAACATGGTAAGTTCCAGGTCGTAACGTTTTCGAACCCACAACCCCCAGCCTATATGTATGCTTACTCAACTTGACAGCTACCGTAAATGGGCCGTCAAACTTCGACGCCAGTTTGGCAGAGTATAACTCGCCGGCGCTGGACTGAAAATGCGTACGCCGCAACACTAAATCACCTTCACTAAACTCGACATCTCTATGATGCTTATCGAAATGAAGTTTTTGTTTTTCCTGGGCCTGCGTAATATTAATTCACGCCTGATCCAAAGCTTTCTGAACTTTTGGGGCTACCGACTGACCGACCATAGGATTTCATAGTATCGTCGGATAAATATTCGTTAGGATCCTTAGACGACATCAAAGTAGGCAGGGAACGAATCTCTCTGCCGAACATCAGATAAGAAGGACTAAACCCGGTCGATTCTTGCACACGACTACGTATTGCCATGGCATGTTGTTGCAAGATGATATCCCAGTCTTGATGATTGTCAGTGACAAAGGATGAAATAATCGTGCCGATAGTACGATTAAAACGTTCCGTCAAATTACTTTGGGGGTGATAATAGGACTTGAAACGTTGTTTCACGCCAAGTGTTTGGTAAACTTGGGTAATAATTTTTGACACGAAGAATTTGCCATTGTCACTGACCACGCAAGATGGTAACCCGAAGCGACTGAAGACGTCGTTAATTAAATGGTGAATAATGGGTTTGGTGGTAGCGTTCTGTAGAGGAAAAATCTCTACCCATTTAGTTAGGTAATCGCATACCACCAAGATATATTTGAAGCCCCGCCTACTACGAGGGTATGGTGCCTTTAGATCGACCGAGATTACCTCCCATGGCTCCTGAACAGAACTACTTTTCATTAGACCCGCCGGCATAAGCGGAGGGATTTTATGATTCTGGAAAACTGCGTAAGACTTACAGAATTTCAGGACGTCTCCGGATAACCCGTCCCACGTAAATTGGCATTGAATGCATTTAAATGTCTTTTTCGCGCCCAGATGACCAGAGGAGGGGAGACTATGGCTAATATAAATAATTCGGGTTATCGCCTCAGGTACAAAAATCCTTTAACTGTCCCACCCGTAACTACTTATTTTTCGAACGTCTCTAACCAAAATACCATCCCGAATTTCACAATCGGGGGCTAACCTTTCGACATAATCGCGTAGGGCTCTATCCTCGGGCATTTTATCACTTAAAAAGAAGTCAATAACGGGGCCTAATTTAGGGTCCTCCCTTTGTAATATTGAAATTTCCTGGTTGGTAAAAAGCACAACCGGCTTAAGATATGAGTCCTCTGAAGAGACCTCTGCAAAGTGGGCCTCTGCCTTAGACGTGTCTTCCTCGCCAGGGGGATTACATTCGGGAATCCTAGAGAGGGCATCAGCTACCTGATTATCTTTACCTGGCACGTGAGAAATCGAGAAATTAAAGGCCTGTAACCGCGCATTCCAACGCGCGAACTTTCCTGTGGGGTCGGGAGCAGTATGAAGCCAGCGAAGGGCGCTATGGCCGGTATAAACTTCGAAAGGTACACCCTCGACATAGCGTCGGAATTTTTCCACCGCCCAAACTACGCCTAAGAGTTCTCTTTCCGTGGTAGAATACTTTTGTTCCGCGGAACTTAAAGAGCGACTCGCATATTGCACAACGTGTTTCTTGCCGTCAATCACCTGTTGTAGTACGGCACCGATCCCCGCCAATGAGGCATCCGTGTAGATCTGGAAGGAATGGTTGTAGTCGGGGTTGCTTATAATTGGCGCAGACGATAGTCTGTCTTTCAAGGTGTTAAAGGCGACTTCTTGGTCGTCCCTCCAAATCCACGGGGAGTCATTGTGCGTTAGAGCGGTGAGGGGGGTCGCGCTTTTTGCGAAATCCTTTACGAAACGCCGATAATAAGACGCCATCCCGAGAAAGCGGCGTACCTGCTTTACGTTTTTGGGGGTAGGAAAATTTCGCATGGTTTCTGTTTTTTTCGGGGTCAACCATGACCCCGTCGTGCGACACAATATGCCCCAACACCCGGCACTCTTGCCTACAAAATTGGGTTTTTTAAGAGTTAATTGTGAGGCCCGCTTTCATCAGGCGGTTAAACACCTCTTCTAAGGTCTGTATATGCGTTGTGAAATCAGCAGAAGCGATAATCAGATCGTCTAAATAGGCAAATACGCCAGACCCGGATAAGTCTAAGAATAGGTTATTAACCATACGTTGGAATGTGCTTGGAGCGCAGGTCAGACCAAACATTAGTACTTTCGGTCTAAACAGACCCCTATGCGTGACGAAAACCGCATAGTCGCGATGGGCTTCGTGTAACGGGACCTGCCAATATCCACTGCGCGTGTCCAACGTGGTTATGTATTTTGGATGGCGGATAGACTTCAGAATGTCATCGATTCGGGAAAGGGGGTACGCGTCTTTACGAGTTACGGAATTGAGTTTCCTATAATCAATGCACAAACGCCAGGTGCCGTCCTTTTTACGAATTAAAACAGTAGGGCTAGCCCACGGGCCATTCCCATACTCGACCACATCCTGAGACAACATCTCGTCTATAATGGCATCTAAGGCCTGTCTCTTCCCCAGTAGCACGACTTCGTCGGGCCAACGTCGCTGAAAGTGCCTTCCCCGACTCGGTCGGCTTTTATTCCGCCAAAGGGTCAAAATGTCACCGTCGGCCGAGTGTATGGTTTTGGTCATCTGAGAGTC
This sequence comes from Leiobunum rupestre, assembly GCF_980474605.1. Lineage (NCBI taxonomy): Eukaryota > Metazoa > Arthropoda > Arachnida > Opiliones > Sclerosomatidae > Leiobunum > Leiobunum rupestre. The sequence continues at coordinate 40,745,191 of NC_143392.1, forward strand.
GCTACGTCGATGTCGGCCTGACTTATTACTGGACATATGGCCCGCCCATAAAAAACCCAGCTTGGGGACCCTTATTTTACGACCAGAAGACTGTATATCAGTCGGCCCGACGGGTTTCTAAACCTACGCCCCCTCCTCATTTAACCTTACGGGCTGACCAAGTCGGCATTTATTCCGCCAAAGGGTCAAAATGTCACCGTCGGCCGAGTGTATGGTTTTGGTCGTCTGAGAGTCGCTACGTCGATGTCGGTCTGACTTATTACTGGACAGATGGCCCACCCATAAAAAACCCAGCTTGGGGACCCTTATTTTACGACCAGAAGACTGTATATCAGTCGGCCCGACGGGTTTCTAAACCTACGCCCCCTCCTCATTTAACCTTACGGGCCGACCAAGTCGGCATTTATTCCGCCAAAGGGTCCTAACTTCACCGTCAGCCGACTGTATGTTTTAAGTCGGCGGTGAGTCGTAACGTCGATGTTACTTATTACTGAACAGGTGGCCCACCTCCAAAACATAAAGTCTATCAACAAATATTTCATGGCAGCATATTAATTGGCCCGATTTCTTTCATTAAAGCCCACCCATAAAACAGTAGTCGGCCCTATATGCGTCATACTGATTGTTACTTGTAAAAATGTTTCTTAAACCGGTTAGAGGCTAACTATTTTTATGGGTATATCGGTACATAACATTATATTTAACGTTATTATGTTTTAATACATAAAATGTTCAATATTTGTACAATCATGGCACACATATTAAAGTGGCTGCTTCAGAACTAAAACTTTTAGTTCCTCTATCACAAAATGTTCACCGTATAAAAATATGAAAATAGAAGCCGAATATTACAGGTAATAACTTTCAATTTCTTTACCAAAAATGTTTAAATATAAAAATAACACATTTATAACTTATAAGCAGGGCCGTAGCTAGAGAAAATGGCGCCAGGGGCGAGCTGCAATTTGGCGCCCCTATACCCGGGGCGGCCGCCCAGCCCTAGCTACGGTTCTGCTTATAAGCTACTTAACTATTGAGACTGAGAATCTTTGACTATAAAATTTTTACACATCTAAAAATTATTTTTAACACTCATACTTACGAGTTTTTCTTAAAACAAAAAGTTTTATTAAGTCACTATAATTACTGCATTAGTTAATTAAATATTCATTAAATTTCACTATTTGTACTGCAGTATTAATAACATAGAGGCCACACACTAGGAACTTAAATGCTCAATTCCTGTAGTACAAAGTTCTCACACAAAATAGAAGATAACTAAAAACCATTGAGGACGAGTCTTGGGCACTAAAATTTTCAATTACGGTATCACAAAAACTTTCAAGTTCAGAACTTAAATTATCACATGTTATGTTCTTGAGACGTTATGTATTTAGCACAAAAAATTATATTTTCATAGCTCAATAACAATAAACTAGACTAGATTGTACTTTAACGATCCATAAACTACAATTTTTTTAAAATGCAGCATAAAGGTTTGTACGCTTTCAACGACTTCATTCCACTTCCAAATCGTTTTCATTCACTTTGGCGTTAGATTTTTGAGCTTTTAAATTTCATTTAAGTCGCCCACCTTGTCGGTCTTGAGCGTGCTTGAACCACATCCTTATGGCACTTTCTACATATATATCTTTCACCACTTTCAGGTTCGTAGAAAACAGCATCTAAATATAAATAACTTTAATCAATGGGTTCAACGTATAAATATTTTACTAAATCAATTATACCTATTATGACATGCTTTAATTGCATATCTTTGAATGTAATTTTCCCATTTCCGCCACTCCAGTTACAAAGTAGAGAAACTTCATGGGAACAACTATGTCACTGGCTTCTGAATATACCCCTCCACCTTCTGTTGCCGCTACCCTTTCTAACACCCTCCAAAGCTGTTCTATCTATTTCTACTTGTTCTTCTATCCCAATAAATTTATATAATCTCCTCTAGAATTCAAGTCATTGTTGTCTAGGTTAATACGTTGAAAAAATTATTTTTTTTGGGCCTAAGCCTTTGCCTCTTAGAAAGCTCGTTCCTGTCTTTATAAGGCGGTATAATAATAGAAGCATGGCCGCCTTAGAAGCGACCACGGCCAACTTTGATTTCTCGCGCATCTCTCGCGCTACAGCGGCCATCTCATTCATTGACGTTTCTGTGTTAACCTATGAACAAAAGATGTGCATGACTTCAGCGCCCCTAGCGGATTATTATTTTTAGTATAGTTTTTATATTAAAGACAATATAACCACCGAGCGTGGCGCTGACCTCCTACACATTATAGTACAGTTTATAGGGGGAAAATCCTTGCTCGCGGAATTTCGACGAATGTGTTGGCCGTAGTAGCGCGAACAGCGCGTGATCGAAGTTGGCCGTGAAGCGACCAAGGCGGTATTTTTCGTTTTTCGTCCATGCTTTGCGCCTCGGAAAATTTTAAGCCTAGACCTAACGTGGGTATAACATTTGTATTATAAATACTTTTCAGTTACAAAAAAACGACATTTAAGAAACAATTATTATTAATGAATTTACATAACTTCAGAAATATAAAAATCCTTTCAAAAATAAGATATTTTCCTTTAAAAACATGAAACTAACATGCACTCTCGAAGTGCTAGCTGAACCTCGATCGTAACGGTTCCCTTTGCATCTTTCGAATGAGTTGCCGTTTCTAACCAAGGCTGCCAGATATATGGCAAGCCGAAAGACAGGTATGCCAGAAAACACGCGTAAGAATTAAATAACACAAAAATCCAAAAATCTAACTAAAAACTTAATATTTAGTTAAGAACTATACAAATCAAAAGTAATTCCACCCCTTAATTATTTTGGTAGATAAAAATTAAATGAGCACCAGAATACCGACGAAAAACCTAGAATACATACAGCTTAATTCTTAAATTAAATATAATTTTCCCGAATTCTACGTATATAAAGTAAGCGAAACAATCACTAGAAGCATTGGGTCCACATAACGTGCACAGCCACGTCAACCAGACTCTAACATAGGCCGGAATTTGTTTTATCTTCCGCTTAAAATATCGTTGGCCCGACTTCTTCATAAAATGAAATGTCAGCTCGACGTGCACAGCCCGACTTCACACAATTTCCAAACGTAAGCTTAAAATATCGTTGGCCCGACTAGTACATAAAAAATAGATAACAAATATTAGTCGGCAATCGGTCTGCATGACGTTCACAGACCGACTCCTTAAAAGTCCCGAATGCATGCTTAAAATATCGTTGGCCCGACGTCTTAATAAAACTGAAGCAAAACAAACACTAGTCGGCATTGGGTCTGCATGAAGTGCACAACCCGACCCTAAAAGGTTCTAGAATTTATGTAGTCTACACCGCTTAAAATATCGTTGGCCCGACCTCTACATAAAATGGAAGGAAAACGCACAAGTCGATATTCGGTCTTCATGACGTGCACAGCCCGACTTCCAAAAAGTCCGGAAAATATAGTTCAAATATCGTTGGCCCGACGTCTAAATAAAATCGAAGCAAACAATCACTTGTCGGCCTTGGGTCTGAATGAAGTGCACAAGCCGACCTAAAATTTTCTGGAATTTATGTTGTCTAAACCGCTTAAAATATCGTCGGCCCGACCTCTACATAAAATGGAAGAAAAACGCACAAGTCGATATTGGGTCTTCATGAAGTGCGCAACCCGACTTCCAAAAAGTCCGGAAAATGTACTTCAAATATCGTTGGCCCGACCGTCGGATATGCGTTGGCATAGCAAGCACAATCTGACTTAAAAAAACTGAGTCGCAGGTTTTTAACAGCCCCTTAATATAACGTCGGGCCGACTGCTAGGAAAACAATTAACAAAATGTTTAGTCGGCATTCAGTCGGCATGAAGCGTGTCATACGACGCGGACCCTTTCCCGACTCAGCGACCTGAAATCGGATTCCGTGTGCTACTGGGGTTATTTGGGGAATAACGATAAGGGGGGGCTAGCGATAGGTAGGCTGTCACCAACATCAATATAGTGTTCGATGGTACTAATACGACCGGGAACTTTGGAAAATATTGACTTTTTGTTATAAACTAACGTTTCTAAGACGAATCGCTGTTCATAATTTAAAGGGGCTGCATTGAGGGATTTATTAATGCCCTCAAAATCTACCAAGTCCTCATTGCGAGAGATATTACAAAACGTGAAAGGACTAAACCCACTAGAAAGTGGAAGTTTAGTTTCTAAGGCGTCGGGGTAACAATAGGACCCGCGACCAAAATCAACAATCATGCCGACATGACCAATTAAATCTCTCCCGATGACGCATTGATAGGGAATAGCTGATACGTAGACAGCCTCAAACTCCACTTTCTTACCAGGTAACCCAAATGGCACTGTTACCGTGCCATGAGTTGGCAACAAGGTAGAGTCCGGCTGTCTTAATGCTAAATTTTTATTGTGAGTTTTATAACCTAGAGAAGCTAAAATGGGTTCTAAATCCTTATGTATAAGCGTGTTGGTGGCAGCGCTATCCACGAGGGCTAGACACGGAGTATTGCCTTTGAAAATAGAAAGATAATCTTGGGCACCTGGTTTCAAGAACATTGGATTAGAAGGCTCCGTGTTGGGGGGGGCTGCTAGTTTTTATGGTCGCGATGCGGGCAGGCTCCCCGTTGCCTCGGGGCCGCCCGCTGCGCCGTTTCCCGAGTTGGGATGTCTACTAGCTGCTCGACAAAAGGGGCGAGTGTGCCCGGATTGTACGGAGGAAGTCTATTACTGTGCGAGGGTTGAAAATTTAGGATATATGACTGCGAAGGAGGTACGATGGGGCTTCCCCAAAAACTGTCATTGTTATGGCGGGTTGGAAATGTATTTTTGTTAGCGCCGTTAGAGATATTGTTATTTCGGTTTCCCGAAGAAATCACATTACTACTAGGAATGGAGGCGGAAGCACTTCGCTTCTGCTTCGTCCAACATGTCACGGACGTTACTGTAACGCGTTGTTAAAAGGGGAATTTTAATTTCTTCCTTTAAATTACGTTTAAGGAGCTTCACCTTCTCACCCTCGTTTAATGGGGTATTCAATTGGTTAAACATTTTGTAGAGATTGTCCGCGTACTCCTTAACACTCTCTTGTGGCTTTTGTACGCAGTCCTTTATCTTATCGCGCATAAGATCGTCGCTAGATTTTCTCTCAAATTGAGCCCTAAATTCTGTCTCAAACTCGTCCCATGATAAAAACGGCTGCTTCTCCGTATACCAGTCTAACGCGGTACCATCTAACAACGACGGTACGGTAAATTTCAGGAATGCATCGTCTGGTAGGTTACTCAACATACGGTATTGTTTAGCCCGACGAAAGAATTCTTTCGGACCAGGATCAGTGGGTAACCCTGAATAAGGTTTTGGGGGGTTAGCAGCGGCCTTCAAAAATGGCGCACCATAAAAAGGGGCGATGGGCATTGCATAAGCTCCCAAAGCAGGCTGCGGAGAAGGAACTGGGCTGCTAAATGGCGTCGCTGCTAAAAGGGTAATACCCGTACCCGTATTTATAGGGGCAGGTGGTGGGATCACGTTTGATGTACCACTGAGCGTGGGAGAAGAGCCTGCGTTGGGCAATCCGGTTGAAGACGGACTGTTGGTCCTGGAATATGGTAGAACTGGAGCATTCTGGGAATTGGTTACATTCGGGGCCCCCTGTAATTTTAAAAAAGCATCCTGCAACTGTTTTTGCTGACTAGCTAGCTGCGCTAATTGGTTCATAATACCGGATAAGACATCCGATGGAATCACTACGTTATTTGGTTGTGGACTAACAGGAGCAGTCGGATTAACTACGGGTTGACCAACGGGATTGGTCGGATTAACTACTGGTTGACCAACGGAATTGGTCGAAGCGGACGGATCCGCTGGCGTCTGACTATTCGGACCCGGGGGCCCGTTTAGGGGGTTTTGAGTTAGGGTATTCATATCGATACCAATAGGGACCTGATCTCGCAGCGCCGTATGCCTAGTCAGTCTATCTTGGCGTTGCCTATTCTGAGCAGCAATCAAGTCAGGGTTAGGCGAGTAACTCATAAAGGGTAACTAAGTACCAACTAGCACTAAAATGAGGGTTATATGTAGACATTAGCCACCACCCGAAATTCCCATGAATTAAAGAGAAATTCCAACAATAATAAACATTAGGAAACACTGTTTCTAGTAAAATGCTAAAAACAAAACAAACAAAAATACTACTAATAAAATGTAACTCTATAAGTTAATCGCAGCGCACCTGGAAGGGCAAAATCTACTCTCACAATAGTGAGAACAAGCAACAACACACAAAAGGTGTAGTAGGCCTAAACAAAAAAAAACCTTGCAACAATAGTGCAGAAAATCACCAGTAGGTGCTGACACTTTACAAAGTGCAATAATATACCAGTAGGTGTATTATCTATGAAAAATAAAGTGTTTATTTCTAGGCATTCTTTCTAAGGCCTTACATGGTTATTTGACCTACCATGATGAGTTCGTATCGGAAGGTAATTAATGAGGCGTTAAAAGAAGGAATAAAACAACCTTGCTAAAGGTTTATTTTAAATTAAGTTTTTATATAAGAAACTAGATCATGGCTGGGCCCCCAAAATTTAGCGCTAGGTAACCCTACCTATACCTAATAAATAATACTAATTCCAAATTTGGAATAACGTAACACTACATTCGTCGAACAAAGACTCTGGCCCGGGGAACCGCGTCACTTTCTCTACTGGGGTGAGCGATATAATTATTAAAGTTGTCTAGAGGATTTATTAAAGATAAATTAAGGTCAGTTATGGTGTCTAGGAGTAAGCTTAAAATATAAATTACAACTGGTTGAGGTTTGCCATGGAAATAAAACATTTAATAATAACACTAAAACTGTTAAAAGATAATAAAAACATTGCCAATTTACAAACTAGTCTACTATAGACAATGGATATTAGGGTAGTCGACTACCTTCGACATCGACGGATAAACAAAAGTTCCCATTAACGGGTAACTTAAACATACGGGTCAATATGGCCCAATAAACACATGATAAGATTAAAATAATAAATATTGGAAAATAAAAATATACAGAACGATTTTACGGCATTCTCCACGATCCAAAGTCTCGCTTCTAGTGGCGATGGTTTCGCATTAGCGTTGGTTGCTGAGAGGCACCGATATGAGGTCGCACATTGCGCGTTGAAACTGAGTGTAGCGCGGCGAAGCCCCGAACTCACGACACATCTTCCGTTCGCGGTCCTCGGTTATCGTTCTCCAAGACATTTTCTGTGTCTCTCTCTTAAACAAAATTTGAAGTCCGGTTTTAAGGTCGGAGGTCACGTGGTCCTGGTTGAACGTCATTCGTTCGGACCAATCGTGACCGTTCACAAGAATCCCGCGTTTGGAACTTTTTCCAATGACACACCGTTGGAGCGACCACGGTGTCGCGCCACATCAATGACGAGAGATGGCGCCAGAATAGCGGCCATCATAAATTAACAAAGTTCAGCACAGCTAACAATAACAAAATAAAATAAGTTGGCAGGGCGATACCAATTATATTTTCGCCCTGCCGAATGGATAGTGGGATTTCCACGAACCCCCACAAAATATAAAACATGGCAAAAGGAATATATTGACAACAATATAGGCAAACCTCAACGGGAAAATATGAAGCACGGGGTCTTCACCGTTTAACGCTAACGAAGGGGGGAACACTATAAGCCCAATAAAGTCGGTGCCGCGGCTCGGCATAGATAAGGAAAGTGGAACGGGACAATGGCTAGTAGTCCCAGAACGACTTTCATTAAGAAGGGGGGTGGTTTAGAAAGGAAGGGGTAAGCTTATTAGCCTGTCACCTGGACGACCAGCGTCCTGGTAGGTAGATGAGTTCGCGGAAGATAATTTGTAAACAGAGCCATAAATTTAAGAATGTGGGAAATGTTTAATAAAAATCATCTGACTTTCTAAAAAAAGAATACTTAAATAATTTTAGCGTTACATTTTTAAAGAACGAAGCAGCCTTTCTCTGTATTATTGATAGAAGGTCCTACCGAAAAGAAGGGTTTTAATCCTGATTGACAGTCCCCGCTTTTTCACCACCTGCATGAAGCGTGTACGTTTCCGTGTAAATTACGAATTAAGAAATGAGAATCATTTTAATATTCAAATTAGATTTAAATTTGAACCGCTGATTTCCCCGGTATTATTTTCCTAGTGAGGGTTCCCTCTCCGAAATACTTCTTGTACCCAAAATCGGACGGCAAGGTTTTTCTTTTGAGGGGAATCTCTATAAGAGTTTAACATTACAATAAAGCTAATAGGACCAGTTTAGGGTACTTTTGGTCCGAAATAGGGCACATAGACCCGGTAAGGGTGACTTTGGTAGCTTTTCGGTACTTTTGGTCCATTTCGGTTACATCAGAAAAGCAGTTGGAAAAATTAAGAGCCGTAATTTTACCACTCCTCCACCACAATATCTATAATTCCAAGCAATGCTTTTTCCCTATTACCAGAGATACTGACAATATCGAGATATGAAACTCCGGCTGAAAAGCGACCCCGGAATTTAAAAAAAAAACCCTGAGCGGAGCGACGCCAGACGGTCGGAAGAAAGCGAATTTTTCGAAATCCCAAAACAGTGGTTTTCAAATTTCATACGCAAAAATGTATCTACGCGTTTCGTCTCAGAAATTATTATCTTGAGTGTTTGTAGCAATAAAGAAAAATGCATAGAAGTAATAGTTCTGCAAAAGTATGTAATAGTTCTAAAGAAAAGCAAAGGATCTCCTTGTTTAAGTTTCCAAATGAGAAAGAACGGTGGGAAAAATTTATTAATAGCTTTTGTTAGGCCTATCTTCATATTGTGGTTTTTCAATAAACTTAGTTCTGAGAAATGGCTGATAAATGTCGGAACAAGTGATCTTTATTTGAAAGATGCTACATCATAATAAAATATGCGCCCTACATTTTGAGGATTCTTGTTTTATGAATAGTGAAACAAAAAGTAGACTGACACCAAACGCTATTCCAACAATGTTTTCCAATTATTTTAGGCCAACAAGTAAAAATAGAGTTTTAAGTATAAGTTCATTTAAATGAAACATATTTCCAAAGGGAATGAAAATTTAGCTATTTGCTCAAACCTAAAGGTTCCAGAGAACTTAGTAGAAAATGATATCAAGGACTGTCAAAAAACAACTGGTACAATGAAATTTATATATTAGTAACGGGGTCATAAGTTAAAAATCAAATTTCAAATAGAATCTAGTAAACGGTCTGTAAAATCACTAAAATGGTGGAAGAGCGCAACAATAGACCTACAAAAAGTAGCTGTGTTTCAGAAAATATATCTACAGAGCAGGATTGCAAACAGTTTCATTCGAAACAACTCAATTAAATTTAAACATGATTTTCGTTATCAGTGGAAATTCCTACAATTGAAATTCAGCAGGCTACTAAAGCAAATATCGAGACAAAGTCAAAGAAAACAACGGCAAACAAAATGGTTCAAGTAGCGGATTTGAAAACATATGCAAACAAAACATTTTAAGCAGAAGATAGCAAAACATACGAAAACCAAAAGGTTCAAGCCGCTGGATTTAACACCAAAAAGGAAACATCATATTTAAGTCTATAAGCAAACATAAATCTAAAATAAAAGGTTGCAATTGAAAATTCAAAAACTAAATGAAATGTTGACATTTAACGTACACAAAGGTAAGATTACCAGAATTATTTCTATCTTGATTTTTTCCAAAAGATGATTTGCATCAGCATGTTTCATGTGTTGATTACTCGAAAGAAATAATCATTTTTTTGTAGAACTTTTCATTTGTAGTACATTAGAAAAACATAATTGATACCACAAGTATGACAAAGACCAGAAACGTGTAGATCGCAATTACTTAAGGTTCAACATTAACAAATACTTACCAAACATTTTAGTCGTTAACCATTTGGTTAATATATACTTAGATTAATAATATTCCAATTATTTATCCAAGAAATATCCTTGGATTAATGATAATTAATTTAACTTTTGGCCCTCATTTAAGTAACAAAGGCCTAAAATAACAAAAATTGTTAATATATGAACTTCACTAAAACTAATCGTAAAATATAATTAAATAAAAACTTACTTTTTATCTTATCTTAATAAATTAAATTTAAAATCCTCTAAACAATCGTATTTCTTTATTCAAGCTGCACATCTGATAAACTGGATTTCATTCAAAACGTAAACAAACTAGTCGATAAGTAAACACGTGAAGAAAAAGCTTTATTCCGGCTGATAGAGGGCGCCGGCGTCAACGAAAAAAACCGGGGTCGCAGCGATGTATAGGAGGTTTCATATCTCTATATTGTCAAAATCTCTGCTGTTACTATGATCTTCCAATCCTCTCTATAATTTAGTGGATACAAGGTTATATCAAGTTGATGTGAAAAAAATGGATTGAAGGTGTGGAATAAATACACGTTACCTGAAACACTTAACTTGGAAGAAAATCAAAATAGGGTTGATATTATTTCTACCCTCCGAACACATTTTAGGCTTTATATACGAAGATCCTCCGAAAAATCGAGAACAGTTTATGAATAGATTCGGTTCGTGTAAAATGTACGTGTTTGTCGCCTTTGAATATATTCCAAATGGGTCGAAACAAATATATTCAGTGTCCAAGTTGCGAGAAACGAAAACGTAGCTATAGATTAAAAACCCATAAATGTAAACGTAAATTGTGTACAACGTGCAATATATCGTTTAAATCACAGCTGAGTCGACATATTAGACGTTGCAGTCTAAACCCTCACAAAGTAAACTTAGGCAAAGTAGAAGCAGAAATTGATAAACAACGAGTCCACGCAGAAGCCGTTGCTCGATCTGGACTACCATCGGAACTCTTTGGAAATTTGACAAGTGCTTAGGTGGAACAGATGAAAACCCCTAAACGAATAAACAAAGATAAAGAACTTCGACCATGCCAGAGAAGTTTAGTGGAACATTTAATTATCTCAGACCAAAAATAATATTTGTAATAGGAAAAGATGGAAATGAAGGAATATCATGGATGTTTTATTACTTGAAATCCCGTAAGCCCAATTTTACACATTGTCAGCAAATGACAGTGTCAGGGAGTGAAATGCTTTTTCAATTGAAAAAGGTTTGCTCTGGTTTTAACCACTTTTTCTTTAACACCTTGAGAAGTACAAAAATATGCGACGAACACTCAGCAGTATTTGAATGTTTAAAATATTAGGAAATTGTTAGTACGAAATATAATTGTGTGATTATGAATATTAGCACCCGAAATGAAGTTTGTGTATTTGGAAATTATATGCCTGAATGTTCCGGCTTAAGTTCTTATAGAATTGTTCGATTTTATATAACAAATAATTATTTATGTAAATATTAATTATAAAATATGTATAGTAGAAATGTTAATATAAAATTTGCATAATTTAGGACGTGTTAATATAAAAATAGTAAGTTTAAGGGTGTTTTTAGGTATATGTCCAAATTATAGCTGACCTCAGGTTACCTATATAAAAACAAATGGTTTTAAAAAAATTATAAGAAAGAATAATAAAATTGTGTATTTAAAACAGAAAAGGGATGGCTGTCGATTGTTTGAGTTTTCTTAAATTAATATCATATAAATTTCTGCATTATATTATGTTTAACAAATTTAGCGTAACAATATTTTTTGTATATTTGGAAATAACATTTTATTATCTCTGAAATCGCACGTGTGATGTTAGTTGATTGACATGTTTCCGAAGAATGAGAAAAATTTTCCCCGTATTTAGAGATTCTGTCATAGTTCGTACAAAAGTAAGTAGAAGTTTTCTCGATGAATATTCTTTAAACCGTAATTTAGCTCAGAATACCCTCGTTTTTCTTCGTTACGGATTCGTATGGGGGTAAAAACGAGGGTATTCTGAGCTTGTTGGTTCCATCTTTGAATGTTTTTTTCGATCAGGATTTCTTGGCTATTTATACTATTACATTACACAACAATGTGTAACAATAGAAACAATGAAACAGAGGCTCACACAGCCTCCTTGTAACCTCTTTGCCATTTAAATAATACTGGCGAAATTAACGGTTCAAATTTTAATTTAATTTGCAAATTAAAATAATGTTTATTTCTTATATCGTAGTTAACTCTATCCTCGCAAGGAATAATATATATCGTTTTACTGTAGCGTTTCAGATAACGTTTATTTATTCCACACCTTCAAACCATTTGTTTTTACATTAATTTGATATAACCTTGTATCCACGAAATTATAGAGAGGATTGGAAGATCATGGTAACCGGGAAAAAGCATTGCTGGGAATTATTAAGAATGGCCGGTCAGCGCAATTTCCTATGGCTAAAATTAATACAGCCAAGCGCAGGAGAATCAATAGTCGGGTCGCTAAAAAATTTTAAGACTTTATTTTAAGCGATTTTCATGCCCAAGATTCAGTATTGTGGATGCCTAGCGGGATTATTCTTACTGTCAACAATTATTGTCTGCCAGTAGTACAATTAATATTAATGTAACAGCGTTGGTGTACAGTACAGAGATACTCATACGGATTTGTTGCTACTGTCAACTTCAGCGAGAAATGTATTAGAATCCCGTTATTTAACGAAAGTTAGTCGACTGTAGATTAGAAGCTTCGTACTGTTATGAGTTAGTGTACCATTTTTGACATGGAAGGCCAACTGATCAGCTCGTAGCCAGTTTCCCGGAAAAATGCAAAAATAAAATTTTGTCCGTCTTCGAGTTAACGTTGATTTTCGCACTTTACTCAAGAAATAATAAACCATTTCGTATGGGAACTTTATTTAAATCTCATTATTTGTTCGTAATTAAGTATTTTTTAAGTAACAATTATCATTTTCGTAATTCATTTAATTGCAATTTAATAGTAGTTAACATTTAACCGTTAAGCCTTTGCTTCGTAGGGAAAATTAGCCGGTAGACACCGATCATATATTCTAGGTTAAAACTAACGTATTTAGTAGTACCAGAAATAATTTTGTGGAAAGTGAAATTTAGTTTGAAGTTAGTTTTGTTTTATTTTTTCAGAGTTAAAAAAATAATCATCGAATTTTGATTTAGGTGTATCCATTTAGCATTGTGAAAATAATTTTGAGAATTTTAATTTTACAGTAATGAAGTATGGTAAATATTTGAATAATTTTTCATAACAATAAACGTTTTGGGCATTCAAACTTAATCCTCTATGTAAAGGCGTCTCAATTATTCAAAAGCTTAAAGATAAATTAGTGTTATTTGAGGATCAGTAGTGTACGAGCCATACCGTTGTAAGGTAGTACAGCCAGAACAGGACTGGAGGCCCCCATTAAAGTACTGTTGATAAATGTGCTTACTTACACTAAGCGCGTTATAATTTTTTTTAGATTTTTAATATATATATTCATATTAATTGCCTTTGTGGCTATTTTCATTTACAATGTCTGTGTACCTCATTCTATTATAATATAAATTACACATGGTTGGTTTTTTATTTGAAAGCTCGGCAGAGTTGGAAAACTCTTGATACATGATTGAGATAAAAGTAAACGATTAGAAGCTCTTCACAAATCATGCTATGCTACCCATAAACACTATCTCATCAAAGGTCTGTTTTTGATTGAAAGTTTTACTAAAATTAGCATATTTCACTTGCTAACTAGAACCAGTTATACACCTATTATCTTGTTATCTAAGTCTTAATGGCAAATTAAACCTCAATTAGACATAACCAATTATCATCTTTATTTCCCAATGTTAAGTAAAATATTTAAAATAATATTCAATATATTAAATTACATTCAATAATATTAAAATGTCTGTACAAAATATTTTTAAAAATAAAACCTATTTATTTTCTAACTTATTTATTTTATTTTCAATTATAAATTTTAGTAAAAATTTGCCCTGTGATGCAGAGCAAAGGGACAGCTATTAAATAAAAAATGCTTTTATCAAACCAGTTGGAAGGGTGATTTAAGGGGTAGTTCGGATCTACGAAGGCACAGATATTTGAAATGTTTTAGATTAAAGAGTTATTTTTTGGAATTATTTTAAAAAGCAAAATATATTTCTAATATAATTTCCATAAATTTTCCCTCACCTTTTATATATTTTAAAACCATTTCCTTAAATTTGAGCCTTGAAACTGTAACAGTAAACTGAGAAAATTTTAAATTGTAAAGGATTACGTGTAAAATTACAGCATTTAAATTGCTGAAACTCATTATAGAAACTAAACTAGTGAAGAAGTCATCAATAAAAGAGATTTGCAATCTTTTTAATCAAGAAAGTTATTAAAGTTAACATGCCGTACATTGTAAACCCAAAATTACGATTGAATGACTTATTTCAATTTGACTAAGTCTTTCTTGAAAGTCCCTTTAACAATTCAAACAGGCTACTGCAGTGTAACTGCACACATTTCATCAGGCCTTTTTAGAAAGAAATGTGGTCATTTTAATGTAACTCTATTGTCAATTTTTTTTACTACTTGACTTGGATCTTCAGTTTTTCATGATGTATGCCAAATTTAAATACTGTTGCATAGTTCTACTTTAAACCAGAAGTTTAAAATAATAAGTGCAGACTTGGATAGATATAATTTAGTACATGTCTGTTTTATAAATTCATTATGAGAATTAGCTTACATAGAAAGTTGCCAACTCCTTTAACCATTTAATTTCTGGTGTATTTAAACAAAATTTTTATTTAACATATAATACAGCATATTAATTAAGGTTATAATATTTTGCGAGTAGTCGTGTAGTTGGAAACACAAAACTGCAGAATCCAATTACGACAGCATAGTAGACGTCTATACAGGGCTTCCACATTTGATATCTAAAATTTTCTTCTTGCGATAATTTAATTTTCGCGTTTCCGACCTAGTAATTCCCATTTTTTATCCCTCGCTCTTAATACTAATTTATATAGATATTAAGATTTATTCTTAAAATTATTGAAAATTTAAGGTTTTATTTATTACAAAATTACTTACATTTTAATAATTTCGCAAAACCATATCCTCAAAAGTTACTTTGGATATATAGATTCTGACTTTCAATACTTTTATATTGACCCTTTATTAAATTTCCATCGCTTTTCCCGTTTTCCCTTTTAAATTGCATGATTCCCTTTCGGCGTTTTTAAAGGTTGAAAAATTCTTTAAAAAGGAAAAATTCCACGAATATGGAAGCACTGCGTCTATAGCATTGCAAATCAATGCCAGAAATAAGCGTTTCAAAAATATGGTGCCTTATCAAGCAAAATAACTCAGCTCGTAGTATGTCTTCTCTTTCGAATTTTTTATCCCACAGCCTTATTTTATATCCATGGCGGCCGATTTTAAAATTCATTTGAAATATTTCCATTAGAATATACATAATTCTGAACTAAACACGCGTACTCCTTTACAATTTAAAATTTTCTCAGTTTACGGTTACAGTTTCAAGGCTCAAATTTAAGGAAATGGTTTTAAAATATATAAACAGTGAGGGAAAATTTATGGAAATTATTTTAGAAATATATTTTGCTTTTTAAAATAATTCCAAAAAATAACTCTTTAATCTAAAACATTTCAAATATCTGTGCCTTCATAGATCCGAACTACCCCTTAAATCAACCTTCCAACTGGTTTGATAAGAGCATTTTTTATTTATAGATATTGTGGTGGAGGAGTGGTAAAATTACGGCTCTTCGTTTTTCCAACTGCTTTTCTGATGTAACCAAAAATGAACCAAAATGGACCAAAAGTACCCTAAATGCGACCAAAGTCACCATTGTACCCTATTTCGGACCAAAAGTACCGTAAACTGGACCTATTAGCTTTATTGTAATGTTAAACTCTAATAGAGATTCCCGTAAAAAGAAAAACCTTGCCGTCCGATTTTGGGTACATAAAATATTTCGGAGAGGGATCCCTCACTAGGAAAATAATACCGGGGAAATCAGCGGTTCAAATTTAAATCTAATTTGAATATTAAAATGATGTTTATTTCTTAATTCGTAATTTACATGGTCTTCGTACGGTAGAACGTGTGCAATAGTATCGGAGAAACGTACGCGCTTCATACAGGTGGTGAAGAAGCGGGGACTGTCAATCAGGATTAAAACCCTTCTTTTCGGTAGGACCTTTTATCAATAATACAGAGAAAGGCTGCTACCTTCTATAAACCTTTCATTTTAGCGGGGTACAGTCTTTACGTTTTCTCATGCACCAATCTCTATAGTGTTACACGTTCACCGCCCAACGAAAGCGGGGACACTCAATCAGGATTATAAACCTTCTTTTCGACGAGGGGGTAAAGAGAAGAGCGTCAACCATTAATACACAAAAAGGCTGCTAACTTTACACGTTCACCGCTCAACCGTGTAGCTTTGGCTGTTCACTGCCTACACCGCCCTGCGGTGCAGCCTCGACAGTTCTTCGTTTGGGCGGTTGCCTTCCACTGTATTGTTTTAGAATCGGCATGTTGACTCTTCTCCCGTTTCTATGGGAATCATCAGAGCCACAAGGGTGTATACAAATATATATATATATATATATATATATTTCCTGACAAAACTATTAATTTTCCGAGCTTATGGGTTTAAAGTTTTCAATTCTACTGATTTACATGAATTAAATATTCAGTGTTGATATTTATTTTCCTAAAACCTAGTTACGGTGCAGCCTTGACAGTTCACCGTTTGTGCGGTGACCTTCCACTGTATTGTTTTAGAATCGGCATGTTGACCATACTAACGAGAGTGATTTTAATTTTGGCCCGATTAGAAATCAATCCTTGTCTCCAATAAACGATTAAGAAAGCTCACTTGCCCTTTTTTATGCTTCTAAATACGTGACCTTACGCAGGACTAAAGTACTTTCGAGAAGCATAATATAAAATCTCTGATAACTTCACTGAGAGAAGAAATAGGGGTTTCTGGTTAGATAATTTCCGAGCGAATGTCTTCCATTTTTAAAAATATGATCTATGTCTTACATCCAACTTTGCTTACGCCACGGTGCCATTGGATACGTAAACATTCCAAGTGTATACATTTATAAAATCTTGACGCTATTATGTTTTGCTTTACGCTATTCTACAATAGAAAATTGTCTGGAAATTACATGTATTTTTGTTAGTTCATATAAGAATTTACGTTACGATTATTGGAATACAAAATAACACTTTCAGATTCTCGCTAATATATAAGGATAAATAATGAAACAATACCTAATTAGCGGTGTTTAGATACACTATTAATTAAATAGATTATCCCATTGTACACTATACCAAGAGCTAAAAAATAGAAAGTATTGATTCAATTTCAATTTTAGGAGTAATCGATTTAATCCTCAGACTAAAGAAACATTTACATATATTAAATTTCTACACAGCATTGACAACTCGTGTTTTGTAAACGAGAAGAAATATCACAATTTTTAAATGTAAGACTTAGGTTATTAATTAGGTTTGTTAGTCGTTCGCCAGATATCCTACACATTACTGATGAGCTCCAAGCGGGGCGAAACCGGTCTACTTTTGAAAATTCTGACTAATTTTCTTTACTTTGCGCTCGAAGGCCTATTGGGTCGAGTTTCGTATAACGTTTATTGATGTATTTTTATACCTTTTCGCGTTTTTAAAATTTTACTAGATATAATCGAGGTGTGCGAATGCAATCTTTTGAAGATTGAACTGAATATCAAATACTTTTTACTAGCCCCCTCAAAAATTTCTTTGAGAATTCTTAGTAGATAACGCACTCTTTGGTGTTTTAAATCGCCCCCTAACGAATTTGAAAAACAGTCCAAGAAAGTTGCTCAGGCTAACGTTAATAGAAAGTATAGAGAGCCCTTGGCTAACGTCGCATGAAAGGCTGGCCACCACCAAAGGTGGGACCTGCAGCAATTGGCGACGACCTGTACAACCTGCACCTGCCAAGTTTCTAACCTGTACCACCTGCAACTTGCAATTTTTTCCTAAAACCAATGATCTACCCAACCTGCACCTGTAGGCTATTTCACTTGTCCAACCTGCAACCTGCACAGGTAACCTGCAAATCACCTGCAGAAATACTAATAAAGTCTTTAACTAGTCTGTTAAAAACTTGACGTATTAACCTACAAAGAAAATAATCATCCAACGTCACCGGCACCGTAGAAATGTAATTCTTGGTCTCCAAAATAAAACGTATTTTACAGCTAAGGCCCACGAGTGACGAGACTACATAGTCAAAAACGAAACTAAAACAAAACCGGTTTTCGAAAATTGATATTAAGTCGAGGCGCGCCACCACGTGGAGAGAGTTAGAGACCGGAGACTGGAGCTGGCGTGAAGAGAGTAAGGGAAAACGTAATCCGAGAAGTTACACATTTCCATTCTCCCCGCGGTTATTTTAGCGAGGACAGGCACCAGTTCGTCACAGCATAGTATACATATTGCATATTCGTTTTCTTAGTTCTTTAATGTTGCGGTAAAGCGGACCTTTCGTTTATATGGCAGGTTGGCAGGTAAACCTGCAAATCAGCGAATATATGATCTACCCAACCTGTATCTGACACTCTTTTCACCTGTCCAACCTGCAACCTGCAAAAAATATTTTATATCGTGATCTGATCTGACCTGACCTGTGCAGGTTGCAGTTATCTGCAGACCTGCGCAGGTAATCTGTACAGTTCCCACCTTTGCACTCTCCTACGCATTCTATCCCTGCCCCCTGTAATTGGCTTCACTAGTCACTAGCTGACTTAGGCCTGTGTGGTTCCCTGGTATTAGTTTAGCTGATTATTTATTTAAATCAGATATACAGTGTAAAAATGCCGCGGTCAAATAAAAAACCAAATCCGTGAATCAGGTTCCAAAAAAAAAGAATTCAGTTCAGTGATTGAATTATAAGGGGTATTAAGAAATAATAAAAAAATAAAAAAAATTATGTCAAAACCGGTGGAAGAAAAAAGTGCGATTGACTTTTTTAGAGTAAGGTCGATTTAATTTTCCACGTGTAATAATACGCTGGTCTTATAATTATTATTATACATTCCATTCGCCAGTCCCCAGGCTAAGGGGGGAGGTCCTTGCACTGTCAACGCTCTGGTGGAGTTGGATGATATCACCGGTGATTATAGAATGCAATTATATTTCAGGCCCACCGGTATATAAATCTGACACTCACTGTTAGCCGAATACAAAATAACTACCCATTTTGTTATCGAATGAGAGTCGGATAAGACGCCTTCTCGACTTTGAGAATACTCGAGAACAACTATCCTCTAAGAAGCTGTAATTTGTTATTTGTTTTCAGTTGTTTGTGAGCTGCTAGTTTAAAATTTAGCTACAAGTTGGCTGCACTGAACTGCTATGAATTTCAGTCAAATTTCCGTCGAAAACATGAAGCCTGCAATTAAACTGCATTGAATTTAAAGACTGCAAAGTCGATGAAATTGAACTTTAATAGCAGCTAGCTTAGCTACAATTGCAGTTTACTTATTTCAACTGCGTAAACTCTGTAACATATGACTGTATTGTGACTGGAAAAAAAGCTTTTTGATAAAGATGCAACATTCTGAAATAAAGCTACAATTGCAGACACATGACGGCCGATAATTGTAATTTGGCTGCAAACTACATATATTTGCAGTCATTTCACCTTAATAAACAAGTTGTTTTTCATATATAAAAATATTTTCGTAACACTTTAAAATGTAAATTATGTTTTTTTCAAATTTAATGTTTTGAGTTACTTGGTTTACAAAAAAAGTTGCGATCATGCTTATATTAACAACATAATTAACATATTTACAATAAGTTTGATAATTTGTAAAAATTGTTGTTGTTTATGTTAACAATCATTTTTATTAGTTTTAAAATGTTTTATCCTTGAGCCTCTAATATTGAGTCATTTAATGTTATAATTTCTACAATATGGAATTTTTTTAGTTATTCAATTAAATTCTTCAACTTGGTCCTGTGTGCTTTTACCTTCTGTTTATGGATCTTACCGTTTCATAAATATCCTTAACTTTAATCTAGAAGGCTTACAATGACTGTGTAATCAATTTTTTACCTATACTACATATTTTAAACCAGTTGGCAAGCCAAAATATACCTCTCCTCGGAACAGTTTTATCCATGGATAAATAACAGGTGGGCTGACTCAGGCTTTGTAGGCTAATTTTGAAAAGAGATGCTAGCGTCATCTAATTTCCGTACTATACTATAAAGCGCTACAAATTTAAACTTATCCTGTTATTCCTCCATGGTTTGTCTATGATATTATTTAATTTCAATTTCATGACGTGGAAGTCAATGGTTCAGCTGTAAAAGATCCACCTACTTAGAATATGACCCGGTTCGATTCCTGGCCACGATGGTATTTTTAATTAAAAAAATTAATTAGTTTATTTAATTTATAAATATTAAAAAATATAAAGAATAAATTGACGTTAATAAGTTTAAAAAGGAACATGGACTTTCTCCAAGGCTGTTTGCCGAAATATCTTTGTAGCGTATGTTCAACCTTCTGACGTTGTTCAACCGTATTTTAAGTTAAATCAATTAATTATAATATAATCTATTAATAATAAAAATCTTACAGAATAAATTAACTTTATAAACTTATTAACGTACATTTATTATAGAATAAATTGACGTTACTAAGTTGATAAAAACGTTAAGGAAGACGGACTTTCCCCAAAGGTGTTTCTCTAAATATCGTAGAATTATAATATGTGGCGGTGGTTCGGTAGTAGAGCACTCGCTTGACAATCAGAAGGGAGCGAGTTAAAGTTTCGGTCACAGTATTTGTTTTTATTCAATAGACAAGTGGCAACATTTGAAATCCTCTACGAAATAATTTGAATCAAAACGTTTCCAAGGTCGTGATCGGCATTTACTAAATCTTCGGCACCACGGATCTTCGTTTATGCTAAATTCACAAACATTTTTCTTTGAGCAGAAGCCAATGGAGAGGGGTTTTAAACTACATTTAAACACTCAAATTCTAGCATAACAGAACAAGTATTGGAAAGTTAATTGTGAACCTATATTTAGGGATAAGATGGGAAAAGTTAAATATTTAAACGAAGCGTTAAATTTTATCAAGAGCTCATTTATTAGGTACATTTTTTATCACAATTTCCTCTAAATCGTCAGATAACCTCTAAAGAAATTGGAGTTAAGTTAGAAGAGACCACCTATGGACTGTGAGAAGGATGATAAAATACGCGAAAAAGTAGATTAGTCCATTATTAAAAGGGATAATATATCTAAATCCTAAACAAATTTGAAGAAATTAAAAAACTTACTAATAACTCGTACCGATAGAAATTGGAACTTACTGTACGGCGACCATTTTGCAAGATGGCTTCCAATGCCCACACCGGAGTCTTAGCGAGGATTATAACGCTCTTCAATCGTGAAATTGTTGTCTTAAGAAGATAAAATGATAATTACTCTGAAACGATCATTTTAAAAATTTGAAGCTTTACCCCTTATCTTAGCATTGGTTTTCATAGATAATTTAAAATGTTTTGACATAAAAATCGAAATAGCCGCCGTGGTCATTAATTTTTCAAGAAAGCCGGCACAGGATACAAAAGAAAGTTTGGAAGGTCATGTAGACGATTATAACTTCCTTCGGTCACATACTAAAATGCTTAAATACTCTGTAATTGTACCATGAATTGTAAAGTCGGTGTCGAATTTAATACTTATCATAAATGGATGAAGATAAAAATGAAGTAAATAAACAAGAATATAAATTGTGATGGTGGCTCTGCCAATTTGGTTGTAATATGGCATGACCAGATCTTGTAGAAATTGTAGTATCAAGTTCTAATTTCGATTTAAGAATCTGTGTGATAAAATTTCAAAGTTATTTCCTTAAAATCCCAATTCTTTAGTTAGTCTTAAATAAAGTTGAGCCTTCTAAGATGGTGTAGAATAAAACAAAAAAAACATCAACGTACACTTTAAGTTCGATTTATCGTGGCTCGAAAGTATTGGACGCTCCAAATAATCACTCGAAAGTATCAGATGCTCCCAATATTCGCTCGAAAGTATCAGATGCATCCAATATTCGCTCAAATTTATTGGACGTTCCAAATAATCGCTCGAAAGTTTCATATGCTTCTTATATTCGCTCGAAAGATTGGACGTTAAAAATATTCCATCGAAAGTATCAGCTGCTTCCAATATTTGCTCAAAAGTATCAGTTGCTTTAAATATTAGATCGAAAGTCCAAATATTGACTTGAAAGTATCAGATGCTTCCTATATCCGCTTGAAAGTATCAGATGCATCCAATATTCGCTCGAAAGTATTGGACGTTCCAAATATTGACTTGAAAGTATCAGATGCTTCCAATACTCGCTCGAAAGTAACAGATGTTTCTTATATTCGCTCGAAAGTATCAGATGCTTCTTATATTCGCTCGAAAGATTGGACGTTAAAAATATTTCATCGAAAGTATCAGCTGCTCCCAATATTCGCTCAAAAGTATCAGTTGCTTTCAATATTAGCTCGAAAGTATCGGACGTTCCAAATATTCGCTTGAAAGTATCAGATGCTCCCAATATTCGCTCGAAAGTATCAGATGCTATCAATAATCACTGGAAACTATCAAATGCATCCAATATTCACTCATAAGTATTGGACGTTCTAAATATTCGCTTGAAAGTATCAGCTGCTTCTAATATTCGCTCGAAAGGATCTGATAGTTCATATATTATCTCGAAAGTATTGGGCGTTAAAAATATTCTCTCAAAAGTATCAGTAATTGTACCATGAATTGTAAAGTCGGTGTATCAGAAATGGATGAAGATAAAAATGAAGTAAATAAACACGAATATAAATCAGTTAGGCTCATACCCACGGCACCACCTTAGGCCTAAGTCATCAAGCCAATTTGGTTGTAATATGGCAAGGGCTCGGGGATTGGTAAACTTTTATCCATAAATAAAATTTTCCAGTTTAGCCGATAAATTATTATTTGAATAAAGCTGTTCTTCGTATTATTCGATTAATTTTATCCGAATAAATTAACCACTTCATATTTTGATTAATTTTATAACCGTTTATTTATCGTTTAATACTTTTGTTTATCTAAGGAATTCTATACTCGTAATTAAAAGTTATTTATGTCAGCTTTTTTTTACAGTTAATTTTTCAACCAAATGAAAACTAATGTGTAAACTTATTTTATTTCGTAAATTAAATTAACTGTTTTATGATTTTCGGTCAAGTTCCTTATTTAGATAATATAGCTATTTTTCGATAAAAAGTAACGGCAATCGTACATAAATTATATAAATTAGCTATTGTCGGAAAAAAAGTACTTTTGAACTTTTGTTTCTTATAACCTTTCGAAAATCCGAAATTCGAACAATTTAACTTCCTTTGTCAAACGCTAGAATTATTTAGTTTTCGGCAGTTAACTGCGCGTTACGATGGCGGAAGCTTCGGTACAAGATATAGATAAAGCTACTGAGGAAATGGGCCGCAATCTGGTTTCTTCAAACGGTACAAGTACCACCAGGTTTCTTCAAACGGTACAAGTACCACCAGGTTTCTTCAAACGGTACAAGTACCACCAGGTTTCTTCAAACGGTACAAGTACCACCAGGTTTCTTCAAACGGTACAAGTACCACCAGGTTTCTTCAAACGGTACAAGTACCACCAGGTTTCTTCAAACGGTACAAGTACCACCTGGTTTCTTCGACAGTACGAGTACCACCTGGTTTCTTCAACAGTACGAGTACCACCTGGTTTCTTCAACAGTACGAGTACCACCTGGTTTCTTCAACAGTACGAGTACCACCTGGTTTCTTCAACAGTACAAGTACCACCTGGTTTCTTCAACAGTACAAGTACGGATGCCCACCCTCTCGAGTAATTTATCTTTGACTCCAGGCCCTAGGCTATGATAGGGTCTCTAATTTTCTGGTCTGCAGATCTTCAAGACCAGTTCAGCCGTTTTAGCGCGACACCTGCTTTTTTAATTTGGTAACCCAGCGGTTCCCAATTTCTTTTTGCTATGGAACCCTAAATTATGCAGCTAATACTGGCGGAGCCCCAACTCATTTTTTTTACTTATCTTAGAAGACTGTTGCCACGACCAAAGATGACCGCGCTGCGAATTCTCGGAACCCCTGTGACCCTTCCACGGAACCCCAGGGGCTCTATTCTGAGACAGTCGTTAGGGGTGTTAACCACTGAAAATCGTCGTTATTGTAAAAATTTGTCGTTAGAGAAATATTTAGCAATTCTAAGGCGATCGGTACGGATAATAGTCGCTAGTAGTGACTGAAAATAGTGGGTAACGTAACGACTGGTTTAGAGCAGCCATTTTGAAAATGATGAAAATCGGTGGGTAGCATCACCCACCGATTTTCATCATTTTCAAAATGGCAGCAAATAATTTGAGGCTTGAGATTTTAGCTTTAGCGGCAGAAGATGACGAAAATGAATTATTTCGACGTGATTTTCGTCGTCAAAGAGTATTGAGAGATAGAGCTCAAGCCTTTGAACTCTGTGATTATCGATTTTAACGGCTATTTCGAGTCAAGAAGGATTTAGTGTATGGTCTTACTGAGAGATTGGCAGATCGTTTGTCCGGGAACAATGCCCTGGCATTACCTGTTGATATCAAGGTATTATATTACTGTCTTATTTGCTTCTAATTTATTTCAACGTTTAAACGTATTATTTTTCTTTAGATCCTAATTGCTTTGCGTTTTTACGCGGTTGGTTCATTTCAACTTGCTGTGGCGCAAGATTTATATCTTGCAGTTGGTCAGCCCACTGTAAGTCGATGTGTTGCACATGTAAGCCGAGCTATTGTTGACATAATGATGCCACATCACATAATTTCCAAAAACAGATGCGAAGCAATTGGAAATTAAAATAGGTTATCTTTAATGATTTAAGAACCATAATTAAACAAATGACCTAAACTATAAGATTTAACAATTATGGATTTAGCCAAGTAGCGAGATTCCCAGGAATAATTGGAGCAGTGGATGGGACACACATTGCTATTGTTGCTCCACCGACTACTGATAAAGACTATAGAGAGCATTTATATGTTAATAGGAAAGGCTTCCATTCCATAAATGTGCAACTTGTAAGTTCTTAAATGCGAGTAATATGTGTACAATTATCATTAACGGCTATTTAATCTATAGATTTGTGATCACAATCTTCAAATTTTGAATACAAATGCCAAATTTCCTGGGTCAGCTCATGACTCTCACATCTTTAAGATGTCCCAGGTTTCAACATACCTTGAGCAGTCGTTTTTAAATGGAACAAAAAACTCATGGCTACTTCGTAATATTAATAGAATAAATTCTAAGATACTAATATTAATAAACGTTCTTAATATGCCGGAGACAGTGGCTACCCATTACGCCCATGGTTGTTATCACCCAACTGCTGCGGCACGAATTATCTATGCATGTTGTACATTGCATAACATCCGTCGAGATGGGGACCACCAGCCAGAAGATGACGAATTCTCTGATACTGATGGAGGTGAGAGCGACGAAGAAAATGGACCTAGGCGAAATCATCAAAGGCAAGAACGACGACGAAGGGCTATAGATGTGGATGTGCCAAACTACATTCCAAGAGCTAATGAAAATTGGCTCGCCCAGGGCCAAGCAACTCGCAATCTAATTGTCAGAAGGTTTGAGAGACCAAATAGATAAGTTTCTTGAAACAAAAGGCTTTTATCAAGGCCATTAAATATATAAATAAAAATAATATATTAAGAGAACTTCCTTAGTATTAATATATTATTTTCATTTATCTATTTAATGACACTAGAAGTTTGAAAATATTCGAACACGAGCGTAGTTGGCTAGTGTCGGCAACATTGTAATTAATACAATGGCTAAAGGTACACGTTTACTTGCACCTAAATTTTAAAATATCACAGTATATAACTAATAGTTTCCTTATCCATAGTAAACCTACTTCCTATAAAAAAAATAATAATTACCGGTATTATTTGAAGTACAATTATAAAACTGTCTGATAATAAACCAACAATAGCGAGTATTTAAAAGCATTTTATTAAAAAAATGTAACATTGTTGAAAGACACTTATTCCTTTGGTTGAAAGTAACTGCAAAATGTACCAGCTATTCTAGTTACTGCATCAGCAATTTGACGAAGAAGCTTAATTTTTTCATGCTCAATCTCTTTGATAGTTTCACTAGCTTTTGCATAGTGCTCAATTCGTGCCTAATATATCAACCCTATATATGTATTTTGTTTTTAAATCAAAATATTTTTCAAAACTATTACCCTTTTTTTAGGCCTATTGCCTTCAGATGATGGTGAAGATCTCTTATGACTAGAGCTTTTGACAGTGTTTGTAGCATCTGCATCTGAAAATTTACATAATTAGTACACAAAAAAATAAGATTGGTAAATTAAATTAAAATATTACAAACCATTTTGTGTTGATAATGATTTTAAATAAGCTTACCAATTACAGACGAGGTTGTACGAGAACCTACTTCAGTTTCAATGTCTTTTTCATATACTGAAAAAAAATGACTGGCCAATTGACCCTTTAATGCCTTCGGCTGTAGAGGTGCTAGGCAGTGACTCGTAGATAGATCTTTGTGGCTTCTTGTTCACTGAAGTTTGGTTTTGATGATCATTAATTAAGGGTGAACTATGTTGAGGAGGTGACCCTAAATTATTAGGAGAGTAAACAAATTCATTCGTAACTACGTCCAATCTTTCTGTGGCTGAAGATTCCGCAGTCTGAATTTCTGATGGTGCTGCCAGTGATGATACTGTCCTACCATTTCCACAATGCTGTAATTGATTTGGCATTAATAACTTGAAATGAAAATATTTCATTACAAATTGCTTCTGTATTTAAGCATAAAGTTGATTCAAATACTTACGAATGTCTCATTATCATCCGAAGCTAATCCAGCCTCGACAATTTCAGGATCTCCTTCCACACAAATTGGTCCAACAGAGCCAATAACCTACACTCAATATGATTAAGATCAATATTGTTGGGTCGTTGACCACCACCCGTTGGCTTTCTTTTCGCCTGCCCGCTTTAAATTTGGTATCCGATTTTCATTCGATCCATTTCTGAAAATAAAATGTACTTGATCATTCATTTCGATTATTATTTAATGAAAATCTATACATACTCGTTTCCAACTGGCAGCGTCTTTGTTAGGTCCAGCACCGTCACTATTTAACTTTAAAGTTATTACTCCCCACAATTTCTGGGACATTGGTTTTGTGAAGCTGGGGCAAAATTTCCCGGATACTAATTCTTTGTGAATTTCCATGAATTCTAACAGATTAATCAATTGCCTTTCGGTAACTTTAGGTGCACGTTTCGGTCCCATTTTTGTAAATTTAAATCTTATTTGAAGAAGAAAATCCGAAATACCTAGGCTAAACAATAAGCTAAGAAAGAAAGAACACGGCCGTCGTCTGTTGAATCACGTGGTTTATTTTAACGAAATTATATCCGATAAAATACAGCTCTTTGATTGGCTCGTCTATCTCACGTGATGCAAAAAATTTTGGAGGAAAAAAAACCCTTAAACTCCGGTGGTAATCCCAAGTTACCGACTTTTCTCCTAACGACCATCCTATCCACTATGCTTAGAATACGAAATTTTTGATCGGTATGAAAAAGTCGCTAAAGAGAAATCGGTAAAATAGTGGTTAATATTTTAGTCGGTAAGGTAGCGACTATCTCAGAATAGGGCCCCAGGGTTCCGCGGAACACCTTTTGGGAACCGCTGTGGTAACCCAATATTTAAGGGGTATGTGTCAAAGTACATACATCTTATTTCATTTCTAGCCTTTCTAATGGGAATTCAAAATCTAAGTTATGACGTATTTAAGTCTATGTTATTTGCTTTGAGCCGAAGAATATTGAATTTAGATATAGCATTATTAACCGACTTAAACGATATATTTGAAATAAATTTAGTCGAGTATATAATACAGAATTTGGATAATTACATATGTTTTGTCGTTCGTTTAAATTAGAATTCTTTCTATTTGATTTGAAAAATATTTTTGATGAATTAATGACGGTAAAATTTGTTCAAAAATACGATGTTTTCTTTTCTCGGAAATATGTTAAATTTCTTTCTATTACGAACCTATAATCTGTTTGGTTATTTCTAAAAAATAAATTAACAGTTACAAAATTAAATAGCTAAAGCTCTTCGTGGTTTTTCGGGTAAAATATATTTTCGAAAACAGGCAATGATAAACTTATTATGTTTAAAAAACCAGTTAGGTTTATATACATAAAAACTTAATCAGCTAAATAATATGAAATTTATTTGAACTAAAATGTCATCGGGGAAACGTGCGAGAGATTTATTCGGAAAATTAACTGTAAACTGTCCGATTATTTATAGTTCACTGAATTTTTCGATCGAAATGATCAGAAAACCCCGAGCCCTAAATAAGGCAT
This sequence comes from Leiobunum rupestre, assembly GCF_980474605.1. Taxonomy (NCBI): domain Eukaryota; kingdom Metazoa; phylum Arthropoda; class Arachnida; order Opiliones; family Sclerosomatidae; genus Leiobunum; species Leiobunum rupestre. The sequence continues at coordinate 40,773,687 of NC_143392.1, forward strand.
GACCAGACCATGCAGAAATTGCAGTATCAAGTTTTTATTTCGATTTAAGAATCTGTCCGATAAAATTTCAAAGTTATTTCGTTAAAATCCCAATTCTTTAGTAAGTCTTAAATAAAGTTGAGCCTTCTGAAAAGGTCTAGAATAAAACCAAACATCGTTCGAAAGTATCAGATACATCGAATATTCACTCGAAAGTATTGGACGTTCCAAATAATAGCTCAAAAGTATCAGATGTTACCAATATTCGCTTGAAAGTATCAGATGCCTCCAATATTCACTCGAAAGTATTGGACGTTCCAAATATTCGCTTGAAAGTATCAACTGTTTCCAATATTCGCTCGAAAGTATCAGATGCTTCTTATATTCTCTCGAAAGTATTGGACGTTAAAAATATTCCCTCAAAAGTATCAGCTACTCCCAATATTTGCTCGAAAGTATCAGTTGCTTTCAATATTAACTCGAAAGTATCGGATACTCCAAATATTCGCTCAAAAGTATTGAACGCTTCAAATAAGCACTCGATATTACGGACGAATGCAATAGTTATTTTACCTATAGAAACGGTTTTGAATTACGATAAATTTCAATTCTTTTATTTCATTGGTGCAGATTAGTCTCGATCGAAGCCAGTCTTTAGACCACTACAGGCTCAAGATGCCAGGTAAGAATAGCAAATGTTATGCATAACCGAAGATGTCAACTCTTATTGAACTATTAAGATAGTATATAATAAGGTTAAGTTGTTCGTCTCATCATTACCGAAAGAAATACCACAGCTTCAGTAAGGGGGAAGTTGTTTGGTACGATCGCTGGATCTTTCTTTTTGCGGGTGGAGAATATCTTATGCGAATCATGAAAAAGAGGATTTAGTTGCTGCCACATATTCTTTGTTATTCTGAATATATTCTTGGTGTTATTTGTTACGATTGAACAGTGCTTTAATTTACCAAAATTTCAAAAGGTAAAGATCATTTAAAGAGTTGATTCATTTTAATCTTTTGAAAAGAAATGTCCTAGCCATTGGATGCGGAATAGGGGGTACAGGGGTACATTTTACACTCATAGATTTCCGGCAGGGGTACAATCAATGTACTTCGACCGCCCCCCCCCCACACTTCATAAATCAGATTTTGGTCTAAATTTTCCAGAATTCTCAAACTAATAATTATACTATACATAGTATAATTATATAAATTAACAAAGTTATTTAAAGAACTACTGATTTAGACTTAGATGTCAGCTAATCAGTGTTCTATTGTGGTGAAAGTCATTAGCAAATACGGAGAAGTTTTTGGCTCAACAAATAAAACCTCACATTTTCCCAGAGTGTTGTTGGCTGGCCCATTTTTGTTTTGCCTTTCTTTGGTCCTTGCACTAGGATCTTTTTTAAGTGTTAAACCGATCGAATTACCATGGCGACAAAGATCAACAAACGAATCACTAAAAAGTAATATCTTAACAATCATTTTCTATGCCAATAAGTTGAAGTATATAATTAAACGAGAAATTTTAACAGCAATGTTATTGTGGTCGTAGGCAATGTTTACGGTATTACGTTCGTAACATTCAATCTAGAATAATAATGTTAAATAATTCAGAAGCTATTGCAGGCTTAGTCAAATATTGGGAAATCCAACAGAATCTGTATTGTTTTGCGCTTTAGTCGGTTTAAATTTTTTCAGAAAATAAATAGCAATTCTTGTTTATGAAAGTGTTTAGTTTCAATGTTTATACAGAAAATAATAATTAACCTCAATTTTATTGAATTTGAATCTACCGAGGAATGAAAAATCACTGGCTTTCCACGTACCCCGTTAAAATAGTTTCATTTCATTTTATTTTCCTAGTTTTCATTTCTGTCAGCCGTTTTTACACACAATCCCTGAGCGAGTTGTGTGTACTATTTTCACTTGGTACGTAGCCACCGCTGCCGTTTGGGGCATAACTCTCTACAGGTTTGTAGTAAAATGGTAAATGATACGTCAATCGAACGCGAGTATCAAACCCTCAGTCAGCAGCCCAATTAAATCGGAGCCCAAGAAGTTCGTCATTTGTATATTTTGGTGCTTTTTGTCGATTTTCATTTTAAAATTTGAAATTCGTACCAATTGAAAATTTATATCAACTGCCATCTGTCTCCAAATATTTGATCTTCAACCTTGGTAAAAAAAATGCGCGCAAGGTGTGACTGCTTTTAGGTATAAAAACCAATTTCACTCTCTTCTGATATTCTGGTTGTTATTAATAAGTGCCCTGATAATAATAAAGGACAGGACGGTTGACATTTTGGTGACATTTACACCTAGTTTTTTTTATTAATTTTATGTACAAGGTAATTCAAATATTGCTCTTAATTAATGGACAGGTTGATGAATTAAGCGTGGTCATCGGTTTTCTTTGAGTTAAAATTACACTTTGGTTTTTATGCTTAGTGGGTTAGTTATGTTAAACGACCGGGTGATTGAGATGTTTTGCATATACAGGGTGGTTGAGAAAACGCTCATTCTCGACAAAATTGCCCGCGGGCTATTGTAATATCAGGTTAATGTACAAGATGGTTTATTTTTTTTCAAATTGAAATTTAATATTCAAAATATGTTTAATACATCGGGGGGATTGTGTGTACTTAAATGACCGTGACAACTTGTTAAAATGGGAAAACAAAATCACGTGACTACCTTTTCATAGCCAACTTCGATTCGGTAACTCGTGTAAATAGTTGGCCGTGCGACGTTAACGAAAACAATAGATTCGTTCCAGATACTGCAGACTTACACTTTTCTATTACAAAATGTTTTAAATAATAATAATAAATAGATAATTTAGACGAATCGATAAAAATGTAAACCACCATTAGCAAAATAAAATGAATAATAGTTCATATTTCTTAGGATAGATGGCGCTGCAGTTCTCCACAAAATCACGTGACTACCATCTTTTCAGCCCCCCTGGACGGGCGTTGGCTTAATTACGATTTTTTCCAAAAACCTACACTCAAATTTTATTTAATTTTTTTAATATACCTGATTGATTAGCTATAAAGAATAAAAACACCTCGTTATTTTAAATAAGCGAATTTGTTACAGCTAGCTAACAAACGATTGAAATGTTTAAACCACAACACTATGAATTTATTTGTTATTTATACGTATAACATCAGCTTCTTTTCCGATTGTCGAGACTTACCACACGTCATTTGGGTGGTACAGATGGCATTGCAAATAGAAATCATCGAACGCAGGAGAATAGATGAACTTTACGTAGTAACGTTTTACAGGAACAGTAAATATAATCTGATTTGAATTTCTTTTAGGGCACGCGGAATGAATAGCAGTCGCGTCATTTATGAAACCGATTTTTACATGTGGATATTTAAATTTATCGAGTTTCGAAAACAACGAATATATTAAACTTGGCTTCAATAAACAAATAAATTCCAAAAAATACATTATTCACAAAGGTTTACGAATAAAAGTTCTGGTAATATCATGATTTTAACCGTGTTTCAACTTATTGACAAGCTGGAAGCCCTCCCATAAACGTTGGGGTAAGTGCCACGAAGTTAATCCCCTTGTGATAATGTAGACCCATTTCACTCTGCGCTATACGCTATAAAGGTTAAAATAAAAACCCATTTTGAATGTTTCCAAGTTAATGTACTCTGATTGCACGCGGTACTAAAACTTCTATATAGTTTTCAACAGATATCCACTCTAACAAATCGAAGACCAAACTCGCTATTATAAGCGGCTTCGAAATTTTTTCACTTGTTTCATAATAATAAAAATATCCTACTAAGTTCATATTGTCTGATTGCACTTAGCTCTAAAAATTCATGTACATTAAGAAATTTAAATATTGGACTTTTTTCCATTTTATGAAATTACTTTTGCAAATCGACGACCAAACTTGCTACTATAGACTGTCTCGAAATTCCTCTCACTACTTTGAAAATAATCTAATTGCGTATTATACACTTGGAGGAGCGTAGAGCTTCACTCGGGTACTGTCTTTAAATTTTTTTTGCATTTATTTGACGAAATATTCAAATTTAAGGATATTAAAAGTCATTTCACATAAACTTGGAAATATTATGAGAACAAGCTAGCGATATAATTGTTACTATCAACAATAACTATCAAACCCCGCACTGTACAGTGGAAAAAATAGTGACACTGATTAGTTCCACTGTCGACCTCAATGTAAATATGTTAAGTTTTTTTTATGTTGGACTTGTTGGTATTAACTAGACTTTTTCGCATTAGTAATGTTTTAAGCTTCCTCATTCCCAAAATACTGGCGACGCGACTGTGTGTATGGTACAATACGGTTATTTTTAAGTAAACTATAAAACCATCCAGCCCCCTTTTCAGTTATTTTCGATAATAGGCAGGTATTAAATATTACCCCTTTACGTCCTTAAGTGTAGACTTCCATGATTGTATCAGTTTATGCAAACTTCCCGTTTCGAACCTGCATATTTATACTAGGTATTTCAGAAAAAATAACGAATATCGTCAGAATAATTCATCGAATTAATGGTTTCAAAAGTCGCTTGATGACTTAGGCCTAAGGTGGTGCTTTGGGTATTTACCTGGTTAATTTTTCATCGAAGCTCTTGCTTAAACAAATAGTTGAAACGAAACATTTTGTTGGGTTTGAAAAGGTTTGGATTTTCGTTTGTCAAAAAGTGTATGTATAATAATTATAATAATACGCTATGTTTATACGCACATTACAAAACTTAAACGAGACCGAAATCAAAGAAATTAATGTTCGTATAAATATCTCTTAGACTCTTAATAACTTTGGACTATAGTTATCTACGGCACTGCTCTGTCACCATAGAGGTATTCTAACGTTGTAACATGGACTAATTAATTAGTCCATGGTTGGAATTTGGTACAACGAGGCTCGTTCTCCGTTTATAATTTCATTGATTATCTCAGGGTAGATCATTTGCAGTTTATTATGACGAAACTACTTTCGATAAAACAGATTTCAGGCGTTTAATGATTTTTTATTTCTTAAATCAGAATGGTCAATTTCATTCCTGGCAACACATTGCCACACCCAGATAAGAACTGTCTTGAAAACTTTAACCGTTCCTTTTCTGGTCAAATTGAAATCAAGTATAGCACCGTAAGAATATACGTTTTCTATATAAAATTTCATGACAATTCCAAAACAATTGAAATTTCCAAGGAGTTATGCATGGCAAAATATGATGTAAAAATATACGCAAACGTCTGTGATATCTTTCGAATACAAAATCTGCCACTGTAGTGACTTTCTAGGAAGGGTTTAAAATAAGTGAATAGGCCTTTGCAATGATATTTTTATATGTTATAATCCAGATGAATATTTATTTCGTAAATATACATTGTACATTATAGACTTTTGATTTTAATCAAAAAATTGCGGCGACTGGAGATTTCTCAATTGTGGGCCCCCCTATATATTGACTTTAAAAATAAATTTTGTAAAGTTTGCCCCTTAGTGAAAAAAAAACGTAGGCTATGACCTATCTCGCTTACCTCTAACGCCGACCCCGTTTATCAAAGTCCATATTTAACACGCTTCAAAATTACACATTTCAAATTAAGAAGAATAACTGTAGTATTTTTCAATTGGACGGTTTAAAATTGTCTAAAACCTAATTTAATAGCTCTTAAATTGATTCCAATAGATAGAAATGGAAATACTAAATGTTTAAAGAAAGAATTGATTAACATTGCCCACTTTTGCCGCATTCAGTTCGAAACACAACACAGTAGACGTCCGTGTGCAAATTAGTGTTTTTAAATAGTGTTAGAAAAATGGTTTTTAATGTTACGCACGAACCCCAGGAAACGCCAACAAAAATAGTTTCCTGTTATTGTTCTATAAATGGTGGTCATACAAAATATTAAGAATTTCAGATAAATCGAAATTAATTTGACAATTTGATTCGCAGAATGAAAGAGATATTCAACATTTTCAACGTCTAGATACACGCTCCGTTTTTGGCTTGTTTTTGCACAGTCTGCCTAACACGACGTAATAAACCTTTTTAATATTAAATTATTCATGTTACTAAAGAGAAATTCACTTTCAATCTAAATCGCATACCGATACATGTATTATTTGCACAATTTAATTTGGCTAAGTCAATTCAATATTTTGATTTCAGATTAATTCGGGTAGAGACGCGACTCATAAAATCGAAAGACGTTTCTCGATTTATCGTGTGCGGAGTAAGTAATTTACTGCAGCTTCATAATTGGAAATTTTTGAGACTAGGTTGGCTGCCAGAAATTATAACTTAGTTATGTCGTTGCTCTACTTTTATCTTTTCTTTGAAATGCGCTTGAGTAAGCCGTTTCAGTTTGTCAGAAATTGCTTTTGTTAGTTAACGCATTCCGCATATTTCCCCAGTGCGTCGAGATGTGAAGCACCTGGATATCATGCAATAGCTATGTCTTTCGAGCCGCTAAATTAAAAAAAAATTATGGCTCCATTTTATTGGTATTACATCCATTCAGCAACAAAAATTAAAAATCTATTAAAATAATGAGAACTGTTCTGAATTTAATTTAGATACAATATATAGTGCGTTACTCGTGCTACACAGCAACACTACAATGTATTGAAATCATTAATTTAATGCAGTATTCTTGTATGAAATAAGTGTATATCCTCTACTTACAATACACTAAAGAAATCGACCCCACTCGTAATAGACAATTAAAAATAGGGTAAACTTAAAATAATATCGTTTAGAAATTCTTAAAAATATAACATAACGTTTTGTTATGTAGAGCCGCCAGATACTCCAGGAATATCAACTCGCTTAAAGGGAACGCAAGTGGTCATGCAGGGGGAGGGGGAACTATGTTTTCTTCAACAAGCCGTAAGTAGGTTTTCCAAGGCTGATTTTATACAGCTGAGTTAGCTCGCAATCAACGAATCCAGGAATTTACGCCTAGCTTAATTTATTTATTATGGAGAAAAGAACTGGGTTAGTTTCCGAGAGTTGGAGTTTGATATTTTCGATTTCACAATGTTTTGGAATAAAATTATTTGTGAATTGAATATTTTTAATAATGGATGTTGAAAAATTAGGCCTTGGACGAGGTAAATCTCTGCCGCTAGCCTCACATTGGATTAAGAAAATTCAACACCACACACACTCCTATATCCCATCTCCCTTAACAATTTCCCTATCATTATACCCCGGCAGAATATTTATCTTTTTTTATTACATTTATTTTGTAGAAGTTTAGGATCCGATTTGTCGGTAAGCACGGAGACTTCACTTTCCTCGGCCATTTTCGCGACTAAAGAATGCATGGATTTTGCGTAAAAACCGCGAGAGGCGCATTTATACAAAATAAATTCGGCAAATATGGTTCTGCTTTTTTTACAGAGGGAAAGGCTATGGCAGATAGCGCATGCGCAGTCGTTCTTTTTATCTATAAGATAATTTACCCCCATGCATGGTCACTTGTGTTGCCCTTTAAGTCAAACAGTATTATTTTTTAATTATTCCAAATTTGGATTTGCCAAGCGGGTTCTATATAGAAGACGACTACTTGAAGTCACTTCCGACAGAGATAATTTGAAAAGTAACTAAAGCTGAAAGAATTAATATTCGAAAATTTTCACAAATAAAAAGTTACATGTTTGAATTTGTAGACGAGCTCTACTTAAATGGCTTTAAAAGTAGCTTGATAACTTGGGCCTAAGGTGGTGTCTTGGGTATTAGCCTAGTTGATAATTATTTTTTTCGATATTCCAACAGAGGGATAATTTGGAAATCAGTTTGAGCTGAAACATTAACGTTTGAAAATAGTAAAGATTTAAATATTGTCTTCTTTGTGGATGACCCTAGTTGGATACATAAAGAGCAAATGTTCCTTAAAGACAAATTAATAGAAAGAGATTACGAGTGAAAATTAAACCTTATTAAAATAAAATATGGTTTTCTATGTGGACGACCCCTGATGACTCGATCAAATTACAATACGTCGAATAATAAATGTTTTAAAATTATAACAATTAGATTATGCTTTACTTCTAAACGACACGTGCTTTACTTTATATATTTGCAAACACGTCTGATAGATAGAAAATTTTTATATAAATTGCTTGAAATGTTTAAAAATCACGACAGAAGATATTTAAAAACTCGAGTTTGCTAAAATGGAAAAAATCTTTGATAATTATTTTAAAAGTTACTTCTTATTTCGCTCTGCACGAACGACCTTAAATTAACCAACAATTACAAAATTCAATTAAACTTGATGGAATAAATGACAGGTAAAGGCAGCACCACAAAACGTGTAGTAGGAACGTTTTGGTAGTGCAGGGTGTACACTAAATAACAAATAATAATCAGCTAGGCTAATACTAAAGGCACCACCTTAGGCCCAAGTCATCTAGCGACTTTTAATTACTTAAACAGGTGGCCGGGTTACAAAGCGTAGGTAGTGGCGTTGGGACGGTAACCCAAAGGTCGTAGGTTCGATTCCTGACCGAGGTGATATGATTTTTCTCAGTCACTCTACTATGGCACCACACGCGGAGGTATTCCTTGTTTTAAATGAAACTTCTAATTATATAAATTCCTGCGTAATTACAAAAAATAATTATCAATGCGTAGGAGGGTGGTGGCAAGCCCTACACGCCACGCGAGCCAACAGCTCCCTACACTAACTATTACCGTTAACCTCTACAAGTTGTGGAAAGGGGAAACCCAAGAACTCGGGGGAAAACCCCTTAAACACTCGAAGGTACGTCTACACTTCAAATCCCCATACACGTTTTCGGGCGCTCACTTTGATTATCAAATGTTGGAATATTTTAAAATGAAAGTATCAATTTAATATCATTCCATTACCTCACGTAGGAAGGCGGGAAAATACGTTAAAAACCGAAAGTCGATTTTCGGTGGTCAGTTCCACTTTCATTGCCGGAGTTCGGTTGTGGTTACGCAATCTTCAACCGAATTAACTGGGCCGTTCACAAATTACGAAATGCTGTGAGCGGATAAGAATATTACAGCTGGGATTAGGGGTCGGACATATGTTACGTAACCCCATAATTTTGTACAGGGAAGTAAATTACCTTCGATTAGTGAATTACCAACCCTGATCGCCCGGGCCAGAGGATTTACCACCAAAAGTCGGGATTAGCAAATTTCGGTGGTTAATAGCATCGGCATTACTAATAAGTCATTTTCTCGAAAAACAATAACAAAATTTTTGGCACTCTTCAGAATCTATACTAATATGTACATGTATGCAGATTTTTCTGTTCTAAAACTATTCAAAACGATGTACTGGAGACAGCCTTGACGAGAGATGGGGTTCGATTTACACCGGCAGTGGTTTCGGATGACTATCGTTTCTACAGTTGCTTGGACGGAGAAGGCGAAAACGTGCTGTTGCCACCTCAGGCACTTGGCAGATTGAACTGGATATTGTTACTTCTGTCCTTCCTCCTTGTAACTCTGTGCACCACAACCATATTCAAAGGCCTCTTTCACGGAAATCGACGAACTACCCTTTTGGACTGCGCCTTCTTCTATCTTTCTTATCTTTTACTAAATCGTATACGTATCGTTTAAATTGCCATTTTTAAATAATTAATAATTTCTTTAATAAAACTGATTCGACAATTCGCTATAAATAAAAAACACGCAGATCCCTGCCATTTGGGATGAAAACATTGCCAGAAATAGGGGATATCTTTTAAACGGTAAAAATGCCACTAAGCGGATTAAAGTTTTTCGCTTTGAAGGCCTATCGGCCGAAGTACCGCACATTTTTCCCCAATAAAGCTTAGTTTTCTCCCCCACTTCTTGGTCTCTTTACTTGTTCGCGTTTTTACTCCTCACTCTCTAGACCATTGGTGGTTCTCGTGTTTTTACTAAGCGGATTGTCGACTCAAAAAAATTTTGTGTTAGGCCTGACGAAGATTAAAGCAGTCGACTATTCGCCGTCGCGGTATTTTTGTGAAAAATAGCTTTGGAGCGAACACTGCGCGTATCAAAAGTAAACATTGGGGAGAAAGTATTGCACTCTCCCTTCTTGTACACTGTTAAAAAAAATTGTTCTAATTTGAACAAATTGCCGTTCAGAAGGTTGTCCCTGTAACAGAACGCCATTTTGTTCTAATATGAACAAAAAATATTCGTTCGATAAAGAACGATGGTTGATGGTTCAATATTGAACTTAGATGTTCTATATTGAACAAACCTTCTTTGTTCAAATTAGAACGTTTTGTCGTTCGCGGTGGAACGCTTTGTCGTTCGCCGTGGATAATTTTCTCGTTCGCCACGGAACGCTTTGTCGTTCGCGGTAGAACTTTTAGCCGTTCGCCGTGGATCATTTTCTCGTTCGACTTGGAATGCTTTATCGTTATCCAATACAAAGAGTACATTAAGTAATTGCTTTCAAAATTATAGCTCATGTCTCCTGCCGGTGGTTCATCATGCTTAATTAATAAAAGTAACCTAACCTAACCCATTGCTCACCGAAAAGTATAACCAGCCCTATAACTAGTTTAATTTAATTTACTTCCAACCTCAACTAGAACCATCTTATTAAGCTTTAAATATCTACCACGAAAGTGATATGCTTAACATCAGGTGATATAAAAAAACATTTTCGTAGTACAAAAGACATAACAATCTTTTCTCAGCCGAGAGGCCGAAAACTAGTAGCGAGCGATTTTATAATTTATTTATATGCTAAAACGTCAAACCAAATTGCAGTATATTACGAAATATTTTCTGTAAATTTTAATTCTGGAACTTGGGCAATTACATTTCCGAACGAATTTCGTCTACCTTGCCAATCAAATAAAAATATACTTAAAAAAAACTATGCGTGTTCTATAAAATCGGATCTTTCACAACCCATTTTTCGTTTTCACTTCGTTAGGACACGGAGGTTATTTATATCGTTATTTGTGTGAAGTTTCTTTTCAATAGGTGGGGTAGTTTCTGCGAAACAGCGTTACAGATCTAACGCCATTTGAGTCGCTAATGAAATTGAATCTTCGGTAAATTTTCAAACACACTGTACATACAGCTACAAAAACAACTTCATTACAACCTGTTCTAACTCACCCTGTAAATAAACTATTACGAGTAATAATTCAATCAACCAGTACACTAACTTAAAACAACATAATAATGTACGAAAAAACTACCTATAACAAAGCGCACTCTAAACCACTCATTTATTACTTTATGGATGTTATACTTGTTTGTTACTTTTGGCCATTCGAAGTTTTCCGCAAAATAGTGTAACCTTTATTTGTTACTTTTGGCCTTGCGACGTTTTCCGCAAAATAGTGTCACTTATTTGTTACTTTTGGTCATACGTTGAAAGTGTCACGCTTACATGTTAGTACATGTACATGAAACCAATACAAAGAAATCCACATAGGATTGTGTGTAAAACCTGTTCTAAGGGGAACGGATATATTCTACTGTGTAGTTTACAAGCCTTCCTCCAGAGGGCGAAAGAGCATTCGTTCTTATTTGAACGACAAAAAATATCTTGAACACACCGTTCTCTGTTACATACCTTTAGAACGCTATCGTTCATTTTTGAACAGACTGTTCTAAGTTGAACGTCTTCTGAACGAATTTTTTTAACAGTGTAGCTTTCACTGTGGTTACTATGCTTTTTAACGCACTGGAGAACATTTAAATCAGAGAGCCAATAGGATTGCTAGAAATTCGTGCCTTTTTCACAAAAAATAGTGCTCCTCTAGAGGTTTCTGGGTAGGTATTTGAAGCTACTAATACGGAGTATTATATTGCTAGCTTCAAGCTAGCAATATAATACTCCGTACCCTGGAATAGAAAATTGTATTCCCCCAATACGGGCTCCGAGATGCAGCTTAGACTACGGTTTTCGATAGGCGGAATAAATATTGTCACATATTTTTTTATAGAATTCGTCTACTCACTCTGCTGGACAGTTTAAAACTGTCAGTTTTTCAAATGCTAGAGCCTGTAACGGTTTTATCTATCCCCATTACAACTTAATTTTAGGCGATTTGTTTCTCAGTAAATTGGTTATTAATTTGGAGCCTAATTTGTATTTTGGAAATCCATTTCAACATTCTAGTTTCTATCTACCAAATGTGGAAGTGATGGGGAAATATTGTTGTTATGATAATTGTAAGAGTGACTCAAGGTGCCATAAAAATTTTAATTTTTACACAGTACCTAAACCTGGTAAGAATGGTAAAAATATACTGATAACCCAAAAATGGATTGACGCAATTAACCGTGACACCATCACGGTGACAACTTTAAAACCACATCATCGTGTTTGTAGTTTACATTTTGTTGATGTTAAGGGGCCAACAAAAGAGAACCCTTTCCCTTCGTGATTGTCAAGGGAAGCAGTGCGGGATCCATTGTTTTTATTAAGTGTTAACAAGGTCGGTACAAAAAACTATTTGAAACAACCTCTTGAAAGTTCTCCAATTCCCGAAATTATCCCTGAAAACAGCAGCAGGCTAGATATAATGGAAGTTGATACAGTATCATCATTACTTGAATCTAACAACTCAAGTGACACGCTTATAAGTGTAAGAAGTTTTTTTATTTTTCTCCAAGTTTGTTGATCACTAAAAACTCTTTTAAATTTAGGACACTCAGAGTGGAAACCCAACCAAAATTTTATCATCAGCGTCAGAGACATTGCTCAACAACCAACCTATACATGAAAATTTTTAATGATGCACCAAGAAGAAAACAAAAAAAAACATTTTTATGGACTATCGCATCCGAACTTAACCAGTTAGTTTTGTACAAACGCAAAGGAAGTCTTTTAACAGTTATATTTTAAGTTGCGGAAAATTTGGAGGTTCAAGTTCTCGTGCTTGATAGATGTATTGTAAAAACACACAACATTTTTTCCAATGGACGTAAAATTGAATCAACAGCTAAGTTAATTAATATGACTTCCAATTTTGGGTCTAAATGGAATGTGTGCTGGTGGGTTTCAAACACTATATTTGATGCCTATCTAAATCACAATCACAAATCTGCGACGTATTGTCCTGAGTCAAATAGCCTTAGATCCATTAAATGTCAGTTTGTGAAGACGAAATCAAGTGGATGGTGTAGAAATTGTGGTCTTTTGCAAAAGAATTTATTTAATAGACTCAAACGCAAGAAGAAAAGTGTGATTTTCCCTAAACAGACCACATTACGCAATTTAGGCTTACATCAAATAAGAGCGCGAATGACAGCGTTGAAACTGAAAAACCAGGCGTTAACCAGGAAAAACAAAGCACTCTGAAAAAGAATAGATTATCTAATTGCTACTAACGGTATTCAACTGACCACAGAAGAAAATGCTGAAGTTTCTAATATATTGCAAGATAATCCAAGTAAATATCAACGGTTTCTTCTACACCAGCAGCTCCAAATAGAAAATTCTAACATTTCGCGCCCAAAGAAATGGCATCCAGCAATAATTCACTGGTGTCTTTACTTAAAAAGTAAATCGTCTTCTACTTATGAAGCCTTACGTCAAGCTATGACTGTCCCAACAGCTCGAACTCCCTACAATTACTCCAAAGACATGAGAGCTGAGAGCGGGTTTAAGGCAGAAACCATAGAAGAAATGAAAAACAGCCTAAACTATGAGCAGCTTGAAGAACATAAAAAATATATCTCAATAATGATAGATGAGATGAGCATCAAACAAGACCTTATAAACCGTCACAGCACTGGAGAAATCATTGGAGTAATAAACTCTCTTTCCGCTCTTCTCTTTCAGCTCTTTTTTGAGCGATAATATTTGCGCTCCTCTCCCTCTCCGCTCTTTTCTAGCATACAATTAACTTAAGTAGCTTTAACTACATCTTCATATACTTTCTACACACAATCCCTAGGTATGTAGGGGCAGTAGCGTATCTATCGGGGGGGGGTGAAGAGGGTGGCTGCCCTAGGAGCCAACTTACTGGAGCGGAGGGCGCGTTTTGAATGGTCGGTCGCAGATTATCACGACATTTTTATTCCTTGTATTTCCGACTTTCAGTAAAGTCTTAAGTTTAATTTCAATGTTTATTACCAAAGCAAATAATATTTGTAGTTCATTTGCTATAATAATGAATTAATTCGTCAATTAATTAATTAATACTTGAAGTCATTCAAATTATTATTAATTAATTAATATTAATTGTATGAGAGGGGTCCCAAGGTTTTGTCTTCCGGGCGGCACTATATAGGGATTATCGTGCCCTAGTTTCACGTATCGAAAACCCTCGTCGCCATTGTTAATTATTTTGAAATCGGACATACAGAAGTTTTAGCGGCAAAATTTTCGCTCCTTTCTTTCCGCTCTTTTTTTGGGCGGCAAAATTTTCGCTCTTCTTTTTCCGCTCTTTTTTGAGCTGTAAAATTTTCGCTTCTCTCTTTCCGCTATTTTTTGAGCGGTAAAACTTTCGCTTATCTCTTTCCGCTCTTATTTTGAGCCGTAAAATTGGCACTCCTCTCATTTTGGTTTTGCGCTCTTTTAAGAAGATATTTTACCGCTCATTTTCGCTCATAATAACAAATCCGCTCACAATGAAATGAGCGGTGCCCAACACTGACGGAAAACATATTTTGTGGTCGCACATTACTGAGACTTTTAAAATGGACAGTGAAAATCAATTTGGATTGAAATTAGCTCCCAAAATAACGTGGGATCTAGTTAATCTGTCCTCATTCTCACGAATGAAAGTTAATTACGCAGCGCAAATACTGAGTTCAACCATGCCAAAGCGGTAGATTGTCTTGTAGGTTGCGAAGCATCCGAAACCATTAATTTCATAGAAATGACGAACCATTTCTTCGATGCCACTAATGTCAGAAAATTCCAACATAATCGGAAAGAATTTCTTGACCCATACAGAAATGTGAATGACTGGCGATTCAAAGTAAATCAAAGTAAAATCTTTCAAATATTAAGAACATAGTTATTGAAAGAAACCTTTCTAGGTTATCTAGATGAGTGGGAAGAAGAGGTTGAGAAGTTGCCCGTTGAAAAGGGGTTTGACGAATCAAAAATGTTGCCGAGCAAAGATACACGCTATGGCTTGAGAATCACAGGCAAGCTCTATTTCTATACTTTATTAAAACTAGATTTGTAAAGAAAACAATATTAAATTTTACAGTGCATTCAATCATAGAAGCCACGTGTGTTCTTCTTAAAGCCGGAGCCAAATTTGTTCTAACATAACACTTTAACCAGGATCCTCTAGAAAGGTATTTTGGAAAACATCGTGCAGCTACTGGTAGTAACGACAACCCGAATGTTATGAACTATCAACAAAGCATTCCAAAAATTAAATGTCTACGCAAATTTATATCGTCACCTAAAAATGAAAATATTACAGTAAAATCCACAAAAATTAAAAAATTAAGAAGATTGATTTTAGAATATGATCAAGAATGAAAGAAATTTTCACTCAACCTTTAAGATTTTAAGTAAAAAATATCACAGTCAACAAATTTGACTAATTTTTTTGTACTTAAAGGTAATTAAAAATAGGAACCCATGATATGATATATCACAATTGTAGGAAGCCATTTTTTGCAGGCTTTCTTATTCTAGGAACTTTAATTTAAACCTTTTCTTGCGGTTTGTCTTGGCACTTTTTATATTTATTTTGAGGTTTCATTACCTTTCTTAGTGCCGCTGCGTTGAGTGATTATCTTTTAACTTTCTGTATTTCAGTTTTTAACTTCCCTGTTAGCCCTTTTCCCATACAGTTCATTGCAACTTTGCAGGATTTTCATAATGCATCATTTGCGGCCGGGAGCAGTGGCCCACTCCTGTAATCCCAGGCGTCCGGGAGGCAGAGTTTGTGGATGGCCGTGTGAGGACGACCACCAATCCCCCAACGGGTGGTCGGAATACTTCCGCCACGGGTGTCCCCACCCCTGCCCCCACGTATCCCCCCGTTGGCGTTGCCGTTACACATATCTCGCCCTGATTAATCAGTTATTGTGTGCTTTACCATTAGATCTCCACAATTCACTCCATAATTGAACTAAAATTTCGTTGCTTAAAACCTTTTTGAAAAAACTCTCCATCCTATCTTTACACCTTGTTGAAATACTTTCCTTCTTGAAATATTTCTTGGCTTCACAGTGTAGCTTCATTATGAAGATAAATGCTTTGGGTTTGAGTATTATTAAACCTCCCTAGTTCAAGTCTTCGCTCCATTTTGTGAAATCATTGGATTTTTCTTTCTTGCTTTTGACTGAATTTGTGACGAATGTTTTTGAAGATTTAACCATATCCTCTGTAGCACATGAAGTCGTTTTAGGGTCGGGGTACGGTCGAAAAGTCGCTTTATAGTCGACGACCAAATGCCGACCTAAAAACGTCCGAACGTTTTTCGACACTAAAACCGTAAATCCTTGTTTGGGACTATTTATGGTCGGTATGGCGATCATTATCCGACTTCAAATAGACCTTACATTTAATTATTACCCCTGTAGCACTAAGAGTCAATTTAAGTTCGCGCTTTGCCAATTAATCGCTCAAAACTGTGAAACTTTGGCGATTTAATAAAACAAATTGAAATATTTTTAAAATAACTTCCTTTCTGTATTATATTTTTTCGAAAAAGATTATATATTCAATCTGAGAATGTTTCCTTATTAAAAATCTCTCAGCTCAAGTAGGTTACATTCGTATAGATAAATATGGTAGGCTAAGATATTATTAATGAAGATTTATTCGTTACTTTTACTAAGCCCCAAGAAACTCTAGAAATCTGTACTCTAGATTCAAGAGCTTTCCAATTGACGGAAATAAACTCATTGTTTCACTCCCGTTCACGGAACTTAACCAACTACATACATGTATATAGCTATATTTACGATTTTATTTGGTCATTTTCAGTCACGCAAAATATCAAAAAGTAAGTAGTTTCGAAGTTATTATACAGTACATTCTAAGTCGGGATGACGTCGTTTCGGAGTCGGTTCTTAGGTCTATTAAAAGGCGTTAAAGAGTCGACGTTTTGTAGGCGGCCGACGGTAGGCCGACCCTTTAACCCCTAGGACATTTCGACCCTAAATCCAAAGGTCGGCCGACTTAAGTGTTTAGTACCTTTTGCCGACGTCGGCCCCAGTACCCCCGCCAGGAATGTTTAACACACAGGCCCGGTCTGATTTAAAGACCCCACCCTATCGATATATTTTAATTTTGAAATGTCCGATTTTAAAGAATTTTCTTGACTATAGTTAAAATTTTAAAATTATGACACTAATATGTTAATTTAAACGTTTTCTTAGGAAAGATAAAATTTTCTGCCCTCGCAATTTAATCAAAGAATGATACTCTTCAATTAGAGCTTTTACCAAATTCGTCAACCACTAAATTAGGGTTTTCTTTTAAACAATTCGACAAATCCCGATTAATGGACAACGTAGCCAGATTTGAAAGTCTAAATTCTCCCATAGTTGTTCGAAGACGTGTTTCTATTCTTTTCAGGGAACTGAAACTTCTTTCTGAGATGGTGTTTGCGACAGGAATGCATTGAACAACCTTGTAGTACTTAAATAAATTTGTCTATTAATTCGAAATAGGTGGACCTCATCTGGTCTATTAGGGTTTTTGCTTCAGTTTCTCTGGTCCCCGTTGTAATTGTTACCACACTATGTTTTAATCTCCTGTTTGGGATAATTTTACGTTTACGTAAAGCTAATGGTTCGCTGCTACGGTTAGGTACTGAAATAAAAGCCGATTCCGCGATTTTAGTAACTTCTTCCCAAATAGAATCAAAGCGTTCAGAGTTTCTACAATCTTCTAAGGTCTTGACAGTAGCTTGGCAAATGGCAACGGCTTCCGTAAAAATAACTTTGGAACTTAGTAAATATTCCGACAGGTAATTTGTTACGCCTAATACTTCGTCTAATGCAACGACTAATATTAAGTTGTTAAAGTTATGTAATTGGGATATATACCCACGACACTCAGCAGCCTCGTCTGGTTTTCCGTTTTCAATCACATTCTCTAAAGTTAAAACTACGGAATCGAGTCTATTTCTAAAATAGTGAATCCCTTTTTTTTGCTCCACCATCGAGTGTCGCAGCTTTGTGGCATTTTCAGTATGTCGTACCCTTTTTGAGAGTTTTCAAAATATTCATTTCTAATAACCGAATTGCTTTGAATGTTTTAAATGGCTTGAACCAAACCAAGTAATTCCCTAACTGTCGATATTTTGGAGCAACAGTCAACTTAAACTAAATTTAAGCGGCGGGCGTAGCAATGAACGTACGGACAATGGCCACCTACTGCTTCTTCTACTTTAACCCTTACTCCTTTTACGTGTCCACTCATTACACTAGCTCCATCATAAGTCTGTGCAACACAATTCTCCAGTTTGAAATCACCCTCTTTTAAAAGATTTATAATTGCCAAGCTGATACTCTCAGAATCAAACTTGTGTAAATCTGTGAACCCTATAAATCGTTCTACGACACCTATTTCTGCTTTAGTATATCGAATACAAAGACTTAACTGCTCTACTCCCGCGTTGTCTCGTGTTTCGTCAGCTATTACAGAGTAGAATCCACCGGATTCGTTGACCTCTTGAACAATAATTTTTCTCACTAAACTTGCAAAAATGCCAATTATTTCGTTTTGTATGGTGCTGTGCAAATATTTGGCATTATTCGGCATATTATCTCACTTGGCTTTTAAATCAGGACATTTTCTTTTTAAAAGATCTAATATTGCAATAAAGTTTCCCCTATTCCCAATATTGTCGGCGGATGTGTAAGTGTTCCCCTGAAGTGCTAAATCTTGTTGGGCACATAAAATAATCACTTCCACGTCTGTAGATAGGACCTCTCTGTTTCTAATAACGTCTAGTCTATGGTGGTCATTAACCTGGCAAACTATTGATCCACGGGATTTGGATTCCATGTAGTCTAAGTACATTTTGTAGGCTATAGTTGGTGAGATGATTTGTTGGAAGTGAAGTGTTCTTCGAATTGTCTCCCCATGTTTTTCCAATCCGAAAATCCCTTTAGAAATGCAGTGTTTCTACTGCCTAAAAAATGACGGCAACAAAAACAATACACTGTATCCTTTGCAACTAAATATTCAAACATTTGATATTTGTCATACCAAGAAGAATTGAAACCTTGATTTTTACCGCCAATTAATCTTTTAGGAAAAGGATTTAGTTTAGGCTGAACTGGAAGGCAATCTTTATCTAGACTAATATCCAAGTTATTCAACGCGTGTATGCCCATTTCATTTTAATTGGACACGTTGTTTGATGTATTTTGTGCATGGTTAGAGTTGGGGTTTGCAATTACTTCTGCAATTTCTCCTTCATGAGTTAGTTCCATTTCCATATCAGTACTGACGTTTGGAAGAACTTCAGCAGTATTACTAAAACAGTGACTGTTATCAGTCCCCAAGGATTCTAAACCCTTTCCCAATTCTTTGACTAGGTTTTTCTCAGAACTATAGTTATGGCCTCGCGCCGACGATTTCAAAAAACCGTGCCATTGCACCTTTCTGACTACTAACGAAATTATCTTCCATTTTCCGTTTTTCTCGTTTTTGGGACCTAGATAAAAATTTTCTGGTACTCATATTTCAAAATGCTACTATTATATACTAATAGCGAAATAACCTTAAAAAGGTTTAAGAAAATAAAGCTTAGTTAAAGCTATGTAGTCTTCAAACAGACTTTTTAATAATACCAGCTATATCAAAGCCCTGAAAAAAGCTGTTTGAATATTTTTTCTAGAATACCTAATTAGCCTTGAAAAAGGCTTTTTGAATAATTAAGCTAGAATAGCTAATAAGCCTTGAAAAATGCTGTTTAAAAATTAGCTTAAAACAGCTAAATAGCCTTTAAAAAGGCTGTTTGGCAAAGTTAGTCTCGGAAGAGACTTTGAAAAAATTTGACTGGGAGAGAATCGAAATTGAGAACTACCTATTTGTTCAGGAGCAGAAAACGAAATGAAGAAACGCGCGTTATCTGGGACAAGTCCAACCATCCAAGGTCTAGGTCCTTTCTCTACGATCAGTGGTCACTGATATCACGTGATTTCGCAAAAGGGACAAGGATTAAAAAAGAAAAAACCCTAATCCCCAGGACGCTCTCTATTCAAAGTAGTGACTGGTACGATGCTTTGCGCTTCGACTTCAGCTCCGCGGGGATTTCCCTTCGTTTAAGCGTTGCAATGGTTTAAGTCGTATTAAAGAAATCCAGTTTCTCACTTTATGCCCCCTTTTGTAGAATTCCTAGAAACTAAGCTTATGTTTATTGTGTTGGTTGGAGCTAAGTTATCACTGAGGCGAACAGGTAGTTTTTTTTTGCTGCTTTCCTTGCACGACGGACTTCCCCATCCCGGGCCAGTCTTTTGTCATATACTCTATATCAATGTTACCAAAAGCAGAAACCACAGAGTTCGCTGCCTTTGGTTGTGTACTCAAGTAATATTGATTTCGAGTATAGGTGGTTCAAAAGAGAACGTTTTGTAAGGGCCATTTAGGACTCTTGGAAATTGGAATTGAATGGGAGTTCTTTTTTTAGGGGGCTAGATGACCAATTTTTAAAAATAAATAAAATTTAAAAATCACATTTGGAGGCCCCAGAGGCAATTTTTTTAAACTTTTAGAGGCCCCTTAAATAGGCCTAAAATTTTTGAACATAGGCACGTGCCTACTTGTGCCTACTGCTGGCGGGGGCACTGGTCGGCCCGACTCTAATTTGCTACAGGGGATGTTAATATCAACTGGCGTGCAATATACCCACCAATGTTGTGGATAACTAAGCGTTCTTTCTGCGTCGCTTGATTTTCTGTCAAAAGAGGAACTTGATGACAATTTTGATCTTTCAACGTTTTTGAAGCTGAAGATTCTATTTCGACTATTTTGATTAGAGCATTATTTAGGTATCTCCGTATGTAACATTGAGAAAATTGATATTTTTCGTCATCAGTAATTCAAATCCCTTTATAATTAAAAAGTAAAATTAATTGTAGAATGAAATCTAAATACTTATGACTATACAATGTATAAGAGATTCATTACTTCTAATTTAAACGTTGTTGTTACTCATCAGCTTGTGGATTTCCATTGTGAAATCACACCTGTCTTTAACCGTGCTTTCCTCAAATACGTTTAAAAAGTTAAATACATCTTCCGATAGTCTCATTTTTTCAGGATTTATGGTTAATTCATTCAAGCAATCCTTGAGGCAATGTGGAAAATTGTATCAGTAAATAATTTGGCGTATATTGTAATAAAATATCACAATATTTACCTTAAATTATTTACTTAGGCTCAAAGTAACAATTGTGCTAAGATCTTCAGTAGTTTTTTTAGTTAAAAAATCATTGTATTGAATAAACACCGAAGATTTATTTTGTTTTCCTAAAATAAAAAATATAGTACAATTTCATTATGATTATATACTAACCATCGATAATTACGAAAAGAGATTTAGTATTTATTTTTTACTTACCACTCTTTATATCATTCCCACTTTTCTTTAATAACACACTATAACTAAGCTCTTGAAAAATATTCATAATTAAAACGAAAAAGAGTTTAAGGAGAAAGCTAAAAGTTTAAACAAAACAAACACGAACACACGAGCGGCACGTTACTACATTATAAAACCCTAGCAGTAACTCGAGCAGACGACAAAACCTAACAATTTCTCCGCTAGATGACAGTAGTTTATTAGGTCAACAATTCTCCGGTCTCTGTAGGCGCAACTCCTAAATTCCTCTCCAGGGTAACTTTCATCCTCCTAGTTTGAAGCCAGCGATTTTCTTCGCGGCGTTCTCTTCGTTGGTCCGGTAATCGCGCGTCGCCGGTATTGTGTAGATTCATTTCATTGTTTATAGTCCTACTACGTTTTACTTTCTAGCTTATTATAAGTTTTAATATGCCACGAAAAGGTACCAGAAAATGATTAGTTGATTTAATTATAAGGCCATTAAAGTTCTACCAAATAAAAATTTATTTTTCAATCAAAATCTCGCTATAAGGATGATAATTGCAGATTGTTCTAGAATGTGTCACCTCTGAATTTTCTACTCCTGCCAGCGTAGGCTTCAAAATACTAACAAGTTCCTAAAACGTTTTGTATCAGAAAGTGTTTATAACATTGTTTTTTACTTACGCATGCAGGATATTTACGGCTTACCTTTTCTCTATGAATAGTATTTGGAAACTCCTTTGTTCGACCGTTTCCACTCACAAAATGATTCGAGCGAAGAAAAATGTTCATATTTACACGGCCAATCGTGTAGTCTACTCGTTCTAACTAGGGTTGGCGTTTAGAACCACAACCGAACCGAAATTCGCGGTTCTGTTCCAAGAAATGGGAACCGATGCCACTTCGGATCGGTTCCGTTTCCATGTAGAACCGAACCGAAAGAACCGAATACTTTTCGAATACTATTACTTTTGAAAAAGCCGCGAAAAAGAATAAATAAATAAACCACTGACAACAGTGACAAGGACTGTGCACTAGTGCGCCATCTACGATCAGAAGTACATACTACATCGACGCGTAATTATCTAAATGGCTACATAAAATCTTGATCGTGGTCTATTATTCTTTTAAATGATATTTGGAGCTATGCTTAATCAAAAAATATATTAATTCAGGTAAAACATAATTTTTAAAGTATAAAATAACTTCCATTTACTTTTTGACCGTTAATTTTTGTGTACTTATATAGAAATTTTCATAATACTTTTTAAACCTTGGTGAAAAAGGATCCTTCTGGACATTATTATCACATCAGTATTTGAAAATCATTTTAGTTTATACGTTATGGTTCGCCAATGCTGTGTACCTGAATGTAAATCTACACCTTTAAGAAATCCTTCCATAACATTTAGCCCTTTCCCGAAGGATGAAAATCTCCGCAAAGAATGGGTCAGGATCATAAAGATAAATACTTCAAGTATTGTTGAAGACGGTAAAAGAAGACCTTGGAGTACACCAGTTAGAAAACACCGAAGCTTCCAGCTTGGCACATTGCATCCACACCAAGCATTTTCAACCATCCCATTTTCCTTATCCATTTGAATAGCAACTTCATATTTGGTAGTTATAGTAAAGGAAGCTTCAACGATACTTTTAATATAAATATATTGTTGCGATGACTCTTCGGATTTGGATCCTGAACTTAATAATACTTGACTAACTTTACTGGCCTTGAACACATGGTATCAAAGAGTCAAGTGTTTTACTGTTTTTTGGCATTCAAGTTACGATGAAGCGAAGTAATTTTCGATTCTTTAAAAGACGAAGGAGCGATTTTTAACTGTTTACTCCAGTTTCCTTTTGGAAAATTGAATTTATTAAAGATAGCTTTCGTTTTATGCTTCATAGAAGCCCTAAAGAAGTTAAATTAAAAATAAATATTCAGCAATTTTAAATACAATACGTTCAAGGCTTAACTTCTATCTATATATATTATTTCATTCTTACTTTTTTAATTTTTATGCTAGTTCCAGTTCCAGGGTGCAGGTACTTTATTAATAATGACTAATTAATTCATATAATTGAATATTTTAAGTTTAAATTGTTTCTTTACTCTTTAACACTAACATAAAGTAGCAGACCCGACCACCCAGTCTGAAGGTTACTTTTTACTTTGCGGTCACACGGCCAACTCCACCAAAAGTCCAAAACAGTTGGCCGTACCTTGGATATCACATGGTTTAGTTTTAACATTTTAACAAGTTGAGCAAGACCGTAAATCCTTTATAGTATCGCCCATAGACATAGGAACTATACTTATACCTAGACGGAGTATTGCAGATTTTGAAGGCACTAGCTTTTTGTGCCCGGTTTTTAGTCCCACGCGCGTCTCATGTGTGATATGGACAAAATTCCGTGGCGCCACCAAATCGTTTGGTGGAGAATGGAGAAACTATAAAAAGCGGAAAATTCTAATGCTGGACGCAAAAACGTATTTGCTTACCGAGACTTGTAAAAATTGTTTAATTTTCGAAAATAAAGTTAGTTTTTGGTAAAATACAACGCGAAATAGAATATTTTACGTAAATTTAAACTTCAAACAATTGAAAATGGTACAAACTTGTGTGGCTTCCAATCGTCAAAGTCGGTCACCAAAGGAAAAAATACCATTTCACAAGTATTTCTTGTTTTTATCATAACAATTTCAGGTCTTTGTTTAAAACCTTGTATTGTCCATTTTTCACAATAAAGATTACCTCAATCTAACTTAAACTTGTGCTCAAAATATCTTAAGGTAATAAATCGATTGAACTTAATACCCGGAAAGTATAACTTTGTTTGTGGAAAACACTTTAAAGAATCAGATTATCATATTGCCAAAAAGGCGAAAGATCTCACGCGGAAAATTCTTAAGGAAGACTCAATTCCTTCGGTTTTTGCAAGGGGAAAAAGTGATCTAACATTCACCTTAAAAAGTTATCAAGGAAATTGAACAACATTTAATGTAAATATTTAGAAATTCGAATGGGCATATATTGCCATCCTTCAGAGGTATCAAGAATATGAAGGATTAACGTTGGCTAACAAATTATCAAAATTTCATATACAGTTTAAAACTCAAAAAATGAAAGTCAACTTGGCCGCACAAACAGTTAGCAGTTCTGTGGCAAAAAGCATAGAATTTTTGAAAGAGGCTGGTGATCTAGTGTTTCAAAGAAGCGGGCCAACATCTAAATTTATATCAAAAATTGATCGGTATCTACAAAAAAACAATTTTTAAGCAACTTTTCTCCACAATTTTGACACCGTATCTTACCTCACTGTCCCTTGCAGTTTGTTTGAGGTATTGAACTCTCGAAATCCATGGGCTAAAGGTTACAAGGCACCAATTCGGCTTTCCAACCTTGAAATAACCAAATGTTACATAATGAAGACAAAAGAACTTCTATTCAATTTAACAGACCTGGAAGGCAACTTGATTTTTTAAAGCCAAAGAAAGACAGCCATTATTGGTTTTGGTGTCACAATTCACAGTGTTTTGGACATTGGAGAGAAGTACATTGTTCCCCCTGATGGACCACTGAAGTATATTTTTTAAAATACCAGATTTTGCAAACGGTTCATTCCTATGAAAGAGGCCAAGGGGTTGAAATAGTGTGTTTTTAAGTTTTTAAAACAATTCGTCAGCGAGGAGGTTGGAACAACAATCCTACTTGTAGAAACTTCACTGCTGCATACAAAAACACGTTGGTTACTAAAATTGAAAATCAAAAAAGTGGCCACTTAATTGCTTTGGACAACACTCACGTTCCAAATTTGTGCATGGTGCCAGTTCCAACCAACAAACTTAGAGTTATTAAAGAAGAATCTCTAGAGGAAGAAATGGATGACTTTATTATGTTTCTTACTGATGAAACATCAACATCTTACGAGAAAACATAATCCGTTATATGGCTGGTTTTGTTGTAAAGAAATTACAAAAAGAATTAAAATCCGAAACATGTTTACACGCTTTAGACGAAAGGCATTCCTCACTATCAAGTCATAGCTATGTAAAGGGGGATCCAACCAAACTTCTTCTCCTTTTAAAGGACAATGGTGGATTATGTCATCCGACAGCTAGTGTTCTCAAGATTTGTAGCTTGACCGAGAAGGCAGTGAGATACTTTGGATCAATTCAAACTGTGGCTAAAAACATTGACTTAAAAATAGAATGTTGGGTTCTGCGCCAGTTAGTAACGGACAATATTTTTCCAACTCTTACTGAACACATGTTTGATGACGAACTTGGATCACAACACCACGTTAATGTTTTGATGAAAAGATTATCAAAATATACGTTAACATAAGGCTGAGGAAAATAAGCAGAGACATAAACAATCAAATGAAGAAAGAAGCTATTCGAAAAAGACTCACCAAGCTAATACTTTTTCAAGGGCAATAAGAGTTCTTTAATCCTTTATCAGTTTGTGTAGAATCCCTTCCACAATTATACCTCCCTTTTACATCCTTTGATTGCAATGTAAATAGCCAAATACTCAGACACTGTTTATTTTTATTCCTATTATCATGTATTTCTGCTATTATTTATATTAATATTGAAACTAATATATTCATAAGTATTACATTAACAAATAAATATCATTAATATTTACTCACATTTCATTATATAATTTGGAAATTTATTGGTACATTCCTCCATACTTCCTTTGTTTACATCTTACAGCTGACTTACTTTTTTTAGTATAGTCAAGGCTATAGCCTAGGTATAGTTAGCCGCGCGTAGACGCCGTAGGCGGCGCCACGTAATTTTGTCCATATCACGCATAAGAAAGCGCCATTGCTCAAAACCGGCCTCAATTTCGTAGATCCAGCAGTTTGTCTAGGTATAAGTATAGTTCCTATGTCTATGGTATCGCCTAATAGAGACTCGGCACTACGTAGTTTTGGCCATGGCCGCCATTGTGGTCATATTTTTTTCCCCACGATAAAAACTATTGAAAAAAAACTGTGACGAAGCACTGCCAAGTCCCTATAGGCGATACTATAAAGTAAAGGAAAAACCGTTGTATTTAGAAATCACTTAATTTCGTTTTGTCCAAAGTATTGGTTTTTATTTCGCCGCGTGTTCTATGTTACCTCCAAATATGTGGAAATAAGCGAAAATAGCTTCGCCGCCTGCGCGAGCTAGTTTTACTTATAGTTTTCGACAGTCTGCTCGGCCAGGGTTCGAAAATGAGTTCCTATAATTTCGGTTCTTAGTTCGGTTCGGTTCCAGTTAAAATTTGTCTGGATCGGTTCGGTTCCGGTTCTACTTAGTCGGTTCTCGTTCGGTTCGGTTCCTTCAAGAACCAGAAACGAACTGAACCGTGGCAACCCTAGTTCTAACCAATTGAGCCACTTCAGACCATTTATCATATTTATTTTTCGCTTAGGAAACGGGATTAACTGTGCTCTTTGTGAGCTTTACGATAATAACTTTTGCATAATTTGTCGACCCATCTTACTATAGTATTTGATATCCGGAACTAATAACAAATTAGTAGCAATTAGTTAATCCATGATCCATATGTAATCTAAAATTTTAAATAAAGAAATATAACTAAGCCTTGGTTTTTAAAATTTCACATAAATACCTGATCTTACTTGAAACCTACAACTAGGTAAATATATAACAACTACTAATACATTCTGTATCCTTTAATATATTTAAAATTAAGATAAAATTACGTTAAAATACCACACTGTTTTCATTAGTTACTAACAAACTATTTCCATGACATGCTGAAAATCAACAGAATCAGAGGCAAACGTTGATGACCTCCAAATTGGTCGAAACGTCGAACGAAAATAAAAAAGATGGCACTTCGGACCCTATTTACGTTGCTCTCCCAAAAAATGGAACTGTAGCCAAGAAAAAACTATTACACTTGCCCGTTGCCATATTACGAAGTTTTCTACGCGTGCGGCTCATCCTGTTGCAGTTAGTTAATCCATGACCAACAAAAGAGTTTGTGCGGCTCCCACGTTGGGATAATATTTCATCCATTCCATAAACCAACCTGGTTTTCGTGTTGACCAACAAAAATGGCAGTATTTAAATATTTTTAGCACAATTTTATAGATCTAGAGAAGAGAGACGGACCTGATAATCTGGCTCCCATTCTGACTAATATTATTTTAATAGCTTTAAAAGTCGCTTGATGACTAAGGCCTAAGGTGGTGCCTTGGGTATTAGCCTAGCTGATAATTTATTTATTTTAACGTGAGGATTCTGGTTAAGAATATGAGGTCAATTTGAAAAACCAAAACTTAAAAATAATTCCTCATTGATAAGTTTTAATCAAGTTCAAGATTTACTACCTACCTATATTTACTTTTGTTTTTAGCCAATGGTGTAGCTAGCATGGGTGGTACCCGAGTCGAATTTCGTTAGTTTGTGTCAGTTTTTATTTTTTCACATTCGGATGTCACCCCCAAAACGGCCCCAATCGGGTAGCACCATGTTTGGGCCAACCCCGCCTCCCCCTAGTTACGGCACTGTTTTTGCTATAGAGAAGTAGTCGTTAGCTGCATTTCCACTCACGAAGAAATCTTTATTCTACTAGTAAACGTAATATACCTAACATTATCAGATTTAATTTATCTCCCATTAGCTATCAGCGAAGGACTAAGTAAACGAGTGTCTTGGAGATTGCTGCTGTCCGCCTGGTTGATTGGAAGCGCGTTCCTTCTCAACAGAATCTACTTGTGCAATCTGAAGGGAGAAATCGCTACAGCGAAAATACACTACATCAACACATTCGAAGACTTATGGGCCAGATCAGATATTAAAAATATTTATATAGATCAAAAACTTCATTTTAATGTAAGTAAATTTTCTTTTAGTACTTAGAACGGTAAAAGATGATGTCAATCGAGCAGTTTAGTTGGATAATAGTATTTTAAATCAATTCTAGCCGGGACTTTTCATTAGATCTCTAAGATATTACCAAATTCATAAAGCTTATTCACAGTTTATCATTCTTGTTCATAGGGTTTATCTGCTTCTTAAGGGGAGTATGAACATTAATATTTATGGTGATTCAACAAATTTCCATTTTCTGTCACAAGGCTAACAAAAGCTTGGAATAATTAGCGCTAGTTACGTTAAAAACAAGTCGCAGCCCGTTGGGATTTCTTGATTTAGTTCATACTTTCATTCAAAGTTCAGTTTCAAAGCTTGACACGTTTTTACACACAATCCTAAGGATTTGTGTGTATTAGTCTCACGTACAGTGTAGCCGTTGCCGCCGGTTATAACTAGAAGAGTCAATGATATCTCGTTCAAAAGTACATATATTACCATTGATAGCCTTTCATAAAGTTTTCAAATCGGAGCCCAAGATGTTGGGAATTTGCCCAATTTACTATTTTCGGTGATTTCCTTTATGTGGTAGATATTTTGTTTAAAATTAAGTCCGATAACGTTAAAAAAAAATATTATTGGATAGGTTAGGATTCAGCGGACCTACAACTTCGGTCATATCAGTAAATATTAAATTTAAGTATAGTTTTCAGGGTAATTTACGGGACCCCAATTTTCGTGGTTTTATATTTCCTTAAATTTAATTCTAAGTAAGGTTTTTTGGGCAGCGTATACGGACCCCCGCAATTTCCAACATTGTAAATCCGCGTGTTTATAAAGGTCTACGCGCCCGTTTCCCTCTGGCGTTTTTCAAGGCCGTTCAGAGTGGGCCGCGCTTTCAACGTATGACCAGAAGTAACAATTAAGTATGACACTGATCTACCTAGTCTTCGGCGTATGACCAGAAGTAATAAGTGTGACACTCAACGTAACAAATAAGTGTGATCCGAAGTAACAAATAAGTGTGATAAGAAGTAACAAATAAGTATGAAACTAATCGAACTAGTCTTTGTCGTATAACCAGAAGAAATAAGTGTGACACTCAACGGCTGACTAGTAGTAACAAATAAGTGTTATCAGAAGTAAAAAATAAGAGTTACACTGATCGAAGGAATCTTCGATGCTTTCAAAGTATGACTAGAAGTAACAAATAAGTGTAAATTTGTATATATGTGTGACCGTGGATATATTTTGTTTGTGATAAAGCCGCTGCAGGTTGCTGTGAATAGCTCAAACAAACTTAACACATTAGGAGGATTGTGTGTATTCTGACCGTCGTACGTCTTGTTTCAACTAAAATGTTCCACTTCTGTCAAACTTTCGCGTTTACATGGTCGAACCAAAATCTGCCAATCCAAACCGCTTTCAGTTGCCTTACAGCGGCTCAGTTTAGTATTATATCAAATGAAAATATTTAAGAAATATCAAGTGGATTTTAATAAACAAATTTGGATTTCACAGAATGAAGCATCACCGAAAATTTGGGAGTTACTTGAAAGACTGCTAATAAGAAATTCGGCAAAATCTGCATCCGGAATATCTCGCAGTTCAATTTACTTCGTATCGAATAAATACTTTAAAATTTCACGACGGGGGATCAAAACCTGCGATAAGATCTTTCAGGGCCGACAAGGTTACTTCGTCGAAAACCTTTACCTCTTTATTTCACCTAATCTGCCACCAATCATTCTTCTCAAAGCTCAAGATCTGTGAGTACGTTTTCTTAAATTAAAAGAAGAAAATGAACTGAAGTTACCAAAATTGAAATAGCAAATATTTGATCTCTTTTTGCGCTTTTCTTGCCTCATCTTTGTGCCACGACACAAGCACGATTTTTTTTTGCGGTGATGGGCTAAGTAACATGGAAAATAACTGCGTATTTCATAACGAAATTTTATTATTCGTGAAATCATTATTTAAAAACAAAAAAATCGCCCTAAAATTAAATGTGGTGGATCGTTCTATTCGGTTTCTAATCTTTTACATTTGTTTATCGTGCACTTTGTATAAGTGTTATTAATGTACCTTCAATAACAAAAATCCCCTATATCTTCCAACGTGCAAAATTAATTTCTACGGTATCGTTTTGATAAATATTTATTTTTCAATGCTTTTACTAACAAAAGCTTTTCGAAAAATAGGCTTTCCTCGCTAAAAATGCAAAATTTTGTGACTCAAGAAAAACAAATTTGCGAAAATTCGTTTAATTGATTGCACTTTATCCTATGAAATTTTGAATTTCACTCGTAGGTTTCTGAGGTTTACACAAGAAAGTTGCAAATATACTGTATCCCTGGTCATCGTATAACTTCAATTCATTTACTTTCGGTAGTGCTAAGCTTTTAATTGCCAATGTTTCGTGTTAAAAAATATGAAGCCCACCGGAACAATAGAAATCGCCTCTTGCCTCTCAGCTGAAGTGCGATTCTGGTCCTTCTGACATTTAAGCATCAGGCGACTCTTTATTTCAACAAGGCGGCCCAGTCATAGTATAAGTTCTAGAGCGCTTTCAATATTGGCCGCTTCATTATGTGGCTTTGGATATTTCTAGCGCTAGTTAGTGAATTCTTGGTCAAATTGTTAAGGGTCTTCCATAAAGAATGAGTTGAGGTTATAATGAACCAAAATTTTGGAAATTGACAACTTTATTTACGTAATAAAAGCTTTTATTACGTAAATAAAGTTGTCAATTTCCAAAATTTTTGTTATTTTATACGATTAATGTGAGCACTTGACTATACGTACGAGGTGGGAATCAGAAATTTAAATTAAAAGCAAAATATTTTTACCAAAGCAGTTTAAAGGCAGATTTAAGGGCTGGAAGCTAAATTGGGATCTATCAAGGGGCTGATATAAATCAATTTTAGATTGATATATATTTTTGGGAATAATTTAAAAATAAGGTATTTTTTAGTTTATTTCATAAATGTATGTAAAACGTTTTCTAAAACGCTTCTATTTCCAATGAACTTCTTATTTTCGGCGGTTTGTGAATATATTTATGCGGTTACGTGGTTTTGGAAATACGGAAGCACTTTTTTTCGATATCATTCTTGTGCATCGTGTTGTGTCCTGTGGTTCTCGTTTAAAAATATTTATCAGTTTAAAATGCATATCTTTAAAACCCTTTGCTTAAATTTTAGCCTTGAAACTTTAATAGTAAATTAAATTGTTAAGGATTATTGGTTATATAACAGCATTTAACTTCGATACGTTGGCTGTTATTTTTGTTTATTATAGTTAAAACTAATCGATTAAAACCAAAAAGAAATCCTTTGGTATATCAGTTTTGTTATCCAATTTTTTTGGTATTAGGGTTAATTTGTAAAATGCATTAAGGAAGGCTACAAAAGTTTAGAATTTCATATTTTATGCATAATCAAGCATACCAAAGTATCAAGAAATGCAAACTCTTCATTTAAAATTGATTGATGATCACTAATAAGCTTTCACATAAAGGAAATTTATTCAATAAAATTTTGAATGGGAAAATTTAAATTGTTTGTTGTCAAAAACATTTTTCGTTGCCATGGCAAAACGGTTGCCCATTGAATAAATTCCCTTTAGGATTTTTCAAGTTACATGAAGGTCTACCAATCCCCCAAGTTTTAACAAAATCGGTGGGTTACACTTCGGGATGTCTCCTTGTAAGTAACAAGTTAATTAAAATACTGAGGAATCAAGAAAAAGTCTTATCTAAATACCCACAGTAATAAACATGGTATTCACAGAAATATGTAATAAAAAATTATAATAATAACCCAATCAAACAACAAGGCAATTCAAATACTAAGAAATCCAGAAAATGTCAATCCATATACCCACGGTAATGAGAATTGTAATAGAAAAACCCAAAAACACCTTACCGTTAACAATTCCCGGCTTATAACGCACACACAAAAAAACCTTAACTGAATAGTGAATGCTATAGAACATCGCATATCTCAAAATATAAAACCGACGTAACCATATAAACGAAAATGTATCACCCATTTAAAGCCGATAAGAAAACACGTAAAATAAATTAAGAAGTTACGAGTAAAGAAAACTTAACGAAAAAAGCGCGTTGTATACCATTTGAAATTGTATCCATAAATGAATTTTAACGGTTCAAAAGTATATCAATAAACGTCAAAACAACGCTACCGCATTAATACAACTATATCTAAATCGAAAAGAAAAACCGTAAATAAATTACATAAAGTAACTAAGTGGATCACCACCGGGTCTACCCTTTAACCATCTTATCTCTGCTGACTGCGCTAAAACAAGATTTGACTTTTAAAATTTCATACGTAAAAAAATGTAGACTTTGAAAACTATAAATATAATCTTCCGCTTAAGCATAGTTTATAATTTTCAATGAACTGTAACATGTAGAACGTCTGGCTGTCATGCAGGAGGACTCGGGTTCGAATCCCGCTCGAGGAATCGCAATTTGGTACTAAGACGAATGTCATGAACAATTGGTGGAAACCCTGCCATTTGGACGTTAAGACGTTAACCGTACCCCTCAGCACTCGATTGGCCCAAAAGTCAATAAGAAGAAGCTGGAGAGAAAATACCCATTTTAGGACCACGGTTCATTAGACATTTTCAACTCGTATTGACCCATAGAACACATAATAAAAGTTTCGGTACTCTTATCCGTAACACCCTGTATTAAGGCTCTTAAAACATCAGTTGACCGATCTAGCTGCAAATATAGAAATTACTTCATGTATGCCCTATAGCCTGAAGATGTGAACGATATATCCTTTTCATTTGTGACCCTCCTCACCTTATCAAAATAACTAGAAACTGTTTTGGAAGTAGAAATCTATAAATGGACTTTTAAATTGATGGATTGTTCATGTTAGAAAATTTATTTTTTCACCGGTAGGTCGCAGACAAATGGTGTCAATGAGAAAGTTGAAGAACAAATTGAAAAAAGTAAGAATACAATTGGTTCGGTCAAAATACGGCTATTTTCAGCTGAGTTTTGATTCTTGAAAGAAGACAAGTTGGCGGTAGGAGGCCATAGCTTCTTTTGAAACCAAAATAAGCAAATAACAACAAGTTGGCAAGCCTAAATATACCTCTCCTCGGAAGAATTGTCCCTAGTGGTATTAATTTATCGAGACATCCCTTAAAG
This sequence comes from Leiobunum rupestre, assembly GCF_980474605.1. NCBI lineage: Eukaryota > Metazoa > Arthropoda > Arachnida > Opiliones > Sclerosomatidae > Leiobunum > Leiobunum rupestre. The sequence continues at coordinate 40,807,220 of NC_143392.1, forward strand.
ATAGCTCCGCAATTCAGAGTTATTTACAAAAAACGTATTCCCGGTTCAACCCGCCCGGTATAAAATTTTTATTTTAATTAAAATAATTGAGACGCAACAACCGAGTATAATTTATTCAGAATATTATAAATTAAGTAGTTACAACAGCGAGTTAAACGTACTAAAACAACGCACAATTGAATTTAACCCTATTTACAGAACAAGTTTATCAACTAAATATAATACGAAGCAAATTTTAATGAAAGAAATATCTACAGAGGGTATTTGTATTTTTCTCGCTTACGAAATATTTGCTGCATCTTTAACGCTCATTTCATTTCAACACTCGCCCTTGATGAAGATACCGTAGAATAGCTATATTCGACATCTATCACGACCCGTTCACTTTTCGGGGCGTGATTTCTGAAAAAAAAGCCATCTACACGATGGAAATAGAAATTAAGATTTTTTTGTGGAGACAATGTCGCCCTCTATTGACAGTTACGCAAACTTCTAGTAGAGTTTATGGATTATTTTTTTTCTCGCTATTTTTCTCTATAGTTTTTTGTTGTAAACACGTTGGCTTTAGTTTCTATAGTTTTTTGAATAGCATATATAATCCTCGGTAATCCGGGATTAAGGATCACTCAGAGAAGAGAGGAGCAGGAAACTCCTGGTGTAAGGTACAAATGAAGAGTTAGTTAGTTAGTTAGTTAGTTAGTTAGTTAGTTAAATTGTCTTTATAGTTGTAATTGTCTTAAGTATGAAAGAGTTAAATAGTTATGGATAAAGTTATAGTTAATAATCAGTAATTAAAGTTTAAAGTAATATCGAAGTATTTTTGAGTCGGCTAAAGCAATTGCCCCTCGTGTCCGAAGAAGTGTCTTCAGTGTTTTGTGCGAGTTATGCGAGCGTGCCGTCAACTTGTGCGGTTTAAGTCTTTTGTGTGATATGAACCATCGTAGTTCTTGTGAGTCAAGAATAGTCAAGAAAACCAGATCAAAACGACCTTAAGTACTTTTTTACTTTATTAATTCAACATTTCTATTATTTTGTTTGAGTGTATATTTTTTTGATACTTAATTACTGATATACCCTATTTCCGGCCCATCTATGAACTGTTCCCCTAAAAGCGGCATTTTTTCGACCCCGTAGATTATTTTTGTTTAAGTCATTTTTCTGTTGAAGACCTGTTGGCATGACTCTGGTTTAATGAGTTGGTATATCTTTAGTAATTAATTCTATAAATCCGTCCTTATAATTTAAAATTAATCTCATTATTATTAGAATCTTCCATCCTGGTTGTAGTTTAGCCCACCATAGTTAACTACACTAGTTTTCAATCTTATAGCGGCCATCCAGCGCCCTCAAGTCTTAACGCTAGCCCTTAGGCCTTGGAGCGACCATCCAGTACCTCCATGTGCCAAAGAGTATAAAAACTACGTAACCTAGAGATATAATGACGGTCGAAAGCAGTAAAGGAAGTTGTTACGTCAAAAGGTTTGACTACTGAAAACTGTGATATATTCTTCGAATCTTAAATGCTTTTGTGCTAATAATTTAAGTAATATGAGATTACCTTTAAATAATTTGCGCAAAAGCATTAATGCCTTTGTGAAAATTTAAAACTCAAAAAATACCATGCACATCGGAATTTAACTTAAAAAGCAGGATAAAGGAACCACTAGTTTCAATCAGGAACTATAAATTTAAAAAGAGCAGAAAAAATACTACTAGATAGGATATTTTCAAGAAAAATCCGAGGTAAAGTTTTTCATTGATAAAAAAAAGCAACAAAAATGAGTTTTTCTTAAAATGACGTTTTGGTCGTTAATGCCTTTGTGCAAATCACGGCAGTGTAGCAATCGGGGGGGAAGGCACTCAGTGAATTGGCTCTTGAAATTTCGGTACCGCAGCGCCACTACGGCAGTTTTTAGAGGCCATCGTAAATTCCTTAGCGCCTCATTTAAATTGGAAAAACGCGTCACCATTCTTCAACCCAAAAATGTTTTCACGAATAATGCTTTTAGATCATAATTATTGTAAGCATACTCACCCAAAAAGAAAGAAGCCGAAAGAAAGTAAATAATTTATATTAAATGGTATAAACTAAACTATAAATATGTAATCTAATGGGCTAATACTCATAACTAATATAGAACTACTTAATGCTGTTTACAATGAAAACACGCTATTGAGAGAATTAAACGAAATTTTGAAGGAAACTTCCAAAATGAAGAAGATTTATTTCTATAGGAAAAAGCAAAGAAGTTCTTCAATGTTACGATGAAATAAGGTTGAAAGAAATCACTTATCTAACGCCAACCAAATTATAATTTCGATATTAATGGATTTGTTTTGAAGAAAGAGTTGTTGCTGGGAGATACAGGTTTCATAAATGAAGTGCAGTTATCATTTCAACACATTTTAACATTTAACGAACTTAACATAAGGAACCGAAAGACTGTCATCTATTCATTCTTAATTCGATTTTTCAACGAACTGCAATGTAAATTTTTAAATTCATGTCCAAACCAAGAAGCTGACAATTCGACAGAAGAGCCTGAAAATTTTGAATATGGCCAATTACACCATGCATGTGGAAATATTATAAACAAAATTATAGATCTGTACGATTGCAAAGATTTCCAGAAAAATGTGCTCCAACCAAAACCTAAAGATTCAATACTCGCCCAGCATTCATGGTCATTAAAACAAGATAGGGGTGGACTACTTTATTTATCAGAAAAAGGTTTCAGCTTTTTCAAAATGGCAGTCCAAATTATTAAACCTTTTTTCAAAATAAATGATCAGAAAATACTGGAAGAGAATGAAAATCGGAATCGCTTTATTTTAGAAGCCCTTGATAATTGTGAAGAATTAAAAGCAGCTTGGTTTGAGCTTTGGGGAGATAAGTCTGATGACGCAGTAAAGGCGCAAAAGTTAGCGTATAAGACATTGCAGAATACATATTTGAAAGCCTTCATTTCTAAATTCAAAAATGAAATTCAAATGGAGAAGAAACAAAGCCTAAATACTAATGCTTTAAGAAGTCAACTTAAATAGTAACAGTTATTTAAATTTAAGTTATCATTTTAAATAATTCATTATTTTAAGATATTTTATTTTAAACAAATAAAATTTATTTGTTACTTCATGTTAAATAAATTAAATTATTTACATTCTTAGTCTCTTTCTGGCCTCATTTTTCCGTGAAATACGTTTCCTTTTCAATTCACAATTACCATTTCTGGGGTGCAAAGCAAAACTACCAATTAACTTTAATCTTTTTTCACTTTGTCCATATTGAGATATTGTTGGGTTTGATCTAGAGCATAGCGCCGAACCAATTTTCAACGGCGGCGGCGGGAACGATAATTAGTTCGGTGGCGGCGTGGCGCGCCGATTTTCAGAAAATAATCGGCGGCGTTGAAAAAAATCGGCGGCGGCGGCGCCTAAGGGGAAAAAATGCCCCCCCCCTCAGAAATAGCGCCAGCCTTTTAATAGACCGCTAGAACTTAAATTGTTAAACACATTTAAAAAAAAATGTTTAATAGAATGTATTTTATTAAAATAGGAACCACTTGTGTCCAAAACAAAGAAGAGGTAACATTGGTAACTTATTTAATCATAAGTGTGCCTGAAAGAATTTTTTCATAATGATACCTTGTTGCAAGGATATGACGTTATTGACGTCACTTCCCAGTCGATGACGGTTTTATCGTCATCAAAACTAGTTCTCGCGTAGGGGGGGAAGGAAGTTAAAACCAGTTTTATGCGACGTTAGTGCTGTTTTTTCTTTGGTGGCTGTCAAAGACTATATAAAGTTACGCGTAGCTTTATATAGTCTTTGGTGGCTGTGAAACAAGGTCTCATTTAAATTTTTAATACAGATATGTTAAACAGAGGCACACTTATGAACAACTATGTCACATATGATACTATTAAACTAAAACATTTACGTTAGTAATAACAATACTGTACTAATATACTACCATTTCACTAGTATTATTATCTATACACTCTTTTTAGAAGCTTTTGCTGGGCGCCGCCATTATCGTACAGACAACCAACGAGCCAGCCCTCTACCGCATAAATTTCATCCCCCCAAATCCGGTTTTTCCCCGCGCATTTAAGTCTATTATCACAAATTATTTTATCTTTGTATCAAAGAAATTTTTAAAATGTAATAGAATAGTTATTGCTGAATGCAGCCAATGCAGCTGATACGTTTCTGTACTTATTACAAATTACGAGGCGAGGCAACTCCAAAGCCGTTTTCGTTTCTCTCTCTCCTATCCCAGCAATCTGCTGCAGAAAATCTTGGTGCGCGCGGTGCAGTGGTGCCAGATATTTTGGAAATTATTAATTATTTTTAATTTTATAACGCTAGTACGGTGCACCCAACAGCGGCTAGGAATCGTAGCACTACCAAAAGAAAAATCTATGTAGTTTAGATCTCAAAACGTAATTATTATACTTTAATAATGGAAATTAATTCGGCGGCGAAATGAAAATGTTTCAGCGGCGGCGTTTTGGCGTTATCTAAATAATCGGCGGCGGCGGCGTTTGATCGGCGGCGCTATCCTCTAATTTGATCCATGTCCAATTGCCGAGCGTTGTTTCCCAAAATATCGTTCCAAAGGATCTTGATTAAATCGCGAGGTGAGAACGAAGTCTGCCCCCTTTCTGAGTAAAATTTTCACAGCTTCTGTGGTTGATTTTACTATAAAAAAATGGAATTGTTATTGATTATTTTGAAAATTAGATAATTAAATTAATTACCTGTCATTCGTAAGCCTAGCAGCGTTTCTTTACTCATTAGCATTCTTGATTTATCGTTGCCTAATCCATCTGGAATGAATTTATCTTCAAGGGCAGCTATTTCTTGCTCCCACTCAGACAAATACTTCAGAAACCTTTCGTCCAGCCACTGAAATATTTGAATTTCGTTACCAAAAATATTCCATAAACATTAACCAAGGAACTAGAACACTTAATTTGAAACGCCAATCATCTACACTCCTAAAGGGATCTAAAGTGGGTTTTCTTGCATGTTTTCCCTCAGTTAAGTTCGAAACATTGAAGATATCAAAGAACTTATCAAATATCCTCAAAAACTGGACAGTTTCCGAGGCTTGGTCTGTAAGAAGTTCTTCCATTGCGTTTGCAAAAGTCGAAGATAACACTTGTGTCGCCAATTTAACTCGCATAGCACCAAAAGGTGTATTTTTTACATGTTCAGCATTTACCCGGGGAGCTTTTCTTAAAAGTTCACGCTTATCAATTTGAAAAGTATCATGTACATGTTTCCACAGCATTAATTTGTTATTTTTTTTAAGCAATCTAATGTATCTCTCCTTTTTGTTCTTCAAAAAAGTTTTTTTGCCACTATTAGCCAAATTGTTTCGCACCGTTTTAATGAGGTGGCAGACATCAGAAATAAAAAAATTGGTTCACAATCATTAAAGTAATTGACACTTCGGTATCCAACTTTATCTCCATTTTTCACCCTTTCACTTTCCGTAAACAGTTTAATCATTTTTTGATTATCACCGGCTTCATCGCACACCACTGTTAATATTTTAAATCCAGCGCCAGAAAGGTGTTCAATTGCTTCACTCACTATCGAATGTAGATCATCCGCGGATAACTTTGCCAAAGGAAAATATGCAAACGGCAATTTAGAATTGGTTGTTATCCCTCTTACCATTAACTGCAAACCACTGTTGGCCAAAGTCGGTTTATCATCATATGATCCATTAAATTTTCGTTCTGCTTTATGAAAAGTGTTGCGGTAATCATTTAAATTACAAAAACCAATAAGTTCTCCGGTGCCACTATTAAACACTAAGTCTTCTTTTGTATGTATTTCATCTAATATTAACGAGAAATACTGTTGATGTCCGGTTAAGACTTCTATGTTTACTTTTTATCTCATTTCTTTTAACACGTCTTCATTGAAACCACTTTTTGCACTTAAGTCTTTAGAGTAATTATGAAGAGTTACTTTTGATGGGAGAACTAAATTTTCTTTCAGTGCCTCATAAGTAAAGCATAGCGCCGAACCAATTTTCAACGGCGGCGGCGGGAACGATAATTAGTTCGGCGGCGGCGTGGCGCGCCGATTTTCAGAAAATAATCGGCGGCGTTGAAAAAAATCGGCGGCGGCGGCGCCTAAGGGGAAAAAATGCCCCCCCCCCTCAGAAATAGCGCCAGCCTTTTAATAGACCGCTAGAACTTAAATTGTTAAACACATTTAAAAAAAAATGTTTAATAGAATGTATTTTATTAAAATAGGAACCACTTGTGTCCAAAACAAAGAAGAGGTAACATTGGTAACTTATTTAATCATAAGTGTGCCTGAAAGAATTTTTTCATAATGATACCTTGTTGCAAGGATTTCCCAGTCGATGACGGTTTTATCGTCATCAAAACTAGTTCTCGCGTAGGGGGGGAAGGAAGTTAAAACCAGTTTTACGCGACGTTAGTGCTGTATTTTCTTTGGTGGCTGTCAAAGACTATATAAAGTTACGCGTAGCTTTATATAGTCTTTGGTGGCTGTGAAACAAGGTCTCATTTAAATTTTTAATACAGATATGTTAAACAGAGGCACACTTATGAGTAACTATGTCACATATGATACTATTAAACTAAAACATTTACACTAGTAATAACAATACTGTACTAATTTACTACCATTTCACTAGTATTATTATCTATACACTCTTTTTAGAAAATTTTGCTGGGCGCCGCCATTATCGTACAGACACCCAACGAGCCAGCCCTCTACCGCATAAATTTCATCCCCCCAAATCCGGTTTTTTCCCCGCGCATTTAAGTCTATTATCACAAATTATTTTATCTTTATATCAAAGGAATTTTTAAAATGTAATAGAATAGTTATTGCTGAATGCAGCCAATGAAGCTGATACGTTTCTGTACTTATTACAAAATACGAGGCGAGGCAACTCCAAAGCCGTTTTCGTTTCTCTCTCTCCTATCCCAGCTATCTGCTGCAGAAAATCTTGGTGCGCGTGGTGCAGTGGTGCCAGATCTTTTGGAAATTATTAATTATTTTTATTTTATAACGCTAGTACGGTGCACCCAACAGCCTAGGAATCGTAGCACTACCAAAAGAAAAATCTATGTAGTTTAGATCTCAAAACGTAATTATTATACTTTAATAATGGAAATAAATTCGGCGGCGAAATAAAAATGTTTCGGCGGCGGCGGCGGCGGCGCCGCCGATATTAAATTTATCGGCGGCGGCGTTTCGGCGTTATCTAAATAATCGGCGGCGTTTGATCGGCGGCGCTATCCTCTACTCATAAGTGGTAGGATATTTAGCTTTTATATACAAGCACCACTGAATGATGGCTGGGTGCCATTTTCTTGGTCTCGAAATGTTTGATTGATGAATTTTTAATTGTTCACGGAGAAAAAAAATCTGGAATGTATTTTTACATTGAAATGGATTTTCCTTTAAAAGTTTATCAAAATCTTCCGACTCCTCAGGACCGAGTTTCACACCGTCCTTAAATATAAGGCGTCTAATCTTTTCTTCAAGAGATTTAACCCTTTTTTTTAAAGCTAAATTCTTTAATCTTAAAGCTGCACATCGATTTTTAGCTGGCCCTTTATTCGTTTGATTTTTGAACTTTTCATTAGCCTTGTCATACTTCAATCGTTTTTTAAGGGTCTTTTTACCTGTCTGCACGTTGAACAAAGTTTCGTCTGTTGGCTTTTAAATATAAATTCACATTTCTTTGATCTTAAGGCTTTACTAAGCGCGCAATAAGTAGTTTCAAAATGTTTCAACAAATCACCTTTCACTCCTTCACAAACATTCCATTTTTCCAGCTCTAACATTATCTTCAGTAAATCATTGACACTTGTTACGTGCATTCCAAAAGTTAAGTTTTGAGATCCATATATAGCGTGATCATTATTTAGAATTTCATCGTAAACTAACAAATTCAATTCTAGAGAGGAGTGTTTGATTTTTATGGAAAACGGAGCATTCTTTGTTTTCACAAATGTGAATTCATAATTTTTGGCTTGATCCTCAGCGATTAAATTCCAAGAGCAAGTTTTCAATCTGGGAAATTGATGGGGTTTCTTCAATTGGTGATATTGATAGGGTTTCTTCAATCGGTGATATTGATACGGTTTCTTCAATCGGTGATATTGATAGGGTTTCTTCAATTGGTGAAAATGTAGGGTTTCTTTCAGTATTTGATGAAATTTTATTTTTGATAACTTCAATATCAGTATTCTTGACTTCTGATTCCTGTGAAATATTAAAATCATTAAAAAATTCAACATTCACAAACCAATCTAAGTTTTTACATTTAAAAGGAGTTCTTGCACAATATTTGGGTTCCTTTCATCAATACAGTCAGTAGTACGATTAACACCTTGCGTGGCTTTGCAATATGAATGGTCTACGTGAACACATTTCTAAATGAAATAATAAGTAAAATAAAAAAACTCCATCAGACTTTATTCTAGTCAGCCACATACTTTCTTAACCTGTTCTTCGGGAATAGGATCTGGAAATTCTTTAGTGGCTCCAGCACTTCCACCAAAATGCTTTGAACAAACATAGTGGGAGCGACACACACTTTGCACTTTCATATCACTACGACCAGCAGCTTTAAGCCACATCTTACACCTAGCTAAGTCTGTAGTTGGTTTAGGTATAAAAATATACCGGAATTCGTAATGTTTTTAGAATTGTTTTTACACGATTTAAATAGACAATACTTAATTTTGATTTAGTATAGAAGATAACTGAAAGACAAATACTCATTCAACATTCTAGAAAATTCCTTAGGAACTTGGCTACCTTTAGGACTTGGCAACGTTAGAGAACAAACGCCTTATTCTTCACTTTTAGAAAATAAACACCGAAACAACAAATCAACAAATACTAACTACAAAAATCACGAAACAGTAACAAATTACTGGCACTTTTTTGAATTGACAGATTTTAGACAATTAAATATCCAAAATGCCAAATTTAGCACCTACTCAACACCGTAACTGCCGTTTTTCTCCGGTATTATCATTGTTTATACTAAAAACTGCCGTAGTGGCGCTGCGGTACCGAAATTTGAAGAGCAAATTCACTGAGTGCCCCCCCCCCGATTGCTACAACTACCTTTACTGCTTTCGACCGTCATTATATCTCTAGGTTACGTAGTTTTTATACTCTTTGCATTTGCCGCCCTACTTAAATTTATCTTTTGCCTGCCAACCCATAAACTGAGTCTATACAACTCTAAAAGGATCATTCAGTTCCTAAATAATTTTGTCGAAACCTGTTATATAACTCAACATCGTTAAACAGACTACAAGGTAATATCCTTCGTAATTTTGTGATAATATAACTGTGATAAGACTATCAGTGTGATATTAAATCTTTACTATTTTTTTATATGAATTTGAACCACTCTCTTTCACTATCTTACATAGGGATAAACCATGGGGTCCTAGGATCCGAACAAATAAATTCGAAATTGCGACGCAGGGAATTATTTCGTCCTTTATTCTCAATGGAATTTAGCGCTCGCGACTCGTCCCTCTAGATTTCCTACTTTTCAACCCACGACTTTAAGGAAGTCAATGGCTCGGCGGTGAACTATCCGCATTGTAATAAACGACCCGAGTTCAATTCCTGATCACGATCAAATTTTACATTAAAATACTAAAATATTAAATTAAATATAACATTAATATAATTTATAAATATAAGATTAATATAATTTATAAATATTTAAAATGATGTAGAATAAATTATAGTACCTAACGTTATAACTTCGTAAAGGACATTCGCCAAAGCGGTTTTCGAAAAACACCGTAATTTAACAAGCGTCGGTGGCTCAGTGGTTAGAGTAAATCTCTTGCCCGCAGCAAACCCGAGTTCGATTCCCGGCCGGCGCCAAGAAATCGCAAATTGATTCTAAGACGAATACCGTGAACAATTGGCGGGAACCCTGCCATTGAACGTTGAGAGGTTGCATAACACTCAGCACTCGGTCCGTCCCAAAAGTCAATAAGAAGAAGTTGAAGAGTGTTCAAACACAATAGACTCAACAAACTCAAACGCAATAGACTCAACAAAAACAAACACAACAGACTGAGCACCCACAACCGTCATAACACAAACTCGACATTCACACCCTACACATAAACATTACAATAACGAAATATCCAATCAAACTGAGTTAAAACTGTCACGACGGTGAGAGTTAACGAAAAAACACCATCCAATCAAAACCCAACCGCACATTAATCCGTTAACGCTCACCGTCGCATGATGGTTTTGCCACCCCTTCGACAGTCCTAGCAACTGCGAACGCAGAGATTTCGAGAAACTGCGTACGCAATGATTAACCTTTGCACGGAAAATGCGATCGCGTTCGCAGGACAGACAGACACACAGACACGGTGATTGTATAACCCCGCCTAGGGGTCAAAATGTACGTTTGTTGTAATTAAAGCTTCGGATTTTTTATAAAAAACGTTTAAAATTTATGAAAGAAATGAAAAATAAGAGTACTTAGTAAAAAGTCAACTAGGAAAAATCTTAACTCCCTTTCCGAAAGACAATTAAATTTTAAAAAGCACTAACAGCATTAATAGTTTTAACCCATTGAAATCGGACAGATTTTTAAATCTGTCCCTTTAAAATTAGCCTTCTCTTAAAACATTTATAATTTTTTATAAATATTTCGGTTATCCTGAGATAGAAGATCTTAAAAATAATTTATAGTCAATTTAAATACTTCATCGAAATCTTCAGAGGTCAAGGATATTTTTCTTCTGCACAAAAAAGGTGCGTGGAAAACTAATACATTTAAGACACCACTTATTCGAGGGAGTCTTTCGTTAAAATTTTAATTCTTAGCTTCTTTACCGCTGATAAATTAAAATATAACATCAAATCTCATAAAGACTGGAATTCGGTAGATTTATCTTCCCCTATTTTAATTTACTGTTGTGAATAAGAAATGTCACTTTTGCAGGTCCAAAAACTGGTGGTTTTAAAATGTTCATATACATTTTAGCGTCGTCTTAAGAACGCGGGTAGCGGTTAGGTAAATAAAGAAAAATCTATTTTAGTTCTTTTAAAAAGGACAAATTATAAAACTAAGGAAAACTAAAACCATAATATACCACCCTTATCCTTCTTTTCTTAACAGTAATAGTTAACGTAGGGAGCTGTTGGATCACGTGGCATTAACGTCTTAACGCCACCTTCCAACGCTGTAGCGGCCCCAGCAAGTTTTTCTGGTTGTTCGAGATCTCACTCATTGTGGCTAGTTTTGTAATGCATCTCGAAAAGTATTGTTTGGGTTCAAATAAGACACACGCAATGGAATTAATTGGCTCTTTCAATTATTGGAATGTATAATTGAGGTTTTATCCATGATCTCACTAAGAACTATTTACATTCTAATGATACCGAAATAATTTTCGATGTCGAACTAAAAAGTGAATAGTAAGGGTTAATATTACATCCCACGTTTACCAAAAACACGTTCTGTCCTACTCTTGACATGGCCAGAGTTAAGTTTAGCTGACTACTTTGGGTGCCAGGTGCCGCTCCTAAATATATTGGCTAGGAAGAGCAACTAATGTTTGTTCAAAAGGTAAAACTGATGAGTAACTTAATGATCTGCGTTGTCTTTTGTATTAAATAAATTTTGGTTTTATAGTTAATTATACTTGAAATCTACTGTAATCCGTCTTAAAAGTTACAAATGCCGAAATCAATATTAAATCTAAAACATTTTTGACTGCAGTGCCTCGCATATTCTAAACCAACCACTCTCGTGACCTCAACGGTTGTATGACCTTGCCCACTTAAACTTATCCAACGATCCTACGCCATGTTAGATTATCTGTACCTTAATCGTAGCTGAAGGACCGATAAGCTATTTGTTTAGTAATCAATGACGAGTAAATATTCAACAAATTAATACTCTACTCAGTGTAATTTGTTTAGTTTTAAACATTTGAACTTAAAATCTTGCCACTTCAACTGTACAAACCCCGAATTTTATAATATATTGGTGTAAACAGTTTTATGCTTATTCTTACCCTGTACGTCAGTCTGCGAAACCCGTTAGGATAAGGCATCGCAATCTGCAAGGTTTTCAGTAGATTTAAGCAATTTCAGTTTTTAAAACCGCAATTATAAATTCCAATAATTGAAAGCGCTAATTAATTCCATTGCGTGTATTTTATTTGAACCCAAACAATACTTTTCGAGAGGCATTACGAAACTAGCCGTGCAATGAGTGAGACCTCGAACCACCTGAAAAACTTGCTGGGGCCGCTACAGCGTTGGAAGGTGGCGTTAATACGTTAATGCCACGTGATCCAACAGCTCCCTACGTTAACTATTACTGTTAAGAAAAGAAGGATAATGGCGGTATATTATGGTTTTAGTTTTCCTTAGTTTTATAATTTGTCCTTTTTAAAAGAACTAAAATAGATTTTTCTTTATTTACCTAACCACTACCCGCGTTCTTAAGACGACGCTAAAATGTATATGAACATTTTAAAACCACCAGTTTTTGGACCTGCAAAAGTGACATTTCTTATTCACATCAGGAAATTAAAATAGGGGAAGATAAATCTACCGAATTACAGTCTTTATGAGATTTGATGTTATATTTTAATTTATCAGCGGTAAAGAAGCTAAGAATTAAAAATTTGACGTTAATGCTCATGGGCAGAATACAATCAGTCGATTGAAATGGTATTCGCAATAAATATTTTTCCTTTGTGAAATCCAGGCTACGAGAATGTTGAACATATTTTGTTTCTAAATCAAAGATATTTCGTTACTATTTGTATATCTGCCCCATCTCATATATAATTCCTTAAAAAAATTCAAAGATCTGCTTTTGGTATGCTTATGTTTACATATCAGCGTCTGCTTATGGGAAATGAAACTTGTTTAAAATTAAAAAACCCTTACTTCAGCAAAATATTAATATTTATCATGATCATCATTAGATTTAATTAATGAAATATCTTTTTTATTGTTCTAAATCACCATTTTTTGTATGTTTATCCCACATCCTTTTATGGATTTTCAATCTATGTATCTCCTAAAACAAATCACCTTGGAAATTGTGATACGCTAATTTTAGTTATCTAAAGTTAGACTTTTAATATTTTAAATATCCTCAACTATAAAACGGTCAGAAATTTTTGATAAAATTTCCGTTTCTCTTTGATTTTCAGTGTCTTTCGAATTGTGGAGACTCAACTGACACGGCCATTCGGACAACACATACTTCAAGATTTCCCTCCGGATCCGAGCATTCCGCCAAAAACGATGAAAATATATAGTCTGACGTCGATTTTTTATTCGTGGATCTTTGGATTACAGATTTCCATCGTGACCATGTTTCTTGAAATGGCTCAGCACCGAATCTTAAAATGGCTCAAATAAAAGAAAAAAATATTTTTTATAATTTAGAAATAAAAAAAATAAATACTCCACACACTCAACAAAAATTATTTTGTATTGTGGTTTAGAAAACCGATTATTTGGTTTTTCGAGAACATTGAGATTGAATTCAATCATATTTAAAATAATCTATATTTTTAGGCAAGTCCAACTAGTAGGGGAATTTAATAAAATTATTGTAAATCTTCAGCGCAGTGGTGCAAGAAATGACGATCTTGACCTTAAAAACGGTCATTTTGACCTTTAAAATGTTTAAAACGAAAATATACTAAAATCAAATTTCAAAAGGTCGATCTTTGAAATTGAAAATGTGAGCACCCCTGCCTGAACGGCTATTGTTTCAACATAAATTTCAATCACATTCAATCCATTTATTTTTTGCTCAAAAATGTAACTAACCCCGAAATAAAGAGAATTTAATTCCATTAAAACGTTTTTGCGAGTTTTTATTTAAAAAGGAACAGTAAAAATTACACTAAGGTAAAGCAAACAAACAGTTTTCCAAAGACGATCCAGAACCAAGCCGGGAGCCTCCTTGTCAAATGAGATCAGGGTTTCGATGACGACCACGCCATGGCAACCGAAAATGTTTTGACAACTTAATACCTGATTTTCTCTACGGAAATAAACATGGGAAAATTTCTTCAAAATTTAAAAGTTTATTTAACTAGAAAAATTATTCAAAATATCTGTAAATTGCGTAAATTTGAGCAAACATATCGAAACATATACGAATTTAGGTAAATATACTTAAATTGGGTAAGTTTCGGTATATCTATGTAAATTGGGTAAGCTTGGGTAAATTTACGTAAATTGAGCAAATTTGGGTAAATATACGTAAATTGGTTAAGATTGAGTAATTTTGTTTAAATATGTGTAAATTTGAATATACATAAATTGGGTCAACTTATTGAAATATAGGTAATTGCAAGTAAACTTGGATATATATATAAAATGAGGGAAGTACGAAATTGATAAAGTAAAATTAATAAAAAAATGAAACATTTTATTAGGATAAGAAAACAAATAACTGTGAAATTGTACGACAATAGTACAGTTATTAAAAAATTTAATGTTTTATAATCATTTTTAGTAAATTAGGTTTAATTTAAGTAATTAACGAAAAATATTTTTATATAAATATATTTTTCATTAATTAAAAAAATGACCGCATTTAAAATCCATTTAAATTCTTTTAACAATTTTATACAGCACATTTTGTAGTGAAACGCTAACGAAAGGTTTGGCTCCTTTTTTTAGAAATAAAAACTCTCATATACATTTTAATTAAAATAAAAACAGGTATTTGAAGTAATGATTTGAAAAACAATTTTACGACAGTATAATGAATATGCTTATTAAATTTTGTGAGATTAATACTATTATTTAAAAGAAGCTGATAAAGGCATTCATATTTCTTTTGGAACATTAAGTCGTTTCAAAATAGCGCAGAAAAGTAAAATGTTTATTACTCAATGAAAATAGTCTAAATGAGTGTTACGCAATGTTATGTAGAGAAATAATTTAATTTTAAAAATTACCAAAACAGTGAAGGTAATACTTTATATTAACTGGTATGCCTATTTCTTAAACAAATAAAACTAAAAATGCATGTGGTAGTCCTAATTAAAACACGCAAAGCATAAAATGAGTTTGCAATGTGCACGTTTAAGAAAACGGTTTTTCAAAAAGTTAAAATACGCGAAAAGGTAGAAACGTCCACGATAGAAAGGGGGCGAAAAAGCTTTAAACCGTAACAAATTTCACGGCCGCCTCCATGCGCTCGTTCCGCGTGCGCTTCCTCTCATTTGAGTATTATCTCTAGATAATTGCATTTCAATATTTGGAACATAATTTATCCAATTTAAGTTTATTTACCCAAAATACCCATTTTCTAAATTCTGTTTAAATTAAATACTTTAAAATTTTTGAAAAATATTCGGGACCCTTAAAATCTTTAATTTTCTCATGTTAATTTCCGTAGATAAAATCGGGTTTTAAGTTGTCAAAAACATTTTTGGTTGCCATGGCTAAATGAAAGCCCATTCTTGTTCACTTCACTTCACTTCACCTTTTAGGAATTATCAAGTCACACAAAGGTCTACCAACGATCCGAGTTTGAACGAAATCCGAGATAAACACCTCGGGTAGTCTCCTTATGAGTCGAAAAGATACATTAAGTGGCTGTCGTTTTAGCCACCGTTGTTAACAACTAATAAATCACATTTGGCAGGGCCTAGTGCTATAACCGTATCAGCCTAGAAATTTTTATACTAATTAAGTCACTCAAATCTGTAAACGGGTCTCCTCCCAAGAGTCATCCAAGTATCATTTGAAAGACATATTCGAGACGCTATTTTCTGAACCGAAAGACAGAAAACCGCAGGGCCAAACTGTATACGCAATTTACGCATTCGAGAAAGCGATCTCGACGGGCCATATTGAAACCGTTAAGGAAGTCTATTTTCAACAAAACCTTTTGAGGTGGTTAACAGTATGCACAACAGCTTCCAAACCACTAGCAATGCCAAAACGCAACTGCACCGGTTTTACTTAAAAAAGAAAGCTGAGTAAATATGTTATTAAAAAAAATAATATTCGTCCCCTAAACGGACGGAACAAAAGGCATCTACATATTTAAGAGACAAAATACTTTCTTTTATTGAAGTTTTGCTGGTCCCACAAAGAAAGTTTAATAATTTCGTTAATTTAACGTGGCAGAAATACCATATTCATTAATGGCATTTTGAGTTAGAAAAAAATGAAGAAATTGACAAACATTTGACTTCTTGTAAATCTTCTCACAAACGAACAACTGAGAAACCAGAATTCTGTGGTTCATATCGCGTTGAGTTAGAGGTTTTACATGGTTTCGTGGCAACATTTCGTTATTACAATCTAATAAAACACAAATATTTCACATATTTATACAAGGTGTTTCAGGTAGATCTAACCGACAATTGTTCTCAAAAACTATTTAATCTAGAGTTTTGAAATTTTTAGGGTACATTTATTGACAAGGAAACTTTTTAATTTGTAAATTTCAGAAAAATTAAAAAACATTTCATAGTTTTTTTCAAATTATTTTTTCGCCGATTGGCGTTTCATTGGGAAGCTTTATAGCGTACTCTCCAACCAACAAATTATATTTCTTCCATCGAAAGAGGCCAATTTTCACTGAGATATAACGCCATGAACAAAATCAAGTGCGTACTAATTAAAACAGGTTTTGCGGAGCCATTTCAAAATAAATTAAATAGCAAAACACTATGCAGTGTAGCAAAGAAAAAGCTTTTTATTCAATCAAAATTTTTGATATTTAAGACCTACTTGAATAAATTTAATGCATTGTCAAAAGAAAAATTTCTCATTTATTATTTAAAGTAACGTTTTCTGTATTTAAAATTATTCCGACAATTTATAAATTTGAGTTAAGTATGCCTCGTTATTCTTTGGAACAGCACGCGTTTATGCTTGAGTTAATTTTTGGGTGAAGGCAATTGTTCAGAAGGTGCTAACCTAATATTTTAATTTGATTAGATTGGATATTAATTTATTGATGTCATAATACAATAATACAATTTTACACTTTTATACTACATAACCCCAATCCACATAAGTCAAAAACTTGTGCGTGGAGGGGTTCAATTCCGTAAGAACACTAATGATTATTGAAAGACCTAATAACCACACTGTCCTCTGTGTTGAGGGAATGCCTAGATTCAAATGCTTTGTTACTGCAGACTTCCAGCAATTTTTTAAGTAAAGTCACACAAGAATGCCTTTCTTGGCCCAGCAAAACTTTCCATTCTCGGATTATTCGAACCAGTAACAAGCAGCCACAACTGACATTTCGTTTGCGTTACTCAGGAAGGGGAGAATCGAAACCTTTACCGCAATGCTGACCACTTTAGACTCCTAGGAGAAAAAGTGGGCCACAAATTTTCCTCTTACTGTT
This sequence comes from Leiobunum rupestre, assembly GCF_980474605.1. Lineage (NCBI taxonomy): Eukaryota > Metazoa > Arthropoda > Arachnida > Opiliones > Sclerosomatidae > Leiobunum > Leiobunum rupestre. Next base: position 40,824,652 of record NC_143392.1, read on the forward strand.
TTATCAACGGCCATATTCTATTTCTTGAGTGAAAAAAATTGTCCATCTACCGAATTCCCATTAGACCGAATTCTGTCAATGTTTTTGATGAAATTAGCCCAAAGGCGGGTTCTGTATTTTTCTAATCAACCGACGCAATATTCACAATTGAGCGACCGCAAAAAAAAAGATTTTTAGTCTTCCTTTAATTAAATGTTTTTTTTAATACTATAAAAATTGACTGGTTAGGTTAGGTTAGGTTAGGTGAGGTGAGATGAGACGAGGTTAGGTTAGGTTAGGTAAGGTAACACCATGCTGTTCTGACAGATGCTGAAACGGATAAAACCGAATCCTAAACCCATAATTAAAATTAATCGAATATTAAAATTTTCCAGATTTTTATATTGAATTGAATTGAATATTGTTTATTGTGCTAGGAAACAGTACATTAAAATACCAGCAAGTCTTAACACAGGTAGTCAAAATAGATAGATAGACGAGATTGGTTTGTACCACACCCATTGTCCTTTTTAGTTCCACATCGAGATATATATATATCGAAGTGGGACTATTGCTATGGACAGATTGTCGTTAAGTGTTGTGTGTTTGTTTGTCTGTCTGTTTGTTTTTTGTCTGTTTGTTTGGTGTGGAAAGCAACGACACGGCAGATGGCGCTGCGAAAATAATTTGCAGTTTCGGCGAAACCGGGATTCGAACTCACAGTCAAAAACTCCGATTAATGACGCCTTTACGCTCTTAGCCAGCCACTGGAAGCTTGCCAAAATTTGTTCGGAACTTCTACTGTATTCTCGTCAGTTTTAGCGGCGCGGGGGGAGTTGGCTAGTTAAGTTGTCGAAATTCTCGTCCGTTTTTACGCCTTATTTTACGTATATTTCCGGAGTTTAAGGCCAAGTGAACCTCAAACTTCGCGTCGGGTGGTGGGTGGTAGGCACACTCGCTTAAGATGCCTCGCTCGAAAGTGAGTACTCGAATAAACGAGCTCGAAAATTTTAAATGTTCGGGTGGTGAGCAGTGGTAGGTGGGCACACTCGCTTAAGATGCCTCGCTCGAAAGTGAGTACTCGAATAAACGAGCTTGAAAATTTTAAATGTTCGGGTGGTGAGCAGTGGTAGGTGGGCACACTCGCTTAAGATGCCTCGCTCGAAAGTGAGTACTCGAATAAACGAGCTCGAAAATTTTAAATGCCCTCTTCCCCATATGCACTTATAAATGCTCTAAAAGCCCCACAATGAGATACTTATTTTCTTATTTAAATAAATCAACAAGAGACATTAAAAAACTTCATCACCCGTTACACAAACAAAAGGTTCAAGACAAACTGCGAGTTCAATCCACACTGACGAACTTCCTTTTGGGTAATAAAAGCAATAGAACCATAGAGAAACAATTATAAATTGAAGTCACTATCGGGAGAAGGTATTATATTATTAAGAACACGCGTACGCTTAAAAAGTTAAAGCATTGAAGACTCTATTTCCCTTCACATACTTACGTACCGCCATTATTAATTATTGGACTCCCATACTCATCCAAAAACTAGGGGCATTCGGGCATATGTAGTTTTATATCTATGAAGGTAAATTTTTATTACGATAATCTTTGCCGTATACCATTCGCAAAACTTAGGTATATTAACTTACAAGTTCACGTAAAGACTACCCGTTTATAGCTCTACCACAAATAGATTGAAATTTAAAATATAGCTTTTTGTCAAATTACCTTGCAAGTTAAGTCAATAAATGACCTCAACAGCTTATGAATTGGTTTGCCCACCCGTGTATCCTGAGGGTGGGCGGTGGCCTCTCTTTAACATAGGATGGTAAATAGTATATCTAACTATAGGAAATCACATGGGCTCAACAGTTTTTATATTAGTTTGCCCACCCGGGTCTCCTGATGGTGGGCGGCATCCACCCTTTCACTTAGGGTGGCAATTTATATATCCAACGATAAGAAATCACAAAGACTCAAAAGCTTTGTATTAGTTTGCCTACCTGTGTCTACTAAGGGTGTATGGCTTTGCCCATTCGAATACACTGATGTGGAACTAATATTACGGCCTGGGCCGACTTGTTCAACGCTGTGTTGAGTCGGTAGTTCGTTGGAAAAATTAAATTCGCTTTTAAGTACTTCCATTTATTCTTTAGAGAGCGAAACTACCGCGAACCGTACGCGTGAACTGGCGGCGTTTAACTGAGCTCTTTTTCTTAGCGCGCGTTTTCTTTAAAGATTTCTTAGTAGTTTATCTTTTCTTGCACCTACCCGAACCTTCTTACGCAGCCATATTATCCACAGTTTCTGCCATTCTTTTATTTACCCACGTTTTAAGTCCTGACCTTGCAAGACGTCTCCGAGTACTTTCTTTCCTGTATAAAGAGCCCTTTTTCCAACGTATTTTGCGGATTGTTTTAGGAATGGGAATACAAACCTAGCTAGACCAGAAACAAGCTATCAATTCCGTGTTCATTTTGCCTCGCAAACCCTGAGAAATATGACAAATCTACTCCTCCCCCACCTGTTTTAAATAAAATTGCATGTAGGGGCAATTTCTATCTACGTACTGATAATCCATTTTATACGGAGCTCGTCGTAAATGTACTTTACACTTGACTGTACCAAACTGAAATGGCACGAATTCACCTAACTTAGTTTTTATATTATTTTCGATACTGTCAAAATAATTTCTACTCAGTTTAAGGTAATGCGGCGAATTGAAAGTTTTTGAAACAGTAGATCCGCGAGAAGCATTTTGGTCTACCACTATTTTCCGTAACAGGGGCGTTAAAGTATCTCCCACCAAATCGGAATACACGAAAAAAATATCAGGGACGAATAAGATTAATTGCATTGGGGTATCCGATCTGAAGGCTTGCCTAGGTGAAATATTAGTGCCATTATCTCTAAATCCTAAATATTTCCTTAATCTTTCGGATAATACGAGATTACAATAATGTTTACTATAGGACGTGTATTGTACGTGGCCCGCTTTCTAAACTGTATTCAAATTTACCTATTATACTTGATTCATTATCGAACTCCGTTTTATCACTTTCTTCTACTAACTGAATCCTTTAATTGACTGCTCAAAATTTTTATACTTTCTTTAAGTACAGTGTGTCAGAATTCATAGCCCGGTGTACCTAGTAACAGAGACCATACCGACGGAGGCCTATCATCATAGTCCCCTACGCCAGCGTCCCACTAGCCCGGACAGGTGACAAATCCAGCATGGGTAGCAGAACCCTACTACTGATGGTCTCACCTTAGACGCAAGCCACTCAACCCAGCAGAAAGTGCAGCAATGGGTGGACCAATCCCCACTTCGCACACAGCAGTGGGATTAAGAATGGATGCTATAGCAACTCCAGCTGACACCCTACCTATGAAGGTAAGGAGCCAAACCCTTTGGAGAGAGCTCCTAAAGGGGAACGACGAGCACACAGCAGCCCGCATAACCCGGCACAGCTGGCACCGGAGATCCCGGTGTTAGTCCAAAAGGCCGGGAGATGGGTCCGCCGTGCCCTCATACGGAGGCTCGCCACCCCACAGCAGGCTACCCAATCCGCCAAGGCGGCCAGTTTGCCTGGACCCTCTCCGTTAGCCTGAACCGAAGTTCAGTATCCAGCCCAAACCTGACCGAAGTCGGAGGTGGAGATAGGACCATTTGATCAGAGCTTACATCTCCCAGTGCGCCACCGCCCTTACGGGTTACAAGAGCCGTACCCCGACTCCCCGGTAAAGCCATCAGTTATTGCACACTCTAACCCATTTAGGGCCTTTCATTAAGTACAGTCAAAAGTTCATGGGGATTTTTGTAGTATCTTTGAGGTATATTTCTGAAGTCGTATTTATATTTGTAATCTACTATGTGTTCTGGCTTCTTTAATATGAATTCCTTAATCTCGAATCCCCATCCCCGATTTTCGCTTACGTTAATAAAAGATAAAGGATAAATAATTTCTACCAGGGCAATTTCCCAATCGCTTCGTAAACTAATGGGTTTGGCCGACGTTGTAGAGTACGAGGCTAGAGTATTTTCAGGGTTGTTTTTGTTCTTATCTCTTTTATAACTAGGAAGAGTTATGTAAATCCCAGACGTCATCTTGATTAACAAAACTATTAAACGAGGGAGGATATCCTAACCAACAAACGTACAATTGTTTGACTCCGTTTTTCGTTCACTTCCGTAAAACTTTGTTTAACCTGTACGAACGAGGTGGGTTGACCTTTTGAAGTTATCTCGAATAGAATGTCCCTTTTATATCAATTCCAGCTAGGTCTTTTATTTTATAAACGGGAGGATGTCTTTTAACTATCTACAATTTTTAATATTTCTTCGGTATAATTAGCTTCGAACCCCTTTTGAACTATCATTTTAGTAGTATTTATTCTAACCAAATCCTCTTCTTGGAATTGAGGTTTCATTTTCAGTTTCTCGGCATAATATTTAGCGTAAATATATTTTTGTACACTCGTAAGATGTTAGTTTCCGAAACGTCATTAGGAGCCAATTTTATAGTGCAATCGTAAGAGGTATTGTACGCTTCGACCAAGTCTGGTAAGACTTCCAAATATCTATTAGTGGAGTGAGGGGTGTATTTTAAGTTAACAGGCTTGTGCATTTTACGCCAACAGGCCTGTAAATTTTACGGTGACTCGCTTGTGCATTGTACGGCGACGCTACTGTACATTTTATTATGACGTGACTGTGCATTGTACGCCGACGTGACCGTGCGTTGTACGGTGACATGACTGTGCGTCTTACGGTGACTGTGTATTGTACGGTCACGTAACTCTGTATTGTACGGTGACACACCTGTGCACTTTAAGGTGATGTGACTGTGCATTGTATGGTGACTGTGCATTTTACAGTTACTTCACTTAACTGTCTGTTACTTCACTCTACAGTTTACGGATACGTGACTGTGCATTGCACAGTGACTGTAGATTTTACAGCTACCTAACTGTGCATTTTACGGAGACGTGACTGTGCATTGCACAATGACTGTAGGTTTTAGTTAATTAACTGTGCATTTAACGGTTACTGTGCGTTGTACGGTGACGTGGCTGTGCATTGCACGGTGACTGTTAATTTTACAGTTACTAAGCTATGCATTTTACGGAGACGTGACTGTGCATTGTATAGTGACTGCGTTGTACAGTGCCATGACTGTGCATGTTCCAGTGACGTGATTATGCATTGTACGTTGAAATAACAGTTAATTTGCATTGCTTTTGCAGTATAAGTAACGGTTGAGACATGTTTCATATTACTGTTATAGTTGGTAATGGGCCAATTGCGCAGTTCCCATTAGCGCAGTTCCCATTTCCGCAAATGCAATTTCGCGGGTTTCCATTTGCGCAGTTTTCATTTGCGCAGTTTTCATTTGCGCAGTATCCCATTTCCGCAGTTTTCCATTAGCGCGTTTTTCATTTGCGCTTTTTCCGTAAGCGCAGTTTTCCACTTGCGCGGTTTATCATTTGCGCGGTTTTTCATTTGCGCAGGTTTGTCATTTGCGTGGTTTTCCACTGGCGCAGATTTTCCATTTGCGCGGTTTCCCAATGGGGCTGTTTTCCATTTGCGCAGGTTTTTCTATTCCGCGGCTTCTCACGACCTGAATATTCTATATTAAGCAATTTTCCTTGAAATAAGATTTTTTCAGGTAGTTTATTTTTAACGTAACCTTGTTTACCATCCAACTGTGCTGCTGGTGTATTTTTAATTACCGGTCGCGCTGTCCATACCAATAATTTAAAGTTGTTTGAAGTTGACATATCGGTTGTTGAATTATTTTGTTGGGAATAAATCTTCGGTCGACAAGCGAATCGTAGCTTCGCAGCATTTAGGCTAAAAGAAAATGTAGTATCTGTAAAACTGAGGACAGTGTATTGGCTGCTATTTAAATTTAGTGCCTTCCACCAAAAATGCCCCTTTTTAATTGCACTGCATGTTTCCTAGGGGTCAGAAAGAATATTTTTTAACGGTTAGGTTAGCCGGGCGCGCCGCAGGCGCGTAGGCACCGTTTTCATATAGGAGGTGTTCTACGACAGAGGCCATTCTAACGAAATATCTTAGTATTGGCCTCTCACATAGGACGTAACTGTCCTATGACAGAGGCCATTCCTACGAAATACAGGATGCTTACTGTCCTATATTGGAGGCCATTTCAACGAAATAGTTTTTATTTAGAGGTAGTTATATCAAGGCTAGCGCGCAACGGTTAGGTGAGCCGATCGCGCCGCAGGCGCGTAGGCACCGTTTTCATATAGGTGTTCTACTACAGAGGACGTATATTGTCCTACGACAGAAGCCATTTTAAAAGTGGTGCTAAGGTTATAGCAGCATTTTTTATCTGAAATTGAAACATTTTTTAATTCCTGTTTATTTTAGATTTTAAACATCGTTTTTATTTTTTATCATTTTTTATTGTATCGTTTTTATTGTGCCGCCTACAATTGTTTAAGAGGTATGGCCATCATTAAAATGGTCCTTAAAGCTGGAACTGTCAGTAAACAGTTACTACACTATGATCTTAGCCTAAAGGCCGAGAAGCTACGAGTCGCTGTTGGACTATATATATTTTCCCAAGAGACTAATTCAACGAATGCTATTTTAACGAAGAAAAACCTAATTTTTTTGGTATTTACAGCCCAACCGAACATTAAACAAACACTAGCAGCGCAGCTGGATGGTAAACAAGGTAATGTTAAAATTTACCTGCCAGAAATAACCCTTTTTCTAGGAAAAAGGATTAATAGTGAATATTTAAGTCATAAAAATCCCCGCAAATGGGAAAACCGTTCAAATAACAAATCTGCGCAACAGGAAAATCGCGCAAACGGAAACTGCGCAAACGGGGAAACCGCGCAAACGGGAAACTGCGCAAACGAGAAAACCGCGCAAGCGGGAAACTGCGCAATCGGGAAAAAGCGCGCAAATGGTAAATTGCGCAAATGACAAACTGCGCAAATAGCAATTCCGCAAATGGGAAACGCGCAATTGGGAACGTGCGCAAACGAAAACTGCGGAAGTGGGAAGTGCGCAAATGGAAACTGTGCAAATGAAAACTGCGCAAGTGGACCCAAACCGTTATAGTTACATCAATTGCACATTGACCAGTAAAATAAGATATTTTCAAACTGTAAATTACCCATTACTCAAACCTACATTTTTCAATCAACGTTTAAAATTAAATTAATAAAAACCGTGGTATTTTTACATTTCCAACCAAACTCTACATTTCACACTCATACTAAATTCAATTTTTAATAAAACCATATATAAGCTACAGAACTATGATTAATTTAAATGAAACCGTCTTATTTCAATCACACATTGACATGTTAAGCAACTTAACTGTAAATGAAATTTTTAGTCAAAGTTTATTAAAATTATTATTTTACCAAAAAGGATAATTACTTTGGTGTCATTTGCTTTACATGACCAACAGTAATAATACATCATAATTATATATTCAAAATATGATCCATATTCTATTTGGTATTTAACAAATCAAACTGCATATCTACTGTAAATAACCTCTAATGCACCAATTTTACATTTTAATTAAACAAAAATATAACTAGTATAGTCATCAACATTTGCAGGAACACGAGTTTCATTTGAAAATACAATTGACATATTATTTTTAACAAACGCCTGTAATGATTACTAGATCTCTCTCCTTTTCGAAATTTGCCTTTTAGTCATAATTCTTTAAATTACTAGACTAAACTACGTTGTTATCATCACAAATAGCTACCTTATTTATTGTGGCACAATAAGTAGTGCAAATATAAAATATGTATAAAGTAAGAAATATACCAAGAGGTAAGGAAGACAACTACACACTTTCATTCTTCTAGATGAGGTAATTAAGAGTAAAAAATATAAGAAAGAGATCTGGAAATTATAGAACATTTATGTACCTTACTATTCTGGATCATCGAGAGCTGTTTTAGCAGCAACTGAAAGACGGTTTCCTAAAGTTAATATTTTTTTACTTATGCCATTTTTCTTTCCCTTCGTTCCACTGACGAGGAGACGACCCGAGGTGGTTCTCACCGATTTTGTTCAAAGTTGGGGGATTGTTAGACCTAGATGTAACATGAAACCCGTTAAAGGGAAAAGTTACGCTGGGCTTCCGTTTTGCCATGACAACCAAAAATGTTTTTGACAACATAAAATGAGAAAATGTCTATGTAAAATAACAAGCGAAAAAGACAAATTCTAACCCTGTGCAAAACTTCAATAAATCCAAAAAAAAAATAAATTATTTTTAATAAAATTAAAAAATAGTAAATTTTACATTTTGGGTTTACTTTGGACAAATTGGGGGGAATAAAAACCATTTTGGGTGAACTCGAGCTAATTTGAATAATAAGGTCGAAATTTTAGGTATAATACAAAATATTTGTAATACTTATTCAGTGATAACTGCCATATATTTTCGCCGATAAATCTTAAAATTTCAACATTACATTATCCGAACGATGTTAACAGATTTTTAGATTTCTATAGAAAAACCACGCCATTTTATAAAATGGCGGATACAAATATAAATCATGGTGCAATATGTTAGGTAATTTGTATCCGATTAACCTGAGATTTTCAACGTTACATTATCTGCCCGAATGAATTCGTACTATCGATTTTTATAGAAATCCGACACCATTTTGTAAAATGGCGGATATCAATAAAACTCATCGTGCGATAAGTTCCGTAAATATTCGTCGATTAATCAGACATTTTCTACGTTTCATTATCTTGCCCGAGCTAATTAGACCCATGGGTTTTCCAATAATAATACGACGCCATTTTGAAATATGATGGATATAAATATAACTTATGATGCGATAACTGCCGAAATTATATGTCGACTTAAGTGAAATTTTCTACATTACATTATCTGACCGAATAAAAGAGCCCCTTTTCACTGTGATAGAAATCTGACGCCATTTTACAAAATGGCAGATATCATAATGCGATAACTGCCAAAATTATTTGTCCAATTACTTGAAATTTTCTACTTTACATTACCTATTAAAGATAATTATTCCTATTAATTTTAATATACATTTTAAATGATCGAATAAATAAGTCCTTTCTATTTTGAAAGAATGGTTCATGTCTGAGAAGTTCCGTAATTACTCGTCAACTATTCTGAAATTTTCTATTTCTGACCGAGTTTATTAGTCCTATTTCTTTTGAGAGAAATAAGCCGTTTTTCAAAATATCAATGTATCCCTTGGTGCGATAAATTCCGTATTGTTATTGTTAGAAAAAAATTATAGGAAACTTCATATAAAATGGGTAAATTTTAATACTTTTCGGCAAAATCAAATAATATTGGGTAAGTTTTTATATCATTGGATTAATATAAAATAGTTATGGTTAAATTCATCATTTAGGCATAATTTGGGTAAATGGAAATATTATTAAATTAGTTCAATTGGCATTGTAGAATTATTCGTAATTCGGGAAATGTTTGGTAAATCAGGAAATGGCTGTAATTTGGGTAATAATTTGTTATTCTGGAAACTATTGGTAATTCTGGAAACTATTGGTAATTCTGGAAACTATTGGTAATTCTGGAAACTATTGGTAATTCTGGAAACTATTGGTAATTCTGGAAACTATTGGTAATTCGGGAAATTATTGGTAATTCGGTAAATTATTGGTAATTCGGGAAATTATTGGTAACTCGGGAAATTATTGGTTATTATATGCCAGTATGTCAAAACATGGTCAAAATCAGTTATGCGCCAAGGTAAGGTAGAACTAATTAAAAATATTTTAACGTTTGGGGCTTCACTACAGCAAATGAGTAGGGTTAAAGTATCACCTATAGGAGGCGTAATATTGGTCTGTATATTTATTAATTTGATTAAAGAGTAGTAAGGTTATGTGTAGACCCCTGAAATAGCCAATCACTTTATCTTCTCCTTCCCACAATTCCCTAGGAAAATCGTTGCAACAATTTAAAAGCTAATTTCTTTACTCGTCTATTTACAAAATGTAATATAAATTTTTCCGATATTTATTTTAATCAAATAATATATTATAATATAAACTTACCAAAATTATTATAATTTGCCCAATGTTAAATGAACTTACACTATATAAATTGGATTTAGTGAAAATTAATAGACTGTAAACAAAATTATGTGAATTGCCCAATATTATTGGAATTTTCTTAATATATTCAAATATACACAATGTTATTTCAATTTACCAATTTTATATAAATATACACAATACTATTATTTCAATTAACCAAAAATTATTTGAAGTTACTCAATATTATTAAGAACACCAAATATAGTTTGAATTTCTCTCAATTTATATGAATGTCGACAATGTAATTTCAACTAATTTAATGTAATTCCATTTTACCCAAATAATAAGTATTTACCTAAATGTTTTCCTTTCCTAATTTAATGTGAAATTAACCTGAATTATTCCAGTTAACCCAATGATATAAGAACATATCCAATATTATTTGAATTTGCCGAAATATAGCTTTGGTCCCATTCGACCGAAATCCCATTCGTTCGAAAACGATTTAACATTGAGTCCCAATCGATCGAAAATACCCCAATTGTGCGGTTTTATAGTACATCAAATTTCGTTTTTATGAGACGTTTTTTAAATAGGTTTACTTCTTATATAAATAAGTGTTGATAGTCTTATTGACGCAATTGCTACAAACTTAAACATTCACATTAAAAATGAAATAGTTCGAATTATTGTATTCTTGATATAAATAAAAAGTTCAAAGCATAAATATATTTATAAAAGCGCGCTACCCTAGGGAAGTGAGAGACTAACCTAAGCTAACCTAACCTAACCCTACCGTTAGTACACCTGTAGCAATTTTGTTTAGGTATATAACGTTTTTTGCGTACCCTGCTATATCTCGGGGCAGAAGTAAAAAAAACAAAACAAAAGGTCCCAATGAACCGAATCCGCCTTTTGGGCTATATTTCGGAAACATATTGAATTCGGTCGAATGGGATTTCGATCCAATGGGAATATACCGAAATATACCCATTTTAAATAAATTTTCCGATAATTTTTCTAATAACAATCAAGATATAAATTGTTATGCGCTATTTTTCAAACGGTAGATTTCAAATTAATGGACAAATAATTTCGGCAGTTATCGCATTATGAGATATTGATATCTGCCATTTTTTAAAATGCGCCAGATTTCTATCACAATGTAAAGGGGCTTATTTATTCGGTCAGATAATGTAATGTAGAAAATTTCACGTAAATCGACAAATAATTTCGGCAGTTACCGCATCATAAGTTATATTTATATCCACCATATTTCAAAATGGCGTCGGATTATTATTGGAAAACCCATAGGCCTAATTAGCTCGGGCAGATAATAAAACGTAGATAAGTTTTATTGATATCCGCCATTTTACAAAATGGTGTCGGATTTCTATAAAAATCTGTAGTACGAATTCATTCGGGCAGATGATGTAACGTAGAAAATCTCAGGTTAATCGGATACAAATTACCTAACATATTGCACCATGATTTATATTTGTATCTGCCATTTTATAAAATGGCGTAGTTTTTCTATCGAAATCTAAAAATCTGTTAACATCGTTCGGATAATGTAATGGAGAAATTTTAAGATTTATCGGCGAGAATATATGGTAGTTATCACGGCATAAGTTTTACAAATATTTTGTATTATACCTAAAATTTCGACCTTATTATTCAAATTAGCTCGAGTTCACCCAAAATGGTTTTTATTCCCCCCAATTTGTCCAAAATAATACAAAAATGTAAAATTTACTATTTTTTAATTTTTTTAAAAATATTTTTGTTTTGGATTTATTGAAGTTTTGCACAGGGGGGGGGGGGGGCTAGAATTTATCATTTTCGCATGTTATTTTACATAGACTTTTTCTCATTTTATGTTGTCAAAAACATTTTTGGTTGCCATGTCAAAACGGAAGCCCAGCGTAACTTTTCCCTTTAAGTGGTTTCATGTTACATCTAGGTCTAACAATCCCCCAACTTTGAACAAAATCGGTGAGAACCACCTCGGGTCGTCTCCTTAGGAGACATAAGGGGCCTGGAAAAATAACATGATATTAAATACAAAGTGTTAGATCAAACGTAATGAAGTAAAAATTGGTCATTATAGAAGATTGGAAAACTATTTAATATAATTTTTAATATTGGATGGTTTTTCCTAAAATGGAAATTGTTAAGTCTGAGAGCTAGCTCGATAACAATACTAATAATAGAAATCAGCTAGGCAAATACCCAAGTCATAAGTCATCTTGCGACTTATAAGGCCTTTTAAACAGTGACCAGGTTATTTAGCCTAGGAGTTTGGTTGAAATCCCTTCATGCCACGTAGAGCTATCCGTTAGCTCTTTGCACTTACTATTACCGTTAACCTCAGCATGATTTTATGGGAAGGGAAACCCGAAGATATCGAGGGAAAACCCCTTTAAGCAGTGGGTAGAGCACTCGCAAACTTAACACAGAAGGATGATGGTGTTTTCCATATTCGTATAGTTCAAAATGTACGGTTTAGCCAATGCTTAAAATGTGGACCCCGGGAGTCAAGAATAATAAAGTTACTGCGTAGCTGCTACTATAGACACTGCTATAAAATACTAATTATGTGATTATTTACTTTTGTGTATATAGAGGCAAAAGGTTTGGACGGATTTTACACGAGTCAGGGAGGCTCAAAAAGGTTTATCTGGCAAATCTTCTAACCTAGTTCTTTAGCTATAATTGGTTAATTTTAGATTCAAATCCAACTCATTTCACGGTTTTATACAAACCATTGTAAATAGTGAATGAACTATACAGGGTCTTTTTTTTTGCTCGGAAAAGTGTTTTTTTTTCAAAAACTATTTATAGTACCGATTTCAAATTTGGAAGGTCAATTCTCTATACTGGGGGACATCAGTTTGAGAAATTTGAGCGTTTTCGGTAATGTTTTTCACCAATTTTGAAAAATTATTTTTCGACCACTAGGTGCGAGATAAAAAATTTCTATTATAAAGTTGTAGGCCGTCATCGAAAACCCTTAAAAATTGTTCACTCGACGAAAAACAATTTATTTATCAGTGAAAATTCGAGCTTGAAAAATTTACAAGTTGGTGAAGCCAAATTACGATTGTTTGAAACGATAATTGAAACCGAATTACCTAATCCAGTTGAAACTTTGGTTAAAAAAACGACCGGATTTAAAAAACACGAGGCTATAGGTCAATCCTAAACATGCATTGGGTATTTAAAGGAAAACTTTGGGAGATTATTATCAGTGTTTGATAATATTTCGAACAATGCCTCGTTATTCAGTAGCTGAGCGTACCGAGATAGTTGCCATTTACTATGGAGAAGCAGCGCAAAACCTTAGAAGAGTGACTGAAATCTTCGCAGAAAGACATCCAAATGGAGCACCATCTGTAAATACAGTAAGACGAGCAATTCACGATTTCAATCAATTTGGTTACTTGCAACATAGGTTTCGCGGATTGGGTCAACCGGATTTAGACTTCGAGAACAATGTACTCGCGTACTTCGTGGCATATCCTCGTCACAGTTGCGCTAACGCCGCTGCTGATTTGGGTTGTTCTGCAAATCGTGTGTGGAAAATTCTTCGTAAGAATCGCTATCACCCATACAGAGCTACGCTCCACCAAGGACTAATTGACGGAGACCATCAAAGACGTTATGAATTTAGCATCTGGTTACTAAATGCTGTCCAAGAAGATAGACAATTTTTGCGCCATGTTTTGTTCTCCGACGAAGCGTCATTTTCTAGAGATGGGCCCTTTAATCATCAAAACAGCCATCTTTGGTCTGACATCAACCCACATTGGGGTTTTGAATATCATCACCAGGTTCAATTTGAACGGGTCAATGTTTGGGTTGGACTTGTTGGAAACCGTTTGATTGGTCCCTTTTTCCTGCCGACGAACCTCAACGGCCAAAGGTATTTACATTTTCTACAGAACGAACTGAGTGACGCAATCGACGACCTTCCATTGGCTGAAAGACGTCAGTTGTGGTTTCAGCAAGATGGCGCCCCTCCGCATTTTTCCCGGCAAGTAACTGAGCACCTCAACAACGAGTTTCCTGAAAGGTGGATAGGGAGAAATGGTCCAGTGCATTGGCCAGCAAGGTCACCTGACCTAACACCGCTGGATTATTTTCTCTGGGGATTCGTTAAAGCAAAGGTATACGCCACGCCCATTGAAACTAGGGAGGAACTCATTAGACGAATAATCAGTGCTTGCCGAGACGTCACACCAGAAATGGTAGAGAAAGCGTTTGAGAACTTAATTGTCCGCGCACAAACCTGTGTTGCAGCCAATGGTGATATTATTGAAAATGTTTTGTAAAAATTTATGGAATGAAATATCTGCATTTAAAAACCAAACGTGTACATTTTTTCAAGTGTGAAAACTCTACTACGTTTGTATTAGACTTGTTCCCTTTTCAATTATCGTTTCAAACAATCGTAATTTGGCTTCACCAACTTGTAAATTTTTCAAGCTCGAATTTTCACTGATAAATAAGTTGTTTTTCGTCGAGTGAACAATTTTTAAGGGTTTTCGATGACGGCCTACAACTTTATAATAGAAATGTTTTATCTCGCACCTAGTGGTCGAAAAATAATTTTTCAAAATTGGTGAAAAACATTACCGAAAACACTCAAATTTCTCAAACTGATGTCCCCCGGTATAGAGAATTGACCTTCCAAATTTGAAATCGGTACTATAAATAGTTTTTGAAAAAAAACACTTTTCCGAGCAAAAAAAAAGGCCCTGTATATCTTTGATTATATGAAAAGATCAGTTAGAACTGGCTTTATTTCGAAACACAATCTTCACGCGGGCTACCTGAGCTATACTTTGAATATCGACTTTACGAGTGTTGCTTTAGAAAATATCAAGCCAATAAGACTGAGCATAAGCAGAATTTTTAAAACCAAAGAAGAAACGCATTTTAAGTTCACAAGTCCTACTGAAGTAGAGCTATGCTCTATTTGTGAAGTGTTTGGTCTGTTTAGCAAGGAATTTATGTCGGTTGATGCCCAATTTTCCTTTAATTCAAAAAGTACGCGAGAGAGCCAGTGTCCAAGTTATGGGACCCTTTGAGTCCAAATTGATAAATCAACAGCGAAAGAGCTATATGGTTATCCTTATGGATTGGGGAGGGGGGGGGGAGAAGAATCCGTCCCTGGCGTCACTCCCTAGCGGGCACCAAAAACTGTTTGACGACCTTTTTCTCAACGAACAAAGTTGCATTTTAGGAATTTTTAACGCAAAAAGGGCAAAAGCTATTTGTCTCGGACGCCAGAAACATTCGCTACGCCACTGGATTGAGGCATCAGCTTCTATTTAATAACGAAAAAATATTTTAAGCAAGGTTAATACCATTTTTCCCCACCGTAATGTCTAAGGTCATTTTACAGCTTTGCGCCCGATATAAGCGGCCCGAAATAGAGCCCAAGCCGTGGTCGGGATCCCATCCATTCCCTTGGAATGCCAGTCTGAGTTTATAGGGTTCCGGCCCGCGTTGAACACAGCCCGTGGGCCTAGTACCGTACACCGGAACATGTCTATTTATGTTTGTAAGGAACCTGTCCGCACCCACTGTTTCACTCTCTGATCGTGAAGGTATCATTCCTATTGGTAAAAATTGAAGACCTTAGCCGATACCTGCGCGCGTACTATCAACCCGCACTAACTAATATTCCGAAACTCATTTCGGAAAATCATGAATAACTAGCGAGGGGGGACCCGAGCGTATATGTTGTGAGTACAAAACGTCAGCGTCTAAAATTATATTATTTTGCACAAGAACAGTGACACCGTTTCCAAACACTTTCGTCGGTTGATTGTTAAAATGCAAGTTCTGGCGGTTAAGATAAAAAATAGCGAAAGTGAAACTAGGCACGTTTCTTTTTGTGGCGTTTTGACCCAAATTAAAATTTTGAAGGAAGGGCTCAAAAAGAGGTTCTATTTCAGTGGCGTAGCACTGATTAGATTTTCCCGTGGCAAATATTTATTTTGGGCCCATATACGTAGATACGACCCAATAGACCGCGACATTTTCCGCCCAGGCCACCCATTTGCTACACCACTGTTGTATTTAATAACCATCTTTGAGAGTTCAACATGGATATCGGCCATTGCTATATCATTGTAGCTGGTTGTCCCTGTACGAAGCACGTTAATAAGATCATGGTCTCAGTTCAGAGCGATGTATACCATTCTCGTATGAATTGTATAATTTTACTTTTACTTAATCCGCGCAGTAGAGGCATTGAGCCACTTGGTATTTTGAACTACGGTCTTCGGACGATCTAAGCGACACTTTATGTTTCCACGCGTCACTTTGCAATCTAGAAGTGCCTACCATGCTTCCGTTTGCGAAAAGAAACCAAACCGTCCGTTTCGGAGTTGAGTTTACGAGTGAATTCTTCCAAACTACGTGACCTCCCGCGTAAGAAATAATCGGATAAAACCAATAGATTAACCGATTCAATATTCATTTGAAAAAACAAAGTACACATTACGAAATGAATTAGATAAAGTTTTTTTTGTTTGAAACTGAAAGGATATGTCTACTTTATTTATTGGATAATTTATCAAACGTGCAATATTTTTTTAAGATAGACCTCCTAATTAGATAAGCTTAGTCGATGTTCATTTAGATTTATCCATGGATAATGGAACTGTGAACATACTCCACACTTTATTTATATTATTTGAACGTTTTATAGATAAGAGGGGCCAAAGGTTAAACGTATAAAATTACACGTTTCGATATAGGCTTCGTTTTATCTGAATTGGTAGATAATAAGAATGTCTATTTTCTTCAAAATGGATAAACCCATGAATTTTAAAATAGACCTTATCTAATAGGTAAAAATTACACGAATTCCGAGCACTAACCACAACCGTGTGGTGTACTTAAAACTAGCATAGTCGCTACTTCCACTCTGGTAAATTAGCCGACTCAATTATTTTATTTACCCAAATTCCCCCGCCCCCAAATAATCGGGGCCTCCTTATCCATTAGTTTAAGTGGGCTGCAGCCAAGGGGCGCCGAATGCCGAAAGGCGGCCGCTGATGTCCAATGATATGAGGCCACCACAAAGAGAGGGCAGCAATTTGTTTAGCCCAAAGCTACAAAATATCTAAAGAGGGCTCTGAAAGCAATATAAACCACACTTGTGTGAATGTGTGGTGAACTTAAAACTAACATAGTCGCTACCTTCACTCTGGTACCTTATCCAACAATTTATTCGCCCAACTCCCAAAAATAAAGTAATATCCACCACATAAAACTAACTTAGTAGCTACCTGCAATCTGGTCCCTTAGTCTGCAAAATATAATTCATTTACCCAACTCCCAGAAAACCAAATAGTATAAACCACACTTGTGCGGTGTACTTAAAACCAACATAATGGCTACTTCCACTCTTGTACCTTAGCCAGATCAATTATTTTATTCACCCAAATCCAAAAATAAAAACATGTCCTAAAATATTGTTAGGGAAATTAAAGAGGAACAAGAGGTAAAATAATGTAATTAAAATTTTATTTCAACTACTAAAAATGTATTGTACGACTACCAATGGTAGTAAGCCTTGGTAATTTTTAATAAAATATTTTACCTCTTGTAGCCTAACAGATAGATTATAGTAAGGTTGTTGTCGTCTAAAAACTTCGGAGCTAAAGAAATCTGACCTTTCTAATAATAATAATATTAATATATAATATAATAATATTAATATATAATATAATAATATTAATATATAATATAATAATATATAATATATAATATATAATATAATAATATATAATATAATAATATATAATATATAATATAATAATTTTAATATATAATATAATAATATTGAAATGAAATGAAATGAAATAGTTTATTTAGAGTGTAAAGCAACAGTACAAAGGGTACCTACAAGGCGATACACTGAAATAGGGTTAACATAATAGTAACATCAATATACATCAATATACAATATTTACAAGATGAGGCTGTGACTATGGCAACAATTTTAGTTTCAATATGTCCGAGATTCTACAAGATAATATATCGATTTGTTCGTTGTATTTATTACATGTATCTTGGAATCTAGACATTGGAGAATCTAAGTTGGCGAAAGTTTGTTTTCGCCTGGTGTCAATTTTTGGGACGCAGAATTTAAGTGAATTCATGAGATCAATTGTGTAGTGGTTGTTTAATGTATTTTTAAGAAAGATTAGTTCCCGTTTTTTGTTAAATGATTGTATCGTTTCCAGGCTTAAGTGGGTAAAACTGTAGGGCAGGTGTTTGAGAAAATTAGTGTGTTTTAACTCCAGGAATTTATGTTGCACATTTTCGATCTTGCATATCAAGTAACTTGCACAGCCTCCCCAGGCGAGCATATCGTATGTGAGCTTTGATCTCACTAGGCTTAAGAAAAGTGTTTTGAAACAGTAGACAGAATTTAGTTCCTTTGCTAACCGTAGGATTCCGTAAAGCGTCCGTCTGGTCCGTCCGACGACGTTCGCTACGTGTTCTCTAAAATAGAGTCCCGAGTCAAGGATAATGCCTAAGTCTTTTAAGTTGTTAGTGTGCAACACAGCCTTGTCATTTAAGGTGTAATTACTCATAATTTTGTTGGTTTTGCGTGTAAAGGTAGTAGCCAGGCTTTTATTTTCGTTTATAATAAGATTATTTTTAGTGCACCAAATATTAATTATGTTAAGGTCGTTTTGAAGGTTGTTGCTGTCATTGCGAGCTATAATAGTATTGTAAATTTTGTTGTCATCTGCGAATTGTATAATTTTGGAATGTTGTAGAACGCTTGGTAAGTCGTTAGCATATATGTTGTAAAGTAGTGGACCTAATGAGCTGCCCTGGGGTACACCGCAGGCTGAATGGAAAGAGACATTTCATTACGTTAGTGCGGCCACTTAGATAGTCTTTAAGCCAGTCAGAGGCCATGCCCACCATTCCGTATTTTTGCAATTTGTGGATCAAAAGAGGGTGGGAAACCCTATCGAAGGCTTTCGACAGATCGATCGAGATGACGTCGACCTGACCACGATTTGCGACTTGTGGCATAACATCATTTATAAATGAGATGTGATTGGTTTCCACTGATCTTGATTTTACAAATCCGTGCTGACTGTCTGCAAGATTTGGTTTAAACCAGTTGTACAGAATGGTTTGCATTACCGAATCAAGCATTTTTGCAAAGCAGCAAAGTAACGAGATGGGGCGGTAGTTCTTCACATCGCCTGCGAACACACTTTTGTAAACCGGAGTCACGACGACTGTCTTCCACAACATGGGAAATTTTCCCGTGGTAAAAGATACGTTAAAAATGTGAAGTAGTATTGGCACTAGAATGTCTTCGCAACCCTTGATGATAAACATAGGAATATTATCAATTCCGGTGGATTTGGTAAGATTTAATTTTTTGATAGCTAGACGAATATTTGTTTCATTGACCTTGACGCGGTTGAGGGTGCCTTGGGAGACCTCGGGGCATGCATACGGGTAGTTGCTGACGTCAGTTAGAGTGTCTGAAGCAATGTTTGCAAAGTTTCTGGAGAATTCCTGTGCTAAGGTGGTTGGGTCAGAGGTTATTGTTGAGTCGACCGCAATCGAGATTGGAGGTGACTGGTTCTTCGTTCTATTGTTGACAAAATTCCAGAGGGACTTAGGGTTTAGTAGCGCTTGTTCGTATGTTGATTGAGCTTGTTCTTTTCTAGCTATTGCAAGTAAGAGTTTGGCTTCTTTTCGGAGGGCTTCATATTTGTTTCTGTCATCAGGACAGTCTAGCCGTTTAGTTTTGCGGTGATAGTAATCTTTTTTTTTTGAGTTTGAATCAAATCGGCAGGGTACCAATGAGGATACCTAGAATTTCTTTTAATTTTTGATTTGGGAATGTGTTTTGTCATTGACTTCTGAACGCGATCAGTTAGGAGCTCTACGCACTTGTCAACATCCTGTGAGCTATAGAGTTCTGACCAATCCATAGACGCTAAGTCTCTGTACAGTTTTTCATAGTCACCGCGACGGTAGTTGAAGTTAGCATCAGTACGTGGTGCTGAGCAATGAATGTCACTATGGTAGGTTGCAATAATTGGTGGATGATATGGGTCAATCGAAACTAGGGGACTAAGGGCTAAGCTGGATGTCACAAGATTGTTGTTGACTAGAATGAGATCAAGTACGTTTCCCTTAGAATTCTGAACCGAATTTAGTTGTGAAAGATTGCATTCCGCGCAGAAGTCAATAACTGCTTGTGCTTTCGTGCGAACATTGGGATAGCAATCAATGTTGGAGTTGGTTGACCAGTTTACTCCAGGGACGTTAAAGTCACCTAGAATTAACAGGTCGTCACGAATGTCGTTGAGTTTAGATGATAAAAGTGTAATATTGTTAATGAGTTCGTCAGGAGTTAGTTTGGGTGAGAAATAGAGATTACCCACTATTAGTGTGGCTTCGTTAGAAGTCTTGATCTACACAAAAATACATTCCTTCACGACTTCAAGATCTGTGCGACGAAGGAAGGTTAAATTGTTTTTCAGGGCAACTAGCACCCCTCCCCCCATAGTTGTTGAGTCATCAATTGAACATTTATCAGAACGAAGGACAGTGTATTGGTTGGGTATAAAATCTGCAGAATGATGTTGCGAGGTGACCCACGTTTCAGTTAAACATATTATATCAGAGTCGTTTAAAAGTACATTTGTAAATAATTCATTTGATTTAGTTCGGAGACCGCGTACGTTCTGATAAAATATCTCGGGGCTGTGTTTATTTTTGGTGTTCCTCATTATTGGTTTTGAGATCAGGAATTGTAGTATTCAATGCAACTGGGCTGTTAGGAAGAGAGGGATTGACACTCTGGGCGTTGTTTTCATTGAGCTTTGGTGTGGGGTCCTTGAAGACCATGGCAGCGGACTCAGACTCGTGCCTTCTCTCCTTGTAAAGTGGTCCCACAAATTCCGCTAGAAGGCATTCCTCTGGCCATGTAGCAACGTCCAACAGTGTGTCGAACTCAGATTCCTCTGCCGATACGTGGAAAGAAGAATAGTAGGGGGCGCGGGTTTTTAGGCGAACGCAAAGGATGGTAGATAAGGAATTTTCAGATTCAAGGCATTCCTTGAGTTCCTTAGAAGTGAGATCGGGATGCAGCCTGGTAACAAACACCGCTCGCCTGCGAGGTTTAATTACTCTTGGGACGGCCTTCAGGGAAGTGTTAGAATCGGAACCCATTAATTTGGATTTTAGTTTTTCGTCAGACGGTTTGGGCCTACGTTGACGCCCGTCGTGATGACTGTTCTTGTTGGTACTTTTTCTTTTGTTATAGTGTGGTCGCTCTTGGTGTCTGCGTTGATTTTGGTAACCTGGTTCGAAGCCTGGGTGCCATCTCCCGCCGGCGGCGCATTCGAAACGTTGTTTCTAGCGACAATAGCAAAGGAGTTAAACTTTTTAGGATTTGTGCCTTGAGAGGCCTCCGGTTCGTTGTGTTGCGGATGAATATTTCCGAAGGTGTGGTTAGTAGCGTGTTTGTCAAGTAGGAGCTGTTTAAGCTCATGGTTCTCCTGTCTTAGTGAATCGATATCAGATTGCATGACTAAAAGTCGATTTAAGACTTCCGTCAAGGTCGCCTGTAGGTTGGTTAGAGCTGAGTCTTTATCACGTGTAAGACTATCAGTCTTGTGAAATTCATTTAATATTTCATGGAGTGTAGGCGGAGTAAGAGAGCCGCCTATATCTGAGTCGTTGCTGGTGGAGCCTGGACCAGAGTTCACAGCTGCGTTAAGCTGTTTATCCTTAGCTTGGGGAGACTGCTTACTTACGCGTCGACAACCAACGCAGCTGTAGCTGTTGTTGCACTGCATTTTTTCGTAGGTTGCATCATCGTACTTAGTGCAAGATAGGTGTATTTTCTTGGAGCAGGTATTACAAACCAGCATTCTTTGTTTGCCCACGAAGGACTTATCACAATGCAAGCGTGGCACTTAATATATAATATAATAATATTAATATATAATATAATAATATTAATATATAATATAACAATATTAATATATAATAAAATAATATTAATATATAATATAATAATATTAATATATAATATAATAATATTAATATATAATATAATAATATTAATATATAATATAATATATTAATATATAATATAATATATTAATATATAATATAATAATATTATTATTATATTAGGCCTTAGTTAAAATTACTTACCACGAGTTCACTGGAGTCCAAGATATCTGTTCTACCAGTTACCACTGTCCTCAGTACACTTTGTTAGTTTTATAGCCTTCCTAAATTTATATTACATTACATGTATATTAGGTGTTGGTCCATTTGATCGAAAAATATGTGATCGACAGTCGATCATTATACGTTGCAATTGATCGAAATTCCATTTGATCGAATCCCATTTGTCATTTGTTTCATAAGATCGAACCTTCAAATGATCGAATACTATTTGATCGAATTCAAAAGTATTTATAGTACCAGTTGGTATGGAATAATGATGGAATAATTCATTGCTTACGTGCAGAAGGAATAATGATGGAATAATTCATTGCTTTAAATGTATTAAGCCACAAAGATGAAGATATTTTAACTTTATACACTATATGATGGAATTTTTTTATGACATCGACGATAACGGCCCGTTGTTTTTGATATATATAAATAGGGTCAGGTTAGATCAGGTTAGGTTAGGTTGATGTACGCGCGCCGTAGGCGCGTATTCACCGTTGTATAAGAGGGGTCTGACCACGTTCACGGCCCTTCTATTTCTAAAAATTCGGTACAGAGTTCGTTTTTTTTAATAGGTCTTTCTATTAATTATGTCCGAGAGAATATTTGGTTTTCTACGTCACTGCGCTCAGGTTTTGCATATTTCTGTTGTTTGTTTTAGTTTCTTATTATGGAGAAGTACTATGGTTTTTTCCTTAGTACAGTTTAAAGAAATAATTATTATTCATAGAGTCTACTGCATCTCATTTTGACTAGATGTTGTCTTTTCGATTTACTCCCAAAAACTAGTAGTTTTACCCTACAGTAGCTTTCGATCAAATTTCGTTCGATCAAATGCAATTCGATCAAATGGGACCCGTTCGATCATTTGGGAATCGATCAAATAGACTCAAACCGTATATTATAATATAAAATATATATTTTAAAATTGAAATCATGATGATTACCTTAATTTGAAATAACCACACAGCTCAGAAAACTCCAACGTGTTTTGTGTTATGTGTGTAAATTCCTCACTTTCAGTGTTGCCAATGTTTGAGGAGTAAAAATTACACGAGAGGCAGTGCTGCTAGGTCCCGAAAATTAAATTATTGTACTAAGTCGTTTAAACCCTAAAAACATTTACACATTCGCAAAGCAACAAGAATTGGCTCTAAATATGAATTCTGTACCGTTTATTAGCGTATCGTTGGCTTTGGTGTGTTGTTTTAAGAGTAATCTTGATTTTTGATACCGTTAAAGCTTAAAGAAAAGTTACTTTTCACTGGACGTACATTATTCCTATTTTGCTGATTGTGAAGGAAATTGAAGTAGCAGACAGGGGCGTAGGAACGTTCTAGAAGTTGGAGGGGGCAAAGATAAACGAAAAGGGGTCTGGATAATGGTTTTTAATTTTTAATGGAGTGTAGCTTCTCCGAATGCATGTGTACTTGTTACTACTACGTAAATTGGCGGGAAAAGACTGAAATTTAAACACAGTTGAGGTTTTATAAACTGTATATGCTTTTAAAATGAAAATTTGAGCCTTTTGAAGATTTCAACTGACCAAAGGTTGGAGGGGGCAATAACATTAGTTGCCCCTCCCAGCAAAATTCTAGGGAGGGGCATTGCCCCCCCTGCCCCTCCCGGTTCCTACGCCCCTGGTAGCAGACGATAATTTAACAAGACTACCAGACTTGTTTGTTGTTGAACTGGTTTTTCATTAATAAATGTATGGCAACCATCTAAAATAACTAGAACAAATTTTGCAATTGTTGATGAGTCAGTATCACCATCTTTTAGCCATATCTTTTATCGTAACATAGGTAGACTTTTTAAGCTACCAAATTAGCGGGAGAGGCCTCCATCGGCGGATTCAGCCAAGTTTTAGTAAAGCCAAATCAACGGTTCTAATCGGCGGGCATTCGGCCATTGCAAAAATCGTTCTAGTTACCAGACTTAGAAATAGCGATATTTTTACCACCCCTTTAACGATTTTTATTGAGGGCCTCTGGCCCAGGGGGGAGTGAAATGGGGATTTTTTTTAAAATAGGGAGAATAAAAATTGGTTACGTTACTTAAGTAAACTTTCATTTACTTTAATATTCAAACATTTGCTTTTTACATTCTTACACTTGTGACTTAATTATTTTCTAACTTGTGGGCCTCGGTGACCCGGATTCCTCGTTCGAATGATTTATTTTAATAGCCCCTGATTTTTTTAAAAGCCATTTGCCCCAGGGGGCCAGGACTCCCGCTATTTCCAAATCTGGTATTTACCTTCTGTTTTCTATGATGATAACCTGGTTTTTCGATGACCGAGAAGCAAGGCTGCCATACATTTTTTATGCGAAATAAATGAATTAAACAGATGCCTGGAAACTTTGTTAAAATATTGTCCGCTTCCCCAATCTCCTTCATCAGTTCCTAATATCCGCTCTTGGAGGAAATATGAATAACTTCCATTAGTAACTTTGTGAACCAATATTTCTAATAAAGTGCTCAACCCAACATAGCGGCCATGGCCAAAGCTATGGACTGTTAACTCCCTTTTGGTTTAATAGGCGCTAGCATAAATTATTCATGTCTTGTTCAACTTGTTAAAATGTTCCACGCGCTCTTTAATATTTTAGCGTAAAAGGCTTGTGCGTTTTTTTTATATTTCAGGGAAACCGCGTGAAATCGCTTGAGCTCGTTTACGCTAAAATATCAAGACGTGCGTGGAACTTTTTAACAAGTTGAATAAGACATAAATAGAGTTTATGCTACCGTCTATTATCGCTATGAAAAATATTTCTTAGCTTTAACAATTTCTTGCTTTAAAAAAAACTAGCTTACATAAAAATATCCCAGAATTAAATATCAAATGTCACTTCGAAGTGTTCAGTGTCATCTATTTAAATTTCATTGTTAAAATGACGTAACATCAGGGGTGTACCTAGAGGGGGGTGGAGGGGGCGTCCCCCCAGCGGCATTTTCTAGGGGCGGCATTTTTCATTGAAGAAAACAATTTAACGTTTTTAGTAATTGTTAACGTTTAAATTGAATGCCAATTCTTAGTATTTTTGTACAAAAAATGTGTTACAATTTTTAGAAATTAGTTTATTTATTTAGGGTGGGAGCTCCTAATTCGGGACACTTTTTACAATCAGGCATTTCTTTTAAACACGTGATGTTTTTCGTAAATTAATACTTTGAGGATCGAGTATAAATGTTTTTTGGGGTAATAATGCTTAAATTTCGTTTGCAAAACATTTCAATTTAAAATGAGAGCCCAATTAACAACACATGTAGGGGCTCCCAATTCGGGATAAAGGTTCCTAATTCGGGACACAGCGGAAGTAATTCAGAAATTCCTTATGGAATTTTATACGGTAATTTCATTGGCACCAGAGGATCCTCCCTTTGCAAAATTATGAAATTTGAACCTTGTCTTGCCTATGTGAAAGATGGGTAAAAACGGTCATTCAAAGTGAAAATTCGATCAAATTAACAAAACTGGCCAGTTTGAACCTGGAGTGGTCAAGATGGTCCAAAATGATCAGTTTGGGGTAGGAGTGGTCAAGATGATAATAAATGATCAGTTTGGGGTGGGAGTGGTCAAGATGGTCAAAAATGGTCGGTTTGGGGTGAGAGTGATCAAAATGGGCAAAAATGGTCAGTTTGGGTTGCGAGTGGTCAAAATGGTAAAAAATGGTCATGTGAGCCTTTTTATATTTCGTTTACTTCTCAAAGAAGAGTTTTTCTTATCGTTAAGCCTTTTTTTTTCCAGGTTTATGTTGAATATTTATTTCTATAAGCTTTTTACAAAAAGTGTCCCGAATTAGGAGCCCGCACCTTATATACTTTACATTGCGTTTGGGCTCTTTTGAAATTTGGAAGGGGGGGATTCGTGATCCACCCCGGGCGTCAAAGGGTCTAGGTATGCCACTACGTAACGTATCTTTGGTTAGTAGCTTAGTCGGTTTCCCGCTAAAATCGAAAATGATAGGCGTAGTTCAAATATAGTACTGCTTGGCCTAATATTCCCCCGATCTATCAGAACCAGATATTTCAGCTTAGGTGTTTTAGACACTAGGGGGCTCTGTGCTGATAAAAACCTTGATTGTTACTTTGTAAATCTCGTTAATTGTCATACCTTTTGTTATTGTGTTACTTATGGTACTACACAGTCGAAATTGTAGTACGCCTCGAAACCAGCTTGAAAATATCGACATGCATGATGCACGATAATACTGTCTGGAAACTCTCCATTACGCTAGAGTTACAAAATTTTCAACCATACCAAACCCCCCAAAACGATTTTAGCCACGCTATCTCCCAAAAGTCACCCGAAAAATATCAAATATTATTAGCGTTAACAAAAAAAATTTCAAAAATAATTTACAAAATACAAAAATCTGAAGACCATATGCAATAGATAAACTAGATAATTTTTGGAAAAAAGGGTAAAATCCTTTTTAGGGTAAAAAAAATTCCACAAAATTAATAATTTTATCCTAAAAATCCCTTAAGCCCACTCAGCCAAAAAAAAAAAACACGAAAATTACCACACATTGGCAACACTGTTTACGTTAATTGGTTTTCTTCACGAGCAGTGTTGCCAGATTATGAGATTTCTATGGCTGCTCTAGTTCGATTTATGCTCTAGCTCAAAATTATGCATTCTTTTTATATTAAAGGATTCCATTTGTGAAAATATAGCATCCTTGGCATGGTTGTACTGCAAGAGTCAACTAGTAGTCCGTGGCGTTAGCTTCAGTTTTTGTCAAAATATTTCATTTCCGGTTACCAGTATTAAATTTTGCATAGTGAATATACACCCCCTAAGGTTCCAAAAACCACCGGCAGACAATCTCTAAGTGGTTGCTGAACCCACCTGATGACGTCATCAAGATTATTAAACCCTCGTATCTCATTTACATGTTATCCGACGTTAGTGTATCGTATATCAATTTGAAGGAAATAATATACTCAACAACATCGGTATGCATATTTTCGATAGGACTAACGGTAATTGCTATATACAGACACAAAATTCTGATGACGTCATTAAGGGGTCATCCACCACTGAGAGATTGTCTCCCGGCGGTTTTTGGAACCTTAGGCGGTACTTATGCACTGTGCCAAATTTGGTACTGGTAACCGGAAGTGAAATATTTTTTGACTATAGAGTTACGCAAGTTTCCTAAAAGACGGCGAAATTTCAAAAATAGAAAAGACTGCAGCCATAACTATTAAGTTGAGCACGAAAAATTAAAAACTTCCGGCACTACACACGAAAAAGGGTTCAAAATGATTTTCCATTTATGTAAAGAAACTTTATTTTCACTGTTAATTTAACGGTACAATTTAGATTCAGTGTTATTTTAAATTTCAGAATACCGTTAAGAAGCATAACAATAATTTGGCCGTTAATTTTACGGTAAAAATGCAAGTTTCATTTCACCGTAAATATAAATGTCAGATTACTGTTTATATAACGGCACAATTTGAAACAATCGTATTACTGTAAATTTAACTCTCTAATAACCGTTCGGTTACAGTAATTTCTTAGAGTGTACGCTTAACGGGAAAAGGTCTAGTTTGTAGTCGGGCGCTCAGTGCTAGAGAGGCGGGGAAGCCGGGGATCGCCGGTGAAGAGTTCAATTGGGTTAAATTGGAAATAAACGCGAAATATCCGATAGGTTTTGGATAGGCTTTAGGATTTAAATACGCTTTGACAATTTCGGTAATATTGGAACCTTTAATAGGTCGACCGTTTATTACGAGCTCCCCGTTTTCGTCCCACCGTATTCTATCAGGAATAGTTTCCGACTGATACACCATGCATTGCGCTTTATGATAATATTGCATAGGCAAACCGTCTATTCAATCCCTACTTAGCGCATCAATTTCGATTTCATTAGGAGCCGAGGCCTCTTTACGCAGAATTCCGTTCCTCATCAAAGCTTGGATTAATAATATGTTACTGGATATTGCACTACAGCCTTCGCTAAGGCATTTAAGGGCGTCTCTCAATAGTCGCCTGTTAAAGCGCGGGTGGGATAGCATTGCCAGGGGAAACGTTGTGACAAACTCTTTGGCGCAGGCACGGGATTTCAAAAATAGCTCTTTGAAATTTTGTTGGCGTAAATAATAAAAGATTATTTACTGAGTATAGAACAAAAAGAGGTTTCTTACCAGAGGAATAATAGAATTGGAAGCATTTCTTTTGGAGCTGGGATTGTTCACTATCTTCGCGTTTGGGATTCCCAATACCTCATAAGTGTTCTAACAATTCATTATAGTTAACACGTGGCAGCCTCTCTGCCTATACTGTAAAGCACGTTGTAAAGCTTGTATCACCAAAACAATGAGTCACATTGTTTCGGCGCTAGATGGCGCTGAGTGTTAACGGCGAATTTTGAGAGACGCCTAAAAATTGTGGTGCAATATCCAGTAACATATTATTAATCCAAGATCAAAGCTTGTTCGAATAAAATCCATTTCGAGGCGTCATCTAAGTCTTTCATATTTAATATTTTGTCCATCCTAGCGTCTAATTCAGAGTGGGTCAGGGCAAGGGGATGCGGGAATGGGTCTTGCTTAAAAACGTCGCTAGGGACGAGAAAAAAGCAGAGTGAATATCCAGTTCGCGTTGGTGAGATTCCCATTCAAGCCATTCGATTGCACCTAAACTCTGGTTGCAGTTCATACGATAGCTGATTGGGGGGACTACACCAATCGTATCGGGCTGTAAAATGTTTTTCCTAAAGATAAAACTGCATACTCCCGCAATAGTTATCGTGGTTAAGAAAGGATCTATTTCGAAATTCTCCATGAAAATAGATCGATAAGATATACAGCCTTGCAAAATAATATTTGCGCCCTGGCTGCATCATCGGATTAAATCTCTTTTATTACCGAAATAATCAAAGTTGGGGTCCGAATAACCGCAAGCTTCGGACATGGATTCGTTATACCATTGGATAAATTAATCGTAGGCTTTCCCGCTTAAACGATTAGGATCGTACGCTTCGATCGGAGGCAAGTCATTATGTAGTACGTTAATAGTTTCAAATTTTTGTGGGTTTTTGTGATAGAAAACCGATTTTTATTCTATAGACGTTTTTAAGAAATTTACTTGTACTGGTATAGCTAGTGGCAGGCGCTAGTACTTACATTCATGGGGTTTAATATTGGGAGATCAAGGCTCAGTAGCCGTATGGGATTTGCTGTGGTCTTAGAAATCGAAATCATGAGTTCGAATAACGATATTGTAGATAACTAGTTATATCTGAACTATCGTGTTTTATTAAATCTTGAAAAAATGAACCTGAAACCGTTATCCATCCTGCCAATCTTGGTAACGATGTAACTTTAACGTTCCAAAGAATGAAATTTAGTAAATAAAATCGAAAAACGAACTTAAATGTTTTTTGATTACGAATAGCGTGGAGCACACAGATTTTCACTATTGCATGAAACCCAATAAGAAGTTAAGTATTTATAGAAAAATAAACATGTTCGCCAACAAGAATTCTTATTTTTTGGCGTATTACTTTGACAGCATTTGATTAAGCACACAGATAATTTATAACTGTGTAATTCTAGACGGCGTAACAACCGTAAATATCGAGTTAGAGCCTAGTCACATCGTTATGAAATGGTTATTATATATTTGGACTTCTTGTCGTGGAAAATGATCATTAAATTTAGAAGTTTGAGGAGTTAATAGCATAGCATTCCTTTGTTGATGTTCGTTGCCATAGTAACTCAATTAGCTTAAAGTAACACGATTTTAATAATTCCATCTGAATGTTAAGAGCTCATTGCCTAGTAGACGGAAATTTCGTTCCGAACGATTAAAAATAATATATTCTTAAAATATTCTAGATAGAATCGGGAGTACATTGCATAAAGTAATTCTTAGTTACTACGGTCATTAAGAAGCGTTGCCGGAGAAGTACGTTATTTCGAAGGCTTATTTTGTATTTCAGATAATTTAAATGCTGTAATTCGCTATTTTCGATAATTATTATAATAGTGTTTTAATTATTTTAGAATTCTTATAAAGTTTTGAATTAAACTTATAAAGAATGTTTAAAAATATATAGGTTTCTCGTTGACACAAAACCTTTTTACTAGGTCCACCTTTATTTAAGACTTAAGAAAGACTTCGGTTCGTCAGTTAATAAATTTATTTGACCCATTTTAACATCAAATTGTGATTAATTCTAAGTTCAGGATCAGTTTTTACGACAGGTCTGCAAATGATCACTTAGACACCGGTGCAGGGGTTGGCAGGCATCTTCAAAAATGGTCGTTGTACCGGAAGCTTTTATATTTCTAGAACTAATCGTACAATTTTGATAAAATTTGTGATAAACTATGTACATGAAAAGCATAGTTTTTCATTTTTAAAATTACTTAATTATGTACCGACAGATATCGATAATATCTTTGAACATGCATTTGTTAATTCTTATGGGTTTATAAAAATAAATTCATGCTTTAAATATTCGTGCTGATATACTGTACTTTTAGTTTTAAGGTCTGGAACCATTGATTTTGTGAATTTTCGCGTAATTAGATATTTGCTTGTTAGAAAAACCAACGCAATCGCTCGATCTAAGAGAAAATTTGTCGCTCAGATCACGTAGTTTGTGTTGGAAATGGACCCAGAGTGAACCCATTTACTAAGCAACAACATGGATCACAAAGATTCTAAGCTTCTCACCAATATCATAACGACTCTGTCTTAATTTGCAATAATAATCTAATAATCAGCTAAGCTAATACACAAACCACCACCTTAGGCTCAAGTCATCTAGCGACTTTTAATGCCTTTAAACTGGTGGTCGGGTTACAATGCGTAGGAGGGTGGTGGCAAGCCTTTTGTTGTAATTGTTTAGCAAGAGTGCACGCTTGGGACTAAATAGGTGCAGATCACATAAGCTTATTACGAATTTCATTTAATGTCACCACGAATAGAAAAATGTTCATTTAATAAATAGGTATCTTATAAAACAGTAATTCGGAAAGATAAGTCAATATACTCTTAAAATGGTGTGTAAATTTGAACGTTTGCCTCTATAGACAAACACCTCGGGCGATTGCAGCGTTCAGTCCTGGAACTGTGTTTGGCACTCTTAAGAAACCTCGCTCTCTTAATCAATTACAACAAAGCATAATTTTAAAACCTACTGTACGCCTTTTTATATTCGAGGTGAACCAGCGCCATGAATTGGACAAATTTGAAACCGACAACATGCATTTATCACGATAACTACACTTTACCAGGTAAGCAATTTGACATCTGTTAATTTGATTTTCGCATCTCTTACTGGTTCGATGTTTAAATAAATTCATCAATTTTCTACCAGTAACAACTTTGATAACTCAATAACCTATGCATGTTCTTCCGAATTGAAGAACCATTTCTACCGGTTTGAAGAAAACCTGGATATAATCCGTAAGCCAGGTGCTTAAAATAGCACCTTTGACTACCAACTCTAAGGACCAAATGATTGTTTTAGATGTACGAAACTATGGCTGTCAATTCAAGATCGCAGCTAGCGCTTATTTTCAATCGCGTGTGTCTCGGTAACTATGAATGTTAATGAAACGTTTAATACATAAAATAAAAGGTCGGTAAATGCCGTTTCATTCGTGTTCTATGATTTATGTTCATATTCTGTACGGTTCGGTGCGTTGAGGTCATAAACCAGATTTTTACCATTCAGAGAACCGACTATTCCCATGCGTAACGTCGAACTTATTTTTCGAAAATACGTACCACTGTAGATTTAATGTAAGCTACTTTACAACATTCTAGAGCATTTGCACGATAAGGTATGACAAAAAACTTTTAAGGTACACAACACATTTTTATATATTTCGTGTACATTTTTGGCAAAACGTTTTTGATGTTTATTACACTGACTATAGGGAAATCCTAACGCGGGTTTGTCTCTAGAAAGGGGGCATTAAAACGCACTGAATAGAAAAACTTTGACCGTCGCAAACGACCTTGAAAATTCTCAATTTGGAAATTCGACCACCTATTTCTGTTGTTGACGACAAACTGACGGGGGGATCTAAAAATACTTTGTTTTTTCGTCGCGTGTAAGTAGCTGTCTCCTGCTTTGGTTATTTGAAAATCAGTCAAACGCCTTACACAAAATATTGCGTCAACCCCGAATGTGTGGAGTAAATTTTTTTAAATATTGAGGACTTACAAACATTTGCTGAGAGTGAGGACATCGTTCGATTACAATTGGATCGTTCTGAAGATGAATTTAAAGGGGCCTCTGCACTTCGGATCAAAAAGTGGAAAAACAATGCGGATGCAGAGAGGTTTTCTCTATATTTTGACGACCTACCCGGGTAGCAAAGTGAACGTTGCTGAACGATTGAGTTTTGGTTTTTTGGTAGATAAAGCGTTTTTAGTTAATTATTAACTATTCGTCTACGTTGATATTTAATAACTGCAAAAATCAATTTTCAGCAGGAATATTGCTATATTGATATAAAACGCCTTTATAACGTTTTTTTAAAACTGAACTGCATGGGGATATTTTGTGGGTAATTTTGGTATAAACTGAACGTTATTTTTAAGTAAATAAATGTAACATAAATCTAATTAAATATTCATTATTCAAAGGAAGCTTATTTTTTTATAAATTAATTAAAAAGCCCAAATCACCCTTATTCGCTAAAATCGCTACCGAAAACAATAATCCCTTTCGGCAGCAGTCTTAACACCGTGACCGTAAAATTTCATTGTTCGCTACCGAAACGAGTTTATATAGGTAGCGCAGCGACGCTGAAGTTTTCGGTAGCAAATACAGTCTAGCTGCAGAAGCAGACGTTTAAGTAGAATATTGATACACGATTTATACCTCGAAGCAGACGACAAAGCTTTAGCGCCATTTCGCCACCTACACTCGTTTCCCTATCGTCCATACAAAACAATTGTTCAACCTGAGGTTAAGACCGCGTCCCATTTGATAAATCCAAAATAACGTAGCAATAACGTTTCATTAACGTAAACAACGAGGTTAGTCTATTGATATTAACTCAACGTTATTTATTAGTTATTAACTCAACTAATCTTTATCTCATTCAAACGCGTACCATTTTGCCTTGAAAACTTGTTTTTCAATTACAATGAATACGCCATAAAATACATTATACTTATTATCCGCCCTAAATCCAAGATTTTGGTTACTTGTACCTTCGAAAAGGTTATTAATACTGAAACTAGTGCATATTTTGTACTATGGCAAAAATATGTTAGCTGACGTTTCGCGGAAAACTAACTCCTCTTGAACACGGCCAACTTTGATCTCTCGCGCATCTCTCGTATGTAGCGCGAACAGCGCGTGATCAAAGTTGGCCGTGTCTGACCGTTAACTACGAGCAAACCAAAGCAGCATTTGAAATAAACGGTGGAAACCAAAGCAGCATTTGAAATAAACGGTGGAAACCAAAGCAGCATTTGAAATAAACGGTGGACACTTTAAACGAATAATCGAGTTGGAAGAGAAAAGAATGGTAAATAAAATTTAAATGCTCTTTTTATTCACTTATTTAGTTAGGGGGAAGTATAAAATAAGTAGGTATTTGTTGAATTGGACAATAACTTAACAGTTAACCCTAGGTGACATACCCGGCCTAGGCTTACAATCATTTTGGCATTCATTCATGTATGCAGGCTGGAATTAGGCCTAAATTAAACTACAATTGTTGCTAGTTACCATAGTTTTAAAGGTATTTTTCGTGCATCTAGTAACATTTATAATAATTTTATATTTGAGGTGTTGTTTCCATTTGCTTTTAAACATACGTTTTGGGATTAAGAATACTTATTGAGTGTATTCAAAGTGTAGTTTAAGGGTATTTGCCTGTTAAAAACGATCAAAATACACCATGTAAAGCCTCGATTACACTTCAAAATTTCTTGATCCTAATTAGCTGTAAACAAAACATTGCCCAACTAATTGCATAGTGCGCAAACAAATAATTGTGTGTTGGTATCATGAATTTTAAAACCATCATATTCACACTTCGCAATTATAAATTGTTTACAACTAATAATTGTTAAGCGCAAACGCCCCTTATGGCTGTTGTCATCTCTTTAATGAAGTGTAATCGCTTTCAAAAAAACACCACGTAACCTTATAAAAAAATAGAACAAAACCGAGTTAGATTGGAAAACTTAGATTTAAGCGCTAGACGCAATAATCTACTCCTGAAAGGTATGGATGATAGTGAGGCGGAAAGTAGGCAAAGCCTCTGCGATAAAGTAATTGACCTTTTTAAAAACAAATTGAATTCTGAAATAACAGTTAAACCAAATCAGGTGTATACAAAAGGTCAATTCAGTCAGGGAAAGAATAGACATATAATTTTTAAAGCCGAAACGTATGAGGATAAAATGAAAATTTTAAAAAATAGTATAAATTCAAAAGGCACAAACATCTACATGGAGCACGATTTTACGCCTATGCAATCGGAGGCCAGGTATAACCTTCGATTGTTTGCGAAAAGCAAAGCACCGGAAAAATTTAAATTTGTAGCCACCAACCAAATTCAATTAGGAAATGAATATTTTAAATACAATTTTGAAACTGCGAAAGTGGTTAAAATGTAATAGTTTCTTTTGTAAATATAAACGTTTTTTCTTCTGGTAAACTCCCTATTTTTAATGTTAAAGATTTTATCCCACAATATCAGAAGTGCTAACTGCAACTTACCAACATTAATCTCACATATATCAGCTAAAGTAGATAATACTATCAATGTCCTTGCATTGGTAGAAACGTGGTATTATGACAATCAATTTATGTATGCTGACGGGTACAATTTTTTTCGGTCAAGGGCGTACTGATCGAGGCGGTGGAGGTACGGGTTTTTACGTCGATAAGAAAATTTCGGAAGTAGAAATTATAGATTAATTAGCAAAGAAGAATTTAGCTCATATGGTATAAAAATAAATGACATCTTTTTTTGTGTTATATATCGGCCACCCGGCCCAATTGGGAACTTTTTTCAGCATTTAGAAAATTGTCTTATTAATATGGGATCATTGAATTCTAAAAAAATTATTCTGGGCGATATAAATATAGAATTTATGTGTCAAAACTCAGTCACTGATAACCTGAACGATGTTTTAAACGTATATAACCTAACAAACTCTGACTGTGGTCCAACTCGTATCTCAAACAAATCCCTAGATGTATGCTTCACTAACATAGAGACAAACACAGAAATATTTTCCGATTGGGATATTACGGACCACTACCCGATAAGTATTGATTGTAGACCATTGGACCGAAATCCCATTCGTCCGAATGTACCATTTAACCGAATCCCAATCGACCGAAAACCGCGTTTTGCGCGGTGTTTATTCAATATACGGTAGTGGTACATTTTTGCTTACCGTAGGGTACGTGACGATAGTATATTTATTTTGGACTAAACTATGTCTTAAATATTTATTATTTCGTACCGTTGGGCATTTCTAGACCTTTTTCCCATAAAATTCGATATTTTAATGGGAAATATTTCTATTACTGACAGTGTACTTTCGCTACTGGAAACTATCGCCTGTAATATGTATTGATTCAGTCAATTTATTCTTGTATAAATAAAAATGATTCTGCAATAAATCAAAAATACATATTTTTCTAAGCATAATGGCTTAGCCTAACCTAAAGTGCCTGCGGCGCGAACGGCTTACCTAACCCAACCCAACCTAACCTAACCAAACCTAAAGTGCCAACGCGCCTGCGGCGCGCCCGGCTAACCTAACCCAACCTAACCTAACCTAACCTG
The DNA here is from genome assembly GCF_980474605.1 of Leiobunum rupestre. Lineage (NCBI taxonomy): Eukaryota > Metazoa > Arthropoda > Arachnida > Opiliones > Sclerosomatidae > Leiobunum > Leiobunum rupestre. Next base: position 40,860,776 of record NC_143392.1, read on the forward strand.
ATAGACTAAATAAATATATTTCGGTCCATTGGGAAAACCCATAGCATTATTTCCCATTAAATCAAATCCCATTCGACCGAATACCATTAAATAATAAAAGCCTGACATATGTCCTGCATTTATATACTATAATGGGATTCGGTCGTATGGAATTCGGTCGAATGGTAAAATCTCTAGCATTATATCCCATTGGATCGAATCCCATTAAATCGAAAATATTCGTATTACATTTTTGTTATTAGTTTAACATGGAGTGATTCGTTTGCTAAGTCCAAATTATGAATACTAATATCGCGAACCCTACTATACATCAAAATCTAAAAATAAAAACACGAAGCAGATTTAAATTTCCGAATCAACCGAATCCCCACCATATTGGGCTATAAACGAAAATACTTTTCGTTGCAATGGGATTCGGTCGAACGGGATTCGGTTCAATGGTATACAACCATAAGTATTCACCTTGAAAATACGATACCAAATTCAGATAAAATTAAAATTAGAAATATGTCGAAAGTAAATGTACAGCTGTTTAAAAATCTCTGTTCAAATATTAACGAATTTGATGATATTAATCTGGCTTTTGACTTTTTATTGAAAAACTTACAAATTGTTATAATAATTGATTCCCCTTTATTAATATGTTTAACAAAAACTCCCACTACTGGATCACTACAGACATAAAAAAAATGTATAAAAGAAAAACATAAACTACAAAAGTTTTGGAAAAAAAACCCGTCGGAAGAAACTTTGGCTAACTACAAAAAATACCGTAATAGTCTAAATAATAAAATAAGAATTGCTAGAAATTTATACTTTAAAAACCTACTCTCCCATAGTATAGATCCTAAAAAAAGATGGAACATAATAAATCATATCTTGGGTAGGAAAAAGCAGAATTCAACTCGTACATCAACAGACCCAAATGTATTTAATACTTTTTTTAATTATTTTGCCAATCAGGGTAATTTAAGCTCGGGAAGTGTGGACTCTTATAAATGGGTCAAAAGAATCCCTAATACAATGGGGCTAGTTGACACTAATGAGAATGAAATCCTACAAATCATTGGGAATTTCCGAGCGACGCGGCGCCAGGTATCGACGGTTTTTCTCCCCGTATATTAAAACAAATCGCTATACACGTCGTATCCCCGCTCATATTTTTGATTAACCTATCTTTGATTTCGGGCTCCTATCCAGAAGCTCTGAAAACGGCGATTATAATACCAGTACTAAAAGGGGGTAACATAGACGACCCTGGCAACTATAGACCAATCTCACTTCTGTCCGTTTTTTCGAAAATATTTGAAAAATGTTACTATATTCGCTTAAATAGCTTCTGTACAAAATATAACATTGTTACGAACAAACAATACGGTTTTCGAGAGAATACGGGAGTTGAGTTTGCGGTTGCCAGGGTCCAAAAAAGAATCCTGGATTTTATGGAGCGCGGGTTCTTTGTGGCTGCGATTTTTTTTGACCTGAGGAAGGCGTTTGACTTTGTGTCGCATGAACGCCTCCTGTATAAACTTTCGCTTATGGGAATTAGGGGAATGAGCCTTCAATGGCTTAAGTCGTTTCTTAGCGGGAGGAAAACAAAAACCAAAATTGACACAAAATTATCAGATACTGCTATGGTTCAGTCGGGGGTCCCTCAAGGGTCGATTTTGTCGCCGCTTCTTTTTTTTTACTATTTATAAATGACATCGCGAATTTAGACGAAAAAGACTTATTAACTTTATACGCGGATGATACAGTACAGCTGGAGGGAGATAAAGACTTAAATATATTAACTATTAAAGCTAATGCTAAATTAAGGGACATAAATGGATGGCTCAAAGAAAATGAGCTTCAATTAAATAAATAAAAAACTGTCTATATGATAATAACATCTAGGAATAAAAAATACGATAACTCAATAGAATTATATATAGAGGGAACAAAGCTAAAGAGAGTTACAGAATATAAATATTTGGGTCTGTGGTTGGACGAGAAATTAACTTTTACTAAACATGTTAATGTCATGTCGAAAAAAATATCGTATTATATATACCTAATAGCGCACAATAAAGGATGTTTTAACACGAGAGTCATGCTAAACTTATACTATAGCTTAATATATTCTTCTCTGTCATATTGTATAATTATCTGAGGAAACATTTCACAGCAAAACATCCAAAGACTATTTAAACTACAAAAACGAATTATAAGAATTATAGATCATAAGCCATACCTAGAACCAACGCAGCCTATATTTAAAAAATTAGATATACTCCCGGTCTCTCAGATATTTATTTACTGCTGCCTAAACTTTATTTACAAATCTGTTAACGGTACATTAGCGCTCAATGAATTTCCCTATAAAAAAATCCGGAATACGACATGAGAAATAACAAGTTGGCAAGCCAAAATATACCTCTCCTCGGAAGAATTGTCCCTAGTGGTATTAATTTCTCGAGATAACCCTTAAAGATATATCTCCGCAATTTAGAGTTATTTGTTAAAAATATTAACCCATTTCTATCCCGCCCGGTATAAAAATTTTATTATAATTAAAATAATTGAGACGAAACGACCAATTTTAATTTATTCAGAATATCATAAGTTAAGTAGTTACAACAGTAAGTTAGACGTACTATAACAATGTACAATTGAATTAAACCCTTTTACAGAACAAGTTTATCAGTTAAATATAATACGAAGCAAATTTTAATGAAAGAAATATCTACAGAGGCTTTTTGGAATTACTCGCTTACGAAATACTTGCCGCATCTTTAACGCTCATTTTATTTCAACACTCGCCCTTGATGAAGATACCGTAGATATCTGGTAGTGGACGACTCGTTCACTTCCTGTTGACGTTGTGACGCATACCACATGAAAAAGACCAATGCCGTCCAATTTCCAATATCACACCCAAGAAATCATTGACTGCGTTAGAAATCGTAGATATCCAAATATCCACACCAAATGTATTTACAAGAAGCAAAAACCTTACCATCAACAAAGCACAGAGAGCCACTTGACTAACCGCCAGCTCTTAAAGCAATTAACGTTAAATTATCTCCTTTCAATTAACAGAACTATATATAGGTCGTTAAGAAAGTGGACCACCCACAGGGTCTACCCTTTAACCCTCTAATCTCGGCTGACTGCGCTAAAACAAGATTTAACCTTTAAAAAATACCAGATTAGGCCTTCATAAATTAGTTAATAAAAAAAGACTTTATTACCTATTATGCTTACGATGCCTGTCTTAATTTCAGTGAATCTAAGCAGCTATCGGTGGTTCTGTGGTAGAGCGCTCGACTGCCAAGCCGAATGGTCTAGGTTCGAAACCTGGGTGGCGCATTTGTTTTTAATCAATAGAGAAACGCTAAATTAGAATTTCTTCGATGCAATAATTTCAATTTCAATTCTATTTCAATTAAACCAAAATTTCGTACTCTATTAAATACGCTTCCGATAAAGCTGAAGGTCTAATTTTCAATGAGGCGTAACAAGTGTCGGTGGTTCTGTGGTAGAACGTCCGCCTGTCAATCAGGAGGTCTCGGGTTCAAATCCCGCCCGATGCGATCGCAAATTGATACTAAGACGAATACCGTGTACAACTGGTGGAAACCCTGCCATTGGACGTTGAGAGGTAGCATTACACTCAGCACTCGGTCCGTCCCAAAGTCATTAAGAAGAAGTTGGAGAGAAAACGCCCATATAAACACAACAGACTCAACATGCACAACCATCAGAACACAAACACAACAAATTCAACACTCAAAACATAAACATTACAAAAACGTAATACACCAAGCCGTCACGGCGGTGAGCGAAAAAACACCATCCAAACCAAACCGCAAATGCATCCGTTAACGCTCACCGTCACACGGTGGTTTTGCCAACCCTTTGAGAAACTGCGTACGCAGTGATTACACTTTGCACCGAAAATGCGAACGCGTTCGCAGTCCTGACAGACCCACAGACAGACCCACCCACAGACCCACAGACAGACCCACCCACAGACCCACAGACAGACACGGTCGTTGTATAACCCCTCCTAGGGGACTTTGTCCCTTCGGAGAGGTAAAAACCTATTAGATATTCCAAAATCGCGTCTTAACTTGAGATTAAATTCTATTTTTTGTAAAGGAGCTAATCTTTATAATGCTTTAAAATTGAATGGGGTTAAGAGTTACGCGGCCTTTAAAAAAAGAAAAAAGAATATGTTAAAACCGCCAAATAGCTTGTTATTTTATAAAACGAACGACTCCTTTGTATATAATGTATATATACATGATGTCTCAATTTGCTGAATCAGGGCATTTTTCTCAAAATGTATTTATGCTAGGGTTCTGAAATTTGCAGGGTTTATTTATTAGGTATGGAAGGCTTTGTTTACTAAATTTCAGAAAACTCGAACGATTTTGTGCCGTTTTGGAAAATTTATTTTTTCACCGGTAGGTGTCACGCAAAATGTTTCAGTAGAAAAGTTGTAGGGCATAGTCGAAAGTGTAAAAATAATTTTGATTCGGTTGAAAAAGACCTATTTTTCACTGAGTTTGGAGGTCGGGGGAAAAAACAAGTTGTACTAGCAGGCAATAGCCTTTAACGAATTATAGGTAACATGCATTTCAGTTATAAGATTTCGAAAAATAAACAAATAATAATTAGCCCAAGTGACAAATGTTTTTTAATGACTTCTACAAAATGTTTTCAAAAATGCCACCTTCTGATGCAATGCACAAATATGCACGATGTTGCATATTGCGAAATGCTCCCCGAACCATTTCTGGAGTCACCCGGCGACATGCTTCGAAGATTCTTTGCCGTAAATCTTCAACGCTCGTCACAGGTGTTTGGTATACGTAGTCCTTTACGAATCCCCAAAGAAAAAAGTCGAGTGGTGTTAGATAAGGGGATCTTGCATGCCAACGAACAGGACCAGTTCTTCCGATACATCGTCGTTTAGATATGCAACCACGTCACGATATTGGTGAGGTGGCGCCCCATCTTGCTGGAACCAGATGCGTCGGCCAGAGGAATTTCGTCCAACACGTTGGATATTTCATTTTGAAGGAACTCCAAGTTGTTTTGACCGTTCAGACGATTTAACAGGAAGAACGGGCCAATAATTCTGTCACCTAACAGACCAGCCCACACATTTAATCGAAACTGCACTTGGTGGCGGTGAGGAAATCCCCAGTGTGGATTCTCGTAGTCCCACATATGTTGGTTTTGACGGTTGAAAGGCCCATCTCTTCCGAATGAACATACGTCGGACATCAGTAGTTGATCGTGGAAATCCTGGTGTGCGTCAGCCATGAGGCAAAACCAATTGCAGAGGTCGAGTCGGCGCTGTCTATCACCGTCATGCAGTCCTTGGTGAAGTGTCACTCGATAGGGATGAAAATGGTGTCTTTTGAGTGTTCTCCAAACGTAGTTTCGATCCAACCCGAAGTCAAAGCTGGCAGTCCTGACGCTCGCTCGAGGATAGGCGACGAAGTAGGCAAGTATGGAGTTTTCCATGTCGATGTCCTGGATACCACGACCACGAAAAATCGGATTGATATTACCCCAGTTGTCGAAGTCGCGGACCACTCTAAGAACCGTCGTATGACTTGGTCTGCAATTGGGAAATCTTCGTCTAAATAACTGACTTACTAGAGTAGCATTACGACGACCTTCTCCGTAAAATAATTCTAGCATATGAGCGCGCTGATCTCGAGTGTAAAGAGGCATACTCAGTGGCGGCGCTAGGGGGTAGGCCAGGTAGGCCACTGCCTACCTTAAAATTTTGAGGGGCCCCAAAATCACCCTATAAGGGGCCCCAAATTGATCTAGAAAGGGTCTCAAAATTGTCCCACGAGATAAAATTATTTATAAATAACAATGAAACAATTGTCGATAATGTATTTAGAAATTTTTGAGGTATCTCCTAGTAAATAAAACCAGTTCTGTTATATTTGGACTCGTTTTACTGTTGTTAGAACTTTTTTGTTCGTCATGTACATCACTACTTTATTTTATTGAAGCATTTCGTTGAGAAAAGTGGGGTCCCGGGTCGGGGGCCCATTTATTTGGTTTGCCTACCCTCGCGAAAATTCCTGGCGCCGCCACTGGGCATACTGGACAACAATCGGCCAAGCTGAGATAGTGTTTTAACTTTGAAATGTAAACGCTTTAAATACTACTCGGACAATTGATATTTCACGTTAAAAAACAACAAAAGAAAAATAAGCGTAATTTTTGGTCTACAAATTTTTGTTTGATGATCTTACGTCGAAATGGAAGACGCGGTCTTTGTCTACTTTGTCTAATTAGGTGTTGAACGTAATAATTTTCTTTAACAATAACTTTTTGCAGATCTGATTAATAACTACATAGCTGAAAGCATAAGTTCCCTAAAATAAATGTACATGTGTGTTGTGATTATGTACGATTGTTTACGTTAAAGGCTATTGCCTGCTAGTACAACTTGTTTTCCCCCCGACCTCCAAACTCAGTGAAAAATAGGTCTTTTTCAACCGAAACCAAATTATTTTTACACTTTCGACAAAATCGTTCGATTTTTCTGAAATTTAGTAACCAAAGCCTTCCATACCTAACAAATAAACCCTGAAAATTTCAGAACCCTAGCATAAATATATTTTGAGAAAAATGGCCTGATCGAGCAAATTGAGACACCCTGTATATTTTTTTCATTTGTTTTCTATTTTTTTATTTACCATTGTATAAACTGATTTTTTATTTCATTTTAGGGATTTTTATTACCTGGAATTTATTCCAGAACTAGTTTTTGATTCACGATACTTGTTTATTTACCCTTGCTCAAGCCCAGAACCAAAAATTAACTTGAGAAATGATAAATATAGATTTAAAGGAGTCAAGATGAACAGGTTAATTAGTTTCGTAAATTCAATAAAGTAACGAAAATGAAAAAAAAAAATAAATACAACAGGAATATTTTCATATCAACGAATACTTTCCAAACTCAGAGCATCTTTTTATAAACTATAACCCCAGGAGCCTCGTACATGGGTCAATAGACCCAGAAGCTCCCATGAGTATGGACTGCAAATCCAGTGACCACCCTAGCCCCACAGATAGGGACAGTATATATAATACAGGAAGATGATGACAATAATAGCTAAAAAGTATTTGAGGGAGAGTTCAATTAGACATGTTTCTACTAAAGGAACTCCTGCGAGCTGCTTTATAGCAGAACCCAGTTTAAAATATAAAAATACTAAGCTGACGTTGGGTCTAGTCTTCTGTGGCCATTATTCCGAACTTAAAAATATAAGGAGATTGCCAAATTGGCCCAGAAATATTTCAACTAACTTCAAGGAAATATACTTCAAGTTTGAGATTAAATAAATTTTTTCACCCGGAGCCAAAATTCTAAACATATTTCTTGAAATATAATTCCAAGTTGTTAATTTCATGTTAGTTTAGGGTATAATAAGCTTTCATATAAGGAGATGGTCAAATTGGTCCAGAAATATTCCATCTACCTTTAAGCGGGAGGAAATATACTTGAAGTTGGAGATTAAATAAATTTTTTCACCTTGAGCCAAAATTCTAAACATTTTTCTTGAAATATAATTCCAAGTTGTTAAATTAATGTTAGTTTAGTTTAAAATAAGCTTTGATATAAGGAGATGGTCAAATTGGTCCAGAAATATTCCATCTACTTTTAATTTTTATCTTGAAGCGGGAGGAAATATACTTGAAGTTGGAGATTAAATAAATTTTTCACCCTGAGCCAAAATTCTAAACATTTTTCTGGAAATATAATTCCAAGTTCTTAAATTAATATCAGCTTAGGGTAAAATAACCCAAATTTTACCAATATTTAAAATTTGCCTTTTTTATTTGAGTTGCAAATTTCTGAGTATATATAATACAGGAAGATAATGACAATAGCTAAAAAAGTAGTTGAAGGAGGGTGAAATTATAAATAATTCTTTTGAAGGAGCTCCTGCGAGCAGAACTCAGTTTAAAATATAATAGAGGATTATATTTTAAGCCGGGTTCTGCTATACAGCAGCTTGCAGGAGCACCTTCAGTAGAAATATTCGTAATTGAACTCTCCGTCAACAACGTTTTTGCTTAATGTTGTAACATAAAGTTTAACTCTTTGGGAGTTACAAGTTAGTCATTTAAATTACCTGATTTTGAAAATATTGTAAGAAAAAATATTTTTTGTAAATAAATATAAAGCAGTTCTTTCTAAGGCATTCTGGTCTTTTTATTTAGAAACTGGCATTACAAACTAAATGGATAGGATTCATTTCAACACGGATAATTTTAATTATAATTATACGTAGATAAAATGGTTTATTAAACGTAGATAAAATGGTTAATTAAACGTAGATAATATGGTTAATTAAACGTGATTTAATACGTAGATATTTAGTAAAGAAAACGTTTTAAATACGTTGTTGAAACGTATTCAATACGTTGGGTTATAAACGTTTCAAATACGTTTATGGTAATAACGTTGATAATTGGTTATTCTTTGTATATATATTAACGTTTTATTATACGTTACAAAACACGTCTAATCACCGGTCATCGCGCTAGGTACTATCAACGTTTACCTTACAGCTTATTATCAACCGTTTAAAAACGGTTAATCAACGAGATTTTGCTACCCGGGTACATATCAAACGAAACTTCGTTTGGTTTGAAGGTTATGCGGAAGTATATCGAAGTACAAACAATGGCTTGGAAGCGAAAAAGAAAAGCATCAAGCGCGAATGTACCTTGAGAGGACGATTACCCATACGATATTTTTTCCAAAATAAGGTGGCCAAAACATCGCCATCGAATATACAGTTCGATCTTGTTCCGTTGGTCACCCAACAGCAGAGATGCCGAAGAAAGATTTTATACCACGGCCTACAAATTCAAGCCCTTGGTTTAGGCTCCAAGCCGATATTACCGGGCCACTAGACGGTAAATAATTGTTAATTATCGTGGCTTCCGTTTCCAAGTGGATGGGAATCTCCTAGAGAGTCTTTTTTTTCTGCATAGTGTTTACAGAAAATATCTTCAGCGCATAAGCCTCGCCCCTTTCTGGAAAATTTACGATAATTATAAAGTTATAAGAGTCAGGAAACGTCTCTGCACCAGGCACTAAGTTGCACAATGCAATTCTGGTACGATTCGTGTTGGGTTTGTCAGTCGCAAAGAAGCCGTTTGGCTAGATATCTACTGGAAATCAACGTATTTGTCGTAATATTAACGGATTAACAATTATTTTCAACAACGAGCACTGTCACATTCTCTAGTTTTAAAGTTTTATTTAAATTCATTAAAGATCTTAATAAAAAACCTGCAATGACCTTAGATTGTCCGTTACATAATGTACACCAATTAGATGAAGTATATTGAAAAAAGTCATGTGTCATTCATTTTTATATCTTCATTTCTTAAACTTACTGAGTTAATCAGATATTTGGCAATGTTACCAATAATACTAACTTTCAAAGACTTTAAAAACAATCGCCAACTCTAAATATATAGCACGAACAAAATAAAATAAATATTCAAAATTCTTAAAGTCTGATTTTGGAAGTTTCGAATCGCATAGAAAAATTTACTTTATGAAACCAAAGTAAAAAAGGTTGAGAAATTATGGAAATTTTTTCCAAAATTTATTAACGATCTGCGCCTACAAAAATAAAGGAGTAATACTCGAATTTCCACAAAAATGTATTAATTTGTACCATTACTATCGAACTACCATAAAATTTTCTACTACCTGGAGCTAATATGGACGGTGCCATTCTGTCTTTTACCCAGTCATTTAAGTCAATCAGGGGACTGGGGAATGTCGTTGATTCGGTCTACAAAACACTTCCAAGATTTCGCATTTTAACCGGGAATATCTGTACTACTTCAAAATAAGTTGATGGTCACAAATAAAGATATTTCTTCTTAATATTATCCTTCGATCGAAAAGCTGGGTATGAAAATTTTATGAAATGAGCTTTGGCAATAAATATAGTCAGATTTTAAAACGTTGCGTATGAAAAAGATTTTGACATATTTCATAATAACTTAATACCTTCCATTTCCGGGACTGAAGCCCAAATACGTCATACAGATCAACATTCACGGTAGAAATGAACACTTTATGATTTCAATGTTCTAATACTTGTTCCACACATTAATAGTAACTGTGATTGAAGTGTACGTCGTCCTTCATGTATTGGCGATATACGATATTTCCGAAGAACAAATGGTAAGAGTAGTTTATTTAATCTTTCCTGTTTGTAATACACAGTTCCAAATTCACGTGTAACACTCGAGCAGGGGCGTTACCATGAAGGCAGTTGTGGTGCTGTCTCCATCCTCGTTTAAGTTACTTTCGTCCCACCAAAAAGACAATCTTCGTCTGAGATAATATACAGGTTATGTTGCAGACTCTAGGGTGTGTTCTTTTGGTCCTCTTGAGTGGAAAATGTCCCATGAAAATTGGTCCTTTAGTGCTTCGTTTCAGAGAAATGGGCTCCCAAAAACATAAAAAAACGGCGCACAGCTTTAAATAGGACGAATGATAATATTCCTGAAACCAAATTGTGAAAAAGCATCAGTTGTTTTAATCTGTGAAGAGAGAAAATTAATAACACTTGATAACCAATTAGCTTTTAAAGTAAGATTAGTCTGACAATGAAAAAGACCTATTTCTAAATAAAGTTGCATAGAGTAAATAAATTTTATAAACCCTAACATGTATTTTTATGTAGAACTTGGTTTATTTAATTAGAAGAATTATATATATGTTTAATGCAAAAACATTGGTTGATTTGCATTACCAAAAATTAAATTAAAAGTATTATATTAAGAGCAATTGTGGTTGTAAAAATTATATTCCAATCTGACTAGTTTCGGTTGATGTAAGTATATTTTTTGGCACAATGATTTGGGACCTAGAAAAAGTTACAGCGGATATAATGAAACAACAACGACTAGATCTTTTAAGTGCAAACTGATTATGGAAATAAATTATTTGCTTGCCAGAAAAAGCGTGTATCAGCCGCGTGAAATTCTGAGCCGTAGCCATAGCAGAGAGTACTACCCCACCAAGTTTTACCGTTGTTGGCAAACTTTTATTTTGATGTTGAAGTTGAATTTTCGATAAACATAAATCTGATAACCCAAAGAATAGAAAATAAATTGGTGAAACAAGTTCGATTAGAAACCATAACAATCGCCCTTTTTCTCGAGAAACAGCAAACGCAGCTATGAAGTCTTGAATCCTGATGTGTAACTCTTATCTATTAGGAATTCGGAATGCAAATTTTAGTCAACGAGATTTGGGCAGATCCAATAATGGACGTTTCCAGTTTGATGATCGCTGACTCTGGTGAAAGCGAGTCTTTTGCCATGCCGGATCACGTTTGGAAATGTCTTTGGCGTCCTGACACTATATTTCTGAACGCCAAGCATAGCACTCTTTACAGTGACACGCTTCCGAATACCTTCAACAAATTGGTAACGCCAATGGGATTAATATTCCGATCAAGCAGGTACTCTTTTCATTTTTCTGTTGGCATCGATTTTGGAAAGTCGTCTGCTTAATTTGGTTTTGCCGAACAATTTAAAATTGTATCCTATTGGAAATCACAAAAGGCATCTGTTATTTCCCCCACATTAAATTTACTTAAAATTACGACAGATGGTATTATAATGATATATTGTGGTAATTATTTTTAATATTGTAAGTCTGTAATCAGAATACGTTACAGAGGTGTTTTTCAATAGACATGGTTCTAATGTGTTTCTTTTTGTACTTGGGAGATTGAGAAAGTTATTGAGAAATGGATAACATTGTGCAGGGTTTTAAAGAACGTGCAATCTTTGGTAAATTTCAATCTTAGGTTGTTAAGGTTCGCTTTTTAAGATAATGTGAAAGGTGATTGAAATATCTTACCTAATTAATAGACATGGTAGTTGAGGAAACTTTTTTATGAAATTGTCTTAGTGGTAAAGTTACTCTTAGGTTGTTAAAGTTTAGTACACTGTTAGAGAACAGGGTAATTGAGACAATGTTCAAAAAGTAGAGAGTGGTTTGGAACACTCTCCTTTTTATAAAAATTCCTCTGGGGTTTCTTTACTGTCTTATTAAGTTAAGATTGAGCTTTTTACCAATTTTAACTTTAAGGGGGGATTGAGTGCACAGAATTATCTGCGAGAGCTTGTTCATTTGTCGAAGCGTCCATCTATACACAACACTTGAATGACACTGAAAACTATAGAGCAACGAAAAGTTTTGATTGAAACCATAGTGCCGTATAGAGCGCAGTAATTCACGTGCCTCCCCAATTTACCCTCTGTGTCTATTTTTACTGAAAATATGTTTATTTTTATGTATCTCAATTTTTACGCTCAGTTAACAATTTCACACTTCCTGAAAATCGAAAACGGTTCTCCATTTTTTTTCGCCCTCGGTGAAAAACGAAATCGGCGCTCCTTTTCTTATCGCCCTCGGTGAAAAACGAAATCGTCGCTCCTTTTCTTTTCGCCCTCGGTGAAAAACGAAATCGTCGCTCCTTTTCTTATCGCCCTCGGTGAAAAACGAAATCGTCGCTCCTTTTCTTTTCGCCCTCGGTGAAAAACGAAATCGGCGCTCCTTTTCTTATCGCCCTCGGTGAAAAACGAAATCGTCGCTCCTTTTCTTTTCGCCCTCGGTGAAAAACGAAATCGGCGCTCCTTTTCTTTTCGCCCTCGGTGAAAAACGAAATCGGCGCTCCTTTTCTTTTCGCCCTCAGTGAAAAACGATATCGGCGCTCCTTTTCTTTTCGCGCAATAACCACAGTAAGTTTTTCGTTAAATTACATTTTGCATAACGGTCGTTTTTGCTCAACGTACCTAAAAAACCTACAATGAACTGAGATTGCCCATTACAAAATGTACACCAATTCTTTATCGATCAAGTGTATGGAAAAAAGCCACGTGTCATTAATTTTGATATCTTCAAGATTTCCTTCAATTTCCTGTTTACAAATTCAATTTAATATACAGGGTCTTTTTTTTGCTCGGAAAAGTGTTTTTTTTCAAAAACTATTTATAGTACCGATTTCAAATTTGGAAGGTCAATTCTCTATACCGGGGGACATCAGTTTGAGAAATTTGAGCGTTTTCGGTAATGTTTTTCACCAATTTTGAAAAATTATTTTTCGACCACTAGGTGCGAGATAAAAAATTTCTATTATAAAGTTGTAGGCCGTCATCGAAAACCCTTAAAAATTGTTCACTCGACGAAAAACAATTTATTTATCAGTGAAAATTCGAGCTTGAAAAATTTACAAGTTGGTGAAGCCAAATTACGATTGTTTGAAACGATAATTGAAACCGAATTACCTAATCCAGTTGAAACTTTGGTTAAAAAAACGACCGGATTTAAAAAACACGAGGCTATAGGTCAATCCTAAACATGCATTGGGTATTTAAAGGAAAACTTTGGGAGATTATTATCAGTGTTTGATAATATTTCGAACAATGCCTCGTTATTCAGTAGCTGAGCGTACCGAGATAGTTGCCATTTACTATGGAGAAGCAGCGCAAAACCTTAGAAGAGTGACTGAAATCTTCGCAGAAAGACATCCAAATGGAGCACCATCTGTAAATACAGTAAGACGAGCAATTCACGATTTCAATCAATTTGGTAACTTGCAACCTAGGTTTCGCGGATTTGGTCAACCGGATTTAGACTTCAAGAACAATGTACTCGCGTACTTTGTGGCATATCCTCGTCACAGTTGCGCTAACGCCGCTGCTGATTTGGGTTGTTCTGCAAATCGTGTGTGGAAAATTCTTCGTAAGAATCGCTATCACCCATACAGAGCTACGCTCCACCAAGGACTAATTGACGGAGACCATCAAAGACGTTATGAATTTAGCAACTGGTTACTAAATGCTGTCCAAGAAGATAGACAATTTTTGCGCCATGTTTTGTTCTCCGACGAAGCGTCATTTTCTAGAGATGGGCCCTTTAATCATCAAAACAGCCATCTTTGGTCTGACATCAACCCACATTGGGGTTTTGAATATCATCACCAGGTTCAATTTGAACGGGTCAATGTTTGGGTTGGACTTGTTGGAAACCGTTTGATTGGTCCCTTTTTCCTGCCGACCAACCTCAACGGCCAAAGGTATTTACATTTTCTACAGAATGAACTGAGTGACGCAATCGACGACCTTCCATTGGCTGAAAGACGTCAGTTGTGGTTTCAGCAAGATGGCGCCCCTCCGCATTTTTCCCGGCAAGTAACTGAGCACCTCAACAACGAGTTTCCTGAAAGGTGGATAGGGAGAAATGGTCCAGTGCATTGGCCAGCAAGGTCACCTGACCTAACACCGCTGGATTATTTTCTCTGGGGATTCGTTAAAGCAAAGGTATACGTCACGCCCATTGAAACTAGGGAGGAACTTATTAGACGAATAATCAGTGCTTGCCGAGACGTCACACCAGAAATGGTTGAGAAAGCGTTTGAGAACTTAATTGTCCGCGCACAAACCTGTGTTGCAGCCAATGGTGATATTATTGAAAATGTTTTGTAAAAATTTATGTGAATAAAATATCTGCATTTAAAAACCAAACGTGTACATTTTTTCAAGTGTGAAAACTCTACTACGTTTGTATTAGACTTGTTCCCTTTTCAATTATCGTTTCAAACAATCGTAATTTGGCTTCACCAACTTGTAAATTTTTCAAGCTCGAATTTTCACTGATAAATAAATTGTTTTTCGTCGAGTGAACAATTTTTAAGGGTTTTCGATGACGGCCTACAACTTTATAATAGAAATTTTTTATCTCGCACCTAGTGGTCGAAAAATAATTTTTCAAAATTGGTGAAAAACATTACCGAAAACGCTCAAATTTCTCAAACTGATGTCCCCCGGTATAGAGAATTGACCTTCCAAATTTGAAATCGGTACTATAAATAGTTTTTGAAAAAAAAACACTTTTCCGAGCAAAAAAAAAGACCCTGTATAATGGGAAATAGCGAAATTTATATAAATAAAGATATTCGAAAAGGTAAATGCAAATGAACTAAAATGGGTACCAAACAAACGTTGCCGGTTCTGCCAAATCCTCTTGAACAATATAACTCAGCCACCTGGTACAATGACATTAGTCTACCTGGTGTTCATAAATTATCTCAAATTGTATTGACTATGGGACATCGCAGGCAGAGGGGCCCAGCAGGGTGGGAAGGGAGATTAGTAGTTGAGCTCTGAATGTACTCCACGACCGGGAAGTCGAAAGCTTCGCCTTCCAATGTCTCATTGCGATTCCTTAAAGCCGTCTACTTTGATTTATTTCCTAAAGGTATAAACTGACGATTTCCTGTAACATGGATTTTCATTTTTATCCAATGGACGCTCAGTTGTGTTTCTTAGAAATCTCTTTGCGTAAGTCTCTTTTCAAAATTGTTACGAAAGGTTTAAAAATATTTCTTTTTGACTTTACAGTTGCGTCCAAAGATAACCAGGTCAACTTATTATGGTTCGATTTCCAATATTTTGAAGACATTGCACCCATCAAACTTTACAGCGATATCAAGCCTTTAAACTTTGAAATAAAGCTTTTGAATGAATCAACGGGCCGAATAAACTTCACTGGTAAATAAAAGGCGTCGATAGGGTGTTTAAGGGGGTGCTTGAGTTAACTAAAATATTTCCGAAGCCCCAAAAAATTCTTAACATAACATCCCAAAAATCCCGATAATGATTAAATACGTCGAATTGCATTAGATTTTATTTTATAAATACTAATGTATCAAGTAGTTTAAGCATAGATAAATTCACAATGTCTAAAAAAATAGAAATAAGATATTTTCAGTTCTTTAAATATGTTTCATAACACACCGTTAATTTTCGATTTCCTGTGAACTCCCATACGAAATTGAAAGTACAATATGCGCGCTAAAGCGATAAGGGGTGCTTATACATGCTGTCCAATATTATTTTGCGCTTAATCAGCGGCTAAAACATATTCTATGAATGTTCGCAAACTAAAATATCAGTTACAAAAGTGAAAAGTTTCATCGAAGCGACACTTATTTCAAAAATTTTAAGATGTTAGCTTTGTTGCGTAAGGTATTTTAACAAAGCACGTAACATATCGATAAAAATGTCGTAAGATTTATCTTTTTCGTAAATTGGGTTTCAAATTTGAAGCTCTTTCCAAATGCTGGTTTCTCAGAAACATAGGCAAAATAAATACTACTTTCCATAAAATTATCCTCAACTGTCTTGCCCACCACCCACGTCCAAACCATGCAGCCACAGCTTTGCTAGTATAATGAAAAACCGATTGCAAGCCAGTTCGTGGTAGCCCCAATGTTGAGGATTTATTGAAAACATGTGTTCTCTACATTTGAGGATTTTATCGGCTTGTCAATTTCTTACCATGTTTAATACCTGTCTTCGAAATAAATTAAATAATTGTTATGTTTATTACCGTCTTAGAAATAAATTAAATAATTGTTATGTTTATTACCGTCTTAGAAATAAATTAACTATTTATTATGTTTAATACCGTCATAGAAAGAAATTAACTATTTATTAGATACTGGAATGATGCTCTTAAGTTATGTATAATCTATTGCCAAGTCGCCCATTTTTATATTTAAAAATGTAATTAAACAATAAATGGAATTTTATATTCACGTTATTTTACTATCAATTTTATTTAAATTTTCGTTAAAAATATATACAAATAAAAATGGAGTGATAAGGAAAATTATAAACAATAAATTTTGATATCTCAGTGACTGCAAAATACAACAAAGAAATATGAAGTGTTCAAACAAGGGTTACCGAATACAACTGAAAAAATGTTACGTCACATATCATAATTCTACACTGGAACCGAAATGATAAACTATTTGTGAAATTAAAATTTGTTATTCTCATTTATACTAGCATGATTATTTTTCTAAATTAAAAAAAAAATTGAATGTAGTTGAAAATGTTTAAAGTTTATGATTTTATAAAATTAAGTCTATGGGGTCGAGTCGAATTGTTACTCTTTGTTACGAAGGGAAGTGGTTCGAAGAAAAGTTGTCTTTTCGTTACGTAATTCGTGAATGTTCACACTCTTAAGCTCCATTAAAATTATGCGATGAAAATAGATAAATTGAGTTTTAACGACTTGAAATTGGGTTATTTATGGAA